>NC_064620.1:186105000-196105000 GCF_023898315.1 Schistocerca nitens | reverse complement strand
AGACATACAACACCATCCCAAATATCACAGAGGCACTGCACCTGGAAATTAATGGTAAAAACTAAATTCTAGAAATTGATCTGGGTTGTATGGCCGTGGTCCATGGAACTCTTCTATCCCCAACGTTTCGTCCAAAGCTACATTGGACACCTTCGGAGGTGCTCCTGGTTTTGCTGAGTCTTGCCGAAGGAGTCCAACGTAGCTTTGGACGAAACTTCAGGGATAGAAGAGTTCCTTGGACCACGGAAGAATTCTCGGCAGCTGAAACATCCGGTCGTGAGAGCCTTCATTGTATGGTCTATAAACTGAGCCTGGTGCATATGATACTGACGATTTAAACGAAGTAATAAAACAGTCTGGAAAAGGGACTGAGCTCCGTGCAAACACCATTACACTTAAATCTGAAATAAGGACGGCGAATGCATCGATTGACTTTAAGCAATAAGGTTCAACAGGCCCACTACTGAGTTTCATAAACGAGGAGGTTATGAAAATGGATCCCAATAAATTTTACAAATCTTATCAGACAGTGGGCATTGTCCCTGTCAGCCAAATCCGTGTTGAGTGTAACATTGCAACGAACTCATATCTCAACGATAGATTGGTTCTTTCAGTTTACGGATTATTCCCATCAATTGGAACAGGGTATAAGATTGTTGAGAATCCTACCACCGCTATATATCTTCCAGTGACAATTTAGACAGACGACTATCTGGAACTGCGTATTGTGGATCAGAATAACTTACTTGTTGACTTTTGTGGTGAGGAAATCATTGTACGACTACATCTACGACAAGATGGGCGTAAGGTATAAAACCAGTGTACACAGCACACAGCATGGCACTTCGTAGCAGCCGGCCGCGGTGGTCTAGCGGTTCTAGGCGCTCAGTCCGGAACCGCGCGACTGCTACGGTCGCAGGTTCGAATCCTGCCTACGGCATGGATGTGTGTGATGTGCTTAGGTTAGTTAGGTTTAAGTAGTTCTAAGTTCTAGGGGACTGATGACCACAGATGTTAAGTCCCATAGTGCTCAGAGCCATTTGAACCATTTTTGAACTTCGTAGCAGAACGGCAAGGTGAGAACACGTGCGAACGACGCGTTTTTTAAATCAGTAGGCTTGAAACGCCGTAATGACGTCGTCGATCACTATGTTTAATATAATAAGCGAATCATACACCACTAATAATTCTGGCGTAAACGTTATGCTTCAACGACATTCAAGAAGAACGATGAAATTAGGATTGTCATCGAGCACCAAAACGCTTTAACTCTTCCATACAAGAGTTTCATGTGTTTGTATGGATCTTTTAAGAAAAAGGGTGGTAGTCATACAGAGGGATCAAAGCTTACATATAATGCTTGTCACAGGAAATACGTTATGAACTTAACGGGTTAGAGATTGGTCGTACATGTAATGTTGGCATAGCAACAAGCCTTAAACCATATTCCATTATCACTCTCGCATTTGAAAGGCTTAGAAAATTCAGGATGGTTCATAGATGAGTCTGTGGGCAAAACAGGAGTACCACCGAGATTCAAGGTTTCTATGACGATGAGTGTAGAAAATTCACATTTCAAGATGTTGCACTCATAGCATACACAGAAGATGCTAGTACAATAGAGATTCTCAGCAAGAATTGTATCACCGAGGCCTTTCAAGGACGTGAACTGTGCTAAAACATGGAGGAGTGGAAAGTGGCAACATGTTTCTTTCGTGGACTCCACTGGGACGATCCTGGTATACCTTATAAAGAAATGATGACGTCGCTTCAAATATTCGATCATCTTGAGACCATCATCGACATCAAAGGCCAGGAGAAGATCACATGGACACAGCGAATCTTCAAGTTTGCACCTGGAATTCCACGGATGCCGTGCTATCCTAACTAGTATGATTTCGATATCTAGCGGTAGATGAAACTTATAAACTAATCTATTTACACATGTACTCATACAATCACAAATGCACATGAAGTGTAAAAGCGAGAAATACGGTAAACTATTTCTTCCTTCATTTACATTTTCTAATTTTTTTGATTCTTTTGGTTCAATTTTCTAATTTTTTTATGTACATATATACATTGCACATTTTTAATTTTTTTCAGTAATTTTTATAATTTTCCCCAACACATACTGCTTATAAGCTGTGCCTAGATATTAAGTACTTATTTAGAAAAAACAGAACGTATTTACACACAGGCATACATATTAATACTGTCATCCACACTCAAATGCACTCACAAGCATACACACAGACGCATATAAGCGCCCACACGAGCAGGCACGCCATCCATCACACAAACAATATATCAACTATGATAAAAAAAACCATACCGTTATGCACAAGCTCTAACTCAGCCAGTCACTCACTCACTCTCTCTCATTCACACCGTCAGAGTACCCCCAACCCCTCTCAATCTCCGAGTAAATAATGTAGGTATAGGAGGGTTTCGATCCCGTTATCACAAATGTCTCTTTTCTCGTCATGAGGTGACAATACGGCCTTAGATTAAAGCACAGTGTACACCTTGTGACCTCACGATCGATTACTAGTTAGCTGTACCAAAAGCAGAGGTTGCGGCAAGTAGTCTTTGACTGTGGGCACATGTGATGCCACAAGTCGCACACACTTAGCCCGCCTCTGGATGGATCCATCTACTGTACGACCAGGCAGATTTTGGATCTTAGCCCCACAAACTCCGCAATCGGCAATCAATCTGCCTGGTCTTTCATTCAGCTGATAACCCTCTTGCAGTGAGGAACAATATCATAAGGATTATTGGCTGCGTATCCTGAGGTGTCGAATTCATTACCATGACACCTAATCACTTCATATGAATTGCAGTTCTTCACCCAGTAGATTATCTGTATCCATATAAAGTAACTTTGGTTCCACGAAATGTCGGTCGTTGTGGCCGAGCGGCTGTAGGTGCTTCAGTCTGGAACCGCGCTGCTGCTACAATTGCAGGTTCGAATCCTGCCTTGGGTATGAATGTGTGTGATGTCCTTAGGTTAGTTAGGTTTAAGTAGATCTAAGTCTAGGGGACTGATGACCTCAGAAGTTAAGTCCCATAGTTTTCAGGACCATTTGAACCGTTTGAACCACAAATTGAGTTTTAGAGAACTCATAGTGGAATCGGTACATGTGGAGTTTGGAGGTGTTCAGTATACACATACCTAAATAGATTGGCTTTGTAAACTCTACCAGCCCGCATCTCGTGGTCGTGCGGTAGCGTTCTCGCTTCCCACGCCCGGGTTCCCGGGTTCGACTCCCGGCGGGGTCAGGGATTTTCTCTGCCTCGTGATGGCTGGGTGTTGTGTGCTGTCCTTAGGTTAGTTAGGTTTAAGTAGTTCTAAGTTCTAGGGGACTTATGACGACAGCAGTTGAGTCCCATAGTGCTCAGAGCCATTTGAACCATTTTTTTTTTGTAAACTCTACTGAAACCTACGATATCTCAACAGCAACAAAATTCTCATTAAAAATTGTGACTTGCTTAAAATTTGGTCTGGCGGTGCACTTTCTTACGCCTCAAGGGGCAAAAGTCTGGAACCGCACGACCGCTACTGTCGCAGGTTCCATTCCTGCCTCGGGCATGGGTGTGTGTGATGTCCTTAGGATAGTTAGGTTTAAGTAGTTCTAAGTTCTAGTGGGCTGATGACCTCAGATGTTAAGTCCCATAGAGCTCAGAGCCATTTCAACCATTTTGAACATTCGAAGTCTGCATACTCAACAAATGGACATCGTTCCTGGTGGTGAGCATTCTTGCATTTCATGAACGTTTTTTCTTCTGTAGGCTTAATAACACGTACCAGTTCCTTGGGATCACAGTCCTACAGATGCCTTTTTAAATACTTTTCTTCTGAAAAAGTATTTAGCCACCTGAAGCAAATCTGTTTTTTATGTTCATATTTTGGCAGTTGCTGATTATCACCTTCAGAGAAGAGCAGCATGTTTATATGAAGATCACGCTCACCAGCATATTTCGAAAAATTGAGTGGTCCAGCTATAGTATGCTTGTCCTGCTCATCTGGCTTGCTTTTCTGCTTCTTCTTCAGGTCATAAATGTGTACTAAGATTCCGGGATTTTGTGCCTCAAATTTTGGTATATCCTGAATCTTTAACGGGGAACTCAATACCGTCAAAGTTAAGACATCCACGAATGTTAAGACCTGTTCTGTATTGAGATATTCCGTCAGGATGCTGTTTAATTTTTCTTTCACAAGCCAGGATTGAACATGCAAAACAAGCTTTGTGTTTTTCATATTGAATGTTAATGCAAGTCCGCTTCTTCTTAATATCCTCAGGGAGTTCGATATAACATAGACATGAATATGGATGTCAAGGAGTGGTATTTGGCTGAGTACTTTAGATGACCCTCTTACTTCCATCTCGGACGACCGAGCCAGTATAACACCCAAGGTGGATTCACGATGTAACTCGGCGATTGATGCACTCCGAGATATAACGTCATCATCACCTAGTTTTAGTGTAAGTTTTTCTACTCAGCAGCCCCCTGCTGTTTGGGCGGGTGAGTCGGAGCAGAGCACTGCATCACATTTAATGGCATTGTATCTCATCGTCTAGGGCTTTCAGGAGCTCTGCCTCTAGCAGCGGGAGGCACACTTCTAGATACCTGACTGGATCACGGTACCCCCCCCCCCCCCCCACACGGATTCTCAATTCTAGTAAATGAGATACACCCCTCAAAGGCCGTAGAAACCGCCGAGTATTATAGGGGCGTCATGACAACGCTAGTCTGATATCCTTCACTATCATTAATACTACAGCTAGGTGCCAACTCTCCCATGAGGTACCGCCTTTTTGTAGCACTGTCCGTGTGGGCGGGAGAGTTTGTGTGCTCCAAGGAAGCTGAGAGCTATATCGGCGGTAGCGTAGCTACTGGCAGGTCCAACCTAGCCGGGCAGGTCTCAGCAGAGGAGCCAGACAAAGTGTGCCTCACAACGACCCGTCTTATATCCTATATATACTATTCCCTACCCTCTCCTCTGTTACCATTCCTTCTTTTTCTCTAATTACCTTAACACACCACTGCCTTGTGGTTGGTCTCGATAGGGATGAAGGCTAAGGGAGAAAACCCTGAAAGAAAATCTGGAGTGGGGCCCCAAAGGCGGTTGGAAGGCGTACTACGTCCCCTTTCGGCAGCTCCTGCAACCGAAGTGATACCGGACGTATTGGCTTGCCTTTCCTCTGGATATTATCATTTAGGTCGAGAGGGAGACCGTGATGATTGGGCAACTCACGTGTCTTCATATTTATCGCTCAGGCTTGTAGCATCCTGGAGAGGACACGTCAGCGGCGTCCAAGGACTTCGGCACAACACGGGAAGAGGCAGTTACTGGTTATAAGCTCTGTCTGATTGGCGTAAGACTCGAGTGCCAGGGGACACGGTGGGAGAGATCATTGCATCTCATTGGACAGCTACCGCCCGCCTCAAGCTAGGCAGCCCCCAGCCAATAAGGTGCTGTCCCGCCACTATCCGCCTGCTTCACGGGGTGTGTGAAGCTTAGAAGTAATCTTCGACAAGCGGGTTGATTTAGTACACCTACCAACAACAAAAATGAAATAATAAAGAAATCACTATTTCGTATTGCCACCTGGAATGTTAGGACAATGTGTCCAAGGTACATTGACGATGCTCAAGAGGTTGATTTCATCCGTAAGACTGCCGTAATTGACAGAGAGCTCCATCGTTTGAATGTAGACATTGCGGGACTGCAGGAGACGCGGCTTCCAGATGCGGGGTCTATCAGGGAGGATAATTACACATTCTTCTGGCAGGGGAAGTCTCAAGACGAGCCAAGACTTCATGGCGTAGGATTTTCTGTTAAAAACGCCCTCCTGGACTGTACTGTGCCACCATCCGGTGGAACAGAGCAAATTATTGATTTGAAAATATGCTCCTCAAGTGCAATGCCTACTATGGAAGAACTTAGTAGAGAAATAGATTCTCTTGCTAACGGAAACGCCCCAGGTGAAGGTGGGATCCCTGCAGAGGTTATTAAGTATAACAAGTCTGTTCTTCTCAAACATTTATATTCACTTATCACAACCAGCTGGGAAGAAGGTTATGTCCCGATGAGTATGCGGAATTCGAGGATAGTTACTCTATATAAACAGAAAGGGAACAGAAGTGACTGTAACAATTACCGAGGCATTTCATTACTAAGTGTAGCCGGGAAAGCTTATGCAAGAGTCATCCTAATGCGATTACAGATCTTAGCTTCCAGAATCTACCCAGAATCTGTGTGGCTTCAGGCCCGGCCGACCAACCGCAGATATGATATTCTCCTTAAGACAGCTACAAGAGAAATGTCGTGAGCAGCAGTGGCCACTTTATATCGCTTTCATTGACCTTGTTAAAGCGTTTGATTTAGTGAGCAGAAATGGGCTTTTCAAACTGTTGCAGAAGATTGGATGCCCACCTAAACTACTGCAGATAATTGTCTCTTTCCATGAGAAAACACAAGCAACAATTTGCTTCAACGGTAAAACATCAGAAGCATTCCCTGTTAATAGCGGTGTGAAACAGGGGTGTGTGTTAGCTCCTACATTGTTTGGGATTTTCTTTTCCCTTCTGCTCAGATTTGCCTTTGAAGACTGTGAGGAAGGAGTGTATCTACATACGAGGTCTGATGGAAATCTTTTCAACATTGCTCGCCTCAAGGCCAAGACCAAAGTAAATACAGTTGTTATCCGTGAGTTGTTATATGCGGACGATGCAGCTCTAGTAGCGAACACAGAAGATGAGCTGCAATATATAATCAACAAATTATCAAATGCCTGTGAAAAGTTTGGTCTACTCATCAGCCTTCAAAAGACTAAGATCATGGCGCAGAGCACTACCAACCTTCCATCCATTAGCATTGATGGCAATCCTCTCCAGATAGTTGATGACTTTACCTACTTGGGATCCACAATATGTAGCAACTTGTCCATGGACACTGAACCTACTAACAGAATCGCAAAGGCATCATCTGTCATGGCTAGATTGAAAAACAGAGTATGGAACAACGGACTGCTTACCATAAAGCTAAATTAAAAGTCAAGAACGCTTGTGTTATAAGCACCCTTCTCTATAGCTGTGAGACATGGACAACTCTTTCTAGGCATGAATCTCGACTCAACAGCTTCCATCTCCGCTGTCTCCGGAAGATCCTTCAGATCTCTTGGAGAGATAGAGTACCCAACACCGAAGTCTTTCATCGTGCAGGCACAACCAGCATCTTTGCACTCCTGAGTCATCGACGTCTAAGATGTTTGGGACATGTCAGGCGTATGGATCCTGAGCGGATACCGAAACAGCTGCTGTACGGCGAACTTCAGGAAGGTGTGAGGTCAGTGGGACGACCGTATCTTCGTTTCAAGGATGTCTGCAAGAGAGACCTGACCAAGACCAGAATCAATCCAAGTAGCTGGGAAAGCATTGCAGATGACCGTGTCAAGTGGCGAGTAACTGTGCGCAACGGCGTCAAGCTCTCAGAGGACGAACGCACACAGGAACAAATGAGGAAGAGGACAAAGCGAAGAGACAGAGCGGCTTCTGTTCGAAGCCCCTCAGATTTCACATGTCCAAACTGCAGTACGGACTGCCACTCTCGAGTGGGACTTTTTAGCCACAGCAGACGCTGCAGATTCTGAACCAAGCATGCTACACCATCATCCCTCAAGGATGGACGGATGCCATTATTAGGTGCCAACTGCGTCCAACCACTGGATGAGGGCGCTGTGGACGTTGCTCCTTCGGGGGGAGGTATGTGCCAAAGCGCACATACCTTTAGTTACCGGGGAGGGCGAGCAGCCAGAGCATGAGTAGTAAGTGGTGGCGGTGACTTCCTGTGGTAGCACCCAGGCTGTGGCGTGGGCACTCCTTGGTGCTGCTGTATATTTGAGCCTACAACATCGCAAACCTGGGGGGTGGGAGATCGTTGCTCTGATTGAACCACCCACGGACGCCAGATGGTATGCTTTGGTTCCGGGGTGGGCACTGCAGCAGCTGTGGCAACGAGCGGCTCTTTGCACGGAAGTGCACGTCACTCGAGTGTGTATTTGATACCCACCCCCACAACCACCGCTCTAGTTGTACGTGACACAGCAAGCTCTTGTTGTGGCGTTGTTGGTGTCTCCTCTGTAACATACGAATAATGGGAAAAAATCAAGCATAATGCTCAAGACTTTTTTAAAATATATACTGTAAACAAACAAGGACAATTAACTGTATGACCATTCCTGAACAATGATTATATACTTTAACGATGACAGTTACATTATAAGCACCTTTTACATTCTGGGTCCCAGGATTCAGTAAGTCTAGTCGATCATTCTGGTTGTTCTTCCACTCAGTCAAATACCTCCATCTCCTGTTCCAGAAGCGAGAGATCGCTTTGCCCTTAAGCAGCCACCATCTCACGCTCCCACTCAAGAATTTCACACTCGCCGGAATTGTTGTTGTTGTTGTTGTGGAGCCATCGATTCATCTCGTGGAAGTCGTCTACAACAAGGTACTGATTATTAGAAACAACAAAAAAACATTTCTGCCACCGAGCGAGGTGGCGCAGTGGTTAGACACTGGACTCGCATTCGGGAGGACGACGGTTCAATCCCGCGTCCGGCCATCCTGATTTAGGTTTTCCGTGATTTCCCTAAATCATTCCAGGCAAATGCCGGGATGGTTCCTCTGAAAGGGCACAGCCTACTTCCTTCCCTAATCGGATGAGACCGATGACCACGCTGTCTGGTCTCCTTCCCCAAACAACCAACCAACCAGCATTTCTGCTCAATTTGACTGCAGCGAGATTTTGATTATCATAACTACGAAAAAATTAAATAAATAAATAAAAAGTTCACACCAGATGGATGTGACGACTCCTGGTCATCATTCTCGATGCGTACCCCTACCAGAATCTCATTTTCCCCTTCAGCAATAGCAACATCTACAGCAAAGAATAATATATATCTCACACAACTGTATATGATGAAAAAAAGTGTAATGGCAATAAATTACAACTGTACTTATGTTATTGCTGCATTTCGGACTCCAGCAACAACAGCTCAATGTCTATCAGCTGCTGCTCTAATGCTGCAAAAGCGAGATGAAAAGTTTTACAAACACTTGTTACGATCTGAATACATCAAAAGCTGTTTTCTGAACATATAAATTACCATACAGAATTTGGAGATGTACTTACATGATGGTAGCACAACGTCTTCCCCCTGTTGGGGACATTCAGGTTCCAAAAAATGATTCAAATGGCTCCGAGCACTATGGGACTTAACTGCTGTGGTCATCAGTCCCCTAGAACTGAGAACTACTTAAACCTAACTAACCTAAGTACATCACACACATCCATGCCCGAGGCAGGATTCGAACCTGCGACCGTAGCGGTATTCAAGTAGTTCAGATTGATATTATCTTCCTGTTCAGGTACAGAGTCATGCTTGGGTGGGAAAATGAATGGCTGGAGGTTAAGAACAATAATTTGGAGGTAATAAAGACTCGACAAAATGGCCACACAAACGAGATGGGATCCTTCCTACTCGCCTACATTTGGGAGACGTTCCTAAGACGCATGGGTTTATACTCCAGCGAGGCGACCCTCCAGTATGTAGTGCTTGTGATGTACAACTGGCAATGTGCCATGTTTTTTTTTATGTTCAGACAAGAGAGGAGGCGCTAATTTACCCTTGGATATGCCACTTGGTTTATCTGTCAGGGACATGGACGTGTTACACATATAAATACTCTGTGAAATGTTCGACATGGGGAGAAGTTTCTAATGTGTTATCAGATTCGCTGGTTCAGCGAACCATACATAGCTTAGTCATTATGTTAGCCTTATTTTTGTACCACGTTCATTCTGAATCAGGTATGTGTATGGAACCAAAAAAAATTGGACACATGTAATGTGGTACGTTTTATTCGAAAAAGTCTGTACCAACATTTCATAAAACATTTCTTGTTCCTTCTGCTTCATTCTGTATAGGTGAGCAGTGCAGAAAAACAAGACGTATTGTGTAAACCGCTTTTCAACACTGACGAACAGCAAAAATTACCGAAAAGGAGAAAAGGTGTAAATGCCGAATCACACGTTTCGATGAACTGGCGGTAACTAATTCTAAGATAAACGTTTGTGTTGCTTATGTGGAAATTTATCTCTAAGATGGTAATTTCCTTTGGAATAATTACTGCCCTTTAAGCTCTGATCTACGTCGTTGACGGAAGTGTTTGAGGTACTGGGTGTATTCCATTAAATAAATGGTTTAATTTCTTTTGAAGTTAGAATAGAATTCATTAAAGAGCTTCACCCCTTCTTGATCACTAATAAAACTTCACGAAATAAACAGGAAATTTCGCGTTGGAAGGTACGATCATTGAAGACATTGTTTTCCGCATACCGATATCAGCAAGCAACAGTCTGTGACACACACAGTCCATTTACTCGCCCTCTAATTCGTAGATACGCACGTGCTGTATCTGGTGTTTCCGCAGCAGCAGTCCATGCAAAGCGAGGCCGTGCTGTTCCGTGCTTATCCAGTTGCTGGTCACGCCTGCCGTCCCCGCATCCGGTGGCACTTCCATCCGCCCCCACCCCTTCTACCCCTTCTCCACGCCTCCTGATGGCCACGTGACCTCCCTTTAATTTCGCGAGGCGTGTCGCACGTGCCGCGTCCAGCGTTTCACGTGGGGGAATTCCGCACCACATCGGCCCGCGACCTCCACCCGAAACTACAGCAAAGGTTCTCATGTATTTCGTGATTTGTCAGAGGCAGCTAGCGTTTATTAAATAAAAAAAATTGTACTGGTGTTCCCAAGTTCGAAGCATTCCAGACTTTCATCCTGAGTAACTTGGCTGTTTCTTCTCCCTCTTTCTCCAGTTCCTGCCTTCATTATATTCTTAATCTACCAATACAAATCTTATGTTACACTAATTGTTTTAACAACCACCAGTTCATCAGTTATCTCAGTGTTTTTGGTGAAAGCTATTTACTGAATTCAATGGGCAGCAAAAGGCACACTGTATGTTACTTTCACCTTTAGATTATGATTTTACTACGGAAATCGGAAAGTGGTATGACCACATATTTTGTAGTGCAATCTTGATCTTCCTCAGCTCCTATTCAATGAATCAATATCCAACTTGTTAGCACAGAATAATTGTTGAGAGTTGTCCATTAACTATCCTTAGCGTGGTTAGGAACGCTGAATGTCCCTATGACCAACAATATAGGAAAGAAAATTTTCCACGTATTGTCTTTTCTGATTCAAAAATTTCTATTGCGGCTCTGTTAATTACAAGTACGATTTTTTTCAAGGTCCAGTCGGTCGTGAAATTAAAACCACGGAGAAAATCCGATGAAGCTTTGCGCAGTGTCTCTAGTACGACCATCGATCGCCCATGTCGCGATTTTCAGTTCTAAGCGCTCAGTGAGCACGTAAAGATGCCTACAACAGAGTCTCCCTCCAAGTGAGATGCGCTTGCTGCCATTGAACTACTGAGGGGTTGCACCTGGTGTCCATGCAGCCATATAACGTAGCTATGATGAGTGATAGCAAAGTACGGCAATGGACCAGGAACTTCGAAGTAGAATGTAAGGACGTTCATGGTGTAGGCGGTCAGGAAAGGAAGCGACCCTCAACGGATGGCCTTTTCCAGATGAGCTGCTTGATCTGTATAGACCCAGTATGAAGCATTTCCCTCCCTGCAACTTTATTTCCGTAGCGACAACGTCGAAAAACATTTCTCTACTAAAGAGGTTGAAAAATCATTCAACCAGTTGCAAATAACGACTTATTAGCCCTTGACCATGGTTTAGATATTTGTAAAAATATCTTTTTCGGGAATAGTGGCCTTACTGAAGAAGATATTATTACAAATATCGAAACTATATTCAGGGGATAGTAAATCATTATTTGCAACTGGTTGGCTGATTTTTCAACCTTATCAGATATACACAGTTGCTGTTTCGCAGTCACGTTTAACATTTCTGAACAATTTTCAACTGGCAGTGGAGAAACTTCCTTTGTCTCACTGTTTACATGTGCTGCAATTACCCTCCCTTATGTGTAGGACCGCAGAAATAAGTTAATCTTTTGAAGTTATCTAGATTGTAAACACGTATTTCATTCTCTTTAAGGCCAGTTTCTGAAATAATAACAAGCTGAACATTCTGGTGCAAAATTTTTACAGTGGAAATATCTAAATTATTTGCACCTATGTTTTTTTTTCCTCCACCTGAGAGTATAGAAAATCCTGATTCCTGTTGAGTGTCGTTCTGCAACTTCTTCCACTTCTTCTGCATCCATCTGAAGCTCCTGCTGTTGCTGCTACGGTGCTGCTGATGCTGCCAGTGATGATGATGTCTTCTCTTCTGCTGCTGATATTGGTGCCAATGGCGCAGGCACTGTGGATGGAGCTGCTGTTTGCAGTGCTAATGATTCATCTGTTTGTGACAACACTACTGCTTGTGCTGGTGGAGAACCTGCTGCTGGCAGAGATGTATTTACAAGTAATTCAGCTTCTCTATCCGGTTCCGTTCAGTCTATGTCCTGCGAATGTAAATGTTCCTCTGCAACAAATATTCAAATGGCTCTGAGCACTATGGGACTTAACTTCTGAGGTCATCAGTCCCCTAGAACTTAGAACTACTTAAACCTAAGGACATCACACACATCCATGCCCGAGGCAGGATTCGAACCTGCGACCGTAACAGTCCCGCGGTTCCGGACTGCAGTGCCTAGAATCGCTCGGCCACTCCAGCCGGCCCTCTGCAACAGTTACAGGTTTCGCGGCGTTGGTAATACTACTTTATCTTTTGCTGGTGCACTTGGAACATTGCCCATAATCACCTCTAATATTTTTTTTGCACAGGATGATGTTCCTTCTATGATTTCTATGTACACCATGCTTGGTAATATGTTCACTCACACCATTTTTTTTAACAATTGTGGAATGCTGACATCTTCTGCAAATCTTCTGGAACTTCCTGTTTGTTCCGACAGTTTTCTGATTCAGACAAGGGTTTTCTATTAGATCGTGTCTGTGAGGGATTCTAACAACAAAAACATTTGTTTTCACTTCTTTTTCAAGAACTTCTATCAGTGCCCGTGTTGCAAGTCTACTTTCATTGCGATAAACGTCATTTCTTACGCCAATTGACACAACTGCCACATTTTTCACTAATTTCTCGTAATTTTCGAGTACTTCACGACTCTGTTGATCTTACGGTGGGCCAGCTTAATCTGTGCTGTAGGTCATCGTAGTATCTATGAACATTCACGTAAATCTGCTTCGCTGGTTATTCTGATATTCGCTTCCCTATGGGTGCGACGATGGTATATTTCAGGTCTTTATAGTTCTCAGCGCCTCATGTCTCCACAAAAGAGGTAACATGTTAAAGATACAGGGACTTCAAACAGGATGCAAGACGGACAACACAACACAGAAGAAGTTCAGAACACAAGAAAGACCTACAGACAAATTCAAGAGTTCTGGGATATATGAGTTCACATTCAACACTTGTCAGTCAGTGAATACCTCAGTGTTCTTAAAAGTAGCACATTTGTTGACCACCTAATTGCCCACAGCCATCACCTAGCCAATTTAAAAATACTGAAATCCAGTCACAGGAAATAACATCAACTAACAACGGAGAAAAACTTCCATATACAGAAGGAACAGCAGGACAGAAACAGTTTATAAACGCATACACTTCATTATTTAATACATTAAAGGAACTTTACAGGATAGACAATAAACAACAGTCACAAACATGCACCCTCCCCCCTTCCCACAGAGAGAGAGAGAGAGAGAGAGAGAGAGAGAGAGAGTAAACAAAATTCAGAGTCGGCGCCAAACTTGCTTGAGAACAGGTCAACACCGACTGAGGTAAGACTTACAATAACAACATTTACGTTGTGTTATGGTGAGGTGGAAAGTGCTCGTTACAAATAAAATTCTGCAAAATGTGTATAGTATTTATGTGTGCTTCTTAATAACTTATGGGAACGCAAAAGAGAATGATCTCCTCAAGCAAAATGTATGTAATAGCAAGTATTTGCGCGAAGTATCTTGGCACAAAAAAAAGAAAATACGTTTATACATAAAGAGATGTGTTCACTCACAAAACTAATACACATTAACATCTTTTGGTTGCAGATGACACGGTACTAGTACATGATGATGTACAAATGGTCATGTGGAAGCGTATGACGTAAAATTAAGGTAATGACAGAAACAAACAGAAACTGTTCTTCAGTGCTAAAAAGATCACAGTGCCCTGATTTTACTAAAGTAAACTCACTAATAATGGCACAGAGGTGTAGAAACATATTTGGGTTACATGAAAAAAAAAAACAGGATTTTGCATCACGAGAGGACTTGCATCCAATAATTATAGCAGAAAGCACAACAAATACAAGAGCAGCAAGTCCAAATAATGAACACGAATACAGAAAAACCGACTGTCACAGAAGTATCTGAGTGATGTCCACACTATGAAACTTAGTCCGGGCAGGAAACAACATCCTATCGTGATTGGAACTCTTTAGTACTCCTACCTTGAAAGAGAGTTCCAAAAGAAAATATTAATTTTACGAGTTTTGAGAAAATCAACAAATCTGTAAGAATGTCATTACCTCACTTACGAAGCAGACAACTACCTCCCAGCAACTGTATCCTTGAGCTCACGGCATCTTCTTGCACATTCAGCAACTTATCTAAATGCTTAGTCATCTTAGTGAAAATTAATAATTATTAACTTACAGAAATTACGCCATAAAATCATTTAACTCACTGCTGGTTACTAAAATCCAACACCAGAAAGGATAACATCAAACGAAATTATACTTATCGTTCATATGTAGTATTGTGGGAAGACTATACAATTAAAGTTGCATGCGATTTTGGAGTTTACAGGGTGCAAAATTTATTACACAGAGCTGTCCATTCTGGCAGCAACAATGGCTTCCGACCAGCAGGAGGTCGAGTCGATCTGTGCTTGGATGGCAAATACAGGGACATCATTCCATGCTGCTTCAGCTCAATAGCAGAGTTCAAAAATTCCAGAAACCTTCTGCAGTGTAGTGCCGCTACACAATATTTAACGTAAAAGTATTAAATCTTTAGTGCAAGTGAGTGGAAGTAGCATGGAGGCCACTGCGAAGTATTGCAGTAACATCACTGGCCGACAACACGCTATGTCGACATGTAGGGCAGAATAACATAAGCAGAAGTGTGTCGCAAAGTGAGGACAGCTGAGCACAGCGGTCAACTTCCCAGCGCAGCAAAGAACAAAAGCAGGTCGTTACCGCCACACTCGAGGGAATCTCTTTATTATGGCCAATGTGACTAGACACCGGGTTTTGCTGGCCGGTGTGGCCGTGCGGTTAAAGGCGCTTCAGTCTGGAACCGCGTGACCGCTACGGTCGCAGGTTCGAATCCTGCCTCGGGCATGGATGTGTGTGATGTCCTTAGGTTAGTTAGGTTTAATTAGTGCTAAGTTCTAGGCGACTGATGACCTCAGAAGTTAAGTCGCATAGTGCTCAGAGCCATTTGAACCATTTTTGAACACCGGGTTTTAGAGAAACAAATGGGGTGTAATGGAGTGTAAATGAGGCTGAAATTGAGGACAGGACGTCATTCGATTCAGGAACTTGGCCAAACCACAATGACGGAGTACCGCCGTTCCACGAGACGACTGGGATGCGCCAGCAGCAGCCCCCTATTCGAGTCCAGGCTGCAGCTGCTGCCACACTGGGTCCTTCATGGGACTTGGTGCCACAGCCCCACCGGCCTGATATTCACGCCTGCTGCCCCAATGCTGAGGCCCAGGGAGGGAGTCGACTGGGAAGTGTGTTATCTTGGTGAATGCTATTGCCAGTGACAGCGAAGATGTCACAGCTACCTGGCTTAACGCGTCTGAAATTTGATGGCTTCTGTCCGTATCACCACATATGAGAATGTGGGTTGATAGTCTTCTATACTCTGTGGCATGCCAAATCATCACGCACAGTACTGAATCTGTATGATGATCACAAATGCAATCCTCCAGTGTCTGTTTCTTTGGAGCATCCTCAATGGATAAGTTCGCGTTGTGCTTTGCTCAGAATCAAGAATTGTTTGAAAACGCGATTAATTGACTATGTGCCAGCTCTATGCCCAGTGTTATCAACGTGTGTTACAATGGTCGTTGTTCAGAAGGCTATGGTGTTCCACACATCGTAATATTGTCAGGGCGGGTACTTGTCTTGCTGCTAACTAGCCCATTGCCTTCCTCAAGATACATGATCTGATTGTACGATGTTGTATGTCCAAGTGAACAATATGTCTTTCCTTTTAAGTGGAGCGCGTTTGATCCTGCATGACACTGAGCACGTCCCTCCTGAGAAAATCAATGTCATAGTCTCATGACAGTTATGGGATCCCGACCAGTGTGAGCAGCAATACAGTGGTTTGCATCATGTGGCATTTATCCTCAGTTTGTTATGCAACGTATTTTATAAGGTAATATACACATTGGAATAGTAAATTTGGTTGATCTTTTAACACTGTGTCATACTGCAGACAGTATTCAATACTGACAATGATTGTTCTTCCTTTCATTTTACTATACTGAAGTGGACCTGTTATTTTCTGAAGCATTCAAGATTTTCTAGCTAGCTCATTCAACATAGATGTTTACTTAACAGGACCAGGAGGGGTCATAAATGCGTTCTCAGGATAAGCTGTCCTCCAGAGCAGGCAGAAGTTGAGATTTGCAATGGCTCATCTCAGCACAGCAGGCTACACAGCAGGCAAGAATCAATACACAAAGAAGTGGGACGCAGAAGTAGTAAGGAATGAAGACACACGCTCAAAGTTCTCTGAGGCTATAGATACTGCAATAAAGAATAGCTCAGTAGCAGTTAAGTTGAAGAGGAATGGACACCTCAGAAAAGGGCAATCACAGAAGTTGAAAAGTGAAACACAGCTACAAGGAAGGTAACTGTGAAGAATCCATGGATAAAAACAGAATTTCTTCGATTGGTAGACGAAGTAAGGAAGTACAAAAATGTTTGGGGAAATTCAGGAATACAGAAATACAATTAAATAAATGGGAAATGCAGGGAAGCTAAGGTGAAATGGTTACATGAGGAATGTGAAGAAATAGGAAAATGAATAATTGTCAGAAGGACTGACTGAGTATATAGAAAATTCAAAAAACCTTCAGTGAATTAAAAGAAAGAACAATAACATTTAGAGTGCAAAGGTAATTCCACTGCTAAATGCACACTTTAATAAAAATGGCAAGGTAATGTTCATCAGAATACAGGGAGAAGTTGTGATCTAAACAACAATAGATTTATTCATGCATAACATCATAAGACAACAAACATGACTAAAGCAACGTCACATTAAATTTTTATTTGACAAACGCTATCACGAACATGGGGTCTATGGTGGACAAAGCTGGGACTCGGCACACGACACTAACCCGGACACTAATCACTCTATCTGACTTCATGCACGTGAATCCGGGGTATGGCCCAAAAACTACCCCCAATCAAGCATCTATTCTCTACCATTCCAAAAAGAAAAATATGCTTCGAAAAGAACAGGGCGCTGAGAAACATATATTGGAGCCCTACGCCGTAGCAGCGAATACTTTACCCTCCTGCTGGTCAGGGCGGTACACCGCGATGCATTGGGCGACTGAAGTCATGGACAGCCGCAGTCTGTTATTAATGGCATGTGCCCGAAAAATGCAAGTACGCATTCTCGCGTTCGGTTAATTCAGAACACAGGTGCTTTCCTATGATCCCCTGAAATCCCAGTGGATTCCAGTGTGCAGTTGGACCCGTATGCCGGCCTGCCAAACCAATTTGACTCCGTGCCACGAATATGCGTGACAGAATATGTCAAATGTTTAGACGGCCGACTCAAAACAAATAAGTACACCCACCCATTACTCGTTGTGTGTGTGATGCTAGAAGCAGTACCTCTGACAGTTTAGATGGTGACTGGCACAGGCTCGAAGTAGCATGCTAGCAAAGGACACAAGTCTCACTGTTTAGGTAGAGACCTGCAGTTCTCTACTAGTGAAGCGCCTGTACCAGAGTGATCTCTTCTCTTTCAGTAAGATTCCTCCTCAGCTTTGCTAGCAAACCACATTTACATCTTAGACTTCCCCCACAAGCACAAGCCAATGACGAGCTGAAGTGTGGCATTCGAAGCTGGGAGAGCGCCCTTGGCTCTGCAAACACCGATTTGACCAATCAGAGACTTTCAAGTTAAGTGGGAGAAAAGGAAAAAAGATTCAGCTTCGTAGCCTGTTTCTACTCGTTTACGCCATGTCTTTTGGTAACAACATGACCAGGATGGAACCACAGTCCTCCATAAAAAGCTTGTTATCTCTCCTGTCGCGTCCATTGCGAAGTTTCGAAAGAATGGCCATAAACTCAATAAAAGCCTCGTGCTTTCACAATATGTCTTGTAACAGAATCTGGACATCTGGGCGCCAGTGACCTGTCCCACAGAAATTCGCAGAACGTACACAGGGGACTGCCCTACACCATAATTTGAAGTATCAATAACCAAGATAAGAGGTTTGGCTACGTCACATGGGATCAGGCAGGTGGACTCCAGGAGGGCATGCCATAGGTCACAAAATGCTCTGTCCCATTGTGGCAGCCAGATCCATGGAACATTTTGTGTGGCAGCTTGTGTAAAGGTTCGTTGGGTGCTGTGCGATGTGGAATAAATCGTCTGTCATAATTGAGTTTTCAAAGCGCTGACTTCAATTGAGATTAATCTATGGACATCAGTAATCTCTGAATAACCTCTACAAAAAGAGGCGAATTCCAGTAGCACTAATCACATGTACCAAGTATTCCACTTGTCGAACAGAGGGTGCATTTGTCCTTGTTACACTCCAACTGAACTTTATTAAGAAGGGAAGAAAGAGTATCCTAGTTGGATGCCAAATACTCAAGAGATGTATAAGAGAATAGGATGTCTTCCAGTTAATTAACTATACCAAGGACATCATAGATTGACTGTTCAACATATCTTTGAAAACTGGCGGACACACTCATGGTGCCGAATGGCAGCAACTGTATTGAAACAACACAAAAGGTGTTTTGATTACAAGCACTTCCCGAGAATCTGAACCATATGGCAGCTGTAGGTAGGCCTCATGGAGATCAGTCTCGGCGTGCGGTCGGCGGTGCTGGATCTGGAGCAGACTTCTTCTCTTGGCGGCTGTGTCGTAACTGCCGTGAACGTCGTGGAAGCGGTTTAAAATACCCACACAGTGGAGGTACAGTTCCTCCTGATTGGATATCCGTGAGTAGTATGGCAACCTGCATTTCTGCCAAATTTATGGAAGATGGCGGATTAAAGATGGCGCCGTTAGATGTAGCAATATCGCAATGACATCATGGCGGGAAGTTCAAATTTTGGCAAGAAAGTAGGTCAGTTGGGAACCTCTGATAACCTATCCTCCTCCCCTTCACCCTCCCCTCCCTCCACCCATCCCCCAGAAAATGGTGGGAAGTTCAAATTTTGGCAGAAAAAAAGTCACTTGGTCTACCTCCACTAACCTAAGAAATTGGTATGAAAATGGGTCACATGGGCTACCTCCACTAACCTAAGCCATCTGACCTCCACCTCTTCCTTGGAATTTGTGGGAAATGGACTCAACATTTGCTGGGGTACTGGATAGAATGGCTGTAAGTCTTTATTTTGCAGCCAATCTTTATTTAAACAGTTTGAGTTGTCAAAGGCAGTAGCTCCATCCATTGTGTTCACCATGTGGTCTAGAGCCCTACTGACCTAGTACACAGTACTGCCACCAGAGGGCAAATCATCCCATGGCGGTCTGGGGAAAATGGCGGGAAATGGACTCAGTCTGTGTCCCGCTGCTGGGGTGAGGGAAGGCTGTACTGTATTTATTATGTAATAATTTACTTTGCGATGGATTTCATGAGGTTCATTTATCAAAATACTCACTCTGAAGTGCTTGGGGTCACACTACACAGCCTACAGACCTGCAAATTACTCGTTAATCACCGAAATAATGATGTACACTGATGTGTAGACACGAAAATAACTCGTAAATGGTCAAAATAATGCATGTAAAACTCTCTGCAGAAACGCTCACTAATTGTAAAATGCCGAAATAATACATAGAACAGACTACAGACCTGTCCACAAAATAATGCAACAGATACGTTCACTAAAGGTAAAATTACACAAAATAATATTGCACAATGCTCTGTCAACACGCTCACAACGCTTAAACAGCCGAAAATAATGCAGTGCACAAACACTCATTGGACGTAAAAACAGCTTTCGAACCATCGTTGAGAAATTCTACAACGAGATATCAGAGGTTCCAACTAGAGCACATGCCGACGCCGCCAAGTCCAGACGTGAGGCACCGCCAGAGAGACAAACACAGGGGCACAAGCCATTGCTCTCAGGCCACTGCCACCTACAGCCAGTACGTGAAAGTCGCGTCTATTTTCGCGTATAGAGTTAGAATTCCTCGAGTATTATACTGATGTCACATATATATGTAAATGAGAGCCAAGTCTCTCTCTGGATGTACATGTGTTCACCTATCCACCATTGTTGGCGTGATGATTCATACCTCTGGGGCCAGTCCCGAGAGACATGTTTGCACATTGGCTGACCCTCGCAGTTGCAGCTTTAAGGTTCTCACTGTTATACCTATATAAAGAGTGCACCTTCCCTAGCGATCCTAATAAGACATCTCGTTCCATATGAGAGACACATCAGATGCATACACATGTTTACCTGCCCAGTATGGCTGAGGCATAGATGCGATATGCACGCGTAGTGTGGCTGGAATTTTTCAGTGTCATACAGTTACTGGTCTGGAGGTGTTGGATGAGGAACAGTATCACGCCAAAAATGGATGGTCTTCTTCGACTTGTCTTTGAACACCTGAACAAAGAAGACATCACCTTACACTCAGAACGCTCTGTAGATAACTCCCCAACCCCCCCCCCCAATCTGGTGTGAACCAATCTGTAGGGACTCGTATGTCCTAGCACAGAGTGTGTTTTGCGAATGAATGAAGCATTGAGGCCGGCCGGAGTGGCCGTGTGGTTATAGGCGCTAAAGTCTGGAGCCGAGCGCCCACTACCGTCGCAGGTTCGAATCCTGCCTTGGGCATGGATGTGTGTGATGTCCTTAGGTTAGTTAGGTTTAATTAGTTCTATGTTCTAGGCGACTGATGACTTCAGAAGTTAAGTCACATAGTGGTCAGAGCTTTTTGAACCATTTTTTTTGAAGCATTCAGATTGGCTCTTACTGAATTTATCCAACAAATTACTGATCCTGCTGGTGTGGAAGCAGTGTCCGCCCTTTTTTCGACATACGAGACTTGTAGCGGCAAAACACTCCTTAGTACAGATCGCCATACTGCACTGACAGTTAAACCCTGCAAAAGTGGTCTACAGATCGTCAAATACATCCCACATTCTCACTGTGCCGCAGTGGAAACTGCCGTAGTAAATGTGGCCTATGGCCACAGCTGTGTCAGCCAGAGAGTGGCCAGCCGGCCGTTGACGACTCTCCACCACAGGAGGATCTGAGTGGCAAGAGTTTGAACGCTATCAATAGTCCCAGTGCAAACACTCATATTGAATCTTTTCAAATATCTGCAGAGTACACACACGACATACGTGGCCCCAAGGGCGACCCAACGCAAACTGGGTATTAGTGCACTGTTTACCTTACCATGGAAGCCATGAGCCAAATCATCATGTCAAAAGCTTTCTTGGACTCTCTGAAACGGTCTACAAAGAATGGGCAAGCTCCAGCTCTAAAGTCGTCCGCTGAGATGATGTTCCTGGCCCCAACCAGCTTATTTGCTGCTATGCTTGCTATGCCCATCTTTGGACTCACAAGAATATTGGGAACCAGGTACATATTTATCAGTGTAACTACAGTTAAATATTAGGATTGCTGCTGCAGTCTGACACCGAGCAATGTACTGGAAATATCTCCTCCTGACAGCTGTGGTTCTGGAACGAAGCTCAATATCTATAGCTCACATAATTTTCCACATAAAAAAAATCTTTCATTCCCTTTATGGCTATTAATGTGCTGAATCTATACCTTCCTCACGATAGGACACACAGTAGTGACCACCAGATACTCGAACATATATTGTGAAGTGTGTTGTACAAAGGCTGCGTCAGTTCCCCTCAGCACAAAGCCGTCACTATTTCTTGCCACGACCTGTTTGCATGCTTGCTTGCTTTCTACACCCATCTCCAGAGTCTAGGATTACAAGAACACATGTATTTTCATACGGTTTGCCAGAATATTATACCATTTACGCGATATCTCTCGATATCAAGCACATAGCAGTATGCTACTGATCACTTGCACAGTATATTTCCGAAAACATAGACTGGAAATAATTTCTCTAGAAGCCCAAAACTTTAGCGAGGTGGAGTATGCTGTGAACCACTGAGTAACTAGAAACTTTTCCCATCCATGAAGTCCTTTACATGAAAACTCGAAATAATTGAGGAAACTGATATTTCAACTCGCGAATACCGATGTCGGTGATACAACACATTCCAAATCATCCTTATAATTTACAAAATTAAATAAGGTGTTTCTCATGTCCATAGAACCATTTTTGTAAAATGCCTCGAACTACATCCATATGGAGCTCCATCAAGCATAAAAACCACTCTTTTCTTGTTCTTCCCTAACGTCTGCTGTTACATGACAACACTTTCAAATCTATTACTATACACTGATAAGAGGTGCTAACCTGCTAATCTCCTTGACATGGGTGCATCTGAAGAAATCTTGTACACTTAGATCGGTGAGGACTCGGCAAGCATTCATTCACAAGACACGAAATGTAGTGGTCTACTTCTGGTCAGCTGCAGATTAAATCGGTAATGGTGCTACAGGTCGGGTTGGTCAAAGACAGTGTGAGGGGGTCTGTCAGTCTCTGATTTTGTACTAAGACTGTGAGAATGCTCTATGACTCCCATCCACATAGAGGTAGATCGTAAAATATTGTAGTGGCAACTTCTGCCACCGAATGTCCCAGGATGATCAAATGTATTGGAAAGAGGTAGAAGGCACGGTAATTATGACTTGTCCAAGCTTTCCAAGTGATTTATTGTTTCAAACTACAGTGCCATGTTCACCTCGGTCTGCGTCACCGGGTCCCGCAATGCTGAGGACACCACTTCACAGTCTGCAGAACAGCTTGGCACGGAGTGGCTGCCTCAGCGACCCGTGCGTGCACTGCTTGTCGGCCTTGTACGCCAGTGGAGTTGCGGCGTTGTCTAGATGCCGGCAGTTGACTCAGAGGTCTGTGTACCTGCTGCCTCAGTGCCACTCAGTATGAGCTGCAGGCAGCCAGGTGCTTCTCGCCGGTGTGGCTGTTATCGTGGCGACAAGTGCCCGCGATCCGGCATCAAAATCTGTGGCCTCGCCTTGGGATGCCTCTGGCGTGTGTTGGAAGCCAGGACGCCTGTCCATGATAGCGAGCGTTGGAGTGGTCCGCCGCTGGCTGGCTATGGACCCTGCATTGACGTCAGAGAGTTGAACCAGCGACCCACTGTGGACTGGAACACTGGCGCCCCATCTGCTGCTGTGTGTAGCTGGTGGTGTGACACACCCCACCATCCAGGAGAGCTGCCACACTTGAATGAATCTCGTTAGAAACGCGCACCTATTTATTCGCAGCTGTGTGTCTCTGTTTTGCCATACACGCCGCTTTGCGTCATGTACTCATAACATGCTAAGTTGGCCAGTGGGCCCCTTCTGCCTGTGATTTTCGACGTGAAAAACCGATACGTATACTCTTTCAGCAATTTAGGGGCCCTGTTGCCACTATTGTACCACGCAACTGTTGGTATGTGTAACTCACTGCAATCCAGCTGACACCTGGCTGTAACTTGTGCTCAGAATATAGCACAAAACTAACTTTCCCTGTCCCAAACGGTGGGGCCACTACATTATTCCCCTCTTCAGAAAGACCCTGTCCCTGGGTCGACACTTAACTTGTTTGGGTCGGCACCTATGGCATATTTCCTTGCTATTAGAAAACTTAAATGTGGTCTAGTGTTACTAAAGCACATGACACAAGGAAAAAATACATAAAAAATTCCTTACTGGATGACCATTGCTCGATCAGTCCCTTCCCTACTCGTCTCTCGCCCTCGGTATCCAACAAGTGGGACTCGGAATTCGCTCTCTGCCTGATCAGAAAGAAAACAACACATAACAAAGTTAAGGCTGCCATGACACTTGGCACAGAGGTGCTCAAAACGATCATTGTTTGCCGTTGCCTTTCCCCATACTGAGCGACATGTTGCACAAGCTGTTCAGCTGATATGCGCCCCTCTTGCTCTAAAATGAACCGGTTTACGCATCTCAACAGACCTGGCTCCAAAGTTTGATTCAACAAGGTCAGATTCTGCCTCGGCAAAAACTCTAAAGTTGCTTCAGGAGAGTACAGTTGTGGCTGCATAACATTCAATTGCGTGACTCCTGAAATTGACGCTGACAGGTGGAAGGTTGGTCCTATTATGTTACACTTAGTTCCATTGATTAAAATTCCGTTCCCCTCGAACTCTACATGGTTCGCTTCTGAAAATACTCCCTGATCAAAACAATTTGCTACTACTACCAAATTCTCCTAGGTGGAGAAGATCCAATGAATCCTGACCTGTTGCAAGCTCAATTTTGGCTGCACGACGTCCCTTGGACAGTCTATTCCTTTCCCCCTGGCTAAAAATAACTGCACCGTGCACATGTCCCATACTTGTAGCTTCACAGATTTTCCTCCGACATTCACTATTTATGATACAAACTCAACACCGTGTGACTACTTTCATCCTTAAATTTACATTATCTGAACTGGTGCAATAAACACGACTTTCCTGACCCAGCACTGCCGATAACTAAAAATTTAAACAGGAAATCGTACGACTCTGACATCATTCAACACATATTTACTACGGTTTTTCCGCAAAATTGTCTCCGACGCATTTATTTCTTCAGAACTGCGTTTGATTTCCCCTCCACCAACACTACACATACGTTAGACGCTACACTTCCCTTTTCAGTGACCTCAGGACAGGGATCACATTACCCTTCCTCCCTCTTTAAAAGGACTGCTGTCAGCACTTCGTTTATTACTTTATTACTTTCTGGATCGCAAAGCATACAGTACTTCATGCTGTACTCTGTCTTCCTGGTTTCCTCTGTGCTTAGCACCTCTCTTCACTCTCTCTTTCTTTCCTTCCTGTGGCATGCCTGGAATCACCTCTGGGCAACCCTTAAATGGCCGTAACTGCCCAATAAGTACTACTGTTGTTCAAGTTGGCAGCTGAAGCTTAACGTTAACGGGGGATGTGGCTTCAACAACTTGGAATGGCCCTTGGTACCCTGTGAGGAACTTCTTCGATTTACATTTTTCCGTATAGGGGCTGGACAGCAGCACCCATTGCCCCACTCTATACTGCGGTAAAGTTCCTTTCCGCTTTACTGCGTCTACCTGCCTTCCAAACCCGTTGTATTCGCCTTTTGTAACCATTTCCAAAGATCCCGAATTGTCCTAGCGAACTGACGTACAGATTCACCGGTCCTTCCTTACTGTAGCTTCACCAAATCAAACGGTGACGGCATTTTTTGCCCGTACACTACCTCATATGGAGACAAACCGGTATTTGTATGGACTTTTACTGTATGCTTCAAGTACTCATCCCACTGATGGTGATGAGAATCCACATAAAAACTCAGCATCTCCCCGATTGCTCTGTGTACCGGTTCTGTCCTTCCATTGGTCTGTGGATGCAACGCGCTCGTCCTCAACTTCCTTACGCTCAATATTTTACACAGTTCCTTCATTAAATCCGACATGAAGTTGGTCCTTTGGTCTGTAATTATTGTCTCTGGTACACCAAACTACAGAATGCAGTTGCTCACTAACCATTGCTGCCTGTTGATTTGGCATAGCCACCATCACCACATACTTCGAAAAATGGTCTATTACTGTCAGAACTAATCTGTTCCCCGATGGTATTCGCCTGAAAAGTCCTAACACATCGATCCCCAGCATAGAAAATGTACATGTCACTTCCGGCAATCGTTGTAGCTGTATCTGTTCCCGACTCAAATCCGCTCTCTGCGCACATGGTACACAATTCCTGACATACTGATCCACATCTACTTTCCTACCTTTCCACGAATACCTCTCCGCCACTCTCATATTCATGGCTGTACAGCCTCGATGACCAGGTAATACGTGATCATTTGCTTCCTTTAAAACCTCATACCTCAGCTTCGCTGGCACTATTGCCCTTGGCCCTAACTTCGTTTCCCTGCACAGAAGACCATCGTACATATTAAATTGTGGCTGTGTCCGATACAATTTACAATCGTTGTCCGCGTCCTGCAATTCTTGCCATACTTTTAGTTCATAACCTAAGACTTCTACTTTTGCCACCTTCCTACTTAGTGCCTCCGCTTTGCCATGCTTCTTCCCAGGCTCGTGCACCTCATTGTAGTTGAATTCACTAAGCCTCACAGCCCATCTAGCGAGTCTAGTGGACGGATACTTCAACCCCAACAACCATTTCAACGCAGCATGATCTGTCACTACCCGAAATCTTCTCCCATATAAATAAAATTCAAAATACACTCCTGGAAATTGAAATAAGAACACCGCGAATTCATTGTCCCAGGAAGGGGAAACTTTATTGACACTTTCCTGGGGTCAGATACATCACATGATCACACTGACAGAACCACAGGCACATAGACACAGGCAACAGAGCATGCACAATGTCGGCACTAGTACAGTGTATATCCACCTTTCGCAGCAATGCAGGCTGCTATTCTCCCATGGAGACGATCGTAGAGATGCTGGATGTAGTCCTGTGGAACGGCTTGCCATGCCATTTCCACCTGGCGCCTCAGTTGGACCAGCGTTCGTGCTGGACGTGAAGACCGCGTGAGACGACGCTTCATCCAGTCCCAAACATGCTCAATGGGGGACAGATCCGGAGATCTTGCTGGCCAGGGTAGTTGACTTACACC
The DNA here is from genome assembly GCF_023898315.1 of Schistocerca nitens. NCBI lineage: Eukaryota > Metazoa > Arthropoda > Insecta > Orthoptera > Acrididae > Schistocerca > Schistocerca nitens. The sequence continues at coordinate 196,077,891 of NC_064620.1, read as the reverse complement.
TTCTAGAGCACGTTGGGTGGCACGGGATACATGCGGACGTGCATTGTCCTGTTGGAACAGCAAGTTCCCTTGCCGGTCTAGGAATGGTAGAACGATGGGTTCGATGACGGTTTGGATGTACCGTGCACTATTCAGTGTCCCCTCGACGATCACCAGTGGTGTACGGCCAGTGTAGGAGATCGCTCCCCACACCATGATGCCGGGTGTTGGCCCTGTGTGCCTCGGTCGTATGCAGTCCTGATTGTGGCGCTCACCTGCACGGCGCCAAACACGCATACGACCATCATTGGCACCAAGGCAGAAGCGACTCTCATCGCTGAAGACGACACGTCTCCATTCGTCCCTCCATTCACGCCTGTCGCGACACCACTGGAGGCGGGCTGCACGATGTTGGGGCGTGAGCGGAAGACGGCCTAACGGTGTGCGGGACCGTAGCCCAGCTTCATGGAGACGGTTGCGAATGGTCCTCGCCGATACCCCAGGAGCAACAGTGTCCCTAATTTGCTGGGAAGTGGCGGTGCGGTCCCCTACGGCACTGCGTAGGATCCTACGGTCTTGGCGTGCATCCGTGCGTCGCTGCGGTCCGGTCCCAGGTCGACGGGCACGTGCACCTTCCGCCGACCACTGGCGACAACATCGATGTACTGTGGAGACCTCACGCCCCACGTGTTGAGCAATTCGGCGGTACGTCCACCCGGCCTCCCGCATGCCCACTATACGCCCTCGCTCAAAGTCCGTCAACTGCACATACGGTTCACGTCCACGCTGTCGCGGCATGCTACCAGTGTTAAAGACTGCGATGGAGCTCCGTATGCCACGGCAAACTGGCTGACACTGACGGCGGCGGTGCACAAATGCTGCGCAGCTAGCGCCATTCGACGGCCAACACCGCGGTTCCTGGTGTGTCCGCTGTGCCGTGCGTGTGATCATTGCTTGTACAGCCCTCTCGCAGTGTCCGGAGCAAGTATGGTGGGTCTGACACACCGGTGTCAATGTGTTCTTTTTTTCCATTTCCAGGAGTGTATGTCATTCCACAGATTACGCTAAGCATCTCCTCTCTGTTGTTGAGTAATTCCTCTCTGCTACATTTAAGTGCCTAGAAGCATAGGCTACAGGATGTTCCTTCCCATCAGTTGCCTGACTAAGAAAACACCCTAATGCTTGATTCGATGCATTGCATGCTAGTATAAACTCCTTTTCAAAATCAGGAAACACAAGAACCGGACTTGATGTTAACATGTCTTTCAGTTTGTCGAACCCTTTCTGACACTCTTCTGTCCACTCAAATTTCACACCCTTCTGTAACAATCCTTAAATCCTTAAATTCCCATAATAATTCTTCCATATGCTCTCTTTCTCCTCCTTTCAAATGCTTAATTTTGTCATGCAGTCCAGTTCTAACTGCAGTTAGTGGTTGATCGCTTCGCCTATCTCTCGAACACCAATCTTCATCATCTGGCACATCCAAATTTGCTACTAAAACTCCAGTCCTCAAATTCGCGTCTACAGCGCTAAAATTATCCACGTTCACTGGAACTACTCGCCCGTCGTTCCCCTCCTTTACGTGTACCACACTATGTTTCACAAAAGAAACCAATGGACCCAAAACTTCACTATCCTGCAATGGTTCAATAACACATACTGTACCCACAGGCAGATGTGACTCCACACTTATCCAAAGCGACTATCCTGTGCCACTAGACACACACTCATGCGAATTAAGCCTTAATACTAATGTACGCGCTCCAATTGGTTTGTTCATTATGTTGAACGCCCCTCGTGACAGCTCTGCATTGACAACAGTTCCCCTCACCGGAAATAACATTCCACCAAATTCCACAGTTCGTGGTCCAAGGTCAATTTTGACATGATGTTGATCCAAGAATTCTACCCCTAGGATCATATCGTTGCCCTCGCCTACCCATGGTACGACCTCCATGCATGCATTAAATCGAACTTTCTCTATTCGAAAGTCACCGACGCCAAAGGTGTGACCTCCTTATCCCCCACTCCACGTAACCTATGACGTGATGCGTCTAGCTTCCTTAACCCCATTATATTCCTAGTAGCCACTGACACTTGCGGCCCTATCTGTGTCCAACGAAATCTTAAACTTTTTATTTCCTATGGATCCTACCACTGAACATTACACCTCTGCATACGTATTTGTAGCACTGAAATTAGAAAGGAGCTCCCTTAGGTGGGTCTTGGGCCCCCTCTACAGTTTAATGCTTTTCCACCTCTCTTGTCTCCCCTCTTCCATCCTCCCCACTGTCGTTTTCCAACCTTTCCTTTATTCCTCAGTGACTGGGTACATTGCCTCTGCACATGTCCTGCACGACCACACTCAAAACTTTTCACACCCACTCTAAACACTGTTTGTCTCTCACGTAGTACCACTGTTGCCACATCTATTTCCTTACATTGAATTGCCAGCTGAACGGCCGAATACAAATCTTTCGGAGTCCCTTCACGCGCTCTCCGTGACATATGCGCCGGTAACCCTCTCAAAAATACATCAAGTGCCCTTTGCTCGGACTCCTGCAACAGAATACTATTTACTTCATCAGTTGGACCCAACTCGTAAGTATACTCATTAATCTCCCTTATCCTGTCCGCAAATTTCTCCATCGTCTCCCCCTGTCTCTTTGTCATTGCACTTAACCTCTCTCTGAAGTACTGAAAGCTATCCTGTTTTTTGTACCTTTGTAAAAGCCCTTCCTTAAACTATTTAAACTTCCTTAAGGTCTCAGAACACCTTACATATGTTTTCTCTTCACCCGTTAATCTTATATTGGCTATATGTAACAATTGCTCAACAGACCAACCATCCATCACCGCTGATGTCTCCAAGTCCTCCACAAACGAACGCACATCCTCAGACGCCTTGCCAGAAAACGGAATAATCAAACTGGCGGCGGCTGGATCAGTCTCCTGCACCCTAGGCAACAACGACTGATCAGATGCAGTTTCCTGCTCACTTCTATATGTTAATTCATTTCTCAACTACGTATTGTCTGCTGTCAATTGTGCTACATTTTCCAACAAAATCCGTTCCGCTTCTGGTTTCGACACACCTCGCTTCCCTGACTCTGCCATTGTGTTGCTTTCATTCCCAGTTAATCCCGAAACAAAACCTTTAAGTACAAGAATAACCCGACTCCCTACACCTCAGTGCCATCATACTCGGTAACACATACTCAAACCAATACAGAAGTAATTAAATGAGACGAAAAAAAATCTTATTTCCCCAAATACATTAACACTTATCCTGAAAACAAAAAATACTATGCTTACGGAAAACATCGACAATGGCCTGTCATGAGCCATACTCGAAAACACAAAATCGAAAGACACGCCCAACACTCAAAAGAAAACTCGTCAAAACTCACCACATTTTGTCACTGTAATGCAGGCGGTGGGCTCTAACGTCGTACTGGACAGACGACATCCGCTATTCTGACACCAAATGTAGTGCGGACTTCTGCCACTGAATGTATCAGAATGACCAAATGTATTGGGAAGAGATAGAAGGCACCATATCTACAGTGTTCCCCTTGCTCTGCATCATTAGGTCCTGCAATGCTGTCTGCGAAACGGCTTGGCGCGGAACGGCTGCCTCTGCAACCCATGCACACACTGTGGGTTGGCCTTTTATGCCAGAGGAGTTGCGGTGTTGTCTGGATGCCGGCAGTTGACTCAGCGTTCTATGTCCCTGCCAACTGAGTGCCACTTGGTGTGAGCTGCAAGTGGCCAGCTGCGTGCTCTAAAGACTGGTGCAAACAAGATTGGGGGGGGGGGGGGGCAAGTTATCCATGGAACGTTCTGAGTATAAGGTTTTCGAAGACAAGTTGAAGCAGACCATACATCTCTGGCGTGATACTGTCCCTCATCCAACATTGTGCTATTAGGACATCTCCAGGCCAGTAGCTGTAGGGCACAGAAAATTCCAGCCTCTTTCCCATACATCTCGTGTCAATGGGTCGGCCATACTGGGCAGGTAAACACATGATCACGGCCAACACGTCTATCATGTGTGACGTGATGTCATATTAGTGTCGCTAAGGAGAATGCACCATGTATTATTCTAGGAAGTATTTTAACAGATTTATATAGTGCATTCATAGGGGGACTTGACTGTTGTTCATATAGACAAGTGGCATCAGTATAACACTGGGAACCTTTTAGCTGCATCTGCGAGGGTGAGCCACTATGCAAACATTTCTCTCGGCGGTGGACCTGCAGGTACTCCTCATCCCACCAGCAATGATTCTTAGGTGAACACGTGCACATCTAGTGGGAGACTTGGCTCTTATTTACATACACATGTGACATCAGTATAACACTCGAAGGATTCTAACTGTATACCCGAAAACAGACGCGACTTTCGCCTACAGGCTGTAGGCGGCAGCGTCCTGAGAACAATGGCTTGCACCTGTGCGTTCGTCTCTGTGGCAGTGGCTCGCGTATGGAGCCAGCGGCGTTGGCGCTTGTGTAAGTTGGAACCTCTGATACGTCGCGGTCGAATTTCCTAACGATGCTTCGAAAGCGGTTTTATATGCAATGTGTATTTGTGCACTGCATTAATTTTGGCTTTTTAAGTGTTGTGAGTGTGCTGACAGAGCGTTGTACAGCATTATTTTGAGTAATTTTACGTTTAGTGGACGTGTCTGTTGCCTTATTTTGTGAACATGTCTGTAGTCTGTTCTTTGCATTATTTCCACAGTTTACAATTAGTGAGCGTTTCTGCAGAGAGTTTTACATGCATTATTTTGATCATTTACGAGTTGTTTTCGTGTCTGCAAGTCAGTGTACTGCATTATTTCGGTGATTTACGATTAGTTTGCAGGTCTGTGGGTTATGAAGTGTGACCCTAAAGTCTGCGTGAGTGTTTTGTATGAGTGTAATAAATAAACTACGTGAAATCCGTAGCTAAATAATTACTTAGGTTAGTGGATGTAGCCCAAGTGATCTATTTTCCAGACAACAATTTCCCTTCATTTTGTTAGGTTGGTGGAGGTTACTCAAATGACCTTTTTCCTGCCAAAATTAGACTTTCCCGTCTTTCTCTGCAGGAGAGGTGCATGAGGAAGGGGGTTAGGTTAGTGGAAGTAGCCCAGTTGATCTATTTTCCCGCCAAAATTAGAAGTACCCAGCTTGATGTCATTGCGACATTGCCACACCTAACGCCACCATCTTGGATCCGCCATCTTGAATAACTTTATCAACAATGCAGAGTGGGTTGTCACTCAGGTTGCCCTACTACTTCAGTGACATAGATATGCTTTTTCAGCAGTAGGTTAGTGGTATGAGCGACCTCTATTTCTGATTTACACGCCCTCTGTACAGTGGTCTGGCATAAGTGAAGACCTTCTGGAGGTCGTGCTACAAATGTCGGAGTCAGTATGATGTGTGGTCGCAGGGGCTGAGCTGTCAACTGTTTTGTTTCTAATATGTATGTTGTTGTTTTCTGTTCTGTACGTCAAGTGGCATTCTTTAATTGTGTGTACATGTGCAGTTCATTAAACTGTATGATTTGCATACATATCATCAAATGACACCACACCCTCTTAAGTGACAACACAACTTATCAAGGGCAAATTACACAGTCTTTACCTATGGAAATATTATTGTAAGGCTTAGCGCCCTCAGTATGAAACATGTGTAGAGTCGTGTGAAGCAATGTACTAGCTTGTATGTTAATAAAATATCTCAGGTTATTTTTCATTGTAGTTTCATTGAAATTAATGGTGTCATGAATTCATATAGAAAAATTATTGTGTGGCATATTTATTACTGATCATATCTGAGTAAGTTGAATTATGTGAATTTATGTAGGTGAGACGAAAGATAGCCATTATGCAGCACATAGAAGGATTTAATGAAAACTGCTATTAATCTTTGCAAATAAATTAAACGACACTTAAGTTAAATAATGTAACACAAATGCAAACTTCGTAAGATATTTTGGCTGCTCTGTGCCATTTAATATTGACAATATTCAAATAAAATGTTGGGGCCATGCAAATGGCCAATAAAATCAGTTTTCGGCTTGCACTGTATTGCACATTGTAATACCATGAAAAAGCAAGTTATTGGTTTCCTGACATGCAGGGACGATAAACTGCATAAATAAAGATCTTAAGAGCAAATAAATATATATTTAGCCAAAATGAAACATAAGTCCACTTAAAATGTCTCTCACATCTATCCTCATCCAAGGACAAAACCAGAGTAAGTAATTAAATAAAGTTATTTGACTATTTTACAGTTATTAATATTTTTAACATAGAACAAAGGATAATATACATAATAAGTCAATACTGTTTTTAAATACAATTACGTTACTTGATAAATATTTTTTCTGTACATTTTTATGCACGTTTTCCAAGTGTTATAATTTCTTGCACTGTTTGTAAATCCATATGAATAAATATTGTTCTCCCAGAACAACTAGTACACAACCAAGCGGATGTCAGAGTGTTACTGATTTGGCGCTTGATGACGTTAGTGACACACAAGCCGAGTTCCAGACAGAACCATGTCACATGGCCTGGTTCACGTAACACATGTTTCCACATCACTGAAGTTTCGTGAAAATCTTGTCAGCGGTATATCATAGGCTACATTTCCAGTAAGTAGTCTCAAAGATGGAAAATATCTCTTCTTATCTGTTACTTCTCACTATGAAAAACGCCTAATTACTGCTGTATTTACAGCAGCACAAGGCTTTCTTTGTACTGACAGAGCATGCAGGAGGGCAGCCAACTCAAAAACTCTGTTTGAGGCTAGGCACATGGCTTCTATCAAGTGAAGAAGTTCACAACTATTGTTGTAGGTCAAAATGGATGTGACCATTATGGTGCAACATGTGCCAGAGCTGAGACTTGCAGCACCTGGCTGGTGTATGTCTCTGAGCTGCGACTGATAGCTGATGATAAGGACTGTGCCGGCCAGTTAACGCAGGCAGCGGAATTTGTCGGGGTGTGTCCAGAAAATTCTTACACTCTCGGTAATAGCGAGTGCAGTTTGGACATTAATTTACTGTGTGGTGGCACAGAGGTGTGTATGGGTCTGTGATGTTGGTTGTGTTACTGATATCCATTTCAAACATAAATATATGACGTTCTTTTATTTTATTTAATTTTTTTATAAGCATAATACAGTAGTGAACTCCATCTCTCAGTGACAAGAGCATGCTGCAACACTAGTGATATTGTTATGGCTGCAGTGTGCTTGGCCCTGCTTGCTGTCTATGGCAGCAAACAGCTGTTGCGGTTCATGAGTGCTGGCAGATGATTTACAAGTTGTGAACTTCAACTGAAGAGGTCCTCCCCAAAGTGGTGTTTGAGACACAGTTAGTCATATCCTAAGTTTGGATGTGGTGCTGATGGACTTCTCGACCTGTCTGGTGGTTGTGACCTTTGAGATCATGGAATACGGATCTTTCTTCCTGCAAGGTATTTGTTTAAATAATGATGTATGAGTTCCTACCACACAGTGTACCCTTTGGATTTTAATTTAGGGGACTAAGTCAGGGCTGCTGTCTGGTGGTGTTGGTATGCTGGGAGGTGGCTATATGCTCCAAGGGAGGATGGCAACAGGCACACAAATGATTTTTGAGTCGGAGCAATAATCAAGCGTTTTCTGTTGCAGTACATAACAGATAAGAACAGACATTTTCATTGGTTGTGACAATACATAGAGGAAATGTAGCCTATGGTATACTACTATACAGGCTTTTCACGATACTTCAGCGATGTGAAAACATGTGTTGGCTCCAGTTTCCTCAATCACTATGAATATGGTGAGGGATATACATTTAGGAAGGGGTTGTCAGCAGAAAGGTATTTCACTATTGTTCACAAGGCGGGCATGTCTTGGTTGTAGAAAGCTTTTCCCTCAGGATTCAGGAATGTCTTTGAAGCTAGAACACTTAATGATTCATGAGATATTTCAGACAGGAATTTGTTTACAAAGAATTGTTTTGTTTCGGCAGATATTAACTCTCTCTCTCTCTACTGCAGATGCTGAGAAAGCTATTAGCATTAATGGCAGAATGCTCTGGAAAAATCCATAGTATTCGAGGCTGCTATTGACAGCGGGGAGGTTAGAAGCTGTATCTCAGGAAGGACTTTGTCTGCGAAAATGATCGACAGGGCCCATTATTTACAAATAGAGATTGCCACTGATCGCATACCACAGATCCACAGGTGTTGTGAAAGAATTCTTCTAGACTGGCGACAGCTTATGTATGCTCTCACCCTTCTATACATGTGAGGCCGAGTGCATATTTGTGTTTGGATAGTGCACAATGGCTCACATCACTATTGTGAAATCATAATAGTACTCTGCACGCTGCCTCACGTAGCAGCTGCTTCGAGCACTGTGCTGAGTGCCTCGCTGCAGTTCCACTTGTGGCTCTCAGGTATCATAACAGTGGACAGTGTGGGCGGTAACCCCAGTAAAATGCACCATCAGTGACAGAGCACCGAGCGACCAGCACCATTACCATATGATGCGTCACCCCTCTGACAGCTCGGGACCTCACTGCACTAGCCCCCACTAATGAACAAAGTTTTTTCATGTTGTTCTCATATCCCACAGCATACGGTTGTAGTTTACACGTGAAGTGACGTTACTTTTTGTGTAAACGTTGTTAGCACTGTGTTATTATCAGTAGCAGGTATGTGTAGTCTGACTTTTTAACATGCATATACCAGTTTAGTGCATTGTTTCAATTATCGTTTTAGACTGGTTTTTTCCTGCCAATTCACAAGCGGAGGAGAGAGATTTATTTGGTTTTGTAGATGAAGGCAGTGTCCTACATAGAATTACTATTTGAGTCCTCCTGCTACTAGTTTCAGGTGGTATTGTGAATTTATTTCTAACAGGATAACACCAGCTCAACTTTGAGCCATACTGAGATTTTAGACACTAATTGTGTGGCACTGTGTCTATTGATGTGTAATTAGGAGCGATCTTTACTCCAGTTTCCCACCAAAAATAAATAAAGTATGCAAACCTAACCTTCCTCTCTGGCAACTGAGCAGAGTCTTTTCTAGAGGGGGTTGGTGGTGGGTGATAGGTGACATCATAGGTGTGGATGGAAGGGTTGAGGGAATTAGGTTAATGGAAGTACACTAATTGCCTTGTTTCCTGCCAAAATCTAAATCCCACCGTTATGACATTGCCACATCCACAGCTCCCATCTTGGATCCACCATATTGGATAAATTTGGCAACAATGCATACAACACCAGAAACCGGCAAGCTTCACTACCCGTCACCAGTATATTTTCAACTGCTTGTAACCTCCCCCTCACTTATCGACCTTAATGACAGCGAAAAATTAAACCGCGTGTACCTAATGGAAATTTGGGAAAAGCAATCGTCACCGAAGTTCATCTGTCGGTAAAGAGGGAGGAAAGGGTTACATCTAAATGAAAGGAAGAATGCAAATGAAAGTGGTGGAAATTAATTTTGAAAAGGGGTAAAGTTAATAAAGAAAGTAAATGTGCGGCCGTTACGTTAACAATTAACTAGCGGTAATTAGATATTTGAGATTTGGGGGAAATTACGGTCGCCAGTCCTAAGGACAATTACTATAGTAACTGAAAAACAAAGGTTATTACACATATAATTAGCGCTAGAAGCGTGGAAACTGAAGGTTGACTCGTGTAGTGTGAAAACTGAAAGTTTGTCAGAAGTAATAAATTTCGCTACACTCTGACTTAATTTAGCAAAAGAATTAATAAAACCGGAAAATCGAAAGTTAATTTAGTGACTGAAGTTAATAGTGAGCTTTCTTTCTGAAGCACATCGAAATTCAGTAAAATACGGTTAGTCTTGGACTACCTCAACAATCATTTTAAAAGCTACTTGAATCTACGCAATTTAGAAATAAGAGATTTAACTTTGAACTTGAATTAAATGATTCTGAACAATTAACAATAGTAAACTTTAGTACGTACCAAGCTGAGCTGCAGTCACAGGTAACTAAAATACGGTAACAAAACTCGCACTCTTAATTTGTGCTTGTGTAATCTAAATATTGTAGCCAGCTATGAATACCTTAACTGAACTTTGAAATTAAAGCAGTGAAATCGAATGACGCTGGCGTTTGAATTTCAACGACACTCTGGTTCATTCCGGGAAAGGTAGGGACCCTGCTTGGTAATGCGATTGGGACAATGAGCAACAAAGGTTCGTGCTACGTTGCTGTAATTTAGTTATGAAAATGGAACAGTTTGGAAAGCTGAGGTCTGCCATACAGTTCTAAAACTTTACGTGCTTCCAGTCTTCCTTGTTGCTTGATTGAAGGTTTGATGCTGTCGATCGAGGAGGTGGCGACAGTCACTCATTGTCGGCCGGCGCTGTTGCAGAAGCTGGATGTTGGCGCGCCTTCTTCTCGACACGGTCACCAGGCGAAGCGGGCTCTTGATGTGCGCCAGCTAATGCTTCCCGTCCGCGGCACCGTGTCAGAATCTATCATAGCAAGTCGAGCGCAATTACATGCTGCCCAACCCTGAAAGCGCGGCAACTCGCGGGAGCGTCACACAACACACCTGCTCCACTGCACTACTCCCGCCAGACTCCCCTCTGCCCGCGCTCCACGCGACAGAGTTGACACTCTCAAAGATCGTAAACACTTTGGTTCTCCACACGACCTATCGATGTAATCGTTCGATAGCATAGTTTTCCCTAGGCAAGACCCAGCGTAAAAATAGAAATAATATTTACAAAACAACCAATTATAAATCGACATTACAATATATAAAGACACAGAAATGTCATATCTTCAGGTAACAAAATAAGGAAAAAAATTATAATCGAATAGATGGAAATAGGAGGATATGCATTTCCGGCGTTACATGCTGTAGAACAATAATAAAGGCAATTTAGATGTGTATATAACGTTGTGTCACTTATTCTACAGGTCCATTGTGCTTTACAACTAAGTGGGTATAAAGACAAACAGTGCTCATGTTTGGGTAATAATCAGGGGGTACAGGCTCTAGGAACTACATGTTGATTGCCTGTAACTTTCTGGTGACCGGCAAAATACTGTGCTGTGATTGGAAGGGCAAAACGCTTCTCTGTCACCTCTTGCTCCTAGCTAAGGCACAAAAACAATATCTCTATTTATTTTACGTATGGGTGTTGGTGACCTTGCAGTTTAACTTAAAATAAGGATGCAGTAGCTGATGTACTGTGTAATATACTCTACCTCTCTACAGCTTCACAGGCCTCTTTATAAGATCTCTGTAGACAGGATTTCGACTTTTTCTAGTACCAACGCTTTTTGTCACACACATGGGCTAACAATTTAGTGTAATAACACAGTCTTTTCCTTCTACTGCCTCCTAATCGCAATATATACTCTTCCTGGTGTTCGTTTCAGCCCAAGCTCCCTCTTTTTCACAAAAAGTCTCGGCCTGTCAATAGGAAAATTGTCTTATGGAAGCTTACGATACGTCTTAAATTCTTTTTAAACGAGTGATCCTCCATATCAGATGCTTCATTAAAGTTGAACTGTTGATTTATTTGTGTTTAGACGAGCCGTTTTGATGGCGGCAGTTCAATAGTCAACGTTTGGGGTTCAGAATATCCATTCTACTCTTGTACGATGCACACTATACCTGTCTAACAGATGGTACCGTATTGCAGTATCAAATGGCGCTCCATGTTTTTCTGATAGGGCATCTGATTAAAAATTTGAATGCAGCAACAATATATGTAAGCTATACAGGACTGATTTCATTACGTTTTGACAACACTCAGTGCAGACAGTTTAGCATCTCGTAGAACTACAGAAATTACTAAATGCAGTAAGTATGTATGGCTTAATTTCTTGGATACAAATAGATTACAATCTATTCCATTAAAATTCGACAACAGTGCAAACTGTTAAGCATCTCATAGAACTACAGAAATTACTAAATACAGTAAGTACGTTTGGCTTAATTTCTTGGATATAAATAGATTACAATCCTTATTCGAAAATCCACATCCTAGAGTTCTTGAAGCATCTTAATTCAGCTACAATAGCCACAGGCTTTTTTTACTTCTGTATGAGATTTTAAACTGAAGAAATCATTGTATTCGCCTTAGTAACTTATTACGGAGTCTCTGTGTGGGTGAAATTTACTTTTAGAATACAAGAACTTGTTTTATAAATTATGTGTCGTTTTAGTTCGAAGAAACTTTTCAGAGTCATCCTTAAATGGCCTGACACATTGTCACATGTTTCACAAGGTACATACCTCTTAAAAGTAGCAAAAATTATTACTACATTATTAGAATAGCAATCAGTTTCACTAAACTCATCGAGGATCCAACTGCATCTCCAAGTATTTGTATTTTGCAAATCCTTCAGTTTAATATTTATTTATCTGAGTCAGCTGGGGTATGTGAGCCAAAGATAATTAATGATGGAATAAATGAGTACAAAGTTTAAAGAATGGTGATTAGAAGTGTTATAACCCAAAGGCTTAAGAAAACAAATAAAACACAAGATCAGTTCCGTCAGAGTGTATGAATAAATAACGCATTACATAGAAAATTTGTCAACTACTGCTAGGAACTTCTATAGAGAATGGAAGAAGCGAACCACAAGAAAATTTCTCAACTTAGATTTGAATTCTTACGATTTCTCAGTCTTTTTGCAGTTCTGTCTGAAGGCTATTAAAAATGAAACCTGGTTAATAGTGTACACCTTCCTGCACAAGGCTTAAGAAAGTATTGTTCAAGTGCGTACCTTTAGAAAGAAATTTCCTTCATTTATTTCACATGTCATCATTTCGGCTTTGTACTCAATTTCATGTGAAATTTGAAAACTTAAAAAATGCAAAGTTGCCTAAATGACATCTCATGGCCGAAGTAACATTTATCTAGTGTCACAGATCAACCACATGGTATGTTTACATATCGAAGACACATAATATAGCTGAAATTATGCATATCAAATAAACTTCAAAGATCTTTAACGCGTGTTTGACATTCAAATGGCAGATATTTCTTTCAAAACTGGCTACACTACTAACGTCCCTTAGGAAGGAAAAATCAAGTGTATATTGCTTTCCTTCTCGTATTCACTAAATGAATGTTTCAGTTTTTTTCTAAATAATTCAGAATACCACTTAAACATTATGAAAGAAATTTAAGTTTGGTAATAATTTAAAGAACGTTGTTTTCGAACTCTTTCTGTGGTATGGATTACGTTCAGAGATTTTAAAAGTGAGATGTATTAAAGAAACCATTGCAACCTTGCTGGGCTATAATTCGCATTAGCACTTTTTTACCACAATATTTGTCCGCCCCCGTTAGCTGAGTAATCAGCGCGACAGAATGTTAATCCTATGGGCCCGGGTTTGATTCCCGGCTGGGTCGGAGATTTTCTACGCTTAGGGACTGGGTGTTGTGTTGTCCTAATCACCATCATTTCATCCCCATCGACGCGCAAGTTGCCGAAGTGGCGTCAAATCGAAAGGTTTGCACCCGGCGGACGGTCTACCCGATGGGAGGCCCTAGCCACACGACATTTACATTTATTTACCACAATATTTCATAATAGCAAGTAACCATGTTGTATTATTCTTAAACGAAAAGAATACCTTTGATTTACTTCAGCGTCATAGTATCTTTTCTCAGGAAAGTCTATGGAACATCTCTTATGTAACAATAATGTACTAAAGAGAGAACATTAGCCTTACTCTCGACGGAAAATAATTTAGTGTCGTGGAGCTGCCACTCTGTCTGAAGACTAATTTTCGCCTCAGGAAGCTGCCAGAGAGAATTACAAAGAAGACCACATACATTGCCCCGACACACGCACAGCCTTTGCTCCGAAGGCGAATAAACGCATTAAGCTCGTTCGTAAGCCTGAAAGAGCGTGAATGTGCGAAGGGGTGGCCCTGGGGAAGGGGGGAGAGTGGAGAGGTGAAAGAGAGGTGGCTGTTACTGTAGGCAGAGGCGCTGGTGAGGGTGGTGTGTTTCATTAAGTACACAGGATATCAAAGGGCTAGCGCTAGTCCTTTGTGGCTGAGCTTGCTCAAGCAGACCAGGAGAGCTCGTGTTGGTTGTGCTGATATTGTACACAAAATAATGGTATTCTTAAAAATGATTATGTTTGAAATTAGTAGATCCAGGCACATTAAAAACATCTGGTAACAGTGAAACTGGGTGATTGCAAGCTGCTGTTCGTGCTATAGTCAGTGAGAATTACTTGAAAACCAACAAAAATTACAAGCGAATTCAAACAACACTGACGGAAAAAAATTGCAGCACCAAAAAGTATGTAATGTCGAGAAATGAAATTTAGAGAATACGTTTGTCTAGGTACTATATTTAACTGAATAGCATTGCAAGATCACAGGTTAATGTACGAGGTGCGAAATAAGCCACTGCAAATATGAAATGCCGGAACGTTAATAACCGTTGTAACCGCTAGAATGTTGAATGCAAGCATGCAAACATGCATGAATTGTGTTGAACAAGTGCTAGAATTTCAGTTTGTGGAATGGAGTTCCATTGTCGTTGTACTTGGTCGGTCAATACAGGGACGGTTAATGCTGTTTGAGGATAACGTTCCAGTTGTCGTCCGATGACGTCCCATATGTGTTCGCCTGGAGACAGATCTGGTGATCGAGCAGTCCAACACACATGTCGATACTCTGTATAGCATGTTGAGTTCCGACAGCTTTATGTGGACGAGCGTTATCCGGTTGGAAAACACCCCCTGGTATACTGTTCATGAGTGACAACAAGTCGAATCGCCAGATTGACGTCCAAATTTGCAGTCAGGATGTGTGGGATAACCACAAGAGGGCTCCTGCTTGTCGTGCGAAATCACACCCCAAACCATAACTCCATGTGTAGGTCCAGTGTGTAGCAAGCAGACAGGTTGATTGCAGGCCCTCAGTAGGCCTCCTAACCAAGACACAGCCGTCACTGGCACCGAGGCAAAACCAGCTTTCGTCAGATAATACAACAGTTCTCCGCTTTGCCGTCCAATCATCTCGCGATTGATACCAGTGACATCGAAAATGACGGTGGTTTGGGCTCAGTGGAATGCACCTTTGAGGGCATCTCGCTCGGAGCTGTACTTTAAGTAACCCATTTGTAATAGTTTGTTGTGTCACTGAGGTGCCAACTGCTGCTGCAGATGCACTATGATGCGCCATACGCCGAACACGATGGTCTTCCCTGTCGGTAGTGTCATGTGGCTGTCCAGAATCCATTCATCTTGGGACTCCACATTCTCGAGACCATCGTTGCTACCACAGTGCCTTAATTCCTGCCAATTCATTCTGCAATATCCCAGAAGGAATATCTCAGAAGGCATATATACCTTCTTGTAGCCCGATTAAACGACCTTGTTCAAACTCAGTGAGGCGCTGAAAATGGCCTCTTCGTTGTTTTAAAGGCATTCTTGACCAACATCAACTCACCACATCGAATCACAAATGTAGATAACGCTCACAACCGTTACTAGCGCCACGCTTACACTATTGACGCGAAATCTGAATAGACATCATCCCTCAGACGTAGAAACATACTTACCAACTTTCGTTTATGTCGCACAAGTCGCACAACTCCTTCCCGTTGTCGCAATTTTTCCGTCAGTGTGTATAATTTGCAATGCTCAAAGGAATTTTTTAACTCTCTTATGACTTTTAATTAATGTGAAGTAATCGTGGTCTCACAGTATACTTCATCAGCGTGCGCTATGTCCCCAGTTGCGAACAGGGCAACGTGGCAAGACGGGTAGTCAACATGGTGGGTTGTCTGCCACATGGGCGCTCAGCCCAATACCTACACATTATGTACAGGGTGTGATTCAAAAGTTCCAAGACGTAACTCATAACTAGAAATTTATTGGACATTTAAGTACAGTAGACTAAAATTCTTCAAAATATGATCCTTCAGCTTGAACTCAGCGCTGCCAGCGCGTCTTCCACTGTTCGTAGCCCTTCTGGAAGGCCTCGGGCGTCATGCTGTCAAGGGCTCTCGTCGAAGCTTGCTGGCTGGCGTTGTTGGATTCGAATCGCTTCCCTTTTAGGCCTGTCTTGATTCGGGGGAAGAGGAAAAAGTCACTTGGAGCCAAGTTGGGGCTGTAGGGCGGCTGCTGCAGTGTTGCCACGTTGAAGATGACCAAAACTTCGGCGGAGGCGCGCGACATGTGAGTGGGTCGATGAGAGCCCTTGACAGCATGAGGCCCGAGGCCTTCCAGAAGGGCTACGAACAGTGGAAGACGCGCTGACAGCTCTGTGTTGATGCTGAAGGATCATATTTTGAAGAATTTTAGTCCGCTGTACTTAAATATCCAATTAATTTCTAGTTCTGAGCTAAGTCTTGAAACTTTTGAATCACACCTTGTATGCTTCGTAGGTATCTCGTGGAGACTGAATGAGAACTGCGCACTGCTTGTTTGGAGTCAATTGGAAACACTGTGCTGACAGAGACCTTACACAACGATCTGTACACGATCACTCTGGACTCTAGGTGTCCATTACAAACAACACAACCATCTGTTCCCCCCTCCCTCTCTTCTTCCCCCAACAATGCCATTGAGAAGATCGTCGCAGAAGAGAGTGGAGGCGGTCAGATGGTGATGTGCAGTATGTCTTAGGCCTGCAGTTGCACGAGGTCAGCAGGGAGTTTTATCAGTCATGTTTTGTGTCAGTATCAGCCACCGATGTCGGAAGCCTCTCAGCAATGGCGAGGCTAATGTCAGCTTGTGTCAGTTCGCCTAGCACAAGAGTCTGTATTTATTTTAATCTTCAAGTATATCGTCATGTTATCAGATTTTCAAAAACCATTACTGCTGAGAGGCCAAGCGTGGTACAGGTAGGGGAATGTTATTATGCTGATCTTTGGGTGACTGTGCTGCAGAAGATTCGAATTAGATCTCACTGCACCTCGATGGACCGGGGCAACTAACAGAATCTGGTAACGAGATGAGCGAGAAGCGATGGCAGAGCTGCGATCACGACCTTCAACAAGTCTGAGTACGCCATTCCTGAATAATGAAATAAACGACAAAACAAACGTTATCAGTTGAGCTGACTACTGCATTGTATTCGTGAACGACTTAAACACCAGACCAAGAGTACAATGATGATTATTTGGCTTGTCACTGAACTTGGTAGAAGTTAGTTTGGAATGTTAGTGTGCTTTATGTCTAAATAATATTCTCAGAACATATGAAGATTTCGTGATCATATTTGTAATCGCCTGCATTTTAGTTCGGTGTTTAATGATGCGATTACCTTTGGCAGTGTTTATTTAACGAATTTTAGCGTTGTAGAGTTATACTTAAACCTGTGGGCGAAAGTTTACAAGCAGTGTATTCGACGAACCTCTAGGATATCTCTGAGTATTGACGTTCTTATCAGTTGCGAGCAGTGACGATTTTCTACTGGAAATCCCACGCATTTACGAGGGTAATCTCAAAAGTAAGTTCTCCTACTTTTTTATAAGTACAGAACTTTGTCTGTTGGCAGTTGGTCACACTGTTATGATGAGTGCTTCACGCGCTGTGTGTAAACATCCGCACGCGCTCAGTCTTGGCTTGGCAGCCATTGAGAATGGAGCACCCGTTGGATGTTACCGCAGAGCGAATTGCGCGCAGTTAATCGGTTTTTGAACGCAAAGGGCACTGCGCCGATTGAAATTTATCCCCAATTCACGGAAGTGTATGGATGTCAAAAATGTTCGTAAATGCTGCAGAGAGTTTGCAGCTGGTCGGACCGAAATTCACGACGAACAAAGGGGCAGGAGACCCTCAATTTCTGAGGAGACAGTGTTGAAGGTTGAGCAAAGCATGCGTGAAGATCGGCGAATTACCCTGGATGATCTCTGAACGTTGGTTCCCGGGGTTTCCTGAAGCACCGTTCACAGAATTTTAACTGAAACATTGAAGTACCGGAAGGTGTGCCCAAGATAGGTGCCAAGCATACTGACGGAGGACCACTTGCGGCAACGAGTTGAAGCTTCCCGCGCATTTCTTCATCTCCTTGCAGCCGGACAGGATAGCTTTCTGGACTCAACTGTCACGGGTGACGAAACCCGGGGTACCACTTTACACCTGAGACCAAGCAACAATCACGCCAGTGGCGGCATCCTTCTTCGCCAAAGCCGCGGAAATTCAAACAAAGGCAGTGTGCCGGTAAAGTCATGACAACCGTATTTTGGGATCGTAAAGGGGTATTGTTGGTCGACTTTATGCCCACTGGGACCACAATTAACGCTGACATGTACTGTGAGACTCTGAAAAACCTCAAACGGGCAAATCAGAAGCGAAGAAATGGAATGTTGAGCAAGGGCGTACACATTCTCCATGACAACGCTCGCCCACACATCGCTCGGCAAATCGTTGCTCCCCTGCAACAGTTTCAGTGGAACGTAGTCACCCACCCACCCTATAGTCGTGACTTGGCTCCCAGTGACTATCACCTGTTCCCTAAGTGAAAAGAACATTTGGCCGGAAAGCGATTCAGCTCCGACGACGAGGTGAAAGAAGAGGTTCATAACTTTCTGAACAGCATGGCGGTGATCTGGTATGACATGGGCATACAAAAACTGCCACAGCATCTCCAAAAATGCTTCGACAGAAATGGTGATTATGTCGAAAAACAGGTAAATGTCCAAGCTGTAAACTGATGTAAAGCCTTGTAGAAATAAACGGGTCTATGTATTTATAAAAAGAATAGGAGTCCGTACTTTTTGGATTACCTTCGTGGATGAGACTGTTTCTGTCAGAACATTAATAACTACTAATCATTTCGCATTTTCAGGGAATTTAATTTAGGTCCTTTCAGCTGTTACTTGCATCTGGATCGAGGTTTAGAATTTTTGCTCGTCTATCTTTGGGAAGGTGGTAAGTGAACTTACTAAGATAGGTTCTAATATTCACCCCACAATAGACGGACCACCATTAGCTGTGCATTATACATACGCAGTATTTCAAAGCATTATACAGCCCTACAATCAATATTTCATGTTGAAATTTTTCTGTAATCTCTTGTGTGAGTTTACGTGTCTACGGTGCGTAGTAAAAAAATTTAAGCTTCCTGAAGGCACGATCAGATGTCAGTGTACCTTCGTACACGTACCCTCAGCGCTGAGTACGTAATGATCACAGTTGCAGTTCTCTGTAATAGGCAGAATGGCTACCAGAGGGTATTAGCGTTGTTCGTGATTAGACTTGTTACCAGGCCTAGTAAGACGTACAAGTAGTGTGAACATCGTCGGCCATTGAAGAACACGGAAATGCCACTTACTCGAGTGAGACAGTGTTATCAGAACCTGACCAAATTTGAAAGGGGGCGCATTGTGGGTCTCAATTTTGCCAGCTGGCCAAGTCGAGCAATATACAGATCTGAAGGGCATTGGAACGCATGGGGATTTGAGGGCAGGGGTGCATGTCGTCAAGGCATATCTGACCCCACAATGGAGGATATCCGTATTGTGCACCAAGCACGTCGTAATCTTTTTCTATGAGTGACACAAAATTATTGTAAATGTCCGTGATCATTGCTACTGCATTGACATCGTCCCTTGACATACTACCCTACCGTCCCAGAACAAATAATAGACACTCTGCAGCATTCTGTTTCATCACGCACCACTAAGTCATACACTAGCAGCAGCTGGACTAGGGAATTACCGTCCTACGCGAAGGCTGCCGTTCACACCATAACACAAACAGTTCTGTTCGGAGATGGACGCCGTGATCGGGGAATATGAACTGCTGATGAATGGCGTCGCTTTCTTGTCGCCGGCCGGGGTGACTGAGCGGTTCTAGGCACTACAGTCTGGAACCGCGCGACCGCTACGGTCGCAGGTTCGAATCCTGCCTCGGGCATGGATGTGTGTGATGTCCATAGGTTAGTTAGGTTTAAGTAGTTCTAAGTTCTAGGGGACTGATGACCTAAGAGGTTAAGTCCCATGGTGCTCAGAGCCATTTGAACCATTTGAGCTTTCTTGTTCAGCAATTAAATGCGGTTCTTCACTACCCCGGACGACCATCGCCGGCGAGTATGACGGCTTCCTGGCAAGAGGTTCCATTCTTCCAATGTTTTAGAGAGGCAAGTGTTACACATGGTGTCATAGAGTGGGGAGCATCGGGTCTGACTTCAGGTAAGACTCGCATTCGGAAGGACGACGGTTCAATCCCGCGTCCGGCCATCCTGATTTAGGTTTTCCGTGATTTCCCTAAATCACTCCAGGCAAATGCCGGGATGGTTCCTCTGAAAGGGCACGGCCGACTTCCTTCCCAATCCTTCCCTAATCCGATGACACCGATGACCACGCTGTCTGGTCTTCCCCAAACCAACCAACCAACCAACTTCAGGTAATGGCACAGCAGTACGTCAGGTACATTTCGCGTCCTCGGACGTAACTGTATCGTGGTACCATTTTAAGCAGTACAGTGCTCATCCATACACAGCACGTGACTCTTTGATTTGTCTGTATGATGATGAGACCCCTGGTCTATCCCTATAGTGTATGTGTGGGTCCAGCTTGAATGTCAACTCCGTCCCAGAACCAGCATTCTGGATATCGAAGAGCAGTAACAACAGCTATTGCCAACTTGCCTCAGGAGACGATACAAAGGCTTGATGACACCCAAACGGAATCTGTCCATACATTGCCAACCGGTGGTGGTAAGTTCCAATGGGACCAAACTGCTGAGGTCATCGGTCCTTAGGTTTACACATTACGTAATCCATCTTAAACTAACTTACGCTTAGGACAACACACACACTCATGACCGAGGGAGGACTCGTACCTCAGACGGGGGGAGCCGTGCCAACCGTGGCAGGGCGCGCCAGACCGCGCGGCTAGCCCGCGCATTCCCAGAAAGGTGCGGCTTCCTACTGCTAAGTGGACTCATACTGTCAAGTTGTTTGTAAATTTGAATCCGTATTGTAATCACTGAAATAAAATCACATCCCCTCTCAAGCAGTGAAAAATCGTTCCTCCTCCCACTCACTGGGTGCCTCACTGTTCGATAGCGTTTATTTTAATTTTAGTAAAAAAAAAAAGATGACTACTACTTTGGTTGGATTTGACTTCGTAAATGGGACCTCAGAGTCGTTCATCTCTATTTTATCCGTTCTGATGTTTTATTCATGGTATTTAATTCAATTATTTCCTCCTCAGATGAGCTTGTGTCAGTCAAACTCAACCGAAACACTGAAGTATATAAAAGGATACAAAACATAGCATCAGAAATCAGGACATTTGCTGCCCCAATGAAAACTAATCTAGACCTATATTCACCATTTCAAACTACTTTAATAATTGTAATTTCCTCGCTGCTTCTTTCGGAAACTGCCACATAATTCAACTGAATTTCCTCTCACATGAAATTTGAAGATATCCAAACTATGTTTTTCGTGGGAGTTTCTTAGGAGAGACTGACATTAAGTTTTATTGAGAAGTTTTACCCAAGTTAATGGGCCGGGTTTCAGTTTTGTCTGTTGTTTTGTATGCTGAAAAATCTCAAGTCCTTGATCCAATTTGTTTTATTTGTCATCTAGCACATTTAATTCTACCAGAACTATTACAGTTTGATTTTTGGTTCCGAATAAACAATTGGAAAACCTGTTGTGCACTCTTTGCAAGTAATATCGAAATTGGAATAGAAGTTCTTGTCATCGCTGCCCCCAGGCAGAGTGGTCTGCAGCTGGGCGAGGTCCTGTGACGTCTGTTAATGAGCTTAGTGTACTGTGGGGGGCCCACACCCTGGGAGCTGATAGGCGTCGATCGTGAGCAAACACAATAACTCGACCGGGGGAGGGACAGGTGGAGGGGGGACGGTGCGTCGTCGTCTTTTTACGGTCAAAATGTAGTGCTGACACTTGCTGGTCTAATCGCAACCCACGAGCGACATGGTACGGTTTTCTCATAATTCTCTAGTAATTTTGTAGTATATTACACCAGTTTCAATATTCCAAATAGATTTTTGATGGTTTATTGTGAGCGGACTTTCCCTAGTAAATGTCCGCAATGAACCCTGAAGCAAGGTAGGCACCAGTGAAAGTGAAAGTCACAGCATATTCGACAGTCACCACAACAGTAAAAAAGGTTAGAGAAAAACTACAAAATACCACCACTACATGAAACATCAAACAGAGGCACTGGCCATAAAAAGTTTTACTTATTGTGCATATACACTGATGATGGTTCAAATGGCTCTGAGCACTATGCGACTTAACTTCTGAGGTCATCAGTCGCCTAGAACTTAGAACTAATTAAACCTAACTAACCTAAGGACATCACACACATCCTTGCCCGAGGCAGGATTCGAACCTGCAACCGTAGCGGTCGCTCGGTTCCAGATTGGAGCGCCTAGAACCACACGGCAACACCGGCCGGCTACACTGATGAGGCAAAACGTTATGCTTAACTGCTTAACAGTTTGTTTGCTAGTCTTTGGAATGAAATAAATCACTAAATATCAGCGACAGTTGGTAGGTGTGTGGAGGTATGTGGCACTACATGTCTACGCACAGGTCATGCAATAATGTGCCCCTGATTTGCATACACGATGATGGCGCCCGATAGCGACCCAGATGATTTCCATAGGATTTACCTCAGGCGAATTTGGTCGCTGATACATCAACCTGGGTTCTCTGTAATGTTCCTCATACCACTGTAGCAAGCTTCTGACTCCGAGACACGGTCAGTTATACTGCTGAAAGATGACATCGCCTTCGGGGGAGACTTCAGCATGGACTGTTGCAGGTGTTTCGCAGCTATCGGCGTATCTTCGATTATTACCATGTGTTCCATGCAAGCACAGGAGAATGTTCCCCATAGCATAATAGTACTGCTCTCACCAGTCTGTTGCTGGGGCGCGCTGCACGTTACGAGCCGCCACTCACCCCAATCACGGCGTTTGTGGAGAGAACTTAGTGTAACAAAAATCTGATTCACCCGAAGAACCGACACAGTTGCGTCGATCGCCGCGCGGTCTAGGGCATCTTGCCACGGTCCGCGAGGCTCCCCCCGTCGGAGGTTCGAATCCTCCCTCGGGCGTGGGTGTGTGTGTGTTGTCCATAGCGGAAGTTAGTTTAAGTTAGGTTAAGTAGTGTGTAAGCTTAGGGACCGATGACCTAAGCAGTTTGGTCCCATGACATCTTACCACAAATTTACTATTTTGCATCGAATGGCACTGAGCACTATGCGACTTAACTTCTCAGGTCATCAGTCGCCTAGAACTTAGAACTAATTAAACCTAACTAACCTAAGGACATCACACACATACATGCCCGACGCAGGATTCGAACCTGCGACCGTAGCGGTTGCTCGGTTCAAGACTGTAGCGCCTAGAACCGCTCGTACTTTGCATCGATCGACGGTCGAATCCCGATGGTCCCTTGCCCACCGCAATCGTAATTGACGATGTCATGGGGTCAATATGTGGACATGTAGAAGTGGTCTGCTACGGTGCTCCATATTCAACAATGTACGACGGAGGTTGTGCGTGCACCAGCGTAGTGCTCCTTAAGCAGAGATTCTACAGGTCACCATACATCCTACTTTACAGAGCAGACAAGCACCCGGACACCTTGTTCTGTGAAGAGTTGTGGACGCCCAACCATTTAACGCCGAATGATAGTTTCACTGTCCATCTACCTCTTTCCATAGTTGCTCACGATAGTAGCACGTAAACATTCTACCAGCTTCGCCGTTTTCTAGATACACGTTCACATGCTCCGCGTAATAATAATCTGACCTTTGTCAAAGTGATTATCTCAATGGATTTTCTCACTTGGAACCCATATCTTCGATAGAGTGATCACTCGTCCTTGTCTGCTCCGCTTACAATATTTTGATACCTCATCACGCCACCAGCAGTCACCCAACATCGCAATGGGCAATGGTTATAGTGTTTTGGTTATCAGTTTACAGTACTGTAATGAGCATACATATTTAGCATATTGTAGCGTCTGTGTTGGTTCGAAATGCTCTGGAGTGCCCTACAGACATACACGAATGTCTGAAGGAACAGGCACTATGGCGATGCTCAGCTGTAAGAAATACTATAATTATATTCGCATTTACTCTATTTATTGGTGACAATGAAAATTTGTGCCGCACCAGGAATCGAAACCGGATTTCCTCCTTTAGGCGAGCAGTGGCCTTAACAACTTCTCTGCGAATACCGTATGGGGAGAGATGTATGATTAAAGTCACGGTCTTATTTTTAAGGCTTTAAATGTATTGCAGTGCCAGTGTTGGTACAATATGCTCTGCAAAGCCCTGCAAAGTCATACATCCGAGTCTGAAGCAACAGGCATTGCTGCTATCGTCAGTTGTATGAAATACAAGAATTGCATTGACATTTGCAAAAATGTTGGAAATTCAGCTGCACTATTTGTTGGTGACAGTTAAAATTTTTCCGGAGCGGGACTCGAACCCAGATTTTCTGCTTTACGTTAGCGGCCACCTGGGCCACTTCGGCGAAATGAGCACGCTCTCCAGACAGAACCAAACTAGCATATGTTACAGTTTTGTTTACATCCTACACCCGCACAGATACTGTGGATCCCGTGCAGGGAAAGAAGTATGATTAAAAGTCCTGGCCTTGATTTTAAGCAAATGTCTGAAGGAAACTGCACAGTACATGACATCAACATAAGCATTTGTGTCTAAAAACAAGTTTGCAGGTTCGATCATACGTTGCTCCCGTATGCTAAGTCAGTGCTTCCGACAGTCATTTCTTTTCCGATTTCTTAAAATTTTTCATGTAGCCATTCACCTTGGCTCTACTGCAATTTGTGTTTATTTCATCGTTATGTGACTCGTATTTCTGTATTTCTAAATTTCCCTGGACATTTTTGTACTTTCTCCTTTCATCGATCAAGTGAAGTATTTCTTCTGTTACCCATAGCTTCTTCACAGATACCTTCTTCGTACATATGTTTTCCTTTCCAGCTACTGTGATTGCCCTTAAGAGATGCCCATTCCTCTTCAACTGAACTGCTTACTGAGATACCGATGACTGCATCGTCTATAGCCTCAGATAGCTTCAGAGGTATCTCTTCATCCCTTAGCACTTCCGTATCGCACTTCCTTGCCAATTGGATCTTTAAACTTCAACCTATTCTTCTTCACTATCAAATTGTGATCTGAGTCTGTATCTGCTCTTGGATACGTCTTGTAATCCAGTAATTGATTTCGCAATTTCTGTCTGACCATGGCCTAACTAACTGAAATCTGCCTGTATCTCCTTTCCTTTCCAAGTATACCTTCTTCTCTTGTGATTCTTGAATAGAGTATTCGCTATTACTGGCTGAAATTTACTACAGAACTCAATCAGTCTTTCTCTTCTCTCATTCCAAAACCAAGCCCACTATCCCCGTAACCCTTCCCGCTACTGCTTCCCCTCCAACAGCATTACAGTCCCCCATTACTATCAAATTTTCATCTCCTTACACGTTTTATATCCACATATACTCCCCCTATCTCTTCATTCTCTGCTTGCGGCGTCGGAATGCATAACTGAACTATTGTTGTCAGTGTTAGTTTGCTTCCTATTCATAACGACTGTTACTTCCGTTATACCATTTACTGCTGCTGTTGATATTAGCCTGTACTCATCTGAACAAATATTCTTGTCTTCTTTCCATTTCCCTTCGCTGACCCCTACTATATCTAGATTGAGCGTAAGTATTTCCTTTTTTAGATTTTCTAGCTGCCCTGTCTCGTTCAAACTTCTTACATTGCGCGCCCCGACTCGGAGATAGAAATCCTTTCGGTTTTTATTCAGTCTTTTTCTCATAGTCTCCTCCCCCTTGGCAGTACTCTTCCAGAGACCCGAATGGGACAGTAGTCCCGAATTTTTTGCTAATTGGGAGGTCATAATAACACTGTTTCAATTACAGGCCCCATGTCCTGTCCTACATATCAGTTTTTGTGAAGCAGGTGTAGGTAACAGATTTTCTCTGATAAATCACAGACAGTCAGTGAACCAATGTCGAATCACTTCCGGTGCCATACCTCGTCTGTCGAGCACCGACATAGATTATTAATGGTTCTCATATCTTCCAGCAATATAATTCCTGAATTCCATCGTTCTCTTGACATCCTCGGTGGAATATTTTCCGTGGTCTACCTCTTGATATTTTCCACGGTATTTTCTCTTCAAATGTACACTTACGGAAACAATCGCAACACCAAGTAAGAACTGTGCGACCTAAACGGAATTTGGTAGGCGTGGTGCTATGTCTGAAAGACGATGCCTATTCAAATCACGCTCCAGTCGCATAAGAATAGCGCTGGTAGGGCCACTATAAGATGTAAATCACGTTTGTTTGAAATACATGCTGTGAATGGTCGTGAGCTTCGATTACCTTTAAGACTGGACATGGTGAGTTGTTGATAAGAATGCTTTTAATACAACAAAGAAGCCATTATCAACATCTCACTGAGATGGAAAGGTGTCTTGTAATAGGGCTAAGAGAAACTGGATGTTCCTTCACCGATACTGCAGAGGGACTTGGCAGGATTCTTGCAGTTGACATGACTGCTGGCAGCGGTGTTCACGAGCGTGTACGGCCCCACGAAGAACGGTCTCTGGACGGCCACACGGCACTACCGAGAGGGGGAACCCTCGTGCTCGGCGTATGGATCTGGCGCATCGCACTGCATCTGCAGCAGCAGCTTCAGCAGCAGCTAGCGCCACAGTGACACAACGAACTATTACAACTCGGCTACTTCAAAGACGGCTTCTAGCCAGACGCCCTGTAGGGTGCATTCCACTGACTCCAAACCACTACCAATTGCGACCTCACTGATGTCAAGCGAGAGCCCATTGGAGAGCTGGGTGGAGGCCTGCTCTGTTTTCCGATGAAAGCCAGTTATGCCTCGGTGCCAGTGATGCCAGTGTGTTGGTTAGGACTAGGCCAGTTGAAGGCCTGCTTCCCATCTGTCAGCATGCGGGTGTGGGGTGCGATTGCGTATGACAGCAGGAGCGCTCTCGTGGTAATTCTACGCACCCTGACTGCAAGTTTGTGCTTCAAGTAGGTGATTCGACCTGTGGTGCTGCCATTCATAACAGCACTCAAGGAGACGTTTTCTAGCAGGATAACGCTTGCTCACATACCGCTGTTGTAACCCAATATTCTGTACATAAAATTGACACGTTGCCTTGGCCTGCTCGATCACAAGATCTGTCTCCAGTCGAGCACATATGGCATATCATCGGACGACAACTTCAGCGTCATTCACGAACAGCATTAATCGTTCCTGGACTGACGGACCTAGTGCAATAGGGATGGAACTCCATCCAACAAACTGACATCCGGTACCTGTACGGCACAATTTATGTACTTCTGGATGCTTATATTCAACATTCTGATTGTTAAAACAGCTATTAATGTACTAGCATTTCAAATTTGCAATGGCGTACCTCACTCATTCATTCACCTGTGATCTTTCAGTTTTAATCACTGAAATATGCTATCTAGATTTAAGTGTCAGGAAGTCGTTTCTGAAAGTATTTGTATGGAGTGTAGCCATGTATAAAAGTGAAACATGGACGATAAATAGTTTGGACAACAAGAGAATAGAAGCTTCCGAAATGTGGTGCTACAGAAGAATGCTGAAGATTAGATGGGTAGATCACATAACTAATGAGGAGATATTGAATAGAATTGGGGAGAAGAGGAGTTTGTGGCACAACCTGACAAGAAGAAGGGACCGGTTGGTAGGACATGTTCTGAGGCGTCAAGGGATCACAAATTTAGCATTGGAGGGCAGCGTGGAGGGTAAAAATCGTAGAGGGAGACCAAGAGATGAATACACTAAGCAGATTCAGAAGGATGTAGGTTGCAGTAAGTACTGGGAGATGAGGAAGCTTGCACAGGATAGAGTAGCATTGTGAGATGCATCAAACCAGTCTCAGGACTGAAGACAACAACAACAACAACATGCTATCCAGACAAATGTATTCCCGAAATTTTATTACTCTAAGTCAAAAATTTTTTGGTCTTGCGGTTTTTTTTATCATCAGATATTTGTAAGGAAGGTGTTTTTACTTAGGGCGTGACCTATGATTTTGTTATTTACTTCAGTCTATTTGTATAAGTTGTTGTCCTCTTCCGTTTACGTACTTGTGTTCAGCATGTATAGGTTACCTTCCCCAAATAATACACTTCCGTTGGTCTCAGAGGTTCTTGGTCCTTTATCTATTTTCTAACTTTCGTAACGATTCAACATTGCTCTCCAAGAGTAAGATAATTTTGATGTTAATGCGATTGCTTGTTAAAAGCTTTTGGTCTGTAAGATAAACTTAGCAATGTTTATTCTGCGTATAATTTTTCAATTACATCTCTTATATTCAGAAATAAAGCTTCCAAAGGAATCTCAATAAACTTTATCTCTGACTGCACCGCATCATACGCGCACAATAGTCCCAACGTTTCGGGTGCTATTGCAAGCAAGTTGATCAGGGTGACAGGGTAATGTGCAAGGTATACTATAGTAACTTATAAATGGAGTGTATTTAATCGTCAGATGGTGATAATTAGTTGTTACCTAGCCAGCAGAGAGCGAGTACTTTACCACAAATAAATTTAGTGTCGCGTTTGCTAAATTAGGGATTTTTTTGTGCACTATTGCGTTGTACCCAAATGAAAACCTTTTAAATAATGAAAGCCCAGCGTAATAAACAATGGCTAAAAAAGTCATAAAGCGCAGATTAGTGTGAATTTCTGAGGAAAGAAGATGCAGGAATAATTACTTAGAACAGAAATGTAACCCAACCACAGAATTAAGACTCATTTTCAATTTTATTTAGCTGAAGAAAACAAGCTGTATCGCATGGTGGCCTTACACAGGCTAACACTACACAGAGTGAAGCAAATAAGATTTGAAATAAGTGACATAGCAGAGCAAACACAGCATACGCAGTGCAGACTGTTGCACTGAAAACTGGGTAAGTACAAACTAACTGCACATCGCACTATCACTTAAACACATTCAAAGGCAGCACAAGATCTTATCAACCTCACCACCCAGATGAGAACATCGATAGACAACGAATAACGCTCCACGCATGTGTTTAAAGCTTCTGTCATGTGACTGAATATTTTGGTCAAATGACCACCTGCAAGCCTGACAACTGTTCCCTCAGACATATGATTTTATAAGTGTTAAATACTCCAAATGTATTCATTATACAATTTTGAATTATTACAATTGAGTATTACTTAATTACAGTTAAAGATTAACAAATAATTAACTTTAAATTTACATTTTCTAAAAGTACCAGAACGGCAATTACTACCCAAGTGTGTAACTTTATTCTCCTGGTGCTTCGTAATATGTTACTCAAATTTCTTACTAAGCAGACATTAACTCTGAGAAACAATAGTGGAAATGAATAATGCTGAAACTAGCCTTTAATGTAACAGTGGAGAACTCTTTGATTTTGCACTTAATAAACCAGTACACGATAATGTATTTATGAGAAATGGTTGGTTTGTTTAATAGTATTGTCAGATACACTCATCTTATACCTGTATTCAATGAGTATCAGATGGTGTACCATATTCAAGAACGGGGGCTGTCTGTGGCTTTCGTTGCGGTTGTTACAAACAATTTTTGTACAAAAACGTTAGTAACTTTGTTAACATTGGTTGTACAAATGTGGTAATAATTTTATTTGAATCATCTCTTCATTATGAAGTGAAAGCTGTACTCAGATTAGTTGTAGCGTGTGTGGAAGCCATTTTAATATTTTGGTCAATACCTGAGACTTCAGATATTGGTGCAGTTAGGCTATTGGCATGTTCAGGTCTTTGCTCACAAGCGGGCAGCACTACAGGATACTAACGACTTGGGATTTCCAGCTTGTTGCCGGACAGCGGATTGCTAACAGCCGTCCCCCGTCAGTTATCGGCCACAAAGCTTCTCACCCACCTCATATCACTTCCACGCTGCAAATCGCCAGTTTCATGACACTCAACCCCACCTTCCTTTTTCAAGATTAATTTATATTTCGGGATTATTGTTTGCAGCCCCACAGAAGGCACCCTGATGAGAGCAGCTTCAAATAGTAGCCGAAACGTTGGCAGTCACTTCCCAAGAAGAACTGAAATGTGCCCCTTCCACAAAGGCCTGCACTCTTATATTACTTTCAAAGTAATTTGATCTAGCTTTGATCTGTGCAAAATTTTACAGTTGAAGTGGTGGTTTGGTGGCACTTGCCAACTACTAGGACATCTCTCTTTGCATTTATCCACAACCTGCATTATTCGAGAGAAGCTACTAATCCCAGATTCCAGCTCACGTCCTGTTCTGAGTAGAGGAATTTGATCAATATTTTGCTACAGATACGGTCATCTTTCATGTTTACTCATTTTCCCCATTACTGTGTCGCTCTCTGCCTCCAAAGAATGTTATACTTGCTTGGTGAGAAGACCAGTGCTGCCTAACAACTTCTCTGTTGTTCCACTTGTGTCATTGATATTTACAGTTTTTTCAACGGGGGAGTTTTGACTCTATTTCAAATGAGCTTTCAATTCTTTGATACAACTACTACCTTCGTCACACACTGAAGCACCATTTTTTATTTTACCGTTGTAGGCTTTTCATTTTCTCCTTTTCATCCATGATCTTAATCCTTCTATAATTTCCTTTCTCGATCAAAATTCAAGGGGAACTTCGTTTTGGTAACTTTGCTTATTATATTTAGCATTATTTTCGATGTATATTACAGAAGATAAACAGTTTTATACATAACACGTTACATAGCAATTACTTTTGTAAAATCTTTATCGTTTACTTCTGCTAAAATCTTAAGTGATTATCCTTTATCATACAATTTTGTCATGAACCTGCACATGTTGTCTTTCATACTGATACGACTATCTATTCATAATTCTACCTACAAGCTATCTATTCTTGTTGCTTTTCCGTACTGTAGAGGACGTTTCTGATTGTTAATCTCATCCCAACAGTTTCCGCCGTACCGAGCGACACGTTTGTTTTGCTCGCTGCCACAGTTGAGCATTGCGGCTTGAGGTGGCGCTCTGTCTGAGGCCAGCCTGCCCGCTGATTGGTTGGCGCGAGAATCGCAGGGGCTGAGGTGCGAGGACGTTGTATGAGTCTTTGGACAGCCAAGGAAGGGAATGTTTCTCCATCACTGGTGCCCACGGAAGCTGAATTCAGGACCCAACAAATTCTTAGAATGAGGCGCGGGCAATGCGTGGATATTAGTAACACTATGGGGCAGTTATTGAATTTTCTTGGTCAGAGCACGATGAGTCCGGTGAAGATGCAGATGGGGCTCGAACATTACGAAAGTAGCACTAACAGGTTGCATTAGCGATACAGAGCGATGTTCCGGTTGCATGCGTGGCGCAGGATTGTGTGCAGTGAAGAATACAAGCTGTGCACTCATTGTAGCGGATTATTTGTAATATTCCACACTGAAGGTCCATGTTGAAATTATTCTGTGGGCATGCTAAGAAAGAAGTGGTTCTCTCCAAGCGAAAGCCGTATCGATCTTGTTAACAATCCGCTGTGAGTGTGCGTGAATATATGTATGCCCTGATTGACATTCTGTCTCTCTGACCACTCAGCTACCGGGGCCGCTGGGTCGGAGATTTTCTCCGCTCAGGGACTGGGTGTTGTGTTGCCCTAATCATCATCATTTAATCCCCATCGACGCGCAAGTCGCCGAACGGTGTCAAATCGAAAGAGTTGAACCCGGCGAACGGTCTACCCGACGGGAGGCCCTAGTCACACGACATTTACATTTTAGTGTGTTTGGCTGTGTAGGTACCATGGTAGAGAAAATTTCAGTAGCGAAATCGGTGCTGGTAGCATTGCAGTGAGTAGATAGCAGCATTGCTTTGGTGGGTAGTTGGTTATCAGAATACTCGTAGGTCTATAACTGAGTGCTAATATAAGTACTCCCTAAATAAACAGAGAGTTTTCTTCTGGTATTTCACATGGACAAAATGGTAATTTTTGTACGATATTTTCATTACCTATTTGTTGCTCGTGGCCAAGGGCCATATATTGTGAACTATTTTCGTTGTTGACGAAATATTCCTTACAGGGGAGAAGATTAAATTTTATGATATTGTGCTCAAGAAATGTTATGTTTTTATTCTCTTATTTCAAGCTTTACCTTCAAGAAATGTAATAGGTTGGCTGATTAAGTTCAGTTCCCAAGATGGATATTTCATGTTTAATACATTATTTGTAAAATTGAGCGCATGTCTGTACAACTCCTAGCCCGAACCCCAATCGACGCCAATGCTACACTACAATTCGAAACAGACCGTTGTGGATTGAATAAAATGGACTGAATAAAGTGGATTGAATGGAGTGCACTGAGTAAAGGAAAACCTACGATCGTGGGATTTGTAGATTCAGAGAAAGCTTTTGACAATGTGGACTGGACTAGATTATTTGAAATTTTGAATGTAGCAAGAACAAAATATAGGGACAGAAAAGCTGCTTATAACTTCTGCAGAAACCAGACTGGAATTATAAGTGTCGAAGAAAATGAATGAGGAGGAGGAGATTAGTGTTTAACGTCCCGTCGACAAAGAGGTCATTAGAGACGGTGCCGGCCGAAGTGGCCGTGCGGTTAAAGGCGCTGCAGTCTGGAACCGCAAGACCGCTGCGGTCGCAGGTTCGAATCCTGCCTCGGGCATGGATGTTTGTGATGTCCTTAGGTTAGTTAGGTTTAACTAGTTCTAAGTTCTAGGGGACTAATAACCTCAGCAGTTGAGTCCCATAGTGCTCAGAGCCATTTGAACCATTAGAGACGGAGAACATGCTCGGGTTAGGGAAGGATGGGGAAGGAAATCGGCCGTGCCCTTTCAAAGGAACCATCCCGGCATTTGCCTGAAGTGATCTAGGGAAATCACGGAAAACCTAAATCAGGATGGCCGGACGTGGGATTGATCCGTCGTCCTCCCGAATGCGAGTCCAGTGCGCTAACCACTGCGCCACCTCGCTCGGTAAGGAAATGAAAGTCAAGTCATAGATGAGAAGAGAATGACACAGTTGGAACCTATCCTAGTGTTAATCACTCAGTACATTGAGCAAGATGCGAAGGAAACCAGCTAGAAATTTAGAAATCGAATTAAAGTTTAGGGTAAAAGAATAAAAACTTTGCGGTTTTCAGGTAACGCTGCACTTCTGAGATGGCTAAGAACTCGGCAGAGTGATGAAATGGATGGACAGTGTATTGAAAATATATTACGAAATGAACATCAGTGACCATGAAATAAGGATAATGGATTGTAGGTGAATTAAATCATGCGATGCACACAGGCTTAGATTATAAAACGAGAGAAAGAAAGGAATAAATTTGTTTCCTTATTTCGGCAGCCACATAGCTAATAATGGTAAAAGTAAAGACGACAGACAGGGTGGACTATCAGTAGTAAGAAAAGCATCTTTGAAGACTAATTTGTTAAGATCAATTATAGATATAAATACGTACGTGCACACACACACACACACACACACAAAATGAGACATCACGAAGGATTTATTCGAATGGGTCAGAAATAGGTAGATGTGATGTACATCTACAGGCAAAAAAAATGATTACAATTTCAGAAAAACTGATGATTTATTCAAGAGGGAGACATTCGCAAATAGAGCAATTCAACAAAGCGTTGGTCAACATCTGACCCTTACTCGGCCTCACATTAACTAATAGGTCCGCAGATCGTGGTCTTGCAGTAGCGTTCTCGCTTCCCGCTCAGGGGGTCCCGGGTTAGATGCCAGGCGGGGTCAGGGATTTTCCCTGACTCGAGGTGACTGGGTGTCGTTGTGTCGTTGTCATTGTCATCACTCATCGCCATTACGGTCGGAGGAAGGCAATGGCAAACTACCTCCGCTAGGGCCTAGCCTAATACGGCGGTGCGGGTTTCCCGCATCGTCCCCTAAGCTCCTCGGAGTATGGGACCTCATCATCATCATTAACTGATGGAGTTGGTGGATGTTGTCCTGAGGGATATCGCGCCAACTTCTGTCCAATTAGTGAATTAGATCGTCAAAATCCCGAGATGATTGGAGGGCCCTTGCCATAATGCTCTAAAGCTTTTATTTGAGATCCGTAGACCGTACTGGCCAAGGTAGAGTTTTGCGAGCACGAAGACAAAAAGAGTTAGCGCGGCCACTGGAAGCCCAAGATGGCTTGTTACGAAGGGTAACAAAACAGTGCTCATAATGTCGTCGATGTACCACTGTGTTACAAGGGTGACTCGGCTGACAACCAAAGGGGTCCCGGTATGCAAAGAAAAGGTACCCCAGGCCCTCTCTCCTGTTTGTAGGGCCGTATG
Organism: Schistocerca nitens; assembly: GCF_023898315.1. Taxonomy (NCBI): domain Eukaryota; kingdom Metazoa; phylum Arthropoda; class Insecta; order Orthoptera; family Acrididae; genus Schistocerca; species Schistocerca nitens. Next base: position 196,043,555 of record NC_064620.1, on the reverse strand, counting down.
GCCGCCGACGCTTAGGTCGGTATGCCACCGCTGTCTGCGGCGACTCCTGACACGTCGTCGCTGGTTATCGGGGCTCAGTTCGAAACGGGGCTCATCACTGAAAGCTATTCTACTCTGCCAATGAGCTTCCAGACTGGAAACGTGTCAGGAGACTCCCCGACATCGGTACCCATATAACACGGAGCCGCGCGGGGTTAGCCGAGCGGTCTAGGGCGCTGCAGCCATGGACTGTGCGGCTGGTCCCGGCGGAGGTTCGAGTCCTCCCTCGGGCATGGATGTGTGTGTTGGTCCTTAGGATAATTTAGGTTAAGTAGAGTGTAAGCTTAGGGACTGATGACCTTAGCAGTTAAGTCCCATAAGATTTCACACACATTTGAACATTTTGAACAACACGGATGTACGTCGACGATGTTCTGTGCCCCGCTTTATTGCTCTTGATGGAAAGCCATTCTGGGCTTAGATTTCAGCAAATAATGCTCTCCCGCACACAGTGAGAGTTTCTACTGCTTATCTCAATGCTTGCCAAATCCTATCTTGGGCTGCAAGATAGCCGAATCTTACTCCAGTTGCGAACATCTGGATGATTATGGGCAGGAACCTCCAACAAGGTCGGGACTTTTGCGCTATATCGCGGCAGTTTGACAGAATATTGTACGATATCCTTCAGGAGGACATCTGATAACTCTGTCAATCAGTGCGGAGCCGAATAACTGCAAGCATTAAGGGCCAGAGGTACTCCAAAGCGTTATTGCCTTTCTCAATTTTTCAAGCGCTTTTTATTGAATAAATCATCCAATTTTACAGAAACTGTAATCAGTTGTTTGTCTGTACATGTACATCACATCTACCATTTTCCGACCCATTCGGATCTCTCCTTCGTTGAACTCCTTTTTTGTCTTACAATGCAATAATCATATAGAAAATGCATGGCACCAGAAAATATTTGAAGTATCACGTAAAACAAGAGTTTCGTGTTCGTCGCAGGTATGAGTTTGGAATGCTTCCTCGTTTATGGATGTCGGAGTGAAATCTGTGGAATGGCAAGATCACAGCGAATCGTTCTTGTGGACACCTCCAGTTTATGACATATTACATATTACAAAAGTTTCCAGTATCTTGGGGTAGAGTTTAACGATGCTCCGTTTCCCGTCTGAGTTGGTCCCAATGTTCAGCGAGTAACATTTGCCGATATTTCAATTCCCGAGGCGGCCATCGACAACAGTTTCGCTGTTTCCGTAAACAATAAAAGTTCCTGCAGAGTCCGAAGAAGAAATAGGTTCGTAAATGAAACAGGAACGAAGAGATATATTTTGCTTCAGCCAGTAAGGAACAGGTGCCGAAAGGTTTACGGCTGTGCGAGCGAGAACGAGCTTTCGTTTTTTTGTAAGCTACACTGGGTCTGTCTGAAGCCATTCCTTTTTCGAACAGCGAGCGGTGTATTTACGTAAGTGAGAATATTTTTCAAGCACATATTTGTTAAGGCAAGGTCTGATTGTTGTTCAATATACTGTACATTTTTGAAGAGCTTTCTCATTTCGAGCAAAGAAGTTCCATAGACAATAATGTTTCTTGTACATGGTGTGCAAGAAATATTAATCCCAAATCATTCCATTGCTGAAGCAATCATAAATTCACAATGTTTTAACGAATCTGTACATAAAAATAACGTTACATCTATGAAAAATTAACAGTGCATTGTCTGCTTTACATCTTTTATATCTGCTGTTATTTTCAATAAGAGCAGCAGATAACGTTGGTTGTACATATTTATGCATTCTAACATAAGGAAAGTTTCTTTCTTACTGCTAACATTTGACACGCAAATTGTGTGTCATCTGTAGAAATGGGCTGGCCACTTTCAAAGAACGGTTACATGGTGAAAGAAGATTCAAACTACCAAAAATCATGAAATAAAGCTCGCACAGTTTTCTCAGATGTTCAGTACTGCAAAATGTAGAGACCACGCTGGGTACGGTGGGCTATGCACGGTGACCAGTTTGCGACCAAAGCGCTGGGTGAGTTCATTCCTTTGTTCAGAAGAGAAGGCCGACAGTGTTTGCTATCTTTCGACCGGTCGACTATGACAAAATCAATGCGCACCTTCTGCAATCTTTCTCAAACGATTTTACACAAACTGTTACTAAAAATCTTCATTTTTGCGTTGGTTATAGATTTATATGTCAGGTTCATGATGTGACCATCATTTCGTAAATGGTAATTGTTATTGTGATATTTACGTGGAAGTAAGACACTGCTAGAAATTGGAAAAAAGTTTGCAACGAAAAATAGGCATCGCTACGAGTTTGCTTTTGGTGTATATTATGTAATATGTTGCTGCATATGAAATTAAGCTGTCATTTCGAATTTTTCTTTAAACTTGGTTAGAGGTCTCAATCTGTCAACAATCTCAAGAAAATTTATCTGATGCAGCGCAGTTTTCGATCGCGCCACCCCCATAAAACCAAAGTGAAATATCAGCAACATTCTTCATATTTCATAAACGGTTTGAGATATCAAAATGAGATTTTGGCAAATGATGGCACGCAAAGAGGAGAGTATTTTAACCCCCACCACTACCGCTGACTCTACTTGTGCCTTGCTAACTGCGCATTTACCAGTTACAGTATTTTGGGCGGACTTTTACAGACTTTGTTTTCCTTTTTTTCTCTCTCTCTCGCTATTATTTTTTCTGTGGCCCACCATGACTGCCTCGCCTATGGCAAACTCTCTGAGAGCGGCACTTGCACCCCGACGCCTCAATTATTTGCTGGATGTATTCCAGTGTCTGTCTTCTCCTACAGTTTCTGTTCTTTTCCTCTCACACTATGGCAGTTATTCCTTGATGTTGTAATACGTGTCCTATCGTCTTGTCCCTTTCTGGCCACTGTTTTGTACGTAGACTTTTAGATTAGCATCTTTTCTAATTTTCCAGTAACCCAAGATCTTGTTTCTTACAGTGTTGTTCTCCAGACGTAGATTCTCTGAAATTTCTTCCTCAAATTAAGGTCTACATTTGATACTAATTAATTTCTTTCAGCAAGGAATACCCTTTTAGCTGCGTAAATGTGCTTTGTCATACTTCTTTCTATATCCGTTATAAGTAGCAGGTAGCAGAACTCTTGCTGTTCGTCTTTTAAGCGGTCGGTAGCTTTAACGTTAAGTTCGTCGCTAAATTATTTTCTGATACTCATCATTATTTTTGTCTTTCTATGGTTTACTTTCAGTCTGTGTACTGTGTTCATCAGGCGGTTTATTCCTGTATTCACCCTCACTCTCACTGAGGACAGCAATTTTATCAGCGAATCTTATCATTGATCTCCTTTAACTGTGAATTTGAATCCCAATACAGAATCTGTCTTTTACTTCTGCCATTGCTCCTTTGGTATACAGGTTGAACGTTAGCTGAGAGACCACATCTTCGCGTTACGCCCTGTGTAATCCGAGTACGTCTCCCTTGTTCTTCAGTCGTAATAGTTGGTTCATATACATACGGTACATAACCCGTCTTTTCGAACAGTTTTTCTGCGCAGGGTATTCGATTGTTGTAATTTAAGGTATCTGAGGACTACACGAAGAGCCTTACAGCGTTGCTTTAAAGTTTTTAGTTTGTTTGTAATTGTCACATAAGATTATGAAACCCAGTTTAGGTCACTCAGGAAGGACCTTTCCTCACTTCCTTGGGCCTGTAGTGACCAATACAACGTGCACACTATTAAGTAAGTAGACGTGTTATAACAATGTATTGTCGCTATTTTATTCATTTGTGACGAATACTAGCTGTTTATTCAATTTGTATGTATCCTTTCCTCGTTCGTTTTTAAGATGTGCTAAACGTAGAAAATTCTGGGGCTATATCTTCATCACAATAAATATTATCAATAAAAGGAACAGAATCAATAAACAAAAACAAATCAAAGTTATTCACGGAGCGATTATCAGAGAATAGCTCAGGTTTTTTACATGTGTCCTAGAGGCGCAGATTTCCATTCCCATTCAGGAGAGCTGTTGTCAGTGAAATAATGATTAATTTAACATGCTAGGTGCCACAACTGGTCACACTAACATATAATTATTTAACTGCAACACAATAGTGATTTTGTGATGTTGTGCGTGCGCTCAACTGCCAGGCCATGGGACCAAATGACTGAGGTTAGAGGTCACGTCAGCCCTAGGGTTTTAATGGGGCACTAGCTTAGCGTCCTCTGCTTCGCTCACGCAGACTCTTTGGCCTACAGAGATTTATTTTTTGGTTTTATTTCATCGAATTTTCAGTTGTTCACAAGTCTGCAGCGCCTTCTAAGCTCTTCACGCCAATTAAGGCCATACAAGCATGGTCTTTCTTTTCCGGATGTACTTCTGACCAGAACACGATTTTGGTAGCTGTAGTTCCAAGTTTGTGTTAATCATGCCTTTAAAGTTCTTGTAAAGATATTTCCATAGTAACTTTCATCCCCTACATATTATTCTTTATATTTAACCGAGAAATGAAAAATCGGTTTTCACAAGTTTGACTTTAAAAGTTTTTTAATGTAACGAAATATTTTCTTAAAAATTTTCATTCCCTGTTACACTCCGTTAGGGCTTGAATTTGCAGAGAAACTGAAACATGTAACTAAGAAGTCAGTTGTCATAGACGTAGCCTTAAAAACCTTTAATAGTTTTTTAGGCTATCTTTAGTAGTTATTTAGTTCATTATTAGAAAACTTTGATCCTCTATTTTAGGCCTTTAGTGGTCGAATTTCCAAAAAAGCTGAAATATGTATTTTTTATTTTCTGACTGAGCAACCAAATACCATTTTTCCCAGTTCTAGCTTCAAAATTCCCTTAATAGCTACATTCTTTCAAAAAGCCTTTCATCCCCTATTTTACTACCTTAGGAGGCAATTTCAGATAATCCCTTCTTAAACGAAGCCTGCAGTATAAGGTCCACACTCTCGCTAAACTTCAAGTTCTATTCTTAGCGGTTTGTGCTCAGCGATGATGAGTTACTAAATCAGTCTGACCCTATTTCACTCCCTTAGGGGTAACATTCCCAAAAACTGTGAAATACGTATTTTTTCTTCTCTAACCTAGAAGCCGGACACCAATTTTCACAGATTCAGCTTTAAAAATACTTTCACAATGAAATTTTTCATAAAAATTTAGGGATTGTATTTCAAAAAACAGTGACATGCGTATGTGGTATTTCCAGTACAGAAGCCAAATAAATATTTCCATCGATTCAGCTTCAAAAATGCTTGCGCAATGAAAAATTTACACAAAACTTTCATACCCCGTTTCACCCCCTAGTAGCTGAATTTCCAAAAACAGTGAAATAAGCAGCTGAGATAACAGATTTAAATTTTCATAGATTTAGCTTTAAGAATGCTTTCGTAATAAAAATCTCGTCTCCTATCTCGAAAAACGTTGAAACACGCATGTATTTTATTTGTAAGCCAGAAGCGAAATAAAAATATACTTTAGTAGCTATTCAATAATGAGATATTTAAAAAAAAAGAAAGCTTTCACCCACCATTTCACCCCATAGGGGTAAATATCCGAAAACACTTAACACTGAACACTGTACGTGGTTGAGAGTTCTCCTGCAAAATAATGGTTAGGTCCTGCAGAAAGTGTCATCACTTCTGTCTCTAAGCTGGCTGTAGTTCAATAATGAGATATTTAGAAAAAAAGATAGCTTTTACCCACCATTTCACCCCCATAGGGGTAAATTTACAAAAACACTGAACACTGAACACTGTATGTGGTTGAGCGTTCTCCTGCAAAATAGTGGTTAGGTCCTGCAGAAAGTGTCATCACTTCTGTCTCTAAGCTGGCCGTAGGTTGTGTTCCAAAAATTAACTCTTTTCAGTCTTTTAAATAAACAGGAAAATACTCATTTTTTTTTGTGCTCAATTTTTTCACTAGTCTCCTTCTATTCCTGCTGCAGCAGGGATGTAACTCTTATGAAAAGAAATGTATTAATCAGTAAAATAAAGATATATTACTCATGTGAAACCGAAATAACGCAAAACTAATTCTACACATCAGACCGATTTTACGTGCAAGAAAATTTTGCATGTCCTTCAGTTCTGTAACATGGCGTTCCCAGATGGTAACTAAGATTCTTTACAGCTTATATCTCCGTGTTACATTACTTTATAAACTACGTTTTTGCCTCACACCGGATGTTACATGCGTATTTTAAGTGTACAAGTAGCGTAGCTTTTAGCTTCTGTATCCCGTATAAAGATGTGAAGAAAATTTTCAAGGCTCTTCGAGATTGGGATGTTAGAAACACATCGTAAGAATTTCAGCCATTTGCTACGCATAGCCGTCTTGGAATCTTCGGCTGGGGTTTGGTCCACTGGTGGCGGCGAAAATAAAGTTAAAAACGATTTTTAGGGGTTTTCAGAGGAACCGCCCATGAACTAATTGTGCCTCCACACGACCCATGAAGCTCAACGCAGATCGCATCAAATTAAAAAGATCTAATCGATTTGCTCCAGTTGCCTAAGGAAGTATGTAATATTCTTTGGCCCTGTATAGCAGAACATAGACACAAAGGTGATCCTTCTGATGGGTGTACAAATGGTCCTTACCCCACGCCTATGGAAAACAACCTACCTTTTTATCACCAATAGAACCCAAGGTATGAGCATCGGAATATCCTCTTTTTATACAGGGCATTTTTGAACATATTAAGTACGCAAGCTGTCGCACGCATATCCATTTCTCATTCCTTGATGTGGTTTCTTTGTAGTTCTTTTATCACTTCGGTAATGCACGCTAAAATTGACTTCTTTTTTCAGAAATACAGGTATGTTTGCTTTGTTAACCTGGCTTCGTGCATTAGGTAGATATTAGCATGGAAATGAAAGACATAGTGTCATATCCGTTGTCAACCCGCAGCCTGACATGTCCTCAACCCACAAAATACTGAAACTGACGATGTAACTCAGCAACTGTTGTATATTCTGGTACTCAAGAACTGCACTTCACTACCCCTGTTCGCTTTATGAAACAAAGACCAGTGATGACTTGCACTGAGGTGACAAAAGTCATGCTATAGCGATTTGCACACATACAAATGGTGATAGTATGGCGTCCACGAGGTATAAAAGCGCGGTCCATCGGTGGAGCTATCATTTTTACTTAGGTGATTCACGTATAAGGGTTTCTGTCAAGATTATGGCGCACGACAGGTATCAACAGACTTTGAATGCGGAATGGTACTACGAGCTAGACACATTCGACATTCTATTTCATAAATCATTAGGGAATTCAATATTTCGCGGTCCGCAGTACAAGAGCGCATTGAGAAGACCAAACTTAAGGCAATACATCTGACCACGTACAACGCAGTGGCCGACGGCCCTCACTTAACGACCGAGAGCAGCGGCATCTGCGTGGAGTTATCAGTGATAACACACAAGCAACACTCCGTTAAGTAACCGCAAAAATCCATGTGAGACGTATGACGAACGTATCCGTAGCGCGGCGAAGTTTGGCGTGAATTGGCTATGCCTTTGGAAAAACCACATCATCTACAGCGCATCGCCTGTTCTTGTGACCGAACTTGTTGGACCCTAGACGACTGGAAAACCGTGGCCTGGTCAGATGAGTCCCTATTTCAGCTGGTAAGAGCTGATGGCAGGGTTCGAGTATGGCGCAGACCACATGAAGACGTGGACCTAAAATGTCAACAAGGAACATTGCGAGCTGGTGATGCCTCCATAACGATGTGAGCTGTCTTTACATAGAATGGACTCGCTCCACTGATCCAGCTGAACCGATGACTGACTTGAAATGGTTATCTTCGGCTACTTGGAGACCAATTGCTGCCATTCTTGGACTTGATGATCCCAAACAAAGATGCTCCATGTTACTCAGCTACAATTGTTCGTAACTGATTTGAGAAACGTTCTCGAGAATTCGAGGGAATGATTTGGCCACCCAGATCGACCGACATGAATCCTGTCGAAAATTTATGGAACATAATCGAGAGAGCCGTTCGTGCACAAAATACTGCACCGGCAACATTTTCGGAATAATTAACGCCTATAGAGTCAGCATGGCTCAATATTTATGCAGAGGACTTCCAACGACTTCTTGAGTCCATTTCACGTCGAGTAGCTGCGTTACTCCAGGCAGAAGGAGGTCCTATACGATATTAGGGAGTGTCCCATGAATTTCGCCATCTCAGTGTATTTCGGTAGTAGTATATACGAAATGAGCTTCTAAGCATGATACTTCACAGGACCAAAGCGTAGCAGTGATCTTTTGCGTGAATAACTGGAAAAAGAATTGAAAGCTGTCGTGGTCTCTTTAAAGACTATGTCAACTTTAGTCTGAAGTGATTTAAGAAACAATGTGAAACCTAGCGAATGACTCCAGCACTATCGAGTACGAGAAAGCATCACAGAATGATATCTACATGTACAGAACTACGCCTATAGAACTGTGTTTTCAGTTACAAATGATTGGTAAACTTTTCATAGTAGGATCTGACATTAAAATAAAATGTTGTTGATGTAAATGCATTACCCTCTCTTCTAGATACGTTCCTAAAAATCTGAAGCCAAACAGTTCTTTCTGTCTTACCACAAAAAAAAGCGTGAGTGTGTATACTTCTGCCCTAACCACCTCCAGAAAACCGGGACGCAATTAAAAATATAAGGTTCTAGTACGTTAGTTGTCAACACCATTCAATTGGAAACAATCTGCATCATAATAAACTATGAGACATCATAATTTAGAAGGAATATCATTTGTAGTTAAAGTTTAAATGTATTCATGACACTTTATGGCCATTTAATTACCTAGTCAAATAATTTATAATTGTCTACTAGTATTTTGGTTAATTCTTCCCACAAATTTCAAATATTCCTGAGATCTGTGTTAATATTACCTAAACGACACTGAAATATATTCAGTATGTTGTAACAGCAGTTTTCGTTTCCGTCGAAGAATATCTCTGTTAAACAGCCATTCGTTTCACAGAATGGACTTACATAATTTTCCCTACCAATTTAAACAGTCGGCAAGCGAATGATTGCTTACTCTCAGTATTCAGAACTGAATATGTCACTGAACGATATGATTTACTTCTTGGCGTAATGTGTTGGCATCCTGTAGGATCGTAGTTAAATCGTGTCTGGTAGTCCTAATTAGTTTCTTGTGTCTCCCTCCCTCCCCCCCCCCCCTCCACTCAGTCACCTAAAGTATATCAGTACGAGTCTTCTGAAAGGAGTAGTTTCCCAATATGTATTGCATTACTAGCAGAGTATGCAAACGGTTAAGTACTGGAATACAGTCATCTCGCAACGTGATAAGCGAGTTGATGAATATCATTTAAATTCATTTGGCATTGTATTGCACGTTCTATACGAATGAATATTTTTCCGTTGAAGATATTCGTCCTGGAGGCATTCGTGTGTGCCCAAGCGATATCCTCTTACGAGAGATGTATCGCCCAAAAGTTCATCATAGACTAGTTAAACGCATACGAATGTTTTGTTTGTTTGATAAATGTTTATTCTGACAAATATTTTTGTCAGTCGCACAGTGTTCTGGAATATGCCATAAATAAATTAAAAACTGAATAACAAAAATAGTAAATACTAAATACCAGAATAAAATATGACAAAAACCGATAGTTATTCTTATCAACCAACAGGGTAAGAATTCAGAAGATATCGTCAGGGCCATATAAACAGAAACCATCTTTACATTTACCCGGTATGGTTTCGGAAAATCAAGAAAAACATAAATCAGCGTATCTAGAACTTGTTAAAAAGCCTGCAGTCCTCTTTATATAAACAGATTTCGTACTTTCAAATGCATTACAATTGTAAATACGGAACGAAGTGTGATGATCTTAACAGATCACACATACATGGTCCAATATATATGCACTGAAGAGCCGAAGAAACTGGTGATATTGTGTGTGTGGGGCGCTCAACTGCGCCGTCATCAGCACCCATACAGAGTACCAATTTTTAAACAGTCCAATCTAGTATCCGTCACGAATGATGGCAATGAAATGATGAGGACAACACAAAAACTCATTCCCCGGGCGGAGGAAAATCCCCATCTCAGCCGGGAATCGAAACCGGCACCCGTGATCCAAAGGCAGCAACACTAGCCACTAGACTACGAACTGCGGACCCAAAGAAACTGGTACACCTGCCTAATATCGTGTACAAACCCCGCGAGCACGAAGAAGTGCCGCTGTATGACGTGGCATGGACTCAACTAAATGTGAAGTAGTGCTGGAGGAAATGTCACCATGAATACTACAGGGCTGTCCATAAATCCGTAAGAGTACGAGGAGGTGTAGTTCTCTTCTGAACAGGACGTTGCAAGGCATCCCAGATATGCTCGATAATGTTCACGTCTGAGGAGATTGGTGGCCAGCGAAAGTGTTTAAACTCTCTAGTCTCCAGCAATCCTGGACGTGTGGGTCATAGCATTGTCTGGATGGAATTGCCCAAGTCCGTCGGAGTGCACAATAGACGTGAATGGATGCAAGTCATCAGACAGGATGCTTACGTACGTGTCACCTGTGAGAGTCGTATCTGGAGTCTCATACCACTTCAACTGCATACGCCCCAAACTATTGCAGAGGCTCCACAAGGTTGAATAGTCCTCTGCTGACATGGAGGGTTCATGGATTCATGAGGTTGACTCCATATCCATACACACCCATCCGCTCGATACAATTTGAAACGAGACAACGATTTGCCAGTCATTAACAGTCCAATGTCGATATTGATGGGCTCAGACGAGGCGTGAAACTTCGTGTCGTGCAGTCATCAGGGTACACGAGTAGGCCTTCTACGCTGAAAGCCCGTATCGATGGTGTTTCGTTGAATGATTCACACGCTGACACTTGTTGATGGTCCAGCATTGAAATGTGCAGCCATTTGTCTTGGTCTCGTTCTTGTAGGATCATTTTCCGGCCGCAGCGATGTCGGAGATTGATGTTCTACCGGATTCCTGATATTCACAATACACTAATGAAATGATTGTACGGGAAAATACCCCCTTTTCATCGCTACCTGGGAGACGATGTGTCCCATCGCTCTTGCTCCGACTATGATACCACGTCAAACTAACTTCAATCTTGAAAATCTAGTGTTTTAGCAGCAGCAACCGATCTAACAACTGCGCCAGACACTTGTTGTCTTACATAGGCGTTACCGAACGTAGCGCCGTGTTCTGCCTGATTACATATCTCTGTATTTCAACATGCATACCTGTACCTGTTTCTTAGGCGTTTCAGTATGTACACAACCACTGCCTTCGTTAGATGTCAACCACTACCAGACGGCACATAGCGACACTAGAGTTGGAGAATATATAAAACATGTAAGTGGGATAAAAAAACAGTACAATCGTTGTCGCAATGCGGAACCGAGTGGTTTATCTGACGTCCACCAAGGGTGGAAGCATTTCATAAACTGCTGACTTTGTAAACTGTTCACCTGCCACCGTGTTTAAAGTATATCATGCATGGCAAAACGGCGCTATCGAAAACCTACGCAGAAACAGAACAGGCCGTGGATAACAGGTAGGAACAGCGACTGTGAAGATGTGTGGGCGATTAGCCGTGCAACTATTGAACAACTGATCGCCCAGATTACCCAAAGAGCTTACCAAATGTATCTCCGCCAGCGAATGTTGCTGAGTATGGGCATCCACTTCAGGTGCCCGGTTCAGGGATCCATAATGACTGCTATTCATCAGTGACGAAAGCTAGAATTTGCTCGCAAACACTGAAACTGAACGTCCACTGGGTGAGCCACCCCCAGTGGCCGAGCGGTTCTAGGCGCTTCAGTCCGGAACCGCGCGACTGCTACGGTCGCAAGGTTCGAATCCAGCCTCGGGCATGGATGTGTGTGATATCCTTAGGTTAGTTAGGTTTAAGTAGTTCTAAGTTCTAGCGGACTGATGACCTCAGATGTTAAGTCCCATAGTGCTCAGAGCCATATGAACCATTTGAATACACTGGGTGGAGACTCGAGGCGTTTTCACATGTATCACATTTTCTGCCCCATCAGACAGATGTTGGTTGACGTGTACGGGGTGAAACGTCTGAAAGCACTCTACAACAATCAAAAGAAGGGTCCAGGTCGGAGGGAATGCCCTGCGTGATCTGGTGTTTCTGGAAGGCGCAGTGGATCAATACAAGTATGCATGTATCAGTGGATCTTATCCAACTCTACATGCAGTTTGTTTTTCCTCGGCAAATTGGCATCCAGGAACAGGACAACGTGCGTGCGTGGCTCTAAGAGCATCAGGATTAGTTTACCGTGCTCCCCTGGCCATCAAACTCCCCAGACTTAAACCCAATGGAGACTCTGTGGGAGCATCTAGATCGGGCTGTTCCAGCAAGGGGTCCTCAACCGAGAAACGTAGCGCAGTATGCCAAGGCACTATCGTTGGCATGGCTGCAGATGACTGTCGGTACCTTCAAGAATATCACTGACTCCCTTCCTGCACGTATCGCAGAGATTCGCTCTGCATAAAGCGTTTTTTTAGGCTTTTTGCAGGTGGTCTCATTAACATGACTGGACAGTGCACAAGCCAGGCCCGGACTGGAACCCAGGACCTTTCCTTTCGCTGACACCGCTCTGACGGGTCGTGAGTCGTACCTTACTAAATAAGATTAGGTAAGGTAATTGGTTCGAGTCCCAGTCTAACACACAGTATTAATGTTCGGATTTTTCAAGACAGCACACATTCCGGTACAGAGGATAATATTCATTCTAGAATCAAGTAAGGTTAAGGGGTTCATGAATGTTTTAGGTCATCAGTATTTCGACTAAACATACACTACTGGCCATTAAAGAAGAAATGCAGATGATTAACGGATATTCATTGGAGAAATGTATTATACTAGAAATGACAAAAACCACCTCTGGCCGTAATATCGGCCTTAATACGCCTGGGCATTGAGTCAAACAGAGGTTGGATGTCGTGTACAGGTACAGCTGACCATGCAGCTTCAACACGATACCACAGTTCATCAAGAATAGTGACTGGAGTATTGTGACGAGCCAGTTGCTGGACCACCATTGACCAGACGTTGCAATTGGTAAGAGATCTGGAGAATGTGCTGGCCAGGGCACCAGTCGAACATTTTCTGTATCCAGAAAGGCCCGTACGGGACCTGCAACATGCGGTCGTGCATTATCCTGCTGAAATGTAGCGCTTTGCAGGGATCGAAAATGAAGGGTAGAGCCACGGGTCGTAACGCATCTGAAATGTAACGTCCACTGTTGAAAGTGCCCTCAATGTGAACAAGAGGTGACCGAGATGTGTAACCAATGGCACCCCAAACCATCACGTAGTGTGATACGCCAGTATGGCGATGACGAATACACTCTTCCAATGTGCGTTCACCGCGATGTCGCCAAACACGCTTGTGACCATCATGATGCTATAAACGGAACCTGGATTCATCCGAAAAAATGACGTTTTGCCATTCGTGCACCCAGGTTCGTCGTTGAGTACACCGTAGCAGGCACTCCTGTCTGTGATGCAGCGTCAAGGGTAACCGCAGCCTTGGTCTCCGAGCTGATTGTCCATGCTGCTGCAAACGTCGTCGAACTGTTCGTGCAGATGGTGGTTGTCTTGCAAACGTCCCCATCTGTTGACTCAGCGATCCAGACGTGGCTGCACGATCCTTTACAGCCATGCGAATAAGATGCCTGTCATATCGACTCTAGTGATACGAGGCCGTTAGGATCCAGCACGGCGTTCCGTATTACCCTCCTGAACCCACCGATTCCATATTCTGCTAACAGTCATTGGATCTCGACCAACGCGAACAGTAATGTCGCGATACGATAAACCGCAATCGCGATAGGCTACAATCCATCCTTTATCAAAGTCGGAAACGTGATGGTACACATTTCTCTTTCTTACACGAGGCATCACAACAACATTACACCAGGCAAAGCCGGTCAACTGCTGTTTGTGTATGAGAAATCGGTTGGAAGCTTTCCTCATGTCGGCCCGGTGTAGGTGTCGCCATCGGCGCCAAACTTGTGTGAATACTCTGAATACCTTATCATTTGCATATCACAGCATCTTCTTCCTGTCGGTTAAATTTCGCGTCTGTAGAACGTCATCTTCTTGGTGTAGCAATTTTAATGGCCAGTAGTGTAGCTTACGGCTGTCAGATATTTTGCTTATTATTTATTGCGATTGTAGTTTAGAGTGCTAGTCACCCCAAATGCAAATATTCACAGAGGCATAAAATACGGCCGTAAGTTCAAACATCAAGCGTATACCAACAGTGTTTAAATCATGGAGTACATAAGTGAGTTGTTAGCGTACTCTTTCACTTTAACCGCGATATACACTATGTGATCAAAAGTATTCGGACATACCCAAAAACATACGTTTTCATATTAGGTGCATTGTGCTGCTACCTACTGCCAGGTACTTCATATCAACGACCTCAGTAGTCATTCGACATCGTGAAAGAGTAGAATCGAGCGCTCAGCGGAACTCGCGGACTTCGAATGTGGTCAGGTGATTGGGTGTCACGTGTGCCATACGTCTGTACGCAACATTTATACATTCCTAAACATCCCTGGGTCCACTGTTTCCGATGTGATAGTGGAAACGTGAAAGAAAACATATAACACAAAATCTTACAGGCCGACCTCGTCTGTTGACTGACAGAGACCGCCAACAGTTGAAGAGACTCGTAATGTGTAATAGGCAGACATCTATCCAAACCTTAACACAGGAAATTCAAACTGCATCAGGATCCACTACAAGTACTATGACAGTTAGGTGGAACGTGAAAAAACTTGGATTTCATGGTCGAGTGGCTAAGCCACACATCACGCCGCTAAATGAAAAATGACGGCTCGATTTTTTTCTTTTTTTCTTTTATTTTTTTTCAATTTTTCTTTTTCTTTTTGTTTTTTGTTTGTTTTTTTAAATAATGAATTGGATGCTCATCCGTAAATACTTCAATGAACTATTTTAAATCTGTAACCTGTAGGAGCAAACGATAACCTATATGTGCAAACTAAAAAATCGTGTAGTATTTCAGTACACCCACTGAAGATGTCTTTCAGAAAAGGGTTAACGCAACTGGGTGCACAAGTTAAATAAAAATTAATGTGCAGCATTCGAAAGCCGTCTTAATTTTAAACTATTGCAGTATATGTGCAAATCAGTTACAAGCTCTCTAAATGGTTCAAATGGCTCTGAGCACTATGGGATTTAACAGCTATGGTCATCAGTCCCCTAGAACTTAGAACTACTTAAACCTAACTAACCTAAGAACATCACACAACACCCAGCCATCACGAGGCAGAAAAAATCCCTGACCCCGCCGGGAATCGAACCCGGGAACCCGGGCGGGGGAAGCGAGAACGCTACCGCACGACCACGAGGTGCGGGCACAAGCTCTCTATGATATTTCCAAAATAGGGACGATTGGTATAAGCAGCATAAACTTCGGACGTTTGAACAGTGGAAAAACGTTGTGTGGAGTGACGAATCACGGTACACAATACGGCGTTCCGATGGCTGGCTGTGGGTATGGCGAATGCCCGATGGACGTCATCTGCCTGCGTAAAATTAGGAGGCGGTGGTGTTACAGTGTGGTCGTGTTTTTCACAGAGGGGGCTTGCACCCCCTGTTGTTTTGCGTGGAACTATCACAGCAAAGGCCTACATTGATGTTTTAAGCACCTTCTTGCTTTCCACCGTCGAAGAGCAATTCAGGGACGGCGACTGGATCTTTCAACACGATCGCACACCCGTTCATAATGCACGGCCTGTGACGGAGTGGTTAGACGACGATAACATCCTGACCTGAATCCTACAGACAACCTTTGGGATGTTTTGGAACGATGACTTCGTGCCACGCCTCACCGACCGACATCGATACCTCTCCTCAGGGCAGCACTCCGTGAAGAATGGGCTGCCATTCCCCAGGAGACCATCCAGCACCTGATTGAACGTATACCTGCGAGAGAGGAAGCTGTCATCAAGGCTAAGGATGGGCCAACCAACACCTTACTGAATTCCAGCATTACCGATGGAGAGCGCTAGGAAATTGTAAGTCATTTTCAGCAAGGTGTCCGGATACTTTTGACCATATAGTGTAGCTTGATGCTTGGATTAGCAGTTGCAATAATTCAAGTGTGTTTATTTACAGTTAAGATTTCTGTCTGAAGTTGAGTAGCATTCGAAATTGCAATCGCAGTAAACAAATTTAAAAAAAAATCACAGGAGTAAATACAAATGGTGAAGTTTAGTAGTTACATTAAGACTGTGGTCCCATCCTACTTCAAATTAGTCTATTTCAAATAACTCTGTACTTTGCAACATCCTCTGTAAAAAAAGAGAAAGAACGCTCCTCAAAGCAAGTGTTCGAAACTGACGGGCATTATCTTGCTGAAATGTAAATCCAGAGTGGCTTCTCATGAATGTCAGCAAGATGGGGCGTAAAATATCGTCGACGTACCACTGTGCTGTCCGGGTGACGCGGATGGCAAACAATGGGGTCCTGCTATGAAAAGAAATGTTGTCCCAGACCTTCACTCCTCTTGGTCGGGCCGTATGGCGGGCGACAGTAAGGTTGGTATTTCACCTCTCTCAGAGTCGTCTTCAGACACATCGTCGCTAATCATCGGGGCTCTGTTCGAATCGGGACTCATCTCTGATGACTTTTTACCAGTCATTGAGATTCCAGGCCGCATTCGAGTCTGGAGGTGACCCAGGCTGTTATTCCTTTCGTAGCAAGACCCCTTCGGGTGTCATCCGCAGCTCCCTTACAGCACAGCGGCACGTCGCCAATATTGCCCTTCATAGGAAGCCACCCTGAGTTTATATTTCAATAAGTTAATCCCCACCCGCTCACGTCCAAAGTTTCTCCTGCTTGTCTTCGCTGTTGCCAAACCCAGCCTTGGACAGCAAGGTCACCGGATATCTTCCAAATTGATAGCGTCTGGAGCGTTATGAGCAGGGCCCTCCAAAAGGCTCGAAATTTTTACAATCTAATGGGTTATTTGGACATAATTTGGAACAGTATCCCTCAGGAGGACATCTCCCTCTAGAGCACGAACAGTCCCTCAGCAACCATTACAAAATGTGAGCAGAACTAGGTGCACCATGTAAGAGCAATGTGCTATGTGTTGAAATGGATAAAGTTACCCTCCAACTTTAATCCTGTACTCTGTGCATCTAGCACCTAGAGATAAAATAATAGATACACATTACTACTATCCAAAAAACTTGTAAAATTAAATAGTTTCCTTTATGTTATAGACTACTGATGATGCCCAGCATGAATAGCTACACATGTTTCGTTAGGAACGAAATGAACATTTAGTTATAAAAGACAGCTCTGACTTGTTATCTGCGTGATAAACGTTATCATATGTATTGCATTAAAATTTTTTTTGAAACACCAATAACAATAATGTAGTGACATAGTGAAGTACGTTATCTTCTCTGTTTTGAATCCCCTGAGTGGTTAGATTACTGTTGGAATGTAACTCTCTGAAATGTGTTACAAAAGTAAAGAAATACATTGTCAAAGAATCTCTTAGGCATTATCACTATCTTAACCAAATGAATACTCACACATAATTGATTTAAAACCCTCAGAAACACTAAATAAAATAATAACAAGGATAGTATCAACCACATGGACTCAAGGGATCAGCTAAACGATAATAATCAGAGCTGCATGGGAGCAGTAATACAGTATTTCAACGAACTCCTAAATTCACTGAAAGTTACGGGAAAACTGCACTTTAAACCCAGGGCTGTTATTAATCCGGATACCTTCCTAAGGAGATCCAGATGATCATTTACAAACTCGATTTCCAAGAGAGCAACACACCAAGATGATTTCTTCGTGGAGCTGTGAAAACAAGCAAATGACTTAACACGGAGTATTCATAACGTTATAATCACGATCTGGAAGACAGATATCCTTTGAAGCTCCTACACCTCTGCTATTACCCACCTGCCACACAGGGAGACACATCAGACCTTAACAACTATAAGATCATACCTTAAGAACTATGGAAGGGTGTTTGTACTTTTACTGACCTACAAAATCTCCTCTAAAGCATTACCCACGGGAGTGGTGGGTCAACTAGAATTCTTGAAGTCAAGATCATTTGCAGGACAGCTACTCATTCTTAAAATTGTCATTACATAAAAGAACTTGAGGGCCTCATCTTACACAGTAATGTTCGTCGACTTCTGAAGAGCCTCCTACGTGGTAGACAAGTGTTCCCGCTTCCAGACGCTAACCTCATTGGGTCTTGTCAACAGATCCCTGAACACTGTGTAGAAATGCTTACTAATGCGTCGTCCAAAGCAAAATTCTGAGAAATGTCAAGGAAATTCGAGATCTGAACTGGTGTTAGACAAGAAGATATCGTGTTCCCAGTCCTCTTTAACTTAGTGCTGCAGACGTTACTCGTGAATGGACGAAGGCGTTTACGGATGACTTTGGACTGAAACTCAGTTACAAAAAGGATACGTTCGTAGGCAATTGCCTATCCTTCACTCACGACAGCGCACTCTTAGAATGCAGAGCAGAAGAATTATCCTCCCTTGACCACTTAACAGATGAGACAAAGTATATGACAAATACCAGAGATGAACACAAAACGACCCCTATTAGTTTACACATTGATAGACGAGGCTGACTCTTTGAAGTAACTAGGAGAATGGATAACTCCAAAAGCTAAAGTGCATCTGCCAGTTAAGAACACGGACATCAAGCTGGAGGAAGCCTACGGTGCAATCTCTGTAAGAACATCTAAGGACCTCAATTTCTTCTTTCGACCTAAAAGTCTACTGTTGTAAGAATGGAATGAGATTTTCGGTTCTGTGTGCCTCAGAATGCCTGAACAGCACTGGAAATTCGAACTAAAAGAAAAAAAAAAACCTGAAAAAGTCATGGGCCCATCATGTAAAATACGCATTCAGATATAACAAATAACTCTGCCAAAATTTATGGTACATTAAAACAGGTCACTACATGCCCATACTGTTGTAAGAATGGAATGAGATTTTCGGTTCTGTGTGCCTCAGAATGCCTGAACAGCACTGGAATTTCAAACTAAAAGAAAAAAAAAACCTGAAGAAGTCATGGACCCATCATGTAAAATACGCATTCAGATATAACAAATAACTCTGCCAAAATTTATGGTACATTAAAACAGTTCACTACATGCCCATACGAAAGCGATTCCTCAAAGTTTCATCAGTGATGGCATCCTAATTTGAAATCAGTACTTGTATAACTGGACTCTGAGTCCAGTTTCAGCTTCTGGATGATCTCCGACGTTAACAATTACTTTACGACCTTTATCAATTTATTGAAAAATATGTAACATGACCGTATCGACAGGTAGGAACTGCTATACTTCGCTGTGGTCGTAGCCATATTATAGTCGATTTCAATATTGTAGACGTGCTTCTGTATCGTAGTGGCCACCTATAAACAAACTGAATCGTACTGCGTGGAAATTTCAGTAACGTCGCTCGAGAACTAATGCTGTACGCTGAAAGTGAACGGATAGATAGAGACTGGTTTCAGACGTGGCGCAGCAATTGGATTTATCATTGCGCGAATACACTGAAGCGCCAAAGATACAGGTATAAGCATACATACTCAGACACAGAATACTCAGACATCATCGATATGGGCTTTCGGAGCCGAAGGCCCACTCATGTACCCTTGATGAATGCACGACACAAAGCTTTACGCCTGGCCTGGGCGCGTCAACACCGACAATGGACTTTGATGACTGGAAACATGTTGCCTGTTCGGACGAGTCTCGTTTCAAATTGTACCGAGCGGATGAACGTGTACGGTCACGGAGACAACCTCATGAATCCACAGACCCTCCAGGTCAGCAGTGGACTGTTCAAGCTGGTAGAGGCTCTGTAATGGTTTGAAGCTTGTGCAGTGGGAGTGATATGGGACCTTCAATACCTCTAGATACGACTCTGACAGATGACACGAACATAAGCATCCTGTCTGATCACCTGCATCCATTCATGCCCATTGTGCATGCCGACGGACTTGGGCAATTCCAGCAGGACAATGCGACATCCCACACCTCCATAATTGCTACACAGTGGCTCCAGAAACACTTCTGAGTTTAAACACTTCCGCTGGACACCAAACTCCCCAGACATGAACATTATTGAACATATCTGAGATGCCTTGGACGTGCTATTCAGAAGGGTTCTTCACCTCCTTGTACTCTTAAGGATTTATGGACAGTCCTGCAGGATTCGTGGTGTCGATTCCCTCCAGCACTACTTCAGACATTAGCCGAGTCCATGCCACGCCATGGCGGCATTTCTGCGTGCTCACGGGTGCCCTAGACTATATTAGACAGTTGTACAAGTTTCTGTCAGTCTTCAGTACATATCGGTAGTGGTCAACAAATCTGGTCGCTATCAGGGAATTGATGGACGGGAGTGGACGCACAGAATTGCTCGCTTGGTGAGCGACGAGGAGAAAAAAGAAAGGCCCTATGACGTTCTTCGAGACGGCGTGTTCCCTTGGTGCTCTCTTAATGGTGGCTGTTCACTTACTACGAACATGAGTGGCGAGCGGATGGAGAACGCCTGTAATAGAGTGGTGTTTAGAAGCGCGTCGTGGAGAGAGAGTTCGATGGTTTGGGTCATAGCGGACGGAAACTACTTCCGCACGCATTTGAAAGACCTATGGCTGTTGAATGGCTGTTGAGATACGGTCGTGTGACTGTGACTTCTGGCGTAGATCGTGAACATCCTGTGAATATGGTTTCTTTTATCCTCTTGATGCGCGAAACTTCCTTTGTTTGATGGTGAAATCACAGGCCTGTAAAATAATGAAAGTGTGCAGAGTGCGGGCTAGTTTGTGGTTAAATAATTACCTAATTGCGTAAGACATGGTCGGAGTCGTAGATACATTAAAGTAGTTATTTTGACACGGTTCGTTAATCAACACGATGGTTACTAAGTACAAGTTGTTCGTTCATTTGTGGATATCTGAACGGGTTCCTTTTAAACTGTGTTCATTCGTTCTGAGCCTGCGCTTATATTTCATTCAAAAGGTCTAGGTAGCTTAATAATTGTGCTTGTATATTGTATAGCGTGTACTGATGGCTGACGAGCGTTATGTAGGTCATGGCTTAGTGGTCCCTTGTTATCACTCAGTGTAATCATTTCGTCACCTGATACCAGTAGCTAATTCCGCTGGTTCTGGGTGTGATGCCTAAGTTTGTTGTTACTATAGCTGTTGAGACAAAATGCAACCTTTCTGATATGCAAAATTTAATTACTTAAGTGGTTCAGAAAGCAATTCATGTAATGGAACGCCGAGTAAGGTTTTAATTAGTTTTCAATTATAGTGCTGTCTTGCAGTTTTACTTTAGTGATAGAATTACCGAGTGTCTGACCGGGTCACGTCGCAATTCCTCCACGATATTTCGGCAGACACCTTGCGAAGCTCAGGTGGTCGCTAATGGCCATCGAGGACCGCCTGAAAATGGCAAAGTATCTGTTTGCCGAAAAATCGTGGAGGAATTAAGAAGTGAAACGAAAATTCTATAAAATTAGAAACTCGCCAGGTAAATATCAGATTGTACATTTTGTCACTGTAAAAGCTCTTTGGCTTGTAACCGTAATAATTTTCTGAAGTTTGAAGTTAGCATAGCGTTTCAAGTTTTAAAAGACAAACTGCGCTTGGGTTTTCTTCTGTAATACATGCTTGTTTAAGTCCATTGTAGACGCGATCAAATAAAAGTGTAGTTAAGATCCTGTTTATCCTGTAGAAAATTTTATCTGTAATAAATGTGTTTTAAAGCATTGCGTTTATTAGCTAATGCAGCCTCTCACTGCAGAACCACCAAGCTTTCGCTCCATTACAATGCGGATGGAAATACAGAAGGCAACATCCTTAAGATAACAGGATTCTGCAGGATGAATTCGGTTGTCGAAATAGTTAGAGCTTCAGATATTTTGTAATTAATCGTGGATGGTCGTAAAGAAAGTACTGATGCCAAGAATTTTCCGGTTGTTGAAATTTCATTTAGAGGTCTGGTTATATTTGGTTTAAACTGAATTATAGTCAGAATTGATAGTTAGGGAGCAACGTCGAGGCTCTTCAGCATTGTCTCTTTGAAATAACAGACTAACACCATGTGGGAAATACTATTTAGGAAAGACCAAAGACCTCGAACAACTAGAAAAATTAAATACAATGCCAATGATGTCAGAGATCAATACAAATTGTTGATTAGAGAATCACATTCTCCCCGGTTAGCCACAGCAGTAAATTTGCCTCCGTGAACTGGAGTGAAATAGACTGAAGAACAGAAGGACACCAGCAGTGCGAGGGTCAGCGTGTACTGGGCAAAGACAAAACATCGTCTGATTTAAGAACTAAGTGGTCCTGCCTAAGGCCGAAGGGGATGTAATAATAAAATTGGAACAACACCTGAGCAGAATTAGGAAAAACCTTACGGTTACATAACTAATTAACGACAAACAAGTGGGAAAAAAGATGTAGATCGTCTGAGGAATGGATGGCTTCACTGAAGAGACAACAATTTTTAAGCCTGCCCATATGCTGAAGAAGAAGATCGCGTTCTGTGTCTGTCCCATGCTGTATCATACACGACATTTTGTGCCAGGGATCGTGCACTTCACCTGTGGCGAGTGGTTTTGATGACGCTTGTCATAGTGCAGAGCCACCAACCAAGACCGAACAAGTCGCACACCATTATGCTTCGACAATAGTTCCTTAGGATCGAGATGGTGTGATAGTAGATAAGGCCACCAGAAAGCCAATTCAGGCGTTGCGCTTGATAAGGGAAGCAAGACTAAAGAAAAATCAAGACACTCATAGGACTTGTCGACCTATAAAATGGTTCTACAATGTAAACTGGTGCAACAAGTTCGAAATTATCAGGAAAATAGATGTAAGCTGTAGGGAAGGACGGGTAATACACTAAATTTTCAAGAACCAAGAGGGAAAGATAAGAATGGAAACCCAAGAACGAGATACTCGGATTAAAAATGATATAAGACAAGGTTTCATATTTTCTCCCCTAATGTTCGAGCTGTGTATCGTGGAAGCAATGACGGAAATAAAAACCGTGTGACTGCTACGGTTGCAGGTTCGAATCCTGCCTCGGGCATGGATGTGTGTGATGTCCTTAGGTTAGTTAGGTTTAAGTAGTCCTAAGTTCTAGGGGACTGATGACCACAGATGTTAAGTCCCATAGTGCTCAGAGCCATTTGAACCATTTTTGACGGAAATAAAAGGAAGGTTGGGAAGAGAAATAATTCAGGCTAAAAACACTTCAGTGATATGATAAGCTGGAAGAGTCGTAGGATCTCTTGAACGGAATTAAGATTCTAATGTGCACAGAAGATTGACTGAGAATAAGTCAAAGAAAGAGGAAATACTGAAGTGCAGTAACAATGAGATCAGCAAGAAATTTAAGATCAAATTTGGGGATTGTATCGTAGACAACAGAAGGATTGTGATATTTTGGAAGCAAAATAACACATTATGGATGAAACTGTTAAAGACAAAAAAGTAAGAGCAAACAGAGCATTTCTGCCCGAAAGAAGTGGAGTTATATCTTAGTACGAGGAAGTGTTTCTTTAGAATGTGCCTTTGTAGCATTGTGTTGTATGAAAGTGAATCACGCACTATTGAAAAACTGGAAAAGATAAGAATCGAAAGGTTTGAGATGAGTTGCCATATGCGGGTGCTGAAATTTAGGTGGACTGATAAGATGAGAAATGAGGATGCTCTCCACAAATTCGGTGCAGAGAGAAACATGTGCAAAATGTTGACAAGGGTAAGGGATACCATATAGAGCATATGTTAGTACACCAGAGAATAATTTCCATGAAACGAGACGGATTTGTAGAGGTAATAAATATGAAGCAGGATAGAGTATCAAATACATCCAACAAATGATTGAGGACGTCGGATGTAAGTGCTACTCTGAGATGAAGGTGCAGAACAGGAAGTCTACCGACGTGTTGTGTCTTCTCAACTAATCCACTCACTTCTACCATTTATTGCCGGCCGTTGTGGCCGAGCTGTTCTAGGTCCGGAACCATGCTGCTGCTACGGTTGCAGGTTCGACTCCAGCCTCGGGATTGAATGTGTGTGCTCTCCTTAGGTTAGTTAGGTTTAAGTAGTTCTAAGTCTAGGGGATTGATGACCTCAGATGTTAAGTCCCATAGTGCTCAGAGCCATTTGAACCATTTCTACCATTTATTAGAAATGCAGGTTGGGCTGAAATGAACCTACGTGGCAAAATCACACGACGAACCGAAACTCAACATTTCTCGTGCAACCACGAGCTTGGGGAATATGGTGCAACGTGTAAGCATGAAGCATCTGGTGGAATGGGACAAATAGAACACAATTTCGGCGTGCTAGGTGTTGTGCAAAAATCGTTGAGGGACTCCGGGATGGTCAATTGTGGCAACTTTTGTCACGATTACAGTTTTGCCCCAACAACTGACCCAGAAGGTAGCGAAAGTGAAAACCCTTGGCGAGTGCATCCTTCTGCTAGAAGGGTGGACCAATGGCTGGTTCTTTCGGCAGTGGTTGCCGGCTCCTCCAGGACGGTGGTGGCAGGTACGGCGCCTGGGCAGCTGCATAATTGAACGGTCCCTCGCCGGTCCGCGCGTCCGCTTCCGGCGAAAACGAGATCGCGGGGCGCCTCCTGAAATATTCGCGAAGCGCCTTACCACGCCCCAGTTGCCGGCGCGCTGTCGGATAATGCGAAAGCTGTGCCCTGGCCGGCTGTCCTCGCTGCACCGAGAAAGCGGGAAACGGGGGGGACAGCCGGAAAGAGAGACCGAGGCAGATGAAGATGCCCTGCTGAAGTACGACAGGTGTGCAAGCGCTCGTAGTGGCCTTCAATTATGAATGCACTGCTACTTGCTGCGAAGACCGGTTGACAGAGCTGGAGGGCGGGAAACGCGGTGTCTGATCTAAGATTAACTGCATTTAGGAAGTTTGCTTATCGAACGAGGCGCTGTGTATTAACTCGAGCTGTCAGTTTGCACTGTTGTCACGTCAGGAGCGCCATTTGTGAAAACGTTCACTTAAAGACGTATCATTACTCAACCACAATTATAAAGAACCACAACTGAGGTTTTCTAATGCAAAATGCAACTGATGATTTGGCCTGAATCTCTGTTTGGTAATTGAGATTTGTCTAAGACGTTCAGTGTCATTTATAAAATGTGATTTGCTCTGAAGATTTGGTGTATGGTTGAAAATTGCGCAAATAGAACAGTATTTGGCGAAATTGTGAGATTTAAAAGCACTGGAACTAAAGTATCATACGTTCTAAGCGACTGCTCATTCTGTTTCGTTCAAATGGTTCAAATGGCTCTGAGCACTATGGGACTCAACATCTTAGGTCATAAGTCCCCTAGAACTTAGAACTACTTAAACCTAACTAACCTAAGGACATCACACACACCCATGCCCGAGGCAGGATTCGAACCTGCGACCGTAGCAGTCCCGCGGTTCCGGACTGCAGCGCCAGAACCGCTAGACCACCGCGGCCGGCTTCTGTTTCGTGAGAGTACCTTCTCATACATAAGTATGGAAGAAAACTGAGACTGTCGTATGAAGGCTGCTTTTTGAATAAAGTACAGTGAAGACTTTGTAATACTGTATATTTGCTTATTGACTTATCGCTGCCAGGTTGCAAAAAGCAGTCAACCTTTTGTACGGGGAGGGAACATTCATTGCTGTCTTGAAAATAATTTTGCGGGAATAGCATGTGAAAGAGTCATCCTGGATGGTTTGTTGTTTTCTTGTTCTAGAGGTTATTGACAGTAGAAGAAATTTTCACATTCCCAGAACAACTGTAAGGCAAAAAACTCTTCAATAGCCATACACCACTTAGCAATTCAAAATACACATGCACATACGCACGCACGTACGCACGCACACACACACACACATACACACACACACACACACACACATACACACACACACACACACACACACACATACACACACACACACTGCATTTCGCTTCCCTTCTCCTCTGCCACAGACTCAAACACACACAAGCAGAAACGGACGAGTTTCATACGTCGACCAGAACACAGTCAAAATACACGGTCAGTACAAAATTTCGGAACAAAGCACTGTCATCCTTGTAATAGCACAGTGAAGATAGGTAGCCTCGCGGAGTAGCCGCGCGGTTAGAGGCGCTATGTCACCGATTGCGCGGCCCCTACCGCCGGAGGTTCGAGTCCTCCCTCGGGCTTGGTTGTGTGTTTTGTTCTTAGCATAAGTTAGTTTAAGTAGTCTAGGGACCGATGACCTCAGAAGTTTGGTCCTTTAAGAATTCACATACATTTGACTATTTGAAGAAAGGTGCAAATGGTGCTGTTAAAGGACTTATAACAACAATTAGTGAAACGTAAGTGAACACAGATACAGCTTCGCAATAAGATAAGAAAAACTATTAAAATGAGCTCCTTAAAGAATTTAGATTGTGTAGCGGAAAGTGCATTGATTTGAAACTCTTTGGAAGATTAAAACGGTTTTTCAATTTACAAAGCTTTTATTTACGTTTCAGGAGGGAGATAGAGCTATTACTTCATACACCTGGTACAGACATAAGAAAACATTGCAACCACATGCTGCACGTGTAAATAGGACCAGAAAATGTCTACCACAATGTCAATGATCAAACATTATAGCCCTACACTACGTACCCGTTTTTTCACTTATGTAATAAATATTTTTAAGAAAGTGATTTACTGCATATCTCAATACATAAAATGTACATGCCACGATCTGTAAGTACATGTAAAAAATGTGGCGTCGTAGGCTGTACACGACAGTAGTATAGCCGTTTCTACCCCAAATAATGTCATCAATAATGCCATTGATGGCGTCATCAATGACCTCCCCCCTCTGACAAAGGTCAATTGCCCTGTGTGTAAAATAATGCGAATTCCAATTTTGGCAGGAAATTCAAAATATTTGTGGCAAATTCAAAAAATAGCCCAATGTGTTTCATGTAGGAGAAAGGCGTTGTCCATAGCATAAATTGACAGGAAAGTCAACATGGTGCATTGTCATGCTGGCTGACTTGGAATAGGTCACAATCCGAGACTTCGAGTACGAGCACCAGCCTATGATGTCAAGTCCAGGCCTGTCTGCTGACCTGCTTGACATGTTTTCCCCGGCTACTATTCACTCACAGGTGTATGGTCACTGCTTCTCTTAAGTCTAAGTGTGGACGCGTCTTTATGTAAATAAACAAAGGGAGGGACAGACCTCCCGGACACGCCACCCTTGACGTATTCCCCTAAGTTTCAGTCCAAATTGTATATTATGTAGTAGGAACACGTGCGTCTTTACTTAAATAAACAGCTTTTCAGAGAGAGCTCCATGGTCGGGAAGTACGCCACTGTACACCACCGCTGCCGCCAACCTCTCCCCCCCCCCCTCCCCCCTCCCTGATCCCCACAGCCCAGAGGCTGGGAAGAGCTGTGAACGGCCAGGCCCTTTGATTCGCCTAAGTCATAAGAGTCTGGCAGTCGTTAACCAGCCCACTATCCGTCAGTGAAAGCTCAGAGCAGATAAGGACACCACAGGCGTGCTGTCGATTCGTCAAACCAGGTATATTTGCAACTGGACTGAGAGTCCTATCTAGGAGCAGGTATAGACTCAAATAACAATGCAGCCGTGATGAAAACAGGCTGAAGTTTGAGACTAGTCAAGAAGAAACAATACGCAAATAAGTGGGATACGGAAGTACTAAGGATCGACGAGACACGCTTGGAGCACTCTAAGGCTATGCACATGGCAATAAGGAGTAGCTCAGTAGGCAGTACAGCTGAGGAGGAATGGACGTCTCTAAAAAGGGCAGTCAGAAAAGTTGGATAGTAAAACGTAAGTACAAAGAAGGTAACCGCGAAGAAACCATGGATAACACAAGAGATGATTCAGATTATCGATTAAAAAAGGAAGCACAAAAATGTTCGGAGTAATATAGGAATACAGAAATACAACTCCATGATGAATGAAACAAACAGGAAATGCAGGGAAACTGATACGACATGGCTGCATGAAAAATGTGAAGAAATCCAAAAAGAAATGGTTGTCGGTAGACTGACTTAGCATATAGGAAAGTCAAAATCACTTTCGATGAAATTAAAAGTAAGGGTGGTAAAATTTAGACTACAACGAGAATTCCACTGTTAAATGCAGAGGAGAGAACGGATAGGTGGGAAGAGTAACTGAAGGCCTCTTTAGCGGAAGATTGGTCTGATACCATAGAAGAAGAAACGCGAGTCGGTTTTGAAGAGAGAGGAGTTACGGCAACAGAATAAGGATTTACAAGAGCATTGGAAGACTTAAGATAGACTGAGGCAGAAGGGGCAGATAACATTCCATAAGAATTTCTAAAATCTTTGGGGGAAGCAGCGACAAAACCACTATTCACGTTATAGTGCGGAGTGAATGAGTCTGGCGAAACTTCATCTGACCTTCGGAAATATATCATCCAAAAAATTTCGAAGACTACAAGAGCTGAGAAGTGTGAGAATTATCGCACAGTCAGCTTAACAGATCATGCATCCAAGTTGCTGACAAGAATAATATAAAGAAGAATGGAAAAGATAATTTAGGATGTGTTACAAGACGATCAGTTTGGCTTTAGGAAAGTAGAGGCACCAGAGAAGCAATTCTGAAGTTGCGGCTGATAATGGAGCCTAGACTAAAGAAAAACAAATACATGTTCATAGGATCTGTCGATCTGGAAAAAGCGTTCGACAATGTAAAATGGTGCAAGATGTATGAAATTCTGAGAAAAATTGGGTTAAGCTATAGGGAGGGACGGGTAATATGCAACACATACAAGAGCCAAGAGGGAATAATAAGAATGGATGACCATAAACGAAGAGCTCGGATTAAAAAGGGTGTAAGACAGGGATGTAGTCTCTACTGTTCGAAGAAGCACTGATGGAAATAAAAGAAAGATTCAGGAGTGGAATTAAAATTCAGTGTGAAAGGATATAAATGATACGATTTACTGATGACATTGTTATACTGAGTGAAAGTGAAGAAGATTTACACGATTTCCTGAATGGAATGAGCATTCTAATGAGTACAGGATGTGGATTGAGAGTAAATCGAAGAAAGACGAAAGTAATGAGAAGTTAGGATCCGCAGTATGGGTTTCTAAAGAAAGACTGCAAATTTTGGACATGTCTTAACTACTCTTCGTTTATGTTCTCAAGTATTTGCTGGAACACAAAGTTAGTTTTCCTAACTCCTGGTCGATGTTAAATACAAGGAGCGCTGTGGTCTATCACCTGGTACTGGTAAGTGTTCTTATGTTGAAAGGTCGTGTATAAGAAGGGAACATCCCAGCATCAGGATGATGACTGTGCATCTCTTGATTTTCTCGACACACTCACTGAGAGAGAGAGGAGTGGTTTGACCTCTTCTGCTGTCCCACACGCAAAATGAGGAATGAGAAAATATCAGGTAACTTTAAGCTCTTAGTAACGGTGATCCTGTGCAACTGATACTCTGCAGTATGGATTGCTGTACAGAGACTCAAGCTATGGTGGACTTATCTCAAAGCTACTATTCTGTTATCTTGTCAGGTATGTGTTGGAATATAAAGTTAATGCTGCTTCTGGCGTTTGCTGTGTGTGGTGTTAAATACTGCGATACTGCGTTGTTCCAATGTATTCCTCACTGCCAGCAAGCCTACATATAACATATTGTGGAGAATATCTTATATTCTTCCTACATTGTTCTATTTGCTATTGCATTTGCAGTGGGAGAACGAATATGTGTCTCTGTCCAGTGACTTTAAATGTTTGAGTGCGGTTAACACGTGTATCTTGAACTCTGCAATATGGATCGCTAAGGAGAGTGAATCAGACTATGGTGGACATCCTTAACTACTCTTAAATTATGTTGTTAAGTATTTGTTGGAATATGAAGTTCCTGACTTGTCATCAGTGTTGCACTGTGGGGTGGTGTCTGACACTCGTGGCTGTTTTTTGTGCTAAAATGTCATGAATAAGAAACGATCAGACTATTACTACCGTAAGTTGCTGCTGTTTTGTCACATACGTTTACCAACGCCAATAATGATTCAGTAGGGGATGACGTAAACATTCTACAACATCCGAACTTCAGTCAGATATCAATTTCGAAAACACTTGCTGTTATACACCTTCAGGAACCTATAACAGGTTTCTGTGAGACGGAATCAGTGTTTTATTTGGAATCCGATGTAGTTGTTGTTGTTGTTGTGGTCCTCAGTCCTCAGACTGGTTTGATACAGCTCTCCATGCTACTCTATCCTGTGCAAGCTTCTTCATCTCCCAGTACCTACTGCAACCTACATCCTTCTGAATCTGCTTAGTGTATTCATGTCTTGGTCTCCCTCTACGATTTTTACCCTCCACGCTGCCCTCCAATGCTAAATTTGTGATCCCTTGATGCCTCAAAACATGTCCTACCAACCGATCCGTTCTTCTAGTCAAGTTGTGCCACAAACTTCTCTTCTCCCCAATCCTATTCAATACCTCCTCATTAGTTACGTGATCTACCCACCTTATCTTCAGCATTCTTCTGTAGCACCACATTTTCCGATGTAGTAGTTTCACCCTATTAAAGTTAGTGACCATAGTGTGTCGAACTTGATACTTGCGTGTACGTTTAAGGACTGTTGGGGTGGCATTAATTAAGCATCAGCCGAGTCGCACTGTGTGTCCTCTGTACTTCTCAAGAAAAACTATAAACTGGCCTACATGTTCATAAATGTCACTGATCGTCTGAAATGTGTATGGAAAGTTCAGATTCGAAGTTGAAGTGGTTTCGGGTCTGTGGCAGAAACACAAATACCTAACGTGATAATTCACTGAAAGTACTACGAGTACCATATATCAGAACTACCGTATTCTGCGAGTTAGAAATTATTGTAGAAATGTAAAATGTACTGAGCAAAGTATCATCACCACACCACAACCAAAACTCTGTATTCATAATCGCCTGCTAAGTTGTGGTAAACGTCATATTCCCTTTCTGGAGACAGAATAACAACAACATATATTGTATCCCTTTCAGTCTATCAAGAGCTTGCCCAGTCGATTTAACACAGAATGGTGACATTGAGAAGAGGTGGATCATGCTGTATATTGTCGAGGGAATAGCATATGTGATGTTGGTATGATAAATATAGTGTGTTTATTCCACGTGGCTAACAGATGTACCACAGCATATCAGTCACATTTAGCACCATTTCATGACATACATTCACACATACAACACAAAATTGAGGTGAATTTTAAAAGTATAGTACCTGAAGCTATTTTTCAGGTCTTTGAGCCACTGTACAAACATCCATCATACAAGAGGATGAATGAGCATATTTTAACTTTCTGTTTCCTCGCAGAACATATGTGTGGGTTATAGGTTTCCTTCTTCCCTTTATTTTAACATATGTCACATTGGTCCGTGGGTGTAGCGCCATAAGAAACCTTATATCTGGATAACTACAGCAAACGTTTTCTGCAATTTCAATAGTAGAAATTTAAAATGGACTGTGCGAAATATCATCTATTTGGTGCAAATAACCAAAAGTCTATATGGCTAGTCAGCTGTTTAATTTTTGAAAATTTCTATGCCATATCTGGAGACACAATAATACAACATGTATTTCATCCATGTCAGCCTATCAAGCGTCACTGACTTCACCATTGTGTAACGCAGAACTAACGCGGTAACATATACTGACATGCAAATCAATAGCCATTCCCATTTTTCAAGAACTAACAATGAATATCAATTATTTCTGACTTTTGTAGAAACGGTACCGCATTATTTGCGATATTTTAACGTCTGACTTAGAAAATTAGTGGAGATGTGTGATGTCATTATACTTTGCGTGAAACATACCATGAAATAACAATGCTTTAGCGTGGTCCTCACGTAATGCGTGAAGCGTTCTGCTACCTGTTCTGTAAAGCTTAGCTTTAATGTTTCGCGAAATAAATGTCCAAGCACTTCTGAACAGGTTTGTAATCGGCAGAATTGAAGTGTCACATTCTGGCATAGTCGTGTTCCAAGGAGAGATGAAATTAAGATTTTACCTCTTTATCAAACGACCCCGAAAATTATAGACATTTGTCTGCCATATAACCCTTCAAAAAACAGATCTTCTATCAAAGAGAAGTGCCACAACTGGTCAAACGGTGGGATCACGAAAGCCTTTCGCAGTCACAGTGGGATACTTTGATTTAATAAGGTATAGCTCTTACTGTAAAACAATACTTAATAAAAGAGGGTTTCTCATTTTTCCAGGAACTGTCAGTTCATCTGCCGGACGGAGTGGCCGTGCGGTTCTAGGCGCTACAGTCTGGAGCCGAGCGACCGCTACGGTCGCAGGTTCGAATCCTGCCTCGGGCATGGATGTGTGTAATGTCCTTAGGTTAGTTAGGTTTAATTAGTTCTAAGTTCTAGCGACTGGTGACCTCAGAAATTAAGTCGCATAGTGCTCAGAGCCATTTGACAGTTCATCTCATATGTTTTCTGACTTCTGTAGAAACGACGTCGCTTTTCTCGCGTTATTCCAAAGTCTGACTTGGAAATCCAATGGAAATGTCTGACGATGGGCGTCAGCATGCGGCCCCTGAGAGTGGCGGCCCTAACCCAGAGAGGAGACCAGCAGACAATGCTGAAACACAGACCACACACTGAAACAGGAGGCCAAAAACTTTTCTTAACCTCTACATTCAAGACTGACCAGTAAATTAACACTATAAAATCAATGCTAAACAACACCTAATTTCACTCGTAAGTCCTTTCTTTAAGTGAAACCGCACCTGATAAACAAACGCTAAGAGTGGGAAATGAACTGGCTTACGATAACCGACACTCACTAGAACTTAATGACACACATATTGGCTACCTTTAGTGGGTCTGCAAAGCTCAACACGGTAACCTTTAGAAATAAAAACTCAGATCGCCCGCAGAGGGCTGTTGCACTAATATCGCTCGAACTCCTACCGGAATCAATAATTTGCAAGTAGAGGGTTAATTGACGAGGGACACTGTATTGCAGCTTGCGAGATGTTGGACATTTGGGTCAGTCAGGGACAGGAACTGTGTCCAGATGGCCAGAGCGGTTCAGTCTTCTTTCGGCAGTGGTGAGGCTAGCATGTCTTGTTTACATGTCGCCTGTTGTACTGCTTGCGAGCTAGCGCGTTTGTTTACTTCCTCACAGCGGCTTGTCTTCGGGTCTGCATTCATCTACCATCATGGCGTTTTCTTATCGCCAAACCTCGAGCCGGGTGGGATTAGCCGAGCGGTCTAGGCGCTGCAGTCATGGACTGTGCGGTTGGTCCTGACGAAGGTTCGAGTCCTCCCTCGGGCATGGGTGTGTGTGTTTGCCCTTAGGATAATTTAGGTTAACTAGTGTGTAAGCTTAGGGACTGATGACCTTAGGAGTTAAGTCCCATAAGATTTCACACCACGCCAAGCCTCGATTAAATTACCTTTTCTTTTGGATCATGCAAGACATAAAGTGTGTGAACTCGAACGGTTCATGCGGGAAGAAATGCATCTCTCACTGCAACATGTTCTCGGGATTCATTTTTAGATTGTTAATATCAGTGTGTGTTTCAAGATGGTGCCGAAGTTGTGCGGCGCCATGCTTACGATCTCAAGTTCCGGCACTATGTCGGCCATGCAGGGGCTGATTGATCTTGCTGGTTCTAGGCTCCGAACGTTGAGGATTTTCGAACTCCCATTTGAAACGTTGTAAGACGTCGTGGTAGCAGCCTGTAAACCCAATGGCAATGTCGTCAGTCACGTTGCTAAAACTTGGAAAACGTTTGATACCTACTGTACCCTTAACAGTGTCCGTCATATAGTATGAACTAAGAAAACATGTGCCTTCTTAATTGGTTATTACTGGCTGGAGGGGTGTCGTCATTGTCGTCATGTATGTTGGCCATCCACGCAGTTATTCAGGTTGTGGCCAGGAATGCCATGTCATTTTCGAATTTCTCCAATGCAGACTGGTTCTGACGCCAATCAGACACGTCGCTCTCCTTAAGGCACCAACTTTGTTACCTCTGTCGTAAGTGTCTGTAGTGAGGTGCCTCGTGAGCCCAATATGAACCAGCTGGCACTGGCGTCGCGTCCTCTCGATGGATGTATTGACTGTGTCTCCTAAAGTACCGGCGGCGGAAATACCGATGGACGATTGCCGTCAGCAGAAACAAGACGTCTGTCCCGACCCCATGACTGTTGATCTTGGAGCGGTACTGACCGCCGCTTTCCTGCCGCTGGCCAGATGTCCGACGACAGCCATCTACCATACGATATGGAACAGCACGTTATGAAGAAGCGTTCGCCAGGGAAACGTAAGAGACAGAGTCGTACCCCTTCTGATAACTGCCTCCACGGAATGTCTGTACAGGATGATCTCCCTTCTCCTGACGCACCGGCACTGGACGGCGCGACATCTCTCCCTGTCACTGTCTCCAGTCAACATCCACAACCTTCCCCTGTCTGCATCTGATACAGTTGCCCCCCCCCCCTTTTCTGTGTCTGATGCTACCTATGGGCGCACCTCTGAAAGAGTTCCACTAAACTATATCGATGCTGAGGATGGACCTTCTGGAATAGTACTGGGTGACTGTAACCTCTTTGGAATGGTAGACACCCTCCCTGTCACAGTGATGTGACCTTCCACAAGGGTCTATTGGGGAGTTCCCCATGCTTCCTCCAGGTCTGCGTCCCCCACCCAACTGGTGACGGCCGCTTTTCAAAACTACTGCACAGCCACAGTCAATGACAATACCATCTGTACATTCCATCGACTGATATTGCCAATTAAATCCTATATACTGTGGATGTTGATGCTGGCCGCCTTTGGTAGGTGCATGTTGCAGTTCTTAGAGGACCCCATGCTTCCTCTACTGATAGTGGGTGGCAAGTCTCTTACGTGAAGGTATCCTCGCTGATGCAGTTGCTTATCAGCTGGATGCCTGAGGTATGGCTCTCAAGTTTGGTGAGGTCAGGGTCATCAACACATTTGTGCCACCTGGTTCGAGTTGCCACTATGAACCTTCCACTTTCTTCTCCCAGATGGTCATGTTTCTCTTCCAGGATCAGTAGCATGCATTGATCATGGGAGGTGACTTAAACTCCATCGAAGCGCCAAAGACCAGCTGCTGCATCACTCTCGATGCATGCTGCTAGCAGCAATTGTCCAGCACCTGAACTTTGTGGGCTCTTGAGAGCACATAGATGGTTATTGCTTGAGATCTATTTATTTCACTATGCATTCTTCCAGTTGTCTCAATGGCATTTATAACGACCACGATATTGTTGATGTGATGATGCTGCTGAAGTTTGGCCCACGGCATTGTCTGACCATGACAGCTGTATCTGTGCCCCCAAAAGATGTGGCACAGCTGGGGACTATGGAAGCTGAACATGATCCTCTTACTTCATCTGACTGCTAGCTGCTCATTGGGAACATGTGGGCAGCCTATCGTCGACATCATGATGCACGTCAGTCTACCTTGTCATGGTGGGTCCTCTGCACAAAGCCTACGCTCCGCAAGACCTTTATTGGTTATAGAAGGGAGAAGGCAACGAACCCAGAACTTCGTTTCACTATTCTCTAGGAATGCATTGCAATACTGTATTGGACAGAGTATCAGCTGATGATGAATCGTGCTAAAGCACAGAACGCTGCCATCTGGCGTCGCGGCCCTGAAGGTGCTAGGGTCAGTGTGTGCACACATGACAGTCTAGTGCAGGAGCGTCCATCTATGTACCACGTGATAGCTGACCAACGCTACTGTCAGAGAACTTTGATCAATGTTCTTACGAATGATTATGGATGGCGTTTAGATACCCAATGCGATACTAAACAGAGTTTGCCGTACACACACATTATGCTACGCTCTACTCTGCACAACGTCACCACTCTGCCCACATTAGAACACTCTCCAACTTTCTTTCAGCTCAGATCCCAGAGGTGCAAAATTAATCTGCTAGCCGATGTCATGGAAAGCGAAGTCCATGCTGCTATCAAGGAGCGTTCTACAAATATGTCGCCAAGACCTGAAGGCCTCCCCACTAGAGTTATATCGGACTTTTCATCCACCACTGGCGCTGGTTTGAACGGAAATTTGTCGAGGACTTATTTCGTCTAATGTGCAGATTCCCAGCGGTGTCCTCGATGGTCTGCTCATTTCCATTCACAAGGCTCGGGATACACCGCAGGGATGCAATTACCACCCCTGGACGTTGCTCAATCCGACACCTAGGTCTTTACTCAGCTTTTGGCTGCATGACTTAAATGGATGGGCCAGCACGTGGTCTCCCTTATCACACTTTCTGTGGGTGGTGCCGATAGCATCCGCACTGCCCTCTGTTTTTGTTTCAGCCCATTCTTTACCTAGGCTTTTGGCCTCTCTTAATTTCAACCAGGCTTTCGATCAAGTCGATCACCATCATCTGGAAGGGGTGCTTCACAATAAGAGATATCATCATACTACCGTCGACGTCGCAAAGCTTGTGGAGCGACTTTACGTATATTCTACAATGCCAATCTCACTTCTCCCATCTTGATCCATTGTTTGGTGAATCAAGGCTGCCAACTATCTGCTCTTCTGTATGACTTCACCAAGGGACTGTTGCTCTGCAGTCACCTTCATCGCCTGTCTGGGATGTCTCTCGGTGCCTTCGTCTTTTACTGCAATGCTTACAAGGACGATCTCGTCCTCGTTCTTCACAGCAGTACTGAGCTCAGGGAGTTCTTGTCGTGGGTTATCACCTATGGCGAAGCTTCTGATAGCTGACTGAACGTCCGCAAAGCGAGGGCTATGGCTGTAGATGCGGGGCTTTCTGGAAACAGTGCTGCTCCATTGCGCGTAGTTGCTATTGTCTGATGCTTACGAAATGGTTTCACGGTTGATTTGCGGCGCACAACTGTCCTCAAGCGCCTAATGTCCTGATTACGAGCTGGGCTGGTTCAAATGACTCTGAGCAATATGATACTTAACATCTGAGTTCATCAGTCCCTGACTGGGTGTTGTGTGCTGTCCTTAGGTTAGTTAGGTTTAAGTAGTTCTAAGTTCTAGGGGACTGATGACCATAGATGTTAAGTCCCATAGGGCTCAGAGCCATTTGAACCATCATCAGTCCCCTAGAACTTAGAACTACTTAAACCTAACTAATCTAAGGACATCACACATATCCATGCCCGAGGCAGGATTCGAACCTGCGACCGTAGCGGTCGCGAGGTTCCTGACTGAAGCGCCTAGAACCGCTCGGTCACAGCGACCGACATCGTTTAAGTGGCCTCGATCTTTTGCAACGGACGCAATATGTTAATCCCAGCTTGTGGCACAGACACCGTATTCCACTATCCACGACCCACTGCATGCTAGCGGGGTTGTGTTTGTACTGGAGGATGACGGTTCAAACCCGCGTCGGATCATACTGATTTAGGCTTTCCGAGATATCCTGGAATCGCTTCAGCCAAATGCCAGGACTGTTCCTTCAAAAGGACAGGGCCGTTTTCCTTCCCCATCTTTCTCTAATCCGAGCGCATGCTCCATTGACCTCGCTGTCGACGGGACGCTAAACACTAATCTCTTCCTCAGAAGGTCCTGTGGTGCCGTTGCCCCATGAGCTTCACCAACATATTGCTGGAGACACTTGCTCCACGCTCTCTGTCAGATGCTTTCCAGCTTTCAGACGTTCTGCCGCCCTTCGTTCTAATTTTTCTCCGTCGATATAAGCTATGTTCGTAAAACGCTGTTGCCAACGCTCTTGATGTCCACGAAAGTGATGTGTCGGTTTCTTCAACAGAACAGAACACCGAATGTGGATGCGGGTAAGCGTCTCTACGTCGACTGGACTGCCGTCTGGCGATCGGTGTGAGCTCCTTATCTTGCCACCGGCGTCCATTCTGCATGGTAGGTTACAGTCAGTAGGGTGAAAGACTGCCTTCACGGCATTAACGATGCGGGCACCACAATGCGTGTCGCTTGTTGTGTTCTGGACATGCACGAGCATCGACTTGGTGCGACAGCTACTGGCCTTTATTACCCGTACGACTCCTCATCAGTTAAATCCACACCTGCTCCTCTTTCTAGACTCAAGATATTTGCCAGAAACGAAGAAGAAGTATGTTTGTGGAGATGCAATTCACTACTTGTTAGCTGATACCGAGAAACATGTCTCTGATTTTTGATACTTCCTTAATGAACGACAGTGTTGAGATGTCCGGGACCCCAAATTCCAGACAATTTTTCTCTAATTTTGTTTAGAGTATTTTTCTTATGCTACCCCGAAAGTGGGATGTTACTGCAATGAGTAGTTGATCCATGTATGTACGCATTTTCCACTGTCATTACCGATTATTCTCTGGTCATTGGAATGTTGTTCTCTGAGCCAGTATGCATCGGTGGAAGCGGTTAAAGCAACTGCTTGT
Source organism: Schistocerca nitens (assembly GCF_023898315.1). Taxonomy (NCBI): domain Eukaryota; kingdom Metazoa; phylum Arthropoda; class Insecta; order Orthoptera; family Acrididae; genus Schistocerca; species Schistocerca nitens. The sequence goes on along the minus strand of NC_064620.1, from coordinate 196,005,013 downwards.
TAGAAGAAGGGGTAAATTCGAGTGGCACGTATTTTTAACCTTCGCCATTACTTTACTACAATGCCTTATGCGACTGGAAGTCATTATTTAGCCACCTCCCTTTTCCCTTTCCTTTTCATTCCTCTATTTCAGTGCGTACTCCAGCCGTGACATCGTGAGTGGCGTGTGTTCTGGCAGGCACGTCCGACAGACCTGACACTACTCGTGTGTACCGTATCAGTAACGTATTCAGGCTAAAAACTGCATTGACCCTAAAGTTGATCTCGTAAATAATCACACGACATAATGCACCTCTGATGGACGGGACGGTGTACGGATAAAAAGAGTTATTTCATTAATGTAGCTGTAGATATTTAAGGGCATTTTTCTCTCAAAATCCTGCGTGAATGCATTGATGTTCAAGTTCAGTTAACGAGAAATATAGTCGTACTTCAAATACAAGTGGAGGACTGACAAGTACTGGGTGGTTATAACTGAAGTGCAACTACTTACTGAGGTGCAGTGAGGGCTGTAATTGTCTTATGGCAGAGAATTTTGGTAGACATTGTAATGCGTTAATGCGGAACCGATTTACGCTGGAAAAAATAGTTCCAGTTTTGGCCAGCAGGTGCAAAGGTGGCGCTGTACAGCATCTCGTCGATGTTTATGGTGCTCATATTGAACAAGATATGTAAGCTTTTTCACTTGTTTGACGTTTCCTGCCAACGTACCATTTATAATCCATTACGTACAGAAACGAGTCTATACATATTTCTTGCATTCACAGCGTCAGATTTACACCTGGTGGCCAAAACTGGAATTAATTTTTTCCGAAGTAAATCGGTTCCGCATTAACGCATTAGAATATGCGGTAATTACGGCCCACACTGGGCCTCTCTGAGTAGCTATACTTCAATTATAACCACTCGGTACTTTTAATATTTCCTATTACTGACATTAAAGCAATTGCTTTGAAACTACGTCTTTAATTATTTTTGTAGTAAACACTGACCTACAGAATTTTCCCTGACAAAGACAACTTAAAGTAACCTAATCATTTATTAACCACAATATACAAGCCCAACTCAATCTGACTGCTATACATTGACAACATGACTTCAATAATTAACACGTTAGAATGGATATGAATTGCAAGAAATCCCAACAATAATACAAATCCAAAAAAGAAAAAGAAAGATGAAATTACCTCCAACTCTGTTAATTGCCTAAACTCATCTCAGTCACGAATTCCGATAGCGAAATCCCCATTCCTTTTCATAAGTCACATACCCCACAGAAAATCTTCATAACACGAACTACAGTAATTACAGCAAGTAGCAACAACAGCCAGCTAAATAAAAGTATTCTAACTACTAGAGACTCTAAGTACTACGAGGCACGTGGTTATCAAAACAAAGAATTTGTTGAAGAGCAAACAATATATTTCGAAAATTTTACATTATTCATGTGACATCTAGTTTCAAGAATTATATAGCTGTCAATAATTCCACTACCCAAACATTATCAACATCTTCCATTCTCATACATTTCCTTGCATATTTTCTTATAAACACATCATTTCATCTCACTTTACATTGCCTGTCCTGCCAACACAGAGTCTCCACTAAGAATATCTCATCCATACACTTCCCTATCCACTCGCTAACTGCTAGTCAGTCGAACCACAGAATCTCTTGCTGAAGACGCAGAGCGCTGTCGGCGATATTAACCCAGCCTATAGCGACCGAGCGAGGTGGCGCAGTGGTAGCACACTGGACTCGCATTCGGGAGGACGACGGTTCAATCCCGTCTCCAGCCATCCTGATTTAGGTTTTCCGTGATTTCCCTAAATCGTTTCAGGCAAATGCCGGGATGGTTCCTTTGAAAGGGCACGGCCGATTTCCTTCCCAATCCTTCCCTAACCCGAGCTTGCGCTCCGTCTCTAATGACCTCGTAGTCGACGGGACGTTAAACACTAACCACCACCACCACCAGCCTATAGCGCTGTCAGCATACTAACAGGCTACTTAGAGGTTATATACATTATTGTTGCTAATATTTTGGTTCTATTGACGTGATTTTGGAGGGTGGTTCATTCCAGAAGAAATTATTTCCACAGCGCACGTTTACTTAGCAGAAAGTACTGAAAAAAGTAGAAAAGGAAAAAATGAAAACTAGCTTTTAGCATTCCATCGATGACGTCATTGGCGACGGAGCAGAAGCTCGGTTTCAGAAAAGGGTGGTAAGTGAAACTGGCCGTAACCAGTTACCATAACCTGTTTAAGGAAATCAAGGAGAACCTAAATGTAGATGGCCAGGAAGGGATGTGAACAGTCTCTTGAATACGAGTACAGTTTGTTAACCACCGTATTTGCTCTTTCGGTAAATTATTGTCAGTGCAGTATTAAAGATGAGTTATAGATGAATATCTGGTTCCAATGGAGAAGCTGATCAGACCCCATAATGAAATTACCGGTATCTAAAACAATGGTTCAAATGGCTCCGAGCACTATTGGACTTAACTTCTGAGGTCATCAATCCCCTAGAATTTAGAATTACTTAAACCTAACTAACCTAAGGACATCACACACATCCATGCTCGAGGCACAATTCGAACCTGCGACAGTAGCGGTCGCGCGGTTCCAGACTGTAGCGCCTAGAACCGCTCGGCCACTCCGGCCGGCACCGGTATCTAGAATCTGGATATGGTACAGGACTGCAAACGTTGCAGAATATTGTGGAGGCAACTTGTTCACTGAACTTCGTTCAGAAAGGTCATTTTACCTCTTCGTCCTCGCTAGCTTCAAAGGCAATAATTTATTTACACGGCTTTCCGCGGATATTTTCTTCTATTCTATTTGCTTTCGACGGGTAGTGGAGGTAGTTTCTCCAGTGTTGGTAGTTTTTATTGGGAAACATTCACTGTAATATGTTGTTTTGTTTTAACAACTGTGAAATGCAATAACTGGCAGTTTGACATTTTATTAAGCCCGTTTGCAGGCGCCACGTATGTTCGGATCAAAACTAACGGTAGAGGATGGACGGTGCTTTACAATTAAAATTTTCCAACAACTGGCAATATAGCTAAAACTCGCAGTAATTACACAGTGAAAGGCAAAAAAGTGGGTCACGCTCTATCTCGTGTCGAAACAGAACGATAAAACGACCTAGCGGCAGTAGATATTTTTAATTATAATGCACATAAATGAAAATGGATTACCAAAACAAAATTAATATAATACTATTCTATAGATATCCTGAAGCGCCGAAGAAACTGGTACAGGCATGCGTATTCAACTACAAAGATATGTACTCTGGCAGCATACGGCGCTGCTGTCGGCAACGCCTATATAAGACAAATGTCTGGCGCACTTGTTAGATCGCTTACTACTGCTACAATAGCAAGTTATCAAGATTTAAGCGAGTTTGAAAGTGGTGTTACAGACGGCGCACGAGCGATGGGACACAGCATTTCCGTGGTAGCGATGAAATGGAGATTTTCCCTTACGACTATTTCACGAATGTACCGTGAATATCAGGAATCCGGCAAAACATCAAATCTCCGACATCGCTGGAACTGGAAAAAGATCCTGCGAGAACGTGACAACGACAACTGAAGAAAATCGTTCAAAGTGACAGAAGTGCAAGCCTTCCGCAAATTGCTGCAAATTTCAATGCTAGACAATCAGCAAGTGTCGGCGTGCTAGCCATTCCACTAGATATCATCTACACTCATGCTCATAAATTAAGGATAATGCTGATACATGGTGAAACAGCGCTCTGATGGGCGGTTGTTTTAAATCACCTCGGGGTATGATCAAGCGGTGCTTTTGACCTGCGGGCGTCGCACATACGCAGAGGTGTGTTGGTGCATGTCAGAGTACGGTGCAGCGAATAAGTGTGCAGACGTTTCCAGACGTGCTAATGCTGACTGCGTGTTGAAAACAGCTCAAAGAACACATATTGATGACGTTATGAGGGGGTAGAATACCAGGGCGAATGGGGCTGGTCAAACACGGCAGGTCGTAGCAATGGCCCTCCGTGTGCCGTGTGCCACATATTCTCAAGATTACGGCAACGATTCCAGCAGACAGGAGTCGTGCCCAGGCGCTACAGTACGGGACGTCCACAGTGTACAACACCACAAGAAGACCTATGTCTCACAATCAGTACCTGTAGACGGCCACAGAGTACTGCAGGTAGCCTTGCTCGGGACCTTACCGCAGCCACTGGAACAGTTGTCTCCAGACACACAGTCTACAGACGACTAAATAGACGTGGCTTATTCGCCCGGAGACCTGCAAGGTGCATTCCAGTGACCCCTGGTCACAGGAGAGCCCGTAAAACCTGGTGTCAAGTACACAGTGCATGGTCATTGGAACAGTGGTCCCAGGTTATGTTCACGGACAAGTCCAGGTGTAGTCTGAACAGTGATTCTCGCCGTGTTTTCATCTGGCGTGAACCAGGAACCAGATACCAACCCCTTAATGTCCTTGAAAGGCACCTGTATGGAGGTTCGTGGTTTGATGGTGTGGGGTGGGATTATGATTGGTGCACGTTCACTCCTTCACAGGCAGAGGGACTCTAACAGGTCAGGTGTATCGGGACGTTATTTTGCACCAGCATGTCCGCCTTTTCAGGGGTGCAGTGGTTCCCACCTTCCTCCTGATCGATGATAACGCACGGCCCCACCGAGCTGCCATCGTGGAGCAGTACCTTGAAACAGAAGATATCAGGCGAATGGAGTGACCTGCCTGTTCTTCAGACCTAAACCCCATCGAGCACGCCTGGGATGCTCTCGATCGACCTATCGCTGCACCTCTTGAAACCCTTAGGTGCAAGAATGGGAAGCTATACCCCAGCAGCTGCTCGACCACCTGACACATAGCTTCATGTCTCGCCTGGTATCATCAACACCTATATTGGACTGTTGATGACTGGAAACATGTCGCCCGGTCGGGCGAATCTCGTTTCAAATTGCATTCAGCGGATGGAAGAGTGCGGGTTTGGAGACAACTTCATGAATACATGGACTCTGCATGCCAGCAGGGACTGTTCAAGTTGGTGGAGGCTCTGTAATGGTATGGGGCGTGTGCAGTTGGACTTATATAGGACCCCTGATACGTCTAGATACGACTCTGACAGGTGACACGTACGTAAGCATCCTGTCTGATCACCTGCACCCATTCATGTCGATTGAGCATTCCGCCGGGATTAGGCAATTCCGGAAGGACATTGCGCCACCCCACATGTCCATAATTGCTACAGAGTTGCTCCATGAACACTCTTCTGGGCTTAAACACTTCCGCTCGTCGTCAGACTCCCCAGACATGAACATTATTGAGCATATATGAGATGCCTTGCAAAGTGCTGTTCAGAAGGGATCTCCATCATCCCGTACTCATACGGATTTATGGACACCCTGCAGGATCATGGTGACAGTTACCTCCAGCACTACCTCAGACATTGGTCGAGATTAGATTAGATTAGATTAGTTTTTCGTTTCATAGATCCGTTCTGAGGAGATCCTCGTGGATGTGGAACAAGTCAATTTTTTTAAAAGCAGAAATAACAATACTAATAGTATGAATATATACAATACATCATTTGGTTCTATTAAAAAATTCGTCAATGGAGTAGAAGTTCAGGCACCTTTTAAACTGATCTTTATTTGTAACTAAATTATTTATGTTTGCTGGCAAATTATTGAAGATGAGTGTTCCTGAGTAATGGACCCCTTTTTGAGCTAAAGTAAATGCTTTGAAGTCCTTGTGCAGATCATTTTTGTTCCTGGTATTGTATGTATGAACTGAGCTGTTTGTTGGAAAAAGAGATATATTATTTAGGACAAATTTCATTAAGGAGTAAATATACTGAGAGGCAGTAGTTAGTATGCCCGGTTCTTTGAAGAGGTTTCTACACTACGTCCGTGAATATACTCCACAAATAATACGTATTACACGCTTTTGGACTCTGAAAACTTTTGTTTGACTTGAAGAGTTACCCAAAAATATTATACCATATGACATTATGGAATGAAAGTAGGCAAAGTATGCAGGCTTTTTCATTTTTATGTCGCCTACGTCTGCTAACACTCGAATTGCAAATACAGATTTGTTAAGGTGTTTCTGTAGTTCTGTGGTGTGCTCCTCTTAACTGAATTTATTATCATGTTGTAATCCCAGGAATTTAAGACTGTCAACCTCTTCTATCTGATCTTCTTCATACTTTATGCATATGCTGGGTGGAAACCTCTTACAGGTTCTGAATTGCATATAGTGAGTCTTTTCGAAGTTTAATGTCAGTGAGTTGGCTTTAAACCATTTATTAATATCCATGAAAATATCATTAGCAGATCTTTTTAGAACTATACTCGACATACTATTTATTGCAATACTTGTGTCATCTGCAAACAAAACGAATATGTCTGAAAAAAAAAGCAAGTAACATTGTGTGATTAGCGGTGTACTGTTATGAAATATTGTAAAACAATATTCTTTGAGCTCCAGTTAATACGCGTCGTTATGGCAGTTATAATTAGTGACCCCGATGTAATAATTAGAGAATATGACGACAAGCGAATGAATGCCGAAGGATCGACTGGAAGTAAATAAAGCTAGTATCATAATTCCGCCTTTTTGGAGTGAAAAACCCGAAATTTGTTTCTGTCAAGTAGGGACACACTTCTGCAATTGCAAAATTGTTACAGAAGGGACTAACGTTAATCATCTAGTGTCACAATGAGTATTAAAATCCATCGAAAATGTTTGGGGAATTATTCGCGGCGCGGAATTGAATGAATATAACTCGAATATAGAACGTCTATTTAAGATACTCCACGAAAGTGAAGAAAATTTTCTAGAAATGTAAGCAAGATAATGCAAATGCTGCATTACTGGCTTTTCCTGACTCGGAATTACCCCTAATACTTCGTACAACCTCACCAGTTGTTGCTGTTGGTACTGTACTCCAACAAGTCAACAAGTGGAAACGTGAAATCTAAAACCTGTTGCATTCCTGTTACAGAGACCGAGTCTATCGCGTACGGTTTACAGTACCTACGTGCGAGAATTGTTGGGAATTTACCTTTCTGTAAAGAAGTTGAAGCATTTACTGGAAGGAAGGGACTTCGTAATCTTCCCTGACCATAACCCAAAGCAAATGAAACGACATGTCCACGACAAATGAGACAGCTGCAGTACATTTCACAAGTTTTGACTGATATTCGTTATGTCAGGGACCGTGACAATACTGCTGCACATGTCCTACACAGAGCTGATGAAGTAAGGACTGACTATGATTAAATCGTCTAGAGCCAACTGCATGATCAAGTATCCTAAATTGGGCTGAAGGTATCGTAAAAAGTTCCAATGATCCCGATTGTGAATCATTGCGTAATTTCAGATTTTTGTGTACGTGAATGCTAAGTTGTTTACCTGACCATTCATTACCTTCCACATAAGCCACTCAAAGTTGTGCCGCCGGCACGCCAACACCCTTTAGTGGGCGCCATGTCTTCTGCAGCGCAGATAGTTCGGCTTGACACTATAGTTCTAGCCATAAATCTATTAGATCTCTTGTTGGAATTAGGTTTGTAACTTACGAAATTTAAGCTTCAGTTGATGAGACACGACTGGTATGTTAAAGTCTTGTTGTATATACGTACTCTTTGGGATGCAGCGGAGGTTCACATTTTATTACTCTTGACTGTTGTTTTGTTGTAAAGACCATTATTAGACCCACGTAACATCTACCACACGTAAAAAGAAGTTTTGTGTATCTATCAAGTCATTAGATGATGGGATAATCTTGAAACGCATCATAACACGAAACAGTAAAGAAATTCACCACGAAATATTTTTGAGCAACCTTACAGCATTTTTTTTTTGCCTGATTCGTAATTAAATATGAAGCAATCTAGGAAATTCCTACATGGAGAGCTTCTTAAATTCGTATCAACTTCCACCGAGAAAACACTGTAGTGTGGCACTTCTACTGCAAATATCTTGCCTTACATCCTCAAGCTTTGCATCAGCAAATATTTCTATAGGAAGATATTATCTGTTCGCGAAAGAGCAGATACTATTGATGACCGTGCAACTTCTCTAGAATGAAATGATAATTAAATCGAAACCCTTAGCTGCTGACAGGTGTTGTTGATATACATCATGGGGATAGCTGAAAATGTGTGTCTCGACCGGAACTCGAACCCGGGATTTCCTGCTTATTTGGCAGCTAAGGGTTTCTGCGAATGTGCACGCTTTGCCCGAACTCTTACGGGACTCGTCAGCTTAGTTTGGTGCGAGTAATGAGTGAATGGGCAAATCTCTATTAGGAACACTACGAATGTAGGTTATGGACAGTTGGGAATGTGGGTCTCAATGGAAGCGTGCAAGGGATAAGTCCCTGCAGTCACACAATCCTCTGTGCCGTCGGTGGCTCAGATGGATAGAGCGTCTGCTATGTAAGCAGGAGATCCCGGGTTCGAGTCCCGGTCTGGACACACATTTTCAGCTGTCCCCATTGATGTATATCATTACATCTGTCGGCAGCTACGAGTTTCGATTTAATTGTCATTTCTATATTTTCATGGTTTAGCTCATCCTGGCACAAATACTACAGTGAAACTGATAACTAGTACAGTTACCTGGTCAAACATAAAAAAGTGATGTACGACAACGGACTGAGTCTAGGATTAATGGCCACAAAACCAAAATCACTCGCCACACAAAATTGCACTTCGAAAAAGTTTGTAAAACGTTTTGAACGTTTCAGACTTACACGCAATGACCTCATGGGAACTTTGTCTCCTTCTAAGGGCACGACTTATTGTTTGATTTGTATTGATCGTTCCACATCTCGGATGAAAGTTATATGCCTCGAAGATATCACAGCTAAAAAGTGGCGAAGACCTTCTATCAGCACTGGATTGTAAGATTCGGCACTCCATCACAGGTATCACTGAGCAAGGATCGCAATTGTTTAATAATTGGGGCATAGTATGTGGAATGAAAATTCAGCGTACAGCGCCGTGTTATTCTCTATGATGGCAAGGATGAGCGAGTACGTAGAATCTTAACCACAAACACGCCCTACAACACTTCTAGCTGGACAGGAACTCTACCTACTGTTCTACTGAGTTGCGCACTGCAGTACGAGTGACATCTAATCATTCTACTTTTCAGATCGCATATGGAAAGACTATAAGATTTCCTGGTGAATTTTTGGAAGAACCGACTATGAGAATTCATCCTGATTCGTTTATATCTGATTTGCAAAAGCAAATGTTACGCCTGAAACATAGTAGACATGCATATAGCACATAAAGAGCAGTATCTGTCCCAGGAGACCTGCAGACATGTTCCTAAGTCCTCCTGAGATGTGATAGAGTCAGAAACCAATTATAAACTACACGCGATGGTCATTTCCATGTCAAAGCAAGAAACGACGAATATTTCGTCATCGCGAGGAATTGCAAATACATAAATGTGCCAGTAGACAGACTTAAACCACCCTATATCTTGCAGGTAAAAGGGAACCAGAAAAGTATCTTCCAAACTTTACCAAGATCATCCAACCACAACAATATCCAGAGAAACCACATCCAAACATCAGTGTATCGAAGGCAGGAAAGACTATAATCTTTCCACTTCGAAGCCTGGAGCAAGTTGTCTCTGAGGAAACGTAATGAATATCACGCCAGCCACTGTAAATGGTTTCTTGTGATTATGTTTATCTCCATCACATTCGTGGCATTTGGACTTGATGTTACTCTTTCATTTTTGTCACTGTAATATCCTCTATATTTGTTTTGTTTTTTGTCCTTTTGTAAGATATTGTCTTATCCACCATGTATTCGTTCGTAGCTTCGTTATTGACGGGGGATCAGTGAGATTCCGTGGATAGAATTAGGGACAAAAATTTACGTTTTATGATGTTGGAAACCCCAAAAAATAGCTAAATGTGTTTGAAAAAAAGTAACAGTATGTGATTAGTGATGTACATTGGAAGCTATTAAAAATATTACCAAGCAACATTTTTTCAAGTACAGTAAATATACCACGCTACAGAAGTTGTAGATATTTGCCCCGCCAGTATCTGGCCGTATCATTTAAGATTTCGAAATTTTCGCTATTTTATCCGAGCTTTCTAGTCGTTCGCTCCAATGTAGCTATATTCAGAGAGATTCAAGATGTTTCGTTTTAATTCTTAGCTACTCTCTGGGTTTCATAATGTGATAAAACAAACTACAGAAGCTTAAAAATCTCATTAATACGTCATCTGTACTATGACTTGGCTTATTGCATACTGTAGTGCTCATTGAGATTTCGTGTTAATTGCTTCTCAGTTTCAGGTATAGTAACTGTACTGTGTACAAATAAAAATACGAGTGACTAATATTTGCTTGTGTTCAAGTTTGTGATGTAATAGAGTCATAGGGCTTAATGCTTTTACCTTGACGCTATACAAGAATATATTTATAACGTGTGAGGCATTAAGTTCTTGTCCAATGTAGGTCAGTTCTTTAAAGAACCTGAATGATAATTTTCTGTAAGCGACATCGCACCCCCTCTTTGGAAACGAGATTTTGCCAAAAATAGCGTTACATTTAGCCGTGGTAATCACAATAATGAGATTCATTAAAATATATGAACAGCGTATGTTCGGTGAATGCATCGACACGTAGTAAGTGGCGCCTGTTAGATGACTAAAAAAAAACGGATGTCAACTGTTAGCCGCTTGCTAATATTATTGTAATTCTGTTTCATTGCTACGACTTATTTTCAACATGGAGCAATTCACACGTGTAATCTTTATACTTTCTCATGCAAACTTACTTGTGTCAACTTCATTTCATAAGAATATCTCACAATTCTATAGTGTAATTTTTGAGCAGTTTATTGTTAAACCACTGTAGACATAATTTTAAGCAAATTTTGAGACGGATTGTCATGTAGCACAATAATTAAGCTCGGTGCCATGAGATTGCCTGTCTGGATCCTGCACGTGACATAATGATTGCTGCTTCATGGCTACAGTTAAAATTTCAGTGTCGAAAGTAATTATTTAAGTAATATTAAATGTTGATTTTCGAAATTTTGAACAATTTAGGGTATGGTTAGGACTCGATCACAGATGGTAAATGCGGATACTAATGCCTAGCAGATAAAAATATCAAACACTAAGCAGTAAGGAAATGTGGCGCAAACTAGCCAACTTTAGACTTGCCTAGCAAACCTGATGAAATATCGAAAGAGCAGAATGCTGTGGCATCAGAATTTTACAGTAAACAAGTGAAATGTCTGGGGAAATTGCTAATATATCGCCAGTTGTGTCCGAATTTAATGAACTTCCGATTAGGCATGATGCATTAGCTAAAGAATAAACGGATGTGATAACCCCGCTGAAACAAGCCCAAGCGGGGATACCAGAGACAGTGCAAATGTTGTCGACTGAATCAGAAGACGTTAAGCAAACTCGCGCTGAGCTGTCGGTAACCAAGCAGCAGTAGTACATGGAGGTAGAGAATCTCGAATCATAACGTGATCAAGTAGCCAGTGATCGATTCACATCACAATGAGAACTCTTAGGAGATTAATTTGCCACTTGCACGTCTTGCAAAGTGAAACAATTTTCTAATAAAGCTGAAACTAAAGTCCAAGAAGCAATCGTTAGGATTTCTATGGATATCACCAAAGTGAATCAACGTTCCAACACTCTTCTTTATAACGAATCACGTAAGGCTACTGAAAAGCAAAATGAAGACTTTCTGCTATGGAAGACTGCCATAGGGGAATGTTTTGAGAAGATGAAAAAGGAACTCTGATGAGAAATTTGGTAACTGAAATCTCATGAGAAGATATTGCCGCAACGAAAAACGCCTTTGTTTTAATGATTGCCACCTCGTTTCACGTACCATGTCCGTGATACTCTCTCCCAAATTTAGCAATAATACAAAACGTGCTGTCCTTCTATGAACTTTTTCGATGTCCTCCGTCGATCGTATCTGATACAGATCCCACACCGGACGGCAATACAACAGAAGAAGACGTTCATGTGTACCATAGGCAGTCTCTTCAGTAGACCTGTTGCATTATCTCAGTGCTCTGGCAATAAATCGTAGTCTTTAGTTTAATATACCCACAACATTATCTGTGTGATCGTTTCAACTTAAGTTATTCGTAATTAGAAGGCGGGCAAAGAGACACGGAAAAAATACTTCAAAAAAACCTGAATAACACTAAATACTTTGACAAAACGATTGCACAAGACAATGTTATGACAATCCTGAGGACAAAAGTGTCGATCAGTATTTGTGGAAAGCTGATAAACGTTCCTGAAAGTAATGTACAAGAATTCTTGTCTGTATTGGGTTCAAGCGATCTGAAGCATGAAGATGAAGAACATTCTTCACAGAATGACAAATATAACAATAATAACCGCGATGGTCACCACAGGAGCCAAACTAGTCATAAATATAACCATAGTTAACACAGTATGAATGTGGAAGCTCGTAGAAGTGGTTACAATCAAATCAGGAGTAATGAAAACTGTCAGTTTCATTGAGAAAAGTTGAAAAGGCGATAGATTTAACATCAGTTATTCCAATCAAAATAATAACAGTGATCAATGGCAAAACCAGTTTGTGGATACAAAAATGGTTCAAACGGCTCTGAGCACTACGGGACTTGAACATCGGAGGTCATCAGTCCCCTAGAACTTAGAACTACTTAAACCTAACTAACCTAAGGATATCACACTCATCCATGCCCGAGGCAGGATTCGAACCTGCGGCCGTAGCAGTCGCGCGGTTCCGGATTGAAGCGCCTAGAACCGCTTGGTCACAACGGCCGGCTGTGAATACAACATTAATTCGAATTGGCATAATACAAATGTGAAAGGAAAATGTCGGCCGTAGTGGCCGAGCGGTTCTAGGGGCTTCAGTCCAGAACCGCGCAACTGCTACGGTCGCAGGTTCGAATTCTGCCTCGGGCATGGATGTGTGTGATGTCCTTAGGTTAGTTAGGTTCATGCAGTTCTAAGTTCTAGGGGACTGATGACCTCAGATGTTAAGTCTCATAGTGCTCAGAGCCATTTGAACCATTTGGAAGGAAAATGACGCACGATGGATACCAACTGTCTGCTTCCTATCATGGAAACGAAATTCGACCACATTTAGTCCCAAATAGCTGGCTGAAGAATGGGATAGGGGCATATAATAGGAAATGCATCTATCTAAGTTTGGAAATAGGTATGATATGAAAGATGTGTTATGCTCCAGTATCTCAGCCAGGATAAACATGATGTGATGTAACGGTCTGTACTGGAGGCACATGTGAGAGACATTGTTATTACTGTGATTTTAGTCGCAGCTGCTACAGTCAGCACAGTCTCCATTCACTTTTGTAATATACCTAGCTGAGAACCCAGCATTGGCCACGTATGTATTTAATACAATCTTAATTAGTTCCTTTCCTTCTCTCCCTCTCTTTTCATCTGCCTTCCCCTCTCTCTCTCTGTCCATCTGCTCCTTCCCCTCTATCGGTCAGCTACTTCTCTCTCTGTCCATCTCCTCCTCCCCCACTAGCTCCTCATCATTGTCTCTAAGACCATCTTCTCTCTCATTGCAGATATCTTCTTGCCACTCTCTGTATCCATCTTGCCCTCTCGTCTCCGTCTCTCTTTGCCCATCACTGCATTCCAGCTCTCTGTTTATCTCTTCTTTCGTTCCCACTCTCTCTTTCCGTCTCTGTCTCCTCATCTTTTACGTCCATCTGCTCCTCCCTCTTCTCTACATCTGCTCCCTCATTCATTTCCTCCTCATCTATTTGAGTCCATCCCCTCTTCCTCACCCCTCCCTCTATCTCCACCTTACTTTCTTGAAGTGCAACTACACCTTCCCCCCTCCCCCTCCATATTCTGCTCCGCCTCTCACTGTCAATCTTCACATAATCCTCTCTCTCTGACCATCTGCTCCTCCTCCTCTGTCCATCTCCTCCAATTTGTAGAGTACTACTATAATTCGAATTGGCACAATAGAAGTGTGGAAAGGATCTGATGAACGATGGACACATAGTATAAAACAGCTAGTTGAGGAGTAGGATAGGGGCACATACGAGGAAACACATCTAGTTAAGCATGAAAACAGATATTACGTGAAAGATGAGTTATACTCGAGTATCTCAAACTGCCACGATATCCCATTTGCCTTGACCACCTTAAATAACTGTTTGTGAAGATGTAAATTGCAAAATGTTTCAAGCAATTGTTCTTTACTCATCAGGGGGACACCAATCAGCATGATTGCTTTCGTTCTAGCATTGTTTTTGACAACTATATGAATAGCGGTGGGACTTTGTTAAATGACACCCTGTATCCTTTTTTTTTTGGTAATTCATTGCCGTTCTTGAACACGTAATCAAAAATGTATCACAGTGTACCATTCACTGAAACACAATGTTATTAATTACGTAACACGATATTGACTTTGAGCCCGGGATCACAAACTCGTCCACTTTCTGGAGTTGTCAGAAAACAAATGGGAACCAAGTAAAAACATAACACACAATTGACGTTGAGTCTCCTGTACCATTGTCTAGGAGTAGAACATTCAAAGTTGCTCAAAGTAGTGACCCTGGTCAGCGATACACTGGTGCACTCGTTGAATAAAAGCATTATTTACTCCCTCCAGTGTTGCCACCTGAAGAGAATTACAAGCAAGCACGATACCTTCCTGCATGTCCTCTGGAGTTGTTGGAATATCGCGATTGACAACGTCTTTAATGCATCCCCAATGAAAAAAGTCCAGAAGATTTAAATCAGGAGACCTAGCACACCAACTAACTGTTCCTCCTAGACCAATCCATCTGGCAGGATACCTTTGGTTAAGAACACGACGTGCACGCAAGGCATTATGTGATGGACATCCATCGTGTTGATATCACATAAGCATTCTAGTTCTTAGCGGCACTTCATCCAGAAGAGGAGGAAGAATTCGTCTGAGGAAGCTGGCACACGCTGTGCCGTTCAGACTACCATTGATGAAATAAGGGCCAATAATTGTAGTACCAAGAATCCCACACCAGACGTTAACTCTCCACTGATGCTGATTTACACCTGTCTAAGCCATCGTGGGTTGTCGCTCGACCAATAATGCATGTTCGTTAAATTTACGTCCTTTTTTTGAGAAGGAACATTCATCGGTAAATAGAACATTGGAGAAGAAGTTCGGATTGGCGAGGATTTCCTGCTGTGCCGACTGACAGAAATGTACACGATTGTGGAAATCATTCCCATGCAGACCTTGACGTAGGTGTACGTGGTAAGGATGGAACCGGTGACGTGTAAGAATACGATGTACACTGGTTTTAGGAATGCCAATCTCGTGTTCAAGCTGTGGTGTGCTCACATGTGTATTCATAGCAACGGAAGCGAGAACAGTAACTTCGGCAGCTTTGTCTGTGCGATTGCTACGATGATTGCGTTGTCGTGCGTTGAAACTTCCCGTTTCCTGAAGCGTCGCAACAAGACGAGAAAACATCCGTTGGAAAGGTGGGCTCTTGTCAGGCTATCGCTCTCTGTACAGTTCCGGTGCCTTCGTAGCATTTCGCCTACCTTCAACAACGACAGTAAAAGAAACGTTAGGTCGATGCAGTTTGTAGGAAGGACAGCCTGTAGTGTATGCCTACTCTACACAACAGTAAGTAAAAGGACTAAACTACTGCACTAAATTTACCCGTACAAAAGAAAACAGTATTGCCATTACTGTTCTGCTAAATTACATTCCTCATAGACGAGTAGCATTTCTACCTTCTCTTCGTTGGTGTACATTCTGCTCACACAACTCTTCAAATGACGATGGTCGACGGAATGACGGGTGTGCATTCTACTATGTTTACATTTGTCCTGTGTCAACGTCAGCACGTGGATGTGTTCCATTAACCCGAGTACCTGCACTAAGCGCTGGGAGCGTCAACGGCGATGTTGTGTTATGTAATTAATAACGTAGAGTTTCAGTGAATGGTACACTGTGATACATTTTCGTAGGTCTTTAGAAGATGAAATGAATTACCGAAAATAAAATACAGAGTGCCATTTAAAAAAGTCGTACTGCTGTTCATATCTTTGTAAAAAACAAAGCTACGACGAAGGCAGTCATGCTGATTGATGTCCCCAGACTGCTAAAGAACATTTGCTTGAAACATTTTGTAATTTGCATCTTCACAACAGTTATTTAGGGTGGTCAAGATAAATGGGACACCCATATATCACTCATACAACATGTATAGATATGTAAGATCTATAGATATGTAAGACGATGGGAGTGCCACTTTGTCGATCAGTAATTGTCAGATGTCGGGAGTAATATGCACCAGGTTTTGGAACGTGAGATGGCAAGACTTTCTGTGAGGACAGAAAATCCAACATTTGGCTTGTTCCTAGTAATTCATTATCTGATATAGGATTGTATCTTGGGAGCAGATTTTCTACGTGAGAATAAAGCACAAATGGAAGATGTTCACTTGTAATTAATGGAAGTGAAGTGGCAGCTGAATTAATTAAAATAAAGCTTGACCATGGGACATATTGCCAAGGTGAAATAATTGAGTTTAGGAGAATGTAGAGCCATACGGATAACCCACATTAACTGGACCAGAGTGAAAAACTGAGTTTGTAGATGCAATTTAAAAATAAAACAGCTAAATAAACTTTTTAAATAGAAACTCAGTGTACCCATTTGACCAGTTACTACTAAAATATGCGAAGATGTTGGAGCAAAACAGGGACATTAACAGCCAATTAATTGTTATGCCTCATGAACCGTTTTCCCACCAATCCTACACCGTTCCTTGGTCAAAATATCCACCTGTGACGTGGGAAATTAGATGAATGTTAGAGCCAAACGTTAATGTACCATCTATGAGCCCAGTAACCTATTTTTTTAGATCTGGTCATAACTAATGGTACTGTTCGACTGAGTTTTGAAGCTGGAGCAATCTCTAAAATAATTATTCCCATGAGAACAACTTTTGAGTTATGATTAGCAAAGACAACGGTTTCATAGTGCGAAGGTCAACCTCATAGTGTTCAAATTGTTCAAACAGCTCTGAGCACTATGGGACATAACATCTGAGTTCATCAGTCCCCTAGCACTTAAAACTACTTAAACATCCATGCCCGAGGCAGGATTCCAAGCTGCGACCATAGCGGTCGCGCGGTTCCAGACTGAAGCGCCTAAAACAATGTGCCAACTGCAAGTTTGTACCTTGATTTCAAATAAGGCTCGTTCCTCACAATTTATTGCTTGTGGCCTAAGGAACCTGTTTGACTAAATTGTTTTGTCTGGAATATTTTAAGCGTAACGGCTGTACATGTCACATTTTTTAATAGGAAAAGATTTAATGCCGGCAGCTAGTAAACTGATTTTGTAATCTGTTTGGAACATAACGTAAAATTTGGATCTTCAGCAAACATGAACTTTTCCTATCGTTGCACAGTTTTAATAGAAAATAATTAATTCTTGCAGCTTAAATGGTGTATTGTCGAAAGAATGCAACTTACGAATATTTGGTGAACTGTATTGGGGTAATAAATTCTGTGAAGATATTATTTAAAAAAAAAAAAAACAGCTTGTTACACTGTACTAGGACAAGGAGTTGTTGGTATCCAAAACGGTGGCTAGAGCGTAGCTGCGTTCTTGTGCATCTCGTCTTTACTGAACATCGTCTGTTGTTTGATTAATTGATTTTCTTGTATGCTTTTCCTAGTGTAACCGTTTTTTTCTTTTGAAACTGTTTTGCGGCTGGTTTCTGTTTCAGGTACCCCTTGTAACATAGGAACTCCTACTATGACTGGAGGGACTCTGAAGAAAGAGCAGTTAAGATATGAGTTGAGAGTTCTTGGCCAAAGCGAGGGAACTGCAGTGAGCCGGTTATATCTGCGCAGCGTTGACGCTCCCTGTGCATGCCACGGCGGAGCGTCTTGGGAGCCTGTGACTGCTGGCACAGGTTGCGCTTTTGTAACAGTGTAGGATTTGAAATCTGTAATCTGTGGAGTGTCCCGATCAGAGCTAAGGTTAATAAATTACTGCTCGGGGTAATGACTGCGCAAAGATAATTGAACGCTTTAGAATGGGCTCGCGGATCCTCGGATGGCGAGGGAAGCAGTTCGTCAGAAGATTGTAAAGTGGAAATTATAGTCGTGTAGAACGGAATATGCCTAGTGGGACAACCTGTTTTGCCAAACTTCCGAATCCATTCCTGAATGTCATTAAGGGGATATATATATATATATATATATATATATATATATATATATATATATATATATATATATATATATATATATACTGTTAATCAGTTAGCGTAATTTTTTGTGGTTCTCTGTAAATATGGATAAACATGCCAGTTTTTTAAGTTGCTTGGGATTTAGTTTTTCAGATTATTTACCCCTTGCATAAAGTATTTTTAATTAAAGTGATCTGCGGTGTTCTAACCTGTAAGCGTTTTTTATGTGAGCTGCGTTCAAAGATCATTAGACAAAGGGTTTCGGCCCGGGTCCGGAAAGAGTTGATTAACCAATACTTTTTCCGCGTGCAGCTTTCAGAAGACGAGATGGTGGCTGCTATTTTGTAGGACATTAATAAAGAGGATAGCTCGAGCATTTTGTTTTCAGGAATTCCTACCACATTTTGCGACATAGAGCGTCTGGTCTCTGACGTCACTGACATTGCTTAAGGAGATACAAGGCGTAAGCGGGCTGGGGAAGTCGGCTTTCCTCCGGATGATAGCACTATAATTTTAATAATGTCGCTTCCACGAAGAGGCAGTGTTCTCGTTGTGGGAAGGCGCGGCATTTTGCCCATCCATGCCACCGCAAACCTAAATCGTCGCAGGACAGCTGATGCCAGAGTTTAAACAGACGCCGTGGGTCTTCCTCTATGTCTAGCACGTGTAATCATCACAGTGCGGGTAGTTTCAGTCTTTTCCCTTATGCTTGTGGAAGCATCAGTATGAGCCAGTGTGAGGTCTTTCAGACTCTGGAAGCTCAGGGTATTCGTTGGGTTATGAGTGGTACCTTACACACCTTAATATTTGTAAATTTATTACTTTAGTGCCAGTGGTTACCAGGTACCGCACTGTTAGTGAGCAGCAGCTCACCATAGCGGGTTAGTTCCGCATTTATTGTGAGGTAGATGATTTTTTATTTTTTCATCGACTATTCAGGTCATGGTCTTTAAGAATTTGAGTGTTGATTTGCTCCTGGGCTGCGTCATTATTAGTAAGACCTAACTGGTCTTGGATTATAGGCAATGGCGCTCATATTTCAGGTTAGCCCCTTTCGTGAGATTCCCTTTTGTCAACGTGCTCCTATGTCCGGGGTCCATTCTAAGGGTGCAGGGTACGGGGTGTTTGATTTGGAGCATCTGTCAGTGGAGGAAGCCCAGCGAGAGTGGAGAGTGGAAGTAAATAAAGGTTTCTGCTGAAATTTTGTTTGCAGCCGGTAGTAGTCAACTACCTTGCACGATATTTTCACTGGGCACGTACCAGTCGTCCACAGGCGAGCAACCAAAGACTGTCTTCGATCGCTCACTGGAGGATGACAGTCAGGTGACCATTCGAAATATCGTGGAAAGCTCAAAATTTCTTCAAACATTCAATTCGCAGGGAAAAATCTTAAATTTCATCAAGATTTCCGTTGTCGAAGAGAGGCTTATGACTTACGCAGGCCCACCAACCTACACAAGAAAACTAAACCTGTTACACGAATAACCTAAGAGAACTTCAGTCTGTGTGGCAACATAATCTGCTAATACAAATGATGAAACAGCACTGTAGAAAATCAAGATTTATTATTTGATTTACGACTATTATAAGGATGTTTCATTTTTGAAATGCAGTCCTTGGTTCTGCATGCAGGAGCGCAAATATTGTATGAACGACCAATAATCCAAAAATGTCCCTATTAGGTGACAGTCATGTTCTATGAGGAAAAAAAAAGTACACACGACGATCCGTTACATTTAATAGACCCACATACAGGACACTACTATGCGAAGAAAATGTTGAAAAAATGTTCCATTATGAACGTATAAAGGAAAAATCTAATAGGATTTTTAGCTTTAAAAATATGAGTAAGTTCGACAAGACGATTGAAGTTCTGAGAAAAATGGTTTGGAGGAACGACAAGTTATATACAACGAGAATCAAGAGAAACAATCAGAGTGAAAGAACAATATAGAAATGTTTCTTTATTGTGAACCTGTAGCATCTATTGTCACAGTAGGTCATTATGTAGAGAACTGGTAGGTAGTATGCTGTTTGATATTTTATTTTAGCTTATTTCGGCTTTATTGCCTTCATCAGTACATGTGCTGACGTTGTAAATGGACATATGTCAACTTTGAGTAAACTATTACTATAGTCTGTAATTGCTGGATGTAATATTTTTTCAGTAACGTTCTAAAGTTGTTCGGTAAGATGTTGCACACATATCATACGCTTATTATCTTGACAGTCGTTGAAAGTCAAGTCTGTTTACTCAGAGTTCAGGAATGGGATTACAGTCCACAACGGGAATAAGCGAATGATAAGATTCACTCATGACATTACCGTTCTCATTGATAACGAAGAAACAATACTGTAGTGGACTGACAAGGCAGCCAGTCCACAGTGACGGGTAACCGAAAGGCACGCGTACACACACGCCGACTGGCGTTAAGTCTGAAACAGGATACGTGATGAAAGCTATAAAGAAAAGAACGGAGCTTCTCGTATACTTAACTTTAATTCATTGTGGTACATTTCTCTTGATAATACAAGTGAGACTCTCTCCAGATATGGTTAATGCGCCTTTCTAGGTCGTAGCCATGGACTTAGCTGAAGGCTATTCTGTCTCTCGGCAATTGAGAGAAAGGCTTCGTACGTGTAGTCGCTAGCAATGTCGTCCGTACAACTGGGGTGAGTGCTAGTAAGTCTCTCGAGACCTGCCGTGTGGTGGCGCTCGATCTGCGATCCTGACAGTGGCGACACGCGGGTCCGACATGTACTAATGGACCGCGGCCGATTTAAGCTACCACCTAGCAAGTGTGGTGTCTGGCGGTGACACCACAAATACAGAACTTGTGTGGAATGAAGAGTCTAATAAACACAAATTATTGATTGAGAATAAACCAAAGACAGTCGAAAGCAATGAGTAGTAACAGAAACGAGATTAGCGACAAAATGAACATCAAATCTGGACATTGTGTAGCAGATGAAGTGAAAGAATTCTGATACCTTCGAGATAAAGTAATGTAGGACGGACGAAGTAAAGGGACACAGAAAGCAGACGAGCGCAGGTAAAGAGGGAATTGCTCGCCAAAAGAAGTCAACTACTATCAAACATCGACTTTAACGTGAAGAAGAAATTTGTGAAAATTTATATATCGAATAGACTGCTCTATGAAAGACAATTACGGATTGTAGGAAAACCGAAAAATAAGTCTGAGCGCATTGCAGATTGGTGAAGTTAGTGATTTAATAAGAAACGGGGTACTCGGCGTTATAATTGAAGGAAAACGTAAAAGACCTTATCACTGCGTCTTCAGGCCACAAGTGGCTCATCGGGACCATCCGACCACCATGTCGTCCTCAGATGGGCATGGGGGTAGGAGGGGCGTGTGGTCAGTACACCGCTCTCCCGGTCGTTGTGATGGTTGTCTGTGACCGGAGCCGCTACTATTCGGTCGAGTAGCCCCTCAATTGTCATCGCGAGGTTGAGTGCACCCAGAAAATGGCAACAGCGCATGTCGGCCCGGATTGCCTCCCATCCAAGTGCCGGCCACGCCCGGCAGCGCTTAACTTCGATGATCTGACGGGGACCGGTGTATCCACTGTGGCAAGGCCGTTGCCCTGAAAGACCCTTGATAGAAGGGAAATATTGATAGGACGTGAGCTGAGGCATCGTGGAATACAGGGTACTAGAAGAAGCCGAGGAGACAAGACAGTCTACACCCTACAAATAATTGAAGGCGATGAGTGTAAACGTCAGATGGAAAGGTCGGGCATTAGATGAAGAAGTGCTGGGTCGTACTAAAATTAAATTAACTAAAAGAGCCAAGTTGTTCAAACTAACCCGGCAGGCTCTAACAGACGGCAGTGTAATACGACTTTATCTTTCTTGGCTATTAATAAACCACTTCAGCTGTGTTTAGTCCTTTGCTTTTAAATCATCACTGGTTTAATAGCACTAAAAGTCGGATCTTCAAGTGAACACATAGCCAAAACATTATCGATAATTGATTCAGTAAGGAAGTCTCGTCTGGTTTTTTCATAGATGTCTAAGTTAGAGACCTGTCTCCACACACTTAACATGTTTACATCGGAATGCACTACGGGTGGCTCACGTTAGACCCTCTCATCGGGTAGTGTGTACCACCGGTGGCTCTCGCTCGACTCTGACCGTTATGTTACCAGCCGTTCACTAAAATATTACATATTACCTATCAAACAGGCTCAACAAGCAGCTGTCAGTAAAGTTTTGTGTAACCCTTTTATGAGAGAACTGTTCAAATAAATAAGATATCACATAAGTTGTGACCCATTTAGTGAAAATTATTTTACGCTGTCTCTCTTTTTTACAGATATCACTTGCATGTCATAGACGTGATATAGATCAGCGATTGCCGGAGCTGTCATTGGTACTCTGTCGATTCATGTGAAAATGTGTCCACTATGATTATGGCCGCGCGACTGGAATCAACAGACTTTGAGCACGGAATGGTAGTTGGATCTAGACGTATGGAACATTCCATTTCGGAAATTATTAGGAAATACAATATTGCAAAATCCACAGTGTCAAGATTATGCCTAGAATACCAAATTTCAGGCGTTACCTCACACCACGGACAACGCTGTGGACTACGGCCATCACTTAACTACATGGAACGGTGGCATTTGCCTAGGGTTCTCCCTGTTACCAGACAAGCAACACTGCGTGAAATAACAGCACAAATAACTGTGGGACGTACGATGGACGCGTCCGTTAGGACAGTGCGGCGCAATTTGGCGTTAATGGGCTATGGAAGCAGACGACCCACGCGAGTGCCTTTGCAAACAGCACGTCATCGTCTGCAGCTCCTCTCCTGGACTCGTTACCATATTGGTTGGACGGTATACGATTGGAAAAACGTGTCCCGCTCAGATGAGTCCCGATTTCAGTTGCTAAGAATTGATGGTACAGTTATTGTGGCACAGATGACACGAGGCCACGAACCCAAGTTGTCAGCGAGGTGGTGGTTAAATAACGCTGTGGGCTACGTTTACATGGCATAGGGTGGATTGTCTGGTCCAACTGAACTCATCATCGACTGGAAATTGTTACGTTCGTCTACTTGGAGACCATTTGGAGCCATTTAGGGACTTATTGTTCCCAAACTACGATGGAATTTTTATGGATGAAATATGCCGTGTCATCGCGCTAAAGTTGCTCACAACTGGTTTGAAGAACATTATGGACAGTTCTAGCGAATGATTTGACCACCCAGATAGCCCGACATGAATTAAGAGGGTCACTCCAAAAGAAATGCACACTATTTTTTTTTTAAATCCATCTTTTATTCTAGATGTTTGAAACTTTTACAGTGTGTAGATACATCCTTTAGGAACAATATTTTAATTTGTCCACATAATTTCCATGCCTCTCAACTGCCTTACGCCATCTTAGAACCAGCGCCTGTATACCCGCACTGAAAAATTCTGGACCAACCTGTTGGAGCCACTGTTTGACAGCGTGCACAAGGGAGTCATCATCTTCAAACCTTGTTCCACGAACAGAGTCTTTCAGTTTCCCAAAGAGATGATAGTCACATGGAGCCAGGTCTGGACTGTAAGGCAGGTGTGTCAGTATTGTCCATCCGAGTTTTGTGATCGCTTCCATGGTGTTTTGACTGACATGTGGCCTTGCATTGTCGTGCAACAGCAAAACATCCTGCTTTTGCCGATGTGGTCGCACAAGACTCAGTCGAGCTTGAAGTTTCTTCAGTGTCGTCACATATGCATCAGAATTTATGGAGGTTCCACTTGGCATGATGTCCACAAGCAAGAGTCCTTCGGAATCGAAAAACACTGCAGCCATAACTTTTCCAGCAGAAGGTGTGGTTTTGAATTATTTGTCCTTGGCTGAATTTGCATGTGCCACTCCATTGATTGCCTTTTCATCTCTGGTGAAAAATGATGGAGCCATGTTTCATCATCGGTCACAATTCTTCCAAGAAATACATCTCCACGAGTCTCGTACTGTTCCAAAATTTCGCTGCGTATCGTTTTTCTTGTTTCTTTGTGAGCCACTGTCAACATCCTGAGAACCCACCTGGCACAAACCTTTTTTAACGCCAACACTTTCAGTATTCTGCAAACACTACCTTCCCCTATGCCAACGTAGCGTGACAATTCGTTCACTGTGATGCGTCTGTCAGCAGTCACCAATTCGTTAACTCTCTGCACATTGTCTGGAGTGTGTGCCGCACGAGGCCTGCCGCTAGGAGGACAATCCTCAATACTGCCGTGCCAGCTTCCATCACGTAACCTGCTTGCCCACCGATTAACTGTACTGCGATCGACAGCAGCATCTCCATACACCTTTTTCAACCTCTTGTGGATGTTTCCCACTGTCTCGTTTTCCCAGCACAGGAATTCTATGACCGAACGTTGCTTCTGACGAACGTCAAGTGTAGCAGCCATCTCGAAGACATGCTGTGACGGCGCCACTCACGGGAACAGGTTGAACTAAGTTTGAAAACAAGCGGTAAGGATGTATCTACACACTGTAAAACTTTCACACATGTAGAATGAAAACTGTATTTTTACAAACATAGTGTGCGTTTCTTTTGGAGTGACCCTCGTACATCGAACATTTGTGGGACTTAGTCGAATGGTCAGTCTGTGCGCAAAATCCTACACCGGCAACGTTATGAATGGATATAGAGGTTGCTTGGCTCAGTATTTCTTCTGGGGACTTCCAACGACTTGAGTCCATGGCATGTCGAATTGCTGCACTACGCCAGGCAAATAAAAGATCGACCCGATATTGTCACCTCCATGTGGTACCCTACAGCATTTGAATATGACTGCTACTCTACGGCCAGAAGGAGCTGCGTCCTCCGACGATGGCAAGCATGAACGTACGTACCGCCCCGCAGCGGAAATATAACATTCTTAGCACCTGCGTAGCGTGTTAAATGACGTACGGACGTTGAGCATTAACTTTCTGTCCTTTCAAATGCAGCTTTAGTTCAGTAGTAAAAATCATGACTAGGACATTTCGAGGACTTGTTTAAGTACGTAGTATTCGGCTTGCTCGACGTCAGTATTAAGTATCGTAATCGGTAGCATGAATGTGAAGTCGGACCCTGGGTAAGCAAAGTAAGTGAAAAGTAATGAGGAGGTCGTAACGCGGCAGACGGGAGACGCGCAGTCGGGGATCGCTGGTGGTATGCCGGGCACCGCCAGACGGCGAGGCTGTGATGCTCCCTCGTAAAGCTCGGGCGACCGTGGCTCGTTAACTGCCCGCTTTTACGATCCCCCTAAGTGCAGCCGCGACAAAATGGGTGCATGGTTAGAGGGGGCGGAGGATCAGGGCAGGTCGCAGCGCAGCCGCTATCTTCGCCAGCCCACGGATGCGCTGAGGCTGCTCTGCTGCGCACGTCGATGGCGGCGTTTAAAGGCTACACAGTGCGAATGAAAATGTTCCGTTGGTGTAAGAACCTCGCCCACAAGAGCGGAGCTAGCCTGTTTATTCTTGCTGTGCGTGTCACACTTATCTGAGATTGGTAATGTACGCTACTGTTACAGCTTACGGGCCGCGGCAGTATTATATTTTCTTATGCTGTGCTTTATTGACAGAAGTTAAGCAATAGTATGTTATGAGGTACCGCAAGCTATATTATGCAAATGTAGATTTGTGTTTCATTACATTAATGTAGTGGTGGAAGAAGAAGTTATAAAGATGTCCGAGTAGTGTTCCAGATCAAAGTGGTAAATTGTGCCTAAATGCTCGTATGAATTTTAAACTCAATGGACTAGTTTATCACAAAAATATAGCTTTCCATTATGCATTACTGAGGTGGTAATAGAGGGAGATACAGGTTTTGGTAAAGTCTTTGTCCACAATACGTTTTATGAAGTTCTGGTTCAAATGGTTCAAATGACTCTGAGCACTATGGGACTTAACATCTGTGGTCATCAGTCCCCTAGAACTTAGAACTACTTAAACCTAACTAACCTAAGGAAGTCACACACATCCATGCCCGAGGCAGGATTCGAACCTGCGACCGTAGCAGTCGCGCGGTTCCGGACTGAGCGCCTAGAACCGCTAGACCACCGCGGCCAGCCTGAAGTTCTGGTTATGTTGTTATGTGTCACGTATGGAGTGATCTGATGGTAAAAGAATGAAATTTTACTCTGCAGCGGAGTGTGCGCTGATGTGAAACTTCCTGGTGGATTAAAACTGTGTGCCAGACCGAGACTCGAAATCGCGACCTTTACCTTTCACGGCAAGCGCTCTATAGACTTTTTTTTCGTTTTATTTGGTCATAGCGGACGTCGCATGACATCCGTTGAAGCTCTTTGTTGATCTTTTCACTCAGTTTTTTTATTACAGAGGCCAGGCAGATCTCTGACCGAAAACGCTGAGCTACCGCGCCGGCATCCGACTTAGCTACTCAAGCACGACTCACGCGCGCTTCTATGTACGGAGGGGAATGGTGAATGGATGTAATATCATAATTTTTTTAAATATTTCAGTTGATTTTCGCCAGTGCCTTCTGCCTGGCGACTAGTTTCACCTCGTAAGTCACGTTGCATCATACCGGACCGAACCAATTCGAAACTCACATGATGAACCATCAGCAGCTAAACTCACCTGTTGATGACGAGGTAATGCTACCGAACCGCGCGTCTACAATCTGGCTGTCCAGTAGGAGGTTTGGAGGTCGTCACGTGGGGGTGGAGCTGCGGCCAGACGCTGACAGCTTCCAGCCTGGTTAGACGCTCTCCTCTCCTGCTCTCTTGGGCAGCAGCCCAATCAGTTTCGGCGGCTTCTCTAGGTCTGCCTTCAACCACTTTTTACTGAAAGAAACCATCATATCTATCATAAAATGTGCAACATCATCACCTCAATGGGTGCTTACTGCGTTCCCTTCCTCGACAGTCCACATTTACACCTCACAGATTCAGTCCGCTGGTAACTCCTCTCCTACCTTACAAACTTTATCTGTGAGTCTGGTTAAGAGCAGGCAAAAAGGCGATGTGAATATATTAAATATTAATCGCTATTGCATTTCTTACAACATCTACTGATGCTGGTGTTGTGCCCAATAAGTACAATGGCCACAGAGAATTTTCCTGCCCCAAAAGGATGTAAAACAGTTTATTTACCCTGACGCAACGGAACCATGCAGCACAGTCTGGCCCTATGAGGAAGAAACCAAGCTTTGCAGCACCTCGTATTATTCTTAATCTATTTCCTGATGCATCAGAAAATGACGTGGTAGGCTTGAAATAGAATATTCAGTTTAAAGCTAAAGAGAGATTACAGTTGCTTGTACATGCGCGAAGTTTAACTGTTCTCACGTGCTATTGTCCCTAACGTAATGCAGACTTGACAAAGTGATCAGCATGATAGATAGGTGTGCCTCTATGGGAGCAAGGGAAAGGATTTTATAAGCTTGTGCTTAATCCAACATGCTGCAACAGAGATAAGTATTACTGAGAGCAAACAACAATTGAGACGTCGGTATTACTCAATCACAGAAATTCGCAGCGCTGCTAAACATAAAACATCGCAAACTAGTTTCCACGAGACAAGGGCAGGGCGACAAAAAATTGGTGGTAGCAAGAAAATGAGTACATTGTCAGCCTCAAACAGGGTAGCGTAAAAAATTTAGCTTAATACACAGGTGGCGAAGACTTCATCAATTCGGAAAGGGTTTGATACAAAGAATTATGATTACTAACAAGCTCTGATCACGACATAACTAATGATACTGCGGCAAGTAGTTGCATTGCGTCTCACAAAAATTGCCTCGTTCTTACAGCTACACGACGTGTCCTCATTGGCCAGCAGCATCACCTAGTCGTCCAGCCTGTAGTACGTCTTGTCTTCGACTGTCCATTCGCTCTTCTACACCCATGAAAAGACCCACTTTTTGGCGCACTTTCTGACAAATCACAGCTCTAGTTTCTGTGCCAAACATAAGGGCCCCATCGGTTCGCTTCAGAAGTGCTCCCTATGAATTCCTTGCCCACCCGCTTTGACGGACAGACTTTCTAGAAAGATCTCGAAACGTTTATCGCGAACTTCCAGCAACCAATGGAAAAACACGTCAACGAATTTGGCCAGTAAGATCGTTCCACTTAAGTGCCCAAAGTCACGTACGCCAAGACACTATTTTTTTTCACTGCTGCTACTTTTTGTAATAATCCGCCATCTTTATACATAAGACGGGTCCTTTCTAGCCTATGGGTTGGTCTCTTATCAGACATACAGAGCGCTACGACCAAAATCTGTGTCGTTGCCCGTGCCCCACCAACGTGGAGGTGGACCTACATGCCCTCTTTCTGAGTATTTATTTGCAGCCATAAATACTTATTGGAAAATGAATATACAAAGATTTGACAAAATTGTAATTCTAGAGTTTAAAGTTACTTTTAAGTGGAGATATTATATAAAGTTAATTAATGATTTAAGATTTATGTCTTAAACAAGCAAGAGTGCACTGATAAAATTTTCGTTTAAGTTAACTATGCTTACACTTACAGTTCATTTATCAAGAGTGCAGACTTTAAATTGAGACAGACTTATTTCTTACTCATATTGATTTGCTACTTCTATTGTGACCATTGAAACTTTACCAATATTCGAATATGTGAGCATAAAACTTAACATTAATAGACATCATATGAATATGGTTGTTCAGTTGTTACTTGCATTTAGCGCATTAAAACCTTACCTACGTTGGACGTGATATTATAAAACCTGTCATTGACATAAAAATTGACATTGACAATGTTGTTCAGTCACTAGCTTAAATTTTTCAAACGCTTGTTAAAAGTTAACATATCTCTACTGCGTCAATTCATAAAACTTACAATTAGTCAGTCATAAAACTTCCGCAGTGCGCTCTTCAACGACATTACGGAGGGAAGTCCTATGATTGGCGGTTCCCCTTCTACTATCCTATTCGCTGAAAGAGGACTGACTTCATTTCGGCGGGAATTTTTATATTGGTTGGTTTCAAGCGTGCAAGTCGATTTGCTGAAATCATAACAACGTCATCTTGGATTAAACATGTTATTGGTTGACCAAACCGACGTGGTGGGAGAGTATTTTATTTGAAGACGTGCTGCTTAAGACTCGCAACACGCGTCGTTACTGGACACAAGGAAATTTACACCGGAGAAACCGCGCTAGGCGCAGGTATTGAACGTGCGCAGATCTACGGGAGATGTAAAGAGACACCAACGGAGCGGCTCTCTACTGAAACTGCACGGACAAGATGTAAAAAAGCTAGGTACACAACCACGTGCATCGAAAAAGAGTGAAGAAGCACATGGAAACAAAATGGCAACTTTTGATACACCGAAACGTGCATCAAACGCCGAGAAAATTACCGCAGTAGAAGAAATACTTAGCAATTTCGCGGACGAATTGAAAAGCAAGAAGGTTTCCACCAATGTTTCCCAGCTTGTGAGAAATAGAATCAGGGCATTAGTATTGACACAATCGAGACAAGAAGGAGAGATAGACGTATTGAATGCAGAAAACACACGACTTTGACAACAAGTAGAAGTGCTCACTACAGCTAGAGCACTACAAGACTTGCAGTCCATCGAGGCCCTCCAACAGGCGAGGCTCGAAGGCCTAATAAGCATGTTAAAAGAGGAGAATGACAGGCTGAGACAACAAGTGGATGTGCTGCTGCGCGAAATTGTACCAGACGCAAAACAGAAAATACAAAATCTAGAAGATGAACTGCGAAAAGCACGAGAGGAAAACAGCCACCTTCAAGGCGTTGGAATAAAAACGACACAGACTTCCGCATCTGTAGTTGCAGCAGGTAACCCAAAACAACGTAAAACGATTGCAAAGATGGAAAAAGCCAAGGAAAAGCAGGCTAAAACACTATTTTGTAGACCTATAAACAATCAAAACACTGAAGATGTTCGGGACGCATTGACGAGAGAAATAGATCCTCAACAAGAAAAATTTAAGATCATGGCCATAAGAACTACACCAACGCTCGTGATAGTGGAAACAGCATCCGAAGAAGACTGTAAATAGTTATAGGCAAGGGCAGAAACGATACAACACATTACGTGTGAAGAAAATAAAAAACGACGACCACTACTTATAACTCATGGGGTCCCAACTACAGTTACGGAGAGTGAATTTCTCTTACAGCTTTATAGACTAAATATGGAAGGAAATATTAGCAACGAAGAATTTTCTGAAGGGGCGAAGATCAAATGCAAAGCAGGACAGAAGTGGAGGAGCACAACCAGCATAGTGTTGGAAGTTACACCAAAGATAAGAACAATTCTTTTGAATCAAGAACGAGTTTTTATAAATTTCCTGGCACTGTATATTGAGGACTACGATGAAATAAGCAAATGTGTTAAATGTTAAGGGTTTGGCCACACAACTAAGTACTGTGATGATTAACAAATAACCTGCGCCAAGTGTGGGGAGACGGGACATAAAAAAGTTGATTGCTTGTCAAGGAAGCTCCCAGTAGGATGCAGAACATGTAAAAGAAGAAACAAAGTTTGTAACAAAGGAGAAAGCTCAGATTGCCCAACATACAAGATGCTGCACGACAGACTGATCGCTAAAAATCAATATGAATAGAGAAGAAAACGTAAATAAATTGAGAATACTACAGTTAAATATGAAGAATAGCATCATGGTGAGCAACGAGCTTCCTAAGACAATGGAGGGGCACGAATTGATATAGCATGTTTGCAGAAACCATATTCAAGAAACGGCAATCTGATATGTATCCAAAGTAATAGTAAAGTGATAACAGGAGATACACCACCGATGGCAGCATTGGTAGTGAATCCAGCAGATATAACTATTACTAAAATTACTTAGTTAAATAATACTCTCGCAACAACAGCAGTACTGAAAAGAGGAAATGATACGTGGATAATAGCATCGTTGACGCCCAATACTCCCATGACAGAACCATATGCGGATTGGATTAAGATGGTGGCGGAATATGCTAGAGGAGGAAAATTGCTCATCGCAGCTGATATTAACGCAAAGTCAACCCCTTGGCATGCAAACACCACAGATGATAGAGGAAGAATCATCGATGAAATCCTCGCTGAGCACAATCTATACATTCTAAACAAAGAGGGAGAACCACCAACGTTCGACAATGGCAGGTCACAGAGCGAGATAGATGTAACTATAGTAAACGATGAAGCTTTACCACACTGCCACAGGTGGGAAGTGCGACCAGGGGTGGTACATAGTGGCCATAATGGGATAGTGATAGAGTTACATGGGACTCTAGTAATCGAGAAGGAAAGCAGTTCAACCTGAAGAGAGCAAACTGGCCTAAACTGAGACAGATAGTAGAATCAGCTGACCTTGCTTCAAAACGTGGTAGTGTGGACTACAGAAACCATGTCCTCACGCAACTATTAGTAAGGGCACAGAAAGAAAGCATTCCAAAGCACAACTGCAGGCCAAAAACACGAACGCCATGGACCAACGAATTATCCCTACACCGAAAAGATAGTAGGAAGAAACGCAAATTTTATCAGAAGGCGATAACCACACATGATGAAGAAATCAGATTGGCAGACTATCGTGATGCGAAAGCAAAACATAAAGAAAAATTAATGGTAACAAGGAAACAGCATTGGGACAAGTATGTCAAAACGCTAATAGTTGAAAATATCTGGGGTACGCCATATAAGCTTTTGACAGAGACGATTAAAGCGCCCACCATACTGTCTACACTGAAACAATAAAATGGGAACATGACGAGGGGATGGAGGAGCACTGCCGAATATCTGCTTTTCAAACGTTTACCAGACGATGACCCGACGTCAGATAACCCTGAACATGCGAATATGCGACGAGGTTTCAATGATGTCTCTCTGACAGAAGCAGTAACTCCCCCTTACGCGAATGAAGAAGTACAAAGGGCAATTTTCAGTATTAAAAGTCGGAAAGCACCGGGCCCGGACAGTATACATCCGGAGACATTACACCAAGTAGCTGTACAGATAACGCCTTTCTTGACAAAGGTTCTAAACGAGGCACTATCGGAAGGGAAAATACCGGCTTCGTGGAAAATAGCAAACACAGTGATAATTAAAAAGGCAGCCGATAAAGACCCTACAAATCCGAGGTCATACAGGCCCATATGTCTATTAAACACGCTGGCGAAAGTTCAAGAAAGACTATTATGCGATCGTCTGCAAGCCCACAGAGAGCTACAGGAACTTAGCGAGCTTCAGTATGGTTTTCGCAAGAGTAAGTCAACAGATGACGCCACCAATCAAGTGCTTCGAATTATTAATGATACTGACAGAAAATAAGCAGTAGCAATACTGATAGGTATACAAGGAGCATTTGACAACATGTTGTGGCCTGGATTATTCGTACGGCTAAGAGAGCTGCAGGTCCCGGGAACCCTGTACCACAGCTTGAAAGATTACTGCCGAGATAGGGTCGCCCAATGGAAAGGAGGCAACATAAAGGTATTCAAGAAAATAACAAAAGGATGCCCACAAGGATCTATCCTAGGGCCCCTATTCTGGAATATTACAATTGAGACACTTCTCCGTCTCGTGGAAGAAACCGTCAACACAGAAGGGATCGTGGGCTATGATGACGATCTAACAGTTTAAGTGACGGCGAACTCAAGAGCTGAACTGGAAACAAAAGGAAATGACACCCTGCTTGAAATTAACAACTGGTGCCAGAAATATAAGTTAACAATAGCCCCAGCAAAGACGTCATATATGTTGATGAAAGGAAACCTACAGCGGAATCCAATGATAAGATTAGGTACTAATAACATTGCAGGAAGAAGGTAACTAGATACCTTGGAGTCCAGCTAGACGAAAAACTATCATGTATGCAGCATATAAAGTTGACAACGGACAAGGCAGTAGCTAATCTACATAAACTCGCCAGAATAAATACTGTAGAGTATAGGATGCCACGAAGAATGATCTAGACGTATTACTATGCAATATACGAGTCGACAGTGAGTTTTGCCTCTAGCACATGGGCACACAGATTACGTCTATCGACATATGTGACAGCCGCCAGAAGTAGTCAGAGGAATGTACTCCTGCGGCTATCTGGCGCCTTCGGAACAACATCTCCCGAAACCCTATGCGTAGTGCTTGGCACGTATCGTATAGATACGGGACAGAATCACAAAGTTCAGGAGATGACTGACGAGGATATCCCAACCAGACACGACTTAAAGCAATGGAGACTGATGGAGTGGCAAAGGCAGTGGGACACCGATGAAAAGAGCAAGAGCGTATATGAGTTTTCTCTCAATATTGAAGAGCGCCTAAAAATGAGACATGCTGACCCAGGAGTAGGCATGATGCATTTCCTTACAGGTGACGGACCGTACCCAACGTACTTTAACCGTATACGTCAGGACGGAGCTGCCAATTGCACATGTGGAAACGTGGTCACACCAGAGCATGTTGTTCTTCAGTGCAATAGACATGAACCAAGTGAGGCAGTACAACTGCTACAAGACGATCTGAAGCAAGCGCTGCGGGAACCTGATAAATGGAAGTTAATCAGTGCCACAGCAGACAGAGTCTCAAGGGCCCTTAAGGAGGAGTACAGGAGAGAGAGTCAACGCCAAGCTGCGCAGTTCCGGCCACAGCTACGATAGGCACTCCAGGACGACAGTGACAGCGAGGAAACAGAGGGAGATAGCACCGACGAGAGCTAACACGATGTGTTATACCAAGAGTTGTAATGATCTGACGGTATACATAGATAATATAGCTATGATGTACTAACTGTTGCCAAGACAGCAAAAGTTGGTGTCCTCTGCCAGGATCTCTCCACTTGTTCTTCGATTCTCCTCCTGCTATTGTCCTGTGGAGTCCAATAGTTCAGCTCTCCGTTTCTAGGCTTGGCGAAAGCAGAATATTGACGTTACTCACAGCCAGACTAGGAGAGTGGATTTCATGTAAGACTGGGAGTGTTTCTGAAATACGTTGTAAGAGGTCCATGATTAAGGAATTTGTTGTTAGCGCACTCGAGCAGATGTAATTTCGATGGATTGCTCACGCGCTGCCTGCGATATGTAAGCTATAAGAGAATCTCAGACCAGAGAGCAGTGTTGTCAGCAGTAGGAACTGTGTAGCAGATGTAGGAGTAGTAGCTAGCGGTCGTGTGTATCGAGTTGGCTGGGCCGGTCGTCGGGAGCGATGGCAGACCCTGAGCGTTGTAGTATAAGGTAAAAGCAGCCTCGCGCATATGTACTATTGTTGTGTCAAGCCCCATGTAAATGTTTTAAAAAAATCTCTTAATAATAATCATTCTTATAAAAATTTGACTTTTGATAATAATTCATATCAATTTAAAGAACTTACTAATTTCTCCAATCCATGGTCATACCGATTACTGTAAAGAAAAGTCGGTTGTTTTCTTTTGTACGTGACCACTGCTGGCGTCTAAAATTTAGCAGTTTAAATTCACAGTTAATTACTCAATGGTTATAAGTGACGCAGAATTTTATTGAGAGATTAGTCATATTTTTATTATTGTGATGTTACGGAATTTATCTATTGGGCAGTTACACTGAATGTGAATTACATAATTATATGTTTTACTGTTGCGAGGTTATTATATAATTTATCTGTTGGGAGGTTACACTTGGCGACACAGAGACACTCGAGAGATGCAAAGAATTCTCTATTAAATGCAAATCGGACTGTTTTTCGAACACACTTAGTTGGATCATCAATTAAAAATAATTGTAAGAGAATGGTTGGTCAGAAAGTGAAATAACCGCGTAAATGGCAACTCTATGTTTCTTGATTATACTGTTAAAAGTGCTGAAGGCAGATTTTAAATTTAAGGAACTTCTTAATATCCAAACAATAAACTTTTCTTTCTCTCAAAATCTAGCAACTTTCAGTACAATAACCAATTAGGTTCGATGACGTAGCAGTAGCCAAAAAAAGTAACATCATTATTATATTTAACTGACATTCCATTAGACTTCTTACTTCACAGATCAGTTTCATACTCATGTTGACTGAACAAAATGATCAATTGAGATATTATATTTGAATTATAATATTGCCATTGTTTCTTCAATCCAGAACTGCTTAAAATTATCTGTATTCTTACTCAACCACGGATTAACATTGTCAGCCTAACTCTAATACAGTTGAACTTTGACTGCTCTCTTTACCAAAACTAAACACTGTCTGCTCCACTCTTCCCTCGCACAGCTCAGAGGTAGTTGCTTAACTTCTGCGATACAGCTTACAACATCGCTGCTCCCTCACAATCGATTCAGATATCAAACCATGAAGACTTGGGAGGATGGAGTGGCATGGTTCGCTCAACCTGTGGTGGCTTGGTGAATGCCCACCAAGTTCAAAGAATTCCGTGGACGACTCAGCGGCATTGTACCACAGACCACAAGTAATGTCGCTGGGAGCTGCCTAGCGGAGGCCGTCTCACCCGACAACTAATTCCCTAGACGTCTCTCGTCAAACCCTCGCTTCCTTGGATTGCCACTGAGCTCGACTTTACATCGTGCCCTCGAGCTGAGTTGTTTTGCTGCCAGCGAGGACATTTAGTGGTAGTAGTAGTAGTAGTAGCAGTAGTAGTAACTTCATTCATCCGTATATCTCTTTCTACAAGGATATAGGACATGTCAAAGTCTTTACAAATTTAGATCAATTTAAAATAAGCTAATTCGTATACACATTTATTTACAGACTTCTAGTTAAAGACAATCATTAGATTCACTTCTGGTATACAATACTTCTTATTAAATAATATAATGCCACATTGTTCACTCATATCTCACTGCCAGTCACTGCACACACTATACATACATTGTTTCATAACACTTCACTCGCTACACACACACATACACACACACACAACACACACACACACACACACACACACACACACACACACACACACACACACACAGGGGCGATCTCTGGGCCATTTTCTGTACTGCAACTTCCCATATGCTATCCTAAAAAATCGAGTCAGCATCCCTCCATAATGAGTGAGATGTTGAGCTCAGAGAGAGGAAGAGGTGTTAGTATTGTGCTATGCGTAGCTTGTGGGTAAGTATTTCTAGAAAGGAAAAAATAAGGAAAAAAACATAAAGATGTTATGTGGAATGTTGGATACTTTCTAATCATTATTATTATTATTATTATTATTTGTATAACATTTCTATCAAACCCATACTCTGTTTTACTTAAGTAATCCTTCAATCTATAAAATGTATTGCATAAAAGGTACTTTTTAGCTGCCTTTTTAAATAAGTGTATTTTTGTAATTTCTTTATTCTCTTTTGGTAATTTATTGTACAGTTTTATTCCTTGGTAGAAAATGCTGTTTTGAGTTTTATGTTTATTTTTTCTTGGTAAATGTAAGTTGAGTCTATCTCTTGTTGCATGGTCATGGACAGAGCTGTTTGTGCAGTAATTGCCAATGTTATTTTTGATGTTTGCAACTGACTGGTAAATGTATTCACATGGAGCAGTTAAAATCCCCAGTGATCTGAGCAGGTCTTTACAATGAGCTTGACTAGCATTTTTGGTTATTATTCTTATGGCTCTTTTCTGGAATTTGAAAATTGTGTTCATATTTTGCGCATTTGTTCCCCAAAAAAGAATGCCATAGCTAAGAATTAAGTGCAATGTGAATAATCTGTAATTAAAAGACACTGCATTATAGTTAGAGATCTTTTATGGCTACATCACAATTTTCCCTGTCCACATTTGTGACCACATGGTCAATTACTGATGAAGTCGTTTTGGTAAACCTTGTTGCACTATTGCCTATAATGACATGCCAAAACTTTGAAGGAAGTTTATGAAGGTGCTCCTGGATTCATTTATGATGTAAGTGTTGATGTTAATGTCCCCACATAGAATTATGTTGACCTTTGTACTTGCAACTTAATCTAGAACTTCTGTTAACTTATTGAAAAAAGTGTCCACACTACCACTGGGAGATCTATACAAACACAAAATGATTAATTTCTTGGTGCTATCAAGCCCTGTTAATTCAATAGCTCATATTTCAAAGTGTTTCTCTTCACTTAAGGTACTGAGGTTACGTCTTGATTTGAAATGTGTTCCTTTTGTGATATAAATGCATGAGCCACCACCCCTTGCAGTAGTTCTGCAGTAAGAGTTTGCCTATTCATAAAATGATAATACTACATGTTGGATTTCTGTGTCTCTACACCAGTGCTCAGTGATACAAACTACTGCGCAGTTCAAAGATTGGAGTTCAGCTTCTAATAGTCGTATTTTATTTTTTATTGATTGCATGTTTTGGTGGAGGATTGTTAAGTCTGTGAAATGTCCCATGTTACTCTTTCCAATGGTTTGTTTTTCTTTGTGACATCTGGTATATGTGATATTTGAGGTGACATGCATAGACAATTGGTGCAATGCTGCACCATCTTCAAGTTACGGGAATCCTGCCACAGGTTGACACCCTGTTTACAGCAGTGTGTATGAGGATGGTATGTGGATCACCGTGCTTCAGCATTAATCTCTGTCGTGGCAGTCCATCTGCCCCATAACACACGAGTGTATTCATTATGAACCGTGTAGGAGACATACAATGTAATCCAAATATAAGTGGTCCGGAGAAAAAAGATGCAGCATACAAAGAAACACAGCAGAGGAAGGGAAATATGGTACTAACTCGACCATGGCGGATGATGAAACTAACCACCATTCCTTAGCACTTTTGGGCCCTGGTCAGCAAGTTGCTGAAGGCGGATCGAAGCTGGTCTGCTGGAGCCGCTGCAGTCTCCTCCGAAATATTCTGCTACAGTTCTTGAAGACTATGAGGGTTGCTGCGATACACCAGAAATTAATCGTACATTGACAGTTCAGATGACTTGGGCGGCCAGCTAGGGCCGCGACCACTCTGACCCTACTGACAGCTGTCAGACTTGAAAATTGTGTAAACGTGCTCCAAGGTTCGGGCCACTGTATGGACAGTTGATCCATCCTGTTGCAATTTGGTTATACGCAGTCATTCACGTCCAATCGTCTACATTCGTGCGGGCCACTTTTATTTGCTCCACCCCGTATATCTATCTCAAATCTACTGAAAATTTATCGTTAGTAGTACATCCACTTCCATTCGCGTGTGTCACAATACACTGAGAGTGAACTGCGTCCACCACAGTTCCAACATGGTTCTTTACGTCGATACAAATTTTAGGTAAACGGTATGACGTTAGGAGGAAAGTATTTTGCCGTGCGGTTACACGCCTAGTTTTACAGACATCGTTTGAACGAACCATCTAGTTGTTTTTCTTCGGGTACAAGTTTCTAGCATTTCATCTCGTTTGTGCTCGCTGCTTTGGCTTCAACCAGACTGAGAGTTATAGTTTGTGTCACGTCCAAATTCAACTCTCGGCACCTATTATGGCCCTCATTACGTTTTCCTTTGGCTGTATGCCTAGTCTGTTTACATTTGTTTCCCTCTAGCTACGTCATTGCGTCATTATTAAGCGTATTGCAAAACGCTGCGATATTTTCCCGCTCTGCTCTAAAAGGTAGCGAACGAGATATTTTTAAAATGGCTATCGAATCATAACACAATAAAGTGAGAGTTAATTTTGTCCACCACAGTTCATAAATAATAAATAACAGAACCATCATTTTGGGGTGAAACCTGAAACAATTCTATCAAATAATATTTTACTGCAACAAGTACTTACACAAAGCATTACGCTTAATATTTCAAACGAAAAACTGTGGAGTCGGTAACTGAATTTATTCCACAAGCTAGGTTCTTGACAGTGGGCAGGTATTCAGCTTCCACCATCCTTCAT
Source organism: Schistocerca nitens (assembly GCF_023898315.1). NCBI lineage: Eukaryota > Metazoa > Arthropoda > Insecta > Orthoptera > Acrididae > Schistocerca > Schistocerca nitens. The sequence continues at coordinate 195,965,922 of NC_064620.1, read as the reverse complement.
ACTATGGGCACCAGCAGAACTTCAGTGTGCAAGGAAATTCAGTGTCTGACGCTGATAGGCCCCAGGATCATACACGATTCCAGTCTTTGTTCAGGCACAGTCTTCAGCCGGTTATTCAGCCCGGTGGCGTCGTCCAGAAGGGCGATATTTTGGCAAGCCGACTTCTTGCCATCTACAGTTGTTTCTGATAGCTGTCTTCCGCTGGGCGTCGTCCTTATACCCTCCGCGACCCTCCCCTCCCCCCCCCCGCCCCACCATTGCTGCAGGCCAGCTCCAGGCGTGGACTCAGGTCAGTGGAGTGGGAAGGGGAAGGTGAGGTAGTGGGGAGAAGCACAATGTCGGGGCTCAATCGAGCTGGACGAGGATGCATATTCACCACGCCGACAGAGACCGGCATCCGGGGAGACTGAGGATAATGCAACGAGCCCGGACGCCACGCTATCCCAACCACTGGCCAAGGTCCGAGATGGTGGCTGTGAGCAAAGATGTGGTGCTGGCGGGGCGGGCAATTATAGAAACGGCGTCCAGAAGAAGACATTCAGTAATACGCCTGAAGATGGCGAGAAGTCGGTTTGCCGAAATATCGCACCTTCCGAACTACACCTGAGAAATATTCAAAATTTTTCTGTGCCGCAAAAAGCCAAAATCACAAAGTGAAAAAATGTTTTCGGTCGTAGACCAAAACCGAAGCCGTCGTAGAAACTGTGGAAAAATTTCTGCGGAAATAATATAAAATAAATCAAATATGGGAATTAAAACATGCACTGGGCATGAACGATGCGTCAAACAGAAATTGCCCATCCATTCCGAACAGCGGAACAAATCTGTGGTGGCAGAATACAGGCTATATCAAAAAGAGTCATCCGATTTCAGATAATCATAACTGTTACGTTATTTGAGATACGTACGTGAACAACGTATTGTCGGAAAGAGGAAACCCTCGAGTTTTACTTGGTTCCCACTGGGTAGCAGCAGTGTGCGCCCACTTCAGTTCTAGCCAAAATTGTGTCGGGACAACAGAGATCGTTTTGTATTCTACGTATTGTGCAGTGCGGGTCAGTAATAACTATTCAGCGTGACTTTCGTACTAGGCATGGTGTGGATTCTCCTACAGCACAGAGCATTAGACGATAATGTGGATAATCCCAAGAAACAGGTTATTCAGGTAAAGGCAAATCTCTGGGCCCTCCCCGAGTGTCTGGCACAGACATCGAACGAATCCGCTGTAGTTTTACAAAGAGTGCGCAGAAATCTGTTCGCCACGCAGATCGACAGCTAAACATGCCTGATGTCCGTCTGGGGTGTGTTGCGTCGAGAAGGGCGATTTACACATGAAATCATACAAAATTCAGCTACTGCAAGATTTTCTTGTAGGTGACAAACGACAACGTATGGAGTTTTGTAATTTCGTTCTTCCCAAGATTGAGGATGACAGTTTCCTTCCACGCTTAGTGTTTGGTGACAAGGTGCATTCCATTTAAATGGAAAGGCGAACCGTCATACTGTGAGAATTTGTACAACATGAGAGGGACACTCCAAAATTTGATGTGTTTTGTGGAGTTTCACGGGAAAAGATGTATGGCCCATTTTTCTTCACCGAGAACACTGTTACAGGAAGCACATATCTCGATATGCTTCATAATTTTCTTTTCCCACGGTTGGAGACTGATTCGAACGACTTAATTTACCAACAGGATGGGGGCAGCTCCACACTGGCATCTGGAAGTGCGGGACTTTTTAAATCAAAGGATTACTGAACGATGGATCGCTCGCACTGCATCAAATGATTCAGCCTTACATTATTGGCCTCCAACGTCACTGGACCTGACTGCATGTGATTATTTCTTTTGGGTGTTTATAAAAGACTCTGTACATGTGCCTTCGTTACTAACACCGATGAATGAAAAAAGATATCGCATAACAGCAGCTGTGGAAGCTGCAACTCAAGACGTGCTCGCTGTATTGTGGGAACAATTTGAATGCCGCATTGACATATGCCGTACGTCTCAAGGGAGGCATATTGAACACCTATAAAAAGGTATAAAAAAAACTTTTTGAGTTTCCCGCTCATCAAAAAACAAGACTTATTGTATATGTTTATTCGTTTCAGAAATACGTACGTGCCAGATCGGATGATTCTTTTTGATACACTGTGTATTATGTTCCCACAGATTGTTGAGCCGCATTACTCAGAAAAATATAGCAAACAAAGTATGAATACTGTTGTGTCGATTCCCTAAGGTCTCGACACAATGAGTGGCTAGGTGCACGCGAAACTAACGCAGACGGGCGTAAATTCTGAAACAGGAGACTGGATGAAAACTATAAAGAAAAGAAGAGAGATTTTAATATACTTAACTTTAATGTAGTCTTGTTCTTGTTGAAATACATCTCTTGCATAGTAGTAAGCAATTAGCAATGATACACATGGCGCCTTGCTAGGTAGTAGCGATGGACTAGCTGAAGGCTATTTAATCTGTCTCTCGGCAAATGAGAGGAAGACGTGATACGTCTTGTCGCAAGCTATGTCGTCCGTACAACTGGGGCGAGGTCTAGTCCGTGTCTTGTGACCTGCCATGTGGTGGCGCTAGGTTTGCGATTACATAGTGGCGACACGCGGGTCCGACATGTACTACAGGACCGCGGCCGATTTAAGTTACCACCTAGCAAGTGTGGTGTCTAGCGGTGACACCACAAATACGAATAAACAACTATAAGAGGTGAATGTCAAATGATCATAAAATAGCCCCTTGTTTTAATATTTTGATTGAATGTTGAACTAATAATTCATGTAAACTGATATGCTAATCTCTCAGCTATTTAAAGATTTAAAACGTTGGCAGGATGTATGAGGATGCTCCTCATCAACTAGAGAACTATTTTCCAGGCTTCAGCACAGTTACCACCTCGGTGTAAAGTATTTAGGAAAGTAACTAAGATGGGGGACAGTTCATTGCGAAATACTTACCTTTCTTTTCTTTCTACCAACTTTAGAACACCCATTCAAGAGACAGGCACAAAGGTCCAGACGGTAGCAGAAGTTTATAGTCAAACGAACGAGAGCAAACAGAGGCCAGCACGGTCACGTCAGAGCTCTAGCACCCAGGTGTCCAGAGTTACATCGTCCGTCCATGTGTGACGAGGATCAAAAAGATGAAACTGGTTCAAATGGCTCTGAGCACTATGGCACTTAACGTCTAAGGTCATCAGTTGCCTAGAACTTAGAACTACTTAAGCCTAACTAACCTAAGGACATCACACTCATCCATGCCCGAGGCAGGATTCGAACCTGCGACTGTAGCGGTCGCGCGGTTCCAGACTGAAGCGCCTAGAACCGTTCGGCCACACCGGCCGGCTCAAAAAGATAACATTAACCTAATATTGAGCTTCATACGATCAATGAAATAAGAAGCTGACGCACAAAGTAAGAAGGAGAAGGATGAAGATGAGAAATAGTGTAAGAAGGAGAAGGAAGAACATGGGAAACAGCGTAAGAAGGAGAAAGAAGAAGCTGACGAACAGCGGAAGAAGGACACTCAGGTAATAATTTCGCATATAGGGGAAATTCGTGGGGAATTACTAACAATAAAGAAATAATGTTGAGAAGTAAAACAAATGTCAATGGTTGCACAAAAAGTAGCAGGCCTAGCCAAAACGGCAGCAACAGGGGCAATGAAAATCGCAAAAGCAACGTCTTAAGTCGCAGGGCACTTGCGACGTGCGACAGAAGCCAGTTCAAAATTCCTAGAGTTCTTAAAAACTCAAGGTAATATCGCGGTTACGAACACCACGAAACGTATGGAAGAAGTAGAGAGTAGGGTAGCAAAACTACAGCGAAACGGCCACACTAGCACCGCGCGTTCCGATACTGATGATGGACTACATAGAATTGTGTCGCCGAGGAAAAGCCCGCCTTGCTCTAGCACAGTGAAAGAGAGCGGAACCAATAATGCACACGCAGAAACAGCGAGTAATAGCTCCAGTAATTGCAGCCCACTTAGGAGAATGAAAGCTGAATTCCATTTCCACTGTGATACAGAAGCAGCACATTACAGTTGCCAGCAAGATAGATCAGGACACTCAGCAGAAATGCGAGTATCGGAAACGAGTGATAACACCAGTGCGAGGATCGGACAGGATTTTGATCACAATCACTTCCTGTCGATAGTAAAATTCCAAAAGTTCAAAGATAATTGCGGGCTCGATGCATCCCAAGAGCTGGGTGATGCAGTTTACAAATTCAAAACCGTCATCATGGCCAACCTAGGCAAAATTAGAATTCATGTGTGGACACATCGAAGGCCAAGCCGCGGAGAAGATGCGGGCTGTGGCAGCGACGTATCGGACATATCAGGAATTTGTTCATGCGTTCCTGCGGCTCTTCTGGTCAAAGGAAACGCAAGACAGAATTAAAGAGGAAATAATCTTTTGTCCTGAACTCGAAGTGTCCGAGCAAAGGCGTGCAACCAAATTTTTTGATGATTTACTCAAGAAGAATCAATTTTTAGGTAGTCCATATACCAAGGGACAAATCATCAAATTTTTTTTTTTTCCAAATTGCCAGTTAGTTACCAACAGACACTAGTCGGGAAGTGTGGATCTGACATAGAGGCATTCAAGAGTCTCTTGCGTGAACTCGAAGTAGTCTTTGACAAACAAGACGCAAAGAACACGAAGAAGGGACAGAGTAACAAACACCATGGACCAGCAAGGGAGGACGACAACAGATCGCATAATCGCACTGGTCAGTTAGGAAACCGGGGTTACAGAAATCAAGGTTACGCTACACAAGTTTATGGAAACCAGAGACACGGAAACCAGAACGTCAGGGAAAAGGGTCATGCTAGTCAAGGAAGCTGGGACAGGAGGAATAAAGAACGGCAAAGCAACCGTAATTGGAGACGGCGAAACCAAGGACAACAGGAGAACCAGCAGATTGAAATTAGACCAGCAAATCCTAATACACGTCAGAGGAGGGAGAGTCTAACAAGGGATTGACGCTAGACTAGTGACTCCACTACATCTCTTACATAGAGGAATTCGTGGAATAACAGTAGTTTAAGTTGTGTACATAGTAGAATAGGCAAATATACGAATCTTTCTTCGGGTAACAGTAATCGTTGCATTAATACTGTATATTAAAATTGTCAAGGTATTAATACGCTGCGATGTCTTGCAAAATAATTTACTGCTGCTATCCTTTTTGGTTTATGTTCGCTGCTTACAATATCGATAGAGTAGTAGAAGGCACTACCATTCCATGAGCAATGTTTTCCTGTCTGGTGTCCATGTTGAGGAATAATGATGAGTGAGGAGATGCCGCACAAACGGGAGCAAACAAGAATGTACTCATAAAAGCGTTCTTGGAAGTCATGGTACGTTTCATAGCGGCCACAACCAGTTCGCGAGACGTTCATACCAGTGCTTGCAGGCAGGCATCAGTGCACTGCAAGATTGTGGGATATTGCGTGATGTCGAGGATGAATACGAGCAGTATTGTTTTTACAATGGTGCGCCAAACTTGTTGTTTTGTAAGACGGCGTGAACTTGTGAGCGTTTGACTCCAATGGTGCCCTACACGGTAGAAATGCGGGGATAAAGCCTACCATGTCAATGTGCTGATTGGGGCTTTATCGTGTTGTTCGTGACTGTCAATGACGAATAACCGAGGAATCATACTTGGATATTCGTGACACACTGTGTATCAGCCGTGCGGTGGGCGACTGTAGCCTCAACAAGAACCAGTCCTGGCTTGGTCATATTACATTGACTCTGTGAAAGTGCACTTTGATCGCTAAAACCATATCACATAGAAAAAGAAGTTGCAACTATAAATTTATTGTCTTGTATAGCCACAGCTGTCTCTCGAGTTTCTGTGAGACGTAGTGAGAACTCGGAGGCCATGTCGTACGGCATGCACATCACTGTCGTCAATAGCGGTGAGCAACGAGACATCTCAGCGTAAAAAAAAAAAAAAGAAAAAAAAGAGAGAGAGATACAGAGAGAGAGAGAGAGAGAGTACCGTATGCTACGATAAGTTAAACTTTAGGATTTAACAGTTACTAGATCCTTAATATTGTGGGGGTTTTCTACCACAAGTGTTTGGCGCGCGCCTGTTGGGATGATATTTTTCAGGTCACCAAACCACAGACCGGAGATGGAGGGACGACGGGCGAGCGAAAGTAGAATAGTTGCATGTCCTTTATAGCACAGCAAAACTTCAGCCTGCATAATAACATAATTTATTCAAAAGACAGAATGTAGACCGTTGGCCAATGGTAGTTAATTCTTGAGCATGTCTACTGTCGATCTATGTAAGTAATAGTAATATTAGTGCGGGCCCAAACATTTAGTTGTTCATCCAATACATAGCATCTGTTGTCACACACCATATACAGTGGTGAGATCGGTCTCTACGCAAATATCAAGATAAATTATTTCAATGTCTAGATTAGATACACCAAGATTTTGTTATAATGATAGCCATAGATTAATAACTATAAAAGTAAAATAAGAGTGAAGTGATAATTAGACACCCTAGCTGCAAGCAGGCGTTGATACACTTCATTGGGAACATGTTGAAAATGTGTGCCCCGACCAGGACTCGAACCCGGGATCTCCTGCTTACATGGCAGATGCTCTACCCATCTGAGCCACCGCGGGCACGGAGGACAGTGCGTCTGCAGCGACTTATCCTTTGCACGCTCCCCGTGAGATCCACATTCCCAACATGTCCACAACACTACATTCGTAGTGCGCCTAATAGATGTTTGCCAATCATACTCATTACTCGTGGCAAATTAATCTACCAAGTCCCGTACGAGTTCTGGCATAACGCTTGCAGCTAGGGTGTCTATTTAATTATCATTTCATTTCTAGCAAAGCTGCAGGGTCATCAACGGTAACTGTTCTTTCGGGAACAGATACTACCGTCATATATATAGTTAAAGAAATATGGGTTCCCGGCCTTTGACCTTCTTGTGCGAACGCACACGCTATGCCCGAACTCTTACGGGACTTGGTAGATTAATCTGCCACGAGTAATGAGTATGATGGGCAAACATCTATTAGGCGCACTACGTGTGTAGTGGTGTGGACATGTTGGGAATGTGGATCTCACGGGGAGCGTGCAAGGGATAAGTCCCTGCAGACGCACTGTCGTCCGTGCCCGCGGTGGCTGAGATGGATAGAGCGTCTGCCATGTAAGCAGGAGATCCCGGGTTCGAGTCCCGGTCGGGGCACACATTTTCAACATGTCCCCAATGAAGTGTATCAACGCCTGCTTGCAGCTAGGGTATCCATTTAATTATCATTTCATTTCTAGCAAAGCTGCATGGTCATCAACAGTAACTGTTCTTTCGGGAACAGATACTACCATCATATATATAGTTAATGAAATAAGAGTGTCTGAAATGACAGACCGCCAATGTATCGATATGTAAATTTATTATAACATAGAAGGTTTTGGGAAAAAGTTAGGCATAAGGTTATTGTCAGAATTGTGCAGATGACGGGTGACGTGGCAATGCAGAGACCACCGGAGCAAAAACAAGAGGTCATCGGCTATCTGCAAGAAGGGGAGTGCGAGTGCGCCAGCTGGCGAGATGGGCGCGGGTAGAGAGTCTGTATAGGGAGAGAGTGGCCAACCGGACGATACGGCAGCCATTTTTCTGCCAAACTGCGGAATGGACTTTTGAATGGCCAGTAGTGGAGTAGTGGAGTACACACTCACCGAATCAAAAGCACAAGGCAATATGGCGAAATCATTCGTTAAATGCCTTTGTTTATAAGAATAATGTTATAGTAATTTTCACACAGCCAATTTAACTATGTATATTGCAAGTTGTTTTATATGTAGTAAAAAGCAAAAACGACTTACTTCTCATAGATAAGAGTACTTGGTTGGTTTCCACAAGGCTCCTGTTTGATTTATGTCAGCCCTGTCGACTGCGACTGCCCTCTGCTTTCGTCTCTCTTCATTGCGTGGAAATGCTAACTTGCGAAATCCACCTTCGCCTCTATTGGAACAACTAAATGCAGTACAACCTGGCATCATTTACGAACGACTCCGAATTACAGATGTCAAAAACAATACTGTACAATTACTAACGTGTTTACTTCAAACATGTAGGCCTACCGACTTCATCACAAAACGCTTCATTATTTCAACTCGTATTTAAGATCGCAAACGCTAATTACGTATTAAAAACGATATACAACTAAATCGAACATGCATGCACAACGCATAACAAGTCTCTCAATAATTCAAATACCTTTTAATCGTTTCCAAAAGTCCTCTGAACTTCAATTCAACTCAAAAGCACGGTGAACATAGGAAGCGCGAGAGACATTTGGCACAGTTTTTCCGCCAAAGCTAATCAACCAATCACGGGCAACTTCACCTATGGCCACTTCTCCCTATACAGGCTCTCTAGGCGCGGGTGCGTCCGGTCCTACAAGCTGACAGTCACCGGGCCGTTTACCTGAGGGATTAGGCGGGGGACAATCCTCGCTGTGCCACAAGCGAAAGTGAGGCTGGACCTTGAGACTGACATGCGACCAGCACGCGACACACAGCGGGCTCTCTGGACGCGACAGCCGTTTGGAGGAAATCCTTGCAGCAGACCGGGTTGTCGTTAGAGATCACGTACAGTGTCAGAACCTGCTCCTCGTCTGCCTCAGAACAGGAAGGGACACAATATACACTCCTGGAAATTGAAATAAGAACACCGTGAATTCATTGTCCCAGGAAGGGGAAACTTTATTGACACATTCCTGGGGTCAGATACATCACATGATCACACTGACAGAACCACAGGCACATAGACACAGGCAACAGAGCATGCACAATGTCGGCACTAGTACAGTGTATATCCACCTTTCGCAGCAATGCAGGCTGCTATTCTCCCATGGAGACGATCGTAGAGATGCTGGATGTAGTCCTGTGGAACGGCTTGCCATGCCATTTCCACCTGGCGCCTCAGTTGGACCAGCGTTCGTGCTGGACGTGCAGACCGCGTGAGACGACGCTTCATCCAGTCCCAAACATGCTCAATGGGGGACAGATCCGGAGATCTTGCTGGCCAGGGTAGTTGACTTACACCTTCTAGAGCACGTTGGGTGGCACGGGATACATGCGGACGTGCATTGTCCTGTTGGAACAGCAAGTTCCCTTGCCGGTCTAGGAATGGTAGAACGATGGGTTCGATGACGGTTTGGATGTACCGTGCACTATTCAGTGTCCCCTCGACGATCACCAGTGGTGTACGGCCAGTGTAGGAGATCGCTCCCCACACCATGATGCCGGGTGTTGGCCCTGTGTGCCTCGGTCGTATGCAGTCCTGATTGTGGCGCTCACCTGCACGGCGCCAAACACGCATACGACCATCATTGGCACCAAGGCAGAAGCGACTCTCATCGCTGAAGACGACACGTCTCCATTCGTCCCTCCATTCACGCCTGTCGCGACACCACTGGAGGCGGGCTGCACGATGTTGGGGCGTGAGCGGAAGAGGGCCTAACGGTGTGTGGGACCGTAGCCCAGCTTCATGGAGACGGTTGCGAATGGTCCTCGCCGATACCCCAGGAGCAACAGTGTCCCTAATTTGCTGGGAAGTGGCGGTGCGGTCCCCTACGGCACTGCGTAGGATCCTACGGTCTTGGCGTGCATCCGTGCGTCGCTGCGGTCCGGTCCCAGGTCGACGGGCACGTGCACCTTCCGCCGACCACTGGCGACAACATCGATGTACTGTGGAGACCTCACGCCCCACGTGTTGAGCAATTCGGCGGTACGTCCACCCGGCCTCCCGCATGCCCACTATACGCCCTCGCTCAAAGTCCGTCAACTGCACATACGGTTCACGTCCACGCTGTCGCGGCATGCTACCATTGTTAAAGACTGCGATGGAGCTCCGTATGCCACGGCAAACTGGCTGACACTGACGGCGGCGGTGCACAAATGCTGCGCAGCTAGCGCCATTCGACGGCCAACACCGCGGTTCCTGGTGTGTCCGCTGTGCCGTGCGTGTGATCATTGCTTGTACAGCCCTCTCGCAGTGTCCGGAGCAAGTATGGTGGGTCTGACACACCGGTGTCAATGTGTTCTTTTTTCCATTTCCAGGAGTGTATACTAACCTGTTTGAGTTTTTACAACTCACTAGCATTGGCCGATCTGCATACACAAAGCAGTATGGTGTCACAAACTCTAACAAATGAATTGTCTCATTTCTAACTTCTCCTCTCACTTAGAGAGCAGTTGTAGTAATCGTCGCTCCTAGTTCAATTCTGTATGGATGACCTCACCCTCGTCGAACTGCAATATTGGGAAACGTGAAGTACTGTCCAGGGACAGATGAGATCTGGATTAGTGATGCATCCCAAACAATAGACCTCAGAGACAATTAATCGACGTGAGGAGAGCCTATCACTAAGGCTTCCTACCGTACTGCCGTGATCAATAGCGTGCGTCTAGCTGCACTCTCAACAGTGTACTGCAGATGCTCCAGCACACCCTATTGCTTTGGAAACAATGTAGCAACAACGCCAGACATTTAGCACTATGTGACGTCAGTACAGTGGCCCCATCCCAAAAGCCCCCTCCGAGGCTCAAAACAAGGAACCATGTGCATCAATGCATATGATTCAATAGACCAATCCCTCAGAGAAACCAACGAAATTGGGAAGTGCTTCGAATATTTCTAACAATGTGGTTTAGTGCCTCATTCTCAGCACAGTCGTGAGCATTTTGCAATGTGGAAGCACAGTTTTACACCCCTTGAACCTTTTTTACCTTAAGTTTCATTCTCTAGTGTTGTTTTTGTAACGTATGTTATACCTTGTATGAGTTTGTGTTTTACATTGTATTCCTTATGTAGTTAATAGAATAGGCCACACAAATTACTATATTGTTCTCTACACCATGTTGTTTTGTATTTTGTATTTATTGTTGTGTGTATGCAAACAGTGTGCCGGAAGTCCCCATAAACTGAAGCAGATACCACCAATTTCATTGTGAAGGGACCATCAGTTCAGGGAATATTTTGTAAAGGTTATTCTTGCTGCAGGGAGACAGAATGAATAGGGGTTGTAATTAGATACTGAAATCTCACAAAGAGATAGTTAATTAATATTGTGTGTGATTCAGTTCAGGTTAGTTTAATGATTGAAATTGTTGTAACATCTTGAGCATTTAATTCTGGAGCACTCCGACTCTGATTGAAAAGACTAAACTGCTCCTTATTTGGCTCACACGCCCGGGCCATATTTAGAGTGTGAATGTCTAAATGAATTGGTGTTTGGAAGGGGCTCCCTGGGTATAGATGTGTGATGTGAGTGTTAGATTTCCATTTTCAGAAGGTGAAGCTGGCTATGTCATAATCAATCCTCCCTCTATGAGCTGCATCGTCTGTTGCAGTGATTTTTTTTAATACCGTGTGGAGTCAGTTTTCAACATTGTTCTTGGGCGATTGGCTCACTATCTTGCTCCTAAGTGAGCCAACCACTTACAAATTGCAATGTAAAATGGCATAGGGGCTATGAGAGGCGGCATGCCTTTACAATGCACCCAGTGACTTGCCCCCTCTCATATTTATGTCTCACTCTGAGTAATTCTATTTGGGAAGTATAGCCAAGTATGGCCATTACAAGGCTATTACTGAGAACCCAGAAGATCTGAATTCTTTCCTCTCTAATTGCACGCGGTGAAGGGTTGCTATTTCTTCCCACGCTGTGTCTCTCGTCGTCTGTGTGGTCTGGAAAGACAGGAGTGTTCTGCTGGGGATGAAATGACTATATCGATGGGGTGAAGGAGTCGAGTGGATGCTATCCAGACGCCGACATTTTCATAAGGGGGGGGGGGAGGGGGGTCGCAAACAGGGGCCTGAAGAAGCAGCTGGGGTTAGAGATTCAGTTACTTCGCAGAAAATTTGTGAAAACACTTTCTGACTGGCTACCAGTGAGGCGTCTTGAGCTGCTTTGGTTAAAATTGACTATACCGGAGTTACTGTGTGACTTCGCTTGTTAAAATCAATCTCTGTACCGTCAGTGATTGTGTGGCGAGGCTTCTTCGTCTCCCGCAGAGGCACATTTGTATTGCTAGGAAGTCTTTAGTCTGGGACAAGCACACCAGGATAATTTGTTTCGGGTTATACTAACGACATTATCATCACCACGACGGGACGTCGAAGTAACCAGCATCGCCTCCGGTACGCCAGATCGTGTTCTTGCAGTTAAGAAGACAGCTTGGTAATGTATGTCCGCAGCACCGGTAGACTAGGGACTTTTGCTATGTGATAATACGAGCTCATCAGAGCGCGCCTGTTTCCGTCTTTTCTAACGTGGTTCTGCCTTGGGTGTTCATTGTTGAGTTCTCACTACCATAGCAGCAATTAATGTTAGGATGACTGGGTGTTTCTCTTAAGATTTGATGGTTCAAATTTTTCAAATGGCTCTGAGCAGTATGGGACTTAACATCTGTGGTCATCAGTCCCCTAGAACTTAGAACTACTTAAACCTAACTAACCTAAGGACATCACACACATCCATGCCCGAGGCAGGATTCGAACCTGCGACCGTAGAGGTCACGCGGTTCCAGACTGAAGCGCCTAGTACCACACGGCCACTCCGGCCGACTTAAGATTTGACTTGCAAAGAATTGGCTCCACATACCACTTGGTCATAAATGTCACAAGCAAATTTATGGACAACTTCACCTTCACAGCATTTATTTGAGTATCCCTTTTGACGTATTGGAAATGTTTCATAGGTTTTGTTTATTATTCTGTGTTTAGTCAAAAAAAAATAAAATTGTTATTTTGGACAGAACTTTCATTCTGTAGATCGGTAGAGCAACCCTTTCATTTCTCACTACATTAATAAAAATTTCCTTTACCAAATTAATTTCTATCAAATTAAATTATTGCAGGAGCCAAACTCTTTTCTACGCCACTTGCAGGGTCGATTACATTCAGTTCGCGTTTCTTCTTAGTCCATGTGCAACATCAAAAGTCGGAGTTAGAAAAAGGGGTGATTAGAGTATCATTTCCATATGAAGATTCTAGAAGAATTTAGTGTTAAATACACTGCTTGCCCCGGCCCCTCGCATACTAATAAACAACAGCAAGACTGTGTTTCGAAATGCTAGGGCTATTTAGAAGCAATGTTGTTGTTGTTGTGGTCTTCAGACCTGAGACTGTTTTGATACAGCTCTCCATGCTACTCTATCCTGTGCAAGGTTCTTCATCTCCCAGTACCTACTGCAACCTACATCCTTCTGAATCTGCTTAGTGTATTCATCTCTTGGTCTCCCTCTACGATTTTTACCCTCCACGCTGCCCTCCAGTGCTAAATTTGTGATCCCTTGATGCCTCAAAACATGTCCTACCAACCGATCCCTTCTTCTAGTCAAGTTGTGCCACAAACTTCTCTTCTCCCCAATCCTATTCAACACCTCTTCATTAGTTATGTGATCTACCCATATAATCTTCAGCATTCTTCTGTAGCACCACATTTCGAAAGCTTCTATTCTCTTCTTGTCCAAACTAGTTATCGTCCATGTTTCACTTCCATACATGGCTACACTCCATACAAATACTTTCAGAAACGACTTCCTGACACTTAAGTCTATACTCGACATTAACAAATTTCTCTTCTTCATAAACGATTTCCTTGCTATTGCCAGTCTACATTTTATATCCTCTCTACTTCGAACATCATCAGTTACTTTACTCCCTAAATAGCAAAACTCCTTTACTACTTTAAGTGTCTCATTTCCTAATCTAATTCCCTTAGCATCACCCGACTTAATTCGACTACATTCCATTATCCTCGTTTTGCTTTTGTTGATATTCATCTTATATCCTCCTTTCAAGACACTGTCCATTCCGTTCAACTGCTCTTATAAGCCACTTGCTGTCTCTGACAGAATTACAACGTCATCGACGAACCTCAAAGTTTTTACTTCTTCTCCATGAATTTTAATACCTACTCCGAATTTTTCTTTTGCTTCCTGTACTGCTTGCTCAATATACAGATTGAATAACATCGGGGAGAGGCTACAACCCTGTCTCACTCCTTTCCCAACCACTGCTTCCCTTTCATGCCTCTCGACTCTTATAACTGCCATCTGGTTTCTGTACAATTTGTAAATAGCCTTTCGCTCCCTGTATTTTACCCCTACCACCTTCAGAATTTGAAATAGAGTATTCCAGTTAACATTGTCAAAAGCTTTCTCTAAGTCTACAAATGCTAGAAACGTAGGTTTGCCTTTCCTTAATCTTTCTTCTAAGGTAAGTAGTATGGTTAGTATTGCCTCACGTGTTCCAACATTTCTACGGAATCCAAACTGATCTTCCCCGAGGTCCGCTTCTACCAGTTTTTCCATTCGTCTGTAAAGAATTCGCGTTAGTATTTTGCAGCTGTGACTTATTAAACTGATAGTTCGGTAATTTTCACATCTGTCAACACCTGCTTTCTTTGGGATTAGAATTATTATATTATTCTTGAAGTCTGAGGGTATTTCGCCTGTCTCATACATCTTGCTCACCAGATGGTAGAGTTTTGTCATGACTGGCTCTCCCAAGGCCATCAGTAGTTCTAATGGAATGTTGTCTACTCCCGGGGCCTTGTTTCGACTTAGGTCTTTCAGTGCTCTGTCAAACTCTTCACGCAGTATCTTATCTCCCATTTCGTCTTCATCTACATCCTCTTCCATATCCATAATATTGTCCTCAAGCACATCGCCCTTGTATAAACCCTCTATATACTCCTTCCACCTTTCTGCCTTCCCTTCTTTGCTTAGAACTGGGCTTCCATCCGAGTTCTTGATATTCATACAAGTGGTTCTCTTCTCTCCAAAGGTCTCTTTAGTTTTCCTGTAGGCAGTATCTATCTTATCCCTAGTGAGACAAGCCTGTACATCCTTACATTTGTCCTCTAGCCATCCCTGCTTAGCCATTTTGCACTTCCTGTCGATCTCATTTTTGAGACGTTTGTATTCCCTTTTGCCTGCTTCATTTACTGCATTCTTATATTTTCTCCTTTCATCAATTAAATTCAATATTTCTTCTGTTACCCAAGGATTTCTATTAGCCCTCGTCTTTTTACCTACTTGATCGTCTGCTGCCTTCACTACTTCATCCCTCAGAGCTACCCATTCTTCTTCTACTGTATTTCTTTCCCACATTCCTGTCAATTGTTCCCTTATGCTCTCCCTGAAACTCTCAACAACGTCTGGTTCTTTCAGTTTATCCAGGTCCCAACTCCTTAAATTCCCACCTTTTTGCAGTTTCTTCAGTTTCAATCTGCAGTTCATCACCAATAGATTGTGGTCAGAATCCACATCTGCCCCTGGAAATGTCTTACAATTTAAAACCTGGTTCCTAAATCTCTGTCTTACCATTATATAACTTATCTGATACCTTTTATAATCTCCAGGATTCTTCCAGGTATACAACCTTCTTTTATGGTACTTGATTCAAGTGTTAGCTACGATTAAGTCATGCTCTGTGCAAAATTCTACAAGGCGGCTTCCTCTTTCATTTCTTCCCTCCAATCCATATTCTCCTACTATGTTTCGTTCTCTCCCTTTTCCTACTGACGAATTCCAGTCACCCATGACTATTAAATTTTCGTCTCCCTTCACTACCTGAATAATTTCTTTTATCTCGTCATTCATTTCATCTATTTCTTCATCATCTGCAGAGCTAGTTGGCATATAAACTTGTACTACTGTAGTAGGCATGGGCTTTGTGTCTATCTTGGCCACAATAATGCGTTCACTATGCTGTTTGTAGTAGCTAACCAGCACTCCTATTTTTTTTATTCATTATTAAACCTACTCCTGCATTACCCCTATTTGATTTTGTATTTATAACCCTGTATTCACCTGACCAAAAGTCTTGTTCCTCCTGCCACCGAACGTCACTAATTCCCACTATATCTAACTTAAACCTATCCATTTCCCTTTTTAAATTTTCTAACCTACCAGCCCGATTAAGGGATCTGACATTCCACGCTCCGATCCGTAGATCGCCAGTTTTCTTTCTCCTGATAACGACGTCCTCTTGAGTAGTCCCCACCCGGAGATCCGAATGGGGGACTATTTTACCTCCGGAATATTTTACTCAAGAGGACGCCATCATCATTTAATCATACAGCAAAGCTGGATGCCCTCGGGAAAAATTACGGCTGTAGTTTCCCCTTGCTTTCAGCCGTTCGCAGTACCAGCACAGCAAGGCCGTTTTGGTTAGTGTTACAAGGCCAGATCAGTCCATCATCCAGACTGTTGCCCCTGCAACTACTGAAAAGGCTGCTGCCCCTCTTCAGGAACCACATGTTTGTCTGGCCTCTCAACAGATACCCCTCCGTTGTGGTTGCACCTACGGTACGGTCATCTGTCATCTGTATCTCTGAGGCACGCAAGCCTACCCACCAACGGCATAGTCCACGGTTCATGGGGGGAGGTTAGAAGCAATAGTAGGCATTAAATCGTGTTACCGATTCGCTTTCCTTTCTAATTTGGCACAAGCCTTAGTCAAAGCTAAATGCCCGTACCCTCGTGGTAGTCGACGTTTTCTCTGACTCTTGAATCAGTGACTCTGAGATTGTATTTATTTTTTTAATTCTGAATCACTTTTCAGAATTATGTCTGTTGTGATTCAATAACTGTTAAATATTTATCTCAATTCCTAAATGATTTACAGTGTCGGAATGAGAGGTAGTTGCTAACTTGTGTTGTTCCAATATTTTGTAAATTTGGCAGAAAGAAAACAAATGAACTAAAGTAACAAAATATTAGGTTTTGTTAGTTGATTATAGAGGCGTGCTTCCCACCATTATCTACCGGACCCTTATCTAATACCGATTTTACAGAAGGGTTTAACTCGTTATCCGCTAACAGCAAGGTCACCTGCTGCTTCGGAAGCGAAATCTAAACTTGCTATTGTTTCAACTTCTGCATTAACTGATGGGATTAAACCTAATAACGCTCTCTTTCTGGCATTCAAAATCTTTCCCTGGACGAACAAACAAATTATCTTGCTTTCGCTACAAGGGAAACGAGAGGACAGTAATCGGAACTGCAGACATTCCATAGATCACAACGTCTTTGAAATATCGAGCACCACTTCATCATCACTGGAATCAGATGTCTAAAAAGCAGTGGAAATGTGACTGGTGGACAGTATGATTAAACAGGACATGATCTCCACCTAAAGAGATTTCAAGCAATTCCTTCATTTCACGTACAAATTTTAAGAGGAATTTACGTCCCTCACTGTCTGTTATTATGACACCCTGTCACTAATCACACCGAGGAACTTCCTGAGCAATAACCATGGCTGATTTGTGACTTATCACGTAGCTCTGTGTTTGTGTCTGCTGTGTGCTTTCAACGTTCAGCTTAGATAAATTCTATCTCCAACTGGGGATATTGTTCATTTATACCATCTGTGAGGTCTGTGTATTGAGCTGTCAATACAGCCACAGTTTAACATATACAGTCGTGACAAATACATATTTCTGTGAATTTGATAGGTAGCCACTATCAGAGGAAAGGTTACTGCTTATAAGGTCGTTTGTTAGATAAGAATTGTATTTGTTTGTATTCCTTCTACTTTATTTACGAAGGCATTGGTATGTTCTTACGTTCCAGGCGGTAGTAAAATATCAAGAGACATAAACAACTGTAAACTAAATGTAAACATAGCAAAAATACGTGTAAGAATGACAGTAGCTAACTGCACCTTACATGGCCACTAAAGAGATCGTAAATACAGTATTTGTCTGATAAGAGGTTTGTACTTGCACATCCACATTTAAACAGATTAGACACACAACTTCATCGTGTTATTATTCTGTGCGGGGTTGAGACTATTTCAATTTTGTAAAAGTGGGACTCGAACTTTTTTAAAACATTGGTCACATTACAATTAACGTATGTGTACTTAATACGTTACTGACTCTCAGTCATGCACAATGAGAAGCAAAAAGGGGCGCGAATCGTCTGTAAAGCAAGACAAAAACTGACATTAAAAAATTGTGACGTTCACACTAATAAACTAGTACCGAAAATGAGCCAGTCTCGTCATTTTTCAGTACATGACTATAACATTATACTTAAAAATATGGTTGCTTCATTCACATGGTATCTATTTGTTGCTTTGTATACTTATGATGATAGCACACACAATTTTGCACGGAGTTCAATGACTTCCACATTCTTACATTTCACTCGATTCTCCAACAACGAATTATTTTAATTTAATTATTATATATCCGAAAAGTTCCGAGGTTTATGGGCCTGTTCCTGCCCCTCATGCTGTAACATTTTTAGAATTGATTTTGTCCGGTGCTGGGAAACATTTTTATTGCTTTTGACGTTTTGTTATTACGTTTTTGTGGCAGTTTTCCCTTCATCGACAGCTGCTGTTACTTATTTGGCACCTTAAATAATGCAGCCACTGCATTCCACAAAAGTTAATTTTTTATTTCCCTCCATAAACTGATTTGGCTCAGTGTAACGAATAAAACTTTTTGTTATTGTGTTGATTTACGACATCCAACTACGAAAGATCTTTTGTTCTTTTATTTATTAACCATATTATTGCTGCTAAAAATAAACATTAATCTTCACTAAACGTATGTATTGTCTCAGCGTACTTAGGAAACCTAAAGAATGAGAAATGTGGCGTTTTCATTTAGTTATGTCTGTGGTTTATTGCGCTACATACGATCACTTTCGTACAATCCATTGTACTAATCAATACAAACAATAATCTTCACATTCATCACATATTGTGTTTAATGCTATGGGTCATTGGAAGTTAGGTGGACTTCTGTCCCAGTGCGTAACGAAGTCAGCACTGTCGAAACTGTATTTGTTTTAGACTATGGTACAGCCTTGAGTCATCTGAAAGATCACATAGGAAATCTTTCTCAAAAGTTTAGTAATTCTCTCTCCTGTTCAGTGTTTGAAAAATTGTCAGGTAAGAAGTCGAATGACAATGTTCTGGTGATTATGTCATACAGCAAGGAGAGATTTTAATAAACCGCCAATCTCGAAGAAATTAATCATGCGGAATTCGTTGTATCTCTTAATGTTGATGTTCTCTACAGACTTCTTGATGCAATCTGTAATAACCAAAAGAATACCCAAAAGTCGAGTAAGGAACATAAAACTTCATGAACGACTTGGTAAAAAGTTATTTCACTTCACTAGTCATAATATTGATACACAAACAGCGAACACTTTTCCTTTTATCTATGCGTTTTGCGTGTTTCAAATGTTTATATTCGTGATTCTCTAGTCCTGTTTGCATTTCTATTATTTTTGTTCCTAATTTATATTTGAACGTTACTTCGCATTTTGTCAACACATTTCACTAATAATTTATCGTCTCTGCTGTTAGGCGAATTTTGTCATTGGTTTTTACTTCTCTTGTGGATCCTGTAGCACGATCATGTACGTTTTCTGTTCTTGTCACCAGAAACATTGACTGTTGAAAAGGCAGCCAGCAGAAATCGGCACAACTCTGTCATGTGTGGAATTCAACACACCATAATTTTCTGTTTACTTTGGGATCATGCAGACGAGGAAATACTACTTCAAAATTACAGAAAACTGATCTTATTCCACATATTTTCCAAAGAGATACATTTTTTTTAAATATGCTGGTAGTATCTACAGATATAGTGCATGTTAACCGAACAGATATGTTTGTAAATTGTCACTGTAGTTCAATAAACAATGTGCAGGCCTTATACGTAATGGTCGAATTAATTTGAATTTTTTTTTCGGCTTAACAGTCACACCCTTCTGGTTCAACAGCTCGTTGTCTGTGAAGTTCTCCAGTGTGGTATATGAAACATTTCGATGACGTGCAGTCCATCTCCTCAGAAGATGCGACGGGACTTTGGTTATAAATCTCTCAGAGTGACTTCTGGTGCAGAATGACATCCCTGGAGTCGAAAGTTAACTTTATCATCTATATTTGACACAAAGTGTGAGAAATATTCCGCAGTTTCTTTGATATTACATGGTAACAGACTTATTGTCACTCGAGTTACGTCTGCCAGCGCACCATTTGTTCTATAACAGACAGTGAGTGTATATAATAGATGTCAAATATGCGCAACACATCGCTTTCATTTGACTCACATTATTCATGGCCATACCTCATAACCAAGAGGCTATTCGTGACCGCTGAACAGTGCGACTGTGCTAGTATGAACCTTAGAACTTAAACTCTCATAAGTAAATATCCGGTAGCAAGTCACACATAACAAGCATACATTAAAGGTAAGGGAGAAATAATACAAAGATAGTGGGAAGGATAATTTACGTTCATGTTTAGAACCTAACTGATTCCTGGAGACCATAAGTATTGCAAACTGACATTTTATTAGAATCAAAAATTTTAAGAAAATAATTAAAATATTCTACAGTTCAAATCAGTAGTCACATTAATCACAAGCGGGTACCGTAAGCCCCATAAACATGACGCCCATAGTGGGCCACCCTCGGACAGGTGACATTGGAACAATCTTAAAAAGACAATTAGTGTAAAACAGAAACAACATACCATTTATATTCTTGCATATACAAAAATTTTACAGAAGATCAGTTGCTTAAATGAAGTTAACGCATGAGCGAATTTTATCACTGATTTTATATTAGCAGCTGACCCAAAAATTTAATAAAAGAGGTAAACAACCTTGGCCAGCGTTTATTAAAATAATAAAAGTACTTAACTGAAATAAAGTCCAGAAAGGACAACTGCACTATTAAAGATGAACACTCAGTAAAATTTCACGTAAAACCTTAAGTACTTTATAACAGACCAGAAATTTCGCAGCTGAACATTACAATGTTTTTGGTTTAAGATGATTTACGAGAACAAAGACTACACTTTCTTAACAAATGCTACCAAATTACAAAATTCAGTTCTTGCTATTTCATGTAGTTGCTGGTAAACACTCATTCCTTTCCCGTGAAATTACAAGAACAGGTGCTCACCGTAAAATCCAGTTATGTAAGAACTCCTTGGTTTTGATTCCACACAGCTTTCCACCCACAGCGAAGCCTGCGGGAAACTTCAAACACAGGCTCAGCACCTCCTTCCGTTCCGTGGTGAACTTGTGGCTCCGACAGCAGAGAACAATACTTTACCACGCCACACCCATCCGGCTGGAATCTAGCGTTTACTTCCAAGCTCCGAACAAGATCTGATACACACTTCGAGCCTAGACGCAACTCTGCTTTACAGCGAAGACCACACTGCACTAAGTCCATATGATTTCACTGGCATCATGGGTTATATCGAGAGCTCTTCTTACAAACTGAGCCGACTGTAGACGCAATTTCCGCAACATCACACATGGGAGCCGGAAGGCAACTGCCACGAGAGGTGTCTTCTACAGCTCTTTAAAGGCTTAGTGCAGCCTGCCCACCCACCACCCCCGTCTCGGCCACCTAGCAGAGAGACAGAACACGCGCCACAGCGGTAAGCTCTCTGAAATCGATAGGGACCGTCTCCACCTTATCATTGGTCTTGTGGAGGACGGGAATTTGACGGCGCCAGAGGCCGGGGACGGTATAGCGTTTCTGCGCCCAACACGCGACAATGGATAAAACATAATCAAGAAACTGGAGAATACAGGAGTCGTGTAACAGCACTTATCCTGTACAACGAACCTGTCAGCACGTGGCGCCAAAATCAAATTTTAAACGCGGTGCAGCTGCATCAGGCTGCTTTGTTTCCCGCGTCAGTAGTTCCAGTTCGGCACTGGCTTAGAGAGTAAAGGCTACATAGCAAACATACGACCATCAAGGAGAAGCTCTTTGATGGTCACCCACACAACTGATTAGGGTTTGCCGAAGACAGTATCAATCGTTATTAGGGGAATGCGGTATTTTGTGACGAGTCGATATTGTCCTCGGTGAATGATGGCCCAGAACGATTATACAGGCCGCACGGTTACCGTTTCTACCCAAAATACAGCCATCAGTCATCTAGTAGTGGACGAGTGTCCGTGGCGCTTTGGGGTTGGATGTGTTGCTGTGGTCGACCTGACGTTGTCCAGTATACCTATCTTACGAGTGACGTTATGGTACCATCAGTGTGAAAACTATACCCAGAGGGACTAATCCGCTTTCAGCAGGACCAGTGTCCAACACATATTAGCGATGCTGCAGGAGTCGTTTGCAGAATGGAATTGGGTTTCCCTTCTCGACTGACCTCCTTCTGCACCAGACCGAAGCCACATTGTAAAGATATGAACAGAGACGGAGTGGACGGCGCGAGGAAACTGGCCTGACCCCGCTCGAATAATCCATGGTGACCTCTGGAATGAGACGCTAATTTACTGGAAGGTGTTGGAGGAAAATGAGAGATTTATAACCAGTCTCATAGGCTCGTTTCATCGCATATTGCAAACAGTCACAGAACTTAACTTGTGAGTGGTGACGCATTCCTGTAATCCAGGCTACTGAGAACCCGTTATCCGGGAAAGACCTGTAGACCAAGAACGGAAGCGGTCGTTTCGTGAGGTCAGGAACGTCCGTGAAGGCACAGTACAGCTCTGCACCCAACCGAGATGACAGTGCGAATAATTTCGAAGTTAGAGAAATCAAACTCACAAATAAATGGGAAAACGGAACAATGTATAATGTCACAATAAACATAGTTATAAAGAGTTCTTTACTTATAAGGAGATCTGTATATCCAATACGGTGATTGACTCCAGCGCAACATGTCGGAAATTCAAAGTTCAGCGACGATCATTTTTTGTGCTGTCAAGCGCACATTTATATATCAAGAAGATTGTAGATATCATGTGCAAAAAAATGGCCCTGAGCACTGTGGGACTTAACATCTGAAGTCATCAGTCCCCTATAACTTAAAACTACTCAAACCTAACTAACCTAAGGACATGACGCACATCCATGTCCGAGGCAGATTTCGAACCTGCGACCGTAGTGGTCGCGCGGTTCCGGACTGAAGCGCCTAGAACCGCTCGGCCACAACGGCCGGCTATCATATGGAACGCGCGAAAATAGAATGTAATGTATTGTTTTTTGCTTGACTGAAGATCCTAATGAAACCGCTCAATTGTAGCCCGTCAGCGGTTTGCTGTTAATGCGAAATACCTCGTTGAGTGAGGATGCAGGAAGGCTGTCGGCGACCGATACATTAGCGACAGTGCATGGTAGCGGCATCAGCCGAACGTTGTGGCTGCCGTTAGCCGACCGGCTTGTACAATTGTGGTGGCCCCTGTTTCACGAGGTCAGTGGTATAACGAGTGCAAACCACCATTGTTACGAGAACATAGGTAAAAGTCAATTATCGATGGTGATCGCTGAATTTCTTTAGTCACCGGTTTCCAGTGTACAGTATTATTAATAACCAAAAAAATAAGTGCTATAAGTTAGAGTCAACGTCAGTGTAAACTGACGCAAAGATCGCTGCGTTTTCATTCGGTAATCTGTATGTTTCTGATTCTCGGAGATAAACAAGTCGAAAGTTAGCACCTGTTGTTTACTCTTATTCATGCATGCCATTTACAGTGATATTGTATTATAAATTAGCTTTTTCCAAAATAGTTTTTATTGGACAAAAACATGCTGCATAAATAATAAGTGCTATCCATCCGTATTTCTCTTGCAGATATTTCCTTGATCAGTAAAAAAGAAAAAAATTAACTATAGTAACAGTATACAAATGGTGCATACTGAAATTAATTTCAGATGATAAATCATAGTTAACATTTTCATTGTTATTGTTGTTGTTGTTGTCGTTGTGGTCCTCAGTCTGACAACTGGTTTGAGCAACTAATCACTCTAGTCTCTCATGTGAAAACCTCTTCATCTCTGAATAACTACTGTCCCCTCCATCCATTTGAACCTGCTTAGTGAATTTATGCTTTCCTCTACTATTTTAAACCCATATACTTCATTCCATTACCAAACTAAATATTCCTTAGTGGCTCAAGATGTGTCCTATCAATCGCCCTTATTTTAGGGCTCTGTCATAATTTTTTTTTGGCTCAATTTCGAATGAAGACCTCAACATTAATTATTCGGTCTCCCCACATAATCTTCAGCATTCTTCTATGGCACCAAATTTTCTTCTTGTCCCAATTGCTTATCGTCCACGTTTCATTTCTGTTCAAAGCTACACTCCAAACAAAAACTTACAGAAAAACTTCCTAATTTATATCAATTGTTCACAAATTCCTGTTTTTCGCGGATGCTTTTATTGCTATTGCGTCTGCCTTTTACAACCTCTGTACGTCTACCATCATCAGTTATTTTGCTTTACAAACAGCAAAACTCATCTACTCCTGTTAGTGTCTCACTTCCTGATCTAACTTCGTCAGCATCGCGTAATTTAAACCAGCTAATACCATTAAGAATGTTTTACTATTGTCGATGGTTATCTTAAATCTTTTCAGGATACTATCCGTTCCGTTCAAATGCTCTTCCAAGTCCTTTAGCGTCTCTGAGATCATCGGAAACCCTAGAAGTCTTTATTTCTTCTCCCTGATCTTTAATTCCGTTTCCGTATTTCTCCTTGGCTTACTTTACTGCTTACCCAACGTACAGACTGAATAATACTGGAGACACGCTAACAACCCTGGCTCACTCTCTTCTCAACTACTGCTTTCCTTTTATGTCGTTCGACTCTTAAAACTTCAGTACGGTTTCCGTACAAGATTTAAATAACATTTCACTTCCTGTATTTTATCCATGGTACCATCAAAATTTTAAAAGGGTGTTGTCCAGCCATCATTGTGAAAATCTTACTCTAAATCTACAATTGTGATAAATACAGGTTTGCTTGTCTTCAACACTACTTCCAAGTTCGTAGTGTCAGTACTGCCTCACGTGTTCCCTTATTTCTGTAGAACCTAACCTGAACGTCCCTGGGATCGGCTTCCTATCTTCTGTAAGTAATTCGTATAAGTATTTTGCAACTATAATTAAAATGTTGTTTCGGTAGTATTCACGTCCCTCAGCACCTGCCTTCTTAGGACTTGGAACTACTACATTCTTCTTGAAGCCTGAAGTTACTTTCCTTGTGTCATATACATTACACATGAAGCTGAATAGCATTGTCATATCTCAACCTCGCAAGATACTCAATAATTCTGAAGGAATGTCGTCTATTACACAGCCTTGTGTAGACTTCGGTCTTTCGGTACTCTGTGAATTCTTCCAGTATCGTATTCTCTCATCCTCACATACTTCCTCTTCTCTTATATAATTGCCCTCAATTTGTTCCCCTGATATAGACTCTCTATATATTCCTTCCACTGCTCCGCTTTCCCTCCTTTGTTTAATTCAACTTCCAACTGAACTCCTGATATTCGTATAGTTGCTTTACTTTCTGCAATGGACTCTTATGTGTCCTACACAGGCAACATGTATCTTTTCTGTAGCTATGGAGATTGATACAGTCTAGCATTTGTATTCTACGCATTTTGCATTTTCTGTCAATCTCATTTTACAGGTCTGTATTCTCTTATGACTGCTTCATTTGCTGCATTTTATACTTTTTCCTGTCGTCAGTTAAACTCTGTACCTCCTTTGTTATCCAAAGATTTATAGTAGGACTTGTCTTTTTACCGATGTGATACGCTGCTGTATTCCTTGTTTCATCTCCAGGGCTACATATTCATCTTCTATTGCGATTCCTTTCGGCTGTTTCAGTCTAACGTTGCATAACGCGGCTGTGAAACTCTCAACAAGCTCTGTGATGTGTCCCACGCTACTAGCCCTGCCGGATAGGCCTCCCATCCATCATAGTGGCCTTCAGTTTAACATCATGGTGAGGCTACGAGCAGCGTGAGCTACAGTGGTGGTTCAGAGGCCGTCCGATACGCTGGTTTACTTTTCCACGTCCACGGCGCGTGCCAATGCCAACCAGACGACACAATATCATTCAGCTTGGAGAGCCAATGGGCGAGGAGCATGTCATTTCCAGTAGCAGTAACCAATCGGACGAATATCGTGTAGCAGTCCACACGTTGATACAACACACGGCTTGGCAGTCAGCAAGATTTAGATGATCCATCATTGAAGTGGACGTGGGACCGCGGCTACCCATAAACTCGTAGAAATAAGCAATACCAGCTGTCGTACTCTTTATAAAATGTATTAATTAAGTGACCAGTTTCGACACAACATTTGTGATTGAAATCTGGTTTCGCAGGACAGAGCGGAACAGGTTGTGGAAAGGGGTCCAAACCAGTTTCTGTTAGTTGCACAAACATGCAAACTTTAATTTGGTAAAACACTTAATCACACATACCCTTAAAAGAATACAGAAACAATACTACTGAAGGACAGAACACGAGTTATTAAAATTGCCTGAAGAAACACACTCGGCTGAAGGCCATAGTTACAAAATAGAAGAACTGAGGGGTTAAGGCCTGGACAACAGGAATTTCAGAAAGAAAATTTTAATTTAAGGTTGCTGAAGGCCTTATCTTAAAATACGAGGGAAGTTCAATAAGTAATGCAACACATTTTTTTCTCGGCCAATTTTGGTTGAAAAAACCGGAAACTTCTTGTGGAATATTTTCAAACATTCCCGCTTCGTCTCGTATAGTTTCATTGACTTCCGACAGGTGGCAACGCTGTACGGAGCTGTTAAAATGGCGTCCGTAACGGATGTGCGTTGCAAACAACGGGCAGTGATCGAGTTTCTTTTGGCGGAAAACCGGGCATCTCAGATATTCATAGGCGGTTGCAGAATGTCTATGGTGATCTGGCAGTGGACAAAAGCACGGTGAGTCGTTGGGCAAAGTGTGTGTCATCATCGCCGCAAGGTCAAGCAAGACTGTCTGATCTCCCGCGTGCGGGCCGGCCGTGCACAACTGTGACTCCTGCAATGGCGGAGCGTGCGAACACACTCGTTCGAGATGATCGACGGATCACCATCAAACAACTCAGTGCTCAACTTGACATCTCTGTTGGTAGTGCTGTCACAATTGTCCCACCAGTTGGGATATTCAAAGGTTTGTTCCCGCTGGGTCCCTCGTTGTCTAACCGAACACCATAAAGAGCAAAGGAGAACCATCTGTGCGGAATTGCTTGCTCGTCATGTGGCTGAGGGTGACAATTTCTTGTCAAAGATTGTTACAGGCGATGAAACATGGGTTCATCACTTCGAACCTGAAACAAAACGGCAATCAATGGAGTGGCGCCACACCCACTCCCCTACCAAGAAAAAGTTTAAAGCCATACCCTCAGCCGGTAAAGTCATGGTTACAGTCTTCTGGGACGCTGAAGGGGTTATTCTGTTCGATGTCCTTCCTCATGGTCAAACGATCAACTCTGAAGTGTATTGTGCTACTCTTCAGAAATTGAAGAAACGACTTCAGCGTGTTCGTAGGCATAAAAATCAGAACGAACTTCTCCTTCTTCATGACAACGCAAGACCTCACACAAGTCTTCGCACCCGAGAGGAGCTCACAAAACTTCAGTGAACTGTTCTTCCTCATGCACCATACAGCCCCGATCTCGCACCGTCGGATTTCCATATGTTTGGCCCAATGAAGGACGCAATCCGTGGGACGCACTACGCGGATGATGAAGAAGTTATTGATGCAGTAAGACGTTGGCTCCGACATCGACCAGTGGAATGGTACCGTGCAGGCATACAGGCCCTCATTTCAAGGTGGTGTAAGGCCATAGCATTGAATGGAGATTACGTTGAAAAATAGTGTTGTGTAGCTAAAAGATTGGGGAATAACATGGTGTATTTCAATGCTGAATAAAACAACCCCTGTTTCAGAAAAAAAATGTGTTGCATTACTTATTGAACTGCCCTCGTATTTCACATAAAGTTCGGCTGAAGGCCATATACCGAACATAGAACAACTCAAGGCTTAAGGCCTGGAAAACAAAATTAAGATACAATCGAAAATTCTCAAATTTTCAAATGATTTTTCAAATTTTAATTTAAGACAGCTGAAGGCCTTATCTTAAATCATTTCACTTAGAAATTTGGCTGAAGGCCACATACTGAACACTAAAACAAACTAAATTAATACACGGCTGAAAGCCTTGCACATTACTTGAGACTAAAAGAAAATCACAATCCAAAACAACAGAACAGTGGTGCTCAGAGGAGTTCCAAGGGTCGGCCTGGGAAGGAAACTCTAACATAAGTTTAGGTGAGACAGGCAGCCAAGCGTAATACCAATCGCATGGCAACATGACCTAGGGACGGCTGAAGAACCAACCAACAACCTACTCAATTCCCTTCCACCCGACCAATGAGAAGACAAGCGAAAATATCAGCGAGGACAAAGATACCAGCAGCACTACATCTTGACAATATCCGTCTAAAAGCAGCCAAGGTACAACAACCACACAAAAAAAAGAACAACACGAAGTCTGTCGAACTACACGCCTCCTGGACAGCATCAACATGGCCAGGAAAACACAATGCCGGAAAACTACGCTAACGACCAGGGCAGTTAACCGGAATGTTAACGGACACAAGGCAGAAGATACCGCTGGTGCACTTCACTAATAATATAAATAATAATAATATAATAACAATAATAATATAATATAAATATAGCGGTCACACCAAAGATGGTACAGCAGTACTGTTATCGATAAGCACTGCTGCTGCCACTGACAGAGGCCAGTCAGCAACTCATTATGGTAGTAACTCAGGAAGCAATAAGAAGCCACTCGACTGTGAGAAAAGGCCAAAGAAGAAACAGCATCAACGCGAGCCGCCATGGCTCAGTGTTATCTTCAGGCACATCTACAACAGAAATCACAAGACAAATATTACAACTAATTCACAAATGTTAATGATTGTACTCAAAAAATAATTTACTTTAAAGCTATTGTTTGAAAACATTAAAGCACTTTAGGAACTGATACCTGTAGTTATGGACATGTTCCTATAGCACCTGAATAGTGGATGTGTTCATTTCCTGGTCCAGTCCGGAAACACAAAATGTTTTGAGAGTTAACACTGCCTTTCCTGAAATATCTTCAGTCGTATTCGCATATGCGTGCACATTATATAGTGTATTTCTTCGACGACCAGACAGGTTGGATATGACTGTCAGTTTGCTTTAGTTCTGGTTAGACTATGATTGTTTCTCCTAACAGATGTTCCTTCGAGTGGTCTAGTATCTTCGGCGTGACAGGTGTCCAATAGACAGTGGATGTTCTACATGTGCTGCATTGCAGAGAGTCCGTCTTCTTTCAAATATGATGGTTCAATGCGATTTTGCTATATGACATTTAGCATAACATGCTTCAATATTGGTTGCTGCTTCTTGGATATTTCGTTGACAAGTTTGGCATGGAACGCTTTTTAGGATTGGGAGTTTGATATTAATAACAGTTTATACAAT
This sequence comes from Schistocerca nitens, assembly GCF_023898315.1. NCBI lineage: Eukaryota > Metazoa > Arthropoda > Insecta > Orthoptera > Acrididae > Schistocerca > Schistocerca nitens. The sequence goes on along the minus strand of NC_064620.1, from coordinate 195,936,534 downwards.
TCTATGCAGTAAATGGCATAACTCTATTGATAAAAATATACTAGGAACGGAAGTCTGTTGCTAAGGCAGAATACTCAAAATTTCTGGGTGTGTGCACTGATGAGAAATTAAATTGGAAGAAACACATCGATCATCTGCTGAAATGGTTAGGTTCAACTACTTACGCTACCAGGATTATTGCGAATTTTGGTGATAAACATATTAGCAAATTACCCTACTATGCCTATTTTCATTCACTGCTTTCATATGCCATCATATTTTGGAGCAATTCACCATCAGGAGAGAAAGTATTCATTGCTCAAACGCTTTTAGTCAGAATAATAGCTGGAGTCCACCCAAGATCACCTTGCAGACATTTATTTACGATACTTGGGATATTCAGAGTACCTTCACAATACATATATTCACTTAAGAAATTTGTCATGAATAACCCATCCTAATTGAAAAATAACAGCGAAGTGCATAGCTACAGCACGAGAAGAAAGGATGATATTCACTACTGTAGATTAAATCTCACTTTGGCACAGAAAGGGGTAAATTATGTGGTCACAAAAACCTTTGATCATTTGCCAAACAGTATTAAAAGTCTCACAGATAGCCAACCAGCATTTAAAAGCAAATTAAAATAATTTATGAATGACAACTCCTTCTACTCAGTAGATGAATTCTTAGACATGAAGTAGTAACTGTAAAAAATAATTATTTAATTAGTTATTTTGTGTGAAGGAAACTTATGTTAAAGTGAAACGTTCCACATCATTAAGAAATGTCGTATTCATGATCTGTGGAGCAAGGATTAATGTATGTATGTATGTATGTATATGTATTGCTTTGCTTTGTAAATTGCAACGAGGACTCCTTTTAGTGTTTTGTTCTTTCAGACTTACGATTCACATTGCAAAGCGTTATTGCACTGTGGCCTGTAATTTACTTCTATACTAACTTTACTTACGAATAGCACGTACGAATTCAGTTAATGAATGACCTTTGTATTTTATTTGGGACGCTCCCCTATTTTCTCAAATAAGTGGTAGACATATCTCGGTCCTCGTGTCCAGAAACGCAGATTTCTTTGAAGGTCAGGCTGAGCAGTTTTCTGATACTCATGCTCATCATGGCATTTCCCCAATAAAGTTTTTGCATGGTTGTGAGTACCTATGTTTGACCCAGGTATGGCCCTTACCTTTTATTTTAGTCTCTTCAACCCTTTTTTGCAACTGAAAAGTAGGCGTGTCGCTTTTATCGTTTCATCTAGAAATACAGATTTATATTAATGACGCCCAGAAATGTTTTTCGTCAGTTTTATTTCAGAGATAAATTTTAGGCTTGACAGGTTAACATTTTAACAGGATTAATTTCTAGTTGTATGTAGGTAGATGAACCTTTCTTATACCAGTTTATTCTGTTGTTATGCCCACTACGGCACTATATAGTATTTTCAGTCTGACGACTTTACGGTGATATTCCATAGGTCAATGTTCTTTAGCATACCTAACACAGTAGTTACCGTTATTTCGTTGTATGTAGTTCTCTACCAAACCTCCCTACTGTATAATGCCATAATCACAATGTTATTCCCGTTGTATCCCCAACTTTTAGCCGTAGAGAATATCAGCCATGTTTGTCCTCTATGATTCTATAGATTACATTTTTCCTTCTCAGACACTCTCTACACATTCAGTAATTAGACTCCAAACCTTTAATGATTGAACACCGTATGTGCAGATGTGATCTTTTAACATATAAATAAGCTTAATAATAATAAAGAATAAACAATACTGTAATTCCAGTATATTTAAACAAAGAACACACACACACACACACACACACACACATAGTTATTATGTATCTCACATTTTTCATACGTCTTATTTGATATTTGATCTCACTAGTTTCTTCAGTGCATTGTATGTGTTTTGTTTTAACAATTCCTATCAGGTCAAAACAACAGCTTTTATTAATACATATGATATGTGCATAACAAATAAACATTTAAGGTACATCATGTCATGATCGAAACAGGTCATACAATTAATATATTTTATAAAAAGTAAGGCTTTCTTCAAGTGCTCAAGTCGTCTTCAGGTCGTCTTCTTCTGAGTTTTTTGGAATTAGTAACTGTCTTACCGGAATACCCTGTAGTACAAACAGCCCGCAAGGATTTTAACCACCACAGTCCACAGCACAGTGGTGTGGTACTGACTCAGTCTCTGTGTAGGTGTTTAACATTTGAAGTGACCATCAGTTACAGAACTCAATGCCCGTTCTGTACAATGAAAAGAGTAGCCGTAGTACTGCAAACACTTTAAAACAACCACTACACAACGGAAGACAGCGACCTACCTATAGTGACTTGAAGACTGGATGGACAAGTGGAGATTTCGGCCAAACCCAGTCAAGACCGAAACAATCCTGTTGAGCCGCAGACACCTGATAAAAAACGGATAACAGAACGACGACGATATATAGATGATACTATGGGACACGTCACTAAGGCTCAATAACACTGTCAGTTTCCTTCGTGTGTTCCTGGTGTTTCTGGACAAATACCTGAACTGGAAAAACACCTAACATACCTACCTCGACAAGAACAAGAAAAAACCTAACCAGAAAGGTTCAAGGATGAATATACGTATGTGACGAAAAAACAGCTACCAACACATACAAGACGTACATAATACTAGTAATATAATCTGCCCCAGTATTCCTGGAGGGCATGCCAAAATCTATAGTAGAAAGACTATACTCGATCTAAATTAGCACCAGGAACAATTTGATCAACCGTGACTACGCCTATAATCTCAGGAACGCTTGAGAATCAGCACTGGATATAATTATGAAATCCAGCAAACACAGAGATCTGGCGGTCAGGGCAGTCGGAGTAAACTACACATGCTGTCTCACAGAAACCTCCGCAGCCGCCGACGAGTGCCCTGGAACAGTACAGAAACAGTTAGTGGGGGAGGGGGGGGGTGGAGGGCGTCTGGTGGGATATAAGTCAGCCACGCGCTCGACGTCATGGTATTTATGGGTTACAATAAGTTTGTGTTCTTATATCTAAACTAATTTATATTCCGTAGCGGCTAAAGAACTGACAAATTGCCTGTTGACTTCTGTCTCGGGTGAAAGCTAATAATTGCTGCTTAGTTTACGACGTGCTGCTTTACAACTGGGAAGTGTTATCAAAAATGGTTCAAATGGCTCTGAGCACTATGGGACTCAACTGCTGAGGTTATTAGTCCCCTAGAACTTAGAACTAGTTAAACCTAACTAACCTAAGGACATCACAAACATCCATGCCCGAGGCAGGATTCGAACCTGCGACCGTAGCGGTCTTGCGGTTCCAGACTGCAGCGCCTTTGACCGCACGGCCACTTCGGCCGGCGAAGCGTTATCCACATCAGACTTAAGATTTGTATCACAAGGGAAAAATGACAGCTACAGTGTGTAGAACAATTTCTTAAGGCTACTGCAGTCAACACAAAATCTTCAAAGAAACTGGCACAAAAGTTACCTGTCATTAAGACGTCACCTGTTCCTGTAAGCGAATCGAGTTTTTCTCAGAGCTATAAACACGAAAAAATCTTTACAGAACCTCAAAACTGACTAATTACCACATAAGCACTGTTGGCCATCCCATGGAGGACATAAGAAACGCAACCGAATTGATCTAATGAGTGCACAATACAACTTCATAAATGAAAGAAACTGGGGGCCCGCAGACACATGAACAACTGATTACTACCGTATATAGGAATGGTAAAAATCATTGCTTGAAAGAAGAGAAATCTAACTTCAGTACGCAAGTAGGAAAAAGAAACTGGGGTCTCTTTACACAATTGGTATGAGTCGCTTGACACCTACGCTAGTCGCTGAAAACCTGTAGGACCACTATTGTAACTGTTCAGAGAAAACGAATAACACGATAAAATCTGTGCCAAACCAGTCACATTTAATAAATGATTTAGATGTGCGTTTAGGTAGTGTAAAATATGAACAAAAAGGATAACATGATAAAGCACGTCCTCACGTAGCAAATGTCGTGACGCAGAAGTTAAGCAACTTAGTGGGAGACACCCGAGCATCCGCTCTATACTCCTCTATACTCAAAAATAAGTTACGGACTTCTTCATGCAGCGGGACACAATATTTTACCAAACGGATATCCTTAATCCAGTGCGTCGTTAGGACGATTGCCTCAATGCTAACGGCGATATTCCCTGAATGGGGTACCTATTCTCGACATTGCGGCCTTCGGACGGGTATTTTTGATCTCCTCTTATAAAGACAAAACTCATTACTTCACGACACTCATGGTTTACAACGACGCTGGTTCTCCGGGGAGTACTAAATGAAATGAAAGGTCATTAGACTGAGCCTGTATGAAAATGTCACTGTATTTATACATGTAAAATTAATCTTATTGATAAACAGATATAGTTTTCCCTTCGAAAGCAGTATGCTTCACTACAAGCTTTTGATGTGGCAAATGACGAACAAATAAGATATCATATAATTCTCTCTACTTTTAACTGACAAAAATTCCCAGTTAACGTTAGAACACAAATGCTACAGGATACCTACTCGATGAAACATGGAAGCATACACCGGTAGCAATCTACATTTTTACAATGAGTCCAGTCAAATATTAACGTTAAAGTTAATCGAAATTCTTGCGTACGGCAAATGTGTTAGAAAAATCTCTAGCACCAGTGAGAGTTTAAAAATAACCTCCGTACTCCTGTTGCCACATATTTTATGCTACAATTAATTTCTGCCTTTGTTGAAATCAGTAGTATGTTTTCATGTCCCAGCAGACACCTAAAATGAAAGAAAATGAAATTCAAAATACTTTTTAGTCAGTACAGAAATTCCAGAGATCTACCTTCCATCCTTTGCTACAGCCAAATTGATTTAATGAACTCATTATTCATAAAGACGTGTTTTGAGAGAGAGGTTTCGAAGTTACCTGATCTTCGGTCTTATTTTATATCCAAACTCTACATTTCCGGACCAAATCTTCATCTAACAGGACTACTCTACAAGCCCTAGAGCCAGTAATAGGAATTGTGAAATACCCTATATATAAAAGTATTAATATAATTAAATTTTTTATTTATATATTCAAAGAAATTTAAGGTAGATACATACTCGTTGTTGATTTTAGTGTCCTTTGGTGTGCATTCCGTTGAAATACATGGTCCACTATTAGGATTCTGATTCTCTTCATTTACACCGTCTCCGTGCAGTACGTTGTTTTCTGGTGTGCTTATTATAGTCTTCTCAAAATTATTGACGTTTGTTGTACCGAAAATGGAGAAGAATGTGATCTTTGTAGTGAAAATAGTTCTTTAATGATAAACCAAGATTAATTACGTTCACAAGACATTGATGTATAGAAGGGAATATCTTCCGATAGCAGAAAACTTTTAAATGTACTTGTTGTAGTCTCAAATATTAAACGGAAAACCAGCACAGAAACACAAAAGGGAAATAAATATTCAAATATACGCACATTGGTCGAGGAAGGGCGCAATTACATTGGTGGAGATTTTTTTGGGGGCTATGAGTGACTAAAAGTTGCTGAAAGTAAATGCGTTTCGTAATGGCGTTATTGGCTTTTGCGTTGAATGTATCAAATATCTCTGCTTTATAGCCGCTCTGCCTCTTACGGTCATTATAATGGGATTTACGACCCATCTGTGCCATCGAATGTCTCTCAGTTTACTTTGTTATTTCTTATCCCTTCCTGGCTATTGCAAGAGATGCATTCGTTAATTGGCAGAATCCATTCTCCTTTGTGTGGACGAGAGGCTTTATGAACGGAACACTATGCGACCTTCACCTTTGTGCTCTTAATTACTCGAAAGGACGGAGCACAACGTTGGTATCTCCTACTTCCGTTTCATGTCCTAAATCATGCAAAAGCTTTTATCCACTAAGTTATCGCAGGGATAATAAATTTACTGTGTTGCCGGCAAGAGACGCAGCGAGCATATTTACATCAGGTAGCTATTATTAAGGCTGGTAGGTTTTTATTCGTTTGGTAGCAAAGGCAGATAATTATGTCGTAAATGCGGAATTCAGTATGCTGTAAGCTTTTAATGTCTAAATATGACAGTATTACCCTGTTAATGACACAATACTTACCGAAATACTTTGTTCACTTATTTTTAGAGTCTGTCGGAAAGGTCATAAACAATTTGTTACAAACAAAAAGTAACTCCACTTTAAACGTCCGAGAGCAAACTAACCATACCAAATCAACTATCAGCAGGTTAGGAAAAGGCCACTCCCTTAAACAATTTTTTTTTGATGTAGCTGAATTTTCTTCTTCTTCGTCTTCTCCTCTCCTGGGCTCCTCTCTGGGCTTTTCACTTCTCACCGCATCCTTGATATCTGTCGCCAAACGTCTCGGTCTCGCCATTTTCCTTCATACTGCTTTGCACCTCTTCATCTATTCTTGAATACCACTTACCCCCACTTTTCGTTGTATTTCTCTTCTTCTTCTTCCAAGTGGTTGGCATGAAAGTGCTCTCTTTGGTCACCTGTCTTCTTCCATTATTTCAACATGCACCAATTATCCACGTTGGTTTCTTACTCTTATTTGCCCCACGATGGAGTTATATAATAGCACTTTAAGCATTACACTCATTTTCGAGAACCTGAGTACATTTCCATGTATTTGATTTACTTGCTATGTTCAAATCACTAAATCTCTTTCAATCTTTAGCAGTGCAACTGGTGCCAGAAAAGGTGAATTTTTTCACCGAGATTTGCCTTTCGTAAACAGATTTACTTGAATGTCAAATAATACTGACATGAAAATAAACACAATGAACAATTGGTCAGTCCTAGGAAGCAACATGCTAATATGTATAACCCCGCCTCCAGCCTTGGAGGCCTAATTGAACGAGGAAGAAGCCAGTCACTGATGGTTACGTACAAATTCCAGACCGTGCGAGTGGCGCATTGGTTAGCACACTGGACTCGAATTCTGGAGGACGATGGTTCCAACCCGCGTCCGGCTATCCTGATTTAGATTTTCCGTGATTTCCCTAAATCGCTTCATGCAAATACCGGGATGGTTTTTTGAAAGGGCACCGCCGATTTCCTTCCACATCCTTCCCCAATCCGATGGGATCGATGACCTCGCTGTTGGGTCCCCTCTTCCGAATCAACCAACCAACCAATTCCAAGCATGTTCTGCGGGAGCAAGATCGGATTATTTAGTGGACACGATACTCTAACGGCGCAAGCCTAATCCCAGAGGACTCTTTGCTGCAGATAGTCACTTGCTGCACTGTGCTAATATCGTCTTGTGTCACGGCACTCGTTTAGGAGCCGCTTGTGGACCGGCGATTATCTGGTTACCGAAACCAGTGACATCTCGGCATGAGGCAGCCACACCACAAAGAAACCACTTTAGTGTGTATGAATACCGACTGTCCAGCGAGGATGGTCATCGAATCGAACTGTCAACTCATTGAGGCGGTGCCAACTCTAGTATTGGCTTCCGCCATTAGGCTGCTGCTCCACTGTCATCCTCACAGAACCGCCTGCCAGGGGTCAAGACGCACCAGTAATGAGCTGTTGGTGGAGCTGATGTCCTTCTAGTCACTGAGCCAACGCCAGATGTCGCATCAGCCTGATTCACCTATGGCATAGCTGAGCTGTGCCACCTTGTACTGTAGCTGAGGCAGTACTGCCCGCTGCCTAAGTATGCCGATGTCGCAGGGTCCCCACACCACTGTGCTGAGACAGACGTAGCAACAGGACAAACTATCTGAGTTTTATCCTTCGAGCACTGATGACTGAGAGCCTGATGCACACCGCCCAGAGCCTGCCTGAATCGAAAACAAGCCTCTTGTAAACACTGTTGGGGCACAAACGAAGGCAACTACTCACAACGAGCGGCCTGTGAATCACCCCAACCCACCATCCTCTACCAGAGAACACCTGCGCACACCTTTTACAAATGGTTCATAAGTGGGTTCAGAACTGGGATCCGTGGACCTGCTGTAGTCATCGTCAACACAGTCGAGAGTATTCTGCAACTGCTCGTTGTTTCCTTGATTTGTTATTCCTAAGTTTATGTCCATCCTTTTCTCATTGTCCTATTTAATATGTATTGATTACCTCAGCAATATATTTGTTTGTAGTACCTGGGAAATGACGAGGGGTGAAATGACGAAATCGGTAATATGCACGCAGTATAATATACGGGTGGCTTCATGCACCTAGTCACATGATGTGGTACGTAGGACATGCTGGCAGAGAGAGTTTATTCTGGTACGTCATATTCCGCTGAAGAAAGTCGTTTTTTATTACGTACCACTTCCAGACTTTCCTATGGAAGCAAGATCCGGTTATTTAGTGGGTCAAATGGTTCAAATGGCTCTGAGCTCTATGGGACTTAACTTCTGAGGTCATCAGTCCCCTAGAACTTTGAACTACTTAAACCTAACTAACCTAAGGACATTACACACATCCATGCCCGAGGCATGATTCGAACCTGCGACCGTAGCGGTCGCGCGGTTCCAGACGGTAGCGCCTAGAACCGCTCGGACACCCCGGGCGGAATATTTAGTGGGTCACTCGAGATACAGTAGTCAGACAGCGCGAGCCCAATGCAAGAGGGCCCAGCAATGTAAGGAAAGTGCGTGATTGAGAGATAGTAGACCATGGGTATCAGGGAAGTTATTTTATTCAAATATAAGTTGTAGCCGAGTGAAAGTGTGATGTAATTAGTAATGTCATGTGAGTTACTATTTTATGAAACCTCTAAAAATTTATGTTCGTTGGTTGGTTTAACGTCCACCGAGTATCTGAGTCGTGTGTGAAGCTTTCCTCCTCCTTTTCTATTCTGCATCACACTTTTTCTCTATTTGAAAGCTGTGATGTAGCACTGTTGGAATGAAAAATAAGTCAGTTCTGCAAAAGCATCTTAAGTTTCGTTTATTCTAATCAGGCAAAACTGACTCAAAACGACGTAGAGTGGTGCTAAGATGCCAGTTCGGAAACGGATAACCATTCGTGACACCATCGCTATACTGCTCTACTTCAATCGAAGCTCAGTCTTCATGATACCAGAGAACCTACCCATTGGTTACCGTGTTTCAGAGAGGTGCAGCTGAACTAAGTGTCCCATGCTGGACTTGGTAGTGCGCCTGTGGTAAATTAAGAACGTCCGTGATATCGCAAAGCTTATGGAGAATGATACGCCGAATGGGTCTCATGGAGATGAGAGAAATAATTTTAAGATTTAAAATATAGTTATTCTGCCTTAATTATCAGAATTGTGTCTACGCGATTTTATTACGGATTAATTCTTTGTAAATAATTGGCGTTTAACTCCTTTTGCCTACCTGTTGTGTTTGTTATACGACTTAGTCAAAAGACGTAGTAGGTTGTTAGGATGATGTTTAACATACGGAATAGAATGACATGTGCATGAAGATGAGAGATATGTTGCCGTAACTAGGTATAGATTCAAGGGGGATGATTCATGGGAGATCAAGTACGTAATTATGTAACAGGAAAATCAAAGTGCAACTACTGTTTCAAGACGGCATCTGGAATTCCAAATATCCTTTACCTACTAGTTGGTTTGATACTGCTGCCAAATGCACAAGTGAAAGTCATAGACCATGTGACACAGACTGGAGCTTGTGGCATCAAACAGTGAGTGAGTTATATAAAAGTGGAGCTACGGTATGGGATAAAGTCAAAACGTGGTGGAACATACCAGATATCCAAGTATTTGATCGTTTGAAAACTGTCAGTTTTCAGGGTCATTCAGTGATTGGAGCCATACAAACTGTGGTTAGGTATTAACTGTATCTGGGTATGTGTTGTAGCTAGCCTTAGCAAGATCGCAAATTCGGAAGGCCGATTTCTTCCAACATTGGAAGAGTGCAACGGCACAGGCTTAATGCAGGAGGGCCCTTTGGTGCGGACAGCCACTTGCTTTAATGTGCTGGGAAGTAATTGCACCATGCATCCGCTTAGGCGCCACAGTCCATCTTTCGCCGTGCGAACATCTTGTTATGCAAACCACTGGCACTTTGGTGCGTGGCGAACGTGACATATGCGGCAGTCACACCACAACGCACCTAAACTTCCAGGTATAAATATTGGCCGTTTGATCCGGCAGGTCATCAGATTGAATTGTCGAATCATCGAGTCGGAAAAAATAAGGACGTAATTACGGTGAAAGAAAAGTATGAAAGATCAAATACAAAATAAATGTATGTATAAGTTCCCGTGAAATGAAATAAGAAGTGTGAGAGAGGAACGCGAAAATAAACTGAACTAGATTCGGAATCAGTTGTAAAAACAAACAGGAGACATGGGAGAAAGCTTCTGAAAGACGGAAAATCCGTGCCACCATCTCATTGTATATCACGTTCAAGCGTATATGGGACACGATAATGGATAAAAAAACACAGCAGTAGTAGTCGTTGGCCTACTCTTGTTACACAGGGAGCTTCATCATTACGAAAGAAGGTACTAAAATCGAAAACGTTCAAGTGTCGCAGTGCTGTTCATGTAAAGTTTTATCGTGGAAAATACGAGACTCCGTAAGTCAATTGGCAGCAATAATCCAGCCAGTTATTCTTGATATTCATCAAAGAGTAAGTCATTTATGACATCATGTCATATGGTATTATATACTGAAGAGACGAAAGTCGTGTGGTAGCGACGTGCGCATATACAAATGGTGGTAGTATCGCGTACACAATGTATAAAAGAGCAATGCATTGGCGGAGATGTATTTTCTACTCAGCTGATTCATGTGAAAATGTTTTCGACATGATTATGGCCGCACGAGGGAAATCAATAGACTTCGAACGCGGAATGGTAGATGGAACTAGATGCCTGAGACATAGCGTTTCGGAAATGACTAGGGAGTTCAATATTCCGAGATCTACTGTGTCAACAGTGTGCCGAGGATATCAAATTTCGTGCATTACTTCTTACCACGGTCAACGCAGTGGCCGAAGGCCTTCATCTAACAACCAAGAGCAGCGGTATTTGCTTAGAGTTGTCAGTGTTAGCAGACAAGCACTACAGTGTGAAACAACTGCAGAAATCAATGTGGAACGTACGACGAACATATCCGTTAGGACAGTCTGGCGAAATTTGGCTTTATTTTGCTATGGCACCAGACGGCCGATGCGAGCGACTTTGCTAACAGCTCAACATCGCCGGCAGCGCCTCTCCTGGGGTCATGACTATATCGGTAGGATTGGTTGGTTGGTTTGTGGGATTGAAGGGACCAGACTGCTAGGGGCATCGGTCCCTTGTTCCAAAACCTTCAAACACCCAAAAAAATAAAAACGAACAATGGAGACGACAAGAGACGACACAGGACAAGAAAGACTCAAACAAAGACCAGACAAAAGTAATTAAAATCACACAGAGTGTGACAGTGGTTGGCCGACCATAGAGACAAAAAAGGAAAAGCCAACCACCGAGAAACACACTAAAAACTCAGACTAAAATCGTAGGCCAAAGGCTAGAATCTATACAAAATGACAAACACTTAGATTAAGTGATAAAAGCCCCCTACCCAAATATAACGCGAAACTAAGCCAGCCTTAGCAGATTCATCAGATAAAAGGGCAGGGAGCCTATCAGGTAGCGCAAACGTCTGCCTGAGGACAGTTAAAAGTGGACAGGCCAACAAAATGTGGACCACCGTCAAAGCCGACCAGCAGCGACATAGAGACGGGTCCGCTTGGCGCAGTAAATGTCTGTGTGTCAAGTGGGTGTGGCCAGTGCGGAGCCGACAAAGGACTACTGAGTTCCTGCGAGTGGCTCGCATGGACGACCGCCACACATCCGTCGTCTCCTTGATAGGACGGAGTTGTTTGGTGTGATCAGGTTGCGCCATGCAGTGTCCCAAAATTCGAAAATTTTGCAGCTTAAGATTGCTCGCAAATCAGTCGCCGTGCGGCCGATGTCCAGAGATGGTTTACTGGTGGCCTCTTTCGCCAGGCGGTCAACATTTTCGTTGCCGGGTATCCCAACATGACCTGGGGTCCACACAAAGACCACAGAGCGGCCGCAACGGGCAAGAGAATGGAGGGACTCCTGGATAGCTAGCACCGGACGACAGCGAGGGAAACACTGGCCGATAGCTCGTAAACCGCTCAGGAAGTCGCTACAGATAACGAAGGACTCACCTGAGCAGGAGTGGATATACTCTAGGGCACGAAAGATGGCGACCAGCTCAGCAGTGAAAACGCTGCAGCCAGCTGGCAATGAATGTTGTTCGTAGTGGTCCCCTAGAGGGAGAGCATAACCGAGACGACCAGCAACCATCGAACCGTCAGTGTAAACGACGCCAGAGCCCTGATACGTGGCAAGGATGGAAGGGAAGCGGCGGCGGAAGGCCTCCGGGGGGACTGAGTGCTTCGGGTCCTGAGCCAATTCGAGCCGAATGCAAGGGCGAGGCACACACCACGGGGGTGTATGAAGGGGGGGCCGAAAAGGAGGTGGAAGGGAAACCCCCAAGCCCAGAGAGAAGCTCTCTGACGCTGACCGCGATCGTACAGCCCGACCGGGGCCGACGTTCTGGGAGATGGACGACCGACTGTGGGAACAAAAGACGATAATTAGGATGCCCGGGCAAGCTACAAACTTGCGTAGCGTAAGCGGCCAGTAAACGTTGGCACCGTAACCGCAGTGGAGGGACACCTGCCTCCACAAGTATCCTGTCCACAGGGCTGGTCCGGAAAGCACCAGTGGCAAGTCGGATCCCGCTGTGAAGGATTGGGTCCAGCTCCTGCAATGCAGATGGGGATGCTGAACCATAAGCCCGGCTCCCATAATCCAGACGGGACTGGATTAACGCCTGGTAGAGCGCAAGAGGGTAGAGCGTTCGGCGCCCCAGCTGGCGTGGCTCAAGCATTGCAGAGCATCAAGATGCAGCCAACACATCTATTTAAGCTGCCGTATATGTGGCAGCCAAGTCAACAGGCATCAAAAACCACATCTAAAACCGATGTGTTTCCACCACGGCAAGAAGTTCGCCAGCAAGATAAAGCCGCGGCTCAGAGTGAACTGTTCGCCGCCGGCAGAAATGCATAACGCAGGTCTTGGCAGCCGAAAACTGGAAGCCATACGCTACAGCCCAAGACTGCGCCTTGCGGATAGCGCCCTGCAGCTGACGTTCAGCAGCTGCAATGCCAATGGAGCTATAGTAGAGGCAGAAGTCGTCAGCATACAAGGAAGCCGAGACAGACGTTCCCGCCGCCGCAGCGAGTCCGTTAATTGCAATTAAAAACAGGCAGACACTTAGGACTGATCCCTGTGGTATCCCGTTCTCCTGAATTCGGGAGGAACTATGGGAGACCGAGACTTGCACGCGGAAGGTACGATGCGACAGAAAATTTCGTAGGAAAATCGGCAGTGGACCCCGAAGACCCCAACCATGAAGCTTAGAGAGGATGTAATGGCGCCATGTCGTATTGTACGCCTTCTGCATGTCGAAAAAGACAGCGACGAGCTGCTGTCGGCGGGCAAAGGCCGTACGGATGGCTGACTCCACGCTCACCAGATTGTCGGCGGCAGAGCGGCCTTTACGGAACCCACCCTGATTTCGAGCCAGAAGGCCCCGAGACTCGAGTACCCAACTCAACCGCCGGCTCACCACGCATTCGAGCAACTTGCAAGGAACGTAGGTGAGGCTAATGGGGCGGTGGCTGTCCACCTCCAATGGGTTCTTGCCAGGTTTCAAAACGGGGATAACAATGCTTTCCCGCCATTATGGCGGAAACTCACCCTCGACCCAAAGACGGTTGTAAAGGCCGAGGAGGCGTCGCTGGCAGTCCATTGAGAGGTGTTTCAGTATCTGACAGTGGATGCCATCTGGCCCAGGAGCAGTATCAGGGCAAGTGGCTATGGCACTGTGAAATTCCCACTCACTGAGTGGAACATTGTAGGATTCGGGATGGCGGGTGTGAAATGAAAGGCTCCGATGTTCCACCCATTCTTTAATGGAGTGGAAGGCCAGTGAGTAATTCACAGAAGCGGAACTGAGAGCAAAACGGTCTGCTAAGCGGTTTGCAATGATGTCAGTGTCAGTACAAACTGTTCAATTTAGAGACAGCGTAGGGACGCTGACAGGGATCTGATAGCCATTGAGGCATCTAATCTGGGCCCAGACCTGCGATGGAGAGATATGGTGGCCAATGGTGGAGACATACCGTTCCCAGCACTCCTGCTTGCGTTGGCAGATAAGGCGGCGGTCCCGCGCACGCAACCGTTTGAAGGCGATGAGTTGTTCAATGGAGGGATGTCGCTTGTGACGATGGAGCGCCCGCCGGCGATCTTTAATCGCCTCAGCGATCTCAGGCGATCACCAAGGCACAGCCCTCCGCCGAGGGGATCCAGAAGAACACGGAATAGCAAGTTCTGCGGCAGTAACAATGCCGGTGGTGACCGAGTGAACCACCGCACCAATGTCGTCATTAGAAAGAGGCGCAATAGCGGCCATGGAGGAGAACAAGACCCAGTCAGCCATACTTATAGCCCATCGGCAAGGGCGCCCAGAAGACTGACGCTGTGGCAGTGGCAGAAAGAATTGAAAGGGGTCACTACGACACAGGTCGTCATGCACACTCCATTGGACAGAAGGTCAGAGGCTAGGGCTGCAGATCGAAAGGTCGATGGCGGAGTATGTGCCATGCGCCACACTGAAATGTGTGAAGGTACCATCATTTAAAATCGAAAGATCGAGCTGTGTCAATACATTCTCAACGGTGGCGCCACTGACCAACCCCACAGAGGGTTATGGGCATTGAAGTCGCCCAGTAACAGGAAAGGCGGCGGCAATTGGGCTATCAGCGCAGCCAGGACATGCTGCGGGACATCACCATCCGGTGGAGGATAAAGACTGCAGACGGTAACAGCCTGTGGCGTCCACACCCGCGACAGCCTCTAGAGATATTTGCAGAGGGACAGACTTGCTGTGAAGGGAGTGAAGGACATAGATGCAGACGCCACCAGGTACCCTTTCATAAGCAGCCCGGTTCCTATAATAATCCCGATAGCCAAGGAGGGTGGGGGTTCGCATTGCCGGAAACCAAGTTTCTTGCAGAGCAATACAGACGAAAGGGTGAAGGTTGAGAAGTTGTCAGAGCTCAGCTAGATGGTGGAAAAAACTGCTGCAGTTCCACTTGAGTATGGTATTGTCCATGTCTGAGAAAGGCGTGAAGGGACTGGGGAGGCAGATTACGCCACTGGGTCACTTGCTGCCACCGATTCAGTACATGCGCGAGCGACATCCATTGCGTCTGAGGGTCTGGCAAGATCGTCTTCAGCAGACGCCAGAATCTCGACCTCATCCGCAGACACTGAGCTTGTAGGAACGGTGGGACGGGTGCCACCGCAGTGTCGGGATTCTTGGGAAACTTTTTCTTCTTCTGTTTCTCTCGCTGTGCCTTCGGTGGTTCAGGCTGGGAGGGCTTCCCTGGGTCAGTCTCAGGGACAGACGACGACCGTGAGGCCCTACGACCAGCGACTGGTGGTTGTTTCAGCCACTTGCGGGTATCCACTTGTCTGCTGGTCTGAACTGGCGAAGGGAGGTCCCCGAGGGACCCCTTCCTGGGGAGAGGAGCCGAAGAAGTCTGACGCTTCTCCAGCTGGGAAGGGGGAACAGATGTCCCCGATGACTGGGGCGGTGTTGCTCCTGATGTAGATAGAGCAGGAGCAACAGGGAATGAAGTGCCCCCCACCATCAAGCGGGAAGGTGTGGTCCTTCGACTCTGAGAGCTGACTGGATGTGTTGCAGCTAATGTAGCTGTAGCAGGAGTGACAGTGGCGGCATAAGAAGACGTCATGTGCACAGTATGTAGCTGGTCAAATTTCCACTTAGCCTCCGTGTAGTTCAATTGGTCCAGGGTCTTGATTTCTATTATTTTTCTTTCCTTCTTCAGAATTGGACAGTCCGACGAGCAAGGGGGATGGTGCTCTCTGCAGTTGACACAGATGGGAGGTGGGGCACATGGGGGATCAGGATGGGATGGACGACCACAATAGCGACACATCAAGCTGGAAGCACAGCATGAAGACATATGGCCGAACTTCCAACACTTGAAGCACCGCATCAGGGGAGGGATATATGGCTTTACATCTCACCAGTAAACCATCACCTTGACCTTCTCAGGTAATGTGTCACCCTCGAATGCCAAGATGAAGGCACTGGTGGCAACTTGATGATCCCTCGGACACTGGTGGATGCACCAGACTAAATGGACACCTCGTCGCTCTAAGTTGGCGTGCAGCACGTCATCGGACTGTAAAAGGAGATCCCTGTGGAAAATAATGCCCTGGACCATATTTAAGCTTTTATGGGGCGTGATAGTAACTGAAACATCTCCCAGCTTCTTACAAGCGAGCAAGGCCCGTGACTGTGCATAGGATGCTGTTTTTATCAAGACTGAACCAGACCGCATTTTGGACAAGCCCTCCACCACTCCAAACCTGTCCTCTAAATGCCCTACAAAGAACTGAGGCTTCAGAGATACAAAGGATTCACCATCAGGTCTGGTACAGACGAGATACCGGGGAGAATATATTTCACTGTTATCCATAGACTTTCGTTCCTCCCATGGTGTGGCCAGGGAGGGGAACGATTTGTGGTCATACACATTAGCTTTAAAATGAGCCCTCGAACACTTATAGACTGCCGGTGGCTGGCCACCGGCAAGAGATGATGTGCCACGCTTCATTGCGTGTCATCCACCCTGATGCCACCTACTCCGACCAAGGGCCCTCCACATGGGCGCCACCCAGCCACAGCAAGGGCCACCTGACAGGATGGCCATTGCTGGGAGTCCTGATGCCCCAGGGAGATGGGCATCTACCCCTTGGCATACATGAGGAGTAAACGGCGCAGGCATCAGTAGAGCGATCCCTGTGTTGTCAGGGGGCTACAACCAACAGGGTACATGGCGGCCCCTGTACAACGGACTGGCTACCGTGCTGGATTTTAGATGACATGTCGTCAGAGCAGAAAGTGGCACTGCCCATCGCATGGCGGAAAGTTCATGCAGGAACGTATCCATGCAAAAGAGATGGAGAGCGCGCAGGACTGCAATGCAACGACGAATAAGCTGGCGAAAGGTCTGACTGCTAGATGGACCCAATGCACCAAGTAAGGCACCCTCCCCCAATCGGCTCGCTCTTCGGAAGAATATTGAGATATGGAGGTCAAAACCGACAGGGGACCATCACATAAGGCCGAAACTTTTGAGACTCCTTTTAGTCACCTCTTACGACAGGCAGGAATACCGCGGGCCTCTTCTTACCCCCGAACCTGCAGGGGGGTATCGGTTGGACCCTAGATGACAATTGATGCGTGGCCTGGTCATATGAGTCCCGCTTTAAGTTGGTAAGAGCTGATGGTGGCGTCAGAGTGTGGCGCAGACCAAACGCAAGTTGTCAACAAGGCACTGTGCAACCTGGTTGTGGCTCCATAATGGTGTAGACTGTGTTTAATGGTGTGGACTGTGTTTACAAGGAACGACTGTGTCCTCAGGTCCTACTGACAGGAAATAGTTACGTTCGGCTAGTTTGAGGCCATTTTCAACCACTCATGGACTTTATGTTCCCAAACAACAATGTGCCTTGTCACGGGGACGCTATCGTTCGCGGCTGGTTTGAAGAAAATTGTGGATGGTTCGGACGAATGATATGGCGAAGCAGATAGCACGAACTGAATCCTATTTAACAGTTTGACACGTAATTGGGACGTCAGTTCTTTGCACAGAATCCTGCACTGACCACATTTTCGCAATTAAGGACGGCTGCTGATGCTGCTGGGTGTCCAAGTCTTATTGAGACCATGTTACGTCGAGTCGCTGCACTACATCAGGCAAACGGAGGTCCGACACGATATTAGCAGATTTCTCATGACTTTTGTCACATCAGTCTAGGTGTGCAAACTTTCAAATGAGAGTTAGAAACGTGATATCACGCTATGCGTGTAAGAGGCAGAAATCACAGTACAATATCTGATAATGATTTCGAAACGTGTCATGTAGTTCCAGCTGTAGTTATTCAATACTTTCCACCTCATTCCAATGGCTAACAAAAAAATTTTTCCTTTAAGTTAAAAGGTTTTTCAGGTATATTTTTGGGGGCTGTCTTTGTGTAAAACGCTTAAAATATCCAGTCTCATTCAGTTTTGACATAAATTGAGAGTATCAGTGTCGTGTACAGCTTGTAGCTATTTTTCAGTATAATAAAGCCCGTATTGTTTGTGCTATCTCTTACATAATTGCTTAGACAAAATAATTTCAGATTAATTTCGATCAATTTATGGTATTAAATCTTTGGTTTTAGTGGACAGTGTACGATATGCAATTTCATTTTTCCGTTAGTGTGTTGACGTAAATTTCGGAGGAACTATCTATTAAAACCCACTGCTATTGATCTTACCATAAGGATAATAAGCAACGAAAAAGTATTTAAAAACTAAATCGATAAAAATCTACACGAATAACAGCTCTTTGTGTGCTCAATTCCAATTCCCAACATCCTGAACTTCTGTTTAGCGATAATGTAACTGCTACGTTGCTTCACATTATAAATCATAATTCTTAAAACTATTTAAAAGAATTTTTTTTCCTCAATTTCTTCTCTTATTTGGGCTGAGTTGTGAAGTTATAGAATTCCGGCACAGAGCATGTTTTGCGATGTTTCACTATGTAACCTTCTATTTTATGCGCTATAACACAGCTATTTCTCAACGTAAAAGTAATGCAAAATACGAGCACTGGGCTCAGAAACTCTGGAGAAGCAGAACTAGAGAAGTTGGAAGGAAGAACGTACTATTCGTTTCCTTGATAAACCCAAAGAATAAAAATGTTCTACTGACTCCACCTCACGTACAGATTGAGATTGTGAAAAAGTTTATTAAAGCCATACCAAAAGAAAGTGGCGCAAGTATATGGCAAATAGGTTTCGGAGGCTATCAGAAGCTAAGCTGAAAGAAGGAACTTTCGTCGGCTTTGACAATTTGAATCTAATGAAACATGAACCATCTGAAAACAAATTGAAAGCCATTTAAAGATCTTCTTGGCTGTACTTTAAAAATTTTGTCAACAAGATTCTCGGCAACTACAAAGGATCTAACTAGGAATCTTGAATAACTTCAGAGTATCTGATGGCTCAACGAGCTTGAAGCAGTGTTTTCTGGACACCCACGTCAACTGTCTTCCAGAAAACGTAGGTGCTCTGAGTAAGGAACATGGCCAACAGTTTCATCAAGAGATTAAAGAATGGGATGTCAATGTGATGACTGGCTGTTGATGGGCGCTACTCAGGGAGTGTTCTAAGGCAGAATGAACGGTTCAAAGCTGAGTTAACATGGTGTTAGCGGAATGGTGTGGGGGAAGGAAAGAGATTTTAAGATATATGCCTTTGAATTACTACTGAATACAATAATATTTCATTAAAACGCTCTAATGTTTGTCTATTTTTTGAATATATACATTTATTGTGAATTTTATGAATCTTTGTCATTACTTTGTAAAAAAATTCTATGTGAGAAAGAGATATTTTTGGCGTTTCTGCACTTAGCGTACCGAAAACTTTAGAATAACATAACAGATTTAAGAAAATTGCAGTGTATAGATCTGTAAATATATGTCATTAGTTCACACTCATATCACAACTTTAACCATGGCCATGCTGATTAGGGAATGTGGTCATGATCAGAAGTGAATATGCCCAATGATGTATGCTCTGTTACTAACTTAACAGTCTGATTACTCAAGATTAATTACACTGTAAGAATAATTGACAATTAGAGAGCTAACATGGAATGTGCTCACATGAATTAAAATTTAACCAAGGCAACAACCATCAAACTAAAATTTTCAAAAGTATTAATAAGAAGCTCGTTGCACAAAAAACTTTATTAACCCTCTGCTGGGCACGTTGGAAAACGTACATGACTTGGCACTTGGGCTCTTTCAAGACCCCCAGTTCATTTGACTGGAGCACTTTATTTATTGTTGGGTTTTTCCATTATTTCCTTGTTGTAACATCAAATTGTTATATTCCACAGTGTTTTTATTATTAGTGGATCATATATATATATATATATATATATATATATATATATATATATATATAT
The DNA here is from genome assembly GCF_023898315.1 of Schistocerca nitens. Taxonomy (NCBI): domain Eukaryota; kingdom Metazoa; phylum Arthropoda; class Insecta; order Orthoptera; family Acrididae; genus Schistocerca; species Schistocerca nitens. Next base: position 195,916,379 of record NC_064620.1, on the reverse strand, counting down.
ATATATATATACCCACACACAGGGTTAGTCACCTAACGTTACCGCTGGATATATTTCGTAAATCACATCAAATACTGACGAACCGATTCCACAGACCGAACGTGAGGAGAGGGGCTGGTGTAATTGTTTAATACAAACCATACGAAAATGCAAGGAAGTATGTTTTTAACACAAACCTACGTTTTTTTAAAAAAATGGAACCACGTTAGTTTTGTTAGCACATCTGAACATATTAACAAATACGTAATCAGTGCCGTTTGTTGCATTGTAAAATGTTAATTACATCCGGAGACATTGTAACTTAAAGTTGACGCTTGAAACCTCCAACGTTCAGTTGCGTGTTGTAACAAACACGGGCCACGGTCGGCGAGCAGCATCTGCAGGGACATGTTTACGATGACGACCGTGTTTACGAGTGTGGCTGTAGTGCACTGTTGTGGTTTGGTCTAGCTGTCGCCGTGTCCGCATGTAACGCTTGCTGCTATTGTTATTCTGCATTCGTCTCTGCACGCAGAGCAACTGTAGTACACCGTGTTACCAGACGTCTGTGATAGTGTAGTGTTGTAGGAACTGTGACCATGGAGTATTCGAACTCTGAAAAGGCGGAGATGATACTCATCAATGGCGAGTGTCGACGAAATGCAGCTGAAGCCTGCAGGGTGTATGCAGAACGGTACCCGGACAGAGAGCATCCAACGTGCCGCACATTGCAAAACATTTACCGCCAACTGTATGCAACAGGTATGGTCATAACACGCAAACGGGTCCGTAACAGGCCCGTCACAGGAGAAGCGGGTGCAGTTGGTGTGTTAGCTGTTGTTGCCATGAACCCACACATGGGTACACGGGACATTGCGAGAGCCGGTGGACTGAGTCAAAGTAGTGTCATGCGCATACTCCATCGTTACCGCTTTCACCAGTTTCATGTGTCGTTACATCAGCAATTACACGGTGATGAATTTAATCATCGAGAGCAATTCTGTCAATAGGAATTCATAGAGAATGCGTTGCTGTTCTACCTGTTTACCGATGAAGCGGGTTTCACAAACCACGGGGCAATGAATCTACGGAACATGCATTACTGGTCCGTGAACAATCCTCGCTGGCTCAGACAGTTAGAGCGACAGCGACCGTGGACTGTAATTGTATGGTGCGGAACAATTGGCGACCACCTCATTGGTCCTCACTTCATTGCAGGGACCCAAACAGCTGCAACATATATCGCGATTCTACAGAATGATCTGCCAACGTTGCTCGAAAATGTCCTACTGGAAACGCGTCGACGAATGTGGTATCAGCATGATGGTGCACCTGCACATTCCGCAATTAACACTAGACTGACCCTTGACAGGATGATAGACGGGCGTTTCATAGGACGTGGAGAACGCATAAATTGGCCAGCCCGTTCTCCTGATCTTACACCTCTGCACGTCTTTCTGTGGGGTACGTTAAAAGAGAATGTGTACCGTGATGTGCCTACAACCCCAGAGGATATGAAAGAACGTATTGTGGCAGCCTGCGGCGACATTACACCAGATGTACTGCGGCGAGTAGGACATCCATTACGCCAGCGATTGCAATTGTGTGCAGCAAATGATGGCCACCACAATGAACATCTATTGGCCTGACATGTCGGGACACACTCTATTCCACTCCGTAATTGGAAACGGAAACCACGTGCGTACGTGTACCTCACCCCTCATGGTAATGTACACTCTTTGACATAAAGCTTGACCGGCGGCCGGCCGCTTCAGAGGCTAAGTCCGCGCCGATCGCGACATGGGACAAAAAAACTGGCCAACTCGCTAATTCTCTAAGTCCGGTTATCTGCACAATCTGGCAACACTGTAGACTGCGGCACTTCCTGGAGGAAAACTTGTCCCATGATAGAGAAACTCTAGGCTGATTACGATTCTGGTCTAGCGGTAGCGTGCGTTGTTTCTGTTCATAATGTCAGTGGATCGAGAGCAGCTGGCATAAAATATTTTTATAGCCTCTTCTGTCTGAATGCTGAAGACGTGAATGTAATGGTAGCGCAGATTCAATCTATTTCGCTTTGTGACACACCGATATCAAAATTTTATCCAGTAACGATTTTGCGGCAGATTTCCTGCAGACTGTCCTCCTCTGGACGCCGTATGCGGCAAAGCTCCGGGATCCATTTGCTGGCTACTGGCAGCGGCCGTGGCGACAGCAGCGGCGCTGCACTCCCCCGTTCTTTATCGAAAGCGCCTGCTACCGATCATCGCTTTTGATGATTTAAAACGCTTTATTATTAAATGTTGCTCCACAGAAAATTTCTACAATTTCCATTCACGCTCAAAAGCAACGGAGACAGACGCCCTGATTAGTAGGCGGGTATTATATTACATTAATCGGCAAGAGCTGAGTATGGCCCGAAATTAATTTTATAGACTGGGACGAAATTAAACCACCTCACTACATTCGATGAATTTATAAATGCTTCATACCTCGTTTCTTTTCCTTTCAAACTCAATTATTTGTGCAACTTTTGGTCAATGTTTGGATGTTTTCGTCAAGCCAGAGCGAGCGTCTGTGGTGTAAAGTGTATTACAGTTCTTGTTTCATTCCTTATGGTAAGTCTATGCGATAAACTGTGTGAATACCTTGCAATGCATGCTCTGTAGCAGTGCAGGAACACTGCACATTTGGAGTTCCATGTATGGGTTCATGAAGTATTTATTGTTGATCGGAAGTGATGGTTAAGGTCATCAGATTTAAACCAGAAAAATTTGTCGTTTTGAAGGTTTCAGAGAACGGAAAGGAATTGCTAACGCCGGTGTTAGAAAACGTCTACAGTTAAATGCTATTGCAAAAATTTAGAAGAAGGGAACTACATTAATGAACATGTGCACTTCATAAACAACCTTCTGACATGTTAGACCTATATGACGAACAAAGCTCAAATTTATATCTTTGACAGTCGGTTTGAATCTTTTCAGGGTCTATTTTACAGTGAAGCACCTTGGAATTTGCAAAGCAGAAATCCATGATATTAACTTAATTTACTAAGTCGAAATCGGACGAAGATTGATGTTTAAAGGCATTCTTCAGATTTCGCATAAGAAATTTTTACTAGCAGTTTGCAACTCCATTAATTAAAATGGAAAATAAAAGGTTGTAGTCAGCGGCTTCTACCGTGATTCGAACTGCTATGTCTTATAGTACAAGCACTGCAACGCACAAGGGAACCTCTGAGCTAACGACACACTGGCGGCCAGAGGCGGAATATAGTCACTGCGATGTTGCCTGAGCCTCAAAACGCAACCTTAAACACACGAACAGAGGAGGTGGAGATTACTGTTTTAACGTCCCGTCGACAACGATGTCATTAGAGACGGAGCACAAGCTCGGATTAGGGAAGGATGGGGAAGGAAATCGGCCGTGCCCTTCCTAAGGAACCATCCCGGCATTTGCCTGAAGCGATTTAGGGAAATCATTGAAAACCTAAATCAGGATGGCCGGGCGCGGGATTGGACCGTCGTCCTCCCGAATGCACACACAAACAGGTGTTACTTATGTGAAGAACGCCGTTCTTGGAGTCCAGAAATTAAATATACTTTCTAATTGTGTCATCTTGCAGTGGATTATATCGTACGAGTCTTCGATGTGGAAAACGAATGTCAAGTGAATTTAGCGAGGTAACGCCGACCTACACCCGGAAGTAAATGCACTATCAGAGTGTTGACAAATACTTGCTACGACGCTGCCATTTCTAGGCTCTCTGACGAGGCAGCTCTTCAGCGAAATGCTTGCCGTGATTCTCCGATACGGTTCTTCAGAGTGGAGACGCGCGCGCACGTTTGGTTTTTATGCGGCGTTCTCCCCTGATGGTTTCTGACGTCGCCTTGTGGGCTATGTATACATATGAGATATTCAATTATCATTAATCCAGAATGATACAAGTTTCAGCTTCCGGCGTGGAAGAAGGCTGTTGACGCCGACATTATATCATTTCAACGTAGGGAAAGCAAAACGGATCATTCAATGTTTCTCATTCAACATAAAGCATGTGAGATAATTTTCCGTAACGTTCATAATCATCTAAAAATACAAACGAAGTAAAAATACACCGGAAGCTTATTCGAATTGAATATAACGCTTTGCACCTCGATGTCGAATTTGTCCACTTGCAATCTTTTGCAGCATACACATAGAATGTCATGATTACCACGAGAATGAAGAAATATGTTGGTAAGGATGGAAGCAAGAAGAGACGCAGTCAACAAATATTCTATTCCTCATGGCATTCATTTCATTTGACACGTAAGAAGAGGTAAAGCGGGAATTTACTTTCGTTAACACGAAAGATATGCCGCACATATTGATAACGAGGAAGTCTGCGTCTTCATACGTTTCCTCCTTGAAATCTGTATGCTCTATTATATACTAAGTAGCCCGATCATTGTTTCAGTAATGTTACCCTCTTGTTTGACCCCGTAACGATGAACAGATTCCAAATGCATGTCTCCCTTCCTGGGTTGTTTTTTGTGTTTTATTGCTTGGAATTCCTGAAGCAGACCACTGTGCCTTCCCCCCTCGTGGGTTAGGTCTCAAAACTAAACCGCTTTGTATCCAATGGCATAATTTATTCAGACAGCATCAGCATAAGACTATCAAACAAAGCCTTCCATTTACAGTTGCAGCACTCTAACCAGCACTGACCAAAGTGTAATCCACGGTCATGGTCCTAAATTACCAGCTGTCTGCTACTGTGGCAAAGTCCGTACTACACTGTCGATTCCGCAGCACCATTTTATCTGGTAACACTGTGTAGTTGCACAGTTGTGCTACCAGGTCTGTCCTCACACTGTCAACTTTATGTATCTCACTTCTCCTGTAGCGTAGATCACGAGGAGCCGAAGTAAATGAGTGTATTCTGCATGACGTAACATTCGGTATTCCCTTCTTTCATAGCCACTCTTCATGTGCATCGATACCAAATAGGAATGTGAAAACTCTTGCGAGTGAGAGAATGACAATAACAATCGTAACAAGAACAAGCAAATAATGAATGATGTTTATTCCAACGCAGAACGAGAATGGCTTTAAATATAAAAATCTGTATCTATATCTATATCCATATCTATTGATCTTTGAGTTGGCACAATGCAAATATATTCTTAGCATTTAGTTACTGAATTTAGTTCTGTATGTTTGCAGAGAAAAGGAAAAGTCGGTACTTCTCGCTAGTGTAATATAATGTGAACCAGCAACTACCCTTTCCTTAGAACACGACTCAAGCAGGTCCTCAAGTAGGTAGCAAGGCACTGCTGCATTCTGTTCCCTGACATTGCTCTGATGACGGTTAATGCAGATAGTTCCGATTATGAAATACAAAACGTATTGCAGGTTAGTTCCTAGGATAGTAACATTAAATTTGCGTTGTAGACGGCACATGAACGTGACGACTATCCATATTACTCATCAATATAAAAAGACAATATTTTGGGAATTTAGCAGGATTACTCAAAATGAATTCTGAAATTGGGTGACTGACTGCACAGGTGCTAAACGTCGTCAAGAGTATACGATGTCCTAATCGCATTAGGAATATGAAGAACGTCTTCGACAGCTCGCAACTTTCACATTGCTATCTCCACCCTACTCCAGACAGCCCTCGGTGGAGTTGCACTACGTTGCCGATGTTATGGAAGGCCTTCAAACCGACAACAGACCACATATTGAAAAATACAAGCGAATTCTCTTGCAGCGTAAGCTTATTGTAACTAATCTAAAAACTATTGGAGAGGAACATTGTCCTATTCAAAAAAAGTAAAATGTTACACACTGTTGACGTCAAACGGACATTATCTATGTCCTGTCTTGTGTCCTACTCATCTATAATATCAAGTGTACTATGAAAATGATTATATATAATGGATGATTTGGTAATGCATTGATACCAGATGGTGGGGGCCGGCCGGTGTGGCCGTGCGGTTCTAGGCGCTTCAGTCTGGAACCGCGTGGCCGCTACGGTCGCAGGTTCGAATCCTGCCTCGGGCATGGATGTGAGTGATGTCCTTAGGTTAGTTAGGTTTAAGTAGTTCTGAGTTCTAGGGGACTGATGACCTTAGAAGTTAAGTCCCATAGTGCTCAGAGCCATTTGAACCATTTGAACTATTTAACACAAAATGACATTAAAAATTAAAGTTATTCACTAGCAGCTAGTTGAGAATATGTATGAACATTAAATGACACGACGAACTGAAATAATATGACGAAGAGTTCAGTGCTCACTGGGAATAGAGCCCCACACATATCGTTGTTGACTACTCACAAAGAGACGTCAGCTACCGAATTTTTCTCCACCAGCTGCTCAGAATAGCATCTTGAACTTACAGTCATCTCGCAAATAGTTCTGTGTCTCACTGGGAGTTAAAAACGTCAGATATCGTTTGTGTTGACAACGAATGAAAATACATTAAAAATCAAAATTATTATCCACCAGCAGATAGGTGTTCTCATGATAGAGCTTGATAATACATAATTAAATCTTTACTGCCGGGCCAGGATTCGATCCCATTCACGCGTAATATGTGAAGGTGTTGAGGAATCTGCAGTTTTGAACAAACAACAAATTGTAGCCGAGCTGTATTGCCACGAAGGGATCAAATTCCGCGTTAAGGGCGGTCTGAGTTGCATTCCCAGTTTATAACCAATTTTATCGACATACAGAAGCTCAAATAAAAGATGGAATAAGTGTCCTGTGACCATACATAGCGTTTGTGTCGTCACTTGAAATAAATAACTAGTATAAGAAAGGTTACTGGTGATAGAGTTTCTACATGTCGCCACTCCAGACTTTATTGTGGTTCAACCTACCGTCTACTTGGTAAAGAAGGAATATCATCTTTAATGTGAATTTTCAGACCACGCAGCCATTATATCTCCTTCACTTGGTGTAGCCAGGAGAGAATGGAATCTGTCTCTCCCTATCTAAAATCATTGGCGGAAGTGGGAATCGAACCCAGACCATAGGTATAACAACCTACCATCCGTCCAACAGACCACGAAATCCTCTTCTCTGCGAGTCATTTTTCTATCGTAACGCAGTTGCGCCACACTGGATGAGAATTCTGACACACAGGCTCCCTGTAGTAATTTGCAGCATGTTCAGTAAATTCATTTACTTGGTTGACCGAATCACCATGAACTAGCTGCCTCGGCTACCCAGTGCATACATTCGACTATTTTGTAATCACAGAAATAAAATCACGTAACTGCCACCTACACACAACTGCCAAAAGTGTAGGATGCAGAAGTTTAAATAGGAAGTGTTCCTTTCCACTTGAGCTATTCTATTGCGCTATCTGTTACTAGAAAACGTCGTTCAGTCCAAAAGAAAAGCTGTAACTGTTTGTCTCTCAGAAGTCAAGACCTGGCCATATGCATAATCTCACAGCGCTGTGGAATCCAGAAGTTCTGGAGGAATAGTTGCCGAGCTCTGGAGCTGCTGTAGCTACGTGTCAGCTTCTAGCATAGATTAGATGCCGCGAGTTCGAATACATTCAGTGCTACATTTTTTAAAACGCAATTCTGCTCTCTGCTGAAGGTATCAATCTAATGGAACTTTGAACATGATTCCCTTCACTTCTCAACCCAGAGTAGTCGCATGTGGAAAAAGGGCTAACTACTGTGACATTTTGTTCTATTCAGGTTTAATAGACAGCAGGCAGCAGATGCATCTCGAAGATGTGCAGGGAGAGCGCATCGTGCCATAATATGTCAGAAAAGTATTTTCTACATTAGCCGTCGTGTGGTAGTGATATTTTATTCTTCTTCAAACTTTGTTTGACAGCTTTAACTCAGAACAAGTTTTCTACATGCATGTAATCAATAAACTGCATGTGCATTGTCAGACTGTCATAGGTAACATCTGAGAATTCGCATATATCGTTGATGATTAATTTCTCTCTCATGTTTACTATTGTTTTAACAACACTAAAGGAAACCTTACGAAAATTGTGCACTGTATTATAAGAAATGAAATAAAACTAACTCTCAGAATTCTACGTCTGGCAATATGCTCGATCTAGCAACATGTAGACTGCGGCACTTCCCAGAGGAAGTCTTGACTCCAGTCTTAGTACATTACTCTTGACTACGACCGTAGTCTTTAGGTAAAACGCGAGACCAGCTAATATGATATTGTAGATTCGCTTGAATTACACTCATAGCTTCACCACCGAGAGGAAAGGGGCGATAAATATTTTGTCGATATGTGCTTTCGGTCGCCAGACGTCATATTAGCTGGTCTCGCGTTTTACCTGAAAACTACGGTCGTGTTCCAGCAGCGGTATGAATAAAATGATGTTAATAATAACAGTAATAATCGAATTATCCGGCAACTTCACACTTCACAGTGGATTTTCTCGAACTAAGAAATTTGCTGAATTTGTGAAAAATCAAAATGGCTTCACATCCAGCCTATGATGCCTAGAAGAGTCTTTACATCCTGCTGACATGAGAATAGCATAATCTCTGCGTCAGAAGCTTGCTTCTACATGACCCTTTAATAGACTCGCATTTTTTCCACCGTGACTAATTTTGTAAGCTAAGCACATCATCCGTTACAGCACACTCTTGGGGCTTGGTAATGTGGCCACAATGGTATGGTGGAACGAGCTATCACAGGTGCAATGCGTGGGTTCAGGCATTTACTTTTAAGAGGCACAACAGATTTATTTTACCTCTGGTAACCTCAAGAGAAAGACGTTATAATCCAGAATCCGCATTAAACATCACGTTCCCTCATTACCAACTGGGCAGAGCCGGTTTACGTTGGGAAATGACACAGCGGAAGTCATGGTAAACAGAAATACAGTCGCCAGTAAGCTTACTTACATTAGAAAATTTTATTTTATTTGATGAACCGATAGCCGTTTAAAGGGACAGGGCTCTTATTTTACTTGTACTTGATTGAACTAGAGACGTTTAAAAATTTGGTGCTGGACTGTGATTCGAATTCGTATCTCCTCTTTCGAGGATCTCAATCTCTCGGAACAGTATAGTTCAGTCATTTCGTTCCTTTTCCCAAGACTGCAATCTTCTCTAGGTCTCCTCCAAAGGTAAGTATGTGGGTCTGAAACCTGTTCCAGTACAAAAATATTCATAATTTCATTTCTAGCTTTATCAAGTGCACACCCACCTGCTAGTGAAAATTAACGCGCAATTTCAATGTCTGTTCATGTGTTTCCAACAATCGCAACAGGTGTCGTTATTTCTGGTCAAACACGCACACATCTTACTGTTCATGAGTAAGCAACTGATACTTAAGCTATATTCGTGGATGCACGGTAGGTGTGCAGTTCGATTGTCGCTTAGGCACAAAAGTTTGTATCCTTATTTTAGATTCAGACACCTAGCGGCTCGTAAGAAAAACCGATACGTAACATTTGATTTTTCTTAGTTAACAATCGGATTACGTGTTGGGTTCGTATCTCCGTCACAGAACTTCACATCATGCACTTCATCTTTAAATGCATGCACACTTTGTTACTTCAGAATGGAGGTATATCAGACATCTTTCGTAGTTAGATAACAGGGACGAAGGGTCTTGATAGGAGTCACGGTTTATTACAAAAATTGTCGTCTTTTATTTTCAAGTTTAGATTTGGTTACTGGTATTGGCCAAAATTTCGGTAATTCATGACTCTTCATGGCTAATCATCAATATGATGTGATTAGATTAGATTAGATTACATTAGATTAACTCTTGTTCCATAGATCATGAATACGACATTTCGTAATGATGTGGAACGTGTCATTTTAATGAAAGATTTCTTTAAATACCATGATTCAATTTCTTTACAACAATTTTTTACACTCTCTCTCATTGCTTTTTATTTATCTCTCTCTCTCACAAACACACACACACACACACACACATTCTTTTTTATTTTTATTTGTATGTTGTGCTCGACTATCGGCGAGGCACGAAAACGCCTGTGAATGACTTTCTTAGTTTTGAGTACACTTACGAAAGAAATATAAAAACAACAATGAGAGTTACTGATTTATGATGTTCAGTTTGCAGTCAGTTCTGGGTATTATTAGTAACTACGCTCCAGTCCCTAAACCTAGTTACAGAAAGCGAATCAGACGCATTACGTATTCCAGGCCGTAGCAGCCGTGACTTGGAGACACCAGCTATGGTCACTTCCCAGACCGCTGTAGGATCACATCGGTTCGTCTTCTTCCTGCTGGTACTGTAACTGAGATTTGGCAACAAGGCAACGTATGTTTGGCAACTCTGTGATCGACGAGTTACTTCCTGGAGTGCACGGAATTAAGCCTCAAAGTTCACTTGATTTTACCTGTCATTTCCATTGAGTAATCTGAGTTATTATCGCTTGAAGGGTAACAAAAGATTGAAAATTTACGGTTTTCAGCCCAGGAAAGTCGTTGCAGGTGGAAACCGCAACTAATCTCGACCTTCAAATAGCGGTTTACGAGTTCTAGTTACTATTGCCCTCGTAATAGGAAGCTAAGACCCATACCTCCTCGCCAGCTCTGTCGTAACGTGCTGACCTGTGAAAAAGCGTCTGTTACGGTTCGCAGTTCTTGTCTCACTGACTGTAACGTTTTTATCCCTTCTGTGAAAGAGCTACAAGCAGTCAGATCAAACATCAATAAGGAAACAGCAAGAAAATGCTTTCAGCTCATAGTGCAATGTTGACAAACTTACAATGCTGCACAACAGGTAAGGCCTCTTTCCGCTGCTGACAAGCGAATTTTGGGTTTCTAGGAATACGTAACTATATTTATGAAATGCCACATTTGCATACCTCTTGAGTATGACACAGCATACCAATTAAACACAGACCCAATCAAAATCTAAGTGAGTAGTATTTTACTAATTCGTGTCGATAGAGGCATGCTTGTGTACAAATACTTTCGCCGTAAGGTTATCATGGTTAGTTTTATTTCATTTCTTATAATACAGTGCACAAGGTTTCATTTAGTGTTGTTAAAACAATAGTAAACATGAGAGAGAAATTAATCATCAACGATATATGCGAATTCTCAGATGTTACCTATGACAGTCTGACAATGCACATGCAGTTTATTGATTACATGCATGTAGAAAACTTGTTCTGAGTTAAAGCTGTCAAACAAAGTTTGAAGAAGAATAAAATATCACTACCACACGACGGCTAATGTAGAAAATACTTTTCTGACATATTATGGCACGATGCGCTCTCCCTGCACATCTTCGAGATGCATCTGCTGCCTGCTGTCTATTAAACCTGAATAGAACAAAATGTCACAGTAGTTAGCCCTTTTTCCACATGCGACTACTCTGGGTTGAGAAGTGAAGGGAATCATGTTCAAAGTTCCATTAGATTGATACCTTCAGCAGAGAGCAGAATTGCGTTTTAAAAAATGTAGCACTGAATGTATTCGAACTCGCGGCATCTAATCTATGCTAGAAGCTGACACGTAGCTACAGCAGCTCCAGAGCTCGGCAACTATTCCTCCAGAACTTTTGGATTCCACAGCGCTGTGAGATTATGCATATGGCCAGGTCTTGACTTCTGAGAGACAAACAGTTACAGCTTTTCTTTTGGACTGAACGACGTTTTCTAGTAACAGATAGCGCAATAGAATAGCTCAAGTGGAAAGGAACACTTCCTATTTAAACTTCTGCATCCTACACTTTTGGCAGTTGTGTGTAGGTGGCAGTTACGTGATTTTATTTCTGTGATTACAAAATAGTCGAATGTATGCACTGGGTAGCCGAGGCAGCTAGTTCATGGTGATTCGGTCAACCAAGTAAATGAATTTACTGAACATGCTGCAAATTACTACAGGGAGCCTATGTGTCAGAATTCTCATCCAGTGTGGCGCAACTGCGTTACGATAGAAAAATGACTCGCAGCGAAGAGGATTTCGTGGTCTGTTGGACGGATGGTAGGTTGTTATACCTATGGTCTGGGTTCGATTCCCACTTCCGCCAATGATTTTAGATAGGGAGAGACAGATTCCATTCTCTCCTGGCTACACCAAGTGAAGGAGATATAATGGCTGCGTGGTCTGAAAATTCACATTAAAGATGATATTCCTTCTTTACCAAGTAGACGGTAGGTTGAACCACAATAAAGTCTGGAGTGGCGACATGTAGAAACTCTATCACCAGTAACCTTTCTTATACTAGTTATTTATTTCAAGTGACGACACAAACGCTATGTATGGTCACAGGACACTTATTCCATCTTTTATTTGAGCTTCTGTATGTCGATAAAATTGGTTATAAACTGGGAATGCAACTCAGACCGCCCTTAACGCGGAATTCGATCCCTTTGTGGCAATACAGCTCGGCTACAATTTGTTGTTTGTTCAAAACTGCAGATTCCTCAACACCTTCACATATTACGCGTGAATGGGATCGAATCCTGGCCCGGCAGTAAAGATTTAATTATATATTATCAAGCTCTATCATGAGAACACCTATCTGCTGGTGGATAATAATTTTGATTTTTAATGTATTTTCATTCGTTGTCAACACAAACGATATCTGACGTTTTTAACTCCCAGTGAGACACAGAACTATTTGCGAGATGACTGTAAGTTCAAGATGCTATTCTGAGCAGCTGGTGGAGAAAAATTCGGTAGCTGACGTCTCTTTGTATGTAGTCAACAACGATATGTGTGGGGCTCTATTCCCAGTGAGCACTGAACTCTTCGTCATATTATTTCAGTTCGTCGTGTCATTTAATGTTCATACATATTCTCAACTAGCTGCTAGTGAATAACTTTAATTTTTAATGTCATTTTGTGTTAAATAGTTCAAATGGATCAATGGCTCTGAGCACTATGGGACTTAACTTCTAAGGTCATCAGTCCCCTAGAACTCAGAACTACTTAAACCTAACTAACCTAAGGACATCACTCACATCCATGCCCGAGGCAGGATTCGAACCTGCGACCGTAGCGGCCACGCGGTTCCAGACTGAAGCGCCTAGAACCGCACGGCCACACCGGCCGGCCCCCACCATCTGGTATCAATGCATTACCAAATCATCCATTATATATAATCATTTTCATAGTACACTTGATATTATAGATGAGTAGGACACAAGACAGGACATAGATAATGTCCGTTTGACGTCAACGGTGTGTAACATTTTACTTTTTTTGAATAGGACAATGTTCCTCTCCAATAATTTTTAGATTAGTTACAATAAGCTTACGCTGCAAGAGAATTCGCTTGTATTTTTCAATATGTGGTCTGTTGTCAGTTTGAAGGCCTTCCATAACATCGGCAACGTAGTGCAACTCCACCGAGGGCTGTCTAGAGTAGGGTGGAGATAGCAATGTGAAAGTTGCGAGTTGTCGAAGACGTTCTTCATATTCCTAATGCGATTAGGACATCGTATACTCTTGACGACGTTTAGCACCTGTGCAGTCAGTCACCCAATTTCAGAATTCATTTTGAGTAATCCTGCTAAATTCCCAAAATATTGTCTTTTTATATTGATGAGTAATATGGATAGTCGTCACGTTCATGTGCCGTCTACAACGCAAATTTAATGTTACTATCCTAGGAACTAACCTGCAGTACGTTTTGTATTTCATAATCGGAACTATCTGCATTAACCGTCATCAGAGCAATGTCAGGGAACAGAATGCAGCAGTGCCTTGCTACCTACTTGAGGACCTGCTTGAGTCGTGTTCTAAGGAAAGGGTAGTTGCTGGTTCACATTATATTACACTAGCGAGAAGTACCGACTTTTCCTTTTCTATGCAAACATACAGAACTAAATTCAGTAACTAAATGCTAAGAATATATTTGCATTGTGCCAACTCAAAGATCAATAGATATGGATATAGATATAGATACAGATTTTTATATTTAAAGCCATTCTCGTTCTGCGTTGGAATAAACATCATTCATTATTTGCTTGTTCTTGTTACGATTGTTATTGTCATTCTCTCACTCGCAAGAGTTTTCACATTCCTATTTGGTATCGATGCACATGAAGAGTGGCTATGAAAGAAGGGAATACCGAATGTTACGTCATGCAGAATACACTCATTTACTTCGGCTCCTCGTGATCTACGCTACAGGAGAAGTGAGATACATAAAGTTGACAGTGTGAGGACAGACCTGGTAGCACAACTGTGCAACTACACAGTGTTACCAGATAAAATGGTGCTGCGGAATCGACAGTGTAGTACGGACTTTGCCACAGTAGCAGACAGCTGGTAATTTAGGACCATGACCGTGGATTACACTTTGGTCAGTGCTGGTTAGAGTGCTGCAACTGTAAATGGAAGGCTTTGTTTGATAGTCTTATGCTGATGCTGTCTGAATAAATTATGCCATTGGATACAAAGCGGTTTAGTTTTGAGACCTAACCCACGAGGGGGGAAGGCACAGTGGTCTGCTTCAGGAATTCCAAGCAATAAAACACAAAAAACAACCCAGGAAGGGAGACATGCATTTGGAATCTGTTCATCGTTACGGGGTCAAACAAGAGGGTAACATTACTGAAACAATGATCGGGCTACTTAGTATTAAATAGAGCATACAGATTTCAAGGAGGAAACGTATGAAGACGCAGACTTCCTCGTTATCAATATGTGCGGCATATCTTTCGTGTTAACGAAAGTAAATTCCCGCTTTACCTCTTCTTACGTGTCAAATGAAATGAATGCCATGAGGAATAGAATATTTGTTGACTGCGTCTCTTCTTGCTTCCATCCTTACCAACATATTTCTTCATTCTCGTGGTAATCATGACATTCTATGTGTATGCTGCAAAAGATTGCAAGTGGACAAATTCGACATCGAGGTGCAAAGCGTTATATTCAATTCGAATAAGCTTCCGGTGTATTTTTACTTCGTTTATATTTTTAGATGATTATGAACGTTACGGAAAATTATCTCACATGCTTTATGTTGAATGAGAAACATTGAATGATCCGTTTTGCTTTCCCTACGTTGAAATGATATAATGTCGGCGTCAACAGCCTTCTTCCACGCCGGAAGCTGAAACTTGTATCATTCTGGATTAATGATAATTGAATATCTCATATGTATACATAGCCCACAAGGCGACGTCAGAAACCATCAGGGGAGAACGCCGCATAAAAACCAAACGTGCGCGCGCGTCTCCACTCTGAAGAACCGTATCGGAGAATCACGGCAAGCATTTCGCTGAAGAGCTGCCTCGTCAGAGAGCCTAGAAATGGCAGCGTCGTAGCAAGTATTTGTCAACACTCTGATAGTGCATTTAATTCCGGGTGTAGGTCGGCGTTACCTCGCTAAATTCACTTGACATTCGTTTTCCACATCGAAGACTCGTACGATATAATCCACTGCAAGATGACACAATTAGAAAGTATATTTAATTTCTGGACTCCAAGAACGGCGTTCTTCACATAAGTAACACCTGTTTGTGTGTGCATTCGGGAGGACGACGGTCCAATCCCGCGCCCGGCCATCCTGATTTAGGTTTTCAATGATTTCCCTAAATCGCTTCAGGCAAATGCCGGGATGGTTCCTTAGGAAGGGCACGGCCGATTTCCTTCCCCATCCTTCCCTAATCCGAGCTTGTGCTCCGTCTCTAATGACATCGTTGTCGACGGGACGTTAAAACAGTAATCTCCACCTCCTCTGTTCGTGTGTTTAAGGTTGCGTTTTGAGGCTCAGGCAACATCGCAGTGACTATATTCCGCCTCTGGCCGCCAGTGTGTCGTTAGCTCAGAGGTTCCCTTGTGCGTTGCAGTGCTTGTACTATAAGACATAGCAGTTCGAATCACGGTAGAAGCCGCTGACTACAACCTTTTATTTTCCATTTTAATTAATGGAGTTGCAAACTGCTAGTAAAAATTTCTTATGCGAAATCTGAAGAATGCCTTTAAACATCAATCTTCGTCCGATTTCGACTTAGTAAATTAAGTTAATATCATGGATTTCTGCTTTGCAAATTCCAAGGTGCTTCACTGTAAAATAGACCCTGAAAAGATTCAAACCGACTGTCAACGATATAAATTTGAGCTTTGCTCGTCATATAGGTCTAACATGTCAGAAGGTTGTTTATGAAGTGCACATGTTCATTAATGTAGTTCCCTTCTTCTAAATTTTTGCAATAGCATTTAACTGTAGACGTTTTCTAACACCGGCGTTAGCAATTCCTTTCTGTTCTCTGAAACCTTCAAAACGACAAATTTTTCTGGTTTAAATCTGATGACCTTAACTATCACTTCCGATCAACAATAAATACTTCATGAACCCATACATGGAACTCCAAATGTGCAGTGTTCCTGCACTGCTACAGAGCATGCATTGCAAGGTATTCACACAGTTTATCGCATAGACTTACCATAAGGAATGAAACAAGAACTGTAATACACCTTACACCACAGACGCTCACTCTGGCTTGACGAAAACATCCAAACATTGACCAAAAGTTGCACAAATAATTGAGTTTGAAAGGAAAAGAAACGAGGTATGAAGCATTTATAAATTCATCGAATGTAGTGAGGTGGTTTAATTTCGTCCCAGTCTATAAAATTAATTTCGGGCCATACTCAGCTCTTGCCGATTAATGTAATATAATACCCGCCTACTAATCAGGGCGTCTGTCTCCGTTGCTTTTGAGCGTGAATGGAAATTGTAGAAATTTTCTGTGGAGCAACATTTAATAATAAAGCGTTTTAAATCATCAAAAGCGATGAGCGGTAGCAGGCGCTTTCGATAAAGAACGGGGGAGTGCAGCGCCGCTGCTGTCGCCACGGCCGCTGCCAGTAGCCAGCAAATGGATCCCGGAGCTTTGCCGCATACGGCGTCCAGAGGAGGACAGTCTGCAGGAAATCTGCCGCAAAATCATTACTGGATAAAATTTTGATATCGGTGTGTCACAAAGCGAAATAGATTGAATCTGCGCTACCATTACATTCACGTCTTCAGCATTCAGACAGAAGAGGCTATAAAAATATTTTATGCCAGCTGCTCTCGATCCACTGACATTATGAACAGAAACAACGCACGCTACCGCTAGACCAGAATCGTAATCAGCCTAGAGTTTCTCTATCATGGGACAAGTTTTCCTCCAGGAAGTGCCGCAGTCTACAGTGTTGCCAGATTGTGCAGATAACCGGACTTAGAGAATTAGCGAGTTGGCCAGTTTTTTTGTCCCATGTCGCGATCGGCGCGGACTTAGCCTCTGAAGCGGCCGGCCGCCGGTCAAGTTTTATGTCAAAGAGTGTACATGTGCGTCAGTGAAAAAGACCAATAAAAAGGTGTTAGCATGTGGACGTAATGTGCTGTTCCAGTCTCTTCTGTACCTAAGGTCCATCACCGTTCCCTTTGGATCCCTACGTGATTCGGTGCTCTACGATACACACGCTCGAACAGCGGAGGGGTGGTACTCAAGCGTCAACTTTGGGTTACAATATCTCCGGATGTAATTAACATTTAACAATGCAACAAACGGCAATGATTACGTATTTGTTTATATGTTCAGATGTGCTAACAAGACTAACTGGGTTACATTTAAAAATACGTAGGTTTGTTTTAAAAAACATACTTCCGTGCATTTTTTTATGGTTTGTATTAACCAATTACACTAGCCCGTCTCCTCACGTTCGGTCTATGGAATCGATTCGTCAGTATTTGATGTTGTTGTTGTTGTGGCCTTCAGTCCTGAGACTGGTTTGATGCAGCTCTCCATGCTACTCTATCCTGTGCAAGCTTCTTCATCTCCCAGCACCTACTGCAACCTACATCTTTCTGAATCTGCTTAGTGTATTCATCTCTTGGTCTCCCCCTACGATTTTTACCCTCCACGCTGCCCTCCAATATTAAATTGGTGATCCCTTGATGCCTCAGAACATGTCCTACCAACCGATCCCTTCCTCTTGTCAAGTTGTGCCACAAACTTCTCTTCTCCCCAATCCTATTCAATACTTCCTCATTAGTTATGTGATCTACCCATCTAATCTTCAGCATTCTTCTGTAGCACCACATTACGAAAGCTTCTATTCTCTTCTTGTCCAAACTATTTACCATCCATGTTTCACTTCCATACATGGCTACACTCCATACAAATACTTTCAGAATAGACTTCCTGACACTTAAATCTATACTCGATGTTAACAAATTTCTCTTCTTCAGAAACGCTTTCCTTGCCATTGCCAGTCTACATTTTATATCCTCTCTACTTCGACCATCATCAGTTATTTTGCTCCCCAAATAGCAAAACTCTTTTACTACTTTAAGTGTCTCATTTCCTAATCTAATACCCTCAACATCACCCGACTTAATTCGACTACATTCCATTATCCTCGTTTTGCTTCTGTTGATGTTCATCTTATATCCTCCCTTCAAGACACCATCCATTCCGTTCAACTGCTCTTCCAAGTCCTTTGCTGTCTCTGACAGAATTACAATGTCATCGGCGAACCTCAAAGTTTTTATTTCTTCTCCATGTATTTTAATACCTACTCCGAATTTTTCTTTTGTTTCCTTTACTGCTTGCTCAATATACAGATTGAATAACATTGGGGAGAGGCTACAACCCTTACTCCCTTCCCAACCACTGCTTCCCTTTCATGACCCTCGACTCTTATAACTGCCATCTGGTTTCTGTACAAATTGTAAATAGCCTTTCGCTCCCTGTATTTTACCCCTGCCGCCTTTAGAATTTGAAAGAGAGTATTCCAGTCAGCACTGTCAAAAGCTTTCTCTAACTCTACAAATGCTAGAAACGTGGGTTTGCCTTTCCTTAATCTTTCTTCTAAGATAAGTCGTAAGGTCAGTATTGCCTCACGTGTTCCAGTATTTCTACGGAATCCAAACTGATCTTCCCCGAAGTCGGCTTCTACTAGTTTTTCCATTCGTCTGTAAAGAATTCGTGTTAGTATTTTGCAGCTGTGGCTTATTAAACTGATTGTTCGGTAATTTTCACATCTGTCAACACCTGCTTTCTTTGGGATTGGAATTATTATATTCTTCTTGAAGTCTGAGGCTATTTCGCCTGTATCATACATCTTGCTCACCAGATGGTAGAGTTTTGTCAGGACTGGCTCTCCCAAGGCCGTCAGTAGTTCCAATGGAATGTTGTCTACTCCAGGGGCCTTGTTTCGACTAAGGTCTTTCAGTGCTCTGTCAAACTCTTCACGCAGTATCGTATCTCCCACTTCATCTTCATCTACATCCTCTTCCATTTCCATAATATTGTCCTCAGGTACATCGCCCTTGTATAGACCCTCTATATACTCCTTCCACCTTTCTGCTTTCCCTTCTTTCCTTAGAACAGGTTTTCCATCTGAGCTCTTGATGTTCATACAAGTGGTTCTCTTATCTCCAAAGGTCTCTTTAATTTTCCTGTAGGCAGTATCTATCCTACCCCTAGTAAGATAAGCCTCTACATCCTTACATTTGTCCTGTAGCCACCATCCCTGCTTAGCCATTTTGCACTTCCTATCGATCTCATTTTTGAGACGTTTGTACTCCTTTTTGCCTGCTTCATTCACTGCATTTTTATATTTTCTCCTTTCATCCATTAAATTCAATATTTCTTCTGTTACCCAAGGATTTCTGCTAGCCCTCGTCTTTTTACGTACTTGATTCTCTGCTGCCTTCACTACTTCATCCCTCAAAGCTACCCATTCTTCTTCTACTGTATTTGTTTCCCGCATTCCTGTCAATTGTTCCCTTATGCTCTCCCTGAAACTCTGTACAACCTCTGGTTCTTTCAGTTTATCCAGGTCCCATCTCCTTAAATTCCCACATTTTTGCAGTTTCTTCAGTTTTAATCTACAGGTCATAACCAATAGATTGTGGTCAGAGTCCACATCTGCCCCTGGAAATGTCTTACAATTTAAAACCTGGTTCCTAAATCTCTGTCTTACCATTATATAATCTATCTGGTACCTTTTAGTATCTCCAGGGTTCTTCCATGTACACAACCTTCTATCATGATTCTTAAACGAAGTGTTAGCTATGATTAAGTTGTGCTCTGTGCAAAATTCTACCAGGCGGCTTCCTCTTTCATTTCTTAGCCCCAATCCATATTCACCTACTACGTTTCCTTCTCTCCCTTTTCCTACACTCGAATTCCAGTCACCCATGACTATTAAATTTTCGTCTCCCTGCACTATCTGAATAATTTCTTTTATTTCATCATACATTTCTTCAATTTCTTCGTCATCTGCAGAGCTAGTTGGCATATAAACTTGTACTACTGTGGTACGTGTGGGCTTCGTATCTATCTTGGCCACAATAATGCGTTCACTATGCTGTTTATATATATATATATATATATATATATATATATATATATATATATATATATATATATATATATAACGAAAATTTGTTTTTATGTTGTATTGCAGAAAATGGATCATTATGTAATTTGCGTTCATTTCGTATTACATTGCTTTTTGTTACAATACCATCTCTTATTTTTTACAATTTACTTTCTCTTATTTATCAGTTTTCGCTATATCTACAGAGATCGTAACAAAAATGAAAAGAAAATTAAAACTTCAGTACAATGAAATACCTGTTATAAATTACTATGATAGAAATGGCTATGTCACGCAACAAATTAACTCCCTTTTATCACATTCTAAGCGTATCACAAAGTGGGTCGATTTAGAACTGCATACTAATTTTCTACGGTAGTTACACATTGTTTCTATTTTTTTGTCTAGGTTTCTTGGACTAAGAGATTCACAGATATACTGTGTCCTCCTGGTTCATAGTCATATCCAGGAGCAAGAAGACCACTTTTTGCTCCATTCTGAAGGAACCTCCTATCAAGCAGTTTTCTGTTGATGTAATGATGCACAAGCTGTTGTCCTAACTGCAGCAGCACCAGCCACCTCTTCTGATTTGAAGTCAGGCTTTGTGGTTGAGGATGCAATCGTATAATCATAGCAGCAATTTCAGCAATGTCGATCATATAAGAGTACAAGGGGCCAGAGCTTGGTGCTGCGTTTCACGCTATAGGTGGCCACAAGTTGATCCATGGTGTCATCACCCCCCCTATGTTTGTTGTAATGCTCTATTACTTCTGACTTCTTTTCGTGACCAACTACAGTTCGTGATTAGTGAAGAGTGGAGACAAGTATAACTGCTGATGACTTCTTTGGTACATATGATACTAGTTACATGGAACGATTTGTCTGCATCTCCTTAGGAATTTCAATCTTGTTTTTCCTTAGAATACCGACATAGGTAGTTTTCACCGCAGAAATTCTCTCACTAAGGGTACGCTACTGAAAAAGTTGTCAGCTGCAATATAGCAGCCCTTATTGAATCATTTTGCAGTTAGAGCACTTATGACTCTAGAACCATAGTTTACTTCTCTCTGTTGGTCGGGTTGTTTTCCCAATAAAACAGTACATTCAGTGGAAATGCATTTTTAGAATCGCAAGCCCAACCTATTTTTAAATCATGTTTAGCAGTCTTACTTTTCGTATATTGGACATTTCCCTCTAAACGCAACAAGCTATCCATCAACAGTTATGTCACAGCCTGGATTTTAGGCCTATATGGAATAAATCTGTGAAACGAACTTTTCCCAAATGTCTGTAAATGCAGCTAATTTATCATGAATCCTATTATCTTCCCTAATTTCCTTATTGTCAAATCTGAGAAAACGTGTGATAGCTTGAAACCTTTTTAGGCGCATTGTTGCTCCGAAAACAGCTCCTCATGTTCCTCCTTCCACCGTTCACTCAAATCCTCCCTACCTGATCTGTATGCTCCAGAAGATATAATCAAACCAGTGAACTCCTCTAATTCTTCTGCATCTAGTTATTTCCATACTTACATGTGCTACTAGGATAATCTTCATTCCACTTTTTGTGCACTCGCCTAGCCTCTCTGTTAGTTTCCCTTACCATAACAGACATTATTTCTGGGGTAAATGAGAGCTTTAGGGCTTCAAATATTGATCTAGGGGATACCACTTTAGGACCAGGTTTATCACGGATTATGAGATGGAGTTTGACAGTTCGAGGCTCTTTGTACCAAATCATTCCATTCTTTCCAATGAAAAAATCTTTCATAGTGTTGTCATTACTTACAGTTACATCATCATCACTGTGAATGACGTGATCTTCATTATCTTCCTCTGCAATTACGCCACTGCCTTCCTCAACTTCATTATATGAGGGGAACTATTCATCAACATTGAGGTCAGAAATACTTTCATTATCGACATCAGTATGATCCCACATCTAAAGAAGAAACTTACCAGCTTCGTCAGCCCGAACAAGTTTTCCATCAACTCTAAACAAAAAATTAATCCTATATTTAAATTGTAACCTAAGATATAAGAAAATAGTTTTTCCTACAGTTACCACAGTTTTCATAATTGTGACTTACTTACGTTATAATGAACAGACATCTCTTTCTTTTTATGAATAATATCATACATGTATGCAAACTGTATCATTTGAAAACAAATACTGTGCTTACCTAATAAATGGCTCTGAGCACTATGGGACTCAACTGCTGTGGTTATCAGTCCCCTAGAACTTAGAACTACTTAAACCTAACTAACCTAAGGACATCACACACATCCATGCCCGAGGCAGGATTCGAACCTGCGACCGTAGCAGTCCCACGGTTCCGGACTGCGCGCCTAGAACCGCGAGACCACCGCGGCCGGCTACTTACCTAATAAAATCATCCATCATCCACTTCCCTCACATCGACAATACAGTCTGAAGCTCAAAAACTGAGTAACCTTCATTGTTAATATGTTCTGCCATCTTCAGTCATTTTCTGGCAACAATGAATTAATTAAACCAGCTCAGATCTTTGAAGACCCCAACTGCTCATTTCCGTTGATTCCCCAAATAAGTAGTCGTAAATTAAAGAAATAGGTAATTAATGGTATTTATGCATAGTAGCCATTTACATCATAACTACGAGAGAGATATCAGGGACCATGAGCGTTGCAGGTCCAGTAAATAGTGAAGTGCAAGAAGTGTAAGTGATATGGGGTCTCAAAAGACCACATGTGCCCAGTGGAGGATATGCACTGTCAACATAACTGGTAATGATACAAATCATATTTCCAAAATAAAAATACCTAAGTTCCTACAGGGGAATAGCATTTCAACATTAAAATGCTAATTCACAGATGTTCTTATTTATTTTCTGACGAGTAAAAAAATAAATGCAGGGTAATGAACCCCCATACTCTTTTAGTGACTTGAATTACAAGTCATAAAACTGGGATATGCTTCATTCACTGGCCATGCAGTGAGACAACGTTTGAAGTCACATTACATAGCCATCATACCTACATTTCTTCTGCTTAAATTTTAGTTCTATTATTGGTACTTTCAGTAATATTTTATATTTCTGTTATTACTTTTAGCACTGTTTGTTTTTATATGTAATTAATTCATCCATTTTTATGTTTAGTAGTTAACTGTTGCACTACATTTACTTATATCACTCTACTAAAACCATTGTCACATGCGAGTGATGAATGTATAAACCTCAGCTGGCATATGCTTTCTGACCCTTTCACCAGCGCCAAAAGCGCAACGATTTTTTTTTTTACTTTGCCCTTTATTTAGGGATCATATCTGCGGTTAGCCATTTCGGTTAATAGCCATATATCCTACGTGATAATGGTAATACAATTACGCTATTTTCCCTTTATATGTAAAAGGTCCAAGTTTACGTTTCACAGATATTGAAATACCTTTGTTTATATTAAGATATTATTCATCAGATGGTTACTGTCAGGCTGAAACTTGCTATCTAATCAAACAAAATAAACTATAATTTTAATCTTTCTTGATGTTGTATTCCAGTGAATAAAATGAAATTGAAAGTAAAGCCAAACACATGGATAAGAAAGGGCAAAAGAAAATAATCAGAAATCCTTAGAAAACTCAGCGCAGCACTAAAACAAAATTCAGCTTTATAGCCATAATTTATGGCGACCTGTTTTTACAGGAAAATTATAATTAGCAGCAGAAAGTAAGCAAACGATTGAACTATCAAATGTGGTAAATGAAATCATTCTAGAAAATTGTTAATTATAATATGGGAATAAATAAAGTAAGGCATTATAAATTCCTTTTAAACAGTCAAGGAAGATCTGTGTAAGACCCCATACATATTGTTAACATATTAGTAAACATAAAAGAAGTATAGTACAAAATTCAATTACAAACCAATCTAATCCACATGTTAATGTGAATTCAAAAATCATACAGGAATTTATAACCATATACGATCAAAAAAGGTGAAGAGAAAAATAAACAGGTGACATCCCCAGTTCCTTGCATTTTAGAAGTAATGTGATGAAAAATTTGTTTTCGTGTTATGCCACCCATTCTATGACACCATCGAGAACCACTCGGTGTCTGCCGCCATACTGGCATGAGGAAGATTCTCCGTGTCGTCACTAAAGCAAGCACGACAGCCTTCGTTCCCAGCAGCAGCCTTTTCTCCACAAAGTGGCCTGTCTTTTACAACCATGACAAATTGCATTACCTCAGGAGATCCTTGCATCAAGAACTGAACGTTGTACACAGCCTAGGGTCGCCGTGCACTCACATTTTATAGGCAAATCCGCGACGGGGTGACTCAGTACTAACAGAAGAGAAAAAACGCACCACGTTTCCACACAATACCTATACAAAAAAGAAATTCGTATCAACGAATTGAAATACTCAAAGTGTGACTACATTTATACAAATGACTTTTTAGCAGTACTTCCCACGTTTACCTCCCCTGCAGTTCCACAGAATTTTTCTGTTATACATTCATCCAGTTTCACATTCCTCTCCATTTTGTCAGTCTACACATATATTTTTCTAACTCAGTGTTTATTATGGTCACGTTCTACTTTAACGTTTTTGGCTGTAATAATTTTTTTCAGTTTCGAGGTCGATTCAGTCATTGGGATATTTAATTAAGTTAGGTTATTACCCATGTTTCGTTTATATTTGTATAAGTACCAATTACGTTATTATGTGACAAATTGCAATTAATAATCGTTTAACGAAAATAATTCATCTTGTTTTTGTTTTACAGTGCTTCATTGTATGTCACACCTTTTTCTGCTAATCTGTTTATTCACATTTTTTGGTTATACTATTCATGTTTAATAGGTATTTTGTTCCTTCCAGTAGAACGATACCTTTATATGCATTTATTCTGAATCTTTCATCTTGGGTAGCCTTCACTTCGGGATACGATTGGAAAACCATTTGAACCCACACAGTTTTTTAAAGTAAAGTGGCCGAAAGAAACAGTATTTTGAAGCCCGTGTTTGTAGCTGGTACGCAATTCTTTTTATTTGCAGTGTCTAAATTATTGTTTACACGTCAAACCTTGATTACCACTAAGTAAGTTACTTAACGACTCCGATGTTCACGAAAAGTTATCATGGAAATCATTGGTAATTAGACGGGAAGGAACTTCTTACGATATACATATTTATATAGAAACATGCCATTTAAGGTGTGAAACAAGTTACTAACTTCTATGCAATAACATCTCTGCGTCATAAAAGATGTTGTTGAGAAGGATATTAATTGTAGCCTACATTTTATCCCTCTGCATGCTTGTCAGGATGAAAGGCTGGCCATCACTATTATTAAAGACGGAGAATTAAACCGTAGTTGACAACAACAACAAAAGAAATCAACTATGGTGTCCTTGGAAAAAAGGGTATCGCCACGCCAGTTTCTTCGAAGAACTTCAAGAAACTACAGTAAACGTGTATTAAAGGCAGGGGTTATGAGCCCTAATCCTGAAGAGTAATAGCTCACTTTCCTAACTGCTGCCAGTCTCTTGACGCATCCAGATGCAATTTTACATTGCAAGACAGTGATGCGAGTGAGCACTCATTCATAGTCTGCTTGTTGGCTTGTTTACGAGCAGCCGTTTGTAGACCAATGTATCAAGTCAAGGTAAGGTGCTGAAATAGTAAATCGAACTAAATATTTCGAGCTTAATTACCTGTGTGAAATTACTCCTACCAACGTAAAACGTGACAGACAAGTGTAGTTGCTCGCATAGCTGAGGGACTAGTATATCATGGCATTTTAGTACGTTTAGTGCGTTTTCCAACTTTGACCATTGTAATGAGCCTGGGATAACTTTGATCGCACTCGATAAATTCTTTGTGAGAATGGGCGAAATTCATTATAGACGTGTTTCAGAGTTTGAGCGGAAGGTGGAAACGACGGTGTTCGTACAAAGCTTCATGAAAATGAACTACTTAAATACTTTAAGCAGTGGAAGGAAGGAATGTAGTAATGTGGGAACCCTGATAGGTCCTGCTCTGAAGGTGACGGACTCAGCAAACACAAAAATTTGGGACAGCAATCGCGTTGCTTTATTCTGAGGCGTACACAATATATTTTGTTGGACTGCAAAAATACTTATGATGCAGCCACTAAGTAGGCAGATGTTGAATCTTGCCACAGTGTAAGGACAGAGTTCAGGATCGAGAAAGAGTTATCAAAATGGCTCTGAGCACTATGGGGCTCAACTGCTGGGGTCATCAGTCCACTAGAACTTAGAACTACTTAAACCTAACTAACCTAACGACATTACACACATCCATGCCCGTGGCAGGATTCGAACTTGCGACCGGAGCAGTCGCACGGTTCCGGACTGCGCGCCTAGAACCGCGAGACCACCGCGGCCGGCCCCAAAGAGTTATCCACTAATACTCCACATCAAGCAGTTTAGTGTTAGCAGACTCATAGCGTTTTCCCAAGAAATATGTTCTATACCAGATAGACACTCTCAGACTCCTAGCAACACAGCAATTCGTATTAAACATAGTTTATAATATTATCATTCACGTCATGCGCTACTTAGTGAACATAAATCTCATCTTCGATAAATCTTATTAGTATTTTCCGTTGCTGAATATTCCCAACTTCGAAGTCATGCAGTATGCATGGTGTTTCAAAAATATTTTACAAATTTTTGGGACACACACACACACACACACACACACCCACACACACACACACACACAAGTTCATATAAATATATAATTCAAAATTTTTCGTTTTCGAGTTAATAATTAAGGTGATTAGAGATCGACACAGTAACTTATAATTGAAGGGCTTATTTCAATAGTGGTACAAGTTCATTAGCTACACTTTCTTGCCTATCATACTTCTTAAATTAATGATACAAACAAAGAGAAAGAAAGGTTCATCTCTAGCAAGAAGCCATATGCTTGAATATTGCTGGTATCTCAACTGCAGATTTTTCAGCGCTCATTTAACTTTAGGACTCTGTATCTCAAAATGTACAAAAATGGACTTGTACCACTATTGAACTAAGCTCATCAATTAATGTTTGAAATGTCCTCATCGTGCGTGTAAATATGCATCCACATGTCGAATCATGGACTGTTGTACAATTTCAGATACTGCCTGATGCTTTCGAGTGGTTTCGCAGGCTTCCATGTTATGTCGATGAAGAGTTTCTGGACCAGTTGTTGAAGGTGCCCCTACAGATAGTAATCCAATGGTATGACGTCAAAGAGCGTGCAAGCCATGAAAGTGGTTTCTCCTGTATCTGTCCATCTGTCATGAGAGATATCAGCCAGTGCTACTCGAAAACTGACAAGGAACTCCTTGAGTGCGAGGTCGCACAAGACCAATGACTTTTATGGCATTCGACGCCCCACATATTGTATATCATGCAACCACAATATTGGCATCTAATGGCAAAAGGTGGCATGACTGGAGGTAAAAGTGCTAACGGCTTTGATGCGAAGCAGAGTAATTGCAACAATAAGCAGTGCAAAGTTTGCATTATACCTACAACAACAGGTTCTGAAGTTGGCATATGAAATATTAGCGTTTCTGCAATATGAGTGAATAGAAGGTGTTGTGTCGTATACGCTCGACTGTGCGAACACTGTACATGAGGAGTAGAAAGATGACGATACGTACTTACCAATTGAAGGTGATATTGAAACAAGTGTTGAGGCATGTAGTTCATCATCCCTGTCAGACAAGGAGCTACAAATCCAATCTCCAATAAAAAGTAGTAAACAGCTGGCCATTATATAATAAACAGCATTAAAAATGGATACAAAGGGACAATGGTAGACAAACTAAACAGAAAAATAGTCACAAATAATGAGGAAAACTAATAAAACCACATCACCACATACAGCCTGCACTACCACAAAAAACTGCGTACAATGACCTACCACAACAAATTCACAAGTAAAATAGGTAACGTATTCAAAAACGAGCCATAAGCCTTGCTTACAAAACAAACAATTCAATAGAAAAGCAAATCCCAAAACTGAAATCAAAAGCAGACATATATCAACAATCTAATATTTATTAACTCAGTAGCAGAGACTGTGAAAAAATATACATTAGAATGACTATCAAGACATCTGACACAATACAAAATTTGGATACAAAGAACACTCCAGAGTGCTGAAGTACGGTACGAACCACTCAACATTGCCAGGTAATTTAAAACTGGAAAGCCGGCCGCTGGTGGCCGAGCGGTTCTGGCGCTACAGTCTGGAACCGCGCGACCGCTACGGTCGCAGGTTCGAATCCTGCCTCGGGCATGGGTGTGTGTGTTGTCCTTAGGTTAGTTAGGTTTAAGTAATTCTAAGTTCTAGGGGACTTCTGACCTCAGCAGTTGAGTCCCATAGTGCTCAGAGCCATAAAACAGGAAGACCACAGATCAAGCAATAAAATATATGACCATCATAGAATCAGTAAAGACAGACATCTTCTTTCATTCCAAGAAAATTTCCACATTAGCAAGCATTAACACAAAATAGAGAGTTGTTCAATGACCAAATAATTGTTGGAAACTAGACACTACACAAAATAATTGAGAAAATCACATGGCAGAGAAAAGAGCCTTTTTTATCCTTCACCCTCTCCCCCCAATTTCACTTCATTTCTTGCTTCTCACGTGCTCCTCACCTTCTCCTCCAGCTTACTCTCCATCACACTACTTCCCCATCTTTTCACCGCACTTAACCACAAAAAACAACGCTCCATCACTATTCTTACATTAGTCTTACACGTATATAAATACACAGCAACATAATTGAATCGAATAACACACACATATAATTAACTGGAAAGAGAGTAACAATGCTGGCAATACTACAAAAATACAATACACACTTAGAAGTACACAAATAAACAGTAAACAGTGGTGTAACAAAAAGTGTGCTGTGTAAAACGTACAAAAAGAATAGCAGTCCAAAACAGCTAAAAATTAGACTACAGATATAAGTGTCTAATGAAGGTAGAATCTAAAGACATACTAGTAGACACCATTCCCTGATGCACACGAGACATCAAGTACAAATTACCGTGAGTGAAAAACAAGAAATTGTTAAGAACTGTTTTTCAATCTTAAAAACAAATCAAATTGTAAATACCTTTGATTATAGATCACTGACCATGCCTTATCTCAAAAAAGCGAAGCGCTTCTGCTGAGAAGAACACACATTTTCTTGTGATTGTAAAGACGAACAAAGAAAATACGAATTGTAGAGCAGTTACGGACAATATGGCCACACAAATGAAACAACCGTGTACAATTATGCTGACTGTTAAGGGGAGCTGGAACGATGAAAATGACAAAATTAACGTTTTTTGTTTTTTTTTCGTTATAAAATTATTTGGAGTTTTCTGAATAAAACAAATCAAGTTTCACTCTTCTAAGTGAATTCTAAGTGTGTTTTTTACCGCTGCAAAGCTGACACGCCGCGTAAACGGTTGTAGCGACTTGGTGTGTCACCTCTGACGGCGCCGCTCGCTTGCCGCAAGCAGGGTATCTTTGCGGAATTAGAAGTGCTTTGTTTTCCAACGTTGTATGGCTTTACCTCTGTGACAAGTGACTGCTCATATCGGTAAACATAAACGCTATACCGTGTTTGTTGACTCGTGGAGTTTGCTTTGTGTTGTTTAGCTGTTCAATATTGCGTATTTGAGGAATTTTGCTCGTACCTGTTTTATGTATTTGGTTTGTGGATATCAGTATGCCCCGTTTCAGCAATCGAGTGTTTAAGAAAAGGCACAATGAGTGGAAGAAGAAATCTTTTGTTGTTTCGAAGTGAGATGCTGCTCAGACTGCTTCACCGCCTACTCCAAATGAATGTGATAGAACTTCATCCAGCAAGAAACTTTGTGACAGCAAAGAAAAATTTGAAAACAAGAAAGTGACAGTAATGATGTGAATGAAATAATCAACACTTACTTGCTCTCTAATATTTTGAAACATAATGTATTATGCCAAGTTTGCAAAAAAAAGGGACTGGAATTGAAAATAACTTCACAAATTGGATTAGGATTCCCAAAAGAGTGTTTGTACAGAAAAAAACATTTCATTTTGGAGTGTATGATGCAGTGGCAACATACAATGAAGGAATCATTATCAAATGTGATGTGCTGAAACGTTTAGGTTTCCAACCAGGACACACCACCATTTCCACATTGCGCCTGATTGATGAAGAAAGACTAAGAGGTGCAGGAAGAAGGGACAAAAGCCTACATGCAGCAAAAGGGAAGAAAAGACCATTGAAAAGGAAACTAACACTGAAAAAGGAGGGGATGCTGATAATCCATCATATGGGGCAGGAATGTACTAAAAAACTTTGGAAGCTATTTCCCGTAACTTTAAAATTTTCATCTTTGAGGAACATTTTCTCAAAAACTCCTAACAGTATATCAATGAAAGTTATACACAATATTGTTTACTTCTTTTCTTCAATTTTATAACAACTTGTAAAAAAATTGTATAAATCAAGAGTTATGGAAGAAAAGTGGAAATTTTAGACAAAGAAATAAGCACCTGTTTAAAAAATTGTAAAACAAAAACCAGTAAATATTTAATAACGTAGCATTACAACTTTGTAGAGAAATATTCACTGAACATGTAGTCCAAATTTCAGAGTAATATGTTTAATCGTTTTAGAAAAAATGTTCCTTCTATTCGCTAAAATTAAGATGGAGGAGATATATCGCTCCGGCTCTCCTTAACCTGGATAGTAAATTGCTTGTAAAGTTATTTATCGTGCTGCGAAAAGTTGGATGCACTCTGCCCGCAACGATCCTTTCTCGTGCGCGTGATCTTGCAAGGGCAGTAGGGAATTTTTACAGCAGGCAAGAGTGGGAAAATGGACGTAAGAGAACTACGTTTGTCGTATGAACACTGCTTTTCTCCAATAGCTAGTCAAAATAACTTCCTTTTGCTTGATTCATGTCTGCGTATAAAAATCATACTCCGTTAGAGCAAACTAGCCCTCCTGAAAAGTGTGTGACAATCCATACCACCTTGAACCACTGGACTAATTCAGCCTCTGGATATTTGTTTTTTCTGTGCCTACAATACATATTATCGCACTGTCTCCACCTATGCCTTGAAGGATAGCCAGTTTTGTTGTATACCAACACCTTTCATCAGTTCTCAACACCCCGTTACACCAACACGAGTCTATGCGCATTCTTTAAGGGTGAACGTTCTACATGGTTGTTAGTTTTCAAGAAGTTCACCTTCGAACTTGATGGTGCGAGCCTTTGTGATCATTGTGACACGCCATTTTTCATTCGGTGTTCATTGCGCTAAATAATGGTTTGCTTCGAACATTTCTTGTATGTCGACGATGTCCATTGTGTGAGGTGTCCTACATATATCCCATAAGAGGTTGACCTCTGCACCTCCCGGACACACATTTTCTGTCGGCCTCATGGTGCACATGATGCGTCACTAGCTGCTAATATTTTCCCTATCATAACATTTTTCATTCGGTGTTCATTGTGCTAAATAATGGTTTGTTTCAAACATTTCTTGTATGTCGACGATGTCCATTGTGTGAGGTTTCCTACTTATATCCCATAAGAGGTTGACCTCTGCACCTCCCGGACACACATTTTCTGTCGGTCTCATCGTGCACATGATGCGTCACTAGCAGCTAATAGTTTCCCTATCATAATTATTAACACAACACTTTCAAATAATCCTGACTAAAGATTGAACTCTGACCTCACAGCCACGGGGTTTCTTGTGAGACTGAAATGTGCTGAAGCTCTGTCGTGCATAAACCACACGTAGGTCTTGGGCCACAGTAGGTCTTGAAAGGTGTTCTGAATCAAGTCACTGTACATTGCACCTGGAAGACGTACTAGGAGAACTTATGACCGAATAACACAGTCACCGAAAATTCCAGCCCACTATTAATCTTAAACTGTTGCTGATGTCTAGCCTGTATTGTAGCATGAGAATTACAATCGACCTATATATGCTGATTGTGGAAATATGTTATTCCATCTTTTCATATGTTGCCTCACCTGTAAACAAAACTTACGAGACAAGCATAAAATGGTCAGTGTGTGCAACATACCGCTTTCAAAACTTCCCCCATGCTGGGTGATCGGCGAGCGAAGATGATACGGATAGAGGAGATGTATAAGAATCATCTTCCATGCAGAACTTGGCGATTTACCACTTGACTGTGCCACATGGCTTACGTTGCCACACGCGTTTCCAGAGAGATGACAGCCGAGTCAGCCCACCTTTGTTGCTGCGTGTCGTTGTAGTGGTGTCCAATTTTAGGAAGTTGGCTGTTCTAAATTAGTCCTAGGTCTGTTTACAATTTTCATACGTGAAATATTTTGGTTAGCACTGTTTGCCAAATTCTGACATATTTGGTGATACCACACTTTACACTTATTGTACAGAACCCTACTTTCTCCACTGCTATATGATGCACCATATACTCCACCGGCAGTGTCATTGTCTTATTCGCTCTCTGAACTTTCGGATGACGTTTCACGTCCCCTTTTTCTATATTTTTTTCTCTTTTCTTCTGTTCTTTTTCCTTTTGTTTCATCTCCTTTAGGAACTAATGTGACGTTGCACATCTTGTGTCGGTGACTTTTCTTGAAAACCTCGTCACGTCCTCCTCTGCTGTCATCATTTCCTACAATACCTGAATCAATGGCGACACGGGGGTCTTTCCTCTTTCGCTGGATGAACATCCGGGTAGTGCACCATTTTCTCGCACAGTAGGTGCAGATATAGGGCGATTATATTACATAAATCGATAAATATGGACAGTCACCACGAAACACACTCTGTATATTTACAAGAGTCACTGCTTTTTGCCACGCTGGAGTCAGCATCTTGAAGCAGTCAAATCCGTTTACGCGCTCCCTCTTGTTTCTCCGCATTAGTTTCGTGCATTCTTCCTGTAAAATTTTCTCCAGTGGCCCAAAAACCCAAACATCTATAGGCTGGAATATGTGAGTACTGGGAGGAGGGAATATTGGGCAACGAATGTTATTCTCTCTAGTCAGAAGCAAAGTGTTGCGGGATAGATGAGATGCATGACTGTCCAAAAGCAGAAGTATCTTCGCTTGGGAGATATTTTCGCAGTGAATTTCATGAACCATCTGTAAAATTCCATGTATCTCTTCGGCTAAGTGGAAAAATGGTCTATTCTGGTGCTTTGCCCATGAGGTCTTCATTTAAGCTGAATGGTAATAGAACTACACTTCCTGTAGCGACCGCAGGCTTTATGTTTCCACTTCCTTCGTCACTTTTTCTCATCGCAAGCTGTAACACGAAGTTCCTGAATTATACCGTCAGCTTTTCAAAGACTTTCTGTTTAGCTTTTTCTGTAACCATGCCGAAGTTGGTGTCGGAAAGATTTTCTAGTTGCCGAAGTATTAAATTGAGCCACATCATGAAACTCTTGTACCATCGTTTGGAGGGCAAATCATTTTTGAAAATTTTAACCGCTCGTTTAGTATCTGCTTCTCCTGTCATTTTGAGCATTTCTTTTCTGCTCGAACTATACCTAATTTTTTACAACTCTGCAACAGTTTCGTAAATATGTTGCTCAACTTCTTCTACGAGGAGAGGTTTTGGTCCAAGTCTCTAGCGTTCTAATTGAACAGATCGATTAATTCTCCTGCGAATAGTGTATGACCTCTCAGCCTTTCATATCGATTGCGTTCCTTCCTTTAAAGTACCAACTGTTCTCTCTAAATTTTCTTCAGTATAATTGTTCTGCATCTACATGTAAATAAAAAAATTAAAACATTACAAAGAGTTATTTTAAATTCCTCTTCATGTGTTTTATAACACTATTACGATATTATAGCCTACCATGACTGAGAATGAAATTAATAAGTTACTAATATTGTTATTTGTTTTCTTTCTCAGACGCTATGTCTGGTTAAAAATGGAAAGTGACGCGGATCTTGATCAAGCGTGACTTCCTTTTAACTATACGGTATATGTTACACTGCATTTAGGAACTTTCGGGTAATTGAACAAGTATCAATGATTACAGATTTCTGTAGTCGTATACATAAGTTTGGAAGTAGCTCTATTGCGTTGATGTACTGGTGGATATTGTGTGGTATGACTCCTGTAGCTGATAATATAATCGGTATAATGTCAACTTTATCCTTATGCCACATGCCCTTGACTTCCTCAGCCAGTTGGATGTATTTTTCAATTTTTTCTCCTGCTTTCTTCTGTATATTTGTTGTATTGGGTATGGATATTTCAATTAGTTGTGTTAATTTCTTCTTTTTAGTGGTGAGTATGATGTCAGGTTTGTTATGTGATGTTGTTTTATCTGTTATAATGGTTCTGTTCCAGTATAATTTGTTTTCATCATTCTACAGTACATTTTGTGGTGCATACTTGTATGTGGGAACGTGTTCTTTTATTAGTTTATGTTGTATGGCAAATAGTTGATGTATTATTTTTGCTACATTGTCATGTCTTCTGGGGTATTCTGTATTTGCTAGTATTGTACATCCGCTTGTGATGTGATCTACTGTTTCTATTTGTTGTTTGCAAAGTCTGCATTTATCTGTTGTGGTATTGGGATCTTTCATAATTTGCTTGCTGTAATATCTGGTGTTTATTGTTTGATCCTGTATTGCAATGATGAATCCTTCCGTCTCACTGTATATATTGCCATTTCTTAGCCATGTTTTGGATGCGTCTTGATCTATGTGTGGCTGTGTTAGATGATATGGGTGCTTGCCATGTAGTGTTTTCTTTTTCCAATTTACTTTCTTCGTATCTGTTGAAGTTATGTGATCTAAGGGGTTGTAGAAGTGGTTATGAAATTGTAATGGTGTAGCCGATGTATTTATATGAGTGATTGCTTTGTGTATTTTGCTAGTTTCTGCTCGTTCTATAATTATTGTTATTATTATTATTATTAATATTATGCAAGTCTAGTACCTTAATTCTAAAACATATTTGACGTCTGTAACTTCATCTGACGATTTAAAAACGTGAATTTTTGAATATAATCATTATAAATAATAAACTTGTAAACATTATGTTAAAAACTACAACATATACTCTAATGGCGTTCAAAACATTTCATGACATTTTATACATTTTGAACGCTCATTTTGTACTTAGGAAGGCAATTACAGTGAAATGTACTTACATTTTGCGCGTTCTCCAGCCGACGAATAGTTCTGCTGCGTAGTTGTCGATAACATTCCAGGAAATACACTCGGAGGTATCAATACACGTTAGCATCAACATGAAATGAAATGAAATACACATATCTGTTTTGCTATTTGCAGGTAAAACTGCAATAGGAAACTAAACGCCAACTTATACTGTACACTCACGTGCGTCCCGTGATGTGCATGACTGAAGTACGTTACAGCACGGTATTCAGTACGCTGCTCCCAACCACTTGGCGCGTAACTCTATAATGGATTGCTATCTGTAGCATGCTTGACTCTACATTCCATTATTACACTTAGGTCATAACGTGAGCACTGATAATTGACACTGCAGGAAGCAGCAGTATAGCGTCTGAACAACGAAGTGCGGAACAGAGCAGAGGCGTAATACGCGGGAATTGGTATCGCTCACGTATCTCGCCACTACCAAAACGTTTAGAGACTGGATTAATAAAAACAGAGAAACGTTAATGAAGTGGTTTTAATATTTTGGCTGTTCTGCATAGTCTCTGCCCACTTGCGTAGACCGCACAGAACATTCATAAAAACATATGAGCCGCGCGGAGTGGCCGCGTAGTTTGAGGCGTCATGTCACGGACTGTGTGGCCCCTCCCGCCGGAGGTTCGAGTCCTCCCTCGGGCATGGGTGTGTGTGTTGTTCTTAGAATAAGTTAGTTTACGTACTGTGTAAGTCTAGGGACCGATGACCTAAGCAGTTTGGTCCCTTAGGAATTCACACTCATTAGAACATTTTTGAAAGACATATGAAGCTATCTTCAGCATGTTATTTCCTTAGAGCCCCTTCTCCAGCATATAGCAGTGAGTGTGTTTAGTTACATACTATTCATATAAACACTCAGTTATGGTCTATGGACTTCTTTTCAGGGGAACAAATGCACAAAATATGAACATAGATTTCAGACCATAGAAGAGAGTCGTTTGCGTAATAACTAAAAATAGTAGTTGAACTCATTCTAAAGATCTGTTCAAAACACAGGGTGTTTTAACGACACCATGTAAGTATATTTACAAACCAGATGTACACATAAAAAATAACATAAGTAATTACTGCGCAAACAGGTCTGTTCATGACCGTGGAACAAGAGTCAGACAGAACTTACATATCCCAAGAAACAATAAATATAAAACCCAAAACAGTATTTTTAAAAAGAATATAACTATACAATAAATTATCCGTAGGGTTTAAAGAAACAACCAAAATAATTTATTAAAAAAGGCGGTTAAAAATTGATTGTTAAGCAATGAGTTCCATACATTGAAGGATTACTAAGATTACACGGATTAGTAGTACGGCAAAAATTTTACACAAATAAATAATAATAATGAAAGACATAACATTTCACATGACAATTTCACAATATGTTTCTCCCTCATTTCTTTTTTTTCCTCTATGGAAAAACTTACACACAAAGCTATGCAATGCTTCGTATTAACACCTTGCCCTCTTTCTGAGCGGAGTATCTCAGAATATCTCACAAGTTGTGTTGGGTCATACTGAGATAATTTTTCGGGGCAGCAAATGGGAAGCTGCAGAAACAAAATGGAAACCAGAAATCGTCGCTATGGCCGTAGCTTCAATTGATAGTTTGCGTTGTGTAACATTACGAAACAATGTGTGTAGAGTATATGCAGTGGCTGGCAGTAAGAAATGAATGAGTAGTGTAGGAAATACTATATTACTTCCTTAAATACGCACATAAAAAAAAGTTTTACTTCACCTAGGTTCCGAGAGTTCCGGAACCTGTACAGGAAATTGGAACTGGGCTCAACATAAACTTCACTTCCGCCTTTTTTATTGCTCATGAAAACCACACATTGCATGTTGTACTACCATACAGGGAGCCCTTCAGGACTGGTGGTGCAGATTTCTGAACACACCGGTACCTCTAATACCCACTAGCACGTCCTCATCCCTTGATGCGTGCCTGTATTCGTCGTGGCATACTATCCACAAGTTAATCAAGGCGCTGTTGGTCCAGATTGTCCCACTCCTCAACGGCGATTCGGCGTAGATCCCACAGATTGGTTGGTGCGTCGTCCATAAACAGCCTTTTTCAATCTATCCCAGGCATGCTCGATAGGGTTTATGTCTGGAGAACATTCTGACCACTCTAGTCGAACGATGCCTTTATCCTGAAGGAAGTTATTTATTAAATGTGCACGATGGGGGCGCCAATTGCCGTCCATGAAGACGAATGCCTCGCCAATATGCTGCCGATATGGTTGCACTATAGGTCAGAGGATGGCATTCACGTATCATACAGCCGTTACGGCGGCTTACATGATCACCAGCGGCGTACGTCGGCCACACATAATGCCACCCCAAAACATCGGTGAACCTCCACCTTGTTGCACTCGCTGGACAGTGTGTCTAAGGCGTTCAGCCTGACCAGGTTGCCTCCAAATACGTCTCCGACGATTGTCTGGTTAGAGGCACATGCGACACTCATCGGTGAAGAGAACATGATGCAAATCCTGAGCGGTCTACTCGGCATGTTGTTGGGCCCATCTGTACCGCGCTGCATGGTGTCGTGGTTGCAAAGATGGACCTCGCCATGGACGTTGGGAGTGAAGTTGCGCATGATGCAGACTATTGCGCACAGTTTGAGTCGTAGTACGACGTCCTGTGGCTGCACGAAAAGCATTATTCAACATGGTGGCGTTGTTGTGAAGGTTCCTCCGAGCCATAATCCGTAGGTAGTGGTCATCCACTGCAGTAGTAGCCGTTGGGCGGTCTGAGCGAGGTATGTCATCGACAGTTCCTGTCTCTCTGTATCTCCTCCATTTCCGAAAAACATCGCTTTGGTTCACTCGGAGACGCCTGGATACTTCCCTTCCTGGCACAAAGTAACAAATTAACAACCGCTGTATTGACCGTCTAGGCACGGTTGAACTACAGACAACACGAGCCGTATACCTCCTTCCTGGTGGAATGACTGGAACTGATCGGCTGTCGGAACCCCTCCGTCTAATAGG
The DNA here is from genome assembly GCF_023898315.1 of Schistocerca nitens. Classification (NCBI taxonomy): domain Eukaryota; kingdom Metazoa; phylum Arthropoda; class Insecta; order Orthoptera; family Acrididae; genus Schistocerca; species Schistocerca nitens. Next base: position 195,877,887 of record NC_064620.1, on the reverse strand, counting down.
CGCTGCTCATACATGGTTGTTTACATCTTTGGGCGGCTTTAGTGACATCTCTGAACAGTCAAAGGGGCTGTGTCTGTGATACAATACCCACAGTCAACGTCTGTCTTCAGTTCTGGGAACCTGGGTGACACAAAACATTTTTTGATGCCTGTATCATGTTCGTAAAAGAGTTTTGTACACTAGAGATGAACCAAGTTACGTAGCACTCTTTTAAACAGACTAGCCTTGTTTTCAGGAGGATGGAGGTTCCACTTTCATTCTGCCACCTGTTTTAAGTTTTCCGTGGTTCCCCTAAGTTACTTCAGGCAACAGCCTTGATGGTTCCTAACATAAGGCTACGACTGACTAGCTGTCCCAAACTTGTCAAAATATACCTGTAATTATGTCAACAGCTGAATATATAAATTATGTTATTTTTGTTGTTCCTAAATTGTATTACTAAGTCATGTCCAATATTCTTATAGAAGTGATGTATGGATGCCAGAGACTAATACTACTACGTTGTTCAAGTCACGCCTCACATCAGTTTGTATGTTTGTTACGTTGTAAATGTGTTGAGCCTTTGTACTTTAACGTTTTGTGTTAGGTTCAGACTGATAATAACAAGTCCCGTCAGACATAACGATTTTTCGTAGAAAAGAAAGTTGCTGCTGGTGTCCATGTGTCATTGTTTTTGTTGGAAGTCAAGGTGTGTGGGACAAACTCCAAACACGCCTTTCTTTTCTTCAGAGAAATCTGGAGAATGCCTTGAACACTTGATTTTCATATGGTTGTACCACTGCCGTTTGTGAAGTAACTACGTTGACACACTATGGATGCACGTCCACTACTAAACACTGACTGCTCGCAACTGTCTTGGCGAATGCACATCTAATCCTTACAGTTGTTAGTTAAATCTGCTACCGTTGTTACTACCCTGACGTCACTTTTAAGCCAGTAAAAAGACCAGTCTTGCAACTTTTTGGATGAAAGATGTAAGTCACAGAAAGTGATAAATATTGGTTGCTGGTACTCAGAAACCGAGAAAAGAAAATAGCTTATCCAGGCAGGAGGTTGATTGAAATATGTTCTTGTGCCGTAATATGTGTATCAGTGACGTTTACGTAAGGCAGCCGATTATCCCGTATTTCTCGGAAAATACTGTGTTTTGGTTAGTTTTTTTGCCATATCCCGTGTTCCGTATTATTTCGAAACCATCCCGTATTTTTCTCCCTTTTGCATTGGTACTTAAAATAATTTATTTCCCCTGACACGCCATCGCTTTCCTTACAATCTCTGGTCCTGTGATGAACAAGTAAACCGGCAACAGCGCGTTATGTTACGAGTCTGCTTTGCCTGCCGGTGACCCGGAAACTGGAAGAAGGAACTTACTACGCTAAAGTAGTGGACGTGAGCATTGTAGTGATCAGAGTTGGTGAGTTCTTGTTTTAATGTGAGTATGGCTGGCTCTGAGCACTATTGCACTTAACTGCTGAGGTCATGAGTCTCCTAGAAATTAGAACTACTTAAACCTAACTAACCTAAGGACATCACACACATCCATGTCCGAGGCAGGATTCGAACCTGCGACCGTAGCGGTTGCGCGGTTCCAGATTGTAGCGCCTAGAACCGCTCGGCCACCATGGCTGGCTAAAGTGAGTAGCCATGGGTACAGGGTGGAATCACTCCCAAGGAAAAAGCTAAAAACATCTATGTTTACCGTTCATGTTTGGAAGAAACATATTCCTGAATTCGTTCTGTCTGCAAAGGAAGTTTTTTGTAACACAAGGTGGCAAAATCAACTGTTCTCAGCATGCAAAAAATACAGGTAATTCGTAAGCTAATTTTGTAGTAGCATTATTTTATTTTGTTTGGTGTACTTTTAAAATCACATGAACATGAATTTAATTTAGTAATAAATATACAACAAATGACGAAGACATACAGCATTCTAAGATTTCCAGCTTCTTCCCTGCAAGAGGTAGCTCAATCACAAGTTGTTAAGCAGAGCTGTTGTGGGAGTATTGATGTTTGTGTATCACACAGCGAAACATAACCTCAACTGCATTAGCTTGGACTGTAGTGTTAAAGTAACGAAGGATTTATTCAGTGATTGTAGTGATACGAAGAAAACTGCACTGCGGGTACGGAAAATCAGAAGCAGCAGTCAAGAAGTTTTAGTTCCAAGAAGTGTTTCACATATCATTACAACTTTAAACGTTTCCAGTAAGTCGAGTAAATTATTCTCTGTAGGAAGTGATGCCTCAAACCATAAAAATGAGAACATGCTTCCGAGTCTGTTGAGATATTGTGATGCCGAAATCGGGATTAAAAACAAACTTCTGGAATTTAGAGAAACGAGCAGTGAGTAGAGTATACGGAGTAACTGAATAAAATGAAGCGGTTTTAATTAATTGTATATTTTAATCACGGGAATTTAATATCAACTGATATGTGACAACTTATTCCTTTTAACGTCAAGACATGTTTCAGCACACTTTTATAAACATAGTTGAGTACTTTCATTTAGGTCTGCAAACTGCAAATGTCTCTTAAGGTATAATTATTGCAACTGAAATTAGACCTAAAAATTTTGCGTCTGTGCTGATTCCACCTGATTCTCTAGTGTGCTCGGTTCTTTAGAACTTCCTTTACGTTGTTAAATATCTACACAGAAATATTGTTACTGCGAGGTGGTTGGCTGTTTAACTTGTAAATTTACAAACAGAAGCAATTTTCTTGCTCGGAAATATTTCGTGACTTTATTTTGGGATTACGTATATTTATTCCCGTCATACCTAATTTGCATTTTCATCTCTTGTAGAACTATTGTTGTGGTCTTCAGTCCTGAGACTGGTTTGATGCAGCTCTCCATGCTACTCTATCCGGTGCAAGCTTCTTCATCTCCCAGTACCTACTGCAGCCTACATCCTTCTGAATCTGCTTAGTGTATTCATCTCTTGGTCTCCCTCTACGAGTTTTACCCTCCACGCTGCCCTCCAGTACTAAATTGGTGATCCCTTAATGCCTCAGAACATGTCCTACCAACCGATCCCTTCTTCTAGACAAATTGTGCCACAAACTCCTCTTCTCCCCAATTCTATTCAATACCTCCTCATTAGTTATGTGACCTACCCACCTAACCTTCACCATTCTTCTGTAGCACCACATTTCGAAAGCTTCTATTCTCTTCTTGTCTAAACTATTTATCGTCCATGTTTCACTTCCATACATGGCTACACTCCATACAAATACTTTCAGAAACGACTTAAAGACACTGAAATCAATACTCGATGTTAACAAATTTCTCTTCTTCAGAAACGCTTTCCTTGCCATTGCCAGTCTACATTTTATATCTCCTCTACTTCGACCACCATCAGTTATTTTGCCCCCCAAATAGAAAAACTCCTTTACTACTTTAAGTGTCTCATTACCTAATCTAATTCCCTCAGCATCACCCGATTTAATTCGACTACATTCCATTATCCTTGTTTTGCTTTTGTTGATGTTCATCTAATAGCCTCCTTTCAAGACACTGTCCATTCCGTTCAACTGCTCTTCCAAGTCCTTCGCTGTCTCTGACAGAATTACAATGTCATCGGCGAACCTCAAAGTTTTTATTTCTTCTCCGTGGATTTTAATTCCTACTCCGAACTATTCTTTTGTTTCCTTTACTGATTGCTCAATATACAGATTGAATAGCATCGGGGAGAGGCTACAAACCTGTCTCACTCCCTTCCCAACCACTAGTTCCCTTTCATGTCCCTCGACTCTTATAACTGCCATCTGGTTTCTGTACAAATTATAAATAGCCTTTCGCTTCCTGTTAGAAACGTGTGTTTGCCTTTCCTTATTCTTTCTTCTAATATAAGTCGTAGGGTCCGTATTGCCTCACGTGTTCCAACATTTCTACGGAATCTAAACTGATCTTCCCCGAGGTCGGCTTCTACCAGTTTTTCCATTCGTCTGTAAAGAATTCGCGTTAGTATTTTGCAGCTGTGGCTTGTAGGAATATAAACAGCAATACGGTACAGATTTCCATCAATAAGCGTGTTGCAGAAAAAGAAAACACGCAGGTGCGGTACATGCTGACTATTTGTATCACATACCCCGAAGGAAACGAATATTTCAGCATGGATACGTAATTGTATGTGGCAGTGTTATAAGGACATGTACTGCCACTATCAATCACATTGGGACTGCTATCTCTTACTGCAGACATCACAGTCGCCAATTCCGTCACTGTTCAGCCTGAACACGTACACGTTGAAAGTGTACAATTCAACTTTAAATCTGCTTACAAAAACAGACGATAATGCTTCATGAAATTTTCTCTCCAGCGCGCTGAAAATTTTTTATTTAGTCCTACAGAGGGAAAACACCTCGTGTATTTGACTCGAGCAGCAGCGAATATCAATATGCAGCACGACCAAATGTACCCCAACCCACACCCCTAGGAGCAGGGGTGCGTGAGCGACAGGACACGGGGCGTCAGGTGGCGTACCGGAAGTGACGTCAGTGCCGAACCGTGTCGGGGCGCGCAGTGGCAGCCGGATTTCCGGCGACGTCGTCTTATTTTATTTCCAAGCCGGCGGCGAACAGGCGCGCAGCCCATCCCATTTCCGCTTCCACGCATTCTGTGCAAATATCCACGGCACTGCTAGGTACACTAAGCGAACATGCACGATTCCGATCGCATCGAAAATACGTCTCATATACAACGTTTGGAGAACGGAGTTCGCAGATAAACTTATTGGACCATGACTTAGAACACGATTTCTTCAGTACTATAAGCTTCAGTTGAATAGCGAAAATTCTTGCCCTCCGAGTCAGTTCGCTCTAGCTCTATATTTCCCTTTGCCTTCTTTGAAGATTAGAAATGATCACTTTGCGCTCTAGCCTTTTGTGAAACAATTACTTTCTGCAACAAATTTAATTCTAATTACAAATACGTGAATCGCTACAGGTCTTGATTCACATAAAAAATCAATCACAATTTCAACTTCTTCGTTACGATTAATCAACTCAACCATATTAATCATGGTTGTCGGTCTAAAATGACAATACTGGCCCCTTACGTAGCTTTATAACGAGAATATTGTTAAAATAGAATGCCTATTTTGAGGAAACAAATATCTCTGATAAGATCGCGTACACTTACTAGGGCAAACATATAAATCGGAATTGATATCGCAACTATCCTTCCCATAGTTACTCGCTTGATGAAGTCGAAGTGGAAGACGATTACGAGTTGTTCTTTGGTATCTAGATACTGATGCATAAAGAAGTGTTTCGTCCGATAAGAAATATGTTACACGATTTATAATGAATTTATATCAGAGAAAGCTGTAGTAAAGGCGAGGCTTGCTAAAAAGGAAAATAATTTGTTATTTAAGAAATGGACTACCAACGGTACTTACTATTAATTCATGTTGGCTCTGATTTCCTCAAGAAGGATTAATGCTTGGCCATTATCGATCTTTTTGTGATGGAAGAATGATTGAGCGCTTATCTTATCACTGTGTATCTCCTTTCTAGTAATACATCTTGGTCACTCCAAAGATTATTCCTATTATTATTATTATTATTGCCAATTTAAATTCATTTTTTATCGGTCACTACTTATTTGGCCTATATTTCTCAATGTTTCATGACATTCTAAGTTACGTACACGCTATATCGCTCTGCACTTTCATTCATGCAAGGAGATAAGAGGGCTGACTTTCCCTTAGAGTGAGTGTTTAATGACCTCCCAGCAACAACTTCATTTTAGACTGCAAACAAATACAAGTGATAGCTTGTATATGGGAAAGCACCAACAATAAGGCCAGACTCCTCAAGATATAATTTAGTAGAAATCGACAACAATGATTTAAAAATTGTCATCTTAATTGAATTTGAGTAAACTGTCCGATTATTATTACATTTTTACTAAAAAAAATATATTCGAATTTCGTCAGGTAGGGAAGGATATCACATCTAACTATAGCGTAAAATCAAACTAATTTTGAAATAATACTGTAACGTTAACATTTGTTAACATCAAGTATAGATTTAAGTGTCAGGAAGTCGTTTCTGAAAGTATCTGTATGGAGTGTAGCCATCTATGGAAGTGAAACATGGACGATAAATAGTTTGGACAAGAAGAGAATAGAAGCTTTCGAAATGTGATGCTACAGAAGAATGCTGAAGATTAGATGGATAGATCACATAACTAATGAGAGGGTACTGAATAGAACTGGGGAGAAGAGGAGTTTGTGGCACAACTTGACTAGAAGAAGGGATCGGTTGGTAGGACATGTTCTGAGGCATCAAGGGATCACCAATTTAGTATTGGTGGGCAGAGTGGAGGGTAAAAATCGTAGAGGGAGACCAAGAGATGAATACACTAAGCAGATTCAGAAGGGTGTAGGCTGCAGTAGGTACTGGGAGATGAAGAAGCTTGCACAGGATAGAGTAGCATGGAGAGCTGCATCAAACCAGTCTCAGGACTGAAGACCACAACAACAACAACAACTGTAGCGTTTCTTACACTAACTACAAAGTATTCCGATTTCCTTCAAAAACAACTTATTTTATAAAACTTTGTCAGTTTTCTTTTGATACACCATGTACACAAAGCCTAAAATTTAACATTGTCCCGGTTACTATGTGGAGGGAACGTGAAAGAATGTAATTGACAGAAATTAAAGGTGAACTATACATCCTGGATTTGTTTGCTTATTGATATGCTTATTTGTTCGCCGTTGAAGATGTAAGGGAGAAATGGTGGCGATACAGAGTGTGCAGTCAAGTTCTGTGAACAATTAGATAGTACAAGTAATACTAATGCTAAAAGTTTGTTATAAAATCTTATTAGTTGCAAAATACAAAAATTTAGTATTAGTTTTTTGTGTGTCCTGAAGGCAACCAAGACACAAGACATTCTTCAGTTTTAGAGGTGTTTCTCCCGTTCATATGACCAGATGATTAATATCATTAATAACCTAAGAATTATCGATAAGACAGCGATTTTTCTTAAAACAGGGTATTTTTTGGAAACAGACAGCTTCACTTACAGTTATGCAGTAGCTGTAAAAGACCAAGTTACGTTGGTGATGAAATGAAGTGACATTCTGTCCAGTCTACTGTTGTTCTCCACACTGGAGTTTTTTAAAAGAAAAAAAGCCAGAAGTAACAGCAGCTATCACGTTTTAGCTGGTCTTCTAAGGAACAAGACTTGTTTCTACGGCTCTATAGTGAGTCATCAGTCATCTAGACCAGCCCTTTTGGCGCCATGTTGCTCCCTGTTTACCCCTGAGTGAAAGCATCAGAGGCTTGGGGAAGGCTAATTTTTCAACTACTCTTTGGTTTGCGATACCTCGTTGGCTACAGAATTGTTATTCATTACGTCAACAGACAAGACTAGTATATGACCGTCAAGCTTGTCACCGCTTAGGTAACTTCAAATATTCTACTACCGTCGTTCCATTACTTAACGATATGTCTCTCTCTCTCTCTCTCTCTGTCTCACCTGACACATTAACTGGAAGTTTTATTTACTAGTGTTATGCAACTAACAGAACGATGCCGGGCGAACCTATTACAGTTTTCAAGTTCTATGAGTTAAACTGTTCAGCTGGTGTGGTTTATTCGTCTGTACTTTACACATCCCAATAAACGCTATGTTTTAGCTCTTCATTCGCCGACTACAGTCGGACACGGATTTTACAGATGGCCTCTTCCATTTGTGACAGGAACTCCGTAGCATCCTACTGTCGACCTTGTTTTCGTTTGTACTTCAAGTTTTAGTATCACTTTAATATTCTCCTGTTGAATATTTTTATTTCTTCTCTCTTACAACTGACCATAGATCGTGGAATTAAAGTGACGTCGCTGTTTTCTAAAGATGGAACAAATCGTTGTAGCGTCTTGTTAGTATCAAAGACGAAACAGGACTAACTCATCTTTCTGGCGTCGTCTTCGTCTCAGTAAATAAGAAGACAGGTGAACTTCCTGACGAACATACATCGTTTTAATCATATCAATTCCAATTTTTTCCTATGTTGGAGGTGGCAAAATTAATTAGCTATTGCATCACCCCAAAATGCAGATAGAAATGACTCCAAGAGAGTTATTTATTTCTACTTACATTTACCTGATTCTTTTCTTTATTCGGTAAACTTCAAGAGATTCTTATCGTAATAATTGAAGCTATACCTCTGTAAGTTATTACATCTTAAACCTCTTAAATTTGTCATGCTAAAGTAATACAAACTGTTGCATTGACTTGAACAGCTTTTCAAATAAAGTTCTTTTGCATCAACTAAATAATTTTATAAGGAAAAAGGAAGACAAATGGCAGAAATGTTCACATTGTGAACATATGGTTGCTGATTCCCCGTCAAAGTCTGGTCCTTTAACAGCCTTTCTGCACGGTTCGTGCTACAAGGCGTTTCAGTCGCAAGTATACACAGGTTCCTTGTTTCATTCATTCAACAATTACCTATACCATCTCGTTGATTCGATATGTGCTTACATGTCTGAGATGGCTGATAGTACATAAGACAATGAGCAATGGTCACTAACACCTAAATGCATAGACATTGACATTACAGACAATAGGTCATAAAGGATACTCAGATTTATATTGGTATACATTTTCTAGTACATTGATTGGATGATTTTACATAGCTTTAGACGTGCTTATTTAACTGTTAAACTGTTTATTTTAATAAACTTTATATATTTCATACAATACAATAATAATATTTTTATCGATGCCAGGTATGTGGACTTGTGTATTAATGGGACAGTCTACTTCATCTTCACCTTGTTATTCACCAGGTACATGCTGGAAAGCCATCCCAAAAAACTTGCAATGGAGTGGCACCTGGCTACCGTTTTGCGTCTTGGCATTTGGCAGTAGTAAAGTTTTGGTAGTACAAAGGAAGGATGTCTTGACAAAGGCATGGTGACGTGGCTAGATGCGTTATCACAGCAATGTCCTTCAGCATTGTGGGATGCGGCTCATCATGTAACATATACACTCGTGGAAATGGAAATAAGAACACCGTGAATTCATTGTCCCAGGAAGGGGAAACTTTATTGACACATTCCTGGGGTCAGATACATCACATGATCACACTGACAGAACCACAGGCACATAGACACAGGCAACAGAGCATGCACAATGTCGGCACTAGTACAGTGTATATCCACCTTTCGCAGCAATGCAGGCTGCTATTCTCCCATGGAGACGATCGTAGAGATGCTGGATGTAGTCCTGTGGAACGGCTTGCCATGCCATTTCCACCTGGCGCCTCAGTTGGACCAGCGTTCGTGCTGGACGTGCAGACCGCGTGAGACGACGCTTCATCCAGTCCCAAACATGCTCAATGGGGGACAGATCCGGAGATCTTGGTGGCCAGGGTAGTTGACTTACACCTTCTAGAGCACGTTGGGTGGCACGGGATACATGCGGACGTGCATTGTCCTGTTTGAACAGCAAGTTCCCTTGCCGGTCTAGGAATGGTAGAACGATGGGTTCGATGACGGTTTGGATGTACCGTGCACTATTCAGTGTCTCCTCGACGATCACCAGTGGTGTACGGCCAGTGTAGGAGATCGCTCCCCACACCATGATGCCGGGTGTTGGCCCTGTGTGCCTCGGTCGTATGCAGTCCTGATTGTGGCGCTCACCTGCACGGCGCCAAACACGCATACGACCATCATTGGCACCAAGGCAGAAGCGACTCTCATCGCTGAAGACGACACGTCTCCATTCGTCCCTCCATTCACGCCTGTCGCGACACCACTGGAGGCGGGCTGCACAATGTTGGGGCGTGAGCGGAAGACGGCCTAACGGTGTGCGGGACCGTAGCCCAGCTTCATGGAGACGGTTGCGAATGGTCCTCGCCGATACCCCAGGAGCAACAGTGTCCCTAATTTGCTGGGAAGTGGCGGTGCGGTCCCCTACGGCACTGCGTAGGATCCTATGGTCTTGGCGTGCATCCGTGCGTCGCTGCGGTCCGGTCCCAGGTCGACGGGCACGTGCACCTTCCGCCGACCACTGGCGACAACATCGATGTACTGTGGAGACCTCACGCCCCACGTGTTGAGCAATTCGGCGGTACGTCCACCCGGCCTCCCGCATGCCCACTATACGCCCTCGCTCAAAGTCCGTCAACTGCACATACGGTTCACGTCCACGCTGTCGCGGCATGCTACCAGTGTTAAAGACTGCGATGGAGCTCCGTATGCCACGGCAAACTGGCTGACACTGACGGCGGCGGTGCACAAATGCTGCGCAGCTAGCGCCATTCGACGGCCAACACCGCGGTTCCTGGTGTGTCCGCTGTGCCGTGCGTGTGATCATTGCTTGTACAGCCCTCTCGCAGTGTCCGGAGCAAGTATAGTGGGTCTGACACACCGGTGTCAATGTGTTCTTTTTTCCATTTCCAGGAGTGTAGTAGAACATTATTACTGCAGTTGACTACAAATAATATTGTTATTTCCTTTACCTCTACGATTGCACTTTTCTTACGTAAATTGAGATACGTTTTCCGTAATATAATGTTTGTACTGCAAGAGCTGTCACTAAATAAAAGAAGAAAGATAGAAAATAAATTATCCCGCTTCATCCTCTTCATGCTCGAACAACCTTTCTTGGCCTGGGAGCAGGCGTAAACACCCATGTTTTTCTCCTGCTTGTACTCTTGGTTTTTGAGTTGTGTAACCTGTCGTGCAAAATTGGCCTTTGGTGATCGGCGTAATAGCTTCATATGTCATTGCTCCTACTAAGGTGAGGAGCTGCTCGTCAGTGTGGTAGATCTGGTTTGCATCTACGATGCCGACCACCTGTGTACAGGTGGCCTCTAATGCGCCGGCCAGCGTGCTGGCCTTGGATTCACGATCATTGATGAAGTCCCGTCCAGCCTGCAACATTGGGATGCACTGCCGGCTACGCAGGAATCTCCTGACAACTTCCCAGACACTACTGTAATCTGGAGTGTGCGTAGAGACCAGGTTCGCCCAATTCTTGTTCCGATATTCCAATCCCTTCATCTCCCGTCTAATGAGACTGAGGGGCGGGTGAGCTACTGGGGACATGGTGTTTCTTGTTGTGCGGGTTTGTAATGGCCAACCCTTTACAGCTTGACGACATCGTGAACGTCCGCCTGATCCCTGCTAGAAAAGCTGGTGGGATAGAAAATCCCCAGAATGATGGTGTCCCACTCGGCACTACAGAGGAGGCGACGCCCGCTGGTATCCGTAAGCCGGGAATTCTACTGCATGCTTTGAAGTCGCCCATGATGAACAGCCACCCCTTACCCGCTCCCAACTGCCCGTTCCCAACAAACCGCACCCCCTCCCCCCCCCCCACCCACCAATGGCCAGTAGACCTCTGGGCGACCGATAAGCGCGACGAAGGTATCTTTCCGGTTGTGGTTCAAATGTGCATGAAATCTTATGGGACTTAACTGCTAAGGTCATCAGTCCCTAAGCTTACACTCTACTTAACCTAAAGTATCCTAAGGACAAACACACACACCCATGCCCGAGGGAGGACTCGAACCCCGCCGGGACCAGCCGAACAGTCCATGACTGTAGCGCCTAAGACCGCTCGGCTAATCCCGCACTGCCCGGTTGTGGTGTTGACCAGCACCACTGTTTCTTTTATTGTGCCTAGCTGCGGCAGGTGAACTTGGTTGTCGCACAAACAAATTATTAACCTAAAGGTGCAGTTTATTCTGCTAGTCGCCAAATAGGAGGGAGTCTTTTCTATGTAGGCATAACTACTTTTTTTATGTGATGTTTTACTTAAGTTTTTCAGATGAAGTTCGTTAATGACCTTGAATAGATTGACTGCAGTCGGAACCACAGACATCAAAATATATTGTAGCTACAAGTTGTCTCAACCTTTTGTGCACATTACATTTTAATTTAATCGATACTTTCTCCCATCTTCTTCTATGCCGGGTAGGAGAGATAATCGGCAAACGAAACTTCTACTACTCAATCTAACACCCACCACACGGCATGTTTAGCAACACCATTTAATCCTAAACGCCTCTGCAGTACGGTGCAAACATTTATGAATAACCACAATGAGATTTTCACTCTGCATCGGAGTGTGCGCTGATACTAAATATCCTGGCAGATTAAAAGTTGTGAGGTGTTTGGGTAGCTCGGTTGGTAGAGCACTTGCCCGCGAAAGGGAAAGGTCCCGAGTTCGAGTCTAGGTCTGGCACACAGTTCTAATCTGCCAGAAAGTTTCATATCAGTGCACACTCCGCTGCAGAGTGAAAATCTCATTCTGGAAACATTCCCCAGGCTGTGGCTAAGCCATGTCTCCGCAATATCCTTTCTTTCAGGAGTGCTAGTTCTGCAACTTTCGCAGTCGAGCTTCTGTAAAGTTTGGAAGGTAGGAGACGAGGTATTTGCGGAATAAAGCTGTGAGGACGGCGCGTGAGTCGTGCTTGGCCAGCTCAGTTGGTAGAGCATTTGCCAGCGAAAGGCAAAGGTCCCGAGTTCGAGTCTCGGTCCGACTTTGGCCAACCATTTCGCGAATTGGCCGGAGATTCCTGGCCAAAATGCGATGTGATGGCTCATACGCAGGGAAACCCGTGTCTAAACCGCATTTAGTTCTGTGAAGGGGGCAGCAATGTGCGGCAGGCAGCACTTCTCTCACTTTTGGTGTTAACTGCGCCGTGCACGTGGTAGTGCTGCGTTTCGGAGAAGGTTCTGCCTCTACACCTTGTTTTTATTCCTGACAAATTGGATTAATCGTGAGTACTGTTACATTTTCTCGTGTATTCGTTTGTCGTATTTGTGCATCTTTCGGACGTGATGAGAAAACGTTGGTTAATTACGTGAGTTGCTTTTTTGTTTGCTGTCCCCCGCGTCCCCTCCCCCTCCCCCCTCTCTTAAGATCTACCCCGTCATTTTAAATAGCAAACTTATGTACTAAACATACTCAAAGCTTATCTTTCACGTATTACATTTTCTCTGTGTAGACGGACCTACATTATTTTATGATTCATTATAACGAGTTTAATTAAACTGATTGTTTAGACAGTTTGCAGATGACTCTGTACGATCGCGGTTTTATTGAAAATTCTTTCTTCAAATAAGTAGATATAAATTAGGTGGCGACACCACCTTCCTTAATGCGTCACTCACTCCATCGGCAGCCGTGCGCTTCCTCGGCTGTACCGTGTAGCGAGCGAGGTGGTGCAGCAGTTAGCACACTCGATTCGCATTCGGGATGCCGATGCTTCAAACCCGCATCCGACCATCCTGATTTAGGTTATCCGTGGTTTTCCTAAATCACTTCAGGCAAATGAAAGGACACGGCCGACTTCCTTCCCATCCTTCCCTAATCCGATGGGACCGATGACCTCTATATTTGCTCCCTCCCCCAAATCAACCAACAAACCAACCTATCCTCTAATGTACTCTGTATAAAACACTCAACTAACAAACATTAGAACATATAAGTGAACTGAAAAGCTTTTTATTTGTTTCAAACATTAATTTAAAAAGCTTTAACAAAAATATGGCTTTACAGAGAAACTGATTAAACATTTTTAAGACATGAAAATACCTTGCTTTCAACACACCAACGTTGGGTAGGCCCTAGCATTTACGTTTATAACTGCCAGAAAGAACGACAAAAACTGTCCCTAAAAATAGTGGGCCTAACTTATTAAAGAGACTGCTAAAAACTGACCTTTTACTGATATAAACTAATGTCACTGAACCTTACTATTCATATCAAAGACAACATTGTTTGAACCGTTTCCAAGCCTTATTGTTTCGTACTTTCTCAATTTCTTAATTTATATGATCACTAAGAGAATTTTTGTCAGTGAACCTCAGCTAAGCTTCCATTCACCGAAGATTAACCTCTCCGTGGGACGTCTGCTGCCACATATCAGCATTCTCGTTAATATACAAAATATAAAAAGTTTCTGAACAATTTCAGTTTAAACACAATAACATACATTTGTGAGTTGGAGACTATCACGACTATTCAACTGACATGCTTGAATTCGGCCGCTCTGGGAGGGGATTTCAGAAATGAAATCTGGTACTTGTGCGGCACGCCTTTCAGATCGCGAAATCCCGGTGATACGCATGTATAATGCATTCAGTTCAGTCTACTGGCACGTACTTCAGTGTTGTCTACGCTTGGGATTAATTACATAAAACAAAATGTTTTCTTTTATAATAATGGGGGGTTTTCTGAATTAAAAAGTTAACGAGAGATTTTAATTGACTTCCCCCTTTAAATGAGATTGTCCCAGACTAATTTCCTCCATTTTGAGCTCACATAATTAATGGAGGTGCTCTAAATCAGTAATCGAACATATTGGTGCTAATTAATTGGTAGTTTAGCCTAGGCTGATCACTTACAATGGCATTAGAATTAAATTTTTCTTATCATTTTTCCACAGTGTAACCCATGGCTGAAGGTGGGATACATGCAGATGTGGAAACGACATTTCATATGAAAAGAAGGTTCCTGGCTACATCAGAATATAGGATTCGATATGACACAATAAGGAAGAGAATACTTTTTAAAGAGGAATAGAAAAGATAGGCTTTCAAGACAAGAAATCAAGAACGGAAAGAAAGTGGACACAAGAAAGAACAACGTTCTTGAAGAATGAAGTACAGGTCTAACGGAAACAGTAAAGAGGCAGAAACAATGCTGATTTATCGTTCCCATCAACAGGGTTATTCGAAAACAAAACATAATATTTTCTCTTGTTGATCATCTACAGCTAGAGAAAATACAATCCAGAATTTCCATAGCGACTGTCTCAACAAATAAGACAACTGTTCTGACCTTCAGGAAATATAATTCACAGTGTCATCATGCATTACTAGCAACACACAAATACAGCAAAATTATTCACCACCTCACGATCTGTAATGGACACAAACATTATAAAATGGTTCAAGGTCACATAATGTGTAACTAGCATGATACAAATCACAACAGCCTATAGGTGCAGGCACAATACCTTTGAATAATATATACACAAGATAAATGGTTCCATAACCTAAACACAATAAGACAAAATGGTCTATAGGCACATCTTCAGTTGCCCGGTGACAGACGAACACAAGTAAAGAGGAAAAAATATATAACATTAAAATGTACAAGCAGCTACAAATTAACTTGGTAGCTAACTGGAAAAGATATCGAAGTATAGGTGTATACTTTGTTCATTTATTTTATTTACTTATTCAACCTGATCCAGTTAGGTGCCTCGCAACCCCTTCTTACATTGGACCAGCATTTCACACATACAGAACTATAATATGACAAATAATATTAAAATCATCTGAGTGTTTGAAGTGGACGTGTGAGTAAATTATACTGACTATGAAACAAAGTTAGTACTGCCAGTACTTGTACTACTGTATCTGCTGCCACTAATAGGGACAGTAGTAGTAATAATATTAATAATAATAATGATAATGACAATAATAACGCTAGTGATAGCAGCAAATATACAAAACTTATAGGTATACAAAATAGATATTTTGTAAATAGCGAGTTCTAAGGAAATTTAAGGAAATTACATCAGCTACGAATACTCGGAAATGCGGAAGAAGATCAGATTGGAAAGAGGGGTGTAAAAAGGTAATGAGTGGACTCAGAGACAATGGTACTCCGTATTGTTGCTACAGCAGATGTATCATTAACTTTCTTCTCAAGCTGGACATGTTATTCACTTCTCTAATATAAGGCGGGAGGATATTCCAGAGTCGGGTTCCCACAACTCAGAACGAGAAAGGACCTGAATTATGGAGTGGATTGAAAAGGGTTTTGGTCCGATGTGAGCAGGCGTTTCTGCCATGTCGTTCAGCTGATAGAGTTAAGAGATATAAGGGACAGTGATCGTTGGTGAGACTGTAGAGAAAGAAGATAGTATAGAAATCGCTGCACAGCGTGGATAGCTGTGCATGTGATGGTGAAAAACGATCAAAGATTTAAATGTCACACACATAAGGAACACAGGCATTCACAACCTGGTCCAGGTGCTGTGAGCTTACTTGAGAAAGGCCTTACAGGATAATATCGCTGTAAACGGCAATTGAAAATATATGTTTGTGTACAAGTTTCTTTTTCAGATTAAGAAGACAGAAAGTTTTAATTTTTGAAGGTCAGTGAGAGATGTTGCTGCCTTTTATACACACTGCGGTTATGTGCTGTGTCCAGTTCATATTTTCATTTATTATTACTCACAGACACTTTGTTGAAGGATGGAAGATGATATTCGTCACATTTATGGCTAAAAACAGTAGCCTAGAATGACCGTTATGGTTTTGGAGAAAAGGGCACCACTCAACAGAAATCAGAAGCATTAGGTTATCTGTAGTGATGCACAAAAGAAAGAAAATTTGCTAACCTCCAGATTTATCCTTTGATGAGCTGATTAAAAAACACAATACACACACACACACACACACACACACACACACACACACACACACACACACACACACACACACACACACACACACACACACACACACACATATATATATATATATATATATATATATATATATATATATATATATATATATATATATATTGTGCTGACTGGTCTGCTAGACTAGTTAGTACCATGTGGGGGCCCAGGCATTAAAGGCATGTACGTGTATATCCATGTATGTGTGTGTGTGTGTGTGTGTGTGTGTGTGTGTGTGTGTGAGTGTGTTGTGTATTTTACTGTACCTTGTCAAGAGATAACTCTGTTGTATGTGTTTATCATCAGCTCAATGCTTCTGATTTTCAATATGTGGTCTCCTTTAATCCTGAAGTATTTGCATTTCACAAGGATTTTCCTACAACATTTAAAACACGGATATATATATATATATATATATATATATATATATATATATATATATATATATATATATATATATAATGTAAGAATGTAACTAGGCGGCTCAGCATTCAAATTCGGAAGAAAGAGATGGTGTTAAATCAAAACATCATTAATGATGCACATAGAAATATGTATTATGAAAACATTATAAGCTCAAATACATAGAGACAATTTACCACTATCGAACAATACAGTCACAAACACAGAGAGTCTGACGCACTTGATGGGCCAAATTGTATTCATTTCTATTCCTGGAGTAAAATAATCAGAACACAATACTCAAACACATCTGTAAATTCTGTCACAGTACTTTCACAGCAGGCACACTAATAGTAGAAGATACTCACACTTCCTTATATAGGACAGAATAAGAATAAGGAAACAACACAGTAAATAAAAAATGAAATGTGCACTCTTCAGCTAGAGCACCTTGTGTTGGACAGGAATATGACATGTAGCCGGCCGAAGTGGCCGTGCGGTTAAAGGCGCTGCAGTCTGGAACCGCAAGACCGCTACGGTCGCAGGTTCAAATCCTGCCTCGGGCATGGTTGTTTGTGATGTCCTTAGGTCAGTTAGGTTTAATTAGTTCTAAGTTCTAGGGGACTAATGACCTCAGCAGTTGAGTCCCATAGTGCTCAGAGCCATTTGAACCATTTTTATGACATGTACAGACAACCATTGAGGATTTTACTCTGGTATTCTCAGCTGTCCAAAATCATCCACACATTGGAATACTCCTCACTCAGTAATGGAGCAACCAGTAATACTCCACACTTCACACATTCAGGTCTTGGACCAATCTACAAGTGGCAGGATTCAAAAATCGAGAGAAATCTCATCCATAGCAGAATATAACCAAAAATACTCAGACATATACAGCAAACAAATCCACTTCACTCACTGCACTATAAGACCATGCTTAGCATTCACATACACAAAACTAATATATGTACACCAGTATGGGGACCTCGTATTTACCACACAGTAGCATCTCATTCTAGACCTTATTATATAGAAAAGACCACTCATAAGGTCACTCATCAAATTTCATAGGGGATACTTATTCATAGGACATAATCATTCTCTTGTAAAATTTCATTAATACCCCATAAGTTTCACACCTCTGGATAATGGCATCAGGCACGCAGAAAATTATTTAGTGAAGCAGTGAATATTAATTCCAAGGAATAAGACAAAAATACATAAGAATCACAACAAACAACCAGTGGTGAAACATAAGCATCACCTCAAAATCACTGTGGGCCTTATTCAGTTTGTAAAGGCCATCCCCATAAAAACTGTTTATCATCAAAAATGTGGTAAGTGGTAAACCATCTCGGAAAAACTTCTCACAAAACAAACATAAAACAAGAACTACATCAGAATACTGTCTGATTACTTACATACAAGCTGTTAATTAAACACAAAACAAAACACTACATACTCTATATTGAGTTCAGCAAACTCAAGAAATCTAGTGTTGGCAAACAGTCCCCCACTGAGACATATGCTTCTCTCAGTTTAAACATCAGGAGCTTTAACTCTCACTTTCCTCCAGCTTGGTTCCACTTTATCCAAGTGGAAAGGTAAGTCAAACAGTTTATACAATATACCTGAAAAAGCATTTTCCTGTAAGTTACTTCCTCTTAAGTACACATGAACTCGATTTCTATCTGTATTTCCACAATGAATGATTTTAACCACTTCTCTACAATCATCTGACATTGGAAAGAAACATACATTAGACCTTGGTAATGATTTGTGGTCTCTTGATACTACAACACTTATGGGCATTGTTCTAAATGAGATAAATGAGTTATGTTTACTTTTGCCTGAGACTGAGTGGTAGCAGTTCTGGACTAAGCTCGCACACACATACCTGAGACTGAGTGGTAGCAGTTCTGGACTAAGCTCGCACACACACACACACACACACACACACACACACACACACACACACACACACACACAATGGACTGAAGGATATCGCTCATTTTCATGGCCTAAACCCACTTCTACCGGGAATATGACTCAACAAAACAATGACCCTTAGTAGACCTTGATTTATCCTTTCCTTATTTTGGAAATCCTCTCTGACAACTCCTGATTGAATTCTCACTCCCCCTGTTAATTTCCATCTGTCCCTCCTTGGATCTCAGCTAGGATCACACCTCAGCTAAATCATCAAAACCTACTGGCACACGGCCACTTCAACTCTTAGCTCCATTAACAGTTAACTGTGCCAGAAAAGTGAATTCGTCCAGCGTCTTAACTATCTTCCGTTATCTTCCGTATTTCCTTACTGTCTTCTCAAACCTGTTTCTCTAAACTAACTTTTAACCAAGCAGAATCTTTATGAACAACTTACAACAGTCTACAACGCTTTGAAATTTGTTTCTGAATTTGAGTGACAACTTCTTGACATGGGACAGGGATTATGTGTACCGCTCGAAGACGTCTTCTTGAAATTTTACTGGTGAATCGGTAAGGTTCCCCTGCTGTCAGGTATCATGACGAGATGTTGGGACATCATGTGTCGTTGTTGCGAGGTGGTGTGGGCCCAGACTTCGTACTAATGGACAATAATGCTCGACCTAATTGAGAACGGCTGGTCGATGTTTTCTTGGAAATGGAAAATACTGTATGCATTGCGTAACCTGCTCGCTCTCCCGATTTGAGTCCAATAGAGCATATCTCAGATGCACTAGGAAGACAGGTTGCATTGCGTCAGCATCCACCAACCACTCTCCAAGAATTGCAAGCAGCTCTGCAGGAAGAGTGGGCGTTACTGCCTCAATATAAGGTTGATGACATAGTTCACTGCATGCCCCGTCGTTGTTGGGCCTGTGTTGCTGCCAAAGGTGGTCACAACCCATAATGAGCATATTAACCAGTTGACGGAATACGTGTGCTAATCCGTTAAGTTGAATAAAACGAAGAACATTTTTGTCTACCGCTATGCATATAGCAGTTATTTATGTTCTGTATTCTTTCCATTGTTTCTAGTTTACTATCATCTGTTCAAACTATTTAGTGGCAGAGGACTGGAAAGTTGCACAGGTCATACCACTATTAAAGAAAGGTAATAGGAGTAACCCACTAAATTGCAGACCATATTATTAACGTCGATAAACATTAAGATTGTGGAACATATTGTAAGTAGGCTGTTTAGTTTTTTTATTGGTAACGCCACGTAGCGCTCTGTATGAAAATCACTGGCTGTGCTGTGTGCAGTCTGTGGCTAGTTTGCATTGTTGTCTGCCATTGTAGCGTTGGGCAGTTGGCTGTTAACAGCGCGTAGCGTTGCGCAGTTGGAGGTGAGCCGCTAGCAGTGGTGGATGTGGGGAGAGAGATGGCGGAGTTTTGAAATTTGTAAGACTGGATGTCATGAACTGCTATATATATTATGACTATTAAGGTAAATACATTGTTTGTTCTCTATTAAAATCTTTCATTTGCTAACTATGCCTATCAGTAGTTAGTGCCTTCCGTAGTTTGAATTTTTTATTTAGCTGGCAGTAGTGGCGCTCTCTGTATTGCAGTAGTTCGAATAACGAAGATTTTTGTGAGGTAAGTGATTTGTGAAAGGTATAGGTTAATGTTAGTCAGGGCCATTCTTTTGTAGGGATTTTTGAAAGTCAGATTGCGTTGCGCTAAAAATATATTGTGTGTCAGTTTAAGCACAGTCATGTATAATTGTTCAAAGGGGACGTTTCATAATATATTGTGTTCGAACATTATCAATAACCTCGTAGAGAACGGTCTATTGAAACACAGTCAACACGCATTTAGAATACATCGTTCTTGTGAAGCACAATTAGCTCTTTACTCATACGAAGTGTTGAGTGCTGTTGACGAGGGATTTTAAACTGTTTCCGTATTTCTGGATTTTCGGAAGGCTTTTGACACTGTACCACACAAACGGCTTGTAGTGAAATTGCGTGCTTATGGAATATCGTCTCAGCTAAGCGACTGGATTCGTGATTTCCTGTCAGAGAGCTCACAGTTTGTAGCAACCGACGGAAAGTCGTCGAGTAAAACAGAAGTGATTTCTGGCGTTCCCCAAGATAGTGTTATAGGCCCTTTGTTGTCCCTTCTCTATATAAACGATTTGGGAGACCATCTGAGCATCCGTCTAAGGTTGTTTGCAGATGACGCCGTCGTTTAAAGACTAGGAAAGTCATCAGAAGATCAAAACATATTGCAAAACGATTTAGAATAGATATCTGTATGGTGTGAAAATTGGCAATTGACCCTAAATAACTAAAAGTGTGGGGTCACGCACATGAGTGCTAAAAGGAATCTGTTACACTTCGGTTACACGATAGATCATTAAAATCTAAAGGCTGTAAGTTCAGCTAAATACCTAGGAATTGCAATTACTTAGGTTGGAAAGAACACATAGAAAATGTTGTCAGAAGACTAACCAAAGACTGGGATTCATTGGCAGGCCACTTAGAAAATGTAACAGGTCTACTAAAGAAACTGCCCAACTACGTATATCCGTCTTCTTTTAGAATACTGCTGCGCGGTGTAGAATCATTACTAGATAGAGTTGATGGAGTACATCGAAAAAATTCAAAGAAGGGCAGCACGTCATGTATTATCGTGAAATACAGGAGAGAGTGTCACTGAAATGATACAGGATTTCGGGTGGACGTAACTAAAACAATGGCGTTTTTCGTTGCGACAAAATCTCCTCACGAAATTTCAATCACCACCTTTCTTCTCCGAAAGCGAAAATATTTTGCTGACGCCGACCTACATAGGGGGAAACCATCACCGTAATAACATAAGGGAAATCAGAGCTCGTACGGAAAGATATAGGTGTTTGTTTTTTCCGTGCTTGGAATAACAGAGAATTGTGAAGTGTGATGAACCCCCTGCCATGCACTTAAACAAGATTTACAGAGTATCCATGTAGATGTAGATGTAGACATAGAATAAACGCAATCTTGCAAAATTTCTTTTTCTTGCATTAACTTTGGACACTAGTGTATATGTATGTAACTTATTGCCTGTCATAGCTATGTGGAGATCTTTTTTTCACTTTTGTGTTAGCAGATTTTTACACTTACTATCCTGAAAGTGATTTTGGTAACGATTATGGGAAGCCAAACCTGTTGCTTAGTTGGAAACATCATGGGTATCCTGTATTGCAGGATTCAGTTTTCAGGGGCTTTACATGCACATTGTCTTGTTCTCATGCACTTGCTACTTGCAGCGCTGATCAACTACAGTTAAGGACTGTTTGAGTGTCGCTTACTATCTTATATAGATTGGATATAATTGTTTCCTGGTTTTTTTCATATTGTTTCCAGAAGAAACTCACTGCAGAGTTTTCCTGTTGACATACTGGTAGCTATACAAACACAACGAGCCATGCCTTTCCAGGTCCGCCTTGCAATAAATATGTAAAAAACTAGTTAATGCGGTTCTCACTAAAGAAAATGAATATTTTGTACATCAAGAGGTGTGACTATAGTTTCTCACTTAATCCGAAAACCTTTATTTGGTTAATTCGTATTAGATCACTTTGTTTTGTTATGGTACAGTTTAACCACGTGAATGTATTATTTATTATGATTTTCCCTATGGGCATAACGTTTCGGATAACAAACGTATCTCGAGGGATGAAGTGTTTAAAATATCTTGTGGACATTGTGGACATGTATTAATAGCACTTACAACATGAAGCGTTTAAAGCTTTCCCAGTATTGGACGCTCCCTTCCGCCATGCGAGGTTAGGGAACTGAAGACTGCCAATGGTAGTACTTCTTTTGTGATACGCTAACGAAAGCTCTCCAATCCGACGTAAGGGATCACTTGCCACGTGATTTATTCATAAATTAAATTTAATGAAACAACAAATTTACTCTTACCAGTCACTATTCTTTTATCACCACGACGATTTTCAAAGGTTTAAACCTCCTTCATCAGGCGGACTTACATTTCTTAGTATGACGCATGTGTTTTGGAGGAACTTGTGGCACTGTCTCCATTGGCCATGGGTTCCTTTCACTGCCGTAATACATCATATGTGTTCTGTCATATTTTGTAAACAAGTATTTGTTTACAAAATATTTAACTTTCGTTACACATCACGTGCATATTGTCGTATTTCGTAAAACATATATTTGTTTTCAAAATAATACAGCACACATGTGATTTGTTACGTCAATGAAAAGAATCTTCTATGACCTATGGAGACAGTACCACAACTTTCCCCAAAAAATCGTAACACAAAACACACACATACGCTTACACATGTCATACTAACAAATGTAAATCAACCTGATGATTGAGGTTTAAACGTTTGAAACGCGTCGTGGAGATAAATAAACAGCTACTGTTAACAGTAAACTTGTTGTTTCAATTAATATCAAGAACAGTCAAGGTAAAACCTAACTTAAAATGTTCGCATCTAATGTTATTCATAAGTGAAATTTCAGGGCTAGTAGGTGAAATGTCACCGCATCAATATTATGTGTTTTGTATTGGCGGAATTCCCTCGCAACAGCAAACACACGTTTCTGACCGGGTGAAGTGAAGTAATCTTCCTTTATGACATGTAAACCTAACGTGTGGAGCCACAGGCATCACATAACTGTATGGTTGCTATAGAAACTGTGAAATCACATGCTCGAGTTTGCCTATTGAGGGGCCATGCTGTGGTGTCACCGCCAGACAGCACACTTGCTAGTTGGTAGACTTTAAATCGGCCGCGGTCCGTTAGTATACGTCGGACCCGCGTGTCGCCACTATCAGTGATTGCAGACCGAGCGCCGCCACACGGCAGGTCTAGAGAGACTTCCTAGCACTCGCCCCAGTTGTATAACCGACTTTCCTAGCGATGGTTCACTGACAAAATACGTTCTCATTTGCCGAGACGATAGTTAGCATAGCCTTCAGCTACGTCATTTGCTACGACCTAGCAAGGCGCCATTATCAGTTGCTATTGATATTGTAAAGAATGTACAGACAAGAGCTACGTTCAACATTAATGGATTAAAGTTAAGTATTCCACCAGTTACCTCCTTTTTTTCTAGTCTAACTTCCTTGTCCTGTTCCAGACCTCACGCCAGCCTGCGTGAACTTAAACGCGTGCCTTTCGGCTTCCTCCAAAATACGTGGGTTGGCTCCTGCCAATCCACAACAATCTTGGTGACGAGGTTTTCCGCGTCCTTATCGCTATTTCCCTGATTTACTTGTGTAATGGCTTCGACACAATCTCCAGATGTACTGTCCGAATTTTATCGCTTACAGAATCAGCAGACGCAGGCCTTACTGGATGCCCTTGGACAGCTCGTCCAGGGTCAACGTGCAATGCAAAACGATGCGGCAACTGCCGCTCCACCGCTACCGCAGCCAAAATACGCTGTTGCACCAACTTTTCGTCCTTTTGATGCTGCACTGGGAAGCTGGACGGCGTGGTCACGCCAATTTGGATTCTATCTCGCCGCCTACAGAATTCAAGGTAATGAGCGGCAGCCTTTTCTCCTGTCCTCCGTAGGCGTCCAAACGTACCGTGTGATAGTGAAATTCTTTCCCCGACTCGACGTAGCGACTCTGTCCTACGACGAAATTTTGTCTGCATTAGATGCATGTTTCAAAGAAACAGTCAATGTAGTTGCAAAAAGGTATACCTTCTTTCGTACAAAATGTACGGCCGGTCAAAGTAATCGGAAGTGGGTTGCAACCTTGCACGGCCTTACTAGGGATTGTGCTTTTGAGTGCCAATGTGGACTCCCTTATTCAGATACTATGGTACGTGATGCAATTGCACAGAATGTTTCTGATGTTCGTATAAGGGAACAGATTTTGAAACTAGTCAATCCCTCCCTTCAACAAGTGATGGACATATTGGATCGGCAGGACACACTTGACTTTGCTCAGGAATAATTTGAAACTTAACCAGCTGTGTGTCACATTAACCGGATCGCCGGGCGAGCTGCACGGAGTGGTAAACAGCCCTTGCGCCCGACCGCGCAGCTGCCACCATGCTCTCAGCCACGTGTGCCGCACAGGCAAGCAAATGCAGTGCTATAATCATGCCCGTGGTGTGATACTAGAATTGCCCGTCATGCCAAGCTATTTGCTTTTTCTGTAATGAAACAGGACATGTTCAGAGTGTTTGCCAGAAAAAGCTCAGATCGGACACTCACAAACATTCCAGGCCCTTTGCTTCACGCTGGGATCGGAATCGAACCAAGGATACTCAGGCTCGTGAACTTCGCCCATGGAAATTCATGTAGTTCATTCCACTCCGACCAGTGCCACTCTCTCTAAGAGTGACTGTGTTCGTCCCACAAATAGTGTGCGTCGACATCGCCGGAAATCCCGTCAAGTCGCAACTGATTCTGTACCAGTGTCAGTTCACGTTGCACAACACAGTCGCTCTTGTCGTCAGCAGGACAATAAACTTTTTGTAAACTTGGACATTAACGGCAAAGTGATACCATTCCAGCTCGATACTGGAGCTGCAGTTTCACTGATCAATCAAGACACGTACAAACAGCTGGGCACACCTCCGTTGCATGCCGCAAATGTTAAGCTAACTGCATATTCAGGTCACGGGCTCCCTGTGTTAGGACAGTGCAGCCTTCTTGCAACATACAAGGGACAAACAAACCTAGTGTTATTGTACGTCCTTCGTTCTTCTTCTGCAGTGAACTTGTTTGGTTTAACTTGTCTATAGTCAATCAGGTCCTATCAGTGAACCAGACTGTGCTTTCAGGCAGTGTTT
This sequence comes from Schistocerca nitens, assembly GCF_023898315.1. Taxonomy (NCBI): domain Eukaryota; kingdom Metazoa; phylum Arthropoda; class Insecta; order Orthoptera; family Acrididae; genus Schistocerca; species Schistocerca nitens. Next base: position 195,852,264 of record NC_064620.1, on the reverse strand, counting down.
CTCGTCTACGTGAAGACTTTGCAGACATTTTTGCACCGGGCCTTGGTTGCGCTAAGAACTAAACAGCATATTTGGATCTGAACGTAAATGCGCAACCAAAATTTTTCAGAGCGCGCAATGCTCCCCACGCATTGCGTGACGAAGTCGCAAGAACATTAAACGATTTGGAATCACAAGGTGTGATTGAACGTGTGCAGGCTTCTCTCTGGGCATCACCGTTAGTAATTTTGCCAAAACCTTCCGGAAAATTGAGACTTTGTGTGGACTTCCAGGCAACAGGGAATCCACAACTAGTGACTGCAACTTTTCCTTTACCCTGCCCGGAAGATCTTTTTGACAAACTGTGCCCGGGTAAATATTTTTCGAAGTTGGACCTAGCAGATGCGTACTTGCAAATACCAGTGGACGAAGAATGCCAGCGCGTTTTGGTGGTTAACACGCATCTTGGTTTGTATAGATTCAAACGACTGCCATTCGTGTGAGCATCCGCCCCTGCATTGTTTCACAATATCTACAAACTGTTTGTGCGTCGGTCCCTACAGCAGCAAACTATCTGGACGATATTGTGATCTCCAGACAGACGGAAGAAGAACATTTAACCCATCTCAGAACATTGTTTCAGGTCTTGCGACAAAATGGTCTTCGCTTGCGGAAGGACAAATGTGTGTTTTTTGCTCGTGACTTACCCTACCTGGGACATGTAGTCCATGCCCAAGGCATACATCCCCGTCCCGAGCACCTCGGTGCCATACAAGACTTGCCTTCGCCGCAGAATTTGAAGCAGCTACAGAGTGTGCTGGGAAAAATTAATTCTTATCATCGCTATGTGCGGCACGCCTCTTCCATTTCAGCTCCGCTTCATCGCTTGCGCCGTAAAGGTGTTCCGTTCGCCTGGACGACGGAATGCGAACTCTCCTTTCGCCAGTTGAAATCGGCGTTGCTTTCCAATACTTGTCTTACGCCATTCGATCCCCAGAAACCCCTTTTGTTGATGGTGGATGCATCGGATTTCGGGATCGGTGCTGTGCTTGCGCACAAAGATGGATCGCACGATCGCCCTATTGCCTTTGCGTCCAAATTGCTCTCGTCTGTGCAAAGAAATTATTCACAGATCGAGAATGAAGCATTGGCTCTCTTATTTGGTGTTACTAAGTTTCATTATTTCTTGTATGGTCGACACTTTACCATCATCACAGACCATATACCTTTGACATCGCTTTTTCATCCGAACAAGCCTATACCTCCGCGTACAGGGCAGAATTTCATTCACTGGTCTATTTTCCTTTTTCAGTACCACTACGATAGCTTGTATCGGTCCACTGCTAAGTACGGAAACGCCGATGCGTTGTCCCATTTGCCTGTTGCTGAGGATAGAGCATTCGATTCCTCCGAACTTGCTTGCATGTTCATTGATGCGGAAACCGATGACGTGGTCGAATCGTTTCCGATTGATTTTCGTCGTGTAGCTACAGCCACAGCTGCTGACCCTATCCTTGCTACCGTTCTGCGTTTTGTTGCTATGCAATGGCCCTTGTCAAAGTCACGGATCGAGGATCCGTTGGTTCGCCGATTTTTTGCTCACAAGGAGAGACTTTTTGTATGACGTGGTGTTTTGCTGTTGCGTTCTGATAATGATCAGTCCAGGGTCGTGGTCCCACGTTCGTTACAGTCCTCTGTCTTACGTCTTCTCCACCAAGGACATTGGAGTAGAGTCAGAACGAAACAACTTGGTCGTCAGCACTGTACTTGGTTCGGAATCGATGCTGCGATTACGAATATGTGCTCTTCTTGCATGGCGTGTGCCGAACAACAATCCACACCACCGCGGAAATTCTTTGCATAGCCAAAAGCCACTTTCCCTTGGCAACGTTTACACATCGATTTTGCTGGTCCATTCCGGAATGCTCGATGGTTGGTTCTAGTCGATTCATTCAGTAATTTTCCTTTTGTTGTCCGGACGTCTTCCACGACGTCATCTGCCACCATCCAAGCGTTATCGGCTATCTTTTGCACTGAAGGTCTTCAACAGACTATTGTTTCCGACAATGGCCCACAATTCATGTCTGCAGAATTTCAGTCATTCTGCAAGGCCAATGGTATTCGAAATCTGACATCCGCGCCGTTTTCGCCACAGTCAAACGGTGCCGCTGAACGATTGGTCCGGACTTTCAAGTCACAGATGTTGAAGTTAAAAGAGTCGCACTCTCGGGAGGACGCGTTATTGTTCTTTTTGACCTCGTATCGCTCTCAGCCCCGAGATGGTCGCTCGCCGGCTGAGTTGCTCCACGGTCGTCCTCATCGGACCTTGCTGTCTTTGCTACATCTGCCGCATCAGGTTCCTGTGCAGCGGCAGACGCCTGCTTTTGGTCCATGCGACGTTGTCTACTATCGTCACTATCGAGGTTCACGGCGTTGGCTCGAAGGGCGCATTCTTCGCTGCCTCGGCCGCGCTATGTATCTGGTTTTGGGGCCCTCTGGTGAGGTGCGCCGGCATCTCAACCAGCTGCGCCTCTGACAAACTGCCTACTGGCTTCTGTCTCGGGTTCTTCGGCCGACGTTCATCTAATGATTTTTCTGACGTTTCGCCAGCACGAGTGGCTGGCATTGTCAAAGCTTCACCCTCCATTGCCGGTGGTGAACTGGAGCCGAGCTCGCGGGCGCAGGCTATATGTACCTGGCGCGCCAACGTCCGAGGGCTTCTCCGCGGTCATTTCCGGTGCGGTTCTCCTCTTGCTACCTGCGACGGTCGTTCGCTGCAGTACGGGAAGCCAGGACCCGTTGACCTTAAGGTTTTCCTCTTTCTTGTTCAAACTGTTCGTGTGTTTTTGTATTTCTACAGCTTCTCTGAACAAGCGCGTGTGATAGTGCTTCTCTACAGCCAGAACTTCCGTGTCGGCGAATTTTATTACATGCTCGGTCTCATTCAGTGCGTGCTCTGCCACGGCCGATTTCTCCACCTGCCCCAACCTGCAATGTCGCTTATGCTCTTTGATCCTGGTGTTAATGGATCGTCCAGTCATTCCGACATAAACCTTTCCGCATGTGCATGGTATGCGGTATATTCCCGACATTGCAAGTGGGTCTCTTTTCTCCTTCGCCGATCTAAGACACTCTTTGATCTTCCTGTCGTCGCATGGGATCTGCCGCACGCCATCTGCTTTCACTGAGGGTGCTGTCCGGTTTGCGCCCTGGGGACCCATCTACTGGCTCGCCTCAGCCCCAGGTGTTACCGACACTGCCTTCCATTTTGCCCCATGGCGACGCGCTGCCGCCACCGCTGCCGCCGCCGCCTGTTCTCCCGCCGGCTACGCCCGCAGTCGACGCGTCGCTGAACCGCCGGGCGCCACTCTGGGTAACGCGCCGCCGATCGCTTCTCGTGACCAGTTGTTCTCTGACATGGAACTCTTGCCCGCTCCGGACCATATGTCGTTTTCGCCCGTCGGGTGCCCTGGCCCGATGGAGGTCGACCCTTCAGCCCCTCCTGTCTTTCTACGGCCACATACACCGCATGTTGGCGTGCACCCTTGAGTAGGTTTTCAGGTGTTTCCTAGCTCCCCTCGGACCGAATGGCAGGGTGTGGGTGGCATAGCCGCGCCTGTTGTTAGGCTCCCCACCTCGTCGCATAAGTCAACATAAGGTCCTCCCCACAGCGGGCGGAAACCTTATAAAACAACCATACGCCGATTTGCAGGGGAGGAATGTGGTGTCACCGCCAGACACCTCATTGCTAGGTGGTAGCCTTTAAATCGGCCGCGGTCTGTTAGTATACGTCGGACCCGCGTGTCGCCGCTATCAGTGATTGCAAACCGAGCGTCGCCACACGGCAGGTCTACAGAGACTTCCTAGCACTCGCCCCAGTTGTACAACCGACTTTGCTAGCGATGGTTCACTGACAAAGTACGTTCTCATTTGCCACGACGATAGCTAGCATAGCCTTCAGCTACGTCATTTGCTACGACCTAGCAAGGCGCCATTATCAGTTGCTATTGATATTGTAAAGAATGTACAGACAAGAGCTACATTCAACATTAATAGATTAATGTTAAGTATTCCACCAATTACCTCCTTTATTTCTAGTCTAACTTCCTTGTCCTGTTCCAGACCACACACCAGCCTGCGTGACCTTAAACGCGTGCCTTTCGGCTTCCTCCAAACTCCGTGGGTTGGCTCCTGCCAATCCACAACAATCTTGGTGACGAGGTTTTCCGCGTTCTTATCGCTATTGCCCTGATTTACTTGTGTCATGGATTCGCCACAATCTCCAGATGTACTGTTCGAATTTTATCGCTTACAGAATCAGCAGACGCAGGCCTTACTGGATGCCCTTGGACAGCTCGTCCAGGGTCAACGTGCAATGCAAAACGATGCGGCAGGTGCCGCTCCAACACTACCGCAGCCACAACACGCTGTTGCACCAACTTTTCGTCCTTTTGATGCTGCTCTGTGAAGCTGGACGGAGTGGTCACGCCAATTTGGATTCTATCTCGCCGCCTACAGAATTCAAGGTAATGAGCGGCAGCCTTTTCTCCTGTCCTCCGTAGGCGTCCAAACGTACCGTGTGATAGTGAAATTCTTTCCCCGACGCGACATAGCAACTCTGTCCTACGACGAAATTTTGTCTGCATTAGATGCATATTTCAAAGAAACAGTCAATGTAGTTGCAAAGAGGTATACCTTCTTTCATAGAAAACGTACGGCTGGTCAAACTAATCGGAAGTGGGTTGCAACCTTGAAAGGCCTTGCTAGGGATTGTGCTTTTGAGTGTCAATGTGGACTCCCTTATTCAGATACTATGGTACGTGATGCAATTGCACAGAATGTTTCTGATGTTCGTATAAGGGAACAGATTTTGAAACTAGTCAGTCCCTCCCTTCAACAAGTGATGGACATATTGGATCGGCAGGACACACTTGACTTTGCTCAGGAATAATTTGAAACTTAACCAGCTGTGTGTCACATTAACCGGATCGACAGGCGAGCTGCACGGAGTGGTAAACAGCCCTCGCGCCCGGCCGCGCAGCTGCCACCACGCTCTCAGTCACGTGTGCTGCGCAGGCAAGCAAATGCAGTGCTAAAATCATGCCCGCAGTGTGATACTAGACATTCGCGTGAGAATTGCCCGTCATGCCAAGCTATTTGATTTTTCTGTAATGAAACAGGACATGTTCAGAGTGTTTGCCAGAAAAAACTCAGATCGGACACTCACAACCATTCCAGGCCCTTTGCTTCGCGCCGGGATCAGAATCGAACCAAGGATACTCAGGCTCATGAACTTCGCCCATGGAAATTAATGTAGTTCATTCCACTCCATCCAGTGCCACTCTCTCTAAGAGTGACTGTGTTCGTCCCACAAGTAGTGTGCGTCGACATCGCCGGAAATCCCGTCAAGTCGCAACTGATTCTGTACCAGTGTCAGTTCACGTTGCACAACACAGTCGCTCTTGTCGTCAGCAGGACAATAAACTTTTTGTAAACTTGGACATTAACGGCAAAGTGATACCATTCCAGCTCGATACCGGAGCTGCAGTTTCACTGATCAATCAAGACATGTAAAAACAGCTGGGCACACCTCAGTTGCGTGCCGCAAATGTTAAGCTAACTGCATATTCAGGTCACGGGCTCCCTGTGTTAGGACAGTGCAGCCTTCTTGCAACATACAAGGGACAAACAAACCTAGTGTTATTGTACGTCCTTCGTTCTTCTTCTGCAGTGAACTTGTTTGGTTTAACTTGTCTATAGTCAATCAGGTCCTATCAGTGAACCAGACTGTGGCTTCAGGCAGTGTTTCTCATCTACGTGAAGACTTTGCAGACATTTTTGCACCGGGCCTTGGTTGCGCTAAGAACTGAACAGCATATTTGGAACTGAAAGTAAACGCGCAACCGAAATTTTTCAGAGTGCGCAATGCTCCCCACGCATTGCGTGACGAGGTCACAAGAACATGAAACGATTTGGAATCACAAGGTGTGAATGCACGTGTGCAGGCTTCTCTCTGGGCATCACCATTAGTAATTTTGCCAAAACCTTCCAGAAAATTGAGACTTTGTGTGGACTTCCAGGCAACAGTGTATCCACAACTAGTGACTGCAACTTTTCCTTTACCCCGCCCGGAAGATCTTTTTGACAAACTGTGCCCGGGTAAATATTTTTCGAAGTTGGACCTAGCAGATGCGTACTTGCAAATACCGGTGGACGAAGAATGCCAGCGCGTTTTGGTGGTTAACACGCATCTTGGTTTGTATCGATTCAAACGACTGCCATTCGTGTGTGCGTCCGCCCCTGCATTGTTTCAGCAATATCTACAAACTGTTTGTGCATCGGTCCCTACTGCAGCAAACTATCTGGACGATATTGTGATCTCCGGACAGACGGAAGAAGAACATTTAACCAATCTCAGAACATTATTTTAGGTCTTGCGACAAAATGGTCTTCGCTTGCGTAAGGACAAATGTGTGTTTTTTGCTCGTGACTTACCCTACCTGGGACATGTAGTCAGAACGAAACAACTTGGTCGTCAGCACTGTACTTGGTTCGGAATCGATGCTGCGATTACGAATATTTGCTCTTCTTGCATGGCGTGTGCCGAAAAACAATCCACACCACCGCGGAAATTCTTTGCATAGCGAAAAGCAACTTTCCCTTGGCAACGTTTACACATCGATTTTGCTGGTCCATTCCGGAATGCTCGATGGTTGGTTCTAGTCGATTCATTCAGTAATTTTCCTTTTGTTGTCCGGACGTCTTCCACGACGTCATCTGCCACCATCCAAGCGTTATCGGCTATCTTTTGCATTGAAGGTCTTCAACAGACTATTGTTTCCGACAATGGCCCACAATTCATGTCCGCAGAATTTCAGTCATTCTGCAAGGCCAATGGTATTCGAAATATGACATCCGCGCCGTTTTCGCCACAGTCAAACGGTGCCGCTGAACGATTGGTCCGGACTTTCAAGTCACAGATGTTGAAGTTAAAAGAGTCGCACTCTCGGGAGGACGCGTTATTGTTCTTTTTGACCTCGTATCGCTCTCAGCCCCGAGATGGTCGCTCGCCGGCTGAGTTTCTCCACGGTCGTCCTCATCGGACCTTGCTGTCTTTGCTACATCCACCGCATCAGGTTGCTGTGCAGCGGCAGACGCCTGCTTTTGGTCCATGCGACGTTGTCTACTATCGTCACTATCGAGGTTCACGGCGTTGGCTCGAAGGGCGCATTCTTCGCTGCCTCGGCCGCGCTATGTTTCTGGTTTTGGGGGCCTCTGGTGAGGTGCGCCGGCATCTCAACCAGCTGCGCCTCTGTCGTCGCATGGGATCTGCCGCTCGCCGTCTGCTTTCACCGACGGTGCCGTCCGGTCAGTGCCCTGGGGACCCATCTACTGGCTCGCCTCAGCCCCAGGTGTTACCAACGCTGCCTTCCATTTTGCCCCATGGCGACGCGCCGCCGCCACCGCCGCCGCCGCCGCCTGTTCTCCCGCCGGCGACGCCCGCAGTCGACGCGTCGCTGTATCCGCCGTGCGCCACTCTGGGTAACGCGCCGCCGATCGCTTCCCGTGACCAGTTGTCCTCCGACATGGAACTCTTGCCCGCTCCGGACCATATGTCGTTTTCGCTCGTCGGGTGCCCCGGCCAGATGGAGGTCGACCTTTCGGCCCCTCCTGTCTCTCTACGGGCGCATACACCACATGTTGGCGTGCACCCTTGAGTAGGTTCAGGCGTTTCCTAGCTCCCCTCGGACCGAATGGCAGGGTGCGGGTGGCATAGCCTAGCCTGTTGTTAGGCTCCCCACCTCGTCGCATACGTCAACAAGGGGTCCTCCTCACTACGGGCGGAAGCCTTATAAAACAACCGTACGCCGATTTGCGGGGGAGGAATGTGGTGTCACCGCCAGACATCTCATTTGCTAGGTGGTAGCCTTTAAATCGGCCGCGGTCCGTTAGTATACGTCTCACCCGCGTGTCGCCACTATCAGTGATTGAAGACCCTGCGCCGCCATGAGGCAGGTCTAGAGAGACTTCCTAGCACTCGCCCCAGTTGCACAACCGACTTTGCTAGCGATGGTTCACTGACAAAATACGTTCTCATTTGCCGAGACGATAGTTAGCATAGCCTTCAGCTACGTCATTTGCTACGACCTAGCAAGGCGCCATTATCAGTTGCTATTGATATTGTAAAGGATGTACAGACAAGAGCTACGTTCAACATTAATGGATTAAAGTTAAGTATTCCACCAGTTACCTCCTTTTTTTCTAGTCTAACTTCCTTGTCCTGTTGCAGACCTCACGCCAGGCTGCGTGAGCTTAAACGCGTGGCTTTCGGCTTCCTCCAAACTCCGTGGGTTGGCTCCTGCCAATCCACAACACTAAGGTAGATAGAAGTTTTATTCCTGGCTACTTTCTATTGCAGTGTTTGTCGTGTATGTCGAGCACACGTAATGTATTTAGTGCTGTATGTTTTAAATCATAAAGCTGCTGATAATACAGTGTGTAATTTATTAGAAATACGAATTTCACTTTGGAGAAGCGAAGGTAAAAAGGAGGTGTTAAATTTCTGTGCCCTAATGGACCTTGTAATGGGACTAGTTATTGTGTAGTTAGTAAATGCTTCGAAACCACTAAAAGTATAGCAGATTGTATATTACCGATCCAAAACAGTTAATGAACAAAAGTTGGGGAATATGTTATTTTCTTAAATTTCTACCAACAAAGTAAACTGAATGGTTCACTTATATACCAAATCAACATAATTGTGTCTGGTCATTTAACTGTAATTGAAATGAAGTTATAATTAGAATACCTTATATGTTGAACTAACATACTGTCGTAAATTTTAGGAAAATTTATGTTATCATTCTACCTAAGTGCATTATTACATTCCTATAGAAATGTTACGGGAAAATGTATGCTGTAATTAAACCAACAATTAATTAGCAATTTTTTTATATTTCAACTTACCTAAAAGCATACTTTTGGGATAGTTATTAATCATCTGATGTATTTAACGTGAATTCTGTACTTTACATACCATGTCAATAACAGTAAACCAAATGAATCAGACATAATTAAGTTTTTCATTAACAATTCTCGAACATTCTGATATAAACAGTATTAATCAATATCAGTCAAATATGTACGAAATTGTCATACAGAACTTTAATTTGGAATTCCGTTTTGCCATTTTGTGATGTACCTCAGCTATTGTCAAGAATAACATCTAAGCTGAAATCAAGATGTAATTAATGATTTTACTATAAGTATTGTTAGTATAACTTCATAACCAAATTTCCACACAAAGGTCAAAACAACAATATTTAGAAATGTATTCAGAATGAATCATTATTTATTGCCCTTAAAATCCTACTAACAGTTTGTTGTAAATCATTAACTTTTAATTATAAATCAGTAAATGTAAATGTTTTTCAGAATAGGCTAAAGAACATAAATTGTTAAGATGGGGTACATACTGAGCGATGCAAAGTATTTGAAGTAAGTCGCAATTTGGCCAATGTAATGACGCGAAGACTGTAAAGTATACTACTGCAAAAACTACATTACTAGCATACTATAATGAATCTCTCGTAATGAGAAGTATTTCAGCCAGGACTGCAGTTGGAGTAACATTAGAACCCCTAGAAATATATAGTACGAAAGAAGTGAAGCAGTTGGTAAATACTACAATCTTAGTTCCAAACGATCGCCGTTCTTGGAATTCCCGTGGTTGTGCTTCTCTCCATCTCTGCAGAACATCGGGAATACAGAAGGATTTGCTGCTTTGTTAAATATAACATGACCATTACACAAACGTTAAGATCCGGCTGAGCATTTAAAATGCCAGTTTAATTTGAAAAGTTTGGAAATAAATCTAAAGACATTTTCAGATGCCCTTCAGAAATTTGCTACATTGTATACTGTACAGTTCAATGGAAACTTACATTTCAACGGGACCTTCCTGCAATTAATGCTCTCTTTAAGTAAGGAAGAGTTAGCGTTTTTCGGTCACGATGAATCAATGGCCTCAGTAAATCATGGGGGTTTTAATGCACTGTTGACGCTGCAGTTATCAAGGAATACAGAACCAATATTCCAAAATTTGAAAGAAATATATGTTCATTGGTGAATAAAAAAGTTTACAAAATGAACTAATCAACTGCATTGCAGACTACATCAGTGCTGTTGCAAAATTGAATTGTAAACTAATGCATTTTTTTCTGTCGAAGTAGACAATCCAACTGATATTATGAAAGTGCTTCAGTGTTCTGCAACAGTGAGGCACGTTAATGCTCAAGGATCTATAGTTAATCGCTTAATCGCTTCCAAGGTTTCCATGAAGTGAGACCCGACAAAACATCAGAAAATTTGTTTGCTTTATTGGAAAACACCTTGGGGCCATTTCACTAAGAGCAATAGTTAGTGGGGCAATGTTTTGACGGTACAAGTGTGACGTCTGGCCATTTAATGGGGCTCCAGAAAAGCAGTTAAGGACATAACTCTTTTCATTGTGTGTGTACACTGTTTTGGAAACTGAGTGTGTCCAGTCTTGCAACAGAGATGAAAATACCTTTACTGGAATTTCTACTTTTCTGCATCTGTCACCAAAGAGAACCTATACAATTATTTCTGCATCGGGACCACTAATTCGAACAGTAACACCTGTTCCTTAGAGCTCAAACTAAAAATCATTCCTTGCAATTGTGAATGATTGGGAAAAGTTCGAAGAGGTTTTCAAAACCATAGTTCGCTGTGAACAGTCTGATGATAGTTCCACTCAACTTGCCTGAGATTTTCTAAAAGTCAATAACAATTCTGAACTTACATCACTGCAGTAGTATTTCGTGACATATTTTTTCTTGAACGATGCATTGTTCGATGTTTTGCAAAAAGAGGTCACTGGACGTTGACTCTGCATTTATAACTTGTGACATGCTAAGAAACCAGATGAACGAACAGTACTTTTCAGTTTTCTTTCAAAAGGCCGGTAAAATGACAGATAGTCGCCTCTCACGACAGTACAGTTCCCTGTCGCTGGACGAATGTGTTCAGGTATATCAAGCTTTGTATTACAAAGTTTTGGATCATGTTTTGATGAAAATGGATTAAAGATTTCGCAATAGTGAAATAAATTCGGATAGTTGGCCTTGCCGACACAACGGAATTTGAAAAATTCCATATATATTTGTCTCACAGTGCACTTGTAAACTTGCAAAATTTCTTGGGCCTGTATTCTCGAAGAAACAGCACTTAAGAAACGAACTTTATTTTGTGAGCCGATGAGAAGTACGGAAAGATTTTCGCCGTAAATGTTAGAAATGCTTTAAGAGGATAAGAAATATCTTTACAAATACTTGTAAACAGTTTTCTCCCATTCTGTCCCTCTCGTACACTAAAATATCTGCGGAATGAACTTTTTCTTGCTTAAGGAGAGACTTTCTTCTTCAGCAAATGGTTCAATTCAGAAAGGATTTCTAGCGCAGCTAACAACGACGTAGCCATTCTACGAAAATATCACTGACAAATTTGTAGCTTACAGGGCCGAAGGATTAATGTGGTGTACAGCTATTAGGTACGTCCAATCATTAAAATAAGCCTGTGTAAATATAAGTACAGTTTTCTTTCCTGCTACCTTTTCAGCTAAGTTCTCAGCCACGAGCCGCCACTCCTGTGAAGGTAAGTCTAAACGTCGGTGGCTTCGGCAGATTCTACGCAGTTGACGTAAAAGCTTTCTGAGTGTGGTACCTCGTCATCATGTAAAACCTCTACTGGACTAACCAATATCTGGACACAGTTACAGTGACCTTCTTCTATGTCTACTTGCGATCACCGTTACCACTGTAACCGTGACCGAAACCTTAGTTTCACCAGTATAGTTTTTTACAATATGACGTGTTACCACACTCAGAAAACTTATATGTCAACTGTCTCGGGCCATGGAAGGTACGCATTTACAGAGTAATGCTCATGTTCCACAAAACCGACATGCAGAAAATACTGCATCGGCGTGTTCACCACTTGTAATAGTTCATATACGTTCAATTCTTTCTAACCACATCATCATTCAAATAAGATTAATTATTAAGTACCGTTAGTGATTTTCACGTTTAAGTGCTGTGATTACAGGAAGAGGTACCGTTCCACATTACACGCTGGTCAGCTAAAGTACAAACACTATAACATACCTCAATTTTTGATAGCATCTTTCGAGTGATTTTCAGAGTCATCGACGTATAATTATATTATGCTATGCCTAGCATCCATTAGTCGCTTGATCTAATGTAAGTGTGATTTGTTCTTTCAAATATTCCTTATCCAAGTCAGCATTACATTGATTGTTGAGTCACGAATTTATTTATAACAGGGCCATCTTGTAACCTTTTGTCGAGTATTTCCCCCATTCAGCTTAGCCACACTTCTGCTCGCCTGCCCAACTGGATGGAAAGGAGAGAAATAAGGTTACAAAACTAAATTTTACTTCTGGCCTTTGTACTCGACCTATAGTGAACCCTGATATATCACCTTGACTTTTAGTGACCCTTAGCTTAGACCTTTAGTGACATTGAGCGTTGACTCCTGCGACATGGTGTACGCCACATTTACTGAACGCAAACCACAAGAACAGTTCACCCAAAATACAAGTTCAGTGCACAGGAACAGGACCATGCATACTCATCAGTACGCAGGAGCGAAAATCCGGCCACTGCAACAATCTGCAGCCATTGCGTTGAACAGGCAAGAGTCATCATCCACGAGGCGACCGGAACGTGACGTTATGACATTTAGCAAAAAAACACACGAATCTGTTTGCACTTTTTTTAAACATGTACTTTTCATTCCCTACCCCTGAAGATAGACCGGGCTGTTCAAGTAACGACCCACTGACGATTCACTAACTTCAAAGCTAAATACCAGACCAGCTGCACTGAATTAATGAAATTACGTCACAAATTTGAGAGGAAAAGAGGTGTGCGTGATGTGAAGAAGAGTTACTGTGGCAGGAAGGTATCAATAGGGAATGATGTTTTATAACATCCCCAAAGAAGTCCGTATGGCAAGATGCGCTTGAATCAGGTGTAAGCAAATCAAGTGTTCATCACATTTTACAGCAGGCAAAGCGGAAACCCTAGGTTCCCAGGTTGCTTCGCGCGATGAATGAGGGTGATCCGAATGGTCATTTTTGTGACCGGTTTAGCTACAGCAAACAGCTGACTGAAGTCAATTTTTGGTCTCATGAGGTGACTTTTAAACTGAAGGGAACCATCAGTCACCATAACTGTGTATACTGGACGAGAAAAAGTCCCCGTGTTACGGAAGAACGAGCTGTTAATCTTCCTGTTTTATCAGTGTGGTGTGATGTGTCTGTCAGAGGACTTGTAGGGCCACTCTTTTTTGAAGAAACAGTGACAGGTGTAAAGCATCTTACCATGTTGCAGGAACGAAATCTACCTGATTGTTTATGAACTGTACCGAAGTGAAGATTGTTGTTTTTTCAACAATACGGTGCACTGTCACATTATCATCGTAGCATATTGCAGTTCCTGGATGAAACACTTCTTGAGAGGTGGGTGCAGTGAGTAGGAAGTGTTGAGTTTCCACTCAGATCTACCGATGGAACGCCGTTCGGCATCTTTCTGTGAGGATCTCCGAAGGACACCATCTTTGTCGCAAAGCCACGTACGCTAGACGACATGACAGAAGCGATTGTAATTGTCTGTGGATCCATTCCAGAGGTAACCATAACACATGTTTGTCGATCTATTCCGCAGCGCCCAAGGCGCTGTATCGCTGTCGCCTGAAGTTATTGTGAACATCTTAAACAGTAAAATATCATCAGTTAAGTCGTAACCATCTATATAACTTAAAAATTCTTTTATCCATCCTGCTGCTTGAAGGTTTGAGAGACTTCGACTGTTCACGTATTTAATAAAATGGAACGTCTGCAGCCGTCCTTTCGATGTTATTAATTATGTAGCTACCACTTTCGGTAATTCAGTAACCACCTTCAGGGCTTAACTGACGCTGAGGGGGTTACCTCCAATACTATACAAATCCAATCAGTGTCCAACGTCTATGAACTGGTTTCTGTAGACTGTAACAACGATGTTATGTCTCCAACCATCAACTACCATCTACCAACTGAGTGAGTTGGTAGTTGATGGTTGGAGACACAATATCTTTACTACAGTCTTCGAAAACCAGTTCACAGGTGGCCACTGTTGGGATCGTGTACACGACTGGAGTCAACCCTCTAGTGTCTGTTGAGGCCTGAAGATGATGTACTGAATCTCCGAAACTGGTAGCTGTATAATAAATAGCATCGAAAGGACGGCTGCAAGTTCCCCATTTAATCACATCAAAATTCCTGGTTTATATCAGTTTTGTTCGAATTATTAAAGTTCAGGCAGTGTAAACCCCTTTGTGGGACACGCTGTATGTACCTGAAATGCCAGCCGTCTCTCTCCACCCCTTCCCCCAGGCGCGGAATTCGGCGACGTATGGTAGGGGGAGGCAATGGGGGAGGCGGACCACCATTCGACTCTCGGTGCATTCATTCTTGCCCAGACTCGTGAAGTGTCAATTGCTGTGTGTGTTCTTGGCGTACAGCTACTAGTGAAGGGCTCGATGCTGAACGTCTCTGTTGACGAGATTGTCATAGAGGCTTGTCTCAATTATTCTTCGATGACGCTCTCTCAAAAGGCAGTAGCTCGCTACAGCATTCTTGTTTCCTAAAATACGAACGTATGTCCCTCGCTGAGGCTGTGTCCTATAGCTGCCGGTTTGTCTTTGCGCTCCATGCAGCGCTGGAGATGCAGCGAAATGTTTGCCTGACTGCACTCGCGAGGGACGCTGTATATACCAGGTATTTGCTGCTGTAGTTTGTTCTTCACCGAGCCAAGCATATCATTCGTTTTAGTGGTGATCGAAAGACGACCTTGATGTTGTATAATCCTGGTCCTCTCAATTTTGGAAGCCCATGAAGATTTCATCAGGAGTATATGCCGGGAAAGTCTACATGCACATATTCAACCACGTAAATATCTTATACTTACTATCAAATAAAGATTAATTGGGTATTAAATGCTCAATTGATATACTGCAGGAAATTGTGTATATATTAATCCCCATCACTCCTGTCACCTATGTTAAGCACCTACTCTTACTCAGTTAGGCCGTAGCCCACCAGTTCGCCTTTGGGCACATGACTGTTAACATGTTACAGCTTGTTTCTCATGTTGCACGAGCCTGTACAGCTAATATCTTTGAATCAGAGAGATAAGAACGCGCAAAGTGTATGTGAGCGCCCTCTCTCTCTCTCGCTCTCTCTCAAACACACACACACACACACACACACACACACACACACACACACACACACATTCGAGGACCCTTTCTTACGTACACAATGATTCCAACTCGCTATTTATTTCTAAAAAAGAATCGATAGTAGATCGCTCGTCTTCTCAGAGATACTCTTTCACATAAGGTCAAATGTCAGTACAACTACAAATGTTTCGTGTTAAATTTTACAGTGGGTCTCCATTTGTACTTCGACATGAGCTGCCTGATTCAACCAAGGGTTATAAATGAACTCTTTTATTAAATGTACTGATAATATTGAGCTCGCCGAGGAGTCAATATTTTCCGTTTTAGAGGCATTGAAATTATCAAAAAAAATGGCTCTGAGCACTATGCGACTTAACTTCTGAGGTCATCAGTCGCCTAGAACTTAGAACTAATTAAACCTAACTAACCTAAGGACATCACACACATCCATGCCCGAGGCAGGATTCGAACCTGCGACCGTAGCAGTCACGCAGTTCCAGACTTGAGCGCCTAGAACCGCACGGCCACCCCGGCCGGCTTGAAATTATCGTGATGGTTGTAGTATCGAACATTAACAAAATGAAATTTAGAGCTCCACATTTTTAATTGTTGTCATTTGCTGTCCGTCTGAATGGGACAGCTGCAGGTAACCATTGATGAATAACTTGTTAAATTTCAAACGAAACCTTTCTGTCGCTCTTGTGCTCTTGGTCGAGGAGATTTAAATATTTTTTTGTGAAATTTAACTATCATCTTTTGCTGTTACACCAAACTTTCTGGAACGAGCAAACAAATATTTACCTTAAGATGTTCTCAATTATATTTAAATGAAAGTTCTAACTAGTTTTCATTTCAGTGACTCTCATAATTCACAATACCAGCATGTACACTTTAAAATTTTCATTTTTACGTAGCAGTACACAGTGACGTCTGCAAACTTCATGAAAGCCGGCAGCGGAGGAAAAGGAAGTAAAGGTAATCACATTTAGTAGCTAGTTTCAAATTACCATGAACACTTCTTAATCTGTTTGTAACGAGTGAGGTACATTTGACACAAACTTAACTTAACAGCCGCATCCCACAAGTCTTACAAAGAAAAGAAAAAATATTCACAAAGTAAACCTGAGGGCATGCTGGAGCCAATGGAAGAGAAAACAGCAGAACGTGAATAGCTGTAATTGCCAGGTGGTCTTCAGAATCTCTCAGTGAGATAGGAGAAAAGATAAAATTTGCGGTATGAACAATAATTTATAACAGATGTTACGTTGAGTGATTTCGCACTGGGACTTGAACTCCTGGCAAAGCCGTCTGTCTTGCAAATATTATTTAAGAAGAAACGAGCTTTCCTAGTTGGCGGTAAACATGAGTCCTTCCCAGGGATCTAATAGATTCTCTCTCTTCTTTCAATTTCACACTGGAAACAGGACGAATACAGATAAGTCAATATGTGACTGAAGGAGGGATTTGTGAAGTCCCACAGTCAAACATAATAACTCCTATGTGTGATACAACCGGAAATAATATTGCTTTCCATCGTCGCAGGCGATCGTGCGATGGGTGGGTAGCGATGCGTCATAGATGGCGGTGGAGACAGCGTTCCCGAAAGGCAGCCAGCGCTTGTCGAGATCAAAGCTTTGCCTCGAGCTAAATGTAGCGTATAGATGGAAGAGGTGCCCACCCCTCTCAGCGTAGCACCACGAAAGGTGTATACAGAGGCCGCACGGGAACTGCAGCCTGAAGGAACAGCTTTCATGGATGACTGGTTTGCGGCATAAAGGAGTCGTTAAAACTCTATACGTGGTCTGTAACGCCTCTCTTTTTCACAGGGTGGTTGTTTACATCATATATCCATCGGAAATCTTACGCCGTAGTTTCTGTGTGGGAAAAAACACACTCGCAAGACGATAAAAGAGATAAGCAAATGTCATCTGTTTATTCGCAGTTTGTACACGGAAGAATCACCTTCGCATGACTATGAAAGAGATCAATAAATATAATCCGTCTACTCCTCACTTTCGAACGAGCTCTGTTCTTTCATGAGTTAAAGTTGTGCAGTTGTTGTGGAAGTGAACCTCACCAAATAAACGAAGTTGATTCAGACTCATTCATATACGTTTATTCGCTACTCTTAAGTCCAGTTTATAGACCTGAGAACTTCCACTAAAAATAAGAAAAATGTCGTGTGGCTAGGACCTCCCGTCGGGTAGACCGTTCGCCTGGTGCAGGTCTTTCGAGTTGACTCACTTCGGCGACCTGCGCGTAGATGGAGATGAAATGATGACGATTAGGACAGCAAAACACCCAGTCCCTGAGCGGAGAAAATCTCCGACCCAGCCGGGAATCGAACCCGGACCCTTAGGATTGACATTCTGTCACGCTGACCACTTTTTTTTCCTTTCCGTCGTGCTTACCACTTTTTTTTCGTTTAGTTCCAATCACAAATTTAAGGTAACAGGGATGTTTTTTTTATTTATTTATTTTCAATAAAGATCACTCTGTTAAAAGGAACACGTAGATCATTTCATGGTATAGTATGTGCATTACATATTGAGTGGTGAGAGAAGCATGAGTTTCATTATCAGCTGTCAAATGTGCACACCGACTGCACCCGGCACATCCCAACTGCTTGGTGGGTCGACGAAGACTGCCTGAAGATAGTTGGCAAAGGTTTTCCGTTAGTGTGACCATCTATGAACCTCACTGTGGGCTTGCTGCAAGAAATACCAAAAGTCAAGTCGCGACTTGGAAGCATATTTACCATATTAACATACACCGTGGGACTAATGATGGACAGGTGAATTCCGACAATATCGTTTGGCGGTATCTTGACTTCCACTCGAATGAATCGTTCCACTGCTAAAACCTATGGTCGTTCGTAGTCCTTGCAGAAATTGATTCGTAATGTAGTTTCCTGTACTTGTTTACCATGATCGTTGTTACTAGCCCGCGCGCAGACTAAGTCCACAAGTAAACAAACACTCGCACACGCCACGCAGGCGGAAGTATCGGACCTCCGCTTCGCACGGCCGCTAGCGCCGAACTACCACTCAGCTACCGGGGACGGACAGATCTTCCCCTATATTTGTTGATATGGAATCTCCTTGTCTGACTCGTCTTTCTCTTCTGAATTTCTTTTCTCCAGTTAAAACCTGAAGGCAAGTGTTGCACTGGCCCTGTGGTGACGCTATATAATCTTTTTACAACACTTTTTAACCGTTATCAAATAATGTTTGACCATTATACACCTCTGTAAAACATTTATGTACTATTTTAGGTTATTTTAAGTGTGAATGATGTATACGAACCAGTTTCTAATAGCTTCCACAGCCACGTATGACCATATAAGGACTTAACAATTGCTAACCGCACTCAGTCCTCCAGAAAAAGGGTAGCAGAAACGTTGGCTTCTAGTATGATTTGACGCAGAAGAAGTGTTACGCGACTACTTATAAATTTTATATATTGTAGTTAGGAATTTATTTACAAAATTCGCAGGCGACATGTATCGTCAATAATAAAATTCGTCATATATCCTCGTTTCCGTTCAACCGCTCTTCCGAGTTCTTTGTTGTCTCTGACACCATTAGAGTGTCATCGCAAACATTAAAGATTCTATTACTTCTCACTGAACTATCATTCACCTTCCAAATTACTTCTTGTGAACCTTCACATACAGAATAAAATCGTCTTAGGCTACAGACTTGTCTCATTCCTTTCTCATCTACTGCTTCATCTTTATGACCTTCGATTTCTACAACTACAGTCTGGATTCTTGTAGAAATTGTAGAGCACCATTCGCTCCCTGTATTTTCTCACAAATCCCATCAGAATTTAAAAGGGTATAGTCCGATGATCAATGTCAAATGTTCTTCGCCTTCCGAAGTGTTTGTCCAGTAATGTAGCGGCGTCGCCCCTTTAGGCTCTCTGTCTCCAGTTGGCGCGGACTAACTTCGGTCACGGTAGACGCCCAGTTTATTTTTAATTATTTATTTACACGTCACGTTCCGTAGGACCAAATTGAGGAGCAAATCTCCAAGGACATGGAACGTGTCAGTACATGAAATTACAACATAAATGTAATAACAGATAAAAATAAAATGTTTATGAACCCGAAAAAATTTAGTCCGTAAGTTTAAGTAAATGCAGTCAACAATACAACAAGAATCAGTCTACTTTTTCAAGGAAATCCCCGACAGAACAGAAGTAGTGACGCATGAGGAAACTCTTCAGTGTCGATTTGAAAGCGCGTGGATTACTGCTAAGATTTTTGAAAACGAGTGGTAGCTTATTGAAAATGGATGCAGCAGTATATTGCACAGCTTTCTGCGCGAGAGTTATGGAGGTCAGACACAAATGCATGTTTGATTTCTGCCGAGTATTGACTGAGTGAATTTTGCTTATTCTTGGGAATAAGTTGATATTGTTGACAAGAAATGACAGTAAGGAATATATTTACTAAGAGGCCAATGCGAAAATACCCAGACTCGTGAACAGGGGTCGACAAGAGATTCATGAATTTACACCACTTATTGCCAGAACTGCCCATTTCTGAGCCAAAAATATCCTTTTAGAATGGGACGAGTTACCTCAAAATATAATACCATACGACATAAGCGAATGAAAATAAGCGAAGTAGACTAATTTTCGTGTCGAACGATCGCTCACTTCAGATACCGTTCGAATAGAAAAAACAGCAGCATTAACTCCTTGAACAAGATCCTGAACGTGGCTTTCCACGACAGTTTACTATCTGTCTGAACACCTACAAATCTGAACTGTTTAGTTTCTCTAATCATATGACCATTCTGTGACGTTAAAACGTCAGGTTTTGTTGAAGTGTGTGTTAGAAAATGTAAAAATAGAGACTTACTGAGATTCAGCGTTAGTTTATTTTCTACAAGCCATGACCTTAGGTCATGAACTACACTGTTGGAAACCGAGCCAATGTTGCGCACAACATCTTTTACTACCAAGACAGTGTCACCAGCAAACAGAAATATTTAAGAGTTACACGTAATACTAATTTGAGTAAAGAAGGAAGAAGAGTAGCCTCAACACTGATCCCTGGGGCACCCCTCACTTGACTGTACCCCACTCAGACCCCACATCACAGCCATTCTCAGCATTGTGAATAATGACCGTGAGCTGTCTGTTGCTAAAGTAAGAGTTGAACCAGTTGTGAGCTACTCCCTGTGTTCCGTAATGGTCCAACTTCTGGAGCCATATTTTGTGATCAACACAATCAAACCACTTAGTTAAACAAAACAAAAATGCCTAGTGTTCGAAACCTTTTGTTTAACCCCTGAAGTACCTCACAGAGAAAAGAGAATATAGCATTTGCAGTTGTTATGCGAATTCTAAAGCCGAACTGTACGTTTGATAGCATGATCAATTATCTTTACATACACAGAGTTTTCTGTAACTTTACCAACCACTGATGGCATAGAAGAAGTTCTAAAATGGTCTACATTACCCCTTTCTCCTTTTTTATAAAGCAGCTTTACTGAGTACTTTAATCGTTCAGGAAACTGGCCATTCCTAAGTAAAAATTACAAATATGGCTAAATACAGGGCTAACATGTGCAGCACAGTACTTTAATATCCTGTTAGGCACTTCATCATAACCATGAGAGTCCTTTGACTTCAGTGATTTGGTTATTGACTGAATCTCCCCCTTGTCTGTATCACACAGGAGTATTTCAGTCATCAATCTCGGAAAGGCTTTTGCCAAGATAATTATATGGTTCTCTGTAGGAACTAAATTTTTATTTAATTCACCAGCAATGCTCAGAAAATGATTGTTAAATACTGTACATATATCTGAATTGTTAGTAACAGATTTATTTTTACTACGAACTGAGTTTATATCGTCGACTTTATGCTGCTGACCAGACACTTCCTTTACAACTGACCATATGGTTTTAATTTTATCCTGTGAATTAGCTGTTGTATTTGCATACCACATACTCTTTTCCTTCCTAACATTTTTAAGCACCTTGAAATACTGTTTCTAATGGGATACTGTAGCTTGATTATGGCCACCTCTAACATTCTGATACAATTCCGTTTTGTTCTACATGATATGCTTATCACACTAGTCAGCCACCTGGGCTGCCTATTACTGCTAGTACCCCGATTAGAACGTTCTAATGGAAAGCAACTCTCAAAGAGCGTGAGAAATGTGTTAAGTAAAGCATTATACAAGGTGTTTATAAATGAATATCGGGGTTTTAACGCTTTATAATATTTATTACATTCAACTTACGGTTATAAATGATACGTCAAATGAAAGAGCAACTCAAACAGTTGTCCTTGGCACCAGTGCGCATGCGCAGCGCGCAATGTTTCCGCCGCAATCTGCTAGACAGCGGTAGTATCGAAGATGGCGACTAGTGAACAGAAAGCGTTTTGAATTTTGCAGTTTGCAGAGACCGAATCTGTAGTTACTGTGCAACGTGCTTTTCGGCTGAAGTTCGGTTGTGATCCTCCAAGTGATAATAACATTCTTAGATGGTATCATCAATTTGAAGATACCGGCTGCCTTTTTAAACGGAAGAGTACAGGACGTCCAAGAGTTAGTGAAGAGAGTGTTGAGCGAGTGAGAGAGTCGTTCACTCATAGCCCAAGAAAATCAGTCCGAAAGGCTAGTCGTGAATTACAAGCTCCCGTGTCGACTGTTTGGATAGTTTTAAGAAAACGCTTAGCACTACTTGCTTACCGTTTACAGTTATTGCAGGCTCTAAAGCCGGCAGACCATGGATTACGTGCCAACTTCGCAAATGAAATGTTGTTTCTCGACGATGAAAATTTTCTTGATCATGTTGCCTTCAGTGATGAATCGACCTTTCACCTTAGTACACTTGTTAACACACACAATATGCGCATCTGGGGCTCAGAAAATGCTCAAGAGGTGGTACAAATGCAACGAGATTCCTACAGTAACTGGAACTTCTTACCTCGATACACTAGAGCAATGGTTCTTCCCTCAGCTGGAAGAAGATGAGCCACAGAACTTCATTTTCCCGCAAGATGGTGCGCCACCTCACTGGTATAGCGAAGTATGTGATTGGTTGAACTTCACTGTACCCAAGCGCTGGATAGGCCACAATAGGACCAGTGACAGGGCTTGCTTTGCATGGCCTCCACGTTCACCTGACCTAAAGCCATGCGATTTTTTCCTTTGGGGCTTCATCAACGATCGTGTGCACGTGCCTTCGGTACCAGCAGACCTCCCTGAATTAAGAAACAGGATTGAAGCAGCTGTTGCTGCTGTAGCTTGATTATGACCACCTCTAACATTTTGATATAATTCCCGCTTTGTTAGACATGATATCCATATTCCACTAGTCAGCCACCTGGGCTGCCTATTACTGCTAGTACCCCATCTCTTGATGTGTGCTGTGTGACAAATGGTGCTCACATTGGACATTTTAATGTTCTTGGTAAAACTGTTTGAGTTGCTCTTTCATTTGACATATCATTTATAACTCTAAGTTCAATATAATAAATATTATAAAGCGTTAAAACCCCGATATTCATTTATAAACACCCTGTATTTCTCATTTAAGTTATCTACACTATAAACATCCTGCCACTCTTGTTCCTTGAGAAGATTAAGAAACTCTCTATTGCTGTTGGATTAACTTTCCTACATAGTTTGTGATTACATGTGACATTTGTTTGAGTACAAAAGCCTTTTAATGTTAATATTTGTGCATCATGGTCTGAAAGGCCATTCACCCTTTTACTAACAGAATGCCCATCTAGTAATGAAGAATGAATAAAAATATTGTCTATGACTGTGCTACTGTTGCCCTGCACCCTAGTTGGAAAAAGAAATATCTGCATCAGGTCATATGAACTTGGGAAATCGTCCAACATCTTGCACCATCATACACAAAATTTATACGGAAGTCACCACAAATAACTAATTTCTGGTACTTCCTACAAATTGAATCAAGTGCCGTCTCTAGCTTGCGCAGAAATGCTTTGAAGCCAGAGTTTGGGGACCTATAAACAACAACAATTAGAAAGTGGGTGATATCTAAAGGATGTTAACTCGCTCTCCCTGCAGGTCCTTTACCATCGACCTTCAATGAACGCCCACGTTTTGCTACTGTTTCTTCGGCTTCTCGACATACGATGCATTACTCTATTTTTGTTGCGGGCCAACATTTTGGACCGTACGAGCCAACAGAGGTGACCGCATAGCGGCCAACTCTACCTAAATCCATCCATTCATACAAAAAAATGCATGTTTGAGTGTGTACGTGTGTGTGTGTGTGTGTGTGTGTGTGTGTGTGTGTGATTGTCTGAGTGTATGTTCCATGTGTCTTCCTAAACCACTGGAGCGATTTCAACGAAACTAGGTACTCAGATCCTACAGATCCGTTATCGTCAGGCAAGAGTCGCTGTGGGGCTAATTTCACTACAGTATTTTTAAAGTTTCCATTTTATCATGTGAGCTACACAGTCTTGTGACTATGCAATACGCATAAGCTGAAATAACAAAAATAGAAATTTAAAATACCGTAACTAATGATTTGTGATGGTGTATACAAACGGGTAATTCATTATAGTGTAACGCTTTAAATAAGGCAAAGCAAGATACTTTCGAAGAGAATGAAAGAGTATTGTCCAAATTAATCCGCTGAATGCGTTCTAGAAGTAAAACACCCAAAATCAAACACACATTTTGTAATGTTGCTACACGAATGTGCTATGCTTAAATCGGGTGCTAATAGTAGAATAAAAGCGGGTTACAAGCTGTGAGCTGTCTGGGGAGATTAACCGTGCGTTTACTGGGCAACTGTTTCACCAGGTAACTAGTCTAGGTTTACCACATTACCAAGCAGACTAACATTGATTATAATCTTTTACAGTCATACAACAACCGGAAATATATATATATATATATATATATATATATATATATATATATATATATATATATATATAAGGAGAATTTAAATAAAACAAAAGAAATCAGTTTATATTTGCAAATTTATTTTAAGATTGTTCATTGAAATTTCAGCATATTATACGTGAGTTATAACTGAGCTGGTGCCTTATTTACGATTGTGAAAATGTGAGATTGGAATCTTACGGAACACATAAAATATGGAGTCAAGATTGGGAGACTGGATACAACACTGCATTCATAAAACAACACACAAAGAACATTGAAACACATGCAAGAGAAAGTTAACCACAACCAACAGATTCAAATTTTCAGTCAAAGAAATTACGTTCGTAGCACAATCCTGTCCGTCATGTAATTACCACACACTGGTATACTAAATTCATATTAACTCTTTGTGAAATCTTCCCAAGAAGAATAGCTGAGGGCTACTTTGATGATTACACCACATGCTTCACGTGGTCAACTTGGTTTACAGAAAGCGTATAACTCCACAGTAATTTTGATAATAAAATAAATTAGCTCGAAAAGCAATTGACAAAAGAAAAACCTTGAACTGGTTACTAACGTCTTACTGTTAACCTGATGGGTCAAACAGTTATATAAGCACGTGGTCCTGGTCTCGCAAAGTACACCCCACGTGGGTTGAACATAATGAAAAGTTGCTATATTGAAAATATTATCAGGACGAGACGTTATAATCACACAAGCATTCGCATTTAAGATTGATCTTAGTTAGAGTTACTGACCAACACGTGGTTCCACTTTACTCATAAAGTAATGACAAAGCAACTACCGCAAAATAATCTGAACTGGACACGAGAATTACACTCCGCTGCAATGTAAGATAGCATTAGATATTTTAAAGCTAACCCGAAATAAAAGTGATTAAATTCTCAGTTAGGCTGAACTTAACAAATCCATTGTCCTACGGACTTAGCAGACACGCGCTTAGCCGGAGATCTTACCATTTCAGACGTTCGCCACCGCCAGACTGCAACTGCCTACCACTGGACTCCAACTCTCCAACTGCCTACTACCGGACTGCCACTGCCTACTACTCAGCGTGCTTCCTCAGAGTGGCTCACAAAGACAAACGGAAGGGGCCAGAGGGGCAGCTTCCTATACCAACATGACAAGGGACGGACCGGACCATACTAAGAATAGAAACCTCTCTGCTTTTAGGAACCGTAGCTACCTGTTCCGACGTTGGTCCTACTGTTCTCTAGCAGACAGCCTTGTCTGCTACCCTCAAGCATGCAACTACAAACACATTTGATCATTCATCCTCTCACACAGAAGGGAAGGGGGATGACAGTATCTTATCATATACAGTATATAACAGAAAGCGGATGTAGGTTCCGTATGAGACTGTGTGACATGAATTACATATAAGAATTACATATAAACTGTGCTTTAAAGTGTAGTAGTGTGACAGATCGTTCTTGTTTATGTGTAAAAGTAACACGTTCCTCTACTCAGTCTCCTCCCAGATAGTCAGAAACGCCACAGTAAATTTAGGAGAGGAATTTACTCCATAAATGACAACAAATTTGAGAAATTAAACATGAAAGGAATCCAACAGAGACCTTTCATAACCCCAACGCTCCGGGAAAAGACTGTGCAGGGAATTTTCTGGCCATGCTAGGACATTCCCAAGCAGGCTTATCACACCCTACTTAAACCAAAAGTGTAAAGAAAAGGCAAAAGGTCACCAGCTACTTGCTAAAACACAATAATTTCAAACATCTACCAATTTCAAAGAGAGAAAAAAAACACACAATCTGTGACACCTAGTTAAAAGATCGTGTAGACCTAAATCGGTCATCAAGTAAAAACAATGGTTCCTGTGTCATTAATATGAAAACAAATTTCTGGTTGTTACCCTTATGGAGTTCACCAGTATTTGCTCATTGCAGGAGCCAACTGATCACAGGCGAATTTATGACTGTTTATTAACAAGCAAAATTTATGAAAAATAGCAAAGGTGCCACAGCAATTAAAAAGGAACATGAAATAACATCAGTATTACGAGGCAGAACATTACAATGCACAATCCGCAAAAGCAAAAAAAATGATAAGAGAAAAAACATGTTTTACAAAGCGGTTATCGCAAAAAAATTCTATATCTTATAAAACTAATAATCTGTAGAATTAAAATAACTATGTGGCACTAATTTAATCACTCTGCTATATTTCAGTTATTTAGCAAACAATGAGCACTGTGTCATTGTACTGAGACTACAATAATTATGTGATTGTTACCCTTAAGGGGTTCCTCACAATAAATATGCCCCATGCAAAGGCTAATCGATCACAGCCCAATGAGAATGAATAGCAATCTGACTGATAAACAAAGCAATGCCACTGCAATGAATTTACGAAACAAAATAACACAAATCTAATACATAACACAAGAACAAACATTGATCAATAAAACAGTACAATAGTCAACATCTAAAACAAAACACCAATAAATAAAACACCTGCAAAATACAATAGTCAAAGTTTTTTAAAAAAATATAGAACACCTGCAAAATACAAGAGTCAAAGTTTAAAAAAAAATATAGAACACCTGCAAAATACAAGAGACAGAGTTTAATAAAGACCAATAAATCGAGTCCCTGCAAAACACACGAGTCAAAGTTTCTGTGACAGAAACACACGTTTATGCATTGAACTAAGAACCGTATAATCACTGTTCACTGATACACTCACTAGTTCCACTGTTCCGAGGCACAATATAAGGGGAGGGGGAGTGGGTTCGTCGCCGCAGCTGTCAGTAGGGATTTTTGTCCATCTGTTGCGTACAATCCCGCCGTCTCTGCCCTCTCATGAAGTTTCTCTTGGTGGTCTGTGTCACGTACATCTCGATTTGGTTCCATGTTTGTGTTGTCAAATTCGTGCGGTCTCCTCGATTGACACGCCAGGTTGATACTCCTGGGCAAGGATGACACTTTAATGGCTCTTCTTTTGTGCCACCCTTAGCGACCAGAGAACATTGAACCATGATTTACTGTCGCTTGACAGTGGGCATCCGTCAGGAGATGTTGATAGGCGTCGTTGAAGTCTGCCAGTTTCTCTGGACAGTATGTGTCAAAAGGCTCCACGCCCTTTGTGTTGTTACATTCTTGAGTTATCCTCAATTGGCTCGCCGGTTTGATATTCCCGGGCAAGGATGGCACTTAGTGGCTCTTCTTTTGTGCCACCCTTAGCGACCAGAGAACATCGAATCATGATTTACTGTCGCTTGACAGTAGGCATCCTTCAGGAAATGTCGATAGGCGTCGTTGACGTCTGCAAGTTTCTTTGGACAGTACCTGTCAAAAGGTTCCTCGCCCCTTGTTTTGTTTCACCGCAGCCGTCTCGTCACGGTCGCGTGCGTGTGGTGCGTTGCCAGGAGATGGATTTCCGCGCGGTGGACCGCTCGCCCATCTCAGGTCATCGCCTCGAGGAAAGGGTCGCCCGGGGCGGCCGCCCATTAGCTCCAGGTATAAGGGAAAGTGTTTGCCGTGTGCCCTTCTTTTGTTGCCGGCCGCGCTCCCGAAGTGGCCTGGCTGACAGCGTGTCCTGCTGGGAAACCTGCCAGTTTACAACTAGTCCGGCTGCTCCCGCTGTCTCTTAAGAGTTTTGCCGGTTCGCTTTCACATTCTCAACTGCATTCACAGAAATTTTTCATCATCCTTATGTGATTACACAATGTCATACATAATACCACTTAGTATTGTCTTTCACAATTTTTAAGAACAAAGTGAGACTTAATTTTTTTTTTAATAATTAGATGAATCGACAATATAAAATAAAATTTAAATGACTTGACAATGTAAAAAAAATAAAAGTGAAATGAATTGACAATGTAAAAATAAAAATTAAATGAACTGACAATACAATATTTAAATCCACATCACTAATGTGGTTCACTTACGTTTTAATAAATCAAATGCTACTAATTAATTCACTAAAATGAATAAGATTATGCCTTGTGCAAGTATAGGTCAGGACAGCATAGGGTTCACATGTTATTTACACACACACACATGCACACCTGTTGTCTATTCTACAAACTAACTATCCATAAACATGAATTACTCAAAATTCTACTTCACTCCACTACTAGTTAAGCCCACAAGCTACTCCAATTCTATATCAACACCGTGTATATACCACTACAGCATTCTTCTAATTCGTCCTCTTCCTGACGCTCCCCGCATATGTCTTGTCATATAATGAATATGGAGACTTTCCTTAAACATACACATTAAAAAGAACAATGGTTATTTGCACACCAAAACATTTATACCAGTACACACACCTGAAAAGAGACTCGCAATTATACATTTATCATACTCATATATTCACACATCAAACAGTAAGAAAATTTCATCTAAAATTACGTTATCACAAGAATTAATCACACAGATGGCTCTGAGAAGGTTAAAGATATTTTTATTATACCGGTTATATTACATTTTCTTACCCATTTTGCTTCGATTTCGTTCCTTCTTTACGTTACCTTTCGCTTCCAAATCAGTTATTTCGCCTGTGGTGGTTATTCTGGACTCATTTCTCATGAATGGCAAAATTGTGGTCACCTCTGTTCTGTAAAACAGTATCATCTTAACATTGAACTTACAACAGACACAAAAGATCCGAATCCTCCTGTAGTTTAAATGACAAATGTTTTGCTTCATCCTTATTACCTTAAACCAAACTTTCCTTCGTCCCATAATCAAAATTATTTAATCATCCTCTACCTTCAAGAGGGAAATTTCCTCAGTACCAATCATATAGGCTGCAGTGCATCCCGCACCAGCGAAAACAGTAGGCTGTAATGCTCACAGCATCAGCAAAACACATAAACATCGCTTTTCTAGGACAAGTATTAACGCAGAATATTTTTTTAGGCTTTGTCTCAACATCAATCAAGACTACAAAAAGGATCCATATTTCCGTTCCATTCTCCATTTGCTGAAAAACTGCTCGTATTTGACTACCACAAAAATATTTCAGAGCCACGTAAATTACACAAACCACAATTCTTCTTTCACCTTGAAGGGAATCAATCTACTTACGAAATCCACAGACAGCACTTTACGTACTCAGCTATAAAGAACAAAAAAAAACATATATCATCAATATTAACATATCATCGCATATTGGGAAGCCAATGGTTAAACAATTGTATTATCGCATCCTGTTTTCACGATTCCAAACTTACTCATTCCTTTCTCAGAGTTCTCCTATCTTAAAATATTCATACAGCACGCATACTATAGTAAGAGATCCTCATTTATACTGACAGATATAGAATAGTAATAGATAGATAGTAGCACTGAAAGCAGAAAATCGGAAACAAGGCTACTAACAGCTGGGGACCTGGGTTTGCCAGACCCATAATACCCACAGATCGGATATTCCCCTGAGTTCTTGCACTAATTAAACAACGATCTTGCTTCTCTCAGGAGCGACTCCATTCAATTTACACACAAAAAAAAACATAAACAGCATTTCACTCGTTCACAAAGAAACCTTTTATCTTCACATTTGGAACCAACCTAAATCCTAATTGCACAAGGAGAAAAAAAATTAAAACATCACTTCAATCAATCACATAGAAACATCTTTATCACTATTTTTTTACCAACCTATTATTCAAAATGCATATGCCACAAATTTAAACTAATCAATTCATTCTCCTCTCTATAAATCCTATGTACACATTTGTCATGTCGCTCATTTGTTCCGATTTGGCGCCTTCTGGGCTGATCATTTGTCATTGCCGGTTTCGTTCATTCCCATTTGCTGGATTATGTCTAGGGTTGGCCGGCCGAATTTCAACATCATGTGGGGCTCCGCCTACAAACCTACTCCCACCGTGTTCATCGTAGTAACGATGCTGGTTGCCGTACTTGTTGCGTTCACGATCTTGTCCCCATCCTCTATCATTTCTGTTGTTCCACCTATGTTCGCGACTGTTACCCCTGTTGTGTCGATTCCCTAAGGTCTCGACACAATGAGTGGCTAGGTGCACGCGAAACTAACGCAGACGGGCGTAAATTCTGAAACAGGAGACTGGATGAAAACTATAAAGAAAAGAAGAGAGATTTTAATATACTTAACTTTAATGTAGTCTTGTTCTTGTTGAAATACATCTCTTGCATAGTAGTAAGCAATTAGCAATGATACACATGGCGCCTTTGCTAGGTAGTAGCGATGGACTAGCTGAAGGCTATTTAATCTGTCTCTCGGCAAATGAGAGGAATACTTGGTAGGTCTTGTCGCAAGCTATGTCGTCCGTACAACTGGGGCGAGGTCAAGTCCGTGTCTTGTGACCTGCCCTGTGGTGGCGCTACGTTTGCGAATACACAGTGGCGACACGCGGGTCCGACATGTACTACAGGACCGCGGCCGATTTAAGTTACCACCTAGCAAGTGTGGTGTCTAGCGGTGACACCACATTCCTCCCCCGCAAATCGGCGAACGGTCGTGAGATAAGGCTTCCGCCCGCCGTGGGGAGGACCCCATGTTGACGTATGCGATGAGGTGGGGAGCCTAACAACAGGCGAGGCTGTGCCACCCGCACCCGGCCATTCGGTCCGAGGGGAGCTAGGAAACGCCTGCAAACCTAGTCCAGGGTGCACGTCAACATGAGGTGCATGCGCACGTAATGAGAGAGGGTCCGCAGGGTCGACCTCCATGTGGTCGGAGCACCCGACGGGCGAAGACGACATCCGGTCCGGAGCGGGCAAGAGGTCCATGGCGGAGGACGACTGGTCACGGGAAGCAAGCGGCGGCGCGTGACCCAGGGAGGCGCGAGGCGGCTGCAGCGAAGCGTCCGCTGCTGGCGGCGCCGGCGGCGGCTGCGGCGGCGCGACGCCATGAGGCAAAATGGAAGGCATCGTCGGTAACACCTGGGGATGAGGCGAGCCAGTAGATGGGTCCCCAGGGCGCTGTCCTGACGGCTCCGTCGCTGAAAGCAGACGGGGAGCGGCAGAACCCAGTCGACGACAGAGGCGCAGCTGATTGAGATGCCGACGCACCTCACCAGAGGCCCCCAAAACCAAATACATCGCGCGGCCGAGGCAGCGAAGAATGCGCCCTGCGAGCCAACGCTGTGAACCGCGATAGTTGCGATAATAGACAACGTCGCCAGGAGCAAAAGCAGGAGTCTGCCGCTGTACAGGAACCTGATGTGGCGGATGCAGCAAAGACATCAGAGTTCGATGAGGACGACCATGGAGCAACTCAGCCGGCGAGCGACCATCGCGGGGCTGAGAGCGATATGAGGACAAAAAGAGCAACAAAGCGTCCTCCCGAGAATGCGATTCTTTCAATTTCAACATCTGTGACTTGAAAGTCCGGACCAATCGTTCAGCGGCACCGTTTGACTGAGGCGAAAACGGCGCGGATGTCAGATGTTGAATACCATTGGCCCTGCAGAATGACTGAAATTCTGCGGACATGAATTGTGGGCCATTGTCGGAAACAATAGTCTGCGGAAGACCTTCAATGCAAAAGATAGCAGACAAGGCTTGGATGGTGGCAGAAGACGTCGTGGAAGACATCCGGAGAACAAAAGGAAAATTACTGAAAGCATCGACCACAACCAACCATCGAGCATTCCAGAATGGACCAGCAAAATCGATGTGCAAGCGTTGCCAAGGGGAAGTGGCTTTCGGCCATGCAAAGAATTTCCGCGGCGGTGCGGATTGTTGTTCGGCACACGCCACGCAAGAGGAGCACATATTCGTAATCGCAGCATCGATTCCGAACCAAGTACAGTGCTGACGAGCAAGTTGTTTCGTGCGCACTATACCCCAATGTCCTTGGTGAAGAAGCTTTAAGACAGAGGACTGTAACGAACGTGGGACCACGACTCGGGATTGATCATTATCGGAACGCAACAACAAAACACCACGTCGTACAAAAAGTCTCTCCTTGTGAGCAAAAAAACGGCGACCCAAAGGATCCTCGATCCGTGACTTGGATAAGGGCCATTGCGTAGCAACAAAACGCAAAACAGTAGCAAGGACAGGGTCAGCAGCTGTGGCAGTAGCTACACGACGAAAATCAATCGGAAACGATGCGACCACGGCATCGGCTTCCGAATCAATGAACATGCAAGCAAGTTCGGAAGAATCGAATGCTGTATCCTCAGCAACAGGCAAACGGGACAACGCATCAGCGTTTCCGTGCTTAGCAGTGGACCGATACAAGATATCGTAGCGGTACTGCGAGAGAAAAAGTGACCAGCGAATGAATTTCTGCGCTGTACGTGGAGGTACAGGCTTGTTCGGATGAAAAAGCGATATCAAAGGCTTGTGGTCCGTGATGATGGTAAAGTGACGACCATACAAGAAATCGTGAAACTTTGTTACACCAAACACAAGAGCCAAAGCTTCCTTCTCTATTTGTGAATAATTTCGTTGCGCAGATGAGAGCAATTTGGACGCAAAGGCAATAGGGCGATCATGCGAGCCATCTTTGTGTGCAAGCACAGCACCGATCCCGAAATCCGATGCATCTACCATCAACAAAAGGGGTTTTCGGGGATCGAATGGCGTAAGGCAAGTATTTGAAAGTAACGCCGATTTCAACTGACGAAAGGCGCGTTCGCATTCCGTCGTCCAGACGAACGGAACACCTTTACGGCGTAAGCGATGAAGCGGAGCTGAAATGGAAGAAGCATTGCGCACAAATCGGTGATAATAATTTACCTTACCCAGCACACTCTGTAGCTGTTTTAAGTTCTGCGGTGACGGCAAGTCCTGAATGGCACGAAGGTGCTCTGGACTCGGATGTATACCTTGGGCATTTATGACATGCCCCAGGTACGGTAAGTCACGAGCAAAAAACACACATTTGTCCTTCCTCAAGCGAAGACCATTCTGACGCAATACCTGAAATAATGTTCGGAGATTTTGCAAATGTTCTGCTTCTGTCTTTCCTGAGATCACAATATCGTCCAGATAGTTCGCAGCCGTAGGGACCGACGCACAAATAGTTTGTAAATATTGCTGAAATAAAGCAGGGGCGGATGCACACCCGAATGGCAGTCTTTTGAAGCGATACAAGCCAAGATGCGTGTTTACCACCAAGACGCGCTGGGATTCTTCGTCCACAGGTATCTGCAAGTACGCATCTGCTAGGTCCAATTTTGAAAAATATTTTCCCGGGCACAGTTTGTCAAAAAGATCTTCCGGGCGGGGCAAAGGAAAAGTAGCAGTCACAAGTTGTGGATTCACAGTTGCCTTGAAGTCCACGCAAAGTCTCAATTTTCCGGAAGGTTTGGGCAAAATTACTAAGGGTGAGGCCCAGAGAGAAGCCTGCACTCGTTCAATGACACCTTGAGATTCTAATTCGGCTAATGTTCGTGCGACCTCATCACGCAATGCGTGGGGAACATTGCGCGCTCTGAAAAATTTCGGTTGCGCGTTGTCTTTCAGTTCCAAATGCGCTTCATAGTTCTTAGCGCAACCAAGGCCCGGTGCAAAAATGTCTGCAAATTCTTCACAAAGACTAGAAACACTGGCGGAAGGCACAGTCTGATTCACTGATAGGACCTGATTTACTATAGACAAATTAAACAATTGAAACAAATCTAAACCAAACAAGTTCACTGCACTAGAGGAACGAAGAACATAAAATGACACAAGTTTTGTCTGTCCCTTGTATGTTGCAATAAGGCTGCACTGTCCTAACACAGGTATATGCTGTCCTGAGTAACTAGTTAACGTAACATTTGCGGCACGCAATGGCGGGGCGCCCAGTTGTTTGTACGTGTCGTGATTGAGCAATGAAACAGCAGCTCCGGTATCGAGCTGGAATGGTATCACTTTTCCTGCAAAGTCTAAGTCCACAAAAAGTTTATTGTCTCGTCGACGACAAGAGCGACTGTCTCGTGCAATTTGAACTGATACAGGTCCAGAAGCACTTGCAACTTTACGGGATTTCCGGCGACGTCGACGCACACGTTGGGTGGGACGAACACAGTCACTGTTAGCTAAAGTGTCACTGGACGGGTGGGAATGAACTACATGAATGTCCATGGGCGAAGGTCCACGAGCCTGATTGTCCTGAGTGCGATTCCGGCGCGAAGCAAAGGGCCTGGAATTGGTGTGATTGTCTGATCTTAACTTTTTCTGGCAAACACTTTGTACATGTCCTTTCTTTTGGCAGTAAAAGCAAATAGCTTGGCGTGACGGGCAATTTGCACGCGAATGTCTAGTGGCACACCGCGGGCAAGATTTCACTGCATTTGCTTGCTTACGCGGCGCACGTGGTTGCAAGCTAGGCTGTCGCTGCGAAGTCGGGCGCGAGGGCCGCTTAGCGTCCCGTGCAGCGGGCCCGGCGGGCCGATTAATGTGACACACTGCTGGCGAAGTTTCAAATGATTCCTGAGCAAAGTCAAGTGTGTCTTGCCTGTCCAATATGTCTATCACTTGTTGCAGGGAGGGATTAACTAGCTTCAAAATCTGTTCCCTTATGCGAACATCAGAAACGTTCTGTGCAATTGCATCACGCACCATAGTATCTGAATATGGGAGGCCACATTCACAGGCAAACGCGCAGTCTCTAGTAAGTCCTTGCAAAGTTGCTACCCACTCCCTGTTAGTCTGACCGGCCGTACGTTTTGTACGAAAAAACGTATACCGTTTTGCAACTACATTTACTGTTTCTTTGAAATAGGCATCCAAAGCCGACAAAATTTCCTCGTAGGTCAGAGTTGCTACGTCGCGTCGGGGAAACAATTTCACTATCACCCGGTAGGTAGACACACCGACACAAGAAAGCAAAAACGGCTGCCGCTCTTTACCTTGAATTCCATAAGCAGTGAGGTGGAAGTTGAACTGATCGGCCCACTCAGTCCAGCTTTCGGTTGTGGCCTCAAAGGGCCTAAATGGCGGTGCGACAGCGTTGTGTGGCTGCGGTAGCGATGAAGCGGCTGCCGCCGCATCGGTTTGCAGCGCACGTTGACCCTGGACGAGCTGTCCAAGGGCTTCCAATAACGCCTGCGTCTGCTGATTCTGCAAGCGAAAAAATTCGGACAGTACATCTGGAGAATGCGGCGAAGCCATGACACAAGCAAATTAGAGCAAGTATAACAAGACTGCAACGTGGGCGCGGCATCCCATCCTCGTCGCCAAAATATTGTTGTGTCGATTCCCTAAGGTCTCGACACAATGAGTGGCTAGGTGCACGCGAAACTAACGCAGACGGGCGTAAATTCTGAAACAGGAGACTGGATGAAAACTATAAAGAAAAGAAGAGAGATTTTAATATACTTAACTTTAATGTAGTCTTGTTCTTGTTGAAATACATCTCTTGCATAGTAGTAAGCAATTAGCAATGATACACATGGCGCCTTTGCTAGGTAGTAGCGATGGACTAGCTGAAGGCTATTTAATCTGTCTCTCGGCAAATGAGAGGAATACTTGGTAGGTCTTGTCGCAAGCTATGTCGTCCGTACAACTGGGGCGAGGTCAAGTCCGTGTCTTGTGACCTGCCCTGTGGTGGCGCTACGTTTGCGAATACACAGTGGCGACACGCGGGTCCGACATGTACTACAGGACCGCGGCCGATTTAAGTTACCACCTAGCAAGTGTGGTGTCTAGCGGTGACACCACAACCCCAGTTTCTATACGGCCTGTCCCGATTATTGTTCCGTTCGCGTCGCGACGACCAGTCACGCCGTTGATTAGTACGACGGCCACGACTGCGATCGCGCTGCTGTGTCCCGTAATAACTTTGTGCCTGATTAGGCGGGCATTCTGCTGTATTGTATTCCAACTCTTGGAGAAGTGTTTTAAACGTTTCCACGTCCTCTTTGCTTCGTCCCGCAAGAATGACGTGCCGCAAGTGCATCGGCAATTTGGTGATGCATATCCTAATTAGTTCCGCAGGCCCGTATGGGTCGTATAAAAATTGATTTGCCTGCAGCAAGTGGTCGAATAGGCGCGCAGGGCTGCCGAAACCAGACTGGTTCAAATTTGGCAGCATAATTATGCCATGTTTGACCCTATCTTGTGCCGCTTCCGACCAATAGGCGGAGAGAAAGGCTTGCCGAAACTCCCGAGTGGAGTTGCAGTGACGCGCTGCCGACCTCATGCGACTCGCCGGTTCGCCTTCCAAATAGCCACACATATATTCTATGTTATGTGAACTTGCCCAGTCGGGAGGAAGACAGAACTCAAATTGCTCGAGCCATGCTCGTGGATGTATGCCTTTTTGAGAATTTCGGAATATCTCAAACTTTCTTACCGTAAGGAAATGTTTGAAATCAAATCCCTGCATTTCCTCCTGGCGAGGCCCTTGTATGTTTCTATTTGTCTCATGTCTGCCCCTCAAATTACATTCTTCCCTGTCGTCAAAATCTCCCTCGTGTCCGGAGTCCCTCTCTGCACTGTACGTACGGCTATTTTTATTGCTATTGGCGAGTTCGGAATCACACGCCATGCGGTTTTCCAGATGCGCCACGCGTTCTTGTAATTCGCCTGTTACAGCTCTGTGTTGCCTGTTCACTTCGAATTGTCCCCTCTGAAATTTAAGAAGCGAACGCACTTCTTCGGTCTCTGCGGCCGCTACCGGTGTAGTATTGTTCTCGCTTTCCGTCAGCTTCATCGTGCCTACAATGTCCGCTAATGCCGCAATCTTATCATCTATTTGTCTCTTGTCCTCCGCTCCAGTCTGCTTCAATTGTTCAACCTGCTGTTGCAACGCGTGGATCGCTAAACTGTTGTCCGCTATTGTGTTGCTAACGGACGTGGGACAATGCGTCTCCGCCTCTTGGACCCTCGAGAGTACCTGCTGGTGATCCCTTTGGCATTCTTCCCTCAGCTCTTGGAAATTCCTAAGTAGCCGTTGTTCGCTTTCTTTAGATTCGGCCTCGCCACTCCGCTTGTTCTCTTCTAGGGCTTGCAGACGGTCATCGATTTGTTCAAATGTACGGCCTAATTCTTTCATGATATCACTTTTTATTTCACTTGCCATATTGTTTAGTCTTTGTGAGATATCATCCGACACTCTCTGCATCGACTTGTCGACTTTATTTGTCTGCTGGATCAGTTTTTCGTCTATTTGTTCGCCTAGCTCACGGATCGATTTTTCGGATGATTCCTTTTGTTCTCGGAACGATTTTTCTGATGATTCTTTTTGTTCTCGGAACGATTTTTCTGATTTCTGCGTCATTTGTTCGCCTAGCTCGCGGATCGATTTTTCATATTTCTCTGCGTTTTCTTTATTTTGTTGCAATAAGGCTTTCATGAATTCTGCCAAATCAATTTGGTTAGTAGGAGGCAAACTACACTGCTGGCCACCGTAAATGCAATACCAAGAAAGACAAGAGGTAGCACAACAAAATTTATTTTGTAGATAACATGTTGACCAAGTATCAAATGATTACGTTTACAGACGTCTGTGACATGTGGTTCCTGCCAGAATCTTTAGCCAGAGTAGCCGCCATTGTTGGAGATCACCGCTGCCACACGTCTCGGCATTGAGTCAAAGAGACGTTGGATGTGTTCCTGGGGTACAGCAGCCCAAGCAGCTTCCACACGTTGCCAAAGATCATCTGGTGTGGCAGCTGGGGATGTAATCTAGGTCACTCGTTGAGCAACCATGGACCACATGTTTTCGATCGGCGAAAGATCCGGAGAGCGAGCCGGCCAGGAAAGCAATTCAATCTGGTTATTGACGAAGAACCTTTGGACAATGCGTGCCACGTGTGGTCGCGCATTATCCTGTTGAAATATGGCTGTGGCCGAGCCCTGAAGGTAAGGAAGGACAACTGGCTCCA
The DNA here is from genome assembly GCF_023898315.1 of Schistocerca nitens. Classification (NCBI taxonomy): domain Eukaryota; kingdom Metazoa; phylum Arthropoda; class Insecta; order Orthoptera; family Acrididae; genus Schistocerca; species Schistocerca nitens. The sequence goes on along the minus strand of NC_064620.1, from coordinate 195,814,243 downwards.
GCACCTCGGATATGTAGCGCCGGCTATTTAAAGTACCGGCAATGCGTACTAGAGGCGTGCGAGAGTAATATCCAATACCGCCCCATACCATAATACCCGGTGCAAGACCAGTGTGGCAGTGCATAATGCAGCTGTCCAGCTTCCTCTCTCCACGGTGTCTCCACACTCGAATCCGACCATCGTGGTGCTGCAGACAGAAGCGTGCCTCGTCAGTAAAGACAACGTCATTCCATTCTGCCGTCCACATCCGTCTGTCATCACACCATTGGCGACGGAGACGTCTGTGGTTCTGCGTCAATGGTAGACGAAGCAATGGACGTCTTGCGGACAGACCACTCTGCTGTAAACGGCGTCGAATGGTACGCGCAGACACTGGATGATGCGTTACAGACGCAATGTGCTGTGCTATGGTTCGGGATGTCACTGAGCGATCCGTCACTGCCATGCGCACAATTTGCCTATCAGCACGTACAGTGGTGCACCGAGGTGAATGCGATCAACCACGTCGGTCCGTCGTACCCTCCTGTATCCAACGGTCACATATCCGCATTACAGTTGTTTGGTTTTGTCCAACACGACTAGCGATTTCTCTGTATGATAATCCACAATCTCAGTAAGCCACTATCCTTCCTCTGTCGAACTCGGATACTTGATCAAACGATGTTCGCTGTTGTCTACGAGGCATAACTGATCGCCTTATGAAACAACCACAAGGTAAACACACGTGCCGAACGTACACTCGTCGAAATCGCCAAGCCTTAAATGGCGCTATGAGGTGGCGCCACAGGCACGCGTGATGTGCGTCTGCGCTGAAATTCTAATCAGTTGCATATCTCATCGCTGCAAACCCATGGTGTAAATTTCACTTGATTCGGATGCTTCCTTCAGGCTGTTGCATTTACGGTGGCCAGCAGTGTAATTTCTGGCTCTGCTGTGAGCCCGTTCGTACTGTTTTGCATTTCGTCTGAAGTATTCTCCATTGCATTTTCGGAACCGCCCGACGCGTTAACATTCGAAATCAAATTATCCCCTTGGTCCATGTTGCTTAAGTTGTCGGACCGCTTACTTTTAGTTTGGTTACGTGTCTGCATTAGTTCAATTTATACCCAGTACGCAACACACTAATCACAATAAATGTGTCCCCCAAAAATTACGACAGTCACACGAAAGATACTCAACCTAGTACGCACTTTTTCACACGCGAAACAAATTTTTCTCTTTGGTCGAAACAGTGGAATTTACAGGCGAGAGAAAAAAAAACAAACAAATATAGAAAACAAAACAAGACAAACAACACAACGCCGCTCAACAACGCCGTGAATCTTTTGAACGTCTGCTCGGAAACAACGCAAAAGTTGTTTGAGCGCTGTAGGGAAAAAAAAAAATTACGATTATAACACGCTCGCAATCTAACGTTTCAGAGATTCCAGAGTCTAGCGGAATCACAGAACAGGGTCGCCATGTGTAATGTTGCTACAGGAATGTGCTATGCTTAAATCGGGTGCTAATAGTAGAATAAAAGCGGGTTACAAGCTGTGAGCTGTCTGGGGAGATTAACCGTGCGTTTACTGGGCAACTGTTTCACCAGGTAACTAGTCTAGGTTTACCACATTACCAAGCAGACTAACATTGATTATAATCTTTTACAGTCATACAACAACCGGAAAATATATATATATATATATATATATATATATATATATATATATATATATATATATATATATATATATATAAGGAGAATTTAAATAAAACAAAAGAAATCAGTTTATAGTTGCAAATTTATTTTAAGATTGTTCATTGAAATTTCAGCATATTATACGTGAGTTATAACTGAGCTGGTGCCTTATTTACGATTGTGAAAATGTGAGATTGGAATCTTACGGAACACATAAAATATGGAGTCAAGATTGGGAGACTGGATACAACACTGCATTCATAAAACAACACACAAAGAACATTGAAACACATGCAAGAGAAAGTTAACCACAACCAACAGATTCAAATTTTCAGTCAAAGAAATTACGTTCGTAGCACAATCCTGTCCGTCATGTAATTACCACACACTGGTATACTAAATTCATATTAACTCTTTGTGAAATCTTCCCAAGAAGAATAGCTGAGGGCTACTTTGATGATTACACCACATGCTTCACGTGGTCAACTTGGTTTACAGAAAGCGTATAACTCCACAGTAATTTTGATAATAAAATAAATTAGCTCGAAAAGCAATTGACAAAAGAAAAACCTTGAACTGGTTACTAACGTCTTACTGTTAACCTGATGGGTCAAACAGTTATATAAGCACGTGGTCCTGGTCTCGCAAAGTACACCCCACGTGGGTTGAACATAATGAAAAGTTGCTATATTGAAAATATTATCAGGACGAGACGTTATAATCACACAAGCATTCGAATTTAAGATTGATCTTAGTTAGAGTTACTGACCAACACGTGGTTCCACTTTACTCATAAAGTAATGACAAAGCAACTACCGCAAAATAATCTGAACTGGACACGAGAATTACACTCCGCTGCAATGTAAGATAGCATTAGATATTTTAAAGCTAACCCGAAATAAAAGTGATTAAATTCTCAGTTAGGCTGAACTTAACAAATCCATTGTCCTACGGACTTAGCAGACACGCGCTTAGCCGGAGATCTTACCATTTCAGACGTTCGCCACCGCCAGACTGCAACTGCCTACCACTGGACTCCAACTCTCCAACTGCCTACTACCGGACTGCCACTGCCTACTACTCAGCGTGCTTCCTCAGAGTGGCTCACAAAGACAAACGGAAGGGGCCAGAGGGGCAGCTTCCTATACCAACATGACAAGGGACGGACCGGACCATACTAAGAATAGAAACCTCTCTGCTTTTAGGAACCGTAGCTACCTGTTCCGACGTTGGTCCTACTGTTCTCTAGCAGACAGCCTTGTCTGCTACCCTCAAGCATGCAACTACAAACACATTTGATCATTCATCCTCTCACACAGAAGGGAAGGGGGATGACAGTATCTTATCATATACAGTATATAACAGAAAGCGGATGTAGGTTCCGTATGAGACTGTGTGACATGAATTACATATAAGAATTACATATAAACTGTGCTTTAAAGTGTAGTAGTGTGACAGATCGTTCTTGTTTATGTGTAAAAGTAACACGTTCCTCTACTCAGTCTCCTCCCAGATAGTCAGAAACGCCACAGTAAATTTAGGAGAGGAATTTACTCCATAAATGACAACAAATTTGAGAAATTAAACATGAAAGGAATCCAACAGAGACCTTTCAATTTATGTGCACTGACCACTCAATGCGCTGCAATTGCTTTTTCTGTCTAGTGTGTACTGAATGAATAGTGCAGAGCCACGTGAAAAAGAATATGTACTGGCTGGAAAAGATTCGGGAATGCTGAAACAAATATCAGCACGAAATTTGCGAACTGAACACTCATGTGGTTCTTACCGCCCTCTCGTGGACGAAAAATGTTCTCTTGTGGGTGCACGGAGGTAGGTTCAGAACCAAGCGCTCGAGTTTTAGCGTCGTGCAGTGAATTAGTACAATACAGTCCACGGTGAAAATATTGAGAACAAAAGGAGTATTGAGTTTTAACCTCTCGTCGACGAACACTATCAGAATGTTACTACTGATAATTTTTTATCTTTTTACAGTACTAAGAATTTAAAACGTTCGTTTACAATTTCAGATTACTGTCGAACGAATTGAACAACTGCATACAAATTCTCTCTTTTGAATTAGTGTCTCCTGTTTTCACTGAATAAGTCAGTTTGTGCTACAGAGATATAAATTTTTTCTTGTTGAGAGGTAAGTAAGGATAATTTTATGCTCTCTTATAAAATGCTTCTAAATGCTGTGATAGCGACGTCAGAGAGTAGTTTTCAGTTCCTGAGTGTTCTGAGGCATCTATACAGAAATACTGTGTAACGTGCTGCCTTCTCTTGGCACAATTCAGACTGATTTCTCTCTAGCCAATAGTACATTTTCAATCAGAAAAAGGTACAATTTCGATCAGTACAGTTCTTTAGTTAGTCCGTCAAGACTTGTTACTGTAGATATATCATACACAATTACTAAACGTAAGTTCAGTATATTTAAACATATTTTCTCTCGCAAGTTTTTAACCAAACCCTTATTTCTTTCTCTTAGATGCCCCGAAAACGAACATAAAAGAAAATCCACAATCAACGGAATCCAACTGTTTTATATGAGGCAATAAAGAGCGTAATGGATGGATGTTTGAGCCTTCGAGCTACATCAGAATTATACGACATTCCTTTCAGCGCTCTCCACGGTAAAGTACAAATTAAAAAGAAAATGCAAGCTGGATTACCTCCAATGACACAAATCAGAATTGGTCATAAAACGGTACTCTATTCTGAAACGGAAGACGCTTTGGTCCAGAGAGCTTTATTTCTAGAAGAGCATGGAGTGGGTACGTCGCCGTTCAGTTAAGAAGAGCTGCATTTAAGTTGATTGACAAAATTAATTTGAAACATCCACGAAACTTAGAAAGCAGAGTTGCTGGAATCGATTTGTTTAGAGCGTTAAGAGACATACTAATCTCAGCCTCTGAATATCCGAGGTTCTTTAACAAGCGAGAGCAGAAGGATTTAATTTAGCGGAAGTGAGTAAATATTTCCAGAATTTGGAAGAAATCTTGAAGGAATATAATTTGTTTGATAAACCAGAGTATATTGATAATATGGATGAGTCTTGCATCCCTCTTAACAACGGACCCCAATAGTTAAGCGTAAAGATAAGCGAGAAGTCGTTTCACTAACAAACGTGGGAAGAATACACAATGTGGCAGTTGCTGCGTGTATAAATGCATCTGGTTCGTGTTCACCACCGATGGTAACATTCAAAGGAGTGAGGAAACACCCTGATTTTCAAGATAGCTTACCTCCTGGTTCCATTACGGAGATGAGTGAATCAGGGTACATTAATGAAGAACTCTTTATTACCTGGCTTCGACATTGCAATAGATACCAAACAGTGGATAGTATTACAGTTCTTGGTTTTCACAACCATGGCAGCCATACCATCCCGCATGCTGTAGATTACTATCGGGAAAATGGATAGAACTTTCAGGTTTACTACATCATTAGACAGAACTTTCTTCAAGTTTCCAAATACTCAATATCATAGAAATACATAGGACTGGAGTCATCTTAAGCGCAATGAGAGCATTAAAATCAAAGATTCTGCTGATGCAATGTTGGTGCAGTTAGTAAAAGTATGGCCAAATAGAGTGTCTTTCATTGCTGGAAACAGCCAAAAGTCGCTGGAAGCCAGGTCAGGTGAGTAGAGAGCCTGGGAGATCTCTTCAAAGTTGTTACTGAATTCGTACGTTGTCTTCCTAGAAGACGTGCAGCCTTTCCTGGCAGTTTTCTATGCAAGGATGAACCTGGCACTGTAATGCCCCTTGGAACGCAATAATTTCACTATCACTTTTTCAGCACTGTCCCTTACCCGACTTTTATTTGGTGACTGTGTGTGCTACCATTTACATGACAGGCGCTTCGTTTCAGGATTGAAAAACAGCATCCATGTCCCACCTGTCACAATCTTTGAAAAGATGATAAGAGAGTCTCAGTCATGCTGTCGTCACAAGACAACATCACCTGGAAAATGCCATGTGCACAGCCTTCAGGTCAGCCTTCAGCTACTGTGGCACCCACCTGAGTAACACTTTTCTCATTTTCAGATCGTCGTGCAGGATTGTATACACGGAACCCATTAAAATGCCAAGCTTTTAGGCGCTGCCTTCCACACTTCATTCAGCGATCCTCCAAAACAACTCGCTTCATCATGTCGTCAGGCCAACTGGTGCGAAGCCGAGATTGTCTTGGCCCGTCCTCATACGACTTTCTGTCATTTTTGAACCGTCACATCTACGAACGCACATTAGATACCATCACTAAATGTGCCAGTCACCTTGCGATGAATTTGAATGTCACACCACAAAAATTGAGTTAGCGCATGGTTGCAGACTGTCCTTGTAATGTAAACGTCGCCATTTTAAGTATCAACAGTCCTCAGTCTTGCCGGTGCTGCTTAAGTTCTGCTTGTAGTACAATGCTGCCATCTCTCTGAGATATTCACAGCCAGTGCACGCGTCTTTTACAGTTACTGGAAAAACGATCCTATCGAGCTAATATGCTCCTGTTTAAAAGATTCTGACTGAAAAGTGTGGTACCAGGTGCCTCACTCTACTTTTCTCGGCACCTTAAGAAATCTTCCAGACAATTTTGGAGTACGAACATATTCGCGCTCTTCCTAACACGCAATCTGACCGCTCACTCCCACAAGTCCCCTAACTGTAGCTCGTTCACATTCGCTATTTCACCTCTTTTAGTCGCTCATAGCGATCCATTCCCAGTTGCCCATTCTCACTCACTAATTCAATCCAACTCATTGCCAATATCTTTTTGTGTCTCTACAACTGTACCCAGTCTGACGAAAACAGTCTTCCACGTTGGTCCAACAAAAATGTTACTTGATTTAGTTAGCTTTAAATGTGCAATGTGCAACTGTCCGTGAGTAATGAAGGGATTTGGTAAGTATGCTCTTTGAAGCGTTTGTCCCTGTGACTTGTTTATAGTGATTGCAAATGCAATTTTTGAAGGGAGCTGTCTTCTTCTAAACTGAAAACTAAAGCTTGAATAAAATGGTGTTAAAAGATTAAAGATCTTTAAAATCATGAATTTAGGACATATCACTGTATATAGACTGATGAGCCAAAACATTATGACCACCTGCTTAACAGCTAGTTTCTCCGTCTCTGGAACGACACACACAACTGATTCTGCATATCAGCGATCCGACAGTTTGTTGGCAGATTAGTGGATGTATGTGACATTGGAAGTCTACGCTCATGTCATGTATTTTACGTAACTAACGAGCTGCTGATTTTGGCAGATGGCAATGGCATCCGACAGCGACACAGATAGGTTACACAGGATTTACATCAGGCGTATTTGGTTGCCGAGAAGCCGGCCCCTGTGAGAGAGCGGTTCTGGACGCTCCAGTCCGGAAGCGCGCTGCTGCTACGGTCGCAGGTTCGAATCCTGCCTCAGGCATGAATGTGTGTGATGTCCTTAGGTAAGTTAGGTTTAAGTAGTTCTAACAAGGGAACCTCCCCATCGCACCCGCCTCAGATTTAGTTGTAAATTGACACAGTGGATAGGCCTTGAAAAACTGAACACAGATGAATCGAGAAAACAGGAAGAAGTTGTGTGGTACTATGAAAAAATAAACAAAATATACAAACTGAGTAGTCCAAGTGTAACATATCCAACATCTAGGACTTTATAACACGAAGAGTGCCGTGGTCTCGTGGTTAGAGTGAGCAACTGCGAAACGAGAGGTCCTTGGTTCGAGTCCACCCTCGAGCGGAAATTTTACTTACTTTATTTTCGCAAAGTTACGATCTGACCGTTCATTGATTGACGTCTCTGTTCACTGTAATAAGTTTAGTGTCTGTGTTTTGCGACCGCACCACAAGACCGTGCGATTAGTAGACGAAAGGACGTGCCTCTCCAATAGGAACCGAAAACATTTGGTCGCAAATTCATAGGTCAACCGATTCCTCCACAGGAAAACACGTCTGAAATATTCTACACGACACTGGTGACGGCATGTGCGTAACATTACAGGAATATGTTGTCGACCCACCTAACTTGCACACTTGGCGAATGGGTAAAAAGATTCTTCTACCTTGCCCGATTTAGGTTTTCTTGTGGATGTGATAATCACTCCCAAAAAAGTGATGAAAACATTGAGTTTGTCGCATAAACGGCAACAAATGAATGCAACAGTTTCACAGTCGCACAGTTTTCCCTGTGCTCTGTCAAAACAAACGTTTTTAACGTTTTCAAGTTTTTCCGTGTGTAGACCGTCAAATCCTGCATGTGTCCAAGCAAATCTGAACATGTCCTGGAATTTTGGACAGCAAAGTTTATCATGTCTGAGTGCATGAACTTTGATAATTGTCTGAAAATAAAAAATTAAAACTTTTCACTCGAGGGAGGGTTGAACCAGAGATCTTCCGTTCCGTAGCTGCTCACGGTAACCACAGGACCACGGTGTTCCTTAGCGAACAGTTGCCTTAATGTGACATATCTTGCACACGGACTACTCAGTTTGTATATTTTGCTGATTTTTTTCATAGTTCCATACAACTTCTTCCTGTTTTCTCGATTGGTCTGTGTTCAGTTTTTCATGGCCTATCCCTGTGCCAACTTATAACTAAATCTGATGGGGGTGCGATGGGGAGGTTCCCTTGTAAGTGTAGGGGACTGATGGCCTCAGATGTTAAGTCCCATAGTGCTTAGAGCGATGTGAACCATGCGGTTGCTGAGACGTCAACGTGAGTTCGCTGTAATTCTCCTCACACCACTGTAGTCCGTTTCTGAATCCGAAACACGGTCTTTTATTCTGCTGAAAGATATCACCGTCGCGGAAGATATCAGACATGAAGGGATGCAAGTGGTTCGCAGCTGTCAACGTGTCTTCGATTACTACTACAGATCCCAAGTAAGCGCAGGGGAATGTCTGGGACGCGCTGCACGTTTCGAACCGCCGTTCACCTCAATGACGGCGTTTGAGGAGACGACCAGGTACCTAGCGTAGAAAAAATGTGATTCAACCCGAAGAACCGACACATTTCCACTGATCGACAGTCAATCCCTAAGGTCACTTGCCCACTGCAATCGTAATTGACGATGTCGTTGGGTCAACATGTAAACAAGTAGGGATGGTCTGCTGCGGAGCTCCATGTTCAACAATATACAATGAACTGTGAGCTCCGAAACACTTGTGCGGGCACCAGCATTGCGCTCTCTCGGCAGAGCTACCACAGATCACCATCTATCCCACTTTACAGAGTAGACTAGCATCTGAACTCTGTGAAGAGTAGTGGACGTCCAACCATTTAGTGGTAGTTTCACTACCCTCGTACGTTTTCCCGTAGATACTCATGACAGCAGCACGCGAAAACTCGACCGGCTAAGGTGTGAACCAACGTATAAGAGTCTCTTTTATGTTAGAATTATCAACAAACAGTAATTTGATCGCAAAATCGGTACGCAATGTTAGAAGCTGTTTAAAAAATCTTTCTATCGGTACCTCATCCATCCCTGTAAGATTAGTGTGTGTTGAGGAAAGGGATGTTTGTTTGAGAAATATTGTATACGATTTGCTAAGGCGCTTCAGCCACTGTATACTCGCCCTGAGCCATGCGCGTCTCGTGTCCATGCCGTTTCTAGCCTGACAATTTCTCTTCACGGAACTGTCACCTCGTTTCTTATTCGATTTACTGCCGGTCACTATGTTGCTGGCTTGCCTGCCCGTGAGTGGCAGGAGCAGTGCGTATCGATAACAGCACTGTCGTATTATCTTTGAAGCGACCACTAGTATTTCCGGCTTGTCGTGTGTCAGGGGTTCAGTCGGGACGCAGCGCTAGTGAGGCCCGGACAGCCAGTAGTCACCGACTGCTTGCGACACACATGCACGTCCGACGGAAGGAGACTGGAGCGGGAACGACGGTTGGTTGGTCGTTCGGTCGGTTGTCTCATAGGGCGACGTGTATTCGGTCTTTTGACCGTTCTTGGGCCTCGTCAGTTTTGTCATCTTGCCGGACACGGGTCGGTTCCTTCCATTTGCAGAGATGTCGGGTGGCCAATGGGCACGTGTTCCCTCTGCATGGTTGGGTCTGAGCCAGTGTGCCCGGGTCGCCTTGCCTCCGAGTTCCGAACGGACATGGAGTTGAGTCGGGATGGAGCTGCAGTGAGCTCCGGACAGCCAAGAGTCGCCGACTGTTGCTGACACACATGGCTTGAGTGAGGACGACCTTGGTTGGTCGTTCGGTCGGCCGTCTCATCGGACGACGTATATTTAGTTGGTGACCGCTTCGGGTTCTCTGTGTGTGTCGACTTGTCATTCGTCCTGGTTGTTCCACAGCGATTGCTTTTACGATTGTTCGAATTCTTGTAGAAGTATTTTCGTGGAACTGCACCTAGCTTGTGTAATTTCGACGTAGCAGTTATGTTAATGCTGTCTGCGTACTGGATTAGGCAGTCGGTCGGTTGGGACAGTGCAGCGAGGAAGTCTCCGCGGCGAGGGCATTAGCATAGTGTTCCGCCGTGTGTTTTTCCTCGCCATGTTGATGCCGTCCGTACCGCGTGTAGTTTGACAGCCTTTGGTGGTGTTCATATTTTTGAGTGGTTATTGTGCCTTGGCTGTTTTTAGACGCCAATTTTGAAGACGTAGTGCTGCTGGTATCTTCGTCCTCGGCTGATATTTTCCACGGTCGTGCCGTTGGTCGGCGTCGCGGAATTGGTTTGGTTGTTGGTCGGTCATTCAGCCGTCCCTGGGTCGGGTTGCCATCTCTTTACTTAATCTTATTCTTGGCTGCCTATCTCACCAAACCGTACGTTACAGTTACCTCTACAGGCCGACCCTTTGAGCACTTGTGAGCACCACTGTTCTGTTGTTTTAGATTGCGATTTTCTTTTACTCTTAAGTACTGTTCGAGGCCTTCAGCAGTCTGTTATTTAGTTTGGTTTAATGTTAAGATAAGGCCTTCAGCAGTCTTAAATTAAAACTTTAAAGACTCTGGCTTAAACTAATTTTTTTTAAAAAAAGGAGATTTTGTCCGTTGGAAATCCTTATTATTATCCAGGCCTTAAGCCTTGAGTTGTTATATGTTCAGTATGTGGCTTTCAGCTGAACTTAACGTGCAATATTTTAAAATAAGGCCTTCAGCCGTCTTAAATTAAAATTTGAAAAGTCACTTGTTTTAAAACCTTTTTCAAATCGCCTTCTCTATCTGAAATTCTTGTTATCCAGGCCTTAAGCCCTCTGTTCTTCAATCTCCAGTGTGTGGCCTTCAGCAGAGTTTTTATGTAAAATTTTGTAACTAAGGTGTATTCAGCCGTATGTATTCCTTAAAGAAATTTTTAATAACTTATGTTGGTGCCTTCAGCCGTATTGTTTTTAATGCTTTTAAGGGCATGTGTGATTAAGTGTTTTAGGAAAATAAAGTTTGTATGTTTTGTGCAACTGACATTACTGATTTTGGCCACTTCCCACAACTATAACCTGGTCCGCTCTGTCCTGCGAAAACAGATTTCACTCCCACCAAAATGTAGTAACAAGCTTTAATCGCATTTTGTAAGCCCACTGAAAACATGACAACTTCAAAACGAGGAAATTCAGGAGGAACAGGTAGATGTAATAATGAGGCGTGCACACCGTACGAGACACGCGAACTTGGCGGAAACAACTGCGAGAGCGCTACTCATTTCACTCCGTCTACTGGAAAATGAAGGAGTGGGGAGGACGCTATGCGCGGCATTTAAGGCAAGAATTAGCGGCTATGCGAGACGGGGGAGCGCCGTGAGTGGCGGACGAAACAGAGGGCGCCCGACGCCGCCCCCGGGACAAATTGCAGGCCCGTGTCTGTGCCGAGAGCCAGCTATCTAGATAGCTAGCTAGCTACCTGCTGCAGCTCTCCAGTCAGAGGCGGCGGCAGCCGAAGCGTAGCGGCTTCGGGCGGCTGCAATCAGCGCCGCTGACTGCCGGCGATTTCATTAAACTCCGCAGCGCCGAATCAGACCGCAATATCGGCCGCTGGACGGTGTGCTGTTGAGACGGAAACGCGCCAACAGACAAGAACCAAGGGGAACTATGCTACTAGAACTAAGCGCAGGTTCCTACTCTTTGCGAGGTGTATTCAGTTTATAATATCTCCGATTACTTTCTCTGGACGGAAACAGGTATAAAGATGCGGTCAAATGGTACACATGGATGTGTTTGTGCACCCCTCGGACTCGGGGCCATTTGTATACCCACAGGAAGGATCGTCTTAATGTAACTGTTCTACACTACAAAGTGAATTACGATGCATAACTTTTAAGTAAGTACAGTCTAGAAAATAAAAAAAAGGCGTGCTAAGGTATCTCATTAAAATCCATGGAGAAGAAATAAAAACTTCGAGGTTCGCCGATGACATTGTAATTCTATCAGAGACAGCAAAGGACTTGGAAGAGCAGTTGAACGGAATGGACAGTGTTTTGAAAGGAGGATATAAGATGAACATCAACAAAAGCAAAACGAGGATAGTGGAATGTAGTCAAATTAAGTCGGGTGATGCTGAGGGAATTAGATTAGGAAATGAGACACTTAAAGTAGTAAAGGAGTTTTGCTATTTGGGGAGCAAAATAACTGATGATGTTCGAAGTAGAGAAGATATAAAATGTAGACTGGCAATGGCAAGGAAAGCGTTTCTGAAGAAGAGGAATTTGTTTACATCGAGTCTAGATGTAAGTGTCAGGAAGTCGTTTCTGAAAGTATTTGTATGGAGTGTAGCTATGTATGGAAGTGAAACATGGACGATAAATAGTTTGGACAAGAAGAGAATAGAAGCTTTCGAAATGTGGTGCTACAGAAAAATGCTGAAGATTAGATGGGTAGATCACATAACTAATGATGAAGTATTGAATAGAATTGGGGAGAAGAGGAGTTTGTGGCACAACTTGACAAAAAGAAGGGACCGGTTAGTAGGACATGTACTGAGGCATCAAGGGATCAGAAATTTAGCATTGGAGGGAAGCGTGGAGGGTAAAAATTGTAGAGGGAGACCAAGAGATGAATACACTAAGCAGATTCAGAAGGATGTAGGTTGCAGTAGGTACTGGAAGATGAAGAAGCTTGCACAGGATAGGGTAGCAGGGAGAGCTGCATCAAACCAGTCTGAGGACTGAAGACCACAACAACAACAACAAGATATCTCAATACTTCTATTTTCACGTGAAAGCCTGTACCTTAATCTACTTTTCTACATTATTTCCGTCAATATTGAGGACTTGTCATAACGTTGTACCAGCTTTTGAATACCCTCCTCACAGAAGTCTGCCGCCTGACTTGTTAACCACTGCATCACCACTGCTTTGTCTTCGTCATCGTCTAGAAGACGCAAACCGCCCAGATGTCTCTCCAAGTGCAGGAACAGATGGTAGTCACTAAGCGCAAGATCGGCGCTGTACGGAGGACGATCTAGAGTCTCCCATCAAAAATGTGATGAAATCTTTGGTCTGATTCGCAACATGCGGACGGGCATTGTCTTGCAGCAAAACGGTGCCCTTGCTCAACTTCCATGGACTGTTGCTTTGATTCTGGTGTGACGTAGGCCACCCATGTTTCATCCCCCGTAACAATTTGGCTTAAGAAATCGTCACCGTAGTTGTGGTACCGCTCAAGGAAAGTGAATGCACTGTCTAAACGTTTGGTTTTGTGCACATCCCTCAACATTTTCGGTACCCAACGTGCGCACAATTTTCGGTAATTCAAGTGCTCGGTCACAATGCCATACAAAACACTATGAGAAACATGAGGAAAGTCATCCCGCAAGGAGGAAATCGTAAAGCGTCTGTTTTCTCTCACCTTATTGTCCACTTCCTGCACCAAACTTTCATTAACAATCAAAGGACGCCCACTCCGTTGTTCATCATGCACATTTGTGCGGCCATCTTTACATCCTCTCACCCACTTTATTACCATTCCATCGCTCATAATGTTTTCTCCATAAACTGCACACATCTAAAGACGAATATCGATCGCTTTTAGGCCTTTAGCACTAATAAATCTAACAACAGCCCGTACTTCGCAGTCGGCGGGACTCACGATTATCGGTGGCATCTTAAACACTCAGTACACAACGTAAACAGGGAAGAATCAGACTGTAATGGCCTCAGCGCGTAGATTAATGTACAGGCATTCATGTAAAAGTAAAATTATTGAGATATCTTAGCACATCTTTTTTTTAATTTTAAAACGGTACTCACTTAAAAAACACCCCTCGTATTTAATGTAACACATTTTCTTCAGCTTGGGAAAATGGAGCAAATGAAATGGCTGCAAGCACTATGGGACTTAACAACTGAGGTCATCAGTCACCTAGACTTAGAACTAATTAAACCTAACTAACCTAAGGACATCACACACATCCATGCCCGAGGCAGGATTCGAACCTGCGACCGCAGCAGCAGCGCGGTTCCGGACTGAAGCTCCTAGAACCGCTCGGCCACAGGGGCCGGCCGGAGTAAGTCAGTAGGTTCATTTTCCAGTGTATGTGATTTACGGCACGCCTTAAAGGGCTTATGCAGTCACCATTTAGTTTCTGGGCGGTTCTCGAGAATACTGGAAAAAAGCGTTTTTCACCGCTTTTTCGCCGACAGCATCGGACATAAAAATTCCTCAATTTCTAAAAGTTTACTTTCTAGGCATTTACGTAGAAGTTTTAAAAAATTTCACCGCTATCGAAACGCCCCTAAAAACGTGCTGTGGGTACCAAGTCCGAACCGGATATTCCAAGATCGCTATTCATGGCAAATGGCTGAAATTCTTACGTTATGTTCCTACGATACCATTGTCGAAGAGCCTCGAGAAGCACCAGAAGAACTACCAAACCCGAGAAGCGTATTCCACGACAGCTATGCACAGCAAATGGCTGTAGTTTTTATAATACAGGGTGTTTATAAATGAATGCCGGGGTAATAAGGCTTTGTAATATTTATTACATTAAACTTACAGTTATAAATGAAATGTCAAATGAAAGAGTATGTCATACAGTCTTACGTTATAAATGTTCATTGGCATAGCGAAGTACGCGACTGTTTGAACTTCACTGTACCCAAGCGCTGGATGGGCCGCAAGGGGCCCAATGAGAGAGCTTACTTTGCATGGCCTCCACGTTCACCAGTCCTAACGCAAAGCTATTTTTTCCTTTGGGGCTTCATGAAGGATCGTGTGTACGTGCCTCCGCTACCAGCAGACCTCCCTGAATTAAGAAACCAGATTGAAGCAGCTCTTGCTATAATCACTGAAGACACACTTATCAATGTTTGGGAAGAACTCGGCTATAGACTTGATGTTTGGCGTGTGACAATTGGTGCCCACATTGAACAGTTCTAAGGTTATTGGCAAAACTGTTTCAGTTGCTCTTTCAATTGACATATAATTTATAACTGTAAGTTTAATATAGTAAATATTATAAAGCGTTAAAACCTCGATATTCATTTATAAACACCCTGTATATTCATACAGCGGCGGGGCGGTTCCTTTCGTCCTTTTTTACCAGCATCTACCTTCGAACTCGTTGCAGCAGATCGCTGGTAGGGAAACCAAGCAGAAACCAATAATACTGCAACTCTCACCAGACTGCATACAACGTTAACTATTCTAAGAATCGGGAAAAGGTCTTAATCTTGAATGAAAGGTGAAAATACTGGCAAAAGTTCAGTATATTCTGAAGTCGAGAATTACACGTTCACTGCCAAGCCCGTGCTAATCCTAACACAATCGTTCACAAACCCTTTCATTCACGTTAGCTAGTTTATAGTAACGTACTTCCTGAAATCTGAACAGCTACTAAACATGGATTGTTCTTAAATGAAAATGCTCACGATACTATTAAGTTTATAAGTGTCTAATGCACTCAGGTTGTCACAAGTCTTCAGTCACCGATCTGCTCAATATGGCACGCGGGATTAATGCCTTTTCTCACACACAAAATTACTTAAAAATCCGTACTTTCTAAACAGAATACCCCGGAATGAACATGCCGGCCCCTTAAAGCACTTTTGTGACATGTAGCACGACTATAACCGGCAAACTACATCTTCCTTCGGAGCTCATACTACACACGACCATACCATTTGTAAGTAGGCTGTTTAGGTTTTTATGTTGGTAACGCCACGTAGAGCTCTGTATGAAAATCACTGACTGTGCTGTGTGCAGTCTGTGGCTGGTTGGCATTGTTGAAACATTATCTATTGCAGTGTTGGGCAGTTGGGTGTGAACAGCGCATAGCGTTGCGCAGATGGAGGTGAGCCGCATGCAGCGGTGGATGTGGGGAATTGAGATGGCGGAGCTGTGAGAGCGGATGATCTGGACGTGTGTCCGCCAGAAAGAGTAAATTTGTAAGACTGGATGCCATGAACTGATATATATATATATATATATATATATATATATATATATATATATATATATATATATATAAAAAATGACTTTTGAACATTATTAAGGTAAATACATCGTTTGATCTCTATCACGATCTTTCATTTGCTAACTATGCCTATCAGTAGTTAGTACCTTCAGTAGTAGTCTTTTATTTAGCTGGCAGTAGTGGCGCTCGCTGTATTGCAGTAGTTCGAGTAACGAAGATTTTTGTGAGGTAAGTGATTCATGAAAGGTATAGGTTATTGTTAGTCAGGGTCATTCTTTTGTAGAGATTTTTGAAAGTCAGATGGCGTTGCGCTAAAAATATTGTGTGTCAGTTTAGTGTTGATCGGAATAAGTAAATAGAGTAATGTCTGAGTACGTTCAGTTTTGCTCAGCTGTTTGAAAATCAAATATCGTAGAGGTTTATCGGCACAGTGATTCACTAATTTTTCTAAGGGGACGTTTCATATCGCAAAGCATTTCACTTTTGTTTATTAAGAGGTACGTACATTGACTTCTACATAACTTTGCTTATGAACGACGATAATTACGACACTTGGCACATTTTTACTCTTAAGTAATGACAGAGACTATCTTACAACAAGATGCACAGTTTAATGCTACAGTACACGTATTTGAATGATTAATTCTGTACTTAAGACATTTATTTTTAAAGATTTTTGAATTACAATGATACAAAGGTTTTCCGTGATACATTTAATTCCATTACTGTAATCTGTAACACCCGAGGGTATAATTACATTAATCCTCAGGGGGGTACACGCTTACTTTGGGTACCATGTGTGTGGTAAGCACAAGGAGCCCTAGCTAATACGGTATTTGCTTATACAACTTTACACATCAGTACCATATTTCTCGAACACATAAATTACACAGCTATCTGATCATTTAACTGAGAGAGACAAACTTTTTTTTACTACGTCAGTGACACATATTTACGCAATTACACAGTTGGATAACTTCACAATTATGAAATTCTATTTTGTCTGTACTTTTTGAACTGTTCATATTTTTTCAGAACCATTGTGATACTATGAGAGTTTTGAATGATGTATTTGGTATGGGATCATGATTTTTAAAGTACGTTTGAGGTAGATGACACTACTGAAATGAGCAG
Source organism: Schistocerca nitens (assembly GCF_023898315.1). Lineage (NCBI taxonomy): Eukaryota > Metazoa > Arthropoda > Insecta > Orthoptera > Acrididae > Schistocerca > Schistocerca nitens. Next base: position 195,797,074 of record NC_064620.1, on the reverse strand, counting down.
AGAATTTTTTTTAGGTTTTGAAATTATTGCAGAAACCTATGACGTTTTTGAGATTTGGCTGAGGTTGTATGATGTTATTATTACGATGACGATGTGTATTTTGCTGTTGAGGTATGTTTATAATCAATAAGATGATGCTACCGTATATGAGGAATGTGCTTATGTATTTATATGTATATGATTAATGAAAAGAAGTTATGGACTCTGGTTTGTGAAAAAGGATGTTAGAAACCAAGAATCGTACTTTAAGAGTTATGACTTGTGTGTCCATGTGTGAATGTATCACAACACTGCTATTCATGAGAATTCGTTTCTACACATTTCTCCTGTCACTTATCGATCTGTGAATTTTTATTTTATATGAGACTGTGACTGTAGTGCGAACTGCTGTCGTAAATATTTCGCTAAGAAAGCTAAGTGACCTTGACGTAATGCGTTGTGGGCGCACAGCTGTGCCAGTTGCGTGGCGAAAAAGTCATTAGGTGGAAAAAAAAGAGGCCATTAACCTTGCTATTGACATTTCTTTGTACAAAGAATTTCAAATGAGACACGCTCATACTTGAAACATATGATTTCAGTTTTGAGCTCATACTTTCTGATATTTACTGAAATGTCTAATGAAATGATGAGAAATATTTTATGTCTATACAACAGATTACGACTGCTGTCTTTCTAGTTGAGAGATTCTTTTACTGCCTTATGAAATGCCATATGGCTAGTGAGTGATGTTTCATGCTTTGCTTTGTATATATATTTGCCTATTTTGTTTAATATCTAGTTTCTAGCTGCATTGCAGCATTGGTTAAAATGGAATGTAATAGTTGCACTAATGCAAATATTTTCTGTCTACAGATCCATTAAACAATAATTTTATGATCTACTTTCTTAAAAAAGGGTAACACAAATAGACATTTACCTTCATAGGAATTGCATCAATAATTTTTTACGATTTGGTAACTTGTCTGCTAGAGTAACTTATCGTGATGCATCACTCTAGTGTTAAGATGTGACATAGGTATTAGACATGGCCATCTTAAGGGGAGCCAGAGCTGCCTGTGCTGCCCATGTTAAAATCACTAAGTTTGAGGAACATTTATGAATAAACTACCAAATAGAAATATTTGAATGGTCTTTACATATAGAGTGGTTTAGTATTGCAGTTATGACAGGGATTTTGGAGTATCTTTTCTAGTTTCTTCCAATTATTTTTTTTATTAATGACCCAAATTTTTTTACAAATAATTGCTTTATAATGAAACTGAAATGAAACTACTGAACATATTGCCAGATGGCTGTGTTACAATGTACGTTTGACTACTAGGAGTGCTGTATAAAAATTTCATCTCTCTAACTTGAGTGGATTTTGAGAAAATGTTCCTTATATTCGAAAAATTCTAACTTACAGGAAATGGCTATCATCAAAGTTTCTCAATACATTCCTGCACAATAGGATGCATTATCAGGTTCTTCTTCTTCATCCTCCAAAAGCTTCCTCTTCTGTCTTCTTTTCTGGCCTGTTGTTCCATCATACTTCATATGCCTTTCTCTTCTTTCTGCTCCTCTTATCCTTTCTCTGTCAATATTTCTTAGTGCTCATTCAGTGTTCACCCCAGCTGTAAATCCTAATGCCTTCAGAACTTCACACTTCACACTGTTTCCTTGGTTGTAGGTTGCTATTGCATCATAAATGCCAAAGTGCAGGGCTTTTATGCTTACAAACACCCTTTTAGGGATCAGTTTCCAAATCAAATTGTTTACGCTCTCATTAGGATTCTGCGTCTTTCCGTGTAGACATTTGTGTAACAATTCTGGCTGTGCTAAGTCATGAAAAATTGGTTTTATTGCATTTATCACAGCTGCTGGCAAACCATGTTTGTGATCATAGTCCTTTTTTGCATTATATTTGCACCAGGAATCTTTTGGGCACAGGCTGTGTTGAGGGTATTCATTGGAAGAGGCAGTATGAAGGAACAATGCTCACACTGCTTTTCGCATGTCACTAACATTACTAGTATTTTGCCTTATAGCACACCCATAGTATCTCTGTAGACGTTCAATCACCTCATCAGTAAGCCTGAATCTCCCTCCTATTGTCCTTCCATCACTGAGCTTACTTGAACCCAAAGTTTGTTTGAGCCTTTGAAGCTGTGCACCCATACGCTTTTGCACATGCCCAATGCATTCCAACTTTTCAACTACAAATTCATTTCCATATGGTTTTAGTTCCTCTATAGTCTTGAAACCTTTGTTGTCACTATCCCCAAGGTAGTATTTGTACCTAACGTTGTATCTGGGAACTGAACGTTCAAAAATTTGTTTCACTTCATCCACATCCATTGCTCCACTTGATCCACTAAAATTTGCCTCACAGGTTCCACTGTGCTCTCCCTTGATTTTATTTTTGCATCTACAATGTTTTGATAATATTGCAACGTCTATCACTTTTGCACTATCAATACAAGTAGCAGTTACAACCCCATTCAGGGATTTATGACCCCTCTTTTGCCAGGAACCATCTAATGCCAGTACCAAATCCCTAGAACCACCGTTCATTTCTACAGATTCCTCCACTGCTTTCTTCATGGTTTTCAAAGCAACATCTTCAACAGAGGATTCTACCAGTTCACAGTAGTACCCAAATTTGCTTGGAGGCGATGGCAAGTTCATAATACCACAAAACAGTTTACCAGCAGCAGACCCTTTTCCAATGGATCGAAGACCATACACAAGTCGAACATTCACATCAAACACTCTAGATCGTCCATTTTCAACAAAGAGACTGGCATGTGAATTATAGAAAGTCACTTGATACTTGCAACATGCACAGATTATCTTCATCTCACAAGCTAACCCAAAGTGCTTTGTTATCTCTAGTCCCACTCCTACACTTGAATACATTTAGCACACAACACTTTCTTTCAGCACAGAAGATAATAATCCAATATTCAGTACTTCGTTCATATCATCACTGTCACTAATATATTCACGAAATCTGCCACTTCCACCAGTCAGCTTCTTGCTAGAAGATGTCACAGGGCTATGGCCGGCCATGTGTTGCTTAGCAGAAGAACGCAGGTTCAGTAATTGTAGTATCGCAACTTGGTATTAGTGTTAATTTTCTTTTCCCTACGTTCTTCCTCTTCTTATATACACGGTTACTAAAACGTGGCATCGTAACCAGAACAACCCTTTACACAAGAAGTATAATACTACCAACAACAGGTGCAACACTGAACTAATTCGAAACTGTAAACACCAAAGAGACGATGTTCCGCGCTCTTAGCGCTTCATTTCTCACAGAAAACAATGTAGCCAACCCTTGCACACTCGCTGTATGCGTAACATAAGGCGCTGTATGCGTAACAGGCCGAGAAAATCCCAAGCAGTTCGCCAGGAAGTCACGAGAGGGTGTTAGATGCATTCAGTGGCCGCCCATTTCCTTTGCAGGCGTGGGGCAAAATGGTAATAACTCCAGCTCTAGGGCGAGTAGAACACTAATTCAAAGTTTACATTAAAGAGGAATGTTCCAATTAATTTTCGGTAGCAAAGAAAAATCGTAATATTTTGGATTTGACCACCCCTGGCTCCCCTTAACTGTAATTTTTTTTCTGCTTGAGCTTTGTCATGATTAGGTATAAGTTACAGCATTTGCTGCTGCTGTTTGCCAGGCATAGTGTTACTGAATTTCAGTTTGTATTACTCTGTTAAGCCAGTTTTACTACTAATTTATTTTCCTTGTTGCTGCACATTGGCTCATATTCGTTGTAATGTTGCATTTGATTTGCTAATTTAGATATACTGCTGCTTGCTTTGCCAATTTGTATTTCTTTTTGTCATTGCTGTTTGTGTTAATTTGTTATGTGCTGCTGCATTGCCTCTTCCCTTAGTATGTATATCTGAGCTCAGTAGATTTAAGTTAGCTTAAGAGGTGGTAGACTGTATCAGAAACTAACTATGAAGGATATGGAAAGAATGCATTGAGAAGTTATATGAAACAGATTTGGGCAAAAATGAGTATTGTACAATGAGAAATATTTATTTGGAAAGAGGATACGAATAAAACAGTAGGGCTAAGTGACAATAGGATATATATACATATGTTTTTTTTTTTTCAGGAGCAAATGTTGAAATAAGAGGAAACATCTATGGAATGAAATTTTGGGTTGGACTGCAGTACCAGATGTTACACTGAAAACGAACCCTGTCCTTTCCTTTCGAGCTATTCTGCTATGGGTTTGTGTACCCTTGTGTATTTGTGTTTTTCCTGTCTTTATATGTATAGCTAATAAGATATATGTTGTAGAATTTTTCTAGTACCAAGCTACATTCACTATGATGAGGTATACAGTTATCCTCAAATATAATTTGCATTAGTAATATGTTATTTACTTAGTACAGATATTTCGACATTATTTTCGAAAGCTATTCTGACCTTTTATGTATTTACTTATGTTATAGTTCCTGTAACACTGATGTATATGTTTATTTCTATTCTTTTGCAAAGCCTGTATTACTACAAATGTTATCCATACTGTTATGTTGTTTAATGATTTATTTTATACCTTTGTAATTGTATTCTTATGTTGTAAATTTATAATTGTATTGACACCAGTTCTTCAAATTAAGTTACATTTCACCGCACACGTTTCTGTTGGTCATAGTTTATGCACAATATGTGAGAAGTTGGGACTGTTAGTGTTTGCATATGTGTTAATAATTCAGAAAGTGACTGGTTAACAGCATTGCTGGTTCTAAGGACAATTCCAAAAACTTGATGGGTGCACAAGTGCTGGTTTATGGACTTGCTATATTGTCCAAAAGACTCTTTGATGGTGATTGTGCACGTGCACAGTTGAAACAGATGACTGCTTGCCGTCTCTACAAGGACTGCAGTGGCTCTGCACCTTTGATGGCCCACCAATACCTTACACTCTACCAGGACTACAGTGGTTCTGCTTTGTGATGACCTACCTTACCAATATTCTTCAAACCTTCGACTGACTCTGTTGTGGGTTGCTCTGTTGTGGCCCATTACCTGTCTGCATGTCAAGAGACAGCACTGTCTTTCCATTGGAAGGACAACACTACTTCTATAAGACTGCATGGAAATCCACTACCTCTGCGTGCATTTTCTTTTCCTGCTCAGACATTGAGAAAAAAAGAGAAAACTGTAATTACTATTGTGATGGATGATCAGGACTGTCTTAATGAGAACACTTTTTGCTTTTGACCAACATTACATCAATAAGTGTGTGCATTTCATATCTTTGTTGTTGTAATTATGAAAAATTTTATGAAATCATTATTGGCCATTGCCCAAAACAATTTGCAAAATTTTTTGTGCGGAGTATGGGGGCTATGTAAGTAGGCTGTTTCGGTTTTTATGTTGGTTACGCCACGTAGCGCTCTGCTATGTAAATAGGCTGTTTAGGTTTTTATGTTCGTAACGCCACGTAGCGCTCAGTATGAAAATGACTGACTGTGCTGTGTGCAGTCTGTGGCTGGTTGGCATTGTTGAAATATTCTCTATTGCAGTGTTGGGCAGTTGGATGTGAACAGCGCATAGCGCTGCGCAGTTGGAGGTGAGCCGCCACCAGTGGTGGATGTGGGGAGTGAGATGGCGGAGTTTTGAGAGCGGACGATCTGGACGTGTGTCCATCAGAGACAGTAAATTTGTAAGACTGGTTGACTTTTGAACACTGTTAAGGTAAACACATTGTTTGCTCTCTATCAAAATCTTTCATTTGCTAACTATGCCTATCAGTCGTTTGTGCCTTCAGTAGTAGTCTTTTATTTAGCTGGCAGTAGTGGCGCTCGCTGTATTGCAGTAGTTCGAGTAACGAAGATTTTTGTGACGTAAGTGATTCATGACAGGTATAGGTTATTGTTAGAGTTGTGGCGTAACAAGACAGCCACGCCACTCGGAAGTAGCCGAAAGGCACGCGTTAACTCACGCAGGCTAGTAGATAGGTGTGAAACAGGATACGTAATGAATGCTATAAAGAAAAGTACGTAGCTCCTGGAATACTTAACTTTAATCCATCCTTGTGGTACATCGCTCTTGACGATACAAGTGAGACTCTTTAGATACAAGCTATGTAATGCTAATGGCGCCTTGCTAGGTCGTAGCCATTGACTTAGCTGAAGGCTATTCTAACTATCGGCTCTGCAAATGAGCGAGGCTTCGTCAGTGTGCATCGCTAGCTACGTCGTCCGTACAACTGGGGCGAGTGCTAGTCCGTCTCTCGAGACCTGCCGTGTGGTGGCGCTCGGTCTGCGATCACTGACAGTGGTGACACGCGGGTCCGACATGTACTAATGGACCGCGGCCGATTTATAGCTACCACCTAGTGTGGTGTCTGGCGGTGACACCACAGTTAGTTAGGGCCATTCTTTTGTAGGGATTTTTGAAAGTCAGATTGCGTTGCGCTAAAAGTATTGTGTGTCAGTTTAGTGTTGATCTGAATAAGTAAAGGGAGTAATGTCTGAGTACGTTCAGTTTTGCTATGCTGTCTGAAAATCAAATAACATAGAGGTTTATCAGCACAGTAATTCACTAACTTTTCTAAGAGCCTGGGCTTCGACTACTTAGATTGCTGTAAGCATTCTCTATATCGACGAAGAAAGACGCTCGAAGAATACTCCGTTCTGGCCAATAGAGAAACCTTATTCTCCCACGTTAGTCCGCGCTTTTCATGACTAACCAATCAACAAATAACACACTTCTGAACTGTACTTTTCTCCGAAATAAATATTTAACAGCGTGATATTTCGTTTATATTTTACATTACTAACTATTTTCCTTTGCACTCTAATTAGCTTTCCTTTTACCATAAACTTACTTAACACGTTATGATACGAAATTCCCCATTGTCTGCATTCACACTGTCTTAAAAATTTCCCACACTAGTTCGTACAGCGTTTATCAGTAGAACAGTGGTCTACATATTTAGTGTAGACCACATTCACACTACTAAAAGCATATACAAAACTGTACAAACATATATAAACAAAAAAGACTCCAAGAAATAAACAGAACAACTAACAAAAACATTCACTTACCTGTTTCTTGAATGTCTCTGTCTGCTACTGTACTCTGGTGCATGAAACTTAGAACTACGCACTCGACTGAACTCCCTTCAGACCATCTGTCATTGTGCACACATGAGTCATTCTCCCGATACACAGGCTCCAGACCGGAGCGATATCAAGGTGCCACAACTCAATACGATCCCCATCTCCGAAAACTTTGAAAGGTTTCTTAACATCTTTATCCATTTCCGAGTTACACAGGCTATAAATTACTCTATTTGCGCATGCTAAATCCGGTGTAAGGCGGAAACGTAGTTTACAAAGTGACGTAGCGTGGAGAAATATGTTATAAACTACCTTCGTTAGCATCCTAAGACTTTTGATGGCTACAAAACTTTTGTACACGTAAAATCCGGTCTGAGGAGTAAGATTAGTTTTGAATTAATTCAATGTACGTAATTAAGCCATAAAAGTTTTACTGAACCATGAAGTTCTTTTCATATGAGTGACATACCCTATACTTCCAGGGAAAACGAGGCGGAAAATTCCCTTATCACGGCACAAAAAACTAATATGGTCCTTTTTAAAAAGACACTGGCTATAAAGTGGATTAAGAGCTGGCACATTCTACTTTCGGTAGAACGTTTAAAAATATTCCAATACAATTTGGCATGGAAAAGTATTAACAATTTTTATGCTTAGAGGGAAAGAGTGAGTGGCAATGGGAAACAGGTAGAAGAGTAATAAATACTGGCAGATTGTAGACTGTGGTGTGTTATAGGAAGAGCCAAGGAGACAATGGCAGTATGGTACTCGAGAGTGACAGAAGCGTGCTAGAAAAAGAATGAAGCAGAAAGTGCCAGTGGGAGACGAATAAGGAGCAGGGGGAAGTGGAAGTGGATAAGAGCTAGTCATAAGAGACAGAGTCTATGACAATGACAACGAGGAAGAAAGAGGTAGTAACAGTGAGAAGAGACAGTAGCTGTGGGAGGGAATGAATTAGATAATAGTAGTAAGAGAGAGCAAGAGGGAGATAGTGTCAGTGAGAGGAGACAGTGGGACAAAACGAGGGAGAATGTGGTTGTGATACAGGAGACAGTTATAGAGACACAAAAAGATAATAACAATCACTTGGTTGAATAAGTGAATGAGAATGGGCAAGTGGGAGCGGATCGATATGCGCGACTTACGGAGATGAACTACGCGTGTACAGGTACAGTTGCCCATGCAGCTTCAACACGATACTGCAGTTCATCAAGAGTAGTGACTGGCGTATTGTGACGAGCCAGTTGCTCGACCACCATTGACCACACGTTTTCAATTGGTGAGATAATTGGAGACTGCGCTGGCCAGGGTAGCTGTCGAACATTTCCTGTATCCAGGAAGATCCGTACAGGACCTGCAACATGCGGTCGTACATTATCCTGCTGAAATGTAGGGTTACGCAGGGATCGAATGAAGGGTAGAGCCACGGGTCGTAACATATCTGAAATGTAACGTCCGCTGTTCAATGTGACGTCAGTGCGAACAAGAGGTGACCGAGACGTGTAACCAATGGCACCCCATACCATCACGCTGGGTGATACGCCAGTATCGCGATGACGGATACACGCTTCCAACGTGCGTTCACCGCGATGTCGCCTAACACGGATTCGATCATCATGATGCTGTAAACAGAACCAGGATTCATCCGAAAAAATGACGTTTAGACATTCGTGCACCCAGGTTCGTCGTTGAGTACACCATCGAAGGCGCTGCTGTCTGTGATGCAGCTTCAAGGGTAAACGCAGCCATGTCTCCGAGCTGATAGTCCATGCTGCTGCAAACGTCGTCGAACTGTTCGTGCAGATGGCTGTTGTCTTGCAAACATCCCCATCTGTTGACTCAGGGATCGAGACGTGGATGCACGATCCGTTACAGCCATGCGGATAAGATGCCTGTCATCTCGACTGCTAGTGATACGAGGCCGCTGGGATCCAGCACGGCGTTCCGTTTTACCCTCCTGAACCAACCGATTCCATATTCTGCTAACAGTCATTGGATCGCGACCAACGCTAGCAGCAATGACGGGATACGATAAACCACAATCGCGATAGGCTACAATCCGACCTTTATCAAAGTCGGAATCGTGATGGTACGCATTTCTCCTCCTTATACGAGGCATCAGAACAACGTTTCACCAGGCAACGCCGGGCAACTGCTGTTTGTGTATGAGAAATCGGTTGGAAACTTTCCTCATGTCAGCACGTTGAGGTGTCGCCACCGGCACCAACCTTGTGAAAATGCCCTGAATAGCTAATCATTTTCATGTCACAGCATCTTCTTCCTGTCGGTTAAATTTCGCGTCCGTTGCACGTCTTCGTGGTGTAGCAATTTTAATGGCCGGTAGTGTAGCCAATGTGTGCGAGCTACAGTTAGCGGAACTTGTGGGAATGAGAGGTGAGCTTGCATGTTCCAGAATTTTTTGGAAGATTTTTAAGGTGCCGAGGAAAGCAGAATGAGGCACCTGGTACCATAGTTTTAAGTCAGAATCTTTTAAACTGGTGTATCGTAGCCTTTATTGTGCTTGATACGGTCGTTTTTCTGCTGGTTGTAAAATACGCGTGCACTGACTGTGAATGCCTGACAGAGAGGGCAGCACTGAACCACGAGCAGAACATAATCGGCAGCGGTGACAGTGACGACCGTTTTTGATACTTAAAAAGGCGACGTTTCCATTACAAGAACAGTGTGTAGTCATTAGTTTTCTCCATTCTTGTGGTGTGACATTGACTGAAATTCATCACAAGATGAGTGGGATACATGGTGATGTTATCTAATGTGCGTTCTTGGATTCGACAGTTCCAAGATCGCAGATCGTCGTGTGACAACGGGCCAATAAAATCTCGACTTCACACCAGTCCATCTGACGACATGATCGAGCTATTGTAGAAAATTGTTTTGGAGGATCGTCAAAGTGAGTGCTGCAGACAGCGCCACAAAAGTTTGTATATCAGTGGATTCCGTACACAGTCCTGCATGGTGACCTGAAAATGCGAAAAGTGTGCTCTAGGTGGGTGCCACGAATGCTGATGATTGGCTTCCTGTGCACCTGGTAGTTGCCAGGCAATGTAGACTCGTGATGACAGCACGAATGAGACTCTCTTCTCATCTTTTCAACGACTGCGACACTGGATTGGACATGGATGACGTTTCTCAATCCTGAAACGAAGTGCCAGTCATGTTGTCAATGGAAGCACATACATTTAAAAAAAAGGTCGGGTAAGTGACAGTGCTGAAAAAATGATGGTGTAATTACTGCGATCCAAGGCGCACTACGGTGACAAGGTCACCGTTGCATGGAAAACTGCCAGGAAAGGCTGCACGTCTTCCACCAAGACAACGCACCGGTCCGTTAACAACTTTGAAGTGATTTCTCGTTCTCTCCACTCACCTGACCTGGCTTCTAGCGACTTTTTGCTGTTTTCAGCAATGACACATTCTATGTGGTCTCCAGTACTGCATAAATGATTTTCCAGTGGTCAGACTCTTAAAGAAGCGATCGTAGTGGCCAGGGAGTAATGGCGCAAATGAGGAGAAACATGTGTACGGCTGCAGGGAGATTACGTCGAGAAGTGACAGACTTCTCCTAGTTTTCGTGTGCTTGGTTTGTTACAAAAAATCGGAGAAGTTATAACTTTAATCCACGTCGTACAGGCTAATATTTAATGTACTAATATTACAAAGAGTTCAGAATTTTTCATTTTAGCAAACTCGACTTTGGGTTCATGGTCTAATATTGTATTTTCAAGTATTTTACAGGGGAACAACTCAACTTGTACAGATTAAAGAACGGAAGGCAAAATTGAGGAAGGATTACACAGGCTCTAATATTTAATGTACTAATATTACAAAGAGTTCAGAATTTTTCATTTTAGCAAACTCGACTTTGGGTTCATGGTCTAATATTGTATTTTCAAGTATTTTACAGGGGAACAACTCAACTTGTACAGATTAAAGAACGGAAGGCAAAATTGAGGAAGGATTACACAGGCTCTATAAAGGGTTTAGAAAGGGTTGTCAAATTTTCTCTGGTGTTCCGGCAAATATTTTAATTTTCTTCTTTGCTTCGTGTAGCTGATGTGAGCCCACGTAAATACTACGCACCACGTTTTTCATACGACGCCCAGTATCGACGGAAACCGTCGATTTGTTTCCCATCGCAAACAAAATGATTTTTAAAGTGAAATTTTAGATGCAACTTCGGTAGAGCGTCCCATAATCATTCTAGTGCGATTTCTGTTTACTCGATATACAGGGTGTTACTAAAAGGTACTGCCAAACTTTCAGGAAACATTCCTGACACACAAAGAAAGAAAATATGTTATGTGGACATGTGTCCGGAAACGCTTACTTTCCATGTTAGAGCTCATTTTATTACTTCTCTTCAAATCACATTAATCATGGAATGGAAACACACAGCAACATAACGTACCAGCGTGACTTCAAACATTTTGTTACAGGAAATGTTCAAAATGTCCTCCGTTAGCGAGGATACATGCATCCACCCTCCGTCGCATGGAATCCCTGATCCTCTGATGCAGCCCTGGAGAATGGCGTATTGTATCACAGCTGTCCACAATACGAGCACGAAGAGTCTCTATATTTGGTACCGGGGTTGCGTAGACAACAGTTTTCAAATGACCCCATAAATGAAAGTCAAGAGGGTTGAGGACAGGAGAGCGTGGAGGCCATGGAATTGGTCCGCCTCTACCAATCCATCGGTCACCGAATCAGATTGTTGAGAAGCGTACGAACACTTCTACTGACATTTGCAGGAGCTCCATCGTGCATGAACCACATGTTGTGTCGTACTTGTAAAGGCACATGTTCTAGCAGCACAGGTGGAGTATCCCCTATGAAATCATGGCGGCGAATCGAGGAATTACAGTACATACTGCCGAAACTAAAATGAGCTCTAACATGGAAACTAAGCGTTTCCGGACACATGTCCCATCTTTCCTTTATTTGTGTGTGAGGAATATTTCGTGAAAGTTTGGTCGTACCTTATTGTAACACCCTGTATATTAACAGAGGCAGCAAAACACGAAGAGTAATCAGTACTCCAACAACGACTGAATAGCGATGCTGCATGGCAGTAGCAGTCAGTGTAGGCCATGGCAGTTGGAGCGCAAATTATTCTACGTAAATAATTGTCCCTGTTAATAAATACTGGGAGAACAAATATCACACTAGATTGTGACAGGATATTGGAAAATACCTACCGAATCACGGGATAAAATTCTCACAATGACACTTAGGAGGGACACCCTCTACAAGGAAAATAGCTTCAAGAGACTATACTTGTAATCTGGTTTCGCAGGATAGAGCGGATCTGGTTATGATTGTGGAAAGATGCCGTGATGAGTTCCTGTTAGTTGCCCAAACACACAAACTTTTATTTTCCTAAGAACGGCTTAATTACACATTGCCTTAAAAATGGCTCTGAGCACTATGGGACTTAACATCTGAGGTCATCAGTCCCTTAGAACTTAGAACTACTTAAACCTAACTAACATAAAGACATCACACATATCCATGCCCGAAGCAGCATTCGAACCTGCGACCGTAGCGTTCGCGCGGTTCCGGACTGAAGCGCCTAGAACCGCTTGGCCACCACGGCAGGCCATTGCCTTAAAAGGATCAAATCAAAACAATTTGGCTGAAGGCCTAGTTAAGAAAATTTGCGATACCTCCTGGGCTGATGCCCAAAACCACACCAGAAACAAGAACGGCTCAAGGCCTGAACACAAGTTATCAAAAATTTCTTTAAAGAATACATATGGCTGAAGGCCTTTAAAAGGGAAAATAAATACTTGGCTGAAGGCCACACATAAGACAGTGAACAACTCAGGACTTTGGGAATGGATAACAAGAATTTCAGATAAAAATTAAAAAGAAAATAGTTTTCAACAAATCAATTTTCAAATTTTAATTTCATACAGCTGAAGGCCTGATTTTAAAATTAATACAAAGTAAATAAATAAATGGCTGAAGGATTCACACAGTAGTTCAGGCTAAAATGAAAATCACAATCTAAATCCAACAGTGGTGCTTAGAAGTGTTCCAAGGTTCGGCCTTACGGGGTAGCTCTAACGTAAGGTGAGGTGAGACAGGCAGCCAAAGTCAGATTAAATAATCGCATGGCAACTCAACCCAGGGACGGCTGAAGGACCGACCAACAATCTAATCAATTCCCTTCTACACAACCAGAGGCACAGCAACAGAAAGTATCAACCGAGAACGAAGATACCCGCAGCACTACATCTTCATAATTAGCGTCTAAAAACAGCCAAGGCACAATAACCACTCTAAAAAAAGTGAACAAACACCTAAAAGGCTGTCGAACTACACACCGTGCCGGCCAGCATCAACACGGCGAGGAAAAACACACTGCCGTAAAACTACGCTAACGTCCAGGGCAGGTAACTGGGGCGTCAACGGCCACAAGGCAGAAAATACCGCTGGTGCACTTCACTGATAAGTAACAAACAATTTAATAGTTAAAGACCATACAGGAAGACGGCTGCAAAATTTCACCGACTCCAACGCACCATGCGTTGCTGCTAGCCGGAACGTCCCAGGAAGCAACAACCTGCAAATGAACCAAGAGATGTCACAGCAGTTGAGGTTTCATAACAGGTTAACTGATCACTCAACTTCAGTGTCCAGGTTCGGTGGGCAACGGACTTTGTATCTCTCGCGGCTAGCGCCTCACAATCCGACTGTACGTGCACGCCGCCAGCGGTCTCGGCTTGACCCCGCGCCGTGGAGACTTCCCCGCTGCTCTGTCCCAACTCAACGACTGCCGCACACGCAGAGAGCGTTACCATAACTGGTCAGTCAAAACCACAGGCTACACACGGTTCCGCGGAAACAGTTCCACAAACAACTCGAACGACACTAAAACCAGTCACTGAGGAACAACAAGCTCGAATCACAAGTTGAGATACTCAGAGAACCCGGAAGTGGTGGGCGAACAAATACATGACGTCGGATGAGACGACCGACTGAACGACTAAGCAAGGTCGTCCCCACTCAAGTCATGTGCATCGGCAACAGTCGGGCGAGTCATGGCTGTCCGAACCCCACTGCTGTTCCGTCCCGACTCAACTCCCGAGACACGACGACCCGGAAATACTAGCGGTCGCTCCAAAGATAATACGACACTGCCCTTATCGATAAGCGCTGCTGCTGCCACTCACGGGTAGGCAAGTCAGAAACTTAGTGACGCCAGTAAATCGAATAAGAAACGACGCGGCAGTACCGTAAACACAAGATGACAAACAATAAACGGCACGAACACGAGCCACGCACTGCTCAATAATAGAAAGAGAGAAAAAAGTAAATGAGGCGATGGGTGATATGATCAGGGCATGTTAAAGGCACAAGTGACTGACGTTGAAAGAAGGCAGTGGACTAAACGATACTTCGTAGAAGTTATTGAGATCCTAGGGAGACGCAGCCATGACTAAACCATTCCACGTGTTGCGTAAGATATGTGAGGCATGCGAAACAACCTAAGACTTAAAAGTGAGTGTAGTAATTTGGGCTCTGTAGAAGGTAGGTGTTGAGAGTTGTGAACATTACCAAAGTTTCAATTTAATAGGGCATAGTTGCAAGCTACTGATGAGAATTATTTACAGACAAGTGGAAAAACGTCTCGAAGTCAATCTCTGGAAAGATCATTTTTGGTTCCAGAGAAATTTAAGGACACACAAGGCCATACTGATCCTACAACTTATCTTAGAAGACAGACTGAAGAATGGTAAACCAGCATTTATACCAGTCTTGGTTTTAAAAATGCTTTTGACAATGTTGACTCTTCGATATTCTTAAGGCAGTTGGGATAACACAAAGCAGCTAAAAGTTATCCAAACTTGTATGGTAACCACATTGCAGATAAAAGAATCGAAAAACGTGAAACGAAAGCAGTAGTTGAGGAGCGATTGGGACAGGGTTTTTGCCTCTCCTCAGTGTTATCAGTCTGTACACTGAGCAAACGGTAACTGAAACCAAAGATTAATTCGAAAAAGGAAATTCAAAATCAGGAGAAAAGAAAAATACTGAGATTTGCCGACGACACTGTAATTCTGTCAGGGACAGCTAATGACTCGTAAAATCAGTTGAACGGAATGAATACTGCCTTGAAAGGTAAAACGAAGGTAATGGATTGACGCCGACTTAAATCAGGCGATGCTAAAGGAATTCGATTAGGGGATAAGGTACTAAAAGTAGCTCTACTATTTGTGTAGCAAAATAACTGGCGACTGAAAAAGATAAGTTTGTTAACATCGCATATAACATTAAATATTGGGAGGTCATCTCTGAAGATATTGCTATGGAATGCATCTTTGTACGGAAGTGAAACGTGAACGACAAGCAGGTGAGACAAGAAGCGAATAGAAGTTGTTGAAATGTGGTACTACACGCGAATATTGAAAACTTGACGGCCAGACCGACTACCTAAGGAGTAAATACTGAACCTAACAGGAGAAAAAAAAAAATTCGTAGTGCAACGTAGTTTGGTAGGGATACTCGGGCTTGCACAGGAAAGACTAGCGTGGAGAGCTGTAGCCAGACAGTCTCGTACGAGGTCCACAATAACAACAACAAGAAATAATCGTGCATGTCAGTAAGAAAGAAGTTGGATGTGCATCAGTGTCCTAGACATCATAAAATACAGTGAAGTGACAACAGTCATGGGGTATCTCCTAATATCATGTCGGACCCCTTTTGGCTCGGCGCAGTGCAGCAAATCGACGTGGCAGCGACTTGAACAAGTCGTTCGAAGTCACCCGCAGAAATATTAAGTCATGCTGCTTCTATAGCTGTCCATAATTGCGAAAGTGTTGCCGGAGCAGCATTTTGTGCGTGGACTGACCGCTCTACTATTTCCCATAAATGTTAGAGGGGATTCGTTTCGGTCGATCTAGGTGGACAAATAACTCGTTCGAATTATCCAGAATGTTCTTCAAGGCAATCGCGAACTAATGTAGCCCGGTGACACTGCCCGTTGTCATCCATAAGAAAGCCATCGTTGTTTGGGAAAATGAATACAACGAATGGCTGCAAATGGTCTCAAAGTAACCGAACACAACCATTTCTAGTCAATGATCGGTTAAGTTGGACCAGAGGATCTAGTCCATTCCGTGTGAACACAGACAACACCATTATGGAGCAACCATCAACTTGCATAGTGACTTTTTAACAGGTCCACGACTTCGTAGGATCATCGCCACACAAGAAATATACCACCAGCTCTTATGAACTGAAATATGGACTCATCTGACCAGGCTACTGTTTTCTAGTTAGGATCCAACCGATAATGGTCACGAGCCCAGGAGAAGAGCGGCAGGCAACATCATGCTGTTAGTAAGGGCACTCTTTCGGTACTCTGCTGCACAGCCCTTTAGTGCCAAATTTCGCCACGTTCTCCAAACCGATACATTCGTCGCATGTCCCACATTAAGTTCTAAAGTTCTTTAACGCTTTGTTACTTGTAAGTTAGTACTGACAACTCTACGAAAAAGTCGCTGCTTCCAGTCGGTAAGTGAAGACCGTCGGCCACTGCATTGTCCATGGTGAAAGGAATGCCTGAAATGTGGTATTGTCGTCATTCTCTTGACGCTCTGGATCTCTGCATACGAAATGGTATGTCTTATGCGTCTAGCTCCAACTACTACTCGGCATTCAAAATTTTTGTTAATTCCAATCACGCAGCCATAACCAAGACGGACAACATTTCTCATGAATTAATTGAGTACGAATGATACGACCACCAATGAACTGCCCTTTTGTACCCTATGCACGTGGTCCTACCGCCATTTGTGTATGTGCATTGCTATGTGATGAGTTTTGTCTGCTCTGCTACAGTCTCCAATCTCTACCTGTGAGCTTGCAAAAGGAGAAAAATGTTATATCTTGATTCTAATTTATATGATGCTGCGTCACACTGCGTCTCTGCATCACTCTGCGTCTGTGCCTATCACCTGAAAATTCTATGCCCTAACAGCTACACAAAAATAGTAAAAAAATGCAAAATTTTCCAACACAATAACACACGCCCTTTTCCCTACAATTCTGCTTTTTTCAATACCTGTATCTATTCTGTTCCCAATCTTTGCAAATAGCTACTTAATACATGCTGCGTCCTGCCTTACCTAACTATCCTGACACTTTTCTATCCTGGTAGCTTTCCTATTTTACCTATCCTGGCAGGGTCGCCATTTTCTGAGGTGTGGGGTTGATCTTTTATTCTGTTATTCTGCGCAACGGATAATCTGAGATGTACCCTTTACCCTGTGGCTCCTGCAAGATGCAATTTCCACCCCCACACTACTACAGAAGTCAGACAGACGCCACTAACGTTCTAAAGAGAAATACCTGAAAAACTTTCAGCAATAAATATCATTTGGAGTCGTCCGCTGTAAGGAAATGACACAAAAAATTCACAAAATTTTTTACGTAACTAGTGGGATACTTGGGTACTGGAGTAGTGCTAGTTAGTGTAAGAAAAACATGAAACTAACGAAAGTTATTATTAATTTTGAACAAATTCTGAGAAATCACAATGGCACGCTTAGTTATGAATTGAACAAGTTACATCCTGGTTCTTTTCGGAATGTGAAGTTACCTCTCAAGTATAGGATTTGCTAATGAAATTTCTATTCAAAGTATAAGATGGTTGTTGCCTTGGCAGAATGGCTGAGAGGCGCGCCTACTCAACTTGAATAATTATCCTTTAGAACGTTGCTAGGTACTGTTGAGGCTGTCGCGTATGAAATGCAGTGAAGTGTAGTGTTGTGGAGGAAATACGGGCTCGTAATAGCTGTAGCACACAATACCGTAAGCTGTGATGACTGCTGTCTGCACCGCTCGCTGCTGAACAATAAGATAACTCTTGTTGTATCTGGATTGACCTTCGGCAATCAAACTCTACCTATGCCTTGATGAAGTCAAGGATTCCTATTCGCCCCTAGTCTAACTATTGGCGTGGTACAGCAGTCAGATAACCAGTCCACCGCGATGCCACTCAAAATTCGCTCGCAGGCGTTTAACTATAACTCTGTCCCTTCATACTGCACAATAAGTGTGCCGGCCTACACAGTGAACAACGCTTAATCACAAGGACTCAATATACATTAGCACTTCGATTCGCTCTCGACAGAGGTGCTCTTCCAGCGAAGTACTGAGGAGAGACTTGTTCCTCGCTCCAAGAGCGACAACGGAACGGCGCCTCTCCACGCCAGACGTGAAGGGGTATATCTTTCGATCTCTTCCATTATTCCATCAGCTCAAGGCGTCAGAAATATTGTCTGCCAATCAGATTGCTCTTCTAAAACGGGAGAATTACGTTTCGTTTAAGGCGACCAATCCGGAACCCTGTAGCAATGGCGTTTGGCGGTTGCTGTCTCCCTTTGAAAATCTCTGAAACTGCGTGCCATGTGTAAATAATGCGTAGGCTGGACGCTCCCACACAATGTAGCGGAATTTGCTTTTAAGCTGAACACGGGGTTGTTCCCCCCTCTCACTCAGGCCCACGCTGTCCGCTACACGGGCGGTCACCGGCCGACATAGGCTAGGTCGTCGTCTCAAGGGACTGACGCCCCGTTGTGCGGTTTCTCTCCCGAACTAAAAGCTTCTGTGACCGTCGTGTCTGGAATGTATGTGTGTACGCCAGCCTCGATTATTTCAACCACGGTGCGCTTACTTGTTAATTGCATATCGTTTACATGAATTCATACAACACTGTCTTTATCTTATCGAGTTTGGGTTCGAATCAAGCGTCTTGTTGTGCGGAATATGACTGTGAGGGCGGAATATGTAAGCAATGAAGGTCAGGGGACCAAGACGTCTTACACCAGTTTCAGCAGATGATGGTTGAAGTGATCGCTGTTTCAAGCAGAAATGTATAGATAGCAGACTGTGAATGCTTGCACCTATTTTGATTGGAACCGAGGTTGGAAACTTCTCGCACGTTGGACAAGGTCCTGAAGATGGCGTAGTAAATCGCCGAAACCGGTAGCCAAATAAAATAAAGTTGGAAATTAGACGGTTGAAACACGTCTGATTTGACATTGTGAGCTAAATTGAGGTCTATGGTTTCCTATTCCGAGACAATAATTTTTTTCTCTGGAGTTGGCAAAATGTCTTGGACACCGTCGTGCTGTGAAATAGTACTGGACGCTGGCGTTACAGTTTTGCTACGCTCTTTACTTACATTTTTTAAAGATATGCGCTTTGTGTCCAGAATGATGGTAGGAGTCTGAATGGTGGCGATGTGAAGGAGCAGGAGCTTCGAATAACCTTGAAGGTGCAAATTTCACATCTGGAACAATGTCTTTGCAGAAGGTCGTTATTCCCGTGGAGTGAAAACCGTTGATTGCATACCCAACAAATGCAGTTTTCCTCCTGGCGTCACAGAAAATAGTACAGAATCTTCGTTTTGTAATGCTTTCATTGGGGTTAAGATGTATCCACTCATATAGATTTCTTTGATATTGAACATTTAGAGAGTTTAAAAACTTGTGTCTAATGGCTGTTGTAAGGTTTATTGTGGAGGCATTCCCTAAAGTTCTATCCCATTTTCCCGACAGTACTTCACAGCATCCATGATGGTACGACTGCCATGGTTGACACTAATAAGAACTGTAATACTAACCACTGTTTTATATTTCTTTAAGTGTCGAAGACAGATCGTAATCAGTTCTTCATTAATGTCCTCCGATTCACTCATCTCCTTAATGGAACTGGGGTGTAAACTGTCATGATATTCAGGGCATCACTCCTTTGAAAGTTAC
The DNA here is from genome assembly GCF_023898315.1 of Schistocerca nitens. NCBI lineage: Eukaryota > Metazoa > Arthropoda > Insecta > Orthoptera > Acrididae > Schistocerca > Schistocerca nitens. Next base: position 195,777,200 of record NC_064620.1, on the reverse strand, counting down.
CATTGGTGGTAAATACGTACCAGATGCATTTATACTTTCAGAAACTGTAACATTTTGTGCTCTTCCCACGTTTGTTAGTGAAACAACTTCTCGCTTACTTTTAGGACTAAATATTTTTGTGGGCTTGTTGTTAAGAGGGAAGTCGGACTCATCCATATTGTAAATACACTCTGGTTTATCAAACAAATCTTATTCCTTTAAGATTTCCTCCTAATTCTGGAAGTATTCACATACTTCCACTTCACTAAGGCCTTCAGATCTGGCTTGTTAAAGAACCTCGGATATTCAGAGGCTGAGATTAGTATGTCTCTTAATAAATGCTCTCAACAAATCAATTCTAGCAACTTTGCTTTCTAAGTTGTATCGATGTTTCAAATTATTTTTCTCGACCAACTGAAATTCAGCTCTTCTTAACTGAGTGGCGACGGACCGAATCCTTTCTGTTAGAAAAATAAATCTCTCTGGACCAAAGCATCTTCCATTTCAGAACAGAGTATCGTCGGATGATCAATTCTGTTTTCTGTAGATGGATGTAATCCCGCGTGCAGTTTCTTTTTAATTTATAATTTACCCTGCAGAGCACTGAAAGGAATGTCGTATAATTCTGATGTAGCTCGGAGGCTCAAGCGTCCATCCATTACGCTCTTTAGTGCCTCATGTAAAGCAGTTGGACGCCATTTCAGCTGCTGAGAATTCTTCCGGGTTGCATGGCCATGGTCCATGGAACACTTCAATCCCTGACGTTTCGTCCAAGGCTACGTTGGACTTCTTTGGAGGTGCTCCTGATTGTGCTGTGTCTCGCCGACTGAGAAAATGTGTTTAAATTTACTGAACTTATTTGTAGTAATTGTATATGATGTATCCACAGTAAGAACTCTTGACAGACAGAACTGAAGAACAGTATTGATCGAAATTGTACCTTATTTTTGATTGAAAATGTACTATTGCAAGAGTGAAATCAGTGGTAAATGTACTGAAGTGTGGCAAGAGAAGACAGTGCATGTCACACAGACTTTCTCTATCAACGCCTCAGAACATGCAGGAACGGAAAACAAGTCAATGACCTCACTAATACAGAATTTATAAGCACGTGGAAACTAGTTATTTTATAAGAGCGCATACCGTTATCTTCACTTACCTGTCAACAATAAAAAATTATATCTCTCTCTGTAGCACAAACTGTTTTATTCAGAGAAATCAGGAGAAGCTGCAGAAATCTTCTGCACTGCAACGACACACAAAAGCAAGTGCTACCAACACTACGGGACTGAAAAGTGGGGCGAAACCTTGTGTTGATATATGGCACCTATATAGAAATTGTCCCACCTTACAGTAGACAGAAAGAACACATTCATTGTTTTATCTGTGTCCACAGCCGTCCTAATTGTATGTCCTTTATTGTATGATTATATGATAGCGGAACAAACACTGGTAGCAGTTACTTCTATAAAATATCTGGGAGTATGCGTACGGAACGATTTGAGGTGGAATGATCATATAAAATTAATTGATGGTAAGGCGGGTGCCAGGTTGAGATTCATTGGGAGAGTCCTTAGAAAATGTAGTCCATCAACAAAGGAGGTGGCTTACAAAACACTTGTTCGACCTATACTTGAGTATTGCTCATCAGTGTGGGATCCATACCAGGTCGGGTTGACAGAGGAGATAGAGAAGATCCAAAGAAGAGCGGCGCGTTTCGTCACAGGGTTATTTGGTAAGCGTGATAGCGTTACGGAGATGTTTAGCAAACTGAAGTGGCAGACTCTGCAAGAGAGGCGCTCTGTATCGCGGTGTTGCTTGCTGTCCAGGTTTCGAGAGGGTGCGTTTCTGAATGGGGTATCGAATATATTGCTTCCCCCTACTTATACCTCCTGAGGAGATCACGAGTGTAAAATTAGAGAGATTCGAGCGCGCACGGAGGCTTTCCGGCAATCGTTCTTCCAGCGAACCATACGCGACTGCAGTAGTTAAGGGAGGTAATGACAGTGGCACGTAAAGTGCCCTCCGCCACACACCGTTGGGTGGCTTGCGGAGTATAAATGGAGATGTAGATGTAGAATTGCATGAACACGCTATACAGTACGCTATATGACGGAACACTGAGTTATCTCGACATTGTAATTCTGGTCTATACCTTTCGAAAACCAATTCGCCTAGAGCACAAGCACCTGAAAGTTCGTTATCGTTGTTAAGTCCGTCCGATAGATTGCAATGATATACACCACAGTGGTTACGATGCCGTGATGCCCCGCCCACCCCCCCATCCCTCTATCCCAAGTACTAGGCGACAGGCAACGTCCAAGTGATACGAGTCAGAGTCCGTTTTGTGTGGTGGCGTGGCACATCTGACGAGGAACCACCACCAGCTACAGGACTATCTTGAGGGGCCTGTATCAGTAGCCCTGATGGATCCGAGACAGGGACTCGTTTATGTGTGATGCTTTACACCTCCCAAATCGCCTTGCGTTCCTACATTACACCTCGTGCATGAGTTATTTTGACTAAGAACTAATAAAGATTCCCTTAGTCCAAAAATCGATTTTATTATTATCTTGCTTTACTAAGTATAGTCTTGTGTCCCTGGATTCTTTCGCGGTGGCATCCTTCAATAAAACCGTCTCGATTTACAAACGGCGTCACTTCGCATAAAACACTCGATCTTTCCACAGCTGTATACGCCGTTGTCATGAGGAGTTAAAATCACGGCCTATAAGGGATGCCGCGGTCTTCAGGTTATATAGACGTAATGACAGCGTCTGGAACCTTCCAGATAGGGCTGGAATGGCACAAGCACGGAAGGTAAGCTGGAGAGCTGCTAGCAGATCCGTACCGCCACGGGAGAGGGGCCGACGCCACATTAGAAACTGCCACTCACAAGCGTCAAGCCTACGCCTTTGCTTTCGTTCAACAGCCAAAGTCCGATGCCATTTCGTACTAAGCGTGTATTCCCTGCGCTGTATATTTTAATTTCGGTGTAATTTAGGGCACCTAAATGAATCCCGACATGATGGTGTTTTAGCCAAAAATATCGCCTTCGTTCAAATGGCTCTGAGCACTATGCGACTTAACTTCTGTGGTCATCAGTCCCCTAGAACTTAGAACTACTTAGACCTAACTAACCTAAGGACGTCACACACATCCATGCTCGAGGCTGGATTCGAACCTGCGACCGTAGCGTTCGCGCGATTCCAGACTGTAGCGCCTAGAACCGCTCGGCGACTCCGGCCGGCACATCGCCTTCGTATTTTATGCCCAAATCCTAAGAAATGTTCAGCCACGGCCGAATTCTCTAATTCCCTTTGTTTAATATGTCGTGAATGGTCTGCAGTACGCTCAGTAACAATCCGAACAGTTGGACCCATGAGAATGCCACCCCATACACAGGGGACACGATAGACGTCAAGAACCCGTAGAACTATAATGTCTTTAATGCGGCGCAATGTATTTCTTACCTTGGAGACGAACCAGAACACTGGCCTCACTCCATGGAATGAATGCAGCTGGCTTGGCCTCTTCCGACGATACACAAAGCGTCTTTCGCTGGTGGCACATGAAACCTTTTGAATTTTGTCCCTCGCCGTAAACGTTTTCTCTGAACACGCACTTCCAATGCTGAAACTCAGAAGCGTGCATCACTCCTGGTCTCTTTGGAAGGTTCTAGTGTCTAGATGCTGCCATTACATCTGCATAAAAAGAACTGCGTGCCAGTACAGTCCTATTCGAAACAGTATACCGTTGTCTTCCTATAAATTTAGCCAAGAGGGGGGGGGGGGGGGGGCTACAGTGTATAGTTGAACTGATACCGAAACATAGTCCAACTTAGCAGTTTTCGCGTTAATATCTCGTTGCCAGAGGCGAAGGGCTCACTACGGATCCAATGGTAGCCATCCGGAATTGAAGGCTGGCAATAACCTACTGCACCCCCCCCCCCCCCCTAGAGACACAAGTAAATACGCTATGAAAAAAAGAGCTCTAAACCACGGTTACAAGTTAATGTATATCTTTCAGGAAGACAAGACATCAAGAAAGGGCCTAATTTACGTCGTAATACTTTCCCATTTTCAACGAAAGAAGATCCATTCTGTTCATTCGCTAGTTGTTAACTAGAATGGGCCAAAATTATGCAGTCGCAACACCAATGAGATAGTAGGTAACAGTCTATTGAACTACAACGATGTATCACTCATGAATAATACGCAACAAAAACAGAAAGAAACGCAGTGTTTAAGCTAACTATCCAAGATTGACACTCTTATCACATACGAAAAAGGAGCTCCGTATGCTCAAAACTGAGTGTAAACTATACTTGCAGAAAACGGAAGAAAGACTCCACCATCACACAGCATTCTTTATAAATGATCTGCAAATATTGCACTGGTGTATAAATAATGAACTCATGACTGTGCCAGTAATTACTTCGTCCATTAGGGACGGCGTTGTTTGTACTTTCAGTGCTTCAGATATCATAAATGAAATAAAATCCGTAGAGCCGCCCAGGACTACTATGAAAATCGAAGAGCCGCTATTGAATGACTAAATGGATCTTGATTACTCACTGCCAGAATAGTTGCAGGAATCCTGTTATATCTCTCTCCACAGGCCATCCGGTTTACGGCTGTTTTAATTTGTGCCTAAATCTCCGTCCAGAAATACCGTGTTTACAGCTGGAACAACGTTGAACATCTGTTGTGTCCTACTATCAACACGTATAATGAGAAACGATTAGTATTTTTCGCAGGACGATAAACTGTTCATTTTTCAAGTGTGGACCCCGCGCCAGACTATTCATACTTTCGGAGCCGTAGAGAGTAGTTTGAGAACAGTTGAAAATTACCCAAAACTGAAAGTAACAACAATATGTAGAGTCCTTAGAATAATGCATACAAAAATTTCCACTTACACTCTAAGAAAAAATAAATAAAAAATATAAAGAACGGCCCCCCACGAAGAAATTATCCGAATGGGTCGGAAATCGATACAATTCAAGTCGTTATTCAGCTTGGTATTAATTAATAAACTTGTAATTGATAGCCGGCCGCAGTGGCCGAGCGGTTCTAGGCGCTTCAGTCAGGAACCGCGCGACCGCTACGGTCGCAGGTTCGAATCCTGCCTCGGGAATGGATGTGTGTGATGTCCTTAGGTTAGTTAGGTTTAAGTAGTTCTAAGTTCTAGGGGACTGATGACCTCAGATGTAAAGTCCCGTAGTGCTCAGAGCCATTTGAACCATATTTTCTTTGCAATTGATAAACTTGTTAGATGACCTGTCCAGGAATATCGTACCAAAATCTACCCAACTGGCGCGTAAGATTGTCAAAAGGCGTCCAAAGTTCTCAGTCGGAAAGAGATCCGGCGGCCTTGGTGGCCAAGTTAGGGTTTGCCAAACACGAAGACAAGCAGTAGAAACGCCCTGTGCGGGCGGACATTATCTTCCCGGAATGTAAGCCCAGGATGCCTTTCCATGGAGGGCAACAAAATGGGGCGTAGAATATCATCGAAAAACCACTATGCCGTGAGAGTGCCGGGGATGACAACCAAAGGAGTCCAGCTATGAAAGGAAATGCCACCGTAGACCATCACTCATGGTTATCAGGCTGTATGGCAGGAGACAGGTTCGTATCCCGCCGTTGTCCAGGACGTCTCCAGACAGTTCTTCGGCCTGAAATTTCTTTTACTGGAGTGGAATTGTTTCGCGAAGAGTCCCGCTTCGAACTGAGTGCTGATGGCCAGCGAAGACGTGTCTGGATATGTTCTGGACAGCAGTGGGATACCAACTTGACTGCCCTCCGCCATCGGCCCGACAACCGCGAGTGATGCTCTGGGATGTCATTTCCTTTCATAGCAGGACCCCGTCGGTTGTCATCTGTGGCACGTTCACAGCACAACGGTACGTCGATGATATTCTATGCCTGGTTTTGTTGCCCTTCATGGCAAGCTATCCTGGACTTACGATTCAGCAAGACAATGTCCGCCTGTACACAGCGAGGTTATCTATTGCTTGTTTTACTGTTTGCCAAATCCTACCTTAGCCAGCAACGTCGCACGATCTATCTCAAGTTGAGAACTTTGGGAGCATTATGGGCAGTGCCCTTCAGCCATCACGGGATTTGCGCCAGTTCCACAGAATTTGCCACAGTATCCCTCAAGAGGGCATGATCAACTCTACCAATCAGTGCCATGCTAAATAAATACTAGCATAAAGTCCAGAGGTGGACCAACGCATTACTGACTTGCTCAATTTGTGAAGTTCTTTCTCTTGAATAAATCATGCAATTTTTCTGAAATTGCTATTATTTGTTTACTTGTAAGTACACAGTTACATCACATCTAACTACTTACATCGCATTCGGATAATTCCTTCATGATGCAGACAACCACCTATTCGCTATCCATTTAAAGTATGATTTTTCCTGAACGATGAATGTTTAGCCCTTGGAACTAAGGTGATCTATTTTATTGCCCTTTGCAAGTTACGTACTTCGTAATGAATCGTGAAAGTTAAGCCGTTCTATATGCACATCTACATGCATATTCCGCAAGCTACTACCCTTTGCATGGTGGAGGATACCTTGTACCACTAAACGTCATTCCCTTTCCTTTTCCACTCGAAAATGAAGCAAGTGAAAAACGACTTTTCAAACTCCTCCGTACGACGCCTAATTTATATTGTCTTTGCGGTCCTTCCGCAAACTGTAAGTGGGCAGCTGTAGAATCATCAGCCAAAATAGAACGGTACTCTAAAGTTTCTCAGTGATGTTTCGCGGCCGCCCGGGGTGGCCGAGCGGTTCTAGGCGCTATAGTCTGGAACCTCACGACCGCTACGGTCGCAGGTTTGCATCCTGCCTCGGGCATGGATGTGTGTGATGTCCTTAGGTTATTTAGGTTTAAGTAGTTCTAAGTTGTAGAGGACTGATGACCTCAGAGGTTAAGTCCCATAGTGCTCAGAGCCATTTGATGTTTCGCGGAAACAACATTGACTTTCTTCCAAGGTTTTCCATTTGAATTCACGGGGCATTTCTGTAAGACATGCAGTTTGATCGAACATAGTGGTAATAAATCTAGCAGAATGCTTCTTAATTTCTTCGATGGCTTTCTTTAATCCTAGCTGTGTTGCATAGGGCTACACTATCTCCCAATAAATTGTACTCGACTATCCACCCACCCCACCACTGGCCTTATCTACTTGTTACATTTCATATTGCTCTGAAATGTAGCGTCTACCTGTTTAATCGACGTGGCAGTGCCAAAAACACACTAATTACACTGTATTTGAACATCGCAGGATTTTCTTGCCAACGCATCTGCATTGTCTGTGATGAACTCTCACCGTCCAGGACAACGTACTGGGTTCTGTTACTTATAAAGTATTCGAGCCCCTCATACATCTCAGAACCTTCGTTTATAATGTGCAGTGGGACGCTGTGTGGAGCCCTTTCCAGAAATCTGTAAATACAGAATCTGCCTGTTACTTTTCATCCGTTGTTTGCGCGATTCATGATGTGAATTTCTGAATGCCAAAAAGAGATACAGTTTCGGTATACCTTGTGAGACACTGGGAATTTTTCTTATACCGGAATTTACGTTGTTTCATCTCAGGCAGCTACTGGTTTATCATTCAATAAGAAAATTATTTATGGCTTTCTCTAAGGGCAGGTACCGAGAGTCATAGGCAATGAACAACGCACTCATAAGATTCCAACTTTAAGGCATTTATCAACATACAGACGTAGAAATACAACAAATTACTCGGCAAATGGCGATTCACAAATCTAGCAAAAAAATTTGTCCAGTGTGACAGTATTCAAGAGGACATACAGGGCTACAGAAGTATACTGAAGATTACTTGGTGGATCGTATAACTCAGGGCCGCACAAGGTGCATGCACCGGTGCATCGCACAGTGCAGAGTGCAGAAGGCGGCTGCGCAATGTTGACGACGGTGCAGAACCCACCCCCCACTCCTCGGCTTTCTGCCTCTCCCTTCCTTAGCTTGCGTCGCTCGCGCCGCCTGTCTCGACCTGTTTCAAAGCTTTTACCCTGTTGTCTTCGTCTTTGCCAAATACTAATGTACACTAGGTGGAGAGCTTAGTTTGGTGTACCGGTACAAAAGAGATTTATATAATAACTGTAACGGTAACAATAGTAAATTTGGTTTCAACACAAATGTATCTTCCTATGTTCTCATTATTTTATTTGCAATTATGCTACTAAGATCTGGAACAAGAGATTCGCTGACTGCAATTCTCAAAGAATTTTTTAAATTACAATTAGAAATACTAGCCCGCATCTCGTGGTCGTGCGGTAGCGTTCTCGCTTCCCACGCCCGGGTTCCCGGGTTCGATTCCCGGCGGGGTCAGGGATTTTCTCTGCCTCGTGATGGCTGGGTGTTGTGTGCTGTCCTTAGGTTAGTTAGGTTTAAGCAGTTCTAAGTTCTAGGGGACTGATGACCATAGATGTTAAGTCCCATAGTGCTCAGAGCCATTTGAACCATTTGAACCCAATTAGAAATACTCGCACGCAATCAAGTTTTTGTACAAGACAAAACAGAAAAAAACCTTTCACATACACAAGTGGAAGCAAACATAGAAATAATCTTCGCTTCTTCTCTGTGTAACTTGGGAAATTCATCCTTCGGCAAATTCTGGTAGAATTGGAGCAAACCTTTTGTATTGTCAAACACATCCTTTCGGTGAACATCGCTTTGCAAATCAGTTAGTTCGAAATGTAAATCTGAAGGCGCACTTTCAATATCCATCGAAAAAGGTTTCACAAAAACATCGAGAATTGGCTGCAGGTACGTAATTTCCTGAAACAATAACAAAGCCAATGTTAATAAATGAAAGTAATGTAAGCCGTTGTTTCGAAGTACTAAAATGCGATAGATTTTAATAAACATGTAATGTGTACTATTGGTTTTAATGTAATGTTACACTTGCATATGTAACGAAATGTCCTTTACTTAGCTGTATGTCATATAGCGGCACATTACCTGGAATCGTTCGTTAAACGCATTTTCGAGGGATTGTAGCACCTCGACGTATTTTTCAAAGCGCGCTCCTTCCTGCACAGATGCTGTCAAACAAAAACATAATACCGTTTTGATTAGAGCGGTTATAAAAATCAGACTGTTTTAATAAAGGTACAATTTATATCTCGCTTACCTAGTTCAGGAAAGTGTTGCGTATTTTTCTCTGAAAGGTTGTTTTTGAGGAGCTTCAGTTTATACTGGAAAGCGTTTATTTTGCTGATCATATCGTTGATGAGATTGTTTTCTTTTTGGAGTGTCAGACTTAAATCATTTAGGAGAGCCATAATGTCTCCTAAAAATCCTAAATCAGCTACCCATTCAGGGTCATGAAAAAGTGGCTCCGGACGTCCTTTGCTCTCCAAAAACTGAGCCACAGTGTGGCGTAGTCGAAAAATTCGGAAAATCACTTTCCCTTTGCTCAGCCAGCGCACCTCAGCGTAATAGGAAATATCTGGATACTCCTCTTCAAAGGAAATCAAAAATTCTTTGAGCTGACGATGAGTGAGTCCATGAGAACGAATGTAGTTCACGATACGCACCACTACCTTCATCACATCTTGAAGACCGATGACTTTCGCACAAAGAGCCTCTTGTTGTGAAAAACAATGAACGGAAGGTAAATTCGGCATGTTAAGTTTTTTCCGCAGTAGGCCAATAAACCCTTTTCCTTTACCGCACATTGTTGGTGCCCCGTCTGTGGTTACGGAAAACAGCTTTTCCCAAGGGAGTCCTATTCCTTCAGCTGCCATTTCAACAGCTGCTAAAATATCCGCCCCTGTAACAGTGTCCTTCAACGAATTCATATCCAGGAGCTCTTCCGTTACATGTAGGTCGCCGTCCACGCCACGCAAAAATATAGCTATCTGAGCCGTGTCGTTAATATCCGTGGACTCATCAAGTGCGATGGAGTACGCTAGGAAGTATTCAATTTTGGCTGCCAGTTGTTCATGCAAATTCTCAGCAATGTCGTTGATTCTCCGATGTATTGTCATTCTGGAAAGTGGTATTCTGCTGTACGCGGGAGCTAATGTGGGATTCATTGTCTCTACTACGTTCAACATAATGTTTTTTATTAATGGCCCGTCCATAAATGGCCTCCCAGCTCTTGCTAAACGTAGAGCAACTTTGTAACTAGCTCTGAGAGTCCTTTCCCAACACCCCTCATCTTCTTCGCCCTAAAGTAGAGAAAAAAAGATATGTTAGAAATAATTTACGCGAAAACGAAAACTAAGGAATCTACACAAAATAGACGATTTTCTGACACACGTAATTAGTGTACCGCAGATTAGACATTTGGCTTTATCGTTACATCGCACAAAAAAATAGGAGAGTTCCCTTTCCGGTTCAGATTGACTTTCGGCAATTTTCCCTTTTTTGGACCAGATGGTTCCATTATTGCGGTAATTGCCTTGCGCTTACGTATTCCGATGTTGACTAAGCTGTCTGGGAGCGCATTCGGCAGCGCACAGCGTCGGCCTTACCTAGCAAGCCGAGTTGAGGCGAAGTATGCCGAGTTGAACCGATGCACTGTGCAGGCACTTGCTGCACCTCGCTCTGCACGCGTGCGGTTTTCCGTGTTTGTGCGCCCCTGCTATAACTAACGAAGAAGTACTGAGTCGAATTGAGGACAAAAGAAAATGATAACTCAAATTGACTGAAAGGCTTCAAGAAACAGTCACTTGATAACTGAGGAAACTGTGAGCGTGTGAGAGGGGTGGTGGTTGACTGAATTTCGAGACACCAAAACTTGACTGGAGAAAGCAGGAGTAGGTTCACGTGGATATTTGTTGTTGCAATTGTGCAGAAATGAAGAGTCCCGCATTCGGCAGAGCAGCCTGGAGAGAATCATGAAACCGATTTCTGACTTAAGTCCACAGCAATAACGAAGAATTACTGGAAGTCAGTGACTGTATTACCTTGAGACATGGTTTGAAGGTCATTTGCGCTATGTATCACAGTGGTGTGCGATGACCCATTACACATTCTATTTAACGAATATAGTACTTAAATATAGCTGCATTCATTCCACTCTATAAGGCGGAGAAAAGTTCAGTTAACAAAAGACGTAACTATATAAATCAGGGATGTACACTGCTGCCTGCCGTTGATCTGCTGGCATCCCTAGCCACTCATGGAACATTAGTCTCATGGGAAGTTATTACTGAGCTTGCACACCTGTGCAAAAGTGCATTCGCGATAACAGTAGTGGTACGTGTGCCTGTATGTACTCATACCATTTTGTTATGATCCAGCGACTCGCTGGTGCTTTCAACATTTTTGCGACTGAGGTTAGCTGCAGTTCCTTCATGTCTTTCTGCAAAACTGTCAAAATGTACTTCACGGTTACAGCTCAGCAATAATGGGAGAAAATTGCAGAATCGTTTTCGTTCATGTGGTAACGTTTATTCGTTTTAAAAGCTGGATCCCACTTCTTGGTCAGAGTTTAAGAAAGTAGTGCAATGTTTGTTATCAAAGAAATCCATGGTTGTAATAGACCAGCGAGGGCTATGCTCGCTCTTTTCTCTGAGAGTCTTAACATAGCCGATCATTCAGTTTGGCATCTGAACACAACACCAAAAACAATCACAATAGGATGTAATAGAGAGCAAAGATCACTAAAAGTCAATTCGAATTATAAAACGACACTAGTACAGAGGGCATATACCACAAAGTAGAAAAGACTGTACGAATAAAGTGCAACAAGAACTGCTCACCTGGGGAACTGGTGAAACCAAACTTAACAACAGAACAATATTCCACAAATTATAACCATACTAAGCAACAGAAGTAGCTTGGCACAGTAAACAAGTAAAGTAACAAGCTGCTCAGTATATGGATCAGGCTGCTACAACTACGGCAATAAAATTACCAAACATCGGTTCTCCCTTCTATTCCAGTCTCGTATTGTTCGTGGTGAGAACGATTGTCACTATGCCTCTGTGTGGGCTCTAATCTCTCTGATTTTATCCTCATGGCCTCTTCCCGATATATACGTAGGGGGGAGCAATATACTGCTTGACTCCTCGGTGAAGGTATGTTCTCGAAACTTCAACAAAAGCCCGTACCGAAAAACTGCGCACCCTTCAGCGCACCCTTCAGCACCAAACAATAGCTGGGAGATAAGTGACCGTCATGGTACGTGGCGAACGAATCTGCATCTACATCCATATTCCACAAGACACCTGAGGGTGTGTGACGGAGGGTACTTTCAGTACCTCTATCGTTTCTCCCTTCTATTCCAGTCTCGTATTGTTCGTGGTAAGAACGATTGTCACTATGCCTCTGTGTGGACTCTAATCTCTCTGATTTTATCCTCATGGTCTCTTCCCGATATATACGTAGGGGGGAGCAATATACTGCTTGACTCCTCGGTGAAGGTATGTTCTCGAAACTTCAACAAAAGCCCGTACCGAAAAACTGCGCACCCTTCAGCGCACCCGTCAGCACCAAACAATAGCTGGGAGATAAGTGACCGTCATGGTACGTGGCGAACGAATCTGCATCTACATCTACATCCATATTCCACAAGACACCTGAAGGTGTGACGGAGGGTACTTTCAGTATCTCTATCAGTTCTCCCTTCTATTCCAGTCTCGTATTGTTCGTGGTAAGAACGATTGTCACTATGCCTCTGTCTGGGCTCTAATCTCTCTGATTTTATCCTCATGGTCTCTTCCCGATATATACGTAGGGGTGAGCAATATACTGCTTGACTCCTCGGTGAAGGTATGTTCTCGAAACTTCATCAAAAGCCCGTACCGAACTACTGAGCGTCTCTCCTGCAAAGTTTTCCACTGGAGTTTATCTATCATTTCCTTAACGCTTACTAAATGATGCTGTAACGAAGCGCGCTGCTATCCGTTGTATCTTCTCTATCTCTTCTATCAATCCTATCTGGTACGGATCCCACTGGTGAGCAATATTCAAGCAATGGGCAAACAAGTGTACTGTAACCTACTTCCTTTGTTTTCGGATTGCATTTCCTTAGGGTTCTTCCAATGAATCACAGTCTGGCATCTGCTTTACCGACGATCAACTTAACATGATCATTCCATTTTAAATCACTCCTAATGCCTACTCCCAGATAATTTATGGAATTAACTGCTTCCAGTTGCTGACCCGCTATATTGTATGGAATTAACTGCTTCCAGTTGCTGACCCGCTATATTGTAGCTAAATGATAAACGATTTATGTTTCTATGTATTCGCAGCACATTGCATTTGTCTACATTGAGATGCAATTGCCATTCCCTGCACCATGCGTCAATTCGTTGGAGATCCTCCTGCATTTCAGTACAATTTTCCATTGTTACAACCTCTCGATATACCACAGCATCATCCGAAAAAAGCCTCAGTGAACTTTCGATGTTATCCACAAGGTCATTTATGTATATTGTGAATAGCAACGGTCCTACGATACTCCCCTGCGGCACAGCTGAAATCACTCTTACTTCGGAAAACTTCTCTTCTTTGAGAATGACATGCTGCGTTCTGTTATCTAGCAACTGGATGGTTCAGATTGCTGTAAGCACTATGGGACTTAACATCTGAGACCATCAGTCCCCTAGAACTTAGAACTACTTAAACCTAACTATCCTAAGGACATCATACACTTCCATGCCCGAGGCAGGATTCGAACCTGCGACCGTAGCGGTCGCGCGGTTCCAGACTGAAGCGCCTAGAACCGCTCGGCCACACTGGTCGGCTATCTAGGAACTCTTCAATCCAATCACACATTTGGTCTGATAGTCCATATGCTCTTACTTTGTTCATTAAACGACTGAGGGGAATTGTATCGAACGCCTTGCGGAAGTCAAGGAACACAGTATCTACCTGAGAACCCGTGTCTATGGACCTCTGAGTCTCGTGAACGAATAGCGCGAGCTGGGTTTCACACGGTCGTCTGTTTCGAAAACCATGCTGATTGCTACATAGTAGATATCTAGTCTCCAGAAAAGTCATTATACTGGAACGTAATACGTGTTCCAAAATTCTACAACTGTTAGATGTTAGAGATTTAGGTCTATAGTTCTGCACATCTGTTCGACGTCCCTTCTTGAAAACGGGGATGACCTGTGCCCTTTTCCAATCTTTTCGAACGCTACGCTCTAGAGACCTACGGTACACCGCTGCGAGAAGGTGGGCAAGTTCCTTCGCGTACTCTGTGTAAAATCGAACTGGTATCCCATCAGGTCCAGCGGCCTTTCCTCTTTTGAGCGATTTTCATTTTTTCTCCATCCCTCTGTCGTCTATTTCGATATCTACCATTTTATCATCTGTGCGACATTCTAGAGAGGGAACTTCAGTGCAGTCTTCCTCTTTGAAACAGCTTTGGAAAAAGACATTTAGTATTTCGGCCTTTAGTCTGTCATCCTCTGATTCAGTACCATTTTGGTCACAGAGTATCTGGACATTTTGTTTTGATCCACCTACCGCTTTGAAATAAGACCAAAATTTCTTACGATTTTCTGCCAAGTCAGTAGAGAGAACTTTACTTAATTCATTGAATGCCTCTCGCATAGCCCTCCTCACACTACATTTCGCTTCGCGTAATTTTTGTTTGTCTGCAAGGCTTTGGCTATATTTATGTTTGCTGTGAAGTTCCCTTTGCTTCGGCAGCAGTTTTCTAACTCGGTTGTTGTACCACGGTGGCTCTTTTCCATCTCTTACGATCTTTCTTGGTACATAATTATCTAACGCTTATCGTACGATGATTTTGAACTTTGTCCACTGATCCTCAACACTATCTGTACTTGAGGCAAAACTTTTGTGTTGAGCCGTCAAGTACTCTGAAATCTGCTTTTTGTCACTTTTGCTAAACAGAATAATCTTCCAACCTCTTTTTAATATTTGTATTTACGGCTGAAATCATCGATGCAGTAACCGCTTTATGATCGCTGATTCCCCGTTCTGCGTTAACTGTTTCAAATAGTTCGGGTCTGCTTGTCACCAGAAGGTCTAATATGTTATCGCCACGAGTCGGTTCTCTGTTTAACTGCTCAAGGTAGTTTCCAGATAATGCACTTAAAAACATTTCACTGGATCCTTTGTCCCTGCCACCCGTTATAAACGTTTGAGTCTCCCAGTCTATATCCGGCAAATTAAGATCTCCACCCAGAACTATAACATGGTCGGGAAATCTACTCGAAATACTTTCGAAATTTTCCTTCAGGTGCTCTGCTATAACAGCTGCTGAGCCAGGGGGCCTATAGAGACATCCAATTACCATGTTTGAGCCTGCTTCAGCCAAATTATTTCACATTTCGGATCTCCGTCAATTTCCTTCGATGCTATTGCACTATTTATCGCTACAAACACGCCTCCCCCTTCACTGTCCAGCCTGTCTCTGCGGTATACATTCCAATCTGACTTTAGAATTTCCTGACTGTTTACATCTGGTTTCAGCCAACTTTCTGTCCCTAGTACTATGTGGGCGTTGTGACCTTTAATTATTGAGAGCAGTTCTAGGACCTTTCTATAGAAGCTCCTGCAGTTTACTATTAGCACATTAATATTTTTATTCCCTGTTGCGTTTTGCCCACTAATACCTTGTCGCGTCTCAGGAGGCGTCTTGTCGGGCCTAGGGATTACGAAACAGAGATCTCCCTCCACAACTCTCTAATTAAAAAAGAAAATAAAAGATCTATGTCGAGTGGATGATGAACTGTTGCGGGATCGCTAGCTCGCGCCATATCTCCTAGTGTACAATCTTAGGCGTGAATGGTAAGTGGCACGTTTGCCGTTGAGGCCGTTTTCCAGGGAGAGGCTGTCAGTGAAGCAGCACGGACAGTCAGGTCTGCAGGACAACAGGCCAGCTGTTTGTTCTACAGCACATGTGACTTCCAAGTTGGTCTGGCTGACCATGCACCGGTAACAGGAGTGGATACATCATTGCGTTGGCCGCCAGATCTGGAGGCAGGCCGGCCAGATCAGGAGGCAGACAGACGGTGGATCGTCGTCATCCACACACTGGTTGACATCACAAAGCGGCTTCGTATGCTCGGTTGAGCTACTTCTAGGTCGTTAATTGGGTGACGAGACCACGCGGCATTTGTAAAAGCTGATCTTCCTCCCCGCTGTGAAGTGGTACTTGTAAATGGCTCGCTTCCTGCCCTGCTGACTCTATGTCGGACTCAGTTTAGCCTCCTTTGTTGTTGTCGTTGTTATTGTTCATTTTCCTCTGTCGGGCCAGGTGATTTGAGAAATGTGTCACTCATATCAAAACATAATAGCTTCCAATTGGAAATTGTCATACAGTTACGATTTGATTGTGTTTTAAGTTACTGGGGTCATCTAAACTTCTCTTATGTTTAGTGTCATTAATCATGACGTCCAGCTTCCATAATAAATCGTAGCCCCTATAAAGGCACATTTGCATGCCGAGCGTGAGTTTCCGCGGAAACGCGAAATATTAATTAAATAAATAATCAGTGACAAATAAATAAAGCCTATGGCACACAACTGCAGCGCTGTGTCGCTGATAAAACAAAAGCATAATTACGTTACTCTTATGTTTGATTAAGAGGGGAGAGCTCTGGTAGAAGTGGTGCGAGAAGCACGTATTTTATTTTATTGTCTGGCACACCGCCATATTTTCATGTTATAGAAGAATACTGCGAGTTGCAACCACACTAGGCACTCGATTCTGTAAAGAATTTGCATTTGTAAAAGTAAGTAGGATTATGAACTGTAGGCAATTTCATTGAATATATCTGATTTAACTAACTATGTAACTTTTCTATGTTCAGTAGACAATCACCTCTGTACGACGTATTGGCATGGCTGGCAAATCATTGTAATATTGAGATTAGATTATGAGTCCGTACCTACCGCAGCAGTCTTTGGAGACGATTTAATTACCAAGTCCGATTATTTCAGTTTTATTTCACGGTCAACTACGAGTAACATTGCCTTTACCAAATAGCCATTGTCAAGCGTCTGATTCCGAATAATTAAACGTCCACGTTCCAAATAAGGAAATGTCAATTACAACCAATCACAATCATATACATCACAAATAGTGAATAATTTAAATATTTTATTTATTATATATTTTATTTTATTTATTTTATATTGGCGACCGTGACAGGACTTGTTATTTTGTCATTTGTTACATTGTTCTTTTTGTTTCATGTCAAAAATCAACTTTCTGGACCTGGACGTGAATGTATGAGAGATAACAAAAATCTGAAGATATTTTCCAATTCTAAAGTTTTGCCGGAAGACGCAATGAAACTTCCAGCAAAATAAGGTAAGACGCAGCATCTTTGCATTAGCAGGCTTGACCAGACATATAAATTCAGTGTATTAGCTTTTCAGTAAATTCTGTAGTGTTTCTTTCGCGCATAACAGTTTTCAGTAATAAATTCCATTCTCAGTACTTTTCCCTAAACAATAACGTATGCAACAATACCAATACACGAGTGTACAATATGGCCGACTTCTGTACGATATGATGTAACATGGCCAGCAGCCATTACCAATAATCTCAAATTCAGTTTATATTTTTAAATTAACGGACAGCCATTGTTGCTACGAGCGATTCATGCTCAACTGCATCTTATTTTAAAATCAGTGTCAAATATTTTCTTGAAACATATATCACGTGTGGCATGGTAATAACTAGAAATCAATACGCAAAAATGGAACAGCAAAGACGTACTATTCAGACACAATCCGACTCGGACGAGAGACAAATGTTAGAAAATGACTTTACGACAGCAACCGGTAGTGACGATTTATCAAACATTGACGCAAGTGTTGACGGAAATTTTGACAATAGCCCGTCCACCACAAAAATTTCAAAGTCTCAGTCAGAGCCCATGTTAATGCATGACGTCACGTCTAATGACGCGGCGGGGGCACAGACCTTGCAAACGGTAAACATTGCCGACATGTTACAAATGTTAATGAAACAGAACGCGGAGAACATGGCAACCTTAAAGACACAAAATGACGAAATTAAATCTGACCTCATAGCACTCAAGACAGGTAATGACACTTTATGTAAACGTGTGGAACTTATAGACGCCACACTGACCAAACAGATGAATTAACTCAGTACTAAATTTTCCCAGCTTAATACGAGACAAGAAAAGACTACAACTGACGTAGCACTTTTACAGACACAAGTAAAAAACCTTAATGTCACGTGTGAAGTTCTTACTGAACAAATTCAAACATATCCTTTAGTTCACGACAACCTTGAAAGACGAATTACTGACGTGCAGAATAAATTTGACAATGTTGAACAACACCTGACTGACATCTTACAATCTGATGCCACAGCTCATTTTCAAAACATTAATAAAGAATTTCATGATTGGGTAGTGAACAAGGACAAACATTTTGATAGATGCTTACGTGAAAATTTACCAACAATTGTGCACGACTCCGTAGCGGAATACATGACTAATAACAAACAGCTGATCAGTGATGCAGTACAATCCGTCACTGCACCCATGAGAGAATTCACCGATCGACCACAGACTGAATGTAACGAAAATATCAGTCAAAATGCACAGTTCAGGAACCAATATACATTCGAGTATGACACACACATACCGCACACGACAAACACACAAGAACAAAACACACCACGACTACAATACATACCATGATGTGCAAACACAAACACAAGCTATTATCATGGTAAACCACAGCAACATTATCGTAATTACTCGCCAGCTGAACATAGCAGTAATTACACTGGAATAAATCCATATCACAATGCGAAGGAAGAAGAAAGCTTAATGAAACACAGGCAATTTCAGATTTTTATCCCAGAAAAACGAACCATTCATCCGGTGATTTTTCTTAAATCTTTTAGTAACGCATTTCCACGCACTTGGAGTGACCGGAAAAAGATTTCATATATTGTCGGTTACATCCAAAGCGATGCAGCTTTCTGGGCATACAGTCAAGCTGACGTATGTACCACGTACAGTGAGTTTGAGCGTGCTTTTCTGAACAAATTCTGGTCGCAATCCGTCCAGGAGCGACTCAGAAGACAAATTCTAGAACCTGAAATTTTTAACAGTAAAAATGGCAACTTACGCAGATATTTTGGAAAATACTTGAACATGGGACACTTTTTAGACGAACCAGTCGCAACACGCGATATACTCCGTGCGTTGAAGGCCAAATTGCCTTTCAACATTAAAGAAAAACTCCTACATATCCCGGATGACGATTCAGATTATTTCTTAACAGCTTTAGATTCGGTTGACATGTTACTTGAAGATCAGCGCTTCGCGCGGCAAAACAGCAGCCACAATGTTTACACTAGTGGAATGCAAAACATGCAGGCTTGCCAACTCAATTCTGGCGCGCCCACAGTTGGATACGCGGTACAGCAAAAACAGCAAACTCACATGCCGTCTCAATACGGAAATCAAAATCAACACGCGTATTCCAATACAAACAATAGTTACAACAGTAATAACACTTCATGCGGCAATCCATACAAAATGCATCGCGGTAATAACTACAACGGTAACAACGGATACAAAGGGAACGACAAAAGCACAAACAGAAATAGAAATAATAATAACTACGAGCCAAGACAGCGTCAAGGCTGGACTCGTAACGATCAGTACTTTCATTCAAACACTGCTTTACCACAGCAGCCACCAGGGCAAAGTTGGAGCATACCTTACGACCGACAGGTAAGTTATAATGCGCAACAGCAACAACAACCGCAAAAGTTTGGAGATCACAACAGGCAATATCCGAATGTGAATATAATAGAAATGACACCTGATACACAACCTCAATCTGTGTCAGTACCTAGTACAAATGCTAATCCGACAAACTAGAAACAGTCACTTCTATGCCCCAGGTCGTGGCTGAAGAATTCTTGGGGGGCGACTTCAATGTTAATCAGTTATTTGACACCACACTTGAACAACAGAATAATGATATGCCAAATAACTCTAAACAAAAATTACCTGTTTTATTTATAAGATACAACCACAATAACAATATATCAGATGAACTTTTGCAAGACAGTACACAATGTCGTTCAAACACAAATGAAATTGTTTTAGCATCTACTACTGGTGTAGTAGGTGGGATTCCAACTACTATTATCCTAGATACAGGTGCAGCTGTGAGCGTTTTGTCTTTTAATTTCTATAAAAAGATGTGTGAATTGGAACCCGTGCCTGAGTTTCCTGCCCAAAACTGTAAAATAACTACTGCACTAGGTAATAAGTCATGTAGGGTTACGAAGCAAGTTTTTGTAAACATTAAAATAGGTAATGGAACCGTACAATGGCCATTCCTGGTTGTACAAAACCTTGTGACAAATTGCATATTAGGAATAGATATTATGAGCGAGAAGGACTGCATTATAGACTTCTCCGAAGGTAAATGTATTTTAAAGGATAATGGCAGTGTAATTATTATTGATTTGGACAGGAGAACTCTAAAGCATGACAAACACTGTACAGGGTACAAGGTTCAGTTAGTACTTGACAATGACATTCAAGACACGCACACACACTCATCTGACACAGAGCTAATGGACTTGAAAACATTGCTTGATCATAAGATAAATGAAGCTACAGCTCTCAGTGCACATGAACGTATAAAACTACAGGAAGTGTTATCCAAATATTTACAAGTTTTTACCAAACGAATAGGTGTTATCAACACGTATGTGTACAAGATTGAAGTTAAGCCTCACAAGATCTTCTACCACAAGACATATAACGTACCGTTATCTCAACGACCTGCTGTGTGGCAAGAATTAAAACAAATGTTAGATTGGAAGGTCATTGAACCATCCACCTCACCTTACTGTAGTCATCTACTTGTTGTCAAAAAATCAAATGGAAGCATTAGGTTAGTGTTAGATGCACGAGCAATTAATGAAATAATTTTACCAGTTCACACAAAACCCGAAAATTTAGAAGAGCAATTACAGAAATTTCTAGATGCAAAATATTTTTCCACAATAGATCTCGCTAATTCATTTTGGCAGGTGGGTATCACTCCTGATTCTCGGAAATATACTGCATTTATGTTCGGGGGGCGAACCTATCAGTTTTGTGTTCTACCTTTCGGACTGAATGTCAGTTCTGGGGTATTCATTACAGCCCTGGATACCGTGCTTGGCGACGATTTAGTTGAGACAGTCACACACTATGTAGATGATATACTGATAGCTACACAGTCTTGGAATGAACACGTTGACACACTTCAAAGAATTTTAGAAAAATTTGCACAAGCTGGAGTCACAGCTAATCTTAGAAAATCAAAGTTTGGTTGCAGTGAGATAAAATATTTAGGACATATCATTAATTCACAGGGCATACGTCCTGATCCCAGTAAATAAGATGCTATCAGAAACTTTCCTAGCCCTCAAACTAAAAAGCAGTTAAAATCATTCCTTGGGCTATGTTCATTTTTCAGACGTTTTTTGCCACAACCACTTTTGAACAGTAAACATCTGCTAAATCTACTCAGAAAGAATCAAGTTTGGATCTGGTCAGAACAGTGCCAGAATGACTTTAATACAATTAAACATGCCTTAGTGAATGCAAACTTATTGAGCCATCCAGATTTCAATTTAGATTTTTGTATGACTTGTGACGCTTCACGTACTGGCTTGGGATGTTGCTTATTTCAAGTTGTAAAGAATAAAGAAAAGGAACAGATAAGAATTATTGGGTTTGCGAGTCGTACTTTATCTGAATGTGAGCGTACATACTCCACTACTGAGTTAGAAACACTTTCCATAGTATGGGCATTCAAGAAATTCAGTTATTATTTATTTGGAAAACATACAGTAATTTACACTGACCACCAGGCCCTGACATTTTTGTTAACTTGTAAACTTGTACATCCTAGACTATCACGATGGGCAGTTACACTTCAGAACTACTCTTTTGAAATTAAATACATAAGAGGTAAGGACAACACCATTGCAGACGCTTTGTCTAGACTTCCACAAGGTATGAATGATACCAACAGTGACTTGGAAAATGTAAATGACTACAGGATTCTCTTAATGCAAGATAAGCAGTATCACCAATATTATATTGATATGTGCAGAAACATGGCTGAATTACAAAAATCTGATCCTCACTGGTATAAGATAATAACATTACTGGTAGAAAAACACAATCATCCTTTGACTAAGTATTACAAGTTACACAGTGATGTGTTATTTTATCGCCGACATCCAAATGCTACTAACTGGTGTGTATGCATTCCCAAAGAGTCTGAACGTAATCTGATTTGGCACACACACTTAGTTTGGGGTCATTATGGGACGAAAAAGTGTTTAGCAAAGATCAGCACATACTGTTATTTTAGCAATATGAGAAGAAAAATTTACAGGGAACGGAAAACATGTGTCATATGTCAAAAATCAAAACCTCAGAATTTATCCACAAAAACAGATTTACATTCTATTTTACCCAGTAAACCCCTGGAAATTCTGTGTACTGACATCAGTGGACCGCATCCAGCAAGCTCTGGAGGCGTCAAATATATCTTAGCTTTTTACGATATATTTTCTAAACATGTAAAACTTTATGCTTTAAAATCCGCCACTGCAAGTGCTATAATACGAAGATTCTCAAGTGATTACCTGACGCACGTGGGAAAACCTAAAGCAATTCTGTCAGATAATGCAGCATACTACTCTGGGTACAAATGGAGAAATTTCTTGAAGGACAATAACATTAAAAGTATATTTATTTCGAGGTTTAGTCCACAATGTAACGCGACTGAGAGACTTTTCCGAGAGTTAAACCGATTCATGAGGACCTATATTTCATCAAAACATACTAATTGGGTGTCCTACCTAAGTCTTTTCGAAGACGTACACAATAACTTAAATATTTACGATACAAATTACACACCTAACGAGATCATGTTCAATTGCAAACAGAACGATCAGTGGATAGAACCATTACCTAAGTTGTCAGACAAGGAAATCACACCAGAACAGAAAATAAAAGAAGTTTTGACTACGCTGACACATCACGCACAGATACGAAACAAACATCACAGAAACACAATAAAAAGAAAACAAAAATTCGAGGTAGGAATGCTTGTACTACTTCGTACTCATCATAAATCTGTAGCACTAAAACGACGCAACGCTAAGTGGCGTCTGCTATATGAAGGACCTTATATAATTATTAACATACCGCATCCTGGTGCGTATCTGTTACAACATCGTAGAACTAACAAAATTATTGGGCTATACGCACACCGAGATCTTAGAGCATTTCATGCGGAATAATGTCAAAGTCATACCCATCAAAACATTGCTAAGCAACTCGAAAAACTCTGTTGCTACAACACAGATAATAAGTAGTATAGAAATTTTCATTTCAGCGGTTTCAGTGACGCAGTTGAAGGCAGAAGAACTCTTCTTTCAGCGCGCGCCACCACCTGGAAGACGGAATATTAAAATAAAATTTATGTTTACGTAGCAGTGAATGATATATTAATTTTTCACGGAACATTTGTGACTGTAGGTACCACTGACTTGGTATGACACCTGACGAACCGACAGACGTCATCTGTGAAGCGATCTTTTACTTCGAAAAATAGATTAGACGCACATCTCTCAACACGAAAAGCATCTATCAGTAGTCAAGGCCACACAGACACTATACACACACGCACAAAACGCGAGGAATCGAACAGTTTTCCGTCTCTTATTATTTTGAATATTTATTGAGTAGTGAAAACGCCTGGTCTTGCCTACTGATGTAATGAATGTTGTGTCTAACCTATCTTAATTTCAGATAACATCACAAAAAACATCGATAAAATCCCAGCAAAACCGTTAAAGAGGACGTAAATATCTGCAATCCATGTAATCAAATGTGACACAATGTAATAATTTATAGCTATGTAATGATGATGTAAACATGTTTATGTGCAACTGAATTATGTTTATGCTAAGAAAATATGTGATGTGTATATGTACGATTACTCATGTTTATTTTTCTTTCAATGATGTATAATGTAACTGTTACTATGTAAAAAATTGGAACAAAACGAGTGCCAAAAAGACATTGCATAGTGAACCACTGTTCACGGACATTAACGAACATTACTAACTCTGCAACCACGCAGAAACCTATGTGAAAGAAACGGTTAATGCCTTTCATTATGCATCGTACCTATGTAAACGCGATGAACCATTTCTTTGATTAATAACTACGAACATTTAGGTGAGCTATATTCAGCAAAAAAAAAAAAAAAAAAAAAAAAACTGAAAATGTGAAGTGCATAATTCGTGCATCGTCTAGTGTCATTACTACAGTACCTAACTTCAAGATGTTAACCGGATTAAATGGACACAAAGTGCCTGTCCAGAAAACAACACGACGGGTGGAAGAATTTTGGTTGGAACTTCAGGGAATGAAATGTTCTCGAAATGTGACGGACACTCTTACCTGGACTGTCCAATGGATCGACGCCAGCTATGTGCCATCCGAGGTTCTGCAACCAAGCTTCCACGGAATGTAAAAAACGAACTGCAATTACTCGACGGGTCACGTCAGATCTGTAATAAACAATACTTTTTGTCACAACGAACTGTAGCACAACGACTATAATGGAAATGGGAAATGGACACGCTTATGTATTAATCACGTTGTTATACAACGATGTTACTGTGATCAAAAAAAAAAAAAAAACTTTACCACGACGACACTAACCTGTAAAAAATTATTGTGCAGCAGGTGAATATGAACTGAAATAACGTCACGATGTGTATAGGTCAACGCACCTGAAACATACGGACATTTTTCTTTGAAGTATTTCAAAACAATACTATGTAACTAAGAAACATTCAACAATCTAAGTTGAATTGTGTTATAACAAATATTGTAAATTTAAAACTAAGTTACCTGTCATAGAATGTAGTCTTCATATGAAATCTTGCTTGAATATTTTCTTTGTGCAACGATTTAGAAACGCGCGCACACGAACAATATGAACTGCAATACTGTGCCGCGTGATCTAACTGTACAATATAACGGCAGTGCCGGAGTCACACAGACGCTTCTGCGCATGCGCGCACTCTATCTGCCAACATAAGAACTTTTACGGCGCACCCGCGTCATTCAAATTTTGTACATAATGTGTATAATGTGTGTAATGTAAGTCATGTAAATAGTTGTAGATAACTTAGATTTTCTTGTGCCTTTAGGTGAATTGCTCGCCTGCAGATGTGTCCTTTCGCCTCGCAATTCAGGGGGCAATATAAAGGCACATTTGCATGCCGAGCGTGAGTTTCCGCGGAAACGCGAAATATTAATTAAATAAATAATCACTGACAAGTAAATAAAGCCTATGGCACACAACTGCAGCGCTGTGTCGCTGATAAAACAAAAGCATAATTACGTTACTCTTATGTTTGATTAAGAGGGGAGAGCTCTGGTAGAAGTGGTGCGAGAAGCACGTATTTTATTTTATTGTCTGGCACACCGCCATATTTTCATGTTATAGAAGAATACTGCGAGTTGCAACCACACTAGGCACTCGATTCTGTAAAGAATTTGCATTTGTAAAAGTAAGTAGGATTATGAACTGTAGGCAATTTCATTGAATATATCTGATTTAACTAACTATGTAACTTTTTTATGTTCAGTAGACAATCACCTCTGTACGACGTATTGGCATGGCTGGCAAATCATTGTAATATTGAGATTAGATTATGAGTCCGTACCTACCGCAGCAGTCTTTGGAGACGATTTAATTACCAAGTCCGATTATTTCAGTTTTATTTCACGGTCAACTACGAGTAACATTGCCTTTACCAAATAGCCATTGTCAAGCGTCTGATTCCGAATAATTAAACGTCCACGTTCCAGATAAGGAAATGTCAATTACAACCAATCACAATCATATACATCACAAATAGTGAATAATTGAAATATTTTATTTATCGTATTTTATTTTATTTATTTTATACCCCTCACCGGGGCAAATCTTGTTGCTTGTAGTTTGGTGTGTTATACTTCGAAGCCAAGCTCGTATTTATGTAGACGAGTTTCATCAGTCAACCATTCGAGTCTTCCTTCCACTGGATTTTCTGCCCCACGCGAGAGATGGCAGGTGTATAAGTATGAAATCGTAATTTCTCCTATAGATGGTGCTAGCCGTGAATGTAGGGCCCGTAAGACTGCGTCTGCGGCGCCATCCGCTTCCTGTAACGGCTGTCGATGAATGTCAACACGCAGTAACCCAAGTTCCATACATCGGTATCTGTTTCAAACCCGTATACATGTCAAGTTTTGTGCCTTCGCACTACGATCTGGGGACAGCATTGGTTTTCTCTTATCATTTGAAGAAAACTGCTGCAGAACCGCATCGGATGCTTGTCGAAGCTTTTGGCGAACATGCCCTTGGGAAGACATATTGTTTCGACAGCCTCAAAAAAATTGAAAAGTGGTGATTTGGACATGAGAAACGACGAGCGCGGGAAACCACCGAAAAAGTTCGAAGACAACGAATTGCAGGCCTTATTGCATGAAGATGATACTCATAATTAACAGGAACTCGCAGAACAATTTAATTTGACGCAGACAGCAACGGATCGGTTCAAAGCTATGGAAAAGGTGCAGAAAGTGGGAAAGTTGGTTGAGCACGAACTGAATGAAAGACAGCAAATCGAAGGACCAGTTGTGAAATGCTGCTTGCCATACAAAAGAAAGTCGTTTCACCATCGAACAGTGACGGACGATGAAAAATGGATGTATTTTTAGAATCCTGAGCGTCGTAAATCCTGGTGAATCCAGGCAAACCATCGACACCAACTGCAAGACCAAATCGCTCTGGAAAGAAGACAATGCTCTGTGTCTGGAAGGATCAGAAGGGTGTCATCTGAGCTGCTAAAACCTCGCTTCCTACAGCATATGGTCGACTTAAATCGAGCATTACGTGAAAAACGATCGGAATTTGAAAAAAGGCAACGCAAAGTCATATTGCTCCTTGATAACGCCCCATACACACAGCAAAACAGGGCAGGAAAACGATCGAGGTGATCAGTTGAGAAATACTACGGCATGTTGCTTACTCTCCAGACTTGGTTCCGTCCAGTTGTCATCTATTCGCGTCATTGTGGCACGTTCTTGCTGAACAACGCTTCAGTTCGTATGAAGAAGTACGAAAACGGCTCGCTGACTGGTTCGCTTCAAAAGAAGAAGTTTTTTTTTTTTTTTTTTTTTTTTTGGCGCGGCATTCATAGCCTACCGGAGAGGCGGGAGCAATGTATAAAATGCAATGGATATTATTTTGAATAAAATATTGTTTATCTGTTTCAAACTACGGATGTGATTGCAACCAAATTCCGGTTTCATACCTCTATCCCTGGTAAGTATTTATCGTTACTGCCTCGTGGCGTGATTTGAAGGACAATCTCCGAGTGCAATCTGATGACTTCAGCTTTATTCGCTTTACTTAAAAAGAAGTGTGGTGAGCAGTGTACGTGTCTGCCCTAAAGTAATTTCGGGTCCCTTCGTCCGGAGCACATTGCTCGACGCCCTGTGGTTCCATATCAGCCAGCTTTAATTGTTTCCCTTTAATGGACTCATTTTTAGGTAAACTTGAATTACTTGTTATATTCTAGTCAAACACATTCTAAGGGTGTTTGTGGCGTACCTATTTGAAGACTGTTTTGAACAGATTGTTATGTAACTTCATTTGGTGAAATATTAACTTCCTTCTCGCGTTGAAATTTGCTGTAAATTTTTCAACAATAATAAACAGTGGCAAACAAGATTTGTATCTTTTTGGGAACAGAATAACATTAGTTGCAAGTTTAAATTTGTGTATTTCACTTTCACATCAAAGACTTTTGGATAGTTGAAAGAAATTATTTGAATACTACTATAACCTTTAGTTATTTGATCTCACTGAAATGTTTGATAACATTGTTGATCCATTACCAGTAATTGTTCTTAAGTGTATCTACATAAACCATTTTGTCTTAATGTGCCAAGGTTCCGTCGGCCCAGTTTGTAAAGATATGCCGGCCTGGGTGGTCAAGCGGTTCTAGGCACTACAGTATGGAACGGCGCGACCGCTGCGATCGCAGGTTCGAATCCTGCCTCGGGCATGGATGTGTGTGATGTCCTTAGGTTAGTTAGGTTTAAGTAGTTCTAAGTTCTAGGGGACTGATGAGCTCAGAAGTGAAGTCCCATAGTGCTCAGAGCCATTTGAACCATTTGTAAAGATATTTTTCCTGCGAAGTATTAATAAACATTATGATACAAATGATGTTCAGTGCCTATTTGGCCCTGCCATTCCATTCCCAGGAAACCTTACGCAAGTAGTGCGTACCATTCGGGTAGCTAGAGCGTGGTTGTTCCTGGAAGGTGAAGGATTGAATTATATTGAACATGATCCGTATAAGTAATAGTTGTGTTGCTTCTGTCGAGACACATACTGTTGTTTTTCGGCTTTTGGTTTTAGTTTCATTCGTCTGTTATGGAGCCTCGAGTCATGGTGGATATGGGAGTGGGCTGTCTTCGCAAGGATCAGTTGGGGTACGAGTATAAAATCGGAGTATTGACAGAGGATGTGGACATCGCAGAGCTATCGGTGCATGTTGACGCAGATTTGGGGGCTCCGATGCAGGTGACTGTAGAGCGTATTGTTCCGGTGAGCGTGGCCATCGAGCACTACGTCGCTCTCCTGTCAGAGATAGGGCATACCTTCAATTTCCTTCGGTTTAGTGCCCATCGTTTTCTCAGCTGTACCACAATGAGATACATATTACGCACTGGCATCTATAGTCGCGTAATCCTAGAGTAAACCTAAGGTTGATCAACTACATAATAGACCGATACATTTGCATATGAGTTTGAGTGCCTTAGAGTGGGGAGAGGGGGGCTAGGATCAGGGGCTTAGTCGCTTGCAATATCCGGTGTTTATGAAAACGAAACCGTTTCTTTGAGGCCAAGAAATGGCGATATAGAGAACCTGTAGTCCAGTTTTGCTAAATCCCTTCTTGAATGTGTTGCGCGGGATAGAAAGCGTTGCTACCGATACTCAACAAGGGTAGGTTCTATCTTTGTGGTTTAGTGTTACCTTAGAAAAGCAAGATAATATTTTTACAATGTCCTAGGAAACAGATTTTAATTTGATATTTCGTCTGTGTCAAGGAACCTTGGCCGAAATGGTAAGTGAGTTTCAGCGAGGGAGGACTATTTAAGGGAACTGCGTGCACAAGTGCTGAGTGTGTGCCTATCTGCCAGGGTTAAGAGCGACTTTTTAATTAATATTTTTTCAGTCCTACACGATTACGAAGTTATTTGCGTGGCCATCCTCCCCAGAAAGCATTGTAGTGCAGCAAACAAAGGCGGTTTTTATTTACACACAAAAAATACTTGAGCATATTCGTGAAGAACACATAGCGGAAGTGGCCTTTGATCTAGAGTTGGCTGAGCACGAAATTGTTGCCACTATGTTCCAAGGCATTAAACCGGAGGATCATTCCGGCGTCATATTCATCGAGAGGCCGACTACATATCGTGACTTCGATATCCTAGTCACCCTTGTTGACAGGGCTGAACAAGCCGATCAAAGGAGAATATGTGAGAAGGCTTTATCGCAGTCTTACTCCATCTCGCTAGCAAGGTAGGTGTTAGCGCTGTGGCCACCAGGGGCATTTTGCTCGCCAGTGCGAAGTCAAAGGTTGTGAAAGAGGGGTGATCCGTCGGGACAGCTAGGCAGCAGACTGTATTTGATGCGCTTAAGTTTTACATCTACATCTGTGTCTACTTAGATATTCTGCAAATCACACGTAAGTGCCTGGCAGAGGCTTTATCGGACCACTTTCACAATAATTCTCTATTAATCTACTCTCGAACAGCGCCCGGGAAAAACGAACACCTATATGTTTCCATGCGAGATCTGGTTTCTTTATTTAATTTTGATGATCGTTTCTCCATAAGTAGGTCGTCGTCAACAAAATGTTTTCGCATTCTCAAGGAATTCCTTTGAGTACTGCCTCGGTCCTAGCCGTTTATGACTTTAGTCAACGTTTCGCGTTTTAAAGCGACGCCTCTAATTCAGGGGTTGCAGCGACGTTGCTTCAGGAGTAAGGTGGCGACCGGAGGCCTTTAGCCTACGCCTCCAGAAGCCTGTTAACTCTACTCAAGAGTTGGAAGCGTAGGCTATCCTCCTCATGCTAGAGAAATTTAAATACTACCTCGATAATAGGAATACACACTGGAGATGGACAACCAGGTCCATTGTTGGGTTCTGCCTCACCCATGAAAAACTGGGCACATTGCGAGGCAGTCTGTTCGAATATCCTCCTTCCGCTTCAAAATGCACCACAGTAGGGGTGCGATTGCGTTGTAGCAGATATCTTCAGGAGAATGTTCGAAGAGGGGGAGAGTTCTCTCCACGGTGCCTTGGTGATAGGTGTTCTTAATTCTGGTGAGCTTGTGCATTAACGAGAGCAGGACCCCAAGTTGGTCTCCATTAGGGAGCTGTTGACAGCCGGTCGATTAGTTCCCAGGTGCGAAATGTCGTTCAAATGGCTCTGAGCACTATGAGACTTAACAAAAATGGCTCTGAGCACTATGCGACTTAACTTCTGAGGTCATCAGTCGCCTAGAACTTAGAACTAATTAAACCTAACTAACCTAAGGACATCACGCACACACATGCCCGAGGCAGGATTCGAACCTGCGACCGTATCGGTCGCTCGGCTCCGGACTGTAGCGCCTAGAACCGCACGGCCACTCCGGCCGGCTGAGACTTAACAGCTGAGGTCATCAGTCCCCTAGAACTTAGAACTACTTAAACCTAAGGACATCACATACATCCATGCCCGAGGGAGGATTCGAACCTGCGACCGTAGCAGTCGCACGGTTCCGGACTGAAGCGCCTAGAACTGCTCGGCCACCGCGGCCGGCACGAAATGTGGAAGGACATTGTCTGCTGCTGCGGGCGCCGCGTTGAAGAGCTTAAAATCTGGCTGCCTACCGCACTTATTCTGGCTGTTTTCAAATATTATCACAATTCTATTATTACACTCCTTTTGTAGGGAGTCATCTGCGGCTATATAATACCATTCCCAAGAGCCATGAGTCCCTAATCTCGCGCACCCTCAATCGTGAGGTTATAAAAATAGTTATCCAGTGTCGAGAACACAAGATATAAGCTACATTACGATGGGTATGGGGACTGCTTTTATTTACCTGGGCGAGGATCCTCGTGGAGAGTCTTTTCCTTGTTAAGTTGGTTGTATTCCCCGGGCCCAGGATGGGCAGCGTTATACATTTGTGGTGTTTGACGGTTTTACACAGTTCATCTGGTTGCTCCCCACTAGCGGTATTACTGCTAAACAAAGCATTAGGCATTTGAGTAAGATTTTCGTTTGGTTCAGTCCTCCGAAGGTCAATATCAGTGATAATGCACCTTGTTTCTCATCGAGGGAGTTTCGGAACTTCGTTTTCCAAACGGGTGTTAATCACGTTGACATGACACCTCGATACCCCTACCGTCCATTTGCGGAGTGAGTTAATCGTAAGCTAATGCTGTCTATGATTGTCTTCCACAATGACGCTCTTACTATATGGGGTATTTGTTTGTTATGTCTGAACGTAGACTTCAATCCCGTCATACATGATGCACACAGAGCTACCCCTACTTCTCTCATGTCTGCCTATCCCCGTAATTCCCCTTTAACAAACATCCGGTTCGTATAAGATTTGTTGCCCAATGATATTAGTCCTAGAGTGAAATTTTCACTGTGCAGCGGAATGTGCGCTGATATGAAACTTCCTGGCAGACTAAAATTGTTTGCTGGATTGGAATTCGAACTCGGGACCTTTGCCTTTCGCGGACAAGTGCCCTAAGCTCTGAGCTACCCAACCACGACTCACGACCTGTCCTCACAGCTTTACTTCCGCCAGTAACTCTTCTCCTACCTTCCGAACTTCTCAGAAACTCTCTTGCAAAACTTACAGACTTAGCACTCCTGGCAGAAAGGGTTCTGCGAAGACATGTCTTTGCCACAGCCCGGGGGATGTTTCCAGTAAGAAATTTTCACTCTGCAGCGGAGTGTGAGAAAGGCAAAGGTCCCGAGTTCTGGTCTCATTCCGGCACACTTTTCTAGTCTGCCAGGAAGTTTCATATCAGCGCACACTCCGAGTGAAAATTTCATTCTGGAAACATCCCCCAGGCTGTGACAAAGCAATGTCTCCGCAATATTCTTTTTTTCCAGGAGTGCTGGTTCTGAAAGTTTCGCAGAATTGCTTGTGTGAAATTTGGGAGGTAAGAGGCTAGGTACAGGCGCAAGTAAAGCTGTGAGGACGGGTGGTGAGTCGTGCTTTGGTAGCGCCGATGGTATAGCACTTGCCCGTGAAAGGCAAAGGTTCCGAGTTCGAGTCTCGGTCGGGCACACAGTTTTAATCCACCAGAAGTTTGATATTAGTCCTGAGCTAAAAAAGGATGATTGGCGTAGAGCTAGGGCAAATAATCAGAGCGCCCGTGAATAGGAAGTAGTGAAGTACATCCACGGCCGTTATGTGAGGAACATTCAGGTCGGAGATTTAGTCTACTTGAGCGATATTAGGGGTAGGAACTATGGGAGTAGGTCGTCCAGAAAACTGTCACCCCGCTTTGGGAGTCTGTGTAGGGTGTTGGAGGCACACCCTTCTGTAATTCTTAGGCTCTGTAACGAAGACAGTGGAAAGGAGTTGCACCTTCGTCAAGTTAAAAGAGGTAGTATTAATTAAGTTTCCTTTGTGAGCCCTGCTCGACCCCCCCCCAAACCCCCCTCCCCCCAAGGCCCAACCACCACCCACCACCATAGGGAGGCAGACTGAACCACTGCATGATCAATATTTCGCGCCATATCTTCTGGAATACAGTACTTAGCGTAAAGGGTCAAACATTCCCTTAGAAAACTTTATGAATGACTGGGCTGGTAAACCTCTAACGTTACTTGATTTTCAAACAGCTGAGCAAAACTGAACGTACTCAAGACATTTCTCTCTGTACTTATTCTGATCAACACTAAACTGACACACAATATTTCTTTTAGCGCAAAGCAATCTGACTTTCAATATTCCCTACAAAAGAATGGCCCTGACTAACAATAAACTATACCTTTCATGAATGACTTATCTCACTAAAATCTTCGTTACTCGAACTACTGCAATACAGCGAGCGCCAATACTGCCTGGTGAATAAAAGATTCTAACTACTGAAGGCAGTAGCTACTGATAGGCATAGTTAGCAAATGAAAGATTTTGGTAGAGAACAAATAATGTATTTACCTTAATAGTGTTTTATATAAGTTCATGACATCCAGTCTTACCAATTTCGTTTCTCTGACGGACACACGTACAGATCGTCCGCTCTCAAATCTCTGCCCTCTCTCTCCCCACATTAAAGATGTGGCGATGAAGTTTTCAAAGGCGGCTTTCTGAATGTAAAGAATACCGAAATTTTTCTCGAGGTTGCCTTCTGCGTTACTTTTCTCAAGCCCAGTCGGTGCGCTTGACAGTGAGTCCGCAACAATGTTCTCCTTAACGGGAATGTAGACTATTGTGAAGTGCAATTCTTGCAGAAACAATGCCCAATGTTTTAACCTGTCATGATTTAATTTTGAGGACATAAGAAATTGTAATGCACGATGATCACTGTATACTTTTACGTGCTTACCAAAAGAAAGAGACAGAATCTGTTAACTGACCAAACGATAGCTATAGCTTCTAATTCAGTAACAGAAAAATTCTTTTAGTTTTTGTTTGCACTCGGCTAGCAAAATCAATGGTTTTCTGAACAGTAGTGTCATTTTCTATGGCTTCTTGTAATAAATGGACACCAAGACGGACTTTAGAAGAATGCATGCTATGGCAGAAATCTTGTGACAGATCTGGATGAGCTAGTATCGGCGCGTTAAGTATCTCTTCTTTCAAAGAATTGAATTCCAACTGTGCCTGTTCGTCCCAGTTCCAAATAGTATTTTTTCTAGTGAGAGAACAAAGTTTTGGTGTAACCAGAATTTGCATATTCAGAAAACGTCGGTAAAAATTTACGAGACCTAGAGAACTGCAGACTTGTTTTCTTGTGGATGGAGCTGGAATGGCTCTGATTGCTTCTAACATTTCAGGATTCAGCTGAATGCCTTTAGAAGAAATAATGTGTCCCAAAAACGTCACCTTTGTCCTACCGAATCCAGACTTTTCCAAGTCAACTGTAATTCCAGAGTCTGCAAAAATACGTAACACACTGTTGAGGATGTGATTATGTTGTTCCCATGAGGTTTCTGCTATTAGAATATCGTCCAAATATAAGATGATGTGACGTTTTAAGAACTCAGGTAATATAGAATTTAGCCCACGAATGAGTGCAGGTGAGAAATGTTCAAACATAAGGAAATTTCCAAAATTGATAACAAACGCTGAAACAAAGAAAAGCTGTTTATTTTCTACATTCTGGACTAAGTTCGATCTGAGAAAAGGTGGATCTGAGATCAAGAGAAGACAACACTTTTACACCATTAAAATTTTGAAGAAGTTCTTCCAACATTTACGGCCTGCCTGTTTCAGGAATGATGATAGTATTGATTTGTCTCGAATCTAAGACAGGCCTGATCGATCCGTTTTTCTTCTCAACAACATGTAATGGATTGTTGTATGAGCTTACTGCAGGCTCAATGGTTTCCTCGTCAAGCATAGATTGTATTTATGTTCTAACACGGTCCCTATAATGTGCCGGAATTACGTACGGTATAACACAAAATTTAGTATGCTCAAGAACACGAAATTGGTATTGAAATCCCTTGATTGTTCCTGTTTTGTAAGTAAAAACAGTGGAATGTGCTTGTAGAATCTCAAAAAGGTCCTGCCTATCAGAGTCATTACAATTCTCAATTGTTTGAATTTTATTCTGAATTAGCTCATTAGTATCAAATATGCCGTCGATATCATCCCTGTCAGTACTTGCAGAGTGATTGTTAGTTTCAAGTACCATCAAACATACCGAACTGTTGTCTAACATAAGGTAAAGACGATTAATTTCCTCGTCATGGTATCAGTGCCAATCTTCAAATTTCAAAGCTATTGACCTACCTTCTTTCTCTGAACTTATTTCAGCATCGTGAAAGTTTAAGATTGCTTTGAATTCATTCAAAAAGTTAACAGAGAAATTGTGGCTTTGACAAAAGAATTATAGGTTGGTATGTTGGCGTGCATCTACACTTTTTCCAACGATTGCACCTTGTAATTTAATCTTACGTAACAAAAGTGTGGGGAAATAGTTCGATTTGTTGCATTTGCTAAAGGCTGTTTCACTAATTACTGAAATGGGACTGCAAGAGTCAAGTACTGCCGTAAGTTTTACGTCATTTACTGTAATGTGAATTACAGGATATGCAATGTTGTTATGTTTTACGTCGTGTTCCTGGAGTAAGATGTCCCTAATATCTTCCATTTTTACGTAATTACTAGCCACAGCAGCTACATAATCAGCTTCATAGGTACGTTTTGTGGCTGCGAGCGGTGTGAGTCATCGCTTACCGTCTCTTTGTTGGCACGCATTGTTATTGGGATTTGGAGATCTAACTTTATAAATTCATCTTGTCGAGAGTGCCCTGCCCTGTTCAATCCCGCCAATTCTGATGAAATTCAGATCTGTCGTTATGTCGGTAGTTTCCATAGTTTCTTTTCTGTCGGTGATGTGGTGGAGAACTTCTCTCGGAATCGTAACTGTGCGGTGGACCGTTGCGTCTGAAGTTATTCTGTCTCCCTTGATAATGAATATTTTGGATCCCATATTGTCTGTTTCTCTGATTGTCTCTGTCATAGTCATTACCATGGAGAGGTGATCTTCCCTGAAATTATTACTACTCTGCCAACGGTTGTCATACGGGTGAGGTCTGTTTTGGTCATGATTTGCGTTGAAAGAATTGCCTTGCCTTGTCCAGTTATTATTTTTGTCATCCCGGAATTGTGAGGGATGTGACCTGTAATTGTTGTGTTCTTGTTTCCGCTCCCACGATTGTCAGTGTCAATTTCCAATTGTTGTAACAGTCGCTGAAAACCTTCGCCGGCCGAGGTGGCCGAGCGGTTCTAGGCGCTACAGTCTGGAACCGCGCGCCCGCTACGGTCGCAGGTTCGAATCCTGCCGCGGGCATGGATGTGTGTGTTGTCCTTAGGTTAGTTAGGTTTAAGTAGTTCTAAGTCCTAGGGGACTGATGACCTTAGAAGTTAAGTCCCATAGTGCTCAGAGCCATTTGAACCATTTGAAAAGCTTCAATGTCGTCTTTGCAACGTTGTGCCAAAATAATATGTCGTAAATGTTCAGGCAATGATCAAGCAAATGCGGGTGAGTTCTGAGGGGGTGTATGGGTTTAGCAGATACTGATTCTTATGCAACATGTAAGACATTTCCAGGGGCAGATGTGGACTCTGACCACAATCTAATGGTTATGACCTGTAGATTAAAACTGAAGAAACTGCCAAAAGGTGGGAATTTAAGGAGATGGCACCTGGATAAACTGAAAGAACCAGAGGTTGTACGGAGTTTCAGGGAGAGCATAAGGGAACAATTGACAGGAATGGGGGAAAGAACTACAGTAGAAGAAGAATGGGTAGCTTTGAGGGATGAAGTAGCGAAGGCAGCAGAGGATCAAGTAGGTAAAAAGATGAGAGCTAGTAGAAATCCTTGGGTAACAGAAGAAATAATGAATTTAATTGATGAAAGGAGAAAATATAAAATGCAGTAAATGAAGCAGGCAAAAAGGAATACAAACGTCTCAAAAATGAGGTCGACAGGAAGTGCAAAATGGCTAAGCAGCGATGGCTAGAGGACAAATGTAAGGATGTAGAGGCCTATCTCACTAGGGGTAAGATAGATACTGCCTACAGGAAAATTAAAGAGACCTTTGGAGATAAGAGAACGACTTGTATGAATATCAAGAGGTCAGATGGAAACCCAGTTCCAAGCAAAGAAGGGAATGCAGAAAGGTGGAAGGAGTATATAGAGGGTCTATACAAGGGCGATGTACTTGAGGACAATATTATGGAAATGGAAGAGGATGTAGATGAAGATGAAATGGGAGATAAGATACTGCGTGAAGAGTTTGATAGAGCACTGAAAGACCTGAGTCGAAACAAGGCCCCCGGAGTAGAAAACATTCCATTGGAACTACTGACGGCCTTGGGAGAGCCAGTCCTGACAAAACTCTACCATCTGGTGAGCAAGATGTATGAGACAGGCGAAATACCCTCAGACTTCAAGCAGAATATAATAATTCCAATCCCAAAGAAAGCAGGTGTTGACAGATGTGAAAATTACCGAACTATCAGTTTAATAAGTCACAGCTGCAAAGTACTAACACGAATTCTTTACAGACGAATGGAAAAACTAGTAGAAGCCAACCTCGGGGAAGATCAGTTTGGATTCCGTAGAAACACTGGAACACGTGAGGCAATACTGACCTTACGACTTATCTTAGAAGAAAGATTAAGGAAAGGCAAACCTACGTTTCTAGCATTTGTAGACTTAGAGAAAGCTTTTGACAATGTTGACTGGAATACTCTCTTTCAAATTCTAAAGGTGGCAGGGGTAAAATACAGGAAGCGAAAGCCTATTTACAATTTGTACAGAAACCAGATGGCAGTTATAAGAGTCGAGGGACATGAAAGGGAAGCAGTGGTTGGGAAGGGCGTAAGACAGGGTTGTAGCCTCTCCCCGATGTTGTTCAATCTGTATATTGAGCAAGCAGTAAAGGAAACAAAAGAAAAATTCGGAGTAGGTATTAAAATTCATGGAGAAGAAATAAAAACTTTGAGGTTTGCCGATGACATTGTAATTCTGTCAGAGACAGCAAAGGACTTGGAAGAGCAGTTGAATGGAATGGACAGTGTCTTGAAAGGAGGATATAAGATGAACATCAACAAAAGATAAACAAGGATAATGGAATGTAGTCTAATTAAGTCGGGTGATGCTGAGGGAATTAGATTAGGAAATGAGACACTTAAAGTAGTAAAGGAGTTTTGCTATTTGGGGAGCAAAATAACTGATGATGGTCGAAGTAGAGAGGATATAAAATGTAGACTGGCAATGGCAAGGAAAGCGTTTCTGAAGAAGAGAAATTTGTTAACATCGAGTATAGATTTAAGTGTCAGGAAGTCATTTCTGAAAGTATTTGTATGGAGTGTAGCCATGTATGGAAGTGAAACATGGACGATAAATAGTTTGGACAAGAAGAGAACAGAAGCTTTCGAAATGTGGTGCTACAGAAGAATGCTGAAGATTAGATGGGTAGATCACGTAACTAATGAGGAAGTATTGAATAGAATTGGGGAGAAGAGAAGTTTGTGGCACAACTTGACTAGAAGAAGGGATCGGTTGGTAGGACATGTTCTGAGGCATCAAGGCATCACCAATTTAGTATTGGAGGGCAGCGTGGAGGGTAAAAATCGTAGAGGGAGACCAAGAGATGAATACACTAAGCAGATTCAGAAGGATGTAGGTTGCAGTAGGTACTGGGAGATGAAAAAGCTTGCACAGGATAGAGTAGCATGGAGAGCTGCATCAAACCAGTCTCAGGACTGAAGACCACAACAACAACATGCAACATGTCTTCAAAATACTTGACAAGACAGGAAAATTCAGATTGTTCGAATTGTTTCATCATTATGATGCTATGTTTTACTCAGTATTGAGTAGCTTGAGATCAATATGCTGAGAGGAAGGCATCATAAAATTCTCCTTCACTGTGACAATCATGAATGACCGATCGCATTCTTACAGCTGGTTCATTCTCTAAATTGTCACACATAAATTCGAATCTGTTCTCGAATGACCAGTTGGTAGGAAAACAATGAGAGAATTGATGAAGCCAGACTTGTGGATGAATGTCGTTGCCAGAATTCTTAAATGTTTTGAATTTACGTGTAGTAATGAACAGCTTATAGTGAAAGTCATCGTGTCGGCGAGTCGCATATCGGTCGTTGTTACGTCGTGTCGGCTGTTCCATCTCAAAATTCGTTGCACTTTTCCAATTTCTATCATAATATCCAGAATGCCCTGTGTTTATATTTTGTGGCTTTTCCGTATTTCTAAGTCCCTCTTCCCGTGTTGGAGCGTTAGTGTCCTCTGATGTATGTAATTCTTGTATTACTTGTGCCAACTGATGTTGTAATTCCCGGATTTTTCTTTTTTGTTGCGTATTAATTTGATTTTGTTTAAATTTCTTAATTTGTTCATACTCTCCTGTGTCAGTGAAGGCTACAGGTCTTGTGTCATTTAGATCATCATCTACCTTTGTAGATAAGTTAGTGAACTGATCCGAAAGTTCGGCTACTTTCTACGATAATGAACTGATTTCTTCAGTGTGTTTTTATGAACCAAGTTTCAGAGTGTCCATTTGAGTTGAAAGCGTATCTACTGTGTCCTTTAAGTTTTACTGAGTTTTTGCAAGTTGCGTAACAGAATCGGTAGATGCTACTGAGTCAATTTTAGCTTGCAAGGTGTCGTGATTTTCATGAACAATAGTTTGCAGTTCCTTGATAGCTGGATCGTGATTCTGTAATGCATTTTCATGACGCGAAAAAATAGGTTGGAAAAGCTCACAAATTTGTGTTTTTACGTCATTACAGAGTTTTTGACATTTCGATTCGATTTTAAGTAACCCAACATTTAAACCTTGACGTGTTTGTTCAAGCGTGGTGTCTAACGTTTGAAGCTGTGGCTGTGTTTGTCTCTGGTGTTGTTCCATTGTGTCTAACTTTTGAAGCTGTTGCTGTGTTTGTCTCTGATTTTGTTTGATTTGTTGCATTAATTGCAATAATAATGTATTAGTGTCTGTAATCTGTTCCTCTATGCTTTTCGGAAGTACATTTTCACCTTCAACATTAGCATTTTGAAAAGCAGAAGAAGTGTCTTGACTTATTTGAAAAAGGTGAGGAAGCAAAACCTGAATCTACAGTATTTGCAAAATTTTTTCCTGTCATTTCGTAATTCTGAGCCGAGCTGTTGCCGACCGATCGATCGATAATGCCTCCCTATTCACTAATTGTTTCACTGTCTACACCATTATTTGCCGCTCGCTCCATTTCCCTATGCACAGTTACCAAAATACCACTGTGAATGTTTGTTAATTCATTACACGGTGGTGCTGATAAGCTACGCTCGTCGTGACTATCGTTTCTCAATTTACTTTGGAGCCTAGTGGTACGTTTTTCACACGCCATAATTATCACGTATTTCGCACGATAACAAGAAAGCACAATTTGAAGAGCAAAAACAAAAAAAAACCCATTAACATAGCACAGAAAATAATATCTAGTTAATTGCAAGCGCAGCTGCGTAATACTTGGTGCGAATCTACGTGCATACCACAACAGTTTTACACTACAACAAAGAAAAACTACAACTACAAAGGAAATTCTCTCTACAATTAGGCGCTAGCAATAAACAATAGCTACACTAACAGCACAAACTACAATAAAAAATCTGAATATTCCAGTGAGGTATCCTCAGCTAAGAGTCGACATATGAAACATCCCCTTAGAAAAATTTATGAATGACTGTGCTGGTAACCTCTTACGTTATTTGATTTTCAAACAGCTGAGCAAAACTGAACGTACTCAGACATTTCTCTCTTTACTTTATCTGATCAACACTAAACTGACACACAATATATCTTTTAGCGCAAAGCAATCTGAATATCAATAATCCCTACAAAAGAATGGCCCTGACTAACAATAAACTATACCCTTCATGAATGACTTATCTCACAAGAATCTTCGTTACTCGAACTACTGCAATACAGCGAGCGCCAATACTGCCACGTGAATAAAAGATTATAACTACTGAAGGCACAAACGACTGATAGGCATAGTTGGCAAATGAAAGATTTTGATAGAGAACAAACAATGTGTTTACCTTAACAGTGTTTAAAAGTCAACCAGTCTTACAAATTTACTGTCTCTGATGGACACACGTCCAGATCGTCCGCTCTCAAAACTCCGCAGTCTCTCTTCCCACATCCACCACTTCTAGCGGCTCACCTCCAACTACCCAGCGCTATGCGCTGTTCACATCCAGCTGCCCAACACTACAATAGCAAATATTTCAACAATGCAAATCATCCGCAAACTGCACACAGCGCAGCCAGTGATTTTCATACAGAGCGCTACGTGGCGTTACCAACATAAAAACCTTAACAGCCTACTTACAAGTGGCGTGGAAAATTTGGCGCAAGTGCCATTGCGGCTGTTTTCTAGGGAGAGGCTGTTAGTGAAGCAGTACGGAAAGCACAGGTCTGCAGGGCAAAGGGCCAGTTGTTTGTTCTACAGCAGATATGACTTCCAAGTTGGTCTGGCTGAGCGTGAATCGGTAACATGAGCAGACATATTATTGGTAGGTTGATCAGATCTGTAAGCAAACGTCGCTATCGACACCATTTCCTGGCTGCTCCAAATTTTTCCACTGCGTGACTTTCATAAGTTGCTTCGTATACTCAGTGACCAACTCTCAGGTCGTTGGTTGGTTGGTTGGTTTTTGGGGAAGGAGACCAGACAACGTGGCCATCGGTCTCATCGGATTAGGGAAGGATGGGGCAGGAAGTCGGCCGTGCCCTTTCAGAGGAACCATCCCGGCATTTGCCTGGAGTGATATAGGGAAATCACGGAAAACCTAAATCAGGGTGGCCGGACGCGGGATTGAACCGTCGTCCTCCCGAATGCGAGTCCAGTGTCTAACCACTGCGCCACCTCGCTCGTCTCAGGTCGTTAATTCGGTGCTAAACCGACGTGTCATTTGTGAAGGCTCACATTCCTCCCGCTGTGTAAGTGATACTTGTGACTGGTTTGCTTCCTGCGCTTGTTTGTTCTCTGCTGATTCTGTATTGGACTCGGTTCAACCTCCTGTTTCTGTTCCTCCATGTGCATGTGTTGCGCCATGAGGTTTGAGTAATGTGTTGCTTGTATCGAAAGGTAATAGCTTCCCATTGGTAACTGTCAGAGAATAATGATTGTGCAGTATGTTTTAAATTGTTGGAGCCTTGTAAATTTCTTTTATGTTCAATGTCATTAATCCTGACGTCCAAACACCTTTCTTCCCTAGTACCTTACGTACTAAGTCTGCAGGTCACTTTCCTTGCTTATTTGGAAACTGCAAGCTTATGTGCGTCACCGGGGCGAATCTAGTTTCTTGCATTTTGGTGGGTTATACTTTCAAGCGAGGCTTGTGTTTACGTAGACGAGTTTCGTCACCCAACTGTTCGCGTCTTCTTTCCATCTGTGTTTTCCGCCTCGCGCGACTGTTAAGTATTTACCGTTTCTGCCTCGTGCGGTGATTTGATGGACTACCTCGGTTGGCTACTGAACTTCTTTACTGGCAGGTGGTGTAAGAGGGTGGGGGGGGGGGGAGGGGTCTTTGCCAGTTACCTTATTATCATTAGCGACTTTTCACAAACATTTTGTCTGTTATGCCATCATGGCTTAAGTGTTACTCGTTCCATTTGAAAATAACTTTTCTGTTCATCAGGCTATCATTGTATACTTGTGCCTTTTGGGCGTGTTCCCACTGGTGGCTCAAGAAAGGAGGAGTGTTGTGAGCATTGTATCGGGACTGCCATAAGTAATTACGAGTCCATTCCTCCAGACCCCATTGCCCTATGCTTGGTGGTTCCATATCAAGCAGGTTTAATTGCATCTCCTTTTAATGAACTCCTTTTAAGGTAAATCTGAATTGGTTGTTGTATTTTAGTCGAACTCTTCTAAGGATGTTTGTGGCCTACCTATTTGAAGACTGTTTCTTAGAAAATTTGAAGAGATTGTTATGTAACTTCATTTGGTGAAATATTATCTTTCTTCTCTTATTGAAATTTGTTGTACGAAGGTGGCTTGAAAAGTTCTCGGAAAGGAATGGAAAAAAATAGTACTGAAACTTTCTTTATTTTTTAGTGTAGTCTTCTTGTAGATTAATGCACGTGGTCCAACGATGTT
The DNA here is from genome assembly GCF_023898315.1 of Schistocerca nitens. Taxonomy (NCBI): domain Eukaryota; kingdom Metazoa; phylum Arthropoda; class Insecta; order Orthoptera; family Acrididae; genus Schistocerca; species Schistocerca nitens. The sequence goes on along the minus strand of NC_064620.1, from coordinate 195,734,208 downwards.
CCAGTGCCTTAATCCCATCTCGAAAATGAGTTTCCCCCAGGGCTGCAAAATAGTTATCAACGCCGGTTATCAATTCTTCTTTTGACGTAAATCTTCGTCCATCAAGAAAAATGTTCAGTTTTGGGAAGACATGGGAGTCTGACGGAGCCATATCAGGTGAATAAGACGGGTGTGGCAAGAACTCATACCTTAGTCCGTGTAATTTTGCCATGACGTGCGTTTTTGATCGAGCGTCAAGAGTCGCGGCACCCATCTCGCATTTAATTTTTTTCACTTCTAATTCTTCAGTTAAAATGTGATATATCCTTTCAGATGACATCTGGCAGGCGTGAACAATTTCACGCACCTTCAATTGGCGATCCTCCACGATCATTTTGTGCACTTTTGCAATGTTTTCTGGAGCAGTGACTCATCTTGGCCGACCACTGTGCAGATCATCATCTAAGCTCTCCCGTGCAAATTGAAATTCATTTGTCCACTTGGAAACAGTTTAATATGAACGAGCAGAGTCATCCAGTGTATTCTGGAAACCGGCATGGATGTCCGTTGCTTTCATACCTTTCTTTACGAAGTACTTAATCACTGCTCGAATCTCTATTTCTCCCATCTTCGCAAATCACTACGCGAGAACAACAACAGAGTCACGTCACCACCGCAGTTCTCTTCCAAGGTCACTGACGTGGCACGTGTCTACAGCCAACAGTCCAATGAATATTACGTGAACAACTCGCTGCGATAGCGCTGACCTCTCGTGGTGATTCCGAGAACTCTTCAAACCACTCTCGTAAATATCTGAACAGTAGTATCCAGTGCATACAAGATTTGGTACACATTTTGAAAGAGAATAAGATTTGCTGTAAGTTTAAATGTTCACACTCCATGTTGCCATGAATGTCTTTTTGAGAGTTGGGAGCAAGTATTTGAAATAACACCGTAACCTTTTGCTATTTGATCTAACTCAAATATTTGAAATATTTGATAACATTGTTGATCGAATATCAGTTATTGTTCTTAACTTTATCCAGCTGAACAATTTTGTTTTAGTATTTCAGGTCCTGTTGGGCCTAATTATTAACGCTATTACTGCTGAGAAGTGTTAATCACAATCTTAATACGAATGATGTTCAACCCTTATTTGCCCCAGGCTTTTCACTTCCAGGCAATCTTATGGCAAGGGTGCATACCAGATGACTCACTGGTGTTGACGTGATTTACAAGAATATCGCTTATTTCATGGAAATGTGGGCAACAGTGCAGAAAACTCTCACTCTTGGCGTAGAAAACGCAGTTAGTACTGGGATGGAGTAGTGTCTCATCGACTGATGAGCTTCTTCTCTCCAAACACGACTGCAGTTGCAGAGAACAAAGGTTTTATTTGTTATGGCTCAATGTACAGGGAGAATTGTTTCTGTGATTTACACTTTGCCTACTTTACCTTGCAGTGGATTCTCACTAGCAGCCTCTGTCCTGCATAGAAGTATTGCTGTTTCATATTCTTTGCATTCCTTCTCTTCCATTGCTATGCTGCTAGTAGATGCAACTGGTTTTGGAGTCACGTATCTGTGCACGGCCAGCTGCTGCTTTTATGATGCTTGGATGCATGCTGATTTGCTCAGCAGTGTACCATTTAGCTTCATGATTCCCAATTCAAATTCTATGGCTGTTGTGCAGTGCTTTCTGTCATACGATCGCAGTTACATCTCTGGTCATATGGCTGCTCGCGAACTCCATCTTCCTTTGAACTGACAACGAGTTCGGCAGGCTCTCATAAAATGTCCCAATCAATATTTTTATATGCCCATGCCATAAGTAGCGAATCTCCTCCTCCTGCTTTCCCGTCTGTCTCTTGTATTTATTTCCTATCTGCTTCAGTGCTTTCTACCATTCGTTTTACATAGAATGGAATATCTCCCTGAATCCTCCTGGTTAAGAATTCACCTTGCCCTCTAGATCACGTTCATCTAGCCCTATCCATGTACAACAGAAAGGAACCAGAATCTAAAGACAATGAACTGCCGCTCTCACAAATTTTTCATTGTAGAATGATCCCAGACACAGAAAATATCTTCAAACTAAATACGAAAAAAAATTCTCACACAATACAATTTTTCTTCAACACAATTCTCCAAAATACAGGTAAAAACAAAAAAAATAGGTTAAAAGTGACATTAAGTTTTTTGTTGTTGTGCTGCACTATCATGAACTCCAGATTAATACGCAAGCTACAATATGGAACACAAATGGGTGCTACTATTTTTTGCAACCCCAAGATGTGTCTCATTGTGCCATCCTAACCACATACCACAGCCTCGTTCAATGAACAGCATGTATTCTGTTTAACATATTTAGTATTTAAATATTATTCTATTACTGCCACACTATAGACCAGAATGAAAGTTAACTAAGAGAAGTAACTATGTAAATCAGATTTGTACACCACGGCCTGCCGTTGATCTGCTGGAAGCTCTAACCACTCATGTAACGTTATTATTGAACTTGCACACGTATTCAAAAATACATTTGCAGTAACGGTAGTGGTACGTGTGCCTGCAGGAAATCAGATCATTTTGCTCTCGTTCACCAACTCGTTGGTGCATTCAACTTTTATGCGGCAAAGATAAATTTCAGTTTCCTCATACAGTTCCGCAAAACAGTAAAAATTACTTCACAGATAAAGGCCAGTAATAATGTAAGAAAATTGTACTATCATTTTCATGTGGGCATATTTCTTCATTTTGAATGTTGCTTCCACCTTACTTACCAGAGTCGAGGAAAATAAGTGCTATGTACGTTACAAAGCAAATCATTGGCCATAAAATACGAATGAGTGCAATGATAGTTCTATTCTCCGAATACTCGCTGAACTTGCCCACTGTGCACAACGATAACATCGTCGCAATGAAAACAACATGTTCATCTGCGCACCAGGCTATATTTGTCGTTAATGGATCACAAAACCAAGGAAAAGTTGCAGGAGAACGTAAGGGGTATGGGGATCTAAGTTGAGACTGAGAGTAACAGATTTTTACTTGTTCTAATGATTTACAAAAGTCACCTTAGAATTTAACAGAGAAAAAAGTTCTCCAAAACTAAATTCATGTTACAAAACGACACAAGCACTGTGTGAAGGTTCTAAAAACTGCAGAAGACTAAAAATAAAGGGGAACAAGATTTGTTCATCTTGGCAGCTGGTGAAATTAATGTTAATGAAAGAAAAGATGCTAAAAATTATATCCAAATCAAGAAACGGGATTTTCATTGCAAACATAGAGTAACAAGCGACGCTGAATATGGATCGCACTACCACAATTGTAATACATTTCTCCAAAATCAACCGTTTGCTCATCACCTGGCAGACTAATGAACCCCATGGTGGATAGCGACCGAATGAACATGAAACACAGATTTCCTTCCGTAACTCCCAACTTTCAAAAAAGCTCTATATTGTGTAGACGACTGAATGCTGCAGCTAATGTGATGAACGAGTATACCGCTTATTTCAGAAAAATGGGATAACACTGGAGAAACTTACCACTATTGGCGTACAAAACGCACCTTAACAAATAAGAAGTTGATAATGAGATGGAGAAGCATCCTACTGATTGGTCGGCATCTTCTCGCGAAACTCTGTGGCAGGATGACAGTTCGATTGGGTACACCAAATTTTGGAGCAAAAGCAACGACCTTTCCAAGGTGGTCGGACGTTGTCTCGTCGTCTAGTTCTTTGACGTCCGAACAGAGTAGGTTAAAATATTGCTGAACTAGTCTCTGGCAATGTCAGTGGCGGCAAATCACCTTCCGTTCATGGCTAGGAGAGGCGCCTGCTCTGCTGACAAAAGCAGAAAGAAAACCGCAACCTAAAACTACTTAGCTCTCAGGAGATCCCTGTCCACCGCCTAACGAGATTCACTAATCGTCTTCTGCCGGAGGACCACACCGGGGGAACAACTTCCACATGAGAAAAACGCAAGGGATTCCACCAACTTAAAGTACCCAGTACATGCTAAATAAAATTAACCTCGAAATTATGGCAGAGATATGTGACAGTAATATTACATTTTTCATTGGTATTATTGACAGGATTAATTACCACTACTTGGAGAGTTCTAAAATTAATCTTGGAAACTATAAGGCAGGACTACAAATGAAGCGCAAACTACAGGACGAAAAGTGGCTATTTCAGGACAGCTGTACGAAATTTTTTTGTGCGCTCATAGAATAATGTACGTACATAGCCTCATTTCAGTGTTACAGCCATCCCATGGAATTTCATTTTAAGGAGACATTGCGAAAGTTTGCTCTCTACATTTTCAGAACTGTCAGAAAAATGTTAACGGAAAAATTCGTTCTTTAACTGAGATTGGCATGTCAGGAACCGATGTTCGCAAAAACTATTAAAGAACCAATAACTCCAACAGAGATGATCTGAGTTAACTCGCGTTACAGGGCTGTCCAAGAAATGAGGATGTTCTCCACAGAATCGGCGAGGAAAGGAATGTAGGGAAAACACTGATAATAAGAAGGGACAGGATGGAAGGATATCTGTTAATGTATCAGGGGATAACTTGCATACTACTAGAGGGAGCTGTGGAAAGCAAAAATTGTAGAGACAGAGACTGGAATACACCCAGCAAACATGGTGGAAGTAGGTTTTAATTGCTAATCTGGAATGAAAAGTTTGCACAGGAGAGGAATTAGTGGCACGCCTCATATAACGATTTAGAAGGCTAATGACAAAAAAAAAAAAAAAAAAAAAAAAAAAAACGGGAAGATATTGCTAACATTTTGTCAGAAATTGTGTCGAAGCAGCTGGTAAAATGATTTGTCCGTTTTCAGCGAAACATTCGAGAAATTTCAATGAAACTGAATGACTGAGCAAATGTGAATTTAATTGGTGGAATGGAGAATTTCATGACCGTCGGAAAAAATAAGAGAATAATCTCTGACGCAAGAAATTTACGGTTCTTTGTGTGACCTAGCATTTATGATTGACATTTCTAACAATTTTATCATGTTAAATACGTCTCGTGTGGGCAAATATGAATTAAGTAATCAGCTGTATTGTCGTATTTACTTGTGTCAAATGTGATTCAAACATAAATGAATCGAGATATTACGTCCGTTTTCCTTACTGCAAGAGAATGTATAAACAAGCCGTTACTTGATTTACTTAACAACCCTTTTGCCTGAAAACACACCATAGCTGGCGCATCTCGGATTTACCGAAAGCCAAACGACCATATATTATGAAATAAACTCGATGAAGGAAATCTACTGAACTTCTGGGATTGTAACAGTAAAAACAATTGCAGGTTATCGCTAGATAATAATTTACATTGCTTTATCTTCTTTGGGTCAAGGTGCAAAAAATGTTTTCCTTAATGACTATTAACAAATCAATAAAAAAGAACTGTCTGACCAATGACAGTTTCAAATCAAGTTTAAGCTTAAGTAAGACAAAAATGTAGCAAAACATCAAAACAATTGTAACATCTACGTTTAAAATAATATTGTGTAAATTGTTGTTCTTTACGAAATATGAGTTTAATTATATATGTCTTATCTATTTTGTAAAACAAATGAAATGCAATACAAAATGAAAAAACAGGTAGAAATGAAATAATGACAGCTGATATTTCGTTACTAAAATAAATCGTTATATTTTTACTGTGTATGAAAGGGGAAAAGTTCAACAATATTCACCTGCGTGCGCAACTGAAAGGATTAGAATGGTTTCTGATCCATCTGCTTATCCCGGAATGAAACCTGAGACCAGTGTTGACTTACAGTCCGTTAAAGCACTACACTGAAGAAGCGCTTCTGGAAAATGAAAACAGTCTACAGTCTGTGTATCCCTTTCTTTGCGCGCACAATGGGTATTAAGAATTCAGCGGAGACACAATAGCCCCCCAGATCTCGCACCGCTCTTTCCGCGCTGCTCCCATGTCTGAACTTTGCATAGTTTCCTCTTCGCTTTTTTCATCTGCGTCGCTTTTGCCGTACCCCGCGAGCTGCAGACGTCGTCAAAGAAGTTGTCTGAGCACAGCGGCGGCGCGAGACGCGCGAACTTTGTCTGAGGCGACGCGGCGCAAGTCGAGGCTCTGGAGCACATCTGGGACACAGTTCCAACTTTGCTCGCCATCTCCCTCTCTGTTACATCTCCAGGCGCCTTGCCCTCTGCTATCCCAGTTCCCATGCTGCAAGGAAGACGCATACATTTAGATTCGTATGTATAAAGGAAACGATATGCAGTATGCTGAGTGTAAGGCTAGCAGTGTACAATCATTTCACAGGGTGCGTCACCCTTTATGTGCGAACCGTCAAGTGGTAATCACCGCAACAGTTATTCGAAATACAGCTGCCATGTTACAATGTAATGACATAATCAGTGCTCGGGGGCGTTCAATGGGTCTCACTGGCCGTTCAGTATAGCACTCGTACTCTATGAATTCAACTTGTAGATTTCATCAACGAATATTAAGAATTGTTTGTTTCAGTTGACTTTACGACCTTGAACCCGAAGTTTGTAACCTCCCCCTCACTTATCGACCTTAATGACAGTGAAAAATTAAACCGCGTGTACCTAATGGAAATTTGGGAAAAGCAATCATCACCGAAGTTAATGTGTCGCTAAGAGGGAGGAAAGGGTTACATCTGAATGAAAGGAAAAATGCAAATGAAACTGGTGTAAATTAATTTTGAAAAGCGGTAAAGTTAATAAAGAAAGTAAATGTGCGGCCGTTACGTTAACAATTAACTAGCGGTAATTAGATATTTGAGATTTGGGGGAAATTATGGTCGCTAGTCCTATGGACAATTACTATAGTAACTGAAAAAGAAAGGTTATTACACATATAATTAGCACTAGAAGCGTGGCAACTGAAGGTTGACACGTGTAGTGTGAAAACTAAAAGTATGTCAGAAGTAATAAATTTCGCTACACTCTGACTTAATTTAGCAAAGGAATTAATAAAACCGGAAAATTGAAAGTTAATTTAGTGACTGAAATTAATAGTGAGCTTTGTTTCTGAAGCATATCGAAACTCAGTAAAATACGGTTAGTCTTGGGCTACCTCAACAATCATTTCAAAAGCTACTTGAATCTACGCGATTTAGAAATAAGAGATTTAACTTTGAACTTGAATTAAATGATCTGAACAATTAACAATAGTAAAATTTAGTACGTACCAAGCTGAGCTGCAGTCACAGGTAAGCTAAAATACGGTAACAAAACTCGCTCTCTTAATTTGTACTTGTGTAATCTAAATATTGTAGCCAGCTATGAATACTTTAACTGAACTTAGAAATTAAAGCAGTGAAATCGAATTATATTACTTTAATGCTGGCGTTTGAATTTCAACGACACTCGGGTTCATTTCGGAAAGGGAAGGGACCCTGCTTGGCAATGCAATTGGGACAATGAGCAACAAAGGTTCATGCTCAGTTGCTGTAAATTAGTTATGAAAATGGAAGTTTGAAAAGCTGTGGTCTGCCATACAGTTCTAAAACCATACGTGCTTCCAGTCTTCCTTGTTGGTTGATTGAAGGTTTGAAGTCGTCGGTCGAGGAGGTGGCGACAGTCACTCATTGTCAGCCGTCGCTGTTGCAGAATCTGGATGTTGGCGCGCCTTCTTCTCGACACGGTCACCAGGCAAAACGGGCTCTTGATGTGCGCCAGCTAATGCTTCCCGTCCGCGACACCGTGTCAGAAACTATCATAGCAAGTCGAGCGCAATTACATGCTACCCAACCCCGAAATCGCGGCAACTCGCGGGAGCGTCATACAACACACCTGCTCAACTGCACTACCCCAGCCAGACTCTCCTCTGCCCGCGCTCCACGCGCCAGAGTTAACACTACCAAAGATCTTAAACACTTTCGTTCTTCTCACGACCTATCGATGTATTCGTTCGATAGCATAGTTTTCCCTAGGCAAGACCCAGCGTAAAATACAAATAATATTTACAAAACAAACCAATTATACATCTACATAAATGCATATATATATATATATACACTCCTGGAAATTGAAATAAGAACACCGTGAATTCATTGTCCCAGGAAGGGGAAACTTTATTGACACATTCCTGGGGTCAGATACATCACATGATCACACTGGCAGAACCACAGGCACATAGACACAGGCAACAGAGCATGCACAATGTCGGCACTAGTACAGTGTATATCCACCTTTCGCAGCAATGCAGGCTGCTGTTCTCCCATGGAGACGATCGTAGAGATGCTGGATGTAGTCCTGTGGAACGGCTTGCCATGCCATTTCCACCTGGCGCCTCAGTTGGACCAGCGTTCGTGCTGGACGTGCAGACCGCGTGAGACGACGCTTCATCCAGTCCCAAACATGCTCAATGGGGGACAGATCCGGAGATCTTGGTGGCCAGGGTAGTTGACTTACACCTTCTAGAGCACGTTGGGTGGCACGGGATACATGCGGACGTGCATTGTCCTGTTGGAACAGCAAGTTCCCTTGCCGGTCTAGGAATGGTAGAACGATGGGTTCGATGACGGTTTGGATGTACCGTGCACTATTCAGTGTCCCCTCGACGATCACCAGTGGTGTACGGCCAGTGTAGGAGATCGCTCCCCACACTATGATGCCGGGTGTTGGCCCTGTGTGCCTCGGTCGTATGCAGTCCTGATTGTGGCGCTCAGCTGCACGGCGCCAAACACGCATACGACCATCATTGGCACCAAGGCAGAAGCGACTCTCATCGCTGAAGACGACACGTCTCCATTCGTCCCTCCATTCACGCCTGTCGCGACACCACTGGAGGCGGGCTGCACGATGTTGGGGCGTGAGCGCAAGACGGCCTAACAGTGTGCGGGACCGTAGCCCAGCTTCATGGAGACGGTTGCGAATGGTCCTCGCCGATACCCCAGGAGCAACAGTGTCCCTAATTTGCTGGGAAGTGGCGGTGCGGTCCCCTACGGCACTGCGTAGGATCCTACGGTCTTGGCGTGCATCCGTGCGTCGCTGCGGTCCGGTCCCAGGTCGACGGGCACGTGCACCTTCTGCCGACCACTGGCGACAACATCGATGTACTGTGGAGACCTCACGCCCCACGTGTTGAGCAATTCGGCGGTACGTCCACCCGGCCTCCCGCATGCCCACTATACGCCCTCGCTCAAAGTCCGTCAACTGCACATACGGTTCACGTCCACGCTGTCGCGGCATGCTACCAGTGTTAAAGACTGCGATGGAGCTCCGTATGCCACGGCAAACTGGCTGACACTGACGGCGGCGGTGCACAAATGCTGCGCAGCTAGCGCCATTCGACGGCCAACACCGCGGTTCCTGGTGTGTCCGCTGTGCCGTGCGTGTGATCATTGCTTGTACAGCCCTCTCGCAGTGTCCGGAGCAAGTATGGTGGGTCTGACACACCGGTGTCAATGTGTTCTTTTTTCCATTTCCAGGAGTATATATATATATATATATATATATATATATATATATATATATATATATATATATATATAGTAAAACAATTACAATATATAAAGACACAGAAATGTAATATCTTGAGGTAACAAAACAATGAAAAAAATTATAGTACAATAGATGGAAATAGGAGGATATGCATTTCCGGCGTTACAAGTTTATTTGTGCTCTCAGATTTTATAGCTATGTGGGAACAGAATAATAAAAAAAAAGAAGCGGCAGTTATTTTCTAATCAACGGGTTGAAGATGCGTATGACATCATCAGCCATTTTATATACTTTTGATAATTTAAATTTCGCTGGATTTCACAGAAATTAAAAGTGTAGTACATCTACGTGACCCGTCATATCAACTCACTCTCAAGTATTTAAAGACGACACCGTTGCCTACGGTTTAAGTGATGTGACATCACGAAATAAAGTATAAAATGTGTATGTTAATAGGATAGCTCTTTCTTGTATCGCATTAGAATTTAAAAGAATTTTTCGTTTGCGTATATAATCTGTTGGAATGCATATTTATGTGGTAACAACCGTACTTGAATCCAGTATTGCGTCCTGAAATTTGTCTGCCATCGTGGCAAAATAACATGGTCTAAGTGAAATTATTAGGAAGTTTCGATAGATCGACGATTTATACTGCCTGATGAAAAGTAAAGCATATTGGAGGAGTCTTAGTTGGATATCAACGTAACTGCTTACACTCGCACATCGTCCGCAGATATTCAACGATTCGAGCTACAATTCTCTGTGACAGATACACCGGCTTCAAGAGTGCATTAGTGTCGTTCTTATGTAATGTTGTTACCTGGGTTGGCAACACTATTGCACTTTCGGAAAAACTTTATCCACACAATACTGAAAAAAGGAAGACCCGACAATTGCGAGAACTATCGTACAATCAGCTTACTAGTTCATGCATAAAAGTTGCTCATAAGAATAATATATAGAAGAATGGAAAAGAAAATTGAGGACCCGTTAGGTGACAATCAGCTTGGCTTTACGAAAGATAAAACTACCGTAGATGCAGTTGTGACGAGGGGCTGATAATGGAAGCAAAACTGACGACAATTAATAAACGTTCATAGTATTGGGCGACCCGAAAAAGGCGTTCGACAACGTAATATCGTACAAGATGTACAAATTTTAAGAAAATAGGGGTGAAAAATAGGACAACATAGAGAGGCGCGTGTGTACAACAACCACGGGGAAACAATAAAACTGTAAGACCAAGAATGAAATGCTCGGATTAAAAGAGTGTAAGACAGGGATGTAGCCTTTCGCCCTTAATGTTCAATCTGCCGGCCTCAGTGGCCGAGCGGTTCTAGACGCTTCAGTATTGACCCGCGCCACCGTTACGGTCGCAGGTTCGAATCATGCCTCGGGCATGGATGTGTGTGATGTCCTTAGGTTAGTTACGTTTAAGTAGTTCTACGATCTAGGGGACTGATGACCTCAGCTGTTAAGTCCCACAGTGCTGAGAGCCATTTGAACTATTTTGTTCAATCTGTACGTCGCAGAAGCAATGAAGGAAACCAAAGAAGAATTCTATAGCGGGATTCAAACTCAGAATGAAAGCATATCAATGATATGATTCACTGCTGACATTATTATTCTAATTGAAAGTGAAGAATTGCAGGAGTTGTTAAATGGAATGAACAGTCTAATGAGCACAGAATATGGATTGAAAGTAAATCTGAAAAAGACAAAAGTAATGAGAATTAGAGGAAATGAGAACAACGAGAAACGTATCACTAAAACGGGGACTCCCGAATTAAACGAAATTAAGGAATTCTGCTGCCTATGCACCACAATAACCCACGATGGAAGGAGCAAGGAGGACACAAAAAGCAGACTAGCACAGGGAAAGATTGCATTCCTCGTCAAGAGAAGTATATTTGTATCAAACATAGACCTGAATTTGAGGAATACATTTTTGAGGATATACGTTTGCTGCGTTGAATTGTATGGTACTGAAATATGGATTATAGGAAAACCGAAACAGAAGAGAATCGAAGCATTTCAGACGTTGTACTGAAGAAGAATGTTGGAAATTAAGTGAACCGTTGAGATAAGGAATGAGGATGATCGCAGTAGACTCGGTGAGGAAAGGAATATATGGAAAAAAATTGACAAGAAGAAGAGGAAGGATGATGGGAAATCTGGAAAGACAGCGGGAAATAACTTCCGTGGTACCAGAGGGAGCTATAGAAGGTAAAAACTGCAGAGGAAAACAGAGATTGGAATACATCAAGGGAATAAATGAGGATGTTGGTTTCGTTTGCCACTTTGAGATGGAATGATTGGTACAGGAGAGAAATTCGTGTTGGGCCGCATCAAACTATTAAGTAGACTGAAGAAAAAGACTTGGCCTAGTTCGGTATGGGCGTGAACAGCGTTATCACCACGAAGGACCCGGAGTTGCGGGTATCGTATTGTATTGTATGTTAACCGGGGACCTAGAAACGACAGAGACGCTCCGTCCCCGCCGCAGCCGCAGTGGTCCATAACCCCACGACGTCTACCGCAGTCCACTTCACCCCTCCACCGCCCCACACCGAACCCAGGGTTATTGTGCGGTTTGGCCCCCGATGGGCCTCCCAGGGAACGTCTCACACCAGACGATTGTAACACCTATGTTTGCGTTGTAGAGTAATGGTCGTGTACGCGTACGTGGAGAACTTCTTTGCGCAACAATCGCCGACATAGTGTAACAGAGCCGGAATAAGATGAACAAACCCGCATTCGCCGAGGCAGATGGAAAACCGCCTCAAAACCATCCACAGACTGGCCGGTTTTCCGGACCTCGACACAAATCCGCCGGAGGGATTCGTACCGGGGACCAGGCGCTCCTTTCCGCCCGGAAAGAGATGGGGGTACTCGTATGGGGCATCGTTATCAGCGCCTGATATTGTTTGAAAGTGGTCAGATTGCGGATCTCCATTGGACCGGCTGGTCGAATCGTGCAGTATCCAGGCTTATGGGCCATTTGGATGTGACACTCGTTCGTTGTTGCCACGCATGGGAACGTGAGGACAGGCAATCTCGTTGTCCATGTTCCGGTCGACCACGTCTTACCAATACATCAGAGAACAAGTAATGGACAGCCCATAGCACGCTGTCATTCCGTGCCTTGTCCTGAGATTTTTTGTCCTCCAGCATCCACAGAATAAATGTTAGTTTTCTAAACAGCCATTTAATTGTATTTGAACCTGATACTTTGCTCCTATTTCTTTCTATTCTCAATTCGTAGTTCCAAAATATGAGGTAACTTATCTAAGTCGTTTCAAAATTTGTGTTTGCAGTTTTCTTACAGCAAACCTAAACGCAACTTCGGGAACATCGGGTGGAATCAATGGAATCAACAAGTAATCAGCAGTTTTGTACTGTTGTTATAAATTTGTCTTTTGAATAAGGTGCGACGGAAAAACGGTCCGATTTGGATAAAGTGAAACACGCGACGGATTTTATTGTACAACAGTTTCAATCAGAGCAACGAAATCCTTGCATATTGTCATTCCACAAAATGTTCACCTTTTGAAAATGATATCTTGTAGGTTAGCACCTTTGTTACGCTGACGCTTAGAATATCTGCGCTGTAAACCGTTCACGGGACGTTCCGGAATCAGTATAGGAATGTTTCTTATTTCTGAACGAATCGTGTCCTTATGGTCCACAGTTACGTGTAGACGCCTACCACACATCGTTTATTTCAGGAATCCCCAATGGAAGTAATCACAAAAGTCTGGAGACCTGGTAGGCTACAAAAACGTACCCATTCATTGAAATGATGGTTACTAAACACTCTGGGCACTTCTGCCACTCAAATTTGAGCACTATGGGACGTAGCGCCATCTTACTGAAACAAAGGCTCATTTGCTGCAAACTGTTCAAGTTCAGGTCAGAGGAGCGTGTCAACCATGGGAGCATTTCTCTGACATATGACTGTGGTTGGTCGTCCATGTTCATCCTCATAAACGAAAGCGCACCATACTGGTACCTTTTGGTTCTGTAAGGAGCTTTAATGGGGTTCATGAGGATTATTATCGCACCAGTAACCACTGAGTTGAAAATGGCCCTCGTCATTCATCCACGGCGAATTCAAGAAGCCTTCATTGTCCTTAATTTCAGTCAACTGTTCAACAGAGTCATTCACATTTCGTAATCGCTTTCATTTAACTAGTACACTACGTGTGTCTTTTAGGGCTGCACCTTAAAATCGTCCGTAAATTTCTGTGTACCCTACGACTGGACATTAACACAGCTGCCACAATTTATCTCAGATAATGGTTTGAACTGTTGCTTACAGCATCTTGCACCTCCCCCACTCGTTTCTGTGGGTGACAGCTTCTCAGTCTTCCTGACGAATTCAGTTTACATGCACATCCTGTTGCTTTAATGTTTTGCGCCCGTAACTTGACTACATGTGCCGAAAGTGCAGGATCATTCTGTCTACGGCAGAAATTATAACGGCATCGTTTCATCTTAAACGGCGAATCCTAACATTGTGTGTCAACAACCACTCCATGGTGAAGAAATCGGCGTTCGGTGCGGTGTAACAGGAACGTGCATCATTGGACTTTTATTTTTTGACACCATCTGAGCCGTGGTCAGATCGTGTTAATGCCGTTTTTCCTTTTGGTCATTTTGTCACCTTCGAGTTGTGTCTTATTCCTCCCTCAGTTACTATCAGCACCGGCTATTCAATTGCTCCGTCAGTGGGAGCAGCAGCGTTTATCGATACTAGTACTGCTGTAACTTCTTTGGTGTGACAGTTATATTTCCATGTCACGGCGTGTGTGGCAGGTGGTCGGTTGCGGCGGAGCAGCGGGGAAGTCTTTGAGGCGTGTGATCAGGCTGGGGCCGCTGGAGGCGTGCACGCGCACTAGCTGCCAGAACTGCTAAGTACGTCGCCCACCTCACCTGCATACTGGAGTTGAATAATCAGTGAACCGGGCTTGAAAGGTCAACCGTTGTGACATCTCTTCGTTAATTGCTGGTTGTTGCATCCTGGGCTGTCCCCGGAAGCAGCAACGTGATGATGTGTTGGAGTCGGCAGAATTTTGCAGCCGTCTCCCTGTATGGTGTTTAACCATTGAAATGATTGTAATTTGTTAGTGAAGTGCACCAGCGGGATCTTCTGCCTTATGGCCGTTAACGTTCCAGTTACCTGCCCTGGTCGTCAGCGCAGTTTTGTGGCAGTGTGTTTTCCTTGCCGTGTTGATGCTGTCTGGCACGGTGTGTAGTTCGACAGCTTGGTGTTGCTCTCTTTTTCTCTTTGAGCGTTTATTCTACCTTGACTGTGTTTATACGCCATTTATTAAGAGACAATCCTGCTGCGATCCTCGTCTTTGCTGGTACCTTTGGTTGTCATGCTGTTTGTCGGTTGGAAGGGAATTGATTAGGCGGTTGGTTGGTTCCTCAGCCGTCCGTAGGTCGTGCTGCAACCCGATTGTTTAGTGTTAACGCTTGGCTGCCCGGCTCGCCTAAACTGTGGTTAGAGTTTCCTCCCCAGGCCACCCATTGGAACACTTCTGAGCACCAGTGTTTGTTGTTTGTGATTGTCATTTTATTTGGTTGCAGGTACTGTGCCAGGCCTTCAGCTGTATATTAATATTGTCTGATTTGTGTATTAATATTGTCTGCCTACAGCCCAACTTCATAATAACTTTAAGATTAGGCCTTCAGCCATGTTTCATTTACAATTCTTGTTGCTCTGTATTTAGGCCTTCGGCCGCGTTTTTTTCGGAATCCGTGGCTTTAATATGTAAATCCTTGTGTGTAACATTTCTCTTTTATTATTTTGAATTCTTGAAACGGACTTCAGGCGTGTTCTGTAAATGTTTACCTTAATGTTGTCTTTAATTATTCTTGGGTAATTGCTTGGGCCTTCAGCCAACAAGATACTTAAAGTTTTTTAAAGATGTTTTTCTGTTATACTGTGTAAAGCCTTATGTTTAATGTCTCTCTTTTATTATCTAAACAAAATGTTTTTAATTGGGCTTTCAGCTGGAGAATTAACTTGAATTTTTCTTAATATGGCCTTTAGCCGGAATTTGTAAATGCTTGGCTTTTAAAGAATTTCCTTAGCTGATCTGGTATATCATTTCTGCCTTTATCCGAGATGATGTTGTAATTTTACTTAAGTAAGGCCTTCAGCAGTTACTCTAAATCCTGGTGTTTTAAAGGCGATCATTTAAACTTATTCTGGAGAAGTTACCTGGGCACTCAGCCGTGAATTGATCTTTGTTGTCTTAAAGAGAAAACTGCGCATTGGTTTAAGGAATAAAGTTGTGTGTGTTCTTGTATAACTAACAGTAACTGACCTTGGCCCCTTTCCACAACCTGATCCACTCTGTCCTGCGAAACCAGATTTCCACCCTCAACATATTTGCATATACAGAAAGTTTTATACATTTTCTACTCAACTCACAGAATATGAAAGACAGTACTGCGTCTTCCAGCAAGATGGGGCAACATGCCAAATGTCTAATATATCCCTGGAACGAGTCCATGATGTCTTCAGTGAGGGACTAACTGTTAGCAAAATTTATGGCCATCGCACTCACTGGATCTAACAACATGTGATTATTTTTGTGGGGCACCGGAAGAACTGGGTCTATGAAACAAATCCACACACAATACAGGAACTAGAAGACAACATCAGCCATGAAATTGCCGCCATAGATATTCAAACTCTACACCAGGTGTATCTGAACATGCTTAGATGTGCACAGCTGTTTATTGATGTTGCAGGGGGTTACTTTCGACACCTTCTGTAATGAATTTTTCACTGTATTGTAAATAAATAGTAATTGCATTTCAACTCTTAGGTTCTGTATTTTCACTACATTATTTCCTTTATACTTACATGGGCTATCCTTATCTGCTCCACCCTGTGATATTCCTAACACTGTTTTCAGTATGGAAATTTTTTTTGAGATTTGTATTATCAAAAGTTTTGGCTATCTTACTAGAATGATTCCGTAATAGGACAGAAAACGAATTTAGTTTTTAATATGGCTTACCCTCCATCTTTGGAAATATCATTTGTGTCTGATTTTACTTAACGTTTAGTATCCCTCTGTAACTTTCCTTAACTGTCTGTAGTTTGAAATTATTTATTTAGCCAAAATTTTCTAGTGTTGTTCGTTCTCTGTTGACCTCATCTTCTTTAGGCTGAAAATTTGTTAATCACCATATCTTAGAGCAATAATGTGCCTATTTGTGAGTTTCTGGGTGGTATGTCTTATTATTGATTACTGTCTCTGTGGTGCTTGGTTTTCGAAAAATTCCAAGTTTGGATGCTGAATGTCGTTTTGTTGTGATATCTTAGAAGTTAATACTTCCATGGGTGAATTTGGTATTATCATGCAGAAGCCTTCTGTTTACCTGTGAATGCGTGGTCGCTATCGTATTTTATGGACTGTAAGACGCATCTTAATTTTTAACCAGTATTTTAAAAAATATCATTTTTATCGTTTTTATTATTAGGTTGCAAAGCCAAACTAAAAAATTCTTAGTTTATAAAACCTAAGTGACCTTGAAAATCCCTGAAAATCGTTATCACAACTTCTTCTTCTTCCTTTTCGTTGTCATTGTTGTCCTCTTTGTATATAAGATTGTCTTCACTGCCATCGAGAGTATTACTTACGCCGCACTTCTTGAAAGATTTAACAATAACGTCTTCTCTAACTCTAGACAATGTCTGTTTTATTCGCTGACACGTCTGTTTGATTGTAGGTCGTTTTGAAGCTCCCTTGTGCGTTAATTTTGTTGGATTTCATCCATGAGCGAATTGTTCCATTTCTTTCTCATATACACTTTAAACGGTGTATTTATAGAGACATCAGTAGATTGCAGTTGGGAAATAAGTCCTCCCGAAATAACAAAGCTCTGAATTCCCTTGTCTCAGTTTCTCTTTCACAGAATTTTTCAAATGACTACAAAACTGGTCTAGCAGAAGAAGAGAATTCTTCTTTACTAAAGCACCATACATCTTTCCCACTCTGTGTTAAGCCATAATTTCATCAGCCTCGTCCTTCAAACCCTTATCACGTACGTGAACAACAGTACCTAGCGGTGTTCTTCGCTTCAAGATTACCGTTGGATTAAGTTTACTACCGACAAGACAACATGACAGGACAATGCTGCAGTGCATTTTTTCACATCCACTTGTTTTTATAGTTGCGGTTTTAGCACCTTTCGTGGCAAAAGTTCTGTTAATCAGCACATCAAACGTCAGAGGAGATTCGTTCATATTCGCTACTAGGCTCAGTTCCATACTGGTTTTCTTTCGAAGTTGAATATTAAAGCGAGGGAATGATGGTAGTTTCTCCTTATACTCTTGTGGTATTTTCCGAGATGTTTTGGTTTTGGTTCGTTTGCTAAGTCCATGACACTTCATAAACACATTGGCACCAATCAACTCCATACGTAGAGTCTGTTTAAGTTATACTGTGGTGCTAGCATACAAGCGTGTATTTAAATCATTATTATATTAATTGTAATGATATTTTGTCGGTGTCTATTTCAATGTGTCATCTTTCAGTTTTGGTCATTTTGCATTCAGTCCTCTATTTGCATATGTAGTCTTCCTCATTTTTTACAGTTCTTGTTTACTAGCCTAAGAACTGCGAATCGTTTTTTCCGGCTGATGGAGGGCCAAAATGCCACTCAGCTGCTCTATTTCCATGTCTTATGCACATAAAGTTACTTTCAGTTTATAACGCGCATCATATGAATACCTTCTATTTTTTCCACCACGAAACTAGCTTCTAACAAAAATATTGTACTATTACGGATAACATAAATCACTTTCAGTTAAAGTTCACAGGCACCATAGGCTAGACAGTGTACTGGGTTTGTGACGACGGTGCGAGAGGGAGACAGTGTTAGCAAGCTTGTGAATCTTCGCAACTCATGTTCGTCTCATTGGTGCACTACTGCTGCCAGTTGAATCCAAAATGTTGCCAGACAGAGAGAGGTTTTCCGTGGCATCGAATATATGGCCATTTTTGGGACTGACAGTAATTGTAAATCAAACACTGGACATTTTTATAATAATTTCGAGTATAAGACGCACTTGAACTTTGGAGGCAATGGTTCGAAGAAAGAAATAATTCTTGTAGTCCGTAAAACACTCTCTTCTTCTCTACAATTTAATAGCATTAATGTATCATCAATGTAACATTTGTAATAAATGATCTCCTGTGCTATCTGTTTAAATTTGACAAAAGTTTTTACTTCATTAGGTTTTATGAATATTTCGGCTAAGTTTCCTAACGTGCAGTTGCCCAGGGCTAAACTATATGGCTGGGAACAAGTATCATTTTGAAAGCAAATGCAGTTAAACGAAAAAGTGAGTTGTAATAATTGAATGACCACATTTATTTTAGCTGGAATCAGTTTCATGTATTTAATTAAATTATTTTGAATTATGTTTATTTTGTTTCACGGGGATATTTCTGAAAAGATTAGTGATGTCAAAAGAAACCATTTCACTGTTGTCAGTAAAATGACATACGAAACAGCTGTGACGTTGATGTTATAACTCATTACAAGACATACTGCAAAATACTGAAGATAGTAACACAAATCAAAGCAAATACATTACGAGAAGAAGACAGCCACATCAGGTAACAAGATAAAGATAATATGAGACGTATGGAAGTAGGAGACTGGTAGAATCAGAAATGAGTAAATGATTCACTAGTAACAGCTGTGCGCAGTATTGGGGAACATTATAAAAAGCATGTCATAACTGTTATTGGAAACATGGAATTATCAGGTAAACTGAATGCTGTTATTGCACATCTCAGACTACTCATTACAAGTTAGAACCATAAATGTGATCCTCACTACGCTAGTAGACGTATGGTCCGCGCAGAAGCCTGAAAATCAAAACATTCTTGTGGTTTTGATAAAAACCAACGAAGGTAATTAAAGTGCGTTTTTTTCTGATTTCAATAACAATTTATTTGTGCAACCATTAATTTATCAGTGGAATGGTCAAAATACGCTGAAGTTAAGCCTTCGTATAAGAAAGGAAATAAAGAAATACCGCCAAACGTCCATCAAATTTCATTTTGGTCAGCAGTCTCGAAAATTTAGAACAGATGGTATACAAGCAGCTTTTTAACCATCGGGCTACAAGTAATGTATTGTCAAAGTCAAATTTCGGAATCGTAAAGGACTTCCCTGTTGAGAAGGCTGTTTAAATATAGACCGAGAATGCACATTAGACAATAAGCTACCGTCAACTGGTACACCCTGTGATTTGTCAAAGGGATATGATTGCTTATGAAAAATCCTTTTGCATAAATTAGAGTGTTACGGTGTAATAGGAAATGCTCTAAAATGGTTCAAATCTTATCTTTCTGTTAAGAAACGAAGGATATCAAAAGGTAAAGGTTGTATATTAAACTATCAGCCATTTTACAACTGAGAATTAAGGAGCAATTATACATCTGGTGTCTCACAAGGTACCATTTAAACGCCCTTACATTTCCTTTTGTATATCATTGGTCTTTCGTCTGTAATACTGGTAGATGCCAAGTTTGTTTCGTTTGCAGGCGATAGAAATATTTTAGTAGCTGCTGTGGAAATTATGCGTCAGTTGTCAAATGTCTGATAATCGGATAACATAGTCCCGAAACATGTTATGATAAAATTATCATACGTTTGATAACCGGTGCGTAACATTCTCAGTACCGACTCATGAAATTTATGTGCACATTATGATGCCATTAATAGGCATTATTATCAACAAACTTTGAAAAGAAAAAAAGAAACAACTATATGCAGTTCAGAAGAGTCTCCCCCCCCCCCCCCCACCTCCCAAGAATATCCCTAAAATATGAGGGCAGTCATGGAGAATAAATTAACGATGTTAAACTCTTCTAGCGATTACAATTTGATGGTGTATTCATGTCGGTAGACCATAATACGGAACTGATGATACTACTGAACAAATCTTTATTTGTGGATGCAACAGATGTAGGTGATACAATAATAAAAAAGCTAAGATATTTCATTACTTTCATTTCAAAATGTGAAATGGGATCACTTTTCTGCAGTAACTCATTAAGTGGAGTTAAAATTTTCCGAGCCGAGAAGCGTGTAGTAGTAGTAGTAATTGGTGTAAGAACTCGTGAACGTCCTGTTGCGGGTGTTTAACAATTGCGAATTCTAACTACTGTTCTATAAAACATTTATTCCTTGATGAAATTTGTCATAGATAGTATATCACTTATTTCAAACCAACATCTCAGATGGTCAGTACTAGAAATAAGAATAACACTTTGATCCAGAAAGTTCTACATTATTCAGCAACACCAATTTTCTGTAACTTGCCGACAGACATTAGAAGTTTAACTACTAACGAAGTTCAGCTTAAGAGGAGCCTAAAGTAGTGATTGGTGGCTAGCTCCATTTATTCCCATGACGAATTTCTAAGTAAAACCGAATGGATTCTACAAATTATTAATAGTTTCAAATAATGTGAGCATTACGTAAGAACTGACTTCTAGACATCATCAGTTTGTGATTTTACATGAAAACGTATGTAAGAGTTTTTGAATTATTACACACCCATGAGAACCATTTCACATCGGATCTGTGGATGGTAGATTAGCATACTTCTCTTCCTTTGCAAATTTGTATAGTGCATTCTTGTTGTATGACAACCTCTCACTCTAGATCCATGGAACAAATAGTGTATCTAATCTAAGTTACTCATTCTGCTGGTAAGGGTAATAATTTCCATTTATGCAAATTTTAAGGGTGTGGTGTTAATGGTATCTACTACAGATCCCGTCCAAGCAGTGCTGATGACAACCTGATAAATCATTTATGTATACTGGGGTTGCTCGGATCCTGCCAGGATAATTGTCAATTTGTACTGGGATTTCATACACAGTCGTGACGAGGATACTGAGTAAAGTAAGGCGAAAATTATTTGTGTCATAGAGCAAGCACTGAGACTGTCAACAATTAAAAAGTTTTCTGCGAGCTAAATTTTCTGTAGTACAGTGTAATTCGTTCACGTCAGTTTCTATACAGGGTGTAAACGGTATACGGCGCCAAAATTATACAGATGGCACATCTCGCAATGCTTGACAAAAAAGTCTAGCAACACGTTTGCGTATTTCCTACGGTTGTCCCAGAAAGCCGGCCGCGGTGGTCACGCGGTTCTAGGCGCGCAGTCCGGAGCCGTGCGACTGCTACGGTCGCAGGTTCGAATCCTGCCTCGGGCATGGATGTGTGTGATGTCCTTAGGTTAGTCAGGGTTAAGTAGTTCTAAGTTCTAGGGGACTGATAACCACAGCAGTTGAGTCCCATAGTGCTCAGAGCCATTTGAACCATTTTTTTGTCCCAGAAGAAAAAACAGTTTGTCTCAGGATAACCGTTTTGGAAAAGTAGATTCTTGGCCGTGCACGTACCTAAACAATCGGTTCCTGTTATTGCCCGCTGCGCGTATTGACATCGCGAGCGTAAATCGTAAACACATAGGCAACTGCGGCCTGTGTGGCTGCGTCATTGTAATACACCGAGCGACGACAGTAGGCGAGTAACCTGTGCAGATGTTATTGCAACTCTGTTAACTGTTAGGATGGAAAGGAGATTTACTATAGCTGAACTATGCGATATGCATTTAATTTATGGCGAGGCAAAAGGTGTTGCGAGGGCAGCTGTACGAATTTATCGAGAACGCTTCCCACAACGACGACTTCCTGCACGAAAGACATTTGCTGCTGTGCACCAAAGGTTGTGTCATTGTAATTCTCTACTTGTATGTGATTATTATGCATTTACATCTTAATAAAGTACAGAAGTTATCTGCACCTTTGTAAATTTTCGTCCGTATGCGAAACGTATCTTCTGTTCTGATATGCTTTCCGTTTTTGTTACATCATGACAGAATACAACTGACGAGTACGTATTTAATTTCCTTAGATTGAGAGATATAGGCTCTTTACTGCCCCGCGCAGAAGGCAGAGGCCCACAACGCACCGATCGTGCATTGGAGGCTGAGGAAAGAATTCTGGACCGCATCCAGGAGGATCCTTCTGAGAATACTAGAAGCGTCGCCCGCCACGTGGGTATATCGCACACTGTCGTTCATCGCACTTTGCAAGAAGAGCGTCTGCGGCCTTACCACATTCAACGCGTACAAGCATTGGAAGAACAAGATTTCCCTCCACCACGTGAATTCTCAGAGTGGTTTTTGTTACACAGTGCGCAGCATGATTTTGTCAACAAAATACTCGTCACAGATGAAGCGCGTTTCACTCGCGACGGAATAACTAATTTCCATAACATGCACACGTGGACTGTACACAATCCTCGCCACGTAGTGGCAACACATTTTCAGCGACGATTTTCCGTAAATGTGTGGGAGGGTATGCTCGATAATTACATTATTGGGCCCTATGTTTTACCTGCACGTTTGACTCGTATCTATTACCGAACGTTTCTAGAGGAAACATTGTTACCAACGTTGTTAGAAGACATTCCGTTAGGCATACGTCATAACATGTGGTTCCTCCACGATGGTGCTCCACCCCACATTGGTCACAGAGTACGCAGATTTTTGGATAGTCGATTTTCAGGACTACGGATCGGTCCACGTCGATGGCCAGCACGCATCCCTGATTTAAATCCACTGGATTTTTACTTTTGGGGCCATATGAAGGAACTTGTTTATGCTGAGCCAGTAAATAATGTGGACGAATTGACGCAGAAGATTTTAGATGCTGCCAGTACCATAAAGGCCAATGTGCATATGTGTGAAAGAGTACGACGAAACTGGGTTCCCCGAAATGAAACATGTGTAGAAGCGAATGGTGGTCATTTCGAACATTTATTGCAGTAATGGTGTAAGAGGAAACGAAGTAATGGGTTTTCTTTTTGTTACGATGTTGTTGTACAGAAGGAAAATAATGTGAATTTATAGTATTTGTTATGGCATTGCCGTAAAAAGGTGAAACAGTTTATTGTAATTAATGCACAACTGTCTACTTGGTGATTGATTGAATTTGTACTAATGGAATTACATTGTGTTTGATATTAGCTTGTCATTACTACTACGACCTTCGTTATCGACTTGTTGAGAAACAGACTGGTTATATTCAATTCACGTAAAGCAAATCACACATTCTTGACAACCCAAAAACCGTTTACATTCCTTTTTTCGGTACCACCTGATTATCACACCGCGTCGTTGTACACGTCTAATGATTTCAATCCTCTGGTCGGCTCGTTGCCTTTCTCTGGCCGCCCCGTCATTGTAGGCAATAAGCTCGGTACGCCGTGTACTGTCGGTTGACTACGTAAACAGAAATGCATATACTACCTATCCTAAGAACATTAGGTTTTAATATTACACAAATAAAGTACATGACACAAGAAAATGTCTTTAGACTTTTTTGTCAAGCGCACCGAGATGTACTATCTGTATAATTTTGGCGCCTTATACCGTTTACGTCCTGAATATAAAAGCCAAAGCGGCAACTGACTGTCTCACTCACTGACTCATCATCACCCAGGCCAAATAACTAACGATAGAAACTTAAAATTTGCAAAGGATGTTGAACTTATACTGTAGGCATTGTTAAAGAAGGGATTTTTTGTAATTCAATCTCTGGGGGGGGGGAATAGAAGACAGAACGTTTTCTGAAAATATGTCATTGTTTATTAAATTTAGGTGCTAGGTGTACGAAAATTGGTATCTGGTTTCTCAGTCAGAAATAAACACGTGTTTCAGAATTTTCGGAAATTTAGCCCCTATGAGTGAGAAACAGTAGATGAAAGCTTTTCTTAAAAAATAAACCTTTATTAAAGAAGTACAGAAGTATGTTTAAAGCACATCCAGTACTTTTGGGAATTCAACCCCTTTGGCTTCTGTCGTTTTTCCGTGGATATGTAGGGTCGGCATGGTTAAGCGGATGTGGCAATGTTAGTTGAAGGGGTTGCCGGATGCCCTTCCTGCCTCCACCCCGCACCCCCCGGGAAGGAATTAGTGTACCCCAACTGTCTGCCACTAGTGTAATCCATGGAAGAGTGCGAAAGTGGTCAGATGTCTAGACTTGACTACAAAAGTTGTATTTGGTTTCTGATTCAGAAACAAGAAAAACGTGTTTCAGTATTTTTTAAATTCAACCCCTAAGGGGGTAAGACAGTGGGGAATTTTTTAAAATAAATCACTGTTAAGGGATTACTATAGCATTATCGAAGCTACATCTATAGAAATTGGTATCTGATTTCTCGGTTTGAAATAATAAGTATACGTACCACACTGTTTTAGGAAATTCTACCCCTATGGACGTGAAATAGGGGATGAAACATTTGAGAAAATAAATCGTTTTATAAAAAAGAATTTAAATTTGAATAAACGATAACTGGTGTTTCAATTCTCGATTACATATAAAGAAATGTGTGTTACGAGGTGAAAGTTCGCAAGAAAGCAAAAGGCCCTTGTATACCAGCTGCAGAAGTACTTTCGAAAAGACCACGCTTGTGTGGCCTTAAGTAGAGTGAAGAACATAGAAGGCGTTGGCATTTGCTAATAACATAAAAAATCGGTTAAAGAAAAACAAAAAGAAAACAAAAAGCAAAACCGAGTAGACCATACAATCTATGACAATGAAGCAGCGTACGCTAAGGTAGTAAAAACCTATATGTTAATTTCAGACCATTATGACCTTATCCCAAAATATTAAATCTCATTTACGTCAAAATATTTGCTTTAGGTGCCTCTGCAACCAGCATAATTTTGATTCTAATGGTTTGAGCTCACCCTTTTTTTGTTGTAGTACCTGAAAACTGCGGATGGCTTTACATATTTGCTATAGTAGACAAGCTGCGGATGCCTCTACGTATGCCGCTGCCTATTAAATTCGAGACGTATTATCAGCAAACCATCGCTACACTCCCATGATAAATACTGGTGATTTATAACGAGAACGAATAGTCCTTGCTGGAGCAAAATCTAGCAGTGGAGTCAGTGTAATGGAAGAGCCAGGAGGCTGGTGATAGAACTGTTAGCTAAACACGTTGCAACGACCTCTGCGCGAACGGAACACAAAGCCCGCGCATGTTCAGCTGGCGTCCAGCCTGAACGCCGGGCAGCGAGTCATCTCGCACAAATTGTGCCATTATTGTCCTGTCACAGCTCTCGGGTTTGGATCAGACGAGCAGTCCGCCATTGAGTGACGTGTATCTAACTTAAGCCGCGCATACAGCGAATCGCGTGAGCTTTGCTGGGAATCATCAGAATGCGCCCCTCAGATGGAGAGAAGCACGGCATACCATGACGCGTGTAAGTAGGCTGTTTAGGTTTTTTTATTGGTAACGCCACCTCTGTATGAAAATCACTGGCTGTGCTGTGTGCAGTCTGTGGCTGCTTTGCATTGTTGTAATACTCACCATTGTAGTGTTAGGCAGCTGGCTGTGAACAGCGCGTAGCGTTGCGCAGTTGGAGGTGAGCCGCCAGCAGTGGTGGATGTGGGGAGAGAAATGGCGGAGTTTGGAAATTTTTAAGACTGGATGTCATGAACTCCTATGTATATTATGATTTTTCAACACTATTAAGGTAAATACATTGTTTGTTCTCTATTAAAATCTTTCATTTGCTAACTATGCCTATCAGTAGTTAGTGCCTTCCGTAGTTTGAATCTTTTATTTAGCTGGCAGTAGTGGCGCTCGCTGTATTGCAGTAGCTCCAGTAACGAAGATTTTTGTGAGGTAATTGATTTGTGAAGCGTATAGGTTAATGTTAGTCAGGGCCATTCTTTTGTAGAGATTTTTGAAAGTCAGATTGCGTTGCGCTAAAAATATTGTGTGTCAGTAATTTTTCAAAAGGGGACGTTTCATATGGCGACACTGCCAGGATACCTCACTGGAATCTTCTGATTTTTTTCTTGTAGTTTGTGCAATTAGTGTAGATTTTGTTTATTGCTAGCGCGTAATTGTAGAGAGAATCTCCTTTGTAGTTGCAGTCTTTCATTGTTGTACAGTAAAACAGGTGTGGCACGCATGTAAATTTGCACCAAGTATTTCGCAGCTGCACTTCCAATTAACTAGATATTATTTTCAGTGTTATGTTAATGTGTTCTCTTATTTTTGCTCTTCAAACTGTGTTTTTCTGTGTTGTGGTGTGAAATATTGTGACAATAATGGCGTGTGAAAAACGTAACACTAGGCTCCAAAGTAAACTGAGAAATAATAGTGACGACGAGCGTAGCTTATCAGCACCGCTGTGTAATGAATTAACAGACATTCAAAGTAGTAATTTGGTAACTGTGCATAGGGAAATGGAGCGGGCGTCAAATAATGGTGTAGACAGTGAAACAGGTAGTGAACAGGGAAGCATTATCAATCGATCGATCGGCAACAACTCGCCTCAGGAATCGGGAATGACAGAGCACAATTTTGCAAATACTGTAGACCCAGGTTTTGGGTTCTCAACGTTTTCTCAAATGAGTCAAGACACATTTTCTGCTTGTCAATATGTGAATGTTGCCTTTGCAAATTCACTGCCGAAAAGCACTGAGGAAAATGTTTCAGACACCAGTGCACTGTTATTACAATTAATGCAACAAATGGGACAAAGGTTACAAAAGTTAGACACAATGGAACAAAATCTTCAAAAGTTAGACACAACGCTTGAACAAAATCAGAAACAAATGGGACAAAATCTTCAAAAGTTAGACACAATGGAACAAAATCTTCAAAAGTTAGACACAATGGAACAACACCAGAGACAAACACAGCAACAGTTAGACGCAATGGAACAAAAGCTTCAAAAGTTAGACTCAGTGGAAGATAAGCTTGAACAAACACGTGAAGATTTAACTACTGAGTTACATAACATTGAATTGAAATGTCAAAAAGTCTGTAATGACGTAAAAACACAAATTTGTTAGCATTTTCAACCTATTTTTTCGCGGCATTACAGAATCACGAAGCAGCCATAAAAGAACTGCAAACTATTGTTCATGAAAATCATGAGACCTTGCAAGCTAAAATTGACTCAGTTGCATCTACCGATTCGGTTACGCAACTTGCAAAATCCCAGGAAAACTTAAAGAACGCAGTACATACTCTCAAAATTGGTTCAGAAAGACACATGGAGGAAATTAGTTCATTATCAGAGAGAGTAGTTGAACTTTCGGATCAGCTAAATAATTTATCTACGAAGGTAGATGATAATCTGAATGACACAAAACCGGTAGTCTATAATGACACAAAAGAGTGCGAACAAATTAGGAAATTCAAACAAAATCAGAATCAAATTAATACGCAACACCAAAGAGAAATCCGGGAAGTACAAGATCAGCTGACACAGGTAATACAAGAATAACGTATTTCAGAGGACACTCGCGTCCCAATACGGGAAGAGGGACATAGAAATACGGAACAGCCACAAAATAATAACACAGCGCATTTCGGAAATTATGAAAGAAATTGGCAAGGTGCACCGAATTTTGAAATGGAACCGCCGAAACGACGTAACAATGACCGATATGCGACTCGCCGACATGATGATTTTGACTATAAGCTGTTCATTACTACACGTAAATTTAAAACATTTAAGAATTCTGCCAACGACATTCATCCACAAGCGTGGCTCCATCAATTCTCTCACTGTTTTCCTCCCATGTGGTCATTAGAGCACAGATTAGAATTTATGTGTGGCTATTTGGAGAATGAACCAGCTGTAAGAATGCGATCGGTCATTCACGATTGTCACAGTGAAGGAGAATTTTATCATGCCTTCCTCTCAGCGTATTGGTCACAAGCTACACAAGACCGAGTAAAACATAGCATCATAATGATGAAACATTTCGAACAGTCTGAATTCTCCAGTCTTGTCAAATATTTTGAAGACATGTTGCATAAGAATCAATATCTTTCAAACCCATACAGCCTTTCAGAACTCATCCGCATTTGCTTAATGAAATTTCCTGAACATTTAAGAAATATTATTTTGGCAGGACGTTGCAAAGACGACATTGAAGCTTCTCAGGGACTCTTACAACAATTAGAAATTGACACAGACAGTCTCGGGATGCGAAAACAGGAAAACAATCACTACAGGTCACATCCGTCACAATTCTGTGACGACAGAAATAATAACTGGACACGACAAGGCTATTCTCACAACACAAATCGTGACCAAAACAGACGCCACCAGTATGACAACCACTGGCAGAGTAATAGTTAGAGAGAAAGATCGCATTTCCGTAGTAATGAATATGATAGAGATAACCATGCAAACAGACAATATGGGTACCAAAACAATTATTAGCAAGGGAGACATAATAACTTCAGACGCAACAGTTCGGCGCACAGTTACGATTCAGGGAGAAATTCTCCACCACGTGACGGACAAGGAAGAAACTACGGAATCTACCGACATTACGACAGACGATATATTCGTAACGTCAGACTTGAATTGCATCAGAACTGGCGGGATTTAAACAGGGCAGGGCCTTCTCGGCAAGGTGAATTTGTAGAAGTTAGGTCTTCTAATCCTAATAACGACGCGCGCCAACAAAGAGACAGACAATGACTCGCACAGCAGGCAGCCGCGTGCGCCAGCTGGCTCAGAGAAAAATAACATAGATGCTAAGCTTGAGAAAAATTCCAGTATTCTTTACCGACATATACCACACGATGATTCTGTTGAAGCTGGAGCTCTGCATAGTAGTAAGAGTAAAGGTTTACACCACATTTCACATGAAAAACCGTTTCTTGAAAGATAATCTGCTTTTTAACTTTGTCTTTGCGATATAACTTTTCACTTTACATTACTAGTATTCTTGTCAGACTTAGAATCTGTTAACATGCAACAATGTTTGAAGTTAAATATCCAGTCAAGAACCAAGAGAACTTATTCAAACAGAAATTGCGAATGCATTGTTATAGTGAACAGACGTCACAGTGTTATTGTATGTGTACATTCTTGCTTGTTAGATGCACGATTACGTAACGACTATAAGGCTTATATACTTAGAATATATACTGGTACTGCTAATGAGATTTTAATGAAACATTTTGGTTTACTTGAAAATACATTCTGGATTTAAAGTACTTTCTGTGTGATACCAGATGACACAGTGGTTAGTTTATGTGACAGCTACACGATTTTATCACGACGCTACTAATGAGTGACAATTTACAATAATGCTTTTGCGGTGTATCAGTTTTATATCTGCACAGTTTTTCTGAATTCTTCTGAAAGTAAAACATGTTTTAGTAGTAACTTTTGTGGTATAGCTACAAGGAGACAGCCTTTTCCGTAGGACAACAATACGTTACAGCACAGTACTTTCTTCATCACAGCAATAAGCGTAATAACTACGATATCTATACACAAAGATTTTCACTTTCGTTTATGATGAGGTAAGTACATTGACTTCTGCAGAAAGCTTTCGGAGGACGATAACTACGACACTTCCACAGAGATTATCTTACAACAAGACGCACAGTTTAGCGCTACAGTACACGTATTTGAGTGATTAATTTTGTACTTAAAACATTTATTTTTTAAAGATATTTGAAGTACAATGATACAAAGGTTTTCCGTGATACATTTCATTCCATTGCTGTAATCTGTAACACCTGAGGGTATAATTACATTAATCCTCAGGGGGGTACACACTTACCTTGTGTACCATGTGTTTGGCAAGCACAAGGAGCCCTAGCTAATATGGTATTTGCTTATACAACTTTACACATCGGTACCATATTTCTCTAACACATAATTACACAGCTATCTGATCATTTAACTGGGAGAGACAAACTTTTTTACTACGGCAGTGACAGATGTTTACGTAATTACACCGTTGGATAACTTCACACTTACTAAATTGTATTTTGTCTGTACTTTGTGAACTGTTCATATTTTTTTGGACCCATTGTGATGTTATGAGAGCTTTGAATGATATATTTGGTATGGGATCACGATTTTTAAAGTACGTTTGAGGCAGATGACACTTTTGACATGAGCAGAGAATTTTTTCAAGGTTTTGAAGTTATTGGAGGAAGCTACGACGATTTTGAGAGTTGACTGAGGTGTTATGATATTATTACGATGACTATGTGTATTATGCTGTTGCGGTATGTTTATAATCAATAAGCTGATGCTATATAAGTTATTTGATTATGCTACGTATGTTATGATGAAATATTGAAGAAGTGTCGACGAATAAGGTAAGGAATAATGAGTAGTGGTTAGGGACTCTGGTTTGTGAAAAAGGTTGTTGGAAACCAAGAACCGTACTTTAAGAGTTATGAAATGTATGTAAATGCGTGAATGTATTACAATGCCGAGGAAAATTTTTTGGACACTGTTATATCAATAGGATTTTGTTTCTACAGATCTGTAACCCAAATTCTTGACCTGTGAAATATTTTTATATGAGACTGTCACTGTAGCAAACTGCTGTCGTAAATATTTCAGAAATAAAGGTAAGTGACCTTGACGTAATGCGTTTTGGACGCCCAGCTGAGAGGTAGTCGTCTGACAAAAGAAAGCCATTAGGTGCAAAAAAAAAAAAAAGAGGCCATTATCGTCGCTATTGACATTTCTTTGTCGAAAGCATCGCAAATACGACACGCTCAAACTTGAAAACAAATGATAACACTGTGGCGCTCTTAATTTATTGTATTTACTGAAATGTCTAATGAAATGACGAGAAAGATTTTACGTCTATACACCTGATTATGACTACTGTCTTTCTAGTTGAGATATTTTCTGTACTACCTTATGAAATGCCATATGGCTAATGAATGATGTTTCATGCCATCCTTTGTACATATTTGCTCATTTTCTTTAATATCTAGTTTCTAGCTGCACTGCAGCATTGGTTAAAATAAAATTTTGTAGATGTACTAATGTAGACATTTTCTGTCTACAGATCCAGTAAATAATAATTTTGTGATACTTCCAAAAAAAGAGGGAGCACGAAGACAATTCCCTTCACAGGAACTGCATACATAATTTACTTTTCAAGTACTTGGTAATTTTTATGGTAGAATAAGTTGTGCTGCATCACTTTAATTACATAGACATTAAGATGTGAATATACATTTCCCTTGTCTGCATTGTTGTCTTTAGCGTAATATTTTTTCTGCTTGAGCTATGTCATGTTTAGGTATAAGTTATTTCATTTTCTGCTGCTATTTGCCAGGCATAGTGTTACAAAATTTCACTTTACATTACTCTGTTAGGCCAGTTTTACTACTGATTTATTTTTCTTGTTGCTGCACATTGGCTCATATTAGTTGTAATTATGCATTTTATCTGTTAACTTAGATTTACTGCTGCTTGCTTTGCAATTTGCATTT
Source organism: Schistocerca nitens (assembly GCF_023898315.1). Lineage (NCBI taxonomy): Eukaryota > Metazoa > Arthropoda > Insecta > Orthoptera > Acrididae > Schistocerca > Schistocerca nitens. Next base: position 195,702,395 of record NC_064620.1, on the reverse strand, counting down.
TTTTTATCATTGCTGTTTGTGTTAATTGTTTTGCACTGTTGCATTACCTCGTCCGTTAGTTTAGCATCAGAGCTCAGTAGATTTAAGTTAGCTTAAGAGGGGGTAGACTATATAAGAAACTAACTATGATGAATTGGAAGAAATGCATTGAGGAGCTACAAGAAAATGGTGTGGCCAAAAAAAAAAAAAGAATTTTGAAAGAGGATACGAACAAAAAAAGTTGGGTTTAGGGACAACAGGTTTAGGTAGGATTTTCTTGGAAATAAATGTTGAGGTAAGATAATGGTAAATAAATAATGAGGTAAGAAATGTGTGAACAGAGTACAGAAAGCATGCTTGGATAGAATTTCTTTTGGCTGGAACAAATGTCGAAATAAGACTAAAGATCTATGGAATGAAGTTTTGGGTTGGTCTGCAGTACCAAATGTTACACTGAAAACGAACCCTGTCCTTTCCATTGTGTTATCCCACTATGTGTTTGTGTACCCTTGTGTATTTGTTTCCTTCCTGTCTTTGTGTACTGTTTCATAGAATTTTTTTTCTCTTTTAATACTAAGCTACATTCACTATGATGAGGAATACTGTTATCCTCAAATATAATTTGCATTAATAATATGTTATTTACTTTGTAAAGATGTTTAGACATTATTTATTCTGTTTTGTTGCTCATATGTGAAGTTGATGTTTCAAAAGTTATTCTGATCTTTATGTATGTACTTATGTCATTATTTTTTGTAACACTGATGTATATGTTATTTCGATTCTTTTGTAAAGCCTGTACTACAAATGTTATCTGTATTGCTATGTCTTTAATGATATATTTTGTATCTTTGTTATTGTATTCTTATGTTATAAAATTGTAATTGACACAAGTTCATCAAATTAAGTAACTTGTAAGTTACATTTCACTGCACACGTTTTTGTTGGTCATAGTACATGGACAATATGTGAGAAGTAGGGACTGTTAGTGTTTGCACGTGTGTTAATAATTCAGCAAGGGATTGGATAACAGCATTGTTGGTTCTAAGGACAATTCCAAAAACTTTGTGAGTGCCTGCAAGACTCTTCGATGGTGATTGTGCACCTGCACAGTCGCAGCAAGTGGCTGCTGGCCATCTCTACAAGGACTACAGTGGGTCTACACCTTTGATGATCCACCAATACCATTATCTCTACAAGGATTGCAGTGGGTCTGCACCTCTGGTGGCCCACCAATACTGTAATCTCTAACAAGACTACAGTGGGTATGCTCTGTGATGACCTACCCACCAATACTCTTCAAAACTTCGACTGACTCCGCTGTGGGGTTGCTCTGTTGTGGCCCATGACCTGTCAGCATGTTGAGAGTCAGCACTGTTAGAAGGACAACGCTACTTCTTCAAGACTGCATGGAAATCCACTACTTCCGTGTGCATTTTCTTTTACTGCTCAGACTTTGAGAAAAATACTGCTATTTTACTGTGATGAACGATTAGGACTGTCTTTATGGGCTGTGAGAAAGTTTAGCTCTTGACCAACATAGTATTATGAAACGTCCCCTTTGAACAATTATACGAGACTGTGCTTAAACTGACACACAATATTTTGTTAGCGCAACGCAATCTGACTTTCAAAAATCCCTACAAAAGAATGGGCCCTGACTAACATTAAACTATACCTTTCACAAATCACTTACCTCACAAAAATCTTCACTACTCAACCTACTGCAATACAGCTAGCGCCACTACTGCCAGCTAAATAAAAGATTCGAACTACTGAAGGCACTAACTACTGATTAGCATAGTTAGCAAATGAAAGATTTTAATAGAGAACAAACAATGTATTTACCTCAATAGTCATAATATATATAGCAGTTCATGACAAATTTCAAAACTCCGCCATCTCTCTCCCCACATCCACCACTGGTGGCGGCTCACCTCCAACTGTGCAACGCTACGCACTGTTCACAGCCAGCTGCCTAACACTACAATGGCGAGTATTACAATAATGCAAAGCAGCCACAGACTGCACACAGCACAGCCAGTGATTTTCATACAGAGGTGGCGTTACCAATCAAAAAACCTAAACAGCCTACTTACATAGCCCCCATGCTCCCCACAAAAAATTTTACAAATTGTTTTGGGCACTGGGCAATACACATTTGTTAAAATTTATCATAATCGTAATTAGAATAACAAAGAAATCAAATGCACACACTTATTGATACAATGTTGGTCAAAAGCTAAAATTTTCTCACAGTCCATAAAGATAGTCCTGATCATTCATCATAATAGTAATTACAGTTCTTTTTTTCACAAAGTCTCATTAGTAAAAGTAATTGCACACAGAAGTAGTGGATTTCCATGCAGTCTTGAAGAAATAGTGTTGTCCTTCCAACGGAAAGACAGTGCTGACTCTTGACATGCAGACAGGTATTGGTCCACAACAGAGCAAACCCACAGCGGAGTCAGTCGAAGTTTTGAAGAGTATTGGTGGGTAGGTCATCACAGAGTAGACCCACTGTAGTCCTGGTAGAGATTACGGTATTGGTGGGCCACCAGAGGTGCAGACCCACTGCAGTCCTTGTAAAAATAATGGTAATGATGGGCCATCAAAGATGCAGACCCACTGCAGTCCTTGTAGAGATAGCCAGCAGCCATCTGTTGTGACTGTGCAGGTGCACAATCACCATTTAAGAGTCTTGCGGCTAATATAGCAAGTCCATAACCACCACTTTTGCACTCACAAAGTTTTTGGAATTGTCCTTAGAACCAGCAATGCTGTTATCCAGTCCCTTGCTGAATTATTAACACACGTGCAAACACTAACAGTCCCTACTTCTCACATATTGTCCATATGCTATGACCAACAGAAACGTGTGCAGTGAAATGTAACTTACAAGTTAATAATATGATGAACTGGTGACAATTTCAATTTTATAACATGAGAATACAATTATAAAGATACAGAAAACATCATTAAAGAACATAACAATACAGATAACATTTGTAGTACAAGCTTTACAACAGAACAGAAATAAACATATACATCAATGTTACAGGAATTATGAGATAAGTAGATACATAAAAGATCAGAATAAATTTTGAAACATCAACTTCACACATGAGCATTAAAACAAAACAGAATAAATAATGTCTAAGCGTATTTACAAGGTAAATAACATATTGTAAATGCCAATTATATTTGAGGATAACAGTATTCCTCCTCATAGTGAATGTAGCTTAGTATTAAAAAAATTCTACAACATAAGTCTTATCAGATAAACATATAAATACAGGAAAAACATTAATACCCAAGAGTACACAAACATATAGCGGAATAATACAAGGAAAGGACAGGGTTTGTTTTACTGCAGTATTTTGCAAACAAAACTTTCTTTACTTCTCGGAGATCTCCCTTCGTTCTTCATTATTTCCAAAAGTCCTATCTATACCTGCTTCCTGTACTTTTCTCGTATAACTTCTCAATGCATTTCTTTCCCTATTCTCCATAGTCAGTTTCTTATATACTCTACCCCCTCTTACGCTAACTTAAATCTACTGAGCTCAGATGCTAAACTAAGTGACGAGGCAATGTAGCAGCACAAAACAATTAACGCAAACAGCAATAAAAAAATGCAGATTTGCGAAGCAAGCAGCATTATAGAAATTAGCAAAGCAATTGCAATATTACAACCAATAAAAGGCAATGTGCAGCAAACAAGAAAAATAAATCAGTAGTAAACTGGCTTAGAAGAGTAACACAAATTAAAATTCAGTAGCACTATGCCTGGCAAACAGCACAACTTATACCTAAACATGACAAAGTTCAAGCAGAAAAAATAGTACACTAAAGACAACAATGCAGATAAGGGAAGTGTCTGTTCACATCTTAATGTCTGTGTAATTAAAGTGGTGCACCACAACTTACTCTACCATAAAAATTACCAAGTACTTGAAAAGAAAATTATATATGCAGTTACTGTTATTAGTCCCTTCTTATTGTTCTTTCCATTCCAAGAGCTCCTTTTTCGAAGAATGTGGATCATAAAGTAATTATTTAATAGATCTGTTGACAGAAAGTGTTCACATTAGCAAATGCATTTAATTTCATTTTATGAAACCAATGCTGCAAGACAGCTGGAAACCAGATATCAAATGAAATAAGCAATTACGCAAACCAAAGTATAAAAATATCATTCAATAGTCATGTGACATTTCATAAGTTAGTAGAAATTCTCTCAACTCTCGTAGAAAGACGCTTGTCATAATCAGGTGTGCAGATGTAAAAATATTTCTCATCATTTCATTAGGCATTTCTGTAAATATCATAAATTAAGAGCTCCACAGTGTAGTCATATGTTTTCAAGTTCGACCATGTCGTTTTTGCGATGCTTTCTACAAAGGAATGTCAGAAGCGAGGTTAATGGCCTCTCTTTTTTTTTCTTTTCTACCTGTGCCTCTGAAAAGGCACACACTAATGGCTTTTTCTCCAGGCGTCTGACACAGCTGGGTGCCCACGACGCATTACGTGCAGGTGGTCACTTAACTTTCTTACGGAAATATTTACGACAGCGGTTTCTGCTACAGTGGCAGTCTCATATAAAAAATTTTAGAGGTCGAGAATTTGCATTGCAAATGTGTAGATACAATATCTTATGAATATAACAGTGTCCATACACACATTTACACACATTTCATAACTCTTAAAATACGATTCTTGGTTTCCAACATCCTTTTTCACAAGTCAGAGTCCCTAACCACTACTCATTATTCCTTACCATATTATACATATACATATTCGTCGACACTTCTTCAATACTTCATCATAAGAAATACGTAGAATAATCAAATTCCTCATATACGGTAGCATCATCTTATTGATCATAAGCATATCTCAACAGCATAATACACATCGTCGTCGTAATAATATCATAACATCTCAGTCAATTCTCAAAATCGTCGTAGCTTCCTCCAATAATTTCAAAACCTAAAAAAAATTCACTGCTCATGTCAAAAGTGTCATCTGCCTCAAACGTACTTTAAAAATCGTGCTCCCATACCAAATACATTATTCAAAGCTCTCATAGTATCACAATGGTTCCGAAAAAATTTGAAGAGTTCACAGAGTACTGACAAAATACAATTTCATATGTGTGAAGTTATCCAACTGTGTAATTACGTAAACATCTGTCACTGATGTAGTAAAGAAATGTTTGTCTCTCTCAGGTAAATAATCAGATAGCTGTGTAATTCTGTGTTAGAGAAATATGGTACCGATGTGTAAAGTTGTATAAGCAAATACCATATTAGCTAGGGCTCCTTGTGCTTGCCAAACACATGGTACACAAAGTAGGCGTGTACCCCCCTGAGGATCAATGTAATTATACCCTCAGGTGTTACAGATTACAGCAATGGAATAAAATGTATCATAGAAAACTTTCTTTGTAATTCAAAAATCTTGAGAAATAAATGGCTTAAGTACAAAATTAATCTCTCAAATGCGTCTCCTGTGGCGCTAAATGTGCGTCTTGCTGTAAGATAATTCTGTGGAAGTGTTGCAGTTATCGTCCTCTGTAAGCAAAGTTCTGCTGAAGTCAATATACTTACCTCATCATAAAAGAAAGTGAAATGCTTTGCGTATGGATACCGTAGTTATAATGTACCTTACCATGATCAAGAAAGCACTATAATGTAACGTATTGTTGTGCTACGAAAAAGGCTGTCTCATTGTAGCTATACCACAAAAGTTACTACTAAAACATGTTTTACTTTCCAGAATAAAACAGAAAACTGTGCAGATATAAAACAGAAACACTGCAAAAGCAACATTGTAAATTGTCACTCATTAGTAGCGTCGTGATAAAATCGTGTAGCTGTCACATAAACTAACCACTGTGTCATCTGGTATCTCACTGAAAGTGCTTTAAATCCAGAATGTATTTTCAAGTAAACCAAAATGTTGCATTAGAATCTCATTAGCAGTATATGTTCTAAGAATATATGTCTTATAGTCATTATGTAATCGTGTAACTAACAAGCAAGAATGTACACACACAATAACACTGTGTCGTCTGTTCACTATAACAATGCACTCGTAATTACTTGTTTAAATAAGATCCTAGGTTCTTGACTGGATAGTTAACTTTAGAACATAGCTTCATTGTACAGTTCCTAAGTGTGACAAAGAGTACTAGCAACATGAAGTGAAAAATTTTATAGCAAAGACTAAGTTAAAAGGCAGATTATCTCTCAATAAACGGTTTTACATGTGAAATATGGTGTAAACATTTACCCTTTCTAGTGTGCAGAGTTTGAACTTCAAAGTAATTATCATCTTGTATACGTCGGTAAGGAATGCTAAAATTTTTCTCAAGGTTAGCGTCTATGTTATTTTTCTCTGAGCCAGCCGAACTTCTACAAATTCGCCTTGCCGAGAGGGCCCAGCTCTGTTAGAATCCCGCCAGTTCTGATGAAATTCACGTCTGTCGTTATGATTATATCGTCTGTCATCATGTCGGTAGATTCCACAGTTTCTTTCTTGTCGGTCACGTGGTGGAGAATTTCTCCCTGAATCGTAACTGCGCGCTGGACCGTTGCATCTGAAGTTATTCTGTCTCCCTTGATAATAATTATTTTGGTTCCCATATTGCCTGTTTCTCTGGTTATCTCTGTCATATTCATTCCTACGGAAATGCGATCTTTCTCTGTAACTATTATTACCCTGCCAGTGGTTGTCATATGGTTGGTGTCTGTTTTGGTCACGATTTGCGTTCTAAGAATAGACTTGTCGTGTCCAGTTATTGTTTCTGTCGTCACGGAATTGTGACGCATGTGACCTGTAATTGTTGTGTTTCTGTTTTCGGGTTCCGCGATTGTCAGTGTCAATTTCTAATTCCTGTAACAGTCCCTGAAAAGCTTCAATGTCGTATTTGCAACGTCCTGCCAAAATAATATTTCTTAAATGTTCTGCCAATTTCATTAAGCAAATGCGGATGAGTTCTGAAGGGTGAAAGGTGGCTACACTGAGCCACAGCGCCAGAGATCGCTAGAGAGCATTGTTCCGCCGCCTCCACGGGCAGTCATTATTGAGATGTACTAGAGGTCACTGCTTGGGGAGAGCTCGTAGTAGTCAGTTGGTGTTCAGATGTGCTAGTAGGGAGTGCTTGCTGAGATGTGATACTGAAAGGTTCTTGTTCAGATGTGGTAATAGCGAGGCGGTGTGGAGATATATTGTAATTATGAGAGTGATTTTGGTCAATATATGAAGGTAACGAAACTTGATTTATTTTTCATTATTTCCATGTTTTAAATAATGTGTCATTACAGGTTCAGTCAACAAAGCATCTGGCTTGGGTTCTTGGATTAGAGTGTAATTGTGGTTCTCTTGAGTAATTATGGTATTTGTATTTTCTTTAATTAATTCAGTATAATGTTATTTAAAAATTGTTGTGTTGTTGAAGAAGAACCGTGCCAGATGCGTACGTTGAGTCACACTCCCACACACAGAACAGTTACTCTTGTGCTTGTTGTTGCGTTGGTTTTATAGTTGCTGGGGGCTTAATTAATTAACTGTGTTAATGAAAATTTCCATTTCATTCTTTGTTATTGTTCTAAGCAGTCAGATTGCGTAACAATAACAGTCAGGGCCAACCGTTACGAGACTTCGTAATCGGACAGACAGCTACTAAAGCAAAAAAAAAAAAAAATTAAAATTATTTGCATTAAGATTTTTATTAAGCCCCCATGCACGTGGCGTCCACTGCTTCGGATCGTCCCTTGGAATTCTTCTGATTGTAGAAATAGTAGACAGTAGGATTGTTGTAGTAATTTGTAGTTAGTAATTGTAGTCTATATTGCATGTGTAGATTTGGTAATTAGCATTCTTCTAATGGTATTTTTCAAAATTTAATTTTTATTGCCTTGTATACGCATTTGACAATTTAATGCAATTATTTCAATTGTTCGTTAATCGTGTTTGAGGGAAGCATTTCGTGTGAAGGGTATTGTTGGAGATAAAGAGTCATTGTGTGTAATTTTCATATAGTGACGAGTTTTGTATATTTTGTAAATGATTACGCGATCAATGAAAAAGGCAAAAATGATGAATAGTGAGAATGACGAAATTGTTGACATGGCGAACTCGCCAACACAGGAGAACAGTATGTTGAATAATGAAGTGGAAATCAATTTAATAAGTCGGGAAAGTAGTCCGGAACCATTTCAAAATTTTTCTCAATCAGAAAATTCACAGAATACGAGATTAACGATAGAAAATTCTGGAATAGTATCAAACACAGATAGCTTTACAGCTATGACGAATGAAACTGGTTTTGCGGGAAATGTTAGGGGCGAAAGGAATTGCGAACAAGCTAATATGGAGCAGTTGATGGGTGCAATATTAAATTTGGGATCACAAATAGGAACAATTAAAACACAGATGGGAACAATGGAAACACGGTTAGACTCACTGGGATCACAGTTACGATCTGAATTAAAAACAGATAGGGGAACAATGGAAACACGGTTAGACTCACTGGGATCACAGTTGGGATCACAAATAGGCACAATTAAAACAGAGATGGAAACAATGGAAACACGGTTAGATTCACGAATAGGGACATGTTTCAAAAATATGAAAGATGAATTAAAGAAAGAAATCAGAGAAGAAGTACAACCGATTTTGAATGCTCACAATAATAGATTAATTGCAGTAGAGATTAGACAAACGGAACAGGATAGAGAACAGGAGGAGAGAGATCGCGTGATAGTACAGAAATTTTCAGAGTTAAATTTACAATGTGCACACGATAAGGAAGAAATATTTGAGAGAATCGAGGAATCCGTACCAAATGACAGAATAAATAAACTAACACAACAATATGAACAGTTAACTACCAAATGTGTTAATACTGAAACCCGAGTCGCGACACTTACGGAAGACGTAAATAGACAGAAAGAACAAATAGGTGATTTATCGGAAAGAGTTGAGGAGATTTCAGATAAATTGACAAGTCTTAGTTTAAATGGGGATAGAGATTCAGATGATACAGCTCCATTACCATTTGCAGAAACCGAAGAGTACCAGAACACAAATAAGCATGTTGAAAATCAGGGAAAATTTAATGAACGCGTTAAAAGGGAAGTTGAGGCATTACGAAAGCAAGTCAAACAAATTGAAGGCGAAATCGTAGGAAAAGACAGCAGAAGAAATTTAGAATCACAGATAGCAGAGGGGTTTGAAGAAAGTAATTTATTTCATTTACGGGACACAACAAGAGAGCGCCAGGCGCGCGAACTTGACAATAATCGACATTCAAACTGGGACAGACGCGGTAGGTCTTTGTCGCCACGAGGCGAAAACTTTGACTATAAACACTTTTTGACTGTTCGGAAATTTAAGATCTTCCGCAATTCTAAAAATGACATACATCCATGTGCATGGTTAGATCAATTTATGTATGCACTCCCACCAAATTGGCCACTAAGTCACAAACTGGAATTTATGTGTGGATATTTAGAAAACGAACCGGCGACGCGGATGCGTGCACTCATTAGAGATTGTAATAATCTGAATGATTTTTATCATGCATTTCTATCGGCATATTGGTCCGAAAACACGCAAGACAGAGTCAAACACAGTCTTATTATGCAGCGTAATTTCAAACAGTCTGAATTCCGCACGCCAGCAGAATATTTTGAAGACATGATTCGAAAGAATCAGTTCCTTTCCAACCCTTACAGTCCGACTGAATTAATTCGCATTTGTTTAACTAAGCTGCCACAATCCATAAGACAAATTGCTTTAGCCGGAAGATGTAAAGACGACATTGAGACTTTTAAGACTTTGCTACAAGAACTTGAGTATGACAACGACGACGGGACTTCTTGTAATTTTTTCAGTAGCAGTAATTACAATACATTTTCAGAGAAAAGGGATAGTGATCGGAACGGACGTTATTTGGGTAACTTTGAGAATGACAGACGTAACAGACAGGACAATAGATACCAGCCTTATGACAATAACAGACGTTCTAACAGAAATTACACAGACAATTATAATAACGGTAATTCCTACCGGAATGATCAACCATACGGAAACAGTAATCGGTATCATCAAGATAGAAATTATTCATACAGTAACAGAAATTCTTACTACAGAAATAACCAGGGTAGTAGATACAACAATAATTTCAGAAGTGACAGTCGAAATTACACAAGAAGTAGTTATGCAGACAGACAGGAAAACAGAAATTTTAATAACAGACACAACCAAGAATTTGCATCTAACAGACAGGAAGGACCTAATTGGCATCCTCCACGTGACAGAACTTCAGAGAGACAAGTGCAATTAGTAGAAATTGATCCGCGAAATGACGCGAATAATCAAAGACGTGACGCAAACAATCGACAATGACTAGCAGCTTCGGCTTCTGGCAGCAATATAGACGGTTCAGAAAGTAATGACACTTCGACTTTACACTACGTACGACTGGAAGACATGAGAGACATTTTGTTAGACGAAAAGGAAACTAATGTAGACGCATTTTTACATCCTGTTATTGAAGTATGTGTGGGTAAGAATAAGTTCACTGCAGTTTTAGATTCTGGGAGCCCATTGAACGTCATTAGTGAATCAGTTTTTCGTATATGTGAAAGAACTATTGCCTGTCCCGTGTTACCTATTTCTAAAACTACAATTCGAGGAGCGATTTCTGGAAAAGGTGTGGAAGTTAAACAACAGACCAACCTAAATTTCATTTGTCAAGGATACGAATTTTCTGCTAATTTTATTATTGTTCCATTACTCAGTACACAGATTATATTAGGTATGGAGTTTCTTAACGCACATAAGGCAATTTTGAACTTTAAAGAAGGAAGTGTGAATTTGACTGTTGCCGGAATGCCGAAATGTTTGAAATTTTTCGAGTGTTTAGCAAGATCAGAATCAGATACAAAATGTTTAAGGTTTCTTACTTCTGATGTTTTCGTTGAGCATTATGACGACAATGTGTTTATTCATGACGATGACAATAAATACAGAGACGCGATGGATGATGTAATTAATAGCGAAGAATTAATTAATGAAAAGGTTAAGAAAGCTGAAGTGCCAGATGACGTTGCAAGAGAAGAGCTGCACCACATTTTGACTTCACATGCTACAGTGTTTAGTCATCACACAGGAACTATACAAGGCTTACAATATTTATTTAAAGTAAAAGAACACACACCATTTCGCGGAAAAACGTACGCTATTCCTTTGGCTTACAGAGACAAGGTTAAGAATGAACTTCAATACATATTAGATCAGGGCATTGTTGAGCCAGCAGTCAGTCCTTATACCAGCCCATTACACGTTGTTCTTAAAAAGGATGGGTCAATTCGTTTGGTTCTGGATTCCAGACAGATAAATAATATTATTATTCCTGAAACTGACCGTCCACAAAATTTAGATGAACTTCTTCAACATTTCCACGGAATTAAAGTTTTATCCACGATTGATATGCGCGCAAGTTTTTGGCAAATAGAACTCCACCCTGATTGTAGAAAATATACTGCTTTTTTAGCCTTTGGTAACTGTTACCAGTTTCGGAAATTACCGTTTGGACTTACTGTATCTTCAGCAGCATTCATTCGTAGCTTAAATGAAATTTTACCTGTTTAACTTCGTGACAATATTACTTCTTATGTTGACGACATTCTTATTGCTAAACGTTCTTGGAGTGAGCATAACAAAATTTTGGATTCATTATTACGTATTTTTGCACGAGTTGGCATGACAGTGAACTTGAAAAAATCAGAATTTGGTCGTTCTCAGGTGAAATTTCTCGGTCACATTATTTCTACAGAAGGTATTCTTCCCGATCCAGAGAAACTAGACGCTATTCGTAATTATGCTGTTCCTTCCACAAAACGTGATGTTCGTAGTTTCCTTGGTGTCTGTAATTTTGTTAGACGCTTTGTTAGATTGGATGATTTGGCCACACCTCGTTTACACATTTCAGTTATGCACATTTTGGTCCGAGAAAATGCTTTCATAAATTACGAGAAAATTGCTACTTCAGTAATATGGAAAAACGTATTCGATCTGTTCTTGCCAAATGCAAATTATGTCAAAAGGCTAAGCCGCCAACAGTTTCTCACAGAGCACCGTTGTTTCCTATCATTCCAGCGAAATTAAAGGAGATGGCTGCAGTCGATTTGTTCGGTCCAGTGGTTCGTTCTACTAATGGTTTTGCGTATATTTTCGTAGCAGTGGAATTAACATCAAAATATGTGTGTTTTACACCTTTACGCAAAGCAACAGCTCGTTCAGTATCTAATGCTTTCATCAAACATTTTCTTAAGGAAGTTGGTCATGTTGATATGGTTATATCAGATAATGGATCACAGTTTCGCTCTAAAATTTGGCTTCGTACTCTACGGCGTCGTAAAATTAAACCAATTTTCATTTCACTTTTTCACCCTCAATCTAATCCTTCAGAGAGATAGATGAAGGAAATCAATAAATTGTGTCGTCTTTATTGTCATCAGAATCACAGAACGTGGGATCAGTATCTTCATCTTTTTCAAAACATTCTGAATGAACTTCCTAATGATTCAACTTCTTTACCGCCTACACTGATATTAAAGAATAAAGCACCGACAAATCGCATTTCTGAAATCGTTCCTTTTCCGCCTTCACGGAAACTGCGGCATTCTGAAGTTGTCAACCTGGCTCTACAAAATATTGCATCTGCGGCTGCTAGAAGAGAGAAATCAGCTAAACGTCCTGGTCGTTTAAAAATCTTGTCAGTTGGTCAAAAGGTGTTAATTAAGTCCCACCGTTTGTCTCATAAAGGAAAAGGCTTGTGTCGCAAATTTTTTCTGCTTTATAACGGTCCATATAGAGTTCGCAAAATTATTCATGATAACACTGTTGAAGTAGAAACTCTTAAAACTCGGCGCTCTAAGGGAATACATCACATATCTAACGTAAAAATTTTTGTGGAATGACATACTTGTGAGAAACTAATAGCTATACGTAAACATAGAGAGAGTACAAGGATACCGCGCTGTCTTTGTCGGCGGCACATACTCAAAGCAGCAGTCAGTCTGCGCGCCGCACAAGGCAGTCGTTGACCGCAAACAATCACTTCCTACGTCACGCGCCTACAGCTGATCGAGCGCTCAGTGCGAATGCACTGACAGACGTAAATAAATACACAGTTTAATTTCTCCGAATAAATTCTGTATAAAGCTATAAGGACTTCATAAATTATGTTATTAACGTTCAGTATTTTTCAGGATACGGTTGTATAAAGTATTTAAGACCTTCAGGTAAATTCTGTGCGTGTCCGACGTTAAGACGACTTGCTTTGGAGAAAATTTTCAGGAAGAAGGTCATTTCGAAGATGAAACTAATAAACTAAAAAGGGTAACTATTAATTGAGTTTATTTTTCAGGTAACATAATTTCACTTAGGTACGTACTTTAGACGTAATTTGCTGCTCGCGATTACGTGACTCATACTTTGTGCTAAATTTTATGTTCTATGAAATTACTTGTGAAGCGACGTGCTTGTGTACATTTACTGATTTTGACAATTATTGATTAATGAACAGTGTTATTACTTGCGTATATTATGCATCGCTTGGCTGCTATGCTTTTTCACTGATGTCATATTTTTCTATTATGTGCCTGCTGTGCTTAGTTATTTAAATTATAATTGTCACCTGATTAATTGTGCTGATGTGGTTAGATATGTAAGTTATACTTTGTGATTTATCTGCTTGCGCCTTCATGTTTACTTATTAAGATTACATATGAAGATTTATTTGCTTATGCTGATATGATGCTAATGACTTGTTTATTACGTAAGATATATGTTTGCTGCTGTGCGTATGGATTGCATATTTACACATTTCTGTTTTGTTGTCATAACTACTCTTCAATTTAGTATATAGAAATGCTGATATACTGTGTACAAACATAGAGACTAGGTTACACTATGGTATTGATTGTAGATTGTTCGCTTGGCAGAGCCTCGTTATAGGGATTGTGCTGCATCCACTTGTTGACATTCTGTTCTCTACTGGTATATTTACTCGCTATTGCTTGTTTTGCATACGCTCAGTGCCTTATATTTTTAAGATAAGAAAATGAACTGCAGTAATTCGACGAACGACATTAGTACAAGAAAGTCATAGAAGTCACATGAGCTGAGGTTTTATGGAAGCTGTATAAATTTATGCTAATAGGAAGGAAGCTAACGACATGACATACCAAAACTAGGTTTAGACCATTGACAGTATTACACTGCATTTTCGTGAGCAATTGAAATAGGAGGTGACACTTGACACAAAAAATACTCCACATGTTTGCTTCTGCTATGATTCTTGAAGTGGTGTACACACTGTGAAATATTATGATCATTCACACTCCGTAATCGTACTTAATTACTGAGAGTTATTCGAACTAAAGTCTGTTAGAGGTCATGTATGCATTTCTTTTATTTAATGATGGACAAGGAACCAAAATGTATCTTATAATTTATAATGAGTAGAAAATTTGGGTCAGATGGAATACACAGAGGTTGTCTGTGGACAATGTGTCTTCGGATTGTATGGGATGCTGAATTGAAGTTGCACTAGGATTTTATCTGTACTTGTTCGAGGAGACTGACTAGAGGAAAGAGTTGTTATGGAAGTGAAATGATATTGGTGCTGAGGTTTATATGTATCGACGTATTATTGAAGTATTAAGATTAAGTGATGATTATTGGAGTTTGGTGGATAAGAGGTAAAGTAAGTGAGGAGCATTTTTTTTTTTTGTTGGTCCATATGGAACAAGGAGGATGAAGATGGCAGACTAGAACACTCAAGTAGAAAGAAGATTGCCTACACACACACTTTGTTAAATCAATAAGCAGTATACATTTTTTTTTTTGAAGAGAGGAAGTATTTGCATATCTTGGCTCACTGACAGTTGTTCAGCAACAGTACAATTTGATCTGGCTTGGCAAACATTGGTCTTGACATGATGACTATGACGTTGACTAACTATTATTGACTGTTATACATTGCTGCCACTACTACTTGGTACACATGATGAACATCAAATCTTGGACAGAGTTACATTTACACAGTTAACACTATTCAATTACACAGTAGCACTTAATGAGGATGAAAGATGAGTGGATGTGTTTTGTGTGTTTTCCTTTCCTAATCCTACCCACCTATCTCCTAAATATTATTTTATTTGTTGGTAGTGGCTTGCACTGACACCCATAAATATTATAGGTTAACTGTTATTGTGTACTGTAATAGTTAATGTGACAATTAACTGATATCATTTGTGTGTTTATTATGATTTGTATGTTTAGTGTAAGAGCATTGATTATATTTTGTTAAAGAAATTGTATGTGCATTCAAACTATTGTTCATGACTGAACTGTCTCAGTAGTTATGGTGAATAGTATGGACTGTTACTTGCACTTTTTCTACATGATTGGTGCCACAAGGACATGTTTAATTTCTGCTGATGAACTGTGTGATCAGTGATTGTAAAAAAAAAAATTATGGACTGTTACTTGTACCTTTTCTACAATATTGGTGCCACTAGGACATGTTTAATTTCTGCTTATAAACTCTGATGAACAGTGTGATCAGTGACAGTGTATTTTATTGAACTGCTTCTGCTGAGAAATGTGACTTGTTGCTGTGTGTACCTGTTCAACATTGCTGGGTACCACTGATGGACTGTTTCTACTGAAAAGATGTCACCTGTTGCTGTGTGTACCTGCTCAACATTGCTGGGTACCACTGATGGACTGCTTCTACTGAAATGGTGTTACTTGTTGATGTCTGCACCTGCTCAACATTGCGGGGTACCACTGATGGACTGCTTCTACTGAAATGAAGTCACCTGTTGCTGTGTGCACCTGATCAACATTGCTGGGTGCCACTAATGGACTGCTTCTACTGAAATGGTGTTACTTGTTGATGTCTGCACCTGCTCAACATTGCGGGGTACCACTGATGGACTGCTTCTACTGAAATGAAGTCACCTGTTGCTGTGTGCACCTGATCAACATTGCTGGGTGCCACTAATGGACTGCTTCTACTGAAATGGTGTTACTTGTTGGTGTCTGCACCTGCTCAACATTGCTGGGTGCCACTGATGGACTGCTTCTACTGAAATGAAGTCACCTGTCGCTGTGTGCACCTGATCAACATTGCTGGTGCCACTAATGGACTGCTTCTACTGAAATGGTGTTACTTGTTGGTGTCTGCACCTATTCAACAGTACTGGGTGCCACTGATGGACTGTTTCTATTGAAAAAAATGTTACTTGTGGTATTTGCACCTGTTGACCATTGCTGGGTGCTACTGCTGGAACTGTCAACTGCTTATTCTTGGGCTATGGAAAGCGTTTATGTGAATATTTGTATAAACTGATTTATTGTGTATTACTGTTTGTGGAAAGTTATGAGACTCTTACCTGCACATATTCGTCATTGCTGACGCTATTGATTGAACTGTTTAACCACATAATACTTGTATAAACTGTTATGTAAAGTCACATGTATGAAAGAATTTGTATTGCTTACTGTATTCTATATAATAGGTTATTGAAAGGTCAGTGCAAAGCCAAAATTTTATCTAGTTATATGATATTTACGTATTAATATTATCTTTTATTTTTGTCTGTATTTTTTTGACGAATTTGGTGGTATTTTCACCACCAATGCTGGCAAAAATACCATCAAATTCTAGCCGTGGAGGAAGGGCATATGAAAGGTGGCTACACTGAGCCACAGCGCCAGAGATCGCTAGAGAGCATTGTTCCGCCGCCTCCACGGGCAGTCATTATTGAGATGTGCTAGAGGTCACTGCTTGGGGAGAGCTCGTAGTAGTCAGTTGGTGTTCAGATGTGCTAGTAGGGAGTGCTTGCTGAGATGTGATACTGAAAGGTTCTTGTTCAGATGTGGTAATAGCGAGGCGGTGTGGAGATATATTGTAATTATGAGAGTGATTTTGGTCAATATATGAAGGTAACGAAACTTGATTTATTTTTCATTATTTCCATGTTTTAAATAATGTGTCATTACAGGTTCAGTCAACAAAGCATCTGGCTTGGGTTCTTGGATTAGAGTGTAATTGTGGTTCTCTTGAGTAATTATGGTATTTGTATTTTCTTTAATTAATTCAGTATAATGTTATTTAAAAATTGTTCCTGGCAGGGTCGCCACGTGCATGGGGGCTTAATAAAAATATTAATGCAAATAATTTTAATTTTTTTTTTTTTTAGTAGCTGTCTGTCCGATTACGAAGTCTCGTAACGGTTGGCCCTGACTGTTATTGTTACGCAATCTGACTGCTTAGAACAATAACAAAGAATGAAATGGAAATTTTCATTAACACAGTTAATTAATTAAGCCCCCAGCAACTATAAAACCAACGCAACAACAAGCACAAGAGTAACTGTTCTGTGTGTGGGAGTGTGACTCAACGTACGCATCTGGCACGGTTCTTCTTCAACAACACAACAATTTTTAAATAACATTATACTGAATTAATTAAAGAAAATACAAATACCATAATTACTCAAGAGAACCACAATTACACTCTAATCCAAGAACCCAAGCCAGATGCTTTGTTGACTGAACCTGTAATGACACATTATTTAAAACATGGAAATAATGAAAAATAAATCAAGTTTCGTTACCTTCATATATTGACCAAAATCACTCTCATAATTACAATATATCTCCACACCGCCTCGCTATTACCACATCTGAACAAGAACCTTTCAGTATCACATCTCAGCAAGCACTCCCTACTAGCACATCTGAACACCAACTGACTACTACGAGCTCTCCCCAAGCAGTGACCTCTAGCACATCTCAATAATGACTGCCCGTGGAGGCGGCGGAACAATGCTCTCTAGCGATCTCTGGCGCTGTGGCTCAGTGTAGCCACCTTTCAAGGGCTGTATGGGTTTGAAAGATATTGATTCTTATGCAACATGTCTTCAAAATATTTGACAAGACTGGAAAATTCAGATTGTTCGAAATGTTTCATCATTATGATGCTATGTTTTACTCGGTCTTGTGTAGCTTGAGACCAATATGCTGAGAGGGAGGCATGATAAAAATCTCCTTCATTGTGGCAATTGTGAATGACCGATCGCATTCTTACAGCTGGTTCATTCTCCAAATAGCCACACATAAATTCTAATCTGTGCTCTAATGACCACATGGGAGGAAAACAGTGAGAGAATTGATGGAGCCACGCTTGTGGATGAATGTCGTTGGCAGAATTCTTAAATGTTTTAAATTTACGTGTAGTAATGAACAGCTTATAGTCAAAATCATCATGTCGGCGAGTCGCATATCGGTCATTGTTACGTCGTTTCGGCGGTTCCATTTCAAAATTCGGTGCACCTTGCCAATTTCTTTCATAATTTCCGAAATGCGCTGTGTTATTATTTTGTGGCTGTTCCGTATTTCTATGTCCCTCTTCCCGTATTGGGACGCAAGTGTCCTCTGAAATACGTAATTCTTGTACTACCTGTGTCAGCTGATCTTGTACTTCCCGGATTTCTCTTTGGTGTTGCGTATTAATTTGATTCTGATTTTGTTTGAATTTCTTAATTTGTTCATACTCTTCTGTGTCAGTGATGGCTACAGGTCTTGTGTCATTCAGATCATCATCTACCTTGGTAGATAAGTTAGTGAACTGATCTGAAAGTTCGGCTACTTTATCCGTTAGTGAAATTATTTCCTCTGTGTGTTTTTCTGAAACAAGTTTCAGAGTGACCATTTGTGTTGAAATCGTATCTACTGTGTCCTTTAAGTTTTCTTGACTTTTTGCAAGTTGCGTACCCGAATCGGTAGATGCAACTGAGTCAATTTTAGATTGCAGGGTGTCGTGATTTTCATGAACAATATTTTGCAGTTCTTTTATGGCTGCTTCGTCATTCTGTAATGCATTTTCATGACGCGAAAAAATAGGCTGGAAATGCTCACAAATTTGTGCTTTTACGTCATTACAGACTTTTTTAACATTTCGATTCGATTTTATGTAACTCAGTAGTTAAATCTTCACAAGTTTGTTCAAGTGTCTTGTCTAACTTCTGAAGATTTTGTTCCATTGTGTCTAGCTTTAGAAGCTTTTGCTGTGTTTGTCTCTGCTTTTGTTCCACTGTGTCTAACTTTCGAAGATTTTGTTCCATTGTGTCTAACTTTTGAAGCTTTTGCTGTGTTTGTCCCATTTGTTGTATTAATTGTAATAACAATGCACTCGTGTCTGAAACATGTTCCTCAGTGCTATTCGGCAGTGAATTTGCACCGGCAACATTCACATTTTGATAAGCAGAAAATGTGTCTGGACTTATTTGAGAAAACGGTGAGGATCCAAAACCTGAATCTACAGTATTTACGAGATTGTGTCCTGTCATTTCGGATTCCTGAGGCGAGCTATTGCCGACCGATCGATCGATAATGCTTCCCTGTTCACTACTTGTTTCATTGTCTACGCCATTATTTGACGCCCGCTCCATTTCCCTATGCACAGTTACCAAATTACTACTTTGAATATTAGTTAATTCATAACATGGTGGCGCTAACACACTGCTTTCGTCTTCACTGTCATTTCCCAGTTTACTTTGGAGCCTAGTATTACGTTTTTCACACGCCATTATTGTCACAGTATTTCACACGACAACACAGAAAAGCACAATTTGAAGAGCAAAAATAAGAGAACACATTAACATAACACTGAAAATAATATCTAGTTAATTGCAGCTGCGAAATACTTGGTGCAAATCTACATGCATGCCACAACTGTTTTACTGTACAACAATGAAAGACTGCAACTACAAAGGAGATTTTCTCTACAATTACGCGCTAGCAATAAACAAAAGCTACACTAATTACACAAACTACAAGGAAAAAAATCAGAAGATTCCAGTGTGGTATCCTCGGCTAAGGGTCGACATATGAAACGTCCCCTTTGAACAATTATACGAGACTGTGCTTAAACTGACACACAATATTTTGTTAGCGCAACGCAATCTGACTTTCAATAATCCCTACAAAAGAATGGGCCCTGACTAACATTAAACTATACCTTTCACAAATCACTTACCTCACAAAAATCTTCGCTACTCAAGCTACTGCAATACAGCTGGCGCCTCTACTGCCAGCTAAATCAAAGATTCAAACTACTGAAGGCACTAACTACTGATAGGCATAGTTAGCAAATGAAAGATTTTAATAGAGAACAAACAATGTATTTACCTCAATAATCATAATATATATAGCAATTCATGACAAATTTCAAAACTCCGCCATCTCTCTCCCCACATCCACCACTGGTGGCGGCTCACCTCCAACTGTGCAACGCTACGCGCTGTTCACAGCCAGCTGCCTAACACTACAATGGCGAGTATTACAACAATGCAAAGCAGCCACAGACTGCACACAGCACAGCCAGTGATTTGCATACAGAGGTGGCGTTACCAATAAAAAAACGTAAACAGCCTATTTACAGTATCAATAAGTGTGTGCAATTGATATCTTTGTTATTGTAATTATAAAAAATTTTATCAAATCATTATTGGCCACTGTCCAAAACAATTTGTAAAATTTTTTGTGGGGAGCATGGGGGCTATTTAAGTAGGCTGTTTAGGTTATTTTATTAGTAACGCCACCTCTGTATGAAAATCACTGGCTGTGCTGTGTGCAATCTGTGGCTGCTTTGCATTGTTGTAATACTCGCCATTGTAGTGTTAGGCAGCTGGCTGTGAACAGCGCGTAGCGTTGCGCAGTTGGAGGTGAGCCGCCAGCAGTGGTGGATGTGGGGAGAGAAATGGCGGAGTTTGGAAATTTTTAAGACTGGATGTCATGAACTCCTATGTATATTATGATTTTTCAACACTATTAAGGTAAATACATTGTTTGTTCTCTATTAAAATCTTTCATTTGCTAACTATGCCTATCAGTAGTTGGTGCCTTCCGTAGTTTGAATCTTTTATTTAGCTGGCAGTAGTGGCGCTCGCTGTATTGCAGTAGTTCCGGTAACGAAGATTTTTGTGAGGTAAGTGATTTGTGAAACGTATAGGTTAATGTTAGTCAGGGCCATTCTTTTGTAGAGAGTTTTGAAAGTCAGATTGCGTTGCGCTAAAAATATTGTGTGTCAGTAATTTTTCAAAAGGGGACGTTTCACGCGCATCACTAGCAGGCCACGGTCCGATTTCCTGCAGCTACGTTGTACATGGGTACACATACTCGCATGAGAGTTCATAAACTACCCTGTGATTAACGTTCTTCAGCGTCATACACTCCAAGTCGCTCCCGCAAAACCACAATTTCGTTGACCGAATTACGTCATAAATGAAACTATTATGCTGCGTCGGAGATGTAGCTTCTTTTCTGGAATTTACTTACATTCCTCATTGTGCTCCCTACAACCACTGCCTGCCATGAATCGACATATAAATGAGTTCAACGTGGAAAAGCTGTTTAAAAGGCAGGCTGCACTTTACGTGTCAACAGTGTGCATTAATTATTCCGTTTCTACATCTACATCTACATACATACTCCGCAATCCACCATACGGTGCGTGGCGGAGGGTACCTCGTACGACAACTAGCATCGTCTCTCGCTGTTCCACTCCCAAACAGAATAAGGGAAAAATGACTGCCTATATGACTCTGTACGAGCCCTAATGTCTAGTATCTTATCTTTGTGGTCTTTCAGCGAAATGTAAGTTGGCGTCAGTAAAATTGTACTGCAGTCAGCCTCAAATGCTGGTTCTCTAAATTTCCTCAGTAGCGATTCACGAAAAGAACGCCTCCTATCCGCTAGAGACTCCCACCCGAGTTCCTGAAGCATTTCCGTAACACTCTCGTGATGATCAAACCGACCAGTAACAAATCTAGCAGCCCGCCTCTGAATTACTTCTATGTCCTCCCTCAATCCGACCTGAAAGGGATCCCAAACGCTCGAGCAGTACTCAAGAATAGGTCGTATTAGTGTTTTATAAGCAGTCTCATTTACAGATGAACCACACTTCCCAAAATTCTACCAATGAACCGAAGACGACTATCCGCCTTCTCCACAATTGCCATTACATGCTTGTCCCACTTCATATCGCTCTGCAATGTTACGCCCAAATGTTTAATCTACGTGACTGTGTCAAGCACTACACTACTAATGGAGTATTCAAACATTACGGGATTCTCTTTCGTATTCATCTGCCTTAATTTACATTTATCTATACTTAGAGTTAGCTGCCATTCTTTACTCCAATCACAAATCCTGTCCAAGTCATCTTGTATCCTCCTACAGTCTCTCAGCGACGACACCTTTCCGTACACCACAGCATCATCAGCAAACAGCCGCACATTGCTATCCACCCTATCCAAAACATCATTTATGTAGATAGAAAACAACAGCGGGCCTATCGCACTTCCCTGGGGCACTCCAGAAGATACCCTCACCTCCGATGAACACTCACCATCGGCGACAACGTACTGGGTTCTATTACTTAAGAAGTCTTCGAACCACTCACCTTTAACCAGTCAATAAACAGTTTGAAAATCCACTGCAAGAAAGTCACAATTTTCTCTAAAATCCCAAGACTTCCGGATGTGTTGTTTACCTTGGATCCCATAAATTTCCGAACCACTCAGCTTCTTAGCAAAATCAAATTAAAACGTATTTTAAAAACTACTACAGCATCGAAAAATATGTATTCACACTAATCACACTGAATCACGACTCCATGAGTGGAGGGGACGCTAATTTCTTACTTCTGGAACCGCCGATTATTCTTATTTCAATGACAGGATTAAAGATTTTGTTTCTGGAATACCTAGATATTCAATACTTTATACCACAAATACGTTCCTCTAAAATCAGTAAGAGGAAGCAGAAAACCTGCAACGTCGCTTACAGACGATCTGAAACACCTTCGAGAATCAGAGATCCAGCACAGAGGACATACAAACGACAAGCGACCTCTGATAATCACGTCACCTACGAGCAATTTCGCAACCGACTTAATCAGTCTAGGAAAAATAACTGAGTACTTTCAGAGACCTGCCACCCTGCGGAAAAATCAACGAAGCCTTGGAATAGGCGGACCCAAGTCTGAAGCTGAACCTGCAGATCCCACTGAGGATCTAAATGAGCATCTCCCTACGCCGATATCTTTACTTGACCAACGCACAAGGACGCACACCATCGACTCCCTTAACGTTTCAACAGTTAGTACAAACGAAATATTTTTCTTCTGCCGGTAATTCCTAACACATTTCCAAAGTCAGTAGAGCGAAATCGTTCGGCGCCTACAGGGCACGATAACAATACACATGATCAGTTTTCTCGTTGACCCTCTACCGTCCAAAATAACGGACATTTAAGCATTCTCTGATCTCCAGCGTCTTTCCAACAGCGTGAAAGCCGGGACATAAAATCTGTATCCATAAAGGAATCTTCCTGACTGCTTTCCGACTACAGGCCCTTTTGAATTTTACT
Organism: Schistocerca nitens; assembly: GCF_023898315.1. Classification (NCBI taxonomy): domain Eukaryota; kingdom Metazoa; phylum Arthropoda; class Insecta; order Orthoptera; family Acrididae; genus Schistocerca; species Schistocerca nitens. The sequence goes on along the minus strand of NC_064620.1, from coordinate 195,678,890 downwards.
AGCATTATTCAAAACATTGTAACCTCCCCACAAAAATATTATAAAAATAAAAATGAACCAAGTGTAAACTCCCCACGGAAATAATAATTAAATGAATTTTAAATAGTGTAACCTCTGAAAAAAATTGGTTCCCATTTATAATCTCCGTGCAGAAATGCATTCACACTCAATGTAACCACAAAATTCTTTTCTCATTTAATGTTAAGTTCGAAACATAAAAATTCCGAAACCACAAAATAGTAAAAAAATTCTGTAACCTGACAGATTTTATGACGACAGTAGCGCTGCGCCTCGGCGCTGTATTCTGAATGAAAAAAAGCAAAAATTCTTACCTCAATAAAAACTGCGAATATATCTGCTCTTACCTAAAAAAATTTCGGCACAGCTCCGTGCAATGCTGGCCTATGAAAGGAATTAATTATTCATTGGATAAAATCTTTAAATTGAAATGAATACTTTTTTCTAATTACTTTATATTATAAAAAATTATTATTGGGGCATTTTTTAAAAGAAATTGGATGACAGTTAACATACATTACTAGATATGCGCAAGGCTGCTTATTTACCTTCTACAACAATACTCATCCTCCAGAGTCGCGACCAGGGCACACTGCAGACAAGCGCAGACACGCGCCGACTACCGCCGACTATTACCGACTCACGCGGACTACTGTCGACAACTGCAGACTCACGCAGACTACTCAAGACTACTGAAGACTCACGCAGACTACTCAAGACTACTGCAGACTCACGCAGACTACTCAAGACTACTGAAGACTAATGCCAACTAGCGACAAGCAACAACTAACTACATACTGCTCTCTGGTCAGAGACTCTCCTAAGTCTTGCCTGTTGCAGGCAGCGCATACATCGCATACCTCTTACATAACCCTCCACTGGGGGGGGGCAAAAATTTGGCAGCGATGGTGAGTCAATTGGACTTGCCATGAACAACAAATTTTTCCTAATTAACTAAGTTTACAATCACAGAATATATACATACATATAAGCGCAGAACATGAAATAAAATATAGTGCACATGCACTGAGTACAGAACATATCAAGCAAAGACAAAATGTGTACACAATGAGTACAAATCAAATTAACAAATGACAAAAAGTGCACACACACTGTAGTTTTTTTTACTATTTTACAAGGACTAGGATAGGAAAGGGACTGATTGCATCATGGTTGTAGCACATTAGGTTGCACGCAGCTGCACTGAAAGTCCATATCTTTCTACAGACGTACAACAGCAACTGAGACAATCTGAAATTCATTTCCCTGAAGTGTTAATCAGTGTAGCCAAGACACTGAAATGTCGTATTAATATTCCATGTTATCATTTTGGTAGTACATTAGGTACACCAAACAGTGGGACTATAATAACATATCCATCGCTGAAGGTGGTGGACAGCATGTCGTGTCAACACCACGTTCTTGTAGGGTACACCAACGTAGAATTAGTGCAAAAACCAAATATAGTGCTCCATGAGCATGAGGATAGACAGGACAAATGGATATTTCAGTAATTTCTGGTAATTAGATCAGAAGGTGAAGGACATTAAGTCTTACGCCAGTCATCGTTGATAATTACTAGTCTATCAACTGATTTGATTAATTAGAGGCACTCATCGCCCAGTTACTGAACATTTCTGTACCATGTATGAAGTATTACAGAATAATGTTTATAAGTTATCTATTTACAGAGAACATTGGCACTCATTGACCAGTTACAAACCATCAAAAGTCATCATTCAAAACAGGAGCTAATGAGTGTAGCATCAAGCTACTAGTATTAATATATATAGCATAAAAGTAACATAATACAAATTTAAAATATAAGAAACAGTGGCATTCGTTGGCCAGCAAGTATTCCGTATTACAAAACATTTTTCATCATTCAAGTGACATAAGACATAATTAAAATATAACACTCTCTAACTATTACTCAAAGTCTGTGATTAGAAAACATCATTCAGTATTACTCATAACTCTTTTAAATTGGTAGCATTATTTGGGACTGGTAATACATTTTTTTTGTGCTAGCAGTGCATTGCGTTGGGATCGATAATTAATTGCTGGGGCATAACAATATTTGCTTTTGACTTATTGCTGCAAATGAGGATAGGTAACGCCATTCGTCATGAGTCAGCTGTAGCAAGGTTATGAAACAAATAGAGTATATGTGATCACATTCATGAATGACACAGGTTTAATGACCAACTGCCTATAGCACATTAATTTCATGAACAATTTCTCCTGCAAAAAATACAAAAATGGATTATTAAGCTGAAAGAAGAAACGCATATTATGCTGAAAAGTAGTGAACTTCGAATTAACAGGTAATGAAATGTGTATAAAATATATATGTTCTCTAGCTGTCCTTTCTAAAACCTTTCAGTCACCATACCATGCGACATAAGACATACTGTCCAGACAAACTGCAACAAATACTTAAATAACTACATAGCATAAATACATAAACTTCAACATTATCCTCATCTGTAAAGAAAAACTTCATTGTCATCACCATCATCACCTGCAAAGAAAAACTTCATTATCCATATCACTATAATTCCATTATTATCATCACCTGTGAAGAAAAACTTCATTATCCATATCACTTTAATTCCATTATTATCATCACCTGTAAAGAAAAACTTCATTATCCATATTAGAATATTCTGCATCACTATTCATCACCATTCATTATCATCTGCAAAAAAGTCACTTCATTATTCATTATACAACTATTCATGGCATAGAGTTCCTTATTTCTAGCATATTTCATCACTAAAACTAAGATGTGTAATTCTGTCGGACAGTCTGCATCAATCGCCTCGTATTCTGAAAGAAAAAATTAGTTAAGACTGCTATCATACGTTGTTTATAGTATGTTCTTGTTAATGCTTGTTAATTCTGATCCATTTACTCTTCGTGACGAAGTATTGCATCTTCTTTCGTTCATTGGGAAGGTGAAATTCCCATAATTCATTTCTTTTAGACGTTATTTCTTTCTGAAAATGGTAAACAATGATTAATGTCTTGCATTTAAATCATAGACCCATTAAATAAAAATTAGTTTATAGTAACATAATTGAGCATACAGCATAGCATGACAGAAAACGTAATATGTCAAATCATAGACAGTTTTCAGATGCAAAAAATGTACACAGAGTATCACAATGTAGCAGCAAAAAAAAAAAAAAAATGTAAAATAGTCACGATGTTGAGATATCATAAGGCAAAATGTCAAAATCAACTGGTATTTGTTACATCTTAAATATTTCATAGTGCATACAAACAAAATAGGAAAACAATCATACATACATGAAAAATGGAAAATGTGCACGGTCTGATATATAACGAGAAGAAAAGCGACCTGCTAACCTTACCTTGCCGGGCACTTGCCAAGAAAAAATATGATAATCATCAGTAAGTAGTCACATAAATATAATTGCATAAGTGGGCATAAAATGTGTAAGTTTATCTGGAAATATGTGCACGGTCTGGTGTGTAACGACAAGAAAAGCGACCTGCTAACCTTACCTTGCCGGGCACTTGCCAAGAAAAAATACGATAATCATAAGTAAGTGTTCATGTGAATATAATTGCATTAGTGGTCATTAAAAAAATCAGGAAATGGCATTACAGTGTGATAAATCATAAAGTATGTTCATTCAATAAAGGGTTTGATGTTGGAGGTATGGTGATTGCCTTTGGTTTTTCTGGTTCTCAGAGTTTCGACGAGTACTACATTGGGGTGAGGAATGCTGTGAATTCGATATGGACCTGCATATAGAAGCTCAAATTTACTACATCTACTTTTTCCTCTATTAGATAAATACTGTGTGCGTATTAATATCTCCTGTCCAATGTGAAAGTCACGGCGTGTTCAAACCTGTTTTTGCTGTCTTCTCCGGCGCTCTGCGGCACGTTTGATGTTGTTCAGCGCAATGTCAATTATTTCATGGTGTCGTAGTCGACGAGGTGTAGGAAAGGTTACTAATTCTTTAATTTTGTTAGGTGGTTCAACGTTTTCCAGTATAACAGACGGGGATAGCATAGTAGATTCATTTGGTATGGAATTAATTACTTCCTGGAATGAGAGTATGTGTGTGTCCCAATCAATATGTTTTTTATGGCAGTATATTCTGCACAGTTTACCAATTTCTTTCATTAATCGTTCACAAGGGTTCGAAGAAGAATGGTACCTGGATATATAGATCGGAGAAATGTTTCTAGCTCGTAACATACGTGTCCATATAGCAGATCGAAACTGTGGTCCATTGTCGGAAATTACTTTCAATACATGCCCTACATGAAATAGAAAATGTTTTACAAATGCTTTCGAAACAGTTTTAGCAGTAGCTTTGCGTAACGGAGTGAAGGCAACAAATTTTGAAGTGAGTTCAACAGCGACAAAGATGTAGCAAAAACCTCTATTAGTTCTGGGAATCGGACCAAAAATGTCTACAGCGGCCATGTGTCTCAATTTAACAGGTACAATGGGATGTAATGGAGGAATATGTGAAGTCGTATCTGACTTAGCTTTCTGGCAGAATTTACATGACGCTAAAACTCGTCGAATACGTTTCTCCATGTTGGTAAAATAAAGTTCTGTCTCAGTATAAGAAAACATTTTCTGGCTCCGTAATGTGCGTAACTTAAATGAGTATACCAGATTAATTTGTTAACAACTTCGTCAGGAATGCATAATAACCAATTGTTGCTGTCAGGGTGAGAGCGGCGAAACAGATTATCATTGCGTACAGTGTAATGGTTTCTAATGGTAACATTATTCCTATCTTGCCAAAGGTGTTTAATTTCTTTCCATATGTTGTCTTTACTCTGCTCTTGTGCTATGTCTTGTAATGACGACGAAATGAAATTTTCAAATGCAACTTGTTGAATGTACATGACGCTGAAATTAGCTTTTCAGAAGTTGGTTGCGATGTCTTGCTGATTGTTGCTGAGAGAACTGGATAGTGCGTCTGCTACAATATTTTGTGTACCGGGAATGTGAACAATTGTAAAATTAAATTCCTGCAAGTGAATTTTCCATCTGCTTAAACTGTCGTGTGTAAAATTAGCCGAAAGGAAAAACTGTATCGCTCTATGATCTGTGTAAACACACGTATGTCTTCCATAAAGAAAATGCCGAAATCTCGTAAATGCCCATACAACACATAATGTTTCAAGTTCTGTAACAGAATAATTGCGTTCAGCAGGTGACAGAATGCGACTCGCAAAGGCTATGTTTTTAATTACTGTAGTGCCATCTTCTTCAATTTCCTGAAAAATGTGTACGCCTAAAGCGGTGTTAGAACTGTCGGTGCCAATGGAAAAATTTCTAGTAAGATCTGGATGTGATAAAAGTGGTGCATTCAGCAAGGCTTCTTTCAGGTTCACAAATTCAGAATGTGCTTCGCTATCCCAGGACCAAATAGTGTTTTTACCTGTCAATTGACATAATCTAGGGGTGTCTAAAGCAGAGTAATGAATAAATGTACGAATAAAGTTAATTAAACCCAAAAAGCTGCGTAGTTGTTTCTTCGTCGCAGGAACAGTAATGTCACGTAAAGCTTCAAGTTTTTCCGGGTCAGGCGCAATGCCTTCTGCTGAAATTACATGTCCAAGAAATTTTATAGAAGTTTTGCCAAAGTGCGATTTACTGAGATTAACTGTGAGTCCTTGTGCACGAAAAGTTCGTAACAGTTGTTCAAGAATCAGATTGTGTTCAGACCAGTTAGCTTCTGCAATAAGAATGTCGTCTACATACGTCGTGATTCTGTCCTTAAGTTCTGTCGGAAGTATTGCATTCAAACCGCGGATAAATGCTGCTGAAGAAATAGTTAAAGCGTACGGTAATTTACAAAATTGATAACAGTCACCAAAACAGAGAAAAGCCGTGTACTTTCTGCAGTCAGGATGGAGTTAAATTTGCCAAAATCCCGATTTCAAATCTAATGTGGAATAAATAGCAGTACCATGAAATTTCTGTAGAAGTTCTTCTAGTGTTTAAGGGCGATCTGTTTCATTAATAATAATGTCATTGATGTGACGCGAATCAAGTACGAGGGGAAGTGAACCATCCTTTTTCTGAACAATATGGAGCGGGTTTATGTACGGACTAACTGCCGGTTCAATAATTCCTTGGTCAAGCATAGCTTGCAATTCTTTCTTAACTTGTTCTCTATAAATATACGGAATGGGATACTGTTTGGCTTTAAATGTGTCGTGCTGTTTAACTTGAAATTCATACATAAAAACGGACATAGCACCAGGAACGTTGTCAAAAACTGGAGCTTGCTGAAAAAGAATTTTTCGTAGTTGCTAGCGTTCGTCGTCTGTATTTGCACTGCTGTGTTCAACTTTATCAGAAATCATCTGTATCACGTCATAGTCGGCTTCGTCTGGAGTATTATAGTTGTGTACGTACGTATCTGTGAACAATGTGGAATGACGGTCTATGTTACGTGATGCGGAAATGACCTCTGTACGGTTAATTGTTTGTTCTTCCGAAGATAAAGAGTGCTGAAATTCTAAAGCCAGTTGTACATTTTCATCCTTTAACATTAAATAGGAGTTTTGAAAGTCAATAATTACGTCGTGTTGTACCAGAAAATTCGTACCTAAAATAACGTCTGTCGTCTATAAGGGAACAATCCAAAAATTTGAGTGAAATGTATGACCTGCAATACAAAATGATAAATGTGTCTATAATTTTACATCTACTCCTTTACCAGATATTGCTCTTTTACTTTAGTTTTGCCTAATGGTAACGTAGGATAGGTATTCTCTTTATTACATTCGTTGAAAGTTTCCTCATTTATGAATGACATAGGAGATCCAGAATCGATTACTGCTGAAAATTTGGATGATCCAATCTTTACTTCGATGACAGGGTGTGAAATGGTTTTCTGAACAACTGGTCTTTCCTGCAAAAGAGTGTCTCGGATGTCGTCAAAAGTAATAACATTTTCGTGAACATGATTCTCTGTGTCAAAAGTAACGCTTACGTTGCTGGAAGATGCAACCTGTACTGTATTTAGTCAAATTCTATCTGATGTGCTATTATTTTCGGGGGGATGCTGTGGCATTTCAACTATTTGTACTGTTCTGTTATTTCTTCCTGACGTATTACGTTCGGGATGATATCTACTGTCTGGTTCATTCATGATAATATGTTTTTGCGGATGATTTTGCTGCTGATAACACCGACTGATATTAAATGTACGCTGAAAATTGTGCTCATTATTTTTGCGTCTGTCATGATAGTCATTTCTATACGGTCCACTGCGATAGGAATTGAAATGCTGTGTTTTCTGTACGTAGTTATTTCCTTGTTGCTGTGCATTACTATTTGTTGGAGCTGACGCTATACATGTAGGCGGCGAAACATTAAAGTTTGATTGACCTTGTACCTTAAATTGTTGGTTAGGTATGCTAACCGGTTGGTTTTGTTGCTGTTGCGGAGAAAAACCTCTATTGTTACCAAAATGTGGTTCCTGTTGCTGGTAATTTTTACGATACTGATAATTAAATTTTTATCTGGTATTAAAGTTGTCGTGATTGTCATTTCTGGAGCGTGTAATGAAAACTGTCACTTTCGGTATAACTTGTCGTATCAGGTTTTCTTTACTCATTCTTAATCCTAGATAGATCGATAGTTAAAGAGCTGTTTTGATAGATATAAAGGATAGTAGAAGAGAAGGCAGCAGTGCAGAAAACTAAAGATGAAATAGCACTACTACTGCTCGGGGCCCTGTGCACGCTACGGCACATATTCATCGAAGTGTAATGAATCCCCTGAGGTCAATTACGCGCAACAAATAAATTTTAGTTTCTGCGTTACAGGCAATGCCGGTGAAAATTCAAAAGCAGATTGTTGTATCCATGCCAATTCTAGTTTCTGCATTACAGGCCAAGCTGATATAAGTACAAAAATACATTGTCGTATCCAGTTCAAAGCGTGTACCTGTGCTCTGTCATTTTTAAATACCTTAGATTTTTTACGGATAGAAAATGCTTGTAATCAAAATTATCGTCTCTGTATGTATGAACAGGTTCAGGATTGCATGAGAATCTATTTGTCTGTGTCTTTTCGGATTCTAAATCGCGTAGTCTCTGTAAATTACCTAAATTACACTGGCTGTCTGAGTGTGACAAATGTTCGGAATGTGCCGTATGCTGTGACGTGTTATTGACTGAAACATTTTTCCTCTCTGTCACTTCTTGCTGTAAAGTTGACAATTTTCAACGTAATGTGTTATTGGACGAATATATCTCACTGATCGTCTGCTGTAAATTTTTGAATTCAGGTGTTTGATTAAACGAAATCGGTGAAGTATCGTCTGATTTGCTGTCATTATTACTTTCGATAATATCAATACGACTGGCCAATTCATCATATTTTTCAGTCAGTATTTTTACCTGATCATCGTTTTTAGTGTCACAAGCATTAATTTGTTTTTGTATTTTACGTGTGGTTTCGTTCAATTTTTTAACGTCTGCTTTGATGACATCGCAATCCTGTATTAGTTCTAATCGATCAAGTCTGTCGGTCACTGTCTGAAAGTCTACTGTGTGTGTATCTGTTTTTGATTTAAGATCGGAAATTTCATCACGCAGTTCGGTGTTCAACTGTTTGATAGTATTAATTTTGTCTGATACTGTAGCAATATTGTTGTCTATGTATGTTTTTGCTTTCGTAAACAATTTACGTTTATCTTCCTGTCTCTGTGCGGTAATTGTTTCCATGACTTGTCGCTTTACTTTATTCTGTTCCTGTATAAATTTACGGTAGCGCGTTTCACTGTTTTGTAGGTGGTGATTAAAACGTTCGTCAATTTGACTGTTCTGTTGGTCAAATTTCGCGTCTATGTATGCATCCAGTGTGCGCGAAAGTTCTGCTGACATTAATTTAAAATCGTCGCGTAACTGTGTTGCGTTTTCAGAGCATTGTTTACCGACTGCACTAATTTCGTGTCTAAGTAATTTAGTTGTAGCTGCATGTCTATTATATAACTCTTGTGCCACAGATCTAATTTCTTCACTACTTTTCCTAGCACAAACCTTAATTTCCTCACGTAATTGTTCCTTAGTATCATGACATTGCGCGGCAACGGCTGTAATCTGTTCACTAAGCTGTCTGGAATTGTTGTCTAATTTTTCATTATGGTCGTCATGTTTTTCATTACGTTGTTTGAAATTTTCATTAAGGTTGTCTTGTTTTTCATTAAGTTGTTTGTGATTGTTGTCATGTTTTTCATTAATTAGATCAATTTGTTGTTTGAGATTTTCACTAAGTTGTTTGTGATTGTTGTCTTGTTTTTCACTAAACTGCAGCAATACTGCCATAATTTGATCCAAGCCAAAATTAGCGACTCTATTTTCTATGCTGTGTGTTGGTGTATCTGCATTTGTCACGATTTCTGTAACCATTTGGTCATTCTGTAATTCACAAAAAGGTTTGGCCATCGGATGTGCACTATTGGTCGCTAAATCGGAATCAAATAAATTTGACGTACTTTGAGTACATTGTTCATTTTCGTTAGAAAAAATCATGTGTTCATTACGTAAATTTTGCCAACCGGGTGTGCCAAGCTGGGCAGCGTTCATTGTAACAGAACGTGCCGCGTCATCAATTGTCGTTAAATTGACAGACGACTCAATTGAATTTGTCTGCTCATCACTAGGATCAAAATCAATATTAGTGGTCGGTACGCACTGATTGTCTGTAAATGGAGGATTGTCATTATTACACTGATCGTCGCAAGTATTATCGGTCAAATTATTAGAGTCGGCTATTTCACTCATTGTACATCGCGATGTACTGTTAACAGTTTTCCACGGCATTTTTCACAAATCAAAATTAAGCACAAATGAAACAAGGACAATGCAAAAATGCAACAAACACAATTACTAGAAAGAGCAACAAATTGCCGATGATGTGTGAAAGAAAGAGTGACAAATTAGTAAATGCGTTGCGCCAGATGCAAACTACGTTTAAGTAAATAAGAGCAGATATATGACTACTTATCAGAAGATTCACTAAGAAATACGATCCTGGCCGGATGTCGCCAAGTGTAACCTCTCCACAAAAATATTATAAAAATAAAAATGAACCAAGTGTAAACTCCCCACGGAAATAATAATTAAATGAATTTTAAATAGTGTAACCTCTGAACAAAATTGGTTCCCATTTATAGTCTCCGTGCAGAAATGCATTCACACTCAATGTAACCACAAAATTCTTTTCTCATTTAACGTTAAGTCCGAAACAGAAAAATTCCGAAACCACAAAATAATAAAAAAATTCTGTAACCTGGTAGATTTTATGACGACAGCAGCGCTGCGCCTCGGCCCTGTATTCTGAATGAAAAAAAGCAAAAATTCTTACCTCAATAAAAACTGCGAATATATCTGCTCTTACCTAAAAAAAATTCGGCACAGCTCCGTGCAATGCTGGCCTATGCTTTGTGACTCGTGAAAGGAATTAATTATTCATTGGATAAAATCTTGAAATTGAAATGAATGCTTTTTTTAATTACTTTATATTATATAAATTATTATTGTAGCATTTTTTAAAAGAAATTGGATGACAGTTAACATACATTACTAGATATGCGCAAGACTGCTTCTTTACCTTCTACAACAATACTCATCCTCCAGAGTCGCGACCAGGGCACACTGCAGACAAGCGCAGACACGCGCCGACTACCGTCGACTACTGCCGACTCACGCAGTCTACTGTCGACCACTGCAGACTCACGCAGACTACTCAAGACTACTAAAGACTCACGCAGACTACTCAAGACTACTGAAGACTAATGCCGACTAGCGACAAGCAACAACTAACTACATACTGCTCTCTGGTCAGAGACTCTCCTAAGTCTTGCCTGTTGCAAGAAGCGCATACATCGCATACCTCTTACAACATGATAATACATAGTTCACGAACAGCTCACTAATTACTGAACATCAAATAACTATTTATTTGAATACTAGTCTGATTTGCTGCAAAATCGGAGCACGACCGTTCTTTTTGGATTCCAGCGACAGTTTGACAATCTGTTTGCTAAACTCACAAGCCAAAATTCTTCTGTACGTTGGCTTCACCCATGTTTTACATCTCGCCAAGAGTGTGTAATTATCGGAACCAAAATGTCGCAAAAGTGAGACGTAATATCAGGGGTCCCACAAGGACCAGTATTGGACCCTTTACTCTTCTCATTATATGTTAATGAAGTGTCAGTTATTCCCTCCTGCTGAAAATATCGCCTATTTTCTGGAGATATTCACTTACTTCTCAGTGCAAGTTCAACAAACCTGTGCACATCCATCCAGCACGAAAATGTGAATTTACTTGTCCCATCAGGTGGGCGCAGAACATAGCTATCAAATTTAACCCAACTAACAAGCAAGCAATATTAACTGCTCACAAAAGACTTATTACGACTTAATTCAGAGAATATCTTCCACCATTAATTATAAACGGCACATATATAACCTTTCCCTCTCCTGCAAAGAACTTGGGGACAATTCTGGACTGTGACCTACACTGGAATGAACACACAACTGCAGTCTGTAAGACGGCTTCATTGTCACTTCACTCGCTACGGGGATGTAAAAAAATATTTTCTTTCGAGCTTAAAGAAAGCTCGTAGAGACAACAATGCACCCCATACTTGACTGCGGTGATACCATCCACCAAGGACTTTCGAACGAAAGCTCAGGCAGCCCCGTACTGGCGATGAATGCTTGTGTACGATACATTTATGACGTACGGTTTTTCGACCATATCACACTTGTCTAAGAAAAGTTATCATTACTACGTGCCGATAAGCGTACAGACTATCATACTCTATGTTTGCTCTTTCGTCTTCTCAATCATTGCATTCCCTATTATTTGTCTTCAACTCTTACTCTATTAACTGAACAGTGCAGCAGAAATATTGTTTCTCAACACTGCCATGTTCTCTGAATCATTTCCTGCATCAGCAACCCGACTTTGGAATAATCTTTCTCTAAATATCAGAAAAATTAGATGTCTTCCAAACCTTAGGAGACAGGTATTGTCCACCTTCTAACCTTCTATCACAACAGCCATTCTTCTACACTCTCTGCAGTTCATTCTCGTCAGTTCCCCTCCTCCACAAGTTACCCTACCCCTTGTCAGCCGAGTTGTACATTTATATTCATTCTTTTCTGACAGCCAAGTTCTCTTCTTTTAATTATTCCGCTTTTTATTATACTAAACGTGGCTTCAAATGTACTAAAGTAATCTTTGCCATTCCAAACGACTTATTATTAGTATTATTATTGTTATTAGTGTCAGTTATTATTCTTATTATTGGGAGTATTTTGAAATATTTTTGGTATTTGTTGTTCCTAGTAAGAGAGGGCATTAAGGCTCTAATTTTTCAGACTTAATAAACAATAAATAAATAATGAGCAAATAGTCCCCTTACTTTGCAATATGTACCTCGTGCCATGAATGTGTCTCACCGCACTATGACCCTTCATTATTCCTAAGAAGGTTCATCATCAGTTGTTAATAAACTGCACAATTCATACGTCATACACATGCTGCATTCATTTACTCACTCAGTTTGTTAGCATAATAAATTAAAACAATAACGAACTGCAAATAGTAATTACTGCTTGAAGCTGGATCATTAATAACGTATTTGTACACAAAAGATTAGTAACTAGTTGTTTATCACTAAAGTGTTGAGGGTTTAACTCGTCCTCTGATGTATTCAGATAAACATATTAACAGTAAGGAGGTTGCTTGCAGTAGGAAGTTATAAAATCTAGGATATAGTTACTTTTCTCTATCTTAGAAATGGTTTCAGGTACAGAACTGAAATTCGTACAGCAATTAGCTAATATTATTATTAAAAAATTACATGAAATATCTTGGTGACTGATGTACGGAAAATGACTCTATTAATTCACACTTTTGTTCGGTCGTTTATACGTCTGCAAAGCGTACACACGCTTGGCTGTGCCTGCAGCAAGTGATCACACGGACGGGATTACGCAACCTCCCAGATGGGAATGTGTTGTGTATACCACTGGGCCTCTGACAGCAGCAAGAAGGCTCTATCTTCATAATCTTCAACAGACTTCACTACGCTGCTTTCGTATCTGATTATGTTACTGCTGCATCATTCTGGGTCTTTGTATGTGTGTATGTGTGTGTGTGTGTGTGTGTGTGTGTGTGTGTGTGTGTGTGTGTGAATATCTCTGTCATCACTGAAAGGGACATGACGTGAAACATGACGTGCAAATGGGACAGTATAAAATCATTTCCGTCATCATTGTTCCAAATCCTACGACCTCACTGCCAGTGCCAATATAGCAACCCATCAGCTCCACACACAACCCGTTCCTCAAAGCATCGCTTAACCTGCATATTCTAAATGCGTTTGTCCCAGGTGCAGGTAGAAAAAGTTAGTGCAGTACAGTTAAGTGCTTTGGTCTTATTACAAGATTGTGCTTTAAAAACCGACAAATGGTTATCTAATAGCTTCAGTCCTTATAATATTAAAAACATGGTTTGCCTTTTTAATATTACAAACCTGCCTATGCATGTTTCAATAAATGATCTTGGATAAAGAGGGACAAATGTATCGCTCTCAGTACTTCAGCACCCTGACTAGCAAGGAAATAAAATTACAACAAACAAAATAACATACAAAAAGAATTCTGGGTGAAAGGCAAAATGTATATACCAAAAAAGGGTATAAATGTACGAAGTAATTGGGCACCGTACACGAAAAGACACAATAAAAACAATTAGCAATCACACAACACTGTTATAGCAAAAGCTGGATCAAAACTGGATTAAACAACGTAGAGGGTCCGCAGCTCGTGGTCGTGCGGTAGCGTTCTCGCTTCCCACGCCCGGGTTCCCGGGTTCGATTCCCGGTGGGGTCAGGGATTTTCCCTGCCTCGTGATGACTGGGTGTAGTGTGATGTCCTTAGATTAGTTAGGTTTAAGTAGTTCTGAGTTCTAGGGGTCTGATGACCATAGATGTTAAGTCCCATAGTGCTCAGAGCCGTTTTGAAACAACGTAGATTACGTATCAATTTGTGCGCACCAGAGGCGAAGAAACTCATTTGCTCAGTGCGGAGTGCTGAGTGCGGAATATTGCAACGACGACTGTTACACGCCGATATTAAATCAGTAGGCTTCAACCCAGGCGACCCGTTATGGATTTTTATATATTGGCATGAGACTGGGATACCAGAAAATGTATTAAAGAGCTACATTGTTCCAAACCGCGTCTTACGTCGCTTGTCTGATGTCCTCTAAGGACAGGTGAGTCTACAGACCTACATGGCCTTCACATAGACCAGAGTAGCAGAGCAAGGACCATGGGGATTAACGACGATCGATTTGTCCTGACGGAAATAATTCCATTCGAACATCCCGGTAAACATGAAGATGTGACAACGCGACCAGAAAGTGAGGGTCCACTAGAACTTCTGCAGGACGGATGACTTCTTAGGTCAAGAGCCAGGAAGCCAGATTTGACTCGAAAACAGCGATCCATTGTTATACCAGCAGGGAAAGAAACGCCGTGTGCTGTACGTCGTCCACTGTGCCATGATATTGGTTGTCTGGATCGGGCTGCAGAGTTGTGTATGGGGGAAGCTGTGGAATGGTTCTCCAGGAGGGGCGTGGAGTCAAGAATGTTCACTCACCAAGAACATTCTTTATTAATTGACGCCTACTGTTCAGCAATTTTATGTCAGATGTCCAGGAGTCGATCGTGGCTATATCTCGCGGTGTCCCTGGTGGTACGCTGAGACAATGGCAACTGGCACTGTCACCGCCCTTGTTGGCGCGTGTCGTCTTGACACCTTGGCGCCGTCGGGTAAGCTTGGTGGTAGAGTACCGCCAACGGCATGTGAGCTGGCAAGCAGTGTGCAGGTGCAAGTAGAACCCAGGGTCCTTACAGACCAGCTGGCGTGTCAGGCAGTGGAACCCACTAGGCGGCCTCGATTATTCGGATCCATTTCGAATCCCGGAACAATTAGGGCTCTCTGAGCGCTCGTAGGTCAGCGACTTCGGTTAGTAGTTTGATTAGGAAGGAGTAGCTGGGCCGACTGATAACTAGCACAGTGAATACGATAGTCGAATGGATGATGCTTGTGGAGTGCTGCCACAAGATGATCTGGGAACGTTCATACTCCAACTGGCCTGGTGTATAATGACATGAGGTACTACCTCTTCGTTTAGTCAACTGTTGAAACACCAGATTGCAAACCACCGCGCAGCAACACTGTCAATCACTGATGGAAAGACGCTGCATTAAAGGTTTTCATAGTTGTAGCAACCAGATGCGGATTGCATTGGTGGCTGGTTGATAAGGCTTGCATGTAGCTTACGTCATCTAATGGTTATAGGCTCGATTTCTGACTCTTACAGTTATTTGTGTGAGCTCAACAGGTGAACGGGTGGCCACCCTGTTATTCTCAATATCGATAACTTTAGCATCGCCAGTCTTTGGTTTCTGAGGGCCCTAGTGTTTACAGTGTGTGTGTGTGTGTGCTGGACTTTTTACTTAGAAATGACAGGGTGGTCACCTGTATAACTCTTAGTGGTTATCAACAATGCCACCCTGCTCCATTCCCGTATGATATTCGAATTATTTGTGATTTAGCGTTTCTGATTTCTGAATATTTGAAGTCCTATATACTTAAGAAATATTGTTATTTTCAAGAGCATTCCAAACACATGTACGAAGCAGCACTCTGTCTTTAGGTAGGCAGAGCAGCTCTGCATGTGTTCAGTAAACTTACTTTGTGTAAAGCGACTGTTCCATGATGGCGATACTCCTATCATGACTGTACTTTAATCTGCTGTGAAGTTTACGAACGCAAATTTCCATAGTTATAACCTGATAGTCCTCTAATTTATTCACGTGTGCTTTCTTTGGAAATGCGGCGGCAATTTGGATACCACGTATAATTCGCCAGACGGTTGCGTTATTTTGCAGACCGTGGTTCATATTTCGAATTAGATCACATGACAAAGGGTCAGTTATACAACCCATTGACAATATGGAGCACCATTGCAGAGAGAAACGTTCGTGACATTCTGTAACGCTGTGTGCCATTACATTCTGGGGGCTTTTACGCAGATTAATACTGACCGCGATAATCTCTTTATTTTATTCGACAAAGTAACTGTGGCGATGGAATCTACGTATTAGCCACAGCTTAGTGGTTACCGACTATTAGCAAGGCCAGAAAAACTGTTACTGGTCACGTCCCTACGAAATGTTTGTTATGTATTAATCCTTAATTCAAAATGAACGCAAATACGTAACAACTGTATGTTATTCGACTTAAGTGGTACATTTATCACCGCAGCGATAAATTAATAGTGAAGGAGAATCGTCCAATTGAAAACTGACGAAAGATGAAGCAGATTACTCTTTTAAGCAGCACTTAAAGGGCATAAAAGCAGCTTTACATCTATGATAAACTGTGTCTAAAATTTATGCTTTTATGTGAATCTGAGAAAGTACCTCTTCATACCCCAGAAAATGTACGCCTTGAGAAACATAATTTATGGGAACGGAGTCTGCTTGAGGCAGGAGAATTAACCCTCCAAATACAGTGGGGTCTTTAGTGATCCCAGTGTATAATTTCTCTAAAATAAACATATATTCCACAAAACTATGAAAAATTGAACTTTTCCTGAAGTTAGTAACAGTTGCGTAATACGTTAATAAAACTTATTGAGTTTTTTTGGTTTTGCTGAAGATCGTGATAGAACCACCGAATACCACTGGCGTGATATTTAACTCCATATCTCTCTTGGGGTTTTATAATATATTAATATAGTTGTACAATCAGTAATTGTTGCTGTATTCGATTTGTTACATCCTTGGAAATGTAAGTGAAAGTGCGGTTGTTGGCAGGACTCCGCATGCCGTCGGTTATTTGTTGCATGCTTGTGGCGACTAGTTATTTGTTTGCTGGATTTAGCTGAAAATGGCTCGTCGCCATTTCGAAAAGGAAGTGCTTGAAATAGTACTGCAGGGTAGTTCGGAAGAAAATTTGGGCAGTGCAAACATCCAGCCTGTAAAGGGGCTAACACATACTTCTGACTTTTATAAGTACTTACTGTATTTTAAGTTACTGTACACTTGCGGTAGCGTGAAGTGCCACGATATGTACTTTTCATCTCTTTGGGCTGGGTCACAAAACAAAGAAGTGTGGCACAAACACAAGATGAGAACGACTAGTGGAAGAGAAGAAAGATGCAGCATAATGCGAGTAAAGTCAGGCGCAAAAAAATTCACTGTAAGAATGAGGACGTTGTGGAATCAGCCTTTCAAACTGAAACTTCCTGGCAGATTAAAACTGTGTGCCGGACCGAGACTCAAACTCGGGACCTTTGCCTTTAGCGGGCAAGTGCTCTACCATCTGGGCTACCCAAGCACGACTCACGCCCCGTCCTCAAAGCTTTACTTCCGCCAGTACCTCGTCTCATACTTTCCAAACTTCACAGAAGCTGTCTTGCGAACCTTGCAGACCTAGCACTCCTGGAAGAAAGCCTTTCAACTGTTTCTCAGGAAGAAAATAGTTGATGAAATACTAAAGTGGACTAGGAAAGAGGGAAGTCTTGTGCATGGTAGCAGCCGGCCGCGGTGGTCTAGCGGTTCTAGGCGCTCAGTCCGGAACCGCGCGACTGCTACGGTCGCAGGTTCGAATCCTGCCTCGGGCATGGATGTGTGTGATGTCCTTAGGTTAGTTAGGTTTAAGTAATTCTAAGTTCTAGGGGACTTATGACCTCAGATGTTAAGTCCCATAGTGCTCAGAGCCATTTGAACCATTTTTTTGCATGGTAGCAGATGGACACCAATAGATGCCTTTCAACAGAAGTGCTTTATCAGTGTCTTGATTCTACCAGGTAGTTACAAGGTCCATAATGAAGCAATTACATCTCTGTGGAATGAAGGGGATGGTAGACCCATTTTTAGTGGAGCAGTGATTGGAAATCATTTTACCCAATTCAAGATTCAGGTAACAATTGTTTCATATTCTCCAAGAAAAGGAGTATGTAACTTTATTATGTAAAATGCATTCAAGGAAGGAAGTGGAAGATCTTGAAGAATCCAAGCCACTAATGATTCTGGATTACAACAAAATAAAGTCAGGAGAAGATATAATGCACGAGCATGTTAGAACGTACACTACAAAGAGGATGACAAGAAGGTGGCCAATGGTATTATCTTATAACATGACTGATATTAGTGCACTGAATGAATTTGTAATACGGCTAAAAGAGGCAGACATTGCTCTTAGAACTACGAAAGCAGCCCATTCGCAGAAATCTAGACAATATTACTTCCTCAGCAATTTTCACCACTGCCATAGACAAAACAGCGAGCACGGTGTCCATTCTAAGAAAGATATGTGGATAGAAAATACACTGAAAAGGGTTCAAAATATGGATATTGTGTGTGTAAAAAGCGCTCTCTAATTTCTTGCCTTAAATTGAATTGGATTGGATTGTTTGGGGGAAGAGACCAAACAGCGAGGTCATCGGTCTCGTTGCATTAGAGAAGGACGGGGAAGGAAGTCGGCCGTGCCCTTTCAAAGGAACCATCCCGGCATTTCCCTGAAGCAATTTAGGGAAATCACGGAACACCTAAATCAGGATAGCCAGACGCGGTATTGAACCGTCGTCCTCCCGAATGCGAGTCCCGTGTGCTAACCACTGCGCCACCTCGCTCGGGTTGTCTTGAATGAAATACGTCCTAACTGTCACGTTGGAATTTGGTCAGATGTTTATGTAGTTTTTTTTTCATAATGGTTTGTAACTTTTACAGAAATAAATAGTCAAAATAATTTTCCATCTTCATATATTTATTCATTCCACAACCATAAAGTTGTAGAACATGAAAAGAACACAAGGAATGTGATTATATCTGAAACTTATTAAGATTGTTCTTAATACAAAAGAGAGTCTAGTGGGGTGACTAGAGACCCCAGTGGTACTATGAAACGTCTCCTTAGAAAAATTGTACATGACTGTGCTTAAACTGACACACAATATTTTTAGCGCAACGCAATCTGACTTTCAAAACTCCCTACAAAAGAATGGCCCTGACTAACATTAACCTATACGTTTCACAAATCACTTACCTCACAAAAATCTTCGTTACTCGAACTACTGCCATACAGCAAGCGCCACTACTGCCAGCTAAATAAAAGATTCAAGCTACTGAAGGCACTAACTACTGATAGGCACAGTTAGCAAAAGAAAGATTTTGATAGAGAACAAACAATGTATTTACCTTAATATTGTTCAAAAGTCATATCATATATATCAGTTCATGACATCCAGTCTTACAAATGTACTGTGTCTGATGGACACACGTCCAGATCATCCGCTCTCAAAACTCCGCAATCTCTCTCCTCACATCCACCACTGCTGGCGGCTCACCTACAACTGCACAACGCTTTGCGCTGTTAACAGCCAACTGCCGAACACTACAATGGCCAACAACAATGTAAACCAGCCACAGACTGCACACAGCACAGCCAGTGATTTTCATACAGAGCGCTACATGGCGTTACCAATATAAAAACCTAAACATCCCACTTACAGTACTCATTTTAGCACAGATTATTCGGTATTAGGAGGATTATGTCATGACAGATCTTCCAGCTGATCGGCCCTTTCGTGATATGACAGGCTTCCTCGGGATACACTCCTCAAGATGCTTCGTAAAGAATTTCAGTTGTAACTGATGCAACGAGAATACTAATTTTGTTGAAGTGGAACTAAAAAGTTATATCTGTATTCTTCCTCTGTTTAGCCAATCCTGCCAATTTTGACGAGAATATCGGAACGGAAATGTTCACCTATGATGGTGGTAACGGGATAGGTACGGTTAAGGTGTTTATATCTATAGAATCCTCTCAAATTTTGACAAAATTTGCTCTACGACTTATAGAGAGAGGCTTGCAGTTTTCTGGGCAATCAGTGCGTTTCCAACCTACGTAAACTGCTGTCCAATCATCAGTGTGTCTGTTTACCACTCTTAACGCTGACTCCCAAAGCCGAAAGATTCATCAGGACGATTAGTAAAAGGGACAGTAAGATTAGGTAATATGACATGACACTAATAAACAAAATTGGACCCAAATGGAAGGCTGTCGTCTGCCTTTCGCAGACTCCCTTAACAGAACATTACTACACTACTGATATCACTGTGCGCGCTGCATTAACGAACATTTCAGTTGCACAGAAGGTAGATACAGCTTTAACGAAAATCGTAGAGCCCTTAACAAAGGAAGACTGAGTACAAGGGTAATTCAGACTAATAGAAGAGAAAATACACTCCTGGAAATTGAAATAAGAACACCGTGAATTCATTGTCCCAGGAAGGGGAAACTTTATTGACACATTCCTGGGGTCAGATACATCACATGATCACACTGACAGAACCACAGGCACATAGACACAGGCAACAGAGCATGCACAATGTCGGCACTAGTACAGTGTATATCCACCTTTCGCAGCAATGCAGGCTGCTATTCTCCCATGGAGACGATCGTAGAGATGCTGGATGTAGTCCTGTGGAACGGCTTGCCATGCCATTTCCACCTGGCGCCTCAGTTGGACCAGCGTTCGTGCTGGACGTGCAGACCGCGTGAGACGACGCTTCATCCAGTCCCAAACATGCACAATGGGGGACAGATCCGGAGATCTTGCTGGCCAGGGTAGTTGACTTACACCTTTTAGAGCACGTTGGATGGCACGGGATACATGCGGACGTGCATTGTCCTGTTGGAACAGCAAGTTACCTTGCCGGTCTAGGAATGGTAGAACGATGGGTTCGATGACGGTTTGGATGTACCGTGCACTATTCAGTGTCCCCTCGACGATCACCAGTGGTGTACGGCCAGTGCAGGAGATCGCTCCCCACACCATGATGCCGGGTGTTGGCCCTGTGTGCCTCGGTCGTATGCAGTCCTGATTGTGGCGCTCACCCGCACGGCGCCAAACACGCATACGACCATCATTGGCACCAAGGCAGAAGCGACTCTCATCGCTGAAGACGACACGTCTCCATTCGTCCCTCCATTCACGCCTGTCGCGACACCACTGGAGGCGAGCTGCACGATGTTGGGGCGTGAGCGGAAGACGGCCTAACGGTGTGCGGGACCGTAGCCCAGCTTCATGGAGACGGTTGCGAATGGTCCTCGCCGATACCCCAGGAGCAACAGTGTCCCTAATTTGCTGGGAAGTGGCGGTGCGGCCCCCTACGGCACTGCGTCGGATCCTACGGTCTTGGCGTGCATCCGTGCGTCGCTGCGGTCCGGTCCCAGGTCGACGGGCACGTGCACCTTCCGCCGACCACTGGCGACAACATCGATGTACTGTGGAGACCTCACGCCCCACGTGTTGAGCAATTCGGCGGTACGTCCACCCGGCCTCCCGCATGCCCACTATACGCCCTCGCTCAAAGTCCGTCAACTGCACATACGGTTCACGTCCACGCTGTCGCGGCATGCTACCAGTGTTAAAGACTGCGATGGAGCTCCGTATGCCACGGCAAACTGGCTGACACTGATGGCGGCGGTGCACAAATGCTGCGCAGCTAGCGCCATTCGACGGCCAACACCGCGGTTCCTGGTGTGTCCGCTGTGCCGTGCGTGTGATCATTGCTTGTACAGCCCTCTCGCAGTGTCCGGAGCAAGTATGGTGGGTCTGACACACCGGTGTCAATGTGTTCTTTTTTCCATTTCCAGGAGTGTATGTAAAATAGAACGGAACAGGTTGCTCTTCATCCTGGTTCATTTAGTGCCAGACATGGTGAAGTATTTTCACGATGATCTGACATTAATTTGGTCATCAGTAATTTTCGAAGGCTGTTTGGTGAAATCAAAAGCAGGTATTCACTGGTCAGGTCTCATCCGACTTGTTACGCTGGTTGAGTCACTACCTATCGCCACCTAGAAGAACTCCGAGAGTGTGATAGGAGCTGAAAAGTTCGTGGGACAAAAGTTGCATGGGACAACTAGGGCCATAATATGACGTTAGTTTTTTGATGCTACGTGGAATCGCTTCAGACATATGAAGGTCAACTTTCTTTTCTTTTTAAATGGGATGCTATAGTACGATACTTATTTTCTGACAGCGGCTGTCGAGACGACTCCAATGATTTGTAACAGTAAGGTCTTTGAAGGTCAACGAAAGTAAAAAAGGTGGCATGAACGTCCATTTACAGAAGGGATTCGAAGTGATGACCACTGGTATCAATGTAGCGCTGCAACCTCCTTATCATGGACTGAGTGGTATTCCTCATCACTTCGGCACTTATCGAAGCACATGCTCTGACAATTCTCTCTCGTACACCGTGCAAATACTAAATATTCGCCGAATACTGCCTTATGCATCTAACGTTCCATTGACATGTAAACACCATTCGAAGGTTTCGCGATACAACTCTAATATTAACGGTAAGGCTGGTATCGTCGAATCAAGAGAATGTGAATGATGTATTCCTTCGAAGAACTAGTCGATATACTTCTCATTTACCGAGAATGGCAACGAAATTCAGTGATAGCTAGACACTTGTAAGCTGACAGATATCCTCAACGTTCTCACCCTATACGTCGTACATTTAAATATGTGTGTGATAAATTGAGAACAACTGGATCTATAACGCATCGGAAACATATTCGGCAAAGGAAAGTTACTAACGAGGAAACGGAAATTGGTACTTTTGCCACTGTGGTTCAAGATCCATGTGTTAGCTCGCGTCAAATCGCAAGAAAATCTGGCATGAACCAGAGCAGTGTTTTCCGTGTTCTGCATCGCCATAAATATCATCCTTACCATATCAGTCTCCACCAAGGATTAACTGGTACGGATTGCATGCGTCGAAGTGAATTCTGCCGATGGGCTCAACTTCAAATTCAGAGGGATGACACATTTATTAATTTGATTTTGCTTACTGACGAGGCTACATTCATGAATCATGGAAATGTTAATTTGCATACATGCATTATTGGGCAACTGAAAATCCATGTTGGCTGCGGCAAGTTGCACACCAAAAACCGTTATCGGTGAATGTATGGTAAGGGATTCTTGAGGACAGAATTACAGGCCCCTATTTCATTGAAGGAAACCTAAATGGTAGGAAGTACACAACATTCCTGCAAGAAACATTAGATCAGTTAGTGGAATAAATACCTTTAGGGACAAGGAACAGAACGTGGTATCAACACAATGGGTGTACGGCACATTTTTCGTTAATGGCTAGAAATGGTTTGCAGAGACTGTTCCCATATCGTTGGACTGGACGCGGAAGAGGTGTGTCGTGGCCGGCTCGTTCGCCAGACTTGACGCCTCTGGATTTTTTCTTGTGGAGATTCGTAAAAGGCATTGTTTTATAAAGACGTTCCAACTACACCTGAAGACACGCGAGAGAGAATTGTCAGAGCATGTGCTTCGATAAGTGCCGATGTGATCATGAAAACCACTCTATACAAGATAAGAAGATTACAGTACTGCATTGACACCAATGGTCATCACTTTGAACACCTTCTGTAAATGGGTGTTCATGTCACCTTTGTGACCTTCGTTGACCTTCAAAGACCTTATTGTTGCACATCATTGGATTCGTCTCGAAAGCCGCTATCAAAAAATAAGTACCAAACTGTAGCATCCCATTTAAAACAACAAAGTTCACCATATCTCTTAGCGATCCCACCTAGCAACAAAAGCCAGCGTCTTATTATGGCTCCCATTGTCACATGCAACTTTTGTCCCGCAAACGTTTCAGCTCCTACCTTACTTTCGGAGTTATTCTTCGTGGCAATAGTTAGTGTCTCACCCTGTATAAGACACACTGTAGAGAATACCGATGGAAGTATGTGCCTCACATACTCCAGAATCTCTGGTACCAATTCATTCCGCTGTTGCTCTGTTTCAGCGGATTTAATCTCACCTTTTCCGGAGGAGGGTGGGTTTTGCAAGGCTGGGGCGGGGGCGATGCGGCGAGCAAGGGGCAGAGGTTGGCGGCGGCTACTTCATAATTCGGAAAATGGGCATAAATTGATAACCGTGTCACTGTCTGCCTCATCCACTACACTATAAGGCTCTGCTGACAGCTGAAGTTCTGGAAATCGCCAGACATAATTTTGAAGTAACCAGCACCGCGACAGTGGAAAAATATTTTAGTAAAGACTTGTTTCAGAAGTAATTACATGATAACTGCCTGCCACCTGCAGACGAATGGGTTCACGAAACTGTTTAACAAGACGTTGCCGGATATGTTTTCGATGTACACTAACGTCAAGCACAGCGACTGACGTACGGTACTGCTTGTAGTGATATTCGCGTACAACTTTACAAAGCAAGATGATTCATATTTCACGCCGATTTCCCTCATCAACGGTGGAGGGGTTCAAACAATACCTTGTTTCCGTTTAAATCTGATCGTGCTGACGACGTTTAAATAAAGCAACTCGTGACCAAGACTGAAGAAGCAAGAGAGCTAGCATGCAAACGGACTTTGAGTGCGGAATATTGGAACGATGGCAGTTACACACCGAGATTAAACAGTAGCCTTCAACTCACGAGACCCGTTGTGGATTTTTATACATACGCATGAGACTGGGATACCAGAAAACGTATTAAAGCGCTACATTGTTCCATACTGCGTCTTATGTCCCTTGTCTGATATCCTCTAAGGAACTGAGCAGGCGAGTCTACAGACGTACATGGCCTTCATATAGTCCAAAGTAGCAGAGCAAGGATCATGGAGATTAACGACGATAGATTTGTCCTGACGGAAATAATTCCATTCGAACATCCCGGTAAACATGAAGATGTGACAACGCGACCAGAAAGTGAGGGTCCACTGGCATTGCTGTAGGAAGGATGACTCTTTTGTGAAGAATTAGTAAGCCACTGTCGACTAGTAAACAGCGAGCAGATGTTATACCAGTAGGAGAAGAAACGCCGTGTGCTGAACGTCGTCCACAGTGCCATGATATTGGTTGTCTGGATCACATTGCGGTGTTGTGTCTGGGGGAAGTTGTGGAATGGTTCTCCAGGAGGAGCGTGGAGTCAAGAATGTTCACTCACCAAGAACGTTCTTTATTACTTGACGCCTACTGTTCAGTAATTTTATGTCAGATGTCCAGGAGTCGATCGTGGCTATATCTCGCGGTGTCCCTGGTGGTACGCTGAGACAATGGCAACTGGCACTGTCACCGCCCTTGCTGGCGCGTGTCGTCTTGACACCTTGGCGCCGTCGGGTAAGCTTGGTGGTAGAGTACCGCCAACGGCATGTGAGCTGGCAAGCAGTGTGCAGGTGCAAGTAGAACCCAGGGTCCTTACAGACCAGCTGGCGTGTCAGGCAGTGGAACCCACTAGGCGGCCTCGATTATTCAGATCCATTTCGAATCCTGGAACAATTAGAGCTATCTGAGCCCTCAAAGGTCAGCACCTTCGGCTAGTAGTTTGATTAGGCAGGAGTATTTGAGCTGACTGCTAACTAGCACAGAGAATGCGATAGTCGAATGCATGATGCTTGTGGAGTGCTGCTACAAGTTGAGCTGGGAACGTTTATACTCCCACTGGCGTGGGGTATTATGACAGGAGGTACTACATCATTGTGTAGTCAACTGTTGAATCGCCAGGTAGCAAACCATCGTGCTGCAACACTGTCAACCACTGATGGAAGAACGCTGCATTAAAGGTTTTCACAATTGTAGCAACCAGATGCGGATTGCATTGGTGGCTGGTTGATAAGGCTTGCATGTAGCTTACATCATGTAATGGTTATAGGCTCGATTTCTGACTCTTACAATTATTTGCGTGAGCTCAACAGGTGAACGGGTGGCCACCCTGTTATTCTCAATATCGATAACTTCTAGCATCGCCAGTCTTTGGTTTCTGAGGGCCCTAGTGTTTACAGTGTGTGTGTGTGTGTGTGTGTGTGTGTGTGTGTGTGTGTGTGTTGGACTTTTTACTTAGAAATGACAGCGTGGTCACCTGTAGAAACGTTAGTGGTTATCAACACTGCCACCCTGCCGCCTTCCCGTATGATATTCGAATTATTTGTGATTTAGCGTTTCTGATTTCTGAATATTTGAAGTCCTATATACTGAAGACCCCCCCAATGAACCATGGACCTTGCCGTTGGTGGGGAGACTTGCGTGCCTCAGCGATACAGATGGCCGTACCGTAGGTGCAACCACAACGGAGGGGTATCTGTTGAGAGGCCAGACAAACATGTGGTTCCTGAAGAGGGGCAGCAGCCTTTTCAGTAGTTGCAGGGGCAACAGTCTGGATGATTGACTGATCTGGCCTTGTAACATTAACCAAAACGGCCTTGCTGTGCTGGTACTGCGAACGGCTGAAAGCAAGGGGAAACTACAGCCGTAATTTTTCCCGAGGACATGCAGCTCTACTGTATGATTAAATGATGATGGCGTCCTCTTGGGTAAAATATTCCGGAGGTAAAATAGTCCCCCATTCGGATCTCCGGGAGGGGACTACTCAAGAGGACTTCGTTATCAGGAGAAAGAAAACTGGCGTTCTACGGATCGGAGCGTGGAATGTCAGATCACTTAATCGGGCAGGTAGGTTAGAAAATTTGAAAAGGGAAATGGATAGGTTAAAGTTAGATATAGTGGGAATTAGTGAAGTTCGGTGGCAGGAGGAACAAGACTTTTGGTCTGGTGATTACAGGGTTATAAATACAAAATCAAATAGGGGTAATGCAGGAGTAGGTTTAATAATGAATAAAAAAATAGGAGTGCGGGTTAGCTACTACAAACAGCATAGTGAACGCATTATTGTGGCCAAGATAGACACAAAGCCCATGCCTACTACAGTAGTACAAGTTTATATGCCAACTAGCTCTGCAGATGATGAAGAAATTGATGAAATGTATGACGAGATAAAAGAAATTATGCAGGTAGTGAAGGGAGACGAAAATTTAATAGTCATGGGTGACTGGAATTCATCAGTAGGTAAAGGGAGAGAAGGAAACATAGTAGGTGAATATGGATTGGGGGGAAGGAATGAAAGAGGAAGCCGCCTTGTAGAATTTTGCACAGAGCATAGCTTAATCATAGCTACCACTTGGTTCAAGAATCATGAAAGGAGGCTGTATACATGGAAGAAGCCTGGAGATACTGACAGGTTTCAGATAGATTATATAATGGTAAGACAGAGATTTAGGAACCAGGTTTTAAATTGTAAGACATTTCCTGGGGCAGATGTGGATTCTGACCACAATCTATTGGTTATGAACTGCAGATTGAAACTGAAGAAACTGCAAAAAGGTGGGAATTTAAGGAGATGGGACCTGGATAAACTGAAAGAACCAGAGGTTGTAGAGAGTTTCAGGGAGAGCATAAGGGAACAATTGACAGGAATGGGAGAAAGAAATACAGTAGAAGAAGAATGGGTAGCTCTGAGGGATGAAGTGGTGAAGGCAGCAGATGAACAAGTAGGTAAAAAGACGAGGGCTAATAGAAATCCTCGGGTAACAGAAGAAATATTGAATTTAATTGATGAAAGGAGAAAATATAAAAATGCAGTAAATGAAGCAGGCAAAAAGGAATACAAACGTCTCAAAAATGAAATCGACAGGAAGTGTAAAATGGCTAAGCAGGGATGGCTAGAGGACAAATGTAAGGATGTAGAGGCTTGTCTCACTAGGGGTAAGATAGATACTGCCTACAGGAAAATTAAAGAGACTTTGGAGAGAAGAGAACCACTTGTATGAATATCAAGAGCTCAGATGGCAACCCAGTTCTAAGCAAAGAAGGGAAGGCAGAAAGGTGGAAGGAGTATATAGAGGGTTTATACAAGGGCGATGTACTTGAGGACAATATTATGGAAATGGAAGAAGATGTAGATGAAGACGAAATGGGAGATAAGATACTGCGTGAAGAGTTTGACAGAGCACTGAAAGACCTGAGTCGAAACAAGGCCCCAGGAGTAGACAACATTCCATTAGAACTACTGATAGCCTCGGGAGAGCCAGTCATGACAAAACTCTACCATCTGGTGAGCACGATGCATGAGACAGGCGAAATACCCTCAGACTTCAAGAAGAATATAATAATTCCAATCCCAAAGAAAGCAGGTGTTGACAGATGTGAAAATTACCGAACTATCAGTTTAATAAGTCACAGCTGCAAAATACTAACGCGAATTCTTTACAGACGAATGGAAAAACTGGTAGAAGCGGACCTCGGGGAAGATCAGTTTGGATTCCGTAGAAATGTTGGAACACGTGAGGCAATACTGACCTTACGACTTATCTTGGAAGAAAGATTAAGAAAAGGCAAACCTACGTTTCTAGCATTTGTAGACTTAGAGAAAGCTTTTGACAATGTTGACTGGAATACTCTCTTTCAAATTCTGAAGGTGGCAGGGGTAAAATACAGGGAGCGAAGGGCTATTTACAATTTGTACAGAAACCAGATTGCAGTTATAAGAGTCGAGGGGCATGAAAGGGAAGCAGTGGTTAGGAAAGGAGTGAGACAGGGTTGTAGCCTCTCCCCGATGTTATTCAATCTGTATATTGAGCAAGCAGTAAAGGAAACAAAAGAAAAATTCGGAGTAGGTATTAAAATTCATGGAGAAGAAGTAAAAACTTTGAGGTTCGCCGATGACATTGTAATTCTGTCAGAGACAGCAAAGGACTTGGAAGAGCAGTTGAACGGAATGGACAGTGTCTTGAAAGGAGGATATAAGATGAACATCAACAAAAGCAAAACAAGGATAATGGAATGTGGTCGAATTAAGTCGGGTGATGCTGAGGGAATTAGATTAGGAAATGAGACACTTAAAGAAGTAAAGGAGTTTTGCTATTTAGGGAGTAAAATAACCGATGATGGTCGAAGTAGAGAGGATATAAAATGTAGACTGGCAATGGCAAGGAAAGCGTTTCTCAAGAAGAGAAATTTGTTAACATCGAGTATAGATTTAGGTGTCAGGAAGTCGTTTCTGTAAGCATTTGTATGGAGTGTAGCCATGTATGGAAGTGAGACATGGACGATAACTAGTTTGGACAAGAAGAGAATAGAAGCTTTCGAAATGTGGTGCTACAGAAGAATGCTGAAGATAAGATGGGTAGATCACGTAACTAATGAGGAGGTATTGAATAGGATTGGGGAGAAGAGAAGTTTGTGGCACAACTTGACTAGAAGAAGGGATCGGTTGGTAGGACATGTTTTGAGGCATCAAGGGATCACAAATTTAGCATTGGAGGGCAGCGTGGAGGGTAAAAATCGTAGAGGGAGACCAAGAGATGAATACACTAAGCAGATTCAGAAGGATGTAGGTTGCAGTAGGTACTGGGAGATGAAGAAGCTTGCACAGGATAGAGTAGCATGGAGAGCTGCATCAAACCAGTCTCAGGACTGAAGACCACAACAACAACAACAACATACTGAAGACATATTGTAATTTGCAAGATCATTCCAAATACATGTACGGAGCAGCACTCTCACTTAAGGTAGGCAGAGCAGCTCTGCAAGTGCTCAGCAAACTTGCTTTGTGTAAAGTGACTGTTCCATGATGGCGATCCTCCTATCATGACTGGTACTTTATTGTGGAATCTACCAGTCACTGTTTTCAATTACTTGTGTGCCAGTGGCAGATGACACTATCAGATCCTTAACGACAAGCTATCTCGATACTCCTCTAAATGTCGCTTATATGCTTCATGTCAGGCAGTTATGGCTTCTGCAACTCATAAAAGGGACGGAACGGACACTAAACCGAGAACAGAGGCTGTTGCCACAGTTATGGTTGGGAGAATCGAAACATGCTAGACTGAATCACAATAAAACTTTTGTCGGTGTCTCTGTAGAACTTTCTCTATAATTTATTATTACCCTTCCCGTTAATGTCCAAAGAATCATTTTATTCTACTCGACATCCAAGATCTTAAGAACGTTTCTGTTGTCTAACGTTACAATAGTTATTGTATCAGAGTTGCTACTAGTGCAGCACTCACAGAGTCTCGAAGATGAAAGGTGATCACCTCACTGACCTTGAAATGAAACTGCAGATGTCACATACGTTTCATACATCGTTGGAGACTGCTTTTCTGTATTTCTGAATTACCACTGTTCAATTGCACTTGTTCTTTCAACGTTCCTTTGCTACCATAAAAACTATGCAGAAGGTTAAGAAGAAGAAAAAGAAGTTCGCTACGTCTGAAAGAAAAGCCCGGTAAATGTTGCCGGCTTGTATTTCAGTTTGTAATCACTTTTGAGGAATAGAGAACAGATCGCTTTTCTTTGGTAGCAAATCTCATTCCGTTCTCCAAATCTGTGCAGGCCTTAGTTGTGTGTGCTCATCTCTGTGTTGAATCTGTGTCCCATGTATGTGTCTTATAACAGTTTATATAGCAATAATCTGGTTTCATAAATTCAGCAAATTATTTTCAGCAGCATGTAACAATCTTTGCTATTCTCACTGAACGAAATTCCACCACCGACCGACTTCTTTTCCCCTGCGTTGTGCGCCTTAGCTTTTTGTTTACAACTTTCCTTTGTAAGGAGTGCTAATCTGATAACTGATTAACAAAAATATTTGAGTGGTTTTATAGAACACTTCCTTCTAGTGGTACCGAGGAAAAAGCAGGAGATAGTGGTTAGGGTTTGCGTTTATTTCTACAGCCACATTCTTTCAAGTTGAGACAAGGTATGTGGTAGTATTATAACGACTACAAACGCAAGTCAAATTTCAAAGAACTTGGCAGTCTGAGCTTGAAGGGTCCCCTTAGAACAATTGTACAGGACTGTGCTTAAACTGACGCACAATATTTTTAGCGCAACGCAATCTGACTTTCAATAATCTCTACAAGAGAATGGCCCTGACTAACATTAACCTGTACTTTTCACAAATCACTTACCTCACAAAAATCTTGGTTACTCCCACTACTGCAATACAGAAAGCGCCACTACTGCCAGCTAAATAAAAGATTCAAACTATGGAAGGCACTAACTACTGATAGGGATAGTTAGCAAATGAAAGATATTAATAGAGAACAAACAATGTATTTACCTTGATATCATATATATATATATATATATATATATATATATATATATATATATATATATATATATATAGAGAGAGAGAGAGAGAGAGAGAGAGAGAGAGAGAGCAGTTCATGACAAATTTCAAAACTCCGCCATCTCTCTCCCCACATCCACCACTGCTGGCGGCTCACCTCCAACTGCGCAACGCTACGCGCTGTTCACAGCCAGCTGCCTAACACTACAATGGCGAGTATTACAACAATGCAAAGCAACCACAGACTGCACACAGCACAGCCAGTGATTTTCATACAGAGGTGGCGTTACCAATAAAAAAACCTAAACAACCTACTTACATAGCCCCCATGCTCCCCACAAAAAATTTTACAAATTGGTTTGGGCAGTGGCCAATACAGATTTGAAAAAAAAATTTTATAATTACAATAACAAAGAAATCAAATGCACACACTTATTGATACAATGTTGGTCAAAAGCTAAAATTTTCTCACAGTCCATAAAGACAGTCCTGATCATTCATCACATTGCAGTGTTTTTCTCAAAGTCTGACCAGGAAAAGAAAATGCACACGGAAGTAGTGGATTTCCATTCAATCTTGAAGAAGTAGTTGTCCTTCCAACGGAAAGACAGTGCTGACTCTCGACATGCAGACAGGTCATGGGCCACAACAGAGCAAACCCACAGCGGAGTCAGTCGACGTTTTGAAGAGTATTGGTGGGTAGGTCATCACAGAGCAGACCCACTGTAGTCCTGGTAGAGATTACGGTATTGGTGGGCCACCAGAGGTGCAGACCCAATGCAGTCCTTGTAGAGATAATGGTACTGACGGATCATCAAAGACGTAGACCCACTGTAGTCCTTGTAGAGATAATGGTACTGGTGGGTCATCAAAGATGCAGACCCACTGTATTCCTTGTAGAGATGGCCAGCAGCCATCTGTTGTGACTATGCAGGTGCACAATCACCATTGAAAAGTCTTGCGGATAATAGTGCAAGTCCATAACCAGCACTTGTGCACTCACAAAGTTTTTGAATTGTCCTGAGAACCAGCAATGCTGTTAACCAGTCCCTTGCCGAATTATTAACACACGTGCAAACACTAACAGTCCCTACTTCTCACATATTGTCCATATACTATGACCAATAGAAACGTGTGCAGTGAAATGTAACTTACAAGTTACTTAATTTGATGAACTGCTGTCAATTACAATTTTATAATATAAGAATACAATTACAAAGGTACAAAATACATCATTAAAGAACATAACAATACAGATAACATTTGTAGTAATATGGGCTTTACAAAAGAATAAAAATAGACATATACGTCAGTGTTACAGGAATTATGACAAGATTACATACATAAAAGATCAGAATAACTTTCGAAACATCAACTTCACACATGAGCATTAACACAAAACAGAATAAATAATGTCTAAACATCTTTACAAAGTAAATAACATATTATTAATGCAAATTGTATTTGAGGATAACAGTATTCCTCATCATAGTGAATGTAACTTAGTATTAGAAGAGAAAAAAGTTCTATGAAACAGTACAGAGACAGGAAGAAAACAAATACACAAGGGTACACAAACACATAGCGGAATAATACAAGGAAA
The DNA here is from genome assembly GCF_023898315.1 of Schistocerca nitens. Taxonomy (NCBI): domain Eukaryota; kingdom Metazoa; phylum Arthropoda; class Insecta; order Orthoptera; family Acrididae; genus Schistocerca; species Schistocerca nitens. The sequence continues at coordinate 195,646,173 of NC_064620.1, read as the reverse complement.
GGACAGGGTTTGTTTTACTGCAGTATTTTGCAAACAAGACTTTCTTTACTTCTTGGAGATCTCCCTTCATTCATCATCATTGCCAAAAAGTCCTATCTAAACCTCCTTCCTGTATTCTATTCATATTTCTTTCAAAATAATTATTTCTCATTGTACAATACTCATTTTGGCCCAAATCTTTTTTTTTATACCTTGTCAATGCATTGCTTCCAATTCATCATAGTTAGTTTCTTATATAGTCTACCCCCTCTTAAGCTAACTTAAATCTACTGAGCTCAGATTCTAAACTAAGGGACGAGGCAATGCAGCAGCACAAAACAATTAACACAAACAGCAATGACAAAAAAATGGAAATTTGCAAAGCAACCTACAGTAAATCTAAATTACCAAGCAATTCAACATTACAACTAATATAAGGCACTGTGCAGCAAACAAGAAAAATAAATCTGTAGTAAAACTGGCTTAACAGCGTAATACAAAGTCAAATTCAGTAACATTATGCCTGGCAAACAGCAGCAGCAAATGCAATTACTTACATCTACATATGACAAAGCTCAAGCAGAAAAAAATATTACACTACAGACAACAGTGCAGACAAGGGAAATGCATATTCACATCTTAATGTCTATGTAATCAAAGTGGTGCACCACAACATCTTATTGTAAAAAAAAATATTACCATGTACTTGAAAAGAATATTATGTATGCAGTTACTGTTACTAGTCCCTTCTTATTGTTCTTTCCTTTCCAAGTGCTCCTTTTTTGAAGAATGTGGATCACAAAATTATTATTTAATAGATCTGTTGACAGAAAGTGTTCACATTAGCAAATGCAATTAATTTTATTTTATGAAACCAATGCTTCAACACAGCTGGAAAACAGATGTCAAATGAAATAAGCAATTACGCAAACCAAAGCATAAAAACATCATTCAATAGCTATGTGGCATTTCGTAAGTCAGTAGCTCTCAACTCTCGTAGAAAGACACTTGTCATTATCAGGTTTGCAGATGTAAAATATTTCTCGTCATTTCATTTGGCATTTCTGTAAATATCCTAAATTAAGAGCTCCACAGTGTAAACATATGTTTTCAAGTTCGACCGTGTCGTTTTTGCGATGCTCTCTACAAAGGAACGTCAATAGCGAGGATAATGGCCTCCCCTTTTTTTTCTACCTGTGCCGCTGAAAAGGGCTCGCAATAATGGCTTTTTCTCCACGCGTCTGACACACCTGGCCGCTCCGCTGGGTGCCCACGACGCATTACATGCAGGTGGTCACTTAACTTTCTTGCTGAAATATTTACGACGGCAGTTTCCGCTACAGTGACAGTCTCATATAAAAATATTTCACAGGTCAAGAATTTGCGTTGCAAATGTGTAGAAACAAAGTCCTATAAATATAACAGTGTCCAAAAATTTTTCGCCGGCATTGTGATACATTCACGCATTTACACAATTTCATAACTCTTAAAGTACGATTCTTGGTTTCCAACATCCTTTTTCACATATCAGAGACCCTTACTTATTCATCGACACTTCTTCAATATTTCATCTTAACAAATGCATAGCATAATCAAATTCTTCATATAACATCAGCTTATTAATCATAAACATACCTCAACAGCATAATACACATCGTATTCGTAAAAATAACATCAAAACACCTCAGTCAAATCTGAAAAACGTCGTAGCTTTCTGCAATAATGCCAAAACCTAAAAAAAATTCTCTGCTCATTTCAATAGTGTCATCTGCCTCAAACGTACTTTAAAAATCATGATCCCATACCAAATACCTCATTCAAAACTCTCATAGTATCACAATGGTTCCGAAAAAGTATGAACAGTTGACAAAGTACAGACAAAATACAATTTCATAAGTGTGAAGTTATCCGACGGTATAATTACGTAAACATCTGTCACTGATGTAGTAAAAAAAAATGTCTCTCTCAGTTAAATGATCAGATAGCTGTGTAATTTATGTGTTAGAGAAATATGGTACCGATGTGTAAAGTTGTATAAGCAAATACCATATTAGCTAGGGCTCCTTGTGCTCGCCAAACACATGGTACACAAAGTAAGTGTGTACCCCCCTGAGGATTAATGTAATTATACCCTCAGGTGTTACAGATTACAGCAATGGAATGAAATATATCACGGAAAACCCTTGTATCATTGTACTTCAAATATCTTTAAAAATAAATATTTTAAGTACAAAATCAATCACTCAAATACGTGTCCTGTAGCTCTAAATGTGCGTCTTGTTGCAACATAATCTCTGTGGAAGTCTCGTAGTTATCGTCCTCCGAAAGCTAAGTTCTGCAGAAGTCAATGTACTTACCTCATGATAAACAAATGTGAAATGCTTTGCGTATAGATATCATAGTTATTACGCTTATTGCCGTGAAGAAGAAACTACTGTGCTGTAACGTATTGTTGTGCCACGAAAAAGGCTGTCTCATTGTTGCTATACCACAAAAGTTACTACTAAAACATGTTTTACTTTCCAGAAGAATTCAGAAAAACTGTACAGATATAAAACAGATACACCGCAAAAGCAACAAGGTAAATTGTGTCACACATTAGTAGCGTCGTGATAAAACCGTGTAGTTGTCACATAAACTAACCACTGTGTCATCTGGTATTACACAGAAAATACTGTAAAACCTGAATGTATTTTCAAGTAAACCAAAATGTTACATGTTAACAGTTTCTAAGTCTGAGAAAGCATACTAGAAATGTGAAGTGAAAAGTTTTATGGCAAAGTCAAAGTTAAAAAGCAGATTATCTTTCAATAAACGGTTTTACATGTGAAATGTTGTGTAAACCTTTACTCTTCCTAGTGCATAGAGTTCCAACTTCAAAGCAATTATCATGTTGTATACATCGGCAAAGAATGCTACAATTTTTCTCAAGGTTAGCGTCTTACGTTATTTTTCTCGGAGCCAGCGGGCGCACGTGGCTGCCTGCTTGTGCGAGTCATTGTCTGTCTCTTTGTTGGCGCGCGTCGTTACTGGGATTAGGAGACCTAACTTCTACAATTTCGCCTTGCCGAGAGGGCCCAGCTCTGTTTGAATCCCGCCAGTTCTGATGCAATTCAGGTCTGTCGTTACGATCATATCATCTGTCGTCATGTCGGTAGATTCCATAGTTTCTTTCTTGTCGGTCAAGTGGTGGAGAATTTCTCCCTGAATTTTCATTGCACAGTGGACCGTTGCGTCTGAAGTTATTCTGTCTCCCGTGATAATAATAGTTCTGGTTACCATATTGTCTGTTTCTATGATTGTCTCTGTCATATTCATTACTTCGGAAATGCGACCTTTCCCTGTAACTATTACTCTGCCAGCGTTTGTTATATGGGTGGTGTCTGTTTTGGTCACGATTTGCGTTGTAAGAATAGCCTTGTCGTGTCCAGTTATTGTTTCTGTTGTCACGGAATTGTGACGTATGTGACCTGTAGTGATTGTTTTCCTGTTTTCGCATCCGGCGACTGTCTGTGTCAATTTCCAGTTCTTGTAACAGTCCCTGAAAAGCTTCAATGTCGTCTTTGCAACGTCCTGCTAAAATAATATGCCGTAAATGTTCAGGTAATTTGATTAAGCAAATTCGGATGAGTTCTGAGGGGCTGTATGGGTTTGAAAGATACTGATTCTTATGCAACATGTCTTCAAAATATTTCATAATACTGGAAAATACAGATTGTTCCAAACGTTTCATCATTATGATGCTATGTTTTACTCGGTCTTGTGTGGCTTGAGACGAATATGCTGAGAGGAAGGCATGATAAAAATCTCCTTCACTGTGACAATCGTGAATGACCGATCGCATTCTTACAGCTGGTTCATTCTCCAAGTAGCCACACATAAATTCTAACCTGTGCTCCAATGACCAGTTGGGGGAAAACAATGAGAGAATTGATGGAGCCACACTTGTGGATAAATGTCGTTGGCAGAATTCTTAAATGTTTTGAATTTACGTGTAGTAATGAACAGCTTATAGTCAAAGTCATCATGTCGGCGAGTCGCATATCGGTCATTGTTACGTCGTTTCGGCGGTTCCACTTCAAAATTCGGTGCACCTTCCCAATTTCTTTCATAATTTCCGAAATGCGCTGTGTTATTATTTTGTGTCTGTTCCGTATTTCTATGTCCCTCTTCCCGTATTGGAGCGCGAGTGTCCTCTGAAATACGTAATTCTTGTGTTACCTGTGTCAGCTGATCTTGTACTTCCCGGATTTCTCTTTTGTACTGTGTATTGATTTAATTTTGATTTTGTTTGAATTTTCTAATTTGTTCATACTCTTCTGTGTCAGTGAAGGCTACAGGTCTTGTGTCATTCAGATCATCATCTACCTTTGTAGATAAGTTAGTGACCTGATCCGAAAGTTTGGCTACTTTCTCCGATAGTGAACACATTTCCTCAGCGTGTTTTTCTGAACCAAGTTTCAGAGTGTCCATTTGTGTTGAAATCGAATCTACTGTGTCCTTCAAGTTTTCCTGAGTTTTTGCAAGTTGTGTAACCGAATCGGTAGATGCAACTGAGTCAAATTTAGCTTGCAAGGTCTCATGATTTTCATGATCAGTAGTTTGCAGTTCTTTTATGGCTGCTTCATGATTCTGTAGTGCATTTTCATGACGCGAAAAAATAGGTTGGAAATGCTCACAAATTTGTGTTTTTACGTCATTACAGACTTTTCGACATTTCGATTCAATGTGATGTAACTCAGTAGTTAAATCCTCACGTGTTTGTTCAAGAGTTTGCTCCAATGAGTCTAACTTTTGAAGATTTTGTTCCATTGCGTCTAACTGTTGCTGTGTTTGTCTCTGGTATTGTTCCATTGTGTCTAACTTTTTAAGATTTTGTTCCATTGTGTCTAACTTTTGAAGCTTTTGTTGTGTTTGTCCCATTTGTTGTATTAATTGTAATAACAATGCACTGGTGTCTGGAACATGTTCCTCAGTGCTTTTCGGCAGTGAATTTGCACCGGAAACATTCACATTTTGACAAGCAGAAAACGTGTCTTGACTTATTTGAGAAAACGGTGAGGATCCAAAACCTGAATCTACAGTATTTGCGAGATCGTGTCGTGTCATTTCGGATTCCTGAGCCGAGCTATTGCCGACCGATCGATCGATAATGCTTCCCTGCTCACTAATTGTTTCACTGCCTACGCCATTGTTTGCAACCCGCTCCATTTCCCTATGCAGAGTTACCAAATTACTACTTTGAACGTCTGTTAATTCATTACACAGTGGTGCTGGCAAGCTACGCTCGTCGTCACTATTATTTCTCAGTTTGCTTTGGAGCCTAGTGTTACGTTTTTCACACGCCATTATTCTCACAGTATTTCACACGACAACACAGAAAAACACAATTTGAAGAGCAAAAATAAGAGGACACATTAACATAACACTGAAAATAATATCTAGTTAATTGCAGCTGCGAAATACTTGGTGCAAATCTACATGCATGCCACAACTGTTTTACTGTACAACAATGAAAGACTGCAACTACAAAGGAGATTTTCTCTACAATTACGCGCTAGCAATAAACAAAATCTACACTAATTACACAAACTACAAGAAAAAAATCAGAAGATTCCAGTGAGGTATCCTAGGCTAAGGGTCGACATATGAAACGTCCCCTTAGAACAATTGTACAGGACTGTGCTTAAACTGACGCACAATATTTTTAGCGCAACGCAATCTGACTTTCAATAATCTCTACAAGAGAATGGCCCTGACTAACATTAACCTGTACTTTTCACAAATCACTTACCTCACAAAAATCTTGGTTACTCCCACTACTGCAATACAGAAAGCGCCACTACTGCCAGCTAAATAAAAGATTCAAACTATGGAAGGCACTAACTACTGATAGGGATAGTTAGCAAATGAAAGATATTAATAGAGAACAAACAATGTATTTACCTTGATATCATCATATATATATATATATATATATATATATATATATATATATATATATATATATATATAGAGCAGTTCATGACAAATTTCAAAACTCCGCCATCTCTCTCCCCACATCCACCACTGCTGGCGGCTCACCTCCAACTGCGCAACGCTACGCGCTGTTCACAGCCAGCTGCCTAACACTACAATGGCGAGTATTACAACAATGCAAAGCAGTCACAGACTGCACACAGCACAGCCAGTGATTTTCATACAGAGGTGGCGTTACCAATAAAAAAAACCTAAACAGCCTACTTACAAAAAAAAAAAAAGCTCACTTACCAGTATGACTTCGCACAACATCTGCTCTTCACGCATGTACTGATTCGGTTGAAATGTATGTCACAAAGCCGTTGTATCCTCTCGACAGGCAACAGGCCCACAACCTGTAACGTGGATACTGGTCCATGGGGTGGAGCTTACGTCCGAGTCGGTCAATGAACTGCACTTTATGTTTGAGTCATGAGTCTTGAGACTGGTTTTATGCAGCCCGACACGAATTAATCTCCTACGACAGCATCTTCAGCTCAGAGTAGCACTTGCAGCCTACGTCCTCAATTATTTGCTGGATGCATCCCAATATCTGCCTTCCTCTGCCGACTGTAACCTCGACAGCTCTATTACCATGGAAGTCATTCCCTGATGAGTTAACAGGTGTCCTATCATCCTGTTCCTTCTTCTTGTCAGTATTTTCCACATAATTCTTTCCTCTCCGATTCTGCAAAGAACGTCCGCAATTAATTACCTTATGAGTCCAACTAATTCTCAACATTCGTCTGTAGCGCCACATCGCAAATTCTTCGATTCTCTTTTGTTCCGGTTTTCCGTGCTCCAAACGTACATTCTCAGAAATTTCTTCCTCAAATTAAGGCCCATGTTGTTACTACTAGACTTCTCTTGGTGAGCAATGCCCTTCCTGCTAGTGCTAGTCTACTTTTGATGTCGTCCTAGCTCCATCCATCATCGGTTATTCTGCTGCCTAGGTAGCAGAAATCATTAATTTTATCTACTTCGTGATTATAAATCCTGATGTTAAATTTCTTTACATCTCATTACTTTAGTCCTTCTTCGATTAATCTCAATCCGTATTCTGTACTCATTATAATGTTGATTCCCTTCAGCCGATAACTTTCACGGAGGATAGCAACATCATGACCGAATCGTATCATTGATATCCTTTCATCTTGAATTTTAATTCTATTCCTGAACCTTTCTTTTATTTCCATCATTGCTTCCTCGGTGCATAGATTGAACATTGGAGAGGGGGAGCCAAAGACTACGCCGGTGTCGTACATCCTTTTTTCAATCCCAACTCTCCGTTCACGGTTTCAACTCCAATTATTCCATCTTGGATCTTGTACTACCCGTCTCTCCGTATAGTTTACCACCAATTTCCTCGGTATTTCGAACAGCTTGCACCATTTTTGTCGAACGCTTTTTCTATATCGACAATTACTGTGAACGTCTCTTGATTTTTCTTTAGTGTTGCTTCCATTATCAACCTCAAAGTCAGAATAGCCTCTCTGATGCCTTTACCTTTCCTAAGACTTAGAGATTCTACATTTTCTTTTCAGTCGTCTGCAAATTATCCTTGTCAGCAACTGGGATGCATGAGCTGTTAAGCTGATTGTGAGCTAATTCTCGCTCTTGTCAGCTCTTGCAATCTTAGGAATTGTGGGAATGATATGTTTCCGAAAGTCAGACGGTATGTCGCCAGACTCGTACGTTCTCCGCACACCAACGTGAATAGTCGTTTTCTTCCCACTTTCCCTAGTGATTTTAGAAATTCTGTCAAATTAGATCTAAAGTCCTCCAAAACTCTTAAATTCTGAATCTAATACTCGATCCCCTATTTCTTTCAATTTGACTCCTGTTTCTCCTTCCATCACACCAGACAAATGTTCCCCCCTCATAGAGGCCTTCAATCGATTCTTTCCACTTATGCGCTCTTTCTTCTGTATTTAACAGCTGAATTTCCATTGTACTTTTAATGTTACGGCCCATTATTTTAATTTCTCCAAAGGCTATTTTCACTTTTCTAAATGTAGAGTAAATCCATCCGACAGTCATTTGTTTTCCGATTTCTTCAATTTTTTCATGCAACCATTTCATCTTAGCTTCCCTGTTGTTCCTATTTATTTCATTCCTCAGTGACTCGTATTTCTGTATTCCTGAAACCCCCCCTGAACATTTTTGTACTTCCTTCTTTCATCGATCAGCTGAAGTATTACCTCTGTTACCCATGCTTTCCTCTCTGTTATTTTCTTTATGCCTATGTTGTTCTTTCCAACTTCTGTGACTACCCTTTTTTGAAATGTCCATTCCTCTTCAAGTGTACTGCTTGCTGAGCTATTCTTTATTGCAATATCTATGGTCTTGGAGAACTTCAAGCCTATGTCCTCATTTCTTAGTATTTCCATATCCCATTTCTTTGCCCACTGATTTCTCGTGACTAATCTCTTAAACTCCAGACTACTCTTCATCACTACCAAATTGTGATCTGAGTCAATACCTGCTCCTTTGTACGCCTTGCAATCCAGTGTCGGATTTCGGAATCTCTACTGATGATGCAATCCAACGGAAGCCTTCCCGTATCTCCCGGCCTTTTCCAATTATACCATCCTCTTGTGATTCTTGAACAGAGTATTCGCTATTACTAGCCGAAATTTATTACATAGCAATGTTGTCTTTCTCCTCTCTCATTCCTTTTCCCAAGCCCATATTGTGCTGTAACCTTTTCTTGTAGTCCTTCCCCTACAATTGCGTTCCAGTCCACTATGACTATTAGATTTTCATCTTCCTTTACATACTGCAATACTCGTTCAATATCTTCATACACTTTCTCTACATCATCTTCAACTTTCGAGTCCGCTGTATATCTGAACTATCCCCATTGTCAGTGTTGGTTTGCTGCCGATTGTGATGAGAAGCCCATCACTGAAATGTTAACAGTAGCACAGCCTCTGCCCTACCTTCTTATTCATAACGAATCCAACTCCCGTTATACCAGTTTCTGCAGCTGCTAATATTACCCTATACTCATCTGACCAGAAATTCTTGTCTCCTTTCCATTTCACTTTACTGACCCTACTGTAACTAAATTGAGCCTCTTCATTTCTCTTTTACCAGGGGAAAAGGAAAGGTTCAATCTAGGTATAGTGGGGTAAGTAAAGCGAAATGGAAAGGATACAAGAATTTCTGGTCAGATGAGTACAGGGTAATATCAGCCGCTCCAGAAACTGGTATAATGAGAGTAGGATTCGTTATTTATAAGAAGGTAAAAATCTGGCTATCTTCTTGATCATGAGAGTACCTCAACATCAAACAGACAGTTCATAGTGGCACTTGCCATGTGTGTACGAGCATTGAATCGTTGAGACGTGGTTCCCTGACCACGACCTGAACTCATATCCGATGGCTCACCACACCATATCTCCAGGAAAAACACAGCCGAGCCTCTCTATCACTGGAAGAGTGGGACCTCTCTCAGGTCACTTCCATGGTTTTCCGGCGTATTGCAGAGCCATGATTCGTCGTTGAACACAATTAAACGCAATTCATTCTTCCTAGTCACACTACCAATCCGAACTTAGCAGTTTGTGTTGTTGTGTTAACAACAGACTGCGGGTGGAACAGTGAGCTCCTAGTCCGGCTACTGCTAGTCTCCGACCAATGGTGCGGAATGACAAAGTATATTAGAGAGAGTCCATTACTTCTTCTCGTATGGCAGACGAAGATATGATAGGGTTGCTGTGTGCTTGGTGAACAATGAGGCGATACTCACTTGTGTTTTTCAGCCAGAACTTTCAAGAGTATGCCAGCCCTCACGTTCCTGAGTAGTCACATGCGAATCGCGTAGAAATCTCTATAATGCCCGATTCGATCAACCAGCCAAATGCAGACCCACAGTGATACCTCTTTCAAATATTGTCATGTGCTGAAAGCGTTGTCCTCCAACGAATACGAGGCATCTCCATGTCCTACACAGTTATCACTCAACATCTGAAGCAGTTCATGGCCCTCATACAGCCTACCAGGTCCTATGCTAATGCACTCTGGTGGTCGTTCTACTTGTAAAGGGGAATGCACTTCTAATCGTTTACATACTCGCCGATGTGGTGTACGTTTACGAAGTTACTTTGCCATTCTACTATGTCTTCGGATGACTCACTTTTTTGCCACACAGCGTATATGTATTGCCGTCATTTATACAGAGTGGTCAGAAACAATCCGAAAGGCTTGTAAGAGTGTTGATGGGTAGGTTGCGTTGAGAAATAACTCTTCAGAAAAAATTCCATGCATTGCACCGTTTCCGAGTTAATTAGCATTCACGTTAGCCAATCAGGCACTTGCTCACGTAAATTCAAGTGGCCTAGCAGATACAGTGTCGTTAAACTTACGCTTCGTTTCGTTTCCTAAAACCGAGTAAGAGAGCGATACGAAAATGGCACATAGTCGGGTTCGGATGCGAGCCAAAGGCTGAGCAGTCTAGTGCGTTGTCATCTACGCTATGAGAGCAACAGGCACTAATTACGAGTAGATCTGGTGGGCCGCCAGAATTTACTCGCGCAACTGTGTGATTGGGTAATTTCAGTGCTAATTACCTCGGAAACGACGCGATGTATCGAATTTTTTTCTTAACAATAATTGCATAGCACCGTCTGATAGTGCCACATAATCAATAATTTATCGTTTACGCTATGACACAGCGAATGTTCGTAAGGGTTTGTGTCGTGTGACGTATTTTATTTCTCTTACTTAAATGTTTACTGATTGTGACAAATTGTCGGACCGCCACTGTGGCCGAGCGGTTCTAGGCGCTTCAGTCCGGAACCGCGCTGTTGCTACGGTCTCAGTTTCGAATCCTGCCTCGGGCGTGGATGTGTGTGATGTCCTTAGGTTAGTTAGGTTGGTTGGTTGGTTTGGGGGATTCAAGGGAGCAGACTGCGACGGTCATCGGTGCCTTTTTCCAAATACTAAAAATACCCAGAGAGAATAAAAGAAAAAAACGTTCAACAGAATAGGAGACAGACGACACAGAACAAAAGAAACGTAGACAAGGACCAGACAAAACGAAATAAAATCACACAGAGTGCGACGGTGGTTGGCCGACCATAGGAAAAAAAAAGGAAAAGGCAACCACCGAGAACTCATTAAAAACTGAGTTTATAACCGTAGGCCAAAGGCCAGAATCAACACAAAACAATAAAATAAAACATAAACACTCAGATTAAATGATAAAAACCCCCTGCCCGAATAAAACGCAAAACTAAGCCAGCCATAGCAGGGTCATCTGTTAAAAGGGCAGGGAGCGTGTCAGGCAGTGCGAACGTCTGCCTGAGCACAGCTAAAAGCGAACACTCCAATAAAATGTGCACTACAGATAAAACGGAGCCGCAGCGACATAGAGGTGGGTCCTCACGGCGCAATAAGTGGCCGTGCGCCAGCCGAGTCTACCCAATGCGCAGCCGGTAGAGGACAACAGACTCCTGGCGGGAGGCCCGCATGGAACACCGCCACACAGTCGTCGTCACCTTGATTGGACGGAGTTTGTTTGGCGTGGGCAGATTGCGCCATTCAGCGTCCCAAAGCGATAGAGCTTCGCGGCGTAAGACTGCCCGCAAATCAGTCTCCGGGAGGCCAATCTCCAGCGATGGTTTACTGGTGGCCTCTTTCGCCAGGCGGTCAACTTTTTCTTTGCCAAGTATCCCAACATGGCCAGGGGTCCACACAAAGACCACAGAACGCCCACAACGGGCAAGAGTATGCAGGGACTCCTGTATAGCCATCACCAGACGAGAACGAGGGAAACACTGGTCGAGAGCTCGTAAACCGCTCAGGGAATCGCTACAGATCACGAAGGACTCACCTGAGCAGGAGCGGATATACTCTAGGGTACGAAAGATGGCGACCAGCTCAGCAGTGTAAACGCTGCGGCCATTCGGCAATGAACGTTGTTCGGTATGGTCCCCTAGAGTTAGCGCATAACCAACACGACCAGCAACCATCGAACCGTCAGTGTAGGTTAGTTACGTTTAAGTAGTTCTAAATCTAGGCGACTGATGACCTCATATGTCTAGTCCCATTGTGCTTACAGCCATTTGACCCATTTGATCAAATTTTCGATTGCACATTTGTTTTTATCGTTTACGTCTACGCTTTTCTTGAAATGGGCTTGAGTTCGTCACTAATACCGACGCCTCAACGTCCTTGTCTTTATAGAATCGTATTGTGTGACTAAGACTTGCACAATTTTAATTAGTACAAATGTTATGCTGGTGATTGCGTATATTTAATCAAGGTAGCTGCTGTAAACATTTTGTGGGAGTATAACTATTGGTCCTCAATATTTTTGGTGAAACTCACGTTTGGGCCCAACTAGATTACATCATGGACAATAAAGTGCGTTCTCACAATTTCTTAGAGCCCACATTACTTTCACTCTCTCAGAATGGGCTCTTTCCGCCCAGACTAATTTGTTTCAGTTTTCTTAGGATTTTCTGAGGGATTCATTGTGCAGCTGTGAATTTCCTGCCTAAAATACTTACTATCAGATATAACAAGTTATTGTAGTCTGTCCTCCTTCAGGTCTTCTTTCACTGCGCATGTATATTTCATTGTTTCAGTTTTAAATCTACAGAGACTTTTGCAGAATTCCGAAACCTGTGTAGATGGTCTAGTTGGCTACGTTTCTGTAACATGCCCACAACTATTTTGCTCGCGATTTTTAATACTTGAATTAATATTGTTATTCTTTTCAGTTTTTGTATTTGCTCTTACTATCTATGTGCCGTTGTCAATGTAATATGGACGTAACATTTCCTCATCATATTTCGTTGTCTTTTTGGATTTCTTTAACATCTATGTTTGTGTTTAAACTGATTGTTTCTGCTCCATAAAGGAGCTCTCATATCATAACCGTGACTAGACAATCGCTAATCCGGTCCTCAGTAGTCCGGCCTCTCAGTAACCCGGCGCACATCCAAAAACAAGTGCACAATGCTTAGTTAAAGAATGTATTTGCAATTGTAGCTTCCTTTACAGTTTGGAATTGTGTCTTCTAGACCTCAAGCAGATATTCGAAATCTTAGATAAGTTAAGTCGAGATTCTTCACATAAAGTCATTGCTGTTGAGTTCAGTGTAGGACGAGCAATATTTATGAGACCAAAAAGAAAGAAGATGTTTTCGACAGTACTCAAGACAAATGGATAGTGAGTTGGGAAAACGGAAGGTTATGCGAAAGAGTGAGGATGAAGAACTGGACGTAGCTGTTTATAGGTGGTTCATACAACAATGCAGTAAAGGAATTAGTGGCCTGATTATAAAGAAAACAAACAGTTGCATTTAACAAACAACTTGGTGGCAGTAACTTGTTTGCAGCGAGCGAAGGTTGGCTATCAAACTGGAAAAAACGACATGGCATTCGGCAGCTGACAGCCACCGGGGAAAGTCGCTCAGCTAACGATAAGGATGTTGATGAGTTTGTAAGCAAGATACGGAAGATAATAAAGGAAGAAGATTTAACTGCTGATGCTTTGTATAATGCTGATGAAACAGGACTCTTTTACAAGATGCTTCTCTCAAAAACATTAGCTGCCAAGAACTAGAAAGAAATTTGTGGTTACAAGTAGCAGCATCCACATGTGCCAGGAATGACCGGATTAGCGACAGTCTAGTGTAATTATGTTTCACAGTGCTGTGTTTGCTTTTATTGATTCGAAATGTGTTGCACCTTTCTATAGAAAATTCATACAAGAATTACTCACGTCGAGCGACGTTCACTCTGAATAAACTTCTCAATTCTTGACAACCTACATGTTTTAACATCTGAAAGTTGGTCACCTAAATTCAGCTTTCAAAAATGTTCAAATGTGTGTGAAATGGGACTTAACTCCTAAGGTCATCAGTCCCTAAGCTTACACACTCCTTAACCTAAATTATCCTAAGGACAAACACACACACCCATGCTCGAGGGAGGACTCGAATCTCTGCCGGGACCAGCCGCACAGTCCATGACTGCAGCGCCTGAAACCGCACGGTTAATCCCGCGCGGCAAATTCAGCTTTCTTTCACAGTAACTATGTACTAAAGAAAGATAAATAGATCACCATCAGGACCACATCGAATGGTGTAGAGAAATTTGGAAATTACTGTTCAATTAAGTACATCTACACTTTTACGTTGTTTCATTAACTATCAAGCTTCATTAAAAAATAACTTGCATTACATTGACAGTCGGATTTTAATTGCTTCTGTTGTTCTCTTGATTATAGCTCACTACTGCTTTATATAGCGTTTTGTACGACATTTGCTAATTGACCAGGATGTATTCTCCTCCCCTTATCAGGCAGAAGTCATTAGTATGTGAGCGTAACATTTATCTAAAGACACGAAATGCGATGTCACGAAAATGGACCGTTACTTCTTCTTAAGTGGGTCTTCCATTGTTCTCACAAGACGGATAGTCCCCATCCCAGTGGAAGCACCTCGCGCTTCTCTGAGACTAAACGGGGAGTGTCCACGTGGTCATCAGTGAATTCTAACACGGGGATGTAAACTGAAGTGGAGGGAACTTCGTAACTGTACATACCACCACTGCTTGTTGAGATGTATTGCGGCCAAGCTAAAATTACGTTAACTCGAGATGCAAAGTGACTATAGCGCACTTATTAACAAACGGATGAATCGATAACGACAGAGAATTCTCGTAAGCTATTAAAGAATGATCACAGACTTTTTCAAGCGACGCCGTGATGTATAGCAGTGTAATCCGTAAACGTCTACTCTGCAACAGGAGGTGCTAATTTTTAGCACAGCTGCTCGCCGCAATTGTTCTAAATGCGTTGACTTCAGTGGAAACATGAGTCTTTCTCAGATACCGTATACGTAACTGGTCGTCGTATGGTGTCTTGATACCACACGCCTGATAGACATGAGTTTCCACTGTTGTTGTTGTTGTGGTCTTCAGTCCTGAGACTGGTTTGATGCAGTTCTCCATGCTACTCTATCCTGTGCAAGCTGCTTCATCTCCCAGTACCTACTGCAACCTACATCCTTCTGAATCTGCTTAGTGTATTCATCTCTTGGTATCCCTCTACGATTTTTACCCTCCACGGTGCCCTCCAATGCTAAATTTGTGATCCCTTGATGCCTCAAAACATGTCCTACCAACCGATCCCTTCTTCTAGTCAAGTTGTGCCACAAACTTCTCTTCGCACCAATCCTATTCAATACCTCCTCATTAGTTACGTAATCTACCCACCTTATCCTCAGTTTCCATTATCTGAAAACAATGGTTCACAATAGATCGATTACCTGGACAAAAGCTTGTGGCGGATGGAATGTCTGTCACAGAATATAAGATGACGTAATTTCTTAATTAAATTCCTCTTGCAACAATACTCATCCGGACATCCTAATAGTGAATGGAATTTTCTGATACCAAGCACCTTCAGTGTAGTGAAATGCATCTGCTCATCGCCTCGTTTCCTCGTCTCACTAACGTGGCGCTGCCTGTCAGATCCAAAGAGGCACAAATGTATTTATACACTAGTATCAACGTCGCACTGTCTTGCAAAACTTTTTGGACTCGCATGTAACAGGGCGGGTGATATGTCCCACGGGAGACGCCTTGCCACAGGAGTTTCGCACATTGCAGTTAAGCTTCAACTTTTGTGGTACTTTTCCTTCTGTCTTGGCTCTGGTACGCCACGCGGATGGCGTTTGCCAGTCGCTGTACCTGTTTTCACTTTATGTTACAGCAAATGTTGGTGAGATCGTTACATGTTTTTGCTTAAGTAACACATTGTAACTACAATCGTATACATTTGATTAGGACGACTTATTTATCCGACTTCATAGTTACTTACAGTAAATTTTTCACTTTTCTTTGGCATCCTGATTGAAACTGGAACCGAGTTTTCGTACATTAGTTTGAGTTGTGCATCCACGTTGACCGGGATATCCAAGCATTCTGTTGGCAACTACGCTCATGGTAGATACTAAACACTGGTAACGATTTAGTTCAGTCACTTTGACACCAATGTCATATGAATTGTGTAGAGTGACCTAGTTTATGGTCTTTGTTTGTATTTAGATCTTAATCGATGAATTAAGTGTACATCTCTTTCCTGTGTGAGAAGGACTGTTACTTATAATACAGCAAGTTACTAACTTTTACTAGCTTTCTGCTGGCCATCTATCACTTTTTTCGAAACTTTTTCTGTTTTCACTTCATCAATGTTCTTATCTAAGGCAACAGACCATATATAGTCCAAGTCGCTCTCTAATCGTACTACTCCTCACAAATATTTTACACATTCCGAAGTGTTACGAGTATTATTAAGTATATTGTAATTTTCAGCATTTTCAGGTGAGTACCAAGCAGGAGATTGATGGTCCAAGTTCGTTTTGTATTCAGAGATTGCTGTTTGTCTGAGTAAGTAATGCTCACAGTTCTTACAGATCACAGAAACTGCCCACACAACTGTTTGACACAGACGATTTCATATAAGGAGATTCCCATTACGCCAAGATTTCATAATCTTTACACTGCATATTAACACTCTTTTTTTTATTACACGTCTGAATAACCATTCTCATAGTCAATCATTTTGTTCAGATACACAAGAGTCTGTTTTACATTGCACTTGTGAAGGTTAACTGTTGTCACCACATGAATTTCAGTCAGACGCGCATTTACGTGGGCTTGCAGGAAAAAAAGGCTGAAAATGACTGGAAAATAATAGCAACTTAAGTTCAGTTACGAAAAAAAACAAGGATTGTGTTTCAGTTCTCTTACTCTGCCAGTTTAAAATGGCCCACACTGCCAGAATTAATGATTCCAAATCTTGACATACTGATTAGCTAGCTTTCAAATAGAGTATTCTATCAGTATTTGTTCCACTAGAATTTTCTTGTAACTTGAATTTATCCATAATGGATGCAACTGAAGTCGGTGACGGTTCTTTATAGCATGTAGAATAACAACCGCTACCAGTTGCAATTCAGGATGATTTTATTTAAAGTACGACTGGTCTCAGGCTTATGCCCCTCTTCAGATGGCTTACATTCAGATTCATATAAATGTTGCATGCTCTATGTTGAAGATTACTATTTGAATAAAAACAATGAACAAGTAGACCTAGCAAAAAGGTCACATCTAGTAGTCATATTTAAGGAAATTTTTAAAAACGAAAATTGTAATCTATTGGCATCTCTCAACTAAAAATGGTTGCTGGAAAATTATACTAGATTAAACGACAATTATGAATGACTGTGTGGTTCCATAATCATATTATTGTTGTTGTGGTCTTCAGTCCTGAGACTGGTTTGATGCAGCTGTTCATGCTACTCTATCCTGTGCGAGCTTCTTCATCTACTAGTAACTACTGCAAACTACATCCTTCTGAATCTGCTTAGTATATTCATCTCTTGGTCTCCCTCTATGATTTTTACCCTCCACGCTGCCCTCCAATACTAAATTGGTGATCCCTTGATGACTCAGAACATGTCATACCAACCGATCCCTTCCATGTAAATATTTCATTTTCATAATCTGTAATATCCGTTATGTTTCCATATGTGTAACATATGCTGTATGAAAGGTATGATGTAGAAGACCAAAAATTGAAATGGTGACTAATTTACAGTTAACGTGTGCAAAAGCGAGATACCAGAAGTAAAAACCATTTAGATACTCAAGGGCTATAACAAGGCTGTAACACATGTCGCTTAGCAACTTCCAACTGTGTCAGTTGTGTACATTTAGTCACCACATATCTTTTTACTTAAACATTGATCTCCAACACTGAGAGACTGAGCATAGAAACATGTCTATGAATATAAACCACCTGAAGATGGGCACAAGCCCGAAATCATTCGTAAGTTTAATAAAATCACATTCTATTGTGACTGGTAGTGGTTATTATTCTTGTTATTTATTTGTATATTATCCAGGTCAACTTGTTTCCACATTATTCCACATAAAAAAGAGACTGATCTGAAATTGAGTTGCACAGAGTGACACAGCTGCTGCATAAACTACATCGTCTTATTCACAATAATGTCACTGCACGTAACAAGTAATTTTTGCATAATATGTGTGTATTTTTTTCCTCTTACCTTCAGAAGATTAACAGATATGAGATTTACTTTTTTTGTAGATTTTACTGATCAATTTCTATCGATTTTTTTTTTTAATTTTAACACATCAAAAAAAGGGCTTGTTATAAGTGGTTCATACAGTTTTTACTACAGCATGAACAGAAGCAGTCAGTACTGGAAGGTAATGATGTGTGCATGCCCATGGCAGCCCCACAGCAGAAAATTTTCACCATGTTGTTGTTGTTGTTGTTGTGGTCTTCAGTCTTGAGACTGGTTTGATGCAGCTCTCCATGCTACTTTATCCTATGCAAGCTCCTTCATCTCCCAGTACCTACTGCAGCCTACATCCTTCTGAATCTGCTTAGTGTATTCATCTCTTGGTCTCCCTCTACGATTTTTACCCTCCACGGTGCCCTCCAATACTAAATTGGTGATCCCTCGATGTCTCAGAACATGTCCTACCAACCGATCCCTTCTTTTGACAAGTTGTGCCACAAGCCCCTCTTCTCCCCAATTCTATTCAATACCTTCTCATTAGTTATGTGATCAACCCATCTAATCTTCAGCATTCTTCTGTAGCACCACATTTCGAAAGCTTCTATTCTCTCCTTGTCTAAGCTACTTATCGTCCACGTTTCACTTCCATTCATGGCTACACTCCATATAAATACTTCGAGAAACGACTTCCTGACACTTAAATCAATACTCGATGTTAACAAATTTCTCTTATTCAGAAACGCTTTCCTTGCCATCGCCAGTCTACATTTTACATCGTCTCTACTTCGAACATCATTAGTTGTTTTGTTCCCCAAATAGCAAAACACCTGTACTACTTTAAGCGTGTCATTTCCTAATCTAATTCCCTCTGCATCACCCGACTTAATTCGACTACATTCCATTATCCTCGTTTTGCTTTTGTTGATGTTCTTCTTATACCCTCCTTTCATGACAATGTCCATTCCGTTCAACTGTTCTTCCAAGTCCTTTGCTGTCTCTGACAGAATTACAATGTCATCGGCGAACCTCAAAGTTTTTATTTCTTCTCCATGGATTTTAATACCTACTCCGAACTTTTCTTTTGTTTCCTTTATTGCTTGCTCCATATACAGATTGAATAACATCGGGGATAGGCTACAACCCTGTCTCACTCCCTTCCCAACCACTGCTTCCCTTTCATACCCCTCGACTCTTATAACTGCCATCTGTTTTCTGTGCAAATTGTAAATAGCCTTTCGCTCCTTGTATTTTACCACTGCCACATTCAGAATTTGAAAGAGAGTATTCCAATCAACATTGTCAAAAGCATTCTCTAAGTGTACAAATGCTAGAAACCTAGGTTTGCCTTTCCTTAATCTTTCTTCTAAGATGAGTCGATGGGTTAGTATTGCCTCACGTGTTCCAACATTTCTACGGAATCCAAACTGATCTTCCCCGAGGTCGACTTCTACCAGTTTTTCCATTTGTCTGTAAAGAATTCGCGTTTGTATTTAATAGCTGTGACTTATGAAACTGATAGTTCGGTAATTATCACATCTGTCAACACCTGCTTTCTTTGGGATTAGAATTATTATATTATTCTTGAAGTCTGAGGGTATTTCGCCTGTCTCATACATCTTGCTCACCATATGGTAGAGTTTTGTCAGGACTGGCTCTCCCAAGGCCATCAGTAGTTCTAATGGAATATTGCCTACTCCGGGGGCCTTGTTTCGACTCAGGTCTTTCAGTGCTGTGTCAAACTCTTCACGCAATATCATATCTCCCATTTCAGCTTCATCTACATCCTCTCCATTTCCATAAAATTGTCCTCAAGTACATCGTCCTTGTATAGGCCCTCCATATACTCCTTTCACCTTTCTGCTTTCCCTTCTTTGCTTAGAACTGGGTTTCCATCAAAGCTCTTGATATTCATGCCAGTGGTTCTCCTTTCTCCAAAGGTCTCTTTAATTTTCCTGTAGGCAGTATCTATCTTACGCCTAGTGAGATAAGGCTCTACATCCTTAAATTTGTCCTCTAGCCATCCTTGCTAAGCCATTTTGCACTGTCGATATCATTTTTGAGACGTTTGTATTCCTTTTTACCTGCTTCATTTAATGCATTTTTATATTTTCTCCTTTCATCAATTAAATTCAATATTTCTTGTGTTACCCAAGGTTTTCTACTAGCCTCGTCTTTTTACCTATTTGATCCTCTGCTGCCTTCACTATTTTATCCCTCAAAGCTACCAATTCTTCTTCTACTGTATTTCTTTCCCCCATTACTGTCAATTGTTCCCTTATGCTCTCTCTGAAACTCAGTACAGCCTCTGGTTCTTTCAGTTTTTCCAGGTCCCATCGCCTTAAATTCCCACTTTTTTGCAGTTTCTTCAGTTTTAATCTACAGTTCATAACAAATAGATTGTGGTCAGAGTCTACATTAGCCCCTGGAAATGTCTTACAATTTAAAACCCGGTTCCTAAATCTCTGTCTTACCATTATGTAATCTATCTGATACCTTTTAGTATCTCCAGGGTTCTTCGATGTATACAACTTTCTTTCAGGATTCTTGAACCAAGTGTTAGCTACGATTAAGTTATGCTCTGCGCAAAATTCTATCAGGCGGCTTCCTCTTTCATTTCTTAGCCCCAATCCATATTGACCTACTATGTTTCCTTCTCTTCCTTTTCCTACTGACGAATTCCAGTCACCCATGACTTACATTTTTGTCTCCCTTCACTACCTGAATAATTTCTTTTATCTCATCATACATTTCATCAATTTTTTCGTCATCTGCAGAGCTAGCTGGCATTTGTATTACTGTAGTAGGCGTGGGCTTCGTGTCTATCTTGGCCACAATAATGCGTTCACTATGCTGTTTGTAGTAGCGTACCCGTACACCTATTTTTTTATTCATTATTAAACCTGCTCCGGCATTACCCATATTTGATTTTGTATTTGTAACCCTGTATTCACCTGACCAGAAGTCTTGTTGCTCCTGCTACCGAACTTCACTAATTCCCACTATATCTAACTTAAACCTATCCATTTCCCTTTTTAATTTTTCTAGCCTACCTGCCCGATTCAGGGATCTGACATTCCACTCTCCGATCCGTACAACGCCAGTTTTATTTCTCCTGATAACAACGTCCTCTTGAGTAGTCCCCGCCCAGAGATCCGATTGGGGGACTATTTTACCTCCGGAATATTTTACCCAAGAGGACGCCATCATCATTTTATCATACAGTAAAGTTGCATGCCCTTGCGAAAAATTACGGCTGTACTTTCCCCTTGCTTTCAGCTATTCGCAGTACCAGAACAGCAAGGCCATTTTGGCTAGTGTTACAAGGCCAGATCAGTCAATCATCCAGACTGTTGCCCCTGCAACTACTGAAAAGGCTGCTGCTCCTCTTCAGGGACCACACGTTTGTCTGGCCTCTCAACAGATAACACTCCGTTATGGTTGCACCTACGGTACGGCTATCTGTATCGTTGAGGCATAAGCTGAATAAAAAGTGAGAACTAATGTAAACAACAACAAATTCGTCTTAATACGAACAGCCATCTGATGATGAACGTGTCAGCAAGAAACCAGTAATGGCGCTACTTAGATGAACAGCCTTATTAAAAGTGGCTGGCAGCTATTTTCTTCCTTGAAAGAATAGAATGGTATATTACACACATCCACAGTCTCAAAATCCAATTTTTCAAAAAATAGTATTGGGGTATTCCTGCATGCAGTCCTTCATGAATGAAACTTTCGAAATGTAAAAGGGCATATTTAGAAACAAGAAGATCAATGCAAAATGCTAATACCTAAATTTCTTACACTCGAGTCCGAAAAAATTTTTCTATCGGCCTGAAAGATAATACATCTGCAGACGCCAGTGAACAATAAAAGTAACTGGCTTACCGACGAGCCTATACAAATAACTGAGCAGGAAATGTGCTAAAAATGAAATGACTGCAAGTGCCTTAACAGTGCCCAAAGTTACCTGCATTAATACAGAGACGTGGACTAAAAGACAAAAACAATTATTTAACTGAAACATACGAGAGAACTGAGAAATTTCGCGACCGCAACTAGAGTTGACACATGTTCAGCGAAATAAATAAACCAACAAGATCCTTCAAATGAAGAACATGGGTTGTAGAATATGAAGATGACACACTTATGACCAATATGGAATCAGGTCCTGGTCGATGGAGAACATATTCCATCGTGTTTTACATGAATAACGATAGAAAAATTGTTCGTGCAAACATTCCAGTGGAGAAGGATTGTAACATTTTGAAAGAAGACGTTCAGTATGCTATAGCTAAAGCGAAAAATAACAGAGCACCAGTACAGGACTGACAAAATATTCAAAGCATTTGGTGATACAGGTTTGGATATTGTTAATGAAATATGTGGCAGCATATGGAATAACGCAAAGTTGATAGTGTTCTGGACCATGTGAGTAATGATTCCTTTGCAGAAGAAAGGTCAGACGCAGCGTTGTGAGAATTACAGATTTCATTTATTTCACAAGCCAACGAGTTTCTTCTACATGTCTTCCATCAATGCCTGGGACCCTACTTACATAAAGATATACCACCAGAGCAAGGTGGGTATGGGTATAATAAACGAAAATGAGAGCTGATTCCCAATGCCAGTTAGCTCATTGAGACATGTAGAGAATTCAATAACCATTGAATTCTTTGTTTCCTGGTCTGTAATATGGTTATTGACTGAGTTCGATGGGAAAAACTGGGAAATGTGCTAGCAGAAATGGGTGTTAGTGATCACCTTCCTATCTCAGTCAGAAATCTCTGATGGCAAGTCAGTAATCGGACTACAGAAAACAATTGCATTTCCTTTTGCAGCATGTAAAGCAGTTAGCCGAAGGATATTCTAACAGCAGTTTAAATAAATATGTTATTGCAAAAAATCTGGTAGTGTTAGAAATGGAGGATGAAGTATCAACACTTCTAGATTCGCTGATGACACCATGCTGTGAGCAGAATCATAAGTGGAAATGAAGGATCTGCTTAGTGGAGTTAAGAGATAAAGTGAGGAAAATCGATTGTCAGTGAATAAGAAAGAGAGCAAAATCATGATAATTGACAGAGATGAGTGAATAGCTGCTACTGGTGTACTATCGGAATAAGAAGTTAATCACATAGCTCACCTGGGTTCAGAGATCAAGATAGGGGATGGTTATACATGGGAATACGACGTAGAATTGTTTTCTGGGTAGAGATGCTGCACTGCATTTCACCTGTTACTCAGAGATACAGAAGACCAATAGCAATGGATACAAATTGTTAAGAGGATTGTATGAAGGCTCACTAGCTTTCAGCTGTGAAAGATGATAAAGAATCTTCATGACGGGAATTATGGATCACGATGCGCAAAACAATGAATTAAGTTAACTATTCTCGTTGACTTTCACGGTGAGTTAAACTAATATAAAGCTTCTCGCTTAAGATTATGTTAGTGACACCCACCTATACTTTGCGCCATTTCGATGAACTCTCTCGGCTGCAAACGTGAGAGTACCACGAAGAAATTATCCGAAGGGGTGAAAAATCGATAAACGTGATGTATATGAACACACAAACAAATGATTAGAGTTTCAGAAAAACTGAATGATTTGTTAAAGAGAAAGACACAAACCGAGCAAATCAATAATGCGTTGGTCCACATCTGGTCCTTATGCAAGCAATTAGTCGGCTTGGCATTGATTCAAAGCGCTGCCGGTTGTCTTCCTGAGGCATAACGTGCCGAATTGTGTCCAATTGTCGTAGCAGATCGTCAAAATCCCGAGTTAGTTGGAAAGCAGTTCCCCATAATGTTCCAAACGTTCTCCATTGGGGAGACGTTCGGCAACCTTTATGGCCAAGGTATGGTTTGGCAAGCACGAAGACGAGCAGTAGAAACTCTCGCCGTTTGTGGGTGGGCACCATTTTACTGACATGTAAGCCCGGCATGGCTTGCCATGCTTAAGGGTCCTGCTGCGAAAAGAAATGGCACCAAAAACCATCACTTCCTGTTGTCGGGCCATATGACGGGTGATAGTTACGTTGTAACCAATTGCTGCCAGGTGGATCCTCAGAAACATCATTGGCCAGGAATCTTGTTGACTGTAGTATAATTGTCGTCAGTGATGAGTTCCACTTCTAACTGAGCCCTGACGACCAGGGCCCTGATTCAATGTATTTGGTTGGCAGTACTATACTGCACACCCAAGCAAACAATATGTCACTCCTCTCGGACGCTAGGTGTAATGAGGTCAGTGATATCCCGTATGGAGCAGAATATGAGTCTCCTATGTCTATATGTTGCAGATTCGCATCTCATTCATGGGATCCCGACCAACTCAAGCAACAATATCAAGGAATGATAAACGGCAGTCTCGACAGACCTCTATCCATCCATTATCGGTTCCAGAAATATGCAGGTAGACGTTTCCCCCTTTCACTCGAAGCGTTACACAAGCTTCTCACAAATAATCAACATTATGTGCTATCTGAGTGAAATACTTTCTGCATATTTTTTTCCTTCTATACAGAATATAGAAGTTATTACTCCCACCTTGTTTGCTTGTGATATAGTACTAAATGTTTATTTAAACTTGATGCCAGTTTCACGTAGATATGAATAACTGGAAGATACTAGAGAAATGATGGCATGCAGTAAAATAACAAACTGTTGAGCAGTTCAAGATAGAAAGATTGTCACAGTATAATCATTACAGCTCAAATCAAAAGTGCACAATGGCCATGGTACCATGAGGGAGGGGTAGAAAACTGAGAGGTTTAGGTAACGTACAGGAGACAACCCAATCTGGCTGTCAGTATGAGATTCCAGCGTAGACTAGACAAGGATTTCGTGTTTTAAGTTACCAGAACATTATAATTTTGTTCATACCTGTAGTTCAGCAGCTGCAGAATATTTCAATTAAGACACAAAATTAGTTGTCAGCTGCACAAGAAAACCTTTATTTGGTTCACTTTAGCAGGTTCAACAATTTATACTGTAATCTTTAGAAGTGAAAAAGTCTCAAATCATTAACAAGCCAACGGCAAAATAAGAATCAAACACTGGTGTCCTACAAAGAGTTGGCAAAAAATACATATACAGGGTGAATCGAAATTCGCACGCTTGGGCTTCGCACGGCGGCTCCTCACATGCCACAAATAAAAAAAATGTCTCTCACAAAATTTCGTCTGGGTAGTACATCTGGCAGAAAAAGGACGTTAAACAGCGGCAATCTGGCAACACTGTAACCACATGAATTGTAGCTACCTCTGACAGGACCATTTCATTGTGCTGTGCAGGTGGTGCTGTGGATAGCGTTTTGGGTTAGCATGCAGGAGGTTAAGGGTTCAACCCTGGGGGGGGGGGGGCATGTTTTTTATTTGCTAATTTAATTCTGACGTTTCATACTGTAATATATACCGTTTCTTATGTCACATATATCCTAAATTTACAATTTTTTGATGCTGAACACAACAGATACGTGGTTAGACAAATAAGAAATAGACAGTTGGAACAATTAATGGGACCATGGTGATAACACATAGAAATAGTAACCGAGTTTGGACATTTTTTGCAAAGCATATTGCTAGTCCTACTGATAATGTAAGGCCCTAACGAAATGTAATGGACCTGAATGACACAAGAACTATAGTTTATACTAATCTATGTGACCACTAGAGGAAGACACAAAGAAAACAAGTTTCGCATCTAGTAGATGAAGTAGTGCAAATAAATTCGAGCCCACGACGTGGAAAGGGCATCATTCAAACCTGACCAATCTTCCATTTCTATGATCATAGTATGTAGGTGCAAATGTTTTCCAGATGACCCACTGCCATCACTGTTGACAATTAAGATTCCATATACTGTACCACCTGGATTATATTTGCCAAATAAAAAAAACGTATGCTTGAATCCGTGATCGAACCCTCCACCTCCTGCGTGCTAACCCAAAACACTATCTACGACACAGCACAAATGTTGCGTGGGGAGAGATGTAGCTACTGTACATGTGGTTACAGTGTTGCCAGATTGCCACTCTTTAATGTCCATTTTGTGCTGGATGTATTTCCCAGATGAAATTTTGTGAGAGACATTTTTTTGTTGCTGGCGTGTGAGGAGTCGCGCTACAAAGCCTGAGTGTGCGAATTTCGCTTTACCCAGTATAAAGCAAGTATGTTAAAAATGAATTTGCAGAGACTAAACAGCAGAAGTAAAACAGGCTTGTGAAACAGATGAGAGATAGGTAAGCATAAGAGCCACAACATACACCTACTGCAGAATCAATAAAACAGAGTGACGTTGCTAAAAATATGCCATAGGTGTGATGAGTGGCCTACAATTAACTGCCAAATTTCACATTGTGCATAGTATTGACAAAATAATCATCAATCTTATAACATGCAAACTGCAATAAGTTCTACGACAATTGATGTGCAAGGATGTATTAAACCTTCTAAAAGCATATAAAATAATTAACAAAAAACAGCAAACCAAGGACCAGCTATATAAAAATAACGTAATTATTGTGTACAAGGATAAACGAAGGAGGGTACAGTGTTCAGATGTTATTATCGGTTTATGGTAGCGCCATGGACCACTAGAACAGCGGCTATAACCATAACTGATCAGTATTCTGGGGACGAGGCCGGCTGCTGGATGCGCGTTAGCAGGAAACACAAGTAAGTCAACTGCTGTCCGACCTCGATAGTAGACAGAGGAAGTCGCCCAGCCGAAGCCGTGCAAGAGACCCAAGCGCATGATTACAAGTTCACTTGCTGTGTGGAAATGTGCCTATCGGGTATTTAGACGCTAAGTAAAACTTGATGTGTGGAGAGTAATAAACATTGGCACGTGTTTAAAAAGTAAAGCGTGTGACACTTTCACGTTAAGAACAAGTGGAAGTTCATGTTTATACATCGAAGATTAGAAAAATTACTGCAATTAGAAAGAATCGGAGGGAGAACGGTTATTTGAGTAATTTGTGTAATATAGGTCTCTAGTTATGCATAAACAACAAATAGAAAGCAAAGCAATTCCTCTTTCCTTAATAAATATAGTGTCAAAGGACAAAAAACTATTTGACTATTCATTTCCTAGGGGACATGTCTTATCGGATTGCTAAGTTGTTTAGAAAATTCGACATCAATGTGGTGTTTTCGCTAGTAATGTCACAAAGTTATGATTTATGCCTTCCACTCGGCTGTCGAAGTTTGCCTGCAGTTCACTTACATGTGTTTCTTGCTAAAGCGCTTCCACCAGGCGGCCTCGTCTCCAGGATAATGAACAGTTCCATTCATCGCCGCTGTTTCAGTGGCCCATGGCGCCACCATAAAATAGTGATAAAATCTGAACGTGTACCTTCCTTCGTTTACATATGTACATAGTAACGTCTGTTTTCTTAACACTTGGTCCACGGTTTACTGTTATTCTGTTATTATGTATGGTTCGAAAAGGTTTAATGCATACTTGCACTTTAATAATGAAGATGAGAATTTAAACTGTCGAAACCGGTAAAGTGACCCAAATAAAGGTTGTCTTCTTCAGCTGACAACCGATTTTTTATCTCCATTACCATTACATTTCTGGCCGCCGCAATAAGACACCAATCGCTGAGGTTGCGCAGGCACTGTGTTTTCGTGTGCCTACGATATGTTACATGCACATAAATCGTACAGACTGATGAATCAGTATAAACGTCTACGATAAATACCATGCGACAAACTTCACCCTCAGTACGAAAACCATCCCATCATCTACATACTGAGGACGAATTGTTTGACAGTCCCTCTGAAGACTGGACGGATCTCATGGGATACCTTTGCTATGCTACCGATGGCAGCTACGACGTAATCTATCCAATGTTCGTTCCTTTGAAACGTGTCTGGCAGTACGTAGGTAGCCTGTCATTTCATTTTTATCGAGATCATACAGGATGTAAGGAGTGCAGATTTATTTGTTGTATCTTAATATGTGTACGTATCACTGTGTTGATTGCTTTTCTGCTGCGTCTAGCAGTCTTTCCATCCATACGTTACGAACTTTCCGACCTGAAGTCTTCTGCATAATCACAACTGCACCTCTAAGTGGACTATGCCTACCACTGTAGACTAACCGTTTTGCGTCCATGCCTCCACACTTCTACACGTGATCTGCTGCCCAAGCGAAAATAAGCATTAATGGCTTGCTTGTGCTACGCAGATATGGAGGTACTACTGAAACCAAAAACATCGGACTTCTAACAGGTATAATTATTAGTCAGTGAATGATGTAAATGATGTAATGTTGTTCAGTACACGGTATTCTAGCACCAATATAAATATCTGAACCTATACCCTTTACATCTGGGGTGCCATGATAATGCATCAGTCGTCCTTGCTGTGCAAAGCCTGCCAGCACGAACGTCAGTATCTGCAGAAGCAGTAGTGCAGAAGTTTTAGGAGTCATTTCTGATTCTTGGAGAGGCATAGAGGCGTTCAGAAGTATAGACTCAATCCGGGAGAGCCAGTCATATGTCATTCGACAGATGTGAGACACCACCTGCTGTAGTGCCAACTCACTGCCAAACTCTGCTTTGCGAGTTAAAGTTAACACAGCAGTGGTGTGAGCCAGTAGTATTTACCTGAGAATAGGAGTGTTTTGGTGTTTTATGTAACGTTGATGAATCACACATTGTATGTTGATCAATTATCTATGACACTGATGTTTGGATTTTCATGCATGATTTTATCCTACACTTGCTGGATCGACAGCTTTATAATGGACAAAGTGACCCTGTGTATTAACTTCAATTACATAGTTTGCTAGTTTATTTATTGGAGTAATCTCTCTCTTTTCATAAGCTATCTTCGTCAACCTAACATTACAAATGGAACTATTACAATACTATCAGCTTCCATCCAGCAATCATCTCCTATACTGCAAATAACCTGATTAGCTTTTTCGTGTTTGGTGTTTTTGTTGGTCAGTTACAGTTATCAATAAATTATGCTAATCATGAATTCTTTCTTAATTTCGTTAGACTACAATCCCCTCTTCTATACTCATTTCCATTAATTTTGTACAATACCCACAGATATGCATCATTTGTGAGAGCCACCCATCAGTTCAATTTCCTTGTATACATCTTATTTTCATACATCTGGATCAAAGTGGGTAGATTTGCATATTGAGAGGGGATACTTGGTGCATACCGTGGGTCTGTTGAACGAAGGAGTGGTATGTTGATGAGAGTTCTGTGACAAAAGGCATTTTCAAGTAAAAATTCCAGAATGCAAACAATGAATCTAATTTCACACTTTTCCCCAGACAATAAATGTCATTTCTCTCTAAATATAAAAAAAACAAATCCTCTGTTAAATCTTCTGTAATCTAATACATGATATTCTTTACAAATAAGAACCAATAAATCCCAAATGTGCAATTTAACAGAGTACATTTTAATAAACATAAAAAATCAAATTTCATTCTATATAATTACTATGGAAACAAGAAAGATAAACAAAGCTGAACTAGTTTTGACCTTAGAAAATTATGGTAAAGGAAAGCAGATTGAGTTTTAAGGATCTAGAAAATTATTGGAAAGAAGATGGCTACTCAAATGTAACTAGAGTAGACTTGTTTGAATTTATTGATTATTTTAATAAGAAAGAAATGAATCAAGAAATAAAGAAGAGAGAACTAAAATATAAAACTTTAAAAGAACTTTGATCAATTGCTAAAACAGAAAATTGAAAGAATTATTGCAAACTTAATGAAAAAAATTTAATCAAACTTATTTTAAATTGTGTTGACAATATTAATAATAATCATAACGATAGTGAACTGAATAAAAATCTTTGAAAGAACTCTGTAGAATGAGAAATAAAAAACTGTTCTAAACTTGGAAAAGGTCAATTAATTGATGTTATAAATCAGATAATAAAATTAATAAAGATAACGATTTGAGTAAAAAATCTAAGTATCTCTCTTTCCAAGCATTAATCCTGACTTTTAGGGTCTGCTGTTTTGCTACATCTCCTCCATTTCTCCCTGTCGCTGACAGCTTCTGGTCTTAAGCCAACAATGTGTATGTCTCACCTGACATTGTCAGCCCATCTCTTTGCCGGTTTTCCCCGTCGTCTTGTTCCTCCTGGGTTGACGTGGAGTGCTTTTCTTGTGACTGCGTTGTCTTGCTTTCTCATGACGTGGCTGTACCAGTGGAGATGGTCATCCCTCACTTTGTCAGTGATCAGCGTGACACCAAACCTTTGCTGGACGTCTGTATTTTTTACATGGTCACATTATGTCAGCCCCTTGGGTCTTCAGCTCCATGGTGTGTAACATTTGTTCCAGTTGTGTCGTCATACATAACACCCAAACCCATACACTGCTGCTGGGTGAACCATTGTCATATATACTCTTGCCTTTAGATACTGAGGAATCTCTTTATCGCAAAGGACTCCAGTGATCTGTTTCCACTTGAGCTAAGCTGCATTCACCCTCGTCTGAGTACCAAGAGTTGTGTTGCAGTCTCAGGTGACGATATACCCTAGGTACTTAAAATGCATGGTCTTCTGCAAGTCTTCTTCACTGATGCTTACAGTACCTCTGGTTTGGGAACGGCATTCTAGGTGCTCCGTCTTCTGGACAATGAGGTGCAGTACATTTTCAGCCAGTCTGTCATTCCATGTTTGAACCTGGTGCTGAAGTTTGGGGTGGGCTTCGTCAGCAAGTACATCATCTGCATAAAGAAGGGTCCTGGGATGTGAAGTCTGTATGTTAGCTGTTGCCGTATACATGCAAAGGGCAGAACCTGGATGAAAACCCACAGTGATTTCGAAGGGTGGAGAAATTACAGCAGGACTCTGAACAACACTAGTGAAATTACAGTACAAAAGCTGCACCCTGCTTATATATTGTTCAGGGACGCCATGGCAGCGAAGAGGTCGCCAAATAAGATCATGTGGGATATAATCGAAAGCCTTATCTACGTCTAGAAATAACATGTGTACACTCTTGTGTCTCTCTCTGTGTGTTTTTCCATCAATAGGCGCATGGCATGAATAGTATCGATGGTGCTACATCCCTTAATAAATCTACACTGGTTGGGTGTTACAAAGACAATACTTCTGAGTCTGCTATGAAGTACCCACACAAAGATCTTCAAATTATGACAGAGGAGTCGCAAAGGGCAATAAGCCAAGCATTTGTTCACGTCTCCTTTCCCCTTACAGATTGGAATTGTTATGCTAGCTGTCCATGCATGTGGAAGTTGTTTTTTGGTGATGATTTGGTTGAATAAAAAATGTTTAAGTGATCTTCGTAAAATCTTTAAAATGAAATATTTAAGAAATTTTTCAGCTCTTAACAAACGTCCATTAATCAGTCTTATCAACAGATCTGATATCAAAAGTAATAACAACGATAATGAGAAAAATTCATAATATTGATAGTGAGAATTATTTTCCGAAAGTCTTCGTAGATAAACATCAAGAAATGAAATAAAAAATTATCAGGAAATTCACCAGGTTTCAATTTACTAAATGATGAAGATTTTATCAAATCAAATAAACGAATTTATAGAACATTTCTACTTCCAAATCAAGAATAATAAATTATCAATGATTAATAATAATAGAATTCTAGAACAATAAAAATTTTTGAACAAATTACAGAAGAAATAATCACCTAATCAAAGAATATCTTAGTTCAAAGAAGGTCAATTAAAGTTAATTTTAAATTTTACTGTAATTTAAAAAGACAAAGAAAAGTGCAAGAACTTATTGTTAAAACAACAAATGAAGTTTTATTAACAACAGATTTAGATGATTACTATCAAAGGTTAATGACTAAGCTGTTAACTGGAGTGGAAGAAATGTAATGGAAAGAATTAGGGTGTTTTTATTTTAAATATACAGTTTGTAATTAGATATTAATAAACAAAATCAAATTTTTAATTTTTTTCAAATTTATTCACAAAAGTAACATCAGATTAAAAAGCAGCAATTAACTTAAAAAATACAGATCAAAAATTCTTTCTTATTTATTAAGATCAGCAAATGTTCATTTATAAAGACTTAATAATTGTAAAAATATTGTATTAGAATTAGATGAATATTTGTAACAGATAAAATTAATTTTCAAATTCATCTAACAGATAAACCAAAATTTGAAAGAAATCAAATATTTCAATAAATTGTTATGCATATAAAAGCAATGAGGATGAAAAATTATTGCATATCTTCCTTACCATACAGAAAATAAACAGGAAAAACATGTTATTTTCTTTTAATTCAAAATGAAAGAAATTCACATTATTGTTGGATGAATGATTTATCTAGATTAATTAGCTTATATACAGTACACACAATGGATAGATTTATTTTTGTGATGGGTGTGTAAGATCTTTTGATGCACAAGAAAAAAGTATTCATGGAAACGATTGTAGAGAACATAAAGAGGTATATATTGATATGCCTTTTAAAGTACAAAAAATTTAATTTACAAATTTATAACCTATTCATTATGGGCTCCTCTTGTAATGTACACATATTTCGAATGTTTATTGCAAGATTTTCAAACTTATCATCCAAACCCTGAAAAATCTAATTTTAACAAATATCAAAAACATTTACCAACTCCATTCAGTTATTATGTTCAATATTGTAATAGGGATTATAAAATACTGGTTACCTGTAGCGGTAAAAATTGATAAATAATTCGTTGAAACATTAAAAGAAAAATCAAGAGAGATTGCTAGAATATGTTGTCAAAATATTCCACTGAAATGGAATATAGAAGATGTAATAAATTACAAAAATCAGAAACTTGTCATATTTTGAAAAATGATTTACTGTTGGTGCAAAGAGAGTAAAAGATCATTGCAATTTAACAGGAAATAATCAAGGACTTTCAGATGAAGATTGCAATATAAACTACTAAAATCCAAAAATGTATTTCAATTTATACTCATAATTTAACAAATTGCGATGTCCATTTTTTATTAAAGAATTAGCAACTGATAAAGACATTTGTGCAATTCAAAGTAATGAAGAAAAATAAACTTCTTTTAATAAGCACAGTCATGATGGATTATCTTTAAGGTTTTTAGATACATTAATCTTTAAGGCATCAAATAATGATAAATTACCCCCTGATCTCACAAAAGAAAAATTCAGAGAAGTAAAATTATTTTTCAGGATGAGCAGTTACATTTAATAATGAAAAAGGTAGCGAATTGTTAGGAACTGATGTATTGTAAAAAAAAATTAGAAAGATCAAAATTACCTACAAGAAAATTTTTTATTCAAGACTGAATAACGATAATGTTCCTGATGAAGATTATGGAAGAGCAGAAACAATTTGGAGAAAATGAATATTAAAAATTCAGATGAATATATGACAATATATAATAAATGATGTTTTAATTGAAGGAGATACTTTAGAAATTATAGATTCATGTATTGAATCTTATAAACCTACCCTGTCTGGTTATTTTACAGTTTAGGTATGATTTTGGAGTTCTATGTTAATAATGAGAGAGGTTAAATTATATTAACTACATGATTATGATACGATTTTTCTTCTTCAAAAAGAATTTCGATTTGTAATTTCGCAAAGTATTAAGAGATATGCAAAACCTAACAACAAGTGTATGAAAAATTTTACGTAAAAGGAAACAATAAAATTTCATAGCATATTTAGATGCAGATAATGCAAATGACATAGATAGTTGTGAAATGTGAATTTGTACTATTTAAAATGTTTTGTTTGGTAAAACCAAAATGTTTTAAAGCTGAAAAACTACTTATTATGTCATCGCTATAAATATGTTTTATTTTAGATGTTAATTTAGAATATCATAGAATAAAACATGATTTCCATAAAGTTTTACATGTAACACCTGATGGACGAACTAAATTATTTACATCTCTAAATAAAATAGGACAATATGTTTTACATCATAGATGTATTAAAAATGTTTAAATTTGGATTAATATTAAAGAAAATTCATAGGAACTAATCATGTTAACAATCAGATTTGTTGAAAATATATTTTGATTTTAACACAGAAATGCGATAAAATAGGCAGCTCATGATTTTGAGAGAGAGATTAACAAATTAATGAATAATTCAGTAGTTGAAAAAATGTAAAATATTAGACATAGGCAAAATATTAAATGAATAAGAGACTTAAGGAAATCTACAAATTATGTTTAAAAACCATATTAATAACATACTTCTATATTTTAATAAATTTTTGTTGCAGTTATACAACGGAGTGATTCTCTTTACAATGATGTCAAAACAAAATATGCTGAAAATTATGATTTATGTAATATGTAATCTGTTTATTTCATTTTATGATGTAAGAACTTAAGATTTCTACAAAGTCAATGATAAACGAATTTGAAAGAAGTTATGATTCACAAGTTAATATTTTTATATTTCCACAGCTAGATAAGAAGGTTTCAGGAAAAATGAATAATGAAAACTGTGGAAAAATTATGTTAGAACATGTCAGTTTAAGATTAAAATTTATGCTTATAAAGTTGGTGAAAAAAAGAAAAATCTAAATAAGGTAAGACCCCTTCTTGAAAACTAAAATTACTTTTATTCGATAGTTTAAATATTAATGATCTACAGTTGAATGTAATAATATTGTTTATGTTCTGATAATGATAAATGTGTTGACAGTTAAAGGAAGTAATACTTTACATATAATATTAGAAAAAAATTCATTGAAAACGAAAATATGGAGATGAATTAAATTTTTTAGATAACAAAAAAGTCACTTGTGGTATTAAAAATGTAATACACTTTTATTCAATGACAAAAAAGTTTAATTAATCGTTCATGAATAAAGAATGTTGGTTTTATGTAATTCAAGTTGCTGTTGTTATAACAAGAACGTAAAAAGAATGTAATTGAAGAACATGTTAAACAAAATATAGTGAAACATGAAAATTGCATTAGCAATGCATCAATTCAATTTAAATAAAGTTTTAGCACATGACGATGGATGATGATGCAAAAGAGTAGAATAGTGAAGGAAATTCAGGACATGATTCATAAGGCCAGGGGGAGTTCCAGAGTCTTTTACTATCTTAAATGAAATGTCAGAGAAGTCAGAACAAGTTCAAGAAATGAAGCAGCAGACTGACAACATGAAGCACAGGCAATACATGGACGAAAATCACATGAGGGAGACAGTCAAATGGATAGCCATACAGGACAAAAAGGTTTAGTACACAGATCAGCTGATGATCACTGACTGGATGCTCATTAGGTAAGAGATTCAGAGCACATGTAGAGAATCGGAGGTAACTAGTCCAATACCAACAGGCTAAGCTCCTGGTATTCAAAGAGAAGTAAGAAGTTGGGAATGGTTAGCAGCAAGATAAAGTAGTGCAATTGGTATGTGGCTGTTAGTGGTCTCCAGGCGAGAATAGATAAAATATTAGGTGCCTCCGCATGCCTGCTTAGTTGTGTATTACTTATTGGAATGCAGGAGTATAAGTTAGTGTATGATACATAAGCACCTGAGGACAGAAGCCCAGATTTTTTCAGATGCTAGCAGAATCAATGTTGGACCACACTAAGATACTAGCGGGGAGGAACTATCGATGGATATGAAAAGTTTTGACTACAAGTAATATTTTCTCCACAGAAAGTTCCAAATGTTCAAGGTCAGCATGAATTCTATACAACCAAAGGCTTTGCTTGAACAATTTGATCGATGTTTCGCACCATCTTGGTCATTATTTTTAACTGTGGACTCCGGATGGGGAGACAGCTATGAGAATGTGACCAATCACACAGCAGTACACATTCATAAGGAACCACATGTAAAGCTGTATGAGAGAGGATGAAGATAGAAATTATTATGGGGTGTGACTTCGAGGGTTCTAGAAACCATAGTGCTGCAAAATTCCTTAACACTCTATATAAGAAAAATGTGTTATTAGACATGCTGTTAGAGTTCTGCAATATTCATTGGACATTTCTACCAGAAACTACCACCATACTTTCAGCACTTTTTCACAAGATGCGCAGGAGATGATATTCATCTCTTTCAGAACTTCCTGCAAAAACTTGAATTCATGCAGCAAGGCGACAGTAGTTGGCAACAGTCTTATGATTCATGTGCAGTTTTGCTGGCTGGTAATGACAATGTAACAACTATAGAAAAGAGCTGGCTCAAATGAACAGTAGCAGAAATTTTCATCCACCTCTACCAAACTGGAGTGTGTGGAATGGCTTCCAACGCCATAACAATAACAATAATCTATTTAGACTGTGAGAAAGCAATTGGGAACACCAACACTATAAGTGGAGATTGTAGAAATGCATCCACCCAACTCATGTCAGACCCTGCTGCTGCGGCGTCTTCAGAACAACGACAAGGAGGTTGTATGGGACCAGTAGAAGAAGTACCCACACCTGTTATCAGAATGAATGATATAGGCATCCTAGCATATGACAATGTATATGAGATATTTCTGGAAGATAATGCGGTTAGATTTGTGCAATATATACACCTAGGGATATTGGTATAAGTAGTCAACATGGGGCTGCCAACTATTATGGACAGTGGAAGCCAACTTTCAGCATTTTTAAAATCAATATTTGCAGGATTATTATTGGTCAATGCTAAGTTTTCACAAAAGTAAAATCTGCACAGTGCTAGATGGAAGGAACATGACAGTACAATAGCAATTTCGAATCCAGTTTTTGCTAGAAGGAATTAGACTAGATGAAACTTCTTGGTCGTCCTTAAACTAACCATTTCAATGATCCTGGGCATGGCCTTCTAGCATGAACATGAGGCACTGATGGACATAAGGCGTAGAGAATGTGTAGTAACAAAATACAGTCTAAGTATTTATTAGTTCTGAGAAGTAACTACCTTGGGAACATCTTCTGAATGACTGTTATTATTCTGGCGTATCGACAAGCGCCACCACGAAGATGAAGAATGCAAGACTATAGAGGCAGTGAGACGACATCAGCCAATGGCCCTCTGAAATGGATCGTGGCATGACAAGAGCACCCTCTAACCGAAAAGAATATAACGTTGCTACTGCCAGCCTCATCTGTGCAGTATTAGCACAGTACCAGACTGGGACTCACAGACCAGGACAGTATTTGCACAATACTAGGAGAGCACTATGATAGCAGTGATGTGTGATCTATAGCAATTGATTACTTGG
The DNA here is from genome assembly GCF_023898315.1 of Schistocerca nitens. Classification (NCBI taxonomy): domain Eukaryota; kingdom Metazoa; phylum Arthropoda; class Insecta; order Orthoptera; family Acrididae; genus Schistocerca; species Schistocerca nitens. Next base: position 195,608,910 of record NC_064620.1, on the reverse strand, counting down.
ACACTATCTATAGCGAAGAACATTACTTGTTCGTATGATAAACATCACTTGCTATACCACTGTAAATTAAAATTTCGGTTTTGTCTATCTTCTACATTGTAATAAAAACTGTTTATTTGCTTGAATTGCTGTGTAGCATACCGAGAGTGCAGCATGCTATATGGGCCTAATAAGAGACATGTGGGCTTAAGTTGTTTTTTTTTGTTTTTTTTTTTTAGAAATTATAATGAATGTGGTCAGTTAACATGGCAAAGGAAGACTTCGCAATTAACTGTGAATATTTAATACACCATACCACTTAAAACATTAATCAGTTAACTAGAAACAAGTGAAATAAGTTGAAGACCACGAGAAAACATTGTCCAGGATGTGTAAATGATTGAATCTAACATGAGCAAGTTCATAAAGCTAACATTATTTTACAAGATATGACCTCATGAAATACTAAAGAAGTTAAACAAATAAATGAGTCAAATCACATACAGAAAAGTCCACAGTGAAAAAGATCATCCAAAAGTATGAAAATACTGAGTAAAATTAAGAATATCGCACAAAGAAACACAAATTTCCAAGACTACACACTAAAACATGGTTATGCAGAAAATACAAGATTTTCCCAGAAATAATGAAGAACATCACAGAAGACGATTATCGCTGCAGATGTCCTCGTTTGTGCACCAGAGCGTAATACGTCACACAGCACTGACAAGTGACGAAGTGCGGTGTTTGACAGTGCGCACTGTGAAAGACGGGGTGCTGCAATGGTCGTAGGTGACTGCCTCGGTAGCCACTTGATGTATGTGACGTAGCGTCCATCATCGTGCATTGGTGCTCCATCAGGCTTGTGTTGCGACAGTCTGCTGCTAGTGGCCGCTCCCCAGAGACGAGGCTGTACCACGGACCTCACTAGGGCACAAGACGAATGAATGGACGCTATCCTGCGGTGTTCAGATTCGTGTACGAGGCACATACAATAATTCCTCCCCTGCGGTTTGCTGACTGTCTCTACCAACTGATAGTGAGCCACATGACGTCACTACCAATATTTACTTGCTGCTCGACTGTGCAAAGGAAAGGAGTTGCAAATTAGTACTCTTAGGAAATATTATTGTGGTATTTCTTAACCGAAAGTACCTAGCAAAGTGTTCTGTCCATAGAGAATTAGAAAGTATTTACTCTAACCGTGAAGTACTGGTTGGAAACGTGTTGGTGCATCCAACTCAAAGAAGATATTAGATCTGAGTCCTTGGTTCAATTGTAGAGTGCACCACGGGTTTTCCGCAGCGGTTTTGCGATAGAAAAATGTATTCCTTGATGGCTAACAGCTCGTGTGACTCGGCGATGTAGAGTGTATTGTCAAGTTTCCACACTTGCTCGAGACTTAACAGCTGTAGACACGATGGTGAGCGGCTCCGTAGGAAGCCATGCTCCTACGTGGGACGGGTTTAACTGGGTCGTTTTTTGGCAGATAGCTTGAGGCATGTGATGCTGCGGGTCACTGGACTCCCTAATAGCCGTAACTCGTGCTGCATCGCCTCTTGCGCTGTCTGGAGCCATGCCCTGCGGATGGTGACCGGCTCCACCTGGCCCCCTTTGACTCTTCTGCCCACACAGCTGGCACAAAGGGTGCACCCCTGGCACTACGTGTCACACCAAGTTAGCTGCGCCCACTGGATATCCCTGAACTCGATTTGCTATGTTTGCTGTTGAATGTATCATCTGCACAGGTCTTACAACGACTAAGTACCACATCTGTACAATCTATTACACCTCCAAAAATAACTACAGGAAACATATTGAACATCCGCCTCTGGCCAACTGTAGGGTCTTGAGATTGACATCATAGCGTTTACTTTCAAACAAGGGCAAATTTACAATATTTACGATTGTCAGTTCTTGTGGGATTCAAAGACTGAAAGCTACATTTCTTAAAAAACCTTAGTGGACACAATGTCTGAAATTCTTAATTTTCTGGTGTTTGTGCTTCATCGAAATTAATAAAGCAATACTAATTTACTTTTTTAGGCCATCCTACCATACATTGAACCATCTCATTTTACTGTTCTTCTTCCAAGTTGTTATATACCTCTAGACCGACCCTTTATCTGTGCAGCTACACCCTGTTGTCAACACCTCAACACCTGGACGCCCTTACAAAGCACTTGGTATTTGTCTTTCACCCGACTTCACTACAATATGGCAGCTTCCGTTAGCGTTGCTCGTTCTACTACCGCCTCCCTGAAACTAGAATCTCATTAAAACATGCGATATATGTCACTAGATGTGGGCCAAACTCACCATAAAGTCCTTACAAGACCTCAGAAGCTCAGTGTTGTGGGCAAAATTCTCACTTCCTAATAACTTACGGACGAGATCCGAACACCAGAGCTAACATGTCAACGAAGACTACCTTAAACCATGGTAAACAAACAACGTTAAATGATCGTTCCAGTCACCTTTTAATGAACACTTATCGGTCCTTAGAATGAGTGGCCACAGCTACATGACATTCTAAATCTGAAGACTGCACTTTTTGCATCTTGAACAACGTACATTGCCTCACATTGTGTACGACACCACCAAAACCAATCAGCGTCAGCGGAGGCTGGACTTCAGGGACAAACACATTTACAAAAAAACATGCAACCAGCTGATTCTCATAACAATACGTAACCTTAATCAACCAGAAGAATGTATGCCTTTACATTCACATCCACAATCTGCTGAATTTTACTAAGACTAACGAACACCACCGATATAACGTTTCCAATTAATTAACCCCTACTAGCCTAAATACATATTATCAAAACATTTTGAAGGCTGGTTGCTTAATTCTAACATATTTATTCCATGAAGCGTTTCCCATTGCTGATACGATGTGGCTTAAGAGACTCAACTTCAGTGACGTTTGTATGCAGGAATCATCTATTACAAAATGGCCCATAGTATAATGGATCTCTTGTATGATTAGATAACCACATTCTTGTTCATGTGACACAGTCCAAATTTCCTATTTCTATCATTTCGCTCCTTCCTCTTCTTTCCTGCCTATCATATTCACTGTATGGCTATGGAGATCACTTCTTTATAACATTGACGATACGTGGGCGCGAATTTCACCAACTCTCGGATGCTGTCTTCTACCATTTCCTTCTTAAACACAGTGATTCGCGGAAGACCAATGGCAAAATGTGGGAGGCTGTTCATTACGTCCTGGAAATTAGGTAAAAATATTTCCCATAATGCGTGATCCTCCCCACAATACACGCAGAAAAGACTACTCAATTCACACATAAACCACCCCACGGGATCTGAATTGTGGTGAATAGACTGGCCTTATCTTGAACAGCCCCTCAGTCACCATCCATAATGGGATCCAAATTTCTGACCATTCTCAGTGCTCAGTTCCAACTTGTTGAATTAAGCCTTTCTGTACCCCATCTGATATAACGTTCCCAGTAGCTCTGTGTAATGGCACCAGTATCACGAACATGAATGTCTGCTCTATCATGACCAACACTTAGCAGCATTAGCTTTTCATCCTTGGGTCTTGTCCTAGGAGGTTAGTTGCTCTATTTGACACCACTGCTTCAGTGTAATCGAAACAGTAGCATCTTATGGGATGCCCTTCTGTCCTGGTCTGCATACCGATACTATCTTCTGGTACCTCCATTCCATGTAATTAAAATAATATGTGGAACGCATCTTCAGGTAACACTTTTACAAACTGAAGTGGGCATTATTCAAATGATTACATCAAATTAGCTTGTTTAATAAGCTTTTCAGTTGCGCAAAGTTGCTTCACCCATTCCTCAAGATTTCACCAACGCAACAAAACACTCTTGCAAAACATGTAAAATTGTCGAATAACCGTCTCATCCCTGCTCCTTGTCTCAATCTTCAATTCTCTAAGGGCGAGATCTCCATCCTGTGCTCTTGCTGTGTCACCCAGTGACATGGGTACATAATTCTTGAATGCTATGTTCTTCATGCATAAATGGCTGTAGTGGTTATCCTTCATCTCTTTTTGTCTCCTTCACACCGATAGGAGAGCATAAAAGTGCAACAGCCAGAGTTTCCACTGAGATGAGCACATGTGTGATTGTGAAAGAAAGTTCTTTGTAGGTACAGTATCCAATGAAGTAATTGCCGATGAGGCAGCTTGGCAGTTAACAAAACTTGTAACATCGTATGATCAGTAATGGTTTAGGTTTGCATTCTATGCCAAAAATAGTGGAGTAGCTTGGGAAGTGCTTCAAGCTTTGTATTTGAGTATCTTTTATCACACTTTGACAGGATTCTACCTCCAAATGCAGAAGCCTTCCTCACAAGCTATCCTTTCTCCTCAACTCTTGGAATAATCCTACACCAAATCCTTATCTTATACTATATATAATCACACAAAACTCCATTGATAAATTAGAGTATGCAAGGATCGGCGTTTCTACCAAAGCTCTCTTCAGTGCCCAAAATTCATCCTCCATGGCGTCGTCCCAAACCCATAGTGACTTCTTTCCAGAGAAGCCACAGAGTCATGTGGTGCTGATCAATCGTTTACAGAGGTTCATGAGCCCAAGAAAACTATCCAACTCATTATTTGTCCTTAGCATTGGGTATCGGTTTAAGGCCTTTCAGTTCAATGGGTCTGGCGTGATAGCATCCCCCCTGATATTGTGTTCCAAAAACAATCTGAAGGGAAAATTTATCGACAGACGAAAAACTAAGATGATCGCCAGGACAGGGTGTCACAATAGGCATAAGAAGTGGCCGACGACCCGAAACCGCAACTCTGGAGGGTTTAGAGGTCCCAATGAAATCCTAGTACTGGTCTCTTGTCCACCTGGCTAGCCGCGCTGTCTAACGCGCTGCTTCTCGAGCGGGAAGGCGTGCACGAATCATCCCGGCGCATTAGTGTCGAGGTCCGGTGTGCCGGCTAGCCTGTGGATGGTTTTTAAGGCGGTTTTCCATTTGCCTTGGCGAATGCGGGCTGCTTCCCCTTATCCCGCCTCAGATGCACTATGTTGGTGACTGCTGCGCGAACTGTGTCTCCATATACCCGTACACCGTAAGTACTCTACCAGCCAAACATTTGGGGTTACACTCGTCTGGTATGAGATGTTCCCGTGGGGGAAGGGGGTTGGGGGGGAGGGTCCACTGGGGGCCTAACAGCACAATAACCCTGGGTTCGGTATAGTGTGGCGGTGGGTTGGCTGGACTGCTGTGGGGTTGTGAACTACTGAGGGCTACGGCGGGACGAAGCGTCTCGGTCGTTTGTAGGTTCCCGGTTCAACGCAAAATACACACTGGCCTGTACCCGGAACTGCGTCTGGTTCATCTCCCATCGTGAAATCGGCTGGCTGGTGAGGCAGACCGTAAAAGTTTGTTGCCCAGTCGGACAACCAGGAGCTTCGTCAACATACGATATGTGTAACTATCCCAGCATGCAAAACTGACCACATGATATTAGCGTTAGATCAACATAGACAGTACCCACGTAAAACACAAGACTAATTTACCGCTTTAACCTTCCGAAAAGTTTTTCCCTTAAAAAATTACAATTAAGATAATAACGTTTAAGCCCAAGAAATATTCAACGATAACTGCAATAAAACTATTACTTGTCTCCAGAACTCTGAACGTATATACTGAAAAACATTTAAACAAAGAGAATAATATTAACATTAATTAAAGGTAATTACAAGTTGCCTCCACAAATCCAGTACTCGGACAGCGTTAAGATTGATTGCTCACTCAAAAATTACACTAGGTACAAATGCTACACCTTCCCAGTGTAGGGCATCCGTCAACAGTCCGCAGTTTCCGCTACATGACAGCTGTCTCCCTGTGCGGCTCGGGCTAACAGGTACCCCATTGCATGGACAATGTACTTCTAAAACACAGAAAAAAAGAAAGTTTAAGAACTAGGCGCAATAACTGCCCTGTCTATCTCAGTAGAACTCGTATTTGTTGGACGCCTTCACAGATCCACGAAAAAACAATATATCATGCAACTCAGACAGTACTAATACCAGTCACTGTGCAGCAACAGGAACGAATCCCAAGTAATCGGGGCAAAGAGAACCCAGAAGCGGCCGACCAACCAACGGTCGTTCCCGATGAAATCAGAGGCAAGGGAAAAGCTTGCAAGTGAATTACCAGCTGACAGCTTGTTATCAAGAGGTCACTTTAACGGACAGCAACACAATCGGCGACGGCGGCAATACACTTTCGATCGAAAACCAGTAGCCATCAATCTCTCGTGGAACGGAATCTTTAATCAGTTCCCACACAGTTGGCCAACCGTCGTCCCGATCGCTTCAGTTTCGAGCCACAACTTCCTCTCAGGCTGCGCATACGTGACTCGCACGCCACGAAAATTCGACCCACCGGCCACAGTGCAGCGGCAGCGCCACCGGACAACAAGAGGAATAACCAAGCAGAGAAAGTCGCTCGACAGAGAAATCGATAAGAGCCAACACGGCTCAGAGACTTTCGCATGTTTAGATTCGTTCTGAGAGAGACAGTCGTTCGAGATTCGAGAGATGCGTGATGGCACTTGCCAGTTCATCTTCTGCTGCAACGCCAATTCACCGCCGATTTGAGCTTTGCAAGTGTAAGTTCACCAGCAATGATGCGAGTGACCTGTACTCACAAGGGAATAGGCTAGTTTTTGTGTTTTACATAACGTTGATCGATCGCACATTTTATGTTGATCTGTTGACCATGACTTTGGTGTTTGAGTTTTTAATGCATGCATGTCCCACGCTTACTGAATCGACACAGTCAGCATGATATGTGCGACCACGTGTAACCAATTTATTGAGATACTTTGCGATTTTATTTACCAGATTAATATTCAGCCTTCCGTGAGCTTTTCTCCTCGACCTAACATTATTCGTTGCCTCAGTTAATAAGTTATCCTGATTATGAATTCCTGTTTAATTCAGTAGATAACAATCACGTCCTCTACATTCATGACTATTAATTTTATACAAGGCCCACAGTTACGGATCATTTGTCAGGAGCACCTATCCAATCCATTTCCTTGCACACACCTTATTTTCATACGTCTGGATCACAGTGGGGTGATATGCATATCAAGAGTGTCCCAGAAAAACAAAGAGTTAACCCGAAAGGCGTCTTGCACTTTGAACTCGGATTGTATCAATCCCACTCGAGATAAGAAGTGTGGTTGAGCATCATGGATCAAAATAGTTCCACAATGCTTTCGCCCAGAGTTACAGAGCAATTTTAATTCCTTGCTCTGCATACTGAGAACAAAAGCACTAACAGAATTAAAAAACTATGTGTACTACAGTCGTAGGTTATTTTAATTTTTGTATTTATTTGATACTAGATCATAAATCCATAAAAAAACTCAGTTTTCAGAATTGTAATTGTTGTTACTTTCACAAAGCTCATAACAAACTACAACCGATTCCTCCCCCCCCCCCCCCCCCGCCCCATACACACGAACACTTCTTGATGTTCAATTGATGTCGCTTATTTTATACCGGTTTTATGTCACACTTTCTAATTTTGTTATTTTGCAGTATAATAAACAATGTTCTTATCCATAGAATTTCAAGTAAAGTGGTTAACAGTAGCTCTGTATGAACCATAATCACCATAACTCTTCTCCTGGGGAATGATGAAGCGATTGTACACATACAAATGTATTCTAAAATCATGCAAGATTGAAAACAATGGTGGGTGATCATTAGTGGGATATGAATTAGCTCAGTGATGTAACAATAGACCAACTGCGGGAGTTTTGCGAGACGAACGGCGACGTGTTAACACTCTGTGCGATGAAGAACCTAATACAGATAGATTTCTGTACTCACAAACGCATCAGGTAATTAAAACGTGAAGTCATTCATGTGATTGTCCTTGGCCTTTCTCCAACGGTGAATGAATGCCATAAAATTGTCTTTACCTGGGGTCATTGTTGTCCAGTTCATAATACTTTTCACTCCAATTTCCCTTCCCTAGACCCGCATCCAACTGGATGTGGCTGCATCCTATAGATGAGTTAGCTAATAACGACTTAAGATCGGAAACATATAAGCGAGGCGCCATCAGTCAAAAACTCTTAGTGTGTTTACCGACTTTCTCAGCTGGATTCAGATATTTTGTGTAACTGATTCACCAGAACATTTTTCTCCAGGAGGTTCAGACCTATGTTGCAGACACGCCTGTAAACTTCGTACGCGTGTAACACAAATTCATGTCGATGGAAAGGACAACGAAAAACTGACAGTAACAATATTTGGGCCTCACATGACCGAATGACATTTATGTAGATAGGATTTTTCTACACTGTGCAGTTGTATCCAAACGTAGAAAGACATTTTACAAAATTATGTCGGAGGACGACGCAGAAGTGAAGAAGTAACTACCTAAACTTATAGATTAAACTGTGGTCAGTGCACGTAATCAATGACGCCATCTAAAGCTAACGTAGCAAAATGTTGCATATTATGTCATTATACATAACCAACAGCAGTACAAGGGTTATGCCCAACGATGATCTTAGTAACTTAGTCCCTGTCTTTAATAACGTTAAAATACTCTCATAACATAAAATTTGATCTTATCACAAGGATAACTACTGAATACCGCTCTAACGTTCTCCATTTAACTATGTACTTAAACGTATATGCTCATTAGAGAAACGAGCGATCCGCCCATTAAAAACGGGAGAAGTTGCTTATAAACTGCGATGTATTAACGGATATAAATTAATTCTTAACTGCCGCTATTAAAACTCCTTTCCAGGAAGCGACGCAAAATCTAATTAGGAGTGCAGCTCAAGTACGTTCTTTCGGCACTTCCACAAGGTCGCCTAATAAACAAAAATTAAAAGCTACCTCTATTTTTCCCCGTGACAGCCTCATTATTAAACAGTTTTACGGCCTTAAGCCGTCTCCCAGTGGTCCATTTCTCTTATTCCTGTTTTTATTAAGGCATAAGACTTAGCTGTTGACCTTCGGTAATTAAGTTTCATCTCTATGTTAAAACATCACTTGCTACGACGTCTATCCAATATTTTTGTATTCTTGTTGATTATTACGAAGAATAAATTTCAGGCGTAACGAATGACTCTTATCGTCACGTGAAGAGCTTTCAAACGGTTAGTCAGTGAACATGACAATCACAGTGTAATCATTTCCCGAAATGTTGTGTCCGTTAGACAACGATGTCTTGCCGTACAACTTTCAAATAATTTCTCAGGTGTCAATCAGGTTACTTTAAAATACACCAGAGCCAGAAACCAGAGTCGAATATGCAGTTTTGGCAACATATATCGCCAGAGAGATGTCACAATCATTTGTCTCATATTTACTACTAACTTAAATTGCGTCTACTGTAGAAAACACGTAATGATAATACTACTTATTTCACCGCTGCACATCAAAAGTGACACCGCTATCAACGGGTTCCTCTCTGCAAGAAGCATTGCGGAGCTTCATATATAGAGGATGGACAAAAATATACACTACTGGCCATTAAAATTGCTACACCACGAAGATGACGTGCTACAGACGCGAAATTTAACCGACAGGAAGAAGATGCTGACATATGCAAATGATTAGCTTTTCAGAGCATTCACACAAGGTTGGCGTCGGAGGTGACACTTACAACGTTCTGACATGAGGAAAGTTTCCAACCGATTTCTCATACACAAACAGCAGTTGACCGGCGTTGGCTGGTGAAACGTTGTTGTGATGCCTCGTGTAAGGAGGAGAAATGCCTACCATCACGTCTCCGACTTTGATGAAGGTCGTGGATTGTAGCCTATCGCGATTGCCGTTTAACGTATCGCGACATTGCTGCTCGCGTTGGTCGAGATCCAATGACTGTTAGCAGAATACGGAATCAGTGGGTTCAGGAGGGTAATACGGAACGCCGTGCTGGATCCCAACGGCCTCGTATCACTAGCAGTCGAGATGACAGGCATCTTGTCCCCATGGCTGTAACGGATCGTGCAGCCACGACTCGATTCGTGAGTCAACAGATGGGGACGTTTGCAAGACAACAACCATCTGCACGAACGCTTCGACGACGTTTGCAGCAGCATGGACTATCAGCTCAGAAACCATGTCTGCAGCTACCCTTGACGCTGCATCACAGACAGGAGCGCCTGCGATGGTGTACTCAACGACGAACCTGGGTGCACGAATGACAAAACGTCATTTTTTAGGATGAATCAGAGTTCTGTTTACAGAATCATGATGGTCGCATCCGGGGTTTGGCTACATCGCGGTGAATGCACATTGGAAGCTTGTATTCGTCATTGCCATATTGGCGTTTCACCTGTCGTAATGGTATGGGGTGCCATTGGTTTTACGTCTCGGTCGCCTCTTGTTCGCTTTGAACAATGGACGTTACATTTCAGATGTGTTACGTCCCGTGGTTCTAACCTTCATTCGATCCCTGCGAAACCCTACATTTCAGCAGGATAATGCACGACCACATGTTGCAGGTCCAGTACGGGCCTTTCTGGATACAGAAAATGGTCGACGGCTACCCTGGCCAGCACATTCTCCAGATCTCTCACCAATTGAAAATGTCTGGTCAATGGTGGCCGGGCAACTGGCTCGTCACAATACGCCAGTCAATACTCTTGATGAACTGTGGTATCATGTTGAAGCTGCATGGGCAGCTGTATCTGTACACGCCATCCAAGCTCTGTTTGACTCAATGTCCAGGTGTATGAAGGCCGGCCAGAGTTGGTTGTTCTGGGTACTGATTTCTCAGGATCTATACACCCAAACTGCGTGAAAATGTGATCACATGTCCGTTCTAGTATAATATATTTGTCCAATGAATACCCGTTTATCATCTGCATTTCTTCTTGGTGTAGCAATTTTAATGGCCAGTAGTGTAGAAGCACTGCGAGAAACCCATGTTGGAACATGCAGGTGTCAGTCGTGGTCAGACCAGTGTTCTGTGTAGTCGGGAGTGCATTGTTGGTGCTCGCCTGGTGGGTACTTCCGTAACCAAGGTAGCCGAAGTGACTGATGTTTCAAGAGGTACCATATCGATGATTTATACCGCATACACGGAAAGCGGGAAATCATCATCCGCTAAGGCATAACTGACGAAAACGTGTGTTGAGTAATCGTGACGGACGGTAATTGAAGAGGATTGTAACGAAAAGTAAGGTGACGACAGCTACAAAAGCCACTGCAGAACTAAATGTCGGATTAGCGGACACTGTCGGCACCAAAACAACACGAAGGGATCTCCGTAAACAGTGAATTCCGTGGCGAGCCGGCATTCCAAAGATACTCATCAGTGATGCAAACACGTCCAACAGGGAAACGTGGTGCAGAAGCCATAAAACCTGGACAAAGTTGAAAGGGAAGTAGTCTGACTGAATGGGTCTTGTTTCACACTTTCACACTGGGGCCCACTGGCGTCTCTAGAGTGAAACATGGTGGGGGCAATCACTGTTAAGCGGCGAGGTCACATTACTGCCAATGATAATGTGACCATTTTGGCTGATCAAGTTCATCCCGTGGTACAATCTTCGCTCTCCAATGGTGATACTGTATTCTGACGACAGGAGTTCTATTCGTACAACTCTCAAGTCAAGGACTCGCTTTGTGAGCGCGAGGATGAAACGTCGCATCTCTCTTGACCACTCCAGTGACTAGCTTTCAATATTATTAAGCTTTTATGGTCTGCGTTGGAGAGAATGGTGCATGATCGCAATCAACTTCCATCACTGTTGCCTAAATTTGGCACTATTTTGCGGGAAGAATTGTATAAAACGCCCTCGAAAAGCAGATATTACCTGCGTTTGCCCATTCCGAGACGACTGGAAGCTTTTTTGAATGCCAGCGGGTTTCCTATATCATATTAGACGTGGCAATGTGTTGTGTTTTTGGTCTTTCCTTGTTTTTGTTCACCTTCTGTACATTTCTATAACAGTTCTCTGTCCTATGTATTGGAAATTGGCATATGATTCCCATTAAATGATTTTACGAAGATACCAATCACAAAAAGTTTCAATCTGGTACCTAGTGAAACCACTGACATCCATTCTTATCCCAGGCACAGAGGAGTGTTGTAAGCTACTGGAATACAGATTTTACTTCTGAGGCTGAGTGTATTTTTTTTCCGCAGTTGTGCAGCTGAATGCTGGTACAAATGTGCTAGTCACTGTAGCTCACCATCAAAAAGCTCTGAATTTCAGAATAAATGTTCCAAAGCGGTCTGAAATCTCGAATTGTAAATAGGTGACTAGAAAAACAGAGAGAATAAATTATACGAAATAGAAGAAACATTTTCTTGGTCAACATTTCTACATGTAATACATCGATCAGATGAGACGCTTAGCCTCCCGTCCATGTACAAAAGCTACCTAGTGACAAAGCCAGAAACACGCAGTTTGCAGTCACACGCTAAGGGACTCCATATGCCTACATCCAGCCGTTATTGTGTGTCCGACAATGTATACGCCCAAACCTATATTATCATGTAGGAACGACAGCACACGTTTGATTTATTTAGACGAGAAATAGCACTTCCACAGGACACGGGACGTTAAAACTTTAATGGACGAGGCGCAGCTTGCGAAACGAGGGAATGCCTTCAGGGAAAAACAATTGTGGCAGGTGTGTGTGGTCTTTATAGATATCTGACAAGTAAAGGTGCCACACTAAAGCCAGAAACGCGAATCGATGACAACAGACATTAGCGAGGGCTCGATGCAATCCGTAGCAATATATGGGAAGTGCTCCTGAAGGTCACATCTCACCTCTCAGCATTGCTTCGCCCTCACGCTGATGTCAATATAGTGTGGAGCATACAAGAGCTCTGCCGAGGTCGTGACCTCATCTGAAAGAATCAACATCGTAGTGAAGGATCATCGAGTCATTATTCCCACGAGACTGTACTGTCGTAAATGTCGAACATTGTACCTCATGCGAACAGTTTGTTAATTAGTGCATCATTTATTAGTCAATGGCAGATGCAGATTATCCGATACTGATGTGACGAACATGTCTGTAAAAGTCAAGTAAATCGTTTATTATTACAAGTCAACTAACATTTTAGGTTTAGATTTTTATGAGAATTCTCGCACAGCAATAAAAAGAACCACAGTTGCAGCCAGAGGAAAATTGTTCCGTCTCGTCGCAAGATAAAGAATTTGAGCTGACCGTTCGGAAGCACATGAAGATCTCTGTAGATCTCTGCTTGGGGACGGACGGTGATAGTCTTGGAACTTGACTATGAGATAGCCAAGGAGACAGTTCCCCATGATACTCACTGTTACCGACTTCACTTGGAGACACCAGCATGGGGACGTCGGTGATGACCTTGATGGGGCCGGCCGTGGTGGCCGAGCGGTTCTAGGGTCTACAGTCTGGAACCGCGCGCCCGCTACGGTCGCAGGTTCGAATCCTGTCTCGGGCATGGATGTGTGTGATGTCCTTAGTTAGGTTTAAGTAGTTCTAAGTTCTAGGGGACTGATGACCTCAGAAGTCCCATAGTGCTGAGAGCCATTTGAACCATTTGTCCTTGATGGGTCTCTTCTAAGATAAGTCGTAAGGTTAGTATTGCCTCACGTGTTCCAACATTTCTACGGAATCCAAACTGATCTTCCCCGAGGTCCGCTTCTACCAGTTTTTCCATTCGTCTATAAAGAATTCGCGTTAGTATTTTGCAGCTGTGACTTATTAAACTGATAGTTCGGTAATTTTCACATCTGTCAACACCTGCTTTCTTTGGGATTGGAATTATTATATTCTTCTTGAAGTCTGAGGGTATTTCGCCTATCTCATACATCTTGCTCAACAGATGGTAGAGTTTTGTCATGACTGGCTCTCCCAAGGCCATCAGTAGTTCTAATGGAATATTGTCTACTCCCGGGGCCTTGTTTCGACATATATAAGAAAAAAAAAGGAAAGAAAGAATGCTATGGCCACCCACAGGGCTATGCATAGGCTCGAGAATTACCGAGGCAAGCACATATCAGTGTCAGTGACGTAGAATAATGTAGCAACAATAGAAGTATGTATAACTGTGGTCAGTCGGAAATCCTCGAGCTGCTCCGACGCTGCCAGTAACATATTTAGTACGATGGGAGTTATTCACTTGGAAATTCGGTTAGTTACCTTTACTTTATGTTGCAGAGTGGCAAGTATTGAATTGTATGAAGAAAACGTAAATTAGTTACAAACTACGTCGTGCACATACTTTATTAGACCTGTGAACGTCACTACATATATTTGGATTTAGCTTACGACATGTTCGATATGGCTGCCATCATTGGTCATGAAGGAACGCATACGAATAACTGAATTCTGTATGACCCGCCGAAGTGTGGGAACGTCGATGACCTCCTGAATGTCAGTTATCACCTCAGTAGTGGTTTTGGGATTATTGCTGTACACATTGTCTTTAATACAACCCCACAAAAAGAAGTCGAATTATTCAGGTCCGGAGAATATGGCGGCCAATCGAGGCACATCTCAGTGGGCTTTGGGTACCCCAGAGCCAGAATGCCGTTCCCTAAGTGCTCCTCCAGGACATCAAACACTCACGTGCTTCGAGAGGGTCGAGCTCAGTCTTGTATGAACCACATCTTACCGAAATGAGGGTCACTTTGGGAAAAGGGAAGAGGTCATCTTCCAAAACCTTCACTTACCGTTCGGTAGTCACGGTGCGATCAAGGAATATGGCACCGATTATTCCTTGTCTGGACATTGCACACCAGTAACCCATTGAGGCTGAAGAGACCAGAGGCCACTGCCATGGGCCTCGATTATCCGCCATATTACCCGGATCTGAACACATGCGACTCCTTTTTGTAAGGCTGTATTAAAGGCAATGCAGAGGAGGAGGAGGAGGAGGTTAGTGTTTAACGTCCCATCGACAACGAGGTCATTAGAGACGGAGCACAAGCTCGGGTTAGGGAAGCATGGGGAAGGAAATCGGCCGTGCCCTTTCAAAGGAACCATCCCGGCATTTGCCTGAAGTGATATAGGGAAATCACGGAAAACCTAAATCAGGATGGCAGGACGCGGGATTGAACCGTCGTCCTTCCGAAGGCGAGTCAAAGGAAATGCGGATTCTCAGTCTGTGCCGAACTGCCACATAACGTGATAAAAATGATACTAAATAACTTCGCAAATATACCAAAATTGATGTCGTCACGATATATAGATATTACCTCTTCTCAGAAGAACAACAAAGACTCGGCAGTCAGTTAATATGATTTGTGAATCCAATTGCAATCCCTGCTTTTTCTTCTTTTTGCAGATGGATCATTCTCTTCCCTTCTGTTTCTTCGTAGTGTAAGAAGCCATTTTGTGACAAGGCACGAAAACGTTTAAGTTTCACGTAATATTTAGCTAAAATAATCAAATATTACGAAACAATATTGTTAATGTTTATCTGTACCATTTCCTATATTAATGAAGTGGCAAAATTAATTTCTTTATGCAAATTTTATAGGGGAGCATTGGTGCAGAGGTCAACACCGTTGTTCTAAATGATAGCGACCGAGAGTCGTAATAAACATTCGCTAATTTTGGCAACTAAATTAAACGTAAATGTAGATATCTCTTGACTAGCGGTTCTTCCTTTGAAGCAATAAAAGTAATCAGTATTTCCAATACTGTATCATATTTAAGTAAACTGACTTCAGTAAATTTTTTCGATCCCCGCTTTACGGAATCGCGAGAACCTTCTTAATCTTGCATTTTCACAAAAGCAAAAATAATTAACAAAATCAATTTTAACAGTAAATACAAATAACTTTAATTATTGTACACATAATTGTAAATAGTCCGTTGTAGTATGTTGGTGATGGTATCTTTTAATATAAAAACACCGTGTCGGGCAAACTAATTGCGAGAAGTACCACAACTGAGTTGCTGATGTAAATAATTTTCCAGGAATGAAGCAGGCACATTAATATTAACTTCAACATATCATAATGTATAAAACCAATAGATAAAGCACCACCACAAGTTCCCCAAATTCGCCAGTTTTGCTTACTGACGAGCACATCCAAATGAAAGTGGGTTTCGTCGCTAAACCAAACCATAGCAATGCGCATATTAATTCCCATTATGCCGCGCGCCCAAACGTGCAGTTTGAACGTCCTAACCCAAACCGTTTATATAGTTCAGTAATTTTTACCCCGTAATTTTTAAACTGATTCTCATTTTTCAAATGTTCTGTTTTATTTATACATTATATTACTAATTATTGCTATTAACATGATTTACTACTATATACATAATATCAAATATGGCATGTCACCATCATTAACGAATGCGTACTGCCTGTTTAGAGTTCCCAGATAACAGATCTAAAATTCGTCGCAGTAAATTGAATTGATTTGATTGTTTGATTTTTTATTATTAGCCCGCAGAATTTTCGGCAGCTTCGGTAACGTTATATCCAATACGTTTGGATTACAATCTTTTCGGATTTTCCAGTAATGAACAGGTCACTGTCACGCAACGCTGTCTTTCAGATATACCTCTCAGAAATCACATTCAGGTAGAAGCGAACTCCATTTGCCGAGGAATGCTCTTTACCTGTACGAATCTGCTTCTTAAGTCCTTGCGTCGTCCGACTGCGGTAGCATATTTGGAAAGCAAATTTCCTCTATTTCGTTTGCTAACTTGTCCCCATTTTCGTATCAAGTTTATGTTTGATCTCTTTCTGCTTAATTCTTGATCTACATTCAGTTTTCAGCAGAAACCTCATTCCATTCACTTATATACATGATAAAAATGTCACCGGCGATTCTTGTCATTGACTTCTATTCACTAAGAATTATAATCATATTTCTGAGGTCTTCCTTTATTTCCTCAGGTTTCCTTGGCTGTACAGGTGAAAAAATAGAGCAGAGGGAGTACATATCTGCCTGATGTGCTTTTTAATCCGTGCACATTTCTCTTGGTTTTACTGTTGCATTAAATATTGCGTATTTCGCGTCCTTGCCAATACCTTATATATCTATTTCCGTAATGATTCAAAACACCCTGTGCCATTTAATACTGTATAACACTCTAAATCGATAAATCTCATTAAATTGCTTGAGTGTTGTTCCCACGCGTAAGCCTTATCGAGTGCAAGTTAGGAACTGACTCTCTAGTGACTTTACTGTTCGTAAAGTCATATACATAAGGGGCGTTTAAAAAGAAACGAGCAGGAGGCATAATTATAGAAACCATTACTTGTATGTTAGAAGTACTGACCCTGGCTGTTGCGACTCTTGTCCCACTGTGACAAGGCGGTGAATGGCTGCCTCATAACATTCCCGTGACTACAATGTGAACCACTTCCGCACATATAGATGGACGTCCTTGTCCGAGGTGAATCGTTTGTTCCTCAAAGCCTTTTTAAGGGGACCAAAAATTGCGTAATCACAGGAAGAGATTCACAACAGTGAATGCCCAACGCTACTCGCAAACCTTGACGATCCTTCGCCAAGCGATCAAATTAAAAGGACCAGGCAATCTCATCCGTGGAATCATTCTGCCCCACGACAACGCAGTCGCGGCACTCCTGCGGAAATTCAAATGGGATGTTCTCGGCCACCCTCCAAACAGTCCGGACCTCTCTCCCTGTGATTACGCAATTTTTGGTCCCCTTAAAAAGGCTCTTGAGGGGCAAAAGATTCACCTCGGACGACGACGTCCAGCTGTGCGTGTGGAACTGGTTCATATCGCAGTCCCGGGAATTTTATGAGGCAGCCATTCACCGCCTTGTGTCACAGTGGGACACGTGTCTCAACAGCCAGCGTCAATACTTCTAACACACAGGTATTGGTTTCTGTAATTAGGCCTCTGGTTTATTTCTTTTTGAACGCCCCTTATATGATACTCAATTTTGTTTTACATTTTCCTGTTTGTTATTCTTGTCAGAAGGATGAATGCATGAACTACTGAGGTGATATTGTGTGATGGTCCTCTCGCAGCTTCTACATGACTGTTCTGCAAGTCACACTTATGTGCCTGGCACAGGGTTCATTGAACCACTTTCACAGTAGTAAGCACAGACGACTGGATCAAAATCCTACCAATGAGGCACCGAAACTGGCAGCGTAATAAAATTATTCCATAAATTTAGGGCTGTTGGAAATCTGTTTCCTGCAAGTCATCAAGTAGCTTAAAATTGGATAGAATTACACAAAACCACCTACGTTTAAATATCCGTGACACTTTCTCCCCTATTTTGGGATAGTAAAAAAGAGCTTCTATCTTCGTTCTCTTTGAGGCTATATATATGACAGTCTTCCTAAGTTTCCGTGGTATGTCTGCACTTTCATAGATTATACATATCAACTCGAATAATCGTTTGGTTACAATTTTCCCCTATTAACGGATTGCCTTTGTATTCTACATCGACGTAATTTCTCCTTTAATGTTAGCAAACAGATGCTGGAAAAGGAGACACAGACGGTGTCCTTGGAGGCCAATGGTCCAACTGACAACCGTATGTCTATAAAGAGCGGTCCGTTGTTGAGGCAGCTCTCACTTCAGAAATGCACTTAAAAAGAAACAGGTGCCAATGGTACTCTATCCTGTTGGGAAATGAAATTTTTAGCGTGTTGGTGTAGTTGTGAATAAAGTTAGATGGACGGGTAATCCAGCAAGCAAGCTTCGACAGGGAGAACTCACAGGCAGCCACGTGAGCCGTAAACTTACAACAGGCATCTTATAAACTTTTAGCTATTAAGCTAAAATTGACCCAATATTTCGATCATGATTTAAGTTCTAAACATAGTTTTGTGGCGTCGAGAGAATCTTTGCCACACGCTGTACTACAAATAATTCGCCCTACCATGGATGAGTTGTCAGGACCACATCAAAGCAACGATATCAGCTCGGATAACCTCGTAAATGGTCATACTTTGAACAATAGTTCGTACGTCTTCATATATGCTCTGTGGCTATAAAATAACGGAATTGATGATGTCACAGTAAGTACACATGCGTTAAAGATGAAAGACTAATAACTGAAGCGTGAAGCCTTCTGCGTCGAATGCGGCATCTGTGGTGTCTGTAGACAAATCAGTGTGACAATCGCCTGCTTTTGTGTGAGGGTGTATTTTTTTTTTCCTTGACGGGAAAATCTTACGTGTAATAATTGAGCAACGAATTCTCGTGGAGTTTCGCATGACATTAGGAAAAAAAGAACTAATACTGAAACCTATGTTTTACTACAAGAAGGGTGTATGTCGAAGATTGCTTACCACATTGCGAGTTTCTGATTGGTTCAAAGTTTCGAAGACGGTCGAGATCTCTTAGACTATGTACATCAAGAACGAATGGAAATATTGAGAATGTAGGTAATCTGATTTGAACTGTCTATTGAATATTCCATCGATTGCTGAAACTTTAGGAATTAACCAAGAATGCGTAACGTTAATTCTACATAACTTATTTAACATGAGAATAGCGTGTGCGAAACTGGCGTCGGAAATTATCACAACTGAACAATGAGATGCTCGAGAAAATGTTTGTTCTTATACTTTGGAAACTACTGAAAATGATCATAATTTCTTGAAACGAGTGACAACATGTGGCGAAACTTGTTGTTTCATTTATGATCCAGAAACTAAGCGCCGGTCCATATATAGGATGGGTACAACGTCAAAGGCGAGCGAGAAATTCTCGAATGAGCAAATATGTTTATTGTTCCGTATTCAAATAATGGTCCATCTTAACTATGTTCCTGAGGATCAGACTATTAATAAACATTATTACCTTCATGTTCGTGGTCAACTCCATGAGATAATAAGAAAGAAAAGGACCAGAACTATGGAAGAGTAAGTCTTGGGTTCTGTATAAGGACAACGCTCCGGTGCATACTGTATTGTCTGCTAAGAAGTTTCTAGCGAAGTACAGCATCCCAGTATTAGACCACCTGATTCACCTGAACTATCATCATGCGACTCTCATCTATTGGAAGGGTTAAATCTGCTTTAAAAGAACAAGATTTCAGTCCGCTGAAGCACGTGTCAAAAAGAAAGACGTCAATCAATAGAAAAATCTCATGTAGCGTTGTAAGGATTGAGGTGGAGAGTATACTGAGGGTGCAAATAACTGAATACGTATGTTCTGTAAATAAAATATTTTACAGCAATAGCTTCGTTATTTCATAGTGACATCTCGTATTTCGGGTTTGGTAATTTACTGTTGCTACCATCAGTTCTTTTCGATGTAGTAATTATGACATTTCACATGGTAAATAAACAAATAGATTCCCTGAGTTCCATACATCTGACCTTCATAGCCCTCTGTTAATAATTAGTATATGCGACTTCTTCAGACCATTGCCGCCATAGTGTGATCAAATTTCGTCCTCACACCTTCAGATAGGCTGAACTGTCAAGAGGCGTGTACGCCTTTGACTAGATTAAATGAACGGAATCAAACTCCTGTCGATCAGTTCTATTGGACATTTATGATAGTGTTGTGTTCATAGATCTGTAGACGTCTCCATCTATTTCGTAGTTGAATACAAGGAATGTAATAAAGCAAAGAGAAGACGCGGCGCTAACAACAGAGGTTTCATAGTCTGACTTCAGTTCACAACTGCCCGCTCATAAGTGCACGTTTGTTCAATTTGCTTAAGTTACCAGACGTGAAGGGCAATTATTAAAGTCTAGAAAGAATTCTCTTAGCCTTTGACGTCCTCCTGTGTATCACGTCCTAACTTCACTCAATTCCCCTACGACGAGAGTGCTTTTACCGTGCCTGTTGATTACTACCACTCCTTGTAGTCCGCAAAGTACTGTGAAGACCACGGTAGCGTCTGTGCTTATTATGTACTCGAATTGAACAGTAGTTTCACCGGCATTAATGGATCGGCTTGGAAAACGTTAACTGATGTACTACTTTGACGCCGTAATTAATGAAATCTGTATTTATTATCTCTGCTTTGTGCTACTTCCAAGCAGCTGATGTACTTCTTTGACGCTGCAATTAACGAAATCTGTATTTATTATCTCTGAGTTGTACTACTTACACGCAATCCGTTTAGTGATAGTGACCGAAATGTTTGGTCAAGGAACAAATTTCTCGATCTAGTGGTCTACTACTGTTTTTCAAAAGTAAGGAAATACCAATTTTGTCGAATTCCCATGTTAATGTTAATGCACTGAACCGCCGCTTTGTAGAAGCTAGATTTCGGACGGTATACCATAATCAAATCATTGGAATTCAAATATTTTTAATACAAATTAATTAGAGGTGAGATGAGATAAAATTCATCAATTTTTCTTTTTAGTATGGTTGATGGCTAAAAAATTAATATTTTAAATGACGTTTATTTCATTACCGAATTATCTTACTTAAGAGAATGAGCTGTCTAGAAGAAAGACAATTCTTTAAAATTCTGTATATACCACAACGCCGTTATGTAAAATAAAATACTGAAATAACAGGCGATATGCTAGAATATTGTAGCAATCCTCTTCAAAATAAAGCTTGTCCCTAATGGAAGTAAGTACTGTTACGCTATGGTAGTCATAAGACGACCAGCATCAAAGCCCTCAATTTTATACGCCCTAAAATATCAATAGTCTGTTGCGAGCAGTCGCAATTAAATCACTTGGACGGCACTTAGAAGAAGGCCTTGTCGTGTACCACTTGTAGTCCCATTCGGTGAGAGAAGCTGCTAGTCGGCGACGCTCGTCAACTTTATTCTGCATCTGTTTCTCACTTTACTGTCTGGCTCTCACATCACGTTAATGATTAGTTTTCTATGTGCTGCTGCGCTTTTATCAGTAATGTTTCAGCAGTCCATGAGGAACGTTTATGGAGGTTTATAAAAGTAGTTCAGTTTCCAAAGGTTTGTGATGAGCTTTCTTCTTTAGTCTCAGCAGTTAGAAAACAGAAAGATGATATCAAGCGAGGTTGATTGTGATGCGGCAAAGACACTGGACTCGCGTTCTGGATGACAAAGGATTCAAATCATCATCTGCCCATCTAGATGTAGGATTTTCTGTTTTACTAATTTATTGAAAGAAAATGTCGAGATAGTTTGATTGAAAAGTACGTCCTCACCCCACCCGAGCGTGTGCTCCGTCTCCTGTAACCTCGTTATAGACGGTACGTTAAATATTTACATCAGTGTCTCTTTTCCTTTTAAAGCTACAGCTGAAATTAGAATATCCAGGAAGAGTTTAGTACGACGTTGGACGATTCATTAAAGCTCAGTCAGGCGGTAGGGAGCTAGATTGGGGTGGTCAGGTACTGGTGCCCAAATGAAACAACCTAGCACACATGACAAATTTACTACAGAAATTCGATGTCTTGTAAATTAAAAACGTGCGTGAGTAAACAATTTTGTATGACACACGACTCGCAGCCAATCACTCCTTAAAATATTTAACTGTGCTTATTACTGTAAGGTCATCAGGCAAAGATAATTCAAATTTTAGAGATAAATAGTAGCTGCTGCCTTAAACTTTATGCTGAGACCGACATTCAGTTAAATTCGAATAGGACGAAATATTTTGCCAAGTGAGTTAAAGAACCATTAAAAGAGATGAAACCAAGCTTAGAAAATTCGGGAAGATTCAGAAATACACATTTGTCTGATGGTGCAGAATTTACATGAGGATCTTAGTCAAAGAAATTCATAGCACAGTAACCAACAGCAAGAGACTTGCTAGTCGAATAAACAACGACATACTATATCTCAATGAACAATATGGAGACGCTCATGGCAGCAATAGCTGCTTCACCCCTGATGGCCCACAACAAGAGCTTATGCTCCATTACATTTTTCTGGAAGATTAGCCAAGACATATATTCAGAGAATCTGAAATCCATTAAACATTACATAGCTCGATCCATGAGACTATTTCCAGTTACAGTTCAGTAACCAAAATCATGACAACCCACTCAATTCTAACTGGTGAGTTAACGGCTTAGTTTACGAAACAGTTTGCTGATATACGGATTAAAATAATGGACCAACAAATGTATCTTGTCACACAGGCTAGCACACCGTGGAGCTAATTTTTACGCTCTCTCGAATTTACGCCACTCCTGCAATCAAACTTCAGCCCTGATACGGGCTTAACAAGGACGATAATTAATGAGAGGATACCATCATCAAGTCCTAATGGAAGGCCTCGGTAACAACAGGAACATTGTTTGTTTCTTTAAAATATCTCCACTAACGTATTACTGCAATATAGCAAACGAATATATTAGAAATTTTCTTAAGTTCATTCCTGTTGACAACAAACATTTGCGACCTGCAAGAATTATATTTCTTTCTTTTCCTACACATTAAAAATGGTTAACCCACAGTGAGAATCCAAATATTGCACTATGTTCCAAAAGCATTGCAATAAACATTTTACTAATTTCAGGAATTAAAACTTTTGTTACTGAAATAGAGTACTCTAGAACAAGATTCATTTACATTAAGAAGTGAAATTTGCATTATGTTCCAAAGCATTACAAAAGCAATTCACTCACTTCAGGCACTAAGTCTTTAAACAGTGCAACATATATATTCCCTTCATGCATTCAAAATTTCAAGCAAAAAAATTTACTCCTTAGAGATCAATACGTTATAAGGAACATTCCCGAGATGAAATCAGAGTGCAAGCCCGCGAACGGCGCATTATACTCCGAAGTATACCTCGGGCACCCTATACGCGGCGACAGGGTGTGAAGTTAATGCTGGCTCAGTTACAACACACAGAAAATCTCTTAAATAAAGCTGGGATAAAGCAATATTTCATTGGCCAATGTCCAAATCACTGCACTCAAGGCTAGAGCAGAAGCCTGTACACAAAAATTAACAGCC
The DNA here is from genome assembly GCF_023898315.1 of Schistocerca nitens. NCBI lineage: Eukaryota > Metazoa > Arthropoda > Insecta > Orthoptera > Acrididae > Schistocerca > Schistocerca nitens. The sequence continues at coordinate 195,585,096 of NC_064620.1, read as the reverse complement.
TCAAAGCATAAACATTAGCGTCCCAGAAATTTCTAACTGAAGTTAGTCAACGATGCCAAACAACCAAACAATGCTAGATGCCGTTTTAGGGTGCAACGCAACTACCACCGGTTACCTCAATCGTGAACAAATTGCTCGGCTAGAAAACTTGAGTCAGACAGGTCAACAAGTAACAAACACTTCAGTACTTGCGAAGGATTACTTAGCATCTAATAACTAAACCTTGACACGAACTGCAGATGACTAATGCGTCAGCACGACGGTTGTTACAGCTACCAAGGGGAGCTCCATTCTTGATAAAAGTTGATCAGTGAAACCAACACATACAGACCACAAACACTTTAAAAGAATCAGACAGAAGTAACTCTAAGAACTAAACTAAAATAATCTCTCTGCGGTATATACCTTTTTAGTTTGAGAGGGATTAGCTATAATAGATCCAGTAGTTTGTCTACGAGGGAGAGTGTTGAGCACACTTGACGGATCTTCAGAAATAAACGAAGCGTGACTTCAAAAAGCGAATGGCAGGCAATAGTAACTAAAGCGGTGCACCACACGCAAGAGCCTTCGGTGTCAGAGAAATATTAAAGAACGCTCAACATTAAAAAGGTTGCGGCAGACCCCTAGGTCTGTCTTCGACGAATCATGGCAAGCAAGCCAGGCAAGTTACTCATCAAATGAGTGGCCACAGTTCTATACCAGCAGCAGCAGAGGGGAGCCTGCTGGTGGGACACTCCACAGCAGGAATTCGTCACGCTCACCCAAAAACATGCAGGCTGTGCCTCGTGCGCCGTCCCCTCTAAGGCTGTACTCAAGCCGCCGACCAACTATTTGCTCCACCGTTCTTCCACCAGGGAGCACTAGCTCTCCACATACCCAAAGATGATGATAAAGGTCGCCGGATGCAGTTGTGTACTTAAGTATATTTGAAACAACTTCACCACAACTGATACATACAACGCAGCAATCACCGAAAAAATACAATTCTGCAAAATACAGTGATACACATTTGTAAAATCAAAAGGAACAATTTAACACCAAAATGTCTAACACCTAAGGCTTTATTTTAAGTACAGGAACTTAACAAATCTTTAACCTGAACCTTGTTTGATATGATCTGTACCACAACCTTTGACTAACAGGTATATATGCAGGTAGTCAAATCCAGTGGCCCCACCCATTCGCCGTTACACAGTATAACACAGAAACGATAACCAGCTTACCCTCTGCTTACAACAGAAATAAAGACAACATTATATTTCAATAGTAATACATGGTGCATTAAAGTTCCAAGGCCTCCGATTTTTTTTTCTCCGGACTAGAAAGAGATAGAAACATGCACATTGTTTTAAAATGAGGCCGCGTTCATTGTCAATACGTCCCAGAGATGGCAACACCGTACGGCAGATGGAATTTTACCGCCAGCGGCGAGAATGAGAACTGTTTTAAATACTTAAAATGCGACGTTTTCCTTACTTGAACAGCGTGCAATCATTCGTTTTCTGAATTTGCGTGGTGTGACAGCAATTGAATTTCATCGACAGTTGAAGGAGACACGTGGTGATGGAGTTACGGATGTGTCGAAAGTGCGTTCGTGGGTGCGACAGTTTAATGAAGACAAAACATCGTGTGACAACAAACCGAAACAACCTCGGGCTCGCACAAGCCGGTCTGACGACATGATCGAGAAAGTGGAGAGAATTGTTTTGGGGGATCGCCGAATGACTGTTGAACAGATCGCCTCCAGAGTTGGCATTTCTGTGGGTTCTGTGCACACAGTCCTGCATGACGACCTGAAAATGCGAAAAGTGTCATCCAGGTGGGTGCCACGAATGCTGACGGACGACCACATGGCTGCCCGTGTGGTATGTTGCCAAGCAATGTTGACGCGCAACGACAGCATGAATGGGACTTTCTTTTCGTCGGTTGTGACAATGGATGAGACGTGAATGCCATTTTTCAATCCAGAAACAAAGCGCCAGTCAGCTCAATAGAAGCACACAGATTCTCCGCCACCAAAAAAATTTCGGGTAACCGCCAGTGCTGAAAAAATGATGTCCATATTCTGGGACAGCGAGGGCGTAATCCTTACCCATTGCGTTCCGAAGGGCACTACGGTAACAGGTGCATCCTACGAAAATGTTTTGAAGAACAAATTCCTTCCTGCACTGCAACAAAAACGTCCGGGAAGGGCTGCGCGTGTGCTGTTTCACCAAGACAACGCACCCGCACACCGAGCTAACGTTACGCAACAGTTTCTTCGTGATAACAACTTTGAAGTGATTCCTCATACTCCCTACTCACCTGACCTGGCTCCTAGTGACTTTGGGCTTTTTCCAACAATGAAAGACACTCTCCGTGGCCGCACATTCACCAGCCGTGCTGATATTGCCTCAACAATTTTCCAGTGGTCAAAACAGACTCCTAAAGAAGCCTTCGCCGCTGCCATGGAATCATGGCGTCAGCGTTGTGAAAAATGTGTACGTCTGCAGGGCGATTACGTCGAGAAGTAACGCCAGTTTCATCGATTTCGGGTGAGTAATTAATTATAAAAAAAAATCGGAGGCCTTAGAACTTGAATGCACCTCGTATGTATTAATTCGAATACACACGATGAAAAGAATTGTGTTGAACTGCCAATGACATAGATCAGCCCACACGGTTTCGAAGTTACAGTGCTACCAAACAACAAGACAAATCCAAGCATTAGCTACTCTCTCCAGTTAGCAGGAAATTTATGTATCACGTAATTACAAAATACGAATCCGAGCGCTCATCGGAAACGATTACAACACGCACGGTCAAACACACTACTTCAGATCACACTGTATGAAGCTCTGTTCGGTTGCGGTACTTTGAGACGTACGCCCAATGGCCTACAACTCACAGCCCAACGAACACAACCCAAGTGCCTCTGTGAAAGAAATATCAAAATATGCTTAATGACCAAAGGCTGGGGTGCGCACCATAAGGTCCAGTCTGTAACATGATGGCCAGATTATCGCTCAGCCGACGTCTGTGCAATTTCAGACGGCTGTCCACCGTGACTGCAACGACACGACAGCCGCCTATTGCAATATCTGCAGCCTCCTTACGACCTACTGTATATTGCCGGCATCAGCAGCGTTGTGCTGTGCCCAACACACTACAACGTGCTTTCACACTGCCTCTAGACACAAACATAACTCGACTCTACTCACACTGCGTTATTCCTGTATGTCCAGTTTTTTGGCAGCTCGCGACCTTCTCATCTTGACAGATCTGGATGCCAAAAGCAGGAAACGGCAATTGACTCCCAAATAATCCCACTATTTCTCCCAATACAACTATAGCTTCCTCACTCTCTTCCACAGGCTTACCCTGACCCTCCTCATCACCGTGGAAAATACGGCTTAAGGCGTATGCAACGCTGTTTTCGGAGCTCCTAACATGTTTCACAGAAAATTTAGAAGCATAAATACTGACATCTTTGCGATGTTTGCCCTTTTATGGGGCATGCCCAGCTCCGACGTCAGAGCTTGACTATCGGTCTCCATTTGAAAAGATCAGTATTCCAAAAAGAACTCAAAACTCTCCACTCGAATGAAATGGCTAAGCCTCCAGATCATAGACAGAGTAACTTCAGCTTCTGACTGTGAATGTGATGCATACGTGATGAGTCTTCTCTCTTCATCCTTTTCCTGCAATAATACCTCACTGGTTTTTTGGCATTTACCGGCGTGATGTGTGGCTTATGAGCAGCCGCCCGACCATGAAATCCATGTTTTCTCACCTCCCCCCTGTCCTAGTGCTTGCAGTGGATCCTGATGCAGTTTGGAATTCTTGTGTGTTAGTCTGGATAGATGTTTGCCTATTACACATTGCGATTCTCTTCAACTGCTGGCGGTCTCTGTCAGTCAATAAACGAGGTCGGCCTGTTCGCTTTTGTGCTGTACGTGTGCCTTCACGTTTCCACTTCACTATCACATCGGAAACAGTGGACCTAGGGATGTTTTGTAGTGTGGAAATCTCGCGTACAGACGTATGACACAAGTGACACCCAATCAGCTGACCACGTTCGAAGTCCCTGAGTTCCGCGGAGCGCCCCATTCTGCTCTCTCACGATGTCTAATGACTACTGAGGTTGCTGATATGGAGTACCTGGCAGTAGGTGGCAGCACAATGCACCTAATAAGAAAATCTTATATTTTGGGTGGTATCGGGATACTTTTGATCACATAGTGCACCTTCGTCGCACAGGCTATCACGCCGTGGAACTAATTCTTACGCTTTCTGAGATTCACGCCACTCAGGTAATGAAATATTAATTGCAATGCAGTGGTCTACCTTAGTTCATTTAAAACAACTTGGTCGTGACTGAAAGATACGAGACAGCAGGTACCAAAGTATCCAAAATACAATGATACACATTTGTAAAATCAAAAGGATCAATTTAACGCCAAGTGTGTAGCATTTTAGGCTTTGTCTGAAGTACGGGAACTTAACACTATAACCTGCTACCTTATTTGATGATGATCCATACCAAAACCTTTGACTAACAGACAAAATACAGGTAGTCAGATTCAATGGCGTGACCCACACTCCTCACACAATGTAATATAGAAAACATAACCAGCACACACTCTTCCTGCCACAGAAATAGACAGACTAGTAAATTTCAATAGTTGAGTGTACGAATACGAATGCACTCTGTGAAAAGAATTGTATATGAACTGCCACTGACATAAATCAGTGCACACGGTTTCGAAGTAATGTCGTCAACAGACAACAAGACAGCTTTAAGCAAAAAGACAATTTTAAACGTTAACTACTTTTTTCAGATAACAGGAAATTGATGTATCACAATAATTACAAAATACAAATCCGAACGCTCCTCTGATAGGATTACAATACGTGCAAACTGCTGACACATTAAGTCGGATCACACTGTATAAAAATTAACAAGGCTTTTGGTAACTTAACAGCTATCGCCAATGACCCAAGTGCACACAACCTAAGTCACAACCAAACTAACACAACTCAACCCAAGTGCCTCAGCTACAGAAATATCAAAATCAGCTTAATGACCAGACGCTGGGTTGCTCACCATAAGGTCCAGTCTTTACCATGATCGGCAAATCGACGCTCAGCCGCTGTCTGTGCAGTTTACAACGCCTCTCCAACGTGACTGCCACGGCACGACATCCATTGGTGTACCTGCTCCCTTCTTAACAACCATGCTCGGCTAGTATCAGCAGCGCTCACCCTACCCAATACACCACAACCAGCCTCCACACCGTCACCAGACATAAACGAAACTCCACTCTGTTTATGCTGCGCAAGCCTTCATATCCACATTTTCAGCAGCTAACGGCCTTCTCTTCTAGGCAAATGCCCAGGCCAAAATCAGGAAATGGCTCTCTATCGGCTCCTTGCCAGAAAACTTGTGTGTACGCCACAAACAGTGCGGTGCCTATTACATGACAAATCATCTATGAGAAAGCTGTCTTACGCAAATTTAGCGCATTTGTTTAATGCTGACCAAAACTGAATGCGAAAATTAATTCAACACGCTATGTGCGGACCGTTTCATAAAGAAAACAGTCCGTATTCTGCATTCATTTGTTACTCTGGCGGAGGGACTCAACGCCTCACCCCATCGAGTAGTGCGCGGTAGATGACAGCCCTGAATCAAATACGAAACGGCATCTCACGCTGGAATACTTATGACGAGTCTTTCCCGGGATGTCAGAGAGATTATTGAGTTCATAAACTACTTCACAACGTATAACACAATATCTACCTGATAGTATCGAGGCAATCTATGTTTACTGGTTAAAATTCTTGTAAAGGCCTATGGATTATAAAGAGGGAGTTAACATTCACGCAACAATGGAAAGTGTAAGAGATCGTACGGTATTGTTGGCGGGGAGACGCCGTCTCGTGTTACTTATCTGACGACACTTCGTCGAGTCGCGTGTCTTCATGATGAAGAGCGGATGAAATGTCTGGGACAATACCTAGTTCCTGTTAGAAGAAAATCGCCGTCGCTGCCGCAACCAAACACGGCACCTCACTATCCAGAGGCATCACTATCCAGAGGCACCGTAGCTAAGCACTAGAACACGAGCACGAGTTGCGAACTCCACAAGAATTTTTCGTGACGATGGAACTGAAACATTTGAGTAGCGAATGGTGAGTATCCGTCATATTTACCATCGTTAACAGGTGTGGTCCTCCATCTACTCCCAAACCAAGAAAATAATAATGCAACGAAAAGGCTATCGAAAAATGATGAAAAATAGGTTTTAATGGCCTTTCGACATGGAGAATCCTATCAGAGACATTGCACGAACTCAAAATAGAGAAGGAAATCGATCCTCCTCTCTGAAAAGAACAATTACGACAACCGTACTCTACCGTAAGAGTCCACTGTCTTCACTCAACATTTTGCGAAGGCTTGGATTCGAGGCAGGATGTGTGTGATGTCCGTAGGTTAGTTAGGTTTAAGTAGTTCTACGTTCTAGGGGACTGATGACCACAGATGTTAAGTCCCATAGTCTTCAGAGCCATTTGAACCCCAATAGTAATAACTCAAAACAATTTGACGGCTGAAGACCTGGATAGCAAATTCTTAAGAACAGTTACAGTTCTCCAAGAGATACTAAAATATTTTTTTAAAAATACAATCATCAAAATTTCACTATTAAGTCACAATATCTAATTAATAATTCTTAACACAAATTGCATTCACTGCTGAAGGCCTTCTTAACAAGAAATTCAAATTATTTGTCGGCTGAAGGCCCTAATAGTAATAACTAAGAGTTAAAATATTTTAAAATAACAATTATTACAATTAGATCGAACCAAGAGAGAAGTGGGTCTAAGATAGTGCTCCAAGGATTGGCCTGGGAAAGTCACTCAACTCGAAACTGATGACAGTCAGCCAAGAGTTGTATTCACTTAACCGGATGGTAACTGAAACTAGTGACAGTTTATGCAAGCCAACACTCCTGCAAAATGTACCTAACAGCTGATAACCAATGAAATGATGGAATAACCCAGGCAAGGTGGAACCAATGGACAGTACTGCACCTTCAGAATCCGGCGTTTAGAACATCCAGAGGCAGAAGGAACCTCTATGACCAAAGTAGGCCAACAGAAACAAAGTATCTGAACCACAATCAAGGAGGCTGTCTAACTACATGCCTTACTGGACAGCAGCGGCAAAGCGAAGAAAGGTACACTGCCGCGAAAATACGCTAACCTCCAGAGCAGGTAACTGGGGCGTTAGTGACCACTGGGCAGAAAAATACCGCTGGTTGAACTTGACCAATAAACACAAGGAATTGAATGATTAATAATAAGGAGCGGAGGATGACTAACTAATTTCGCTAACTCCAAACACTCCACTCATGGCTCTTCATCTCAGCGACCCTGCGAGCAGCAACGCGTGAAGAAAAACCGTGATCCCAGAATAGTGGAGGTTTCACTACCGGGTTCATGTTCACTCAACTAAAACATCTTGGATCCAGTGGACAACGAGGTTGTGGCCCTCGCAACTACAGCCCCTCTATCCGGCAATGCCTACGTGCGCCAGTGGTCCCGGCATGTCCACGCTCTGCTGCACCTCACTGCTACTCCGTCCCAACCAAACTCCCCAACACCCTCCGAACCGGAAAACACTTGACGTCACTCCAAAGATAGTACGACAGTACTAGGTGTCGATAACCGCTGCTGCTGTGCTGCCACTTGCGGACAGACAACGCTAGCAAACGTAGTGGCGCCAGTAAACACAAGAAGAAAACGAGACGCCACTATCCCTATTACACGATGCCAACCTAATAACGGCACCAACGCGAGCCACAACATGGCTCAGGGATGAAACATAAAAACACTAAATGCACTCGTACTGCCAAGTTATTTGTAAATTTGATTCTATTTTGTAATCGCTGCGATAAAATCACATACCTTCTCAACAAATCATGTTCTGTATAGGCTGTGCTGATTTTCTTGACAACTAAAAAATAATTTATGTCGAGAAACAAAATAAAAATGTATGGTTCTGGTGCTTAGCTACGAGGGTTACATAAACCAGCATGATTATCTTCCTTGTCACTTTTCTCATAAAGAAGGTCTGTACAGCATTAACGTCACAAGCACTCGCTGCCCCAAAACATTGCTTCCCTGTAAGCCATTGGTTACTTATTTCTGCGTGTGTGAGTCTTTATATCGATAGTTCCCGTTGTTATTAGCCTCTCTTGGCGCAATAGCTTCTTTAGCGGTTTTTCGCCTGCAGAGGGCAGCTCTGTGGGCCAGCGTTTAAGCGCTTTTGATGCCAGGAGGCGTTCTTGAAGTGACGGGCGGATGAGCGGCGTGTTTGAAGGCGACTGGAGAAAACGCCGTGGCTTCGTGGCTGACAGTATCATTGGGCCGGTGCTAAAAGATGCGTATTTGGTCACTGCGGGTTCGATGAGTTTGCCCGTCGGCTGGGCCTGTGATGATTTTCTCGTTGAAAAAACTATCGCTGTAGGATACACGGATGGTGGTGGTGGTTAGTGTTTAACGTCCCGTCGACAACGAGGTCATTAGAGACGGAGCGCAAGCTCGGGTTAGGGAAGGATTGGGAAGGAAATCGGCCGTGCCCTTTCAAAGGAACCATCCCGGCATTTGCCTGAAACGATTTAGGGAAATCACGGAAAACCTAAATCAGGATGGCTGGAGACGGGATTGAACCGTCGTCCTCCCGAATGCGAGTCCAGTGTGCTAACCACTGCGCCACCTCGCTCGGTGGATACACGGAATCCGAGTTGTTCTCCCATCTGAATTTGCAAGAAATCTGAGTCCACTCTGGTGCCGAGTTGGGTACCTGTCCGCCAGTTTCAAGATCCTGGTGCAGGGCACCTACCGAATAGCATGCATTGGTTCCTGATAATTTGGTGTGTTTTTAACAAATATGTTAATAAATTTGTGGGTGAGTATTCTTCCGCTCAACACCAGCTTCTTACCACATTACAAAATGCTATCCTTCATACAGGGTGAAAAGTATTTATACCGACAAACTCTGGGAGGTTGTACGGGACATCAAAACAAATATTTTTTCCTAATGTCATTTTTTCCTATGAGGATTATTTCGCCGGCCGAAGTGGCCGTGCGGTTAAAGGCGCTGCAGTCTGGAACCGCAAGACCGCTACGGTCGCAGGTTCGAATCCTGCCTCGGGCATTGATGTTTGTGATGTCCTTAGGTTAGTTAGGTTTAACTAGTTCTAAGTTCTAGGGGACTAATGACCTCAGCAGTTGAGTCCCACAGTGCTCAGAGCCATTTTTTTGATTATTTAAACCGGTGGTGGCCGTATTACGCTCTTCATTTGTTAGAGGTCGTATTAGGATCTTCAGTTGTTAGAGGCCATATTACGCACTTCGGTTGTAAGAAACTGCTGTCCTCCAGTGTAGTAGCGCATTGTCTCTGTTTACTAATGGAGCGATGCACCTGGAGTGAGTACACAGATACGGCTGGTGCTTACTATGTAGCGCACTACAACGGACGAGCTGCACAGTGGGTTTGTGAACAATAATATCCTAATCGCCGTATCCCGCATCATACGACCTTTGCTGCTGTGTACCAACGTCTGCGTGAGACCGGGTCATTTAGCAGAATACCTGGACAGGGACGCCGTCGCACGGTAAGAACGCTGCAATTTGAGGAAGCTGTCTTGGAGCATGTGAAGCGGTATCCTTCAATCAGCACTAGTGCAATTGCACGTAACATGGGGACCAATCAGACGAATGTAAGAACAGTCCTTCGAGAGCAATTGTTACGTCCATTTCACTAACGGCTTGTCCACAACCTGGAACCAGCGGATTATCCACCCAGAGCACATTTTTCGCAGTGGTACCTGGAACAGTGTCAAATACACCCAACATTTCCATCCTGTGTGTTGTTTACCGAGGAAGCAACTTTCGGGCGTGATGGAGTCATCAATATGCACAATTCGCATGTCTGGAGTGAGGATAACCCACATGTCACAGTTACTAGCGCTCATCAAGTGTCGTTCTTCGTTAATGTGTAGGCCGGTGTTGTTGGGGTCTGTTCAATTGGGCTGTATCTGCTACATAGGCCATTAAATGGCAGGTACTATTGGAATTTTCTCGCCAGAGCATTGCCAAAATTGCTGAAAAACGTCCCTCTCCCTACAAGACAACGCATGTGGTTCCAATATGGCGGGGCGCCGGCACATTGCAGTCATCGTGTGCGTCGATCCCTGGACCGACGGTTCCCAGAAACGTGGATTGGCAGAGGCGGAGTGTTTGTTGGTTTAATTAATTTGCCGCCAGAGAAATCTTCCTCCACCGCATTAAACACGCCTCATAGGAAAAAATGACATTAGGGAAAAATATTTGTTTTGATGTCCCCTACAACCTCCCAGAGTTTGTCCGTTTAAATACTTTTCACCCTGTATAACTCTTTAAATGAGTGAATTAATCTAGAAGTATTACGAAGTTTGCAGACTTTCTTCAGTTGAAAATTCAGTAATGACATACAGAGGAAGTTACGCTGAGGGTATTAATGTTCATGGGAGAACTACATTCAATGCCAAAACGTATTCGAACTAATCAGGGCAATCTTTGCTTCGCCGTGATTCTGTTTCCTTCTTAGTCGAATAGCATTCCCTCTAAGAACCTTCCGAGATTCGTAATTGTTCTCTCTAAAGTGTTCAACACGATTCAGTTCAAATTAAAGGGTCTTTGGATACAGCTCATTAGCTCTGCGGAACGTCGATGTCTGTCGGCTCTGACAGCCGCCTCGTCTCCACAGCGGCGAGGGCAGAGATCGGTGTAATTACACAAGCGGCCCGTTTGGCGGTGATGTGTGCTCTGGAAGCCACTGGGGCGGCGTGAGCCGTGATTTTGATGGCGTTGCCCAGGCCGTTTCGGGTGGACGGAGAGGGAAAATGGTGAACCGAGGAAGGGGCGGTGTTCGGTGCGCGGCGAGTGACAGTCGGAGCGCGATCGGATGCGCGCGCTTGCTCACTGGCCGTGTGATCGGCGTCGGCGGTTCACAGGGCGCTGATTGGCTCTGCCTGTCGAAGCATCCTCGTTATCTCGTCAGTCGGTGGTTCTGCCCTTGTAAATAAGCACTCCTGTATAGCCGCATAGGGTGTACTTCGCTGTACGGATCCCTGTACGATACAGTATCCATAAAAAGTAGTTCATTTCAACAATAAATGCACACACACACATACACACACTCTCTCTCTCTCACACACACACACACAAACACACACACACACGAATGCTGATGAGGCGAAGCTGCTTAAAAGCCTGTTGGTCCACTTCCGAAACACAGTGCAGCAGTGCTTCTGCATGGTATTAACACTTTGTAACTTGACGGTAGGTTCTCTGATTAACTTTGCCCGTTGTTTGAATATAGGTTTAGGCTCATCTAAAATTTGGGAAACAATCCCAGAAAACGAGTTTGAAAAGGTCGCAATGGATAACGCAATGATTTACTATGGGGCAGTCAGAGAACACTACGTGCCGTTAGCTTCACTTGTCCCAAGAACTACGTATTTTAGAGCATCATTATCAATGAAACAAAAGTGACACTATTTTTTGCCGTATAGGAAACAATAAATTAAACGAACAAGGAAATAGCTTCAAATAATGAAACGTTTATTTTGGCTAAGTTTTCGCATGTTAACGTTAACAATAATCTTTTGTTGATTGGCGACTCCATGTTGTCTTGTGCACTACGACCAGATAACAGGTATACTTGAAAAAAGAGACAGCATTGGTCGTATATTTTTTACTATTGCAAAATCGATTTTCTGTCACTGAGTGACCATCTTCAGTGCTATATTGTATAACTTAAATTGGGATGCACTGTTGTCACTAAGCTTACGGCGATCACATAGCTTAGTGACAACAGTGCACCCCAATTTAAGTTATACAATATAGCACTGAAGATGGTCACTCAGTGACAGAAAATCGATTTTGCAATAGTAAAAAATATACGACCAATGCTGTCTCTTTTTTCAAGTAATAATCTTTTGTATTTGATAGATAGACAAAACATTGTTAATACATTTTTACAAACGAGCCCATGGCCTCACGTTCACCGTACGCTGGCGAGTCCTGTGGGGTGGGGATATCTTGGTAGCACGTGGTCACTGCTCAGTTTCGAAACACACACACTCACTCAAACGTCCCCTTAGAAAAATTATTGAATTACTGTGCTAATAAATCTCTTACATTATTTGATGTTCAAACAGCTGAGAAAAACAGAACGTACTCAGACATTTCGCTCTTTACCTATTCTGATCAACACTAAACTGACACACAATATTTTTAGCGCAATGGAATCTGACTTTCAAAAATCCCTACAAAAGAATGGCCCTGACTAACATTAACCTATACCTTTCACAAATTACTTACCTCACCAAAAATCTTCGTTACTCGAACTACTGCAATACAGCGAGCGCCACTACTGCCAGCTAAATAAAAGATTCAAACTACCGAAGGCACTAACTACTAATAGGCATAGTTAGCAAATGAACGATTTTGATAGAGAACAAAAATGTATTTACCTCAATAGTGTTCAAAAGTCATAATGTATGTAGCAGTTCATGACATCCAGTCTTACAAATTTCAAAACTCCGCCATCTCTCTCCCCACATCCACCACTGCTGGCGGCTCACCTCCAACTGCGCAACGCTACGCGCTGTTCACATCCAGCTGCCCGACACTACAATGGCGATTATTACAACAATGCCACCCAGCCACAGACTGCACACAGCACAGCCAGTGATTTTCATACAGAGCGCTACGTAACGTTGCCAATAAGAAAACATAAACAGCCTACTTACATCACATGCACTAAATACACATGCCAATCCGGCCGGAGTGGCCGTGCGGTTCTAGGCGCTACAGTCTGGAACCGAGCGACCGCTACGGTCGCACGTTCGAATCCTGCGTCGGAGATGGATGTGTTTGATGTCCTTAGCGTGGTGTCACCGCCAGACACCACACTTGCTAGGTGGTAGCCTTTAAATCGGCCGCGGTCCGTTAGTATACGTTAGACCCGCGTGTCGCCACTATCAGTGATTGCAGACCGAGCGCCGCCACACGGCAGGTCTAGTCTAGAGAGACTCCCTAGCACTCGCCCCAGTTGTACAGCCGACTTTGCTGAGATGGTTCACTGACTACATACGCTCTCATTTGCAGAGGCGACAGTTTAGCATAGCCTTCAGCTACGTCATTTGTTACGACCTAGCAAGGCGCCATATTCAGTTACTATGTCTTCTGAACAGATAATATTGTGACTCATGTACTGCCAAGAGCGACGTTCATCATTAATGGATTAAAGTTAAGTATCAAACTGATTACGTCCGCTTTATGAATTCTAATTCCTTGTCATGTTCCAGACCTCACGTCAGTATAGTTCTTCCCGCCTCAGGCCAGCCTGCTGAGCTAAAACGCGTGCATTTCGGCCTCCCCTAGTAAAACGGTATTGGCTCTTCAACCAACACAACACTTAGGTTAGTTAGGTTTAATTAGTTCTGAGTTCTAAGCAACTGATGAGCCCAGCTAAGTTGCATAGTTCTCAGAGCCATTTGACCGATTTACACATGCCAAACAAAATTTTGATAGCATTTTTGTAAGACGTATTGTATGTTCCTTGTGGTTGGCATCGAGCAGGATTTTGGGTGGCAGCATAGCCTTTCATGAAGCGCTTCGAATTAAATCGTCTCATTCTTTGCCAAATGTACGCTCGATACAAATTTTACTGATAATTTAAAAGTCCACCACAAATAAAATAATACCGCAAGCTGAAATTGTTAAGGCTTGGGCTACGATTTGAGTCTGTAGACCGCGTAGTCGCGCCTAACGGAAATCATCTTATAATCCCACTGATTAACTGAACCAAAAATTGTAACCAGAACCTAAGTGGTAATACGAAACGACTAGGAAAAGAAATTGATGAGATTAGAAACTATTAACACATTCAAATACGTCTTTGTCCTTCGTTCGACACAGACGTTCTGAAGGAACGTCTGGTGGCTTACTTGTCTTCCGAACAACTCCCTGTAACCGTCGCGCGGAGCTTTGTCCGAACCGCCCGAGGTGTTGGGGGAGGCCCATGAGAAACCTCTGCTACGTAAACGTCTTAGATTTGCTCATCTTTGGCCAAGCCCTCCTGTTCCTGCTCTCTGCTTTCCACCGACACCGTTTAGGTTGGTACAAGATTAAGAAACCCACCACTTCTCTGGTTCGTCTGCTACTTCATTCATTTCATTCACACTTGACCACACACTTTCAGGAAGGGTGAGAAATGGAAATCAGTACACAGGACGTGTACATAAGACTGAAAAGAAATGTATCGACCCATATTGTTTTTAGAGGGATGCAGTTGTTGGAGCAGAGATTGATTTAATTTTACAATTTTGTATGTCAGGTAGTGTGGAGATTTGTTTTGGCACTCATTTAGTCATGTATCAACATTTATTGTTGGTTTACAACTTGTATCAATATTTCGGCCGAAAACTATTCAGCCATTCTCAAGGTGACTCGCTTGCAACATTTGTAACGCAGTTTACTCTGTGGAATAGACGGGCGGGTGACACTCATTCCACACAACAATTCCTGACGTCACGCGCAATATCGAAAACCGCAGGAACTGCTATCGACTTCCGTTAGCGTTCCACTCGCAGCAATTTTAACTGTCCCCTCCGGTTCCTACCTAACACACATTCAGAAATAGACACATATTCACCAAAAATAGGTGAACAGGGAAATATTTGCGACAAAAAGGGAATTATAACTGTCACTGCTGCTCGTTTCACTCGCATCACTTTCAGATGTCCTCATACGTTCCTGCCTAGCCACACATTCAGAAATCGCCACTAATTCGTAAATAAACAGAAAAGTGTTAGTGATGGCGAAGACTGTGAATGTTATTGCTCTACCAGCAGCAATTTGAACTGTCCTCTTAGGTTCCTGCCTAACCAAAAATTCGGAAATCGCCACATATTCGGAGATAAACTGCCACATGTTTATTTCATCTTTCGTTATCTAATCAGACAGAACGACATCGAATATTGCAGAACATACTTATCTTAAATTCATAAAAATCCCCAGAATGTGTTAACTATACTAAGGTAAAAAAATAATAAGCATGTAGTGAGATGCGAACCTACATCCTTCGACTCCATAAACCACGACGCTATTCGTTACTCCTTTTTCTTTTGTCTGCAGCTTATTCATGTGATATTTTCTTAAAGCTTAGTTATCATATGGTCTCTTGAAGGTTTATATCGTTCAAATGGCTCTGAGCACTATGGGACTTAACATCTGAGGTCATCAGTCCCATAGAAGTTAGAACTACTAAGGTCATCACACACATCCATGCCCGAGGCCGGATTCGAACCTGCGACCGTAGCGGTCGCGCAGTTCCAGACTGAAGCGCCTATAACCGCTCGGCCACCACGGCCGGCGAAGGTTTACAGCGTTGATTTGTTATTAACTGACATTTAATAATAAGGGTGACGGTTTTGTGATACTTTTCAATGTAACGTTGCTTTGAAACGCCATACTGCAAGTTATAATACAAAACAGCTGAATGTGTCAAAATAAATACGAAGCCTGCCGGATCGATTATCGATATTGCGGTGGGCTTGTGACGTCAAAATGACATCACGATCACAAGTGTTGGGAGATGGGTATTACCCTAAACGAGCACGCATCAAAGATAATCCTGTTGGCAACAAGCATGGAGGTAATACAGAAGGGAGTTGGCGCTATAGACTTACGCTGTACGTTGTCTTGAAGCCAGAGTGATTGGGGCTTGCCACCATCTTAAATAGCAAAACTGCTATTGCCCTCGAACGTCAAAGGTCCCGAGATCGAGTCTCAGTCCGGCACACAGTTTTCATCTACCAGGAAGTTCCATATCAGCGCACACTCTGTTGCAAAGTGAAAATTTGATTCTGGGAACTGTATCAGAATGGCTGGGGCTCTTGTGACTGTTTTAGTGGTGAGCAGCCATTCGTATAGTAGACCTTAAGCTCAGATGCCTCTTTGGTGATATTCGATGTTAGCAGGTAAATGGCACCAGGAGTAATTCCCGTCTTATAATCTGAGAAGTCATTCGTAGCAACGTCTACAAAATACCACTCTGTGGAACCTCTCGTCGTACTCAAGAAAAAGATAAAAATTTATCAGGTATGACTCAGGAGACCGCGAGGAAAAGATCGAGTAATAATAGACAGGCTAACGCTCTGTGAGTCGGGGCGTGGAATGTCGGAAATTTGAACGTGGTAGGGAAGCAAAAAAAAATCTGAAAAGTGAAATGCTGAGGCTCAATCTACTAGGGTCGTTCAATAAGTAATACCACACTTTTTTTTAAGCCATTAATATACATAGACAAACGTCCTTGTTGGTGCTTAACATTGCATGTCTGTTCTGTGCGCCGGGGAAATTTCAAACCCTTCTGGCAGATGGCAGACCCGTAGCATAGCGTCAAAATGCCGTCTACATACGACTCACGTTACAAGCAGCGTGGTGTTATTGAATTATTGTGTGCAGGAAAAGAAACCGTGGTGAACATCCATAAACGCTTATGTGCAGCGTATGGCGATGCTGTAGTTGATAGGAGTACAGTTGGGCGACGGGTAAAGGAAGTTACAGCCTCAGGAAGTTCAGAAACAGAGCTTCATGATCAGCTACGATCGGGACGTCCTGTCACAGCCGTTGCTCCAGACATGCTGAATCGTGCAAGTGTCATTATTCCTGCCGACCGGTGCATCACAACTAGGTTCAAATGATTCAAATGGCTCTGAGCACTATGTGCTTTACATCTGAGGTCATCAGTCCCCTAGAACTTAGAACTACTTAAACCTAACTAACCTAAGGACATCACACACATCCATGCCCGAGGTAAGATTCGAACCTGCGACCGTAGCAGTCGCGCGTTTCCGGACTGAGCGCCTAGAACCGCTAGACCACCGCGGCCGGCCACAACTAGGAAATTGGCTCTATAGTTGTCGGTCAGCATTGGAAGTGCGTTTGCGATGATCAAGACTCTCGGCTATTCAAAGAGGTGTTCACGATGGGTTCCACGACTGCCCACAGTGGACCACAAGATTCAAAGAAAGGCCATTTCATCTGAATTGTTGGAGCGTTTTGAGACTGACGGAGAGGCCTTCCTGTCACGGATCGTTACGGGGGAAGAAAGCAGGGTGCACCACTTGGCGCCGGAAACAGAAAAGCAGACTATGGAGTGGCATCATCCTCATTCACCGAAAACGAAGAATTTCAAGACACCCCCTTCTGCAGGAAAAGGCATGGTGACCGTCTTCTGGGATTGTGGTGGTGTCATTCTTGTGGATGTGATGCCAAGAGGGTCAACCATCAATTCAGAGGCATACGTAAAGACTCTGAATAAACTCAAGAACCGGTTTCGGCGTGTTAGATCAGACAAGAATCCAACAGAAATCTTGCTCCAACACGATAATGCATGCCCACACACAGGGAAAGAAGTAGAAGATAGGGTTACTGAAGAATACTCGTAAGTGCTTTGTACTAAGAATGAGGGAAGAGAAAGACTAATTGAATTCTGCAATACATTTCACCTAGTAACTCCGAATACTTTGTTCAAGAATCACAAGAGGAGGTATCCATGGGACAGGCCGAGAAATACGGGAAGATTTCAGCTGGATTACGTCATTGTCAGGTAGAGATTCAAAATCAGCTATTGGACCGTGACGCGTATGCAGTAACCTATACAGACTCAGATCACAATTTGGTATTGATGAAGAGTAGACTAAAGTTTGAGAGAATAGACAGAGAGAAACGATTTACAAACAAGTGTCATATGAAAATACTGAGTGAAGACATATGCTTGAAGTTCTTTGAGGGTATAGATAACTCGTCAGTGAATAGCTCGGTAAGCATTTCAGCAGTTCAGTTAAAGAGCAACGGATATCTTTAAAACGGGCAATCGCAGAAGTTGGGATGAAAAATATAGGAACAAAGAAGGTAACTGCGAGGAAACCATTCGTAACAGGAAAATACTTCAGAAGGACGTACAAAAATGTTCAGGAAATTTCAGTGCTACAGAGGTTCAAGTCAGCTTGGAATTAAATAAACGGGAAGTGCAGGAAAGCTAAGGCAAAATGGCTGCACGAAAAATGTGAACAAATCGGAAAAGAATTAACCGTCGGAACGACTGACGCAGTATACAGGAATGTCAAAACAGTCTTCGGTGAAATTAAAAGCAAGGGTGGTTCACTAAGAACGCAAAATGAATTCCATTACTCAGTCCTGAGGAGCACACTAAATGACTATTAGGGAAAAGCCTTGTCTGATCATGTGATACAAGAGACAGAAGTCGATGGAGGAAAGATAGGGGATACAATATTAGAGTTTAATAGAGCTTTGGAGTACTTAACATTCCATTGACACTTCTAAAATAATTGAGAGAAGTGACAACAAAACGATTCTTTACATTGATGGGTAGAAAGTATGAGACAAGCGATATATTATCTGACTCTCAGAGAAACAACGTCGGCACAATTCCGAAGACTGCCTAACACCTTTTGCATCCAAGTTTCCTACAAGAATAGTATGCAAAGGAATGGAAAAGGAAATTGAAGTTCTCTTAGATGGCGATCAGTTTGTCTCAAAGCTAAGGGTGTAAGCTTTCTATAACATATTGTCTGTATAAGAGAAAACTGAATTCAACAGTGCCGTGAAACAAAATTTAAACTTCATGAAATGCTAAATCTGAAATAAAGAAAATTAATCGAATTAACTGCGGGGTTGTTAGCATATGCACAGCTGGTCTGGAAGCACTAACAAAGCGATGCGTTATCCTTAGTAATCACTGTACTTGTTTACTGTAACGCTACCGTTTGCTTCCGATAAAGGCCTACTGCAGTAATGTCGTGCTTGAGTAGTACTGCTGACGGACAAAAATACGCCTGTTGATATGCTGAACTCTAGCAGGAGCAACAGAGGCGCCAGTCTCGCCCGCAAACAGCGCACTCATCGTCGACAGCGACACCACAGTGACACTATGTTGCGCATTCACAAGTCACGTATTCGCCAAGCGATATGCAGTATTCTTCCCCGTTCTGTCTACTGAAGACGTGGATCGATCACTAGCAAGACAAAGGAAGAAGGCAAGGGTCATCCCCATCCCAAAGCCGAGGAAACACGTTAACGTTCCGAATAAGTACAGGAAAATCTTTCGGCTGTATACTATCAGCAAGACCTTTGACAGAATTGTACTTGATCGCTTTCAATGGCCTCTGACCGCAGATGGCAGAATCCGTCCCCAACAATTCTCCTTTCAGAAGAAGCTGCTGTGGAAACACAGGTCCTCCGGCTCATGAAACATGTCTCGACATATTTTAATGCATTCACCACCACGGCAGCGGCATTTATCGATTGAGACAAAGGCTACGAGAGGGTCTGGAAACAGAGGTTAATCTCCAAATTAGTGAGACACACGACGATCCCAGACTGTTAAATTCACCTTGTCAAGACGCGTGGAGTGGCCGCGAGGTTTGAGCCGCCATGTCACGGATTGCACGGCCTCTTCCTCCGGACGTTCCAGTCCTTTCTTGGGCATGGGTGTGCGTATGTTGTTCTTAGCATCAGTTAGTTTGTGTGTAAGTCTAGGGGCCGATGACCTCAGCAGTTTGATCCCTTAGGAATTCACACACCATTTTTTTTTAACCTCGTCGACAGCTACTTCCAGCGACTATCATTATTAGTTACCATAGAGGGAAACCAATCCAGTTTCAAGACTGGGACCACCGGGATTCCCAAGGGGCCAGTCTTCTCCCCAGTGATCTTCAACGACTTCATCAAGAACTTCCTCTGGGTGGACAACGTTTTCCCAGCACAATGTGCCGACGATACGGTGCTCATTGTGACTGACCAACAGCACTTCGGCAATGCCAACCAGTTACGATGGCTAATGGACAAGGTCATTCCTGGTGCAAGCCAACAAGTTTAATCTGAATGCTGACAAAACGACGGTGGTGTACTTTTGCAAGAAGAGGTCAAAAGTGCACCTGTGGTATTGTCTAAAGACCGCAGTGCTGTAACGAAGTCTGCACCTGGTATCGATACCACAGAAGTTAACGATGTCTCGAATCATTCCACAATGACGAATGGGAGCTGTCAGCGAAACCACGCCCTCACTCCCAGAGTTGCAGCGCCACCATTCGAAGGCTGATGTACACCAGAGCAGAAGCAGGCTCATCCCGGATGGTGGCCTTCAAACAAACAGACAAGTCGTCTAGTTACGGTACATGGTTACTCACATCTTACATTGAATGGTTACCCAGAACTTTGTGAATTTTGTAATTCACGAGAAGAGTTTAGTAAATACGTGCGTCAAGTGAGGCTTTAAGATTCAAAAATAGTTTTAAATATTCGGCTCATTCCTTTGGTATGGGATTGTATAAATAGAAGTAAATCTTTTTATCATTCCGGTAAAAAAATGAATTAATATTTTATATGTTGTAGTTCTAATCTACCATCCATGAGAGCATTCAAAGAACTCACAGTTGTAACTGGCGACTGTAGTTTTGTCAGGTCATAACAGCACCCTCGTATGGTACAACACCAAAGGCTAACATGGTCACTATACGTTTTCTGTCTACAGGTAATATTGGACTCCCGCCTATTCTTCCATACAAACATTTAGAAGAAGAAGAAGAAAAAGAAGAAATGTCTGGAGATGACCAAGGCGCTAACCCTCTTCATTGTTCAATTAACATGGCCACGCTACGAAACTGCTCTTACGGTAGCTCGGCTTGGGGAATTGCGTGCAGAACAGGGGTGCTATACCTTTAGGTCGTGCAAAACAAAGTATTACCGTGGATATTCCCTCCTTCCAACCCCCCTCCCCGAAACTTACCTACCGCAACACACACACACACACACACACACACACACACACACACATATTTTAGACTGGCAATGGCAAGGAAAGCGTTTCTGAAGGAGAGAAATTTGTTAACATCGAGTATAGATTTAAGTGTCAGGAAGTCGTTTCTGCAAGTATTTGTATGGAGTGTAGCCATGTATGGAAGTGAAACATACACGATAAATAGTATGGACAAGAAGACAATAGAAGCTTTCGAAATGTGGTGCTACAGAAGAATGCTCAAGATTAGATGGGTAGATCATATATGAAGAGGTATTGAATAGGATTGGGGAGAAGAGGAACTGGTTGGTAGGACATGTTCTGAGGCATCAAAGGATAACAAATTTAGCAGTGGAGGGCAGCGTGAAGGGGAAAAATCGTAGAGGGAGACCAGGAGATGAATACACTAAGCAGATTCAGAAGGATGTAGGTTGCAGTAGGTGCTGGAAGATGAAGAAGCTTGCACAGGATAGAGTAGCATAGAGAGATGCATCAAACCAGTCTGAGGACTGAAGACCACAACAACAATATATATATATATATATATATATATATATATATATATATATATATACTCCTGGAAATGGAAAAAAGAACACATTGACACCGGTGTGTCAGACCCACCATACTTGCTCCGGACACTGCGAGAGGGCTGTACAAGCAATGATCACGCGCACGGCACAGCGGACACACCAGGAACCGCGGTGTTGGCCGTCGAATGGCGCTAGCTGCGCAGCATTTGTGCACCGCCGCCGTCAGTGTCAGCCAGTTTGCCGTGGCATACGGAGCTCCATCGCAGTCTTTAACACTGGTAGCATGCCGCGACAGCGTGGACGTGAACCGTATGTGCAGTTGACGGACTTTGAGCGAGGGCGTATAGTGGGCATGCGGGAGGCCGGGTGGACGTACCGCCGAATTGCTCAACACGTGGGGCGTGAGGTCTCCACAGTACATCGATGTTGTCGCCAGTAGTCGGCGGAAGGTGCACGTGCCCGTCGACCTGGGACCGGACCTCAGCGACGCACGGATGCACGCCAAGACCGTAGGATCCTACGCAGTGCCGTAGGGGACCGCACCGCCACTTCCCAGCAAATTAGGGACACTGTTGCTCCTGGGGTATCGGCGAGGACCATTCGCAACCGTCTCCATGAAGCTGGGCTACGGTCCCGCACACCGTTAGGCCGTCTTCCGCTCACGCCCCAACATCGTGCAGCCCGCCTCCAGTGGTGTCGCGACAGGCGTGAATGGAGGGACGAATGGAGACGTGTCGTCTTCAGCGATGAGAGTCGCTTCTGCCTTGGTGCCAATGATGGTCGTATGCGTGTTTGGCGCGGTGCAGGTGAGCGCCACAATCAGGACTGCATACGACCGAGGCACACAGGGCCAACACCCGGCATCATGGTGTGGGGAGCGATCTCCTACACTGGCCGTACACCACCGGTGATCGTCGAGGGGACACTGAATAGTGCACGGTACATCCAAACCGTCATCGAACCCATCGTTCTACCATTCCTAGACCGGCAAGGGAACTTGCTGTTCCAACAGGACAATGCACGTCCGCATGTATCCCGTGCCACCCAACGTGCTCTAGAAGGTGTAAGTCAACTACCCTGGCCAGCAAGATCTCCGGATCTGTCCCCCATTGAGCATGTTTGGGACTGGATGAAGCGTCGTCTCACGCGGTCTGCACGTCCAGCACGAACGCTGCTCCAACTGAGGCGCCAGGTGGAAATGGCATGGCAAGCCGTTCCACAGGACTACATCCAGCATCTCTACGATCGTCTCCATGGGAGAATAGCAGCTTGCATTGCTGCGAAAGGTGGATATACACTGTACTAGTGCCGACATTGTGCATGCTCTGTTGCCTGTGTCAATGTGCCTGTGGTTCTGTCAGTGTGATCATGTGATGTATCTGACCCCAGGAATGTGTCAATAAAGTTTCCCCTTCCTGGGACAATGAATTCACGGTGTTCTTATTTCAATTTCCAGGAGTGTATATGTGTGTGTTACAAAAAGGTACGGCCAAACTTTCAGGAAACATTCCTCACACACAAATAAAGAAAAGATGTTATGTGGACATATGTCCGGAAACGCTTAATTTCCATGTTAAAGCTCATTTTAGTTTCATCAGTATGTACTGTACTTCCTCGATTCACCGCCAGTTGGCCCAATGGAAGGAAGGTAATGTTGACTTCGGTGCTTGTGTTGACATGCGACTCATTGCTCTACAGTACTAGCATCAAGCACATCAGTACGTAGCAATAACAGGTTAGTGTTCATCACGACCGTGGTTGTGCAGTGAGTGCAATGTTTTCAAATGCGGAGTTGGCAAATGCCCATTTGATGTATGGATTAGCACGGGGAAATAGCCGTGGCGCGGTACGTTTGTATCGAGACAGATTTCCAGAACGAAGGTGTACCGACAGGAAGACGTTCGAAGCAACTGATCGGCGTCTTAGGGAGCACGGAACATTCCAGCCTATGACTCTCGACTGGGGAAGACCTAGAACGACGAGGACACCTGCAATGGAGGAGGCAATTCTTCGTGGAGTTGACGATAACGCTAATGTCAGCGTCAGAGAAGTTGCTGCTGTACAAGGTAACGTTGATCACGTCACTGTATGGAGAGTGCTACGGGAGAACCAGTTGTTTCCGTACCATATACTGCGTGTGCAGGCACTATCAGCGGCTGATTGGCCTCCAAGGGTACACTTCTGCGAATGGTTCATCCAACAATGTGTCAATCCTCATTTCAGTGCAAATGTTCTCTTTCCGGATGAGGCTTCATTCCAACCCGATCAAATTGTAAATTTTCACAATCAACATGTGTGGGCTGACGAGAATCCGCACGCAGTTGTGCAATCACGTCATCAACACAGATTTTCTGTGAACGTTTGGGCAGGCATTGTTGGTGATGACTTGATTGGGCCCCATGTTCTTCCACCTACGCTCAATGGAGCACGTTATCATGATTTCATGCGGGATACTCTACCTGTGTTGCTAGAACATGTACCTTTACAAGTACGACACAACATGTGGTTCATGCACGATGGAGCTCCTGCACATTTCAGTCGAAGTGGTCGTACGCTTCTCAACAACAGATTCGGTGACCGATGGATTGGTAGAGGCGGACCAATTCCATGGCGTCCACGCTGTCCTGACCTCAACCAAAATGGCTCTGAGCACTATGGGACTCAACATCTTAGGTCATAAGTCCCCTAGAACTTAGAACTACTTTAAACCTAACTAACCTAAGGACATCACACACAGCCATGCCCGAGGCAGGATTCGAACCTGCGACCGTAGCAGTCCCGCGGTTTGACCTCAACCCTCTTGACTTTCATTTATGGGGGCATTTGAAAGCTCTTGTCTACGCAACCCCGGTACCAAATGTAGAGAGTCTTCGTGCTCGTATTGAGGACGGCTGTGATACAATACGCCATTCTCCAGGGATGCATCAGCGCATCAGGAATTCCTTGCTACGGAGGGTGGATGCATGTATCCTCGCTAACGGAGGACATTTTGAACATTTCCTGTAACAAAATGTTTGAAGTCACGCTGTTACGTTCTGTTGCTGTGTGTTTCCATTCCATGATTAATGTGATTTGAAGAGAAGTAATAAAATGAGTTCTAACATGGAAAGTAAGCGTTTCCGGTCACATGTCCACGTAACATATTTTCTTTCTTTGTGTCTGAGGAAAGTTTCCTGAAAGTTTGGCCGTACCTTTTTGTAACACCCTGTATATATATATATATATATATATATATATATATATATATATATAGCCGCTATCAGGGATAAAACCATGTAGCTCTAGGCCACAATCCACAATCGACCTATTCACGCTACCCCGAGCCCGAGGGGCTTACGAATGGCCTGGCCTAGACCAGAGAATCGCTTCATGGTTCCCTTTAACATTCTCGTAGACGACTTTAGGCTTCAGGCAACACAGATATATGTCTTCGTTACGAGATCATAGTAGGTCAGCTAAAGGCTCTTGATACAAGTGCACACCTGTCCGTACAACTGGAATTTCCTTGCTCCAATAAAGAATTAACCATTTGAGGAAAACATTACCCCCAAGGCCTTATGAGTGGCTGGCCTAGAAAAAATAATTGTTTCACGGTTCCCCTAGACATCCTTGTGAACGACTTTTGGGCTTCAAACAACACCGATATTGTCTCTGTTTCGACACCATAGTAGGTCTACTGAGGGCCCTAGAAGAGGAACTTGTTCGCTTCAATAAACAATTTGAAACATAACCTATCGACTCTGTTAGTCGTAGTGGAGATGGGCCTGGACACAACAAAAAGGATGCTCCGGGCTTTATGGAGGCCTCCCAGTGGGCGACCTTCTGGCAAACTCAACATCATATCGCGACATCGTTGCAGCAGCCGCCACGCATGCGCCGAGTCGCGTACTGCTTGCAGGAGAGCCTGGTGCCTCTGGTGGTTCTGCTAGAGGTCAGCATCTCAAGAGGTGTGTTACTGTCTATCAGCAGTAATGTTTCCAAAACACGCAGCGTACTTACGATGCTCGTCGCGTGACTGTCTCCGGAGGAGCTCCTGCACCGCTGGAACTGACTACCCGCTCGTCGCGGGCGTTGTGCCAGAAACAAAGTTGTCTGCCATTGCCCGACAATAACACTTGTTACTTCATTGCCCGCATATTCCTCACCGTTTGAGTTGGTTCATAGCGACATGGTATTCCGAAACCTAAAACCGTACATATTAAAGGTCACTATATTAGTCTAACTGGTGTATGGCTATCCTCAGTTTCGTAAACAGTTTATGACGACACTAGAGCCCATTATTATTTCTCCTGCTCTGTTTGCTTCCCTCTTTCACCCCTAACCCCCCCCCCCCTCTCAAGGGAATTATTACTGATACTTGCATTTCCTACAAACGGCACACTTCCCTCAGAGAACCCCCTCCTCCCCTGACCACCACCCTCAGCCCCCCCCCCCCCCCACACAAAGAAAATTATTACTGATACTTCCATTTCCTTTAGATATCTCAACGACAGTTTTGAGTCATCCCGGGAGCAGAGGGAGCTACATTGCAGAGCAAAGTTGCGGACAGAGCGGCGAGCACGGGAGCGGCATGGCTGTCTGCAACAAACTGTGGTCACCAAGAGAGGGCCCACCGAACCGAGCCAAACGGTAGCCCTGGACACTGATACACGCAATAAGGAGAGTAATGGACTCGGGAAGTGGACAGAGCGGGGACGTAAGCCGAATCCGTTACCTGCTGCTCGACTATGTGTTATCACCATGCGTGGATTGGCAAAGCATCAGTGACGTCAGAGGAACGTGCAGCTGACGTTTGATCACGTGCAAAGACAGACGGTACGTGAATATGGAGAATCGACATCTGTAATTACCGTGAAGTGACGTTTCTTCCACGTGACTATTCTCGACAACATTAAGTATTATACAGTTCTATTCAATAAAGGCAGCATCTGATTGTCAAGGAAATAGGATTCTGGCCCTACTGTAGCTGAAGATTGGTAATTTGATAAACTATGTTCAGATTTGTTGTGTTGTTCATGAATAGTTGGAGAGAAAGGGTAATATTGTCTGTGGTTTTGAGAAACAGTCCGATCAAAGAAGTGGATAGTGCTTAAGAAGTAAATTACTTTTGATTATTAGGTTTAAGTTAAATGTTCAGTGCATATTTTATATGATTTTTAAATGGGTATATGTGCTTGCTAATGCCAAGATAAGCTTTATAAATTTTCAGCGTTATTGTATAACTAGCGTGTTTAGAGCGTAGTTGTTCAAAGCTCAGTGTGATTCGTAAAAGTCTAGTAAGACAGTTAACAGCATATGAAATTTTTGTTGTATGAAGTAATTTTTATTAACTGGTGATCCACATAAAACTGAAAAGAGAAATTTCTTGTGTAGACTATATTTTCGAGAATTAATCTTTTTTCCAAGAACTGAGTAGTGAGATAGAACACAGCACAATTCTGGAGCAACGTTTGGTTCTTGTTTAGACTACTAACGTTAAATAAAAGTTTTTAAAGCTTTATCTTGACTTTCAATAAACCTCGAGTATGTGCAGTTTCCCTAAATCCGTGTTCTATCTTTGTTCAATTTCGATAGTTAATGATGGTGACGCGTAAAGTGCGGTCAGGAAAGTTTTCTTTCTAGTCACCGAGAGACCTACTGAACTTCAATATACGAGTGCAACTCCACCCAAAGGATCTAGCCTGTGCGCTAAAGGAGGAAGTCAGCCGCCAACTCGTAGACGTCAAAGACTACCAATCTCCGTTGCCGGTAATCGACTGTTGCTATCAGAACTTGCTACCTTTACCTGCAGAAGACAGCCCTTTTGTCGAGAGATGTATTACACCAGTACACGGACCAAAGGCTGTAACAACACACAGACACGACTGCACTTAGGCCAAGGCTACCTAGCCAGCCACATCAAAGGGACCTAAACCACACAAAGTTTGAAATTAAAATATTTTTGTTTTCCTACCGGGTAGTTACAATCAAACCGAGGGTGTTGCGAGAGCTGTAGTGCGTGCTGCATACACCGCAGCCTGCACAAACATCGTAGGTATGTTGATTAATCAGTGCGCTCTTGGAGTATACCGAAAAAATTATTTCTTCCACTCTGTCACTAGGTGAAAATTTGTTGCTGTAAGCATCCAGAATGTGAAATGTTTTCTGTTTTGACGTAATAAACAGTTCATCATTTGGCAACGCATATTTATTTCTTCTGTGAAGTCACTTTTCGTGCAAAGAGTTAAGGGAGTTGAAGTTTTCCACACGAAAGGACATGGCTACTGAGAAGGAAGACAGTCCACTGCTGTTTCATCAGAATGACAGAAATAGCAGCGCTACGTTGCGGGAACATCGCTGCGTTGCGGGAACATCGCTGCTTTGCGGGAACATCACCGTCACAAACATTTGTGAACGGACCCCAAATCAGTTAATGGGCTAAGGAATACAATCAAGAAATTTGAAGAAACAGGTGAACTAGGTAGTGCAGCGGCCCATTTCCAATCAGTTGTTGAAGTTGCTGTAGCCATAGCAGACAGTGCAGCACGTGCCTCATATTCTGTAGCTAATGCCCAAGCTGTGTCACGGGAATTTCCTGTCTCCTGGTCAACAGTTCGAAAGATTTTCAGGTGCAATTCAAGCTAGTATGCCTACAAGATTCAGAATGTGCACAAATGAAGCCCCAAGCCGGCCCCGGTGGCCGAGCGGTTCTAGGTACTTCAGTCCGGAACCGCGCGACTGCTACGGTCACAGGTTCGAATCCTGCCTCGGGCATGGATGTGTGTAATGTCCATAGGTTACTTAGTTTTAAGTAGTTTTAAGTTCTAGGGGACTGATGACCTCAGATGTTAAATCCCATAGTGCTCAGAGCCATTTGAACCATTTTTTTGAAGCCCCAAGAGAGGCTACAAACTGACTTTGTCATCTGTTTTTCGTCATGTATAGAAGTGGGTGACATGTGGCTGGGGAACATTGTAGCAACGAGGCATATTTTTCTCTGCACGGTGCCGCGACTGCACAGAACTGTCTCATGTGGGGTTCAACTGTCGCATGTTGGGTTCATATGTTGTACAGGAACATCTGCTGTGGTGTGGTTTCATAAGCTCCCTCATTCTCGTTTTTGTTCGTTAGATGGCACCTCGTTTTTATGTTACGTGTACAATGAAATCTGCACGTTATGACTTCCTCGTACAATACGTGATTCTAGCTTTTCAAGAATTCAACTACATCCACACTAATATATTTATGAGAGATGGGGCTATAGCAAGTTTCGCGGGTCAGGTGAAAGGTTTGCCCCGAAACACCTTCGGTAACCAACGCATCATCTCTACGGAATTTCAAGATCTATGGCCTTCCATGTCCCCTGACCTAAATCGCCGTGGCCTGCTTGTGGGGATATCTGAATGATCGTATCGATCAGGGATGCATCCGGGCTCTTCCTGATCTGAAGGTAAGCATACGACGACATATCATTCGGATTACATCGGATATGCTGCAAGCAACTACCGACGGTGCTGTGTTACGGCAGCAGCAAGTTATAACTTGTGACGGTGTTATGATTAACGCACCAACAACCGTTGTCATGTGTTTGATCGTTGCACCCGTTTCCCTGCACACATACCACATTCAGACTGCTGGTAGCGTCATATGTTTACCTGATGACCGAAAGTGGAACTATTATCTCTTCAGCATACTCCGCGAGCGCACCGATTAATGAAATTAACTATGATTTTTCAGCCCCCTGCGATGTATACCGCTCACACTGAAGCACTCAGAACAACATCAGTTTAATTACAGCGACATCGGTAATATCGTTTGGGCCACCGTGTAATTAGGAAAGACGTAGACTGGAGTTAAATCAGCTGAATTTTTCATTGGGCAGCAGATATGAATGAAATTTGCATTTCCAACTCAAACAGCGCGCTTCTTCGGCTTTAAATTCCCAGTGGCGCCCGAGCTAACGCATGGCACGTCAGTTGGCAAAATTGCCAATACTTTCAAGAAATGACAGTTAGAAGCGAAGTGAAAAGAAAACTAAACAACTTTGACGATCGAGACTGTTTTGCTGAATTATAACAGTTTGAAGTGAGTTCGGTTTTGTGAAAAACGATATCTTCCACGCCTCATTTCGTCCTAACCATGACCCATATAATATTTTACTTCATCGTCTTGGACGCACATTAGAGAGGTATGGAAACCTGCGAAAAACAATTTTAGTATAACTTTATTTTTAATGAGGTATCGACAGAGAGAGAGAG
Organism: Schistocerca nitens; assembly: GCF_023898315.1. Taxonomy (NCBI): domain Eukaryota; kingdom Metazoa; phylum Arthropoda; class Insecta; order Orthoptera; family Acrididae; genus Schistocerca; species Schistocerca nitens. Next base: position 195,555,406 of record NC_064620.1, on the reverse strand, counting down.
AGTGAGAGGGGGGGGGGGGGGCGGGAAGAAATGGAAAACAAAAGAGTGGAAAAAACACATACTTGAGCAACGCCGGATATTCAGCTAGGGTGTTAAATATATGACGTCAAGCATGTAAAACATCTATGGTTGAAGACGCGAAGATGCAAGTTTTCATATATATCGGTGTATATGACGTCATATCTCCTGTATTACGTGTTATAGAATGATATAATTTTGCAGGTCCATTCAGTGGTGTATGTGGATACCGTCTGAAAGTTCTGTTTGCCGGCCGGAGTGGCCGTGCGGTTCTAGGCGCTACAGTCTGGAACAGCGTGACCGTGACGGTCGCAGGTTCGAATCCTGCCTCGAGCATGGATGTGTGTCATGTCCTTAGGTTACTTAGGTTTAAGTAGTTCTAAGTTCTAGGGGACTGATAAACACAGCAGTTAAGTCCGATAGTGCTCAGAGCCATTTGAACCAAAGTTCTGTTGCGAATACAGTTAGCAATAAAGAATTAATAATTGAAAAGTTGCGTCTAATACCGAAGTTTTGCTGCGTGAACAGCGAAAATATAGCAAGCGACTTACTTCCTTCCTTTCACTATTTTACGGAGGGTGTCACAGAGAAAAAGTGTTGGAAAAGTGTGAAATTATGTGTAGTGTTTGTATTCCCTTCTCTGTCTTACTCTACAGTTTTTATCCTGCAACTATTACCATGGAAATTATTCCCAGATGTGTTAACGTATGTCCTGTCACCCAGTCCATCTTCTCGTCAGAGTTTTCCAAACAGTCCTTTCCCCGTCGACTCTGCACAGAACCTTGTCGTTTCTTACGTTATCAGTCCATCCAGTTTTTAAAATTGTTCTGTTGCACCACATCTCAAGTGCTTCGATTCTTTTCTGTTCCGATTTTCTCACAGTCCATATTTCACTTCCAGACAATGCTGTACTCCAAACGTACGTTCCCAGGAAACCCCTCCTCTGATTGATACTACTTATTTCTCTAGGACAGGAATACCCTTTTTCCCAGTGCTACTCTGTTTTTATGTCCTCCTTGCTTCGTCCATAATGGGTCGTTTTGCTGCAAATATAGGACAATTCCGTAACTTGGTCTTCTTCGCGATCTCCAATTCTGATGTTAGCTGTCTAGTTGCTCTCATTTCTGCCACCTTTCACTACTTTTGTTTTTCATCGATTGACTCTCAGTTTATATTCTGTACTCATTGTACTCATTCCATTCAACAGATCCTGTAATTTTTCACTTTCCCTGAGGTTAGCAATTGTTTCAGAGAATCTTACTATTGACATCTTTTCACATTGAATTTTAATCTCACTTTTGAACCTCTCTTTTATTTCCATCATTGTTTCTTCGATGTACAGGTTGTACAAAAAGGCGAAAGACTGAAAGCTCGTTTTATACCCTTTTTAATCCATGCACTTTGTTCTACGTCTTCCACTCTTATTGTTCCCCATGGATTGCTTGTACACTGAGACTTGATAGCCAAGGGAAAGCTGGATTCGGTTACGATTGTGGACGGGGCCGTAATCAGTTACTATTGGTTGCCTTTTACAGTCATACACAATTTATTTTAAACCAGTAATTCCAGACTCAACAATAAATAAAAATACCACAAGTTATCCATGAAGGAATAAACAAGTGTGTAAATAATAGTGTTTTCAGTGAGTTACAATTTAGCAAATCACTATTAAATACAGATACAGCAGTTAATGTTTTAAAAGCAAGCCACTGTGATCTGGGCAGAAGGCCTGTAGCCAGGAATGGCAATAAATTATGAATTGTTAAAACTCACTGCAACTTACAAATTACAGGTATTGAAATATTGATGGCAACTCGCCATAAACACAGCAGAAGGCATCAGATGCCAGGAATGGCAGTAAATAAGGTTTAAAGGATTGCTGCGTAAATACAAATACCAAATTAGAATTTTAAGGCAAGTGACCACAATCACAGCTGAAGGCCTTACATGCCAGGAACGGCAATAACATAAAAAAATTTAGAAACCTGCTGTAAAACAGCAAATACAATAGCAGAGGTTAATTAAAAAAACAAGTAACTGATCACCAAACGGGTGAAATAAGATGATGGTAAACTTTGTAACACAACCCTTAACATCCACTGAACACTACACTGCTAGATTTATTCCAGAAGGCGACCAGAACTATTAACTAGACTAATATGACCTTTAATGTAGGCATTATGAGGTACTGTAATAAATAATTCAATAATAAAACACAAGAACAAGTAACTAAGTTCCTTACTGAGGCAGATTATATCCGTAGAAGGCGTGGGCTGAAGGAGCGTTACACTGAACTACTGGCCATCAGACCTCCCTTTAGAACACACATGTCTTACATGAACCAAGGAGCGACAGACAGTGCTCCACGAATCGACCTCCGAGAAGGTCCAGCAACAAACACTCTCGCGAGCGATGAGATAGACAGCCAAGAGTTGCATTCACTTCTCCAGATGGTAACTCAGACTAGTGGCAGTCTAACGAATGACTAATGACAATCTTGCTGAAGCTACCTGGTGTCCGACAAACCAAATGCAACGATGGAACAATACGCCAAAGCCGGAACCGGCGGTCTGCTCTACGTCCCCAGAATACTGAGTTTAGAGCGCCCGGAACGAGAAAGGAATCACTACCACAAGAGTAGAAGGATCACCAACCGGCCTACAATGAACAAAGTTGTTAGATTTAAACACCTTTTCGGACAGCAGTGGCAAGGCGAGGAAACGTACACTGCCGTTATATACTCTAACCCCCTGAGCAGGTAACTGGGGCGTTAGCGGCCACCAGGCAAGAAAAATGACCGCTGGTTGAACTTAACAGATTGTAACAAGTGGAACGCAGTAAATAATTTTAAAAAATACAGGAAAGCTAATCAGATCCGCCTTCCCCAAGCACTCTACTTGCTGCTCTTCGGCTCGGCGACACTACGAGCAGCAACACGAACCCAAGTCACTGGAGAATTCGCGAGAAATCACAATAGTGGAGGTTTCTCTACTTGAGTTGTAATGCAGTCTTCTTAAAGATTGCTGTATCCTGTTTACTACGAGGTCGTGCTCCTTCGTAACCACAGCCCTTCCATCAGGCAGTCCATGCGTGCCGCCAACGGTCCCGGCCTATTCTGGCATTGAGCGGACCTCGTTCCTCCTGAGTTCCCAACCGAACTGGCCCACTCACACGACCCGGAAAAACCACGACGTCGCCCCCAAAGATAGGGCAACAGTTACCAGACATCGATAACCGCCGCTGCTGCCACTAGCGGACAGGCAGCGCTTGCGAAACCGAGTGGCGCCAGTCAACACGAGAAGAAGACAAACAACCACAACCATGTCAACCAAGCGATACCGTCTGGCCTCCAACACAGGGCGGAATCCTACAAACAGCACCAACGCGAGCCGCAGCGCGGCTCATACACATTGCACATTATCCTACCTTCCCTACAGCTAACCTCTATCTTTCTCAGATTTTAGAATTTGACGTTGTAAACCGCTTTTCCCAAGTCGACAAATTCCATCCACGTGTCTTGAATTTTCTTCAGTCTTGCTTCCACTATCATCCACGACGTTAGATGTACCTCTCTGGTGCCTTTACCCCTTCTAAAGCCAATATGATCCTCATCTAACACATCCTCAATTTTATTTTCCATCTTTCTGTACAGTTTTCTTGACAGTAATTTGGCTGCTAAGCTGATTATGTTGTAATTTTCCCACTTGTATGCTCTTTCTGTCCTTGGAATCGTGTGGATGATGAAGGTATGGCAGATGTGCGGATGATGATTATAATCTGAGTATTTTGTCGCCTTCATTTATGATGCCTGCACACATACGCCAAGTTTTTAATTTTAATACTTGAACTATTGTGTTAAGCATTTAACAAACAACTATACCCCTTTAGGAACATTTTCTGTAGGCATATTAAATTTTACTGTTTTGTCAGAAAATCAAATATAGTGATTTTGTTACTGATATCAGGTTACCGTTTTAGCTGTTTAGTGATATAGATATTCATCTGCAATTGAATAAAAGCAATTTCTGTAGATCCGGAAGCATTGCACCTCAATAGGCGTCTTCAGTGGCCTGAAGCACATACACATTTCCTTTAACCCCATGTTGCCTTTTGGTAATTCTACGTACCATCTCTTCCAATCCTTGTTTATTTCCATTATACACAAATATATATCCCACATCCTGGGCTGATGGTACGTTTAAGTACGTATGTCTCGTACGATGGCAACTCTTCAACGCCTTCTAGATTTAGTCAGCTGTGCGAAAAGTATTTCTGTATAATTTTTGGTGACTGTTAAAGAGTAGCTGTGGAAAGAGCATATTTGTTATGTATAAAGTCGTCCATTAGTTTGTCATTTTCGAGTTCACATGCGTTGATATGATGCATGTTAGTAACTATTTTCTTATCATGCACCTCATCTTTCAAAAGGATAGTTTTTACTTATGAAATGAATAGCAAGTCGTGTGGTACTTTATATTACAGACTTGTAATGTCTACATACACTACCGTTTGTGGAAATTGCAACACCAAGAAGAAAACGCATGAATTCAATTAATTTAATACCATACGTTAGGTACATGACAAGTAACAAATGACTACCTTCTCAAATCTGTGCATGTCTTTTGAGCCCTACTATTCAGTATGTCGTGTGGCCACCATGCGCTGCAATTAGAGCTGGTACACGCCGTGGTAAGGAATCAGTAAGGTTCTGAATACGTTCCTGAGGGATTTCCCTCCACGCAGTTTGTATTCGAGCCCACAAATCCGTGACCCCAGTTACTGGAGGACCGTGACGCACCAGGTGACAACCAACCATATCCCAGACACGTTCGATGGGCGACATGTCTGGCGAACGTATAGGCCAGGGAAGCAAACTATTCAAAGTTCCCGCAGTACGTACGAGTCGAGATCGGTTGTTGCTACCAATGGCGCCCCAAACCATCACACCAGGTGTTCATCCGCTATGCCGCACCACAATGCAGCCCTCCAGGTTGCGCTCACCACGTCACCGCTGGACATGTATGCGGCCATAACTGTAGGACACGTTGAAGCGGGACTCGTCCGAAAAGATTGCATGTTGCCACTCAGCATCCCATTGAGGGTGTTCACGTGCCCATTGCAGTCGGAGGAGCTTGTGGTTTCTGGACAATGGAGGCCGACGTAGTGGTATGCGTGCAACCAGTCCAACCTGCAACAGACGGCGACGAACCGTCCATGCAGACAAGTTCACACCTCTTGCAGTGCTCTAGCGACGAGCCGACACTGTGAATGACGCTCTACGGTCCGTAATGGCCATGCGGGCAAGATGGCGGGCATCCGGTGCTGTGGTCATGTTCCGTGGTCCATTTCCCGCTCGTCGCTGCCAACGACCTTCCTCTGTCCACTGCTTCCACACTCGCATCACTGTCGTAGCAGCAAGCCCTGTGCGAGGCAAAATGTCACAGTATGACAATCCAGTTTCCCGTAGATCGATCATTATGTCCTTTTCGAACTCGCTCACATGCCGATATGGCTCCCTTTGACGTCGGCGAGACATAATGGCAGTCACTGTATTGTTTCCACCTTATGTGAAAGCTCTGCACCGACTACACTATTCGCAACGCGACCCTCTCGGACCGACACGAGAGGGCTCTGCTCGGCCTATGTGTACCTCATCTCGCTGTAAAACGTACCTCGTATTGCTTGCACACCCGTCGTCAGTTCCTCCAAGTGTTGTGCTGTTCGGGTAATTCCTTCTCGGTGTTTCTCTTTTCACAAACGGCACTGGATTTCGTATACCGCCACACAAGTGTAGTCTGCTGCTGTATTTTCTGATTTTTCTTTGTATTTTGCAACTTTGTTGATCTGTAAGCAAAAAGAACAGATAGTTTTAGTGTTAGCCAATTATCGTTTATGTAAATGTTTTTTGACTCATAAGTACCACTTTTGTGGTGAAATGTTCGTGTATTGCAGACTATATAGGATGTTTTCTTGAGATTGATAATCATAAAGAGAGAAATGAAGATTAGGAGAGGGAATCTCATAATTATGAGTTCGGAGAATTGATAGTTTTAGGTTTATCAAAGAAATTTAGGGGTGATAACAGGAGACTGTATTTCGTTAAACTTTCTACTTCCACATTACTCCTTGAATACTAAAAGTATAGAAAACTTTGGCTTGAGGCACGTTGAACAACATCAAGATTTCTCATGACCCTTTCCACTTTCTAATGAAATAAAGAGGTGACATTCCTCATAGGATGTCATCTTCCGAATTGGGATATGTTTGTGTGAAGACAACAGGAAGTAACTTTTGTGTCCAGAAAGCAAAAAGATGGCATCAAAATAAACATTCAGTATTCATTTGTGTATGGGATTACAATTGTGATATGGGAAGTGTGGGCCATGCCGACACAACCTAATAGTGCCTATGAGTTGTGAAGAAAATGCAGAAAGCGGTGGCATTCCCTGTTTTCTGGCGTGGTAGAAACGGAAATTGTGAAGAATTATGAACTGTGCTGTGAACTGCGTAGAATAATTTCACTGCTGGGGTATAGGAGAAAAGTCGTTTCAAGGCCTGATTGTTCACGAAAATGTAAAACACATCAGGGAAGTTCTGAAGGGTAAGAAAGAGCTGAAAGAAAATAAAACTTACAACAAAAGGAAATAATTAGACTACTTAATCCAAAAGGATGCAAGGTTAGGAATAATGGTGTTCTCTTTCTCACTTTTGTAGCAAACGAGGAGAGATGTATATAGTTAAAGAACGGTTCAATCTTGACAACATTCAAGAATATCTTTGCTGCACTGAAAGAAAAAGTATAACACAAAATTCAGTCTAATGACTGTGTAATTATCTTCCTATCATTCACTACTTTGTAACCTTAGTGCATTCCTACTCAATTTCTTTTGTTGGTTTCAGTATGTGCTGTACTGAGAAGTGTAGCTCAGCAAAATAATAAAAACTATAAAATTTAAATTCACAAAAGTGTTCACTGCTATTGAAACTATTTATTGATGCATGCTCACTGCTGAATTTTATTACAAACAGAAAAATATGTTTTTGATGGTTCAGGGAACAAATGGGTTAAGAGTAGATCGTTTTACTTATGTACTGTGCCAATAAACTTATAATCTACAAATACTTCTGGACTTGGTGCTTTCTTGTTCATCACTGTTTTCATAGTAATAATAGCAGCAGCAGCAGCAGTAGTAGTAGTAGTTTTATTCATCAGTGGATCAATTTGACAAGGATATTCGGTATATCATAATATTACAGTTGCATAGGAGAAAATCATAATTCTGTTGTGCAGCAGAGTAAGAATTGAGTATACAATAAAATTTGGTTAGAACCGACTGGGACGACATTAAATGGAACACTTCTCCAAGCTGCGCAATGTTGTCATAAGAATGGGAGCAAATTCGGTCAACACATACGGGGCCGGAAATCACGTCATTGACTACTATAAAACCCCTGCCTTAAATTCACTCATTCTCAGCGTTTGACCACTCCATCAACATCAACTTGCTGCAGGTTGCTCTGGCCACTAAAACGATGTGTCTACGGCTGCCGCCTCCTTGCATTCCCTGCTACAAGTCTGCAGCCATCTGGCTATGGAGGAAACTTCAACTCTCCAAGCTGCACTCCCGCCGATCACAGTGGTGACTGACTACAAATGAAGGAAGGGACGGGTAGTCGGCCAGTGCCTCATAGTTGAAATAAAATGAAATATACTAGATGTTGTGTTTTCATAGGTTTTCCCGGCGAATGTGCTGCTTGAAAGTCTCTTGGGAATGCAGCCAGATTGATCGATCATTGCAGAACGAATTTTCGTCGGCGTAACATCTCTTCATCAGGTTGCCCCCGTGACTGACATCCTGGCACGTTACCCTGTCGAAAATTCTTTCTACAGTATCAATCAATGCAGTGGCATTCCCGAGAGACTTTCAGGCTACCAGGAGTTTTTCTGATATAATTTAGGGAAACAGCGGAAATCTAATAATGAATGACTGTTTTGTTCTATCAACCATTAAAAAATGTGAAAATCTGACGCTACACTTTTCATTATTTTCTCATCAATCTGTAAAGACTATCGTCTGACATGAGAATGGGGTTTCTATTTTGTGAACTGTTATGTAATCCTTCGCTGTATGTAATTTATATTAATAGGTACATTTTATTGACTTTTTGAATATGTTAGTATTAATAGTTCTGAACGTTGGACTCCATAAGGTTCCCTTTCTGTGCAGCGACCGTGGAATATAAATTTATAAAGAATTTAGCAACCAGTCGCGGAAACATAATTTATTTATCTTGTTGCAAATCGATTTCGACTGATATCAGTCATCATCGGAGCTAAAACAAATACAAGAAACAGGGCATTATTACAATAAAACATGGTTACATCAATTAAAACATATACAGAGATCTGAAACCAAAATTCAAAGTCTTAACAGAGCCGTGCATGACTCGCATTTATCCCATTTATTGTTTGTCATCTTCTATTACGGTATTTCCGCCTCGTTTTCTTATTCCATTTACTGGCGTCACAAACTTCCTGCCTTACTTGCCCAGGAGCGGCAGCAACAGAGTGTATCGATAAGTGCACTGTCGTACCATCTCTGGAGAGACCAATGGCATTACCGGGTCGTCGTGTGTCTGACAGTCAGTTGGGGATGGACCAGCAGTGCAGTTCGGGACAGACCAGCAGTGCAGTTGGAGACGGACCAGCAGTGCAGTCGGGACAAAGCATCAGTGAAGTCGCAGACGGAGCGCCGGTTAGGTGCCGACAGCTAGTGCTCGATGACCGCTGGCGACACACATGAACTATCTGACGGCTGGAGATTGGAGTGGGACGACCGTTGGTTGGTCGTATGGTTGGTCTTCTCACGGCTGACATATGTTTGGTTCTTTCACCATTTCCTTCTTGCGCAGTTGGTCGATTGGTGTGGAGCAGAGAGGAAATCTCTGCGGGCGTAGTTTGGCCAGGCCTGCTGGCGACATCTATGTGGTGTCGGAGTGTGTGGTGCTGTTCCCATTGCTACGAGGTTAATGGCTGACCGATCCTGGACATGAATGTTGAGTTTTGACTTAATCTAACAGCCAGTCACGACTGTTAACATTGTGACATTTGGAGTTCGTTGTCGGCTGTTGGGATATTCCCATGAGCAACAACGTGTGTTTTCAAGTTGTCAAATTTTAACCACACTCCGGTGGAGTTTAGCTGTACTTGGTTGTTTGAATTGAAGTGCACCAGTGGAATCTTCTGCCTTGTGGCCCTTAACGTTCCGGTTACCTGCCCTGGCAATTGACGTAAATTCAGGCAGTGTATTTTCCTCATCGTGTTGTCACTGTCCAGCACGGCGTATAGTTGGACAGCTCAATGTATAATAGGTTGTGGGTGCCAATACCTTCTACGTAGTTCCATTGAACTCCCTTTTGTGTGCTGGTCGGGTGAAGCAGAGGTTAGCTTGTCGGTGGGTCCATTGACTGTCTGTAGGTCGGGTTGTCGTCAGATCGACAATGGTTGTGCCGACTGCCTATCTCACCTAAGTGAGCATGGCTTCTAGCCGATTTTTAGATTAAGGTGGTTTTTCTCCTAAGGCGTCAAAAGGTTTGGGTCTTCGGCCTAATTTAAGAACTGTTTTACATAAAGCCTTTGGCATTTTTAAAATTATTGGGTCTTAAGTGTTGGACCCTCAGCCGATTTTGAATTTGAGTTGTTTTCCCCTTAAAGTGACCGATTCTTGGGGCCTTCAGCCTAATTAAGGAACTGTTTTAAGTTAAGGCTTTGCCTTTTAAATTTCAGATTTTTGTTGAGCTTTAAGTTATTGGCTTTCAGCCGTTTTTAAATTAAAGTGGTCTTGCCCTTCAGGCATGAGATTGTACGGCGCATTCAGCCGCTAATTAAGTTCCAAAACTAAAGCTGTGTTTTTTTTAAGAATTTTTCTTGGTTCTTTTAATGTTTGATCAAATAAAAGATTGTATGTTCGAGTGTAACTGACAGCCGCTTATTTTGGTCCCTTTCCACAACTTAAACTACCTGTACTGTCCTGTGGGTTTAGCAGGGCTTTTCAGCAACATACCATTTTTCTAACCGATACATGCCATAAGTAGAAGTACTGTTCTTGGCAGAGTTCTATTATGAAGTGACACATCATAGGTCAACACTACAACAAGACATCATGAGGTGGCGGCACATTGCACTAAGAACCCTCTATGTAAAATACAAAAGCAATGTAAAATGCAAGCAATAAGGAATATATCACATTACAAAAAATTATATAGTGATGGTAATTGATAATACCAATTTAAGTAATTACAACAAGTGAAAATGTCTGAACATTGTTTGTGAGATGATAATAACAAATTAAATACATATATGTCAAAACTACGATCGTCAAACTCGTAAGAAGAGATAAAGTCACTAAAAACATGATTCCATTCACACAAATTTAGGGAATGAAACTTATTTGTCATAATGACGAACCAAATCGTGGTATCAATGGCCATCTGCCGTTCTACATACGAACTACAAGTGCATCAAAAAGCACATTTATGTTACTTCCAATATATGACGCTATGTTACTGAATGCACAAATCCAAAGTTGACAGTTCAGGTAAAAATTATAGTACGAGATAAACAATCGTTTTACTTAAATAATGAGATTAACAAAGTGTTGAGCATATAAAGAACCATATATTTGGATAACTACTTTATCTCTACTATGTGAACTATAGCCTCATGAACAAATGTACCACGCGCCCTTATATTTCTCATGAGTATGGTGGTAACCGATACAAGGATTGCAATATCACTGCCAACCACCAGAATGACGCAGGTGATCAAAAGTCAATCACAAAACATCAAGAGCAGCACGCTCAAAATATTTAAAACCAACTCTAAACACCGAGAACCATTTACCATTTAATAACCAGTTTTTGAATAATAATGGCTCAGTTTAGGTGCGAAAATTGGCAATTGCATCAGATTTCACTAAATACATATTTTATTAAAAAATTTAATACATATAAGGAGATACAAAACCATTTATAAAACCAAAAGTGAAAATTGAAGAATAAATAGACGTCACTCGATGTAAGGTGACATAAATGATCATCAGGAAGAGAACAACACAACATAATGTATTATATCTTTTTAATGTGAACAAATATGAATAATCTTGTGATCATAGATCATCTGCTCAATGCAGCAAACTTACATTCTAATGGCCTAAGATATTCGTTGAAACATCGATTAGCTACGTAAGTTTGCCCGAAAAACATAAAAGGCCGCAATATATATTATATATAAAGGCCCCCATAACTCCGCCATAGCCGGTCCGAAGCCCGGTTGAAAAAGGAGGAGGTGGAGGAGTGACACCTCGTAAAGAAACCTTGGTTCACCTGGCCCAGGTGATAGTACCTCGTGAGGGCCCCTTACTAGGGATACGATGTAGACCTCAACGGCTGCGAAGACGGAGAGGAAGACCATCGGTACGGCGGAACTGGTGGAAGAGGCAACCTTGCTTTTTGGGATACTATAAAAGCTATCGTCCAAGGTGTTTGGACAATGGGCACGACGGTTCCACAGGTTAGTGGCGGTAACCCTATAGCGTCTGTTCCACATGTTAGTGGCGGATGATCTATAAAACTCAGAAGTGGAACTCTGAGCTTAACCAGACTGAAATCTCAATTTCAGTCACAAACTCAGTCCAAATAAATCAACATGGATATAGCACCTTCAAATTACCCCATTGGGTCAAATCCCACGGTTGAAAAACCGCAAGTGGTCTATTCTGATTCTGGGGAGACCACAGAATTGAGCATAGAGGTAAATCGGAGTACCTCAAAATCCCGTAATAACAAAATCAAACCAAAATCGAGAATTTGGCTAATGATATTCAATGTAAATTCTCTCTTAAAAATGGGCAAACTATAAAATATCCTGGACCAATCCAGAGAACGTAAAATTAAAATTATTGCATTTCAGGAATCACTATATTCAGATGAAAATCCTTTTGATTCAGAAGGATACAGGATACTCAAAGGAAAATCTGGAAAACGAGCCATGGCAAATTGTTCACATTTTGGAACTGGATTTATAGTAGATACGACAATACTTGATTCAGTCACGACTTTCAAATTTTACCCGGGTCGGCTGTCCACAATGACAATAAAATCAGCAAATAAGATATACACCCTAATCAACGGACATGCACCTACTAACATAACTAACAAAAACAAAGTATAAGAAGTAGAAGATTTCTGGAACCAATTAGATAATATTCTCCAAAATAATCCCAAATAACCATATCAAAACGTGCGATTTCAATGGACAATTCGGTAAAGAAAAGAAATATCGATATTGGGTAGGTAAATGGTCAGGGCATACACAGACCAACCGAAATGGCACGCGACTCATTGAAATCTGAAAAAACCACGACCTATTTTTCAAATCAACATTTTTCAAGAAAAGAGCGTCGAAAACCAAAACTTGAATCTCACCTAATCCATTACTAGGTGAATATCAGTTGGATTATGATCTCCCGCTTAAATACAGTAGAAATCATGAAATTTAAACTCCTCAATGGACTAGACCTAGATTCCTACCATTACCCAACATAATTCTCCCTAGATGTCATTCCAGAAAAAAGAAAATTCACTAAGATATCTCCACAACGTAAATATGATGTACAAAAGGTAAATGGAAATGAACAATTTACAAAAGAAACACAAAATTTAAAACCACAAAATTGGGAACAACTGCAAGCAGGACTTTTAAAAGCAGCTGAGACTGTAGCATCACAAACAAGAACACGTAAACACCCATGGTGGCCAGATGCGTGTGACCAACTGATAAATCTCACACAACAGGCAAAATTGGTTGTGAAACAAAAATCAAAAGATCCTGGAAGATCTCAAAGATACCAGGAAAACAGTCACAAAAGCAATACGAACAGTCCGTAAACAACACGAAGACAAGAAATTTGAAGTCATAGATAATGATTTCAAGAAAAACAATTCCCGAAATTTCTACAGAGTATTCAAGCAAAAATTAACAAGGTACTCTCCTCCATCACTCCAATTCAAAAATTAACATGGGGAAATTGCCCATACGAACACCAAAAACTGTGAAATTCTTGCAAAATACTTTTCTAAATTACTGAATTGAGGAAAGCCTGCAGAAAATTTGAGTTCCGTCATACACAACGAAACCAAGACTCAAATCCTCCAAGTTTACAGGAGATTAAAGAGATAATTCAATCACTGAAAAATAACAAAGCATCAGGAGAAGACCAAATCATCGGAGAGTTATGGAAAAATGCAGGAGAAAATCTTATTGCAAAACTCAAAGAAATTATACATGAAATATGGAAAACTGAAAAAATCCCCACAGACTGGAACACAGCGATCATACATCCTGTGTACAAAAAAGGGAGTAAAACAGACCCCAACAACTGTCGTGGAATCTCTTTATTGTCAATAACATACAAAATTCTCTCTAAAATCCTACAAAACCGAGCAGAACCTCAGCTGGATTCAAAACTAGGCGAATACCAAGGTGGATTCAGGAATCGTTGATCATGCGTAGAACAAATCCTTAGCTTGAAAAACTCCATGAAATGTTTGCATAGTACTTCGTACAAAAGTTATGTCATCACGTTTGTTGAATTTAAAAAAGCATATGACAGTATAGACCGAGAATCCCTTTTTGAAGTGATAGCAGAATTTGGACTAGATCAAAAGACAACAAACATCATAAAAGAAACACTCACGGAGACCAAATCCTAAGTAAAATTTATGGGCGAATTGAGCGCAGAATTTGAAATAGACACAGGAGTACGACAAGGGGATGGACTGTCTCCAGTGCTCTTCAATTGTGCTCTTGAAAAAGAGTTTCGAGAATGGAGAAAAGCAGGGGCACCAGCACACCGACTGGGACCAAAACGAAAGGGCATAGAATTAGACTGTTTAGCATTTGCTGATGACATGGCACTGATCGCCCAAGACATTACCGATGCACAGAAGCAGCTAGAATTATTACAAGACCAGGCAGCAAACAATAGGAGTACAAATTTCATTTGAAAAACAAAATTTGTAACTGACATCAGAGATGCACCTTATGATCTCAAAATTGATAATAACTACGTCTCTCGAGTAAAAGAAATTAAATATTTAGGTGAATGGATTGCAGAAAATTGTAAAGGAAAGAAATTTGTCAGATAAAGAGTCTAGAAAATGGTGACGGCGTTTCAGTTAACAAAAAACGTTTACAACAAAAAGAGTCTCTCGTGGATCTGCAAAATACGACACTACACAATAGTAATTAAACCCTAAGCTCTCTACTCACCTGAAACACTAATCCTGCAACACAGAACACTAAAAGGGGAATTAGAAGTGAAAGAACGTAAAATAATGAAGAAAATCCTAGGACCAAGAACTAAAGATGATGTGCATTATCCAAAGCCCAATGCAGAAATATATACAAACATATCCAAAATAACAGACACAATGCCCATGAGAAGAATGCAATTCATGGGGCATTTAGAAAGAATGGACTCAAACAGGTTAATGCACAAAATCCATACATTTTTAAAGAACAAAACTGCAAGACCGAAGTGATACGAACAGACGGAAAAAGACCTGAGAGAATTAGGGTCTCCAAATCTAGAAGACTGTAATGAAGTCCGAAAAATCAAACACACGGGGTTTTGAGGAAGAAGAGAGAAAAACTGACCGACATACGTAGTCTACGCAACGAAAGCTAGCCCATTTGTTGCTTATGAAGGAATACTGGGCGAAAAGGTAGGCCAACAAATGTTGATTACGCGTGGTCCTAAGTGATTCATCCGCGAAGAAGAAGAAGAAGAAAGGCAGCCATATATCGAGTAAGGTGATACTGATAACGACATCTCAACCATTAGAAAATGGTAACACCGTAACGTCATAATCTGTTAATCTACTTCTTCAGCGAACTAGATCGAACCACTGAGACCATCTACAAGGGAAAAGCGTAGATATTGATGAGACACATTATTTCCATAAGCGCCATCTACAGTTATGAAAATGTGTGATCATCAATAACTATGCGCTGTCTACTGTTATGGACGATATAATACAATATGTTGTTCTCTTCTTGATGATTATTTATGTCACCTTATGTCGAGTGACGTCTATTTATTCTTCAATTTTCACTTTTGGTTTTATAAATGGTTTCGTATCTCCTTATATGTATTAAATTTTAAAGAAAATATGTATTTTGTGAAATCTGATGCAATTGCCAATTTTCGCACCTAAACTGAGCTATTATTATACAAAAACTGGTTATAGATGGTAAATGGTTTTCGGTGTTTAGAGTTGGTTTTACATATTTTGAGCGTGCTCCTGCCGGCCGTGGTGGCCGAGCGGTTCTAGGTGCTACAGTCTGGAATCGCGCGACCGCTACGGTCGTAGGTTGGAACCCTGCCTCGGGCATAGATGTGTGTGACGTCCTTCGGTTAGTTAGGTTTAAGTAGTTCTAAGTTCTAGGGGACAGATGACCTCAGAAGTTAAGTCCTGTAGTGCTCAGAGCATTTGAGCCATTTGAGCGTGCTGCTCATGTTGTTTTGTGATTGACTTCTGAGCACCTACTTCACCCTGGTGGTTGGCAGTGATATGGCAATCCTTGTATCTGTTACCACCATACTCATGAGAAATATAAGGGCGCATCATACATTTGTTCACGAGGCATAGCAGATATAAAGTAGTTCGCATAGTAGAAATAAAGTAGTTATCCACATGTATGGTTATTTATATGTTCAACACTTTGTTAGTCACATTATTTAGGTAATACGATTGTTTATCTTGTACTGATATTTTTACCTTAACTCTGTCAAATTTGGATTTGTGCATTCAGTAACATAGCGTCATCTATTGGAAGTAACATAAATGTGCCTTTTGATGCACCGGTAGTTCGTATGTAGAACGGCAGATGGCCGTTGATAACACTGTTCGGTTTCGTCATTATGACAAATAAGCTTCATTCCCTAAATATGTGTGAATGCAATCATATATTCAGCGAGTTTATCTGTTCTTACGAGTTTGACGATTGTAGTTTTGACGTATATATTTAATTTGCTATTATCATCTGACAAACAATGTTGAGACATTTTCACTTGTCGTAGTTGTTAAATTGGTATTATCAATAACCATCACTGTATAATTTTTTGTAATGTGATATATTCCTTATTGCTTGTATTTTACATTACTTTTGTATTTTACATAGAGGGCGCTTATTACAACGTGGCGCCACGTCATGTTGTCTTGTTGTAGGCCTAATATTGACCTATGATATGTCACTTCATGATAGAAATCTGCCAAGGACAATACTTCTACCTATGGCAATATCGGTTAGAAAAATGGTATGTTATGACTTCGAATTTTAATTTCAGACATCTGTATATGTTGTAATTGATGTAACTATGTTTAATTGTCAATTTTTTTGTTTGTTAAAGCAGTTGTTTATGCCCTGTCTCTTGTATTTTTTTTAGCACCGATGATCACTGGTATCAGTCGAAATCGATCTGAAGCAAGATAAGTAAATTATGTTTCCGCCACTAGTTGCTACATTCTTTATAATTTATGAATAGTGTGTTAAATATCCTTAGGTAAATTATGCATATTATAGATTCTTGTTTCTTGATAGAAAATTCTATTTCTAGGATTATTCAATAACATACACGAAACAACACCAATCACTGCACACACATTGAACGTATTTTCTGACGTAAAAAGCTAGCGTTGTACTATTCATTCATTCCAAAAGCCGATCAGTGCTTAGTATACGCACGCACTATCGCCTGGCAATATGACCGCAAATACGATACCATGTTTCCATTTTGTGTACCGTATCTTCTCATAAACTTGCTTAAAGATTTAGTCAGCAACCCTCCATAATGAATTAGATTTTCAGCTCAGAAAATAGGTAGGAAGTTTGTATTATTCAATTCTGAGCTTCCGTGTAGGAATTTAAAGGAAAAACGTAGTACCAAAGACTGTTGTGATAGGACAGTACCGTTTAATTACAAATTGTTTGTATTACATTTTTTATCTGCGTTTGCTGAGTAACACTTTACGGCAAAAAACGCATTGTGTGTTAGAAAAACACCAACTCATAATGCAAATAGTAAAACGTACTGAGGAAACAGAATTCATTCAGTTTCACATAGAAATAACCTGAAAGTCATAAACATAATGCAACCAGCAGGTTAGTATTGATAGATACAGAAAAATAACGATTTTAGGTTTTTGAAACATATGATTTCATTCCCAAATCACTTAAATGAGAAGTGGCCAATTTGCTTCCCGTCGACCAACTTTTGTCAGAATGTGGACGGTACTGACAAAGCGGTTGCTGGTGGTTGGGAAAAAGTATGTCTGACGGCAAGGGACGCAAAAGTACGTTAGCTAGGTTCTTGTTCAAATTGTCTTACTGACAAATATCATCACCGTGCCCAATACGGCAGCGCACTAAATTCTCTATATCAGACTGGTCAGATCATATAAATAATTGCTGCAAATTTTGTGTCCCTACGATTTTCTTTGGAACGATGCTTAAAGGGAACGGAAAATATTCAATATTAACTCTTAGTTGTTATACTGGTAGGTGTGCATCGTCAGGAAAAAAGTACGATGTAGACATTCAGCTTGATGCAAACCAAGGGTGCTGCACTTCTATACAATCGTGTAGCCAGACGTCTGCCTTCTCTTTGCCATTTGATTTGTTAATAGCTGCTAAGTCAAACTTCGCCTTACTCATTTCTCTCCAGATCAGTTAATATTCACTGCGTAAATGCATCGTACTTTAACCTTATCCATCATCCTGCCAATACCCTCCTGCTGTGACAGGTCGCCCATTACCGTCGGAATTTTCAAGAAGGAACCATCAGTCAGCGCTAAAATACCGCATGTCACTTTCGCTAATTTTTTGTTGAGAAATGGAGTACTTTCCTGTACGTACTGAACAATCATCCTTTAGTTCTGCCCATAGGGAAATTTTTGTTAGTTTTTTTTCCTGGGAAATAACCGTTCATCCGCATTATATTGGAAAGACTCATGGTAGAAATAAGTTGACTGATCCTTTCAGGAGTATTCAGACACCGTAGTAAATGTTTCCCTTCTTAGAGATAAATGTTAACCAGGACAGCACAATGTTTGTGACATAAAGAATATTAAAGGTGACCTCCCACCATCCTAATCTTACCATACAATGATTTTCACAGTACACCCACGAAACAAGCAAAAACGGAATGGATTATAATAATAAATATGAACCGTAAATAGATGACTTATGGTACTGCGCGATTCAATCACAGATACCGCGGCACCCTTGGCTATTCAATTGGGCGCTCACTAACAAGAAACCGTTACTGTTAACACAATACGACTAGGTCTCATTGATATTCGTGAAATAGACATTTGTTAAATTTAATACCCTCTCAAAGCTGTGACACCTACCTCACTGACGAGTAATTGTACACATACTAATATACTGTGATAAATACAATCATCCAAAAACCATTACACTGTATAATATTTAAATAATTTCCTTTAGAGTATCCCTTAGTTCTATGAGTACCTGCCTAGTAAAAATGTTTGCCATTTCATTCATTTTTTAAAAGGAAAATAAAATCTGAACATATTTTCTTATATTCCGTTTTGTGTATACGTATATAGTATATCAAAAATAGTTTTACAAACTGTGCCAGCACAGCATGGAATGCAACCTATTACACAACGACACAAGCTCTGCACAATAGGCTGTGGGATGGTAGGACTGGAGCAAGTGACACATCAGGTAAGCACCATCGACAGTTGCCCTGTACATTTATTTGGCACAGTTAAATGAGGCAAATAACAAATAAAACCTTCGACACATTTTTAAGAGTACCATACATCTATAAAATTACCATTTAGAGGACAGAAAGTTACTTCAGGATTCAAACAGGAATAAACCACGGCACTTTGGGTCTATTACACATTTAGTGAAATGAGTTAAAAATTATTTACTCAAAGCTATGATCGACTTGAACAATTTACTAAAATTTAACGAGAAAATGTAGTGTTTCGATACTGCAGTGATTGGTATTACCAAAGTAATCCAGTGTACAGGCGACAACAAGTCAGATACCATGGCACACAACTACGTTACTTAAATGGCAGGCACCCTACAATGAAGGATATAAAATATAAAATTTAATGTGAGCCAACAACCTCGTGGGATTCAACAAACTACGCCCAGAACCAGGCGCCCCCTCACTATGCTGTTTCCAATACAGGCTCGGCATAAACCCCCAAACGGGAGCAGCAACGGTCACGAATAGGCACGAAAAATCTCAGAACTAGTGGGTATCTACTACAGTTTGACATCTGCCTAAAGTAACTACAAAAACAATAATTCATTAAAGAACATCACCAATAGAATTAATCAACCTATTAAGGAACGTCAGCTATGTGTGTAAGGCCAATAATTCATTAAGCCGGGAGTTAAATAGATACATGGCCTGCCGGCACGCGTGGGCAAAGGAGTCGGAAAATACACAACAGCACAAGCAGGACACAACCCAGAACCCGCACCCGCTACCAAGACAAACAGCGGAAGTCCCGATAAAACGAAATCAAAATGCAAGTAACTGGCGTGCATGCTAACGGTATATCGAGTCCCCCCGCCCCCCCCCTCCACACCATCGAAGCAAAACACAAAGCGACTTACAGCAAATAGCCACACTTAAATTTGTGATTAAATCAGAATTAATTACACTATCCACATACACTATCCACATAACAGAATCAGTTCCAACCAACCGGGTGATCAAAAAGTCAGTATTAATTTGAAAACTGAATAAATCACGGTATAATGTAGATAGAGTGGTACAAATTGACGCACATGCTTGGAATGACATGGGGTTTTATTAGAGCCCAATAAATACAAAAGTTCAAAAAATGTCCGACAGATGGCGCTTCATCTGATCAGAATAGCAATAATTAGCATAACAAAGTAAGTTAAAGCAAAGATAATGTTCTTTACAGGAACTGCTCAATATGTCCACCATCATTCCTCAACAATAGCTGTAGTCGAGGAATAATGTTGTGAACAGCCTGTAAAGCATGTCCGTAGTTATGGTGAGGCATTGGCGTCGAATGTTGTCTTTCAGCATCCCTAGACATGTCGGTCGATCACGATACACTTGCGACTTCAGGTAACCAAAATGGTTCAAATGGCTCTGAGCACTATGCGACTTAACTTCTGAGGTCATTAGTGGCCTAGAACTTAGAACTAATTAAACCTAACTAACCTAAGGACATCACACACATCCATGCCCGAGGCAGGATTCGAACCTGCGACCATAGCGGTCGCTCGGCTCCAGGCTGTAGCGCCCAGAACCCCAAAGCCAATAATCGCACGGACTGAGGTCTGGGGACCTAGGAGGCCAAGAATGACGAAAGTGGCGGCTGAGCACACGATCGTCACCAAACGACGAGCGCAAGAGATCTTTCACGCGTCTCAGAACCTCATGTTATTCCAAGCGTGTGTGTCAATTTTTACCTCTCTGTCTACATTATTCCGTGGTTTATTAAGTTTTCAAGTTTATACTGACTTTTTGATCTCCCGGTAAAATATACCCAGGGAAATTTTTATCGTTGTACATCAATATAAAATGGTCAGCTTAACTCCGTCGTGTGATTTAAATACAATAACCAGGCGGCACTTAGGCAAGGACCAGCCAAATTGTTTTAAGTGACGATTAAACACTGACAGTAGCAATCTACAAACAGAATGTATCAGCACTCCAGGACCTAGTAAATGTTAATCATCACATCACATAGAGCTCTCACTAGAACGTTGCGTTCTAAGATAGTTGAAATTAAACACATTTGAGGACAGACTCAGTAGGAGTAGCAACGGCCGGCCAAGTATATGAAGTCAACAGCACAGAACCCAGTAGTCGATTCCGGCCACAATTTACAGCACAAGCAAGGCCCTTACCCCCTTGCTTGTTTGACAAAGCCAGCCGCCGCAGGTTCCGGTGCCAGGAGACATGTAGCAAGCGAAATACACCGACAGCTTCCCAGTCACGTGACTGCTTCCACGCCGGCGATATTTCCTACGGCGCCGTCACCCGAGTAAACAGACCCTTTTAGATGTGCTCTTCCTCCTGCTTCGCGCGACACCTGTACTGTCCGCCAAACTTGGCAAAAGACGTTGCTGCCAGGAATCCCAAAGCAAAATCACCTCTGCTTGCTAGAGCTTACCCCTCGCTCCCCGATCGACCCGGAGGTGGACCCTCCACGCGCTCTGCGCACACCACCGGAAAGATGACCCATACCGGCGGCGGGAATATCGCTAATCGAGTCACACGGCTGGCGGTCATTATACCAAAACAAGAAGAAATTCATATGAACACATGTTCGAAAATCATCTTCGAATTACTAATGGAAGTTTACAATTTAGTTTAGTGAAACTCACCAACACATAAACATAACAAATGGTCGAAAAGACCTCCTATTGCTTTTAGACACGCGTGCAATCATCAAATCATCGACTGTCGCACCTTTTCAAATACTACCTGAGGGTGTCGAATGGTCTCTCAGGTTTTGATGACACATCGATGAAGAGAATCTACACATGGATGGTTTATTGCATTGAACAAATGTTTAAGGTGCTCCCAGAGATAAAAACTCAAAGAACTGAGGTTGGGGGTACTTGAATGCCATCTAACTGGTCGGGGGTACTTGAACGCCATCGAACTGGTCCTCATCTATGCTTTTCCTGTCCATATATTTATCGAGCTATCTGCCTGTCATGGTAGATACCAGCCAGTGCATCTCGAACATTGAGATTGAAATGTATTGGAGTCTATCGTACATAAACCACACATCCTTATTTGCGGGGCCCATCTTATAGGTGGTCCTGATGAATTTCCTGAATAATGACCCTGTTGACGGTAGCTGTAAGACGTGCTGGGAGAACGTATGGCCCTAAAACACAGTCAACTACAAGTCCAGTCCACACATTTGTCTTACACTAATGCTGTCTTCTAGCCTGTACATTAGCACGAGGATTGACATCAGCCCAAATGTGTTGATTATGGAAATTTGTTATTCTGTCTCTTCCCAACGTTGCCTCGTCAGTAAACAAAACTGAAGATACGAACAACATTGGCGGTTTGTGCACCAAACATTCAGCAAAAGTTCTTCCATGGAGGTTTATCGCTTGGTGTAAGGCACTTTACACGTTGAAGATGGTACTGATACATAAATTGCTGGTCACTTATCTTCCACATAGAGGTGTACCAGATGCCAGAGCAACTTGTCTTGCACTGATATCTATTATTTCTTCAGCAGCCCGTAGAACCTGCTCTTCGAGGCAGGTGTACGACCAACACCTGTTCTTCCTCTATCTGAGGTGCTACAGATCCTCTCTCGCCAACGCGACTATGCACAGCACCAGAGGTTGGATAACTGGGCTGTCTTGGCACAACCATGCGTAAAAATCGTGTTTGCTTTCTCATTAAATTAATAACCTGCCATGTTTGATTGGAGCACTTCCAGTTAACTCACTACCTCTAGTATATGTACGCAATGGGCACTGGAAAATAAACGACTGACGAATATAATCAAGTCTCCCTTGTACCACAACGGTATCCAGCATGCTGTGAGTCATAAGGGTGGACATATTGAGTTGTATCTGGAAAGTCGTTGAAGTGCAACTTTAATTGATAACGAGAAAACGACGGATTTTCGGTCATATGTTTACCTGAAGGTTTTCTTGTTTTGTCGTAAGGATCCTGTCTCCAAGTTTGTAAGTGTTTTAAACACGCTGTATGTTGGACTGAAATTAAAATGTCGTGGGTTTTATGATACTAGTGAAGCCAGAATAATGTGGTTGGTACACTAATTGTATCGCCAGGACGTGTTTCATATTTCGCAATCAAGTTTTTTATCATTATGTAACGTATCTCTATCTAATTGAATTGGCACTCGAATGAACCCAATAAAATAAAATAAAAAGAAAGTGAATAGTGGAATAAACAGTGTGCGGTACATTTACTATAACTGTCTAGTTTGAGATGCCTGTCGATAACTGTGTACTTACGACGTAATTTTCAATTTACTTCAAGATCGTAGCTGCTTCCGCCAGCACACAGAACAGACCATTAAGTTGCTCTTCGCCGGAGAACACCATTTACACGTAAAGTTCACTAACATTTCATCTTGAATAGAAAATTGTCTGAGGTGTTATACATTTATACTTTCCTGCAGAAAAGATGTAGATCGATACATAGGGGGTGAGGGAAAAGTCAATTGTCACTAGCGATGCTTAGACTTTGTTTTGCCTAGCTTAGTGGGAGCCATTTGTGAAGTTGACTAGTGCGTCGCACTCTCCTGGCGTGAATGTATGGGCAGGAGTTTCGAGCGGTAGGATACATGGATCTTAGTTTTTGAAACGGTAATGTCAGTTCTGTAAATTATCTAGATTTGCTTCAAGAAGTGTTGTTAGAACTGTAAAATAGTCCACTTCTTGAACATCTATAGCGGTTAAGTACACGCCGATATGGTAACGACGTCTAGCACTTACCCGTTATGGAGTTATACTGAATGACTTATGAATGAAATATTTGAGGAGTGGATTGTCAGTCGTGGTAGTATTGAATCGCCTCTAGGTTCCCCAGACACCAAACTCATGGTTTTTCAGTCTCGTGTGTGCTGAAAGAGGAGGTGTACTCCTTCATGGTTCGTGACGTTGAGCATTTAAGGAACTAAATCCAATCATATTTTGAAAACCTACAGCTACCGAAGATTTGCGACAAAATTTGTACATCAGCTTTGAAGAGATGGAATGTTTGCTTAGAAACTCATTGAAACTACTTCCACCATCATTTTTAGGTTTAATGAACTCTATACAAAATCTGTACATTATTTTGAATTTTGTTCCATATAAGAAGTACGAGATTCACACGCTGGAATAGTAAATGAAACTCAGCACTTCAGATGAGGAGATAAGGTCTTCTAGAATGAATCTATAGAGCCAAGATGAAGTGGTGCGACTTCTGTATTCTACTAAACAGGATATAACATCGCTTGATATTACTACTATTAGTATCGATTATTAAGAATATATTACAAATGTATCTGAGAGTTCTCGGGACGTCCTAAAATTGTGCCTCACGTGTGGGGCTATACGGTAACTTCGATGTAAATGGCATTTTTGTGGAGCAGCGGTGAATGGAAGCATCTGGCATGAAGCCGGAATGAGATTTCCACTCTGAAACGGAGTGTGCGCTGATATGAAACTTCCTGGCAGATTAAAACTGTATGCCAAACCGAGATTCGAACTCGGGGCCTTTGTCTTTCTCGGGCAAGCGCTCTACCAACTGAGCTACCCAAGCAGACTCACGCCCTGTCCTCACAGCTTTACTTCCGCCAGTACCTCGCCTCCTACCTTCCAAACTTTACAGAAGCTCTCCTGCGAACCTTGCAGACCTAGCGCTCCTGAAAAAAAGGATATTGCGGAGACATGGCTCAGCCACAGCCTGGGGAATGTTTCCAGAATGAGACATTCACTATGCAGCGGAGTGTGCGCTGATATGAAACTTCCTGGCAGATTAGAGCACTTGCCCGCGAAAGGCAAAGGTCCCGAGTTCGAATCTCGGTCCGGCACACAGTTTTAATCTGCCGTGAAGTTTCATCTGGCATGAAGTTTGTGAGGCTGGTTTTTTCAATGTTGCTGCTTCATTAGACAGCCGAATGAGGGTTCACCTGCCTACGTTAAATTGAGGAAGAAAGAAACTCTGCTCACTTTAACTCCTCATTAATATCTCGTTTTGCCGTCTTTATGTTAATTATAGTGAAATCCGAAAAAAGTGTAATTGTTTCACCTCTAGACTTGTTGCAAATAGATGTGAGAAACAGATTCCATTGCACTGGAGAAAAATACACGTCTTACAAAATATTAATTCAGTAATCTCGTGTAACTTAGTTTAATAATAGGGGTTTTCCCATTATGATCATTTACGTAATCATTTATTGCCATTTAGTTAAGATGTATTGTATAATGTTTCTAACAGTCGTCGCACAGATTCTGCCGTCACCGCCCTCTTGCAGTAAAAAGTCGGTTTATTAGTTTTCAAGTAAGTTAATAATGTAGATAGTCACATTTTCACAGCACTTGACACCGTGCGTTAGTGACACACTGCAGAGAGAGGTAGCAACGATAGAACTTGTGTAAACAGTTGTCATAACCCTCACCTTTCATTGTTCTCCGCTGTTGAAAGTTGTAGGCTCGTAGTTTATTCTGAAATGAAACTTTTTATACACGTCTATGGGACGTTCGGATTGATTTTGTTAAATAATAATATAAGCATTGTTGTCTTTCTGTTGCTGAAGAGATATAATTGAAATAATTTCATTTCACAATACAAACCAACATCAGCCACCATGCTAACACAATATACATAAGTTGTACTCCATTCTCGCACTTCAAATACGTGCTAGGAACTGCCAAAAGGCAAGGATTTACCTCTAACAAAATGTAGCAAAGAAAATACTATTATTATTGATTTACTCGTGCAAAGTCGTCTTTGAATTATATATTTCAAAAATAAAATACAATTAAATGTTTATCATTGCTTATCATTTTAGGAAGTCCTCATTGTAATTACATGAAGCGTTCGTATATGTTGACATTTATTAATTTTCGTGTAACTGTATGGTAGTAGATTTCTGGTTTTGAGTTTTCAACTTGGGAATTGGTCATTTCACATGACCCGAGATCGGTTACTACATTTATCTCACCATAACCATTTTTATTACAAGATGTATCGTAGATACCAGCGATATCAAAATCTATCTATAAATGACTTCTTACCACAGAATCTTATTTAACACAATGTAGAGAAGGAAGTGATGTATTGGTAATGTGCTATTACCAAACTATCTGAAAACGTCTTGCCTCGATTGGTCTTTATTTTAACCATCAATCGAGAACACAGGATCGGATTGATGTTTTTCACTGTACTAAAGGAGCACCAAACGATGATATCTGAAAGCAAACATTGTAACCTCTCATATTTTGTAAAAAATATTTCCTCTGCGTTGTCCTTCTCGTAAACTAATGTTATTCCTTTTTCTTCATGCGCTTGCGATCTTCATCTTCACAAACTTCAGTTATTGTAACTCTGCTTAATTCATTTTATAATCCTCTGACTTCAGCTGCAGTTCTACAGGTGGTAAATGTCTCACTCAGTTCTCTAATTCCACCTTATCTTTCAAGTGTTAAGTTTTCTGTCAATATACTCATTTACTTCCGTCGTGTAAGTACACATGCTTCTCGCTTCTCATTTGTCTCATTTCTTCTCTGTTCTTTCTTGTCTTCTTCTTTTGAATTCACCTGTGACATGATCTTGTCGTGCTTTACGTTTCTGCATAGTTTTAGATGTTGCTATCATGAAATAAATAAAAATTCAACTTAATACACTACTACGTTAAGCAATTCACTTTCAGTTAAATTTGTATTATTTTCTATCAAATAAACAATTCCTTGATTCACTCTATTCATTTTCCAAAAGTATACTGAAGCATACCTGTTGCCATCAACAATGTACACTATATGGTCAAAAGTGTCCATACAACCCTATGTAATTCAGAACTGGCCGAGGTGATACGAGAGATTGACCCACCAGTGTAGATGGCGGCGGATCGTATTATGTTGTCAGTAGAGAAGCAGTAACAGCAGACTGGATGTGTTAGGAGAGCTCAGTGACTTTAAACGTGGAATAGGCATTGGAAATCACATGAGTAAGAAATGCATCATGGACTCTCTCTCTTTTTTTTTTAATTTTTTTTTTAAGTCATCGAACTTCTAACTTGTTTGTGTGACCAGCCACAAATATTTCTCCATTGCCAACCTCTTCATCTCAGAGTAGCACTTGCAACCTACATCTCTATTATCTGCTGAATGTCTTCCTCTACAGTTTTTGCCCTCTACAGCCCCCTCTAGTTCCATGGAAGTCAGTCCCCGAAGTCTTAAAAGATATCGTATCATTCTGTCCCTTCTCCTTGTCAATGATTTCCACATATTCCTTTCCTCTCCGATTCTGCGCAGAACCTCCTCATTTCTTACCTATCAGTCCACCTAATTGTCAACATTCGTCTGTAGCGCCCCTTCTCAAATGCTTCGATTCTCTTATGTTCCGGTTTTCCCGCAGTCCATGTTTCACTGCCATACAGTGCTGTGCTCAAAACGTACATTCTCAGAAATCTCTTCCTCAAATTAAGGCCGATGTTTGGTACTGTTAGACTTCTCTAGGACAGGAAAGCCTTTTTAGCCAGTCCTCCTTGCTCTGTGCGTCATTGGTTATTTTGCTGCCTAAGTAGCAGAATTCCTTAACTTCATCTACTTCTTGTCCACAATACTGATGTTAAATTTATCGTTGTTCTCATTTCTGCTACTTCTCATTAATTTCGTCTTTCTTCAGTTTCTTTTCAATCCATATTCTGTATTCATTAGACTCTACATTCAATTCAGGAGATCATGTAATTCTTCCTCACTTTCACTCAGGATTGCAATGTATCAGCGAATCGAATGATTGATAGCCTTTCACCTTGAATCTTAATTCCACTCCTGAAACTTTCTTTTATTTCCATCATTGCTTGTTCGATGTACAGATTGAAAAGTAGGGGCAAAAGACTACATCCCTGTCTTACACCCTTTTTAATCGGAGCATTTCGTTCTTGGTCGTCCACTCTTATTAACACCTCTGCATTATTGTACGTATTGTATATTGCCCTACTCTCCCTATAGTATAATCCTGTTTTTCTCAGAATTTCGAATATCTTACATCATTTTACATTGTCGGACTTATCTAGATTTTTCTTTTCTCTTGCTTCCGTTATCAAGCGCAATGACAGAATTTTCTCTTTGGCGCCTTTACCTTTCCTAAAGCCAAAGTGATCGTCATTTAACACATCCTCAGTTTTATTTTGTATTCTTCTGTATATTATTGTTGTCTGCAACTTGGATACATGAGCTGTTAAGCTGATTGTGCGATTATTCTCGCACTTGTCAGCTCTTGCAGTCTTCGGGATTGGGTGGATGACATTTTTCCAAAAGTCAGGCGATATATAGCCAGACTCATACATTCCACACATGTGTGTTTTATGTCACGTTCCCTAATTCTTTTTAGGAAATTCTGATGGAGTGTTATCGATCCCTTCTGCCTTATTTGATGTTTTCCTCCAAAGCTCTCTTAAATTCTGATCCTAATACGGGATCCCCCATCTCTTCTAAATCAACTCCTGTTTCTTCTTCTATCACATCAGACAAATCTTCCCCTTCATAGAGGCCTTCAGTGTACTCTTTTCACCCATCCGCAATCTCCTCTGCATTTAATAGCGGAGCTCCCGTTACACTATTGATGTTACCATCCTTGCTTTTAGTTTCACCGAAGCTTATTTTAGGTTTCCTGTGTGCTGAGCCATTCCTTTTGAAAATCATTTCTTTTCCATTTCTTCACATTTTTCATGCAGCCATTTCATCTTAGCTTCCCTGCTCCTCCTATTTATTTCATTCCTCAGCGACTCGTGCTTCTGTGTTCCTGGACTTCCCTGAACATTTTTGTGCGACTCGTGCTTCTGTGTTCCTGGACTTCCCTGAACATTTTTGTACTTCCTTTTTTCATCGATCAGCTGAAGTATTTCTTCTGTTACCCATGGTTTTTTCGCAGTTACCTTCTTTGTACCTATGTTTTCCTTCCCAACTTCTGTGATGACCCTTATCAGATGTGTCACTCCTCTTCAACTGTACTGCATACTGAGCTATTCCTTATTGCTGTATTTATAGCCTTAGAGAACTTTAACCTTAACTCGTCATTCCTTAGTACTTCCGTATCCTACTTCCTTGAGTATTGTTTCTTCCTGACATTGTGATCTGAGTCTATATGTGCTCCAGGGTACGCCTTACAATCCAGTATCTGATTTAGGAATCTCTGTCCGACCATGATGTAATCTAACTGAAATCTTCCCGGATCACCCGGCTTTTTCCAAGTATACCTGCTCCTCTTGTGATACTTGAACAGATTATTCGCTATTACTAGTTGAAATTTATTAAAGAACTCAATTAGTCATTCTTCTCTTTCATTGTTTATCCCAAGCCCATATTCTCCTGTAACCTACAACTTCATTCCAGACCCCCATTAGTATTAGTCTCCTCATAAGCCACTGATTGACATATTCACTGCCAAGCGACGCGTCGGGTGGTGTAAAGAGAGACGGCACTGGACGGTGGATGAGTGGATTGGAGCGACTTGTACTCATTGGAAAACCAATGGAATGGTTCGGGTTTGGCGAATATCTGAAGGATGTTACCTGACATCTTAGGTAGTGCCAATAGTGACGTACGGAGGAGATATGCTGTGGGGGAGCTCTTCGTGGTTAGGGTCTGTCCCCTTTATTGCGTTTCAGAAATCTTCAAACGCTGAAGGATATGAAAACATTATACACCATCGTATATCGTAGGAACAGTACGTTGATGATGATTATTTGTATCATCATAAAGCAGCATCCGTGAGGCAATAATTTGTGGACAATGACATTCCTGAAATGGTTAGTCTACTGCGAGTTTCTACCCGAAACCAATGGAACGTCTCCGGGATGAGTTAGAACGTCGACCTCTCTCAAGCCCACAGCGCTCTTGCGGAAGAATAAACTACCTCTCCTCCTTAGATAAAAAATGAAATGAGCGTATTCCGTTGTTGGCCGATAGGCAGCATCCGGGAGAGTTCGGCAGCCAAGTAAAAGTCTTATTTCAGTTGGCGCCACATTGTTCGCCTTGCGCGCCGGTGATGAGGATGAAATAATGAAGAGTACAATATAACACCCAGTCCTCGAGCGGAGAAAATCTCCAACCCGGCCGGGAATGGAACCCGAGCCCGTTTGCATGGGAGGCGATACGTTACCACCCAGCTAAGCAGTCGGACTCCTCTATACATATTCAGATACAACACTAAGGGTGTCACCAATACTGTCTAAGCTGTCATAAATGTGAATGGTAGGCACAACCCGATTTATGTCCACACAAATGTCTGCGGGTACTTTTCATCAGATAGTACATAACTTTCTGAGCTGGAACTTATCACGCTAGAGTGGGATAATGGAACTTTGGATTAATAGAACATCCTGGACTATTCTAGAACATTCTATAACACTAGAACATTCTGGTATTTTCTGCAACACATTGGAGCATTCTAGAATTTTTTCGAAACATCTGTTTCTTTCGAACTTCTACTTTAACACTCTCGAACATTCTGGGAAGAACATTCTAACCAATTTCGGTCACTTCTTCACGCGATACCCTGGTGTTTCACCGACTTCCCATAAAAAGCCCCTCGGTGCGATGCCCCGCCACCCTTATCTTGCAGTTCAAATGGTTCGAATGGTTCTGAGCACTATGGGACTTAACTTCTGAGGTCATCAGTCCCCTAGAACTTAGAACTACTTAAACCTAACTAACCTAACGACATCACAGATATCCATGCCCGAGGCAGGATTCGGACCTGCGACCGTAGCGGTCGCGCGGTTCAAGACTGTAGCGCCTAGAACCACTCGCAGTTCCAAACCGAAATATTCTTCATGCAAGGAGGATGGAGAGCGACAGTGGGC
The DNA here is from genome assembly GCF_023898315.1 of Schistocerca nitens. Taxonomy (NCBI): domain Eukaryota; kingdom Metazoa; phylum Arthropoda; class Insecta; order Orthoptera; family Acrididae; genus Schistocerca; species Schistocerca nitens. The sequence goes on along the minus strand of NC_064620.1, from coordinate 195,524,710 downwards.
CTACCTTATCAGGTGCTTGGGGTGCCGGTGTGGCTTGCGGGGTTATAGCGGCGCCCACGGACAAACTACCTTACATCCGACAGCCCCAACTCATAACAAATCTAAATACCTTACATTTATCATTATACTAGCTGACAAATGCAGTGGGTACATACCATTGTATCAGTTATTAGGCTTTCTTCCAGTTCCATTCACGTACGGAGGGGGGAAAGAATCGTTACTTAAATACTTCTATCCGTACAGTAATTATTCTAATCTTATCCTCACGACCCCTATATGAGCGATATGCTGGGGATTGTAGAATATTACCAAGTCATTCTTTTAAACTGGTTCTTGAAACTTTGTTAACAGACTTTCTCTGGTAGTTTACGTCTGTCTTCCAGTTCAGTTCTTTCAGTATCTCTGTGACATTCTCCTTCGGATTAAACACACCTATGACCATTCGCGCTGCCCCTTTCTATATACGTTGGATAGCGCCTGCTAGTCTTATTTCGTACGGTTCCCACGCACACGAACAATATACTATGGTGGTTCGCAAGAGCGATTTTTAAGCAATCTCCTTTGTAGATTGATTGAACTTTCGCAGTATTCTACCAATAAACCGGAGTCTACCACCTGTTTCACACATGACTGAGCCTGCCAGATAGTTCCATTTCATAGCCCTATTAAGTGTTGCATTCAGGTATTTGTATGAGCTGTCCGATTCCAGCAGTGACTCACTGATACTATAGTCATAAAGCATTACGTTTTATTTTGTGAAGTGTACAGTTTAACGTTTCTTAATATTTAAAGCAAGTTGCCAATAGTTGCACCCCTTGGGAATCTTATCAAGATCAGACTGAATATTTATGCAGCTACTTTCAGATAGTATTTCATTATACGAGGCTAAAAGCCTGATGTTACCGTTAATATTGCCTGCGAGGTCATTTATGTACGACATGAAAAACAATGGTCCCAACACACTTTCCTGGGGTGCACTCGAAGTTAATTCCACATCTGACGATGAATCTCCTCCCTACCCAAAAGTTCTCAATCCAGTCACAAATTTCACTTGATACCCCATGCGATCGCACTTTTTACAGTAAGCGTAGATGTGGAACTGAGTCAAATGCTTTTAGGAAATCAGGAAGTACTGCATGTACCTGACTGCCTTGATCCAAAGCTTTCAGTTTGTCATGTGAGAAAAGTGCGAGTTGGTTTTCACATCAGTATTCTTTTCGGAATCTTAATGTTTATGACGTCATATATCCTGAACTATGTGTCGTACAATGATATAATTTTGCACTTACATTCAATGGTGTATGGGAATACCACCTGAAAAGGCAGTCTGGAATACAGTTATTAGTAAGCAAGTAATAAATTATAACGTCATGCCCCATGCGGTACTTCTACTGAGTTAACAGCGAAAAAGTAGCACACGATTAAATTTTTCCTTTCTTCATTTTGTAGGTGTTGTCAGCGAGAAAAACTTTCGTCAAGGTTTGAAATGATGTGTAAACATTGTTGCAAGTCACTAAGCGCAGTAATTCTCAAATACTGGGTGAATAAGTCCTCGAATTCATGTGTTCGAGGCTACGCTACTCTTTCACTCCCTGCTCCATCCCTTTGATAGTAGGTGGTTCTTAGGTCTCCCAGCGGATTTCACCTGACGGTAAGGTACGTTCATGTCTACTAAACTCAGTTGAAATCAGTCCAGTGTCTTAGAACGAGATATGGAAAACACCCAAACTCACACACATCCACATTTATAATATTTATGGATTCAAAAAATACCAGTAAATACTTGGGTAAAAAATAATGCACAAGGACCGTTCATCCTATACTTCTAAACAAAAACACACGCAGCTGGATACATGCATCGCTGTAATTTCAAATGTATACGATGTATAGAACTTCTTTACTTTAGAATTATTATGTAACATTAGGTAAAATTGAAGGCATTGAAGTGGGTGATGTGGCTGACAAAAAATTATTCACATCAGCAATGAATCTTATTCTAATGTTGTCTCAAACAATGCTGAACCAACAGCAGACCTGTCAACAATAATAATTCTTTGTTTGTATAATTCATTCCACTTTCTCATTTAATGTAGACGTGGCTTGCCGATATATCACATACATTAGAACTTTAGTCCGTTTCCAGTACTATAGTCGTCCCTTGGGAGAATGGCGGTAATTTTGCTGCAATGTAGCGGGTTGCGTAACTGAGGATTTGCATTTAGAAACACTTACCAGAGAATGTTTTATATGGTAGGAGTCTCTGTTCGTTGTCTACATTGACCTTCCTTGTTTTCAGCTATTGACGTATCGTAATGTTATATGACTGTACAGAGATTGAACCTAAAATACTTAAATTCCTCAGAACTAGTATGTACTTTCTTCTTTCCGCTTGGGTTTCTTCTTTTTGTTGAAATAAACAAGTGGAAGGTGAAAGATTAGTGTATGTTAATTTTATCTTTAAATGTATTCCTTTTTATGAGAATAGGTTAATGATGTCAACAATTATGGCTCTGTTTAGTTGGAAATGAAGTGTCCTCATTAGAATACCTTTAATATTACTACGTTGGTTGCAACTTACATATCGGAAAATTCAAAAAGTTTCATTAAGGGCAGCACAAATGCCCTCAGTTATTGCTGAAGTTAGTGGGACTGTTCATAAATTAGTAGACAGGGGTTACTTGTTGTGAAGACCTCGGGTGATTTAAATCCTAACCGCCAGAGAGCATTTAGCATAATTCGTATACGAGGTTATCGTGGCCAGGAAGAGAAATTAATTTGATTCCGCTCCGTCCCCAGTGTATCGCAGAAACTTTCTCAGTTAACTTTCCGTCTTGTGCTCCCGAACTACGACGACGTCTTTCACGAGAGAATCGTTTAACTTTAATCTGAACAAAAGCAGAATATGATAGCAGCGGCCTTGTTCCATTTCGGGAATAATCGCGCTTTTGCAGATGTATTCTGCTTAACTGAGAAGTTGCCTGCTGGCTGAGTTATTAAGGACGAGTGAAACTTTCTGGCAACAGTTCTGCTCCCAGTCCCTCTACCTCGACAGATTGAATAGGCACCTGGCTGCGTCGCTATTGCATAAAAGATCTATTCATTTGTGTAAGACCTAGTTTCTATGGCACTTCCTCCTAGATCTACTGAGACCCTACCCATTCTAGCTTACACATGAGGGTTCGTTTTCTCATCACACTAGGCGCTGCGAAACTTGCTGCACACTTACCAGAAGCAAAAAGAAAATCCGTGGCGTAGTGTCATGCTCAGACAGTGCATATGTATTAAAAGAGAGGGGACACTAAGGATAAAAGGAAACCTAGAACAAATAACTCTGTAATGAATATAAAAAAGCACTGCAAATAACATGTTTTCTATGGTGTATGCATGAATGAACTTGAGTTTTTCGTATTGGAGTTGTACCAAATTCTAATGTTATTATGACTTCTTACAGTATGTCTAGGTAAGTAGAAAACAATTTATTATTCCTTCCCAAGAAATTTCACGGCATTCAAGTTCTATAGCGTGGTATTTTGATAACCTTCCTGTATAACACTGTGACACCTTCAGTTTAGGTCTGCGATCGGGTCGAAGGAGGAATCACATTAACAGACAACGCAACTCTGACGAATATTTTATAGCATCGGTTGTACTGTGAGCAGCCGTTATGCTTGCTAGATAGTTCTCAATGAAACAGGTGACACACTGCATACAAAATGTTGTGAACAACATTTAATACCAGGAAAGAAGTAGTGAAGATAAAAGACTCTGAACGTGTGAAAATACCAATTTTAGCGTACGCATTCGATACAATTATGTATGTTAATACGTGAACACTGTAACTGAGGGTTGATTAAGTTGTAATGAAAGTGAAATTAGCATGGAAGTGACTACAAATATTACTCGTCTATCCAGTACGCACAGCATAAAATATACCATCAATATACATTCATCTTCAATTATTTAATTCTTCTACCAAATGTATCCAATTTATTCGGTTAACTGCTAAAGGTAATGCTGAGAGAATATATCTGTGTTAAGTTGTCTTCTCTCACCGTGTTATATAAAAGTGTAAATTCAGCAGATATTCTAGTCAGTCAAAACACTGGGTGCTCTTGATTCTATAGTGCAATACGCCAATGCAACTTCCTCCCAGGCATTAAAAACGTAATGTAAATAGGCTACTACTTCCTTTTTTCTGAATATGTGTCTACAGGACGTTTCTGAAGTAGCCATACCAACTTCCTGTGATGATTAGACGGGCTCTGCATAGTTGATACCTTCACCAGAAATTGTGGTGTGTGGCTTTTGTGCTACAGTAACAAACGTACGACCTAAAGTTTTTCCACAATCTGAACATACAATCTGGGCGGAGACTACTCAAGAGGACGTCGTTATCAGGAGAAAAAAAATTGGCGTTCTACGGATCGGAGCGTGGAATGTCAGATCACTTAATCGGGCAGGTAGGTTAGAAAATTTAAAAAGGGAAATGGATAGGTTAGATATAGTCGGAATTATTGACGTTCGGTGGCAGGAGGAACAAGACTTCTGGTCAGGTGACTACAGGGTTATAAACACAAAATCAATTAGGGGTAATGCAGGAGTAGGTTTAATAATGAATAGGAAAATAGGAATGCGGGTAAGCTACTACAAACAGCATAGTGAACGCATTATTGTGGCCAAGATAGATACAAAGCCCACACCTACTACAGTAGTACAAGTTTATATGCCAACTAGCTCTGCAGATGACGAAGAAATTGAAGAAATGTATGATAAAATAAAAGAAATTATTCAGATAGTGAAGGGTGACGAAAATTCAATAGTCATGGGTGACTGGAATTCGGTATTAGGAAAAGGGAGAGAAGGAAACGTAGTAGGTGGATTGGGGCTAAGAAATGAAAGAGGAAGCCGCCTGGTAGAATTTTGCACAGAGCACAACTTAATCGTAGCTAACACTTGGTTTAAGAATCATGAAAGAAGGTTGTATACATGGAAGAACCCTGGAGATACTAAAAGGTATCAGATAGATTATATAATTGTAAGACAGAGATTTAGGAACCAGGTTTTAAATTGTAAGACATTTCCAGGGGCTGATGTTGACTCTGACCACAATCTATTGGTTATGACCTGTAGATTAAAACTGAAGAAACTGCAAAAAAGTGGGAACTTAAGGAGATGGGACCTGGATAAACTGAAAGAACAAGAGGTTGTACAGAGTTTCAGGGAGAGCATAAGGGAACAATTGACAGGAATGGGGGAAAGAAATACAGTAGAAGTGGAATGGGTAGCTTTGAGAGATGAAGTAGTGAAGGCAGCAGAGGATCAAGTAGGTAAAAAGATGAGGGCTAGTAAATATCCTTGGGTAACAGAAGAAATATTGAATTTAATTGATGTAAGGAGAAAATATAAAAATGCAGTAAATGAAGCAGGCAAAAAGGAATACAAACGTCTCAAAAATGAGATCGACAGGAAGTGCAAAATGGCTAAGCAGGGATGGCTAGAGGACAAATGTAAGGATGTAGAGGCTTACCTCACTAGGGGTAAGATAGATACTGCCTACAGGAAAATTAAAGAGACCTTTGGAGATAAGAGAACCACTTGTATGAACATCAAGAGCTCAGATGGAAACCCAATTCTAAGCAAAGAAGGGAAAGCAGAAAGGTGGAAGGAGTATATAGAGGGTCTATAAAAGGGCGATGTACTTGAGGACAATATTATGGAAATGGAAGAGGATGTAGATGAAATGGGAGATACGATACTGCGTGAAGAGTTTGACAGAGCACTGAAAGACCTGAGTCGAAACAAGGCCCCCGGAGTAGACAACACTCCATTTGAACTACTGACGGCCTTGGGAGAGCCAGTCCTGACAAAACTCTACCATCTGGTGAGCAAGATGTATGAAACAAGCGAAATACCCTCAGACTTCAAGAAGAAAATAATAATTCCAATCCAAAAGAAAGCAGGTGTTGACAGATGTGAAAATTACCGAACAATCAGTTTAATAAGCCACAGCTGCAAAATACTAACACGAATTCTTTACAGACGAATGGAAAAACTAGTAGAAGCCGACCTCGGGGAAGATCAGTTTGGATCCCGTAGAAATACTGGAACACGTGAGGCATTTCTGGCCTTACGACTTACCTTAGAAGAAAGATTCAGAAAGGCAAACATACGTTTCTAGCATTTGTAGATTTAGCTTTTGACAATGTTGACTGGAATACTCTCTTTCAAATTATAAAGGTGGCAGGGGTAAAATACAGGGAGCGAAAGGCTATTTACAATTTGTACAGAAACCAGATGGCAGTTATAAGAGTCAAGGGACACGAAAGGGAAGCAGTTGTTGGGAAGGGAGTAAGACAGGGTTGTAGCCTCTCCCCGATGTTATTCAATCTGTATATTGAGCAAGCAGTAAAGGAAACAAAAGAAAAATTCGGAGTAGGTATTAAAATCCATGGAGAAGAAATAAAAACTTTGAGGTTCGCCGATGACATTGTAATTCTGTCAGAGACAGCAAAGGACTTGGCAGAGCAGTTGAATGGAATGGATAGCGTCTTGAAAGGAGGATAAAAGATGAACATCAACAAAAGCAAAACATGGACGATAAATAGTTTGGACAAGAAGAGAATAGAAACATTCGATATGTGGTGCTACAGAAGAATGCTGAAGATTAGATGGGTAGATCACATAACTAATGCGGGAGTATTGAATAGGATTGGGGAGAAAAGTTTGTGGCACAACTTGACTAGAAGAAGGGATCGGTTGGTAGGACATGTTCTGAGGCATCAAGGGGTCACCAATTTAGTATTGGAGGGCAGCGTGGAGGGTAAAAATCGTAGAGGGAGACCAAGAGATGAATACACTAAGCAGATTCAGAAGGATGTAGGTTGCAGTAGGTACTGGGAGATGACGAAGCTTGCACAGGATAGAGTAGCATGTAGAGCTGCATCAAACCAGTCTCAGGACTGAAGACCACAACAACAACAACAACAACAACAACAAACATACAATCACGACACACCTCAACACTTTTGTTATACACTGCAACATTAGCGCTCCGAGTGTACAGAAAACTACACTCCTCGATACGATATCGGGTGAGCGTGGATTGTACCGTTTCTACTGATCTCTAATACAGTATGTACTGCCACAAAAATTGGCAAGTTTCCTAAAGTCCCTGGGACGTATAAACAGTACACTTCAGGGCAGTTTATTTACGATTCCCTTTTTACCTACTGATATATGCCGAAGAATTTCGTTTTACTTCAAGATCATAAAAAAGGCCTGTAATGTTTTAGTTAGTTACTGTATGTCAATGTATACAATTCCAGGTTGTGCTACAGGAAAAATGGAAATACTGTTGCTCACGTAAATTTTCATAGAGGAATTCTGCAGGTGTTTAGTGGAATGAACAACTTCATTCCCATCTACATATCTGCATGGATACTCTGCAAATCACACTTAAGTGCCTAATAGAGGGTTCAACGAAATCACATTCACAATAATTCTCTATTATTCCACTCTCGAATTAGCACGCGTAAAAACCGAACTCCTACATCAATCTGTGCGAACTCTTATTTCTGTTATTTTATTATGATGATCGTTTCTCCCTACGTAGATCAGCGTCAAATCTTTTCCCATTCGGAGGGGAAAGTTGGTGATTCAAATTTCGTGAGGAGATTCAGCAGCAACGAAAAATGCCTTTGTTCTAATGATGTTCACCTCAAATCCTGCATCATGTCAGTGACACTCTCTTCCCTATTTCGCGATAATACAAAACGTTCTGATCTTCTTTGAAACTTGTCGATGTAATCCATTAATCCTATCTGGTAAGGATCCCAGACCGAGTAGCAATACTCCAAAAGAGAACAGACAGGCACAGTGTAGCCAGTCGCCTTAGTAGCTGTTACATTTCCAAAGTGTTCTGCCAGTACAACGCAGTGTTTGGCCTATCTTCTAGACAACATTTTCTGTGTGTTTTCTCATATTTAAATTGTACGTAATTGTAATTCCTAGGTGTTAAGTTGAATTTATGACATATAGATTAGACTGATTTATCGTTTAACCGAAGTTTAACGGTTTCCTTTCACCACTCATGTGGATGACTTCAACCTTTTCATTATTTAGGGTCAATTGCCAATTTTCGGACGGTACAGATATCTTTTCTAAATCGATTTGCAATTTGTTTTGATCTTGTAATGAGTTTACTAGTCGATCAATGACAGCATCATTTGCAAACAACCTTTCAGATGGCTGCTCGAGATGTCACCTAAACCACTTGACAGATTTTTTTTTCTTTTTTCTTTCGAGTCATCAGTGTTCTGACTGGTGTGATGGGGCTCGCCGCAAATTCCTCTACTGCGACAAACTTATTATTTCAAAATAGCACTTGCAACGTATGTATCCAGTTATTTGCTGGGTGTAGTCAGATCTCTGTCTTCCCCTAGAGATTTACCACGACAGATCCTTTTATTACAGTGTTAATTATTCTCTTCTGTCTTAACAGAATTTATGTCATTCTACCTTCTTCTTTTTGGTGTTTTCCATGTGTTTCTTTCCTCGCCGATTCTGTGGAGAACCTCCTCCTTCGTTACCTTATCGGCACATCTAATTTTCAGCAGCTCAAATGCTTTGATTCTTTTCTATTCCAGTTTTCCCACAGCCAATGTTTCATTGTGTACCAAACGTACATTCTCAGACATTTCTTTCTCTATTAAGCCTAATGTATCATACTAGTAGACTTCTCTTGGCAATGAATACCTTTTTGCCGGTGCCATTCTACTTTTTATGTTCTCCTTGCTCCGTTCATCATGGGTTATGTTGCTGCCTAGGTAGCAGAATACGTTACATTCATCTGCTTCGTTATCATCAATTCCGGTATCGTGTTTATAGCTGTTCTGATTTCTGATACTTCTCATTAACTTCATCTTTCTCTGATTTATTCTCGGATTCATATTCTTTATTCATTAGGATGTCCTTATCATTCAATAACTCTTGTAAACCTACTTCACTTTAACTCAGGATAGCAACGTGATTAGCGAATCTTATCACTGATACAATTTCACCTATGATTTTAATCTCCTCTTGAAGCTTTCTTTTTATCCGTCTTTGGATGAAAGACTACATCCCTGTCATACACTTATAATGTGAGCATCTCGAACATCTTGCACCATTTACCACTGTCCAACGCTGTTTCCAGGTCGCTAAAACACTTGAACATGTGTTGGTGTTTATATAGTCTTGCTTTTATTATCAACCATAATGCAGCGACACCACAGTTTAAGATAGGAAAGTTAGATTCTGTGCAACATTTCTGAGCACACAAGTACCAGACAGGTGCGGACCTGTGGACAATAAGTTACGCTGACCAGCGGTAGCGAAGTAGAATGGAGGCAACAGCGCCATAGAACCACTGAAAAGAGTAAACGCAGTGGTTTGTATGGCTGAAGTTACAGGTAGAAGTGGCCCACTGGCGCAATCTAGGTGTTGTGAGTACGGGACTCGGAGCAGCGCATGATCAAAACAGAGGTGTACAACCATGTATAAATGGGTGCCGGTTTTCTGAGAAGCCATTTAACTGTGACAGCTCTCCGGGACGGGAGGGTATGTCACACCAGCAGCTACACACAGCAGCAGATGGGACACTAACGTTCCAGTCCACGATGGATCATTCGTTTGACATTCTGAGGATGATGTGGGATCCGTAGCCAGCCAGTCATGGGCCACTCCACAGCTTGCTACCGCGGGCAGACTTGTTGTCTAGCAAGAGACACCGGAGACATCCAGGACGAGGGCCGCAGATTCAGCTGCCGGATCACGGACGCTCGATGTCGCCACGTCCCTAGCCACGCTGGCGAAACAGGACGCCGCGGGTTGCCCTGCAGCAGGCAGCGCTGAGGCGGCAGAGGCGAAGACCGCTGATTTGGCTACCAGCGCATCCTGACGATGACGTTACTCCGCGGCTGTACGAGACCGACAAACAGCTGTGCGTTGCACGGGTCGCTTATTTATTTATTTAGCGTATGGCAATGTACAAATCACGTATGAAAAATCTAAAAGTACATAACACACAAAACAGTTACAATATCACAAACAAACATCTAGGTTAGAAATATAATCGATTGCACTGTTAGTCGCATCCATGAAGTCCCTTGTTGGCCCAGGGTAGGCCCTCAGAGGGCATTCTACCACGATATGGTGAATTGTCTGCCTGTCAGCGCCGCAGTCGCACTGTGGTGATGGCACTATGCTCCATTTGTACAAGGAGTCCGCACAACGGCCGTGGCTCTTCCTGATCCTGTTAAGGGTAGACCAGATTTTGCGGGGCAAATCAAAGCCCCGAGGTCTGTTACATGTTCCCAATAAGGTGTTAACCTGAGGCGGTGTCTTTTCCTCCCATTCTTCGCTCCAGCGGTCCTCAAGAATAAAAGCGTTCTTTACCAGATCTTTGGCACTTGCGAGAGGGGGGTGTCTGGATTTCAATCTATTTTGCTCAATTCCATTACTCAGGGTGTGGATAGGAAGATCTGGGCTATTTTGGATTTTTCGATACTCCCTGACAAGTGCGTGTTCTCTGCGCAAATGTGGCGGCGGGATATGGCTCAATACAGGCAGCCATTGGACAGGAGTTGACCTGATCGTTCCAGATATAATCCTCATCGTTTGGTTCAAGACTGCATCCACCTTCTTGATGTGAGCAACCATATTGGGGAACAGTACTCTGCTGCAGAATAGACAAGTCCTAGTGCAGAGCTACGCAGAACGGAGGCAGTGGACCCCCAACTAGTGCCACAAAGCTTTTGGACAATGTTGTTTCTAGTTCTGACTTTTTCAGCAGTGTTTACAAGGTGTTGTTTATAGCTCAATGTTGCCGGCCGAAGTGGCCGTGCGGTTAAAGGCGCTGCAGTCTGGAACCGCAAGACCGCTACGGTCGCAGGTTCGAATCCTGCCTCGGGCATGGATGTTTGTGATGTCCTTAGGTTAGTTAGGTTTGACTAGTTCTAAGTTCTAGGGGACTCATGACCTCAGCAGTTGAGTCCCATAGTGCTCAGAGCCATTTGAACCATTTGAACCATAGCTCAATGTTCTATCGAGTGTCATGCCCAGATACTTTGGTGTTCTATTATATGGAAGAATGCCGCCATCAAAGCGGATCTTGAGCTCTTTGTTTGCTAATTTGTTATTCAGGTGGAAACAAGTGGCCTCTGTTTTGGATGGGTATGGGTTGGAGCCTCCAGTCACGGAAGTATTTTCCTAGAGTGGTCAAATCGCTGGATAGTGGTCTCAGTTTCCTCCATCACTCGGTGTTGTGTGGCCGAGGCCCAGTCGTCCGCATATCCGAACATTTTGGATCTCGTCCTAGGCATATCGGCTATATACATGCTGAAAAGCAGTGGAGCCAGTACTGAACCTTGGGGCAGGCCATTATAAAGTTTCATGAATTTACTTCTGTTGTTACCGATGACAACCTGGAATGGTCTATTGCAGAGCATTTCGTTGATAAGGTTAGCCGTTTTTAGACATGGCACGATGCGGAGGAGCTTATAAATCAGGTCCTGTCTCCAGACAGTGTCGAACGCCGCCGTCAGGTCAACAAATACCACTGATGTTTTTTTCTGTCTTTGGAAGCCCGCCTCGATGTAGGTTGTTAGAGCGAGGACCTGATCCGTGTAGCTTCTTTTCGGCCGGAAGCCCGCCTGTTCTATCGGTACAGCCTCCAGGATGACTTCGCTCATTCTGTTGTACATAAGTCTCTCCAGTAATTTATAGATCATGCTGAGTAAGGCGATTGGGCGGTAACTCTGAGGTTGGTCACTCGGTTTGCCCGGTTTTAATATGGCAACAATTTTAGCCTTTTTGAGAGTGTGCGGAATTTTTCCAGTTTGCAACACGTTAGAGAAGAATCGCGCAAGCCATAATCTTGCAAATTTACCACAGTTGAGCAGATATTGTGGGTGAATCCCATCAAACCCTGGGGCCTTTCCTGGTTTTATATCGTTCAGGGCCATATTTAACTCTTCGACTGAAAAGGGTTGGGAATAAGATGTATTGTTCTCTGCTGTCGATTTTAGCTCTTTAAGCTCATTTTTAATTTTTGTAGTATGGGCTCGTTCCTTTGGGGCCCTGGACGTCTTGCTGATGTGAACCGCAACTGTATTTGGGGACATAGCGCTGGTCATTCGCTGATTTTTACCTCCACCTCCAAGTCTCCGAAGCAAAGACCACGCCCTTCTGCTTGATCTTGTAAAATCCATTTGTTCCACGGTCTCCATCCACTTATACGCCTGGCCGCGTCTAGGCTATGTAATAGATCGTCTGCAATTTCTTTACCCCCATTATCCAGAAACTGTCTATAAAGCCGTTCACTTTCCTCGCTCCATCCTGGCACATATTCGTTTCTGAATCCTCTGGGCATACTAACTTTAGCTGAGCTAATGACGACTCCAACAAATCTTTCGTAGTTCTTATACGTTGGGGGTATCCATCCAAGGCATTTATCAAGTTTCTCCGAGAAAGCAGCCCAATCTGCCCTCCCAAAGTTCCATCTAGGACGAGGATAAGAGGATATCAGGGGAATAGTAAGACCTATTTCTAAGAGCACTTGACGATGCTGAGAGTGGGGGAAATCCTCAAGTACCCTGCGAGAGACCGGCAGGGGTTTGTTGTTCTGGTGAGTTGTAACAAAACTGAGGTCAGGGCTGGTCTCAGTTAGCCAAGCGGCTGATTTAAATGTACCTCGGTCTTTGGCGTCAAAGATTAGTTGAGTATTATGATCTTCTGTCCATTTCACCAGGTCTTCGCCATTTTGGTCAGATATTCGATATTTCCACAGTTCATGGTGGCTATTAAAGTCACCCACGTATATTGCTGGGTGAGGCAGGATTTGAAGGGCTTGAGGGGGCCACGATTGCCCTGGAGGCTTGTATATATTATTTATTGTGACTTCACCCACTTTTATAATGACTTCGTGAATCTCGTTTGTGGTAGATGTTGATACGAGAGGCACTTCTTCGATATTTCTCCTGACGTATGTTGCCGTGCCATAATGTCTATGGTGTGTGGCTCCTATTAGGTCATAGCCAGATATTATGCCCCTTGATCTTAGCTGCTAGTCATCTTCAGTATGGGTCTCCTGAATTGCAACTACGTCAATGTCGTTCTTTGTTAAAACTTTATGCAAGTACATGCATTTGGCTCTACTTATGCCTTCGATATTCAGGTGGCAGACTCGAATCAGCGATCCGAGTTCTCTAGTCAAAGGGTTCGTTTTGCTAGAATTCATCGTGATTTGCCGTGACCAGGAGATCAACTAAGGATTATCTGGTCGCCTGTACTTTGCTAGTTCATTTAGCGTTACCCAGGGTGCACGTGTAGTATTCTACTACGGACGCGAACTAGCTGAGGCAGCCATTCCGCACCAAGCCCTTTCGCAGTCAGTGAAGTGGTGTCCTCAGCATTGCGGAACCTGCTAACGTAGACCGTGGGAAATGCGGCACTGTAGTTGGAAACAATAAATCACTTGGAAACCTCAGAGGAGTTTTAATATGGTGCTTTCTATATCTCCCCACTACATTTGGTGTTGCTGTTACTTTCGGTGTCAGAAGTTGCCATTGAATTTGGTGTCAGAATAGCAGACGTCGTCTGTACAGTATCACGTTCGAGCCCACCACCTGCATTACAGTCACAAGATGTGGGGTTTGACCTGTTTTCTTTTGAGTGTTAGACGTTTCCTTTCTTTTCTGTTTATGTTTTGAATATGGTTCCTGCCAGGCCATTTCGGATGTTTTGCGTATCATATTATTTTTTTTTGTTGTTGTCAGAATACGTGTTAGTGTGTTTTGGGGCAGTAAGATATCGTTTTTCGTGGCATTTGATTACCTTTGTGTAGGTTTATGATGATACTGAGTGTGATGATATGGAGCTGTAGGAAGTCAGGTTGTTCTTGTACTTATATGTTTTGGTTTGGGACTAGCTGAGAACGAAAGCAACACAACGGCAGAGTCTGGAACGCGAGGTATGTCGGAACCAGAAGCGGATCTTGTTGCAAAAGGTAGCACAGTTGACAGCGGACTATACGCAGTTGAGGAGTGGATTAACATCTAGAACTGAGTGGGAAACCACATCGCATCAGTCATTGTTGCCTAGGATCCCGCAGCAGGAGATTGATCCAGCTGCCGCAAGTTTCATTATTCCGTTTTCTGGTAAGGCATCTGAGGATGTCTGTTCGTTTGTGGAGGACTTGGAAATTTCAGCTGGGATGAATGGTTCGTCTGATGAACAGTTATTACATGTAGCCAAGATTAGATTAACTGGTGAAGCGAAAACATTTGTAAGGTGTTCTGCGGCCTTAAGGAAGGCAGGATAGTTTAAGCAGTTGAAGGAGGGGCTTTTACAAAGGCACAAGGAACATAATAGCGCTCAATTCTTTAGGGAGAGGTTGAGTACAATGACGAAGAGACAGGGGGAGACGGTAGAGAAATTTGCGGACAGAATAAGAGAAATTAACGAGTACACTTACGAATTGGGTCAGAGCGATGAAGCGAATGGTGTTCTGATGCAGGTGGCCGAGCATAGGGCACTTGATGTATTTTTGAGAGGGTTACCGGCGCATGTGTCGCGGAAAGTGGGTGAAGGAACTCCGAAAGATTTTTATTCGGCCATTCAGCAGGCAATCCAATGTGAGGAAAAAGACGTAGCAACAGGGTTACGTGATAGACAAACAGTGTTTTTAGCGTGTATAAAATGTTATAAGTGTGGTCGTATGGGACATGTGCAGAGGCAGTGTACCCAGTCACCGAGGAATAGAGGAAGGGGTGGAAATCAGCAGCGTGGAGGATGAAGAGGTGGAGTTAGTAGAAGTGGACAATCGTTAAACGGCAGAGGGGCCCAAGACTCATCTAAGGGAGCTCCCGTTTAATTTCAGTGCTACAAATACATACGCAGAGGTGGGATGTTCAGTGGTAAGATCCATAGGAACTAAAAAGTTAAAGATTTGTTTGGACACAGGGGCACAAGTGTCAGCAGCTACTAAGAGTTTAATGGGACGAAGGAAGTCTGACCCACCACATTATAGGTTGCGTGGAGTGGGGGATAAGGAGGTCACACCTTTGGGGTCAATGACAGTTGACTTTCGCATAAGCAAAGTCCGATTTGATGGATGCATGGAGGTAGTACCAATGGTAAGCGAGGGCTATGACATGATCCTAGGAGTAGCTTTCTTGCATCAGCATCATGCCAAAATTGACTTAGGACAACAGACTATGGAACTTGGAATGTTATTTGAGCTATGGGAAACTGTTGTCAATGCAGAGCTGTCGCGAGGGACGTTCAACGTATTGAACAAACCAACTGAGCCGCATTAGCATTAAGGCTTAATTCGCATGAGAGTGTGTTTGGTGGCACCGGGAAGTCGCTCTGGGTAAGTGTGGAGTCGAGTCTACCTGTGGGTACCGTATGTGTTATTGAAGCTTTGGAGGGTAATGAAGTTTTTGGTCCATTGAATTGTTTTGTGAAGCGTAGTATTGTACGCGTACAGGAGGGGAACGACTGGAGAGTAGTTCGTATGAATGTGGATAATTGTAGCGCTGTAGACGTGAATTTGAGAAAAGGAGTTTTAGTAGCAAATTTGGATGTGCCAGATGGCGAAGACTGGTGCCCGAGAGGTAGGCGAAGCGATCAACAACTAACTGCCGATAGAACTGCATTGCGTGACAAAGTTAAGCATTTGAAAGGAGGAGAAAGAGAGCGTATGGAAGAATTATTGTGGGAATTTAAGGATTTGTTTTTTTCCGCAAGTTCCGTTGCCAGCGGCCGGCCGTGGTGGCCGAGTGGTTCTAGGTGCTTCAGTCCGGAACCGCGCGACTGCTGCGGTCGCAGGTTCGAATCCTGCCTCGAGCATGGATTTGTGTGATGTCCTTAGGTTAGTTGGGTTTAAGTAGGCCTACGTTCTAGGGGACGGATGACCTCACATGTTAAGTCCCACAGTGCTCAGAGCCACTTTTTGCCGTTGCCACCAACTCTATTAGTTCAACATAGGATACCAACAGGGTAGAAGCACATGTTTACTATAAACCATACAGAATACCGTGGTATTTGTAACCGATTGTGGTGGATTTCATTGATCAGCAGCTTGCGGACGGTATTATAAAGCATAGTAGTAGTTGCTCGAGCTCGGACATTGTCGTTGTGCCTAAAAGATCTATGGATGGGACTAAGAAATACAGGTTCTGTTATGACTACCGATACCTTAATAATAAGACAGTAACAGATGCATACCCAATTGCAAACATATTAGAGACTTTGGATCACTTACGACAGTGAGGGTACATATATACGATGAATTGGACAAGCGGTTATCATCAGTTATAGGTGGCTCCAGAGGATCGTCCAAAAAGTGCTTTCTCTACTCCTGGAGGCCATTACCAGTACATAAAAATTCCATTCGGTTTGAAAGACGCTCCAGCAAGGTTTCAGGGGGTTCCTAGACAGTGTCTTGAGGGGTTTGAAACCACGGCAGTGTCTTGTCTATTTAGATGAGATTATAGTGTTCTCAAGTAGTATGGAGCAACATAGACAGCGGTTAAGGGAAGTCTTTATGAGGTTAAGAACAGCTCTTAGGACGCTGAGCCTGGAGTTGTGTAATTTTGCTTTAGACGAAGTAAACTATTTGTGTCACATTATCATTAAGGACGGAGTGCGAACAGATTCGAGGTTGCTACAGGCTGTAAGGGATTTTCGGGAACCGAAAACAGTTAAGAAAGTGCAGTCATTCATCGGAATCAGCAATTTCTATCGAAGGTTCGTGGAGGGTTTTGCAGATTTAGCACAGCCGTTAACGCGATTGTTACGGAAGGGTGTGAAATTTGAGTGGACAGAAGAGTGTCAGAAAGCTTTTGACAAACTGAAAGAAATGCTAACATCAAGACCGGTTCATGTGTTTCCAGATTTTGAAAAGGAGTTTATACTAGCATGCGATGCATCGAATCAAGTATTGGGGTGTGTTATTAGTCCGGAATTTGATGGGAAACAACATCCTGTAGCCTATGCGTCTAGGCAGTTGAATGCAGCAGAGAGTAATTATTCAACAACAGAGAGGGAGATGCTTAGTGTAATCTATGGAATCACATATTATAGATATTATTTATATGGGAGAAGATTTCGGTTAGTGACCGATCATGCTGCGTTGAAGTGGTTGTTGGGGTTGAAGGATCCGTCCGCTAGACTCGCTAGATGGGCTTTGAGGATTAGTGAATTCGACTAAGAGGTAGTTCACAAGCCTGGGAAGAAGGACGGTAATGCGGATGCACTAAGTAGGAAGGGGCAAAAGTAGAAGTCATAGGTTATGACCCAGCGGTATGGCAAGAATTATTGGATGCCGACAACTATTGTAAATTGTATCGGACACACCCACAATTTAATATGTACGACTGTCTTCTGTGCAGGGAAACGAAGTTAGGGCCAAGGGTAGTACTGCCAGCGAAGCTAAGGGATGAGGTTTTAAAGGAAACATGATCACTTGTTATCTGGTCATGGCGGGTGTAGAGCGATTGCGTAAGCCAGCCGCTGCTGTGGCGGGGGACTCAAGGTCACTGATAAGAACTTTAACATTGCACATGCTGTTGCCTCCTTGAGCCCCCGGTTCGTGATGTACCCTTGTCCGGTTCTCAGCTACGCTACAGATCACTTTCTTTTTGACAATAGAGTATACCTCATACACCACCTTTGATCTGGTCACGTGACCTCACCTTTGCCATAATATATAATGATTCATTTGTTTTTTTTTTTTTTGTATTAGTTTGATTGAGATGTAATTCTTTTAGGAATGTATATGCTGTATTGTGGCTGTTTTTGTTTGCAATTGTTATCACGTGACCTATTTGCTTCGTTATACGATGTATATAGGAGAATGTTTGCA
The DNA here is from genome assembly GCF_023898315.1 of Schistocerca nitens. Lineage (NCBI taxonomy): Eukaryota > Metazoa > Arthropoda > Insecta > Orthoptera > Acrididae > Schistocerca > Schistocerca nitens. The sequence continues at coordinate 195,506,802 of NC_064620.1, read as the reverse complement.
GTCCACGTGCACTGGACACACCTGTACCTGCACAAGTAATAGCGACAATATGAGACAAGTTCATATGCGTATCAGAACGATTAAAGTCCATGTTATACATAGACACCACAGAGTCTGTCGAAATATGCGGTAGCGACACCTCTCTTGGCTGGTGTTTGGGTCATATTTTTTGACGTTGTTGTTGGATAATATGTTGTTCTGCGAGCTGTATGGTTACTAAGACGACGGACCCTTGTGTCAGGCATCGTGGCAGCGTTCAATGCAGTTGCGTGTGCAGCAGCGGCAGCGCGAAGTCTCGCTCGCCCCAGAGGGGACTTTAACTTTTTGCTGGACTTAGAATATTTCACACTGCCAGCAGAGCGTTATCCCGGACGGGAGCGCTAGCCGTACTAGGTGCTCCCGTCCGCTGCTGACGCGCTGCCACGATTGCGTAAGCCAGCCGCTGCTGTGGCGGGGGCCTGCAAACTTTCTCCTATATACATCGTATAACGAAGCAAATAGGTCACGTGACAACAATTGCAAACAAAAACAGCCACAATACAGCATATACATTCCTAAAAGAATTACATCTCAATCAAACTAATAAAAAACAACAACAAATGAATCATTATATGTTATGGCAAAGGTGAGGTCACGTGACCAGATCAAAGGTGGTGTATGAGGTATACTCTGTTGTCAAAAAGAAAGTGATCTGTAGCGTAGCTGAGAACCGGACAAGGGTACATCACGAACCGGGGGCTCAAGGAGGCAACAGCATGTGCAATGTTAAAGTTCTTATCAGTGACCTTGAGTCCCCCGCCACAGCAGCGGCTGGCTTACGCAATCGTGGCAGCGCGCCAGCAGCGGACGGAGAGTGGCGGAGAGGTAGTGGTGGAGAGGTAGGAAGGTAGATGTGCATCAGTATGTCAGGAATTGTATACCGTGTGTGCATAGAGCAGATTTGAGTCGGTAACAGATATAGCTACGATTGAGGGAGGCGACATGTCAATTCTCTGTGTTGGGGACTGATTTTCTTAGGACCTTTCAGGCGAACACGATTGGGGAACAGATTTGTTCTCATAATAATACATCATTTTCCGAGGTACGTGGTGATGGTGGCTATGCCAGATCAACAGGCAGCAATGGTCGCACAAGCATTACTGAACAACTGCATTTTGAAGTTTGGTGTACCGAGACAATAATTACTGACCAAGGGACCAACTTCATGTCGGATTTAATGAAGGAACTGTATACATTGTTGAACGTAAAGAACGTGAAGACGAGCGCGTTGCATCCACAGGCCAACAGAAGGACAGAACGGGTACACCGGACAATCGGGAAGATGCTGAGTTTTTATGTGGATTCTCATCAGCATCAGTGGGACGACGAAGCATACTGTACGCGCATATAATGTAGAAATGCCATCACCGTTTGATTTAGTGAATCTACAGAAAGGAAGGACCAGTGAATCTGTACGTCAATTCACGAGGAAAATTCGGGATGTTTCGAAACGGGTACAAAAGGCGAATATGAAGGCTTTGGAAAAGCAGGAAGACGCAGTGAAGCGGAAAGGAAGTTTACCACAGTACAGAGTGGGGCAATGGGTACTACTGTCCAGTCCCTATACGCAAAAAGGGAAAACAAAGAAGTTCCTCACAAGGTATCAAGGGCCATACCAAGTTGTTGAAACCACATCCCCGTTTATGTTAAGCTTCAGCTGAGAACTGGCACAACGATAGTACACATTGGACGGTTACGGCCACTTAAGGGTTGCCCGGATGTGATACCAGGCATGTCACAGGAAGGAAAGAGGAAGAAAGAGAGAGTGAAGAGAGGGGCTAAGCACTGAGAATATAGAGTACAGCATGAAGTACCATATGTTTGCAATCCAGAATGTAGTATAGTATTTGTAGCTGCCTGCAGCTCACACCGAGTGGCGCTGAGTCGGCAGGGACAGAGATCGCTGAGCCAACTCCCGGCATCTTGACGACGACGCAACTCCGCTGGCGTACAAGGCCGACTGGACACAGCATTACATTACACAGGCCGCTGGGGTGCTTGCTCAGCATTGCATGGCCCTCTGATGCAGACCAAGAGGAACGAGGGCACTGTAGCTAGAAAACAATAAATCACTTGGAAAGTTCTCGCCGAGTTTTAATACGGCACCTCCTTGGCACCCACCAACTACACGTGTGTTTTACTATATCTGTTTTCTATTTGTAAGTTGTAGTGACGTTTAAATTTTTTTCTTTCTGTGTGTAAAATATGTCCCCTTCCCTGGTATGAACTTGTTGTCACATTCTTTTTCTCCACACTGCATGTGCGTGCAGATGAGCTAATCCTTTCAGTATGTGAAATTTAATTTCATTTGTGGCATAATTTGTTGAACAGCATATTCAGATAATAATCTGCACCCTTTACAAGGCTTATACACATAATGCAGTTTCTGACATGAGGAATTCTGAACAGCTATGTCAAAATTCACTGTGTGACTAATGTTTACTGACCAAGTCCATGATGGAATTTGTAGAAAATATGTAGATATTTTTTAATATTTCGGATATCATTGTATTTATAGCGATAGATGACGTTCGTTGATGAAACACAAGTAGTGTCTAGGAAGTATATGTGCTAGAACACAACAATAAATAAAACTAAGCATACTATATTGCCACCATTAATCAAAGATAATGCTTTAACTTAGCATCTGCGTTAGTGTAACATACTTCAGTATTATTAACAATGACATTAAGTCCCAGTAGAGATATCTTGGTCAGTCACAGATTGTATCTGTTGTTTCTATTTGCACAGAGAATGTTGAGAGGGCGAGATCCACAAAGAATATATGGAAAGCACCGACTTATAAGATGCAAGTGTATTTTATTTATTGTTTGGATTGCAGACACACCTTACTGCTGTTATTTTTACGTTTAGTTTATATGTTTGGCAGTTCCTTATTTACATGAGTTCTTGTCAGGTCTAATTTACCTAATTCTATAGCATACAATAGTTTATCAAACATTGCTCACTCACTGAATCTATATAATCTAATAACGGAATGAGACTACAAACTGGTCATGTGTGGTATACTGAAGGGTCCAGAACATTGCGTTAAAATGCTGAAGACTTTCAGACGACGATTGAGTTGCCAAAGCTGCAGGAAGATATGCAATGGTACGTAAACGACATTCACGCTCAAATTCGAAAACACTAAAATATACAGTTATTCCTGCAAATGGCGAGAAGGCTGAAAATACGACAAACTTAGTACTCAACAAGTCTAATGCAGTTTATCACAGAAGAATGAAAGTGCTGATTTCTCAGTCCCCACAACAAAAACAGTGGTTTTGTTCGCAATGTTGGGCATAGAATTTTTGCAAAACGACGTCATTATCGACTGCAAGAAGTTTGCTGTAGTAGTCAATAGTTTAGATATCTAGGCAGTAGGAATGAGATATTATATTGAAATCACCCTCAGAGCCACAGTATCTCTGTTTGAGGGAAAATATGCAAATCGTTAGACCTACACATGCAACAGACATTATGGGGTAAGCATATGAGGAATAGAACACCTTCAACATTTTGGTGTCATCTGAGGAGCATCACTGGAGGAAAGGCAATATCATTATCAGTAAAAACAGCTGTGATATAATGCCAGAGAAGCGAAATCAACTCTATACTTGCACTAGTGGGCAATATTTACACAATGATGGGTAAAAGAAGCTCTCCATCAGTGACACAGATAGCGAGCTACGTCAGCTCAGGGAAGGAATCAGATATTCCAAAGGAATATCCATGGATACAATTCAGTTTAAAATATGCTACCCAGACATGACGCCACTTTGTAGATGATGAGTTAAGGTGACTGTATCTCTGTTTGGTTTATCTTAATGATATCCTAGTTTTTTGTCAAGTGTCAGCAATGCATGAGGAACACCTCAAAGCAGTGTTCAGCTGGATAAGCTGATACGATCTAGCAATAAAAGAAGCAAAAAGTATTCTACACAAGAAACAAGTATCATTACTTGGTACACAGCTTCAGCAGCCAGTATTTGTCCGTTAAACGAGAAAATCTAAGTCTGTAAGGACTTCCTACATCTAGTGGATTTCCAGCACTTAAGGGGATTCCTTAGAATCCTGAACATCTATTGACGATACCTACTGAGAGTGGTGACGATTCTGGCACTGCTGACAACAGTACTGTCAAGCAATGGCCTACGCTGGACATCAGAGGTGCATTGTGCCTTTGGAAACTTAAAAGAAAACTTACAGAAAGCACTGCTGTTTCCAGAATTAGATTTTCACTCTGCAGTGTAGTGTGCGCTGATATGAAACTTCCTGGCAGATTAAAACTGTGTGCCGGACCGAGATTCGAACTCTGGACCTTCGCCTTTCACGGGCAAGTGCTCTAACAACTGGGCTACCCAGGCATGACTCAGGCCCTCTCCTCACACCTTTACTTCTGCCAGCACCTCGTCAACCTTCCAAACTTTACAGAAGCTCTCCTGCGAAACGACGTAGGGTAATACCAAAAGCAGCAGAAAATAATGTAACGGGAGTAGGATTCATTATGAATAGGAAGGTGGGTCAGAGACTGTGTTCCTGTGAAAAGTTCAGTTTTAGGGTTGTTCTCGTCAGAATAGACAGCAAACCAACGCTGACAAAAATAGTTCTGTTGGGCTACAGATACTGCGATAGTAAGTAGCTCAGTAAGCACTTCGGTTGAGCAAGAATAGACATCTCTTAAAAGGGCAGTTACAGAAGATGGAATGAAAATCGAAGGTACAAGGAAGGTAGTTGCGAAAAAACCGTGGATAACAGATGAAACAATTGAGCAGATCTACGAAATAAGTAAAATAAATGTTCAGAAAAATACAGGACTCCAGAAACAAAAGTCACTTAAGAGGAGAAACCACATTAGGAGGTTCAAAAAATCCGACCTTTTTATTGCATAATAAGCTGTCAAAATTTCAAAGTGAAATTCGCATTCGTTTAAATTTTATAAGCATAGAATCTTACCCCATTGGACCACGACGTACAGAAGGAAATTCTTCCAATATTTGGAGATTTATCACGCCATGAGTTACTTGAGAGACGTTTAGGTGGCCACACACAAAATTCGAATGAAAGTTTTAATTCCACTATTTGCCGATTAGCTCCTAAACACTTGTACTCCGGACTGGCATCGTATTTAGCGGCGGGCTTATTCAATAAAGGAAATTCAAACCTTCAATGGTCATCAACGAGGCAGGAATTGTAGTAGGCACGCAAAGCTTCAGTTATGCCGAACAAATGGATAACCAGCGCGTTAGCCGGAAGAATCGACGTAATTCATCGGACTCGACGGAAAATGGGAAAGCTCGGAAAGCACTGCTGCAAGTGCAAAACGAAGCCTATGAGGAAAAAGAAGGATTGTTATATGGTGCTGGAATCGCATATTAATCGGTAAGCTTGTTACATTATTGTTAACTCACTTGAAATTCTAGTTTCCGAGAATTTATTTTTCAAACTCGTTTATCGCGAAATGACTTTTTAACATTTGCCTGCAGTCTAACTCAAAAGTATAGAACAGATAATTATGAAAATTCGTAGTATGATTCTGTATAAAATTACGAATTATATGAACCAACTTGTGAGATGATATCCTGATTTTAAGGGAATTTTTCTTTGCATAATTAGGGAAAAAATCGTGAAAACCGAAGTAAATTGTTCCAACGTCTGCAAAATTTTTAATTTTCATTATTTTCACTTGCATTGAGGTTCGTATTCTTAGAGAATAAGCTATTAATGTAAAATCAAAACGGTTTTGATTTCAGATGAAAATCGGAATGGTTGCACGGCACGCAACTGGAACTATACTCACAAACTTCAGTGGACATCACAGCATAACTTCGTTATTTTTGGCTGAAATTATTCAAAAAAAATCACAAAAATGTTTTAAATAAGATTGAAATTATGTCAAAATTTGATTAAATTGTAATTAATTCTTCCCACCAACAAAGTCCCAAAAATCAGTGTCAAACAGCCTTCTATTGTGGTTTCCCCCCTTAAGAAGGGAGAAAATAGGAGGTGATGGGAGCTAAAGTAAAATGGCTTCAGGAAAAATGTGAAGAATTGTCGGAAGGACAGACTCAGCACACAGAAAAGTCAAAACAGTGTTCGGTGAAATTAAAAGCAAGGGTGGTAACATTAAGAGTGCTATGGGAATTCCACTGTTAAATGCAGAAACGTTAGCGAATAGGTGGAAAAAGTTACGTCGAAGTCCCGTATAAGGTTAAAGACCTGTCCGAGACGTGAGATAAGAAGAAACAGGAGTCGACGTTTAAGAGATAGGAGATCCAATATCAGAATCAGTATTTAAGAAAAGCTTTTACAACTTAAGATGAAATAAGATGGAAGGGACAGATAACATTCCATCGGAATTTCTAAAATTATTGGAGGAAGTGGAAACAAAATGTCTATTCACAATGGTGTGTATAATGTATTAGACTGGCGATATTCCGTCAGACTTTGGGAAAAACATGAGCCACAGAGAGATTACTGCACACTCAGCTTAACAGGGCGTGTATCCAATTTGCTAGCAAGAATGATGTACATAAGAATGGGAAAGAGAACAGAAAATTCATGTTATTGAGGATCTGTTAGATAACGATTAGTTTGCCTTTAGGAAAGATAAAGGCACGAAAGAGCCAGTTCTGACGCTGCAGTTGAAATGGAAGCAAGATTGAAGAAAAACCGACACACGTTCATTGGATTCATCGACCTAGAAACAGCGTTCGGCAAGGTGAAATGGCGAAATTCTGAGAAAAAAATGGTTAAAATATACGTGATGACGGATAATATGCAATATGTATAGGAACTGAGAGGAAGACCAGAAACGAAGTGCTCGGGTTAATAAGAGCGATAAGGCCTTTCACCCCTACTGTTAAATCTATACGTCGATAAAGCAATGAAAGAAATACAAGAAAGGTTCAAGAGTGGGATTAAATTTCAGAATGAAGGGACATTAATGATAATAAGATTCGCTGATGACATATCCGTCCTCAGTGAAAATGAAGAAGAATTACAGGTCACTGAGAACAGAGAATGGGCTGAGAGCAAATCGAAGAAAGTCGAAAGTAGTAAGAAGAATCAGAGATGAGAACAGCGAGAATCTAAGCATCAGAACTGGGAATCATGAAGCAGACTAAGTTCAGGAATAACCAATGACGGAAGAGCAAGGAGGACACCAAAAGCAGGTTAGCAATGGCAACTAGGGCATTGCTGGCCAAGAGAAATCTGCTAGTATCAAACATAGATCTTAATTTCAGGAAGAGATTTCTTAGAATTTGCGTCCGGAGCACAACATTGTATGGTAGTGAAACAATGACTGCGGAATAAACGGAACAGGAGGCAATTGAAGTCTTTGAGACGTCGAGCTACACATTTATAGCTCAACGGTAGAGACTAGAGATAGATCATGTGCACATATTTGAGCAATATAGAATTACGTCAAATGTATTGAAAGCTTACTAACAAGGAGAAAATGGGTATAGTATCCTCTGCAACAAGAAACATGGGTGTAATACGCATATAGAATATACGTTGAATTAACTAACACTTATTCACAGTAAACATTAATCACATTAGTCATTTTAAACACATTTAAGGATCAGCATGTGTCTCGAAGTTCTCTACATATCGCACGTATTCTTGCTGTAATATACATACAATGAAATATCTGTGTTATCTGCCGATGGCAACTTGTACAAAGAACGATTCCACTGAAGGCAGAACATATCCAGCTAGGTACGCGCACGTCGATTATAAACTTGGTAAAATTGTAAATGAGCACATGTGAACTAGCCAAGGAAGCATAAGAACTTATGGTTGGTTGCTGGATATGAAACAGTTAAAGAGAAAATTGAAATAGTGGTAGGTTACTGTTGTAGAAAAACCGACACGATTTTTCAGTAACGAAATTACAGAAGTTCACTGTGGCATCATGTGGAATGTAATGACAACAAATTATCGAAATCATAACAAATGGAAAATCACGTAATTTCTAAAGTCCATAGTAATACCACAAAAGTGAGACATTCACGTGAGGATGACCTACATTCACGAAGGACCTAATGGAAGAACGATATTTATCCTTGATCAAGGAACAAAGTCTCTCAATCGGAAAAACGGATTTAGCCTTGGTCGCAAATAAAGCACATTTAGAAAGCTGAAAAATAAGTATAATATTAAACCAAAGCACGCGAACATTCAACGTTGGAGCAAAAAATACTTTTAGGCTGCAGGATGGAGATGGCAGTAGTCGTGAAAGATTATAGAAAGTCGTCGAATTTGTACTGACAGAATCATTAAGGTGGAGGCAGCGTCCAAGAGATGCGTGTAAACCCAGCGATACCGGAAACACAAATATATTCGTCTTCAAATGCAAATGAGCATGACAGTTCAAATCTCAACCGCCCTGGCATGGGGATGTTCAGTCACTTGCAGCCTCCAAAATAGAGCGTATAGATGTTCTAGTACTTTGCAACCGAAGACTGTGGCATTCCTAGCATACGAAAATTGTGCATAGTGTGTCATTTTACCTCGTCAGTGACTTATAACTTGCGTAAAGATAAGCGATATGGGACGTGTTTTCTACCGCCAATATTAAAGAGTTAATCCTTGATATCGACGATAGTAGTTAATTTGCTGACGTATCTTGACGCTGATACCCCATCGAACGTCTTGTAATTTGAAATCTATGAAAAAGATGGATGCCACAGCTTTCGATGGAAGGACGGAAGCCATTTCCTTAGCTCCACGGATGAAGGTGGTCCATAAATGTTTCATGATGTTCCTTTTTACGACTCAAAGCGCCGCCTTTATCGATTCCAGCTCGCTGCGTCTGCCAGACTTACGCAGCGACTGCCTGTGACAAATGTCCTGCGTGCCGCTCTTTCGAGGATTGCTGAATACGGGCTAATGGTATATCTACATAGATATCCCGCAAGCCAGCGTACAGAGAGTGGCGGAGGGTACCCCGTACCACCACCTGCCCTTTCCTATCCTGTTCCACTCTCAAATAGAGCGAGGGAAAAACTGCCGTCCGTATGCCTCCGTATGAGTCCAAATTTATCTTTGTGGTCCTTACGCTTAATTTACACTACTGGCCATTAAAATTGCTACACCACGAAGATGACGTACTACAGACGCGAAATTTAACCGACAGGAAGAAGATGCTGTGATATGCAAATGATTAGCTTTCCAGAGCATTCATACAAGGTTGGCGCCGGTGGTGACATATGCAACGTGTAGACATGAGGAAAGTTTCCAACGGATTTCTCATACACAAACAGCAGTTGACCGGCGTTGCCTGGTGAAACGTTGTTGTGATGCCTCGTGTAGGGAGGAGAAATGCGAAGCATCACGTTTCCGACTTTGATAAAGGTCGGATTGTAGCTATCGCGATTGCGGTTTATCGTATCGCGACATTACTGCTCGCGTTGGTCGAGATCCCATGGCTGTTAGCAGAATATGAAGTTAGTGGGTTCAGGAGGGTAATACGGAACGCCGTGCTGGATCTCAACGGCCTTGTATCACTAGTAGTCGAAATGACAGGCATCTTATCCGCATGGCTGTATCGGGTCGTGCACCCACGTCTCGATCCCTGATTCAACAGATGGGGAAGTTTGCAAGACAAAAACCATCTGCACGAACAATTCGACGACGTTTGCAGCAGCATGGACTATCAGCTCGGGCACCATGGCTTCGGTTCCTCCTGACGTTCCATCACAGACAGGGGCGCCTGCGATAGCGTACTCAACGACGAACCTGGGTGCACGAATGGCAAAACGCCATTTTTTCCGATGAATCCAGGTTCTGTCTACAGAATCATGATGGTCGCATCCGTTTTTGGCGACGTCGTGGAGAACGCACAACGGAAGCGTGTATTCGTCATCGCCACACTGGCGTATCACCCAGCGTGATGGTATGGAGTGCCATTGGTTACACGTCTCGGTCACCTCTTGTTCGTATTGATGGCACTTTGAACAGTGGACGTTACATTTCAGATGTGTTACGACCCGTGGTTCTGCTCTTCATTCGATCTCTGCGAAACCCTACATTTCAGCAGGATAATGCACGACCGCATGTTGCAAGTCCTGTACGGGCATTTCTGGATACAGAAAATGTTCGACTGCTGCCCTGGCAAGCACATTCTCCAGATCTCTCACCAACTGAAAACGTCTGGTCAATGGTGGCCGAGCAACTGGCTCGTCACAATACGTCAGTCACTACTCTTGATGAACTGTGGTATCGTGTTGAAGCTGCATGGACAGCTGTACTTGTGCACGCCATCCAAGCTCTGTTTCACTCAATGTCCAGGCGTATCAAGGCCGTTATTACGGCCAGAGGTGGTTGTTCTGGGTACTGATTTCTCAGGATCTATGCACCCAAATTGCGTGAAAATGTTATCACATGTCAGTTCTGGTATTGTATATTTGTCCAATGAATACTCCTTTATCATCTGCATTTCTTCTTTGTGTAGCAATTTTACTGGCCAGTAGTGTATGTCGGCGGCAGTAGAAATGTTCGGCTGTTGGCTTCAAATGCCGGTTCTCTAAATCTTTTCAATAGGGTTTCTCGAAAAAAACATCATCTCTCCAGGGATTCCCTTTTTATTTCCCGAAGAATCGTCGGAAGACCTACGTATCGTTCAGTCCTACCATTAACAAACCTGTCAACCCGGCTCTGAATCTCTTCGATGTCTTCCTTCAATTCGATGTGGTAAGGATCCCAAACGCACGAGAAATATTAAAGAATAGCTTGCCTCAGCGTCCTGTATCTGGTTTTCTTTACAGGTGCACCTCTGTTTCCTAAAATTCCCCTGTAAACCGATGTCGAACATTCGCTTCGCTACCAATGTTGTCACATGCTCTTTCCATCTCATATCGCTGTGCAACGTTACGCTCAGATACTTAAACGACTTGATTTTGTCACGCAGGAAACTAGTAATACTGTATCCAAACATTACAGCTTTGTTCTTCCTATTGATCTGCATTAACTCTTTTTTTCCACACTTAGGCTAGCTGCCATTCATCACACCAACTGGAAAATTTGTCTAAGTCGTCTTGTATCTTCCTACAGTCGCTCAACTTCGACATCTTACCGTACATCATGACATCACCAGCAACCAACTGTAGATTGCTGCCCACCCTGTCTGACAAATCATTTATGTGTATAGAAAACAACAGCGGTCCTATAAAACTTCCATGGGGCACTCCTGACGATACCCTTGCCTCGAATCGCCGTCTAGGATAACATATTGGGTTCTATTACTTAAGAAGTCTTCGAACCACTCATGTATGTGTTAACTGACTCTATATTCTCGCTAGGCGCTCAGTCAGGACCCGTGCGACTGCTGCGGTCGCAGGTTCGAATCCTGCCTCGGGCATGGATGTGTGTGATGTCCTTCGGTTAGTTAGGTTTAAGTAGTTCTAAGTTCTGGGGGACTTATGACCACAGATGTTGAGTCCCATAGTGCTCAGAGCCATTTGAACCATCTATATTCTCGTATCTTCGTTAACAGCCTGCAATGGGGTACCGTGTTAAATGCCTTCCGGAAATCTAGAATTATGGAATTTGTCTGTTGCCATTCATCTGTAGTTCGCAATAAACCAAGTGAGAAAAGGGCAAGCTGAGGTCGCACGAGCGATGCCTTACAAAACCATGCTGCTTCGTGGACATAAGCTTCACATTCTAAAGAAAGATTATTACATTCGAATTGAGAATGTGTTCAAGGATTCTGTAGCTAACCGAGACTAGGGATATTGGTCTGTAACTTTGTGGGTCTGCTCTTTTACCCTGCTTATATACTGGGATCACCTGCGCCTTCTTCCAGTCGCTTGGAACTTTGTGATAGGCGAGAGATTCGCGACAAATAAAAGCTAGGTAAGAAGCCATTTTATAGAGTACTCTTTGTGAAATCGAACTAATATTCCATCTGGACCACGTAATTTATTTGCTTTCAGATCTTTTAGTTGTTCCTCTACACCAGAACTGCTTCTTACTATGCCGTCCATATGAGAGTCTGTCCGATGGTCAGATGACGGTATGTTTGTACGATTCTCCTGTGTGAACAATTTATAACCGTGAAATCTAGAGCATAGGCTATCATTTTGCTGTCTTCAACTGCAACACCACACTGGTCAACAAGGGACTGAATGGAAGCCTTAGAACCGCTCAGCGATTTTACGTAAGACCAGTATTTCCTCGTGTTCCCTGCCAGATTTTTTGCTACGGTGCGACAGTGGTAGTTGTATCCTTCGCGCATAGATCTGTTTACAGACGCAGGAATCTCTAATAACCTTCGCTTGTTGTCATTTGTGCGTCCCATTTTGAAGCGAGAGTGCAACACCTCTTTACTTCCTTAGCATCCTCGGCATTTTGTAGCTAAACCATGGCGGTCTTCAGTATTCTTTATCTACTTACTAGGCACATAACACTCCACACCACGATTTACGATTTGCTTAAACTTTGCCCATAATTCCCCTACATTCACCATACTGGAACTAAGTGATGCCAATTCACTGTCTAAGTGAGATACTAAAAACTGCTTATCTGTTCTATCTAGTAGAAACAATCTACTAGCCTTTTTGACTTTTTTATTAATTTTCTCAACCATAGTTCCTACAGTGACATTATGATCGTTAATCCCCGTTTCTATACTAACATAGTCGAGAAGGTCCGGTGTATCTATAGCTACAAGTTGTAAAATGTATCCATTGCTTCAGGGCTGCCGAGCTAGTTGCTCCAGTTAAGTTTCAGATGACGTTCTGTCTTCCGTCGCACCCCCCCCCCCCCTCCCCCCGCCTCAGCGAATCCATAGCCATCCAAGTCTACACTCGGTAGGTTAAAGTCACCTTCCAACTAGTATTGCATGACCTGGGTATTTACGCGCTGTCGTTCTAGACTTTCTTTGAATAACTCTAGAACCGCCACAGCAGAATCGGGTGCCGGTAAAAGAAATCCAACAATTATCTTGGTTTCACCTACAACTGTTATATGCCGTCAAATAACTTCACTGTCACACTCAACTTCAATCTCACTAGAGATAGGCCTTCCTATGGCCTGTAATCTGTCGTCCACGACTCGCAAAATATTTCAGAACTTTCTACTTCGGGTGTCAGCCAGCTCTCAGTCCCAAGAATAATTTGAGCACGAGATCTGTATGAGGTAAATTCTTGAACTTTAATACGAATACTTCAGCAGTTTAATGATGAAACTGAAACAGCTGAAGTGTATTTAATCTGATCGCCGTTTAACTTCCATTGCAGCATATCGACTGTCGAGTGTACATCGGAGCACCTCAGACTCCAGAGTCGCCTCCGAATTGTGTACAGGTATCCATGTCAAAACTTTCATTGTAGTGTTGACGTGTAGAAAAGCCGTATCACTGAAGATATGTAACGAATAGTGGTATAAAGTGCCCTTACAATCCGAAGGCGCCCATAGGGTGGAGGGTTTCCAGCTTCTGCTTAATAGGCCAGGGGACCACTACACACAGGAAGCGATACACAGGTATCCGGGGCTCTGTTGCGGAGACTAGGCAGTTTTTTAGGTTACAGGGCATCGAGGAAACTACAGTAATGACATCGGTCTCAATGGGTGTAGGACAGACACAGGATAGTAGACCTAGAAACTGTCGTATTGTAGTTGTAAATTTTTGTAGCTTTGTTGCGTAAGAACAGTTCCAAGCGCTAACAGAAAGCACTGAAGCTCAAATCGTTTTAGGTATGGAAAGGTAGCTAAAGCCGGAAATAAGTTCAGCTGAAATTTTTACAAAGGACTTAACCGTGTTCAAAAAGTATAGATTAAATACATTTGGTGGAGGAGTGTTTATTGCTGTCAGAAGTTGTTTACAATGCAGTGAAACAGAAATAGATAATTCCAATGAGTTATTATGTGTAGAGGTTATCTTGACAACCTGGATAAATTAATAACTTGTTACTTTTACCGACCCTCCAGCTCAGATGATACAGTTGCTGAACAATTCGACAAAAACATGAGTCTCATTTCAGATAGGTACCACATTCATACAGTCAATCTACCGTCGATATGATGGCGAAAATACACGTTTAAAGTCGGAGATGCCCGCATCTCGTGGTCGTGCGGTAGCGTTCTCGCTTCCCACGCCCGAGTTCCCGGGTTCGATTCCCGGCGGGGTCAGGAATTTTCTCTGCCTCGTGATGGCTGGGTGTTGTGTGCTGTCCTTAGGTTAGTTGGGTTTAAGTAGTTCTAAGTTCTAGGGCACTGATGACCATAGATGTTAAATCCCATAGTGCTCAGAGCCATTTGAACCAAAGTCGGAGATGGGCTTAAAATATCGTCCGAAATCAATGTGAATGCGTTCTCAAAAAATTATTTTGAGCAGTTAGTTCAGGAGCTCACTCGAAGTGTAAATGGTTGCGAAAACATACTTGGACCTCTTAGAAAGAAGTAATCCTGAGGGAATAGGGAGCATCATGGTGGATATAGGGATCAGCGACCACAAGTTTGTTGTAACGAGACTAAAGAGCCTAACATCCAAACCCACCAAATGTAAACGCAAAACACATCAAATTAAAGAAAATTTTAAAAAATAAAAATTCTCTTCAGATGTACCCCCCTCCTCCCCCCCCCCCCCCACACACACACACACAAGGTACACTAAACAGGTCAGAACACTGTTGCAGAAGCAACGAAAAAAGCATGTCAAATTTAAAAGAACGCAAATTCCTCAAGATGGCAAAGTTTTACAGAAGCTCGAAATGTGGCACGAACTTCAATGTGATATCCTTTTAATACTTTCCACAACGGAACTCTGCTTCGAATTCTGACAGAAAGTCCTAAGAGATTCTGGTTGTACGTAGATACACCAGCGGAAAGAAACCATCAATAAATTCACTGCGCGATAACAATGGTGCTGTCACTGATGACAGTGTCACTAAGGCAGATTTACTAAATACTCTTCTCCGAAATATTTTCACGAAAGAAGACGAGGTAAATATTCCACAATACGAACCAAGTGCAATTGTTAACTTGAGTAACTTAGAAGTGGATATTCTCAGTTCAGCAAAGCACCTTAAATCACTTAAGAAAGGCAAGGTTTCCAATCCTGACTGTATACCAGTCCGGCACCTATCAGAATATGTAGAAGCAATAGCTCCACATTTAGCAGTCATATAACGCCGATCGCTAGTCAGAAGGTACGTACCTAAAGACTGGAAAGCTGAGCAAGTAAAAACATTATCCAAGGAAGGATGTAGGAATAATCCATTGAATTACAGTCTCATATTAATCTTGTCGACTTGCAACAACACATAGTGTGTTCGAAGATTATGAGTTATGTCGAGGAGTACGATTTATTGGCAGACATCCAACAAGGATTCAGAAAATATTGTTGTTGTGAAACACAGCTAGTTTTTTATTCTCATGAAGTACTGAATTCTATTGGCAGATGATGTAAAATTTATTCCATATTTTTAGATTTACAGAAGGCTTTTGACACCGTACCTCACAAGCGATTTCTAATCGAATTGGGTGCATATGAACTATCGTCTTAGTTGTGTGACTGGATTCCTGATTGAATGTCAGAAAGGTCACAGTTCGTAGCAACTGACGGAAAGTCTTCCACTAACACAGAAGTAATATCTGAGGCTCCCCAGGGAAGTGTTATAGCCCCTCTACTTTCTGATCTACATAAACGATTTAGGAGAAAAATTGAGTAGGACTCTTAGACTGTTTGCAGATGACGCTGTCATTTACCGTCTTTGTAAAGTCCTCAGATGATGAAGACGAATTGCGAAAAGATGTAGACAAGAGAACTGTATGGAGCAAAAAGTGACAATTGACTCTAAATAACGGAAAATGTTAAGCCATCCACATGAGTTCGAAAAGGAGTCCTCTAAATTTCGGTTCCACGAGAAATTGCATCAATCTAAAGGCTGTAAATTCAGGTAAATAATAAGGGAGTACGATTACGACTAATGTAAGCTGGAACGATCATATAGATAATGGTTTGGATAAAGAAAACGAAAGACTACGATTCATTGTCAGAATACTCAGAAAATGCAACAGGTATACTAAAGAGTTTGCTTTCACTCCGCATGTACGTCCTCTTCTGGAGCACTGCTTCACTATTCGGGACCTTCTTAAGACAGGATCGGCGGACGACATCGATAAAGTTGAAAGAAGGGCAGCTTGTTTTGTACTATCGCGAAATAGTGGAGAGAGGCCACGGATATGATACAAGAATTGGGGTGGCAAGCATTAAAGGAAAGGTGTTTTTCATTGCTGCAGGATCTCCTCACGAAGTTTCAGTTCCAAACTTCCTCCTCAGGTTGTGAAAATATATTGTTGGCGTCCTCCTCCTTAGGGAAGAATGTTCATCATAATATTAATGAGAGATGGTAGAAGTCGTACAGAAAGATTTAAATGTTTCTCCCGAGAGCTGTTCGAGAATGGAACGGTAGAGAAATAGCTTGAAGGCGGTTCGATGAACCCTCTGTCAGACACTTAATTGTAAATTACAATGTAATCATGTAGATGTAGATAAAGAGCGATACCGTAATAATTTGGATTATTAGACCTTCAGTACTGTTGTAACGTAAAAATACAGCCTAAAATGACTCATGTAACCCCATGTTCCGTCTCTCCTGTTCGGATTAAGTTTCCAGTCAGCATAGTCAACCGGCGAACAAAAAGTAATACATAGAATATTCCATTTACCTGTTACGTTTCCTATCTAAGAATGATTGATTACTACAATAAAATTAAAAACTTTAAAACAGAAATCATCCTGCAGCATTGTTTCCGAAGTTGGAGTTTCGTATTTCCTTTGTTTTGTTTTGTAACCCAGAGAAGCTTCATCATTGGAGAGTATCTCAAATCTTTGACGTGTAAATGACGTAGATAGTAGAGGAAACTAAAGTGGTCAAATTAGTTTCGAGAGACCGGAAGTGCTGGATAAATTCTGTAGTAATTTAGCTGGAATGTATACATAAGTGTTATACGAGGTTGTGACTGAAGCAGAGTGTTGGGAATACTTATGTCTGACAATTGTTCTGTATAGGCATAATTTTCAGGATATAATATTTTACTTCTTTACGTAATTCTAAATGGAAACGTTGTGTAGATGGCGGATTAGTTTTTTAAATAACAATCAGTTATATAATGTGTGTAAATGTAGGTGCATGTGGATCTAATAGTTAGCTTATAGTTGTGAAATTTGACAACCTCGGACATTACCAATAATACAGAAATACATTTAATCAACGTATCACTGCCAAAACGCTTCCAGACGCTGCT
This sequence comes from Schistocerca nitens, assembly GCF_023898315.1. Classification (NCBI taxonomy): domain Eukaryota; kingdom Metazoa; phylum Arthropoda; class Insecta; order Orthoptera; family Acrididae; genus Schistocerca; species Schistocerca nitens. The sequence continues at coordinate 195,489,498 of NC_064620.1, read as the reverse complement.
AATGATTTGTCATCCTTTAGCTGTGTTATGTTCACAATAAAACAGTCTATTAAGATCGGTAAATTTCTTTCACGAAGTAAGCCCACTGCCCCTACTGGTGAGGAAATTGTGTTGTCTATTCCGTTCAGTATGATATACTTTACAGCACTGTTAAAGTGTTGTGACAGACAGTATAGCACCTTGTCTGTGTTCTGTTCCGTATGTGTCGTTAGTTTTGTCTGATACATGTAAATGTGGCGTGAGCCTACCACCTGTGTATATGTTAGCAATAAAAATGAAATTGCTTTAGTTCCTTTTACACAATTTCTTACTCTACTGTTACTATCAGTTTGTAATCCTCTAAAATAAATGTGATTAGTTTTATTTCTCATAGAGCTGATGCTTGCTCTGTTTGATATTTATACATACCAGGTAAGTATTGAAAACCAGTTAATGTATTGTTGAAACTTTTGCCATTTTCATATTTGCTTTTTATGACAACTGGATATATGGTTCTATATGTCTGGTGACATAACACACATTTAATACCTGCTTGTTCCAAATAACGCAAAAAGTTTGCTCTAGTCGGTTCCATATTTTCGTTGGATGAGTCACTGAGGTAGAATAAAGAGCCGACATGTATGCATGGGTTTAAAAAGGAATTTGATCTTATGATCTCAGTCACCATGGGCACCCAACATAAGGTATCTGTGATGAGTTGGAAGAAAATTTCCTCCTCTGCCTGATATGCAGAAATAAAAAAAAAAAAATAGGGTGTTGGAAAGACATCTATTAATTAATATAAAATTTCTCAACTAGACCTGACAATCTAGCTTATTTTTTATTCAATTTCACGCATCTTATTTTATGTGGTGTAAAGGCTAATTCTGAAAACACAGACTCCTTTTATTTTCTTTAAGCACGCGTAATCTCTTTAGTTGTGTAATTGTAGTTTATTGATTTACGTTACAAAATGACCGTAACTGAATTTAACCATAACATTTTCATGTACATTTGACTGGTTGTATTAGACAACATTGTAAAATACTTTGTTTCAAGACATTTACTGTGGTTTTATCCTTCGGGTATTGATATTTATGTTTCTTAAACATGTAATAAAGTAACCTGGGTATACAGGATGTAACCTCCTCCACACTTATCGACCTTAATGACAGTGAAAGTTAAACCGCGTGCACCTAATGGAAATTTGGGAAAATCAATCGACACCGAAGTTAAATTGTCGGTGAAGAGGGAGGAAAGGGTTACATCTAAATGAAAGGAAAAATGAAAATGAAATTGGTGGAAACTATTTTTGAGAAAAGAGTAAAATTAATAAAGAAAGTAAATGTGCGGACGTTACGTTAACAATTAACTGGCGTTAATTAGATATTTGAGATTTGAGGAAAATTACTGTCGCCAGTCATATGGGCAACTACTATAATAACTGCAAAAGAAAGGTTAATGCACATATGATTAGCACTAAAAGCGTGACAACTGAACGTTGACACGTGTTGTGTGAAATCTGAACGTTAGTCAGAAGTAATAAATTTCGCTACACTCTGACTTAATATAGCAAAGAATTAATAAAACCAAAAAATTGAAAGTTAATTAGTGACTGAAATTAATAGTGAACTTTGTTTCAAATAAAATAAGGTTAGTCTTGGGCTATCTCAACAATCATTTCAAAAGCTACTTGTATCTACGCAATTTACAAATAAGAGATTTAACTCTGAACTTGAAGTAAATGATTCTGACCAATTAACAATACTAAAATTTAGTACGTACCAAGCTGAGCTGCAATAACAGAGAAGCTAAAATTTGGTAACAAAACTCGCACTCTTAATTTGTGCTTATGTAATCTAAATATTGTAGCCAGCTATGAATACCTTAACTGAACTTTAAAATTAAAGCAGTGAAATAGATTGATATTACTTTAATGCTGGCGTTTGAATTTCAACGACACTCATGTTCATTCCGGAAAAGGAAGGGACCCTGCTTGGCAATGCAATTGGGACAATGGGCAACAAAGGTTCATGCCAAGTTGCTGTAATTTTGTGATGCAACAGTTTGAAAAGCTGAGGTCTGCCATACAGTTCTAAAACTTTATGTGCTTTTAGTCTACCTTGTTGGTTGATTGAAGGTTTGCAGTCGTCGATCGGGGAGGTGGCGACAGTCACTCATTGTTGGTCGTCGCTGTTGCAGGAGCTGGATGTTGGCGCGCCTTCTTCTCGAGACGGTCACCAGGCGAAACGGGCTCTTGATGTGCGCCAGCTAATGCTTCCCGTCCGCGACACCGCGTCAGAAACTATCATAGCAAGTCGAGCGCAGTTACATGCTGCCAAACCCCGAAAGCGTGGCAACTCGCTGGAGCGTCACACAACACACCTGCTCCACCGTCCTACTCCCCAGACTCTCCTCTGCCCTCGCTCCACGCGACCGAGCTCACACACTACCAAAAAATCCTAAACACTTTGATTCTCCACACGACCTATCGATGTATTCGTTCGATAGCATAGTTTTCCCTAGGCAAGACCCAGCAAAAAAATACGAATAGTATTTACAAACCAAACCAATTATACATCGATAAAAATGCATAAATATATATATACAAATAGTAAAACAAATACAATATATAAAGACACAAAAACAACATACCTTCAGGTAACAAAATAAGGGAAAAAATATAGTACAATAGATGGAAATAGGAGGATATGCATTTCCAGCGTTACAAGGACACGAAACAAACGATTTCGAGATAGCATCTTAGAGTAACAGTCAAAAGGTTCTGGGTACCACGTTCGTACTATGCCACCGCTTCAATTTTGCATACAATTGAAGTTTCAGCAGAAGAATTCATGCATAAGGAGTCAATCTCGTCCTACGAACGGCCTTATCAAAGAACGCGAAGAAACAAACAGAATTTCAGGGAAACCTATCACACCTGGCGTGGGAAACTGCTTCTAAAAGAGTGAAGAATCAGCAGTAACGAAGGACATGAGGATGGAGAAGGCAATGGAAATCACTGCATTAAGGACACGCAATGTGTGCCAACTGGATACGTGGATGAATGACATTCCCTCGGAATTTCTGGAATGTATACAAAAATGGAAGTTGAAATTGAGAATCTTTTAGAGGACAAACGGTTTGGCGTTAGGAAAGATAAAGACGCCATGGAGGTAGTTCTGACGCAATAGTTAATTAAAGTCAACACATATTCGTACGATATTTTGTGCTACATTACTGGCCATTAAAATTGCTACACAAAAATATAAATGCAGATGAAAATGGGTATTCATTGGACAAATATATTATACTATAACTGACATGTGATTACATTTTCACGCAATTTTGGTGAATAGATCCTGAGAAATCAGTACCCAGAACAACTACCTCTGGCCGTAACAACGGCCTTGATACGCCTGGGCATTGAGCCAAACAGAGGTTGGATGGCGTGTAGGGGTACAGCTGCCCTTGCAGCTTCAACACCATACCACAGTTCATCAGGAGTAGTGACTGGCGTATTGTGATTATCCAGTTGCTCGGCCCCCATTGACCAGACGTTTTCAGTTGGTGAGAGATCTGGAGAGTGTGCTGGCCAGGGCAGTTGTCGAACATTTTCTGTATCCAGAATGGCCCGTACAGGACTTGCTACATGCGGTCGTGCACTATCCTGCTGAATTGTAGGGTTTCGCAGGGATCGAATGAAGGATAGAGCCACGGATCGTAACACAAATGGAATGTAACGAACACTGTTCAAAGTGCCGTCAATGCGAACAAGAGGTGACCGAGACGTGTAACCAATGGCACCCCATACCATCACGCCAGGTCATACGCCAGTATCGCGATGACGAATACACGCTTCCAACGTGCGTTCACCGCGATGTCGCCTAACACGGATTCCATCATCATGATGCTGTAAACATAACCTGGATTCATCCAAAAAAATGACGTTTTGCCATTCGTGCACCTAGGTTCGTCGTTGAGTACACCATCGCAGGCTCTCCAGTCTGTGATGCAGTGTCAAGGGTAACCGCAGTCAAGGTCTCCGAGCTGATAGTCCATGCTGCTGCAAACGTCGTCGAACTGTTCGTGCAGATGGTTGTTGTCTTGAAAATGTCCGCATCAGTTCACTCAGGGATCGAGAGGTGGCTGCACGATCCGTTACAGCCATGCGGATAAGATGCCTGTCGTCTCGAGTGGTAGTGATACGAGGCCGTTGGGATCCAGCACGGCGTTCCATATTACGCTACTGAACCCACCTATTCCATATTCTGCTAACAGTCATTGGATCTCGACCAACGTGAGCAGCAATGTCGGGATACGATAAACCGCAATCGCGATAGCTACAATCCGACCTTTATCAAAGTCGGAAACGTGATGGTACGCATTTGTCCTCTTTACACAAGGCATCACAACAACGTTTCACCAGGCAACGCCGGTCAACTGCTGTTTGTGTATGAGAAATCGGTTGGAAACTTTCCTCATGTCAGCCCGTTGTAGGTGTCGCCATCGGCGCCAACCTTGTGTGTATGCTCTGAGAAGCTAATCATTTGCTTATCACAGCATTTTCTTCCTGTCTGTTAAATTTCGCATCTGTAGCACGTCATCTTTGTGGTGTAGCAACTTTAATTTCCAGTAGTGTAGTACAGCAGTCGACAATGTGAGATGATGCGTGATGTTCGAAATTCTGAGGAAAACCGTAGTCGGCTATAGGTTAATAGGGGTAATTATAGCACTCAGAAAGTGAACCTTTGGCATGATATGTGATTTTACTGCAGTGATTATAAAATCGAGTCAAATTTACAATCAGATCGGCAGCCCATTTGACATCCGTTGTGATCCAGACGGATGCAGTGATTCAGCTGGGAACGATCACATGAAGCTGTTACATCCTACCATGTGGCAATCCGGCGCATAATTGTTGTACCTGGTCTTTTATGTCTAGGATACCGGCATGGGACGTAGTTGTTATCCAAGATTGTCCGACATATGTTGTATCGCGGAAAGATCTGTGACCTTGACGGTCATGGGAGTACCTCAACCTCTCATAGATCGTTGACAGAGACATATACACTCCTGGAAATGGAAAAAAGAACACATTGACACCGGTTTGTCAGACCCACCATACTTGCTCCGGACACTGCGAGAGGGCTGTACAAGCAATGATCACACGCACGGCACAGCGGACACACCAAGAACCGCGGTGTTGGCCGTCGAATGGCGCTAGCTGCGCAGCATTTGTGCACCGCCGCCGTCAGTGTCAGCCAGTTTGCCGTGGCATACGGAGCTCCATCGCAGTCTTTAACACTGGTAGCATGCCGCGACAGCGTGGACGTGAACCGTATGTGCAGTTGACGGACTTTGAGCGAGGGCGTATAGTGGGCATGCGGGAGGCCGGGTGGACGTACCGCCGAATTGCTCAACACGTGGGGCGTGAGGTCTCCACAGTACATCGATGTTGTCGCCAGTGGTCGGCGGAAGGTGCACGTGCCCGTCGACCTGGGACCGGACCGCAGCGACGCACGGATGCACGCCAAGACCGTAGGATACTACGCAGTGCCGTAGGGGACCGCACCGCCACTTCCCAGCAAATTAGGGACACTGTTGCTCCTGGGGTATCGGCGAGGACCATTCGCAACCGTCTCCATGAAGCTGGGCTACGGTCCCGCACACCGTTAGGCCGTCTTCCGCTCACGCCCCAACATCGTACAGCCCGCCTCCAGTGGTGTCGCGACAGGCGTGAATGGAGGGACGAATGGAGACGTGTCGTCTTCAGCGATGAGAGTCGCTTCTGCCTTGGTGCCAATGATGGTCGTATGCGTGTTTGGCGCCGTGCAGGTGAGCGCCACAATCAGGACTGCATACGACCGAGGCACACAGGGCCAACACCCGGCATCATGGTGTGGGGAGCGATCTCCTACACTGGCCGTACACCACTGGTGATCGTTGAGGGGACACTGAATAGTGCACGGTACATCCAAACCGTCATCGAACCCATCGTTCTACCATTCCTAGACCGGCAAGGGAACTTGCTGTTCCAACAGGACAATGCACGTCCGCATGTATCCCGTGCCACCCAACGTGCTCTAGAAGGTGTAAGTCAACTACCCTGGCCAGCAAGATCTCCGGATCTGTCCCCCATTGAGCATGTTTGGGACTGGATGAAGCGTCGTCTCACGCGGTCTGCACGTCCAGCACGAACGCTGGTCCAACTGAGGCGCCAGGTGGAAATGGCATGGCAAGCCGTTCCACAGGACTACATCCAGCATCTCTACGATCGTCTCCATGGGAGAATAGCAGCCTGCGTTGCTGCGAAAGGTGGATATACACTGTACTAGTGCCGACATTGTGCATGCTCTGTTGCCTGTGTCTATGTGCCTGTGGTTCTGTCAGTGTGATCATGTGATGTATCTGACCCCAGGAATGTGTCAATAAAGTTTCCCCTTCCTGGGACAATGAATTCACGGTGTTCTTATTTCAATTTCCAGGAGTGTAGTTCGTGCGGAAAATCACCGTTCTGTTGCTAAATGGCACGAAAATACTTTAGCATTAGAACGAACAAATGAAGACGCAAGATGTCCGTAATGTACTGTTGTGCCGTCAGTATTTCCTCATTCGCTGTCAACTGTGACTTACAGTTATACCCTATGGCTTTTCGCTTCATGATGCCGGGAGTAGCACCGCTGTGTCTCTCCAAAACTGAAAGAATTGAAACTCTCGCCTGGTCGCCGCCATGCATGCTGACGATTGTCAACTCAGGTAATGCAGAACTGCGATTTATCGCTGAGCACAAAGTGACACCATTCATTAGCAATTCATGCTTCCCCGTCACTGTACTATTCCCAACACTAAATACCTACAGTACTAACGCATTCTGGTGGCCATTCTACATCTCACAGAAAATTGCAACTCTAATCATATACATTCCTGCCAGTAGTGTATATGTGTCCGAAGTTACTTGCCCATTCGAACGTGTCTTCTGAGTGCGTTATATTTTTGAGCCTTATGTCGTCCATGTCGGAATGTTTTTTTAAGGAAACTATGACTGTTTTGAAAAGTTTAAATAAGATTTTCTCCCACTATGCGTTTCCAGACCTTAAACTCTGATCTTCAGGTGAAAATCAGCGATATCTTATTACATGTTTAATAGCTAGATGCAACTAGTTATTTGTATTGGTTTCACTTCCGTACGCAAAGATTGAGAGGCAGTTATTATCATCATATGGCACTGAGATTATACATTTGAAATGGTGATGGAGTTACTCACAAATTGTTCCTGACCTGCAGCGTTCTGTAGAGTGGAGCTGATTATAAGTACTTCCGTAACCATTTCAGACGCATAATCATAGTGCCAAATGACGATAACAAGGGCCTATTACTATTTCGGTAGCAAAATGGAACTAAAACAAGCAACTAGCTGCATCCAGCTGTTGCAAATCTAACAAGATATCGCTGTTTTACACCAGAAAATCGGAGTACAAAATTTCGAAACGCGTTGTGTGAGAAAATTAAAAGTGACTGACAGATAATTAATTTTACTTGAACTTTTATTTATATTTTTGCCAGGCGATACAACTAAAATGTAGTAATAAACTGCTTAGTCACATTAACGTGACCGCCTGGCAAAAGCAAGAAAGATGCGCCGGTAGAGAGTCGATGAAGCTCTGTAACATACCGACGAATGTGGAGCGATGCCAACTAGAATGCCGTGGCTAGCTACACTAGGTTCCTGTTTGAGTCTCCATGGCAGGAAGAGCCCAATCGAAGTGGTAAAACAACAGAGTAGGCTGACTCTTGACGAAAACAGCACTTCCTGGACAAATGAACCGTTCCAAACCACGTCGCGATGTGTACGATCGCGTGAAGCTGTTACATCCTTCCCTGTGGCAATCTGGCGCATAATTGTTGTACCTGGTCGTATGTCTAGGATACTGGCGTTGGGACGTGTAGCGTATCTTAATGAGCACGTCTTGTAGTATTATCATCTGTCTGAATTGAAGAAATTATGATATTTTGATCAGAGCTCTGATGAATTACACTGAAAGTGTTATGAAATATAGTTTTCATTCGAAGATGTACACAATGAATATGAACAAATAGTAAAAGACACATTTATCTACATCTACATCTACATCCATACTCCGCAAGCCACCTGACGGTGTGTGGCGGAGGGTACCCTGAGTACCTCTATCGGTTCTCCCTTCTATTCCAGTCTCTTATTGTTCGTGGAAAGAAGGATTCTCTGTATGCTTCTGTGTGGGCTCTAATCTCTCTGATTTTATCCTCATGGTCTCTTCGCGATATATACGTAGGAGGGAGCAATATACTGCTTGACTCTTCGGTGAAGGTATGTTCTCGAAACTTTAACAAATGCCCGTACCGAGCTACTGAGCGTCTCTCCTGCAGAGTCTTCCACTGGAGTTTATCTATCCTCTCCGTAACGCTTTCGCAATTACTAAATGATGCTGTAACGAAGCGCGCTGCTCTCCGTTGGATCTTCTCTATCTCTTCTATCAGCCCTATCTGGTACGGATCCCACACCGCTGAGCAGTATTCAAGCAGTGGGCGAACAAGCGTACTGTAACTTACTTCCTTTGTTTTCGGATTGCATTTGCTTAGGATTCTTCCAATGAATCTCAGTCTGGCATCTGCTTTACCGACGATCAACTTTATATGATCATTCCATTTTAAATCACTCCTAATGCATACTCCCACATAATTTATGGAATTAACTGCTTCCAGTTGCTGACCTGCTATTTTGTAGCTAAATGATAAGGGATCTATCTTTCTATGAATTCACAGCACATTACACTTGTCTACATTGGGATTCAATTGCCAATCCCTGCACCATGCGTCAATTCGCTGCAGATCCTCCTGCATTTCAGTACAATTTTCCATTGTTACAACCTCTCGATACACCACAGCATCATCTGCAAAAAGCCTCAGTGAACTTCCCATGTCATCCACCAGGTCATTTATGTATATTGTGAACAGCAACGGTCCCATGACACTCCCCTGTGGCTCACCTGATATCACTCTTACTTCGGAAGACTTCTCTCCATTGAGAATGACATGCTGCGTTCTGTTATCTAGGAACTCCTCAATCCAGTCAGACAAATGGTCTGATAGTCCTTATGCTCTTACTTTGTTCATTAAACGACTATGGGCAACTATATCGAACGCCTTGCGGAAGTCAAGAAACACGGCATCTACCTGTGAACACGTGTCTATGGCCCTCTGAGTCTCGTGGACGAATAGCGCGAGCAACCCAGCAACCCATGCTGATTCCTACAGAGTAGATTTCTAGTCTCCGGAAAAGTCATTATACTCGAACATAATACGTGTTCAAAAATTCTACAACTGATCGACGTTAGAGATATAGGTATATAGTTCTGCACATCTGTTCGACGTCCCTTCTTGAAAACGGGGATGACCTGTGCCCTTTTCCAATGCTTTGGAACGCTACGCTCTTCTAGAGACCTACGGTACACCGCTGCAAGAAGGGGTGCAAGTTCCTTCGCGTACTCTGTGTAAAATCGAACTGGTATCCCATCAGGTCCAGCGGCTCTTTTCAGTGATTTTAATTGTTTCTCTATCCCTCTGTCGTCTATTTCGATATCTACCATTTTGTCATCTCTGCGACAATCTAGAGAAGGAACAACAGTGCAGTCTTCCTCTGTGAAACAGCTTTCGAAAAAGACATTTAGTATTTCGGCCTATAGTCGGTCATCCTCTGTTTCAGTACCATTTTGGTCACAGAGTGTCTGGATATTTTGTTTTGATCCACCTACCGCTTTGACATAAGACCAGAATTTCTTAGGATTTTCTGCAAAAGTCAATACATAGAACTTTACTTTCGAATTCATTGAACGCCTCTCGCATAGCCCTCCTCACACTACATTTCGCTTCGCGTAATTTTTGTTTGTCTGCAGGGCTTTGGCTATGTTTATGTTTGCTGTGAAGTTCCCTTTGCTTCCGCAGCAGTTTTCCAACTCCGTTGTTGTACCACGGTGGCTCTTTTCCATCTCTTACGATCTTGCTTGGTGCATACTCATCTAACGCATATTGTACGATGGCTTTGAACTTTGTCCACTGATCCTCAACACTATCTGTACTTGAGACAAAACTTTTGTGTTGAGCCGTCAGGTACTCTGTAATCTGCTTTCTGTCACTTTTGCTAAACAGAAAAATATTCCTACCTTTTTTAATATTTCTATTTACGGCTGAAATCGTCGATGCCGTAAGCGCTTTTTTGATCGCTGATTCCCTGTTCTGCGTTAACTGTTTCAAATAGTTCGAGTCTGTTTGTCACCAGAAGGTCTAATATGTTATCGCCACGAGTCGGTTCTCTGTTTAACTGCTCAAGGTAGTTTTCAGATAAAGCACTTAGAAAAAAAGTCGTGTAGTAAAACCTATTTGTTGTTATCGTTCATATTAATGAAAAGACGCAGGTTAACACGTTGCTAATAAATACCATTCTATAGTTAAAGAGTTATTCAGTTTTGTAAATTGTATATTATTGTACAACTATATTTTTTGTGTTTTAGCAACGTTAACGATATTCTTTCACTTGTTTGTTATTTTGGAGTGTTTCTAATGATTTATTACTGTAATTCCTATAACTCATTCTCTAAAACTGTTACCTTTTCATTAAAATAATCAAAGTTGCTGTGTCAAACAATGTAAACAACTATGTTTTGGTTGTTAGAATCCAGGCAAGCCTCGGCGCCAACAGCTGGAGACAGTCTGTTTTATAAGATGTTTCGAAGTATTAAGTTTTATTACAGATTTTATAAGACTCAGTTGTGTGTGATGTAATTTTGTGCTGCAATACAGGTGTTATAAAACAAATTTTATATGTTTCAGCTGTATCATTTTATAGAAGAAGGTGAACTACGACATGAATTTCGTGACCATACGGGAAATGCAGGGTCTAAATTTCATGTGGAGGAAGCTGCAGCGAAGAGATATATCGAAAATAAAAGCTGAGTATTTTGATCTGAATTTATGAAAAAAGGCCACGTTGCAACGTGGCAGACAATCTGGCATGCACTGAAATTAGTCGGGAGGTCGTATTAACTTCTTTTAAGTTTCAGGTACTATCGCATCACACAAAACAAAAAAGAAGTCTCCATAATGAATCTTATACACAGCACCGAGGGTCAACAACTACGCAATATGAGGCAAAGTCGAACAATAGCTTTGCAATGAACGAATCTACTGCCTGCTGTTTTCAAAATTATAAATGGAAATGTGGAATGGAAAAAGTGCAACAACTAACACAATGGACATGGAAACCCAGTACACATGAGAGCAAAAGTTCTATTTAATTTTTTGTGAGTCCCGTGCAAAAGCATAACGTGGGACGAAACTTCTTTCTGAAATTTCTAAATATTACTAGACTCAGAAATGTCGAAATCGAACTATTGTCTAGGATAGAGAACGAAGAAAAGGGACAGTTTCAGCAAACACAAATAGAAATGGTTCAAATGGCTCTGAGCACTATGGGACTTAGCGGCTGTGGTCATCAGTTCCCTATAACTCAGACCTACTTTAACCTATCACACACATCCATGCCCGAGGCAGGATTCGAACCTCCAACCGTAGCGGTTACGCGGCTCCAAACTGTAGCGCCCAGAACCACACGGCTACTCCGGCCGGCAAAGACAAATAGAAATGAAAAGTTATTCAAGTTATTGCTTCAAGAAATTAAAGAATGGCTTAAAGCACAAGCAGGTAACGATGTAAGGGGACAGAGTAATAAAACAGAAGGTATGATTTATTGACCCAATCATCAGTTACCGGTAATGAATGGTGAAACAGTTGTGTTCAATAGGGTATTAAATAATTAGGTTTTGCAGGCAGGAGACGATTTGGAAAGTGCCATGATTAGTATTCACCTTGCAAAAGTTCAATAAGACACATGTGAATTATTGTTTAGCGGCAAATCAATGGTAGAAAAAGCAAGTGATCAGGTGAATCGTGACTTTCAGAACGAACTAAGAGATGCTGTTGGTGCCCAAAATGTTTGTGCACACGACAAAATTAATGATGACAATGTAACTGATTCGTGTAGTGACGGTATAGAACTCGATATTTTAAGCGACGTAGACGACAATGATGACAAGATTAAATGTTTTCTGGTATCAAGAGACAAATATTTAACAGAAGATCAGGAAGATATCGTATTTGAATTTTCGGAAGTGGACAGTTCTACATCTTTAAGTGATGCTCAACTCGCGGAAATTAAGTATGAAGTTCATGAGCTAACTGTCAAATTTGAGATGAAATAATTATGTGAACAGGGAGATTCAGTTTACAAAATGATCAAAATATTGTGATTTACTTTGAGAATAGTCACACATTAGACTATTTGATGACAGTCCATTTATTCCACGTAGTGACTACGCAGGAACGGCCGACATTGAAACTGTAGCAAATGTGCTGTCTGAAGTAGTCATTTTTGCAGTGGACTCTACTAAAATTTTTTGAAACCTGTTTGGAAGTTTTGTTTGGCAGAAAATACATGAAACACGAAAATATTCTGCTGTGAGGGAACGTTTGTTAGAGTTTGTGGAATTTACAGGTTGCCTACTAAGAGTCATATATAATTAAAGAATTTTGTCATCAGTTTAAAAAGGGTGAAAGACAAGATTGTAATACGATAGTGAACAATGTAGACTTGTGCAAAACACTTGAGTCTGATGTGAACCAGTTTAACTTTAACACGGTAGCTTCTTGCGCTGTTCAAAACCTACATGGTACTGAATTTACTGGTTTTGAGCTGTCATATGTTTCAAGCGAAAGAGTAACAGTGCTTATGTGTTAAAAGGTTATATAGCGTAACGCGAAAATAGATGTGAAGGAAAAAGTAATTGTAATGTATACAAGCAGAACCATTTTCATTATTTAGCAAAAACAGGTATTTCATCTTTGGCACTGTCAATATCATCATTTACTACATTACACTGAACATAGTTTAAACGTAAGTTTAAGTACTAAAGTACAGAGAATTTAATCTTCAAAGCTGTCAGCCAACTTCTAAGGCAATCGTTAATACTGTCAGCCAACATTAAACTGTATATTGTGATGACCCTCCCACTCATTTGAAGAGCGAAACTGGCCAGTAAAAAAATACGAAGTGCGACTTGTGTCTGTTTTCAAAAACTTAGCATGTTCATTATTGCTGAGATAATCTTCAAGTTGTACTACAAGAGAGGCCATGGAGACCATCTGGTAGAATAAATGTAATACAAGATCATTATTGATGCACACAAGTTTGTCTCTATGAGGGCACAATATTAATTTTCAATCCAATTTTCTGCATGGACTGTAACTTTGGACACTGAATATGTTTATCTATGGAATTTATGGTGGACTGAAGTAATCGGAACACTGTTTGATGTGTTACTGTTACATTCGGATGTACTTAATGTGAGTACTGAACAAAGGTAGATTTCACCCATTCTAACCTTTCACTGATTTTGTAGTAGGGTAAGGTCATGTTCAGAATAGGTAATGTTTTACTTTTGATTGTGTCTTTTTCTGTTGCTATTTGCTGTTTGGTGCTATCATGGTGTATTCTGAGAGATGTGACTAATTGTTTTTATTAATTTGTGAACCACAATGTACAGAAAGAACCGCTAGGAAATATAATGCATTATGCAGATTTAGCATTATGGTAGGAATGAATAATTGTGATATTTAATCATTAATATAGGGAGTTAAGTCAAAATTTTAATGGAATGTTACATTGAGAAAGCCTTGTGTCATGCTGCAAGGGAGAATAATTTAGATTTATCAACTGGACAGGTCTAGATCTGCTATATGGTTCACTTTACTGTGTAGTGATTAACATCAAACACAAGTTTGTAAGTAAGTTAGTTATGAATTAATGGTTATCACTTACCATAATGATCAGGGGTCAGTGAAACGAGTTCTACTATGTTGTGATAATGATTGTTGATAAGGAAAGCAGTACTTGTGAAGAAAAATGAACTGAAAACTGAACACTGATTATTATTTAGGTGAAGTGTGAAATAAGGTACTCCAGATTTACTGAGAGACTACTTGCAGCTGGCCACTGTGACCAAACGGTTCTAGGCGATTCAGTCTGATACTGTGATGCTGCTCCAATCACAGGTTTGAATCCTGCATCGGGCATGGATGTGTGTGATGTCCTTAGGTTAGTAAGGTTTAAGTAGTTCTAAGTCTACAGGAACTGATGACCTCCAATGTAAAGCAACATAGTGCTTAGAGCCATTTGAACTACTTGCTAGTTGATAAATGTAAGAAATTTAGTCTGCAGTTAATAGAAATTGTTCTAATTTGAGCTCATAGTGTATAAAGGATTTTGCTATTGCTGTGAATAACTAAGGGATCATATACCAGTAATTACTGAAGTCAGTTTTTACAAATCTACATAATTATTTCTGGGAAGTAATGGGTACTACAATTTAGAAGGCCAATAATCTGTTGCAGTCTTTAATTATAGATAGAGAGTAAGGGTACTGACGAAATATATCTATGATTTAGAAGGCTAGTAATATGTTGCTGTCTTTATTATTATTGATCTTCTAATCTAAAGTCAATAACTTTGAATTTTGGAGTCAACATGTTTAAAGACAATATTACTATGTGATAATTAAGATAGTTGATTACTTTGTTTAAATAGTGCGAAATCATGTAAAAATTAAGTTAATGCATTGTAGGGATATAGTATATAGACAGAAATTAATAATGTTGTACTTTCGCTGAATTGTTACACCATGACCTACTAGAAGGTAATGTAAATTGTAAGAAATCAATGACTAATTATGGATACTTCTGGGAATTGATGGTGTACAGTGACATAGGAGATAGTGAGGATTAACTTATATTTCAATTCTAATTAACAATGATTAAAACACATTATGAGCAAATAAAGATTTATTTTCTGATAACACACTCTGCTTTCTCCTTATTTGATACACGAAATATGCATTTTTAGATTTTGTACTTAACTGACTAAGATTTTATGAGAATGTCTTGTTGCTGAAGTAACTAAGTGATGCAAATTTTCTGAAAGAATGAGCACGTAGGAATGATACAGTGTGTTAGCATTAACTAAAAACTGTAATTTTTGATTGAGTGTTGTGGTAGAAGTGACTACTGGAATGATTACCTGTGACAGAATGTAGCAGTTAGGAGGACTGCAAGATCGTCATTCACTTTGTAAAAATCAACTACCAGAAATATTTCTGTGTACTAACATAGGTAAACATTTGAGCAATGATGGGATTCATGTAAAACTTATACTACACTCTGATCTGTGATAATTAATTATGATTTTAATGACCATGTGAGGAGTCGATGCTGTCTTACAATTAATTTTGATTAACATTTTTATTAGTTATGTACCATTTTACCGAGATTCTGAACTGTCTTACTAACTGAACTACTCTAGTGGGCATTTCAGTAATTTAATTGAAGAATGAGTATCTGTTCATCTAACGGATAATTAAATTGATTAGTAAAATTAATAAGATTAACTAACACACAATACTAAGTAAATAATTTAATTATAGGATGTAAGACATGATTTACATTTGAAATGCTGATCTGTATATTCTAACACATTTTGGAAGTAGTTACATTCTCAGTATTTCTTGCTGTGTAACTGATTTCTCGTTTAGTTGAATGAAAAATGCTTGAGTTAGGTAATGGGGATGGAATAATCAGTGATAAACAATGTTATTACTAATTGGTAATTGATGAAACTTTGTATATAATTGTATTTTTAAAATTTTTCGTGCTTTCTATTTAATAAGGTGCTCATATGAGAGTGTCATTTACTGTTGTTACATCCAGGCTAGTCTCTGGTTAAAATTTACTGTAGTGTTAAACACAATATATTAAAACTTAACTGTGATTGTCTGCTTAAGTAATGTTTTTTGAAGTCATTTGTTGAAATATGCTTTCTTAATTCTCTTTTCACCTCTGGGAAAGAAAAGTCTCTTGCACTGTAATTGCCAATTCATTTTTTCATACATTTTAGTGACGATTCAATTATTATATTCTCTGTATTGGAAAACTGTGACTCTCCTAAAGTGTTATGCAAACTTTAACTCATTATGGGTAAAATTGCGGGTAGGAAGGCTGTTTAATATTATGATTTCTACTGTCATGCCACTATAATGAAATTGGATGACTAACGGAAGAATACAAAAATAATTTTTATGTAAGAAAGAGACAGATAAATGAAAACATTTTTCATATCTAATAGCTATTATTGCGTTTCCCGTGTATGTTTCGCGATATTAGAGAGGAATAGCTAAATAAGAAGTAAGACTTCGTAATTTAATGATAATTTTGTGAGAAAGTGGATATTGAAGTAATATTTATTCTTGTCTTTATCTGAATGATACCATATTGGCTAATGGGATTCAGAAGGTTTTCTATGTTGTGATGATAGTCAAGTGAACATTGTTTTACTAATTTCATTATACAGTGATTATATGAGATGTAAATACATTGAGATATGGAAGCAATCCCGTTTTATTGTGAGATGATAGTATAACGACATGCTGGGAATTGTATGAGGCTTATTATGTTGGCATTATGGTTTTTTGAGCTTAATGATGGTTACATAAATGATGATGGTAAGACAGTTGATGGTGATGATGAACTAGGGCTTATTATGATATAGGATGGGGAAGCTATGGTTATTGACTTGTGTTACTGAATGTAGTAAAACTTATTCTCCCAGCCACACAGAATTGATTGATGAAAAAGCATTAGTAATTTTGTGACAGAAATTAATGAAAGAATTTGTGAGAAGAGAAAATATAATGTTGTGAATAGCTAATTTTGCAAATATGAGAGTGTAGCAACCTCTGAAGTTACTGTAAACTGTATAATTAGTAGGGATGTATGTCAGAAAGTAAAAGTAATTCGATAATGAGTAAGAACTACTGATTGCAATGAAAAT
This sequence comes from Schistocerca nitens, assembly GCF_023898315.1. Taxonomy (NCBI): domain Eukaryota; kingdom Metazoa; phylum Arthropoda; class Insecta; order Orthoptera; family Acrididae; genus Schistocerca; species Schistocerca nitens. Next base: position 195,472,550 of record NC_064620.1, on the reverse strand, counting down.
TTTGTAATTAGTTTCTACAAATTCTATCACCGAAAGCAAAGTAGAGAACTATGTTAATAGACAGGAACTGGAATGGGCAATGATTTAGATTGTGAATTGGGGGGGGGGGTATGGTTCCATGACCGATTATGGGAAACATTAACTAACAGAAAAAATGGCAGATGTGTGAAATAGGAGAAAGAAATTAGTGCATTTTCCTTGGTTAATTACAAAAGCATATTTTGTAATCAATTATTAATCTGTTACCCTATTCTGTGTACAACAGCAATTATTTAACATTTCGAGTTTACCAATTTTACAGTAATAGTGAGATACTGACAGATCTAGAAGTTCATTTGAGTTTTTCCATGACTATCTGTTCTGGTGCTTGCATGGTATGACGATGTGACCCTAGTGGTTCCTATGTTTCACACCTTGGGAGGGTGTGTAAAGTAACAGAGTAGGTTGATTCTTGATGAAAACAGCAATTCCTGTGAAACTGAACTGTTAGATACCATTTCCCAATGAGTGAATCTTAAAAAGCACATCTCGTAAGGTTATTAATTGATAAAATTGATGGAATTATGCTACCTTGAACGGAGTTATGAAGATTATAATGAAAATCTTATGAAATACAGTGTTGATTCCAAGATGTACTCAATGAATATGAACAAATAGTAGAACATTCATTTATAAAATTCATGCAGGAAAACCCATTTGTTATCATCGTTCGGTTTAATGAAAAGATCCAGGTAATATGTTGGTAATAAAACCCATTCTGTATTTAAAGGTTTATTTAGTATTGTAAATTATATGTTGTTGTACAACTACATTCTCTATGTTTTGGCAATATTAAACTAGATCCTTTGGCCTATTTGTTGCTCTGGAATGTTTGTAATTATTATTAATCTAAATTTTGCAACACACCCTCTAACACTGTGCAACTTTTAATTCCAATTATAAAAGTTATTATGTTAAGCAATGTAAAGCTATGACCTGATCCTCGGCATCCTCATAAACTTCGGCGCTAACAGCCGGAGGCAGTTAGTTTTGTAACAAGTTTCGAAGTAATTACTTTTATTACAGATTTTATAAGAGTCAGTTGAGTGTGACGTAATCTTGTGATGTAATAAAAGAATAATGAAACAGGTTTTATATGTTTAGGCTATATCATTTTATAGAAGAAGATCAACTGTGGATTAACTACGACATAGACTGCCCAACGATACGCGAAACCAAGTGTCTAATTGTAGAAGGAGCAAGCTGTAGCAATGAGATATACCTCACTACAAACAACGACGACAAAAGATGGGTGATTTGATGTGGGTTCATAAAAAAAAGAAAAATGCATGCAAACATTTCCGATTGAAGGCGGTCCCACAGACTCTCGATTGGGTTAAAATAGGCGGAGTTTAGTGTCCAGTGGAGCACGGTTTACCCATCCTGGTGCTCTTCAAACCATGCAGGTACGCTGCAAGTTGAGCGACACGTTGTACCGTCATGGTGGTAGATGCCACCGTGGCCAGGAGAAACAATTTACTTGTAGGGCTGGACGTCGTCACCAAGTATACTTGTGTTGATTCATAGCGCCTTCCAGAATGACGAGATCACCCAGGGAATGCCCTCCACCCACGACCCTTCTGACGTTTCATGCAGTAAATGACAACGGTCATCCGTGTGATGGAGCATAAAAGTTGATTCACTTGAAAAGGCCCTTTTTCGTACTCAATATAAGTCCAGTCACGGACTGAGATACAAATTCGAGCCTTGAACGACGATGTACGGAAGTCAAAATTGGTGCGTGAAGCAGACGCCTGCATCAAAGGTCTCTATTCAGCAACGGTCGCTGAACGGTCATTGAGGAGGCACTGTTCGTTGCCCCTTGGTTCAGCTGGGTAGTCTGTTGCTCTCTAGTTTTACGTCTATTCACCACATACATCTACGCAGACATCGCTCATGTCTGTTTTCTGTGCCCCATGCTGCCCACAGTTGCCTCGGCGCCAGTTTTGGACAGCGTCATTTGCCATACATGATATACTGTAACCACAGTGACGAGCGACAAGTTTACAACCTTAGCCATTTCGGTACTGCTTGCACTCTTCGCCTGAAAAATAATGATCGTGTCCTTCGGTCGATCGAGTCCAGTATTTACGCTTGGAAGGTGCTGGGAGTTCCGACTTCGGTTTGCGGCGAGTCGAATGTTCCCTTTGTGGTCTGCACCCGCCAGACTCGGCTTCAATGGACCCCTCCAGTTGCGGATGTTCCCACTGCCGTCCGCGCCCGTTTTGGCCGTCCCCAACGGTTGTGGACGTCATCTGACGTGTCTCAGACCCGATCTGAGATGTTGGGACTCTGTCTTATGACTGTTACTGTGATTTCCACAGCCGAGTCTGGCGGGCGCGGACCACAGAAGGAACACTCGACTCGACGCGGACCGAAGACGGAACGCCCAGCTCCTTCCAAGCATAAATATTGGACTCGATCGACCCAAGGACCAGTCTCAGGTAGCACCTGAAGAGGACAGCGAGAGACGCTGTTGAAACATCATGCGAGAACGACGCGAACATCCGGCTGGTTTCCCGAATATCCAAGATGTCAACGACTGTATTGTTTCTTCATCACCCGACACACTTTGTATACCCTCCACTGCTAGTGCTGCCACTTGCTGTCTGTAAATGGTAATGGCAAACTGATGTCGAACACGGGCTGTGGTCACATCAGATTCACTGTACAGTTTTTGTGATGTGTGATAAAATGTGACACTGAGACCAAGAACGAAGTCCTCAGATTAAGCAGAGTGTAAGACTGGGATTCAATCTCTCGCCCATACTGAAACTTCCTGGCAGATTATAACTGTGTGCCGAAACCAGGCTCGAGCTCGGAACCGTTATCTTTCCTGCAGGATCTGTAGGAGAGCTTTTGTGAAGTTTGGAAGGTAGGAGACGTGGTGCTGGCGGAATGAAAGCTGTGAGGACCAGTCGCGAGTTGTGCTTGGGTAGTTCAGATGGTAGAGTACTTACCCGTGGAGGGCTAAGATCCCGAGTTCGAGTCTCGTTCTGGCACACAGTTTTAATCTGCCAGGTAGCTTCATATCGGCGCACACTCCGCTGCAGAGTGAAAATTTCATTCTTTCCCCCATGGTGTTCAATCTATACTTGATAGGAGCAATGATGTAAATACAGCGGCATCTGTTAGCAGCATTTGTAACTATTATTTCAAACTGCTGTATAAACGTCTTACAGTTTTCACAATAAACATACCGTTTACTGCATTCCTCTACCGATCTTTGTTTTCTTGATATTTAATTTTGAAATCAGGGAGTCCTTTACTGGACACCCTGTAAATGAAGGTTTCAATAGTGGGTTTAAGATTCAGGTGAAGGATGTCAATGACAAGATTTACTGGTGTGCCTATCCTCAGTGAAAGAGAGGAAGAATTAGAGGACCTTTACAATGGAATGATTACAAGATACAGATTGCAGTAAACTGAAGGAAGATAAGAGTAATGAGGAGTAGCAAAATTGGGATCATTGATAGTACTAATTTCAAAACTAGAGCCTTGACGTAGACAAAGCGAAGACGTTATGCTACTTAGAAGGAAAATAACACATAGTAGACGAAGAAAGAAGGACATAAATACCGGTGTTAATGGGATGAACTGAAACAGAGCTTGGGGCTAGTTCCGAACACAACGAGCATCGAACGTGGGCAGGATTGATACAAAGATACACTACAGGCCATTAAAATTGCTACACCACGAAGGTGACGTACTACAGACGAGAAATTTAACAGACAGGAAGAAGATGCTGTGATATGCAAATGATTAGCTTTTCAGAGCATTCCTTCAAGGTTGGCGCCGGTGGCGACACCTACAACGTGCTGACATCAGGAAAGTTTGCAACAGATTTCTCATACACAAACAGCAGTTGATCGGCGTTGCCTGGTGAAACATGTTGTGATGCCTCCTGTAAGAAGGAGAAATGCGTACCATCACGTTTCCGACTTTGATAAAGGTCGGACTGCAGCCTATATCGGTTGCGGTTTATCATATCGTGACATTCCTGCTCGAGTTGGTCGAGGTCCAATGACTGTTAGCAGAATAGGGAATCGTTGGGTTCAGGAGGGTAATACGGAACGCCGTGCTGGATCCCAACGGCCACGTATCACTAGCACTCGAGATGACAGGCATGTTATCCGCATGGCTGTAACGGATCGTGCAGCCACCTCTCGACCCCTCAGTCAACAGATGCGGTCATTTGCAAGACAACAACCATCTGCACGAACAGTTGAATGACGTTTGCAGCAGCATGGACTATCAGCTCAGAAACCATGGCTTCGGTTACCCATGACGCTGCATCACAGACAGGAGCGCCTGCAATGGTGTACTCAACGACGAACGTGGGTGTACGAATGGCAAAACGTCATTTTTTCGGATGAATCCAGGTTCTGTTTGCAGCATCATGATAGTCGCATCCATGTTTGGCGACATCGCGGGGAATGCACATTGGAAGCGTGTATTCGTCATGGTATGGGGTGCCATTGGTTACACGTCTCGGTCACCTCTTGTTCACATTGACGGCACTTTGAACAGTGGACCTTACATTTCAGTTGTGTTACGACCCGTGCCTCTACCCTTCATTCGATCCCTGCGAAACCCTACATTTCAGCAGAATAATGCGCTACCGCATGTTGCAGATCCTGTACGGGCCTTTCTGGATACAGAAAATGTTCGACTGCTGCCCTGGCCAGCACATTCTCCAGATCTCTTATCAACTGAAAACGTCTGGTCAATGGTGGTCGAGCAACTAGTTCGTCACAATACGCCAGTCACTACTCTTGATGAACTGTGGTATCGTGTTGAAGCCGCATGGGCAGCTGTACCTGTACACGTCATCCAAGCTCTGTTTGACTCAATGCCCAGGCGTATCAAGGCCGTTATTAAGGCCATAGGTAGTTGTTCTATGTACTGATTTCTCACGATCTATGCACCCAAATTGCGTGAAAATGTGATCACATGTCAGTTCTAGTATAATTTATCTGTCCAATGAATACCCGTTAATCATCTGCATTTCTTCTTGGTGTAGCAGTTTTAATGGCCAGTAGTGTATTTCTTTGAATTTCACTCGAGGAAGAAAACTTCGTTACCAGTGTTTCAGATTTTCCTTGTTTGGAATAATTTCGCAGTAGGCGATACATAACGGAGCACTTTTTCGATAACGGGCGCTTGAAATTGGTTATGAATCAAGACACACTCTAGGAATTTCACCGAAAACCATTTCTCATTCTTTCTTATTCTTTCATCAGGCGTACAATTAGTAGACGAATAAGGAAAACATTTCATCAATATACACAGGAAAATATTCATGTAGTAATCTCCTACAGACACGAGCATACAAAAATAAAAGTAATAAATGGGTTTCGAAGACGTGGCGCAAAATTAAGAAGCTGTTACGCTCAACACCGTGCCATTATTTGGTGTGGAAGTCTCGCGCGGTAAAAGCCACATACAGTACACGGAAAATACCGCCGGAGCTTTGATCGCCATTTTTCAAGAACGGTCGAGTATCTACGCATAAGTTGACCCCTTTTCCACTGAACGAAGTTCCTGGGAATTCGTGTGATGCCACTTGCCGTGTTTTCCCCTTGGGTTGAGCAGGACGTGACAGGTGCTGCGTGCTGGGTCGCGACCCGCTGCCTGCTGCCCTTTGGCCGCCGCTGCTGCTGAAGCTCGCTAAAGCTGTCGGCACACGGACCGTGCTGTGGAACGTCAACGTTGAGCGTGCTAAGTTCAACGTGCTGATGAACACACTGAATTCGTGCGACTTGTGCATACGGTACGTGGGCCACAACGTGGTATACGCGATCACAACGCACTCCAGAGGCAGTTGCGGGTTGTTTCTAGTTCGTAAATCACACTGTTTACTAAACGGGAGCGCGTAAAATTCCCAAGTTAGCTCTATTAAAATGCACATTTTCTCCATTGTCCACGAAAAGGAAAGTACCATGTCCAATTAATAAGGACAAAGGCTTATAGAAGTTCTGTTACAAACAGTGCGGTACAAATTTGGAATACTTCTCCACATAAGATCAACATTATTTCATGATTCCCACATTTTAGTAAATGCTCAAAGTCAGTCTTATTTGATCCCTGTTCCTACCCAATAGCAGAATCCTTGCAACATGTGAATTCCGAAGCGTAAAAGAGAAAGGAGCAAAAATCTTTATACAAGTAACGCAAGCTGTCCCGTAGATTAAGCCAATAGAACAAAGTCACCCCTCAAAAAAGGTGAACTTATATTTTCATACATGAAATATTATAGTATATACTTATATTAAATTAATAACAAAGTATCAGAACCTAATAAAAATGCAAACTTTAGGAAAACAATTCGGAAGCGTCGTGACGTGAACCACCGCCCTACCAAGCAACCACGATACGGCTGGGTGCGGCCGGGGTGACCGAGCGGTTCTAGGCGCTACAGGCTGGAACCGCTTGACCGCTAAGGTGGCTGGTTCGAATCCTGCCACGGGCATGAATGTGTGTGATGTCCTTAGGTTAGTTAGGTTTAAGTAGTTCTAAGTTCTAGGGGACTGATGACCTCAGAAGTTAAGTCCCATAGTACTCAGAGCCATTTGAACCATTTGAACGGCTGGGTGACGCTACTCATTACACTAAACCAACAACACAGTACTGGTCTGCAATCATAGTATCTTACCACTTGCTGAAAACCTAAATCATAGTTATGTTACTAATTGAAATCTAATTATAACAAACTGTAGCAAGAACAATGCGTTTTGGGTGGATCTTCAGTGTCGCAGCCTTAAAATAGCATACTCTCATAATCCGCAGGCCACAATAATTCTTTTGCCATGAATATCATGTTTCTCATTATTTCATTGGAACGAATCAAACAGTTAACAACGGGTTTTCCAGTGATTCTCTATTTTCTGGTGCTCAGAAACGGCATATATACGTATAGGCTTGAAATGAATGCCAATATGGCGCCTCATAACTCTGTACTGAAGGGAGACGGCGTGCGTGTGACACAGTGGCGTTGTGCCATCTCATTGGTCAACGCTGAGACGTACGCTCAGAATATCTGACATGCTAGATATTATTGTGCACGTTCGGATAGACTCCCGAATGTTCTATTCCACGCTATGGCGTCAGAAACTCGGCACTCTCAACGCTCAACGTTCGGATGCACGGTCGGTGTGCCGACTGCTTAAGTCGCTGTGCGCCTTCCTCTGCGGGACTGCGCTGTCGCCGCTAGACGTGAACCTGGCGGTCCTATTAGGATTGCGACTACCGCTCCATTCCGTTGTCGCCCGACTCTTCCCGTGACCCCCGCGTTGTCATATGGAAAGGGCTGTCCTGGTTGCGTCTTCCCTCATCCGGCGCCGATCTCTGGACCTTTGCTTCTTTCTCGCTCTGTTCTCACTGGAGGCCAGGAGACACTTCTCGTTTGAGTCTCATAGCCGTCAGTCATGTCATGATGTCGAGCTGAGGATAGACAAACTACCTACACTATGTGATCAAAAGTATCCGGACACCACCAAAAACATATGGAGTACCTGCTCTCAGGTACTCCGCATCAGCGACCTCAGTAGTTATTAGACATCGTGACAGAGCGGAATGGGGTCCTCCGAGGAACTCACGGACTTCGAACGTGGTCGGGTGATTGGGTGTCACTTGTGTCATACGTCTGTACGCGAGATTTCCACACCCCTAAACATCGCTAGCTACTCTGTTTCAGATGTGATAGTGAAGTGAAAACGTGAAGGGACACGTACGGCACAAAAGCGTACAGGCCGACCTCGTCTGATGATGACAGAGACCGCCGACAGTTGAAGACGGTCGTAATGTGTAATAGGCAGACATCTATCCTGACCATCACACAGGAATCCCAAACTGCATCAGGATGTAACGCCGGAAATGCATATCCTCCTATTTCCATCTATTGTACTATAATTTTTTTTCCTTGTTTTGTTACCTCAAGATATGACATTTCTGTCTCTTTATATATTGTAATTGTTTTACTGTTTTCATATATATGCATTTATGTCGATTTATAATTGGTTTGTTTTGTGAATATTATTTGTATTTATACGCTGGGTCTTGCCTAGGGAAAACTATGCTATCGAACGAACACGTCGATAGGTCGTGAGGAGAACCAGAGTGTTTAGGATCTTTGGTAGTGTTAACTCTGCCGCGTGGAGCGTGGGCAGAGCGGAGTCGGGCTGGGGTAGTGCAGTGGGGCAGGTGTGTTGTGTGACGCTCCCGCGAGTTGCCGCGCTTTCGGGGTTTGGCAGCATGTAATTGCGTTCGACTTGCTATGATAGTTTCTGACACGATGTCGCGGACGGGAAGCATTAGCTGACGCACATCAAGAGCCCGTTTCGCCTGGTGACTGTGTCGAGAAGGAAGCGCGCCAACATCCAGCTTCAAACCTTGAATCAACCAACAAGGAAGACTGGAAGCACGTAAAGTTTTAGAACTGTATGGCAGACCTCAGCTTTTAAAACTGTTCAAATCACAAAATTACAGCAACGTAGCATGAAACTTTGTTGCTCATTGTCCCAATTGCATTACCAAGCAGGGTCCCTTCCTTTTCTGGAATGAACCCGAGTGTCGTTGAAATTCAAACGCCAGCATTAAAGCAATATTATTCTATTTCACTGCTTTAATTTCAAAGTTCAGTTAAAGTATTCATAGCTGACTACAATATTTAGATTGCACAAGCACAAATTAAGAGTGCGAGTTTTGTTACCGTATTTTAGTTACCTGTGACTGCAGCTCAGCTTGGTACGTACTAAATTTTACTATTGTTAATTGTTCAGAATCATTTAATTCAAGTTCAAAGTTAAATCTCTTATTTCTAAATTGCGCAGATTCAAGTTGCTTTTGAAATGATTGTTGAGGTAGTCCAAGACTAACCGTATTTTACTGAATTTCGATGTGCTTCAGAAAGAAAGCTCACTATTAATTTCAGTCACTAAATTAACTTTCAATTTTCCGGTTTTATTAATTCTTTTGCTAAATTAAGTCAGAGTGTAGCGAAATTTATTACTTCTGACAAACTTTCAGTTTTCACACTACACGTGTCAACCTTCAGTTGCCACGCTTCTAGTGCTAATTATATGTGTAATAACCTTTCTTTTTCAGTTACTATATTAATTGTTCATAGGACTGGCGACCGTAATTTCCCCCAAATCTCAAATATCTAATTACCGCTAGTTAATTGTTAACGTAACGACCGCACATTTACTTTCTTTATTCACTTTACCCTTTTTCAAAATTAATTTCCACCAGTTTTATTTCCATTTTTCCTTTCATTTAGATGTAACCCTTTCCTCCCTCTTTACCGACAGATTAACTTCAGTGACGATTGCCTTTCCCAAATTTCCATTAGGTACACGCGGTTTAATTTTTCACTGTCATTAAGGTCGATAAGTGAGGGGGAGGTTACACGTGGCGACCTGGTGACAGGACAATCTTAAAATTTGAGGTTGTTCTGGACACGAATTTTGCATTGTGCAAATCTCGTAACAAAGTACTCGTTACGAAATGGTCGATACGTCAGCGAGAATATTAGTGTGAGGAATCTTAATTAGATTTGAGATTTGGCATTTATATTGAAAAATATTAAAATGAGTGAGGGCAACAATTGCCAAAATTTGCTAGACTTGGATACGGAACAATCGGTCGAACAGTGGGAAACGCGCACCGTGGTACCCATTGTTCAGGGGCAGGCGGCTAGCATGAAAGACGCGACCGCCGAAACGAAACAAAGAGCAGAAATGGAATTCCAAACTTTAGAAAATGTTTCGGAATCGGAAGTGAAAATCAAATCTGAATCCCTTGATGACGAATACGGGGGGACAAGTAAAGAGGAAGCCGCTACGGAAGTAAAACCGGTAGTTTCCGGGAATTTAACTGATTTATTGAATGTTTTGATTAACGAAATCAAGAGTCAATCGGCAGAAATTAAAGCTCTGTCTGTCAAGCAAGAAGGTCAGGCTGCCAAGCAAGAAGCTCAGGCTGCCAAGCAAGAAGCTCAGGCTGCCAAGCAAGAAGCTCAGTCTGAAAAAATTGAATAAATGCTAGACAATCAGAACAAAGCTATTAATGTTGTTAACAACAATGTTGAAGTTGTTAACACAAAAGTTGATAAAATCAAAGACGATATTGTCGTGATTAATACCGATATCAGTAATCTTAAACAGGAAATGATAGGCGTTCCGGCGGAAATTGCGAGCATAAATACTGGTTTTTATTCCGAAATTAGCAGAATCGAGAAAAGTGTAGGAGAAGCAGTTGCTCCGATCATCGAGAATAAGGTGACGGAACAAATTCAATTAGTGAAAAAAGAGGATCAAAAGAAGGTGGAAACTTTAAAGGCTTTAGTATCCGAAGTAGATTCCAAAGTGACGAAGCAGGCTAATACCTGCGAAGAAAAAAAGAAAAAAGGGAAGTAGAAACGCTCGCTACGACCACTTGCCAAGTAATTACGAGAGTGTCGGAATTAGAAAAGAAACTTGACGAAAAACAGAGCTATGTGCCAATCGGTGCACATAGTTCGGAATTGTTGACGAAAGAGGAGCGGTTCGACCCCTTGAAAAAAGGCGGTATACACGCGACGGATTTCATTAAAAGTTGTGAAAGAGTTTTACCTAGATCATGGACTAATGAGAGAAAAATTCATGCGGTAATTGATGTGCTGGCTGGTGATGCCAAGCGTTGGGGCTTAAACCTCAACATTACGAACGTGACTTTTGACGAGTTTAAAAATTTGTTTCTGGCTGAATACTGGTCAGAGCAAAAACAGCTAAGTGTCTGGCGCAAATTTGTCGTATCGAAGCCTTTCGATGCGAATTCGCGCGGCTCCATGAAGGAGTTTTGTGATGGCTGGATCCGCAAGTTGGAATATTTGCGTGATCGCCGCACGGAATCCGAAATAGTCTGGGAACTCTACAAGAAGCTTCCAGATGATACAAAACGCTACATAGGAAGCAATTACAGGACAATCAATGATTTCCTGGAAAGAGTTGAGGACGAGGACAATTGGCGCTATAATTGTGACAGTGGTAGAGGCCATGGTAACAACAACGGGTACCACAGCAACCACAACGACGATAACTATGGGAATAATGCATACCGCAATCTTGGCAGCAATAACAATAGTGGTTCAAATGGTTCAAATGGCTCTGAGCACTATGGGACTTAACATCTGTGGTCATCAGTCCCCTAGAACTTAGAACTACTTAAACCTAACTAACCTAAGGACATCACACACATCCATGCCCGAGGCAGGATTCGAACCTGCGACCGTAGCAGTCGCGCGGTTCCGGACTGCGCGCCTAGAACCGCTAGACCACCGCGGCCGGCTAACAATAGTGGTTCTGGCCGTAATGACAATCGGTACAATGCAAATAATAACAGGAATGACGGAAACCAGTATCATACTAGCGTGATATGGGCTTCGCAGAATAGTAATAACGCCAGAGGGTGTGATCAGCCGCCTCAGCAGCATCCGGGGAGCGTATCTGCTGGGACGAGACAGGGAAACCATTAGCCGCGCCGGTGAGGGGCCGACCGGGCGTGGAGAAATTTTGGAGACCCAATAACAAGAGAAAACCCAGGTGTCGTCGTTATGAAAATTCCGTATGGAATAATCAACGGCGGGAGAGTGTGCCAGTGTTAGGAGAAAGGAGTGCACCCACAAGTAGTAGATCAGTTGTAGACACGGAAGTAGAAAATACATTCACTGTCAGTGAGAACAATTTAAGTAGTGTTCCGGAAATCGATTTTAAAGTGGCAGCTGTAACACCCACAGTGGAACTGGAGATTGAGTTTAAGAATGATTCGCGATTGTTGAGAGAAGATCAGATGTCGGATAAAACGTCCGTCATCGAGCGAGGGGATGCAGAGAGGGAGGAGGTCTGGTTAAGGCCGTTCGGTAGCTTATACGACGAACTAAGAGATTATAGGGGTCTGTATGGGAGAAGTGTTTATGGGGAGCGCGTGCAGGATCTGCCGCGTCTCGTCCCGCAGGAAGATAGTGTTTGTGAAGTGATAGAAAGTTCTGGCCGTAACCGGCAGACTTTACCAGAAATAGTTGATGTTAATGGGGAGCACGAGCAAGATTTGTCGTGTTTCGTCCCGCAAGAGTTGGATGTTGAAGTAGTAACGGAAAGTTCTCGCCCTGACCAGCAGACTTCACCGAAAGTTATAGTGGTAGAAGTGGCCGACCCATCCGACGCAAAACCCCAGTTTAAAAATTGCGAAAGTATTAAGGAGAAATATTACGAAAATTTTAGTGATAGCCGGACACGATTGGCAGAAAAGCACGTAGATTACAGCGTGTATGAGGTTAGAGCTGACGTTATACGGTCGGACGGTAGCAGTGTGGGTTGCGCACATCCAGAGGAAGTAATTGCAGATACTGCTGGGCACATTCCTCCAGGTAGATTGGCAGATGAGATCAATCTGACCAAAGAAGAATCAACGAAGGTGACAATTTATGAATTGATAGCAAAGCAACACTCGCTAGTTGACGTGTTACAGGAAAAGGTTTCGGTATTGGAGGCGAAGCTACAGACTAAGCCTCAGGACAAGCGTGTTGAAATTAAAACTATATGTGAACAGAGGCTGAAAAAGCGGCCAGATAAGCAGGATTTAGGATCAAAGCCGGATGGTTTTTTCTGGAATGACCTGGATATAGACGAGGATTTACTGTGGGAAAATAAGGAAACAGTCGAGAACAAGTGTAGACAGATAATAGTGTCTGTTAATATGCACGACCTACAACTAAACGTGTTGATTGACACAGGTGCAGAATTGAGTATTGTATCTGGGAAAATATTTGAGTTACTGAAAGACAGACCTGGTATTGTAATTATGCCAGTAACAGGAGTGAAAATTATCGGTGCTACTGGGAAGGCTAGTAAACCGGTCAAAAAACAGATTTTTGTCAACTTCGAGATATGTGGGGCACGATTTGAACAAGAGCTTGTCGTCGTGCCAGACTTAACTACGGAAGTAATTATCGGGTTAGATTGGCTATTAAAGTACCGTGCAGTGATTAATTGCGAAAGCAAAACTTTGACATGTACGTCACAAGATAAAACAATAGTAGTTAGTTTTGACGGGGCAGGAGACAGTGTGCATAGGCAATACCAGCCTATACACATTGTTAACTGGCCGGATGGTGTTGACGTAGGTATGAATTTGAAGTACTGTAACGCGAGGAATCTCGGCATTGACAATGGTGTAGAAAGTGAATTGGAAACTGTTGTAGACGGTGTGTCAGACGTAACATACGAACAAAGACGAGGCTGTATGAAGTAATAATGAGGAATAAGAGTGTGTTTCCAGACAAACCGAGTATTGGTGTGAAAAAAGATCGTTTGCCAGATATAATGAAGCTAAAGACCGATGGTCGCATACGTCGTCATGACGCTAAAGCGCTTTTTGCTAAGTTTGCAATCGGAGACTTAGTACTTGTAAAAGCTCATGAGAAATCGAGCGAGATAGACAATGAAATCTCTAAATTTAAGTTTGCTTATAATGGACCGTATAAAGTCATTGGTATACCTCACACAAATGCTTATTGCTTAGAGTATCCAAGCTCTGGAAAACTATTAGGTATACAGAACATTGTAGACTTGAAATTGTACCAACCTAGGATTGATTAATACCACAAAATGGGTAATTTGTACAGTATGTAAACATAGAGTGTAAAATTTAAACAATTTGCTAGATTGCCATGCTTTTGCCTGACCAAGAGGACATTAAAGAAGTTGTAATTAATAAGTAATTAATTTTACTAAATGATTTAAGAGGGAGTGATTACTTGTCAATTGAAAAACCCAAGCTGCTGGTTTAAGTTTTCAGCTGAGTCACTGTAGATTAAGGAATGTAAATATGATTTTGTAACTAGCTGTGAGATTTCATAAATATGTGATTTACTAGTCACTGCCGATGTACTTAGACGCTGTTTTAAGTTTCAGGCTAGTACATGCGTATGATGATGGACAGTGTTGAGTTATCCACTGTGATAGAATTAATGGTCACCTTGAGATTACTCGGGAGTGAGTTGTTCCGAAAGAATTCAGTGAAACGGACGTTCTGGAAATGCCGTTACACAGGCGAGTGAGATCAAGCGTGCCGCACAGGCGAGCGCAACAATACTGGCGAGGCGGAGCCGCTGTCGGCTCTTGTGCCGCTCTCGGCATTCATTGTACTTGCGGGTACGAAAGGCGGAATAGTTTTTCTTCCCGGACAGCTGATGTGAAAGAATTCTGCTCTCAATATTTATCTTTTTGTCGATCTGCTGAATATTATTTTCTTGTTTAGCTTTAATTGGACTCTCATGACGAGAATATTAATTATGAAAAGGTTATATAAAATGTGTATAATATGTAATTAATAATTAATTTGCGTATTTTGATCTACCTGTTTTTATGGCCATGTACTCTGATTAATTTTGTAAATAATATTCCACTTCTTGATAGTGTTACGAATTTTGACGACTTTAGAATAGCTAATCCATTTTCTATGTTTTCTATGAATTTTAATATGTTGTCAACCTGTTTTCTTTTGTGCAAGATGACGGAGTGGAATAAGATTAGGAGTGTCTCCACTCAATTATTATGGTCTAAAAATTGATTTATGCTTAATTAGACGAATGCTAAATTTTGATGATGTTTTGACCATATGCATTTCCGCTGTTTCTTTTTTGGGACATTTTCTGAGTCTGTTTATGTTACACGAACATCCTCAGACAATGTGGGGCACGTGTAACGCCGGAAATGCATATCCTCCTATTTCCATCTATTGTACTATAATTTTTTTCCTTGTTTTGTTACCTCAAGATATGGCATTTCTGTCTCTTTATATATTGTAATTGTTTTACTGTTTGTATGTATATATATATGCATTTATGTCAATTTATAATTGGTTTGTTTTGTGAATATTATTTGTATTTATACGCTAGGTCTTGCCTAGGGAAAACTATGCTATCGAACGAACACGTCGATAGGTCGTGTGGAGAACCAGAGTATTTAGGATCTTTGGTAAACTCTGCCGCGTGGAGCGCGGGCAGAGCGGAGTCGGGCTGGGGTAGTGCAGTGGGGCAGGTGTGTTGTGTGACGCTCCCGCGAGTTTCCGCGCTTTCGGGGTTTGGCAGCATGTAATTGCGCTCGACTTGATATGATAGTTTCTGACACGATGTCGCGGACAGGAAGCATTAGCTGACGCACATCAAGAGCCCGTTTCGCCTGGTGACCGTGTCGAGAAGGAAGCGCGCCAACATCCAGCTTCTGCAACAGCGACGGCCGACAATGAGTGACTGTCGCCACCTCCTCGATCGATGACTTCAAACCTTGAATCAACCAACAAGGAAGACTGGAAGCGCGTAAAGTTTTAGAACTGTATGGCAGACCTCAGCTTTTAAAACTGTTCAAATCACAAAATTACAGCAACTTGGCATGAACCTTTGTTGCTCATTGTCCCAATTGCATTACCAAGCAGGGTCCCTTCCTTTTCCGGAATGAACCCGAGTGTCGGTGAAATTCAAACGCCAGCATTAAAGTAATATTATTCTATTTCACTGCTTTAATTTCAAAGTTCAGTTAAGGTATTCATAGTTGGCTATAATATTTAGATTGCACAAGCACAAATTAAGAGTGCGAGTTTTGTTACCGTATTTTAGTTACCTGTGACTGCAGCTCAGCTTGGTACGTACTAAATTTTACTATTGTTAATTGTTCAGAATCATTTAATTCAAGTTCAAAGTTAAATCTGTTATTTCTAAATTGCGTAGATTCAAGTTGCTTTTGAAATGATTGTTGAGGTAGTCCAAGACTAACCGTATTTTACTGAATTTTGATGTGCTTCAGAAAGAAAGCTCACTATTAATTTCAGTCACTAAATTAACTTTCAATTTTCCGGTTTTATTAATTCTTTTGCTAAATTAAGTCAGAGTGCACCGAAATTTATTACGTCTGACAAACTTTCAGTTTTTACACTACACGTGTCAACCTTCAGTTGCCACGCTTCTAGTGCTAATTGTATGTGTAATAACCTTTCTTTTTCAGTTACTATATTAATTTTCCATAGGACTGGCGACCGCAATTTCCCCCAAATCTCAAATATCTAATTACCGCTAGTTAATTGTTAACGTAACTACCGCACATTTACTTTCTTTATTAACTTTACCCTTTTTCAAAATTAATTTCCACCAGTTTTATTTGCATCTTTCCTTTCATTTAGATGCAACCCTTTCCTCCCTCTTTACCGACAGATTAACTTCGGTGACGATTGCTTTTCCCAAATTTCCATTAGGTACACGCGGTTTAATTTTTCACTGTCATTAACGTCGATAAGTGAGGGGGAGGTTACAAGGACCCACTGCAAGTACTATGACAGTTAGGCGGGAGGTGAGAAAACTTTGATTTCATGCCGAGCGCCTGCACATAAGCCACACATCACGCCGGTAAGTGCGTAATCACGCCTCGCTAGGTGTAAGGAGCGTAAACATTGGACGATTGAACATTAGAAAAACGATGTGTGGAGTGAAGAGTCACGGTACACGATGTGACGATCCTATGGCAGGGTGTGGGTCTGTAAAATGCCTGGCGAACGTAATCAGCCAGCGCATTTAATGCCAACAGTAAAATTTGGGGGGCGGTGGTGTTATGGTGTGGTCGTGTTTTTCATGGAGGGGGCTTGCACCTCGTGTTGTTGTGCGTGGCACTGTCACAGAACAGGCCTACATTGATGTTTTAAGCACCATCTTGCGTCCCACTGTTGAAGAACAATTTGAAGATGGCGACTGCATATTTCAACACGATTGAGCACCTGTTCGTAATGCACTGCCTATGGCGGAGTAGTTACACGACAGTAACATCCCTTAACACAAACTTCGTGCCAGGCCTCACCGACCGACATCGATACCTCTCCTCAGTGCAGCACACCATGAAGAATGGGCTGCCATTCCCCTAAGAAACCCTTCAGCACCTCATTGAACGTATGCCTGTGAGAGTGGAAGCTGTCACCAAGGCTAAGGGTGGGCCAACACCATATTGAATTCCCATATTACCAGTGGAGGGCGCCACGAACTTGTAAGTGATTTTCAGCCAGGCGTCCGGATACTTTTGATCATATGGTGTACCTATCTCAAGAAATAATTAAGGAAACACAAGACCTGGCATCAGAAATTGTTTACCTATGTCATATTCTAACACGAGACAGAGATGATAGTTGGTTACCCACCTTTACCGATCTTTTTAAAGAAATAATGTAGAGAAGTACTGATGCTTGTCCAGTTTTTCATTTAATAAGCTCACATGCCAAATTTTTGAAATATGTTTTGCTGAACCTATTACATTTTACGTATCTCGATTTTACCAATTTACTCGGTCGTTTCTTATATTTTTTTTCCTGAACCTTTTAAGAATACCTATATGGTGTGATACAGGAAAAAAAATCTTTTGAAGACGTCCCTGTACTTATTTTACGACTGATATAGCCACACAGCTCTTATTAAAAACTTTAATTACTTATCAAAAAAGTTTTTGCCCTCATGCTACACTGATTTTACGCACACATTATAGTTACTACAAATGTCATCTAATGCTTCCAGTCTTTTATTAATCAAGATATTCTCTAAGCATGACGTTGAAAATTTCAAGCACATCGGCGATTCCGCCAACGTAACGGCCACCTGGTCAACGTCCATGGAAACAGTGTAACCTACCGGGTGATCAAAAAGTCTGTATAGATTTGAAAACTAAATAAATCACGGAATAATGTAGATAGAGAGGTACAATTTGACACATATGCTTGGAATGACTTGGGGTTTTATTAGAACCAAAAAAAATACAAAAGTTCAAAAATGTCCGACAGATGGCGCTTCATCTGATCATAATAGCAATAATTAGCATAACAAAGTAAGACAAAGCAAAGATGATGTTATTCACAGGAAATGCTCAATATGTCCACCATCATTCCTCAACAGTATCTGTAGTCGAGGAATTAATGTTGTGAACAGCACTGTAAAGCATGTCCGGAGTTATGGTGAATGAGGCATTGGCGTCGGATGTTGTTCTTCAGCATCCCTAGAGATGTCGGTCGATCACGATACACTTGCGACTTCAGGTAACCCCAAAGCCAATAATAGCACGGACTGAGGTCTGGGGACCCGGGAGGCCTAGCACGACGAAAGTGGCGGCTGAGCATACGATCATCACCAAACGACGCGCGCAAGAGATCTTTCACGCGTCTAGCAATATGGGATGGAGCGCAATCCTGCATAAACATCGTACTTTCCAGCAGGTGCTTATCAGCCAGGCTGGGGATGATGCGTTTCTGTAACATATCGGCGTACCTCTCACTCGTCACGGCAGCAGTTACTGACGTTTTGCTGTACAGCGCCATCTGTCGAACATTTTGTCAACTTTGTCTTTTTCTTTTTTTTTTGGTTTTAATAAAACTCCATGTCATTCCGAGCTTGTATGTCAATATCTACCTCTCTATCTACATTATTCCGTGGTTTATTAAGTTTTCAAATTTATACTTGTGGTGTCACCGCCAGACACCACACTTGCCAGGTGGTAGCCTTTAAATCGGCCGCGGTCCGTTAGTATACGTCGGACCCGCGTGTCGCCACTATCAGTGATTGCAGACCGAGCGCCGCCACACGGCAGGTCTAGAGAGTCTTCCTAGCACTCGCCCCAGTTATACAGCCGACTTTGCTAGCAATGGTTCACTGACAAATTACGCTCTCATTTGCCGAGGCGATAGTTAGCATAGCCTTCAGCTACGTCATTTGCTCCGACCTAGCAAGGCGCCATTATCATTTGTTATTTATCTTGGGATTCATGTACAGTCAGACCGATGTTCACCAATTATGGATTAAAGTTAAGTATTCCAGCAGCTACGTACTTTTCTTGATAGTATAATTACTTTACCTGTTCCAGACCTCACGCCAGCCTGCGTGAGCTTAAACGCGTGCCTTTCGGTCTTCCGTCCATTGTGGATTGGCTGTCTTGCCAGTCCAAAACAATACTGACATTTGATCACCTGGTACATACAACTTTCGAGGCCAATAAGCACTATATAACGTCGCCTAGGTAGCGGCGTGCTTCAGCATTGCTTTTGACAAGCAACACCCAACACATCGCCATTTCCACGTGAAACAGCGTCTCCCAGAAAAACCTACAAGCACCACCAGCTGACGTTCAAGGTTTGCGTAACCTTTCCTGATGATGCGCTTGTATTTAAGATTAGGCAATTTTTTTAATGACCTGCACTATTTATGTAGACACCAGCACTTGTATAATTAGACACGTATAACTATCCTCTTAGTTTTATGCTTCATTTGCACGTTCCTATTCTTACGTAAAATAAGACCCCATTGACTGCAGCTGTCGTAATGCGGCTAATTTGCGCTTTGTCGAGTACTATTTCAAGGCATGGTAGTACTGCCACTATCAGTAGTTATCGCCTTGACAACACGCAGCTGCTCAGCACGTTGCCAGCTCCAGCAAACGGGTAAAACATCACGCCTTTTTAGTTTAATCTTTGTACATTTTATGTAAGACTGACCTCCCTAATCAAGATGCATTTTTATAATATTTACAGCGCAGTAAATTTGAAGATTGTCTATCGTTTGAGCTGAAATCCGTCATTTTAAGTAATTGACATTTTGCCATCGTGACTGTTTCTTCATCAGTATTTATCATACACTCCTGGAAATTGAAATAAGAACACCGTGAATTCATTGTCCCAGGAAGGGGAAACTTTATTGACACATTCCTGGGGTCAGATACATCACATGATCACACTGACAGAACCACAGGCACATAGACACAGGCAACAGAGCATGCACAATGTCGGCACTAGTACAGTGTATATCCACCTTTCGCAGCAATGCAGGCTGCAATTCTCCCATGGAGACGATCGTAGAGATGCTGGATGTAGTCCTGTGGAACGGCTTGCCATGCCATTTCCACCTGGCGCCTCAGTTGGACCAGCGTTCGTGCTGGACGTGCAGACCGCGTGAGACGACGCTTCATCCAGTCCCAAACATGCTCAATGGGGGACAGATCCGGAGATCTTGCTGGCCAGGGTAGTTGACTTACACCTTCTAGAGCACGTTGGGTGGCACGGGATACATGCGGACGTGCATTGTCCTGTTGGAACAGCAAGTTCCCTTGCCGGTCTAGGAATGGTAGAACGATGGGTTCGATGACGGTTTGGATGTACCGTGCACTATTCAGTGTCCCCTCGACGATCACCAGTGGTGTACGGCCAGTGTAGGAGATCGCTCCCCACACCATGATGCCGGGTGTTGGCCCTGTGTGCCTCGGTCGTATGCAGTCCTGATTGTGGCGCTCACCTGCACGGCGCCAAACACGCATACGACCATCATTGGCACCAAGGCAGAAGCGACTCTCATCGCTGAAGACGACACGTCTCCATTCGTCCCTCCATTCACGCCTGTCGCGACACCACTGGAGGCGGGCTGCACGATGTTGGGGCGTGAGCGGAAGATGGCCCAACGGTGTGCGGGACCGTAGCCCAGCTTCATTGAGACGGTTGCGAATGGTCCTCGCCGATACCCCAGGAGCAACAGTGTCCCTAATTTGCTGGGAAGTGGCGGTGCGGTCCCCTACGGCACTGCATAGGATCCTACGGTCTTGGCGTGCATCCGTGCGTCGCTGCGGTCCGGTCCCAGGTCGACGGGCACGTGCACCTTCCGCCGACCACTGGCGACAACATCGATGTACTGTGGAGACCTCACGCCCCACGTGTTCAGCAATTCGGCGGTACGTCCACCCGGCCTCCCGCATGCCCACTATACGCCCTCGCTCAAAGTCCGTCAACTGCACATACGGTTCACGTCCACGCTGTCGCGGCATGCTACCAGTGTTAAAGACTGCGATGGAGCTCCGTATGCCTCGGCAAACTGGCTGACACTGACGGCGGCGGTGCACAAATGCTGCGCAGCTAGCGCCATTCGACGGCCAACACCGCGGTTCCTGGTGTGTCCGCTGTGCCGTGCGTGTGATCATTGCTTCTACAGCCCTCTCGCAGTGTCCGGAGCAAGTATGGTGGGTCTGACACACCGGTGTCAATGTGTTCTTTTTTCCATTTCCAGGAGTGTATATTGGTTACAATCGAGAATACCAGAGCAGTTAGGAGCAAATGCAGAAAGACATACATCCAGTGAAGCCACGTTGATTGCATAATCACAGCAAGACACTATGACAAGACACCTACGGGAAGCGCGGAATTTCGGACTCACAAGAATTCTCGCAGCGGCAGACTCAAGGACTCTCAAGAGTCTCATTAACACTATTTATTTGCAGTCAGACTAACTACTACACTGTAGATCAACTTTAAACATAAGAAAAACATAGGTTACAACTCGTTGCACTACAGTAGACAGTGCCGGAGTTCGTGGGGAGGAGAGCTAACAGAAAATGCAGTCACTAACAGCATTGTAAAGTATGAACTTTTAGAGCAGCACTCCAAGTGGGAAAAACAGAGCTTAGGCAAAGCTGGCGACGAGCTACATGCAGTTGGTTCCCCCGGGGATCTTCCTGTAGAATCCTGTCTGAATACAGAAAAATTGCGTTTCTAAAGGGGTGTTGCTGCGGTGTGTTTCATCCTTCCTATACTC
Source organism: Schistocerca nitens (assembly GCF_023898315.1). Taxonomy (NCBI): domain Eukaryota; kingdom Metazoa; phylum Arthropoda; class Insecta; order Orthoptera; family Acrididae; genus Schistocerca; species Schistocerca nitens. Next base: position 195,450,880 of record NC_064620.1, on the reverse strand, counting down.
GGCCCACGAATCCAACGGCACTTCAAAAGGCTTCAGCAAATCCGTCGAGTGGCTCTGCACCTTCCGGGCGCCTCTGGCCAACCACTTTCATATTCCTCACCTTCTCCTACTCAATAGGTAAGGATGTTTCTGGACTTCACAGAAATAAATTTCAAATTTGGTATCAACAGCTTTCGGCTGTAAACTAAATGTCACTGCCCTTCCTCTTACGGATAGCAACAAAAGTGCCTTATGTCACTTATCAATGAAAATTATGTGAGATATGAATAAGGCGATGAGAGATATGCAACAGAAATAAAAGAAAACCAATAGGGGTTTGTGAGATATGAAACCAAGTTGAACAAGGGTTCACGAACGTTTCCGAGCTGGACAAGAAAATTAGCAAACGTCTCAGTCAAACAGAAAGAGCAGTTCATGCAGTACTAGGAACTCGTGTACGTTGAAGGTGAGAGGTTAACCGCAATGGAGACGAGATTAGTGGAAGCCAGCGCTCGATTAGAACAAATTCTGTTGCACCACGGAGTACTATCGCAAGCTAACGCTAATAGTTTGTTAAAGTTCTCCACTGGCGGCACCAGGTATGAAGCCGCATGAGTCAATAACCTGGGAACTGCTGAGCAGGCCGAGGTGAACAAGTAAGCGATTGCGACAAGCGAGAGAGACTTACCGTTCCAGATAGCAAACAAAGCACATTGCCATCACAGCTAAACATAGATATCGTCATACTGGTGACGGAGCAGAGCGTCACCAGAAAACCCAGTTATAACGCAACAGTAACTAATCAGCCAGTGACGTAGCAGAAAACAGCATCTGAAAGACGAAGTTACTAATGTGTAAAGCCACTAGAAGAGCTGACCACACGAGAAAACTGGTACGTTGATGTCATCGCTATCCCCACCGAGCAGAGCGCACGGAAAGCGAAAGCATAAAAACTTCGCCTTTCTTAATCTCACTCTTGGTTGTCGATATTATGCACTCTACAAACACCTATGGAGTTGCAAGCATCGCTGGAGAGACCCATCCACTGTAAGCTGCAGCGCCAAATTCCAGGTCATCACTGATGCAATGCTGAGACCACCATCATTCTTCTGACCCACTGGAAGCTTGACCATCAGGGCCACGCAACTGTAAGCAATCTGCCATCTTGAAAGGGAGCCACTGTTGCTGCTCTTCCAGTTCCTGCAGCTGACACTGATGCTGCCAGTCTCTAACTGGAGGCCCCGGGTTGATCTCCGCACTACAGCGTGTACTACGGGCAAGGCTGGAGGGCGAGTGTCAGGAGCTCACGGCCTCAAAGAGAACGCCTTGGAGATCAGCCTGCAGAGGCTGCTGTCCGCTGCCATCCATCGAGGAGCACGCCAGATGCAACGCCTGGGGCCCATCGACTGCGCGGGACGTAACAGTTGCCACGCGAGCTTTCTGTCGACGCAGGTCTGCTGCCTGGCGAGTTGCTACCGCTACTGCTGACTGGGACCACACAACGCTGGCCCGACTGAGGTGACAGCGCCTGGGGAAGACGAACTTGTGTTTCTGATTAATAAATGTTTCGTTGTGAGGAATGTTTTCTTGACGCTGTTTAGCTTGGACATATATTCCTCACTGCACACTGCTCGGCACAAACCTGACAACCACAGGGGGCTTTAACCTCACCTCTTTAATTCGTAAAATGTAGCTAGAAGTTGGTCATATATAACTATGCCAAAATGTGAATGAAAGTCGAATTAAGCAAGTCGAGCTCAGTTTAAAGACAGTGGAAGGGGAGGTTAACGAAGTATCTCAGGACATGGGAACAGATTGACGGAAACTGCAAAATACCGCAGAATACCATCAGGAATAGGGAAATGATAGTGCATGAAGATAGAATTCCACTAGAAGGCTCGAATTATACATGCCCAATACCCGTGGATGAGAATGAGAAGTTAAGATGACAGAAAAGTCAGTTGGTGGCAGCGGGAGAGAAATCGGATTGTGGCAAATTATTAGACTATGAGAATTTCTGAGGGGAGTCTACGTGAGTGTTACGCCATTAGAACGATAGAAAGTGTCAAAATTACTACAATCAGATTTTTTTTCAATCTCTTCTCCTATTTTTTCGTTCATGAAATAATTTCAGTTTTCCCAATTTTTTCTCCTCTTTACAGTTGTGTATTAGGATTTAATATTCCCAGGCATTCGATTCGAAACACTTAGACCGGCAGAAGGAGTATACTGCTGTAATGAAACAAAGATGGCCGCCGTGTGAGATCACAGGTATTTTCTGCGTCCGCTAAAAGAACTTATTTAAGAGGAAACAGTGTCAAATTTAAATTTCCTTTCTTTTGTATACTTGCTGTAGTGTCCGTTCTTGACACACAACTGAATATTAGCGTCCCAGCAGCGCTTGTTCTTGAAAAAACTTGACCCTTAGCTAAAGTCCCGATAATCGCGACATAACCAGAAATTTTGTGTGACATAAACGAAAAAATTGTAATCAAGTTTGCTTGATAGTGCAAAATTAGTTTAAAAAAGACTGCTACTAGTTTCATCAGTGTCGATTGTCGCAATAAAAGTGTAATTAAATGTTTCTAAATCGTATTTAATGAACACATTTCGTATTGTTTACTAGTTAGATAGACGCAATCTAGGCCTAAATTTTCCGAGTTATAAACATTTAAGAACCCGAACAAAAAAAGCCTCATAACGTTAATTCTCTAAAAGCAAATTAATTACAAATTGATTCTTCTGTCAGTATATCTCTAAGTCAGTACAAGAAAAAACAACCACCTCACATATGCCCTTTGTGTAATTATTTGTTTACACACGGCAAATCTCGCGTCCTTGACAAATTTAAAACATTGTTTAAAATTAATTATTCTTTCGAAACTGACCATGAGTGAGAAATGTGGGAGCTGTTTTAGGGTAATGAGTAGAGGGATTTGTTGCCAATCTTGTAGGAAATATTTTCACTGGGGGGTTGGGGTGCAGTGGGGAGAATGTTGGGAGAACAGCAGAGTACGCAATAGGAACATTTTGATTGGGGAACAGGAAAGGAAAATCTGTGCCCTTCAGGCACAGTTGGAGGAAGCAAGGAAGGAACTCATAAGGATCAAGGGATATAGGGGGAGGGGGAGGGGGCTGAGGGTGGATGGGAACTGGCAGCTGGTAGGAGTATAGGAAGAAAGAGAACGTGATTTGACAGTTTTATCATAAACACCAAAAACAGGTATCTACCACTGCCAGAGTTAAGTGGAAAAGAGCCTCAGGTAGAACGAGGAGCAGGAAATGTGCTGCATATTTCAACCGAGGCCAAGAAACCTAGGAATGTACAAAGTGATAGGAAGAAGAAAGAGCTGCTGCTAGGTAGTAGCCATGGGCGAGGAGTAGACCCTCAGTTACAGGAATGTTTAGGGACAACGTACCAGACCACCAGTATCTTCGAGCCAAATGCAGGGCTAAGTCAAGTGATAGAGGACCTAGGGGCTTCAAATAAGGACTTTACAGTAGAGGACTATGTAGTAATAGTGGGTGGGGCGGGAAACAATTTGGACAGGGATAGGGCATGTGAAATAGGTGGTGACCTGGACAAGATAGCTTTCCTGACTCATGGCACCAACGTACACTTCGTTGAGCTGTTCTGGCGTCATGATCGACCACATCTTGATACAGCTGTGAGGCGAATCAATACGGGGTTAGGGATGGCTTTGAGGACAGCCAACATTGCTCATGATTCTCTGGTACCTGTCAGGATAATCAACAGATGGGGTTTCACTAGGCATTGCCTGCACCTAAACAGGACTTCGAAGGGAAGATTGGTACAGCTGACTCATGAAAGTATGGGGGAAGGATCTCGGGCCACACATGGTCTCATACCTGTCATCATAGGTAGGAAAAGTAGGTATTTTTAAGACAAATTCAGAAAACTGGTTCCCCTGCCTAAACAGTATCTTCAGCACTTTAAAAAGTACTGAAACAGTCACTCACATGACAGATCTTAACACCTCAAATATCACGTATACCAGATGTCACAAAGAAAAACAAACCATTGGAAAGAGTAACATGGGGCATTTCACAGACTTAACAATCCTCCATAAAAACATTCAGTCAATACAACTCTTAGAGTTTGAGTTCCAATCTTTGAACTTTACAGTAGTTTGTATTACCGAGCACTGGTGTAGAGACACAGAAATCCAACATGTAGTATTATCATTGTATGAAAAGGGAAACTCTTACTGCAGAACTACTTCAAGGGGTGGAGGATCAGGCATTTATATCAGAAGAGGAACACAGTTCAAATCAAGACATGATCTCAGTACCGTAATTGAAGACAAACACTTTGAAATATCAGCTATTGATTTAACAGTGCTTGAAATCACCAAAAAATTAATCATTTTGTGTGTGTATAGATCTCCCATTGGTAAGGTGGACACTTTTTTCAATAAGTTAACAGAAGTTCTAGATTAAGTCGCAAGTACAAAGGTCAACATAATTCTGTGTGTGGACTTTAACATCAACAGTAACACCATAAATGAATCCCGAGGCACCTTCATAAACATCCTTCAAAGTTTTGGCATGTCCCTATTGGTCAATATTGTAACAAGGGTTACCACAACTACTTCATCAGTAATTGACCATGTGGCCACAAATATGGACAGGGATAAATTTGATGTAGCTGTAAAAGATCTCGGACTATCAGACCATCCCTGTCAAATAACAACAGTAAAGTCAGGCATCGAATCAATTCCTAAACTACAAGCCTACAAACGATATCTATCAGAAATCAAATGAAAGATTTTTCAAAAGAACTAGAAAAACAAAACCGGGATGAAGTGTGTAGGGAAACCAATTTGAATATGAAATTCTCTAAATTCTCCACATTGTTTAAATTAAACTTTGAAAAGGCATTTTCCAAAGTACTCATGTCTGTATCATCTCACAAAAACAGATGGATATCAGCAGGTATTAAGAAGTCCTCCAAAACACTTAAACAACTCAGTTCCATGAAAAAGATTCGCAATGATATATCTATCATAGATACAAAATATCTATAGGAAGGAGCTGATTGCCGCAAAAAAAGTCATTTAATGACACAATAATATATAATGCAGAGAATAAAAGCAAAGTAGTCTGGGATGTTATAAAACAGTAAACAGGGAGAGTCAAACAAATGCAGAATAACATACTGCTTAGGCAAGGGGATAAAGTAGTAAATGATCCACAGCACTTAGAAAACTATCTAAACGACTATTTTTCAAGTCTTGTAGAGACGTTACAGCAAAAATTCCCCCAAGCCAATGTAACACCTGTAACTAATGTTGCACTAAATACAATGATGTTACTTCCAAGCACAGAGAATGAAGCCAGTAAAATAATTGAAAAACCAAAAAAATAAAATGTCTGTAGGCTTAGATGAAGTACCAATGTGTGTACTGAAACAATGCATAGGGATTATACAAGGCCCCCTAATAAATATAATAAATGAATCCTTCACATCATAGACTTTTCCAGAGCAGTTAAAACAGGTAAGGGTTGTACCTTTGCTTAAGAAAGGTAATGCAAAAGACATAGAAAATTACAGGCCCATTTCCCTGCTATCAGCATTCTCAAAAATAATAGAAGTAATTATGAAAGGCAGATTAATGAATTACCTGAATAAATACAATGTTTTAAGCGAATCACAATTTGGTTTCCGAAGTGGCAAAAATACGGATTCAGCGATAGTAGAATTCACAAAAGTTGTACCTGATGCCATTGATAAAGATGAGTGTGTCACAGACATCTTTTTGGATCTTTCTATGGCGTAGTCAACCACACAATTCCATTAAATAAATTAGAAGCATGAGGAAGAAGGGGGTAGCTAATGAATGATTTCGATCATACCTAACACATACGGTACAAAGAGTAGAGATAACAGATACTTCAAATAGATCTAAACATTTAGTAAAACACTTATCGGAACCAAAATACATTAATATAGGGGTTCGCACGGTAGCATATTAAGACCAATACTGTTCCTGAGATACATCAATGACTTTCCCAGTAGTGTTACTCATGGTGAAAAAATCCTTTTCGCTCATGACAGAAATATTACAGTCACTGAGAAAACAAGAGAACTCTTTACTGAGAAAGTAAATGAAACTCTCAAGGAATTTTATGATTGGTCAGTAAGTAATAAAGTGAGATTGAAAATAAAGGAAAGTAATGTCATGAACTTCAGTTTGAAGAGGAAAAATGACAATGTAAAACTGAATGTAGAAAGCACCTGTATACATTGTGTAACAAATGCAAAATTTCTAGGATTGAATATTGATTCTCAGTCGAAGTGGTGTGAACACACAATAGTACTTGCAAACAGAATGTCATCAGCATGTTATGCCCTTGGAATCCTATCATCAGTGTGTAACATGCAGTGTCTTTTAGTTACCTATTATTCATATATACACTAAATTCTTAGCTATGGCATTCTTTTTTGGGGAACAAATGCACAAAATACGAACACAATTTTCAAACTCCAGAAAAGAGCCATAAGAAAAATAACCAAAAATACTGGTCGAGCTCACTGTAAAGATCTGTTCAGAACATTGGGGATTTTAATTGCTCCATGTGAATACATTTACCAGTCAGTTGTACACATCAAAAATAACATTGGTAATTACTGGACAAACAGCCCTGTCCATGACCATCCAACAAGATATAGACTCAACTTCCATTTACCAAGAAAATATAAACATAGAACTCAAAACAGCATTTTCCACCAAGGAATAAAGCTGTACAATACATTACCAAATGAGATTAAAGAAATTGAAAAAATACACTTATTTAAAAATGCAGCTAGAAAGTACCTGTTATGCAATACATTTTATACATTGAAGGATTACTTAGCTGAAAATGAGTAGGTGTTTGATAAAAATGTTATACAAATAAATAATAATAATAATGATTATAAAATATCCAACTTTCCACATAACACCTTCACTTTATTGTTTTTCCTTTCTACTAATACTTACCCTATGGCTATGCATAGCACAATACTAACACCTCTTCCTCTTTCTGAGCTCAACACCTTACTCATTATGGATGGATGATGATTCAGTTTTTCAGGATAGCAAATGGGAAGTTGCGGTATAGAAAATGGCCCATATCACTAGTGTGTGTGTGTGTGTGTGTGTGTGTGTGTGTGTGTGTGTGTGTGTGTGTGTGTGTGTAGTGGTTGAAGTGTTATGAACCAATGTGCATATAGTGTGTGCAGTGACTGATACTAAGATATGAGTGAACAGAGTGGCATTACATTATTTAATAAGTTATATGTAAAAAAGCATTGTATACCTGGAGTAAATTTAATGATCGTCTCTAACTAGAGGTCTGTAAATATATGTTTACGCGTATTAGCTTATTTTAAATTGATCTGAATTTGTAAATACATTGACATGTCCTATATCCTTGTAAAAAGAGATCTACGGATGAATAAAGCTATTACTACTACTACTACTACTAATTCCTCGCTGGCCGTAGTGGCCGAGCGGTTCTAGGCGCTAATGTCTGGAACCGCGCGATCCATGCCTCGGGCATGGATATGTGTATTGTCTTTAGGTTAGTTAGGTTTAAGTAGTTCTGTGTTCTATGGGACTGATGACCTCAGAAGTTAAGTCCCATACTGCTCAGACCCATCACAAGAGGAAATGGAAAAAGAATTGATGGCCACCACAATTGTTCAGGTTGAGATTTGTACAACATGTATGTCTGTGGATGTTTGGTCGCATTATTGGGGTTAATGACGTTATGCCGGTGGCTGATATTTCTATGTCGACGAAAAATCAACTTGAGCTGAGCACCTGCCAGCCAACAAATTCGCTTGGAGAACATTAATGGAAAACGGTATTCGATCTTATTGTCCTGGAGGAAATATAATCATAGGTGAGCAACTCTTACTAAACAACACAAGACGCAAGTTAACTGAATTCAGGTCCAACAGTCCCGTCAAATATGGTCTAAAATTGCTGACTGCTGCCGCTTTGCGACAAAGTATATACGTCATGCTTTCCCATACCTTAAAAAAGAGGGCAAGCGTAATGAGAAGCAACCAATTGGAGAGTACTTCGTTCTGCGTCCAATGGAGACATACCTAGGTCGACGAAGAAATGTGACGGCAGACAGTTTCTTCAAATCTCCTCAGCTTGCCAAGAAGTGTAAAGAAATAACAACTTCATTAGTTCGAGCAATGAGGAAGATCCTTCGTGAACGCCCTTGATTAGGTAAAGAAGCCAAATGCTGAAATTCATTCCAACAGCATTCTGTGCCAGACTGGCAACACAGACTGCACCATGACTGTATCCAAAGAACGAAGAACAAAAGCTTCATTCTCCTGGGAGCACTGCATGTTGGAGCAGTAACAAACAAAGAATGAAAGGAGAAACCAGAAACCATAACATTCTACAATATAACAAAGTATCGGGTTGGATGTGGCTTATCAGATAACATGTGAACATAGTCTGAAGTGCCAAAGAAATTGGTACACCTGCCTAATATGGTGTAGGGCCTCCGCGAGTATGCAGAAGTGCCGCAAGACGACGTGGCATGCACTCGGCTAATGTCTGAAGTAGTGCTGGAGGGAACCGACAACATTTATCCTGCAGGACTGCCCATAAATCCTTAAGAGTACGAGGGGTGAAGAACCCTTCTGAACAGTACGTTACAAGGCATCTCAGATACGCACAATAAATTCATGTCTGGTGAGTTTGGGGCAGCGGAAGTGTTTAAACTCAGAACAGTGTTCCTGGAGCCACTTTGTAGCTATCCTGAAAGTGTGGGGTGTCGCATTATCCTACTGGAATTGCCCAATGTACATGAATGGATGCAGGTAATCAGACAGAGTGTTTGCGTTCGTGTCAGACTCGTATGTAGACGTTTCAGATTATTTTGCTTGTAATTACTACGCGAACTAATCATTACAGATGACAACACAAACACCACACTTAATTGCGATTGCATTTACAGGAATATCAGTTTGAGATGACCAGGTGCACTACTTCTCAGTTGTTGATTTGTACGTGAACAATGTTCATAAGAATGTATAAATTCAATTGCGTCTGTAAAAAAAGAAAACTTATAAGAAAAATTGTTTCATTAAATTTTAATACCATGTCAGCAGCTTAGATTGCATAGACTTGGTACACTCTTTGCACATTGAGTTGTTTTGCACATGAGTATTGGGCATAACAACATATTAATTCGATTAAAGAAAAAAGTCTGTGTGGACTATACAGTCCATACTAGCGTAGCAGTGGGTGCAAAGCTTCAAACGTTATAACAGTGTTTATTTCCTCTTTAATAGAAATGTTAAATGTATGTAATTTTCGCATAAATATAGTGCCAGTACCTTTGTCAAATTGCTATTTCATTTGTTCATGTATGGTTGCTATTGTTGATATGAACACATGCTACAAATCTCTTATAATATATTTGTGAATGAATTCTTGTAAGCTTGCGATGTGATTTGATTTGTGAATGATTGTCGATTATGCAAAAATGTAAATTAAGGTGTGGAAGAGATTTTTTATTTCTGAAATGGTTTCGTTCCAAATTTTGACGCATCCAGAAACTAAATGTGTGAATCGTGGTATTAGTAAAGTTATTAGAAGAATAAATGGAAGAAAGTCTTAAGAAATCAAGGGAGTTAAAATTGTAAAGCATTCGGAATGAATGACAATTATGTGCTGGATTGTTTTTGATCTCTTCGTAATTGTAGCTGAAGTTGCATACACGCTACAGAACCATAAGTAAGTGAACATTTCCATTTAATGATCGGTTCAGCTGGACGATTAGTTTGCCTTGTTGGCAACTTGGGCCCATAGCTTCATGGCGTCTGCGGCACACTCGACCGATGCCATCAGCTCCTACCAATTGAAATTGGGACTCATCAGACCGGGCCACGGTTTTGCGGTGCCCTACCGTAACAACCGATATTGTCAAGAGCCCAGGAGAGGCGCTGCAGGCGATGTCGTGCTGTTAGCAAAGGCACTCGCGTCGGTCGTCTGCTGCCACAGCCCACTGACGGCGGATTTCACCGCACGGATGTCTTCGTCGTACGTCACTCATTGATTTCTGTGGGTATTTCACGCAGTGTTGCCTGTCCGCTACCAGTGACATATTTACGCAAACGCTGCTGCTCTCGGTCGTTAAATGAATGCCGTCGGCCACTGCGTTGTCCTTGGTAAGAGATAATACCTGAAATTTGGTATTCTCGGCACGCTCTGACACTGTAAATCTCATAATATTGAATTCCCTAACGATTCCGAAGTGGAGTGTCCCATGCTTCTAGCTCTAATTACCATACTGCGACCAAATTCAGTTAATTTCCGTTGTGCGGCAAAAACCACGACGGAAACCTTTTTACACGAATCACTGGAGTACAAATGACAGCCCCGCCAATGGACTGTCCTTTTATACCTTGTGTAAGCGATACTACTGCCAGCTGTATATGTGTATTTCGCAACCCCGTGAATTTTGTCACCTCTGTGTTTATGCTTCTGTCACAAAATTAATAGTTTTTAATTACGAAGCAGAAGACGGAAGTGTAGCAACTGAGATGAAGACTATTTGAGGGCTTAAGTAGCCGGGAGATATCTTTCATGGGAACTTTCTTGGTCAGTCGATTACCGGAGCTGGAGTTGCGAAGTGCATATGTATGAGCGCTGAGAGAGTCACGACTCAAGTGTTAAACTCATGGACTTGTGTTTTTCCGTGTGTGTTGCCATCTAAGACTTTGTTGTGTGAGTGAGCTATAGTGTTCCATAGATTTCGTATTTGTTTTGAATACAGTCAGAGAGAGTCCCTTTAGTCAACCATAGTGCCAGTAGTGCTAGTGTTTGTTTTCAATACAGTCCAGAGACAGGTAGTGCTATTTTCATTGTTTTCTACAAGAAGTGTCTAGCAACCACAGTTTAGTCAACTATCAGCCGCCTTTAGTGAATTAGCAGTCTAGTTAAAAGTTGATGTGTGACTGCTGTGTACGGACGCAGGAGGAGATGGCCACTGTTCGCGAACAGCTGAACGTGTTGATGGCCGCGGTCAGCCGTCTTCAGGCTGCTGCCTCGGAGTGTAGCGGCAGTGGGGAGTCTCGTGCGTCGCATGGTACACCGCAGGTGTTACATGCTTCACCCACTGTTCCTGCTGTCGAGACTTCTTCGCGGGTACCGGGCGCATTTGGGCCACCCTCTCCCCAAGGGGAGTGGCGGGCTCAGCGGCGTTCGCGGCGCACGAGGCGGAGGGTCACTTTGGAGGCTGGCCGTGTGGCATCGCCCACTCTGCCTATGAGTGGACAAGTGAGCGCTCCAACGTTAGGCGGGTGATGGAGCCCCTTAGGGAAATAGCGGAATGGTCGGGGAAGAATGCCAGTGTTCACTCTGTCTGCTTGCCGGGGGGGTCTCATCCGAGATGTGGAGGAGGCCCTGCCGGCGGCGATAGAGAGCACTGGGTGCATCCGACTGCAAATTGTTGCTCATGTCGGCACCAATGACTCCTGCCGTCTTGGTTCAGAGGTCATCCTCAGTTCGTACAGGCGGTTGGCGGAATTGGTGAAAGCGGAATGCCTCGCACGCGGGGTGGAATCTGAGCTAACTATTTGTAGTATCGTTCCCAGAACCGATCGCGGTCCTCTGGTTTGGAGCCGAGTAGAAGGCTTAAACCAGAAGCTCAGACAATTCTGCGGAGATCTGGGGTGCAAATTTCACGACCTCCGCTATCGGGTGGAGAACTGTACGGCCCCCAGAATAGGTCAGGCGTGCACTACACGCCGGAAGCGGCTACAAGGGTAGAGGAGCGCACATGTGGGTTTTTTAGGTTTGAGAATTCCCTAGGCCCGACAAGACGCCTCCTGAGACGCGGCAAGGTAGGAGTAGGCAAAATGCAACAGGGAATAACAATATTAATGTGCTAATAGTAAACTGCGGGAGCTTCTATAGAAAGGTCCCAGAACTGCTCTCATTAATAAACGGTCACAATGTCCTTATAGTACTAGGGACAGAAAGTTGGCTGAAACCAGACATAAACAGTAATGAGATCCTAAACTCAATTGGAATGTATACCGCAGAGACAGGCTGGACAGTGAAGGGGGAGGCGTGTTTATAGCGATAAGAAGTGCAATAGTATCGAAGGAAATTGACGGAGATCAGTAATATGAAATATTTTGGGTGAAGGTCACGGTTAAAGCAGGCACTGACATGGTAACTGGATGTCTCTATAGGCCCCCTGGCTCAGCATCTGTTGTGGCTGAGCATCTCAAGGATAATTTGGAAAATATTTCGAGTAGATTTCCCCACCATGTTATAGTTCTGGGTGGAGATTTTAAGTTGCCGGATATAGACTGGGAGACTCTAACGTTCATAACGGGTGGCAGGGACAAAGAATCCACTGAATTTTTTTTAAGTGCTTTATCTGGAAACTACCTTGAGCAGTTACACAGAGAACTGACTCGTGGCGATAACATATTAGACCTTCTGGTGACAAACAGACCCGAACTATTTGAAACAACGCAGAACAGGGGAATCAGCGATCATAAAGCGGTTACTGCATCGATAATTTCAGCCGTAAACAGAAATATCAAAAAAGGTAGGAAGATTTTTTTGTTTAGCAAAAGTGACAATAAGCAGATTGCAGAGTTCCTGACAGCGCAACACAAATGTTTTGTCTCAAGTACAGATAGTGTTGAGGATCAGTGGACAAAGTTCAAAACCATCGTACAATATGCGTTACATGAGTATGTGCCAAGAAAGATCGAAAGAGATGGGAAAGAGCCACCGTAGTACAACAACCGAGTTAGAAAACTGCTGCGGAAGCAACGGGAACTTCACAATAAACATAAACATAGCCATAGACTTGCAAACAAACAAAAATTACGCGAAGGGAAATGTAGTGTGAGGAGGGCTATGCGAGAGGCGTTCAGTGAATTCGGACGTAAAGTTCTATGTACTAACTTGGCAGAAAATCCTAAGAAAATTTGGTCATATGTCAAAGAGGTAGGTGGACAAAACAAAAAGTCCAGACACTCAGTGTCCAAAATGGTACTGAAACAGAGGATGACAGACTAAAGGCCGAAATACTAAATGTCTTTTTCGAAAGCTGTTTCACAGAGGAAGACTGCACTGTTGTTCCTTCTCTAGATTGTCGCACAGATGACAAAATGGTAGATATCGAAATAAACAGCAGAGGGATAGAGAAACAATTAAAATCGTTCAAAAGAGGAAAGGCCGCTGGACCTGATAGGATACCAGTTCGATTTTACACAGAGTACGCGAAGGAACTTGCACCCCTTCTTGCAGCGGTGTACCGTAGGTCTCTAGAAGAGCGTAGCGTTCCAAAGCATTGGAAAAGGGCACAGGTCATCCCCGTTTTCAAGAAGGGACGTCGAACAGATGTGCAGAACTATATACCTATATCTCTAACGTCGATCAGTTGTAGAATTTTTGAACACGTATTATGTTCGAGTATAATGACTTTTCCGGAGACTAGAAATCTACTCTGTAGGAATCAGCATGGGTTGCGAAAAAGACGGTCGTGTGAAACCCAGCTCGCGCTATTCGTCCACGAGACTCAGAGGACCATAGACACGGGTTCAAAGGTAGATGCCGTGTTTCTTGACTTCCGCAAGGCGTTCGATACAGTTCCCCACAGTCGTTTAATGAACAAAGTAAGAGCAAATGGACTATCAGACCAATTGTGTGATTGGATTGAAGAGTCCTTAGTTAACAGAACGCAGCATGTCATTCTCAATGGAGAGAAATCTTCCGAAGTAAGAGTGATTTCAGGTGTGCCGCAGGAGAGTGTCGTAGGACCGTTGCTATTCACAATATACATTAATGACCTTGTGGATGACATCGGAAGTTCACTGAGGCTTTTTACAGATGATGCTGTGGTATATCGAGAGGTTGTAACAATGGAAAATTGTACTGAAATGCAGGAGGATCTGCAGCGAATTGACGCATGGTGCAGGGAATGGCATTTGAATCTCAATGTAGACTAGTGTAATGAGCTGCGAATACATAGAAAGATAGATCCCTTATCATTTTGCTACAAAATAGCACGTCAGCAACTGGAAGCAATTAATTCCACAAATTATCTTGGAGTACGCATTAGGAGTGATTTAAAATGGAATGATCATATAAAGCTGATCGTCGGTAAAGCAGATGCCAGAGTGAGATTCATTGGAAGAATCCTAAGGAAATGCAATCCGAAAACAAAGGAAGTAGGTTACAGCACGCTTGTTCGGCCACTGTTTGAATACTGCTCAGCAGTGTGGGATCCGAACCAGATAGGGTTGATAGATGAGATAGAGAAGATCCAACGTAAAGCAGCGCTCTTCGTTACAGGATCATTTAGTAATCGGGAAAGCGTTACGGAGATGATAGATAAACTCCAGTGGAAGACTCTACAGGGGAGACGCTCAGTAGCTTGGTACGGGCTTTTGTTTAAGTTTAGAGATCGTACCTTCACCGAAGAATCATCAGTATATTGCTCCCTCCTACGTATATCTCGCGAAGAGACCATGAGGATAAAATCAGAGAAATTAGAGCCCACACAGAAGCATACCGACAATCCTTCTTTCCACGAACAATACGAGACTGGAATAGAAGGGAGAACCGATAGAGGTACTCAAGGTACCCTCCGCCACACACCGTCACGTGGCTTGCGGAGTATGGATGTAGATGTAGATGTACATGAGCTATCTTGTGAACTCAAACTAATACATGTTAGATGGAGTACAAAGAACACGGAAACTTCTCCGCTATTTTTTACAGTTTATTTCAACTTATGATTTTAACTAGTTCGTCAACGCGAATATTTGGTCTAAAACTTATTGTAAATGAACTTTTCCAAGATTGTACCATAATTTACGCGTTAATTCACGTGTTTCGTTAAGCTGTCACACAGTAGTTACTATAATACAGTGTTGGACAGCTATTGCTTCAATTCATTGCTAAAAGGAAGCAGTGATACACTTATTTCTATTAAAAAATCGAAGTGCTGTGAGGTGTGAACATTATTTTTCTCTGCTTGTTCCAACTGCCTTTTTTTAAACTTTTGTGGCTAGTCGTATGAGGGTGTTTGCGAAAAATGTATTGAACACAGTAACGTAGTCTAATCACTAAGCTACTCACACATTCAAAAACTTTAGAAATATTGATTCTGGACTCGTTTCAATTTATTTTTCTGCTAGGGCACGTGGGGGCCCAAGAGCTAAACAAACAAACTATTTCTCTGACGGATTTTATTCGGTTACTGATCGCAGTCACGATGCACCCCACCCAGTGTGCAAATACACTAAAATAGTATCATAATTTTTTCAGCCTCTTTCCGTCAGGACAAACAAATTGTAACAAAGTGGACATTTTAGACAGCTACGGAACATGTCTGTGATTGTAGCACCCTAGGTTTCATCTACTGTCATTTTTGCTTTATCAAAACAATGAATGAATAGTCGAAGTTTGCTCGAAAAATGTGGTTATTGGCTGTCTAACCTGTGTTGCCGCTCAACGTGCCGGCTCACAAAAGACATAACCCCAATTGTCTTCTTCCATGTACTATCATAACACTGTCATTAATTATTTTTATTGGATATTAATATTATATGCGCACAGAAACATGTCTTTGAAGTTCAGAGAAGAGCAAGACAATTTTTACCTTATCGCTGACAGGCTTTTGTTCCTCTTGCGGTTCATTCTGTTTTAAGGCTGCTCGTGTTTTGTTTTCACTTCTCTTTTGGCATAAGCACCTAAGCAAACGACATACTTTCGGACATTGCACTATCATAATAATGGACAGCTACTTAATTTCCTGCAGATTACAGACACAGGCATTTATGTAAAAAACTTGTCTCGCAGATCGCTAATGAAAAGAAGTCATTAGAAAACTAAGGAAAAATACATTGTTTGGCTAATTTATTTGCTAGTTAGTTGTGAACCAAATAAACTCAAAACTATTTCTAAATTTCTTTTTTGAAAAATTATGTCCCATGTATTGAGAAATGCAGCAGTTCGTGTTCATTATTGCTGTGGGAGTCAGTCATTTAAAAAGGCAACATTGTCAAATATTTATCTCTGGGCAGTAACGTATAAGCAGGGAGAGAAAATCATCCAACTTCGCTGAAGGCAGCAGTTGTTATTTTAGTGTCTGTTGAATTGGAGTTGAGTGAAACTGAAGCCTAATTAACAGTCTTTTACGCAGAAATACATGAATTCTAGGATTCAAAGTTATTTAATTAATTAATTTAATATTCTATTAGGTTCAGTTATTTATACAATGTACATATATTTAATTCACGTGGACACTACCCTAGAGAGCAAAGCAGCACTCGATTATTGTTTACTAATTCATATATTGTTTTCTGGTTCATGACAAAGTATCCCGAATTCTACCATCTGGAATGGACGGAGATACACCAACAGAAAGGGAAATGAGAAAATTCAAGATGAGGCAGAACAACTTCTATCGCTGGAGAAAATATCAGAATTTATCTTTAATTAATGATTAAGTTTCAGAACAGTGTTCTAATGATTATTTTTTACAAATTTTCGACGTGCAAAGCCTCCTTCAGGTCAAAATTATCATGAACGTTGCCCACTACTATTTGTAGTTCAGTTTATGGCGGAAGCCATCTGAGCCAGGTTTGTAGAACAGGAAACGTCGTGAGTTTGTTTCATCTGATCATTTGTGTTGGTGTAGTGCATTGCTAATTATTATTTTTCTGCAATTTAATTTTAACTGTTATTCAATGAAGTCAGATAATAATAGGCAGCAAATATAGATCCACCTAGTCAGATCGACGAGATACTGGAAAAACTTGAAAGCGGACAGTTGCAATGAGTACTGTTTTCATAACTCAAGAACTGATTAAATGTGAACTAATGACGAAAACTAACGAAATTTCTCTTGCTCAGCAAGAAATTTCACGCGCTCTGGACGAATTGCCAACAGCGGAAGCAGATTTAGAGAAAGCTAATTGAGCAAATTTAACGCCCTCATGACGAATCGTCCACAGTGAAAGCCAATTTAATATCGCAAATGGAACACATTTCACGCACGCAATACGAAGCCTTCACAGTGTAAGTTAACCTGGTAGTGTAGGTCCCACAGATGTCAGCGGATAATGTGAAAGCATACACTGATGTGGTGAGCAGGCAACTAGAAAAGAAAAACTAGTTAAAACACTTCCAATGCCACCAACTTTCACTAAGAGCAAAATTGGACAAATGGCTACAAGAAATAGATCAACTGGTTAACGAATTAATAGGAAAAAAAAAACTCCATTGGGAACGCGAACAATAAGTGGTCAATAAATCTGCACTCTGTGCCTATAGAGAGGCCAACGAGAAAAGTGTCGGCGAAGTCATAGCAAAACAACTTCAGCACAAAGAGTGGGAGCATCATACATTCGAGCAAACCTTAACCACACAGGGAGAAGATGTGAAGGATTCCATGGCTATGAATTTCAAAAGTAGCATGTGTCCTTAGTGAAAGAAATCTCTACAATCAAACAGGATGTAACACATATCAGTGAAGTGATAGAGAGTGATAGCTAATTGGTTGCGCCAGCAAACGATGTGTCCTGTCCTGGATATTAATATTATATGCGCACAGAAACATGTCTTTGAAGTTCAGAGAAGAGCAAGACAATTTTTACCTTATCGCTGACAGGCTTTTGTCCCTCTTGCGGTTCATTCTGTTTTAAGGCTGCTCGTGTTTTGTTTTCACTTCTCTTTTGGCATAAGCACCTAAGCAAACGACATACTTTCGGACATTGCACTATCATAATAATGGACAGCTACTTAATTTCCTGCAGATTACAGACACAGGCATTTATGTAAAAAACTTGTCTCGCAGATCGCTAATGAAAAGAAGTCATTAGAAAACTAAGGAAAAATACATTGTTTGGCTAATTTATTTGCTAGTTAGTTGTGAACCAAATAAACTCAAAACTATTTCTAAATTTCTTTTTTGAAAAATTATGTCCCATGTATTGAGAAATGCAGCAGTTCGTGTTCATTATTGCTGTGGGAGTCAGTCATTTAAAAAGGCAACATTGTCAAATATTTATCTCTGGGCAGTAACGTATAAGCAGGGAGAGAAAATCATCCAACTTCGCTGTAGGCAGCAGTTGTTATTTTAGTGTCTGTTGAATTGGAGTTGAGTGAAACTGAAGCCTAATTAACAGTCTTTTACGCAGAAATACATGAATTCTAGGATTCAAAGTTATTTAATTAATTAATTTAATATTCTATTAGGTTCAGTTATTTATACAATGTACATATATTTAATTCACGTGGACACTACCCTAGAGAGCAAAGCAGCACTCGATTATTGTTTACTAATTCATATATTGTTTTCTGGTTCATGACAAAGTATCCCGAATTCTACCATCTGGAATGGACGGAGATACACCAACAGAAAGGGAAATGAGAAAATTCAAGATGAGGCAGAACAACTTCTATCACTGGAGAAAATATCAGAATTTATCTTTAATTAATGATTAAGTTTCAGAACAGTGTTCTAATGATTATTTTTTACAAATTTTCGACGTGCAAAGCCTCCTTCAGGTCAAAATTATCATGAACGTTGCCCACTACTATTTGTAGTTCAGTTTATGGCGGAAGCCATCTGAGCCAGGTTTGTAGAACAGGAAACGTCGTGAGTTTGTTTCATCTGATCATTTGTGTTGGTGTAGTGCATTGCTAATTATTATTTTTCTGCAATTTAATTTTAACTGTTATTCAATGAAGTCAGATAATAATAGGCAGCAAATATAGATCCACCTAGTCAGATCGACGAGATACTGGAAAAACTTGAAAGCGGACAGTTGCAATGAGTACTGTTTTCATAACTCAAGAACTGATTAAATGTGAACTAATGACGAAAACTAACGAAATTTCTCTTGCTCAGCAAGAAATTTCACGCGCTCTGGACGAATTGCCAACAGCGGAAGCAGATTTAGAGAAAGCTAATTGAGCAAATTTAACGCCCTCATGACGAATCGTCCACAGTGAAAGCCAATTTAATATCGCAAATGGAACACATTTCACGCACGCAATACGAAGCCTTCACAGTGTAAGTTAACCTGGTAGTGTAGGTCCCACAGATATCAGCGGATAATGTGAAAGCATACACTGATGTGGTGAGCAGGCAACTAGAAAAGAAAAACTAGTTAAAACACTTCCAATGCCACCAACTTTCACTAAGAGCAAAATTGGACAAATGGCTACAAGAAATAGATCAACTGGTTAACGAATTAATAGGAAAAAAACTCCATTGGGAACGCGAACAATAAGTGGTCAATAAATCTGCACTCTGTGCCTATAGAGAGGCCAACGAGAAAAGTGTCGGCGAAGTCATAGCAAAACAACTTCAGCACAAAGAGTGGGAGCATCATACATTCGAGCAAACCTTAACCACACAGGGAGAAGATGTGAAGGATTCCATGGCTATGAATTTCAAAAGTGGCATGTGTCCTTAGTGAAAGAAGTCTCTACAATCAAACAGGATGTAACACATATCAGTGAAGTGATAGAGAGTGATAGCTAATTGGTTGCGCCAGCAAACGATGTGTCCTGTCCTGGTGGTAGTTTTATGCTCCCAGCTGGGCCAAGTACCTAATCGCAACCTAATGTTCCATAGCACGCTACCCTGCGTGGACCATAAACTCTACCTCTAATAGTAAATGCAATGTTGGAGGGAAAATAAGATTCATTGTTTTTAGGTGAGAAAAGAAATTCATCCTCTGTGTGATATTTATTCAAGCTTTCATGGGATACTACCTTACTAATGAGAGGGATGCAAAAGATAAGTTTGTCAGTGGATCTATGCAGACCATAAACTCCACCTCTAATAATAAATGCAATGTTGGAGGGAAAATAAGATTCAATGTACTTAGGCCAGAAAAGAAATTCATCCCCTGTGTGATATTTATTCAATCTTTCATGGGATACTACCTTACTAATGAGAGGGATGCAAAAGATAAGTTTGTCAGTGGATCTATGCAGAGTGTGGCGGTTCAACACACGAAAAATTTATCAATGTCCCTCACGAACGTCTGGATGCATTTGTATCCACTGTGGATAACATGATTTAATTCATGAGGGTGCTGGGGCAGGACAGATTGAGCAGCAAGTTAATAGCAATGTGTGATTCCAAGATGACAGCCAGCAGCATTCCCACTGCATACCGCCGCCCAACAGACTACACATCGCGATTATGCAATCCATGGAAAGAAAGTTGCGAAGAAAATAATGAATATCGCGACTGGTGTGATAGATCCGATCGCAGTCAGAATTAGAGACAGCCATTCTTATGATGGCATGACTGCCGAGCGGACAGGAAGGAAAACCATTCCAAAAAATGTGGCCAAGGGGTGAATTTCATGGAATTCACTCTGACGACATTCGTGTCAAATCGTCAAACTAGACATAAGTGGAAGGAGCATTGGGCATTGGTGGCCTAGTGTCAACGAACTGTAGGGTTATGGGATATGATTTTCATATGTTAAATATAGTGATGGTGTGACAGTTACTGAAGAGTTCTACCAAAAGCGTAATGACTTTAGTGTCCATTGGAAATGTAGAGTGCAATTGAAAATTTGCACTACAATAAACGAATTACCCTTGATGGTGGTTCTCCATAATAGTTCCCTGGGTTCGATTCCCGGTGGGGTCAGGGATTTTTACCTGCCTCGAGATGACTGGGTGTTTGTGTTGTCCTCATCATTTCATCATCATTCATGGATGCAAGATTGCACTGAGAAAAAGTTGGGAATTTGTACAGGCGCTGATAACCGCACAGTTGAGCGCCCCACAATCCAAACATCATTATCATCATCATCATCATACTAGTTCTCAACATCGTGTCGTGCATTGTGATTTGTTCAAAATCTCTTGTTGAGCAGTTATTAACAGCCTACAAGGAACGTCCAGGGATCATCCGAGGCTACGAATGTAGAATTGATTTTTGCCATCATCAGGCCTACTGACATGCTTCACTGATGAATCAGGTGAGTATTAAAAACGTCCATACAATAGTGTGCTTTAGGCGTGTCAGAAATATAAATGGAAAAAACTGAGTATCTGTTAGATGACAATTTGAATTTAGGAAGAAAAAGGCACCACAGAGGCAGTCCAAACTCCGGCTATTTTCTTGTTTGGTCCTCTTCCCCACATCAACCAACCAACCCACCAACTCAGTCGCAAACATAAAATGTAAGCTGTAGTCATGCTTTAGTAAATAAATAAAAGTATTTTATTAAATATTCTCTTTCTACATATATAAACTAAAGTCCTCTGCCCTTGTGTGTCTGATCTAGTCTGAAGAACTATTGCAGAGATTTTTGTATGATCCCTGAAGTCGAGGGACCAATATCTTTCCAGTATTGATATCGATAACAGGCAAAAATCTAAGATTCACGATTCCCAGGATGAATGAACTATGTATACATATACTGGAAGACGCCAACACACTTTCCACAGATGTTCACGAAGTTCTGATGGAACTGAAAATACAAATGAGGCGATCAGAATACAAGTGGTGTAAGTCCACCAAAATTGTGTTTTGAGAACAAGGGCGTAAAATAATTTGCATAACGGAATCTTTTCCTCGGATTAGTGAATGAAGTCCCTGTTGAGCTGTGTGGCGCCAGATGGCATCACTTTACTTGGCAATTAAAATAGCTGTTTATTATTTCAGGCGACAAGCTTAGCAAGTCCACAACGCATGCTGTGTATCATAGTTTTCTAGTTCCATTACACCAAATAATCGTTGCTATGGACAGAGACGATTGTCGAGAAGAAAATGAATGTAGCTCAAAACGTACTGCGAAACAATATCACGTTTTTATCACATATATCATTAGAAATCAGAAACCATCAGAAATTACCTCAGTAACTATTCTTTGGCCATTTAATATTTCTTGGTACAAGGATGACTTGGGGCCAGGAACATGCAACGTATTCCATGTACGACAATGAGATCAAGAACAAACAAAAAAAAAAAAAGATGTGCTAATTTAGAACTACAAATTGAGGCGTGATGTCTCTAATCTTGGCGGTATAGCATACCACTGGCGCCAGTAACCACTAGGATTGCCTATATTGACATGCTCTGACATCAACGTAACCTGTTTTGAAACTTGAAAGCACGTGATCGTATATTCGGACCGCTGCATACGACAAAATCTGAGAGTAAAAATGGCACTTGCTTTGCAAAAGCTGTTAAAAGAATCGGGTATGGAAGCCATACAGCATAAATGTCTTCTGTCATGCATTCGTACTTAACAAACGAAGCCACTTCAGTCCAATAGGAGCAAAGAGTGGAAAATCAACCCGTATTAATTCACCAGATAACTTAATAACCATTGTGAAAGAATCCAGTATGAAAAATCCGTTTAAAATAGTTCACATGATGAATGTTCACTTTTTATCCACAAAGAAACTGGAAGCAGCCATTGTAGACCAAAAAGTATCGTTGATGTTCAAAAATTGATTTGGGTGGACATTCAGTGTGTAACCTCCCCCTCACTTAACGACCTAAATGACAGGGAAAAATTAAACCGCGTGTACCTAATGGAAATTTGGGAAAAGCAATCGTCACCGAAGTTAATCTGTCGGTAAGAGGGAGGAAAGGATTACATCTGAATGAAAGGAAAAATACAAATGAAACTGGTGGAAATTAATTTTGAAAAGGGGTATAGTTAATAAAGAAAGTAAATGTGCGGCCGTTACGTCAACAATTAACTAGCGGTAATTAGATATTTGAGATTTGGGGGAAATTACGGTCGCCAGTCCTAAGGACAATTAATATAGTATCTGAAAAAGAAAGGTTATTACACATATAATTAGCACTAGAAGTGTGGCAACTGAAGGTTGACACGTGTGGTGTGAAAACTGAAAGTTTGTCAGAAGTAATAAATTTCGCTGCACTCTGACTTAATTTAGCAAAAGAATTAATAAAACCGGATAATTGGAAGTTAATTTAGTGACTGAAATTAATAGTGAGCTTTCTTTCTGAAGCACATCGAAATTCAGTAAAATACGGTTAGTCTTGGATTACCTCAACAATCATTTCAAAAGCTACTTGAATCTACGCAATTTAGAAATAAGAGATGTAATTCTGAACTTGAATTAAATGATTCTGAACAATTAACAATAGTAAAATTTAGTACGTACCAAGCTGAGCTGCAGTCACAGGTAAGCTAAAATATGGTAACAGAACTCGCACTCTTAATTTGTGCTTGTGTAATCTAAATATGAGTACCTTAACAGAACTTTGAAATTAAAGCAGTGAAATGAAATGATGCTGGCGTTTGAATTTCAACGACACTCGGATTCATTCCGGAAAAGGAAGGGACCCTGCTTGGTAATGCAACTGGGACAATGAATAACAAAGGTTCATGCTACGTTGCTGTAATTGTGTGATTTGAACAGTTTGAAAAGCTGAGGACTGCCATACAGTTCTAAAACTTTACGTGCTTCCAGTCTTCCTTGTTGGTTGATTGAAGGTTTGAAGCCGTCGATCGAGGAGGTGGCGACAGTCACTCATTGTCGGCCGTCGCTGTTGCAGAAGCTGGATGTTGGCGCGCCTTCTTCTCGACACGGTCACCACACGAAACGGGCTCTTGATGTGCGCCAGCTAATGCTTCCCGTCCGCGACACCATGTCAGAAACTATCATCGCAAGTCGAGCGCAATTACATGTTGCCAAACCCCGAAAGCACGGCAACTCGCTGGAGCTTCACACAACACACCTGCTCCACTGCACCACCCCAGCCAGACTCTCCCTGCTCTGCCCGCGCTCCACGTGGTAGAGTTAACACTACCAAAGATCCTAAACACTTTGGTTCTCCACACGACCTATCGATGTAATCGTTCGATAGCATAGTTTTCCCTAGGCCAGACCCAGCGTATAAATACAAATGATATTCACAAAACAAACCAATTATAAATCGACATAAATGCATAAATATATACAAATAGTAAAACAATTACAATATACAAATACACAGGAATATTATATCTTCAGGTAACAAAATAAGGAAAAAAATCTGCAGTGCAATAGATGAAAATAGGAGGATATGCATTTCGGGCGTTACACGTGCCCCACATTGTCTGAGGATGTTCGTGTAACCTAAACAGACTCAGAAAATGTCCCAAAAAAGAAACAGCGGAAATGCATATGCTCGAAACATCAAGTAAATTTAGCATTCGTTTAATTAACCATAAATCAATTTTTAGACCGTAATAATTGAGTGGAGACACTCCTAATCTTAATCCACTCTGTCATCTTACACAAAAGAAAACAGGTTGACAACATATTAAAATTCTTAGAAAACATAGAAAATGGTTGAGCTATTCTAAAATCATCAAAATTCCTAACAGTATCAAGAAATGAAATGCTATTTACAAAAGTAATCAGAGTACATGGTCATAAAAAAAGGTATATCAAAATACGCAAATTAATAATTAACCACACAGAATACACAGTTTCATATAACCTTTTCATAAGTAATATTCTCGTCATGAGAGTCCATTAAACGCTAAACTAGAAAATAATACACATCAGATCGAAAAAAACATAAATATTGACAGCAGAATTCTTTCACATCAGCTGTCCGGGAAGAAAAACAACTCCGCCTTCCGTATCCGCAAGTGCAAAGAATGCCGACAGCGGCACAAGAGCCGACAGCGGCTCCGCCTCGCCAGTATTGTTGCGCCCGCCTGTGCGGCACGCTTGATCTCACTCGCCTGTGTAACGGCATTTCCAGAACGTCCGTTTCACTGAATTCTTTCGGAAAAACTCACTCCCGAGTAATCTCAAGGTGACCATTAATTCTATCACAGTGGATAACTCAACACTGTCCATCATCACACGCATGTACTAGCCTGAAACTTAAAACTGCGTCTAAGTACATCGGCAATGACTAGTAAAACACACATTCATGAAATCTTACAGCTAGTTACAAAATCATATTTACTTTTCTTAATCTACAGTGACTCAGCTGAAAACTTAAACTAGCAGCTTGGATTTTTCAAATGATTATTAATCAATTCCTCTTAAATCATTTAGTCAAAATTAATTACTTATTAATTACAACTTCTTTAATGAGCTCTTGGTCAGGCAAAGGCATGGCAATCTAGCAAATCGTTTAAATCCTACACTCTATATTTACATACTGTACAAATTACCCATTGTGTGGTATTAATCAATCCTAGGTTGGTACAATTTCAAGTCTACAATGTTTCGTATACCCAATAGTTTTTTAGAGCTTGGATACTCTAAGCAATAAGCATTTGTGTGAGGTATACCAATGACTTTATATGGTCCGTTATAAACAAATTTAGAGATTTCATCGTCTATCTCGCTCGATTTCTCATGAGCTTTTGCAAGTATTAAGTCTCCGATTGCAAACTAAGCAAAACGCGCTTTAGCGTCATGACGACGTATGCGAGTATCGGCTTTTAGCTTCATTACTTCTCGCAAACGGTCTTTTTTCACACCAATACTAATGTCAATACGTGGAGGAAATTTGATTATCTCTTCCAATTCACTTTCTACACTTTTGTCAATGCCGAGATTCCTCACGTTACGGCAGTTCAAATTCATTCCTACGTCAATGTCATCCGGCCAGTTAACAATGTGTATAGGCTGGTATTGCCTATGCACACCGTCTCCTGCCTCGTCAAAACTAACTACTATTGTTTTATCTTGTGACGTACATGTCAAAGTTTTGCTTTCGCAATCAATCACTGAACGGTACTTTAATAGCCAATCTAACCCGATAATTACTTCTGTAGTTAAATCTGGCACGACGACAAACTCTTGTTCAAATCGTGCCCCACATATCTCGAAGTTGACAAAAATCTGTTTTGTGGTTGATTTACTGGCCTTCCCAGTAGAACCTATAATTTTCACCTCTGTTACTGGCATAACTACGATGCCGGGTCTGTCTTTCAGTAACTCAAATATTTTCCCACACACAGCACTCAATTCTGCACCGGTGTCAATCAACACGTTTAGTTGTAGGCCTTGCATATTAACAGACACTACTATCTGTCTACACTTGTTCTCGACTGTTTCCTTATTTTCACACAGTAAATACTCGTCTATATCCAGGTCATTCCAGAAAAAACCATCCGGCTTTGATCCTAAATCCTGCTTGGTTCAAAATGACCCTGAGCACTATGGGACTTAACATCTATGGTCATCAGTCCCCTAGAACTTAGAACTACTTAAACCTAACTAACCTAAGGACATCACACAACACCCAGCCATCACGAGGCAGAGAAAATCCCTGACCCCGCCGGGAATCGAACCCGGGAACCCGGGCGTGGGAAGCGAGAACGCTACCGCACGACCACGAGATGCGGGCAAATCCTGCTTGTCTGGCGGCTTTTTCAGCCTCTCTTCACATACCGTTTTAATTTCAACACGTTTGTCCTGAGGCTTAGACTGTAGCTTCGCCTCCAATACCGAAACCTTTTCCTGTAACTCGTCAACTAGTGAGTGTTGCTTTGCTATCAATTCACTAATTGTCACCTTCGTTGATTCCACTTTGGTCAGATTGATCTCATCTACCTATCTACCTGGAGGAATGTGCCCAGCAGTATCTGCAATTACTTCCTCTGCATCTGCGCAACCCACACTGCTACCGTCTGACCGTATAACGTCAGCTCTAATCTCATAGACGATGTAATCTATGTGCTTTTCTACCAATCGTGTCCGGCTATCACTAAAATTTTTGTAATCTTTCTCCATAATACTCTCGCAATGTTTCAACTGGAGGTTTGCGTCGGATGGGTCGGCTACTTCTACCACTACAACTTTCGGTAAGGTCTGCCGGTTAGGGCCAGAGCTTTCCGTTACTACTTCAACATCTAACTCCTGCGGGACGAAACACGACGAATCTTGCTCGTGCTCCCCATTAACATCAACTGTTTCTGGTAAAGTCTGCCGGTTAGGGCCAGAACTTTCTGTCATTTCACAAACATTATCTTCCTGCGGGACGAAACGCGGCAGATCCTGTACGCGCTCCCCATAAACACTTCTCCCTTACAGACCCCTATAATCTCTTAGTTCGTCGTATAAGCGACCGAACGGCCTTAACCAGACCTCCTCCCTCTCTGCATCCCCTCGCTCGATGACGGACGTTTTACCCGACATCTGATCTTCTCTCAACACTTGCGAATCATTCTTAAACTCAATCTCCAGTTCCGCTGTGGGTATTACAGCTGCCACTTTATAATCGATTTCCGGAACACTACTTAAATTGTTCTCACTGACAGTGAATGTATTTTCTACTGCCGTGTTTACAGCTGGTCTACTACTTGTGGGTGCACTCCTTTCTCCTAACACTGGCACACTCTCCCGCCGTTGATTATTCCATACGGAATTTTCATAACGACGACACCTGGGTTTTCTCTTGTTATTGGGTCTCCAAAATTTCTCCACGCCCGGTCGGCCCCTCACCGGCGCGGCTAATGGTTTCCCTGTCTCGTCCTAGCTGATACGCTCCCCAGATGCTGCTGAGGCGGCTGATCACAACCTCTGGCGTTATTACTATTCTGCGAAGCCCATATCACGCTAGTATGATACTGGTTTCCGTCATTCCTGTCATTATTTGCATTGTACCGATTGTCAGTACGACCCTAACCACTATTGTTATTGCTGCCAAGATTGAGGTATGCACTATTCCCATGGTTATCATTGTTGTGATACCCGTTGTTGTTACCACGGCCTCTACCACTGTCGCGATTATTGCGCCAATTGTCCTCGTCCTCAACTCTTTCCAGAAAATCATTGATTGTCCTACGTAGCGTTTTGTATCATCTGGAAGCTTCTTGTAGAGTTCCCAAACTATTTCGGATTCCGTGCGGCGATCACGCAAATATTCCAACTTGCGGATCCAGCCCTCACAAAACTCCTTCATCGAGCCGCGCGAATTCGCATTGAAAGGCCTCGATACGACAAATTCGCGCCAGACACTTTGCTGTCTTTGCTCTGACCAGTATTCAGCCAGAAACAAATTTTTAAACTCGTCAAAAGTCACGTTCGTAATGTTGAGGTTTAAGTCCCAACGCTTGGCATCACCAGTCAGCACATCAATAACCGCATTAATTTTTCTCTCATTAGTCCATGATCTGGGTAAAACTCTTTCACAATTTTTAATGAAATCCGTCGCGTGTATACCGCCTTTTTTCAAGGGGTCGAACCGCTCCTCTTTCGTCAACAATTCCGAACTATGTGCACAGATTGGCTCATAGCTCTGTTTTTCGTCAAATTTCTTTTCTAATTCCGACACTCTCGTAATTACTTGGCAAGTGGTTGTAGCAAGTGTTTCTACTTCCATTTTTTTTTCTTCGCAGGTCTTAGCCTGCGTCGTCACTTTGGTATCTACTTCGGATACTAAAGCCTTTAAAGTTTCCACCTTCTTTTGATCCTCTATTTTCACTAATTGAATTTGTTCCGTCACCTTATTCTCGATGATCGGAGCAACTGCTTCTCCTACACTTTTCTCGATTCTGCTAATTTCGGAATAAAAACGAGTGTTTATGCTCGCAATTTCCGCCTGAACGCCTATCATTTCCTGTTTAAGATTACCGATTTCAGTATTAATCATAACAATATCTTCTTTGATTTTATCAACTTTTGTGTTAACAACTCCATAAAAAAAATTGGCTCTGAGCACTATGGGACTCAACTGCTGTGGTCAAAAGTCCCCTAGAACTTAGATCTACTTAAACCTAACTAACCTAAGGACAGCACACAACACCCAGCCATCACGAGGCAGAGAAAATCCCTGACCCCGCCGGGAATCGAACCCGGGAACCCGGGCGTGGGAAGCGAGAACGCTTCCGCATGACCACGAGATGCGGGCTAACAACTCCAACTTTGTTCTTAACAACATTAATAGCTTTGTTCTGATTGTCTAGCTTTCGTTCAATTTTTTCATACTGAGCTACTGGCTTGGCAGCCTGAGGTTCTTGCTTGGCAGCCTGAGCTTCTTGCTTGGCAGACAGAGCTTTAATTTCTGCCGATTGAATCTTGATTTCGTTAATCAAAACATTCAATGAATAAGTTAAATTCCCGGAAACTACCGGGTTTGCTTCCGTAGCGGCTTCCTGTTTAATTGTACCCACGTATTCGTCATCAAGGGATTCAGATTTGATTTTCACTTCCGATTCCGAAACATTTTCTAAAGTTTGGAATTCCATTTCTGCTCTTTGTTGCGTTTAGGCGGTCGCGTCTTTCATGCTAGCCGCCTGCCCCTGAACAATGGATACCGCGGTGCGCGTTTCCCACTGTTCGACCGATTGTTCCGTATCCAAGTCTACCAAATTTTGGCAATTGTTGCCTTCACTCATATTAATAATTTTCAATATAAATGCCAATTCTCATATCTAATTAGGATTCCTCACACTAATATTCTCGCTGACGTATCGACCATTTCGTAACGAGTACTTTGTTACGAGATTTGCACAATGCAAAATTCGTGTCCAGAACAACCTCAAATCTGAAGATTGTCTGTCACCAGGTCGCCACGTGTAACCTCCCCCTCACTTAACGACCTAAATGACAGTGAAAAATTAAACCGCGTGTACCTAATGGAAATTTGGGAAAAGCAATCGTCACCGAAGTTAATCTGTCGGTAAGAGGGAGGAAAGGATTACATCTAAATGAAAGGAAAAATGCAAGTGAAACTGGTGGAAATTAATTTTGGAAAGGGGTATAGTTAATAAAGAAAGTAAATGTGCGGCCGTTACGTCAACAATTAACTAGCGGTAATTAGATATTTGAGATTTGGGGGAAATTACGGTCGCCAGTCCTAAGGACAATTAATATAGTAACTGAAAAAGAAAGGTTATTACACATATAATTAGCACTAGAAGCGTGGCAACTGAAGGTTGACACGTGTAGTGTGAAAACTGAAAGTTTGTCAGAAGTAATAAATTTCGCTGCACTCTGACTTAATTTAGCCAAATAATTAATAAAACCGGAAAATTGAAAGTTAATTTAGTGACTGAAATTAATAGTGAGCTTTCTTTCTGAAGCACATCGAAATTCAGTAAAATACGGTTAGTCTTGGACTACCTCAACAATCATTTCAAAAGCTACTTGAATCTACGCAATTTAGAAATAAGAGATTTAACTCTGAACTTGAATTAAATGATTCTGAACAATTAACAATAGTAAAATTTAGTACGTACCAAGCTGAGCTGCAGTCACAGGTAAGCTAAAATACGGTAACTAAACTCGCACTCTTAATTTGTGCTTGTGTAATCTAAATATTATAGCC
This sequence comes from Schistocerca nitens, assembly GCF_023898315.1. Classification (NCBI taxonomy): domain Eukaryota; kingdom Metazoa; phylum Arthropoda; class Insecta; order Orthoptera; family Acrididae; genus Schistocerca; species Schistocerca nitens. The sequence goes on along the minus strand of NC_064620.1, from coordinate 195,420,583 downwards.
AGCTATGAATACCTTAACAGAATTTTGAAATTAAAGCAGTGAAATCGAATGATGCTGGCGTTTGAATTTCATTTTGGAAAAGGAAGGGACCCTGCTTCGCAGTGCAATTGGGACAATGAGCAACAAAGGGTCATGCTAAGTTGCTGTAATTTTGTGATGCAACAATTTTAAAAGTTTGAAAAGCTGAGGTCTGCCATACAGTTCTAAAACTTTACGTGCTTCCAGTCTTCCTTGTTGGTTGATTGACGGTTTGAAGCCGTCGATCGAGGAGGTGGCGACAGTAACTCATTGTCGGCCGTCGCTGTTGCAAAAAAAAATGGCTCCGAGCACTATGGGACTCAACTGCTGTGATCATCAGTCCCCTAGAACTTAGAACTACTTAAACGTAAATAACCTAAGGACATCACACACACCCATGCCCGAGGCAGGATTCGAACCTGCGACAGTAGCAGTTGCGCGGTTCTGGACTGCGCGCCTAGAACCGCTAGACCACCCCGGCCGGCTCGCTGTTGCAGAAGCTAGATGTTGGCGCGCCTTCTTCTCGACACGGTCATCAGACGAAACGGGCTCTTGATGTGCGCCAGCTAATGCTTCCCGTCCGCGACACCATGTCAGAAACTATCATCGCAAGTCGAGCGCAATTACATGCCGCCAAACCCCGAAAGCGCGGCAACTCGCTGGAGATTCACACAACACACCTGCTCCACTGCACCACCCCAGACAGACTCTCCCTGCTCTGCCCGCGCTCCACGCGGCAGAGTTAACACTACCAAAGATCCTAAAGACTTTGGTTCTCCACACGACCTACCGATGTATTCGTTCGATAGCATAGTTTTCCCTAGGCCAGACCCCGCGTATAAATACAAATAATATTCACAATACAAACCAATTATAAATCGACATAAGTGCATAAATATATACAAATAGTAAAACAATTACAATATACAAAGACACAGAAATGTTATATCTTCAGGTAACAAAATAAGGAAAAAAATCTGCAGTGCAATAGATGGAAATAGGAGCATATGCATTTCCGGCGTTACAAGTGCTTGAGATACGAAAAGGGATGTGCATATTCACTAAAATACAAAAACAGCCTGGATCCTTACATATAGTTCCATGAAATTAAATTGGTATAGGTAGAGGAAGAACACCACGCCAGCTACCAGAACAAGAAAGTCTGTACAAGCAGCGACGTGCAGTTGCGGATGCAAAGAGGAAGAAGGGAATGTTGGTTTTCCTACTTTTTATCCTCTCACTCAGCACCATTACTTCAAACATGTTCCTTGTATAGCAAACACACGGCAAAAACGGTATTCTGCAATTGACGGCGAGTCTGCAGACAATGATGAATTGTTCTGTGTGAATAGGTGGGTGAATGTAATCACTACAAGAATGGATATGGAATTATTAAATATGGAACTGCTATACTGTGTACTACTTCGTTTGTAATTATTTTCGGGAGACTACTGATTTAAGTCCATATTCTCCGTTTCAGACACTGTTGAAGTTTACAGTATTTCTTCTGTGTACTCTATTTTGCATGGTACAAGAGAAATAGAGTTGTCTGTTTCTAAGTAAAGTATACTTACGTTTGTTAAGTTTTTAAGAAAAAACAATTCTTTACGACAGATTATCGAATTAACTTCATAAATGGTACAGATTTAGAGAGAACTACGATGTGTATAACATGTATGTGAAACTGAACTATTTTCACTTAACAGCTGGGCCGAAAGAGGAAATAAATCGAAAATTAGTTGCGACGGAAACGAAATGAATCATGAGTATTTGTTTTGAAATCGGTATATCATATCTTGCTGTTGTTTTTTTTTGGTGTCTTCAGTCCTGAGACTGGTTTGATGCAGCTCTCCATGTTACTCTATCCTGTGCAAGCTTCTTCATCTCCCAATACGTACTGCAGCCGACATCCTTTTGAATCTGTTTAGTGTATTCGTCACTTGGTCTCCCTCTACGATTTTTACCCTCCACGCTGCCCTCCAATACTAAATTGGTGATCCCTTGATGCCTCAGAATATGTCCTACCAACCGATCCCTTCTTCTTGTCAAGTTGTGCCACAAACTCCTCTTCTCCCCAATCCTATTCAATACTTCCTCATTAGTTACATGATCTACCCATCTAATCTTCAGCATTCTTCTGTAGCACCACATTTCGAAAGCTTCTATTCTCTTCTTGTCCAAAGTGGTTATCGTCCATGTTTCACTTCCATACATGGCTACACTCCATACAAATACTTTCAGAAACAACTTCCTGACACTTAAATCTATACTAGATGTTAACAAATTTCTCTTCTTCAGAAACGATTTCCTTGCCATTGCCAGTCTACATTTTATATCCTCTCTACTTCGACCACCAACAGTTATTTTACCCCCTAAAAAGCAAAACTCCTTTACTACTTTAAGTGTCTCATTTCCTAATCTAATCCCCTCAGCATCACCCGATTTAATTTGACTACATTCCATTATCCTCGTTTTGCTTTTGTTGATGTTCATCTTATATCCCCCTTCAAGACACTGTCCATTCCGTTCAACTGCTCTTCCAAGTCCTCTGCTGTCTCTGACAGAATTACAATGTCATCGGCGAACCTCAAAGTTTTTATTTCTTCTCCTTGGATTTTAATACCTACCCCGAATTTTTCTTTTGTTTCCTTCACTGCTTGCTCAATATACAGATTGAATAACATTGGGGAGAGACTACTACCCTGTCTCACTCCCTTCCCAACCACTGCTTCCTTTTCATACCCCTAGACCCTTATAACTGCCATCTGGTTTGTGTACAAATTGTAAATAGCCTTTCGCTCCCTGTATTTTACTCCTGCCACCTTCAGAATTTGAAAGAGATTATTCCAGTCAATATTGTCAAAAGCTTTCTCCAAGTCCACAAATGCTAGAAATGTAGGTTTGCCTTTTCATAATCTAGCTTCTAAGGTAAGTCGTAGGGTCAGTATTGCCTCACGTGTTCCCATATTTCTGCGAAATCCATACTGATCTTCCCAGAGGTCGGCTTCTACCAGTTTTTCCATTCGTCTGTACAGAATTCGCGTAAGTATTTTGTAGCCGTGATTTATTAAACTGACAGTTCGGTAATTTTCACATCTGTCAACGCCTGCTTTCTTTGGGATAGGAATTATTATATTCTTCTTGAAGTCTGGGGGTATTTCGCCTGTCTCATTTATTTTGATCACCAGATGGTAGAGTTTTGTCAGGACTGGCTCTCCCAAGGCTGTCAGTAGTTCTAATGGAATGTTGTCTAGTCCCAGGGCCTTGTTTCGACTTAGGTCTTTCAGTGCTCTATCAAATTCCTCACGCAGTATCATATCTCCCATTTCATCTTCATCTACATCCTCTTCAATTTTCATAATATTGTCCTCAAGAACATCGCCCTTGTATAGTCCCTCTATATACTCCTTCCACCTTTCTGCTTTGTCTTCTTTGCTTAGAACTGGGTTGCCATCTGAGCCCTTGATATTCATACAAGTGGTTCTCTTTTCTCCAAAGGTCTCTTTAATATTCCTGTAAGCAGTATCTATCTTACCCCTAGTGAGGTAAGCCTCTACATCCTGACATTTGGCCTCTAGCCATGCCTGCTTAGCCATTTTTCACTTCCTGTCGATCTCATTTTTGAGACGTTTGTATTCCTTTCTGCCTGCTTCATTTAGTGCATTTTAATATTTTCTCCTTTCATCAATTAAATTCAGTATTTCTTCTGTCACCCAAGGATTTCTACTAGCCCTCGTCTTTTTACCTACTTGATCCTCTGCTGCCTTCACCACTTCATCCCTCAAAGCTATCCATTCTTCTTCTACTGTATTTCTTTCCCCCATTCTTGTCAATTGTTCCTTTATGCTCTTCCTGAAACTCTCTACAACCTCTGGTTCCTTCAGTTTACCCAGGTCACATCTCCTAAAATTCCTACCTTTTTGCAGTATCTTCAGTTGTAATCTACAGTTCATATCCAATAGATTGTGGTCAGAGTCCACATCTGCCACTGGAAATGTCTTACAATTTAAAACCTGGTTCCTAAATCTCTGTCATACCATTATATGATCTATGTGGCATCTTCTAGAATCTCCAGGGTTCTTCCATGTATACAACCTTCTTTCATCAGATCTTATACGAACGATAATGATTGTTGTATAGTGCGGAGTGAGTTTTTAGAAAAAGCTGATGCTCCAAATCTGTTCGAAACAGTGTAACATGTCCTCCCAGTTTGCATCAATAACGCGTACGTTGAATCAGTGTTGAGAGTCAAGCGTGTGTTATTTTCGGATACAAGAAGCAAAATGCACGGTGAACTTCTGAAAGCCTGGATTTGTGTTTAGATGGATTTGAAAATGATAGCATGGTTCTTCAAACAATACCCTTACTCATGCAACGAGATCCTCAACGAAATATGAATAAAGGCGTGTTTATAACTTTTTCCTGCTACTCCTATTATTTGGTTTGCTATAGAATCTGTTAGTAGGGATGTCAATATTGGTTGGTGACTGGTGGTAGTATTAGTAGTAGTAGTAAATTTTATTTTGTTAGTAAAAATTGTGCCAGTAATAACAAAAAAATCTGTTTAACATATAATGCCCCGAATTATAACAATGCCCGTAGCTCCTTGGTTCGTCTCTGGGCCTCCCTCGAGTTCAATCTGGCAACCGCAATTGCAGCAATTTTTTATTCATGTGTTTGTATTGCGGAACTTTTGACTTAGGTAGAGAAATGAAGCCTAGCGTACTGCAGCCTGTTTGTTTACCATTGCGATAACCGTCCGTAACTACTTTTCCGCTCACACGGCGCAGGTGTTGGTTGCGTAGGAGATGATACAGTCAGTTATTGATGGTCCATCACTCGAAGCAGTACAGAGCTGACGTTACTGTCCAGCCGATGTCTGAATTTCAAACCAACAGCTAAGCTGTGAAACAATCAATTTAGATCGCTGTTTACATAATGCATGGCACTCAGGACGTGTTTGAAAGAGGCTGTGACGTTTCAACGAGAATAGCTTTCCACAATAAACCACCAATTCAGCCTCGGATAAAGAATCACATAAATACTTCTCATCGTCTGAGGGTAAGCGGTTTCAAATATCTTGACTTGCTGCAGCAGCTCGGGGCTGGCCGATTACACACCATTAAAGCAGAGCCGGCACTCAGTTTCTGGCACTGTTCGTTGTTTACTCATGCAAACGAGTTACAATGTGCTGTATGGAGAGCCAAAGTTTCTCTATCTTTGCATAATACTTCACTGTATACACAGTCGATCACTAAGCTCAGAAAGTTATTTTAATTCGCCAAATGTCAGTCCCTAACGTCATTTTCTTGAAGAGAACCGATTCTAATATTTCTCAATAAACAACAGTGGTTATGAATGCACTGAAGTTAAGTATCACTACAGTACTGGGAACCTCTGTGTTCCCATTCTGAATAGTTACATAAAAATAACGGTCAGATTACATCAAGTAACAAGCAAATGCTCTTGTCCTCAGCACAGCTGACTGATAAATGCATTCACCGCACTCGTGACCTGAGCCATGAACAGAACACGAAACTTTCCCCTCATAAATGAGTCAAAACACTGCACTGAGCTAGTACCGTCTGTCAGAAGAATAACATGTCACGGCATTGAAAACGTTTGTGGTATATCAAAACAGGATAGTGGCCGAGCATGCACAGGTTATCGGAACGACTACCCTGTTTCTGGCAGTTTGGTACAAAGTAAAATTCCCCATACATAGCCATAACTTTATCTAACCGAACGTCATGTGTAATTAATACACATGAAATACGTTAATCTCTGGTGTAAGATAAGGATAACGGCACAAGAATGATACAGTCTTCTATTTTTTACCTTCTTAAATGAATTTATTACTGTAAGGTACATTTCGTAACACTCTTGTATTCGCTATGGAACACACGTAAACAGCTCTACAGAACAAGCTGTACAGAAATCAAAATTTGTTTTTAAATTTTTTGTTAATTTTTTGAGCCTTTCAAATTAAATTTTGAACATTAATTTCCCACAAGTTTAACGAGAGTTCGTAAAAGAATGAATTTATAATGAAAATTGCCAACTAGCTCGTAAATGCATCCAGAGATATTAATTGTTACTCGCAGAAGCAGTTAACTTTGTTCTTACCAATAACTCCCTTTTCTATATTTTCCCAATACTTTTGTTTTTGATAAATCAGAGTAGAAACTAGCTTTTCGTTTAAAGCAGTAAAATTTTTCACTTATGACAATACATAAACATAACAAGAAGATAGCCGGAGTTTGGACAGCAGAGATTGGAACAACTCCTTGTCTACATTCTGATAACCAGTTTTGATGTTGAGTTTCTCACTATTCTCATATCTTCTGCTTCTAATTACATTTGTCTTTTTTCGGTTAATCTCAGTACATATTTTGTACTCATTAGACAGTTCATTCAATTCAACAGCTCCTTTAATTGTTCTTTAGTTTCTCTGAGGATGTTAGCATTGATACCCTTTTATTCTGAATTTTAATCCGTCTTGAACCTCTTTTTTTTCATTCATTGCATCGTCGATCAGTATGAATGATCTGTAGGGATGAAAGACTGCATACCTGCTACCATAAAATGATCTGTAGTGATGAAAGACTGCATACCTCTTAGCCACGCTGCTTAATCTGAGTGCTTCATTCTTTGTCCTCCAGTCTTATAATTCCTTCTTGGCTCTTGTAAATATTGTGTATTACCCGTCTTTCCCTATAGCTTACTCTTATTTTCCTCAGAATTTCTAAAATCTTGCACTGTTTTACATTGTCTTAAATTTTCGTAAATTTTGCTTCTGTTTTACCAAGTGAGGTTATCGGTCCGTCGTGTTAGGGAAGGAAGGGGAAAGAAGTGGACCGTGCCCTTTCAGAGGAACCATCCCGGCATTTGCCAGAATCGATTTAGGAATATCACGGTAAACCTAAATCAAGATGGCCGGACGCGGATTTTAACAGTCATCCTCCCGAATGCGAGTCCAGTGTGCTAGCCACTGTGTCACCTCGCTCGTTCTTTATGTTTGCATGCAGTCGTCTATTAAGGTTTTCACGGATGATGAATACAATGTATGTTCAAATGCCAAGAGATATTTCATTCGATATAACTACAATTTAACAAGTTTCCGGTGTGGTACTTTATTTGTGCTGTGAAACTTTGGTTTTTGTCCATTTCCATGATTTTGCATCAACGAGAAGGATTTTGTTACTGAGTTTGCGAGTATGAAAATATGTGACATAAAGAACCAAATATTTGGACTGAACTGACTTAGAAAAATAAATATCTTAGGCCACTGGGGGACCACAGACTTTAGTATGCGACATAGATGTGAACCTGATACGCTAACATGAATCAGACAAAGAGGGGTCTTAAAAGACGGGCAGACAGACAGACAGATAAATGGTTCAAATGGCTCTGAGCACTATGGGACTTAACATCTTTGGTCATCAGTCCCCTATGTAAGTAGGTTGTTTATGTTTTCTTATTGGCAACGTTATGTAGCGCTCTGTATGAAAATCACTGGCTGTGCTGTGTGCAGTCTGTGGCTAGTTTGCATTGTTGTCTGCCATTGTAGTGTTGGGCAGCGGTAGCTGGATGTTAACAGTGCGTAGCGTTGCGCAGTTGGAGGTGAGCCGCCAGTAGTGGTGGATGTGGGGAGAGAGATGGCGGAGTTTTGAAATTTGTAAGACTGGATGTCAATTATGACTATTAAGGTAAATACATTGTTTGTTCTCTACTAAAATCTTTCATTTCCTAACTATGCCTATCAGTAGTTAGTGCCTTCCGCAGTTTGAATCTTTTATTTAGCTGGCAGTAGAGGCGCTCGCTGTTTTGCAGTAGTTCGAGTAACGAAGATTTTTTGTGAGGTAAGTGATTTGTGAAAGGTATAGGTTAATGTTATAGTCAGGGCCATTCTTTTGTAGGGATTTTTTGAAAGTCAGATTGCGCGACACTTCCACAGAGATTATGTTGCAACAAGATGCACAGTTTAGCGCTACAGGACACGTATTTGAGTGATTAATTTTGTACTTAAACCATTTATTTTTCAAGATTTTTGAATTACAAAGAAAGTTTTCCGTGATACGTTTCATTCCATTGCTGTAGTCTGTAACACCTGAGGGTATAATTACATTAATCCTCAGAGGGGTACACGCTTACTTTGTGTACCATGTGTTTGGCAAGCACAAGGAGCCCTTGCTAATATGGTATTTGCTTATAAAACATCCCACATCGGTACCATATTTCTCTAACACAGAATTACACAGCTATCTGATCATTTAACTGAGAGACAAACAATTTTTTTACTATATCAGTGACACATGTTCATGCAATTACACAGTTGGATAACTTCATACTTATGAAATTGTATTTCGTCAGCACTTTCTGAACTGCTCATATTTTTTCGGAACCATTGTGATACTATGGGAGCTTTGAATGATGTATTTAGTAAGGGAGCACGATATTAAAGTACGTTTGAGGTAGATGACACTACTGATATGAGCAGAGAATTTTTTTTAGGTTTTGAAACTATTGGAGGAAGCTACAACGATTTTGAGAATTGACAGGTGTTATGATGTTATTATTACGACGAAGATGTGTATTATGCTGTTGAGGAATGTTTATTATGATATGTATTTATTATGAAGAAATATTGAAGAAGTGTCTACGAATATGTATAAGTGTAATAAACTAAGGAATAATGAGTAGTGGTTAGGGACTCTGGTTTGTGAAAAAGGTCATTGGAAACCAAGAATCGTACTTTAAGAGTTATGAAATGTATGTAAATGCGTGAATGTATTACAATGCCGACGAAAATTTTTTGGACACTGTTATATCAATAGGATTTTGTAACGCAAATTCTCAACCTGTGGAATTTTTTTATATGTGGCTGTCACTGTAGCGGAAACTGCTGTCGTAAATATTTCGGTAAGAAAGGTAAGTGACAGTGACGTAATGCATTGTAAGCAGCCAGGTGTCCCAGCCGCCTTGAGAAAAAGCCATTAGGTGAAAAAAAAGGAGGCCATTATCCTCGCTATTGACATTTCTTTGTAGAAAGCATCGCAAATACGACACGCTCAAATTTGAAAATATATGATTACACTGTGGAGCTCTTAATTTATGATATTTACTAACATGCCTAATGAAATGATGAGAAACATCTTACATCTATTGTCTTTCTAGTTGAGAGATTGCTCATTTTGTTTGATATCTAGTTTCTAGCTGCACTGCAGCATTGGTTAAAATAAAATTATATAGATGTACTAATATAAATATTTTATGCCTACAGATCCAGAAAAACGAAGGAGCACAAAAAGACATTTCCCTTCACAGGAACTGCATACATAATTTTCTTTTCAACTACTTGGTAATATTTCTCGTAGAATACGTTGTGGTGCACCACTTTAATTACATAGATATTAAGATGTGAACAGACATTTCCCTTATCTGCATTGTTGTCTTTAATGTAATATTTTTTCTGCTTTAGCTATGTCGTGTTTAGATATAAGTTATTTCATTTGCTGCTGCTGTTTGCCAGGCATAATGTTACTGAATTTGACTTTGTATTACGCTGTTAAGCCAGTTTTTCTACGCATTTATTTTTCTTGTTTGCTGCACAGTGCCTTATATTAGTTGTAATATTGCAATTGCTTTGCCAATTTGAATCTTTTGTCATTGCTGTTTGTGTTAATTGTTTTGTACTGCTGCATTGCCTCGTCCCTTAGTTTAACATCTGAGCTCAGTAGATTAAGTTAGCTTAAGATTGGGTAGGCTATATGAGAGAACGAGTTGTGATGAATCGGAAGAAATGCATTGAGAAGCTATAAGAAAATGGTTTGTCCAAAAAAGTAGTGCACAGTGGAGAAAAACTATTTTTGAAAGAGGATGTGAACAGAATACAGAAAGCATGCTTGGATAGGATTTTTTTTGGCTGGAGCAAATGTTGAAATAAGAGGGACAATATATGGAATGAAGTTTTGGGTTGGACTGCAGTACCAAATTCACACTGAAAACGAACCCTGTCCTTTCCATTGTGTTATCCCCCTATGTGTTTGTGTACCCTTGTGTATTTGTTTTCTTCCTGTCTTTGTGCACTGTTTCATAGAATTTTTTTCTCTTCTAATACTAAGCTACATTCACAATTGGCATTAATAATATGTTATTTACTTTGTAAAGATGTTTAGACATTATTTATTCTGTTTTGTTTTAATGCTCATGTGTGAAGTTGATGTTTCGAAAGTTATTCTGATCTTTTATGTATGTACTCATGTCACAATTCCTGTAACACTGATGTATATGTTATTTCGATTCTTTTGTAAAGCCTGTAGTACAAATGTTCTCTGTATTGTTATGTTCTTTAATGATGTATTTTGTACCTTTGTAATTGTATTCTTATGTTATAAAATTGTAATTGACACCAGGTCATCAAATTAAGTAACTTGTAAGTTCCATTTCACTGCACACGTTTCTGTTGGTCATAGTATATGGACAATATGTGAGAAGTAGGGGCTGTTAGTGTTTGCACGTGTGTTGATAATTCAGCAAGGGACTGGATAACAGCATTGCTGGTTCTAAGGACAATTCCAAAAACTTTGTGAGTGCACAAGTGGTGGTTTATGGACTTGCTATATTGTCCGCAAGACACTTCGATGGTGATTGTGCACCTGCACATTTGCAACAGATGGCTGCTGGCCATTTCTACAAGGACTACAGTGGGTCTGCACCTTTGATGACCCACCAATACCATTATTTCTACAAGGACTACAGTTGGTCTGCGTCTTTGCTGACTCACCAGTACCATTATTTCTAAAATGACTGCAGTGGGTCTGCGCCTCTGGTGGCCCACCAATACCGTAATGTCTACCAGGACTACAGTGTGTCTGCTCTGTGATGATCTACCTACCAATACTCTTCAAAATTTCGACTGACTCTGCTGTGGGTTTGCTCTCTTGTGGCCCTTTATCAGTCAGCATGTCAAGAGTCAGCACTGTCTTTCCGTTGGAAGGACAACACTACTTCTTCAAGACTGCATGGAAATCCACTACTTCTGTGTGCATTGTCTTTTACTGCTCAGACTTTGAGAAAAGAAACGGCAGTTTTACTGTGATGAATTATCAGGACTGTCTTAATGGACTGTGAGAAAATTTTAGCTTTTGACCAACATTGTATTAATAAGTGTGTGCAGTTGATATCTTTCTTACTGTAATTATGAAAAATTTTATCAAATCATTATTGGCCACTGCCCAAAACTATTTGTAAAATGTTTTGTGGGGAGCATGGGGGCTATGTAAGTAGGCTGTTTATGTTTTCTTATCGGCAACGTTACGTAGCGCTCTGTATGAAAATCACTGGCTGTGCTGTGTGCAGTCTGTGGCTAGTTTGCATTGTTGTCTGCCATTGTAGTGTTGGGCAGCGGCAGCTGGATGTTAACAGTGCGTAGCGTTGCGCAGTTGGAGGTGAGCTGCCAGTAGTGGTGGATGTGGGGAGAGAGATGGCGGAGTTTTGAAATTTGTAAGACTGGATGTCAGTTATGACTATTAAGGTAAATACATTGTTTGTTCTCTACTAATATCTTTCATTTCCTAACTATGCCTATCAGTAGTTTGAATCTTTTATTTAGCTGGCAGTAGTGGCGCTCGCTGTTTTGCGGTAGTTCGAGTAACGAAGATTTTTGGTGAGGTAAGTGATTTGTGAAAGGTATAGGTTAATGTTAGTCAGGGCCATTATTTTGTAGGGATTTTTGAAAGTCAGATCGCGTTGCGCTAAAAATATTGTGTGTCGGGTTAAGCGCAGTCTTATGTATAATTTTTCAAAAGGGGACATTTCACCTAGAACTTAGAACTACTTAAACCTAACTAACCTAAGAACATCACACAACACCCAGTTATCACGAGGCACAGACAGATAAAAAATGAGAAATATTTTTCGAGTGACATGATTACAAATTAGCAGATTCGGATTTTTTTCTTTGTTTCTACTGTGAAACCTTCATTCTTGCAAAATTTCGTGATCCTAGATTAACGGGAAGTACCCTACAGGTTGCCCGCCTGGTTAGCCGTGCGGTCTAACGCACGGCTTTCCGGATTGGGAAGGAGGGCCTGGTCCCCGGTACGAATCCGCCCGGCGGACTTGTGTCTATGTCAGGTGAGTCGGCCAGTCTGTGGATGATTTTAAGGCTGTTTTCCATCTGCCTCGGCGAATGCGGGCTGGTTCCCCTTATTCCACCTGAGCTACACTACGTCGACGATTTCTGCGCAAACAAGTTCTCCACACACACGTACACTACCATTAATCTACCACGCAAACAGAGGGTTTACACTCGTCTGGTGTGGTGTGAGACGTTCCCTGGGGAGGAGGGGGGGGGGGGGGGGGAATCCACTGGGGGCCGAACTGCAAAATAACCCTGAAAGAGTGGTTTGGTGTGGGCCGGCGGAGGGTTGAAGTGGACTGCGGTAGTCATCGTGGGGTTGTGGACTACTGCGGCCGCTGCGGGAACGGAGCCTCTCCGTCTTTTCTAGGCCCCCGGTTAACATACAATACATATAATAAAATACCCTACAGCTTTTGATGGGTGAGTTCCCGAGTACCAAAATATTGACATAAATAGTCATATCTTTTTATCTCATGAACTTAAAATCTTACGTTTATTAACCCGCCAAGACACCATAAAACTTAGTATGTGACATAATTTTCAGCGTGATACGTCTACCCGTTCGTGACAACAAATGGTCTCAACAGATGGACGAACAGACAGAGAGTAAGATAACAAAGGACAATTAACATTTTCTCGTGTGATATTATTACACATTTACAGTTCCCAGATTTTTCCATAGCATGTACTGTAAAATCTTGCTTTCTCCCGGATTTCATGATTATTGCCCTACGGAAAGTACCCTATAGGTTTTGATGCGTGAGTTTATAAATATGTAACATAAATGGCCGTATCTTTTCTTTAAAGTGATTTAGAAGCTTAAAATTCTTGCAAAATGAAGGGACCACAGACCTTAACATGTGATATAAATTTCAATTTGATACGTCCACCCATTTCTGAGAAAGAGAGTCCTTAATAATCGGACAGACAGACGAACAGAGACGGACAGAAAGGATGTTATAATGGTTCGATTTTTACAGAATGAGGCGCGGAACCATAAAAACGTAGAAAACATTGTGGTAGTGTTATAGAATGTTCTTTTAATTCGTCTTGTCGTGAATAAATAACTTTTCAAATTAGGGGGTGTGTTCCTCTTCGTCGCATGTCACACGATACATCTTTAAGGGGCTCCGGAACGCCCTATACTTGCAATGTTGAAATAACGCTTATAAATTACATCTTTCCTCACAAAGTATTTGAGGTAGGAAGTTGAACTTTTTACAGATTATTTATTGGAATATGGGCTACAACTTAACACAGGGATTTTACAAAATTTTAGTTCAGTTATTAAAGATGATTTTTTTTCAATTGTAATGAAAATTCACAACACTTTTTTGCAATTTTTTATTTATATATTCAAAAATATACAGTTTTTTGGAAAAAGGCTGTGTTAAATTATGCAGAAGGTACTGTGTAACATTTACTGAAAGCTTGAAACAAATATGTTTGGAAGATCCATAATTAATATAAGAAAATAAAAGTTTTGGGAATCGAGCGACAAAGATTGGATTAACTTGTTAGTGCATTCCAGGTCCATAGGATGGATTGTCTTCATCCTCTGCAAACTCCTCCTCCAGCTTCCTCTTGTTCCTCCTCCTGTTTACTCTTGCTTGTATTTCTAGACTCTTTACAGCCCTGTCTGCAGCCCGAAGGCGTTCCTTGTCTAAAGCAAGCATCGCTCGTACCATGTTAGAACCTATCTTCATTCCCATATTTCTAAATACCTTTGGCTTTCTAACATTTCTCCTTTTCTTAAAAGCCTTCAGAGGATTTCTAATAACTTTACTTTTACTCATTATTATACTTCAACAAAACAGAGACTCAAGAAACAGAATTAATTACGAATATTTTCGAGATAACGACAGAGTAAATAAACATGAAACAATCGACAATCACACCAGCGATATATATTGAACCATCACAGATTAGCCACAACACATACTTTATCTCGCATCACTAAAATGTACCTGATGAACACGGACGTTAATAATAACACCATTTGACAGCAGTTTAACAGCGCCACAGTGGGTCACGCCCATGTAGAACACATTTCAAAAAAAAATTTAAAAATAGTTGTAGTCTTCGGAATTGAATAAATTATATATCTATTAAAAGGTAATAGTCTGCAGATTCAGAAAACGCAAAAAAGTAAAAATTGAACTTTTCATGATTTTGAGCCTTTCCGGAGCCCCTTAAAACTCACCACAGGTGAATAAGACGCTCCACAGCTGACAACAAAGGCAACTATCGCACAACAGTGTGTCGTAATATTTCGCTATCGTCATGCTAAGCAAACTCGCAAAATGTCTGTAGTTTTTCGGAATATTTGATGACGAAGAAAAGCCTGTGTACATTATAATAACTAAACTTTCTACACCATATTTTAGAAGCTAGAATCCGAATTTAACGCAGTTACAGGGTGTTTCAAAAATGACCGGTATATTTGAAACGGCAATAAAACCTAAACGAGCAGAGATAGAAATACACTGTTTGTTGCAATATGCTTGGGACAACAGTACATTTTCAGGCGGACAAACTTTCGAAATTACAGTAGTTACAATTTTCAACAACAGATGGCGCTGCAAGTGATGTGAAAGATATAGAAGATAACGCAGTCTGTGGGTGCGCCATTCTGTACGTCGTCTTTCTGCTGTAAGCGTGTGCTGTTCACAACGTGCATGTGTGCTGTAGACAACATGGTTTATTCCTTAGAACAGAGGATTTTTCTGGTGTTGGAATTCCACCGCCTAGAACACAGTGTTGTTGCAACAAGACGAAGTTTTCAACGGAGGTTTAATGTAACCAAAGGACCGAAAAGCGATACAATAAAGGATCTGTTTGAAAAATTTCAACGGACTGGGAACGTGACAGATGAACGTGCTGGAAAGGTAGGGCGACCGCGTACAGCAACCACAGAGGGCAACGCGCAGCTAGTGCAACAGGTGATCCAATAGCAGCCTCGGGTTTCCGTTCGCCGTGTTGCAGCTGCGGTCCAAATGACGCCAAAGTCCACGTATCGTCTCATGCGCCAGAGTTTACACCTCTATCCATACAAAATTCAAACGCGGCAAACCCTCAGCGCCGCTACCATTGCTGCACGAGAGACATTCGCTAACGATATAGTGCACAGGATTGATGACGGCGATATGCATGTGGGCAGCATTTGGTTTACTGACGAAGCTTATTTTTACCTGGACGGCTTCGTCAATAAACAGAACTGCCGAACTGGCGCATATGGGGAACCGAAAAGCCCCATGTTGCAGTCCCATCGTCCCTGCATCCTCAAAAAGTACTGGTCTGGGCCGCCATTTCTTCCAAAGGAATCATTGGCCCATTTTTCAGATCCGAAACGATTACTGCATCACGCTATCTGGACATTCTTCGTGAATTTGTGGCGGTACAAACTGCCTTAGACGACACTGCGAACACCTCGTGGTTTATGCAAGATGGTGCCCGGCCACATCGCACGGCCGACGTCTTTAATTTCCTGAATGAATATTTCGATGATCGTGTGATTGCTTTGGGCTATCCGAAACATACAGGAGGCGGCGTGGATTGGCCTCCCTATTCGCCAGCCATGAACCCCTGTGACTTCTTTCTGTGGGGACACTTGAAAGACCAGGTGTACCGCCAGAATCCAGAAACAATTGAACAGCTGAAGCAGTACATCTCATCTGCATGTGAAGCCATTCCGCCAGACACGTTGTCAAAGGTTTCGGGTAATTTCATTCAGAGACTACGCCATATTATTGCTACGCATGGTGGATATGTGGAAAATATCGTACTATAGAGTTTCCCAGACCGAAACGCCATCTGTTGTTGAAAATTGTAACTACTGTAATTTCGAAAGTTTGTCTGCCTGAAAATGTACTTTTGTCCCAAGCATATTGCAACAAACGGTGTATTTCTATCGCTGCTCGTTTAGTTTTTATTGCTGTTTCAGATATACCGGTCATTTTTGAAACACCCTGTATATAGTATATGAGAATAACAACTGGCTTTGATTATGTTTGCGTTTAGTTCTTTTAATCTAGTAAGGACAGAATTATGTTTGCCGTCATTAACTGAAGCATTGTCGGCTGAATAAGAAACGACACTGCTTAGTGTAAAACCATTTTCCCATTAAACAGATGTTAGTTTATACGAAATGGCTTCTGCAGAGTAGTTTTAAATTTTCGTAGAAATCAAAAACTTCGTTACACTTTCCCTCGTCTTCGAGAAATACGCTACAACTATTGGGTAATGTTGTTTTATAGCGCTTATCTGAAGCATCTGAGCCTAATGAGAACGGAACATTTAGCTTTCATTCGCTTAACAGCTTCTCATTAGCATAAGGCAGTAGCACAATATTTACTAATGCCTTAATCCCGTTGGAGACATGTGGATATAAATTATTGCCGCAATCATGAGAATTGTAATAATGGTGATGTTCCACACCATGATAAGTCAAAGTTAATTTCACAGCAGTGATTTTGCTGTCTTCTACAGAAAATTTCTTTGGCAATTCAGGAAGACACTGATTTTTCATTTTTCTTATAGTATTCACTTATGTCTTTCTAATTGTAAACGTTTATTCACAGATTCCTTGCTGTCATATTTAACGCTAAATGAGGTACTGCATATCCTCCACTTACACATACATCCTCCACTACCAGCATTTGGTAACCGCTCTTTACAATTTTCTTCCTGTAACCACTCAGGATTCTTTTCGCCTTTCACTGTTATTACTCACTATTCTGAATTACGAAAGGTAATCTATTCCTGCAGGATCCGAGCGGTCCAACAACTACCGGAAAACTGATAACTGACAATGAACGTACGAGCACAAAAAATAGGCGGTATTAATTGACATGTTGACGCAACTTATCAGCATGTCTTAAATAGTGAAATGTTTTTTTATTTCAGTCTTTGATCACAGTATAAATTCTTTACGATGACCGGTTTCAGTCAGTAATGTCCATCTTCAGATCTACAATTTAAAAATATATACACCTAGTGGGCAGCCTATCTTTTCCACACAGTATAGCATTTCATATCACAATATAGTGTCATAAAACCTGAGAAATGTTCAGATAAAGTAAGGTAAAGCGTACCTAATGTCCTAATCTGATAAGGCCGTAATGGAATCTCAAAACATATAAATATGCTCAACACATCATCGTTACATAAATAAAAAAGAAAATACGGTGTAAGATAGGCCACATCGTCCAGACAGTCATATTGCTACTGGCGTTATTGTACAAAACCTACTGAAGTGCAGTATCTACCAAAAAACTGTTTGCCTACATCCTTCCTAGATGTCACTACTGCAGGCTTAGATGTAGTCATAATTTACGTAAGAACCATAATCTGATAAAAACACATTAGGTAAAATACATATAGCAGACTATTAAATTTTGATAACCATTATAGAAAACAGTTGTGATAAAGTAAAAGATGAATACAGATTCCCATATAAAATTAAAAAGGAAAATATATAAAAATACTAGGTTAAACACGTTTATGGTGAATTTACGGTCAAAAATAAAATATACGTAATACATTGCCTGTAGCTAGTTATAAATGACCTATGAAAGCTAAAATGTCTAGATGACAAAATAACCGAAGAAAACACAGATCCATGATCAGCGCCCTCTGTTGGCTCGGCCGCCGGGATGTTAGGTACGCGGGCAACGCTCGTAAGAACTTAACCATTAGAGGGCTTTTCATACGTCGTGATACGTCTCCCACCGAAAACGTTTATACAACATATTAACAGTCAATAAATAACATTATCTAGTCTGGTCATGCAATCCACGAATAGGTACGATATAATCAGTTACAGGATTAGAGCGACGAATGTATAGATTTAAGGCAAATGCATACTGTTCTCATCATTAATGACCAAACAAGGCTAGGCATAAATACGCGAGGCATTAAGTGGTTATCGGACGAAGCAAATAGATGTTGGACACATAATCGCTTTGACCATTGAGTACCCTAGTGGGCTTATTCTTTTTGGCCTTGTAAATCTCCAACAAGCAGAGAGCGCGTCTCTTCTCTGCAAAGTGTAGAATACACATATAATTCCCAATATTGCCTACAGTGTGGCAGGTTTCTTCCAAATGCAGTTTTGTTGTGTGCCTGCAAATGCTTCCCGAATCTTATTTTGAAACGGCCAGTTTGACCGATATGAAAATTGTCACAAACAATCTTATAAACCCCAGAACCATCAAATTTATGTGAATCATTACTCAAATTATATTTTGCACCGAGTGTCAGAGTGTTGCTAACTTGAAAACCGCATCTAAACTTAGATTTACTCAAACACGTTTCTATTTGTACGGGCACTTCTCCGTAAAATTTCATTCTAACAGTTTTCAGCTTTTCTTTATTGTTTCTTTTTTCTGGATGGTTGCAGGTCTGCCTACTATTTACTTTCTGTTTTTTTTTTATCCTATTGTAAAGGCGCATAACATCATTTGCTGAGAAACCGTTGGCTACTTCAGTTTGCTCTATCATACTACGTTCTTGGCGTAATTCATTGTCGGCCAATTGTAATCGAAAGAATCGGTGGATCATAGAGGTGACAAAGGCCATTTTATATCGTGGCGGATGGCATGAACTGGCACCGAGAATAGTATCTGTACATGTAGGCTTTCTGAAAATCGAAAATTTATGTCTGTTATCAACCTTCTTAATAGTTAAGTGCAAATAGTTAATGGAGTCCGCTTCTTCTATTTCTGTAGTAAACGCTATTTCTTGGTGCATGCTGCCTCGAGTTTCGGCAAATGCGGTAGCCTCATTCTCGTCTCCCTCTAACAATATCAAGATGTCATCGACATAACGTTTATGATATAGTCTTGTCTCTCAGTTGTGGAAACTTAGCAAAGAACTTCCATTCAAAGTCGTTCATAAAAATGTCTGATAACGTACTAGCTAAACTGTTACCCATCCCAAGACCATATGTTTGTTGATATATTTTGCCATTGAGGGTAAAATAGTGATAAGTAAATGCAAATTCTAAAAGTTATATTAATACTGTGTATTCTGCAGTACTAATCTTGTTACGAGTTAGCAGATTGCGTTTCCTTTATCGGGACACAACTGTAGAGGTTTTCTACTTCTAGGGAAGCTAGTGTTGCATTATTTGGAATATGTATATGTTTAATCGCATTAGCAAGGTCGGAACTGTTTTTCACTCCAAAATTGGTAGAGAACGTGTACACTGATTAAATAGTGTTCTAACAGGGTATTACAAAGGTAAGAATGAGGAGTTGTAAGAAAATAATAGAAACGTAGCATTTTATTACAATAAAAGATTTACACTGGAACAAAACTATTGAAAAAGTTTAAAGAATAAGGCCACATGCAAGTCTGTAGAATAAAATCATTCATTCCATACCTGGGCACTCCTCGAGGCGCCTCGAGATCTGGTACCCCTAACTCTAACTCTCATAAAGTCAAAACTACATCCTTAGCGTCATGCCATTTAAACTAAACTCAACACAAAGGCTAACAGGGGAAAACACTGTTTTTGTTTAACAACTGTGTTGTTCATGCTACACCGTCTTGGGGGGATGATCACACGTATATGTACAATATTTTACACTGCTGCTTTACACCCTTGTGATTAGAAGAGACTATGTTCTATCCTATGAATTCTCTTTTCAGGAAGAATACTATATTTAATACGATTAATTTCTGTTGTATGACTGTTTTTATGTTTCATTACTGCTGCATGCCTCAGACATTAAACAAAAGTGAGCCACACTCCTCCCTCAAATTAGCTGGCATACACTGACGGAAAAAAATCGCAACACCAGAAAGGAATTGTGCGACATAAGCGAAAGTTAGTAGGCATGTTTCTACGTCTGAAAGAGGATGTCAGTTCAGATTTCGCACCAGTCGCCTAAGAGTGATGGCAGAAGCTCTACTATGAGGATGCAAATCAGGTTTGCTTTAAAAGCGCACTGAAATTGTCGTGAGCGTTAGTTTGAGTTGGAAGTGGTAAGCTGATTTAGTGAAGAATGTCATTAAGACGACAAAGACGTCATTATCAACACATCACTGAGTTTCTACATCTACATCTACGTGATTACTCTGCTATTCACAGTAAAGTGCCTGGCAGAGAGTTCAATAAAACACATTCAAGCTGTCTCTCTGCCGTTCAAATCTCGAACGGCGCGTGGGAAAAACGGGCACTTAAATTTTTCTATGTGAGCCCTGATTTCTCTTATTTAATCGTGATGATCATTCCTCCCTATGTAGGTGGGGGCCAACAGAATGTTTCGCAATCGGAGGAGAAAACTTGTGATTGAAATTTCATTACAAAATCCCGTTGCTACGAAAAACACCTTTGTTTTGATGATTGCCACTCCAATTCACGTATCATGTCTGTGGCACTATCTCACGAACCTCGTGATAATAAAAAACGAGCTGCCCTTCTTTGTACTTTTTAGATGTCATCCATCAGTCCCATCTGATGTAGATCCCACACGGCACAGCAATACTCCAGAATATGGCGGACAAGCGTGATGCAAGCAGTCTCATTAGTAGACCTGTTGCACCTTCTAAGTCTTCTACAAATGAATCGCAATCTTTGGTTGGCTCTACCCACAACATTATCTACGTGATCGTTCCAAATTAAGGTATTTGTGATTGTAATCCCTAGGTATTTAGTTGAGTTTACAGCCTTTATATTTGTGTGACTTCTCGCGTAATCGAAATTTAGCGGATTTCCTTTAGTACTCATGTGAATAACTTCACACTTTTCTTTATTCAGGGTAAATTGCCACTTTTCACAACATACAGATATCTTATATAAATCATTTTGCAAATCGTTTTGGTTTTCTGATAACTTTACAAGACTGTAAATGACAGCATCATCAGCAAACAATCTAAGACGGCTTCTGAGTTTTTCTCCTATGTCTTAAATATATTGTCTATAACACTTCCTTGGGGAATGCCGGATATTATTTCTGTTTTACTCGATGGCTTTCCGTCTATTACTACGAACTGTGGCATTTCTGACAGGAAATCACAAATCCAGTCGCACAACTGAGACAACATTCCCTAGTCACGCAGTTTGGTTAGAAGACGCTTGTGAGGAACGGTGTCGGAAGCCTTCTGGAAATCTAAAAATATGGAATCAATTTGACATCCCCTGTCGACAGCACTTATTGCTTCATGAGTATAAAGAGCTAGTTCTGTTTCGCAAGAACGATATTTTCTGAATCCGTGCTGACTACGTGTCAATAAATGGTTTTCTTCGAGGCACTTCATAATGTTCGAATACAGTATGTGTTCCAAAATCCTACTGCTAATCGACGTTAGTGATATGGGGCTGTAATTCAACGGATTACTCCCACTTCCCTTTTTGGGTATTGATTTGACTTGAGCAATTTTTGAGTCTTTCGGTACGAATCTTTCTGTCAGCGATCGGTTGCATATAACTGTTAGATATGGAGGTATTGTATCAGCTTACTCTGAGAGGAACCTGGCTGGTATACAATCTTGGCCGGAAGTCTTGCTTTTATTAAGAGATTTAAGCTGATTTGCGACACCGAGGATATCTATTTGTATGTTTCTCATCTTGGCACTTGCTCTTATTTAGAATTCAGGAATATTTACTTCGTCTTCTCTGGTGAACGACTTTCGGTAAATCGTGTTTAATGAGTCTGCTTGGTTGTCTGCCAGATGTTGAGACAGAGTTTCGTTGCCGAAATTATTGAAATCATCTCACATTGAAGTACGCGCTACATTTCGATCTTCTTCAAAACTTTGCAGTCTTGGAGATTTTGAGTCCTATAAATTTCGCATGCTTTTTTCGCTGCTTCTGCAACAGCGATCTGACCCGTTTTGTGTACCATGGGGGAACAGTACCATCACTTATTAATTTATGTGGTACATGTCTCTCAAATACTGTCGATACTACCTCTGTGAGATCATTCCACAACTTTTCTACGCTTACATGATCAGATCAGAAAGAGTGAAGACTTTCTCTTAAAAAGGCCTTAAGAGCATTTTTATCAGCTTTTTTATGGTTGTAGGAGTTACGGCATTCAGCCTAGCAGCTACTAACTTGTGGTCGCTAATCACTGTATTCGTCACGATAGTATTTGTCCAGGATTATTTGTTGCTATGAGGTCAAGTATGCTTTCGCAACCATTTACGCTTCGAGTGGGCTCATGAACAAACTGTTCAAAATAAATTTCTGTGAAAGCATTCAGTAAAATTTCGGATGACGTTTTATGCCAGACGCTGTCTTTAATCATATAACTTCTTCAGCATATCGATGGTAGGTTAAAGTCGCCACCGACTATAATTGTATGAGTGGCGTAACTATTTGAAATGAGACTCAAGTTTTCTTTCAACTGTTCAGCAACTATGTCTTCTGAGTCGGGGGGGTTGGTAATACGATCCAGTTAATAGTTTCGTCCCATAGTCAAGTATAGCCTCTACTCATACAATTTCGCAGTTTAAACGAGGTTTTGTAATAGGAGTGGCGAAAGATGGGTGTTTCTTCTATGATATTGCAGAAAGACTTGGCAGAAATATAGCCAATGTACATGATTGCTGGCAGCGACGGTCGCAGAAAGACCACGCTCGTATGGCCACGTGGCACTACCGAGGGGGACGATCATCGTGTTCGGTGTGGGGTTCTTAGTGCACTGTACTGTATCTGAAGCAGCAATCTGAGCAGCAGTTGGCGCCACAATAACACAACGAACTGTTGCAAATCGGTTACTTCTATGGCATCTGCGAACCAGATGCCCAGTATCATGCATGTCACTGACCCCTAAACCATCGCCATTTGTGATTGCAGTAGGGTCAGGCGAGAGCTCATTAGAGTGCAGGATGGACGTCTGTTGCGTTTTCTGATGAAAGCTGGTTCTGCCTCGGTGCCAGTGGTGCGTGTGTGTTGCTTAGAAGGAGGCCAGGTGCGGGCGTGCAACCAACCTGGCTGCGTGCCAGGCACACTGGACCTACACATGGAGTTACGGCCTTGGGTGCGATTTCGTATGGCAGCAGGAGCACTCGTGTGGTTATCCCACGCTCCCTGACTGTAGATATGTACGCCATTGTGGTGATTGGACCTGTTGTACTCCTACTCATGGACAGGATTCCAGATGGTGTTTTCCAACAGTATAACGCTCACCCACTTACCGCTGTTGTAACCCAACATGTTGCATTAACCGTCCCTATATTGATCGATCAAGTGCAATAGTCGTGGAACTCCATCCCACAAACTGACATTTGGTGTCTGTAAAACACAATGCATATACATTTGCCCTTTTGCATTCAACATTCTGGCTGCTACATTGGTAATTAATCCTCCAACATTTAACATTTGCAAAGACGCATCTAGGGCTTACGTTAACCTATGATCTTACAATGTTAATCACTTAAATATGTTACATAAAAAAATGTGTTCCCGAAATTTCATCACTCTACATTAACTTTTTTTTGGTGTAGCAATTTTTTTCCGTCAGTGTGCATATTTACGGTGACACTCTAGCATCCCACCAAACCAAAGTCACTGTCTAAACCTTGGTCAATCATATTCAGAAAAAACACAACACCTTGAACGACTAATGACACGATGTTCATATTTATAGTGTGTTATGCAGAAGTGATTATTATTTTAGTCACCTCGGTTCAGCAGGTGTCCTGTTGCCTAGTTTGCACAAGATTTACCAGGGCCCTGATAACTGATACCTGATGGCATCTACGTGTATAAGGCGCGAATGGTGTCCACTCTGCATTCACCCGGTTTCAAAATTCATCTTTGATGGTTTGCAATGGGTCACAGCGTGGCACCCGTTGCTTCACCATATCCCACACATTTGCGATTGGTTACAAATTTGGTGATCTGGAGGGCCAGGGCAAAAGGGTGACATACTGTGACACGAGCAAGGCACTTGCTCGTGCAGTAAGTGTGATCGTGCTTTGTATTGCTGAAAAATGGCATCTCGGGTGTTGTGCAGAGAGAGTAGGGCTATGCGTCGCAGAATGTCATACACGTAGATCACACAGGCCGCAGTGCCTTGGGGACGCCGCAACTGTGATTTTTGGTTGCACCCAATAGTACCCCACTCCGTAAGGCCTTGAGCTAGCGCTGTATGTCTTGTGCGAATGCAGTCACTGCAAAGCCGCTCCCCCTGTCCGCGACGAACCAAAATGCGGGCATCATTTTCAAACAAACAGAACCTGGATTCGTCCGCAAACACCTTCTGATGCCATTCCTGTCCCTAGTGAAGTCACTATCTACACCATTGCCTGTCTAGCATGTTTTTGCCCTTTTGACAAAGGCAGGTCGAGAAGTGGACGATGCGCACGTAACCTATGCTGGAATAAACGGCAACGGACTGTCACCCGTTCGGATGCGGTATCGATGTTCTCGAGGAGGAGGGGGGGATCTCGGTGGTGTGACCTGACCGATTTCCTCGTGTTCCACGGCCTTCCGTGAACAATTCTGCACACACGCGTTGCACTGTCGAAACACTTCGTCCCACACGAACACCAATTTCCCCGATGTATGCCTCACATAATCTCATTCCAATAATGCGCCCTCTTTCAAACTCACTGATCTGACGGCATGGTTCGCGCATACGTCTGTGAGGCATCCTGCAGGTCTGCTCAAGTCTCACTGATCCGTTACCCTCGGTTTATAGCGAGTGGCAGGCACATTTTACCGGCGGCGTTTCATCGCCATACTGATGTTGACTTTGAACCCGTGGACCGACGTGGTTCAAATACTAATCATTCTGCTGACCATACTAATGTACAAGTCCTGTGAATGTGAATTTCTTATCTCTAGTCGTTCAAAAAGTTTCTTTCAATTTTTTGTGGAACATGCGTGTATAAGAAGTTAGGAACGAAATTGGGGCGTTCTTCTATCAGTGGGCCTAATTTTCAAATGGAACTTGGCAAAATGACTGGACATAATCACAAGATATCCTTGCCGTTAGGCAGCATCAGTAATAAAACATTTTATACACTCAAAGTCACCCAGAATAATAACTGTAAGACATCATACACCCATGTTTCTGCAAAACTGTATGATTCCAAAACATATTCACCATGAAATGTTGACGGAATTAACTTAAAAAAGACTAACTAATATGATTTATATATATTTGTTACAAATTAATTAAAACCTTTGTCATATGATGAAAATATTTTTGTCAGTAGATTCTGTGTTATACTTTTTGTGTAGTCAGTAATTCAGTTAGATACAGTAAATAAATTTCACCTCTTTCTGGAGAGATTCATTTTGCCTGCAGGACGATTCATGCGCGTGCCAACATTTATAGTATTTAGTGTTGTGTGTGTGTGTGTTTTGTGTGTGTGTGTGTGTATGTGTGTGTGTGTGTGTGTGTGTGTGTGTGTGTGTGTGCCATCTAGGCATTCAGATATGCGCAGTATAGACTCCCTGACTTTCTACATTTGTTAGCTGCTATGTGTAGTGACTTCACTTTTATCTGTAGGACACACGACTGTAAGTTGACACTACAATGCAGTATGAGTGTGATTAGGCTTCACGAACGTTTGAATTTTCTTTCAGCAGTTTAAAATAAGAAACTGTAGGTACCAGCGATTAGTCAAGAGCAGTTAACATTATATAGTTGTTATGTTAAGGTAGAATTTCTACACGAAAAACAAGTGTGATTCATGAAGACCCTACAGGTATTTAGTATCAGAACAATTCCACTAATAATTTTATGGAATATTAATTTCAGTTATAGTTACAAACATTTCTTTGAAGTGCAGAGGAGAGCAACACAATTGTCAGCTTATCACTGCTAGGAGTTTGTTCCTCGCATGTTCTATCTGATGTTGAGACTGCTTGTCATCTGTCTTGATACCTCTACTGATATTGCATCCATTCAAACGACATAGTTTCAGTCATGTATTTAATGTTATACACCTATTCAATTTTCTGATAGGTTTGGACTACAGACATTTATGTAAAAATGCTATCACATGAGGTGACAATGGAATGAAATTATTCAAACACTGAGGAAAAGTAGACTATTTGTATGATTTATTTAGTAGTTACTTGTTTGCCGACCGGCCTCACCACAATTTGTTAATTTCTATGTTGAATGAGGATATCCTATGGAATGATAACTGTGGTAGTCCGTGTATAAAATTTCTGTACAAGATGTTGTTGTTGTTGTGGTCTTCAGTCCTGAGACTGGTTTGATGCAGCTCTCCATGCTACTCTATCCTGTGCAAGCTTCTTCATCTCCCAGTACCTACTGCAACCTACATCCTTCTGAATCTGCTTAGTGTATCCATCTCTTGGTCTCCCTCTACGATTTTTACCCTCCACAGTGCCCTCCAATGCTAAATTTGTGATCCCTCGATGCCTCAAAACATGTCCTACCAACCGATCCCTTCTTCTAGTCAAGTTGTGCCACAAACTTCTCCCCAATCCTGTTCAATACCTCCTCATTAGTTACGTGATCTACCCACCTTATCTTCAGCATTCTTCTGTAGCACCACATTTCAAAAGCTTCTATTCTCTTCTTGTCCAAACTAGTTATCGTCCATGTTTCACTTCCATACATGGCTACACTCCATACAATTACTTTCAGAAACGACTTCCTGACACTTAAATCTATACTCGATGTTAACAAATTTCTCTTCTTGAGAAACGCTTTCCTTGCCATTGCCAGTCTAAATTTTATATCCTCTCTACTTCGACCATCATCGGTTATTTTACTCCCTAAATAGCAAAACTCCTTTACTACTTTAAGTGTCTCATTTCTTAATCTAATTCCCTCGGCATCACCCGACTTAATTTGACTACATTCCATTATCCTCGTTTTGCTTTTGTTGATGTTCATCTTATATCCTCCTTTCAAGACACTGTACATTCCGTTCAACTGCTCGTCCAAGTCCTTTGCTGTCTCTGACAGAATTACAATGTCATCGGCAAACCTCAAAGTTTGTACTTTTTCTCCATGAATTTTAATACCTACTCCGAATTTTTCTTTACTGCTTGCTCAAAATACAGATTGATTAACATCGGGGAGAGGCTACAACCCTGTCTCACTCCTTTCCCAACCACTGCTTCCCTTTCATGCCCCTCGACTCTTATAACTCCCATCTGGTTTGTGTACAAATTGTAAGTAGCCTTTCGCTCCCTGTATTTTACCCCTGACACCTTCAGAATTTGAAAGAGAGTATTCCAGTTAACATTGTCAAAAGCTTTCTCTAAGTCTACAAATGCTAGAAATGTAGGTTTGCCTTTTCTTAACCTTTCTTCTAAGATAAGTCGTAAGGTCAGTATTGCCTCACGTGTTCCAACATTTCTACGGAATCCAAACTGATCTTCCCCGAGGTCGGCTTCTATCAGTTTTTCCATTCGTCTGTAAAGAACTCGCGTTAGTATTTTGCAGCTGTGACTTATTAAACTGATAGTTCGGTAATTTTCACATCTGTCAACACCTGCTTCTTTGGGATTGGAATTATTATATTCTTCTTGAAGTCTGAGGGTATTTCGCCTGTCTCATACATCGTGCTCAACAGATGGTACAGTTTTGTCAGGACTGGCTCTCCCAAGGCTGTCAGTAGTTCTAATGGAATGTTGTCTAGTCCCAGGGCCTTGTTTCGACTCAGGTCTTTCAGTGCTCTGTCAAACTCTTCACGCAGTATCTTATCTCTTATTTCGTCTTCATCTACATCCTCTTCCATTTCCATAATATTGTCCTCAAGTACATCGCCCTTGTATAAACCCTCTATATACTCCTTCCACCTTTCTGCCTTCCCTTCTTTGCTTAGAACTGGGTTGCCATCTGAGCTCTTGATATTCATATAAGTGGTTCTCTTCTCTCCAGAGGAGTCTTTAATTTTCCTGTAGGCAGTATCTATCTTATCCCTAGTGAGACGAGCCTCTACATCCTTATATTTGTCCTCTAGGCATCCCTGCTTAGCCATTTTGAACTTCCTGTCGATATATTTTTGAGACGTTTGTATTCCTTTTTGCCTGCTTCATTTACTGCATTTTTATATTTTCTCCTTTCATCAATTAAATTCAATATTTCTTCTGTTACCCAAGGATTTCTATTAGCCCTCGTCTTTTTACCTACTTGATCGTCTGCTGCCTTCACTACTTCATCCCTCAGAGCTACCCATTCTTCATCTACTGTATTTCTTTCCCCCATTCCTGTCAATTGTTCCCTTATGCTCTCCCTGAAACTCTCTACAACCTCTGGTTCTTTCAGTTTATCCATGTCCTATCTCCTTAAATTCCCACCTTTTTGCAGTTTCTTCAGTTTCAATCTGCAGTTCATAACCAATAGAGTGTGGTCAGAATCCACATCTGCCCCAGGAAATGTCTTACAATTTAAATCCTGGTTCCTAAATCTCTGTCTTACCATTATATAATCTATCTGATACCTTTTAGTATCTCCAGGATTCTTCCAAGTATACAACCTTCTTTTATGATTCTTGAACCAAGTGTTAGCTATGATTAAGTTATGCTCTGTGCAAAATTCTACAAGGCGGCTTCCTCTTTCATTTCTTCCCCCCAATCCATATTCACCTACTATGTTTCCTTCTCTCCCATTTCCTACTGACGAATTCCAGTCACCCATGACTATTAAATTTTCGTCTCCCTTCACTACCTGAATAATTTCTTTTATCTCGTCATACAATTCATCTATTTCTTCATCATCTGCAGAACTAGTTGGCATATAAACTTGTACTACTGTAGTAGGCATGGGCTTTGAGTCTATCTTGGCCACAATAATGCGTTCACTATGCTGTTTGTAGTAGCTTACCCGCACTCCTATTTTTTTATTCATTATTAAACCTACTCCTGCATTACCCCTATTTGATTTTGTATTTATAACCCTGTATTCGCCTGACCAAAAGTCTTGTTCCTCCTGCCAGCGAACTTCACTAATTCCTACTATATCTAACTTTAACCTATCCATTTCCATTTTTAAATTTTCTAACCTACCTGCTCGATTAAGGGATCTGACATTCCACGCTCCGACCCATAGAATGCCAGTTTTCTTTCTCCTGATAACGACGTCCTCTTGAGTAGTCCCCGCCCGGAGATCCGAATGGGGGACTATTTTACCTCCGGAGTATTTTACCCAAGAGGACGCCATCATCATTTAATCATACAGTAAAGCTGCATGTCCTCGGGAAAAATTACGGCTGTAGTTTCCCCTTGCTTTCAGCCGTTCGCAGTACCAGCACAGCAAGGCCGTTTTGGTTAATGTTACAAGGCCAGATCAGTCAATCATCCAGACTGTTGCCCCTGCAACTACTGAAAAGGCTGCTGCCCCTCTTCAGGAACCACATGTTTGTCTGGCCTCTCAACAGATACCCCTCCGTTGTGGTTGCACCTACGGTACGGCCATCTGTATCGCTGAGGCACGCAAGCCTCCCCACCAACGGCAAAGTCCATGGTTCATGGGGGGGGGGGGGGGCTGTACGAGATAGACATATAAAATTGTAACACTGTTAAATATTTGTCTCTATGTAGTCATATATCAAGAGAGAGAGCAGTATGCATCTTTGGTAAACGTAGTAATTGTTATTTCAGTATCTGTTTAACAGAAGTTCAGTCAGATTGGAACCTAAACAACATTCTTTTATGTGGAAACGTATGATATCAGAAGTTCAAAGATACCTCATTCATTCACTCGGTAATTTATTCAAGTCAATTATCTGTATGATTGGTTTCTTGAGTCATTATTTTTGCACAGCTGAAAAATGACTAAGTACGGCTATCTTATAGTGATCACACACTAAACTGTGCGCTGACATTATCCGCCCACACCTTCAGCTCCGTTGCCGACTTCGAGGAAAAGACAGGGTCCCCTTTTTGTCCACTGTTTTCGATTCCTCTGAATACGTTTATTGGTTAGTGAAACAGAGTCCCTGCCCACTCTGCAGGCACACAATATTGTTAGCCCTGACGATCTCATCCCAGCAGCTCCAACACCCTCTCCGAAGACGAGGCATTGGTGCGAAGTCCTCCCCATCCACTATTCTTGCTGCTTCATGATTATGTATACTGGTTAGTGAGCCGGTGTCTCCGCCTACCGTGTAGGAGCACAACGGTCGCCCAGGACCTCCAACACCCTCACCGACGGTGCGGTGCCGGTGGGATGTCCTCGTCATTCACTGTCGCTGGCGGGTCATAGATCTCAGCGGTCGTCAGAATTATCCAGCCATCATTCACTGGCACAGATAATCAATTCTTACAATATGTATTCTATGCTAACAATACGAAAAATTCTCTATAGTGATTGTGATGGACGTAATGTACACAAATACAGAACAAATTATTCCACATTTTGTGCGCGATAGGAGAAAGGGAAAAAGACTTCAAACTTATTTATTCGTCGTGACCAAGATGACACAATCCTCCAGCAATAATTAAACTTGTGCAGCTTTATAGCGAACTGAAGAAAGGTATGTTGGATATAATCTGTCACAAGAATACCGTTTGATATCTACTAGAAGTACGTAGTGTGTCTTGAGACAAAAGTGAAAAAATTCAGTACAAACCGTCTGGGAGATTTAAACTTATTTTTCAGCGAGTAACTAGAAAACGTATGATATATTCCTGGAGAGTTATTAATGAAGTTGTATCTTCACTGCATTTAATTAATGCACAGATAGTATTTGATGATAGCGTGTGTAGTAGTGTGTATTTGTCTGGTTTGGAGATGATGGTGAAAAGAGAAGTCGAGAGAAGTAATCTCCGCCCAAGAAATATTCTAACTGATTAATTGTCAATTGTGTACCAGTTGCTGAATTCGATCGGAGAACAGCAAGCACATACTCCAGTGGTCGGGCAGGTTATTTGATGGCAGCTGCTTGCAGATTCAACAGTGCTGAATATCAGGCATATCTTATTGACGACAAGTGGGTGAATCTGACAGCATTCATAGATAGCACGAGGATTGCAACTCAGAAAAAGAAGAAGAAGGCCGCCAGTGGAGATGTCTCTCGGAAGGCTGTAGTTTCTGACATCATCATCTTTGACTTTGCGGTAAATCTATAAATACTAATGCAGTAGTGTCAAACTACCAATAACGGCTGTTCCTGGCACCTACATGCATTAAATTAGTTGCAACCAATGTTCTTCAATGAGCTCCTCTGGAGTCGGGATTTATATGTCAATATGTACAGGTGCGGTAGGTAATATGCTTGGATTGAAGGAGCCTTGACATCTCTTTGAAGCCTCTTTACTCCGTTTTCAGAACGAAGTTCATCTTGTCAACCAACCTCTTAAAATTAATTTTTCGTTAGTCTTCAGGTGTCTCCTTCCCAAGCCAGCGAAGAAAATCAAATGTACTCAGGTACAAAAAATGTGAGTTTAATGCGTAAAAAATTAGTGAATATTAACAGTCGACTAATCTCATTGATTAGTTGAGCAACAAAAAAGGAATCGAAGTAAATACAGTTTAACTGAATGTGAATGTAAATTAATGTAAAGCGCTTTGCAGAATTATACACAAAATTACCCAAAGCGAAGAGAATTAACACCGAAGTAATTACTTAACGTTGAGTCATATGACTGTCCCTGTTTTAAGTAATCAATTTGAACAGATATATAGCCTGTAACAATGCATGGGACGTGTGTATATCTATTTTCCACATGCAAACAAACTAAAGTTGCCAACATATCATATTCTACATAGCTGAAAGATGTTCACATTTTTGAAATAGAGAATAAAGATAGCTCAGTAAAAGCCTACAGCATCCAATATTCAGATTATAAATGGGTGACTGTAGAAGATAAGAGAGAGGAAAACGAATTTCAAGTTGCACCAAGATGTATCATAAAGCACTCTTGTGAGAAACACATAAATATCTTGCTGTTGCGACTTCCACATACAGACAAGTGTCATTACTAGTGAATAAAAAATGTTGCCGACACTGTCACACACTAGTATTAACGCATGCCATGGTCCCATTGTGGTATGTGAATGTAACTTGTGCTAGTTTCAATCGACAGAAAAGTTAAACGCAAATTTCGTTGATTGTGCACAATTTATACAAGTCAACATCGTCATGCCTAGTAGGAAGAACTATTTTATAAAAAATAAAAAAAAAAGATTTAGACAACAAAACAGAAGTTGCCATGATTGATGCAGCAGATGTGGAATGCCTACTATACACATTGCAGCTACGACAAGAGATAAACCGAGTTCCAGTTGCTCGCAGACAGTGACTGAATGAGATAGTAAACTGACTGCTGATGCAGTATTTGAATGCTAGTGTTACGTTTTGTTACGAAATAAACTAATGAAAACAAGACAAGCGAAATTCTGCGAAGGCAGATATGGAGCACATGCATTAATTGCCAAATTAAATTTTTAAGGGACTGTTATTTTCAAAGAAAATTTGTTTTACATCGAATTGATCAGATTTACTCAGTCTTTGATAAATCCTTTGGAGTACAAATGGCCATTTTGGATATTTCGTAAAGCCTTGCTGTCCACTTAAGCTATAGATACATATTAAACGACTTTCCAGTAAATCATGTCAAATTTTGCTGCATAGTGACCGATAGCCTAATCTATCCCTTCACAACCCCAAATATTTATGAGGATGACCTGACAATCACAGAATTTATGATACTTCGGATTTCCCTGCAAGTAATAAATACAATATACTAGTAAATAAAATGAAGTTGGATTAATGTAAGACGAATTGAATGGCGAATGTGTCACAGAATTTCTCAGGCTATGCCCACAAATATATGATTTCCTGACCAAGCATGGACGCATAATGAGCAGAGATAAAGATCATCTGTTAATTAATTACGCGTTAATGATCACAGGCAGAATGTTTTTGATTCAGAAGGCATAAAACATGTGCGGGATGAAAGTCAATCAAAGCAAACCTTAATTCTCACTAGTAAACAACCCCAACTAGGTTTCCTTGCAAAGCATGATAAACTCTTTATACTTCTGCATGAGGTAAATGCGCTGGTTTGCGATCAGTACTGCACGAAAACCGAAGGCGGTGGTGATGATGACTTATTTTATTGCAAATACCTCTAACATATAAATAAAGTAAATACCCAAGAAACGTACAAAACGGAAAACAGTGGGTGTGTCAAAAACTTTATTTGTAGATTTCAATTGTAAATTATAAGGCTACATTGTCATTGTAACTGTAGTAGCAACTTAGGGCTACTACCATCATAGTAACTGATACGAATTCGCATACTGTAACTGAAGTACCCTCTACGAATGACTAAATTAATCTGGCAATTGCCGACAAAATATTTCCTCATTATCTTGAGATCAATTTATTTCAATTTAGAAATGCTCATATACTGTACCGTACAAATTTATATAATTTAGTTTTTTTTCGTAAATTTGTGATCAACAAATGTCCACCGTAATTGCTCAGATAGTGAATATGTGAATAAATAAAGGACCGTTGAATGTAAGGACACTAAAATTTAAACACTGAATTTCTTTTGTTGTTGCAATAGTGAATGTAAATGTGTAGACTGAGTCAAGCATGTATCTAACTTTTCTTTGGAACATAATATTCATTTGTAACAAACTTTGCCTTTAGTGCATTTTTGTTTGATTCCTCCCCTTCCATTTCTTCTGTAATATGTTATACTATTTCAGTTTTATGCAAGAGAAATAGAAGGAATGTGGCTTAACATCAGCAGACTTGATATGTGTAATCTCTCTTAGTAGGCTGGTTTGACAATTACAAGACGCCTTTACTGCTGAGATATGTGGAGATATATCTTTCTCTTGCACTAGCCCCATCAAGACCTCTCTCTCCCGCAAATATCTGTTAATATGTGATAAAAAACAAAAACAAAGACCCTTCCGAAAAAGCCTAGAAGGCTCAACTGTACCGACCGGCCGCCGTGTTACACTCAACACTTAGGTGTGACTCGATGCGGATACGGAGTCATATGTGGTAAGTTTTCGTGACCGGTGCCGCTATTTATCAGTCAATTAGCTCCTCAGTTCGTCTCATAAGGCTGAGTGCATCCCGCTTGCGACACAGAATTCAGCAGTCCCAGACGGTGACCAATCTAACTGCTAGCCAAGCTCGACAGCACATAGTTTAGGTAATCTGGCAGGAACCATTGTTACTGCTGCGACAAGGCTCTTGGCGCGTATATGTGTAAGGAGGACAGTATTTGACACTGGAAAACAGAGAGAGACGAAATACAATGGTAGGTGAGTTTCTGTGTGTATGTGTTTTATTAACATCAAGTATAATGTATTTTTACTTTTTTCAACAGGCTGGTGCTCGCATGTGAGGTGAAATGTAGTGTTCGTTATATCGGTAGTGCAGGTGACAGTAAACACTGTCAAACATCTACAAAGAGACTACACATTAACAAGTTTATTTTCACTACTTACACTTAATAAATGAGATATAACGAACTTGAAATTCTGTAGACTCTACTGTAGTGAGGAGTTTTGTACAGTGATGGTATTGATCTTGACAGAACCAAATAATACTGAATGCTGCCACACTTATATAGTAAAGAACAAAAGAAGCTGGTACATCTTCCTAATATCGTATAGAGCCTCCACGAGTACGCAGAAGTGCTGCAACACGACTTGGCATGGGCTCGAATAATGTCTGAAGTAGTGCTGGAGGGAACTGACAACGTGAATCCTCCAGGGCTATCCATCAATCCGTAAGAGTACGAGGGGGTGGAGATGTCTTCTGAACAGCGCAAGGCACCCCAGATATGCTCAATAATGTTCATGTCTGGGGAGTTTGGTGGCCAGCGGAAGTGTTTAAACTCCGAAGAGTGTCCCTGGAGCCACTCTGTAGCAATTCTGGATGTGCGGGGTGTCGCATTTTCCTGCGGTAACTGCCCAAAAATGGTTCTAATGGCTCTAAGCACTATGGGACTTAACACCTGAGGTCATCAGTCCCCTAAACTTAGAACTAATTAAACCCAACTAACATAAGGACATCACACACATCCATGCCCGAGGCAGGATTCGAACCTGCGACTGCAGCAGCAGCGCGGCTCCGGTCTGAAGCGCCTAGAAGGGCTCGCCCACAGCGACTGGGGAACTGCCCAAGTCCGTCTGAATGCACAGTGGACTGAATGGATGTAGGTGATGATACAGAATGATTCTCTGCGTGTCATTTGTCAGTCGTATCTAGAATTGTCGGGGATCCCATATCACTGAAACTCCACACATTACAGAGCATTCACCAGCTTGAACAGTCCTCTGCTGACGTGCAGGGTCCTAGGAATCATGAGGTCGCCTACATTTCCGTACATGTCTATCCACTAGATGCAATTTGAGACGAGACTCGGCCGTATAGGCAACATTTTTCCAATCATCAACAGTCCAATGTCGGTGTTGAGGGGCCCAGGAAAGGCGTAAAGCTTTGTGTCGTGCGGTCATCAAGGTATACGATTTGTACTTCGGCACTGGGAGCATATATCGATGATGTTTCGTTGAATGGTTCGCACGCCGTGCAGCAGGAACCGATCTAATAACTGCGCCAAACACTTTTTGTCTCATATGTGTCTTGCCGACCGCAGCGCCTTAATAAGCCTATAGATGCACAATATCTGAGCTAGGCTCCGAATTGCAGCTGCTTGAACAGACACGCCTGTTAATCACAGCCCCAGCACTGCAGACATGTCGATTTACCTTCATGTGGTGGCGTACGTGAGTGGTGACTACTCTCGCAGAAAGGGAAGCGAAGGAAGAGTGAACTAGCCCTCGGTGTTCTGCTAGTAGATTCAAAACTGCTGTCTACCATGTTGATCTGAACAGTACGATGGGTGGCAGGTGTGATCAATGAAGGTTCTGTTGATATCGCAGTGGTAAGGCAGCACAGTATTTATAGAGGTGTATAAATCAGAGAAATGATGATGAGGTGTAGGCAGAAGCCCTGTATGTAATTCGTTTAACGTGATGTCTACATATGTGAGATGGAACTTACTGAATCTGTGATATCTGTGAGCATGACATGAATTCAAGTAAGGCTTACATACTTTTACGACAAGGATACTATACATAATATTTTTTGAAGGTTTTTACTACCAACATTTAGCAGTATTTTTAATTTTGCCACTACCAACAACCCATACTATTAAATTCATCACCACCACCATTTTCATTGTTTTAAATTATCCGCCTCCATCACCTTGCAGTTATGCATTTAACGCCTGCACTGTCTCAGATTTTGCAGCGACTGCCGTACCGATTAGCTGCGGAAAGTTGAACTGTTGAACAGGTTCCCAATAAATATACTAATGTTAAGACATTTCTAATGCTTCCACGACAAAATGTGCGACCAATCTCCATGCTTGATGTAAATACTGAAAAAATACAGAAGAAGAAATTTCACTGAATCTCATTCCTATGAAAACTGCTGGTATGAAAAGTATCTAAGAAAAAATGGAACCATGTTTAATTGCTCATCATTTTTGTGAATCGAAAGCAGATGATTTAATCTTAATGTCTGCCAAGAAATGGTGTTCTACTGCGATATGAAACTGTCTTCAGCACATACATGTGTTGAAAAGTTTGAGAGTTACAATATTATTTATTTTTCAAGACAACTAGCAATTTCTGGGAGTTCCTGAGATCACAATGTCTCTAAAAGAAAAGCGTAGCACGTCTGGTTACTAAAGAGCTGCGAAGTAGGGCATAACCGACAACATTCACTTTTTTTCGTGTTTATACAGCTCAAAAGAACACAGATCCAGTAAATCGAGTCTGCACACAGGTAAAAATGTGATCGCGATGTGTTTTGCGGGAGTCATTCCGAAAGAAATGAACAATATATTTTTAAAGTACCAGCTTTTACATCCTTGCTACTCATTCACGGCATAGAAATAATCTTGCCGCGTCTATTCGAATTAGTTCAAAATATTTCCGTAAGCTGTGCTTATAGAAATACTTGTTTGAATGCGTATTCAAATAAAAAGATATTCGTCTGAAGCAGCGGGACAATGAGACAGTGAGAAACGTTCACAAGACATTGAAAACGTGTGGCGATAACGCTGTTGATCGCTATGCAGTTAGCCGTTGAATAAGTAGTCTATCTGGTGAAAGTGACCTCATGTGCAGAGATAGATCGAGCTCTGCACATACTCCGGACAGTGTGGGGTGTATTCACAATCTCATTTTGGGTGACACAAGCCTAACAGTGAACCAAATGTCAATCCGCGTGGGAATGGGAGAAGTGTGTGCAGAATATTCAGAGAATTGAAGCTGGGAGAGATTTGAACCATCTTCATTTCCAGAATGTTGTCGGATGTCCACAATGAAACACAAAAGACAGTGTGCAACGACCTTTGGGAACAGTACTGGAATTCTGGAGATGAGTTCCTTCCAAGAATTGTTGCGTGAGATGAAACCTGGTTGTATGACGTTGAACCCGAGCCGAAGAGGCAATTCAACGTCGTCCGAAATCGAAAGGATTCAAATTGCGCTCTCATTGTATAAAATGATGGATACGGCGTTTTTTTTAATTCAGGAGAATTGTTAGTTTCGGACATCATGCCTCCTGGAACCACTGTCAGTTCCGGTGCTTATTGGGCAAGCTTTAAGAAACGTCATGCTCGAAAGTGGTCGCATTCGGAAACATCGACGAGAAGACGACATTGCTTCCTGTTTCATGATGTTGTCCATTCAAAGGTCAGTGAGAAAACTACCACGGCTTTATCAAAGCTTGGGTTGACAACACTTACATGCTGCTCCCCACTCTGTTGCGCAGGTATACAGGCCCTAGTCCCACGGTAATGTAAGACAACGTCAGGTCTCTGAAAAGTATATTAAAAATACTAAAAAAGATCGAATTTATATTGACAATTTGAGTATCTTCCAGA
This sequence comes from Schistocerca nitens, assembly GCF_023898315.1. NCBI lineage: Eukaryota > Metazoa > Arthropoda > Insecta > Orthoptera > Acrididae > Schistocerca > Schistocerca nitens. Next base: position 195,382,595 of record NC_064620.1, on the reverse strand, counting down.
CACATTGTTTTAAAATAAGGATTGAGAAATCTGGACGAAACTCATTTCTGCTGTATACACGACAGTTAGGAACGAAGTGCCTAACTATATCCACTCTAGTAGTCTTCGGTCCCTTGAATATTAGTTTCCGACGGAGAAATGACACTGAGATGGTTATTGAGCAGGTTTGGAGTTACGTGGTGGCATTCCGAAGAACAGGATATGCTTTCCCATAGCATAAGTACGTCACACTAGATGGATGGATGAAGGAGTTTCCACGCTCAAGGTATAACACTTACAAGATAAACTTGAGTTTCTCACAGGGAGAATAGCTCTCCAAGAACAGTGATCTGGAAATCAGTATGAATGCTTCAGAGGTGTTCCAACACACACTCATACATAATTCCTGAAACTGTGACTGTCCGATTTTGATGCTGACGTTACTGCAGCGATTAAGGTATGGAAGAGGCCATGCAGCAGCAGAGAAAGCCCAACAAATGGAAGGAGAAAAAATCAACCAGAAAGGTGAAATCAACATCAAAGAGATTTTATTTCATCACAAACCAAGAATTCTCATCTTTCATAATTGTTGCTATAAAAACTAAGTTTGTGATATTTTATGTCACCACCGAATTCTTCGACAACACTCTTTAACTTCAAAGAATTTAGTTGTTACAAAGGTGGAATTGAAAAAATTCAGAAGACAGTTCTCTACAGTAACAAATCACAAACTCATCCATGGCTACAATAAGAATCTCGCAAAAGATGAAAATGGGGGACAAAAAGTGTCACAGATCTTTGATGAACAGGGTAAAAAATACCGGACTACTCCTGATACCTCCCTAATGGCAAAATAAAGTAGAATATATGGCTTTGAGCACTATGGGACTTAACATCTATGGCCATCAGTCCCCTAGAACTTAGAACTACTTAAACCTAACTAACCTAAGGACAGCACACAACACCCAGGCATCACGAGGCAGAGAAAATCCCTGACCCCGCCGGGAATCGAACCCGGGAACCCGGGTGTGGGAAGCGAGAACGCTACCGCACGTCCACGAGCTGCGGACAAAGTTGAATATATACGTTATCTAGAATCACGTTATTCCTCAAGAGACACTGTACGTAGAAATATGTTTATATCATTGTAGTTTTGTCCATCAAAACCAAAACCGGAAGTATCTCACGCTTACAGAAAATTATGGAAACTATTTTTAGGAAGACCTGTCTGAAAATGATAATTAAGAAAAGCTGTGTTGTAAGTAGGCTGTTTAGGTTTTTATGTTGGTAACGTCACGTAGGGCCCTGTATGAAAATCACTGGCTGTTCTGTGTGCAGTCTGTGGCTGGTTGGCATTGTTGGAATATTCGCTATTGTAGCGTTGGGCAGTTGGATGTGAACAGCACGTGGCGTTGCACAGTTGGAGGTGAGCCGCTAACAGTGGTGGATGTGAGAAGAGAGATGGCAGAGTTATGAGAGCGGACGATCTTTACGTGTGTCCTCCAGAAAAACGAAATTTGTAAGACTGGATGTCATGAACTGATATATATATATTATGACTTTTGAACACTATTAAGTTAAATTCATTGTTTGTTCTCTATCAAAATCTTTCATTTGCCAACTATGCGAATCAGTAGTTAGAATCTTTTATTCATCTGGCAGTATTGGCGCTCGCTGTATTGCAGTAGTTCGAGTAACGAAGATTTTTGTGAGGTGAGTGATTCATGAAAGGTATAGGGTATAGTTAGTCTTGGCCATTCTTTGTAGGGATTATTGAAAGTCAGATTGCATGGCGCTAAAAATATTGTGTGTCAGTTTAGTGATGATCAGAATAAGTAAAGAGAGAAATGTCTGTGTACGTTCAGTTTTACTCAGCTATTTGAAAATCAAATAACATAAGAGGTTTACCAGCACAGTAATTCATAAATTTATTCAAGGGGAGGTTTCATATTTCGACACTGCCATGATACCTCACTGGAATCTTCTGATTGTTTTCTTGTAGTTTGTGTAATTAGTGTAGCTATTGTTTGTTGCTAGAGCACAATTGTAGAGAGAATTTCCTTTGTAGTTGTACAGTAAAACAATTGTGCCATGCATGTAGATTTGCACCAAGTATTTCGTAGCTGTGCTTGCAAATTAACTAGATATTATTTTCAGTGCTTTGTTAATGTGTTTTCTTATCTTTGCTCTTCAAATTGTGATTTTCTTGTTATGGTGTGAAATATGTGATAATTATGGCATGTGAAAAACGTAACACTAGGCTCCAAAGTAAACTGAGAAATGATAGTGACGACGAAAGTAGCTTATCAGCACCTCCGTGTAATGAATTAACAGACATTCAAAGTAATAATTTGGTAATTGTGCATAGAGAAATGGAGTGTGCGGCGAATAATGGTGTAAACAGTGAAACAATTAGTGAACAGGGAAGCATTATCGATCGATCGGTCGGCAACAGCTCGCCTCAGGATTCCGAAATGACAGGACAAAATTTTTCAAATACTGTAGATCCAGGTTTTGCGTCCTCACCATTTTCTCAAGTAAGTCAAGACACATGTTCTGCTTTCCAAAACGCGAATATTGCACTGCCAAATAGCACTGAGGAACATGTTTCAGAAACCAGTGCATTGTTATTACAATTAATGCAACAAATGGGACAAAAGCGTCAAAAGTTAGACACAATGGAACAAAATCTTCAAAAGTTAGACACAACGGAACAACATCAGAGACAAACACAGCCACAGCTTCAAAAGTTAGACACCACACTTGAACAAACACGTGAATGTTTCACTGCTGAGTTACTTAAATTAGAATCGAAATGTCAAAAAGTCTGTAATGACTTAAAAACATAAATTTGTGACCATTTCCAACCTAATTTCTCGCGTCATGAAAATACGTTACAGAATCACGAAGCAGCCATGAAAGAACTGCAAACTATTGTTCATGAAAATCACGACACTTTGCAAGCAAAAATTGACTCAGTTGCATCTACCGATTCGGTTACGCAACTCAGGAAAACTTAAATGACACAGTAGATATGTTTTCAACACAAATGAAGACTCTGAAACATTGTTCAGAAAACACACTGAGAGAAATGTCTGTGTGCGTTCAGCTTTGCTCAGCTGTTTGATAATCAAATAAGGTAACAACTGAGCAGAAAAAAACGTGCTCAGACATTTCTCTCTTTACTTATTCTGATCAACACTAAACTGACACACAATATTTTTAGCGCAACGCAGTCTGCCTTTCAATAATCCCCACAAAAGAATGGCCGTGGCTAACAATAACCTATACCTTTCGTGAATCACTTACCTCACATAAATCTTCGTTACTCGAACTACTGCAATACAGCGAGTGCCAATAGTGCCAGCTAAATAAAAGGTTGTAACTACTGATACGTATAGTTGGCAAATGAAAGATTTTGATAGAGAACAAACAATGTATTTACCTTAATAGTGTTCAAAAGTCATAATATATATATCAGTTCATGACATCCAGTCTTACAAATTTCGTTTTTCTGACGGACACACGTCCAGATCGTCCGCTCTCAAAACTCTGCCATCTCTCTTCTCACATCCACCACTGTTGGCGACTCACCTCGAACTGTGCAACGCCACGCGCTGTTCACATCCAACTGCCCAACGCTACAATAGCGAATATTCCAACAATGCCAACCAGTCACACACTGCAGACAGCACAGCCAGTGATTTTCATACAGGGCGCTACGTGATGTTACCAACATAAAAACCTAAACAGCCTACATACAGTGGTATTCTTGTGGTGTCACCCCTACATTACTCTTACAATGAAAATAGGAGATATTGAAGATGAGAAACGGAAATAATGAATGAGTCTACTAATTTTCAATTTCAGGATGACTGAGGGTTGCTTAGCAGTTGTTGCAGTGAGGAGATATTTTGCACAGACTGTTTCTATAAAATTGGAACATAATTGAGCTGTGGAAACAGCAAACCTCTACCTTTCACAAAATTACCTATTGCTAGTGGTAAGCCTGGTAACTATACGTCATATTGTCTGTTTTGTTGTAGAGGAATGGATTTATGGCTTACTGCTTTTTTCCTCTAAACCCGTCGTTTAGGGTTCTCAGTATTGGTTATTACGAGGGGCGTTCAGAAAGTAAGCTCCGATCGGTCGTGAAATGGAAACGACTATGAAAATCCGATAAAGCTTTGCACAGATGTGTTGGGTAGTGTCACTAGTATAACCCCAGTTAGCATCACGTCGCTCTTCTCATTTCTGAGCTCGCAGTGAGTGCGTAAAGATGTCTAGAAAATAGTGTCTGCCGCCAAGTACGAGGGCCTGGTGAGAAATTTCGCCTGAAGCTATGCAGCTAACATTACATAACTGTCGTGCTGTTTCTTCTTCAAGAAAATTCTCAGCCGCATTCTGCAGGGGCAATGAAGATGCTCCTGCATCGTTTTCAAATGGAAATGTGAGATTACCCACAATACAGTCCGCAATTGTCTCCCCCTGAGTTTCATCTCTGGTCACATGAACCGCTGTCTTTGAAGACAACATTTTGACACAGAAAACGAGGTGTAGGCCAGCGTGGAGAATTGGCGGAAAGCACTGGCGGCTGCTTTCTATGATGAGGCTATTGAAAAGTTGGTACAACGCTATGGCAAAAGTCTAAGTCAGAACGGCGACTACGTAGAGAAGTAGCTGAAAGGTGTAGCTAATTGTTACAAGTAAAACATTTCTGATGTTCACTGTGGTTTCAATTTGGCAATCAGTCGGAGCTTACTTTCCGAACAGGCCTCGTACATCTTCTATATAGCGTTGTAGAAGTAATGTCTTGTATTTAAGCTTAAAAGAATCTGTAACTCTTATGATGATGGTACAATCAAAAGTACTCTATCACGTGTTCATTTGGTCTCACTTTCGGGTGGACATACAGTATCTAAAATGAAGTGTGTTTCTCCAATAATTTGCTTCGAATAAATGAAATTTTCCCGTTATTGTTCATAAAATTTCTCTACTTTCTCCCTATTTCCCGCACAACACGCACACGACATTCACCTCGGAATTATGTGCCAAGATTTAGAACTTTCGTACCGACGTACAATTTTTTCGTTCTAAGCGTACTGTTGTGTGTGCACATGGTCTCTCCTAAAGAGCTTAGTTCGCCTGAGAGACATGGTCTGTAATCCGTTCCTGTTTCGAATCGCAGATTCTCTCCCCGAATGAATTCCTCCATAGTTAAAGCGTAATTGTACTGGAAGTCTCCTTACACGCAAACTAGATTTTTTTTACAAATTTTGAAAGTAACATCTGCACACCACAGGAACCGTAGATTCTTTAAGTACGTCGGCGCATAAATCTCAAAAATTTCATTTTAAATTTTCGAAGCAAACATACTTAGTCCAAACAAAAGTTAAGTTTTATTCAAACCTCAGAGAATGTGGATGTTTGGTATCTGTTCATATTTATGAGTGACCATCACCATCATTTCACAGTTCATTAGAAAATGAATTACTGCTCCAGCCAAAGCAAAAAGCTTCTGTTATAGGAAAACAAAGGAAGCTTGTTGGTCCACTGCTCACGTTTAATGCTAGCTTCATACACAATTCTCCAGTTATCTGCTTCTAGTCAGTCTAAAATATAACGACGTTTGACACCACATCGGCTTCATTACGAGACGTTCTTAAAGAGTCTTGTTTTTTCCTTAAAAGGGAAATAGTAATTGAAATTTTAAATTCAATAGTAGCTTGTCTAGTGCTACAAGAAAGAAAGTCTCTTGTTAAACGTCTTTGTACTTGTGTATTACAATCATTTTGGACAGTTAATATCGTGGAAAACCAGTCACGAATAACGTATGGTCGGTAAAGCACTGGGGTGCTGTCAGAGAAGCGATTGTCACTGTTTATCTTCGGTCCAGGCGAATCGGTCAGCAATGATACATCACGCGACATGACTCGAGCAATTGCGTAAAGTTGTTCCGACTGCTTACGTGCGTTTCATTAATCCATAAAGCGGTCTTAAGTGATATTTTGGAAGTTTGTTGTTTCTCGAGAGCGTTCTTCACATAGATATAACAGTTTTAACATAGAGCGTTTGGTGGGACGCTTCGAGGAACGGTAATTAACCAGTCAACATCTTCTCTTGGTCGAATCACTTACACACACAAACATCCTCTGCTATTGACACCCACTATAAACTATTACTGCTGGACGCTGTTGCCTGTCATGTCAAATTAGAAGTATCTAGCTTTATTTAGATGTTCAGTCGTTCCTCCTACATTTTATCGAAGAAACCGATCCAGTCACTTGATCCGAGTTCATTACAAGTTACGAAAATCGTTTCAGACAATCATCGGATGTGGTTTGCATTTAGCTCTACCAAGCTCTGATTCTAGCGTTCTATCTATTCTGGTAGATTATTGTTTCCATTATATAGCTGATTAAATGACCTCGTACGCCGTTATGTTCGAGGTGGTATTAGCAAAGTGCTTCAAATAACGTGCTACACATCGCGTGGATTCTAAATAATGCTGAAATAAATATATTTTGTTTTGAGCTATGTAACTCAGCAGTTGTAAATTAGCATTCACCATCTCCCCACACCCCCCTCCCAACCCACAAAAAAAAAAACCTGCACGAACTGTATTCGCAACCTGCCTTGCCAAAGGGACAGATGTAACAATTTCGAACTAGTTGAAGAAATGCGAAACCTGTAACAGTTACCGACTATTAAAATGTGTCGTGAAAACTCTATACCATTTCACTGTTCACAGCCAAGTTAATATAAGTAGTATCGGCATTCTCGCCCCCTTGTCTCTTCCATACATCACCGCATTCCTAGCACTTCTTCCGTAATGTAAGTACTTACTACTTAAATCATATCTGTATATGTTATGTATTTACGTCAAACTGTGCATTTAATCTTTTAATTAACGGTGAATGAACAGGGTGTTAACATCTGTTTCAGTATCTGTTATACCACGCTTCAGTAGTGTGTTCGCCGCGCGGAGCGGCCCCGTGGTTAGAGACGCCATGTCACTAATCGTGCGGCCCCTCCCGCCGGAGGTTCGAGTCCTCCCTCGGGCATGGGTGTGAATGTTGTCCATGGCGTTAAGTTAGTTTAAGTAGTGTGTGAGTCTAGGGATCGATGACCTCAGTAGTTTGGTCCCTTAGGAATTCACACACACAGTAGTGTGTTCCCTGCAATCGAATTTCGAGTGTTGCTGAAACCGTGGGCGAAACATTTTATACTTGGAGTTATACCCTTCGTGGCCAACTCTGCTACCAACTGAGCCTTCCGAGCACGTCCTCGACACAATTCAGGACTCTTTGTGACGCCGCTCTCTCACATTTCGTTGCATACTTTTTCCCAGCTGTTTTAACTCTGTAAGGTTTTTATTCAAATGATATGAGTGTTGCCGTCGAAACACATGTGTTTGTGTTTAATATAGGACCATTACACAGTTTTAACTTGTTTAACAGTTTCAGGCTCTCATATTTGAGTTTGCATATACGTATTGGCCTAGTGAATACGATAATGATTACTGTATTGGGTTTGTAGGTAGATATGATGTTCGCTTTGCATCACGCAGCCATAAACGCCACCACTTTTTCTTCTAGCGACATGAGCTATAGCCATACTACTTGTATATTGCACAACCCACCTTACGGTGTGTGGTGGAGGTCAGTTCTGGAAGAAATATCTTTCACCCTGTACCCCACACCTGTTACAAATGCAAACATGGCATGAGGAGAGTGATTGTCGCTAAATCTTCGTAACAGCTCTAAGTTCTTTCATATTCTGATTGGGATTATTTCGCGAAAGGTTTGTACGAGAAAGTAAAAAATTGCTTAAATGTTTACGAACATACTCTCTTAGAATATCAGCAGTAAATCTCTCCGTGATACACTATCTTTGGCTTGTACGTCTGTCACTGGAGTTGTTCAACGTTTTCGAACCGATCTCGCGAAAAATAAGGAATACTGCGTAGAAACCCGCCGGTCTTCGTTTAGATTATCCCCATTTCTTCTTCAAAAAGACTGTAAGAGTTACAGTTTGCAAGCCTCTTATTTGACGATGAATTAGAGTTCCTTAAGAAGATTCCAGTTAATCCGAGTTCAGCATCCGATCTTGGTAGGGTCCATCCGAGGCGTCATGGTAGCAGGTCTGTAGAGCAAAGATTTCACTGTACTTGTGATATCAACGTAAAAGTGACGTCGGGTTGAAGTTTTATTACCTTTATTTGCAAACCCTGTAGTCGACGTACTTGTGGATATTCCAGGCGGGACAACGCTATGCGTTTTCCAACTCTTACGGGACGTGATAGCGTTGATTTGGCTTTACGAATAACAGTTTTATAGCTGTTGGATAGAAAGCAGCAAATCCGCACACTGCGAAGCCTGATGCACCCTGCATCCGTCTGACATCAAACGGGGACTCTCCTGTGTTTGTTACCATGTAGAGCGGTCAGGAAATGGAGCGCTATTCTTTGAGAAAAGGGCAAACACGCACTGTGCTTACGGGACGGCGGATGGAAATGCTCACGTTGCCAAACTTTTGTGCGTTCGCCGCTTTTCAGAAGCGGCGAATGCAGATCCACGCACATTTATCGCCATCCACAGGTCCCTACGGGAGACAGATTCATCTGAGGTAGGTTTTCCACTGGACCGTTCTCGTAAAGGTACCCCTACCTCGAAGCACAGTACACTGACTTTGTGAGCGAAAGCCACACGGATGCAATCCTCAATAGACAGTGTATACACCAAGGTTTGGAGACGAAGCTTTATCGATGCTGGAAAACACCCTCTCAACAAGCTTTGGAGTGTTGCACGAGAAATGAGTTTAAGCCGTTCCACAATTTGGGGTGTGCCACATGAAGAGGATTTGCAACGTTACCAACTTCGGGAGGTGCACGCCCTTAACGCAGACGATTTTTCACGTCCAATGGAATTGTACCATTTCTTTTTGCAAAGGTGAGATATTCAACCAGTCTTAGGATTTCCACGAAGAAGGCGTCCGTTACACTAGAGGGTTGTTCTTGTGAGCAAGGAAAAATCGCTACGCAACCTTTTTCGTGGTCACCAAGATCTCTTCGCTCTAAACATTTGAGCCACCTTGGTATGTGTTAGTATGGTCGCTCCATAAAGTTTCCCGGCGGCTGAACGCAAACAGGTATTTAATCTCCTTACGAGAAACTCTGCCACAGTTTTTGGAACATGTCCCACTCAACGCGCGAGCGTGAATGTGGCACCAGCACGATGGTGCATATGCAGTGAGAATGCATTTAGATGAAACGTCTGGTAGAACTGGACAGGGCGTGATGGGGCGGTGGCATGGCCTGACCAATCCCCCTATTAGAAGCCAGTTGAATTTTTCTTGTGGGCCATCTGATATCTGTTGTCTATGAAACACCAATTCAGACTGATGAAGAAGTCATAGAGCGCATTATGGCAGCCTCCGATACAATTTCCAGCTTGACAATGGTGATTGGGAGAGTCTGAAAGTCACGCCATCGTCGTTGCTAGTAGTCAATTCAAGCAGTAGGGCGTAATTTCGTGCACTTTTTCCTAACTGTTTTCAAATAAACGTTACAAAAATTCTTATTTACGTCTATGCCACAAATACATTGAAAACGTTGCCCTGGAGACCTGCTAGCATGACTGATATGATTGCTTCTCGTGTGCCTACCCTCCTAGCGGCGCATTTCAACGACACCTGGCACCTTACGCTAAGGGATGCAGACACAGGTTGCTATGTGAAATATGCTTGTTATGTTCCACACTACCAGGACACTGATTTTCTACATTCGTTCCAGATGCATCCTATATAGTGCATTACTGTTATATTTATTAACATTCAGGATGACCAACCACTTCTCACACCGCGGGCCGTGGTGGCCGAGCGGTTCTAGGCCTTACAGTCTGAGACCGTGCGACCGCTACGGTCGCAGGTTCGAAACCTGCCTCGGGCATGGATGTGTGTGATGTCCTTCGGTTAGTTAGGTTTAAGTAGTTCTAAGTTCTAGGGGACTGATGACCTCAGAAGTTAAGTCCAATAGTGCTCAGAGTCATTTGAACCATTTTGAACTTCCTACACCAAATATCTAACCTCTGAATGTCTTCCTGCTTTTCTCTGCAGCAGGTGGTGGTGGTGGTGGTGGTGGTGGTGGTGGTAGTGGCGGCGGCGGTAAGTTCCTATTGGTCCAAACTGCTGAGGTCATCGGTCTCTAGCCTTACACACTACTTATTCTAGCTTAAACTAAGTTATGCTTAGAACACGACACACACCCATGTCCGAGGGGGACTCGAACGTCCGGCGGGGGGAGCAGCACGAACCGTGGCAAAGCGTCCTAGACCCGCGGTTACCCCGAGAGGCATTTCTCTACAGCATTCTTGGGTTACATCGTCCTATAGAGAGTAGCCATTTCCGTGATCAGCCTAATGCAACCTCTCACGCTATCCACTACATCGTTTCTTATTCCATCTAATCTCCTCTTAAGCTAACGGCCGTGCCGCAGTGGTAACACCGGTTCCTGTTACATCACCCAAGTTAAAGGCCGTCGGGCTGGGTTAGCACTTGGATGGGTGACCAACCGGTCTATCAATCGCTGTAGGCAAGCGGGATGCATTCAGCGCTTGTGAGGCAAACTGAGGAGCTACTTGATTGACAAGTAGCTGCTCCGGTCTCGCACACTGACATATGGCCGAGAGATCGGTGTGCTGACCACATGCCCCTCCATATCCGCATCCAATGACGCCACTTGGCTGAGGATGAGACGGCGGCCGGTCGGTCCCTTGGGGCGTTTATGGACTGTTCGGGCCGAGCATCATTTTAGTCTCCTCTTAAGAAGATGACTAAAGCGCAAGTAATATGTTTATTCTTTCTTCTCAAAACCTTTCTGAAATGCACTGTGTCTCTTCTTCCATTCTTCTGTCGGTTTATTTCTTTATTCTCTCTTTCCTTGGCATTGATATGTTCTCTGTGTTTTTTCGTATCTCCAATGCCTTCTTTGGATATGTTTAGTTTCCTGAGTCCTTCAGCAGGAGTATCTGTTTCTGTGTTTATTTTCCGTATATTAGACATCACTATGTCAAACTGTATGTCGCACAATTCCTTTGTCGATCTCTGTATCCAATTGACCTACTTCTGAACCGGTCCGTAGATCTTTCTCACGGTTTTGCTGCCTTATATTTCCGTCATCTTAATTCCCGTTCTTATAAATCTAGAAAGACATCCGTCGCACCGTGTTTTAACGTTGCACTGACGGAAATGCTACTTTCGTTGTGATGCTTCATGGAAATAAGCATGCTATCGGTAGGTTTGTGATCGTTTCTTCAATGAAGTCAACTTTAGCAGTTTTCTTGAAGGCAATTTATAAATTTTACGTGTGTAACCCTTCCCTATGTAGTTACTAGTGGGTGCCTGTCTGTAGATTTTGAAAACATCTGCTGTGTATGTTACATGAAGTTCGTTGAACTGTTTTGCCTGAAATTTCGAGTAGTCCCTAAAGTTTCTTTTCGTTCCTTTGTAATATTTGTTATGACGGCTATACCATCAGCAAAGGCCAGATGTTTTAAGCTGATGGCGCTATACTTGGATCTGTGTTTGTTGATTTTTCCAGGACTACCTTTCTGCTTTCGTTGTCCACCTTCATTTCTTGCAGTGTATCGAGAAATGTTTCACTGTCTATGGAATCGTAGGCTTTCTTGAAACACACGAATGTTGTTGTGGTGTTCGTACCGTTACTCGTTATGATCATCTATTTCAGGCATAGATCTGATCAGTGTAAAATCGTTCCTTCCTGGATCCACGTTGGTATTCTCCTGTCTGTGGATCCATCAGAGACTTTAATGGATTTAACAGGGCTTTTGACTGAGTCCTGTTTCTGTCCGGTAGTAGTGAATTTTCAGTGTATTATTAGGATCTGTTTTCTTGTGATACAAGTGTCTTAGGGTTGACTGCCATTCTTCTGATACCTTTCTCGTTTCCCAGATTTTTCCGACAGGTGTCCGTATTTCGGGGGTAATGCTTTCCTTGAGTAATATCCAGATTTACAAAATCAATCTATCTGCTGCAGATGGTGTGTTATCCTTCAACGATTACATCACGTTTACGATATTTTCGTGTGTTGGGTAATCCATCTCACCTTCTAGTATTAAGAACTGTAGTCTCTGTGTCGTTTTATCACTGTTAAGTAGTGTGTAAAAGTATAATGATAATATTTCACAATTCTTTGCCGGGTTTGTCTGCAGTGTTCCATCTTGTCTTTCGAAACATAAGCTCAGTGGCTGATGTACTGTCATACTTTCTTTGCATGTACTGCAAAAACTTCTTTGTTGAAGTAATTTTTTTGTTTCGGAAACAACTTTCTCCCAACTTATTGTTTTCGAAGAGATCTTACCCAGGTCCAGTATCCTTCTGAGGGCCGTCTATCGCACCACTTATTTCTGACCCATCCACGGAGTAAGTGACACTATCGTAACCTGAGATTTGCCTTACGCTACCACGAGTTGTACACAAACTGCAGGGTGGCTGGTACAAGGCCATACGTCTCCTACAGCTGGATTAGTCCAGTGTCTGCAACTCTTGTAGTGTAGCCATACTCCGTAGTTTGTTTTGGAGATGTTGTTGAATTTCCTCATGGACTTAAGTGGGGACGTGCGTAAAGTTGTAGAGTCGTCCTTGTAATGGTAATTTTTGTGTCCTTAATGTGTTAGCTATAAGAGTGGTCAAACCACCATCGACATGCTCGAAGAAGCAATTACGAAAACAACGGAAAGCTTCAAGAGTGGGATTAGAATTCAGTGCGGCCAGATTTCATTGATAAGATTTGCTGACAACGTTGCTATCCTGAGTGAACTTAAAGAGGAATTACAGAATATTTTGAATGGAATGAGCAACCTAAGGGGAATAGAAATGGATTTGGAGTAAACCGAAACAGACGAGGTAGCGGAAATGATTATAGCGAGAAGCATAAGATCAAAAGATTTCTGTTGCCAAGGAAGCAAAATAATTGATGACATACGAACAAAGGATGACATATACAGCATACTATGACAGGCAAAAAGGCCACTCCTGGCCAGAAGAAGTCTACTAGTGTCGAACAGATACATAAATTTCAGAAAGAAATGTATCAGAATTTACGTTTGGATCACTGGACTGTGTGGTAGTGAATCATGGACTGTAGACAACAGTAATAGAAGGGAATTGGAGCGTTTGAGATGTGGTGTTGTAGAAGAACGTTGAATATTTGTTAGACTGATAATGTAAAGAGTGAGGATGTTTTCCCCAAGATCGGTGAAGGAAAGAAGATTTGGAAAACATTCATATGAAGAAAGAACGGAAATATAGATAAGCACTAAGACTTCAGATAATAACGTCCATTCTACTGGAGGGCGTTGCAGAGGGTAGAAACGGTACATGAAGTATTTTGAGATGAAGAGTTTGGCACTGTAGAGGAATTCATGGCAAGCCGCTACATATCAGTCAGAAGATCATGATACAGAAAGATATATTGTCACCAATTCTTATTGAATTATTCTGTATAGCAGGTTGGTCTGTGCTGAAATGTCTCAAGGTGTCAAGAATTATACATCGCTTCATTACGCCCAAGCGTCGTTTCTGTGGCGCTTCTGTTATAAACCAACTGAGAGGTTATGTCAACACATAAATGAAATGTCTTTACTAACATTTACATATAAGTTCTCAAAGCCACTATACAGTGGATAGTGGGCAGTAGATCATACCATTATTATCGGTATTCTTTCCTATTCGCTTCACCTACTGAGTGAGTGAAAAATGAGTGCCTATTGGCTTCTGAACGTGGACTAATCTGTCTCGTCTTATTTCCGCGATTGGTTTGCGTGTGTTGTGAATCGTGTTTCACGTTTAGAAACTACTGAAATTTAGGTGGCCATAAACAATGAATATTTGGTTTCTGTTACAGATACATTACCATGAGTCTGGCGCCACTGCCGATTGAGATCGTTCATTACAACAGTGTCTCATTTATTTGAAACTGCGGCGAACACACACAATTGTATAAGAGACAGGCTTAATTAATTTATTTATTTATTTATTGATTTATTTAACCTGGCAAGATTAGGGCCATCAGGCCCTCTCTTACATCTAACCAGGCATTCTACTTATTTTACATTCATATGTTTTAGTAGGCATGTTAAACTACATCTAGTACAAAAAGTGAAATAAACAATTTGAAAGGTACACCTGGAAAAATACATACATATAGAGTTTATAATCTTAGATCACAAGTACTGTTATAATTAGACATTATTGAACAGACAGATTTGAGATAGGAGTGCTGGCAGCAGGGAGTATGAGGGAGACTCATGGTGAAGGGAGGAGAAGAATAGAGAGACATGATGAAACATAATTAAGGAAATATAAAGGAAAAGAATATTGCGTGGCTAATAGAGATAGATGAAGAGGAAGGCATCTCAGGAGCAACATAGGAGACGCTAGCTTTGCTATTTGACAGGTGAGGGGATTGTCCTTGTACATTAATTTTGTGGAGAACTTTATGAGGATGATAGTAGGAAATGCTTCAACTTCTTCTTAAAAGCAGCAGGAGATTGAATTTTGCGCAAGGTAAGGGGCAGTTTGTTCCAGAGGCGAACAGCGGCAACTGAGAAGGAGTTTGCAAAAGTTTTTGTTTTGTGAGTGGGCACAGTTAGGATACCAAATAAGAGTGACCTCGTGTTTCGATTGTGATGACATGACAGGTTTTTAATCTCTGAAGCAAGGTACTGGGGTGTTTGCGCCTCGAGGAGTCGGTGGAGTAGACATAGAGTGTGGTAGTCGCGCAATTTGTCCGGCCGCAGCCACCCTAGCTGGGAGTATGAAGCACTAACATGATCGTATCGGCGAATGTTGCAGGTGTAACGCACACAGGCATTCATGGTTAGCTCTAGCCGTCTTTTGTTTTCACTGCTCATGCCTTGTTGAATCACATCACAATAGTGGAGGTTCGGTAGAACGAGTGCTTGCACGAGCTGGCGTTTCAAGTCCTGTGGAAATATGTTCCGAAACTTTTTGAGAGCATAGAGACAAGCAGACGTCTTTCGGCACACTGCGACTGTATTCTCCGCCCAGTTGAGATGCTCATCCAAAGTTACACCCAAGTTCTTCACTGTTTTCTGATATGGTATTGGAGTACCGTCGAGCAGAATAGGAGGTAGCCGTTCGCGGAAATCTGAACTTATTAATTTCTGATGGGCTATTAAGATTACTTGCGTCTTTTTTGCATTTAGTTTAAGCCCCAGGTTTTTCGCCCATGTCACTACTGAAGACAGATCATCGTTCATCTGAGCGATTGCAGTGTTTACATCTTCAGGTCTGACGCTTAGGTAGAGCTGGAGGTCGTCGGCATAGAAATGATATTTACAGGAGGACAGAACCGATGAAATATCGTTGACATATAAAGAAAACAAAAGTGGTCCTAAGACTGATCCTTGTGGCACTCCCGAGGAAACATGTTTCCAGGAAGATTTTTCATTTACGCAGACAACACATTGCTGTCTGTCTTTTAAGTAGCTTTCAAACCATCTCATTGCACTTTCAGAGAAATTAAGCTGTTGCATTTTTCTGAGCATTATGTCAAAGTTAACAGTGTCAAAAGCTTTGCTGAAGTCCAGTAGCGTCAATATTGTTGCCTTTCGATTGTCGATGGCATATTTCAGGTCATCAGTTACTTTAATTAGAGCAGTGTTTGTGCTGTGATGTTTACGGAAACCGGATTGAAATTTGTCATATAGGCTGAATTCATGCAAGTGTTCAGTGATTTGGTCATGAACAATATATTCAAGTGCTTTGGAAACAGCAGGCAGTATGCTAATTGGTCGGTAATCACTAGGCAGTTGCGGGTTTTCGATCTTAGGGATGGGTCGAATTAGGCTTCTTTTCCATGCAGTGGGATATATTCCGTTCACGAGGGAAAAATTAAATATGTCAGTTAAGACAGGCACTAAGATATCGGCAACATTCTTAATCATGGTTATACCGATACTGTCGTTGCCTATTGCATCAGAAGAGATTCTCATTATTGCTTTTCTTGCCGTATTTGTTGTTACATGTTTTAGATGGAAGGTATCGTTGTTAGTTATCCTGTTTAGGGATTCTTGTGGACGGTAATTATCAGCTGTGCTGGTATTCAGAGGTGCAGAGAAGAATTCATTTAATTCGTTAGCTGACACATGAAAAGTGGTTTCCGATTTTGCCTTTCCAACCCCCAAGCTACGGAGATTCTTCCATAGAGTCGTGGGCGTCAGATCGCTGCATACAAGGGAGCGAGCGTGCCTGATTTTAGCATTGCGAATGCATTGTTTCACTCTGTTCCGTAGCTTTCTATATTCTTCGAAACGCTCGGGTTTCGGATCTGCCTTGAAACGCCTGTGGGCAGCATCCCCATTAGTCATCATTTGACGTAATTCAGCTGTCAGCCATGGAGCAGGAGATTTTCTTACACGGATTGTGCGCACAGGTGCATGTTTGTCATAGAGGGCAGTGAGTTTATCACCAAGTTCATTAATTTTGCCGTCGATTGTGGGTTTTCTGGTTATTTGATGCCATGAGATTTCTGAGCAATCGGCTGTTAGAGCGTCAAGGTCAATACGTTTCATGTTCCTACCAGTTATGTAACGCGATTTGATCCTTGGGGGCTGCACAGAGTAGGCCAGGAATATTACATCATGTGCTGAGAGGCCAGGGGCCGATGTTTGACCAACATCTCTTACTTTGTCAGTCTGTTTCGTTGCGATTACGTCTATAAGAGTATGACTGTGCGCCGTATGGTGTGTAGGTTGTAATGGAAGAATGTTCATGCTATTGCAACTAAACAGTCTTCTTAGGTTTATTGCGGAGGGAGTGTCTCTTAGCAGGTCTATGTTCAAGTCACCCATTACGATGACATGTTCGTATTGACACTGAAGTGAATGTAATTCCGACTGGAAGGAACTCATTGAGCTTATTTTTGGCGGCTTGTGCACGACGCCAGTCAAGAATTTCCGGCCCGCATCTCGTGGTCGTGCGGTAGCGTTCTCGCTTCCCACGCCCGGGTTCCCGGGTTCGATTCCCGGCGGGGTCAGGGATTTTCTCTGCCTCGTGATGGCTGGGTGTTGTGTGATGTCCTTAGGTTAGTTAGGTTTAAGTAGTTCTAAGTTCTAGGGGACTGATGACCATAGATGTTAAGTCCCATAGTGCTCAGAGCCAAGAATTTCCGACTTTGTATATTTATTTCAATGAACATGAATTCAGCCTCTTTTTCTTCAGCAGGATTTGACGTACATAAGACTTTCGCTTTGAGATCTGTTCGTATATACGCGCCGACGCCGCCACCTCGCTTTTTTGATCTGTCTGTCCTAAGAAATGTGTACCCTGGGAGATGAATAGATGCAGAGGATATGTGTGGTTTCAACCACGTTTCGGATAAGAGGATTACGTGGTAGTTTAGTTGGTTGAAGAGGAGGCTAAGTTCTTCGTAATGTGCAGGTAAAGACTGGATGTTGCAGTGAGCTGCTAAAAGCTCTGACGCGTTCCGCTGAGCAGCCTGAAGTAGGGTGGCAGACTGGTTTGTCCCTTTGTTAGGCACTACCTGCCGCGAGGGGCACTGGCCGCTGCTTCCGCCAAGTGACATAACACAGGGGTGTCCGAGATTTTGCGCGCCCTGTGTGTGACACCGCGAGTGCCGAAAGAAAGGCGACTGCTAGAGATTTCCTGAGGTTGCGGGAGTATAGAAAATGGATTAGTGGTATTCGGTGCAAGGAGAATATGACCAAAACAGTGACGGCTGTGTGTCACTGTGTATCCTCTGTCGTACGAGGAGAAATGTAATTAGCGTATTTGATACAGCTTAGGGTGGAAATAAGGGAAAAGGGAGTGATTTAAGAGGCCGATGCTGCCAGCAGAGAGAAGTAAGCTTAATAATTAATAGATTATCGTAGGAAGCTAGAGTTAAATTGAAATTTACTAAAGTGATGCTGGTAGTGATTATCGTAGGAAGCTACAATTAGATTGAAATTTGCTAAAGTGATACTGATAGTGATTTTTGTTATGAACAATTTAAACCGAAGAGATGGGTGATTAATGAACTAAAGGAGAGACTAATAATTGCAATAGAACTAATTCGGAACGGAAGAGAATAAACTGAGAAAATTAAAAAAGTATTAGCAGTAACTAAAATTAAGTAATGGTTAGAGCTACAGACACAAAAAAATAGTGAAAAGTTAATACAGTTACAAAAACAATTAGTTGAAGGTACAAATATGGGTATAATTAAAAAATTAATAAAATTACAAGACTATATCTGAGTATAGGGCTGTTACAATTTGCAAATGGTGTTAAGTTTGCACTTTTGGCTCGAGTAGCTTCACTTAATACTGTTCAGTTCTGTCATGTTTGTGACTGTCTTCTTTCCAGCTGCCGTCTTAATGATTACTCTGCCATCCTGAGTCCACACATTCTGAAGACCGAAATGGGATATGGCACTGTTTAAAAGCTTTAGCCGTTCGTGTGTCAGATCTTCCCTTATTGTAAGCCCTGTCCTTGCTAACTTCTTCTTCTGGGTAAAGATCTCTGCCCTTTTTCGGTACGAGATAAATTTAATTATTATTGGACGAGGTTTGGTGGCACCTGGTAGTTTTCGTCCCACCCGATGGCTCCTGTCAATGTCTGCCTTGGTCACTTCTACGCCTAATTTTTCACGCGCAACCTGTATAAGCAGGTTGTCCGTGTCTTCTTCTTTATTTTCTACTACTCCAAACAGTCGTAGACTATTTCGCCTTTGGTACTGTTCTAGTTCGTCAGTTGCGGCAGATAGTTTCACTTCCAACTCTCGTGCCTTTTTCTCGTATTCAGACACAGACTTTTTTAGTGCTGTAATTTCGGCAGTATTGGCCTCAACAGTTTCACGCATTTTGGCCAATACTGCTGCCGTTACAGTGTCTGATATAGTGCCTGCTATCAGATCGAGATTGTTTTTATCGCGAAGCGCAGCGTTTACCTCAGAGCGGACCAGCTCCGCTATGCCGGGAGCCGCGGCCGCACCTTCCGCCAAGAGCGGGCCCGCCGCACCTGCTGCTTCCCCGCTGCTGGACGCGCTGTTGTTCACTCTTCTGTTTACCATTTTCTCGAAGATATTGGCGGAGCACAGAAAAAAAATAGCACTACTGCACAGAACACTGTTGTTTACACGATTTCCACTTGTACTAGACAACACCACCTGCGATAACACCTTCGAATTCGACTAAATTTCGCGAGCCGAACTTAACACGTGTTACACTGCAGCCGCCATGACACTGCTCCAAGAACATTTTGTCGAGCTCCACTTCACTGACGGTGTGAGCACCACATGCTATCTATGCCAATTCACGAGATACTCCGGTAGTATTACCAGGGCGCAGGGTAGATATTGCAAAAATTTTGTTATTCTCGTTCCATGTCAAGTGGTCCATTTACACTATGGGACATGACTATTACCCGTCTGTTTCCTACTTCATCTTCCAATCAAATGATCAGTGCTTTTCGTACCTTCAGAAAGGAACAATACTTACCCAAGCTCAGTTACTAGTACGCATAAAGACATTTAAAAATATTACCATATAATTAAGAGAATTTTTAGAATTTCTTGCGACTTAAGCCTACACGACGAAGGATCAGACAACGGAAAGGGAAACTGTGGTCACGATCTCGTCGGCAGTCGGACTGGACAAGGATGTAGTGGCAAACCACCATTTTCTTTTCAGATGAGCTACTCCATCTACCTCCTCAGAGACGGAAAAAAAATTAATTTACATGGCTGAACGATAATTTGAACAAGTCTATATCCACATAAAGTAGGAGTGATTCAATCATTCTGCTACATTGCTGAGCTATCCCTTCTTGTGCGTAGCACACTACATCTACCACGTCGCACATTGTAATTCAATAAGAAGAGGTAGCGTTGTGGGCATTTGGTACACTTTTCACAGGTATCTGGCATCTTTTCGTGCCGTTTACGAGCAAATTGCTGGCAGCTATTTGTTTAAACTGGTAAGGCGAAAGACGTATAGCAGTCTCTATGTAAGGTACTAATACGTCGAGCAGCTCGCAGTCGTGAGAACCGTCTGTTCTCTGAGTGGTATCAGCTGCGTTGATGAACAAAGAAAGAAATGAAAAATTAAATGAAAAGAGTACCACGTCGGTAACCTATAATACTGAATTCTGTTCGACAATTTTACGTGTATTACTCATACAACGTTTCGAAGTGCACAGCGAAGCCCCTCTCGCGTCATACTATGTATCTAATATAACATTAATACGGTAACTGTTTTGTGTGCTTGTCTTACCCGCCATTGTAAGTCGCGACAAACCGACTCAGGAAAAAGTTTTGATTTCTTTCTTAAAATATATTGAGGCCATGTGTATTATTGTACAAAACAAACCGGTATTGGTTAGTGTTTATTAACTAATCGTGAACTAATATTTACTGTTCGTGAAAGCCCTACATTATCAGAGATTTTGGCGTTTCTAGTGGTTCCGGCTGCCTATTTACATACTGATTAGAAGAAGTACTCCTCATAGCAATCTCAGCCAGTTCTCATTCCACTCAGATTGCCGAGGAGGTCACAGTGGATACGGTGCCGTCCTATGAGATTAACGTATAAGCTCACATCAACACTTGACGTGTTTTTTATTTTCTCTTCGCAGATGTTCCGAAAGCTTTTCGGCGCCTTCTGCCTCAGATTTCAGAGGGAAGCAGAGGATGACTTTTACGAATACCTGTATGAGGCCGATTTTTCTCGAAAACCAGAGGTGAGGAATGTCGAGATGTATTGGTAGTAAAACAACATTCAGGCTCCGGCGCAGCGATGTATTAGTAAGGCAATTAACAATACGCCACTGATTACTGAAGGATATTGCGGATTTAGCAGTTCCATCTTAATTACTCTTAGTTTCAAATAGGCCATCGTGAAAAAAACAATTTATTTTGTTTCTTCATGTAAACGTTCTTTTCGTAATAATGAAAGTAAATGTCGATCGATTGCCTACATATTTTTTCAATGGGAACTCAGCAAGGACTGGTCCAATGAAAATTACTTTTTTTGTAGTAATAAATTAATATTAATAACTTTTTTCCGTAGACCATTGTCGGTCAGAAATACCGCTACTTTATTTCCGATATTTAGTGTTTTATGTACTTTTCGGAGGACCCCACAACAACTCCACAAGACTTTCCACTATGTGGGTAAATGTCTCGTTAAACTGGTCAGAGATGAGTGTAAAATCGGCAGCCTTAAAGTTTACAGCACATAAAACGCCCGATATTATAGCGTTTAATCACTGCGGGACGTTACCTCTAAATTATGGAACATGAACGTAGGAATTATATTCAGTCTTAGTGACAGTTGATGAGAGCTAGTTGGCGACTACTCAGAAAAATTGTCTATGAAAATAACCGTTTGTGTGATAGATTGGTTCAAACGGCTCTGAGCACTATGCGACTCAGCTTCTGAGGTCATCAGTCGCCTAGGACTTAGAACTAATTAAACATAACTAACCTGAGGACATCACACACATCCATGCCCGAGGCAGGATTCGAACCTGCGACCGTAGCGATCACGGGGTTCCAGACTGAAGCGCCTTTAACCGCTTGTGTGATAGATGTTCTGGTCAGGTATGAACTATGTACACGTTTCTCTAGTGAATAGAACTGCCGTGTTTCTAATCATTTTGCTGTATCGAGAGACTCTGCATCAAGCTTACATAGAAAACACCGAACGAGATGGCGCGGTTGTTGAGAGAATGGAATCGCACAAAGTTCAGACTCACCTCCGACAAACTAATTTTAGTACATCTGTGCCTTCCTCAAATAGCTCAACGTCACGTACACACGATTCCATGGAGAAAGAAACGGCTGACAGCGTCTTAGCCTAATGTATTGATATCAGATCCCTCATGATCAACCTTCTGTTTAGACTTAATTTTCACTCACTCTCTTTTTAAAAAGAATAGTCCCGGTTCCACTCTTTTGCTGCAATTGTAAAAATGCTATATTTGAAATGTTTTGGGAAGCGCAAATAGTTCTCCTGCACTGACGAAGCCCTGGAGCACCTCATGACTTTCACCGAAATTCACAACACTATCAGAGATCCTCACAGTCCCCCCTCATTGCCACAAGGAATACCTAGACTTCACGCCATAGGGCGTTGTTCCAGAGCTTGACAAGTACATAACGGCATCGTGTACACAACACCAAGAAACGCCTCCCAGTTGTCAGTGTGATTAGTCAGCAGCAATGTCACCTCTCCTGTGACCTCTCACATTGTCCTACCACTAACCTGTGTACTTGACTTGTGCCGTAGCACATATGTCTGACCGTTGATTAGTATATCTGAAAGATGAAAGCAGTCTTCAAAGGCAAAATTTCGTAAGTTGCTGAGGGATATATTGTATTTCGGTATTAGTGAATCGTGGTCATCGCTGGCTGGCTGCAAATAATAATGTGATTATGGCTTACCCACTGTGTGGGGCGGCGTGTTTTGAGGAATATGTTCGTTGTTTGCTGTATAAATGTCTGAAGAATGTAAAATCAGTTCCTGGCATTTAGAATTTTATTTATGCTGTCTTTCGCCGTTCTCAACACTGGCTCTCTAATTACACTTTAGCAACCAGAAAGTCATTTAACAAAACGTGAAGCCTGTAATTAGAATTCCTAGTGCCCACTTCATCTGAGAATACAATTATAGCTGCAGCTTATAGCTCTGAGGAAATAGGAGATTGTCCGGGATTTATAATCAAAAACGATTTTCCAAAGTAGTTGAGTATATTCTGAAAGTCACTGATGAAAAACACAAGTATCCATACAACCTAACTAACAGAGCAGTTCAGAGTCTAATGCGCTGATGCAACTATAAATGTCCGAATAAAATGTTAAAATGAATGCTTGCCATAATTTGATGAAAATATTTCATCAAACGCCACGCTAAATTATTTGGTAGAATGTCTGTCCCGTGACGGCACGTGAAAATACGACAATACCCAAACTGAAGCTAGATAATGAAGATCATTCCAGAATTAACACTTCACTTGAAAATGATTTCCTGGTTACGCGCATCTCGAGTAACTTAATACGGCATCTGAGGCTGTTTGTAACAGTGATACCGACGCGACGCGGCTCCCGACAGAGATGACGTCTTATTCAGCGTCTGGAGAGACCTGGGGCCTTTCTTCCTCGCGCAGCGTTCTTATACACTCCTGGAAATGGAAAAAAGAACACATTGACACCGGTGTGTCAGACCCACCATACTTGCTCCGGACACTGCGAGAGGGCTGTACAAGCAATGATCACACGCACGGCACAGCGGACACACCAGGAACCGCGGTGTTGGCCGTCTAATGGCGCTAGCTGCACAGTATTTGTGCACCGCCGCCGTCAGTGTCAGCCAGTTTGCCGTGGCATACGGAGCTCCATCGCAGTCTTTAACACTGGTAGCATGCCGCGACAGCGTGGACGTGAACCGTATGTGCAGTTGACGGACTTTGAGCGAGGGCGTATAGTGGGCATGCGGGAGGCCGGGTGGACGTACCGCCGAATTGCTCAACACGTGGGGCGTGAGGTCTCCACAGTACATCGATGTTGTCGCCAGTGGTCGGTGGAAGGTGCACGTGCCCGTCGACCTGGGACCGGACCGCAGCGACGCAAGGATCCACGCCAAGACCGTTGGATCCTACGCAGTGCCGTAGGGGACCGCACCGCCACTTCCCAGCAAATTAGGGACACTGTTGCTCCTGGGGTATCGGCGAGGACCATTCGCAACCGTCTCCATGAAGCTGGGCTACGGTCCCGCACACCGTTAGGCCGTCTTCCGCTCACTCCCCAGCATCGTGCAGCCCGCCTCCAGTAGTGTCGCGACAGGCGTGAATGGAGGGACGAATGGAGACGTGTCGTCTTCAGCGATGAGAGTTGCTTCTGCCTTGGTGCCAATGATGGTCGTATGCGTGTTTGGCGCCGTGCAGGTGAGCGCCACAATCAGGACTGCATACGACCGAGGCACACAGGGCCAACACCCGGCATCATGGTGTGGGGAGCGATCTCCTACACTGGCCGTACACCACTGGTGATCGTCGAGGGGACACTGAATAGTGCACGGTACATCCAAACCGTCAACGAACCCATCATTCTACCATTCCTAGACTGGCAACAGGACAATGCACGTCCGCATGAATCCCGTGCCACCCAACGTGCTCTAGAAGGTGTAAGTCAACTACCCTGGCCAGCAAGATCTCCGGATCTGTCCCCCATTGAGCATGTTTGGGACTGGATGAAGCGTCGTCTCACGCGATCTGCACGTCCAGCACGAACGCTGGTCCAACTGAGGCGCCAGGTGGAAATGGCATGGCAAGCCGTTCCACAGGACTACATCCAGCATCTCTACGATCGTCTCCATGGGAGAATAGCAGCCTGCATTGCTGCGAAAGGTGGATATACACTGTACTAGTGCCGACATTGTGCATGCTCTGTTGCCTGTGTCTATGTGCCTGTGGTTCTGTCAGTGTGATCATGTGATGTATCTGACCCCAGGAATGTGTCAATAAAGTTTCCCCTTCCCGGGACAATGAATTCACGGTGTTCTTATTTCAATTTCCAGGATTGTATATAAAGCCACGGTGCGGACGGCTAAGGGAACGCCTGATCAAATCGGCTCTCCCGATTAGCCGCTGGGCTAGTAATGCACCACTTTAAGTTACCTAATAAATCATAGCTTCTCTTGCTGATGGCCAATGAAGCTCTTAATTTAAATGTGCATTCAGAACGCAGTTAAGTATTGATAATAAAATTTTGACGTGGCTAAGTTAAATATTTTGGGCGAGAGAATTAATTTAATTACACTGCACGCAGTAGATGAGCTCTGAACTGGCCCTTTGGAGATACGCTATCGCTATAATTTTATAGGTATTCAAATGAAACTTTTCACATCTTCATAGCTATAGCGGATCTCCAACCTATTTAAATCTAAACATCCTAGCCTTATTTATTAGCCTACTTAATCTATCTTGCTTCCTTAAGTTTTGAGACGAAAACCAGAAAATCATGAATTTCCACTAAAATTTTAATTGGTGAAATCCAAAGTACTGTTTTTATTAAATTATTATGAAAGTTGAATTTAAATATAAATTTTGAAGTCTCTAGCTCTTTTCTGTTGCGCCAATGATTTTTACATAAAAACGTCCAAATTTCGAAAATGGCTAAAGTTATCGAACTGATATTTAACACACATTAATTTAGTATTACTCCTGACATGCTAGAAAAGTTTTAGGTTATTTGCTTGATTTTTAAAGTATTGCGCAACATTTATGACGTCAGAGCTAGTTACAGTGGACTGACTGGCACACAATGGAAAGACTGATGTGAATTTACTACAGCGTGAGTAGGCTGCTTCCCTACATCACCCTCTACTTAAATTTCTTTTGTTTTGTGAATGTTAATGAATGAAAAAAAATTTAATTACAAAAAGGGAAGCAAGAGTACAGCGTAACTTCCTATAAAAAAATCAAAATTGAAATGTAAACATATAGAAATATTAAAAGAAAACTGATTACCTACATTAATTATTTAAATCGTGGTCATGTTCACTGCCTCTTAAGCAACATTATTACTAAAAATTTAAGCAAAATCAATGAAACACTTTGGCATACATATTGCCTTAGACAAACAAAGACATACAATATGAAAAATTATGAAAATCTTAAATCAATTAAATACATTTTTACATACACAAACTCAAAGAAAATAACATGATACATAAACAGATGATTATATCTTAGCAGTCTTTTCTAAACCTGAAAGTAAATTTTCACAAATAATTTTTACACACGTGGTTGTAGCCGCTTTGGCTGGCGTCCTACACTTCCATTCACAAGGGTAGAGGAGGGGAAGTTGCTATGGTGTGCGTCCTTCTCGATCTGTCTAAATTACATGGGGAAAGGGGAGGGGTCACTGTGAGTTGTGTCCAAGTCTCTCCACGTTTTCACGCAACTGCCAGGCTGCCATTATCTGGTTTGTCCTGTAGAACAAACAAAAAGAGTGCCTCAGATTCTGTTCACTTAATATCTATGGGTGGGTCACAATGAAATGGGGATATATACATTTTATCCTTCAATATTTTGCTGGAACAAAGTTAACAGAACTTTTTCAATTTTGCTCTCGTCGTGGTTACTCAATTGTCATAAAATCGGTAAACAAATGGCTCAAAACGCCTTTAGTCATGTATTAGAGAATATTCTATGCTCAAGGCATACAATCATGAATCCTATTTAATCTGAATTTATTATTTCTGGGCCGGAACACTGAACCAATGCTCGGTACATTCCTGATACATTTGTATTTTATTTACTTAACTGACTCATCTTCGATTACCTTATTCTTAGAGATAGTATGAGTATATTTGATTAGTAGTTTTCTCAGCTTCTTTGTACATGTGAGTAACCTTTGGTAATAGTACAGTTCTTAGTGTTCAAAACACACTATGTTTAGTTGTCTACAAAATCCACTTATTGGTCCTCTGCTGTTGTGTCAGTTCCACATCTGCAATTAGGTACTTACTTACTTCGAAGTGTATTTATGCTGAGCTATCAATAATGTTTCACGTCTGCCATCAGGTTACTCAATTACGTTGCTAGTTTATGTACTTATTTAACACTCACTCTATTAACATTTCATAGCATAGGATAGCACATTTATTTCATGTCCATAGTGTATTGCAGTTGATCAGTTTGCTCACGTGGCAATCCATTTCCACTCCATCGGACGCTGAAACCACAGGTAGTCTCTCTCGACCTACCACTACAATGCATCAAGTAATTATGGACGAGCGTAATGCTAAATTCCTTAAACCTATAGGACACCATGAGCTTCTCTGTCTCATCTAACATAAGGGTACCTATGGTCGCATTCACGCCTCCAACTCATAACCTCGATACGTGTAGGTGTGTTCTGTCACACACTACACCAAAATAATGGCCAGCTCCAACCTTATAAATACTTCAGAGACATGTCCTTCACGTCTCAACCACAAACACTGCTCAATTCTATTACACTGCCTTTCCTTGCTACACAAGGTGAGTTCATCCTTACAACTTATCTGCATTTTTTTTTCGTAACACTAAGCAATCTCTTTCTTACTATTTATTAGTTAGCTCTACAGCATACACTAGGTTTTACTGCCACTTCAGATCCTGCTTGAACACGAATTTGTACATCTTTTTAAAATATTATTGTGGGACCATTTCCAATAAAACAACACTTTGTACTTACAATATTACCAGGGTACTATACATACTTGTTACTCAAATACATTTATATCTTAATTATGTCATACTTCTCTATTGTTTGTCACTATTAGGTTTGTCATATCGGGTTTTGTTCTTCACTAATCGGTAGATAGAATGGTTACAGAACACATGGCTTAATAGCCATGACGAAAATTTTAATGTATTTGAGAGTAAGTGTCGAAATTCTGGTGGACAGGAAAGATGAAGAATGAGTGAGACCTGAAATGGGAAAGAAGATCTCACACAGCTGGGACTGCACAGTTGCCACACTGCGTAGAGGTTACAGAACAACCTCCTCCCTACAGCATTCACTGTTTAATGCTGGCTAGATAACCATAACGGAAAATTTAATATGTTTGAAAGAAGAGATCGAAATTTTAGGTGGATAGATAAGATGAAGAGTGAGTGAGGCCTGAAAGGGAAAGATCTCACACAGCTGGGACTGCACAGCTGCCACACTGTGTAGAGGTTACAGAACAACCTCCTCCCTACAGCATTCATTCACTAACTATGAATTTCTTTAGGTCGATCACGTTCCTGAGACCTAATAGCTTCTTACTTTTAGGGTACTCTAGCCTATATGCATTGGCATGTGGTTTTCCTATCATCCTGAAAGGTCCTTGGTATACGAACATGAATTTCTTTGTTTCTGCATTTACTTTCTTTGATTTTTCCTTGGTTTTGACAAGGACTAACTGACCTATTTCAAAACTAGTAGGTACAGCTTTTGCGTCATGACGCTTCTTCCTTTCCAACGCTCTTTTTCTTATATTTGCCCTAGCCTTTAATTTCTTCTCGTCTATGGATATTTGCGTTAGAATAGGGAATTCTACCATATCTGCAATCACATTGTGCGGTTCTTGGCCCAATTCGCAAGGTGCAAAACCAGTTGCATCATGTCTTAAGTTGTTAATTACATTCTGAAAACACTTAATGTGCTCTGCCCAACTTGAGTGTTTCCGAGCACAATAAGTTCTGCAAAGCCTATTCAATTCTCTCATAATACGTTCACTCATGTTTCCTTGGGGGAAATACGCAGTTATTTTCAGATGTTTCACGCCGGCCTTATCTAGACATTCCTTAAATCTATCAGAAGTAAATTGAGGCCCATTGTCTGACAGCAAATTCTTCGGAACGCCTACGTTCACGAAGAAATCTTTTTCCAACTTTTCAACCAATGTTTTTGCATTTGCTCTTTTAATTGGGTATAGCTTAACATATTTACTGAATCCATCCACAATAACAAAAACATGGGTGCAACCACTTCTCGAGACAGGAAGAGGGCCAAACAAATCACAAGCCAGTAATTCTAGGGTTTCAGTTGGCTCTACTGAATGCATATCTCCTTGTATTCTGGTGTTAGCAGCACGGACTTTCTGGCACACTACACAAGAAGCTAGACGCTTGGCCACACGCCGGTACATGTTGTCAAACACAACCTTCTCTTTTAATTTTGCAATGCACTTCTTTGCACCGTAGTGCCCATACCTCAGGTGTACATAGTCGATTAGTAAGTCTACATGTTGTGAGGGAAAGCACAGCTTCCACTCAGAAACACCTACCTTTCTCCTCCTAAACAGAATACCTTTATGCAGACAATGGTATTGCGAAACCTTAGGATAGTTCGCATTTCCTAAATAGCTCTTCACTAATTTCAGTTGGTCATCTGCATTCTGCTCACGTCTCAAGTTCTTAATCACTCTCTTTAATGCACTTTCTTCCTTTACTTCGTGCAATGCAAACATTCGAACTTCATTTAGGTCTGTTGCTGTAATTCCCGCGTCATCACAGAGCTCCGCACTTCTAGATAACCCATCAGCTACCAGATTGTCTTTCCCTTGAATATATTTAACCTCAAGGTCAAACTGCTGGAGATACAATGACCATCTTACCAAACGAGCATTCCTCAATTTACAGGTCTTTAGAAAGGTCAATGCCTTATGGTCACTGTAAACAATTATCTTGTGACCTAATAGATACTGCTCAAACTTCTGTACCCCAAATACAATTGCCAATGCTTCTAGTTCTGAGATGCCATAATTTCTCTCTGCTGCCTGTAAAGATCGACTTGCGAAAGCTATAGTCTTGTGCACTTCTTGTTCGTTCTCTATTTCTACCTGGAATATCTCCACAGCTATACCATAGCCACTAGCATCAACAGACATACAGAATTGTTTTTCAAAATCAGGATGATGTAAAATAGGACTATTAATTAAAGAATGTTTCAGCACCTCAAACGCCTGTTGACATTCTGCTGTCCAAACCCAAGGGGTATTCTTTTTCAGCAGGAGGTGAAGACAGGGAGC
This sequence comes from Schistocerca nitens, assembly GCF_023898315.1. NCBI lineage: Eukaryota > Metazoa > Arthropoda > Insecta > Orthoptera > Acrididae > Schistocerca > Schistocerca nitens. The sequence goes on along the minus strand of NC_064620.1, from coordinate 195,353,007 downwards.
ATTAAAAGCCTGATTACTAACAAAACGCCTATAGAAGCCGAAAAGACCGAACATCGATCTCAACTGCTTCTTGTTTCTGGGAGCCTCAAATTTTTCAATGACTGCTAGCTTGCCTGGGTCAGGCAGAATACCTTTTCCACTTATCCTATATCCCAAGAAACCTATTTCCTCTCTAACGCACTCTGTCTTTTCAATTTTTAGTTTCATGCCACCTCTCTCAATAGCCTCTAACAGTTCCTCTAATAAAGCTATGTGTTCTTCCCAGGTAGGAGTTGCTATTAGCAGATCATCTACGTAGACTGTTATTTTATTACTTAAGGCTGGTCCTAAAACATGGCACATCACACGTACGAAGGCACAAACAGAGATATTAAGTCCGAAAGGTACCACACGGTATTGGTAACAAACTCCTTCGTACGAGAAAGCTGTGTCCTTCCTTGAACTTTGCGCCAGTGGCAAATTCCAATATCCACACGTGATGTCCATAGAAGTTAAGAATTTTACTCCCCGGAACTTTTGCAATAACTCGTCCATGTTCTGCGGTCTATCACTTTCCCTAACTACTATTTCATTCAACCAACGAGCGTCCAAGACCAATCTGACACTCCTGTCTCTTTCTGGTACAACAACAAGAGGATTATTGCACTCACTGACCGCTTTTTCAATCACACCCCACTCTAGCATTCTCTGTATCTCCTTTTGAACTGCCTCCTTCCTAGCTACATGTATTTGGTATGGCTTCCTGAAAAACACTTGGCCAGGTTTTACCTTTAATTGACATTCATAACCTTTGACCACTCCAGGTCGATCTGAAAATACCTTATGATGCCTTTTTAAAACCTGTCTCAGTTCTTCCTTCTGATTAGCTGAAATTTTATCGATTTCCTGCAATTTAGCTTCTATTTTGTCCAAAATAATTGCTTCTTCTTCTGTGTTCAGCTTATTTTTGCTAAGATTAACACCATCGTCCCAATATCTCCTATTTTTCTGAACTCGTATAGGCAGCTCCCAAGTTTCATCATCAGTTACTGCATGTTTATCACTAAAAGGTGGTACTATAATTACTCCGGTTATTGGCAAGACCATTTTGAACTGGCTTTTTTCAAAGTCAACAACACTCTGATATTTTGACAAGAAATCTACGCCAATTAAAACTTCAATACTGAGATTGTTTACAATTAAGCATGGATGATCAATTAAATTGTCATTAATGTTAAAGGGCAGCAAAGCTTCTTGCTTTACCGTTTTTGACACCTTGCCAGTAGCACCAATTATTCTTAGTCCTGATACCCTCATTACTGTAAGCTGGTCTTTACCAGGTAATGCATCAAAGAAGGACTGAGATATCGCACTCACCTCACTTCCACTGTCTAAGAGACAACGTACATTGATACCCAACATATTCACTATTATTATAGGGTGGCTTATTCTAGGTTGTACAGGTGGTTCCTCAAACTCATCTAATAGTTCCTTTTGGATTTGTCTCCAACTAAAGTGATCGACATCTGTCTTCATTACATTTAGGTCACAGTGTGTAGGGGTTTCCTGAATTACATTTTCAGCTGCCGTTTGCAGTCGGTCTATTAATTTCAAATCGAAACACCGCACGACTTCATTACATTTAGTTTGCTGAACATAACCCAAATTATTGTAGTCTGACCGATTCTGCGCCTCCAGATCGGGCATAACACTAGTTACAGCTAAACCACTTTCACCATTATCGTCGGTTTCCTTCTCAAGTGACAACTGGTCACAGATACTGGGTTCATCGACCCTCAACAGGCTACCCTCTACATTCCCATTTATCTCCTGTCCTAAATCTATTAGTACATTATCAACATCCTGCACAGGCACTTTAGATAAGAGCACATCATCTTCATCGTAAATATAAGCATGAATTTCTTCTGCTTCTTCACCTGTCAATTCAGTATTTTGTAGCTCCTCCCTACTGTTACACTGCTGCGCTTTCTCCTTCTCTTCCCACTTAGAAAGCGTCTCTAACACGGTATCTATCAAATACTGTCAGTGATCTAATATTTCTGTTGTATCTTTAGATGCTACCGACACTTCATCCACATGTTCAGTTTGGGTATTCTGATCTGTCTTACCAATTCCCTTAACTACTGGCTTAGGAAAAGTAACCGCCTGGTGAGCGCCAGTGTCCTCATAGACGGGAACTAGTTTTCCTGCCTCGGCCTACTACTGTTTCCTTTATTTTCATTATAGTTAACTGGCACAGCATTACTTTCCGTACTGTTGTTTACATGCATAATTCTGTTTGGAACAAAATTATTATCTCTTGGACGCCATTGTTGATTCTGATAATTATTTCCCCAATTCCTACCTCTCTTAGGATGGCGAACACCAACTGTTCTGATGTTTACATTGCCATTTTGCTCGTTCCTAAAATTACTACTATTGTTATTAGCATTTCTGTTATTACGTGCTTGCTCCTCATTGGCAGCAACACGTTCTACACGTTCCAGATATTCAATGAAACGATTCAGATTGTCTCTAGGGGCAGATATAATTCTAGTTTGCCAATACCATGGCAGTTTGGCTTCAAGACCTAGTATTATCATTTCAGGTTTCAGCTTTTCGTCCAAATGTGACAAACGAGAAATCCATGACCTAGCAAACTCTTTAATTGATTCCTTGCCTGCATTGAAGCGTTTTCCACTCCAAAATTCTCTCAACACTTCATTTTGCTTATTACTAGACCAATACTCATTAATGAAAGCTGTTTTAAACTCCGCTAATGTTTTCCACTTCAACATAACATCAGCTGACCAACGCATGGCGTCACCTGCTAAATGGCTTCTAATAAATGAGATTTTCTCTCGTTCAGACCAAGTTGGTGGAGTCACATCTTCAAAATCGTTCCAGAAATATAGCGGGTGGATATTTTTATCTGGATCGAATCGCAAGAACTGCCGACACCCGATAAAAGCGGCGTTCGCAGCTACAACTTGTTGTATACTACCATTACCAGAAGTTACTGAAGCTACTTTACTCTCAATGTTAGCAATGTTAGTACTGATATTTTCTACTTTCATTTCAACATTATCTACTCTTTGTACAATATGAGTAGTATCAGTTTTTATTGTATCTACGTCTGCTTGACATATATTTACTTTTATATTAAAATCTTTAAACCTATCTGAGCACAGTTCAGATTCCGCCTCGATCTTTTCTGTTAACTTGTGCTCCAGCTTCGCATCTTCCATTTGGAAGTCTTTGCGAACCTCAGCAACTTCGGATTTTACTTTTTTATACATTTCAGAAAACTGTTGAGCAGCCTTTTTCTTAATATCCTCATGATTGTAATCAATTTTATAATTCAAACTGTCTAGATCCTCTTTCAACTTATTGCAAACAGCCTTGAAGGTATCGTCCATTACCTCCAATCGTTTATTAAAATTAGTTTGGCTGGCCACAATCTCATACTTTAATTCAGCATTGTTGGATTCTAATTTATTGTCCATTGCCTCAAACCGTTTATTAAAATTGGTTTGGCTGGCCACAGTCTCAGACTTTAATTCAGCATTACTGTTTTTGACCTGTTCACTTATTTCAGACTTTAATTCAGCATTACTGGCAGCTATTGCTTGTAATATAACATTTAAATCAATAGCCACAGAATCTTTGGGTTGCTCACTAGCTGGCTTTTTATCACACTCAGGTGACAAAAAACTAGCTCCAACACCAGAATCATCAAAACTAAATGAAACTTCTGATTGATTAGTCATATCTAACTTCTCCTTCTTAAACTCTACCATTTCTGATGACTGTTTCAATTTTAATTCATCGGAGAAACTATCATCCAATAAATTTACAATTTCTAATTTCTGCTTTACTACAGGGGTCTCTATTATTGAATCATTGCCCCTTTTTACACTACTGTCAGGAGACAATACTTCATATTTCACTTTAACATTACTACTTTGATGCGTGTTTACACTTGAACCGTTGTCTGGATTTACAGTTCCCTCAACAGACATAGGTTCTGATTTAAGTTTAACTTCAGTTTCTTTTGGCGGTTCCATCGCCGACAGTCTTTTAGTGCAGGTTAGTAAAATTTTTAACAGCTTTTCACTTAACTTAGTTCCTTCTGCACGACGTATGGCGTTGCCGGCACGGCTTACCAGGATTACTGATGCGACGTAGCGCTGAATTGCAGATGGCACTCCGACGGCTGTTGTGTGTTTGCGTGGCCCGCAATTGCAGGCGCGGTTCCGGCTGCTCCGCCGGACGACTGCGGTGCGGCGAAACTTGCTTCTCGCGATGTCGGCAGCATCGCTAGACTCAGTGCCAGCTCCGTCAATCCAGATGCGTTGTTAATTCAATTGCGTCGTCCACATACACACGTAACACTTCACTGTTCTATTACTCAGTTGCGTGTCGCATTTCACTTGCGAATCCGAATAGTTAAAAATCAGTTTCACTTTCACTATGTTTATTTCCCGGCCGATGCACCATATGTGGGGCGGCGTGTTTTGAGGAATATGTTCGTTGTTTGCTGTATAAATGTCTGAAGAATGTAAAATCAGTTCCTGGCATTTAGAATGCTATTTATGCTGTCTTTCGCTGGCTCTCTAATTACACTTTAGCAACCAGAAAGTCATTTAACAAAACGTGAAGCCTGTAATTAGAATTCCTAGTGCCCACTTCATCCGAGAATACAATTATAGCTGCAGCTTATAGCTCTGAGGAAATAGGAGATTGTCCGGGATTTATAATCAAAAACGATTTTCCAAAGTAGTTGAGTATATTCTGAAAGTCACTGATGAAAAACACAAGTATCCATACAACCTAACTAACAGAGCAGTTGAGAGTCTAATGCGCTGATGCAACTATAAATGTCCGAATAAAATGTTGAAATGAATGCTCGCCATAATTTGATGAAAATATTTCATCAAACGCCACGCTACATTATTTGGTAGAATGTCTGTCCCATGACGGCACGTGAAATACGACAATACGCAAACTGAAGCTAGATAATGAAGATCATCCCAGAATTAACACTTCACTTGAAAATGATTTCCTGGTTACGCGCATCTCGAGTAACTTAATACGGCATCTGAGGCTGTTTGTAACAGTGATACCGACGCGACGCGGCTCCCGACACAGATGGCGTGTTATTCAGCGTCTGGAGAGAACTGGGGCCTTTCTTCCTCGTGCAGCGTTCTTATATATAAAGCCGCGGTGCGGACGGCTAAGGGAACGCCTGATCAAATCGGCTCTCCCGATTAGCCGCTGGGCTAGTAATGCACCACTTTAAGTTACCTAATAAATCATAGCTTCTCTTGCTGATGGCCAATGAAGCTCTTAATTTAAATGTGCATTCAGAACGCAGTTAAGTATTGATAATAAAATTTTGACGTGGCTAAGTTAAATATTTTGGGCGAGAGAATTAATTTAATTACACTGCACGCAGTAGATGAGCTCTGAACTGGCCCTTTGGAGATACGCTATCGCTATAATTTTATAGGTATTCAAATGAAACTTTTCACATCTTCATAGCTATAGCGGATCTCCAACCTATTTAAATCTAAACATCGTAGCCTTATTTATTAGCCTACTTAATCTACCTTGCTTCCTTAAGTTTTGAGACGAAAACCAGAAAATAATGAATTTCCACTAAAATTTTAATTGGTGAAATCCAAAGTACTGTTTTTATTAAATTATTATGAAAGTTGAATTTAAATATAAATTTTGAAGACTCTAGCTCTTTTCTGTTGCGCCAATGATTTTTACATAAAAACGTCCAAATTTCGAAAATGGCTAAAGTTATCGAACTGATATTTAACACACATTAATTTAGTATTACTCCTGACATGCTAGAAAAGTTTTAGGTTATTTGCTTGATTTTTAAAGTATTGCGCAACATTTATGACGTCAGAGCTAGTTACAGTGGACTGGCTGGCACACAATGGAAAGACTGATGTGAATTCACTACAGCGTGAGTAGGCTGCTTCCCTACAACTGCTTTGCCGCAATTACGTCGTATCAGTGAAATCGTATCAGTGAAACGATGTTCGAACAGTGAGAAGGCCTGTAATAATAACCAAACCGGCCTTGCTGTGCTGGTACTCCGAACGGCTGAAAGCAAGGGGAAACTACGGCCGTAATTTTTCCTGAGGGCATGCAGCTTTACTGTATGATTAAATGATGATGGCGTCCTCTTGGGTAAAATATTTCGGAGGTAAAATAGTCCCCCATTCGGATCTCCGGGCGGGGACTACTCAAGAGGATGTCGTTATCAGGAGAAAGAAAACTGGCGTTCTACGGATCGGAGCGTGGAATGTCAGGTCCATTAATCGGGCAGGTAGGTTAGAAAATTTGAAGAGGGAAATGGATAGGTTAAAGTTAGATATAGTGGGAATTAGTGAAGTTCGGTGGCAGGAGGAACAAGACTTCTGGTCAAGTGACTACAGGGTTATAAACACAAAGTCAAATAGGGGTAATGCAGGAGTAGGTTTAATAATGAATAGGAAAATAGGAGTGTGGGTAAGCTACTACAAATAGCTTAGTAAACGCATTATTGTGGCCAAGACAGATACGAAGCCCTCACCTACTACAGTAGTACAAGTTTATACGCCAACTAGCTCTGCAGATGACGAAGAATTTGAAGAAATGTATGATGAAATAAAAGAAATTATTCAGATAGTGAAGGGAGACGAAAATTTAATAGTCATGGGTGACTGGAATTCGGTAGTAGGAAAAGGGAGAGAAGGAAACGTAGTAGGTGAATATGGATTGGGGCTAAGAAATGAAAGATGAAGCCGCCTGGTAGAATTTTGCACAAACTTAATCATAGCTAACACTTGGTTTAAGAATCATGATAGAAGGTTGTATACATGAAAGAACCCTGGAGATACTAAAAGGTATCAGATAGATTATATAATGGTAAGACATAGATTTAGGAACCAGGTTTTAAATTGTAAGACATTTCCAGGGGCAGATGTGAACTCTGACCACAATCTATTGGTTATGACCTGTAGATTAAAACTGAAGAAACTGCAAAAAGGTGGGAATTTAAGGATATGGGACCTGGATAAACTGAAAGAACCAGAGGTTGTACAGAGTTTCAGGGAGAGCATAAGGGAACAATTGACAGGAATGGGGGAAAGAAATACAGTAGAAGAAGAATGGGTAGCTTTGAGGGATGAAGTAGTGAAGGCAGCAGACGATCAAGTAGGTAAAAAGACGAGGGCTAGTAGAAATCCTTGGGTAACAGTAGAAATACTGAATTTAATTGATGAAAGGAGAAAATATAAAAATGCACTAAATGAAGCAGGCAAAAAGGAATACAAACGTCTCAAAAATGAGATCGACAGGAAGTGCAAAATGGCTAAGCAGGGATGGCTAGAGGACAAATGTAAGGATGTAGAGGCTTATCTCACTAGGGGTAAGATAGATACTGCCTACAGGAATATTAAAGAGACCTTTGGAGAAAAGAGAACCACTTGTATGAACATCAAGAGCTCAGATGGAAACCCAGTTCTAAGCAAAAAAGGGAAAGCAGAAAGGTGGAAGGAGTATACAGAGGGTCTATACAAGGGCGATGTACTTGAGGACAATATTATGGAAATGGAAGAGGATGTAGATGAAGATGAAATGGGAGATTAGATACTGCGTGAAGAGTTTGACAGAGCACTGAAAGACCTGAGTCGAAACAAGGCCCCGGGAGTAGACAACATTCCATTGGAACTACTGACGGCCTTGGGAGAGCCAGTCCTGACATAACTCTACCATCTCGTGAGCAAGATGTATGAAACAGGCGAAATACCCTCAGACTTCAAGAAGAATATAATAATTCCAATCCCAAAGAAAGCAGGTGTAGACAGATGTGAGAATTACCGAACAATCAGTTTAATAAGCCACAGCTGCAAAATACTAACACGAATTCTTTACAGACGAATGGAAAAACTAGTAGAAGCCGACCTCGGGGAAGATCAGTTTGGATTCCGTAGAAATGTTGGAACACGTGAGGCAATACTGACCTTACGACTTATATTAGAAGAAAGATTAAGAAAAGGCAAACCTACGTTTCTAGCATTTGTAGATTTAGAGAAAGCTTTTGACAATGTTGACTGGAATACTCTCTTTCAAATTCTAAAGGTGGCAGCGGTAAAATACAGGGAGCGAAAGGCTATTTACAATTTGTACAGAAACCAGATGGCAGTTATAAGAGTCGAGGGACATGAAAGGGAAGCAGTGGTTGGGAAGGGAGTAAGACAGGGTTGTAGCCTCTCCCCGATGTTATTCAATCTGTATATTGAGCAAGCAGTAAAGGAAACAAAAGAAAAATTCGGAATAGGTATTAAAATCCATGGAGAAGAAATAAAAAAACCTTGAGGCTCGCCGATGACATTGTAATTCTGTCAGAGACAGCAAAGGACTTGGAAGAGCAGTTGAACGGAATGGATGGTGTCTTGAAGGGAGGATATAAGATGAACATCAACATAAGCAAAACGAGGATAATGGAATGTAGTCGAATTAAGTCGGGTGATGTTGAGGGTATTAGATTAGGAAATGAGACACTTAAAGTAGTAAAGGAGTTTTGCTATTTGGGGAGCAAAATAACTGATGATGGTCGAAGTAGAGAGGATATAAAATGTAGACTGGCAGTGGCAAGGAAAGCGTTTCTGAAGAAGAGAAATTTGTTAACATCGAATATAGATTTAAGTGTCAGGAAGTCATTTCTGAAAGTATTTGTATGGATTGTAGCTATGTATGGAAGTGAAACATGGAAGGTAAATAGTTTGGACAAGAAGAGAATAGAAGCTTTCGAAATGTGGTCCTACAGAAGAATGCTGAAGATTAGATGGGTAGATCACATAACTAATGAGGAGGTACTGAATAGGATTGGGGAGAAGAGGAGTTTGTGGCACAACTTGACCAGAAGAAGGGATCGGTTGGTAGGACATGTTCTGAGGAATCAAGGGATCACCAATTTAGTATTGGAGGGCAGCGTGGAGAGTAAAAATCGTAGGGGGAGACCAAGAGAGAATACACTAAGCAGATTCCGAAGGATGTAGGTAGCAGTAGGTACTCGGAGATGAAGAATCTTGCACAGGATAGAGTAGCATGGAGAGCTGCATCAAACCAGTCTCAGGACTGAAGACCACAACAACAACAACACTATCAGAGATCCTCACAGTCCCCCCTCATTGCCACATGGAATACCTAGACTTCACGCCATAGGGCGTTGTTCCAGAGCTTCACAAGTACATGACGGCATCGTGTACACAACACCAAGAAACGCCTCCCAGTTGTCAGTGTGATTAGTCAGCAGCAATGTCACCTCTCCTGTGACCTCTCACATTGTCCTACCACTAACCTGTGCACATATGTCTGACCGTTGATTAGTATATCTGAAAGATGAAAGCAGTCTTCAAAGGCAAAATTTCGTAAGTTGCTGAGGGATATATTCTATTTCGGTCTTAGTGAATCGTGGTCATCGCTGGCTGGCTACAAATAATAATGTGATTATGGCTTACCCACTGCTTTACCTCAATTACGTCGTGTCAGTGAAACGATGTTCGAACAGTGAGAAGGTCTGTAATATAATATCACAAAAACATACAACACAAATCACAGAGTACCGGGGAATGGAACAGCATAGCTTCGTTGTGTCACTGTTAGAGTGTATTCACTAAATCCGTACATGAGTTACATATTTTGTCTGTTTTTCATCGGAAAAGCTAGTCTCACTAGTGTGAATCACTGCTAAAGTGCACTAACATTGTCTGTGAAACCAATCAGAAACAGAAACGGGCAGTACTTCATGTACCTTTTTGGTGAAGAGCAAAGTGCGTACCATCTTTGAAAATGGAATGTTCTGGAACTTAATCGTGATGACCATATTTAGCTTTAGATTGTAGAGAGATGGCACCACGTCATTTTAACCTGATAAACTAATTTATCCGATAGTTGAATGAAATCGCCATACAAATTGCAACAGTGAAAACTAGATTTCCTTCCCAGACACTAGTTAAAGTACTGTGTATATGCTCATGAGAATTTCGAAAACATTCTATCGTTGTGCTGCAATAACTCAGGTCTTTTGGTATATTTATTGAAAGTTACAAGGCTGCCGAATTTGATAAGACTAATATAAGAATAATTATTATTTTATGATGTGAATAAGCTGATAGAAAATATTAGATTTTAGATAAACGGTACGAAAAAATGCCAAATCCAACAAACGAATGTATTGTGAAGGTGGAAACAAATCTTCCACAGAGGATGAGCGCCGCGCGTTGGCGGCTGCACTGAGACGTGGACGAGTTGGTGCTGCTGGCAGCGCAGGCGGAGAAGACCCGGCCACCGCCTGTTGCTGTTGATGTAGACTGCTGCAAAGTCATCGGGAAGGTAAGGCGGCACTGCGGCTGTCACATAGGGCGGGCAGCGAGACACTAACTGCAGGAGAGAGGCTGGAGGCATTCCCCTCCCCGTAGCTCATACACTGATGACCATTAAAATTGCACATAGTTATATTTCTGGCCTTACAGAAGACAAAGAATTAGTACTAACGATTCTGATAGTGCTGCTTAGCAACCCAACATTACACTTGTTATAACTACGATATAGTTCCATATCGGCAGATAGTGAACCACTAAGCATACTTCTTGGGAGGAGCTTCCTTCTCAGGGTTTTTCCTCTCACCGTGAACCCCAATCCGGACAAATCCCCACTAGTACACACGATAGCATCAAATACTATACACTTTCAAAAAATGCACTAAGGACAAAACTTCATTAATAACTCACCAGAAACTGACGAGATATTTTCCGCTTTCTTACTGAAGAATAGATCTAAATATCTCAAGGGGGAATAATGTAAGACAGGTGATTTTCTTACTCGAGATTGTACTGAATCTTTTCTCTTTTGTCTCTAGACTCACTGCATACCGTTAGCAGATATCAAGCAGTATTCTTATTACAGTTGCATTACATCCAACACGCCTTTTTTCACTCTATAGAGTGGCACAAGTTCAATTACTAATGGAAGACCATCAGTCTGATCCTAGTTACCATTAATGAATAAGTTTGAAGTCTGATTCCTTTTTCTCTATCACGCACAAAATACAAGATAATTTGTTCTCTTTTTATCTATCTTTTGTGCATCATAATCATTCTAGAGAATATTTGATACTGTTGCTATACGATGTGTTTTCTAAAAGTTCTTTCCCTGTGCAGGTGAGTGATGGCTGGATGATTCTGACGACCGCTGAGATCCACCAGTGATGGTGGATGACGAGGACATCCCGCCGATCCGTCGCAGTCAGAGAGGGTGTCGGAGGTGCTGGGCAGAGAGAGTCGGGGAGAAGCCGTTGTGCGCCCACTCGGTGGGCGGCGTCACCGGTCCATTAGGCGATAGACGTATTTGTGATCATCAAAGGACAGTGGGTGATGAGGGCTTCCGCTAGTGCCTCATCAGGGAAATTCTGGTCTAAGACTCTTGTGTGTCTGAACAGTTTGTGGGTACTCTGGCTCACTCGGCAATAAACAAATTCATTAAGTTACCAGGACAGTGAATAGGGAGGAGTATTAACCAATGTCCTGTCTCAGAGACACTGTAAGAGGTGCCGGGCAACAAAAGTCACAGACGAGATCATTTGTGTTTGAACAGTAGCTGGGGACTGACTCACAAACCAATGAAATCATTTTGACGAACCAAGGACATTGGAAAAGGTCATCCCAGTTATGAATCCTTACTGTGAGACAGCGTTGGGGGTGCTGGACAGGGAAAGTCAGGGCTAAGAATGTTGTGTGCCAGAACAGTGCGCGGTTACACCGGCTCACTATTTAGTATACACACTTATGAAAAAGCACTGAGAGTGTCTAAGGATAACATGCTGTAGATGCGTCAGTGCCAGCGAAAGTGTTGAAGATGCTGCGACGAGAAGATCATGGTAAAGACTTTTATGTGTCTGCATAGTGAGCTGGGATTCTGCCTCATTAGCTAATGAAGATAGTCGTGAGGCACTGGGGACTGTGGATTAGAATTTCCCGGCGATTACTCATCGTCGAAGAGGGTGTTGGAGCTTCTGGGCTGAGAAATCCAGGGATAAAGGTGTTGTGTGTCTTCGCAGACGACAGAGACTGTGGTTCACTGCCCAGTAAATACATTAAATGATGCATTGAGGACTGCGGATAATAATGACGTCCCACCGACGTCAAATAGGCGGAGGAAGTGTTGGAGCTGCTGGGACGTAAATTCATGGCTAACAGTGTTGTTTGTCTGCACTGTGGATGGGGACATTAGTTCACCAGCCAATAGAGGTATTCATGAAGAACCAAGAACAGTTTTATGAAAAGTTATCCCGTACATGCCTCGTAGTCGGCGAGGGTGTTTTAGTTGCTGATCGGAGGAAGTCGAGGCTAAATTTGTTGTGTGCTCACCTACCAATAACCAAATGAAGTCATTTTAAACTGTGCAAAAATTACAGCTCAAGAAATCAATTGTACAAATATTTGAGTTGAATAAATTGCCAAGTAAATGAATGAAATGTCTTTGATCTTCTAATTTCATATGTCTCTACGTAAAGTTGGTTAGGTTTCAATCTGATTCAACTTCAGTCAGACAGATAATGAAATATCAATTACTTCATCTAGCAAAGATCCAAGAATCTCTCTGTCTTCATGTATGTGAATGCATATAGACAATTATTAGACAGCGTTAACTTTTTTTTGTCTATCTTTCACAGCAATATTATGCAATGACTTCACAATAATCAGTACCTAAGACATACTTCTTCAACCCACAAATTAACTATAACAGTGAGTTCATTTGATACACAACGATCTACCAAATAAATTATAGAAACAGTTTATTTTCCCTTAGATCTTTGATGGCTCGTTTCAATAGTTTCCCCATCTGATAGCAATGCTAAATAAATGTTTGTGGTCCTGACCTAGCAAAAAATAAAATTGCTGTATAAGATTAGATGGAGCAATGTCTGAAAGTACGTGGTTTGTTTGTATGCCTACGTGAAAAGAGAAGTGAAGGCAGAGGACGAGGATCACAGCCTCGAATGTAACATACTAGAAACAAAATCCAAGCAATGATAAGCTAAAACTCTTTTGCTGTCGTTTGAACTTCAAAGATAATATGTTTCTAGACGTAAATAAAACTGATATTCCACAAGAACAATTATTGCCAGTGGTGTGACGTAACATGCCGCTGGGGGCTGCGGGAATCACATTTGTTATCTATGAAGACCTTCGACAATGACGCAATGCATCGAGTTCCCTGTATATTTTTAACGGTTATTAACAAATCATTGTTAACCGAAGTTTGTGGTTTTGTAGTCTTGAATGAAAATGCAAAACCTACTGAAGCTTAATGACAGCCACACTGAATCATATACACGTCTACATCTACGTGGCTACTCTGCATATCTCACTTAATTTTCTGGCAGAGGGTTCGTCGATCCAACTTCACACTAATTCTCTATTACTCCACTCTAGAAAAGCGCGAGGTAAAAACAAATACATGTATCTTTTCATGCAAGCTTTGGTTTACTTTATTTTGTGGTGATGATTGTTTCTCCCTATGTACGTCGGCGTCAACAAGATGTCTCTACATTCGGTGGAGAAAGATGAGGAGAGCGTGCCTCAAAGAAGAACCTCTTTGTTTTAATGATTTTCACCGCAAATCCTGTTGTGTGTCCATGGCTTTCTCTCCGCTATTTTTCGCAGATACAGAACCCGCTGGTTCTCTTTGTTCTCGATGTACCCCGTTTACTTGAGCTGCTAAGGATGTCACACCGCGCACGAATACTCCAAAAGAGAGCAGACAAGCGTACAGTGGGCAATCTCTTTGGCAGACCTGTTGCATCGTCTAATTGTTTTGCCAAGAAATCGCAGTCTTCGGTTCGCCTTTCCCACAATATTTTCTATGTGTTCTTTCCAAATTAACTTGTTAATAATTTTTAGATATTTAGTTGAGTTAAAGGCCATGAGACCTGACTGATTCATCGTGTAACCGAAGTTAAACGGACTCCTTAAGCACTCTTGTGGATGCCATCAACTTTTCATTATTTAGGGCCAATTTTTACACCATACAGATATCTTACATAAATCGTTTTCATGTTGCTTTTGATCTTCTGATAACTTTAGTAGACCATAAACGACCGCATCATCTGCGAATAACCTAAAACGGCTGTCTGTTCACATTGTCTCCTAAAAAATTGATATAGACAAGAAACAGCAGAGGGCCTATAACATACGTTGGGCAAGGCCAGCAGTCATCTCTGTTTTACTCGACTACTTATTGTGAACTGTTATGAACTGTGACCTGTCCGACAGGAAATCACGAATCCAGTCGGATAACTGAGACGACGTTCCATAAGCACGCAATTTGAGTACAAACTGCTTGTGAGGTACGGAGTCGAAAGCCTTCTGGAAATCTAGAAATACGGAATCTATCTGAAATCCTTTGTCGATAGCACTCAGTATTTGGTGCGAGTAAGAAGCTAGTGGTGTTTCAAAAGAACGAAGTTTTCTAAATCCGTTTTGACTGTGTGTCAATAACCGTTCCTTCGAGGTATTAATAATGTTGGAACACAATGCATGTTCGACCTTAATGATATGGACCTGTAATTTAGTGGATTACTGTTATTGCCTTTTTTGAATATTGGTCTGACCTGTACAACTTTCCAGTCTTTAGGCACGCATTTTTCGTCGAGCTAGCGGTTGTATATGATTGTCAATTATTGAGGTATTGCATCAGCATACTCTGAAGGGAGCGTAATTGGTACATAATCTGAACCGGAAGAATTGCTTTTAGTAAGTGTTTTAAGTTGTTACACTACTCCGAAGATATCTACTGCGAAGTTATTCATGTTGGCAGCTGTTCTTGATTCGCATTCTCGCATATTTACTTCATCTTACTTGGTGAAGGAATTTTGGGAGGTTGTGTTTAGTGACTCTGTTTGAGGAGGACGGTCATCGATGGTATTTCCATAGCTATTGCGTAGAGAAGGCATAGGTTATGTCTTATAGCTAGCATGCTTTACATAGATGAGAATCACTTCAGATTTTCTGCAAGGTTTCGAGACAGTTTCGTTGTGAGAACCATCTCGCATTGAAGTCAGTGCCAATTTCGAGCTTCTACCAAGATCTTCAATCTTGGGGATTTTACGTTCGTTTAAATTTGGCATGCTTTTTTCGTTGTTGTTGCAACAGTGTTCTAATCTACACTCCTGGAAATTGAAATAAGAACACCGTGAATTCATTGTCCCAGGAAGGGGAAACTTTATTGACACATTCCTGGGGTCAGATACATCACATGATCACACTGACAGAACCACAGACACATAGACACAGGCAACAGAGCATGCACAATGTCGGCACTAGTACAGTGTATATCCACCTTTCGCAGCAATGCAGGCTGCTATTCTCCCATGGAGACGATCGTAGAGATGCTGGATGTAGTCCTGTGGAACGGCTTGCCATGCCATTTCCACCTGGCGCCTCAGTTGGACCAGCGTTCGTGCTGGACGTGCAGACCGCGTGAGACGACGCTTCATCCAGTCCCAAACATGCTCAATGGGGGACAGATCCGGAGATCTTGCTGGCCAGGGTAGTTGACTTAAACCTTCTAGAGCACGTTGGGTGGCACGGGATACATGCGGACGTGCATTGTCCTGTTGGAACAGCAAGTTCCCTTGCCGGTCTAGGAATGGTAGAACAATGGGTTCCATGACGGTTTGGATGTACCGTGCACTATTCAGTGTCCCCTCGACGATCACCAGTGGTGTACGGCCAGTGTAGGAGATCGCTCCCCACACCATGATGCCGGGTGTTGGCCCTGTGTGCCTCGGTCGTATGCAGTCCTGATTGTGGCGCTCACCTGCACGGCGCCAAACACGCATACGACCATCATTGGCACCAAGGCGGAAGCGACTCTCATCGCTGAAGACGACACGTCTCCATTCGTCCCTCCATTCACGCCTGTCGCGACACCACTGGAGGCGGGCTGCACGATGTTGGGGCGTGAGCGGTAGACGGCCTAACGGTGTGCGGGACCGTAGCCCAGCTTCATGGAGACGGTTGCGAATGGTCCTCGCCGATACCCCAGGAGCAACAGTGTCCCTAATTTGCTGGGAAGTGGCGGTGCGGTCCCCTACGGCACTGCGTAGGATCCTACGGTCTTGGCGTGCATCCGTGCGTCGCTGCGGTCCGGTCCCAGGTCGACGGGCACGTGCACCTTCCGCCGACCACTGGCGACAACATCGATGTACTGTGGAGACCTCACGCCTCACGTGTTGAGCAATTCGGCGGTACGTCCACCCGGCCTCCCGCATGCCCACTATACGCCCTCGCTCAAAGTCCGTCAACTGCACATACGGTTCACGTCCACGCTGTCGCGGCATGCTACCAGTGTTAAAGACTGCGATGGAGCTCCGTATGCCACGGCAAACTGGCTGACACTGACGGCGGCGGTGCACAAATGCTGCGTAGCTAGCGCTATTCGACGGCCAACACCGCGGTTCCTGGTGTGTCCGCTGTGCCGTGCGTGTGATCATTGCTTGTACAGCCCTCTCGCAGTGTCCGGAGCAAGTATGGTGGGTCTGACACACCGGTGTCAATGTGTTCTTTTTTCCATTTCCAGGAGTGTATATTGTGTGCCTTGGGAGATCAGCTCCGCCTTTTGTTACTTTAATTGTTATAAATCTCTCAATTCATGTCGACACAATTTCTTTGAATTCAACTACACTTATGACGTTAATATGAAAGGAGTGGGAGATTAACCCTTAAGAAATCTGCTTTTTTTAATAGAAATACTTTTGGTTCATTTTTAGTGTATTTGAGAGTTACGGTATTCAGACTCGCTTCGAAAATCCTGTATTCATAAGTGCCTGTATCGTTTCCATGCTCGTTATTAGCTCAGGATTATTTGTTGGTAACTAGTCTAGTGTGTTTTCACAACCATTTACTAATTGAGCGGCCTCATGAACTAACTGTTTGAAATAGCTTCCACAGAACTAGTTTAGCATATTGTCGGATGATGTTTTATGCGTACCTCTGCAATTAAAGAAGTATTTTAGCCAACTTGTAGTCAACACCAATTACGATTACAACAGTTGCGTGCGTGTTAAAAATTAAAGTTTTCTTTGAACCTTTCAGCAATATTGTGTCATCTGAGTTGGGAGGTTTGTCGAAGTATCCAATTATTATTCTATTCCGGTTGCCAAGAAAGTACTCTAGTACAAACCCACAAGACCTATTTACTTCACTTCCGCTACATCATCTAATGCTAACACAACAAACACACCACCGCCCACTTTATTTAGAATATTCTTTCTGAAAAGTGTTAGATCCTTCACAAAATGTTGAGTGTAGTCAGCTTTTAGTCCTTGTAATGATTTGAGTATCACTGATTTCTGTTAGCACTTGGAACTCTGGTACTTTCACAGCACAGTCACGAAGATTTAGAACTGTTATACCGATGATTTCTAGATTTACGTTCTCCTTGTTTGCGATATGCACCCTTTGAGATTGAAGCCCTTTTTGGGTTTCCACGAGACCCTCTCACCTAAAAAGCCGCCCAGTCCCTGTCAGACAGCCCCCGCTATCCGGGTAGCCGCCTTATACGTATAATGGACTCTTGAACTATTTAGTAGAACCAGAAACCCCTCCACGCTATTGCGCAAGTCGAGGAATCTGTAGCCTCCACGGTCGTAGAATCGTGGGAGCCTCTTATTCAGACCCTCTAAGCGGCTCTGTACCAGAGGTCCGTAATCTATCCTGTCGACTATGCTGCAAATTGTGAGCTGTGCTTTCATCTCGCACGTAGGACTGGCAGTCTTCACCACTTCCGACAGCTGCTTGAAGCCAATTTCTTCCAACCCAATGTGACAAACTTCATTGGTACCACCTGTAGTTGGGTGCACCCTGTGCTCTTCATGACACTCAGAAGGACACGTTCCACATCTGGAATGATTCTACCCAGTGTGCACAATGGTCTCTTTTCACTCCATGGAATACATGTCCCTAGGCGGCACCATAACACGCCTAACATTGGAGCTCCCAGCTGCCAGTAATCCCACCATCTGTGTCTGCCGGATCCTGCACGCTGAGAGATTTCCTGTGAAACAGGACAAGGCATGGCATCTGGTTGAGAGACATTTCCAGCCACACTGGTCTTTTTTCCCTCCATGGAAGGCATGTCCCTACGGGGCCCCATTACGCGCCTAACAGTGGAGCTCCTAACTGCCAGTAATCCCACTATCTGCACTGCAGGATCTTGCAGGCTGAGAGGTTTCCTGTGAAACAGGACAAGATATGGCATCTGCCTGAGGGACATTTCCAGCCACAGATACCTCCTGTTACCTGTTGTCAGACTAACTGGGGAGGCCTTACGATCGGCCCCCGCGACGTTTTTTGCAGCCTGAGGCGACTTCTCATTCAATTATAGAGGATGCATCACCACAACGCGAGCAACAACTGTGCTGGCCACCGGTGCGGACCGATCGGCGGGCTCGTGAGTCGAGCTCGCGTTCGTTGGAACCCCATAGGCGGTCCACAAACGGGTTCTACGAATCGCAGAGACGGGAACCCTCTATTACCAAGCAAATCGACAGATATCTCCCAGGTGTCGCTACCATGCCCCTTTGCGATGGTAATCACCCCTGGAGCCCTGGACTACCAAGCGATGCCTCTGCGATGAAGTCACGGTATTCACAACTCACTCGGATAGCTCACAACTGTAAATGAATGCCGTTGGCAAAAGGTAGGTGTAGAATCCGACTTCCCAATTTAAAAGAAACTGTAGAGAATGAAAAGAGTAGCGAGTGATATTGGACCCTAACAAATCCTGAAATCTGGACTGTGGTGCAGTCTGCTTAATGGCATAGTTCTAGCTTGGTCTGGAAGGTGGGACGTTGCTTCTGAGTTAAAAGTTGTGGCAACAGATTTATCTATGGCGTCAAGTAATGTTTAAATTCGTGCTATATTTAACGCATTTTAGTATATTTGACGAACTTTTCATCATGAAAATCTTAAGTTACGAGGCATATTCCGAAGCCTATGTTCGATAATGAACATGACATAGGCAAGTATTTTGATGCATATTGTGTCCACATAAGTTACATGAGTAACTTAAATTGCAATGGGGGTCTACAATGTCAAACCTCTCCCCTCCCCCTCCCGTCAACCACACAGGAAAGTAATGTAGATGAAATATTCATGTGTTTTGCAGTTAGCAATAGGATCGTGTTTTAGAATCTGGCTTTTGCTTGTATCGAGATTTATGTGATAACTTGTAATTAAATTTCTGGGTGAGGGCAATTAAGATTAAATTATGATCCAAATGTCCTAATGAAATGAAATTTAAAAATGACAGATAATTATTGTTAGCGGTATACTGCAGAAATGAATATTCTTCCTCCTGAGAAATTTGTTTCGATCATGGGTTTGTATTCCGTATTGATGCCTTGCACAAACGGCTTGAGCACATATGTCTTTGTAAATGTCACAGATTAAATGCTCTTCATTTCGCTAGACTAACTGAAGTATTCGGAACGGGGCATATAAAAGACTCTTCAGACGCAATCCAAAACATGAAATCTGCCATGAGAGACAAGGAAAATGCTTCCACCTGACATGAGAGACAAGGAAAATGCTTCCACGCACGTTATACTGAAGCACTCTTTTTCAATTGGATGCACAATAGAATTCCCTACTCACCGTACTCATTCCTGAAATATAAAACCCTGTGACATTTGATATTTCTGAAGCTCTGTAAATGGTCAAGAAATGTACCACGGAAATAGAGGAATGTTCAATATGAGTCGTGACATGGGGAACACGCGACAAATCCTGCAAACAAAATGACGTCTTTAATGTGACGTAAGCCACAATCTTTTTCACCTGGCTAAGCTACATATCAGTCTGAGAGGACAGTCAGCTTTTTTAGTATCATGTTTAGCTTGGCCGACCTACAACCAATGTACCTTCCAACCTAACCTAGATCACGGGCAAAGGTACATATCAGTCCTTCATTATAACAAGTTTTTCTGTTTTTAATATTTTACTTTTACATTCGCTCGCTTCGACAACTAACAACAAAACTATTCACATACGCAGCAAAAGGTGTGACATCAGCCATTAGCATTACGTCACTGACCAACGCCAACGGTTTGTACCGAACATTCCTTTTGATCCTGTACACTAATTGGCTTAATAAGGCTCAGTCAATTTGTGACAGGTGTAAAATATTATGTAAGAACTTGTAACGTATCATTTTATCCTTAGATACAGTATCACCGTCATCAGAAAGTACGTATGCTAGATTCCATTACTGAGAAAGAGCTTTGTGCATCCGTGTTTGACGTAAGCAGGTTTGGTATGACCTGATACAGTTACATGCAAAGTGAGATGGTGTGTGGATACCACATCAGTACTGATTTAAGTTGTGTCTCAACATTATCTACGAACTCCATTTCCACACTAGTAATAATACAGAGGTCACCGATATCTATCGGTTTGCGCGGTAATAGAGCGTCGCCATGTCTGGTAGCCCTAGACGCCTGTGGTCCACAACAGTGATACCCATCCACTGCAGCCTCAAACTGTGTAACCGAAGCCAACTCAGCTGAGAGCAAAGTGTCACAAACTCGGCTCGCATTTGCACACAGTAATCACTGCCCCTCTCCATATTAAAAACGGTGGAAAACTACTCTACTCAAAAAACGGCTGTCGACGCACACTGCGAAATTCTACTGTAGACACTAACGAAAACACAAGAACTGTGTCTAGGAAATTAGATTAAGAGGCAGGGATTGAAAAACTAAATTACCAAAGCAAAAAGGTGAGACTAAATACATTTCTCCCGATGAGTAACTTGTAACATGTAAGAAATCGGTTACTTTCCGGCACTAACGAATACAAGAGAATTGTGTGTAGTAAATATTAAATTAACATGAAGAAATTCAAAAACTAAACTACCAAATTATACAGATGAAACTATATATTTCGGCCTGGTTAGGAATATGTAAAGTGACACAAAACCGGATACTTTGTTGTTGGTGCTGTTGCTCGGCTGGAGGATGCTGCCTCACACAGTCATAGTGTCCACGTACAGCCGTTTGTCCTGCAGATAAAATAATGTCGTTACTCCTAATAACAAGCAAATGCAGCGAGTCGAGTAGTCTATACTGTCCCTATCTGAATATCTAAACGTCTAGATAGTTACTAACACTCATACACACACACACACACACACACACACACACACACACACACACACAAAACATTTAACACTGTAAGTGTTTACACGCAAAAAATTGTTCTACAGGAAAAATTAAGGCTTACTCATAAGTAAAATTTCTCTAATAAGTGATGAAATCTCTCAGTTATTGAAAACACAGAACGTATAAGCACAGAATGTACAGACATAAATATTTTCATCATATGGCAAAGGTCTTAATTAGTATGTAACAAATATACGCATCAAAAAAAGTTTTGCTTCACCTACATTCCGAGAGTTTCGGAGCCTGCACAGAAAATAGGAATAGGGATCAACATAAACATCATTTTCGCCCTTTTTATTGCTCATGAAAACTACACATTGCATGTTGTACCACCACACAGCGAGACTTTCAAAGTTGGTGGTCCAGATTGCTGTACACCTCGGTACCTTTAATACCTAGTAGCACGTATTCTAGCATTGATGCATGTCTGTATTCGTCGTGGAATACTATCCATGAGTTCATCAAGGCACTGTTAGCCCAGATTGTCCCACTCCTCAACGGCGATTCGGCATAGATCCCTTAGCGTGGTTGGTAGGTTACGTTGTCCATGAACAGCCCTTTTCAATCTATCCCAGACATGTTCGATAGGGTTCATGTCTGAAGAAGACGCTCACCACTCTAGTCGAGCGATGTCGTTATCCTCAAGGAGGTTATTCACAAGATGTGCACGTTGGGGGCGCGAATTGTCGTCCATGAAGACGAATACCTCGCCAATATGCAGAAGATATGGCTGTACTATACGCCGGGGGATGGCATTCACGTATCGTACATCCGTTACGTCACATTCCATGACCACCAGTTGCATACGTCGGCCCCACATAATGCCACGCCCAAACAGCAGGGAACCTCCACCTTGCTGCACTCGCTGGACAGTGTGTCTAAGGCGTTCAGCCTGACCGGGTTGCCTCCAAACACGTCTCCGACGATTGTCAGGTTGAAGGCATATGTCACACTCATTGGTGAAGAGAACTTAATGCCAATCCTGAGCGGTCCCTTCGGCATGTTGTTGGGCCCATCTGTACCGCGCTGCACGGTGTCGCACTTGCAAAGATGGATCTCGCGGTGGACATAGGGAGTGAAGTTGCGCATCATGCAGCCTATTGTGCACACGACGTCCTGTGGCTGCACGAAAAGCGTTATTCAACATGGCGGCGTTGCTGTCAGGGTTTCTACGAGCCATAAACTGTAGGTAGCGGTCATCCACTGCAGTAGTAGCCCTTGGGTGGCCTGAGCGAGGCATGTCATCAACAGTTCCTGTCTCTCCGTTTCTCCTCCATGTCCGAACAACATCGCTTTGGTTCACTTAGAGACGCCTGGACACTTCCCTTGTTGAGAGCCCTTCCTGGCACAAAGTAACAATGCGGACGCGATAAAACAGCGGTATTGAGCGTCTAGGCATCGTTGAGCTACAGGCAACGCCCTCCATCTAATAGGTGCTGCTCATGCATGGTTGTTTACATCTTTAGGCGGGTTTAGTGACATCTCTGAACAGCCAAAGGGACTGTGTCTGTGATACAATATCCACAGTCAACGTCTATCTTCAGGAGTTCTCGGAACCGGGGTGACGTCAAAATTATTTTATGTGTGTGTAAATATGTATATACATCTACTCATAAATATATTAGTTTGTTCATTTAAAATTAGCTCTGTCATTGACATCTGAAAGTGAGAATGTTTCGATCACATACAATTTTTGGGAACACAGATATATTATTGTTTACAATATTTATCCTGTGTGACTTTGAGGCTACAAAATTTTTATTCCTCATGGTGAGTAACAGTCAGGATCTCTTCCGTTTAGGTGCCATCATTTTCTGCAGTCTCACTGAAATTACCAGACTGAGAGAAGAACGCCCCCACTTCCATACCTAATATCTCATCATCATCTAAATCGACGCGATTACTTTGCTATTCACAACAAAGTGCCTGGCAGAGAGTTCAATGAATCACCTCCAAGCTATCTCTTTACCGTTCCATTCTCAAATGGCGCGCAGGAAAAGTGAGCACTGAAGTTTTTCTCTTATTTTGTCGTGATAATCATTTCTCCCTATGTAGGTGGGTGCCAACAGAATGTTTTCGCAATCGGAGAAGAAAACTATTGACTGAAATTTCATGTCAAGATCCCGTCGCAACGAAAAACACATCTTTTTTAATGATTACCACTCCATTTCACGTATCATATCTGTGGCACTGTCTCACCTATTTCGTCATTATACAAAACGAGCTGCCATTCTTTGAACTTTTTCCATGTCATCCATCAGTCCCACCTGATGCGGATTCCCCCCCCCCTCCCCCCCCCCCCAGCAATACTCCCGGATAGGGCGTACAAGTGTGGTGTAATCAGTCTCTTTAGTAGACCTGTTACACCTTCTAAGTTTTCTGCCAATTAATCGAAGTCTTGGGTTCGCTCTACCCATAACATTATCTGTGTGATCGTTCCAATTTATTTGTAACTGAAATCCCTATGTATTTACTTGAATTTACAGCTTTCAGGTTTGTGTGACTTATCGCATAATCGAAATTTAGCCGATTTATTTTAGTAATATTGTGAATAACTTTACACTTTTCTTTATTCAGGGCCAATTTCCACTTTTCCCGCCATACGGATACCTTATCTAAATCATTTTGCAATTCGTTTTGGTCATTTGATGACTTTACAAGACGGTAAATGACAGCATCATCTGCAAAGAAGCTGAGAGGGCGACCCAGATTATATCATTAATATAGATCAGGAACGTTAGAGTGCCTATAACACTTCCTTGGGGAACTTCTCTTTTAGTATTTCCGTGTATTACTACGCACTGTGACCTTTCTGGTAGCAAATCACAAATCCAGTCGCACTACTGACTCGATATTCCATAGACACGCAGTTTGGTTATAAGATGCTTGTGAGGAACGGTGTCGAAAGCCTTCGGGAAAGATAAAGATTGGGAAACAAATTCACATACCCAGTCGATAGCACTCATTATTTCATTGGTATAAAGAGCTAGGTGTGTTTCACACGAACGATATTTTCTGAATCCGTGCTGACTATGTGTAAATAAATCGTTTTCTTCGAGGTAATTCATAATGTTCGGCACAGTTTATGTTACAAAACCCTACTGCAAATCAACGTTAGTGATACGAGCCTGTAATTTAGCGGATTACTCCTATTTCCCTTTCTGGGTATTGGTGTGACTTGAGCAATCTTCCAGTCCTTAGGAACGGATCTTTCTGTGAGCGAGCGGTTGTATGTAATAGCTAAATATGTATATGCATACTCTGAGAGGAACCTGACTGGTATACAATCTGGACCAGAAGCCTTGCCTATATATATGACCAAAATTTCTTTGGGTTTTCTGCCAGATTCAAGACAGAGTTTCGTTGTGGAAATTCTTAAACGCAACTGGCATTGAAGTGCGTGCTATATTTCGAACTTTTGCCAATCCTCGGGATTTTGCGTTCTTTTAAAACTGGCATGCTCTTTTCGCTGCTTCTATAACAGCGATCTGACCCGTTTTGTACCATAACTTACTAATTTATGTGGTATATATCTCTCAATCGCCGTCGATACTATCCCTTTGAAATCATTCCACATCTTTTCTACGCTTACATGACCAGATCGAAGTGAGTGGAGACTGACTCTCAAGAAGGCCTAAAGAGCAATTTTATCAGATTTCTTAAATAGAAGTACTTTGCGTTTCTTTTTAATGCTTGTGGGTGTTACAGTATTCAACCTAGTAGCAACTGCCTTGTGGTAGCTAATCAGTGTATCCGTCACAATTCTCCTTATTTGTTCGGGATGATTTGTTGCTAAGAGCTCAAGTATGCTTTGCAACCATTTACACTTGGAGTGGGCTCATAAACTAATAGTTCAAAGTAATTTTCTGACAAAGCATTCAGTACAATTTCATATGACGTTTTGTGCTTGCCAAAGTCTTTAAATGTATTATTTTTTTTTCAGCTTATCGAGGGTAGATTAAAGTCACCATCGACTGTAATTGTATGAATGGGGTACTTGTTTGAAACGAGACTCAAGTTTTCTTTGAACTGTTGAGCAACTGTATCTTCTGAGTAAGGGGGGGCGGGGGGTGTAGGAGTTGGTAAAACGATCCAATTAATAGTTTCGTCCCATTGTCAAGTATAATGCCCTACCCATACCATTTCGCAGGAAGTGTCTACTTCAATTTCACAACAAGGTAAACTACCTCCACCATCAACTGTAGGTAATATATCCTTTCAGAATAGTGTTAGATCCACTGAAAAAATTCGTTTGAACTTATTTCCGCCTTAAGACAGCTTTCTGTGCCTATAACTATTTTTTCTCGATTGATTTCTATTAAGACTTGAGCTCTTCTTCTTTCCCAACACAGCTACGACAATTTACAACTACATTACCGATAGTTTCTGCACCTACCTTACTGTGTTTTACGGTATACTTTTAGCCGGACACCCTTTCTATGGTTTTCTGGGACACTATAACCAAAGAAAACCGCCCATTCGCTTCCACGCAGCCCCCGCTAACCGTGTATCCGCTTCCTGTGAGTAGTACAGTCCTGACTTATTAAGCGGAACCAGAAAACCCACCACCTGATGGCGCAAGTCAAGGATTTGCAGCCTACACGGTCACAGAACCGCCTGAGCCTCTGGTTCAGACCCTCCAGTCGGCTCCGCACCAAAGGGACCACAGTCGGTTCCATCGACGACATTCAGATTGTGAGCTCCACCTTAATCTCGCAAGCAAGACTGGCAGTGTTTACCATTTCCGCCAGCCTCCCGAAACCAGAGAGTATCTCCCCAGATACTAAGCGCCACACGTCGTTGGTACCGGCATGAGCCACCACCTGCAGTTGGCTGCACCCTCTACTCTTCAAGGCATCTGGAAGCACCCTTTCCACATCCGGAATGACTCCCTCAGATATGCACACAGAGTGCATGCTGGCTTCCTTCCCCTCATTGACAGCCATATTCCTACGGGGCCCCAATACGCAATTAACGTTGAAACTCCCAACTACCAGCAAACACACCCTCTGTGAATGCCCACACCTTATGGTCCGAGAAGCTTCATCTGGAACAGGGTGGACGGCTGCATCTGGCTTAGAGACTTTGTCAGACACAGATCATGCCCGAAACCTGTTCGTCAAACGAAACAGGGAGGCAATACGATCTGCCCCTCGGAAACTCTTTTGTGGCCTGCCAGACTTTGGAATGACCTTCCACTCGACCGCAGGTGAGGGGTGAACCTGAGTGCAGGCAGTACCTGGGCGGCCACAGCAGTGAACCAAGCAGGTGACACATAGGACATGCTCGATGTCCGTCCAATCCGCATGTCTGACCCCTCAAAGTGATTCCCATTGGTAGCAGCCTCAAGCTGTTGATGGAATCCAATAGTGCCTGGAGCTGTGAACGAAGGGTCACTACCTAAGCTCGCATCTGTACACAGCTGTCACAGTTCCTCTCCATTACTGAAGTCGCTCCAATTTGAAGCTCATCAAAATATATAACAAACAAATGGTGTACTCAGCTTATTAGCAGCAGTAACTCGAGATGATCTGTCACTGTCAGTCTAAGCAAGACTGAGCTACACTAAGCAAAACAAACAAAAGCCCACGTATGAGGGTCAATACAATCGTCGATAACAGCAGTGGTACTGTATGCCACACTGTTATTACAATAAAAGTTTGTGCCTAGTAACCACTCAAACATGCAACAAATTACAAAAATAAACTAGTAATACACAGATACAAGAAAATAAGACGCTCCTAATTGGAGCTTGTAAAAATATGTACCAAACGAACGGTGCAGTCGCCCTATTAGTAGCAGGAAATCGAGGTGCTCTCTCTCTCTGACGCTCTAACCGACCTCAGTGTTTAGAATGTGATGTTGTCCTGGAGAAATACCAAACTGTCGCTGTCACAAAAGATGTCTGTCAGCTAAACTGATTCAGGTGTAGGGCTCACTAGCGTCCAAGATTAAAGTGTGTAGCAGTAATTAAACACAGAAACAGTTTTACAACAGAGATTAAATGTATGAAATAATATCTTTTTTCCTACAAAGGGAGTTCATAGGACAAGAAAAACTCTCTTCTAAACAGAAGTGTGTAAAACAACAGGCTAAACTACTGTACAATAATTTAGAGTCCAAGAACAGAGCATTGCGCACGCCAAAGTTCAGAAGTGCCAGTGTTCACAACTCTAGCGATCTGTGTAGCTTCAGCTTAATGTTTACATCGTCCAATAGAATCAGTATAGTAGTTAGGATGCAGTATATGAGGTGCGACAATAAAGTAATGAGACTGATGTGAAAATAAATGTTGTTTACCGTTTTAGTCAAGTTCAGTGTTGTCTCCTTGAAAATAGTTCCCTTCTGATTACACATACTTTTTCCAGCGCTTCTGCCATTAATGGTAACATTTCTGGAACTCGTCTTCTGTAATATCCTCCAAGACCCTTGTCACAGCTTTTTGGACATCTTGTGTTGTTTGAAAATTGAGTCCCTCGACCCTCCTTTTGACTCCTGGAAATAGAAAAAAGCCGCACGGAGCGATATCTGGTGAATAAGGTGGCTGTGGTAGTACTGAAATTTGTTTTGAGGTTAAAAATTGCTGTACTGACAGAGCAGTATGGGATGGTCCATTATCGTGATCCAGAATCCAATTATCAGCAATGTTGGCACAGACACGAAGAATTCTTTTACGAAGTCTTTTTAAAATTTCTTTGTAGTAATATTGGTTAACTGTTTGTCCAGGAGGCATCCACTCTTCATGAACAATTCCCTTCGAATCACAGAAGAACACAAGCATGTATTTCACTTTTGACACTTGACATGCGAGCTTTCTTGGGACTGGGTGATCCCTTTGACCACCATTGCGAACTTCAGCGTTTTGGCTCTGGACCGTACTGAAAAAACCAACTTTCATCACCAGTGATAACACTGCTCAACAATTCTGGATTGATTTCCATTTGCTCTAATAGATCGGCTGCCACATTTTTCTGTGTTTCTCGCTGTTGTGATGTGAGAATTTTGGGGACCATTTTCGCACAAATCTTTCTCATACCAACATCTTCAGTTATTATTAGACGAAACATTTCTAGACTGATGTTCAGTTCTTCTACAATCGTTTTCACGGATAATCTTCAATCAGATCGTACGAGTTCACGCATCCTGGCCAAGTTGACATCCGTCCATGAGGTTGATGGTTGTCCACCGCGATCTTCATCTTCAACATTCGTTCTGTCTTCGTTAAACATTTAATGCCAACAAAAAACTTGAGCTCTTGGCATAACCTCCTCTCCAAAAGCCTTCTGAAGCTTACTGTAAGTTGTTGTCGCGTTTTCACCCAATTTAAAGCAAAAAGAAATTGCTTACCATTGCGCAATATTATGCGGTTCCATTTCCATAACGAGAGACACAAACACGTGTTAACTTATTACAGCACAACTCAATACTGAGCGGTTGCATCGATGTGCCGCTTGGACTAGAAGCAGCTTATAGACCAAGGTCAAAGATATTGTGCCTGCGCAATCCTGCAGGGTTGCCACATATTGCAAGGAAAATAAGTCTCATTACTTTATTGTCGCACCTCGTATGTCGGGGTTTACTGCAGTTTAACTCATCGTATAATTTCTTTTGGAAAGCATTATTCGAGCACATAGAAACAGTTGAAATATAACAACTTCACATTGGTAGAATTACTGAAACAATGAGGGTTTTTATATCTCTTTCAATGGCTAATACTAGCATTCGACGACACGGTAGCACTGCGTGTTCGGCCAGAGGGGTATCCGATGGACTTGGATGTGTGTCACTGGACATCCACCCTAAACAAATGCAAATAATAATAAAGAACGAATTGTCATTAGAGAAATTGCTGTGTGGATAGGCTGATGAGCTACAGATGTAAAGGTCGAGTGTTTGGCTGTAACTGGAGTCACCTGTCATCTTTTTCCGTTTTAGACTTGTGAAGGTAATATTTTAAAAGTTAAGTACTGTGAAGTTGTAGGGTTTTCTAGGTTCCACATTCTTTCAAAACGTTCAGTTTCATAATATTCTAGTCTTTAAGCAAACAGAGAAACAGCCACACTAAAAATATAGAAAATGGATGTATTTACTTGTAATTACTTCGACTGCCACCTTGTGTCTATATAGTTTTCAACTAGTAGAAATGTATCAGTTCACTGGCATACGTCATAGGTCTGCTTCTTGAGTGGCTAATGGGAATGCTCACGAGCAAATAATTTCTCCCTTTGAAAACGGTGTTAGTGAGTCTGAGGCAGGACATCATAATGGTTTTGTTGCTTCCAGAGCAAGAAGATGGAGGTAGCGAGACGTCCAGTACCTGGAAGACCGCTTGTCTCTACACGGAGGCAAGATGAAAAGTTAGTGAGGGCGGCCCAGAATGCTCATTTGTCACTCGTCCGAGAACTAAGGAGAGCTTCACATTTCCCCGGCTCGTCGTGAACTATTCTCAGGAGATTAAAGAACCACAGAATCAGGTCCCGTCTTGCTCTTATCAAAGAACCGTTGTCTGGCGAACAAGCCGTGATTAGCCTAGCAATTGCGAGTTCCTGAGAAGATATCGTTTGGAGGAATGTCATTTTCTTTGATGAGTGCACAACTGAATCCACGGGTAGAAATCCTGCTCTTGTTTACCACATAGATGGGCAACGATGTGAATTGCGCTTCGTGTACACACAGGCTAGAAGCGGACACATAAGTGTGAAACATTTGCGGTGGATGTCTTATACGGGTGAAGGACCTTTAGAACATACTCAACGAATATTAAATTCAGCATGGTATGAACATTTCCTTGAAACTGTAATCATCTCTGGAGCTCGAATTTTGAACCCTGAAGGACATCTCACTTACTAACGTGATAATCATGCAACAGACACTAGCATAAGGATTCAGAGCTGGTTTCAAAGGAGGGATACTATTATTCATTGCCTTCCGTGGCCTCCAAAGTCACCTGATCTCAGTCCCATTGGGCACGTATGAGCTCAGCTGAAGAAGACTCTGCAGGATATTGGCCAGACCTTCCTCTGGGAACTGCGGATTCCCAGTTGGTTCGTTCTTCATGGGGGAGAATTACCATGGATTTGGACTTCTTCCACAGACTTAACATTTCTTTGACTCGAAGGGTCCCAGCTGTTCTTAATGCCAATGACATGTGGACAAAATACTGAGGCTACACGTAGCCTACTGTTCATTTTAGTTTATTTTCTTTTTCTGTAAAATGCCTACATAGTTATTAGGCCAGCAATATTAATTTCAAAGCACAAATCTACTTGCTACTTTACCATCTGAATGTTTATGGGAGGTCAGATGAATATCACCTTCCAAAGGAGATTATTTGTATTTTTATGGGAGGTCAGATGACTATCGTCCTACAAGGATGATTATTTATTGTTATGGGATATCAGATAAATATTACCTTCTAAGGAAGACTATATTTAGACATCAAATTCACGAACCATAATTAGTTATCTATTGAAGAGAACATTAAAAAAGTATAAAAATGAAAATATAATGTAGTAGCAAAAAGTAAATGAAGCACGAAACATTTGCGGCGTGGTAAAAGGCTGTGGTGTGATTCGATTTTACACATACTCCAGCTATCAATACAGTAATCTGACACGCAACCAAGGAGCTACCGATCTCTTCCTTTAGCTTCACCGTCTAGTAGGCGTACTGTTGTTAAAGAGAGAATATTAAACTGGAAACAAGAGATACGGGAGGCACATCCTCTCGCTCGTGCAAGCGACATGAAGGACCTAGAAAAAATGCCTATCAGCTGATGCGTTTCTCTAGGTTGAAAACTACATATACACAAACGGTGGTAGTAGTAATTACAAATAAATTCATCTGTTTTCAATACTTTTACTATGACCATTCGTCTGTGTGTTAAAAGATTAGACTACTATGAAATGGAATTTTTTGAAAGAATTTGGAACCTAGAAAAGCCTACAACTGCAAAATTTGAAACTTTGTGGAGAATTAAGGTTTAAAATATTACCTGCACAAGTCTGCATAAAAAAATGACAACTGACTGCAGTTAAATTCGAATGCTCGTCCTTTACGTTCGTAAATCGTCATCGGATCCTCCCAGCCATTAAAGAGACGTGAAATTTTCGTTGTCGTAGTAATTCTACTGACCTAGAGTTATTATATTTCAACCGTGGTCGAATAACGATTTTCAAAATAAATGGTACTATGAGTTAAATTGCAACGAATCTCGAAATATACTGTAACCTAACTGTTCTATTACTTCTGTTTGACGACGTAAACACCAAGCTCCACAGACCGCTAGAGTCGTGAAAAATGCCGCTTCTGAACTTGGACATGTGCAATGCTCTGTTCTTCGAATATAAATTATTCGGACCTCTCATTCTTCATATACATATGATCATCCGTCCAAATAGTGGAATATTAAGCACATGACACTTGATAGAAATAGTGGTTTTCGCTGTTAGCGTTCTTGTTTTGTTTAGTTCCCATGAAATGAAACTCAAGACGTTGTTTCGACGCTCTTCAGGCTGCAGTTAGAGGGTGCCAGATATCTGGGCACCACCCGGTTTGGGCCAGTTTACAACAAACTCTCCGGATATAGGGGCCAATGACTTTAATCTATGGGCTTCAATCATTTTGAACAATTTCAAGTTCGAATGTTAAATTCTTATTGTAGCCATTCTTATTCTGACAACTTTTCACTGTTGCACCTGAAATATTCGGTTAATAGACTGTTTACAAAACTAATAAGTCGTGGCAGCATGTTAACTGGAAATGCTTACTTTTTATGTTCGTTTGTCCTCTGTCAGTTATCAGTTTACCGGCAATTGTTGGAACCCTCGGTTTCATAATTCAGAATAGTGAGTTATAACAGTGACATTAAGTGCCGGTATCTAAGTTAGTTCCGTGAAGAATTGTTGAAGTACGAAAATTATAAGGAGTTATTACAAAAAATTCGCAGTGAAGAATATATGTATAAGTGCAGAATATGCAGTGTGTGATTCACGGTTAAATATGATGGCATGTAAGCCGTGAATAGACATTTAGAACCAAAAATACGCAAAAAGAATTTTATCACACAAAAGAAAATTAATTTCTCCTCAAAAAAGCAGTTGTCTGCAGACTTCGACGTAACCATAGTAACGGAATTAACTTTGACTTATCATGGTGTGAAACATCACCACTCTAAAAATTCTCAAAATTCTGGTAAAAAGTTATTCGTATATCAACGTTTTCAGAGACCACTTTGTAGAAACGAAAGTAGGACATGTTAGCTCTACAAGTCAGCATTAGTACGAAATGGTTCTAAGCTTATTAAAGAAATGTGTTCCGTTTTCATTAGGTTCAGAAGGTTCAATTAGGGGCAGTAGAAAACCGTACACGATAGTTGTAACGTCCTTCTCCAGAGATGAGGGAAAATTTAATGAAGTTATTGATTTCCATGAAGATGTAAACAAATCTGCTGGAGCCATTTCAAATAAACTAAAAGCTATTTTATTTGAAACTGGTGTAACACTAACCAATGTAGTTTCTTATTCAGTTGAGATTGATCTGTTAATTTCGGTAAACGTGAGTCTATATGTACTAAATTAAAAGACGTAGAATCAGACTTAGTGAAAACCGATTGTTGTTGTCAAATATTACATAACTGTGCTAAATTTGGATTCAAGCTTCTGAAATATTTGTTTATGTCGCGCTTTGTAGTCTGACATGATTAAGGCCTTAAGGCACTCTCTTACAACTGACTAGGGGAACCAAGTACCAAAGTTATGACAAAGCCTTCCCAATAATAATCATAATAACAATAACAAAGGCTGACACAAATAGCAATAGTAATAATACTAAAAAGCATTTGAAATGATACAGATTAACGTAGCACAATTGAAGCCATGTTCAATATTACCAAAACCAGAATTTATGAAGTTAGAAGAGAAGACTGAAGTGACTGTGTCAGTGGCTGTTACGAAAGAGCACCGAACAAGGTGTAGGGAAAAGTTCTGTGAGAGGGTAACTGACGAGAATGAGCCGCACAAAAACAGGAGGGGAGACTATTGTGATAGAAGGTTTACCATTAACTGTCTATTGAAGTTCAGAAGGGATTTGATTTCTCTGATATTTTGAGGAAGGTTACTGCAAATTAAGTTTCTTCATATTGTAGCTGATTTAGAGAAAATGGTAGTGATATGTGATGGTACTGAAAGAATTTTACTCTGCTTAGAATGAGTATTTCTGATGTAGTCTTCTGATATAGAGTAAGAGTTGAAAGAAAAAAGAAAGCAAGACAGAGCAAACATATTGATACCCTCTACATTTATCAGCACGTAGCCATAATAATTCTTCGTAGGCTGGTGTGATATGGTCGAAAAAGCGTACATAACGAATATATTGTCCAGTTCCAGCCTGTGTGACGTTTCGCCAAAGACCAGTAGTGGGATAATTAGTGTCTCTACAAGCTCCTTTGTAAGCTCGAAAAGAAATAGTCTTTTATATTTGTGAGGTAACTGAAATGATACTGAAATCTTCTTACTGAATGCAGTTGTGTGTTCATTACAGTTTAAATGTCTAATGGGACTTCTGATACTACATTCTACCACTGTGACCTATTTGTTTTAATCGTTACACAATTATGGCGAGATGTAAGGCATAAGTGGAGCCAGTTACGGTACTGGAATAAAAAATTTTACTTTTAAGTTTAGTAAGCAGACTTTGTGAGTTAACGAGCATTTCGCTCTCATGTGAGTATATGGCCGAAAGAGAGAGCCTTCCAGGAATTGTGATACGAGTCCTATTATCCAGGACTGTGTGCCACAAATAGCGCAGATTCGTCACAAGATGGGGAAATTCACAGGCGTCTATTATGTTGAATGAAGCCAGGCGGATGAGGCCTAAGCGCTGTAGTGTGCGAGTGAGACAGACGAGAGCCCCTCGTCATAGGGAAACCCCGTAGTAGGAGATGTTTGTGCCCAGGGAGACGTAGCAGTGTTAAATATTTCGGACCCAAGATCGCCCACAAAATGAAACCTTTATGACAACTATTTAATTACGTAGTAACTCAGGGAATGAAGCCACAATAATTTTAATCTACCATCTTTCTTAAATTTTCATGGTAATCCTAATATATCTTGAATATTGATCATATCGGTAATTGCTTAGGATTTACTGTTATAGTGAAATTAACTAGTTTTGTAACAAAGATCTGAATGCTAAAATCTGAACGCTTTCATATATAAGCGCGTCACTAAAATGACAAATGTTGTAAATATCAATCATGTAACTTTATTTGTTTAAAAGATGTAGTAAATTTAACTTATCAGTATTTTCATTTAAGCATCAAACCGTCATTTCCTCCAAACAAAACACATTGGACGATGACAGCATGACACCTTATTGAATCATTAGGTAACCAAATATTTGTTGTAAAGCTTAGTGCATAATAGCTACTTTTGTCCTTTCTGTAGCAGAAAGCGCATTGGTGCAAGGCTACTGGTGGTGACATTCAAAGTTAAGAAGGAAATTGTATTGGTTTTATGTAAAAGAATTTAACATTTATTATGTAATGGATATTATTGTTTCTTTATTTAGAATTTGAAAGTGGTCAAGCTTTGATTATTGAAATATGTTAAAATGTAAAATAATGTAGAATAAGTTGTAGCCTACCAGAGGGGTGGCTTCAGGGAAGGGCACTGCACTATTTAGTTGAGCGATGAGTTTCGACACGCGGGACACGCGGCCGGTAACGGGCAGAGGGACAGTTCTGGTCTAGACACCAAAGGGACAGCCCGAATTGAGATGCAAAGACGGACAGTCGGTCTTTAGGTAGCTAGGAAGTGAAACGACTTAGAAAATTTCGCGTTGCGTGGTATCACGGGACTTAGTCTCTGAGCGGTGAGCAGCTGCGAGCCTGGTGTGAACTGCAACCTTTCGTGTAGATATTGAGGTGGAGTATTGGACTTGTATTTCACGATGATATTGTGAATGATCGAACTGTGTCAAATGGATATGCGCTCGAGTGTAACAGTAACTCTAAGTACGATCACTTGCGCTGTTAGTTTTCTATGTGAATAAACGTTATTCTAACCAAATCACAACTGTGTGGCCTACATCATATATGGGTCGTCAATTTAGTTCCCGATATTATTATTACTGTTATTATATGTTATATATTAACTCTGTGTGTTGGTACTTTAGGACAGGGATTGGCAACCAGCATCCCGCGGGAGATTCACGAGGGGAATAGGGAAGGGCGGGGCGGGATGGAGAAATCCGGTAGTGGTAACAGAAGTACTCTCCACCATACACCATTAGGTGGCTTGAAGCGTATGACGTAGGTGTTGAGGTATCCAGCCCGCTATCAGCTTCAGTACGTTCCACCGAAGTAATTTATTGGTTTAAAATTAATGTATCTTTGGAAAACCATACTGAATATTCCACTAGAACTATGCTAACTTATTCACTGCAGATTATTAAACTATCTTAACAAGAGTATACCTTTAGTGGGAGTGAAAATATGTGTACAGTTGGGACTGGTAGTAAGATGTGGTGTGGTGGCTCCTTAGGTAGAGCACTCGGTAGTGAAAGGTGAAGGTCCCGAGTTCGAGTCTCGGTCTGGCACTCAGTTTGAATCTGCCAGAAGGTTTAGGCAGTTTACATCGTTGTTTATATGGAGTGTGGCACTGAGAGCATGTTTGAATGAGGCTGTGACTCCTAAACTTCTGTGCAGTTCCTCACGAAATCATCAGTTCAACCCTGGATAATAGATGACACAAATACTTCTTATCACCTGTAGCAGTGTCTGAGTGATAAGCAGTTTCAAATATTTTGACCTGCATTAGCGCAGAGCTTGCCACTTACACACCGCTACTGCAGAGTTTACGCTCTTCTTATAGCACTGGTCATTGTTTACTCCTGCAGACGACTTAAAATAAGCTGTGTATAGCACCAGAATTTCTCTAACTTAGCTTAATAACTCGTCTATGTACACAGTTCATTATGAAACATCGAAATTTATATCAGTGCACCAAATGTTAGTCTCTAAATTTATCTGTTTTAAGAGAATGGATACTATCATTTCTAAGCAAGTATCAGTCATTCTGAAAGTACTCAGGTCAGATGGTAACACTGAATTTGTGTGCACCTCTGTGTTTACATTTAGAATAGTTACGCTCAGATTACATCAAGTTACAAATAAATGTCCTAACTGTGGTTGATTGATCAGTCCATTCACCATACACAGGACCTGAACCAAGTACAGAGCACAAACCTTCACCTCATCAACATGTCAGGTCCCTCCGCAGAACTATTTAGCGTCTGTCAGATGAATAATATATCATGACGTTGAAAATATTTGTGGTATATGGAGACAGTAGGGGGCCAAGCATGCATATCTCATCTCATTGCATCAACTAACCAGTTTCTAGCAATACTGGTTAAAATTCCCCATACATCGAAGTAACTGCATCCAATCAATTTGTATGTGTTGTAGACATACTGAACACATTAATGCTCAGCACTAGATCACAAATATGACTACACCAGTCTGTCAAATTTAGCATATCACAAGTGACCAGTCTTATCTTTTAGCTAGTACAAGTACAATAAAATGTTTTAGAGGTACCTATATACGTTATATTCAGTAAGGTTAAGCATGCATTTGCAAATGACAATAAAAGTATAACCGTGTTAAATATACACGTCATTTTGCTGTGTAACAGATATGCAGCTGCTGTCTGTAACATGTTAGTGGTGGGACTGCTTCTAATCTTGATAGGGGTACAGACCGTCCTCTCTACCATATTCCGGATAGATTAATAAATAGCTGCAAGAGTTGGGTATTCTGGCCACTATATAACGACCAGAATGCAGCACTTGCCAGTTCTTATTTCCTTTCGTGAGAAGCGATGACATTTCGCGACAATGGATTAAAACCTTGTCACATGTCGATATACGCGTTTCTCAATTATTTTGTTATCGAAATACTGCTCTCGCTATTTAGCCTTACCGGTAAGTGGAGCAACAGCTCGTCGTGTATTATCTTCATATCCAACATTACCACGTGATATTTGAGGAAGGGGTGAGCTCCACACATTGTCTTCTGGTTGGTCTAACATCACCTCATTTGGTGTGCAGTTCATGGACGTACGTGGAAATTCGTTTACGAATTCCAAATTTACCCAGAACTTGACCCGAGTACTATTGTTTCATTTGCACCAGGTCTAGATGAATATATTGAAGTCTCGAAGTACGTGCTCACCTAGGTCAGCCTTTGACACTTGTGGTACATTCTGCCGTCAATTCCTCTCCTGCATTAAACTCTTCATCTCAGAGTAGAACTTGCAACCTATGTCCTCAATAATTTGTGGTGATGGTAAGTTCCTATGGGACGAAACTGCTGAGGTTATCGGTCCCTAGGCTTACATACTACATAATCTTACTTAAACTAAATTACGATAAGGACAACACACACACCAATGCCAGAGGGAGGACTCGAATCTCCGACGGGGGAAGCTGCACGAACCTTGATAAGGCGCCTTAGATCGTGCGGCTACCCTGCGCGACTCAATAGTTCGTTGAATGTATTCAAACCTCTGTCTTCTCCTACAATTGTACCTTCTACAGGTCTCTATAGTACCATGGAAGTTATTATCTAATGGTCTATTAGCCTATTCCTTCTTCTTGTCGCTGTTCGCTGTATGTTCCTCTCTTTCCCTTCTTCATCTTATCAGTTCAGATTATTTTCAGCATTATTTCACAGAACCACGTTTCAAACACTTTGATTCTCCTCTCTTCCGGGTTTCCCACAGCCCATGATCGCTACCACACAATACTATGCTCCAAGCAGCCATTCTCTGAAATTTCTTCCGCTGATTAAGACCTATGTTAGTTAAGGACAAACTTATCTTGGTCACGACTATCTCATTTCCCTGTGCTAGTCTGCTTTATATGTCTTACTTTCCTTCTCCGTTATTGGTTACTTTGCTTTCATGGTAGTACAATTACTTAATTTCATCTACTTCAGTATCACCATCTTTGGTGCTGAACTTCTCGGGTATTCTGATTTCTGCTACATCTCATTACATTTGTCTTTTTCCGGTTTATACTCAATAGCTATTCCTTACTATGTAGACTGTTCATTCAGTTCAATAGCTCCTTTAATTGTTCTATCCTTTCACTGAGGATAGCAACGAAATCTGCGAATGTTAACACTGATATCCTTAAACATTGAATTTTAATCCCATTCTTAAACCTCTCTTTTATTTCTGTAATTCTTCCATGTATAGATTGAACAATGGGGCCGAAGGACATTATTCCTCTCTTACACTCTTCTTCACCTATGCGCATTGTTTCTGGTCGCTCACTGTGATTTTTCCTCTTGATTCCTGTACGCATTGTATATTACCCATCTATCCCTATACCTTACCCCTATGTTTCTCAGAATATCCGACAGCTTGCACCGTTTCAAACTGTCGAACGCATTTTCTAGATCGACATATCTGATGTAGATGTCTTGGGTTTTCTTCAGATTTGCCTCCATTATCAACTGTAATGTCAGAGCTGCCTCTTCCGTAAATCCAAACAGATCATCATCGAACACATCCTTAGCTTTTTCCATTCCTAATGTTGATACTGCTATGAGCAGGCTACTGTATGGTCTTCTGATTCCCCAGTAAAACATTTTGAATATTTTTTGGTTATGGCCAGTCGCTAGGCATAGGGAATGCTGTAAGAGGCATTACAGTAGGTGTGATGAGAGTAAACTTGAAGTTTAAATTCGTAGCATTAGATGATTCCCAGAGATTCCTTGAACACTGTGTCACAGGCTGTTAATAACTACTCTAAAACAGATTTTGAACAGACCACCAGACACGATAGAAAGTTGTGAACCAGTATCCAGAACCAATTGCTCTTGGCACATCATCACTATACCTCTCCAGTTCGTTGAGACTGGACCACCAATGTTCTGTCCGGTAGTAAAAGTTCAATGATTAGTCGTTCACATCGTCAGAGTGAACGCCATGGTATTCATCCCATGGTCACAGTTTTTCCTTCCTGTGCTCTCGGTGGTAATGCCATCATCAGTTTAGCTGTCTCTGATTCTTACAGTGATCCTACCTACCACAGGAACTATGGTCATGTGACTAGGGCCTCCCGTCGGGTACACCGTTTGCCGGGTGCAAGTCTTTCGACTTGACGCCACTTCCGCGATTTGCGCGTCGATGGGGATGAAATGATCATGATTAGGACAACACAACACCCAGTCCCTGAGCGGAGAAAATCTCCAACCCAGCCGGGAATCGAACCCGACCCCTGAGGCTTGACATTCTTTCGCACTGACCACTCAGCTATCGGGGGTGGAATAGGAGTTATGATTATTACTTTCTTCGCCTATGCGTTCATGCTCCAGATTTGTTGTGTAATTGGCGCTCTCTGACCGGTGGCAGTGGTGTATGATCTGATTTCTGATTGTTGGCATCTTGTGATCACATGTCCTTATGAACTTATATTGGCATCCTTGCGAATTAAATCGATGGTATCCACAGTGAATAAAAGTACATACAGATCTTCATGTTCATAATTGACAAATTTTTCTCATATTGAGACTTGAAGTTTTCCTTTTACAATTAGTAGCACATTCGCCCCCAATACGTAGTTTTGTTGACATATTTTACATTGCAGTGCTGGAGGCTACCCACGACACTCGATGTAACGCCCCTTGACCAATAATTGGCCAAGAAGAGTAGTTCAAGTCCGTGATAGGTCTGGCACGAATATGTAGCCTCTGTGATGAAAAGAGCTGTCTCTATCTGCTTAAACTCACCAACAAACTGTATCTTTTGCATCTCACACAACGTCTGAGGCAGTATCCTTGAATAAATACCACGTAATCGATGGTCTGGCGTAAAGACGTTGCATCATATTTCTTGCAATCATCTGATTTGCTCTGAGGAAAGGATTGCCTAATTAATCCATACAGGGTAGTATTTGTGCAACATTAGGTTGCAGCTGAGCACTTGGCCCATCTGTCGGCATAAAAATACATATTTTTTGCCGACGTAACCAATAAGCTGTCATTCTCTATCATTTGGTTAACATGTGTTATATTCCGTTTGATGCAGCGACTCCTTTCACCATGAACCAAAGCTACTTTTTTATTTCGTGCCCATGGAATTCTTCACTTCGTTTGCCTGTTTGATTAAGGTTTGCCTGAACGTGTCATGCTCCGACTCTTTGTGCTGAAGTTACTTTTCTATAATTTCTCTGACTATTTCGGCAGTAACGCCTCCGGATGTGTAGAATGCAGACTCATT
This sequence comes from Schistocerca nitens, assembly GCF_023898315.1. Classification (NCBI taxonomy): domain Eukaryota; kingdom Metazoa; phylum Arthropoda; class Insecta; order Orthoptera; family Acrididae; genus Schistocerca; species Schistocerca nitens. The sequence goes on along the minus strand of NC_064620.1, from coordinate 195,312,444 downwards.
TAGCATACATTGCTCTTGCTTCCAGTGGGAGAAGTTTTGTTCCATTAAATCTTTTGTTTGTTGATATTTTTCTTGCAGCCATTTTGTCAATTTCGATTTCATTGAAGCTGGTGGTGTCTGAATTGATCTGTATCTAATGTTTCTTGTCCAGTTCACAGACTTTGTAGCCTGCGCGCCACGTCAGTGTGTGCTTTCACATTATCCGCTGACACCTGTTTGACCTACACTACCAAGAAAGTTGGCGCTGTGGATCGTATTACGAGCGTGATATTTGCTCCGCTTACGATACTTGCACTGTGGGCAATTCGTCCTAAAGGCGTGAAATTTATTGTTGAGGAAGAGAAGTTTCATTTATTTTTGTTCTTAGCTCTGATTTAGTCAGTTCTTGGATTCTGAGAACAGTACTCATAGCTACTGTCAGCTTTCCAAGTTTCTTCAGCATCTCGTTGACCTGACTAGCGGCATGCATGGTTGGTTGTCTGGCTCCATTGTGAATATCAGATAAAGTCAAATACACAGAAAAATAATAATTACTGTTTAACCTATACAGATACAAATCTACAACACATAGTTGGTGCATAAAAGCCCCATCCCGTAGTCAGATACAACGAAATGGATGCCTGTCAGCAGATGAAGAAAAATCACGGCGACTCCTGTTATATACTATAAACCTAGCTCACGACTACCACCATTACGTGAACTACCACTAATAATAAGCAACACTGATTTTATTTTGTATATGAAACAGATTCTACAGGCTTGAAGTTTGTAGTGTTGTGGTGATAGATTACTGCTAGTTAAAGGAAAATTATGACTTTTTTCCAGCGACAGAAGTTGTTGTCTGATTCATTTTCAATTTTTTTGATTTTCTAAATACTTTCTCTATTGGCACATCTCCACCCATTCCGGGTGGCATAATTCGGGATGTTTTGTCATGTAACAGAAAATAATGCATGGATTCGTAAACAAAAATCGAGGGCTGTCATGGTCGATAATGTAGCGTCCATATGTATTAGTATAGTGTATAAATATACGACTGAACTAATTATTAAATTAGTGAACCAATTATCGTTGAAATTCTGAATTCATATGATTCTCTGTAAAATAATGTCAGTTAGTCGTTAACCTCACTCAGTTCTAGTTCGATAGATACTGAAATAACAATCACTAGTTTCACCATAATTGGACTATTCTCTCTCTATACTGTATGTAACTACATACAGACAAATATTCAGTGTTACTTTTTTGACGACTATTTCCCACAGCAGTAATATATGTGGAAGGCCATAGTTATCAGTACGTAGATATTTTTCTTCAACATATAAAATTACAGATAATGATGAGTTTACATGGTTCACAAGCAGCTACCAAATAAATATTGCAAACTATGTACTTCACCTTACTTCTTTAATTACTTCTTTTCATTAGTTTTCTAGCTGGCAATTTTTTTCCATGTGTTTTCCTGTGTTTCTTACTTAGCAGAAAATGAAACATCCTCTGATGCTAGGATAGAGTAATGTCCGAAAGTACGTCATTTACTTGGGTGCCTATGCCAGAAGAGAAGAAAGGACGAGCAATCTCAACATCAAACAAAATATACGAGGAACAAAATTTTGGTAACGATTAGCAAAAAACTGCTTTGCTTTCCCCTGAACTTCAAAGATATGTTTCTGATAGTAAAAAGAAGTAATATTTCACAAAAACTATTAATGGTAGTAGTACATGGGCGGAGAGGGTTGCGGTTAAGACCTTAGGGCACAGGAACATTAGAAGGGGCACCGGCTCTGCAGTCAGTAACTGTAATTTTCGCTCAGACTTCGTCTATACAGTCAGTGTTTTAATAATGCAAAACTGGTAGGTGACGAAACCCAGGGAAAAACCAATAGCGATTTGTTCAGTAGTTGTAAAACAAGTTTATTGTACTCGTATTACAATTTGTACCGCTTGCGGTACTAGGCTGAGAAAATTGTGGTTAACACTGTTGGGCCTTCAAAGGTTGGTTGGTGTTCGACATGACTAATGGTATTATACGCATAAGATGTGCACAAAAATGTCAAGTTGTTTAGCTATAGAGCTCCTCAGTGAAACGGCTGGATTATACATTCAAAATAATCCAAGACCACAGTTCTAGGGCTTTTGATTGACAGTGAGTGCTGGTTTTTATAATTAGGCTAAATGCTCCCTATGAGCCACTAATTAAATTGTGGCGCTCTATCCACAGCTTGTGGTGTAGTGGATTGACGGCACGGTTGCTCAGCGTGTTCGGTCAGAGGGCTGCTCGCCCTCTGTAGTACAAAAACTGAGTAAAGGAATTAACGATCAAATTGAACAGATGTCTTGTGACGTCCTCCCAGACCAAACGCAAAGAACAATACCGAACAAAATTTAAAAGAAAAAAGTGGCTAGGGTAGCTGCCTGTGGATCACGGTGTCCCGGGTTCGATTCCTTGCCGGGTTGGGATTTTTTCTGCCTAGGGACTCGATGTCTGTGTTGTTCTTCTCATTTAATGATCATCATCATTCCTGAAAGTGGCTAGATTGGACTTTGAAACAAATTGGACTGAGTGAAAATTGGGACTTTGTATGGGCACTGATGACCGCTCAGTTGAGCGCCTCACAAACCAAACATCATTATTATTTGTCGCTATTATCCTCGTAAATTAGTCACAAAAATTAAAGGAAAAATTAAAAAACACGCGGGAAGGAACGTGCAGAGGAAATTAACGCTCACAACTCACACTACGTTTGATACTGAAATGAAATGAGTGTATTACTATAACTTTTAAGCACTTCATCGAAGCAATAATTGACCAACACTGTGTTATATTAACGACTGTGTGAAAGCTTAATGTTAAACCAGAGAGATGTCTCACGTGGATTAAGTGTACATTCCATTATAATCTCGGAAATAAATCAAAATTCATTCAGCCTAAGTTTTAAATTAAAATTCCATGTTGGTGACCTAGTTAGGATCACAAGTTCAAGTCAATCTCATATAGTCATGGAAAAGGTTATGTGTTTTGTCTAGTTCACCTAAGTTGAGTTATTCTGTCTGCACAAGCTACCTCTTTAACAGAAAGATTTCAAGGTATTCGATGGCGGCACAAACGAAAAAGTGCAAGTCCGTGACAATAATTTTATCTTGGAACTCTTACATTTGGTCCGTGTTTGCATAGAGAAACAACAATGTGGGAATTGTGAGTCCACCTTGACACAAAACACTTTTTGATATTTGTTCACTTATTTATTCTCCAAACTGATTTCAGCAACAACACACTAATGATGGCGATATTCGTTGCTGAAATTAGTTTGAGTAATAAATAAATAAATAAATAACAAAAAGTGTTGTGCATCAAGGCAGACTCACAATTCCCATATTGCTGCAATTCCCTGATTTTTAACACTTGAGAGGTGACACACTCATCGCTCATATATATGCACTTTGCAGCTTCGGCCTTGGCAAATGACTAACTAAGAAAGCTTCAGCGCAAGATAGCTGCCGGCTATTTAAACACATACGTGGTCGTATGTCAAGTACATACACTTCCACCTCTCACTATGTACTTAAAAATTGATAATTTCATCCTTATCCATTTGCATATGAATTTCCTCAGTTATCACTGATGTTCATGGTACTCTAGGAAGTCAGCTACGTTGTTCAATAATGGCTATTTTACGGACGTAAACTATAGTTTAAGCCGTTTTTCTGTCAATAAATGAAACAAATAAAACAAAACATATCTAAGCCACTCTTTTGTGCTGCTGCATCTTTCATCGTTATATTAATTATCTTGGCAAAAATTCGACACCTTTTACACGGCATGTGCATTACAGTCTCTAAATTGAAGTACATAATGCTTACGAAAAAAATTCATTTTTACTATAGGTATTTGACACCGAAGAAGTTACAAACTACTTTCTGTATCGAGTGCATGTTTTTATTCACGCACTCGTTTCACTTTTCTCTTTATAACTATGTTTCTGGCTTTTCTGTAACTAGATTGCATCAGTTTTTAATGATCTTGGTTTTATTAACAGCTTTACCCGTCACATAGTTCATACATGGCAGATGCCTTCTACCAGTGGCGACATGCCTTAGGTTTTCTCCAGTCCACGTGTCCGAGCACGCATATACCTGTTACACATATTCTACATGTTTCGTATTCTCAGTGTCCGCCAATCACTAAAACTCAAAGCTGCCACCCCCTATTGGAAATGCCGTGACACTCGCACGCCTCTCCCCCCCCCCCCCCCCTACCTATTGATCACAGCCCACCCAACTTTCCCGTTACGAGCAAGACGTTTATGCATAGCTATGCCTGCTTGTAAAGTTTGCGTTCTCTTGTATAGCGATGTACCGTCACAGAAAACATTTGCTCACCCGTCAATAATCATATTTCGCCCAGATTTTGACTATTCAGTGGTTTTATTAACCGTTTAAAACTGGTAGTTGACGAATCCAAGGAAGCTGTCAACAGCGATCCCTTCTGAAGTATGTCTGACATGTCCATTGTAGTCAAATTTGCATATTCCTATGGTGCTGGACAGAGAAAATACCACTGTGCACTCGCATAGTGAGCAGAGACATCAGCTCGCCAGCAAGTAACTGTTTCGACTGTTCAGTTATTTCTTTAAAAACGCAAAAGTGACAGTTAAAAAAACCAAGGAAGTTATTATCAGTGCCTTTTTTCTACAGTGTGTGAAATACGATATTGCATTACAGTTCGTACATTCTGACTGCTTATGTACTGATATACTTCCTGATTAGGATCCAGAAAGGTTTGCCTCAAGGATCCGCCGGTCTTACACAGAAAGATATTGTCTCTGTCTAATTTATGGTATGTCAGCTACAGATTTCACACTATCGATCAGCTGGGTAAAGGCAGCATTTTAATCGGACGAGTAGGGAACTGGAATGACAGTTTCCTAACAGACAGAACCTTATATGCCGTGACTAATCCGAGACGACTACAAAAGATAATGTTAAGTCTCATGAATCACATTCCGCTTTTGGATGACCCTCATGTCCGAACAGTGCATAACATTTACAGTTAATTCCGAAACTTGTCTTGAACCTTACCGCAGTTGGTAAAGATTGTCCTCATATTACAACAAAATTTTGAAATGAAAAGAGATATCTACATATTGTGCAAATTCTAAAAGGGAAAGTTCAGTGTACGTGCAAGATTTCCAGTGGACAAAACTATCGTAGAAAACCCATAGTGTTAGACATTATCGTATAGGATTGATTCTAGGGCACTTATGGCATCTGTTCTTTCGGACATGTCTGAAAGAACACATGCCATCTTCATATGAGTAAGGCTAATCAGCTAATGACCTTTTTCAGTGCGGATGCATACGAATTGCTGAACTCCTACGGGACTCGGTGGATTGTCTGCCGTGAGTAATGGGTATATTGTCTGCCGCGAGTAAAGGGTATCACGGCAGGGGACACTACGAATGTAGTGTGTGGACTATAAGCTTAGAATGTGGGTCTCACGGTGAGCGTCCAGCGATAAATCGCTGCAGTCTCACTATTCTCCGTACCTTCGGTGGCTCAGATGGATAGAGCGTCTGTCCTATATGCAGGAGATCCTGAGTTCGAGTACCGGTCTCGGCACACGTTTTCAACTGTCCCCGTTGGTGTATATCAACGCCTCTCAGCAGGTAATAGTATAGATTTAATTGCAATTTCATTGAAACTTTTGACAGCTGGTCATTTTCGCGCATTTTTGTGCAAAAACAGATTAGCAGAGAAGCAGTGACAGTGGAGAAGAGAAGAGAGAGTGCAAATGGGAGAGAATGACAAGCGAAACAGTGATGTTAGAACAAATAAAGGATACAGGCGAAAACAATAGCAGTGGAAGCCAAAGAGTGAAGAGACATTTATGAGCAATCAGAGACAGCGGCAATGAAAGAGAGATGTATGGAGATAGCAGCAGGGGTAGCAAAAGAGAGAGGAGACAGTGGAAATCAAAACTTGAGACTATACGTAGGTTTGGGAGTTGGGGGGAGGGGGATTTGAATCATTAAGTCCGGCGATTTGCCAACATTCCCTATCCTCCTACACCCAAGTGTTACAGTTAAAAGGGTACAGTACCGCCCGACATTGAAATAGGTACAACATACTTCATTATTTTTGTCAGAACAACACATTTCTTTTTGTAAAATAACTCAATTTCAATTAATACAGCGAAGCCGGATACCAGTGTGGGAAAGAATGACAATTTATTTATTTAATTGATCACATGTGCACTCCCACAAAGTAAATCCCTACATCCAGTTTGGTGAGATCTGTGAAATGAATGAATGTATGGTCGTCTGCTAACCGCAGATAGTGAATGTGAATATATGATCATCTTTGAGACGATCCTTTGGCCACCTTTGGTTGACCAAAGAGATGAAATTTACCTGAGCTTTGAGCGCCTGAAATGTGGCTTACCAATACGGAGCAAGGTGCTCCCCCACTTCGACAGAGGTGCGAGAGAACCTGAAGAACGGCCATATTTCAGCACTCTGCCGCTGGATCTTGTGTTGTTAAGACCTGTCTTAAGTGTGCTCCATAAAGACAAAAGAGTGGAGACATGGTATGCATGTGGAATATTTAAGAGTAGTTTGAAATAATAATTTCTCTATTTGAGGAACTTTTGTGGGGAGAATTAAATGTCAGGCAGGTAATATTAATGGGATTGTAGTAATCTTCGGAAGTGACAAACGGTCACAATGAAACCACGTGTAGCAATAAGTTGAAATACTTCCATGTGCTTAAGTTAAGCTGAATTACTATCGTGTGTACAATAAGTTGAAATATTTAAGAAATAGCGTGTGTACCATAAGTTGAAATATTTAAGAAATGGCGTGTGCAGGACTTGAAATTAGAGACGAGTACTTCCACGTGGTGAGTACTGTGTGAGTCTCAATCTGTGTATGAGACAAAGGATAAAGAGAAGTACTCATCCATGGTATCAGTTGAGGACTCGCGTGTGTGATGAATATGTTCTTAATATTACTTTGCGTGATATGATTCCGTGTGATGCTAGATTCAAACTCTGAGAGAGAAGCAAGGTGAGTCTGCCGTATATCCAGCAACGCCACTTGGCTTGCATTGTACAGGAAGACGTGCATATATCTCCAGAGTTCGTAGTAGGAAAGTAGAATTACAAAGTGAGGCAGTGTCGTGTGAAACTGGGATAAATACTAATTAAAGTGGGAAAGCTGAAAGTGATAGTGTTGTGACTATTTATTGTATTGTATTCCACGTTGTAGTGTGGTGTATGTCATGTAATTTGGGTATGTGTGGTTTGCATGGGAGAGTAGCAAGGTAGTTTCAAAAGATTAGTGGGTTATGCTTGTTCCTTCAGTACCGCTCGATCTGGAGGAAAGTTTCTTGATGATGATTGTGAGAGTCGAAGTGTGAGATATAATAAAAGATCCACCATCCTATCCAGAAAGTGCACTGTAGCGTTAAATAATTACGAGACCATAAGGTAGAGAATCACCAATGTAAAGCCATGCCCACTGGGCGGAATTTCTCATGTGTTATTGTTGTAGGTTATAGAATTTGTGTGTTTAGGTTATATAATTTGTGTGTTTAGGTTATAGAATTTATTGGAACAAATAAAGTAGTGAAAAGAAAAAGATTGGTGGACTTTTCCTTCGAACTGTATGTTGTCATGATGTCCCAAATTTATAATGTGTGCGCCATTCATATTCAGTGTGGTGGCCACGTGTTGATAAAAGCCGTTAAATAAAAGACAAAAAGAAAATGTGGTATTGCCAGTGCGTAGTGAACAGTCAGAGTTCTGTAAATCAGTGATAGTCAGATGTGCGTTTCCGTTGCGTATTATTCATACAGGAGGATAATTTGTAACTTAATTGTGAGTACAAGAGTTCATGTTACTCGATAAATAAGAATGAATCCACTCACTTGGCAGACCACTCATCTTGCAAGCCTGACTGCTTGATGCCACAGTATGAGCGAGGCATATGGGTGCCTCTCATAATTTCGACCCTACCAAGATATTTTGCCAGGATAATTTTGCTGTTAGGGTTTGCTGTTAAGATTTTTTTATTTTGATGGAATATATTGTGATAGCGCTAAGAAGTAAAATTTCTTTTTGTTTGCAATTTCTTTCTGGATTGGTGAGGATCTTTTATATTTCTATCTAATCGCTTGCTACGTCATCTAAGATCGTTGTATAATTTTTTTTGCGTAATGTCCGTAGTAACTAGGTCGCAGTCGAAAAGTGTAGTCACCATGGAGAATAGTGATTCAGGCGTTAACGTAGCAGTGCAGCAGGAAGTAGCTGTCCACCATGGGTTAATGAGTGAGAATGGCAAACACTCGGAAGGGCCTGAATTGTTCAGCAGACCACGGCTAGGTGATCCTTTATGCGGCGGGCTTTGTCCACTAATGGGGGCTTTTCCCGTCGACGCGGCCAAGCCGGGACTAGGTCAGGTATGCAGTGAAACTGAAGCTACCCTTGGCGAAGCTACGGTTTCTCAGGCGAAAGAGGTGAATGCACCGAAAGTAGCAAATGACAATGTGCTACTGCAGTTTTTACAGAGGATGGATAGAGATAATAAGGAGAGAGATAGGGAGAATAAGGAAATATTGGAAGCGATAGATACGGAGACTAAGGAAAGATTGGAAGCAAATAAGGAAAGATTGGAAGCGATCGATAGAGATAATAAGGAGAGAGATAGGGAGACTAAGGAAAGATTGGAAGTAAATAAGGAAAGATTGGAGGCAATGGATAAGGGAAATAAAGAAGCAATGAGGAAGCTACACACAGTTATCGATGAGCGTCTGTCCGCAGTTAATAATCGGATACATGAGTGGGAGAAGAATCTGGATGCGTTGAAGCAAGTATGTGATGCCGTGAAAGAAAAAGCCAATAATTTGGAGGTACGAATAAGTGCAATAGAGAGCGATATTCCAGAACGTAGGGTCGTGTTGCCGGATGAGCGAATCAAAGAGATAGTGGAGACTTACTTGCAGATTAACAAGGGGCAATAGACAGCGTGGTAGCTCAAGTCACCCGGCAGGAAGTGGCGTTAAATAAACACAGGATGAAGTTGCGGAGGTAGTGGTCAGAATGAATACGATTAGCGCAGATGTAGAAAAGATCAGTATATGAGGCGAAACAGGCTCTGACAGTACGCAGCGAGAGGTTTATGCCGACCAGGAGGAGATACAATCACTATTACAGTTTAAAGAGGCACAATTAGAAACAAATAGGAAACATAGGGAAGAACTAGCACAGTTGTAATTAGCGTGCAGAAGCGAAGGTGAAACACCACCAGGTAGACTGCAGAGGGAAAGTGAGATAAATTCAAAAAACGAAAATAGGCAGAAAGAGGAAGACGAACTCAGAGAGTTAGAAGAACGGTTGTGTCGGTTAAAACAGGTGGCAAACCCAACTGGGTATAGTCCAAGGTCGGAAAACATAAATGCGGAAGAAGAATGTAGGAGGCACTTCGTGTCGGTACAAACGAACACTTGTTTTCCGGATCCTGATAATTACCAACATCCATGCCTGTGGCTGTCTCAATTTCAAGATTCATTACCTTCATCGTGGGGACTGCTCCTCAAAATGAAGTTTGTGTGTAACCATTTGAGGGACGAGGCTAGAGCGAAAATGCAGGAAGTTATTACAGACTGTAGTAGCTACAAGAGGTTTTGTGACAAGTTTTTAAATGAATTCTGGTCGAAAAGTAAGCAGGACCAGGTTAAGCAAAGTATATTGATGATGCCAAATTGTAACGAAGGTGGTATAAGAGATCCAGTGTCGTGCTATCAGGAAATGCTGAGGCGAAATAGGTATTTGGATGTGCCATACGAAACTGGGGAGCTCATTAGGATCTGTATAACGAAGTTGCCAGTGAGATTGCGCAGAGATATAGTGATAGCGGGCAGAGGCGTAGACGATTCTGTGTTATTTCAGCACTTGTTACAAGAATTGGGTAATGAGAGCAATGTCGTGAACGGAGACACGACTCATAAGTCAGATAGTGTCGAGGATAAGAACCGCAGAAACTATCAGAATGACAGGAGAGCATGGAATCCTGACATTTCATTCTTGTCATAATGGATTGAAGGATAGGAGAAACTAATCCAACATATCAGCCCTTAACATCTTGCTTCAAAACACATGCAGCTGGCTCTGAAAATTGTCTATGTAGCAGACATACTCTACTGATCATAGAATAAAACACCAGTAATGGAATCTGTTAGGCTGGTCTCTCAGAGCAAAATTTGCAAATTTGTATTTGGAACAGTAAAGTAAAAGGACTGTTTAAAAAAATTTTATGTAATAGTGCCAATGAGTTCAGTTTAATTAGTGCGATTTGACTATTGCAGGTACTTAACAAGTAATGTAAAAAGTCAACATTGTGTTCAGTATGGAATAGGGTACGTTTATACTGCTGTTACAGGTAACATCAGTAATGTGATCGAAGTTTTTAAATTAGATGCCATCTGATCGGTAGTATGTCATCGTCATAGTGACAGTTATAATGAGGTGCTGCGTATGGTTGTTCGGAATCTGGTGTTAGGGAAAGAGGCCACTACCACCTAAGTTTCTAACACTTGGGCTGCCCATTTCTCCCAGCTTGTATATTCTCTGCACACATTTAATTTTCATGTAAGCTCAGATTCCTAACTAGCAAATTCTTTACTGTGTATAGTGGACCATTCAGAGTGAGGCGGATTGTCCATGAAAATGCTGTACTGATTGAGACGATCAAGGGAGAAAAATCTCGTGGGCTTCATCACATTTCTAACATCAAATTATGGAAAAGTTAAGGATAGATCGAAAGTAGGCAATTTATGGTAGATAGTCAGTGTATTTATTTGTGGTGTGTAACGTTGTGCAGGGTCAAATCGAACACAAGAATTTTCAGGCGGGATGTCAGGAAGTATGACGGAATAGACTGGTCGAATGAGTCATGAACAGGAGTCGACAGAGTGGTGTATGTACGTATTTTATGTCATACGAATAAGGATCAAGCAGAAACGGTGTGATGATTAATGAGTGGATAAAGATGGTAGATAGAGAAGCGACGTGACAAATAGTAGTGGATAAAGGTGATATTTAAGGAGAGAAGCGACGTGAAGCAGTGTGATTAATAGAGATTCGACGTGATGAAACAGTGGTAAATAAAGGCGAGTAGAATTAATAATGTGGAAATGTCTTAGATTGATGTTACAGAGAGGCCTGTGTATGCTGCAATAGAGATAGGTGCCAATGGCGAAGGAAGACCAGGAAATGATGGAGTAATGGACGGACGGAGAGCCGAAATACGAATGAAGAGAGGAGGACAACTGCAAAACGTGAAAGGACATAAAGGGAGTATGAGATCCAGATGGTGAACGTTGTGGAATACTGACGTAAGATGTAATATAAGTGTACATCTAATTCTTACCATCACATTTGCAACATGAAAAAAAAACGTAATTTTTGTTGTTGTTGTTGAAGCCTGGTGCCAGTATAACTATTCAAAACGGTACCAGGAATGTATACAGTTATTTAGCAGGATGAATAATTTGTGTATTTTTTGTTCTTAGATGAAATGACGCAATTCTAAGTTGATATATAGCAGGATGAATAATCGGTAAAGTGAATGCAGAGATAATCCGATGGAGAGAGGTGCCAGAGTGAATGGATGAATTCGGAGACTGGAATGCTATCTCCGAAACAGCTTCATGTGTTATGTGGTTGAGTATAAGGGAGCTAAGGTATGGTATGTTGTCGTGAGTGTGGTGGTGTTAAGGTTAGCTGACTTCTGGACCTATTCTGTTAGTGTATTAATGGATTGAATGAGAAGGAAAATGTAATGTCTGGTGAGTGAGAGTCGTAGAGTAGTGTAATCAATGCGCTCACTCCTGTAAAGGGGATGTTACCGATCCATAACTAAAACATTATTGTGCTTTATTGTTTGATTTGGATGAACCTCGATTACAGGTCAGGATCTGACATCATGTGGATGGTTCATACATGTCCTAGAAATGTTGTTATATACACTCCTGGAAATGGAAAAAAGAACACATTGACACCGGTGTGTCAGACCCACCATAGTTGCTCCTGACACTGCGAGAGGGCTGTACAAGCAATGATCACACGCTCGGCACAGCGGACACACCAGGAACCACGGTGTTGGCCGTCGAATGGCGCTAGCTGCGCAGCATTTGTGCACCGCCGCCGTCAGTGTCAGCCAGTTTGCCGTGGCATGCGGAGCTCCATCGCAGTCTTCAACACTGGTAGCATGCCGCGACAGCGTGGACGTGAACCGTATGTGCAGTTGACGGACTTTGAGCGAGGGCGTATAGTGGGCATGCGGGAGGCCGGGTGGACGTACCGCCGAATTGCTCAACACGTGGGGCGTGAGGTCTCCACAGTACATCGATGTTGTCGCCAGTGGTCGGCGGAAGGTGCACGTGCCCGTCGGACCGCAGCGACGCACGGATGCACGCCAAGATCGTAGGATCCTACGCAGTGCCGTAGGGGACCGCACCGCCACTTCCCAGCAAATTAGGGACACTGTTGCTCCTGGGGTATCGGCGAGGACCATTCGCAACCGTCTCCATGAAGCTGGGCTACGGTCCCACACACCGTTAGGCCGTCTTCCGCTCACGCCCCAACATCGTGCAGCCCGCCTCCAGTGTTGTCGCGACAGGCGTGAATGGAGGGACGAATGGAGACGTGTCGTCTTCAGCGATGAGAGTCGCTTCTGCCTTGGTGCCAATGATGGTCGTATGCGTGTTTGGCGCCGTGCAGGTGAGCGCCACAATCAGGACTGCATACGACCGAGGCACACAGGGCCAACACCCGGCATCATGGTGTGGGGAGCGATCTCCTACACTGGCCGTACACCACTGGTGATCGTCGAGGGGACACTGAATAGTGCACGGTACATCCAAACCGTCATCGAACCCATCGTTCTACCATTCCTAGACCGGCAAGGGAACTTGCTGTTCCAACAGGACAATGCACGTCTGCATGTATCCCGTGCCACCCAACGTGCTCTAGAAGGTGTAAGTCAACTACCCTGGCCAGCAAGATCTCCGGATCTGTCCCCCATTGAGCATGTTTGGGACTGGATGAAGCGTCGTCTCACGCGGTCTGCACGTCCAGCACGAACGCTGGTCCAACTGAGGCGCCAGGTGGAAATGGCATGGCAAGCCATTCCACAGGACTACATCCAGCATCTCTACGATCGTCTCCATGGGAGAATAGCAGCCTGCATTGCTGCGAAAGGTGGATATACACTGTATTAGTGCCGACATTGTGCATGCTCTGTTGCCTGTGTCTATGTGCCTGTGGTTCTGTCAGTGTGATCATGTGATGTATGTGACCCCAGGAATGTGTCAATAAAGTTTCCCCTTCCTGGGACAATGAATTCACGGTGTTCTTATTTCAATTTCCAGGAGTGTATAATAAAAATGTAAAATATATAAAGAGATACTAATTTCAGTCTGTCACATGCACAAAGGTGCATCGTATGTTGTAGATTTAGAGTCATCAGTTTCTAAAATGTTTATGGTGTTAGGATGTTAAAGTAGTTTACTATTTAATAACATGTGGTGTGTAATTGTGAGCTGTGTAGATTATTTCTTATTTTTTTGTTAGAACACTTTCATGGGGTATTAATTTCAGTCAGTCACAAGCACAAAGGTTCACTGTATATTGTAGTTTTAGAAAAAACAGTTTCAAATATTTTCACTGTGATAGGATGTTAGAGTAATCTACTATTTGATATTGTAATTATGAGCTGTATAGATTGTTTCTTATTCCTTTTTTTTTTTACACTTTCATGTTTTGTATGAGGGACGACAGGTACAATCAATAGCACAAGTGTGGGCTCTATATAGAAAAGGGATAAATGCTGATGTTGTATGTGTAGAAAACTAGGGTGTATGATTTCATGTTTTTTAGAACACAGATTCTTTTATTACCATTGTATCTAATAGATCATACATGTAATCAATGAGTATTTAAATACTGTAAGAATATCCTTTTGTCTGTAATTTTGCGAGATGCACGGAAGGGTCTGACTGATTGGGTGTCGTAGCGCTGAGGTGCTCATGCAGAACGCGCCCGTGCCAGCATAAGAAGGCGGGGGGCCGAGCTGACGTCGCCATGGGAGAGGCGACAGAACTGCGGCACTCCCCACTCCACTGTCGGTCGGGGTACACTCCACGCGCCCGCTACAGCAGGTCAACGGCCTGGGGCGACACGCACGTACCACTGGCCTTTCATAAGTTCCGCCACCCTTACGACTGGGGAAAGTATCCCGCAGAGGCAGCAGCGGGTGGTTTCTTCTGCTCAACGGCTTGCACAGCGGCGCCACGCAGAATGAACGACGCGGGGCAGAGTCCGGCAGGCATTTGTTACCAGCAACTATTAACTAGTACTGGACTGTGGAGCCGTGAAGCAAGATGACTGCTCGTATGTCTCCATAAGGTGGAAAGTGAAGGACTGGTGTTACCACGTTCTGAGTGGTGGAAAAGATTTTGTCTTTAGCAGACAGGACGATCGTTTTATTTTGTCTTGACCACTGAATGGTGTGATTCATAAACTTTTGGCAGTGACTTGTTAAGTGTGCTTTGTGAATTGCATGTGGGACGCTTGGTATACTTTAAGAGGACAGTTGTCGTTTGGTGACTCATTATTGTATGACCGCAAGAAACTAAAGTGGGACATTGACATTTGCATTTGTAGTAGGAGACATTTCTTTAATTGGTGCGGGAATAAGTGCTATTTGTTGGAACTTTTAATTACACCATGAACTGAAAGGACAGAACTGTGGGTAATAGTAGTTGTAGGGCCATTTTTGGACAACCAGATTCGTGTGGATGGTACTCTGAGAGTGACTATGACATTTGTGTTTAATGTGAGATACAGTTTACTGTTCAGTGCGTGTTCAAAATGCCGATTTGAGTGACTTAAAGACTTTCGTCCGGGTGACCATGGGAGAGCTTTGACACCGAGACAGTGTTGCTGGGGAACCTGTCAGCAACTTTTTTGACCCCAAGAAAATCACAGAATGAAATGATTCCGTGTGATTCGCAAGATAGGGAATAATGTATATTTACTTCTAATTGTATTAATTTTTTTTGTATGTTTCATTCCTGAAGGGACAGCAAGTGTAATTGTATTTCATTAACATTTGTGTTTAGAATGGTTAGTGTTTTTTTGTTTGTTTTTGGCTACCAGTTCACGTAGCATATTTATTAGAAAATTTAGTACAATGATGCTTTAATTATTAGCCAGTGGCGCAATACTAACGTAGCGGCTCTTGTTGCATAGGTCAGTAAGGTTGTCACAGGGGACAAGAGTTTGCATTGCACAACAAATGTCGGAATTAATTGATGCATTTTGATGTCGTGGACTGTAAAGATCTTGTTGGTGTGATGACTGAAGCCACTTATTTTCATTATCACGGTGGTGATATTTCACATTAAAGTGTAACGAAGGCTAGTCGAAATACAAGTTCTTGTCGTCCAAATGTGTAACAAAAGAGAAATGAGCAGTAGAGTAAGATACGAGAGCTACTGGTGGATTCAAGCACTTATTGCTAAACTATTTACTGCGTGTATTGATCAAAGTTGATGGACTGACTGGCTCAGCAGCAGGTATTTGTACTGTTGGACAAGCATAAGGTTAAACTCACAGTCGCGAGTGGTGGCAATTGCTTAAGTGATGATAGTTAACGAGGTATGACATGATGTCTTAGGTTGACTATATTACGTAACCAGTATGTAACTTGTGGAATATTTGATTGTTTTTCTTCTCAGTTTTATTTCTCTGTAGGTTTGATGTATATTTTAAAGTACTGATATGGAGCCTGACTTCTTCATGTAACTAGGGTACGCAATTTCTTTCTTTTGTTGATTTTGTTTTGTATTTAAACATTGCTGTGTAAAGATTATTACAACCCAATTTATGAATGTCAGATTACTTGTTCTGTGTTTGGACGGTGAGCTATATAAAATTTCATGAGTACAATTAGTATTTCTTTTTATTTGTCATAGAATTAGTGAAGTTTGGATTACTCATAAAAATAACGAAGATCCCAGTAACTAAGCAAATTTTTATCACAACATTATTTTTTATTTGTATGATGTAATGTTTTATTTGTCATGTGGATTGTTGTAAATCTGTATGTGTACGTTATCCGGATTGTGGAGAGTACGAGGATGGAACAACTGTGTCAATAATTTGGTAAAGTAACAGCATATGGTCGTCTATTTGAGGTCACCAGGGGCTAGGGTCTCCTCCTGGTTATTTTGATGAGTTGCTACGTTTGTTCTAATACAGTTTTCTTAAAAAATGTTCGGTACTACCCTCGCATTGCAAGGATAGTACCGTGCCATTTTTTTTCTGCATTGGGTAGCTGGTGGTGAAAGGGTACAGTACCGCCCGACATTGAAATAGGTGCAACTTACTTCATTATTTTTGTCAGAACAACACATTTTTTTGTACAATAACTCAATTTCAATTAATACAGCAAAGCCGGATACCAGTGTGGGAAAGAATGACAATTTATTTATTTAATTGATCACATGTGCACTCCCACAAAGTAAATCCCTACATCCAGTTTGGTGAGATCTGTGAAATGAAAGAATGTATGGTCGTCTGCTAACCGCAGATAGTGAATGTGAATATATGATCATCTTTGAGACGATCCTTTGGCCACCTTTGGTTGACCAAAGAGATGAAATTTACCTGAGCTTAGAGCGCCTGAAATGTGGCTGACCAATACGGTAGCAAGGTGCTCCCCCACTTCGACAGAGGTGCGAGAGAACCAGAAGAACGGCCATATTTCAGCACTCTGCCGTTGGATCTTGTGCTGTTAAGACCTGTCTTAGGTGTGCTCCATACAGACAAAAGAGTGGAGACATGGTATGCATGTGGAATATTTAAGAGTAGTTTGAAATAATAATTTCTCTATTTGAGGAACTTTTGTGGGGAGAATTAAATGTCAGGCAGGTAATATTAATGGGATTGTAGTAATCTTCGGAAGTGACCAACGGTCACAATGAAACCACGTGTAGCAATAAGTTGAAATACTTCCGTGTGCTTAAGTTAAGCTGAATTACTATCGTGTGTACAATAAGTTGAAATATTAAGAAATAGCGTGTGTACCATAAGTTGAAATATTTAAGAAATGGCGTGTGCAGGACTTGAAATTAGAGACGAGTACTTCCACGTGGTGAGTACTGTGTGAGTCTCAATCTGTGTATGAGACAAAGGGTAAAGAGAAGTACTCGTCCATGGTATCAGTTGGGGACTCGCGTGTGTGATGAATATGTTCTTAATATTACTTTGCGTGATATGATTCCGTGTGACGCTAGATTCAAACTCTGAGAGAGAAGCAAGGTGAGTCGGCCGTCTATCCAGCAACGCCACTTGGCTTGCATTGTACAGGAAGACGTGCATATATCTTCAGAGTTCATAGTAGGAAAGTAGAATTACAAAGTGGGGCAGTGTCGTGTGAAACTGGGATAAATACTAATTGAAGTGGGAAAGCTGAAAGTGATAGTGTTGTGACTATTTATTGTATTGTATTCCACGTTGTAGTGTGGTGTATGTCATGTAATTTGGGTATGTGTGGTTTGCATGGGAGAGTAGCAAGGTAGTTTCAAAAGATTAGTGGGTTATGCTTGTTCCTTCAGTACCGCTCGATCTGGAGGAAAGTTTCTTGATGATGATTGTGAGAGTCGAAGTGTGAGATATAATAAAAGATCCACCATCCTATCCAGAAAGTGCACTGTAGCGTTAAATAATTACGAGACCATAAGGTAGAGAATCACCAATGTAAAGCCATGCCCACTGGGCGGAATTTCTCATGTGTTATTGTTGTAGGTTATAGAATTTGTGTGTTTAGGTTATAGAATTTATCGGAATAAATAAGATAGTGAAAAGAAAAAGATTGGTGGACTTTTCCTTCGAATTGTATGTTGTCATGATGTCCTGAATTTATAATGTGTGCGCCATTCATATTCAGTGCGGTGGCCACGTGTTGATAAAAGCCGTTAAATAAAAGACAAAAAGAAAATGTTGTATTGCCAGTGCGTAGTGAACAGTCAGAGTTCTGTAAATCACTGATAGTCAGATGTGCGTTTCCGTTGCGTATTATTCATACAGGAGGATAATTTGTAACTTAATTGTGAGTACGAGAGTTCATGTTACTCGATAAATAAGAATGAATCCACTCGCTCGGCAGACCACTCATCTTGCAGGCCTGACTGCTTGATGCCACAGTATGAGCAAGGCATGTGGGTGGCTCTCAAAGTTTCTCAGTCTAGAAGTCAGAAACCATAGCAAATCACCCACAGAAATGTGTGGAGAGGAGACAATGCTGTTGAAGGGAAACACCGCAGACTGTAATCGAGAAAAAAAAGATTTAATGGCTATTGGCGAGGTAAGAAATGGGACGAAGGCAATGGCAGTGGGACAGAGAGACAGTGGAAGAGTAGGCAGGGAGACATTGGTAAGGAAGAGTGAGAGAAAGGGATGAAGACCGAGACAATAGTAGAAATAGGTAGGAGATAGTACCACTCTGAGAACGCGATCTTTGGAATAGGAACTAATATCTAGGAATGTCTCGCTTCCTTTTTATGGCTGTTTCCATTCAGATGTGTGACGCGTCCCTCTCAGCTAAGGGAAAGAGAAAAGTTTCAGAGTTGCGCGTCCTGCTATGCTACAGGGTCGGCAAGACGACGTGTAGTACCTGGGGCCACTTAACGTCTGACGGGATTCCTGTAGACACAGAGGAAGATCTGCTGGCAGGAGTTCTGGCCGCTGCACTGGAAACTGAAGTGATGCCAGGTGCGACCGAGAGTGTGTACCACAACAGGCTTCATAGGTACAAGTCCTTAACGATGTTGGTTGTCACTACGTCGAGCCGCTGTCGGAATGCATCAGCAGTGTTTTGTACGTACAGCGTGCTGGGTTGTTTTTTGTTCTGGAATAATGTAGACACGTAATATTTAAATTGTAATGGATGTTTCGTTACTTTTCCTTTCTATTTGTTACCTAATAATTCTACTGCGCCGCGCCTAATTCAATTTCTCATGCAGAAAACAATGATTAAACGTTTGAACTCAAACAGCCACAGAACAGAAATGATAAGTTTCTGGACATGGATTCGTATTGAAAATGTTGTGTACTCACTCCCCTCTACAACATTTAGAAGTTTGTAACGGTAATTTCCGAACACCCTGTAGATGCAGTGGCAGAGAGAGGGGGATGCTGAGTGTGAAGGTTTCACTACAAAGACAGACTAGGTGACCGGATTTTGAATGTCTGCATTAAAAGAGCGTGTAAATGTTCGCATGCAAAGGAAAGTACAGTGAAAGTTGAGGCAGCTGATTCTTCACTATTCTGACAGTCACTTAAAGAGGATCATATTCGCCTTTTTTGTGCGCAGAAAGGAGCATTCATGGAAACATACGAAGAGCAAGAATCTTTCTTTCCAGATGATTGGCCTTAGGAGAGGACTATTCAGGTGCACCGCAGAGCGACTCGAGGATTACAAATGTAAATGTTTATAATGATTACGAGAATTCGATTCTGAGTGAATACTATTCAGTGAAAAACACGTGTTTATGTTTATGGTTTGAAATATCAAGGACTGTGAGCTCCGTTGGTAGGTTCCTATTTTATTGCTGTTTTTCGACCACAGAGATACATATAATTGCTTTTTATGGAGTAAGGACATTCATTTTCCTTTTGCTAGAATAACGAACTGGTCGTCACCACTCACAGTCTGTGAGCATACAACTTAGGTAATCAGTACACATAAGGTCGCGCACTTGTTGTAACCTACGAATGTGCTCACCATTTAACCCTATGACGCCTAAGGGGGGGGGGGGGGGGGGTTCGTTGAAACCACAATTTTTTTATGTCCCCTGCTTTTTCCCAAGTAACTTTCATACTACATATTCCCTTTGAGTTATTGTTTGTTGGCTATTTTATGAAACGTTAGTGTCAATATATTTTATAGAAAATTCCTGCTTTGAAAGAAAAAATAAATCAACTTCTTATGGGTCAAACAAACCCCTCCCCCCCCCCCCCCCTTAGGCTTCCATGCTATAGAAAATTTCCCTTAGTAGGATTTCGTATTTCTCATCTCTCCAACTATGAAAGTTATTTTCTTGTTGGTTGGTATTATTGATGTTCACAACAATCGGTTTACTTTCTGAGGAAGTGATTGTTGATGTCAGTCAGCTGTTATTTATCTTGTAAACTTGCAGTGAGTTAGTGCAGTTCCCAACACATAGGCCTGAAGTAACTTTGGTGTCCTACACAGCAAAAAAGGAAACCAAGTAAAAACTTACTGGTGTTGTCAACAATGCACCAAGATAAAGGCATTGTTGGAGGAGAGAAGAATGAAATCGAGATAAATGCATATTATAATTCTACTAAAGGTGTAATTGATACCATTTATCAAATGGCGCCTATGTACACCTGCAAGAGGGGAACAAAGAGATGGCCTCTATCTGTATTTTACTCTCTCTTCGACGTTTCTGCTATCAGTGCAACCACCATATTCATCCAGCAACATCCAAGATGGAATGAGAAGAAACACAACAATCGGAAACTTTATCTTCTGCAATCTGGGATGGAACTAGTAAAATTGCAGGTAACACAAAGAAGTGCCAATGCAAGAGGTTTATCTAACCAAATTGTTCAATCAATGGAGACTATTCTACAAAAGAAAATCAAAGAAGTGACAACAGAAGCACGTCAGCCTCCTGCAGGGAAAGGTCGGTGCCATATTTGTGTCCGAAAAGCTAAGAAAAGAAGCAGAAGTACAACAATCTAAGGAAACTAAAACTGTATTGTGGACAGTGTCATAAACATGTGTGTAACACACATTCAGAAAAAATTGTGAAGTGTGTTTCTTGCCTTGAAGTTGAGGACTAAGAGTAGTGTACTGTGTATGAACACATCTGTATTTTGTATTGTAGTATGTCAATTTTTTATTCACTCAATCCAATATTTATAACAATTAGCAAAATTTATAAACCGTAGCCTTAGTTAAAGTACATAAACTATTTCAAAGTTGTAATTTTTCGTCAGTAAACTTATTTAATACCTGTGGGCTCGCCGAACCCCCCCGCCCCCTTAGGCATCCAAGTTAGAAAAAAAGGCTTGGGGGTCCTAGGGTTAACATGCACTACCCCTTTTTCTCTTCTGTCTACTTACCAGCCGGCCGCGGTGGTCTCGCGGTTCTAGGCGCGCAGTCCGGAGCCGTGCGACTGCTACGGTAGCAGGTTCGAATCCTGCCTCGGGCATGGATGTGTGTGATGTCCTTAGATTAGTTAGGTTTAAGTAGTTCTAAGTTCTAGGGGACTGATGACCACAGCAGTTGAGTCCCATAGTGCTCAGAGCCATTTGAACCATCTACTTACCAGTCAGTCTCGCACTACGCATACCCAAAGTCAGGCGCTGTAGCAAGCCCTCCGCTACGTCGGAGGAAGGCTCCAGTGTTAACAAGGCAGCCTACTGCCCCGCCACCCTCCCACGATCACCCACACCCCCATCTTGTAGCTGCTGATGGCATTCTGCCGCTCTACCGCGCCACGCCCTCCCTCTTGTCACTTCCAACAAGGCCTCCTCCGTCCCTTAGGCGGTA
Organism: Schistocerca nitens; assembly: GCF_023898315.1. Taxonomy (NCBI): domain Eukaryota; kingdom Metazoa; phylum Arthropoda; class Insecta; order Orthoptera; family Acrididae; genus Schistocerca; species Schistocerca nitens. The sequence goes on along the minus strand of NC_064620.1, from coordinate 195,290,797 downwards.
ATTGCCCCAGACAGGCAATCTTATCGCTACGTGGTTACTGCCGATACAAAACGTAGCAGCCGTGTTAACGCGCAACGTCTTACATCGATAGAACGTTCTTGACATATTTTTCAGGCAACTCTCTCCAGCTATGACAAAGGAATTTCCAGCAGTAACAAATGCTATTTTATGTATTCTCACGTATATGCACGACAACCGATCTAGAAAACGATGTGTTACACATTTTCAAACAATATGTGTTTATGCAAACACGTAAGAACGATCTAAATACTGAAACTCAGGTTGCTGGTCATCCTCCGAAAATCGGACCAAATGGAAGCAAAGTAGAATATACGTACTTTTTGAGAGCCTACCACATATTCTAAAACTTGAACTATATGTTCAAATAATACGCAATGTTTAACCAAATTCCCAAATATGAATTCATGTAAAATTTAGGCACTGGCGTCGCATGAACTTCATAAGTGCCACAGTATCGTTTCTTGCAGAGTCTGTCGATAAACGTAGATCGAATATTACACACACTTGCTGCCTCAACAAATACCAAAAGCCTAATGAATATTGCCTTACGGGATCGACTTTTTCAGGTCAAATGTGCGAGGCGTCTGTTATAGTACAGAGTTGGTAGTTCCACATGGACACTATAGATCAAATTCACAACTGACACACAAGTTCAAAATCGCACAGTCAACCGATAACATCCATACTGGAAGCTACAAAATGTTACCTATGCTTTTTACATGACAGAGAGACATAGTAAGCCATTTATGTTCCTGGATGGGTAAGGTATAACTGAATCTGGCAATCTTCAGTGTACTTGGAATCTAACAGTCCACACGGAATAATGAAATCGTGAAATACGCGGTGTGAAAGACTGTTTTGAGTAGACATTATTTGAATATAATTGCAACACGACAATCGTGACCGGAACATGAATGAATCGCATGGCCACAACCTACAGCTGGCAGCAGTCTTCCCCAGTTGTACCATGTAGCATGATGAACTACCGTAAAACCACCATCGTCCTACAAAATGGTTAAACTAGATCAACGACGAACAGTGAAGAAGGTCTGAAACTAACTTATTCACAACACAACAGAATTTTGTCGGTCTGTGCTCCCTCTAGTTCGTGCTGATCGATGATCCTAAGTTACCTAGACATAACGTACAGTGCTGTGCAGAGATATCTGCTGCTGCCCTCTCGACCGGCAAGGCATGTGATATTCTGCAAACAAGTCACTCGTGCTGGGTGGTTGTGCAGAGTATACGAAATGATGGAACAGGGCGGAGTGTATAGCACCAACGTGTTTCATGTTGAATAGAGCTCTTACAACATAATCTTCTTTGTTTGTTCCTTGTATCTGATGATTGCATGAAAAATTTTGTTGCGCAATGGATGTACTTTTCAATATTTTTTATATGTTGTCATGATGTACAAGATTTGTTTCAACAGTACATCACTCACAGTTAAAAATAATGTTCGTGTTTAGAAATTGTTACAGAAGAATGAATGTGGGGCCTTTGAGTTTATTGTAAGGTGCAGTGTGTTTCTATTACTGTATGCAGAATCTTGGTAATAAACGAAAATGGAAACTTAGATATCATCGATACCTTTACTGAACACTTACAGACTGATATCCTAGTAATTTTATGTCTGTGGGAGATGATAACTAATATTTTATCTTTATAAGAACAAATATTTAGAATTTTTATGTGCACGACAGCTACTGGGTGAGTCTCTGGTTACTGACATTCCACTAACCCAATTTAATTATACGTTTCTCTAGGTTCCAAATATATCTTACCTTGCCGATGCATTTTTGCTCCTGTTCATTTTCAAATGGACCTGGAACAGTTTAATGCAAAGTATGTCAACAGTTCTGTTTGCACAAATCATAACAAAAATGTGATAGTGGTTACACAATGTAATTTTCAGATGGAGGGCGCAATATAGTTTAATGCAAAGTATGTCAACATTTCTGTTTGCACAAATCATAACTAAAATGTGATAGTGGTTACACCATGTAATTTTCAGACGGAGGGCGCAATATAGCATGCCCAGTGAGCGTGAGTAGACTAGCAGGACGAGTTCTCAATCAAGTAAACATCGCGTGATGGCTCACTTCAGGTGATAAGAGAACACTGTAACTGATAAGCAGCAATTATCTTGTGGGAGTTCTGAAAGAAGCAGACCCTATTATCAGTATCACTAATTGGATGAGAGCAGTGTCATAGTACACGTTTGATATTATGTTACAGCGAAGGCGGACGGGCAGGTTATATTCAAAGGCACTCTCTGAATTAGCAGTCACATCTTTGATCTTTACTTGAGCCTGCCGATTTCCTCTTCAGACGTCCTTCACAAATTGTAGCATGCCATATCCACAGAGGATATTTACATCCTCATAAGGGATGTCACTTAAATCGTTAGAAGTCATGTGCTCTTCCTCGTTCATTCATGGATTTCTGGCCGTGGCATATGTGTGCACACGAAAATCCTATGTTTGAAGAAGAGCAACATGTCAATATTGGTCAACAGTTGGATGCTGATACACGTTCTTCTTAACATTGTGCCCACAAAAGCCCTGGTGCGGTATAGCAGGATCTGGTAGCGTGTTACCAAGCATATTCTCTGGAAATTGCCAGAAATCTTTCTGGGCAGGTGTACAATGTACAACTTTGCACATTCTCCTAAATCAAGGACGTTGAATTCTTTAAAAACAATCACCATATGCCCATACTTCACGTCCATTATGGCAGTACCTGTGAGTTTGTTAGACCATTTATTTATGTCAGGCAACGTGGTTACATTGAATCTCTCGATGATATCCAGAGGTCCACAAGGAAAGCGGAAACAACACATCATCAGCATACGCTGCTGTGGTGAAATGTATGTCCGCTTGACACACTGGCTCAGAACCTTTCTGATGAGACACTTACATGAATTGTTGCCAATATAGGAAGTGGGAAGCTATTTTTATGTGACCCCCACTGTCAAATGAGATGTACATTGCAACAGAGTCAGGTATGACAGTAATCTTATCATAAACCCCTAAGTGCTCACCAAGAAAGTGAGCATCACATGCGCCCAATTTATGTAACAAGATATATATGTGTTGTAATTGTTGGTAGTTCAGTTTACACGCATTGTGGGCTGCACTATGGATCTTCCCCATTGGGGGATAGTGTCCTCTATGTGGAGTTTCCAACTCTGTATCGACTGGCAGCCAACAAATACGACAGTCTTCTGCCTGCTCGTATAAGTCATCATTCCTTGCAGGTTGGTCATGGGAATAGTGTTGAGATAAATGCAATGAACATCCCTTCTAATCTTTTGTGGTCAAGAGACAAGCATCTTGCAGTATTGTACCCAACATATGATTCTAATTTGTTGAGGATGAGCATACAACTTTATATGGTTCTGTGTATGGTACATCTCAGTCTGGATGAGGAGGATATTTGGTTTGTGGGGCGCTCAACTGCGCGGTTATCAGCGCCCGTACAAATTCCCAACCTTCGCCCAGTCCAATCTCGCCACTTTCATGAATGATGATGAAATGATGAGAACAACACAAATACACCGTCATGACGAGGCAGGTGAAAATCCCTGACCCCGGCGGGAATCGAATCCGGGACCCTGTGATCGGGATGCGAGTACGCGACCGCGAGACCACGAGCTGCGGACCATCTGAGTCTGTGCAGGTAGAATGAGTGGCATAGGGGTCATCTTTGCTGCATGACACAGGAGCAAGGAGACACTGAAATTTAGTAAATATGATGAAGTGGCATCATGCGAGGCGATGGGTGTTCTTAAACTGACAAGAACTTTATCCTTGTAAGGTACTTCCACCCATACCCGCTGCTGGCTAGAGCAGTTAGTCACATGCATTTCTAGATTCTTATTCTCTGGCAAAATAGTTGAGGAACCAAAAACATGTCACACCTACTTTTCAACTGGTTGAATAAAAAAGAATATGAACAATTCTTTGCAACAGATGCCTAAACTCTTTTACCAAGATTAAATACCTAGAAAAGCAAGTGAATGATTGCTGTAGCCAGGAACCAGTACATCCCGAAGCGTCTCGCAAAGAGCACCCACCACTAAGAGCAATGCTGCTTCGTCATATACCCTGAGATCCAGTGTCTCATAACTCCTGGGGTGCGTTGTAAAGGAGACCCCAATGATTTTATTACAACCCTCACAGAATGGCATGTACTGTATGGCGAAGGGTATGGGATTCTATGCTCATATAACTCCAAACTCAACAAATTCTAATCATAAGTCATGGATAATCCTGTCATAAGATTAAAACGTGAGCTAGATAATATTTGATGGGAAGTTGATTGCATTTAGTTCAACAACATTCCCGTAGCTGACTTGCAGGAGAGCGATTCCTTACACGAACAGGCACTGGAATGTCATATTCGTAGGCTGCCTTCAGATAGAGATATGGACATCTCAATCTAACAGGCAAGTTCCATGTCACATTGCCAATGCAAACAACGTGCAATACCAACTGTCATGACATGTAACGGTCTCCTTAGATTACATGAGTGAGTATGACGCTGATTTCATTGTTGAACACTTGGGTGATATCTGCCTGTAAGATAATGTCGATGTCATGCATGATAGTGTTGAAAAATACATATGCAGGCGAACCACACCAAAAATAACGCTGTCTTCAAACATGTTAGGAGGATATGAATATAACCAGAGCTGCACATCTCAATGTTGCAAAGTTTCAACTTTAATAAAAACTGGGTCCTTCCCTCATGAATTCTTTGATTCGATGGAGACACTACATGAAACCATATTGCCTGAAAGAACTGTATTCTGCAGTAAACTCATAGGCACTGCCATAACGAATAATGCGTAAGGGCATGTGGTTAATGTATGCTGAACGTCCTTCATTTAGGTGAATATGCTAGATTGTACATGAAATCAATGTGACATTTGTGACAAATTCTGGAGTGTATGTCTGGGCACATACACTTTGGATTCTGCCTTCTATTACTTCATGTTGGGGCTCACTTGGGAAGCAACGTTAATAAGAACACGTGTCATCATCGAACTGTTGACCAATGCAGACAAGTTTTTCTTCTTCGAATTCAGGAATCATGTGGGTCTTTGTCAGTGTTTTTACATGTATAGCTCGGCAAACAAACAGTGAATGAGTGAGGAGGAAGAGGTTATACGACGATTTAAATTACATCGTTCACTTGGATGTACAAAACTTCAATGAACATGCAAGGAACACTCTCTGAATATTGGAGCGCTCTGATGGTTGTGTAAAGATGAAATCGCCAGATTGAGGGAAAAGTGCCAAGGTGTGACTGCTGATTCTCATAACAGATACGTTTTGGGGGCAGAACTGGTATATCCTACTGAAATGGAATGTTGTGTGACCAGGGCCTCCCGTCGGGTAGACTGGTCTCCTGGTGCAAGTCTTTTTAGTTGACGCCACTTCGGAGACTTGCGCGACGATGGGGATGAGATGATGATGAAGACAACAGAACACCCAGTCCCTGGGCGGAGAAAATCTCCGACTCAGCCGGGAATCGAGCCTGGGCCCCTTAGCATGGCATTCTGTCGTGCTGACCATTCAGATATCGAGGCGGACAATATCCTACTCATTAGTATGATTCGCACAGCAACTTGCCACTTTGTCTGGTGGACCAAGTCATGCCCAAAGGTTCCCTCCCCAAACTATTGACAACTTTGGGGAATAGGCAGAGATATATTCTGCACTACAGAAACCTCCACATGTGTTTCAGCTTGGACATACAGGAAGAATCACTGGTTTAAGGGGTCCATTGATGTAAATACTGAACATAGGACCCTCGTGACTAGTGACTTTATAATGTATTTGTAGTGAATTAAGTAATAATTCAGTTCTCGGAAAGACTATAAAGAATGTTGAGAGTACCAAGAAATTCATTTAATTTACTGTTGGTGGTGTCGTTATGGTGTAAGAGATTACATCACCAGGCCAATTTTAAGTGAGCCATCATATTCAGTCAAGGACTAGCCACCGTGGAGATGACTAAGGTGCAATTCGCGAAAGTTGTTATTGTCACTGTGATGCAAGAGATTACATCACCAGGCCAATTTTTTAGTGTGCCACCATCTTCAGCCAAGGACTAATCACTGTAGACATGAGTAAGGCAGAAATCACGAAAACTGTCTATTGCGGTAAGTATCTTTCTGATCTGCCCAAACTCTGCATGTACCAATTCCATCATGAGTTCACTAAGACAAATTTCACTGATCCCAAATTACTTTATATGGGTACAGACAATTTCATCCGCTTGGTGAAAGGCTTCAACCAATAATAGTAATATATCTGCGTAAGTAACCAATAATCCTTGTCGAAAAACGCCTCAAAACAAGAAGGGTATTGGTCGGCCGACAGTCGAGGTGAATGGTCCACACACAGGCCGCGGAGTTCGTTGGGCTTAGATCGAAACTGTATTCCTGCTGCATACAGGCAGATTTTACACAAAGGTAGGTGAAGTGTGTGCGTTGTATGACGTAAACGCTCTCTTGATAGAGGATTACAAGAGGTGCTTGCTTGAGGGTATTGGCGCCGCTTCACATATGATGCCTTATGTCGTCAGGAGGTACATACTGCATTAGAGGGGTAATTTGGGCAGTCGTGTCATGACGACAAACGATTTATCTTTGCGGAGACGGGGTGGAATTGAGACTATCCCATTCTCACAATTTTCACTTGAGAGAGACTGGGCGTGTAGATGTGTATTTATTAGTAAATAATGCAGAATATCTAATGGTGGTCGAAGTAGGGCGGATAAAAAATGTATACTGGCGATGGCAAGAAAAGAGTTTCAGAAGAAGAGGAATTTGTTAACATCGAATATAGATTTAAGCTTCAGGATGTCCATTCTGAAAGTATTTGCATGGATTGTAGCCATGTATGAAAGTGAAACATAGACGAAAGATAATTTAGACAAGACGAGAATAGAAGCTTTTGAAACGTGGTGCTACAGAAGAAGGTTGAAGATTAGATGAGTAGATCATGTTGATACGCCCGCTGACCGCGCTGGGAAAAACAGGTAATAGGATTGTGGAAAGGGCCGAATGTTCAGGTCAGTTTCTTGTTCTAATTGCCATTTATTGTAATTTTATAACCTTTGCAACCAAAGCGGAACGTAGCCCGACCTTTACCGAATGCAACTCTTTAACAACTGAAGGCCTCCAAAGAAGAAGTCTTAACAAATCAACAAGATAAAAATCCAATTAAGATAGCAAAAGTAATATAAAAAACAGCAAACAAATGCAAAGTGCAATACAAATGGCTGAGAACCACAATTAAATTTCAAAATTTTAGAATATATTACCATAGACTTTTGAAGGCAGAAGGCCAGGGTGTTTTAAGTTTGAAAGATAAATCTAAAAATTAATTTTGCAAAATTTTTAAGAAAATAAAAAAAATAACGGTAAGCCTTGAATTTAAAGTAGCTGACAACAGACAATTAAACAGCGGTGACACTCAGACGCCTCCAGGGAGGTCGGTCTGTCCTCGTTCAGTTAGGCGAGACAGGTGGTTAGCCCAACTACAATTGATCCATCAGAACGCAACCAGGGGACAGCCACGGGCCGACCAACACAACGACTTACTGCCCGTCAATCAGTAATGATAACTAAAACCGGAAGTGTTACAAACGTGAGCCGGTCGGGGTGGCCAAGCGGTTCTAGGCGCTACAGTCTGGAACCACGCGACCGCTACGGTCGCAGGTTAGAATGCTGCCTCGGTCATGGATGTGTGTAATGTCCTTAGGTTAGTTAGGTTTAAGTAGTTCTAAGTTCTAGGGGACTCATGAACTCACAAATTAAGTCCCATAGTGCTCAGAGCCATTTGAAACATTTGTTACAAACGTGACAATCCACAAAGGAGTACGTATTAGCTGCCAAAATTACGCACCATGTTGGACAGCGACAACAGGTGAGGAAAGAACACTGCCTGAATTTACGTCAGTGCCCAAGGCAGGTAACCAGAACACAAACGGCCACAAGACAGAAAATTCCACTGGTGCACTCAAATTATAGTCGACCAAAATAGTTAATTGCACCGCATGGCGGCTAAATTTCAGCAGTAGAAACACTCGGTGATGCTCACAGGAAAACCTCCCCAAAGCAAAACACCGAAACGAACCAGCACAACATGAATGGATGTGGCTTGGGTAGTTGAAACCACTACTCAACTTTGACGTCCTAGGTCGGTGAACCACGAAGCTCGTAGCAATCGGATGGCTCCACACTCACTCCGACACTGCGCAGGGGCTGCCAGCGGCCTCAGCCGACTGCACCACGCGGAGATAACTTCCCTCGTCTGCAACAACCGCCCGACTGCCTGCTGGTCCGTCCGTGACTGCTGCTCCGTTGCGACTGCACTGTTGGTGCGCCTGCCACTCACTTCCAGACACATGACGGAGGAAATATTGGTTCGGACCCAACCATGCAGAAGAAACGCGCCAACTGGCTAACCGACATACCTGCACCAGGAAAGGACAGAACCAAGTTCCACAAGATGGTAATCGAAGGGGCCCAGAAGCGCTCAGAGAACCAGTTACTTTCGCCCGATAAGACAACCGACGCCTCAGAGCCAGTATGCAGACAACATTTAAAATAATCGTCAGGGGAAATGACGGCAACTACACACACAACTTGACAAACACTGCACAAAGACCGGAACGATACCCAACAGTAACTAAGCACACACGAAGACAAATCGTTAGTCGATGCACACACTCACAGCCGACTCATGAACGATCGGCGAGCCAAAACGCGTCGTCCGGTAGGAAGACCGACCGATGATCCACAAAGACCGTGGCCCAGCTCAAGTGATGCGTGGCGGCGGTAGTCGGACGAGCCATGACGGCGCAGACCTCACTGCAGACCGACTGCACTAGTGCCGCATTGCAAATCCCGTCTGGCAGGTCCGGATGCGCTCCAGACACTTTCCAAGTGACTGGCAGAACCGAAATCGCTACGTGAACTCCGTACGACAGACAAAGACCGGGAAGTAATAGCAGCCGAGCAAAGATACTACCCGAGGGCATATATTGATACGCGCTGCTAACGCCGCTCTTGGTCAGGCAAAGCAGCAACTCAGTGACAGTAGTAATTTAATTTAACGTAATGAGGTGGAAGTACGTTAAAAACAGGATGTAAAATACATGATGGCGGAAACACGAGCCATGCGTGGCTTGCAAGTAACTAATGAGGAAGCTCTGAATAGAACTGGGGAGAAGAGAATTTTGTCGTACAACCTCACTAGAAGGAGGGATCGGTTGGTAGACAGCATTCTGAGGCATCAAGAGATTACCAATTTAGTACTGGAGGGAAGTGTCGGGGGTTATGATCAGACAAGAGATGAAAAGCAGCAAGCAGATTCAGAAGGATGTAGATTGCAGTAGTCAGTCGGAGATGAAGAGGACTGCACAGGATAGAGTAGCATGGAGAGCTGCATCAAACCAGTCTTTGGACTGTAGACCACTACAGCAACAATGCAGCATAGTCGGATGAACCAGTTGACATTGGACTAGGACTGAGTTTGAGTGCCGCCCGGGATTAGCCGAGCGATCTAGGGCACTGCAGTCATGGACTGTGTAGCTGGTCCCGGCGGAGGTTCGAGTCCTCCGTTGGGCATGGGTGTGTGTGTTTGTCCTTAGGATAATATAGGTTAAGTGGTGTGTAAGCTTAGGGACTGATGACCTTAGCAGTTAATTCTCATAAGTTTTCACACACATTTGAACATTTTATTTAGTTTGAGTGAATGACTGCACATTATGTCCTTGTGCATGCGTCTGTGTCTGTGTGTGTGTGTAATCTTTATTTTTGTGCGTACTATGTGCATAAGTGCACACTATATATACACATTTATGTAGCGTATGTATTTGTGTATGTATGCGTGGTTTTTCTTCATCTACTGTTGCTAGTACCCATTTCTCACAAATGTGTATAGAAATGATCAACACAATTCGAAAAATAGTGACGACTGTAACAAAAACTGACAAAAAATGGGAACTGTAGTATATAAATTCTTCTCTCTAGTAGTTTTTAGTGCATAAATGTACCTCAAAGTGTGCTTAATGTATATAAATCATCAGAAACAGTATTCAAATGGTTCAAATGGCGCTGAGCACTATGGGACCTAACATCTGAGGTCACCAGTCCCCTAGAACTTAGAACTACTTAAACCTAACCAACCTAAGGCATCACACACATCCATGCCGGAGGCAAGATTCGAACCTGCACAGAATTACATGCAAAAGGGCCAAAATCTATTAGAACACCAAGTAAAATTCTGAAGCGCTCAGCAACTAGACTTATTTCTGTTTGCAGTAATCAGATGGATGTCAATGTGTCCCTAAATAGCATGAGGCGAAGGCACAGTAAGCAACAATTCTCGTGATTAATACGTCTCCAATTCCCCATGCTCGATTCACAACAATAGTCTTTCCCATTCAGTTTTGGGGCAAGATATATGGTTTCATCATGATGTTATGCGGGTACGATGCTATCATAGTAGGCGAAGGACACTAACAAGGGAACCTCCCCATCGCACCCCCCTCAGATTTAGTTATAAGTTGGCATAGTGGATAGGCCTTGAAAAACGGAACACAGATCAGTCGAGAAAGCAGGAAGAAGTTGTGTGGAACTATGAAAAAATAAGCAAAATGTACAAAGTGAGTAGTCCATGCGTAAGATAGGCAACATCAAGGAGAGTATGTGCCAAGGAGCGCCGTGGTCCTGTGGTTAGCGTGAGTGGCTGCGGAACGAGAGGTCCTTGGATCAAGTCCTTCCTCTATTGGAAAGTTTAATTTTTTTTATCTTCGCAAAGTTATGATCTGTCCGTTCGTTCATTGACGTGTCTATTCACTGTAATAAGTTTAGTGTCTGTGTTTTGCGACCGCACCGCAAAACCGTGCGATTAGTAGACGAAAGGACGTGTCTCTCCAATGGGAACTGAAAACATTTGATCGCAAGGTCATAGGTCAACCGATTCCTCCACAGGAAAACACGTCTGATCTATACGACACTGGTGACGGCATGTGCGTCACATGACAGGAATATTTTGTCGACCCACCTAACTTGTACACTTGGCGAATGGGTAAAAAGATTCTTCTACCTTGCTCGATTTAGGTTTTCTTGTGGACGTGATAATCACTCGATGAAAGTGATGAAAACATAACGGACGGACAGATAATAATTGTCTGAAAATAAAAAATTAAAATTTTCACTCGAGGGAAGACTGGAACCAAGGACCTCACATTCCGCGACCACTCACGCTAACCACGGGACCACGACGCTCCTTACTTTATAGTGTCCTATATGTTGCCTATCTTTCACATGGACTACTCAGTTTGTATATTTGGTATATTTTTTTCATAGTTCCACACGACTTCTTGCTGTTTTCTCGATTGATCTGTGTTCCGTTTTTCAAGGCGTATCCACTGTGCCAACTTATAACTAAATCTGATGGGGGGTGCGATGGGGAGGTTCCCTTGTGTCACCACTCGGGATGCCACGAGTGGCGACACTCGCTACCAGTGGTTTTACGAACCAAGCAACTTGCGGTGCCAATTTTTTATAATTCCTCACATCCCAACAGGAAATAGTTACTCTTCTATTAAGAAAAGAAAGTTGAAGGTTAGAAAAGTCAGAAATCTTCCAATGTCATTCAATAATTAAAGGGACAAATTGGTCTGAAGAAAAAAGCGTTTATTTTTACAGAACAACACGTTTTCTACTTTTCAACATAGTCCCCTTGAACATTTATGCGGGATACAAGCTTTTTTATTCCGGCTGCAAAGAACTCTTCATCTTGATGTTTGAACCAATTTCCCATAAATGTTTTCACGTCGTGGTTGTCCTGGATCTTCTTCCCACGTAATGCCTCCTGCAGAGCACCAAACAAATGGAAATCAGTAGGTGTTAAATCAGGATCCTTACAGGACTTCATTCGAAGGACGTAGACTGTATCTTTGATCTTTCACCGTCTTGTGTCGGGGTCGAATTCTTCATAAGTAACATCAGACAACCGTCTTACAAGCTTATAAGGTCCAAAGTAGCGCCTGAGGAGCTTCTCAGAGAGACCTACTTTCCGAACAGGAATGAAGATCCAGATGAGGTCACCAGGCTGGTAAACAACAGGGTTTTGGCTCGCGTCGTGACTTCGGTAATCATTTTCTCGAGCCTACAGCGTGCGGAGGCGAGCTAACTGCCGAGCTTCCTCAGCTCTGGTTAAAACCTGGCCGATGTAGTCGTCATCCACGTCATCAGGATGTAACGGAAACACAGTGTCCATCGTCGTCGTCTTCTCGCGCCCAAGCATCAGGAGAAATGGCGTAAATCCTGTGGTGTTTTGTTTGGCGGTGTTGTAGGCAAAAGTCACGAAAGGTAGCACCTCATCCCAGTTGCTTTGCCCAACGTTGACGAACATTGATAGCATGTCGGCCAAGGTCTTATTAAGGCGTTCAATAAGCCCGTTAGTTTGCGGATGGTAGGCAGTCGTCATGTGATGAGTAATGTTGCACCGACGGTTTATCTCTGTCACACTATTCGACTGCAAAACTTTCCCTCGATCCGTAATTATTGACCATAGGTAATTGTGTTTTAATACAACGTCTTCCACGATGAAATTGGCTACGTCGGATGCTTCGGCTCTTTTACGGCTTTTGTAATGGCATAGCGTGTCAGATAATCAGTGCAAACAATAATCAGTCTATTGCCACTAGCAGACGTTAGAAATCGTTCGAGGAGGTCAACCCCAAAAAGCTGGGAAGGCGTTTCGGCATGTGGAATTGGTATGAGTCGGCCAGTTGGTTTCTGAGGAACAGCCTTTCTCCTCTGGCACTCTCTACAGTGCGACACATAGTGACGGACACTCCTAAATAAACTTGGCCAGAAAAATTTCTTGCGGGTTCTATCGTATGTCTTAATATATCCTAAATGTCCGGCCTCAGGTATTTCTGTAGAACGTCTAAGCGCATGTTTTTAGGTATCACTGGTAGCTACCTCTTTCCATACGGATCAAAGTTTTTCTTGTAATGTAATCCATTAACTACCTTAAATTGTCCTTTCACATCCTCTGACCGATTTTAGGGAAGCCTAATTTGAGATATCTTGGCGTCCTCCTGCTGTTCAGCAGAGAGATGCTGGAGTGAACCGAGACAGTCACTACCTTCATTAAAGTCTTGATGGTTCTACACAGGGTTTCTTGAGAGACAGTCGGCATCTTGGTGTTTTCGTCCACATTTGTACACCGTGGTAATGTCATACTCTTGAAGACGTATTGCCCACCTGGCGAGTCGTCCTGTTGGATCCTTAAGAGCTGTCAACCAACAAAGTGAATGATGGTCTGTAACAACTATGAATGTCCTTTCATAGATATACTGTCGAAATTTGCACATGGCCCAGATCACAGCAAGACATTCTCTTTCTGTAGTTCAGTAGTTTCTCTCGGCTTTTGTAAGTGTCCTAGAAGCATAGACTATAGCCTTCTCCTTTCCTTCCGAAATTTTCACCAGAACAGCACCGATCCCATGCCCACTAGCATCTGTGTGTAGTTCTGTAGGTGCTTTCTCATCAGGCAGACCAAGTACAGGGTCTGTCGTCAGAGCTTTTCACAACGAAAGAATCTTGTTGAGCACCACCCACATATATTTAGCTTCGGCTTTTAACACCTCCTGGAGTGGCCTGGCTTTGATACAAAAGTTTAATAAGAACATAATCCGAAGATGCTTCTCACATCTCTAATACATTTAGGAATTGGAAATTCCGTTATAGATCTCACATTTTCTGGGTCTGGCCGCACACCTTCGTTTGACACAGGGTGTCCAAGTATTTTGATTTCTTTTGCTCCAAAGAGACACTTTCCTGGATTAAGTTTCAGTCCGCCTTGTTGGAGACACTTAAGAACGGCTCTCAGTCTTTTTATGTGTCCATCAAATGTCTCTGAGGACACTATAATGTCATCTAAATAACAAAGACAAACAGTCCACATCAGGTGACTTAGAATATTATCCGTCATCCGTTCCAAAGTTGCTGGTATATTACACAAACGAAACGACATTCAGTAACTGAAACTCACACAGGCCCTCGGGGGTTATGAATGCAGTTTTCTCACGATCAGTCTCATCTACTTCGATTTCCCAGTATCCCGAGTACATGTCCATGGTTGAGAAAAACGTAGCCCCCTTCAGACAATCCAGTGTATCGTCAATTCATGGAAGAGCCTAAACGTCCTTTTTAGTTATCTTATTAAGCTTGCTGTTTCCAAGCTATGGCAAAAAAGGCATTTCTGGCCAAGAGAAGTCTACTAATATCAAATACCGGCCTTAATTTGAGGAAGAAATTTCTGAGGATGTACGTCTGGAGTACAGCATTGTATGGTAGTGAAACATGGACTGTGGGAAAACCGGAACAGAAGAAAATCGAAGCATTTGAGATGTGGTGCTATAGACGAATGTTGAAAATTAGGTGGACTGATAAGGTAAGGAATGAGGAGGTTCTGCGCAGAATCGGAGAGGAAAGGAATATGTAGAAAACACTGATAAGGAGAAGGGACAGGATGATAGGACATCTGCTAAGACATGAGGGAATGACTTCCATGGTACTAGAGGGAGCTGTAGAGGGCAAAAACTGTAGAGGAAGACAGAGATTGAAAAAGGTGTACATGCCGATGTCGCAAGCTGATTATGAAGAAATACAGACAGTTTAAGGGGATCTTGAACAGGCAATTCAGTAATTAAAAGAATATATAAATGTAATAGACATGGGGAACTGGAAAGCGTTTACAGGGGAAAGAGTAGAACAAAGGGCTACAGGGGAATATGGGCTTGGTAGTACAAATGAGAGAGAAGGAAGACCAACTGAGTTCTGTAATAATTTTCAGCTATTAATAGCGAACACTCTGTTCAAGAATACCTAGAGGAGAAGGTGTGCTTGGAAAAAACTGGAAGATACTGCAAGATTTCAGTTAGATTGTATCATGGTCAGGCAGAGTGTATTGCGGATTCGGATACTGGTTGATAAGGCATGCCCAGGAGCCTACATAGACCCAGATCACAATTTAGTTGTGATGAAGAGTAAGCTGAAGTACTAAACAATAAAGAGATACGCATGAAGTTCTCTGGGGCTATATATATGGCGATAAGGAATAGCTCACTAGGCAGTGCAGTTGAAGAAGAGTGGACATCTTTAAAAAGGGCAGTCAAGGTAGAAAGAAAAACATAAGTACAAAAAAGTAGCAGCGAAGAAACCATGGATAACAGACGAAATACTTCAACTGATCGATCAAAGAAAGGAGTGCAAAAACATTCATGGAAAATCGTGAATACAGAAGTACAAGTAACTCAGGGATGAAATAAATAGGAAATTAATGGAAGCTGAGGCGAAATTGTTGCATGATAAATGTGAAGAAATGTAACTCGAAACGATGGTCATGAGGAGTGACTCAACATATAAGAAATTGGAACCAAACTTAGACGAAATTAAAAGGAAGGCTGCTAATATTAATGGTGCAACAAGAATTCCACTGTTAATGCAGAGGAGAGAGCGGGTAAGTGGAAAGAGTACACTGAAGGACACTATGAGGGGGGGGGGGGAAGACTTGCCTGATGACGTAGTAGAAGAAGAAACAGGTGTCTATATAAAAGAGATGCGGCATCCTGTACTAGAATCTGAATTTGAAAAGCTTTAGAAGACTTAAGATCGAATAATGTAGAAGGGATAGATAACATTCCAGCATAATTTGTAAGATCAGCGCACGTTGGTGTGTGGGATGCATGTCTGGCGATACACCATCTGACTTTCACAATTCCCCAGAATGCAAGAGTCAGGAAGTGCGACAACTGTCACACAAACAGCTTAATAGCTCATACATCGAATCTGCTGCCAAGAATAGTTTACAGAAGAGTGGAAAGGAAAATAGAGGATGTGTTAGATGAGGATCAGTTTGGCTTGAGGGAAGCTAAAGGTCCCAGGCAGTCAGTTCTGACGTTTCGGTTGATGATGGAAGCATGACGAAAGAAATACCAAAACACGTTCATAGGATTTGTCGACCAGGAGAAAATGTTCGACAGTATCAAACGTTGCAAGATGTTCGGAAATCTAAGAAAAACAGGGGAAAGCTCTAGGGAAAGAGGGGCATATACAGTGTGTACTTGAGCCAAAAGGGAACAAAAGAGTGGACCACCAAGAAAGAAGTGCTTCGATTAAAAAGGGTGTAAGACAAAGATTTAGTGCCGGCCGAAGTGGCCGTGCGGTTAAAGGCGCTGCAGTCTGGAACCGCAGGACCGCTACGGTCGCAGGTTCGAATCCTGCCTCGGGCATGGATGTTTGTGATGTCCTTAGGTTAGTTAGGTTTAACTAGTTCTAAGTTCTAGGGGACTAATGACCTCAGCAGTTGAGTCCCATAGTGCTCAGAGCCATTTGAACAAAGATTTAGTCTATCGCCCCTGCTGTTCAATCTACACGTCGAAGAAGCGACAAACGATATAGAATTACAGGATTTTCTAAATGGAACGAACAGTCCAATTGTAAGTAGGCTGTTTAGGTTTTTTTATTGGTAACGCCACCTCAGTATGAAAATCACCGGCTGTGCCGTGTGCAGTCTGTGGCTGCTTTGCATTGTTGTAATACTCAACCATTGTAGTGTTAGGCAGCTGGCTGTGAACAGCGCGTAGCGTTGCGCAGTTGGAGGTGAGCCGCCAGCAGTGGTGGATGTGGGGAGAGAGATGGCGGAGTTTTGTAATTTGTCATGATATCAAGGTAAATACATTGTTTGTTCTCTATTAATATCTTTCATTTGCTAACTATCCCTATCAGTTGTTAGTGCCTTCCATAGTTTGAATCTTTTATTTAGCTGGCAGTAGTGGCGCTCGCTGTATTGCAGTAGCTTGAGAGCGAAGATTTTTGTGAGGTAAGTGATTTGTGAGACGTATAGTTTAATGTTAGTCAGGGCCATTCTCTTGTAGAGAATTTTGAAAGTCAGATTGTGTTGCGCTAACAAAACATTGTGTGTTGAAAGTCAGATTGCGTTGCGCTAAAAAATATTGTGCGTCAGGTTAAGCACAGTCCTGTGTATAATTGTTAAAAGGGGACGTTTCATATGGCGACCCTGCCAGGATACCTCACTGGAATCTTCTGATTTTTTCCTTGTAGTTTGTGTAATTAGTGTAGATTTTGTTTATTGCTAGTGCGTAATTATAGAGAGAATTTCCTTTGTAGTTGTAGTTTTTCATTGTTGTATAGTAAAAAAGTTGTGGCATGCATGTAGATTTGCACCAAGTATTTCGCAGCTGCAATTAACTAGATATTATTTTCAGTGTTATGTTAATGTGTTCTCTTATTTTTGCTCTTCAAATTGTGTTTTTCTGTGTTGTCGTGTGAAATACTGTGACAATAATGGCGTGTGAAAAACGTAACACTAGGCTCCAAACTAAATTGAGAAATGACAGTGAAGACGAAAGCAGTATGTTAGCGCCGCAGAGTAGTGAATTAACTAATGTTAAAAGTAGTAATTTGGTAATTGCGCATAGGGAGATGGAGCGGGTTGCAAACAATGGCGTAGACAGTGAAACAATCAGTGAGCAGGGAAGCATTATCGATCGGTCGGTCGGCAATAGCTCGGCTCAGGAATCCGAAATGACACGAGACGATCTCACAAATACTGTAGATTCAGGTTTTGGGTCCTCACCGTTTTCTCAAATGAGTCAAGACACATTTTCTGCTTGTCAAAATGTGAATGTTGCCGGTGCAACTTCACTGCCGAAAAGCACTGAGGAACGTGTTTCAGACACCAGTGCATTGTTATTACAATTAATGCAACAAATGGGACAAAAGCTTGAAAAATTAGACACAATGGAACAAAATCTTCAAAAGTTAGACACAACGCTTGAACAAAATCAAACACAGCAACAGTTAGACGCAATGGAACAAAAGCTTCAAAAGTTAGACTCAGTGGAAAATAAGCTTGAACAAACACGTGAAGATTTAACTACCGAGTTACATAATATTGAATCGAAATGTCAAAAAGTCTGTAATGATGTAAAAACACAAATTTGTGAGCATTTTCAACCTATTTTTTCGCGGCATGAAAATGCATTACAGAATCACGAAGCAGCCATAAAAGAACTGCAAACCATTGTTCATGAAAATCATGAGACCTTGTCGGCTAAAATTGACTCAGTTGCATCTACCGATTCGGTTACGCAACTTGCAAAAACTCAAGGAAACTTAAAGGACACAGTAGATTCGATTTCAACACAAATGGACACTCTGAAACTTGGTTCAGAAAAACACACTGAGGAAATGTGTTCACTATCGGAGAAAGTAGCCGAACTTTCGGATCAGTTCACTAACTTATCTACGAAGGTAGATGATAATCTGAACGACACAAAACCGGTAGTCTTTAATGACACAGAAGAGTATGAAGAAATTAGAAAATTCAAACAAAATCAAAATCAAATCAATACACAGTACAAAAGAGAAATTCGCGAAGTACAAGATCAGCTGACACAGGTAATACAAGAATTACGTATTTCAGAGGACACTCGCGCCCCAATACGGGAAGAGGGACATAGAAATACGGAACAACCACAAAATAATAACACAGGACACTTCGGAAATTATAAAAGAAATTGGCAAGGCACACCGAATTTTGAGATGGAACCGCCGACACGACGTAACAATGACCGATATGCGACTCGCCGACATGATGACTTTGACTATAAGCTGTTCATTACCACACGTAAATTCAAAACGTTTAAAAATTCTGCCAACGACATTCATCCACAAGCGTGGCTCCATCATTTCTCTCATTGTTTTCCCCCCAACTGGTCATTAGAACACAGATTAGAATTTATGTGTGGCTATTTAGAGAATGAACCAGCTGTAAGAATGCGTTCGGTCATTCACGATTGTCATAGTGAAGCAGAATTTTACCATGCCTTCCTCTCAGCATATTGGTCTCAAGCCACACAAGACCGAGTAAAACATGGCATCATAATGATGAAACATTTCGAACAATCTGAATTCTCCAGTCTTGTGAAATATTTTGAAGACATGTTGCACAAGAATCAGTACCTGTCAAACCCATACAGCCCCTCAGAACTCATCCGCATTTGCTTAATCAAACTGCCTGAACATTTGCGACATATTATTTTGGCAGGACGTTGCAAAGACGACATTGAAGCATTTCAGGGACTCTTACAAGAATTAGAAATTGACACAGACAGTCGAGGGATGCGAAAACAGGAAAACAATCACTACAGGTCACATCCGTCACAATTCCGTGAGGACAGAAATAATAACTGGACACGACAAGGCTATTCTTACAACGCAAATCGTGACCAAAACAGACACCACCCGTATGACAACCGCTGGCAGAGTAAAAATAATTACAGAGAAAGATCGCATTTCCATAGTAATGACTATCACAGAGACTACCAGAGAAACAGTCAATATGGGAACCAAAATAATTATTATCAAGGGAGACAGAATAACTTCAGACGCAACAGTTCAGCGCGCAGTTACGATTCAGGAAGAAATTCTCCACCACATGACTGACAAGAAAGAAATTATGAAATCTACCGACATGACGACAGACGAGATAATCATAACGACAGACCTGAATTGCATCAGAACTGGCGGGATTCAAACAGAGCAGGGCCCTCTCGAGGAGGTGAATTTGTAGAAGTTAGGTCTCCGAATCCCAATAACGACGCGCTCCAACAAAGAAACAGACACTGACCCGCACCGCAGGCAGACACCTGCGCCGGCTGGCTCCGAGAAAAATAACACAGACGCTAACCTTGAGAAAAATTCCAGTATTCTTTACCGACGTATACCACTTGATAATTGCGTTAAAGTTGAAACTCTGCGTACTAGGAAGAGCAAAGGTTTACACCACATTTCACATGTAACACCGTTTATTGAGAGATAATGTGCTTTTTTAACTTGAGATTTTAATGCAACATTTTGGTTTATTTGAAAATACATTCTGGATTTAAAGTGCTTTCTGAGAGATACTAGATGACACAGTGGTTAGTTTATGTGACAGCTACAGGATTTTATCACGACGTTAGTAATGAGTGACAATTTACAATGTTGCTTTTGCGGTGTATCTGTTTTATATCTGCACAGTTTTTCGGCATTATTCAAGAAATTAAAACATGTTTTAGTAGTAACTTTTGTGGTATAGCAACAATGAGACAGCCTTTTTCGTAGCACAACAATACGTTACAGTACAGTACTTTCCTCATCACGGCAATAAGCGTAATAACTAAGATATCTATACGCAAAGCATTTCACTTTTGTTTATCATGAGGTAAGTACATTGACTTCTGCAGAACTTAGCTTTCGGAAGACGATAACTACGACACTGCCACAGAGATTATGTTGCAACAAGACGCACATTTAGCGCTACAGGACACGTATTTGAGTGATTAATTTTGTACTTAAAACATTTATTTTTTAAGATTTTTGAATTACAAAGAAAGTTTTCCGTGATACATTTCATTCCATTGCTGTAATTTGTAACACCTGAGGGTATAATTACATTAATCCTCAGGGGGGTACACGCTTACTTTGTGTACCATGTGTGTGGCAACCACAAGGAACCCTAGCTAATATGGTATTTGCTTATACAACTTTACACATCGGTACCATATTTCTCCAACACATAAATTACACAGCTATCTGATCATGTAACTGAGAGATAAACATTTTTTTTACTACATCAGTGACAGATGTTTACGTAATTACACAGTTGGATAACTTCACTCTTACGAAATTGTATTTTGTATGTACCTTGTGAACTCTTCATATTTTTTTCAGAACCATTGTGATACTATGAGAGCTTTGAATGATGTATTTGGTAAGGGAGCATGATTTTTAAAGTACGTTTGAGGTAAATGACACTACTGACATGAGCAGAGAATTTTTTTAGGTTTTGAAATTATTGCAGAAAGCTACGACGTTTTTGAGATTTGACTGAGGTGTTATGATGTTATTTTGACGACGACGATGTGTTTTGTGCTGCTGAGGTATGTTTATGGTCAAGAAGCTGATGCTATATGAGGAATTTGATTATGCTACGTATTTCATGTAATGAAATATTAAAGAAGCGTCGACGAATATATATATGTATAATAAGATAAGGAGTAATGAGTAACGGTTAGGAACTCTGCCTTGTGAAGACGTATGTTGGAAACCGAGAATCGTACTTTTAGAATTATGAAATGTGTGTAAATGCGTGAATGTATCACAATGCCGACGAAAATTTTTTGGACACTGTTATATTCATAGGATTTTGTTTTTACAGATTTGCAACGCTAATTCTTGACCTGTGAAATATTTAAGACTGCCATTGTAGTGGAAACTGCTGTCGTAAATATTTCCGTACGAAAGTTAAGTGACCACCTGCACGTAATGCGTCGCGGGCACCCACCTGGGCGACAGCCGCCCGAACAAAAAAAAAAAAGGGGCCATTAGCCTTCCAGCGGCACAGGTAGAAGAAAAAGCCATTAGAGGAGGCCATTATAATCGCTATTGCCGTTCCTTTGTAGCGAGCATCGCAAAAACGACACGGTCGAACTTGAAAACATATGTTGACACAGTGGAGCTCTTAATTTATGATTTTTACAGAAATGCCTTATGAAATGACAGAAATATTTTTACATCTGCACACCTGATTATGACAAGCGTCTTTCTACGAGAGTTGAGAGAATTTCTAACTTATGAAATGTCACATGACTATTGAATGATATTTTTATGCTTTGGTTTGCGTAATTGCTTATTTCATTTAATATCTAGTTTCTAGCTGCACTGCAGCATTGGTAAAAATAAAATTTTATAGATGTATTAATGTAAATATTTTCTTTCTACAGATCGAGTAAATAATAAAAAAAAATGAGGGAGCAGAAAAAAAAATCATTTACCTTCACAGGAACTGCATACATAATTTTCTTTTCTAGTACTTAGTAATTTTTTTGTAGAATTAGTTTTTGTGGTGCACCACTTTAATTACTTAGACATTAAGATGTGATTGTACATTTCCCTTATCTGCATTGTTATCTTTAGTGTACTATTTTTTCTGCTTGAGCTATGTCATGTTTAGATATAATTTATTGCTTTTGCTTCTGCTGTTTGCCAGGCATAGTGTTATTGAATTTGACTTTGTATTATTCTGTTAAGCCAGTTTTACTAATGATTTCTTTTTATTGTTTGCTGCACATTGCCTTAGATTAGTTGTAGTATTACAATTGCTTTCCTAATTTCTTAATGCTGCTTGCTTCGCAAATCTGCGTTTTTTTATTGTTGTTTATAATAATTGTTTTATGTGATGCTGCATTGCCTCGTCCCTTAGTTTAGCATCTGAGCTCAGTAGATATAAGTTAGCTTAAGAGGGGGTAGACTATATAAGAAACTAACTATGATGAATTGGAAGAAATGCATTGAGAAGCCACAAGAAACAGATAGGCCAAAATGAGTATTGTACAATGAGAAATAATTATTTTGAAAGAAATATGGTTAGAATACAGAAAAGAGGTACAGATAGGACCATTTGGGAATAATGATGAACGAAGAGAGATCTCCAAGAACAAAAAAGGTTTTGTTCACAAAATACTGCAGTACCAAAAGTTACACTGAAAACGAACCCTGTCCTTTCCATTGTGTTATCCCACTATGTGTTTGTGTACCCTTGTGTATTTGTTTTCTTCCTGTCTTTGTGTAGTTTCATAGAATTTTTTCTTCTTCTAATACTAAGCTACATTCACTATGATGAGGAATACTGTGATCCTCAAATATAATTTGCATTGATAATATGTTATTTACTTTGTAAAGATGTTTAGACATTTATCTGTTCTGTGTTAATGCTTAGGTGTGAAGTTGATGTTTCAAAAGTTATTCTGATCTTTTATGTATGAAATTATGTCATAATTCCTGTAACACTGATGTATATGTTTATTTCTATTCTGTTGTAAAGCCTGTACTACAAATGTTATCTGTATTGTTATGTTCTTGAATGATGTATTTTGTACCTTGTTATTGTATTCTTGTGTTATAAAATTGTAATTGACAGCAGTTCATCAAATTAAGTAACTTGTAAGTTACATTTCACTGCACATGTTTCTATTGGTCATAGTATATGGACAATATGTGAGAAGTAGGGAGTGATAGTGTTTGCATGTGATTTAATGATTCAGCAAGGGACTGGATAACAGCATTGCTGGTTCTGAGGACAATTCCAAAAACTTAGTGAGTGCACAAGTGGTGGTTATGGACTTGCTACATTATCCGCAAGACTCTTCGATGGTGATTGTGCACCTGCACAGTCACAACAGATGGTTGCTGGCCATCTCTACAAGGACTACAGTGGGTCTGCACCTCTGGTGGCCCACCAGTACCGTCATTTCTACAAGGACTACAGTGGGTCTGCACCTCTGGTGGCCCACCAATACCATTATTTCTACAAGGACTACAGTGGGTCTACACCTTTGATGACTCACCAGTACCATTATTTCTACAAGGACTGCAGTGGGTCTGCGCCTCTGGTGGCCCACCAATACCATAATCTCTACCAGGACTACAGTGGGTCTGCTCTGTGATGACCTACCCACCAATACTCTTCAAAACTTCGACTGACTCTGCTGTGGGTTTGCTCTGTTGTGGCCCATTACCTGTCAGCATGTCAAGAGTCAGCACTGTCTTTCCGTTGGAAGGGCAACACTACTTCTTCAAGACTGCATGGAAATCCACTACTTCCGTGTGCATTTTCTTTTACTGCTCAGACTTTGAGAAAAACACTGCAATGTGATGAATGATCAGGACTGTCTTTATGGACTGTGAGAAAAAATTTTAGCTTTTGACCAACATTGTATCAATAAGTGTGTGCATTTGATTTCTTTGTTATTGTAATTACGATTATGAAAAATTTTAACAAATATGTGTTGCCCACTGCCCAACAAAATTTGTAAAATTTTTTGTGGGGAGCATGGGGGCTATGTAAGTAGGCTGTTTAGGTTTTTTTATTGGTAACGCCACCTCAGTATGAAAATCAGCGGCTGTGCCGTGTGCAGTCTGTGGCTGCTTTGCATTGTTGTAATACTCAACCATTGTAGTGTTAGGCAGCTGGCTGTGAACAGCGCGTAGCGTTGCGCAGTTGGAGGTGAGCCGCCAGCAGTGGTGGATGTGGGGAGAGAGATGGCGGAGTTTTGTAATTTGTCATGATATCAAGGTAAATACATTGTTTGTTCTCTATTAATATCTTTCATTTGCTAACTATCCCTATCAGTTGTTAGTGCCTTCCATAGTTTGAATCTTTTATTTAGCTGGCAGTAGTGGCGCTCGCTGTATTGCAGTAGCTTGAGAGCGAAGATTTTTGTGAGGTAAGTGATTTGTGAGACGTATGGTTTAATGTTAGTCAGGGCCATTCTCTTGTAGAGAATTTTGAAAGTCAGATTGCGTTGCGCTAACAAAACATTGTGTGTTGAAAGTCAGATTGCGTTGCGCTAAAAAATATTGTGCGTCAGGTTAAGCACAGTCCTGTGTATAATTGTTAAAAGGGGACGTTTCACAATAGTACAGGATATCGGCTGAGTATAAATCGCAGAAAGACGGAAGTAACTCAGAGTAGCAGAATTGATAACAGAGAGAAAATTAACAGATTCGTGATCAAGAAGTAGACGAAGTTAAGGAATTCTGCTCTCTAGGCAGCAAGGAGCAAGGAGAGAATAAAAAGCAGACTAGCACCGACAAAAAGGTCATTCCTGGTCATGAGATGTCTACTGATGTCAAACATAGGTATTAATTTGAGGAATACATTTTTGAGAAAGAACGTTTGGAGCTCAGATTTGTATGGCAGTGAATCACGGACTGTGGAAAACCGGAAAAGAAGAGAATCGAAGCATTTGAGATGTGTTACTAGAGAAGAATGTTGAAATTAGATGGACGATAAGAAATGTCGAAGAAAGGAATATGTAGAAAACGTTGAGAACTAGAAGGGACAAGATGATATAACATCTGTTAAGACAACAAGGAATAAGGTCGATGGTGCTAAAGGAAGCTTAGAGGGTAGAAATTGTAGAGGAAGACCAAGACTGCATTGCATCCAGCAAATAATTAAGGACATACACTACTGGCAATTAAAATTTCTACACCACAAAGATGACGTGCTAAAGACGCGAAATTTAACCGACAGGAGGAAGATGCTGTGATTTGCAAATGATTAGCTTTTCAGAGCATACACACAAGGTTGGCGCCGGTGGCGACATCTACAACGTGCTGACATGAGGAAAGTTTCCAACAGATTTCTCATACACAAACAGCAGTTGACCGGCATTGCCTGGTGAAGCGTTGTTGTGATGCCTCGTGTAAGGAGGAGAAATGCGTACCATCACGTTTCCGACGTTGATAGAGGTCGGATTGTAGCCTATCGCGATTGCGGTTTATCGTTGGTCGAGATCCATTGACTATTAGCAGAATATGGAATCGATGGGTTCAGGAGGGTACTACGTAACGCCGTGCTGGATCCCAACGGCATCGTATCACTAGCAGTCGAGATGACAGGCGTCCTATCCGCATGGCTGTAACGGATCGTGCAGCTATGTCTCGATCCCTAAGTCAACAGACGGGGACGTTTGCAAGACAACAACCATCTGCACGAACAGTTCGACGACGTTTGCAGCAGCATGGACTGTCAGCTAGGAGACCATGTTGCGGTTACCCGTGACGCTGCATCACAAAAAGGAGCGCATGCGATGATGTACTCAACGAAGAACCTGGGTGCACGAATGGCAAACGTCTTTTTTTCGGATGAATCAAGGTTCTGTTTACAGCATCATGATGTTTGGCGACATCGCGGTGAACGCACATTGGAAGCGTTTATTGGTCATCGCCAACTGGCGTATCACCCGACTTGATGGTATGGGGTGCCATTGGTTACACGTCTCGGTCACCTCTTGTTCGCATTGACGGCATTTTGAGCAGTGGACGTTACATTTCAGATCTGTTAAGACACGTGGCTCTGCCCTTCATTCGATCCCTGCGAAACCCTACATTTCAGCAGGATAATGCACGACCGCATGTTGCAGGTCCTGTACGGGCCTTTCTGGATACAGAAAATGTTCGACTGCTGCCCTGGCCAGTACATTCTCCAGATCTCTCCCCAATTAAAAACGTCTAGTCAACGGCGGCAGAGCAACTAGCTCATCACAATACGCCAGACACTACTCTTGACGAAATGTGGTATCGTGTTGAAGCTGCATGGGCAGCTGTACCTGTACAAGACATCCAAGCTCTGTTTGACTCAATGCCCAGGCGTATCAAGGCCGTTATTACGGCCAGAGGTGGTTGTTCTGGGTATTGATTTCTCAGGATCTATGCACCTTAATTGCGTGAAAATGCAATCACATGTCAGTTCTAGTCTAATATATTCGTCCAATGAATACCCGTTTATCATCTGCATTTCTTCTTGGTGTAGCAATTTTAATGGCCAGTAGAGTAGGTTCCAAGTGCTACTCTGAAATGAAGATGTTGTGTCAGGAGAGCAATTTCTAGCGGGCCGCATCAGACCAGTCAGAAGATTGATGTCTCAAAGAAAAAGTACTGTGTTCAAACAACAAATAAAATTTCATAATTTTCTACACTTCCTGATATTACAAATTTAATTCCCATTATATTGGCACAAAATAAGGAAAACATCACATAGAAACACAAAGAGAAAAAAGAAAAAAGTGAACAAAAAGGGAAAAAATTGTTTATAAAAATGGTTGATATATATCTAGAGCACATCAGATCGTTAATATATCACTGGATAATACCAGGGTCAGTTTAAGGACCGATAGATATAAGTCGGTGACACGGGAGTCAGACTCGGCAGGACCATGCGTTTTCTGTACATGCCGATTTTTAAGCTAAGGGCTACTATGCTAAAGCGACGAAGCGCCAGTTTTGCATACATTGTGCTTTCCACTTCGTTCGGTGATATGTGAACGTGACTTTTACATAATAAAAGGGATACCTTCAACGATGGATGATTCGTGTGCTACGAAGGACAATAGATGGCATGAGAGGTAGCTGTCTTCACTTTTTCTGGCTAAATGGAGTGACTGGAGAATGTGTTAGTCGAGTTGACTACACTGGAGGTAGAGATTATACACTTCCGCTTGCTCCTGCCGTTTGGTAGCCTGTCATTTGCATGTCTTCAGTGACAGTACAATGGATAGTGAAAACAGCATGAATAATTCAGCAAGGAGAAAACGACACTTTATCTATGGAGTGCGTGATTGATTATTTTGTAAAATTTTCTTTGTTTATTTATAGACGCAATCAAATGTTTATGACACGGTCAAACCGGTTTCGACCATACAATGACCATCTACAGATTCTAAAGGCGGCCTACCCTGAACACAGGTCTATGCATTGACAAACAAACAAAAAAATTTTTACAATTCAGCAAGAGTAAGTGACTGAAAAACTGGTAAGTCTGAACGAAAGAGTGAGGAAATGTGGGGAACCATTGGGTTCCTGATGAAGTAGTGAGAACCACAGCAACTACTCGCAATAAGCAACCATTTAAAGTTGTTCAGTTGAAATACAGTTATTTTATAGAATTTCAGCAATCAGCTGATACGTTTATTGACATAACTAGGGTAATACAAGCTCCACCTTATGGATTAAATCCACCACGGCTGGAGTAATTCAGATACAAAAGACAATTGGTGATAAAGGGTTCGAAAAAGCTAAGAGTGTGGAAAGCTGGATGATGGCGTGAGAATTTTGAAACTTTCATATTTAGAGAAGTAAGATTTGCAAAATGGTTGTGTTTAGAGAACAAGACACCTTGAAAATATATTGGAATACGTACTTGAGGTGCAAAAACAGTCTTACAGTGCATTTCAACTTGTCTAAATGATTACTGGGGGCAAAAATATTGGAAAACTTGTTTGGTGGACTTATCCCATTTAGCATTAATTGCAATTGTAACTAGCTTTCCTGAAGTCAGTGATCAAGTTTTACTGTGGAGTTAGTTCATACTAATGTTCACGTTAGCCGGCTGTTGAAACTGAGCGGTTCTAGGCGCTTCAGTCCGGAACCACGCTGCTGCTACGGTCGCAGGTTCGAATACAGCCTCGGTCATGGATGTGTATGCTGTCCTTAGGTTAGTTAGGTTTAAGTAGTTCTAAGTCGAGGGGACTGATGACCTCAGATGTTATATCCCATAGTGCTCAGAGCCATTTGAACCATTTTTATGTTCATGTTATTAAAGTTCATTTTGAACAACCTAGAAAGCACATTTTGTTACTTAGCCCCTTCCGCTTGATACTCCTTCATTCAGCAGCGGCCGCTTGGGGCGCCTGTCTGAGAGGGGCGTCAAAGTGCAAGATCTGTATTTAGTGTGCAACGCAATTATTAGTGAAACTTGACACTACGTTAGTGTACGAGGGAAAAGGAATGAAAGGGGAGGCACCAAGTAACAAGTTGCTTGTGTGGCAAAATTTTATCGAACTGGCGGTGGGTAACTTCGAGAAGAGGAGTGAAATTGGAATAACACGTGAAATCTGTAACAGATTTGTTAGTAGGGTTCTTAGAAGCTGTTGAGCTTCTGAACAAGAATTCGCGTATAAGAAGTTGCTGCGACCAGTTATAGAGTACTGCTCAAGCGTTTTCGAGTAGTCGTCAGTTAGGCATGATAACAGACGTCGGACGAGTTCCCAGGATCGCGGCTGGGACTGTTACAGGTCGATACAGATTACTGATCTTTGCCTAAACTGGATTCCTTACTTAAGCTGTTTGATGGTTTTGACCAAATATCCTACCATTTGTTGGTCTCCATATTGTTACACAAGTAGCCAAATTTCACTAGTTTCCATCCAAGTGAATATCTTACATTGGGTACACCAGGTTTCATAAGATGAACAAATGGATTTCTCCAATACTACCACAATTAACGATGACTCTTTGGCTGTACCACTGCGTTCCGGACATTGTCAGTCTGATCATGAAACTGATTCGTTCACTAACCTTTGCGATTGATTTGGCTTGTGTATGTGTTCTACACATTTACTGAACACATGTCCTCTTCCCATTCTCTGTGTCCCTCTTTAACTCCCTTCATTTGTCCTCATTGTCCCCTCTTATTGGAAACTTCCTCCACCCACACTCTCTCAGCACATATTCTGCCCCCACCCTATGACCATATATTCCTGCCCCCTCTCTTTCCATCTCCACCTCCCGCACTTTCCTTTGCACCTACCCACTACACCACAATACACCTCCCACCTCCATCTTTCATCGCCCCATCTACCCTTTCCATTTCCCCTTCCCCTCACTCTGCCCATCTCCTCCCCTGTCCATCTCATCCTGTCCCTAGCCA
This sequence comes from Schistocerca nitens, assembly GCF_023898315.1. Classification (NCBI taxonomy): domain Eukaryota; kingdom Metazoa; phylum Arthropoda; class Insecta; order Orthoptera; family Acrididae; genus Schistocerca; species Schistocerca nitens. The sequence continues at coordinate 195,261,389 of NC_064620.1, read as the reverse complement.
TCTTCATTAGCAGATGTAGCCCATTCAGTGCAGTTCAGTAAAGCAGGCCGATTCTGCTCCGTCAGTATTTCTGCCGTGCAGACAGGCTACACATCTGGGGATAGAAAATCATTTAGTTGCCCTTGATGTACAGGCCGCCATGCAAAGGAGGTCGATAAGGCAGTTACATGTTGTATGGCGTGCAAAGTGGTTTGATTTGACAGGCCGAGACTGTTCTCACACAACATGCCTGTCGTATAGGACACTCTATAGGCCATGGGCTGAAAGAAGCACGTTTCTGCCGGTATGTACACTCCTACTGGAGCTAGGAGATTATAAACCCCACAGCGCTGACACTCATGTCGCCCGCTGTTTCCGTGAAACATTTGGTTGAAATCGATCCAGGGGTGTGGGACATCCATTCGTACACACATATGCTCCGCTTTATATACGTAACGAACTGTATAATCAAAGAAATGTTCCAATGTGTATGAATTCCTAAATGACCAAACTGGCGAGGTCGTCGGTTCCTAGACTTACACACTACTTAAACTAACCTGAACTATCTTATGTTAAGAACAACAACCTCCTGAGGGAGTGACCGCCCAATTCGTGACATGGAACCTCAAACCCCGCTATAATTGAACAATCTATTAGATAGAGAAGAAAACAATAAATTAGTACCCAAATAAAGCAGATATTTCTTGAAGAAGGATTAGATTGTTTACTAAAGCATGCGATTGTTGACAATAAAAATATTAATGAACTATGCAAGTAATTAAGGAGAGACCAACATTGTACAGGACCTCCTACGTCCCCATCTAAAGCACTTACGAATGTGTTATCTCAAGTGATTATCATTCATTGGGTCGCCATAGATAGCTGAAAAGTAACATGCTACTATTGAGAAATTTTATTTCTTCCAACAGAGCGTTAAATGTCGAATGTTACGGTCTGAATGTGAGGTATTTTGAAAAAATGTGTTGAAGGTATGAAATAATAGAATTCTGAAATACTCCAGCATTTGCTCGTTGTAGCTTTTGTTGGAGCAAAAGTCAAGGGCGATTAGTAAATTGTTTCTTTTTTTGTGAAGGAAAGTCATCCTTTAAAGTATTGCAGATTTAGGGTGATATGGTAATACCTTACGTCAAGTACTGTTGCAGTCAGCTATGGAATCATGGCCAGAAGGAAGTGAATATTCTTCGATAGACGACTTAGATAATACGAATGTGCAGACATCCAGGAGTACTGTAGCAGTGACCGCTCATGTCAGAATTTTTAGTGGGCATGGAAGCTGAACAGTTGATGTTGTGACGCTGCAGGTGCAGCAGATAGGGCTCAGAGCTGGTGTGGTTGTCTATCATCAACCCTAAGGCGACTGTGAAACAGCGTTGTATTGGAGAAAATTTATTTCTTGCCAGGCATTCACAGTGTGGACTGTTTTCTTCAATTTGCAATCACAGCCACTCACTACAGGTAGGCCCAGGCTTGTCCACATCTCCTCACTATATCAGCGGTGACCAAACAGCAATGTTAGGTCGTAGCAACTGAGTTCCAGTACAGGCAGCTTGCTGAGGGCTCCGAGGCAAAGTCTTCTGTCGGCAGCAGACAGCAGCACTTGCCAACCAAGTTATTCTGTAACTAGTGAGGCAGAGGTGCTGGCGAAATGACCATAAACTGAGATTCACGCTTCTGAAATGGTAGTATTTGAGCTGTACATAACGTCATCATGACAGGTGGTTTGGTCATTTGCCCTCATTATCCGGAGCTGCCAGCGGACTTGGCCCCACCATGGTGTCTCACGTATTGTCAGTTCTCCTTTCGTTTGCACTTTCCATCAGTGCTAGAACGCTCAGATGTTACATGTTATAGCTCCGTGTTGTACGGCTGTGCTGTGGCTGCTGTCAGAGAGCCTCGGCTGCTCCTCTTGATTATGGCTCGGCTCGGTGTGGAAACGTAAGTGGCGTCCTGCCCTCGGCAAATTTGACACTCTTTGCGTGGACCAGGTAGCGATTCGGCACAAACAACGAGCGAGACTTTATTGTCTGCACGGGACTTGTATCTTTTGTGCAACACTATTGAGCTACAAGAATGAAGTATTCCGTCTATGGCAAGTAGAAAGTATAGCAGAAATCATTAGAGAATGTTTGAAAGAAATTTTGTCCTTGCGTAACCGTGTGGAACTAATTTAGAAAGATGGTAATGGATGAAGACTGTGCGATAGTAATGTTTTCCGCTTACTAAAAAATGCGACGAAACAAGTCGGAAAGAGTAAGTTTTTCTAGAAAGTACACGAAGTACAAAGGCGACGCCGCAGGAAGAGCGGTGGCTTGGACTTCGGCCGGCAATGTTACGTGGACTCATGACGTATTACGTGAACTCGCGTGGAGAAGCCATGAGGTGCGGAAAGACGTCGGTGGGGATCATAAATGGTCACGTACGAGGCCTCAAAGGGCGCTGGATGGAAGCACCAATGTGGAAGGGGCGACGCAGCCTGTCACGCAGATAAAAGGTGAGGACGGTGTAGAGCGCAAGGGAGTTCTGTACAGACAGGGCTCCAAAAGGAACGTCTTTTTAGGCCAGACCTCGGGCTCAGTTTTGTAGTATTTGCTCTGGCTCTGCTCGCTCTCACACTTAGATGCATACATCCCTCCGTGGGATTTTGTAATCAGGAGTACTGTACTTCCTTCATATCATTATGCAATTCTTGTTCAGGTGAGACATTAGAGATAGTAGTTATTCAACTCTTGTCTTCGTTCATCATTTCGCCACAAAGTTCCATAACTCTTGCAGACTTCAGTTAGCCTTAGCCATCTCCACGATAGTTGATTGGACGGACGTTCTCCTGTCTCCAATATCACTGAGCGTCTAGACCACTGGACGCGACATAGAGGTTTCTCTTCCTGGTATCGGATGTAGGATAGGGTCGCGGAATTCGTGTGCAGTTTTCACACCAGGAGTAACACGAATGGGTCGCTTCTCTTTGTATTATGAACCTGCTCACCCCGGCGTCACGTAAATCGATGGAACGGCTTTGAGAATCACTTTCCCATTATTGACCAACTCATATGTAGGGCAGCGGCAGAGACAAGACAGGCTCCTGACGAAAGAAGAAGAGGCTGGGACTCGCCCGGCAACAGACAGCACCTGGGGTCAAGGAGGACATCCCGGAAGGTGGCCAGGGACGGTGCAGCCCCAGTAGCAGCAGGCGGACTGCGCCCATAGCTGAAGAGGGCATCCCCGAAAACGGACTGCGGCGGCAGACGGCAGTGCGCAGACTGAGATGACGGTGCGAGGACACCCGACAACCACGGCGGGCGACGCGGGGATGCTGGAGGGCGCACAGAGGTAGCGCAGTGGCACCGGCATCTGTAGATAGAGGCGAAGGCCGCAGACAGCTTGAGCGTACCCAGTAACGCAGCGGGTGGCGCGGATTCACAGACGCCACAGGGGAGCTGGAACGGATCTGGCAACGACAGACAGCGTCGCGGGCAACACACGGCGCGAGGGCAGCCAGCACCGGCCGCAGAGCAGACACACGACGTCACAGGTGGCGGCGTGAGACAGCGCAAGGCAGACATCGGCAGCGGCGACGGTGCCGACGACGGCCGGCTGCGCAGCGGCAATGCTTCGAAGTAGAAGGCGCTCAAAAGCAACGTCAGCAGTGGGAATTGCAACGGTAAGTTAAAAGACTAGCAGACTTGTCACGAGACAGAGATAATGTTTCCGGCGCAAGTTCTGATGCATCTGAGTGACGAAGTAGGCATTCGTTAGTTTGTCAGATGTGCTACAGTTAATGCCAAAGTCGTTTGATGGCACTAAGAATACCCTAAGTGATTTATTTGACAACCGAAACCTTATAGACACAGAGCAGCTCTTTTGAAATCTGTTAAAACTAAAATATGGTCTCAGCACGTAGCATTAGTCAGAGATCTAAGCGACACTTGGCGGAAAGTACATGCGATATTAGTAGAAAACTATGGTAGTAAAAGGACACTTGTCTTCCACGCATGTCAGATGTTTGCAAGTAGACAAGAACAGTCCACTTCAGGGAAGCAGTCAGAGGTGCCATGACAGAATTGGAGCCAAAAGGCAGTATAGCACCAATTTGGAAATTAAGACGAGCAGTGTTTGTCTTAGAGACTTACGATGACAGAATAAGCAAATAGTGTGTGCATGATGAGAGCAGCTCACGTTAGCAGAGGGTACGGAGATTGCGTTGACAGAGGAGAGTGCGATAGCCTTGGCTGGAGAAAAGGTGATCATCCGAAATGGTGGTGTGGCTCTGTCGACTAGGAAGAAAGCCACCAAGTGGTTCATGCATGGGAAGCCAGGCCGTTAGGTGTGAGAGTGTCGTGCAGAAAAAAGAATAAGGGTTGGGCCTATCATATCAACAAAAGGCAGGGACCAATGACGTGTATTGAGGTATTCACAATGTAAGTCGCCAAGATAACGTCTTTTAATGCAAACGAATCGGTCATTGTGCAAGAGACTGACCAGAGAGCGTTTTCCATGCACAGAATGCACATGGGAGAAGTAAAAGCCAGAAAAACTAAGTAATGGCGTAAGAAAGCAGTCGCCTTACGCCTTATCTGGGAAGATATTTACAGTATACCGTGAAAGTAAAAATGAGCTTATATAATTGGAGTGTCAGGGCAGCATTACTAATTGCCTGAGGTTTCTTGTGGATAAAGTTGTGCAGATAAGCTTAGTGAGGAGAAGTATTTCAGAAAAGACAGAAAGTATAATCCAGCCGAATATATTGGGTTTCATGGAATCGCTAACACGATTGCAACTGTAACCCTAGAATCACGAACGAAAAACGGGATGAATGCGAGGAAAAATAGAAAAGGAACTGGGTCGGATTTGGCGATTAGCAAGGCATGCATTCCGAATAAGAAGTAAGGAATCTTAATGTTCGTGGACAAGGTCACTAAGATTCTGTCCGGAATACTTGACGACGATGACTCCACCTACTTCATGACGAGGATAAATGTCTTAGAACGGGAACAGCAACAGCTACTCCGGCTTTCGGAGGAGCAAGTGGCAATAGTTAAGGCATTCTTCACTATATTTAACCAAAAGGTAAGCTCCATAACGAAAAATGAAGAAATTATCAAGCATGGAATGAAGCAATGTAGCCGGGACATAGTAGAAGCTGAGCACACTCTGACAAACGGTTACAGAGAGCCGTAATTTTGATCATCGTTCACTAGCAGCTCATAAAACTGACGCCAATTTTCAATGAGCTGGAACGTGAATACGACATGTTAATATCAGCAACTGTCAACGTTCAGCAACGCCTTCTTGAGCCACTCCTGGTCAATCCAGTTCAGATCAAAATGTATCTCGGATTAATGAAAGTTGACGTCAAAGACAAGTGGTTCCCTTTAGACCTTACGGTAGACAGAGGATACCAATTAATCCGACTAATTGATCTGGATGTTTACATTGCTGGAAACATCTTAAGCTGTGTGTTTAATGTCCCGCCAGTAGAGAATGAAGCGTATAACGTCTTCAAAATACTACCGTTACCGTGAGAAATGGACGAAACGAGACATTGATTCAGGTATGCTGCTCCAGAGACGGAGTATTGCTAATTAATGACGTGAAACATTAGTATGTTAAACGAGCAGTGTAAAACGGTAGGTGAGAGCCTCAGAGTATGCAGGCAGGTTTTTATACTTTTCTCCACGTATGATCATAAGAAGTGTGAGTCTAAGATGCTGCAACCAGTCTGGACACCTTTAAGTAATGATGAACGGCTGTTTGTAGTCCCAGTAGACGAAGGCATTACCCTCATCTGTTATGACTGAAGTTCCACAGCTTCAGGCTTCGAGGCACAGGGAACATAAATGTTTTAGGTAAATGTCGTTGTTATACGACTCAGCTGATGATTATATGATATGAACAAATGTCCCCAGTAGTAATTATGTGCCCAACTGAAGCACTGAAGTATATTGTTGCCTAGTGAATAATGAGAGGAAGAATAAAAGTGAACTTAACATGAAATTGCCAATACATCCTGCAATTAGGCAGTTAGATGACCGAAGAGCTGCAGGACATAGGTCGGATGTGCTGCAAAGTGAGACTGACTAGCGGGAGAGAAGTGCCTTCAGCAACGTCTTGTTAAGTCGTTCCTCTTTCTGCTGTTTCATGTGGCCTGTTGTGGTAGTTAAAGTAATGTTATATTGTCTATGCAGATATTGTAAACGTTGCCGAAACTCTTTTAAATCTGTAAGCAACACAATGGGTAACTATTGTTGCAGAAAAATAGAGGAATATAGTCAGGTACGTTCATTTGAGAAGAGCAATTACAGGCAGACAAGAGATAATTTTTGACGGATCTATAGGCGCGCTAGAAGCGAAGTTGGAAGTGGTGTTTATCAAAGTGATAAGACAAAAGCAGACAAACGCTGAAGAACGTTGACACTGATAGAAAGTTGAGAGGCACCCACATGCCTTGCTCATACTGTGGCATCAAGCAGTCAGGCCTGCAAGGTGAGTGGTCTGCCAAGCGAGTGGATTCATTCTTATTTATCAAGTAACATGAACTCTAGTACTCACACTTAAGTTACAAGTTATCCTCCTATATGATTAATACGCAACGGAAACACGCATCTGACTATCAGTAATTTACAGAACTTTGACTGTACACTACGCACTGGCAATACCACATTTTCTTTCTTTTTTTATTTAACGGCTTTTGTTAACACGTGGCCACCGCACTGAATATGAATGGCGCACACATTATAAATTCGGGACATCATGACAACATACAATTCGAAGGAAAAGTCCACCAATCTTTTTCTTTTCACTATCTTATTTATTCCGATAAATTCGATAACCTAAACACACAAATTCTATAACCTACAACAATAACACATGAGAAATTCCGCCCAGTGGGCATGGCTTTACATTGGTGATTCTCTACCTTATGGTCTCGTAATTATTTAATGCTACAGTGCACTTTCTGGATAGGATGGTGGATCTTTTATTATACCTCACACTTGGACTCTCACAATCATCATCACGAAACTTTCCTCCAGACCGAGCGCTACCGAAGGAACAAGCATAACCCACTAATCTTTTGAAACAACCTTCTACTCTCCCATGCAAACCACACATACCCAAATTACATGACATACACCACACTACGACATGGCATACAAAACACTAAATAGTCACAACACTATCACTTTCAGCTTTCCCACTTCAATTAGTATTTATCCCAGTTTCACACGACACTGCCCCACTTTGTAATTCTACTTTCCTATTATGAACTCTGGAGATATTTGCACGTCTTCTTGTGCAATGCAAGCCAAGTGGCGTTGCTGGATATACGGCAGACTCACCTTGCTTCTCTCTCAGAGTTTGAATCTAGCGTCACACGGAATCATATCACGCAAAGTAATATTAAGAACATATTCATCACACACTCCAGTCCTCAACTGATACCATGGACGAGTACTTCTCTTTATCCTTTGTCTCATACACAGATTGAGACTCACACAGTACTCACCACGTGGAAGTACTCGTCTCTAATTTCAAGTCCTGCACACGCCATTTCTTAAATATTTCAACTTATGGTACACACGCTATTTCTTAAATATTTCAACTTATTGTACACACGCTAGTAATTCAGCTTAACTTAAGCACACGGAAGTATTTAAACTTATTGCTACACGTGGTTTCATTGTGACCGTTGGTCACTTCCGAAGATTACTACAATCCCATTAATATTACCTGCCTGACATTTAATTCGCCCCACAAAAGTTCCTGAAATAGAGAAATTATTATTTCAAACTACTCTTAAATATTCCACATGCATACCATGTCTCCACTCTTTTGACTTTACGGAGCACAACTAAAACAGGTCTTAACAGCACAAGATCCAACGGCAGAGTGCCGAAACATGGCCGTTGTCGAGGTCCTCTCGCACCTCTGCTGAATTGGGGGAGCACCTTGCTACCATATTGGTCAGCCACATTTCAGGCGCTCAAAGCTCAGGTAAATTTCATCTCTTTGGTCAACCAAAGGTGGCCAAAGGATCGTCTCAAAGATGATCATATATTCACATTCACTATCTGCAGTTAGCTGACGACCATACATTCATTCATTTCACAGATCTCACCAAACTGGATGTAGGGATTTACTTTGTGGGAGTGCACATGTGATCAATTAAATAAATAAATTGTCATTCTTTCCCACACTGGTATCCGGCTTTGCTGTATTAATTGAAATTGAGTTATTTTACAAAAAAATTGTGTTGTTCTGACAAAAATAATGAAGTATGTTGTACCTATTTTCAATGTCGGGTGGTTCTGTACCCTTTCACCACCGGCTACCCATGCAGAAAAAAATGGCACGGTACCATCCTTGCAATGCGAGGGTAGTTAATATCATTTTTTTAAGAAAACTGTATTAGAACAAACGTAGCAAGTCATCAAAATAACCAGGAGGAGACCTTAGCCCCTGGTGACCTCAAACAGACGACCAAATGCTGTTACTTTACCAAATTATTGACACAGTTGTTGCTTTATTGTACTCTCCACAATCCGGAGTAACGTACACATACATATTTACAACAATCCAAATGACAAATTAAACATCACATCATACAAATAAAAAATAATGGTGAGATAAAAATTGGCTTAGTTACCGGGATCTCCCTTATTTTTAGGAGTAATCCAAACTTCAATAATTCTAAAACAAATAAAAAAACTAATTGTACTCATGAAATTTTAAATAGCTCACCGTCCAAACACAGAGCAAGTAATCTGACATTCATAAATTGCGGGGTGAAATCCTTTACACAGCAAAGTCTAAATACAAAACAAAATCAACAAAAGAAAAACATTGCGTACACTAGTTACATGTAGAATGTCAGGCTCCATACCATTACTCTAAAATATACATCAAACCTACAGAGAAATAAAACTGAGAAGAAAAACAATGAAATATACCACAAGTTACATACTGGTTATGTAATATAGTTCGTCTAAGACATCATGTCATACCTTATTAACTATCATTACCTAAGCAATTGCCACCACTACTCGACTGTGAGTTTAAGCTTATCCTTGTCCACCAGTACAAATACCTGCTGCTGAGCCAGTCAGTCCATCAACTTTGATCAATACACGCAGTAAATAGTTTAGCAATAAGTGCTTGAATCCACCAGTAGCTCTCGTATCTTACCCTACTGCTCATTTCTCTGTCGTCACACATTTTGACGACAAGAACTTGCATTTTGACTAGCCTTTGTTACACTTTAATGTGAAATATCACCACTGTGATAATGAAAATAAGTGGCTTCAGTCAACACACCAACAAGATCATTACTGTCCATGACATTAAAATGCAACAGTTAATTCCGATATTTGTTGTGCAATGCAAACTCTTCTCCCCTGTGACAACCTTACTGACCTATGCAATGAGAGCCGCTACGTTAGTATTACGCCACTGGCTAATAATTAAAGCATCATTGTACCAAATTTTCTAATAAACATGCTATGTGAACTGGTAGACCAGAACAAACAAACAAAAAAACACTAACTATTGTAAACACAATTGTTAATGAAATACAATTACACTTGCTGTCCCTTCAGGAATGAAACATATAAAAAAATTTACACAATTACAAGTACAAATACATTATTCCCTATCTTGCGAGTCACACGGAATCATTTCATTCTGTGATTTTCTTGGGTTCAAAAAAGTTGCTGACAGGTTCCCCAGAAACACTGTCTCGGTGTCAAAGCTCTCCCATGGTCACCCGGACGAAAGTCTTTAAGTCACTCAAATCGGCATTTTGAACAGGTACTGAACAGTAAACTGTATCTCACATTAAACACAAATGTCATAGTTTCTCTCAGAGTACCATCCACACGAATCTGGTTGTCCAAAATTGGCCCTACAGCTACTATTACCCACGGTTCTGTCCTTTCAGTTCATGGTGTAATTAGAAGTCGTAAGTTCCAACAAACAGCACTTATTCCCGCACCAATTAAAGAAATGTCTCCTACTACAAATGCAAATGTAAATGTCCCACTTTAGTTTCTTGCGTTCATACAATAATGAGTCACTAAACGACAACTGTCCTCTTTAAGTATACCAAGCGTCCCACATGCAATTCACAAAGCACACTTAACAAGTCACTGCCAAAAGTTTATGGATCCCACCGTTCAGTGGTCAAGACAAAACATAACGGTCGTCCTGTCTGCTAAAGACAAAATCTTTTCCACCACTCAGAACGTGGAAACACCAGTCCTTCACTTTCCAACGTATGGAGACATACGAGCAGTCATCTTGCTTCACGGCTCCACAGTCCAGTACTAGTTAATAGTTGCTGGTAACAAATGCCCGGCAGACTCTGCCCCGCGTCGTTCATTCTGCCGTGGTGCCGCCGCGCGCGCCGTTGAGCAGAAGAAACCATCCGCTGTCGCCTCTGCGGTATACTTTCCCCAGTCGTAAGGGTGGCGGAACTTATGAATGGCCAGTGGTACGTGCGTGTCGCCCCAGGCTGTTGACCTGCTATAGCGGGCGCGTGGAGTGTACCCCGACCGGCAGTGGAGTGGGGAGCACACCGGCTCTGTTGCCGACATCTGCTTGGCTTATGTGGTACGGGCGCGTTTGGTGTAGCCCCTCAGCGCTACGACACCCAATCAGTCAGACCCTTCCGTGCATCTCGCAACATTACAGACAAAAGGATATTCTTACATTATTTAAATACTCATTGATTACATGAATGATCTATTAGATACATTGGTAATAAAAGAATCTTTGTTCTAAAAAACATAAAATTATACACCCTAGTTTTCTATACATACAACATCAACATTTATCCCTTTTCTATATACATCCCACACTTGTGCTATTGATTGTACCTGTCGTCCCTCATACAAAACATGAAAGTGTAAAAAAAAAAAAAAGAAATAATAAGCCATCTATACAGCTCATAATTACAATATCAAATAGTAGGCTACTCTAACATCCTATCACAGTGAAAAATATTAGAAACTGTTTCTTCTAAAACTACATTATACAGTGAACCTTTGTGCTTGTGACAGACTGAAATTAATACCCCTTGAAAGTGTTCTAACAAAAAAATAAGAAATAATCTACACAGCTCACAATTAACTACCACATGTTATTATATAGTAAACTACTTTAACATCCCAACACAATAAACATTTTAGAAACTGATGACTCTAAATCTACAACACACAATGCACCTTTGTGCTTGTGACAGACTGAAATTAGTATCTATTTATATATTTTACCTTTTTGTTGTATATAACAACATTTCTAGGACATGTATGTACCATCCACATGATGCCAGATCCTGACCTGCCATCGAGGTTCATCCAAATCAAACAATAACACAACAGTGTTTTAGTTATGGATCGGTAGCATCCCCTTTAGAGGAGTGTGCGCATTGATCACACTACTCTACGACTCTCACTCACCAGACATCACATTTTCCTTCTCATTCAATCCATTAATACACTAACAGAATAGGTCTAGAAGTCAGCTAACCTTAACACCACCACACTCACGACAACATACCATACCTTTGCTCCCTTATACTCAACTACATAACACATGACGCTGTTTCGGAGATAGCTTTCCAGTCTCCCAATTCGTCATTTCACTCTGGCACCTCTCTCCATCGGATCACCTCTGCATTCACTTTACCGATTATTCATCCTGCTAAATATCAACTTAGAATTGCGACATTTCATCTAAGAACAAAAAATAGACAAATTTTTCATCCTGCAAAATAACCGTACACATTCTTGGTACCATTTTGATTAGTTATACTTGTACCAGGCTACAACAACAACAACATCAAAAATTATTTTTTTTCACATAGCAACTGTTATGGTAAGAATTAGATTTACACTTATATTACATCTTACGTCAGTATTCCACAACGTTCACCATCTGGATCTCATACTCCCTTTACGTCCTTTCACGTTGTGCAGTTGTCCTCATCTCTTCATTCGTATTTCGGCTCTCCGTCCGTCCATTACTCCATCATTTCCTGGTCTTCCTTCGCCATTGGCATCAATCTCTATTGCAGGCCTCTCTGTAACATACATCTAAGACATCTCCACATTATTAATTGTACTCACCTTTATTTACCACTGTTTCATCACGTCGAATCTCTCTTTATTAATCACACTGCTTCACGTCGCTTCTCTCCTTAAATATCACCTTTATCAACTACTATTTATCACGTCGCTTCTCTCACTATCTACCATCTTTATCCACTCATTAATCACCACGTCGTTTCTGCTTGATCCTTATTCATACGACAAAAAATACGTACCTACACCACTCTGTCGACTCCTGTTCATGACTCATTCGACCAGTCTATTCCGTCATACTTCCTGACATCCCGCCTGAAAATTGTTATGTTCGATTTGACCCTGCACAACGCTACACACCACAAATAAATACACTGACTATCTACCATAAATTGCCTACTTTAGATCTATCCTTAACTTTTCCATAATTTGATGTTAGAAATGTGATGAAGCCCACGAGATTGTTTTCCCTTGATCGTCTCAATCAGTACAGCATTTTCATGGACAATCCGCCTCACTCTGAATGGTCAACTATACACCGTAAAGAATTTGCTAGTTAGGAATCTGTGCTTCTTTGATAATCGATGAGTTTTAATTAGAACCTTGTCTCCTACTGCCAATTCGATCTTACGGATCTTTCCTTTCTGCTTCTCCTGCCTATCCTTAGCTGATTTCTTAATACGCTCTAGCGCAACCTTGACAATTTCTGTGTGCCTCTGCTTTCCTGATCGCGGAAAATCTACCAGCTCCCTGACTCGATCTGGTGGTGGTTCACTCTTTAGTACCGTAATTGGTGATAAACCAGTTGCTCCATGTGGTAGCTCATTGAGGATGTCCTGAAAATCTTTGAGAAAAATACTCCAACTTCTGTGTTGCCTATGGCAATAGATCTTACACAATTTTCCCAGTTCTTTTACCACTCTTTCACTCGGGTTACTTGCAGCATGGTATCGGGATATGAACACCGGTTTTATCCTTCTTCTCTTCAGTGTGGTTAGCCATTGTCTGTATCTATATTGTGGACCATTGTAAGCTATGAACTTTCCTACAATTCCTACTTCTCGCAAAAAGTTTTTAACGATCGCTGCTGCCACTGTCCTTCCCGTCGCACGTTTCAATGCGGTAAAAGTCACATACTTCGACACCAGTTCCACTGCTACTAAAACATATCTATATCCCTGCACTGACTTAGGTAGCGGGCCAAACAAATCTGTTGCTCCGAATTCCCTCAATCTACCTGGCACTATCGGAAAAAGCGGTGCTTTGCATGAGATAGTTAACGATTTTGCCTTCTGGCACAATTTGCAACTACCAAGCACGTTCTTGATCCTCCTCTCCATAATAATGAAATAAACTGATTAACTTCTTACAGCATTTCCTTGCCCCGTAATGCCCGTAACTTAGGTGCGTGTACCAGATCAACTTGTTGACTATTTCATTTGGTATACACAACACCCAGTCCTGTGTGTTCCGATTTCTACGGTAGAAAAGGACCCCGTTCTGAATTATATAAAAGCGCTCTATATTGGCTTCTAAGTTCGCTCTAACTCTGTCCTTCACCATTCTCCATGACGCGTCTTTATCCTGCTCTTTCGCGATATTTGTGAGTACCGCCCCTATGTATTTCTCGAACGGCACGCCCTGCATATACAATATATCATATCTGTTCTCGTTTACCTCCTCATCAAAGCATTGACCATGACCTACTGGGTTCATTGACAACGCATCTGCCACTATATTCTGTGGCCCAGGAATATACATGACCGAAAAGTGAAACTCCTGTAAATAGAGTGCCCACCCAGCGAGTCGTCTATGGTTAAGTTTGGCCGACATCAGAAACTGTAGTGACTTGTGGTCAGTATAGATTTTAGTATGCCTTCCATACAAATAGTATCTAAACTTACTAAAACTACATACTATTGCCAAAGCTTCAAGCTCAGTTACCGTGTAATTTCTCTCAGCTTTGCTAAGCACTCGGCTCGCAAATGCAATAGGTTGTTGTATTACTTCTCCTCCTTGCTCTTGCTCTTGGAACAATGTTACCCCAAGTCCACTACGGGAACTGTCCGTGGCCATACAAAACTCTTTCCCTAGGTCTGGATGCCCGAGAAGAGGTGCCGATAGCAGTGCCTTCTTTAACGCCTCATACTCTTCCTGTGCGACAATGTCCCAATTCCATACCGTTTTCTTTCCAGTCAGCTGACATAGTCTGGGTGTCGCTGCACCCCCAATCTTAATGAAGCTCCTGTAAAAATTTATTAATCCTAAATAACCCCGTAGCTGACGTTTTGTTCTTGGCACCGGAAAATCTCTGATTGCTTCGAGTTTGTCAGGATTTGGTCTTATTCCCTCTGGTGTCACAATGTGACCTAGAAACTCGATTTCTTTTCGTCCAAATTATGACTTTCCAAAATTCACGGTTACCCCATGTCCCTCCAATGCACCGAGCAATATGCTTAACGTTCTATTGTGGTCCTCCCAGTTTCTTTCGGCTATCAGGACATCATCCACGTACTATGTTACCTTATCTTTTATTTCATTAGGAATGACAGTATTTAGCGCTCTGATAAATGCCGCGGATGATACATTTAACCCAAATGGTAGTTTCCGGAATTGATACGATTTCCCGTAGCACAAGAAAGCAGTGTATTTTCTACACTCCCTATCTAACTCCACCTGCCAGAAACTCATTCTCAAATCAACTGAGCTGAGAACTCTGATCCCGTGGAACTTTCGTAGCAATTCGTCAAGTGTCAGCGGCCGATCTGTCTCTGGCTCTATTATCTTATTAATCCTTCTTGCGTCCAAAACTAATCTAATTGACCCATCCTTTTTTTCAACACAAACTAAAGGGCTGTTGTACGGACTGGATGCTGGTTCGATAATCCCTTGTTGTAGCATGCTTTCGATCTCAGCTTCCACTCTTTCTTTGTACACAACAGGCATCGGGTACACTTGGGCCCTAAACTGTTTATGAGGCTTGACCTTGAATCTATACACAAAATTTCTTATTGTACCCGCAGCATGCTTAAATACCTCTCTATTGTCGTATAAAATGTTCTGCAATTCCCTGTAGACCGTGGTCCCTCGTAAATGCCAGATTTTCTCCCTGATCTCCTCCTCCAAACATTTATGAATTTCCTTCTTCTCTTGTTCGAACCCCGTATTCTGTGCCTGTTTACCGGACTTTACCGCCAGACATAATGCTAAGTGTGCGTTATCTTTAGCATGTAAGCAATCGTCGAATCTTAATGTAATTTCCTCCGAATCTCGTTTCAACTCCATCGAACCATTTCTCATATTAACGACTGCTTTATATTGGTTCAAAAAATTAACGCCTAATATCCCTTCAACAGTTAGAGATGACACAATCATGAACACTGTACTAAACCTCTTCGCCTGGCACACAAAGTCTACCTGCGCTTGTAACTTCACCTCAATTCCCTTTCCTGTAACTGCTCCTCTTACTGTTGTCCTTTGCAATGGCAACGTTGGCCATGGTTTTGTAAGACTACAACACTTAAACACATCTTCCCTCAAAACACTCATTACACTGCATGTGTCGATGACACAAGGTACGATTATATTATTTATTTCTACGCTAATTATTGGGTGGACTTCACTCCCCATATCTCCTACCTCCTCTAACAGATTCTCCCTTAGTTTTCCGTAATCGATATACCTAATATTTACATCATTAATAGTCCTGGTTTGTACCCGTCTATCATGTAGTCACCTTCTTGTCTCTCAGTCACTGTGACAGTGATTGTCCTGTCGTGAACCCAATGAGTGCCTATCCTCTCTTCACCCATCATTTTCCTTTTCCCTTCTTCTTCCATCTCTGTCCCATCTCCTATTTTCCCGGTTTGCTGGTCGATATCCCCATGAATTCTGCCCCCTATTTCCTCGCCATCTTCCATTTCCGTCATTCCTCTGATTCCATGCTCTCCTGTCATTCTGATAGTTTCTGCCGTTCCTATCCTCAACTCTGTCTGACCTATGAGTCATGTCGCCGTTCAAAATGTTGCTCTCATTACCCAGATCCTGTAACAAGTGCTGAAATGACGCGGAATCGTCTAAGCCTCTGCCTGCTATCACTATATCTCTGCTCAATCTCACTGGCAACTTCGTTATACAGATCCTAATGAGCTCCCCAGTTTCGTATGGCACATCCAAATACCTATTTCGTCTCAGCATTTCCTGATAGCACGACACTGGATCTCTTATACCACCTTCGTTACAATTTGGCATCATAAATATGCTTTGCTTAACCTGGTCCTGCTTACTTTTCGACCAGAATTCATTTAAAAACTTGTCACAATACATCTTGTAGCTACTACAGTCTTTAATAACTTCCTGCATTTTCGCTCTAGCCTCGTCCCTCAAATGATTACACACAAACTTCATTTTGAGGAGCGGTCCCCACGATAAAGGTAACGAATCTTGAAATTGAGACAGCCACAGGCATGGATTTTGGTAATTATCAGGATCCGGAAAACAAGTGTACGTTTGTACCGACACGAAGTGCCTCCTACATTTTTCTTCCGCATTTATGTTTTCCGACCTTGGACTATACCCAGTTGGGTTTGCCACCTGTTTTATCCGACACAACCGTTCTTCTAACTCTCTGAGTTCGTCTTCCTCTTTCTGCCTATCTTCGTTTTTTGAATTTATCTCACTCTCCGTCTGCAGTCTACCTGGTGGTGTTTCACCTTCACTTCTGCACGCTAATTGCAACTGTGCAAGTTCTTCCCTATGTTTCCTATTTGTTTCTAATTGTGCCTCTTTAAACTGTAATAGTGATTGTATCTCCTCCTGGTCGGCATAAACCTCTCGCTGCGTACTGTCAGAGCCTGTTTCGCCTCTCATACTGATCTTTTCTACATCTGCGCTAATCGTATTCATTCTGACCACTACCTCCGCAACTTCATCCCTGTGTTTATTTAGCGCCACTTCCTGTCGGGTGACTTGAGCTTCCACGCTGTCTAATGCCCCTTGTTTATCTGCAAGTAAGTCCTCCACTATCTCTTTGATTCACTCATCCGGCAACACGTACCTACGTTCTGTAATATCGCTCTCTATTGCACTTATTCGTACCTCCAAATTATTGGCTTTTTCTTTCACGGCATCACATACTTGCTTCAACGCATCCAATTCTTCTCCCACTCATGTATCCGATT
Organism: Schistocerca nitens; assembly: GCF_023898315.1. Taxonomy (NCBI): domain Eukaryota; kingdom Metazoa; phylum Arthropoda; class Insecta; order Orthoptera; family Acrididae; genus Schistocerca; species Schistocerca nitens. The sequence goes on along the minus strand of NC_064620.1, from coordinate 195,244,135 downwards.
ATTAACTGCGGACAGACGCTCATCGATAACTGTGTGTAGATTCCTCATTGCCTCTTTATTTCCCTTATCAATTGCCTCCAGTCTTTCCTTATTTGCTTCCAATCTTTCCTTAGTCTCCCTATCTCTCTCCTTATTATCTCTATCCATCGCTTTCAATCTTTCCTTAATTGCTTCCAATCTTTCCTTATTTGCTTCAAATCTTTCCTTATTCTCCCTATCTCTCTCCTTATTATCTCTACTCATCGCTTCTAATCTTTCCTTATTATCTTTATTCATCGCTTCCAATCTTTCGTTATTTGCTTCCAATTTTTTCTTATTATCTCTATTCATCCTCTGTAAAAACTGCAGTAGCACACTGTCATATGCTACTTTCGGTGCACTCACCTCGTTCGCCTGAGAAACCGTAGCTTCGCTAAGGGTAGCTGCACTTTCACTGCATACCTGACCTAGTCCCAGCTCGCCCGCATCGTCGGGTAAAGCCCTGGATTGTGAACAAAGCCAGCCGCTCAAAGGATCACCTAGCAGCGGTCCACTGAACAATTCAGCCCCTTCCGAGTGTTTGCTGTTCCCGCTCATTAGCCCATGGTCGACACCTAGTTCCTGCTGCATTGCTACGTTCACCCCAGAATCACTATTCTCCATGGTGCCTAAACTTTTCAACTGCGACCTAGTTACTACGGACATTACGCAAAAAAAATTATACAACGATCTTCCAGCCTTGGGCGATATAGCAATTAATTACATAAAAAAATTAAAAGATCCTCACCAATCCAGAACGAAATTGCAAACAGAAAAATTTTAACTTCTTAGCGCTATCACAATATATTCCATCAAAAAATAAAAAAAAAATCTTAACAGCAAGCCCTAACAGCAAAATATCCTGGCAAAATATCCTGGCAGGGTCGAAATTATGAGAGGCACCCGCATGCCTTGCTCATACTGTGGCATCAAGCAGCCAGGCCTGCAAGATGAGTGGTCTGCCAAGCAAGTGGATTCATTCTTATTTATCAAGTAACATGAACTCTAGTACTCACACTTAAGGTACAAGTTATCTTCCTATATGATTAATACGCAACGGAAACACGCATCTGACTATCAGTAATTTACAGAACTTTGACTGTACACTACGCACTGGCAATACCACATATTCTTTCTTTTTATTTAACGGCTTTTGTCAACACGTGGCCACCGCACTGAATATGAATGGCGCACACATTATAAATTAGGGACATCATGACAACATACAATTCGAAGGAAAAGTCCACCAGTCTTTTTCTTTTCACTATCTTATTTATTCCGATAAATTCTATAACCTAAACACACAAATTCTATAACCTACAACAATAACACATGAGAAATTCCGCCCAGTTGGCATGGCTTTACATTGGTGATTCTCTACCTTATGGTCTCGTAATTATTTAACGATACAGTGCACTTTCTGGATAGGATGGTGGATCTTTTATTATACCTCACACTTCAACTCTCACAATCATCATCACGAAACTTTCCTCCAGACCGAGCGGTACCGAAGGAACAAGCATAACCCACTAATCTTTTGAAACTACCTTGCTACTTTCTCATGCAAACCACACATACCCAAATTACATGACATACACCACACTACGACATGGCATACAAAACACTAAATAGTCACAACACTATCACTTTCAGCTTTCCCACTTCAATTAGTATTTATCCCAGTTTCACACGACACTGCCCCACTTTGTAATTCTACTTTCCTACTATGAACTCTGGAGATATTTGCACGTCTTCCTGTGCAATGCAAGCCAAGTGGCGTTGCTGGATAGAGAGCCGACTCACCTTGCTTCTCTCTCAGAGTTTGAATCTAGCGTCACACGGAATCATATCACGCAAAGTAATATTAAGAACATATTCATCACACACTCCAGTCCTCAACTGATACCATGGACGAGTACTTCTCTTTATCCTTTGTCTCATACACAGATTGAGACTCACACAGTACTCACCACGTGGAAGTACTCGTCTCTGATTTCAAGTCCTGCACACGCCATTTCTTAAATATTTCAACTTATGGTACACACGCTATTTCTTAAATATTTCAACTTATTGTACACACGCTAGTAATTCAGCTTAACTTAAGCACACGGAAGTATTTAAACTTATTGCTACACGTGGTTTCATTGTGACCGTTGGTCACTTCCGAAGATTACTACAATCCCATTAATATTACCTGCCTGACATTTAATTCGCCCCACAAAAGTTCCTGAAATAGAGAAATTATTATTTCAAACTACTCTTAAATATTCCACACGCATACCATGTCTCAACTCTTCTGTCTTTACGGAGCACAACTAAAACAGGTCTTAACAGCACAAGATCCAGCGGCAGAGTGCCGAAACATGGCCGTTGTCGAGGTCCTCTCGCACCTCTGCTGAAGTTGGGGAGCACCTTGCTACCGTATTGGTCAGCCACATTTCAGGCGCTCAAAGCTCAGGTAAATTTCATCTCTTTGGTCCACCAAAGGTGGCCAAAGGATCATCTCAAAGATGATCATATATTCACATTCACTATCTGCTGTTAACAGACGACCATACATTCATTCATTTCACAGATCTCACCAAACTGGATGTAGGGATTTACTTTGTGGGAGTGCACATGTGATCAATTAAATATATAAATTGTCATTCTTTCCCACACTGGTATTCGGCTTCGCTGTATTAATTGAAATTGAGTTATTTTACAAAAAGAATGTGTTGTTCTGAAAAAAATAATGAAGTATGTTGTACCTATTTTCAATGTCGGGCGGTACTGTACCCTTTCAAAGTATAAAAAACTAGTGCAAAGTGATTTCTCTTTCAAATACTAAAACTGTAATTACGTTATGAGGTGTGCGTCAACGTATGAAGTGTAATTCATTGTACAGTTGACTGTATACAATGTACACACCCATCCTACCTGAAAAGAGAATTCATAGGACAATACGAAATGTCCCATATTTTAAAATATATTCTATTTTTATTCCAGACATTAGAATATTTAACAGTGATGTTATGTGTAAAATACAAAAATCTAAATGTTTCTCTTACAGGAAAAGAATGATGTGTATGTATTTCTCTCATGGACAGTTGTAAAGTAATTATGTGCGTGCTTTGAAAATTACTGTAAAGCAAATGTGTATGTTTCCCCAATAATGGAATAAAATCTATGAAAAATTTTGCATAAAAATTTGTCATCGCTGAGGACAAAGCCGACAATTTTATCCCTAAGGGGGGTTGTGTCGCATACTTAGATAATGCAACTACCAAAAGCCAGAAAGACTAAGTATTTCTAGAAAGTATTCAGAGTACAAAGGCAACGCCACAGGAAGGGTGGTGGCTTGGGCGTAGGCTGAGAAGCTTACGTTGACTGACGAAGTATCACTATGCTCACGGACACGTGGAGAAGCTGTGATGCACTGCAAAGCGTTGGTGGGGACCATATATGATCACGTTTGTGTGTGTGTGTGGGGGGGGGGGGGGGGTGGTCATCAGTTTTCTGAGTGGTTTGATGCGGCCCGCCACGAATTCGTCTCCTGTGACAACCTCTTCATCTCAGAGTAGCACTTCCCACCTATGTCCTCAATTGTTTGCTGTATGTATTCCAATAGCTGTCTTCCTCTACAGTTTTTGCCTTCTACAGCTCCCTCTAGTACTATGGAAGTCATTCCCTCATGTCTTAACAGATGTCCTATTACCCTGTTCCTTCTCCTTATCGGTGTTTTCCACATATTCCTTTCCTCTCCGTTTCTTCAGAGAATCTCCCCATTCCTTACCTTATCAGTCCACCTAATTTTCAACATTCGTCTGTAGCACCACATCTCAAATTCTTCGATTCTCTTCTGTTCCGGTTTTCTCACAGTCCATGTTTCACTACCATTCAATGTTGTGCTCCAGACGTACATTATCAGAAATTTCTTCCTCAAATTAAGGCCGATATTTGATATAAATAGACTTCCCTTGGCCAGGAATACCCTTTTTGCCATTGCTAGTCTGCTTTTGATGTCCTTGCTCCGTCCGTCATTCGTTATTTTACTGCCTAGGTAGCAGAATTCCTTAACTTCGTCTTCGACAATCGATGCTGTTGTTAAGTTTCTCGCTGTTCTCATTTCTACTACTTCTCATTACCTTTGTCTTTCTTCGATTTACTCTCAAGCCATACTCTGTATTCATTAGACAGTTCAATCCATTCAGGAGATCATGCAATTCTTCTTCACTTTCATTCAGGATAGCAATGTCATCAGCGAATCATATCATTGATATCCTTTCAGCTTGTATTTTAATTCCACTCCTGAACCTTGCTTTTATTTCCATCATTGCTTCCTCGATGAACAGATTGAACGGTAGGGGCGAAAGGCTACACCCTTGTCTCACACCGTTTTTAATACGAGTACTTCGTTCTTGGTCGTCCACTCTTATTATTCCCTCTTGGCTGTTGTACATATTGTATATGGCCCGTCTCTGCCTATAGCTTACCTCTGTTTTTCTCAGAATTTCAAACTTAACATCTGAGGTCAGCAATCCCCTAGAACTACTTAAACCTAACTAATCGAAGGACATCACACACACCCACGCACGAGGCAGGATGCGAAACTGTGACCGTAGCAGTCACACGGTTTAGGACGGAAGCGCCTAGAGCCGCTCGGCCACCGCGGCCGGCGAATTTCGAACATCTTGCACCATTTTGCATTGTCTAACCCTTTTTCCAGATTGACAAATCCTATGAACGTGTCTTGATTTTTCCTTAGTCTTGCTTCCATTCCCAACCGCAACGTCAGAATTGCCTGTCTCGTGCCTTCACCTTTCCTAAAGCCAAACTGATCGTCATGTAGCGCATCACGCAGGAGGCCCAAAACAGCGGTGCCCGGAAGCGCCAATGTGGTAAGGGCATCGCAGCCTGCCGCACTGATAAAAGCCAAGGAAGGCGTATCCTACAAAAGAGTTCAGTGCAGACAGCGGTCCAGGAGGGACGTCTGTGTAGGTCTGGACCGGGCCCTAGACTTGAAGTATCCGCTGTCGCTCTTCTCGCCCTCATGCTTAGCCCATACACCCTCCATGACATTTTGCAATCAAGAGTAGTGTACTTTCATTCAGGTCTCTATCCAGTTCTTGCTCAGACAAGGAATTAAATACAGTAGTTATTCAAGTCTTGTCTTTGTTCGATTATTTCCCGAGCGAATTCCATAGCTATTGTATTTCAAAATTCAGTGAGCCATCTCCATGCTAGCTGGCTGGAAAGAACTTCCCTGTATTCATTGTCATTAAGCGTCTAGACCACTTGCTGGACCGACATGTTGCCAACATCAAAAACACGTATCATGAGGGGTTGGCTGCTTATGTGGACATTTAGAGAGCAGCCCCAGTAGTTACGTAGTATTGGGCCGCAAATGCGAACGTGCAGATATTCTTTAATATTTGTACAAAGTATCAATCGCCATGCTATATAAAGTATCTTGGGAGTACACATGTACATTTATATGAACATACTCCCAGGAACAACGTACCAGACAGACAAATGAACTTGTAGGTTACAATACATATTCTATGAAAAGGTGTGCAAATGTGGCTCAATGTATGAAGATCTGACCGCCAAGGAAAACACATAGTACTTTAATAATGAATCTATTGTAAGCAGTGATTCACAGTACCTGTGTGTGTAGTAGCAATGAATCACCATGAAAGACGAAGGTCTTGCGCGATGGAACAGGATATCAGTTTACTGTGGAAAAATTTGACTCTGAAGGAATTTTTACTGAATTTCGAAGTATATTTTACACAGAGTGAAAGTGAAGCTGGAGTGTTTAAAAACAGTTGTTTGGCATCGAAGGCTACTACATAGCGTTGTGAAGTAGATTACGGACTGCTGTCAAGAACAAAAGCCCACACGTGCCCCAAAAATTTTGTAAGGACGAGAGGTTGTATTATCTGTTTTGTGACTGTGCGAACTGCACAACTAACTATAGTTACGAAATCTTCACACTAAAGTGAAATCAGTTTCAAAGGCGGTGCTCTAATAATTTTATGTTTCAGATCAATCATTCCTGAAAAATCAGCAAGCAAGTGGAAAAAAATTCGTTTCTACAGGTATTTTAAGCCAAATTAGAAGCGTGAAAATATATTTATATGGCAATTATTCGAAAACCCGAGGGCGCAGTGCTAGCAGCATTCAGGATGGAAGTAACTGATTGTTAACGTCTACTAAGCTCCAGGTTTTCAAGTGTACACTGAATAAGCGACTCCTCTTGCAGAGATTTGTCAATTCGTTCTGCAGTGACAGATTAAGATACATTAATGCATAACAGTTCACACTGTGAAATAACAGTTTTTCTATAGAAAAGACATAGTCGAATTTCATACCAATATTAGGCAAATGCTTCTCGCAGTCGTTTCTTCAATTAAGGTACAGGGTATATGATATTAATATTTGTGACGATTGCATTACTTTTGCGTTGAAATGTTGCTATTGTGCAATAGAACTGTGCGTTATAGCGTCGTCAGTTTCCATGGGCCGTTATACCACCGGGCAGCGTGAAACGCGTAATGAAATACCCTATACGGTACCCCGCCATTAAACGACATCCGATGGCACCATTTCCTAGAGATCTATTACCCCAGCACTTCATTTCCATGATAAAAATTACTCACTTTATTATGATCTACTTCGCTTTGTAAGCATTTAAATCTTCATTAATTGTCTTGATTGTTTCATCTGAATGTTTTCTACCTGATTAAACTCTGATAACGTTCTTATTTGTATCATAATACGTGAACAGGCTTTGAATTGCTCATTTAAAATCGACTTCGTAGATAATTACCGTCTCTCATAGACAGAATATTATATTGGGTTCAGTCAGGTAACATTTTGGGAGCACAGTATTTTCGTCTCTTCTGTTACTTTCGCTTAAGAATCACCTTAAATGTTTATGTTACCTTAAACATCAGTAATGCATGACTTCTCGTAAGTTTGTTCAAACACAGAACGATTTTGTGTAGGGGTAGGATTCAATGCTATTTGCTACGCTGTTTCACTAAATGGCCAAATTTTAAGCTTAGCCATAGCTTCTTGTTGTGACTAGTTTGTAGTTTCTTATTTCCTTGAATTCGCAGCACACGAGTCAAATGATATGTGATTGTTCGATCAACCTCGATATTCTATCGAATACTGCGGTGTAACGGGGAAATCTCGATCCTGATAGAAAGCGAGTATAATTTACCTAGCTCTACCTGACATCAGGATATTACGAAGCTGTTAGCGGTCGTCATACACCAGGCTTGGAACGTTGTATGGATATGTTCTTTAAAATAGGGCTTCACACTGTACTGTATCGTCCGCGACTTCAACAAGCAGCAGCAGTAGCATTAAATATGCTGAAACCTCGACTATAAGACAAAATACTTCTAAAGGTCGTTCTAAAATACGTTATTTTGCTTTGCAATAAGCAAAATTGCACTTATATTTTATTACATTTATTTGCGTTGAAAGACATGCAGTTAAACGGTACTTGCTGTATCATCTACTTATCACACATCTTAATGAAATACAAGGTAACCAAAGTGTTGATTACCTTATTTGAATAAAAATTTATGTTGGATAGTTATATTCAAATTCGAGTTTTGTGATCGGTGGAAGTATTTGTATGAAACTGTGCTCTCAGGACCATTACGTACAACTCACGAGGATGGTGAGTGTAGTTTTTCTACAAGATTCTGCCAACGTGCTATAGATGTCACAGCAGTCGTGCTCGAAATGTCTATATGTGTCGAAGATGCGAATGAAGCTGTTGTCAGAAAATCAGTTTCATCACTCTTGCACGCAGCCATAGTGTTTACTTTGCTTATTACTTTCGATATAATTTTGTAGTTTTTACAATACTTTCCCAACTGAGCAAGCATTGCTTTTATTGTATTTAGTGATTTTAATACTTATGATGACATAGTCGTGTAGATATTTTTACACTTTTGTATTACTGAAAATTCCTTCCATTTCTGCATTTGAAGACCGAAAGCTAGAAAAGAAGCTGCCTCTTCCACTAAAAATCCGAAGTATCTTTATACAGTATTTCGCAACCTCATGACAGAAAAGGAGGGTATCGGGAAGTTACTTTCCATAAAATAGCTTAAGTTAAAGTTTGCCATTGAAATTCTGTTTTCGATATTGTTTCGCTGGGTACTTGCAGATTTATCATTATTGGTATAAGTGATTCTTTGACTAGTCGGAAAGATTTTGAAACTGGCAACGATTACATACTTCTCAATTCTGTAACATTATCAGGAATGTCTTTCATGAAACTCACTAACTTAAGATTTAAAGTAAAGTATCTTCTCCTAAATACAGCTTCTTCTATCGTAGTCAGCTTACACTGTGCAGTTCTCCTCACAAGGAACGTATTTGTGTTCGAAGGAACATATTTGTATGAAATTTGGCTTACAGGACCTTTACGTACCTCTCAGGGGTAATGGGGGTGTTGTTTCCCTACAAAACTCTGCCAACGTACTGTAGATGCCACCAATAGTAGTCCTTATGTCCAGATCAGGAGTCGCAAAGTGCTAGTAACTATCGGAAAAATGTGGATTCAAAACTGACAGTTGAAACGTCTTCAGATTTTCTTTCGTCATCTTCCAACTCGTACTTGCATCTACGAAGACGTTTAGAGGTTATCATTTTTCTATTTCCCTTGACACACTGGCTCAAAACTTTCCATTTGGTTCTTGGAAGCATATACAGACTTCGTCGGTCTATTGACATAGCTACTTCGATCGTGTAGCTGTGTACGGCACTTCGGAAGAAAGCTCACAGTTGAACTGACGCTGATCATAGTTCCATACAGAACCGACTTGGACGTTTTCTGTCGTGATATATTCGTTGATTTAAGCAACAAATGTAACAGATCTCTAGATCATCTCTTCTTCGTTATGTTCATCTTTTCGTGCTTCGGGCATAGTTATACGGTGTGATGTTATCCTAGAGTCATTTTTCAAATTAGTAATAAATCTCAGTGTACACCCGAGATCTATATCTGCATCCAATGTCCAAATTTGTAAATGCTAATAATGGACGAAAGAACCACATTCTCGCGCCTCATCAAACTTCGGCATTACACATTGCTTGACGATACTGAAGTTGAATGTATGATTTTCCTTGAAAACTGTATTGCCTTCTCTTTTCCTTCTCACATGGTCTGTACGCTTTTAATACTGCTTTTAGACTTTAGTTTAGTGTACCTCTTCAGAGGCGTGTAATATGTGTTCAAACCTCTGTCGTGATAATCATCGTATCATTCGTCTTCAGAAAGATTGATTATGCCAAGGCTGATGAATGATACATACGTGTTAAAGCCCACCGAACGTTTCGAAACGACACATTGTTGCATGGAGAGCGGAGAACTGAAGAAAAATAAGGACCGAGTGATATACTCAGATCCTATTGGCTTCATGTCCCCAATAATTTTGATGGAAGTCTGACAGTTCACAATATTTGGAACTGAGTTACACAGTTTTTATTGTCAGATAGAATAGTTGGCACATCTAAAGCCAAGTAGAGGGTGGCCCTTATTGAGGGCATGAAACACATGTAATTAAAATATATGATACCACGAATGTTATTCCACAAACTTACATATTGGTGGGTCATACCGCAGGGAGAGGGAAATTTATTTCAATGGGCAGCTTCGTATTGTTCACCACGTGAGCGTCACCATTCTTACAGCGGTGTAGCTGGCATGTGTTTCGGCACACCTGAGTGGTAGATTTCACTGACCGCAATTTGTTGTTTTCCAAATTCAACCACTCTTCTTCCAACTGAGGCGCGATCCTCCTGTCCGAAGATGACATGGAGGCATGCAGGGGGACAGACATCTAATCACAACGCACCCTCTGCTCTCTTCTTTGGCTGTTTCCCGATACCGAGTAGGATGTCACCTATTTACCTTGCATTTGGGACTTCTGTAAGATTCCTTGGACAGTCTGAGTAATTTTTTTATATCACATTTACTTGTTGTACATAAAACACTGGATCAAAGAAGCTGAGACGCTTTCTAATAAGCTGACGTCATATTTGTACCCAGACCTCTGCATACGTTCTTTACGATGTGGACATTGTCAACTGAAAACTCTAAATAAAATTCAAAACAGTCGTTATCGTGAACGAAGGTATATTTTTCTATTACTTCAGACTGTTGTATCGTAGCAGAATTTAATGGCATTGGAAAGTATTCTATATTGAGTGCTGAGTAAATTTCATTCTTGTCCCTGGATACGAAGTAGCTGCTAATAACAAGCAAAGACAATTAGGAACTTGATTCAGAATTTCCTTATCTAACACTATGAATAAGAACATAGAATGTTAGATGTAGAAAACTGCCACAAGATGCATGGAATATAAAAAAGTACCAAAGCGCAAGTCATCGTCATCTCCATTACATTTTACCGCGTTATATTGTAACGTTTGGGTATTTTGTGACGTCTAAAGAGCTTATTAGAAACATTTTGACTGCTCCAAAGCCGTGCTGTAGAGTTATGCATCTCATGAGAAATGTATCACGTTGTGTTTTAACAGAAATCGGTTTTAGGCTGGGACTGGATTGTCGAAATCCCTCACTGCGTCATTCTCTTATGTAAACTGCCAATAGACTTTTGAACCAGGCCTCTGCAAAGACAGAACGTCACTTGAAGTATTATCATTAGACTTCAGAACATATTCACACTTAAAAATTAACGTGTCACACCTGCAATTTGAGTCAACAAAAGCCGTATTATGTGGTACAAATCAGACTCCTCCTGCCACCTTTAGGATTAATAAACTCTAAGAATATGACAGAATCTCTGGAAACAACTGAATCTGTACGAACTGTGAACGACACACATGCAACATGTCTAGACCTATAAATCAAAGTCATTCACTGAAAAGATGTTTTCCAACATGTAGAAAGAAAATTCCTATCAATGACGTCAACATGCCACTGTCATACATGAGTGAAATTTGACTGTGCCAATGGCAAGGCGTGAACAGCCCTTTGCAAATCAGAGATGACTTTTCGAACCTACCATCATTGCATTTGTCTTTATTGATGCTATGGGGAGCCCGAATCTGGATGGCCTAGTAGGGTTTTAATCCCACTCATCGTGAATGTGAGTCCAGTGCCCTAACCACAGGGCTACCTCATTCAATGACAGCCTATATGACAATATACCGGATTAAATTCCACAAGTTTTTTGCAGCGTCTTATATATAAAAGCCGTACGACAATGTAAATTCAGCCATCACCACATTCCATCCTCTCTTTTCCTTCCGTCATCATCGTCAACTGAAGCGAAACTACATCCTGTACATGTACGGTTACAAAAATTGTCTACACTTGATGCCATTTCCCGTTTCTCAGCCTCGACAGCATATTTCCAGTCCGCCACTTGGAGTTTCCTTGATTATACAAGATGATTCAGTGTCCCTATCTACGGGTTTCAGGCAACCAACAACGTCTTCAAAAATATGCAACAGATTTCCATATTCCCTCGCTCGCTACATGCAAGCTATTAGCCCAACAGGAAAAAAATGAACAGGACCTTTTCGTAGCAAGTTTAATGTAGTCACATTTTGTACATGCATACGTTTTCACTGGAGGCCACTATTTCGGGGTATTCAAGAAACATGTGATTGAAGATCACTTTTATATGATTTCCTTGAAAAATTCGAAAACTAGAGCGTCCAGCGAAAAGTACACAATTTAGCTGCATTAAATTTCCTACAAAAGAGTCCTGTTCATTTTTCCTGCAGACCTAACAGTTTGCATGTAACGAGCGAGAGAATATGAGAATCTCATAGACGGGTTTTGAAGATGTTGTGGGTTGCATAAAATTTATTGACTAGTGCAGCTGAATCACCGCGTATGTCTTCCCCCACATCTGCACCCACATTCTCGATGGGCTAATCCTTTTTACTTTTCTCCCTCTGGGATCCATCTCTGTACCTTTGTTGGACATGTGTTATTATTTCGTTCTAAATGGCCATTCCATACTAGTTTCTTCCTGTCTTAAAGTTTATGTATTTCGATTTTGAAACTTGAGAAATTCGTATCCATAAATCCATTCCCATGGCTAAGAGTTAGTTTTTCCTTATTTTTTATTTTCCAAAAATTCTGACAAACAGGGTAGTCACAAAAAGTCTGAGAAGCTTGTGTTCCAGAGGAGACTGGCTGAGAAGTAATTCCTAGAAAAGAATGAGATAAACTGCGTTTCTTCCGAGTTATTTGGCAGTGAAATTAGCCAACTATATCGTTGTACATGCAAATTGAAGAGCGTGCTCTTACTAGTAATGCGATAATACATGGGCATCTGTGAGACCGTGAGTCACCACTTGTTGAAATGCTTATTACCAGTTAAAATGTATCTTTTACGGAAGTTCCTTTGGTTGAAAAAACCATATGAAGAACAAATTTGGCGATATTGTTTCAACTAAGCTGCTTGAAATTGCGGGCACAACGATCTGATGGGCTAACTTCATTATTAAATAACTAGCAAACGGTGCAACGTATCGAATACTTTCTTGACAGTTATTTCTCAGCACATACTCCCTTACAAGGTTTAAGCTTTTCAGACTGCTTCTGACAACACTGTAAACATGTAATTTCTACTGTATGCTTATGAGGGGCGAACCAGTTCAAATGGTTGAAATGGCTCTGAGCACTATTGGACCTAACATCTGTGGTCATCAGTCCCCTAGAACTTAGAACTACTTAAACCTAACTAACCTAAGGACATCACACACAACCATGCCCGAGGCAGGATTCGAACCTGTGACCGTAGCGGTCACGCGGCTCCAGACTGAAGCGCCTAGAACCGCACGGCCACACCGGCCGGCGGCGAACTAGTATTTCCGTTCATCGGCCGTACAGTCCACACACGGAAGATAGTAAAAACCGGCGTGAGCATTAAGGAAATCACACCACCGCCGCACCAGATTGAAGACACCCATTTGTAAAACAGTGTACTGCCGCGCGAAGAACTCCGTAACTGCGTGGTGCACATCCCAGTCCGACTGGAATCATCGACTCCTCAAGGCGTATTCTAAGGGACCGAAGGCGTGATAATCGCCATGGGGAGAGAGCAGGACTATAGGGCGGGTGCCCTGGTGTATCTCACTTGAGCTAGCGTAACTTATGCATTAAAACATTTGCGACACGGCTACTTACACTATCATGAAGCAGCAACATGAAACTTGGCGCACCATTCCATAACGGTTGTTTTCAACGGACATGCTGCCTCATACACATTCTTCCTTTTCCGATGGGTGTCCAAAGATGTGTGTCCTACGGCAGCCAAGAAAAGAATAGAAGCAATTTGGTCCTGTTGGTGCTTCTATAACCATATATTGCATATAAGCTGCAGGAACGCCCTCTGAAGAACACTTTCTGATAGCCCCTGATATTTTTCTGAGCTTTTTACTCCAAAGGATCGAGTTTAATTGTCAAATAGCCTGATTCTCTTGGACCATACTATTTTCATTAACTCCTATTTTCAATTCATTGGCAGGAATTTTAAAGAGGAACAGCATTTAATACTTTCTTAATGGTGATATTCGCCACCACCCTCTATCATATGCTAAATTACGTCTGCTTTGCGTTTAGTTTTGAAGTCCGTTTGTCATATTTATCGGACAGCTTCCTCAGCACACAACTAGAGTCGTTGATATCAGTGGCCACTATCACTTGTCCCATTGACACTCTCTTCGGGCTACATTTGTTTCTCTATTTCTTTAATACTTCCCAAAATACGTAACCCTGTCAATGACCATTGCTAATTAGGAGTTACTATTACAACATACTACCCACTTACACTTAGCTGGGTCCTCCACAGTATAATATCTATATCTACATCCAAATTACTACTCTGCAATTCAAATTTATGTGAATGGCAGGGGGCTGACAGAACCACTTGAAGACAATTTCTCGACCGTCCCACTCTCGACTATCCCGTAGGAAGAATGAATGGCTAAATGGTTCTCAGCGTGTTGTCATTTCTCTTATTTAATTACAGTGGTCATTTTTGCATATGTAGTTGGGACTGAAAAAAATATTTTATAATTCTAAGGAGAAAGCTGCTGATTGAAATCTCGTTACAGGATATCGTCGCAACGAAAAATGTCTTTGCTGTAATGACTGCAACCCAACTCACTTACCACATCCGTGACACACACTCCTTACTTCTCGAAAATACCAAATGAGCTAGCTTTCTTTGAACTATCTCAATGTCCTTCGTGAATTCTATCTGATAATTATCCCATACCTCGCAGCAATAGTCTTGAAGAGGACAGACAAGCGCCGTGTAAGCAGTCTGTTTAACACATTTGTTAAATCTTTTAAGTGTTCTGCCAATAAAACGCAGTTTTTAGTTTGCCTTCCACAAAACACTTTCCAATGATCCCAGTTTCAGTTGTTCGTAATGTAATCACCTAGAATCTAGTTGAACTGAAGATCTTTTTATGTTGACCTTAAACTGTAATATACTGACGTATCCAACATCCTCGTAAAAATGGTCCACAGACAATTAAAGCTACTACTACTACTACCAATAATAATAATAATTATGAGATAATGATAGTACAGTAAACTAGCAAGACAGTTTATGGTTACCGCTACTACATTAATTTGGGAACACACGCATTAAGCGCATTTACATCTTCCACTTCTAGATTCATCTTCTGAAGTGCTCCTCACTCGAAATACTTCCACAAGATCATTTTGCAGACGTAATTAAACTTTGATTATATGAACAAGTAAACTTCGAACACAAATAATCTGCTGTTTCTGATGCAGTAGAACAAAAGAAAAGAAAGGTTCTCCTGAAATTATTCTTCGTTATGTGAAGAAAAGTTCGTCACAGAAAATTAATCTTCAACTAGACGAAACTTGACCCTTTATAGAGTGGATCACATTCTCTTGACCAATGAAAAGTCTTCTTTCAGCTCAAAGCAAGTACTCAAAATTCTATTTCACGAGCAGCATGACTTGTCCACGCTGCTGAACACCAACTCTCGGAGAATACGGCGTGGGAGCGCAGTCCTGGATGTGGTGAAGGCGCCGTCTGATGCGATATACTCGTACATCAGTCGCTCGCTGGCGGAATTGGCTCGAGCCGGCTCCACGCGGGTAGAAATCTCGCGCTGCGGGAGGTTACAATTTTCCTATTGGCTATCGAAGTTGCAGCGACCCCAGTCGCTATGTTATGCGCCCTCTAGCTGGCTAGCGGGAGGCTCTCTGGGGACTGAGTCAGATACCGTTGAAACGAGCCTGAACGCAGGGGTTGAGCTGATGATAGCTCGCAAGAATAAATGCATTGCGGGTTTGTGGCTTCGAAGGTGAAGCCGCGAGACACTTCACCTTCCACATCAGAATACTGAAACGACGAAACTAAAGCTGTCACACGTGTTACAAACGTGTACTAGAAATGGGATTCAGTTGGGCAACTCTCATGCAAGCTAAGTGTTCTGTTCACAAGATAAATATTGTTGTGGGCAAAAGAAACACTTATAATATACAACATGGCTGCTAAAACGATTGATAGCACTACGCTTGTCCTCCATTTTATGGAGTAGTACTGTGCGGTGTGGGATCCGCATCAGATAGGATCGTCAGATGACACCGATAGAGTTCCAAGAAGGGCATCTCGTTTTCTATCATCGTGAAACAGGGAAGGGAGTGCCGCGAATATGATATGCGGATTGGTATGGCAATCATCAAAACAAAGCCATTTTCCTTTTTGGCAGGATCTTGTGATAAGGTTTCGATCATCATGTTTCTCCTCAGAGTGTGAAAATATTTTGTTGGCGCCCATCTAGTTATGCAGGAATGATCACAATAATAAAATATGAGAAATCAGAGCTCGCACGGAAATGTATAAGTGCTAGTTTCTCCTGGACGCTCTTCGCAAGAGGAACGGTAGAGAAATAGATTGATGGAGGTTCGATGAACACTCCGCCAGGCTCTTAAATGCGAAATGCAGTGTAATCATGCAGATGTAGACATAGATGAAACAGATCATATATGTGTGGACCGAACTGTTAACTGAGCTTCGTTGTTCACGTCTTCATGATTGCACTAGAGAAATCTGTATCCAAGCATCTAGTAACCTCAAGCCAATTTGTTTGTTGCTTATTGTCTAGCAATTTTTTTCAGTTATAACGACATGTAGTGTACATTACACATGTAGTTAATCCCTCTTCTCAGTCGTAGTACCGTTCTTCCTTCTTTTCAATGTATTATGATACGTAGTCACAATATGTCATGTCATAAAACAGACGTTTCTACTGACAAGAAAGAAAAGTGTTCCGTGGTAAGCGGGTGGTCTCGTGTTAAGTTGGAAGTGGAGGGCGCAGGAGTATGTTAATTCAAGCACAGGTAGCACAGCGTACCTGCAGGACAGGTAATTGTCCGGCTCGGTGGCTCGTCTGAGAGACACGACCCACGCGCCGTGCTGCGACAGCCGCGAGAAGCGCCCACGCAGCGGCAACATCAACAGGCGGCCCTTGTCCGCCACAGGCCGACAACGCCACCACCCCCTACCCCAGCCCTTGTGCCATTGTGCCTGCTCACGCGGCCACACCTCCACCCTCGGGGTCCCGACACTGAACAATACACTAAGCTCATTAACAGACGTCACAAGGCGTCGCCCCCGTATAGGCCACAATGCTCGGACGCAGCTAAGTGAATATCTTCCACTCCAGTGTTGACATCTGTTACACAAAATTCCGAACAGGTTTTCCGTTTGTCTGCTTAGAGCCCCAAAAGGCGATGTAACGCTGTTAAGCTAGTTCAATATACAAGCAGACAAATGAAACAAATATGTGTTTTCCAGCATGCAAAAGAACAGCCAATAGCGAAACGAGGCTCATTAATTTCTGTGAAAACATTTCAGCTGAACTAAATCTCGGTCTTTCTTAATAAATTTAAAAAAAGCATATCGTGGAATAGTTAAATTTGAGAGCAAATTCGGTTGAATCATATGGCAACTTCTAAAAGAAGGACTAAAGGCATTATAATCACTTAGTTTTCATTTTTAAGGCATGCAACATCGGTTACTATATGGTTAGCGTTTATATTTTGTGCACAGAGCATATTTTATACTCACAGTAGCACTACTTACTTCACCGTTGTGACATTTTGGATCGCGTTATGTACTTCAGTGTTTGAGTTGAATTGAACTGACACAAGCATATCTGAAGCTGAAATTTGTTAATTGATGATGTTAATTACATACCTCCAATGAAACAGGTAAATGATTTACACAGTAATGGTATATTAATGCGATGTGGATGGACAGCACTAATATTTCATCCGAAAGGTCTACTGATGTTAAAACAATTCTAACCTCTACCTAACTAAAATAAAGACGGAATTCTCAGCTCATACAAAATGTCGTCAAATTTTACCACAGTTAATGTAGTTGAAAACATGCCATAATAAAAGTGTAGACATAAATTAATAATGAAATAGAATTAAAATAGCTAAGGCTAGCAGCTGTCAATTTCTACCCAAACAAATCAAAAATGCAGGAAACAAAATACTCAGTATAGATAGATATCCAGCGATCACAGGCCCTGCAGACCACGCGCTGCTTCCACAAACTGCCTCCATTCCTTCTTGTTTTGTGCCCAGTTCCTCAACGTGTCTTCAATCCTCAGGGCTGCTAGGTCCTTTCCCAGGTCGTCCAATGGGGCGTTTGGTGTTTGGTTTCCTCTTTACTGCCTTCTTCGCCTGTCTTCTATCTGGCATACGGGCTACATGGCCGACCCATTGCATTCTTTTGCTCTTTATCTTCTGTAAGATAGTTGGTTGGGTAGATTTCCTAGTTTTTCCTCCTCCTCCATTCTCCGTTATCTGAAACTGGTCCCCATATCTTCCTCATTACTCTTCTTTCAAATATTAATAGTTTTTACTTTTCTCGCTTAGTCATGCTCCATGTTTCTGAGCCGTACATTACTGCTGGGCATACCACTGTGTTGTAGATTTTCATCTTAGTTTTCACTGAGAAGCCGGCCGCTGTGGTTGAGCGATTCTACGCGCTTCATTCCGGAACCGCACTTCTGCTACATCTGGCATGGTTGTGTGTGATGTCCTCATGTTAGTTAGGTGTAAGAAGTTCTAAGTCTTGGGGACTGATGACCTCAGATGTTAATTTCCATAGTCCTTACAGCCATTTGAACCATTTGTTCACTGAGATCGATTTAGAGCCGAGCGCCTCTCTGAGGGAATGCATGCATTTCATTCCCATTGCTATTCTTTCCTTGATGTCCACTTTTTATGTTGTCCGTTGTAAACCATGATCCGAAGTATTTGAACTGGTGTACTCTCTTGAACCTCTTGCCATATTTATCAAGAAATTCTTCCTGCTCTTGTCTTCTTCCTAATTGCATGAACTCTTCTTTGTCTTGATCCACTTTGAGCCCTACATTATGTGCATAACCGTCCATTGGCACAAAAGACAGTGCGTGGGAAGGCAGTATGTGGGAAAAGGTTAATAGAATTTCACAAAATTAAAAAAAAAAATAATAAACAGCAAGGATCAGGTGAATAAAATTACTGGAAACAGGTTTAAAAGAAAAGTAGCTAACACTTTATAATGCCATAGACAGCTAGTAACGTTTAAGAATGAGTTAAATTGTTACTCAACGCTGAGCTTTTGATTTGGTAATGGAAAATATACAAACGTCGAAAATGGCACTGAAAATCATGAATTTTTTGCAAAATATTTTGGTTAACTTCTAAACTGGTCTGCACAATCAAATAAACTATAATTTTCAGGCAGCCAATGGTTAATAGACCTTATTTTGCTGAATTCATGAAGCAACCACAGACAAAGCTAAAAAATAATCTGCAAAGAGACAAGATCTCAGAGGAATGGAAAGTAATCGTATTACACTCTCTTCAGAAAACTGACTATATAAAAGACCTAAATAACTATACATGAATAACTCTCCTGTCAGTTATACGATAAAAATTTAAAAAATTCTGCTGATCGGAAATGGATGAATTTCAGAATAGATACTGAATTCAAAATTTATAATTTGTCATAGACAACTCAGTCCTACAATCTGTACTGCTCGATTTCAAGGAAGTTACCGGCCATTCTGAAAGACAAATTACAGATAAAATAAACCTAAACTCCAAAAATATCATCTGTGAAGTACTTATAGACAGTCACAAAACAAATTATCAATATTTCTACATCCTTTAAAATACATATAGGTGAAAGACCATGTAACAACTTACTTCCAGTCATTTTCAACTGCATGTTACCAGAAACATTAAGAATTTGTATTTAAAAGTTAAGAGCATACCAATATAACTGGAAAGAAAAAGAACTCCCTAGCATTATTGTACTCCTGTTAGTACACGAATCTAGAAGACATTATAAAACAAGAAGAAAAGCACTTATGAATTTTAAATAACATGTTGATGAAACATAAAGGATTACAAACTACAAGTATTTAGGTTTTCAGGTAAATGGGTTTGAAAAATCTGTCGTAGGTATAATATGCGCAAAACTGAGAGATCATATGGAACAACGATGAACGTTTACAATAAACTTACTGTAACTTACTTGGCGGTGATTCCAGTGGTACTCAGTGAAATAAAAAAAATGTACTATAGGCATATGTTAGTAGAAGGAAAGTTAATATTGTAACCAAACTTGGCCGGCCGAAGTGGCCGCGTGGTTCTGGCACTGCAGTCTGGAACCGCGAGACCGCTACGGTCGCAGGTTCGAATCCTGCCTCGGGCATGGATGTGTGTGATGTCCTTAGGTTAGTTAGGTTTAACTAGTTCTAAGTTCTAGGGGACTAATGAACTCAGCAGTTGAGTCCCATAGTGCTCAGAGCCATGTGAACCATTTTTTGTAACCAAACTTACCGAACTTCAATATCTGCCTTAAGTGCGACAAAATGCCGCCGAAGTCTTCTTTCAAAAGACTGTTCCTCACGAAATCCGGAGTTAGCTATCCGGTTACAGTTTGTCTAGCGCTGTGGCTAGATTAGCACAATCTGGCGGCATTGTCAACAATAGATGGCAAACAACGTCTGTTTATTATAATCTTGCTCCAGGCGATCGTAACTTTCGAACTAATGTGTAGAACTGTAGAAGACGATCAGTTACTTGTCGAGTCAAATTTCATCATTAGCCAAGTTTTCCGAATTAACCATTAAACTGTTATTCCTCTTCGCTCCAAAATACTGCACAGCAAAAACCACAGATCATAGCTTTCTCTTTGCAATAATTCAGATAGTTATTCGCAAATGTTGTATGATTTTGGACTTACGTTTGCTGTCACGTTTCTTAAAAGTTGCTAATTGGGAAGAACAAACAGTTACAGCTTGCCGGAAATCGCTCTCCTCCCTACATGCAATTCAGAAATTTAGAAAAATATTTCCAACCCATGTTAAACAAAAATTAGTCCAAACACTAGTCTTGCCTAATCTTTACTACTGTGATGTAGTTCAACACGGCACAAATAGTGAAAATTCGAGACGCCTCGAGCTAGTGATGAACGCTTGCGTTAGATACGTATGCAATGTACGTTTGTATGATCATATCAGTCCTTCATACTCCCAGCTAGGTTGGATACGCCCACATAAGGCACGCGATCTCCACACGATGTGCTTACTTCATCGATTTCTTAGCCACTGGTGCCCCCAATACTTATCTTCTCACATTAAACACCTATCATCATTCCACAACCGCAATACCAGATCGGATACGTCTAGCATCTTGGCTGTACCTTTACATAACACAAAATCTTTCTCCATGTCATTCTCCATCTCAGCCATACGACTATGGAACGCGCTCCCCTGTGATCTGCGTCTTATCCAGAACCACTCAACATTCAAGAGTGAACTCAAGACTTACATATTAGGGACGGTATAGCCACCATTGTTGGGCCCCTCTCATCTCTTTCTTTCTCCTCTCCATCATAGCTTCGAATTTTACCATTCTATTTCTCTTCCTCTAACCTATCTACCTCTTCTATATCTCTTTCACCCCATTCTATCGTCTTATGTCTCTGCTTGATGAGAATAACTCACAAGCTGCAAGAATATAACGAGAAAATTCCCAACTAGCAATAGGACTGACATTCATAAAAGAAAAATATGTTTACTTTCATATACATAGTCATTATTATTATTATTACTATTATTATTATTCTTGATTGTTATAATTAATTTTTGATTGTTATAATTATCATTGTACTACGTTTATAATCTCTATTTTTTTCTTAACATTAATGCTGTATAACATGTAATATGTCCTTAATGTTCTGTAGAAACTGAAATTTGTTGAATCTGAGTATGCCTGGTTAGGTGTAAGAGAGGGCCTGAAGGCCCTAATCCTGCCAGGTAAAATAAATGCATAAATAAATAAATAAATAATTGCCCGTTTTTCTTTCACACATACTTCTGGCATAGGAGTCTCTTCATATACGACGGTTTCAGAACATTTCATCTGAAAAATTCCAGCAGGTACATCTCAATTAACAATATCTAAATTCGAAATTTGAAACATGTAGAACTGTTTGTACAGAACAGCGGAATTTCTTATTTCTGTGCCCCATCGTCATGATCAAGAGTGTAATGGCGTCCATTCTAATACACAAGCAAATTACATATTTTATAAACCACGACAGCTTTTGGCCCTTCACACGATAAATTTAGACAGCTGGAGGCATTCCTCAGGGACACACAATTTGAGTTTACTTATAATAACAACGTTTTATTTCATGAATTCCTAATAACATTTATTGTAATTAAATAATTTAGCTGTAATCCTTGGCAACCACATGTCAGCAGCAGAATAAAACATAATATCAGAGTGATACCACATAGAATAAGAAATAATTTGAGAGATTTGAACTGCAACCTCCAGCACTGTAAAATATGTAGCCTTTGAAAATAGAAACTTGGTAATCGTTTGCATAACGTAAAATTTACACTAACTTTTTTACGGCCTTATGAAAGGGTATTAATCTTTTTGAAATACCTTTTACCTGGAGTTTTGTCTACTCCCATAGAAGCTGCTTTCTCTCCTGGCGAGTCTAGTGCGCAATTCGGTGGCCCACATTTCTGTGTAACTGTCAGGAGAAGATAATTTTTATGGGAGAATCAGTCTAAGCAAATAGCCCAGTGTATAACGCCCATATTCCTTTACTAAGAAGCATGATGAGCTGTCTGGATTTGACAGGGAACTTCAATACATCTCTAGTTTGCCAAGCCTTCCGTATCACTTTCAGGTTAAAACAGGTGCAGAACAGGAGAGGCCTGTTAATTGTAGGTACCTGTGAATTGCATGCAGTGTTACCGTGCAGAACATAATCGTACCTCTTAGAGAAGTGGTGTTAATTTATGGGAAAGAGACCCATGTGATTCCAGTGTGTGTGCCTCGAGAACGCCTTCAACCCTTTACACAGCCCAGCCCAGCAGCAATAGGGGGCATAGCTACGGGTTATTACATACGTCGTTTAGAAACATGTCACCACCTGGGTTCTGAGACCAAGCTTGTTTTTTCCCGATAGTAGACAGAGAAGGTTCAGGTATATTTTCTCACAGTGTTCCCATGAAGTTCGAATTTGTAGCACTGTTCCCATTAATGGCTATAGATCTTTCGTCGCTAGGCGAGTGGACGCTACGTTCTAAGGACTCGGAAGATTCAGAGGCGACGTCCTGGACTTACACTACAGGGTTGAGTTCGTGAGACTATCGTACTGGTGTCATGGGTGCATTACACTCAAGAGGTGGCGATAGTGTAGCAAACTGTTACTGGAATGAGTACAAGAATGTTTCGTATGTACGGCTCTCCATCCAGTCATTTATGGGTTACTGCGCAAGCACCAAAATACAACAGACACAAAAATGTCCCGAGTATAAGGGAATATCATGGTATTAGAAATATATTGTTAAAGCATTCTTAAAGAGTGCCATGGCTTCAAGCACTACTGAAAAACATTGGAGACCGCATACTAATTGGCAGAGAATGTTACCAGAAACAAGAATTAATAGAAGTGAAGTGTTCCAGGAAAATATAATTATTTACCGCAGAGCTAGGGCGTTGGTGTACTTATAACAGTAGGCACAAATTATGTATCAAATGCGGCAAAAATCAGTCAGTATCCGAAACGGCTTTGGTACAAAAGACATCACGAATAGGTGTTTAATCATACCCGTCCTTATTATGCTCAGTTACGATAGATGCGACCGAATAGACAACGATATTTTCACTCTATTTCTATTGCCGGTTCTTTAGAGACCATTGGCCTCAATAATTCTCTATTAGTAATAAATTCAACCGTAATTGCCGTACATGACCGTATAGTCCGTCGTTTTGTTTGGAGTGAAGCGAAAAAATAATTTTTTCTTCGTCTACTTCTTCGTTTTAGCCATACGGCTGTGGAACAAACTACACAGTAAGCTGCGACTTATTAAAAACTGCTCTGCATTGAAGAAGGGATAACAGTCTTATCTGTTATCGTTGTTGTTGTATCCCACTCGGCATACCGCAGCTGTCTGCCTTCTGTTCAGCTGTTGAACAGTATCAATATTAGACCTATTATTCTCACTCCCATCTATTTCTGTTCTCTTCTTTACATTTTATATGCTAAAATTACCCTATTACTTCATACTCTTCCTCTGACCAGCCAACTTATTCTCATTCTGTATTGCTGAGAAACATTTCTGTTCGATGTCACTACCACGCTCAGCATGAAGGTAATGAGAAAATGTAATTATTTTGAAATTTCTGAAAACTATAAATTAGTTACTGTAACTATACATATATCTATCTATCTGTTTATTATAATTGTCATCTGTTTATGTGCAATACGTATTAGAATGGATAAATGAGGATTTTAATTTATCCTGATGTCGGCTATCATACTCAGCAACAGGAATATCCAATCACTTCTGAGGATACCCCTTTTGCCTTGTGTGATTATCTCAAGTCTTGCTATAATAACTGGTAATTTCGAACTCCTCACAATCGGTTGGTAAAAGTGCACTTTCATAAGTAATGGGCCTCGGAAAACTTCCAGTAAAATACTTATACAAACTTTCACTGGAAACTACCCATAACGTTACCGTGCTCTATTCATGACACAGAGGTACCAGACTTACTGGTAGTTAGCAAACTAGGACTCTTAGAGCATGTTCACATGGAAGTTCGGACAAGTGACGGAGCAATATGGTGCATTAGTTAAACTCTGGGCGCACATTCAAGAGAAATATCGAGGCTTGAATCAGCGACGGACCAGTACTGTGCATTAATTAAACACTGGACTCATATTCAATAGTACAGGAATATTAATCCTCGTCTGGTCATCCAAATTCAGGTTCGCTCTTAGAATGAACGAACATACGAATTTGCGAGCCACTACAACTCCCCACTGTTCCACCTGAAGATCACCGGCTTACACATCGTGGAACGTAAATCGGAAACATAGATTAGAAGCCATAGATGGGGTAGAGTTTATTGCAGTTGATAAAATATAGCATCTGCTGAGGTCAAAGTTCACTGCGGCAAGGAAGTTATCTGGTTGTATATAACATGTCTAGGTGAAATGAAGTTAATTGTTGGATGTTTCCACCGGCCACCGATTCCACCGTGATTGTTGTACAGTTATCCAAAGGAAGTGTCTGGCCCTTACTACCTAAATATCCAGGTCATATAATACTGAGTGTAAGTGATTTAGGCTACCGAGAAAAGGCTGGAACGTCTATAGATTTATTGCAGAGGGTACAGACAGACAGTACTGCGAAGTACATTTGAACACGTTTTCCGAAAACACTCTGTTGGAAAACTAGTTCGGCAGCCTACACGCAGTGGAAATACATTATACCTTGTAGCTACTAGCAGACCGGACCTTATCGACGGCGGCAGTGTGGAGATGGGGATTAGTGATCATGACGTCATCATGGCGACTATTATAAGGAAAGTTAATAAATCAGTCAAGAAGGCTAGGAGAGTGTTTCTGCTAGAAAGAGCAGATAAACAGTAGTTAGCATGTCATTTATGTTAGGCAATGTTAGGCGCCCCGATGGTCCCGGTCGCCTACGGTGGAGTAAAGGCGAGCGGTGACCTCTCCAGTTGTCATGATGCTTGGAAATGACTGTCGACGCGTAAGAAACGCCAAAGAAACGTTATTAATTCATGACACCTTTATTCCTGCCGAGTACAATATGGCCCACGTAACACACGCTGGCTGAGTTTGGTGATATCAACGATCTTCCCCGAGTCCTCGCTGACTCGGAGCGATGACACCAGCTCCGGGCCGCACCAGTCTTGCTAGCGCAGCGCCGCGTGCTGTGACGTAGCGGTGGAACGCCATACTTCGACCGCACGTGGCTGGCGACGCCCGGCTCGCCGGCCGACTTGGTGGCGGACAGCAGGCCGCTGCACGTAGTAGGCTCCTGGTTGGAGTCACGGCGCTATCAACACGAGAAGCGTTCTTGTAGTGTGGAGTGTACTCAATCCCACCCCGTCTTCTTCCCTGCTCCTCCTGGTGGCTTGACCGTGGTGGACGGGCGGAACAGGCTGCTGTCCCCCAGATTCATCGGCTCACCTGGTTGTGACAGTGGCTGCACAGGGCCTAGGCCCCGCACGATCTCGACGACGGATCACTGATGTGGTCATCATTGGCAGCGAGCGAGTGTGCCGCGAAGTCTGCTAATCCTGGGTTGATGATTGACAGCGGCAGCAGAGAGGACCTGAGCTCGTACTGTCCCCTCATGTCTGCTGCTGGATGGGCCACCCTTAGTGCAACATCTCCTTAATAAAGATTAACATGTCGATCACCGAGCTGAGCGCTACGCAGCGCCCCAGTACACATCTAACTGGACGTCTAAGTGCGAGTGCCTTGTTGCTATTAAAGCTGGCGTATTTAAAGGAAGCACAGGCGACGTCCTGACTTCATGCTCGTTTGTAATGAATACATTCGTTCCACTTGTAATGCTGATTTATCTGTCATACTCGCCCCTTAGGTGTTCTTGTGACAGAGTTACGTAATGTTACGGCAGACTTACGTGAAGTTATGAAATGCAGTACAGCTGACGCTATACCTCTGTCTTACACTCTACGAAAGCCTCCGTCTAACACAAACCCGCATGCTAAGCAATTCTCTCTCGCCTGTTGTGTGTCACCAGGCCATTGCCCCTGCGTCACGACACATTCCGATACATGTGCAATCCTCTTTCCTCTTGGCTAACCTACTGCCTCTGGCTCCCAGCATAGGCAACGAAACTTTGACAATATTCCACGTTTTCAACTCTTTACTATTCCACGACACTACAAATGAACTGACATCCCTTAGGACCAGTAAGATGGACGTGGAGGAATTATTGGCAAAGTTTCAACACATCATAGATCGTGGTCTGAAGAACTAAATACTTAGTATGTGGATTAAGGACAGAATAGACCCACCATGGTTTAACAATGAGATCTGGGAAATGCTGAGGAAGCAAAGGCTGTGGCAGTTTCGGTTCGAAAGATAGCGTGTAAATGACGGCAGCCAAATGTTAGTATAGATTCGTGATTTTGTAAAATTATCTATGCGCAAAGCATACAACTACCACCGACATACCTCAGCAAAAGATATGGCTGAGAACACAAGAAAATTCTGGTATTATGTAAATTAGCGAAGCCTTCTAAGGCTTCCATCCAGTCACTCGTTGACGAGTCTGGTGTGGCGGCTGAAGATAGCAAAATCAAAACTCAAGATTTAAAGTAAGCGTGTAAGAAATAATTCATGCAGGAGAATCGAAGAAACATACCGTCATTTCACCATCTAACATACTCTAGTGTGGACGACATAATAAAAAGAACCCCTGGCTTAAAGAAATAGCTAATCGAGATGAACGGAAAGAAGCCACCAGGTCTGGATGGAATCCCATTTCGGTTTTACAAAAAGTACTCTACGGCAATGACTCCTTATTTAGCTTGCATTTCTTGCGAATTTCTGGCCCAGCGCAAAGTCCCAAGTGACTGGAAAGAAGAGAAGGAGATTCCTGTATATGAGAATGCTAAAAGATCTGATCTGCAAAATTAGAGACCAATATCTGTAATATCGTTTTGCTGCGGTATTCTCAGTTCGAGTAGAATACATTTCCTTGAGATCGAGAAACGCATGTGCACGAATTAGTATAGTTTTAGAAAACATATTTCGCGCGAGACTCCACTTGCTATTTTAAAAGATGGTATGCTACGAACTGTGGGTGAAGGGCAACAGGCTGATTCAGTATTCCTAGATTTCCGAAAAGCAGTTCACACCATGTTAACGAAGGTACGAGCATATGGAATAGGTTCCCATATAGGTGAATGGCTTGAAGACTTCTTAAATAATGAAACTCAGTTTGCAGTCCCAGATTGTAAGTCTTCATCAGAGATAAGGGCATCGTCAGGAGTGCCCCATGGAAGTGTGACAGGACCGGTACTATTTTCTATATACATAATTAAGGCGGCGGACATATTGGGCAGCGATCTGCTTTTTGTGCTGATGATGTTGTGGAGGAAGATGTCGATATAGAGTGACTGTAGAAGGATAGAAAATGACTTGCAAAATTTCTAGTTTGTGTGATGAGTGGCAGTTAGTTCTAAATGCCGAAAAATGAAAGCTAATTCCTAATACAAGGAAAAACAAACCCCTAATGTTCGGATCCATCATTATTAGTGTGCTGCTTGAAACAGTGACGTCCTTTAATTATCTGGGAGTAGCATTGCAAAGCGACATGAAATGGAACGAGCATGAGAGGACTGTGATGGGGAAGGCGAATTGTCGACTTCGTTTTAATTGCAGAATTTTGGAAGAGTGTTTCACATCTGCAAAGGAGACGGCATGATGGATGCTAGCGCGACCTATTCTTGAGTGTTGCTCTAGTGTTTGGGATCCGCATGAAGCCGATAAAAAGAAAATATCGGAGCAGTTCAGAGGTTTGCTATGTTTAATACCGGCAGGTTAAAACAACCGAGATATACTGGGTGCTCAAATGGGAATTCCTGCAGGGAAGGTGAGGTTCTTTTCGAGGAATACTACTGAAAAAATGTAGGTTATTGGCAATTGAAGCTGATTGCAGAACTATTCTACTAACGTTACCATACCATTCCCTTAAGGACCACTAAGATAACGTATGAGAATAAAGGCTCATACAGTGGCGTGTAGTCGTTTCTCCCTCGCTCTACTTGCGAATGGAACAGGAAAGGAAATAACAACTGGTGGTAAAAGTACCTTATACCACGCACCTTACGGTGGCCTGTGGAGTATATACGTAGACGTAGATACAGTCACAGAATGTAGTAAGGTAAATCCAAGGATTAATGAAGTAGGGCAAGAAAACAGAGCTATCGATAAGGGAAAAGTGTGGAGCACAGGACATAAATAAGGTGAAGAGGAGAAGAAACATAAATTGGAGCGACCTTGCGAAAAGGATGGACCCCACAAGATTTTTAAAAATTTTTAAACATAAACGACCGGAAGGGGAATTGGAAATTTGTGGTAAGGTCTTATGGGACCAAAGTGGTTCATCTAACTTAAACTAACTTACGCTAAGGACAACACACACACCCATGCCCGAGGGAGGACTCGAACCTGCAATGGCTGGAGCCGCGCGGACCGTGGCAAGTTCCCCCGGATCGCGCGGCTAAGCCGTGGACCGCAAGGGAAAGGACTGCTCTGACGACCACCCAAGGGATGGGATTAGAGTTGCTCCAGTCCATTGACGAAATGAGGCAGGCAAACAGGTTAACTCTAATCAGCAGAAGAAAAACTAATGTGTCTAATTAACTTGTACTGTGGCAAAGCTGCCCAATCGAAGAATGAAAGGTATCATACTCGTGTCAATCGATGCGAGAATGCCGTGGAGTAATCGTAATAGTGGGCGAATCGCTTGCCTGTATTCAAAATGAAATGATGATGACGAGGACAACAGAACACCAAGTCCACGAACTGAGAAAATCTCCAACCCGGCCGGGAACTGAACCCGGGCCCGCTTGCATGGTATGCAAGCACGCTATCACTTTTTTTTTTCATTTTGGTCGGTATTGTTTGTTGCGTTTGGCCTGGGCGGACGTCACAAGACATTCGTTCAAGTTGATCGTCCTTTACTCAGCCTTTTATTACAGAGGGCGAGCAGTCCTCTGACCGAACACACTGAGCTACCGTGCCGGCAATCTCTGAGCTAAGCAGGCGGACTGCTCTGCCTTAATCTCAAACGATGGAAAGAGGGCAACTCATCCTACAGCGTGTAGGCAAGTCACTTTTTACCAGAAGATTAGCGAGTACTTTTCACGGTACTTGAAAGTCCATGAAGTGAAGAATAACGGGCGTCATCATTGCTGCACAACATTCGTTGTCTGCCGGTAAAAGCGGCCGGCAAGAACGACTAACAAGGGGAGGCCACGGCGTTTGGAACAAGGATTTACAGTGAACTTCGTACACTAGTAGTACTCCATGAGGACAACAAAATGTGTAAGCAGTATCGCGTACTTCTCAAGCGCTATTGAGAAAATTGCAAGATAAATTCGGTCGTCAAATATATACCTGTGCGTGGCCAATTTTACCATGAAGCGGCGTCAGCCGAGAGGTTTGTGTTCAAACCCCGTAATCGCCGGGTTGCTGGATGGAGTCCTGTTCGTCAGTTGTTCTTTTTTTATTTCTAACACATTAATTTTCTTTACTATCTGATTACAATTGATATAATGGGAAAAATACTTGTAATCGGATAGATAAACTTTTATTAAATTTACAATGTTATTTGGCAGTTTACATATTTTTATTGTCACAAAAAATATAATATTCAAAACTATCGACTAGGAAACGACCAAACACGGGAAGTAATACCGAAAATGTATGGTTGTCCGTGATTTAAGAAATTCCTTATACCTGTAAGGAGCCCGAAACGATTTGTTACCAGCAAGTTTTGACCGGCACAGACCGCTTTCGAAAGATGGACAATCAATCGTCGCTTTCGACTTTACGAGTAAATGTTGCAGGATGGTATTTTTCGTAAAAACATGGAAATCATAAAGTTAAACGGCACCAGCTGCATTGAATAAATGCTGTGTTTCCGCATACGCAAGGTGTTTTGAGGTTTTCCGTGGAAAAACAAACCTGGTTAACATTTTAAAAACCTCTCATTCAGACGATAATTTGGAAGCAAACCATTGATTTTCAAACAGCTAAGCAGAACTGAACGTACTCAGACATTTCTCTCTTTACTTATTCTGATCATCAATAAAATAAACTGACACACAATATTTTTAGCGCAACGCAATCTGACTCAATAATCCCTTCAAAAGAATGGCCCTGACTGACATTAACCTATACCTTTCATGAATTACATACCTCACAAAAATCTTCGTTACTCAAACTACTGCAGCGTGCGCCAATACTGGCCGCTGAATACGAGGTGTGGCTAGAAAAAAACCGGACTAGTACTGGTGAAACAATAAAACGAATGCAATAAGGCTGAAAGTTGCGTGGCCTGTCACGTGACTTTCGCTCCGCCTACTGCTCGAGTTTCATCTGCCTCCTGCACTCAGTCTGCGTCTGTTTTAAGTAGTTGACGTTTTGTCTGTGCGTCGGAAAATGTTGAGTGTACAGAAAGAACAGCGTGTTAACATCAAATTTTGTTTCAAACTAGGAAAATCTGCAAGTGAAACGTTTGTAATGTTACAACAAGTGTACGGCGATGATTGTTTATCGCGAACACAAGTGTTTGAGTGGTTTAAACGATTTAAAGATGGCCGCGAAGACACCAGTGATGACACTCGCACTGGCAGACCATTGTCAGCAAAAACTGATGCAAACATTGAAAAAATCGGTAAACTTGGTCGACAACATCGCCGTTTAACAATCAGAGCAGTGTCTGAGTTAACAGGAGTTGACAAGAAAAGTGTTAGGCAGATTCTTCATGAAAGTTTCAACATGAGCGGTGTAGAGACCGAGGAGGAGAGTACATTGAAGGAGATAACATGAAACTGTAAATAATTGTAAATAAATGTTTTTTCCAGCATCAGTCCGGTTTTTTTCTAGCCGCACCTCGTAAAAGATTCTAACTACTGAAGGCACTAACTACTGATAGGGATAGTCAGAAAATGAAAGACTTTGATAGAGAACAAACAATGTATTTACCTTAATAGTGTTCAAAAGTCGTAATATATATATATATATATATATATATATATATATATATATATATATATATATATCAGTTCATGACATCCAGTCTTACAAATTTACTCTCTCGGATGGACACACGTCCAGATTATCCGCTCTCAAAACTCCGTCATCTCAGTCCCCACATCCAGCACTGCTGGCGGCTCACCTCGAACTGTGCAACGCTACGCGCTGTTAACAGCCAACTGCCCAACACTACAATAGCAAATGCCAACAATGCAAACATGCCACAGACTGCACACAGCCCAGCCAGTGATTTTCATATAGAGCACTACATGGCGTTACCAACATAAAAACATAAACAGCCTACTGACATAGCCCCCATGCTCCCCACAAAAAATCTTACAAATTGTTTTGGACAGTGGCCAATAATGATTTTATAAAATGTTTCGTAATTACAATAACAAAGATATAAAATGCACACACTTATTGATAAATTGTTGGTGAAAAGCAAAAATTGTTCTCATAAAGACAGTCCTGATCATTTATCACAATAGTAATTACAGTTTTTTTCACAAAGAGTCATTAGTTAAAGAAAATGCATGCAGAAGTAGTGGATTTCCATGCAGTCCTGAAGATGTAGTGTTGTCCTTCCAACGGAAAGACAGTGCTGACACTTGACATGCAGACAGGTAATGGGCCACAACAGAGCAAACCCACCGCAGAGTCAGTAGAAGTTTTGAAGAATTTTGGTAGGTAGGTCATCACAGAGCAGTCCCACTGTAATCCTGGTAGAGACGGCCAGCAGCCATCTGTTGCGACTCTGCGGGTGCACAATCACCATCGAAGAGTCTTGTGGACAATATAGCAAGTCCATAAACCACCACTTGTGCACTCACAAAGTATTTGGAATTGACCTTAGAACCAGTAATGCTGTTAACCAGTCCCTTGCTGAATTAATACACATGTGCAAATGCTAACAGTCCCTGTTTTTCTCGCATGTTATGCGTGTACTATGACAAAAAAAGCGTGTGCAGTGAAATGAAACTTAATTTGAAGAACTGGGGTCTATACAATTATAAATTTACAACATAAGAATACAATTACAAAGGTACAAAATACATAATTAAAAAACGTAAAAATACAGATAACATTTGTAGTAGTACAGGTTTTACAAAAGGAATATTGACATAAGGGAATAAATAAAATAATGAGAACAGTTTTCTATACATTTTCACCAATGAGCATGAAACAGAACAGAATTAATAATGTCTAAACATCTTTACAAAGTTAATAACATAGTATTAAAAAAATTCTACAACGTATCTCTTATCATACAAACATATAAAGACAGGAAGAACACAAAGACACAAGGGTACACAAACACCTAGCGGAATAACACAAAAAGGAAAGGACAGGGTTTGTTTTACTACAGTGTTTTGCAAACAAAACTTCCTTTACTTCTTGGAGATCTCCCTTCATTCATCATTATTCCCAAAAAGTCCTATTTACACCTGTTGTCCTAAACCCTACTGTTTTGTTCATATCCTGTTTCTAAATAATTATTTCTCGTTGTACAATACTCATTTTATTCCAATTCATCACAACTCATTCTCTTATATAGCCTACCCCATCTTAAGCTAATTTAAATCTACTGAGCTCAGATGCATAAACAAAGGGATTAGGAAATGTAGCAGCACAAAACAATTAACAAAAACAGTAATGACAAAAAAGACAAATTGGCAAAGCTAGCAGCAGTAAATCTAAACTAGCAAAGCAAATGCAACATTACAACTAATATGAGCCAATGTGCAGCAACAAGAAAAATAAATCAGTAGTAAACTGGCTTAGCAGAAAACCACAAATTCAAATTCAGTAGCACTATGCCTGGCAAACAGCAGCAGCAAATGCAATTACTTATATCTAAACATGACAATGCTCAAGCAGAAAAAATTTTACCTTAAAGCTGACCATGTTTAATACCTGTGGTGTCACTGCCAGACACCAAACTTGCTAGGTGGTAGCCTTTAAATCGGCCGCGGTCCGTTAGTATACGTCGGACCCGCGTTTCCCCACTATTAGTGATAGCAGACCGAGGGCCGCCACACGGAAGGTCTAGTCTAGAGAGACTCCCTAGCACTCGCCCCAGCTGTACAGCCGACTTCGCTAGCGATGGTTCACTGTCTACATACGATCTCATTTGCCGAGATGACAGTTTAGCATAGCCTTCAGCTACGTCATTTGCTACGACCTAGCAAGGCGCCATATTCAGTTACTATGTCTTCTGAACCGATAACATTGTGACTCATGTACCACCAAGAGCGACGTTCATCATTAATGGATTACGTTCACTTTCTGAATTCTAATTCCTTGTAATGTTCTAGACCTCACGTCAGTATAGTTCTTCCCTCTTCACGCCAGACTGCGTGAGCTAAAACGTGTGCATTTTGCGTCCATTAGTAACACAGTATTGGCTCTTCTGCCAACACAACATTGGCGACGAGAAAAAACGGTGTTCTTCACTATACTGCCCTGATTTAATTGTGTAATGGCTTCTCCACAATCTGCAGATGTATTGTCCGAATTTTATCGCTTACAGAATCCAATTTAGTTTTGGAGGGCAGCGTGGAGGGTAAAAATTGTAGAGGGAGACCAAGAGATGAATACACCAAGCAGCTTAAGAAGGATGTAGGTTGCAGTAGGTACTGGGAGATGAAGAAGCTTGCACAGGATAGAGTAGTATGGAGAGCTGCAACAAACCAGTCTCAGGACTGAACACAACAACAACAACAACACAGAATCAGCAGATGCAGGCATTATTGGATGCCATTAGACAGCTCATCCAGGGTCAACCTGCAATGCAAAACGATGCGGCAGCCGCCGCTCCACCGCTAACGCAGCCACAACAAGCAGTTGCACCGCCCCTCCGACCTTTTGATGCTGCACTGAAAAGCTGGACGGAGTGGTCTCGCCAATTTGGATTTCATCTCGCCGCCCTCAGAATTCAAGGTAACAAGCGGGAGCCTTTTCTTTTGTTGTCTGTCGGAGTGCAAACCTACCATGTGATAGTCAAATTATTTCCCAGACCCGACGTAGCAACTCTGTCTTTCGAAGAAATTTTCTCTGCATTAGATGCATATTTCAAAGAATCAGTCAATGTAGTTGCAGAACGGTATATCTTCCTTCGTACAAAACATACGGCATGTTAGACTAAATGGGAGTGGGTTGCAACCTTGTGAGGCCTTACTAGGGATTGTGCTTTTGAGTGTCAATGTGGACTCCCTTATTCAGATACTATGGTATGTGATGCAATTGCACAGAACGTTTCTGATGTTTGTATAAGGGAACAGATTTTGAAACTACTCAATCTCTCCCTTCAACAAGTGATGGACATATTGGATCGGCAGGACACACTTGACTTTCCTCAGGAATCATTTGAAACGTCGCCAGCCGTGTGTCAGGTTAACCGGCCCGCCGGGCGAGCTACACGGAGCCATAAACAACCCTCGCGCCCGGCCGCGCCGCTGCCGCCAGGCTCTCAGCCAAGTGTGCCATGCCAGCAAGCAAATGCAGTGCTTAAATCATGCCCGCGGTGCGCTACTAAACATTCACGTGAGAATTGCACGTCACGCCAAACTATTTGCTGTTACTGTACTAAAAAAGGAGATGGTCAGTCAGAGTGTTTGCCAGAAAAAGCTCAGATCGGAAACTCAAAACCATTCAAGGCCCTTTGCTTCGCGCCGGAATCGGAATCGAACCAAGGATACTCAGGATTGCAGAACTTTGCCATGGAAATTCATGTCGTTAATTTCACTCCAACCGGTGCTACTCTCTCTAACAGTGACTGTGTTCGTCCCACAAATACTGTGCGTTGACATAGCCGGAACTCCCATCGAGTCGCAAGTGATTTTGTACCAGTGTCAGTTCACGGTGCACAAGACAGTCGCTCTTGTCGTCAGCAGGACAATAAACTTTTTGTAGACTTGGACATTAACGGCAAAGTGATACCATTCCATCTTGATACCGGAGCTGCAGTGTCACTGATCAATCAGGACACTTACAAACAGCAGGGCACACCTCCATTGCATGCCGCAAATGTTACATTAACTAGCTATTCAGGTCAAGAGATCCCTGTGTTAGCACAGTGCAGCCTTCTTGCAACATACAAAGGACAAACAAAACTTGTGTCATTTTACGTCCTTCGTTCTTCTTCTGCAGTGAACTTGTTTGGTTTTGATTCATTTCACTTGTTTAACTTGTCTATAGTAAATCAGGTCCTATCAGTGAACCAGACTGTGCCTCCAGACAGTGTTTCTTGTCTATGTGAAGAATTTGCAGACATTTTTGCACCGGGCCTCGGTTGCGCTAAGAACTATAAAGCACATCTGGATCTGAAAGTAAACGCGCAACTGAAATTTTTCAGAGCGTCCCCACGCATTGCGTGATGAGGTTGCAAAAACATTACACGATTTGGAATCACAAGGTGTAGTTGAACGTGTGCAGTCTTCTCTCTGGGCATCACCCTTAGTAATTTTGCCAAAACCTAAGGAAACTTGAGACTTTGTGTGGACTTAAAGGCAACAGTGAATCCTTTACCCCGCCCGGAAGATATTTTTGACAAACTGTGCCTGGGCAAATATACACTCCTGGAAATGGAAAAAAGAACACATTGACACCGGTGTGTCAGACCCACCATACTTGCTCCGGACACTGCGAGAGGGCTGTACAAGCAATGATCACACGCACGGCACAGCGGACACACCAGGAACCACGGTGTTGGCCGTCGAATGACGCTAGCTGCGCAGCATTTGTGCACCGCCGCCGTCAGTGTCAGCCAGTTTGCCGTGGCATACGGAGCTCCATCGCAGTCTTTAACACTGGTAGCATGCCGCGAAGGCGTGGACGTGAACCGTATGTGTAGTTGACGGACTTTGAGCGAGGGCGTATAGTGGGCATGCGGGAGGCTGGGTGGACGTACCGCCGAATTGCTCAACACGTGGGGCGTGAGGTCTCCACAGTACATCGTTGTTGTCGCCAGTGGTCGGTGGAAGGTGCACGTGCCCGTCGACCTGGGACCGGACTGCAGCGACGCACGGATGCACGCCAAGACCGTAGGATCCTACGCAGTGCCGTAGGGGACCGCACCGCCACTTCCCAGCAAATTAGGGACACTGTTGCTCCTGGGGTATCGGCGAGGACCATTCGCAACCGTCTCCATGAAGCTGGGCTACGGTCCCGCACACCGTTAGGCCGTCTTCCGCTCACGCCCCAAGATCGTGCAGCCCGCCTCCAGTGGTGTCGCGACAGGCGTGAATGGAGGGACGAATAGAGACGTGTCGTCTTCAGCGATGAGAGTCGCTTCTGCCTTGGTGCCAATGATGGTCGTATGCGTGTTTGGCGCCGTGCAGGTGAGCGCCACAATCAGGACTGCATACGACCGAGGCACACAGGGCCAACTCCCGGCATCATGGTGTGGGGAGAGATCTCCTACACTGGCCGCACACCACTGGTGATCGTCGAGGGGACACTAAATAGTGCACGGTACATCCAAACCGTCATCGAACCCATCGTTCTATCATTCCTAGACCGGCAAGGGAACTTGCTGTTCCAACAGGACAATGCACGTCCGCATGTATCCCGTGCCACCCAACGTGCTCTAGAAGGTGTAAGTCAACTACCCTGGCCAGCAAGATCTCCGGATCTGTCCCCCATTGAGCATGTTTGGGACTGGATGAAGCGTCGTCTCACGCGGTCTGCACGTCCAGCACGAACGCTGGTCCAACTGAGGCGCCAGATGGAAATGGCATGGCAAGCCGTTCCACAGGACTACATCCAGCATCTCTACGATCGTCTCCATGGGAGAATAGCAGCCTGCATTGCTGCGAAAGGTGGATATACACTGTACTAATGCCGACATTGTGCATGCTCTGTTGCCTGTGTCTATGTGCCTGTGGTTCTGTCAGTGTGATCATGTGATGTATCTGACCCCAGGAATGTGTCAATAAAGTTTCCCCTTCCTGGGACAATGAATTCACGGTGTTCTTATTTCAATTTCCAGGAGTGTATTGCGAAGTTGCACCTAGCAGATGCGTACTTGCAAATACCAGTGGACGAAGAATCCCAGCGTGTTTTGGTGGTTAACATGCATCTTGGTTTGTATCAATTCAAACGACTGCCATTCGGGTGTGCATCCACCCCTGCATTCTTTCAGAAATATCTACAAACTGTTTGTGCGTCGGTCCCTACTGCAGCAAACTATCTGGACGATATTGTGATCTCTGGAAAGACGGAAGAAGAACATTTAGCCAATCTCAGAACATTATTTCAGGTCTTGCAACATAATGGTCTTCGCTTACGGAAGGACAAATGCTTGTGAATTGCCATACCTGGGACATGTACTCAATGCCCAAGGCATACAGCCCAGTCCCACACACCTCCATATCATACAAGACTCGACTTCGCCGCAGAGTTTGAAGCAGCTACAGAGTGTGCTGGGAAAAATCAACTATTAATACAGATATGTTGCGCTTGCCTCTTCCATTTCATCTCCGCTTCATCGCTTACGCCGTAAAGGCGTT
Organism: Schistocerca nitens; assembly: GCF_023898315.1. NCBI lineage: Eukaryota > Metazoa > Arthropoda > Insecta > Orthoptera > Acrididae > Schistocerca > Schistocerca nitens. The sequence continues at coordinate 195,206,403 of NC_064620.1, read as the reverse complement.
CCGTTCGTCTGGATGAAGGAATGCGAACGCGCCTTCCGCCGGTTGAAATCGGCGTTGCTTTCCAATACTTGCCTTACGCCATTCGATCCCCGGAAGCCCCTTTTATTTATGGTGGATGCATCGGATTTCGGGATCGGTGCTGTGCTTGCGCAAAAAGATGGCTCGCACGATCGCCCTATTGCCTTTGCGTCCAAATTGCTCTCGTCTGCGCAAATAAATTATTCACAGATCGAGAAAGAAGCATTGGCTCTCGTATTTGGTGTTACAAAGTTTCATGGCTTCTTGAATGGTTGTCACTTTACCACAATCACAGACCACAAACCTTTGACATCCCTTTTCTCATCCAAACAAGCCTTTACCTCAACGTACAGCGCAGAAATTCATTCGCTGGTCTATTTTCCTCTCGCAGTACCGCTTCGATATCTTGTATTGGCCCACTGCTAAGCACGAAAACGCTGATGCGTTGTCCCATTTGCCTTTTGCTGAGGATAGGGCATTCGATTCCTCGAACTTACTTGCATGTTCATTGATTCGGAAACCGATGACGTGTTCGAACCGTTTCCGATTGATTTTCGTCATATAGCAACAGCCACAACTGCCGACCATGTCCTTGCTAGCTTTCTGCGTTTTGTGGCTACGCAATGGCCTTTGTCAAAGTCACGGATGGCGGACCCGCTGGTTCGCCGATTTTTTGCTCACAAGGAGAGACTTTTTGATCGACGTGATGTTTTGCTGTTGCGTTCTGATAATGATCAGTCCAGGGTCGTGGTCCCACGTTCGTTATAGTCCTCTGTCTTAAAGCTTCTCCACCAAGGACATTGGGGTATAGTGTGAACGAAACAACTTGCTCGTCCGCACTGTACTTGGTTCGGAATCGATCCCGCGATTACGAATATGTGCTCTGCTTGCATGGTGTGTGCCAAACAACGATCAGCAAAAACGCGGAAATTCTTTGCAAGGCCAAAAGCCACTCTCCATTGGCAACGCTTACACATCGATTTTGCTGGTCCATTCCGGAATGCTCGATGGTTGGTTGTGTGGATTCATTCAGTAATTTTCCTTTTGTAGTCCGGATGTCTTGCATGACATCATCTGCCACCATCCACGCGTTATCTGATATCTTTTGCATTGAAGGTCTTCCACAGACAATTGTTTCTGAAAATAGCCCACAATTCATGTCCACAGAATTTCAGTCATTCTGCAAGGCCAATGGTATTCAACATCTGAAGTCCACGCCGTTTTCGCCACAGTGAAACGGTGCCGCTGAACGATTGGTCAGGACTTTCAAGTCACAGATGTTGAAGTTGAAAGAGTCACATTCTTGGAAGGACGCGTTATTGCTCTTTTTGTCCTCGTATCGCTCTCAGCACCGAGAAGGTCGCTCGCTGGCTGAGTTGCTCCATGGTCGCCCTCATCGAACCTTGATGTCTTTGCTAGACTGATGCATCACCTTGACTTACTCTACGAAACAAGTTACCCAGCCACTGACAAAAATTATGTATGCAATTCCTCAATTCGCGTGAAGTGAAATGTCTTTTTGTGCTCCCTCGTTTTTTTTTCTTTTTTGGAAGTAGATCATAAAATTATTATTTACTGGATCTGTAGGCATAAAATATCTATATTAGTACATCTATTAAATTTTATTTTAACCAATGCTTCAGTGCAGCTAGAAACTAGATATTAAACAAAATGAGCATATATATATATATATATATATATATATATACTCCTGGAAATTGATATAAGAACACCGTGAATTCATTGTCCCAGGAAGGGGAAACTTTATTGACACATTCCTGGGGTCAAATACATCACATGATCACACTGACAGAACCACAGGCACATAGACACAGGCAACATAGCATGCACAATGTCGGCACTAGTACAGTGTATATCCACCTTTCGCAGCAATGCAGGCTGCTATTCTCCCATGGAGACGATCGTAGAGATGCTGGATGTAGTCCTGTGGAACAGCTTGCCTTGCCATTTCCACCTGGCGCCTCAGTTGGACCAGCGTTCATGCTGGACCTGCAGACCGCGTGAGACGATGCTTCATCCAGTCCCAAACATGCTCAATGGGGGACAGATCCGGAGATCTTGCTGGCCAGGGTAGTTGACTTACACCTTCTAGAGCACGTTGGGTGGCACGGGATACATGAGGACGTGCATTGTCCTGTTGGAACAGCAAGTTCCCTTGCCGGTCTAGGAATGGTAGAACGATGGGTTCGATGACGGTTTGGATGTACCGTGCACTATTCAGTGTCCCCTCGACGATCACCAGTGGTGTACGGCCAGTGTAGGAGATCGCTCCCCACACCATGATGCCGGGTGTTGGCCCTATGTGCCTCAGTCGTATGCAGTCCTGATTGTGGCGCTCACCTGCACGGCGCCAAACACGCATACGACCATCATTGGCACCAAGGCAGAAGCGACTCTCATCGCTGAAGACGACACGTCTCCATTCGTCCCTCCATTCACGCCTGTCGCGACACCACTGGAGGCGGGCTGCACGATGGTGGGGCGTGAGCGGAAGACGGCCTAACGGTGTGCGGGACCGTAGCCCAGCTTCATGGAGACGGTTGCGAATGGTCCTCGCCGATTCCAGGAGCAACAGTGTCCCTAATTTGCTGGGAAGTGGCGGTGCGGTCCCCTACGGCACTGTGTAGGATGCTATGGTATTTGCGTGCATCCGTGCGTCGCTGCGGTCCGGTCCCAGGTCGACAGGCACGTGCACCTTCCGCCGACCACTGGAGACAACATCGATGTACTGTGGAGACCTCACGCCCCACGTGTTGAGCAATTCGGCGGTACGTCCACCCGGCCTCCCGCATGCCCACTATACGCCCTCGCTCAAAGTCCGTCAACTGCACATACGGTTCACGTCCACGCTGTCGCGGCATGCTACCAGTGTTAAAGACTGCGATGGAGCTCCGTATGCCATGGCAAACTGGCTGACACTGACGGCGGCGGTGCACAAATGCTGCGCAGCTAGCGCCATTCGACGGCCAACACCGCGGTTCCTGGTGTGTCCGCTGTGCCGTGCGTGTGATCATTGCTTGTACAGCCCTCTCGCAGTGTCCGGAGCAAGTATGGTGGGTCTGACACACCGGTGTCAATGTGTTCTTTTTTCCATTTCCAGGAGTGTATGTAAAGCAAGACATGAAACGTCATTCACTAGGCAAATGGCGTCTGCAAAGCCAGTAAAAAAATCTCTCAACTAGAAAGACAATAGATGAAAAATGTTTCTCATTATTTCATTAGGCTTTTTAGTAAATATCATAAATTAAGAGCTCCACAATGTAATCATATGTTTTCAAGTTTGAGCGTGTCGTATTTGCAATGCTTTCTACAAAGAAATATCAATAGCGAGGATAATGGCCTCTTTTTTTCTCCACCTAATGGCTTTCTTTTTTCAGGCGACTATCGCTCAGCTGGGCGCCAACAACGCATTATGGCAAGGTCACTTACCTTTCTTACCGAAGTTTACAACAGAAGTTTCCGCTACAGAGACAGTTTGATACAAATAAAATTTCACAAGTCGATAAATTACAGTAGAAATGTGTAGAAACAGAATCCTATAAATATAACAGTGTCCAAAAAATTTTCGCCGGCATTGTGATACATTCACGCATTTACACACAGTTCATAACTCTTAAAGGATGATTTTTGGTTTCCAATATCCTTTTTCACAGATCAGAGCCCCTAACCACTACTCATTATTCCGTACTTTATTATACATATACATATTCGTCGACACTTGTTCAATATTTCATCATAATAAATACATAGCATATCAAATAATTCATATAGCATCAGCTTATTGATCATAAACATACCTCAGCAGCATAATACACATTGTCATCGTAATAATAACATCATAACACCTCAGTCAAACCTCAAAATTGTCGTAGCTTCGTCCAATTTCAAAACCTAAAAAAATTCTCTACTCATTTCAATAGTGTAATCTACCTCAAATGTGCTTTAAAAATATTGATCCCATACGAAATGTCTCATTCAAAGCTCACATAGTATCACAATGGTTCCGAAAAAATATGAACAGTCCACAAAGTACAGACAAAATACAATTTCATAGGTGTGAAGTTATCCAACTGTGTAATTGCGTAAACATGTATCACTGACGTAGTAAAAAAAAAAATGTTTGTCTCTCTTAGTTAAATGATCAGATAGCTGTGTAATTTATGTGTTAGAGAAATATGGTACCGATGTGTAAAGTTGTATAAGCAAATACCATATCAGCTATGGCTCCTTGTGCTTGCCAAACACATGGTACACAAAGTAGGCGTGCACTCCCTGAGGATTAATGTAATTATACCCTCAGGTGTTATAGATTACAGCAATGGAATGAAATGTATCACGGAAAACCTCTGTATAATTGTATTTCTAAAATCTTTAAAAAATAAATGTTTTAAGTACAAAATTAATCACTCAAATACATGTCCTTTAGCGCTAAATGTTCGTTTTGCTGTAAGATAATTCTGTGGAAGTTTCGTACTTATCGTCCTCCGAAAGCTAAGTTCTGCAGAAGTGAATGTACTTACCTATTCATAAAAAAAGTGAAATGCTATGCCTATAGATATCATAGTTATTACGTACATTACCATGATCAAGGAAGTACTATACTGTAACGTATTGTTGTGCTTCGAAAAAGGCTGTTTCATTGTAGCTAGACCACAAAGTTACTACTAAAACATGTTTTACTTTCCAGAAGAATTCAGAAAAACTGTGCAGATATGAAACAGATACAGTGCAAAAGCAATAATATAAACTGTGTCACTAGTTAGTAACGTCATGATATAATCGTGTAGCTGTCAAATAAACTAACCACTGTGTCATCTGGTATCACTCAGAAAGTACTTTAAATCCAGAATGTATTTTCAAGTAGAACAAAATGTTGCATTAAAATCTCATTAGCAGTATGGGTATATGTTCGAAGTATGTGAGCCTTATAGTCGTTGCGTAATCGTGCAACTAATCAGCAAGAATGTACACACACGATAATGCTGTGTCATCTGTTCACTATAACACTGCATTCGTAATTACTTGTCTAAATAACTTCCCTAGGTTCTTGACTGGATAGTTAACTTTAAAACATAGTTGCATGTTAACAGTTTCTAAGTGTGACAAAGAGTACTAGTATTGTAAAGTGAAAAATTTTATAGCAAAGACTAAGTTAAAAAATAATTTATCTCTCAATAAACGGTTTTACATGTGAAATATGGTGTCAACCTTTACTCTACCTAGTACTCAGAGTTTCAGTTTCAACGCAATTATCATGTTGTATACTTAGGTAAGGAATGCTAAAATTTTTCTCAAGATTAGCGTGTATGTTATTTTTCTCTGAGCCAGCCGGCGCACGTGGCTCCCTGTGATGCATGTCATTGTCCGTCTCTTTGTTGGCGAGCGTCGTTATTGGGATTTGGAGATCTAACTTCTACAATTTCACCTTGTCGAGAGGGCCCTGCCCTGTTTGAATCCCACCAGTTCTGATGAAATACAGGCCTCTCGTTACGATTATATCGTCTGTCGTTATGTCGGTAGATTCCGTAGTTTCTCTTTTGTCGGTCATGTGGTGGAGAATTTCTCCCGGAATCGTAACTGCGCGCTGAACTGTTGCGTCTGAAGTTATTCTGTATCCCTTGATAATAATTGTTTTGGTTCCCATATTGTCTGTTTTTATGATTATCTCTGTCATATTCATTACTACGGAAATGCGATCTTTCTCTGTAACTATTATTCTGCCAACGGTTGTCATACAGGTGGTGTCTGTTTTGTTCACTACTTGCATTGTAAGAATAGCCTTGTCGTGTCCAGTTATTATTTCTGTCATCGCGGAATTGTGACGGATGTGACCTGTAATTGTTGTGCTCCTGTTTTCGCGTTACGCGATTGTCAGTGTCAATTTCCAATTCTTGTAACAGTCCCTGAAGAGCTTCAATGTTGACTTTGCAACGTCCTGTCAAAATAATGTTTCGTAAATGTTCAGGCAATTTGATTAAACAAATGCGGATGAGTTCTGAGGGACAGTATGGGTTTCATAGTTACTGATCCGTATGTAACATGACTTCGAAATATTTGACAGGACTGGAAAATTCAGATTGTTCGAAATGTTTCATCATTATGATGCTATGTTTTACTCGGTCTTGTGTAGCTTGAGAGCAATACGCTTAGAGGAAGGCATGATAAAATTCTCCTTCACTGTGACAATCGTGAATGACCGATCGCATTCTTACAGCTGGTTCATTCTCTAAGTAGCCACACTTAAATTCTAATCTGTGTTCTAACGACCAGTTGGGAGGAAAACAATGAGAGAATTGATGAAGCCACGCTTGTGGATGAATGTCGTTGCCGGAATTCTTAAATGTTTTGAATTTACGTGTAGTAATGAACAGCTTATAGTCAAAATCATCATGTCGGCGAACCACGCGGCTGCTACGGTTGCAGGTTCAAATCCTGCCTCTGGCATGGATGTGTGTGATGTCCTTAGGTTAGTTAGGTTTAAGAAGTTTCTAAGTCCAGGGGACTGATGACCTCAGATGTTAAGTCCCATAGTGGTTACAGCCATTTTGAATCATGTCGGCGAGTCGCATATCGGTCTTTGTTACTTCGTTTCGGCGGTTCCATCTCAAAATTCGGTGTACCTTGCCAAATTATTTCATAATTTCCGAAGTGCCCTGTGTTATTATTTTGTGCCTGTTCCGTATTTCTATGTCCCTCTTCCCGTATTGGAGTGCGAGTGTCCTCTGAAATATGTAATTCTTGTAATACCTGTGTCAACTGATCTTGTACTTCCCAGATTTCTCTTTTGTACTGTGTGTTAATTTCATTCTAATTTTGTTTGAATTTTCTAATTTGTTCGTACTCTTATGTGTCAGTGATGACTACGGGTCTTGTGTCATTCAGATCATCAGCTACCTTTGTAGATAAGTTAAAGAACTGATCCGAAAGTTCGGCTACTTTCTTTGATAGTGAACTGATTTAATCAGTGTGTTTTTCTGAACGAAGTTTCAGAGTGTCCATTTGTGTTAAAATTGCATCTACTGTGTCCTTTAAGTTTTCCTGAGTTATGCAAGTTGCGTAACCGAATCAGTAGATTCAACTAAGTCAATTTTAGCTTGCAAGGTGTCGTGATTTTCATGAACAATAGTTTGCAGTTCTTTTATGGCTGCTTTGTGATTCTGTAATGCATTTTCAGGACGCGAAAAAATGGGTTGAAAATGCTCAGAAATTTGTGTTTTTGCGTCATTACAGACTTTTAGACATTTCGATTCGATTTTAAGTAACTCATCAGTTAAAACTTCACGTGTTTATTCAAGCTTTTGTTCCATTGAGTCTATCTTTTGAAGCCGTTGCTGTGTTTGTCTCTGATTTTGTTCTATCGTGTCTAACTTTCGAAGATTTTGTTCCATTGTGTCTAACTTTTGAAGCTTTTGTCCCATTTGTTGCATTAATTGTAATAACAATGCTCTGGTGTCTGAAACATGTTCCCCAGTGCTGTTCGGCAGTGCATTTGAACCGGCAATATTCGCATTTTGAAAAGCAGAAAATGTGTCTTGACCTATTTGAGATAACGGTGACGACGCAAAACCTGAATCTACAGTATTTGCAAGATTGTGTCTTGTCATTTCGGATTCCTGAGGCGAGCTGTTGCCGACCGATCGATCGACAATGCTTCCCTATTCACTAATTGTTTCACTGTCTCCACCATCATTTGCCGCCCGCTTCATTTCCCTATGCACAATTACCACATTACTACTTTGACCGGCCGGAGTCGCCAGGCAGTTCTAGGCGCTTCAGCCTGGAACCGCATGACCACTACGGTCGCAGGTTCGAATCCTGCCTCGGGCATGACTGTGTGTGACGTCCATAGGTTAGTTAGGTTTAGGTAGTTCTAAGTTCTAGGGGACTGATGACATCAGAAGTTAAGTCCCATAGTGCTCAGAGCCATTCGAACCATTTTTTGAACTACTTTGAATGTCTGTTAATACATTCCACGGTGGCGCTAACACACTGCTTTTGTCTTCACTGTCATTTCTCAGTTTTACTTTTGAGCCTAGTATTACGTTTTTCACACGCCATTATTGTCACAATATTTCACACGATAACACAGAAGAGCACAATTTGAAGAACAAAATAAAAAAAAAAACACATTAACATAGCATTGAAAATAATATCTCGTTAATTGCAAGCACAGCTGCGAAATACTTGGTACAAATCTACATGCATGCCACAACTGTTTTACTGTACAACAATGGAAAACTACTACTACAAAGAAAATTCTGTCTACAATTACGCGCTAGCAATAAACAATAGCTACACTAATTTCACAAACTACAAGAAAAAAATCAGAAGAATCCAGTGAGGTATCCTCGGCTAAGGGTCGACATATTTAACGTCCCCTTAGAAAAATGAATGAATGACTGTGCTTAAACTGACACACAATATTTTTTGCGCAACGCTATCTGACTTTCAAAATTCCCTACAAAAGAATGGCCCTGACTAGCAATAACCTATACCTTTCATGAATCACTTATCTCACAAAAATCTTCGTTACTCAAACTACTTCAGTACAGCGTGCGCCAATACTGCCAGCTGAATAAAAGATTCTAACTACAGAAGGCACTAACTAGTGATAGGCATAATTTGCAAATAGAAGATTTTGATAGAGAACAAACAATGTATTTACCTTAATAGTGATCAAAAGTCATAGTATATATATATCAGTTCATGACATCCAGTCTACAAATGTATTCTCTCTGATGGACACACGTCCAGATTATCCGCTCTCAAATCTCCGCCATCTCGCTCCCCACATCCACCACTGCTGGGGGCTCACCTCCAACTGCGCAACGCTACGCGCTGTTAACAACCAACTGCCCAACACTATAATAGCAAATTCCAACAATGCAAACCAGCCACAGACTGCACACAGCACAGTCAGTGATTCTCATATAGAGCACTACATGGCGTTACCAACATAAAAACATAAACAGCCTGCTTACACCATGCATAACAGCATTTCCTTAAATATGATTATTGTTCAAGCAGTGTCGACTGTAATTTAATAGCGTCTTCACGAGAAGCAATTTCTCGTTCTCTTTCGATTAAATACGAACAATTTTGAAGACACTGCCAAGGATATATTTTCAGTATCACTTTAGGCATTTGGTCGTTTACTAGTCGATAGCTATGAATATTATATTATTTGTGATAATAAAAAATTGTAGACTGCAAATAACATTGCAAATTTAATAAAAGTTCATCTGATTACACGTATTTTTGCCAATCGATCAATTGTAAGATAAATAGTAAAGAAAATGACTGTGTAGAAAATAAAAACAAACTGACGAACGGGACTCGATCCAGCGATTACGTGGCTTGAACGCTAACCACTTTTTATTTTCTTCATAGTTCGCTGCTTCTATTTGTGGCGGACGTCCCCTTAAGCCCGTTGAAGTTCTTAGTTGATCCATTCACTCAGTTGTTTTTATTATAGAGCGGAGCTAACTCTCTGACTCAACACGTTGTTTTTTAAATCTTATTTTGTTCGTTTCTGTTCGTTGAATTTGCTCTGGGCGGACGTCGCGAGACACCCGTTTCAGTTCTTTGTTGATCCATTAACTCAGTTTTTTTTTATTATTACAGAGGGCATCTAACCCTCAGTCCGAACAAGTTGAGCTACCGTGCTGGCCACAGTCGGCTGCCTCCGCTTTGTGGTAAAAATCGCCACGCACAGATATATATTTGACGACTGAAATTATCCTGCGATTTTCTCAATAACGCATGAGAAGTACACCCTACTGCTTACACATGTTGTTCTCGTCACGGAGTACTACGAGTGTACGAAGTTTTCAGTAAATCCGCGTTCCAAACGTCGTGGCCTCCCCTTGTAAGAGAGAGTAAGAGAGACTAGCTGGCTGGCGGAACAAAAGTTATGTGTGGGGACAGTGTGACGTCATATACTCTCACTGGGAGCGCTGGGTCGCTATCTTTACAAGCAAGAATAACACAGAATTTTATTACGTACTAATACCAAATCGTATAAAGAATTAAAATTAACGTGAATGCTATGGTGCTTAACTCTCATTGGTTATTCAAAGTGAATTGTGCGTTCTCTTTATTATACCTAAAAATTTCTGCTTCCTCTAATATATTCAAAATACGGTTATTTTTTATGAAGTATTTTTAAATTTTCTGAAGGATTGGTGTTGTCGTGCACCACTCTTTTTGAAGTCTTGTTCGAAATAACCTATCGGTTTGCCCTATATGTTTCTTAGGACAATCATTACAAGTAAAACAACAAACACCCCCTTCATCGTATTTATATACCACGAAAGTGAAAAGGCCGGTCTTAAGCTGAATGTGAAGAAAACGAAAATTATGGCAACTACACCTACCAATTCGTGGGATATAGCAGGAGAAAACATGGAGGTAGTGACCACGGTCAGTTATCGCGGTTGCCAGATCTCTGCCGATGGCGACTGCAGCCATGAAATCCGGAGACGCCTGTTGCTCGGTAGACACGCGATGTCAAACCTTGACAAGCGTATAAAGTCCAGAGATTTAACACTAGCAACAAAGATCCGTATTGTGAGGGCTATGGTCTTTCCAGTTGTGATGTATGGATGTGAGATCTGGACCATTAGAAAGGCTGAACGGCGAAGAATTGACTCCATCGAATTGTGGTGTTGGAGGAAACTTCTTAGAGTTCCATGGACTGCAAAGAGAACCATCATATCGATATTGGAGCAAATAAAACCAGATTTGTTCCTGGAAGGTCTAACGTTAAAACTAAAGCTGACCCACTTTGGACACACAATGCGAAGGCATGCTGCCTCGCTGGAAAAACAATAATGCTGGGGAAGATTGAAGGAACTAGAAGAAGAGGACGTGAGAGGATGAGATGGATCGATGGCATCACAGAAGCAATATGTTCCAACCTGGATGGTCTACGGGAGAAAGTGCAAGACAGGAAAAAGTGGCGTGATTTGGTTCGTGGGGTCACGAAGACTCGGAACCGACTAAACGAATTGAGAGATAGACACCTTACCCCTTGTGACTGAGTTTCCTACGTAGATCAAAATAAGTAATAAGTAAAATAGGTTGTAAAATGTTTTTAGGTCTTATACACCTGCCTGTATTTCGGATATTACACCCACATATGGTAATTTACAAAAAATAGAGCGCCCCTTTGTCTACTCGACTGGTCTTGACCTTTACCTTTCGTTCACCATGGTACTGACAAAATCCACTGAACAGTACGAGTAAATTTGGAGTAGGAGCGATGGGTATGCCTCATGTTGTCGTTGTGGTCTTCAGTCCAGAGGCCGGTTTGATGCTGCTCTCCATGTTACTCTGTCCTGTGCCAGCCTCTTCATCTCCGAATAACTACTGCAACCTATATACTTGTCAATATGCTTAGTATATTCATCTCTTGGTCTCCCTGTACAATTTTTACCCTCCACCTGCCGGCCGCGGTGGTCTAGCGGTTCTAGGCGCTCAGTCCGGAACCGCGCGACAGCTACGGTCGCAGGTTCGAATCCTGCCTCGGGCATGGATGTATGTGATGTCCTTAGGTTACTTAGGTTTAACTAGTTCTAAGTTCTAGGGGACTAATGACCTCAGAAGTTGAGTCCCATAGTGCTCAGAGCCATTTGAACCATTTTTACCCTCCACCCTTCCCTCCAACATTACATTTGTGATCCCTTGATGCCTCAGAACGTGCCCCACCAACTGATCCCTTCTTCTAGTCAATTTGTGCCACAAATTCCTCTTTTCCGCGAATCTACACAGTACTTCCTCATTTGTTACGTCATCTACCCATCTAATCTTCAGCATTCTTCTATAGCACCTCATTTCGAAAGCTTTTATTCTCTTCTTGTCTACACTGTTTATCGTGGATGTTACATTTCCATACATGATTACATTCCTTACAAATACTTTCAGAAAAAAAACTTCCCGACACTTAAATCTATACTGGACGTTACCAAGTTTCTCCTCTCCTTGCAACAGGCAGTTCACATATCATATCCCCTCTACCTCGACCATCATCAGTTATTTCGCTCCCCAAGTAGTAAAACTCATTTACTACTTTAAGTGTCTCATTTCATAATCTACCTCATCCGATTCAATTCTACTACGTTCCATTATTCTTGTTTTGCTTTTGTTGTTCATCTTATATCCCCCTTTCAAGACACTGTCCACTCCGCTCAACTGCTTTTTCAGGTCCTTCGCTTCCTCTGACAGAATTACAATGTCACCGGTAAATCTCAATGTTTTTATTTCTTGTTCAAAAACGGCCCTGAGCACTATGGGACTTAACATCTATGGTCATCAGTCCCCTAGAACTTACAACTTCTTAAACCTAACTAACCTAAGGACATTACACAACACCCAGTCATCACGAGGCTGAGAAAATTCCTGACTCCGCCGGGAATCGAACCCGGGAAGCCAGGCGCGGGAAGCGAGAACGCTACCGCACGACCACGAGCTGCGGACTTTTATTTCTTGTCCATAAATTCCTACTCCAAATTTTTCCTTTGTTTCCTTTACAGCTTCCTCAATATAGAGAATGAATAACATTGGGAATGGGCTACAACCCCGTCTCACTTCCTTCTCAACCACTGATTACCTTTCATTCCCCTCGACTCTTATAACTGCCATCTGTTTTCTGTACAAATTGTAAATAGCCTTTCGGTCCCTGCATTTTGCACCCGCTACCTTCAGAATTTGAAAGAGAGTTTTCCGGTCAACATTGTCAAGAGCCTTTTCTAAGTCTACAGATGCTAGGAAGTTTGATTTGCCTTTCCTTAACCTTTCTTCTAAGACAAGTCGTAGGGTCAGTATTGCCTCGCGTGCATGTCTATGAGATTTTAACATTTTGATTATATTTTAGTCTCTCCCTTATTAATTGCTACATCAACAGAGTGGTGGCACTGTCTATTGCTCTTTTCCATGTAAGTTAGATCAGATGACGTGGCTTTAGGCCAAACAAACGGTTGTCTTTAAATAAACAACAATTTTACCAAATTTTGGCGGTATTCTTCCTGATATCATGCCTTCCAACAGTTGCTAATTTCAGAATATATAATAGTTTGTAGTCAGAGATGTTTCCGTGGTTCTGAAAACGTTCGCGCTGCGTTGCCGACAAGGCGCGGCTCGCCGGCTACATGGCGTCATTCACGGTACATGACGCCCGGCATCGCGCGCCTGACAGCGCGGCCCGTGACCTCTGCGCGCATCCGTCACCGACCGGGCGTCGCCTCACACGCGCGCACAACGCGGCAGGCAGCTAGGCGATCTCTTGCTGGAGCCCACCGCCACGGCAGCGTCTCTGGGCTGCCGCCACGTCGCCGGGCCTGATGCAGCCGGACTCATCCATCAGCGCCGGAAGCGACGTCAGGACTGTGTTTACGTCACCCCCTCAGCACCGGCTCGTTCAGCGGACGAGTCGCCAGTGCCGCAACCGAGGCCCTAGCAGACTGCAGCATCACAGAAAACTAGGAACTTAACGAAGTGCATTAGTACACACGTTAACACTCCCCCCTCCTTCGCCAACATTCACAGACAAAATAATAAGTGAATTGAATATTTATTTGGGTAGGTTAACGTAAGGAACGGAAGAGGAACTGTAAAATCAGGCACAAGTGTATACACATACACTCCTTCTGAAAGCCTTTGGAGGGTTGTAACACTTATATCGATTAGGAATAGGTTTATTTTAAGTAACTGTATCTACAAATTACCAATTTACCAATTTGATACTACATGGAGTACACGAAAGAACTTCCCCCTTCCAACAGCCGTGTACCGCAAGTCTCTAGAGGAACGGAAGGCCAAATGATTGGAGAAGAGCACAGGTAGTTCCAGTTTTCAAGAAGGGTCATCGAGCAGATGCGCAAAACTATAGGTCTATATCTCTGACATCCATCTGTTGTAGAATTTTAGAACATGTTTTTTGATCACGTAAATTATCTTTTCTCGAAACCCAGAATCTACTCTGTAGGAATCAACATGGATTGCGGAAACAGCGGTCGTGTGAGAACCAACTCGCTTTATTTGTTCATGAGACACAGAAAATATTAGATACAGGCTCCCAGGTAGATGCCATTTTCCTTGACTTCCGGAAGGCTTTCGATAAAGTTCCACACTGTCGCCTGATAAACAAAGTAAGAGCCTACGGAATATCACACCAGCTGTGTGGCTGGATTGAAGAGTTTTTAGCAAACAGAACACAATATGTTGTTCTTAAAGGAGAAACGTCTACAGAAGTTAAAGTAACCTCTGGCGGGCTACAGGGGAGTATTATGGAACCATTGCTTTTCACAATATATGTAAATGACCTAGTAGATAGTGTCGGAAATTCCATTCGGTTTTTCGCGTATGATGCTGTAGTATACAGAGAAGTTGCAGCATTAGAAAATTGCAGCGAAATGTAGGAAGATCTGAAGCGGATAGGCACTTGGGGCAGGGAGCGGCAAATATAATGTATTGCGAGTACATAGAAAGAAGGATCCTTTATTGTATGATTATATGGTAGCGGAACAAACACTGGTAGCAGTTACTTCTGTAAAATATCTGGGAGTATGCGTACGGAACGATTTGAAGGGAAATGATCATATAAAATTAATTGTTCGTAAGGCGGGTGCCAGGTTGAGATTCATTGGGAGAGTCCTTAGAAATGTAGTCCAGCAACAAAGGAGGTGGCTTACAAAACACTCGTTCGACCTATACTTGAGTATTGTTCATCAGTGTGGGATCCGTACTAGGTCGGGTTGACAGAGGAGATAGAGAACATCCAAAGAAGAGCGGCGCGTTTCGTCACAGGGCTATTTGGTAAGCGTGATAGCGTTACGGAGATGGTTAGCAAACTCAAGTGGCAGACTCTGCAAGAGGGGCGCTCTGCATCGCTGTTTAGCTTGCTCGCCAGGTTTCGAGAGGGTGCGTTTCTGGATGAGGTATCGAATATATTGCTTCCCCCTACTTTTACCTCACGAGGAGATGACGTATGTAAAATTAGAGAGATTCGAGCTCGCACGGAGGCTTTCCGGCAGTCGTTCTTATCGAGAACCATACGCGAATAGAACGGGAAAGGGAGGTAATGACAGTGGCACGTAAAGTGCTCTCCGCAACACACCGTTGGGTGGCTTGCGGAGTATAAATGTAGATGTCGATGCTGATGTATGAAGTGTGCATTCTGTGTAGTTTGAACTCCTTGATGTATGACAAGAAACTTAGAGTTTTGTAATGTATATATGAAAAAAGCAAAAGAATATTATGAAATTTTAAATTATTATAATATGGACATGTCTATGAAAGAAGTGAGTTTGTTAAAAGCTGGTTAATGCTTAGAGAACTTTTATTTGTAAGATGTAAACGCTGTAGAGAAGTCCCTCCGCAACGAAAGGGGCATGGCACAATGTAAATGGTGGGTTTGGCGGTCAAACTGAGCGGCTCTTTTGTGTGAACGTTACGCAGTGTGTGGCTAGTCTTACCACGGTACACGTCGACGGTGCTAAGAGAGGCGATTGGAACCTGTATTAGAAGGGATTTACATCGGATGTGGACCTGTCTATTATTTGGTGTTCACGGAGTAATGTAGTGGCTCTAATATGTTGAAAATCCGTCGCCAAGAAGAGATTTTATAGAGCATTCGCGCATCGTGAGCACAGTTAGCCGCCAATTCGGCTGTCACTAATATTCGCCACTGCTTCTCAGAGTTCATACTTAAAGTTCGTATTGTATATTAACATGGAGCAGTTAATTTTTGTGTTGTTTCAATAATAATCACATTAAACTTCAATTCTTGTTCAAAACCATAACTTCAGTCCTGATCTCGAACTTACGCAAGATCCTCACCTAAGTGCTACTAAAACTCAGTATCTGATTTAAATGAGCAATTCTGGCATTCATATGTTTAAAAGTGATTTTTTGTCTACGGCAAAAGGAGTTGCAAAAGTTCAAGTAAGAGTAAAATTTGGATGCTTTGTTTATGGACTGCTCCAACTGAAACTGTCAAAGTAGGAAGTTTAGGCACAAAAATTTAAAGGTCAATCAATAGGAAAGTGAAAACCCTAATTATTTAAAAGCTAAAACCATAAAAGAGAAGGTGGAAATGCTTTTGATAAAGTATCCTTACTTTATTAAGATTAAAAAACAGCCGACCAGTTGCAAAGGATAAAGTAATCTTTACCTAGGTTTCGATAGATTTAAATCTATCTTCTTCAGAAGGCGGCAGTAGATTTAAATCTATCGAAACCTAGGTAAAGATTACTTTATCCTTTGCAACTGGTCGGCTGTTTTTTAATCTTAATACGTGGAACCGTTGCTGTTGCGCAGCTATGTTTAAAATACTGATATCCTTACTTTATTATAAAATAAAGTTTGTATGATTACAGTGGAAGATTGTGTAAATATCACTGCCAATAATACCTACTTCACAGGTGATTAAAGTGCGAGTACATATAAATCTTTAATGAACCGATCTGCTGTAGTACTATTAGAAGTGAAGTTATGCACAGTTTCAAAGAAAGTGTACTTTTGATACCCATAATCTTCCTTTTGAAGATAATTATGTTCAGGGCTGCATTTTACTACCTTGCAAAGTAGTTTAAGTGAATGATTAGCTTTCACTGATAGTTTTTTACTTTTGCAACAATCAGGCAACCTTGGGTAGTGAAGCTATACCAGTTTATGGGTCCACATCATATTGTCCTAATCTTAAGGAAAAAAAATGAACTATTGCTGTTACTAAGGAAAACTGTTATATGCAGAAGAGCATAAACAGTGTATATAAGATTGTATTTATCTTTATCGGTGTTATTCATGCCAGTCAAGATAGAAGCCCCTCATGTACAAAATTAGTTCTGTACTTCATGCAGTGATGTTTCAGTATTTTGATCAAGTAATGCAAATGATTGTGGCCGTCATTAGTATGAGCTCGGTCAAATTTTGCTCTCCTTAATTTACTGGTGTGTGTGTTATTGGTAGCTGCTGCTACACACCGTGAAAAGTGTACTGTGTCTATTTCTATCCTGTTTGCTATTCAAAGGGGAATCTCAAAAAAATACTAATAATAAAAAGTTTTCAATAACTAATATCCAATTTTCTCAAATATATATTTCCAAATTATTGGGCCTAATTAGGCTGACGATCGTTAACTTTTTTCAGTCCCTTATAATTTTACCTCTTCTGTTAACACCCAACATTAAGGCCCATTTGGTTTTACTGTCAACCTCACAAATTAAAAATTACTGTCCGATACCCTTTTCAATTAGACGCACGCACGGTCGAAATTTGAAATCCTCTCAGTGGGTACCATTAGCGTGTTTCACGCCACGTTAGTGCTACTCGTAGCTTTTCCAATGACAGAACTAAAGTTTCAGTTATTAGGGAACAGTGTTATAAGGTGCTTAGAATTGCCCTCTGCACAGTAATGAACTAAATGGTAGGAGTACAGGCAGTACTGGTAGCACTCGTAGGAAAAGAAACATAAAAATATATGTGTGAGAGAAAGTCCGTTTAGCACATAATTACAAAGGCAGATCGTTCAGTGTTAGTCCACTGTGTATTTATGTCCTTGCAAAATATAAATAGCTTTTATAAGTAACACAGATTAGCTTATCGCGTAACATGGTCGCTGTTACCTAAGCAATTATTTTTTGATGCCAATAAAGTTTACTTCATAGACAAAAACGAGTCTATGTAATTGTACTTGCTTTTTGTACTCAATGGAATGTTATTTTTCCCGATCAAAGGCAAGCGTTTCTGTTATTATTCATTCATGTAGTAGTTGTTTATACACAGCAAGAACATGGTTTGTATTAACTCGACGAATTACTGAAGCGATGTTCGAAATGTTTTTGTTTTACTGTTTTTTCTTTTTTTTCGGAAATTCCTTTTCCCAGTGCCACATGATCAATCTGTATTGCTTTTAATTTTTACTGTAAAATCCATTTGCTTCATATTACAATTCAACAACTTTTGAATAACCCTAAATGAACCATAGACAATTTCAATTTTGTTACGAGTACTGTTTATTGATTTTTAAGTCAGAGACAGGAGGATAATTGTGTAAAACGAAACTATTCCGTAGTTTACGCTGCTCTTTACATACCCTCACTCAGTTCCTAGTTAGTTCCCGTTTATTGTGGAATCGGTGTGGTAAGACATTGATCACATACGCAAACAAAGCGATCGAAATGTAACTCCCAGAAGTTACGCAAAACAACTAACATACAGTTCACATTGTTACGAACTCACCTGACCAAGGCTAGTAGGAAAACTGGCGTAGTCTGCTATTTCTTATGATTGGATACGGCAGCCCAAGATGGTTTTACAGCTGTGGAGGTACTGTAGAGTGGTGCACAGGGCTGTAAACAGTACCATTTACTGCTGAAAAATTCCACTAAGCATTCGGAAACTGTTCGAGGTAGTGTGGATGCAGCGCAAGTTGTCGCGCGAATCAGTGTTTGTTCTAGATGAGAAGCCTTTGCGAGAAATATTTTCTTTTCATTTCCTTTGAACTAATTTCACAGTGATACCTCGAGACTAAAATCCTAAGGTGATTTTAGAAAGACTGCTTTAAGTTACATGTGATAGGAGCGATCTTGTGTAGGAGAGATTGGTGTAAATATGTACCCTCATTTAAACACCGCAGTATTCCATGAGGTCTTCAAAAGTCGCTTGACAAAACTACTGACAACAAGAGGTCATTGAGTTTTTTCCAGTGCTGAAGGCTAGTTAGTAGGCAGGGGTGGGAAAACCAAAGGCCTCCAGAAAAAGAAACTTCCACCCACGAGACGATGTATTTCTTCGTCTGGATCCTGGCAGCCTCTTCCTTTGGACAGCGATAATGAACTAGGTATCAACGATGGAGTTACACCAAAGTCGATCGATGCAACCTGCGCTTTTGGTGATGAACAGTTCTTTCGAGACCTATGCGAAGATGTGTGGGTTAAAAATTGTAGGTACAAATACGGACACACTCAGATTGCGCCGTCGCCGAGTAGGCCATACATGTTCGCAATTTAGGTAAATAATTTTTTATACAATATGCATTTAAATCGCTTAAACGAACGAGCTGTTTGTAATGGCTGCTTTATTTAAACATTTAAAAAAATTGTGACTTTTGGGTAGGGTCGTCGATTATTTTATTGATATTTTACAAGGTTTTAGTGAAACTTAGTTTTTGAACATAAGTAATTGATATTAATCATTGTTTTGCCTCCTGTCTCTTGATAAACTTCTTAAAGCTGTTATTGAAGATAAAAAATCTAGAACTTCCCCAAATGAAAGTACCTGGAAGTCAAAAACAAGAGAGGAGTCCCAAATTTACATTTTTTTCCTCTACCCTTCCCTCGCGGTTATTATCATAGTTCATTTAGTTACTTTTCGGAATGCTTCAGCATTGGGTTACAAATTTTTAGTGCAACAATATTTCTTATGTCTTGTAGCCATTGTATTTAAACCGATTGTGCACAAATAAATTTAAATCAAATTTCTATCAGATTTAATCAGGGGACTGAAAAAACTTGAATGGTACGATAGTGAATATAACTTGCCGTGATAACTGCTTGTGGTCGGATGGAGGTTTTGGTGACAAAATCTTTATTTCAGTGTGGTGTTGTAATGAAGTCCCATGTTCGTGAACGTAAGACTCAATGTGCCTTCTGTACGACACAAAGACGAAATGATAGGTGTGGCTAACACAAAGAAACATTCTTCTTCAATGCAATGCACTGTTTGAAGTTAACTGGTGTTAAATCTAGCCACAATCCCACCTGACTTTAAACAGCACTTGTAGATGAACAAAGTAAGAAAAAAATTTAACTGACGATGATCCAAGGAAGTTATACAAAAAATAATAATGTTAACACAGTAAAATTATGATATGAAGTCGGTGACATAATGTGCGAAACTTCTCGCCTTTTCGTTATGTTAAAGTGCGGAGCATTACTGCCATCAAATGATATCAAAACCAATCGCAAAATGACTTACACACTATATCTGAATGGGGTGAAGAGTTGAAAATTTATCTCAATAAAGAAAAGTGTGAGGTCGTCCTCATGAGTACAAAAAGAAACTCGCTAAGTTTAGATTACGAGACAAAATACATAAATTCAAAGGCTTTTAGTTTGACTAAATACCAAGGAATTAGAGTTAAGTTGGAACGATTCCATAGATAATGTTGTGGGGAAGGTAAACAAAAGACTAAATTTTATGGGCAGAACGCTTAGAAGATGCAGCAGATGTACTAAAGAGAATGCCTACACAACCCTTGTTCGTCCTCTGTTGAAGTACTGTAGTGCTGTATGGGATCATTACCAGACAGAATTGACGGAGGATGTCGAAGAAGTTCAAAGTAGAGCAAGTCGCTTTGGATTGTCTCGAAGTAGGGTAGAGAGTGTCACGGACATGATAAGCGAGTTGGGATGGCAATCATTAAAACAAAAGCGTCTTTCGTTACGGCGAGTTCTTTTCAAGAAATTTTTATCATCAACTTTCTCCTCTGAATTTGAAAATATTTTGTTGTCGTGAACCTACATAGCCAGAAATGATCAACATAACAAAATACCAAAAATCAGAGCTCGTAAATTAAGATTTAAGTGTTATTTTCTCTCGCTCGATGTTAATGAGTTTAAGGGTAGAGAAATAGTGTGAAGGTAGTTCGAAGAACCCTCTGCCAGGCACATAAGTGTGAACTGCATAGTCTTGATGTACATGTAGCTGTAGCTGTAGATGTACGCAGCAAAACAGGCAAGGAGACGCAGTGTTACCAAAGTACTATCAATTCACATGTATTGCTACTGCACCTTACAGGAAAGGAAATGTGAGATATCATCTGGACCGAAATTAGTAATTAACCGGAGACAAAATTCACGCAAAAATGATTTAACAAGGTCTGTTTTATTCTACCGTAAAACAAGAAATAAAATAATCTAACAGTATCACAGCCAGTAATAACACACTATTCATGATGCGCGCATATTTGCATGACATGAGGAGGACTTTGTGAACGGATTTAGTAACTGATAGTTATTTTATTTTTCCATTCCATTTTTAGCTCTTCACCACTGACACATGCTTTTCTACACCACTATCGTGGTCATTTCAGTGTGGAGACGCCAATTGTTTTAGAAACCCCATAGTTCGGACATATTCCATATTTCTGATGTACGTTCTGCCGGTCGCTAAGGCACCAATAAGAAAAGGATGAGCGAAAATGTGTAAGCATATTCATTTGTCGTCCTTAATGAGGTTACATGCATATGTGGGAATAATGTGTTATGTAGGGTCGTAGATGCACTACGATCCAGATAAAATGTTCTTCTTGTTTCTGAAGGTCATACATTTAAAGAAGACGAAAACCGCTAACCATTACGAATAGTGATAACAATATCTACGTTGGTGGGACAGACTGGAGTACTCTGCGTTACACCTTTGTTAAAAGGCGCTGAAGGCAACTGATCTCAACCTTTTCGGAGTGCACGTGCGACGGTTTCCACCCAACGTTTCTGTAAGGTGATAGGAAGACGGTTACTGTTTGGTGAGGCAGGTCGTTGTTGGTTTTATCAAGAGCGAGGATTTCATCCTAATAGTCTCCACTAGTTTCAACAAATATAAGCCAGCTGTGATGTCTTTGCTGGCAATTTTCTAAATATATATGTTATTAACATAATAAGCAACTGTAAGTCTTGAATCGATGTGCAAACAATAATTCTGAAGGTACTGAAAGAGAAATATGCCTTTGAGATGCTGCGTACAGTGGTAAACAGTTTTATTAACAGTACATCTAGAGAGCACTGATAATAGAGGTTAAGAGTTATTACTGTAATGATAGTGGGAGACATAAAACTTATTCTCGTTCATAATTTTCATACATTAATATACACAACTTAATAATTTGACAATCGATTGTGAACCTTCATTGATGCACCCAATTGATCCAAAATCGGCATTTGAGTAAAATAGTTAATGATAGCAGTACGACAGCATGGTCGGGTCAAATGCTAACACATATAATAATTTTTAGAAACGACAGCTCGGGGCACAAGTATAGATAAAAAGGTAAGGCTGTTGATATACTTTCCGGGATGTGAAGTTGTGGTCCAAGAACTTTTCTGCTCGTTACGTTTCGTCCAGAACTGCGCTGGACTGCCTCAGAGGCGCTGCTCCGCTGAGTCTTGCCGACGGCCGACGGCAGAGTCGGCAAGACTCAGCGGAGCAGCGCCTCTGAGGAAGTCCAGCGCAGTTTTGGACAAAACGTAAGGAGCAGAAAAGTTCTTGGACCACGACCTCACATCCCGGAAAGTATATCAACAGCCATGTCACCCGGTCGTGAAAGCCTTCGTTCTACAATAAAAAGGTAAGCTTGCTTATTAAATTTCACCAGTTGATTTAAAATTGCTCAACAAATATAAAATTCGGTGTTGCATCTCCTTCCCTTATCACGTTTATGTTCAATTTCTGTACACTGCTATGTTCCTGCCACCACGATGAAAAAGACATATGTAATATTAATAATGCAGAAGATACGCAAATACTACGCGGAAAGTATTGTGGTCTTTTACGGTCTCGTCCTGTACCTTTGCAAAATTTAGACAGTAGAAGAACTGAGTACCACCAAACTAATTTGTAGAACCTATGTGTTCATAAACGGAGGACGACTTGTTTTTCTTAATTTTCGCTTAAGCCAAGAAAACATAACTTCATCCGTAAGTTACATTTCTTAGTTTTTATTTGCTGCGACGTCCAACCCGATAGCTGAATGGTGCCGGCACGGTAGCTCAGCGTGTCCGGTCTAGGGTTAGCTGCCCTCTGTGACAAAAAAACTGACTTATTGGATCAACAATAAACTTGAACAAGCATCATAGTACGTCCGCCCCGAACAAATACAAAGAACATTAACGAACAAAATTAGATTAGAAAAAATGGTCAGCATGACGGATTGCCATCCTAAGGGGCCCGGGTTCGATTCCCGACTGGATCTGGGATTTTCTCCGCTCAGGGACTGGGTGTTGAGTCGTCCTCATTATAATTTCATCCCCATCCGGCGCCAGGTCGTCCAATGTCGCGTCGAATGTAATAATACCTGCACCAAGGCGGCTGGACGTGCCCCATAACGGGCCTCCCGGCCAATGACGCCAAACGCTCATTTCCATTTGCTGCGACATATTCTAACTCAAGCCGAGTTAACAGCAGTTGGTAGCGGAGTCATCTTGTTAAAACGGGCTTCCGGAAAATGATGTATTTCGGTCTCTTAACACGGCTTTCCCAAACGTGAAGGGTGACTTTTCGTGCATATTTGTTACTCAGGTGAGATCGAACACGAGACCTCCGGAATATTATGCAAGCACCAATCCACCACACCACACGTGACCATAAATATATTCAGGGAACCACAGAGTTCCTTTATTTTTTTATTTTTTAAACTGCATTTCGTGTACTAGAAGTGTCAGACAATTTACTTTACTTTCTTGCCGGCCACTTATAGCAAAACCTTCCTAAGAACATTTCCGCAAACAGGTCAAGGCTCATACAATTTTACTTGCAATAAATAAGTTTGGGTGTTAGTTCGTGACATTGTTGGTGACATGTTGCAACGCAGGTTGCTACACGTGTATTAATAAATTGTAATTTTTTGTTTGAGTTACTAGCTTCGCTCTTGTGGTGACATATTGAACGTTGCATATTTGAAGACTATGAGGAGTGCTCTTTAAGCATTAGGAAACGGTTCGTCAGTTGCTAGATGTGAGACATTTTGTTGGCTTTTTATATTGACAGAGCGGAAAGTAGTGGCGGAGGGGGGATAGAATGCAGTTACTTCTAGTAACGTTTGTGTCACTTGAAGTAATTTCGTTTTGGCGTTAATTCAATGTCTTCGTCTATGGGTAAGGACAAAAACGTCGCGGGGAAAAGAAAGATAAGGAGATTAGTGTTTACTGTGTCGTGGAAAAGAGGTGGAGGCAAGGAGACTTAATGACGTCATGCATTCAATGCCAAGCTGACCTTTCAGGGTCAATGCTTCAGCCACTGCAGGCAACCTGGGAGACACTGTTAAAGGTCATGGATTACGTAATACATTCAAAGTCAGTGACAGTGTTCCAGACCAAACTTCGTTCATAGAATATTTTGCTCTCATACTGACGATTTCTTTATTTTTAGCTCAACTTCCGGCATTGTTGGTATGATACTGGATGATCGAACATATTAAGCCGGTTTTGCATTTTAGTCTAAAAAATAGTGCCTTTTTAAAAGTTAGCAATTTGTTTTTAATAAGCCTGATCTGAGAATGAGGGACATCATTTTATATTTCTAAGAACTGGTGAGATTTCTGAGTCTCATCTCGGATGAAAAATGTATTTTTCTTCCATACCTAAGAGACCTGCCTGCTCGTTTTATGGCACGCTTGGACAGTCCCATTTCGACTTCGTATATATGGTTCCTGATTAGCCACATAATCATATTTAAAAATATCAAATGCCATGTACCATGAAGGAATTAGGTTGGCCACCGGAGCGTATGGGATAAGCCACGTTCCTAGTCTCTCTGCTGAGGCTGATGAGCTGCCACTTCACATTAGGCGGAAATTCCTCATGTGTGCGGCTGATATACTAAATGTATTCCTATCCCCTCTCATCTGCGTGCCATACTATTGGTTGCCCGCCTATCGTCCGAGTATTTAACGTGCGTTGGCGGCCGACGAATAACTCTGACGTACGTGGAATGTATTCTCCTTTACAGTTGGATGTGGCAGATGTTAATGCTTTACGCCCAATGCAGAACGCCTTTGTCTTCTTAACATGCCTAAAATTATTTCATAATTGATTATGCTCAAGACAGGAAGTACAATTGTAGACTTCAAATTTTTTTTTTTTTTTTTTTTTTTTGGTAATATCATTGTGAATCCGCGCAGTTTTCCTGAAGTAGAGACAAACTGTACATAGCCAAATTTATTTGATCCGAACTTGTGCTCGGTTTATAGTAACACAATTATTGATGGGGCGTTAATCACTAATTTTCCTTCCTTTTTAGCATTTTCAGTGCTTATCTCACCGTGTTCGTGAAGGCACTGGAGCGTTTAAGCAACATGAATGCTAAATTTTCTCATGTGGTTCAATTCCCATAGTGCCCTAAAAGCATTTCAGTAAATGTATCCAATAACAATGAAAGAGGATCCAATTATTATAGGATAGTACGCAATTCTCATAAGTGACTTTTTGTCTCGGGATTGGCGCACAGTAGCGTCGCAGATATGTACCATCGGGTTCAGATGAGCTGAATTTCGTGGTCAAGGGATGTACTTTTTTGAGGTAGCAAGGTATTTTAAATGCACTTGATTCACTCCTTCCGTAACACAAGGAAATTGTGGAATGTTCTCGTCAGTTACAGTCATGCAGTACTATCAGCATTAGGACATAAGTATGTGATTTAAATGCCGCCAGAGGATAATATTCACATCACGAGACTCTTCATGGATAGGTTTTGTAGTCCTTTGTATCTTTCTTCCGATATTAAGTCCCAACGATGTTGCCTCTCACGCCTGGACGCCATTCGTTTTTCTTGCGGTGTGGGTTAGCGAACAGCGACAAGTTGTGGTGTAAGCGCGATGCTGCTCCGCGGAGGGTTCCATCACACACAATGACACTGGAAATGCGGCCAATGATCGGCAACTGACAGATCCGGAATAACACAGAGCTACACTGTGTCAATATTCTCGCTGGATAAGCATACCTTTTTAATAGAAATAATTATAGTTTTTAATAAATAATTGGTACGGTAGCTTCCAAATCAGTACCTCTCTGCTGGCTCGTAACTGTAGCCAAGCAGTAGTACATAGTCAAGTACTCCTTCTTTGCCGGTTGCTGGTTTAATAAGTTCCAAAGGCGCTGGCACAACGGTCTGGATTTCCTTGCAGAACGTCAACAATCGTTGCGCTGGTAGTAGAACTGGTGTAAGGTGCCCGTGCAAGGCGAGCAACAGTGCTTGCTGCAACTTCGCTGTTTCATTACGAGCATCTGTCAAGCTGTCAGCAAGATTATGGACAACACATATATCATTAGAACACTATGCACCACATACAAGGGGTGGATGGAAGCGAAGTAACTTGCATGTGTTATTCTGCTGTCAATTTTTTATAACCGTAGGGATTGTTAAATTCTTTATGTTATGAACGATTTTCATTTTTGGTTATTTTTCCACTCTCACTCTTTTTTAAAAAAATAAAAGAAATGCTTTTGGCTTATGGGCCTTCTTATCACTTCCGACCAAAGGTTTCATTTATTAAAACTATATCGTCCAGCTTCATTTTTGTAGACGACAGAACTGCTCAGGTAAGCGTTCTTGATGACTGCGCGCCAAGGTTAAGGGTCTGCCTACTTTTAATGGTCGCGCTTTTCATCTTGTAGTAGGTATGATAGGGAAAATATTTAGTAAAAGTTTGTTAAGACTATTTTAACGATTTTTATGGATTTAATTTGTTGTTTTGACCGTAAGACGACCTGACGTTCGTACTTGATACACACAACAACACTCATTAACCAAAACAAAAAAGCGACAGTAAAATAAAGCAAATCATTTTTTTCTGATTGCACTGGTCGATGTTCCAATTGGCAGTACGTCGGAAATATGTATCATCAACGCGCGTTCACTGCTTCACTCCTCAAACCACTATAACATGGTTATGGCTACGTGACACTCACTGTCATCCTGCTGGAAATTGACAACGCCATCTGGAAAAATGTCAAGCATGAAGGGATTCAGGTGTAACACACTCGTTTGGATAACGGAGTCCAAATACGACCACCTACCTGATGTAACAAGAGACAACCGATCAGACAAAATGTTTCCGTAGATCCAATTTTCAATTTTGATGATTCTGTCTCAGTGCAATCGTAATTGACGATGTCGTTGGGTCTACATGGGAAGTACGGACCACGTGCTGCCACGTTCCATATTCAACACTGTGTGCTGAAAGCTCTGCTCGAGAGCACTTGTACCTGCAACAGCTGTCTATTGTGTCGCAAGAACTGCGACATATCATCACATATCTTGCTATGCAAAGGGGCAAGCATGCGATGCCTACGTTCTATGATGAGGCGTGCCTACTCATTCGACTTTTGATAACAGCTCAACACGGTAACACATTAACAGCAGATCTGTTTTGCATTTACAGGGATCGCTGATCCCAAACGCCGTACTACACTGTAATACTAACACACCACCATGGAATTATCGGAACAGGATGGAAATCGGTACATGTGACGTACATGTGCTGACAAACAAATGATTACAACTTTAATGATGTATTCGAGAGAAACAGTGTCACAAATTGAGCACGTCAGCAACACTTTGGTCCACCTCTGGCCCATAAACAAGCAGTCATACGGCTTGGGTTTGATTGACAGAGTTTCTGGATGTCCTTCTGTTGGGCTAGTGGGAAATTCTGTCCAACCGGAGCATTAGATTGTCAAAATCTCGAGCTGGTTAGAGGATACTGTCCATAATGCTCCAAACTTTCTCTATTGCGAAGAGATTTGGTGACCTTACTGGCCAAACCTCACTGGCCAAGGTAAGCGTTAGCTAGCACGAGGACAAGCAGTAGAAACACGGGCATTATCTTGCTGAAATGTAAGCCCAGGGTGGCTTCATGAAGGTTACCAAAATGGGTCGAAGAATTTCGTCGTCATACCAGTGTCCTGTAAGGATAAGGCGGATGTCAGGCAAAGGGCAGCTGCTATGAGATGAAATGGCACCCCAGACATCAGCCTCGGTGGTCGGGCCGTATGGCGGTCGGCAGACACCGTCTTCGTTGGTCATCGGGCTCATATGGAAGCGTGACTCGTCACTAAAGACAACTATACTCTAGCCAATTAGATTCCTAGCCGAATGTCTCGGCACCATTGCAAGTGGCTTCTAAGTGTATAGAGGTCAATGGTGCCCAATGCTGGGGGCGCCTTGAGATCAGCCCTCTTTCCGTGAGCCGCCTATTAATGGACCTTGTGGTCGGTGAAGCACCAGTTGCTCGTCGGCGCGATGATAATAATGAATCCGGGGCTCTGGCTGCCTCTCTGACGATTGCTCTGTCCTCATTTTCTGTCGTTTCTCTTGGTCGACATCTTCCTTCTTGACGCTATACTGGTCCGTGGTTAAGCCATTCTACCAATGTTGTTGAATAGATACATCGCTTCTATTCAAATGTTGTGCGATACGCTGATTACTTCAACTGGCTTCTCTGAGACCACGTAGACGGCCTCTCTGAAAAGTTGACATCTGTCTGCGAGACATTTCACACGGAATGAAATTTGCAAAGAGTTTATGCGCTGATATGTCCTTTGTTTAGTATCCTTACCAGCTGCGAGATGGAATTGTGCCTCCAGTGTCACACAGTAATCCATCAGCCGCCAAAGTTTACGGTTTTAGATTTTCCGTGGATACAAATATGAATTTCAATTCGGGACCAATTTACGTAACTACATAGCGATGGGTCTTTGTTTTTTGGTCTTAGAGTGTACATTATCTATTCGAAGATCCCAAAGCGTAGCGCAGGTAGTATTCCGGATAGAGTTAACTGGCTCTCAATCTCTACTACGCTCGAAGTTGAGAAATATACGTTGAATAAACGATTCCTGTTGCATATATTTGTCAGTCATTCTGCAATAACAGATTTCGGTACTTTAATGACGAATTGTTCACACTGATAAATAAAAGAGTTTAAAATTTTACTCCGGGAATGGCATAGTCGGATTCAAGTCAATTTAAAGACAAAGTTACTGACAGTCCTTTGTTTAAATAGATTTTGTTAATATCTCAAACCTATTGATAGACTTGTGGGGTGTTTAATACATGTTCTTACGGCTATTGCTGAACTGTTCAGTGTAACGCGATATCTTCCTGCTGATAATGAACTGTGCCCCCAGTATGTCACTTTCTGCTGTTGCATCTGAACCGTGATCAATTTTCAAAGAATATTCTTAAGAATTTATCTTATTTACTAACGATTCATCAAGAACATTAACACATTTAATCACACTATGTAACCATTGGAAGTAGTTGCCAGGGAGCAACTGATGAAATCATAAGCAAATTTCTCTAGACAAATGGGAATTTTATTCACCTAAAAGTATTTTTTTAAAAGAAACAGATTTTAAATTATAATCACAAAGTACCCTCTAAACATCAAGTTACAATTTATTCAGAGGCAGAATGAAACAAATTTTAGACTCTATGAGCTTTCGGGCTGAGAACCTTGCCACTCCCTTTTGACACGGCGGTAGTTACGACCGCTCAGAACAACCTCTGAAAGACTACACTGGTGAAAATCTGCAGCACACCAGATTACTTTAAAGCAAAAGTTTTAACAATTTACACAAGCACACGAACTATGCACCTCGTAGGAGGGATGGAAATGGTACAAAACACTAAGATTAAAATATTTACTTTGCCACCGATGATGCAACTTGATTTTAACTTCCAAGAAAAGTCTTACAGTGGAAGGGTGGCAACTTTATATACTAAAATGACCATTTAAATAAAAGCCCATGAAATGCAATCTTATATAAATTTATACAAGGTTGGCCAAACAAGTTAACATGCTCTACAGTACACAGATACTGCCGCTCAAGATGATAGGCAAGATCAAAACATATTTCAGGAATTAGGCCGTTACACTCCAAGCAATATATTCGGTAACACACCGAATCCGACAAACATTACAGAGGCAGCTACTAACGTCGGCAGATTGATAGGGAGATTGCCGAACAAACCGAACCACAGGTTACTCTAACCCGCCCCTACTCCACAAGGGAAAAACGG
The DNA here is from genome assembly GCF_023898315.1 of Schistocerca nitens. Classification (NCBI taxonomy): domain Eukaryota; kingdom Metazoa; phylum Arthropoda; class Insecta; order Orthoptera; family Acrididae; genus Schistocerca; species Schistocerca nitens. The sequence continues at coordinate 195,176,571 of NC_064620.1, read as the reverse complement.
ACCAACCAATTCATAAATAACCACCTTCCCGCGGGTGGGCAAACAGAGAAGAATGGTGGGAAGACCCCAAGACAAAGCGGCTGGTGACCTCACCAAGAAAACAAGTAGAATTTAACAAGCAAATGAAACAACATATCACCAATCACTTGTAATAAACTGCGATTTCTGGAGAAGACCTGGCGCAGCACCCCCAAATCGCTCTCCCGAACCGTCCGCTGCCAGCCGCTTCAAAGGACGCAGGAAGGCGCGCCGATCTCCCGTCTCACGGCGTCGCAGCTCGCACCGGCCAGACCGATGTCGTGGGTTGATTCCTGTTGCTCTCCTGTCGACCGCGAAGACACTACCCCTCGCTATACGGCGCGGCCCACTGGACTCACGTGGCGACCTCACATGAGCCGACGCTCAAGAAGGACAAATCATCTTGTATCTCAGTGCGCGACGGACCAGCCGATCGATCCAACCGCCAGTGACCATTGCCTGAGCAACTCGAGCAGACTGGCGGCCTAACGCGCAGACTCAGATGCAGGAACTAAGCCCCGACCGGGCGACCACTCGCTGAGTTCTCTTACTGGCGGAGTGGAAAGACACTCATATTGCCGGCTTTAAAGGTTGGTCCGAACGAGAGACATACTAGCACTCCGAACGACAGACAGACACTAACTGCCTAACGAATGCTTACGAGAGACAGACTAGCAAGCTGGGGACGAGAGACTGACCTAGACTGACACACTGGCGAGCTCATTAGAGTATACTGGATAGGAATCGCGGAGAGTAAGAAAAAAATAATACACATTATCTGCTTTGGTGTCCGCAGCAGACAACTAGAGCACACATCATCATACCAGAACCTGCGTGTTGTTTGTAGAGCAAATTACACACGAAGGTAATATTTGGCACGTATAACGTATACTGGGAAGCTATACTAGATTATCCAGAAAGTGTGTTTGTACTAATAAGCTGAAACATTACTCTGAGCGAAGTTCAAATATGAATCAAACTGATACGTAATACGCAGGAGAGTAGCTGGCGTCGGAAGACTTGGATACTTTTATGAACCACCAGATTGAGTCATATCACACTAAGGGTCATGCAGTGAAACAGTAGTAGTGGCCGGTCTACATCGGGAAGTTACGCATAAATTATCAGAGGTAAGAACAAAGAGTCCTCCAAAGTAAGACTGAACAGACTGAATAACATCTGCCCTGAAAAACCAGTCCGACACGCCACAGGCGACATTGCAGTTTAGTCATTCTGGCTACAAACGGTCCAGATAGAGTCAAGAGCGTCAGCAAAGGGAGCGGGTTGGCCGACCACGATGCAGGCACAAGAAGGATAGTCACCAAAAGGAGGAATTTCATCAAAAAAGCTAGGAGAGCTTATTTTTGCGATGGAACTAACAAGATAGCCACTAATACCACTGCAAAGATCAACTTAAGACCTGCAAATGAAGTGATAGCGTTTAGTTCAGACCTGCAAACACAGCACAAATGTCGTCAAACCTGAAAGGCATTACACAGGGTGATCCATTGATAGTGACCGGGCCAAATATCTCACGAAATAAGCATCAAACAAAAAAACTACAAACAACGAAACTCGTCTAGCTTGAAGGGGGAAACCAGATGGCGCTATGTTTGGCCCGCTAGATGGCGCTGCCATAGGTCAAACGGATATCAACTGCGTTTATTTGAAATAGGAGCCCCCATTCTTATTACATATTCGTGTAGTACGTAAAGAAATATGAATGTTTTAGTTGGACCACTTTTTTCGCTTTGTGATAGATGGCGCTGTAATAGTCACAAAAGTATAAGTACGTGGTATCACGTAACATTCCGCCAGTGCGGACGGTATTTGCTTCGTCATACATTACCCGTGCTATAATGGACAGTTTACCAATTGCAGAAAAAGTCGATATCGTGTTGATGTATGGGTATTGTGATCAAAATGCCCAACGGGCGTGTGCTATGTATGCTGCTCGGTATCCTGGACGACATCATCCAAGTGTCCGGACTGTTCGCCGGATAGTTACGTTATTTAAGGAAACAGGAAGTGTTCAGCCACATGTGGAACGTCAACCACGACCTGCAACAAATGGTGATGCCCAAGCAGGTGTTTTAGCTGCTGTCGCGGCTAATCCGCACATCAGTACCAGACAAATTGCACGAGAATGGGGAATCTCTAAAACGTCGGTGTTGAGAATGCTACATCAACATCGATTGCACCCGTACCATTTTTGTATCCACCAGGAATTGTATGGCGACGACTTTGAACGCCGTGTACAGTTATGCCACTGGGCACAAGAGACATTACGGGACGATGACAGATTTTTTCCACGAATTCTATTTAGCGACGAAGCGTCATTTACCAACAGCGGCATCGTAAACCGGCATAATATGCACTAATTGGCAACGGAAAATCCACAATGGCTGCGACAAGTGGAACATCAGCGACCTTGGCGGGTTCATGTATGGTGCGGCATTATGGGAGGATGGATTCTTGGCCCCCATTTTATCGATGGCAATCTAAATGGTGCAAAGTATGCTGATTTCCTACGTAATGTTCTACCGATGTTACTACAAGATGTTTCACTGCATGACAGAATGGCGATTTACTTCCAACATCATGGATGTCCGGCACATAGCTCGCGTGCGGTTGAAGCGGTATTGAATAGAATATTTCATGACAGCTGGATTGGTCGTCGAAGCACATACCATGGTCCGCACGTTCACCGGATCTGATGTCCCCGGATTTCTTTCTGTGGGGAGAGTAGAAGGATATTTGCTATCGTGATCCGCCGAGAACGCCTGACAAAATGCGTCAGCGCATTGTCAATGCATGTGCGAACATTGCGAAAGGCGAACTACTCGCTGTTGACAGGAATGTCGTTACACGTATTGCCAAATGCATTGAGCTTGACGGACTTCATTCTGAGCATTTGTTGCATTAATGCTTGGCGAACTGCGTCGAATAGAGTCCCAGGTTGAAGTCCATAGTTGTCATGGTCTTCAGAATTGCTGAATATCTTTCGTTCAAGCTGTTCACAGCCAGGAAAGTCGCAATCTCCACTGTCTTCACACCAGAATGCAAGTACTTGGGGGGAAACTTCCAAACACACGCGTTCAAACTTTGATGTAAATTTTGTCCCCCCCCCCCCCCGCCACACCCCCGGCCATGCACCGGTACAGTAACTTGTCCTCCGAAAGAAAAAAAAAAAAAAAACAGGTGCGTGAAAAAAGCTGATTTGAGAGAGGTGCATTTTTTTGTTCTACCGCGAATAACAATTATTTCCGTTCGATATTCGAAATAACCGTTTCTGGGGTGGATTCTAAACACTTTTATAGATCCAAAAATGCAATTTAAGGAAAATGGTCTAGGGGTAGCGTCTTTGATTCATAATCAAAACGTCTGCGGTCCCGGGTTCGATACCCGCCACTGCCTAAATTTTGATAAATAATCAGCATTGGCGGCCGAAGACTTCCGGCATAAGAAGTCAGCCTCATTCTGCGAACGGCCTTGTCAAAGAAGTCGGAGGAGCGGATAGAGGTTCAGGGCACTCTCTTGTCCTAGGGGTGGGAAAATGCCCCTAAAGGCGGAAGAATCAGCAATGATCAACGACATGAGGATGCAGAAGGCAATGGAAACCACTGCATTAAAGATACGTAACGTGTATCCACAGGACATGTGGCCTGTAATTGAAGAAGTGTCATGATGATCTCTCCATTGGCAAAAGATTCCGGAATAGTCCCCCATTCGGATCTCCGGGAGGGGACTGCCAAGGGGGAGGTTACCATGAGAAAAAGATTGAATAATCAACGAAACTATAACGTTCTACGAGTCGGGGCGTGGATTGTCAGAAGCTTGAACGTGGTAGGGAAACTAGAAAATCTGTAAAGGGATATGCAAAGGCGCAATCTAGATATAGTAGGCGTCAGTGAAGTGAAGTGGAAGGAAGACAAGGATTTCTGGTCAGATGAGTATCGGGTAATATCAACAGCAGCAGAAAATGGTATAATAGGTGTAGGATTCGTTATGAATAGGAAGGTAGAGCAGAGGGTGTGTTACTGTGAACAGATCAGTGACCGGGTTGTTCTAATCAGAATCGACAGCAGACCAACACCGACAACGATAGTTCAGGTATACATGCCGACGTCGCTAGCTGAAGATGAACAGATAGAGAAAGTGTATGAGGATATTGAAAGGGTCATGCAGTATGTAAAGGGGGACAAAAATATAATAGTCATGGGCGACAGGAATGCAGTTGTAGGGGAAGGAGCAGAAGAAAAGGTTACAGGAGAATATGGGCTTGGGAGAAGGAATGAAAGAGGAGAAAGACTAATTGAGTTCTGTAACAAGTTTCAGCTAGTAATAGCGAATACCCTCTTCAAGAATCACAAGAGGAGGAGGTATACCTGGAAAAGGCCGGGAGATACGGGAAGATTTCAATTAGATTACATCATGGTCAGACAGAGATTCCGAAATCAGATACTGGATTGTAAGGCGTACCCGGGAGCAGATATAGACACAGATCACAATATAGTAGTGATGAGGAGTAGGCTGAAGTTCAAGACATTACTCAGGAAGAATCAATACGCAAAGAAGTGGGATATGGAAGTAATAAGGAATGACGAGATACGTTTGAAGTTCTCTAACGCTATAGATACAGCAATAAGGAATAGCGCAGTAGGCAGTACAGTTGAAGAGGAATGGACATCTCTAAGAAGGGCCATCACAGAAGTTGGGAAGGAAAACGTAGGTACAAAGAAGGTAGCTGCGAACAAACCATGGGTAACAGAAGAAATACTTCAGTTGATTGATGAAAGGAGGAAGTACAAACATGTTCCGGGAAAATGAGGAATACAGAAATACAAGTCGCTGAGGAATGAAATAAATAGGAAGTGCAGGGAAGCTAAGACGAAAAGGCTGCAGGAAAAATGTGAAGACATCGAAAAAGATATGATTGTCGGAAGGACAGACTCAGCATACAGGAAAGTCAAAACAACCTTTGGTGACATTAAAAGCAACGGTGGTAACATTAAGAGTGCAACGGGAATTCCACTGTTAAATGCAGAGGAGAGAGCAGATAGGTGGAAAGAATACATTGAAAGCCTCTATGAGGGTGAAGATTTGTCTGATGTGATAGAAGAAGAAACAGGAGTCGATTTAGAAGAGACAGGGGATCCAGTATTAGAATCGGAATTTAAAAGAGCTTACGGTCAAATAAGGCAGAAGGGATAGATAACATTCCATCAGAATTTCTAAAATCATTGGGGGAAGTGGCAACAAAACGACTATTCACGTTGGTGAGTAGAATATATGAGTCTGGCGACATATCATCTGACTTTCGGAAAAGCATCATCCACACAATTCCGAAAACGGCAAGAGCTGACAAATGCGAGAATTATCGCACAATCAGCTTAACAGCTCATGCATCGAAGCTGCTTACAAGAATAATATACAGAAGAATGGAAAAGCAAATTGAGAATGCGCTAGGTGACGATCAGTTTCGCTTTAGGAAAAGTAAAGGGACGAGAGAGGCAATTCTGACGTTACGGCTAATAATGGAAGCAAGGCTTAAGAAAAATCAAGACACTTTCATAGGATTTGTCGAACTGGAAAAAGCGTTCGACAATATAAAATGGTGCAAGCTGTTCGAGATTCTGAAAAAAGTAGGGGTATGCTATAGGGAGAGACGGGTCATACACAATATGTGCAACAACCAAGAGGGAATAATAAGAGTGGACGATCAAGAACGAAGTGCTCGTATTAAGAAGGGTGTAAGACAAGGCTGTAGGCTTTCGCCCCTACTCTTCAATCTGTACATCGAGGAAGCAATGATGGAAATATAATAAAGGTTCTGGAGTGGAATTAAAATACAAGGTGAAAGGATATCAATGATACGATTCGCTGATGACATTGCTATCCTGAGTGAAAGTGAAGAAGAATTAAATGATCTGCTGAACGGTATTAACAGTCTATTGAGTACACAGTATGGTTTGAGAGTAAATCGGAGAAAGACAAAGGTAATGAGAAGTAGTAGAAATAAGAACAGCGAGAAACATAACATCAGGATTGATGGTTACGAAGTCAATGAAGTTAAGGAATTCTGCTACCTGGGCAGTAAAATAACCAATGACGGACGTAGCAAGGAGGACATCAAAAGCAGACTCGCTATGGCAAAAAAGGCATTTCTGGCCAAGAGAAGTCTACTAATATCAAATACCGGCCTTAATTTGAGGAAGAAATTTTTGAGGATGTACGACTGGAGTACTGCATTGTATGGTAGTGAAACATGGACTGTGGGAAAACCGGAACAGAACAGAATCGAAGCATTTGAGATGTGGTGCTATAGACGAATGTTGAAAATTAGGTGGACTGATAAGGTAAGGAATGAGGAGGTTCTGCGCAGAATCGGAGAGGAAAGGAATATGTGGAAAACACTGATAAGGAGAAGGGACAGGATGATAGGACATCTGCTAAGACATGAGGGAATGACTTCCATGGTACTAGAGGGAGCTGTAGAGGGCAAAAACTGTAGAGGAAGACAGAGACTGGAATTCATCCAGCAAATAATTGAGGACGTAGGTTGCAAGTGCTACTCAGAGATGAAGAGTTTAGCACAGGAAAGGAATTCGTGGCGGGCCGCATCAAACCAGTCAGGTGACTGATGACAAAAAACAAAAATAATAATAATTTTTTAACCAAAAGATGGTAAAAGTCTCCTTAAGTTCTACCTCGAGCAAGAAGAATTTTGTCTTGAAACAAACAACTAAGCCATCAGTGGGATCCTGGAAACGACCAGGAAGATGGGGCAAGAGGCTCTGAGCACTATGGGACTGTGGTCATGTCCCCTAGAACTTAGAACTACTTAAACCTTACTAACCTAAGGACATCACACATATCCATGCCCGAGGCGGGATAAGAACCTGCGACCGTATCATCAGCGCGGTTCCAGACTGAAGCTCCTAGAATCGCTCGGCCATTCCGTGGAGTAAGAGCATTTTTATAATCTTCAAGAGAGCTGCTTCCGATATGGAGCTCTTTCTAGACTATGTCGGGTCCCTGCCACATACTCGTAACGACAACAGGTACATCCTGGTTGCGATTGATATATTCTACAGATTTGTCTTATAGGTACCCAGTAGTGTGGTGATCGCGAGCTAACTATTCGTCATTTATCGGCGATATTTTCCATATTTGGCTCTCCAGATACCATTGTCAGTGAGAACGCTCCTGCGTTTCTCTCACAACAGTTCAAAAGACTTTCCTTTAACAATGCGATAGCTCACTTCACGATTGTACCACACTATCCGTAAGCTTCATATGTGGAGAGATTGAACCGCAATCTGAAGGCAGTATTAATTATCTTCCATTCTTATTTACATCACAGGTGGGTTTCTTTTGTACCATGGCTTAATATGGCGTTTAATTTCGGCTACCATGAAGCGCTTTAAACAACCCCTACCCCCTTAATGTTTTGCCGTCGTCCCAGCTCCAACTTGGCCAACTTGTAGTCCGTTGACACCTGGCGCGATTCAGGAGAAGTATAGAACATTAGAGGCAGGAGCCCCATTACAATTATGGTGGAAGCGAATTGAAGGTGCGGGTTGATGATAGGGTCTTCGTTCGGAGGTCAAAGTAAAACCTCAGTTTATGATAAATTGCCTCCCTGTTTGCAGATCCTTGTGAAGTTGTCCTGATTTTTACCCCAGCCCGCCTGTTGGTACGTAAAAAAAGGTACTGGGGACGTTTCAAGAGTATATGTATCCGATGTCAAAGAGATCCGTGTTTGACAAAAATAGCAGTCGAACCGTGTTGAGTCTTTGGTGGGGCAGAATTACCCATGGCGCTCGATTTGGTGTATCGTTTGCAGGATGTTTCGCGAAACTTGCATGTATAATTGGCTGCTGGTAGTATGAGGAAAGTCCGAGAGCGGGCTCGGGTTGTCCATCGTCAACGAGTGTGGCTGCGGTATGAAGAGTGGGCACCACGCTATGAAAAGGGGAGATTGTTAGGAACTTGGTGTGAATGCGGCGAGTGGCGTATGCGGAGCCAAGGAGAAGGACCGTGCCCAGGTCTGTGGACTTGCTGCCCTTGCGTTGTCGTGTGTGGTGTTTCGACGCCGATAGCACTACTGGGAGAAGCGAAACATCGAGGTGCTGATTTCCATCCAGAAATTATTGGCATCCCATGTGACCAATTCCTGTTTCTGAATCTGGTGAGGCGTTTCGTCTGGTAAGTGCATGTTTACATACTAAGGACCAGGTCTTAAGCTGTTTTGAAGTTCTAAAGGAGCTTGTGAACAAGAATTCAGTCATTTGTTGAAGAGTTATAAGTCAACAGTTAAGGCAGCTATTGTTCCGAAGCAGTATAATATGTAACAGTCAAAATGTTATATAGTCGAGCCTTAGATAGATCGCTTTGCGATTATAAGTCCAATATCCTCCTTGCGTGTAGAGGCCGTTATTGATGTTCTGGGTACAATATCAATTGCCTGACTTGTGGTTGAGTTCCCAGCTTCTGGTAGCTTAATTTCAAAGTCATCGCTAATGTGTATAGACACTGTTTGTGCGGACCTGTGTAGAAACGTCACTCTCACTTCTCCTAAGTGAATTGACTTGTTCTCCATTTGTAATTGTTCGTCCTTGTGTTTAATATTTTGTTGATTTAGAATTTCAGTCTGTTGTAGTTCAGTCCAACTATGGACCTATGTTATCTTCCCAGTTAACGGACGAGAGCTTAGGGTAGGTTTCCGCTGCCCTCGGCGGCCACGGGCTTGGCGCCGCTCTCAAAGCGTCGTGCCGGTGTTAGAAAAGTTCGAGCAATCTCATGTCAGTCCGCTGACGATTCGAGGTCGGAACTGTAAAACAACAATAACCACACTGTATGCATCTTACTTTCTTAAATACATTTGGCTTTCTCCCGACGAATGTTAACTTTTAAGTTCGGGGCTTACTTCACATTGCAATGTTAATACTTAATTAATCATTAGTTGAGTTCCGTGACACGTTTTGATCTTAAATAACTTGTAACCTCAGTCGCTACCGTTTAAGGACACAGTGAACGCGGCGACTCATGTTTCGTAATTACAATTATTAACTGAAAAGTTATTGCAGAGTTTTGTAAGTGCCAGGCGCGCATTTTTCCTAAAATTGAACATATTAATCAAATTGTTTCAGAAATGATTGACAGATGGCTTAGAAAGCGCCAGGTACGCATTTTTCTGACATTTCTCATATGTGGTTTAAATTGTTTTGAAAAGATAAATTGTCATTGACAGATAGTTTACTAAGCACTGGTGCATATTTTCTAAAATTTAAATTTACTCAAGTTCTTAAGAACATTTGCTTTACTGAGAGCTGTGACGTAGTTTTGCTTACTACAAATCGTTACTGTGTAATCAGGATTTCACTGGAGCATTTCATACAGGAAGAAATTAGCCTAATTGCTTCAATGTAATCATAGGTTAAAACTATACAAATCAATTTTCATCATGCTAGCTGTGAATGATGTTGCCACTGCTGGGCTAACCATTCCACTCCACATCCTTGTATGATGACCCTTGTAACCTGTCCCCATGACCATCGTTTCACAGCCTTTCGTGGACAGCATTCCAAGGGTTTCTCGAGCAGTGTAACCTCGGCCCACTTACGACTGTTGTAGCGCAGCATACTCTACCGTTTGTCGACATGTTACGCAGGCCTGCTCGATCACAGAGCTGTCTGTAAGCGAGGACATTTGGGACATAACCGGACGACAGCTCCCGCGTCATCCACAAAAAGTGGTAACAGTCCATGTATTCATCGACCAAGAGGAACAGGTATGGAAATCCCACACCTACGCAACACAATGTATGCACGTTTGCATGTTTGCATTCCACATTCTGGTGGCTACACCAGTTATTAATGTAACAACATTTCAAATTTGCAGTGACTTATGTCATGCTTCATTAACCTGTGATCTTGAACTGTTAATCACTTAAATATATTACCTATGCAAATGTATTCCCGAAATTTCTGACTCTACATTAATTATTTTTTATTTTTGCAGTTTTCGCCTTCAGTGTCTTTTGTACATTTAGTATTAGCAAATAAATACTGAGGTGATCATAAGTTCATCGTTTTATATGTATGTGCTGCTACACATAATATGGTCAGCTATGCTACAGAGCGTTTCAGAAACCCGAAAAAAGTAGCAAAGGTGAATAATTAATTAAAGAAAAATCAAATAATATTGTACTGTGATGTAACATGTTTCAACAACTATCCGCAGTAAAATGAAGAAATTACCTACAATACCTGCTTCAGATATAAGCCTAACATCATGTTATCTTCAGGCATGAAAATTTTGTAATTTAAAAATCTTTCATCTAAGCCAAACTACATATTGCGTGATTAATACACAATCTAAGCCTCAGCTTCATTTCAGTTTTAATATTATCCTCGTTTGGCAAATTTGGTTTTATCTCTGCATTGACTGGAGGGTAATTCTTCTCTTAGTTTCACATTTGATCACGAATAATTCCCATTATGTTCTCTTGTCACCATCACACTGTGCGCGAGCATATACCCTTCTTTCTGTCCTATACGCTACAACTCACATAATTCATAGTACTCACAAACAATAGGAACAGCAGTGATGAGATTGCAGTACCTTGTGAATTATGCACATACTAATTTGGCGGAGAGCGTACCTAATCCCTGAGAGACCGAGGTATTCCGGAGAGAAGTAAAGAAGAGAAAACTTTCCACTCTGCTGTGGGTTTATGCGACAATATGCGTTGTCTACTCCTGTTTCCTACACAGGTCGAAAAAATTAACAAACATATTTTTTTCAGGCAGGAGTTTCTTTACTAAAGGCTTGTGATATGCAGTTACCTTTGGAAGATTAATATGAAAACGGAAATTGGGTAACTAAGCAAGGATTCAGCCACTGGTAGTTTCAACTTGGTTATATCAGATAACATTCCTTAGTAAAAGAATATTGTAGATGAAATACTCTCTGTTTTCGAGAAAATTTCGAGATAATTACTGCAAAAATATTTTTCAAACAGAAGTACTCTCCCACCCTGGGAAAGTGATACAAAAGAAGATATTGGATGTAATAAATCAGTGCTATAGTAAAATTAAAGGCGAGCTTTAGACTGTTAGTATTAACTGCTGGATAACTGGAGACAGCTCATAAAAAAAGCCATGGTAAAATGACGAAAATTCACACCAGAAGATGAGACCTAAGAAAATGTAAAAATAAAGCGAACTGGAATATCTCCTATCTTAGCTCAAAATTTAAATGTATTTGTGTGGTACCTACGACATAGTTAAAAACTAAATAATTAATGACATTGAATAAGTGCATCACACGGACAAAAACAAAAGACCAATGAATAAGTGAATAAATACTACATCTCACTTTTCATTTAAATACATAAAAATACACACAGAATGTTAAAGAAAGTCAGATTATTAGATGCCATGAGAATGAAATAAATAGTAATGTTTAAGAGATTAAAGTAGACCAACTTCAACTGATAAATAAATAGTTGAAACTTCGCAAGGACTTTTGTCTCATTCTTCACTTAAGAAATTGTAATTGAGGTTAGTTAAAATCTCCCCAGCTATCATGCCACAGAGGAAAAGTGTATGGATTCGTGAACCTCTGCATTATGTTTTCGTTTAGTTCGATCGCTGCGACTAGCGACGAGTTTAGTCAGCCTTTCGTAGACAGTTTGCTCCTTGAACCCATCTTTCTTTAATGAGAAAAATCAAGTCTGTAGAACAAGATACTTTCATAAAATTGAATCGTGTGGCTGTCTCACGCATTTCCACTTCTGAAGTTAGGAAAATGGTAAATTCTGTAAAAAATTAAAAATTTATGCAAATTTTATTTTGTTACTAACAGTGTGCAGAAGAGTAGATCCCACATCATGAGATGTTTTTTTTCTAAATATTTAATGCATCAGCGACTTAGGGCAATCTTCATGCTATACTAAAATATGCCACTGTAAAAGCTCTCTATCAGGATGGTGACAGAAGAACTGTCAACAATTACTGACATTTTTGACAAGGTTATAGAATCCAATCTGACGAACTATAATATCATTATTGTCTCATATTTTAGATTTAGAAGGTTTACTCAGTTGGTTAATGCCACTTAGACGTTTATTTACGGAATTTTAAAAGCGTTAAATAACAAATTAGCGTTGGATGGTATTGTCTGTGCCTATCTAAGATAAGTGAGTGTGTGAATCACCATATCCTCTTAGTTAAGCTGAGGATTTTTGGAACTGGAAACCAATGACTGACGTCATATGTAACTAAAGGAATGGTGAAATTTGTATTTAATAATGCAACCAATGACATCAGGGAGGTGCGGCAGTTGGTGGTTTCCGCTGACAATCCGAGTGGCAGATGGATCAGATCAGGTATTGGCGACCTAGCCATCCGCTTCTCTACATCCTGAGGGGAACATGCCCTAAAACCCATGACTGTCCAGCTCTGTGCTAATTCCTACAGACCTCTTCACCTCTTCTCAACCCAAACGAATCAGTGTGAGATGATATGGTCCAACTTTGGCGCAATGAAAATGTCGAACTTTAAAACAAGCTTACCCTAAGCAGGTAGAGGTGAAATGTCAGTCTGCCACATGGTAGAAAGGGTAGGTGGCAAAAATTCCGCTAATCAAATTAAACAGGGATGTAAACTTAAAAGAAAGTAGGAACGATGCGAACAAAACTCTATACTCCACTTTGCATTATATTCTGACCACGACACTTGAAGGACATAATGACTGTTTTGAATACCAATTGCAGAACATCAATTGACATTTACTCTGAATCAGTGAGACAAGGGTACAAGGTGGAGCCAGACTATTCTCAAATCCGGGCACCTCCTATTTAGGATAAAAAGTCGCATATGGGGGCGTATCTCTGCTAATTCATAGCAGGAGTAACCACCGTATCACCAAGACCATGATCATTATAGAGAGAATGGTTTACTTGATCACTGAGTCGAATGCCTACACTAGGCTCCAGATCACTTGTGCCTATGCACATGAGGTGGATCTGGAGAACACGTCGCGCCACAGCTAAGACTGAAATAACCTACACACTGACATCGAATTACCGAATGTGCTCAGACGTGTCGGTCACAAATCGCTTCAATACAGATAGCGGTCATTGGCCAGTTAAAGTGAGCACTCGAGAGAAAGCGTGTGATAGGAAGGGAGATCCGACTTGTTCGATCTCGACTGGTCACAAGACTAATTTGTAGACTAGAAAGTAGAAGAGAAACGAGGGTAGCTAGGCACACTACAGCATATCAATAGACAATGGATTGTTTGAAAGAGAAAAGACAGAAGTTCAGCCACTGGGTAGGTAACAAACCACCAGCAGGAAAGTGAAAGAGAATGGAACTGAACTAACACTTGACAGAAATTATCGGCAGTATTGGAAGAGCAGTTAAGAAAGTCATTGCACTCCAAAAACAGAAATATGCGAGATTCAGCTTTGAAACAGGGCAGCTTGTAGAAACAAAGAGAAGCACTGGCACAGACATAGCAAAGACCTCATAAAAAAAGTGAAGACGGTGATTAAAAAGATCGGAGAACGTAAAACACAAGATTGATCGAGGATACTACAGAAGCAATGTGAGCATGAGAGTCCTTGCAGTCAGTCAAAAGCCAAGCTGTGATCAAAAAACGTCAGAAACGCCGAGGAGATGTTACAGAAAGAGAGGAAATTATAAAAACTACCCAGATCTTTCATTGAAGAATCACCAAGGACAATTATGAGTGTGACATTGAAACAACTGAAACTTATCGATAAAAATGAAATCGAAACAGCAGAGAAACAACTCGTATAATAACGCAGTTCACACGGCCTTCTTAGACTACCGGAAAGTGTTCGACACGAGCGAAACTTCGGCAGTATTGAGGGCGCTGAAAAGAGTCTATATTGACTACAGATATTCCCACATAATATGCTACATTCAAGAGAATGCCACTCTACATGTGAAAATAAGCGACTGTATCACTGTAAAGGTTCTCGTGAGAAGAGGTGTCAGACATGGAGACACACAATCTCAACTTGGCTCAGAAGGATGCGTTCAAACGTCTGTCTTGGTGACAGAAAGATATCAACATAAATGGTAAAGCCTCAAAGATCTGTACATTGTAGATGATATCGTCATCTTTAGCAGCAACACAAATAGCCAACAATGATCTGAGGACTCAAAGATGCTTCCCAAGCTGCAAGTATTAAAATTAAACTTCGAAAGGCCAAAGTCATGAGTATTGTCAATATTAAGGTTTCCATCGATAATTATGCTCTGGTAGTCGTAAATGAGTACATTTATGGGACATAAAAACCTACATAGAAAATAAAACGAGGCAGCAGAGATCACCAGGCGAATTGAGATCACCTGAATGACCCTCGATATACCGTCCATCACTTGTCAATATAAAAATGAAGATTTATCACACATGTATCCTGCCAGTAACAATATGGAAACAATGACTTTTACAACAAGTACCGCAGATCGAGTTCCTGTTGTGACAAAATTTAATAGAGACCGCCTGGAGTGAGTCTGAGAGACAGGATCAAGAACGAATAGTTAAGGAGAAGAACAGGGGTTTACGATACTGTCGAGCATATATCAAGTCCTAAGTGGCATTGAGGGGACCCCTGGCCAGGAACAGTCTCAGACGTATCAAACTACTGATGCAGTGGTGCCTGAGGGAGTCAAAGAGAAGTGTCGCACGTCCTCTGCCAATATGAAGAGTCGACATCCAACGACATGAAGGAAATTACTGGATCGAGACTGCCAGTAAATACGCATATGGAAAATTTTGAAAGAGGCTTACCTTCACGAGTGAATATTAGAGATCAAAGACCAATCAGGGGGGATTCTTATGAATGGGGAAATTATGTGTGTGTGTGTGTGTGTGTGTGTGTGTGTGTGTGTGTTCCAAAACCATTAACTATAGATCAAATTTTGTTTCTCTTGCACACTATCTGTTCAAAAGTATTCGGGCAGCTATTAGTGATCATCAGTATTGTGTGTGTCAACCCTTCTCCTTTATGTCAGGTTGGTTTATGCCGGGGACACGTTCACCGACACGTTTGTACATCTGTGAAAGAGTGGGAGCCCATTAGTCCTCAAGAGGTAGTGACACTGTACGCTGCAGTCTGGAGCAAGGCTAACTTATACCACTGGTGCTCCATCCGTTTCACTTCGGGTCTCTGGGCACGGTGGTCCATTTAGGAATGTCGTTATCCACAAAACATTGTCTTGCAAGTGATGTTTTGTGACACGGTTCATTGTCATGCTGATACAGACATCGTCTCTGAAATCTTCCTCTTTTTACGCAGTACACAATGCTGAAAAATGTCCTCATATCCCTCCGTATTTGGTGTTTTCCAAGAGCAATAATGGGAATACACAAGAAGGACGGAAAACACCCTCGATCACGTGTTCCGCACTTCCCTTTCGACGCTATAGATGATGGCCGGTAACGTTCTCTAGTCATCTGCCAAACTGATGCACAGGATAAATCGTGAACCGTCATTCATGATTCGTCAGTCATGCACACCGTCGTTCCTTACATCACCTCACGCGTCGCTAAGCGTTCGCTATAGAGGTGTGCGGCTTATGAAGAGCTACTCGACCATTGCACCCCACCCTTTTAACCCCCTGCAGATAGTCACTGTGGTGGCTGGACTGCAGGTAGCACATTGGAACTCAAGAGTTATTCCTTACTCCATGGGATTTTGTACAGCCACCCTCCACAGTGCTAATTATTCCCTCTGTCAGTACGTAAGGTCTGCTGGCTCTTGTTTAGCTGTTGATATTCCTTCGCATTTTCACTTGAGAATGACATCACCAACGGTCGACTGCGCAGCTTTAAATGTCCCTGATGGAACTGTTACTAGTCTGAGATTTATACACTTTCGAAGACAGTGAGCTCTCTTGACCCACCAATTCTGGTGTTAATGCTTCTCTACTGACAAAACAGTGATCCCCATTTCCCTTTATGCTGGCTGGTCTGTGCTTCTGGAGACGTCTTGTGGTAATTTCCACATCATGTGAAGATCTCTGTATGCTTCCTATGAGATAATGTATGCAAACGACACACCATCTATTACGGACCAGGCTTAGGACTCGTTACGAACGACATTAGAGCTGCAAACAATTCAAATGTACACACAGCTACAGAATAAATTATACATAACGGTCTGAAATGTGTTGTTATGTCGTTTTCTGTAAATATCTCATCCCAGTTTCAAAACGACATCACATATTTATCTCTATGGCAATGGTAAATGTAACATAAGTTGAAGAAAAGATAACTACGAAGAATGCAGTTCCACTCGGGTGGGGGGGATGAGTGGAGGTGGTCGTGACGGACCGGGTGGCTCTGTATAAATACTGCTGACAGTAACAGTTGCTTCGTTCAACTTCGGGACATGCTTTGTTGTGGCTCAGCGAGGCACAACACTCCTCTGTAGCCTCTGGCCAGTGGCTTCTGCCCATGTGACACAGACAAACTGGGTGTTTCCTAGCTGCTGTCAGCCGCCACTATGGGCCACGGTGGTGACGTCTCTATCGACTACTGCGCCTGGAGCGGCCCCTAGGCCCCAAATGCAGTCACCGTGGCACCATGTCGAGATTGATGTGCACATGATTCAACGTATTTCCCTCTGGCAGGATTCAGATGGTGCCTGGTGCTGAGGCACTAAATATCATGCGGAAATCACTGCTAATGGCAGCTGGCACGGATGCAGGTTGGCACTGCTGTGGCAGTAAGACCGGTGAGGCACTTAGCACTGGCGGGCCCATTCTCCAACCCATAGTTACTTTTTATGTTGTCCAGATGTCTCGCCGTCTGGTGTAGTCCTGGTGTCATAGTGTTGTAGCTGACTCCAGTGAAAGGAAATGGCTCTACTTCTAAATTCAGTCATATTTAAATCGCTCTGAGGCCCATTTCGTTTACTAAAACCTGGCACCTGATCGCGTCCCCCCTGGTGTGGCAACATCGGACGACACTTGATACAGTTATTATCACTGAGAAGTGTAGTTTGCCACTGACAAGGCGAAGGCCTCAGACACGGCTAACAGATTCGGCTCAAATTTGGCAGGTCGCTTGTGTACAACCTAAAACGGAGGAATCTTAAGATATTTTGGGTCAACACCCCCGTAATTTTGAGAATATCACCCCTAAAGGTCATGACGAGGAATCTACTCAAAATTGGTGGGATCGACAGATAATAGTAAATAGAGCATTTTCCATCATCAGGTATGGAGTCCGAAAACACATACTTTTTCAGAAATCGAGATAAGAAACTTTTACAACTGCCGCTTCTGTACCCAGATGGTACGCTCCGACAGCACCGATAGTGCAACGGCCAAGGTAACCGGCTGGGAATCGGAGAACCCGGGTTAGAATCTCGAAGAAACCTAGCGGTTTTCTTCTTTTCGTTTGAATTTTCCATATCTCAACAGATAGGGATAGGAGGGTTAATAAGGTAAGTAAATCAATAAGGAATGATAATAATAAGGTAGGGAAATAAATTTCTGAAACCTCTTGGGATAGTAAACAACTAAAATGATACTCCAGATGACTTTACAATGGCTCTTCCAGTCACTGTTACGTATCCTAGTTTTTCTTCGAACAACTAGATGGATGGTACTTGTCATATAAACATTCGAAACAAATATATAAAAATGGTTCAAATGGCTCTGAGCACTATGGGACTTAACATATGAGGTCATCAGTCCCCTGGACTTAGAACTACTTAAACCTAACTAACCTAAGGACATCACACACATCCATGCCCGAGGCAGGATTCGAACCTGCGACCGTAGCAGCCGCGCGGTTCCGGACTGAAGCGCCTAGAACCGCTTGACCACCACGGCCGGCAAACAAATATACTCACAGCACCAAGAACCTCTAATAAATGCAATCTTTCGACAGCTACACTGTTCCTTCCGAAGAGCCGGCGGAAAACAAACTTGGTTTGCACTTAAAAATATGTCTTTTTCGGGAATTAATTTTCATGCATGCTACACATACCATATCACTGCCGGAAAAATTGGTGCTGAAAGTTGGATATGAATTATGCTGTCAATAGTTATTGCATTTGTGTGGTTGTGCAATTCCCGCTGGGTTTCCAGAAGCACACTCTAAATCTGAAGCCTGGAAATAAAGTTTATAACCCGGCGATAGAAATAAACACCACATGGCTGGCACACAGGTGTGCAGTTTGGCGGTATTACTTTTACTTTGCACGTCGGCTGCCCCTCGCCATCTATAAACATAGTGTCATATATTGTAGTATTAACTTGTCCACTCCAGGAATCCAGTATTAGACAAAACTTGTTATCAGAAATGAATGGTTTTAAAACATTCTCAAGAAATGTTCTGTAAATCGCTTTCGTCAGTTTACCAGATTTGGAGCAATTAATGTAATCATTTTTCAACTAGTCGGTTAAACGATTGACCTCTTCTATAATCCGAGGACCAAATGTAACAGTCGTTTCTTGTAAACACAGGAAAACCTTAGGCAACACTTTTCCAGAGGCTGTGATGGCATATTGCGCCGTGTATGAATGTATTAGTTTTTACTGCCAACTGCGACAAGGGTTCGTTTTTCTCCCTTGTACGATAACGTGCGTCGAGAGTTCACCTGATATTCGCATCCTGTTTGATCGGTGTTGATCACGTAATCACGATTAAAACCGGTCAGAACTGAAGCCGTTTGCGTGCTGAAAAGAGCCGTCACTTTCTGTGTGTCTTCTATATTTTGTACCTCCTTATGGGAGACGTATTTAGTGACGTGCTGTTGACGAATTTTATACTCCGATTTGAAATTTCTTTCCCAAGATAATGATGCAGTAAACGTAAAATCCTTGTTGGCCGAATATTGAAGCGCTGCACCTGCAGCCCACTCAAGAAGTATTCTCGTTGTTACATTCTTGTTACGACAACGAGATTCGACAAATCGGTCGTATGTCCACTAATTTATCGCCTGATATTTGTCGTATCTTGTCCCTGCTTTAACGAATCCACTTTCCCACAATTTCAAGTACTTATTCCTTTTCAGGGCTTTTATTGTTCCATTCTTTTGCAATGTTTGTAAATTCCAATTTGGATGATTCCTGGCTAGCGCTACTGCCTTTACTTTTACTTCAAGGGGTATAGCGAGGTAGTTCAATCGTTTAGTAACCGGTTCGTAAAACTCATCGGGAACAGATGAAGCACATATTCCCAGTGACGTGGAGATTTCCAAAGTGTTATGACCATTTTGCGATTCACTTCTCGGAATATCTTCAATTGCATCACCTTCTGCTTCGTCTTCATGGTATAGTACTTCAGTAGCAATAAAAATCATTTCGTTCGTCACCCTCAAAAATCGCTCGACGACAGCCGCTCCTATCAATCTGGTTCAAATGGTTCAAATGGCTCTGAACACTATGGGACGTAACTTCTGAGGTCATCAGTCCCCTAGAACTTAGAACTACTTAAACCTAACTAACCTAAGGACATCACACATATCCATGCCCGAGGCAGGATTCGAACCTGCGACCGCGGCGGTAGCACGTTTCCAGACTGTAGCGCCTAGAACCGCTCGGCCACTCCGGCCGGCTTATCAATCTGGAACGCCGAGAAACAGAACTGCCTGCTTCCGGTAGTGCATTGATAATGTATTTGTCTTGCAACACTTTTACAAACCACATCTACATCTACATCTACATTCATACTCCGCAAGCCACCCAACGGTGTGTGGCGGAGGGCACTTTACGTGCCACTGTCATTACCTCCCTTTCCTGTTCCAGTCGCGTATGGTTCGCGGGAAGAACGACTGTCTGAAAGCCTCCGTGCGCGCTCTAATCTCTCTAATTTTACATTCGTGATCTCTTCGGGAGGTATAAGTAGGGGGAAGCAATATACTCGATACCTCATCCAGAAACGCACCCTCTCGAAACCTGGCGAGCAAGCTACACCGCGATGCAGAACGCCTCTCTTGCAGAGTCTGCCACTTGAGTTTGCTAAACATCTCCGTAACGCTATCACAGTTACCAAATAACCCTGTGACGAAACGCGCCGCTCTTCTTTGGATCTTCTCTATCTCCTCCGTCAACCCGATCTGGTACGGATCCCACACTGATGAGCAATACTCAAGTATAGGTCGAACGAGTGTTTTGTAAGCCACCTCCTTTGTTGATGGACTACATTTTCTAAGCACTCTCCCAATGAATCTCAACCTGGCACCTGCCTTGCCAACAATTAATTTTATATGATCATTCCACTTCAAATCGTTCCGCACGCATACTCCCAGATATTTTACAGAAGTAACTGCTACCAGTGTTTGTTCCGCTATCATATAATCATACAATAAAGGATCCTTCTTTCTATGTATTCGCAATACATTACATTTGTCTATGTTAAGGGACAGTTGCCACTCCCAGCACCAAGTGCCTATCCGCTGCAGATCTTCCTGCATTTCGCTACAATTTTCTAATGCTGCAACTTCTCTGTATACTACAGCATCATCCGCGAAAAGCCGCATGGAACTTCCAACACTATCTACTAGGTCATTTATATATATTGTGAAAAGCAATGGTCCCATAACACTCCCCTGTGGCACGCCAGAGGTTACCTTAACGTCTGTAGATGTCTCTCCATTGATAACAACATGCTGTGTTCTGTTTGCTAAAAACTCTTCAATCCAGCCACACAGCTGGTCTGATATTCCGTAGGCTCTTACTTTGTTTATCAGGCGACAGTGCGGAACTGTATCGAACGCCTTCCGGAAGTCAAGAAAAAATAGCATCTACCTGGGAGCCTGTATCTAATATTTTATGGGTCTCATGAACAAATAAAGCGAGTTGGCTCTCACACGATCGCTGTTTCCGGAATCCATGTTGATTCCTACATAGTAGATTCTGGGTTTCCAAAAACGACATGATACTCGAGCAAAAAACATGTTCTAAAATTCTACAACAGATCGACGTCAGAGATATAGGTCTATAGTTTTGCGCATCTGCTCGAAGACCCTTCTTGAAGACTGGGACTACCTGTGCTCTTTTCCAATCATTTGGAACCCTCCGTTCCTCTATAGACTTGCGGTACACGGCTGTTAGAAGGGGGGCAAGTTCTTTCGCGTACTCTGTGTATAATCGAATTGGTATACCGTCAGGTCCAGTGGACTTTCCTCTGTTGAGTGATTCCAGTTGCTTTTCTATTCCTTGGACACTTATTTCGATGTCAGCCATTTTTTCGTTTGTGCGAGGATTTAGAGAAGGAACTGCAGTGCGGTCTTCCTCTGTGAAACAGCTTTGGAAAAAGGTGTTTAGTATTTCAGATTTACGCGTGTCGTCCTCTGTTTCAATGCCATCATCATCCCGGAGTGTCTGGATATGCTGTTTCGAGCCACTTACTGATTTAACGTAAGACCAGAACTTCCTAGGATTTTCTGTCAAGTCTGTACACCAATATAAAACGGGTTTACCTCTTGAAATAGTTTGTTTTTACATTTACATTGATTCTCCAAGTCTGGCCAACCTTTCACTTTACTAATATCGGCACTTGTCTCCGGTTTACAATACGTGACAAACTTATATCGACAACGATTACTAAATTTCCTCCATGGAACACCAGATGACTCGTCCGGTCTCAAACTAAATGGACCTAACTTATTAGTACACGCAAGTCTCACTTTCTCCAAGGCCCCTTGGTCTTCAAAAATCTTTTTGTTAACACGATCATCAAGTGTAAGTCTTTCTATACGAACATTTACCCTATACACATAGGTTACAATTTTATTAATAATTACAGCATCATATTTGTTAGAAAAGAACTTAAACTCATCTGTATATATCATAGTGACTTAATTTACTAAAATTGTGAGCATTCTCGTCAAATTTCTCAACTGCTCCCATTTTGCCATATTCAAATCGAACACCGTCTGCCTGGGTATATTCCGTTCGCCATTTGCACATACGGCCAAAGTATGGCCTAGTCAGAAGCGTCCAACGGCGTATCCAACGCTCCGGACGTGCACGGCGCAGCCTGCTCATCGTCCTCATCCGACGATAGGCAAATAACTTCCTCCTCGGCCTCAACGTCCGACGTATCCGACGCCATCTCATCCTTAACATTGCAACAATGAAGAATACGACAATCAGCATGGATAACATTCAGTCGAGAGATCATGGCTTCATCACCAATTGTGAACTCATTTGACACAAATATCACCAGACCTGTATGTTTAACAGTCATTCCAGGTTTGTTCTTTACATTAACTGTTACAGGACGACCCTCAACAATACGCTTCAATATAGAAGCATACGTACGCCACCGTAACCATTCAAATTCCTCAAAAAGTATGACATTATGGACACGTGGATTATAGCCACCAAATCCGAATTCAGAACAGAACGGTAAATATACGTGTTGCCTTCGAGACAATATTTTCTCTATCAATGTAGATTTGCCAATATTTGTGTCTCCGTATAAGTACAGCTGTTTCTTACGTACCGTCTTGGACCGAAAGGCCTCATTATACCATTTGACCACGCGACCCGCCCAGCCATTATACCTAAGATGACACTCTGTCAGACAGCGAACGGTAAGCTTCTTGGCCTGGAAAGATTCAAAGTACTTCTCTATAAACCTCACACGAGACCAGTTATTTACCAAAAATGGATAGGTATAATCAATGTAATTTGTACGCTCGGCCCAACGCCTAACACGTACATTAAACGCTAATGCTGAATCATTACAATTAGATATTGGCTCTGCATCGTACTTTGTTATATAAATCAGAGCCGTTTTTCTACTTCTACATTTCTGAACGTCAAATACTCCAAAAATTGTACCAAACATAACTTCCCGCTTGCCATCGTCTGTGACAGGCTCCCAACTACATATTACAGCACTAGTCGAAGGGTGTACATTATGCACCTGAAAGAAATGACACAACAAACAGTAACTAGTTACTACGGCATAAACAGACGAACTAATTACTATAAACTACCTACAGTACTCGTGATATGTTACTTAAGAAAGAACACTGTATTCATTCACAAAACGTATTTCATTCGGAACATTAACGATGGAGAAATCACTACATGTATCCGCGAGGTTCGCGGCAGCCTAATGACGGGAAACAACTATCTCCGATTGACTTCTATAAGACTCGCGCTGGACACCTTCATTCTTCCAGGTTCACAACTATGATATTACGAAGAGGCAACCGGGCAACATAACTCTCCCCGCGTGCATTCTGTCCCATGCCTCGCTGTAAACAAGCGTCGCGCGGTTGTGTATCTGTGATTCCTTGTGAGGAATTCGCAGCACTCTAATACGTAGTTGTTTTCGTGTGCTAAGGCTTAAAAGTTTAATACTTCACTACTTCACAGCGTTTGGGAAATTAGTTTGCCTACCTTATTATTATCATTCCTTACTGGTTCATTTACCTTATTAACCCTCCTATCCCTATCAACTGAGATATGGAAAAATACAAACGAAAAGAATAACATCCGCTAGGTTTCTTCGAGATTCGATACGCGTTTTCCGATTCCCAGTCAGTTACCTTGGCCGTTGCGCCGTCGGCGAAAAGCGTTTACAGTGTAGGTACAGAAGCGGCACTTGTGATTGTTTCTTAGCTCGTTTTCAGGAAAAGTTTGCGTTTACGGACCCCATACCTGATAATGAAAAATGCTCTATTTACGATTGTATATCGATCCCTCCACTTTTGAGTCTATTGCTCGTCATTGTTTCCTCAAAATTGCGGGGGTGTTGATCCAAAATATCTTAGAGTCCTTCGTTTGAGGTTGTGCACTAGCGACCAGCAAATCTGAGCCGAATCGGTTGGCCGTGTCTGAGGCCTTCCCCTTGTGAGTGTGGCTAGCTGCTTTGCAAAATCCAGTTACATGCGCATTATTCTGATCCCCATGCCACCAGACTGCTGCTACTAGCCTGCAGCTGCTGAGGCAATACTTCAGGACTGCTTTGTCACTACTTCTTATTACTTTTGCTAAAAGGAATGGGTAATGACACTACACTGCCCCGTCCTTGGAGAAGATCCGGCCTCTCGGTTTGGCTCGGCCCCTTGTAATGTCCCCACAGAAAATACCCTCTACCACGCACCAATTAATCATTGTCAATCAAACCATCCACATTCATTCACTTTGGAAAAGTATCTGATCTGATTTTCTCGTAATATGTGCGGCGACAACTCGTCGACGCCAAAGTATTTTCTAGTACGTTTATTGTTTGAAATAACAGAGATGCATATATGCATTCTCCATGGTTGTTAGAGTGGTACCTAGGACAGCTTCTGGAGTATGGACTGAGGGATTGACGGGTTTCTGAGAGATACATATTCTGATTTTCTTCTCGCTAAATCGAGCCACTTAACATTTGTGCCACTAGCCGTTTTTTTAAAGAGAAAGGGACTGTAAAAGGAAAATAATTAAGACGTGGAATCACCGGAGATTGTGTGAACGGAATTACATACAGTGACAGTAGAAGGGAGTTACATATATAGTGACAGTAGAACATTTATATGGTTTTAACTAGGGCAATGTTTAGGATGAATCAAGCAGAGCAAAGCAGCACGCATCAGCCTTCAGCTGTTAGCACTGAGAATAATGATGCAGTAAGCAGTGTTGTAGGACCGATGGCTACAGATAGCGCAATAGAACGCCCTGTAGACACGGCTGGAGGTGTAACAGCAAGTACACAGCAGGGATTAGATCCATGGGTAATTATCATGAGACAGATGCAGATGATAACCGAGAGCATGAATACTTTGAAAACCGATATTAACGCGAAATTAGCCTCAGTTACTGAAGGGCAAAGTGATTTGAATACGAAATTAGCCTCAGTTACCGAAGGGCAGGAAAATCTGAAAACCGACATTAACGCGAAATTGGCCTCAGTTACTGAAGGGCAGGAAAATCTGAAAACCGACATTAACGCGAAATTAGCCTCAGTTACTGAAGGGCAGGAAAATCTGAAAACCGATATTAAAGCACAATTAGTGACAGTCACTCAAACTCAAGAAGAAATGAAATTAGTCCAGACTGAGATTAAGCAGCAGTTACAAGACAGTTTTTCCGAATTAGAGCAGCGGATAGAGGCGAAGACCAAGGAACTCAAAGATCAGGCCGAAGAGACGGAACGAAAATTAACTGCACAAATAGAATTGGTGAGAGCACAATGTGAGGAATCTACTCACCGCGTACGTGTCGAAATGAAGGAGTATGTGGCTATTAAGATAGATACTGTACGGGAACAAGTGGAAATGGTTCCGCAATTAATACAAAAGCAAGACGCCATGTCATGTGCAATTGCGCAACTTCCTGAATTGGCACGTACACAGACTAACTAACCTAAAGGAAAGCGTTGAACATCTGACAGAGCGCCAAGATGTTATAGACCACCAAATTAACGTATTAACGAGTAAATTATACGAAATCACATTAGAAAACAAAAGGCTAATGTGTGAAAACGTTGAGCAAAATGTTAAGGCAGCATTCCAGAGTTTATCTGGCAAACAGGAAGAGAATTTGTTTGCGAAAGGACTTGAGGAGTTGCGACACCAGTTAGGTGCTGATTTGGAGCATTGGAAACAAACGATAGAAGAGTCGATGCGCGCTTCACAACAAAGCTCAGAACAAATGAATACAGGGCAGCAGCAGAAGTTGGCAGCGACTATAGAGCCAGTTACTGCCCATTCGCACACAATACCGACTTGTGTAAGTAATTCAAACATTAAATTGCCACAAGCGGGCTGTTCGCGTGAATTCTTATCTAACGGAGATTACGAAAGCCTCTGCCATGCCGAAGAAAAAATGATAAAGCATCGGCAATTCCAGATTTTTAACCCAGACAAAAGGGGGGTCCATCCAATTGTTTTTATTCGAGGTTTCAGAGGAGTGTTACCCACAAATTGGTCGGAGTGGCAGAAGATCAGTTTTGTTACAGGATATATACAACGTTCGGGGGCGATCTGGGCCTCGGACATGACTTCTGTTTGCTCGACATATGACGATTTTGAGAAGGCGTTTTTAGCAAAGTTCTGGTCAGAAGGGGTACAGGAAGGCCTAAGGCAGGAGGTGCTCTACCCAGAGCCTTTCTCCTTTTCGAAAGGAAGCCTTACAAAGTATTTAAAAAAATATATATAAATAAAACGAGATACTGGGACAGACCTATGCCTTTGCCAGACATAATAAACATACTTAAGGCAAGACTACCAACTAGTGTCCGGAATCAATTGATTTACGGCAACGACAAAGACTTGGAGTCGTTCCTCACGACGTTAGACCATATAGATATTATCGAAGAGAACAACCAGAAAGCCCGTAATAACAGATTACAATACAGGGAGATAGAACCTCCGCCAAACGGTAGGCAAGGTGGAAGTATGGGTTATACCAATGGCGATCAATCGACACTTAGAAGGAATGAACAGAGATCGTTAAATAACGGAGAAACCCCTCAAAATCTCAATAGTAATCCCGGCAATGGTCTTGCGAGGGGCTATTCAAGGAACAACAGGAACTGGAAAAGATACAATCCCGTGTGGGGGAACGAAAGAAATTTCAGACCCCAAGCCTGGAATAATAACAATAATAGAAAGTGGAATCAACCGGGAGGAATGAATTCAAATAGCCAACATCAGTGGGGACGGACATCTTCGAATCAACCGGTAATTACCGAAGTGACGGATGATGTCAACCAGCAGGCAAATCAAAATCCAACAAACTTGTAAGGACCCACTCGTGCCCCAGAGGAGCGGTCAACAATTGGTTGAGGGGCAACAGGATATGTGTACCCATGCTAACGTATAATGATGGACGATTACTGGCAGATGAACTGACCGAGGACTTAGAACCACAAGATGAGGATAAGGAACAGGTGGCAGTAGCCGAAGTGCAAGTCATTAGGGAGACCGTACCTATAGTGGTGGTTTTAGACACAGCTGCAACCACAAATGTTATTTCGGAGGCACTATTCAACAGGATCAGAAATATAAGACGAGCACCAATTTTTCCAGTTCAAAATTGCAGAATAATAGGCGCCGTTGGGGCTCGATCGGCTAATGTAAAGTTGCAGTCACTACTTGGTGTGGAATTCGGAAATGTAGCAATATTAAGCACATTCCTTGTTGTGAAAAATTTGGTGGTAGATTGCATTATCGGAGTCGACAGCCTACGTCAATACGGATGCAGAATAAATTTTAAAACAGGAAAAATTTGGTTGAATGTTAATAAACAAGACATTGAGTTGGAGATGTTAAAAAAAAAGCCTTACGAGAAAATGTAATTGTGTGATCACTGTACAAGTAATCAGGACGGCCCAAAATTCGAAAAAGCACGTAATTAATGAGTTCCAAGTCAAAGAAGATTTCGGTCAATTAGTGTTTGAAAAGTTAAAAGAATCCGACTGCATTATCAAATATCAGAAGAAGCAGCTCAATGAATTATTATTAACGTATGAAAACGTTTTTGATGAAAGGCCAGGAGTTATTAAAGGATACATATGCCATCTCTACGTTAAGCCGCACGAAACGTATTGTAGAACTTTCTATCCTGTTCCCTGGAGGTTAAAGGCTCAAGTTCAAAAGGAAATAGATCGCATGTTGAAATGGGGATTGATCGAACCCTCTACAAGCCCATACTGCTCCCCATTGTTAGTCGTGCCAAAAGCAAAGGGGACTGTTAGACTGGTACTGGACGCCAGAGAAATAAATAATATCATAATTCCAGTGAGAACACATCCGGAAAACATAGACAAACTTATACAACGGTTCCAGGATGTCCAATATTTGACGAGCATTGATTTGCGGAGCTCTTATTGGCAAGTCAAGCTGGATGGGTCATCAAGGAAGTATACGGCTTTCATTTATTCCGGAAGAAGTTACCAATTTACTGTAGTTCTTTTCGGACTCAACATTAGTGCCGGAATCTTTATAGCAGCTCTAGATTATGCACTAGGCCCAGAACTCAGAAGCAGGATAACAGTGTTTGTTGATGATTTGCTTATTGCATCGAAAACTTGGGAGGAGCATATTACCTTACTGAACCGAGTGTTGGACGTGTTCAAAACCATGGGAATAACTGCTAACCTACAGAAATCCCATTTTGCAGTAAACAGAATCAAGTTCCTGGGGCATATAATTGACGCAAAGGGAATTTTACCAACCAAGGAGAAGCTAATTGCGATTAGTAAATTTCCAACACCCAGGAATAGGAGGCAATTAAAAGGGTTTATGGGCCTTGCCTCATTTTTTAGAAGATTCATAACAAATCAGGCGATGAACGCAGCAGCTCTAAATAATCTGTTGAAGAAGGATGTGCCCTGGCTCTGGACATTAGAGTGTCAAGAAGCATTCGAAGAGATAAAGAAGCAATTAGTAAATGCACCGCTTTTGTACCATCCGGACATGCAAGAAGAATTTTACTTGTCAACAGATTCTTCGAATGTGGGTATAGGAGCGTGCCTTTTCCAAGTACGCAATATAAATGGACAACTCACCTTCTGTCCTATTGCGTTTGCCAGTCGTGTTTTGTCCAACTGTGAACGAACTTACATGACGACAGAATTAGAGGCTCTTTCGGTCAGCTGGGGATTTAAAAACTTTCATTATTATCTCTATGGGTCAAAGACTATCGTATATTGCGATCATCAATCATTAACGTTTTTACAAACGTGTAAATTGTTACACCCCAGACTAGCTAGATGGACTCTCGCTCTGCAACAATACCAATTTAAGATCGTGCATGTCTTAGGACAGCAAAACATTATTGCTGACGCTCTATCAAGGTCACCACAGGGTTTGACCAAAGAGATTGAAGTAAATAATAACTCAGAATTCCCTGTATTGCTGCTGCAGGAAAATCCATATAAGATGTACTACGTCAATTTGTGTGCGCATATGGCACAGTTACAGAAAAGAGATGCTCAATGGGGAAGTGTCATTCAAAGGTTACAACAGCAACCTTCGGATCAGATAGCAAATTATTACAAGCTGGTAAATGGCGTATTATTTTTCCGCTGTGGAAGGCCAAACAAAGTCCGTTGGTGTGTTTGTATACCTGAGGCGCAAATAGAGAAACTCGTATGGTTCACCCATTTAACCTGGGGACATTTCGGTGCGACAAAATGTGTAAACAAGATAAGTGTGTACTGTTATTTTCCCAGCATAAAGCGCAGAGTGCATGAGGTCTTGAAGAAATGCATAATCTGTCAAAAAGAAAAGCCGGATTCAAAAGGGAGTAAGCACCCATTATGCTCTATATTAGTCCGAGAACCAAAAGAATTAATTTCGTGTGATCTGTGTGGACCGTTACCTACTTCAAGAGGAGGTGTTAGATATGTGTTGGCATTTCTCGATGTGTGTACGAAATACGTAAAGCTATACCAGATAAAGACGGCTACAGCCAAAGTAATTGTATTAAGATTGACAAGGGATTATCTTCCACATGTTGGTATACCTAAGGCGATAATAACAGACAATGCTAAGATATTCACGGGACTCCGATGGAAAGAGGCTTTGTCTCAAGTCGGTGTGAAACACATACTCACATCATTTTACCACCCACAAGGCAATTTGGTTGAGAGAATTTTTAGAGACTTCAATCGTTTTATGAGGACCTATTGCCATAATAAGCAGACTGCGTGGGCAAATTATGTGGAAGAATTTGAGCAGATATACAACAACATGCCCCACTCCTCCACTGGATATACACCTCATGAATTGATGTTCGAGGCAAAAGAAGAAAACTTCTGGACTGAACATATGCCCAAAACTCAGGAAACTGAGATGCCTTGGGAAGAAAAAATAAGACAAGCCATCATAAATATGACGCAAAAGGCTGATCAGAGAAAACAACAATGTGACAAATTAATCAAGAGGGTACAGGCGTACCACGTCCGAGAGAAGGTACTAGTGAAAAGACATACCAAATCATCCTTAATAAAGAAGAGTATAAAGAAATGGGAGTTATTATATACTGGCCCATACATCATTCTACAAATTCCGAACCCTGGGGCTTATCTGTTAGCATACCCGGGATCTAACAAAATTAAAGGGTTATTTTCCCATAACGACTTGAAAAAATTTAATGAAGATTAGAAGATTGGGAGGAATGGTGTTGCGAGTGACAGAGATGAACGCTCGAAAAAACATAACAATAAACTGTGTGTGTTTAGTGTTAGAAAACTTTAAACTGAAATAATTAATCAGTGACACAGATTGTAGAAATAGTGACTAACTATTACTATCGAGTGCTGCAAAGAAGACAGTGGAGATAGGCTTCACCTGTGTTGGGTAAACATGGAACTTTAGCATTGCTAATGTCATCAAGAATTATAAAGGATCGGAATGACCTTTAAGAAGAAAGAAATGTTTCCCGAAAATGACGCTGCATAATCAAGAGGTTCCCAGTGAATGTTCATATATAATTTCAAGCGCACGCTTAGATGTGTAAACGTGTGAAGTGATGCGTTTAGGCAGTGAATCATGAGTGACGGTTAACGCCGCAAAGATAATTTCCCGCGCAAAACAATTGACGTCGGCGCGAGAGTTAGAATCTATATAGATGACACAGATATGCTTTGTAAGAGACTCGCATCAAACGCGAGGGGAAACTGATCGATGTTGAACTAAAAAAAAAAAAGTGTCATAATTAGACGTTAAGAGTTCTTGAAAATCCATTTCCATATATGTGCATGTATGAATGCCGGATGAATCAGAGAATAAATGAAAGAAGAGAATCCAAATTCCTCACTACTAATTTCTTTTACATTACAGCAATCAAGCGGAGAAATATATGTATTTAGGATAAAATTTTTATGAGTATAGATAAATGATACGACTTTTCAAGGAAATGATGGATTATGTCTTTGTATAAAATGAACCACACTTTCCATTATTCGATGATTTGAATCCAAAATCTACTGCAAGTTGCATGAATCCTTTAAATTACGAAGAACAAATCATTGACAGAAAATGTGTCAGAATTTTTGGACTTACAAGCACAAATGGTGATGCGAAGTCCAAAAGAAAATTCAGGCTAGAGTAAATATTATGAAGTTTTCGGCAACAGCATTAGTCAATGGAAAAATGGAAACTTTAAGTCAATGGCTAAATTCCCTGCAGTACATCGTAAGAAAAGGATGCATGAAGCCATAGGGATTTTGTTTTCAAAAAGGAGAATCTTAGACGGTGGAACCTAACCAGTTCTTTTACAGGACGAGTTTCCCTTTCGGTCATTGCTAATTCTTTTGGAATGAATTTTGCATGTGAAATCTGGTATCCCTGTCCCTTCTACTCTTCCCATTGTGGGCCGCGTAGAAGACCGACTACAAATGTGGACGTCGATGACATGCAAGATCCGGGGGAGTTTCAGCACCGCAAGCTATTGTCCTGGGAACAAGATTGAAAAAAAAAAAAAAACTCGAGTTATTTATTGTAACACTTTTTTTGCTAGAGGCACAAATCACTCTTCTCCAAATCGTTATATAAATCGATGCCTATCTATCCTTTAGAGATCAATTTCAAAATTATTTTTTCTCTTCTGTAGGCTTTCCTATCTTCTATGTACCGTAGGCTGGGGGTCTAGGCCTCAGAGGTTTTCCAAGGTTTCCCTGCTTAAGAAAGTTCCCGAATGGGTAGACCCTGATAACAGTTTCATGAAAGATCATCTTCCTTGGTTGTGCACAGCAAACATAACACCTTGATGCACGTAAGAGCAATACAGCCGCGGTACCTGTCTCTTCATTTCTTCTGTTTTCAATGTTTGTTTTCTTCGTCTGTCTTAAACATAATTAATCTTTTTCAGTCGGAGGACTGACACTCATCACTTCCGGGTTACCCACAATAATAGATAGCTCGCGAAGTGTGTTCGGTAAATCAAAATTAGGCTCACAAACGTCGCTCGCTGCGAGGGGCATTCTAATGTACCCACAGAAAATACCCTCTACCACGCACCAATTAATCATTGTCAATCAAACCATCCACATTCATTCACTTTGGAAAAGTATCTGATCTGATTTTCTCGTAATATATGCGGCGACAAATCGTCGACACCAAAGTATTTTCTAGTACGTTTATTGTTTTAAATAACAGAGATGCATATATGCATTCTCCATGGTTGTTAGAGTGGTAACTAGGACAGCTTCTGGAGTATGGATTGAGGGATTGACGGGTTTCTGAGAGATACATATTCTGATTTTTTTCTCGCTAAATCGAGCCACTTTACATTTGTGCCACTAGCGGTTTGTTTAAAGAGAAAGAGACTGTAAAAGGAAAATAATTAAGACGTGGAATCACCGGAGATCTGGACATGTAATGGAGATGGATTTAATACACAATTTCCTTCATAAATAAGGTTTGTGACTTTTTGTTCTGGAGTGAATGAACGAATGAGTTTTTTCTGAATCATTTGATGATCACGTTGGCCCTGTAATTAGTGGCGAAGTTTCAGCTGTGTCGAAGAGAGCCTGCAATCACTGAGTCTGTGTTAAATCGTCCAAAAAGGCTTCGTACACATCTGGAATTCGCAATCTTTCGTAAAAGGAACAAATTGTCCACACGATTGATTCTCCCGGCTGAATACAGTGTTTAACAGTAATAATAAATGTAAAGATCTCTTACAGCAAGCCAGCCGCTGATTACCAAGACGAAGGACTCCACCAAAGATTTTATTTGGCTGATTTCACGTAACGAAATATTATATTAAAAACTGTACATAGATAAAGGAGAGAAAGAGAGAGAGCGAATAAAAATAGATATAATACTAATAATCCTCCATTAGTCTAACTTTTCGCCGGTCTTATCACGGGTCAGCCCAGACACGGGAGGCCCTTACATTACTGTATTGATTTATGTGTGAAGGTGAAGGGGTCTTAAAGGCAACAGATACACGTCTATACAGACAAGACATTACACAAAGTTAGCGGCTAGCTGCATTCATCATCTATTCTTAGAGGAAGAGACGACAACTTATTATCTTGTTAAACCCTTTCTCTACTGAAACTGCATTCAACCTTAATCTGTAAAAAAAAAAATACTTACTACTAAATTAGCTAGACATAGCTACCATACATTTACTATATTACTTCGACTTCGCAAATCTGTACTTAATCTCTCGCTTGAGGAATCCAGCCTATGGAACTCGAATTACCTTCTTCTTCAGATTCTTGCACGGTTCATCGTTTCATATACATAAAAACATTGCGCAGAAAATTCAGTCAGTATAGCACTAGAAACTGCGACATCCAAGGTTGTGGTTACCTGATGTCTCAGTAAACACGGTGCATCAGCTGCTTAGCAATGCATTGCTATCATCTGAGCTAGTAAATTGATCATGGTTGGTTCCCAGTCATTGTTTAGGAAGGTAAGATTTTGTCTCGAAACTTCTGTAGAGGCTCGTCTGGCCAATACAGCTGTAGCCACATTACATAAAACAGCATAATTCCCGTTCTTCGAAGAGATTTCGGGATACGGCCGGTCATCGTAAAAAGCAGTACGGGCTGCAACACTGAAATCTCTTCGAACATGTAATGGGCTTTTTTTTTTTTGGTCATCAGTCTCCTGAGTGGTTTGATGCGGCCCGCCACGAATTCCTTTCCTGTGCTAACCTCTTTATCTCAGAGTAGCACTTGCAACCTACGTCCTCAATTATTTGCTTGACGTATTCCAATCTCTGTCTTCCTCTACAGTTTTTGACCTCTACAGCTCCCTCTAGTACCATGGAGGACATTCCCTCATGTCTTAGCAGATGTCCCATCATCCTGTCCCTTCTCCTTTTCAGTGTTTTCCACATATTTCTTTCCTCTCCAATTCTGCGTAGAACTTCATCATTCCTTACCTTATCAGTCCACCTAATTTTCATCATTCGTCTATAGCACCACATGTCAAATGCTTCGATTCTGTTCTGTTCCGCTTTTCCCACAGTCCATGTTTCACTACCATACAATGCTGTACTCCAGACGTACATTATCAGAAATTTCTTCCTCAAATTAAGTCCGGTATTTGATATTAGTAGACTTCTCTTGGTCAGAAATGCTTTTTTTGTCATAGCGAGTCTGCTTTTGATGTCCTCCTTGATCCGTCCGTCATTGGTTATTTTACTGCCTAGGTAGCAGAATTCCTTAACTTCATTGACTTCGTGACCATCAACCCTGATGTTAAGTTTCTCGCTGTTCTCATTTCTACTACTTCTCATTACCTTCGTCTTTATCCGATTTACTCTCAAACCATACTGTGTACCCATTAGACTGTTCATTCCGTTCAGCAGATCATTTAATTCTTCTTCACCTTCACTCAGGACAACAATGTCATCAGCGAATCGTATCATTGATATCCTTTCACCTTGTATTTTAATTCCACTCCTGAACCTTTATTATATTTCCATCATTGCTTCCTCGATGTACAGATTGAAGAGTAGGGGCGAAAGGCTACAGCTTTGTCTTACACCCTTCTTAATACGAGCACTTCGTTCTTGATCGTCCACTCTTATTATTCCCTCTTGGTTGTTGTACATATTGTATATGACCCGTCTCTCCCTATAGCTTACCCCTACTTTTTCCAGAATCTCGAACAGCTTGCACCATGTCATATTGTAAAACGCTTTTTCCAGGTCGACAAATCCTATGAAAGTGTCTTGATTTTTCTTAAGCCTTGCTTCCACTATTAGCCGTAACGTCAGAATTGCCTCTCTCGTCCCTTTACTTTTCCTAAAGCGAAACTGATCGTCACCTAGCGCATTCTCAATTTGCTTTTCCATTCTTCTGTATATTATTCTTGTAAGCAGCTTCGATGCATGAGCTGTTAAGCTGATTGTGCGATAATTCTCGCATTTGTCAGCTCTTGCCGTTTTCGGAATTGTGTGGATGATGCTTTTCCGAAAGTCAGATGATATGTCGCCAGACTCATATATTCTACTCACCAACGTGAATAGTCGTTTTGTTGCCACTTCCCCCAATGATTTTAGAAATTCTGATGGAATGTTATCTATCCCTTCTGCCTTATTTGACCGTAAGCTCTTTTAAATTCCGATTCTAATACTGGATCCCCTGTCTCTTCTAAATCGACTCCTGTTTCTTCTTCTATCACATCAGACAAATCTTCACCCTCATAGAGGCTTTCAATGTATTCTTTCCACCTATCTGCTCTCTCCTCTGCATTTAACAGTGGAATTGCCGTTGCACTCTTATTGTTACCACCGTTGCTTTTAATGTCACCAAAGGTTGTTTTGACTTTCCTGTATGCTGAGTCTGTCCTTCCGACAATCATATCGTTTTCGATGTCTTCACATTTTTTCTGCAGCCATTTCGTCTTAGCTTCCCTGCACTTCCTATTTATTTCATTCCTCAGCGACTTGTATTTCTGTATTCCTGATTTTCCCGGAACATGTTTGTACTTCCTCTTTTCATCAATCAACTGAAGTATTTCTTCTGTTACCCATGGTTTCTTCGCAGATAACTTCCTTGTACCTATGTTTTCCTTCCCAAATTCTGTGATGGCCCTTTTAAGAGATGTCCATTACTCTTCAATTGTACTACCTACTGCGCTATTCCTTATTGCTGTATCTATAGCGTTAGAGAATTTCAAACGTATCTCGTCATTCCTAAGTACTTCCGTATCCCACTTCTTTGTGTATTGATTCTTCCTAACTAATGTCTTGAACTTCAGCCTACTCTTCATCACTACTATATTGTGATCTGAGTCTATGTCTGCTCCTGGGTACGCCTTACAATCCAGTATCTGATTTCGGAATCTCTGTCTGACCATGATGTAATCTAATTGAAATCCTCCCGTATCTCCCGGCCTTTTCCAAGTATACCTCCTCCTCTTGTGATTCTTGAACAGGGTATTCGCTATTACTAGCTGAAACTTGTTACAGAACTCAATTAGTCTTTCTCCTCTTTCATTCCTCGTCCCAAGCCCATATTCTCCTGTAACGTTTTCTTCTACTCCTTCCCATACAACTGCATTCCAGTCACCCATGACTATTAGATTTTCGTCCCCCTTTACATACTGCATTACCCTTTCAAAATCCTCATACACTTTCTCTATCTGTTCATCTTCAGCTAGCGACGTCGGCATGTATACCTGAACTATCGTTGTCGGTGTTGGTCTGCTGTCGATTCTGATTAGAGCAACCCGGTCACTGAACTGTTCACAGTAACACACCCTCTGCCCTACCTTCCTATTCATAACGAATCCTACACCTGTTATACCATTTTCTGCTGCTGTGGACAATACCCGATACTCATCTGACCAGAAATCCTTGTCTTCCTTCCACTTCACTTCACTGACCCCTACTATATCTAGATTGAGCCTTTGCATTTTCCTTTTCAGATTTTCTAGTTTCCCTACCACGTTCAAGCTTCTGACATTCCACGCCCCGACTCGTAGAACGTTATCCATTCGTTATTATTGGGCTGGGAAAATTTTAAATTTGAGATTAATTCCTGTCACTATAGCTAGTAAATGATATGTACGCTTTGTGATATCACACAAAGTCTGAGCCCGCATCTCGTGGTCGTGCGGTAGCGTTCTCGCTTCCCACGCCCGGGTTCCCGGGTTCGATTCCCGGCGGGGTCAGGGATTTTCTCTGCCTCGTGATGGCTGGGTGTTGTGTGCTGTCCTTAGGTTAGTTAGGTTTAAGTAGTTCTCAGTTCTAGGGGACTGATGACCATAGATGTTAAGTCCCATAGTGCTCAGAGCCATTTGAACCACAAAGTCTGTTGGTCAATAATCCACTGATTTGTAATTAAAAACATTTTGCTCCTGTGAGCATTCCTTGCTCATAGTAACTGGGCACCATTACCCACTGACAACACCCAGTCAAAATATGCCATCTGAAAAGATGGCTTTGGCTCCATCACAACTTTACCCCTGAACTATATCATGATACGTATGTTCCCACCCATCACGACCTCACAAGTAACGCACACGATGATCATCCCATTCTGCCGTTGCTGAACCTCACCCTCGGTCATCACCTCGTTTCGAGTCCCATTTCCTGTGACTTATAAAACCTCCTTCTCTCTTACCTGCATGAAACTCCCAAATGCCATGAGCTTTACTGGATATGGACACATGGTGTAACATTTAGGCAACGCATGACTGTTCACTACCAGAGTCCTCAATGATATGTACAACCATTACCTGTCGTCACGCCCTTCATGGTAGTCGAATGGCGTGTTCTAGCAGCTCTGCTCCTCTACTTTAATTCTGGTGGTAGCTCTTGTTGCACTTTTCTCAACCCCCTCAGGTACTGTTCAGGTGCCAGATAGACTGGACTCAACTTTCACGTTGTGCTTGATGATCCCTTTTAATAAGTTTGCAACCTCCATGTAATGCCACTCCACCATTCGTCTCTCCTAACCCTCATGCGGCTTCTGCTGTGATGTACAATTCTCTCACGTCGCTTTTGTCTATTGTCCTGAACATGATTTTCAGTATTTTATCTCCGGCATCTATCCAGTCCCTTCTCACCTTCTTTGATTCATGCAGCACCACTTCTGTCACTTTGTACATAAGCTCCTTCAATTATATACGATATTGCAGTGACAGTGTTATTCTGAATTATTATGCAAAGTTTCTTTGGACAAATATGCACGTGCAAAGGAACAGGACTGCAGCGCCTACAGCCGTTATGAAATAAAATAAATTTCTTTGCAATTGTGAACATGGACCAGCGTTAGCTGTAAAATGTATTCACCACAATGGAAATTTGTGCCGAATTGAGAATCGAAACCGGATTTCCCGCTTACTGCGAGCGGTCGCCTTACCATTTGGGCATCCATGCACGTCTTCCGGCCAGACCCAAATTTCCACAAGTCGTCCAACATGGGTCTACAGCCTGTAGTTGTACATGAATTGTGTATATTTTCGCACAGGTCAGTCATTTTACTTGAACGCCGATTGCCGGTGTCGGCGGATAAATACGATATTGCAGTGCCTCTATTTTCCTGAATTCGCGTCCCGCTCGGACACAAATTTTCATTTTCGTCATTCAATTGTACAGCTGATAATTACCTATATTAACAGTTGCGAATACATTTAATGTACCTTTCAGTAGTGTACATAGGAGCAACTTCGTGTGTGGATGATACTACGTCTTGCAGCCTGAAAAAGGGAATTACTCCAAGCAGATGATGATGTTTGAGCCCCTCACTCCGCCCTGATGAAGATGGACACGTGGTGTAACATTCTTCTTCTCCATGTGTAAAACTGAGTAATGGGACCACTACCACCTCTCCTCTGAAGCCTGCTGTCTCCAAACAAATTCCTACCTTAACATTAACGTATTTTTTATCCCAAATAGCTTCAGTAACCTATACAATCCACCAAATGAAAACTAACCACAATACATATCACCTAATTTCTCGACCGCTGTGTAAACTGATCCTAAAGGTATATAGATCTCCTTTTCCCATTGCTCGTGCTTCTGCATCTTCTTTCTTGCCTCCTTCCTTGATTGCATTACTAACTCTCATGGAATTACATCAGGAACATCCTTGTATAGTCATAGACGTCCAACAGGCTGCCGTTGAGCTCATTTGGAAATACAGACTCACACTTCATGTTGATGTGGTATCAGTCACTTGGTATGGGCCCTGGTACCTGCTAGTGTTGGGATGAATCGTCCTAACCAGTTCACGCCAATTAAACTCGATGGTTCCGTCGCTTCTGGTGACCTCTGGAACAGCAACTACTTCCAAAACAAATTTTCATGCCAAGCACACTCCACACAATTTCTGACATACATCTTCCTTCCCTTCTAGCATCACTTTTCTGCCAGGATTCGTGGCCTGATAAGGCCTGATCATGCGTTTCATGTGGTACCTCCTGAATCAAAATTGCTGGCACAACCGCCTGCGGTCCTAATTTTGATTCTCTGAACAGTAAATCGTATTTACTGCTAAACTGCTGTTGCATGCTATATTGTTTACACTCCTCGTTGGTGCTCTTTGCTGTTCTTCAATCCGCAAAGTCCTGGCGTAACGCTTTCACTACTGCTTAAGCTGTCCACCCTTAAGGGTTTTTTTTCCTGCTTTGTGGGCTTATTAGTAGTTAAATCCACTGATTTCTGATACCTAAGTCTATTGGATTGGTCCTTCAAACCTAGCAAACACTTGAAAGTAGCATAGGCCATCACTACTCTGAACTTCTTTCTGAACAAGAGGGACCAGAATTAAGCTATGCCATACATCTAGCTAAGCCTCTCTCTGTCCGTTTTATAATGATCCTTCTCCGATATGTTCAACTGTCCTTCATTATCAACCTACTGGTTCAACACGCACCAAAGAGCATGGTTCGATGCATAACGTTACCACATACACTACTACAGAAAGTCTGTGAGCAGCCGATTATTGATTGATAAATCTCTCCTAAATTATTTGCAGATATCATGGTATTCCTATGGTCTCCGATAGGTCAGCGCTTTGTTCCCAGTCATCATACTGTATTATGTTACTGATGTACACTGAAGAGCCAAAGAAACTGGTACATTTGCCTAACATCGCGTAGGGACCCTGCGAGAAGCCGGAAGTGGCGCAGTGCGACTTGGCATGGACTCCACTAATTTTTGAAGTAGTGCTGGAGGAAACTGACACCATTAATACAGCAGGGCTGTCCTTAAATCCTTAAGAGTACGAGAGGGTGGATATCTCCTCTGAACAGCACATTCCAAGGCTTCCCAGATATGGGCAATAACGTTCATGTCTGAGGATTTTGGTGGACAGCGGAAATATTTAATCTCAGAAGAGTGTTCCTGGAGCAACTATTTAGCAATTTTGGACGTGTGGGGCGTCGCATTGTCCTGCTGGAATTGCCCACTTCCGTTGGAATGCGCAATGGACATGAATGGATGCAGGTGATCAGACGTACGTGTCAGCTGTCAGAGTCGTATTTAGACGTATCAGGGGTCCCATATCACTCCTACTGCGAGAGCGCCACATCATTACATAGCCTCCACCAACTTGAACAGTCAGCTGCTGACATGCAGGAACCATGGATCCCTGAGGTTGTCTCTATACCTATACATGTCTATCTGCTCGATACAATTTGAGATGAGACTCGTCCGACCAAATAACATGTTTCCAGTCATCAACAGTCCAATTTTAGTGTTGACGGGACCAGGCGAGGCATAAAGTTTTTTGTTCTGCAGTAATCAAGGTACACGAGTGGGCCCTCGGCTCGGTAAGCTCATACCGGCGATGTTCCGTTGAATGGTTCGCACGCTGATCCTTTCTGATGGCTCAGCATTGAAATCTGCAGCCATGTTTGGGAGAGTTGCGCTTCTGTCACATTGAACAATTCCCTTCAGTCGTCATTGGTCCCGTTCTAGCAGTATCTTTTTCCGGCCATAGCGATGTCGAAGATATGATGTTTTACCTGATTCCTGATATTGTTGTGCGGCAAAATCCCCACTTCATCGCACCCTCTGGGTTGCTGTGTCCCATCGATTGTGCGCCGACTATAACACCACTTTCACACTCACTTAGATCTTGACAACGTGCCATTGTTGCTGCAGTAACCGCTCTGACAACTGGGCCAGACACTATATAGCTTTGTTATATGGGCGTTGCCGACCGCAGCTCCGTATTATGCCTGTTTACATATCTTTGTATTTGCATACTCATGCCTATATCAGTTTCTTTGGCACTTTAGTTTAGTAAGCATCAGGGTTTGCGGAAAACACAGATTTTGAAATTCTAGTAACAAGTCTTCCTGCGTTCTGTGTACCCTTCACATGCTTTAATTTTTCACTAAATAATGTCTTAGTAGCATCCCGTGCCTTCTTAGAGCATACACCTCCCATGCAGCAATCGTCCTTACCCACATTCCCTAATGCTGCCAACAATGTTCTCGTCAACCATTTACCCTCCTCAGCGCCTAAAATACCCGCATTCATGGTTACTATCTTGCCTGTGTCCCTTTCTTTTATGTGTACAATTTTGGATCTCACCAAGCAATATGCCACGTCTAATGCCGTTCCGCTATACACATCATATCACTTACTATGTCAGGCCCCACATTTACCCATAATGACTTTTTGCTGCCAGTCGAAACCGTCATATGGAATAAGCCTTAAAGACGTTGTTCATGGTTTATCTGGACTGTCCTGTAAGCTAGATGCTTCTCGTGACAGATCAACATTGACGACAGCATGCTGTAGCCAGAATGTCTTCCCATGATCTCCACTATACACTGTCCGCCCCAGCCAGCTGAGTGGCCAACACGACGAAATGTCATACCTAACGGCCCGGGTTCGATTCCCGGCTGGGTCGGAGATTTTCTCCGCTCAGGGATTGGGTTTTGTGTTGTTCTTATCATTATCATTCCGTCCCCATCGTCACACAAGTCGCCGAAGGGGCGTCAACTCGAGAGACAAGCATCAGGCGAACGGTCTACGCGACGGGAGGCCCTAACCGCACATTTCCATTTTATTTCCACTACACACTGATGAAGATCAATCATGTCATGATGATGATACAGATAATCTAACCTCAGGATCTTGCCGTGGCCCTTGGTTACATTCACACATTACCTACGTGGTTGTCTCAAACGAAAAATTTTGTATTACTAATCCCAGTGGTCATATATCACTATTATATGCGCAAATTAAGTTGACACTCTTGGCGGTGGCTGATGGCCGGCCGGGGTGGCCAAGCCGTTCTAGGCGCTACAGTCTGGAACCGTGCGACCGCTACGGTTGCAGGTTCGAATCCTGCCTCGGGCATGGATGTGTGTGATGTCCTTAGGTTACTTAGGTTTAAGTAGTTCTAATTTCTAGGGGACTGATGACCTCAGAAGTTAAGTCCCATAGTGCTCAGAGACATTTGAACCATTTGGTGGCTGATGGGAGCGTCAGAAAATGGTATATGCCTTTACTATCGCTCCCACTAGCCACCGAGCCGAGTGTCAACTGAGCTTGCGCGTGTAGCATATCTCACTTCAACCAATTTATACTTATTTATTTATTTTACACTTTTAGTTCCCTTGGACCAAACTGAGGAGCAAATAGAACAGAAAATGGAATGTGTCTTTAGATAAAATTACAACAGGTAACTAATAATATATAAAATAAAATGTGATGGGCTCCAGCACCTCCTACCTACCAACTCGCTTGAGGACACTGACAAGAACGCCCATGTGTACAATAATGCCTTACATTCTCTATCATCCTGTCCCTTCTCTTATCCGTGTTTTCCACATATTCCTTTCCTCTCCGATTCTCCACAGAATTTCCTCATTCCTTACCTTATCAGTCCACCATATGCCGGCCGGTGTGGCCGAGCGGTTCTAGGCGCTTCAGTCTGGAACCGCGGAACCGCTACGGTCGCAGGTTCGAATCCTGCCTCGGGCATGGATGTGTGTGATGTCAGGTTAGTTAGGATTAAGTAGTTCTAAGTTCAAGGGGACTGACGACCTCAGATGTTAAGTCCCATAGAGCCATTTGAACCATTTGATATAGTTAATTTAAATTATGTTTTTCAGTAACGCTTTATTTTTATTGTATCTATTTAGAAAACTGAGCTCACGTGGAGAAGCTGTGATGCACTGCAAAGCGTTGGTTGGAACCATATTTGATCACGTGTGTGTGTGTGTGGGAGGGGGGGGTCATCAGCAGTCTGCTGACTGTTTTACTGTTTTGATGCGGCCCGTAACGAATTCCTCTCCCGTGCCAACTTCTTCATCTCAGAGTAGCACTTGCAACGTACGTCCTCAATTGTTTGCTGGATGTATTCCAATCCCTTTCTTCCTCTACAGTTTTTGCTTTCTACAGCTCCCTATAGTACCATGGAAGTCATTCCCTCATGCGTCAACAGATATTCTAATTCCTGTTCCTTCTCTTTATCAGTGTTTTCCACATATTCCTTTCCTCTCCGATTCTGCAGAGAATCTCCCCATTGCTTACCTTATCAGTCCACCTAATTTTCATCTTTCGTCTGTAGCACCATATCTCAGATGCTTCTATTGCCTTCTGTTCCGGATTTCCTACAGTCCGTGTTTCACTACCATACAATACATTACTCCAGACGTACATTCTCAGAAATTTCTTCCTCAAATTAAGGCCGATTTTTTATATTAGTAGACTTCTCTTGGCCAGGAATGTCCTTTTGGCCATTGTTAGTCTGCTTTTGATGTCCTCCTTGCTCCGTCCGTCACTGGTTATTTTACTGCCGAGGTAGTAGAATCCCTTAACTTCATGTGCTTCGTGACCATCGATCCTGATATTAGGTTTCTCGCTGTTCTCATTTCTACAATTTATCATTACCTTCGTCTTTCTTCGATTTACTCTCAATCCACTCTCTGTACTCATTAGATCTTTCCATTCACCAGATCATGTAGTTCTTCCACACTTTCACTCAGGATAGCAATGTCATCAGCGAATCGTATCATTTATATCCTTTGACCTTGAATTACAGTTGCTCTCTTGAACCTTTCTTTTATTTACATCATTGCTTCCTCGATGTACAAATTGATCAGTAGGGGTGAAAAACTATATCCTTGTCTTATAACCTTTTTAATAGGAGAACTGCTTTCTTGGTCGTCCACTCTTAATATTTCCTCTTGGCTGCTGTACATATTGTATAAGACCCATCCGTCCCTACTGCTTACCTTACTATCCTCAGAATTTCGAAGGTCTTGCAACATTTTACATAGTCGAACGCGTTTTCCAAGTCGACAAATCCTAAGAACGTGTCTGGATTTTGCTTTAGTCTTGCTTCCATTATTAACCGATACGTCAGAATTGCCTCTCTCATGCCCTTACTTTTCCTAAAGCCAAACTGATAATCATCTAGCGCATCATCAATTTTCTCTTCCACTCTTATGTATATTATTCTTGTCAACAACTTGGATGCATGATCTGTTAAGATGACTGTGCGATAATTCTCGCCCTTGTCAGCCCTTGCCGTCTCCAGAATTGTGTTGATGATGTTTTCCGAAAGTCAGATGGTATGTCGCCACACTCGTACATTCTACACACCAACGTGAATAGTCGTTTTGTTGCCACTTTCCCCAACGATGTTAGAAATTCTAATGGAATGTTATCTACCCCTACTGTCTTATTTAATCTTAAGTCCTCCAAAGCTCTTTTAAATTCTGATTCTAATACAGGGTCCCCTATCTCTTCTAAATCGACTCATGTTTCTTCTTCCATTACATGAGACAAATCTTTCCGCTCATAGAGACTTTTAATGTACTGTTTCCACCAATCCGCTCTCTCGTCTGCATTTAACAGTGGAATTACCGTTGCATTCTTAATGTTATCTCCATTGTTTTAATGTCACGGAAGGCTGTTCTTACTTTCCTGTTTGCTGAGATAGTCCTACCGACAATCATTCCTTTTTCGATTAATTCTCATTTTTCAAGCAGCCATTTCGTCTTAGCTTCCCTGCACTTCCTATTTAGTTTACCTGCACCTCCCATTTATTTCATTCCTCAGCGACTTGTATTTCTATATTCCTCAGTCTCCCAAAACATTTTTGTACTTCCTCCTTTCATCGATCAATTGAAGTATTTCATCTATATCTACATCTACTTCTACATAGTTATTCTGCAATTCACACTTAAGTGCCTCGCAAAGGGTTTATCGAGCCATTTTCATACTACTGCTCTACTATTCCACTCTCAAAAGGCGCTTGGGAAAAGTGAGCACCTAAATA
The DNA here is from genome assembly GCF_023898315.1 of Schistocerca nitens. Classification (NCBI taxonomy): domain Eukaryota; kingdom Metazoa; phylum Arthropoda; class Insecta; order Orthoptera; family Acrididae; genus Schistocerca; species Schistocerca nitens. The sequence continues at coordinate 195,131,871 of NC_064620.1, read as the reverse complement.
TTTCCGTTCGAGCTCTGATTTCTGTTATTTTATTATGATAATCATTTCTCCCTACGTAGGGGGGTGTCAACAAAGTAGCTTCGCATTCGGAAGAGAAAGTTCGTTACTGAAATTTCGTAAGTAGATCGCGCCGCAAGGAAAACCTCCTTTGTGTATGTGACTGCCACCCAAACTCGCATATCACATCAGTGACACTCTCACCCCTATTGCGCTATAGCACGAAACGAGCTGCCCTTCTTTGCACTTTTTCGATGTTCTCCGTCAATTCTATCTAGTAAAGATCCCATACTACGCAGCAATATTTCAGCAGAGGACGGACAAGTGCAACGTAGGCTGTCTCTTTAGTGGGTTTGTCGCATCTTCTAAGTGTTCTGCCAACAAAGCGCAGTCTTTGTTTCGCCTTCCCCACAGTTGTATCTATGTCGTCTTTCCAATTTAAGTTCCTCGTAATTGTAATTCCTAGGTTTTTAGCAGAATTGACAGCACTTAGATTTGCGCAATTTATCGTATACCCAAAATTTTTCGGATATCTTTTAGTACCCATGTGGATGACCTCGCACTTTTATTTTTTAGTGCCAATTGCCACTTTTCGCGCCATACAGAATTTATCTCTAGATCATTATGTAATTGGAAATGATCGTCTGATGATTTTACTAGACGGTAAATTACAGCGTGAGCTGCAAACAATCGAAAGGTGCTGCTCAAATTATCATCTAGATCATTCATGTAAATCAGGAACAGCAGAGGATTTATGACACTACCTTGCAGAACGCCAGATATCACTTCTGGTCTACTCGACGATTTACCGTCTATCACTACGAACTGTGACCTCTCTGAGAGGATATCACTAATCCAGTCACGCAACTGAGAAGATACTCCAATTCAAGCAATTTGATTAATAGTCGCTTGTGAGGAACGGTATCAAAAGACTTTTGGAACTGTAGAAATATGGAATCAATTTGAGATTCTTCGCCGACAGCACAAATTACTTCAAGGGAATAAAGAGGTAGCAGCGTTACCCATAATTTATTCGCAGTTTTCCTCCCCAATTCTTATCGTCCTTTTTAGGAATGTCCATTCCTCTTCAACTGTACTGCCTACTGAGCTATTCCTTATTGCTGTATTAATAGCCTTAGAGAACTTTAAGCTTATGTCATCATTCCTTAGTACTTCCGTATCCCACTTCTTTGCGTACCAATTCTTCCTGACTAATGTCTTACACTTCACCCTACTTTTCATCACTACTATGTTGTTATCTGAGTCTACATCTGCTCCTGCGTACGCCTTACAATCCCTGATTTTGGAATCTCTGTCTGATCATGATGTAATCTAATTGAAATCTTCCCGTATTACACACCGCCTCCTCTTGTGACTCCTGACGCGCTATTACCAGCTGAAGTTTATTACCGAACTTAATTCGTCTTTCCCCTCTCCCATTCCTTGTGCCAAGCCCATATTCTCCTTTAACCTTTTCTTCTATTCCTTTCCCTGCAACTCCCGTAACTATTAGATTTTCATCTCCAATCACAAACTGTATTACCCTTTCAATATACTCACACACTTTCTCTATCTCTTCATCTTCAGGTTGCGACGTCGGCATGTATACCTGAACTATCTTTGTCGATGTAGGTTTGCTGTCGATTCTGATAACAATTTCCCTATCACTGAACTGTTCACAGTTACACACACTCCGCCCTACCTTCCTTTTCATAACGAATCCTACTCCTTTTATACTATTTTCTGCTGCTGTTGATATAACTCTGCACTCATCTGACCAGAAATTCTTGTCTTCATTCCACTTCACTTAATTGACCCCTGTGATATCTAAACTGGGCCTTTGCATTCCTCTTTTCCAGTTTTCTAGTTTCGCTACACGTGTAAGCTATTGACATTCCTCTCTCCGACTGGTAGAACGTTATCCTTCTGTAGATTATTCAGTCTTTTTCTCATGGTAACCTCCACCCTTGGCAGTCCCCTCCCGGAGATCTGAATGGGGGACTGTTCCAGAATCTTTTGCCAAAGGAGAGATCAACATGACACTTCTTCAATTACAGGCCACATGTCCTGTGGATACACGTTACGTGTCTTAAATGCTGCGGTTTCCATTGCCTTCTGCATCCTCATGCCGTTGATCATAGCTGATTCTCCCGCCTTTAGGGGCGGTTTCCCACCGCCAGGACAAGAAGGTGCCCTGAACTCTGTCCGCTGCTCCGCCCTCTTTGACAACGCCGTTGGCAGAATGAGGGTGACTTCTTATGCCGGAAGCCTTAATCAGGACCGAAGACGTTTTGAATGTGCATCAAAGACGCTACCTCAAGACCACGGTACATAACAACTTATCTGCCCTTAATTGAGATACCATATCCACCGGCGGCAATGTAGCCTCCTGTCTTGTGACGCCTTGTGTCTCTGGTTTTACTATGGCATCATCGTTATCCATATCATTAGTTACCCAAAAACAATGCAGAAAAGGTAATAGAACAATAACACGAATAGAACATACCAAGACTCTTTGCACTGCCAACAGACTTGTTCTGGTGTGAGGACATCAATCTGCCTGCTACAGTGCATGGGATAGTTTTCCGCCAAGTGTGACTAGCTTGTGTCACAATCCCCTTATTTTCTAGTTATTCTCATGGCCATGTTGCCACACCGCAGCTACCAACTTGCTGCTGCTCGTACAATACTAAACGGGAGCTTTCTCACTACTTCTTGTTACTTTCGCTGAAATATTAGGTGGTGACACTACAATTACGATGGGAAGTTTAACATTCTTGTAATTATGAGATTTGAAACAGGAAAAAAAAATCCTTAAAAGAGTTGAGTTCCCATATAATTGCTACTTGCGTGGTTATAGATTAACAATTTAACAAATTTAGGTCTTTTCTGATCACAGCAAAAAATGCTTATGAATCATATGTGACGCTCAACGACTATCATGGTGTAGAGATTTGTTTACGAAATTAGGAATTATGACTACTTTTTTGTGAATTCCCCTGTCAAGTTTGTTGTAAATAACCCATGACAATTCAAAAGGAACAATGATGTACACGATTACAGTATAATAAGGTAAAATCACATTGATTAACCCATAAAAATGTTCAGTTTAGCACAAATGTTATGTACAGTGCTATCACCAAACATTTCGATCACTTGCCAGTAATATAAGAAGTTCTAAATTAAACTTAAAGACATACTGAAAACCGTTTCCCTAGCAGAATTTATGTTTATGAAATATGTAATAGGTGGTGGGTGGGAACTATTAATTCACATTTGATTAATTAAAGAAAATGTTTTGAATGGTCACCATGTAGTAATCTTTATATTGTAACACTGGCACCTCGTGGGTATACATTCTAGGTCTTCAGAGATTTTTTAGATTCAAAACAATTCGTGATTGTGAAAATAATAGCATCTGCTGTATAACAATTATGCTTCCCAAGAAGTACACACAAATACAGTCACTGTTAATAATAACAACAACAGCAATAATAATAATAATAACAATAATGCTAATAATAATAATATGCATACCTCATCTCACATTCCATAGAATTGATTTTGTCTGATCTTATTGTTTTGTACATAATTAAGTACAATTTAAGGCAATAAAGACATAATGTGTTATATTTTGTAACTCACCATTTCACATTTTTGAGTTTGCTTCATCGCTGAAAATAAGATGTTCTTACGCTGCATCCACCCAAAAACTTGTGCTAACTGTACAGTACATTTTTAAATGTTTGATTCTAATCACGCTTATTTGATTTTTTCACTCTCTCAATGTATGGAGCTTTTCTCGAGGCCTTAGTTCCTTTGCGGCTAACTTTTCCTGAAAATTTTCTTTTCTGTTCCCAGAATGAGATTTTCACTTTGCAACGTATTGTGCGCTGATATGAAACTTCCTGGCAAATTAGAGCTGTGTCCTGGATCAATACTTGCCTTTCACACGCAAGTGCTCTACCTTCTGAGCTATCGAAGCACGTCTCATAACCTGTCCTCACAGATTTACTTATCCGTTAGCATTTGAAATAGATTGAACGTAATTCATGTTTACACAGCACACAGAAGCCGAATCCAGCATGGTAAACATACAACTCCAAAACCAAATTGCAATTTGAGGAAATGGTTACATTCAAGTAGTAATGTTCACCAACATGGTCACTTGACTAGAATACAAATGTGGCACGGATCCGTAAAGGCCTAAAGCTCACTGCCATCGATCCCACATTTAAGTGAATATCAGAGAAGCCAATGATACATCGTTTTGTAAATTTTCATATGCACAATGTGGGACTACAGCACAGATAAAAATGACTCACCATAAGATCAACAGATTTCAGAAACATAAATAAATGCTACAGTCTCACAAACGACGGTGATGTGCTATGGGACTTATGATTGTCAGCGCCTCAAAAGGACTACTGTATAATAAAATTTATAACTTAATATACTACAACTCATTCAGAAACCAATAAAGTCATGGGTTACAGTCCGTATTGTTGTTGTGGTCTTCATTCCTGAGATTGGTTTGATGCAGCTCTCCATGCTACTCTATCTTGTGCAAGCTTCTGCATCTCCCAGTACTTACTGCAACCTACATCCTTCTGAATCTGCTTAGTGTATTCATCTCTTGGTCTCCCTCTACGATTTTTACCCTCCACGCTGCCCTCCAATGCAAAATTTGTGATGCCTTGATGCCTCATAACATGCCATACCAACCGGTCCCTTCTTCTTGTCAAGTTGTGCCACAAACTCCTCTTCTCCCCAATTCCATTCAATACCTCCTCATTAGTTACGTGATCTACCCATCTAATCTTCAGCATTCTTCTGTAGCACCACATTTCAAAAGCTTCTATTCTCTTCTTGTTCAAACTATTTATAGGCCATGTTTCACTTCCATACATGGCTACGCCCCATACAAACACTTTCAGAAACGACTTCCAGACACTTAAATCTATACTCGGTGTTAACAAATTTCTCTTCTTCAGAAACGCTTTTGTTGCCATTGCCAGTCTACAATTTATATCCTCTCTACTTTGACCATCATCAGTTACTTTGCTCCTCAAATAGCAAAACTCCTTTACTACTTTCAGTGTCTCATTTCCTAATCTAATTCCCTCAGCATCACCCGATTTAATTCGACTACATTCCATTATCCTCGTTTTGCTTTTGTTGATGTTCATCTTATATCCTCCTTTAGAGATACTGTTCATTCCATTCAACTGCTCTTCCTAGTCCTTTGCTGTCTCTGACAGAATTACAGTATCATCGGCGAACCTCGAAGTTTTTATTTGTTCTCCATGGATTTTAATACCTACTCCGAATTTTTCTTTTGTTTCCTTTACCGATTGCTCAATGTACAGATTGAATAACATCAGGGATAGTCTACAATCCTGTCCCACTCCCTTCCCAACCACTGATTCCCTTTCATGTTCCTCGACTCTTATAACCGCCGCTTGGTATCTGTACAGGTTGTAAATAGCCTTTCCCTCCCTGTGTTTCACCACTGCCACCTTCAGAAATTGAAAGAGAGTATTCCAGTCAACATTGTCAAAATTTTCTCTAAGTCTACAAATGCTAGAAACTTAGATTTGCCTTTCCTTGATCTTTCTTCTAAGGTAAGGCGTAAGGTCAGTATTGCCTCACGTGTTCCAACATGTTTACGGAATCCTAACTGATCTTCCCCGATGTCGTTTTCTACCAGTTTTTCCATTAGTCTGTAAAGAATTCGTGTTAGTATTTTGCAGCTGTGACTTATTAAACTGACAGTTCGGTAACTTTCACGTCTGTCAACACCTGCTTTCTTTGGGAATGGAGTTATTATATTCTTCTTGAAGTCTGAGGGTATTTCGCCTGTCTCATACATCATTCTCACCAGATGGTATTGTTTTGCATGACTGGTTCTCCCAAGGCCGTCAGTAGTTCTAATGGAATGTTGTCTAGTCCCGGGGCCTTTTTAACGAAATTTCTATGAAATTTTTCGTTAAAAAATTATAAATTTTTGCTTTTAATTGATTTACTTTTCTTTACTTTCTTTTATTTGCGTGCGAACTTTGTTGTAATTTGACAATATTATTCTCTTCTGGCTAAATTTCATATCTCTGTTATCACAGATACAGACACATCTCGCAATCACATAATAAATATAGAAAAATTACTATCCTAAATACATAGAGAAAATTACTACAAAAATACTATAATAGTAACAAATGTTTTTTACAGAAAATTCAGTAATAATTTTGTTCGTTAATTACGGTATATACAACTTGCTCAGAGCGGCGTATATGTTCATTAATATCGTGAGTTTGCCAGGGAACGTTACATTGCCCCCTGGCAGCATTTGGCAAAGAATTTCTATACTTTGACACAATGGTGCCAGTAACGTTCTTTACAATTCTGTATCCTTTCATGGAATGGCTTTTTTTTTATTAGTCCCAGGGTTATACATGTTCATGGCTCCCCCATTTGGGCGAGGGCAGACAGGAAACCTGAGCAAAACTGTGCCGGAGCCCAGCCATCCCAGTTGGTTCATGATTAATATTGTCTCTTAACAGTCATTCATTTGAATTAATTTATCAGTATGTCACCAACGGTTACACAATATCACAGTCATATACCTCAACAAAAGTTTTCTTTCACTTAGCACAGGATCACTTTTCATAATGTTTCTACTACCTACGAGTTACAAATTCGTCTCTTGCACTTGTTAGTGTTCATTTTCTCTTATCAGTCTACGGACATATATTAATAAATGTTCAATGTTTATCAAAATGGAGTCATTGACATGTTATGTAGTTTATGTAAATATTTTGGTAAAAGTCAATAATGCTGAAGCTGGTAAGCGGTGCGGAGTGATTGTTGAGCGGCGCTCGGCGCGGCGCGTCGGCTCCGGTAGGTCACCGCCCCCGGTGTTGACAGCTACGGCGCGAAGAGGCGTGTGGCTGTCTGGTCTGCTACGGGCTGCTGCGGCCGCTGCATGGCTGAGGTAGCCGGATGCGCGTTGTATATCAGCTCGCCCGTGTGACGTCTTCTTGCAGTGCTCCAGCAAACATGCAACAAGTTCACAAACAGTGTACTATTCTTATGGGCATTTTTCCTGCTGTGGAAAAAAAACGCACACAGTTATTGGCAGTTATTCTTCAGTAGGCCTTCACTAGTCTGGTTTGCACAATGGTTCGTTGTCACATAAACAGGTTTTATGGGCACACAAATTTTTCACCATGTCATGACTTGTCATTAGTCACACGCAAGTTTTCACCTTAGGACAAAACGTATCTCTGTAGTCAATGCACTTTCCTAGCGTCCCTTGACACACAAAGAGTTATATTTTGACACTAACTTGGTTCACCGTCCGTTATCGGCTCACTGTTCGTGTCGTGCTAGTTCCTTGTCCACTTGCACACACGGCGATGATACAGCTTTTTATTACTTATACACAACAACTTCGTGACGTATTGCTGCAGGTTTAACAGTCACTGTCTGTCTCTGCCACACAATACTGCACTTTTGTTTAAGTTCCTTTATTTTTATTTACAATGTCCGCTGTTCAATTTTTTGTAACAGCACATTTGTAACTCCTTACCAAGGTGTGTTGCGTACATGGTAACAAATATTAAATTTTTTGTATTAGTTTGCCCAAAAATCATCTATATTCGTGTTCGAGTAGATTTTATTTGTGCATTCCAGCCGGATTCAGGCATATTGTTCAATAACTCCTTTGAAATTATGTTTTACTTTACTATCAAGGTCCTACGTAACTACAGTGTAGTCTCTGTAGGTTAAAATTGACTTGGACTGTATCTGGCTAGCTCTTTTTTTTTACTGATTGAATCTGCACATGCTTCAATTGAAGCTTCTTTGTGCGTAACTTTGCGTTACTTAAATTTGCAATACGTTTGCCTCCCACGGTGCCCTCGGGTCACTACTGGGTGCATTATTCTTTCTGATAACATTGGTTAGATAATAAAGTTCTCAGGGCTTCATATTATTGACATTATTCTGGGTTCGAATCTGTCAAACTGACAGCTACACATATATACATATATACACATATAATAGAAAAGATTGTGCCAAGAAATATTTCAAATTTGACACACATATAGAAAATTATGCAGTACACAAACTAATCATTATTAAAATGTTTCTCTTGATTGAACTCTGTCACAGCTTAACACTACAAATAATTGCACTAATCAGATCATCTGTACAGACATTTAGAGCATGTTTTAGATAACACAAATTAAAAGAGTACATGACACAAATATTCATAAACAAGGGAGAAAGTCAATCATATTCTTATAACTAAATACTTCTACACTAGTACATTATCTCTACAGATCACACATCATTAATGTTCAATAATTACAAAAGAATGGTGTCCACATAGGACTATTAGTCTTTTACTGTAGGAATATTTTTACATCCTTACGCGGATACAGTCCCCGTACTCTCCCTGAGTGGGGATCTGCTAAGATATAGCTACACTCATGTGGGACACTTACTACTCTAAAAGGTCCATTGTACACCAATTGCCACTTGCTATTCTGTTTCAAGGATGCCGAGGACTTAGGATGATTACATAAGAGTACCAAGTCCCCAACACTAAATTTTTGGTTATTTGTCACATGTCGATTATATTTTTCTTTCCTTTTCTGAGCGCACCTGGTAAGGTTGCACCCTGCTTTTCTTATCTTCTCTTCCTTAGGCTCAGGAATGACTGGGACCTTAGGCAAAGGTGCCAGCCACTCATTCAGAACTCTATTATTATTCATTATAATCTCGTTTGGTGGATACCCCGTAGAAGCATGCGGGGTTGCGTTGTGAATTTCCAAAAACTTAGGTATCAGATCTGGCCATCTTGTGTGCTTATATGCAATGTATAACCTGAAAAATTTATTTAACTCTTCAAATGTTCTCTCTACTAAACTTGCTTGTGGGTGAAAACGGGATATTAGTATGTGCTTTATATCTTGTTCATGTAAATAGTTTTTCCAGGTATGGCCTGTAAAATAGGAAGCATTATCCGATATTATCGCTTCAGGCTTACCCACTTGTGTAAAATATTCTTTCCCGAACCATTTAACTATTCCACGAGCAGTGGCTGATTTAAGGCAGTATATTTTTAAGTATTTAGAGAAAAGGTCATACACCGCTAAAATGTACTTTAATCCACCCCTGGCTCGTGGGTAGGGTCCTGCTATGTATATAGATACTAACTGAAGTGGACGATGAGGCACTATAGGATGCAGTTCAAACCTTGTGGACTTATTTTGAAACTTAGCTTTTTGGCACAGAGGACAAGTTCTGCTAATGATGCGAGTCTGCTGGCTTATCCCCTTAAAATAACAGAATTTGGACAAAATCCTTATTGTTTTGCCTATCCCAGCGTGACCCCATGCTAAATGCGTGTGCCACACTACAGCTGGGATAGCCTGTTGCGGTATACACACGACTCCATGGTCATTTGACACACCCGTTTTATAATACAGAATATTATCTACTATTTTGAAATTCTGAACACTTTTAAGATTGGTTCCTTCTTTAATTTTGCTAATGATATCTCGCCAAATCGGATCAGTTTCCTGTAATATAGACATATTCTTACACATATGTAAAAAGTCCCTCCTATGTACCTTATCTTGTACTAAGAGTATTCGATATTCCTCCGATTGTTCCAAAATATTTGACATTGAGGATTGCCCTAGTGGGAGCCTCGACAAGGCGTCAGCTACAACATTATCTTGTCCTTTTAGGTACATAATTTTAATTTTATATTCCTGTAATGCTAACCTCCATCTTAGCAAGCGGGTATGGTATAATTTGCAAGTCATTAAATAGCTCAGAGCCTGGTGGTCACTGAATACTTTGACTTCTTTACCATAGATGTAATAGTTAAATTTCTTTACCGCCCAAACCACTGCAAGAGCCTCTAATTCGGTAGCGGAATATGCTCTCTCGCAGCTGTTTAGTGTGCGGCTGGCAAATCCGATTACATTGATTGTTGTGGGGTCGTTGCTCCTGTCCCACTGAAATAAACACGCGCCCAGACCGTATGAACACGAATCTGTCGCTATACAAAAATCTTTTGTCATGTCCGGGTGTCGCTGAATGTTTGCATTCACCAAGGCATTTTTGATAGCGTCAAATGCGCGTTGACATTCTTCTGTCCACACCCAGTGCGCATTTTTGCGCAACAGGCTCAATAAAGATTCGTTATTCATTAATTGGTTTGGAACAAACCGTCTAAAAAAAGATGATAGACCTATAAACGCTTTCAGTTGTCACTTAGTTCTCGGACTAGGAAACCCACGAATTGCATCAAGTTTTTTGCTGTCAGGTTTGATGCCTTGTGGTGTTATTATGTGACCTAGAAACTGAATCTGATTACGTCCAAATTTGGATTTATCAAGATTCGCTGTTACTCCCGCTTGCTTAAACCTTTCTAAGACTCTACCCAGTAGTTCTACGTGCTCCTCCCAGGTGGCAGTGGCAATCACCAGATCGTCTACATACACTGTTACCCTTTGCAGCAAATCCGGACCCAAAACCGCGTCGAGGGCTGTTATGAAAACTCCTGCACTTACATTTAAGCCGAAAGGTAGTACCCTAAATTGGTAGCTCCTTCCCCCAAATATAAATGCAGTATATTTCCTCGACTCGGGTGTGAGCAGGATTTGCCAGAATGAACTTCTCATATCAATAGATGTCAAATATTGCACTCCATGGAATTTTTGAATTTGCTCATCAAGGTTTTCCGGATGAGTCCTGACAGGTACAATAATTTCGTTTATGTCTCTCGCATCTAATACTAACCGTACCTGTCCGTCTACTTTTGCTACCGCCACCAAAGGACTACTATAAGGGGACAAAGACGGTTCTATTATTCCCCACTCGATCAGTTTTCTTATTTCTTTAGCTACTACTTCCTTCTTGGACCAAGGAATGGAGTATGAGGCTCGACAGTAGGTTTTGTGAGGTTTCACCTCGATATTGTACTGATATCCCTTAACAATTCCTGGTCGTTCAGAAAATACATCTGCATAATTAGATAATAACTGTACCAAATCCTGCTGTTGCATAGAGTTCAAATTTTCGGACTGTGATACTTTGTTCACTAATGCGTCCACATTTGCTTTTAATTGATCACTTTGTACGTCTGGATAATAGAGATTTTGTCCTTGACAATGATTGTCTAAATGTAGTATCCACTGATTCCTACATTTTATGTTAATAGCATTACAATTAGGTACAGGTACCTCTTCAGATCTGAGCATGGACAATTCTATTCTCCTCCCAGCATTCATCAAACTTAATTTTCCCCGAGAAAGGTCGATTATTGCGTCCCTTTCCCTCAAAAAATCTACCCCCAAAATGCAGGCTACCCTTAAACCCTTTACTACCAGGAATGAGCTCGCTATGGCTTCTTCCCCTATATACATCTCTACCCGCACTTGGAGTTTAATTATTTGTCACTGTGCACTTATGGCTCCAGTGACTTTACAATTGTTCACGGGAAAAGTCAGCATACGCCTTTCTTTCCCCAGTATTTTGAATAAGTCCATACTCATGACACTGACAGTAGCACCTGTATCTACGACCGCTTGCACATCAATATTGTTAATTTTAATCTCTAATATCGCTTGTACTTTGTCTTTGTGCTCCTTTATGCACGTGGATGGTTCAGTTATCAATTCATGTCCCATCTGTACCCCGTCATTATACCTGAGGATACTGATTCCCGATGTTTTGTTCTGTGTCGGGCTGCTCTCACTCCAAACCTCAGCCGACGATGGAGAGCGTATCTCGGCTGCATCTAGTCTGTTGAGTTATTGCTAGTGGATGGGTGTGGCTGCTCTGTGTCACTGACCTCCACTATGTGCAAGTTGTGTTGCGTCGGCCGCCACGGTTGCGCAATTGGCGCATTTTGTGGTGGCGGTCGGTTATTGTCATATCCTTCACCGTTTGGCCGGTCCGTACTGGGCCTCTGGTTTTGTGGCCAAGTTCGGTTTGCATCATTATAAGTATTAGTGTTCCACGGCCCCCTGGCATTTTTCCATCTATTATTGCTTGGTGGGCCTGTTTCATATCGGTCATCAGACCTCCTTTTCCGGTCATTATTCACCGGCGGACTATTGCCGTTCCGGTCCCTACTTCTATTTCCGTTTTGTGCATAATCTTGTCTCCTATTATTACCTCCGCCGTTTCCATTATTTGGTGGAGGCGTGTTATTTCGACCATTTCTGCAACCGTTTCCGTTACTTCTAGCCTTAACGTCCTCCTGAATCAGGTCAATTGAGTCCAGAACAGACAAGAAATGTTCCATATCATTTTCCGGCACGTGTATAAGTTTTTCCTTTACGTGTATCGGCAAGTGTGATTTCAAAAGCCTGATCAAATCCCGGGATGAAATCTGCTCGTCCCAATAACGGGTCTTATTAATGTACTTCTCAAAATATTTTCGCAAATTCCCTAATCGTGGAGAATACGGCTCTGGATTATATACCTCCTTCCGTAATCTCTCCTGAATACATGTTGACCAATATTTGGCCATGAATGCCTTTTCAAATTGCTCATATGTATCACAACTGTCAGCTGCTTCGGTTGCCCATAATGCATCATCTCCTTGTATGTAAGACATAACGAACTGTATTTGCTGTGTATGACTCCAAACGCTAGGCAAAATGTTTCTAAATCCCTTTATAAACACTACAGGGTGAACAGATTTCTTCTCCGTTGTAAAGATCTGAAACTGTCGGTTCCTAATCAGGCTTTCTTCAATCACTATCTTGGAATGACATTTATTTGTTTCGCTTACATTGGTTGCCTGTTCTGTCTCGCAGTCGCAATTTTTTACTGCTGTATTTATATGCCTATCATTGTTGGACCTGGCTGGCGTGACATACGCCTGTGCCTCGTCATGCCGCACGCTAAGCTCCATCTCGGCAAGACGACGGTCTACACTCTGCTTCCACAGCGGAATGTCATTGTGCACTATCTTTTTTAGATTCTGCACTTCCGCTTTTGAGCCCACATCTCTGGCCTCAATTGCGACGTGCACTTTCTCATCTATTTCTTTTATAACTTCATTTTCTACTTTGTGCACTTGTTCGGTCACTTTGTTCTCAATTACTTGAGTTGTGTCAATTTCTAATTGTTCGACCCTGTTAGTCAGGACACTGATTTCCTCTACGATATTGGCGTTAGCCACTTGAATACTATCTACTCATTCACTTAATTCTTGCACCGTTTTGGGTATGGTTTCATATTTTTGTTTCAAACTAACAATCTCACTTTGCATAACTTCTAAAGTTTGCATCAACTGCAAGTCCCTCTCATGCAGGCGTCGGTCACGCTCTGCTTGTTTAGCATCACGTTCTCTATCGCGCTCTGCTTGTTTGGCATCACGTTCTTTATCGCGCTCTGCTTGTTTAGCATCACGTTCTTTATCGCGTTCTGCTTGCATACATGCAAATTCAGCTACCAATCTCTGGTCACGCTCTACTTGTTCAGCATCACGTTCTCTATCACGCTCTGCTTGTTTACATGCAAATTCAGCTACCAATCTCTGGTCACGCTCTGCTTGCATATGTACAAATTCAGCTTGCAAATTGAGCATGCGCTCGAACATAACTCTTAATGATTGCACTTCTGACATCTCACCACTCTCTGGTCCGTGTCCAGTGCTTGCGGATGGCACAGTATTTCCGCTATCAACTGAATCACTGGGTGGCAGTGGCAACATTTCTTGCCCTTCTGCCCCCAGATTCTCACATTGTGCTTCCTGAACTACGTCACTAACATTACTTTGTGTCCCACTTTCTAACTCGGTATCACTACTTACTAACTGTTGTTCATTATCCATGTTGATATCTTTCTGACTACGCAATCTAACCATAGTAAACAAAAGAAATAAACTCTGAACTAAATATCCTAACACTCAGGTTTTACTGATATAATCACACAAGAAATGGTCATTTGTTAAAACACACTTACTATACACTACGGTTACTAACTACTCAAATGTCCTGTTATTTTAAAACAAAGCACTAACAACAAGCACACCACTAATGATCCGAGAACACTGCACTGAGGCTACTTTACTACCCACAGGACAACTACACTGTAGCTTTACCTTTTGGTGATCTATCTTGGGTGCAGCTGCCCCCTGATATTGTGGTAGGTAATTAATTTTTCGCTATAATGAGCTCTCTTCTTCAGCTTGCCTCTCGGTATATAGTGTTCTCATGCAAAAAATCAAACACAGGTATTACCACACAATATTGGTTATGCAATACATACAATACATGGAAAAATTATAAAATGTTCTGCAACAAAGTTCGACTATAATAATTCCCTAGTTATCTCATGGGTATTTAGTGGCCACTGCATATTCGGGCCCCACGTTGGGCGCCAATTTAACGAAATTTCTATGAAATTTTTCGTTAAAAATTATAAATTTTTGCTTTTAATTGATTTACTTTTCTTTACTTTCTTTTATTTGCGTGCGAACTTTGTTGTAATTTGACAATATTATTCTCTTCTGGCTAAATTTCATATCTCTGTTATCACAGATACAGACACATCTCGCAATCACATAATAAATATAGAAAAATTACTATCCTAAAAACATAGAGAAAATTACTACAAAAATACTACAATAGTAACAAATGTTTTTTACAGAAAATTCAGTAATAATTTTGTTCGTTAATTATGGTATATACAACTTGCTCAGAGCGGCGTATATGTTCATTAATATCGTGAGTTTGCCAGGGAACGTTACACCTTGTATCGACTCAGATCTTTCAGTGCTCTGTCAAACTCTTCAGGCAGTATCGTATCTCCCATATCATCTTCATCTACATCCTCTTCCATTTCCATAATATTGTCCCCAAGTACATCGACCTTGTATAGACCCTCTATATACTCCTTCCACCTTTCTGCTTTTCGTTCTTTGCTTTGCTGAGCTCTTGATATTCATACAAATGGTTCTCTTTTCTCCAAAGGTCTCTTTAATTTTCCTGTAGGCAGTATCTATCTTACCCCTAGAGAGATAAAGCTTCTACATCCTTACATTTGTCCTCTAGACATCCCTCCTTAGCAGTTTTGCACATCTTGTTTATCTCATTTTTGAGACGTTTATATTCCTTTTTGCCTTCTTCGTTTACTGCATTTTTATATTTTCTCCTTTCATCAGTTAAATTCAATAATTCTTCTGCTTCCCAAGGATTTCTACTAGCCCTCGACTTTTTACCTACTTGATGGTCTGCTGCCTTCACTACTTCATCCCTCAGAGCTACCCACTCTTCTTCTATCGTATTTCTTTCCCCCATTCTTGTCAATTGTTCCCTTATGCACTCCCTGAAACTCTCTATTACCTCCGGTTTAGTCAGTTTATCAAGGTCCCATCTCCTTACATTCCCACCATTTTGCATTTTCTTCAGTTTTAATCTACAGTTCATAACCAATAGATTGTGGTCAGTGTCCACATCTGCCCCTGGAAAGGTCTTACAGTTTAAAACCTGGTTCCTAAATCTCTGTCTTATCATTATATAATCTACCTGATACCTTTTAGTATCTCCAGAGTTCTTCCATGTATACAACCTTCTTTTATGATTCTTGAACCAAGTGATAGCTGTGATTAATTTTTGCTCTGTGCAAAATTCTACCAGACGGCTTCCTCCTTCATTTCTTACCCCCAATCCATATTTACCTACTATGTTTCCTTCTCTCCCTTTTCCTACTCTCGAATTCCAGTCACACATCACTATTAAATTTTCGTCTCCCTTCACTACCTGACTAATTTCTTTTATCTCATCATACATTTCATCAATTCTTCATCAATTGCAGAGCTAGTTTGCATATAAACTTGTACTACTGTACTAGGCGTGGGCTTCGTGTCTATCTTGACCACAATAATGCGTTCACTATGCTGTTTGTAGTAGCTTACCGCACTCCTATTGTTTTATTCATTATTAATCCTACTCCTGTATTACCCCTATTTGATTTTGTATTTATAACCCTGCATTCAATAGACCAGGAGTCTTGCTCATCATGCCACCGAACTTCACTAATTCCCACTATATCTAACTTTAACCTATCCATTTCCCTTTTTAAATTTTCTAGCCTACCTGCCCGATTAAGTGATCTGACATTCCATGCTCCGATCCGTAGAACGCCAGTTTTCTTTCTCCTGATAACGATGTCGTCCTGAGTAGTCCCCTCCAGGAGATGCGAATGGGGGACTATTTTACCTCCGGAATATTTTACCCATGAGGACGCCATCATCATTTAACCACACAGTAAAGCTGCATGCCCTCGGAAAAGATTACGGGTGTAGTTTCCCCTTGCTTTCAGCCGTTCGCAGTACATGCACAGCAAGGCCGTTTTGAATAGTGTTACAAGGCCAGATCAGACAATCATCCAGACTGTTGCCCCTGCAACTACTGAAAAGGCTGCTGCCCCTCTTCAGGAACCACACGTTTGTCTGGCCTCTCAACAGATACCCCTCCGTTGTGGTTGCACCTACGGTACGGCCATCTGTATTGCTGAGGCCCACAAGCCTCCCCACCAAAGGCAAGGCCCATGGTTCATGGGGCAGGACTGTCAATATAACTTTAACATATACTGATGTCCGCTCTAACTTTATGACAGTATCAGTATGAGAGAGTGAATTGGCTTATCTGAAGAGCGAGCTATCGTTTGGCAGGATTTACGCCGAGCGAACAGGGATAAAAGTGTGCAGTGGTGTGCTGCCATCTGGTGCCACTGACATAAACTTATTGTTGAGTGCAAGGGATAGCTGTGCATATCGTGAGCCGTGCACGTTGCTTATCAGATCCGTATTTATATGACCCATAAGGAAATTACGTCATGCGAGTTGCGCATGCGCAAAAGCTCCTTAAAATGTGCAGAACTGTAGGTGTGCTCGTGACCCTGATGCCAAGTTTCACCGAGTCTAGAGGAGCAGTAGTTTTGTATACTTAAGTGCCATATCTTTCAGTATCTTCGTTACCAAGAAATCAGCAAGGTTTCCAAAGTTACGGTGTTCACGTGCTCTTGTGGTCTTACACACCAGCCGCCGCTGCGTAGGAATATACAATGGCCTGTTCCCCTCATTTATGATTAAACTTGAAATTCATCATTGGGAAATAAAGCTACAAACTGAACTCCAATTTCATTTGGCAAGAGTTGAGTGGGCATTGATCAGGATGGTTTCATAAAGCTTCAGGAGACTTGTGGAATTTTGTCTGACGCTTTGCCATCAGCAGTTAGGAAGAAACGCAGCTCTACATAGCTAGGCTTAGCTGTACGTCCAAGGCGCAAGGCTCCGACATAAAGATACTGGGCTTGTTTTTGCAAAAAATGAGAATTGTTTTCTGGACAGAAAATGGGAAACATCTGGTGCGAGTTTCCATACCTCCAGTTCAATAGCTGTCAGTAATCAGTATTAAAACTTCTTATTATTATTTATTATACTGACCTGGTTGATTAAGGTTTCAATGTGTTTACGAACATTGTTTCATTTTTACGATATTGTTGCTCTTCTTTATTTCTTGTTTGAAAAAAATCATTACAGTTAGCATGCATGTGCGACTGTACATGTAGCGACCGTGAGCACAACGGTTCTTTCGTTACCTATACACCTATGGAAAACAGAATGTATATGTTTATGTGTGTATTTGCGGGATCTCCTCCCAAGCTCCTGGATCGATTTCAGCCAAATTTGGTTCAGAAACGGTAGGCAACATGAGTAACGTCACAGGGCGGGTTTATAACCGCCTAGTTCCAATAGTAGCAGATATACAGATAAAGCTGTGTTTTATTTGGGTCCCAGGTTTATAGATTCCCAAACACGATAGGCATATTGTTTGGAAATAGTCTTGGCTTGCCAAATCAAGCTGTTTTGCTGGGTTTCCGCTATGTCACGGGCGATAAACTCTGTAGGCTATATTGCGTGACATGAGTGTTGTGTTGTAGTAGTTTTGGCATATTTTATAGAACTGTACTGCAGGGGTACATTTGCCAGTGAGCATGGCCGAGGACAGGTTGAGTTGGACAAATAATGGGGTGGACTGAATGAGGTGGAGGACGAAATTGACTGTGAGATGGGAAGAGGAGCAGATGGAAAGTGTAGAGGGATAGTGTTCAGATGGGAAAGGAAGAGTTGGAGGTAGAGGAATATGGTCAATTGGACAAAGAGAGGGGAGGGAGTAAGAGACGAAGAGACAGAGTGAAAAGGAGGACACAGAGGTGGGAGGTGGACAGACAGAGTGAGGAAGATGTGAACACCAAGATGGGGGATGGACGTATATTTAATGTACGCTTTGAACACAAATGTGGGAGATGCCACAGGGGAAATACTAGTATAAAAATAAATGAAAAAAATGCAACGTAAAATGTAAGAAATATGTAGCATTTTTCCAATCGAAAGGGAGGTATGTAACGAATACTTTATTGTTTGCAAAAGAAAGATTGTAAAACGAATGTTTCATATATTTCGTCGGTAGTGGATTGGTTCTCAAAGGCTGACATATATTCTTCCTTTTCTTGGTTTTCTCCGGTATCTTCGCAGGTGAGCATCTTAACGGGGATTTTTAAATATTAGCGACAGAGCGTGGTCAGATGCCATTCCTCTCGCCAACTCTTCCTTCGAGGTCGGAACAGTATGCCATGTCTCCCTGCATCTGTTTTGTTTGGGTCATCAGTCTTTTGACTGATTTGATGTGGCCCGCTACAAATTCCTCACCTATGCCAACCTCTTCATCTCAGTGTAGCACTTGCAGTCTACATGCTCAATTGTTTGGTGAATGTATTCCAGTCTGTGTTTTCCGCTACAGTTTTTCCCATTTACTTCTCTGTCTAGTCTTAACAGATGTCCTACCATCCTATCCCTTCCTCTAGTCAATGTTTCCCACATATTCTTTTCCTAACCGATCTTCCAGAGAACCTTCTCATTTCTTACCTTATCAGTCCACCTAATTTTCAACATCTTGTTGCACCGCACCTCGAATAATTCGATTCTCTTCTTTTCCAGTTTTTCCTAAGTCCATGTTTCACTGTCGTATAGTTCCATGCTCCAAACGTACATTCCTCGAAATTCCTTTCCCAAATTAATGGCGATGATTGATGCTAGTAGACTTCTCTTTGACAGAATACTCTTTTTCCAGTGCTAGGTTATTTGGCTGTATAGGTAAAAGAATGCATTAACTTCATCTACTTCGTAACCAACAATTCTGATGTTAAGTTTCTTGCTGTTCTCATTTCTATTACCCCTCATTACTTTCTTCTTTCTTCAAACTACCCTCAGCCAGTACTCCTATACTGTTAATTCCATTCAACTGTAATCCTTCTTCTCTTACACTAAGGATAGCAATGTTGTCTGCGAATCTTATCATTGATATCCTTTCACCCTGGTGTTTGATCCCAGTGTTAAATCTTTCTCTTATTTCCGTCATTGCTTCATCGATGTATAGACTGAACTGTAGAGACGAAGGACTACATCCGTGTGTTGCACCGTTCTTAATCCGAGCTTTTCGTTCTTGGTTTAACTCCTTTAATATTCCCTCTATTCTCTTGTACATATTGTACATTATCGCATTTGTTATCTGAATTTCGAATATCTTGCACCATTCGACATGTCAAACCCTATTTCCAAATCGAAAAATTTTTGAACGTTTATTCATTTTTCTTTAGTCGTTCATCCATCACTGGAACGTCAGAATCTCTTTACCTTTCCTAAATCAAACCTGATCGTCACCTAACACATCGTCAATTCTATTTCAAAGTCCTCCGTATATTATTCTTATCAGCGACTTGGATGAATGAGGCGTTAACCTGATTGTGTGATAATTCTCGCACTTTTCGGCTCTTGCAATCTTCACAATTGTGTGAACAACTTATTTCCGAAAATTCGATGGAATATGATCGGAACTATGAATTCAGCATAAAAAGGGTACCTATTGCCGTTTTCCCCTTACATTTTAGAAATTCGAGATGGAATGTTATGACGCCGGCCGCGGTGGTCTAGCGGTTCTAGGCGCGCAGTCCGGAACCGCGCGACTGCTACTGTCGCAGGTTCGAATCCTGCCTCGGGCATGGATATGTGTGATGTCCTTAGGTTAGTTAGGTTTAAGTAGTTCTAAGTTCTAGGGGACTGATGACCACAGATGTTAAGTCCCATAGTGTTCAGAGCCATTTGAACCATTTTTTTGGAATGTTATGTATTCCTACTGCTTTATTCAATCTTCCAATGTTGTTGTTGTTGTGGTCTTCAGTCCTGAGACTGGTTTGATGCAGATCTCCATGCTACTCTTGTGCAAGCTTCTACATCTCCCAGTACTTACTACAACCTACATCCTTCTGAATCTGCTTAGTGTATTCATCTCTTGGTCTCCCTCTGCGATTTTTACCCTCCATGCTGCCCTCTAATGCTAAATTTGTGATCCCTTGATGCCTCAGAACATGTCCTACCAACCGGTCCCTTCTTCTCGTCAAGTTGTGCCACAAATTCCTCTTCTCCCCAATTCTATTCAATACCTCCTCATTAGTTACGTGATCTACCCACCTTATCTTCAGCATTCTTCTGTAGCACCACATTTCGAAAGCTTCTATTCTCTTCTTGTCCAAACTATTTATCGTCCATGTTTCACTTCCATACATGGCTACACTCCATACAAATACTTTCAGAAATGACTTCCTGACACTTAAATCTATACTCGATGTTAACAAAGTTCTCTTCTTCAGAAACGCTTTCCTTGCCATTGCCAGTCTACATTTTATATCCTCTCTACTTCCACCATCGTCAGTTATTTTGCTCCCCAAATAGCAAAACTCCTTTACTACTTAAGTGTCTCATTTCCTAATCTAATTCCTTCATCATCACTCGACTTTATTCGACAACATTCCATTATCCTCGTTCTGCTTTTATTGATGTTCATCTTATATCAACCTTTCAAGACACTGTCCATTCCATTCAACTGCTGTTCCAATTCCTTTGCTGTCTCTGACAGATTTCCAATGTCTTCGGCGAACCTCAAAGCTTTTATGTATTCTCCATGGATTTTAATACCTACTCCGAATTTTTCTTTTGTTTTCCTTTACTGCTTGCTCTATATACAGATTGAATAACATCGGGGATAGGCTAAAACCCTTTCTCACTCCCTTCCCAACCACTGCTTCCCTTTCATGCACCTCGACTCTTATAATTGCCATCTGGTTTCTGTACAAATTGTGAATAGCCTTTCACTCCCTGTATTTTACCCCTGCCACCTTAAAATTTGAAAGAGAGTATTCCAGTCAACATTGTCAAAAGCTTTCTCTAAGTCTACAAATTCTAGAAACGTAGGTTTGCCTTTCCTTAATCTATTTTCTAAGATAAGTCGTAGGGTCAATATTGCCTCACGTGTTCCAACATTTCTACGGAATGCAAACTGATTTTCCCCGATGTCGGCTTCTACCAGTTTTTCCATTCGTTTGTAAAGAATTCGCGTTAGTATTTTGCAGCCATGTGTCAACACCTGCTTTCATTGGGATTGGAATTATTTTATTCTTCTTGAAGTCTGAGGGTATTTCGTCTGTCTCATACATCTTGGTCACCAGATGGTAGAGTTTTGTCAGGGCTGGCTCTCCCAAGGCCGTCAGTAGTTCCAGTGGAATGTTGTCTACTCCCGAGGCCTTGTTTAGAATCAGGTCTTTTAGTGCTCTGTCAAACTTTTCACGCAGTATCGTATCTCCCATATCATCTTCATCTACATCCTCTTCCATTTCCATAATATTATCCTCAAGTACATCGCCCTTGTATAGACCCTCTATATACTCCTTCCACCTTTCTGCTTTCCCTTCTTTGCTTAGAACTGGGTTTCCATTTGAGCTCTTGATATTCATACCAGTGATTCTCTTTTCTCAAAAGGTCTCTTTAATTTTCCTGTAGGTAGTATCTATCTCACCCCTAGTGAGATAAGCTTCTACATCCTTACATTTGTCCTCTAGCCAACCCTGCTTAGCCATTTTGCACTTCCTGTCTATCTCATTTTTGAGACGTTTGTATTCCTTTTTGCCTGCTTCATTTACTGCGTTTTTATATCTCCCAAAGCTCTTTTAAATCATAATTCTAATGCTGAATCTCCTGTGTCTTTTGCCATGACTTTTATTTTTTCATCTAGATCGTCATCACACAAGTCTGCCACACATAGAGGCTTTTAATGTAGTCTTTACGCATGTCCGCTCTCTCCCCTGCATTAAATATGGGAACTCTGTTTGCATTCGTAATGTTATCACAATTTTTATTAATTACATAGGTTATTTTGACTTTTCAATAAGCTGAATCTGTTCTTCCGAAAATCATTTTTTTCGATATCTTCACATTTTCATTTAGTTATTTCTCCTTAGCTTCCCCACACTTCCTATACATTTCATTCCTAAGTGACTTGTATTGATCGTTGAACAGAGTATTAGCTATCACTATTTGAAATTTACTGTGGAACACAATCAGTCATTCTCCTCCATCATTCCTAGTACGAAACGATATTCTTCCTTAACCGTTTCTTCTATTCCTTTCTCTACAACCGAGTCCAGTCCCCCATGACTGTTAGAATTTCATCTCCCTTTAAGTAGTGAATAACCGTTCAATATCCTCACATACGTTTTCCGTCCTTTCATCTTCCGATTTCAACTGTCTTATCCCATGTAAAATTGTGAGAATATTTTCGAAATGGTTGTGAATCATGTAACTGATGAAGTTCATGGATACTGGCTCGGTATGCACCTACTAGCATTTGGGAATCATAAGGTTATAAATTATCAGATAATACAAGAAAATTATTGATTAACTGCTTGTCAATTTTATTTCACAGATCATAACACGTTTAAATGGTCATGTAATCATCAAAAAGTGGATTAATAATTTTTTTCATGACATTTACTTGTGACATGCGTACGTGTGGTCTCTTAGATAGATTTACATGTGGAAAGAAGCCTTGTGTCGTGATGAACTAGTAAAGAATTACTGACATTAATTTATACCACTAGAAACTTCTATGTACATGCATAAGTGAGCGTAACACAGATTAGTACTAAAACTCCTTCACTTGTGTAGAAAAAGACATAATATCCCTCCTAAATCGGTAATATTTCTGTGTACAATGTTTCATGTGACGCAATAAGGACAAAATACGATGACAAGCTGAGACGTAATGCCGCAGAGAATTATTACACCTTTTAAAATAAAACATTCGTTATGAGTAGTTTAAAGCTTTATTATTCACGTCTCCCTATTTATTTCTCTACGTAGTCACTCGGGCGACTAACACATTTCACCCAGCGAGAGACCAGTCTGTTGATACCGACACTGCAGAATATTTGGCTGCGTTGACGGATCCACAACCTCACCTCCGCTAGCACCGTTTCTACACAAAGTAAAGTCCTCGTAGATTATCTCATTTTTGGAACCAAACGAAAGTAGAATGCCACCAAGTCAGTACTGTATGGAGGAAGAATGACGAAAATGAATCCAAGATGTCACAGCGCTCGTATGTTTTGTGACTTTGTCATGCTGAAGGAGACGATGCTACATGTGTGGACGAACTCTTCGATTCCGGACCTCGAATACAGCACACTGTTCCTCACACGCCGTCATAGTTACATTACAAACTGTCTTGTTGCACGGTACAATTCGGTGCTCTGTAGTGGCAGAGCGATGCGAATATGTAGGCATGAAGGATAGCGATGAAGAATAAATTTTACATAAATTCGGAAGCATTACTTTTCACCACGTTCTCGTAACTGCTTGCATCATTTTGGGAACAGTTATCAAAAATATATTTGTAGCCCTAATTTTAGGTAAAACGTAAGCAACAGATGTGACTCCTTTCCGCAGTAGTCAAACTGTATCACACAGTTAATGTATATTATGTTTTATTTCATTTTCTTTGTGTTAGCTAATCTGCAAATAGTAAGATAAACACGTTTTATTTTTCTCTTCTTTCCTAAAATGTACGCTCCGTTTACAGTGTTGTTATTTGTGAATCTTGGTGATCGACTGAGGTTTCCACTTTTCTCTTCCTTCTGGAACCTGGTGGACTGATAATTATGTCTGGTCGTGGAGAAAGTTGACACAGTATATATCTACAAACCGAAGTAAAATGCAGAAGTCTTTTGATAGTTTAAAAGTTGAAAACAAGAGGTTCTGGACGGCAAAACGTGGTAAAGCCTTATAGTAGCTAACTGAAGTGTTTTAACAATGTCCTAAACTCATAAATTTGTAAGGTAATTAAACATGTAAATATTGTAACTGTTAGGGAAACATGACATTATTGCTGTTTAAGATGTTCTATCATTAGCGAAGGCAGCAATTCATCGAGTGACAAGCCCTCCCCCCCCCCCCCATTTAAATATTACAATTATTAGGGAAACATGACGTTATTACTGTTTAGATGATCTTTCATTAGCGACGGCAGATTTATTGAGTGCCAGGCCACAGGGCCAACATCACTTGTCTTACCAGAGCTACATTTACTTCATGAAAACATTTAAAAGTTTCCTTTATAATAGAATGAAGCGAAAAACCAATTAAGAACAACCAGTAACAACAGAGCGCCAGAAGGGCTTAAAAATGGCTTAGAAATCTATCTCCTTTTTAAAAAATATCACAATACCATTAACATCAATAATCGCAGAGTACCAGAATGCTTAGGATTTACTTTAAAACTCTCTCTAAAAATTTACAGTAAGATCAATAATCTACATGTACATCTACATCTACATTTATACTCCGCAAGCCACCCAACGGTGTGTGGCGAAGGGCACTTTACGTGCCACTGTCATTACCTCCCTTTCCTGTTCCAGTCGCGTATGGTTCGCGGGAAGAACGACTGTCTGAAAGCCTCCGTGCGCGCTCTAATCTCTCTAATTTTACATTCGTGATCCCCTCGGGAGGTATAAGTACGGGGAAGCAATATATTCGATACCTCATCCAGAAACGCACCCTCTCGAAACCTGGCGAGCAAGCTACACCGCGATGCAGAGCGCCTCTCTTGCAGAGTCTGCCACTTGAGTTTATTAAACATCTCCGTAACGCTATCACGCTTACCAAATAACCTTGTGACGAAACGCGCCGCTCTTCTTTGGATCTTCTCTATCTCCTCCGTCAACCCGATCTGGTACTTATCCCACACTGATGAACAATACTCAAGTATAGGTCGAACGAATGTTTTGTAAGCCACCTCCTTTGTTGATGGACTACATTTTCTAAGCACTCTCCCAATGAATCTCAACCTGGTACCCGCCTTACCAACAATTAATTTTATATGATCATTCCACTTCAAATCGTTCCGCACGCATACTCCCAGATATTTTACAGATGTAACTGCTACCAGTGTTTGTTCCGCTATCATATAATCATACAATAAAGGATCCTTCTTTCTATGTATTCGCAATACATTACATTTGTCTATGTTAAGGAACAGTTGCCACTCCCTGTACCAAGTGCCTATCCGCTGCAAATTTTCTTGCATTTCGCTACAATTTTCTAAAGCTGCAACTTCTCTGTATACCACAGCATCATCCGCGAAAAGCCGCATGGAACTTCCGACACTATCTACTAGGTCATTTATATATATTGTGAAAAGCAATGGTCCCATAACACTCCCCTGTGGCACGCCAGGGGTTACTTTAACGTCTGTAGACGTCTCTCCATTGATAACAACATGCTGTGTTCTGTTTGCTAAAAACTCTTCAATCCAGCCACACAGCTGGTCTGATATTCCGTAGGCTCTTACTTTGTTTATCAGGCGACAGTGCGGAACTGTATCGAACGCCTTCCGGAAGTCAAGAAAAATAGCATCTACCTGGGAGCTGTATCTAATATTTTCTGCGTCTCATGAACAAATAAAGCGAGTTGGCTCTCACACGATCGCTGTTTCCGGAATCCATGTTGATTCCTACATAGTAGATTCTGGGTTTCCAAAAACGACATGATACTCGAGCAAAAAACATGTTCTAAAATTCTACAACAGATCGACGTCAGAGATATAGGTCTATAGTTTTGCGCATCAGCTCGACGACCCTTCTTGAAGACTGGGACTACCTGTGCTTTTTTCCAATCATTTGGAACCCTCCGTTCCTCTAGAGACTTGCGGTACACGGCTGTTAGAAGGGGGGCAGGTTTTTCGCGTACTCTGTGTAGAATCGAATTGGTATACCGTCAGGTCCAGTGGACTTTCCTCTGTTGAGTGATTCCAGTTGCTTTTCTATTCCTTGGACACTTATTTCGATGTCAGCCATTTTTTCGTTTGTGCGAGGATTTAGAGAAGGAACTGCAGTGCGGTCTTCCTCTGTGAAACAGCTTTGGAAAAAGGTGTTTAGTATTTCAGCTTTATGCGTGTCATCCTCTGTTTCAATGCCGTCATCATCCCGGAGTGTCTGGATATGCTGTTTCGAGCCACTTACTGATTTAACGTAAGACCAGAACTTCCTAGGATTTTCTGTCAAGTCGGTACATAGAATCTTACTTTCGAATTCACTGAACGCTTCACGCATAGCCCTCCTTACGCTAACTTTGACATCGTTTAGCTTCTGTTTGTCTGAGAGGTTCTGGCTGCGTTTAAACTTGGAGTGAAGCTCTCTTTGCTGTCGCAGTAGTTTACTAACTTTGTTGTTGTACCACGGTGGGTTTTTCCCGTCCCTCACAGTTTTACTCGGCACGTACCTGTCTAAAACGCATTTTACGATTGCCTTGAACTTTTTCCATAAACACTCAACATTGTCAGTGTCGGAACAGAAATTTTCGTTTTGATCTGTTAGGTAGTCTGAAATTTGCCTTCTATTACTCTTGCTAAACAGATAAACCTTCCTCCCTTTTTTTATATTCCTATTAACTTCCATATTCAGGGATGCTGCAACGGCCTTATGATCACTGATTCCCTGTTCTGCACATACAGAGTCGAAAAGTTCGGGTCTGTTTGTTATCAGTAGGTCCAAGATGTTATCTCCACGAGTCGGTTCTCCGTTTAATTGCTCGAGGTAATTTTCGGATAGTGCACTCAGTATAATGTCACTCGATGCTCTGTCCCTACCACCCGTCCTAAACATCTGAGTGTCCCAGTCTATATCTGGTAAATTGAAATCTCCACCTAAGACTATAACATGCTAAGAAAATTTATGTGAAATGTATTCCAAATTTTCTCTCAGTTGTTCTGCCACTAATGCTGCTGAGTCGGGAGGTCGGTAAAAGGAGCCAATTATTAACCTAGCTCGGTTGTTGAGTGTAACCTCCACCCATAATAATTCACAGGAACTATCCACTTCTACTTCACTACAGGATAAACTACTACTAACAGCGACGACCACTCCACCACCGGTTGCATGCAATCTATCCTTCCTAAACACCGTCTGTATCTTTGTAAAAATTTCGGGAGAATTTATCTCTGGTTTCAGCCAGCTTTCTGTACCTATAACGATTTCAGCTTCGGTGCTTTCTATCAGCGCTTTAAGTTCCGGTACTTTACCAACGCAGCTTCGACAGTTGACAATTACAATACCGATTGCTGCTTGGTCCCCGCATGTCCTGACTTTGCCCCGCACCCGTTGAGGCTGTTGTCCTTTCTGTACTTGCCCAAGGCCATCTAACCTAAAAAACCGCCCAGCCCACGCCACACAACCGCTGCTACCCGTGTAGCCGCTTGTTGCGTGTAGTGGACTCCTCACCTATCCAGCGGAACCCGAAACCCCACCACCCTATGGCGCAAGTCGAGGAATCTGCAGCCCACATGGTCGCAGAACCGTCTGAGCCTCTGATTCAGACCCTCCACTCGGCTCTGTAGCAAAGGTCCGCAGTCAGTCCTGTCGACGATGCTGCAGATGGTGAGCTCTGCTTTCATCCCGCTAGTGAGACTGGCAGTCTTCACCAAATCAGATAGCCGCCGGAAGCCAGAGAGGATTTCCTCCGATCCATAGCGACACACATCATTGGTGCCGACATGAGCGACCACCTGCAGATGGGTACACCCTGTACCCTTCATGGCATCCGGAACGACCCTTTCCACATCTGGAATGACTCCCCCCGGTATGCACACGGAGTGCACATTGGTTTTCTTCCCCTCTCTTGCTGCCATTTCCCTAAGGGGCCCCATTACGCGCCTGACGTTGGAGCTCCCAACCACCAGTAAGCCCACCCTCTGCGACCGCCCGGATCTTGCAGACTGAGGGGCAACCGCTGGAACAGGACAAGCAGCCATGTCAGGCCGAAGATCAGTATCAGCCTGAGACAGAGCCTGAAACCGATTCGTCAGACAAACTGGAGAGGCGTTCCGTTCAGCCCTCCGGAATGTCTTTCGCCCCCTGCCACACCTTGAGACGACCTCCCATTCTACCACAGGTGGAACGAGCTGGCCGTCCCCGACAAACCCCCATCCGGACCCCCACAGTGATGCCCATTGGCAACAGCCTCAAGCTGTGTGACCGAAGCCGACACTGCCTGAAGCTGGGAGCGAAGGGATGCCAACACAGCCTGCATCCGAACACAGCAGTTGCAGTCCCTATCCATGCTAAAAACTGTTGTGCAAAGAACGTCTGAAATAATCTACAGAGAGCGTAAACAAATCGACAAAATTTAAACGGTTATTAAAATACAAGATTGCCTGGTAAATGCAGTAATGCTGCTACTTGCGCACTGCTGACACACTGCTCGTCGGCGGAAGGAGACTACGCGATTTTACACTATTCAGGTACTAAAACGCGATGCTACAACTCTCAAATACTATAATACGCCCGAAATTTATGAATCAAACAATGCAAGTACTAATAACACGCAAAGAAATTAAGAATTGAACTATGTAACAAATGAGTGAGCTAGGAGTATACGACTTGCTGCTGCAGTTGCTTATCCAACGACGGCAGGCTTAGAAAATGCCTTGAAATTTTTAAGTATTACAACAATGTCGATATGACGACAGAGCTCCAGAAGGTTTAGAAATATTCCCTTGTAAAAAAATTAACAGAAATAGATCAAGGTATTTTACAATTCTTCCAAAACAATTTAAGAGAGTAAATTCCCCGCTTCAGAGCAACCACACAACGGTGATGGCTACCAGCAATACAACAAATGTAAAACAGTGACAGCAGGAAAGCCTGTAAGGGCTTAAACATTTGGTAAATTGATTGCAGTTCCTGGTATGTATGTACTGTGTATGTCTGTGGTGAATTATACTTGCAATACAGGTTAACTTGGTGAAACTTAGTAACTGTCTGATGGCTTGAAACCGTCCTATTTGCACAATTGTGAAGGTTGATTCCGGGAGGGGAACGCAGGCAAGGGAAAATCTAACAATGAATGGGAAATTAGGAAGATACGCAAAACAGATAGTCAGCGCTAGTCGCAAACATGGCGAGTTCAGGTGCGGAGCGAGCTTTCTGTGTGTTGAAAGTGAACAGGCATAATGGTCGAATCTGGGACATAAATTATCCACAAGAAAGCATTGAATTTGAGCGTTATTCCCCAAAGGTAGATTTTTGTGCCTTGTCACGTCGAAAACAGCACAGGCCATTCTTCTTCGCTGAGAGCACTGTCACTGGATATTCCAACTTGGACACGTTGCAGCAATGGCTGATGCCTCAAATGCAGGCGGACTCTCCGTTCATCTTTCAGCAGGATGGGGATCCACTCCATTTTCATCGTGAAGTACGCGGGTACCTGAACACGGAGTTGCCGATCCGATCCATCGGCCGGGCTACAGAAGGGGACAGCTGTTTCATGAAATGGCCTACCCGATTTTCAGATATCCCTGCGTGTGACTATTTTCTGTGGGGACACATTAAAGATCTGGTGTATGTACCGCCTCTACTACGTGATGCAGCAGAGCTCCGGTAGAGAACTCGGGAAGCGACTGCCACAGTCGACGATGCCATGCTGGGACGGGTATAACAAGAATTCGATTACCGTATTGACGTCTGCCGGCTCACTCATGGTTCGCATATCGAATGTTTGTAAAAATAACTTTCAGAGTTTCTCTCCAAATTGCAACATATATGACATCCGTACAATGTTTAGGTCTTGCGCAATAAATAATTGAAAGTGTTCCCGGAATTTATGTACACCCCGTATATATAGACTGTTTCAGATGCGATTGTCAGTATTCAAGGGTATGACGTGGAATGATTGTTCGAAAAAAAAAAAAACTAGGGTAAACATTGGCTCTAAAATGCGTACCTTAAGAGCTATGAGTAATTCTTCATCTTCGATCCAGTGAAACAAATCTCTCCTATGCAATTTCTTTCCTTCCTCATATTTTTGGAAGTGGTGGTATGGCCCAAAACAAGGATAAAAGTCAGATACTGTTTGCATTTTAAGCACATGCCTACTGGACATATTTTTCTTGTTTTAGTTAATGCTATCATTTCACAGAATACGGAAAGCAAAGAGCTTCCAGTAGAAGAGATTTACTTCACAGTGTCGAAGATCAAGAATTGCTCGTAGCACCTAAGGCATGCGTTTTAGAGCCCATGTTTGCTTGCCCCTTCCGTTCGAATCTTCATTCCTCTCATATCCCTGAATACTGACCGTCACTTTGGAAATATCATATATCAATTGCTGCCCATAAAGTAAGTTCCGATTGATAGCGAAATGGAAACCACTGTGACAAACATAAATATTTTATCTGCAACAGTTAGCTACAGCTTCCAGCCACTGCTCTACATAGTCACCACTCCGACTTAAACATTTGCCGTAGCGTTGCACCAACTTTCCAATACCCTCGTCGTAGAAGGCAGCCACCTGTGCTTCCCGCCAATTCTCTGCGCTCATCTATAGCCCATTGTCTGTGCGAAATGTTGTCTTCATAGCCAGTAGGTAATGTGAGCAGAGATGAAACACAGAGGGAGCCAATTACGGGCTGTAGTGCGGGTGATCAAACACTTCCCATCGAAAACGCTGACGGAGCATTTTCATTGCCAGTGCAGATTACGACGGAGAATTGTAATGAAGTATGAACTGTACGACAGTTCTGTAGTGTGGGCTGCCTAACATCAGGCGAAATCTCTCACCCCGGACCTCATACTTGGCGGAAGACACTATTTTCTGCGCATCTTTATGTGCTCACCATGCGCTCAGGACTGAAAAGAGCGAAGTGATGCAACGACAGGCGTACTAGAGACAGTGTCGAACACATCTGTGCTAATCTTCATCGGATTTTCATAGTCGTTTCCATTTCACGACCGATCGGAACTTACTTTCTGGACACCCCTTATATATATGCCATTGGTCAACTAAACTTGCAGTAGAGTAACCTGGTGAGTGAAATGTAGTAACTGTTTGATGTCTTGAAACCTTCCTATTAGCACAACTTTGAGGCTTCATTCCGGAAAGGGAAGGCAATCAAGGGCAAATTTAACGAGCAATGGAAGATTTAGAAGATCCTCATGACAGAGCGTCGATATAAGCATAAGAACTTAAGTGACCAAAGACCCGCAACCGCAACTCGGCACAGAATAGCGGTCCCAGTGAGGTGTTAGTATCAACCTCCGCCCAGACCCGTGCCCGCTATCCTTCCCGTCGTCAAGGTGGCTGGCTAGTGACGCATACCAGATCAGTTTGTTGGCTGGTTGGACAACCAGGAGCTGGGTCAGCATAAACAATGGCTAACTAGCACAGTCTGCAAAACTGACAACCTGACATTAGTGTTAGATCAACTTAGACAGTAAGCACATAAAACACAAGAATAATTCACTACATGAACCTTCTGTAAATTTGTTCCTTTTTTTTAAAAAAATGACAAACACTTTAATAAGCTAATAACACATAAGTTCAAGGAATAATAAAAGAAACCGCAATAAAACTATTATTTGTCCCCAGAACTCTGATATGATGAATATTTGAAAAAGAGGGTGATTTTTAAACACAAGATTAATCCAACGTAATTACAACAAGTAGCCTCAACAACCCAGTACTCGGACAGCGTTAAGATTTAATATTAACTGCTCATTCAAAAGTTTCACTAGATACAAGAACTGTACCATAGCAATATATAGCGTTCAGTAACAGTCCACAGTGCCCACAACATGACACCGGTCTCCCTGTACGGCTAGGGCTAAAATACACCCCACTGAAAAGGCAATGTAACTCTTAAACACAGTTATGAAAAAGCGCTTAACAACTTGGGACAATAATTAGCCTGTCTATCCCTGTAGGCATACTATTAGATGGACCCCTTCACAGATCCACCAGAAAATAATACCACAAGCATCTCAAAGAATACCAAAACAGGTCACTGTGCAGGAACAGGGACGAATTGCCAGTAATCAGGGGCACACAGAACCCAGAAGTGGCCAAAAGACCCAATACACGTTGTCCGCTGAGATGACCGACTGATCATACAAAAGTCGTTCCCCATGAAATCGCAGGCAAGGGATAAGGTTGCAAGTGAATCGTCAACTGACAACTTGTTACCAAGAGATCACTTCGATAGATGGCAACACAATGGGTGGCAGTGGAAACACACTTTCGATGGGAAACCAGTAGCCATCAGCCTCTCGTGGAATGGAGCCTCCGGTCACTTCCCGCACAATCGGTCAACCGTAGCCCCGATTGCTTGAGCTCGGAGTCCCAACTTCCTCGAAGCCCAGTCCCAACGAGAATCGCACGCAGGCCGCGAAAATTCTGCCCACCGGCAGTGGCACAGTGATATCGCCACCCGACGACCAGAAGAGATACCAAACAGAGGAAGTCGGTTAAATAGTGGCGGCTCACTGCTGTGCAAGTAGTTTTAGAGATACCACACTAAATTTCAATGGGAGAATATTCTGCGTTTGGTCCACCCCCGAAGGACGTAGGTTGCTGAACCTTTGATCGTCTGTTACTTGAATATTGTTCGTCAGTATGGGAAACAACTGATAAAGAAGATCCAGAGGAGAGCTTCGCGTTTCGACACATTCGATTCGTAAGCGGCAAAATGTCAGGGAAGTGCACCCCCCCAAATTCAACGACAAGCGCTACAGGAGAGGTGTTGTCTACCACAGTGTGGTTGTTAATGTTACTCCAGAGTAATTCCCTAGAACAGTCTACTAAAATATTGCTTCCTTCTACTTATACGAGGGCAGTTCAATAAGTAATGCAACACATTTCTTTCTCGGCCAATTTTGGTTGAAAAAACCGGAAATTTCTTGTGGAATATTTTCAAACATTCCCGCTTCGTCTCGTATAGTTTCATTGACTTCCGACAGGTGGTAGCGCTGTACGGAGCTGTTAAAATGGCGTCTGTAACGGATGTGCGTTGCAAACAACGGGCAGTGATCGAGTTTCTGTTGGCGGAAAACCAGGGCATCTCAGATATTCATAGGCGCTTGCAGAATGTCTACGGTGATCTGGCAGTGGACAAAAGCACGGTGAGTCGTTGGGCAAAGCGTGTGTCATCATCGCCGCAAGGTCAAGCAAGACTGTCTGACCTCCCGCGTGCGGGCCGGCCGTGCACAGCTGTGACTCCTGCAATGGCGGAGCGTGCGAACACACTCGTTCGAGATGATCGACGGATCACCATCAAACAACTCAGTGCTCAACTTGACATCTCTGTTGGTAGTGCTGTCACAATTGTTCACCAGTTGGGATATTCAAAGGTTTGTTCCCGCTGGGTCCCTCGTTGTCTAAGCGAACACCATAAAGAGCGAAGGAGAACCATCTGTGCGGAATTGCTTGCTCGTCATGTGGCTGAGGGTGACAATTTCTCGTCAAAGATTGTTACAGGCGATGAAACATGGGTTCATCACTTCGAACCTGAAACAAAACGGCAATCAATGGAGTGGCGCCACACCCACTCCCCTACCAAGAAAAAGTTTAAAGCCATACCCTCAGCCGGTAAAGTCATGGTTACAGTCTTCTGGGACGCTGAAGGGGTTATTCTGTTCGATGTCCTTCCCCATGGTCAAACGATCAACTCTGAAGTGTATTGTGCTACTCTTCAGAAATTGAAGAAACGACTTGAGCGTGTTCGTAGGCACAAAATTCTGAACGAACTTCTCCTTCTTCATGACAACGCAAGACCTCACACAAGTCTTCGCACCCGAGAGGAGCTCACAAAACTTCAGTGGACTGTCCTTCCTCATGCACCCTACAGCCCCGATCTCGCACCGTCGGATTTCCATATGTTTGGCCCAATGAAGGAAGCAATCCGTAGGAGGCACTACGCGGATGATGAAGAAGTTATTGATGCAGTACGACGTTGGCTCCGACATCGACCAGTGGAATGGTACCGTGCAGGAGGCCCTCATTTCAAGGTGGCGTAAGGCCGTAGCATTGAATGGAGATTACGTTGAAAAATAGTCTTGTGTAGCTAAAAGATTGGGGAATAACCTGGTGTATTTCAATGCTGAATAAAACAACCCCTGTTTCAGAAAAAAAATGTGTTGCATTACTTATTGAACTCCCCTCGTATCTCGCGAAAAGATCAGCGAGGTAAAATTAGAGGAATTAGAGATTACAGGAACGTTTACCATTAATAGTTCTTCCAGTAAACCATACGCGACTGGAAGAGGAAAACGAGAAAGTGACAGTGGTACACAAAATATCCTGCGGCTAATTGCATAAGGTGGCTTGCGGGATATTGAGGCTGATGTAGAAAAATCAGATAGAAACAATCACAATCCAATCTTCGAATAATGATTTGTCTTGCTTAAATCATATGAAAGCAATACAATACAGAGGAACCTGATTGTTATTGTTCGGTTCTCTTCAAATATTATGTTAGACTGTTGTCTTGCAGCTTATGTACTTCCCTAGACATGCTTATAAGTTAGCATTATTTCTGCATAACACTTCATTGTGTACTTTTCCACGGAAGTAACGCCGTAAAGCTTGTGTTTTCTGTTCTTGACACAGGGCCCAACAGTTACAGAGAACAGTACAGTGGCAGCAGCATTCTTTACTGAGTAGTTTGTCATTCTTCCCGATCACAGCTCAAACTTCTCTTGACCGTCAGGTGCCTTTTGCACTTCTAATGTAATGTTCACGAGATCGGTCTTCCTACAGTTTGAATATTTTTTATTTTCTTTTTCCTACCTGTTCTCTTTGTTTAATACTACTGTCTCCTTAAGCATTATAGAAGAGCTTTCAGTTCTAAATCATATTACGTCTTAAGTATATTTTTACACCTGATAAATTTGAGATGACTTACAAGATGGTGTTAAGAAACTGTAATTCATGAGAAACAATTTACGATGACATTATTCTTCCGAAAAAAGTCGTAGAAGTTGTTTCCAGGGCTCTCGGGTGTCTAGCAGGATGCGATCGTTGAAGTCCCACGATATTTCGGCGAATAGCCTTTCCGCCATCATCAGGTGGGTAGAAAAAAACTAAATGAAGTAAATTTAACGGAGTGCAGAATTTTTTCAGGCTGAATTAATTCCCTTAATACAACAGATTCCTTGGCTTCTGATTTTCATTGACTCTGTACTTGAAAAAAATTAAACTTAGTATTTAGCTACAGTACTTCTCAATAAGAATTCATCATACAACAGTAAATGTTTATTTTAGTGAGTAGTAAATATGATGTCTTTTGTAAAGGATGTTTGAGTCGGTAACCTTTTATGTGGTCGAAGTGCGTCCGAAACACGGATACGGTAGAGTGTCACACAGAATATGCGTCTTTGTTTTACTATTCGTTCACTGTCACATACATGCATAGCGATGTGCCCTTAAAACAGAACACAGTTTGAGCTGATGAGCAGACTTCGTAATATAACACGGAGATCGGTACTCCTGCTACTGGCTACTGGCGTAACGCAGTCCTCCGATTCCGGTACAAATTAATTGATACGGCAGGTTTGGTTTATTTTGTGAGATGGAAATATAGAAGCGCTTAATGAATTTAAAAACTTGTCTCGTTAATTGGTAGTTTCATCTCCTTCTACATCAATTTTAATTGTGCTGTTCGCTATAGACTGTTCATCTGCGTTAGCCGATTTATCTGCGTAAACAGATTCAGCTTTGTCGTTTCGTGGAATTAATGTTATTTCCTTCTCATCACTGACAGTCACAAATTGATATTTGCGGCCAGTTACGATACACCGAAGAAATGATACTGTTTGGGACGTACCAGAGGCTGCATTTTCCTTGGCTTTCTTATTATTTTTATTTATGATATTTTTAAATCAGTTCTTCGCGGGGGGCTCATTACCACCGAATGAAACCATTTGTTTAGCGAAAGGACGATGTAGGCCATAATCATTTCGTAAACATAAACATGAAAGCAACTTAAAATATTCTTGAAACTGACTTAAGGTTTTGTGCAAGAATTAAGACAGTAAATCCTGTACGTTATGTTCACACTACTATTAACGGTACAGGTACATACGTACTTCTATCCCCCGTAAAATATTCATTTAAAATGTAAAAAAAAAAAAAATATAACGTTTCATTAGTGGTTGCTGAATGAAATAAGAATGTCGAAAAGCGGGAGAAGATTCTTTTATTAATAATTTTGTGATAATGTGCATGAACCTGAGCCTCTTATGACTCTGAATTATTATTGAATTATTACGTGAGAATTTCATTTCGACCTGTTGCTGCTATTGTTGATCCGGGCAATATTATGAAATCGAACATAAGTTTAGGAGGAACTTCAGCGCTCGTGACTGGAGGCAAAGTTAAATAACACTTAAATAAGTTCAGTCATCATTTTAAGAAAGGGAGCTGCCACGTAAATGTATTTTTAATAATACAATGATGATGATGGATAGAGAGGATAGTTTTCTAAATTTGTTTTAATGACGTGTGTAATCTATAATGGTTTCCTACTAAGAGTCAGTGCAAACCATGGTTTCCTACTAAGCGTCAGTGCAAACCATAAGTTGGCCGTTGATGCGCATTCCAGTTTCGTCACCAATGAACCAGAAAACTAAAACAGTGGGATTCATATGCATTGGTATTCAGGTGCGACAGTAGTGTGAGAGAGCGACTTATAATTCCTTCTAGAAAAGTTTCGTAAAGAGATGATTGGAGCATATATTTCTTGGGAACGCACTGGCTTTACGCCGGCGGATCAGCTGTTGCTGAGACAATGCGGTCGTATCGTTTAAGGCCTTGTGGTCGCACTGATATGGTTTGCTGCTGCGGTTCTTACCCTTGTCTGTTCAGATTTCTTATTTGGTGCAATAACCGATCTTCATAGTCCTGATATCCTCCATGCACTGGCTAGAATTTGTGGACAATATCAATACCAATCGCTCAAATAACCAAGATTGACAGTGGCTATTTATTTAGGAGAGATTACCATTACGTTTTAGTTGTCACCTCGATAAAATCAAGAAGAAACCGTGAAAGTTTTAGTGCTTCTGTATATTTTCGCTTACGTGCGGCGCATTTTTCCCAAAGTTACGGAGACGTTGTTTGTTGGAGTGTGCATTTAGGGTATTTAGGAAGTGTTCCACCTCATACATAATCTAGACGCCTTTGTGGAGATGCCCGCCAAACAACTGCGTCTTAGTCCGAAGAGATCGGAAGAATTCACTGGGTGCCATTTCAGGGAAATGCGATGGAAGGCAGGGAGGCGCAATATTGGATAGCCAAAACAGCCAGCAATTGTGACAGTGTCCTCGAACGTTGTGGTGGAGCAAAAACACCCCCTTGGACAGTTTCGCCTTGATAGCGTCCCATAAGCTCTTCAGGATATATCGGTAGTATGTTCTTGTGACGGTTTTCCCTTACGAGCACACCTGTTAGAAAACCACACCTTACCTTGTCAGGCCCTACGAAACACTCAGAATCAGGTTGCCTCGTGATTGTTGCGACGTCGATGTTTCCGGCGGAGGTGCATCCACGTGTTTTCCAGTGCTTGCACTGTACCTTTGCCGTCGGTTCCCAATGATACACAGAGCACTCGTACGAGGTGAAAAGACGGCTAATGGAGCCATCTGGAGTGCCCTGACTCAGATGCAACGTTTTCCTTTCTGCCTCAATTTGGAGATTGTTTTGAATGGTTGGAGCAGTCAAGGAACCGAGCGAGCGGTGGTCTGCGTCGTGTTGAAAATTTCGTGGAAGATGCTGAAATCAAATCCATGAATGATATTTTACTTTATCCACTATAGCCTCGATGGTTGTACGCCGAACATGGAACACGAGTGACTCCTCGTATTTTGCGATTCCCTGTTCTTCACTGAGAGGCTGTTTGTCGCTTCGCCCTACGTTATTCGTCCTCTTTAACCACAATGGAAGCGCCTGTCTCACCCAACCGTTGTGGTGTACAATGGTGCACTGCTGATGTACACTTTCACGAACTCGGCATGGATTGTTGCAGCTCTTCTCCCGTTCGAATACAGAAAAGGAATCACCATACCAACCAGCACACTAGTACATGAATGGGATGCACCATTTTGATTTGGATCCTCCAGTCACGTGCTACTGTACTGAAGCGTGGGGAATCCAACTGCAGACATGTACCGGCTAACAGACGAACAGTTAATTAAATAATTTAATTTTTTCGAGGTGACAAAATTTTATGGCAGCCCCTTGCTCTGTGACCTTAGTTGTACGTACAGAAGCACCCATTTTTGTGATTAAGAGATACTTTCCTTCCTAGTCAGGTAGTATTCATATATGTTTGGTTGTACCTAAAAAAAAGGTAAGCTCCCAATTACACCTTCGCGATTACACTACACTACCTATATTCTGTACAAACTAAGTTGTCACCGCGCGTAGTAACTCATGGGAGCGACGGTAAATCTGAAATGCTATTACAGTCGCTCCCATCAGTCACGGCAACAAATTTCAATTTAGTTTTTACGGGCAGTAATTAATATTAAGTGTTGGTACAACAGGAAGCACCAAATACGGACTGCTACTGCCGTCGGTCAGAATCTGGCACAACACTACATTTAAGGGCATCACCTGCTTCTCGGTCAGTGTATGGTCGCACCAAATCCGTAAAACTCGAAAACTTAAAGATGATGTAATAATAAGTCATACGACGAGAGTCTCTGCTGCTAATGAAACATAGATTTCCAGTAAATTCTAAAATCTCTATGAGCATCGAAGCCTCCGTAATTGCAAAGAAAGTTAAGTTATCATTACCATCACACTGTTTGATAACATAACGAAATAATTTAGCACTACTTGTTATGTTGGAGGTTTGCCTCATTTTCAACTGCACAAGAGGATGCTCACCCACCTCCACAGTAAATAGCGGGTGAGTCACTAACTGTTGCAACCAAGAATAGCTCCGAAAGTATGATTGTAGCTAAAAAGTTTCTAGGATAAAATTTGCCTGGGACAACGAGGTCCATAATATGACGTTGGTTTTTCTGTTGTTTGGTGGGG
Source organism: Schistocerca nitens (assembly GCF_023898315.1). NCBI lineage: Eukaryota > Metazoa > Arthropoda > Insecta > Orthoptera > Acrididae > Schistocerca > Schistocerca nitens. The sequence continues at coordinate 195,092,579 of NC_064620.1, read as the reverse complement.
TCGCGTCAGAGATATGAGAGTCATATGTGTTTTTTTAATGGGATGCTATATTTTGGTACTTATTTTCTGATAGCAGCTATCGAGACGAATCCAGTGATGTGTTACAGTAAGGTCTTTGAACGTCCATTTAGAGACGGTTTTCGAAGTGATGACCATTGGTATCAATGCAGTGCTGCAATCTTCTTATCATGGATTGAGTGGTATACCTTACCACTTCAACACTTAGCGAAGCACAAGCTCTGACAGTTCTCTCTCGTAAGTTGTGCAAATAGTAAGTATTCGCCGAATACGGCGTATTCATCTAACGTGCCAGTGACATGTAAACACCAGTAGGAACGATAAGACTAGTACCGTCGAATCAAGCGAATGTGAATGATGTATTCCTTCGAAGAACAAGTCGATATGCTTCTCATTTACGGATAACGGCAACGAGATTCAGTGAGAGCTAGAGACTTATACGCTGAAAGACATCCTCAACGTACTCACTCTACACGTCGTACATTTAAATATCTGTAAGATAAATAGAGACCAACTGGATCTCTAACACATCCGGCAAAGGAAAGTTACTAACGAGGAACGGAAATTGGTACTCTTGCCTCTGTGATTCGAGATCCCTGTGTTAGTTCGCGTCAAATCGCAAGGGAATCTGGCCTGAGCCAGAGTAGTGTTGTTCGTGTTCTACATCGGCATAGATATCATCCTTACCAAATCAGTCTCCACCAAGAATTAACTGGTACGGATTGTATGCGTCGGACTGAATTCTGCCGATGAGTTCAGCTTCAGATTCAGAGGGATGACACATTTACTAATTAGATTTTTTTTTTACTGACGAGACTACATTCATGAACCATGGAAATGTTAAGTAGCGCAACAAGCACTATTTGCCAATCCCTCTTGGCAGACCAAAAACCGTGGTCGGTGAACGTATGGTGTGTGTTTCTGGAGGACAGAATTATAGGCCCCTATTTCATCGCAGGAAAGCTTAAATTTAGGAACTACATCACATTCCAGCAAGAAACATTAGGTCTGTTATTGGAAGAAATACCTTTAGCAACAAGGAACAGAATATGGTATCAACACGATGGGTGTTCAAATGGCTCTGGGCACTATGGGACATAACATTTGAGGTCATAAGTCCCCTAGAACTTAGAACTACTTAAACCTAACTAACCTAAGGACATTACACACATCCATGCCCGAGGCAGGATTCGAACCTGCGACCGTAGCAGTCACGCGGTTCCGGACTGAAGCACCTAGAATCGCTCGGCCACCACGGTCGGAACGATGGGTGTCTGGCACATTATTCGCTGATGGCTAGAAATGAGCTGCAAACACAATTCCCAAATCGTTGGATTGGACGCGAAGGAGATGTGTTCGTGACCAGCTCGCTCTCCAGACTTGACACCTCTGGCTATTTTCTTGCTGGGATTCCTGGAAGACATTGTTGATAAAGACGTTCCAGCTGCCCCTGAAGATATGCAGAAGAGAATTGTCAGAGCATGTGCTTCGATAAGTGCCGATGTGAAAAGGAGTACCACTAAATAAATGATAAGAAGATTGCAGCACTGCATTGATACCAATGGTCATCACTCCGACCACATTCTGTTAGTGGACGTGGATGCCACCTCTGTGACCTTCGTTGACCTTCAAAGACCTTACTATTACACATCATTCGATTTGTCTCCATAGCCACGATCAAAAAATTAGTACCAAACCATAGCATCCCATTTAAAGAAACAGAGTTCACCTTCATATCTCTGACGCAAACCCCACCCAGCAACAAAAAACCAACGTCTTGTAATTGACCCCGTTGTCCCATGCAACTATTGTCCCACAAACCTTCCAGCTGCTATAATACTTTCGAAGTTATTCTTGATGGCAATAGTTAGTGACTCACCCTGCATATACCAAAAATCACTTGTCATGCATATTTACACATGGCATGGTAGTCAACGGGCATAATCTCGGAATAAATACCCAGAAACCATTCATACACAACTGCTGGCAGTCCAGACACATGTGCCTACATCCAGTTGGGCAGGTGAAACTTTACTGAAGGTTGAAACTAGTCAGAAGTGTTAAATGAAGTGCATAGACTGTCAGTACGAAAATTTTCGAAACTGATTTTATTCTTGGCGTATTAACGACGGCAGCGCACGCAGTGACTGCAAAGACAGCTTGAACTGACAACTGCAAACGGCAGACGCGCATTCAACCAGTCAGCTGTGAGCAGGTAGTTTGATGCAGTGGACATGCGGGCACTGTGTGTCAACTCTGTTGTGTCATAAGTCGCACTGAAGCAATATCTCTAAGTAAAGTGTTTAAGACACTCTCTAGAACGTTTTGAAGGAGATAAATGAGTGTGCAACCTACGTTCCATACAACTTGATTCCTGAAGATAAACAATGACGCGTGAACGCCTACCGCGACTTTTTTCGAATGAGAAACGCCGACAAATCTTTTCTGTATAAAGTCATCACGGGTGACGGGACTTGGTGTTACCATTATGAACATATCGCAAAACAACAAATAACAGAGAATCTCATGAAGGGTCAACGGTTTTCTGACATAATAGCATTCGAACCAATGTGACGAACAACATCACAAAGACCGACTCTTCTCACAATTCCACATGGCTATCTGTGCGTTCTGTGCTGTGTGCTTAAGTGGGAAAGGGTGAGGGAGGGGGAGGCCCATGCGGAAAGCCTGAATCATCAAAATCACCATCTTAACGGTTCTGCATTTTTTATTAATCTAGTTTCGAAACATCTCCGACGGAAAGGTTATTGTAGCCAAACAGTCTGGGATAAATGCTGTCTTTCTCGGAATAAATTTGCCTTATGGAAATATTACTCTCTAATGGTACCTCAGTGAGGGCAAGCTGGACACTATCCACTTGTTAACCACTACCAGAATTTCCAGTGATGTTCAACTGTGGCATTGGGGCGTTGGTACCTGGTAAGGAGGCTAAAATCCACCTGATAAGGTTCGACATGGCTAAAGAATCTTTCTTAACATGCTAGAGTGACACCGTGTCAGATCCAGTCGAAATGTGGTGAAGCTGTTGACTGGACACAGCCCTTACTACCTTCACTTACCAGAATTTCTACGCCAATAGGAGGTATATGTGAACGCGGGATAATCAGTTCCCTAGAAGACACTGTATTACACTGTCCATTAGACAATCAGTACCCATCTGAGAGGGTAAGAGACTACAAGTTTACAAGTAACACGGTGGTAAGTAACTGCTCATTCATTGTAATCATATTTACGTTGGTACTATGGCTTAGCGCCAAACTTTATTTGACCAGCGGTTAGTTTAATTTCTTTGTTGTCAACAGGGGCCAGAATATTCAACACAAGTAAACAGTCAATCTAAAAGCAAACTTCAATCAAAACATTTAATATATTGGTTAAACTCAAATATGACAATCATTAACAGATCTATTATAGTAAAAAACGAACCTTTTTAGTAGAAAATTGAACACGGTGTACGTCAAGGTCATTATTGAGTCTACATGTTATGTAGAAGTTCTCTAATCCAGAGGATAATATTATTGCTGAAAGGTACATGCATATCATCACTTACTTTCAGTCGAGTCCTGTGCTTTTTTTTAATTACTAGCAAAGCAGAAAATCCTGTTCGCATAAATAAGATGTGAGGAAAAGCATAAGACAGCATAAAGCGATTTTTCGAATTTTGATTCATTAAGTTACTTTTTTAGACCAAAACTGCTCAAGAGAATAAGATTTAAATTCTTCCTTAAAGATTCTATCAGTATGGAATTGAGTGAGCTCTTCCTTCCTTTCTTCTGCACCTTCTCTGCTAAAAACGTTGCGGTTTTTGGCCAACTTTTCCTTCCATTATCCAACATTTTCAGAAGGCTCTTGATGTATTTTCGTATCTTCGTCATAATCGTGCCATAGCTTTGCCAATCAACGAATGCTTTTAAGCTAGCGAACGCAGCACGAAGTTTATCTTCAAACATAAGTATATATGCAACGGCTTGCAAACGTCTGTTTCCAGAATCTTGCAATTGGAAGTTCAGTTTACACAAGTGTGTTCAAATATCCACAAAATAAGCCAAATGCATCAGAGACGTCAGATCAGAAACCCTCTCTAATAGATCTCTCCTCTGAGTTAGTATAGTGCTCCCAGCATGTTACCATTCGACAAACATCAAACAGTTGTGTCAAAGAAGAAGGTCTGACGGAGTCCATGCAGTGGAGAGTTCGTTAATTTTTTTTAAATGGAGGTGAATTTAAGACGCTGCTTCTGATAACATTTACCGTATTTATGACCAATTGCATTATATTATTAAGGTCTTCAGCTGCCAACACTTGGCCATGTATAACACAATGCGTTGTTAATCCCGAACGATTCTTTCCTTTTGTTAATGTCACTAGACCTGAACGTGATCATAACATAGCTGGACCGCCATCCATACAGAAATCGACGAATTTCTTCCACAAAACTTTATGTTTCTGAAAATTATCCGATATTGTTTTCAAGGCATACATGTCTTTTGAAGTAGTTTACATTTCCTTCGAAATCATTAATTCTTCTTTGATTGTGTCGTTGTCGTCTAAAAAGCGGGAAAACACGAGAAACTGACAACAGGCAGGATCTTTAGTCGATGCATCACACTGCAAAGCAAATCATAACGGTTTTAACTCTTGAAACAAGTTGCTCCTCGACATCATTTGACACTAGTTCAACTCGAGCGTGTACAGTCTTGACCAATTCAGGTCTTCTTCGATAGCTTTGTCCAAACAAGTTTTCATGAGTCTATCTTCAGTTGGGTGAGGCTATTTTGACTGCGGTATCAGTTCCCATATCTGAAACGACGCCACTAGTGTTTTCTCTCATGACACAAATCTTGTCTATTAGGACAGAGTTGCGCTTCTTTCAAAATCTCCTGTTTTCCTACAAAGAATTCTGTCGATCAAACGTAAATATTAGCAAGGACAGTTTCTAAATGGCGTTTTAATTACGCTGGATTCAAGGAATTGTTCACGAGACCTCGTGCACGTATAACGCATTGTCATTTTTTTTGTTGTTGTCCATTGCTTTCTATCGAAGTAAATTCTTCGTATTATCTCTTAGGTGCCATTTTCTGAAAATTCAGAAATGAATTGAATATTAGGTAAAAAGCAAAAGCGTAAAATAATATATTTTTCATAATCAAATAAAGAAACAATATAACAACAAGAAAATAAATATTGTTTACTGTCTTTGTTTTTTCTTATGTATTGCTATGTGATGTGATATTCTAATTAGGCAGTCAACAAAATGTTATGTACTTTTTGTAATTCACACATACATAGCCAAAAATAAAATACTTTCCACACCGTCTGAAGGTGTTCCAAGAAGAGAAATGCATATCCAGAGCAATATTTTGTCACAGGAAAATATTTATCGGTTGACTGAACCATTAAAATGAGGCTGAAGAAGTGAAAAAGACGAGGTAACAGCAGAAGGTTCATTTAAATCCATTACTGGTGCCAACATAAAAATGGTTCAAATGGCTCTGAGCAATATGGTACTCAACAATATGGAACTCAACATCTGAGGTCATCAGTCCACTAGAACTAAGAACTACTTAAACCTAACTAACCTAAGGACATCACACACATCCATGCCCGAGGCAGGATTCGAACCTGCGACCGTAGCGGTCACGCGGTTCCAAACTGAAGCGCCTAGAACCGCACGGCCACACCGGCCGGCGATGCCAACACTAAGCAGGACTGTAATATGGTTTTGAGTAATTGACGAAAGACTGTTCATGAAGCGGCAAACCAAATGCACATTAGTGACTGTTTCGCTTATGGTATCATTTAAAAAGGCTCAAGTTTCGTAAAGTCTTTGCAGGTAGGTCTCAAAACAACTCTACTAAAGAGCATTGTGTGGGAAACTGTCAGAAGCTGCTGTGCCACCACACTAATGAACGACTCGTATCGAATGCCAAACATTGGCTCATGACGCTGAAACAGAGAGCAAACGCCAGAGCATGGTATGGGAATAGTCCAGATCGCCAGTCAAACAGAAATTCAACAAACACCGTAATTTGGGGAGCACAACGACCAGTTCCCGAAATTACCTACAAAAGGGCCAACGGTAGTCAGCCGACGTAATAGTGATATTCTTTGCAAATAGCTAGAGACCGATCGAGGTGGCGTAGTGGTTACCACACTGGACTCGCATTCTGGAGGACGACGGTTCAATCCCACGTCCGGCCATCCTGATTTAGGTTTTCCGTGGTTTCCCTAAATCACTTCAGGCAAATGCCGGGGTGGTTCCTTTGAAAGGCCACGGCAAACTTCTTTCCCCATCCTTCCCGAATCCGATGACACCTATGAAATCGCAGTTTGGTCTCCTCGCCGAAATGAACCCAACCCAACTAGCTTCAGCCTATAGTTCGAAAGAAGCGCCTGTGTCTGTTATCTAACGTCATCGTTTTTTTTTATATGACAATGTATGTTCACATATCGCCACCCACATCTTAAAAACTATGCAGACTCTACGTTCTGAGTCGCTGGAGTATCCTGTGGTTCTTGGTCTCAACCCGGTGTATTTCCATTTATCTGATCTACTTATAGGTGGTCGACTCACCTTCGATAAAGAAGTGAAAGAAGCGGTCAGTATGTGGGCCGCTGCTCAACGGAAAACCTTATTCTCGGAGCGTATTGGAAACCTGATAGAATGATGGACCAAATACATAGCCAAATGGGGTAATCTTATTGAAAAATGATGTCATAATTTAGTAGTGCTGTTGCAAAAGAATTAGAAGTAAATTGCCGATAGTTTTAAACTACCCTGAAAATCTAAGACCCAAAGGCTTCGGAAAATTGGCAGCCGCAGATCACCATTAGCGGTACGAGCTATACTTCTGTGAGATTGGCGGCTGAGCCGTAACTCCAGCCGACATCCTAGACGTTTACTGGCAATCGTCGCTGTTGGTTGACGACGGCTTAAACAGGGGGCCCTTTGGCTCACGAGGGGGCAGCTGGTACCGAATATACGGCAGTAAGTGGCACGGCGGTTAGTTTGGCAGCACAGCTCTGCGGGACAACGTGTCATGGCGTCGTCCCGATAGTGGAACATGTGTTTGGTTGGGGGTGAGAATTAGATGTAGTTGCTGCCGAGGGATGAGGCGGATTTGCTGCCTTGCTGCGCTGTTGGAATTGCTGTTAAACCGTGAGCCACATTCGTTGATCCTCATCTATCTAACAGTCTTGTGCTCTACCCTATTAGGGCGTTAACGCCGTTGTGTCCATCATTAATAGTTCTATCGATTTGGTGCCTCGTCCAATCACTTTGTTTGATTCTGACAGTACCGTGGCTGTCCTAAACGTAGTTCTAATAATATAGAAAGGAGACTGAAGGTGCCTAAGTTACGTATTTCATTATGTGAAATGTCTGTTGAGAGTTGCAAAAAAAGATGTTTCCTATTTGTTACTGTGGGACTGCCCCAGTTAACATGTTAAACGAATACTGTTGAAGCAGATTTCAAAACTATTGGTCGGTTCATATTTCTCGTGGTTGTTGAAGCCATGAATTAGAGACTCTTTTATGAAAATACCGTATTTGAAAGTTACAGGTGCAAAATTTTTGTTTGGTGGGTCAATTAAGGTGTGCCAAGTGCCCAAATGCCTAAGCTCGTAAATTTACTACTGGCTGATGTAGCAAGATTTAGTTGTTGAGGCAATATCTGTGTGTTAATAGTGTTTTCTTATGTTTCAGATCTAGCTGCTCGTAGTCCAAATGTTCTGCCAAGGGTGTTGGTCCGGTTATGAGACCAAGTTGGCTAAACGGCTTACATTGTTGTAACAGGCTTTTGCACAAGGTGCCTGTGATTTCTTGAGTGCTTTTTTATAAGGAAGTTATTGTTTGTGCTAGTAGTGTTAGTAATTGTGGTTTGTCCATAAGATGAAAATTTGTAAAAGGGGAAAGGGAGTTATTGTTTGCAATTAACGGTGGGAATCGGGATTGGCTGTTCAATTGTAACTTGTTTTATGCCACTTTGTTTAATATACGATAACCAGAAAGAATTTTAGAAGTCAGTTTGTGCCTAGTTGTAAAATTATTATATCCCCGCTTCTTAATTTGACCTTATTGAGACTGAGATCAGAGAAACGCGACATTTATGTGAGGATTTTCCTTTATTACTTTTTGTCATGCACAAATCTTTTACAAGGAATGAATTCGTCAAAATGAGTGATCAACAGTAATCTTTGTTACCTGTAAATTTGGTGCTAATAGTTGTCAGGAACTATTCTTATAAAACTGAGCAAAAATTGTGTCTAGCTAAAGGTTAATGGAGCAAAGAAAAGGGAGAAACAATAACATTTTTGTTTTTTAACAGTTTAAATAAAATATGATGGAAGAATTTTTTTTAAGAGTATAGCCTCTTGTTCTTCCCCCACGAACCATGGACCTTGCCGTTGGTGGGGAGGCTTGCGTGCCTCAGCGATACAGAGGGCCGTACCGTAGGTGCAACCACAACGGAGGGGTATCTGTTGAGAGGCCAGACAAACATGTGGTTCCTGAAGAGGGGCAGCAGCCTTTTCAGTAGTTGCTGGGGCAACAGTCTGGATGATTGACTGATCTGGCCTTGTAACATTAACCAAAACGGCCTTGCTGTGCTGGTACTGCGAACGGCTGAAAGCAAGGGGAAACTACAGCCGTATTTTTCCCGAGGACATGCAGCTTTACTGTATGATTAAATGATGATGGCGTCCTCTTGGGTAAAATATTCCGGAGGTAAAATAGTCCCCCATTCGGATCTCCGGGCGGGGACTACTCAAGAGGCCGTCGTTATAAGGAGAAAGAAAACTGGCATTCTACGGATCGGAGCGTGGAATGTCAGAGCCCTTAATCGGGCAGGTAGGTTAGAAAATTTAAAAAGGGAAATGGATAGGTTAAAGTTAGATATAGTGGGAATTAGTGAAGTTCGGTGGCAGGAGGAACAAGACTTTTGGTCAGGTGATTACAGGGTTATAAATACAAAATCAAATAGGGGTAATGCAGGAGTAGGTTTAATAATGAATAAAAAAATAGGAGTGCGGGTTAGCTACTACAAACAGCATAGTGAACGCATTATTGTGGCCAAGATAGACACAAAGCCCATGCCTACTACAGTAGTACAAGTTTATATGCCAACTAGCTCTGCAGATGATGAAGGAATTGATGAAATGTATGACGAGATAAAAGAAATTATTCAGGTAGTGAAGGGAGACGAAAATTTAATAGTCTTGGGTGACTGGAATTCGTCAATAGGGAAAGGGAGAGAAGGAAACATAGTAGGTGAATATGGATTGGGGGGGAAGAAATGAAAGAGGAAGCCGCCTTGTAGAATTTTGCACAGAGCATAACTTAATCATAGCTAACACTTGGTTCAAGAATCATAAAAGAAGGTTGTATACCTGGAAGAATCCTGGAGATACTAATAGGTATCAGATAGATTATATGATGGTAAGACAGAGATTTGGGAACCAGGTTTTAAATTGTAAGACATTTCCAGGGGCAGATGTGGACTCTGACCACAATCTATTGGTTATGAATTGCAGATTGAAACTGAAGAAACTGCAAAAAGGTGGGAATTTAAGGAGATGGGACCTGGATAAACTGAAAGAACCAGAGGTTGTAGAGAGTCTCAGGGAGAGCATAAGGGAACAATTGACAGGAATGGGGGAAAGAAATATAGTAGAAGAAGAATGGGTAGCTCTGAGGGATGAAGTAGTGAAGGCAGCAGACGATTAAGTAGGTAAAAAGACGAGGGCTAATAGAAATCCTTGGGTAACAGAAGAAATATTGAATTTAATTGATGAAAGGAGAAAACACAAAAATGCAGTAAATGAAGCAGGCAAAAGGGAATACAAACGTCTCAAAAATGAGATCGACAGAAAGTGCAAAATGGCTAAGCAGGGATGGCTAGAGGACAAATGTAAGGATGTAGAGGTTTGTCTCACTAGGGGTAAGATAGATACTGCCTACAGGAAAATTAAAGAGACCTATGGAGAGAAGAGAACCACTTGTATGAATATCAAGAGCTCAGATGGCAATCCAGTTCTAAGCAAAGAAGGGAAGGCAGAAAGGTGGAAGGAGTATATAGAGGGTTTATACAAGGGCGATGTACTTGAGGACAGTATTATGGAAATGGAAGAGGATGTAGATGAAGATGAAATGGGAGATAAGATACTGCGTGAAGAGATTGACAGAGCACTGAAAGACCTGAGTCGAAACAAGGCCCCGGGAGTAGACAACATTCCATTAGAACTACTGATGGCCTTGGGAGAGCCAGTCATGACAAAACTCTACCATCTGGTGAGCAAGATGTATGAGACAGGCGAAATACCCGCAGACTCCAAGAACAATATAATAATTCCAATACCAAAGAAAGCAGGTGTTCACAGATGTGAAAATTACCGAACTATCAGTTTAATAAGTCACAGCTGCAAAATACGAACGCGAATTCTTTACAGACTAATGGAAAAACTGGTAGAAGCCGACCTCGGGGAAGATCAGTTTGGATTCCGTAGAAATGTTGGAACACGTGAGGCAATACTAACCTTACGACTTATCTTTGAAGAAAGATTAAGAAAAGGCAAACCTACGTTTCTAGCATTTGTAGACTTAGAGAAAGCTTTTGACAACGTTAACTGGAATACTCTCTTTCAAATTCTGAAGGTGGCAAGGGTAAAATACAGGGAGCGAAAGGCTATTTACAATTTGTACAGAAACCAGATGGCAGTTATAAGAGTCGAGGGGCATGAAAGGGAAGCAGTGGTTGGGAAAGGAGTGAAACAGGGTTGTAGCCTCTCCCCGATGTTATTCAATCTGTATATTGAGCAAGCAGTAAAGGAAACAAAAGAAAAATTCGGGGTAGGTATTAAAATTCATGGAGAAGAAGTAAAAACTTTGAGGTTCGCCGATGACATTGTAATTCTGTCAGAGACAGCAAAGGACTTGGAAGAGCAGTTGAACGGAATGGACAGTGTCTTGAAAGGAGGATATAAGATGAACATCAACAAAAGCAAAACGAGGATAATGTAATGTAGTCAAATTAAATCGTGTGATGCTGAGGGGATTAGATTAGGAAATGAGACAAAGTAGTAAAGGAGTTTTGCTATTTAGGGAGTAAAATAACTGATGATGGTCGAAGTAGAGAGGATATAAAATGTAGACTGGCAATGGCAAGGAAATCGTTTCTGAAGAAGAGAAATTTGTCAACATCGAGTATAGATTTAAGTGTCAGGAAGTCGTTTCTGAAAGTATTTGTATGGAGTGTAGCCATGTATGGAAGTGAAACATGGACGATAACCAGTCTGGACAAGAAGAGAATAGAAGCTTTCGAAATGTGGTGCTACAGAAGAATGCTGAAGATAAGGTGGGTAGATCACATAACTAATGAGGAGGTATTGAATAGGATTGGGGAGAAGAGGAATTTGTGGCACAACTTGACTAGAAGAAGGGATCGGTTGGTAGGACATGTTTTGAGGCATCAAGGGATCACAAATTTAGCATTGGAGGGCAGCGTGGAGGGTAAAAATCGTAGAGGGAGACCAAGAGATGGATACACTAAGCAGATTCAGAAGGATGTAGGTTGCAGTAGGTACTGGGAGATGAAGAAGCTTGCACAGGATAGAGTAGCATGGAGAGCTGCATCAAACCAGTCTCAGGACTGAAGACCACAGCAACAGCCTCTTGTTATAGCCATGGCCCTTTATTGAATGCTGATTAATTATAATAAGTGCCTCATTTCGGATGTTAGTCAGTCAATGTTAATACTAATACCACTAAGCTCGTCTTATGTCTTTTGGTATAAATTAAAATGTAAACGTGTGTTATCCACTGGACTCAGTATCTCTACTCCAGAAGCCCCTGTGCCCTGCTTACCTACCTGCCACGGGCGATCTGAAAAAGAGGCCAGAGGACGCATCAAACATAGTGTGAGTGTACGTGTGAGAGCTGTTTGATTCTGAGGATGTACCGAAGCAGCGCCTTGAGATTCAACGCAACGCAGTTCTCACGACGGTCTGAGACACACGCGCTGTTGTCACCACATGCAGGGATCACTGATTTAGCATGCCGAGGTATCATCAGAGTAGATGAGGCGTAGGGGCTGATGCCAGAATGTTCATCTGACACAGTGGACTGCTGTGTTTCATTTTTAATAAACTGTGACGGCACCGGTTACTTCGAACGTACGAGTAGTGCAGAATGTGAATTACTTATAACTCGTACCTTGCCATACGAACCACACTTTTAGTAGCAAATTACGTGGGATACTAGTGATAGTAGATGTATTTCTTACAAGGAGATAGGAGGTGTGGGCCGAGCGGACATTGTTCGTAAGACATTCATATAATCGGCGGACTGGTTTTGGCACTCTGTAGACTGTGCTCTTCACCTTTGCTACCATTTCACAGAATACTCCATTTTTATCAAGTTTGTTTTACTTTTGACGTTAAATAGAACACGTCGCCCTCGTGTGAGCTTGCTGTCAGGTAGACGATAAGGAACCTAGCAGGTGCCCGAACAGGAAATGTGCGCAGGCCAAGATGAAGATCGAATGAGAAGTTATTATGCCATTTCCTCGTGAATAGCACAACAACTGATTTGTCAGGTGACAAACTGGGCGAATTTATGAATTCCCATGCGGCCAACATTTCGCATGCGTCGGTAAGCCACAGGTGTTTCAGCCAAAAGTCCGACGAGTGAGTGTATACACTGACGTCGTCCGCAAACTGGAGAACTTTGACGGTGGGGCTGAACAAAGGCTCTAAGTGGGCAACATAGGTGGCATATAGTAAGGGACTCAGTATCTCGCCTCTCGGGAGGCCACGGGGGTGCATGCAACACATTGTCCTGATCGCGGATCTATACTGTACAGAAGCCAAGCAAATTGTATATAATCTGCAAAATCATCACTGGGAGATACAGAAATTTCAGTTTGTTTATAAGTTTAGGTATCAGGACATTGTTGTACGCCCTCGAAATGGTGAGAAATAAGGCCGTTAGTGAAGAACGTTTTTGCAATGTCCAACGCAATCGAGGTATTGTTATCAGAATTACTTCTGCATTTATGGAAGCCGTTTTGTGTCCGTGGGAGAAAGTTCTCACGTTTCAACCAGTATTCTAAATCGAAACTTGAGAAGGCATTTAAATGTCTCATACAAGCAGGACGACAGCACAATCGGTCAATACGATGTCACCTGACCTGAGTCTTTCGCAGGCTTCAGTATGGCAGCAATATCTGAGTCTTCCACTCATCGGGAACGTTCCCATCCTACAGATGTCATTAAAGATGTTCAAAAGAACACATTTGTATCGTCAGACAAATTGAAAACCATGGAGTAGTGGATCTGGTCATAGCCGGGTAACGTATCTGAGGACGACGTCAGGGCCCTTTGGAGTTCGGCTAGAGAGAATGGCGTGGATGAACCGTCTCCTTGATCGGCTGTGTCATCTGTGGGATGCGATACATCAGTAGAAGGTGCGACAATGGCGGCAAACTCGTCTATGCAGCTCTGCAACGCCTCGGGTGGTACCGGTTTCCTATTGGGCTAGTTCACCATCGACCAGATACGTCCAACAGGAGTGTGCACAAATAGTTGTTCGCAAAACTTCTTTCAGTGTTTTCTCTTGCGGACTTTATTGGACCCATTCATCCGTTTGCAGGGAACATAGTTCTCCCAAGAGGTATGCCGTTTAAGACGACTGCAAACCAGTCTTCGTTGTGCCACTCCGTGCGAACATTCTGGGTCCCACCAAGGAACCAGTATCGGTTTGTGCCAGTCATCATCCTCTTCTGTGGAGTAGGGCCAGTCATCATCCTCTTCTGTAGAGTAGCGATGCCGCTATATTGATATAATTCCTAAGTATAATATACCTTGTTACAGAGACGCCACGGTGGGGAATGATGATAGCTGGGCATCCTTTAGGGGGCCATATCGTGACCAACATAAGGTTCCATTTACGAGATGGCCTGTAGGCCACGATAGGAGTTCCAGTGAAAGTAAATACAAGAAAAGCGTAGTGATTAGACACTATAGGGTACGGAAGAGTAGTCCATGTAAACTGAAAATGAAGAAAGTGACGCAGAAAATGGAGTCAAATCGACGGCTGAGGACCTCCGTCCAGTTAAGGGGAGTAACGTAGGGGATTCATCGATGAGGAGAATAAGATTCGTCGAGAATCCCAAGGACCCAGTCACCCAACCTATCGTTACAGGTGCAGACCCAAAGCCTGTTGTGCGCACTAAAATCCCCCCGAAGTAAGAATTGAGGTTCCAGATGCCGAGTCCGTGCATACCACTCTTCAAGGGGAATATACGACCCTGGACCTGTGAAAAGCCACGATGGTTACGAGATAGCCTGGCCGCTGTCGCTTGAAAGCTGCCGATAGCCTCTTGGGATATATTTTCTAGGGCGTGACACAGGCCATTATTAATGAAGAGGGCGACATTTCCTCGACCATCTTCTCTGTCTTTTCGACAAACCTTGTGACCTCGAAAGCAGACAACAGAACCCAGTTGAAACTATGTCTCTGAGATGGCACCCACTGTTGTCTTCCGCGTCCAAAGTTCATTTTGAGGGATACCTTTTTTGGCAGTCGCAGACGGTGCATTCCAATGGTAAATCATAAAGCCCACCACAGCTGCTAGGTGTAAGTAGGGATATTAATAGATGGCGTAGAGGCTGTATCTGTCAAGCTCCGTTGGCTGTGTCTTCGTGTCTTCCAAGAGATGCGCGATAAACGAGAAAATCTTTCCGACGACATATTTGTTGCTATTAGAAAGTGGCGGCGAGTGTTGACTGTTCTGAGCAGGATATGGGTTCAGAGGTAGCGGGGTTTGGAGAAAATGGTGAGAGACACAATGTTCGTAATGAATGTCTGAGATTCCCTGCCGCCAGACTGGCCCAGGAGCACGCCATTTTGATGGACCTTTTGTGTCAGAGATGGCACCCGGTCTGTTTACCGACTGGAAGTCATGTTTCACGATACGCGGCACCCTGTGGAAGAGAGCCTAAATGGAGCGACACGGCGGTGTCGTTGGCGGCATGGAAGAATCTCATAAAGCGACTGTTGGTTGCGGGGAACAAGTGTAAGCGGGAAATCCACTGGATTTTGGGGATTGGCGGAGAGCAGTGTAGTATGAGAGCTGCGAGTTACCAGTTACCCTCGCCGATGTGATATAGGCTTTCCCCTTTCGAGGTCTTGTTCATGGAGAAATGCCTCTTGGTGCGGACAAGAGCAATTTAAACACCTCATAAACGGCGCCGTACAGAAATCCACTGGATATAGCCCGCCACACTTGCTGCAACGAGTATGACTTCTACATTGACTTGTCCCATGATAAAAACGCCAGCAGTTTCGACATTGGATGACTGGAGCAACGTACGGTTCCACTGGGCAACGTGTCCCCAGAGTATTAACAAGTGAGGACAGAACCTGGAAGCGAAACACCACCAAACAGACTTGAATCAGTACCGTTTATTCAGGATGTGAATGAGGTGACTCAGAGTATCCTTCGATATTTGCGATAGGATGTATGCTCCTCATTGCGTCAATGATCTCCTTGCCCGTCAAGCAGATTTCAACATTCCAAATAATCTCATACGTATCGAACAGGAATCTGGCAGCATAACCATCATACTTATGATCTTAGAAAACAGGGACTTCTGTCAAAGCTTTGGTAGCTGCAGCAGTTTCCAGTTCTATTTGACTCTGTTTCGGCCTGACCTACTATTGTCAACAATGTTATGCTTGAGATGAGAGCTATAGGAAAATAATAGGTTGCCCAGCGATATAGGGTGGTGTTTGGCAAAGTTCTTATTTAAGGTCTCTCCGAAGACAATATAGGTCCCTGCATCAGATCGACGGTACCAATTCTTTGCAGTTGGCCGTACGACCGCAGCATTGGAAGTTAACGGTTGACTATGAGAACGTTCTGAGTTTGTGGTCACTGCTCCATTCTGAGAAGGCAGATCCAGGCCCGCTAACTCACGCACAGCACAGTCTGGGACAGGAGATGGCTCGCAAACAGTCGTTTACTAACCACTTACCTGCTGCTGAATTTCAGGTGCATTGGCTTCAAACGTGAAGCAGGAAGGATCACTCGGATGGCGAACTTGCTGACTAACCTGATGCAACTGTTGTGTTTGGTGGAGATATTGTTGGAGTTGCTGTTGTTGTAGCTGCCATAGTTGAAACTGTTGCTGTTGAGCCCGTTGTTGCTGCTGAAACTGCAGTTGTTATTGATGGTAGTGCACAAGCTGCTGTTCGGCTTTATGTTGTACATCCAGTTGTTGATGTTATTGTTGGTGGTAGTGGTGTTGAAGAAGCTGTGTATCCGGAATTGGTAATTCACCCTGCTGGATCTCACCATGGTTGTCGAAAGTTGGTAGCAACGGAACATTTGTTTGTGTGGGCTGATGGGAGATTTCTAGTGCCGACTGTATGACCTGACTCGTGTTACGTGGATACACCATTTCACGGTGAACTATGTACCAGTACAGCCGCGAACGTATGGCGAAGACAAAACACACAATCCGCCGTACACTCTCTTCGGAAACCGATGATGTGAGTAGGGAAATACTAGCGAGAGCGCGGAAAGTACGAAGCAATACACTCGTTGGCGAAAGGTAAACAAGACGTGGCCATGCGGAGCGCTGTAGTGATGATAAGGCAATTTTGTGCAGCGCCGCTTGGATGTCACAGTTGTTCATATTTCTTAAGGACTGCATCTACGTGTGTCCCTTTCCATCATCTCTGAATGAATAGCAACGCTGTGCAGAAACAGAAGCAAATGTTATAACTCCAGAGATGTTTGCATTGCAAAAACATGGGTAACATTCAAGTAATATCTGTCTGCTCATTGGGTGGACGACGATGTGGTAAGCATATCTGAAAGATAATTATGGTTGTAAAAAAGTATCCATGTGGATGCATGTTACAGAAGTCTTCTTCCAAATTCAGATGGTCCGTTTCAAAATAAAACCTTTGTAGTTCTGCCTCTTCATTCATGTAGCAGGAGACATATTCTTGTGAAACTGGATAAAGCTTTTCGAAACACCGTAACACCATCTTAATGAAAACTTATTTAAAATAAGAAACAATTTTAATTTTATCAACTTATCAAACGTATTATCCACAACAAAATTTAGACCACAACATAAGCATATCTGTGCTTCATGTGATATCTTTTCACACGATTCTTTACAGCAAAAGAATTTTATTCTTCTGGAAATGACTTAATGCTAAAACGAGTAATACTGAAGAAATATTTTCAAAACCCGTGCCGGCCGCTGTGGCCGAGCGGTTCTAGGCGCGTCAGTCCGTAACTGTGCTACAGCGACGGTCGCAGGTTCGAATCCTGCCTCGGGCATGGGGGTGTGTGATGTCCTTAGGTTAGTTAGATTTAAGTAGTTCTAAGTATAGGGGACTGATGACCTCAGATGTTAAGTCCCATAGTGCTCAGAGCCATTTGAACCATCTTCCCACTCATACTTGCATCTACGAAGACGTTTACAGGGCACCATTTTTCTATTTCCCTTGACACACGGGCTCAAAACTTTCCATTTGGTTCTTGGAAGCATATACAGACTTTGAAACTTTCTGGCAGGTTAAAACTGTGTGGCGGACCGAGACTCGAACTCGGAACCTTTGCCTTTCGCGGTCAAGTGCTCTACCATCTGAGCTACCCATGCACGACTCACGCCCCGTTTTCACAGCCTTACTTCTGCCAGTACCTCGTCTCCTACCTTGCAGAAGCTCTCCTGCGAACCTAGCAGAACTAGCACTCCTGAAAGAAAGGATATTGCGGACGCATGACTTAGCCACGGCCTCGGAGATGTTTCCAGAATGAGATTTTCACTCTGCAGCGGAGTGTACGCTGATATGAAGCTTCCTGGCAGATTAAAACTGTCTACCGGACCGAGACTCGAGCTCGGGACCATTGCCTTTCGCGGGCAAGTGCTCTACCATCTGAGCCATTCAAGCACGACGACTCACGGCCCGTCCTTACAGCTTTACTTCCGCCTGTACCTCGTCTCCTACCTTCCAAACTTCACAGAAGCTTTCTTCCAGGAGTGCTGGTTCTGCATGGTTCGCAGGAGAGCTTCTGTGAAGTCCCGTAGTGCTTAGAGCCATTTCAACCATTTTTTAAAACTCGTGGTCAAGACGAAAGGTCTATTACATATGTAGTAAGCTTCTGCAAGAGGTAAAGAAGGTGAGGTTGAGGCCTTTCCAATGTGTAAAAGTCCATTCCTTGTAGCGACACTTAATTGTGTCTGACGGATATAATTCATAAAAAAATTTTCGCATAAAAAGTCATGAACGGAGCTATTTCGCATATAAAAGATATTATTCATCGGATGAAGTAGCTGCATTCTACATCAGAAGTATCGCGTGAACTAATTTGCAACGAACCGCTCATTAGACCATTATATAATAACAATGAATTTTACTAACAAATTTATGGGCAGCCACGCTAGGTCAGCAGTTTGCAACGGCGCCTAACGGTTACTGCTGTTTAGTTGTTCTAACTAGAAGTTCATACGAGCAAATCAGTTGCAACTTTGCCTGATATTGCTTTTACCTTAGATTTTTGGGCTATACACGCTTCTGTTTAAATCGAATAACTCGATGTAGTCATATGGTCGAGCCTCGAAGTGCTACTTTTATGCCTCACAGCTAATTCGCTGCAGATAACCTTTAGCTGTGATCATGCAGTCGGATGTCAATGCTCTGGCTAGGAATTACGAGTTAATGAAGTACACATGTATACAAAGTGAAAGTTAAGTGAATAATTAAATAACAAGCGTTCTATTCTAACGTCTGTAATTGATGTAGGCAACAGATAATTACGTTGAATAATGTTTCTTCAATAAAGAATATCTGAAACATGAAGTGGTCCTACAACACTCACTTAAAATATAGACAGAAAATAACTTTATCATATGCAATATAGTTACGATGAGAGCTTTATGTGAACAGTAGCAAAATCTAACTATTCTCAAAGATACGCGAAGTCTAAGTCCATTTTGCAATCATAATATATGAAATATTCATTTGCTCAAGACAGTTCAGAGTTAAACATGATGATTCACAAATTTACATAGTTCTGTACAAATGCAGAAAGTTAAGAGTCCTACACAGGAGCCTATTCAGACCTCTCGAAATATAGAATCCCTTGAGAAATTAAAGTATTTTAGCGGCTATCATCGCCCGAAATCTATCAGCCACACGACAGAATAAAGCTCTATATATCAAAGACATGTCTGTCTTTTTCAAGAATGAACATAAAAGTGTCCTGAATTGTTACCTTGAGCTCTCCACTCCGAAAGTCCCAGTCTCCTTTTGATTCATATAGTGTTCCACTACTCTCTGGTTCTCCATTGGCTGAAGGTTGTCTCCACCAAAAATGTATCCTTCTTACGTTTTGCATTAATCATTTGACTCAACATTGCCACTTCCTGGGCTAAACTAACATATTATAATAATATTTAAATGAAGAACTATTATAAACGTTCCGCAACACTCACACAACCCGCAGTAACTACAAAGAAACGAGCGTTCAACAATAAATAAGCTAGTATTCTTGCGTATGTCGACTCGCGTTAAATGACAACAAATTAATCGTGGTCTTATTTAAACAATTATTTATGCCTTCTATACAGACAGATCTTTTGGTCAATGTTCCATTGTGGTGTATGCTTCCAAATGCGATTCACCGCTTTAAATTAGCACAGCTTTTTAATACCACATGCACCATACATTTAAATAAAGTTACTGGGAAATTGTAAACTGTTCACTAAATAACTACTCGGGCGTAACACTATGTGAGGTATTTATACTGTATTCATTGGTTGTCTCATTGTGGGGTATATAATGTCCTGACGAACATTTGCATAATAAAAAATATATAAAGGACATTATAAACGAATAAATAAAACTGGTACCGATGGATAGCTTTCTGGGACGAGGGGTATTCTGCAACGCTATCATCTGAGATATCATTTGTTAGAATCGCATGAAGCGTTTAAAGTGGTTAAATCAGAGGTTAATTGTGAAAATGAGTATGAAATATTAATAATTGTAGTTTTAAAGATATTGAAAATATTGTTGTGTCGTTGGATGTGCCTCATTTTTCTAGGACCACAAATGTATTCACATTTGCATCAGTATTTGACTGTGAGTTATTGCTGCAACTTAAAGAGCTGCAGCTTAACCTTGTTGAAGATTCTCTGACACTCCGCCAGTGTTTATGCATCTCTCGAACAAAGTCCATGCAAGCATCAACCATCCAAATACCTAGCGTTGGAATTTAGCTATTTCCGGCAACGCTGCTTGTCTCAGTACCTGAATTCGCCAGGAGTGGCCGCGTGGAGTCATTCTCCCACCGACTCACACCCAGCCAAGCAAGCTAATCAGCTGACCTGAATAACAGTCCTAGATGGACGAATAACTAGCCTGCATGCTCCTAACACTACAAGTTGACAACTTAGTTACTTTTGAACAGAAATATGTTGTCATGAAGGAAAGGGGGATTTGGATGTTCATTTCTTGTAAGGCCCGACTGTTTTTCTTGTCCTCTTTGGTACTGCGTTTGTATTTATGATGGTTCCTCTCAACGAAGGTGTTTCATACACAGCATTTTCCTGCCAGATATAGTAGCTTCATTTATTTACTGTCTCAGTACAATCTACTTGCGGTGCAGCAATGAATTATACGAGCAAATTGACTGAGTGGCCTTGGCAACCTTCTTAGTGCGGTTGTCGCTAAATTGTTTATCGATGTTTTCTAACAACCGGTGCTGCACACATCCAAAAAAGAACGGCTAAGTGGTATTGTTATGAGGTTGAGAGAATTCGTAGAGCCTGGGTTTTGCGCCAATTGAAATTGACTGTTTCGGCATAACTGAAGGATAAGCCATCTTCCTTTTTGTAATGAATTAGTAGGTTGCCTTGTCGGTACATAGTACTGGTATATTTCAATAGTATCAACCTAAAACTCAACTCGTGATGCAGAAAGAAAGCAATGGACAACTTATTTTTATGGATATATCTGTGATCAAAGGGGTGGACTATCATTTGAAGCTTTTGTCCTAGGTACAAAAGAAGGGAACATTTCAAGCTGAACTTCTAAATTTCACCTTTAATGAAGCATTCACACTGAAGAACGCTACAGACACACTATCGTTTCGCCGCCGCAAAAGGTCCCACCTGGAAGATATAGAAACAAACATTCTCGACGTAGAAAAACTTAAATTGTTGAAAACAAAGAAATCGACAAGGCTGGAGCGAATAATATTTGAATTTTGTAGAGGGTTACCATCGGTTTGCTGTAGAATTCTTGAGCGTTTTCTAAATTCAAATACAATAAATTTCCTTGAAAAGACGAAAGCTTCTATTCAGAAATCATGTCACATTTACTAAACATCACTCACGTGGAACTCCGAACTTATCTTGTTTAATATCCTGCGAATCATGAATGAACAGCAAGAGGGCTGTTTAATTTTTCCGGAAAGCGTTTTATACACTGGCCACACTGAGAACTGTTACAAAGAATATGCTAAATAAGTTACCACATACACTGACGGAAAAATAATCGCAGCACCAAGAAGTAATTAACGTAGAATAATGAAACTTCGGTGATACACTTGTCTACGTAACATACCTGTCTATGTAACATACCTGTAACATACCAGTTTTTAATACTGTAAGATTAGACGTTAATGTAAGCGCAGGAAAAGCCATTGCTAATGTGAATGGCTGGTACATCAATAGCCACTATCATGTTGAATGCAAGCATGCAAACGTCCATACATCGTGTCGTACATGTGGATGATGATAGTTTGTGGAATGGAATTATGTGCCTGTTGCAGTTGGTTGGTCGACACAGGGACGATTAATGCAGTTCGTGCTAGAAACTGATGTTGTTGTCAGATGAAGTCCCACACATGATCGATTAGAGACATATCTGGTGATAGAGCAGGCCAAGGCAACATGTCGAAGCTCTGTATAGTATGTTGGATCACAACATCGGCTTGTAAAACACCACCTGGAATGCTGTTCATGAAAGGCAGCACAAAAGGTCGAATCACCAGACAAACAGAAAAATTTGGTGTCAGAATTCATGGGATAATCAAGAGAGTGCTCCTGCTGTCATACGAAATGGCATCCCAGATCAGGTGAAGGCCCAGAGCGTATAGGCCCCAGAGAGATCGCTTGCAAGCTCTCACCTGACATCTTTCTGATCAACGCAAGGCCATCACTGACACCGAAGCAGAACCGCCTTCCGTCAGGAAACATAACAGACTTCCACTTCACCCTGCAATAAGCCCTCCTTTGTCACCACTGAAGTCGCAAACTGTGGTAGTTTGGGGTCTGTGGAACGCACGGTACAACCGATTTAGGTGGTGTCACTGTGGGGCACCAAATGCCGCTCGAGTTGCTGCTGGAGACGCAGTAGGGAGCGCCACACTCATGCACCGAACACGACGTTCCTCCCTCCCGGTAGTGCCGTTCAGTCCGTTCTTCTTGCGACTGTAGCTTCCCGTGGTCACCGCTGCCAGCAATCATGAACAGTGGCTACGTTCCTACCAAGTATTTCTGCAATAACACGGAAGGAACATCAAGTTTCTTGCAGTCCTGTTATACGACCCCTTTCAAACTAAATTTACTTCTTTGACCGGGAACTATGAATCAATTCTATTGATTAGTTTCCTGACCAGTTGTGCGTAACTGATTCTGTTTTCTTTTTATTCTTATTTATGTAATTTTTACTAGCATCAAGATTATTATTACAATTTATTTCATTGTGTAATGTAATGTTCTGGAGGTTTATTATTCCGCTTTGTTTTCTATTAATACGGCCTGCCTTTCGGATATTTTATGATACAATGGGAGTGACTCAGATCTCCAGCTGAATACAAATATTATATAAATAAGAAAAGATTTGCGTTAGAAAAGGGGAAGAAACAAACGTCTGGTTTCAATGACATTTAATGAACAATTACACTACTGGTAATTAAAATTGCTACACCAAGAAGAAATGCAGATGATAAACGGGTATTCATTTTACAAATATATTACACTAGAACTGACATGTGATTACATTTTCACGCAATTTGGGTGTATAGATCCTGAGAAATCAGTACCCAGAACATCCTCCTCTGGCCGTAACAACAGCCTTGATACGCCTGAGCATTGAGTCAGAGCTTGGATGGCGTCTACAGGAACAGCTGCCGATGCAGCTTCAACACGATACCACAGTTCATCACGAGTAGTGACTGGCGTATTGTGACGAGCCAGTCGCTCGGCCACCATTGACCAGACATCTTCAATTGGTGAGAGTTCTGGAGAATGTGCTGGCCAGGGCAGCAGTCGAACATTTTCTGAATCCAGAAAGGCCCATACAGGACCTGCATCATGCGGTCGTGCATTATCCTGCTGAAATGCAGGGTTTGGCAGGGATCGAATGAAAGGTAGAGCCACGGGTCGTAACACATCCGAAATCTAACGTCCACAGTTCAAAGTTCCGTGAATGCGCACAAGAGGTGACCGAGACGTGTAACCAGTACCACCCCATACCACTACGCCGGGTGATACGCCAGTATGGCGATGACGAATACACGCTTCCACTGTGAGTTCACCGCCATGACGCCAAACACGGATGCGACCATCATGATGCTGTAAACAGAACCTGGATTCATCGGAATAAATGACGTTTTGCCGTTCGTGCACCCAGGTTCGTCGTTGAGTACATCATCGCAGGCGCTCCTGTCTGTGATGCGGCGTCAAGGGTAACCGTAGCCATGGTCTCCGAGCTGATAGTCCGTGCTGCTGCAAACGTCGTCGAACAGTTAGTGCAGATGGTAGTTTTCTTACAAACGTCCCCATCTGTGGACTCAGGGATCGAGACGTGGCTGCACGATCCGTTCCAGGCATGGGGATAAGATGCCTGTCATATCGACTGCTAGTGATATGAGGCCGTTGGGATCCAGCACGGCGTTCCGTATTACCCTCCTGAACGCACCGATTCCATATTCTGCTAACAGTCATAGGATCTCGACCAACACGAATAGCAGTTGTCGCGATACGATAAACCGCAATCGCGATAGGCTACAATCCGACCTTTATCAAAGTCGGAAACGTGATGGTAGGCATTTCTCCTCCTTACACGAGGCATCACAACAACGTTTCACTAGGCAACGCCGGTCAACTGCTGCTTGTGTATGAGAAATCGGTTGTAAACTTTCCTCATGTCAGCACGTTGTAGGTGTCGCCACCGGCGCCTACCTTGTGTGAATGCTCTGAAAAGCTAATCATTTGCATATCACAGCATCTTCTTCCTGTCTGTTAAATTTCTTGTCTGTAGCACGTCATCTTCGTGGTGTAGCAATTTTAATGGCCAGTAGTGTACATGTAAGTGATGCAAAGAACAAAAGAGAAAGAAAAAGCGGTGTTTGGTAGGCAGTGTCGACCAGAGGTGACAGTCACCAGGAATGCAACGGGATTATTTGCGTAGGTGGTTTCAGCGCCGTGGGAGTGGCGGTAGCGCGGTGTGCGGTTTGGGGCAGGGAGAGCGCAGCGAGCGAGCGAAATGGGAGGGCGTAATGCATTGCCGGCGGATGGCTCGGCCATCAGAGAGAGAGCTCGCTTAGCAGAGACCAGCTCCACGTAATTAGGCCAGAGCCGCGCCGCTGCGAGTGCCTAACTCACTTAGGCGCGTGGCGTAGAAAAGGGAATGAAGTTACTGCCGGCGGAACAGTGAGACTCTCCAGGTGAGCGACGAACCAGCCGTTCACTGGCGGATTATCGTTCTCAGCGGAGACTACTCGGATTACGCCTGTGAGCTCGAAGATGGCATAGATAAGCAAAAAGATAAGTAAATAACTCATAATACGATACACAAAATAATAGATCTCCTCACATTTCTAGCTTGACAACCTGTCATAAATCAGACCAGTAAGGTGAATTAACTTAATCTTGAGTTCCGAAAAACACTTGGTTCATTACCACACCATGTTTGTTAAATAGAATATGATCATTTGGGTAACAAACGAAATTGGTATTTGAATTTATTCGCTCAAAGGATGCAGTGCGTTATTTTCAATCTACACACTGGCCGATATATGGCCAAGGATGTGTATTGCGACTAGAGTTGTAAGACTACCGCAGGTAGACTATCGTGAGTAAGAGTAGAGTACGGTAGTTTTCCAAATATCAGAGTCAGCTAAAATCGTAACCGCGTTACCTGAACGTTAAGTGTGTTGTATACCTATCGGGCGTTACCTCATTTCGTTAGCTTTGTTTGCATATGAGACGGCTGGAACTAACCATGAATGCCTGTGAGCGTTACACCTGCAACATTCGCCGATATGATCATGTTAGTGCTTCATACTCCCAGGTAGGGTGGCTGCGGCCGGACAAATTGCGTGACTACCACACTCTATGTCTACTTCACCGACTCCTCGTCACGTAGGCACCGCAGTACCTTGCTTCAGAGATTAAACACCTTTCATGCCATCATAAACGAAACACGAGGTCACTCTTATTTGGTATCCTAACTGTGCACACTCACAAAACAAAATCTTTGGCAAACTCCTTTTCAGTTGCCGCTGTTCGCCTCTGGAACTAACTGCCCCTTGCCTTGCGCAAAATTCAATCCCCTGCTGCTTTTAAGAAGAAGTTGAGTCATTTTCTACTATCATCCTCATAACGTGTTCCACAAAATTAATGTACAAGCCCAATCCTCTCCTCTGTCAAATAGCAAAGCTAGTGTCTCCTATCTTGCTCCTTTCTCTTCTTCCTCTTCATCTATCTCTATTAGCCATGCAATCTTCTTTTCCTTTATATTTCCTTAATTATGTTTCACCATGTCTCTATTCTTCTCCTCCCTTCACCATTAGTCCTCCTCATACTCCCTGCTGTTAGCACTCGTATTAAAATCTGTCTCTTTCATATTGTCTAATTACAACAGTACTTATCATCTACGAATATAAACTCTATATCTATTTATTTTTCCATGTGTTCCTTTGTAATTGCTTATTTCAATTTTTCACTAGATGTAGTTTAACATGCCTACTAAAACATATGAATGTAAAATAAGTAGAATGCCTGGTTAGATGTAAGAGAGGGCCTGATGGCCCTAATCTTGCCAGGTTAAATAAACCAATAAATAAATAAAATAAATAAATAGAAATGAGATCAGTGTCTTTCCACAGTCTCCTAGAAACCGAAGGCGGAGTCCATCCAGAAACTAAGTGAGCATATATAAAGGGCCGTGTAACCTACAGAATATTTCTGTTCTGCATAGCTGTCCTCCGATGTGTTACTTAAAAATAAACAGTATTTATAGCAAAATTGAGACTGTCCATTTTTAATTCAGATTTTATTTAAAAAATGGGAATATAGCAAATCTCGTTTGAACACTCCATCGAGCTTGTATACAAAACGTTTTCTGTTATTTATAAACAACCTTCACACTTATCAATAATAACAAGAAACTCTTGTATTTGATCGCGATGAAGAACGCTCTATTGAGTACGAAATACCAACAATATTTATATAGATTTTTTTTCATATTTGTGGATGTAAACTGTGCTTGTATCAAAAGTAATTGCTCTGGTTACATTAAAGCGCAGAAGTCGCGTAATCAACTACTTTTTATTATATTTTGTAAGGACATAAAATTTTAAAATGGAAATTTTCACCACCGGGTCTGACAGTTAATAAAATATTCCTGGCTATTACGTCGTGGTCTAAGAAATTTCACTTCAAAACCCTAGGTTTCGTCCACATCTGTGGAGGACATTTTCAAGGAGGACCGTAGCTTTCTTCAATGTCCGACTCACACCCTGCCTCGCTACTGTGACAGGGTGTGAATCGGACATTCAACATAGCTAAGGTCCTTCTTGAAACTGTAAGGACATAAAATACACGGTGGACTAGCAATGAACGATATGTGGTTCTAATTATGAGCAAAAGAAAAAAAAGAAAGAGAAGTCGTCGACTCACTGTTTCTCCCTCACACATTGATTTATGTTTCGTTCCCTACCAATGCTACCAATACTACCAGTAATCCTATCATTTACTATGACATACACCTAGTGTACCAAAACTACGGAGCCGAAGTGTTACTTGAGCGCCATTCCAATCGTTACACTTGCTATTAATGTTCCGTATTAATGACCTTTAAAAACATTAAAAGCAACGTCAGACATTATGCAGTTTAGTTATCTGCTAATCTAATTTTCATGTCACCCGACCCGCACGCATCAACATTTTGCGTCAGCCCTCTATCTCCCATGGGAGATCTTTCATAGCACTCCTGAGCGACTCAATACGTGGTGGAAAGTCTCCTGGCTCTGATGCAGGCTTAAATACGTCGTGGCATACCATCGACGAGATAATCAACATACCTCAAGTCCAAACTGTCCCATTCATCAATGGCGACTATGAGGAACTTGCGTACAGTATGTTGTCGATGACCAAAAACAGATCGTTTAAATCGATCTCACATGTGTTCGAGTGCCTTAATCTTCACGGAACAGGCAGTGTCAACTCTGGTGATACCAGCATGCTGCAGGAACGTGTGCACGAGAATAGCACGATGTGCATGTGAGTTATCATTCTTCAGGATTAAATTGTCACCTAAATGTGGGCGATATGGTCCTAATACTGGTGGTAGAATCTTGTCAACAACCACGATAGGTGTGTGATTGCCCAATGTAACACCATCCCAGAACATCCCAGAACGCCTTGTTGTACGTGTGGGCCACTATGTTGGGGACGCTGGATATTCTCGGATTGTCCCAGATCACGGTGTCTGCGTTTATCAGGGTACAAACCGACCCGAGTTGAATCCGTAAACAACACCAGACACCAATACTGGAGCGTCCATTCTTGCATGATTTCTTGCCTTTCTGTAATGCAGTCTACGGTACTGTAACGTATAATCTAAAGCTCGCCATGGTCGTCGGAAATGGAGACTGACATCATGCAATCGACTCCTAACGTTTTCACTCTATATATGACGTCCTGCAGTCCCTTCGAAAGCCGAATTCATTTCTGGAGCACTCAGCCCACAGTTCCTTTGACTCAGAAGTTGTAGATATCCACCATCACGTGCGCTTCTCGAATGTGGACGGCCTCTGCGGAGTAAGTCATGAATTCTACGTCCGCACCACATCGGTTTGACTCCATGTACACCTCAAGCAAATCTAGTGGTTCAGAAGCCTTCGTCGAGCAACGTCATGATCCTGACCAGTGAGTACCCTTGGTGGCATGAGGGATGTTTGCTCTACCGTTCCACAGACGTCACTAACGCTTACACATTGGTTCTTTACTTTCAACTGGGACGGAGCAGTCTATTCGAATGCATTCCAACCGTAGGTTGTGCTCATTGTAATTATGTATATGTTTACAAACATCGTCAGGGGTGACCCTCCGATCAGTATAGGGTCATTCACAACAGCAATACATCCGCATGACATATCGGTGTGATACAAAGCATTTGTTGATATGCGTAATTCGACTACATCTCATTAAATGTCTTCTTTATTTCGATGGTTGTCGTATTACGGCTTTTTCATTCTCCGTGCTTTCTACATAGCGAATCTTCCAAGTCCCATGTCGTGTCTAACTTAATTACAATGTTATCGGCCACACTTAAAGATTTTATTTCTTCTCTCTGAGCTCCAATTTTTTCACAAATTCCTCATCGTTTTTCAATAATGCTTACTAATATAAAAGTTGATTGATATTGTGACAGGCTACAATCCCATCTAAGTCCTTGTCCTTCGACTCTTAGTCCTGCTGAATGGTTTCTGTTCAAGAAGTAGATTATCTTACGCACCACATATTTTATCACTTTTAGCTTCACAATATGAAAGAGTGTATCCCAATTACTACGTCAAAAGACTTTTCCTAATGTATAAATGCTGTAAACGTCAGTTTGTCTTTATTTACCCAATTTTCGAGGATAAGTACTAGGGCCAGTATTGCTCATTCTCAGGCTCCAATAGAAGCTGTTGCTTATATCAGTGCGTATCTCCAGTTTCGTGTCTATCGTCGACGGAATGATTCCCCATTCACCTCTCGTCCGTTCATATGGAGACCTCGGTAATACAGAATGGTAACAGAGATGCTAATGTCACATGAACATGCGCAGCGAAGTTTCAGTAACATGTCATACTCAAGACAGTTCAAGTACATACAACACGATTTTTTACCCAGATATGTAATTGTTTCCAAATACATTTACAGTAACGACACATTTGTAAAACAGTGATTTCCATCTAGAACTTTATATTTAGAAATCCATCATTGAACATTGCAACTAAACAAACTGAGTGCATTTAACACGGGTTATCATTGACATGCGAATGTTCACTTTCAGGGCGAATTAACGAAGCTTTACTTAGAAAACTGTCAAAATTACAAACTTAAAAATTCTCAGGTCTTTCAATATCTGACACTAAGATGTGCTTTAACAATTTTTCACTCAGAACTATAACAAGCTTAGAAAGTAGTTTCTGATTCTCCACAATATAAAATTAATTTAGCAAGCACCTCACTACAGCATATAAGAAATGTTAGGGATGACCTTCAACGGTTCTGCTACAACCTGGTCAACTATGGTAAGGGGCACAACATTGTTTACTTGACTAAATAAACTCCACATTTATCTGATTTGCAGCAAGTTTTTAAGTGCATCTGCGTTGAGGAACGTATTGGTTACCCTTTTCAAGGAATCCACATCGCCCTGAGATTGATTCAAGTCTTTCCTGAAAAGTGTTTTCCTGGTGCGAGCGCTATAATACGATATTGTATTTAGATGTGTCAGTGCTAAGCCAATTAGCTAACGGTTCAGCGACCTTGTTAAGGTGAAAATTCGTAAAATGCAGTAATTAACACATTTAACCTGGGAGAGAAATGCGTTTACTTCGTGATGTGCATATTGGTCCAGGATATAAAAAAAATAAAAAAAAAATAAAAAATAAAGGTATCCGCGAGGACCCTGTTACCAAAGTTTGGAGCTGAATTATCTGACGAGAACAGAAAGAGATAGAGGACCCATTGGTGATTCTGCAATAATATACTGATTAATATACTGATACGTTGAAAGGTAATTTTACCAGTCTTAATTACTGCCAGAATTTCAATTTGTGGAAAGTGGATTAATGCCAAGATTCTGTAAAGGATTCGGACATTTGGTTAGTGATGTTTGTTGGTGAATTTGC
Organism: Schistocerca nitens; assembly: GCF_023898315.1. Classification (NCBI taxonomy): domain Eukaryota; kingdom Metazoa; phylum Arthropoda; class Insecta; order Orthoptera; family Acrididae; genus Schistocerca; species Schistocerca nitens. The sequence goes on along the minus strand of NC_064620.1, from coordinate 195,062,322 downwards.
AAGCACAGTCATGAACATTCGGGTAGTGCTTTCCTGCAATTAATATAAATCTGTTTTATGGCTACGCATCATACAGGGTGAAAAGTATTTAAACCGACAAACTCAGTGAGGTTGTAGGAGACATCAAAACAAATATGTTTCCCTAATGTCATTTTTTCCTATGAGGATTATTTAAACCGGTGGAGCCCGTATTACTCTCTTTTGTTGTTAGAGGCCGTATTACGATCTTCAGCTGTTAGAAGGCGTATTACGCTCTTCAGTTGTAGGCAACTGCTGTCCACCTGTGTAGTAGTGCATTGTCTCTGTTTACTAATGGAGTGATACACCTGGAGTGAGTACACTGATATGGTTGGTGCGTACTACGTAGCGCACCACAACGGACGAGCTGCACAGCGGGTTTATCAACAAAAATATCCTAGTCGCCGTATCCCGCATCATACGACCTTTGCTGGTGAGTACCAGCGTCTGCGTGAGACCGGGTCATTTAGCAGATTATCTGGACAGGGACGCCGTCGCACGGTAAGAACTCTCCAATTTGAGGAAGCTGTCTTGCAGCATGTGGAGCGGGATCCTTCAATCAGCACTCGTGCAATTGCACGTAACATGGGGAAGATTCAGACGAATGTAAGAACAGTACTTCGAGAGCAATTCTTACGTCCATTTCACGTACAGCTGGTCCACAACCTGGAACCAGTTTATTATCCACCCAGAGAACAGTTTTCGCTGTGGTACCTGGAATAGTGTGAAATGCATCCTACATTTCCATCCTCTGTGCTGTTTACTGATGAAGCAACGTTCGGGCGTGATGGAGTCTTCAACATGCACAATTCGCATGTTTGGAGTGAGGATAACCCACATGCCACAGTTACTAGCGCTCATCAAGTGCGGTTCTTCTTTCATGTGTTGGTCAGTGTTGTTGGGGACTGTTTAATTGGGCCATATCTGCTATCTAGGCCATTAAATGGTAGGCAATATCACAAGTTTCTCGCCAGAGCATTACCAGAATGGCTGGAAGAGGTCCCGCTCTCGGCAAGACAACGCACGTGATTCCAACATGAGGGGGCGCCGGCACATTTCAGTCGTCGTGTGCGTCGATTCCTGGACTGGCGGTTCCGAGAAAAGTGGATTGGCAGAGATGGTCCTGTACCATGGCCTGTTCGATCCCCAGATTTGTCCCCTCTGGACTTTTTTGTGTGGGGAGAGATGCGCAACCTTGTTTACGCAATTCATCTTGCATCAGAGGAGGACCTGGTTGCCCGCTTAGTAGCAGCAGCAGGAAAAATTCAGGATACTCCTGGGGGTTTTTGCCCGTGTCAGAACATGATCCGATGGTGTAACCTTTGTTTAGGTGTCAATGGAGGCAGTTTTGAAAATCTACTGTAATTTAAAGTGGGTTGTGTTAATGTGTTGTCTCCTAGTCATAAAAAACTGGAAAATTGTTTGCTGGTTTAATTAATTTGCCGCCAGAGAAATCTTCCTCTACCGGTTTAAATACTCCTCATAGGAAGAAATGACATAAGGGAAAAACATTTGTTTTGATGTCCCCTACAAGCTCCCAGAGTTTGTCTGTTTAAATACTTTTCACCCTGTATAACCAAAAATCAACTGAATGAAACCGAATCAGTATCCAAGGATTCAATGTAACTTCCTATGTGTGAACAGGAGATTCACATGCGACCAGAGATAAACGACGGGTGTTTCTCACTATGAGATCGATGTGTTTACCTAAACCCAGTTTTGCTATTAAATGGTTCAAATGGCTCTGAGCACTATGGGACTCAACTTCTAAGGTCACCAGTCCCCTAGAACTAATTAAACCTAACTAACCTAAGGACATCACACACATCCATGCCCGAGGCAGGATTCGAACCTGCGACCGTAGCGGTCTCGCGGTTCCAGACTGCAGCGCCTAGAAACGCACGGCCACTTCGGCCGGCCGTCCTTAGTAATCCAAAGTTAAATTAGTTCTAATGTATCACTCACACTGCATGGGACTTCGTACGGGCGCTGATGACAGTGCAGTTGAGCGCCCCACAAACCAAACATCAGCATCATCACATACATTACATACGACCGTACATCTATACCAGCTAGGATGATATTTTAACAGTCGTGGCGGAACTAGAAGCAATGGTTTTCGTTTTTCACGTTTACAGATTACTTAAACATTTACATTATAGTATTATGTTTTGTAAATCATTGTGGTAGTTGTATCGTGAATGTGTTGTGTGTGTATTAATCCCTGTCTGTGTACAATTTAAAGTATAATCGTGGGAGGTACCTTAAATCTGCGTAAGCTGCATACGAGCTTTCTAGCCAGCAACGTGGAAAAGGATCCATCAGTTTTAGAATCTGGCCCCTGCAGCCTGAGACTGGTCATGTGTGTGTGTGTGGGAGCTGCGTTTGCGTCCGTGTGTATGTTTATTTAGTCAGTTTCAGAAAGAGGCTATCTGGCAGAATGCTTACCTGTTTAGTAGTCTTTTCGTTGTGCCTATCAGCGACTCAAAATCTCTGCTATATGTTACGTAACAACCTACCCTTTTCATAAAACTATCATTAGTTAGAGAGGTGATGTTTGTTGATATAGTTTGTAGACGTAACTGATATGGAAAGTTGGTGTTTTTAGTAATCCTAGGTAAAGACTAAGGGAATTTTGTCATCTTATGGCGAAAAGCAAATCCTACTATAAAATGCAGAGGAAATAAGAAGCCAACGGTCAGAATATTGGTGTGGAACACAGCTCAAAGCAAGCAGCAGATACAAAGCAGGGAGAGGACGATTATTCTCTGACGGAGCTATTGCAATAGATGAAACACTTAATGCCACCAGTAACAAATTTAGCTACCGAGCAGTCGAGTATTTCGACTGCAGGAACAACTTTAGCTACCTAGCAGTTGAATATTTCGATTACAGTAACAAATGTAGCCACTGAGCAGGCAAGTACGTTGGTCACAGTACACAATATACACTATGTGATCAAAAGTATGCGTCCATCTGGCTGAAATTGACTTACAAGTTCGTGGCACCATCCATAGGTAATGCTGGAAATCAGTATGGCTTAGGCCCACCCTTAGTCTTCATCAGAACCTCCACCCTCGCAGGTATACATTCAATCAGGTGTTGGAAGATACATTGGGGAATGACTGCACTGAGGAGAGGTATCGATGTCGGTTGGTGAGGCCTCGCACGAAGTCGGCGTTCCAAAACATCCCAAAGGAGTTCCATAGGATTCAGCTCAGGACTGTGTGCCGGCCAGTTCATTACAAGGATGTTATTGTCGTGTAACTACCCCGCCATAGGCCATGCATTATGAGTAAGTGCTCGATCGTGTTAAAAGATGCAGTCGCCATCCCCGAATTGCTCTTCAAGAGTTGGAAGCAAGAATCTGCCTGTAACATCAATGTAAGCCTGTGCTGTGAAAGTGCCGCCCAAAACAACAAGGGGTGCAAGCTCCCTTCCATGAAAAACACAACCATACCGTAACACCACCGCCTCCGAGCTTTACTGTTGGCACTATACACGCTGGCAGATGACGTTCACCGGGCATTCACCATACCAACACATCGGATCGCCACATTTCGTGCCGTGATTCGTCACTCCACAAAACGTATTTCCAGTGTTCAATCGTCCAATGTTTACGCTCCTGACTCCAAGCGAGGCGTCGTTTGGCATTTACCGACGTGATGTGTGGCTTATGAGCTGCTGCTCGACCATGAAATCCAAGTTTTCTCACCTCCCGCCTAACTGTCATAGTACTTGCAGTGGATCCTGATGCAGTTTGGTATACGACCCTCTTCCAATATCGGCGGTCTCTGTCAGTCAACAGACGAGGTCGGCCTGTACACTTTTCTGCTGTACGCGTCCCTTCGCGTTTCCATTTCACTATCACATCGTAAAGAGCGAACGCAGGGATGCTTAGGAGTGTGGAAATCTCGCGTATAGACGTATGACGCAAGTGACACCAAGTTACCTGACTACGTTCGAAATTCGTGACTTCCGTGGAGCGTCCCATTCTGCTGTCTAGCGAAGTTTAATGACTACGGAGGTCGCTGATATGGAGCACCTAGCAGTAGGTGACAGCACAATGACCCAATATGAAAAACTTATGTTTTTGGGGTATCCGGATACTTTTGATCACATAGTGTACTTTTGTGCAGTGCAATTCTAAAATCATCCTACCTGCCGGAGTGGCCGTGCGGTTGTAGGTGCTACAGTGTGGAGCCGAGCGACCGCTACGGTCGCAGGCTCGAATCCTGCCTCGGGCATGGATGTGTGTGATGTCCTTAGGTTAGTTAGGTTTAATTAGTTCTAAATTCTAGGCGATTGATGACCTCAAAAGTTGTCGCATAGTGCTCGGAGCCATTTGAACCATAAAATCATCCAATAGATGCATATCCATGCCAGAATCTCTTTGTTGTTATATTACATAGGATATATAGAGATTTGTTCGGCTGTTGTAAGTTGAAAGAATTATCACGTGGTTCGTACGGCAGTAAGTGATAAACGGTTTGCTTCGTCAACTGCTAGGTTTGGTTTTGAGTTCGAGGGGGTGGGGGAGGCAGATGTCAGATAGCTGATGTTCTCTTAATTAGCTGCTGGGAGAAGCGATATTATTAGAAAACATATCACTGAAAACCAATTACACGAATAAGCTAGATGCAGTATTTCGAACAGCATTGCAGTTATGGATTTTTATACTAGTGTTTAAATTTCGTATAGTCACTTCGTTGTATGTTGTTTGACAGTACATAATTATTTATATTGGGTTCAATGTGAATATCCCAGCTGCTACTTCTTCAAATTTTTGTGACAAAAATTATACTTTTGACAAGCAATTTAACAAGCGAAGTAAGAAAATGAGCAAACATTTATTCAGAAATTTTGCTGTGACTTCGACTTACATACAAAAAGCTGCTACGCTGTTCCCTACCCCCTTCCGATAACGATTTAACGTCATTACGAAGACCTCGAAGAAGCGTTTTCCTTCCATCTTCTAGAAATGAACTCATTAGTTTGAATATCTAATGAGACATTTCCAGTGGGAACGGAAATGTCTTGATTGCGCTTTCTTTCCTTCGTCGATCGTACTGGTGGAAATATTTCTCCTGAGTATTGGCCTCAGAATTTTGTCAACTGCGTAGTTTGTACTGGGCTTCACTCGGTCTGCTTCTGAAGACAGCGCTTGTCATTCAGTAATCTTCTATTCAGGTTTGCGTACGATGTCGAATGGTCATTTCGTTGCAAGTTGCAGGCGGTTTACGATAACATGCGCAGTAATTTTGAGATAGTTCCCACAAATAAGTCTTCCTGTGTGTTGTTTAAAACTCTTACTCTTTCCTAAAAAATATATTTGCTCGGCTTCTGTCACTTAAGTAAACGCACTAAAGGAAAAACTGCCATGAAAATCACAGAAACGGTGATAATATTTGTTTTTGGATGGGATTCGCCTTGAATAAAAAGGGGTTTTTGTTTTCTGCCACTGCAGCTATGTATGATTTTTCACACTGAGAAATTTATTCGCTCTATAATTTATCACTGTTCAACTTCTAGGACACACAAGACGAAACCAGATAGCAATATGTCGTACAAACAGATGGTTTTCAAATACTTCGGTACAAAGGATCTCCGACAGGAGGTAAAACTGATCATAAGTACACTTTATCCAATGTTTATTAGTTGGATGTGGCAGATGAGATGTAGCTCATTGATCTATTTGGCCAGAATTCGTCCGTGACAGATCGTTCTTTGATAGCGCGTAGCCAAATTATTAAAAGCGGCAAGCACTTCAGAGCGCTGAAGAAGTTTGTCAAAAGGAATTGTATATTGAATTTTTGATACATGACGGGAGAACATTATATAGCCTATCTAATTAGCAGTTTCCACAACCACAGACTTTGGTGGCTGTCATTCTCAAACAGTCTGTACTCTTAAAGAAATGCAAATCTTTTAAAGTAATGCACGTTTGCAAAAGCTTCCTTATTTTTATGTCGTTCCTTTTACATGTGAGTCCATAATAAGTACTAATCTGATGAGTCACTTGACAAAATGGAGAGGTATCCAGATACTTGGTTTGGAGATTGGTAGAACGATGCCTGAATTAACTCTGCGATCTCGAAACGCTATATAAAAAATTGTAAGAATTACTGATTTAGAGGCTATAAAAGACGTCTTAGACGACTGTAAAAGGTGATCGTGGCACTTGATAAAATGGAGAGGTATCCAGATACTTTGTTTGGAGATCGGTAGAACGATGCCTGAATTAACTCTGCGATCTCGAAACGCTTTATAAGAAATTGTTGGAATTACTGATTTAGAGGCTATAAAAGACATCTTAGACGACTGGAAAAGATGATCGTGGACCAGGTTGCTATGTTTTCTGTATCATCCTCGGTTAATGATCTCGGACCTTTCACAATGTCGTGGTAGGTGAATATTTTGTAACCGAGAATCGTGCGATAGGCCTGAACAATCAGAACGTCATCTGGGTTGTTAGGCCACGTCATATTTCCTTCTAAAATAATCGACGTTTCGACCCCTCTGCTGGGACCTTCTTCAGGATGTTTCGGTGTCCACTATTGTAAGAATATTCTAGCAATAGTGTACACCGAAAGATCCTGAAGAAGATCCCAGCACAGGGGTGGAAACGTGGGTTATTTTATAAGGAAATATGACGCAGCCTAACAACCCAAAAAATTTTAACATTAGTGACAACGGCCACGAAAGCCTGCAGACTTACATAAACAGAACGTCGCTCACATACGCTTCCCAAAGCACAGTCCTCCTAAAACACCTCACCGGTTATCCCGCAGTGTCTAATACTCTTATGTAGTGTTGAACGAAGGAAGTAGGCTGTCACAGGTCATTCAGTAATAAAATCCGACATACGTTCAAAAATCATTGATTAATTACTCTTTATTCATTGCATCAAAACGGACTTTTGGCCAGAACCACATTCTACTGTGCAGAGTGCCTGCCTACTTAGTGCATCTAAACGAAGCAATATCAGAGAATTTACACAGGATTTATAGTAGTTACGAGCGACGGTCAGTTAGGAATTCAACACATTTCCTTCTCGGCCCATTTCGGTTTAAAAAATGCGGAATTTGTTGTGGGATATCATGGATTATTCCGGCTTCAGCCCCTATTGTTTAATGAAGATCCGATAGATGGTGGGAGGGGGGGGGGTGGCTATACGCATCCGTCAAAATAGCGCCTGTAACGGAGGAACGTCTACTTTGGCGGAGAACCAGAGCATAGCAGGTATTCATAGGCGCTTGCCGAATGTATACGGAGCCCCGGCAGAGAACAAAAGCCCGGTGAGTCGTTGGGCAAGGCGTCCGTCATCATTGCAGAGGTCAAGATCTCCCGATCGCCCGCGTGCTTAAGTGGTTCTAATGGCTCTAAGCAATATGGGACTTAACATCTGAGGTCATCAGTCCCCTAGACTTAGAACTACTTAAACCTAACTAACCTAAGGGCATCACACACATCCATGCCAGAGGCAGGATTCGAACTTGCGTCCGTAGCAGCAGCGCGGCTCCGGACTGAAGGCCCTAGAACCGATCGGTCACAGCGACCGGCACCCGCGTGCTAGTCGGCCGAACACATCTGTGAGTCCTGCAGTGTTGGAACGTGCGGACTGTCTCATTCAAGGCGCTCGACAGATCACAATCAAATTCTTTGCTGCTCAACTGGATGTCTCTGTTGGCAGTGCTGACACACTCGCCCACTAGTTAGGGTTCTCAAAGATGTGCGGCCTCTGGGTTCCTCGCAGCCTGACAGAAGACCATAAAGAGCAACGAAGGATCATCTGTGGAGAAATGCTCCGTTGGAATCAGTACGTGAATAATATGGAGGTTATTGATGCAGGTAGACCTTGACTCCGATGTTGACAGTACAGTGGTACTTTGCGGGCCTACAGGCGCTGTCAGTAAGATGGTGAATGGTCGTCGTATTGAATGGAGATTTTGTTGAAAATTATGTTTTGTAGCCAAACGAGTGGGTAAAAACGTGATGTATTGGAATCCGGAATAAAACCTACCTGCTTCCAGCAAAAATTTTATAAAGTTTCTTACAGAACGCCCTTCGTATGTCCTATACCAGTACAGGCCCTACAGTAATGTTTGCTAAAGCAGGGAATATATAAATCGCAACCCCATAATGTATCAATCTCTAGATGTCACAAAAAAAGCCTTTACATCGATCTCACAAGAAGTTATCGGCTATCAGAGTTTGTTTTGGTTATGGCATTTTGTCGTATCCAGTAATATAATATCTGCATGGTCAGAAGAAGAGGTTATTGACGACATAAATAAATACTGTACATAGTCTACTAACACTCTCTGTTTCACTTTTCTACGCTTGTAAACTCTCTACAGTCTCGCATGTTCTGCCCAACAATTGGTAGTGGTGGATGAGACTGGCTCGCCGCATCTAAAACTTGCTATATTCATGTCACTACTCCACACTGCCCTGAGCTCTGAACATAATATTCTACGCAATACCGCTGAAAGGCAATTTTAAACCTTACTGCATAAGACGATCCCTAACATTTAAATGAAAAAGAGAATAAATAAAAGTTTCTTACTAACTTTGCTACTGAGGTATTAATGAAAATAATTAGTAATTAAGTATGTATTCCAGAAGGAAGCTACAAGAGACAGAATGAATCAAGAGGAAGGTAAATGGAACAGTTACAGGAAGGAATGTTTGTCTAATTTTTTACAAAGTCGAAGGTTCGCTTATTTGCAATATATTCATAGCACTGACTTGGTAAGATGAGTACAGGTAACTCCTATATCGTTTTCCTCCATATTTCCCTTAAGGAAGTCTGCAATGGGCCTGAGGCGGTAACCTACAACGAACTGGGAAATAATAAATCACCTCTCCTTCATCCTTCCTCGTTATATTAATAATTTCGATCCTTGCAATGTTCAAAACAGTACAAAATTTTGAAAATTTTGTAGTTACATTGTTTAAAGTGAAGCATGGAAGGAGATAGCTAAGACTCTAAACATTTCCACAATGAATAAGTATGTCGATGTGATTTTTTTCCCAAAATTGTAGTGGACAATACGGCGAATTTCCTCTCGTTCGTAAATAATTTTTAACGTTCTTAGCCGCCGATAACGAAGTGCGGTTTTCACTAAGTTACAGTGGACAGCATGGCGAATTTCGTGACGTTCGCAACTTATTTTTATCGTTTATAGTCACCAAATTACAACATCGCCTTTTTTTCTAATGCAACTATGTACTTCTTCTATGGCATTTGAAAGAAGCTTCTAAAAGAACTTCAACGACATAACCTCCATAGGACTTGATCAAACAACATCCAGGTAATAGCGCTGCAAACCATTGACCCACCGTCAGCAGACGAGGTTCCACGAATGTCTGCCCTATTACACCAAATGTACTCACACACTTAACTCAGGTGCAGATCGTCTGTTTTTATCACGGCTCTCATACCAAGTACTCAATAGGATGACCTTGAGCACTGCTATACGCTATAAAGTGTTCCTTGAGAAACAGCACTGCAGGTTGAAAGTCATCTGGAGCTAACGGCAGCACGGGCCCGAGTTATAAGACATTTGAAGCCTTTGAGAGTCGTCGGTGTCCATAACAGCGTAGACCTCTCTTGTTAAAGCTGTCGCCAAAGATAAAAATACAGAAGTGTTAAATCTGTTGGGTGTGCAGACCATTTTGTGTTTCGTGATCGACGGTCCCAATGCTTTCATATGTTCTCTTCGGACTTTCCGTCCCTACATGTGCGGAATGGGAGGGACATCCGTCGTGTTGGTACACAACTGATCGCCTTGTGTCCCGTGGAATGTTTTCCAATAACTGCGGCAGCAGCGTATCTTAGGAACCAGAAATACTTAAGTGAATTTAGATTCCCTTCAGTAAAATAGAGGCCAATAATGCGCGCCTCGAGGAACACGAACCGAGCGTGGATAGATCAAGAGCATTGTTTTTGTTCTCTTCTTTCAGTCAGCGTAGGTTTTTAACTTACAGTTACTGCATACTGCGAAGATAGATTTGCCTATGGTTTGTAAATGATGATTGTTTCTCAAACAAAATGTTGTACAGACATGACAAATTACTTTGCACTTTTGGTGGATAACATTTGGGAAACTTCAACCAATTCTTGAAGTCATTGCCATTAATCTGTAGATGTAGTTAAACGTGAAGAGGATGAAATGCTATGGAATGCAATGCTCGCAGATCACTCGTTTGGTTGATCCGTCTTGTAATTCCGAGATGCCTTTTAAGACATTTGCGTTGTGTGTTACTGCTGCTAAAATTTTAGCTTCATTTCTTTCATTAATTGCTCTACTCTTTACTCGGTGTATTTCATTGTCCACACTTGCAGTTTATAATTTTAGTAAAGACAGTGCTTGGCACGATCTGGATACTCCTCAGCCTACAACAGCATCGCTGTTGTACTTGGTTGGTGAAATTCGGCATAATCGATACTCACTTTTAAGACGGTCGTGTGCATCGTGAATGTCTCAATAGCTTTAAGATCAAGTTATCTGATTGCAGTAACAGCATAACACAGACTCATGGGCTACAAAAATGCATAGATAAAGACAAGAACCATATCAGAGATACGTGTTCGCTTACATTTAATATTCGTATAATAGGGCAGAAGTATGTGCAGCCTTCTCTCTTGACAGCGGGTCAGTATTTGCCGCGCTGTTATTCGATCTCGTTCCATACGCTGCATATCGTTAAAATTCTCTTAGAAGCGTCTTTCAGTTAGAAAAAAACAAAAGCCAGTGTCGAAATTCATGAACTTTGGATGAAGCCTGACCAACAGGCATTACGTGTATTGAGCAAATATAATAGTGCATTGAGAATGGCTAGCTTCCAGACGAAATCTAGATCTGTACAATAAAATTTAGAAAGGACTTCTGATACCTGGAATCTACAAATTACAAATTTGTGCAACTATTCGTCTCCGCAGTCTCCGGTTCAGAGATGTCGGGTCGCCGATGGGCGAGAGTTACCTCTAGTAGGGGAGGTGCGGGGGTGGTTGCAAGTCGATAAATTCTCATGACCTCATAGACTTTTCATAGCTAAGAATTTGAGGGTCCCTTTGTTCGGCGGGTGTGATTTCATCCAGCATGCCGGTATGGTATTCGATTATGCCTTTAGTGTCTTTTATTTTAAGTTTGCACCTCACCACCGTCTCTCTCTGTGTTCGTGCCAGCGGTCTTGTGCAGGGAATATGAGCTACGTGTGCAATGTGCAGGTTGACACGGGGTGTCTTACGGCGCATGAGGTGCAAGCGCCGCGCGGGGTTAGCCGAGCGGTCTAGGGCGCTGCAGTCATGGACTGTGCGGCTGGTCCCGGCGGAGGTTCGAGTCCTCCCTCGGGCATGAGTGTGTGTGTGTGTTTGTCCTCTGGATAATTTAGGTTAAGTAGTGTGTAAGCTTACGGACTGATGACCTTAGCATGTAAGTCCCATAAGATTTCACACACAGTTGAACAGTTGAAGTGCAAGCTCTCAAACAGTTCTTGGAGCGCTATCCTCAGTTGTTATCGGACAAGTTGGGGGAGACAGAGATTCATAGGTATGACATCCAACTAACCGATAGTGTGCCCGTCCGTCATACCCCTTATAGGCTGTCTCCACCGAAGATGCAGATTTTGAGAGCTAAAATAGGTAAGATGCTACAAGAGGGGGTGATTAGACCATCAACTTCGCCTTATGCTTTGCCTGAATTTCTAGTGCCAAAAGACCAGGATTGCGATTTTAGTATGGTAGTTGATTACCGGAGGCTTAACAAAAAGGTGATGTTGGAGTCGGTTCCCTTGCCCGATTTGCACAATTGCTTTACCTGGTTTGCTGGTGCTAATGTATTCAGCATCATAGATCTCAATCAGGCATATTACCATATACCCTTTGCCGAGTCATCCAAGCCTCTGACAGTGTCTTGCACGTATTGGAATTTGAGTTGAACATGGTCCCTTTTGGGTTGGCCACTGGTGCCACTGCGTTGTCCCGCTTGTTGTATGTGGTCTTAGGGAACTTGAAGTTCGTCTGTGTCTACAACTATTTAGATGACGTAGTTATCTACAGTCGCATCTTTGAGAAACACCTTGTTCACCTGGAGCAGGTTTTCCTAAGGTTGCGTTCGGCTGGCCTCACCGTCAAACCATCTAAGATCACCTTTTCTTTCTTAGGCTATGTGGTATCGGCAAAAGGCAGAAGTATCGACCAGGATAGAATCAAGGCCTTACGGGAATTTCCTCCTCCCCAGAATAATAAAGATATCACTTGCTTCATTGGCTTGGCGAATTTCCTCCGTATATTCATTGCCAATTTCGCTCACCTCGCAGCCTCCCCTTAATGATCTTCGGAAGAAGAATAGCGATTTCGTATGGGAAGAAAATCAACAGCGAGCCTTTGCACAGATTAAGACTGGAATTACTAATCCCCCGTCGTTGGCTGTGCCGGACTTTAATAGTACGTTTGTGGTATAGACCGATGCCTGTCATACCAAGGTAGCGGCAGTTTTACTTCAAGAATATGAAGGGGAGAGGCGACCTCTAGCTTATGCCTCATGGCGACTGACTGCTCCTGAATCCAACTATTCTGTATATGAATTAGAGGCTCTTGACGTTGTTTTTGCCTTGGAAAAGTTTTGTTCCTATTTGGAGCACAAAGAATTTCTATTAGAGACGGACAACTAAGCATTAGGTTGGGTCTTGGCGAAGCCGAGGAAGACTGGCCGAATTGCACTTTGGGCAGTCCGTATATTTGACTTTCGCTTTCGAGTCAGACATATTAAAGGCTCGACTAATGCAGTTACCGATGCTCTGAGTCGTATATTTACACCCGACTACCAGGAACATCAGGAGCAAGGCGAACCGGACATTAGAGTTGGGGCGATTTTGTCGACCTTCCTGACCTATTTGGTGGGCTTAAGGAGAAGCAGGCTGCAGGACCCGTGTTGTGGTCCGATTCGAGAAAGGGTCACGGTTGGGGTTTCGGTGCCGGGTTATTGCCTCCAACAAGGGAAATTGTGTAAGCAGGGTGTTGGCGATCGACAATGGACGGTGTGTTTGCCAATTGTCTTAGTACCGATGGTTTTCCGGTATTATCACGATTCTGTTCTTGGCGGCCATTTGGGCCTGTATAAGATCTTGGTCAGCATCCGCGAATGTTTTGTGTATCCCTCTCTTCATCGCGACATTAGGCGATTGGTTGCGCAGTGTGATCTCTGCAAAATGGCGAAGCCTGATTGCGGAGTGTCTCGTGGGCTTCTACACTCGCAGAGGGAGCAGTAACCACTCGATAAAGTTTTTATCGATTATATTGGACCGTACCCCGGACAAAGAAAGGCAACCGTTACATCTTGGTTGTCGTGGATGCTTCCTACTGGAGGAGGTCATTGTGGAAATCACCAACCATTTGTCGAAGGTCATATCGTGGTTCGGACCACCGAAATCACTGGTACGCGACAATGCTCCCGCCTTTTGTCTCGTGTGTTTAAGGCCTTCTGCTTCAATCATGGTATAGACATATTACCACCACGCCTTATTATCATCCTAAGGCGTCATTTGCCAAAAGAGGTAATCGGAATTTAGAAAGAGGCCTAACCATTTTTACCATGTCCGGTCACCTGCTAGATGGGATATCACCTCGCCCTGGTTCAATCAGGCGTTTGATACGGTCAAACATGAGGCAACTGGGATGACACCCGCGGCGTTAATATTTGCCTATACCATTAATTCTCCGTTATCAAACTTGTGGAGTATAAACAACCTCTTACCAACGTCCATCACCCCTCAGAGCCTCAATGAGAATTGGCAAAGGGCCACACGGAATACCGGGGCAGCCCACCGGCAGCTCCGATATAACAAGGGTCGTAGAGCATTTTCGGGAAAGATTGGTGACCTGGTTTTTATCTGAATCTTGGCGGCAGGAAGGTCTCTCAACAAGGGAAGTGTCCAGGCGTCTCGGAGTAAACAGTTGTGGACAGTGTCGATGAACTGTAAATAAGATGGCATCGCTCATCAATACGCCGTGTACCCGAAGTCCAGCCGCGAACGCACGGAAGGCCTATAAAATTGGAGGAAACGTGCCCTGTCCGCTCTCTATTACATGTGGCTGAGGCACTTTAAGAGATACAGTGTCTTCAGGGTTCTAGCTTTCACCTCGCTCGTATGTGGCAGCCACGATAGTTTCGCGTCAGAAATGAGGCCCAAAAATCTCACTCAGTCTCTATAGTGTAGGATGGTATCTCCCATATGCAAGGCAGGCAAATTAAAAATGCTACTGGAACGATTGAACAAACACACTCATCCGCAGAAAACTGGAAACTCGTCTTTGCAGTAAGCAATGTTAAGTTGCAACTGAGGAGCAAAGGTGCCCTTAATCAGGCGTATCATACCTTACCTCAACGATAAACCCGACGTGATTGGTCAGTAAACTGGTAGCTGCATAAGGCAAGGCAAGAAGAGAAAGATCCCCCACTAAGAACAAATTAGCCGACAGACTGACTTTTCATTATGGGGGTATAGATGACTGAAAAAAGTACCTCCTTATCCAGTTAAATCCTTCGCACAGACGTAGTCTCCAACCTGATTTCAGAAGGTAACGCTAAGTGATATACTGATAGTGATGGGTAGAAGATCCAATTTACTGTAAAGTACTACGTTGTTAAATTATTTCGAGTTGCTGTTTTCAGTCCTGAAGATTCCATACAGTTTCATGCGGCCCGCCAAGAAATCGTCTTCCGAGGTAGCCTCTTCGTCTCATAGCAGCACACTCACCAAAAGTTCACGGCTATTTGTTGTATATATTTCATCTCCGTCTTCTCCTACAGTCTTTAATACTCTACAGCTTCCTCACACACCAATGAAGTTATTCCTCGATAGTAAATGAAAAGCATTAAAATGATTATATTCTATATCAGCAACAGATTGCTTTTCATTTATTATGTTAATGTACCAAACAGCGTTTGAAGTTTCAGCTAAAGTGACATTCCGTGGACCGTAACAAAGCCCTATCACCCTGCCCGTTCTTCTTGTCAGTGTTCTATCCAGATTTTGTTCTCCTCGCTGATTCTGCAATGAACCTCCAGATTTTTTTTATCAGTCCTAGTAATTTTCAACATATTTCCATAGCACACCAACATTCTCCCTTTTTTGTTGTTGTCCATGATACACTTCAAAACAAAGCTGTGCTCGAAACGCTCAGGAGTATCTTCCTCGGGCTGATCGGGCTGATCGTTGTTCCTAGTGGGCTTCTGTCTGACAGGACGGTCGGTTAGCCGTGGACGCTACGTTCCAACGCAGCGTCCGCGGCTAATGGACCGCTTTCCACGAAGTGGGGCCGGGGCTGTTTCTCAGCTAAGTAACGTAGCTTGATATGGTACCACGGTACTTTAGCTTTTTATATTTGACCGTGCCTTATTCTGGCATGTAATAGTTTATTTTATGACTCTGAAGAAGGCTACATTACTCTAGTTGAAACCTGGGTAAAGACCAGTAACATTTCGCAACTGAAGCGGATTTTCGAAATATTAATTTATCACAGTTGCTGAAAGGGCTGCAACATGTTGAAAATTCTTAGACTTCCTAATTATCACCAGATCCAACGTACTTCACCGAAGAGAATGTTTACAGTATATTTTATAGTATTTAATAAGCATGGGAAACTATAACTTTAACGGAAGTATTACGACGTTACACACAATGCGCTCTACTTTTGTATCTAATACTACGTTGGTGTGCAACACGTAAGGACGAAAGTAAATTTTGCGTGACCTTTCACTACCATTTCACATAGCTCGATGAGACCTGAACCATGCATAGAAATAATTGCTACAGTGAGAAGGAATTAAGGAAAACGTGGAAGGGAGGACCCACGAATATACCTTTCTTTTCACACAACCTTTTTCTTTAACAATATATAACCACAAATTTTTGTTGTTTTTACAAAATGATAAATTTTACAAATTTATTTTGACGTTGAACCTTAAGATGAATAAGCTATTGCAAAAGAAATCAGAACAGCAAACAATATGATTAAGATTACGAGACTGCCGGACCTGCAGCCCGTTCGTTATCGGGTGAAACAGCGGTGTTTACTACCGTGCTGGACACAGTCTTTCTTATTAAATGCCCTTCTGAACCCATGAAAACTATATAAGCACCATTGATGACAAAAGTGATTCAGTTACTCAGTTAATTTGAAAGTTGTATGTCGGAAGGATCGGAGTTAAGATGCGCACCAGTGCTTAAAGGTTAAACAGATTAGGAAACAATATAACAGTGATAAGGCTAGCTTTAAAGCCACCAACCTCTTAATTTCAATTGGCAACCAAGGTGCGACTGGATCCCAACCCGTCCATTTTGACAACCTTAGTTTGACTAATGCCCTGGTGACAGTTGGCTGTTAATGTTTTCAAAGTTAAACTAATTGTCAGTTATTATGATCGCTCTGAAGGAGCTTCTTAAAGCATTACTTATAAGAAGAGAACTCACTCGATGGAACCGCAAGATCCAGTTACAATACACCAATAAGACACGGTCTTTCAAACACAGCAAAGCACAGCTTAGTACAACAGGTTGTTCAGACTGTAACTAATGACTGAGAAATGCAATTACAATCACAGAATTGGACCGATTAACGTCAAAAACCTAACCACAGGAGCCCTGTTTGTTTAACGGCAACCTGTGCCTTAGTACAATTGTTCCGGCTGTATTTACGACCCGGAAATGATTCATTAGAACATTAATGATCGGGTATAAACCAGAAAGGAAAGGCAGTATAATAGCGGAACTAATTTTCAAACTTCTAGTGTCTTAGTAAAAGCCGGCCGAAGTGGCCGTGCGGTTAAAGGCGCTGCAGTCTGGAACCGCAAGACCGCTACGGTTGCAGGTTCGAATCCTGCCTCGGGCATGGATGTTTGTGATGTCCTTAGGTTAGTTAGGTTTAACTAGTTCTAAGTTCTAGAGGACTAATGACCTCAGCAGTTGAGTCCCATAGCGCTCAGAGCCATTTTTTCTTAGTAAAATACTACAGCCTATATTTACGACCAAAGAGTTGACCGAGTAAAACTCTGAGGGTGGGGTACAAACCAGATAATAATGACGGCAAGTAGAGTATGAAACAAATCAAATAGAGGATCACAGAATGTTACTCCCCTGTATCAACAATCAAATCCATGGATCCACGGTGCGTCGCAACGGTTACTGAGTGGTGCCGATAAAAGCCAGATAGAAGAGGATAGCTAGGCCACGAGAGGTCGTCAGACACAAATGTTTCCAACCATCCGACGGGATATAGGCTTGCTTCTTGTACTCGACGTGCCCCGGTGTTGTACTTCGGTATCTTCTCTCTACGCAGGCAGTCCTTGCACAGCTCGTGGCTTTGGCCACTCGGAACTCGAGACTGCCTCTTGTCGCGACGCTATCACCCATCCTCAAACATCGTGTCTCACTCTCGGCCCAGCGAACCCCGTATATGTATCAGTAAGTAAAAACCTTCTAAGGACACATCCCACAGATACCAGCTCCTCCTCATAGATATTTGCAATGGGGCGGAAGAGGGCTAGTCGGTATTACACCTGAGCCAGTGGTGCCCGACAGAACAGTCTACTAATTCAATGGTGCCACGGCTCATAAAATACAATCTAGAACAAAAGGTGGAAATGAGTGTTTGGGGTCACTGGCCGAGAGGACACTTGCGGGGCAGGTCTGGCCGCCTTACTGCAGGTCTTATTACACTACTGGCCATTAAAATTGCTACACCACGAAGATGACGTGCTACGCACGCGTAATTTAACCGACAGGAAGAAGATGCTGTGATATGCAAATGATTAACTTTTCAGAGCATTCACAATAGGTTGGCGCCGGTGATGACACCTACAACGTGCTGACATGAGGAAAGTGGCCAACCGATTTCTCATACACAAACAGCAATTGACTGTCGTTGCCTGGTGAAACGTTGTTGTGATGCCTCGTGTTAGGAGGAGAAATGCGTTCCATCACGTCTCCGACTTTGATAAAGGTCCGATTGTAGCCTATCGCGATTGCGGTTTATCGTATCGCGACATTGCTCCTCGCGTTAGTCGAGATCCAATGACTGTTAGCAGAACATGGAATCGGTGGGTTCAGGAGGGTAATACGGAACGCCGTGCTGGATCCCAACGGCCTCGTATCACTAGCAGTCGACATGACAGGCATCTTATCCGCATGGTTGTAACGGATCGCGCAGCCACGTCTCGATCCCTGAGTCAACAGATGGGGACGTTTGCAAGACAACAACCATCTGCACGAACAGTTTGACGACGTTTGCAGCAGCATGGACTATCAGCTCGGAGACCATGGCTGCGGTTACCCTTGACACTGCGACAGGAGCGCCTCCGGTGGTGTACTCAACGACGAACCTGGGTGCAAGAATGGTAAAACGTCATTTTTTCGGATGAATCCAGGTTCTGTTTACAGCATCGTGATAGTCCGTGTTTTGCGTCATCGTGGAGAACGCACATTGGAAGCGTGTATTCGTCATCGCCAAACTGGCGTATCACCCCGCGTGATGGAATAGGATGACATTGGTTACACGTCTCAGTCACCTCTTGTTCGCATTGAAGGCACTTTTAACAGTGGACGTTACATTTCAGATGTGTTACGACCCGTGGCTCTACCCTTTATTCTATTCCTGCGAAACCCTTCCTTTCAGCAGGATAATGGACGACTGAATGTTGCAGGTCCTGTACGGGCCTTTCGGCATACAGAAAATGTTCGACTGCTGCCTTGGCCAGCTCATTCTCCAGATCTCTCACCAACTGAAAACGTCTGATCAATGGTGGCCTAGCAACTCGCTTGACACAATACGCCAGTCACTACTCTCCATGAAGTGCGGTATGGTGTTGAAGCTTCATGGGCAACTGTACCTGTACACGCCATCCAAGCTCTGTTTGACTCAATGCCCAGGCGTATCAAGGCCGTTATTACGGCCAGAGGTGGTTGGTTGTTCTATACTGGTTTCTCAGGACCTGTGCACCCAAATTGCGTGAAAATGTAATCACATGTCAGTTCTAGTGTAATATATTTGTGCAATGAATACCCGTTTATCATCTGCATTTCTTCTTGGTGTAGCAATTTTAATGGCCAGTAGTGTACACTCGATGCCACATTGGGCGATCTGCGCTCCAGATAGGGATGAAATGATGATGAAGACAGCACAACACCCAGTCCCTGAGAGGAGGTAATCGAACCAGGACCCGTAGGACAGCAATCCGTCACGCTGACCCCTCGGCTAGCGCGGCGGACAGTGTACAACGAAATACAACGGAAAGAAATGCGCCATGAGACGAAGACAATTGTCGCTTTTGTTCAAAGACGATAAGGGGAGTCACAGAGACTTATGGTCGATGGTTTCCTGGATTACAGAATGTCGGGAGATGGTTCTCAATATGCTATGTCATCAGCTCGGACGGAATGTGCGCTCATGCTGACCACAATGTTGGGAGGAAGTTCTTGTGGTAGGGCGTTCCATACCGCCGACAGCGTGCTTGACAATTGCTAGGTGGTCGTTGCCGCATGTAGACGAGCTGCACTAAGCCTCCTCAACGCATCCCACACGTAGCCGATGGACAGTATAATCCATTCCCTGAACTCACACCCGTAGCAAGAGCTCCCTCACTTGCACTGTTAGATACTGTCGTGCATTGCTATTCTTACAAATGTGGTCAAGGCCTAAAGCATTCCTTACAAGACGAACATGGAGAAAGAGTAGCCTGTCATAATAACCAGCGTAGGTGCACAATGTTCAAACATTTGGCCGTCAGTACACCATGAAACATTATGCCTCCCGACACCATAACGACTGGATTGCCAAACGTTACTGTTCGAAAGCGTTTCTGGGTTTTTTACACATTTCCACCTCTTGGCATATAATGTTACTTCCAGACTCGCTATTAACACTGAATCTTCTCTCATTCGAGAAAAACCAGCGACTCCTCGCTGGCCCAACCACTATAATCTTGGCAGTATCACAAACGGTGTCGCTGAAGACCGTGTTTCTGCAGAACAAAACATACTGGTAGTCGGGCAAAGAAAGCATTCTTACACAGCCGCCGTGCCCTGTGTTGCGTGCCTTGGAGTCCTCTTAAATGTTGTTGCAAGTGCACCCGCTGTTTGACGTTGTTCTTGGTTGCCTGCTGCAAGTTATACCGGCCATCTGCTGCTCTAGTTCACCACGGCTGAATGTCTCATCTCCTTCGGGTAGCAGGTGCCTGTGGTTCTGAATGCTTCCCAAGATGTCAGCAGCACCAAACTCCTGGGCTACACTTCGTCCGCCTTCCAGTTTCCCGATGAATCTTCCCCACGTGAAGTCATCGGGATGTTGTCTCTTAGCTGTGTTGTAAGGAAGACAGCACTACACCGTAAGAGCTCGCTGATTGACGTACTCTGCCTTTTCGCGTTCCTTCGTCTGTCTCGGGTTGCAGGACCAACCCCTTTTGGGGCTTAAGTTACACTGGCATGACGGAAGGTGACGTTCAGCTTCCTGTGTACGACTGGGAGACCTCTGGCAACATTCTTCCGCAATTTCATTCAATTCCACTGATTACTTAATATGTTACGTTACTTCATCTAACTTCTCTTAAGGGGACCTGGACATCCAGAGGGCTCAAAAAATCGAATTTTGTATTTAATAAAAGTCTGTAATTTTGATTATAAAAATATATACTTTACGTATAGCACCTCATCATTTTTGTGTTTAAATTCCTTTGTAACGCAGACGTGGCGCGTGAAAGCTTAGCTGTCACACTACTGTCAAACACAAAACCTTGCCAAAGCTGCATCGTTACTTAATTTTGACGCCGCTATTTCCATAGCAACTCGTCTGTGTAGTATCGTTGAAAAACATATGTACTGTGCTATGAGCAAGGATTTATTTTAGTCGATATTTCTGTCAATACAAGTCGATTATTTGTGCTTGCTTGTGTTCTTCGAGTATGTTCGCGTTGCTGTTACTGCATATTTCAACCATTTTACATCGTCAAGGGCCAAAAACTAAGACGTTTATTTGCAGTCGCAAAATTTGCAGCGATCAACACAAGTGTATTGTTGGAAATCGTAAACATGAAGAAATTGTTATGCAAAGTCAAGTTAGGCATCAACGTTCGCCAGGTGGGCCTTCAAAACGCAAATTGAAACACCTCGCCGAAAATAAACAAGTTGTTTATGTTGTAAATGGTAAAAAAACGCTTATATTTCAATTAGCAAGCAAAAGTTTTCATAATGTCTGAGCCTAGTGCGGCTCGTGTTGATGCCGTTCATAGCCCGGCATCTTTTAATAACGACAGTGGCGTTTCGTTTTCTTAGTGTGTTCACTGGCCCCACTACGTTTGCTTGACTTCTCTGTCTGTGACTAGCAGCACCAACGCTTATCGATAGCGCATACTGTGGTATGATATTTGGACTGGTCTCTAGTATTTCCGGGTCGTCGTGTGTCGAGCTAGTGAGTAGGGACGGAGCAGGAGTGAGGTCCGGACAGCCAGTACTCGCCTGACCGCTGGCGACACACATGCACTGTCCGACGGAAGGATGTGGTCGCGAGAGTGCACAACCACGTCAAGGACAGGTTTCAGCGAGTTTTAGTTGAATGGATCCTGATATTCGAGTAGTGACCGTCGAAGTGACCTCATGGTATTAAGTTGTCAGTCAACGATTCATGCTGGGATCTTTCCTTTGCCTGACTTGAGTGGGGACGACCGTTGGTTGGTCGTTCGGTCGGTCGTCGCAGCGGACGACGTGCATTTGATCTTTCGATCACTTTTGGCTTCTGTATGTTTGTACCGACTTATAATTCGACCGTGTTGTTTCACAGTGACTGGTTTCAGTAACGTGAGTTATTGGTAAAATTGTTTTCCCAGATCCGTGTTTATCTTGTGGTTTTGAATCAGCAGTTATTTTCATGCTGTCTGCGTAGTGGATTTGGTGAGGAGTTGCAAACGGACATCAATTCGGTTGGTGGCGCAGCAGCGAGCATGTCCATGCAGCGCTTGGACAAGTCGGGGCTACTGGTAGCGTGCTGCCACTACCGGATCGAGAAGGGGTAGCTGCAAGAGCGACGACTTCGTTGCACACCGAACCCTGGACGAAGGAGTTAACTGATAATGCAGTCTCGACTATTCTGAGTTCTCGCCTTTGGTCGACGAGTTGTTGCTCCCAGGGCCACTGAGCCTGGCGGCTACGAGTGAGGTGTTTCGAGGTGGTGAAATATTGCAGCCGTCTTTCTTTCTCTATTTGTTATTCATCATTGAATGTAGTATTATTCTTATTATTGAATTGCAACCAGCGGTATTTTCTGCCTTGTGGCCGCTAACAACCCAGTTACTTGCCGTGGAGGTTACCGTACTTTTCCAGCAGTGTACCTTTCCTCGTCGTGTTGATGTCGTCCGACACGGTGTGTAGTTCGATAGCCCCTTGTATTGTAATGTGCTTATTTTTTGGGAGGTCTACCTTGGTTCTACTGTTTCCTTCGGCCTTGGGTGTTTTCTGAAGACATAGTGCTGTCTGCCTCTGCGCCGTTGCCTAAAGATATTCCATCGTTGTACCGGTGATCGGACATTAGGCGGATTGGTTAGTCGGTCGGTCGGCGCTTAAGCTGCCCCTAGTTTGAGTTGCCATCCATTTACGTGAGTACAGCTCTGCCTGTCTCACGTTACCTTATGTTTGAGTTACCTTCCCAGGCTGACCCTTGGAACATTTGCTGAGAACCACTTGTCCTGATTCCTTAGATTGTGATGTTTGTTTTAAGGATATTTGTAATTTTGTAATTATTGTTGGTGTGGCCTTCAGCTGAGCAATAATTTCACCTTTTCTTAATAAGTTCCTTCAGCTGTGTTACAATAAGTTTTTTTAAAGCAAACATGTTTTAAAAGCTAAACATTTGTTGAAATGTGTGCTATTTGGAATTGTTCTTCTAATTCAGGCCTTCATCCACTTGTTTAAGGTTATTATTGGTGGCCTTCGACCCTAAAATTGTGGATTTTTTTTTTCTCTGGGAAGGCCTTCAGCCGTCATACAGTCAATATTTTTTTAATAGATTGTTTTAAAATTTAATTTCTTTAAATAAGGTTTACGTATTTGTTGTGCAACCGAGAGTAACTGATTACGGCCCCATCCACAATCTTACCTTATCCTGTCCCATCCCGAGAAACCAGCTTTCAATTTCTTTTCTCATTTACTAAATGTAAGTACTAAAATAGAGAAATACACCTTACGTTTAGTGAGAACGTAACTTAGAGAGCAGACACATGAAGCGTAAAGTAACGAAAAGTACAGTGAATTCTCTTGTGACATGAACAAAACATAGTGAAGAGAATGGTTTCATTGCTTATGCCATGAAATCTGGTGTGAAGGGAAGAAAAGCAGCCCGGATAATATGTGCTATGATGGAACTCCCACACTCACTTACAGAATTTGAGACCTAATGGAAATGGTCGCACAATACACCAGCAAAAGTCAGTAAAGCATCTAAGTAGAGGGCAGCGAGAAAAACTGTAGATATTTCTCAATCTACAGACATTGCTGCTGCATTAGACGGTTCTTTGCAGAAGAGAGGCCATATGTCACTCAACGGAAGTGTCACTGTTACCTCTGTAGATACAAGCACGATGCTAGACTGTGAATGACGAAACACTGTCAAGGCTGTGCCTGTAAGGTAGACGACCACAAATATGACAAAACTTTAAAGATTTCAGTGGTAATATGGAAACCAAGGGGACAGTCTCAGTTTTTAGTAGGTCAGTTGCTAGATCAGGTGTGTGATGCCCTGACAGCCTTGCTGACTTTAAAGGCTTCAGTAGTATTGTGGCTGCTAAACCATGTCGTGAAACTGCAATAGAAAAAAAAACGGAGTGCATGGGACACATACAGAAGAGAATGGGGACATGACTTGGGAAACTCTCCAAGGTCAAGAAAGGAAAAAAAAAACTCTCTGTTGCCAGAGCAAGTGGTGGAGAAGGCAGTCTCACTAAATCAGAAATAGAAAACCTCAGGAATCTAGAGATACAGCGAAAATGTCAGTGAGATGCGAAATGGGCAACTGTCTTTCAGAGAATATCCACTGACGAGCATCCACAACACGATCTCTGCCCAAATCGAAACACTTCATTGTGCAAGTTCAATATGTGTGCAGCAAATTGACAATGCACACCCCGTGCCAGAACCTGTTATGTTAGAACTAAAGCCAGTACACTGAGATCTTGCAGAATGTAAACTCCTGAAAAAAAAATGTTTACATTCCAAAACACAGAATCAGAATGAAAGTTTCAGTAGTTGCATTTGGAACGCTTCCAGAATACTGTTTTCTTTTGGCATGCCCAGCTTTTCAGATTGGTGTGATAGATGCAAAATGTGTTTTAATGATAAAGTATCAAGCAGATTAAAAATCGTGAGTAAAATCGGGGACCATATCAAAATAGGGCTACTACGAATGGACTGACGACGTGTCACTGATCGTGGAAAAGGTGGACAAGCGTGACAAACTAGGTCACAATAACAAAGAGAAGAATTAGAACTGAAGAAGACGGAAAGGATAGCCAGAATCAACAATTATGGAGATGGAATGTTTTGACATGTTATCATTGAGAAGAAATACGACCCGCAAATCTTTAGTTGCAATTTCCTGCAATCCGAATTTTTGTATATTTTATTACCTTCACCAGTGATAAAACTAGAGAAACAAAATTTTTCATAAATAATAATAAGGGGCTCTACCCTATACAGCGAACAACATTATTCAACCATGTATTAAATATTTTACGCTAGAGCATGTCTTAACTTCTGATATTAATAGGAGAAAAGCATTGATTTCTAAAAATCATTTTTGAATCACACAAAAGAACAAATTCGTAAATATTCCTTGTTTAATGTTTTAACAAGTTCATAATTAGCAGAATCAAACTCACTTCGACCTTTTATTTTCAGTAATGTGGAAGTACATTTCACTTAAAATAAAAACAACGTCAAGTTCAGTAAGTAGGAATAAATCAATGTTCACTGCACTACGCATTCCACAGTTTTCTAACTTCTTTCACATAGTGGTCACAATATACTAATGATGTTATTAAAGTTTTATTCCCATATCTTTTAAAGTTTGTAAGTTATTAAATTCCAGAATATTACTAAAAACTTCAGGCCATGACGTCCAGGTCCCCTTAAGTTTTACAGAGCCGTGTATTTCGCCGCAGACTTGAATAAATACCGACTGTTCGTTGTGGCAAAAAATATAGTTCCATATTCAATGTTTCAGTGTAATAGTATTAGCACCGGTGCTGTATATTAAATGCTTACATATTCAGTAGGGTAGAATGACATTATGCTCACAATGTTTTGGTCTTGCGAGAAATTAGAGTTCTGTTTCCTAAAAGTCGATGAGAGATTCTAGTCCATTCAGTAAGCGAGGAAATAAAAAAGTGGATTCATAATACTAACTCACTCTTCACTTTTGGTATTTAATGAGAATCATTGATAGAAGACTAGTACCTCCCTACGTTTGGACGTTGTCCGCTATGTTTGTGAAGCCATTTCGCCCTAACACTACCAACGATATCACATGTTACCATATTTTGTTGGAGTAGGACTAGCAGTAGTAGTAGTAGTAGTAGTAGTGGTAGTAGTAGAATTGATGGAACAATTTGTGAGCATCAACATCAGTAGCCTGCAAAAGGTATCGATAAACACAGTTTTAAAAAGAATGTGTACTGACAGAATGTGGGACCTGTCACTGAAAAGTGACATGACGATCGAAGCATAGGCAATAAAAACCCCGATCCTGCCACGATTCGGAATTCTGGGCGACGACTCTCAAGAGGGTGCTGATAGTGAAAAATGACTGAAATACCAACAAAAGGATAGTATTCTATGAGTTGAGTGTATGAGATATGGAAGCTAGTACACCAGAATGGAAAGAAATTAATGCAGTAAGGATCAGTAAACTGAAATGGAACGTACATAAAAAGACGAATATAAGGTATTGTCAGCAGGAGCGGAACATGGATCAACAATAACATGATTCTTTATGAAATGGAAGGTGTGCCGAAGAGTAAGTTCCGCGTAATGTTCAGTGAGAGGATTATTTTCTTCTATTTAAGCAAAACAATCGGTTACTGGATGTAGTGTGAAGACTATAGTACAATGGGGCACAACACCGGAATTGAGAATTGGTGCACCTCGAAAAAACCGTCGAATGTGTTAAATCCCACTAGATTTTCGAATCCCCAGGAAAGCATGCATGTGCCATGGGGAATGACGGGCAATTCATTGCATGTACAAGAATCAGAAAGAAACAGTTACAACGAAAGGCAAAAAGTATAGCTGTATTAGGAAGAGAGTGATACAAGGATGCAAACTTTCTCTTCTACTGGTCGACCTGTATATCGAAGAAACGATGAAGGAAACACAGCTTAATCCATCTTGAAAGAAAGTAAGTGAAAAATTTCAACAATGACATTATTATCCACTATGAAAGTGAGAAAAATTTTACGGGATCTGTTGAGTTTATTGACCAGTCCACAGAATATGGATTGAGATGGAACCACTGAGAGATGGAAATGTACTATTATGTCCCAGGAGAAGTAAATGACAAAACACGCCAAATGATTCTGTTGGTAGAATTTTAAACCTGGAGATTCATTAAAGGAGGAAGTATTACGTGGTATCAGGACTGAGATTAATAATACATTTAAAATGAAAGTCAGTAGAAGTAAAGTAATGCATGACGAAGGATATATTGATGTGAGAAACAGACCAGCAGGACAGAGGTGTCATTCTTTCCAAAAAGGTCTACTGATATGAAAATTAGACAGCAATTTGACAAGGAAATTTCCGATGATGTACATGTCGTGTGCAACATGTTCGTATGTGGGCTGTTGGAATACCGGAAAAGAAGAGTATGAAAACGTCTGCGATTTGATCTTACAGAAGGATACAGAAAATTTGGCGGACTGATAAGACAGACAATACTAACATGAAAGAGGGCGAGGATGGCTGGACGTGTGTGTGAATTCCTAACGGACCAAATTGCTGAGGTCATCGGTCCCGCTCAAATTGTGTTAATGCATAAGAGAATGTTTCATAGTCACTAGAAGGAATCAGAGAGAGCAAAAATATTGCACTAAGGATACAGCTAAAACAATTAGAACAAATAATTGCAGACTCGGGTTGTAGATACTGATATGAAATCAGAAGAGGGGAAATCGAACCAGCCCCCACACCCACTCCCGAAAGATGTCCTTCAATATTCAGTTATACTTCAATCGAATATCGTATGGCGAAAATGTATGTGGAAATAAAACGCTCTTACCATCCGAATTACACATCCAGGATATAATTAAGGGTCTGTCGCCTGGGTAAGGAGTCATTGACTGTCGTGACATATTACCAGCGCTCAGAGATGTGAAATATTTTTTTTTTCACTTTTAATGACAGATATGATCAGATCCTGCCTTTAATTACAGACTGTTTCAAATGTGTGCGCAGAACCAAGTGAGCCCTAATTATAGTATAACTCGAAACGCCTACGAGAGACAGAATTCGTCTGATATCATTATATATTTCCAACTAAAAGAGTTTTGTATATATCGTCTACGAAATAGTCCTGGGAGTAATTAGTCCGACCAGTAAGTTGTTTTTCAAATGTGGTATCACTCATAGGTGTTATGTCTCAGTTATCTATGTTTGTAGGGTTTCGCTTCTAAGCTACGCCACCAACAAATGTTTTACTTATTTTCATTCAAGACGTCCATAGCGACAGCTAACTCTCTCTAGAAAGCCATGTACTGTTAACGTTCCAGAAAACATGTCTACCAACGAGTGAGTGATACTAAAATATTGTCGAGTTAACTCTAATTTGGCTGATCTGCAGAACCTCGGAAGGTCGCTTTAGTTCGTCAAAGGGGAAATGGCAACGAAAAGAGTGAAAATCACATTACTGAACCGATCCTGGAACCCATAGCCAAAGCATGAACATTGTCGTTCGTATCGAAGTCAGTTTTACGTACGTACCTCTAATGTTTCAACTTTTCACAAAGCAGATACCGTGGACAAACATTCATTTAACATGCAAGACCTCAGGGCCAAAACTGTTTCTGTTCCACTCATAATAATTCATATCTGAAGATATCCTATGAAAGAAAAGAACATATAAACTGAGACTGAACTATATCGAAGGGACTCCATCTAAGCATAATTCATGTTTTTTATTTCTCGAACAAAGAAGTACGAGTAAATTTAGTCCCACCGATGTGGATTTTTGTCAAAAACGTCCTTGTACAGAAAGATGACGCTCCCCCAAATTAAGTTCTTATAATTCGTTATTTGATTAATGGAAGATAAATCAAGACAATCTGTTATAATCTAATTCGGTATTTTGAGATTATTCCCTATTTTACATCGTAATGACACATAAGGAGTTGACGTCATTACTTTTTAGAATAAAACCTGAAACTATATCATGGTTTTCATAGCAGTAATCCTAAAGGCGAAGTTGGTACGCGACACCTAAAGAGGTCGTGACTTTGAGGTTACTCTAATGGAACATAGCACTTGTACATACTGTACATACTGTCTTGTCAATGATACATCCCCATGCTACTGAAGTTTCTCATTACGAGAAATGAGAAGGAGCGATCTGTACGTCCTTGAAAGGAATCAAGACGCAAATGGATTAAAGACATTAGCTACCATTGGGCACTGATTTCAGTCAATGACGAAAGTTGAAAATTTGTGCTGCACCGGTATTTGAAGCCAAGTCTCCTGCTTACTATACAGTTGCATTGACTACTCCATCCGGATACCATGGTCAGCCCAACTGCACAGACAGAGTGCATTACGTATTTCGAGGGAGAAGGTTCCAAGATGGACTTCACTCGTCGTGTAAATGTAAACATTGGGATAAATATGCACTTTTACGATATATTGTGCATTTTAACAACTGACAACCATCAAAGGAGTGCTACATATGTAGGCATGCAAAGTTCCACAAGGTACATTTCAGCAATGTACACTCCTGGAAATGGAAAAAAGAACACATTGACACCGGTGTGTCAGACCCACCATACTTGCTCCGGACACTGCGAGAGGGCTGTACAAGCAATGATCACACGCACGGCACAGCGGACACACCAGGAACCGCGGTGTTGGCCGTCGAATGGCGCTAGCTGCGCAGCATTTGTGCACCGCCGCCGTCAGTGTCTGCCAGTTTGCCGTGGCATACGGAGCTCCATCGCAGTCTTTAACACTGGTAGCATGCCGCGACAGCGTGGACGTGAACCGTATGTGCAGTTGACGGACTTTGAGCGAGGGCGTATAGTGGGCATGCGGGAGGCCGGGTGGACGTACCGCCGAATTGCTCAACACGTGGGGCGTGAGGTCTCCACAGTACATCGATGTTGTCGCCAGTGGTCGGCGGAAGGTGCACGTGCCCGTCGACCTGGGACCGGACCGCAGCGACGCACGGATGCACGCCAAGACCGTAGGATCCTACGCAGTGCCGTAGGGGACCGCACCGCCACTTCCCAGCAAATTAGGGACACTGTTGCTCCTGGGGTATCGGCGAGGACCATTCGCAACCGTCTCCATGAAGCTGGGCTACGGTCCCGCACACCGTTAGGCCGTCTTCCGCTCACGCCCCAACATCGTGCAGCCTGCCTCCAGTGGTGTCGCGACAGGCGTGAATGGAGGGACGAATGGAGACGTGTCGTCTTCAGCGTTGAGAGTCGCTTCTGCCTTGGTGCCAATGATGGTCGTATGCGTGTTTGGCGCCGTGCAGGTGAGCGCCACAATCAGGACTGCATACGACCGAGGCACACAGGGCCAACACCCGGCATCATGGTGTGGGGAGCGATCTCCTACACTGGCCGTACACCACTGGTGATCGTCGAGGGGACACTGAATAGTGCACGGTACATCCAAACCGTCATCGAACCCATCGTTCTACCATTCCTAGACCGGCAAGGGAACTTGCTGTTCCAACAGGACAATACACGTCCGCATGTATCCCGTGCCACCCAACGTGCTCTAGAAGGTGTAAGTCAACTACCCTGGACAGCAAGATCTCCGGATCTGTCCCCCATTGAGCATGTTTGGGACTGGATGAAGCGTCGTCTCACGCGGTCTGCACGTCCAGCACGAACGCTGGTCCAACTGAGGCGCCAGGTGGAAATGGCATGGCAAGCCGTTCCACAGGACTACATCCAGCTTCTCTACGATCGTCTCCATGGGAGAATAGCAGCCTGCATTGCTGCGAAAGGTGGATATACACTGTACTAGTGCCGACATTGTGCATGCTCTGTTGCCTGTGTCTATGTGCCTGTGGTTCTGTCAGTGTGATCATGTGATATATCTGACCCCAGGAATGTGTCAATAAAGTTTCCCCTTCCTGGGACAATGAATTCACGGTGTTCTTATTTCAATTTGCAGGAGTGTATATTTTTACTTGTAACTAACCTGTTTTTAATTTAGCTTTTGACATACCTGCTTGGAATGTGCAATATACTATGAACTTAAATGTTAATGTGGTATGAGTAAATAACGTACAATGGGAAATGACCTAGAACCAAAAAAAGATTTTGGAGTATCTGAAGATGAAAGTTTTACCTGTCGAAACCGATCAATGAAAAACAGCTTCGAAGGCGATTTCGGATGTAAAAATATAATCAAATCCCATTTAACTGTTCTCCGTAATTTAGGTGGTATATATCTGAAGGAAACGAACGAGGTGATGCAATGGGGCCGCATTTGGAGCAATCAGACTTGAAATTTCTGTCTGGGTGTAATGAATATGCGCATTCCATTCACGCGCTTAAGCCAAGTGTTATGCATGTTTATGCGATCGCGAATGCTCAGTAACAGCCCGGCTACATGTACGTTCAACAGTTAAGCGTCAGCAAGGAGCATTAGTGATGAAATGATAGGAGGCAATGTTGTGCAACCTTAGTAGGGACAAGATCCGACTATTCAGGAGTAGGATCCTGAGAGAGTGATCCGATCTGAACGCCCATTGGCTGAAAGTATATATATATATATATATATATATATATATATATATATATATATATATATATATATATATATATAGGAAACGAGAGAAGTGTCCTTATTGGCTGAGGGAGAAAGGGGGGAGGTCTCTCTTGTCCCTTGGGAAAGGCAAGGCGAGTTAGTCGCGACGAGCCACTCAAAACGCACGATCGAGTAACCGGGGCGGCTCCAAACGAGCGGTCGCGAGTAAATATTTCAGCTGTTAAACAATATAGAGAGTAAAGTTATTAGTTATCAGAACGCCACGTGTCGTAGGCAGTGTCTATCATCATGTTAAGTCAGAAAACTGTGTTAATGTGTTGTAAAGGTTCGAATATAATGGCGTAGCTTAGAGTCGCCATATTGCAAATTGTGATTCTGTGACGTGTGTGACAAAGCAATGTCTGTATTAATACAAGTATAGTACAAGCGTTGTTGACAATTAACAACTGGCATCCCTAAACACTCCACTTCAGCAGGATCACCACCTACATGGAACCTGGCGGCTGAGTTCTACTACTGTGCGACAAGAGACTTACCGAAGCAGCAAGACACCAGATTAGTGAAACCGCCGACAGAAGTATTTCCTTCTCGCTACAATGTCAATCAGAGTATTGTAAGGACAAGCAGATTTAATTTATCTCCGTAATTTTATCAAGTCAAATACCAGAATGGTTTCCTTGAAAAGCTGTCGCCGATTTCCTTCCTTATCCCTCGAAAATTTGATTTTCACAAACGGGCTTTTAAGACTTAGGTTCCCTTCAGTTCACTAAATCACTGGTGCATGGGACAAATTCCGAGACTCATTGTGAAGTCGCATTCAAAAAGATGACCCTATAGGTCACAAATCGCTATGACGACCTTTCGGTGGGGTTAGGGATACGTATAATCCGAGCAATATCCCGTTTGTCTGATATTTCAGTTACGTATTATCTTCTCACAAATATGTACATACAATGCCATGTAAATCGAAATATCCGCTGGAGCTTTCTCTTCCCAAACAATCAATGTAAACAATGTTTATTTGATTAAGAGGAAGCGTTCTGCAGCCAGATATGACATTGTAGCTTTAAGTTTCGATTCTCAGAACAAACCAGTTTGTTGGAGGCGAAGTCAGACGTTCTGGGAGTCAGAATTCGTAAATATTGAAATATTCGGCTTTAATCTCGTTTTTCTTTGTGCTTAGATTCCTGAAAAAATCCTTAGGTAATTGTTACACTGATAAACATTGAAACGTAGTACCATAAGAGAGCCTTGTTCCCGGAGATATAGAAGTTTATTTATGCTACATTATGATCTGATGCTCCTGATTAGCCTCTACCATGTGTCACGTTTTCGTTAAAACAACAAGAAGTACAAACTTAGACAATAATTACCAAATGAAGACCACAATATCGCATATGCCCTTCATGAATCCTGTAGAACATAAGCGAATAGTGGTTTTCATTTATTATGGTGGTCTACCAAGAACCGACGGAAGAGTCTGTTAGCATGATAAACTATAATTACAGTTTCGTATTGCTTTGAATTATGCATATCTTCGCAACGCAGAACACTATGACAAAAAACGCACATCTGCCTTAATTTGTGAAGTGCATAATTCTCAGAGGATTGACAACACAAATTAACGTATAACATCCGTGCAAGGACAGAGAACGGCGCATAACCCTCACCATGTCCAATGACATATTGCGCATATTATCCTGACTAGAATCCACCGCGCGTGTCTTGTGATTTTTACGATATGTCCATGTCCAGCGAAGGTACCGTTAATGGTAAGAAATAAATTAAAATATAAACCACAATTGTAGGTAGACTTTATTTGATTTTCAAAAACATATACCTACGCAGACGTATTATATCGCCGAGTAGAGATTTCTGTTATAGAGGAAGCATTTTGTGATAAAAATGTCTTAATTAGCAATATAAAAAATTTCAATATTAGTTAAAGTGAATTTTAAAGCTTTTGTGAATTTGTGTTTCGCAGAAAAAAAACCATATTATTGTTCTGACGCTTAGAGTCCAAAGCCTTATTGATGTGGTTCTCCTTGCTAGTCTAAATCTGAATAGCTGTTGCAGCCAAAACTCACTTTTACTGAAGCCTTTCTCACCCTCTGAAATTTTTACCCAACTCCTCCCTTTACTACTAAATTAAATTTTCCTTTATGCATCAGGATGTGTTATATTAACAGGTCCCTTGCTTTAGGCAAACAGTGTCAAGTTTCATTTCTCCAGAATCAATTTAACATATTATTTATTCGATGTATCCATCTAAAGAGTGTTATTCTGTAGCAGTAGATTTTGGAAATATCTATTCTCTTCTTGTCTGTACTTGTATCGGCCACGATTCAGTTTAACACATGACTACGTCATACAAAGGCTTACAGAAAGTATTCCCTAACTTTTTCGGACTGAAAATCATTTCTAGCAATTGCAGCTCTGAATTTAAACACTCAATACTTCTGCCATCGCCAAATATTTTGTCTAAACTAATAATATATCTACACTACTTTCAGTGTCTCATTCCATAGTCAGATTCTCTTGGGATAATAACATTTAGTTTTTCTACCCGTTGTTTGTGTGTTTATAGCTTATAGGCGCTCAAAGGTGAAGGTTATCAGCACCCTACATTCTGTTACCTTGTTTCATTCCTGCTGATGTTCACCTTGTAAAATTATTTCAGGACAGTATCCATGTTGGTCTTCCAAATCTTTTTCAGTCCATCAGGATCCGAAAGTCATCGGAAAATTCGACGATTTCTTTCTTTCCACGACTTTACATTCTCTATACAAATTCCTCGTTGAGTTTCCTTATATTGCCAAAAGTACAGACTGGATGACATGAGTCTATAATTCTGTCCTGTCTCCCTACTTAACTAGTCCTGCCCCTTTGTGCATATCGACATTGTAAGCATATTTCTCTAAATCTACAAATATTATATGTATGTGAGTTTGTTTACTTATTCTACTGCATGTGTTAAATTATATTGTCAATATTGCATTGCTTGCTCCTTTTATTTTTCCAGAAACAAACTGATCGTCCCCAAACTTAGCTTCCAACAGTTGTTCCATTCTGTAATTAGTTTATATTATTGTTTTGGTACCATCGCTTATTAAAATGATGATTCGATCATATTCCCACGTGTTGACGCTTTTCATATTTTTTCAGTCCGTCTTGAAGTTTGTGGGTCTCATATGTCCTGGATAAAACTGGAATATAATTAGGATTTTTTAAGTGCTTCTAAAAATTGTAACATTTCTCAGGTAATTATTTCTACTACACGGTTCAGATCATACATTTTTCGGGCAATTTCTTATCGGATTGTTGCATCCCCTACCTAATTTTCATGTACTTCTTCTTCACCCATAACAAAGTGGTGTGCTAAACTTAACAAGAAAGTCAATTTCACATGACGTGTCACTCTCAAGTCACATACTCAATGAAATCTGGACGATACACAGAACAAACTGCTACCGTATAGTACAACACTGAAGCTAAATGAAAGAAGTATTAATTGAGATGAACATCAGAAATGGCATTTATTCAATGATATTAATTACAATGAAGTCCCCTGGTGGTTACAAAACGTTAGGTGTGGTTCTTAAAATGGTGTGCGTTCGCCATGGATAGCAATGCATGCTCCGCAGTGCAGCCCTATGTTGACCACAAGGTAGGTCAGGACATCTCATTGTACGGCTTTCCGTTTCTTCACCACTGCTGTTGACTTCTGCTGTATAGTCGTTGGTTTGTGTTGACTGAAATGTGGTTATTATCTCAGGAAAGCTTGGTAACCTACACTGGCCCAATTAAGAAGACACTCAGCAAACAAAATGTTTTGACAGGGAGAGTGGTTAAGGTAACTACACCCACACCGTTGCAAACTAGGCTCTCTGCCAGGGGTCACTGCCACAGACACTAATGCCATCACTTCCTCAACAGCTGATTTGCATCCTCGAGTATCGACATATACATGAGGGGGGGGGGAGGAGAGATATATGTCAGTCATATGACTCCAGCAGGCCAGTTCATCAGCTTATCTGACTGCGGTAGCACGTCTGATCGCTGGTGTATTGTGTCATTTAGACACTAAGAAACAGCTGTACACCTGTGGACTTTTTGATCAATACCAGTAAAGTTATAAAACCAATTAATATTATCACCCACATCGTCTCAACTTCTACACTACTCATATTTCTTGTAAAAACTCAAAAGCCAGGATTGACCACATAAAGCATAAGTTGTCATCATGACATTGCAAATAATAATGGGCCTTTTTCAGCTCAGTCCCTTGGAGGAGGGACGTAGGATGACACTCAATTTAAAGGCTCTAAGACCTGTGACTTATTGTCAAGATGACTGACTCGACAGAGTTACTTACCAGGCCCTCTTTCCTGCATTTCAGAAATCTGGAACTGTATGACACTCGAGGTAAGGTCATTGAACCATATAGCAATTTAGGTGCCCTGTAATACCATATCATTCCCCCACCTCATAGATCTCTCTTCACTAAGAAGCCATCATGTATTGGGGATGCACAATTTCGCAGAATAATACTGCAGTACAGTTCACAGCGATATCCTACAGACAATTAACAACTTAACGAAGCTCCATTTCCAGACTGGGTGGACATGCATTTAGGAAATGGAATGTGTCTTGGTGGCTGACTGTACTACTGTCAATATGGGAATACGAGACTGTAACCTCAAATGCACCTAAAGATTACAGGGCAAGGTGACTAATCTTTTGCCTGTCTGCTCTAAAAGGACAGGCTAGGAAATTGTTTCTGGTTAGCTCTGTAACTAGTGGAAGTTGCTTGCTGGGGTGTGCATGATGGTAATGGTAAGGCAATCATTATGGACCAAGCCATTGTCATAGAGCTGTCTACAGACTAGGATGAGATGACTATGATAGTTGAGGTGTAATTAACCTAAGACTACCTCCATACGATTTAGATATTCCTCTGGGAAATGAAAACAAATAACAAATGCTGTGTGGCACTTCTGAATATGGTAGATAAGAATCGTATGCAAGTGTAAAAATTTCTTATACTTATGTAGGAATTAATCTGCATCAGAATTACTTAATTCCAGATTCGCCTTCTCACCAAGAGGTGGGAATTTTGATATACTCTGAAAATTTGATTCAGTTTAGCAAGTACGTCCTCGTCACACACAGCGCAATGTCATAATTCAAGCTGCCATTAAACAAAACATTTGACAAGCGAATTATGCAAGGAAAAATTATTATTATGGGAATCTCTTGTATATGAATTACCATTTACATATCCTGTCCTCCAGTATTGGAGTCCATCCCCGAGAACGTAGAGCTTAGAATGGCGTCATGTATTGTGTTGTCACATGTTCTGTATGAGTGACTATGGCATCAATCCATTAACACTTTGCGTTATGGTCGTCGATTGGTCAGCAAACGTGGATAACGTCTGATAAGAAATACACTCCTGGAAATTGAAATAAGAACACCGTGAATTCATTGTCCCAGGAAGGGGAAACTTTATTGACACATTCCTGGGGTCAGATACATCACATAATCACACTGACAGAACCACAGGCACATAGACACAGGCAACAGAGCATGCACAATGTCGGCACTAGTACAGTGTATATCCACCTTTCGCAGCAATGCAGGCTGCTATTCTCCCATGGAGACGATCGTAGAGATGCTGGATGTAGTCCTGTGGAACGGCTTGCCATGCCATTTCCACCTGGCGCCTCAGTTGGACCAGCGTTCGTGCTGGACGTGCAGACCGCGTGAGACGACGCTTCATCCAGTCCCAAACATGCTCAATGGGGGACAGATCCGGAGATCTTGCTGGCCAGGGTAGTTGACTTACACCTTCTAGAGCACGTTGGGTGGCACGGGATACATGCGGACGTCCATTGTCCTGTTGGAACAGCAAGTTCCCTTGCCGGTCTAGGAATGGTAGAACGATGGGTTCGATGACGGTTTGGATGTACCGTGCACTATTCAGTGTCCCCTCGACGATCACCAGTGGTGTACGGCCAGTGTAGGAGATCGCTCCCCACACCATGATGCCGGGTGTTGGCCCTGTGTGCCTCGGTCGTATGCAGTCCTGATTGTGGCGCTCACCTGCACGGCGCCAAACACGCATACGACCATCATTGGCACCAAGGCAGAAGCGACTCTCATCGCTGAAGACGACACGTCTCCATTCGTCCCTCCATTCACGCCTGTCGCGACACCACTGGAGGCAGGCTGCACGATGTTGGGGCGTGAGCGGAAGACGGCCTAACGGTGTGCGGGACCGTAGCCCAGCTTCATGGAGACGGTTGCGAATGGTCCTCGCCGATACCCCAGGAGCAACAGTGTCCCTAATTTGCTGGGAAGTGGCGGTGCGGTCCCCTACGGCACTGCGTAGGATCCTACGGTCTTGGCGTGCATCCGTGCGTCGCTGCGGTCCGGTCCCAGGTCGACGGGCACGTGCACCTTCCGCCGACCACTGGCGACAACATCGATGTACTGTGGAGACCTCACGCCCCACGTGTTGAGCAATTCGGCGGTACGTCCACCCGGCCTCCCGCATGCCCACTATACGCCCTCGCTCAAAGTCCGTCAACTGCATATACGGTTCACGTCCACGCTGTCGCGGCATGCTACCAGTGTTAAAGACTGCGATGGAGCTCCGTATGCCACGGCAAACTGGCAGACACTGACGGCGGCGGTGCACAAATGCAGCGCAGCTAGCGCCATTCGACGGCCAACACCGCGGTTCCTGGTGTGTCCGCTGTGCCGTGCGTGTGATCATTGCTTGTACAGCCCTCTCGCAGTGTCCGGAGCAAGTATGGTGGGTCTGACACACCGGTCTCAATGTGTTCTTTTTTCCATTTCCAGGAGTGTATGTGGAAGTGTAAATCATTATTGTAGGAGCACTTTTACGTGAATTGGCACTTACATATCCGGTCCTGTGCTGTCATTCAGCAGCATTAGGGCTAAAAAAACCGTCATAGTGTGTACCATCAGTTGTACCAGGCAAATATCCATGACTTGATTGGTCCTAAGTATTTATGAAATGAATGATGATGGCAGCATATAAGTATTGAGTGTAAATACAGTCAGCCACATAGACGTGATTAGAGAGAACCATATTCTTTACATACTCGTACAACATTCTTGCAGGTGGCTGACAGGGCTCGATTCTAATCGATGATTTACGTACAGCTGATGGTCTGGACTCTGTCAAATGCATTTCCATAAGAAGTACAATGAGAAGCCAGTCCAAAGTTACAAGTTTCTCTTTTGTCATTCACTCGATGACTTGTTTCAGGCTGGGACCCATCTTCAAGTCATTGTAATATAGTCAAAATGGTATTACAGAAAATGCAATATCCATGTCAAAAACGTGCAAACAAACAGTTACAGTGCGCACAGATAACTGCATAATTATAGAGTTAACATTCAAATAACTGTGTATGGTCATCTATATGCTCTGTAACAGATCTTTTGCATGTTTTTGCCGCCATTTTTGCATTTTCGGAAATACCGTTTTTGACTATGTTACAATGATTTCAAAATGGGTCCTGGCTGGAAACTAGTCATGGAGTGAACAAAAAGAGTGAAACAAAAAAGGGAAATACGCAGCTTTGGACTGGTTTTTCAATGTGTTCATCTACAGAAATTGGTGAAAAAAGCTGTTCCAGCGTGCTGGTAGTTCGCATTTCCGTAAGACAAACAATGTCACATAATTTATGTACCAAGTATAAATATACACATAGAAGCATTGTGAGTGCTATTTATGTATTTGATCATAGGCAACTGGCAGTTTGGCCTCGCCGGCCGTTCGGGCCGAGCAGTTCTAGGCGCTTCACTCCGGAACCGCGCTGCTGCTACAGTCGCAGGTTCGAATCCTGCCTCGGGCATGGATGTGTTGATGTCCTTAGGTTAGTTAGGTTTAAGTGGTTCTAAGTCTAGGAGACTGATGACCTCAGATGTTAAGTCCCATAGTACTCAGAGCCATTAGAACCATTTGAAGGTGGGCCTCATTTGGGCTATGAGTAAATACAGGTAGCAGATAAGAATTGGTAATAACGCCTTCAGCCATCTCCATCATTCCCACATCATTCAAAAACCCTTCTGGGGAATTGGGGTGGGGTGGGGGTAGCATAACATCAGATGGCCATTGTAAAATTTTTCACATTTACATTTACAAAGACAGACCTCATCAGTTACTGGGGCAGGTCCAACCATCCCAAACCAGACACATCCGTCCAGAGGGCCTATAACTTCCAGCTGGAGGTCTAAAATAGCGTTGCCCAGCAGTGGTGATGGGTTGCTGTGAGATATAAAAACAACAGATTCGTCAGATCTTGCATTTCCGTGAACAAACAAGCATGACAAAAAGTACTTTAGATGCCCACACTCACTGTATTCGCACCTTCATCAGATTAATAGTTGAAAGAATGCTTCATAGTTGATGTTGTTGATAGTAACTCTAACACTGGAGCTCATTCACTTAGCACAGTGTTTCCTTGCACGTGCCGGCCTGGGTGTGAGTGGAGGGGGTAAAGCAGGATGTGTTCACTACCACCAGGGTAACATACCGCCATTTTTCTCTCCCAGTAGGGCGAGAGCCAGACGAAATTATATCTGGCAATCATAAGGCTGTAAATTATAACAAGAATCTTGGAAAGATATGTGGTAACTATCAGAGTGAAGAATATTAGCATGTTCGTGGAGACATATGTGGCAACTAAATTGGTCTCTTTTTGGGCTAGGTGTGAACACAGCTAGCGGATGGACGTTGGTAATAATGCCTTTATGTGTCTACATCTGCCTGGTTCAGCCTAATTGTGTATCAAATTATGTTGAAAAGGTACAAAGTTTTGGGAACCAAAAATTATAACAATCATCTGTCAACCTTCTGTGTTAAGAACGTTAACGATATTCTTGGAAACTCATGTGGCAACAAGGACAGCTAGTAGTCCTACTTGGCCAATACATGATAAGGATGAAGGACAACCATGTGCTTAATAAATTATAACAATAAAGAAGTGTCGCTCTCCGCTAATTCGTAGTTGTATCTGCATTTCTGAGGGGATGGATGCTGACCTCAACATTACACAACACTGGATCACATTGAATGCCCTGGAACGTGACTGTAGGGGTGGAGATTATGATGTAGAGCAAGCCAGAATGTGGTGTGTGTGTGTGTGTGTGTGTGTGTGTGTGTGTGTGTGTGTGTGAGGGAGGGTGAGGCTCCTATGTCTCATGTATTCATGTCTTCCTGCCATCTCTGAAGTGGTCGATGTGTGAAGGTTTGAAACATTCACAGAAGCTAAATAAACATTTGGTCATGGTATTGCTGGAGTTGGGCCTATTATGTAGCACGTACTGGCTTTGGGAGCAGGCAGCATGTGACATACCTCTTTCCAAAGATGTGATGAAGACCTGGTCAAAATTCTTTCTCCTGTATTGGATGAACATTACACCCAGAAGAATATGTACGAGGGTTGGAACTTAAATAGTGGCAACTATTTATTCACAACCGATAAAAAGAGTTACGTGTTTGGACCTGTTACTGTCCTCCAAAGTAGTCACTAGCGTTGTGTAGAACCCGTTGACAGAGATGTGGGTGTACTATACCGCTAGCAGAGCCTGTTCAGTTGATGGTGCGAATGGAGCGGTGTATTGGCTGTCGATCTCGGGAAGAGTTCTGAAGTGAACGCCACGAAGCCAAAAATGAAACGCCAATACATCGAATGGCGTCATCATGGGTCGCCGCGAAAGTCGAAAGTGCGTCAGAGCTGCAGTATGGTGAAACTTATGGTGATTCTCATGCACGACTGTAATGGTGTTATCGTAACGTATTACGTTCTTCCACGGCAGAGCGTCAGTGCACAGAATTACATTTCGTTTTTGGAGCATCCCCTTACGACCAGCTTTGCGATGAAACGGCGACACCTTCTGCGCAACCCACCCATCATTTTGCACGACAATGCACGGGCGCATACAGGGCAAGCTGCGGCTGCTCTATTCGGTCGATAGGACTGGGAGGTACTGTACCATCCCCAGTACGCCCCGTACTTAAGTCATTGTGACAGTGATTTGATTCCGAAGATAAAGGAACACCTCGTGGTATTCGCTTCAGAACTGTTCCAGAGATTCGACAGGTAGTAGACCGCTCCATTCGCACCATCAACAGAAAAGGCTCTGCTAACGGTACACTACGCCTTCCTCATCGCTGGCAACAGGCTCTACACAACGCTGATGACTAGTTTGAAGGACAGTAATAGGAGCAAACATGTAACTCTTTTGTGACGGTTGTGAATAAATAGTTGCCACTGTTAATTTTCCTACCCTCGAACACATCCAGTGAATAAATTTGTCACCATATAACTTTGCTCCGATTTACAAACCTTACCTGCAAACCTGTAAGGAACCTTGTTCAAACATATCAGTGGTGCTTGTTCTGAACTTACTGGCAGAGGGGAAGGGGACTGAAGAACTAGGGAAATTACTATAATAACACAATTCTTATTTAAAATGTGTGAAAATGGGACTTAACTGCTAAGGTCATCAGCCCCTAAATTTACACACTACTTAACCTAAATTATCCTAAGGACAAACACAGACACCCATGCCCGAGAGAGCACTCGTACCTCCACCGGGACCAGCCGTACAGTACACGACTGCAGTCCCCCGAGACCGCTCGGCTAATCCCGCGCGGCTCTTATTTAAAAAAAGAAGACATAATTTGTCACCCAACTTAGAAGGAATTTTACGTTATCTGAAGTACTCATAACACTGTTTTCTTCCTCATTTCTTCTTCTTCTTCTTCCTCTTCCTCTTCTACATACTATTGCATGAGCAACCAGAGAGACGTCGCTGATACAATTCAGGTTCTTAATTGTTGCGTGCTTCTAAATAGCAAACATCCACAAAGCCTTCTCACTATCTTTCATATACACTTTTGTGTCTATGTGATCAAACATTTGAAGTGCTGTCAGTATTTCTCCGTATTCTATTCAGGGTGAACGCAGCATATTCTGCATGAACTATGACATAGCTTCTTGTGTCTTGGCACATTTGACATCTCTGAATGGTTTCGGTGATGCACTGTTTGGGGAGAACATTGAGAAAACATTTGTGAATGTCATGAAGGCAGTATCCTTAAACATGACCTGTCCTCATTCATCGTAGAAACCGTGAATGGCTGTAATGATGTTTGCACTTTGAGGTGTCATCATGAATTGACTCAGGTGAGACATGACATCTGTAAATTTATACAGCTCTTTGCACAATTAATGTGAGTGATGAATCATGTAGTAATTATGAGTATGCGGCACTTCCTTTGAGGAAATTCCTTAGTGATTCTCCGTTACAGATATCTGTCGTCCATTATGTCACAGTTTCATTCTCCTATGAGGAATTTTTTTTCTCTGGGGTAGGTATACATCATCTTTAACACCTTCATAGCAAGGAGGGAGGAACCTTGCATTCATGCCAAACGGTAGGCTCTAAATGTTATTACCCCACTCCAGTAGTAAATTATCTTGTGGCATTGTTTAGTTTACAACTGTGAAATTTGCTTGAATTCTTTCTCAGTCCCCCTTTCTTGTTTGTTTGCTGTGCCTGTGTAATGAATCGAGGCATTTTATAATTGAACAGCTGTTCCAGTATCTCATATCTGAGTGCATGTAATAAGCAGTACGGGATATTCAAAGAGCTTCCATTAATTGGAAGTTAATGAAAGATGAATGCCAGCATTCAACGCCTTTAAAAATATTGATAGTTCCTTATTGGTCATAAAATTTGAGACGTTTTCCATTTTAATTTCTCAAGCACTGATTTATTCTTTTTGTTATCAGTTGCTCCTTATCAGAGTTATTATCCGTTGCACTTAATATAAGCATTACATTAAGTGCATTCATTATGCACTTCATGTCCTTGATGTATCCCATAGGCATCTTGGGCAGTATATATGCGCTAAAGTGCTTGCTCTTACTTATAAATCTATCTATTAAACATATTATACTTTCTAAACAATTCTGGTACAAATTTTATGTGGAAACGTATGTTTTAATGATTGGCGTGAATATCAACGTTCCTTGTGTGGTAAGTTTCAACATCATTCTGATACTACCCTGTTTCTTGAACCAGGAAAGCCAAAGCATTATGTGTACACTGCAGTGTCGAAGTAGGCGTCCATATCTTTGAAATATTTTTCCTTCCAAGTATAGGTACCTGTTGCATGGAATTGTTAAAGCATTGTGTTGTTGAATAAGAATCATAATCTCATCATTATTATTAAATGTTGTATAGGCCAAAGGTTTGTGGGAGAAGTATTCCTGATGTATAATTGGCTCAAAATACCGATGTTTTTGTATCGAATGATGCCATTGCGTGATTTGAACCCTATTAATTTAAGGAAGTTTTAATTCTCACATGTTATCACAATATTCGTCTGCTGTTCAGTGATATACTGTTGGCTGTGTGCATTGGTTTCATGTCATACACCTATCACGCTACTGCTGCTGCAAGGGTATACATATCACAATTTCCTCGACCTGAATGATGACTACATGCCCATCTTGCGTTATTCGACTACAAATGGTCTAATATTTCGACAGTCACTGGAAGGTATAAGGCATGGGTGTGCACAACTGTGTTTTCTGTGGTGCAACTATGGGGAAGAATCTGTAGCTCTGTGAATCAGTTTGTCGTTGAGTTACACATTCATTGTAATATTCACTTGACTCAAATTGTACTAACAGGTAGTATACACACTGGTTGAGGTGACTCATAAAATTTATCAGCAATCTTCACCAAAACTTGATTCCTAGAGAAACCTCGTAGTGGTCCTGTTGAACTTCCGTGACTGAAATCTGTTGTTTGTTCTGTCGTTGTTATTTCCGCTTTAACTCTTGAGTAGGTGCACATACGTATAAAGAGAGCAATCACAAATAACATTGTTTTGGATCATCCACTATTATTTTACAATTGGGGGCCCATAACTATTTCCTCATTATTACTTTAGCTAACACATTAATAAGCTGTGTTGTCATACATCGAAGTGAGCAGCAGTAATACAAAATAAACAGCGAGATAGGTAGAAAAAAATTATGATTCAGGCAAGAGAATGACCCAGATTCAAAGCTAGCCTCACGATCCCACTATGAGGTAGTTATCTATGAGATAACTGGTTATCAACTAAGTGGTTGACAGGGATCTGATGCAATTGTGCTGTTTAATGCTTCAAGTGCGTCATCACTGTTGGGTCATAATTGTATGTAGCAACAGAGTGATATGATAAGAGGTTATTTCATTATTGTTTAGTTAAACAGTGATTTAGCTGATGTAATGTAAGTTTATTTTGTCATTAATTAGCTAAACAAAGAGCAAATTATGATTTGCCTCACACTTGAGTACCTCGGTAACATAAATATAGCTATTACTTACATGTGTGCAAAATGTGCTGCACGCCTTTTTGTGTTGTGGAAATCTGCATTCCTCCTCGAGGATTAAACGTCTTAAAGTTTGAATGTAACGCAAACCAATTTACAGATTGCTTTATAAATGCGTTTAATTCATCAATATCGTATGCACGAGAGGGTATTTCCAGGAAGTCTTTACCTCTTCCTAGACGTACTTTATTCTTTGTGTCAGTGACATTAGGAATCCTTTTGGCTGTTTCCAATCTGATCAATGGAATATTCCACTGCGTCTTGCTTAAAGTACCTGGCGGAAAGTAAAGTGCGTGTGGAACTGGCGGCCATCTTTTAAAGTTAGAGTGTATG
Organism: Schistocerca nitens; assembly: GCF_023898315.1. Classification (NCBI taxonomy): domain Eukaryota; kingdom Metazoa; phylum Arthropoda; class Insecta; order Orthoptera; family Acrididae; genus Schistocerca; species Schistocerca nitens. Next base: position 195,017,497 of record NC_064620.1, on the reverse strand, counting down.
ATATTACATCTTAACATAAATTGATGTAATGATGTGAAAAACGAGGCAAAAATGTCCACACCAATATCTGTCGAAGTTTTGGTATTGCTGAAAATTGTAGAATACATAGTCGTTGATAAAATAAGGTATAATTATTCTGGTGGGTGAAAGTATCCGAATGAATCATTGTAATTAAGGTATTTTTAATTTTTTTAAATTTTTTAACAGAAGTCACTCAGTGACGTGCAGGTTCTCCTGCAGCATAAAAATTTAGAATAACTCTTTAGAGTTCCTCTTGAGCCTAAGCATCGTGTTCCACATAAACACTCCATGAAATATAGGAATGTGAAGTTTTTTGACGAAGTTATGTAGATCACTATTTGTAAATGCTTTATACATTAGTACAGTTAGGAACATTTTTTGTGAAAAATTCAGGTCTATTCTTGTACTACTATAAATATAGTCCTTTTCATTATGCGACAGATTCTGTCATTACACAGTATCATTCTTTCCATCATAATGATTATTTTCGCCTCAGGCTGTTGTTGAACACATTTAGAATATTTCACTATTCGGGAGATGGCTGCTACCCTCCTGCCCAGTGATCCAATAGGTGGAAGTGCCTCCACGACAGGAATTAGCATTTGGTTACTTCCAACTGATGTTTCAGGAAGTGGCAGAACCCCTGGTGAAACTGATCCTCCCCTTCCTTCTCCTTTCCGCTTGAGGGTATTTCTAGTTGCTCATACTGTCGACTGTATCCAGTTTTTTAGACATCCTATGGATTCTTTATTTAAGTGCACAATGAGTGGTATTCGTAATTTGCTCGATATTTGTGTCAGAACCGTAATTAATCTTGGTATACACTGACTTACCAACTGCCATGAGGAAATTTCTAGCCCTATACCGATCTCTTTCCCTGGAACATATCTGCATAGATTCATAAGCCAAAATTCGATCTGCGTCATAACATTATGCGAAATCTTTATTTGCAGTGTATGCAGTTTCATAATTTCAGTTGCAGCCTTAAAGTTTCTGTGAGGAAGTGATAATCACACTGCCATAATTTTAACAAATTTTAATTTGACTGGAATGGTCTTCCACACCACAATAACTTTGCACTATGACGGTACCCTTTTACGCACTAAACAGGCTTTGAAAAACTTACATTACCTCGTGGTATTTCTTCGGACTTGTAAAATTTCGTCAGTGTCTGGCTTTGCGTTTAATATTTCGATTAACTTCAGAACGTCTTTAATATCCTGAATACTTAAAGTGTAACGTTTTTTAAACTGCGTCAACCATTCTCGATAGTGTCTTCATGCCACCCGTAAAAGCTCTACTATTGTTCTGTTCTTGAGGATTTACTCTCCTAAGTCCATCAATGACCAATGCAAGTAAGCTTCTACGATTTTTGAGAATTTTTTGTTCATTTTAATTTCCATAGTGCAATGGTTCAGATTTTCGTCAAGAGTTTGAATTTTCGTACTATGTTTCTCGATACTATCATTCAATTAGGAACCCCCACGGAATGAATTTTTCAAAATTTCGTTGTTCTTTTCTATTTATGTTGTATGACATTAAACTCTTTCGTTGATACATTCAATTTTTAAATCAACATACGTATGCTAGGCACATGTATGATTCCCTTGGAATGAATGCGTGTCATGCAAGCAAATTTCTCTGTGGTATGCAATATACTGAAACATTTATGTATTATTACAGTATCTTCTAAGAAACAAACACTCGAAAATTTCTTATATATCATCTGACGTTTAGTTTTCTTGTTTTATCAATAACCATAAACCTGCACTGTGTGTGACCCTAGCAATCTCCACGTTCAATAAATGCCATGTCAGTTTTACAAGCGCTTCATGAATGTGTTTTAATTTTTTGCTGTCTTGTATGAAAGGGATATTAAGGTGTGCGTTATTCCTCATCAACTGATTCAGAATCCTTGAACATGTTTGACTCAAATGAAAGACATCCATACCCATGTGATGACCGAAACATAAACATTTCCGTATTTGATCCTGGTGTTCCACCACAACATTGTCAAATATATTCATACAATTCGGCTCTGCGCTTTCTGTTGCTGAGATATCATTGCTTTCACTCAATGTCTTGTAAGTTACACCATCAATGCTCAGCAATATATGCCCTAATAGTTGGTATTTGGGTTGAAATAGTGTTTTAGAAAATATTTACTCATGCTCAAATCGAATCCCATCAGAATGTGTTAGCACTGGCATATAACATTTGTTTTGTAGCAGCCTAATCGACCTAGAACTCATATATCAGCAGTCAGGACTATCCGATTCTTCTTATTCTTCTGGTCATTGGTGCCATTGCAGGACCAGTCAGTTACAACGAAGCCCTTCAAATAAGGATGTTTCGTCAATTCGGCCTTGATGATACCAATATGTCTACAAGGGATACAACGATTTTCTCTGAAGAAAAAAAGATACATTCGTATGTGTTTAACTTACATTGTTTGTTCATGGACTCAGTAGCTGGATTTATGTAAATCTATAAATAAGAATGTAGTTCTACACCTACATCTCGCATCCAGTTCATACATTTTTCCACATAGTGATGCACAGCCTTTGTCATAAAACTGAGCAATTATCATTTCCAAATGATGTAGAGTTAATTCTGTTGATTGCACCAAATTGGTGGTGGTGGTGGTGGTTAGTGTTTAACGTCCCGTCGACAACGAGGTCATTAGAGACGGAGCGCAAGCTCGGGTTAGGGAAGGATTGGGAAGGAAATCGGCCGTGCCCTTTCAAAGGAACCATCCCGGCATTTGCCTGAAACGATTTAGGGAAATGACGGAAAACCTAAATCAGGATGGCCGGAGACGGGATTGAACCGTCGTCCTCCCGAATGCGAGTCCAGTGTGCTAACCACTGCGCCACCTCGCTCGGTGCCAAATTGGTCCATATTTTCTTATAGACCCTACACACATATGGCTTCTAGCTTAGCAGTTTGTCTGTAGCATACTGGATCGTGTGAGTGGCGTACATTAAATTTTTAAATGTATGCTGTTGCACACTAGTGTACTCTCACCCATTAAAAATTTAGTACTTCGTGGGAAGTCCTCTGCGTGGATTATATGATGTCTAATATCGCAGAAGGAGCCTCAGCATGTCCACTCTGAAGATGGCAGTAGTTTTCACTGTGGTATCATATAGACAAATCCTCTCATTCAAGGATAATGACACTTTTATGTCACTACTCCCAGGATTTTGGGAATAAGCACTACGGTGAAATTGCAATGTAACATCATTCCAACTTAAATGCGTATACCGTCACTTCTGTTTGAACTGTATGTTGACGTAAACAGAATTATTTTAACATCTGCAAGAAAAAGAAAACACTGGCAATGAGTTAAACTTACGATTACATCCTGTCTTCATCATTGCTAATGCTTCAGTGACACCTTCACTGAAGTGGGGAGGTGCGCTGCGCGTTTCGACATTTTGATATTTTTTATGCCATTGGAAAAATGCTTTATCAGGTACTGCTAAGAAGTAACATCTGAAACAGCGTATGCAACTTCAGAAATGTATAGCTATATCTTCTATGCCCTTGGCCATACAAGAAAAATACACACCTATAAAAATGCATATTGATTATAGTTTAGCCAGAGTACGATGGTAGCGAAACTACCTTATTTCAGTGCAATTACGTCCGTGACTACGATACAACGACTGCACATCCTTACAAACTTTGAAATCGAAGCAAATAATGAGATGGTGAAGAAAATCAATTTTATCAGAAATACTATGACTTTGTTATTATATTTTTACACAGCCATCATACACAGCAACACGTATCCAGTCAGTTTCTTTATATTCCTCAAATTAGCTCTGTATTGCAGTCAAACGTATAGAGACAACCATTTACTTGGGCATTCCATCAAAAAGGTCTACTAGTATAGGTTTAATACCAGTGGGAGTTATGGTAGCAGAATTTGGTCCGGCCTGAATACATTACTTTATGCATTATTCTAACTCACCCAGTCAGCCTGTGCAGTTGAGGCGTCAGGAAGGCTGATTGCCATGTGGGGTAGCCAAATTCGATTCATGGTACTGCCAGGGATTTTTCTTTGGTGGGAGAACTGGTACTGAATGCATTCAGCTTTTTGAGGCCACTTGAGGCTCTGTTCCGCCGATTAGTAGTGGTCACAAGGTCAAGAAACGTAACAAAACCAGGAGAGCTGTGTGATAACCACTTGCCCCTCCATGTTGCATCTGATGACGCCATTGGCAGCCAGAATATGGATCTGTACCTGCCTTACCTGTTACTCATCCACACATACATTATCCTCAAGCAAATGGCTCAAAAATTCATAAAATCGTCCTTTGACATACAGTTGCTACCCGCTCAGCCTCCTGTCATAAGCGATAATGGCTTGTACAAAGCACACAAATTCACAAAGTTTGAGTGATGTACATAAATCCACTACAAACAGTCTCTACATGTTAACATCAGTGTTAGAGCTCTCATGTTCAAATCAAATTTATGTGAATTCCTGAGGAATCAAACTGCTGAGGTCATCGGTCCCTAGACTTACACACTATGAAAACTAACTTACACTACGGACGACACACACACACACACACACACACACACACACACACACACCTATGCCCGAGGGAGGACTCAAACCTCTGATGGGGAGGCTCTCCACATGTTGATGGTCAAGGCCTTCTCGGTAAAAATGTAGATGTCTGCAGGGGGATGAGATAGATCATATTGTTTCATTATATGACTCCCAATGTAATCCATTGTCTTTCATAGATAGTCCGACTGTGTCCATGTATATTGTATTTTAGCACTGTGTTTAAGATCGTAGATTTAAATTATTACTTGGCAGTCACTATCAAAGTGTATGCCTCCATTTACACATTTAATTCATTCAGTTGACAAGTAGTGGTGAAGAGAAATATATTGAAAACCCTTAGATGCCTCTCGATGAGTCATGGAGCTGCAGACATTGGAAATTCGAACAGGTGCGTATCATGCCCCAATATATCTGGTAGCTGCCTGAACCACAAAATATAATCAAACATAAATTGCTTCTGAAGACACCGTGTGAGAATTCTAAAGAAAATAATTTAGTTAAATTCTGCGAGAACGTGATAAAGAAGAATCAATGCTTAGATAATTCATACAGTGATGGGGAACTAATGCGATTACGCACGATGAAACTCGCATTAAGGAACCAACAATCGTTAGCAGGTAGAGCAGGAGCTAACATGCAGATTTTCAAGGGAATCCTTCGTGAGTTAGACTATATATTCAGCGAGGATGATACACGTAAGTGAAGAAAGTAATAAGACAATAACAGTGATAACCAGTTGACAGGGAATGGGAACAATGGTAACAGTAAGGGGTCAAGGCCGAAATCAGACCGGAATAAATGACTAACTCAAGGAAATTTGAATTCAAATGGTTCAAATGGCTCTGAGCACTATGCGACTTAACTTCTGCGGTCATGAGTCGCCTAGAACTTAGAACTAATTAAACCTAACTAACCTAAGGACATCACACACATCCATGCCCGAGGCAGGATTCGAACCTGCGACCGTAGCGGCCGCGCGGTTCCAGACTGTAGCGCCTTTAACCGCTTGGCCACCACGGCCGGCAATTTGAATTCAGGTCGAAACAGTAATGTATACAACAGCCGATTTTACCTAAACAATAACAATAACAGAAATGGGAACTTTCTAAATGGTGACAATAGACCAAATTGTTTTCAGCCACAGAATCAGAGCTGCTCGTATTCGTGCAAACGTCCAGGTCCTGTAAAAGAAATACAGAATCCAAGTGCGTCAAATCAGCAAAGAAAAAAATTAATTACCTGGCGTTCAGATGAGACCAACTAACCCAGGCAAACGTCAGAATGAATTAGCAGTAGAAGTGGGGGACCAGGATGATAACGCACAACCCACGAAAAATTATGTTAACTGCAAACAAATTAATTGATTTGCGTATGATTCAGAACAAGAGAAACCAGTGATAGAGACAGAACAGTTAGGATCGAGAGCACAATCACCGTTTTGGAACACGATTGACTGGGTTCCGACTGATGATGGCGCAATAGTCCTGCCAATCGAAATAACACAAACAGAGGATGATGAGACATTATAATGTTTACACAGTATGTTTGATATAGAGAAAAGAGTAAATATGGATAATGAGGATAATGAGCAGTCAGGTGTCACGTCAGTTAGAGTACAATCTGATAGCAAATGTGATATAAACAATTCAAGGAAGTATGAAGTGATAGTGCGAACATACATGGAAGAGTATAGCGAAACTACACCAGCAAAGACTTTGAAAGCCATTCAGATAAAAGGAGATGAAGTAATCGATGTACCACCACCACAAAGTTTGGAGTTAGAGTACAAAGATTAATAGGCTTGTATCTGACGGGATCGAAGACATGCTGATGAGAGATGATAAAACTTAATTACCACTTGTGGAACACCCAATAATTAGGGCTCAGATTGGTAACACAACTGTAAATGCAGTAATTGACAGCGGAAATGAGATGACAGCCAGTTTAGAACACTGAAGATGTGTTTAAGATGCGAAAAGTGAAAGAAGCAATTGTTGGTCAGGATCCAAAGGTTTTAGGGATCCAGAAAAAATGGAAGGAAAAAAGAGAAAAGCCACTGGGGATGCACCAAGCCATGTGAGTCATTTAAAAATCATATTAGTGACAGATTGTGAGACAGAGAGTTCTAAAGACTGACTGAGCCGAGGTATATTAGTGATGTTTCGGATTATATGGTACTAATAGAGTTTTTAACTGCAGGTCACCTATACACCAAATTACAGGTGAACAAACAGAAAAACGATCTTTGAACTAATGGAAGAGGATTGGAGATATTAGTATAATTTATCATCTGAAAAGGTGATGACAAAGAAAAGATAAATGAGACCAGAAAGATGTCTTAGAGGTACAGTAAGAGTAGAGGTGTCCCCATAATTTGGTAGTATATTGCTGAGATTATTTGATGAAGATATATGAGTGAATCAGTGGGGGAACTGTTTCGGTAAGAGATTTTATGTTGCAGGTGTCAACAGCAAAGATGAGAGTACATAGGGTAAATAAGAATGATGAAAAATAATAATAAAACGCGTATTGATGAAAAACTAACGAGTTTGGAATCCTAGAAATAAGTCTCACTGTATGTGATAACTAATGCTTTCAAGGTATATCATCAATAGTCTACACTTTATCTACTTTTCTAAAAAGTTGAGGAAACTTGCTTAAGATTAAAGTCGAATAGCATCTGTAATGAGAAAGGAAATATAATTTAATTTAAATAATTGTTAAACACGGCCAAGGCCCTTTTAAAGTCTTAGGACAGCCATGGAAAGAAAACTGGAATTAGTTCACCATGGGTTAGAACGTTTTTATAACACGACTGGACATTAAGTACCGCAGAACGACGTCAGACTGCTCTGGGCCGTTGATCTGCTAATAAACTTAACAGTCATGGAAGTAAATATGGAGCTCCAACGCCACGTTCTCGTAATACTAACTCTGAGATGATTCCCTGTTTCCTTCATCTACACGGTGTCACACACCACGTTTCGAAGGGCTGTGACCTGAGCATTAATAGAAGATAAGGCAGGTGTATGATAAACTATGAACACCATTATGTCATACAGTATAACAAGAAAAACAAAGAGATTTTTCAATACATTATTTAATATGTTTTTGATATTATGTGGTTCTATACATGTGCATTGGTGTATATATAATGTGCATTTTGAATTCACGAGTGTTTCTAAATGCTGTATTTCCAGAAGTAGCTGTGTTTTACTATTTGTGTCTTTATGGATATAATATTAAAATATATGTATTTGTGTACTAGCTGAAAAAAAAAGAGATTGAGATACAATTGTTTTTGAAATGCTTTAATATATTATCTTCAGATGATAACTGATTGTCTATACAACTGAAAGTAGATAAAGTTATACAGACTGGTTGAGGGACATTTCAGTTCAATAAATAAAAGTTTCCTCATATTCCCGCATGTCTGTCATTATACTTAAGCTATATGGTTGGTGAAGGTAATTTATTGAGAAACATTATTTTGACATTTATTGTTGGAGAAGGTAATTTATTGAAAAACATTATTTTGATATCCCTGAATTCTAAGTTTCAGTCAATAACCTGCAAGACAGGATAATAATGTGTGTCATGAACATGTACCGAAAATCAATAGTGAAAAGGCATCAATTATATATGAATTCCCAGAGAATATATATATATATATATATATATATATATATATATATATATATATATATATATATATCAGTTTTAAGAGAGCTGGACAAAATGGATGACATCCCTCTTGGTGATGGAAGTTTACATTGAGAATTTTATCTAATTCTGTGCAGTGTTAATCAGTGCCTCAACGATTCACTCCAGCAAAACACTAACTCGTAAGGGGAAGGATATGTAAGGTGGCAGGATAATTTTCACCACCTAACATAATTTTTATGTCAAAAAATCAATGCTATTCAAGCCGATGAGTTTGATACCCCACAAGCCATACTTTGCCTAGAGTCACGTTATTTGCGTAGTACAGAGAGTAATTAATTCATGCATGGCTGTCATGAACTCAATACTAACATAATCCACCTAATTTGGATGTTGATAGACAACAATGTAACAATGAACAGAAATGTAAACGAGGCTTCCCAGCTGACCTTGGCACAGCGACATGGTACCCAACTTAGGAAAGCCATAAACCAGTGAACCAACAAGAGCAATTAGGGATACGACGCGCGGACCGCACCTGGCATTTTGAGCAGAGATAACTACACAATAATAAGTCACCGTTGTTCGTGTCATCTGATGCACACCTGCACTGAAGTAAAGATGTTAACGCAGTAGGGGTTCCATTTCTGGCGTGATGAACACAGTTCTTCCTTTTACGCAGAAACGTAAGAACACAGGAAGTGCACCATCAGCGTGACGTAAGGAAAAGTCTTGTGACACTCGCATGTAGAGGATGTGCGATTCACACCTGCTGCGCGAAAGACTTTTAATTTAAGGAAGCACTCAGGAACAGTGCAGGAAGTCACTTTTGAGATGCAGACAGTACGACAATAATGTCTTGGCTCCGGAAGAGACATTTTGTTGTGAACACCTGTGTGTTTTGGTAAACATTCGAAAATCACTTGATACTGGCGAGGACGACGCATAATGTCCACGTAGACAGCTTCTGTTTGGACAGTGCTTGTTAGTAAACGAAAGAACAGCGGGCAAGGAAACGACGAAGGGTGCAGCAAAAGCGCTCATTCGTCGAAAGTAGTTATGGCAAGAGACGAACCCACGGTAGGACAAGGGCAGTCTGAAACGATATAGGCAATTATAAGTAAGCAATCTGGGGGGCAATCTCTTCCTAGAAAGGCCTTGTGCTGGATGGAGGGCATCCAGCCAAGTCGTGGCTCCGGAAGAGACATTTATGTGTGTTCTTGAGGCTCTGATATCTCTGACTGGGGATTACGAGTTACGAGCTGTGCTAGTTAAGTTCTGTTGAACATTAGGGGCAACAGTGTACGCATAGCTCAGTGTTAGCGAGTGGACACAGCGAATTGATTTACCCAGAGGAAAACATAGTTTTTCGGCTTACGAAAACTTTGGGCAGATTACGAATGTATATCCAATTAAGGCCAGAGTAGAACTGTCAGGCCACCAGGTTCACAAGGTGTCTACGCATCACCCGTCGACACACGCCACAGCCGACTACGGCCGCCCTTATCGCCGCAGTCTGCACAAGGTAAATACCGCGTTGCTCATGCGCTACGTGTGCGAGCCACTAGAGTGCGTTCACTTGATATTTACTTTAGACTGGAGCTGATCTGCGTATTTTTCTCACACTCTCGTGTCCATATCACCCATTTATTGCACGTGTCTTCTTGGGGCTTAAATTCGAGGAAGGCATTCTGCAGATGGAAGATTTGTCCAGCTACAATAGAGTAGTCAGTGTACCGTCAATTGTGTGATTTCATAACAGTGTTACTCTAATGTTTTTGGAGTACATTTTCGTGTGTTCAGTATTACGTTACTATTTGTTTCTCTCTTGAGATTACACTGGTGTAACAACTGTTTTGATAAAGTTTCATTTGTTTATCTTGTTTGAACTTAAGTTCAGTAAGGTTCTTTTGTGTTATTTTTCCTTCATCGACAAATACGCAAAATGAAGGCACTGCGTGGTAATTAATATGATAAAAATACATAGTACAGGTAATAAATCGTATGTTGTTCTAAAGTAGAGGTTACCCATTCCTTGTTGACAAAGTTCAGGCTTGTCAGGACTATCTGTGCGTGGTAATTGGTAAGAACAGGCCATACCAAACCAGGCGAGTACATTAGAAACTTCTCCAGGCGCAAATTTCACTGGGTACACTGTACAAATCGTATGTCTACTCTTTCCAAACAGCGAAGCTTAATAACAGTATCTGTCAAGTGGGTCACCATCATGATGTCGTAGTCTTTTACTCCATGAAACAGTGCCTAGACCAGCCAAATATCTGTCACCAAAATTACCTACAGTGACAGTGTTGGAACCAGCTACCTCCAAGATAGTGTGCGTCATCGAAGGAAGGATTAACTCGCTATGTTACATAGAGTTTTCCATTGAACTTTCCACATATTTAAGAAAGATAACAATGTTTTCGTGGCCATTTACCACCCTACGATTAATTTGAAGTGCCATTGTTCGTATGCTGAAGGGTACTTAGCGGTCATTAAATGGTAAAATTTGTAATTCACTGTGATGGAGGTAGTTGACTATAACTGCTATAGCTATCAACCTCTTCTAGAGATAGCTGATTAATTATCCTTTACTGGAATCAGCTATGTCAAAAAATTAATTCAGTGAAACATTTCAATTAGACAGCTGTAGAACGACTACCTGGGTTTTGTCAAGGATTTATGCACTAAAATTTTTATACTGTGAAAGTTATTTATTCCAACTAACCACACAGTTTTCAGGGAGACGAGAGATATGGTCATGTACGCATAAGCTGTATGTCCTTTCATATGTCGTTAATAAACTGTATTAGTATTATCTTTTACATTGGATGCTATTTTTATAGTTAACGAAAGCTCACTTTTTACTTCATTTTGCGGAAATCGCCAAAAATTCAACTAATTTAAATTATAAGGAAGATAATAATTGACTTATTAATGGTCTGTCTGTACGAGGAAGATATAAATGGCTGATAAAGTTGGCACTCGACTTCGGATATTTCAACAAGAGTACCAAGACAACAAACAAAGAATGGATTGCTGTCAATATCATTATTGTGGCAGGCGAGGAAACTGTTCACGATTCTAGTAAGCGACTTGAGCTGTACAAACCCATTAGTTTCCGTTAATAGTTTTTAAAGATACTTTGATTTAGAATTTTCTCTCTTTGACAGAAGACATATTTTAGCAGTGTATATAGGACCTGTAAGGTTTTAGATTCTACCTATTTAGTTATGTAGATGTTGCTTCTGCATTAAGTAACTTGTAATATGAATAGAATGGTCAGCAACTGGTACTGTGATGTGGGTGCTGACGCAACATTTTTCTTGTAAGTCATAGCCACTGTTGCGCATCATGATCACTCCTACCTTGTGTAATGTCGGTGCCAGTGGAGGATCGAGAAGTGAATAACAAAATGTTTGAAGTGGCCACTGAGAGTGAGGAAATGCGTGGACAGATGGTGGAAGCTTCAATAGCACGGGTTGCTTTATGATAATGGTTGGCAGGGTGGGGATACTGAAGAGGATAGAAGAATCAGGGCTGTTGTTGGTCGCTTGATACGCAGAGAGCTTGGAGACTGTGATGAAAAAATAATAGGCGAATTGTTTGGTGCTGAGGGACTTGTAAAGAGTGGTAAAATACTGGGATTGCTGAGGGTCAAACCAAGCCAAGGAAAGGTCGATGAAAACTATTGACGCTGACCCTCTAGACCGCTTAAAATGTCTGGTAGTATTGGTAAAGGGCATAGAAGTCAATATAGTCGGCGTACTGGAGCAGTGAATGGGAACAGATGGTAACCGTCTATCCGCCGCATCGTCAAAGTAGATGGGTGGAGATGAAACTGATTCTTGCCTGGGGCTGACATCATTTCAGAGTAACAAACACTAGGCCTCCAATGATTTGTTGTATTACTGTATGTTTCTATGACTGGATTTGCTGGTTCACTTTTTTGTGTACCGTCTATGGCACTCACAGTGATTCATGAAGTCATTCCATTATGTCATCACTGAGCCGTGTGCGGCTCGCGTTTATGCCGTTCGTAGCTGGGCATCTTGTAATAGCGATAGTGGCGTCTCGTATTCTTAGTGCGTTCACTGGTGCCACTAAGTTTTCTCGCCTTGTCTGCCCGTGAGTGGCAGCAGCAGCGCTTATCGATAGCGCGTACTGTGGTACCATCTTTGGAGCAGCCTCTAGTATTTCCGGGTGGCCGTGTGTCGAGCTACTTGAGCTGTGACGGAGCAGTAGTGATGTCTGGACAGCCAGTACTCGCCGACCGCTGGCAACACACATGCACTGTCCGACGGAAGGATGTGGTCGCGAGAGTGCACGACCACGTCAAGGGCCGGATTCAACAAGTTTTAGTTGAATGAACCGTGATATTCGAGTAGTGCAACTTTCACCTGTGTGTGTGCCCACCTGTCGAAGTGCCCTTATGGCATTAATTTGTGAGTCGACGATTTATACAGGGATCTTTCCGTGCCTGACTTGAGGGGGAAGGACCGTTGGTTGGTCGTTCGGTCAGTCATCGCAGCGAACGACGTGCATTTGGTCTTCCGACAGCTTATGACTTCTCTGTATTTGTGCAGACTTATAATTCGTCAGTTTTGTTTCACAGTGACTGGTTTTAGTATTGTGAGTTGTTGGTGGAATTGTTTTCCCGGATCCGTGTGTATCTTGTGGTTTTGAATGAGCAGTAATTTTGATGCTGTCTGCGTACTGGATTTGGGGAGGGGTTGCGAACGGTCATCAGGTCGGTTGGGACCGCAGCAGCGAGCAGGTCCGTGCAGCGGGAGGGCAAGCCCGGGCCGCTGTCCGAACGAGGAGGGGTACCTGCGAGAGCGACAACTTCGTTGCACACCGAACCATGGACGTTTAAGTTGAGTGAAGAGTTAACTGCTAATGTAACCTCGACTGTTCAGAGCTCTCGCCTTTGGTCGGCGGGTTGTAGTTCCCAGGTCCGCTGGGCCTGGTGGCAACGAGTGAAGTGTTTCGAGGCGGTGAAATATTGCAACCGTCTTTCTTTCTCTATTTGTTATTCATCATTGAATTTAGTATTATTCTTACTATTGAAGTGAAACCAGCGGTATCTTCTGCCTTGTGGTCACTGACGCCCCAGTTACCTGACCTGGAGGTTAGCGTGCATACCTTTCCTGCAGTGTACCTTTTCTCGTCGTGTTGATACTGTCCGACAGGCGTGTAGTTTGACAGCGTCTTGTATTGTACTGTGCATATTTTTTCGGAGGTCTATCTTGGTTGTAGCGTTTCCTTCGGCCTTGGGTGTTCTCTGAAGACGTAGTACAGTCTGTCTCTTCGCCCTTGCCTAAAAATATTCCATCCTTGAACCGGCGTTCGGGCGTTAAATGGATTGGTTAGTCGGTCGGTCGGCGCTTAAGCTGCCCCTAGTTTGATTTACCATCCTGTTACGTGAGTACAACTCTTGGCTCCCTTTCTCACCTTACCTTATGTTTGAGTTACCTTCCCAGGCCAACCCTTGGAACACTTGCTGAGAACAGCTTGTCCTGATTCCTTAGACTGTGATGTTGGTTTTAAGGATATTTGTAATTTTCTAATTATTGTTGGTGTGCCGAGCAATAATTTCACGTCTTTGGTGATAAGGCTTTCAGCCATGTTACAGTAAGTTTTTTTTAAGCAAACTTGTTTTAAAAGCAACGGATTTATTTTGAAACTACTATTTGGAATTGTTTTTCAGACTTCTAATTCACGCCTTCAGCCGTTTGTTATTTGAAATTGTTTGTCGCCTCCAGCCGAGTAATAATTTCATCTCATTCATAATAAGGCCTTCAGCCGTGTTACAAATTGTTTTTTTAAAGATAGTTTTAAAATTTTAATTTCTTTAAATAAAGCTTACTTATATCTTGTGCAACCGAGAGTACCTGATTACGGCCCCATCCACAATCGTAGCCGGCCGGGGTGGCCGTGCGGTTCTAGGCGCTACAGTCTGGAACCACGAGACCGCTACGGTCGCAGGTTCGAATCCTGCCTCGGGCATGGATGTGTGTGATGTCCTTAAGTTAGTTAGATCTAAGTAGTTCTAAGTTCTAGGGGACTGATGACCTTAGAAGTGAAGTCCCATAGTGCTCGGAGCCATTTGAACCACAATCGTAACCTTATCTTTTCCCATCCTGAGAAACCAGCTCTCAGTCGTCATGTCCAGTAATTTTACCGATTCTTCTAGTTAGTGTTTTCCGTATACTCCTTTACTCACCGATTTTGAGTAGAAATTCCTCTTTCTTTAACAATCCATGGAATTTTCAAAGTTATTCTTTTCCAGTATTCCCATTGTCCATTATTCACTGTTACACAATGATATATATTCTCAGAAATTTCTTTGTCAAGTTAAGGCGTACACTTCTTATTAGAAGACTACTTTGGCGTTATGTTATCCTTTCCTGTACTACTCAGTATCTTATAACCTTCTTGTTTCATCCGTCATGTATTATTTTGCTTGCTAGGTAGCTGGAGTGCCTCAGTTCGTCCTCTGTATGAACCCCAATTCTAATGGTAAGCTTCCTTACGATATCATTTTTACTACCTCCCATTTATCTCTCTTTTTCTTTCAATCCATGTGCTGTTCTTAACAGAATGTTCATCCTACTTAAAAGATCCAGTAATTCTTTCTGACTTGACATCGGATAGCTAGGTACGTCATCCACGAATCACTTCATTGTATGATTTCATCCTGGATTTTATTCCCACTTTTGAACCTTCGATTTCCTTCATTGCTCTTCGATATTCTGGTTGAGCTGTAGAGTATAAATACTGCGGCCATGCCCAGTCTTCCTGAACTGTCAAAGACTATCTTTAAATCCCACACTTCCAACAATCTGACACTCTTCTTGTACCACTATATCAGACTTTTCCTTTCTCATAGCCCATCAACATTCTCTGACCAGCGTGGTTAACTGCATATTTCCTTCTGAATTCTTAACGTGGACAACTTTACTTTTAAATTTTCCGAAATTCATTTTCTCTGAAGTATGCTGTTTTACTATTCCACGTAATGCCGGTCCAAAAAATTCTTACTGCCTCCCACGGGCTCCTACTATTCACTACACGAAAGCACATGCGGCCTCGATTCTAGACACATGCTCTGTCATAACTAAAATGCCTCACGACGGACTGCCAGGTTACCACAGAACTTAGCATCGACAAATACAGTGCGGTTAAAACATCGCCTGATCTTGTGTTTAAGTACCCTTTGCAGACGTGTATGTCGTCATTCCTCGAGTGTCTTCAACTGAAAGTGTTTCAGCATTTGTGAAGCACGTTCCCTTATTCCAAAAAATTCTGTGAAAACTCAGAACAGGTGTCTTTGAAGATCAGTGTTCTTTCTTATTTAGACGTGGTATAAATCGGACATAGTATAACGCATTCCATTATAGCGAATAAAATTTTGTCGAAAGCAACGTTTTTCCGAAGGAAATTCAGTTTTGCAGTATTCCAACAATGAAATAAAATCTGCCGTTCTGTTTACCTAGAACTGCCACTCTGATTGTAGCACTTCAATTCTCCAAACATTGTTACTCCAAGTATGCCTCATTAATCACGCAGTCAGGAGTTACCTTCTAAAGTGGAACATGCACCAGGCACAATAGAATTCATAATAAAATTAAAACATCGTGGCTACCACCCTTGTTGCTGCCGTGTCTTCCAAGGTGCATCTCCACATAGTCGTCGAAATATAAAAAACTCTAAAATGGTGTCGCCTATGGTGTTCAACATCTAACCACATGGCTCTCTCTCCTCCATCGTCGTAAACCGCCCGTGGGCCTTCGTTGATACCACACACCACGTAGCCAAATACGACACTGAAACGCGAGTAAGCGCACGCGCAAATAAACAAGACAGTCACAGAGATGTCTACGCAACAGATAACGTATACATGTTCCAAGGACCTCATGAAATGATGGTATCCTGCCAAATTGCTAAAAATGTAATTACTAAAAGAAACCAGTGAAATGTCTGAAAAAGTTATTTCTATCACCAGTTAGCTGTTCATTCAGTGTGTTCTGATTATCCACGCTATGTATCGTAATTTCCAGCTGTTCTAGTAGATCCAGCTTTTTGCCTTTGTCCTGTCTGTAAAATAACGAGATCCTGATCAATTCCCAAAATGGGGTGTCCCGTTTCCCAAAAATGCGTGGCTACAGCTGACTTTTCGAAATTATTAAGCCGGAAAGCATCGCCATGCTCATTGTAACGTACTTTAAAAGACCTACCAGTTTGGCCTACATAGCTTGCCTTGCACGTGTTACACTGAATTTTATAGACCCCAGCTCTCTCATATTCATCGCTTTCCTGCTGTAGATCATTTCTTAGTTTAAACCGCAGCGTATTATTCGTCTGAAGAGCGGTATCAATCTTAGTGTTTTACACTATAAACAAGTGGTTGAGCCGATATATTTCTTAACGTTGACAAATGTACATCTTTTACGTAATAATGGCTGAAATTTTGGCGTACCTGTATGTGCACTGTCGAGTCACATTAATGTGACCACCGCTTATGTTCGACGTCAACGTGTAATAAACACTCGGAGTGTGCAGGTGACTGCTATAGCAGTGCAGGGTATGTAAACGTGGGTGTGTGTATGTTGGGGGGGGGGGGGGGGAAATTGGGGTTGGGGGACGCAAAAGACAAAACAGTACAATCATTGTCGTAGTGCGGAAGCGGAGCGACGAGCCTTTCGTTCGAAAGGGCATGATTATTGGCCTCCGGGACAAGGGTGGAAGCATTTCTGCAACGATTAACTTTATAAAGTGTCCGCGTGCTGCCGATGTTAAAGTATACCGTGCATGGAGAAATGGCGATATCCAACACAGGCACTCAATAACCTGTGGTGCACCAGATGAACAACGAGTGCAGAGATTTCTACTGGCCAATAGACGTGCAGCTGCTGAGAAACTGACCGCCCAGATGAACCAGGGGGCTACTAACAGCGTCTCCTCGTGGATCGTTCAGCGAACGTTGCTGCATATGAGCCTCCGTAGCAGGCACCCGTTTCATGCACCTATTCTGACTGCTGTTCATCGTCGACGAAGGCTGGAATTTGCACACCCAATACCGCAGGTGGACGCTCACTGTGTGGCGACGGGTGCCTTTTCAGGTGAATCACATTTTGTGTTTTATCGAATGGATGGCCGTTGCTGTGTAGGCCTATGGTGTGTTACGTTTGAAAATAATGATGTCCAGGTCAAGGGGGGGGGGGTATTAAGTCCTGGAGAATGCTTTCACGGCATTCCTTCGGTGATCTCGTCGTTCCACAATGCACAGTGAATCAGTACAAGTATGCATTAATTCTTGGAGATTATGACCACCCCTAAATGGAGTTTGGTTTTCCTTGGCATAATATCTATCAGCAGCACAGTAGAACGTGTGAAAGAACTCGCAGCGTTCGTGCGTGGTTCGAAGAGAATCATGATGAGTTTACCGTACTACCCTGGCCACCAGACTCAACGGTTTCAAACACAATCGGTAATCTGTGGGACCATCTCGACTGGGCTATTCACGCTAAGGATCCTCAACTGAGAACGAAGCGCAGCTGGCCAGGAACTAGAGGGTGCATCGTTCCAAATCTTTGTCCGTACCTTCCGAACGTCGTTGACTCTGGTCCTGCACATCTCGCAGCGGTCGGCGCTACAGAAGTTGCTTTTGACGGTGGTCGCATTAGTGTGACTATACAGTGTATTTACTTCATAAAACTGTAGTGTAGGATTCACATGTTCAGATAAAACTCGGGTTTCCAACCGGTCATCGGTTATTCATCGCACGATATTTCGACTGGGAACCCGCCAGACTGATGAACAGCTGCTCTGTTCCACAATATATAGCGCGTTGACAGATGGGCCACTCTTTCGAGCCAGCACGTTCCTTGGTGGAACCGTGGAACTCAGCTGACCTCTGCATTTGCGCTAGTATTCATATATTTAATTAAACTCTAGGTACATTTTTGATATAGATGATCAAAATATGAATACTGGTATACATTTGTGTAGTCTCCTGGTGAAGACAATCACTTCAGTGGGTCATATGGAGACTAAGAAAAATTGTGATTTAATGTTTCTACAACGACGATGTCATTTAAGGGGAGGTTTACTATCTTTTCGCTCAAAAAATCGATTTTTCTAAAATTGCGTTTTTGGATCCACAAAAGTGTTTAGAAGCTACCCCCGAAACGGTTTTTCCGAATTCGGAACGGAAATGTATGTTATTCGCAGTTGAACAAAGACACGCACATGCCTGAAATCGGCCTTTTTCACGCACCAGTTTTTTTCTTTCGGAGGACGAGTTATTGTACCGGTGCTTGGGAGAAAACACACAAAATTCAAATGAAAGTTCGAACGCGTGTGTTTTGAAGTTAGCCCCC
The DNA here is from genome assembly GCF_023898315.1 of Schistocerca nitens. Lineage (NCBI taxonomy): Eukaryota > Metazoa > Arthropoda > Insecta > Orthoptera > Acrididae > Schistocerca > Schistocerca nitens. The sequence goes on along the minus strand of NC_064620.1, from coordinate 194,998,840 downwards.
AAGCATTTGCATTCTGGTGCGAAGACTGTGGAGATTGCGAATTTCCTGGCAGTGAGCAGCTCCAACGAAGGGTATTCAGCAAGTCTGAAGACCATGACAACGATGGGCGTCACCCTGGGACTCTATTCGACACAGTTCGGCAAGCATTCGGAAGACCATATGATTCAAGCGGTGGAAAACCGCTTGTCACCGGCCGTACGAGCGGCTCTGGAACAGAGCAGGATGGCCCTGATCGAGCAGAACGCCCTCTATGAGGAAGAGGAAGGACTAGTTTATGGACCCGGAATAGCAGATTGAACGTAAGTTGCGTAATACTGCATTTGTATGAAGTTAAAACTTCGAACGCGTTTTTCTCGAAATGACTTTTTATTATTGCGCGGTATGGTAACTACAAATCTACTGAACTGATTGGAATGATTCTTTGTTTCCGACGAAGCTAACTAAATTGTTTAGAAATTGTATCACTTTTATTCCGATCCATCAACCATAAATATTTTTACTTGGCCGACGAAGTCGAAAAATCGATGAAAAAATGCTATTTTTTTCTAATGGCCGCAATTTTGTTTCCTATGGTCCAAATAACTTAAGCGAGGTTCAACTCCCAAAGAATCTTATATACTTCGCTAATGTCAACTCAATTTTGATTTCAGACGAGCCGGCTGACCTGTGACATACCGCGCGTGGAGGTCTACATCGAAATTTTGTTTCGTTCCAATGGCACTTACGCCTTTGTTCTTCGACATTTCCGGTCGAAAAAATTCCAGTTCGTAGAGGAAATATTAATAAAGATTTTGACCAAATTTGACATTGATATCTACAACACATCTCGAGAAAAAGATTCTCAAACAAATGCTTTTTCGGGCTAAAGGTAGTAAACCTCTCCTTAAGACGGAGCACAAGCTCAGATGTGAGGCTGAGGAATTAAATAGTGTGTGCCGTTGTAAGCGAATCAAACCAGTATTCACCTTCATCGATTTAGCGAAACCACCTAAAACTAACGGGGATTTGAATCGCGTCCTCTTGGTCACAAACCAAAGTGGGAACTGTTCTCATATGAATTACTTGAGTAACTTTGATTACATAGTCTGAAAACCAAGGTGAACATGAGGCCCAATTAGGAGATTTGAAAGCCTGTTTTCTTCTCAGATGCTCCTTTTTCCGAGGGATGCCGTCTGGAGGAAACATACTGAGTTGTAGTTTTACCAAGATTATTCCTCGGGAGGTTGAAACCACACTCAGTCCGTAAACACTGCTATCTCTTTCTGTTTACTGGTTTATGATCGTCTAACCATACGTTCCATAATATTGCACGTAAAAATTTGCCTCGATTGGGAACATACCGCAGAAGAACATTGTATCGCATGGATATAGAAGAGTTGAAAATTCTATAGAGGCCCGTGAAGGATATAACATCTCCAAACCACGCAGCAGCAGAGAACAAAGTTGTCGGACGAGCAAGGAGGACAGCCTGATTTGTGCGATATTTAGGTGCCCATGTTATTCTGATGGACATCTATGCACTTCCAAAGGACTTTGCATATTAATCAGAATAACACGGGCACGGAAATATCGCATTTATGTGCCAATACAGGGCAAGCGACTTTCAAGTAGAGCCTCTGACCTGTACGGGAATATTCATGATGGACGTACGAGTTCAGGTCATAGATGCATGGTTGACGACATATGGAAGTCTGAGTCTGGCTGGCAGTCGTGCACGGATAGCCAAATGGGAAGGCGATCGCTCGCGATAAAGCAGATATCCGGTTTCGAGTCCCGGTCCGGCACAAATTTTCATAGTCGTCATTCCAATTACAGCTGATGATAGTCATCCGCAGTTGCAAATTCAGTTGATTTGTTAGCCTGTTTTGTTGTTGCTGATTCAGGCCTCAGCCTTCAGCTGCGGTCAGAGTCGAACGCAACTGAAGTATTCAATAGGTTCAAAATGGCTCTGAGCACTATGGGACTCAACTGCTGTGGTCATTAGTCCCCTAGAACTTAGAACTAGTTAAACCTAACTAACCTAAGGACATCACAAACATCCATGCCCGAGGCAGGATTCGAACCTGCGACCGTAGCGGTCGCGCGGTTCCAGACTGCAGCGCCTTTAACCGCACGGCCACTTCGGCCGGCTATTCAATAGGCGCTGACGTTTCTCAAACTGGTTTTGCGCTCGTATACCGTAGTTGTTTGATAGCCGAGAGCTACGATGAAGAACCATGAACTGCTCGTGTACGTGGGTATATTCCACCCAAAGCTAACGTATCGCACGTTTTCCCTGACTGAACAATCATCGAAGTGAGCGTGGACATAACTCACTGAGAGAACACAGTCAGAAAAGTAACTCTCTCCTCCAGAGTCAAAATGGCGTGGCCGGCCTTTTCAATAACCCTCATATTCACGAGCGTCAGTCCACAATCTTCGCGCTTATTTTCAGTTGGGATCTATAATGAGGAGTTATAAAAACTTAGGAAAGATTTTCCATCCCAAATCAGCGTCTTGCACGTATTCAAAACATATAGTACACTACACTACGGTTCTGGGGGCTAAAACTATTAACAGTATGACTCCACCGGCACTGTGTCCAAATTTACGCTATATTTTAAGTATGTGCAAGGCTGCTAAGCTGTTTTTCTGTATTTTGTGAAAACGCCACAATGGCTTACTACATTAGGACGTGTTGTAAACTGATACGGGGGTCGTTATTGCTGACCAAACCCCGTAGTGTAACGACCAAAAGGGTTGTGGTTATTTATGGAAATAAAGGAAATTTATTCTACACTTCATCGATCTCTGACCTAATCCTCGACAACGTTGCTGCTTGTGAAAAAAAAAAAACTCTGTGACGGGAAACTATATCGACATCTACAACGCTTCACTTCTCATGGAGCTATCGCTTTCCACTAAATTTGAGAGGTAGGAGATACGGCTACTTAAAGCTCTTCCGTCGGTGCCTCGTAAGTCAAGAACTACGATGACAGTGGCGTCGAGGCGCAGTACAAGTCATATTGCATCCCCACAGCATCCTTTCCTTTTGGCAGCATCAGTCTAACAGGTACCCAAGTCTTACCAGAGATCAGGAAACACCTGATTACTGACTGCGTTTTACGGGCAGCAGGTGGAAGACTGGAGTAAGAGCTATACTCGGTAGCGATAGAGATTTGTATGTGGGGTAAGCTCCATCACACGTTGAAAACAGTTGTGTTGTTACGATTACGAAGAAAATCGAGTGGATATACAGGGCTATTACAAATGATTGAAGCGATTTCATAAATTCACTGTAGCTCCATTCATTGACATATGGTCACGAGACACTACAGATACGTAGAAAAACTCATAAAGTTTTGTTCGGCTGAAGACGCACTTCAGGTTTCTGCCGCCAGAGCGCCCGAGAGCGCAGTGAGACAAAATGGCGACAGGAGCCGAGAAAGCGTATGTCGTGCTTGAAGTGCACTCACATCAGTCAGTCATAACAGTGCAACGACACTTCAGGACTGCTAACTCCATTCGGTGATGGTATGCGCAGTTTAAAGCTTCTGGATGCCTCTGCAATCTCACGGTTTAAAGTTTACGGCCCCTTTTTCTTCTGCGAAAAAAAACGTTACAGGACACGTGTATCTGGACATGCTGGAAAATTGGCTCATGCCACAACTGGAGACCGACAGCGCCGACTTCATCTTTCAACAGGATGGTGCTCCACCGCACTTCCATCATGATGTTCGGCATTTCGTAAACAAGAGATTGGAAAACCGATGAATCGGTCGTGGTGGAGATCATGATCAGCAATTCATGTCATGGCCTCCACGCTCTCCCGACTTAACCCCATGCGATATCTTTCTGTGGGGTTATGTGAAAGATTCAGTGTTTAAACCTCCTCTATCAAGAAACGTGCCAGAACTGCGAGCTCGCATCAACGATGGTTTCGAACTCATTGATGGGGACATGCTGCGCCGAGTGTGGGAGGAACTTGATTATCGGCTTGATGTCTGCCGAATCACTAAAGGGGCACATATCGAACATTTGTGAATGCCTAAAAACACTTTTTGAGTTTTTGTATGTGTGTGCAAAGCATTGTGAAAATATCTCAAATAATAAAGTTATTGTAGAGCTGTGAAATCGCTTCAATCATTTGTAATAACCCTGTACATGTCAAATACTGCATAATGAATCTAGGGTCATTGCTATCAAAAATGTCCAGAGCAGTTCTATTTCCAATAATGGTAGAGAAATCTGGAATAAGAGTAGGAGGGAACTTCTTTCGTTTTTTGAGAGATAAGGACACACTAGAAACTGTTTCAGAACTATATCTAATAACAGGGTGTAGATTTTGCAAAGACAAGAAAACGTACATTGCAGGCGTCGATGTGGCTAAAAAGATTTTAATAACGTGGAACGATATAAGATGTGTTTCCTTCTGAGGTTGTGGCTAAATGCAGGGATGGGTAATTCATGTTCTGTATGGAATGTACAGTAGAGTAGTTAACTCAATGGCCCAGAAACCAACTTCTGGAAAAAGGAAGTTATGGTTTCTCGTTGTCAACACTGATTTTTAATTTCTACGTCGAGGAGGCAGTGTTCGAGCGGTCTGTTACCGGCAGAATTTCAACGTGATCCGGTTCGTTGGTAACATAGTAGTTGTCATTGAAAACGAGCGGGAATTGAACACTTAATGAAATGGAAATTGTGCTAGTTGATGACAGCAGCAAACATATAGACGAAAGGAGCACTGGGGTAATGCTGTGAGCGGACTGACTTGCGGATGTGCTAAATATTAAACTAGGACGAAAGACTTATAGTTATGGAAGTATGGTTCTATCTTGAACTAACATAAGTTTTTCTTCTTTACCACTCAAACACGTTGCCGTCAGGTTTCACTATTGTCAGTAGGTTCACTTATTTCTGTCAAATAATATGTGTAAAATGTTTTGTAGGATAATATTTACAGCTTAGAGACGGTGTATGACGTTGTTGACTATATGTATTGATGTTTACGCGGATGTCTTTGATTTGTAGTACTTCTCATATTTCGCTGGCCTACGTTGTAACAATTAGTTTTTCCCGCAGATTTGCTAGTGTTGGATTACAGATCTGATGTTAGCTAACTCTCTACTGTCAACATTGTTTTGTTTTTTATTCTTTGTTCGTCGTTTGTTAGGGTTTTAATAAATAGTAATAGTTGTCGTAAATGTTGTGAAGATTTATTTGCAATATGGTTTGCAAATTTATGAGTGGACATTTCATGTCACTTTGCAAAGTTACACCCAGATACTCACTCGACGTGACTATTAAGCTTAATACAATTTACACTGTATTCGAATATTATAGGTTTGTTTCTAACACTCAACTACATCAGTTTATATTTTAGAGGAAGCTGCCACTGATCAAACCAAATAGAAACCCTGTATCTTCCTACAGTCACTATGTCACTTTGCTGTACACTACATCGTCATCAGATACTAGCCGCAGACGGCTGCTCACCCTGTCAGATCGCATTTGTACTTAGAGAAAAAGAGCAGTACCATTACACTTCCCTGCGGCACTCCTAAGGATACCATTGTCTCCAATGAACACTCGCCTTCCAGGACAAGGTACTGGGTTGTATTTATAAATGTCTAGGAGACACTCAAGTATCTTCGAGATATTTCTGTGAAATGGTTTCCGGACATCTAGGAACGTTTCGTTTGCAGTTGAAATCCATTTTCTGACGAAGGAACTTGACTGTGATGTAGAATGCAGGAGTACACGCATGTTAGCTACAGAGCCTGCGACCTCGTCAGTAACAGCATAGCAAGGGGGCGACTGTGTTAAACACAGCTCCGCGTGGCTGGGAGTACGGCAAAGCCACACGAGGCTGCGCGGACGCCGAGATGCACTCTAAGCCATGAGTGGTGCCACGGTCCGCGTGCTTAGCGCCGTCACTAGAGAGGGCGGTTTCGTGAGGCGTGGGGGAGGGGAGGGGCGCAGCGTCAGCACCTGCGTCGGTGGGAGGGTTCGGGGGTTGAGAGTGCGGGTGGTGGGGAGGGGGGAGGGGGAGGGAACGCTCTCTTATCAGCGACGAGCGCAGGGCAGTCAGTCGGGCAAACCCGCATCGGCACATACAATTATGTGCCGACTATTTATCGCTCCGCCTTGTTGTAGGACCACAATGCGAAAAAATCTATTTCTGGCTAACCAGTCTAGAACTACTGACCGTTTGTTGGTCGTATGCAGCGTCGTCTACACGTATGCACCACAATCGGTCGAAATCTCTCACGTTTTAATGTTTCAAGCGAAAGGTCTTATAAAGGGGAGTTCGAAAAGACTGTGCAAACATATAGCAGGACATAGGGGACGCTCCATTGAGGTAGGGAGCCTGGGGTGTCGGAGAATCCAACTGAAGGAGACAATAAGAATAAAATTACGTTACCGTTTACTTTTTTATTTACATTAGTTACAATTAACTGCAAATACCATATTTGACCGAATGAACCTAGTGAACGTACCATTTGTACTGTAACTTGGTTGGTTGGTTGGTTTTTGGGGAAGGAGACCAGACAGCGTGGTCATCGGTCTCATCGGATTAGGGAAGGATGGGGAAGGAAGTCGGCCGTGCCCTTTCAGGGGAACCATCCCGGCATTTGCCTGGAGTGATTTAGGGAAATCACTACTGTAACTTGATAAATGTGATGAAACTGACGGCCGTCAACCTCAGTGCAAGCATGATATCGGAGAACAAGGTTCTGACGCACCCTGACTAATATCTCCGGTGTGTTTCGAAACTGGCCTAGAGGATATAGACGCTTCAGTCCGGAACCGCGCTACGGTCGCAGGTTCGAATCCCGTTAGGTTTAAGTAGTTCTAAGTTCTAGCGGACTGATGACCACAGACGTTAAGTCCCACAGCGCTCAGAGCCATTTGAACCATTTATTTGTTTCGAAACACATCACAATCAGCTACAATTCTGGAAACAAGTTCCATCTCCGTATCAAATGGTTCAAATGGCTCTGAGCACTATGGGACTCAACTGCTGAGGTCATTAGTCCCCTAGAACTTAGAACTAGTTAAACCTAACTAACCTAAGGACATCACAAACATCCATGCCCGAGGCAGGATTCGAACCTGCGACCGTAGCGGTCTTGCGGTTCCAGACTGCAGCGCCTTTAACCGCACGGCCACTTCGGCCGGCATCTCCGTATCGATTGGGGTTCATATACAAGTGACGTTAGATATCCCCATAGGAAATAATCAGGGGGATTCAGTTCAGGTTATCTTGCAGGCCATGGAAGACGACCTAACATTGCAATCCAACGGCCACGAAATACAACGTTGAGATGGTTGCGGACATCCACACTGAATTGAGGCTGTGAACCGTCACGTATGAACATCCTCTCACGAGCAGCCAAGGGTACGTTCTCCAACAACTCAGGTATAACTCTTTGCACGAATCTCAAGTACTGGTGGCCATTCAGACGGCCAGGTAGAAGATATGGCCTAATGAGATTTTCGCTTGCTATGGCCACATTGATATTCACAGCAAAACTTACTTGATGGCGTTACTCGACTAACGCGTGAGGGCTTACCTCATCCCACACATGGCTATTCCTGCTTTTCGAAATACCATCACGATTAAATGAGGCCTCGTCAGTAAACAGCACGATTTGGAGGAAATCTCGTCGATGAATCCTGTCTTGGAGGAACCACTGACACAATGCCACTCTTGGTGCAAAGTCAGTCACAAACATTGCATGGACTCGTTGTGGGTGACATGGGTGTAATTTTTGCTCATGGGGTAGTCGCCACACGTTAGTATGTGCAGAGCCCATTTCACATGCAATACGACGATTACTTTTGGGATCCGCTGCAACATATTCCAGCACCTCTCCTTCAAATACCGGTGTGCGAGCGATCTTTCCAATGAACCAATCTCTTGCATTCGTCAATCGAGAGAAAATGATGTTAGGAAATCATTCTCTTACAGCCTTTCAGCAAAGAGAGCACTGCAACGTACTTAGCCATACACAAAGTTTATGTCAGTGAGTCCTGCGAAACTGTACTGGTACTGTCCCATCGCATTGTACTGTATGTGCGTGAATAACACTGACGTGATTAATGAATGGGGCTGTCGTTGATTCATAGCACTTTCTTTTATGAGCAATGTAAATACGATACAAGAGAGCTACCTTATGGGCATGTAAAATAAACACAGCCCTCATCATGACTTTCAAGTAACCAGGTTGGTCCTCCTTCTTTCCTTGAGGAAATAAAGCATGTACATGTAAATAAACAGCACGGTACCTGTAAACTTGTGCGAATGTTTGTTGTAAATAAGCTAGAAAACAGTAATGCTAGACAAAGCGGTGGACAAGTTTCCTCTCTGTCTCCTTAAGTCTGCAGCTCGTGGTCTTGCGATAGTGTTCTCGCTTCCCGGGCACGGGGTCCCGGATTCTATTCCCGGCGGGTCAGGGATTTTGCTCGCCTCGAGATGACTGGGTGTTGTGTTGCCTTCATCATCATCAGTCATCGCCATTACAGTCGGAGGAAGGCAATGGCAAACCACCTCCGTTAGGATCTTGCCTAGTCAGCGGTGCGGGTCTTCCGCATCGTCCCCTACGCTCCTCGGAGTATGGGACCTCATAATCAACATCATCCCCTTAAGCTAGCTTCTCCGACCCCAGGTTCCTACCTCAAAATGCTTAGATGAGATGTCTCTATCTCCTGTTACATTTTTGCACTCTCTTACGGAAACAGCCTGTATTTATCAACTGATCGGGGAGAGAAAAGTCTGGGTAAGACGTCATATTGCTGCTTAGGGAGGTTTCAGTGTAAAGTGGGTGAGTTGTACGAGAGGCATTCAATAAGCAATGCCACACATTTTTTTCTGACAGTATGTTGTCTTTTTTTCAGGATTCCAATACATCATATTATTCCCCATTCCTTTGGCTAAAAAGCGGTGTTTTTGAACACAATCTGCGTTCAGTGCTATGGCCTTACGCCACCTTAATAGGCAGGCCTGTATGGCCGCATGCTAGCACTCTACTGTTCCACGTCGGATCCATCGTGTTGCTGCACCAGTAACTTTCCTCTCATCCGCGTACAGCAACCCGTGGAGTGCATGCTTTTGGGCCAAACAGATGGAAGTCGGTGCGCGATTCGGGATATAGGGTGGATAATGAACAACAGTCCGCAGCAGCTTTGTGGGCTCCTCTCGGGTGCGCAGACTGGTGTGACACCTTGCGTTGTCATGGAGAAACAGAAGTCATTTTGCATTATCGTGGCGATTGACACGCTGAACACGTTTCTTCAATTTCTTGCTGGTAGTACGATACACTACAGAGCTGACTGTTGTGCAATGAGGTAGAACATCAAACAGAACACCCGTTTGGAGTCCCAGCAGACCACCGAAATGACTTTACTGGCTGAAAGTGCTAATTTGGACTTATTCTTCAAATGAGACGTTGTGTGGTGCCACCGCCTCGTTTCCAGTTCGAAGTTCATCGCCTATGAGAATGCTCACCAAAAAATTGCTAATTCCAGCCTCGTTTCGCGCAAGCCATTCCTCACAGATGGTCCTTTTTTCTCTTGAAGGTCTTCTGATAGAAAGCGGAGAACCGAGCGCGCACCCACCTTCGCGAACCTCACCTCGTGGACGCGTGTGTAGCATTAATTGAAGTTGAGCAGCGATGTGTTCGATTGCGGTCCGTCGATCTCCTCGAATGAGAGTGTTCGTACGTTCCTACATAGCAGGAGTGGCAGCTGTGTGCGGCCGATTTCCACACGGGAGAGGCTTGTGCTACCTTGTACCGATGAAGACATATGCCTCGCCCAATTACTTACCGTACTTTCATTCGTTTCCAGGTATCCGTAGACAGTCTGCAGATGCCTATGAATATCAGCGATGTCCTAGTTTTTCGCCAAAAGAAACTTAATGATAGCTTTCTGCTTGTAACGTACCTCCGTTACAGACGCCATTTTGAAGGCTACGTAAAGCACCGCCACCTATCAGAACTTTATGAAAGTGTAGGGACTGAAGCGCTGTCTCACAACAAAGTTAGCATTTCTTCAAGTGAAATTGGCCGAGAAAACATGTGTTGTATTACTCATTGAGGATACCTCGTACTGTCACAGGAACTGTTGGGACACACGAGCCATGGACGGCAGGGCAGCTGCATATAGGAAATCGCGCGTCATTAAATAGGTTGCATGGCCAAGCGATAGGATGCAATATGCTCACGCGACGAGATCTTGAGTGCATCTAACAGTACATTATACTGGATGAGTCACTAACAACTACCACCTACAATAACTCCGATAGTATGATAGGAGCTTAAAAGTCCGTGGGACAAAAGTTGCGTGGGACAAGGGGCCCGTAATATGACGTTGGTACTTTGTTGCTAGGTGGAGTCGCTTCAGAGATATGAAGCTAAATTTTTTTTAAAGGGATGCTATAGTTTGGTACTTATTTTCTGACAGCAGTTATCGAGACGAATCCAATCATGTAAAACAGTAAGGTCTTTGAAGGTCATCGTAGGTCAAAAAGGTGGCATGGACGTCCATTTATAGAAGGTGTTCAAAGTGATGACCATTGGTATCAATGCAGTGCTGCAGTCTTCTTATCATGGATTGAGTGGTATTCCTCATCACTTTGGCACTTATCGAAGCACAATTGTCTCTCGCATATCTTCAGGTGTAGTTGGAACGTCTTTATAAACAATGTCTATTACGAATCCCCACAAGACCTGAACCCCTATGGTACTCGCTCCTGTGAACGGGAACGCGTTATGCAGATCTTGGTACCTATCGCGTCCGTCTAGAAAAGATAACCTGAAGATGCCTAAATAAGACGAAAACTAAAAAACTAAAATTGCAACCAAGACTGCTTTTAACCAATACTATTAAGCACTGGTTTGCTGTATGCCACATATGGATTGGAAGAATTTCTAATTCATCAGTGGATGACAGTTTTGGACATGCATTTCCAACTGCACTTAATTTTTACTATGTATGCCGAAGAACAATGGAGATTTTAAAGTCTTCAAGGAGAAACATATACTGCTGATGGGAACCAGTGTTCGAAATCGTCATCCACCAAGGGAAGAGAGTGCCGCCTAGGTGGTACACAGGGCCTATCTATGCAGCAGCTTGCTCCGTCTTCTCCAATGGCGGTCGTGGCTATCAGTTCCGAACGCTTTACAACGGACAACATTGCAAGACGTTCCGTCTATGGTCAGTCACTATAGAAATTGCTGCAGAGGGCGTTGCCTAATGGCAGGTGCCTATAAACTCGATTCTCTGTAGCGGCGGTGGATCATGCTTCCGAACACGGGTACCAAACCTCGATTTGTTCCTCAAAACATCTTATGAAACCTCTTTAAGATTGTAATAACAATTATGTAGCACGATGTAGGTACTCATTTATGATTCACTTTACTACGTTTTCATTAAATCGCTTACTAAACTGCCTGTTTCCTATTTTGTTGAAATTTTGCTGTTTCTTCTAAACTAAGCTAACTTACACACACACACACACACACACAGTATGTGATTGTGTTTGTGTGTGTGTGTGTGTGTGTGTCAAAAATGTTTTGCATCACCTCGGTTCCTAGAGTTCCGGAACCTGTAGAGAAAATTGGAATAGAGGTCAACATAAACATCATTTCCGCTCTTTCTATTGCTCATGAAATCCACACACTGCATGTTGTATCATCATACAGTGAGACGTTCAGAGGTGGTGGTCCACTGCGTGGGATTAGCCGAGCGGTCTAGGGCGCTGCAGTCATGGACTGTGCGGCTGGTTCCGGCGGAGGTTTGACACCTCGCTCGGGCATGGGTGTGTGTGTTTTGCCTTAGGATAATTTAGGTTAAGTAGTGTGTAAGTTTAGGGACTGATGGCCTTAGCAGTTAACTCCATAAGACTTCACACACATTTGAATTTGAAGAGGTGGGGGTCGAGATTGCTGTACACACGGGTACCTCTAATACCCAGCAGCACATCCTCTCGCATTGAAGCATGCCTGTATTCGTCGTGGTATACTGTCCACAAGTTCATCAAGGCACTGTTGGTCCAGATTGTCCCACTTCTCAACGGCGATTTGGCGAAAATCCCTCAGAGTGGTTGGTGGGTCACGTCGTCCTTAAATAGCCCTTTCCAATCTATCCCAGGCATTATCGATAGGCTTCATGTCTGGAGAACATGCTGACCACTCTAGTCGATCGATGTCGATATCTTGAAGGACGTCCTTCACAAGATGTCCACGATGGGGGCGCCCACTGTCGTCCATGAAGACGAATGCCTCGCCAATATGCTGCCGATATGGTTGCACTGTCGGTCGGAGGATGGCATTCACGAATCGTACAGTCGTTACGACGCCTTCCATGACCACCAGCAGCGTACGTCAACCCAACATAATGCTACCTTGCTGCACTCGCTGGACAGTGTATCTTAGGCGTTTAGCCTGACCGGGTTGCCTCCAAAAACGTCTCCGACGATTGTCTGGTTGAAGGCATATGCGACACTCATCGTTGAACAGAACTTGATGTCAATCCTGAGCGGTCCATTCGGCATGTTATTGGACCCATCTGTACCACGCTGTGTGATGTCGTCGTTGCAAAGAGGAACCTTGCCATGGACATCGGGAGTGTAGCTGCACATCATGCAGCCTACAGCGCACAGTTTGAGTCTTAACACGACGTCCTGTGGCTGCAAGAAATGAATTCTTCAACATGTTGGCGTTGCTGTCAGGTGTCCTCCGAACCATAATCCGTAGGTAGCGATCATCCACTGCAGCAGTAGCCCTTGGGCGGCCTGAGCGAGTCATGTCATCGACAGTTCCTGTCTCTCTCTGTATCTCCTCCATGTCCGAACAACATCACCTTGGTTCACTCCTAGACGCCTGGACACTTCCCTTGTTGAGAGCCCCTCCTGACACAAAGCAACAATGAGGACACGATCGACCCACGGTATTGACCGTCTAGGAATGGTTGGGCATGGTTGAACTGCAGGCAACACCAGTCGTGTGCCGGCCATTGTGGTCGAGCGGCTCTAGGCGCGTCAGTCTGGAGCCGCGCGGATGCTACAGGTCGCAGGTTCGAATCCTGCCTCAGGCATGGATGTGTGTGATGTCCTTAGGTTAGTTACGTTTAAGTAGATCTAAGTCAAGGGACTGCTGAAATCAGATGTTGAGTCCCATAGCGTTTAGAGCCATTTGAGCCATTTTTGAACGAGCCGTGTTCCTCCATTTGTTCAATAATCCCTCCGCGAAACTCTGTATTGTTATATAACGGGCTCTGTCGGCGATTAGCAAATAGGCTACTACAAAATTACAATGGTTTACCTTCATTTCCTTTTCACAGGTCTTAAAGCCCCTGTCAATGGTAAGGACGGAGGCTATGCCACATACATTCTTGTATGCGGAACACCCGTACATGGGCTTGCAGAAGCACTACTTTTCTCCGTTCTTCTGGCTGAATAACATCCTCTATTACATCAGCACACTGTTCATTTTGCACGTTCATGTGATGAATGACTGCTGGGTAATTCCCAGTCTCATGTACACTCCTGGAAATGGAAAAAAGAACACATTGACACCGGTGTGTCAGACCCACCATACTTGCTCCGGACACTGCGAGAGGGCTGTACAAGCAATGATCACACGCACGGCACAGCGGACACACCAGGAACCGCGGTGTTGGCCGTCGAATGGCGCTAGCTGCGCAGCATTTGTGCACCGCCGCCGTCAGTGTCAGCCAGTTTGCCGTGGCATACGGAGCTCCATCGCAGTCTTTAACACTGGTAGCATGCCGCGACAGCGTGGACGTGAACCGTATGTGCAGTTGACGGACTTTGAGCGAGGGCGTATAGTGGGCATGCGGGAGGCCGGGTGGACGTACCGCCGAATTGCTCAACACGTGGGGCGTGAGGTCTCCACAGTACATCGATGTTGTCGCCAGTGGTCGGCGGAAGGTGTACGTGCCCGTCGACCTGGGACCGGACCGCAGCGACGCACGGATGCACGCCAAGACCGTAGGATCCTACGCAGTGCCGTAGGGGACCGCACCGCCACTTCCCAGCAAATTAGGGACACAGTTGCTCCTGGGGTATCGGTGAGGACCATTCGCAACCGTCTCCATGAAGCTGGGCTACGGTCCCGCACACCGTTAGGCCGTCTTCCGCTCACGCCCCAACATCGTGCAGCCCGCCTCCAGTGGTGTCGCGACAGGCGTGAATGGAGGGACGAATGGAGACGTGTCGTCTTCAGCGATGAGAGTCGCTCTGCCTTGGTGCCAATGATGGTCGTATGCGTGTTTGGCGCCGTGCAGGTGAGCGCCACAATCAGGACTGCATACGACCGAGGCACACAGGGCCAACACCCGGCATCATGGTGTGGGGAGCGATCTCCTACACTGGCCGTACACCACTGGTGATCGTCGAGGGGACACTGAATAGTGCACGGTACATCCAAACCGTCATCGAACCCATCGTTCTACCATTCCTAGACCGGCAAGGGAACTTGCTGTTCCAACAGGACAATGCACGTCCGCATGTATCCCGTGTCACCCAACGTGCTCTAGAAGGTGTAAGTCAACTACCCTGGCCAGCAAGATCTCCGGATCTGTCCCCCATTGAGCATGTTTGGGACTGGATGAAGCGTCGTCTCACGCGGTCTGCACGTCCAGCACGAACGCTGGTCCAACTGAGGCGTCAGGTGGAAATGGCATGGCAAGCCGTTCCACAGGACTACATCCAGCATCTCTACGATCGTCTCCATGGGAGAATAGCAGCCTGCATTGCTGCGAAAGGTGGATATACACTATACTAGAGCCGACATTGTGCATGCTCTGTTGCCTGTGTCTATGTGCCTGTGGTTCTGTCAGTGTGATCATGTGATGTATCTGACCCCAGGAATGTGTCAATAAAGTTTCCCCTTCCTGGGACAATGAATTCACGGTGTTCTTATTTCAATTTCCAGGAGTGTAGATTAGTGAAAACGCAAGACGCGATTCTTTATTTGGTACTCTGTGGCCAGACGATTAGCTACTCTGTTCTCTGCAAACAGCAACAATCGATTCCATTACAAAACTCGCACACAAACTGCACACCGCCATTATCGATTCAGTAGAACTGGCCAAAAACTCACAGTCAAAGATGAAACATTCAACTATGTAAACTGATTCATGACATGACAACTTGACCTTTATATACCAGGTGATCAAAAAATCAGTATAAATTTGAAAACTGAATAAATCACGGAATAATGTAGATAGAGAGGTACAAATTGCCACACATGCTTGGAATGAAATGGGGTGTTATTAGAACCAAAAAATTACAAAAGTTCAAAAAATGTCCGACAGATGGCGCTTCATCTGATCAGAATAGCAATAATTAGCATAACAAAGTAAGACAAAGCAAAGATGATGTTCTTTACAGGAAATGCTCAATATGTCCACCATCATGCCTCAACAATAGCTGTAGTCGAGGAGTAATGTTGTGAACAGCACTGTAAAGCATGTCCGGAGTTATGGTGAGGCATTGGCGTCGGATGTTGTCTTTCAGCATCCCTAGAGACGTCGGTCGATCACGATACACTTGCGACTTCAGGTAACCCCAAAGCCAATAATTGCACGGACTGAGGTATGGGGACCTGGGAGGCCAAGCATGACGATAGTGGCGGCTGAGCAAACGATCATCACCAAATGACGCGCGCAAGAGATCTTCCACGCGTCTAGCAATATGGGGTGGAGTGCCATCCTGTATAAACATCGTACGTTCCAGCAGGTGTTTATCAGCCAGGCTGGGGATGATGCGATTCTGTAACATATAGGCGTACCTCTCATCCCTCACGGTAGGAGTTACAAAACTAGAATCGCGCATTTCCTCTAAGAAAAAAGGCCCGATATTTTTTTTGTTGTTGTTGTTGTAATAAAACCCCATGTCATTCCAAGTATGTGTGTCAATTTTTACCTCTATATCTACATTATTCAGTGGTTTATTAAGTTTTCAAATTTATACTGACTTTTGGATCACCCGGTATATGCATAGACAGTAGCTGGTTTAGTTGCTTGTACTCGCTTTGGACGAATATGCTTATAGGAAACTCCTACGCGACCCAAGGTCGAGAACAAAGAGAAGGACATCTGAACTTTTCAAGTGCTCTTCGGTGGAAGACAGTGAGGTTAAGAATCTAAGAATCTTCTACAAGGAATGACGTCATTCAAGAATCTAAGAATCTTCTACAAGGAATGACGTCATTCCGCCCCATCGTATCCACCATTAGTTCCCCATCATCCAAGCTGACGAAGTAGTTGGCTAATCATCTCGCTCCACATGTGGGACACTGAGAACATCATATTAAATATTCAGCAGATATTACCAACCGAATTAACCATATTCGACTTAGAGTGGGTGATATTATGGTCAGTTTTGATGTGATGGCGCTGTGTACCAATGTTCATTTAAAATACTGATTGGACCCAGCATGCCAGTTCTTTGCAGGTGAAGTGATGTAGCTATTTAGACACATTTAATTTCTGGACAGCCAGTATTACAGTCAGATGGATGGCGTTGCAATGGGTATCCCGTTGGCTCCAGCTGGTTCAAACCTCTTCATGGAAAATTTTGAGAATATAGCATTATACACAGCGCCATTGAAGCCTAATTGTTTCTTTTGATACGTTGACGACACGTTCGTCATTAGGTCCCTCAGATATGAGTTACTTGATGAGTACTGGAACACCTCAATGGTCTTAACATTAACATTCGATTTATCACGGAGGACGAAAAAGATGACTCATTGCCCTTGCTCGAAGCCATCTTGCGTAAACGAGATGTACGCCTTGGCCACGGCGTCTACAGAAAACTCATCCACGCCGATCTGGACTTCCACTCCATCTGCCATTATCACACGTCACAGAAGCGCACAGTTTTACAAACATTGGTGCATCCTGGAAGAATGATGCCCCATGAGTTGAGCCACCTAAGCCCTGTCTTCAGGAACAACGGCTATAGCGTCCACGAAATAAATGAAGTAATTTAAGGGAAGACTCACGATAAGACCACCGACGAGGATCAGGAAAGGAAAACTGCGTTTTTACCGTTCTGTGGCTCCGTCATGGGCAAGAAGAGCCACTCGCTGAAACGGTACAAGATCACATCGATCTTTAGACGTCCGACAAAAATCCATCAATTACTGAGACCAGTTAAAGACGCAGCACGTCTCAGAACACTGGGGGATCTACAAGGTCCCTTGCGAGTGATGCCAGTCTTACGTTGGTCAAACAGTGCGCACTGTGGAACAAAGCTGAAAGGAACATGAGAGATTTTATCGCCTACACAACTCCGACAGATCTGCTTTAGCTGAGCATGTTATGGACAACGCCCACCTAATGTAATGTAACCAAACATCTATCGAGGAGTCACTAACGGCGTTTCGGATTGTGTAATTAAAGAAGCGATTAAAATAAAAATCATCGATAAAACAATGAATGAGAGGCAGCCGGCAGCTCAGCATGGTATGGCATACAGTGGTCGTGCAGTTTGAAGCAGGCGCATCGAATGCTGAGTCAACATATGCCCGTATATAGCGATGCTTCGGGTGCCGGTGACGTCATAGCCATCAGCTAGTGTATATAAGGGCATACCAGCAGCCCACTGGCAGTCGTACCACTTGACAATGGCCAAGGAGTGCTTGGCCGAAAGCTCGGGTATTTTTAATCGCTTGACGCGGCTGGAAACCGTACAACGTTTTATTCAGTTTTCGAAATGATCATCTTGGCGGTCTGGATGTTATGGCACGGGGCGGATAATCACACATGCATCTAATGACCTCCTAATCTCTGAACACGGTACGCTCAACCATCAACGTTACAGTGACGCAGTACTCTTTCCCCTTGTGCCTCTTTACAGGGGAGCATTCGGTCCTGACTTCTTTAATGATAGCAATGCAATGGACAGTGCATTTGGAGAAGCTCTTGGGATGGGAGGATATTTGGTGAATGGACTGGCCTGGCTGCTCCCCCATCTTGAACCCCACTTAGCATTTATGCGTTGGAAACGGTGCATTGCAGCACGTCGGCATGCACCAAATACCATGCAGCTGTTGGCAACCGTGTTGATGGAATAATGGAACGCCCTACCACAGGAACTCATCGCCAACCGCGTGGCCAGCATGGGACTACGTTGCAGAACATGCATTGCCGTCTGTGGTTATCATACGCTCTATTGATAACCATGACCCGCCTTCTGTAATGTCCACAGGACAATTGAAAATCACACTGACTTTAGTGTAATTGCGAGGGCTATTCGGAAACTAAGGTACGATAAGTCGCGAAATGCGCAAATGTGCAAAGCTTTATCAGATTTTCACTGTATTTTCCATTTCACGATCGATCGTTCCTTACTTTCCGAATAACCCTCGTATTATCCTTAAATAAAAGTAACACCTCTGTCCGCCTCATTACGTATGTCTTTCAGTCACCTTCTGCAATATACTGTAGCAGTTGTTTCCTTAAATGCTCCAAGTTTCATCGAGCAATGTTACTAGTCTGTAACACAGCGTGCTAAAGTTGCTTTCGTCCACACTTTTTGTACACCACGGTGTTTATTATTCTTTACGAAGTGTCCTGTGTGATCAGTTTTCTGTTAGAGCAACCGCAGCTGAAGTAATCCTTGTCTCTAAAATAAACGGCTTTCAGCTATATATGTACTTACAGGAACACGTCCGGTTTCGGGCTTCTGATCACATCTTGAGATACACACCTTCAAGATAGGAACCATACAATCGACATGATCTAGAATGAAATTTTAGCTCTGCAGCGAAGTGAGCCCTGATACGAAACTTCCTTGCAGATCAAAACTGTGTGCCGGACTGGTCCGGTCAGAAGACTGAGTTCTTCCCCTTCCCGTTACAGACCTTAATGTTGTACTGATGTCTGAGTATTTCATATTCGTTGTAAAGAAAACAGATCTTTAGGACAGATATTTGTTTTTGTCATAATATCGATTGTATGTTTCCTATCTTGTAAAGGTGCACCCTGAAGACGTAATCTGACACCACTAAATCGGTCATGTTTCTGTAAAAGATCATTTACAGTTAAAAGCGGTTTACTTCAGAAACATGGGCTTCATAGTCCCCTCTTGTCATTAATATCGAACACGCCTTAGTTTGCAACTGTATGCCGTTGCATTCTACGAAACAGTTTACAATACACTAGCCTGTTCTAGTACCTGGCTTCGCACGAGCCTTCGGGAGGGCGTATGAGCTCTAGGATTCTGTCGGAAACAGTGTAGTGCGGGGCAGGGGGGGGGGGGGGGGGAAATCTCGCAGGCACAAACCTCAGTCGTACACCTCAGTTGTAGTGTAGCTGTGGAGTGAGCTAGGCGGGGTTTAATATTGTTCTTGTGGCTTACGTACTTCTTGCAACTGAAGGGTGAGATATAAACAAGAAAGTGTGCCATGAAATAATGCGTCGAACAAAGCCAAGATTTTTATTTGTAAATTTAAACAAAATTCCTGTCCAAATAATAGCACAAGTGATAGGAACATTCCCGTATCGCAGAGAAGTATTGTCGGAAAAGTTAAGTAACATATATCTACAGGCAGCAACGCATTCAAATCATTATTGGCACTAACAGTTCTTAACTGAGAATGAGTTAAAACCATTTTCAAAAACATGCAAAAGAAATTATTTATACGATATCTACGACTGCTGCGGAATCTGATACGTGTTCCTCAGCTGTGACGAGAATCAAGACAGTTTTAATAAGCACAATGAGGCATAAGTAATGCTTTCTACCGAATATAATTCCAAGCATACATAATTTGAGTGAAAGATGGTTGACTTGTTCGCTTCCCAGACATGATACTGTACATTTTGTAGAGGAATTGCACATGGGTATGTTTCACTACCATGTTGAGATAATGCTTGTCTTATTTTTGGACAATTTATTTCATTTGTAGTTATATTTGTGCTAGCAATATGTGTGTTTCATACGAACTTTGTCACGACTTTTACACGCACGATCGACTCTGCATTCGCATTTGAACACGCCACTGAGATGAGCCGTCACTGGCTGTATGTTTTGGCTAACACTGAAGGTACACTGAGTATGTGAAGATTTGGAGAGTGCTTTCTTAAAACAAGGAAAGCTAAGGCAAGAACGGTATATATTTATTCACCTCCAAATTAAGCTCCATTGACCACAATTCAATTTTAACGCCGTCTACTGACGAGGAATGTCGCTCCTTCTCGGTCAAAATCATGCATATATATTTGTTGCTGTTGTTGTTGTTGTCTTCAGGCTGAAGACTGGTTTGATGCAGCTCTCTGCACTAGGCTGTTCTTAAAAAGCTTCTTCATCTCTGAATGACTACTGCAACTTCCATCCATTTGCTCCTGCTTGCTGTATTCATTCTTTGGTCTCCCTTACACTTTCATCATTTAGCAAACTGAAAATCCCTTGATACTTCAGGATGTGTCCTATCAACTGATCTCTTATTTTAGTCAAATTGAAACACACATTTCGTTTTTCTCCAGACTGATTGAGTACGTCCCCATTACTTGCTAGACTGATCGAACCTACCATCAGCAATCAACTGTAACAATACATTTATGATGTTTCTGTTCTCATATTGTCGGAGCTGTTTATAATACGCGTTTCATTTTCGTACAGAGCTACACTCACTCCATTGTGGTTGCACCTACCGTAAAAATATGAGTATGGTGTAGGTACACAAGGCCACTACTCCTCACTTCGGCAAGGATCATCCACCATTGTTGGAGGGATACGGCGGTCAGAGGATCTTTAAATCGGTACATCGAGCTAATGAAAGTAGTATGGAAACTGATAATGAGTTTCTAATTGACATAACACCTTTAGTCACACCTTACACACCATAGTAACCATTCAAAGTGTACACTGCCACTGTCACTGCATAGCAATATATTATATTGACGTAACTATTGTGCCAAGTCCTTAGGACATCATTGAAACCTAAAATCTACATCTACATGACTACTCTGCAATTCACATTTAAGTGCCTGGCAGAATGTTCGTCGAACCTCAATCATGCAATCTCTCTACCATTCCACTCCCGAACAGCGCGCGGGAAAAACGAACACCTAAACCTTTCTGTTCCAGCTCTGATTTCTCTTATTTTATTTTGATGATCATTCCTACCTATGTAGGTTGGGCTCAACAAAATATTTTCGCATTCGGAAGACAAAGTTGGTGACTGAAATTTCGTAAATAGATCACGCCGCGACGAAAAACGTCTTTGCTGTAACTTCCATCCCAATTCGCGTATCATATCTGCCACACTCTCTCCCCTACTACGTGGTAATACAAAACGAGCTGCCCTTTTTTGCTCCCTTTCGATGCCCTCCGTCAATCCCACCTGGTAAGGATCCCACACCACGCAGCAATATTCTAACAGAGGACGAACGAGTGTAGTGTAAGCTACCTCTTTAGTGGACTTGTTGCATCTTCTAAGTGTCCTGCCAATGAAACGCAACCTTTGGCTCGCCTTCCCCACAATATTATCTATGTGGTCTTTCCAGCTGAAGTTGTTCGTAATTTTAACACCCAGGTACTTAGTTGAATTGACAGCCTTGAGAATTGTACTATTTATCGAGTAATCGAATTCCAACGGATTTCTTTTGGAACTCATGTGGATCACCTCACACTTTTCGTTATTTAGCGTAAACTGCCACCTGCCACACCATACAGCAATCTTTTCTAAATCGCTTTGCAACTGATACTGGTCTTCGGATGACCTTACTAGACGGTAAATTACAGCATCATCTGCGAACAATCTAAGAAAACTGCTCAGATTGTCACCCAGGTCATTTATATAGATCAGGAACAGCAGAGGTCCCAGGACGCTTCCCTGGGGAACACCTGATATCACTTCAGTTTTACTCGATGATTTGGCGTCTATTACTACGAACTGCGACCTTCCTGACAGGAAATCACGAATCCTGTCGCACAACTGAGACGATACCCCATAGGCCCGCAGCTTGATTAGAAGTCGCTTGTGAGGAACGGTGTCAAAAGCTTTCCGGAAATCTAGAAATACGAAATCAACTTGAGATCCTCTGTCGATAGCGGATTATGGATAAAGGAATGTAAGGCGAAAGGTTAGGGCCAATGTACCATCATGTGTCGTTACCTGTTACTATATTATTGACATCAATACCACTGAAACAGGCAGACCTTTGGCAATCACAATTTCAGTTAATTAAGATGTCAAATATTAATATTAGGCAATAAAAACTGTAGGACGTGATTAATAAGAGTTCAGCTAACCCAAATTATGAAATATCTCTTAATTTGTTAAAAATGAAACAGGCAGGACTTCAATAATAACGGCTTCAGGTAAGTAGAATTGCCAAGCAGAAAACAGGTAGGGCTTCTTTAATAACAGCTTCAATTAAATAAAATTACTTTGTTCATCGAAGTCGTAAGAAAAGGCAACAGACCGCCAAATGTTTCTGTCTTGGCAATGGATAAGACACAGGAATTAAGTATGATTTAAATGATATATCAATGAATTTCCTTGGCACAAAGCAGTGGAATGCGAAGTGAAATTACAAGGAAACACAATTCCTCCAAAGTGTTATTTTTTAAATTCTTAATTTTGTCATTTTTCTCTTTTATTTCTAATCCATACTTCATGCGTTTTCATAATATTAAACCAATGAACAAGTTTTAATAACATATAATTTGCTGTATGAAATAGTTTCTCTGATATAGTTGCCAGCCGGTGTGGCCGAAGGTTCTAGGCGCTTCAGTCTGAAACCGCGCGACCGCTACGGTGGCAGGTTCGACTCCTGCCTCTGGCATGGATCTGTGTGATGTCCTTAGGTTAGTTAGGTTTAAATAGTTGTAAGTTCTAGGGGACTGATGACCTCAGATGTTAAGTACCATAGTGCTCAGAGTCATTTGAACCATTTGACATAGTTAATTTAAATTATGTTTTTCAGTAAAGCTTTATTTTTATTATATCTATTTAGAAAATTGTAGTGTTTTCCTAAATCTGTGTAGGAAAGAATGCAGAAAGGCAGTTTTACGGAAGACGGGAGGAGTGTGTTTCGTTAACTTTGGCAGCAATGCCGGAGGGTCAGAACCACCTCAATACGCCGTTGCTGTACCACATGATAAATACATGAACGCAACGAGGAATGCCCCATTTTCCACACCCAGTCATGAATTGCAAACTGGTAAACACTGCGGACACGTGATAGAGGATTGCGAATAGCTTTATAAAGTCGCGCCACCAAAGTTTATTAACGGAATCAGCTGTTCGTCATCAAACATACAAAGATTTTAACCAAATGCTTACACTGGTTGAAAAACACTGACAGTTTGAAGTATCAATTTTTAACCATGCGTTCAGTATCCTAAAACAGTTTAGGATTCTATGACGTCTCTATTAGTTTGTATTCAAACATTTGAAACAGTTTATATGAAGTTCTTGAAATTACTTTCAGACTCTGAAATGATGGTCTGTACACGTGTAGATAAGATGTATTTGGGACACAGATATGAAATCTCTTGCTGTATTCGTACGCTTTATCGTCTCCTCGTCAGGCAGTTTCCGCGACGCTTATCGGGCACCTCTGTGTTGCTTATAATTTCTTTTTTCCCTTGAGTTATCAGTTATATGACTGGATTGAAGCGGCCCTCCACAAATTCTTCTCCTGTACCAACCTCTTCATCACTAAATAGCACTCGCAACCTACGTCCTCAATTATTTGTGGGTTGTATCCCAATCTCTCTCTTCTTCTACAGTTTGTACCTTCTGCAGCTCCTTCAGGTACCATGGAAGTTATCACCTGATGACTTACCAGATGTCCTATCATTCTGTCCCTTCTTCTTGTTAACGTTTCCCATGTATTCCTTTCCTCGTAGATTCTGCGTGGAACTTCCTTATCCCTTGCCTTATCAGTTGACCTAATTTTCAACATTCTTCTGCAGCATCGTATCTAAAATGTTTGTATTCTCTTCCGTCCCTCTTTTCCCATAATCCATGACTCGCTGACATACAATGCTGTGCTCCAAATATATATTCCACGAATTTATTTTTAAAGTTAAGGCCCATGTTTCATACTAGTAGACGTCTCTTGACCGTGAATGCCCGTTTTGGAAGTGAACTTCATTTACATTGTGATCGCCAATCTTGATCTTAAGTTTCTCGCTGTTCTCATTTCTGCTACGTCTCATAACTTTTGTTTCTTCGATTTATTCCCAGTCTCTATTAGGTACTCACTGTCCACTCCATTCAGCAGGTCTGTAACTCTTCTTCACATTCACAGAGAATAACAATGTTATCAGCGGAGCTTATCATTGACATCATTTCACCTTTGATTTCAAATCCACTCCTGAACCCTGCTTTTATTTACATCATTGCTTCTTCGATGTACAGACTGGACAGTAGAGGAAAAAGACTCTTTAATCTCAGCCGTTCGTTCTTCGCCTCCCATTCTTATTTTTCACTCTTGCATCGTGTATACATTGTATGTTACCCGCTTTTCCATACAGCTTACTTCTATTTTCCTAAGAATTTCCTAAATCTTGTACCATTTAACATCGTCGAAACGTCGAACGCTTTTTTCAGGTCGACAGATCGTATGAACGTTCCTTGATTTTTCTTCAGTCTGGCTTCCATGATCATCTACAACGTCATGACTGCTTCTCTGGCGTCTTGGTCAGCAAATTGTCTGAAATTCAAATAAGGCAAAACAAGTGTTTCTCCTCATACAGGATTTTACGGGCAAAAAAATTTTGCATGTTCTTCAGCATCACGACAAGGAGTTCATACATGATAAGGGAGACACTTTGCAACATATTTATCCGTCCTACGTCACTTCATAAACTATCTTTTCACCTCACACCGTGTTTTCCGCGTACAAGCAGGGTATCTTTGAACCTCTGTATCTCAGAAACGGATGAAGATACGAAGAAGATTTTCAAGACTGTTCGAGACTGGAATTTTATGAATGCATCTTATAAATTACAGCCATTTTTTATGCTTATCCTCTCGGAATCCGCGGCTTTGTTTTGGTACTGAAAAAGCACACTTTTGTGGTGTTAAATGATAGTGGATAAAGGTTTTTAAAACGGAGAGATGCCTCTTGTAGATAAATGCCTGGAAATTATACCGTTAAGATTTGAGCAATTTGCTGTGGTTATTTATGATTTAGATCTCACCTCTCAATGGATATTACGTGTAGAAGTAGGGTAATGAAGAACCCAAGTATCTTGCAAACGGCTAAAGATATCGTAAAAAGTTCAACCATTTTCTGCACATGACCGTCTTAGATTCGGTTTTTGTCTGCCGATGGCGATGAAACTATAGTGAAATACTTTTTTTTTAGGATTTTCTGGTGAGCCGTCCATATCAGGTCGCACGCTGTCACGTTAACACCGATGATTGCCTTAAATATTTCCTTGGCAACCCCTGATTCATCAGATCCGATCTCAGAAACAGTTGGCGAATTACTGCCATAACTATTTAGAAGAGCGTATGACTAAAAACGGCAATAACCAAACTAAAAGATGTGACAGACATCTTGTGCTGAAGTTTAAATCTACTGAGTGGTTTGATACGGTCCGCTACTATTCCCTCCAACGTGCCTTCGTCCCATAGTAGAAACTACGAACAACGTCTTCAGTTATTGAGATTATATATTCTAGTTCTCTACCATTACAACTTTTGTATTCATCTGATACCTTTAGTACAATAGAAGTTAAGCATAAATGACATCGTTCAGTATAAGTTTCCTGACTTTTTTTTATACACCCTTCTCGTACTGCCATTATAATACATGCAACCATTATTAAACTCCATCTGCTAAAATTTGGCTAACTACCTAATTTTTGAATAAACATATTTCATTATAACCCAACATCGCAAAACTGAGTAAATCGGAGGGACATTAACAGTTATCAATTTGATTCTTTCCCAGTTAATAGTTTAATTGTTCCTACCTAATGGAATGTCAACAGAGCAGTACTAAGATGTAGTGCAGGATCTTGGCGTGCTATAGTCTAAATAATTCAGCTAGCAATACAATCGAATACATCAGGTTTGATGATGGCGACCAAGCCGTTTGCCGAAATATTGTACCCGTTGGACACCGAAGGGAGGCAGTCCTTCCATGCACTGTTTTGTCACCAAATACGCTGGTATTATGCGTTACCTTTAACGAGGCAGATTTGTTGGTGTCGTTTTCGAACTAAAGTTCTGTAAGATATCAACACAGGCTGGTTCTTAATTACGTCGATTATGACAAAGCCCAACTAAGTAAACAAGTGCGTGATCTACATTACGGAATGCTTTATTTATTCTATTTTGTTCGTGTTTTGGACTCCTCGTTGTTTTTGCCAGTTTCTAAATGAGCGAAGTGAGTAGTCCTGAGCATTATGGTGAAAGAGTACGACTGTCACACAACAGGAGGGGATCAGTGATACCTTTGAACATGTATCTGATCTGCTTTTGCAGAATCACAGACGTTGGGTGTTGCCTGCCAGACCTGCTAGTGACATGCGGGGCTTGTTCGTACCTCGATCGGTTTGTTTACATTCGTGGTCCGCACTAGACAAGCTAAGGAATCGCAAGTAACTACACTGAAGAGCCTAAAAAACTGGTACACCTGGCTAATATCGCGTAAGTCCACGCAAGCACGCAGAAGTGCCGCAACGCGACGTGCCATGGACTCGACTAATGTCTGAAGTGATAGCTAAATCAAGATCCTAAGCTGTCGACAGGCATTAATATACATCAACGGGTACAGCAGAACCCAGGATCTCCTGCTGACATGGCAGACGCTCCAGCTATCTGTGGCACTGAGGGAACAGAGGATTGTGCGACTGCAGGGATATCTCTCTTGCACGCTCCCCGTGAGACCCACATTCCCAACTTAATGTCCTCACACTACATTCTTAGTGTCCCTGCCCATTACACTCATTACTCGTGGCGGACAATCTTACCGAGTCCAGTAAGAGTTCGGGCAATGCCTGTGCATCCAGCACAGAAGAAGGTCAGTGGTCGCTTAGCCTTAACTATATGAAGATGGTATCTGTCCTTTCGGACATGTCCATAAACCCATAAGAGCACGAGGGGTGGAGATCTCTTCTGAACAATTGCAAGGCATCCCAATTATGCTCAATAATGTTCGTGTCTGGGGAGTTTAGTGGCCAGCGGAGGTGTTTACACTCACAAGAGTGTTCCTGGAATCATTCAGCAGTATTTCTGGACGTGTGGGGAGCCGCATTGTCTTGTTGGAATTCCAAAAGTCCATCGGAATTCACAATGGACACGAATGGTTGTAGATGAACAGACAGGGTGCTCACGTACGTATCAACTGCCAGTGTCGTATGAGGGGTCCCATATCACTCCAACTACACACGCCCCACGCCCTTACAAAGCCTCCACCAGCTTGAACTGTCCCCTGATGACATGCAGGGTCGGTGGATGCATGAGGTTGTCTCTATGCCCGTACACGTCCATCCGCTCGATGCAATTTGAAACGAGACTTGTCCGACCAGTCATGTTTCCAGCCATCAACAGTCCGATGTGTGTGTTGACGGACGCAGGCGAAACGCCAAGCTTTGTGTTGTGCAGTCATCAAGGGTACACGAGTGGGCCTTCGGCTCCGAAACCCATTTCGGTGATGTGTGGTCACGTTCTTGCAGGATCTTTCTTCGGTCGCAGCGAAGTTGGAGATTTTATGTTTTCCCGGATTCCTGATATTCGCGGTAAATTCGTGAAATGGTCGAACGGTAAAATGACCACTTCATCGCTACCTCGGAGATGCTGTGTCTCAACGCTTTTGCGCCGACTATGACATCAAGCTCAGACTCACTTAAAATCTCGATAACCTGCCACTGTAGGAGCAGTAATCGACCTAACAACTGCGCCAGACACTTGTTGTCCTACACAAGCGTTTGCGGCCGCAGCGCTGTACTCTGCCGTTTTACATATCTCTGCATCTGATTATGAATGCCTATACCAGTTTCTTTGGCGTTTCATTATAAATAGCTGTTGCGTCGAATGTCAAACTCGTTCAGATGCTGTGGAACAAATACACTTACAACGTCACTAATAGTCACAGTTGCGTCCGTCTCGTCTACGGTTGTAACTTCTTTAGCGCTAAGAATATTTGTAAGAATATTTTCAGAACAAGGGGTAAAGAGACTTTATGTTACTCGTGTGTTTCAATAGCGGAGTTCCAGTTTCCTTTGAACTTGGCGCTTGTAAGTTTCTGTGTTTTCTGTAAGTCCATTATGGATATAAACTGTAAACATTTTGTTCCTTAAACACTTTTATGTTCTGACCAGTCACTCCATTAACTATATAATTTGTATCAGTGAAAACAAATTTTGAATACTATAAATAAATTTATTTAAACAGCGAAACTGGTTACGCCTTTGTTAACAGGGCGGTAATATTGAGTGTTCTGGAATGTTGCATTATGTTGGTTTGCAGATATTGATTTTAGGTTTAAAACCGTCAAATGCAAGGGTCCTTAGAGTTGAAAATGCATATCATATCTTAACGACTGCATTTGAATTTCTCATGTGGTAAAATTAGGAAGATTCGCCGTTTTCCGGGCTTTCGATTGTTATTAATATATTCAGGTTGAAAATAATATGCATATACTGTGAATGACGCTATACATTCATTGTAAATAGCCTCTTTTTAGCAACAGAGACAACTTCATGCATGTGTATCACTTTTTTCTGTAATTGTTTCCGTCATTTTCAAAATTATGTTAGTAATTTTCCGTCTTTATGCACAGAATTGCTCGCCCGCCCGCGCGTCCACTAAATTATGGGATCACTGTTTCGAAACTACCTAAATATCTTCGACAGTGACGCTTAAGTTAGTAATTTGGCCCAGCATAAATGTGGCTAAAGCCTTCCTCTCTAACGGTGTAAAAGAATGGACCCCTGCGGCGTCGCCCTCGGGCTCGACGACACATTAAACCGCAAGATGTGGAAACATTCCAAAGAAAGGCCACAAGTCAGAAATTCATGTGAGGTGTACGGGGAAATAATGGTGTCACATTGGCACCAAAAGTAACCACAATTTTGGTCATCGCCACTGTGGACGTCTCACACAACGAGAAGGTCTCACAGCCCTTCTTACCCACATTTCACCCCTTCTTTTTGCGTCTCGACGCCCAGTGTTTTTGCAGACCTCAGGTGGTGGCATACTAGGGCGTCAATGAAATAATTCCTATCCCTAGGGCGTTGATTCCCACCGTTTCGTGGTCAAAAACGACAGTTCGCAGTGCGCTGAGCAACAGTAAAACGTTCTTGACAACCTTTGGCAATGCTGACACGCTACGACGTTTCAACCCTCCTCTAAGGATATTGTTATGCTGCATCAACGTTGAACGCGTTCACACCCCTATGGAGCGCAGCGCGTCCGCAACTTTTACTCTCGTGTACAGGCTGGAACCACTAGAGACCCTTTAAACTCATTCGACGAAACGTGAACGTGATCCGAAGGAGTAAAGGGTACTTATGCTTATTTAGACCTCATTTTCCGTGATCATGGGGGGAGTGCAACATTTACATGGGTTTCAATAAAATTTCTGAGGATCTCTGTGAAACTCCTTATTTCGGTAACACCTTCGGTGCCACCCGCTCAACTTCGTTGAAGATGTAACAAACATACCTTTTAAAAACTTCCACATGAGTTCAGCCTGTCAGTTTCTCTAGCGCCTGAAGAAACGTCACCCAGGGCGTGTCGAAGAGATTTCCTAACCTTAATGAAGGTAAAACGACTGAAACTCGATTTATAAAAAAAATGTTTAACCCGTAGCCCAAGGCGGTAATTTGATAATTTCTCCTCAAACTTCTCGAACTTCTTCGCATATGCTATACATCCGGTATCCCCTCCATCCCCGAGTTGCTACCGCTTCTGTACGAAACTTTACCACACTCCATCAAGCTCCACACCCCACCAACAAGCTCTGTGACCCATAAACGTGTACTAATCTGCTTACAACTTATAGTGTCAGTTCCCATATAATTTTTAGTCTCCCACTGCTCTGCCAGATTCTTGACCACCATAAACATATCCATTCCTTGTTGTCCCAGTCTCTGCTTCTCAGTCACTCTGCTGAGCCCTAAATCACGCGCTATCACACACCTTTGTTCACCTTCTTTCTCCCGGACATACCAAAACATTCATTAATAATGCCCTCATCCTTCTAATCGTCTTTCCTCATCTCACAGAACATACTAGAACCCGACGTCGAAGGACTGCCAAGTAAATCGTCATCCACATCTTACCACTACGCATGACATTGTCTGTTTTTGGCTGTAAATGGAAAATACTTTATTTTATTACATTTTAACCATAGTATTTTCATTATTTTAACGGGAAAAATCTATGTGTGCGTTTCTGCATCACCTAGCGCGAAAGCAGCGCTATGAAAGCTACCTGGCCACTCCTCCATGTGTAGGGAATGAAATTGCCAGTTGAAAGAAAGAACAAAAATAAGAACCACCCGTATCAGTGATTTGATGTACATCAACAGTTAGTATGTAATTTTTATTTTGGATGAAGTCACAGTCATAGTTATGTTTTTAATAACGCTGCCGCCATTTGACTAATATTTTTAACTTTATTGTTACATGATCCTGATTTCCGTCTTAGGTCATTTTCAGGTACAAAAACTTATTCATACGTACTAGAAAATGGATTTTATAACATCGAAATAAAAATTATTACAGTGAAATAGCGGCAGCATCATTAAAAATTAAAAAGTAGTTTGTAGCTTGCCGTCAGAAACTTCAAAGCTCAAAGGTATCATATTTATTTATAATCGTTCGTTACAGAATATTTTATTTCCTAATAATTTATTTCTGTCACTTACGATTATAGACCGTTTCATGGCTCTAGAAAACGTATGGTAACACGCATACAATACTGTGAAACGTTCTAATGACAAATTTATGCAAGATATTTGGGGTTTGCGACTTGAAAGTGATATTTACCGTTATGATTAGAACTGCTGCATGATACGCACTCGCATTCGCAGCTAATGGTATTACAAATTCGATCTCATTAATGTACGAGAGGGAAACAGGGCAATAACTTGTTTGATTGGTGTTCCGCCTTCGGACATTTAGCAAGCATTTGACGGACATACTCGGGTCTCTGTTTGCTAACACGTGTTGACTGTTGGTCAATGAACGTATTTGTCTACGCTATTCACATCCATGAAATGTTATCAGTGGAAAGCGCTGATTTAACGTTGCACTTCTTCACTTCATTTTCTCACGAAACTCTGAATCAATTCATCCTTTTATCACAAAATGTGTTTTTTTTTCACTAAGTTCAGTATTAGAAACGTAACAGATTTATACTCAGATGGTAAGTGAAATTATTTTCGTCACATCACCTCGGGGAAAATTGCCAGCACAGCAACAAATTCACGTACTCCATATCGAATTAAAAAAAAAGTATTACTCCCGCTAGCCGTGTTTATTTAGATTTATGGAAGTTTGACCGGTTAGTGGTGAGTGCTTGTACTCAAGCGTTGATGCAAAGAGAGAAAGTTCATAATCCATATTCAACTACACAGATATACAGTATAGAAGAAACTTCCTGGCAGATTAAAACTGTGTGCCAGGCCGAGACTCGAACTCGGGACCTTTGCCTTTCGCGGGCAAGTGCTCTAGCAACTGAGCTACCCAAGTACGACTCACGCCCCGTCCTCACAGCTGTACTTCTGCCAGTACCTCATCTCCTACCTTTCAACAAGGTGATACTAAAATTGTAATTATAATATTGTGTTAAGCACTGGCGGAAGTAAAGATGTGAGGACAGGGCGTGAGTCGTGCTTGGGTAGCTCAGTTGGTACAGCACTTGTCCGTTAAAGGCAAAGGTCCCGAGTTCAAATCTCGGCCTGGCACACGGTTTTAATCTGCCAGGAAGTTTCGTATCAGCGCACACTCCGCTGCAGAGTGAAAATCTCATTCTGGATACAGTATAGAACTTATCTTCCTTCCCGAGTGTATTCAGATACACAAAAAGTGGACCTTTGGGGGACGAGATCTCGCTGTCCCGTTGTCATAAACGAGAAATCATAAAATCACTGTTGGTGGCAGTTGAAACACGAACGATATGATCACTGAAACGCCATCTTCAGGCTGCAAAAGAATACATGTAATCTGCCCGACGCGTCTGAACGGTATTAAAAAGGCATCATCAGTAGGCGTCCTAGAAAATTACGTTATGTTGGTTAACTTTTCGTACCACACCTACCCACCATATCTTAGATACCATAAAAGAGGAAGCGGGATGGAATCGTGATTGGTAGTCACAGTTTATAATTAAGACAGTTTATTGACATTATATCTTTTAAGGAATCTGACAATTACAAATTGTGGACCAGCCACCAGATAAAGCTTTACAGATACTGTCAGAAACCCAACCTACTTAGTAGTCAAATAAACAGTTCCTTAACAGAAAGTTATAAAAACTTAATGTGCCAGTCATTTAAAGGAACGTTGAGCATACCATTTATAAATTACTTCAC
The DNA here is from genome assembly GCF_023898315.1 of Schistocerca nitens. Classification (NCBI taxonomy): domain Eukaryota; kingdom Metazoa; phylum Arthropoda; class Insecta; order Orthoptera; family Acrididae; genus Schistocerca; species Schistocerca nitens. The sequence continues at coordinate 194,966,308 of NC_064620.1, read as the reverse complement.
ATAGCCACTTCATCAAACTCCTTAAAACCAGTTATTACGTTAAGATGGCCCCACTTAACATTCTTCACTAAAATACCCTTATAAACTTACTATTTCAATCCGTTAAAGAAGCACTTGTTAAAAGATCAGTTACAAACTCAACGTTCCGTGGCACTAATAAACTTGGCTTTATTTTCTCTTATTAAGAAAACAGAATTGCTGACAAACTTCTGAAATTCACACTCCCATATAGGATTTCCCTCAAAATAAATATAATGAAAATAGTTACCAATAAAGGGTGTCTTAATGACACTTCAACACTAGTGCCAAGCTAAGATCCAATTACATAACATGATAGAACCACTTACATAAAAAGCAAAAAAATTAATGTTCACGTGCTCAGACGTGTTAATAAAAGAGTACTAGAAAGAGCCGCACAAGGATATCTGCAAATGCTATGCAATTTAAAGTTTAGCTAGTTGCCAGTCGCTAATATTTAAGGAAACAGGTTCGTATAAGAACAGGTTACATAGAATATATATTTATATATCTACCAGCATAACCCGCTTTAGCGGAAGGAAGATAAATACTGAAATTCGGAAGGCGGTATGTGAACAACTCCCGGTATTGGCCAGGTTCTTCAACACATCCAGGCCTAAACCTCGGATGACATTTCACTCCCCGTCAAGGCGCTGGCACAATCAAAGGTTTTTGCGCGAATCACAAAGACATTCCAGTAACTCTGAAACATAGAAACACTCTGCAGAACCTTTGTCTCGATATATGGGTGAGCGTGTAAAGGAACACATTACATTACTGACCAATTCGTAACTTTAAGCTTAACGATTTTAGACATGGACAACTGTATTAATGGAATGCAGGTTTGAAAACACCAACATAAAATCATTTGATTTCAAGAAACACAGACCACTAGTAAAACTTGTGAGAAAACTTTCAAATAATAGCCGCCATTTAACTATTCCAACTGAACTCTTCTACACCAACATAGAGTTCGACTATGAAAGTCTCGCCATAATAATAAAATTTAAAAGCCTGTGAGTGAGTCGGTCAACAAAACACAATTACGACCACTTACTTCATATCACGTACACAATACGAAGGAGTGGGTTCCACCGCTTCACTTCGAATTTGTTCCCAGCGAATTCACAGAACTTGTATCTCCAAGCTGCCCATGTCGCCAAACCGCCCGACCAATTTCACACCACAACATATAACGGTCATCACGCTCGTTCGGCAGCCGTTAACACTCGTCTCGCAGCGAATGTCACGAGATCTCGAGGGTTACCCGTCGAAGACTAACAACCCAATCCCTTCGCATGCCAACCCGGAAGATAAGATACTCGAAAAGCAAAGATAGCTTAGCTCAACCACAATAGATCTCAACGATACATGAGCAAAATAACACTAGCGCCAGCTGGCCACGGCTCAATAGATTTTGATTTTGGAGTGTTGCTCTTTTTAGGGGTCATGGATTTCCTGTAAGCGTGTTACTAACGGACTTGACATAGTACACTATTCGATTGTATTTGTATTACACACCGACGCCAATGTGAGGCGTGTCTTTGCATATGTACTGGCTATATAGTCAAGGATGATGTGAAGCCTGAGTCATGTAATAAGTACTTGAAAATGATAAAGAGTCGCAATACGCTAACAGCACTGAGAATAAATTTTACAGCCTGTTTTCCTTCTTGAAACATTGAATTTAGATTTTGAAAAGTTCTCATAAGAAGTAAGGCTACTCATGAGGTCTCTAGTTTTAGGAACACTAGAAAATAATATTATGTATTATCTACAATAATTTATTTTAAAAATCAATATTGCAAGTACATATAGCATACCATGCTGAGCCAAATGAGTGCTGGAAGATGTCCAACCCTAATAGATGATCAATCAAAAAATTAAAAGAAATAAAGAAAAACAGGTCGCTTACGTGCACACACAAGCAAAGTATGTAAAAGGTACGGTGAAGAGCCAAAGAAACTGGAACACTTGACTAATATCTTGTGTGGTTCCAGCGATCATGCAGAAGTGCCACAACACGACGTGCCACGGACTCAACTACTGGCTGAAGTAGTGCTGGAGGGAACTGACACCATGAGTCCTGCAGGGCTGTCCATAAATCCGTAAGAGTACGTGGGGGTGGAGATCTCTTCTGAAGAGTACGTTGCAAGCATCCCAGATATGCTGAATAATGCTCATGTCTGGGGAGTTTGATTGTTATCGGAGTGTTTAACTTCAGAAGAGGGTTCATAGAGCCACTCTGTAAAAATTCTGGATGTGTCTCGTGTCACTTTGTCCTGCTGTAATTGTCCAAGTCCGTCGGAATGCACAATGGACATGAATGGATGCAGGTGATCCGACAGGATGGTTACGTGCGTGTCACTTGTCAGAGTCGTATCTAGACGTATCAGAGGTCCCATATCACTCCATCTGAACATGCCCCACACCATTACAGAGCCTCCATCAGCTTGAGCAGTCCCCCGTTGACATGAAGGGTCGAAGGATTCTTGAGATTGTCTCCATACTGCTCGATACAATTTGAAAAGAAACTCGTCCGACCAGACATGTTTCCAGTCATCAACAGTCCAATGTCAGTTTTAACGGCCCCAGGCGTGTTGTGAAGCTTAGTGTCGTGCAGTCATCAAGGGTACACGAGTGGGTCTTCGGCTCCGAAAACCCATATCGATGATGTTTTGTTGAATGGTTCGCATGCTGACACTTGATGATGGCCCGGCACTGACATGTGCAGCAAGTTACGGAAAGGTTGCTCTTGTGTCACGTTGAGCGATTCCCTTCAGTCGTCCTTGGTCCCGTTCTTGCAGGATCTTTTTCCGCCCGTAGCGCTGTTGGAGATTTGATGTTTGGCCGAATTCGTGATATTCACGGTACACAAGTGAGATGGTCGTTCGGGGAAATCCCCAGTTCCTCGCCGGCTACAACATCACGTTGAAACTCACTTACATTCTGATAACCTGCCATTGTAGCCGCAGTACCGGATCTAACAACTGTACCAAACACTTGTTTTCCTATATAGGCGTTGGCGACCGCAGCGCCTGTTCTGGGAGTTTACATATCCCTGGTTTTGAATACTCATGCGTATACCATTTTCTTTCGCGCTTCAGTGCAACATTCACAGTAAAAGCAAAACACGATAATGAAATAAACTTTAGACGTAAGAATTGAAAATCAAAACAGAAAGCCCAGTTTTGAAATTTATAGCAAACTCACATACAATCATATCCCAAAACGATTGATTACGATGCGGGACAGATACAGACAAGGAACACGAGAGCATTAGAGCAGCAAGAGAGGGCTCATAACAAAAAAGCAGTATTACCAAACTACTAGGTAGGCCAATGGGTCACGTTAACCAACCCTTCTATAGCTAAAGAGAAGTAAAAGAAATTCGTGACTGCTTATCAGGTGCCGTTTCATCTGATCGTGATGCCGTCACCGGTAAACTTAAAGCTACAGCTTCCAAATCGGACCACGATCAGTCAGAGACAGTAGTGTTCTCCCTTTTAGAGGTATCATCGATCTGCTGCCTACTCCACAGGCAGACGGATAAATAGGGGAAATACTGAAAGATGCAGGAATATCAGGGCAGAAAAGTCGCTATCCCGACGCATCACTGTATACTTCGCGCACGAACCGGGACTAGGCTTTCCTCTGCCGTAGGTAATGGAGTAGTTCCACCGTAGGACAGGAGAAGGCAGTTCCAGCCCCAAGCATCGATCTCAGGACTAGGGGGAAATGGAGCATGAAGATATCAGCTGTGCTAAGCTGTTGCTACATGTCGAAAGCACTTGAGCTACGTCTAAGCTGGGCCAATGAAAAATGTGCCCTTCACACCTGGTACAGACAATACGTAGTTGTGAGAAACTTTCATTTTTCCGCCACCAGGAAGTCCTCACATTACGAGGTGTGGCTAGAAAAAAAACCGGACTAGTACTGGTGAAACAATAAAACGAATGCAATAAGGCTGAAAGTCGCGTGGCCTGTCACGTGACTCTCGCTCCGCCTACTGCTCGAGTTTCATCTGCCTCCTGCACTCAGTCTGCCCGTGGCGTCTGTTTTAAGTAGTTGATGTTTTGTCTGTGTGTCGGAAAATGTTGAGTGTACAGAAAGAACAGTGTGTTAACATCAAATTTTGTTTCAAACTAGGAAAATCTGCAAGTGAAACGTTTGTAATGTTACAACAAGTGTACGGCGATGATTGTTTATCGCGAACACACGTTTTTGAGTGGTTTAAACGATTTAAAGATGGCCGCGAAGACACCAGTGATGACACTCGCACTGGCAGACCATTGTCAGCAAAAACTGATGCAAACATTGAAAAAATCGGTAAACTTGTTCGACAAGATCGCCGTTTAACAATCAGAGCAGTGTCTGAGTTAACAGGAGTTGACAAGGAAAGTGTTAGGCAGATTCTTCATGAAAGTTTCAACATGAACAAAGTGTGTTAAAAAATGGTTCCAAAGTGTCTTACAATTGAACAGAAGGAACGCCGAAGAATGATTTGTTCTGACATCCTGGAAAACAATGAAAGTGATCCCACCTTCTTACAAAATGTTATTACTTGCGATGAATCGTGGTTTTTTACTTACGATCCCGAAACTAAACGCCAATCGATGCATTGGAAAACTCCTGGTTCTCCACGACGAAAAAAAGCACGAATGTCAAAATCGGAATTCAAGGCAATGATGATTGTTTTTTTTTTTTGACATCAAAGGGATTGTGCACATTGATTGGGTACCAGAGGGACAAACAGTGAATCAGCATTACTACATTAGCGTCCTGGCTACCCTACGTGAGCGAGTACGGAGAAAACGGAACGATTTGTGGAGAAAAAAGTCATGGATCCTTCACCAAGACAATGCCCCAGCTCACAGTGCGTTGTCAGTGAAGACGGTTTTGGCAAAACACAACATTCCCATCTTAGATCATCCACCCTACTCACCTGATTTGGCCCCCTGTGACTTTTTCTTTCCCCTAAAGTCAAGTCAGCTTTGAAAGGAACTAGATTTGAGACTGTTGAAGCAGTAAAAGAAAAAGCGACGGAAGTAATGTATGGACTTACCGAAAATGATCTGCAGCATTGCTATGAACAGTGGAAAATTCGTATGGAGCGGTGTAGAGACCGAGGAGGAGAGTACATTGAAGGAGATAACATGAAATTGTAAATAATTGTAAATAAATGTTTTTTCCAGCATCAGTCCGGTTTTATTCTAGCCGCACCTCGTATACCTGGAGGGAATAAGTTTGGAATTCTACTTCAAAGTAGGCTCACATTATGTGTACTTAGTTGCACAACTGTCACCTTCTACGAGAAATGTCAACAAGGTGGTAAACGACGTATGAAAGTACAAGGACAAGGAATGTTAATTTATGGCATCCACTGAGATATTTGCAGCCCCACTTTGCGGCTACTCGCGACTGTAACAGGAACCTGTACCTTAGACCTCACCCACGTCTCAATTTACTTTCTCGACCCACCGCTAAGTATCCTGTCTGCCGGGAATCTTACATATCTCAATAACATAACAGGCCCTAACCTGCTCGCCTCTGTAGATAGAATGATAGGAACTAAGAATGGCCGCATAACAATAGAACGCATTCTGGAGCAAGTGATGAAATACAGGGCACAGCACCATCGTCACCTCAACACGATAGGGACCTCTACTTCAGCCACCTGTGTAATTCTTGCAGTTATTGGCATTGTATACTGTCAGTTCAAAGGATAGGTCAACCAAATCCGAACACTGCCCACCTTCAGCCTGCAGCTCCTGAGCAGTACCCATGACACCACCAAAAGCTTACCCCCCCATCAAGGAAAAAATCGCACCTAAGCAAAGAACGAACGAGAAAGCCAGGCACGAAGTGTAATCGAATGCGACACCTAGTATATGCCTAGTTCACAGGATATTGGCTGAAAAAGTATAGTGTATGGAACTATGAATTATGATGCTTGAGTTTCAGTTTTTCCCAATCATGATACTAGATTTCCGTAGGAGGGAGGAAAATGTAGAATCCCAAGACTCACAACAGATGTTGGAGCAGAGGAATCAACTGGGTATGGGACTGGGTACATCATGTCAGCAGTCACCCTGATGAATAAGCTGTTACATCAGACCCAAGGCCCAGACTGCCCGGAACGGCTACTGTGAGTGACTTACTGCCAGTTATGACAATTGGCCGCCTTCGAGAAGAAGCCAGTACCTTACCAAATATTGTCACGACGAGTAACTTTGGCGTGACGCACTAATGACTCAACCGTAGCGTGGCCAGTGAGCTTATCACATTTCAGTCAGATCCTACCGCCATTCGTCATGTGGATCATGATGTATGGTTGGTCCATGACGCTCCGCCCCAAGCAGATCGCACAGCTACTCACGCCGCAGCTGGGATAGGAAGCCCTGACCATCATCTGACTTCCTGCACAGGGAGCTGCTCTCTGCCCTGTCACCAGCCAATTAGACACGTCGAGGCGTTCCGACCTGTCCTGCCCTCGCCATGGTTACAACATGGGTCTCCTGCCCTCTGGGGCTCATAGCATAAAGCAGCCAGTGTCTTCCTCGCCGCCGTCTTTCTGTGACGCAACAATAGCAGCTACCGCGAGATCCTAGTCAGCACATGGAGCCAACGTACCCAGCCCATTGGAATCAAAGGCTATCCAGTGTACATGTTGTTAATGATGCAGCTCGCAGTTCACCAAGACCTCCTTCAATAGTGTTGGACATTCTGCTTTACCAGCACCACCCCACAGCCTTCCATCCGCCGTTGCTGTACCTCTTACATATTTATGAAGTTCATGTTCTAAGTTACACTTCACTTTACGTGAGTAAATGTTTGAACTGTGAACGTTATTATTTCTCCAGTCGTACTCTACCATTTAATGATGCTGTACACTTTTAGAAATGGTGAGTATGTCGATACGGTACTTGCGTACAAGTTTTCAGCTTGTAGAAAATATGCTAGGATCTTCTAATGACATTTCACTCACCATATTTGTCCTCGGAATTAGAAAATTATTTGTTGGCATGTTACCTATATACGGAGAAACAATCATCATAATGATGGAAGAGCGAGCTCGTACGGAAAGATTGAACTGTTTCTTTTTCCCTGCGCTATTCGAGAGTGGAATGGTAGAGAAGCAGCCTGAAGGTAGATCGATGAACCCTCTGCCAGGTGCTTGATTGTGAACTGTAGGGTAATCATGTAGATGTAGAGGTGGGTGCCTACAAGTACCGCACCTGAAGCGAAACGTTTCTCTTCGTTTCCAATTTTTCCCACAGCCCATGAAACACTTCCGTACAATTCCGTGTTCCAACATACATTCTCAGAGCTTTCTCTCTCAAATTAATGTCGATATTTGGTACTAGCTGACCTGCCTCACTTCGCCTATGGTGGTCTGCTTTTTATGCCCTCCTTGATTCGTCCGTGATAATTCAGTTTGCTACCAAGATAGTAGAATTCCTTCACCTCATTTACCTCTTACTCGCTAATTCTGATGCACTTTTTCACTTATCTCGTATCCGCTAATCCGCATTACGTCCAGCTTTCTTTCATTTGTCGTCAATATCTAGAGTGCACTCATTAAACAGTTCATTCCACTCAATAGATCCTGCAATTATTCTTTACCCTCACTGGGAATAACAATGTCATCCACTCAACTTGAATTTTAATGTCAATCCTATAGCTCTCTTTTATTTTTCAATGTATAAATTGAACAGTAGTGACAGAATACCACATTCCTGTCTTACACCTTTCATAATTCCAGCATTTAATTCCTGGTCTTCAATTGTTATTATTAACATTAGTTTTTTGTATGTGTTCTGTATAAAAACAAGTCGTAATTTAACAGTGTTACCAAAAATGTCAAAAAACATCTTGACCGATTCACTTCACATTTTTACGTGATTATTAAAAGTATTTGATTAACTAATACATTTTTGAGTCACCAGACTTCTGGCTGTTTCGATACAGCCCGCCACGAATTCCTCTCATGTGCCAATCTCTTCTTCTCAAACGGAAAATTGCATTCTACATCCTCAATCATTAGCTGGATGTATTCCATTCCTTGTCTCCCTTTAGAGTTTTACCTTCTACAACTCCCTCTAGTACCATGGAAGTCATTTCCTCGTGTCTTAATAAATGTTTTACCATACAGTCCCTTCTGCTTGTCTATCCCACATATATCCCTACCTCACCGTTTCTTAGTAGAGACTCTTCAGTAATTACCTTTAAAGTTCTCTCCTAATTATAAGATTCTTCTTTAGCAGCACATCTCAGATGCTTCTATTCTCTTCAGTTCCAGTTTGCTATAGTCCATGTTTCACTACCATACAATGCAGTGCTCCGAAAGTACGTTCTTAGAAATTTCTTCCTCAAATTAAGGCACTTGTTTGATGCTAACAGACTTGTCTTATCCAAGAATGCCCTTTTTGCATGTGCTAGTCTTCAAACAACTTACCGGAATTCAGCCAAATAAAATTTACAGCGACCGCCGATATTTCGGCGGGAGTACACCCCGCCATTTTCAAGGCACGAACTGCATTTTCTGCCTAGAAAATGGTGGAGTGTACTCCCGCCACAATATCGACGGTCGCTGTAAATGTTACGTGGCTCAATTCGCGTAAGTTGTTTGAAAATTATATACGCCAGGAGAAACTCAGGTTTCACAGAGGTAGTCTGCTTTTGACGTCCTCCTTGCTCCGTCGGTCAATTGTTATTTTGCAGCCTAGGTAGCAGAATTCCTTAACTTCATCTACTTCGTGACCATCTATCCTAATGTCAAGTTTCTCGCATTTCTCATTTCTGCTACCTCTCGTTATTTTCGCCTTTCTTCGATTTACTCTCAATCCACATTCTGTGCCCAATAGACTGTTCATTCCATTTAGCAGATCGTTTAATTCTTCTTCACTTTCACTCAGCATACCAGTGTCGTCAGCGAACAGTATCATAGATATCCTTCCACTTTCAATTCCACTCCTGAACCTTTCTTTTATTTACGTCATTGCTTCTTCGATGTGTGGACTGAACAGTAGGGATGAAAGTCTACATCCTTGGCTTACACTCTTCTTAATCCGAGCACTTCGTTCTTTGCCTCCACCCGAGTGTTCCCTCTTGGTTCTTGCACATATTCTGTGTCAACCGTCTTTCCTTATAGGTTGCACCTATTTATTTTAAAATTTCGAACATTTGCACGATTTTAAATTGTCGAACGCATTTTTCCACGACGACAAATCCTATGAAGGTGTCTTGAATTCTTTTTAAAAAATCTCTTCAGTTATCAACCGCAGCGTCACAACTGCTTCTGTGGTGCCTTTACCTCTCCTAAAGCCAAACTGACCGTCGTCTAACAGATCATCAATTTTCTTTTCCATTCTTCTGTATATTCCAATTTTGTGAGCAAGTTGGATGCATCAGATGTTAAGCTGATTGTGCGATAGTTCTCGCACATGTCAGGTCTTGCAGTCTTCGGAAATGTGTGGGTGACGGTTTTCCGAAAGTAGGGTATTATATCGCCAGACTGATACATTCTAAACATCAGCGTGTATCTTCGTTTTGTTGCTAATTCCCCCAGTGATTGAAGAAATTAAAATTCTATTCATTCCAAAGCTGTTTAAACTTCTGATTCAAATATTGGATCTACTATGTCTCCTGCATCGACTCCTGTTCCTTCTATTATCACGTCACACTCAAGGATTTCCCCTCATTCTGGCCTTCAGTGTATTCTACATTTAACAGAATTCCCATGCGACTCTTGATGTTACCACACTTCTTTCAATTTCAATGAAGGCTGTTTTTTGTATGCTGAGTCAGTGCTTCCGAAAATCATTTGTTTTTTGGTCTCTTTGCATGTTTCGTGGGTCAATTTCGCCTTAGCTTCCCTGCACTTCATATTCATTTCACTCCTAAGCGACTTGCATTTCTATAATTCTGCAGTTCCCTGAACTTCTTTGTACTTCCTTCTTTCATCGATCAGCGGAAATATACTCATGTGCAGAAAGTACAGAACACCTTGAACTACCGGAGACAGGACATACATTTTCGCAAGAGATGCACATTAGTATGTCCTGCTGAAATGATTAGCATTTCAGTCACCTCGTTTCAACATGTTTCCTCTTTCCTAGTAGGCATAGGGTGATAACTTGTTCCATGCGAGATGCCATCGACGCATATAAGGTGCAAGTTGCGTCCTGTGGTATAGCCATCTATGCTGCAATCACTTGATTTCTCTGTAGTGGTTCTCACTGGGTCACAGTACTGCGCCCGTCGTTTCACCACGCCCCACACATTTTCGATTGACGACATATATGGCAACATGGCGGTCCGGTGAAATGCTGTCATCCTGACACCAATAAGGCTCCTGTTCGTGCAGCAACGTGTGGTCGTTCATTGTCTTGCTCAAAAATGGCGTCTGGAGTGTGGTTCGGAAATGGCACGGCTACGGGTCGCAGGATATCATTCACTTAGACACGTAACAACTAGGATTTACGGTATTATCCAGTAGCACGTAACACCATAATGCCTTGAGTTGGCAACATATATCTTGTGCTAATGCAGTCACTGTGAAGACGCTCACATGCCTGTCGTGAACCAAAACGTGCCATCAATTTCAAGCAAACCGAACCTGCATTAGTCCGAAAATACAGTCTGATACCATTTTTGTCCCTAGTGACGTAGTTCCATACGCCATTGCCGTCTAACACGTTCCAGCACATTCGTCAAAGATAGGGGGAGAAGTGAACGACGAGCCCCTAGCCCATGCCGTAATAAACAGCGACCAGCTGTCATCCTTTATAGAGTACGACGTGATCCACTGTTCCATTGCTGACCCAGAGCCGAGTGGGGCGCAGCTCTGTCCTGCAGTGTTATTGGGATGAGGTGTCGATCTTTTTGGGGTACGGTCTGGCTAATGTGACCTGACCCATGTCTGCGGCCTTCCGTGAACAACTTTACACACACCCGTTGCGCTGCCGAAATACTTCCTCTCACACGTGCAGCAATTTTCCGGATGGATTAATCACATTCTGGCCGGCCTGAGTGGCCGAGCGGTTCTAGGCGCTACAGTCTGGAACCGCGTGACCGCTGCGGTCGCAGGTTCGAATCCTGCCTCGGGCATGGATGTGTGTGATGTCCTTAGGTTAGTTAGGTTTAAGTAGTTCTAAGTTCTATGGGACTGATGACCTCAGAAGTTATGTCCCATAGTGCTCAGAGCCATCTGAATCACATTCTCTCACACCAATAATGCATCCCCTTTTAAAACTCACTGATTTGACGAAACGGTTCACCCATACGTTTGCGACGCATCCTGCACGTCTGCGCAAGTCATGCTAATCCATTACCTGCGGATTAGAGTGACAATAAGAGCCGCGGACACATTTTATCGGTAGGTGGTTAAATGGAAATGAGCGTTTGGTGTCATTGCCCGGGAGGCCTCTGACGGGACAAGACCGACCGCCTTGGTGCAGGTCTTATTGCATTCGACGCCACATTGAGTGACCTGCGTGCCGGATGGGAATGAAATGATGATGAAGACAGCACAACACCCAGTCCCTGAGAGGAGAAAATCCCCGACCCGGCCGGGAATCGAACTCAGGCCTCTTAGTACGGAGGTCTGTCACGCTGACAATTCCGCTTTCGGAGCGGACACCGGTAGTTGGTGTTGGGCCGCGATATCGATATTGTCCTTGAGCCTTCGAGCCGATATCCTTCAAATGCTAATCATTTGTGCAGAACATACTAATGTACATGCCCTGTGAATATGAATGTCCTATCTCTAGTCCTTCAAGGTGGTCCGTTTGCTCTAAACATGAGTCTATCCATGGGTTCTTCGCAGTTACTTTCTTTGTATGTTTGCTATTCTTTCCAATTTCTATGGCTCCCCTTTTTAGAGATGTCCATTAATCTTCAACTGAAGTGCCTACTGAGCTATTCCTTATCGCAGTCTCTATAGCTCCTGACAGCTTCAAGCGTCTATCTTCATTCCTTATTACTTCGGTAACAGATTTCTTTGCATACTGATTCCTCTCGACTAGTCTCTTTTCATCCTACACTTCATCACTTCTGAATTGTGATCTGGGTCTATATCAGCTCCTGGGTACGCCTTATAACGCAGTATGCTATTGTGGAATCCCTGCCTGACCATATGTAATCTAAGTGAAATCGAATCTCCCGGCTTATCCAAGGATAATTTCTCCTTTTGTGATCCGTGAAGAGAGTATGCACTGTTAATAGCTGAAACTTATTGCAGAACGTAGTGTCTGTCTCTCCATTTCTATAACCAAGTCCACATACTGAAGTTCTTCTACTCCTTCCTGCATTGCAACTCGCATGAGTACTACATTTTCATCTTCCTTTACGTGCTGGAATACCCTTTCAATATTCTTATATACATATTGTCCATCTCTCCATCTTCGTCTCGTGACGTCAATATGTATGCCGTATCGTTGCCTGTGTTACTTTGCTGTAGTTTCTGATCATAAGAACCTTATCGCTGAACTGTTTACAATAACTCACTCTCTGCTCTGTCTTCCTATCCATAATGAATACTACCCCCGTCACACCATTTTCTGCTGCTGTTGATATTACCCTTTATTCATCTGACCGAAATCCTCGTTTTCTTTCCATTTCAGTTTCCCGACCCCACTGTATCTACACTCCTGGAAATGGAAAAAAGAACACATTGACACCGGTGTGTCAGACCCACCATACTTGCTCCGGACACTGCGAGAGGGCTGTACAAGCAATGATCACACGCACGGCACAGCGGACACACCAGGAACCGCGGTGTTGGCCGTCGAATGGCGCTAGCTGCGCAGCATTTGTGCACCGCCGCCGTCAGTGTCAGCCAGTTTGCCGAGGCATACGGAGCTCCATCGCAGTCTTTAACACTGGTAGCATGCCGCGACAGCGTGGACGTGAACCGTATGTGCAGTTGACGGACTTTGAGCGAGGGTGTATAGTGGGCATGCGGGAGCCGGGTGGACGTACCGCCGAATTGCTCAACACGTGGGGCGTGAGGTCTCCACAGTACATCGATGTTGTCGCCAGTGGTCGGCGGAAGGTGCACGTGCCCGTCGACCTGGGACCGGACCGCAGCGACGCACGGATGCACGCCAAGACCGTAGGATCCTACGCAGTGCCGTAGGGGACCGCACCGCCACTTCCCAGCAAATTAGGGACACTGTTGCTCCTGGGGTATCGGCGAGGACCATTCGCAACCGTATCCATGAAGCTGGGCTACGGTCCCGCACACCGTTAGGCCGTCTTCCGCTCACGCCCCAATATCGTGCAGCCCGCCTGCAGTGGTGTTGCGAGAGGCGTGAATGGAGGGACGAATGGAGACGTGTCGCCTTCAGCGATGAGAGTCGCTTCTGCCTTGGTGCCAATGATGGTCGTATGCGTGTTTGGCGCCGTGCAGGTGAGCGCCACAATCAGGACTGCATACGACCGAGGCACACAGGGCCAACACCCGGCATCATGGTGTGGGGAGCGATCTCCTACACTGGCCGTACACCACTGGTGATCGTCGAGGGGACACTGAATAGTGCACGGTACATCCAAACCGTCATCGAACCCATCGTTCTACCATTCCTAGACCGGCAAGGGAACTTGCTGTTCCAACAGGACAATGCACGTCCGCATGTATCCCGTGCCACCCAACGTGCTCTAGAAGGTGTAAGTCAACTACCCTGGCCAGCAAGATCTCCGGATCTGTCCCCCATTGAGCATGTTTGGGACTGGATGAAGCGTCGTCTCACGCGGTCTGCACGTCCAGCACGAACGCTGGTCCAAGTGAGGCGCCAGGTGGAAATGGCATGGCAAGCCGTTCCACAGGACTACATCCAGCATCTCTACGATCGTCTCCATGGGAGAATAGCAGCCTGCATTGTTGCGAAAGGTGGATATACACTGTACTAGTGCCGACATTGTGCATGCTCTGTTGCCTGTGTCTATGTGCCTGTGGTTCTGTCAGTGTGATCATGTGATGTATCTGACCCCTGGAATGTGTCAATAAAGTTTCCCCTTCCTGGGACAATGAATTCACGGTGTTCTTATTTCAATTTCCAGGAGTGTAGATTGAGCTTTACCATTTCCCTTTCCAGATCTTTTAGCTTCCCTACCATGTTCAAACTTCTGACATTTCAAGCCCCGAATTGTAGAACATTGTCCTTTCGTTGGTTATTTAGTCTGTTTCTCACGGTCAACTCCATACTGGCAGTCCCCTCTCGCGGATCCGGATGGGGTATTAGTCGGGAATCTTTTTCCAATGATGAGATGACCACAGAAGTTTTTCAGTTACAGGCCGCATGTCCTTTTAGTACACGTTATGTGTCTTTAATACAGTGATTTCCATTACCTTGTGCATCCTCATGCCGTTGATCATTGCTGATTCTTCCGCCTGTAGGGGCAATTACCCACCCCATGGGAAACAGAGTTCCCTGAACCTCTGTCTGCTTCTCCAACCACTTTAACAATGCCGTTGACTGCATAAGGGTGACCTCTCATGTCTAATGTCTTTGTACGCCTTTGCTGATGATTTTTATTCAAAATTAATGACTGAGCACATTTCAGTAACTAAACCCAGATGCTATCCCAATACAATGCGTACTTTTTAAGGGAAAAAGTTTTTAACAAATATCATGGCAAGTTCTGGACTGGTTGACTTCAAATCTTTATACAACACTAATGAAAGTTCGGACACAGATACGCTACATACTTTTAATACATAGCGTATACACACCGCATAGAAATATATAATATTTGTACCTCTATTTTAAGGATATTACTAAACAGCTGGAAAAGTTCTGGGCTCATTTACGTACTCAAGCTTTTTTAACACAATACTATAATAACATTGCGGACGGACGTAGGATACACGTGTTTCTAATATACATGTTTCGTTAGTATATACAGACTATACATGGGGAAGTTGTTAACAGAAGTCTCGAAAACATCTTGATTGTGTTACTTCAGATTGTTACACGATACCATGATAAACATGCAGGTGGATACATGGTACAGTTTTTTAATGTATGTAATGTATATAAACATATATATCTACAATACAAAAAAGAAACTTTTTACAAAAATAGTCATTAACTGCTTCTCTCATTTACCTCGAATTTTCACATGATGCTCCAATAAACAATGAGATGGACATATGTAACCTATTTTAAACACATGTGGTATATAAGTATATAAGTACTACATTAAAGAGAAACATTTTGGCCAAAACTCTCAAGTTCTTAAACGATTTACTTGAGGTGCCTACATTATACCATGTTCAAAGTACGGACAGTATTAGGCTGCATATTTTTAATATATATGTTATATAAATGTATATGTATTGTAGAAAGGGGAAATGAAGTTAGGAGATATTTTAAAAAGTTCTTGGTCGATTTACTTAAAATTTTTACACAGTATTCTAATAAAGATTCGAATGGATACACTCCGCGTATTTTTTTATATTTTATATGAATATTGGCATCTACGTTGTTATATAAGGACTTGTCATTGTTCATAGTTGTTACTAAAAAGCTCGAAAGTTCTTGACTGAGTTCCTTCAAAGTTTCAACGTTACTTTAATGAATGTTGGGATGGATACAGGATACACATTTTTAGTATATATGATTTATGAATATATATGTAATATACACAAAAGGCGAAAGGTTTCATCACGAATAGTTCTTGACCGATTTACTTCATATGTTTACACAATAGTCTATCAAAACAATTGGACAGTCACTGGCCATCTACTTTTAATGAATATAAAATATAGATATATATGTAGTACCAAATGTGTGAAAATTTATAGCAAAAATTTCGAAACATTGTCAACGAAATCACTTCAAAGTCTTACACAGGTTTCAAACATAGACGCCGATGGACTTTTATTTATTTTTTTAAAAATAACAATGAACAGGTTTCTGTTCAAATGATGAGAAACAAAATGCTGTACTTTTTTCTTTCTTCCAGTCAGTTTGCACTACGACAGCAGGGCATTTAAACCGTTAGACAAATTATTTCTTACATCAGTATATAATCTTTCTCCTGTCCGATAACTTTTAACAACAGTTGTATACACAGCTACATGCTGTTGTTTTCTTCTTTGCATTCAGTTTTAACAGAAAGGTGGAAAGTCGTATTTATGGCATATCGGCTTGTGATTATACTAGTACTACGGAATCTGAATCGTCAGAGTGTAATCATACCCATTAGTGGATTAAAATTATGTGAAATATTGTCATTGAAGTTACTATCCTCACAGATCTAGCAGCTGGAGAGGTCTTTCTCATACCCCGTACACAAATGATCCCGATCGATTTAACCATTCATTTTAAGTGAGTTCAATGCCAAACAAGGTTTTGTTGGCAGTGACAATAAACAACACTGAGAGGGGGAAGAGAAGAGAATGACAGAGAGGAGGGATGAACTGGACATGCGCAGAAGCATGCGGACAGAGGAGTGAGTAGGAGGTAGGGAGAGGTGGGGAGGATATGGAGGTGGAAAAAAAGAGGAGGGATGCGGTGATGGACAGAGAGAGGGAGGGGAGGGAGGAGGAGGAAGAGGAGATGGGTAGATGTAGATGGATAGAGAGAGGTGGAGGAGATGGACAAAGAGATGGGAGAGGATGAGAGACAGGAAGAGGGGAGTGTATGAGACTAGGACGTATATTCAATTATCACGCATATTCAGCAATTTCGAAGTATTGCCAGGTTTGCCAGTACTGTATGTTTCTTGTCGGTTTCTATATCTTACGCTTATCTCCATATCTTCAGAATTCCGAAAATCTTGCACCACTTTTGACAAATGATTTTCTCTTTTAGTTTCGCGAATCCTGTAACTGTATCTTTTATGAAGTCTTGCTTCCGTTATTGAGTGCAAAGCCAGAACTGCATCTCCGATAAATTTCTTCTTCTTTGGCGCAACAGCCCTTGGTTAGAATCGGCGAATTCAACTTTTTCCCCACGCTTTGTCTTTTTTGGCAGCACAGCGGACTCCCACGCTGGTGAGATTACATCATCAATCCAACCTCATCTAGATCTTCCTTTCCGTCTAGCAGCATCGTTCATACTTTCCATCATCTTCTCTTGTATTCTATCCTTCGCCATTCACTTCACGTGTCCCAGACACTGTATTCGTTGTGATCTGACAAATTTTACTACATCTCTTCCCGGTATTAACGATTGTAGCTCGGTGTTTTAGCGTATACTACAGCTCTCTTCCTTAGTTATTGGGTAATAAAATTTACGTAATGCTCTTCACTCAAAAATGCTTAGGCCGTTTTCGTCATGTTCTGTCAACTCTTCATACCTCTACCCACACGAAGCAACTGGTGGAGCTAGGGAGTTTTGTTCTTCCAGAATATCCTTCCCAACAGAAGCAAGCAGTGCATACAACTAGAGGGGTTTCAGTGTAGCACTGATAACTGGGCTCATACGCATAATTTCCTCGTAAATCTGACAGGATTTTGTAGTCACAGAAGTACCATCACATATCCCATCAACCCTTGAGGTTTTGTTTAGATTCCCTCTCCCCTTCTGAGTACTTTACATTTTATGTCAGGCAGAGTAGATACCATCTAAATCGGTCTATAACTCATACCTTTGGACTTGTGACACACCGTATGAAGTGGAACGACCTGTGTCATTTTCGAGTAACGCGACACACTTTGTTGTTCATGCATACTGCGTTCCTACAGGACTAAATGACATTCCTAACATTATCACGAATCACCACCCACTACCTCTCTCCGCAGTACAGGCAGGAAGTATTCTCGCAGAACCCTCAGTTTGAACGTAAAAGGGCAGTTATTCTACGAAATGAAACGATTTGGCTCTAAATGCAAGTTGGCGTTACCACCGTGTTTAAGAGGCACAAGTGCGAAATGGGGGGCTACACAGGATACTCAGTGTGAGTATTCGCCAGAATATTCGGTGGAATGTAATTCCAGTCGTAACCAATGGCAACCAGCCACGTCTTCGTTTGCCGAATGTTCACTGCGAACTTGCTCGTAAAGGACGGCGAGTCTCCCGGCGTCAAGTGCGTGCGTTTACGAGGTCGTAAAGACGAATGGAGGCCGCGAGACTTGAAAGTCGCACTGCGGTGTCTGCCTGCAGTGCAGTGCTTGAGCGATGGCCTCGCATCTGCGTTACACGGAGTTCGTTACATGAGACTTTTAGATGAAGGGACTACAACATACAGTGTATGAAACTTAGTAGTTTATCTTTCGATAGTCGCAACTATGTTCGATTTTTGAGAGAACAAATACTGGATTTCCGAGTTGTGATTTTTAAACCTTATAAAAATCGTAACAAACGTTAAAGAGTTCCAAAGAAATGTCTTGACCTGCCACAGGAGGTAGACCTTAAAATACCTTGAAACTCCTTAAATCACCTTAACACCTTGCAGATAGATAAAGAGTTTACTAAGGTTTTCCGCTCCATGCGTGAGCTACAAATATCGAGATAACTCCTGTTTTCTACACATTGTCTGTAGATTCCCTCTGGCTTGATTTATTTGTACTACTACCGTTATCTAGGCGTTTACTGTTGTGCCAGAATTTTGTTCGATGATTGATTGGGGTTGGTTTGTGGGACGCTCAACTGCGTGGTCATCGGCGCCCATACAAAGTCCTAATCCTTACTCAGTCCAGTTTCAGCCACTTTGACTAATGATGAGAGGACAACATAAGCACCCATTTCCCGGGCAGAGAAAATCCCCTACCAGGGTGGGAATCGAACCCGGGACCGCGTGAGAATTTTCTCCGGGAAGAGATCGAGAGGACACCATCTATCTATCGCTTGAGCCTTGTCCCGCAGTGACGCAGGGTCAGCCATTGTTAATCGGATTTGGCATGTTATTGGTTAAGGGTAACCTGATGCCGCCACCCCGTAGCCCCCCCCCCCTCCCCCCGGCACGGAATTAGTGTACCACTAATGCCTGCATCGAGTGTAATCCATGGAATAGCGCGAATGTGTTCGGATGTCTGCGAGCCGTGTAACTGAGGCGGAACATGTGGACCAGCCCGATATTCACCTAGCGGGATGTGGAAAACCGCCCAAAAGCCACATCCAGTCTGGCCGGCACATCGACACTCGTCGTTAATCCGCCGCACCTACCCGAGTCCAGGAAGCAGCGCGTTAGCGCTCTCGGTTACCGTGGCGGGTAGACCGAGAGGACACTGTAACATCTAAAATATTAGTACAGTTTATTACAGCATAGATAAGAAGAATTATTTAACTTTGTACAATCCACTTCCAATCGTGCCATGAGGATTTACAACTGCCTCTGAATATTAATCTACTACGTGGTAAAGACGAATTACAAGTCTCTCACTGTGAGTAGTTTAACAATAACCTTCATATAATGTTCTGCCTAATACATTGATCACACTGCTGGCCGACTAGAAGACGGTGCTGTTGTCTTCGTCGATGATGGAGGACTGGCTGAGTGGTACTGTGTTCGGCTACAAGTAAAAGATATGGTGCAGCGGCGTAGCAAATGGTTTCTTGGCGTGGCTGCGCCGCTGCTGCTTTCGCTCATCGATGCGGCTTGCAGCGACTTCTTTCCTAGTGGCTACACTGCGAGGTACCATCCTTGCTTTGACACCTTGCTCCTCGGACGATACCACATCCACAACAATAGTCAATATATCAAACTGGATTGCCTCCACCTAATTTTTGCTTATTTAGGGATTTGACTGTATTCTGATATTTCAAATAGTTACTGTCTACGTCAAGATGTTCCTCCTATTGTTAGAGATGTCCCTATTCAAAAAACGGAAGAAAATGAATACATCGGAAATACTTTCAGGGGTTTCTGAAGATGATTATTCACATGTTCCTAGTAGGAATGAAGTTCCAGATAACAGACTAAAACGAAACTTTTTAAGTTTCTTAGAACGACTGTAGCGATAGTGACAGCATAAGGTCTCTAAAGAAGCGTAAGGCGGCAGTCTTTTCAAGTAATTCCAACAATAACGATGGATGTGACTCTGTTATTGTGTATGCTTCGTTTTCTCCTAATATTATAGTGTGTACCCTTTCGAGAGGGCTCCCGAGTCTCACTCGGGCAGTAGCTACATCAGCGCACAAGTGAGACTTGGGAGCCGTCCCGAATATATTAATACATACACAACAGGAAAGACGCCGTCGGTTTTGATCAAATGATGGCATGTGCCACCTTTTGGTAACAGACGTTTTGATAATGGTTTGCCGGCATTGGAGTTACAAAAATGATTCAAATGGCTATGAGCACTATGGGACTTAACATCTGAGGTCATCAGTCCCCTAGAACTTAGAACTACTTAAACCTAACTAGCATAAGAACATCACACACATCCATACCCGAGGCAAGATTCGAACGTACGACCGTAGCGGTCCCGCCGTTCCAGACTGAAGCGCCTAGAACCGCTCTGCCACTGGGGCCGGCAGTAGTTACAAAATGTAGCAATAGATGGCGCTGTAAGCATCACAATTTAATAGTGGTAGAATACAAATGACAAATGAGTGATAAAACAGTGCCTTAGGTGTTCGTTTGACGTTAAACAAGCTGTACTACTCAGTGTGCGTGGGTGTACAAGGTGTGATACTCTTAGTTACGTAAACCCATCCAACACGGCGATGTCATATCACATTGGATGGGAAAAACGGTTTTTAATTTTCGTGAGGCCAAAAATGGCATACAAAGCATCACTAAAATCGCTTTTAATTGTCCTAAGTGCAAAACCGCATAAAATGATCAATCAAATCGGTTTTTAACTGTCCTGAGGCACAAAACTACATAAAAAGCGTAAGCATCAACTGAAATCGCATCGACTTCCGGTGTGGCCGAGCGATTCTAGGCGCTACAGTCTGGAACCAAGCGACCGCTACGGTCGCAGTTTCGAATCCTGCCTCGGACATCGATGTGTGGGATGTCCTTAGGTTGGTTAGGTTTAAGTAGTTCTAAGTTCTACAGGACTGATGACCTCAGAAGTAAGTCCCATGGTGTTCAGAGCCATTTGAACCAAAATCGAATCGGATTATTAATTTCCGTGTGACTGGCTCAAAACATGTTTAATATGCTGTTCACCGTTTTCTGCAACAAGTTGACATCGAGAAACAGCATGTTCCACAACTGATTGAAGTGTTTCCGTGGCTACGTCCAGAATGTGTTGCGCAATGCGTGCCTTCAATGCAGCTAAGTTTGCAAACGGAACACTGAACACATCTTTCAGATAGCCCCACAGCTGGAAGTCACACGGATTAAGATCAGGTGATCAGGACGCCTGGATGTAGGGAAATGGCGGTTGATAATTGTAGTATTTCCGAAATGGCTCTTCAGCAGCTGCTTAACTGGATTTGCAATGTGCGGAGGTGCACCATCATGCATAAAAATGATCGCATCCTCACATCCACGCTGTTGGAGACCTGAAATGACGTGGTGCCGCAAAAGACACTCATAGCGCTTACCAGTGACGGTACAGATAACAAGACCGGAAGCATGTGTCACTTCGAAAAAATATAGTCCCATGAAAAATGAGGCCGTAAACCCGCACCACACAGTGACCTATCCAGGATACAGTGATACTGGTTGATTTGCGTGTGGATTTCCCATTGCCCATATTCGACAATTCTATGTATTGACGTATCCCTCAGATGGAAGTGGGCTCCATCTGTCAACAAAATCTCCCATGCGAGCAAGAAATTCTAAAGGAAAGACCACTCCTGCTGGCAGATCAACAGGAAGCACCTGGTGCGCATGTGTAATTTTGAATGGATAACAAAGGAGGATGTTGCGTTGGATTTTACGCACCATGGTCACGGGTTTGTCCAATGTTCGGGCAATTCTCCGTGCACTACACGTATGCACACCACCACTCGTCTCCTCATGCATTGCTGTGGCCACTGCTTCCACTGACGTCGAATCCATTCGTTTCGTCCCACTACCATGTTGCACACAAAAAGAACCCTACTTTTCGAATTTCCGAATCATTTTCTCCAGACCCACGGCAGTCGTCGGACCAAGCCTTTTTTCAAACCCTTCAGTGTCCAGGAACTTCTGTAGAGCGACACGTGCACAGTCATCATTCTTGTAATACAGCTTTACAAGCAGAGAGCGATCCCGCATTAAGACAGTCATGGCGAACGTCGCAGACGCGAAAGAAGGAAAAGCCGTGAACCCGGCGTGTTTATAGCAACTTCAGTGGGTCGTGCTCATGACAAGTGTTTTCATTTACGTATTTTCACACATACAGCGCCATCTATTGACCAACATTTACAGTACTTTTTCGTCTGCCATATGTTTCCCTCCCTTCTCTGATAATATTCCGTTGCAATTTGACGTCATTCTGACCAGTGGTATTATTTCTACAGCATTTTGAAAGTTTAACTTCAATTATAATGACCTTGTATCTCAATCAGGTTTGCAGTAAATTATGTGACTCAACGATGTCTGTAAATTCTTTGTATCCTTTACAGGAACAATGTGAATACACTATAAAAAAATTAATTACCCTCAAAGACTTTACACTTATACCTTCTTATACCGTTTAGTTTTCATAATGGCTTCCGTTCGGTGAACAAGAGAATCCAAAATCTTCTTCAGGAGAAAATGTTGAAACGAAGCCGCACACTGAAAATGAA
The DNA here is from genome assembly GCF_023898315.1 of Schistocerca nitens. Taxonomy (NCBI): domain Eukaryota; kingdom Metazoa; phylum Arthropoda; class Insecta; order Orthoptera; family Acrididae; genus Schistocerca; species Schistocerca nitens. Next base: position 194,943,665 of record NC_064620.1, on the reverse strand, counting down.
CTGCCATGGAGCTACCAAATTGCGAGGATGTTCCTAACAATCTCAGACATTTGCTACGTGTATAAGATCATATGATTTAGAGGGTGAGCTGAGGTACGATAGAATGCCTGCGGGTTCGTCAGAGCAGGTACGTAACTATGCAGCCTTCTAAACATGATTTGTTCCATATTGGAACATGTCACTGTGCACAGTGCACTGAACACGAAGGAAGCATTTTGTCACTGATGGTACTGATTTAAACATCCTGGTTTACGTACGAATGCGTGGTTTGACGACTATCTACACCATAAAATATTCTCGAGCCTATAGCCACGTCGTTTTTGACGATACTTTTGTGAATTTATGGAAGCGTACATTGACATCATCGTATTTCTTGGATGGAAAGGAACATTTTACCCAGAGGGACGGCGTTGCGATGAGAAGCCCATTAGCTGCACATACAGCCAACGTGTTTATGGACTACTACGAGGGCATCGTCTTACACACGGTTCATTGAGAGCCTAGTGGTTTTCATCGCTACCTTGACGACACACCTGTGGTCTGGCTTCATGGAGTTGAAAGTCTTGCATTTTTGGACCAAATCCACAATATCTGTGACAGCAAGTTGACGATAGAGATAGAGATCTGGCTATCTAAAATGCAAATCGATTTCTGGGTAACTATATTTGCCGGAAGCCTACCCACACGGTGCGACGTATGTACGCTATCAGCTATCACCACCCATCGCAGAAATATTTAGGTCTGAGGACGTTGGAACATCGAGCAGAAGATGCTTGAAACGCTGAATACTGGCTGAAAGAACTGACATAGTAACGGAAAGACTTCAAAGGAAACGACGAAGACCAACATATTCTGCAATCTTTTCCCGAAGACTCGAAACAGAAGGCCCCGAGGAGGAAAAGAATAAACTTGAGTTTTTGTCGTGAGTGTGGACGTTCCTCTGTAAGATAGGTTTTAAATTTTTGAACAGCACTGTTTAGAACCGAAAGCTGTTTTCACCTGCGTTAACCTGAGAAATCAATGGTGGTAGTTTATGCTCTGGAAAACGGAAAACGATTTATTTTCGACGAAACTAAGCCGTGGTGGCTTCGATTTTGGCGGCGTGGCACTCCTCTGGCGCCACTACTTGGGTTGTCGAAATCGATATAATCACATGTCACGAGCTAGGGTCACTGGCAGAGCCGTGTGTTGCTAGTTTGGATAGCCTGTTTCGTGCAATTAGTCGGATGGCAAATGGCTGTTGGGGGGCTCCGGCTATCCAGTGGAAGCCTCGAGAAGCAGCGAGTGGTTAAATCGGTCGGAGGCATGTCTTGTCGGCTCGCTTAAGGGTTGGTAGCGGCTAGTTGCTGAATGAGAAGCGGACGTCACGCGCAGCCTGGTCAGAATTTTCTGGCCTACTCTGCAAACTAAAATTTATGGCACCTCGAAGAGCGTCTGTATGGACTGGATACAATGACACCAAAGCTTGGAATCCTGAAAGTTACGGTTCCTTCAAACCTGAGTGGAGTTAATTTTTTTTTAAGTTTTTGACTACTTGATACTACAAGGCCACGTCTGTGTTAATGTGAACTGGACCTGATAAAATTAACGCGCCCCTGAGTGATGGTGTATATGATGATCGGTCAGTGTAACGGATCGTAATTTGTTGTCCCAGGCCATATTCCATGCAAATGTAAGAGTATTCTCTGTTACAAATTGACTTCACGAAATTAAATTCGTAACGTAATCTGTGTCAGAGGCAAGACACCCTTTGTAGATGAAAGTGCTTTATTTATTGCATCAGCAGGCGCTGATTTTTCGTCTTCTGATTTACAAGTAATTTAGGGATTGTTAAGTTTGTAACTTCTATGTTTTGTCGCTTCGACGATAAGTTAAACTTCCCTACGTCTTAGGGATACTCGTCTGTATCTTTATTTGCGCAGATTACTGCTCTCTTTTGATGTGTGTTGGCAGGGTAGCTTTGGCAGCGGACGGCGCGTTCGTGTTACCTGGGCCTGGAGGAGAGACGTGTTCGCTTTCTGCTGCGGCGGCGCTTCCGTCGTCGCATGATGTCTGGGTTTGCCGGCAGTCTGTTGCCTCTACCAACCGCGACATGGTGGCTCAAGTGAAGTAGAGTTGATAGTTTGATGCGTACTACGGCGGAGTACTGACGGATAATCGGGAATTACCAACCTGTCGTATTTGATGAATTCAGTAAGCTCATGATGTTTAAACCGTGTTCTGCAAGCCTGAAGATCCTCCATCTTTATATGCTCCTTAACTGCTCGTTTAAACCTTGCACCCGTGTTGTTACTTCTGAAGCACGCTATGTTTTAAGGCCTTTTAACCATCAACATGAACTGCAGAGCGTTTCCTTTATCCACAGTCATTAGTTAACATTCACTGTGAAACTTGCCTGCACCTTACCTGTTGGCTGTGATAGGCGCCTGCTGCATTTATCTACTTACCTTCTATTTTATGCAGTTATATATTTACTTAAGGGGCATTGTCAGTGTTTGTGGTGGTGTGTGCAATTTGAGAGGCACATTTAAATTTCATGTACTCAAAGCTTCTCTTGTGTTTTGGGCAAGTGCATACTTATTTAAGGCTCATTGTCAATGTTCCTCCTTGTGTGTACCAGTTGGGAGTCACATTTAAATTATATTCCTTCCAGCTTTGCTTGTACTTTAGGGGACTGCGTATTTTATTGCTTAAGGGATTCTTATTAAGGATCATACGTTGATAAGGGCCACAATCAGTGGCATGACTTGTCATCCTTCCTGTAGTTTGGATGGGCGTTATCCACTTGTGCAACTTGTCACCCATGCTTCGTAATTGTTAGTACATTTAGTAGCTGCTATTGTAATCCATTTCGGTTTGTTAAATCCTCTTGCAGCAACGCCTAGTTGGTGTGACTTCTTACTTCTATTTTGGGACCATACACTACTGGTTTCAAACCCTGCTCTTAATGGTGTAAATTGTTAAAGTTAGTTATTAATGAATTGAACCTGTTGTAGTTCTTTAAATGAGTGTGAGCATTTTTACTCTTTTAACAAGGTTTTACTAAAATTGTAATTATAATATTGTGTTAACCAATAAAGTGCATGCCATGAAACAACAAATAACGAAACTTGTGTGTCCACATTCTGTGTGTTTTTCCTTAAAATTATCCCCACCATTATTGTGAGGTAGCTGAGACATTATAAATGGACAAAATATTTCTAGAATAACGTTAAAAAGAAGATATAGAGATAAAAATTACTGACAAGACCCCTAATAAGTACTATGGCACAGTTTGGGACATGCACATCGGAAGTTTGAAGCGTGCGGGACGGGTCCTCAGTGAAAACGTTACGATATATGGCGCTTGAAAAAGCATGGGACCAACGAGATGTAAAGGCACTGTGGCATGCATGTGACAGTATAGGTCTTACAAGTAGCAGCTACCTTCTCCGTCGAGGATTGTGTTTACTGTTTCACGCCAGATTAAAACTTCCTAGCCTCTCTTTCTCATATAGTCAAGCCCTCGACAACACAGGACACAGTTAAGGAATTAACTGCGTACCCTACCATTCACACAAATTTCCCGCCAGAGCCGGCCGGGGTGGCCAAGCGTTTCTAGGCGCTACAGTCTGGAACCGCGCGACCGCTACGGTCACAGGTTCGAATCCTGCCTCGGGCAGGGACGTGTGCGATGTCCTTAGGTTAGTTAGGCTTAAGTAGTTCGAAGTTCTAGGGGACTGATGACCTCTTCTGTTAAGTCTCAAAGTGCTCAGAGCAATTTGAACTACACTCCTGGAAATGGAAAAAAGAACACATTGACACCGGTGTGTCAGACCCACCATACTTGCTCCGGACACTGCGAGAGGGCTGTACAAGCAATGATCACACGCACGGCACAGCGGACACACCAGGAACCGCGGTGTTGGCCGTCGAATGGCGTTAGCTGCGCAGCATTTGTGCACCGCCGCCGTCAGTGTCAGCCAGTTTGCCGTGGCATACGGAGCTCCATCGCAGTCTTTAACACTGGTAGCATGCCGCGACAGCGTGGACGTGAACCGTATGTGCAGTTGACGGACTTTGAGCGAGGGCGTATAGTGGGCATGCGAGATGCCGGGTAGACGTACCGCCGAATTGCTCAACACGTGGGGCGTGAGGTCTCCACAGTACATCGATGTTGTCGCCAGTGGTCGGCGGAAGGTGCACGTGCCCGTCGACCTGGGACCGGACCGCAGCGACGCACGGATGCACGCCAAGACCGTAGGATCCTACGCAGTGCCGTAGGGGACCGCACCGCCACTTCCCAGCAAATTAGGGACACTGTTGCTCGTGGGGTATCGGCGAGGACCATTCGCAACCGTCACCATGAAGCTGGGCTACGGTCCCGCACACCGTTAGGCCGTCTTCCGCTCACGCCCCAGCATCGTGCAGCCCGCCTCCAGTGGTGTCGCGACAGGCGTGAATGGAGGGACGAACGGAGACGTGTCGTCTTCAGCGATGAGAGTCGCTTCTGCCTTGGTGCCAATGATGGTCGTATGCGTGTTTGGCGCCGTGCAGGTGAGCGCCACAATCAGGACTGCATACGACAGAGGCACACAGGGCCAACACCCGGCATCATGGTGTGGGGAGCGATCTCCTACACTGGCCGTACACCACTGGTGATCGTCGAGGGGACACTGAATAGTGCACGGTACATCCAAACCGTCATCGAGCCCATCGTTCTACCATTCCTAGGCCGGTAAGGGAACTTGCTTTTCCAACAGGACAATGCACGTCCGCATGTATCCTGTGCCACACAACGTGCTCTAGAAGATGTAAGTCAACTACCCTGGCCAGCAAGATCTCTGGATGTGTCCCCCATTGAGCATATTTGGGACTGGATGAAGCGTCGTCTCACGCGGTCTGCACGTCCAGCACGAACGCTGGTCCAACTGAGGCGCCAGGTGGAAATGGCATGGCAAGCCGTTCCACAGGACTACATCCAGCATCTCTACATCGTCTCCATGGGAGAATAGCAGCCTGCATTGCTGCGAAAGGTGGATATACACTGTACTAGTGCCGACATTGTGCATGCTCTGTTGCCTGTGTCTATGGGCCTGTGGTTCTGTCAGTGTGATCATGTGATGTATCTGACCCCAGGAATGTGTCAATAAAGTTTCCCCTTCCTGGGACAATGAATTCACGGTGTTCTTATTTCAATTTCCAGGAGTGTATTAAGTGTCGGACATCGCTGCGGCCGAAAAAAGTTCCTGCAAGAACGGGACCAACGACGACTGGAGAGAATCGTTCAATCCTACATAAATGTAACACTTCCGTAATTTGCTGCACATTTCAATGCTGGACCGTCAACAAGTAACAGCGTGCAAACCATTCAGCGAAACATCATCGAATCATCGATTTGGGCTTCCAGAGCCGAAGGCCCACCCGTGAACCCTTGATGACTGTACGACAGAATGCTTTAGGCCTCGTCTGGGCCCGTAAACACGACATTGTACTGTTGATGACTGGACACATGTTGCCTGTTAGGACGAGTCTCGTTTCAAATTGTATCGAGCGGAGGTTATCGAGAATCCTTGGACCCTGCATGTCAGCAAGGTACTCTTCAAGCTGGCGGAGGCACTGTAATAGGATGGGGCGTTTGCAGTTGGAGTGATACGGGACCCCTGATAGGTCTAGATATGATTCGGAAAAGTGACACGTACATAACAACCCTGTCTGATCACCTGCATCCATTCATAACCATTGTGCATTCCGACGGACTTAGGTAATTCCAGCAGGACAGTGCGACAACCCAAAATGTCAAGAATTGCTACATAGTGGCTCCAGAATCACTCATCTGCATTGAAACAGTTCCGTTGGCTACCAAACTCCCCAGACATGAACGATTATTAGGCATACGTGGGATGCCTCGTAATGTGCTGTTCAGAAGAGATCTCCACCTCCTCGTACTCATAAGCATTTGTGATGACCCCCAACACTACTTCAGAAATTAGTTGAGTCCTTGCCACGTCGTGTTGTGGCACTTCTGCATGCTCTCGGGTATTCTACACGATATTAGTCAGATGTACCAGTTTCTTTGGCTCATCAGGGTATATCGTATCTCACATATACAGTAATGTTCCATAGGGCGGAAGCTATCATTTCGTGCAAAAATATAAATGAAGTGTGTACAGAAGGAATTTTTATTTTCGTTTACTTCTTCCCATACGCTTCCCAGGGCTTGTCAATCTAAGATAACATGTCGTACCTATTTTATATCGGACTGATGTGCAAGGTCTACCAAAAATGTTCATAATCCTCATATGTTAAAGATTATTTTGAAGTAGATGTTTTGTGCTCATGCTTGTAATACTATGTGGAAACAGAACCCAGTGTTTCTTTAAATATTTTCGACGCACAGACGTATGAATTTTCGTGTTTGAGCTGAAAGCGACAAATGATTGTTTAAATTTGATCATTGTTTCACATGTACGTTTCATAAATTTTGATGCAGTTATTTCTCTCTTTAACACTGCTTGGTCACTTGACAGGATTCTACACAGACAGCCACAAGCATTGTAAATTAAAATTTAATTGCAGTTATGAGCAATAAGCTGAATAAAATCCACTATTGCAGAGATTCCAACGGGATAGTAATTTAAGAAAGTTGATTACTTTATTCCATTTTCTGAAACCCATCCGTGAAGGCACGACTTATTATAAATTACATTGCAAGTTTTCAGAAAGTTGAGCCAGTTAACAGAAATAGCTCAGTTCTTAACAAAACACAACTAGATCGAACATAACAGTACTTGCGTCGATCTAACGAGACAGTGAGATCCATTCTAAATTATTTATTCTGTTTTATGCCATCTGAGATTTTTCACTTAATATTTTATGCATCAAGGATGTTGCCGCAAATGCAAACTACTTCGAGAATATGCGTTATGAAGAATAATTAGTGTTATGTTGAACGTCTAATGCAGGTTTTTGAGGAGATACAGAGATTCTTTTTCGCATCTTTCATTGCACTTCGAGATTCCGATAAATAAGGATGCGATGATATTTTCCCATTTCGGAATTTCCGCAGCACTTACGGTTTCGGATAAGCTACAATATGATAATTGCTCTTTTGAGGATGTGATACCAGTGCGAAACACTTAATTCCTGAAATCCGTGCATTTCAGCAATGTGTAACATAATCCTGGTCCTGTCCAGATCGTTATGCTGAATTTGTAAGTGCAGTACTGATTATATAACTGATTTGAAGGACGACGACAGGAGCAGATGGAGACTCACTTTTGATTTATCCAAATAATATCTTTAATAGTGCATTTTTGTTCGTTTGTGCATCTGATCATCTGGGAAGTAGAAGCCCGTGGACTTCGATTTTATCAATAGTAGCGGAACGGGATAGAAGTACGCGCATGTGAATGCTGTGCTACCTCACATTAATTTTTATTCGAAGGTTGAGCACAACATTTCTCGTGTTTCTGACACTCGCCATTATTACTACTAATACGTAGAGTAACTCTTGATTGGGTCGCCACACCGCGTCACATTACTGATAATACTAGATCATTTGTTGTGCGCACATAATAGTCCACGTCACAACGCTAACAAATCGGTGAAATTCATTCACACTGTTGCCATGGGCAAGTCCAAACACCATGGTTCATTTCAGCCATTTTGTCGTGTGTTCACGTCGACGCATGTTGCTGCTGTGACACACACATCGGACAGGCACACGTGCACGCCATGTGACTACCATGACTTGCGTCATCGGTAGATGGTCAGATACCGCCTGATAGTTTTACACCAGATATAACGCTCCAGATCGAGCATTTTGCTCATTTGTAGGATGTCCAATATTTTGTCAGCCGAACTTGTCAGTGACATCACACAAATGATTAGTATCCTCCCTTTCCATCTGGCCAATATTTTCCATAGACTTCTTTCATCACCTACTTATCTTTTTTAGTATTCCGTAAAACCACAAGTAGTTCCATTGTCTTGTTCCACGGATTTTTGATAGCGCTCGTTTCATTTCCATTCAGTGTCTGGACGTCCACTCTCTGGTACCTCTTTCCCAGGTCGACCTCAACACCTGGTATGAGTATAGGTAGTTTATTGACGGAGCTATATTCACCTGGGCCACTATTCTTCTGCCATACTGCTTTCTTTGGCGATCCTGTATAATCTCACTTCCTATACAGAAGAATTCCATGCTGTTTCTATTATTATATAATACGTAATGTCGGTGTCACCAGCTTTTTATAGTCATTTCTCCTAATCATTGTTTTTTATTCTCTCACCTTATCCTTAAGCCAAATTCCTTTCTGAATGGTCTGAACTTAAACAAGGCATCTCAAGTCGATTATAGACCGTAATTGCCGCTCATATTTGTGGATTGTGTAGAAGTTCAAAGGTTATTTGAGATGGTGTCTAAAATCGTTGTTTACCTATTTTGTGAAAGGCGCTTTCTTTTTCTTTTTTTTTTTTTTTTCATCAGTCTACTGACTGGTTTGATGCGGCCCGCCACGAATTCCTTTCCTGCGATAACCTCTTCATCTCAGAGTAGCACTTGCAACCTACGTCCTCAATTATTTGATTGACGTATTCCAATCTCTATCTTCCTCTACAGTTTTTGCCCTCTACAGCTCCCTCTAGTACCATGGAAGTCATTCCCTCATGTCTTAGCAGATGTCCCATCATCCTGTCCCTTCTCCTTTTCAGTGTTTTCCACATATTCCTTTCCTCTCCGATTCTGCGTAGAACCTCCTCATTCCTTACCTTATCAGTCCACCTAATTTTAAACATTCGTCTATAGCACCCCATCTCAAATGGTTCGATTCTCTTCTGTTCCGGTTTTCCCACAGTCCATGTTTCACTACCATACAATGCTGTGCTCCAGACGTACATCCTCAGAAATTTCTTCCTCAAATTAAGGCCGGTATTTGATATTAGTAGACTTCTCTTGGCCAGAATTGCCTTTTTTGCCATAGCGAGTCTGCTTTCGATGTCCTCCTTGCTCCGTCCGTCATTGGTTATTTTACTGCCTAGGTAGCAGAATTCCTTAACTTCATTGACTTCGTGACCATCAATCATGATGTTAAGTTTCTCGCTGTTCTCATTTCTACTACTTCTCATTACCTTCGTCTTTCTCCGATTTACTCTCAAACCATACTGTGTACTCATTAGACTGTTCATTCCGTTCAGCAGATCATTTAATTCTTCGTCACTTTCACTCAGGATAGCAATGTCATCAACGAATCGTATCATTGATATCCTTTCACCTTGTATTTTAATTCCACTCCTGAACCTTTCTTTTATTTCCATCATTGCTTCCTCGGTTTCATCACAGTGCAAAAGAAGACCGGTGGAGATAAATGTGAAAACTTTCCTAAGACTGGTCTGGGTAGACATGTTTCTATCCCGCTGTGTCATATTTAGATTTGATATTATGTCAGTCACAATTCTGTTTCGTTCTACTCTTCAGTATCTTCGTCTTCCTTATTTTCGCCTGCGGCCTTCATATCTGTTCCCTCTGAACTATTATAACCATTCCTGAAATTTTTTTCTACTTTCTTCAACGTTTCTTTTATATATAGGTTGAATACCAGTGTTGGTTAGCAGCAAGCCCTCTTATCATGTTTTTCAATACTACTGATGTCGAGTTCTTTTACTTACTTATCTCGTAGTTCATGCTTAGTGTGAAAAGAAAATACGTACGAGTCAGTCTAGAGTCTGATAATCAGTTCTGGAGAATCTTCTAGTAAACACATGTGAATAAAATCAGTTAACCTGCAGTCGAACAACATAATGGTGCTATTCATGGGAGAAGCAGTACTTTTGCATCGTACCGTTTTGTACTTCCATGTTATGTAACGTATAGACGATATCAGATGAAGCGATTATGTTGTGGTGTTAAACGAGACAAGACAGATATATTGCAACTGTCGTCTGCAAACAATTTGTACCCCTAAGGCCATCATGACAATTTTTCTTCCAGTATGCACTATGTAGGAGTATTACAGATGACTCAACTTGAAAACAACGCTGTGAACAAAATTCAAGAGGACACAATATATTGATGACTTTTGTTCTAAAATTTATGTTATTATCTGCATGAACGACGAAGTCAAAGACAGCGAACCATGTATTCAAAATATGTTGTCTATGAAAACGAAACTATAAGAGGTATTGGTAAGCTAACGGTAGCCCTATAAAGAGGGGTACAAATGTGCAGAAAATCCTCTCTCCTGGCGTTTCACGGTACGTGGCGCGAGCAACTGGCGCATGCTTAATAACGTGATTACACGCTCCACCTCACATCAGTAGATGCGGAGGCTGTGTTCCGCTCTCGCAGCCACTATCGGCTGATGAATTTCGTGCAAGCTATTCGAGCTTACCCGCATCAGATTTTATATCATTATCCGTTTATTGGTCTTTTGCCTCGCAAATACATGAGTGTAGCAATTACTGATTTTTTTTTCTTTAGCCTTAAATGTCGGTAATTAACCTGAAAGTTTTTTCCAGTTTACCGTATTTGACACAGAAAACGTTACTCAAGTTGGAATAGCCATACCATTAAAGCAAAGAAGATAAAATTAATGTCGCATTACACCTAAGTGGATATAAAGCACAAATTAAACCTGCGAATCAAAAAAGTGTACTTTGGCAATTACTCTGTCTAGTGGTATTCGAGTAAAGAAAGGATGGTTTTGTTCCCATGATTGTGCTTATTATTTAGGTTTCACAATGTACTGAAAGTCACACATTGGGCAGATGTGGAATAACGGAACGGTAAGAGCTATCTATTATGAAATTACATTGAAAATTCAGGAAGATATACAGTCAAGCGTCGTCTAACCACCATTGTGGTACAGCAACAGCGTCGTTTTCTCCCTTTCAACGCGTGTCGTTTCTCTGTGGTAGAGAGGGAGATCGACCCGTGCACGGCTGGCGTTTATCCCATTAACTGTTTGTCATCTTCCATTACGGTATTGCCGGCTCGTTTTCTTATTCCATTTACTGGCGTCACTAACTTCCTGCCTTACTTGGTGGTACCATCTCTGGAGCGACCGATAGTATTTTCGGGTCGTCGTGTGTCTGGCAGTCATTTCGGGATGGACCAGCAGTGCAGTCGGGACCCAGTAGCAGAGAAGTCGGGGACGGAGCGCCGGTGAGGCGCCGACTGCCAGTGCTCGCCGACCACTAGCGACACACATGAACTGTTCGACGGAGGTAGAGGTGAGTGCGACGACCGTTGATTGGTCTTTCGGTTGGTCGTCTCATCTTCCGCCGTATATTTGGTCCTTTCACCGTTTCCGGGCCTGGGAGTTGGGAAATCTCCGCGGCCCATAGTTTGGCCAGGGCCGCTGGTTGCATCTACGTGCAGTCGGACTGTGTGCTGTTCTTCCCATTGCTACGAGGTGCGTGGCTCACCGATCCTGGACACGAAAGTCAAATTTTGACTAAATCTACCGGCAAGTGACGACTGTTTACAATGTGTCGTTTGGATTTTGTTGTCGGCTGTTGGGACATTCCCGCGAGTAACAACGTATGTTTTCAAGTTGGCAAATTTTAGCCACCCTCCGATGGAGTTTAGCTGTACTTGGTTATTTTAAATTGAAGCGCACCAGCGGAATCTTCTGCCTTGTGGATGTTAACGTTCCGGTTACCTGCTGTAACCGTTGATGTAATTTCAGGCTGTGTATTTTCCTCATCGTGTTGTCTAGCACGGTGTGTAGTCTGACATCTCAATGTATTATTGGTTGTGGGCGCCAATACTTTCTATGTTGTTCCATTGGACTCCCTGTTCTGTGCTGGTCGGGTGGAGAAGAAGTTATCTTGTCGGTGGGTCCACTGACTGTCTGTCGGTTGGGTTGTCGTCGGATCGAGAATGGGTGGGCCGACTGCCTGTCTCACCTAAGCGAGAGTTAGTGTTTGAATTCCAGGCCGACCCTCGGAAACTTCTGAGCGCCGTCGGGTGTACTGCCTTTTCTTATTTGTTCTTGTTGTTTGTATCTGTATGGCTTCTAGCCGATTTTTAAATCACGGCTGTTTTGCCCTTAAGGCTTAAGATTGTTTTGGCCTTCAGCCTAATTTAAAGAACGGTTTTAAGGTAAGGTCTTGTCCTTTTAAAAATATCTTTTGGTTTGAGCCTTAAGTGATGGGCCTTCAGACGATTTTCTAAAATAAAGTTGTTTTGCTCTTAAGGTGTGAGATTGTTTGGGCCTTCAGCCTAATTGAAAGAACTGATTTAAGATAAGGCCTTCTGGTTTTTAAATTTCTGAATTTGGTTTGAGTCTTAAGTTGTTGGCTTTCAGCCGATTTTAAATGAAAGTGGTCTTGCCCTTAAGGCATGAGATTGTGTGGCACATTCTGCCGGTTATTAAGTTCCAAAACTTTTTGCTGTTTTTTTTTTTGGTCAAATAAATAAAGCTATATGTTCGAGTGTAACTGACAGCCACTTTTTTGGCCCCTTTCCACAATTTAAACTACCTGTCCTGTCCTGCGGGTTTAGCAGGGTGTCTCAGAGATATGAAAGTTTCTACGTTCTGAGAACTCGTTATGGTTGCTTCAGATATAGTTTTACACTAAGCGTGAGGTGTAGCGCCCTGTATCGCTCCTGTCTAGATCCTGCGTATCGGGAGACTGACTCATGTGTGCAAAGTGGCAGATGAACTGAAACGGGTTCAGTCGAGTACGTAGCTCTAATTTCCATCCACCAGAGTCCAGTAGTGCACAGAGACATTCAAGAAACAGATAAAGAGAATGTTTTCGTGTATTTTTATATTTATTTCGTGAAGGCTTTTTTGATTATGTATGTTGGAAAAGGTTTGTATATATTTTTAGTAGTGTGGATGATGCGTGAATGTGGTCTATAGTAAATGTATAGATTATTGCTGTACTGATGATCGCTGTACGAACTAGCGTGAGAAAGTTTAAAGACAGAGTGAATGCAGCCGACGGGGAATTTTGTATCATAATATGTTAAGTAAGTTTATGGTAAAAGGACAGCTAATTCGGGTGCAAATGAAAATCGTTAAGAAGTTAAGGAGAGAGTAATGTTCGAAAGTGTGCTATTTGTTGATTGGTTAGTCATGAAAAGAGCGGACTAACGATGGAGAATAATGTTTTTCTATTGGCACTAAAGAAAACTCACCAATCAGAACGGAGTATTCTTCGCGCGTCTTTTCTCTTGGACATATAGAATGCATACAGCAGTGTAAAGAACTCGGGGCCAACCCTGTCAGTGGTACAGTCGTGTGTAGTAAGGGCTCTGAAGCAAGCTATAACATGCCGGTGTTAGTTGTGCTACATGATTCAAAAGTGTTTTAAAGGGAAGGCATATCTATTCCGATGTGTTTTTTAGAAAGTACGGATTTTTTAAAGAAATTTTTTGTATGAAAAAGTACAGTAGTTCCATGTTGCAAATTGAGCAGATCGGTGACTGCAAACGTGAGAGCATTAGATACCGATAAACTTAATAGTATGGCGAGCATTCCCATTCATGATCAATCCGTGCTTACTAGCTGTTCAGATTTCGGGAAGTACGTTACCATAAACTTACTAACGTGAATGGAGAAGGGTTTTGTGCATGACTGTCTTAAGATTAACATGGGCTTGGCAGTGAAAGTGTACGTCTTAAGGTTCATAATATACCTACGTCTTGCCAGTATTTCCACATTTCATTCAAAATTAAGACTTTTTCCCGATTCCTAGATAGTTACGTTGTATGCAGCCAGGTGCGCGTAGTATTACGACAGATTTCTGCTCGGTTTTCCTATTGGCGATCTGCTGCAATGAACCCGCCAGGGTAGCCGAGAGCGCAAACGCGGTGCTACCTGGACTCAGGTAGGCGCGCCGGCCCTGGATCAAATCCGCCTGGCGGATTAACGACGAGGGCCGATGTGCCAGCCAGCCTGGAAGTGGTTTTTAGGCGGTTTTCCACATCCCGCTAGGTGAATACCGGGCTGGTCCTCATGTTCGCCTCGGTTACACGGCTCGCAGACATCTGAACACACTGGCACTATTCCATGGATTACACTCGATGCAGACAATTGGGGTGCACTAATTCCGTCCCAGGGGTACGGGGTGGCGGCAGGAAGGGCACCCGGCCACCCCTTAACCATTAACATGCCAAATCCGGTTAACGATGGCTGACCCTGCGTAAGTGCGGGACAAGGCTCAAGCGATAGATAGATAGATATGCTCCAATGAATTCGCAGGTAGGTGCAGGTAAAGGACGAAAGGAACCGCGCCGCCGCAAGGGATTGTGAAAAACAAGTCGTACTGTCTGCGACACGAAGATATTTTAAAATTCGAGTGACTTCAGTGATATTCAAAACGATCACATCATTAAATTGATGAACAGTACAATAAAGGTACTGCAAGTGTTCATTGCTGTTGTAAATTTGCTATGAGTCGACCTACGAATGTAAATTGCAATAATCTGATGCATAAATGCTTATATGAGACAGGAAGGGAGTTGCTGAAAGGAGTTGCTGAAGGGATGACCTGAGTCAATAGTTCCACTCCGACTGCGGCAAAGGGTAGTAAATCGAATGGCGAATGGACGAAGATACGTCGATAGTTACTACATGCAATGCACAGTGTAAATAGTGAATGACGGGTGGAGCCATACGACGTAAAACACCTTTTCTTTATAATACTAAAAGAAGTACCTTGAAATGGAAAAAGCGAGTTATGTTTGTTCTTGGTAAAGCGCGCTCAAGGAAGTCTGTACCCAACTTGGAACTTCAAATTATGAATGAGAGTGCTTTTGCAGTTCTACAGGCTCTAAAACATTGTGAATATCTAAACTCGCGAAACTAACACGGGATGCGAAACTAACACATATCAGTATATATAACTTAATGTATCTTGAATTATGTGTCGTACAATGACGTACTTACATAGGTACATTCAGCGGCATATGTAGGCATTCTTTCTGTGAAATATGTTTCGAAAAGGGTTAGCATCAAAGGAGTAATATACATAAACGTCGCGAGGGATGAAGCAGATTTTCAAGCGTCTCAGTGCTTATGACGTTATATCTCCTGATATATGAATCATACAATGATATAATTTTGTAAGCACGTTCGGCGGCATATGTGGATACTGCCTGCAAAACGTTTCGAGACTGGAATAGATAGAACAGATGTAACGCATTTAAACGACATGCACAATGCGCCAGTTGTTTGCACATCTCATTGTTTGAAATGTGATGGGTAGGCGTTTCTTACTCCCACAGCGAATGTTGCCTGACAGTAAGGGATACGAGTACCAAGTTTGGCAGAATTAATTCCAGTGGTTTAGTAGGAGATATTGGAACACATACACACAAGTTTCTTAACCTCCTACTACCAGCACTTTTTGTTACGCTGAGTGCCGCTGGGATCAATATGACCCCAAGTTATGAACACGGCATATATCGGCTGCATTTTTTTTTTATTTTAATGCCATGAAAGCATACATTACTGTTTGAAACCAGGTAAACTATGTATATAAGCACTTACAGAGCTTGTCTTAATCATTGGTCTTATAGATCTCTACATTTAAAGCAAAGCAACTCCTTACTTTTAAAACAAGGAATATCTGAATGTTCTTTACAGACAAAAGAAAAGCATGTTGTACGTGTTTCTGAATGTTTTCTACGCACTGAACGTTCGCATTGGGAGAACCGTCCACGATTTACCGCCGTATGCTCTTCTACTGAAGGAGGAGGACGAGGTAGACAAGCTTTGCTGCGCCGACTTCTGTTTCTCTGTACTAGACTTATTCCCAGTTTCAGAATAAATTCTCTTCTTTTGTAGTTGGTTTTCTATTACAGTCAGTATTTTAGTCCAGCAAAATTATGAAAGCATTTGGGAGATGGTGGTGGTGGTGATTAGTGTTTAACGTCCCGTCGACAACGAGGTCATTAGAGACGGAGCGCAAGCTCGGGTTAGGGAAGGATTGGGAAGGAAATCGGCCGTGCCCTTTCAAAGGAACCACCCCGGCATTTGCCTGAAACGATTTAGGAAAATCACGGAAAACCTAAATCAGGATGGCCGGAGACGGGATTGAAGCGTCGTCCTCCCGAATGCGAGTCCAGTGTGCTAATTTGGGAGACTAATATCCAAAATACACTCCTGGAAATTGAAATAAGAACACCGTGAATTCATTGTCCCAGGAAGGGGAAACTTTATTGACACATTCCTGGAGTCAGATACATCACATGATCACACTGACAGAACCACAGGTACATAGACACAGGCAACAGAGCATGCACAATGTCGGCACTAGTACAGTGTATATCCACCTTTCGCAGCAATGCAGGCTGCTATTCTCCCATGGAGACGATCGTAGAGATGCTGGATGTAGTCCTGTGGAACGGCTTGCCATGCCATTTCCACCTGGCGCCTCAGTTGGACCAGCGTTCGTGCTGGACGTGCAGACCGCGTGAGACGACGCTTCATCCAGTCCCAAACATGCTCAATGGGGGACAGATCCGGAGATCTTGCTGGCCAGGGTAGTTGACTTACACCTTCTAGAGCACGTTGGGTGGGACAGGATACATGCGGACGTGCATTGTCCTGTTGGAACAGCAAGTTCCCTTGCCGGTCTAGGAATGGTAGAACGATGGGTTCGATGTCGGTTTGGATGTACCGTGCACTATTCAGTGTCCCCTCGACGATCACCAGTGGTGTACGGCCAGTGTAGGAGATCGCTCCCCACACCATGATGCCGGGTGTTGGCCCTGTGTGCCTGTGTCGTATGCAGTCCTGATTGTGGCGCTCACCTGCACGGCGCCAAACACGCATACGACCATCATTGGCACCAAGGCAGAAGCGACTCTCATCGCTGAAGACGACACGTCTCCATTCGTCCCTCCATTCACGCCAGTCGCGACACCACTGGAGGCGGGCTGCACGATGTTGGGGCGTGAGCGGAAGACGGCCTAACGGTGTGCGGGACCGTAGCCCAGCTTCATGGAGACGGTTGCGAATGGTCCTCGCCGATACCCCAGGAGCAACAGTGTCCCTAATTTGCTGGGAAGTGGCGGTGCGGTCCCCTACGGCACTGCGTAGGATCCTACGGTCTTGGCGTGCATCCGTGCGTCGCTGCGGTCCGGTCCCAGGTCGACGGGCACGTGCACCTTCCGCCGACCACTGGCGACAACATCGATGTACTGTGGAGACCTCACGCCCCACGTGTTGAGCAATTCGGCGGTACGTCCACCCGGCCTCCCGCATGCCCACTATACGCCCTCGCTCAAAGTCCGTCAACTGCACATACGGTTCACGTCCACGCTGTCGCGGCATGCTACCAGTGTTAAAGACTGCGATGGAGCTCCGTATGCCACGGCAAACTGGCTGACACTGACGGCGGCGGTGCACAAATGCTGCGCAGCTAGCGCCATTCGACGGCCAACACCGCGGTTCCTGGTGTGTCGGCTGTGCCGTGCGTGTGATCATTGCTTGTACAGCCCTCTCGCAGTGTCCGGAGCAAGTATGGTGGGTCTGACACACCGGTGTCAATGTGTTCTTTTTTCCATTTCCAGGAGTGTATTATATACGATAACCATGGGCCATCTTCTTGTCATTCGTTTTGTGGTGTAGGTCCTGACTAACTTGTCCGTTGCTTCTACACTTAATTTAGTTGCATTATAGCCTAAAATTATAATAGGCTTTGCTGCTGCGCCATCACCTATTTCGTCTCTGAAATGCATAATACCCAACAATGTCACTATCTTACCCATTTTTGGGCCATAGGAGACTATTGTAGCTGACTCATCGAATCTGAAGAGAAATGAAGCTGCAGTTCTTTTCCTTGCTTCGATAAATTTTGAAGGTAGTTCATGATGACTTTTTCTTGGTGTTCCTATCAGAGTCCTTTGTTTTCGTTACAGTTCCCCTGCCAACTCCAGACTTTACCACTGGCATTCGCCCTTTCTTGTGTAGACTTGTAGGTGTGTGACGTAGTAATTAGTGCTGTTACATGCAGCCCATATCTTTATACTACACTTTCCAGGTTTTGAGGGGACGTACTGGTGAAATGGACACCTACACCTAAGAGATACCCGTTGTTTGTCAACTGTAATATTCTCGTGTGTTTCTTACGCATCGTGTAATATTGTTACCCACTGTTCAGATAAATCCCTTATAGGTGCCAATTTTTACGGATTCTGTCACCGGTGCTGAGCATCATCAAACTGAATACAGCGTGATATTTCTGTAAAGCAGTTCCTAGCCATATAACTATTGAAAATAGGTCAGTCATGCTCTTCGTTCTATAAATTCAATATGACCTTATAGTGACATTTGTACACTATCGCAAGAATAAGCAGGACAAGAAAGCATTCAAATTCTTCTCTATCAAGGATTTCTCTGTCAACATTTTTACCGATGGTAATGTTACCTTTCATGTTGGTCCACTTCAAAATCATCTGAAAAATGCTGGGCTCCATAAATAATTCAGAAGCTGACGACACAGTATTTACGTTCCTTGCAGTATGCCTCGTGGGACCTGGAGCCGTCTTCATTATATTTCGTGGTGGCTGTCTCCCATGTAGTCGAACAGGACTTTTTCCCTATGTATCATTTCCACTTCTTGACCTGAAAAAGTGGGATTATCGTTTTACATATGTACTTAGATATTATTATTTTTGTTATTAATTATTATTAAACTTTTTGCAAACTTATGGTAGATTATATATAGTTGAAAACATTCTGATCTGAGATGTCAGCAGCTTCACGAAGCAGAGTTTCCAAATCTCCAAAATCTTCATCAGATTCTTCAGTTGATTCACTACCTCCAGAAATAATAGCATCAATCCCTTCATCGTCATCAAACGCTATATCTCCTAATTCCTCTTCTTCATTCATTATTGCTTGTACTTCAGCGCGACTCAAACGTTTTCTAGTCATAATGTGGTTCTTGCTCTTGCTGAGGCAAAACACTAGTAACAACTAAGGCAATACACGACAACAGCTGAGGCAAGAAACAGCAACAATGGGTGTAAATAGTAACTGAGAGATGTTAGTTTCATTGTTGCAGGTGTTTCGTATAACATTTGTTCAACGTAACATTCGTAATTCTGTTTTCATAATGTTACATTCAATAAACAAAATATAAAGTTAGGTTAGTGTCATTTTGATCCCAGTGTTACTCAGTGCATAGCCCATGAATAAATTTTAATATGTTGTAAAGGTAAAACTCAACAATATGTCCTTACATACCAGCAACGTAGAGATACAAAGTCATAAATTTTAAAAATAATCGTTTTGAAAACAAGGGAGATACATATTTCACATGTGGTTATATGGTCATATTGATCACAGTGCTACTAGGAGGATTAATACGTATTGATGATGCGTTTCTAGCCCATCTTCAGATTATCGTTTCCGCTGAAATGGTATGGGTCATAATTAAATGCCTTTGATATGATGGCATTAAAGCGATAGCCGAAATCATCACATATGGAAATACGAAAGCCAATTCATTGCAGTATGCGCTACGAAGATAGGTTAGCGATCCTAGCCATGTAATACAGTGTTAAACAAATACAGCCGTAGGCAGCATATATGGAAGCATATACGTTTTCTAGTGCTACGTCCATATTTGACGACTGCGGTTTTCGCATTAACGCTATGATATCAGTGGCTTTTAACTATGACTAATGCGGTTTCTGCTGGTCAAGATAATATGTAAATGCGCTAACCACATAAAACCCGTTATTACTAATAAAACCATTACAACGGAGACAGTTTCCTATCTTTGGAACACTGAACCACTGTTTTAAATGCTATAAACTGCACCAGTTACTTATTTTTTGATGCTGAACACAATGCGTTTCGAGAATTTATTCTCTTTCTGAAGTGCATTTGTACATTTGTTTACATGAATATGTTTGGTGATGTTTGTATGTGTGATATTCTGCTTCTCTTGCGTCTTTTTGAAGATCAGACAAAATCGGACAAAATGAAAAGCCTGTGTTGGAAATTGTATTTTTGTTTGACTGCTTGTAAGTATTGTACCTCCTCCATCATATGGAACATCACACTCGGGGAAATCATCATTTACACTGTTTGTTTACAAAACGTGCTACTTAGATATTACCACACTGCGGCTACACAAAGAGTTTGCACACAGTCAGTCGAACTTCAGAAAGACACAAGAGAGGCAGAATGTCACTTCCACATCAAAAAACATATCCATGTAAACAAATTCCCAATGCACTTGGAAAAGAGAATAAATTCTCAAAACTTGTTGTTATAAGCATCAAAACGTTTTTAACTGCTGTAGATTCCAGTATTTAAATCGTTAATGGTAGATGCAAGCTTTCCTGAATCATATTATATGATGATCCAAATGAACCACTGTTGCTGAATCTGGCCAAATGGAGTGGAGTAATGTGACTTATATTAACCTAGTTTTGTCTGCAGAATGAGATTTTCACTCTGCACCGGAATGTGCGCTGAATGAAACTTCCTGGCAGATTAAAACTGTGTGCTGGACCGAGACTCGAACTCGGGACCTTTGGCTTTCGCGGGCAAATGCTCCACCGTTTTTTTTTTTTTTTTTTTTTGCACAATTAGACACACAATCCGACTGTGACATAAGGTCTGGACATTACCTTATAATATTTCAAAAACTACTTTCTGAAGTAGTAAAGGCACACACCAAATTTACAGTAAAAATAAAAATTTAAATAATATCTCTAAGGTAACTACAATACATCACTCTCAACACAGTCTTCTTTTGTTATATTGACCAATTTATATTCTTTCAAACAGAATTTTTAACATACTACCGAACTGTTTCTTTTGATTCGAATATCTACTAATTCTGTGGTGTTCACACAGCATGTGTACCTTGAACCCTTATGGCGCTGTTGGATCCTAGTATGTTAGTTACGTAATTAACAAAATTTCCCAGTCACCAGCACACAGCATTATTTTTTGCCTCTAGGCCTGTGGAACAATGACAGCGATATATTCTCAGGAGATGTCCTTGTAATAAGCGATACTTGCTCTCGGATCAGCTTCCAACTATTTAAGTGACTGCTGCAATTGTATCTATGAATTATTGTGTCATTTAGATGGCATTGTTGACATAATTTTGTTTCACAGAGTCCGATTGCTAACAGTCTTCCATTGGTGCTAACTATGTTGTTAACTGTATTGTACCGCCGGCCGTGGTGGCCAAGCGGTTAAAGGCGCTACAGTCTGGAACCGCGCGGCCGCTACGGTCGCAGGTTCGAATCCTGCCTCGGGCATGAATGTGTGTGGTGTCCTTAGGTTAGTTAGGTTTAAGTAGTTCTAAGTTCGAGGGGACTGATGACCTTAGAAGTTAAGTCCCATAGTGCTCAGAGCCATTTGAACCATTTTTTTGTATTTTACCATGACGTTTCGAGATTACACATGAGCACATTAGAACTAACGTTCTTCCAAATCTCAGTCCAATCAATTTGTGGAAACTGTCATTCTATTTTTTTTCCTTCCTTCGCTATTCTTTCGTTCCCGCATTATGTCTCTTGATGTTAAGTGTCGTGACTGTCTGGTTTCGGCACTTACATAACAGAACTCAACATAGAAACCCTTCACCTGCTTAAACGACTGCTGGTATTCTGCACTACAATCTGGGGAAGTAGCCTTCGGGCTTTAATGATCTCGAAAATTTGGCTGGTGGCGCTTTCTCGCGAGTCTCTTATTAACTTGCTTTTTGATAAAAAGTGCAGAGGCTTTATCCGTTATATCATTTAATCCTAGTCCACCATTTTTAATATCTAGAGTGGCTACTTTAGCAAGTACTCTGAACAGTTCACCTTTCCATGAAAAGTTTGTGATTTTAGACATTATTATTATCGCTATCATTCTCGGTGTTGGAAACAGCTTGACAGTATAATAAGCTTTAGCAAGGGGGCATGAGTTGATATACTTTGTCTTTGGAACTTGGTTCATATCCCGACTTAAATTCTCTATAATGGCTCCATGCACTTTATCTGTTGCAACTTTCCAATTTAAAGCTGTCATTTTCATGGGGCATGCTGTCAGGGTGATCCCAAGTGTTTTATGTTGTTCAACTAATTTTGCCCACTGGACGTTAATATTATCAAAACCTATGAGATTCAACATCTTACTTTTTTCCGTTTTCATTGGCACCAGATGCTCGACGGTACGTATCAATCACTGTTGCTAGCTTGGTGACCTCTTCATTACTCCGTATAATGACTCCTAGATCGTCAGCATAGGCTCTCATAACTGTTTTATTTCCTGATAATGGTAAGCCTTTTAATCTAGCATGGACATGTCGACGAAAGGTTCCAGTGAAATGAAGAAGAGCGACATGGACAGAGGACGTTCTTGAGGAACACCTCGTTGTATATGTAGCGGCCTAGGTTGTTGAGAATTCAGCGCTATTTTTGCACCGATTCCAGTTGCTATGTTCTTTGTCAACTGTATGACCCTATCGTTGAAAGGTATTTCCTTCAACGTTTGTAGGAGATATTCATGATTGACTACGTTGAAGGCCTTATAAAAATCTAAAAAAAAAAAAAAGCGCACTTTACGTTCGTTACAGAAGTTACTGCAGTGATATCCCTGAATTCTGCTAGATTCAGAAAAATGGCTCTGCCTTGCACGAAGTTCTGATGTTTACTATTAATTTTATCTGTAAGGCATGAAATTCTCTTGTTCCCTATTCTAGCTATTAATTTATTTTCAGAATTCAGTTGAAATTGGACGAAAATTATTTGAATCTTTGTTTCCATTATTTTTTGGCACAAGAACAATTTTACTCTCCTTAAACTCAGCTGGAATCATTTTACTCTGAATAACCACATTTACAATGTCCGTCATTTTCGCACCCACTATTGGCCAGCAACGGATGTAACACTCTGCTGGTAGACCATCCGGTCCTGGGGATTATTTTCATGGTGAAGTACACAGAGTCTCATACACGTCCTCTTAACTGACTACCTCGAGAAAAGTTTCGTTGTCATCTTCTGTCAGCTGTGGGATTAGGATACCAAAGAATTCTTCTAAGAATGCATCACTACTTTGATTCACAGAATATAGCTCGCAATAACAGTGATAAATCTCGTCTACGACATCCTGCTGGGTTCTGAGAATCGTGCAGATTTTGTTCAAATTTAATCAATAAAAGTCCTTCTTCCGTTTTTAGTATGCTTCACTAAGTGATACAGAGAAGTAGTTTCGTCTTCTGACACCGACCACGCCTTCGATTTTATTTTCAACTCTCCCATTTGATTTCTCTTGATATTAAGTAATATGGCTTTGACTTTTTTGATGTCTGCTATCCGAAGTGAGGAACCTGCTGAGACCTGATCACATAGATCTCTCAAAACGGAATAGTAATTATCTATAATACATTTAATTTCTCTTGCGCTCTTGGCTTTGTACTGAATAAGAACGTTCCTCAACTTTGGCTTCGCCATTTTAACCCACCAGTCGATAGCAGTGGCGTATCTACTACGAGCAAGCTGGCATATTGCCCATGCTTCTTTAATCAGGTCTTCTAAATCATGATTAACTAACAACGAAATGTTCAAATTCCACTGATTCTTGAATCGATGAACTGGCTGTCTTGTTAGATTTATGCAAGCTAAGACACTTGAATGATCTGAAAAGTACGTACCAATGGTTTCTACTTTTAAGACGAAAGTTTCAAGATTTTTAGAAATATATAATCTATGAATCCTGCTACGAGAAGGTGCCGTGTCATAAGTGAATTCAACAATAGAAGGGTATTTGCTTCCCCATATATCCTTCAATTCTCCAGTAGAAACGATTTGTTTTAGCTGACATGAGAAATTAAAATTATGTAACTGATCTTTTCGATTTCAAACACAATTAAAAATCACCTCAAAGTAATAACTGTCTTGAATTTATCCTTAACAAGTATGTCACTTCATCCTTGAAGAAACGTGCCCTGTCAGCTCGGTGAGATTTTCCTGAAGGGGGATACTAGTTGATGATAATCACATCATAGCTATTTAGTCCTATACCCCTTCCGGATTCCAGTAGTTCTGCCTCACTTACTGGAACCCCTTCCCTCACCAAAACTGACGTAACCGGGAATTACTAAGTCCGACATTAGAACATCTTGAAGCAGGGAAATATCAGTCGCTGATTCATACAAAAATTCCTTAAGTGCCGATAATTTC
Organism: Schistocerca nitens; assembly: GCF_023898315.1. NCBI lineage: Eukaryota > Metazoa > Arthropoda > Insecta > Orthoptera > Acrididae > Schistocerca > Schistocerca nitens. The sequence goes on along the minus strand of NC_064620.1, from coordinate 194,919,526 downwards.
AAACCGGACGTAATTTTATTTATGTTTATAGTGGTGACACAATAAGAATGCGTCATTTTGCTGTCGCTATGTAGTTGGTTTGGTGAAGTAATTTAGTTACCTGTGGTTCAGAGTTAAGTGAAACTACTAACAGTTTTCTCTGAATGATGAACATGGATTAACACTGCAAATCAGTTTATTAGTTACTGTCATGTGTTTTTATTTATTTATTCTGAGGGTTTCTTTTGTACAGCTTGCAAAATTGTGGTTCAAATGGCTCTGAGCACTATGGGACTTAACATCTGAGGTCATCAGTTCCCTAGAGCTTAGAACTATTTAAACCTAATTAACCTAAGGACATCACACACATCCACGTCCGAGGCAGGATTCGAACCTGCGACGGTAGCGGTCGCGCGGTTCCAAACTGTAGCGCCTAGAGACGCTCGGCCACAGTGGCCAGCGTACCGCTTGCAGACTGATTTCCTTGTAAACTTTCTGATTTTTCCTCCAGTGATTCGCGTAGGACCGTTTCCTACCGAACAATCCTTGGGCCTGGGTTCCCCATTCCGGATTTTCCCTTCCCTTGGCTACGAGCTACATTCACGTTTGGTTGCGTTTTTATTTTACTTCGCGGCTCATCTGGAGCAGCAGCAGACGCTTTCGAAATTTCTGTTGCTCGCACCTGCCCTGCGATGTGGACCGTGATTTCATTTTGGCCAACACTTCCTTGTTCTTTATTAATATCACTTACGGCCTGATCGAGAGGAAAAAATGGAGACGGCAGTTTTGCTACCTTTCCCTGAATTTGTTTACTAACAGGTATCTGATGATCTTTGCAATCAGATACTTCACATGTTGTTTCTTGCAAATTAGTGCTGACTACACCCGATTCATTCTCTGGTACCGTATGTTTATTACCCTTCTGTTCACCAGTTACCATTCGCATTCTACATTCCTGTTCCTCTGCCTTATCATCGCTCTGTTTTTGCTTGCGAACAGACGGAGTTGCACAGGACAACTCGTCCTCTGAACAACTATCAGTCGTCTCCGGAGGTGGTTTTCTAGGTTTGCATATCAGTTTCACGAGTAGTGAACTGCATATAGCATGTTTTTTCAAGGTTTAGTGACAGAGAATTGGCTACAAACATTTTTTCAATGTGCATGCAAGTTTCATTAGCACGCCTTACTAAGGCTACACTTCATTTACTGATACACAAAAGATAAAGTAAGTATTTGCATATATTTCGGCGTTACTGTCTGTGTAAGTGTGATATGATACACATGATAGTTACATGCCTTCAAAATCCTCAAAACAGTTGATTTCGGTATTTCAGTTTGTCTCTGAATCGCAAGACTACTCATTTCAGGATCCAGTTAACACAGGTGAGAACATTAAGGGTACAAGCATTATTTTCATTGTATTCGCGAAGACGATGTTCACGGTGCATGTATCAATTTCGAGCTAGCTGAGTGCAATTTTGAATTCTACTTTCGCTTGGATGTCAGCGTAATTGTTATAGCATTCACCTAACATTAACATCATGTCAACAATCTCTGTAGGAGGACTGTGAGCCATGTTTCCCTACGGAATAATTTACTTTCGTCAGTTGATGTTTACAGTTCACAATCTGAAAGTGAAGTGACGTTTGATCGCATTCCACCGACCTTTATACTGAGCCGTATTTCGCAGTTTGGCCACGGTAGTGCCACAGTCAGGTAATGCAGTTGTGAAGAGTTCCGTAACGAGATTTTAATACCATTCCGCCTCCCTCCATCACAAACTGTGGCGGGTAGGATATATTTTGTAAAAAAATTGCTTAATTTGGCGTAATGAAAGAATTGGTGCGCATTTTGTATCGATTTGATGCGTCATTCTCGGATCATTGAAAATAATTCGGAGTTCTTCCCCAATTTTAATTTTTCTCGATTTCAGCGCCATCTGTCAGTTGTTTAAAAATGTTTCAGAAAAAACTTGATAACTTTTTTTTATGAAGAATCCAAATCTGCAATAAAAAATGGGCGTTTCCAATTAAGATTTGGAAGTTCCTCCCCACCCCACCCAAGGGGCGGGGGTTGGGGTTCACGTGTAATATCATTTGATGTCCCCCTTTGAGCTTACGAACTTGTCTTACACACTATTCTTACCTGATGTATAGTTTTCGAGATAATCTCATCTGAAACTTCAGATGGACCACCCTGTATATATTTTTAAGTCATCTGCCTTCTGACTGGTTTGATGCGATATGCCACGAATTCCTCTCATATGCCAAACTCTTCAACTCAGAGTAGCACTTGCAACCTACATCCTCTATTATTTGTTGGATTTGTTCCAGTCTCTGTCCTCCTCTACAATTTTTGCCCTGTACAGCTCCCTCTATTAACAGAGAAGTCTTTCTCTAATGCCTTAACAGATGTCCTGTGTTCCGTCCCCTTCTCCCTGTCAGCGTTTTCCACACATACCCCCTTGCCGATTTTGTGCAGAACCTCCTCATTCCTTTGCTTATCAATCCAACTAATTTGAAACATTCGCCTTTAACACCACATCTCAAAGGCTTAGATTCTCATGCGTTCCGGTTTCCCCACAGTCCATGTTTCACTACCATACAATGCCGTGCTGTAACGGTACAATCTCAGAAATTACTTCCTCAAATTGAGGCCTGTCTTTGGTACTATTAGTCTTCTATTGGCCGGGCTGTGCCGTTTTTGTCAGTGCTAGTCTTCTTCGGATGTTCTCCTTGCCCAGTCCGTCATTGGGTATTAGGCTGCCTAGGTAGCAAATTTCCTTAACTTCACCCACTCTGTAACCATCCATCTTGATGTTAAGTGAGCTGTGGTAAAAACTGCTGTTTTAAAGAGAGCGCCGCAGCGCGTAGTGTGATGCAGTCGCCCTCCGTCTCTGGCGGTGGCGCCGCTGTGGAAATCGTAGCTTTGGTGTCTTCCTCTGGTGGGAAAGGGGAAAGGTCGCCTGTTCACGTGCATTTAAGGGGTGCTATGAGCTCACCAGTGGGTCAGTCTGGGTCAGTCTCTCGTCCCCAGCCTGCTAGTCTGTCTCTCGTCCGCATTTGTTAGGCAATAAGAGAACTCAGCGAGTGGTCCCCCGGTCGGGCTTAGTTCCTGCATCTGAGTTTGCACGTTAGGCTGCCAGTCTGCTCTAGTTTGCTCAGGCAATGATCATTGGCGGATGGATCGATCGGTTGGTCGCACACTGAGACACAAGATGACTGATCCGTCTTGAGCGTCGGCGCATGTGAGGTCGCCACGTGAGTCCAGTGGGCCGCGGCGATAGCGAGGGGTAGTGACTTCGCGGTCGACACGAGAGCAACAGGAGTCAACCCACGACAGCAGTCTGGCCGGTGCGAGCTGCGGCGCCGTGACACGGGAGATCAGCGCGCCTTCCTGTGTCCGTCGAAGCGGCTGGCAGCGGACGGTTCGGGAGGGCGATTTGTGGGTGATGCGCCAGGTCTTCTCGAGAAATCGCAGTTTATTAGAAGTTAAGTGATTGGTGATATGTTGTTTGATTTACTTTTGTTAAATTCTACAAGTTTTCTTAATGAGGTCACCAGCCGTTTTGCTTTGTGGTCGTCCCACTATTCTTGTCCGTTTGCCGAACCGCGGGAAGGTGGTTGTGTATAAATTGGGTGGTCCGTTTTTCCCTTGTGGAGTAGGGGCGTGTTAGAGCAGTCTGCGGTTCGGGTTGTTCGGTAATCTCCCTATCAATGTACCGTACGTTAGCTGCCTCTGTCATGTTTATCGGATTTGATGTGTTAACGAATTTATTGCTTGGAGTGTAACGGCCTAATACCTGAAATAATTTTTGATCTTTGGAAACTTTGATATTATCGCCTATGATCTTGAGAGGCGGTATCTGTGTACTGTAGAGCATCTTAACTATTCTTTGGCCAACCTTGTATAATTTTATATAAGATTGCATTTCGTGGGCTTGTATTTCAATGATCATTTTAGTATATAAAGTAGCTACCCTTTCACTGTAAGACTTTTCTTAGGAGTTAAAATCAAGTTGCACCTTCGATGGCAAGGTTAATATTTTAATTGTTGGTGTTTTGTACCATTTCCATCCCTCCTACGGGGGCTGCATAGTTTGTGTGCTTGTGTCAATTGTTAAAACTCTTAGTTTTAAGTCATCTGGTGTGCTGCGGATTTGCACCAGTGTAGCCTTTCAGAGGCTGTTGTGAGCGGTCGTAACTACGGCCGTGTCAAAAGGGAGCCGCAAGGTTCTCTGTCCAAAAGCTCATACAGTGAAAACTTGTTTCCTTCTGCCCCTGAATAAGTTGTAACTTTGATATTTAGAGGGTGCTTTCTCAACATAATTTAAAAAAAATGATTTTAGGCACTATTAAAGTGAATAAAATACCCATTTGTTAAAAGGAATTTGGTTATGATTTCATCAGTTACTCCCTGGCAATTACTTCCATGCTTACATAGTGTGATTAAATGTGTTAATATTCTTGGTGAATAGCTAGTAAATAAAATAATTTCCTAAGAATATTCTTTGAAAATAAATCGGTTCATTAAGTTTCTCGCTGTTCTGTTGTTGCCACATCCCCCATCGATTTTAGAAATTCTGATGGAATGTTATCTATTCCTTCTGTCTTATTTGGTCTTAAGTCCTCCAAAGCTCTCTTAACTTTTGAATCTAATACTGGATCCCCTGTGTCTTCTACTTCATTTCCTATTTTTCCTTCTACCACATCAAACAAATCTTCCCCTTATTAGAGGCCTTCGATTTACTCTCTCCACCTATTCGCTCTCTCCTCTGCAGATAACAGTGGAGTTACAGTTGTACTCTTAACATTACAATCCTTGTTTTGGCTTTCCTATATGCTGAGCCACTCCTTCCGACAATCATTTATTTTTCGATTTCTTCATATTTTTCATGCAGCTATCACAGCTTCCCTGCATGCCGCGCTGGGTAGCTGCGGCGTCTAGGGCGCCTTGATACGGTTCGCTCGGCTCCCCCATCGGAGGTTCGAGTCATCCCTCAGGTATTGGTGTGTGTGTTTTCTTAGTGTAAGTTAGTTTAAGTTCGCGTAAGTAGTGTCCTAGGGACCGATGACCTCAGCAGTTTGGTCCCATAAGAACTTACCACGACCACCACATCCCTGCACTTACTATTTATTTCATTCATCAGTTACTTGTATTTCTTTATTCCTGAATTTCCAGGAATAGTTTCGTACTTCCTTCTTTCATCGATCAACTGAAGTAATTCTTCTGTTACCCATGGTTTCTTCGAAGTTACCTTCTTTGTACCTTTGTTTTTCTTTTCAACTTCAGTGGTTGCTGTTTCTAGTGTCGTCCATTCCTTTTCAACTGGAATGTCTAATAAGATGTTGCTGTATCTTTAACCTTAGTACTTCCATACCCCTCTTCTTTGCATATTAATTCTTGCTGACTAATCTCTTAAACTTTTTCCTACTCTTCATCACTATTACATAGTGATATGAGTCTATATCTGCTCTTGGGTACATCTTAGAATTCAGTATCTGATTTCGGAATCTCTGTCTGACCATGGTGTAATCCAACTGAAATTTTCTCGTATCACAAAGCCTTTCCCAAGTATACTTCCTCCTCTTGTGATTCTTGGAGAGAGTTTTCTTCATTACTACCTGAAATTATTACAGAAGTCGGTTTGTCTCTCTCCTCTCTCATTCCTTGTCCCAAGCCCACACTCTCCTGTGACTGTTGCTTCTACTCCTTCCCCTACAACTGCATCCCAGTCCCCCATGGCTATGAGATTTTCATCTCCCTTTATCCTCAAATTCTTAATCTGTATCGTCATCTTCAGCTTGCGACGTTGGCATGTATGCTTGAACTATCGTTGTCGGGGTTCGTTTGCTGCTGATTCTGATAAGATCAACGCTATCACTTAACTGTTTACAGTAACACACTCTGCTGTGCCTTCCTATCCATACCGAATCCTACTCCCGTTACACCATTTTCTGCTTCTGTTGATGTTACCCTATATTCATCTGACGAGAAATCCTCGTCTTCTTTCCTTTTAACTTCACTTATCCGTACTATATGTAGAGTGTGCCTCTGCGTTTCCGCCTTCAGATATTTTAGTTTCCCTACCACGTTCAAGTTACTGAGATACCACGCCTCGATTCGTAGAACGTTAGCCTTCCATTGGTTGTTCACTCTTTTTCTCATGGTCATTTCCTCCTTGGCTGTCCCCTCCAAGAGATCCGACAGGGGGATACTATTTCGGAATGTTTTGCCAATGGAGAGATGATCACGACACTTTTTCAGTGACAGGCCACATGTCCTATGGGTACATATTTTGTGTCTTTAATGTAATGCATTCCTTCTGCATCCTAATGGCACTGATCGTTGCTGATCCTTCCGCTTTTAGCGGCAGTTTCCCACCTCAAGGGCAAGACAGTGCCCTGAACTTCTGTCCGTTCCTCCGCCCTCTTTGAAAGGACCATTTGCAGAATGAAGGTGACTTCTTATGCCGTAAGTCTCCGGACACCAATGCCGATTGGTAGTCAAAATTTAGGCGGAAGTATGTTTCGAATCCGGGACTGTGATCGTTTTGATTACTAATCAGAGGCACTATCACTAGATGACGGGTGTAGGTCCAAAGTCTGTAGCCACCGGTGTTTTACGCCTCATGTCAAGGCCACCCTCCCTGAAATTTCTTGCTATTAGCCCAAACTGTTTCCTCTTTCTTCTGCTGTTGAGGTGCAGGCCATGCCTAATATAATCTCACCTATTGAAAAGATGAACGGAAACCACCTCAGTATATGACCAAACGCACGACACAAGGCAACCATTCCAACTCGAGATTAACTGTCCTGACAGAAGAATGTAAGTGACGTCGGTCATGGGGTCTCAGAATAGACACAGACTGCACACTGGTATGTCTCAATGCTGATGTAACTTTTGCCACTTCACACCCTATGTTGTATCCAGCATATCTGTCAATACTGTTGGCGAGTCCTGCAATGACCACGGTATGCCACTTTGTAAAATCTTTACAGAGTGAACCTAAATCCTCTGTCACCTGCTGCGGACGAGCACTAGATTCCAAAAATTGATGGAAAAGGTATTCTGATCCTAATCTATCCTGCAGACATTGGCCTACAACTCTGGCATCAGAACTCCCTTTGCTGATGTCCGTATATTCTTGCTGAATTGTCTACTGAAAGTCTGTTCTGTCCAGTCTACACCTGAGGGTCATCAGCTTCTAACTGAAGCAACAAATCAAACTTATTTTTTAAATTCACCACAAAGACCGTTTGACGAAGTTCTAGGCCTGTTCCTTCTGTTACCTGTTGTTACTTCCAACATCTCTTTACCCTACTCTCTCCTTTTCCTATCCAGATCTTTCTTAGCCTGATCTCCCACCAGGGGGTCCGCAACTCTTTTGTGGATATGTGCGTAGCGAGCACGGGACCCCAAGCTAATGTGGCCTTCCTCCCTTTCCGGGCTGCATACCTTCCCTTTCCGCATCCTTCCCCATCCCCCGTCTTCGCCCCCCCCCCCTCACCTCTGGCTCTTTCCTTCCCTTTCTCCCCCTCTGGGAGTATGGTTTGTGCCTACGTCCGGAGACGGACGCTCGAAACTGTAACAAATTCTTTGCTTCCTCCACTTGCAAGTCTTCGTCCTTCCTCTGTCCTTCTGTTTTTCTTACCTCTTTTCTTTGCCCTTTTCTCCGCTGCGGCATTTGAGACCTCTCTTCTTTCCTTTCCCTTTCTCTTTTTTCCTCCCTGTGCATGTCTGAAGGCTGACCCACGCATTTCCATGCATAGCCGGTGACGGGGTAACGCGTAATTCCCCACCCCGGGTAGACAGGTAGGACACGTACGTACCCCCTGGTAACGGCTAGGCCTAGGGAGGGGTGATTACCCGAGCTGATACCTTCCGAAGGTGCCGATTGGTCCCTCCATCCGTTTGTCAGGAGGTGTGACCTGAGGTGTGAACAATCACCTAAGGCGGGAGTGCCCTCAGAGAGGGCCCCCACAAGGAAGGAGCACGCCATCAGAGACGCCGGTAATCATGGGGGATACTTTCGCAATGGTTTCCTCATCTTCTACTCTGTCAGCTCACAAGCGTAAGTTCAATAAGTCTCAACCACAGACAGTCCTCCTATCGTTGCCACAGTTCCTTGTTGTTTCTCGGTCTGACGAAGGTCACGACTTCTCCACGGTCAACCCTTTCATTATTCAGAAAGGTGTCGACGCAATTGCAGGTCCTGTAAAGTCTTGTTCCAGATTACGGAATGGCACCTTGTTGTTAGAAACAGTCAGTGCCCTCCAGGCACAAAAATTGCTGCGTACTTCACTGCTACACACCTTCCCTGTCCGGGTGGAACCCACCGTACTTTAAATTCATCACGTGGGGTCGTTTATACTCGCTCCCTCGACGGATTGTCCGACGAGGAAATTAAACACTACCTGTCTGACCAGGGCGTAACGGCAGTTCATAGAGTCATGAAAAGGGTTGACACGAACATCATTCCAACCCGTACTGTCTTCTTGACATTTGACGAAGTTCAACTCCCATCGAAAATCAAAGCAGGCTGTGAGATAACTTCCGTTCGCCCTTACATCCCAAACCCTACGCGTTGCTATCGGTGTCAGCGGTTCAATCACACCAACCAGTCCTGTTCCAATCCGGTTAAATGTGTTACGTGTGGCAAGGATGCCCATGAGGGTGCTTGTCCACCTCCATCCCCTCGTTGCATCAACTGTATGGGTGACCACGCTGTTTCCTCTCGAGAGTGCCACATTTTTAAAGACGAAAAGCTCATTCAGGAAATCAGAGTGAAGGAAAAGTTGTCGACCTTTGCTGCTCGAAAATTATTCGCCAGTCGACAGCCCACCGTGCCTCAGACAGGAAAATAAAGCACTGTCTTTGCTTCTCCTCGGCCAACAAAGGAGGCGGCCACGCAGACTTGCGACCTCACCTTTAATGTCACGGTCGTCAGATCGGCCAGCGCAAAAGATCGCCCGTTCAACCTCACCACTTTCGCCTGCCCACTCTATGGCTCAACCTTCATCGGGTTCTACTAAATCTCGAGCCCAAAAGTCAGACACCAAGACTTCGAAAAAAGAGCATACTCGTGAAGATTTTTTACGTACCCCAACTTCATAACCATCGGTTCCTCCTTCATCTAAACATCATGTTTCCAAGAAGGCTAATAAGAAACCCAGTTCATCTCCTTCTCCGCCAAGGCGTTTCTCATCTACAGCACCACCTGGAGGAAATCGCCCTCGGCCGTCTTCTGTGTCGCCGAGGCGCACTGCTGGCGGCCGATCAACCGGCCGATCGCTGGAGGCAGGAGCTGCTCCTGAACAACCTATGGATCAGGATCTTCTACCTTCGGCTGAATGCCATTCCATGCTGTCGGTCGCAAGCTCTGAGCAGTCGTTGACGGCAACCTTGGTCACATTCCTCTATTTTCTGTTCACCCTATGTCCATTATCCACTGGAATATCCGCGGCATTCGAGCCAATCGGGATGAATTGTCGATCCTCTTACGATCCTACTCGCCGGTCATCTTCTGTCTTCAGGAAACAAAGCTGCGTCCCCATGACCGATTTGATCTCCCCTCTGTTGAAGGCACTACAGCCCATGGAGGACTCATGATTCTTCTCCATGATACTCTCCATTATCACCCAATCCCCTTAAACACTTCCTTCCAAGCTGTCGCTGTCTGTCTTTCCCTTTCTGGATATACCTTTTCTCTTTGTACGGTATACATTCCATCGTCCACACAAATGGCACGAGCTGATCTCCTTCATCTTCTTGGTCAGCTTCCACCCCCCTATTTGCTGGTTGGGGACTTCAATGCCCACCACCTGCTTTGGGGATCTCCACATCCTTGTCCATGTGGCTCACTATTGCTAGACGTCTTGCACCAAGCGGATCTAGTTTGCCTTCACACTGGAGTCCCTACATTTTTGTCTGCCTCCACGACAAATTTCTCTCATTTGGACCTTTCGGTCGGTACTGTTCCGCTAACTCGGCGCTTCGAATGGTTTGCCCTTGATGATACACTCTCGAGTGACCACTTTCCATGTGTCCTTCGACTGCAGCCTCAACTGCCATATTTGCGCCCGCGACGCTGGAAGTTTGCCCAAGCCGATTGGACACTTTTTCGTCTCTAGCGACATTCGACGACCGTCACTTTCCTAGCGTTGACGATGAGGTCACACATATTACAGACGTTATTCTTACAGCTGCTGAACGTTCAATACCACGCACCTCCGAATTGCCCCGGCGCCCCCCAGTTCCTTGGTGGAACGAGGCATGCCGTGACGCAATACGTGAGCGGCGACGTGCTCTTCGTGTTTTCCGCCACCATCCTACTTTGTCCAACTGTATCCGCTATAAGCAGTTCCGTGCGCGATGCCGTCGCGTAACCCACGATAGCAAGAAGGCAAGCTGGCATTTCTTTATTAGCTCATTTAACACCTTCACTCCCTCCTCGGTAGTTTGGAGTCGGATTCGACGGTTATCAGGCTCGCCTAGTTTCTCCCCAGTCTCTGGGCTCACTGTCGCGCATGATACATTAGTAGACCCCGTCGCAATTTCTAACTCATTGGGTCAACACTTTGCTGGGATTTCGAGCTCTTCAAATTACCCGCCAGCGTTTCTCCCGAAGAAACGTGCAGCGGAAGAGCAACCTCTTGCTTTCATTTCTCAAAATCGCGAAAGCTATAATACTGTTTTCTCCATGCGAGAACTCGAACATGCCATGCACTCTCTTCTTCTCGCTCCTCCGCCCCAGGACCGGATGGTATCCACGTCCAAATGTTGCTGCATTTATCAAGAAATAGTCTGCGTTACCTCCTTCTCCTTTATAATCGAATTTGGACTGACAGTACTGTTGTGGCGTAACAAGACAGCCACGCCACTCGGAAGTAGCCGAAAGGCACGCGTTAACTCACGCAGGCTAGTAGATAGGTCTGAAACAGGATACGTAATGAATTCTATAAAGAAAAGTACGTAGCTCCTGGAATACTTCACTTTAATCCATCATTGTGGTACATCGCTCTTGACGATACAAATGAGTCTCTTTAGATACAAGCTATGTAATGCTCATGGCGCCTTGCTAGGTCGTAACCATTGACTTAGCAGAAGGCTATTCTAACTATCGGCTCTGCAAATGAGCGAGGCTTCGTCAGTGTGCATCGCTAGCTAAGTCGTCCGTACAACTGGGGCGAGTGCTAGTCCGTCTCTCGAGACCTGCCGTGTGGTGGCGCTCGGTCTGCGATCACTGTCAGTGACGACACGCGGGTCCGACATATACTAATGGACCGCGACCGATTTAAAGCTACCACCTAGCAAGTGTGGTGTCTGGCGGTGACACCACAAGTACTTTTCCCAGACGATAGCGGGAAGCTATCGTCGTTCCTGTTCCGAAACCTGGAAAGGACAAACATCTCCCCTCTAGCTATCGCCCCATTTCTTTCACGAGTAGTGTCTGTAAGGTTTTGGAGCGTATGGTGAATTGCCGTTTAGCTTGGTGGCCGGAGTCCCGCAGTCTTTTAACACCTGCCCAATGCGGATTCCGAAAGCATCGTTCTGCAGTTGACCATCTTGTTGCTCTCTCCTCTTATATCATGAACAATTTTCTCCGGAAACGCCAAACAGTAGCAATATTTTTTTATCTGGAGAGAGCATACGATACCTGTTGGAGGACAGGCATCCTCCGCACACTGTTCTCTTGGGGCTTTCGAGGTCGGCTGCCCCTTTTTCTTCGCGAATTTATGGCAGAACGCACATTTAGAGTGCGCGTGAACACTACTCTCTTCCGTACTTTCTCCCAAGAAAACGGGGTATCCCAGGGCTCCGTGCTGAGTGTTGTACTGTTTGCCATTGCCATAAATCCAATTATGGAGTGTCTCCTTCCTGACGTCTCGGGCTCCCTCTTTGTGGACGATTTTGCGATCTACTACAGCTCTCAACGGACCAGCCTTCTTGAACGACGTCTTCAAGGATGTCTCGATCGCCTCCACTCTTGGAGCATCGACACCAGCTTCCGTTTTTCTCCCAGTAAGACCGTTTGTGTTAATTTTTGGCGACGTAAGGAGTTTCTTCCACCCTCCTTACATCTAGGACCTGTCAACCTTCCGTTTTCGGACGTCGCTAAATTCTTGGGTCTTATGTTTGACAGAAAACTGTGCTGGTCCTCCCACGTTTCCTATCTTTCGGCTCGCTGTCTGCGATCCCTCAACACCCTCCGTGTCCTGAATGGTACCTCCTGGGGAGCGGACCGAGTGGTCCTTCTCCGCCTCTATCGCGCCTTAATGCGCTCGACATTGGACTATGGAAGCATAGTTTACTCCTCTGCTCGGCCGTCTATTCTTCGTCGTCTCGACTCTATCCACCACCGTGGATTACGTTTAGTGTCTGGAGCATTTTACACCAGCCCTGTGGAAAGCCTTTATACTGAAACTGCTGAACCTCCGCTGTCCAATCGGCGAGCAGTCCTTCTGAGTCGCTATGCTAGGCATCTGTCTTCCATGCCTGCTAATCCAGCGCATGACATTTTTTTCGACGCCTCCTTTGATGTAGGGTATGCAGGCCACCCCTCCTCCCCACTCCCACCGGGAGTCCGCTTCCGTCAACTACTCCATTCTCTTTCCTTCCGCTTTCCTAAAACCTTCTTCACAACCTGGGGTACAGCACCGCCTTGGCTCTGTCCCCGGATCTGCCTGCTACGTGACCTTTGTCAATTTCCCAAGGAGGGTACCCCTTCACTTGTTTATCGTCTGGCATTTGCTGCTCTATGTGCACAAATGAAGGAAGCTACATTTATTTACACTGATGGCTCGAAAACATCGTTAGGTGTAGGGAGTGCCTATATTGTTGGCGACACCCCAAATCAATTTCGGCTTCCCGACCAGTGTTCGGTTTATACTGCGGAGCTTTACGCTGTTCTCCAGGCTGTCCACTACATCCGCCGCCATCAGCGGATACAGTATGTTATCTGTTCAGATTCTCTCAGCTCTCTCCTCAGTCTCCAAGCTCTTTACCCTGTCCACCCGCTGGTCCACCGGATTCAGGACTGTCTGCGCTTGCTTCACCTGGGGGGCGTCTCGGTGGCGTTCCTCTGGCTCCCGGGACACGTGGGTATCTGTGGAAATGAGGCGGCCGATATAGCGGCCAAGGCTGCAGTCTCTTTTCTTCGGCCAGCTATTCAATCGATTCCCTTCACCGATCTACGGAGCGTTTTATGTCGTCTTGTTGTGCTTTTATGGCGCGCACATTGGTCGACACTTCCCCATAATAAATTGCGGGACGTGAAAGCTCTTCCTTGTGCTTGGACCTCTTCCTCCCGAACGCGTCGTCGGGAGGAGGTAATTTTAACTTGACTCCGGATAGGGCACTGTCTTTTTAGCCATCGACATCTTTTAAGCGGCGATCCTCCCCCACTCTGTCCCCACTGATCTCAGCTGTGGACGGTAAGTTACCTTTCAATTGAGTGCCCCTATTTTACTCCGTTACGCGCCCGTCTACAGCTGTCGCCTGATATATCGTCAATTTTAGCAGATGACACGCGCTTGGCCGATCGCGTTCTCGAGTTTATTAGTGCCAGTAAAATGACGTCAGTCATTTGAAGCTTTTTTTGGGGACAACCAACCCCTTTCCGTAGTGGATTTTTAAGCCTTCTTTCTGCTTTTAGTTTCTCCAATTTTTTGAGTTTCATTCCCATTGCTGCTGGTTTCCATTTTCGGGTTTTACTGTTTCCTAAGTCACGGACCGGGCGCTAATGACCATAGCAGTTTTGCGCCCTAAAACAAAAAAAAATTAGCCTGATCTAACTCAGTCTGAATGGCAGAAAGTTTGCCTTCCTGTTCCACTACCTTCCTATTCCTATTACAGGTCATACGGGACCACCAATGAGTCCCTTAATTCTAGGTATAAAGCCATTGCCACTTCCACTGTCACGTTTCATCTTCTTGATTTGCAACTGGAAGAAAGAGGTATTTCCTAACGTCGGTTCATAGATTTATGTATGCATTTATTACTATTGATTCAAATGAGCTAGCTTTAAATTTCGTTTGGTTCTCTAATTTCCTCTAATTCGAATATATCTAGACTTATTAGTATACTGCACACACATTCAGTGTTTCCTATAAGCTAGAACATGGTTAGGTTTGCAGCTATATATCTGAAAATATCCGTAGATACCAGAAGAGGCAATTAGCTTGGAATCACGCAGTACTTAGGTATACATTCACGAAGCAACTTACGTCGTGATTTAAGCTTGTTTCTGATCCAACAACGAATAGTACACCCTAGAATCAACTGTGGGTAAGCTTAAAAATTAGTTCGAACTCTCTAATATTTCCTTCATGGTCAGTTTTTGTGTACCACAGAAGGGGTGGTGGCGGGTTGGGGGGGGGGGGAGGGGGTGAGAGCAATGTATTGTAACGCGCTTCCTGTACTAAAGACTCGTTAGTTTAAGAATAAATATCGTGTTGCGCAACGCAACTCTCGTCGCAGTAACCACATAAGTTGACGAGCTTATCGGCGATACCCTGTGTTCACTAAACATAGCTGTGATAATGCCCCGTCCTTCCCTGTATTATCCGTTAATCTACAAACCGGCGAACAAAACTCATGAATTGCCCGAACGACGATTTGTATGCTCCTACTTTTGTGAGAGAATAACATCTACATCTACATTTATACTCCGCAAGCCACCCAATGGTGTGTGGCGGAGGGCACTTTACGTGCCACTTGTAACCTCCCCCTCACTTATCGACCTTAATGACAGTGAAAAATGAAACCGCGTGTGCCTAATGGGAATTTTGGAAAAGCAATCGTCACCGAAGTTAATCTGTCGGTAAAGAGGGAGGAAAGGGTTACATCTAAATGAAAGGAAAAATGCAAATGAAACTGGTGGAAATTAATTTTGAAAAGGGGTAAAGTTAATAAAGAAAGTAAATGTGCGGCCGTTACGTTAACAATTAACTAGCGGTAATTAGATATTTGAGATTTGGGGGAAATCACGGTCGCCAGTCCTAAGGACAATTACTATAGTAACTGAAAAAGAAAAGTTATTACACATATAATTAGCACTAGAAGCGTGGCAACTGAAGGTTGACACGTGTAGTGTGAAAACTGAAAGTTTGTCAGAAGTAAGAAATTTCGCTACACTCTGACTTAATTTAGCAAAAGAATTAATAAAACCGGAAAATCGAAAGTTAATTTAGTGACTGAAGTTAATAGTGAGCTTTCTTTCTGAAGCACATCGAAATCCAGCAGAATACGGTTAGTCTTGGACTACCTCAACAATCATTTCAAACGCAACTTGAATCTACGCAATGTAGAAATAAGATATTTAACTTTGAACTTGAATTAAATGATTCTGATCAATTAACAATAGTAAAATTTAGTACGTACCAAGCTGAGCTGCAGTCACAGGTAAGCTAAAATACGGTAACAAAACTCGCACTCCTAATTTGTGCTTGTGTAATCTAATATTGTAGCCAGCTTAAAGTGAACTTTGAAACTAAAGTAATGAAATGCAATGATAGTACTTGAATGCTGGCGTTTGAATTTCAACGACACTTGGGTTCATTTCGGAAAAGGAAGGGACCCTGCTTGGCAATGCAATTGGGACAATGAGCAACAAAGGTTCATGTTAAGTTGCTGTAATTTTGCGAGGCAAATAGAACAATTTGAAAAGCTGAGGTCTGCCATACAGTTCTGAAACTTTACGCGCTTTTAGTCTTCCTTGTTAGTTGATTGAAGGTTTGAAGCCGTCGATCGAGGAGGTGGCGACGGTCACTCATTGTCGGCCGTCGCTGTTGCAGAAGCTGGATGTTGGCGCGCCTTCTTCTCGACACGGTCACCAAACGAAACGGGCTCTTGATGTGCGCCGGCTAATACTTCCCGTCCGCGACACCGTGCCAGAAACTAACATAGCAAGTCGAGCGCAATTACATGCTGCTAAACCCCGAAAGCGCGGCAACTCGCGGGAGCGTCACACCACACACCTGCTCCACTCGCTACTCCAGCCAGACTCCAACTGCCCTGCCCGCGCTCCACGCGGCAGAGTTAACACTACCAAAGATCCTACACACTTTGATTCTTCACACGACCTATCGATGTAATCGTTCGATAGCAGTTTTCCCTAGGCAAGACCCAGCGTAAAAATACAAATAATATTTACGAAACAAACCAATTATACATCGACATAAATGCATATATATATATATGTATATATATATATATATATATATATATATATATATATATATATATATATATATAGTAAAACAATTACAATATATAAAGGCACACAAATGTCATATATTCAGGTAAAAAATTAAGGAAAAAACTTACAGTACAACAGATGGAAATAGGAGGATATGCATTTCCGGCGTTACACGTGCCCCACATTGTCTGAGGATGTTCGTGTAACCTAAACAGACTCAGAAAATGTCCCAAAAAATAAACAGCGGAAATGCATATGCTCAAAACATCATCAAAATTTAGCATTCGTCTAATTAAGCATAAATCAATTTTTTAGACCATAAAAATTGAGTGGAGACAGTCCTAATCTTATTCCACTCTGTCATCTTGCACAAAATAAAACAGGTTGACGACATATTAAAATTCATAGAAAGCATAGAAAATGGTTTAGCTATTCCAAAATCATTAAAATTCGTAATACTATAAGAAATGGAATACTATTTGCAAAATTAATTAGAGTACATGGTCATAAAAACAGGTAGATCAAAATACGCAAATTAATTATCAATTACATAGAATACACATTTTATATAACCTTTTCATAATTATTATCTCGTCATGAGAGTCCACTTAACGCTAAACAAGAAAATAATATACAGTAGATCGACAAAAAACATAAATATTGACAGCAGAATTCTTTCACATCAGCTGTCCGGGAAGAAAAACAACTCCGCCTTCCGTACTCGCAAGTACAAAGAATGCCGACAGCGGCACAAGAGCCGACAGCGACTCCGCCTCGTCAGTATTGTTGCGCCCGCCTGTGCGGCACGCTTGATCTCACTCGCCTGTGTAGCGGCATTTCCAGAACGTCCGGTTCACTTAATTCTTTCGGAAAAACTCACTCCCGAGTAATCTCAAGGAGTCCATTAATACTATCACAGTGGATAACTCAACACTGTCCATCATCACACGCATGTACTAGCCTGAAACTTAAAACAGCGTCTAAGTACATCGGCAATGACTAGTAAAACACACATTAATGAAATCTGACAGCTAGTTAAAAAGCATATTTACATTCCTTAATCTACTGTGACTCAGCTGAAAACTTAAACTAGCAGCTTGGATTTTTTCAATTGGTAAATAATCACTCTCTGTTAAATCATTTAGTACAAGTTAATTACTTATTAATTACAACTTCTTTAATGACCTCTAGGTCAGGCAAAAGCATCGCAACATGGCACATCCTTAAATCTTACGCTCTATATTTACATACTGTACAAATTACCCATTCTGTGGTATTAATCAATCCTAGGTTGGTACAATTTCAAGTCTACAATATTCCGTATACCTAATCGTTTTCCAGAGCTTGGATACTCTAAGCAATAAGCATTTGGGTGAGGTATACCAATGACTTTATATGGTCCATTATAAACAAACTTAAATTTAGAGATTTCATTGTCTATCTCGCTAGATTTCTCATGAGCTTTTACAAGTACTAAGTCTCCGATTGCAAACTTAGCAAAACGCGCTTTAGCGTCATGACGACGTATGCGAGCATCGGCTTTTAGCTTCATTACTTCTCGCAAACGATCTTTTTTCACACCAATACTAATGTCAATCCGTGGAGGGAATTTGATTATCTCTTCCACTAAACTTTTACTTCTGTCATCCAACAGGATTTCCTCTGGAGAAAATCCCGTAGATTCATGTCTCAAGGTGTTCATAATTCTCTCAAATACTGCTACATATTTGCCCCATGCCCTATGGTTGTGATGGCAATAGGTACGGCAAAGTCGGCCTAGCTCGCGCATATACCTCTCAGCGGGATTCCCAGCCGGACAATAAGCTGAAATATGGATCACCTCGACCCCATTACTTTCCATGCCTTCATTCCACAACTTAGAAGTAAATTGTGCGCCATTGTCTGATAGAATCGCCTTGGGCTTACCAATATGAACAAAATAATCGTTCACAAGCTTGCTATAGACCGCTTTGGCTGTAGCTTTCCTAATCGGGTATAGCTTGATGAACTTGGAAAAAGCTTCTAGCACTACTAAAATGTAGGCAAAGTTTCCTGATGACTTGGGCAAAGGTCCGTACAAGTCCACGCACAGTAATTCAAAGGTATCGTTAGGCCTTATACTTTGCATAGGACCACGACTCGTACAGTTGGTAACCTTCACCTTCTGACATAAATCGCAAGTTTTCACTCTGTCAGTAACGCGTTTTAACATGTTGTTAAAATGCACTACTTCACACAGCTTTTCCGTACATTTCTTCGGTCCACAGTGACCATACGCCAAATGGTAGTAGTCTATTATTTCCGTGACGAATTTGGGGGGCCAGCATACCCGCCAAATATTACTATCTTCACTGTTACGTATGTACAAGATATGATCGTATGTCTTGTAATACTTCCTTAATTTCTCTCCTTCTGGACTCCTTTCGTCATATCGGGTTTTCACCATATTTAAACAACCATCCTCGTTCTGATGACGACGTAGATTCTTACAGATGTTCTCTATTAATTTGCGTCCCTCAACTTCTTTAAAATAGTATAATTTGACCACTCCATCTGACTCCTCTTTCAATACATCTTGATTAGACTCGGGCAACCGCGACAGCGCATCCGCAACGCAATTGTCGGTCCCTTTTACGTAACAGATGACATAGTTAAATTGCTGTAAATACAGCGACCACCTAGTCAGTCTTTCGTGAAGTAGTTTACAATCCTTCAGATAAGTGAGCGCCTTATGGTCCGTATGAATAATCACCTTACGGTCCCATAGGTAACCCTTGAACTTCTTGAATCCCCACACGATAGCGAGACACTCTTTCTCAGAAATCGTGTAGTTTCGCTCACTTTTTGATAAAGTTCGACTCGCGAACGCTATCGTCCGGTGTTCCTTATCCTCTCCTTTACCAACTTCTTGGAACAGTTCTACCCCCACCCCGTAATTCGACGAATCCGTTCCCAGATGGAAGGGTAGCGATAAATCAGGATGAAATAGTATGTTAGATCTTAACAACTCGTCTTTTAATCTCTCGAAGGCGGCCTGACACCCGTCAGTCCACACAAACGGAACATTTTTGCGTAAGAGGTTATTCAAATTTTCATCATTAAACACTTGTCCTTTTACAAATTTACGGTAAAATCCTGTGAGCCCTAGAAAACTTTTTAACTGTTTCCTAGACTTGGGTGGAGGACAATTCCTTATTGCCTCTAGTTTCTCTGGGTCCTTCGTAATACCAGCAGTGGTAATTACATGCCCTAAAAATTTCAGTTCCTGCTTTACAAATTCGCATTTCTTTAGCTTTAGAGTCATTCCGCCACGGCGCAATGCTCTAAAAACGTCATCTAACAGGTCACAATGGTCATGCCAAGTGGCATTGGCCAACAATAGGTCGTCAACATATACAGTTAACCTTGAACTCAAAGCCGATCCTAGCACTTTATCTAGGGCCCTGATGAATACGGACACAGATATATTAAGTCCAAACGGCAGTACTCTATACTGATAACACCTGCCCGCAAACAAGAAGGCAGTGTATGGCCTAGATTCTTCTTCGAGTTCTATTTGCCAGTAACTAGCCGTCAGATCGAGGCTAGTCATGAACTTAACGTCATGAAAACGTTGCAAAATCTCCTCCATACTCTCTGGTCTGTCTGTTTCACGTTGAACGACCCTATTCAACGTGCGTGCGTCAATCACAATACGCACACTACCATCCCGTTTTGCTACAATGACCAAACCGTTATTGTATGGACTCGTACTTCTTTCAATCACTCCCCATTCGATCATCTTATCTATCTCCCGTTGCACTGCTTCCTTTTTGGACAGCGGTATAGCATACGGTCTCACGAAGAATGGTTCGTGCGGAATTACATGCAACTTGCATTTATATCCTTCCACAAGTCCCGGTTTGTCTGAAAACACACTCTTATTCCTCATTATCACTTCATACAGGCCTCGTCTTTGTTCGTGTGTTACGTTTGACACACCGTCTACAATACTTTCCAATTCACTTTCTACACTATTGTCAATGCAGAGATTCCTCACATTACAGTAGTTCAAATTCATACCTACATCAATACCATCCGGCCAGTTAACAACGTGTATAGGCTGGTATTGCCTATGCACACCGTCTCCTGCCTCGTCAAAGCTAACTACTATTGTTTTATCTTGTGACGTACATGTCAAAGTTTTGCTTTCGCAATTAATCACTGCACGGTACTTTAATAGCCAATCTAACCCGATAATAACTGCCGTAGTTAAGTCTGGCACGACGACAAACTCTTGCTCAAATCGTGCCCCACATATCTCGAAGTTGACAAAAATCTGTTTTGTGACCGGTTTACTGGCCTTCCCAGTAGCA
Source organism: Schistocerca nitens (assembly GCF_023898315.1). Lineage (NCBI taxonomy): Eukaryota > Metazoa > Arthropoda > Insecta > Orthoptera > Acrididae > Schistocerca > Schistocerca nitens. Next base: position 194,898,991 of record NC_064620.1, on the reverse strand, counting down.
CCGATAATTTTCACTCCTGTTACTGGCATAATTACGATACCAGGTCTGTCTTTCAGTAACTCAAATATTTTCCCAGATACAGCACTCAATTCTGCACCGGTGTCAATCAACACGTTTAGTTGTAGGTCGTGCATATTAACAGACACTACTATCTGTCTACACTTGTCCTCGACTGTTTCTTTATTTTCCCACAGTAAATCCTCGTCTATATCCAGGTCATTCCAGAAAAAACCATCCGGCTTTGATCGTAAATCCGGCTTATCTGGCGGCTTTTTCAGCCTCTGTTCACATACAGTTCTAATTTCAACACGTTTGTCCTGAGGCTTAGTCTGTAGCTTCGCCTCCAATACCGAAACCTTATCCTGTAACTCGTCAACTAGTGAGTGTTGCTTTGCTATCAATTCACTAATTGTCACCTTCGTTGATTCCTCTTTAATCAGATTGATCTTATCTGCCAATCTACCTGGAGGAATGTGCCCAGTAGTATCTGCAATTACTTCCTCTAGATCTGCGCAACCCACACTGTTATCTTCTGACCGTATAATGTCAGCTCTAACATCATACACGCTGTAATCTACGTGCTTTTCTACCAATCGTGTCCGGCTATCACTAAAATTTTCGTAATCTTTCTCCTTAATACTCCCGCAATGTTTAAACTGGAGGCTTGCGTCGGATGGGTCGGCTACTTCTACCACTACGACTTTCGGTAAAGTCTGCCGGTTAGGGCCAGAACTTTCCTTTACTACTTCAACATTCAACTCCTGCGGGACGAAACACGACGCATCTTGCTCGTGCTCCCGATTAACATCAATTATTTCTAGTAAAGTCTGCCGGTTAGGGCCAGAACTTTCTATCACTTCACTAATACTATCTTCCTGTGGGACGAAACGCGGCAAATCCTGCCCGCGCTCCCCATAAACACTTCTCCCATACAGGCCCCTATAATCTCTTAGTTCGTCGTATAAGCGACCGAACTGCCTTAACCAGACCTCATCCCTCTCTGCATCCCCTCGCTCGATGACGGACGTGTTATCCGACATCTGATCTTCTCTCAACAATTGCGAATCATTCATAAACTCAATCTCCAGTTCCACTGTGGGTATTACAGCTGCCACTTTATAATCGATTTCCGGAACACTACTTAAATTGTTCTCACTGACAGAGAATGTATTTTCTACTGCCGTGTACACAGCTGATCTCCTACTTGTGGGCGCACTCCTTTCTCTTAACACTGGCACACTCTCCCACCGTTGATTATTCCATACGGAATTTTCATAACGACGACACCTGGGTTTTCTCCTGTTATTGGGCCGCCAAAATTTCTCCACGCCCGGTCGGCCCCTCACCGGCGCGGCTAATGGTTTCCCTGTCTCGTCCCAGCAGATACGGTCCCCGGATGCTGCTGAGGCGGCTGATCACACCCTCTGGCGTTATTACTATTCTGTGAAGTCCGTATCACGTTAGTATGATACTGGTTTCCGTCATTCCTGTTATTATTTGCATTGTACCGATTGTTATTACGGCCGGAACCATTATTGTTATTACTGTCATGGTTGCGGTATGCATTATTCCCATAGTTATGATTGTTGTGGTTGCTGTGGTACCCGTTGTTGTTACCACGACCTCTACCAGTATCGCGATTATTGCGCCAATTGTCCTCGTCCTCCACTCTTTCCAGGAAATCATTTATTGTCCTGTAATTGCTTCCTACGTAGCGTTTTGTATCATCTGGAAGCTTCCTGTAGAGTTCCCAGACTATTTCGGATTCCTTGCGGCGATCACGCAAATATTCCAACTTGCGGATCCAGCCCTCACAAAACTCCTTCATCGAGCCGCGCGAATTCGTATCGAAAGGCCTCGATACGACAAATTCGCGCCAGACACTTTGCTGTTTTTGCTCTGACCAGTATTCAGCCAGAAACAAATTTTTAAATTCGTCAAAAGTCAGGTCCGTAATGTTGAGGTTTAAGCCCCAACGCTTGGCATCACCAGCCAACACATCAATAATCGCATTAATTTTTCTCTCATTAGTCCATGATCTGGGTAAAACTCTTTCACAATTCTTAATGAAATCCGTCGCGTGTATACCGCCTTTTTTCAAGGGGTCGAACCGCTCCTCTTTCGTCAACAATTCCGAACTATGTGCACAGATTGGCACATACTTCTGTTTTTCGTCAAGTTTCTTTTCTAATTCCGACACTCTCGTAATTACTTGGCAAGTGGTTGTCGCAAGCGTTTCTACTTCCCTTTTTCTCTCTTCGCAGGTATTAGCCTGCTTCGTCACTTTGGTATCTACTTCGGATACTAAAGCCTTTAAAGTTTCCACCTTCTTTTGATCCTCTTTTTTCACTAATTGAATTTGTTCCGTCACCTTATTCTCGATGATCGGAGCAACTGCTTCTCCTACACTTTTTTCTATTCTGCTAATTTCGGAATTAAAACGCGTATTTATGCTCGCAATTTCCGCCTGAACACCTATCATTTCCTGTTTAAGATTACCGATTTCGGTATTAATCACAACAATATCTTCTTTGATTTTATCAACTTTTGTGTTAACAACCCCAACATTGTTGTTAACAACATTAATAGCTTCGTTCTGATTGTCTAGCTTTCGTTCAATTTTTTCAAACTGAGCTTCTTGCTTGGCAGACTGAGCTTCTTGCTTGGCGGCCTGAGCTTCTTGCTTGGCAGCCTGAGCTTTAATTTCTGCCGATTGAGTTTCTATCTTGCTAGACTGAGCCTTGATTTCGTTAATCAAAACATTCAATAAATCAGCTAAATTCCCGGAAACTACCGATTTTACTTCCGTAGCGGCTTCCTCTTTAATTGCCCCCCCGTATTCGTCATCAAGGGATTCAGATTTGATTTTCACTTCCGATTCCGAAACATTTTCTAAAGTTTGGAATTCCATTTCTGCTCTTTGTTGCGTTTCGGCGGTCGCGTCTTTCATGCTAGCCGCCTGACCCTGAACAATGGGTACCGCGGTTCGCGTTTCCCACTGTTCGACCGATTGTTCCGTACACAAGTCTACCAAATTTTGGCAATTGTTGCCTTCACTCATTTTAATAATTTTAAATATAAATGCCAAATCTCAAATATAATTAGGATTACTCCCACTACTTATTCTCGCTGACGTAACGGCCTGTACGTCACCAGTACTTTGTTACGAGATTTGCACAATGCAAAATTCGTGTCCAGAACAACCTCAAATCTGAAGATTGTCCTGTCACCAGGTCGCCACGTGTAACCTCCCCCTCACTTATCGACCTTAATGACAGTGAAAAATGAAACCGCGTGTGCCTAATGGGAATTTTGGAAAAGCAATCGTCACCGAAGTTAATCTGTCGGTAAAGAGGGAGGAAAGGGTTACATCTAAATGAAAGGAAAAATGCAAATGAAACTGGTGGAAATTAATTTTGAAAAGGGGTAAAGTTAATAAAGAAAGTAAATGTGCGGCCGTTACGTTAACAATTAACTAGCGGTAATTAGATATTTGAGATTTGGGGGAAATCACGGTCGCCAGTCCTAAGGACAATTACTATAGTAACTGAAAAAGAAAAGTTATTACACATATAATTAGCACTAGAAGCGTGGCAACTGAAGGTTGACACGTGTAGTGTGAAAACTGAAAGTTTGTCAGAAGTAAGAAATTTCGCTACACTCTGACTTAATTTAGCAAAAGAATTAATAAAACCGGAAAATCGAAAGTTAATTTAGTGACTGAAGTTAATAGTGAGCTTTCTTTCTGAAGCACATCGAAATCCAGCAGAATACGGTTAGTCTTGGACTACCTCAACAATCATTTCAAAAGCAACTTGAATCTACGCAATGTAGAAATAAGATATTTAACCTTGAACTTGAATTAAATGATTCTGATCAATTAACAATAGTAAAATTTAGTACGTACCAAGCTGAGCTGCAGTCACAGGTAAGCTAAAATACGGTAACAAAACTCGCACTCTTAATTTGTGCTTGTGTAATCTAATATTGTAGCCAGCTTAAAGTGAACTTTGAAACTAAAGTAATGAAATGCAATGATAGTACTGCTTGGCAATGCAATTGGGACAATGAGCAACAAAGGTTCATGTTAAGTTGCTGTAATTTTGCGAGGCAAATAGAACAATTTGAAAAGCTGAGGTCTGCCATACAGTTCTGAAACTTTACGCGCTTTTAGTCTTCCTTGTTAGTTGATTGAAGGTTTGAAGCCGTCGATCGAGGAGGTGGCGACGGTCACTCATTGTCGGCCGTCGCTGTTGCAGAAGCTGGATGTTGGCGCGCCTTCTTCTCGACACGGTCACCAAACGAAACGGGCTCTTGATGTGCGCCGGCTAATACTTCCCGTCCGCGACACCGTGCCAGAAACTAACATAGCAAGTCGAGCGCAATTACATGCTGCTAAACCCCGAAAGCGCGGCAACTCGCGGGAGCGTCACACCACACACCTGCTCCACTCGCTACTCCAGCCAGACTCCAACTGCCCTGCCCGCGCTCCACGCGGCAGAGTTAACACTACCAAAGATCCTACACACTTTGATTCTTCACACGACCTATCGATGTAATCGTTCGATAGCAGTTTTCCCTAGGCAAGACCCAGCGTAAAAATACAAATAATATTTACGAAACAAACCAATTATACATCGACATAAATGCATATATATATATATATATATATATATATATATATATATATATATATATATATACAAATAGTAAAACAATTACAATATATAAAGGCACACAAATGTCATATATTCAGGTAAAAAATTAAGGAAAAAACTTACAGTACAACAGATGGAAATAGGAGGATATGCATTTCCGGCGTTACACACTGTCATTATCTCCCTTTCCTGTTCCATTATCGTATGGTTCGCCGGAGAACGACTACCGAAAAGCCACCGTGCGCGTTCGAATCTCTCTAATTTTACATTCGTGATCTCCTCGGGATGTATAAGTAGGGGGAAGCAATATACAGTATTCGATACCTCCTTCAGAAACGCACCCTCTAGAAACCTGGACAGCAAGCTACACCGCGATGCAGAGCGCCTCTCTTGCAGATTCTGCCACTTGAGTTTGCTAAACAGTTCCGTAACGCTATCACGATTACCAAATAACCCTGTAGCGTCCTATCACTGTCTTTCGTCCTGACACCTGATTTTCTCATAACTAGTTTTATATGGTAATTGCAGTTTAGGTGACACCATACTGTTACTCTAAGATATTTTACAGTTGCAGCTAATTCCCGATATCTATCGCGCCTTCAATATAGTGGCAGAATAATCGATACTTCCGTCTACTTATGCAAAGTATGTTACATTTATTCATGATGTGGGGCAGTGCCCCAAGAACTTATGCTCTGCACGTCTCTCTGCGTGTTGTGGCTTTCTTATATACAGCATTATAAATCAGGAACACCCTCTCGAAACTTCCTATATTACATGTCAGGTAATTTATGTTCGCCGTAGACTGTAACGATCCTATAAAACGCATTGGAGCTCCCTGGAAAATATATATATATATATCCGATAATTTCACACCTTGATGAAAAATGTGTGATGCCTGTATGCTATAAGTTTGAATCCAGTCCCATAGTGGCCTGAAATTTAGCAACCTGGCGTTTTGTTCACTAAGCGACTCTGGGGAACTCTTATCCAATGTCGCCTAGGAACACGGAATCATTCTGGATACCATTATTTACAGACGTTTGCATCTCATGGACGGACACAGCGAACATATCGTGGTACAACAGGAGAAGCCAGCACACAACCATTGTGTGGCAGACATCAAAAACCTTGCTTGCGTTGACAGCATCAATATTGATATATGACCTTAAAGTATTCATACGTAGGACTGCTCATTCATGATGTCGTGGTCCGCTTCACTTCAGATGCAGGTTGAAGCACTGAAATTACATAGACCGTTCGTGGACGGTACACTGGACACCACACAAGCTCCAATGGCTCTGAGCACAATGCGACTTAACTTCTGAGGTCATCAGTCGCCTAGAACTTAGAACTAATGAAACCTAACTAACCTAAAGACATCACACACATCCATGCCCAAGGCAGGATTCGAACCTGCGACCGTAGCGGTCGCTCGGCTCCTGACTATAGCGCCTAGAACCGCACGGCCACTCCGGCCGGCACCACACAAGCGAAATAAATCGAAAGTGCAGGTACACTTTATTCTGAACTCAAGGCGCCCGAAATTTCCCGAAATGTCCTATATTATATAAAGTTGTAAGACTTGCCTATATCTTACACCTTACCCCATCACCTTCAAAATAGTATCCTTTGGAACAAATACACCTATCCCAATCTATCAGATCTTAATCCATTCAATTATATTTTCGCCGTCGGCATCACATCACAAAGACCTAGTTTGTTAACAACAGTGGGTGGAGAACCACTGTCACCTTAAACTTATTCAAACATTCGTAAATAATGCTTGCCGAGTGCGATTCGTCTACATCTATATCATATTGCGCAAGCCACCTGGTGGTATATGGTGGAACGTACCTCTGGTGCCACTATCTGATCCTCCGTACCCTGCTGCACTCGCAAGTAGTACGTAGGAAGAAAGTTTGTTGGATAAGCCTTTGTATTGGCTCTAATTTGTCGACTTCTCGTACCGTGGTCATTACACCCGATGTATGTGGGAGGAAATGATATGTTATATAGTTCTTCTCGGAAAGTGCTCTGTCAAAATTCCTATAGCAAACTTTTCCGTGAGGCATAACGCCTCTCTTGTAACGTGTGCTAATGGACTTTGTTGAGTACCTTGGTAACACTTCCTCGGCGGCTAACCGATCCCGTGTCGAAACGCACCACTGTTCGTGGGATCAACTCTAGCTCCTCTGTCAATCATACCTGGCAAGGATCCTATGTTATTTAACAATACTCGGGAATCTGTCCAACAAGCGCTTTTAAACCACTTCCTTTGTAGATTAGTTACATTTCCTTAAGATTCTTAAATGAATCTGTCTGGCAAACGGTTTTTCAAATATTGGTTTTATGGGATCATTCCGTTTAAGATCGCTGCGGATAGTTACTTCTAGATATTTTAAAACACATCCTGTTTCCAGCAGTTTACCATCAATAGTCTGGTGGTAAGTAGTGGCTTCTTTTTCCTGTGTATGCGCAACGTATTTACGTTCATGCACAACTGCCTGAGCCGGCACCATTCTTCAAGTCTCTGCACGTCATTCTGCAGAGCGATGCTGCCTTATGGCATTGCTACATTTTTACAGAAACATATGTTGTTGTTGTTATGGTCTTCAGTCATGAGACTGGTTTAATGCAGCTTTTCATGCTACTCTATCCTGTGCATGCTTCTTCATCTCCCAGCACCTACTGCAACCTACATCCTTCTGAATCTGTTTAGTGTATTCATCTCTTGGTCTCCAATACCGCCCTGCCCTCCAATACTAAATTGGTGATCCCTTTATGCCTCAGAACATGTCCAACCAACCGATCCCTTCTTCTAGTCAAGTTGTGCCACAAATATCTCTTCTCCCCAGTCCTATTAAATACCTCATAGTTAGTTATATGACCTACCCATCTAATCTTCAGCAGTCTTCTGTAGCACCACATTTCGAAAGCTTCTACTCTCTTCTTGTCCAAACTAGTTATCGTCCATGTTTCACTTCCATACATAGCTACACTCCATACAAATACTTTCAGAAGCGACTTCCTGACACTTAAATCTATACTCGATGTTAAAAAATTTCTCTTCTTCAGAAACGCTTTCCTTGCCATTACCAGTCTACATTTCATATCCTCTCCACGTCGACCATCATCAGTTATTTTGCTCCACAGATAGCAAAACTCCTTTACTACTTTAAGTGTCTCATTTCCTAATCTAATTCCCTCAGCATTTTTTTTTCTTTTTGGTCATCAGTCTACTGACTGGCTTGATGCGGCCCGCCACGAATTCCTTTCCTGTGCTAACCACTTCATCTCAGAGTAGCACTTGCAACCTACGTCCTCAATTATTTGCTTGACGTATTCCAATCTCTGACTTCCTCTACAGGTTTTGCCCTCTACGGCTCCCTCTAGTACCATGGAAGTCATTCCCTCATGTCTTAGCAGATGTCCTATCATCCTGTCCCTTCTCCTTATCAGCGTTTTCCTCATATTCCTTTCCTCTCCGATTCTGCGTAGAACCTCCTCATTTCCTACCTTATCACTCCACCTAATTTTCGTCATTCGTCTGTAGCACCACATCTCAAATGGTTCGATTCTCTTCTGTTCCGGGTTTCCCACAGTCCGTGTTTCACTACCATACAATGCTGTACTCCAGACGTACATCCTCAGAAATTTCTTCCTCAAATTAAGGCCGGTATTTGGTTAGTAGGCTTCTCTTGGCCATAAATGCCTTATTTGCCATAGCGAGTCTGCTTTTAATGTCCTCCTTGCTCCGTCCGTCATTGGTTATTTTACTGCGTAGGTAGCAGAATTCCTTAACTTCATTGATTTCGTAACCATCAATCCTGATGTTAAGTTTCTCGCTGTTCACATTTCTACTACTTCTCATTACCTTCGTCTTTCTCCGATTTACTCTCAAACAATACTGTGTACTCATTAGACTGTTCATTCCGTTCCGCAGATCATTTAATTCTTCTTCACATTCACTCAGGATAGCAGTGTCATCAGCGAATCGTATCATTGATATCCTTCCACCTTGTAATTCAATTCCACTCCTGAACCTTTCTTTTATTTCCATCATTGCTTACTCGATGTACAGATTGAAGAGTAGGGGCGAAAGGCTACAGCCTTGTCTTACACCCTTCTTAATACGAGCACTTCGTTCTTGATCGTCCACTCTTATTAATCCCTCTTGGTTGTTGTACATATTGTATATGACCTGTCTCTCCCTATAGCTTACCCCTACATTTTTCAAAATCTCGAACAGCTTGCACCATTTTATATTGTCGAAAGCTTTTTCCAGGTCGACGAATCGTATGAAAGTCTCTTGATTTTTCTTTAGCCTTGCTTCCATATCAGCCGTAAAGTCAGAATTGCCTCTCTCGTCCCTTTACTTTTCCTAAAGCCAAACTGATCGTCACCTAGCGCATTCTCAATTTTCTTTTCCATTCTTCTGTATATTATTCTTGTAAGCAGCTTCAACGTATGAGCTGTTAAGCTGATTGTGCGATAATTCTCGCACTTGTCAGCTCTTGCCGTCTTCGGAATTGTGTGCATGATGCTTTTCCGAAAGTCAGATGGTATGTCGCCAGACTCATATATTCTACACACCAACGTGAATAGTCGTTTTGTTGCCACTTCCCCCAATGATTTTAGAAATTCTGCTGGAATGTTATCTATCCATTCTGCCTTATTTGACGGTATGTCCTCCAAAGCTCTTTTAAATTCCGATTCTAATACTGGATCCCCTATTTCTTGTACATCGACTTCTGTTTCTTCTTCTATCACATCAGACAAATCTTCACCCTCATAGACGCTTTCAATGTACTCTTTCCACCTATCTGCTCTCTCCTCTGCATTTAACAGTGGAATTCCCGTTGCACTCTTAATATTACAACCGTTGCTTTTAATGTCACCAAAGGTTGTTTTGACTTTCCTGTATGCTTAGTCTGTCCTTCCGACAATCATATCTTTTTCGATGTCTTCACATTTTTCCTGCAGCCATTTCGTCTTAGCATCCCTGCACTTCCTATTTATTTCATTCCTCAGCGACTTGTATTTCTGTATTCCTGATTTTCCCGGAACATTTTGCACTTCCTCCTTTCATCAATCAACTGAAGTTGAAGTTCTGAAGAACTGAAGTTCTGTTACCCGTGGTTTCTTCGCTGCTACCTTCTTTGTACCTATGTTTTCCTTCCCAACTTCTGTGATGGCCCTTTTTAAAGATGTCCATTCCTCTTCAACTGTACTTCCTACTGCGCTATTCCTTATTGCTGTACCTATAGCGTTAGAGAACTTCAAACGTATTTCGTCATTCCTTAGTACATCCGCATCCCACTTCTTTGCGTATTGATTCTTCCTGACCAGTGTCTTGAACTTCAGCCTACTCTTCATCACTACTATATTGTGATCTGAGTCTATATCTGCTCCTGGGTACGCCTTACAATCCAGTATCTGATTTCGGAATCTCTGTCTGACCATGTAGTAATCTAATTGAAATCTTCGCGTATCTCCCGGCCTTTTCCAAGTATACCTCCTCCTCTTGTGATTCTTGAACAGGGTATTCGCTATTACTAGCTGAAACTTGTTACAGAACTCAATTAGTCTTTCTCCTCTCTCATTCCTTGTCCCAAGCCCATATTCTCCTCTAACCTTTTCTTCTACTCCTTCCCCTACAACTGCATTCCCGTCGCCCATGACTATTAGATTTTCGTCCCCCTTTACATAATGCATTACCCTTTCAATATCCTCATACACTTTCTCTATCTGTTCATCTTCAGCTTGCGACGTCGGCATGTGTACCTGAGCTATCGTTGTCGGTGTTGGTCTGCTGTCGATTCTGATTAGAACAACCCGGTCACTGATCTGTTCGCAGTGACACACCCTCTGCCCTACCTTCCTATTCATAACGAATCCTACACCTGTTACACCATTTTCTGCTGCTGTTGATATTACCCGATAATCATCTGACCAGAACTCCTTGTCTTCCTTCCGCTTCACTTCACTGACCCCTGCTATATCTAGATTGAGCCTTTGCATTTCCCTTTTCAGATTTCTAGTTTCCCTACCACGTTCAAGCTTCTGCCATTCCACGCCCCGACTCGTAGAACGTTATCCTTTCGTTGATTTTTCAATCTTTCCCTCAGCATAACCGGATTTAATTCGACTACATTCAATTATCCTCGTTTTGCTTTTGTTGATGCTCATCTTATACCCTCCTTTCATGACACTATCCATTCCAATCAACTGCTCTTCCAAGACCTTTGCTGTCTCTGACAGAATTACAATGTCATCGGCAAACCTCAAAGTTTTTATTCCTTCTCCATGGATTTTAATACCTACTCCGAATTATTCTTTTGTTTCCTTCACTGCTTGCTCAGTATACAGATTGAATAACATCGGGGACAGGCTACAACTCTGTCTAACTCCCTTCCCAACCACTGCTTTCCTTTCATGCCCCTCGATTCTTATAACTGTCATCTGCTTTCTGTACAAATTGTAAATAGCCTTTCGCTCCCTGTATTTTACCCCTGCCAACTTCATAACTTGAAAGAGAGTATTCCAGTCAACACTGTCAAAAGCTTTCTCTAAGTCTACAAATGCTAGAAACGTAGGTTTGCCTATCCTTAATCTAGCTTCTAAGATATGTCGTAGGATCAGTATTGCCTCACGTGTTCCAATATTTCTACGGAATCCTACCTGATCTTCCCCGAGGTCGGCTTCTACTAGTTTTTCCGTTCGTCTGTAAAGAATTCGCGTTAGTATTTTGCATCCGTGACTTATTAAACTGATTGTTCGGTCATTTTCACATCTGTCAGCACCTGCTTTCTTTGGGATTTGAATTATTATATTCTTCTTGAAGTCTGATGGTATTTCACCTGTCTCATACCTCTTGCTCACCAGATGGGAGAGTTTTGTCAGGACTGGCTCTCCCAAGGCCGTCAATAGTTCTAATGGAATGTTGTCTACTCCCGGGGCCTTGTTTCGACTCAGGTCTTTCAGTCCTCTGTCAATCTCTTCACGCAGTATCTTATCTCCCATTTCATCTTCATCTACATCCTCTTCCATTTCCATAATGCTGTCCTCAAGTACATCGCCCTTGTATAGACCCTCTATATACTCCTTCCACCTTTCTGCTTTCCCTTCTTTGCTTCGAACTGGGTTTCCATCTGTGCTCTTGATATTCATTCAAGTGGTTCTCTTTTCTCCAAAGGTCTCTTTAATTTTCCTGTAGGCAGTATTTATCTTATCCCTAGTGAGATAAGCCTCTACATCCTTCCATTTGTCCTCTAGCCATGCCTGCTTAGCCATTTTGCACTTCCTGTCGATCTTACTTTTAGGACGTTTGTATTCCTTTTTGCCTGCTTCATTTACTGCATTTTTATATTTTCTCCTTTCATCAATTAAATTCAATATTTCTCCTGTTACGCAAGGGTTTCTACTAGCCCTCGTCGTTTTACCTACTAGATCCTCTGCTGCCTTCATTGCTTCACCTCTCAAAGCTACCCATTCTTCTTCTACTGTATTTCTTTCCCCCATTCGTGTCAACTGTTCCCTTATGCTCTCCATGATACTCTGTACAACCTCAGGTTCTTTCAGTTCATCCAGGTCCCATCTCCTACAATTCCCACGTTTTTCAGTTTCTTCAGTTTTAATCTACAGTTCATAACCAATAAATTGTGGTCAGAGTCCACATCTGCCCCTTAAAATGTCTTACAATTTAAGACCAGGTTCTTAAGGCTCTGTCTTACTATTGTATTATCTATCTGAAACCTTTCAGTATCTCCAGGCTTCTTCCATGTATGCAATCTTCTTTTATGAATCTTGAACCAAGTGTTAGCTATGATTAAGTTGTGCTCTGTGCAAAATTCTATCAGGCGGCTTCATCTTTCATTTCTTCCCCCCCAATCCATATTCACCTACTACGTTTCCATCTCTCCCTTTTCCTACTACCGAATTCCAGTCACTATCTGAATAATTTCTTTTATTTCATCATACATTTCATCAACGTCTTCGTCATCTGCAGAACTAGTTGGTACATAACTTGTACTACTGTAGTAGGCGTGGGCTTCGTGTCTATCTTGGCCACAATAATGCGTTCACTATGCTGTTTGTAGTAGCTTACCAGCACTCCTATTTTTTATTCATTATTAAACTGCCTCCTGCATTAGTCCTATTTGATTTTGTATTTATAACCCTGTATTCGCCTGACCAAATGTCTTGTTCCTCCTACCAGCGAACTTCACTAATCCGTCTATAACTAACTTTAACCTATCCATTTCCCTTTTTAAATTTTCTAACGTACCTGCTCGATTAAGGGATCTGACATTCCACTCTCTGATACGTAGAACGCCAGCTATCTTTCTCCTGATAACGACGTCCTCCTGAGTAGTGCCCGCCCGGAGATCCGAATGGGGGACTATTTTACCTCCACAATATTTTACCCAAGAGGACGCCATCATCAGTTAGCCATACAGCAAAGCTGGATGCCCTCGGGAAAAATTACGGCTGTAGTTTCCCCCAGCTTTCAGCCGTTCGCAGTAACAGCACAGCAAGGCCGTTTTGGTTGGTGTTACAAGGCCACATCAATCATCCAGACTGTTGCCCCTGCAACTACTGAAAAGGCTGCTGCCCCTCTTCAGGAACCACATGTTTGTCTGGCCTCTCAACAGATACCCCTCCGTTGTGGTTGCACCTACGGTACGGTTATCTGTATCGCCGAGGCACGCAACCCTCCCCACCAACGGCAAGGTCCATGGTTCTTGGGGGGGACAGAAGCATATGTCACCTGCGAACAGTCTTAAAGATAATTTGTGTCAACTGTAAGCCGGCCGCTGAGGCTGAGCGGTTCTAGGAACCTCAGTCCGGAACCGCGCTGCTGCTGCAGTCGCAGGTTCGAATTCTGCCTCGGGCATGTATGTGTGTGATGTCCTTAGGTTAGTTAGAGACTGATGACCTCAGATGTTGAGTCCCATAGTGGCCATTTGAACCATTTTTTTTTATCCACTGTAAACAATAACGGTCCAATCACACTTCCTTGGGTGCTCGTGAGTGCATGTGTTATTTTTTCTAAGCACTTTAATTTGTCAAAATCTGATTACGTTGCATGTTACATTTTGCCTTTCAACATTTTGTTCATGAAAACATCTTTTTTGAGAAATAGGGAGTTTTAAACCAAAAAATTTTATAACTTTTCCTTCCTGTTGATGATGGTTAAAACAAACGAAACCGGTCCAATAAATATAATTTATAGAGAGGTCTGTCCAATAAAAATGCTTTTCTTTACAGGAGATATTCTACGAGGGTTGTCCAGAAAGTAATACACCGCATTGTTTTTCTTCGACGATTCTTTATTGAAAATCATGAGAATTACAGAAAAGATGGTATTTTATCCACACACCCCATTTTTCCACGTTATCTCCATCCCATTTTATGGCCTCCCTCCAGCGCGAAACAAGGGCATGTATGCAATGGTGGTACCGAACCTCGTCCTTATGGTGGAGCCAGAGCTTCACTGTGTGAATCACCTCGTCATTAATCTGAAAATGTCTTCCATCAATGGCTTCCTTCAATGGCCCAAACAGGTGGAATTTCGAGGGGGCTAGGTCAGGCGTGTCAAGTGTGACAGCTGTGGATGGTTTTCCCGACGGCAAATTGTGGACCGCCTTCCGATGACCTCTCCCTCCGTGCGCAGCGACAAACTGTACCTCTGGTGACAGAAGATGATCCATAGATTTTGCACAAGCATTTGTGACTATTCCCCACAGTTTCTTCCTCTGCAGTGCTAAATTCAATGGCAGCAAGATGCTTGTAATGTATGGGTACATGACCTACAGACGCCAATTTGAAACTGTCCTGCAGGTACGCCATCTGTCGGAAGTGACGGAAACATGGTGCGATCACTCAGGAGACTTCAAATAAGACATATGTATCGTTTCGAATTCGTAGAATTGTTTTCGGCTGAGAAAAAAATGCGATGCATAACTTTCTGGGCAACCCTCGTAGTATTCGCAAGTCAGAAGGTATCTATCAAAATATTCCTTATGCAGAAAATAGTACACATATGGACTGATAAAAATTTCTGAGAGCTACCATACCATCGGAACTGTGTATTGGTTTCTTCTTAGTTGTAAAAGCAGAAATGAAATCAACGGAAACTATCTTTCGGATACTGTGAAGTACCATTTGAACTCTCGATTAAATTATGTTGTGAGGATTAGAGAATAGTTCCACATCAAACAAATACAAAAGTAAGTTGTATAAACAGAATATGTACAGTCGACATAAGAATCAGGAACATAGTACATGAGGCGATTGGTATGGGCGACACTCTTCTACGAGTCATGGAACTGAATGAAGCAAGAGGCGATTTCAGAGGAAAGGGTCGACGGAGAAATGATTTTCATGCAAGAACTGGAGGTAGATATAGACAGGAAAACGAATACCCTCAAAAGTGTAGACTCTGGCTGAACAGTAACGAGAATGTCGGCATACTGTGTTATCAGCATCCATCAGACGGTTATCCAAACGCGTTTTCTTACGTATCTCAGGAGGGTGAAAAAAGGATATAACAAAATTGATTCTTGTTCTTCAGAGCAATATCAAATAAGGCGTGCACAGTTTCCTTAAAACTGAGAGTAAAAGTGGGCCGCACATTTAGCACTAGCAGTTAAGTAAGGGTAGTAGTAATTGGTACTAAGGGGATACAGGCCGCAGACGGCGAGGAGCAGAAATTAGTATGGTGTATTGAACTCTTACAACGTGTTATAGAATTAATAAAGCGAGCTGAGTTGGAGAAAAATCAGTGGAGGGATTAAATTCTGCGACAGGGCGTCAAGTACCCATAAATAGCAGATCATGTTGTAGTGGTGCCTGATCCACCTAAAGAAGAAAGTAGGGTGAGCTTATCAGCATCCAAACCTGGAGGTTGACAGTATTCCACTGGATATATCTGAAGCGCCAGGAATGTTACATCAGGAATGTTACAACGTTATGTGGAAGAGAACAGACAGGAAAAGCCGACGGATAACATACAGATCTCACAAATTCAAACTTGATGGTCCTTGTAGACTGTGGGAAGAAACGAAGGAGGCTGACAGTAATACCAATAACTTTTGGCAGAAGACATTTTACAAGGAATATGTACGGGTCGTTACATAAAACCATATGATCGGTTTGATGCGCTACTTAATTTAGATGACCTGATTCTGCGTACAGCATCTTATAGTCAGTTTACAAACCCCTTAGAGTAGTTTCACGGCAGATGGTCGTAATGTGAAAACCTTACTAAAATCGTCAACTATAGGGAGACGCAAAACACATGGTGCATGGCGTCTAGAATCTATATTTGAATCGTGGATTTACTGAACACTTAAGTCCACATTTCCATGGTTCTGAGTTATGGGCACAGCAATGTTCCAATACCCAACTCGTATCGCTTAATATCAAGGTGACTTTATTCTTAACTCCTGTATCTTGTTTCCACTAACAGAATATTCGTGTTTACCCTCAAAACAGCCTTAGTCCAGGACTTAAGTGGATTTGCTTGTCAGATAATAATAATTATTAACGGTTTCATGTATGGCTTTAAGTTGGTAAAATGTCTATATTACCTCTGTCTGGTAGGCCTGCAATACGCAAGATGAAAACTAAAATAGCAGTTCTTTATGTGTGGTGTTGTTGAAAATGAAGAAAATAATGACTACACAAAGAGGAAAGGAATTAAAAGGGATGCAGACTACAAGAGATCTACAGTAAAACGTGCTAAAGTTAGAGGTTTGGAACACGTAAATTATGTGGGGAAGTCATTTCCACATGCACAGTTTGAATTTAATTTTGTTTCACAATATTGTTGAACGCAATATTCTTGTACTCATCATTGTAGCTTACCAGGACTGATAATAGCATTATTAATGCACACTCTTGTTTAAAAAACATTGTCAATATTTCTGATGTAGGAAACAATGTTTCAACTTTATTTCCGAAAATGCGTTGTTAGAAGCAGTTAACTGCATTACAGATTTTGGAACTAAGAATGAACGTCTTTTTACAGCGACCGCTTGGAAGTACTGCCATAAGAGAAGAGGAAGGAAAAACGAGCCTGGTACTAGAGCAGCTATGTTTAAGTATTAAGTGAAAGATGCAGACAAGCGGATAGAGGTATGTAAGCCAGCCTTTCTCAGTGTTGATTGTGTGACCGAATCCAGAATGAAGAGACTGTGTAAGTTGCTGCTTAGTAGCAAGTTACTAAAGACCAATTTGGAAAATACGAACCAGAGAACGCTTCTAGTCATATTCATATTGCGTCATTTCCAACTAAACAAACGCACTATGGAAACACAAATATTTACTGCTTAAACAGTAAACTACCTGTAAAACAATGCATGAAATGTTCCGTGTCTAATATCCTGAGAGTAATGTGTCCTACCACTGTCATCACGGATATTTCAGTAACCATTTCCGCTTCATATTTTATAGCCGCAGTGTAGAAAAATGCATTATGTGCGAAGAACTGAATGTTAAAGTGAAAAGCAGTGCACGTAATGGTTGCGCTAAACGTGTGGCTGCAGCACAGCTCCTAATTCACAAACGTCGCAGGAAAAGTTTTACGAAACACTGGAAGATGCAACCCAGTTATGCACTGAGAAAGAGGATTTTCTTAGCCTTAACAACTGGTTACATCCGAAAGTATGCACCTAAGATATCAGTCCAGAACATGTATTATTATCGTCAACTGATAGATCCAGTTATCACTGTGTATAATAAGAAAACTTTCTCAGTATCCTTCTACATCTACCATCAGGAGCAGGTTAAGAATAGCCCAAATGAGGTATGCAGTTTTCCCCTCCGTTATTTCATTGCCTGTGTCTCTGTAGTATTAAAGAACACTGGTTGTTTTGTGACAGCTGCCAAGAATAGAATAAGAACAATACTCTCATCAGATTTTTAATGACTGTAAGCGCTCAGGAGCACAACAAATTTCTTTTCCCTATCAGGGGACACACCTTTCTGCCAAATGATAGGGACTTTCCAGTAGTGAAAATACGACTGAGCGTGTGGACAGACGGTACACAAGGTAGGACGTGTAAGAATACATAATCAGCTGTAGTGTTAAAGGAAATTTTACAGTTGCTATCATTGAGAGTGAGGAAGTTCATGATTGTAACAACTCGTGGCCACATTATTACCAAAGAAATGCTAATTCCATAGAGACGTCTGTTAAGGACGTTCCTAGAGACAGAAAAGTATTTTTCTCAGTTTCAACAGCTACGGAATTCTGCTTTTCTCCAGAAGAGGTCGGATTAGTTGAGGCAAAACCACACTCTGGAGGAATAATTCAACATTCTTTCATCCTTGGGCCAACATGTCCACATATTGCACAACTAACGCACAGACTTGCTTATCCAAATGGTGTGTGTCAAATCATTGAACATAAAATTAAAGATATATTCAAAACGCTCAAGAACAATCTTGACTATGATGAATCCAAAGCATGTTATGAGAAAACTGCAGCTTGCGAAACAGACAAATGAGTAAAATGGCGATTTCGTTTTGGAAAGTTGGTCGTGTATCTTCCTTTCTATGGACGATTTACTGAATGGAATTTTTGAATAAAGAAAATACATTTTTCTGTGTTTATAATAAGCCAAAATTTTAACATGAAGGGAACACAAGACGATGCTTTTGTAATAACAGTTTTATGTAATTTCGATTAATGTACCACATGATGCAACAATTTAGTGCAGTATTCAGTTCAGTAAGATAATAGACAGATTTTTTATTATTTTTGAAAATGTACCTCTAGGGACTTACGTCATTTTGCGAATTCACGATTCTATGCTCTCCAAAGAATTCACGTGCTAACAAGGAGACAGACTTTTCTTCAAAATTGCCAAAGAGAATGAGTACTTATAGTTTCTACTAGATATTATTTCAGAGCTGGATGTTTCACTTCAGCGATCTACATCCCTGCCTTTTTGTATTGCCACCTTTTATTAGGAACTATTTGGGACAGATGTTGAAGAGTGTTTATGAATTCTTTAGTTAATTTTACACGTTGTTTTAAGAATTAAAAAGGGAAATTGATGGGCTGAATTTAGATTTAGTGCAAATTACTGAACTGTTCAGGCAGGAAGAAGGACATAAGATAGGTCCGTTCCGTAGGGGTTATACAGGAGTATGCTAAATGTTGAGTGAGAAAATAGGAATGCTGGAAAGCTACTAAGAAAACCCTAGTGAACTTCTTATTGTTGCCAAAATAAACAGAAAACCAACACCCACTACAGTAGTACTGGCTTATTGCCAGCTAGCTCCACAAATGATGAAGAAGTAGAAAGAATATATCATGAGATAAATGAAATCATTTAGACAGTTACAAGCAGAAAAAATTTAATAGTGGCAGGGGACTGGGATTCGATAACTGAGAAAAAAAGAAGGAACAGTAGTAGGAGAATTTTCAGTTGGAGAAAGGAATGAATGAGGATGAGGAAGTCACCTCTGAGAATCTTACGCAAAGCTTAAATAATATTCGATAATATTTCGTTGAAAAGGAAAACATTAAAATAAAAAGGAACAGAGGAAGCTATGTACATGGAACAGACTTGGAGACACAGGAAAGTTTAAAACAGATTACATAATGGTAAGACAGAGAATTCGTAATCAGATTTTAAAATCCAAAAAATTTCACTGGACAGTGTGGAGTTATACGATATTTAATTGCTTGTGAACAGCAGATTAAAACTGCAGAAGTTCCAAAAAGGGAAGATATTAAGGAGCATTATACAACAATAGATGAAGAAAGGAATCGAATGCAATAGGTCTGAGAGATTGAGTAGGGAAGGCAGCAGTAAAATAAACTGCAGAAAATGAAGTGTGGGAAAGGAAGTACAGATGACTAAGGAACGAAATCGACACAAAGTGCAAAACAGCTACGCAGAAGTGGTTAGAGGAGAGATTCAATGCAATACAGGCATGTTTAGCTAGTAGAAAGAAAGTTGCCACTTAAAAGGAAATTAAAGAGATGGGTGGAGAGAGGAGAAGCATGTACATAAATTTTAAGAGCTCATACAGGAAGCAAGCACTAAGCAAAGAAAGGAAAGATGCAAGGGATGTAACCGGGTTCATACGAGGGGAAGAATGTTGAGGACAATGTGGCGGAAAAAGGAGAGACATTAAGTGAACATGAGGTAGGAGACTTGAAAGTATGAGAAATACTTAAGGAACAAAGAGTAACTGCGAACTGTTGGACGTGTTAACGTTTGAAATGAGTTCTTCATGATTGTGGAATACAGCTCGTTCAGGTCGTAGCGATGAGCGGCAGAGTTCTTGGCGGTCAGTTCTCGTGAAGTAGGTCTTCGCCTCTCCAAGGACAGAGTGTGTGTGTGTGTGTGTGTGTGTGTGTAGGTGGGTGGGTGGGTGGGTGAGTGTGGGGCGGATGTCGGTGCTTTGGCATGCCCTCGGCCGCCCTTCCTTCCCGTGTGACGGGCGTGGCCCCGTAGCCGCAAGGGGATGACCCCACTACGTTCCGCTAGACTGGGCGTGACGTGTCCCGCGGGTGGCCGCACCAGAGTCCCCTAGGAGCGGCCCCTCAATACCCCTGACACTGCAGCACACAGCGTCCGGCGTCCGCGGCCCGACGCCTGTGGCACAGTCACGGAACAACGGGATGCAGAGCGCGGTGTTAAGCAAGCAGTCAGAAATCAATGGAAATGCAGTTCATAAATGTGAACAGTGTTTTAACAAAGTTAGGAAAAGCAGGAAAAAATCGCTTGCATTCCTTTCGAACCACCTAAGCGGGAATGCAATGTGGCTTAAATTCAAGGAAACAGCATCGGCGGGAGCTGAGAGTTTAATAGCAAATAAATTGGTAAAATACGGAACAGAACCCCCATGATATACAAAACAGGTCAGAACACTGTTGCAGAAGCAATGAAAGAAGCATACCAAATTTAAGAGTCATGAAGTTCTCAAGACTGACGAAGCTTTACAAAAGCTCGAAATTTAGCGCAAGATGCTTTTAGCCGGTTCCACAACGAAACTCTATCACGTAATCTGGCAAAACATCCAAAGAGATTCTCTTCGTATTTAAATTATACGTGCGCCAAGACGCAATAAATACGTTCACTACACAATAGCGATGGTAATTTTACGGCTGACCGTGCCACTAAGGCAATGTTATACACGGTTTCCGGAATTCTTTCAGCAATAGGGGCAAAGTAAACATTCCAGAATTTGAATCCAAGATGCTGCAAACATAATTAACCTAGAATTAGATATGCTCCGTGTGGCAGAGCCGCTTAAATTATTTGTAAGAGCAATTCGTTCGGTCAGATAGTGTAGCAATCAAATTACTTTCTGAATATACCGATTTAACAGGTCTGGGATTAACAATAATACACAACCGCAGTAGGATTTCAGTGGACATACTGCGTTTGAAAATTATGAATTACCTCAGTAAAAATAATCTACTGATAGCAGGAATTAAGAAAATCTAGTTCTAGTGAAACAGAACGAGCTCTTTTTTCTCACGAAGTCGTCAGTGCTATCTACAAGACATCTCCAATTGATTCCCTGATCCCAGATTTGGAACAAGCGTTTCATGCTTTTTCTTATAAGCGGCTTCAAATCTAGTAGTGTACCTATGGAGCATCGTCCTAGTTGTGCTACTGAATTCGTGACTGCCTGTATGAGGTCAGTTATTAACAGAATGTTAACGACTGAAACAGAAGTGATACCTGTCCTTCCTAAAGAAAGTTTTAAGGGCCCTCTGCTGTTTCTAATCTATAAACTGATTTAGGACACAATGTGGGCAGCCATCTTAGATGGTAGATTATGCTGTCGTACACCGTCTGGTAAAGTCTGCGGAAGATTAAAGCCAAATGAAGGAAAGTTGCAATTGTCTCTGCACAATGAAAAATGTGACGTCATCCAAAAAGGAATCCGTTTCATTTCGGTTACGTGATAAAGCACAAAAATCTAAAACCCTCAGTTCAGCGAAATTCCAAGGAGTAACAGCTACGAACAACTTAAATTGGAACGATTACATACTTTATATGATGGGGAGACGAATGAAAGACTGCATTTTATTGACAGAACACTTAGAATATGAATCAGGTCTAATAAAGAGAATACCTGCACCACACCTGGCCGTCCTCGGCTAGAGTACCGCTGTGCGGTATGGATCGTTACGAGACAGGATTGCTGACCGATGTGGCCGAGCGGTTCTATGCGCTTCAGTCCAGAGCCGCGCTGCTGCTACTGTCGCATGTTCGAATCGTGCCTCGGCCGTGGATGTGTATGATGTACTTAGGTTAGTTAGGTTTAAGTAGTTCTCAGTCTAGAGGACAATGACCTCAGATGTTAAGTCCTATAGTGCTTAGAGCCATCTGAACCATTTGAAGGATACAGGATTCACAGAGGACACAGGAAATGTTCAAAGAAGGGCAGATCGTTTTGTATTATCGCGAAATAGGAGGAGAATGTGACTCATGTAATACACTAGTTTGGGTGGGAATCAAAAAGAAAGGCAGTTTTCGTTGCGGCGAGTTTTCAATCTCTAGCTTTGAAACGCCCCCTTAGAAAAATTATGCATGACTGTTCAAATGGCTCTGAGCACTATGGGACCTAAAACCTATGGTCATCAGTTCCCTAGAACTTAGAACTACTTAAACCTAACTAACCTAAGGACATCACACACATCCATGCCCGAGGCAGGATTCGAACCTGCGACCGTAGCGGTCACGCGGTTCCAGACTGAAGCGCCTAGAACCGCACGGCCACACCGGCCGGCTATACATGACTGTGTTTAAACTGAAACACAATATTTTTAGCGCAACGCAATCTGACTTTCAATAATCCCTACAAAAGAATGGCCCTGACTAACATTAACCTATGCTTTTCACAAATAACTTACCTCACAAAAATCTACGTTACTCGAACTACTGCAATACAGCGAGCGCCACTACTGCCAGCGAAATAAAAGATTAAAACTACTGAAGGCACTAACTACTGATAGGCATAGTTAGCAAAGGAAAGATTTTGATAGAGAACAAACAATGTATTTACCTTAATGGTGTTCAAAAGTCATAACATATATAGCAGTTCATGACATCCTTTCTTACAAATGTACTGTTTCTGATGGACACACGTCCAGATCATCCGCTCTCAAAAATCCGCCATCTGACTTCCCCACGTCCACCACTGCTGGCGGCTTACCTCCAACTGCGCAACGCTCCGCGCTGTTAACATCCAGCTGCCCAACACTACAACGGCAGACAACAATGCAAACTAGCCACCGACTGCACACAGCACAGCCAGTGATTTTCATACAGAGCGCTACGTGGCGTTACCAATAAGAAAACCTAAACAGCCTTCTTACAGCTTTCTCCTACAAATATGAAAATATTTTGTTGACACTAAACCTACAGAGAATGAGAGAATCAGAGCTCGCACGGAAAGAGGTAAGTGTTCGTTTTTCCCATGAGCTATTCGGGATCATAACGGTAGAAAAATCGAGTGAAAGTGATTAGAAGAACCCTCTGCCAACACTTAACTCTCAACTCCAGACCATTCCTGTAGATATAAATGCTATAAAAAACGTAAGATACCACTAAGAAATCGAGGACAGCTTTCAATCGAAAACTTAGGACTCTGTAATGTGCCGCTAGAGTTTCAGTGGTTGCACTTTCGATGAATAAGTAAAAAGCGTTAATGATGCTTAGCACATTAATGAACCAAATCATCAGGACCACTGGCTACCTCGAAAATTAATGCCGTGCGATGGCTCTGCGGGCTCATGACGTGTGAAGGAAAGTACCAGAAATGAAATGAAATGAGCGTATGGCATCGTTGGCCGGGAGGCCCCCTCAGGGGAAGTTCGGACGCCAAGTGCAAGTCTTGTCGATGCCATATTGGGCGAGCTGCAGCCCGCTGATGAGGATGAAATTATGAGGAGGACAACGCAACACCCATTCCCCAGGCGGAGAAAATCTCCAACCCGCCCGGGAATCGGACCCGGGCCCGCTTGCATGGGAGTTGAGCACGTTACCACCCAGCTAAGCAGGTGGACATATACCAGAGTCAAAGGGGTACAAGCGTCTCCGAAACGTCGAATTTAGCCGTCTGTACGCGCGATGCTATCGTGAGCATGTGTGGAGAGCACTTGAATGACGTTGAAACCATTTGTAGGCAAAAAAGTTGTGGGATGTGGCACATCTGGCGACAGATCTTTCACAGGGTTCCGGAACGCGCGTTACTGAGCATCGTGCTGCTCAGCAGACATCCCCTACCTTTTCCAAAGTTCACCCGAGTATACTATTAATTACGATTACAGTGAGCGTCTGACCACCGATATTAGACCGTAGATCAATCAAAACGTGTTAACCAGTCGGATAAATCACGTTTATTGTTCCGCCTGTTCGATGGTTGTGTTGGGATACATCGTCATCGAGGCGAACAGTTGCTCGATACTTGTATCGCGCTACAGACGTATGCCAGAACTATAGGGGACAATAAAATGAGCTTTCATGGGTCCTGTATTAGTAATCGAAGTCACATGACAGTTATGGACTACGTCAACATTATGTAAATCCACTTGCATCCTTTCATGCTTGATATCTTCTCAGATGGCAACGGAATAATCCAGTAACGTAACTAACCATCTCGAAAGACTATAAAAGTACTACAGTGCTTTCCCCGAGGAGCATGATATACGCACCTTGACATCTTGGATACCAAATTAATCTTAGCTGAAACAAACGGATCTGAGATGGTGTCGGACGCAAGATTCGTACCCCCCAAAGCACCGGCCAGTAATTTACGGGAATTAAATGACATGTGTGTAGACATCTGATGGCAAATACCTACGGACAACTCCCAAGGTTTTGTCTAATCCATGATATACAGGATCATACCGTATTGTGTTTTTCAAGTTTACCACTACGATATACTATTGGCCATTAAAATTGCTACACCAAGAAGAAATGCAGTTGATAAACGGGTATTCGTTGGACAAATATATTATACTAGAACTGACATGCGATTACATTTTCCATGCAATTTGGGTGCATAGATCCTGAGAAATCAGTACCCAGAACAACCACCTCTGGCTGTAATAACGGCTTTGATATGCCTGGGCTGAGAGTCAAAGAGAGCTGAGCTGGCGTGTACCGGTACAGCTGCCCATGCACCTTCAAAACTATACCACAATTCATCAAGAGTAGTGACTGGCGTATTGTGACGAGCCAGTTGCTCGGCCACCATTGACCAGACGTTTTCAATTGGTGAGAGATCTGGAGAGTGTGCTGGCCAGGGCAGCAATCGAACATTTTCTGTATCCAGAAAGGCCCGTTCAGGACCTGCAACATGCGGTCGTACATCATCCTGCTGAAATGTAGGATTTCGCAGGGATCGAATGACGGATAGAGCCACGGGTTGTAACACATCTGAAATGTAACGACCACTTTTCAAAGTGCCGTCAATGCGAACAAGATGTGATCGAGACGTGTAACCAATGGCACCCCATACCATCACGCTGTTTGATACGCCAGTATGGCAATGACAAATACAAACTTCCAATGTGCGTTCACCGCGATGTCGCCAAACACGGATGCTGCCATCATGATGATGTAAACATTACCTGGATTCATCCGACAAAATGACGTTTTGCCATTCGTGCACCCAGGTTCGTCGTTGAGTACACCATCGCAGGCGCTCCTCTCTGTGATGCAACGTCAAGGGTAATCGCAGCCATGGTCTCCGAGCTGATAGTCCATGATGCTGCAAACGTCGTCGAACTGTTCGTGCAGATGGTTGTTGTCTTGCAAACGTCCCCATCTGTTGACTCAGGGATCGAGTATTGGCTGCACGATCCGTTACAGCGATGCGGATAAGATGCCTGTAATCTCGATTGCAAGTGATACGAGGCCGATGGGATCCAGCACGGTGTTCCCTATTAACCTCCTGAAACCACCGATTCCATATTCTGCTAAGTCATTTGATCTCGACTAACGCGAGCAGCAATGTCACGATACGTACGATAAACCGAAATCGCGATAGGCTATAATCCGACCTGATGGTACGCATTTCTTCTCCTTACACGAGGCATCGCAACAACGTTTCACCAGACAACGCCGGTGAACTGCTGTTTGTGTATGAGAAATCGGTTGGAAAATTTCCTCATGGCAGCACGTTGTAGGTGTCGCCACCGGCGCCAACCTTGTGTGAATGCTCTGAAAAGGTAACCACTTGCGTGTCAGAGCATCTTCTTCCTGTCGGTTAAATTTAGCGTCTGTAGCACGTCATCTTCATGGTGTAGCAATTTTAATGGCCAGTAGTGTATTAAGAAGGTGGTCGTATTATACTTCTTCAAAATTGGTAAGGAGCGAATATCCACAGTCAATGACTGTCGACATGTAACCACTCATAGGCGGCAGCAGTAGCAGTGGAGGCTATACAGGGTGTTACAAAAAGGTACGACCAAACGTTCAGGAAACATTCCTCACACACAAATAAAGAAAAGATGTCATGTGGACATGTGTCCGGAAACTCTTAATTTCCATTTTAGAGCTCATTTTAGTTTCCTCAGTAAGTACTGTACTTCCTCGATTCACCGCCAGTTGGCCCAATTGAAGGAAGGTAATGTTTACTTCGGTGCTTGTGTTGACATGGGACTCATTGCTCTAGAGTACAAGCATCAAGCACATCACTACGTAGCATCAACAGGTTAGTGTTCATCACGAACGTGGTTTTGCAGTCAGTGCAATGTTTACAAATGCGGAGTTAGCAGATGCCCATTTGATGTATGGATTAGTACGGGGCAACAGCCATGGCGCGGTACGTTTGTATGGAGACGGATTTCCAGAACGAAGGTGTACCGAAAGGCGAAGCAATTGATCGGCGTCTTAGGGAGCACGGAACATTCCAGCCTATGACTCGCGACTGGGGAATACTTAGAACGACGAGGACACCTGCAATGGACGAGGCAATTCTTCGTGCAGTTGACGATAACCCTAATGTCAGCGTCAGGGAAGTTGCTGCTGTACAAGGTAACGTTGACCACGTCACTGTATGGAGAGTGCTACGGGAGAACCAGTTGTTTCCGTACCATGTACAGCGTGTGCAGGCACTATCAGCACCTGATTGGCCTCCACGGGTACACTTCTGCGAATGGTTCATCCAACAATGTGTCAATCCTCATTTCAGTGCAAATGTTCTCTTTACGGATCAGGCTTCATTCCAACGTGATCAAATTGTAAAGTTTCACAATCAACATGTGTGGGCTGTCGAGAATCCGCACGCAATTGTGCAATCACGTGATCTACACAGATTTTCTGTGAACGTTTGGGCAGGCATTGTTGGTGATGTCTTGATTGGGCCCCATGTTATTCCACCTACGCTCAATGTTTCCATTCCATGATTAATGTGATTTGAAGAGAAGTAATAAAATGAGCTCTAACATGGAAAGTAAGCGTTTCCGGACACATGTCCACATAACATGTTTTCTTTCTTTGTGTGGGGGGAATGTTTCCTGAAAGTTTATCCGTACCTTTTTGTAACACCCTGTATATTAGTAGTGGAGTGTTAAGTTTATAATGTAAAATGGTACAGATTTCATCATACTGGAAAGCAGGGTAACAGACGAAAATAACGTTCGTGTTTGACACAGGACATTTTCGGAACATAGAGGTCGATAGTGATTTCGTAGTATGGAATATGCGCTCCTCAGGCTCTAATGCAAATTTTGCAACTCTTACTCATACTGGCGACCATCAAGTTCAAGCATCCCAGGAAGATATTGTCCCAGTAATCTCTCAAGGCCGTTTCCACTTCTTTCACTGTACGAGGAAGGTATGTTGGTTGAGAAACACGTCTGCGAAGAGCACATCAGCCATCCTCTGTAGAATCCGGGCCGCGAGAATGCACAGGTCACTCATACGTTCCATATCTTCACTTTAAATGTGCCGGTCACCGCAGTGGTACTATGGGGCAGGCAGTGTAATCCATAAAAAGAAATTCGGGACCTGCTGCACTTCTAAACAGACGGACATTATCCGCAATAGTCTCCCTGCAAGACCACTATGCTGTAAGTGCACCTCGCGCAAAAACATAGAGCGGTACTCGAACGTTGTGCATAACCCTGCCCACACTGTATCACCCAGGCTATAGTGATGACGCTTATAAAAATTCTGTGCTATGTTACATTTTCCATCTCTGTCCACACTAATTGGTGGTCACAATCACTTCAAACAGTAAGGCGGGATTCGTCGGTAAACATCACTCTGGATCACTGTTGATTATCCCAGCCAACATGCACCCTACACGTACGAACTCTCGACGATGGCTTGGCTGAAGTGGAACGCATTTAACAGCATAAAAACCAGCCTCATTGAATCGCTGTGAAGTAGTTGTGGAAAAGACACGTGTACCGACAGTGGTTACAAAGTCTGCAGCAATCTGCCTAGCAGTGAAATATCTGTTACTTTTCGCCAGGGTTACATATCGATCCTCTTGTGGTGTGGTGGTCCGCGTACGAACACCAGCATGCTTTTATACAGCATTTCAACTGTCAGCTGCTTTTCTTTTTTTTTTTTAATCGCGACAACTTTGAACATGCCCAGTACTGCTGCCACAGTAGCGACACTGTGATAAGCTTCAAGCCGTACAACTACTCGTCCATGATTGTAAGCACTCAGATAATGTTTTGCTACCATACCACACAGAATGTTGCAATAATCAGTTCTACAACAGCTATCGCAAACACCATACTGCATGAACTGTCGAACGCATACAGAGCACTCGTGGTCAGGCTTCGCTGTAGTTAACACGCCCCGCCTTCTACATTTCCTTCTACTGTCATTGGTCGTGTATTCCATAGAGACTGTCGGTTGTTCTGTAGGAGTTGGGAGTTCTTCCTTGCCAGGAAATTTAATTTGACTTGGGTGGAGACAGTGAGGTGAGCCAGATCCAATTCGAATCAGCACACATGACTACCTTCCGTTTGTAATGTTTAGGTTGGTTTCGATGCTCGCTTTTAGGTTGGTATATAATGTTTGATTCTTATTAACGTTAGTAACTCCGAAACGACGTAGATGACGCAGAGAAAAGTGATCTAATATAACACGTATTGGAGGGGGGGGGGAGGGCGCAAATGTTGGAAAAATCCCAAAAGTGAATGATAGATGTTGAACATGTGACGTCATCAGATGGTGTAGCTCACTGTACGTGCAGCGGTGGAGCCCATCGGTCTGCCGCACCTGATCATCCCAGCGCAATTGAAGTGTTCGGTATGGCTCCAAACCTACGTGGGCGGCTTTAGCATGTGGCGCTCAGAGTCTTCCATCTGACTGGCGGTATTTTTTGCATTCGGTCAGACGGTTAGGTCTTTACGCTGAGGTAATATCCATTGTTTAATTTACCGGCCTCACGCTCTCCGCTCATTGACAGCAAAGTACAGTGAAAACGAAAACCTACCATATTGCATCACAAGTAAACGAGAATTAACTTCCGAATTGCATCGCTACAGTAAACAACCTACATGTTCTCTACTGAAGAAAAACTGTAAACAGGAGGGACGGTAGGAAAGAAACACAAAATAAGAACAGCTATTGCTTGTTGATAGCGAGGACAATAATTTAATACCATCTATGTTTACAGCAGATCACGATTACGAAAGGCGTTCGAAAACAGAGAAGCCGAGTGGAGCGATGTATGGCACTGACACTATCGGCGAGCGCAGGATCAACAAGCCGAATCGCTATACGTGCGACCAATTACGTCATCTGGTGACGTCACATGTCCCAAATTTTTCGTCCACTTTTGAGGTATTTACAGACATTTGCGGGCCCGTGTCTCTTATATTAAATCACTTGTCTCAGCGTCATCTTCATCATTTTGGGGGCTTGTAAACAGTGATAAGAATTTCCACGTAAATCGTTGGAACAACTACAAGAAGAAGAATTAAAATTCTTACAGCAATCATTTACTTAAATAAACCATAATAGAGCTATTGAACTTCACACTAGTTATTTCTGTCACTGATAGGTCTGTATTACGCGACGGATACTACGATAGTAATAAATCATAGAGGCATAGATTCGGCTGCATCTAGCCGTCGATACATACTCTATCTGCTATGTCATACACAGTTTGTGCCTATACAGAGATTAATATGTCACTTATTTTTAAATATTTCACTTCTGTAGGAGGTGAGGTAGCTTACTGGACGTTAGTAGTCTTGGAATCGAAAATCCCATCCTCCATGTTTATATATTTCATGGTATCACCAACATAAGTTTTGCGAATTCCTTCGATACACGTTCAGCTAATGCCGCATAAGCGCCCCCCCCCCCCCCCTTTCCCGCAATCCTCTGCCCCTTGTCCTATGAGTCACTCCGACAGGTCACATATTATACCACGTGTTCATTCAACCCCAATATGTGTGTGGATGGGAAATTACGCACCTTTATAGCATTGATCGTTTTGAGGGAGATCACAGATTCTACAAAGAATTTCTACGCTGTGACTGCACCCACTATTGTCTTATCAGGACTGGAACAGTATTCTTAGCCATAATTTATTGAAAATCCATTGGGCAGGAAATTCCATTGTAGCTGAATTCTTGAATGTATTCCTCAAACACAATGTCCTTCCAGGGCCAGAGTTATCATCTGTACAAAGACCTACCAGTTCACATTCGTCATACTTGTTGATCTAAAATATGTTCATAGACTTACGACTGAGAAGCCTCATAAAATAAAAATTGTAGGAATAGCCAGCCACATTTTTGACAAAATACCAGCATTGTGTAAAGACATAAACTAATTGATAGGAGAGGCAAATGTGAACTTTATAAAACGAAAACTAGGTATCATTTGATGAAACATTTAGTAAGACGCAAATAGAGTAGATGAACTTTAAATGCGAACATTTTTAGGTTAGGCTTTACCGTGACTGTTACTGACTTTAAATGAAACAACAAATTTACTGTTACCAGTCACCGTTTTATTTTAATTTTTCCACGAAGGTTTAAACCTCCATCATCGGGTGGGTTTACTTTAGTTAGTATTACATATGTGTGTATGTTGTGTTACGATTTTGGAGGAACTTGTGGCACTGCCTAGTGGGGAAACAAAACACTATTTCAGAATATGGTTTTGGATAACTTTTTACAAAAAATTAAACTGATATCTAATGGTAAACTTTAATAAGTAAACTAGAGTACCTCCAGTGGTCACAGGTTCCTTTTTCTGTCGTAACACTTCACATATCTATCTGCATATTTTATAACATTAACCAGTGTATTACCTCAACCTTTAGGCAGCTAATATATGCAACATGTAATCTTAAGACTCCTTTCCATGTAAATGTTTGTTCTCATATAATCACTCCTTCCTCTCTCTCTCTCTCTCTCTCTCTCTCTCTCTCTCTCGCTCGCTCTCTCTCTCTCTCTTCCTTCAAAGAGTGCCATCTATTTATGATTTTACTGCTGTAGCCAATACGGTCATTGTAATTCAAGCCTGTAACATTTCACCTAATTGTTATTAGCAAGTATGAAGTTTAAGCCATTTTAACATTTCACCTGATTGCATAAACGAGTACGAATGTTTAGCTGTTTTAACCTTTCAAAATTGGATTTATGTACCACCTGAAGTACACACACATGTATTCGACACCTCAAAACAAACACCCCCAAATGGTTTAAACGATTATTCTGTAATAATGTTGTTACGATGTATATTCTTTGCACTTTGCGATTATGTCTTCTCTTCTGCTGTACGAACCTTGCACCCAGCTGATTCCAGACGCCATATTTGTTTACAAATGTGGCAGTATACATGTGAAGTGCCACGACAGAAAAAGGAACCTGTGACCACTGGAGGTACTCTAGTTTACTTATTAAAGTTTACCATTAGATATCAGTTTAATTTTTTGTAAAAAGTTATCCAAAACCATATTCTGAAGCCGGCCGCGGTGGTCTCGCGGTTCTAGGCGCGCAGTCCGGAACCGTGCGACTGCTACGGTCGCAGGTTCGAATCCTGCCTCAGGCATGGATGTGTGTGATGTCCTTAGGTTAGTTAGGTTTAAGTAGTTCTAAGTTCTAGGGGACTGATGACCACAGCAGTTGAGTCCCATAGTGCTCAGAGCCATTTGAACCATTTTGAACCATTTCTGAAATAGTGTCTTGTTCCTCCAAAATCGTAACACAACATACACACATATGTAATACTAACTAATGTAAATCCACCCGATGATGGAGGTTTAAACCTTCGAAACGCGTCGTGGAGAAAATAAAATAAAACGGTGACTGGTAACAGTAAACTGGTTGTTTCATTTAATAGAGTAGATGAAGTCTTAGAAGTATCTGAGAATGGCAACGTGCGGCCATGAAAATTGGTCAGTATATGCTGAGCCAAATGTAAGGAAACGGAAGTCAATTTATTAGTTTAAAACTGGAATATTTCTTTTTGTCAAGGAAAGACATCGCTCCCAGAACTTCTGAACATCCTATACTGGAATACTCAAACATTCGTGATCCCTGTCAGAAAAATTTAACTGGTAAGAACAAGTGTCGACAAAGAAGGGGATAAATGTCTCATATGTTCGCCTTGTGAGAGGAATTGACATTAATACTAAAAAGTCTCTGCTGCGTAGCACGACGAAGAGCATCTGATAGGTCGTGACAGTATATTTAGAAACTGTCAATTTTCAGGTGACAGTGAGCTCTTACATATTGAAGTCTGTTAACATCCACACAATTAATTATAAACTGAAGTCTTCAGCTTATTATATCTGAATGCAGATTGTGGCTAATCTCGAGAACATCGGTGGGTATTTTCCTACGATTTTCAATAACATGTACACATTAATAAAGAAGATACATGTATATACAGTCTCCAATCACATTAAAGTGACCGCTAGTCAAAGGCCTGATTAACCTCGGGACCACTGCGAGACAGGGACGTGGAACCATGCCGACCCCAGTCACTGTGGCCAACTTCGCCAGGTCTCTTGGTTAAGGCTCAACAATTCGAACGGCCTGATCGAAGTCCCAGACTTTCTCGATTGGTTTTAAACCCGGGAATTCTAGTGAACAGGACCACGCACGTACCATGAGAGAGGTGTGAACGTTGCATTTTCCAGCTAATCGATGCCATTTTGTCGAGGTCGGTCGGTTGTTTCGGGGGGAGGGGATCAAACAGCGAGGTTATCTGTCCCATCGGATTGGGGAAGGATGGGGAAGATATTCGACTGTGTCCTTTAAAAGGTACCATCTGGGCATATGCCTGGAGCGATTTAGGGAAATCACGCTAAACCTAAATCAGGGTGGCCGGACGGGTGTTTGAACTGTCGTCCTCCCGAATTCGATGTCGGGGAAATACATACTGTGCGTAAGGACGGAAATGACCCTCAAGGCTTGATGCCTTCTTCTCTTGATCCATTGTACCTTCCATAATAACGGATCGCCCACGTCTATTCGCGTGTACACATCTCCGTAGCCGTAGTTCGCCCTCACCTGTGGCCTGCAGTTTTTCACGGTTGCGTCGGCGATTGTTTTGAGTTGTACCATTATGCCATGTGATGATGATGAGGTTCCATACTCCGAGGAGCGTAGGGGATGATGCGGGAGACCCGCACCGCCGACTAGACACCGTCCTAGCGGAGATGGTTTGCCATTGCCTTCCACCGACCGTAATGGGGATGCGATGTACTGTATACTATAATCACAGCGGCACGCGATAGGTTTACAAACTTAGCCGTTTGTAAATGTTTCCACCCTTGGCTCGAAAGGCAGTGCGGGTACGCTATTGGACGTTAGAAAAAATGTCTCAATTTCCGCATTACGATAACCACTGCACTGCTTTCGGCGGCCTTCAAGCGACACTCTTTATATACCGTCCACTGTTCGTACTGTCACCTGGTGTCTGTGAGTGGTTATTGCACGTAGACGCTGAACAGAATCGGTGGTCATTAATGTGTCTGGGCTATGTTATTTACTGTTTACAGGGTGAAAAGTATTTAAACCGACCAACTCTGGGAGGTTGCTGGGGACATCAAAACAAATATTTTTCCCTAATCTCATTTTTTCCTCTGAGGATTATTTAAACCGGTGGAGGCCGTATTACGCTCTTCAGTTGTTAGAGGCCGTATTACGATCTTCAGTTGTTACAGGGAGTAGTTGTAGGCAACTGCTGTCCACCAGTGTAGTAGTGCATTGTCTCAGTTTACTAATGTAGCGATACACCTGGAGTGAGTACACTGATATGGTTGGTGCATACTACGTAGCGCACCACAACGGACGAGCTGCACAGCGGGTTTATCAACAACAATATCCTAATCGTCGTATTCCGCATCATACGACCTTTGCTGCTGTGTACCAACATCTGCGTGAGACCGGGTCATTTAGCACATTACCTGGACAGGGACGCCGTCGCACGGTAAGAATTTGAGGAAACCTGTGGTGCGGGATCCTTCAATCAGCACTCGTGCAATTGCACATAACGTGGGGACGAATCAGACGAATGTAAGAACAGTCCTTCGAGAGCAGTTGTTAAGTCCATTTCACTTACAGTATGTCCACAACCTGGAACCAGTTGATTACCCACCCGGAGCACAATTTTCGCAATGGTACCTGGAACACTGTGAAATGCATCCTACATATCCATCCTCTGTGTTTTTTACCGGTGTGTGATGGAGTCTTCAACATGCGGAATTCGCATGTTTGGAGTGAGGATAATCTGCATGCCACAGTCACTAGCGCTCATCAAGTGCGGTTCTTCGTTAATGTGTGGGACTATTTAATTGGGTCATATCTGCTACCTAGGCCATTAAATGGCAGGCACTCTTAGAATTTTCTCTCCAGAGTATTGCCAGAATGTGCTGGAAGACGTCCCGCTCCCTGCAAAACAAAGCATGTGGTTCCAACATGACGGGGTGCCGGCACATTTCAGTCGTTGTGTGCGTCGACTCCTGGACCGACGATTCCCAGAAACGTGGATTGGCTGAGGTGGTCCTGTACCATGGCCTGGTCGATCCCCAGATATGTCCCCTCTGGACTTTTTGTGTGGGGAGAGATGCGCAACCTTGTTTACGCAACTCCTGTTGCATCAGAAGAGGATCTGGTTGCCCGGATAGTAGCAGCAGCAGGAACAATTCAGTATACTTCTGGGGTTTTTGCCCGTGTCAGACGGGACATGATCCGACGGTGTAACCTTTATTTACGTGTCAATAGAGGCATTTTTGAAAATCAACTGTAATTGAAATTGGGTTGTGTTAATGTGTTGTCTCTTGATCATAAAAAAATGGAAAAGTGTTTTTTGCCGCCAGAGAAATCTTCCTCTACCGGTTTAAATACTCCTCACAGGAAAAAAATGACATTAGGGTAAATATATGTTTTGATGTCCCCTACAACCTCCCAGAGTTTATCTGTTTAAGGGGCTCCGGAACGCCCTATACTTGCAATGTTAAAATAACGCTTATAAATTACATCTTTCCTCACAAAGTATTTCAGGTAGGAAGTTGAACTTTTTGCAGATTATTTATTGGAATATGGGCTACAACTTAACACAGGGATTTTACAAAATTTTAGTTCAGTTATTAAAGATGATTTTTTTCAATTGTAATGAAAATTCACAACATTTTTTTGCAATTTTTTATTTATATATTCAAAAATATACAGTTTTTTGGAAAAAGGCTGTGTTAAATTATGCAGAAGGTACTGTGTAACATTTACTGAAAGTTTGAAACAAATATGTTTGGAAGATCCTTAGAAAACATGTAATTAGTATGAGAAAATAAAAGTTTTGGGAATCGAGCGACAAAAATTGGATTAACTTTTTAGTGGATTCCAGGTCCATAGGATGGATTGTCTTCATCATCTGCAAACTCCTCCTCCAGCTTCCTCTTGTTCCTCCTCCTGTTTACTCTTGCTTGTATTTCTAGACTCTTTACAGCCCTGTCTGCAGCCCGAAGGCGTTCCTTGTCTAAAGCAAGCATCGCTCGTACCATGTTAGAACCTATCTTCATTCCCATATTTCTAAATACCTCGCACCTTACAATGTTGCCAACATTTCTCCTTTTCTTAAAAGCCTTCAGAGGATTTCTAATAACTTTACTTTTACTCATTATTATACTTCAACAAAACAGAGACTCAAGAAACAGAATTAATTACGAATATTTTCGAGATTACGACAGAGTAAATAAACATGAAACAATCGACAATCACACCAGCGATATATATTGAACCATCACAGGTTAGCCACAACACATACTTTATCTCACATCACTAAAATGTACCTGATGAACACGGACGTCAATAATAACACCATTTGACAGCAGTTTAACAGCGCCACAGTGGGTCACGCCCATGTAGAACACATTTCAAAAAAAAAATTAAAAATAGTTGTAGTCTTCGTAATTGAATGAATTATATATCTATTAAAAGGTAATAGTCTGCAGATTCAGAAAACGCAAAAAAGTAAAAATTGAACTTTTCATGATTTTGAGCCTTTCCAGAGACCCTTAAATACTTTTCACCCTGTATAGTTAAGTGTCATAAAAATAAAATGGTACACCTGGATAGACGACATCGACTTTAATCCGATGGTGACGTATGCCACCCGAGGGACAGTAGATGTATTGGTAATGGTTCCAACATCTACCGCCAATGGATAGCGTTGTGGCATAGCTACCAGAGCGCCATCTGTGTCTACCCTTTAATAGGTAATGCTCACAACCAGGAGGCACGGTGTGGTGGAAGCATATGAATCAAGATCCAACCATGCCACGGAGACGCACTTCTGCTTCCCACGGCCAACTGAGCGAGTTTGAAAGGGGTCAAATTCTGGCCTTCCGTGTGGCCTGACCATCCTTCCGGGGAACTGGCACACAACTTGGACGTGCTGCACAGTTGTGTAACGATGCTTGTATCAGCGGTCACGTAAACATTCTCACACCCGTAGACGTTCTGATGTCCACGCTGGAGGATGCCTGCCACGATCGTCGTATTGTAAGGGGAGCAGGGGTAGATCGTACAGCTGTAACAGCACAAATAATAGGGTTTGTGAGCACAGACGTGTCAGCACGAGCTGTTGTGAACCCGTTATTAGCAGTGGAACTAAGCGCACCCACATATTTAGCCCATTTTTCACTCACGCCCCAGCATCGACGTGCTTCAGCGGTGAAAGCAGATTCTGCCTGCACGAAAGTGATGGTCGTGTGTGCATACGCCATACACTGGGTGAGCGATGTCTCGAAGACAGTATTCGTCCAAGTCATATTTTCCCCATCCTATGGTACGGGCTCCAATAAGGTACGACTCTCGTTCACCTTTTTTATTTCTGGGGCTGACACTAACCAGCGCTTGGTAAGTGCAACTCTTGCAACAGGAAGGTGTTGTTCCAAAAGGGTAATGCTTCGCCGCACACTGCCGTGAAACTTCAACTAGCTCTGGAAGATGTGCAGCAACTTTCCTGTCCAGCACGATCTGCCGACTTGTCTCCAATGGAGCGCATGTGGCGTATTATGAGACGAGAAGTGACTCGTGCAGCTCGTCAACGAACAACACTTATAGGACTACGTGTACAGGTTCGCTATTTATAATATCGACTGGATGCCAGAGTCTGCGTCTGTGGTGCCGCCTGTAGAGGCTACGTCACGCACTTAACATTGGTTTCAGGGTGGATCGATAACTGGTGCCTCAGAACCACTTGTGCTATTGGTTGTAAAAGTAATCATTTCGTAAATCCCATATGTGCTGTTGCAACAATAAATCTTGATCGAATAGGAAGCCTCAAATGAATGTACTAATTTTTTTCCGTCAATGCGTGATTTCAGTACAACGAGAAACCAGTCCAAAGTTGCAAATTTTACTTTTCTTTCACTCGATGACTACTTTCGGGCCGAGACCCACTTTCAAATCATCGTAACACAGTCAAAAAGGGCATTTCCGAAGATATAAGAATCATGTCAAAAAATGTGCAACAAACAGTCACAGCGCATACACACGTTTTGTTATCTTTTGCATATTTAATAAGGGTATGGAATGACATCTCGTGGAAAAGATGGGAGCTACGAGCTGGTTAGTAACAGAGAAAGTGGTATATAGCGAGAAGAGCAATAAAGAGCAGCCGCAACTGCAGACAGCAGCGAAGCTTGACCAGAGTCTACGCAGACACCGAGATTTTTTGTTTGCGAGCGAAAGCGAATCTCAAGGACAACTGCAGGGATTTTGATAGAATTCTCGCTAATACATGGACTGATTCGTGACAAAGCTTTGTGTATGTCTGTATGTATTATAAATTAAAGGTAGTACTGCATTGTCCTATGTATAAGTGAAGGTTAATCTGAGGAACTACTGTAAGCCTTCTGATACAGTCTCAAATTGCTGTAAACATTCTGACACGATTTTGACTAAGAGATAGAGTGAGTGACGAAGGAAGTGTAATTATAATGATTTATAATATAAAATCCTACACAAAGGAATGTAATCAAAGTCTTTCTCTCTTCTTATCAATTAGGAATTGTAAAAAAACTACACTCCAATTGACATTATTTTCTGATTTATTAAGTGAAGAATTAGTAGATGTTCTGCAGTTTTTGACAGTAGCGGGATTCGACTGGCATGCAGTTAACATGTTGGCAGACGGAAATCTGATAAGTAGATATATAACAAAATACTCTGTAGTAGCAAAAGCCCTTCAAATATTTACTTCAATAAGAAAATTGTCACAGCCCATTAGCACCACTGGGAAATTACCGTGTTAATCGTAGAACGATAGATAATTAATTCTACAGGAAACTGGTTTGGTGAGCTGATTTATGACGGGTACACACCGTACGGTGCGTGGTGGAGGGAACCCAGCACCGCTAATAGTCACTTTCTTTCCTGTTCTGAAGCAAGTTCGTGACGCGTTCTTTGTCTTCTGGAAGGCATTTGATACAGCTACGCACTTACGGTTAGTGATCAAAATGCGAGGTTAACGATATATTTATGATATGGTATATATATTAACAATATATTTAGAATGGGCTTCCAAAATTTCAGATAGTTCTCAACGTTAGACAGTACAATTAATATACAGGGTGATTCAAAAAGAATACCACAACTTTAAAAATGTGTATTTAATGAAAGAAACATAATATAACCTTCTGTTATACATCATTACAAAGAGTATTTAAAAAGGTTTTTTTTTCACTCAAAAACAAGTTCAGAGATGTTCAATATGGCCCCCTCCAGACACACGAGCAATATCAACCCGATACTCCAACTCGTTCCACACTCTCTGTAGCATATCAGGCGTAACAGTTTGGATAGCTGCTGTTATTTCTCGTTTCAAATCGTCAATGGTGGCTGGGAGAGGTGGCCGAAACACCATATCCTTAACATACCCCCATAAGAAAAAATCGCAGGGGGTAAGATCAGGGCTTCTTGGAGGCCAGTGATGAAGTGCTCTGTCACGGGCTGCCTGGCGGCCGATCCATCGCCTCGGGTAGTTGACGTTCAGGTAGTTACGGACAGATAAGTGCCAATGTGGTGGCGCTCCATCCTGCTGAAATATGAATTGTTGTGCTTCTTGTTCGAGCTGAGAGAACAGCCAATTCTCTAACATCTCCAGATACTGTAGTCCAGTTACAGTAGCACCTTCGAAGAAAAAGGAACCAAAAACTTTATTGGCTGAAATGGCACAGAAAACGTTCACCTTAGGCGAGTCACGTTCATACTTAGTTGTTTCCCGCGGATTCTCAGTGCCCCATATACAGACATTGTGACGGTTGACTTTCCCGTTAGTGTGGAAAGTTGCTTCATCACTAAACACAATCTTTGAAACGAAAGATTCATCTGTTTCCATTTGAGCAAGGATAAAATCACAGAAATCGATTCTTTTAATCTTATCAGCTGCAGACAGTGCTTGAACCAATTTCAGACGATAAGGTTTCATAACTAACCTTTTTCGTAGGACTCTCCATACAGTTGATTGTGGAATTTGCAGCTCTCTGCTAGCTCTGCGAGTCGATTTTCCTGGGCTGCGAACAAATGCTTGCTGGATGCGTGCTACATTTTCATCACTCGTTCTCGGCCGTCCAGAACTTTTCCCTTTGCACAAACACCCATTCTCTGTAAACTGTTTATACCAACGTTTAATACACCACCTATCAGGAGGTTTAACACCATACTTCGTTCGAAATGCACGCTGAACAACTGTCGTCGATTCACTTCTGCCGTACTCAATAACACAAAAAGCTTTCTGTTGAGCGGTCGCCATCGTAGCATCAACTGACACTGACGCCTAGTCAACAGCGCCTCAAGCGAACAAATGTACAACCAAATGAAACTTTATAGCTCCCTTAATTCGCCGACAGATAGTGCTTAGCTCTGCCTTTTGTCGTTGCGGAGTTTTAAATTCCTAAAGTTGTGGTATTCTTTTTGAATCACCCTGTATTTATAAGTCTAACTTGGTTATTATACTGAAGCGAGTACCATAGAGCCATAAATGCTTACAAATTACATTAATATCGTTGGAGACTCCCGAGGATTATCGACGACGATACCATTGTCTTTAAGCCTTTCGGTCATGACGTCCTCATGTAAGGACATACTAAATAAATGCTTAGTACAATAAAATTCCTTAAATTTTACCATATGTGATATTTGTCCTCATATTGTCACAAGCAGAGAGTTTATTTGAGAACAGTGTCGACATCTCCTCTCAATATGTGGTAGCAGGAAACGAAACCGAATGTGCACACACATGTGGACACTTCCCAGTAATCTTTGTACTTCCCATCAGCCGTTTAATATCTTCTGAGTTTAGGTAAAAATAAAGTATTTATGCGTGGAAAGGTGCATTCTTGAAGGTGAAAACTAAAGACGTGTTCCAGAACGAAATGTAAGTTACATATTTATAACTTTATACATGTCTCCAAATGAGGACATTGTGACTGTAAGGTTGTAATAGCATAGAAATTTTGGACATTATTTCGCTGTCTTTTAGTCACCTTAGGGTGATTTCACATCGCCTCGAGTCCAAAACAGACGAAGGCCACTTACCTCATCTGAAATTGATGATCTATTCGATGATCCTGGCAATAATTTTGAACAAGAGAATAATGATGGAGGTAATGTTAGACGTTTTGTATCATACGGTATATTGAAAGATGAGTAGCCTAGACGCAAAGCTCGCTAACTCTATGATAGGTGACACTGAGATAATCGCGAAACTCTCGTCCTATCTAAACGACAATACATTGGCAGCGAGAATGTTATTGTTGCGTACGAATTTATTACAACGAAGTCAACCTGAAGCCCAATACGAAAAATGTCCGTTCTAATAGTAACAGATTGAAAGGTAGCTTCGAATGTCCAGATTGGTAAGTCTGATGTCTGTTCACGTGCTCTGCGTCCGGACATGGCAGGGAGACAGCCACGCCTACTAGGCATTTAACCGTCTTTGTACTCGAAGCCAAGATGCAGTTAGCTGCTGTTGAAACCGAACACGATTTTCGATAGCAATTTTCTACGGTTTATAGTCGGTTTTGCAAACGGAAACACATTCCATCATGTAGGTGGTGAAAAAATCCATACGACCATGTGCCCTCCTCAAAATCGACATAAAATGACTTTTTCAATGACAATAAACTTCACCAGCATACTTTAAGATGTTTTATTTGATTCTGAAAGCAACCAGTTTCTCAATTCATTTTGTCATCTTCAGGCCCCATACGCTTTTATACAAATAAACGAAATTCTCGTATAGCGCCATAAATCACTGGATTTTGTGAATTCCAATCGTCATGCCAATGCTTCATTTGTGTAATTTATGCATTTCAGTGAAATAAAATCAAATAAAATGCTTTGACTTTTCAACTTATACTGCACCCACTTGAACGCAATGTCCTCATTTGGGACGCGTTGTATCCTCCCCCCCCCCCTCTTTGGGCAGGGGGAACCTCAGAATGTTTATACATCTGAAAAATCATAATTTAATTCAAAGAACCGTAGGGGAATCCAGGGTAGAACGGAAAACCGGGGCAGAATGAAGATGTACGTATTTTCGTGTCAGGCAGGTGCTGCCAACGATCGGCAGTTAGTAGAACTAGTTCAGACAGTTACTGATCAACCTTGGCAGTCATGTTTGGTTTCGTAAGCGTTGGATCGTGTAGTTTTCGTTGTGCTAATTTTTGCTCCTGCCTTGTAACTTCTGTCGAATTGGAAACAAGAAAAGGTATACTTACTTATTTGCAATACGACTATTGTTAGTAGATGCTTAAAATATATTTAATAATCTTCAGTTTCATGTGGTGAAATGTTTGTTTTCGTATCTTTGTTTAGTGGTCTTACCTCTATAACCTAAACCATGTACCTGGGGTGGAATGGGGATGTACCCCTTTCTGCCCCACTACATTTTTAACAAAGAGATCGCTTTTATTAGGCTTCTAATCTATTTTACTTTCGATATAAGATGGTTGGAGTATATAAGAGAAAAACAAATAGGCAGTCGTGGTCTACTGAAGCCATGAACAATGCTGCGAAGGCAGTTAATTCTGGTCATTGTGGGTATTTGAAGGCTTCAAACGAATTTGACGTTCCCCAGACTACTCCGGAAAGATAAGTTAAAAAAGTAAGGGAAACCCCTGACTGAAAAGTGATAAAATGGCTGGAAAGCTTAAAAACATATTTACAGAAGAACCGGAACTTGAGCTCGTTAAGTACTTAAAAGTACGTTATTCGGCTTAACAACCAAAGACTTGCGTAAACTAGCTTATCAGTTGGCTGTAAGAAATGGCATTGTTCATAGATTTAAAAATGAAATTGCAAGCGAAGATTGGGCCAACAGATTCCTTAAAAATCATCCTACTTTATCTGTTCGCAAACCTGAAGCAACATCTCATTCAAGAGCTATGGGTTTTAGTAAAGTAGTTGTCGATAGGTTTTTTCCTTACTAACAAATGTAATTGACAAACACAAACTAATAGCTTCTGAAATATTTAATTGCGATGAAAGTTAACCCTAAAAACCAATCAAAGATCATAGCTTGCAAGGGGAAACGTCAGGCAGGATCGTTAACATCTGCCGAAAGGGGCGAAACTGTAACCTGCCTCATTTGTATGTCAGCAAACGGAGATTGCGTGCCTCCAATGCTTATTTTTCCATGAAAGAAGAAGCAGAAATAATTAGAGTTAGGACTACCACGAGGAGGTTGGGCTGAGGTCCACAGCACCGGATGGATGACCACAGAGTCATTCTTTCTATGGTTTCCAAAATTTGTGGAATTTTGTAAGGCATCAAAAGGCTTTCTACTTCTTCTTATATTAGATGACCACTCAACACATACCAAGAAAATTGACGTTATAGACTACGCGAGGCGTTTCGTTGCTCTCACAGACTTCAGCCGCTTGATGTTTCTTTTAAGAAGCCTTTAAGTCTTTATAGTGATTAGCTTCGAAAATGGCTACGAAGTGACCCACGGAAAGTCTTAACTCTCTTTCAAATTAAACGTTTTTTGGTTCAGCTTTCATCAAAACTGCAACAATAAAGCCCGCTATTAAAGGTTTCGAAGCTACTGGAACATGGCCCACGGAGCCATCCATCCATATTCACCTATGCAGATTTCCTCCCGGCAGACACAAGTGACATCGGACTTGATACGCCGTCAGATAAAGGGCTGAACAATTGGAATTGCCTTCTCCTAGCACACCAGCTGAAGAAGACGACGCCAACTGGTTGGATGATTTAGCTGGGGATGTTTCAGCGAATTGTAATAATGAACTGCCGCCTAAGAATGACAAAGTTATTGAGGCTAATTGTTCTAGTCTTGGGTGCTCTTGGATGACAACTGACAACACGGCCCCCTCATTTCATAATTCACCTGAAATTGTGATGACCTTGCCAAAAGATAACGAAAGCGTGAAAATGGCGAAACGGAAGAGGGGGAAGAACGTGGTTTTAACTGATTCGCCGTACAGAAAAACGTTAGAAGCCATTATTAAGGAAAAAAAGGAAAATAACTTTGACACATAAGAAAGAGCAAAGAAAAAACTATTTGTGAAAGAGAATAAAATCAATAATTCAAAAAAGAAAGGAAAAGGCCTGAAGGCAAAAGCAGAAAAGGAGAGAGCATCCAATACTAACGAGAGTGATTATGAGGAGAGTACTGACTGTGAATGTTTATATTGTGGTGAGTTTCGTTCAAAACCAGGTTGAACGTTGGGTCGCTTGTTCCATGTGCTATAATTGGGCACACGATTCTTGTGCACGAATAGATAGCGGAGATGATGAGTCTCTCCTCGCGTGCGTATTTTGTAAATAGCCTACAGAAAATAAATACCGAGAAAGCCAATATTTTCTGCACTTCTGATAATTTTGTACGTTTTTATAATCACTTGCACTGGACAGAATGGGGCAACTGACATGCCTATCTTCTTTTGAGTGAAAAATTTTGTTCTCTTATTTTATAGGAATGTTCTTGTATTTTTGTGATTAATGCATCGTAATGTGTTCATATAAAATTGGTAACTTTCTTATTTAACACTTTTGTACTTTTAATCAATGTTTTCAACTTTGTATCCCGTTCTACCCGGGGTTCCCCTATAACGAAGCCGTGATTTCTTTTTCAGGAAAAAAAGAATTCCTGACCGAAAGGGTT
The DNA here is from genome assembly GCF_023898315.1 of Schistocerca nitens. Taxonomy (NCBI): domain Eukaryota; kingdom Metazoa; phylum Arthropoda; class Insecta; order Orthoptera; family Acrididae; genus Schistocerca; species Schistocerca nitens. The sequence goes on along the minus strand of NC_064620.1, from coordinate 194,854,710 downwards.
AAGGAAATTATAATTCCAGAAGAGCATAGCGAAATGTGAGACGTTCTGCAGAGGATTGACGATCGATGCAGGGACTTGTAGTTGACTTTTTACATAAATGAATGCAAGATTTTGCGAACAAGTAGGGGAAAAGATCCACTACTCTCCGATCAACCTGTTGACAAAAATCCACTTAATACAGTGATTATTATAAATTACCTATGTGTAAAATGCAGAGCGATCTAAGTGGAATGGACTTACAAACCAAGTAGTAGGAGGAGTAGATACGAGACTGAGATTCACTGGGAAAACGTAATTTATCCCTAAATTAAATGGCTCATAGGATACTTGTCCGACCGTTTCTTGGGTATCGTTCATGAGTTTGAGGTTAATGTTAGAAACAGGGCATATCGAAGAGCGGTACGTTTTGGCACGGTCAACAATTCATAGTGACAGACGCTAAATGAGGAGTGTGGCGTATCTAGGACAAGTTTACTGTTGAAATTCTGAGAACTTATTTTCGAAGCAGAGTCGGGCAAGATATTATTCCGTCCTTTCCACTGTCAAAATGATCACAGTGGTAAGTTACAACAGTTAGAGGTCATAAAGAGGTGTGCCGACCATCGTTCTTCCGACGTACATTAGAGTGGGGAAAAGGCAGTAGGCTGGCTTGTGGAGGATACAGGGTGATTGAGCTGTCCTGCATATGGATTTTTTGCAACCCGCAACGCCTTCAAATACCACGTGCAAAAATTCTGTCTCTTGCTATGCACTAATTATTGTTGTACAGAAAAAAGTGAACAGGCCATTTCTGTAGGAAATTTAATGTAATTAAATTTTGTACTGGGATACGGTTTCGCTAGAGGCCGTAATTTTCGAACTTCGTACAAAAGCGACCTTCAAACAATTATCCTTGAATAACTCGAAAACTTTGGCCCCAGCGAACACGTAAACCATTACACAATTTAACTAAAGTTAATGTTCTACAGAAAGGTCCTGTTCATTTTTTCTGTAGGGCTAATAGTTTGCATATAGCGAGCGAGAGAATATTAAAATGTCGGCCGACTTTTATGAAAGCGTTGGGGGTTGCATAAAACCCATAGGTAGAGTTAGCTGAACCACCCTGTATATGTAGATGAACATAGATGAGCTCAACTGGCAGTTATGAATCGTTTTAAGGACTGAAAATGAAAGAGTTCATAAATAAGAGAAGACACGGAAGAGCACATAAATTGTAAGCGTTTCTGTCTCACCCTGCACACTTGCGGTGAAGTAGGTGATTGAATCACATGATACTCTATCAAACCCACCACAGAAAATGAAAATAAGGGGTGGTCATTCGCAATATATCAGCAGCGGAAATAACCTAAGCCACTTGCAGAAACACGTGGCACTGACTTTAGAAGCAATCTCCTGAAACAGAGAGCCGGTCGTAGAAACAGTTGCTGACTACTTTGTACGCGGGGTTTGTGCGGTCATCTGCCTCCCCTTTAGAGCCCAGGCTGATCGCCACGGCACCGCGTCGCCTCCTGGTGCATGCGCCTGCTGATTGATATCCGATATCCGGACGCGCAGCCCATGTAAACATGGGCCACAACTACAGCCATTATTTTTCGTGACAGCTATCCCGGGCGTGTTTCGGCAGATAGCATCCGCTGGGCACAGCATACAGCATCAGGCGGTTAATTCTGCGTCCTCAAATGCGAAGGTCCATGTGATTATGTCTGCACAGGTGTTAAAGGGAGAAAATTAGTCAGGTGCGTGAAGGATACCAATGGAAATATCACGTTGTTCCTTTCTTAGGTTTTTTTTTTTTTGTGCCTTTGTTTTTGTGTCTGGGTAAGTTTACATTTCATTAAATCAATCCAATATGAATCGATATTGTAAACTGAAATTAAAGTCCCTCGTGGAAAACGCTCAGGGGTTTATTGTAATAATGTTCTACAATAATCAGAAAGAGAAATGCGCCGTGAAACGTGCAATAAAATGATTGGCAAGAAATAGAAATAAGGTGACCATGGTATGAGCTTTTCACTTATATTTCTTGTTACTTCTTCCATTACTACATAAACCCTAACTCTGTGCCTAATACGACATATGGCTTGGGTAACCCATACTTCTGTATTGGAACAGCAGCACCTTACTTGAGTTTCTAAAAAATTTTGCGTTCCACACCTAACGAACATATCATCTTCAGTTTTGTTGATGCGATCAGTATGAAACTCTTTGCACGCCGAAACTAAGCGAGATGGTGCACTGGAGAGACAGTGAATGCGAATTTTAGAGGACTGTAGTTAAAATCGTGGCCAGCGATCCAGATTTAGGTTTTTCATGAATTCCAGGAGTTGTTAGAGGCAAATGCCGTGGATTTCCTTTGGAAAGTTCACGGCCGGCTTCCTTCCCCTTTCTCCTCCAATTAGAGCTTGTGATCCATCGCTAATAATCTAATTGTCGATGAGATTATAAACGCTAATCCATCTTCCTCTCCTTCTTGTAGGTACAACTAGGGCTATCTTATCCAAGTCCTGGCGTAGTATAATAAACATTGCGTTACTTTGGTACTTTGGAACAAATGCTATTCTCACTACAGCCGGGTGAACAGTATGTCATCACGGGAAACTCGTTAACTTTTCATCCAACCAAACCTAATACTGCCGATTTCAAAAGGTGAACTAGCTTACAGATTCCGGAAATCCAGCTAGGTGCTTACGTCACATGTGAAATTTCTGGATATCCAGATCGATAAGTAAACTGAAGCGCCATGAAAAAGTGGACAAGTTGAACAAAAGATCAGTTCTGCCTACTTCGGAATAATATATCTCTCTTGCAACAGAATGCGTTACTTCTGTACACACTGAGGTGTCAGATGTCATGAGATAGCAATATGCACGTATATAGTTGGCGGTATATCGCGTACAGAGGCTCTACAATTGAGGTACATTGATGGGGCTGTCATTTGTATTCAGGTGATTCACGTGAAAATATTTCCGAAGTGATTCTGGTCGTAAGACGGAAATTAACAGAATTTTAATGCGGAATGGTAGTGGAGCTAGATGAATGGGTCATTAAATTCTGGAAATCGTTAGGGAATTTAGAATTCCGAGATCCACAGTGTTAAGAGTGTGCCGAGAATACAAAGTTTCAGGCTTTGTCTCTCACTACGGGCAACAGAGTTGCCGACGGCATTCAGCTAATGATCGAGAGCAGTGTCGTTTGCGTAGAGTTGTCAGCGCTAACAGACAAGGAACACTGCATCAAATAACCGCTGAAATCATTTTGGAACGTAAGATGATTGTAAACATTACGAGAGTGCAGCGAAATGTGGTGGTAATTGGTTTTGGCATCTGACGACCGACGCGAATTCCTTTGTTAACAGCACAGCGCACCCAAGGCCTCTCCTGGGCTCATGTCCATATCGGTGGGATCCCAGACGAGTGGAAAACCGTAGACTAGTCAGTCAAGTCTCGTTTTCAGTTGGTAAGAGTTGACGGTAGGGTTAGAGTGTGACACAGACTCCTCGAAACCATGGACTCAAATTCTCAACAAGGCACTGTGCAATCTAGTAGCGGTTTCATAATAGAGTAGACCTTTAACGTTGATAATCTGGCCCCTTGAGCGCCCATGAACTCCCCCTCCTCTTGCTTTTCATTTCACTGAAGGTTGTTTCGATTTTTCTACTGATAAATGCTGAGAGAGTCCTTTCGACAGTCATTTCTGTTTCGATGTTATTATGCAGCCATGTCGCCTTAGCTTCTCTGTATCTCCCATTTATTTCATTCCCAAGCGACTTGCGTTTCTGTAATCCCGAATTCTCCTGAACATTATTGTACTTCCTTCTTCCGATGATCATATGAAGTATTTTTTCCGTTACCGATGATTTATTCACAGTTACCTTCTTTGCATGTTTGTCTTTCCTTCCAACATCTGTGACAGCCCCTTTTAGAAATGTCAATTATTCTTCAAGTGAATTGCCTACTGAGGTATTAATTATCGCACTATCCACAGCCTCAGAAAACTTCAAGTCTATGTCTTCATTCTTTAGTACTTCTGCATCCCACTTCTTTACACATTAATTCTTCCTGACTACCCTCCTTAAATTCGTCCTACATTGAATCATTTGTAAACTTTCATCAGACGCTCTACCTGTTCCTTGGTAAACCTTACAATCCCATATGATCTAAATGAGATCTTACCGTATCTCTTGACCTTTTTCAAGTAGACCATTTCTTCTTGTTATTCTTGAACAGAGTATTTGCTATTGATAAATTAAATTTATTGGAGAACTCAATGAATCTTTCCTCTCTCATTCCTACTACGATTGCCATATCCTCCCGTATCTCTTTGTTACATTCCTTCCCCTACAACCACGTTCCAATCCCTTATTACTATCAGATTTTGATATATCTTTACGTACTAAATTATCCTTTCAGTTTCCTCATACACTTTGTCTATATCTTCATCTACTAAGTGCGACATTGGCATTTCTACCTGAACGATCGTTGTCGGTATTCGTTTGCTGTCGAATCTGTTGCAAACAGTCCTATCATTTAAGTTTTCACAGTAACTCATTATCTGCCTTCCCTCCCAATTCATAATGAATCCTACATCCATTATACGCTTTCTTGCTGCTGTTAATATTAGCCTATATTCCACTGACCAGAGATCTTTGTCTTCTTTCTATCTCACTTCCATGACCCTCTTTACCTAGACTGAGCCTTAGTATCTCCCTTTTAGTATTCTCTAGCTTCCTTATCTCCTTCAAACTTCTTATTTTCCATGTCCTCTCCCGTAGATGTTTTCCTTTCCTTGGCAATTCATTCCTTTTGAAATAGTACCCTCTCCCTTGGCAGTCTCCTCCCGGAGATCCGAATGGGTGCTAGCGCGAAATATTTTACCAATGTAGAGACATTCATGACAATTCTCAAATTACGGGCGACATGTCTTGTGGATACATATTATATGTCCTTAATCGAGTGGCTTCCGTTGTCTTCTGCAGCCTCATGCAGTTGATCATGGCTGATCCTTCGGCTTTTTGGGGGCAGTTTCTCTGCGCATGGGAAAGAGAGTGCCCTGTCCTGTTTGAGAAGGCCGTTGCCAGAATGTGGATGACTACGTACGACAAAAGCTTCCACCTCCTTTGTTGACAATTTTTATACATTATATAACCAGTGGCGAAGTCGAATCCGTGACCAATGACGTTTCAGTTAGAAGTTGAAGATGCTACCCCTAGGCCACTGGTGCATTATTTAAGTTAACTACTGTATAAAACATGTTCTTCATTAATTCATTAAACATGTTACGGATGTGGCTCTTGCAAGAAAAGTTTCATGTACGTAAATAAATGTTTGTAGACTCAAGTAGCTGCTGTGTAAAGCATGTGCTTCATTATTTCCTTTAACATATTACTGCCTTGGAAGTATAAAAAGAATATAAATAAATAAATAAAAATTACCAACTACGTATAATGTGCAACTGAAGTAGCTTCTAGTTGTTCCTTCTGCCATTTAATGTATTGGGTTCGTAGAGTTTTTGTTTTCGATGTTCTTACTCCGATTGGTATGGGTTTATTTATCAACAGTCGCGTTTTTAGTTCACTTTTGCTATTTGCGGTAACATATTGAAATTTGTTACCTGCAGATAGTAAATGGAGCTGTGGAGGCTAGAAATTGGAGTGCCAAGTGAAGAAATCGGAACATTTCCGACATATTCTTCTGTTTGAGTTCAGTAGAGGAGCGACAGCAGCGGAGGCAGCCAAAAACATTTGCGCTGTCTATGAGACTAACGCAATTAGAAGATCACGGCAAGAAGATGATTTCCTCGTTTTAAGCTGGATCGTTTTGACGTTAGTGACTCTCCACGTTCAGGAAGCCCTTGGGGGTTTGATGAAGATCGCTTAAACGCATTAATCCACAACGATCCACATCAGTGTTCTCGAAAAATGGCAAAAGTGACAAAGTGTGACAATTCCAGGGTAGTGCGACATTTTTACATAACGGGGATGGTTCAAAGATCGGTGTATGAGTGCTGACCGCTCTAAGCCAAAATGACGAAAATCAGCAGGTGGCCATATGTGCATCTCTGCTTGCTCGGCACCAATTGCCTCGCAGTGACGATAACTCAAAAGACTTGCACCAAGTGACCGGTCTAACGGACGGGAGGCCCTAGGCACACGACGTTTCCATTTGCATTTCCAATAGCCTCGTGAACAGCAACGGCCATTCCTGTCCTATATAGTTACTGGTGACGAGTAATGGTGCTTTTATGCTAACATAAGGAAAAGAAGGAGTGAATGAGCCAAAACAAAGCAGAAATTCCCCGTGCAAAGAACGGCGCACAGGCAAAAATTATACAATGCGTAGGCAATGTTATGCGACTGCCTAGTGTGCTATGAATTGCTTTTCAGAGTTGTAGTAATCATTGCTGACATATATTGTCCACAAATGAGACGTATTGCAGACCTAATCCAAGGATAACTACCAGCAAGACTGCGTGAAGTGTTGCTGCTCCACTAGAATGCCCGCCCGCATTCTGCTAGAATGAGTTAGACTGGGAAGTCGTTCCTCATCCACTTTATTCACCTGGTCTTGCGCCCTTGGATTTTCACCTTTCTCGCTCTCAAGCGAACAATGTTCACAGAACTTCGGTTTAGGATGAAAATGCGCTCACAACATGGCTCGACGAGTTTTTCGCTTCAAAACCACGTGCCTTCTGCACTCGCGGAAGCGGAAAATTACCCCAGCCTTACCAGACAGTTGTAAATAGTGACAGAGAATTTATTATTGGTCACTAAAGTCTCTGTTATGTGCACCTTATGAGCAAACGCTGCGAGCGCAATCACCAACTCAATGTGACTCCCAGAAGGCTTTTAACTATGATGGGAGGTGTGGTACCAGATGTGTGCTGAAGTGAATGAATACTGGATTGTGGAATCTCTATCACCATCTGTACATTTAGCCACCCTCTCCCCCCCCCCCCTCCCCACCCAGGCTCCCTAAGTCAACGGTTTCGGTGAATGTTTTGCTACCTCAAGTAGGCTGTCGGTTGGTACTTCTCGTTATACAATCGTGTCATCGCTTTACCAAGCTTCTCTTGACCTGTTGCTGATACAAATGGAAATGCCGAGGAATAATACCTGCAATAAGCTGTATCCCTATGAACCTTTTTAACTGCAGTTGTGTAATGCGATTGTCGATCTAGATGACAGTTCGCGGTCATCTAGAAATCGCTCTTTAATACAATATGTCCACAAAAAATGCAACTATACGTTTATGAACACATACGTCGTACAGTCGTTACAATATTTGGTTTCAGTATTACCATATGGTTTCATTATTAGTACGTTTCAGTGTTAATTCCCACTGTTGTGAATGTACAAATTAACTGTGCATTGAAAGAAAAAAGTAAAGAGAATGCCAGGCTAAAAAGTTTTATTCACTGTTGGAGCTACATCGAAACTCATGCAGTGAGAAGACGGAATGTATCCGCCGTGCCGCAGACGAGAATACTGTGAAAGGTTTCCCCCCGTGTCAATATTAGCGCACAGTACACCAAAGACGGTCGGAGAGAGGCGCTTCAGTTGTACCGCTTCACATGACAACAGGCTCGAGGTAAATAAGCAGGAAGCTTGCAAAAAATGGTTCAAATGGCTATGAGCACTATGGGACTCAACTGCTGAGGGCATTAGTCCCCTAGAACTTAGAACTAGTTAAACCTAACTAACCTAAGGACATCACAAACATCCATGCCCGAGGCAGGATTCGAACCTGCGACCGTAGCGGTCTTGCGGTTCCAGACTGCAGCGCCTTTAACCGCACGGCCACTTCGGCCGGCCAGGAAGTTTGCAGGAAGCGAGAGTCGCGCTTCTCTTCCCGTCTTGCGAGATGTTAAAGCCAACCTTCGCCTCCATCGAATTTGCGCTGCAACGGGTACTCACGCTATTGGTCTCATATGACTGTAATGCAGCGATCAGACGGGTCAACGAAAAAACATTTCTGATCACATCTTTTAGATAGTAACCTAACTTTACGGGGCTATTCGGTACTCAGTTTATAAGTATGCTCCCTTTGTTTTCTGTCAGATAAAGTTTCGTTATATACTACTTAGGCATAAGCTAGAACATTAGCAAAACACATGTAACTGTAATTAAGAGTAATTTCACTATTCAATGTGAACATGAGTGTGAGCACAACTTTTATTGAAGTATATACATAATATGGTAATGTAATTTACGTGTCCTTTGGCTTATACAGGGTGGTCCATTGATCGTGACCGGGCCAAATATCTCACGACATAAGCGTCAAACGAAAAAACTACAAAGAACGAAACTTGTCTAGCTTGGAGGGGAAACCAGATGCCGCTATGCTTGGACCGCTAGATGGTGCTGCCATAGGCCAAACGGATATCAACTGCGTTTCCTTTTAAAATAGGAACCCCCATTTTTATTACATATTCGTGTAGTACGTAAAGAAATATGATTGTTTTAGTTGGACCACTTTTTTCGCTTTGTGATAGATGGCGCTGTAATAGTCAACAACATATGGCTCACAATTTTAGACGAACAGTTGCTAACAGGTAGGTTTTTTAAATTAAAATACAGAACGTAGATACGTTTGAACATTTTATTTCGATATTTCCAATGTGATACTTGTACCTTTGTGAACGTATCATTTCTGAGAACGCATGTTGTTACAGCGTGATTACCTGTAAATACTACATTAATGCAATAAATGCCCAAAATGATATCCGTCAACCTCAATGCATTCGGTAATACGGGTAACGATATTCCTCTCAACAGCGAGTAGTTCGCCTCCCGTAATGTTCACACATGCATTGTCAATGTGCTGACGCATGTTGTCAGGCGTTGTCGGTGGATCACGATAGCAAACATCCTTGAACTTTCCCCACAGAAAGAAATCCGGGGACGTAAGATCCGGTGAACGTGCGGGCCATGGTATGGTGCTTCGACGACCAATTCACCTGTCATGAAATATGATATTCAATGCCGCTTAAACCGCACGCGAGCTATGTGTCGGACATCCATGATGTTGGAAGTAAATCGCCATTCTGTCATGCAGTGAAACATCTTGTAGTAACATCGGTAGAACACGTAGGAAATCATCATACATTGCACCATTTGGATTACCATCGATAAAATGGGGGCCAATTATCCATCTTCCCATAACGCCGCACCGTACATTAACCCGCCAAGGACGCTGATGTTCCACTTGCGCAGCCATCACGGATTTTCCGTTGCCCATTAGTGCACATTATGCCGGTTTACGTGACCGCTATTGGTAAATGTCGCTTCGTCGCTAAATAGAACGCGTGCAAAAAATATGTCATCGTCCCGTAATTTCTTTTGTGCCCAGTGGCAGAACTGTACACGACGTTCAAAGTCGTCGCCATGCAATTCATGGTGCATAGAAATATGGTACGGGAGCAATCGATGTTGATGTAGCATTCTCAACAACGACGTTTTTGAGGTTCCCGAATTTCGCGCAATTAGTCTGCTACTGATGTGCGGATTAGCCGCGACAGCAGCTAAAACACCTACTTAGGCATCATCATTTGCTGCAGGTCTTGGTTGACGTTTCACATGTGGCTGAACACTTCCTGTTTCCTTAAGTAACGTAACTATCCGGCGAACGGTCCGGACACTTGGATGATGTCGTCCAGGATACCGAGCAGCATACATAGCACACGCCCGTCGGGCATTTTGATCACAATGGCCTTACATCAAGACGGTATCGACCTTTTCAGCAATTGGTAAACGGTCCATTTTTACACGGGTAATGTATCACGAGGCAAATACCGTCCGCGCTGGCGGAATGTTACGTGATTCCACGTACTTACACGTTTGTGATTATTAGAATGCCATTTGTCACAAAGCGAAAAAAGTGGTCCAACTGAAACATTCATATATCTTGACGTACTACTCAAAAAATTAATAAAATATGGGGGTTCCTATTTTTGAAAAAAAGCAGTTGATATCCGCGTGACCTATGGCAGCGCTATCTAGCGGGCCAACCATAGCACCATCTGGTTTCCCCCTTCAAGTTAGACGAGTTTTGTTCTTTGTAGTTTTCTCGTTTGATGCTTATTTCGTGAGATATTTGGCCCGGTCATTATCAAAGGAGCACCCTGTATATCCTTCCACTTCTCATCTCTGCATTTCGTAGAGCGTTCTATCGCCTGTTCACGTACCGGTGAAGTAACCAACAAAGGTACCCCATTATTTCGGTGTTCGAACGGTCTTTCATTGGTAAAAATGCTCACTTTGTTCCACAACGACATCATTCAAATTATCAGTCGAAATATCAAGGTAATTGTTCACAGTGTGAATCATGATGTGATTCAAAAAGCTGAACTTGTCGCATTTTCCAGCTGAAGTACACTGCCGGAAAAATGCATTGTGATCAAGGACAATGCCGTCTTATTGAAAGTGAGGTGACAGATATTTCATCGTGCTAGAAGTATTTAATAATAAATTCAGACCAAATGAAACACCCATGACGCATTAAAGGTTGGCCAAACACTCGCATCAGTACATCCTATAGCTCCCCTCTGGCGACAAAGCAGACATATGTTTTACTATGTAAACGATCATGAAGGTGCCGAATGGCATCTTGCAATAGAATGTCCGAAGCATCTTCAGCATTTTGTTGCAGTTCGGCAATGGATAATGCACGCCCTGGGGGACGAGTCAGTTCCCACTTCATCTTGTTCCTTACGTGTTCAATTGGTGACAGATCTCCTGATTACAACGGCCAAAGTGGTTGTTTTACGGTACAAGGAACACAGCCGTATGTGGACGTGCAGTTGTTCTACCGTCGAAGAAACCCTGAAGAAATATCAGATGTTAACGCGAGTTGCAACTGATGGTCCCCCTTACGAACAAGTGTGGTATGGGACTTGAGCGCAGTGATCAAATGCACTCCGAAATAGGCATCTCACCAGGTCTACACCGACACTTGTACGTGTTCTGGCGTAAGCACAAACGTCGGAACGTAGAGGAAAAATGCAAGAGAAGAGAAGGTGGTGAGGCGACGTCAACAAACAGCCCGATGGCAAGGACCGCACCACGACAGGAGCGACCTCCGCAAGAACTGAATATAAGGGCCGCTCCTGCCAGCATAGGGCGGAAATTAGTGGACAGATTCCCAAAGTATTAGCACGGCCTAGCACAGAGTGCTACGAGAACAGTTACTGGTGATCCACAAGCTGTGTGATAAACTTGCACAAACGCTGCATACCGCCAAGGTCTCTGAATTATATTGCCTGTCGCCCATCGCTTGCGACAACATGCAGTACATTGAGGATAAGTATTGTCAATCTGCTTTATTGGAATAAAACTACTAATGTTATTTGCTTGACCTGTTGCACAGGGTATTCCCCCCTCCCCCCCCCCCCAAATCTGCCACCATGTCACCAGTATAGTGCTGATTTAAGTGAGTGTTCAATGTTATGCGTCCCCTGTCAGTCTTTCGAACGGTCACCATACTGTCGCTAGTTGTGTTTTTTATCTCGTGGAAACAGAAACCGGACAGTCGCTCTTGTTTTTTTTTTTAATTTTGTCTGTCTACTTATAGTGCGTCTTCATCTGCATCGTCACCACAGTGTTCTTATTATTTAAATTTTACAACTTCCTTCTATTTTACAGTTTTTTTGTAATGTCACCGGCTTATCGCCTTTCATGTTGTTTGTTTATATTCTTATTATGTTTTTTAACTTTTCTGTTGGCTCCAGAGCAGAATATTACCCTGCAGCCAGCCCGACCGCCCCCCCCCCCCCTCTGAGGGGTGCGAGTGTGGGTAATCGAAATGCAATAAAGGAAAAAAAAAGTTGTTGCACAACATTCCGAGAACGCAGCTTCCCTTAGGAACACTATAAGAGACGAGTGGGCTAGATCCCACATTTAACGACGAGGATGGGATGCCTAAGGGATGCTGCGTTCTCGGAATGCTATACAATAAATCAAGGAAATAACAGTAGTTTCATTTCAATAAAGCAGATTGACAATACATAACGTGAATGTTGTCGAAAGCGATGAGCGACAGGCAATATATGCAATGTTCGTGCAAGTTTGACACACTGATTGTGGATCAATAATAGATGTTCTCGTAGCACTCTTTGCTAGGCCGTGTTAATACTTTGCGAATCTGTCCACTAATGTCCACCCTAGGCTGAGATGGGCGGCGCTTATATTCACTTCTGGCAGAGGTCGCTCCTGTCGTGGGGCGGTCCTTGTCAACGGGCTATTTGCTGAAGTCGCCTCACCGCCTGGTCTTGCGTTCTTGCTCTTTGTTCTGGCGCTTGTGGTTAAGCCAGAAAAGTACGTACATCACTCGCATACAGACAGAACCCACTCTCATCACTGAAGATAACAGAGCGCTTTACTACTCTCCAGTTAACTCTTTCATGACAATGGAGTAGTGTATCTTGGCGATGTCGTGGTGTCGGTGGTAGACTGTCCAGCGGCATATGTGATATCCATACTGCTTCAAGCAGCTGTGCAATACGGCACAAGAACTGTCATCATAAAAAAAATCCTAACCGAACCCTTGCATTGAGTGAATGGAATGTATCCGCATGGTATTGGTGAGAAGCACTAAGGATTTTGAACCTGATAGGAATTACTGCCGTCAGTGTCCATGACTACACTAGCTTTGTGGTTTGCTTTGAAAAACTACAGTAGACTGCCAGTTTACAACTTGTCAGCAATCACTTTAACATGTAAGCCTTCGATTTGTCTAACTGGCTATGAATCTGCAAATTTAAATCTGTCCTCTGACAGTGGTCCCTGCTGCTTGCGTGCACTGTAGGTTATCACTAACATTAGAATCTGAAATGAAATTGAATCCTGCGAAAAATTAATAAAACGGTTACCTTGTGGTTATTGTGCAAAAAAAAAAAAAAAAAAAAAAATCAAATGGCTCGAAGCACTGTGGGACTTAACATCTGAGGTCATCAGTCCCATAAACTTAGAAACTAGTTAAACCTAACTAACCTAAGGACATCACACACATCCATGCCCGAGGCTGGATTCAAACCTGTGACCGTAGCAGGCGCGCGGTTGCGGATAGAAGCGCCTAGAACCGCTGGGCCACACTGGCCGGCCTATTGTGCTCAACAGCACAGGTTTAATCTTTCATAAAAATGGAAAGAGGTTCTTAGTGATAAAATAGTACAAACAACACAGATGAAAAATAAATGGTGAACTGTTGGCAACCAAATAGAAGAGACAAATCATTAGCATTCCACTGGATGTCGTTTGGCAAACACTAATGTTTATCTGTATAACGTATTTACCCTGGCTCAAAACATGGACAATGCAATCTGAAATTGTCTAACGCTGAACAGAAATGGAAATTTGTGGTAAGTTCCTATGGGACCAAACTGCTGAGGTCATTGGTCCCTATGCTTGCGCGCTAATTAATCTAGCTTAAACTAACTTGCGCTAAGGAAATCACACACACACACACACACACACACACATATATATATATATATATATATATATATATATATATATATATATATATATATATACTTGACTGAGGTATCGAACCTCCGACGGGGGAAACGGCGCGAACCGTGGCACGGCTCCCAAGACCGCGCGGCTGCCCCGAGAGGCTGCTGAATAGACTGTGATGCGTTTATTCCTCACAAAAGGTACACTATACTGGTGCAGCTGAGAACCAATGGTGACACTGTGATTCTGTTTGCCCTGACAAACCAGAACAGCAACAAGATACCACTTTCTCGATACGTAGCGCTGTCCCAGGTGACAGTCGTGATGCAAGCGTCGCCACAGTAGCCCTGTGCAGAGCCTGTAATTCGTTATCGTGGGTAGGAGATACTCGAAGTCACAGGCAGTCGATGTGTCAGACATCGAAATTACTCCCCAACGGAGCCGTGGAATCTCTGCAGCTTCTAGTGTGTGGACCAATGTGACTCATTTATACGGCCGCGTGCAGAAGGAGATCAAACGCCAAGGTGGCAGACCTGAAAAGAATAAGATTGTCCTGAGCATAGCGAGATTTCCGAGGTGATTGAGGTCCAATTTGTCGGTCAGTTAAGACTGTGCCACAGGTTATCCAGTCAAGACCAAACCCAGTGTGAAGTGATACACAGAACGAGTGACCCAAGTGCAGTCCACTCTTAACAAAAGACCAGAATTTCCTCTCCATGCCAAAGCCTGTTTCAGAAGAAGTCCACGTGCACCACTCCCGCCTTCTAGCTCATCTGCTCAACGTCCAGACCAATCGTAACCAAAGTTAATATTTTTTTTCTCTGGGGAAGCAGCGAATCTCGGACTTGCTAAATTTCCGTGCTGGGAGGGAAATTCTTTTTCTTCCGAACTGAGTTTCCCACACCCACTTTATGTAGCATGGTTCCAGAGTTTTCATTTAGGCCTAAGGTGAACAAAGTATTTATTACAGATTTCATTATCTTGATGGCCCGAACATTACAGCGTGACTGACGAGAAGCCTCAACTAAACTAAGGGAAGCTTGGACAACATGGTTGTGGAGAAACTGCGATTGCTATAAATTAACTCAGTATTAAGAAAACAGTCTTAATCGCGTATTTTTAATTTTTTAGTGCCGGCCAGTTTCAGCCCATCGCAGGGGCCATCTTCAGGGCGAACATATGGTCGACTGCTGGTGACGTCACGTCTACCGAGGAGTCTCCTGCCACACCTCGGTAGACGTGACGTGACCATATGTTCGCCCTGAAGATGGCCCCAGCGATGGGCTGAAACCGGTCGGCACTAAATAAATAAAAAACGCGATTAAGACTGTTTTCTTAATACTGAGTTAAAAAAAGGGAAGTGCTTTTGTGTCTGAAAATAGACCTTAAATATTACAGTCCATCAGCATGCAGAAGGAGGACGTGACCTGAGGACCCTATCGATGGCGTCTGGTCGAATGCGAACATGGAAAATCGAGGACTGTTATGGGTGCCAGCTGTATACACAATGGGCGTTTACGACACTGTGAAAATGTGTCAGCCAGGCGACCTACTTTCTTTCCTGCACTCCTCTCTCTGCTGTCGCCTGAAACGCATCATTGCTAGGTTCAGGTAGTCTATTTTGCTCCTCTTCGACTCAAAGTAAAAAATTCATGTGACTAGCATTTTTTTTCCTGACAAGTGCCTTGCCATATTCCGCTCTCAAGTAGCTGCACACGGTTTCTTAAGCCTCGAATGTTCACCACAAGATTTATTGTTAAATAAACAAACCGCCTGCTTGAAGGTTTATGGAATCCACTAATGAGCAGCTGAGGACATGTTTAGCCCAAATGGTAGCCGTTTGACTCAGTAATATTCTCCGAAGGTGAGGAATGCAGTGCATTTCCTGAAGTTTGGGTGGAGAGTAAACTGCATCGCAACTCGAGCGACGAGAATACAGTTACGACGCGGAAGTTTTGTAGGAGTTCCGAGAGCTTCTCAGGACGATGTGTTCCTGGTTCTGTGATGGTATTAAATTTGCATGACTCCAACACCAAAGAAGATTGAGCCGTCAGACTTTTCCACTATCGTGAGGGGGTTGTTTTAAGGGGAGGTTGCAGGTTCAATGACGTCATCATCTAGCATCCTTTTGAACTCTTAGAAAACTTTGTGATGGTACTGAGTGGAATCTGGTAAGGTGGCACGAAGAATTTTTTGTGCTCGTACACTCGGAATGCGTATTCGAAATTACGCATTCCTCCTGTTTCGGCGTTTTTCCAGACACTCCTTGTCATGCGTTGGAATGTTTTCTAAGTTCCTTAAAATGTTACCAATAACATAGCGTACCTCCCGTCGAATATTTTCATATTCGTGCCCAGTGTAACTACACTCATGACGCCCCGATTGATTTCAATGTTCCTCCCGTTTTATGGTGTAATGTAGGTAGAGGCGTTCTGCAGGAATTTGTACCCGTAATACGTGATCAGCAAATGTAATTTTTATGACGCCATCTTTATGTAATGTGAGCTCTTCTGGTCATACATCCAGTACGGCCTGATGTTGGTTCAGGAAGTACATACCGAATATTAGTTCAACTGCTATCAGAAGGACGACCAGGAAGTTCGTACCTAAGGTGTGCCCTTGGCAGCTGACCATTAACCATGTTTGTACCTGCACCTCCATGTGTTTTCCTCTCAGTGCGCCAATGAGTTTCATTTTCTTCAGTGTGAATGCTGGCCATGGTTGATTTTCAATGCATCTCTTGTACGCAGTTTTAGATATCGCCATAGCATGGCTTCCACTGCCCAAAATCCCAGTGAGAATGACGTTGCGTACTGTGCCGTGAATAATGCAGTGTATATACGGTCGTGTCATGACTTCTTTTTTTCTCGCGCAAAATCTCTCTTGTGTCTTCATATTATAACATATTGATGTTGCTCGTTCTGATAGTTTCTGCTGTCTTGGTTAGAGCTGTGTCCATAGTAACAGAGCGTCAGTTTTTATTTAGGCTTCTGTTACGTTTCGCCTGTGATGGATTAGGTGGCCGAATTAGGATTTTTTGATCTTGTTGGTTATTTTCATGACTCTGACTGGTGTTTTTCCTATATGTTACTTTGCTGCTGTGGTTCTCCAGTATCCCTCTGGAACCGGTTTGGATAATGCGGTGCTTTGCAGTATTCGTTTTGCCATATTTTGTGATTACTGTCGCAAATGCCTCGTCTACCTCTGTTCTCACATGATGGCTGGTTATTCCCTCTATAGTTCGAGTTGTTGTTTCCCTGTGATAGGAATTTTACCCCCATCCCGTCTGTCATCGTTCATCTTTGACGAGCCTTGCCAATTGCAGTCATTGTTGTTTTTCCTGTCTCTTGCGTTTTGAGTTTCGTTGACATAGTCTAATTCGCATAGCATACTCTTGAATGATTCGGTGGAATCGTTACACCGTCCGATAAGGAGCTGTTGATGTTGCAGAGGTAATTTGATAAAACAGTGTCTCATAATTTTCTTGGGACTGTACGGCTGGTCCAAAAACCGATGTTTCCTATCTAGCGACTCAAAGAATGTCACCAGACTGGAATCCTGAAACTTATAGGTATTTACCCAACATAATCTCCTGCTTGATTCTTCCTTGCATGTCGTGTGACCAGAATGTGTTAAGGAACGCGTCATTGAACTCTATGTATGAGCGACATTTCGCAACACTGCTCATGTATCCCGTTATCGACCCCTCTAAAAAACCACAGATAAATTCCAGCTTCTGGTAGCACTTTGTCCTACAGTGCTAGCCCACTCTTTGGATGTAATTTATGGTTATTCTCTTTATAAATTTGGAAATTTTGAATGTATAAGAATGTTTGTGGTCGAATGGTTCGAGATTTCAAGCAAACGCATTTTCCTTCGTTTATGAAGCACACATCTCCAAAAATCGATGTACAAACAATCCTTGTGCACTCTGAAGACCTCCTCTTGTGTCCTCGGATTCATAGAGTGACGTTTCCATTCGGCGAAGACGTACACAACTGTATTTATGTTCGATTTCTGCCGTATGGCGACTGTTGTGTTCCTCTGCAGCGTTCGCCTATCTGCGGACGATGTAGCCATTAATTGCGTATCGAAATGTCGTAATATATGCTTATCTCTCCGCCTTCATCTCGGGGGACTGTACCTGACTGTGGCTATAATTGCGCAACTCGCTCATGTGCTTGCTGGACGTCTTTAACTAGCTGATTTTGCTGTGGGTGATTCCGGTCTCCTCTTCTTTGACCTATGAATTTTCTGCCTGTTTCTTCTCGACATGTTCGACGCTCTCACAATTTTTTTCCTGCGTTTCCTGGACGATCCTTCTTTCCTGTTTTTGGAAGGTGGTAAGAACATCTTTGGTTTAGCACCTTTCAGTTTTGGGATGTTTTACTTTTCCTTTAGCTAACAAAGCGCCCCTGCGTGCACCTTGGGCTACTAACCCTGTCGCACTGGCATCAGGTTTCGTCTCGTTCGCGACCCCTCGCGTTTCTGTTGATGTACCCTTGACGTTTTCTAACTTTTAACACCTATGTCTTCCTTCTTAATCTGTCCTGTACCTCCAACAAGCTGTTCAGGTATCGTCCGTATCATCATCACTTACTTTGTGACTTATTTCTTCATCGTCCCTTTCATCACGTTTAGCCTTCATGGCTATCTTCTCTCCTCCAGCCTCTTTCGCTTCCTTCCTGCATGAATCGCATGAGGGCCTCAAATTGAGGTCCTCCGGTAATACCTCTAGGACCAGGCGAACGAGATTCTATCTCTCTGTGACGGTGTCTCACATGCCATGTCCACTAATGACACGTCTTGCTGTTTCTGAAGAGTCTGCATGGCGCTCTGCTGCGGTTTCACCTTCGCTGTCGTTGTATAACCAGAAAATTTTGCGTTCGACATACCCGCAACTACACTGGACTGAAAATTCTCAGCAACTTCCTCTTGATCAATGCTACCGCTCTGGCAGCGATCAACGTGTGATCTATGTGACAAGATCCGAATACTCTCACTACCTTGTAGTAAGCATGTATTCGAATTCTTACAACAGAGAGATTTCAGTTGCTAAAATTCTGTACTGAAATTTGCTCTAGCGAGCCACTAATTCCGAATCTCTGACACCGCAATCCAAATAAAGCGACCGTAATCTACGGTAACACACAAGAGCCTCAAACAATCTATTTTTCCACAAGTTAACACAGTGCTGTTCTCCATCAGGAACAATCAACAAGTGATACAGACCTTACAACATAAAATGAATGAAAGTGCAAACAAACAATACACAAAAATCTATAAATCGTCAATGTATTTTGCGCCAGCAATTCTTATCGTTACGTGAATCTAGTTTAAGGGGAGTTAGAACGGAAAAAAATGTTTGCTTCACATTTTCGGATTTTTATCTCAATACAAAATTTGCAATTTTCCTAATAAAATGATGTTTATATCACTTATAAACTCTCATGTGAAGTATTTTATTTTATTTTTCTTAAAAATAATATACATTGATAGAAAATGTTAAAATTTTTACGTGCATTACTTCAAGAGCTAATAAAATCTGTAATTTTGTATATAGAAGGCTGTGGATTGCTGTATTATACAGGCTAAATTACATGTTGGAATTGGTAACACTGTCAAAAACAGTATCTTATCAAAAATGGTTCAAATGGCTCTGAGCACTATGGGACTCAACTGCTGTGGTCATAAGTCCCCTAGAACTTAGAACTACTTAAACCTAACTAACCTAAGGACATCACACACATCCATGCCCGAGGCAGGATTCGAACCTGCGACCGTAGCGGTCGTGCGGTTCCAGACTGAAGCGCCTTTAACCGCGCGGCCACTCCGGCCGGCAGTATCTTATCCTTTCAGAGTACAAACACGTGTTTTACGTCGAATTGCTACCGTTTTTCTGAAGGAAAGTGACGAATAGATTGGTAAATCTCTCAAAAAGTAAAGTATGACGCCAAAACGAAATGTTTTTAAGAAACGTGGGTTTCATGGTAATATATTTTCGAATGAAGGGAAACATTGCGTTCAACATGTGGCATGGGAAGTTACAGACAACGAAATACAGGCAAACCCGTCAGTATCTAGAGAAACACTCATTAGTGCTACGAAGAATAAAATAAAACGTTATGATACACAGTTTTCTCAAAACGAAAGTGATGTAAACGGTAGGTTGGGTTATATTCTGATATATTTACACCTCCTAACAGGAGTGTTAGGTGAATGTGTATATTGTAACACATGTGGGGGGCCAGTTAGTTTACATGAAGAAAGTGAGGTATCAAATGGACTACCCAGGAAAATTATCATTAATCGTGCCAGTTATGAATACACTCATTCATTTTTGAATTCTAATAAGTGTAAAGATAACTATTTTGAAGTATGTGTTAGGTGGTTTTATGGATTGAGAGCGGTTAGCAAAGGGCACACTGTAGAAGAAACAATGTGTGCTGTGGTGGCTATGCCACGACCACCTTGTAAAATCGACAAGTATGCAGGATTTATGGGACCTGCTGTGAAATCTGTTGCACGTGAGTCAATGAAGTGTGCTAGAAACGAAGCTGTGGAAATAAATGATGCTATGACTGACATACCAGTAGCTTTCGATGGCACTTGGCAGAAGCACAGCTACAGTTCTAAGAATTCTGTTGCTATAGTGAGCAATGTGGATACTGGAAAGGTAATAGATTTCCAGATTTTAACCAAACATTGTTATAAGTGTAAATCAGGGAATGTAGAAGAGCATATTTGTGACAGAAATTATGAAGGAACAAGTGGTGGTATGGAGGCGTCTGCAACTACTGCAAGTTTTAGTCGATCTGTGAATGAAAGGGGAGTGTGTTACACTAAGTTCTTTGGTGATGGGGACTAAAAACCATATAACAGTGTAATAGCGGCTCAGCCTTATCGTGAGATGATTATCACAAAACGGGAATGTGTTGGTCGTGTCCAGAAGAGGATGGGCACCAGGTGGAGGAAGTTGTAATAAAGTTTGAGAGACTTGAAACTTTCTGATGGTAAAACCACAAGAGGCAGGCTAACAGACGTAATGATTGATGAAATACAGCAGTATTATTGGATGGCCATTAGAAATAATACTAAGGATTTGTTGAAAATGAAACAGGCAGTTTTGGCCTCCTTATTCCACAGACTGTCAACTGATGAAAAACCAGTACACCACTTTCGCACTCCTGGACCTAATTCATGGTGCAATTACCGCAATGCCGAGTACTCAAACAGTTCATACAGCCATAAACACTCCATCCCAGCAGCATCCATGGATATCATAAAACCTATTTACCGAGACCTGGAAAATCCTGAATTACTTACGAAATGTGTGCATGGTCACACCCAAATTCCCTATGAGTCGTTCAATAAGCTTATATGGACTAGCTTACCAAAAAGTATTTTTGTCGGAATGAAGACACTGAAGTGGGGAGGGGGGGGGGGGAGGCCAGTGATGCTGTTATTGCTTTTAATGATGGCGACATTGGTAAGGTGAAAGTGCTACAACATAAGAGAATTAATCCTGGAGGAAACATTATCAGAGAACTTGAACGGATGGACAAGGTTCGCATTGATAAAGCAGATTATGCAGCACAGTTGGCCACTAAGTAGTCCAGAAAGAAGAAAAAAAGGAACAAATTGGAAAACGATCAAGAGAATGATGTACAGTATGGTGCAGGGTGTTTCTGAGTGACTAAAAATAAAAAATTAAGCATATATTAACTGAATTATAGTCTTTTGAAACTTTAGAAGTCGTTCGTACAAATTTATATTTTCTGTTGCATTTTTCCCTAAGTCTCATAAACCACTTCGAGCAGAGTATTCAAATTTTCAGGGAGTAATAACATACATATTTTCAGTCTACTGAACTAAAAGAGGAACATAATGTTATTTATAATTAAAAATTACTTAGCATACAGTACAAAAAGTACGCAAAATTTTAACCGTGTAAGTAAAAACTTGTGTTTCCGAAAGCAGTACCTGAAATGCAATTATTACACTTCAGTAGGCTCAAAAATGCAGTTTAATGTCCTGTAAAAGTTTCATGTCAATGGCTGTAGTGGTTTCTGAAATCCAGGGAAGCCAAGTCACTAAATATAACATCGTCGGGATACACATACAGTTTAATGTTCTGTAAAAGTTTCATGTCAATGGCTGCAGTGGTTTCTGAAATACAGGGAAGCCAAACCACTAAATTTGACATTGTCGGGACACGACGTTCCAACTCCCCTGAACTCAGTGCATCAAATGAATTTCAAAAGTGGAAAGCAGAAACTTTGTAACGTAAATCGCATCTGACGGTAACAGAAGATGTCACAAATTCAGGATCGAAGGCAGCAGTCGTCAAGCTGAATAACTACACTGGTCTTGTGGTTTCATTTGAAAGACTACTAGCGACTGACAGTTTACATCGTGACGGCAATCGCTTTAACTTGAAAGCCTTCCATTTGCATAACTAGCCATTCGTCTGCTAAATTAAATCTGCCCTCTGGCAGTGGTTGTTATTGTTAGCCTACATTAGCGGTTATCACTTTCATCAGAAACTTAAATAAAATTTGAATATACAGAAAAATTAATAATAAAGTGACCCTTCCATTGTTGTATTTAATTGGTGACAGGTGATTAATGGTATCA
Organism: Schistocerca nitens; assembly: GCF_023898315.1. Taxonomy (NCBI): domain Eukaryota; kingdom Metazoa; phylum Arthropoda; class Insecta; order Orthoptera; family Acrididae; genus Schistocerca; species Schistocerca nitens. The sequence continues at coordinate 194,832,623 of NC_064620.1, read as the reverse complement.
AGATAGCTGTAAACCTTTATTAAAATTTCACGAATTTATTAATCATGAGATAGGACAAGCAACATAAGTTAAGCGAGGTGGCAAATAAATCATGAACTGTTGGCAACACAAATAGAAGCAACAAATAACTAGCACTCCACTGGATTGCGTTAGGTTGGCGAACACTAAGGTTTATTTGTGTAGTATATTTACAGTGGCACAGAAAATGGACAACGTAATCTGAAACTATCTAACGCTGAATAGACTTTGATTAGCTTATTCTAGAGAGAAGTTACACTACATAGATGCAGCTGAGAACCAATGGCGAGATGTAAATTGGTTGCCTTAACAACCCAGAGCATCGAGAAAGTGGTTACGGTCGTGCAGCAAGCATCGGCAGAGTAGCCATGTGTAGAGCCTGTAATTCGTTATTGCGTGCACAAACTACGCAAAATCGCCGGATGTCGATCTGTCAGACGGACCTCAATTACTCACTAACGGAGCCCTGAAATCTCAGTAGATTCCAGCGCATGACACTCCAGTTAGCCAGTCTTGCCATGGACCAATTTGTCTCACTTATACGGCAATGCGCACAAGGAGATCAAACCCCAAGGAGGCAGACCTGATACGAATAAAATTGACCTCAGCAGAGCAAGGTGTCCAAGGTGATTGAGATACAAACTGTCATTACAACTAAGACTTCACCAAAGGCTCTCCAGTAAATATCGTTGTTTGTGTGAAATCACGCTCAGGACAAGTGTCCCACGTGCAAACCACCTTTCCATCAAAACTTGGTAGAGTCTAAAAGTGCAACAACGCAACTACCCCCACACGATTTCGTGCCAGTCATAAGGCTCCATGAGCGCCAAGTCCCCTCTCTAGCTCGTGTGCGCAACCCCCCGACCACTCATAAGCAAATTTGAAAATTTTTTCTCCTGCTGGAGAAGCAGCCAATATGACTAATAAATTTCCGCGCAGCTACAAAAAGTCATTACACTGCCGAATTGTGTTTCCCACGGCCAGTTTAGGCAGCGTGATTTGAGCTTTTGCTTAGGTCTAAAGTGATCTACACATTTATCTTGATGGGCCGAACTTTACAGCATGTCCAACCTGTGGCCTCGGCTAAACTGAGAGAAGTACTTTTTGTCCAAACATAGATCATTTCAGAGCGGCCATAAATGTTGTGTTCCATCCCAAAATTCTTCTGAAGGGCCAAGCCTCCCACAATACTCTTCCTGAAGAATGACGACACCATTTGGGGGTTTGTCTATAGCATACAGTCCAAGGCGAACATGGACACTCGCAGATTTTTATGCACATGAGCCCTATACACAATGGGCGTTGACAATACCGTCGAAATGACTCGGCCAAACAACCTGCCTTCTCTCGTGTGATCCTATCCATGCAGTGGCTATACACGCCTTACAGGTCGATCAAGGTATGCTGTTTTTCTCCTCTCTGGACGAAAGCATTGTCTGCACAATGGGGCGAGAAATTCTTGGTATCAGCAATCGTTTCCTGTTAAGTGTTTTGAGATCTTCCTCTTCCAAGCAGCTGCACATGGCTTCTAAGCCTCGAATGCCAACTACTAGATTTGTTGTTAAATAGCCAAACCGCCTGCTTATTCTCAAATCCATAAAATACTCTTCGACGGAGAGCCACCATATAGATCCCCCTTGCAATAATACTCTATATGCACCCATCAACGCCAGCTCATGTTGGTAAGTTACTGTTGTCTCACAGAAAATAATGTCTGAGGTGTAACAACAACATTAAAGAACAGCACTGAATATGTAAATAAGTGAGAGAGTGATTTGTTGTCTCTCACTGCACCCCACCCCCCCAATGAGTGGTGTCTCACTTCAGAATGATAGTGTGACACAGAACGGAGGAAATCATGAATAAATACTAACATCTCATAACGATAACATAAGTGACAGGGGTGACTTCGCCAATCAACACTGCAAAAGCATCCTAACTTGACTTCATTCAGTAGAGTGATCTCTCACTCAAATAAACCTGCATGCCTGCAAGAATAAAATATGAACATTTTCTGTGTAGTAAGATCCATGTGGACTCGGCATCTCAAAGAAAATGATGCCTAGGGTGTAATAACAACATTGAAGATTAACACTGAATGCGATATTAAGTGAGAGAGTGACTTGTTCTTTCTCAAGAGAAAGAAGCTCCATCTTCGTTACTGAGCGTACGTGACGAACGGGACTAGGTGCAAAAGACATCAAGAGGAAGGTACGTCGGTCATGGCCACTGCACACAGTGGAACATACGTCAACACTTCAGCGGGCGAAACAACACAAAAACTACATATTAGCTGCTTATCGTCATATACTATGGTCCAAAGAATCGTGATTTTGCTCCATTCAGGTGAATGGCACTGAGTGCTTTGACGGCCTCAAGATGCTTTAACATGCAATTCATAGAGGTGGGGCAAGACGGGCACGGCGTGCCAAATTTCGTGCGGGCCAAGAGTTCATGCCCCGCGAGGGCCAAGAGTCTTTCTCTCTCGGCTTTGCTCTTTACCTCCCACAAGTATTCGGTACAGCGCGACATTTTCTTTAAAATTCACATAAATTCGTAGCATATTTCCATGTGTCCAATAAACACAACAGACACACGTAACAGAAACTTTAGCCTTTCATAATACATTCTCATTCACTCTTTACATTAATCTGCTAACGTTGGGACATCATGTGGGTCAAAATGGCAAAGTGACAATACGATAACGTAAATAACTACAGTGAACTGAAAGTAAACAATGAAACTCGACAAATAAACCCATACAAACTGGAATACCAACATGCAAACCTGAAACCCTACAATCTTATGTAGCTACCTAATAAGATTGAGGCGTGGCGTTCTTCTGCCACCACCACTCTCTTTATTTTAGCAGAATCGTAGTGTCAGCGCTGTTTACCTTTTGCTGCTTGTTAGTTATATAAAGAACGTTCACAGGTTCTGTGGATGTTTGCACGAAAAGAGGCAGCCTAGCGACTTATTATCACAAGCATTTAAAAATGAATGTATAGGGGTATAGAAGACAGAAATGAAAATTTGCAATATAAACTATGTAGCTGCATAAGTGATGGGTACTACAAATTGCCGTGAAATGATATTACAATACCACACAGCAATAATTTAGAGATATATTTCGCAATGACTGACCGAAATATTACAACGACCGACCGACGGGATTCACTGTTCTGTGCATCAACAAGCAGTTTCAGCTAAATTTGCTGGCATGCAGCACGTAAAGAAATCGATAGTATGATTAGCAAAATTTCTAAAGTAGCACCTACTTTTCCACTGTCAGTTGTAACAGTTTTCATTGCCATTGAACGAAAATTATGCGAAGTATGTTGGTTAAGTGAAGGACATGCCAGGAAATTTTTTTCCACTTAAAAGTCGCTATTGCTGAATTTATAAAGGTAAAAGAGCCGCAGGAACATCTGGAATGAATTGCAAACCTTATTTGTTGAGTAGATCTGATTGTTAAATGCCCATGGTAAGACAGCGCAAAATAAGGAGCACTAGTTTCAGATTTAATGTGGATGGATTTGAAAAAAAACTCGCATTTTGTGATAAATTCTGACAAAAATCACTGGCGTTAAATAAAATGCTCAATATTAAGAATCTATTGTACTTTTGAAAGAATTGCAAGAACAGTTTCCTAAACGTTGGGACTTACATCCATTTCGAGCTGTTTTCTAGAATGTTTGCCATTTCAATCCTAGGCGTCCCTGGACATGTGCAGATGTAACTGATTGACATCCGCCGGCCACGGTGACCGAGCGGTTCTAGGCACTTCAGTCTGGAACCGCGCGACTGCTACGGTCGCAGGTTCGAATCCTGCCTCGGGCATGGATTTGTGTGATGTCCTTAGGTTAGTTAGGTTTAAGTAGTTCTAAGTTCTAGGGGACTGATGACCTCTTCTAAGTTCTAGGGGGCTGATGACCTCAGATGTTAAGTCCCATAGTGCTCAGAGCCATTTGAACCATTTTTGATTGACATCCTAGGTAATTCCCTTTTTAATGACAAAACCTCTTTCGAGGTTCCGGGGTGGGGAAGCGTTTATACTTCTTTAATTCTGGCGAATTCTGCATGAGAACTGGACATGCACCCCCTCCTTATTGATTATGTGCACAACGGTAACAAAAGGAATTGATGGTGGACCCTGCTGGTGGGTAAAATAAAGAGTGCACACTCAGAATAATTTTATAAACACTATTATCTACTCAGTAAAGATAAAGGGAAATTTATCACAATAAAAGACAGGAAATGGCATTCTGCATCTATCTATGAAATGATAAGCGGTTTAAATATTACAATGTGATTTATTATAAATCAGAACACAAAGAATACAAACAGTAGGCTAAAGGGTAGGTTCTACTGAACTATTATGAAAATAAGAGTTGGCTAGAGAACAAGGGGCTCCTATTCTCTGTGATGCAATTGACTGACTATAATGACTGGAGGTCCTAATGACACAAATATTACTCTCCAAGTATAATGCGGTATTGCGATTAGTAGTGAGCGCTCAAATGGGATCACGTGGAGAAACAAGCAAGGTGGACCTGTAGCAACGTGTGCGCGCGTGCTGCTGAGGACTTCAGTATAAAAATTGTATGTTCTACAATTCTGAAGCCGAAAAATACTTTACCAGTCCTGAAACCTGCAGCATGTCGCCGGTAGGCAGCGTTCTGATGATGTATGCGCCGACTTCTGCTGTGCAGCAACTCTGTTTCAACCCCAGTCTCGAAGACTGTCCGTGAATTCTGAGTTCTACCGAAAAAGTGCGTCTAAGTCGCAAGACTGTCCGACTTCAACGAAGATCAGATCCCGAATGTGCTGCGCCCGCGCAACACAAGAGAAAAGCCAGCGTTACTCATCTCCCCACTACCCTCGTAAACCGAGAATCAGCAATCAGTGCTGATTCCAGAATTCCCCCACGCTATCTCAGAAAATCATTCGTAATAATAGCGACCATTCCCTCCAATTTCTAGCAGGGCTTTATGACATAAACTAGCCTCAGTTGAAGCTGATCAATCATGCCTCTGCTATTTAGTTTTGGGCACTGCACGTGCTGTTTGATTGACTACGAAAACAACGTGCCTAAGCTACTGGCCGTCTGGCGCCAGACACTCGTGCCCAGAAGGACACGGCCCACAAGTATTCTCAGAATCACGAGGACAATGCAGTCAGTCAACGCCAGCAGTCTTAATTCAAGACGCGGTGGAATGGTAAATGCGTAAACTGCGGCGACACTCAGATGGCTCGCATTTCGTTTCGCCGTGCCTACAATAGGCGAAACTCGACCGAGGTCAGTCGTCCCACCAGTCGCTCAAGCCCATTGATGTACGACCCACCAAGTATTCGCAGAAGTGCAGCCCCTACCGGAAATGCATGCTGTGTCCTCCGGTACTCACCTTGCACAGGCCATCCAGGGATATAACAGAGGAAACAAAAAGTGAGACCACATACACATCCCAACATGCGTAGCAATCATGTGAAAATATTTTGATTTCTCAGCACAAACACTCTCATTAGAATAACCTTATTCGGCCTCTTACCACGGTGCAATGACATAAAATATTAATAAAATTTATGAAAATGAGAGGCGACATGCGAAAGAGGGCATGGAAACTCTCACTCTTACATTAAAACTGTCCACGACATCTACATAGCTTTCCCCAGATGGAGTTTCCACGTCTCCATAATGAGGTAGCACGAGTGTCACAATATTTCGATCGACATATCTGTGTGAAAGACCTTTTTTCGATTATGAAACTAAATATATCACGATTACGTGGCAACCTGAGTGCCAGGAATCTATGTGATTTTCTGTTTATGTCTGTATGATGACTGTTTGTATTAGCGTAAAATTATATCTTCAGCGTGTCAAAAATAATATAATAATACAGAAAATTAGTTTTGTGGAAATGTTGAGTCGCAGACAGGCTCAACAAAATGACTGCTAAACGTAACTTTTCGGCCAAAAATCCTTTTTCCGACTTATGCAACACCCACACATTCACACACGTGCAACCCTCCCACACATAAATGTGGGAGCTGTATTTGCTTGAATGACTGTGTGTGGATGTGTGTGTGTGTTTGCCTGTATGTGTGTGTGTGTGTGTGTGTGTGTGTGTGTCTGTGTGTGTGTGTGTGTGTGTGTGTGTGTGTGGGTGGGTGGGTGGGTGTGGGTGTATGTGGGTGGGTGGGTGGGTGGGTGAGTGTGTGGGTGTGTTGGTGTTTTCTACGATAGAAGGAGGGCCTTTGTCTAATACTTACTTGTTTCGCAGTCATATTGTTGTGTCTCTCCACTACTCAACAATTCTAGCATAATAATGTCATTATTACACCTTGGATAGCCCATTTATGAAAATTCGTTTTGTTTGTGATCTACGTTATTGTAAAGTGTGAAATGTAAAACCAAGTAGCATGCAGTGCAACTGCAGTGCATGTTAAAGGCAGAGCGTTCGCAGTTTCCCCTCCTCCCCCTTCAAGTCCTCACACTGGGTGGCGTCGTGATAGTGACAATACGTAGCTGGATGAGTGCAATGGCAGAAGTTCCTGGGCGCTGTTAGCGAGGGGAGTCCTTACCTGCCCCTAATATAGAGCATGTAGTTCAGGTCAGTGGTTGTTCTGTGATGTTCTGAGGGTGTTTCTGCACCATGACTTGGACGCACGAATTCAGTTTACTGGGAACATAATAATATACAGTTCAACATTCGTAGTGATGAAGTATCTACTTAGTTGTGGTAACCATACTCTGGATACCTCCGTCTTTTCAAGATTTCAACAGCCATATCGACAAGGCTCCACATAACAGGTTTGTCGAACACTCAGTCATAATACTGCACCTCGACAGACGCTCAAAATGCCATGAACTTGTAGAAAATGTCTGGGAATGTTGGAAGGAACAGGTGAGAGGCAGCAGTCAGCATCCACAAAATATGGTAGCTCTGCCGTGTATGACCATCAGTGATTTGCTTTATCTGGACTTGGGATCTCTGACGGATATGTGTTGACTCTTTTCCTTTCTGAACTGAGGATACTATCATGGTCAGAGAAGCTGGATTTTGCTTCTTTCAGTATGCTTATCACTTATAAAAACCAGCTTCGCTGCTCATGATTCGAAATGACAGATCGGACTGCGAAAAATAGAAATTGCAATTTCATTTTCATATCTTTCTTAAATGAAATAATATAGGAAAAATATGCTATTAAAGTCTCTAAAATACATCTTTATTAAATATTGAATGATGGCTCTGGATACGTGTTACATGATATGTCAAGCATTTTTATTATAATATTAGGATTCACCTACATGAATAAGCCATTCTCACTAAGAAAATGTATTCACCTTTCACTTGTGTAACACAATATTTTCTAGTTTCTTTCGTCTGCGTATTCACGAATCCGGTTTAGTGCAATCTTACAGGTTAATCGGTAATTTCGTTAGGACAAGTAAATCCCTCTACCCGCAATTCTTCAGTTAATCGTACTCACTTATGTGAAACGCATTCAGTGCTCTCATTACATTACAAATGAGTTACACTGTTAAACAATTCTCATTAAGCACTTAAAACTTTTGTGGTTGAAAACGCCAATCCCTAATGATGTTACTTTTATTAGTTCTAGGTTATTCAACCATACGCCAATCAGAAAATCAAAACCAGAACATGCCTGCAAATTGTAAAAAAATAATAACTTAAATCAGCATTCCCGATGCTGAAGTTTCACCGTATGAACAATAAATATTTACTAGGCAATAATTTCTCTTCCTTTCAATATTTGGTTGGGGGAGGGAGAGTACCGTCAGGGAAGAGACTGCCCAAGATTTGATATTATGTGTAAGATTCGTTGGAAGTCACTGGGTGATCTCAGTCTTAAGCACTGGATGTGAATATATTGTGGGTAATTTGCTTGTACTGAGTTACGCTGTCTCAAGATACAAACAGTTTCTGATGTTAATACTGGACACCAGCATTTGAAATTTCTTAGTTCGAGAGGCAATTGTCTAAAATACTTAAAAGTCAAATTGTTGTTGCCCTGGCAGCTATTAGACATGCACCCTACCACAGGGAAAGGGTGCCCAGTTTAGCCACTTAGTAATTCATTACCTGATCAAAGACACTTGTGCAACTGTTGGTGGCCCTGGTATGGAGCATGTAGTTGACGCCGGTGGTGTTTCTGTGATGTTCTGGGGGTATTTTTTTTATACAGTGGCTTGGACACACTCTTTCAGGTCACTGTTAACTTGAAATGTAATATATATTTTAACATTTGTGCTGATGAAGTATCTACATATACGTGGCTTCTCCATATTTCGCCTTTATGACGGCTTGAACTCTGTTCAGGACACTTTGAATGAGCTACCCCCAACAGACACAACCAGAGAAAGTAGTGATGCTGTATGATGGCATCTGGAAATAAGACGGTGTTGTACCTCATTTCAAATATGTATTCCATTGCATTCACATCGTGACTGTGGGTAGGACAGTCCAGAATTGTTATTGTCGACAGACCAATGCCTCACACGTGCAACTTTGTGAAAGGATGCATAATCAACTCCGAATTATTCTAATACTGTACACAGTAAACAATGATGTTTAATGTGTTCTCGTCCTTGCTCTTTTAACTTTTCTTTAGGCCAAGAAAATGCACCAAAGCCTAACAACGAAAAACGCCGCCATACTGTATAACCACTTCCCGCTTCCTCTGTACTTCGTGTTTGGAACAGTTTGTATAATATCATGTATATGTATCTCAGGTATCACACAGAACACAGAACAACTACCTACAATAAGTAAAACAAACAACAACTGAATATCAAGTAGTGTCCTGACATGCTGCACTCCAAGTAATATATCAGTACAAACAAACACAGTAAACGTACATAAACACAAACTATTTCAGATGAAAACAGTGTAAGTGGGCTGCTTCTGTGTTGGTAACGCTGTGTAGCGCTTTGCATTGGATCTCTGACTGCGCTCTCTTTGTAAGAGACTCTGTGGCTGGTTGGACTCGTTGTTGGAAGTTAATCGCCAGTAGTGTTGGGCAGTTGAAAGTTGGTCGCCAGCAGTGGTGGAAGCACTGTTGGGCACTTGGAGGTGAACAGCCAACAGTGATGGATGGGGATGGGAATAGCCCTAGATGATACAGGTTAGAGGTTTGAAGTGTTACCTCGAGCGGACGATCTGGACGTGTGTCTGTCATGGAAATGTAATTTGATTATATAATATTTTGGAACTGGATGTCACGGACGTTTATATATTATATGATTTTAGAACTGGTTGTTACATTATTAAGGTAAATGCATTGTTTGCTCCTCAACAAAATCTTTCCGTTGCTAACCATAACCCTATTAGAAGTTAGTGTCTTCTGTAGTTAGAATCTTATATTTAGCTGGCAGTATTGGCGCTCACTGTATTACAGTAGTTCGTGTAATGAAGATTTTTGTAAGGTTAAGTGCTTAATTAAATGTATAGGTTATTGTTAAGATTTGTTTTTAGTCATTGCCATTCTGTTGAATTAATTATTTGAAGTCAAGTTGTAATTTTTTTGATTAGTCAGATTGCGTTGCGCTAGAATATTGTGGGTCAGTGTTGACATGATAAGAGTAAGTGAAGAGAAAGTACGTTCAGTTTTACTCAGCAGTTTCAGAATCAAATGACGTAGAAGTTTCATCTTCTAAGTCATTCTGCAATTTAAGTACAGACACACACATTTAAATAAAGAAGTTTCAACAGCTCGAGGTTCTACCGGGACCCTCTCAACTGAAATAGGTAGAAATGGGCTATCATCAACCATCACGTTACTATGTTTCATGTCTAGATATAGTATATCACTTCCCTCTACATATTGCAACTTATTTTAACGACATTTATTGCGTTTTTTACTTTTCTTTGACATTTGCATTATGCAGACTATATTCTCATCAACTAGGCAGAAACAAAATTTATAGAACCATTTTAAGAACTGTTAATCGTTCAGTTATCCGTGACCTTAGAGAAAATTTTATGGATAATGTTCTTTAGATTATTTAAAATGAGTATTAACAACTGTATGTCAATAAAACAGTAATGATAAGTAGTCGTTGTTGTTAGATTTAAAAACATTCAAACCACGTTGTAATGCAAGGTGGTGGCTTACTCTGTACGTTTAATGAAATAATGAAATAAATAAGCTACATATAACGGCAGGTAAAGATTTCCGGTTTTCGATCCAGTGTCCAGAGGCATCACTCTTTACATTACCGCAATTATCGCTTAGCACTGACTGTAGATATGACTGACTTACGAGAAGCTGTCCGAACTGTGTATCCTTTTCTTTTTAATTGCCTGTGCACTGTCACTGAGCGAGCTAAAATGCTGGTATCAATTAGAAAGTCACGAGTAATTCCTTGCGCTAAATTCACTTAATTTTAACAGCCACCTGCAATGCTCAACCGTTCCTAATCCTCAATACATGCGGTCGGGCTGGTCTTGGTTTCGTTGTAGTTGTTCCTTCACGTTTTTGCTTCACAGTTACACCATCAACAGCGGACAAAGCCAGCTTTAGAAATGTTAAATTCTTCCTGGGGGATCTCCTTCTCAGGCGACATTGACATGACTAGTCTACATTCAAACTGGTCTGTCCTGACCGACCAATTCTAGTGTTACTGTACTCCTTCTCCACTGACAACATCCCACGCCCTAGACTGCTGTTATAATGTGGGGTTCATCTCACGATCCATCTAGTGCTCAATTAGTCATTGCATAGTAGTGTCCTGAAACATTGAATTAGAAGATTCAGGGATCGAGAAATGCATTAGCATCTTAATAACGTATTGCATCAACAGTTCATAACTGACCCTTTAATGCGCGCAATGATGACGCTGCTTTACTAGCTTTACTGGTGCTAGGCTGTTAATTAAAAACCTGTTATTACTCTGTAGTAGGTGATAACTGTAAAAAGTTAGTTCTATTTTTAAGAAGCCCATTTTACTCATGCCCTGTGTATCAGCATCACTGTAAACTGGAATGAATACAAGAAAGTACTTAAAGCGCTGGCGTGGAATTATCTGTTTTTCCGGCAGAAAACTCAGCAGTTGTGGTTATCTGACGGAGAAAATTCTGCACCTGCCCACTGGAATTTTAAACACTCTGCAGATTTCTTAACGGAATTCTATATCTGGTTATAACTTTAAGGAGATTTAATATAGGACCTCACCTCCAAGAATGCTGTGTTGTAGTATGGTACACCATTTGTAGTAAGTCTGATAGACTTATGTGTCGGACACTGTCGCCCTGAAGAATGCTTAATTAAATGGAGCTCTTAAGATATATTTTATATCGTTCTTTATGGCTAATTATAGATATGTAGTAGGCACGAATCTCGTTATTTAAATTATTTCAAGGGAAAAAACATTTTAGAAACTTCGGTTGCTTGAAATTTCCGAGCAATTGGTTATTTATTTCATCGTTGACCTGTGTACCATATGTTTAATTTCCAATACAGCCACTATCAAACGCTTTCAGAAGTATCCAACACAACGAATAACAGAATAACACCAAGTATGGAACACTGCTTACTCAGGCACCTTTAAAACGACTGTTTGGTGCGGATATGACAGTTTAAACTAACGGTACACGTGACGTCATTAATCTTTCACTGGAGACAGTAACTTTTTTAGCGACGTGCGATCGACAAAAACATAAAAATATTCAGGACTTTCAGCTGGACGACGTAGACACCTTGCCACGATATTTCGGCTGACAGCCAGTTATCTTCAGGTGATTGTTGGTACACGCAGTCGATTTGGTACTCGAAAATTGTGACGGTGGGTTATGTGCGTAAGTTTTCGCTGAATGACCGCTCTCAGTCGAACTTAATGGAATTTTTCTAGCTGTTTTAGCGTTTGTAACGGTGACAGTGCATGCGTGCTCTCTGTCCATCCACAGGTCTGTGCAGTTCTCAAAAACAATAAAATCAATTTTCGCAGAACATGTTATTAGGTCTAACATTCTGCCTTTGTGGAGATATCTGAGAAATCATCCGACCCCATCTCTTATAATGTTGAAAGCAGTAATCACTACTGATAATACCTAACAACAAAGGTATTTCCACTGAATTCTTAAGAATTTGACATGAGAAAGATTTTGTTCTGGCTAAGATTTTCGTGTTCCATAGGATGTCCTCTGGAGAACCATGTTCGGGTATGGCTGACTATCAGAGATACGAAAGGCAAATGTGAGTATCATGTTCCAGGTGCCTTTACTGAACAGTAATTCGGGTCCAATCAAAGTAGTCCTTGTAAAGTACGATGCCCTTACTGTCTGACCTATCTATCCACAATTTAACGACCTATACTGACAACTTCATAGCAAGGTGAAGGGTCAAAGTACTGCTTGGGCACCAGCTTTAATCTGCCAGAGATAGGAACTGAGCTACACACAGAGAGTTCCAAAGCCCTTGTATCAAACGTCTATGGGTAATAGAAAATGCCATGGGGAAAACTTTCGTTAGAGACAAAATGTTCGTTGATGTTTCCTGGTAACACCACAGGTCGTTTTGTGTTGGTTGTGCCCCTGACAGGAGGCAGAGTATAGGCTTCCTGCTGTGTGCAAATGTCTTGCATGTTGCCTACAACTCACTTCCTTGCTCTGCATGAATGCAAAATAAAAATTCCTCATTCGAGTTTGAAATATTTTCATACAGACACTTACTCTTAAAGGTTTATTGTTGAAAATCACTGTACAAATTTTCTGCACTAGGTGGTATGCAGCACATCTGTTTAGTAGGTCCTGCTAATGTCGTCACTGCAGCGCCGGTGAATACTAAAGAACGCCTGCGTCAGCGAACATTTTGTCTGTAACAAAAGTTGTTCCCCATGACACCAAGTATCGCACCCAGACGTCTGATGCAAAGTGTTCTAAGCGCCCTATATAATGGAGAGGAAAACTACCTGATTCGAACAGCCATATGATTCAGAGATTATGGGAATTTCATGAAACTTGTTTTTCGCCAGTCACGACTTTCATCGTGAGCAAACTGTAATCACTTGATGGAGTTTATAGCGTACCGGCGCGAAGTAGCTTCCTGCTTCAGAATCGAATCATTACGTCGACAATAGCATTCTTTGTAGTCGTTTATGAAGTCGACAATGGGAGTTCCACTCCAGACAGCAGTAGTTACCGAGACAAAGCCAATAGTACGTTGCTCTAACATTCAGCCAGAACTCCTCGAGACATTCTTGGCGAAAACGTGATGATGTGGGCTGGTTGTAACAGGCAGACATTTCACGTTGTTGTTGCGGGTGGTCAGGTACATGTCGGTAATTTCCCAGTTGTGTCTTGTAAAACTATTTCTCTTACGCAAAAGATATGGCTCGGTTGTAGGTTCGGTGATAATGCTCACTCTGCCGAGCTACAAGCAGTGAATAATTACATATTTTTTATATGCTATAATGCGTTTTGTTACTTGTTATTGTCCGATGAGTACCATGCATAAAAAGAGCTGTGTAAATAATGACACACTATTGACGCAGAATAAAACAAACTCTGTCACTAAGTATGTGTTTCTCCATGGATATTCTCGCTCAAATTGCTTCTACACCATTCTATCAGGTTGTTATGGGTCTCTGTCACATGGTAGCCAGCCAAGGACCAGTAAAGGTAGCGCATGTTCCGGACACACTGTCGGAACAGACAAAGCGTGTTTCTCAGTTGTTGCACGAGACCAACAACGCACTAAGCATGAGAACAAAACGCAATAATTGTTGTCCAGCAGAGCTTATCACACTGAACTATTTGTTCTCGAATAACTGTCTCCCAATAAACTAACATCATGTCTGAGATATGTCAGATCTCCGCATGGGACCAATTACTAATAAATACGCTGCCTGACAAAGAAGGGAGACACCCACACGACATGAACAGCGCCAGATGTTGAAAGTTCACTATCAAGGCCACGAAGATGCCATTGCGTTAAAACTATGTGTCTCATTTTGGTTCTCCATTCGGCCAGCTAGTTGAATCGTCCAGTGTGAAGATTAATGAGGTACTCAGATGTGCCAGTTGCGCAATGCTGGACTGCATGGTAGCGTCTGATCACCACAAGAGAGGATCGCAGTACTGTCAACAAAGCACATCATAGCCCCCACACATCACTTCGTGCCATCTCAGACCAAGAAATGGTCTCCATGCAACATTCTATGTTATTCCGCGCCAGTGACCGAAGATGGTTCAAACGGCTCTGAGAACTATGGGACTCAACTGCTGTGGTCATAAGTCCCCTAGAACTTAGAACTACTTAAACCTAACTAACCTAAGGACAGCACACAACACCCAGCCATCACGAGGCAGAGAAAATCCCTGACCCCGCCGGGAATCGAACCCGGGAACCCGGGTGTGGGAAGCGAGAACGCTACCGCATGACCACGAGATGCGGGCTAGTGACCGAAGACTAGCAGAAGGAACATCCCTTGTGTAGGCCACTGATAATATTGCTACAAGAAAGGCTACGTTTGTTGTAATGTGTTGACCGGGAGGCTTTGATTTCTGATAAATGGTGTCACATGGTGTTCAGCAATGAATGGCATTTCTCCACTATACCGGATGACCATAGTCGGCCAGTATAGTGGCTACTTGGGGAAAGGTTTTGTAGATGTACAATGGTCATAGCCCCCGCACGATTGTTGGGGGAGCTATCGTGTGTGACTTTAGATCACAGATAGTAATGACTGAGGAAAAACTGACGGTCCAACAATGAGTCACGGATCTCCTGCGTTCTCATGTGTTACTTCTTAACACTTTTTCAACAACACTTGTCCACGCATGACTCGTGTTTCTATTCACTGTATGTGGGATGTTGAGGTACTTCTGGGGTCAGCCAGATCCCCAATATATTCCTGACAGCTAGGACGCCCACCCATCTCAGTCAACCAGAAAACCATACGTATATGTGATAGCTAGGACGTCGATCCATCTCAGGGTAACTATCTGTGACATAAAGGGCCTTTTACAATAGTTGTGGGGTAAATTTCTTCAGGAGAGAATATAAGGGCTTTATAACAGCCTTGCCAAATAGAACACTATATGCTTCCAGATCATAGCTCATGGGCTCATACAGAACGATATTTTTAAATCTGATTGAAATAACAATGCATACATTTCCAACCCATTGACGTCCATGTACTTTCCTCCTATACTTCTCCGTGCCTCACTTGTGTTATCATGCAGCCTGTACATTATCCCTGGATAAATGGAAATAGCACATTGACCGATGTTCATCAACCAAAAAAGATAATAAGGAGATACTGACCATACAAAGTGAAACTCAGAGCGTACTGTTACAGATTTGTTTGATTATTGGAGAGTGTCATGGAAATGACAAGGAAACTGAGCTGTTAGTAGCTTGAAGATAGACAATAATTACCCTGCAGGAACCTACTTTTAAGGCGTCAACAACCAGCATTAAGCGAAAAATACAAATATATTGTTAGCACATTTCGCACTGCTCTGTGGAGGCTACTAACAGACTCTATGGAGTCAAAATGGTTGAAATGGCTCTGAGCACTATGGGACTTAATATCTGAGGTCATCAGTCCCCTAGAATTTAGAACTACTTAAACCTAACTAACCTAAGGACATCACACACATCCATGCCCAAGGCAGAGTTCGGACCTGCGACTGTAGCGATCGCGCGGTTCCAGACTGGAGCGCCTAGAACAGCTCGGCCATCTATGGAGTCAGTTAATAAGTCATTCTCCCGAAATCCCACACACGACTGGAATGGGAAGAATATCCAAAATGTGATTCAATGGCTAGTACCCTCTGTAAAGTATTAGCATTGGTTTTCATAGTCTGTATGTAGATCATCGATATCTCACAAGATTTTTTAAAACTTGTGATATTAATGTATAAGTATTTACATCTGGGAAACAGAAATATTACTGTTTTGTTCTTTCCTTGCAATTTCGCACTAGCCCCCCTTCTCTCTCGCATCATAGCAGCGCCTTGGTGTCGTGCTGCAGCGTGGCACTGCAGCTGCTGGCGTCGACGAGCGACCAATCTTCACTTAACTCTCGCCTCTCGCCGAGACGCAATTAAAACACAAAGAGAGAGCCCTAATGAACTGCGTGCGGCCGCGCTAACACCGCAACAGCGATGGGCCGCCGACCAGCGCAAAGGCTGGCGCCCCGTGTCCCTCTTCACTGAATGATTGACTGCCGTTAGCACCCACATACTGCAAAATGTTTTACTGAATTTCAATACTGGCATGCAAGCTGCCATTTACTTTGATAACGGAGATGAAAAGTATGCAAATCGTGAATGAGATCTACTGCAGAGCTAAACCACTATGGTGGCTGCTAACCGCAAAACCGAACGCGCCTAGTGCCTTTGCGAGCACATGACATGGTATGGAGAGAATATAGTGCTGAGAGCGGAGAATCCACTGAGAACTGTAAGGCGTGGCTACAATTAAAATGACAGTGTACCAAGTTCTCCAATGACGGCTGCATACGTCGCAGGCTGCTGAAATATCGTAGGTATGAGTAGTGTGTCTAAGAGAGTTGTAAGACAAAGAGCATTTCTGAGTCAAGTTTCCAGGATGCCAACCAAAGATATAATTTCCCAGTTACCCCCTAACCAAAAAATGACATTTCCTCCATTTCGAAAAATTAAATTTTACCTAAATACAAATAAAACAAATTGCTAATGAACAAAGCTGAGCTACTGAAAAATTAGAATATTGCAGTCCAGGAAATCTTAATTAGAGTAAAAGATAAAAAGAAAAGAATTTAAAATTTATTCAAACTCAATAACATCAATTGGGCGATCTTTGCTTACTTTCTTACCTTGATAAATAAAATTTAATTTACAATTTTATCTGATTTATCATCATCATTATTAAGGAGTGCAGTATTTAGACCTCAAAGAGAAATTTTATATTTTTCATCTAAAAGTAATAAAAGTTCAGCTTTTGAAATTACATACGATATATCTTTTTTTAAATTCTGGTAATTTAGTGAACACTTCTGAACAACCATTATTACAATTGTTAACTTCAGTTAATTGATTTTTGGCACTACCCTTTATAGATATTTTTATAGAAAAACTGAAAACATTTGGAAAACGTTTGGAAAACATTTAAATTGTATCATCTTCAGATTTACTACCATACGGGGTGTTTAAAAAAGAATATACATATTACAAAGTATTATTTTGTTGAAAGTATCAATTGCTACATGTCAGCTTGGCTATTGGAGAAATGAATACATAGTCTAGTTTATATTAATAACTGCTAGATGTCAGGTGTCTTCTGTTTTGCTTGCTAAGCATCATATGTTGAAAGTGGCTACTCCATAGGAGAAATTATTTTGTGTTGACGAGTTTGCAATGTGCAATTCCATGATTATAGTGCAAAGACTTTTCAGGTTGAGGTACCAAATTAATCCTGTGAATGGGTGGAACATTTGCAGGGGGTATCATCAGTTTCTGGATACAGGATTTGTATGTAAAGGAAAGAGTCCTGGTCATGCTTGTCTTTCTGAAGAAACTGTTGCACAAATTCAAACTGCTTTCCAACTCAGTCCTCCAAAATCAACTTGTCATGCCAGTCATGAGTTACAACTGCATACAACAACAATTTGGTGTGAGCCATTGGTTGGTTATGGAGCCATAAAAGCTACAGGTGTTACAAGCTCTGCTTCCTGATGACAAATGCAAACATGTGGCTTCTGTAATAACATTCTTGATGATGTTGACATTTTTGCATAATGCATTGTATTCAGTGACAAAGCGGCTTTCCATGTAAGTGGTAAGGTAAACAAAAATAATATTCGAATTTCGAGCCTACAGAACCCACATGTAGCCACTGAACATGTATGACATTTGCCCAAAGTCAATGTGTTTTGTGTGATATCCCAATCGTCTGTTTATGGCCCATTGTTCTTTGATAGAAACGCAGTATCTCGCTATGTTACAAAACTGGTTTTTCCGAGGCTGCATGAAGACAACTTCATTTTTCAACAATAGGGTGAGCCCCCTCACTGTAGTCGCCATGTCTGTGAATATCTGAATGAAATTTTACTGAACAATAGGATTGGTCATGAAGGAGCTGCCGACTTAGCATGTCTCAGCTGGGCTCCATGGTCACCAGATATGACTCCCTCTGACTTCTTCCAGTGGGGTTTTGTTAACCCCACAGAACTGGGAAGAGTTGAAGAACTGGATCTGTACATCCTTAACCTCAGTGATAAAGGTCATTGGAGGAATTTTTGTATTGATGTGATATTGTTTCTGTCACTGGTGGAGGATGTACTCGACACATGTAATCTGAAATTGAGAGTTTTGTAAATACATGTGAAATTTCATATTTGTAAGTCTTAAAGTTTATTAAATATATATGTTCGAAATAGGTATATTCTTAAACACACTGTATTTTTAAAGGAATTGAAACATGAAGTTAAAAGATCTATAATTCTTTTTCAATTTTTCATTCATTTACTTACTTAAAATTTTTCAGTAAGTATTCTGTGTTGGGAATCGTAAGTTAAATACTTCTTGCCATACACAATAACAACAGCATCATCACGAATATTCTCATTAAACGATGGACATAATTTTAATGTTGTTTTGCGTCGTTAAGTCTTTCGTTCTTCTAATCATATTAATTATGCAAATTGGGTAATTTCGAATAAAATTGAAAGAACTTACATTTACTTCATTATTTAATTGGGTTATTCATTCAAATCTCTAAAAGAATCATAAGCTTTTAAGAAGTAATTTGGTGGATCAAGATTCCTTAATTCTCAAGGAAAAACATCATTTCTTCCATTTTTAACATAGATATTTTGGAATTTAACTTGTTCCAATAAAGAAGTATCAAGTAAGTACGTATTCCTCCGATTAGCTCGCAAACATCGAAAATAAAGAATGGCATGTCAAATTCTGCATAATTATAATAATTAGTAATAATACTTAGTAATATCTAGTTCCAAATTTCTTTTCGCTGTAAACCAGCAAATTCAGTAGTGTGAAGTTCAAAGAAGGAAACAGAAAAGACTTCGTTCATGTTAATATTCTGTTTCATATTTAACAAACGGAACACGAACTTCCATACTTTTAACAACTGTTTTGAGTTCTCTTGGAAGTGTAGAATTATCATTTTCTGGACTGTGACAAAGAATAGAATGTTCTTGATATTTCCTAGAGCTCGAAATAATAATAACAGTTAAATAAACTTCGAACATAATTTCTCTATAATCTTTAAAAATCCAGCAAATAATTCTAATGAATAAGTAACTTCAATTTATTTAGTTTTAATTTTTCCAGTGTCAAGAATATGTCCTTCCATATTTAATTCATTCAAAATTGATGATAATAATTGAATAACAGTTAAAGAAGAAATAAAAGGAGGTTTAGTTCTAGATATAACATTACTTTCTTTTTTAAGAGAAAAAAAACCTCAAATAACTTTAAACATAATTATCAATTAGTTTAATATTTAACAAGAATAGGATATGAAAAATTTTACAAACAAGATCAACAAGTCATTCACACAATGAAATATGTTAACCAAGGAACTGAAGGAGAAAAATTTTTAAAACCAAATTAAGAAAATAGAGAAGTAGAAGAACAAATGGTTCCTTGGAATTGACTCTATTAATATTAATTTAATGGTATTCCACTACATGAATGGATTGATGATATTCGTGGTATGTATGAATCCACACCAAGTGAACCCGAAATAACAAATATGTCAGAGAATGATGACAAAAGAGAAACATTCAAAACCAAAACATGCTAAAATAATTAAAATGAGTAAAAGAACTATAGAATTTATATCATACTGAAGATCCTAGTTTTGGATTAAGGCCTGTTGAACCTTATAAATACATTTTATTAGTTTTTGTTTATGGTTCATTAGAAAATGTTTCTAAAGGCTTAGTAAAAATATTCAGAAGAACAAATTGAATATGTTTGGATGAATGATGTTAGAGATAATGGATACATTAACAGTAATTCATGGAAAGAATGTGCAAGAAATAAAAATTATCATATTGAGAACTCAAATATTATATGATATTATATTTAACAATACCGAACACATTCCATATTTAATTAGACTTTTGAAAATTTTAGAGAAGCGAAAAAAGGCAAAACAGAGAAGTATACATTAATTAAAATCACCATTCTAAATCCATCTACTAAGTTACAGATTTTGCCTGGGAACAAAAAGGGGAAAGGTTAGCTACAGGACATCAAGGAATTAATCCATTAGACAATAAATTAAAGAACCTGATAATGCTTACAATGATAATAAAGATATAGAAAAAGACACAAAGCTGATAAAGAACTTCAATTACTTCCAAATGATAAAATGTTTGCAAAAGATGCTTGTTTAGGAAGTAAATTAGTGGCAACTGCAACAAGAGAATTATGTATGCTATACAACAACTAGGAAGGGGTTTACAGGTTAAATGGGGATTTAAAAAAAATTGAATAACACCAAAATTGTATTGTATGAAGAATATAAATTCTTATATTATTTTTTCATCTACGTAAATGAATAGCTTTTCGATTGATTCTATTTAGTTACCTAGTGATAAAACAGGACCAAAATCAATTACACATGATCTCCATAATGAACAATGGAATAAAATTGTACCATTTATATCCAATGTGCAAGAAAGAAAGAAAGAGAAAAAAATCGGTGCAAATTTACTTACTTCATTAATCATTCCCATTGTGACAAAATTGTTGCATGCATAACAAAAGAGAAAGATGGTTCTTGACTAAAAATGCATAAATGCGGATTTCTTCCATTACTGTTAGCCACATTACCTTATTTAGCAACAATAGGTTCACATCATAGTGGAACAGCAACAAATGTAAAAGCAGATATGAATTTAAAAAGGTGATAAAAAATTATAAAAACAAAAGAAAAAATAATGTGGAACTGGAAAAGAAAGGAAAATTGTAAAAAATTCAAAGAAATATTAAAAAATTTTATAATCATTTGCCTAATTTCGTGGTTCTATTATATTGCTGAAATAGATAATGAAACAAAAAATTGTAGAATGTTGAATAGTCAACTTGTTTTTGATTCATATAGAGGAAAGATCCCAAAACAACTAGTTAAATACTTTGGGAAAAAAACCTTTCAACAACATTGAAAGGTTTTAGAACTTCGATGTGGTAGTTTCTGAGCATATGTTGTTTACTTTTTAGAAATAATTGGACATAAACTATACCTTTAATGATATTTTAAATTTAAGTGTCATTCTTGGAAATAAGTAAACTGATTATTCAGAAAAATAACGTATTTTCAAACAGCAGGTCCTAAGGATTTTCAGTGAAAATTCATAGATTTTCGATCTTCAGTACACAAATAAGTGTTTTATTAAATACTTCAAAAAAGAATTAATTGTTATTTTTAAAGTAACTACAGGATATGTTAATTTTAAATGCTGAGGCCTCAATAATATAAATGATCCTATTAAAGCAAAACAAGCAGTTAATAAACATTATTTACATTATCATATCTCGCTACAATATTTGAATATTTAAATGTTTGAAATATCAGTCATCCAACTTAAGTTAACTACCTTGAGCTGCACATGATAACAGCAGCTGTGGATAATGGCCATTCAAACTAACACATTATTTTAACACAGTTGAATAATTATGTCAGTAAACAATAACTAAGTAATTACTTTAGAAAATAGGAAACTAAAGAATTTTTTACTCCTTACTTAAATGAATTAAAAAACTTAATTTTAAAGTATATAACAAACAAATTATCGATTTTACTTTTTGACAGTATGTGAAAAATTGCATGATTTTATGCTTGAAGAAGATTTTATGCTTAAAGAAGTGAGAACATAAAGAGAGATATAAATTTGATGATTCTGATATTTCCATTAAACTTGGGAACTCCTGAAGCATTGGGAATAAAAAGAGATTGCAAATGAAATATTGTAACTGTTACATTAAAAAATTCTTTTGAAACTGTTCCAGTTGATGGAAAGGTCTTTCTGTTTGGTGCCACGTTTTAATAACTTTTTATTGTATATGTAAGAAGAACGATAATAAGATTTATTGTTTGAAGCACAAATGTTTACTGACAAATTACAATCTATCAGATTAACAACTAAAACTACAAATCAAGGAATTGATAGTAAAAAGAGTAAATTTATTTAAAAAATTTGTATGTGAATTTGTGAAAAATTCTTAATGAATTACATAGACCATTCAGGAAGAAGGTTTGGATGAAAAAGTAATTTCTTTTGAATAGATGATTTATAGCAAGCTGATTTAGTCGAAATGTATTCTGCAAAGTTGGAAGGAATTCGAAAATCAATGAATGTTAATTTGTTTATTCTAAAATTGCTTGAGTCATTAGAGTTAACGATATAACAGGTAAAAATCTACTTGATATTTTTCTAAAAATATTCATCTTTAGAATGTGGAAAATCATAAAGGTAATGCCATAGAAGGATGTAAATAACTAAAATTATTGCATACTATATATGTAACAAATTTGTTATATACTGACGATAAATATACAACTGGCAGTAAAGGTTTAATAAGTAATTTAAAAAGAGTTTTTGAAGAATTTTAGAGAAAGAGGTTAACAGAAATTTTCGGACATGAACATATTAATCATTAAAATTGAATAGCAAATAAACTGAAAAGTCTAATTGGAGAGGATGTAAACAGAAATTTTTATGAACAAGAATTACTGATAAAGAATTATCCAAATATTTACACTGTGGAGAAAGTTTAAAATAAGAAAGGTAATAAAGTTTATGTTACATATGTTTCAATATTTCACAGAATAGTAGGATGAAAAAAAGAAAAGTAAATTTTTCTAATGTTAATAAATACCTTATATATAAATGGAGTTCACTATCGATACTTTATATGTGCATGGTAACGAATATATTTTTCATAATGGTTATTGTTTTATTATAAAGTATAGAGTTTATTTTGATATTTAAATAAGGATTAACAAAAACGATATAATGTCAAATTCATTTGAGGATTATCAATTTGAATTGCTGGAACTGAATAATGGAATGAGTAAATTTTGTTTATTTCATAGATATAGAAATATTTATCATTGTTAATTGCAGCATAATTATGAAAAAGAAAATGGAAATCTGGTTTACACATTTGTGAGTCAGCATATATTTTCAGTCAATTGTCCTCTTGAAGAATTATCCAAGATTCTGAAATAATTTTGATGAGAAAAATTAGTACATTTTTTCCATTTGGTTACATAAATTTACTATATCGGTCATGTAATTATTTCTTTAAATTCTTGACAGTTAGAATGAATGTTTCTGATAATGAATAATTACATTTGTACACATGTACACTGTGCTCAATTAAAATTATAATTGCAATCACAATCATGCGATCTTAATATAACAACAGTAAGTCGTATTAAATTTTCGTCACTTAATTGAGGTACTCATGTAAGAATAATGTATTTATTTTTGATTTCTTTAACATGTCAATTAAACTTCTCTAATTGCTTCTACAGATTTATCTTTGGGTTTATATGAAATGTCAAGTGATTTATTTTCTCTTTTGGTTTATAATATTTCTAATAGGTGGTAACATGTCATGGGTAATCCATTTCCTAAATTGTTTCACTTCTTTTTTTGAGAATTTAAAATGAAACAATATATTCCAGATATGTTGATCAGTACAGTAATTTTCATTACCTTTTAAAACTGAAATGAAAATGTCCTTCGAAATATTTGAATTAGTAGTATCATAATATACCTAATTTTTTTTCCTAATCATTAAATTAGTAACATTTTACTCCAATGGCTCTGAAATATATTTTACATGAAGCCATTGTTTATTATTTTCAATCATAAATATTAGAACACTTTTATTATTGTAAATCAGTTCATTACTTTTTAGAACCACAAGAGATGCCATTGATGTTGAGAAAGTAAAATTATTTGTTGACTGTGGAATGAAGAAAAACTTTTAATAACTAAATTAAAACATCATGAAGTTATTTACCTTCAGAATAATATTGTTAAGATTGTCAAAGAAAAATTTATTTGTAAAAACTGTCAAAACGAAATTACAAATACTTCTAAGTACTTTCATAACTGTGTTGATTCTAAAGATTAAAAGGTAGCTTTAAAAATCAGTAATATAAAATAAGAGATATTGGAAAAATTAAATGCTTTTGTAGAATTCGTTGGTAAACATTATTTACCTAGATTACAAAAATAGCCATATCATGAAAATGTTTTAAAAACCCATTTACGTTTTTTTACTCTCTTTGATTTTTTTATTGTATGCAAGTTTTTAATTCTTTTAATAATTCATTTTTATCTTCAGTGCAACTGTTTATTTCTTTTAAGAAATTAATTACATCTTCCAAACATTTGTATAATTCTCTTAAGAAATTATTCTAATGATCTTTTTTTATTTTCTTTTGTTTAATTATATCTATGTAGCAGTGTATTAATTCCATTTTGTACAATGAAATGTTTATAACAATGACTTAAAGTATTTTATTACATTCAACTACACATTATCAAATTTGAATGATATAATTAAATTCTTTTTTCTATATGTTTTGTATATTAAACATTCTCTATAATCCTTAAAAGTATATCCTCTCTTAACAACTGATTTCTTAACTGCTTTCTTTTATTATATCCTTTATCTTCTACTTTATAAGCATACATTTAGTCTCATAAAGTAATCTGGTCTAATGTAGTGTTTCAGTAATTTATGTCTTTTATTTATACTATAACTTTCTTATTTTATGCTGAAATCCATTAATCATACCTTTTTGGGAGTCACTTGCATTATGTTCATTTATCATTGATGTCATGTCTTTATAGTAATTTTCAGTTCTTTTATTGTGAATGAAAGAATCAGTATCCATATAACATAAATAAATAACTTCACCTTATATCAGTTTCATAACACTATAATGAAAATTGTACACCTTTACATTCGAAGTATCTAGAACAATCATTCCAATGTAAGTTGGTATATACGATACATTTTTTATTTCATTTCTATGACCTGCTGAAAAATATCTGATAACATAGAGTAATATTCATAATCTGGTTTTGAAATAAATAATATGTGCATATTACTGGATGTGTTATGTTTTAATCTCTTGTCTGTTTGAATATTTACGAATGTTTTTCCAAAAACTTGATTATTGATTAACATATAGAAATGTTTATGAAATTTGAAAGTTGCCGATTTTCTCATTTCTGTATTAAATTAAATATATTGTATCAATCAAATATGATTCTCCAAATGATAAGACTCCATCAATTTTCTTTCATATTAATCCTATATTTAAATATTGTTTGAAATTCCTATTATTTATAACATATTTTTCTTTATTATTTAAAGTTATTAATAATATTTTTTCCTCCTTCTAGTAAAGCTAAATCTTCATATAAATGATGTAGTTTTCTTAGATTTTCTAAATCCACATCGAAAATATAACTGTTTTGGCAATGACATACTACAGTAAGTAATTTTTTAGTATTGTAGTGTTTTGTACTTATCCATTCAAAATTTCCATGTGGCAAATGGTGAGTCATAGGGGATCCATATAAATTATTCTCATCTAAATAATGTTGATAGTTTGTTCTTTCTCTTGATCAAAGTTTTATATACATATGTTATTTCTTTTCACAGAAATTCCCTTTGTGTCCTTCCTCAAGAAATAAAATTATATTACAATCATATAATAAATCTCAGTCACATTTTGTCATTTCTTACATTGTATCACATGCTAATCCAGGAACTGTAAGATACCAAGATGGATTTACTTTATACATTTTAATTCACATATCTCTCAAAGTAAAGAACATATCTGCCATGTATAAAACAACACATTAATCGATAATTTTCTATATTCATTTAAATTTCAAATACTGAATCTTTTCCAAACTAGATTTGCACGAATATAATCTTCATCAAAAATATAATTTTCATTAAGCCTTCAATATGAGAATTCTGTTTGGGATAAGGTATTCGAAAGGGTAAAAACCATTTGGTTATTAAATCTAACTGTTTACCTTCAAGATACCTTGATGTTTAACCAATCTGTTGTTTTGTTATTTCTCACGACAGTTTCTCTGTTGATCCTCTAAAATTGGGTTTCTGTTATTTTTATAAATATTTCCTTCGAACTACGCCTTTTTCAATGATTGAATCTATTTATACAGCCATAAAATCTTTTAATGATCCTCCACATTTTTCTTTCACTATTTTTCTACATTGAACCCTTCTCAGATTATAAGATAATTTATCAATACTTGATATCTCGATATTTAAAGGTATCTAAAAATCTACATATTAATCGGTTTCTCAATATATTTTCTAAAAGA
This sequence comes from Schistocerca nitens, assembly GCF_023898315.1. Classification (NCBI taxonomy): domain Eukaryota; kingdom Metazoa; phylum Arthropoda; class Insecta; order Orthoptera; family Acrididae; genus Schistocerca; species Schistocerca nitens. The sequence continues at coordinate 194,806,234 of NC_064620.1, read as the reverse complement.
GATATACTGTTTTTCATTATTGGAATTGCATCAGTGTTTTGCTTTCAATTGATAATTATTTAATAATCGAATTAACAAATAATTACTCAAATTATGGATATTCACTAGAAATCGTAGTATTTTGACAATTAATATTCGAATCTTGAGTTGCAGCTACTTGGCATTGTCTTACTTTCACTTTCTGAAATTCATATTCTTGTTCACAAATATTACAAGTCTTTCAATTATTAGAATTGATTACGAGTTCTTTTGTCAGTTTCCTTTAGAACATTTCAACTATAGTGACTAGCAATTTGTCTTGATTCTTCTTTTAACATTTGAATGACATTTTGTCTTCTTTTTATGTGTAGAAGTATCAAGATTTATATAATCCCCATTAGAGTATTTAGCATAATAACTGAATGAAATTGGTAAATGTATTTCATATATGTTAATATATGACATTTCTGGAGCTGGTTGACAATTTTGAATAACTTTTAACAAACAACTGAAATCTGCAAAAATTACGGAAAGTACACTTATGAATGACTATATATCTCAAATTGAATTTTTTATCTTTTAAAGGGATACCTAGTTTCACTTCTCTATATTTTTTGCAATCGATTTAATGAATGTCTGATTGCTCTTATGTATGAATATATCTTCGATCATTAAGATAAATTTTTCCCCTGCATTTGACTGTTTGTTTATTAATTAATATAGATAAATCTTTATTCAAGAATAATGTTAATCGTATACATTTTGAATTAAAAGAAGATTAACATATATTTTGTATGGTAAAGCGTCCATATAATTTGATCTTCTTCAGTACTTTCATCTGCATAGACATTAGTTGAAACACTTGAATACTTTTCAGTTTTCAAAATATCTCTTATTTGAACTGGAACATTTATTTTCTCAGTTTCAAATATTTTTTCTGATTCTAAACCAAAATTTATATAATTACTAACTCATTCAAAATGACAATTGCTGGTCATAAATCTGTTTTCATTGAATGAAGAAAAAATTTTTTATCATAATTTTTTATATTAACTACAGCTTTTTTTATCTTTTATTATGAATATTGTTTCTTTAATTTGATTAAAAATTTTTTGTGGTTCTTCTATTTCATCAATATTATTAATTCCATAACTTATTATTCTTTAAGAAAATCTGAAGCTTTTATGTACATTCGTTCAGTTGATATGAAAAAATTCTCAACATCCAGATAATTGACACCTCGTAAATTTTTCTGAGTACTTTTCGTTTAATTTATTCATATTTGTCTACTAGAAGCTTTTGAAAAGATTTCCCAATATCATTAGATATACTTTTACCATCATATTAATTGACAAAATCGAGTAATTGTTGTTTCTTCTTATTGGAAATTTTTTTTAGATGTGTTGTCTTACAGATTTGATTAAGGTCTTTTTAAAGATTTACTACCCAAATCGTTATCATTATTAATTTTAACTTCAGTACCCTTGATAAAATCAATTAACTGGTATTTTCTCAATTTAGAATAATATTTTAAAATTTATTTGATACAGTTAATTTATATATTTTTACTCAATTTGTTATTATTATCATTGGTAGTAATATTGTCAACGTAAATTATAATGAGATCTATTGATTGACTTTTTCTTTGTTTAGAATAATTATTGAATTTTTCTGTTTTAGCAGTTCATCGATATTCTTTTAAAGTTTTAGATATTAGTTCCGGTTTCTTTAGTTTTTAGTCATTTCTTTCTTATTAAAATAATAGACAATATCTAATAGAGTAGCTCTAGTCACATTTGAGTAAACATTTTCATTGCAATATTTTTTTAATCTTTTAAACTCAATCCATAGTTACCTTGATTAATTTTCTAAGCCCTTACAGTGCTGAGGTTTCTTCATCATTTTTAATCTATTTTAACTATAGATAAGGAAATTTGATTTTGAATTTTTGTTAAAAATGTTTTCTGTTGAAATGTACCCATGAGAATTTGGGTTTTGTGCTTCTTATATATAAAGAATAAAATTTATTCTGATTGGACATTTTTTACATCAGAAAATAATATTTTGAATGGGTGATGAGATTTTTTGGTTCCTATTTAGAAAGAATAAAATTTTGGAGATTTGAAAATATTTAAATAAGAAAATGAGAATTTACTCTAATCAATGTAGGCAAATGTGGTTTGATGGTTCTTATTTATAAAGAATAAAATTTATTAGATTCGAAATTTTCAAATGAGAAAATGGAAATTTTGCTTTACGATACAGACAAATGAGATTTTGGAAAATTTGAATTTCTTCTTTGATTTAGTTATGGTATCCATTGCCATAATTTTCTAAGTTTTTCTATATAGCTCAGCTTTGTTCATCTTTTTTTGTTTCTATTTTATTTAGATAAAATTTAAATTTTCGAAATTGCGGAAATGAGATTTTTTGCTTGGGGGAACTGGCCAATTATATCTTTGGTCCGCATCTTGGAAATTTAACACGGATATGCTCCTTGTCCTAGAATATTCTTAGCCATGCTACTGTAATGTTCATTAATAGATGCAGTCATGACTAAAAAAGGTTCCACTTTGTACTACCAGGTGAGAATATGGTGCTGTAAGCAGTCAGAATGAGGAATGTCAATTGGTATTACATGTTGCTTCCTTCTGTGAAGTGACCGTTGGTGTTAGTGGATGGATAGCTGATGTATTGCGTACAAAATGCAATGGATGTTGAGAAGGATGGTCATGTAATTTTGATAAAGTGGTTCTATAAGATCGTCAGCAGTAGCAGTGCTTTATTGTTTGAAGAGAAAGGCGATTTTGGTGGTGCAGCAGGGAGAGGCAGGCGACGCACTGCTATGGCGGTTGTTAATAAAGCTTTTGTACCCATAGCGGACTGTTCAGAGTGTGCCTCAAATTCTGCAGCTCAAAATGTGGCAAGGGAATTTTCTCTCACCATGGTAACAGTTCTAAAGATCTTCCAGTGCTTTTTACTCTGGTATCGCTATGACAGTTGGAGGTGCACCAAATGTAGCTATAAAATAGGCTACAATGCCATAACTTGGCCCTTACATTTTTGGCACACATGGAAATGGAAAACATGTGGCATGGCAATATTTTATCGAGGGAAGAGGCACATTTTACACTGCACAGTGCCATTAATGCAAAGTAACGTCGCATGTGGAGTTCTACTCCGTCACATGTTGTACAGGGACATCCATTGCATTCAGAATATGTGACTGTGCGATGAGGTTGCACAAGCACATTGAATCTCGATTTTGAAGGAGATGAAACCTCTTAGAGCTGTTAGGTGAACTGTGACATCTGCACATTATATGGATGTCCTTGTTCAAGACGTGATTGCAGCTTTGCAAGAACGCCACTGTGTCCACATTACTATTTTCAAACAACATCGGGTGATAGAACATGTCGTTTAACAGTTGGAAGATCTGCCTCGAGACACCTTCGATACTGACCACACCATCTCTAGGCAATTTGAAGATGTCTGGCCTTCCAGATCATCTGACCTAAATCCATATGGCTTTTGATTCTGGGGATATCTTAAATATCATGCCTGTCAGGGATGTATCTAGACTCTTTCTGTTCTGAAGGAGAGCACACAATGATATGATTTTTTACACCGATATGCTGTGAGCAACTGTTGACCATGCTGTGTTACAGATGAAACATGTTACTGCATTAGGAGACCTTATTGAACATATGTTGTAATTTGTTAACAAATCCTAATAAATGTGGCAAAACCACCGTTATCGTTTTTATGATCATTCCTCCCCTTCTACTGTGGCCATGCCATACTCTGACTGCTTACAGCTCCATACTTTTCCCTGGTGACAGAAAATTTTAGTCTTTATTTTCTCAGCATACTCCACGAGCCCACTGATTAATTATCGTACCTACGATGTTTCAGCATCCTGCAATCTATCCAAACGGTACAGCAGCACTCACAACACCATAAGTTTAACTATAGGTATCCATTGTGAAAAATTTTTTGATCGGTATTTGCCTTGCTAGTTCCCACAGAGTGCCCAAGAAAGTTAAGTCGAGCAAGGTATGAGTGGACAGGGGCTTGTTTGCAGGTTACAGGAAACGTACAGCTTGGGCATCTCAAGTGCTAGGCAGAGGGAGTGACCCACAGCATGCTAGGCGAGATGTACCAAGATGGGCAAGTAACGGAATGTTTAAAATTGAAACCAGATACTGTCATTGACAACATCAAAGCTGCTTTATAAAATTATTACTAACGAATTTATTAATATTTGAATCTAAAGTTAAATTTAATATCAATAACTAACGATGTAGACACAGAATTTGTGTGTACGGCATGCCATGCTGAGGCTCTTGTTGCAGCTATGGAATGTACGAGTTTCCATTATGGTTAACAATTAAGGAGACAGATATAAATTATTTAGTGAGTAACAGGGAAAAAAGGTGCTTAAATCGAGATTTTTCCATGTGTACACAATTTATTTTGGCTTGTTTAAGCTTCCATCAAGCCACATCTTTATTCAACGATACTTCTGTAACTCTCTACAAGGAGTCCCAGGAGGAATGTTTAATATTCAGTGATATATGAGGAACGTCCATTTCATGCAAAAAAATATCATGCAAACTTACGCCCTTTTCTAGACGGTTTCCGAAATAGAACACGTTTAATACACAATTGTTTATGGTCTATCATTGTGCGTACGTCTCTTACCCACCTAACCTCTTTGAAGTTTTACTCTAACCCAACATATCTCATTGCTTTCAACCCCTTTGCTCAGGATATCTTTCTGCTATTAAACTAACCCACTGAACGAACAATTGTCCGTGGTGTGTTGTGAGTGTAGTAGTGAGAGGTATTGAGAGTGCATGAGAGAGATACATCAGTTAATTCTGCTAGTACATATGCTGGCTAAAGTGCCACATATCTACATTAATGCAGATTATGAAGATATGGCATACGTTTGTGGCTTCTGCAATGGTAGTACTGCAGCTACTGTCGAATAGTTCCAATGTATAAATGTTCCAAAACGTGTCCAAAACACAAATTTTCCAATTGATACTTTGTGAAACGCATGTTGTAATGATTACCAAATGTTGTAACTATATACATGGGTAAACCTGACAATATCATGAATAAGATAGGAAATAAATAACAGTGTACATTAAATGTGTTCCATCTAGGATACCATTAGGAACAGAGTAAATGTCAATATGAAGATTTTTGCTTCAAATGATCGTTTATGTGACACTCCTAACTATTGACCATTCCACGTGGAAGACAGAGTGTATGTAATATTGCCATTGTATTAACAAAGGACTGCAGCGCCAGCATTTCCGGATACGGTAACTCCTATCGTTAATGATATATGTAGAGAGAACATTCTGATATGAAACGATACATATCATAGAGAAGACTTAAAGCGTGTGTTAAAAGTTGTATACATGCTATAATATGTATAATTTCTTGAATGGTGCTTAGGTTGAATGACAGTAGAATGACTGACATAGTTGTCATGTGCCAAACGTTTTAACTAGGGAAACAAACGGATGCTCTAAGTCTTTTGTCATTATGCTGTGTTGTGGATGTTTTGAACGTCTGGTGCAGCCACAGAGCCGCCTCTACTTACGTGTGTTACTGCCAGCTTAGAAGTATTTCGGTGTTCACCAGTACTGGTCCATTTCTGTCTTGTGCGGAATCTTGGAGTGCTATAGGGAACTTTGGCGTCAAACTGATAGGGTGCTTGTGCTTGTCGCAGGTAAGATGTATACTCATGAAAACAGAATTCTAGAGAACAGTTTTATGCAAAATATGGTAACTGTACATCGCTATGTGTGGTTGTACAGATACGTAGAGTGGAAGGCAAAGGAAGAAAATTCGCCTGACGATAATTCACGTAGTAAGTACTGCTCTTGTTTCTGCCACAGCCCTGAGAGAAAGTATGCGACAATAATTGAATAGATTTGTGAAACAGAGAATTTAGGCATTAATATTGTTGAATAATAACTTCCTTTTTTGTGTTTAATGTCAAGATACAAATCTACTTTTCAGTGTTACACCATTAACAGCAACGAAAAGGAAACCACAAAAGAATGTAGCCGTAAACGTTTCCTTAAAGTTATAGTCATTCCATCAAATATTCGAAATGCCCACCGTCTACGGCAAAACACGTCTGCAGTTGCTGGTGCAAGGAATTCTGGACAGACCGAAGAGATTCCTACGGATCATTGGACATGGTGTAACGACGGGATAGTGTGAATCCCTTTGGGTTATAGTAACTTCTTCATAAATTTTGTCTTCGGGCTTGTAGAGAAAAAAACCAAGTGGCTTTATATCAGGCAGACATAATTGTAAATCGATAGCGCCTTCACCTCCTACGAAGCGACCCAGAAAGAGTTAAGTCAGAGCTTTCCTAGCCACTTGGGTATAGCAAGTAGGGCATCCATTGTGCTAGTACACATACTTCTGCGTATTTCAAGTGGTACCTCCTGCGGCTGATGCGGTAGCACTTCTGTAAGGATTTGCGCGTATCCTTCGCTCATTAAGGTATCTCCTACGAAGTAAGGACCGATCGCGTAGTCTCCAATACCTAACACCAAACGTCCAGATTCACTACCACTTACAATCAATCAAGTTCAGCCTGTGCGTATTCTCAGCTGCCAAACAAGTCATATTTCTTAAATTCAACATTCCATGCTCCATCAGTAAAGAAAATTAACTGAAAGCAGAACTTATTGTCCTTATTGTGCATCAGAACAGAGTGACAGAATTACATGCTTCTGCTGCTGTCCTTCTAGTTAATGTGCTGGTGGACTGACATATGATGCGAATGGAGGCTGTTTACACACAAAATGCGAACCACGGTGAGATGACGTTTTCCGGAGGATCTCTATTCAGTAGGTAGACCATGAGCTTATGAGGTTGGGAGAGTTCTACTTACATTTACGTGTACATCATCCTATCTCTGCAGACTTCCATGAAGTGTGAGGCTGTTGTTCAAAATGTCTGAGTTTCTTCACGTTGGATTCGCATATGAAGAGCAGGAGAGAGAGAGAGAGAGAGAGAGAGAGAGAGAGAGAGAGAGAGAGAGAGAGGCCTGAACGATATTTCTACATTCTTTATGTAATATGATTACATTTTGAAACGCTGTTACTATATTCCGTAGTATGTGTGATGTCTGTTTTTTCGGACGTGCTTCCAAGAACAGACACCACATATATAAAGGTAGTATACACACCTTAAAATGGAAAAAAGAACACATTGACACAGGTGTGTCAGACCCACCATACTTGCTCCGGACACTGCGAGAGGGCTGTACAAGCAATGATCACACGCACGGCACAGCGGACACACCAGGAACCGCGGTGTTGGCCGTCGAATGGCGCTAGCTGCGCAGCATTTGTGCACCGCCGCCGTCAGTGTCAGCCAGTTTGCCGTGGCATACGGAGCTCCATCGCAGTCTTTAACACTGGTAGCATGCCGCGACAGCGTGGACGTGAACCGTATGTGCAGTTGACGGACTTTGAGCGAGCGCGTATAGTGGGCATGCGGGAGGCCGGGTGGACGTACCGCCGAATTGCTCAACACGTGGGGCGTGAGGTCTCCACAGTACATCGATGTTGTCGCCAGTGGTCGGCGGAAGGTGCACGTGCCCGTTGACCTGGGACCGGACCGCAGCGACGCACAGATGCACGCCAAGACCGTAGGATCCTATGCAGTGCCGTAGGGGACCGCACCGCCACTTCCCAGCAAATTAGGGACACTGTTGCTCCTGGGGTATCGGCGAGGACCATTCGCAACCATCTCCATGAAGCTGGGCTACGGTCCCGCACACCGTTAGGCCGTCTTCCGCTCACGCCCCAACATCGTGCAGCCCGCCTCCAGTGGTGTCGCGACAGGCGTGAATGGAGGGACGAATGGAGACGTGTCGTCTTCAGCGATGAGAGTCGCTTCTGCCTTGGTGCCAATGATGGTCGTATGCGTGTTTGGCGCCGTGCAGGTGAGCGCCACAATCAGGACTGCATACGACCGAGGCACACAGGGCCAACACCCGGCATCAAGGTGTGGGGAGCGATCTCCTACACTGGCCGTACACCACTGGTGATCGTCGAGGGGACACAGAATAGTGCACGGTACATCCAAACCGTCATCGAACCCATCGTTCTACCATTCGTAGACCGGCAAGGGAACTTGCTGTTCCAACAGGACAATGCACGTCCGCATGTATCCCGTGCCACCCAACGTGCTCTAGAAGGTGTAAGTCAACTACCCTGGCCAGCAAGATCTCCGGAAGTGTCCCCCATTGAGCATGTTTGGGACTGGATGAAGCGTCGTCTCACGCGGTCTGCACGTCCAGCACGAACGCTGGTCCAACTGAGGCGCCAGGTGGAAGTGGCATGGCAAGCCGTTCCACAGGACTACATCCAGCATCTCAACGATCGTCTCCATGGGAGAATAGCACCCTGCATTGCTGCGAAAGGTGGATATACACTGTACTAGTGCCGACATTGTGCATGCTCTCTTGCCTGTGTCTATGTGCCTGTGGTTCTGTCAGTGTGATCATGTGATGTATCTGACCCCAGAAATGTGTCAATCAAGTTTCCCCTTCCTGGGACAATGAATTCACGGTGTTCTTATTTCAATTTCCAGGAGTGTATATAAAGGAAACTCGGAAATTCGCAATATTTGGAACAGGAACCCATGTCCGGAAACGTACTGTTTCCTTTCTACAACGGTATCAATTCAAATGATTAATTCATCAACCTCTGCTTGAGGAATTGGACTAGCCGTGGCGCAGTACAATTACTACATAACAATTCGAAAGGAAACATAAGAAAGGATACATTCATTACTTAAGCATATTATCTTATTACTTTTATATTATAGGCTATACTATGTTTACATTATTATAAAACAAAATAGTACGAAGCATACTGTACGTACAGAACAATATTGATATATTACCACAGTGGCTCGATATGGCGACCACCAACGTTATTAAAGACACTGTGCGTACGTATCATTTTCAGGTACACACTCTCCACGCAGTTCCCAGTGCAGCGAGCAGAACCTGTGCCAGTAGAGATTCCTCTGACTCTACAGGAGTCTCTCGTGAATTAAACTTTGCATACGAACCCACAAGAAATAGTCCATAGAAGTTAAATCCGGCGAACGTGGCGGCCACGCGGTTCGGTCACCTCGGCCTATCCATCTTTCACCATACCGTCTGTTGAGATGTCTCTGAACAGCTCGTGAGAAGTGAGGTGGTGCACCAGGGGGCTGAATCCATGTTCGGTGGTACTTCATCCTACTGCATACCAGGGCAAGCAGCGTTGAGACTTTACTCTTTTCCTCAGCAGAAGTGGATGTGTTACACATGTGAACTGAAACCATGGTAGAACAGAAACTATATATCTGGACGTGGGTTCCTATTGAAAATGTTACGTACTCACTCCCCTCTACAAGTCCTACAAGCTTGTAACGGGAATTTCCGAACACCCTGTATATGGATTCATGACGTTTCATGTTATCTTCGGTATAGATGTAAACTAGGTCCGACCTCTTCAGGAATCATGCTAAATATTGCGGGTAATGAGAATGGTGCACAGGTAAGCTCTACGGATGTAATGTGCCACAAGTAGGGAATTTGGATTGGACGAGAAACGTGCTCGGATAGTCGAAGCAGTTAAGGCGACTGCTCGCACAAAGCAGCAAGTTCGGGTCCGATTTCTGGTCCGGCACGATTTTTCACTTGTTGCCACTGAATTATTTCAGTGCTCTCATGCGGATGACGTAGGTTCACTTTCATCACATAGCGAGTAGGCTTCCATGGGATAATTTGTATCTGTTTTGAAGCGTCGCTCAGTTCTGTTTTTTCAGCAATTCCGTGGTGCCCTCCCGTGATTCATAGGAACATATTACCATTCGTTGTGTCCTCGTTACTCATACCTGATACGAATCCTACACACCTGAGCAATGTTCAGTGACGGGGCGCACTTGTGTTTACTGGCAGATTCATTTGTAACTATATGTTCCCGTTATCAAACCAATAAACTGAAGGCACCATCTTCTATTTCTACGATTGACCTTATGTAATTATTCGATGACATTTCTCCAGAATTTAGTTTGCCCATCTATTTGTGTGAGGTGACTGATTTGTGAGTCGTCGAAAATGTGGTCTTGGGATATTATCGTCTTCGTTTTGTGAAATTTACAGTTTATGAATTCTGCAAATGTAACTGAAGTTCCCAATGTTTGTATCACTTTCAAACGCCAAGATCTGATTGGACATTAGTGCATCCTTACTTTTCATAGAACTTCATTATTTGCAAAAGGACTCCGACTACTGTTTTATTGCTTACAACAAAAGTAGATCCTTGTGTTGATACTTGGGATGTGTTTTAAGTTGCTTCTGCATCTATGAACGACTTTATATCCAATATATTCACAGCCGCAATAAATCACAAATTTCTTTTCATACTCCGGATAAAGGTACTTCTGCTGATGAATTACGTAAGATTCCACATACATTCCCTTCGTTCTCGCCTCAAGTTCGCAATAGATGTGTACATTTCATTTTGCTAGTATTTTCCTGGTCGGAAAGGAACCTTGTCCTCAGGTTAGAGGAGGGGTACGAGACACCATCGGGTACGGATACTACTGATAACATGTTCTATAACACAATATTCATTTTTAAATGGGACCTAAAACTTTCAAAGATATGTAATAACCTCCATCATTATCTTTTTACGGAAATGACACTTGGCGACTGCACTGACGGGCATAGGTCTTACGCGAAAGCGATCTCGCCACTGACTTCTGTGTGTGACCTAAACAGTACTACTTTCAGTCGCTACCGAAATGTATATTATTACTTACGAATATGACAAAACTTACAGTGTGGTACTAATATAAATACCTCTCAATCGTCAGAAAATACTTCACTCACTTCATTATCTTGATCTTTCGATCCCCAATGTCATGTGGGAAAAGTGAGGACGGAGTTTCGATTCGGAATCCATGCTATTTGGCAAGGAAAATGTCGTACTTTTCCAGATATCTTACAGCATTTCAGGTCACAATCCGTTATGGCATTTTACAAAAGATGGACGCAAATGAAATTGGACACTAATATTGTGAATCACTTCTGCTACACTTGTTGCAGTGGGGGCTGAACTGTTTTAGCTTCTATCTACTAGGCACAATTTATTGCTATAGGTATCTGCGGCGTCTTAGGGATAAAACGGGAGCAGTTGCAAATTCTGTATATAATCTGAAAGAAATTTTGACATGCTCTGGAGCCTTGCTTAATCTTACACATTTCAGCTTCTCTCGACGCCACTGACACTAATATCTCTAGCAATTACCCATGCTGTAGTACGAGAATTAAACAGGGGCTCTATTCCAGTATCTTGCCAAGGAACATTGGAAAACTGAGTTAAGAACGTCTGCTTTGGCTTTGCTACCCTTAGTGTCCGTTCCTATTTCATCCATAAAGCAAGGCTACAAGAGCGGTTATTCCATAACGTTCCACCACAGTAGGCACCGAATGATTCACGCATTCACATATTGACTGCCAAATGCGCTTCATTCTGCACCTCACTACTATAGCGTGTAATATCCACGACACTATGTTCTAGCCTCAAGATCTTAAAATGAACTAAGTGTACAATCTTCAACAAATATTGTCGATACTACGTATAAAAAGACTGTATCGTGTAAAAATGACGATAATTACTACAGCATTTCTGTTATAATTTAATTTCTGTGTGAATTAAAACAATGCTCAGAGAACTACATTCACATACAACGACAATTATAATCTTTTTTTCTTATCTGTGATAATTGTGGTTCTGTTGTTCTTCCTGTGCTAACCGATGAACTGTTCGGACGTGAGACGTGTGAGGTCTGTAAAGAGAAAGCCCGTAACTATATTGCTAATTATTATTTAAAAATAGAGTCGCTATTGCCTAGACGTGGATTTGTATTTACACTACTGGCCATTAAAATTGCTGCACCAAGAAGAGATGCAGATGATAAACGGGTATTCATTGGACAAATATACACTCCTGGAAATTGAAATAAGAACACCGTGAATTCATTGTCCCAGGAAGGGGAAACTTTATTGACACATTCCTGGGGTCAGATACATCACATGATCACACTGACAGAACCACAGGCACATAGACACAGGCAAGAGAGCATGCACAATGTCGGCACTAGTACAGTGTATATCCACCTTTCGCAGCAATGCAGGGTGCTATTCTCCCATGGAGACGATCGTTGAGATGCTGGATGTAGTCCTGTGGAACGGCTTGCCATGCCACTTCCACCTGGCGCCTCAGTTGGACCAGCGTTCGTGCTGGACGTGCAGACCGCGTGAGACGACGCTTCATCCAGTCCCAAACATGCTCAATGGGGGGCGGATCCGGAGATCTTGCTGGCCAGGGTAGTTGACTTACACCTTCTAGAGCACGTTGGGTGGCGCGGGATACATGCGGACGTGCACTGTCCTGTTGGAACAGCAAGTTCCCTTGCCGGTCTACGAATGGTAGAACGATGGGTTCGATGACGGTTTGGATGTACCGTGCACTATTCAGTGTCCCCTCGACGATCACCAGTGGTGTACGGCCAGTGTAGGAGATCGCTCCCCACACCATGATGCCAGGTGTTGGCCCTGTGTGCCTCGGTCGTATGCAGTCCTGATTGTGGCGTTCACCTGCACGGCGCCAAACACGCATACGACCATCATTGGCACCAAGGTAGAAGCGACTCTCATCGCTGAAGACGACACGTCTCCATTCGTCCCTCCATTCACGCCTGTCGCGACACCACTGGAGGCGGGCTGCACGATGTTGGGGCGTGAGCGGAAGACGGCCTAACGGTGTGCGGGACCGTAGCCCAGCTTCATGGAAACGGTTGCGAATGGTCCTCGCCGATACCCCAGGAGCAACAGTGTCCCTCATTTGCTGGGAAGTGGCGGTGCGGTCCCCTACGGCACTGCGTAGGATCCTACGGTCTTGGCGTGCATCCGTGCGTCGCTGCGGTCCGGTCCCAGGTCGAGGGGCTCGTGCACCTTCCGCCGACCACTGGCGACAACGTCGATGTACTGTGGAGACCTCACGCCCCACGTGTTGAGCAATTCGGCGGTACGTCCACCCGGCCTCCCGCATGCCCACTATACGCGCTCGCTCAAAGTCCGTCAACTGCACATACGGTTCACGTCCACGCTGTCGCGGCATGCTACCAGTGTTAAAGACTGCGATGGAGCTCCGTATGCCACGGCAAACTGGCTGACACTGACGGCGGCGGTGCACAAATGCTGCGCAGCTAGCGCCATTCGACGTCCAACACCGCGGTTCCTGGTGTGTCCGCTGTGCCGTGCGTGTGATCATTGTTTGTACAGCCCTCTCGCAGTGTCCGGAGCAAGTATGGTCGGTCTGACACACCGGTGTCAATGTGTTCTTTTTTCCATTTCCAGGAGTGTATTATACTACAACTGACATTTGGTGCATTTTCACGCAATTTGGGTGCATAGATGCTGAGAAATCAGTACCCAGAACAACCACCTCTGGCCGTAATAACGGCCTTGATACGCCTCGGCATCGAGTCAAACAGAGCTTGGATGGCTCGAACAGGTCAGCTGCCCATGCAGCTTCAACACGATAACACAGTTCATCAAGAGTAGTGACTGGCGTATTGTGACGAGCCACCACTGACCAGACGTTTCCAATTAGTAAGAGATCTGGTGAATGTGCTGGCCAGGGCAGCAGTCAAACATTTTCTGTATCCAGAAAGGCCTGTACAGGACCTGCAACATGTGGTCGTGCATTATCGTGCTGATATGTAGGGTTTCGCAGGGATCGAATGAAGGGTAGAGCCACGGGTCGTAACACTTCTGAAATGTAACGTCCACTGTTCAAAGTGCCGTCAATGGGAATAAGAGATGATCGAGACGTGTAACCAATGGCACCCCATACCATCACGCTGTTTGATACGGCAGTATGGCAATGACGAATACAAACTTCCAATGTGCGTTCACCGCGATGTCGCCAAACACGAATGCGACCATCATGATGCTGTAAACAGAACCTCGATTCATCCGAAAATATGACGTTTTGCCAATCGTACACCCAGGTTCGTCGTTGAGTACACCATCGAAGGCGTTCCTGTCTGTGATGCAGCATCAAGGGTAACCGCAGCCATGGTCTCCGAACTAATAGTCCAGGCTGCTGCAAACGTCATCGAATTGTTCGTGCAGATGGTTGCTGTCTTGCAAACGTCCCCATCTGTTGACTCAGGGATCGAGACGTTGCTGCACGATCCGTTACAGCCATGCGGGTAAGATGCCTGTCATCTCGACTGCTAGTGGTACGAGGCCGTTGGGATCCAGCACGGCGTTCCGTATTACCCTCCTGAACCCACCGATTCCATATTTTGCTAACAGTCATTGGATCTCGACCAACGCGAGCAGCAATGTCGCGATACGATATACCGCAATCGCGATAAGCTACAATCCGACCTTTATCAAAGTCGGAAACGTGTTGGTACGCATTTCTCCTCCTTACACGAGGCATCACAACCACGTTTCACCAGGGAACGCCGGTCAACTGCTTTTCGTTTATGAGAAATGTGTTGGAAACTTTCCTGATGTCAGCACGTTGTAGGTGACACCACCGGCGCCAAGCTTGTGTGAAGGCTCTGAAAATCTTAATCATTTGGATATCACAGCATCTTCTTCCTTTTGGTTAAATTTCGCGTCTGTAGCACGTCATCTTCGTGGTGTAGCAATTTTAATTGCAAGTAGTGTATTTCAGTTGTAATCCAATCTAATTAATGATTGTGTTAATTTCAACTCCGCAGTAGGAGCGCAGCCATTAGCGCTAGTATCTTACAGCCGAGTATACTAGTAGCTGGTATAAAAAATATAAAGTAATTTCATTTGAAATCATTAGTGAATAACTTTAAATTCTAAAGAGTAGAAAGCAAAAGGTTTAAAGACATTTATCTGATTTTATTAACTTGATGTAAAGCGAATGGAACATAACAATAGACAAACTGACTATCGTCTGTCTCCCGCCATCTTAGCAAAAATATCTCCACGGCAGTTCTGAATCGAGAATTTTAACAAACATAAATGTTGTTAGATATAAATGATTGGAAAGAAATGTGCTCCGGTGGTCCTGGATCTACTTTAAAAGATAGAATTCAACTCAGATTGAATCCTTTAAAGTGCTCACAGTGCGTTACGTAATATCAATTTCTTATTTGCTGATGTATGAAGCCTAATTATTTCGGACGATTTACATGAAAAATTTTGTTAGGGGACGTACGTCAGTGTTGTGCGTGGGTAGTATTTTGTGACTAAATGTTCCTTTTGCTAGAGAAATGTGGTTCCATCTTAAGTAACAGTTGTGTAAAATCTGATAAATGATATGCAATTTTGTACCACTCACAAGACTTTACAGAAAACATTTCTACACAACGTCAAGTGGAGATTTCTTTAGCTGAGTGACTTAATACTAGCCGGGATAATCATTTTTGAGATCAAACGAGTTGTTACGCTGCCAATAGGTAACTGGTTTTATATATTGATCTACCTGAAATATCATTTATAAGTAATTAAAGTCACGAAATACTATAAACGTGTTGCACCACAAGCGCTATGTGTTGATCTACAACTATCATGTAGTTGTCGTCGTTTCCTTCATGGTTTCTTTACAGTTGTTGCACACAGCGAGTGGCTTAGACGGTGTTGGGCAGCGCACGTGGATCTCTTTCTAACTGAATATTTTCTGAATTAGTAAAATTCTGTCAGGGAAAATTCTGACAATGTTCAGAGGCACAACGAAAGAAAACTTCAAATATTTTTCATAATCACCTAACCTTGTGCGAATGTTTTGAAGTTGTAACATCGGACTCACTACAGAGAGGGAGTTAACTTGCAAGAGGTGGACAGTTATAAATATCAACAGCAGGACAAGAGTTGAATAACTGTCCGAGCTCGAGACTCGGCGGTCACGGGTGGCCTCCTAAGAGACCAACACACTCCCATCTGATCCCCCGTTGCGACGTGCAGCATCCTCACATGCGCACTCGCACCCTTGCCCACCACACGTGGAGCCAGCGTTCAGTGACGGATGCGTTCAGCTTTCTGAGCGAAAAGCGCTCCCTTTGTGTCAGGATGCTCTCCGGCTGTGCCTCCTAGCCGTGGGCTATGCTGACAGACATCACGCGCCAGCGGTTGCTTATCGTTACGCGCGCTCTTTACCACCGAGACCGAGGGCGTTAAAAATTAATTATTCGTTTAGCGGCTGAAAGCTCCGAGACATAGAACTGGAGCACTTCGTGTGTCTGCCTCGTTGCAATCTGTTACATTCCTGTGGCTTTCACATAAACTTCCTATGCCATCATTTAAGGCATCGAAATAAAACCTCATCATTGTGTGTCCAGCGCTTGATCTTCAATCCCTCATTTTTCTAGTATTGAGACGCAGTTACATTACAAATTCCTCAACTGCGGTAAATACTTCTAATTCGTCCTTAAAATATAGCACATCTGCCTTAGACATTGTTTAGTAAAAAATTCTACTTTCGTCTTGTTTTAGTGGCCCTTTCAGCTTACGAAGCATTTTCACTACAACTGCCACATATCTCTGAAAGCGACCATCTATACCGTCGTCCTCAGATAGGTTGTTACTTCCATTTGTTGCCGTCGTATATATGCGTAGGAGGCAATCAAATGAAAACAAGATAGATGCATAAAAAGTAAGTAAACTGCTTATTATTTCAAAAGAAATCTCCAAACCTCCTTAGCTCCTTTACTATACTGTGCTAAAATACGGTAAATGCCTTTACAGAAACGTGTATCTGGCGGCCTAGGGAATCATGATTGTTCCCAGACGTGTACCCCCTGATCCGAAGAAAACTGATGGCCACCATTGTGTCTCTTCAGTACTCCAAGAATACGTAAATCACACATGGAGAGCGGGGGTGTACAGAGCATGTGGGAGGGATTCCCAGAGTAACTTGTACAGGATATCAGGAAGAACTTTGGCAACATCCAGGCGGGGCAGTATCCTGCAACAGAACGAGGCCGGTCGTCTATATTTGTAGATGTATGAAAGTAATACTGCGCTCTGAATTCTACAAACTGTGCACATACACTGTGCGTTAATTGTGGTGCGGTGTTCCAGAAATTTAACGATCAGTGTCCCCTTGCAGTCAAAGAAAAAGATCATAATGACTCTGGAGCCGACGTGCCAGTTGTTTCGACTACGCTGCAGAAATATCGCTGAGAACTCCTTAAACAACCTGTACACAGTCCAGATCTCTCCCAGTGTGATTCCGATATGTATGGAGCGCAGAAGAAAGAAATTCGTGGCCGTCGATTTGCTTAGGACAAGGAAGTGCACGCATTTGTATAATCATGGTTCCATAGGCAACCGCAAACATTTTTTTTCACGAAGTCCGGCGGGTTGCGTCACCGACTCGTTAGGTGGTCAGCGGGCAGTGCGGCACTATACTTTGGAATTTTTTCAGTTTGTGGCATCCTTGAGCCCCCGTTCACCGGATGTACTCTTACAGGTTTCAGAAGTCAAGGATCACATTTTATTAATAATTATAGTACAAAGTGATATCTCCAGTTTCAGTGAAGCTGTTTCACAGCAGGATAAATGTCTTAACTGTCATAGTGATTACTTTTGAAATAACAAAGAGTTTACTTATTTTTAGCATGTGTCTCATTTTCCTTGGTCTATCCCTATAAGTCCATCATGAATGGGCTTCTGGACAAGTTGCGTCAAGTAGTTTCCGGAGAATGCATTTCAGTTTATTATTACGCTTCTAAGAAAAGCAGACTGTATTTTGTGAAAATTACCGATAATCAGTCGTGATTGACATGAGCCAAAAATACAAGAAGACTTTATTGGAAGAACGGAAGAGAAAATTCAGAGTAGATTAAACGCAGACAGACTTTCTTTTTGCGTAAGTAGTTCACTTTAGAAGTAATATAGGCGCTGTAGGTCATACGAGGCGGCAGGTGTATAAAGAAGACGGAAATACAATTTGCAATCGGATATCTGGAAAAGCCAATTACAAGCGCTCTTCGGTTTAAAATAACCGATAATGGCGTGGGTAGCACACGACCTAAAACTTCGTCAGCTTGGCTAGCTGTAAGCCAGGAGGGATTCGCTACTTGCCGTCGCTTTTAGGCCAAATTATTCAACACGGAAATGTTCATCGAACCTTACAGTGGTAGACGGAATAAATAAATATGTTTAGAATAAACTTTGAACAAATAAATATGTGTAATAAGATTCAGCAGTTCGCAGGACAGTCATGTAGCCTAAATAACGTAGATTAAACTTCAAATTAAACATTGTTTACTAACTCAATTTTGCACATATGAGAGTGGAGGCCTCACTGTATTTATTATACAATGGAAGTAAAACAGTCAACCTATTATTAATTATATTGCGAAAAATATGTAGTAATGCAGTGCTAGTAAAATTTTAATCACCATAGCAGGAGCGAATGAGGTTCATATAACAGCACAGCAGCTGCATAAATAAGCAACTACTACTTAAAGTTCGATGGGGCAAAATCTCACTTATAGTGAATACGAAAAATAAAGTTCGTTTTCTCAAGAATTATCTCTATAAGACATTTAGAACTTCCTTCATACACGAACATCAATAAGAAATACAGTTAAATATTACAGTTGGTGGTTGCCTAGGTTACTTAAAGCAGTAAAAAAATCACCTCAAACCACGCAAATAATTCTAGTCCTATTAGTCCTTAGAGCGGTTTTTTACTTTACATTCCTTTCCTAGATCTGTCAAAGATTTTACTTTCGTTATGCCAGCACTTCGTTCAGGCTTAGAATATGTTACGAACTTAAATCTATTTCGACTAGTATATTAACGCCAGGGTACACCAGACGCCCTCTGTGGATTCAAATCAAAGGCACCCATCTTATTACTACACGCTATACGCACTTTTTCCAATGCACCCTGATCTTCAAACATCTTCCTGTTATCTTTATCATCAAGTGTAAGCCTCTCAATTCTAACATTAACCCTATAGACATAAGTTACAATTTGATTAATAATTACAGAAGCATATTTTTTCCCAAAAAACTTAAATTCATCGGTAATATCATAATGTTGCAAAGTGGAAAAGTTCTTGCCCTTCTCATCATGCTTCTCAAGGGCGGCCATTTTCCCATACTCAAAGCGTACTCCATCTGTTTCTGTGAATTCAGTACGCCACCTACACATGCGACCAAATATTAACGGTGTCTTTGATGTTCAAAATTGTAGCAGTCGGAAATCGGCTTTGATATACATTACTAAACATGACTCACAGCATTTATCGAACTGTAATGATTCGGCCTTGTCATTTAAAGTTCGTTTACGCAGATGGTCTGAGCGAACGACTAGGTTGATTACACGGATGCATTTTTAGTTAATAATTGTAGTCGTCAGGGATTTTCTCTGCCTCGTGATGACTGGGTGTTGTGTGATGTCCTTAGGTTTGTTAGATTTAAGTAGTTCTAAGTTCTAGGGGACTGATGACCATAGATGTTAAGTCCCATAGTGCTCACTCGTATTCGTTTCATTGAGAAATATTTCGATTCTTTTCGGGCTAATCGTGTTGTCGTCCATTCTTTGAGTGAGTGTCATTTGAATTATAATGGCTGGGCGGCCCGTGTCGTACGCTGTTATAACAAGACCTTTCGGTCCATCGAGGTTCGCAAAAAGCAATTATATTTATTTGGAGATACAAATATTGGCATGTCAACGTTAGTGGTTCAAATGGTTCAAATGGCTCTGAGCACTATGGGACTTAACATTAGTGGTCATCAGTCCCCTAGAACTTAGAACTACTTAAACCTAACTAACCTAAGGACATCACACACATCCATGCCCGAGGCAGGATTCGAACCTGCGACCGTAGCAGTCGCGCGGTTCCGGACTGAGCGCCTAGAACCGCTCGACCACCGCTGCCGGCCCAACGTTAGTGGAGAAGGTGTTGTCGAAAAAGCAGCACGTATATGTACCATTTGGTTTCGAATTCGGATTTGGTGGTTATGATAGTCGTATTCACAAAGTAATTGTTTTTGAAGAATTTGAATGGTCTGGCGTCAATATTCATCTGTTCTGAAGCGTATTGTGGAAGGTCGGCAAGTTACTGTTAACGTTAAGAATAAGTCTGGAATGGTTATTAAAAAAATGGTTCAAATGGCTCTGAGCACTATGGGACTCAACTGCTGTGGTCATCAGTCCCCTAGAACTTAGAACTACTTAAACCTAACTAACCTAAGGACATCACACACAGCCATGACCGAGGCAGGATTCGAACCTGCGACCGTAGCAGTCGCACGGTTCCGGACTGCGCGCCTAGAACCGCGAGACCACCGCGGCCGGCTGGTTATTAAACATCGTGGCTTGGTTATATTTGTATCGAATGGATTTAGTATTGGAGACGAAGCTCTAATTTCGAGACTTGAAGTTGTACACGCATATTGTCATATTGTGCATTGTCGTTCGTTTAAGGATGAGGTGTATGCGTCGGACGCGTCGAATGTGGAGGCCCCGGAGGAGGCTGTCTGTATATCGTCGGATGAGGATTTACCGGAAGTTTCTAGCTGCACACCCTCGGCATTGAATACGCTGACGGACGAATCTAACTAGGCCTATATTTGCTGCAAGTACCATTAAATTTCCAAGTATCAACTTTGAAACTTTCCAGGACTTTTCAAAGTTCAAAGAAAGCTAGCCCAAGCCACACGCCTCTTCGGTCATGTAATGCACTCGTCAACATTACTGGATGTTCGCAAACGAAGATAATACGCACCAACATGCTGGCTTTTTAAACACCTTGGGACGTCAATCATCGTTTGAGAAATGACCACCACTGAAATTCAAAAGGCAATGACATATGTACACCACAAACAAAATTAGGGGATCACTTTATCGAAACCCCGTAATTGTCTCCGATTGCCACGCATATGTTTGAAATGTGGCGCAAAAGTGCCTACAACCTTCTTCTGTATTGGTGCAAAAGCGTGGCGCCCGGCGACCTCACCCCCCGGCTCGGCGATAATTCGAAGAGCAAGGAGATATACGCGGAAAAGGGCTGCAAGGTAGGTTAATGACATAAAATTGTCACTAAAATTCTCCACAATTCTGCTCATCACCAATGTGGAGACATCACCTTATTGAAAGGTCGTCATACTGGCTCTTACTCCAACTTCACCCATTGTTTGGTTGCCCTTGCGATGGATTCAGAACCCTGACAGACACTGTTGAAATCACTCGGTTTTCGCATGGGCGATGGAAGAAAACATTGCAGACACACCGCCTTCCCTTGGGGCGTCGATTCCCACACATTTCGAGATCCAAAACGACAGTTCGCAATGCATTATTTTCATTTGTTAATTGGTTTACGTAGTTTTTTATTTCTAATACCTTCCCCTTTCATTTTCATAATCATTTTGACATTTTTGCTTGCTCTCACACTATGTGATCAAAACTATCCGGAAACCCCCCAAAACGTACGTTTTCTATATTAGGTGCATTGTGTTGCCACCTACTGCCAGGACTCCATATCAGCGACCTCAGTAGTCATTAGACATCGTGAGAGATCAGAATAGGGCGCTCCGTGGAACTCACGGACTTCGAACGTGGTCAGGTGATTGGGTGTCACGTATGTTATACGTCTGTACGTCCGAATTTCACACCCATAACATCCTTAGGTCCACTATTCCCGATATGATAGTGAAATGGGAACATGTACATCACAAAAGCGTACAGGCCGACCTCGTCTGTTGACTGACAGAGACCGCCGACATTTGAAGAGGACTTCCACAGAGCAACTAGTATGATAGTTAGGCGGGAGGTGAGATAACTTGGATTTCATGGTCGAGCGGTTGCTCATAAGCCACACATCACGCCGGTAAATGCCAAACGACACCTCGCTTGGTGTAAGGAGCTTAAAAATTGGACGACTGAAAAGTGATGAAACGTTCTGAGGCGTGACGAATCACGGTACACAATCTACATCTACATCTACATCCATACTCCGCAAGCCACCTGCCGGTGTGTGGCGGAGGGTACCCTAAGTACCTCTATCGGTTCTCCCTTCCATTCAAGTCTCGTATTGTTCGTGGAAAGAAGGATAGTCTGTATGCTTCTGTGTGGGCTCTAATATCTCTGAGTTTATCCTCATGGTCTCTTCGCGAGATATACGTAGGAGGGAGCAATATACTGCTGGACTCTTCGGTGAAGGTATGTTCTCGAAACTTTAACAAAAGCTCGTACCGAGCTACTGAGCGTCTCTCCTGCAGAGTCTTCCACTGGAGTTTATCTATCATCTCCGTAACGCTTTCGTGATTACTAAATGATCCTGTAACGAAGCGTGCTGCATTCCGTTGGATCTTCTCTATCTCTTCTATCAACCCTATCTGGTACGGATCCCACACCGCTGAGCAGTATTCAAGCAGTGGGCGAACAAGCGTACTGTAACCTAATTCCTTTGTTTTCGGATTGCATTTCCTTAGGATTCTTCCAAAGACTCCCGTCTGGCGTCTGATTTACTGACGATCAACTTTATATGATCATTCTATTTTAAATCACTCCTAATGCGTACTTCCAGATAATGTATGGAATTAACTGATTCCAGTTGCTGACCTGCTATTTTGTAGCTAAATGATAAGGGATCTATCTTTCTATGTATTCGCAGCACTTTACACTTGTCTGCATTGAGATTCAATTGCCATTCCCTGCACCATGCGTGGCGATACGATGTAGGGTGTGGGTATGGCGAATGCCCGGTGAACATCATTTGCCAGCGTGTGTAGTCCCGCCAACAGTAGAATTCAGAATCGGTGGTGTGGTCGTGTTTTTCATGGAGGGGGGTTGCCCCCCTTCTTGTTTTGATTGGCACTATCACAGCACAGGCCTACATTTTAGTTTTAAGCATCTTCTTGCTTCCCACTGTTGAAGAGCAATTCGGGGATGGCAACTGTATCTTTCAAGACGATGGAGCAATTGTTCATAATGCACTGCCTATGACGGAGTGGTTACACGACAATAACATCCCTGTAATGGACTGGGCTGCACAGAGTCCTGACCTGAATCCTATATAACACCTTTGAGATGTTTGGGAACGCCGACCTCGTCCAGGCCTCACCGACCGACATATGATACCTCTCGTTGTAGCACTCCGTGAAGAATGGGCTGCCATTCCCAAAGAAACCTTGCAGCACCTGAGTGAACGTATGCCTGCGAAAGTCGAAGCTGTCATCAAGGCTATGGGTGGACCAACACCATATTGAATTCCAGCATTACCAATGGAGGGGGACCCGAGCTTGTAAGTTATTTTCAGACAGGTGTCCGGATACTTTTGATCACATAGTGTGTTTTTCTTCCTATGATTCAGTTTTCATTTGGAATCTGGCTGTGTCGACTATAATCCGCAACCAATTGCCAATCAGTATTACTCATCGGTTTTTAGCGCGACCTCTCGAGTAGCCAGTGTGAGGTTAGTTTCATATATCCAGTGACAATGAGAAATTACAGTTTGCTTTCATTGGGTTGAACTAAAATTTTTCATTTGAGTTTCCTTGTAGAGGTTAGTTTTAATCGCCATGAACAAAGCGATCGTCATTGTAGTTCTGCCGCATGTTGTTGCTCGCCGTTTTCTCGGACACATTGCATGTCACGAGGTTGTGGTTAGCTTAAGACATGAATTTAAATTCAGAACCAAAAACGCGTGACCTTAGGGAATTCAGTCATTGGTCACCTAAATTCAGATGTTGACTGAGCGTCTCGCATTTCTGACGTAACTCTCGGCGGCCCCCTCCAACACTGCTGAGCGTTACGCATTGATAGCGTTTGTGAAGTGACCCGCCTTCTTTGATTGGTAGGTCCATGTGGCAACACTGTAGTGGCAAGTGAAAAACGTCTATTGTCAAGTAATTTTAAAGAGACGTAGTAGGACTTCGCTTACTTTACTTGTGTAATATCCTTGAAATGCATTGTGTTCGACGATGCTTAGCTGGCTATGTTTGTATCTGTTTATGAAACCACACTGGCTTCATTATTTTGGAAATTGTATTAAACAGTTATGCTTCAGTTCACTTTGAGGCGCATGTACTCTAGAAAGTTAGTCGTAATTTGTAGTTTATAAGGTACTGGCTGTAGGTTAGCTCTGTTTCATTTCCTACTTTTCATGTAGACTTGAAGAAAGGTGTCACTGACCGAAGTCGACAGTGTGACGACTATTTTTTGTGATCATTTCCTGGAATTAAAGAAACAAATTCTACAATTCCGTATAATGCAGCTTGCGACAAACCTGTTTCACTCAAATTGGAAGTAACTTTTATGGGAGCTTTATGGTAATATTCAGTCCTGCTCATCAGATGGTATTGCCACTTCTTTTCATTAGGTACGTCGGTGTTGACCCACCCGTAGCCTTGATAACAGCTCCGACTCTCGCAGGCATAAGTTCACTCGGGTGCTGATAGGTTTCTTTGGGAATGGCAGCCAATTCTTCACGGCGTGATGCACTGAGGAGAGGTTTCGATGTCTGTCGGTGAGGACTGGCAGGAAGTCGATGTTCCAGAACATCAAAATTTGTTCTGCAGGATTCAGGTCATGACTCTGTGCAGGTCAGTACATTACAGGGATGTTATTGTCGTGTAACCACTCCGCCACAGGCCGAGTATTATGAACAGGTGCTCGATTGCGCGGAAAAATGCAATCGCAGTCCCCGAATTTCTGTTCAAAATTGGAAGGCAGTAATGCGCTGAAAACATCAGTTCAGGCCTGTTCTGTGACTGTTCCATGCCAAACAACAAGGGGTGCAAACCCCCTCCATGTAAAACACGACCACAGCATACCACCTCCGCCTCCGAATTTTACTGTTGGCACTACACAAGCTGGCAGATGACGTTCACCGGGCTTTCACCATACCCACAACCTGCCATCAGATCGCCACATTGTGTACCGTGATTCGTCACTCCACACAACGTTTTTCCACTCTTCAATCGTCCAATGTTTAAGCTCCTTACACCAAGCGAGACGTTGTTTTGGATTTACCGGCGTGATGAGCAGCTGGTCGACCCTGAAATCCAAGTTTTGTCACCTTCCACCTAACTCTCACAGTACTTGCAGTGAATCCTGATGCAGTTCGGAATTCCTGTGTGATGGTCTGGATAGATGTCTGCCTATTACGTATTACGACCCTCTCCAACTGTCGGAGGTCTCTGTCATTCAACAGACGAGGTCGGCCTGTACGCGTTTCTGCTGTATGTGTCCCTTCACGTTTCCACTTCACTATCACATCGGAAACAGTGGACCTAGGGATGTTCAGGAGTGTAGAAATCTCGCTTGCAGACGTATTACACGTTCGAAGTCCGTGAGTTCCACAGAGCGCCCATTTTGCTGTCTCACGATGTCTAATGACTACTGAGGTCACTGATATGGAGTACCTGGCATTAGGTGGCAGTACAATTAATCTAATAGGAAAAACGTATGTTTTTTATGGTGTGCGGATACTTTTGATCATATATGTACCTATGGCAGTGGTGGGACTGGGGCTTGGGTCCGGTTTGGGAGTTGGTCGGTCGTTTTATTGGTGGTGGTGCGGTGGGACCAAGCTGCGTTACGAATCTGGGAAATTGTTTCCGGAGGAGCCATTATAGAAGGAGCATCACTCTTACCAGCCACATGCTCAAGAGAAAGGAGATTTTGAAATAACAGAGAAACTGTTAGAATCGAGTATGGCGTGACGCACAATAATTATCAGTGCAGTGAGCTATCTGAAGTATAAAGAAGTTAAATGAAAATCCCGCAAAAGAGAGATGTACACTGGATGAATATTACAAAATAAATAGTTACGTAGCATGAGGGAAAAGTAGCTTCAGTTGCTTTCGAGGATCTGGCGAATGTCTGTAGGCTCAGTGAAAATTCGTGCAGTTCAGTTGGTTGCTGAAGCCTGCTTACTAACGAAACTGTTGAGGACCTCACTCTTGGCTAAGATCTGGAAGACGAGGAACGCGCCCTAAATGCTCCGTGATGTTGGCTGAGTACAGAAAAGAGTGAGTAATAAGTTCCATGAAAGTGTGGAAAAACATATCAATGGGTTCCAATTTTCTCATTTATAGACTACTGAAGGGCGATCTGTTTTAATGTAAACAACCATTCAACAGCCAAGACCACATAAAAGATATATTTTATGTTCTCGTGGCTCTTGAATGCTTACATTAATGAGTACCCATGTTTGGATGTGTAAATAGTATGTTGTTATATATGTACGTGTTTTAATATTCTAGGGTGTTTTAAACAGTATGTATAGTACATGACAGGAGCAGCATGTAGGTGAATGTGCAATCCCTGGCCAAATTATTAGATGCACTGCTCATTTGTAATGTTATTTGTAATAATTTCGTGTTGAGTAGTATATTTTCTGCGATGAATCGGAAAATTTATGACAGTTATGCAGGGCACTTATTGAATTTTGTATCTATTGTTGCTAAGTGACATTGGGTTTTTGACTTATTGTAGATATCAATGTGCGGAGTACAGCGTACAGGAGAGAACTTGTTCAGTGGCGTTCTCGCGTGTAACTGGTGTAATACTTTGTTCGCTTTGAATATCAATTTCGTAATATCGACACCACGATTGATTCTTTAACAACCAGACCTTTAAAATGGGTAAATGAGGGGACCTTTCACCACGTAAATAAGCTGAGGTAAAAGCCCTCGTTAATACAAAAATGTATTCCAATCAGCAATTTTCAGAAAGGTTGGAAATGTCAGAATCTAGCGTGAGGCGCATAAAGAAGAAAATTGATTCAGGTTTAGAACTGAGCACCAGAAGGAAGAATAAATGTGAAAGGAAACCAGTTTTCACCCCAAGGTCAGAACAGAATTTGCCTAGTAAACAGATGTGCAACAACGAAACAGATAAAATCTCAACCGGAATAGGCTAATGTGAAAGAATCTGAACGCACTGTTCGCCGAAGGTTGAAGGATATTGATGTCAAGGCCTGTCGACTCACTAGAAAAGCAAAGTTAACAGCCACAATGAAAGCAAAGCGTCGGAAGTGGGCTAAACAGTGGTGTGATAAGGATGGGGATCTTCTGGAAATCAGTAATTTAACATTAAAACTATTATTTACGATATGATATTACCTATGTATATTTATTCACAGTACATTAATTATGTTTCTTGATTTTTACAAGTATGCTGCAGCGATGAAAGCACGTTTGAAGTTTTAACTAACAAACTTCAGTATGTGCGCCGTGGAACAGGAGAAAAATTTCACCCCGACTGCATTATTCATACTGTAAAACACGCAACTAAGGTGGTGATTTGGCCTGTCATCTGTGGTAAGGGTACTTACGTGGTTAAAGGCATAGTGAGCCAACACCACTACAAGGAAGTCCTGTAAATACGGTTAATGCCACAGATCAGAGAATGCTTCCCGAAGTGGGAACCATTCATTTTTATGCAGGATGGAGTTCCCTGTCACACAGCCAGGTCAGTTAGATCCTTTCTGAAGGAACAATATATCCCTTTGTTAGACTTGCCAGGAATAAGCCCTACATGAAACCCATAAAAAACGTATGGGAACTAACTAAGAGGGAGGTGGCAAAAGATGTCATCAAAACAAAAACACATTTCTTATAGAAGATCATCAAGGTGTGGTATCATCATCCACAAATGCAGGACACAGTACAGTCCTGCATCGACAGAATGCCACGCCGTATTAAGGCTCTCATACCTGCAAAAGGTGGCTCAACAAGATATGGAAACTAATGGTTTCACTTTCACAGTATTTCAGTTTATGTTGTAATTACTGGAACAAAATATTTATTTATTTGTTATAACACCTTAGTTATGAAGCAGACTACATACAATCATTTTATCACAATTTATGTGTTAAAAAAGAAATTTCGTTAGACATAAATCAAAATTTGCTTAAAAACTGTAGTGCGTCTAATTAACTGGCCAGGAACTGTAAATATAGTAGGACAGCCTTAACAAGAAATATTTGATTGTTATTTTGCAGTCTGATCGTTAAGTTTGAGAGCAGCACATTCCAAGATGCTTAAAGGAAGTAATTTATTTCACTTAAAAGTCAACATATATCTGTGTCTCACAGTATGAATATAATTTCTTAGCAACTGTCCTAAACTCCCTTCAGTGTACTCTATATGTTTCAAGGAACAAAGGATTTTTCAGCGGGGACCGATGACCCCAGCAGTTTGGTCCCATAAGACCTTACTTCAAATTTCCAGTTTTGTCCAGTTCCGCTAATAGTTTCCTTAATATCGCATATTCATGGAAGCGCATTGCAATCTTTCCCTTGTTACTGATTTATTTTCGCAGTATTATTTCTGTTCAATGTGCGGTTACCAAACGAGTGTGTCCTACGGCGGTCTGTGTTTACATTACCGCGCAGCAAGTACCCGACTTGCTCTCTTCTTGCCAACAAATGTCTCAGGACTCAATACCTTTGAAGCAAGAGGTAGCTAAGCTCAATTGTAACTAGTGCAATAGTTCTAGTCTGCTGTAGTCGGATGCTTCGGTGAAATGCTACATCCCTGTAAGAGAGAACACAGACAGAGACGGTATTCCACAGGAAACTGCTACGAGGCGAAAGATTGAGTTGTTTAAGAAAGTCTAAACCAGTATGTGCTCTGTTAAACAACGTCGGCTAACCATACATACGTTTTCCGCGTTCCCCTAAATTCCTTAACACATATTGCTTTTGCAACTGAGTCTACATTCTTTTTACAATTCGAACTTGAGTTATGGCGATAATGACTTTAGCGCAAACTCAGAGTCAACTCATAATCTTTCACCACTCCTGGCAACCTGCAATACTGATGAATGGATGTGACTCTGACTGACAGTAGCCTTCGATTAGTTATGAGACACCATGGCTGTGATCTGTAAAGGGCGCGTCACAGTTCGTTTCAGGTCACTGTGTGTCGTACAGTTGATACATTCAGAAACCGTGGCGCTTTTATAACGAAAGCTATCTCACATTAATAACATTGCGTTTCACTATAGACCTGCCTTAGAGCACTGTAACCAATGGACGTTAGTATTATTGAATTGTAATGACGTGAATCCTTTGTTCGGTTCGTAACGTAAACATGGCAATCAACTGCATTTTACATGTCTTCAGCGTAGAGATAAGCGAAAAATATCATTTGGCAGAGTGGCTATATCCAATATGCAGATAATGTGAGATTTAGCCTAATTGGCCTTTATTCGCTCTCAAGTGTCTGAACTTTTTGTCCTGCTACTTCTTAATTGTACTAATTATACTGTCTTACCTCAGCGGGGTCCTCCTGCGATGCATCGACCACTTCCATCTCTGGCTTTTAGTTGTCCTCAAGCGGTGGAAATTCTTCAGGCACCTCTTTACGCTTAAACACTCAAAATGACAGATACGATTTTATCACCATTGACTCAGCTATAATGCCATATGTATAACAAATATATAGAAACTTAAAACGCTGACTTAGTATTTTTAAAGAGATTATATGCAAAGTAAGCAGCCCTTAATTATGTGATGAAATGAATGTAAATAACTGTGATAGAAATGTCTGTTAAAAAGTAAAGTATGAAATAAAGTAGAATACGGAGAGGTACAAGTCTGTAAAGGTGAGGCTTCGTATTAATGTAGAAATAGAGATTCGATGATATCTGGTTCTGTTTTCGCAGTAACTCTGTCAGAATCTGTAACGAGATCGCGACGCCACCTTTCATTCGTCCAAGTAAGAAACAACAACAATAACTCATGACGTGTGGAATTGACTGTAAGTGGGCATAATGACTGCTCTTAAGCTGCTACCATCAACTCTTCAAATAATACGTATTTAGAAGCTAATTACAGGATCATGCTAGTCTCTATATTGGAAAAAAGGTTTGCAGTATAATAACAGGGCAAAAAAGACACCGCGAAAGTATGTGAGGTGTGTGAAGTGCGTTGGAAGAATGACTGAAGTGGTTTCTTAGACTAAAGAATACTTTATAAATTCACTTAGAATTTTTATGAGTTCAGACGTATCCTGTTCAGTTTCTATGGAAACCGAACAAACGAACTCTTTACCAAGCATACTGAATTGATGTACTAGTCATTCCGTTTCTAACATCCTAATCAGGTAGTATGTCACCTACTTCTGCTTCGTAACATGTTCGTGGGTGGTATTGGGAGCGTCTTTTTTTCACTGCTCTTTGTATCATATTCCCTCATGCCTGCGTATTTACTCATTTTTCAGTTTTGCTTATGGGTTTGCCTATTGTCAATTACATATGTAAGAGCATCATAGTTTTTCCCTTTAATAATGGTACATATTCACAATAACATTCCTGCTTAGTGTGTAATTGATCAGACGGTTTTATGCTATTGCGGTGCCGGCCGAAGTGGCCGTGCGGTTAAAGGCGCTGCAGTCTGGAACCGCAAGACCGCTACGGTCGCAGGTTCGAATCCTGCCTCGGGCATGGATGTTTGTGATGTCCTTAGGTTAGTTAGGTTTTACTAGTTCTAAGTTCTAGGGGACTAATGACCTCAGCAGTTGAGTCCCATAGTGCTCAGAGCCATTTTGCTATTGCGGTCAATGTTTACATTACAGTGCAGAATGTAATCAGTTCTTGCCTCCAAATCACTATGGACGCAAGCCCCATTAAGCAAGAGGTATTTAAGCTCACACGAAACCCACGAAAAACCAGCTCTGACACGGTCAGATACTGCAACGAAGTATTACATCTCTGTAGGCGACAAGGTAAACAAAGAAGGTGTTTCCACGGGAATGTGGTGAGTTGGTTAAGACACAGTACTCGATATCAGTATGCGATCTTTTAAATTTACATCGGATATCAGCATTCAGATTTTAAACGTTTCCATACGTTGCATAACACATTTATTACTATACCTGTGTTGAAAATGAGTCAAAAGGTTTGAGTATCCCTCATTTCAGAATTAGAACTCACACTATGTAGATAACTGAAAGCTATCTGACTGTTCCTGGCAGATTATAACTGTGTGCCCGACCGAGACTCGAACTCGGGACATTTGCCTTTCGCGGGCAAGTGCTCTACAATCTGAGCTACAAGCACGATTCACGCCCGGTACTCACAGCTTTACTTCTGCCAGTATCTCGTCTCCTACCTTCCAAACTTTACAGAAGCTCTCCTGCGAACCTTGCAGAACTAGCACTCCTGAAAGAAAGGATACTGCGGAGACATGGCTTAGCCACAGCCTGGGGGATGTTTCCAGAATGAGATTTTCACTCTGCAGCGGAGTGTGCGCTGATATGAAACTTCCTGACAGATTAAAACTGTGTGCCCGACCGAGACTCGAACTCGGGACCTTTGCCTTTCGCGGGCAAGTGCTCTACCATCTGAGCTAGCGAAGCACTACTCACGCCCGGTACTCACAGCTTTACTTCTGCCAGTATCTCGACTCCTACCTTCCAAACTTTACAGAAGCTCTCCTGCGAACCTTGCAGAACTAGCACTCCTGAAAGAAAGGATACTGCGGAGACATGGCTTAGACACAGCCTGGGGGATGTTTCCAGAATGAGCGCACACTCCGCTGCAGAGTGAAAATCTGAGCACTATGGGACTTAACATCTGAGGCCATCAGCCACTAGAACTTAGAACCACTTAAACCTAACCAACCTAATGACATCACACAAGTCCATGCCCGAGCAGGATTCGAACCTGCGACCGTAGCGGTCGCGTGGTTCCAGACTGGAGCGCCTAGAACCGCTCGGCCACACAGGCCGGCAGATGTACAGCAGATACATAGGAAAATATGCAGGCTGTTGTAAATAAGGGCGTCAGCTAACGAAAATGTTAATTTACCTTTATATTGCTACTTTAAATCATGTGATAAAGTTACGTATAACGTACAATAATCGTTACACCGTACGGAGTTAGTGATAATGTATTCGTCATTTGTTCTGATAATTAATTATTCTTTACAATATAAATAGTTAGTCTCATATAAAAGGTTCACACGTGTTTCACGCTCTTGTGTCTAAGTACCTGAAGTTGTATGTTTGGTCTGAAATTGTTTATGCTGTATTTTATAACTCACACCAATAGCGTTACATCCGCGTCTTCCTACTTGTTGGTCTTCTTCTTAGATGATATTCTATCATGTGGCTTTTATCTAGCCTTCAATCTGTTCATCTCCCAAAAATAGAATTACTACCTAAAGCAATACTGCCATTCACCTCGCGGAATAATTTATTTGTCATCAACTACAGTCTTTGGTAAGAAA
Source organism: Schistocerca nitens (assembly GCF_023898315.1). Lineage (NCBI taxonomy): Eukaryota > Metazoa > Arthropoda > Insecta > Orthoptera > Acrididae > Schistocerca > Schistocerca nitens. The sequence goes on along the minus strand of NC_064620.1, from coordinate 194,773,949 downwards.
TACTTTCTATTTAATATTTCTATACCATACCTCGCTGTTGTAACATGCACTTGCAGTGTTTGTCCACCTAGCAGTGTATCTGTGTTATCACCTGGAACCGTTTTGCATATATTTATAAACGCCACTGTCTTCAGTCAAATCATTCCAGTTCATAAGTGCGAGAAGCGTTTTTGCCATACCGCATCTATCCAAGATCACCACATTCAATAAATTTTTCTAGTTCCTTAAAATTTCAGATTACAAATGTAATACCATTAACCACACAGTATTTAATCCTAGTAGGTATTATCCAACGTCTTCCTAACGGCACAATTATGGCAAGGCACCGTAACATGTAGAAAGTGCCTGCAGCAGCAGCCGCCGCCATGATACGAACATGCCACATTGGGATCTAACGTACCACTGTTCAAGACGCCTTTAGAGAGAAAACACGGTCTCAATATTGGAATGGATGATGGGTGACACGGCATGTTTTCTTTTCGACTGAAAGCATCCTGAATATTACTTTTAACGTGGCCAGCTTCCATTTCCTGTTAAATTGCTCATTTACACTGATATCAGTCCTTGAAGCGGAAATCGGTGAAACGTAATGCTCTTCTGTGGCACAAGATGGACATTCTTCTGGTAAATACTACTATGTAACTCATATTTCACAGGCAGACTACTTCAGATTCCGTAGTTACAAAGTTCGTTATAGAGCTTGTTAGTGAGATGTTGGTCAACCTACGATTAAAGGTAATCCACACCAGTGTTACATCTATATTTTAAACAGTTTTGCTTCGAACATAGCCTACTACTGTCATCAGAAATCGCCGGCCGCTGTGGCCGAGTGGTTTTAGGCGCTTCAGTCTGGAACCGCGCTGTTGCTACGGTCGCAGGTTCGAATCCAGCCTCGGGCATGGATGTGTGTGATGTCTTTAGCTTGGTTAGGACGAAGTAGTTATAAGTTCTAGGGGACTGATGACCTCAAAAGTCCCATAGTGCTGGGAGCCATTTTGAATGATGACCTCAGACAAGTGCTTAGAGCCATTTGAACCATTCTTCAGAAATCGAAATCCATTAAAGGTGTCGCAATATTATGTAACTATTATTATCTATAATTTCGGTATTGATAATGATCGAGACGTACTGATGGGAAGTCACTGGTAACTCTGAGAGAAGCTGTACCGAGATGCCTGCGCCACCTTTCATTCGCCCTTTTCTTATGGCTTGTGCCACTGATTCCATGTGGCCTCTAGCAATTGCTCTCTTAATCTTACAATCTCTTACACTCTCTCAATCTACTCGTCCAAATAATCCGCACTAAGAAATGTTCAAATGTGTGTGAAATCTCATGAGACTTAACTGCTAAGGTCATCAGTCCCAAAGCTTACACACTACTTAAACTAAATTAGCCTAAGGACAAACACACACACCCATGCCCGAGGGAGGACTCGAAGCTCCGCCGGGACCAGCCGCACAGTCCATGACTGCAGCGCCTTAGACCGCTCCGCTAATCCTGCGCGGCCCGCACTAAGAACATAAATACAGGATCTTGTTAGCTTCAACAGTCGAACAATCGTTGGCAGCGTCGTAATAGAGCAAACCAGACCTTACTGGCGTGTACCAGAGGTATTTAGTGCATTAGATATGTTGGAAAGTAGATGAAGTCGTTCTCGTGGGCTACCTTTGTATATGACATAGGATATTTCAGTAGTTCAGTTAGAATCTATATGACATCACATTTATCCTGCGGAGTTCTTACGACGAATCGAAAGATCGTACTTGTTAAAAGCATACTGGTTTGATGTGATAGTCATTCCGTTTCTATTGTCTATGTTAGCTGGAGTGTCATATTCCTATCTGCAATAATCTTTGTGGCGTTGTTATTTTTCCTGACTGCTTTATCTGTTGCCTGCTGTTATATAAGACGTTAATTTGTGGTATTCATAGAGTCTTTTATGTCCATGTCCATGGAGTGAAATGAAAAGAAGATAAAGCTTTCTTGTCAGGCGGAAAGAAGTCAATTCAACAGCAGCAAAGAAATAGTATCCAGAGGTAGGATTCGTTATGAACAGGGGAAAGAATTAGCCATTCTTAACAAATTAGTTCAATAAAATTAAACAGTCTTCTGTTGGACAAAGTTATTGAGCGTCCTTTTCTGTTTCATATTTGCTACAACCTTATTGTTATGAAACACACTATACACCTCCCGTAATTGTGCAAATTGGCTGTTCGTTCTCCTCTTCGTCACTTTTCATATAACCCGTTTTGTTTGAGAAACATACAACTACCTGGACTTTCACTTAGTGGTAGGATTGCTCTCATCAGATTCGACAGCAAATCAACATAGATGACGATTGTTCAAGTACACGTGCCATCTTCTGAAGAGTCAGATGAAGAAACGATGAATTATATGACGATAATGAACGGGTTATTTGGTATGAAAGGGAGATGAAAATTTCATACTTTCCGAAAACTGAAGCGAGGATTTAGAAGAAGGAATTTTAAGGAACGGCTACGGGAGAATATGTACTTTGCAGTAGAAATGAGAGAGGAGAAAGACTGATCCAGTTCTGTAATAAACTACAGATGGTAATAGCGAAGACTCTGTTCAAGAATCACTTACGGTGGAGTTATACTTGTAAACGACCCAGCGACACGGTAAGTTTCCCCCTGCATAACATCATGGTCAGACAGAGATGAATAAATCAGATACTGGATTATGAGGCGTACCCAGGTGCAGATATGTAGTCAGACCACAATTTAGTAATGATGAAGTGTAGTAGGAGTAAGTGAATCGTCGGAAAGAATCAAAGTGGAAAGAATTGGGATTCAGGAAGTACTGTGGAACGATTAAGTGCGTCTTAGTTCAATAAGATTGTGCATACTGCGATAAGGAACATAAAAGTAAGCGGTTCAGTTGTAGAGGAGTGGACATCTTTAAAAAAGGCAATCACGAATGGTCGACTGATAAACATAGGTAGAAGGGAGTTAAATGCAAATAAGCTTGGGTAATAGATAAATAGTTCAATTAGTGAACGAGGAAAAGAAGCACAAAAATGTTCAGGTTAGGAGTGGAATAAATGGGAAGTGCAGGGGAGCAAAGGCGAAATGCCTCCAGGAAAACTGTGAAGAAATCGTATGCAAAATGATCGTCGGGAGTAATGGTTCAGCATTTCCAAAAGTGGAAACAGATTTCAGTGAAATTAAAAGCAATTGTGGTATTATTGAGAGTGCTTCCGCAATTCCACTGTAAAATGCAGAAGAGACAGCAGATAGGTGGTAAAAGTATATTAAAGTACTCTATGAGAAGGAGCAGTTCTCTGACGGCGTATTAGAAGTGGGAATGGGGATTGAGCGTTAGAGTCCGAGTGTAAAAGAGTTCTGCATGACTTGAGACCAAATAAGGCAGAAGGGAGAGATAACATGCCATCGGAATTTCTAAAATCATTGGGGGAAATGGCTACAAAACGGCTATGAGACTAGTTATTTCGTCACACGTTCGGAAAAATGTCATCCACGCAATTCCGAAGATAGCAAGGACAGGTAAGTGGTAAAACTATCACACACTCAGCGTAACAGCTCATGCATCCAAACTGCTGACAAGAATAATGTACAGTTGAATGGAAAAGGAAATTGAGAATCTGGGCTTTTTGAAAAGGCAGCAGAGAGGCTGTTATGATGTTGCACTTGATAATGGACACAAGTCTGCAGAAAAATAAAGACACGCTCGAAGCATTTATAGACCTGTAGAAAGCGTTCGACAACGTAAAATGGTGGCAGAAGTTCTAAATTCTGACGAAAACTTGGAGCAAGCTGTAGCGAAAGACGTGGATTATAAAATATATACGAGAACCGAGAGGGAGGAATAAGACTTAAAGACCAAGAAAGATGTGCTCGGATAAAAACGGCGGAAGACAGGGATGCAACTGTCGTCCCTACTGTACAATCTATACATCGAAGAAACAATGGCAAACATGGAAACATGGTTTAAAACTGGGATTAAAATTAAAGGTGAAAGAATATCAGTGATAATCTTTGCCGATGACATTGCTATTCTTACTGAATGCGAAGAAGAGTAACATGATCTGTAATTTCAATTAAAAGTTTGTGGTTTGAGAGCACACTGGAAAAAGACAAGGGTGATAACATGTAGCAGGAATGAGAATAGTGAAAAACTGAACATCAAAGTAGGGGATCACAAAATAAACGAAGTGAAGGAATTTTGCTACATTGGAAGAAAAATTACCCATGAGTAAAAAAGCAAGTAGGATATAAAAATCAGATTAGCAGAGGCGTATCAAACATGGTCCTTGATTTGAGGAAGAAATTTCTGAGAATATACGTCTGGAGCACAGCACTGTGTGGTAGTGTATTATGGAACAGAGGAGAATCGAAGCATTTCAGTTCAAGTGCTACAGGAGAATGTTGAAAATGGCGTGGACTAATAAGTAAGGAACGTGGAGGCTCCCAGCAGAATCGGTGAAGGGAGGGACAATGGAAAATACGGACGTGAAGAAGGTACAGGATTATATAACATGTATTAAGGCACCAGAATATAATCGCTCTGGTAGTATAGGGAACTGTGGAGGGCAAGAAATGTAGGGTGAGAACTTTGTAAACAGCCAACAAATAATCGACGATGTAGGGCGCATGTGATACTCTAACAGAGAAAGAGGAAGGAGTGGCCGGCCGAAGTGGCCGAGCGGTTCTAGGCGCTGCAGTCTGGAACCGTGCAACCGCTACGGTCGCAGGTTCGAATCCTGCCTCGGGCATGGATGTGTGTGATGTCCTTAGGTTACTTATGTTTAAGTAGTTGTAAGCTCTAGGGGACTGATGACCTCAGAAGTCAAGTCCATAGTGCTCAGAGCGATTTGAACCATTTTTTTTTAGGAAGGAGTTAGCACAGGAGAGGAATTCGAGGAGGGCCGCACCACACCGCACCAGATCAGTCAGAAGAGAGAAGACTCAATAAGATAGAAACAGAGGGAAGTTAAACAAAGAATGGTATTTCCACTTGAAATTGCAGCGAGGCGAATTGGTGAATTGATTGAGGTACAGTACTAGAGATCATTATGTGCTCAGTTAAATCACGACAGCCTACCATATTTAGGTTTCCCACCTTTCCCTATATCGCTTAACACAATATCGTAACCGCTGTGTTGAAAACGTGTCTACCGGTTCGGTTTCCGTTGTTCTACAATTATAATTCGCGCCGTATAGATGATGACATCGCTGCAAAGTGAAATTCAACCGTTAATCTTATATTCTTTCATCGAACTTGCAGAACTTATCGATTGATGTGTCTCCTACCGGTAGTAGCTTACGGTACATTATGACCCGCCCAGACGAAGACCTACAGTTGGCGCATCTGATGTCCTCTGTCTTGTCTTCTTTGTGACGCAGATGGTCGTTTGGCTTAATAATGACCACCAGTTCAATAAAATTAAACAGTCTTCTGTTGGACAAAGTTATTGAGCGTCCTTTTCTGTTTCATATTTGCTACAACCTTATTGTTATGAAACACACTATACACCTCCCGTAATTGTGCAAATTGGCTGTTCGTTCTCCTCTTCGTCACTTTTCATATAACCCGTTTTGTTTGAGAAACATACAACTACCTGGACTTTCACTTTTTCGTGATGACTGGGTGTTGTGTGATGTCCTTAGGTTAGTTAGATTCAAGTAGTTCTAAGTTCTAGGGGACTGATGACCATAGATGTTAAGTCCCTTAGTGTTCAGAACCATTTGAACCCTTTGACTTTCACTTTTCATCATGCCAATTATTATGGCTCAAATGGCTCTGAGCACTATGGGACTCAACTGCTGTGGTCATAAGTCCCCTAGAACTTAGAACTACTTAAACCTAACTAACCTAAGGACAGCACACAACACCCAGCCATCACGAGGCAGAGAAAATCCCTGACCCCGCCGGGAATCGAACCCGGGAACCCGGGCGTGGGAAGCGAAAACGCTACCGCACGACCACGAGATGCGGGCTCCAATTATTACGTTTTGTGTTTTCTTACCAATGTTCAGTTTCTCCGATAGAGTTTCCTCACTAGCTACAACTGTACTGGATGGATTTAGTTTTACCTGCATCGGTTATGGTAGATCTATCAAAGTAAATCTTAAGCATAAAGATTCCTGTTTCTAAGTCTTAAAGTTTCCTTACCACAGCTGGAAGGAGAGAGTCAGTCAAGCCATCCCTGTCTTACGTCTTAGTGCTACAACTGCACTGTTAGCATGTCTGAGCTACACTATTGTCCTTTCCCGGATATATTACTCCGTATCTTAAAACTGTGGACTGGCAGCCCGTTTGAGATGAAATATTTTCCAATCCATGAGTCTTAACTCGACATCCTGCTGCTGAAATAGCAGCTATTATGTTTCCCTCCATTTGTATACACGGGTGCCTTTAAATTAAGCTAACTTCTCTATTGTCAACACCACTACATCGTTTTACTGCATTTACTTTTATACGTTCATAGCTCCAAAATGATACACAAACACACTACCTCCACCATAGATTCCCGTAGCCTTCATAAAGGGTCTTCACAGGAACAACGTCATATTTCCTGCAAGGCATCAAGACACTTTGCACCCTAATACTACCTGTTATACCATTCTACTTTAACAGTTACATATTTACTCCACCAGCAACGTGCGTGGACGAGGGTACCATGTACCAGTACTAGTCGTCTCTTTTCCTGTCCCATGCGCAAATAGAACAAGGAAATATTACTGTCTTTGAGTCTCCATATGTGCACTGATGTCTCGTATCTTGCCTTCGTGGTCCTTATGGGTGTTGGCCGCAGAAAAATCTTTCTGCAGTAGGCTTCAAATACCGTTTCATCAAATTTTGTCAAAAGAACGTCACCTTCTCTCCAGAGATTTCTGTTCGAGTTTGCGAAGCACTTCAGTTATACTTGCATGTTGTCCGAACCTACCGGTAACAAATCTAATATCCCGCCTCTGAGTTGCTTCAGTGTCTTTCTCTAATCCAACTTGGTGCGGATCCCAAACAAACAAGCAGTACTCAAACATAGGTCGCACTACTATCCTACATGCGGTGTCCTTTACCACACTTTCCTAAATTCTTCCAATAAACCAAAGTCGACCATTCACCTTCCCTACCACGTTCGCCACATGGTCTTTCCATTTCATATCACTTTGCAACGCTACTCTCAGATATTTGAACGACGTGATTGTGTCAAACAACTCTCTGCTGCTGCTGTATCCGAACATTACGGTTCTGTTTTTCCAACTCATTCGAATTAACTTACATTTTTGTACATTCTGAGCTAGCCACCATTCATGAAGTCAACTACAAACTTTGTCTAAGTCATTTTGTATCTTCCTACAGTCACCTTGAAGTACACCTCAGCATCATCAGCAAACATATGCAGATTGCTGGCCACCTTGTCCGTCAGATCATTTATGTGTATGGAAAATAATAGCGATCTTACACTTTACTGGGCCACTCCTGACGACAAAGTAGTTTTCACCGTCGAGAACAACATTCAGGGTTCTATTACTTAAGAAGTACTCGAGCAACTCACATACCTGGGAACCTGTTCCATATGAACGTACCTCCATAAAAGTCTGCCGTCGGGCACGGTGTCAAATGCATTCCAGAAATCAAGAATATGAAATCTGCTTGCAACCCGAAGTTAATGTTATTGGTCTGTAAATTTGCGGGTCCGTTCTTTGACTCTTCTTGTATACAGGATTTACCTGCACCTTTTCCCACACGCTAGGGAAGCACTGGGATAGAGATTCGTGATTAGTGCAAGCTAAGTAAGGGGACAGTGCCCTAGACACTCTTTGTAAAATATAATTCGAATTCCAGCTGGACCTGGTGGCTCACTTGTTTTCAACTCTTTCAGTTGTTTGTCTTCGCCAGAATTGCCGATTACTATGTCAACCTTAAGAGGCTCTGGGCGATGGTCAAATGATGCTGTGTTTGTACGATTCTCCTGCGTTAAAGGTTTATTAAATGTGAAATTTGAGGCTTCACTTTTCGGTTTTCTGTCTTTTACTGCCCCACCAGACTGATCGACGAGTGACGAGTGACGGAAGTCTTAGAGCCGCTTATCGATTGTTACATAGGACCAGGTGTTGTCGGATTATTAGCCAGATCGTTAGGTATGGAATGACGCTTCGAGCATAGATATTTTTGCAGACGCATGAATCTCCACTAACCCTTGCCTCTCCTCATTTTTTAGTTCTATTTTGAACCCAGAGTGCAATTACATCTCTGCTTAAACTTTGCCCACAATTCCTCTATGTCCATCACAGTGGAACAAAGTGATGTCAATTCATTGTCTAAGTGAGATGCTGATAACTGTTTGTAAGCTCTTTTTAGCAGAAATTATCTCCTTGTGTAATTTCCCATACGTTACACTGGCATCGTGCACTGTTTTCCACAATAGATGCAAGCACTTTCTCACAGCAACGACAGCAAACTGAAGTCATCTTTCGGCGTCGTTACTACCGATAGTACATGTTTATTCAAATTCAGAGCACTGATTAGTATTATGCTGTGGTATTCGGCTCAAACTCACGGTACATATGACTGAATCTAGCATAGTGGACAACACTGTGATACGATGCCGATGTACTTGGGAAAATAAGGAAGACCGATAGAGTGTTGACCTTCATCTATTGTTTGCTAACAGTTGTTCAGGCAAACGCTTGGTACGCGTCAAACAAGTTGTATATTCCGGACACGTGGCAATTTTACATCGTGAGCTTTCTTTCCCGCAGTAATATACTTGCGTGCCACGTTAGACTTACCTTAGCGTCTTGTAACCAGTAGACGGTAATGTTATTGGTCAGTGAATCCCTGATATTAATATTCATGTAAACAAGAGCATCCATTACAGTCTCTCGTGCCTTGAAAGCATCTGTGGAGCTTGAGCGTTTCTCGATAATATTATCTGGCAGAGAAGCTGATTACGCCGTGCATACCATCTGAGACACAAATTGGTCGTTCCTCCCTCTCACCCTCTCTGGTCGTTTCTTCCTGCTTACTTTTCACGGCAGTAATGATGTGGACTTACATGGACGGGGCTCTCCTATTTCTTCTCTCGTTCCTTGCGGCCATTACGAGGCTGTGCAGTCAACTTGCATTAGTGGGTATAGGACTGTTGAAGTTCTTCAGACACATTTTTCATCTTGAAACGACCAAAAACATGGACCGGGGGGAGTTTGGGTTTTATCATCACTAATTCAGGCAGGACGCCATGTATATAGCAGATATAAAACTCTGCACATCTGTCCTGGCATAATCAAGAAGACTGTATATTAAACACGCAGTCGATAAGCATATTTTTAAAGAATTTTAAACAAGGCGCTACTGACGTCAGTTAAAATTAAAATATCAGATAAGGTAGACAATTGAGAAGTACAAGAATGAAAGGGAGAGGAACAATGTTCATGGACCACATTAATAGAATTAGGGGTAGCATGATGCGACTCCTGCTACGGCACCCTAAAACATCCAAGCCCTTGAAAGGTTAAACAGTGCTAACATGCAAAGCTTAGAGTAGAAGCAGGTAACCACCGAGGTATTGTGATGTATCAAACGATTAAACCATGAAGAAGAATGGAACCAGTCAAGAAAATTATGACATAAAGACGTGATGAATTGTCTACGGTCAGTTTCGTATGTATTATTTACGATGCTTTTTTTGTCACTTACGACAGTACAGCAAATAAATATGAACTGCATCTACTTAATAAAATAAGAAGGGAATTGCAAGCAAAGTTAGTTTGGTAACCAATATGTAAATTTAACTTTATATCTCTCGGTTTCGCCCGCATCTCGAGGTCGTGCGGTAGCGTTCTCGCTTCCCACGCCCGGGTTCCCGGGTTCGATTACCGGCGGGGTCAGGGATTTTCTCTGCCTCGTGATGGCTGGGTGTTGTGTGCTGTCCTTAGGTTAGTTAGGTTTAAGTAGTTCTAAGTTCTAGGGGACTTATGACCACAGCAGTTGAGTCCCATAGTGCTCAGAGCCATTTGAACCATTTGAATCTCTCGGTTTCTACCATAATTTTTCTTAGATTATTCCCCCACCCCCCACCCCCCGCCCCGTCATCACCAGAATTTACGTTTAAAGCTCCCCGATGACGCCAGTCAACCACGAAATCCGATTCAGAAAGACTACAAAGGGACTCGACGACTACATATCACCTTTTCTTTAACACTCTCTGTAAAATCTCGGGTTGGTAGTTCAGACTATTTATTCTGTTATCGACTAGTCTTCGAATTTATAAACCTTCCTCTGCATGGGGTCTTGGTAAGTTTCACGTACAGTGGAACTGTTTTCTACATTACATAACAGTGGCATCGCGTACTTTTTTCCACCATGGATACGAGCCACTTCCTCAAATTACTGCACAAAAACAAAATCATACGTCGTCGTTTTTACTACTGACAGCATACGAGTACACTAGTTTATGGAAGTTCTTATTTTTGTGGACAGATATTCATACTAAGACTCCGTGAAGTCGTATCTTGTGTACAGGACACAGAGGTAGCACGTTGAAAGTTTTTGGGAGATCATGGAGGACTGAATGTACTGTTAAACGTCTATTCTAAACGCGAATGACCCCTATTGTGCGTGAAACGATTGGTAGATTCCGAACCCCTGGTCGTTTCACAAAAGAAGCTTACTTTCCCGAGCACTATTACTGCGTTTCACCTTTACACTTTCGTACTTAGTTTACATGGTAGTACTGATATCGAATTACCTCCGCACCTTCGTTCTTGGGCGTACAGTCTATTCTCTTCTCTCCCTTCCTGAAGCGAGTGCTAGGTTCAGGAGACCGTCGGCAGAGAAATATCTCAGACACAGATGGAACTTCAACCAGCATCCTCTTTCTCAAGCGGCCGTACACCTGAAAATGTGGATAATTTTTCTTCTACGGTTAATGACTCACATGTTGTTGTTGTTGTGGTCTTCAGTCCTGAGACTGGTTTGATGCAGCTCTCCATGCTACTCTATCCTGTGCAAGCTTGTTCATCTCCCAGTACCTACTGCAACCTACATCCTTCTGAATCTGCTTAGTGTATTCATCTCTTGGTCTCCCTCTACGATTTTTACCCTCCACGCTGCCCTCCAATGCTAAATTTGTGATCCTTGATGCCTCACAATATGTCCTACCAATCGATCCCTTCTTCTAGTCAAGTTGCGCCACAGATTTCTCTTCTCCGTAATTCTATTCAGTACCTTCTCATTAGTTATGTGATCTACCCATCTAATGTTCAACATCCTTCTGTAGCACCATATTTCGAAAGCTTCTATTGTCTTTTGGTCTAAACTATTTATCGTCCATGTTTCACTTCCATACATGGCTACACTCCATACAAATACTTTCAGAAAAGACTTCCTGACACTTAAATCTATACTCGATGTTAACAAATTTCTCTTCTTCGGAAACGCTTTCCTTGCCATTGCCAGTCTACATTTTATATCCTCTCTACTTCGACCATCATCAGTTATTTTGCTCCCCAAATAGCGAAACTCATTTACAACTTTAAGTGTCTCATTTCCTAATCTGATACCCTAAGCATCACCCGATTTAATTCGACTAGATTCCTTTATGCTCGTTTTGCTTTTGTTGATGTTCATCTTATATCCTCCTTTCAAGACACTGTCCATTCACTTCAGCTGCTCTTCCAGGTCCTTTGCTGTCTCTGACTAAATTACAATGTCATTGACGAACTTCAAAGTTTTTATTTCTTCTCCATGGATTTTAATTCCTATTCCGAATTTTTCTTATGTTTCCTTTACTGCTTGCTCGATATACAGATTGAATCACGTCGGGGATAGGGAACAACCCTGTGTCACTCCCTTCCCAACCACTGCTTCCTTTTCATGCCCCTCGACTCTTATAATTGCCATCTGGTTTGTGTATAAATTGTAAATGGAGTTTCACTCCCTGTATTTTACCCCTGCCACTTTAGATTTTGAAAGAGAGTATTCCAGTCAACACTGTCAAAAGCTTTCTCTAAGTCTACAGATTCTAGAAACGTGGGTTTGCCTTTCCTTAATGTATTTTCTAAGATAAGTCGTTGGGTCAGTATTGCCTCGCGTGTTCCAACATTTCAACGGAATCCAAACTGATCTTCCCCGATGTCGTTTTCTACCAGTTTTTCCATTAGTCTGTAAGGAATTCGTGTTAGTATTTTGCAGCTGTGGCTTATTAAACTGATAGTTCGGAAATTTTCACATCTGTCAACACCTGCTTTCTTTGTGATTGGAATTATTAAATTCTTATTGAAGTCTGAGGGTATTTCACCTGTCTCATACATCTTTCTCGCCAGATGGTAGAGTTTCGTCAGGGCTGGCTCTCCCAGGGATATCAGTAGTTCTAATGAAATGCCGGCCGCGGTGGTCTAGCGGTTCTGGCGCTGCAGTCCGGAACCGCGGGACTGCTGCGGTCGCAGGTTCGAATCCTGCCTCGGGCATGGGTGTGTGTGATGTCCTTAGGTTAGTTAGGTTTAAGTAGTTCTAAGTTCTAGGGGACTTATGACCTAAGATGTTGAGTCCCATAGTGCTCAGAGCCATTTGAACCATCTAATGAAATGTTGTCTACTCCCGGGGCCTTGTTTCGACTTAGGTCTTTCAGTGCTCTGTCAAACTCTTCACGCAGTATCATATCTTCCATTTCATCTTCATCTACATCCTCTTCCATTTTCATAATATTGTCCTCAAGATCATCGCCTTGTATAGACCCTCTATATACTCCTTCCACCTTTCTGCTTTCCCTTCTTTGCTTAGAACTGGGTTTCCATCTGAGCTCTTGATATTCATGCAAGTGGTTCTGTTTTCTCCAAAGGTCTCTTTAATTTTCCTGTAGGCAGTATTTATCTTATCCCTAGTGATATACACATCTACATCCTTCCATTTGTCCTCTAGCCATCCCAGCTTAGCCATTTTGCACTTCCTGTCAATCTCATTTTTGAGAATTTTGTATTCATTTTTGTCTGCTTCATTTACTGGATTTTTGTATTTTCTCCTTTCATCAATTAAATTCAGTATCTCTTTTGTTACCCAAGGATTTCTATTAGCCTTCGTCTTTTTACTTACTTGGCCCTCTGCTGCCCTCACAATTTCATGTCTCAAAGCTACCCATTCTTCTTCTACTGTATATCTTTCCCCCATTCTTGTCAATAGTTCCGAATGCTATCCCTGAAACTCTCTACAACCTCTGGTTCTGTCTGTTTACCCAGGTCCTATCTCCTTAAATTCCCATCTTTTTGCAATTTCTTTAGTTTTAATCTACAGTTCATAACCAACAGATTGTGGTCAGGGTCCTCATCTGCCCCTGGAAATGTCTTACAATTTAAAACCTGGTTACTAAATCTCTGTCTTACCATTATATAATATATCTTACATCTGTCAGTTTCTTCAGGCTCCTTCAATGTACATAATCTTCTTTTATGATTCTTGAAATAGGTGTTAGCTATAGATGGATATTACAAATTAAGACATCATATAAGTGAATGAACGGTGTTAGGTGTTTTTTTTTTTTTTCAAGCACGCTCAACAGAATTAGCGGCACGTTAATGTGACTATTTTCTAAGGCATCCTGGAATAGATAACCTGGAATCTGAAAGGATTAAATGTGCTTATATGCGAAGGTTAGAACATGCGAAGTAGATGTGAACAGATACGCACAGAAAACACCCAGTAACATACGTAAGCCAGAATGCACCGAAGAGAGAGTAGGAAACCGGACCTTTGGCTTTCTGCAAAGATTGGAAGAAAGGAGATGAAGTATTTGCGGAGGTACAGCTTGAGCACGTCGTAGGTCGTGCTTGGGTAACTCAGTCAATAGAGCACGTGTCCGAGAAAGGTGAAGGTCCCGAGTTTGAGTCTCGGTGCTGCAACCAGTTTTAGACTGCCCTAAAGTTTCAAGTATGTAAGCAATTGTAAACTTAAAACCTTGTTAACTAAAATGTAAATTTGTGCTGATAATGCTTCCCTAAATCCTCCGCCAAATTTGAATTCAGTTAACATTACATCCTCTGTAATTGTTAATGACATATACGACAGGCGTTCTTATAAATTATTTGTTGGAATCAAAGTATTTAGCCACGTACGATACATTCTTACTCATAGTGCGCTGTTCTATTTTAGAATCTGAAATTGTGTAGTAGCTCCAAATTTATTAACTCTGTCTTTCGTTTACTAATTCACACTCGTAATATTAGAGGTATTTCTCTGCATGTTTACTGTCAATTGTTTTAGTAGTTCTTCAGTTACATGCTGATTCTTTTGTCTTGGTGCCTCCTTGGATATATGTACTTTTCTGCCAGACAGAGAATGGCTTCCTAATGATTAACAGGTTACCAATTTGTGTGCCTTTGGTAATTGTTCTTCTTTCTTCTTAGTTCCAGCTTCACCGCTGCATTTGAAAGACAGTCGTCCATCGAACAATGCAGGCACGGTATCAGCTGAAACATTGACCAGGTGTTCGTAAGCGCCAGTTCATTCAATCACATCATTTTCATTCATAAACGCAAGGAGACTTCTGGTATGTATACCACGAACGATTAGCAAATAGACTGAGCCCTGAGGGCATCGTTCAATAATACGGCCTGTTTCTATTAGGTATCCAAGAAACTTTAATCTGTCCGCCTCCAACATTAAGCTCTAACCCTATAATCCAAAGGTTCCCTCATCCTACATCTCCTTAAAATGGAACTGACGATGTCATCATAGACAAATTAGAAAGTCCATGAAAAGGTGTATGTTGACTGAAAAGTCACTGTCTTATCTGTGAAGAAATACTTGTATCCGCCTATCACCTTCAGGTATATCATGGCAATTCTGAAAATCGTTCTCACCGTCATAGTTGTTCAATGACACATTTGCGCTGTTCACGATTTGGAGGTTGAAATTGGTTACAAATAATGCTTGTCTGAGACACAGTTGACGCATTCAGCATAGAAATACGCCTAGTGCTGGTTCGCTACTTCCAGACTACATGGTTTGAGATTTGAGCCTCAATGTTTGATGTGTGTGGGCAGGAAAGGGCATGTAGTGTACCAGGTTTCCTGTTTGTTTCCGCCCTGAAGTCATCATTCCTTCGCTCGTCTCGAGTAACGTCAGGAAAAACAAATGCTGTAGTAAGCAACGTCATCAGATTTTGGGTTCACCTGCAGATGTGCCTCAGCTTGACAAGGTAATTCGCCCAGTGCTACCGACGTCCATTAAACAATTAAGTCTCGAAGGGACCTTGCTAAGGTCGTGAGCAGAGAAACCAAATTGCATATTTCTCGTTACAGTTTGCTATCCGGCACTGATGTCTCCATATCATGATCCTTTTACTTTGAATGAGTAATATCGGTACTGATGATGACGTAACAGGGATAAAATCTCGTTTGGACCAATCGTCCAGCACATTTACGCAAAATATTAGATTATCTCGAATGATGTGGAAATGTAGTTCTCTTGATTTACGCCATCCAGTTCGTGTGTGCTTCCTTGGCACCAAAAGTTATAGACTTCAAGGAAAGTGACTCACTTTTTAAAGGCATTGTTCTTCTTCTATAATTCAGAATTTTATCATTGACACCAAAAGGTTTTAGAACTTCATTTCTTGAGCATGGATACGGTTTTCTTTCTTTTTGGTAATAGCCCAAGTCTCGCTTCCATTGAGTAGTATGGGGACTGGTATATTTTCTTGAATGTAATGTATCTATACGAGATTTTCTTCTAGCGTTACTGTTAATTTTTCCAACACCCGGCTAAATTTACGAAACTTAACGTCTATAATTCTGCTTTAGCTGAATGTCACCTTTTATCGCAGTTAACAGAAATAGTTTACTTGTTCTAAAATCTTCCAATCCAGAACTAGTTTGGTTCTAGTGAGTTCTTTCCCCATAAGGGCCGTTGCCTTAGTTTATTGTGTTGAGAATACCATGAACAATGTCGCACCTATTTGATTTAGTAAGTAAATTCCTTCCGGAAGGTCGTCTCCTTTATTTGCTAGGATCATTCCATCGTCAGCATATAGTAAGCTACTTAATAGAGTTCTCTAGTCTAAATATATACCTTTATGGAGTTCTGTTGTCCATATTGAATTAATTCATGTACGCCATGATAAATTTGGGGAGATACAGCAGTGTCCGCAGCTCGTGGTCGTGCGGTAGCGTTTTCGCTTCCCGCGCCCGGGTTCACGGGATCGATTCCCGGCGGGGTAATGGATTTTCTCTGCCTCGTGATGACTGGGTGTTGTGTGATATCCTTAGGTTAGTTAGGTTTAAGTAGTTCTACGTTCTAGGGGACTGATGACCGCAGATGTTAAGTCCCATAGTGCTCAGAGCCATTTTTAGATACAGCAGTACTCCGTTGTTGGTTGGTATCTCTTTAGTCAGTTTTCCGCTGAGCTTTAGAGTAGTCCTCTGACTCAAACCTTTGGGTTATTTGTTAGATGTTTTTCGCATTTCCATGATTTGCCATTACCTCCCAAAATTTCTGAGAGGTAGTTTGGTTGAAATCGATCCAGCGGTTCAGAAGGAGATGTAGAACACATCAACACACTTTATATATATATATATATATATATATATATATATATATATATATATATATATATATATATATATATAAGTGTGTTTATGTGTTCTACACCTCCTTCTATATATATGCTGCTATTCTACATCTTATTACCGCATATCCTTGAAACGTGTCCACAATGAAGTCTCTGTTTAGTATATGATTGAACAGAAAAGCCTGTGCTACCTTGGACTGCATGAGTATGTTAGTGTACTGTGTTGCCCCAAACATCCTTTATTCTTTCCTATAAATGAATGCGGAAGGAAACATATCGGCACAACACCTCACTTACTACCAGTGGTCCGCCACAGTCTTCGTCTTTAGTGCGATTGGATGCAATGACGAAGATTTACAGGTCTCTGAGGGACCTGAAAAGTAAAACTGATCCACCCAAACGTGAAACGGGGCGTGGAATCGGTAGAGATAAAGAAAAGGCTTTCTCTTGGCCATGTCAGTTCGCAGGCTTTTCATGTTTGTGCACTCGAGTGTTTAAAATGTAAGCAGGTATCTGTGTCTCTTCTACGTATTTTTAGATTACTCTTTCGTGTACTCGTAATAGACCCGAGTAGCCCTTAATGTATAATGTCTGCTTTCACCGACTCAGACCGACTGTAGTACTACAAGTAGAAATAAATAGAAAAGGGAGAAAAGGAAATTAACGTTATGAAAACGTCCCCTTTGAACAATTATACATGACTGTGCTTGAACTGACACACAATATTTTCTTAGCGCAACGCAATCTGACTTTCAATAATCCCTACAAAAGAATGGCCGTGACTAACATTAACCTATACCTTCGCAAATCACTTACCTCACAAAAATCTTCGTTACTCGAACTACTGCAATACAGCGAGCGCCACTACTGCCAGCTAAATAAAAGATTCAAACTACGGAAGGTACTAACTACTGATAGGCATAGTTAGCAAATGAAAGATTTTAATAGAGAACAAACAATGTATTTACCTTAATAGTCATAATATATATATATATATATATATATATATATATATATATATATATATATATATATATATATATATATATATATATAGCAGTTCATGACATCCTTTCTTACAAATGTACTGTTTCTGATGGACACACCTCCAGATTATCCATTCTCAAAAATCCGCCATCTCACTTCCTCACATCCACCACTGCTGGCAGCTCACCTCCAACTGCGCAGCGCTACGCGCTGTTAACATCCAGCTGCCCAACACTACAATGGCGAATATTACACCAATGCTAACAAGCCACAGACTGCACACAGCACAGCCAGTGATTTTCATACAGAGCGTTACGTGGCGTTACCAATAAGAAAACCTAAACAGCCTAGTTACAACGTTGCTAAGAAGTATCATATTAAGCAACACATAAATCTCATGACTCAAGTATTTCGTGCTTTCGAAGGCAATGTTAAGAGATATGTGAAACTAAAAGTCTAGAAGACATAGAACGCAAAGACCGAGACCGTTTTATGTGACGCAGACTCACAAGAAATTTTTGTACTAAGGAGTGACTCCATCTTCACCAAACAGAAGTAGTTTAAGAAGAATATGATGAAAAGAAGTGTGAGGATATGCAGTGACTACAGTAAACTAAAAGAAGTATAGCCTGTGCTAAGTACAATATGTTCACACTCAGGAAAACATTAGCTCAAGAAGGGAAATATGAAACAGCCCTTAGACTTGATGCACTCTGTAATAATACGTACGTTCTTTCGTACATGCTACTGTTTCAATTAGTGCTTCCTACTGCAGAAGTCACTAACCTGTAACGCGAGTGTGTAGTAAAGTTTGTATTATCTACGATAATTCTAACGTATATTACTTCAGAAATTAATAATAACGTTGGACAGACATTATATCATGTATAATAGTTATAAATGAATACGTTAATGGCACCTGATAAGAAATTCATCTATAGAACAGAAGGAGCTGGTCATCAATAACGAATACGTATTACTATTATGCTGTTCTTTATTTGCATCTTACTTGGATGTAGGTCCAAATTAATGTATCAAAACTATGTTTCCTTGAATCATGGACACCCGTTGTATAGTTGCGTTCATTTCACTTCTCTGCCCGTCTCTTAAATATAGGTGTATTATCGGTGTAAAAATATAACTGCTTCTTAGGGACGTAATGTAATGGTAAAATGAGATTTAAACGTCTTGGTGGGAAATGATCATGAATGGTGGACTACAAGCAGATATGTAGTAGACAACATGTACTGAAACTTTGGGAAGAAAATGACGTAGTGATCAGAAACACAAACTTCGAAATGCATGAAAGAAAGAATTACACCTGAAAACCTCCATGTGAAGCAGCACCCACCATACCAATTTCATATTGGTGTAGAGAGCATATAGAAGTAGTCAAGCCGCAGCTCTCCAGAATTAGACGTAGGCATCGATCATGTGTCAAACTTAGTAAAGTCCTATTTAAGATGTAATATATGGCAGAAGTCTAACAATAAAAGCTGGAATATTGAAAAAATACAATAAATAGAAAGAACAAATTATGCTACTAGAATAAGCATTCTCATTATCATCATAGTGCTTACGGTAACTGATTAACCTCAAACAGATTACACAAAAAATAGATGAAATACAAAGAAAAACACATTTTATATGTATGACCGACACTTCAGTAAACTTAAATCAGAAAAGGAATAAACACAGAAAAATAAATGGAATATAAAGTGAAGTAAGGCACAGAGTCATAAAGAACACAATCAAGAGGCTACGAATTATTGATAAATGAAGTAGGGGTACGAACTAAGGAACGTACATAAAAATGGCATGAGTGATAAGGCCTACGGAATGGTTAAGAAGGTGCTATTCAGAACAGAGAAGAGGTCATCTTTGACAAGAGGTAGACAGAAAGTTTTATTGCTGAATGCTGACATAAAAATGTCAGCATACGGTAGGAATATCTGATGAATTTGCCGAAGGGAAAGACATCACCGAGGAAGAAGTTTACAGTAAAGAGAAACAACTGCTAACTAGCAGATGATGTAGCTCCACGAATGATGAAAAGAGAATTCCCAGCAACACAAGAGACCAAAGTAAGCTTCTTGTCCAGAGGAGCTGCCGGATGAACTCTGACACAGTTCTGAGAACAGAAATGAAATACCAAATTGTCGTAATTATAAACGCTTTCTATGATTACTATTTTCTTCCAGACAATGTTCACTTATTAAACATCGGGTACAAGTTCTGATTCGAAAACAATAACTAGCTGTAGCAAAGAAAGCAATTCCTAAAAAGAAGAATTTGTCAGAATCGAATATAAATTTCAGTAGTAGGACGTCTCTTTGAAGGAATTTGTGCGGAATGTAGCTTGGTACAGAAGTGAAACTATGACGATTAGCGGTTCAGACAAGATAATAGAAGCTTTCCAAGTGTGGTGCGATAGAAAAACGCTGAAGATTCGGTATGGAGCACATATAACTAATGATGAGGTAGTGAATCGAATTGAGGAGAAAATAAATTCAAGGCTTGATTATAAAAAGGAATCAGCTGACAGAAACAAGAAATTATCAGTATGATATTGTATGGAAATGTGGAGGATAAAAATGGTAGAGGGAGTCGAAAGAATGATTACTGTAAGCAGATTCAAATGGATGTAAGCTTCAGTAATAATTTGGAGGTGAAGAGTTAAATTTATTGTAACAAGCAAGTCAAACTTGGGAATATGCCTGGCATCGTAAAAGAAAGAATTAAAACACATAGAGTTCATAAATGTTATTCAGTGACCTGAATTCCTGAAGTCAACAAATAACCATTAAAATTAAAACAAGAATTGCCACAGCTAGACGTGCATTCGATGAAATAAATAAGTGTTAGTAAAAAAATTGTTTAATGTAGAAAAGGAACGAATAATTTGTCAAGCCGTTCCTCTGGAGTCGTTTAGTACAGAAAGGAAAAGAAAAACTGTTTATTAAGACCATCATAGGGGGTGGGTTCCTATAAGTCTGTGAAAGCTGAACACTCTTCAAGACAGACAGAATGCGCTCGCAAGCGAAAGAAATCTGTGTCTAGTGGAGGCTAAGGACCAGCTGGACATTAAGAGAAACGAATTGAATTATTGTGAAAGAGATCAGTGAGCAGATAAACGTCACAACTACCATCCAAAAGAATGAAAACACTCCTTTTGGGACATTTATTGAGAGTAAACATTTTTTAACAGAATTGTTCGACGGAAGTAACTGGGAAAGAGATTCGAGTGAAAGTAAAGAAAGTAAATAGTCGAAAATGCATAGATATAAATATAGCGCCAAAGCTATCAATGAATGAAGAGAACCGCAGGGAACAGGAAAGACTGGTACTAGTGGCATGGTAGGGCCTTTCTAAATTGATTATATGGAGATTGGAAGCTGTTTTGCTAACTTTCTTTTCTCTTCACAGCTGCAGCTTTATAATGGCATTCGACCAAGGCATGTATTTGCTTCATCCTCGACTGAGCCGTAGAATTCTCAGCCTATACTGGCAGCGTGTAACAGAGCACATCGTCGTCCGTAAGCGTGAGGCGAGCTTTTACTCGGACAACCCTTAAATAAGCCCACAGATAAATCTTTAAGTAAAGCCTTCCATTACGACTTTAATCACCTTGTAGCTTCCTATACTCATTCTGTTGCCATCGTCCCACTGTGATGCTATTGAGGGATGAGATGAATCAAATGCTCGTAGAAAACATGAACACTGGAAGTCACCGTAGGTTGCAGAAGACGCTTGCTACGTAGAACATCATTTAAGCAGCACATATCTATACTTAATTAACTAAACGGAGATCCTCATTAACGACGTTATGAAATGAATGCTCTGTCTGTAAGTAGGCCGTTTAGGTTTTTTTATTGGTAACGCCACCTCTGTATGAAAATCACTGGCTGTGCTGTGTGCAGTCTGTGGCTGCTTTGCATTGTTGTAATACTCGCCATTGTAGTGTTAGGCAGCTGGCTGTGAACAGCGCGTAGCGTTGCGCAGTTGGAGGTGAGCCGCCAGCAGTGGTGGATGTGGGGAGAGAGATGGCGGAGTTTTGTAATTTGTCATGAACTGCTATATATATTATGACTATTAAGGTAAATACTGTACATTGTTTGTTCTTTATTAATATCTTTCATTTGCTAACAATCCCTATCAGTAGTTAGTGCCTTCAGTACTTTGAATCTTTTATTTAGCTGGCAGTAGTGGCGCTCGCTGTATTGCAGTAGCTTGAGTAGCGAAGATTTTTGTGAGGTAAGTGATTTGTGAAAGGTATAGTTTAATGTTAGTCAGGGGCCCATTCTTTTGTAGGGATTTTTGAAAGTCAGATTGCGTTGCGCTCAAAAAGTGTTGTGTGTCAGTAAAAGCTCAGTCATATATGTATATATATATAAATTGTTAAAAAAGGGGACGTTTCATATGTCGACCCTTAGCCTAGGATACCTCACTGGAATCTTCTGATTTTTTCTTGTAGTTTGTGTAATTAGTGTAGATTTTGTTTATTGTTAGCGCGTAATTGTAGAGAGAATCTCCTTTGTAGTTGCAGTCTTTCATTGTTGTACAGTAAAACAGGTGTGGCACGCATGTAAATTTGCACCAAGTATTTCGCAGCTGCGCTTACAATTAACTAGATATTATTTTCAGTGCTATGTTAATGTGTTCTCTTATTTTTGCTCTTCAAACTGTGTTTTTCTGTGTTGTTGTGTGAAACATTGTGACAATAATGGTGTGTGAAAAAGTAACACTAGGCTCCAAAGTAAACTGAGAAATAATAGTGACGACAAGCGTAGCTTATCAGCACCGCTGTGTAATGAATTAACAGACATTCAAAGTAGTAATTTGGTATCTGTGCATAGGGAAATGGAGCGGGCGTCAAATAATGGTGTAGACAGTGAAACAGGTAGTGAACAGGGAAGCATTATCGATCGATCGGTCGGCAACAGCTCGCCTCAGGAATCGGGAATGACAGAGCACAATATTGCAAATACTGTAGACTCAGGTTTTGAGTTCTCGCCGCTTTCTCAAATGAGTCAAGACACATTTTCTGCTTGTCAAAATGTGAATGTTGCCGGTGCAACTTCACTGCCTAAAAGCACTGAGGAACGTGTTTCAGACACCAGTGCATTGTTATTACAATTAATGCAACAAATGGGACAAAGGCTACAAAAGTTAGACACAACGCTTGAACAAAATCAGAAACAAATGGGACAAAATCATCAAAAGTTAGACACAATGGAACAACACCAGAGACAAACACAGCAACAGACACAATGGAACAAAATCTTCAAAAGTTAGACGCAGTGGAACAAAATCTTAAAAAGTTAGACACAATGGAACAAAATCTTCAAAAGTTAGACACCACACTTGAACAAACACGTGAAGATTTAACTACTGAGTTACATAACATTGAATCGAAACGTCAAAAAGTCTGTAATGACGTAAAAACACAAATTTGTGAACATTTTCAACCTATTTTTTCGCGGCATGAAAATGCATTACAGAATCACGAAGCAGCCATAAAAGAACTGCAAACCATTGTTCATGAAAATCATGAGACCTTGTGGGCTAAAATTGACTCAGTTGCATCTACCGATTCGGTTACGCAACTTGCAAAAACTCAGGAAAACTTGAAGGACACAGTAGATTCGATTTCAACACAAATGGACACTCTGAAACTTGGTTCAGAAAAACACACTGAGGAAATGTGTTCACTATCGGAGAAAGTAGCCGAACTTTCGGATCAGGTCACTAACTTATCTACAAAGGTAGATGATGATCTGAATGACACAAGACCAGTAGCCTTCACTGACACAGAAGAGTATGAACAAATTAGAAAATTCGAACAAAATCAAAATCAAATCAATACACAGTACAAAAGAGAAATCCGGGAAGTACAAGATCAGTTGACGCAGGTAATACAAGAATGACATATTTCAGAGGACACTCGCGCTCCAGTACGGGAAGAGGGACATAGAAATACGGAACAACCACAAAATAATAACACAGGACATTTCGGAAATTATAAAAGAAATTGGCAAGGCGCATTGGATTTTGAGATGGAACCGCCGACACGACGTAACAATGACCGATATGCTACTCGCCGACACGATGATTTTGACTATAAGCTGTTCATTACTACACGTAAATTCATAACGTTTAAGAATTCTGCCAACGACATTCATCCACAAGCGTGGCTCCATCAATTCTCTCATTGTTTTCCTCCCAACTGGTCATTGGAGCACAGGTTAGAATTTGTGTGTGGCTATTTAGAGAATGAACCAGCTGTAAGAATGCGATCGGTCATTCACGATTGCCACAGTGAAGGAGAGTTTCACCATGCCCTCCTCTCAGCGTATTGGTCTCAAGCTACACAAGACCGAGTAAAACATAGCATCATAATGATGAAACGTTTCGAACAATCTGAATTTTCCAGTCTTATGAAATATTTTGAAGACATGTTGCATAAGAATCAGTATCTTTCAAACCCATACAGCCCCTCAGAACTCATCCGCATTTGCTTAATCAAATTACCTGAACATTTACGGCATATTATTTTAGCAGGACGTTGCAAAGATGACATTGAAGCTTTTCAGGGACTGTTACAAGAACTGGAAATTGACACTGACAATCGCAGAACACGAGAACAGGAGCACAACAATTACAGGTCACATCTGTCACAATTCCGCGATGACAGAAATAATACATGACAAGGCTATTCTTATAACGTAAATCATGACCAAAACAGACACCACCCGTATGACAACCATTGGCAGAGTAGTAATAATTACAGGGAATGATCACCTCTCTGTGGTAATGACTATTACAGAGACAATCAAAGAAACAGACAATATGGGAACCAAAATAATTATTATTACGGGAGACAGAATAACTTTAGACGCAATGGTCCAGCGTGCAGTTACGATTCAGGGAGAAATTCTCCACCACTTAACCGACAAGAAAGAAACTACAGGAACTACCAACATGACGACAGACGATGTGATCGTAACGACAGACCCGAATTGCATCAGAAGTGGCGGGATTCTAACAGAGCTGGGCCCTCTTGGCAAGGCGAATTTGTAGAAGTTAGGTCTCCTAATCCCAATAACGACGAGCGCCAACAAAGGAACAGACAATGACTAGCACCGCAGGCAGCCACCTGCGCCGGCTGGCTCAGGGAAAAATAACATAGACGCTAACCTTGAGAAAAATTCCGGTATTCTTTACCGACGCATACCGCATGATAATTGCATTCAAGTTCAAACCCTGAGTACTATGAAGAGTAAAGGTTTACACCACATTTCACATGTAAAACCGTTTATTGAGAGATAATCTGCTTTTTAACTTAGTCTTTGGTATAAAACTTTTCACTTCACATTTCTAGTATGCTTTGTCAGACTTAAGAAACTGTTAACATGCAAGCCAGCCGAAGTAGCCGTGCGGTTAAAGGCGCTGCAGTCTGGAACCGCAAGACCGCTACGGTCGCAGGTTCGAATCCTGCCTCGGGCATGGATGTTTGTGATGTCCTTAGGTTAGTTAGGTTTAACTAGTTCTAAGTTCTAGGGGACTAATGACCTCAGCAGTTGAGTCCCATAGTGCTCAGAGCCATTTTTTTTGTTAACATGCAACAATGTTTGCAGTTAAATATCCAGTCTAGAACCTAGGGAACATTTTTAAACTGAAATTAAGAATGCATTGTTATAGTGAACAGACGTCACAGTGTTATTGTGTGTGTACATTCTTGCTTGTTAGTTGCATGATTACGTAACGACTATAAGGCTCACATACTTCGAGCATATACAGGTACTGCTAATGAGATTTTAATGCAACATTTTCGTTTGCTTGAAAATACATCCTTTATTTGAAGTACTTTCTGTGGGATTAAATATGACTTAGCATTTGGTTTATTTGACAGCTACACGATTATATCACGACACTACTAATGAGTGACAATTTACAATGTTGCTATTGCGGTGTTTCTGTTTTATATCTGCACAGTTTTTCTGAATTCTTCTGGAAAGTAAAACATGTTTTAGTAGCAACTTTTGTGGTATAGCAACAATGAGACAGCCTTTTCCGTAGTACAACAATACGTTACAGCACGGTAGTTTCTTCTTCATGGCAATAAGCGTAATAACGAAAGATATCTATACACAAAGCATTTCACTTTTGTTTATCATGAGGTAAGTACATTGACTTCTGCAGAACTTAGCTTTTGGAGGACGATAACTACGAGACTTCCACAGAGATTATCACATGACGCACAGTTTAGCGCTACAGGACACGTATTTGAGCGATTAATTTCGCACTTAAAACATTTATTCTTTTAAAGATATTTGAAGTGCAATGATACAATTGTTTTCCATGATACATTTCATTCCATTGCTGTAATCTGTAACACCTGAGGGTATAATTACATTAATCCTCAGGGGGGTACACGTTTACTTTGTGTACCATGTGTTTGGCAAGCACAAGGAGCCATAGCTAATATGGTATTTGCTTATACAACTTTACACATCGGTTCCATATTTCTCTAACGCACAAATTACACAGCTATCTGATCATTTAACTGACAGAGACAAACGTTTTTACTATGGCAGTGACAGATGTTTACGTAATTACACAGTTGGATAACTTCACACTTATTTTGTCTGTACTTTGTGAACTGTTCATATTTTTTCGGAACCATTGTGATACTATGAGAGCTTTGAATGATGTATTTGGTATGGGATCATGATTTTTAAAGTACATTTGACGTAGATGACACTTTTGACATGAGCAGAGAATTTTTTTAGGTTTTGAAATTATTGGAGGAAGCTACGACGATTTTGAGAGTTGACTGAGGTGTTCTGATATTATTACGATGACTATGTGTATTGTGCTGTTGCGGTATGTTTATGATCAATAAGCTGATGCTATATGAGTTATTTGAGTATGCTACGTATCTGTTATCATACAATATTTAAGAAGTGTCGACGAATAAGGTAAGGAATAATGAGTAGTGGTTAGGGACTCACTCTGGTTTGTGAAACAGGTTGTTGGAAATCAAGAATCGTACTTTAAGAGTTATGAAATGTATGTAAATGCGTGAATGTATTACAATGCCGACGAAAACTTTTTGGACACTGTTATATCAATAGGATTTTGTTTCTACAGATTTGTAACGCAAATTCTTGACCTGTGAAATATTTTTATACGAGACTGCCACTGTAGCGGAAACTGTTGTCGTAAATATTTCGGTAAGAAAGGTAAGTGACCTTCACATAATGCGTCTTGAGCGGCCACCTGTGCCAGCCACCTGGAGAAACAGCCATTAGGTAAAAAAAAAAGGGAGGCCATTAACCTCGCTATTGACATTCCTTTGTAGAAAGCGTTGCAAATACGACACGCTCATTACTTGGAAACATATGATTACTCGTATTTTGTGCTACTTACTGATATGCTTATGAATTGATGGGAAATATTCGTACAACTGCACACCTGATTAGGACAAGTGTCTTTCTACGAGAGTTGAGAGAATTTCTACTAACTTATGTAATGTCACATAACTATTGAATGATATTTTTATGCTTTGTTTTTAATAGTTGCTTATTTCATTTGATATCTAGTTTCCAGCTGTGTTGCAGCATTGATTTTATAAAATAAAATGCATTTGCTAATGTGAACACTTTCTGTCAACAGGTCTATTAAATAATAATCTTGTAATCCACATTCTTCAAAAAAGGAGCTCTTGGAATGGAAAGAACAATAAGAAGGGACTAATAACAGTAACTGCATATATAATTTTCTTTTCGAGTACTTGGTAATTTTTGTAGAATTAGTTTTTGTGGTGCACCACTTTAATTGCATAGACATTAAGATGTGAATAGACATTTCCCTTATCTGTCTTGTTGTCTTTAGTGTAATATTTTTTTCTGCTTGAGCTTTGTCACGTTTAGATATAAGCTGCTGTTTGCCAGGCATAGTGTTACTGAATTTGACTTTGTGTTACTCTGCTAAGCCAGTTTACTACTGATTTTTTTTTTTTTTGTTTGCTGCTCATTGCCTTATATTAGTCGTAATATTGCAATTGTTTGCCAATGTCCATTTTTTTGTCATTGCTGTTTGTGTTAATTGTTTTGTGCTGCTGCATTGCCTCGCCCCTTAGTTTAGCATCTGAGCTGAGTAGATTTAAGTTACCTTAAGAGGGGGTAGCCTATAAGAGAATGAGTTGCGATGAATTTGAAGAAATGCACTGAGAGGTTATATGAGAAAAGTACAGAAAGCAATTATAGATAGGACTTTTTGGAAATATTGAAGAACGAAGGGAGATCTCCGAGAAGTAAAGAAAGTTTTGTTTGCAAAATACTGCAGTAGAACAAACCCTGTCCTTTCCTTGTGTTATTCCCCTATGTGTTTGTGTACCCTTGTGTATTTGTTTTCTTCCTGTCTCTGTGTACTGTTTCATAGAATTTTTTTCTCTTCTAATACTAAGCTACATTCACTATGATGAGGAATACTGTTAGCCTCAAATATAATTTGCATTAATAATATGTTATTTACTTTGTAATGATGTTTAGACATTAGTTATTCTGTTTTGTTTTAATGCTCATGTGTGAAGTTGATGTTTCGAAAGTTATTCTGATCTTTTATGTATGTACTCATGTCATAATTCCTGTAACACTGATGTATATGTTATTTCGATTCTTTTGTAAAGCCTGTATTACAAATGTTCTCTGTATTGTTATGTTCTTTAATGATGTATTTTGTACCTTTGTAATTGTATTCTTATGTCATAAAATTGTAATTGACACCAGGTCATCAAATTAAGTACCTTGTAAGTTCCATTTCGCTGCACACGTTTCTGTTGGTCATAGTATATGGACAATATGTGAGAAGTAGGGACTGTTAGTGTTTACACGTGTGTTAATAATTCAGCAAGGGACTGGATAACAGCATTGCTGGTTCTAAGGACAATTAAAAAACTTTGTGAGTGCACAAGTGGTGGTTTATGGACTTGCTATATTGTCCGCAAGACTCTTCGATGGTGATTGTGCACCTGCACAGTCGCAGCAGATGGCTTCTGGCCATCTCTACAAGGACTACAGTGGGTCTACACCTTTGCTGACTCATCAGTACCATTATCTCTACAAGGACTACAGTGGGTCTACACCTTTGCTGACTCACCAGTACCATTATTTCTACAAGGACTGCAGTGGGTCTGCACCTCTGGTGGCCCACCAATACCACAATCTCAACCAGGGCTACAGTGGGTCTGCACCTCTGGTGGCCCACCAATACCATACTCTCTACCAGGACTACAGTGGGTCTACTCTGTGATGACCTACCTACCAATATTCTTCAAAACGTCGACTGACTCTGCTGTGGGTTTGCTCTGTTGTGGACCATTACCTGTCAGCATGTCAAGAGTCAGCACTGTATTTCTGTTGGAAGGACAACACTACTTTTTCAAGACTGCATGGGAATCCACTACTTCTGTGTGCAATTTCTTTTACTAATGAGACTTTGCGAAAAAAAACTGTAATTACTATTATGATGAATCTTTATGGACTGTGAGAAAATTTTAGCTTTCGACCAACATTGTATCAATAAGTGTGTGCATTTGACTTCTTGTTATTGTAATTACGATTATGAAAAATTTTAACAAATATGTATTGGCCAGTCCCCAAAACAATTTGTAAAATTTTTTGTGGGGAGCATGGGGGCTATGTAAGTAGGCTATTTAGGTTTTTTTATTGGTAACGCCACCTCTGTATGAAAATCACTGGCTGTGCTGTGTGCAGTCTGTGGCTGCTTTGCATTGTTGTAATACTCGCCATTGTAGTGCTAGGCAGCTGGCTGTGAACAGCGCGTAGCGTTGCGCAGTTGGAGGTGAGCCGCCAGCAGTGGTGGATGTGGGGAGAGAGATGGCGGAGTTTTGTAATTTGTCATGAACTGCTATATATATTATGACTATTAAGGTAAATACATTGTTCGTTCTTTATTAATATCTTTCATTTGCTAACTATCCCTATCAGTAGTTAGTGCATTCAGTACTTTGAATCTTTTATTTAGCTGGCAGTAGTGGCGCTCGCTGTATTGCAGTAGCTTGAGTAGCGAAGATTTTTGTGAGGTAAGTGATTTGTGAAAGGTATAGTTTAATGTTAGTCAGGGCCCATTCTTTTGTAGGGATTTTTGAAAGTCAGATTGCATTGCGCTAAAAAAATATTGTGTATCAGTTTAAGGACACTCGTGTATAATTGTTGAAAGGGGAAGTTGCATGTCCTATGGCTCTTGTTAAGGTTGTGAGCTCAGAAGTGGGAAATTACGTGAAGCTCCTGACTCATGACCGGACGGATAGATTGACGACGGAAATAAGCGTAGATGTATTACGTTCCGCTGTGTCCCAGTTTTTAGACTGCTTAGTTTGCTATGTTGTGACTCGTCTGGATTGAGCGAATCAAGGGAAACGAACTTACTCGTTATAAGACGTCCCGTTTTTCTAAATAATTGAGCCATTCGTCCATTGCCACTCTGAAACGTTGTGAAAATCACAAGTGTTTAATCTCATCAAACTGATCTTTTTCACGGATCTGTCACAATCTCAACCTAATATAATTATCAGTTGGTTTCTCACGTAATTTGTCTTGATATGTCTCGAAACAAGCGTACTGCTGTCAGTAGCATTATCACGGAATGTAGAATTTCTGTGTAGGTACTGTCTCCCCGTATAACGAACTTAAATGCAATGCCTTCTTGTCTCAGTCCTTGGTTTCAGAAACTAGTACGTATGTGAGACCGGTAATGCTCCTCCATAAAGTCTTACAGTGAGCTGTCATGAGTTCAGTTTACTATCTTACTTCCACCAATTAATGTTGTTACTGTTTGTTATCAATGTTTATGATTTCGTATGTAAGCATGCATATTTATGGCATTGATTCGGAGGTCACAAGAAAGGAAGCCGCCAATCTTGTGGGACTGACGTATATGAAGGCCTTTGTGTGCAACCCGGTACATGCCTCACCCCACATTTATTTGACTGTCGCTGTAAATACATTTATGAAGTGGTGCAGTCAGTGTGCACTAGATGCGGAGATGACGTTTCATGACAGCTCTCTTATAACAACGAGTAGTTTCGACACTTTCACTATGTCCTGAAGTTTGCTCAGTGAAATACAATATGATATTACGTTAATGACCATATCAACTTGAATCTAGCTGCTTTTTAGCCTCATTGTGGAGCTCTTCATCCATCTTGGATTAGCTCTGTGCTCATCTCCTTCATGTCCACTTTTCCTCCATTCCTTTGAACGTGATTTCTTTGACTCGTTCCCCACATCATGCCTCTCCTTGCTGTGGGGATGATAAAGGCAGCCTAAGATTCTGCGTAGCACCTGCGAAGACAAAAGAAAATCACAAAATGCGTGATTCAGAATGAACAGATTACGACATCAATACGAAGACGGCTTAGATTCTGACTGTAGAGCAGCCATTAATTTTAGAATTTTTTGTGGACTGGCTCTCTCAAGGACTTGAAAATTTCCTCATTCCTTGGTAAAATCCCCTGAAGCTACAAAATCAGAAGTAGCATAGGGTCTTTCTTCCAAACTTAGAGCAAATAGTAAATTATAAACTTCAAACAATGCTTCACGTTCAGTGGGACTGTGGATAAGTATGATGTCGAACTGTGTGGTTACGCAAATTTTTTCGGTTTAGTATTGTTACATCTCATAAAAAGTGATGAGACTTAATGGAGGCTAACAAACCATCCAACTGATTTAAGACGAATGGCAGCTGGAATAAACTCACAGATAACGTCTGCAGTCTGATATTAAGAACATTGACTACCACTTAAGCAATGTGAGATCCCCTCATGTTGGGAAGATGAACTGCACTGCTGGAAGACAGACACTATATAAAAAATTAAAAACTTCTTAGCTGGGTAAATTATTTTGAAACCATGAATACAGTTATTAAGATATAAGATGTGTGGTTTACAATGAGGAAACTCAGAAACCGTACCTGGACCTGGACCAGAGGGAAATGGACGACAAGTCATTAAAAGCAATGCTTGGCAACTTGACTTTTTATTACGTGCTTGACAACTAGACTTTTTCTTACAACTACAGTCCCGCTATTCCACAAGTAATCATAGTATCTGACCGTGTCCTGTGACCACCGCTTCATCTGAAATAGCTAAAATAAATACAGGAACCCTCGATGGTCTGTGTCCTTGGAATGTATTATGTTCGCTATCCTTTGCTGTCCTTCCCGCCATATCGTGCCCTGACGACATTTCTATGGACTTCTAGCGGCATCTGGATGAGGCTCTTCTTCCTCACTGAATAATTCAAATAATGGTTCACCTCCCTGACCGAAAGCGATGCCTGTAAGTACAACGTCGTCTTGTGCCAGGTGTATGCTCGAATGGCTTATTAAGACCCGTTGAGAGTGACAGCTGCAATTGGAGAATTTGCTTTCAAAAAACAAGTTTGGATTTCCCAAGGCTAACTGAACACTAGACGGTCTCTGTGTTACACACTCTGATTTATTTCGAACGTTCAAGAATAGACAATATCTAGCGGCAATATTTATCGACGTTAAAAGTGCACACGACAATGTTTAAGTTCCAATTCTACAACAAAACTTAAGCGATACGGGCATTCTAATAGTTGCAATGTTTTAAGACCTTACTAAGACACAGTACTGTGTATGTAAGATTCCTCAACAAATTACTCAGACAATATCAAAACGTCTGCCTGAATATTCTGTCCCCAGTCATCATCTGTTTTAAACGTATACGCGAAATATGAAGTACAACATTTCGCCAGGCGTTAAAACTCTCTGATATGCAGATAATTTACATATTTTTTTCTACACATCAGGATCTCGAATCTCTTTGCCGAACTTTAAACAGAGCTGTTTACGCATTAACAGGCTGGTTGAATGCAAACGACCAAACAGTTTCACCTGAGAAATAGCCGGCCGCTGTGGCCGAGCGGTTCTAGGCGCTTTCGTCCGGAACTGCGCTGCTGCTACGGTTGCACGTTCGAATCCTGCCTCGGGCATGGATGTGTGGGATGTCCTTTACGTTAGTTAAGTTTAAGTAGTGCTAAGTCTAGGGGACTGATGACCTCAGATGTTAAGTCCCATAGTGCTTAGAGCCATTTGAACCTGAGAAATGTTTTGTAGTTATCTTCAGCTGCAGATGGGTATGATCGATTGGTTCAGATATTTTATTAGGAAGGCTATCCTTCCCGTAGCTTAAAAATATTCAAATGTGTGTGAAATCTTATGGGCATTATCTGCTAAGGTCATCAGTCCCTAAGCTTACACACTACTTAACCTAAATTATCCTAAGGACAAACACACACACCCATGCCCGAGGGAGGACTCGAACCTCCCACCAGCCACACAGTCCGTGACTGCAGCTCCTAAGACCGCTCGGCTAATCCCGCGCGGCCCCGTAGCTTACATAAGCGACATAGTTGAGCACGTGCTTAAAATGGGCTGATCACATATGTGCCGTAATCAAGAGAACAGCATTAGCACAATGAGATTAGTAGCGGGACTTACGGGATGCATACTAGGACCTCCTCCGCTCATCCATCGATTAAGGATACTTCTTACCTCACAAAGCTGTCAAAGATACACTTCATAAACTTGACATGGGGCAGTTATGATGCCTATGGATATTCTTTGGAGCAATGCGATCGAATTCGTCGAATGTCTTATACCTAGGAGCTGTTGAACCTCCGCTGTGTGTTCTACGTCAGTACTCTGCGAGGAAATTTATTTGCCAAGAGAAGTAGCTCTCCAACAGTAGATTAATTAATTACTCTCCTACGGGAAAAGAAAGACATTCTTCTTCACGTAAAGTCTACACATTTGCCCTCTGATAGGGGACGCATTAGACGTAGTGATCAGCATCCACCGTCGAATTTAAACACATACCTGCAAAAACCCATTTGGAATTCCATTCCTGCATCACCTGGTAAACCTCGACAGTCACTATTACAGTTTTATGAAAAATTGCTTTGGCACCATCAGTTCAAGTCTCTGTGCTTCATTGGGCGAAAATTGTTCATGTTTATTCTGATCAATTTTTATTTCTGGAGACTTCAGCATAGAGCGTGTATTTCTGGTCCAAAAGCCGAAATACTGCAAGCAATTTCGTCTGCCTCCACATTGTTCAATTTTCACGGTAAAGGCGACAGTGATTCCTTAGATTTGGCTGTTTTGATGGGCTACAGAACTTTATAGAAATCTGTTCAATAGCGACAACGGAGCAGTCAAATAAATATTCAAACACTGAAAAATTATATGAGATCATTTAAAAATGTATAAAGAGGCATGAGTGTCTCTTCTTTACGGGCGCCAGCTCAATGACGTAGACAAACGGGGGTCGAAAAAGGCCAGTGTGTCTGGTCCTGTTGAATGTCTTTCTACCACCCTCAGATTTCAAGATACGGATGAGGAAAGAGACCGAGGGAGAATGGACAGAGGATTGTAAACTTGTAACCTACCACAAATATCAGCACTACACTACGGTAGAGCCACTCATTACAAGCTACACTTTGGTCTCGAAAATTTATGGCGAGTCGATAGCTGATAACTGTACGAATCATAATTCTTCCCCTTCCAACGTACGTCGGCTAGGTATCGAAGATAACCCTTCCTGCGAAGGAGATGTTAATAATTTGCTGTTTTCCTACAGTTACTTCGAAATACAGCAAAATCCTGTGTTGCAGTACCCTGTGAAATTGAAGATGCCCCTTCTAACAACAGCTGTTCCATTGAATCGTGAAGACACGTACGCAACATCCAATTTTTATTTTTCATTTCTAGTTCTGGGAATTAACTAAACTTGCTGTGCTTGATTATAGTGTGCACTTTACACCATGTGCTTTCTTTCATCGATTCTTTTCGTTGCCGCAAGCTCCTAGTAAGTTTCAGAATCTTCTTGATGAAATCTGTTTATCCCAGTGCCAGCATGATTTTGAGATATAAAGTTACTTTGCAATTGTTTTTAGTAATTTTGAACTAGTATGTCTTTAAACTGTACTGCAAAATTCTAATATACTCTACGCTGTAAAATAAGAGATAGTTTATTTGCACACAACGACATAACGACACACTTCTCTTATGTAAGAGGGCCTCGTGAAAAGTAATGCCTCCGGATTTTTTATTCTGCTGTCAACATCGGTTGCGGTTTCACCTGTCACGCATATTACTCGGTCGACTTTCCGGCTTCGCCGACGTAGGCGTGTAATAGAGCGGTGTGTAACGTAACTATGTCTCTGCGTGAGAAATAGAACATCATACAACTGAACTCATGAATTAGAAGAGTTCGTCCAGACATAGAGCACACACGAGAGCTGTAAAATCTGTAACAATCCGACCCTACATCCCATTTTCATTTTTGTTTCCTAAAATTAAAGAACACTTTCGAGGATTTCACTTTGATAGTGATAAAGCAGTGCAAGTATAAGTGAGGTTGCGGATTCGTTAACAAAAATGAAACAACATGGTATCTCGTTTGGAGAAATGTGTTCATCGCCACGGCGACTATGATTGGAAATAATGATGTAGACATCAATAACAAATGTCTAAAACGTAAACAGCGGGTGGTTTATTTAGAAAGCCAAAAGAGTTTTCACATAAATGTTCCGGAAGCGTTCCTTTCCGGCACGACCTCGTAGTCCTAGGTCTACGTTCGATGATGACCTATAGCTTCAGATTCACAACTGAGAATACAAGACGTAGAAAAGAGTGAGAAGAGGGGGAATGTGATTACACTAATGCTGCATTTCCAATGACGAAACAAGCAGAACGCCCACCCCTGAGCAGCCACCAACAACGAGAATAGCCTATGCCACACATGTATCTGCGATATTGAACAAAACTCGGAAAAGTTGACTGAGATATGCGTTGCTTGGAAGTATGGGTTCCTCATTTTTCAATGCTCTAAATGCAAAATATACCTTTGTTTCACAGAAGAAGGAAGCTGTGCTTATTTTCTTTTTTACAGTTCGAACCGAAAGAACAGAATGGGTCGTATATGTAGGGACAGGGAAAACAAAGCTACAGATATCGTCCAAAGCTAAGATCATTGCGCAACAAGAGTGACCCATTGCCAGATAGGAGTACATGTCCTGTGTGTCCGGCAGACAGTTGTACGGTGGTTAGGAAAACAGCTGCATCACATTGTGGGAATGAAATTTCAACTGGGAACGTAATACAAATTTGAAGTACGTGGAATGGTAGGATTCTGTGGGGCAAAACGTCTAAATTGCACGTACATTGACCGTGAATTCTGGTGGTATATGGATCAAATGCAATGTGGCCTCAGCTGTAGTGAAATGGTGCCAGAAATGTGACTGTAGTCGCAAAGACGGTAGTGATACTGATCGAAAAGAAAGACCAGCGGCATCAATAACGATCAAAGACAAGGTCCAGGTAGTCATGGAACTGAGTGAAAGGAATCACAGATTTTCGTACGATGAAGACAATCACACAGCATTTCTGGAAAGGCTCCGTGACCAAGGTGCCTTTTTCCATCGTCAAGTACTAGAACAAGTTGTAGAACTTTCCCAAGATTGTTTAGAGAGACTTACTTCTGTCAGTTTCAAGTGTAGGCAGCATTCAATAAAAGTTACATAGCCTGCCATAAAAGGAGTAACCTCCCTTTTGAAAGCACCTGGTATGAAAAGTTTTCTGACTGTCTTTCCCTACATAATAAAAAATAGCCTTTTGAGGTAATTACATAAATATATCTATTTCTTTCAGTTGATAGCTTATAAATGAAATCCATCGAAGCGATCCGTGAAAAAAATTTCAATACTACGATGAAAAACGTATGTCCGAACGTAGCACGTATGCTAAGTGTCTTAATATTTTCTTGAATCACAATGACTTTTCTTTTTAATAGAGTATTTCAGTCGTATTTGGACCCAGAACGAATTATTGACCAACAACATAACATTTACATTCAGAGAATCTAAGCTCAGGATTGATGAGGATATAGAAAGCCGTTTTTTGATTTATATGATTTAATAACGCGTTCATATGGAAGCTTGATTTACGAAGGCTAATCTTTTACTAAGGTCCGATTGGTCGCGAAACGGGAACCAAAGTGAAAATAAAAACTGTTTTATTTCAAACCTAGCTACGTCTTCCACCTACTTTATTGATATAGTCACCACTCCGACATAGTGATTTGTCGTAGTGTAGTACAAACTTTCCAGTACCATCGTCGTAGAAGGCAACTGCCTGAGCTTTCCGCCAATTCTCTACGATGGCCTCCACCTCCTTGCCTGTACCAAAATGTTGCCTTTATACCCAGCGGTTGTTGTGAGCATACATGAAACTCAGACGGAGCTGGGATGGGATGAGAAGTTCCGCTTTATCCAAGACACTTTTTTCTGTTTTGTTTCACCCATACCTGTTTCAGCACTTTTGTGTTACCATCAGTGGGTTTAATTTTTACTTTTAACTGTAAAATTGTTGTTTAATATTACCATTTGTGTTGTTTATAACATTATGTCAAAGTTCCGTTTATATCTTAATGGGCTAAAAGTGGATGTTTTCCATTTATTTTGGCAGCTATTCTGGTATACAATATACAACTTGCCGTCTGCAAACAGCAAAACGTAATTTATTTTTCTGTTTGTTATGCATTTATGAACGTAAATGAGTCTGTATCACGTTTTTTGTGTGTAACTTACAGTTTTGAAGTTGTGGTGCGTTCTCCTCTGTCGTTGACGAAGTAAATAGGCCTACTTCGTGACATGTGGTCGCTTGGCACTGCACTTTTCGATTTCTCAGAACAGAGGAGGAGTTTTCACTGCCATTACGTGTTGTTGTAGCTGTGTGGTGTTCATTTGTTTAGTAGCGTGTTTGGCTTGGTGAGGTGCGCGAGTTTGAATTGTATTTGGCGTCAGTGGTGTTTCGTTTGTGTAGGTTTCCGTGTGTGTGTTGAGTACTGGGGCAGAGAGAGAGAGAGAATGAGAGAGAGAGAGAGAGAGAGAGAGAGAGAGAGAGAGAGGTAGAGAGGGAGGGAGAGGTAGAAAGATTTTTATTTTTATTTATTTATTTATTTGTTTCCCATGAATAGTTTTGGTGTGGGTGTTATTTGTATAGTTCTTCTATTGAGGAGAAGATCGTTTTGTTGCACAGTGATGTGTATTCATTGAGTAATTCCTTTCCTTGAGATATTGATTTGTAAATGTGATAGGTTTACGCTACAGTTAATTTTTGGTATAAGCTGCTACTAGATTTTAGGATGTGTAAGTCAGTTCCAATGTTTGTTGGGCGATGATTGTGTGCTATCAGGTGAGCCGTGTGGTGGGTGATCAAAGACTTCCTATCGAAAACGCTGCAGTAGCGTCTTCATTGCCACTGCAGGGTGTGGCCGAGAATTGTCATGATGAAAGAAATGCATGACAGCTACGTTTATGTGGGCTGCATGAAAACAGACGAAATTTCTTATTAGGCACTCGCACTTGGTCGGAATTCACTACTTTCTAGGTTTCTTTAGAAGCCTAGAACTGAAAATAGCGGGCATACTAGAGACATTTCCCAACACATCGACACAAACCTCCATCGGAGTTTCACTGTGGTTTCTATTTCAAGACGTATCGGATCTTAATAAACGAATAGTCATCGTATAAGTAGTCTACTAGCAGTTTCCTCAGATGAACGACGTCAAAAGATAAAGCGGACAGGTTCTACAAATGCATCTATCGTCTACTGTTTACTTCTTCTTACGAACCTACGGCGTAAGTTTCAATGTGGACGAGAAGGATGAGTGAGGCCTGCAAGAGTAGTGGTTAACACGCTGGAGTCTTCTACGACTCGACTTTTAAAGCAATCTAAACTGAAATTTGTTTCATATCCTTAAGTCACTTTAGACGGATGCCAGTATGGTCCACACGAGCAGGATATGATTAATTTTGTGACACTTCTTTGTCCGAACGTCGCCGAGGTGTCAATGCCGTGTTTTCTATTCTCGTGCCTAGTGAATCACTGCTTAGGCTGAAATTCCAACATATCTCTAGATAGTCCTTTAATTAGGTGGCGCTTACGAAAATTACTATTTTATTTGGGAATAAAGACTAAAGAATATTAACAATGGCTCATACATGGTTAGCATTCAAATCTATTAGCTTTCTGTTGGATTTATGTTGTCTCCCACATCTATTAAATGTATTCCACTTTCGACAACGCTAAACAGTTTCCTTCAATACATTAGTCATACATTTCGGATAATACTGTAATGAGAAATACATTGTGAACAAACACTAGAGATTCTAAAAGCAGCAGCTCGCTGCGCTTACAGTAATCGTTAACAATTTACACCTGATCTCAATGTGCAGCCGTGGCAGAATGAAAATATTCGGTGGTCTTTCAGCCCGTTGTATATGGCCATACATCTTGTAATATACATGCACAGCAGACGTAAGCACATTAGCTAACTACTCGTATATTCCAGTTACACATTTACTGTTGCTGATATACAGTTGTGTCCGCATAGGAATACTAAAGATCATGGCTTCACTAGTACGCGAATAAAATTTAAAAATCTGAACTGTCTTAGTATTTATAGTACACAGATACAAAAGGCTGTGAGATGCAGGAAGGTTATTGCATACAGCCGACGCGACATAGATTGGACATACATGATGCCAGGACCTGACTTTCCAGAGCCTAAAAGCATATGTTACTAATTTTAATTAGCATGTGAACCTCTACAAAATATTTCGAAACCCTCCAAGTAAATGATGTTAATGGAAAGAAGATCATGACATTTAATATGAGTGTAGATTCTTATAACCACTTAATTTTCGTCTCTCACCATATACCAATGGTTATAAGTGATGCAAAACTCAAAACTATGATACTGTCATGGAAGAGAGGTATTTATTTAATAGCTAGTATATTTTTTATTTAAATGTTTATAGCATTTTTCTCACATGCATTTGACAATTATTTTCCACTCGCTTCCATCTCCGTGAGGATTGAACACAATTTATTGTAATCAGCCAAAAGGTTCGTACTTCCTGACAAAGCTTATTTAAATGGGAAGCTCGTTTTACTCTGCAGTTCTACATTTACATTACGTGCGATTTCAGAATATTTGTATCGCATCGGTCAGTCCTATGTTTCAAAACACTTAATGTGTTTAACATTACGCATAATGCGATGTATTTGCATAGTCCATATGGTGAAGAATTTATCGCGATGGCGGTATGTCGGAGAATTAGGGATGAACCATTTAACAACTTATTTCCTTCAACGTCGATTTACTAATGTTGCGACAAACGTGTGTACACCAGAGGTGGAGACAAAACGAGTTAAAATTTATCAACGTATCTTCTCGATTGCTGCATCTATGCGGCGATCTGGTGAATCTATTTCCACGTGAATTAGCTCAAACAGCACATTATTCTTTACACCGTCAGTGTAATAGAACTGAGCAGGCTCCTGCTGCGACTGCCTGGAGATCTGAGACCTGTTTGGAGATCTGAGTTAAGCGCAAGTCCCCTTAAATAAACGAAAACTTTTATTCGCTCGCTTAGTTGACCACACTGGTACCGAATTGGATCACAAGGAGATGACCGAAATGTTGAGTTCGACTTTCAGAAAACGTTTTACCACTGGTTACAGTAAAAGAGATCCTCCTTTCAGCCGTTGCAACAATGTCGAAGTGATAGTTTTGAGGCAGGTGATCACGAAATAGAAAATCAATTGAAATCGATCGCCAGAGGAAACAACTCGACACCGACTGTGGTACTGGGACGTTCCATGGAGATTATTAGAAGATCTTGGGCCACTTCATGTACCAGTTTGCCGTAGGTTATCAGAATACTGTAAGGGAAACGCTGAAATTTCCGTAGAGAATAATTAGATAATTAGTAAGAGGGCTACTATAAAAAAATTCGGTAATCCCTATATATGTTATGACTTTTATCCCTTTTACGTCCACTCGGATACTAGACGGCGAGTTTCTGTTTCGTGCAACGCAGTATGCAGCTGACGGATACACAGCCACATCCACTCTTGCACTTCCTCGTCCGACTGTAACCGACGTCCACACATCTCTTTCTTGAGGTCACCAAAGATGCGAAAACTACGCGGTGAATGACCCAGGCAATGCGAAGGATCTTGCAGTGTTTCTCTTTTTTAAAAGTGTGTCTTTTCTCTTTATGTAGATATTTTATGTAGATTTTCCCACTTAACCGCCATAATTCTTAGTTCTCTTAAAACTTCTCAAATCATGTTAAAATATTATGTAATGTAGATTCTTCATTTGTGTGGCCATAGTG
Source organism: Schistocerca nitens (assembly GCF_023898315.1). NCBI lineage: Eukaryota > Metazoa > Arthropoda > Insecta > Orthoptera > Acrididae > Schistocerca > Schistocerca nitens. Next base: position 194,733,106 of record NC_064620.1, on the reverse strand, counting down.
TTCGTAGTTGCTTTACAATTCTAGAGGGTATTTGTTGTACCGTTGGAACTACAAAAATGCGTGATTTTTTTTTTTTTTTTTTACGAGACACGTTTCCCTTTATTGAGGTAAAGCATCATCAGTGGTGGTGATTTTCGTTTGATTTCTCGCTTACATCGGGAAATGCCGCCTGCTAGAGCATCGTCGTTTTTCGGCCTTAGACACCGATAATTTTGGTCTAATTTTTAATTGTTATGTGATTTATTCATGACAATTAATGTGCAATATTTGGTATCTTGATAACAGACTAAAAGAAAATACCAAACAAAACAAAAGTAAATCTCTCTCGATTACGCACCTATTAATGTCGGCAGTTGCAATATCCTAAGGAGACCCATACAGAACGATAAAATTTCTGCTAATCGAAAGGTGATTCCTGTGTTAAGAAGACATTTCCCACCGATGACTTTTCAGATGAGCCCGTCTCTGACATGCCAGGGAATTGACACACATTGAGGGCTGTCTCGTCAGAGATGCATGGCTGTTGAGAAGCTATTACAGTTAAGCTCCCCAGTCCTCTGTCCTGTTACCATCCTTGGCATTCTCTGTGCCGATAAGCCTATGTACTGCTCCTGTTGGGTAGTCATTGCTGTAGGTCGATCTTTTCATATTCCTTGTGTCCCGGAACAGTCACCGGAGCTCTCGAATGACACTTCGTAGTACCTTCTGTACTTCTGTGATTGATGCCACGGACTAATATGTAGTGAAACTTTCGAGGATTATACAACAGCGAGGAGAGTTGAGTTGGGGTTTTCAGGGCATTTTGTGCCAGTGCTATGTTTCTCGTTATCATCGAGTGACGTGTTTACTCCAAACCTGGAGTTCTTTTTTTTACCCTTGTTGCCGCAGTTGTAGTCTATGCCAAAATCTTGTCTGCCAGTTACGGTGATTGTTCAACTTTTCTTGTTATATTTTTCTTACGTCGCAGCTAGTTTCTCGACGTTAGTGTGTTACGTAGACGGATTGATGACACGGATTGTCACAGCTTTGGCTAACGAAATGCAGTAGCAAAACCGGTCTTTAAGGCAAAACTGGTAAGGAAAGACGCCGATGTAATAACTGAAACCACTCATAGTCATAAGTAGCCCACAACGGTGGGACTTTTTCGCCCAAGATAAATGGAAAACCACAAACACTATCTTTTCTAAGCTTAACAAAATACGTCACTCTGCAGCCAGCAGTTGTATCTACCATTGAAAATGAGTGTGCAGCCTAGAGAAACCAAAAACAGTTTGCACTGCCCTGATTTTATCAAGAGGTTTCATATAGAGGACAAGACAGTCGTATGAAAGTCGCGCTCAGCAACCACATTTAGGTTGCCAAAAGGCGGTAAACAGCGTCGAATCATCAACTGAACAGGTATCGCCAAAGGCACTAGGTGTCATTATTCATGGCGATGCATCGCCAGAAGCGAAGGAAGCGTACGATGTACCTCGTTTTAGTGAGGTATCGCCGCTGTTGTTCACAGCACACACCATCTGATAAAAAGTGTCGGTACACTCCCATGTAATGCTGAATTGACCACTATATGTCAGGAGAGGCGGTCCCTGCAGTGCAGAACGACGTGGGAAGAATGATCTTGTCAGTAGAGAGGCCGTAACAGCAGGTTGTGTCGATTAGGAGAGCTCAAAGACATCGAATGTGGATTGGTTATTGGACATTACCTGAATAACAATTCCATGAGCGATATTTTAGCCCCTTCTGAAGCTGCTCAGGTAGGCTCTTAATTATGTGATTGTGAAGTGGAAAGGCAAACGAACAACCACAGCTAAAACGAGACCAGACAGACCTCTTCTCCTGGCACGCAGTGATCATCGAGCATTGTGGAGGGTGGCTGTGAAAGGTCACATGAAATCAGCTGAAGGAATCACTCGCCAGTTCGAAAGTGCTGCCACAAAAATCCAGCTAGAAAAATGACAGTTAGTGGGGAGTTGAGAATTATTGGATACAATGCTCAAGTAGCTCCTCATAAGCCACACATTCCTGTAGTCACTGTTAACTGAAACTGAGTTACAAATTTGTGTCACAGGACTTTCCAGGAACATTACTGAAAGTGAATCAATAAGGGGTAATGAAGTAATGAATAAAGTTTTAGTGAGAAGAGATGACATCACAATTGCTGTGGGTGCTTTGTTAAAACCATCGGGTGTAGTTTTGTGAATATTGTGCCAAGAACGGCCAAAGTTTCGAAACAGGTCATGTCTTTTCTGAAGACTAAAATGTTTTCTCTTTCCAGTTGAGTATGACCCTGGTTTTGAGTTTATTTTTGGGAGTAGTATCAAGTGGTAATGTCTTTCTCAGGTGGTTGTTTTAGTTCAAGAACCTTCAACATATACTACTACGTGTTTATGTTCATGTGGTATCGCCAATAAGAGATGTGGAGACTAAAAGGAAGAGAGTGAGATACAAACTGATTTTTATGACTCAGAGAGAAGCAGACATCTGTACGAAAAAGTGCGGTTGAGCCAAATATTCAGAAAATAATGCAGACAGTGTGAAATATTTAGTAAGTTTTGCCGTTATATTAAGTGACAGTGATCTTCGTCATTAAGCGACTTCATTGTGTTTTTATTGTGTAATGTAAGTTTTTTTTTTCTTTGGGACAGTTTTTGAGTGTTAAGATTTTTAGTGTTGATGGGGCACTAATCATATGTTTCTAGTTAACTTCCTATATATTAAATTACAATGTGAGGAATATTTACAGCCGCGCGGGATTAGCCGAGCGGTGTTAGGCGCAGCAGTCATGGACTGTGCGGCTGACCACGGCGGAGGTTCGAGTCCTCCCTCGGGCATGTGTGTGTGTGTTTGTCCTTAGGATAATTTAGGTTAAGTAGTCTGTAAGCTTAGGGACTGATGACCTTAGCAGTTAAGTCCCATAAGATGTCACACACGACTGAATATTTACATAATATGGGCTGAGATATTCAACAACTTTACAAATGATTGATGAGGCAGTATGCAGTGATCTTGCATATGACAGCTTGACTAGTAATGTCCTTCCACACGTTTCTTTTGTATATTTACCTCCTTTGTTTTACTTATTGATGTAAATTTTCTACTACCTTTATAAAATTTCTGTCATGTGTCATGCATGGTATGAGGAATATGTGATGTTATTCAGTATGACGACTGAAATGCTGGTAAGTAATGACATGACTTGGTATTTTCTATGCAATGATGCCTTAGTACATAATTAAGATTGAATGCACTGATTGAAAGTTCCAGAAGATTTACGCCGGTTGTAGTGAGCCTGTTCTTGGCATTTTGTTGCATGATGTACATTTCTATGACGAAGTGGCTGTCTTGTTCAATAGAGACTAGTCCCCATGAGCGAAATTGTCAATAATTTTCTTAACATCTTTTTAGTATCGTCTCAAAAGAATATTTGTTGGTCTCTGTGACTTGAACTGTGTATTATGATATCGCTGACGAAGGATGAGCTGGGAGTGGTAAGATGCCATGTCACAAAAGCGTAACATGTCACTCAGGAAAGATTTATTAAATAAAATGGTATTACGATTCTTTTAAGACGCGGAATTTGAAAGGCTGCAATGGATGTTATTGTTTTGGACTATGCAAAGCGATAAGCAATAAAGTTTTAGTATTTCATATTTGATGAATATTAATTTATAATTTCAAATCATGACCTTGCTTAGAGCTTCACGTCACTAACGTAGTTCTATATCAAAATAAATTCCATGAAGGTCAGTCAACAAGAACGGACAGAAAAATATTTCAATTGACGATTCTTATAGAATAATGAATCATTCATGAACGAAAATTTGATTAACACATCAGTCAACGTCAGAGATACACCAGATCACAATAGCCAAAAAATAACGAAGAAAGAACATAAAATCAAACTTTTAAGTAAATTAGAGCAACACTCGAGATGGATTACAGTGATTTCAAGGGAAGCAGTGGATTGCTGCAAAACTTCAAACAGGGCTACAGAATCGGAAGACATAAGACAACGAAATTTCAAACAAAACACCAACTTGTCGATGCACAGCAAATTGCGAAATCAGCCCGGAAACTTCTGGGTGAGGTAAACAAACTCATCGCATTATTCAGTAAGGAATTTGTTTCCGACCAATCGGGATTTGAAGAGTAAGTGCATATGAGAGGAACCCGGGAAACAGAGGTACCAAGAGAGTTGTATCAAGTTCAACTACAATCATTGCTTTAGCTCATTCGTATACAGTTGTGCCAACTGTGAATGTGGACGTTAAATTTGCCGGAAAGTTACTCATTAGTTTTCGAGAAATTGGAGGTGCTCTGCCCCTGCGATTCTTGATGGTGTGCATGATCTTGCAAGGGCAGTAGGGAATATTTAATTCGCAGCAAGCAAGAATGGGAAAATCCGCGTATGAGATATGCAGCTGTGGTACGAGCACTGTCTTTAGCCAATATCTGGTAAGAATAATTTGCTTTTGCTTGATTCCTGATCTATGTATAAAGACCATACTCCTTTACAGCAAACTATCCCTCCTGAAAAGGCGTGACTTTGCAGTTCATACCACCTGGAACCATAGGACAATATCAGCCTCTGGATGTCAGCTTTCTCCATACGTATGAAATGCTTTATCATACTGTCTTCTGTTACACCTAAAAGGATAGAAAGTTTCTGGGAAAGCTCCACGACTGCCTGTTTCGCATACTATAGCAACGCCCAGTCCGTACTTCTCTCAGTCGACTTCCATTAAGTTATTAGGTTGTTACAACAAGGTGTCCTCTGTCCGTGGAAGTAGGATTGCTTGAATGATTTCACGACTATTATAATAGTTTCCTCCAGCAGCTGCCAAAGGCATCCGATTATTAATGTCCCTACACCTCGGCTAATTACTCCAATTCCAACAAGTTGTCAATAACTGAAATTTTCATTAGGGTTCTTAAAAAAAAAAAACCAACATTGTGGCCGATAGAAAGTAATCGTAATCATAAGTCATTTGACACTAACCGCTGCTTAACTTTGTGGTTATCTGTCTGTTCAGGTCTTCGGCATCGTGGTTATCAGCGCCCTTACAAATAATTTTCGAGATGACTGTGATTACAGTACATAAGAAGAACTAATTCCAAAAACACGGTAATATCATGTTTGCTCTACCTCTCACTTTTTCGCCTTAGCACACACACTCTCAAGTGTAAAAAAATCGAAAACTGTAGACACAGTTTGTGTCGTAAGATTTACTATTAAAATGTGACAAAGTCACGAAAAATCAGTAAATGGTTGTTACGTTATTATTTACATAATAACTGGATGACTCACCCACTACCTGCACATTAAAATCTCCTGCCTGACAGTTTAGGTAGAAGGTTAGACGCAACACATAATCTTAAACCCTTAAACTTGTGCTCTTAACTAAGAAAACCTACTTCTTACGACATTTACATATACTCTGTGGCTAACTGAAACCTCAAGCCAACATACGATACAGGGAAGTGCACCCTTACCTCTACTAGTAATTCCTTTTCAACTCCAAAATAGGGCAAGGGAAGAACGACTATCCATACGCCTCCGTACGAATTGAAATTTTTCTGGTGTTATCTTCGTGGTTCTTACGCTAAATATTCGCTGGCGACAGTAGAATCGTTCGGCTGTCAGCTTCAAATGCTCCTTCTCTAAATTTTCTCAACTGTGTGCATCGAAAAGAACGTCGCCTTTCCTCCAGGGATCCCCATTTGAGTGACTGATGCATCTGTGTAATAGCTGCATGTTGCTGGAACCTACTGGTAACAAATCTAAGAGTCCCCCTCTGAAATGCTTCGATGTCTTCGTTTGATACGACCTTGTGCTGATACCGAACACTCTAGCATTACTCAAGAAAGGGTCGCACTAGTGTCCCGTATGCATTCTCCTTTACACATCAACCACACTTTTCCAGAATTTTCCTAAACCGAAGCCGACCATTTGCCTTCCTTACTACAGTCCTTAGATGCTCGTATCGTTTCATATCGCTCTGTACTCATAACTTTACGCCTAGATAATTAGTCGACGCGACTGCGCCAATCAACACACTACTAATGCTGTATACCAACATTAAAGCTTCGTTTTTCCTACCCATCTGCATAAACTTGCATTTTTCTACATTTAGAGCCAGCTACCACTCATCACACCAGTTACAGATATTGTCCAAGTCATCTTCACAAACATCACAAACTGGTGGGTCTTCAGATGGAAACCATGTACCCTATGGCTGCGTCCTATACGAAGACGTATTAAGATTAATTGATTACATATAAGTAGCCAGAAGAACACGTCCTTACAGTTCCTGTTACTGATCGCAACTGGTTATCCATCACATCCAGCCACTCTTCCTCCCACGGAAGCATTGCGATATCTCTCACCAATGTCATTACATTACACAGAGGAACCACACAACGGATTACAGTGGGTTCTGTACACGCCTTCTTGACTGTTGTATTGTCAGCTTCATGCCCACGTCTCCTGGTGCCGAGTGGAATAACACCTCCTTCTCTGTGCGCGCCTCTGAGAAAGAGCGTCCTGAATACTCTGTACAGTTTTATCTGCTCTCCGTATGGTCTCCAGAGCACTGAGCAGACCGCACTCAGTTCGTTTCGAGATCAGATTCCTCAACTAAGCACCTGATGTTGTAATAATCCAACTTCTAATGATGAGAAAACCAGCAAATAAAAAAGAAATGAATGGTGAGAAAATATGATATTTTGTTTTCCGTAAACATTTCTGGAAAGTATTTGGAAGAAAAGGTTGAGAGAATTGTTACACAATTGCCGTGACAAGCGGGGTCGTCTCACTGAGATGCAGCTGCCTATACGTTAATTAGTATTATTGGTGAACGTGGCGCAGGACAGAATCCCGTTTGTGGAATTTTCAGCCATTTTTTACTGTCGTTTACAGAATAAAGCGTGTTTATTGTTTGACAGAACAATGTGACACAGTTAATGAGCGTCTAAACGCAAACAAACAGAAATACCGCACCCACACAGTTGATCACATCTGCGTGAAGCAGAGCCATTGTGTAGTATGATTAATTAGAGTCAGTTGTTTCTCTTCAAACTGAATGCAAATGACGCCAGTTCACCGACGCGAATTTCATGGAACTTTTTAGGCGGTACCCTATCGAAGTGTATACAGGGCGTTCGGTCTGATTGGAAAGGTTCAAAATACTGGTGACATTACAGAACGTCATTACGGATGTTACTAGGTTGCTGTAGAAAACGAGACAGCTTTAACTAACATCTGCAATAAAAAATAGTACATCATTTTCCAGTCAAGAGAAGTGAGAATTCCCCTACGAAAATGTGTTAATATGTTAAATGGAGTTAACTTCTTTCAGAAATCTTCAAGAATTTTCGGAGTTTATGTGAAAGTTAATACTGCACAACATTTAATATCAGTTACCGAAATTGATCGTGGAAGGCATAATACTGCTTCTTTCAACATAGTAGGGCGTACTTATATCGTCTGCTCTACGTGCAGTACTAAAGGTACTGCTAATCATTTCTACCTCATACATATGCAAGTACATCACAACGTGCCATAGTTCATGTTTTCTTGTAACCGTACGTGGAGCTCAAGGACAAGGAGTGGCGAAAAAATGTTGACTTGATTTTTTGTGCATTATTTGTTTGTATTGTGCTGGAGCGGTGGTTGCGGAACATCCCAGTGACTAATGCAACTTCCTTTCGGGACGCAGTTATTTTATTGAAATACGGTGTGGCCTGTTCGTTATTACAAGGTGATACGATAAGAAATAGATTTGGTCACAGGTTCAACGTTTCGATACAGTTTATCGATACGTACAATGGTTTCAGTGTTTCGAAACAGCTTTGTTTCACTGTTTAGAAACAGTGGGGTTTCATTCCACTCTGTCTCGGATAACGGGACCAGATTCGATTTTGAGCCAGACATAAGAACGGTATCGTCGTTTCAAAATAACGCTGCTTCAGTCCACTTGTGCTTGGAACGGAGTAATTCTGTCAAAGTAGTGATGTTTCATTCCGCTCTTTCTCGGACGCGATTCGGGTTCGGCAGGGACACTGAAACACATTTAACATATCACTTCATGAAACACTTTTAAGAGTGTCGAAAACCTAACCTAACCTAACCTTTATGACACACAATAGCATGAAGCTTATTATTTCCGAAAATAAAGTTTCGTTTCTAATTAGCTGCCCTATTCCGAAAAGGCGTAATGTCTGCTTTATAAACATTAACAACAATAAAATAACGCACACTATTCTCATTCAAAATAATAAAAGTATGAAAAACATTGAGTTAAATTACATGTCTCTTATAATATAAGATTCTCCGTTCCTGTACAGTAATCATATTAAAAACGCAAGTAAACCTACAACATTTTGAATAAAAAAAGGAGCAGAGTGGCAGTTTTTAACATATACATAAATTGGATGTAGGTATAATTGCAAGCACACTGATTGCCGGATCCCTGATGGTGTAGTGGTGAACGGTAAGGGCTGAAAAACATGGTGGATTTATAGTAATGGTTCGAAACACCTTGAGTGACAAATTTTTTTTCTCTTATATTTAAGTATTTATTCGAATTACGTCGCATTATTTGTGAGTCTATAGTCAATGTTACTATTCTCCACAATGACTCATTTTATGTGCATGGAAGTAAGCAGGATGGTTATATTACCCATACTAACGGAATGTGGGCATCCCAGTTGTGTATACGTTGTCTCTGCAGTTTGCTTCCGCCTACAGTTCCGTCTGTGTTGGTTCGTCTGTCTTCAGCTATGGCGTTACCAAGCCCGGTGTGGCATTATTTTATGAAGATGAATCCTCAGAAAATTAAGTGTAACTTGGGCCCGGTAGTGTTGTCTTTTAAAAGTAGTTCAACTTCTTGCTTAAACAGACATTTGCGACATAAGCATCCAACAGTTAATTTGTGTGAAACTCATTTGAGAGCAGTTTTTATGGATCTAGGCAGTGACGACGCCAGTTCAGTTTCCACAGCAACTGTTCAGGCGTTTGCCATTTCAGTGCCTGTGTGTCAAGATGAACAATCTATGCAATAAATAGCCAGTACTTCTACCAGTTCAGTTCTGGGTCGGTATCGTAGACAAACAAAGTTTAGTGGATTTCCATGAAGACCTGTGCCGTCATCCAAGCAAGCCGAAACTGACGAACAGATTTTAAGACTTGTTGTTCAGGAATTTCTTCCGTTTAATGTAGTTGAGAGTGTTGAGTTTAGAAAAATTACTTATTTATTAACTGAAGACTATGTACCGCCCAGTATAAAAACACTCTCCAACAGTTTACTCTCTCAAGTGTTCGACAACACACTAGTGCGGGTAATATCTGCAGTGTAAGCTGCATCCTACATCTGCATTAGGACTGATGGTATGGATGTCTGTGAAAATTGAGAATTATATTGTAGTGACTGCTCACTTCATTGGTGAAAAGTGCAATCTGAAGTCATATTCGTTATCTAGTTTTAAATGCCATAACAAGCATACAGCTGCAAGCATTTCCAGTAAATTACAAAATGTGACTTAACTTTGGGCACTACCTATAAAATTGTACCTTGCACTACAGATAATGCACCTAATATGGTGAAGGCAGTGGTGATGCTGCAAATGGTGAGATGTAACTTGTTTTGCACGGACATTGAATTTAAGTGTGCAAGCAAACCTTGAACCAATTACAGACACTAGGGCAAAGTGCAATCAAGAGTGGAATTTTTCAAAAGAAGTCCTCAAGCACTTGAGAAATTACACAACATTCAAAAGCAAATAGGCTTCCCTATTTTAACACCGTAGCAAGGTTGCCCTGCGAGATGGAATTCCACGTATGAAAAGTTGGACAGTCTTCGGAAAACCAAAGAGCTCTTGCAGAGCACCCGGCCGTCCTCATTGTGGATTCACAAGCAAAACTGTCCAATGGAAACTGGTCATTTATTGAAAAATATTGGGAAATACTATCTCCTTTTGAGCAAGTAACAACAGAAATTAGTAGCGAATATGTAACCTTTTCAAAAGTTGTCTTCTTAAGCAAAGGTTTACAAAATCATTTCCGAGACTGGAAAACTCAGATTACAGCGCTGAAGTCATTAACACAGTAATTGCTAAACTTGAGGATGGAATCTGTACCCGTCTCGTTCAGAAGTTTGTAGATAAAGCAGTTGCTTGTGGAGCAACATTATTGCATCCACGCTTCAGGGAGCATGGATTTCGAAAAACTGGGCATCAATTAAATTAAACAAAAGGTGACATAATCAACAAGTGCTGCGAAATATGACATAAACCAACTCAGTGTTTTACAGACAATCCACCACCAGCCAAACCAGCTGTCGTGAGCACATTCAACTGTAACAGTGGCACCATTTGGCAAGATTTTGACCTAGGTGTAGGAGGGTTGATCGAAAGTGTAAACAATCCACGCGCTGAAACTGAAGTCGAGCTTGATAAATATAGGTAAATGCCGCTGATACACAAATCACAAGATCCATTACTGTGGTGTAAAGATAATCATGTGTTGTTTCCTACGCTGTTTGGAATAATAAAAGGAAGTCTTTTTACTATGGCCACCTTTATTACATGTAAGAGCGTATTTTCAAAGCTAGGGCAAACTATAAAAGACAGACGATTCCGTCTTTCAATCGAAAAAGTATCAAAAATGATATTTCTAAACGACAACTTAGCATAGGTACAGGAGATCCACTCAGAAATGAAACAGTAAAATTTCAATTGATTTTTGTTCTTCTCCCGACAATGTACCGTGAATTTCTATTTGCCTGTATTTTGTTTAGTCCACTAAATTTTACATGTAGCTACCTTACAAGAACATTTCTCTCTAATTTGTTGAGAAGACATGTTTTTGATCACCATTCAGTGAGTTTAATTTTTTGAATATGTTTATTTAATTATGTGTTCGAGAATAATTATCGGATTTATGTATTTTATATGTTTTTGTGCTACTTTTTATAAATGTCCTATGCTTGCTTATGACACAATATAGGCATCTTAATAGTTGTGTATTATAAATAATTCTCAGGCAAATCAACAATGGTACTTTGATACTTTTGTTTTTGGCGTTCTGATACTGTGATAAAGATTACGTACCAACAGCAGCTTAACTTCATCTTTGATTTTCTGGTATAGTTTATAATAAAATGATAACAGATCTGCTTGCTGTGAGTACTTGACGGATATCCACATACCTTGGCATGAAACAAACTTCCTCAGCAAGAACTGTAAGTGGTGTAGAGCCAGATATTTTCATCTTTGTGGATTAGTGACTTTGCAGTCCTGTGAGTCAGAAAACTGTGAGAGGCACATTCATAAATGTATATCATCCACAAGGAGTGCTATACCTCAAGGACCACAAGAGGACACTTGAATAAAGTTTAATAATAGTGATTCAGCTTTTGAGTTATGAGGTGCGTGAGGGTTTTCCAGTTGGTGTATTTCACGTCTTTAATGTACTCATTGTGCGGTGACTGATTGGTGAACACAGTCCATACAGGCAACATACTTATTTATCTTCTGACCACTGTCGAGAGTGATATCGAATACATCAAAATAGCTGTGAATAAAATGTAAATCACAACTGGAGCACCTGGAAGGATCTACAGTTGTATGTTTAAAATTAATAAAATATAAGGTTCTTACAAAATATACAAGTCTTTAATGAACACAATAGATAAAAATATTACTTCGAACTGGTTTTGAGCCACAATTATTGTTTTAGTTTTTTTTGACTGGCCTTCAAATATTTCCCTAATATTTTGAATTCTTGTAACGCTTCCTTCACCCTCTCAGTTAGACTGTCGAATAATAAGCATTACACCTTTGTAAGATCTATATCAGCAAGTCTGTGTCTGGAAATGTTGAAATAATAATTATTTTTGTCTCTTGTGTGATAACTGTTCCCTTCTTTGTTTAACATAAGCATGCTTTTTATTTTTTAAAACTTGATCCTTCTATATAGGTACATGTAGGGAACCGTTAGTATTCAATACTCATTGAAATTATTCCTGCAAGACAGTCTAGGAACAGCCCTGCAATACCTCTTACTGATTTCTTCTGCAGCTTTTGCAGCCTGTTTATGGATGTATATCTGCTGCTCTGTCCATATTATTATGCAGTATTGCAAATGGGACAGAATTAATACCACTGGACTGATAAAAAACGTTTTTCTGTTCTTTTTCATTTAATTCCAAGTATACAAGTATCAACAGCTTGTGGCTTCTGCCAATAGGAAGAACATATAAAAACAAATTGTTAACTATAATTTATGATGGCAAAGTGGTGCAAACAGATATGTGTCATTATAGTTATGTTACCATCCAGTCACTAAATAGATCATGGATAAATTGGTGCAGACCTCAAGAGCATAATTTCTTAATTCAGTACCTCGTTTTTCAGAATATTATCTCAATAAATTTCATTTCATGATACTCCTTTTCAAGGGCACATGAAGAGTATCACCCATAAAACTATCAAAATCAGGCACTTGAATACAGATAAACGAGTTTGACAAAGTCTATTATGTCAAACATACAAGCGTCTATCCTCAGTCAGTTAGAAAGTATGAAAATCACATGACACGAAAGGAGGGGATTTGATGCAGGAAATACGAAACTGTCGTTACACCCGACTGAAAGTTTCACACTTTCTGCGATATCATTGGCTCTCTCGCACCTCATTTGTGTTTATATGGCAATATTTATACAGTAGGCACGCAGGATGATATAATGTGTGTGCCTATATGATTACAAAGCACGAGCTCATCTCATTTGTGTTTACATGGCAGTATTTATACAGTGAGTACGTAAGATGATATAATGTGTGGACTGGAGAGACCGCGTTTCGAAGCACTACATTGTACTGTTTCATTTCTTTCCAAGCACTTGGAAGCTTAAGTTTGTCCATTTCTAATCAGGAATTCTGCTCCTCTTGCTGTCCATGCCGCCAATAGTAACACTCGAGGAATGCGTTAATCAGCCAATACATAAGAATGGGCAGCGTTTACTTTATATGAAAAAACACCAAATGTGAGTGCGAGTTGTAACTGATGGCTCCTCCCACCAGGAAGCCTCTGTGGGACCTGTGTGTCCTGGGAAAATGCACTCCGAAACAGCCTCCCACTTGGTCTAGCCGTTCTCGTGCACGTCCACCACTCACATGTAGACAGAACCGCCTTCCTTAAATGAAGAAAACAGAGCTGCATTACAGTCTCCAGTCGACTTTTTCACGACACCAGAGTAGATGCTATCATGGTGTCCGGTAGCCTGGCCAGTGCATGTGACCTTGGTCCTGCTCAAAGCAAACAATTCCCAATGGTCCTTAACAACAGAAGGTGTAACATGTGTCCGGATGCCTCCCCTGGATGATGTTCGGTCGGTCCCTTCTGTCCACACAAAGAGTCGATCTTGATGCACGTCTGAACTTTGTGGAGGTCCAGAATTTGGCCTGTTGGTGTGAGAATGTTTCACAGACCGTTGCAGAAACCGACGTCACACGAGCGATACATTGTGCTCAGCTTATGCAACATTCCGTAAATACCACTATCCAGCTTCCCACATGGCCAGAATGCGACTTCGTTCAAATGGCTGAAATTATTCAACGAGAGTATATATTCGTCGGTTGGGCATGTTTAAGCCTAGAATGAATGTTGTATATACCGTTAACCTCCAGACTTGGCACGTCACTGCCTGGAGGATTAAAACAGACAGTTCTCCTGAATGCCCTCTAATCGCCGCCGACCACGACAAATGAATCACTAACACTACAACTCCTCAATACGCACATATTGTGCGGTGGTGCTACTGAATAAAATTCTTGAGTGTGTTGCACTCTTCCATATTCTGGTAGCTCAGAGTGTTTCCAACCTTGATATTAGCGCAACACTGTAATCGTTTTGCTGGCAGCTGAGCGCAAAACACAGGTACTCAGAAAGCGACGCGTACTCGAAGAATTGTCTGTCTGAAACTTGCACCTGCTACCCAGTTTGAATGTCGTCAATCAGAGCGCTGTAGACACGCTAAAACAGCAGACACCTTGTCGTCTTTTGTTGTCGTTGTCACTGAAGGCAAAATCTTCTAGGTCGTAAGGTGATACCAGCAGAGAGATCGAAACGTACGTAGACTGTATAAGAGGAACATGTCGCGGCGTAGCAACCGAAATGATTTTTAACTTCAAAACAAACAGAGTTGTTTTCCAATATAGAAAAGTTACGACACTTACGTTCACAGACGGTGTAACTTGATGGTCCATCACAACATCTGACTGAAGTAAACATTATTATCGATGCTAGTGAAACTGAGATTACGTGCTTTAACGGGGGATGAAAGAAAGTTACGTAAGTGGCTATGTAATACACTGTAATATCAAGTAAACATTTTTTGGATTACAGTTAGTCGTTCAGAGTACAGATTATTGAATTTTAATCAGCCCTAAGCGACATCATAGTAATAACGTGTAACATCACCTTGAGGTTTGACAATCACTTCTGTTAGATAAGGAAGCCACAAGTATCTTCAGGTATTGATAGACAGACGCTCTACAATAACTGTATTTCAACAGCTTTGGTACAATGCATAAATGACGTAGTAAATGGTACGATTACCAGTAGCGTTTGCAGCACTGGTACAGAACGAAATGAATGTGTGAGAGAGAAACAAAGAATTGACGACTTCACTTTGTTTTGTTTGTCTGTTTTCTATGCACAGAATCGTATAACATTAGTAACGTTAGAAAATCCAGGTTGGGGTAAATAAAAATGGCTGGGGTTGGCGGATGCGACTGGACATAAATGTATGCGCATAACCACATTCCGAGACGCTCACACGCCAGCCGTTGCGGCCGAGCGGTTCTAAACGCTTAAGTCCGAAACCGCGCTGCTGCTACGGTCGCCAGTTCGAATCCTGCCTCGGGCATGGATGTGTGTGATGTCCTTAGGTTAGTTAGGTTTAAGTAGTTCTAAGTTCTGGGGAACTTATGATCGCAGATGTTAAGTCCCATAGTGCTCAGAGACATTTGAACCATTTTTTGACGCTCACACTACGTGTACGCCCGCCACGTGATCCACGCCGGTTCAAAGCGTAGTACGGCCTCAGTTATTGTCCGCAGAACAGTGCAAAGGGCACGATGGCACTCACAGTGGAGCAGTGGACGTTATTTATGGAAGTTACATGACAACTGTTTCGTGGAAGCAGTGTGGTCACTTGTTTGCTGAGAACTTTAATGGTGTGGAAGTGCCAGAAAAGAGTGTCATACAACGCCTAGTCCGAAAATGGCGTCAGACGGGATCCATTTAGTACATGTCAAAAACATTCTGCAACGTGTCCACACACCTGAAAATGTGGCTGCAGCTCAGCAGAAAATGCTTCAGCATCCTACCAAATCAACCCAACCCCTGCCAGAAGAGAACCGCATATCACGTCGATCATGCGAACGATCACTCCACCTGCACTTGCACACGCTTCCCTATCAAGTGTGTGTTGTTCATTGCCAGCAGATGTTCCTCATCACCTCCAGTTTTGTGAGTGGCTGTTCCCTGAGATAACAATGAATGGTGTGGACATGGATCTTTTGTATGTCTCATAAAGCCTGGTGTCTCCTGAGTGGTTCTGTCAACACACAGAATCACAGGTTCTCGACAGCACGAAACATCATCGCGTGATCAGAAAGTAGGGGTTTGCTGTGGAGTGACTGTACACCGCATTAATGGTCTCATCTTCTCTTATCAGACGCTCACTTCGTCGCGTTACACCGACAGTATTGCGAAACCATTTGTGGCAGCATTAACGGAGAAGGAAAGGATCTGTGGTTATTTCCAACAGGATGGAGAACTGCCCATACAGCCGGCCCAATCACGGAGCACATTTACACCATCTTTACGCCTGACTGAGTGGTTATCAGTCTGTTGGTGATCCCAGCTGGCCAACCAGGTCACCTCATTTGCCAGTCCACGATTACTGTGTGTGGGGAGACCTCAAGTCTAAGGTGTATCGCAAAAAAACCTCATATTCTTCGAAAGCAGCAGTAAAACATTTCGTATGAGACTGCAGCAATTCCAGCAGTCCATCTTCGATTCGCCATCAGCAACTTTCAGACCAGTGTCCACAAGTGCCGAGACATGAATGGTGGTCACTTTCAGCATCTGCTGTAGTCAGGTTAGTACAGTATTTGCTTTCCTCTGCTGTGTTTCTTTGCACTCTGAACCTCTGTCCTCTAAGCCACTTTTATTTGCCCCACCCTGTATAAGCTGCTTCTCATAAGTAATACAAATTAGTTGATCACTTAACTTTTGCGCCTTTATCCAATCAATGCAATTACTTCTAATGCAGCTACTGTTTACATGTACAAGGCTTGCAACTTTAATGGAGGCAACTATTTATTTACAGCTCGTACAAAATAGATATGTGTTTCAAAGTTGTACTAATCTTCCAAGTAGTCATCAGCATTGTGTATGACCCGTTGAGAGCGATGTGGAAGTCGTAGGATACTCTTAGCAGTGCCAGTTGTGCTGACACTTCGAGCGGCGCGGTCTACTGTCAGTCGAATTTGTCAGTCAAACATATCAGTAACAGCTTGCACTGTACGTGTTTGAGCATTGTCCTGCAAAATGATGGTCAGTTACTGCAGAAAGGGTCATCAGTTCTGTCTCTAGGTTGGTCGTAGGTTGTGTTCCAAAAATGAACAGCAAAGAGATAGAAGTGATGATACTGTCTGCAGGACCTGACCATCATTTTGCAGCACAATGCTGAAGCACGTACAGTGCTAGATGTTTCTGATTTGTTTGACTGATGGGGCTGCTAAGTGCTATACCACCTACTGCACTCCCTTGACTTAAGCCCTCTTGAGTTCAACTCGATTCCTAAACTGAAGGGAACACTCCACGGCATGCGTTTCAGAACTGCTACAAATTTGTCGGGCAATTGATGTTGACTACTTTGAAGGTCAGTAAAGCTTTGAAACACTTTTCTATTTTATTCCAGCTGTAAATAAATAGTTGCCACTACTTAAGTTCCAACACTCGTATAAACACAAACATCTATATAATTGATATAATTGTTGTTGTTATTTTGTATACAGTAGAAGTTCTTCATCACGAACAAAGGCAGGAATTTCTTGCTATAATTGATAAGTGCGAAAATTGCAGAAGAATAGTAGAAACGTCTTTCCTGTAAGTTTGGCAAAGCACTGAAGCGAGGTGCGATATATTTTTGTTTTGCATTTGTTTTTACTTTTTTTATAAAGCAATTGCTTTTTATAGCGCTATATAATAAATCTGAATTTTTTATATTTTTACTACAGCATACGCCTCCAATTCATACCCCTCCAATTCACGTTAAACTCCCCAATTTTCGAATAAAACCGAAATTAAACATTGAAGATTTGAATTTTGCTATAAATACTGTTTTATGTAATAGACAGAATGGTAACTTTGTAGAACAACTATGTGTCGTAGGTCGCCGCGCGGGATTAGCCGAGCGGTCTGGGGCTCTGCTGGTCCCGCGGAGGTTCGAGTCCTCCCTCGGGCGTGGGTGTGTGTGTTTGTCCTTAGGCTAATTTATGTTACGTAGTGTGTAAGCTTAGTGACTGATGACCTTAGCATTTAAGTCTCATAAGATTTTCAAACACATTTGTAAATTTTCTTTTTTGGCGTAGTTTACGCTGCATTTCGTATACCCTCATTCAGTTCCCAGACGGTTCATCGCTTCCTATTCATAGAGGATTGTAATAAGACACAGATGGCACACGGACAGCGATCGTACTAATGTAGAGCCTGATAAGTATGGAATACAGCTAACGTACAGGTAGCGCGGTTACAATCTTAACTGGCAAAGTCTGCCAGAAAACGTCCGCAGTCTACGTTTACTTATCGTAGTCTACTGCGTTTTTACAACTCTAGATTTTAATAACAAGATCTAATAGAGACTCCTACAGACTGCTGCATTTGATTATTACGTTTGACTCAGTTCTAATGGTCCTAGACTATGTACGAGATGATCATCAGTTGACATAGAGAACATCACGAGTTGCTATATGGTCGTTACTACATTCATCTTCTGTACTGTTTTTGTTATTTGAACAATTTAAAACATGCAGCGTTAGGTACCGCTGCGAGAAATGGCCTTTTAGCACAAACGTACTGTGATGGCCTAACACTACATTCGAAAAAATTACTAGCTGAAAGCAGAAAAATATAAGGCGTTCCTTCTTCATGAAACTTGCCCCATAACGACGAACATGGCCAAAAAATACACAAAGTTGCTGAAAACGGGTTTTCATCAAAAAGAAAAAAACTATAGCCCCAATCGATAAATGTTAAATAAGGAAGCTATAGCGCTCAAAAGACATCTGTCGATTGCATTCTTATAAGTATTGATTTCTTTCTAATGTTCGAGACACATCGAAAAAGCTTTGAAAATCGAGATCTCTATATCTATCAGACATTAACGTTCCTATACTTGCCAACACTGTGAGTATAGGTAGTATAGCCTACGGTAAGCCGAACAAAGGTAATTTGAAAAATTAAAAAGAATATTAATTATTTTCCCACGTATCTCGAATATTTAAAAAAAGGCGCTCTCAATAGTTGGGTTGACGTTAATATCGGAATGCCATACAGATATTTTTAGGCGATTTTTTTCCCAAAAGGCTGTGCTACCATGAAATCAAATTATTTTCACGGTTTCATTAATGGTAACAGACAAATCTCGCTTCGAAAATACGGCAATTTTGTTGGCGCGTTTTTTCAACCAGCTATTTGAGTTCCTATTTTATGAAAATAACTTTACAGGAGAAAAAAACTTCTTGCCATATTTCATGAATTTAATATAATTTCTAAGATCTTCTGGAGCCAAAATAACTCTCTTCCTTAAAAAAGATGGAGCGAACGCAGTTAACATTTTACAGCGATGCACTTGATGGAGGTTAATACCGACAACTCATAATTTCAGGAAAAAAAATTCTGGGGAAATATTTCACTGATCCATATCATCAGTATTGCGTAGCAAAATGATGCGCCAAGCGCGGAGTGCGCCAGCAGGAGCGGGCGTTGGAGAGGGGGAAGTCCGAAAACTGATTTTTAAAGGCCCGAGCTTCCATAATCTCTGACATTTCGACTTCTGAACCTCGTACAAAATCATTTGTTCTTATTCTAGGTAGTTTGACAAAATGGACACGAATTTTACATTCAATTTCGCATTACAAGTAAAATAGCCCCAGAAGAATTAAACTTTTGTTTGCATTTACATTTTCTCAGAGTGACAGGGCGCATGGTTCAAATGGTTCAAATGGCTCTGAGCACTATGGGACTTAACATCTATGGTCATCAGTCCCCTAGACCTTAGAACTACTTAAACCTAACTAACCTAAGGACAGCACACAACACCCAGTCATCACGAGGCAGAGAAAATCCCTGACCCCGCCGGTAATCGAACAGGGGAACCCGGGCGTGGGAAGCGAGAACGCTACCGCACGACCACGAGCTGCGGACATGGGGCGCATGGTTCCCCTACTTCTTCATAATGTTTGGACTATTTTTCGAGGTACCAGACTCCGACTGTCCATTGCGTGCCATTTCCTTCTTAATCGCCGTTGAGAAACTGGTTGAGACGGAGCATTATTCACTGACAGCACCACATCCTATCGCGTTTGAAACCAGCTGTAGAAGGCAATAAATTGTATTCAACTGTCATTGACGAGACGTGATCCTCGACTCCTGCCTCTGTCAGTTAGCGTCAATTAAAGATGGCTTTTCTCACGTCGTGTTACTTGGCTCTGAGTCGTACACCATGCCTTCTACACCTGTCGGCAAGTCCGCTTTGCTCCCGTTGCCCATACGTTTCAAACCTGCCGCTGAGTCTACAGTCAGGAAGGAAGAAGGTACGGGGCCATTCACCGTGAATTGATAGTGCGTGCCGGCATGTAGAGTGTGAGTTACTGAACTATGTGGAAAAAACGTAAATTAGTTACAAACTACGGCGAGCACACAAATTATTCAGCATGTAAACGTCGCTACAGATATTCAGATTTGGGTTATGACATGTTATTATTGGCGATGATGTGGCGCAGACGAGTAGCGAAATTCTGCCTAACCCGCTGAAGTGTCCGAATGCAGATGCTGTCGTTTATCTGAATGGCTGTTTTCAGCTAAGCAATGGTTTTGGGGGTATTGTTGTACACCTTGTCTTTAATATAGCCCCACAAAAGGAAAGTCGCATATGTTCAGATCCGGTGAATATGGCGGCCAATCGAGGCCCATGCCAGTGGCCTCTGGGAACCCCAGAGCCAGAATGCGGTTCCCAAAGTGCTTCTCCGGAACATCAAACATTCTCCTGCTCTTATGGGGTGGAGCTCCGTCTTGCTTTAAGCAAATCTTGTCGAAATCAGAGTCACATTGTACAATGGGGATGATATCATCTTCCAAAATCTTCATATGTCGTCCGGTAGTTACCGTGCCATCAAGGAATATCACAGAGATTATACTGTGCCTGGACATTGCATACCACACAGTCAGCCACTGAGGTTGAAGAGACTTCTTGAACGCGAAATGCGGATCCTCAAACCCCAAAATGCACCAATTTTGGTTAGTGACGAACACACCCAAAAAAAAGTGGGCTTTGTTGCTAAACCACCCATAGTCACATCAGAGTCCTGTTCATCAAGTCTGTGGAAAATTGTGTTCGAGAAACAAAACCGCTGTTCCATTGCCCTGGGGCACAATGGCTGATGGGTTTAAATTTTATATGGCAAAAGATGCGGGTCTTCAAAAACAATTTATTGCCGGGTCTGCCACTTCATTGTCACCTGTTGTGAAGCTCGTCTGATCGATTTACTGGGGCTTGTTTAAAACACAACGCGTGTCTTCTCGATGTTTCAGGCGTTATGACCCTACTTGGACGACCAACGTTGTCAACACTGTCATCACGAGCGCTACCCGTTCCCTCAAACATTCGAATCAAATTATTGACACATTTTGACTGGTTGTCTTCAGTCTGAACTCGGTTGCAAACTTCCTTTGAGCCGCAGGTGGATTTTTATTGCTCGCATAGTAGGACTTCAGAAGCGCTATATGCTCAGCCACGCTGTACCCTGACATTTTCACTTTCTAATGGTCGACAAGGCGCGTGCGCACGCTCATTCTAATTACCATCGTGCACCGTGGCTAACCGTGCAGTCCTAATGTAAACCGTTCTGAAGTTATGAAGATTTTATTTCATATAGTTCAATAACTGTCGCCCTGTCGCCGTGTGTGATCCTAGTGAGAACCGGGATTGTACTGCAGAGCATACACTACCGACATACTGGTGGTAGACAAAATATGGAAACATCACATACACAACACGTTGCCATGCCAACCGGAAAAGGGTATTCAAAACAGCTTCTATGTCTCGTGATGGTGAAATACAGTTTCTCATACCATTCATTCTGGGTAATAATGTCAAGTTCCGTTAACGGTGATGGTAGTGGATAGTGATCACGCGATCTCCTCTCCAAAACAGACAAAGAGGCTGAATAGCATTATGGCGTCTTCGGTGTTTAGAGAAGATGTGAACATTCATCTTCGCGCTTACAAAACCAGTTATGAACAATACGACTTGTGTGAACGAGAGTCCTCTCGTCGTAGAATACATTATCCCTATTGGGTAACAAGCATTGGACGATGGGGTGGAACTGATGGGCCAAAATATTCACGTAATCCTTAGCAGTAAAGCCACAATCCAGAGTAACCGTGAAGTGCACGGAATACCACGATATGGATGTACAGATCATCACCAAACACCCGAAAACATTCACTCTTGGAAGGTAAACTCGGCCAAAGTTAGGAACCAGCACGAAACAAGACTCTTTTCATCAAATGACTTTATTCCATTCCTCCATTTGGCGCCGCGTTCTCCTGTTAAAACCGCCGGCCGGAGTGGCCAAGCGGTTCTAGGTGCTACAGTCTGGAACAGCTCGACCGCTACAGTCACAGGTTCGAATCCTGCCTCGGGCATGGATGTGTGTGGTATCCTTAGGTTAGTTAGGTATAAGTAGTTCTTAGTTCTAGGGGACTGATGACCTCAGAAGTTAACTCCCATAGTGCTCAGATTTTTTTTTGTTTTGTTTTTTGTTACAGCCATTTGCATCACTGATGGAATTCCAACATGCCCCTGCTTCCACAGGTCCCCTCGTATTGTTTTGATGCTGGCAGGTTTAGCGTGTGCGACATTCAGGTCTACAGTGACTTTTTCAACCGTCCTCCTCTTAACTACCCCTCATAATCCTCTTGAATGATCGTCCGTCACGATCACTCAACAAACACTTCCATCCGGGTTGTGACTTTGCTAATGATTCTTTTCACCTTTCTTTGTATGCGGCTTACATCGTCGGTACGGAACCTCTTGAAACACTAAACACTTCTCAGTTAAAGAAACATCCACCATACGAATACCAACAATTTTCCCACTTTCGAATTCACGTATCTCCGACATAACGCTCTCACAACTACACGGAACCCTGTTACGAATACGACTGACACTTGCAATGTATTGAGGACATTATCCAGGTGCCGTTAGTGGGCAAACACAGCGGCGCCACATGCTGATTTGGCTAACATCTGCATATATGCCAAAGCATGCATTTCTCACGATGTTTTCATACTTTTGCCCAACCCTTATACGTATGTAAAAAGATGAGTTATTGCTGCAGACCATTAAGCAACTTGGATCCGAGGTCGGCAAGTAAAATTAGTAGTGGTAGTATCCCAATTTTACAGCAGGGGGCATAAGAGTTGCGAGTGTGTGGAAGGCAGAAGCTTTGGTCATGACTGGACGATTCATTGCCTTAGGAGCTGGAGCCACTATTCTATATGGGGTCCGTAGAAAAGTGGGAATCACCATGTGTCTTGCACCTACAAATTACTCGGTGCTGAACATGCCTGGCTCAGGCCGCCCAAGGGCTATTACTGCAGTAGATTACCGGATGACCGCTACCTACGGACTATGGCTCGGAGGAACTATGACAGGAACGTCACCAAGTTGAATAATGCTTTTCGTGCTGCCACAGGAAGTCATGTTACGACGCAAGCATTGCGCAATAGGTTAAATGATGCGCAACTTCAATCCCGACTTCCAAGGCAAGGTCCATCTTGGCAACCATGACACCACGCACTAAGGTACAGATGGGCCCAACAACATGCGTAATGGATCCCTCGGAACTGGCATCATCTCGTCTTCTTCGAAGAGAGTCGCATACGCCTCTAACCAGATAATCGTCGGAGACGTGTTCGGATGCAACCCGGTCAGACTGAACGCCTTAGACACACTGTCCAGCGAGTGCAGCAAGGTGGAGGTTCCCTGCTGTTTTGGAGTGGCATTATGTGGGGCCGATGTACACCGCTGGTGGTCATGCAGTGCGCCGCAACGGCTGTACGATACGTGAATGCCATACTCCTACAGACAACGCAACCATCCCTCCACATATTGGCGTGGCATTCGTCTTCATCGACGACAATTAGCGCCCCCATCGTGCACGTCTTGTGAATGACTTCCTGTAATATAACGACATCGCGTGGCTAGAGTGGCCATCATGTTCTCCAAACATGAAACCTATCGAACATACCAGGGATAGACTAAAAAGGGCTGTTTATGGACGACATGATCCGCCAACCACTCTGAGGGATCCACGCCGAATCGCCGTTGATGAGTGGGGCAATGTGGGCCAACAGTGCCATGAAGAATTTGTGGATGGTATGCCATGACGATTAGAGGCATGCATCAGTGCAAGAGGTCGTGCTACTGGGTATTAGAGGTGTCGGTGTGTACAGCAATTTGGAACACCACCTCTGAAGGCCTCGCTGTATGGTGGTACAACATGTAATGTGTGGTTTCCATGAGCAATAAAAAAGGGCGAAAATGATGTTTTGTTGATCAATATTCCAGTTTTCTGTATAGATTCCGGAACTCCTGGATCCGAGGTGATGCCAACTTACTTTTGATGTGTGTATTTTCTCTTTGACTGAGTTCGGAGTCTTGAACTCTATTCCGAATTAGTGCTGATATACGCTGTCGTTATTAGGTTGATATAACCTTACTAATAGTAGTGAGGGAGTAGGGACTTTTTGTGCTTTGCTGCCTGTTATTCGGTGCTTTTGCTTTTCTCTGTGGACCCATATTAAGGCACAGTAGCAACTTCTGCATAGTTGTTATCTACATAGCACGTACTCCCTATTTACTAAATCCATTTCCGCTTGATCATGTTTGAGCTGCCTCGTGACATCAGCGCCGTGTAGGCGCACTTGATCATTAGCAAAGTTTTTTTTCTTTTTTTAAGAGATCTCGCCGAAGTGTAGTTTGGAAGCTATCGTGTTGAATGGTGTTTCACTGATAAGGTCTTGTTGGTGTAAATGTTAATGTGCGGCTTTAATATTAATTCATTTTCAGTTTGTCACCTAAGCATTAACCTACTTTCCCTACGTTAAAAATTAATAAGGAAACTGAATTGCACTGGAGGCATAGCACTGTATGTGGCAGTGGCCAGTATCCAATTATTTTTATTTATATGGAGGCCACAGAACAAATAACGGAGCATGCGTAGTATTTTTGGAAAGGTTTCACGGCTTACAGCTTTTAAAGAATGTAAAGATTATATTTAAGTAGACATTATATAAGCTTTTCTGCTTTAGCACAAACGGCCCTAACTATGAAATTTTAACCGACGTTATGTTTAAATGAACCTTTGTCTGGTAACTGTTCAGCAGTTAGCTATAATGGTGGCTAACAAAATTAAAAAAAAAAAAGAAATATTAATGAAGATTGTTTCCAGATTCATGTCACCAGTGTACTTGAAAATAAGTGTATAATGAAAAGTACAGTCTGTATGTACTTTAGCCCAGTTCACCACACCGGTTCTCACTACTAAATGTTTCACATATACGGATTTTGTGTTCTGATGTCAACACCAAGAAGAAAGGGACTTGACACTTTTCATTTCACTCCAATAATAAAACGTCTGGAATCCCCCAAAGAGTACTAAAAGGAAACCACTAAATTTGGTTACACGTTAAATCACAGAAATCTGAAGGCTATAAAATCTACTAAATACTGAGGGACTACTATTATGATTAACTTTACTTGAAATGATCAGATTGAAAATATTGTGGGGAAAGTGAATCCGGGACTGAGATTTATCGGCAGAACACTAAGAGAATGCAACAGGTGTTCTAAAGAGAGTTTCTACACCGCGCTTGTCCGTCTACTTCTTGTGTATCACTGCGCGGTGTGGAATCCGCATCAGATTTGATTGACTGAGGACATCGGAAAAGTTCAAATATGGACAGCTCGTTGTGCATTATCCCTAAATCTCTAAATGGGAAAGAGAGTGTCAGGGGTGTGATACGTGAACTAGAGAGAAAATCATTAGAACAAAGACGATTTTCATTGCGGTAGGACATTCATATGAAATTTCGAGGAACAACTTTCTTCTCCGAATACGAAAATATTTAATGGGAACCCACCTGCATAGGAAGAAGTGATCGTCGTAATAAAATAAAACGGCGCTTGCATGTAAAGATGTAGATAGTCATTGTCTCGCGAGCTGTTCGAGAGTGGTACGCTAGAAAAATAACGTGAAGGTGGCTCCATGAACTCTGTGCGAGGCACCCAACTGTCAGTTTCACAGTAATCATGCAGATGTATATAGATGTAGAGACTACCTCAGAGTTGATATCCAAACAAACTGGTCGACTACGAAGGTCGTTCAATAAGTAATTCATCAATTTTTTTCTTCTAGAAGCAGGTCGGTTTCATTCACGATTCCAATACACCATATTATTTCCCGCTCTTTTGGCTATAAATCCCTATTTTCCAAAATAATCTCCGTTCAATGCGACGGCCTTAGGCCACTTTGCTTGGAAGACCTATATGCCCGAATGGTATCACTACTGTTCGACGTCGGATCCAATGTCTTGCTGCATCAATATCCTCACTGTCGTCCAAGGTACTACTGCCCGCGAAGTGAATCCTTTGTTGGGCCAAAGAGACAGAAGTCTGAAGGTGCGAGATGGAGTGGAGACCATAAATTACGGTTTCGTTCCTGGTTCGAAGTGATAAATCCATGTATCATCGCTTATGACGACGTTAGACTAAAAATTGTTACGATCGGCTTTTAAACGCGCAACCAATTTCGTGTAGATTGTCCTTCGTTGTTCTTTATGATCTTCTGTTATGAGAAGGCGACCGCAGCTGGCACAGCCCCTTGGTCACCCTAACTGGGGGATAAGTGTCAGCACTACCAATAGAGGCTTCCAGTTGTGCTGCGGGGTGTTTCATTGTGAACTGTCAATCAACTCACATGAGAGTATCCGCACGTTCAAACATTGTAGGTCTCACAGCTGCGTGCAGCTGTCCGGCACGCGGGAGAGAGCGGACAGGTGTGCGCGACCTTGTTCCAAAGATGGCAGATGCCTCGCCCAACGACACACCGTGGTTTTGTTCGCTTCCAGATCTTTGTAAACATTCTACCTACCTATCAATATCTGCTGAGCACCACCTCACTCCCTGGAACGCACCTCCGCCACAGGCGATATTTTGAAGGCTAATTCTAGCTCCGACACCTATCTCAACTTCATGAAACTATAGTGGCTGAAGCGCTATTATTCTACAATGTGCCACTACAAATTCCGCTGTTTTTTCAGTCGAAATTGGCCGAGAATAAAAAGTGTTCCATTACTTATCGCACGCCCCTTGTATATTCATGACGCGGTCATAACGCGTCCTAAATGCAACTGAACGTAAATGACAAGTCACTGCATCAGCGGTAGAGGGTAACATGACGGCCTCTTATCAGTTCTACGCCATCCACAGCGTTCCAGAGCGACCATTTTAAGAGTTGACTAGTATTTCGTCCAGAAAGCTTATTTTACTAGTTCGAGGAGGCGAGGTACAACCAATGGTAGCACTTAAAGCTATCAGCTTTTGTCATGATCTCAACTCCAACTGTAAACGTTTGTTGGTGTGGAGCTGTTACTTTTTCACCTATTGTAATGCATATTTCACAAAACAATTCAGTCGTCAGGTACACACATATTTTTATTTCGCTTTACCTGTTTCAGGAAATTAATTTATGATCTTCAGATTAGTAGTCTTCAGTAGATGATAAGTTAATTTGTTGAAACCGGTAAAGTGAAATAAAAATATATCTGCAACTGGTGACTAAATTTTATTTTGAAACTAGCCGAGTACCTGGCGTTGCCCAGTTGTGTAATTATTTCAATTCCATTAGTCCCTCTTCTGCTCCCCCTGCCCTCTCTGTCCATCCTCCTCTGTCCCCAAGCCCTATCTGTGTGCTTCTCCCCTCCTGTCTGACCACCTCCTCCATCCCCAGTATCTGTTCTCCTCCCACCCCTCTCCTCTCCTCTCCATCTGCTACTCCTTCCTCTCCTCGTCCATCTCCGGCTCTCTATCTCTCTGCTCTCTGTCCATCACGTACTTCCTTTATATGTCCATCTTCTATTTGCTTTGTATGTCCATTTCCCTTTCCCCTCTCTCGTCGTCCATCTCCTCCTCTCTCTGACTCGTATTTCCTTCCTGTGCCCATCTCCTGTTTTTCCTTTCCATCTCCTCTTCCCCCCTCTTGCTGTCCATCTCCTCCTCTTACCTTTCTCTACCTATCTCCTCCTCCTCCTCTTTTCTGCGCGTCGTACAACTACTCGTATATAGTTTTGTGGGTATATTCAGCTGCCTATGTGGATACTGTCTGCTTAATGTGTTGCGTAGAGAGTAGCGAATCGCTCAGACCTCTCACACACATTTTTTTTTACTTTTTTTTCAGTCATCAGTCCTCTGATTGGCTTGATGTGGCCCTCGAGAATTCCTGTCCTGTGCCAACCTTTTCATCTCAAATACTGGATGAATAAAATCGGGTACTCGTGCATCGTGTGCTACATTTCTTCGTCACCCATCCACACCCGCTTGACAGGTAGGTGTTTCTTATCCCCACACTGATTAATTCCAGAAAGTAAGAGATATATGTACAAGTTTGGTTCAAATTGGTGCGGCGGTTTCAGAGGGTATGTGGAACGTTCATACCGACATACACAGATTTTTAGAACATGTATGGATATCTTTATGTTCGTAATCCAATTTCGATGAAATGAGGCCTATACAGACCATACGGTGGCCAGAGCTATACTGAAGTTACCTGCAATACCTCCACGATGATTCGTCTAGTAGTTTTGGAAATTAGCGTGTTCAGACACACAGACACGGAAATTTTAGAACCACTTTAAGTTAAGACAGCTTTTCTTGGAGATTCGTTTTTGATTAAATAAAGCCTATAGTTTGCCCAAGGTATGCTGGAGTTACCAGAAGAAACCTATAGATATCCATCTTGTAGTTTAGAGGCCAACGTGTTCAAAGATAAAGAGGCCGACTCGATCGTTTTAATATTGGCATATAGATATACCAGTTCACTTGCTTGTTTTGAATATATAATAGCTGTGTTCACTGTCGCATGAGACGGCTACACGGGTAGCAGGGGCTGTGTGGTGTGGACTGGGCGGTTTTTTAGTTTAGAGGGTCTCGGAAAAACACAAGATGGCCTACATTCACAAAGGGTGCAGGCTGAACACAGGAACAACATAGATACACGAACCATTGGTATAACAGTTGTAAATTGTCGTACCTGTGTTTGGAAAGTAACAGAGTTCCAAGCGCTAATAGAAAGCGGTGATTCTCAAATCGTTATAGGCACTGAAAGCTGGCTGGAGCCGGGTATAAGCTCAGCCGAAATTTTTGCGAAGAACCCAACGGCGTTCCGAAAAAATAGGCTAAACACGGTTGGGGGTGGCGTGTTTGTTGCTGTTAGAAGTAGTT
The DNA here is from genome assembly GCF_023898315.1 of Schistocerca nitens. NCBI lineage: Eukaryota > Metazoa > Arthropoda > Insecta > Orthoptera > Acrididae > Schistocerca > Schistocerca nitens. Next base: position 194,704,247 of record NC_064620.1, on the reverse strand, counting down.
TAACGTGATTGAGGTAGACACATCCTGTGAGTTAGTATGGGCAGAGGTCATTGTTGGCAACCGGAATAAAATAATAATTGGATCCTTTTACCCACCTCCCAGTTCAGATGATACAGTTGCTGAAAGGTTCAAAGAAAACTTGAGTTTGATTTCATACCAGACTCATACGATAATAGTTGGTGGTGACTTTAATTTACCCTCCGTATGTAGGCGAAAATACATGTTTAATTCCGGAGGTACACATAAAATATCATCCGAAATTGTGCTAAACGTCTTCTTTGAAAATTATTTCGAGCAGTTACATCAAGAGCCCACGCGAATCGTAAACGGTTGTGAAAACACACTTGATCTCGTAGCAACAAATAATCCTGAGTTAATAACCAGCATCAAAACCGATTTAGGGATTAGTGAACACAGGTTTGTCGTTGCGAGATTGAATACTGTAATCCCCAAATCCTCGAAAAGTAAGTGAAAAATATACCTATTCAAAAAAGCAGATAAAAATTCACTTGACGCATTCCTGAGAGACAGTCTCCACTCATTCCAAATTAATAATATAAGTGTAGACCAGATGTAGCTTAGATTCAAAGAAATAGTATCGGCAGCGATTGAGAGGTTTATTTGAAATAAACTAACAAACGACGGAGCTGATTCTCTTTGGTACACAAAACGGTTTAAAACACTGTTGCAGAAACAACGGAACAAACATGCCAAATTTAAACACACGCAAAATTCCCAAGATTGGCGATCCTTTACACAAGCTTGAAAGTTAGAGCGGAGTTCAATGCGAGACGCCTATAACAGTTTCCACAACGAAACTTTGTCTCGAAACCTGGCAGAAAATCCAAAGAGATTCTCGTCGTATGTGAAGTAAGTTAGCGGCAAGAAACAATCATTGCCTTCTCTGCGCGATAACAATGGAGATACTATCGAAGACAGTGCTGCCAAAGCAGATTTACTAAACACAGCCTTCTGAAATGCCTTCACAATAGAAGACGAAGTAAATATTACAGAATTCGAATCGGGAACAGCTGCCAGCATGAGTAAAGTAGAAGTAAGTATCCTCGGAGTAGTGAAGCAACTCAAATTTCTTAATAAAAGCAAGTCTTTTGGTCCACACTGTTCACCAATTATTTCCTTTCGAAATATTCTGATGCATTACCTCCATACTTAACAATCATGTACAACCGTTCGCTCGACGAAAGATCCGTACCCAAAGACTGGAAAGTTGCACACGTCACACCAATATTCAAGAAAGGTACTAGGAGTAATCCACTAAATTACAGGCCCATATCGTTAACGTCGATATGCAGGAGGATTTTAGAACATATATTGTGTTCGAACATTATGAATTACCTCGAAGGAAATGGTCTATTGACACATAGTCAGCCGGCCGAAGTGGCCGTGCGGTTAAAGGCGCTGCAGTCTGGAACCGCAAGACCGCTACGGTCGCAGGTTCTAATCCTGCCTCGGGCATGGATGTTTGTGATGTCCTTAGGTTAGTTAGGTTTAACTAGTTCTAAGTTCTAGGGGACTAATGACCTCAGCAGTTGAGTCCCATAGTGCTCAGAGCCATTTGACACATAGTCAACATGGGTTTCGAAAATATCGTTCCTGTGAAACACAACTATCTCTTTATTCACATGAAGTGTTGAGTGCTACTGACAAGGGATTTCAGATCGATTCCGTATTCCTGTATTTCCGGAAGGCTTTTGACACTGTACCACACAAGCGGCTCGTAGTAAAATTGCGTGCTTATGGAATATCGTCTCAAATATGTGACTGGATTTGCGATTTCCTGTCAGAGAGGTCACAATTCGTAGTAACTGACGGAAGGTCATAGAGTAAAACAGAAGTGACTTCAGGTGTTCTCCAAGGTAGTGTTATAGGCCCTTTGCTGTTCCTTATCTATATAAACGATTTGGGAGACAATCTGAGCAGCCGTCTTAGGTTTCTCTGCAGGTGACGCTGTCGTTTATCGACTAATAAAGTCATCAGAAGATCAAAACAAACTGCAAAACAATTTAGAAAAAATATCTGAATGGTGGGAAAAGTAGCAGTTGACTCTAAGTAACGAAAAGTATGAGGTCATCCACAAGAGTACTAAAGGGAACTCGTTAAACGTCAGTTACACGATAAATCAGTCTAATCTAAAAGCCGTAAATTCAACTAAATACCTAGGTATTACAATTACGAACAACTTAAATTGGAAAGAACACATAGAAAATGTTGTGGGGAAGGCTAAACAACGGCTGCGTTTTATTGGCAGGACACTTAGAAAATGTAACAGATCTACTAAGGAGACTGCCCACACTACGCTTGTCCATCCTCTTTTAGAATACTGCTGCGCGGTGTGGGATCCTTACCAGGTAGGACTGACGGAATACATCGGAAAGGTTCAAAGAATGACAGCACGTTTTGTATTATTGCGAAATATGGGAGAGAGTGTCACAGAAATGATACAAGATTTGGGCAGGAAATCATTAAAAGAAAGGCAGTTTTCGTAGCGACGGAATCTTCTCACGACATTTCAATCACCAACTTTCTCCTCAGAATGCGAAAATATATTTTGACACCGACCTACATAGGGTGGAGCGATCACCACGATAAAATAAGGGAAATCAGAGCTTGTACGGAGAGATGTAGGTGTTCATTAATTCCGCGCGCTATACGAGATTGGAATAATAGAGAATTATGAAGGTGGTTAGATGAATCCTCTGCCAGGCACTTAAATGAGATTTGCAGAGCATCCATGTGGATATAGATGTAGATGTTTCTATTGCTACCATCTTCATATTATTCACAAGACACAAGTTTAAAAAACCTGTCTCATTCTAATGTTGACTTTATATAGCAGGTAACATGTAGAGACGTAGTGCTTGCCACACGTCTTACTTGTCTCGTTCTTACTGTGTCTTTGTGAGAAACTTTTCCATAATATCATCACTAATTTCAAATCCAGCCATAGTCTGTGCTAGCATGTATTTTATTCGGATATGCTATAATCATCAAACGTTTTCTGTACGCTTATCAGTTATTTAAATCGTTAGACATACTTAAGAGCCTTAAACCCTGTAGAGAAACCTTGCACTTACAGCTCTATAAGGGTCAACGAAGCCCAATAATTAAGAGAACATTATTATATTCATGAAATTGTGTATAAACTTATTTCCATCCATGCACTGCTGGTTCAATTCTCTGACAAACATTAGGTATATCGCAACCGTAAGTAACGGGCTCTATAACAGAATATACAGAATGTGAGCAAAGGGGAAAGATGAGGACGTATGCGAGGTAAGGTGAAAATATGAGAAAAATCTGAAAAAAGAGACAGAAACTGAATATATAAGAGGATACAATTATAAAAATCCCAAAAGACAGTAAAAAAATTATTTGCTATCGAAACTTTGAAAGGATGCGTGATAATACTGCCATGTAAGCAGGAGATCCCGGGCTCGAGTCCCGGTCGGGGCACACATTTTCAACATGTCCCCACTGAGGTATATCAACGCCTGTTTGCAGCTAGGGTGTCTATTTAATTATCATTTCACTGAAGAGAGAGACATGAAAATGGGATCCTCATCATTGAAAGAAGCGAGAACATGAAAAACCAGGACTGGATGTGGGCGACCTACGATTAAAGCAAGATGACGACAGGGAAAAAAAAGGGGAGTAGAAATTGAGAACTGTAACGAGTTTGCAACTTATATATACGACTTCGACTACGATCTTTTTCGTAGATCGTACAAGACGGATATAATGACGTTTGTACAACATTCAGAATCGTCGTTCTGTATTAAAAACAAGCGAAAATCACGAGATAAAAAGAAAAAAATATGAAATTTAAGAGCGAGTTTAATTTGTAATTTCAAACTCGTCTCAGAAGTTTCTCATCTGCCAACTATTATCTTACCTTTTCGCTGCTGCGTTCGGGAAAACGAGTTAGAACGCCACCTCAACACAGATGCCACGGCGTGCAAGTTCATTGCTTCCCGGAACGAAAAGGATATTCATCAACCTTCGGGGGTAGGGCGAGGTCTTCCCTGTCACCACGCAATAATTTGCTGGGAAGCCAGAAAACTAATCTTCTCCAAAATAACATTAATCACACATAGAGAAGTTTACTCTACCTTTTCAAGGTACTGGTTTCACTTCGTTGTTTTACTCTTCACGCAATGACATCTCAAGTTTTTGGGAACGCTTATGGCAAACACTTGAGTAAAAATTAAGTTCCACTCTTTTATCTTATGATTGGCCACTTATTAGAAATGTAATAAAGTTTGTTTGTTCCCCATAGTTTATTCCAGTTGGTTGTTTACCAAAGCTACATATTAAAAAAATTATCGTTGCTCAGATGCAGAGTAAAAGCTCTACATCGATCTATACTCGAAAATATAGATGTGGTCACCAAAGTTGACCACTAGAAAGTTTTCCGGGAAAATTAATCTTGCTCTATGTTGTTAATACGTCGCACTAGTTGTTTGTGACGGTGGCTGATGTCTTTATTTTTTATTCTGTCAAAAGAGTATCAGCATGATTCCTGTTGTTCCCAACCCTATATATGAATCATAATGAATCACAGAATGAATCGAACACATCGTCAGTTTCTGCTAACTCAGTCTTGACACTCTTTGCCATACTAGAGCACGAACAGAGAGGTTAGCTGTAGCGATCCGAAAGTAGTAGTTACGTTGCCCCCGTATGTTGGTGAGGCATGCGGCGAACTCCTTCAAAACGGTCGTTTCCCCCACCACGGCTTTGTACATATAGGTATCGATAGTGAAGCGACACTCTGACTGTGGACTCTAGGGAAGATGGGTGTGATTGACATTCACTCCATAATGAGTACATGGAAAATATTTGAATTTTCCTTAAGTGTACTACTATTCGGATTAACCATTCTTAATTACAGTTTTATGGCACTATTTGAAGTTTTGTTCATGGAAGTGCGTGTGCTTTTGTAATTAAATGAGGTGTTACAACTTTTGAGGGAATGTTTTGTGCGTTGACCAAAAGGGCCATTTGCTCTGAGCTACAAAAGGGAACCGACCTTCTGCTTAAAATTTATTAAGGTAAATTCACTACCATCTTTCACAAATAGATTAGGCGGAGTAGTTGCGTTTACAGTAAGATAAAACTTTTATGTTTTGTGAGACTAGGAGACTTAGGAAACCATACTTTATGTTGAGGGAGTGCCTATGTGTGTTGCATTAGGGATTTCAGAGAATGAATGAAATCATTAATGAGTGGTTTAGTTAGTTAATCTGTGTCGAGTTTTCAAATTTCCAATTAATTTTGTGTTGAAATACGTGTTCTTAGTAATGTAATAAAATAAGAATTATTTCTTTCTCTTTGCTATCAGTGTAATGTAGTAAAATGAATGTGAGCAGTGAATTTAGTAAAAAAGGAACACACATTAGTGCAATGGCTCAGCATAAAGGAGAAATTACTAATGTAGGAATATTATTAACAGAGTCATTTGTTGTTTAAGTTAGCCCGACGTGTATAAGCACTCAGTAAACTAGCTCAGTTCTCAGGGCAGTTACGTAATCGTCCATAATTTATTGTTCTTTTCTTATTTACACAACACTACAGATATTATTCCAGGCTCGTGAGAAGTCGTGTGCTTATTGCACCAGAGAATGTTTGAAAGTCTATTCGATGTACACTACTGCAATACGTAACGCAACCATCGTGGTTTCGTCTCGATTCCCCAGTATAAGATAACAAGAGTAGCATCTAGAAATCAAATCCTATAATGGAACTGGAATCCTGTGACCAGACCTTTTCTGCCTGGGATGTTATCTCGTTATATAAAGAAAATCTGTAGGTAAAATTGTTAAATAATTAGTAGCTGCTTCCGGTATCGTGGGATATTAACCCTAGCATTACCAACGGGGGGGCCTCAAAGGCCCATAAAGAATACCACAATTTATTTTATCATAAATCAAGTTTATTTACTTCTGATACCTCTAATAACAATTCAGAATCCTTAGACATTGTTTTTGTATACTGGATAATAAAAGATGTTATTATAATAGGAATAAAATGAACAAATCACGAGATTCAGTTTATATATTTTTTGGAATAATGTTTCAAAATAGTGTTTTCTTATAAAAACGACTTTTTTTATTCGATACACTACATGAAGCAAACAAAATTTACTGTCTCATTCTGCAACGCATTTTTCACACAACACTGTCTTCCTGCAGTGTTTCCCACAGACGTGTTTGTGGCACTGAGAGCAGGTAACAGTTGACTTTCCCAGCTTGTTGTACTTGATCTTTTTAGATGCAGCTTCTTGGCAGCATAGGTGGCACCGTCCACGTGTTCCTGGTTCTGCTGTTGAGGATGATGGTTCTACAGAGCAGCTGAGCTTCCGTTGTGTGATGCTTTCCATTGCCATTATTACTGGCTTCTGAAGTCCATACAAATTTTGTGCCCGTTTATCTACTTGAGATCTTATTAGTTCGAGACCTAAGTTAGTGATAAAAACTCTTCTGCGGTTTAGCAAATTCTTTTTCCAATTCGGAAAGTTGAGGAGGAAGAGTGAATATGCATTTATTGCTGCTATGTCAATGAGTGTGTAGAAGAGGGACAAAGGCCATCTTCTTGTTCCTCTCTTTGTGCTGTAGTGTCTTGCCATCTGGTCTATGGTGTCCACGCCTCCCTTTGTAGAATTATAAAAAAGATTTATGTTAGTCTTTTTTGAGTCTTCATTCAACACCCCTTCTGAGTGATAAGTTGAAAGCATCAACAGCAGTCGTTTTGACTTCTCGCGGACTAGCGTTGATGCAAGAGTAACTGGTGGCCTCTGTGTCTGAGGGTCAGTATAAGCAAAGATGGAAGAGTGTAAACTGCGGCCAGTTGTAGTCTTCAGCTCTTCAGGTATGTGTCGTCTGTTAGACTGTAGGGTGCCAACAAGTGTGAGGTGAAAATCAATCCATAGAGTCTCAGCAAGCTCCACTGAAGTATAGTACCGGTCTGTGGTAACATTACGGCCTGATTTTTCAATAGGTTTTATTAGTCTCTTTACAATTTCCATCGGTCCATTTGAATGCTGTGTATTTCCTGACTTGCCTGTATAGATGTCCATGCTGATCACATATCTAGTCTCAGAATCAGACAGCATTCGAAATAGAATGCCGTATTTTCCAGGTTTTTCTTTTAGAAACACCTTGAATGGACAGCGACCACGGAACAAAGACAACATCTCATCCACTGTTGTATGTAGACCAGGAATGAAATACAATGGAAGTGAAGAATTGAAGCTTTCAAAAATTTCCCTCATTGGAGCAAACTTGTCAGTCTGGCGACGAATTTCTCTTGTGTTCTTATCATCAAACCTCAATATTTTAGTCAATTCGAAAAATCGGGTCCGACTCATTGATCCATAGTACACTTGTCGGCCCTGAAGCAAAGACCATAAATCTTGGACAGGTATCTTATTGTTGTGATTTGAACCCATGATTAGCAAGAGTCCTATATAACAAAATAACTCATCTTCATCTGTGTGCTGAATACCTAGTCGAGAAGCCTCTTCATTTGAGTGTAGTTTTATTAGATTCATAATTTGAGGTGTAAAAAAGAGCTCTATAGCCTCTTTCGGAGGCGCAATTCTTCCTTGTTGTCCTAGCCCCATTCTTTCTCGCACTATATTTTGTACAGAACGCCGATATTGTCGAGATGGCTTCGTAATATACTCTCGTCCACTTTTTGCAATTAATTTATCACATTCCGTATCATTATCATCTGGTGGATTGGCTTCAACCTCATCTTCATTCTCAGACGATGAATCAGTTCTAATTTCTTCCACATCATCATCCACTTCACTTTCCTCTAAATCCCGATTCGTTCAAAACTTCTTCTAGCACTCTTTCAATGGAACTATCACGTAAACGATGTCTACTCATGTTGCTGGTTCAACAGCAGCAGAAACACTGAAAATAACAATGGTTCGCTTCATAATAATATGTCTGAAGGCAACAATGCCAAAATTCGTTTCATGGTAAGAATTTGAAACGAGAGACTCAACCTCGTAAATCTTTCCTTGCTATTACCGACGGGTGGGCTTCTAAGGCCCACAGAGAATTAAATCAAGTAAATGAATTTTAATTACATTTTTATTCCGAAATTCTGTAATGACTCAGTAGTACATTCAATAACGAACAATTACCTTTGCTTTCAAGTTCATATATCAAAGGGTGTGGATACAACATAGAAAAACTGAGTCAGTGGGCCTACGAGGCCCCCCCCGTTGGTAATGCTAGGGGTTAAACAAAGTTTATTGTCCTAACCGACGGCACGTCGCGTAGATGAGCTAAAAGAAAAGTGTTAAAGATTTTTCTAAGATGGCGCCTAACAATGAAAATTGTTTGTTAAGGCCCATAACTACTTAAGACAATTCAGGTATCATACTACCAATTGATTGACCACATACACAAATTCTATTGACAAAATGACCCTTATATTATTCTGGTTTTAAGTACTACTTACAATATTAGCTGGTACACCAAGATGAGCTTTACACAAGAACCACCTCTTAGGTCCGAATCCAAGCAGATAAGATAAGTGAAAGGCAAAGGAAAGATAGTTAATGCATATAAGCGCAAGAGTCCATGGAATAACATGTCCATTGTAGTTCTATCTCTTCTTCTTTGGCGCACTTGTCGAGTATAAAATATATCACAATATTTAGTTTACATTTTTTTTTAACTCAAGTCCACCCAGGAGAAGTCCACCCACGAGAGACAGTACATCTGTAAGTAGACTGTTTAGGTTTTCTTATTGGTAACGGCACATAGCGCTCTGTATGAAAATCACTGGATGTGCTGTGTGCAGTCTGTGGCTAGTTGGCATTGTTGTCTGCCATTGTAGTGTTGGGCAGTTGGTTATTAACAGCGTGTAGCGTTGCGCAGTTGGAGGTGAGCCGCCAGCAGTGGTGGATGTGGGGAAGTGAGATGCCGGATTTTTGAGAGCGGATGATCTGGACGTGTGACCATCAGAGACAGTACATTTGTACAACTGGATTTCACGAACTGATATATATAATATGACTTTTGAACAATATTAAGGTAAATACATTGTTTGTTCTCTTTCATAATCTTTCTTTTGCTAACTCTGCCTATCAGTAGTTCGTGCCTTCAGTAGTTTGAATCTTTTATTTAGCTAGCAGTAGGGGCTCTCGCTGTATTGCAGTAGTTCGAGTAACGAAGATTTTTGTGAGGTAAGTGATTTGTGAAAGGAATAGGTTAATGTTAGTCAGGATCATTCTTTTGTAGGGATTATTGAAAGTCAGATTGCGTTGCGCTAAACATATTGTGTGTCAGTTTAAGCACAGTCGTGTATAATTGTTCAAAGGGGACGTTTCAGATGTCGACCCTTAGCTGAGGGCCGGCCGTGGTGGCCGTGCGGTTCTAGGCGCTCCAGTCAGGAGCCGCGCTGCTGCTACAGTCGCAGGTTCGAATCCTGCCTCGGGCATGGGTGTGTGTGATGTCCTTAGTTAGGTTTAAGTAGTTCTAAGTTCTAGGGGACTGATGACCACAGCAGGTGAGTCCCATAGTGCTCAGAGCCATTTGAACCATTTGAACCTTAGCTGAGGATACCTCACTGGAATCTTCTGAAATTTGTGTAGTTAGTGTAGCTTTTGTTTATTGCTAGCGCGTGATTGTAGAGAGAATCTTCTTTGTAGTTGCAGTCTTTCATTGTTGTACAGTAAAACAGTTGTGGGAATGCATGTAGATTTGCACCAAGTATTTCGCAGCTGCGCTTGCGATTAACTAGATATTATTTTCAGTGCTATGTTAATGTGTTTTCTTATTTTTGCTCTTCAAATTGTGCTTTTCTGTGTTATCATGTGAAATATTGTGACAATTATGGCGTGTGAAAAACGTAACACTAGGCTCCAAAGTAAATTGAGAAATGATAGTGACGACGAGCGTAGCTTACCAGCATCACCGTGTAATGAATTAACTAATGTTCAAAGTAGTAATTTGGTAATTGTGCATAGGGAAGAGGAGCGGGCGTCAAATAATGGTGTAGACATTGGAACAATTAGTGAACAGGGAAGCATTATCGATCGATCGGTCGGCAACAGCCCTCCTCAGGAATCGGGAATGACAGTACACAATCATCCATTATTTCTCAAATAAGTCAAGACACATTTTCTGCTTTTCAAAATGTGAATATTGCCGGTGCAACTTCACTGCCGAAAAGCACTGAGGAACATGTTTCATACACCAGTGCATTGTTATTACAGTTAATGAAACAAATTGGACAAAGGCTACAAAAGTTAGACGCAATGGAACAGAAGCTTCAAAAGTTAGACTCAGTGGAACATACGCTTGAACAAACACGTGAAGATTTAACTACTGAGTTACATAAAATGGAATCGAAATGTCAAAAAGTATGTAATGACGTTAAAACACAAATTAGTGAGCATTTCCAACCCATTTTTTCGCGGCATGAAAATACGTTACAGAATCACGAAGCAGCCATAAAAGAACTGCAAACTATTGTTCATGAAAATCATGAGACCTTGCAAGCTAAAATTGATTCAGTTGCATCTACCGATTCGGTTACGCACTTTGCAAAAACTCAGGAAAACTTAAAGGACACAGTAGATACGATTTCAACACAAATGGACACCATGAAACTTGTTTCAGAAAAACACACCGAGGTAATAAGTACACTACTGGAGAAAGTAGCTGAACTTTCGGATCAGTTCACTAACTTATCTGCAAAGGTAGATGATGATCTGAATGACACAAGACCTGTAGTCATCACTGACACGGAAGAGTATGAACAAATTAAGAAATTCAAACCAAATGAGAATCAAATTAATACGCAACGCAAAAGAGAAATCCGGGAAGTGCAAGATCAGTTGGCACAAGTAATGCAAAAGTTACATATTTCAGAGGACACTCGCGCTCCAACACGGGAGGAGGGACTTAGAAATACGGAAATCCACAAAATAATAACACAGGGCATTTCGGAAATTATGAAAGAAAGTGGCAAGGTGCACCGAATTTTGAGATGGAACCGCCGACACGGCGTAACAATGACCGACATGCTACTCGCCGACACGGTGATTTTGACTATAAGCTGTTTATTACTACACGTAAATTCATAAACTTTAAGAATTCTGGCAACGACATTCATCCACAAGCGTGGCTCCATCAATTCTCTCATTGTTTTCCTCCCAAATGGTCATTAGAGCACAGATTAGAATTTATGTGTGGCTATTTAGAGAATGAACCAGCTGTAAGAATGCGATCGGTCATTCACGATTGTCACAGTGATGGAGAATTTTATCATGCCTTCCTCTCAGCATATTGGTCTCAAGCTACACAAGACCGAGTAAAACATACCAATATAATGATGAAACATTTCGAACAATCTGAATTTTCCCGTCTTGTGAAATATTTTGAAGACATGTTGCACAAGAATCATTGCCTGTCAATCCCATACAGCCCCTCAGAACTCATCCCCATTTACTTAATCAAATTACCTGAACATTTACGACATATTATTTTGGCAGGACGTTGCAAAGACGACATTGAAGCTTTTCAGGGACTCTTACAAGAATTAGAAATTGACACTGACAATCGCGGAACGCGAAAACAGGAACACAACAATTACAGGTCACATCCGTCACAATTCCGCGATGAAAGAAATAATAACTGGACACGACAAGCCTATTCTCACAACGCAAATCGTGATCAAAACAGACACCACCCATATGACAACCGTTGGCAGAATAATAGTTACAGAGAAAGATCGCACTTCCGTAATAATGAATATGACAGAGATAACCATAGGAACAGACGATATGGGAACCAAAACAGTTATTATCAAGGGAGACAGAATAATTTCAGATGCAACAGTTCAGCGTGCAGTTATGATTCCGGGGTAAGAAATATGTGAAAATATAAATACAGAAAGCATGCTTGGATAGGATTTTTTTGGTGGAAACAAATGTTGAAATAAGACGAAAGATCTATGGAATGAAGTTTTGAGTTGGACTGCAGTACCCAATGTTACAATGAAAACAAACCCTGTCCTTTCCTCCTATGTTATTCTGCTATGTGTTTGTGAACTCTTGTGTATTTGTGTTTTTCCTGTCTTTATGTGTTTAGCTACTACGATTTATGTTGTAGAATTTTTCTAGTACTAAGCTACATTCACTATGATGAGGAACACTGTTATCCTCAAATATAATTTGCATTAATAATATGTTATTTACTTTGTGAAGATGTTTAGACATTATTAATTCTGTTCTGTTTCAATGCTCATATGTGAAATTAATGTTTCAAAAACTATTCTCATTATTTTATTTATTTACTTATGTCATAATTCCTGTAATACTGATGTATATGTTATTTCGATTCTGATGTAAATCCTGTGCTACTGCAAATGTTACCTGTAATGTTATGTTCTTTGTACCTTTGTAATGGTATTCTTATGTTGTAAATTTATAATTGTATAGACACCAGTTCTTCAAATTAAGTATCATTTCACCGCACACGTTTATGTTGGTCATAGTATATGCACAATATGTGAAAAAAAAGAGCACTGTTAGTGCTCCCACGTGTGTTGGTAATTCAGCAAGGGACTGGTTAACAGCATTGCTGGTTCTAAGGACAATTTGAAATACTTTGTGAGTGCACAAGTCTTGGTTTATGGACTTGCTATATTCTCCGCAAGACACTTCGATGGTGATTGTGCACCCGCACAGTCGCAACAAATGGCTGCTGGCCGTCTCTACAAGGACTACAGTGGGTCTGCACCTTTGATGACCACCAATACCATTATTTCTACAAGGACTGAATTGGGTATACACCTTTGATGACTCATCAATACCATTATTTCTACAAGGAATTCAGTGGGTCTGCACCTCTGGTGGCCCAACAATACCGTAATCTCTACCAGGACAACAGTGGGTCTGCTCTTTGATGACCTACCTACCAATATTCTTCAAAACTTCGACTGACTCTGCTGTGGGTTTGCTCTGTTGTGGCCCATTACCTGTCTGCATGTCAAGAGTCAGCACTGTCTTTCCATTGGAAGGACAACACTACGTCTTCAAGACTGCATTGGAATTCACTATTTCCGTGTGCATTGTCTTTTACTGCTCAGACTTTGAGAAAAAAAAAAACTGCAATTTTACTGTGATGAATGATCAGGACTGTCTTTATGGACTGTGAGAAAATTTTAGCTTTTGACCAACATTGCATCAATAAGTGTGTGCATATGATTTCTTTGTTGTTGTAATTGTAAAATTTTTTTTAACAAATATGTATTGGCCAGTGCCCAAAACAATTTGTAAACTTTTTTGTGGGGAGCATGGGGGCTATGTAAGTAGGCTGTATAGGTTTTCTTATTGCTAACGCCACGTAGCGCTCTGTATGAAAATCACTGGCTGTGCTGTGTGCAGTCTTTGGCTAGTTTGCATTGTTGTCTGCCATTGTAGTGTTGGGCAGTTGGCTGTTAACAGCGTGTAGCGTTGCGCAGTTGGAGGTGAGCTGCCAGCAGTGGTGGATGTGGGGAAGTGAGATGCTTGATTTTTGAGAGCGGATGATCTGGACGTGTGACCATCAGAGACAGTACATTTGTAAGACTGGATGTCACGAACTGATATATATATATATATATATATATATATATATATATATATATAATATGACTTTTGAACCATATTACGGTGAATACATTGTTTGTTCTCTATCAAAATCTTTATTTCGCTAACTGTGCCTGTCAGTAGTTAGTGCCTTCAGTAGTTTGAATCTTTTATTTAGCTGGCAGTAGTGGCGCTCGCTGTATTGCAGTAGTTCGAGTAACGAAGATTTTTGTGAAGTAGGTGATTTGTCATAATTATAGGTTAATGTTAGTCAGGGCCATTCTTTTGTAGGGATTTTTGAAAGTCAGATAGTGTTGCGCTAAAAATATTGTTCAAAGGGACCGTTTCACATCTTCCGTTGTTCGTCGTTCGTTCTTGACCCAGCAAGAATACTTGAGACGCTCCGTAGACCCCTGTTTGTACCTGAATGAAAAGAGCTGGATTCCCGAAGTCCGTCTCCTATCTATACATGGCGTAAATTTCATCGTAATTCACGGTTCTTGTTTGATCAACTATGTTCACGGAGCACTGAATGCGCCTCGTCTCGAGAGACCTTATTTGGTGTCGACCGTTGCATGTTGGTATGCATGATCGATATTCTATTGTGTGCCCTAACAAACCGGTACTACATGCCCATCCTGTATCCGTTAATATGTAAAGTATTCTCTACACGTAATTAAAAGAAAGTTCAATGTCTTAGTGTGATTACTTAACGGTTCATATCATCATTAGTGAGGAAGACTCTCATATTTTCTTTACGTGTATTTAATGTGCAATGAGAGCTTCTTTTCTCTGTTAATAAACACTATATGAAGTTTTTAGTAATTACTATCACATGCAACCCCCACTAAATCATCGTCCCAGTATGTCAGACTGAATTATTGAAGGCTAACTGCATTATCTCATGGCACAGTAAGGTTATGGTTTGTCCTGATTATAATTAGTAAGTAACTTTATTTGCAGGGGTCCAATAAACTCATTCATCCATTCTCTTAAAGTAATTAGGATGTCGCTTTATTTTCAAAAAAATGTTTAAATGTGTTTGAATTCCCAAGGGACCAAACTGCTGAGGTCATCGGTCCCTAGACTTACACAATCCTTAAACTAACTTATGCTAACAACAAAACACACACCCATGCCCAAGGGAAGACTCGAACTTCTGGCGGGAGGGGCCGCGCAATTCGTGACATGGCGCCCCAGACCGCGTGTCGCTTTCTTTTCCTTTCCCCCTACCATCCCCCCCCCCCCTTTTTGCGTTTTTTAAATTTTAAATGTTTTTGAGAAATGATCAAAATGCTGTGGCAGATCGCATGATGCCCCACACAGATGAAAACTTCATTAATAAATCACTTTCAGTGAGGAGTGGAGTTTACAGTCAGCTGATCTTGTCACCAAGCAATCGCTGTACACAGGTTAGAGTTAGCTTACAGTTTACATGAAGGTAGGTGGATGGAATCATTCATGGAATCAATATTTAACACTAGGTTTTTGTCACGAGAGTAATATTTTTGTCTACTAGGCTGTGCGACAGTGTTCTTAAATGTATCTTAAAAGTTACAGCAGAGATTCATGAAGTAAGGGGGCGTGACACTCTTATTTGTTGGACTGAGGTTTTAAGAAGGCTGTTATGGTGCAGATTGAGTAAGGGAAATTTCATTGCGCAATTAAAAGTAATCTACATTTCCGAAGCACTCGTCATAATCTTTCACACGATGAAATACATATTTTTCTCTTCGTGACAAGTTGAAACACAGGGATTTTTTTTTACATAAAATGACAGAAAAATGTCGCAACACCAAGAAGGAGTTGAGCGATATAAACGACAGATCAAGTCTTTAAAAATTTCGCGCCAGTCGAATAAGAGCGGTGGTAGTGGCGGCACTTTTAAGATGCAAATCAAGTGTGCTCCAAATACACGCTGTGATGGTCAACAGCCTTTCAGGCTGGATGTCGTGGGTTGACGTCAGTCAAGAATGCCTCTAAGGAGACAAAGAAGCCATTATCAGCAACTCACCGAGTTTGAATAAGGTCCTGTAATAGGGCTGTGAGAAAATGGATGTTTTCGTGTGTGATACTGCGAAAGACTTGGCAGGAATGTAGCCACTGCACATGATTTGCTGCCAGCGATGGTCGCTAAAACGTACTGTCGCTCTAGATGGCCCCCACTACCGAGAGGAAAGACCATCATGTTCGGCGTATGGCTCTGGCTGCAGTAATTTGAGGAGCAGTTGGGACCACTGCGACACAACGAACTGTTATAAATCTGTTACTAAAAGGACAGCAACGAGCCAGACGTTCGGCGCGTGTACTTCACTGATCCAGCGCCATTGACATTTTCGACTTCAGTGGTGTCAAGCGAGAGCTCATTGGAGAGCAGGGTGGAGGTTTGCTGTGTTATCTGATGAAAGGTGGTCCGGCATCGGTGCCCGTTATGACCGGTGATGGCAAGAAGAAAGTTGGTTTAGGGCCTGCAAACAACGTCTGCGTACTCTACACACCTCGAGTGATGGGCTGTATGACTGTTTTCCATGACGCAACCTGACCGCAAATTAGTACGTCAGTCCGGTGATTCGACCTGATGTGCTGCCATTCATCAAGAGCATTTCAGGGCGTGTTTCCTAACAGGATAAAGCTCTCCACATATCGGTGTTGTAACCCAACACGGTCCACACTCCTAACATGCCCGGGTGGATTACCAGTTTTGTTTCAAATCGAACACACATTGGGCGTCATAAAACGATAACGTCACCTACAACCAGCATTAACCGTTCTGTTTTGACCGACGAAGTGCAACAGGCACGAAACTCCGTCCCTGAAACTAACATCCGTCTACTGTTAAACAGAATGCAGTCACGCTTGTAGGCTTGCATTCAACATTCTGGTGTTTGCACCGTTATTAACGTATCAGAATTTCGGAGTTGTAATGGATTATCTCGAGCTTACATTAATTTGTGATCTTGCAATATTATTCACTTACATATATTTCCTGGACAAACGTTTTCTCGCAATTTCAGTACTAGATATTATGTTGCGGTGTTGTTACTTCCTTTCCCGTCAGTGTAATTCAAAACATATTTTATTTTGTGAACAAACGTTCGAGCTTATTAGTGATGAACCGCAGTTCCCAAATATGTTATTTCACAGCTTTAATAAAAAAATATTCAGATGTAATTAATTTTCCATTGATTATAAAAGGTGTAAATGTGCACTGGTGACCTGTGATACCGTATGCTAATGATTATACTAAATGGTTGTGTTGGCTTCACTGGGAGTTATTTTGATTTGGCTGCCGATAAATATTCTACGTTATTAATTGATAGTTTCAGTTGCTAACGCTTTTTCTCAGATAAGAGACTAACAGTTAGAACTTTGGAATGAGGTTGTTCATCCTAATACCTAGATCAAGGGTTATAATCTCTGATGTGATAGAGTATCGGGATAAATACAAAAAACCTGGAAAACGGTCTTATTAGTATAGTTTCAAAACAGTGACAACTGAAAGCATTGCTAAGTCATGGATCAACCTACACGGTCCAGTCACATTAACGTGAAGGCAACCACTTTTTCAGCACAGTCGTGCTGAAAGAGAATTATTGAGATTCTGGAACGACAGCTGTGGCCGAGCGGTTCAAGGCGCTTTCGTCCGCAACTACGCTGCTGCTACGATCGCAGGTTCGAATCCTGACTCTAGCATGGTTGTGTGTGATGTCCTTAGGTTAGTGAAAGGTGTGAGGACCCATGGCGACTCCATCTGCGCTAGGTTTCTCGCTTGAGGATCAATGGCGGAAAGAGCCCGATTGATGGAGTCCCACAGATTTCTCTATTAGGTTTAAATCTGGGACGACTGGTGGTCAGGGAAGTAGGGTAAACTCGTCCTGGTGCTCTTCGAACCACGCACGTGCAGTGGAAGCTGTGTGACAAGTAGAAATGTCGGCCGACGTGCCGAGGAAAGCAAAACAAACAGCACGTAGTGATGAAAATGGTCCCCTAGGGGAGATGCATCCTTGTGTTGATCCACTGTGACTTCCAGAACGACGATGTCACCAAGCGGATGACATGAAAGCATTCTTAAGGTCATAATGCTCCAGCCTCCGGTCCAAACCCTTCTGAGGATTGTTCCAGGCCTATACAGGCCAACGTACGTCGATGTGGCATAAAACGCGATTCATGTGAAAACGTCACCTGTTGCCACTCAGTAGACGTCCAGTGGGGGTACAGGCGCGAATCCCAGCTACGTCCTTGTCGAACAACAGTCAGCATGGGTGCATGAGTCACGCGCCTGCTGCAAACGTCCATATACAGCATTGCCCGTCGAACTGTCGTTGAGGAGACGCTGTTGGTTGTCCATTGGCACGTCTGGGTGGTCAGTTGCTGGACAGTTGCATGGCTATTCGTCCGTACAGGTCTCTGCAGCCTTCGTTCACCCCTGTTCAAAACGGGTCAAATGGCTCTGAGCACTATGGGACTTAACATCTGAGGTCATCAGACCCCTAGAACTCAGAACTACTTAGACCTAACCAACATAATGACATCACACACATCCGTTCCCGATGCAGGATTCGAACCTGCGACCGTAGCGGTCGCGCGGTTCCAGACTTAATTGCCTAGAACTGCTCGGCCACACTGCTGCTAGACTCCAACCAATTGCGTATAATGACACAGAATGTTACATTATGTCCAATACCTGTTCACGGCTGGCAGACGAAAATGTGATGGGATTATGATGTGCCTGGTGCGCAATATGGCGATCCTCCCTTGCGGTAGTCAAATGTCTTCGGCTGGAAACCTGACGTGTATGGCTGCCCTCGCTTTCACATGCGGTCCAACATGAGGCCGCTATCACCTCTGAATGCCTCATAAATCTGAATATCGTGTGGTTTGACCAGTCGGTCAAATGGAGCCCCTGAAAGAAGCCCTTTCCGAAGTCTGTCTGCTGTGCTAATGGTATCTCACACTAGTCATGGCATTTCCATGTTCTTCATATTGTTCATTCAGTATCTGACGCTGTTGGCGCCTCTTATATAATATAAGAAGCCTGGAAACAACCTGAACTCGAACATCATTAATACACTGGTGGCCGTTCTGCAATGGAGAATTTAATTTCCTATCATTTGCTCAGCCGCCAGTTGTATTAAGGGTGTTTCAAAAATGACCGGTATATTTGAAACGGCAATAAAAACTAAACGAGCAGCGATAGAAATACACCGTTTGTTGCAATATCCTTGGGACAACAGTACATTTTCAGGCGGACAAACTTTCGAAGTTACAGTAGTTACAATTTTCAACAACAGATGGCGCTGCAAGTGATGTGAAAGATATAGAAGACAACGCAGTCTGTGGGTGCGCCATTCTGTACGTCGACTTTCTGCTGTAAGCGTGTGCTGTTCACAATGTGCAGGTGTGCTGTAGACAACATGGTTTATCCCTTAGAACAGAGGATTTTTCTGGTGTTGGAATTCCACCGCCTAGAACACAGTGTTGTTGCAACAAGACGAAGTTTTCAACGGAGGTTTAATGTAACCATAGGACCGAAAAGCGATACAATAATCTGTTTGAAAAATTTCAACGGACTGGGAACATGACGGATGAACGTGCTGGAAAGGTAGAGCGACCGCGTACGGCAACCACAGAGGACAACGCGCAGCTAGTGCAGCAGGTGATCCAACAGCGGCCTCGGGTCTCCGTTCGCCGTGTTGCAGCTGCAGTCCAAATGACGCCAACGTCCACGTATCGTCTCATGCGCCAGAGTTCACACCTCTATCCATACAAAATTCAAACGCGGCAACCCCTCAGCGCCGCTACCATTGCTGCACGAGAGACATTCGCTAACGATATAGTGCACAGGATTGATGACGGCGATATGCATGTGGGCAGCATTTGGTTTACTGACGAAGCTTATTTTTACCTGGACGGCTTCGTCAATAAACAGAACTGGCGCATATGGGGACCCGAAAAGCCCCATGTTGCAGTCCCATCGTCCCTACATCCTCAAAAAGTACTGGTCTGGGCCACCATGTCTTCCAAAGGAATCATTGGCCCATTTTTCAGATCCGAAACGATTACTGCATCACGCTATCTGGACATTCTTCGTGAGTTTGTGGCGGTACAAACTGCCTTAGACGACACTGCGAACACCTCGTGGTTTATGCAAGATGGTGCCCGGCCACATAGCACGCCCGACGTGTTTAATTTCCTGAATGAATATTTCGATGATCGTGTGATTGCTTTGGGCTATCCGAAACATACAGGAGGCGGCGTGGATTGGCCTCCCTATTCGCCAGACATGAACCCCTGTTACTTCTTTCTGTGGGGACACTTGAAAGACCAGGTGTACCGCCAGAATCCAGAAACAATTGAACAGCTGAAGCAGTACATCTCATCTGCATGTGAAGCCTTTCCGCCAGACACGTTGTCAAAGGTTTCGGGTAATTTCATTCAGAGACTACGCCATATTATTGCTACGCATGGTGGATATGTGGAAAATATCGTACTATAGAGTTTTCCAGACCGCAGCGCCATCTGTTCTTGAAAATTGTAACTACTGTAATTTCGAAAGTTTGTCTGCCTGAAAATGTACTGTTGTCCCAAGCATATTGCAACAAACGGTGTATTTCTATCGCTGCTCGTTTAGTTTTTATTGCCGTTTCAAATATACCGGTCATTTTTGAAACACCCTGTATATGTTGTATTGTATTACATTGTGTTGTATGGAACTGGGGACCTAGAAACGACGGGGAGGCTTCGTCCTCGGCGTAGCCCTCAGTGGTTCACGGCCCGACAACAGGCTACGACAGCCCATAACCCCACCGCCGCCCCACACCGACGGTTGGGCCCCCAGTGGAACCACCCGTGAAAGTCTCACACCAGACGAGTGTAACCCCAATGTTAGCGTGGTAGAGTAATTAGAGTAAATACCGGGCAGATTCGCGCAGGTGACCGGCAAGCCTTCCCTCTTGGCCTGGAAAGCAGTACGCTAGACCACACGGCTAACCGAGTGGGCCATATGTATGTTTCTTGGAGAGTATGGCTTTAGTTGAGTTAACCTCACAGGACATCACAATTTTTTTTTCTTTGTCATTGACACTGGTAGCATTAGGGGTGTAGATGCTGCGCACAGTAAGATGACTATGGGATTAAACAGAAGCTGCTATGTGGGAGAAAATAAATTCTTCAAGTGGCATTCGGAACAAGCTATATTATGTTTTGAAGTTTTAAATCAAAGTAGCAGATTTTTAGGTTTTTAGGAGTACTATCGAAACAATTACATAGGTGTTTTCACAGTCAGAAGTGGATCATTCGAACTTACCTGGAAGGGAGTTGTGGCGATGGGCGGATGCGGACAGTAGTTTAAAGTGATTCTCGAGCAGACTTTTTCTTCATCTCGTAGGTGTAGTTCGATTGGAATAAGCTATGGGCATTACATATGTGTGCCTAGTGCAGTATTTTAGCGGGATAGTGATGTAGTGCTAGGTTGGAACAGCATCAAGGTATCGAACATGCTGATTTCAGCACTGCCATCCAATTTACCCTTCTTCGATGAAGATCAACATAACTTTAAGTTGCTATTCAGTATTCACAAGTCAGTGTAAGTAGAAATGAAGGGCAATGTGGTAGATTCCGTAAGGCGTCATTCTGTTTTCGCAGGCGAAACAGTGCGAACAACCTACGAAATATAGCACAGAAATAAGTATTTGACTATGTAAACACCAGAATGAGTTGATTAAACCTAAGTATGTAATAATGATATTTGTCTGTTTAGGAAAACCGTAGCAAAACATCAAGTGGCAATTGTCGGCGAGTTACGAATTGCATTTTTCCGGAATAAAAGTTCAGAGCATTAGACGAACGTTTACTTCGTTCCGCTCATATTATGATGAAGACTTGTGACTAATTACAAAATTCTGCAGTGTGAGAGGAGGCAGTTATGTAAATAAAAAAGCTTTCTTGAGAGTTTGACACCTACTGAACTTAAGTATGCTTCACATTCATCAAGAGGTTTCACAAATTTATATTTTTTTCTATCACTTTGAAGCCCATGCTGAGGAATCTTCTTAAACTAGATTTCTAGGCTTGTAAAAAATTCGAATCTATTCTGAGAACCAAATCAACCGTCAGTCATTAATCATCAATACTTTCTATTAACACAGTGGAGTATACTATTTAATTGAACTCTATGCAATAGAAAGCTACATTACAAATTGTGGGTTTAGTGTAAATTAATCGATAGCTATCGATAGCTAGAAGCGGATCTAATTTCCAGTAAAATAACTGATATCAGCTGGAAGGTAAACACCCTATAAGAATGAAGGTTTGGTCTACAAATATCAGTGTTACCGTAAGTCGTTCAGAAAATAGTGGCTCCTATAAGTCCAACAAATGTAATGTCGTTGTCAACGTCTCGTTAAAAACAATTTTTCTAGCAAGAACGCAAAGGCCACAGAATGAGAAGAAAAACGACTCATCACGTTGACCTAAAATTGTGGAGAAGTTATAATGAGGATGTCACCGCGCTGGAGTTGTAATAAAAGTTTCAGACTGAAAATTACTCAGAATAGTGAAGTATGAAACTGAAAATTACTCGTAGGGAATGGAGAGATTCGTAATATGTTGCCCTTGAACTAGAGAATGTGTGGAATTTTGTATTCTGATTTTTGTTTTTCCTCGTTCACCTCTCCTTCAAAAGTCAACATGAACTGAAAATAACAAGACCAAATATTTTTAAAAGGACGACATTAACGACTTAAAACGAAATTTTTCGATTCAGGTATAGCATTCTGTACTTCCAAATTGACGGGACAGAACAAAACAATCACAGACAATGTAAATACATTAAATGGTAGAGACCAAAAGAGTTCCTAAACGTTCCTCTAAGATACAGGCATGACTTAAATAACTGTTTGTGACAAGTGGTCATCTTTAAAATCAGAACTTCAGAAAATAGGATAATTCCATAACAGATAAAATGGACTAATTGTCTGGTAATGGCACTTATTCTTTAAGATGACCTTACAATTCATAGTTACGGCAAATCGCGGAACTTGAATGAGTAAACTGAGAGATTCAGTATTATTTATTCCTTCGTCTCCGTCCCGGTTATTAATAGCACCATGTTGCCGTTAAGAGTGTACTTTAACAACTTCGGCAAGCGAACAGTGTACAGACTCCTTTGATTTATAACTTCAAAAAATAATATAGGTTGTTCCGAATGCCACTTGGAGAATTTATTTTCTCCCACATAGTAGCTTCTGTTTAATACCATAGTTTTCTTACTGTGCGCAGCATCTACACCCCTATTGCTACCAGTGTCAATGACAAAGGAAAAAAAAACTGTGAGGTCCTGTGAGGTTAACTCAACCAAAGCAATACTCTCCAGGAAACATACATATGGCCCACTCGGTTAGCCGTGTGGTCTAACGTACTGCTTTCCAGGCCAGGAGGGAAGGCTTGCCGGTCACCGCCACGAATCCGCCCGGTATTTACTCTAATTACTCTACCACGCTAACATTGGGGTTACACTCGTCTGGTGTGAGACGTTCACGGGTGGTTCCACTGGGGGCCCAACCGCGCAATAACCCTGTGATCGGAGTGGGGCGGCGGTGGGGTTATGGACTGTCGTAGCCTGTTGTCGGGTCGTGAACCACTGAGGGCTACGCCGAGGACGAAGCTTCTCCGTCGTTTCTAGGTCCCCAGTTCCATACAACACAATGTAACACAATACAACATACACTTACATAAACACAGCTTACGCAATGCCTGACAAAAAAGTAAATTGTCTAAAAGACATGGTAGAATGTCAGTGTAGCTTCTTTTACGTTAATACAACTGGCAGCTGAGCAAATGATAGAAATTAAATTATCCACGGCAGAACGGCCACCAGTGTATTAATGATGTTCGAGTTCAGGTTGTTCCCAGGCTTCATACGATATATAAGAGGCGCCAACAGCGTCAGATATTGGATGAACAATATGAAGAACATGGAAATGCCATGACTAGTGTGAGAGACCTTTAGCACACCAGACACGCTTCGGAAAGGGCTTCTTTCAGGGGCTCCATTTGACCGGCTGGTCAAAATACACGATATTCAGATTTATGAGGCATTCAGAGGTGATAGTGGCCTCTTGTTGGACCGCATGTGAAAGCGAGTGCAGCCATACACGTCAGGTTTCCAGCCGAAGACATTTGACTACCGTAAGGGAGGATCGCCATATTGCGCACCAGGCACATCATAATCCCATCACATTTTCGTCTGCCAGCCGTCAACAGGTATTGGACTTAATGTAACATTCTGTGTCATTATACGCAATTGGAGTCTAGCAGCAGCCCGACAAGGTAACCATCGTCCCATGCCTAGGCTACTGTTAACACTGTAACACAAAATGCTGTTCTGAAATGGTGTCGTGACCGGAAAGCATGGCGTCGCATTCTATTCAGCGATGAATCACGGTTCTTCAGTATCTTGGTTGACCAAACGTCCTCTCCCCCGCCCCTCCTCGTCGGAAATTACGGCGACGATCAGAGTACAGCTCATAGTTTCCCAACATTTTGGAGAGGCACAACGATGTTAATCCTGGTGCTGTGATGTGGGGAACCATCGAGGATGACTTCAGTCCACGACTGTTTGTGACTGAGTGAACTCTGATGTCACCCTCATGTGTGAACACACACGCGACATAATTATGATGGCTGTTTAATAGCACAACACTTCCCACAGAAGGCAAGTGTCTCTTTGGTCTTCATGTTTTTAATGAGCTCTTGTGGCCAACAAGTCCCCAGATCTGTCCCCCATAGAAAGTGTGACACCAGGTCGGATATGAACCCGTACCACTCCCAGTAGCCCGGATATCAACGTCCAGTAGCAACTGTTATAGTTCCTCCAAAGATCATATATCGGCTTTAAAACATCCTTCCTAGTCGAATCAGTGCGTGCCTCCATGCTAGAGAGCGTGCAACTTCTTACTGATAGATGGACTCATACTGCAAAGTTCTTCGTAAATTTGATTCGATTTTGTAATCACTAAAATGATATCACATACTTCCTCAAACAGGAAAATCACATTAATAGCGAAGTTACATTTTGTTTCCTTCTCCCCTTCTTGGTACTTCACTGTATTTGTCCGGCAGTTGGTATCTCACTTCTGTTTTCCTCCTCATGCCTCATCCCGTCTATCTGTTTGAAAACGGTCGTAAAGTCTTTAAGTGTCTTTTACCTTCCAGCCTACAAAAGCACTGACATAATCCTCCAGCAAGACGTCAATGCTCCCTGTGAAATCATCATTCGCTCCTGAACGTTATCAGTTTCAATAAAATCTTTGGTTTCCGTCTTTCTTTGCTTGTCACAAATCATTCAATTTTATGAGAAATATGGAGCTGAAGTCGCAGCTCAAAGGTGACATACAGTTGAAGAAAATAAAGCAGCCACTATTCTTTACACAGAAAAAATTTATTGTCTCGTTTCAGGGAGAACAATATCTCGGTGATAGATGACAGTGACCTAGAAAAAGCACTAGAAATTATTTAGGCAAAATAAGCCCAAACCTCTGTACAGCGCAACAAAAGATTTAAAAAAAAGACGTGTTCTGGTCAGCGATCATCTGCATCCCACTACTACCTAAATCCAGTCATATCGATTTGAATTTTACCCGCACAAAACACAGACCAGAAAGAAATACCATCAATATTCTGTAGAAAATTTGAACAACATGCCACGGACACAAATCTCTAAGGAATACTTAATTTAGTAGCTGAAGTCATATTCCTGGGTGGGCTGTGCTATTTTGAAATAAAAAATGTAATTCATAATTAGCAGTCCACTAATTTTGCCTTCTTGGATATTACTAGGGCAACGGCCTCGCTGCAGTGGCTACACCGGTTCCCGTGAGATCACGGAAGTTAAGGGCTGTCGGCCGTGGTCGGCACTTGGATGGGTGTCCATCCAGGCCGCCATGCGCTGTTGCCATTTTTCGGGGTGCACTCGGCCTCGTGATGCCAATTGAGGAGCTACTCCACCGATTAGTAGCGGCTATGGTCAAGAATACCATCAGAACGACCGGGAGAGCGGTGTGCTGACCCCACGCCCCTCCTACCCGCATCCTCCATTGAGGATGACACGGTGGTCGTATGGTCCCGGTAGGCCACTCGTGGCCTGAAGACGGAGTGAGTGAGTGGATATTACTAAGCTACGTCACAATAATTTTTTGCGCTTACAGTATGCCATATTCAAAATATTAGTGTGGGGGGAAAACAGCATGTTTTGGCATTCCTAATAATACACGAAGTAATTACAGACCTCGACGGCGGGTGGGCGCTGACTGAAATTGATGAGGAATGTCGAAAATTTGTACTGGACTGGGATTCGAACTAGCGTTTCTTGCTTACATCATTTCTCCATGTTGCTATTTATTGTTTATCATCTAACAACCATTCAAGTTCATTGTTGATAGCTTCACTCAGTTTATGTTTTACAGCGGCAGCCAACTCTCTGACCGAGCATTCTGAGCTATCGTGTCGGCTTTGCTAGGCATATGCACAGAGCACTGAGGCAGCCGGAGACACAGTGACCACTGCAAACTGAGCGCTACTGACAAGCGGTTTGCACTCGGCCCTTGTTAGGCCAATAGAAACTGCTTGACTGAGAAGCAGTGGCTCCAATCACGAAAACCCCTCACCACTGCGATGGCGCTATTTCGACGTGAGTCAACAATAGAGCCAACGTTCCTCAGTAAAAAAAAGCTGTTGCTGACTAGAAATTATTCGCAAACTGGCACGCATGTTATCATCCTGGAGTGTTATATACGATGTGTCGCAAGGGAAAAAATGATAGCAAAGCTTGGACCTAAATCGTTTACGGTCGTGGAGTGAATTATATTTAGAGCAGACACAGAGAGGTTATTCAGAGGCAATATACTGCCTTCTTTCGAGAACGGAAACATGTGTTCGGTGTGTTTGGAGAAAGTGACACCAGCATCAGCAAACAAGAGGACGCTACGCAGTCAAGGCCATCGAGCAGCCTTCAGTCAGTCCGTTGTGGTTACGTACGTTTCCAGTGCCCTCAATCCTTCTCTGTAAATTAATTTCATGAGCAACAAATGTACGAAATGTCTACACACATTCCAAAGTACAGGAGAGTTGTTATAAAATTAGTCACTAGAAACACTATTTATAAAAACAAGACATTAACTTACATTCAGCAAGGAAAAAATAGACGACAATTCATACCAATATTTACTGATAGCGAATGGAATATTCCAAGTAGGATAAAAATAAAACTAGAATCTTCCAAAAACCTTATTTTTCAACAAATGATGTACACAGCCGATCGGTGGCATAAAGTTGCAGCAAGCTGTTTTTCATGGAGGATTTAATCTATGATTTCTGCTTTAATATCTTAGTTCATAATGTGTGCTTGTAATTTTGAAGTAGTGTACGTTATGTGACTATTCTTTTGAAGAAGATACCCCTAGTATTATTGAAATTCGGTCAGGACTTCCTACAATAAACTTTACTTCTGTACATCATACGTTGAGCGCGTATTTACGGTTGCTGCTGTCAGCCGTATTTGAAACTGTGAGCGTTGTTCGTATTTATTTGGTCCTAAACGTTCTGTAATTAGAGAAGATGCTTTATCTGATTTGTTTCGCTTAAATGCTGAAATGTTCTTGACGGTCGTTCCTCAAGCATTTTGAATACACCCTTCAGTCGGGTATCCTGATTACTTTTTCCTACGTTATCAGTCTTCCCATTTATTTGATGCTGCCCGTCATTATTTCCTATTCTGTGCCACTTTCTTCATCTCATAGTACCATGTACACTCTCCATCGTCTATTATTCATGTCATATACTCCAATTTCTACCGGTCCCCAAAAATTGTTGATCGCTGTAGTTCCTTCTACAATGACGGAAGCTGCACACTTGTGTCTTAACACAAAACCTTGAAGTTGGTGTTTCCCAAATTGTCCTCTCCGCGCGGATTGAGCGAGTAACCTCCTGATTTCTTAACCTATTAATTCACTTCATTTCCAGGACTTTTCTCTAACACCACATCTCAAATGATTCTCCTTTTCCCCCCTTTTCATTACTTTAGAGATAGAAATAGTTTTGCTTGAGAACATGACTAAATAGAACAGTATACTATATGGAAAAATTCTTCTTGTTTTTGTTGTGCGTTTTTCTCACATCTGCGTAGGGTCCGAATGGTTATTGAAGATTATGGCATGATTAATTTCAGGGGTGGCCGGATGCCCTTCCTGTTTCCACCTCGTGAAACCCCAGGACAGAATCTGTGGACCACGATTGCCTGCGTGTACAGTGATTTTTGTGAAAGTGGAAATTTTGTAAAATGTAGTGAACCGTGCAACTGAGGCGGAACTTGGGTACCAGACCGGCCGTCAAGTAGTCGGATGTGAGAAATCGGCTAAAAAACCACGTGCAGGCTGGTCAGCACACCGACACTTGTCGTTAACCTGTCAGACGAATTTGATCCAAGACCAGGGCGATTCCCTTTGCCGAAATTGGTGCTTTAACACACAGCGGCTTTCCGGATGTCTAAGTGGAAAGTTTAATGATAATTTCCGCCCCTACCACAGTGGATTTGCTAAGGCACTGCACATTTTGGATGCCACAGCTTCATCATCAGGGTTGTAGGTGTAAGGACCTTCAGTGTTATGTCAAATCTCCGGTAACGTGTAACTGAAAATTTTATTTCTTTGTATCTGACTTCACAATGAAGTAATTTCCTCATTTTCAGCACACAGGGCTTTCAAAGATGAGTTTTTGAACACGTGAGAGTTAATTCACTGTTTATGTCACACACAAAAGGAATCAGCATTTATAATTTTAGGCATAAGTTTCTAAAACGTAGACATAGAAATGTGGGTCCTTGCGTAACAGGCGCTGCGCTTTTGATTGTGAGCGCAATTTAATTCTCCACTTTAATTTCGTTTTCTTCATAACGTCTTGTTTTAAAACAATACTGTCACTATCAGGTTCTCCTCTTTGAAAACCCATTATGTCTTGAGTGTTCAGTTTTATCTGTTAGCTTATGTTTTGTGAGCTCCAATCATTAAATTGAGATAAGATGAAAAAGGTCTTTATTTATATCCCATTAATCAGATGATATCTTGCCCAGTACACGTGACATATCCGTAGACTCCTGAGGTCGAGGGACATTCCTTTGTACCATGGGGGCTAGCGTTCTCATAGTGGGTAGGCGAGGCTGTTTCAAGCCTGTTCAGCTTAGAGACAGATTTATTATTTACAATTTACTACAGAATTCGCATGCCCATGTCTGGCGGGCGTCGAATCCATGGCCTTGGTAACAAAAGCATAGTCATTGAGGTACCTACAGATGCTACACCCGTCGCAACGCAATAATGTGTCGACCACGCGTGGCAAGCATTCTTCGGCGTAGGTGCGAGATGCATTAGTCAATAGCACTACTCTGCTACTGGGAAGGAGGCTGCAGGGATTTCCCAGAGGTAACGAGCGACGGGGGCATTGACATTAGTGATGCAAACCAAGGCCTTGATGT
This sequence comes from Schistocerca nitens, assembly GCF_023898315.1. Lineage (NCBI taxonomy): Eukaryota > Metazoa > Arthropoda > Insecta > Orthoptera > Acrididae > Schistocerca > Schistocerca nitens. Next base: position 194,675,103 of record NC_064620.1, on the reverse strand, counting down.
CTATCTGGTGGATGTCAGATGAATCAGTGGCTGGGAGCGCCTCACTTACACCCTTCACCCATCGGCGCTGCAGCTGGATCCCCAGCTAGGTGGTCGCACAGGATGGCAAATGGAGGTAGCTGCTGCAGCAGATGATAAGTGGGTGGTGATAATGGTCACATCACATAGCCCACTCAAGAGTGATTGCCAATTCGATACCACATGTTGGCTGGACGGCCAGTATTTACATGCACCAGGGTGTTCTTGTTGATAAACAGACACCCAAGGTGTCAAGGATTCCACCTCCTACAATGGTACTGAAGCGCCCCAGGTTACGGTAATACCATTGGTCAGTGACCAAGTGATTGTTCCCGTGTATCAAAATGGTTGTGGTGTCGAAATGCTGTGCTGGATTATTACAGCAACAGTGGTATTATAGTTACAGGCATTTAGACACATCCCTGTCTCTTCAGTACTGGATCAACTCTAGGTTTATTGTAGTTATCTGCTGCCTAGTCTTAATTTGTTCATTATTTTATTTTCACCTCAACATCAGTTGTCCACATAGTACTTTTTGTTATAAGAAGTCATCATCAATATTCCCTATGATGGAGGAGAGTTAGAAACAGCCAATGCATTTACCTCCAGTCTTTCGTTAAAAGCAAAAAACAATTACGGTAGGATGTAGAAATTGTGTCACAATGGGCACAGAATATTTCAGTTTCTTCCATGTTAACCACGGCATCATACAACTTGAATATTCCGACTGCGATGTAGAGGGTCATCACCCGGCTAAGATGGACGTATATGCGCTATACGAGAATCATGTTCCGGAAATTCTGTTGGACAGCAACCATAGGGTCACACATATAAACCTGGTATGATGGCGTGGGTACGACGTAGACTGAGTTTCTCGGCGCTGTCACCAGTTTCAGTGCAGCCTTGAATAATGGTTCTTTCCACTAATATTCTGTTGTTGGAACCTTGTCCATGTACTTGGCGAAATTCTTATAACAACTGTTGTTTTAGCTGATAGTGTGTGTTAAATTGTTTGCTTGTGATGGTAGACTCGCGTCTGTAGAGCAGTGTTGTTTCTCCTTAGTTTTGCTTTCAAATCTTGCGAAGCTATATTTGTCTTTTAAAATGTTTTTTATGTCATATAGTTCATTACAGTTATAGTATTTATGATTTTCTTCAGAATTAGAGACATTGGTTTGTCTAAATGTCGAATGTTCAGTTAGGACCAAATATCGCCAGGCAGCATAAATATTTTAATTATACTGTGTAATGTTTAATAAACTGGTTTTCAATTAGTGTAAAGTATAGTGCAGACAATCTGCCCAGTTCTCTGACCCACCATCTGCCCGGTACCACTATGGTAGGAACGCCTATGTCACAAAATTTCTTGAAGTACACCTTTCTGTAGCTAAATGTTATGTTTTAAAAAGGGTAGAAGCGAATAGGTACACATTTGTGAGAAATAGAGAAAAGATTTTTAAACTGTTTAATAACTGTACATGGGCATCTTCATTGGCATAGTTATGTTACGATTAAAATTTGACCGTCAGACAAGAGATTCAATTGCTGGTGTTGTATTTGGGTAATGTAATTAATCATTAGACGCCAGATACTGGTGATTTTTTTAAACAAAGATGTAAAAGGTACTGAAATCCTTCCTTTATATTCACACTATCTCGGTTGCATACAATGCAACACGGACTTTTCTGCATTCAGCAGTGAGTGTTACAGTACATTTACTCGTCACCTTGTTGTCATTCTCTTCCAATTTTTTATTCTTTACGTGTGTTGTTCTTCAGTTAGAAGTGGGTCTTCATCAGGAACAAAATGTTGGTGTTTTTCCAAGTCCTAAATTTATTAGACTTCATTCGATTCTTTCCTGAGGCATAATCTGTGGAGTACGTTGGAGACCCAGAATGACAATGTAACAAATCTGCCCTTTAAGCGCTGTATAAGTTATAATAAAACCCTCTCTTGTTTCGTCAAAAACTAAATGACAAAAAGTGCTCACAGAGAATCTGAACCTGCCTTGTCTTCCAACACCTTGAATTTGTTCAGAAATTTTGATCTTCCTGTCGTACGATTGCTACTAAGACTTGAATTCTAGTAAAATCAATGGCAGCAATCTCTGTGACAAGAAGTTTTTTAGGGTTTTAAACTTACAACAGTTAAGTCACGCCACAATCTTGTTCCCTGACTTTCCCATTCTAAATGCCAAAATCTCTAACACGGCGTAAAGTAGTGTGTAATATGTCTAGAAAGTAATGTATAATTGTCCTGAATTCTCCCAGAGTCAGTTAGGTACGATAGAAATTTGCTGAGACTGATTTTCATTCAGAGCCAAACAGATGACTGTGAACAGGCGACTTCCGGTGTATTATCGTGGAGTTTCGAACTTGAAATTTGTTGCCTGTGGAATTTATACAATTACAGGACATATGTCGATCACCTACCGACAATTTTACTGATAACTTGTTGCAGAACAAGTTGATAATATTCCTGTAAGGAATCTCACCCCTGCGCATTAAACAAGACGGTTATCGATCAAAGGCTGCATTTGGGGATAACCAGGTCGTCTAAACGCCGTACTTTCCACCTGTTCTTTTGGTACCGAAGAGCTTGATACAAGTATGGCGAGCAGCTAATTACAGAAGCCTGAATAATAAAACAACCCTTCTGTACTCCTGTTAAAGCAGAGTCGTCACAAACAGTCTGAAAAGCTTGAAAGCATGTTGCCGTGTACAGTGCGGTGAGAAATAAATCTTAAGAAAACAATTCGATACGTTGCGCCGTTTCCGATTTAATTAGCATCGAGGTTAGCCAGTCAGGTCGTTGCGAACGCAAATTCAAGAATCCTGCCAGAGGGGCAAACGAAAACTGTTCGGTTAGCTGAAACCGAACACGAAAGCACCGGAATCCATTGGACGGTAGTGAGTTAGATCCTTGACCTCGTCGAAAGTCCTGTCGGTTTCTGGGAACAGAACCTCTAGCAGGCTACTGGAAACTATTCCTGCCGCTTCAATGCCAATTATATCTGAAAAGGCGCAACTTACCGTATTTTTTCCTTAACAGATATTTCTCAGCATAATCAACCCTGCAAAACCCTAACAAGGTTTTTAGACTGTTTCTCACCAGCATACGAGGGTTGAAACTTTAATTGTGACAACTATTTATGTACAGCTCGTACAAAATAGATACGAGTTTCAAAGTTTTACTGACCTTCAAAGTAGTTACCAGCATTGTGTATAACCCGTTGCCAGCGATTAGGAAGACGTAGGATACTCTTAGCAGTGCCAGTAGTGTTGATAGTTCGAGTGGTTCGGTGTATTGCCCGACGAGTTTGTAGCAGTTCTGAAATGAATGCCGTGGAGTGTTTCCTTCAGTTTAGAAATAGAGTTGAATTTACGAGGGCTTAAGTCAGGGGAGTGCAGTATGTGGTATAGCATCTAGCAGCACCATCAGTCAAACAAATCAGTAACGTGTTGCACAGTACGTGCTTGAGCATTGTCCTGCTAAATGATGGTCAGGTCCTGCAGAAAGCGTCATCACTGCTGTCTCTAAGCTGGTCGTAGGTTGCGTTCCAAAAATGAACAATATAGAGACAGAAGTGATGACACTTCCTGTAGGAGCCGACCATCATTTTGCAGGACAATGCTCAAGCACGTACAGTGCAAGCTCTTACTGATTTGTTTCACTGATAGGGTTGCTAAGTGGTATACCACCTACTGCACTCCCCTGACTTAAGCCTTCGTTGGTTCATCTCGATCTATAAACTGAAGGTAACACTTCATGGTATTCGCTTCAGAAGTGCTACAAATTCGACTGACAGTAGACGGCGCCGCTCGAACTGTCAGCACAACTGGCACAGCTAAGAGTATCCTGCGACTTCCACATCGCTGGCAACGGGTTATACACACTGCTGGTGACTACTTTGGAGATCAGTAAAACTATGAAACACGTATGTATTTTGTAAGAGCTGTAAAATAGTTGCCACTATTAAAGTTCCAACCCTCGTTTATAGCAAATGTCATTGAAACAAGAATCGAAGCAACTAATTGCCATTGTACTTGGCTAGGACTAACATGCGTTTTAGTGTAGGCTGTGAAAAGAACCATTGGTTCTTTGTTTCGTCACGTCTCTTGAATATAAATTTAGATTTGTGTGTTGTTTAGACTCTCTTGTTATCTTTAGTTAATACTTTGAAGTTCTGATGCAACTAACAGAAGCGGTCCTGATGGTCAAACCATTTAAAGTTAAATCATCCAAATGAGAGATGCCGTTTTTAGGCCATACTGTCATCAGAAGACGTTAGCACCAGACTCACACGGAAGCAGTTTATAACTATACATCTCCTAAGAACGCGAAGGATACAGAAGGATTTACGGGGATAGCAAATTACCCTTAAGTGCACACATTATTTCTTCCAGTTCATAATGATTATTATGGTGTTGTCGTACTGTAATACTTGAGATTCCGAGGCTGCAACTAGAACTACACACCATCACATCTCTTTGTCTAATGTGTAAGTCTTCATCACAATAAACTGAGCTTGATGGTCAGCAGTAATTTAAAAGCTGACTACCATAAATAATTATCTGTGTTGGTCTCGGCATCAACAATCAGAATTGGAAATTGTCAACTGTCACGTGTTAAATATGTGTACGGTTATTAATACAAATAATGGATTATGTGAAAAACTTACATATCACCACTGTTCCCTAATCATATCACGCAATGCTGCCTCTTGGACCCCTAGGTGATCCTTACCTGAACACTGGAAACGATGCCCTGCTCTGTTATTACCAAATACCTGAAACAATACCATCAAGCAGTGTCTCTGCCATTAAGAAGTACCATTTAATGATCCTTAGACATATATGTATGTTCAAAGGAACATTGCGTCTCACTTCCTAATAATACAATCGTTGCTGCTTAGTTTTTATTCGCCAATACCAGGCCCTCGGCTCTCCATAAATAAGGTCGTGGACCGGAATATACGTAAAGTACTAGTGCACCCTGTGACACGTAGACGACGACATATGGAAGTTTAGATCTTCTATGATTCGTACACAGATAGCTGAAACAGTTAAGGTGACCTCTCGAGTTAAGCAGGACGTCTGGGTTCGAATGCAGGACAGCACATATTTTCTTGTTGTCATTCCAATGCACAGCCGATGGTGGTTCATATTCGCAATTGCGAATACATTTCCTGTACCTCAGATAATCACTGAGGAGCATGCGCCTGAAAGAAATCACTGCGCTACATTTACGCTTGAAATTAATTTAGCTGCTAGCCGAAACTCGAAACGCTCCTAGAGAATGCAGGTAGCTGGCTACAGTGTGTCTCAGGAACATTATGTTAACTTCATCCACAAGAATGATGACAAATATTAGGAACGAGGATTAACTAATTTAAAGGGGTGTCTTAAACTAAAGTTATATTGAAACTCAGCACCAACTGAATAATTTCGATTGGCATGGGAACTTCCGGTCTTCTTTAGGCAATTTCATTATGAGAGCGATAGAAAAATCAACCAAGGCGAAGCGTGTAAACAATTTTCGTAATATTAACTCCTTACTTTATTCAAAGTGCTTTTAAAAGTATTCAGTAATAATTTACTAGTTCCCAAAACCCATGACTGATAATCATAAAATGTAATGTGTCGATCGGAATTTCATCTTTCTCGTAAAAAGTAACTCGTAGGATTTTTTATATAATAAAACGGTCCCAACCACATAATGATGTTTATTTACTCTACTGGTGATCGACTATTTACTATCAAAAATAGACTTGATCACAGGTTATTTATTATGGTGACCAGTTTCGACCACTAATGTGGTCATCTTGAGACCTACAAGTCGTACACAAAGCTTTAATTAGAGGGCTACATACATTAAAGAAATACATAAAGTTATAAAGCTATAAAACGATGAATTACCAATGAGAAAGGACCTCCTTCTGCTATGTAAATGGAAGTCTCTTATTACACCAGTAAATCGTATTTGTGCAGCATGTATGATACATTTCAGTTAACAATTATTGCAGCCTGCTCATTGAAAATCGTTTCAATAAAGACATGTTGCTGCTGAGTAGTACATCGTCTGACGTGTCAGTCTTTGCCATTCCACTTTCGCCACAACTTAGTTAGAGAGAAGCCTACTGACATCTTTCCACTTGGCGTTTATCTTCACCATGGCCACCACTAGTTTGCCTATCGACTTTACAACAACTTCAGTGGAGAGAAGCCTACTGCCACATCTTTGGAACGGCGTCCAACTTCACCATTGCATCCAGTGGTTCCAGATGGTTCACTAACAGACCCTCAGAGGGCAACCAGTGTACTGTCAAAACGAAGTTAATTTTTCCTACACGTTTAAATATTTTTAACGCTTTTTAATTGACAATAGCTGTTAAATGAACTAAGTTTAGTGTGTGTTTATTTTCCTTTCTTGACATGGTTCTTTTAACTAAGAGATTTTACATTGTTATTCGACCTAGAACCCATTGAGTGGTAATGACATCATTCCGTCAGAAGTGGGTAGAGCCTCCATTATATATAGTAAGACGTGCACTGGTTTCTCTAGTAGTTACTCTCCAGCAGAAGGAGGTCCTTGCTCATTGGTAATTCCTCGTTATAAAGCTTTATAACTTTATGTATTTTCTTTAATGTATTTAGCCCTCTAATTAAAGCTTTGTATACGACTTGTAGGTCTGAAGATGACCACAGTAGTGGTCGAAACCGGCAACCATAATAAATAAATTGTGATCAAGGCTGTTTCTGATAGTAAATATTTGTACTTTGATCACTGTTCACTCCCACAATGTATTCAAAAGTTATTAAATACAGGTGATCTGTTTCGAGCACTGCTCTAGTCATCATCTGACGACTTACTCCATGGGTCTCTGCAGCAGCTGGTAAGGAGCAGGCGCCACTATTGGAGGTTGATAAACACTGCAGCCCTTTCACGACATCCGAATAGGGCTTCTGCTGCTATTAAAATTTCCCACTCCAATCATCAACCAATTTAGTTATAGTCGTAGATGCTTTTTTCTGAGTTGAGGAGCGTGTGGGACAGAGCCATGTATTGAATCTCCCAGGCAGTCTTAGCTCCTGATAACCAGTATTGATGACAATGTCTTGGATTGCTTCTAAAGCTTTCCTCCGCCGTGACTCAGGAAGTGATGGCATGTGACACTGTTCGTCATGATCCGTCCGTTGGATCGACACGCCAAGGGGAGACTGCACCCAAAAATTTAACTTTTCTTCTTCTTTGGGATTTCAACCGAAAACCTATCTAGAACTTCATTGCTTTTTGAATTATGATTTTTAAACTAATTTTTTATTCTGTTTTTCAAAGCCAACTTGTAGTACTTGGGTTTAAATTTTTCCATTTCAGATTTTTAGTTATATTCAGCATATTGTTCAACAGCTCTATGCATTCATTTTTACAGAGGAATGTTATTACTTTACTTTCAGTATTTATTTCTAGTTTAAATTTAAATACCAGCCGCCGTGGCAGAGTGGTTCTAGGCTTCAGTCTGGAACCGCGCGACCGCTACGGTCGCAGGTTCGAATCCTGCATTGGGCATGGATGTGTGTGATGTCCTTAGGTTAGTTAGGTTTAAGTAGTTCTAAGTTCTGGGGGACTGATGACCTCAGATGTTAAGTCCCATAGAGCTGAGAGCCATTTGAGCCATTTCTTGAATTTAAATTTTCTTTTAATAACAATACTTAAGTCAACTAATATAGTAGACAAAGTATATTATCGATAATATTAATGCACATAAGTATGCAAATACTTCAACACTACTTCCTGCTAAGTTTCATTGAAATAGGTTAATATTTATCATAAAAAAGTTATTCTGAATTTAGAGAAAACAGAACTTACGCACATAGACTGAAGTGGGAAGTGAAAATTTATACCAAGCTCTGTAATCGAAGCCACGTCTTCTGCTTACTAGGCACATGCGTTAGCCACTAATCCACCTTGGCACAGTGGTTCACACAACTGCACTGATTATCCTGGTACGCCTCTCTCCTCACTCCAAATTCTCACTGCCACCCCAGTCTACTTTAAATCTCTCCTTGCACAGGAAAAAAATTTTATGGGAAAATGAAATTAAAAATTTTCTTGAAAAACGAATACAAGTACAACGGGCATTCAATATGCAATGCAACACTTTTTTTTCTTAAGGCATGTTGCTTTTATTCAGGATTCCAATACATCATATTATTCCCTACTATTTTGGCGACAAAATACTATTTTTTAACGTAATCTCCATTCAGTGGGACCGCCTCACGCCACCTTACTGGGAGGGGTTGTACTGCCGCAGGTACCATTCTACTGGCCGACATCTGAGCCAACGTCCAATATTAGTATTGGTTAGAAACAGTCTCGGTTGCAATTTTAGTTTTATTTTTCAGCTACGCGTTTCGCCTTATTTAGGCATCTTCAGGTTATCTTAATTTGGTATTTCTTAGAGGAATCCTTTAGTCAGTGTAGCCAAAGGGCTAAGATGCCTAAATAAGGCGAAATGCGTAGTTGAAAAATAAAAAACTAAAATTGCAACCAAGACTGTTTTTAACCAATACGGTTGAGCACTGGTTTGCTGTATGCCACATAAGGACTGGAAGAATCTCTAACGTCGAATATCTTGCTGCATCAATAGCCTGTCACGTACAGCTGCCCACAGGAGTGCAGTCTTTATTGAGTGAAAGAGATGGAAGTCTGAAGGTGAGAGATCTGGGCTATACAGTGAAGTTTTTTAGCAGATGCGTGAGGCCATGCGTTTTCATTGAGAAGGAAAAGTTCGTTTGCATTTTTGTAGCGACTAAAACGCTGAATTCGTTTCTTCAAATTCTTGAGGGTGCACAATACATTTCATAGTTGATTGTTGCACCATGAGTTAGGGAGTCTAACAGAATAACCGCTTCAGAGTCCCAGGAAACCGTCGCCATGACGTTACCAGCTAAGGCTGAGGCTTTGAACTTTTCCTTCGGAGGAGATGTGGTGTGCCCCTAGGTTGCCATTTTTTTCCGATCACAAGTGATGAAGCCCCGATTCATTGCCTGTGACGATGTTCGACAAATAACTGTGGCGGTCAGCCGCATAAGTCGCTGGCAACTCCACACAGATAGTCCTTCGTTCATCTTTATGGTCTTCTTTAAGTGGTAAAGAGACCAGCGGACAGACACATGTGAACGGGTGTGTCAGCACTGCCAACTGGCAATGCCAAGAGCGTGTCGAGAGGTTCAGATGCACAGTGAGGTGTTTGTTGTGATCAGTCATCACCCCGGACGAGCGTGTCTACACGTTCTAACATTGCAGGAGTCACAGCTGTGTGCGGCTGTCCGGCACACGGGAGATATGAAAGATTTGCGCGATCTTGGTGCGATGATAATAGATGCTTTGCACAACGGCTCACCGTGCTTTTGTTTACTGTAAAGTATTCATGCACATTCGGCACGTGCCTACGAATGTCTGCGATGCTCTGATTTTCAGCCAAAAGAAACTCAATGAGAGCGCTCTGCTAGCAACGCGCCTCCGTTACAGACACCATTTTCAGGGCTATGTATAGCACCACCATCTATCGGAACTTCATGACACTGTAGAGGCTGCAGCGTGAACATGACACCATGTATCACAACGAATTCTGTATTTTTTCAAACGGAATTGGTGGAGAACATAATATGTGCCCTACTTATTGAACGCCTCTGGTACAAGACACATACCTATTAACATTCACCAGCTCCATACGTTTTCTCTTCCAGCTCCTGTAAGACTTCTTCTTATAATTACTAAATCAGGGTAGACGTTTTCTTCCATTTTTCATCCAACAGGCAGCATCTCATGGATACATCGTTGATCTCAAATGCAGCAGATCTCCTTCTGGAAGGGTGACAAAGGACTGCTACTACTCCTGCTCTCTTCATTCTTCAAAAAATCCATATTGAACCTAATTATAGTTTGTCTACAAGACCCAAACTTTCTTTTTTACTTTTTTCTCTTTAGAACTCTAAGACCAAATGACATTGTGCTAAATTTCATTTAAATTTTATGTCTCGTCATCATTGCGTCTTTCCAGTAGTCCATCAGATGCAACTCTCTGACGTACAGGTATTCTCTTGTCCACATTGGCAGGTGTTAGCATTCCACAGCCCCTCAAGTAGTCCGTATTTCAAATATTTCTTAGACGTGCTTGTAATTCGAGTACAGAGAAATCGTTTTGGTATCTAAGAATAAACACTCCAGTGCTGAAATAGCCATTAAATTTACTTGAAAAAAATTGAAATTTCAGGGTACAGTCTTCCCTTAAGCTCGGTGCACCCGTGGTGCTCTTCGACAGCAGTGGTCTATACGCCGGAACCTGGTTTCACCCTCTGCCTTTTCTTGTCATTATCATACAACTGAAACATAACACCACATGATATACACGATATATACGTGACAATTACAAGCATCTAACTGTAAAAGCTCATACACACCGCAACCTCCCCATCCGCAACGAAAGGGGCCGTTGTGGGTGGAGGGAGAACATTCTTTCCGACAGGCAGCTAAACCCACTCCGCGGAATATCTCGGCCAGCAATACCATTTGGCATTTACACTAAGTACATTTGCTTACAATAACCTGCAGCTAACAGTTTAGAAAGAAAGACGACGCTATAACTTAAAAATAGAAAATTGAATTTGTCATCATTTTAACTTCTACAAACAAACCGTATATACTTGAATGTGTTATATAGTATATCGTAGTATATCGTCAACTCCGCTAGAGACGGTTACACAGCAAAGATAACTGAATTGAGATTCTTGTAATTCGAGGCTACAGATGATTACGTAGTAACACATATATCGAATTTGTGTTACTACGTAATCATCTGTAGCCTCGAATTACAAGAATCTCAATTCAGTTATCTTTGCTGTGTTTATATATATATATATATATATATATATATATATATATATATATATATATATATAATGGTTAAAGGTATCCGCAATAACAAGCCGCCGACTGCGAGAGAATGCCGTCTCAAAACAAAACCAGCAAAATATTACTTAACTACCCTTATAGACACGATCTGCCAATAGGGAACTAGTATCTGACGGTCAAACGTATACACTAAACAGTATGAACGAACTGACAGATCAGGCTACTATTAAACAAGCACGAGATTGCAGTAAGTCGGAGCCGAACATAAGAAAAAGGCAAAAAAAAAAAATCGAGATGAGACATCGTAACAAATCAGCTGATACTTCGAAAAAGCTTTTGCTGCAGCTATCGGTTTGTTCATTTAAAAACTGATTTCGGTAGTTTTTACATTAGTAAAAATTTAGACCCATTCATATGTGCCGAAATTCCAGCTTTCATAGCTTGCCTGATATCAAAATATTGATCTAAACATGCAACTTTTTCTTATTTCATTTAATGAGAACCAACAACAATTAAGTATTACATACGTTGCAATGTGTTCCTAAGCGAACATCTGCCCATACGACCTACATCAGGTTTTTCTATTTATCTAATAGTTTTGATTTTGTTCCACAAACGGTAGTTTGAGTATCCAGCCAGGATAGCCGTGGGTATTAAGGGACCACACGGTGACAGTTTGGGTACACATATTGCGTCCCGAAGTTAACCTTGCCGACTCTGCGCCGATGCGGGACAAAGGATCAAGGAGTACGAAGTGGTAGTTCGTTAGTGACTAGTCAGGCTTTTGACGATTTGTATATTTGTAAACGAAAGGAAATTTAACAATATCATTCACTTATCGAGAATACTTTAATATTTCCAAATGCCGAGTGACTGTACCCTGACGTTACTGAGGAGAGTTTAGATATTTTACAATCTTAGCGTAAGCGTTTTCGCTTAGAAGTGGGAAAGATGCCATAAAAACAGGAGTGAAATCAGTTGACCAACTTTTATTTGGAGTTACCCAGTATATAGGAGGTCTGGTAATAGTCCGTGCTCATGCCAGCAGCGATACGTGCGTACAGGAAAACGGAAGTGGTGTACGCGGAAAGAGACGAAACTTCGCCGGGGAGGTGGTGATGAGGGAGTTGGGGACGTTACGGCAAAACCGCCAGCGCATTCGAGAGCGAGAGTGGCGTTTGGCCGACCCGGCGTTGCGGTTAGCCAGCGCCGAGCCAGGCGGTCCACCGAGGAAGGGAGCGTAGCATTGACCCAACCGCGAACTGAAACTGCTGTCCCACGTTACCCGACGAACCTAGCAAAGGACGTGAACACACTCAAATTCAGCTTTACGTGGTAAGGACTACATCTGTAAACAGAAAGGAATACTTCAGAACAGGAAATTTCTTCTTTTCCCTTCCCGCTTTATGTTATTTATTTCCTGTTACAATTTCCACCTTCTCCTCAGAATATTTGGGTCTTATTGTTTTATTTTTTCTATACATTTACTGGTAATGTTTCAGTGTCCAACGTATTCAGATTTTCACTCTCCTAACTTTTTACTATTCTTTTGCAGTGAATATATTTATTTCTTTATCAGCAGTTACAAAACTGCCCAATCTTTTACATACCTTGAAACCTCTTAAGGAAACGTATGTCTGTAATCAGGATATGCATCTCTTGTTTGCTGTATATTATACAAAAGAGCTTCCGTAAGAGAGTTTTAGCACATCAAAAGCTTTATAAAACTTAAATTTCGTAGTTAGTGATGGTAGAGGTGGTATTTTGATTAGACATCTTACAACTGTTACACAGATATTCTATAACGTATTCATCTTCTTTTGCACACCTTTGTTATAATTGTGTGTTATATCAAAGACGAGATATGTGAAGTTTTTTCTTGTTCAATAATTTTACTTTTAATGCCAGTTTCTTTTGACGTTTTATGTAGCCTACGAATTCATAGTTTCAGTTTTATGCTCCTTACGTGCAAGACATACTTTACATACTGTGTAATGTAGGACATGCAATATAAAACTCACTAACATAGCAGGGAGATAAAGACGGGTGATAGCAAGTTGAACGTACGCCAGTTATACAAAACTCCGTTTTTTCTCAGTACCCAAACATGTTTCGGCACTACTGTGCCGTCATCAGTGGGTTTTTGGTTTTATTTATTCTGCATTGCGAAAATTTTTGTTAAATGATTATAAAATTATGTGTATCTTTAGTTCAAATAACAGTTCGTTTCTTTTTGTAAAATAACTCTACATTTGGTGTGCATGAATTTTCTGGATCACTTGTTTGTTAACAATTTTAACTGCAAACACGGCCAATGCAAATATCTGCAAATCAAAATAATGAAACTGAAGGTAGCTTGTCTGACTAGTATTCAAACAGCCTGGATCATGTTTTCAACCACAGCAACTGGTTTCATTTTGAATAAAAATCATCAGCAATGGCGGCCGATAAAATGAGTCACCCTTGTTCTGCCAACGGCCTTGTCAAAGTGAGGAGTGGACGGACGGACGTTCATGGCATCGTCTTACTCGTGGGGAGGGAAATTGGCCCCTAAGAGGCAGAAGAATCACTTTGAACAGGCCAAACTACTTACGTCCGGCCATAGCTGTGGGTTCTTTGATTGCGCGGTCAGGTGGCACATAGGAACTGTAACTCAATAAATAATAGTTCACTTTATTACAGTAATGAATAAAAGATTTACGTAACTTTGATACACTTCTTTACCACAAGAGTACTAGATAATTTGCAACTGTGCCGAAACACTGACTATATATTCATGTACTCATCTGACTATGAGATCCTCACTTGATGCACCAATTAAAAAACTTTTCTCCTCAGGAACAATGTTCAGTATTTAGTAAACCATTAAATAATTGTCCTCCACGATAAGGCGAGTGCTGTAGCTGAGGTCACGAGACGGGGCACTATATTGACCTCAATGCGAGGACGCTGCAATGCTGACATGGCGGCCGTGTGTTCTGCGGTTCCTCCCACTGTTTGTTCCGGATTGCAGCGAGCCTTCGATAATTTCTGTGCTATCGACTCGCGTTGCTGACTTTGGTGTGGCACCGAGATCTCTGGCGCACAACAGGACCAGAAATGAGAAACAGAATGAGGATGCAGATGGCAGTGGGAACCTCTAATTTAAAGACATGTAATTAGTTTCCATGCGACCCATTGCATATAATAGAAAATAGTGATGATTTCTCCACTGACTATCATATCCGAATCTGAGAGAGGACTGTTAAAGGGTAGCTGACTATCAGAAAAATATGGATAACGAACGGAAAGGTCCCATCTTCATAGTCTGAGTGTGGAACAACATACATCTGAATGAGGTATGGAAACTAGGAAGTCGGAGAAGAGAAATTAAATGTGCAATCTGGGTATAGTGAGGATCAGTAAAATGGAAAGACAATAAGGACTTCTGCTCAGATGAATGTAGGGAACAGCGACAGAATAGACGAGGTTGTAACAAAAGTAGGACTCAACATTTAAAAAAAAAGCAGATATAGAGTGTGAGACAGTTATTATCTTCATACTCGGCAGCAAACCATTAACAAAAACGTAACTTTGAAAGGGGACAAGTTACTCTCTCAGCTACTTTTCGCATACGGAAAGTTATTAAAGAGTTTATTAAGACCTGATGCTCCTTGAGCGAGACTCTATAAAGTTAACGGCCTGAGGCGACGTTGATGGAGCTTGGTAGGGCGTTAAAAGCATGAGGTACTTTTATGATGCTTAGCTTGTAGAAACGGCTTGTTGGGAATTGGAAGCAATTGGTGGCTAGCCCACCATTGGTAATTCTTATTACCCACCGTACAGGGCAGACTGCGCAGCCCATTCGAGACAGGGCTCCAGCAGAACAATGCCGCAGAGTTAGCAGAAGCTTGCGCTGGGTCGACGGTCTAAAGGAACGCGTCAACACAGTGGAGTTGTAAACAGAGCATTGTGTCCAGAGCCACGTGTAGTAAAAATTCAAATATTTTTATGTTTTTGTGTTTATGATAGTGCAAATAGGCCAGTGACACAATTCCCCCGGCCGCCTCGGTTGTAAAAGAAAACTCCGGCGTCTGAGAAATGTTTAGACAGAGGATCTATATTACACTTCATAGCTAGGACTAACAATCTCCAAGGCACAGGTGATATACATAAAAATGTTTGAGATTGTATATCTTCGCTTGTTGCTGTGGAAAGAGACACGACTTCGAAAAAAATCATCTTCCCCCTCTGCGAAAACTTAAAAAAGCCATGATAGGCTGTTTCTTTTTTTCTACAGATGCAGGTTTCTTAACTATTGCCGTGATTCAAACTGTGTCGTTGGCTCAAGATGCGGCGAAGGCGGTGTCGTTCGTGCGCTTTTGCGGGAGAACGGAATTTTTTCTGGAGAGGTGCGAAGCGCTCGAGTGTGGGGCTCTGCTTTCGTAAGCACTTGTGGTCGAAGCTCTGGAATGTGTGGTTGGTTCTTGGGACTTGTCCTGAGAATGACTTTACTCTGCGAGTAGTTCAGGCAGGGGAGCCTGTGGTGAAGTTCTCACTGTACCGACAGTGTGACTTCAAACGTCCCGGACTATTCGTTTGCAGAGGGAACACTTATTCGTTCTTGGTTTAACTTTCTTCACGATCGGTATCCTTGTGCGCTCTGTTGTGTAAATGAGTCCAATTGGTCCTCGGTACAACCAGCGAGCGGGTGTGTCACACACTGAAATCTACAGTGATTTCAGGGCTCTGGTAGAGAGTAAATAGTGATCCGTCTGCATGATCGCTACACCATGAGATTTTAAAATTTGTTGGCCGCGATCGATTAGGTGCCACCTCCACGTCTCACCTCCGCCGCATACATCTCGTCCGCTGCAAGCCACATGGCCGCACGAAGTAGAACGGGTAAAGTACTGCCACTCCGGCATTTTCAGGACGTACAGATATCAATCGGCACTTGCTATCAGCTGCACCTATTTAAAGGAACTTCAGTAGATTTGATCAGTCAAAGTCTGCTCAGCGTCAGATCAATTGAGCTTGCGTTATCCACATTTCTGGGGCCAGAGTACTTGACTCACTGATCATCTAGTTAAACTGCCTTTGCCAACCAGGATCTGCCCAGTGAAGTATTAAATAACCTGTTAGTTGTTTAGTGAATTCAATCAATAACTTGTGTAGCATAAATTTTGACTGGTTTGAAAAAATAAGTGTTGCTAGTACACTAAATTTTTCCAAAATTCTCAATCAATTGTGTAGTCCCACTTGAGTTACCTTTCAAGTTCATACGTTACAAGCAGCAGGTGAAGAGTTATATGGGAGTATATGTTAATATCGAAAGTGTAATTCAGTATCAACAGTTGTGTTGACACCAAGGGTGTAATCACAGGGTTTGGTTTCGTTTCGTACTTCAGTATGTACAGTGTGGATGAAAAGCGACAGTCGGGAAAAGAACAGAAAACAAAGACAGAAGACGGGTTCGCCTGTAGCAATGAGAGAGGGGAATGACTAATCGATATCTTTTGAATAGATATCGGTATTTTAACAGTCCTAGCTAGACAACATACCTTCGAAATTCGTAAAATCATTCGGAGAAGTGACAACAAAATAACTATTCGACTTGGTTTGTAAAAGATGTAAGTTTTGAGATACGTCATCAGACTTATTTGACCACAAGACTTCCAAAGCTCTAACTCTGGGTCCCCAATACCTTCCGTATCAACTACCATTTTTTCCTCTATCAGTTTGTGCCATGCCCAGGCAACATTCTTTACACCCTAGTGTTTATAATTGGCTCGTTGCGGGGATACCATGGGACGTCTGCCCGCAGTATGACGCCTAAGGAGCGGCGCACGTGGATATATGGTAGTTCTCGGCAATCTATGGGGAAGTGACTTGCTGGCAGCAGAGTGGGCAGTTGGGGTCCAAGTTTGGCGTCTGAGCGCTCTATTGGGCCGAACGTAGCTGGAGGGCGGTGCTGTGGTCTGTGATCTGTAATTGGCGCCATTATTCCGGCTGGAGTTCAATTGTCAGCTCCTCGATTGTTGGAGGAACCGATCCTGATCAGGGAACCGTGAATGCACATATTGTGATGAGGCCTTTCGTAAAGCGCAATAATATCGTTCTTAATTGATGTGTGAGCCAATGAATCCTGATTCCTTTCGGACCGAACTGTGATTTATAGTTGTTCCTAGGATTGGTTGCAGAGAACCAAAAGCAATTGTTTGTATTTTGTTACTAGGCTGTGATTAGCCGATTTCCTAGACACTTGTTGGTGATTTGTAGCGAACATGGATATACATTTATTTTATTGTCATCTCCCTACATTACTGAGTGTGTGGCTGGCTTGTACGTGTGTTGCTCTTTCTGTCAAATCATTCTGTTAAGTTATCTGTCGAGCGTATTGCTAATTCAAGACTCTCTAGCATTTTATAATTCACTGGTGTCTTGTATTTTATTAGAATAATGTTTAACGAACCTGCTATTAAGGCTAAGTGCAAGCTACGTGTCTGGCATAGAATCACTTCAATGCTTACCAGTTTCCTTTAATTCATTTCTTGATCCAAGGTGGGTGACCAGAGTCGAACCTTCATGACAACCATCATTCCGGACCGCAGAGTCGGCTATCATGACCTAAGCATACAACGGAGGGTCTATGAGAGCACTTTGAATTGCAGAATGTCTGGGGTGAGTAATGCATACCCATCTCCACAGTACCGAGTTCACGGCAACACGCGACCGCCGCATATTGACCTTCCGCTTCGAAGTCACGACTTGCTGTCGACTTGCATTAGTGGTTCTTCATGGCATACACAGAGGCTCGGCCGCTTTATGATGCACTGAGTCCGCTTCATTGCTCTGTAAACTTATCCTGGCGAATAAATGTCGTTAAAGATATCACTGTGTTTAAAAAGCCTCCGAACATTTCTCCGAACCAGTCTCTCTAGCCAGCATATCTGGCAACAAGTTTCCTCCAGTGAGCTCAGTCAGACCCCAGGTTTAACTTTCAACCCTGGATCGCTAAATTATTTAAATTTTTTCTCAATACACTAAAATATTTTTGGAGTCTGGTTGCTAACCAGACTCCCGTAGCGCCTCCTTTTCCCACATTCCTTATCACACTTCCACATTCCAAATCCTATGATTACTACATTATCATCTTCTTTGCATATCGAACAGCATTTTCAATGACATCATGGTGAGAATACTGAACTGTTTAACGCAAGTACTCTTAACCTCACCTTCCTTTTCATAACGAATGTTGCCATCATTAATCTTTTTGTTGTTGCTGTTGTTACTTTTTATGCGTTTCCCTGACCATTTACGCACGTTACATTTCACTTTATTCACTCTTACTACAAGCATGTTGAGCGTTTTTATTCAGGTTTACTAGCTTCTGTACCAGATTCAGACTTCGGACGACCGACACCAACTCATAGAATGACATCGCCACATTTGTAAACAGCCCGTATTTTATAACTGACTAGAGTTGGTATCTAAATCCCTACAGAGACTTTGTCTGATGAGGATTTCCTCTTTTCTCTACGAATGCTGACCTATATAAGAACTTTCGTTACGCAAACTGACTTCATTTCATAAGTAATTTAACACAACAAAACTAACTACATGCAGTAGTTAAGTCGGACACCTGGATTACTCAACACTTTCCAGCGATCGTGTTTCATATCGTAAAAAATATTTAACACTTAATTTTCCAGAAGTTTCGTTTGTCTAACATAATGGTAAAAACATTTGCAATGAGCATGCTTGGCTTACAACTCTAATCCAGAACACATTTCTTCAAAGAACATGACTGTAATGAATTTTTGTAGAAAACTGTGTGGAATATAGCACAGTAGATGATGTTCCAGAAATATCAACGGAACTCTGTCTTCTGAAACCTGGAAGATATCTACTAAGATACGGCAACCACTGTTTGAATGTGTGTACTATATCAGAAGCAGTTCTCACTGACAACGCAATAGTGCCGAAGACAAAAGATACCAGTTGGATTTCAATACTGAACAATGTGTAAGTCAACAGCCACATGACTCCTTGAAAATTCCGATCATACAAATTTACAGTGTTGTAAGAAACATCGCAGTACCAAGTAGGAGATGTACGGCATAAACGAAAGTTGGTAGTCATGTTTCTACAACTAAGAGAAGATGTCTTCAAATTTCGAGCCAGCGGCATAAGAGTGGTGTTAATTGTGCCGCTACGAGAATGCAAAATCAGGTTTGCTTGAAACGCACGGTCGTGAGCGTGTAACACCGAAAATGTATATAATATACCTTCTGCATCGTTCAGAACTTTTCGGCCGTTTAATATCAGTTGATAACTAGTACTGTGCTTCTGAGTCCAGTCCGGATGAGTAAGTTTTATTACAGGAACTATATTTAAAGTGTAATGGATGTAACTGTGTATTTATTTCTGACTGTATATTATTGACTGTAATTATAATGTAAGTATTATAAATTGCTGGGTAACAACCAAGGGAGCTTTATTTTAATATATCGTTAGGAACGACGTGACAGAAGATGTGCAGTTGTTTATCTTTGCGTATGGAGAGTTTTGCCCCCATGACCCATGGACATTGCTGTTGGTGGGGAGGCTTGCATGCCTCAGCGTTACAGATAGCCATAACGTAGGTGCAATCACAACGGAGGGGCATCTGTTGGGAGGCCAGAGAGACGTGTGATTCCTGAAGAGGGCAGCAGCCTTTTCAGTAGATGCAGAGGCAACAGTCTGGAAGATTGACTTATCTCGCCTTGAAACATCAACGAAAACGGCCCAGCTATGCTAGAACTGCGAGCGGCTGAAAGCAAGGGGAAACGTAATTTTTCCCGAAGGCATGCAACTCTACTGCATGGTTAAATAGTGGTGACATCCTCTTGGTTAAAATATTCTGGAAGGTAAATTGGCCCCCATTCGAATTTCCGGACGGGGTCTATCAGGAGACACAAAACTAGCGTTTTATGGATGACGCTCCGATCCGTAGAGTAGAATATTAAATCCCTTAATCAGGTAGGTAGGTTAGAAAATTAAAAAAAGGGAAATAGAGGGGTTAGAGGTAGATATAGTAGGAATTATTGAAGTTCGCTGGCAGGAGGAACAGGACTTCTGGACAGGTGAATAGACGGTTGTAAAAAAACAAATTCAAACAGGGGTAGTGAAAAGTATACCTGATAATGATTAAAAAGTAGGAACTCCGATAAGCTACTATGAACAGCATAGTGAACACATTATTGTAGCCAAGATAGAGACGAAGCCCACACCCACCACCGTAGTACAAGTTTATATGCCAACTAGCTCTGCAGATGAGGAGGAGATAGAGGAAATGTATGATGAGATGAAAGAAATTATTGAGATCGTTAAGAGAAACGAAAATGTAATAGTCATGGGCAAGTGGAATTCGATAGTAGGAAATGGAAGAGACAGAATTGTAGTAGGTGAATATGGACTTGGGGAAAAGAGTGAAAGTAAACTGTATACGTGGAAGAGACCTAGAGACACCGGAAGGTTTCAGATTGATTGTATTATGGTAAGACAGAGATATCTGAGCCAGGTTAGAAATTGCTAGAGATTTACAAGGGCAGATGTGGACTCTCATCACAATTTATTGGTGATGAACTGTAGATTAAAACTGAAGAAACTGCAAAAAGGCAGAAACTTCAGGAGGTGGAAGTTGTATAACCTCAAAGAACCAGAGGTTCTAAAGTGTTTCGGAGGGAGTAGTAGGGAACGACTGACAAGAAACATATAAAGGAATACAGTAGAAGTAGAATCGGTAGCTTTCAGAAATGAAACAGTGTACGCAGCAGAGTATCAAGTTGGTAAAAAGACGAGGGATAGCAGAAATCCTTGGGTAACACAAGAGATATTTAATATAATCGATGAAAAAAGAAGATATAAAAATTCCACAAATGAAGCATGCGGAAGGCAATACAAACGTCCAAAAAATGGAACCGACAGGAAGTGCAAAATGTCTAAGCAGGAATTGTTAGACGACAAATGTAAGGATGTAGAAGCATATATCACTAGGGGTAAGACATATGCTGCGTGCAGCACATTTAGAGACCTTTGGATAAAAGAGAACCACCTGAAGGAATCTCAACAGCTCAGATGGAAAACGAGTCCTAAGTAAAGAAGGGAAAGCAGAAAGGTGTAAGGAGTGTAGAGAGAGTCTATACAAAGGAGATGTACTTCCAGGCAATATTATAGAAAAGGAAGAAGCACGATCGACCTGATAATTTCTATCCGTCAACTGATGGAAAAAAGTTGGGAGTATAACAAAAGGGTGATAATGGTTTTTAAAGACATAGAAAAGGCATATGACTCAGTTAACAGGGGAAGACTCTGGGAAGAAATAAAGAAGATAGATATAGAAGATGGTTACATTAATGTAATAAAGACAATGTACAGAGGACACAACTGTAGAATTAGAACACCATTGGGAAACTCTGAATGCTTCGAAATAAGACAAGGACTTAAGCAAGGAAGTATTCTACCTCCTGCACTTTTTAATGTTGTGATGAAGGGAAGGAATAAGGCAGTTAGAGATGAGTAAAAGAAAAAGACAAAAAGATGATTTTTGTGATGATATGGTAGTTGGGTTGATAAAGAGGTGGATGTACAGTTACAGCTTGATGTGTGGAAGGAAATAATGAAAAGGTATGGATTAAAAATAAATAAAGGTAAGAGTGAGGTAATGGTGTTTGGAAGAGAGAAAGGAACCAACGGAAATATTACCTTGAATGGAGAACACCTCAAAATGGTAGAAAGTTTTACCTATTTAGGGAGTGAAAAATCTAGGGATGGAAGAATAACTAACGAAATTAATAGGAGGTTACAGAAGCGAGGCAATTTCTACTAAACAATAAAATACCTGATTTGGAATACGGAAGTTTCAGAAAAAGCAAAACTCCTGATGTATAAGAATTATTACTTCCCTATTGTCAGCTATGGGGGAGAAACATGGACAATGACCGAAAGGGACTGGAGCAGACTGCAAGCAGGGGAAATGAAATTTCACAGAGCAGCTAAGGGAAAAACAAGAATGGACAGAATAAGGAATGTAGAGATTACAAAGGACCTTAAACAAGAAAGTATGAGATAATAAATTGAAAAAAGGAGATTAAGATGGTATGGTCATGTTAAAAGGATGCATGGGCAGACTCTCCCCAAAATTATGGAAGAACTACAGATGGATGGGAAAAGACCTAGAGGGCGCCCAAGAACACGGTGGAAAATAGGAGTGAGAATATCAGTAGAAAGGAGAGGTGTGACCTGGCAGCAAGTAGAGGACCGAGCCAAATGGAGAGGTCTCATCAACACCCAGACCCGGCAGTAGCTGCAGCGGGATTCGGACATAGATAGATAGAAGAAAACGCAGATGAAGATCACAAGGGAGATATAAAACTGGGTGAAGAGTTGACAAAACGACGCTCCGGGAGTACACAATATTCCGTTAGAGCTACTGATAGCCTTGGGAGAGCGAGCCCTGATAAAACTCTTCAATCTGGTGAGCAAGATGTATGAAACACGCGAAATATCCTCAGACTTGGAGGTGAATACAATAATTCGAATTCCAAAGAAAGCAGTTGCTGGCAGATGTGAAAATTTCCGAGCTATCAGTTTAATAAGTAACTGCTGCAAAATACTAACGCGAATCCTTTACAGAAGAACAGAGAAATTGGTAGAAGCTGACCTCGGGGAATTTCTGTTTGGTTACCGGAAAAATGTAGGAACATGCGAGGCAGTACTGACCCTACGACTTCTGACAGAAATAGGTTAAGGGAAGGCATACCGAAGTTTGTAGCATTTGTTGACTTAGATAAAGTTTTTGACTATGTTGACTGGAATACTCTCTTTCAAATTCTAAAGGTGGCAGACGTAAAATACAGGGAGCGAAAGGCTATTAACAGTTTGTACAGAAACCAGATGGCATTTTTTAGGGTCGAGCGGCCTGAAAGGGAAGCAGTGTTACAGAAGTGAGTGTCACACAGTTGTAGCCTATCACCGATGTTATTCAAACTGTATACTGAACAAGCAGTAAACGATTCAAAAGAAAAAATTGCAGTAGGAATTAAAGACCCAGCGGGAAGAAGTAAAAGGTTTGACGTTAGCCGATGACACTGTAATTCTGTCAGAGTCAGCAAAGGACTAGAAAGAGCGGCTGGACTGAATGGACAGTGTCGTGAAAGGAGAGAATATGATGTGCTTTATCAGAAGCAAAACAATGGTAATGGAATGGAGTGTAATTAAATTAGATGATGAGGAGACAACTAGATTAGGAAATGAAACACTTAAGGTAGTACATGAGTTTGGCTATTTGGGAAGCAAAATAACTGACGATGGTCGAAGCAGGGAGGATATAAGATGCAGACTGGCGATGGCAAGAAAAGCGTTTCTAAAGAGGAAAAATTTGTTAACATAAAGTACAGGTTTAAGTTTCAGGAAGTCCTTTTTGAAAATATTTGTATGGAGTGTAGCTTTGTACGTAAGGGAAACATGAACGATAAACAGTGTAGGCAATTATGGAATAGAAGCATTTGAAATGTGGTGCCACAAAAGAATGCTAAAGATTAAGTGGTTAGATCACATAACTAATGAGGAGGTTCTGAATAGAATTGGGGAGAAGAGAAATTAGTGGCGCAACATGACTAGAACAAGGGATCGGTTGGTAGGACACACTCAGAGGCATCAAAGCATCAGCATCTAGGGATAAACAATTTAGTACTAGAGGGAAGCGTGGGGGATTAAAACGGTAGAGGGAGACCAACAGATGAAAACAGTAGGCAGATTCAGAAGGATGCAGGCTATAGCAGTTACTTGGAGATGAGGAGACTCGATCAGCATAGAGTAGCATGGAGGTCTGCATCAAACCAGTCCCTCGAATGAAGACCACAAGGGCAACAATGGAGAGTCTCTGTCGTGTTGCGAGCAGGGAAAAGGCAGAGCAGTTTAAGTGATGAAAGAATGCGGAAGTGTTTATTGTGTGCTTCCGCAGATACGGTGTGCTGCTATGATCAAGTCAGTGTAGGCGCACCGAATTCACCGGGTGTCGTAAAAGTATGAAAACTTACTATCTACTTACTGCCAATTGTATTCGTTTGCTAACGACCAATTTCAGTCTAAATTTTCTGCCTCAGTAACTGTTCATTCTTGTATTGCATAGCAGAGGTTTAAATAATTTACAGTTTTGAGTATTAACTTCATCTACTTAAAGTACCGTAAAATTTCCCTGGCGGAACTAATAACTACAGGTACAGCACAAATTAAAAGTTAACAGTTTAATGTTTTCTGTATTTAGTTTAGCGGATGAATTTTTCTGGTTTAGTGTGTATTTTATTGTTGCTATATTAAAATTGGAATCACTTGCTCATTTGCTTAAAGCAAATTTAGTTCATTCTTTCAATAATCAAATGTAAATTGCTTTCCTTTTTCTAAATTTTGCATTACGTTACACTGAGGTTACTGGAACTCATTATTCACATAAAGACGTTTTTGTTAGCACCAGTCATGTTCTTAACACGTAACTCGATTTAACATTCTGTTGCCACGCATATGATTATTGCTTAAATTAATGTACCATTATCTTTCATAAGATTCTGGAGATTCATCGCCCTTGCGGGTTGGGTACATTTTAATTATCCCCTTTTCAGCTTATCAGTATTTTTTGTATTATCAGTATTTTTATATTAAATATTACGTGTTACCATTTTCCCCCTGCATCAGCGATTGCGCTATATTCCACCCAATTCGAAATTGTCGTCAGTAGATAGATTAAGGTTAGAATACGTTCTTCCTTCAGAAGGGTCTGTTGTACACTTTCCTCCTACTAAACGGTATTATCTTCCTTCGGTAACGATGGCCTTACCCACTGTAAAATTTCATTACGCATATGTGATCATGGTCAAATACATCTCAATCCAGTAAGCCGATTAAGATGACAGAGGTTACAAGCGTTACTTACCTTTGAGATTTGGCGTAGTGAGTTCGTCAGTCAAAAATAACTATTTGACGATAAAGGCGCAATTATCAGCGTCTCATTGATGAACGAAGTCTCGTAACAGGCTTACGAGAGGTTGGATGGTCCTTCCTCGTTATTGCAGAAAGACTTGGGAGGAGTTGATCCACTGATCGTGACTGCTGGCAACTGTGGTCATGAGAATGTACGGTCATAAGACGACCAGGCTCCGGACGGCCACGCGCCGCTGGCCGGAGGGAAGACTATCGTGTCCGACGTATGGCTCTGGCAGCAGCAATTTTGGCAGCAAATCCCCACCACGGTGACACAAAGGACTGTTACAAACCAGTTACTTCAAGGTCAGCTCTTAGCCAGTGGTTTCCACTGATGCCAAACCACTGCCATTTGCCACTTCAGTGGTGTCAAATGAGAGCTACTTGGAGGTCAGAGTAGAGATATGCTGTTTTTTGATGAAATCTCATTCTGCCTCGGTGCAGCTGATGGCCATCTGTTGTTTAGAAACAGGCCAATTGAGGGCCTACAAACAATTTGTCTGGAACACTGGACCTACACTTGGGGTTATGTTTAGAGGTGCGATTTCGTGTGACGGCAGGAGTGCTCTGGCTGCAAATTTATACGTCAGTCTCGTGGTTCGACCTGTTTTACTGCCATTCATGAATACATTGCAGGAGGTGTTTTCCGATAGGATACCGCTAGCCCATATAATGCTGTTACAGAATATCGAAATGTCGCCTGATCGATTACCAGATTTGTCTCCAACGGAGCACATATGTGACATCATAGGATGACAACTTTAACATCATACACAAACAGGACCAACTGCCCTTTATTGACCAATGAACTTCTACAGGCATGGAACTCCATTCCACAAACTGACATCCGGCAGCTGTACGGCAAAACGCCTGCACGTTTGCGTATTTCCACTCAATGTTCTGGCAGTTGCACCTGTAACTAATGTACTTGCGTTTCATTATTTTCAATGGCTTGTCTTGCGCTTACATTAACCTGTGCTCTTGCAATTTTAATCACTTAAATACGTTAACTAGACGGAAAAATTTACCCAATTTCATTACATTATTTATTTGTTGGTGTTGCACTTTTTTCCGTCAGTGTATATTCTTAATATAACGATAGGATGCGAGAGATTTTGTATCAGCTGATAATTATTGGACCCGAAAACATAGAGTAAGTGACATGACAACCGTATTTAGTGTTACAACAACCACCTGGTGTTTATACTACAGAAAGAACAAGACTCTGTTTACAAAGTATTCAAAAACAACTAAAATACATTGAAACCTTAGGTGAACGAAGAACGTAATACACACATCAAAAAGAGTTTTGTATCACCCCGGTTCCCAGAACTGAAGATGGACGTTGACTGTGGCTATTGTAAGACACAGTCCGTTTCACGATTTAGAGATGTCACCGCCCAAAGATGTAAAGAACCATGTATGAGCAGCGCCTATTTGACGGAGGGGTCCGACAACCGATCAGTTCCAGTTATTCCACCAGGGAGGAAGTATACGGCTCGTGTCGTCTGTAGTTCAGCCGTACCTATAAGGTCAATACCGCGTTCAATCGCATCCGCATTGTTACTTTGTACCAGGAAGGGCTCTAAACAAGTGTCCAGGCGTTTCGGAGTGAACCGAAGCGATGTTGTTCGGACATGGGGGGAGATACAGAGAGACAGGAACTGTCGACGACTTGTCTCGCTCGGGCCGCCCCAGGTCTACTACTGCAGTGGATGACCGCTAGCTACGGATTATGGCTCGGAGGAAACAAGACAGCAACGTCATCATGTTGAATAATGCTTTTCGTGCAGCCACAGGATGCCTTGTTACGACTGAAACTGTGCGCAATAGGCTGCATGATGCGCAACTTCACTCCCGACGTCCATGGCGAGGTACATCTTTGCAACTACAACACCATACAGCACGGTACAGATGGGCCCATGAACATGCCGAATGGACTGCTCAGTGTTGGCATCACGTTCTCTTCGCCAATGAGAGTCGCAGATACCTTCAACCAGACAATCGTCGGAGATGTGTTTGGATGCAACCCGGTCGGGCTGAACGCCTTACACACACTGTCCAGCGATTGCAGCAAAGTGGAGGTTCCGTGCTGTTTTGGGGTATCACTATGTGGGTCCGACGGACGCCGCTGATTGTCATGGAAGGATCCCTAACGGCTGTACGATACGTGAATGCCATCCTCCGACCGATAGTGCAACGATTTCGGCACATATTGTCGAGGAATTCGTCTTCATGGACGACAATTGGCCCTCCCATCATGCACATCTTCTGAATAACTGTCTTCAGGATAACGGCATCGCTCGAGTAGTTTGGGACCAGCATGTTCTCCAGACATGAACCATGTCCAACTAGCCTGCGATAGATTGAAAAGGGCATTTATGGAGGACGTGACCCACCATCCACTCTCAGGGATCTACGCCGAATCGCCGTTGAGGAGTGGACAATCTGGACCAACGGGGCCTTGTGGACAGTATGCCATGACGAATACAGGCATGCATCAATGCAACAGGGCTTGCTACTGATTATTAGAGCTACTGGCGTGCACAGAAAACTGGGCCACCACCGCTGATCGTCTCGCTGTTTTGTGGTACAACATGCAGTGTGTGGTTTTCATGAGCAATAAAAAAGGGTGGAGATGATTATGTTGATCTCTATTCCAGTTTTCTGTACAGGTTTGATGTGTGTAACTCAGCTCTCTTACTAATTCGATATAATAGTCAAATTGAAGATGGAAGGCGAAGAAACGAAAGGTACTATTGATGGCAGCTGCACTGGGACTTATTGCCGAGTCAGCTGCGACGGGCGGAAGTTGTGCTGGACCGCGAATCGAATACGGGATCTCCTGCTGACAGGGCAGATGCGTTAACCACTGCGGGACAAATACACGTTGTTTGTCGCATTTGTGCAGACTATCTAGGCATGCCTCTTGGCCGAGCCACATTCTCATGTAGCGTGTGAAAGAGCTGACACCACGTGCATTCATATAACTGCATATACTGCACAGCGAAAACAAGACCTTTGCCACTTTAATCCAAACTGAAAGTACTACCGTGTTACTTACAATGGCTCGGTACAGACAAAAGGACCTCGTATCAAAACGGTCAGCCAAGCACCCATGTGCAGCATATATTGCCTTGTTATCCGACGCTCGTCGTCAGAGAAATGCTGTTCGCAATTAACATTATGATCTCACACATACAAACCCATTATCAGGTGGCCTCACCATACTGATCGGGTAATTTCCCAAATGAAAGCTCCAGCCAAACCTAAGTTGAACCAAACCACAGCCATCCATCTCTATGGTAAGGAGATAGACAGGAAGATACACATGATACTTGACAGCGTAGAAGTTTCTCAAAACTATTTCTGTAAATAAAAATTGGTTCAAATGGCTCTGAGCACAATTGGACTTAACTGCTAAGGTCATCAGTCCCCTAGAAATTAGAACTACTTCAACCTAACTAACCTAAGGACATCACACAAATCCATGCCAGAGGCAGGATTCGAACCTGCGACAGTAGCGGTCTCGCGGTTCCAGACTGTAGCGCCTAGAACCGCTCGGCCACTTCTGTAAATAACTAAGCTTGAATTAAAATTTAAATAACACTGCGAAGACCTGTCAAATACACTCGACAAGATATCTGGAAACAATTTTCAACCAAACACATACATCCTATGTAGTGGTGAAATTAAACTAGTGTTGTTGAATAATGTGCCCCCACACGCCGAAACAGTGCTTATACAGCTAAGGTAACTGTATATCTGATTGAAGCTGTGAGGACCATTACTGGTACTGTCAGATGTATACTTTTTTGTGGTTGACTGTTCTGTTCTAAATTACTCCTCCTGAAGTCAGAAGAAAACATCTCAAGAGACAAACTATTCAGAAAAAAGAGTTCCATAAGAACCCATTTCCAAATGGTACTTTGCATTGTCCACAAGCTATACACCAGAAGTTGTAAGGGGTACTGATTTTATGGACCTTTCATTAGCCTGATCCATAACGACAGGACAATACAGTATGAGATACTCAGAAAAAAATAATTTACATAATATCAACAAAAGACATTTGCTGTTAATCTCAAGTACCGAAAACTAACAAAACAGTCACTACCAATATGGACAGTGGCATGGAACAAACAAGTTAAAGTGAAACGCATTTTGGAGACGAACCGAGCAGGTGGTTAGTGATATCTTAAAACTCCCATTTAGCAAGAGAACGGCGAGCTTCAACGCAGAAAAGAATAAGGCCAGAACAATACATTATTCCTTTTAACGTAAATACGGCCGGGACCGAGGGTAAGTGGTTGTACGTCATTAACAGGGTTAGGTTACAACCCAGCAAGAAAAAAAAACGTATTCACCTCTAGCAAGATGGTGATTGGCTGAATCCATACTTGGCGACGCAGATGCGACATGGTGAAGAGATCCCCATTACGTAAAAGCATTTTGAGACCTAAAATCTCGCTCGTCTTCTGGCGGACTGCACAAGTGTGTGGAAATAAGCGAGGGCGTTGAGAGCTTTCCTTTCTGTAAAGTGAGGACGATACGCTTCATGTATCATTGTGACAGATAGAAAAGTGGTAGTTAATTATTACTGAGGGAATTTTTGCGTCCAAGAAGTTGTGCATGTCACTCCAACCCATAACGAGTGTGCAATAGCCATTATTTCGACAAGGGAAAGATTAACATTCTACAGAACGCAGGAAAGTTGCGACTGAGTGAATTCAGTCAAGGCCAGAGTAGAGAATTAGCATTTCAGATCCAACACAGAGACAACGCAGTTGCAGATACCACTTGGTAAATTACCACTGCGCACTAGGCCACAGTAAATGTTGATTCCATATTTTACTCATTCCAGCTTGCATACGCTTTGACCATTGAATATCAAAAGCTAGGATACTAACTTACCCTCACATTCTTCACTTAACACTTCCGGGCTGAGATGCCGTGGTCCATACATAAGACTCTCCCCTGACGTTTCGCCTGCAGAAGATTCCAACCACCACCCAAGACATAAAAGAGGGGTGGTTAAAACATTAATAGAATGGGCGCACAAAATATGTGAAAGAGTTTACTTGATGATGAGATTGAACACCTTACAGCGACCTTCAAGGAGAATGGGTATTCCAACAGAGAGATAGGTCGTGCACTACGCCCTAGACTGACAACCAGGACGGACGAGGATCGACACCAACCCAAGGGGAGAGTGTTCTTACCATTCATCAGTAAGGTCACTGACCGCACTGGAAAAATTTTAAGCAAGTACAATGTGGAAACTGTCTTCAGACCCACCACGAAAATAAAAGAATGTTTAAGATCCGCAAAAGATAAAAGACATCCTCTAGCTACACGAGGCGTCCATAGAATTCCGTGCAGTTGTGGAATGGTCTATATAGGGACAGCAAAAAGAAGCGTTAACACCTATGTGGGTGAACATAAAGGGAACTGCCGCCTTGTACGTATTGATAAATCGGCTGTAGCGGAACATGTGAGTCAGGAAGGTGATCATGAAATAAAGTTTAATGAGACAACCGTCATACCAAAGACGTCACATTATTATGCGCGAATGTACAGAGAGCCCATTGAGATTACATAACACTCCAATAATTTTAATAGAAAAGACGAAGGCATTAAGCGGGATAACATATGGATGTCAACATTGCAGCAACAGCGTGACAATCGGTTTATTTCAATTGAGAGAGTTGGCAATATCAGAGATCATAGCACAGCCGACGTCACGTGATTGACAACGGCGCCCTCTGGATGTCTTATATGTACTGCGCTCACTCGCGCTCTCGTCGCATTTCGCTGATAGTCTTCGGAGAATGCCTTCCGCAGTCGAAGGCACACTCACAATGAGTACATGAGTTTTTTCATTGGTTCAAAAAGTAAATTTATTCTCCACCAACTCAGTGCATTGACCAGCTATGACAACGTAGATTTAAATGAGCTGATGAGGATTTTTAATAATCATTCTCTCCTGTGATAACAAATTTTCATATGTAGAGATAAAGATTTTAATAAATGTCATTTTAATATGTACAAGAATTAAATGTTTTGTTATTGAGTGTCAAAAGTAATTAAACATGTTTGTTGTTTATCATTTGACCCCTGAAAGCAACAGCTGATAAATTATTTGTAAATTATAAGAAAGGGAATAGCTGTGTTGTCTTTCTAGAATAGACCCCAAACTTTAACTTTTATTAATTCATGCATTCTAGTTATGTGACAGCAGAATTTCTAATGATTTTATTATGCTCCGCACCAGATATAAGCTGCCTTACAGGGCTGGGTTCATATTTATTTAGAATGTCTGTTTGACACCCTGGGCTTGAGAAGACAATTGAGATGTTTACCCATTTTCAAGTAGATTACATGAAATGTACTTGAAAATAGGCTTATAATTTGAAACCTAGGTTGTGCAATAATATTAACAATAAAATTGTGAAACAAGGCCAAAAACAGTCTTTGTTTAGTTTATCTATAATGTTTCATCAAGAACCCACAGTTGATTCAATGAAAATGGTTTATGGTATATGTCTGGTAATCCCATATTTTAATTGTACTTGTGTAAAGGTCGGGGAGAGGAATATCCTTTTTCTCTCCTGTTGCGAAGCTTATCAATTTCTTTAGTTGCTACTTTAGTTGCTTTCCATGTAGGTATATCATACATTATCCGAAATTGTCATTGTACCATTTTAGCTGTCACTGGGCGGAATGAAGAAAAGATACTTAAATCACGCTCTGAGAAACTATAAGACCCCATGTTATCCCTTTCTTTGAGAGCTGCATGAGCTGTCTGAAATAAAGTTGTGACAGCGACCAGTAGTTACAAGGGGAGGCCGCCAATTGTGAAATTCAGATTCGATTCATACTGCGCATAATAAAAGCTCATGGCCAGAGGTGTAATGTGGCAAAGCACCAAGATGCACTTCTCAGCCGTTGTCGAGAAAATCGACAGCTAAATGAAACCGTTGCGGTGAAATACTCTCTACGATTAATAATTTTCTACAGCGTCGTGGTGCAGCGGTAAGCGCTCGGGTTCGTAATCGGAAGATCGCCGGATCGAATCTCGCGCCATGCAATTTTTTTTATTATTAGTTTTTTGTGATTCAATTAATGAATTGCTTATGCATGTTGGTGAGGGCGGATCGCTCTCCAATTGTACCGCCTCCATTTTTTCCGTTTTTTTTTTTTTTTTTTTTTTTAACAGGGTGTACCAAAGCTCTCCCGTCCGCACTGATTTTCGACTTGTTATAAGTTGCGCTAGGGACCGCATCTACCTTCTTTCGAAGTTAGCAGGCAACTACGCTGTTATGCGGCGGCTCGTTTCGTCCCATTCAACATCTGTCCTTCAAGTGTAACGAGCGAGTAACGGAGTTTATATTTCATACGTGCCACAGCAAATTTGAGTTCGTGGGGTCTCTATTCTAATTCGAACGTTTGAGTTACGCTATACGCATTCGTTTCGGAATATCGTTTCTACGTCTTCCGTTAACTATACGTGGTTATGAAGAGAATTAATAACATTTGTGAAATACAACTTTGTTTGCGGAAAACATAATGATGTTCGAAGTCGCCAGTTTTTCCACGACAAACGACTTTCAACAACTTATTATATGCATAATTGTTGCAACTGATTGCCGGGAATACATATATATATATATATATATATATATATATATATATATATATATATATATATTTGAATTACAAAAAGCAAATACTAAAAAAAAAGTTGCATGGCGCGATATTCGATCGGGCGACTTTCGGATTACGAACCCGAGCGCTTACCGCTGCGCCACAACGTTCTAGAAAATCATTAATCGTACAGGGTATTTCACCGCAATGGTTTCTTTTAACTGTCGATTTTCTCGACAACGGCTGAGAAGTGCATCTTGGTGCTTTGCCACATTACACCTCTGGCCATGAGCTTTTATTATGCGCAGTATGAATCGAATCTGAATTTCACAATTGGCGTCCTCCCCTTGTCAGTGTAGTGAGTCCCCCCCGCCCAGACACAGGGCAAGTCTTCGCGAAAGCTGATTTACTTGTACAATCGTGGTTGTTCACATTCCATCATTAATGCAATCTTAGTTTCACACAAAACGCAGTAATAGAGTAAATAAATTGACACTTGAGGATAACAATGCCGACATACTTGCAAAGTTTTGTATTTTATCAATTGTCAGCAACTGTTGTCGTATATAATGAAATAATATGCAAGCAGGTGTATAAAAGGAATTTCATTTCCGTACCGGTTTAGGCCATTAAGTGCCCTTCTTCGGAAGGTTATGCCTATCGCATTATTTGCGAGTGTCAATAAATATAGCAAAATGACATATTCATGTAGTTCAGAGTGTCTGCATAAACAAATAATGCGATGGGCATAGCCATCTGAAGAAGCGCATTATGTGCCCGAAACAAGTAAAGAAACTGAATTTCTCTTATGCAACTGGTTGCTTATTATTCGTTATATACTTGAAAAGGATTATGTATGAAGGTATAGTTTTCACGCAACATTATTAGTATGGTAGTCTGTAATGTACATACTTTTCTAACCTCTCCATTCTCACAGAGGATTGTGACATTAACACGGTTTCGATAGAAGGTACACTAGCATTCTCTCCGCATGTCACAACTGTGACAAGAATTAATGTGTACATCAGGCAGCACTGAGCTTTTTGGTTGGTTTATCCACATGCTTGTGCGGCATGAGAGGTGGAAAGTGCGTTATCTGATGATGGCTGCAAATGTCACAGGGGAAAACTTTCCTGCAGTCAGCAGGCGTGTAGACACGAATCCCAATAAGACTGTTAAGAAATTGTGAAGCTGAGGAATAATGATTGTAAATAAAATAGATATGCAGTGCTTGTGCTATGGTCTGAAAAATGACTCCAGTAACACAATGCAAATGTAACACAGCTGAAACTGTATTCTGAAAATACAGAACATTTTTCTTATGTAGTAGAGATGTATGGTTGCAAGAATGTTATGAACTACGTATCTCAGTGTTTGTAAATATCATGACTTTCAAGAGAAATATGTAACTGTAACGAGAGGGTGTGTGAAAGCGGTTACACCAAATAAATGAACATGAAATGTTGTATCTTTTCCAACCTGCGTACCAAACAACTTCTGAAAAGTAAACAACCCCCTGAAAACAAGCGATATACGTTAAGGAATGTAGAACTGTGATTATTGTGTACAGATGCCAGCTGAGCTGGCGACCCTTCGCTCACAGCTTCAGGCTGCGCTGGCTTCCGTCTCACAGCTTATGGCTGCTGCCAGGGGGCGTCACTGTGGGGGATCGGACGCGGGAATGCGTGGGACGTCGACCACGTCCCACGTGTCCTCCGATCAGTCCACTGTTGTGACCTCCCTGGGTACTGCCTGCACTGAGATTGAGTGGGAGATCATTCCAAAGTCTGGCAGGCAGCGAAAATCTTTCCGTGGGGCCGATCGTAGGGCCTCCCCGGTTCGTTTGACGAACAGGCTTCGGGCGTTATCTGTGGCTGACGATGTCTCTGAGCCGGATGCAGTCGTCCACCCAGTTCTAGAGGAAGCTTCTCTGCCCGCAAGGTCTGGGCATTCACAGAGGATGGGTGTTTGCTGGTTGTTGGGAGCTCCAATGCTAGGCGCGTAATGGGGCCCCTTAGTAAAATGGCTGCCAAGGAGGGGAAGGAAGCCACTGTGCACTCTGTGTGCATTCTAGGGGGGGGGGGGGGGGGGGGGTAGTCATTCCGGATGTGGAAAGGGTGCTTCCGGATGCCATGAAGAGTACAGGGTGCAGCCAGCTGCAGGTGGTGGCTCATGTCAGTACCAATGACCTGTGTCGCTTTGGATCGGAGCAGATACTGTCTGTTTTTGGGCGGCTAGCGGAAATAGTAAAGACTGTCAGTCTTGCATCCGTGATTAAGGCGGAGCTCACCATTTGCACCATCGGCATCGTCGATAGAACCGACTGTAGTC
This sequence comes from Schistocerca nitens, assembly GCF_023898315.1. Classification (NCBI taxonomy): domain Eukaryota; kingdom Metazoa; phylum Arthropoda; class Insecta; order Orthoptera; family Acrididae; genus Schistocerca; species Schistocerca nitens. The sequence continues at coordinate 194,640,189 of NC_064620.1, read as the reverse complement.
CTTTGGTGCAGAGCCGAGTGGAGGGTCTGAATCAGAGGCTCAGGCTTCTGTGACCGTGTAGGCTGCAGATTCCTCGACTTGCGGGTGGTTGGTTTCCGGGTTCCGCTTAATAGGTCAGGAGTCCACTACACACAGGAGGCGGCTACACGGGTAGCAGGGGCTGCGTGGAAGGGACTGGGCGGTTTTTTTGGTTAAAGGGTCTCAGGGAACCACAGATGGGGCGTCCGTCAGAAAGTGGGCAGGTAAAACACAGTAAGGTAGTTTTAGAAACGATTGGTATTGTAGCTGTAAATTGTCGTAGCTCTGTTGGGAAAGAGCCAGAACTCCATGCCCTAATAGAAAGCACTGAAGCTCAAATAGTTGTAGGTACAGAGAGCTGGCTATATCCGGAAATAAGCTCACCAGAAATTTTTTCAAACGATCTAACAGTGTTCAGAAAAGATAGATTAAATACAGTTGGTGGTGGAGTATTTATTTCAGTTTGCCTTGTAGCGAAATTGAAGTAGTTAGTTCATGTGAAATAGTATGGGTAGAGGATATACCTGACAATCAGACTAAACTATTAATTCGTTCCTCTTACCGACCCCTCCCCCCTCCCCCCCCCCCCCCCGACTCAGAAGACATAATTGCTGAACAGTTCAAAGAAAACTTGAGTCTCATTTCAAATAAGTACCCCGCTCATAAAATTATAATCGGTGGTGACTTCAATCTACCCTCGATATGCTGGAACAATTATACGTTTAAAGCCGGCGGCAGGCATAAAACATCATCCGAAATTGTACTGAATGCTTTCTCAGAAAATTATTTTGAACAATTAGTTTATGAGCCCATTCGAAGCGCAAATGGTTGCGAAAGCATACTTTACCCTGTAGCAACAAATAATCCTGGACAAATAGTGAGTGTTGTGACGAATACAGAGGTTAGCAACTACAAGGCAGTTGCTGCTAGGCGAATATCGTAACACCTGCAACCATCAAAAAGAAACTCAAAGTATATGTATCTAAAAAAAAGCTGATAAATATGCTCTTAACGCCTTTTTAAGAGACAATCTTCACTCCTCCTGATCTGATCATGTAAGTGTAGAAAATTTATGGAATGTTTTCAAAGGGATAGTATTAACAGCAATTGAGAGACGTATACCACATAAATTAATAAGTGATGGTACTGATCCCCCATGGTATACAAAACGGGTCAGATCGATGTTGCAGATGCAACGGAAAAAACATGCCAAATTTAAAAGAACGCCAAATCCCCAAGGTTGGCAAAGTTTTACAGAAGTTCCAAATATGGTGCGTACTTCAATGCGAGATGCTTTTAATAATTTCCACAGCGAAATTCTGTCTCGAAATCTGGCAGAAAACCCAAAGAGATTCTGGTCATACACAAAGCACACCAGTGGCAAGACACAATAAATACCTTCACTGCGCGATAACAACGGTGAAGTCACTGATGACAGTGCCACTAAAGCACAGTTATTAAACACGGTTTTCCGAAACTCCTTCACCAAAGAAGACGAAGTAAATATTCCTGAATTCCAATCAAGAACAACTGCCAAGATGAGAAACATAGAAGCAGATATCCTAAGTGTACAAAGCAGCTTAAATCACTCAATAAAGGCCAGGCCTCCGATCCAGATTGTATAGCAGTCAGGTTCCTCTCAGGGTATGGTGATAAAATAGCTCCATATTTAGCAGTTATATAGAACCACTCGCTCACAGAAAGATACGTACCTAAAGAATTAAAAATTGCTCAAGTCACACCAATAATAAAGGAAGTAGGAGTAATAGTAGGAGTAATCCGATGAATTACAGGCCTATATCACTAACGTCGATTTGCAGTAGTGTTTCAGAAAATATACTGTATTCGAACATTATGAAGTACCTCGAAGAAAACGATTTATTGTCACATAGTCAGCACGGTTTCAGAAAATATCGTTCTTGTGAAACACAACTAGCTCTTTATACTCATGAAGTAATAAGTGCTATCGACAGGGAATGTCAAATTGACTCCATATTTTTAGATTTCCAGAAGGCTTTCGACACCGATCCTCGGTAGCGTCTTCTAATCAAACTGCATGCCTACTGAGTATCGCCTCAGTTGTGCGACTGTATTCGTGATTTCCTGTAAGATAGGTCACAGATAGTAGTAATAGACGCAAAGTCATCGAATGAAACAGATGTAATATCCGGCGTTCCCCAAGGAAGTGTTATAGGCCCTCTATTGTTCCTGATCTATATTAACGACACAGTAGACAATCTGAGTAGCCGTCTTCAGATGATGCTATCATTTACCGTCTTGTAAAGTCATCAGATGATCAAAACGACTTGCAAAATGATTTAGATAAGATATCTGTGTCGTGCGCAAAGTGGCAATTGACCCTCAATAAAGAAAAGTGCGAAGTTATTCACATGAGTACTAAAAGAAATCAGCTAAATTTTGATTACGCGATAAGTCACACAAATCTGAGGACTGTAAATTCAACTAAATACCTGGGGATTACAATAACAAATAACCTAAATTCGAACGATCACATAGATAATATTGTGAGTAGAGCAAACAAAAGACGGCGATTCACTGGCAGAACACTTAGAAGGTGCCACAGGTCTACCAAAGAGACTGCTTACACTACGCTTGTCAGCCCTATTCTGGAGTACTGCTGTGCGGTGTGGGATCCGTATCAGGTGGGACTGACGGATGACATCGAAAAAGTACAAAGAAGGGCAGCTCGTTTTGAATTATCGCGAAATGGGGAGATAGTCTCACAGGCATGATACGTGAATTGGAGTGGCAATCATTAAAACAAAGGCGTTTTTCGTTGCCACAGGATCTTCTCATGAAATGTCAATCACCAGTTTTCTCCTCCGATTGCGAAAACATTCTGCTAGCACCCACCTACATAGGGAGAAATGATCATTACGATAAAATAAGAGAAATCAGGGCTCACACGGAAAAATTTAAGTTCGCGCGTGCCGTTCGAGAGTGGAACGGTAGAGAGACAGCTTGAACGTGGTTCATTGAACCCTCTGCCAGGCACTTTATTGTGAGTAGCAGAGTAGTCACGTAGATGTAGGTGTAGATGCAGCTTCCCTCAACCAACGTCATTGTAAGGGAACAATGTTACATTGTGCAATCATTCCCTTTAACAATCGCCTTGTGAATCAAATTCTGCAATATGTCATACTACCACACTTATTTTAAAGTTTGGAAGTGACGTCATTAATCAATCCATGCCTGAAAAGTCGCCCCCGCTGGGTCGTCGAAGCCGGGACCATGAACTCCAACCCCACGGCGGACGGTGAAACAGAGAGTACAAGTTTCCCCCATTGTCGGGTATTACTACTAAGCAGGTTTCACTCTAGGCGCCTAGTCACCGCACCACTGGAAGAGGGGTGGTAGTGAGTCGATTGTGCTGTTTGTTTCTAAAATGATTACGGTGACTACAAATCACCACGCAGTTAAGCATCTTAAAGGTGAAACGTTTCGCTTGCGTAGCAAAATGTTATTACGCCATCCTCAGCGTGTTGCTTCAGACAACTTATTGCTTTATCCTGTCAGCGCCACGAGCTAAGTTTCCGCTTGTTATGAACACCCGCACGGTTCACTCACCTTGGGAACTGCTAAGATCTTGAAACACAAACATTTTAACGCCGAACGTTTCTATGGTGTAAGTTGCTTTCAGCGTTGCACCAAAAAAAAAATAGATAGCTTGAAAGCCTTATCTCAGAAACCATTTAAAGGAATGCGCTACTTTCTTAAGCTTATATAATCTGCCGTACGAGATCTTGAAAATTGAGCAAATGTTTTAAGTCTGTCCTCAAGAAGAATATTACGATATTCCGTTTCTGTTTCTTAGGGGGTTCCGTATGTCAATCGGCGAAAAGGGAACCGTTATAAGATCATTTTATTGTCCGTCTCTCTGACTCCCTCTCCGACTGTTAAAACTCCTTTTTCAAGAACAGGTACAGTTATCAAGAGGAAATGTATATCATATAATAAGGTCTACTGTCCATTGGCGGCGTGAAAAATTTAACTTCTAAATCTATGGAATGAAGAATTACGGCTACCTATGTCGCATTTTTTGATACTCGCTATCTCCCTCATCAAAACCTATAGCGTGCATCCCGTTGACTGTGAGTCTTAACTTTTTTCTAGAAGCAAGATTTAACAATGCAAGTAAAGGAAAAAATCTTAGTATTGTTTATATGCAATTACATCAAATAATTGTTTTGTCGTTTGTTGATCGTCTGTATTTCCGTCCTTATGTTAAGATACCTTTTTCTCAGGAATACGTAGAAGTATATGAAACACAGAAGTCTACGCCCTGTTAGCCGAGTAAATAATTTAAGCTTCTCCGCCATATGTTACATACTTTGATACCAGCAAACTCACTCATCATAACCTATAGAGGAGATACTTTTACATGCCGACCTCATCACGGAGTACTAAACAGATTCAAATAAATATGGCAAAACTTTGTCTAGGGTTAAAATAAGGTGCTTGGAAATCGGGAGATCGCGGGATCGAATCGTGCTCAGACCACGGATTTTTCAGCCATCGTATTGATCTACGTATCCTCCTGTAACGATTCGCCAGGAAAAGCAAGTTGTTCGTATTATAAGTTAAACTATAGGTCCTCTTGAAAGTTGGATGTTTACACTCTTTTTGGAAAGTTGGCTACTGATTCTACTGTCGTGTGCATACAATAAACTCTGAGTCTGAGACATTATTATCGCGAGTAGTTGCTAGCGAACAGTTGTTGGTGGTAGTCGGATGCAGAAAGGCATGAAGAGAAGCCACATCAGGAGAGGGCGTGGCCTGTCCTGACCTGCTAGAAGCACCAGAGTATATTCTGGTGCTAACCGAGGTTTTTTGGTAATTTGCCTTTTTGCTGTACGGAGTTATAGCTTGCTAGCGCTTTGGAGGTATTTTGTGAGGTTTGTCTATCCATGTACTGAAAGTAATATTCATATCATCGTTATAACCAGATACGTGCTTTTGACTGTAGAAATTGTGCAGTAATTAAAGTTTTTGCTAATAAAAGTGTCCAAGGGAAAGTAAAGTTGGAGTGAATTTTGTCAGTGTACGAATCATCAGTTTGATGAATATACCAATTTAAATGTTTTTTGTTGATTCCTTTCATTTTTACACTGCTTAAGGCTTGTTAACTAAGTCCCTCCTGATCATTTAATTTCTGTAAAAATAAAACAAAGGAATAGTTGCATTAGCAGTGATGAGCATGCAGTGCACTCTGCATCATTCACAGTATATCTCTTGAATTATTTCACCACGTTCCTGGATACAATATACAGTATTTATGCAGTTCCAGCGGCAATAAGAGGTAAGTTGTCTGTTGCGTGTAGGAGCATTACCGTCTAATTGTTTGGAGAAGTTAGAGAATATTTTTCAATTCGCAGTCATATATTGGAAGATAGCATTTTCATGATTTATAGGAAGAGCAATTATTATCTGTTTTCGTTCTCTATCAGAATACTGACTCGTCCAATAGCAGGAGCCTCCAGAAAATATTTGAATACTGACATGTAGGAATAAGAGTTTTCATAATACACATTGTACGGCTACATATGAAATGTTGTGGTAACGGTAATTTAGTTTCACTAGGCTGCATTGCAATTTTTAGAGAAAAAGTGTAGGTATTGATAATATTGTCAGACATACAGCTTTACACCTATTCGTACGTCTTTCGCCAGGGTAATAACTATGACAATTATCGATAGCAAAACCTTCACCTTTTCATCATGTGGATGATTGGGTTAGATTGGGGACACGCAAAGTCGCCGAAATGGCAGCCAATCGAAAGATTTCCACCCGCCATTGTGCCTGACGAAATTATCATTATTATCTACGTACATAATTAAATTTGTACGGAGCTATGAGAGCACGAGTCCTACCAGCACTTGACCGTTTTTTTCTTTAAAGTAGTACAGCAGCGGTACAGTTACGTTGCTCTCAGATGTAACGACATTTTACAAATACGTCTAAGATTCTTAGCGGAAGTCCGAATAGAACTAGCAACAGGGGTACATTATCCCTCCAAAAAATACAAGTGCTAAACTGAGCATCATGCAGCATTTATCCCACGGCAACGAAATTGTACTCGTACTTTGTTCAGTTGTTATCTACATACAATCGCGTGATAAGGTTAATTCTGTCAATCGTCCACCGTAATCTTCTATGTACAAATCATTCCTGCAGTCATATACAGAGATGATCCCAGAGTGTTTAGATTTGAGTGTTTCACACAACTTCCATCTGTTGCAGAGAATGCTTTGGGATTTTATCGATGATGGAGACTGGAGTAGTTGCTATCCCATCATGCCAAAGAAACACTTAATACAGCGTTCCCATATGCAAATAATTCGTACACCGCATTGTCTTTCTGCCATATCTAGGCATCCAACGGAACTTCGAGACAGTTTCTCCGCTCTCCACGCATGTTACAGTATCATCATCACCATCATAACCGTCAGAAGCAATGTCACATTCGCAATTCTCAATACAATACGGTCTTTTCCTGTACGCACAGTTGTTATCCACGCCGTTTTCATTTACTCATTTTTTGTCTTCCCTTACCTATTGGATGGAATACATTTTGTATTCTCTTTGGCCTCTTTTCTATCGTCTCTGTAGACCTGTACCATGGGAACAAAGGAGAAGATTGTGGTTGCTGGCCAGTATCCTCGTCCTATAACACAAACTGCACGCAATTAATAACTGGATTCTCTATTCATAAACAAAGAGCAACTTAAGTTTCCATGTGCTGTGGTACAAGCTCTCTTCTATGTAGTTCACGGAGCCTCACTGCTGTTAAAGTAGAAGTCCACTAAGTTCATTATAATGTTGCCACGTGCTGCCTGTCTCTGTGCTAGAGGCAATGTCAGCAGCCGCATCACAGCACGGCGTACAGCCTCAAACTAACTGGCATAGCAGGCTCGAACTAACAGCCTACAACTGACTGCCTAAACTGGCCCTCCAGTCCGCAGCGTCTGTCCTAAATACTTGTGTCTCAGAGGTTGTTGGCGGCGTGTTTCCAACGAGTCTTGTCATTGGCCTCTATCGATACTCTCATAACCTCTATGCCGTAAAGTGCGCTGGCGCCAGCGTACGCCAGCATAGTACAGATCCTCGTGGTGTCAAGTACCACGCTTCCCGTCGGCGTTATGTCACTCCCAGCAATATCAAGTTTATATTTTTCTGTATCCTGACGTAGTCTCACGGAAATGGTGCTACTAATAAATCTCTTTTCCTGGGTAAATCGATTCCATTGTTGTTACTAGCTATTTTGTTGGAACTATGTCAAACGTATGCTGAATTAATGTAATCTAAAGCCAAAGTGGTCATATGTACTCACAGTCAGCGTATCGTCCTTACTGCTTGCTAGAGGTGTTCTGTGGTCTACTCACTTTGTATAATTAAAAAGTAGTCATTTCTGTACGCAGTTATTGAAGTTTTTTCGTTGTGAAAGATTTGAATGATCTGCAACTTTTAAGTCTTGTACATCTGATATCCGTTTACGCAAAACAACTCGAATATTGTTATAACATTAGAAATTGCCTCCTTTGTCTTTCACCGATAGCTGAGCGGTGTTCAGCAGCTCACAGGTGTAACTGTATGTATAAATTTAAGTAATAGCTGTCGATCCAGACAGACAGCAATTTCATCGATGTAGCAGTGTTTTACAGGAATGTGTAGGACATCAAACTAAAAATTCTGAAAATTAAGTGTTTGTTATTACTTAAAGAGCAATCCCTAAATGGTTAAATATATCTAAAGCATTACATTATGTAAACAAACACACAATAATGTCATACCGCAATTTCTTGGTCACTTAATTAGTCCACAGCTCTTGGTGACAAACTACATTTAACATTATTTAAAAACTGTCTTGATCGCAGCTGAAACCCAGGTAACAGTTTCAGGATAGGAACGGATAAAACCTCAACACGCGGAAGGCAGACCCATCGGATTAGTAGCAGCATGAAAATCATTAGAATTATAGTGACTTATAAAGTGACGAACTACTGAAATTTACCAATGTAAGCAAAAGCAAACAGTATTCAATAAACACAAAGCATCTGAGTTTGTGGACAGTAAGAATGGAATTTGAATCGTTCAGTAAAGGGAAAGTACATTTACCAAATACAGTGCACAACCGATTTTAAGAAGAACAGTTAATAGAGAATCGGAAAACTCTTCTTTTATGAACAGTAAGAGGGTCAACAGCTTGATTATAACTTACAGAAGTTCATGAGTTAGTGCCGCTAAACTCCAGGGCCTACAACCCTGGCGGAATTCGCTCAATCCATGTACAGCTCCAAGGAATAAGACAACTACTCAACGCAATAACTTAGACCTCGGGCGTTGGGCACGGTGCCGCCGAGGTCACGGCCCAAAAGTCACAGCTGCAAACAGCTAGGTAGACTCGCGTGTTTCGCAGTCAACTGAGAACGTAAATCACATGCGAGGCAGTACCCTTAAACAGTCACAGAATATAAACTAACAAATGATCTTTAGCAAGATTAATACAACTCGTTACCTCAGATAAAATCAATAGTTAAAGCAATATATATATATATATATATATATATATATATATATATATATACATATGGCTTTTAATCCGATCAAGGGAAACTCGCTAAGATTGACAGAGCTAATTAGAATGGATTTTGTTGCACACAATAAAAACATACGCCTCTGTCTAGGTAAGATGATAGGTGAGTACATGGTGCAGGTACAAACAGAGCAGTTACAATTAAAACCCCTGAGGCGTGAGTAAGTATTGCTAAGGCGCCGTAAGAAACACTAGTTAAGGTGAGCTTAAGCAAGGCAGAAAATTTCACTTAGTAGTAGCCCTATGTACTTCAATTATGACTAAAACACATCAAAGTACGTTAGAATAAATACACCTTACTAAATCACAATTAGATTTCAAATTCATGCCCAGTATTTGATACAGTATCATAACATTACCACGGTGTACAGTGCCACTGACCGGTTTTATCACTTCAATACATAACTTACCACCCCAAGCGGGTGCACACAAGCGTTTTACCAATGAAAAGAGTCACGTGGCTCCGAAGAAAACGCACTAACAACTATTGGCCACTCTCAAGCCAAGGCACACGGCAGAAAAAAGAAATACATATTATTCACTGAACAAGACAATAATATTGCACCAGTTGTCCTTTTAAACAATAAAACCACAGGGCCAGAATATCAATAGACTCTACGTTACGGTACATTTTCCCCACCGTCAATTATCCTTTCAACTCCTTTTCAGGCCCCCGTCACCAGAGCTCCAGGGAACGACCTTCGTCACCTTATTTAGCGGCTACCCAACATTCGACATGTATCTCGGCGATGCGCTGACAAACCCAAATCGGCCCAACCAAACCCCGCCGCCAGGCACGGCTGCTCCACCGCTCCTCCTTCCGCCACGTGCCGTTCACAGCTCACTGCCTCCGCGCCGAGTCTCCGCACCTCAACCAGGAAAACAAAAGATAAGTCACAAGGGAGATGACTATCGATACCCGTGCCAGCGATAGTTAGACCAGAAAACCGAGCCGCCACGGCTCAGCAGCTGATGTTAACTTCTGACCGGTTCCGACCTTTTAATTACGGGCCATCGTAAGAGTTTGTACCATCTGGATAACGGTGATAGCGCCTGACCCGCTGTGGAAGCCTCAGTTACTGTAACTGGAAAAAAAAAGACGCCGCGCGGTGTGGCCGCTGCCCGCGTGGTTGGAGGCGCCATGTCACTAATCGTGCGGCCTCTCCCACCGGAGGTTGGAGTCCTCCTTCGGACAAGGGTGTGAGTGTTGTCCTTGGTGTTAAGTTAGTTTAAGTAGTTTGTAAGTCTAGGGACCGAAGACCTCAGTAGTTTCGTCCCTTAGGAATTCACACACATTTGAACATTTTTGAAAAAAAGGAAAGGTCATAGAGTCCACCAAGGAAATTTAATATTAGACATTCTTCACTCAAAAAGCGCCTAGTTATCACAGCAACCCCAGAGTCACACATCGGGCATATTTGAAATCTTTTCATACAAACAGGTTGCAATGCTCTGTACAGAATCAATTCCGAGCTATCCGTGTCCTGGGAAGATAGAATAAGTTCACACGATTAGTAGGATTTGTAATAAGGCGACAACGTGCGGGGGAAACCTCTGCTAAACCTCATTCAGTTCTTGGAACACGTCATACACTCGACGCTCGTTTAGTGTTGGCTACGGTGATTTGCTGGATTTAAGTGTGGTGGCAGGTGTACATTGTAATTGATTATAAGGTAGCGAGTTCTGTTGGGTAGTATACTGCTGCAATTCCTTTGCACCTGCTGCTTCTCATATAATTTACGGCCATGCAGGATTAGATAATAGAGGCAGCCGTACTAATTGTGTTGATTTAGTCGCTCCATTAACATAAATTTTGCATTCAAATGCGCTGTCTTTACATAATGGAGGACTGTCTTCTGCCGTAGGGTAAATCATGGCAATGTATTAGTAGAAAGAATATTTGCGTTTGTACCCCATCCTGACCTAGGTACTTTTCTAAAGAAACGTATATAGCTTCTTTTCTGTGTTTATCGTAGATTCTTACTTAAATTGCGTGTGAGTTCCGTATATAAGAGTAATTTCGAGTTTTTGTTACTGTAATCGTAAATTCAGGCAGATTGTAGCGCAGTCGTTAGGCATTTGTATGGGTTAGTTCATACATTCTTTGCATATTTCCCTTGCGTTATCTACGCACGGACTTGTGTTTCACTAACTGTTGTTCAACATTGATTTGAATGGACAGGGACTGTGATTGCTGTGTTCGGATGAGAGCTGAGTTGGCATCCCTTCACTCACAGCTGCAGGCGGCGCTGACTTCAGTCGCGCAGCTTGAGGCTGTTGCCAATCGGCACCACTGTGGGGAGCCGGACTTGGGTATCACGGGGATGTCAAACTCGTCCCGTCTATCCCCAGATCGGTCTGCCGCTGTGGTTGCCCTGGTTGCTGCCCGCAGTGGGGCTGAGTCCTCGCTTGTGGTTGATTCGGAGGTCGTTCCAAGGCGTGGCAGGCAGCGTCTGACAAACAGGTTTCAGGTACTGTCTCTGGCTGAGCCAGATGCAGCTGCCTGCCCTGTTTCAGAGGATGATTCTCAACCTTCAAGGTCTGGGCAGTTGCAGAAGGTGGGCTTATTGGTAGTTGGGAGCTCCAATGTTAGGCACATAATGGGGACCCTTAGGGATATGGCGGCTAAGGAGGGGAAGAAATCCAGTGTGCACTCCGTGTGCATTCCGGGTGGAGTCATTCCTGATATGGAAAGGGTCCTTCAGGATGCCATGAAAAGCACAGGGTGCAGCCGGCTGCAGGTGGTGGCACATGTCGGCGCTAATGACGTGCGTCGATTTGGATCTGAGGAAATTCTCTCTGGATTCCAGCGGCCATCTGATTTGGTGAAGGCTGCCGGTCTTGCTTACGAGATGAAGGCTGGGCTCACCATCTGCAGCATCGTTGACAGAACCGACTGCGGACCTTTGGTGCAGAGCCGGGTGGAGGGTCTGAATCAGAGGTTCAGACGGTTTTGCGACCGTGTTGGCTGCAGATTCCTTGACTTGCGCCATGGGGCGGTGGGGTTTCGGGTTCCGCTGAATAGGTCAGGAGTTCACTACACTCAGCTGGCGGCTACAAGGGTAGCGGACGCTGTGTGGTGTGGACTGGGCAGTTTTTTTTAGATTAGAAGGCCTCGGGAAAGTACGGGGTGGGCTGCAATCTCAATGGGTGCATGGCAGATACAAGACGTGCTTGGATCAAGGAACAGTCGAATTGTAGTTGTAAATTGTTGTAGTTGTGCTGGGAAAGTCCCTGAGCATCAAGCGCTATTAGAAAGCACAGAAGCTGAAATCGTTATAGGTATAGAAAGCTGGCTAAAGCCTGAAATAAGTCCTGCAGAAATTTTTACGAAGTCTCAGACGGTGTTCAGGAAAGATAGATTAGGCAGAATTGGTGGTGGAGTGTTTGTGTCTGTCAGTAGGAGTTTATCTTCTAGTGAAGTCAAAGTAGATACTCCGTGCGAATTGGTATGAGTGGAGGTTATACTTAAAAGCCGAACTAAGTTAATAATTGGCTCCGTCTACCGACCCCCAGACTCCGATGATATAGTTTCTGAACAGTTCCGAGAAAATTTGAGTCTCATAACAAATAAATACCCCACTCATACGGTTATAGTTGGTGGGGACTTCAACCTTCACTCGATATGTTGCAAAAATACTTGTTCAAAACTGGTGGTAGGCAGAAAACATCTTCCGAGGTTGTCCTAAATGCTTTCTCCGAAAACTATTTCTAGCAGTTAGCCCACGAAGCCACGCGAATTGTAAATGGTTGCGAAAACACACTTGACCTCTTAGCCACAAACAATCCAGAGCTAATAGAGATCATCATGATTGATACAGGGGTTAGTGATCACAAGGTCGTTGTAGCGAGGTTAAATACCGTTTCTTCCAAATCCACCAGAAACAAACTCAAAATAATTTTATTTAAAAAAGCGGATCAAGTGTCACTAGAAGCCTTCCTAAGAGACAATCTCCATTCCTTCCGAACTGACTATGCAAATGTAGACGAGATGTGGCTCAAATTCAAAGAAATAGTAGCAACAGCAATTGAGAGATTCATACCTCATAAATTTGTAGGAGATGGAACTGATCCCCCATAGTACACAAAACAGGTCCGAACGCTGTTGCAGAGACAACGGAAAAAGCATGCGAAGTTCAGAAGAACGCAAAATCCCGAAGATTGGCTAAAATTTACAGACGCGCGAAATTTGGCACGGACTTCGATGCGAAATGCCTTTAATAGGTTCCACAACGAAACATTGTCTCTAAATTGTAAAGTACACAAGCGGCAAGACGCAGTCAATTCCTTCGCTGCGCAGTGCCGATGGTACTGTTACCGACGACTGTGCCACTAAAGCGGAGTTATTGAACGCAGTTTTCCGAAATTCCTTCACCAGGGAAGACGAATGGAATACTCCAGAATTTGAAACATGAACAGCTGCTAGCATGAGTTTCTTAGAAGAAGATACCTTAGGGGTTGCGAAGCAACTCAAATCGCTTGATACGGGCAAGTCTTGGGGTCCAGATTGTATACCGATTAGGTTCCTTTCAGATTACGCTGATACAATAGCTCCCTGCTTAGCCCTCATGTACAACCGCTCGCTCACCGATAGATCTGTACCTACAGATAGGAAAATTGCGCAGGTCGCACCAGTGTTTCAGAAGGGTAGTAGGAATAATCCATCGAACTACAGACCTATATCATTGACGTCGGTTTCAGTAGGGTTTTGGAGCATATACTGTATTCAAACATTACCTCGAAGGGAACGATCTATTGATACGTAATCAGCATGGTTTCAGAAACCTCGTTCTTGTGCAACGCCGCTAGCTCTTTGTTCGCACGAAGTAATGGCCGCTATCGACAGGGGATCTCAAGTTGATTCCGTGTTTCTATATTTCCGGAAAGCTTTTGACACCGTTCCTCACAAGCGACTTCTAATCAAGCTGCGGGCCTATGGGGTATCGTCTCAGTTGTGCGACTGGATTCCTGATTTCCTGTCAGGAAGGTCGCAGTTTTTAGTAATATACGGCAAATCATCGAATAAAACTGAAGTGATATCAGGTGTTCCCCAGGGAAGCGTCTTGGGACCTCTACTGTTCCTGATCTATATAAATGACCTGGGTGACAATCTGAGCAGTTCTCTTAGGTTGTTCGCAGATGATGCTATAATTTACCGTCTAGTAAGGTCATCCGAAGACCAGTATCAGTTGCAAAGCGATTTAGAAAAGATTGCTGTATGGTGTGGCAGGTGGCAGTTGACGCTAAATAACGAAAAGTGTGAAGTGATCCACATGAGTTCCAAAAGAAATCTGTAGGAATTCGATTACTCGATAAATAGTACAACTCTCAAGGCTGTCAATTCAACTAAGTACCTGAGTGTTAAAATTACGAACAACTTCATTTGGGAAGACCACATAGATACTGTTGTGGGAAAGGCGAGCCAAAGGTTGCGTTGCATTGGCAGGACACTTAGAAGATGCAGCAAGTCTACTAAAGAGACAGCTTACACTACACTCGTTCGTCCTCTGTTGAAATATTGCTGCGCGGTGTGGGATCCTTACCAGGTGGTATTGACGGAGGACATCGAAAGGGTGCAAGAAAGGGCAGCTCGTTTTGTATTATCACGTAATAGGGGAGAGAGTGTGGCAGATATGATACGCGAGTTGGGATGGAAGTCATTAAAACAAAGACTTTTTTGTCGCGGCGAGATCTATTTACGAAATGTCAGTCACTAACTTTCTTTTCGGAATGCGAAAATACTTTGTTGAGCTCAACCTACATAGGTAGGAATGATCACCAAAATAAAATAAGAGATATCAGGGCTCGAACAGAAAGGTTTAGGTGTTCGTTTTTCCCGCGTGCTGTTCGGGAGTGTAATGGTAGAGGGATAGTATGATTGTGGTTCGATTAACCCTCTGCCAAGTACTTAAATGTGAATTGCAGAGTAATCATGTAGATGTAGATGTTCATTTTCTCGTTATCTTTTCTAATCGGTTCTTAAAAGTAAGGCCTGAGTTGAAAATTACCGACCAGTATTTAGAGGATGCAATATGTTCCAGAGGAGCATTTTCGAAGACCATATTTAATTTTTCGTTCACCTTACGGTAATGAAGATGGAAAACATGGGTCTCTGTTACAGATAGATCTCGCTTTCAGCCCCAGCTCTTGAAGTAATCACCCATTAACTGCAAATCTACGGCCAAAGTTCCATCCCACTCTTTCATACGCTAGTGCTAAGTCGTCAGGAAGTTAGGCCTTATAGCATTAGAGTTCGGAATATCGTCGGTACTGAGTTTAGAAAGGGCTGGTGAGAGTGCAGAGCCTGCGGTAGCCCATCGTTCGGCTTTTGATATCTGTTACCTTCTTCTAAATGGAATACTTGCAATTCTCTGTTGTTAAGCCAGCTGTCCATTCGTATAACTAAGAATTAGCTTGGTACAATTTCCGCGAATATACGCATCAGGTCATGGTGCCCTACGGTATCAAATGGAGCCGTAAGATCAACAGATCCTACTGCAGTATTTAAATTACGATGGTAGCCTACTCTGCAGCTGCGTTCCTTTCGAAAACTGAATGCTTGGAGTGGAGCTATTTGGTCAATATGTTGTTTTATTCCATTTAGTAACATTTTTTGCCATGTAACGTTATGTTTCGTTGCACTCTTTGCCAGGATTTTCGGCAGCCCCAATATTGTTGGCAGTTTTCCGTTAATCAAAATCTTGTCATAGAGCTGAAAGAACCAATGCTTAGTTTTGGGGCTCAAGTTTTTTAGGAATTCTTTATGCGTTTCATTTGAACCAACCGATTTGTGTGCACGCCCACTTGCAGAAATTACTCCAGTTCATCAGTTGCGAACTCATGCAGGATATCTGGATACTGAATCAACTGCGAGCTTTTGAGTCGCATCTGTGTCATCACAAGTCTCGCGGTTAGTGCTGGTAGCTGGTTTAGACTTCTGCGATAAGCGTGTCGTGATTTCGTTTAGAGTAATCTTGTGTTTGCATGCCTCAGGATTGGAACTGCATCCAACTCCTTCATTAGTTGTTCAACCTTTGCAAATCGGATAGGTGAAATCGAGACCCTGTACAGTTTCTTGCCATGTCATTCTTCTGCGATCATTCATAGCCAGAAGAAGTTCATCTGCCCTTTCATCCGAATGTATAAGTTGATATTCCTCGAGTAGCTAGCACATCAAATACACGACCCTGGAGTGAGTAGTTTCCCGTGACCCCTGCATTTCGTCCTTCGTAAATCTAATACAGTTCTTAATTTTCACAGGAATGAATTGAACAATCTCGTTGAGTTGGTCAGCTTGTTGTTGCCATTTTGCTTTGTTTTAATTCCAAAGAGCTTCAGGAGCGGATCCAACAAGCAGTATTTGCATCACATAATCACAACGAATGAACCTTGTTGGTTGGTTGATATAGATTGCATTATTTTCCTGTTTGCCATTTCATTTCCATTAGCGTGATGGGAGTGATAAAGCATAGCTCTCGGAATGTGTCATTCTGATACCCTGCAGACTGGAGCATTCATCTGTCCTTTGAGCGAAAAACCAGATACAGATTATTCAAGCACAACCAAACCTGTAAGATGTTGCCATTATATCATTACACATACATATCCAAACATGTTGGTAGCTACTAAAGTCTCCAGCATCGATGGCTGAGTCAGTGAGAAATCAGAGCATACGTATTGACCAGACCACCATAGGAGTTTGTGGATATTGGTAGCTACTAAAGTGTCCAGCGGAGATGGTTGAGACAGTGAGAAGTCAGAGGAATTGTCTTGACCAGACCACTGTAGGCGTTTTGTGGGTGTTGGTAATAGTAGCTCCAAGTGCCATCCCTGCCAAAATAAACATATCTTGTACAGAGTGCTGAATCCCACTCGGTAATCAGCCGTGTCCATCCTAGATTACGTTGCTGTTCCGTACAGATGGTGTCTACATGAGCAGCTATAAACTTATATCCTGGGAGGGTTTCGTTTGCTTTGGATATGTCATCTTTTGTGTGTTTTTCTTCCAGCGTATTTACGCCCAAACCAAGGCGTGAAGACATTGTTTAGAAATTCCTTCGACATTCAGGTCAAAGATCTTCAAGATTATGACCATTGTCTATTTCTTGCGGGTCATAAGAAGGACCATTTTAATTGAATGTTGTAGTCACTTTGTTTGCTGCAATACAGTAAACATGATAGTCTTGGTGATTGGCACAGAAATGCTATTTGAGCAAGTAATAGTAGCTCCTAGTTTCCCAGAAAGCATTGACATGGTGCCACATTGCACATTGTTGACGGAAGGCCGAGCATACGGTTTAGTTTCACAGATATGTGATTGGCTCGAAGACTTTTTATGTAATATAATGCTGTACATGGCTCTCGACGGAGAGGCAAGGGTATCGTCAGCAGTACCCCAGGGGAGTGTAAGAGGATCGATTTTAACTCTCTGTATACTTAACGACCTGACGGACAGGGAGAGACGCTCTGACTCGTGATCGTCCGCCAAAATACAAGATGAGGTTAGTAGAAACTTTACTTAAAGTTCTTCTCAAACATAATTACTTAACGTTCAACGGCAAAATGTACATTCAACCTAAACGGTTTGGCAGTGGCTAGTACGCTCATTGGAACTGCAGTGGATGTTTCTAAGAACGCTCTTAAACCAAAATTCTTTAGTTCTAATCGACAATTTGTAAGAGGTATGCGCTGCCTGCGATATGTAAGATATAAGAGAATCTGAGACCAAAGAGCAGTGTTGTATGCAGTAGGAACTGTGTAGCAGTAAATTGTTGCTAGAGATCAGTCTGGTGTATCGTGTTGGCTGGGCCGGTCATGGTGCAGCGATGGCGGAGCCTGAGCGTTATAGTATAAGGTAAAAGCAGCCTTGCGCATATCTAGTAATGTTATGTGAACTCCCATGTAAATCTTTTAAAAATGTCCTAATAATAATCTTTGTCATATAAAGTAATTTATAACAACAATTCATTTCAATTTAAAGAATTTACTAATTTCTCCAATCCATGATCATTCCGATTGTTACAAAAGAAAAATCAGTTGGTTCCTTTCATAAATGACAAATATATAGGCCAGCATTGCACAGAGCTGTGCCGGAAAAAGCTATTGTAAGAGCAGATACTTGCCGACTTTATCGAGGAAGAATTTTTGCTTTTTATTCAGAATGAACTTACAGGGCCATGACGCAGCACTGCTGTCGTCCAATATTTACCAGGTTACTGAATTTATTTTTTTTATTACGAGGATTAGGAAATTTTCTGTTTCGAGCTTACATTAAATGAGAAAAGGATTTTGTGGGTACATTAAATGGGAACCAATTTTGTTCTGAGGTTACACAAAAATTAGAATCATTAACAAAAATAATATTTATTTATGTTAATTTTTGTGGGGAGGTTACACTTGGCGACAACTGGCCAGGATCGTATTTCTTTGGGAGTCTCTGAGAAGTAGCCATATATCTGCTCTTATTTACCTAAATGTAATTTGCATCTGGCGCAACGCATTTACTAATTTGTCACTCTTTCTTTCACAGATCATCAGCAATTTATTGCTCTTTGTTGTAATTGTGTTTGTTCCATTTTTGCTTCGTCTTTGTTTCATTTTGTGCTTAATTTTTATTTGTAAAAAATGCCGCGAAAAACTGTTAACAGTACATCGCGATGTGCAGTGAGTGAAATAGCCGACTCGAATAATTTGACAGATAATACTAGCGACACTCAGTCTAATAGTGATAATCCCCTAATTATAGATAATCAGTGCGTGCCGATCACTAATATTGATTTTGATCCTAATGATGAGCAAACAAATGCAATTATGTCCATAGTAAATTTAACAATTCATGACGCGGCACGTTCCGATACAATGAACGCTGCTCAGTTTGACACACCCGGTTTGCAAAATTTGCATAGTGAACAGATAAATTTTTCTCGCGAAGATGAACAATGTAGTCAAAATATGTCAGATTTATTTGATTCCGAGGTAGTTACCCACAGTGCATATCCGATTGGCAAACCTTTTCGAGAATCACAAAGTGACCAAATGGTTTCACAAAACGTGACAATTGCACATACACCATCACACAGTACAGAGAATACAGCGGCTAATTTTGACATGGATCAAGTTATAGCTTTCATGCTACAAATTAATGAAAATGTCAAACAAAAAAATAATGAAAGTCTTAAACAGTCGAAAAAAGAACAAGACGACAATTTCGAACAACAAATTAATGAATATTTCAAACAGTGGAATTAAATACTAGATAACCATTTCAAACAACTTAACGAAAAACAAGTCAACAATTTCAAACAACTTAATGAAAGTTTCAAACAGACGAATGAAAGACACAACAATCTTAATAAACAGAACAAACAACTTAGTGAACAGTTCACAGCCATTACCGTGCAACGCCATGAAACTAAAGAACAATTATGAGAGGAAACTAAGGCCTGTGCTAGTAACAGTAGTGAAGAAATTAGATGTGTTGTACAAGAATTAAATAATACACATGTAGCCACAACAGAATCACTTAGAGATGAAATTAATGCAGTCACTGAACAATGTTCAGAAAACGCAACACAGATGCGCGACGAGTTTAAATTAATGTCAGCAGAAGTTTCACGCACTCTGGATACGGAAGTCGATAAGAAATTTGAACAACAGATCAGCAAAATTGACGAACGTTTTAAAGTTACAGAAACGAAAAATGTTTCAGTCACTAACACGACACAGCATACGCCACCTTCCAAACATTTGTCACACCCACACAGCCAGTATAACTTAAGTAATTTACAGAGACCATGCGACTTAGAATCCGAAGAGACACAGACAAACAGATTATCATACAATCCTGAACCTGTTCCCACATTCAGAGACGATAACGTTGATCATAAATTTAAAGTATTTAAAAATGACAGACTGGACTGGACTGGACTGGACTGGATATGACAATTTGCTTTTGTATTTTCAACAGCATTGCCTGTAATGCAGAAATTAGAACTGGCCTGGATACAACAATTTACTTTTGAATTTTCACCGGCATTGCCTGTAACGCAGAAACTAAAATTTATTTGCAGCGCGTAATTGACCTCAGGGGATTTATTACGCTTTGATGAATATGTGCCGTAGCGTGCACAGGGCCCCGAGCCGTAGTAGTGCTATTTCATCTTTAGTTTTCTGCACTGCTGCCTTCTCTTCTACTATCTTTTATATCTATCAAAACAGCTCTTCAACTATCGATCTATCTAGGATTATGAATGAGTAAAGAAAACCTGATACGACAAGTTTTACCGAAAGTGAGTTTCCAGTACACAGTCGCGAAATAAAAAGAAATACCAGCATAATTTTAATAACAAACAAAATTTTAATCATCAGTATGTACAAAAGTTTGAGCTATCGCAGACGCATTTTGGCAACAATACAGGTGTTTCTCCGCACCAGAATCAGAGCCAGCCGGTTAGCATACCTAAACAACAATGTAATGTGCAAGGTCAACCAAGCTTTAATGTTTCGCCGCCTAAACGTATAGCGTCGGCTCCACCAAACAGTAACGCACCGCAACATGGAAATCACTATGTACAGAAAACACATCACTTCAATTCCTATCGCAATGCACCATATAGCAATGACTATCATGACAGACATAAAAGTAATAAGCACAATTTTCAGGGTACGTTTAATAACAGTCGGTCTTACCAGCAACAAAA
This sequence comes from Schistocerca nitens, assembly GCF_023898315.1. Taxonomy (NCBI): domain Eukaryota; kingdom Metazoa; phylum Arthropoda; class Insecta; order Orthoptera; family Acrididae; genus Schistocerca; species Schistocerca nitens. The sequence goes on along the minus strand of NC_064620.1, from coordinate 194,619,858 downwards.
TCACCCGCAACAACAGATTATCATGAATGAACCAGACAGTAGATATCATCCCGAACGTAATACGTCAGGAAGAAATAACAGAACAGTACAAATAGTCGAAATGCCACAACATCCTCCCGCAAATAATAGCACGTCAGATAGAATTTGACTACATACAGTACAGGTTGCATCTTCCAGCAACGCAAGCAATGCTTTTGACACGCAGAATCTTGTTCACGAAGATGTTATACTTTTGACGACATCCGAGACACTCTTTTGCAGGAAAGACCAGTTATTCAAAAAACCATTTCACACCCTGTCATTGAAGTAACGATTGGATCATCCAAATTTTCAGCAGTAATCGATTCTGGATCACCTATGTCAGTTATAAATGAGGAAACTTTCAACGAATGTAACAAAGAGAATACGTATCCTACGTTACCATTATGCAAAACTAAAGTAAAAGGAGCAGTATCTGGTAAAGGAGTAGATGTAAAATTAACAGACACACTTATCATTTTGTATTGCAGGTCACACATTTCACTCAAATTTTTCGATTGTTCCCTTATTGACAACAGACGTTATTTTAGGTACGAATTTTCTGGTACAACGCGACGCAATTATTGACTTTCAAAAGTCTTATTTAATTTTAAAGGATGAAAATGTACAACTGGCATTAGAATTTCGGCACTCTTTATCTGCAGAACAAACAATTAATCGTATAGAGGTCATTTCCGCACACGTAACATAGACTGTCATTCTACATTATTCGCAGATACATACGTACACAACTATAATTCTCCAGACGAAGGCGATTATGACGTTATACAGATGATTACAAAGAAAATTAAACACAGCAGTGCAAATAGAGACGGCGAACGTTCAGAGCTACGCAAAATTCTTTTACAGCAAGCTCCAGTTTTTGACAACGTCCCAGGTACTATGTCCGGTTTTATGTATGAATTTCAAGTTAAACAGCACGACACATTTAAAGCCAAACATTATCCCATTCCTTATATTCACAGAGAACACGTTAAGAAAGAATTGCAAGCCATGCTTGACCAAGGAATTAATTAACCGGCAGTTAGTCCGTACATAAACCCACTCTATATTGTTAAGAAGAAGGATGGTTCACTTCGTCTCGTACTTGATTCGCGTCACATCAATGACATTATTACACTCCTGGAAATGGAAAAAAGAACACATTGACACCGGTGTGTCAGACCCACCATACTTGCTCCGGACACTGCGAGAGGGCTGTACAAGCAATGATCACACGCACGGCACAGCGGACACACCAGGAACCGCGGTGTTGGCCGTCGAATGGCGCTAGCTGCGCAGCATTCGTGCACCGCCGCCGTCAGTGTCAGCCAGTTTGCCGTGGCATACGGAGCTCCATCGCAGTCTTTAACACTGGTAGCATGCCGCGACAGCGTGGACGTGAACCGTATGTGCAGTTGACGGACTTTGAGCGAGGGCGTATAGTGGGCATGCGGGAGGCCGGGTGGACGTACCACCGAATTGCTCAACACGTGGGGCGTGAGGTCTCCACAGTACATCGATGTTGTCGCCAGTGGTCGGCGGAAGGTGCACGTGCCCGTCGACCTGGGACCGGACCGCAGCGACGCACGGATGCACGCCAAGACCGTAGGATCCTACGCAATGCCGTAGGGGACCGCACCGCCACTTCCCAGCAAATTAGGGACACTGTTGCTCCTGGGGTATCGGCGAGGACCATTCGCAACCGTCTCCATGAAGCTGGGCTACGGTCCCGCACACCGTTAGGCCGTCTTCCGCTCACGCCCCAACATCGTGCAGCCCGCCTCCAGTGGTGTCGCGACAGGCGTGAATGGAGGGACGAATGGAGACGTGTCGTCTTCAGTGATGAGAGTCGCTTCTGCCTTGGTGCCAATGATGGTCGTATGCGTGTTTGGCGCCGTGCAGGTGAGCGCCACAATCAGGACTGCATACGACCGAGGCACACAGAGCCAACATCCGGCATCATGGTGTGGGGAGCGATCTCCTACACTGGCCGTACACCACTGGTGATCGTCGAGGGGACACTGAATAGTGCACGGTACATCCAAACCGTCATCGAACCCATCGTTCTACCATTCCTAGACCGGCAAGGGAACTTGCTGTTCCAACAGGACAGTGCACGTCCGCATGTACCCCGTGCCACCCAACGTGCTCTAGAAGGTGTAAGTCAACTACCCTGGCCAGCAATATCTCTGGATCTGTCCCCCATTGAGCATGTTTGGGACTGAATGATGCGTCGTCTCACGCGGTCTGCACGTCCAGCACGAACGCTGGTCCAACTGAGGCGCCAGGTGGAAATGGCATGGCAAGCCGTTCCACAGGACTACATCCAGCATCTCTACGATCGTCTCCATGGGAGAATAGCAGCCTGCATTGCTGCGAAAGGTGGATATACACTGTACTAGTGCCGACATTGTGCATGCTCTGTTGCCTGTGTCTATGTGCCTGTGGTTCTGTCAGTGTGATCATGTGATGTATCTGACCCCAGGAATGTGTCAATAAAGTTTCCCCTTCCTGGGACCATGAATTCACGGTGTTCTTATTTCAATTTCCAGGAGAGTATTAATGAAACAGATCGCCCACAGACACTAGAAGAACTTCTACAGAAATTTCATGGTACTGCTATTTATTCCACATTAGATTTGATATCGGGATTTTGGCAAATTCAGCTCCATCCGGACTGCAGAAAGTACACGGCTTTTCTCTGTTTTGGTGACTGTTATCAATTTTGTAAATTACCGTTCGGTTTAACTATTTCCTCAGCAGAATTTATTCGCTGTTTGAATACTATACTCCCGACAGAACTTAAAGACAGAATCACAACGTACGTAGACGACATTCTTATTGCAGAAGCTAACTGGTCTGAACACAATCTGATTCTTGAACAACTGTTACGAACTTTTCGTGCACAAGGACTCACAGTTAATCTCAGTAAATCGCACTTTGGCAAAACTTCTATAAAATTTCTTGGACATGTAATTTCAGCAGAAGGTATTGCGCGTGACCCGGAAAAACTTCGAACGTTACGTGACATTACTGTTCCAACGACGAAGAAACAACTACGCAGCTTTCTGGGATTAATTAACTTTTTCCGTAAATTTATTCATTAGTCTGCTTTAGACACCCCTAGATTATGTCAATTGACGGGTAAAAACACTATTTGGTCCTGGGATAGCCAAGCACATTCTGAATTTGTGAACCTGAAAGAAGCTTTGTTGAATGCACCACTTTTATCACATCCAGATCTTACTCGAAATTTTTCCATTGCCACCGACGGTTCTAACACCGCCTTAGGCGTACACATTTTTCAGGAAATTGAAGAAGACGGTACTACAGTAATTAAAAACATCGCCTTTGCGAGTCGCATTCTGTCACCTGCTGAACGCAATTATTCTGTCACAGAACTTGGAACATTATGTGTTGTATGGGCATTTACGAGATTTCGGCATTTTCTTTATGGAAGACATACGACCGTTTACACAGATCATAGAGCTATACAGTTTTTACTTTCCGCTAAATTTACACACGACAGATTAAGCAGATGGAAACTTTATTTACAGGAATTTAATTTTACAACTGTTCACATTCCCGGTACACAAAATATTGTAGCAGACGCACTATCCCGTTCTCTCAGCAACAATCAGCAAGACATCGCAACCAACTTCTGCAAAGCAAATTTCAGCGTCATGTATATTCAACAAGTTGCATTTGAAAATTTCATTTCGTCGTCATTACGAGACATAGCGCAAGAGCAGTGTAAAGACAACGTGTGGTAATAAATTAAACACCTTTGGCAAGATAGGAATAATGTTACCATTAGAAACCATTACAATGTACGCAATAATATTCTGTTCCGCCGCCCTCACCCTGACAGCAAGAATTGGTTATTATGTATTCCTGACGAGCTTGTTAACAAATTAATTTGGTATACTCATTTAAGTTACGCACATTACGGAGCCAGAAAATGTTTTTTTATACTGAGACAGAACTGTTATTTTGCCAATATGGAGAAACGTATTCGACGAGTTTTTGCGTCATGTAAAGTCTGTCAGAAAGCTAAGTCAGATACGACTTCACATATTCCTCCATTACATCCCATTGTACCTGTTAAATTGAGACACATGGCCGCTGTAGACATTTTTTGTCCGATTCCCAGAACTAATAGAAGTTTTTGCTACATCTTTGTCGCTGTTGAACTCACTTCGAAATTTGTTACCTTCACTCCGTTACGCAAAGCTGCTGCTAAATCTGTTTCGAAAGCATTTATAAAACATTTTCTATTTCATGTAGGACATTTATTGAAAGTAATTTCCAACAATGGATCACAGTTTCGATCTGCTATATGGACACGTAAGTTACGAGCTAGAAACATTTCTCCGATCTATGTATCCAGGTACCATGCTTCTTCGAACACTTGTGAACGACTAATGAAAGAAATTGGTAAACTATGTAGTATATACTGCCATAAATAACATATTGATTGGGACACACACATACTCTCATTCCAGGATGTAATTAATTCCATACCAAATGAATCTACTATGCTATCTCCGACTGTTATACTGAAAAATGTTGAACCACCTAACAAAATTAAAGAATTAGTATCCTTTCCTACATCTCGTCGACTACGACACCATGAAATAATTGACATTGCGCTGAACAACATCAAACGTGCCGCAGAGCGCCGGAGAAGACAGCAAAAACAAGTTTGTACACGCCGTGACTTTCACATTGGACAGAAGATATTAGTACGTACACACTATCTATCCAACAGAGGAAAGAATAGATGCAGTAAATTTGAGCTTCTATACGCAGGTCCATATCGAATTCGCAGCATTCCTCACCCCAATGTAGTACACGTCGAAACTTTGAGAACCAGAAAAAGCAAAGGCAATCACCATGTCTCCAATATTAAACCCTTTATTGCATGAACATACTTTATGATTTATCACACTGTAATGCCATTTCCTGATTTTTATATGACCAATGATGCAACTATATTTATGTGACTACTTATTGATGATTATCATATTTTTTCTTGGCAAGTGCCCGGCAAGATAAGGTTAGCAGGTCGCTTTTCTTGTCGTTACACATCAGACTGCGCACATTTTTCCAGATAAACTTACATATTTTATGACCACTTAAGCAATTATATTTATGTGACTACTTACTGATGATTATCACATTTTTTCTTGGCAAGTGCCCGGCAAGGTAAGGTTAACAAGTCGCTTTTCTTGTCGTTATATATCAGACCGTGCACATTTTCCATTTTCATGTATGTATGATTGTTTTCCTGTTTTGATTGTATGCAATACGAAATCTTAAAAGATATAACTAACACCAGTTGACTTTGACATTTGACCTTATGATACCTCAACATTGTGACTATTTTACATTTTTTTCGCTTCTACAGTATGATACTCTGTGTACATTTTTGGACCTGAACACTGTCTATGTTTTTGACATAATACGTTTTCTGTCATGCTATGCTGTATGCTTAATTATATCACTAGAAACCAGTTTTTATTTAATGGGTATATGATTTAAATGCAAGATATTAATCCTTATTCATCATTTTCAGAAAGCAGTAATGTGTAAAAGAAATAAATTAAACAAACTACAGTGGATTACTATGAAATGGGAATTTCACCTTCGGAATGAACGAAAGAAGATGCAATACCTCGTCACGAAGAGTAAATGGATCAGAATTAACAAGCATTAACAAGAATATATTATACACATCGTATGATAGCAGTCTTAACTAATTATTTTTCTTTCAGAATACGAGGCGATTGATGCAGGCTGTCAGACAGAACTACACATCTTAGTTTTAGTGATGAAATATACTAGAAATAAGAAACTCTATACTATAAATAGTTGTATGAAGTAAATGGTAATATGAATAATTAATAATGAAGTGTCTTTTTGCAGATGATAATGAATGACGATGAATAGTGATGAAGAATATGGCAATATGAATAATGAAGTTTTTCTTTCCAGGTGATGATAGTGATAAATTTTATATGGCCACTTAACGCACCACTTTTAAGTTTTTCTTTGCAGATGAGAATAATGATGAAGTTTATATATTTACTGTTAGTTAAGAAATGCTTTGTAGTTATTTAAGTATTTGTTGCAGTTCGTTTTGACAGTATGTCTTATGTCGCATGGTATAATGACTGAATGTTTTGGAAAGGACAGCTAGAGTACATACATATTGAGTACACGTTTCATTACCTGTTAATTCGAAGTTTACTACTTTCAGCATAATATACGTTTCTTCTTTCAGCCTAATAATCCATTTTGTATTTTTTCTAGGAGAAGCTATTCATGAAATTAATGTGCTATAAGCAGTTAGTCATTAAACCTGTTCTAGTACTTGCACTTTTTTTTACCCATTTGTATGTGTCATTCATGAATGTGATCACATATACTCCACTTGTTTCATAACCTTGCTACAGCTGACTCATGACGAATGACATTACCTATCCTCATTTGCGTCAAAAGCAAATATTTTTATGCCCCAGCAATTAATTATCGATCCCAACGCAATGCATTGCTAGCACAAAAAAATATATTACCAGTCCCAAATAATGCTACCAGTATAAGAGAGTTCTGAGTAATACTGAATGATGTTTTCTAACCACAGACCTTGAGTAATAGTTATCGTGTGTTGCATTTTAAATATGTCCTATGTCACTTGAATGATGAGTTCTGAGTAACACTGAATGATGTTTTGTAATAATGCATAAATACTATGCCAATAAGTTCTGTAAATAATATTTTTGTTATACTCTATAAATGCTATGCTAATAATTAACTCTCATTTTGAATGATGACTTCTGATGGTTTGTAACTGGCCAATGAGTGCCAATAATTATTGTAAATATGTTGTATGTCACTTGAATGGTGAAAAATGTTTTGTAATATTCAATACATGCTATATGTTTAATAACTGGCCAATGAATGCCACTGTTTCTTATATTTTAAATTTGTATTATGTCACTTACATGCTATTATATATGATACCAGTAGCTGGATGCTACACTCATTAGCTCTTGTTTTGAATGATGACTTCTGATGGTCTGTAACTGGCCAATGAGTGCCAATGTTTATGACTTATGAACATTATTCTGTAATACTTCATACATAGTACAGAAATGTTTAGTAACTAGGCGATGAGTGCCACCAATCACTCAAATCGGTTAACAGACTAGTGTAATTCTCAATTATGACGAGCATAAGACTTAATGTCCTTCACCTTCTGACCTAATTACCAGAAATTACTGCAATATCCGTTTGTCTTGTCCATCCTTATGATCATGGAGCACCATATTTGGTTTTTGCACTAATTCTACGTTGATGAAAGAGTGTGGTGTTGACACATCATGCTGTCCACCACCTTGAACAATGGAGATATTATCAGGTTATACTATTTGGTGTACCTAATGTACTACCAAAATGACAACATACAGTATTAATACAACATTTCAGTGTCTTGGCTACACTGATAAATACTTCAGGAAGAGAACTTCAAATTGTCTCATTTGGTGTTGTGCTTCTGAAGAAAGATATGGACTTTCAGTGCAGCTACGTGCAACCTACTGTGCTACAACCATAATGCAATCCTTCCCATTCCTTTCCTAGTTCTTGTAAAATGGTAAAGACTTATGCAGTGCGTCTAAATTATTGTAAAATGATAAAGACATATACAGTATGTGTGCACTTCATTTCATTTGTTAGCAAGATCAGTTGTCCTAAATATGCTAAAGACTTCTACAGTGCGAGTGCGCTTTATTTAACTCCATGATATGTTATGTAAAAATGCTAAAGACTTCTACAGTGCGTGTGCACTTTATTTCACTCCATGATATGTTATGTAAAAATGCTAAAGACTACTACAGTGCGTGTGCACTTTATGTCATTTGTTAATATGTTTTGTTCTCATTGCGTATACTAGTTCTTCTAAATGGTAGAAATATATACAGTGCGTGTGCACTTTATGTCATTTGTTAATATGTTTTGTACTCATTGTACATACATTTTGTCTTTCTTAATATCTTCTGCACTTATCAATAGTGTATATACTCTGTGACTGTAGACTTATTTATTAAGTAGATTATAGAAAAATTTGTTGCTCATGGCAAGTCCAATTGACTCACCATCGCTGCAAATTTTTGCCCCCCCCCCCCGCCCCCCCCCCCACAGTGGAGGGTTATGTAAGAGGTATGCGCTGCCTGCGATATGTAAGCTATAAGAGAATCTGAGACCAAAGAGCAGTGTTGTATGCAGTAGGAACTGTGTAGCAGTAAATTGTTGCTAGAGATCAGTCTGGTGTATCGTGTTGGCTGGGCCGGTCATGGTGCAGCGATGGCGGAGCCTGAGCGTTATAGTATAAGGTAAAAGCAGCCTTGCGCATATCTAGTAATGTTATGTGAACTCCCATGTAAATCTTTTAAAAATGTCCTAATAATAATCTTTGTCATATAAAGTAATTTATAACAACAATTCATTTCAATTTAAAGAATTTACTAATTTCTCCAATCCATGATCATTCCGATTGTTACAAAAGAAAAATCAGTTGGTTCCTTTCATAAATGACAAATATATAGGCCAGCATTGCACAGAGCTGTGCCGGAAAAAGCTATTGTAAGAGCAGATACTTGCCGACTTTATCGAGGAAGAATTTTTGCTTTTTATTCAGAATGAACTTACAGGGCCATGGCGCAGCACTGCTGTCGTCCAATATTTACCAGGTTACTGAATTTATTTTTTTTATTACGAGGATTAGGAAATTTTCTGTTTCGAGCTTACATTAAATGAGAAAAGGATTTTGTGGGTACATTAAATGGGACCCAATTTTGTTCTGAGGTTACACAAAAATTAGAATCATTAACCAAATAATTTTTTTATTTATTTTAATTATTCGTGGGGAGGTTACAAACTACATCAAAAAGTTCGATTTTATGCGCAGTATGTTTGTGACATTTACATTGCGTTCGACGATAATAATCACGTGTGAGAGCTACTTTTCAATGCATTCAGTGACTTCCATGAGAAAACTTGCTTTCCGAAAGACAATGAGGAAGGTGAACTCAGTTTTTTTACTCAACAATTTTTATAGGAAATGATTATGTCAGTTCAAATACCTTCCTTAAGGAAATATATTCGTACAATGTCATTCCTGCCGACTCGACTAACGCAAAAGCACATAACTAGCTTTCTCTTCATTCCGACGTACACCGTACACCTCCTTTATTTCCTACCAGTCATCAAAATGAGCTAAATGTGATTAAATCTATCACAGTCAACAAAGGATGTTACCACGGCATGGTAGATTGCATACTCAGCAAGAAAACTTCTAACAGGTACGTGACTTTCAGCAACAGCACATCTTCCAATTGAACCAAATATGCCTTTAAATTCATGTCTATTCTATTATTGGAAAATTTTTCTTACAGGATTAATCGTCTTCTGTGAAAAATTACTAGTTTCAATGTTTCCTTATTTACAGAACACAGTTTTAAGTAAAAGTTTGCAAAAGACAATACTATTAATTGTTTTTCCAATTCAGGAGTCTAAAAATTGTCCTGTAATGGTTGCCCATGCTATTAGGTCAGTCAGAAAGGCTAACCATACCCCGAAAAATTTGGAAGACGCAGTTTTTTTGCACAGAGAAGTCAAAGGGCGCAAGCTGAACCTTCGGGAAGAACTAGAGATTTTTAAATATCTAGAGCTCAGGGACGGAAATGATGAATGATCAGCTGCGTCTTGTCTGCACGCAATTTTTTTGAAGCCTTCTAACCTTCACTGTGCATAAATTCTGCAAACGGTTCCCACTGGTAATGATATCGACGACATTATCATTGCGTTCGCCTATAATGATCGCGAAATACAGCTTATTGTCGATACATTCAATAACACCTTAAGAAAATTTGCCTTACGAAAGAACTTGAACTTCGAAATTAGCGAGTTGCCCATTCCTCAAAATTCTTTTAATCTTTATTTGTGTAAACGTGTTCGTTTGCCTCGTTTTATAAACTACTGGCCATTAAAATTGCTACACCACCAAGACGTGCTACAGACGCGAAATTTAACCGACAGGAAGAAGATGCTGTGATATGCAAATAATTAGCTTTTCAGAGGTTTCACACAGGGTTGGCGCCGGTGGCGACACCTACAACGTGCTGACATAAGGAAAGTTTCAAACCGATTTCTCATACATAAACAGCAGTTGACCGGCGTTACCTGGTGAAACATTGTTTTGATGCCTCGTGTAAGGAGGAGAAATGCGTACCATCATGTTTCCAACTTTGACAAAAGGTCGGATTGTAGCCTATCACTATTGCAGTTTATCGTATCGCGACATTGCTGCTCGCGTTGGTCGAGATCAAATGACTGTTAGCAGAATATGAAATCGGTGCGTTCAGGAGGGTAATACGGTACGCCGTGCTGGATCCCAACGAACTCGTATCACTAGCAGTCGAGATGACAGGCATCTTATCCGCATGGCTGTAACGAATCGTGCAGCCACGTCTCGATCTCTGAGTCAACAGATGGTGACGTTTGCAAGACAACAACCATCTGAACCAACAGTCCGACGACGTTTGCAGCAGGATGACTATCAGCTCGGAGACCGTTGCTGTGGTTACCCTTGACGCTGCATCTCAGACAGGAGCGCCTGGCTGCATGAATAGCAAAACGTCATTTTTTCGGATGAATCCAGGTTCTGTTTACAGCATCATGATGGCCGCATCCGTGTTTGGCGACATCACGGTGAACGCACATTGGAAGCGTATATTCGTCATCGCCATACTGGCGTATCTCCCAGCGAGATGGTATGGGATACCATTGGTTACACGTCTCGGTCACCTCTTGTTCGCATTGACTGCACTTTGAACAGTGGACGTTACATTTAAGATGTGTTACGACACGTGGCTCTACCCTTCATTCGATCCCTGCGAAACCCTACGTTTCAGCAGGATAATGCACGACCGCATATTGCCGGCATTGTACGGTCCATTCTGGATGCAGAAAATGTTCTACTGCTGCCCTGGCCAGCACATTCTCCAGATATATCACCAACTGAAAACGTCTGGTCAATGGTGCCCGATCAACTGTCTCGTCACAATATGACAGTCACTACTCTTGATGAACTGTGGTATCCTGTTGAAGATGCATGGGCAGCTGTACTTATGCACGCCATCCAAGCTTTGTTTGACTCAATGCTCAGGCGTATCAAGGCCGTTATTACTGCTAGAGGTGGTTGCTCTGGGTAGTGATTTCTCAGGATCTATGCACTCAAATTGCTTGAAAACGTAATGATGGCTTCGAGTACTATGGGACTTAACATCTGAGGTCATCAGTCCCCTAGAACTTAGAACTACTTAAACCTAACTAACCAAACGACATAACACAGATCAATGCACGAGGCAGGATTTGTACCTGCGACCGTAGCGGTCACGCGGTTCCAGACTGAAGCGCCTAGAACGGCTCGACCACACCGGCCGGCAAAACGTAATGACATGTCAGTTCTAGTATAATATATTTGTCCAATGAATACCCGTTTATCATCTGCATTTCTTCTTGGCGTAGCAGTTTTATTGGCCAGTAGTGTATTTTGTGAAGACACTGATTTTATTTACTCTCGTTGCTGCATGTTTTCCACTACACGATGACCCGTGCACTAATCCGTTTCATTGTCACGTGCTTGTATGCAACGTGTTCATACATTAAGTTTATTGCTATTCCTACGATAATGCACTTGTAGTCTTATGAGGGTTTTAATGTAAAGTAACAACAGCGTCCTTTAACATTCTTTACCTCCTCACTGTTATATCCTTCCTCCCAAGCTGCCCCCCCCATCACAATGCGCTTCTTAGCCTTATATGCCGAAAGGTACTTCGATCTCGGCGCACACGCCACCTATCTTGTTTTGCTGGTGTTCACGGTCCCTGTTTCCAGTCAGTCGGCGTGCAGCACATAACATGACATGACATTTTATTTCTGTGGTTTTTTCTTGATTTTTAACCATTTTTACCTGAAAAGCTCTAATAATAGAGGCCATCATACTTAATAATGTGTACAGTAATGTGCGCTGACAGAAAATTTCATTGGAGACATGGTGTTTTCATAACGTGAAATTTTACCAACTACAAGCTTGTATTTTTTTGGTTATTTTTCATTATGTCTGTGATATTCCTACTCCCTTGTGGGGATCTGGTCCCTTAATGATGAGTAGTTTTGATATGCGTGTTTCTGCGTTTGTGGTTGTTACTGTAACATTGTCTTCAGGTGACATGCATTTCTGAAGAAGACGGGCTTACATCAGTCGAAACCACGTTCAAACGTTGTAGAACACTACCTTTTGTTGCAACTGCTTTGCATTCATTTATTGTAACCGTTGATAAAGAGCAGCCATGTTCAAAATATTGATAGTGCAAACATGTAGCTCTCTCTGATCGAACTTCATCACACTTGTGTTTATTATTCAGGATGGCTACAGGGACAGTTACATACGACAGATTCACTGCAAACATCCTATGGCTTTCGTCTGATCTAGATAATGAATAGTAAGAATCCCACTGAGACATGTTGAAGGCAACTGATGAAATCATCTAGGAAGGAATATTTTCGTTAATAACTCCCTGTCTTCAGTCTTAATAATTTGTAAGATAAATGACTATCAAGAGTATTCCTAACCTCCAAGCTAAGTCACGAACAGGTCTGGACGAAATGTCTGTAAGTAACGTCCTCTAGGTACAGGTTTAGCTCGCTTTGTTTCTGCTTACAGCGTGTGCGATACTTGCACTTCACTTGTGCAGTTGGTTCATATGACGGCATAGTCTTCTGTATAGAGGTATCTCCCCTCAACCAGACCTAATGCAGGATTTTACCTCTCTTTCTGCTTTATCGTTTCCCGGTGCCCTTGTTAAGCATCCTTTCTTATGTACTCCTATAAGCAGAGAGGAAGTGCTCCCTTCCCCCGGGGACTCTTTCCATTAAAATCCGCTCTCCCTTCCAATGCAATCAATGTGCATGCATCTTCTTCGCCTCGCCTTAGAACAAGCAGGAGACATATAGTTACAGCACGGACTCCACCTCAACTCTCAGGAATGTCGTCGCTATAAGGTCGGAAGACATTCTGCAGTCAGTTTTGCTCTTTTCTTTCGTACTAGGGTCCCGTCAAAGTCCAGTCAATATCAGTATGACAGTTATAAAGTAGACTCTCAACGCAATATACTACAAATCTGAAAACTGAACTATAAACTTTTGACATGCAAGCATCCTCAGGCTCACATCCTTACGGTTCGTATTCTGATAATGAGATTGACCCCGAAACTCCTATTTTCAGTGAGTTACCCTCTAACAACTGAATGTGACGTCAGTCTGTAATCACTGCCAACGCACTGTGAGGATCTATCTCCCGTATTACCATAGGTTGCACGTAATTGTCTACATTTGTACTCGAACGGTAGAATGTGCGAGGGGCCTCTTTGTGTTCTTCTGCATCAGGGTAGACCAGTAGGCTTTTTAAATGTCGCTCACCTGGTATCTTCAAACGATGTTCTCGTCCTTTCGCAGAAGTAGCACTTCGGATGCACATCCGCTGATCTTCAGGCGAGGCTGTAAGAAAGTCGCTAGAGGAAAGGCATAGCTAGTAAATGAAAATCCATAGTTTACTGAGACGCCACTGTCTTTTAAATAGTATTTGTTTCAGAGAAAGCCATAAACAGAACACAACGTTCGTAACAAACGTAGGCCTACAAAGTAACATCTGAAGTAGGTCAAACGTGTTGAACTTACAATTTAAATGCATTATACGCACTGAAGAACTCGCTGTCACAAAACAAATTGCGAATCTTAAACTCTGTTCTTCTCTGAAGTGCTCGCAGAGTCACGATTGCTTAAGTTTACCACGTTCGGCGCGCAAAGTAGACCATTCCGTGCGCCCTTTCCTCTAGAAATTTATGGATGACGGGTCAGACTGAATCAGTTCCCTCAGCCTGATTTTGCTGGAAAGCCAAAGGCACATGAACTGATTCGTCTACGTACCACTAATAAAATGCTATTAAAAATACCTAGTGAACGAAATCTGGGCTAAGTGGAGGATAGCTTTCATTGAGAGTTTTTTTCTGAGATTATCAACGATATCTGAATCATACTTTAACAAAGGTTAGTGAATGAAACTGTGAGATTTGGCTCTCTTGACTGAGGTAATACCTCCGTCTTCTGTCGTGGCACCAAGTGAGATTATATTACTGAGATGTTGCAGTGTCTCACTGAACTGTTATTCGTTGTTATCATCTGTTGCTGCACCTCAATCTCCACTTCACTCCACTTCCATAAATCACACGTCAGCTAAAGCTTCCTCGCTCAATGAAGATGTGAAGAGTGAGACTGTATCTTTTGATTCGCAGAGCCAGAAATGTTTCGCGGCAATGCCATAAAAGTGCCACATCTCAATGCGGAACTAAGTTCGTGTATTATCCATCTGCCAATGTTCTGCTAAAATTAACAACTGTCCCAACGATAAATTTTTCTTAGCACCAAAAATAAAAAAGTTTCTAAAATAGTGTAGGATAGTTATTCACGAAAATTTATTCATCTCACGTGCAGTGAGGAATGTTTGATTTGTCATTTGGTTTTGTCAGCAGATAAGGTTTTTAGCCCATCTTTCATTATTTTTTGGGCAATTCTGCCCATGTAGAGCATTAAAGAGATCAGTTTATTGATTAAAAGTCTCTCGGTGTACATGCCGCGTCAAATCAGGATAAAACTCCAAGCTTTCGACCACTACCTCCATGGTCGTCGTCAGGGCTAAAACTGACTGTCGTGAACTACTTTTTTTTTCCTTTATTGAATTTCAATTCCCCCCCGAAGGGGGCGGGCTGGCAGCAGCTTAGTATGCCGCTCTTCAGCCTACAGACTTTGTTAGAAAGATGAAGAGAATAAATAACAAAAACAGGCGATAAAATCGGAGACTTAAAGAGTAACATGGCGAAAAGAAATCGTGGAACTTAAAACAAAGAACAGAGGGATGATGACACTAAGAAAATACATACAAAGCAGACAGGTAAAACAATATATAGACAATTAAAAAAACATGGCGACGGTCTGGTTTCTGTTCGCAAAAGACATAAAATTCACACCCAGCTACAGCATGGTTTCTGTTCGCAACAGGAGAAAGACGAACAACACTGAACAGTCACTGGAGCACTGCACTAAAAAGTTGTCAAATGTGACAGACCACAGCCGAGAGCAGGTGGGGGGAAACTGGACAGATGATGGGAAAATAAAAGAAGGGGGGAGGCAGGAAAGGAGCTGATGGAGGATGAGGACCCATAAGAGGGGTGGGGGGCGCTGGGCAGACGCGACAGGGCCGGGGTAGGCAGAGGAGGGGAATACAAAAGGACTCGGGGGGGGGGACAAGGGAGGTAGGGAGAGTTGTAGTGGGGAGAAAACAGGACGGAAGGGGGGAAGAGGGAGCCCAGGGAAAGGACAGAGGAAAGGAGGGGATCAGAGTTGATAGGAGGGATAAATGGAGGGAGAGAGGGCATCATCCGGGAGGGGGAGTTGATGGAAGCCACCTTGGGAAGGAGATGTAGGGTGTAGAGATGGAGGGTAGGGGGGACACAACGGTGAAGACGTGGCGGGGGGGGGGCATCGGAGAGGAGAGGAGCAACCAGGGGGTGAGGGGGTTCAAGACAGCGGGAGGTGTAGAGGATGCGGATATGTTCGAGGAATAGGAGCAGATGGGGGAAAGGAATGTGATCATAGAGGATCCGCGTGGGGGACGGGAGGCATACATGGAAGGCGAGGCAGAGTGCATGACGCTCAAGGATCTGGAGGGACTTATAGAATTTGGGGGGGGGGCAGATATCCAGGCAGGACTGGCATAACAGAAGATGGGACGGATGAAGGATTTGTAGGTGTGGAGGATGGTAGAGGGGTGCAAGAAAGGAGTTGGAGGAGTTGGAGGCGGTTGTGGGCTTTGGATTGGATGGAGCGGAGATGAGGGATCCAGGTGAGGTGACGGTCAATGGTGAGGCCAAGGTAGGTGTGGGTGGGGGTGAGGCGGACATGACAGGCGCAGACAGTAAGGGAGAAATCCAGAAGCCGGCAGTAGCGAGTGGTACGACCGACGATGATTTCCTGGGTCTTGGAAGGGTTGAGTTTCAGGAGACACTGGTTACACCATGCAGCAAAAAGTTCAAGGTGATTCTGGGGAAGGCGTTGGGACCGTTGGAGGGTAGGAACGAGGGCGAGGAATGCGGTGTCATCAGCATATTGCAAGAGGTGTACTGGGGGAGGGGGATGGGGCATATCTGCCATGTACAGGAGGTAGAGGAGAGGGGAGAGGACAGAGCCCTGGGGCACACCTGCAGAGGGGTAGAAGGTGTAGGATGTGGCATTATGGATGGTAACATAGGAGGGGCGGTGGGAGAGGAAGGAGGCCACCAGACGGATGTAGTTGATAGGAAGGGCGTAGGTTTGGAGTTTAAACAGGAGACCGGGATGCCAGACCCGGTCGTAGGCCTTTTCGAGGTCAAGGGAGACAAAAATGGCGGAGCGACGGGAGTTAAGCTGGAGGGAGAGGAGATGAGTGAGGCAGAGGAGTTGGTCATCAGCAGAGAAGGAAGGTCGAAAGCCACATTGGGTGTTTGGGAGGAGGTGGTGTTGGCGGAGGTGGTGATGGATGCGCCGGGAAAGGATGGATTCCAAGAGCTTGCTGAACACCGATGGGAGACAGATAGGACGATAGGAAGAGGCATCAGATGGAGGCTTGTTGGGTTTGGAGAACATCAGGATACGGGAGGTTTTCCACAGTTCGGGATAGAAGCCAGTGGCAAGGATGACATTGTAGAGGGTGGCAAGGATTGAAAGGAACGAGGGAGGGCAGTGTTTGAGGTGGCAGTAGGTAATGCAGTCGTGGCTGGGAGCAGTGTTGCATTTGGTGCGGAGTGTGAGGCTGATGTCCTGGGTAGTGATGGGAGTGTTAAGTTCAGATGGTGGTGTGTGGCCCAAGTACTGGAAGCTAGGAGCAAGAGGAGGAACAGAGGTATTCGTATGGTCCATGACATCAGGGAAGAGGGAATAATCAAAGTGGGGATCATCTGGGATGGAAAAAACATCAGAGAGGTGGGAGGCAAAGTGGTTGGCCTTACTGAGGTTGTCAGGAAAGGGACGGTCATTAAGGAGGAGAGAGTACTGGGGGGTGGGGCGGTTCCCAGTAAGGCGGTGGAAAGCAGACCAGTACTTGGAAGAGTTTATGGGGAGCGTGGTGTTCAGTTTTGTACATGTCTGGCGCCAGGCACGGCGTTTCTTCGCAGTAAGCAGGTTGCGGATGTGACGTTGTAATTGCCGGTGGCGGGTTAGTGTATCCCGGTCATGAGTGCGAGGGAAAGAGCGGTAGAGGCGGCGGGACTCTCGAAGGAGAAGGACGGCCTGTGGAGGCAGGGCGGGGCGGCGAGGGTGGATGGCTTTGTTGGGGATATGGGTGGCGACGGCGTCCGACAAGGTCTGGTGCAGGAAGGCAGCAGCACGAGAGATGTCATCAGGAGATTGGAGGGTAAGGTCATGGCCGTCAACCTGGGTGTGAATGGAGTCCCGGTAGGCATCCCAGTTGGCACGGGAGTAATCATGGACAAGTTTAGGAGGGACGTCAGGGCGAGGAGCGATGCGGGGATGGCGACCAGTAGAGATGGTGAGGAGGAGCATGGTCACTGCCAATGAGGTCAAGGACATCCGCGGTGATGCGCCCAAGGAGGTTGGGAGAGGCAAGGACCACATCAGGAGTGGTGTTGGATTCGGGTCGGGTGTGCTGAGGCAGGGGAACCAGGTCGCCCTGGAGAGTGGTGAGAAACTGATGCCACCGCTGGAGGTCAGCAGGATCACGGCTGTGGATATTGAGGTCAGCGGCAATCACGTAGGTGGAGAAAGTGCGGTCAGTGTGGGCTAGGAAATCGTACGGGATGGGGGTGCGAGGGCGGACATAAATGGTGGCACAGGGATGGTAAGGGTGGGGAAGAAGAGGCTGAGGGTGAGATGCTTGGCAGGATTGTTAAGGAGAGGTTGGGGCCGGACAGGGAGATGCTTGAGGTGGCCTATAGCAACTCCGCCACGCGCCAGGGGGTACGTGTTATCGGTGCGGTGTAGGGTGTAAGGAGCCGTGGAGACGGAGATACGTGGTTGAAGGAAGGTTTCATTTAGGACGAGGGCATCCACGTGGTGCTGACAGAGGGTGTGGAGGAAGAGGAGTTTGTGGGTGGGCAGGGAGCGAATGTTGTGGTACAGGAGATGGTAGGGTTCATGTACCAATGGAGGGGAGAGTTATACGAGGGTGGTGAGAGGGGTGAAGGTGAAGTGGGCCTGGTTGTGGGAGTATGTGGCATAGGTGGTAAGATGGAAGATGGAACGGGCAGTGAGGGCGATTTGGGAAAGGGTGTGCGAGTGCTGGAAGGGGTGGATATTTTGGAGCACAATGGTGGTGAAACGGATGATGTCCTCAGCAGTAGGGGGAGGGCGGAGCGAGTTGTTGGGGTGGATGGGGTCATCAACAGGATGGACAGGGAGCTCAGGGGTGACTGGTGGAGGTTTCGCTTTACACTTTGAGGAGTAGGTAGGATGCGGTTCGTTGCAAGTGTTGCAGGAGGGGGGAGAGGTGAGGTTGGGGCAATTCTTGAGGAAGTGTGAAGCTTTGCAGTGGGGACAAGTAGGGGGGTTCTTGCAGGAAGAGGTAACGTGGTCATTGTAGGTGAGACAGCGTTGGCAGCGTTAGGATTGGACTGGGGAATGGGAGGGGTCCACCGTATGACGGCGATTGTAGATGAGGGCTCCCTTGGTGAGGAGGCGGTCAATGGAGGAGGAGGATTCGGTGAATATCTGCATGAGAAAAGTCGGCCCGGCATCATTGAAGATGCGACGGGCCGAGCGGATTTCAATGTCGGGCTGGGAGTTGAGTTCCGCCAACACCTCAGCCTCCGTGATCATGGGGCTAAGCCTCGTGATCACAGCGGTGAAGGTTGGTGGACGTCGGGGAGGTTGAGGTTGACAGGGAGAGGACGGGGTGTGGTAGGGGGTGAGGGTTGCACGTTGGCCAAATTGGATACGGGGGATGCGGGAGAGGAGATCGGTGTGGAAGGAAGCATTGGGGGATTTAATGAGGACCGAGTCCTTGCGAGGAATCAGAAGGGAGATGGGGGCATTGGGGTAGTATTTCCGTATGGCGAGGGTGAGGGAGCGGGCATCAAGGAATTGAGGGTCAGGATTGGAGAGGACAAAGGTGTGGGTGGCAGGCATGGTGGGGGTCAGAGCCGCGTCCATGGGGGTGGGTGGGTCATGGGGAGTGGGTTTTTTTTGGAGGAGATTTCGGGGGAAGGGTCCACATTCGGGCGCTTTGAGGGTTTCGTGGTCACGACCGGGTGTAGAGGGCGCAGGGGGACGGGTTGCAGGGGGAAATGGCGGGGGGCAGGACCACCCTGAGCAGCGGATGACGCAGACGGAGGGGGCGTGGGTGTCACAGAGACTGTGGAACGTCGGGCCGAAATCCGTGCTGGCTTGGAGCCCGTCGGAGGCGGTGCAGGGAGTGGCGGAAAGTCAGTAGCTGTCGATGGGGCCACAGTGATAGGGGAGGAGGAGTTGGGGGTGGTTATAACCGAAACTTTGCCCCAGCTCCACGTAAGTTACCGGTGGTTGAGATCATTAGTGGAGTGGAACAAGCAGTTCGTCATCTTCCTCAAGAAGCAGCAGATGACGTAAGGCTTGCTACTAGCCGGATTTTAGCGACATCCAAGCCGTCTAAGTCAAACATCAGCAGAGAGGAGAGACAAGGACTGAAATTGTTGCAGAAGGATGAAGATCTAGTTGTTTTACCTGCTGACAAGGGGAACTCCACGGTAATCCTCAATGCTACAGATTACCACAAGAAAGTTGGATTATTACTGGAGGACAGCACATACCGGATTCTCAGACGGGATCCCACATCGGCGCTCAGCAGGAAGACAAGGGAGCTACTAAAAAACTCTGGCCTCTCCGACGAACTGGTGAAGAACTTACGGCCGAGAGCACCTAGGCCACCAAGACTGTACGGTTTGCCAAAGGTTCATAAGGAGAACGTTCCGTTGAGACCGATTGTTAGCGCTATTGGTTCTCCTACGTACAAGCTTGCAAAGCACTTAACTAAATTGTTGGCGCCTATAGTTAGTCACTGCCCACATCATATTAAAAATTCAAAAATGTTTGTTATCATAAAACAGATGAAGATAGACCCAAGTGATATCATGGTCAGCCTCGACGTGGTTTCTCTGTTCAGCAAAGTACCTGTGGATGACACATTACAATTGTTGGCTGCTCATTTCTCCTCAGAAATTTTGAAGTTATTCCAGCATACCTTGACGACCACTTATTTTTTATACAGTGGAAATTATTATGAAATGAGGGATGGAACAGCCATGGGTTCGCCACTGTCACCAGCAATAGCGAATTTTTTCATGGAGTACTTCGAAGAACGAGCCCTGAGCAGTGCTCACCTCCACCTATCATGCTTCTACAGATACGTCGACGATACTTTTTTAATCTGGCCACACGGCAGCGACACGCTGCAGCAGTTCGTCGAACATCTGAATGGTGTACATCAAAACATAAAATTTACATTGGAGGTAGAGAAGGAAGGGAAGTTACCTTTTTTAGATGTGTTGGTAGAGCGAAAGCCGGATGGACGACTGGGCCATTCTGTGTACAGGAAGCCAACCCATACAGACTTATATCTGCATACCCATAGCTTCCATCATCCGTCTCAGAAGAGAGCTATGCTGAATAGTACACAGAGCCAGGACTATTTCCGACAAGGACCACCTCGGTCTCGAGATTAACCATTTGACGACTGTTTTCAAGAGGAATGGTTATTCTGCCGGTGAAATTAAATCAGTATTGTCCAAGAAAGTAAGACACGATGCCGGCCACATACAAGAAGAGGACCAACACATAGCGCGGCTTATTTTTTGCGGTGCTACAACGAGCAAGATAGCCAGAGTCCTGAAGAGGCAATGAATAAAACCAGTTTTCCGACCACCTAGGAAAATTAAGGAAATGTTGAGACCAGTCAAAGATAGTCTCGGCTTAAGAGTGCCGCGAATTTATACTATTCCTTGTGAATGCGGCAAGAATTACGTGGGCCAGTCTGTAAGAACCGTTGCCGACCGCTGCATCGAGCACCAACGCCACCTGAAATACAGGTATTTGGAAAAATCAGCTGTGGCTGAACATAGCCTGCTTAACAAGCATAAGATTTTATTTGAAGAAACGCATCGAATTACTGGGACTCTGTGATCCGGGAAGCAGTCGAAATTAGACTTAGCGATAATAACTTTAATAGAGACAACGGCTATGCACTTAGCAACACTTGGAAGAGTGCACTGGATAAAGAAAAATCGCAGAGAAAAACTTCTCGCACTTTACCTCCTGATTCAAGGGATGGCGCTGCAAGTAACACGGGATAGCAACTACATCTATGGAAGTAGAGGACACCACTTCACAACGCGCCATATCGCTGACGTATTCCATCCAATCAGAAGCCGTCCTTTGCAAATAAAAGTGGGAACCTCGCTAGTTCACGACAGTCAGTTTTAGCCCTGACGACGACCATGGAGGTAGTGGTCGAAAGCTTGGAGTTTTATCCTGATTTGACGCGGCATGTACACCAAGAGATATTTACTCAAGAAATACGTCGCGAAAGACTTCGTAGCCAGATCAGTTTATTGTCTGTGTTAATAGAGTAAATGTAGCACTTCCAGGAATAACTAAGAGGATTTTTAAAATTTCCTTAATTATTTACTTCCAAAAAAAAATATCTTGTGGCTTTTCAAGTGGAATACTATTTACGCCTCTCAGTAATAAGTAAGGATACAAGATAAACCCGCCGTGGAACACCATTTCTGATTACTTGAATTTGCGACTGCCAATGGCTGAATCTGATACATATAGTAATCTGTCAAGAAAAATACAAAAAACCACTAACCAGCTGTGTCACTATTCCGTGCGTTTGTACATAATGCTTCACTAATCAAAAACCCAGCTAAATAAAACAATATTGTCGATGGTAATAACTTATTTTTCCTAATACAATATCTATTGTGTCAGACACCCCGAGCTGTTTGCTACTGAAAACACTACCCTGTAGGTGCTGTTTTCTGAATCTAGTAAGTTTTCAGAAGTACTACAGTTGTGGTTTGTCGTCGTTTTCCAACAGTGGTGTGCTAGAGTCTGACTAGGAGAAATTCTTTCCGAACGTTGATTACTATATAAAAAGCGTTATTTGATTATTTATTGTTGATGTTATTGCATCATGGAATTT
Organism: Schistocerca nitens; assembly: GCF_023898315.1. Taxonomy (NCBI): domain Eukaryota; kingdom Metazoa; phylum Arthropoda; class Insecta; order Orthoptera; family Acrididae; genus Schistocerca; species Schistocerca nitens. The sequence continues at coordinate 194,597,486 of NC_064620.1, read as the reverse complement.
GGTTATACTGTGACGTTCGTTTGGAAATGAAACATCTAGCTTAATATAACTGAAACATTTTAGAAAACTTTCCTAGCAAGCTATAGTCTGACTACGAAGTCTTTCGCGACGGAGTCCTTGCATAAAAAGTTCTCGGTTTACTTGCCGCGTCAAATTTGGATAAAATCCCAAGCTTTCGATGACTACCTCCGTCATCTTCGTCAGGGGTAAAACTGACTGTCGTGGACCGGTGAGGCTTCCGCTTTTATAAGCAGTGGACGGCTTCTCATTGGCTGGATGACGCCACGGTGAAACCGATGCGTACTGAGGTGGCGGCCTCTATATCCATAGATTTTGTTTGCGCGCTTTATCCAGCGTTGCTTGCAGCGCCATCCATCGCAACAGGCGGAGAACTGCGAGGAATGTAAGAAGTCTCCCTCTGTGCTCTTTCTTTATCAATTGCGCGCTTCCATGCATTACTGAGTGCATAACCGGAATCTCTGTTGAAATTATTTTCACAGAGTCTAATTTCAACTGCTTCCCTGATGACAGAGTCCCAATAGTTTGAAGCGTGAGCAAGTAGTCTTGTTTCATCGAATAAAATCTTATGTTTATTTAACAAACTGTGCTCAGCCACCGCTGATCCAAACCTTCGCCCTTCCCATTAACTACGTCCGTCTGATCGGCTCCTTTCTCTCCCGCCGTCCTTCCTATGTCACCATCCATAACGCGGATTCCTACACCTTTTTCCCCTCTGCCGGTGTGCCCCAAGGCTCCGTCCTCTCCCCCCTTCTGTACCTCTTGTACACGGCGGACATGCCGCCGCCGCCAGCCCCCGTCCACCTTCTCCAGTTTGCCGATGACACCGCCTTCCTTGCCCTTGCCCCCACCCTGCAACGCTCCCAACACCTTCTCCAATCCCATCTTGACCGGTTCACCGCTTGGTGCAACCAGTGGTTGCTCAAGGTCAATCCTTCCAAAACCCAGGCGATCATTGTAGGCAAAACCACCCCTTCCTTCCGCCTCCTTGATTTCTATCTCACCGTTTCTGGCCGTCCCATCGCTCTCACCCCCACCCTTAAGTACCTTGGCGTCACCCTCGACCGTCGCCTCTCCTGGACTCCCCATCTCCAGACAATCCAAGCCAAGGCACGTTCCCGACTCCGTCTCCTCAAGCTCCTTTCCGGCCGTACGTGGGGTCTGGACCCCTCCACCATCCTCCACACCTATAAGTCCCTCATCCGCCCTATCCTCTGCTACGCCCATCCAGCCTGGATCTCCGCCCCCCCTTCCTTTTATAAATCCCTCCAAATCCTTGAACGCCATGCTCTCCGCCTTGCCTATCGCATCCGTCTCCCCTCCCCCACGCGGATCCTGTATGATCTTATCCCCTTCCCCCACCTCCTCCTCTTCCTCGAAAGGATACGAATCCTATACACCTCCCGTAAACTCGATCCTCCTCACCCGCTCGTCTCCCCGATCCTCTCCCACCCCCACCCGCTGCCGCGCCTATACTCCCATATCCCACCCGGTCTCCATCTCTCCACCCTCCTTACCCTCTCCCTAGGTGGCTTCCGCCAGCTCCCCCTCCCTGATGATGTCCCCCTTCCCTGCATCTACCCCTCCTATCAACTTTGATCCACCCCCCCACCTCCTGTGTCCTCTCCTTTAGGCACCCTCCCTCCCTCCCTTCCCTTCCCTTCTCCTTCCTTTCCCCCTTCCCTCCACCCCTCTCCCCCGGGCTTCCCCTCCCCCTTCCTCCCTCCTCCTCTCTCCTTTGCCCATGGCATCTCTGCTCTCCCCTCTCCCATTCCCCTTCCCCTTCCTCCTCCTCCACCTCCTCTCTTGGCAGGTCCCCGGACTCGTACACGCTCAGTGAACATTCGCGCGCCGGAGATCATCGCCGTCAGTGTTTCGTGTGTGTGCCTTCGTTTGTGTGTAGTGTTGTTCGCCGTCACGCCACCACCGTTCACGTGCCGTCGCCATCATCATCCGTGTTCAGTGCATCGTGTCGCCCAGTGTTAGTGATGTTTCTCGTCCAGCGTGAACGGCTCCATGTTTTTTCGATTTTTAGTGTCTACCTGCTCTGTGCCACCTTTCTGTACTACTTGTTGCCAAACTCAAGGCTGAAGAGCGGCGTATTGTGCCGCTGACAGCCCGCCTTTGTATAAGGTGTTAAAATAACAATAAAGGAAAAAAAAAAAAAAGCCACCGCTGATTTTTCTAGATACCTGTATTTCAGGTGACGCTGATGTTCCACACTGCGATCGGCGACAGTTCTTATAGACTGGCCCACATAACTTTTGCCACACTCGCAAGGAATGCTGTAAATTCCCGGTACTCTCAGGCCGAGATTATCTTTCACGGGTCGCAGCATGTCCTTAATCTTCCTGGGTGGCCGGAAGACTGGTCTGATTCCTTGCCGGCTCAGGAATCTGCCGATCTTGCTGGTCGTTGCACCGCAGAATGGTAGCCGCGCGATGTGTTGGTCCTCTTGATCTGTTCGAACAGCGTCCTTTCTTGGTTTCTTCGCCAGAGTAGATCTGATATCACGAACAGAATAACCATTTTTTATGAATACCGTCGTCAGATGTTTAATCTCGGAGCCGAGATGATCCTTGTCCGAAATAGTCCTTGCTCTGTGTACCAAGGTGTTCAGCATAGCTCTCTTCTGAGCTGGGTGGTGAAAACTACGCGCGTTTAGATATAAATCTGTATGCGTCGGTTTTCTGTGCACAGAATGTCCGAGACGACCATCTGATTTTCGCTCCACCAGTACATCTAAGAAGGGTAACTTCCCATCCTTCTCCACCTCCACTGTAAATCTTATGTTCTGATGTATACCATTCAAATGTTCAACAAACTGCTGCAGTGCCTCATTGCCATGTGGCCAGATTAAAAACGTATCGTCAACATACCTGAAGAAGCAGGATGGACGTAAGGGAGCACTGTTCAACGCTCGTTCTTCGAAATCCTCCATGAAGAAGTTAGCTATGGCTGGTGACAGTGGCGAACCCATGGCTGTTCCGTCAATCATTTCATAATATTTTCCACCATACAAAAAATAGGTGGTCGTCAAAGTGTGTCGAAATAACTTCAGTATTTCAGGAGAGAAATGAGCAGCCAACATTTTTAACGTATCTTCCACTGTTTTTGTCTGCAGTTTTGTCACCGTGGGACTGGGAATGGGTAGACACGACCGTGGCTGCACATCAGCGAGCTAATTTAAGCAAGACTACAGCAAAACAGGCTGATAAATTTGTGCGCCTAAACCGGGGAAAAGGAACCTCTGGGTCCAGCGACGCACATCGCACTGTTATCAACTTCTCCGACAAGGAAATTGACGACGCCACCATCTCGGTTCTCAGTAAGGGACTGAACTTTTCTCCAGCTCCACAAAAGCTACCAGTGGCCGAGATTATCAGCGAGGTAGAACAAGCGGTTCGGCACCTTCCTGAAGAGGCAGCAGATGAGGTAAGGCTTGCAACTAGTCGGATTTTAGCAACAGCCAAGCCTCCTAAGCCAAATGTGAGCAGAGTGGAGAAACTGGCATTGAAATCGTTGGGGAAGGATGAAGAGTTAGTTGTACTACCAGCCGACAAAGGGAATGCCACAGTTATCCTCAATGCTACCGATTATCATAAGAAAGTGGCCATATTATTGGAAGATGCCACGTACCGTATTCTTAAACGGGATCCCACAGCAGCACTTAGTAGGAAGACAGGGGAGCTACTGAAGAACTCTGGCCTCCCAGAAGAACTAGTCAAGAATCTACGACCAAGAGCACCAAGGCCACCCAGGTTTTATGGTCTACCCAAAGTCCATAAGGATGGGGTTCCGTTGAGACCTATTGTTAGTGCTATTGGGTCTCCTACATATCGGTTGGCAAAATATTTAACCAAATTATTAGCACCTATAGTCGGCCACTGTAGCCATCATATTACCAACACAAAAATGTTTGTTGACATTATAAAGCAGATGAGGATAGGTCCGAATGACATCATGATCAGCCTAGATGTGGTCTCTTTGTTTACAAAGGTTCCAGTGGAAGATACGTTAAAAATGTTGGCTGCTCATTTCTCTCCTGAAATACTGAAGTTATTTCGACACACTTTGACGACCACCTATTTTTTGTATGGTGGAAAATATTATGAAATGATTGACGGAACAGCCATGGGTTCGCCACTGTCACCAGCCATAGCTAACTTCTTCATGGAGGATTTCGAAGAACGAGCGTTGAACAGTGCTCCCTTACGTCCATCCTGCTTCTTCAGGTATGTTGACGATACATTTTTAATCTGGCCACATGCCAATGAGGCACTGCAGCAGTTTGTTGAACATTTGAATGGTATACATCAGAACATAAGATTTACAGTGGAGGTGGAGAAGGATGGGAAGTTACCCTTCTTAGATGTACTGGTGGAGCGAAAATCAGATGGTCGTCTCGGACATTCTGTGCACAGAAAACCGACGCATACAGATTTATATCTAAACGCGCGTAGTTTTCACCACCCAGCTCAGAAGAGAGCTATGCTGAACACCTTGGTACACAGAGCAAGGACTATTTCGGACAAGGATCATCTCGGCTCCGAGATTAAACATCTGACGACGGTATTCATAAAAAATGGTTATTCTGTTCGTGATATCAGATCTACTCTGGCGAAGAAACCAAGAAAGGACGCTGTTCGAACAGATCAAGAGGACCAACACATCGCGCGGCTACCATTCTGCGGTGCAACGACCAGCAAGATCGGCAGAGTCCTGAGCCGGCAAGGAATCAGACCAGTCTTCCGGCCACCCAGGAAGATTAAGGACATGCTGCGACCCGTGAAAGATAATCTCGGCCTGAGAGTACCGGGAATTTACAGCATTCCTTGCGAGTGTGGCAAAAGTTATGTGGGCCAGTCTATAAGAACGGTCGCCGATCGCAGTGTGGAACATCAGCGTCACCTGAAATACAGGTATCTAGAAAAATCAGCGGTGGCTGAGCACAGTTTGTTAAATAAACATAAGATTTTATTCGATGAAACAAGACTACTTGCTCACGCTTCAAACTATTGGGACTCTGTCATCAGGGAAGCAGTTGAAATTAGACTCTGTGAAAATAATTTCAACAGAGATTCCGGTTATGCACTCAGTAATGCATGGAAGCGCGCAATTGATAAAGAAAGAGCACAGAGGGAGACTTCTTACATTCCTCGCAGTTCTCCGCCTGTTGCGATGGATGGCGCTGCAAGCAACGCTGGATAAAGCGCGCAAACAAAATCTATGGATATAGAGGCCGCCACCTCAGTACGCATCGGTTTCACCGTGACGTCATCCAGCCAATGAGAAGCCGTCCACTGCTTATAAAAGCGGAAGCCTCACCGGTCCACGACAGTCAGTTTTACCCCTGACGAAGATGACGGAGGTAGTCATCGAAAGCTTGGGATTTTATCCAAATTTGACGCGGCAAGTAAACCGAGAACTTTTTATGCAAGCTATAGTCTATTTACTGAATGGGCAAAGAGGTATTAAAAGAGACAGATATTAGGGGCTTTACAGATATTTCTTCCTACGCCTAATTCATTTTTCCTGACATAATATTTCAGTATCCCTTTTAGCACTTAATTCGTTCTTGATGGCACAGAGGTTTTCTGGAAATTTCGTTGATTGTGACCTAATATCTTTACTTAGAATTTTTCAGAACGATTTTTAGTGTGAGTGACGCTCGATACTATCAGAGTATTGTAATGTTTAATGTAGGTTGTTCATACCTCTTTGTGATATTCTTATAAAATTTATAACAGAGAATAGAGGACCAATTACCCTATCTATGCAAATTAAGTTTATCGGGTAGCAGTTTTCACATAACACTATGTCTGTATTACAGAATTAACTTCAGCATCGGATGTGTTGTGCAATCTGTAGTAAAAAAGTATTTCTGAAAATACTCAAATATTTCAGCATGTATGGCACTTGTGGCTTCCCAATCCTTACATGTATCTCCTTTATCATGATACTGTACGTCAGCGCGTGAATATCATGTTCCGAAAAATTATTCACTACAGGATGTCCACATTGAATTAAGGGTTCCAGTATTTCCGCAAAAATGTTATCACCAATAGTGTGTAAGTAGAAAATATAAATTAAGTTACATTAGATTAGTAGTGTGCATTCACTTAACAACCGTGATAAGACTTTCAAAATGTTGGAGCACAGAAATCAGTCGTCCTCTTCTTTCAGGTTCTGGTAAGCAATTCTAGATTGCAGCTAGTGTCTAGCCCTTATCAAGGCACTGTTTGACAGTATAAATACATGTCCTAGTATGTCAGCCATCTATTGTTTGGGCTTCTGTCAGACCTCGTTCTAGTGTTGAACGAATTGTGGCGGAAGCCCCAGTTCGTGACGAAATGGCTAGGCACTAGCTGAAAGCTAGATTTGCTTAAAAAATCCTGAAAGGAAAGGACGACTGATTGCTGTGCTCCATCATTTTGAAAATCTAAATTAATGCGGATGAATAGGAGATACAAGCCCGTGACGTTCGGATACAGCATTGGTTCAAATGGCTCTGAGCACTATGGGACTTAACACCTGAGGTCATCAGTCCCCTAGAACCTAGAACTACTTACACCTGACTAACCTAAGGACATCACCCACATCCATGCCCGATGCAGGATTCGAACCTGCAACCGTAGCAGTCGCGCGGTTCTGGACTGAAGTGCTTAGAGGTGCTCGGCCACAGCGGCCGGCGGATACACCATTACTGATGAGCTTCTTGACACAGTCACGTCGTTTAAATATCCGGGCGTAACATTGCAGAGCAATATTAAATGGAAAGAGCATGTGAGGATTGCGGAAGTGAAGGCGATTGGTCGAATTCGGTTTATTGGGAAAAAGTGTGGTTCATCCGTAAAGAAGACATCATATAGGACGCTAGTGCGACCTATTCTTGAGCACTGATCTGGTGTTTGGGATCCGTACTGGGTAGGATTAACGAAAGATATCGAAGCAATTGAGAGGTGGGCTGCTAAATTTGTTGCCGGTTGGTTTGAACAATACGCATGAGTTACAGAGGTGTTACGGGAACTCAAATGGGAATCCTTGGAGGTATGCGAGGATCACTACTGAGAAAATTTAGAGCAAACGTTGAGCGAATCGGCATCTGAAGCTGACTGCAGAACGATTCTACTGTTTCCAATATACATTGCGCGTTATGACCACGAAGGTAAGGTAGGCTACGAGAAATTAGGGTTCATACAGAGGCATAAAGACAGTAGTTTATCCCTCGCTCTATTTATGAGTGGAACATAAAATGAAATTACTAGTATTGAGGTGGGGTACCCTCCGCAACCTGCGTACGTTGAATTGCGGAGTACCGATGCAGATGTGGATGGTTGAAGTAACTCATCTTGCCCGTTCTAAGGGTAGACACTATAGAATGTCAAGCTTTTTTAGTATGAATGTAAGATATGCTTATTGCATCAGTGTGGGACATTTATAGGTATCATAGTAACCACAGAGGACTGTTTAAATGGGAATTTTTTTATCTACTGGTACTTAATACCTACGGCACTCTGAACACTGTGTTTAAAACAAAAATATTATTCATTCAGCTAGATAACTGAAGAAAATTTTCAATCGCTACATCAAGAAAATGAAAAACAAATCATTCGTGGAATTAGCTAAAAGAACGTATGTTTCGCAGTTCAAATGGCTCTGAGCACTATGGGACTCAACATCTTAGGTCATAAGTCCCCTAGAACTTAGAACTACTTAAACCTAACTAACCTAAGGACATCACACACACCCATGCCCGAGGCAGGATTCGAACCTGCAACCGTAGCAGTCCCGCGGTTCCGGACTGCAGCGCCAGAACCGCTAGACCACCGCGGCCGGCATGTTTCGCAGTATTAGCAGGAAAAATTACATCGTTTAAAAACTGATACTATACTAAAATAGGTGTCCTAATAGAAGTATAGAGCATAGGAAGACAGAACATCTATATCAATAAGTTCGCCTATTGTGCTTTTGACGAATAATGAATGCAATAATATTCAAATAGCAAAAGGTATTTTTATATGATATAATCACAATTGAACATGTTTCAAATTTTTTGCTGTACTTGCACTGTGAAATTTTGATTCCCGCAAAATTTCTTGATTCTAGGTCAACAGAAAATACGCTATAGGTTTTGGCGACAGAGTTTGCGCTTATCAAAGTATGTGGCATAAATGACCGAATAGTCAGATTGCATTCAATTAGAAGCTTAATTTATTACACCACCAAGGGACATTATATTTCAGTATGTTACAGAAATTTGTTAGAGGGAGAAAGGGGTGTTAAAAGGCACACAGACATATGGGCATAAAAATGACAAAAATATTCTTTCATACGATATTATTACGGTTTAATAATCGAAGATATTCCTTTAATTTTACTGTGGAACCTTTATTCTTGCCAAACTTTCATGATTGTAGGTCAACGCTAAACACCATTAGGTTTTGATGGGTGACTTTTCGAATATAAAAGTATGTGACATAACCGGCCTTATCTGTTGACTGAAGTGACTTACAAGTTTCAAATTTTTACATTTGTAAGGAATCATAGACCTTAAAATGTGAGATAAATTTTAAATTGATACTTCCTATAGTTCCTGAGAAAAATGATTCTTAACAGTCGGATAGGCAGACAAACAGACAGACACAGACGGACGAACGAATAAAGCAGTCCAATGGGTGTTGCGTTTTTACAGATTAAGGCAGGGACCACTAAAAAGAACTTTTAATTTGCCAATCTCAAGAGCATGCAGGTGTGATATTTGTCTGTGTGTGGGGCTGAGGAATAGAGGTAGTGAGAAAGAGAGGGTGAAAGATGGAAAAGAGAAAGAGGAAGAGAGAGAGATTCGGGGTGATGAAGAGAGGGGGTGTAGAGAGAACAAATATGATTGTTTTCCATTGGACAATTTAACTCAGGGGAGTTTCTATTCATGTCTGTTTCATCAGCACGTTCTGAAAGTTCATTCAGATAACGGGGCCTAAGATTTGGACCTAACCCTTAAAACAGTAACTCACGAAGAATGAGTCCGTCACGTGACTGCCTAAGACGAATGCCAGTGATCAGCAGGGCTAATTTGATGGAGGCTGACGATGTTGAAAATCAGATAAGAAATGAAAGTAAGCACAGCACTGGGTGATCGAATAAACAGAGAGTAGCCAGCGCAACAGGTCAGGCTGCTGGTCCTTTGCTCGTTCCTAGAACCTTCTTGTTTACGACCGAAGGTGCGGCGGCCAGCTTCCACTCAGTTAGTGTCTACCTCGATCACTAGCAAGCAGCTATAGGCGCCGGACAAACAAGGCAGAGTGTAAACAGCCCACCATGCGGTCGATGCCCGCGCCTGCGAGCTTAAGTTGTCTCTATGGTGCGGTACACAGCCCTTACCCCACAGTACTACTGTCCTGAGGACAGGCAACCAGGTGGTGCCAAGTTTCCAGTGTTCAGGGCAGCGTTCTACTACACGCCGCTCTCGCAAGCTTCATTTCGTGTTTATCACTGGAGTTGGGCTAAATTAAATTACTGATTATCAAAAAGGTTTCTCAGAAGCTTAAACAAGGTTCACAGCATACACAATCTTGTAGACACACCTCCAGTCTTCCTACAAGTGCCGTTCTGCAATGGTGAGCAAGTAAGACGACGGGTGCCTGAAGAGATTACGTTGATTTTACTTTAAATGCGATTAAATCAGCTGCCCCTACCGATGGTGCTTTATGCAATTTGCACTACGTATCTATCAGGAATTGTACCCAGACGGGTGACAGCAACGTAATCGATATAAGCTCCCTTCCAAAGCTTTGGGAGACTGTCATCAAGCGGAATCGTACTGTAAATATACAAGTGAGGATTGGCCATGAGTTACAAGGTATTTTTGGACAAGATATATCTTATGAAACTTCCTGGCAGATTAAAACTGTGTGCCAGACAGAGACTCGAACTCGGGACCTTTTCCTTTCGCAGGGAAGTGCTATACCAACTGAGCTATCCAGGCACGAATCATGGCCCGTCCTCTCAGCCTTAATTCCGCCAGTACCTCGTCTCTTAACTTTCAAACTTCACTGAAGTTCTCCTGCAAACCTCGCAGGACCAGCGCTCCGGAAAGAAAGGCTATTGCGGAGACATGGCTTAGCCACAACTTGGGGGATGTTTCCAGAATGAAATTTTCACTCTGTAGCGGAGTGTGCACTGATATGAAACATCCTGGCAGATTAAAGCTGTATGCCGGACCGAGACACGAACTCGGGATTTTGCCTTTTGTTCATTAAACAATTCTATGTCGTAGTTTTAAGAAGACATATGGATGGTGCAGACCGGGAAATATTTAAACGTTTCTTTGAAAAATTAAAGAGGCTGCATAACGTATAGTTTATTAGATTTTCAGGTGTCTTATAACTTTGTGAATTGTTTTCTTGGAATCGTTTGTTTTAGAAGAATTGGAGAACATTAAATTTCTCGTTCCGCCCCACGTTCACCTACTGCATCTAAACATAGGTCACCAGCCACACTCCAACACGTAAGACATGATTACAATAGTTACCACTCTTGTGCCACTAGCAATTCAATTACCTTCAGTAGACTTTCAGATCCAACCACTAGACTAGTGGAGGACAACTGCGAACAGCCACTAAACCGTCTGCAGTGTTGTTTTGTCTATTGGTACAAAATGAAATTTACATTCATTTAGTAAAAATTGCCAAATCTGCCTTACGGCTCCACACTCTGCTAACTATAAGGAACCGACAGTACCGACTATTAAAAAAGGCATCGCAGCACTACCTCCTCCCCAAAGGGCTCCATACTTGCCTGCTGCATCAAAAAGTGGATGCAAGCCGAAGCTACAGACTGCTAGCTACACACCGCTCCACGAAATTATTTTAACATTCAGGGTCTTCGGACACAATCAGGCTCAGTAACAGAACTCAAATATTCCCACTGGCCATTTCAGTTTCCGGCTCCTAAAACTCAGCTGCTTTGTGGAGTGACTTTTCAAGTTAGTTTTAGACAGGCGCCGCAATAGACCTGCCGTCTCTCGCACCCGTCTCTGTGTGACCATCACACAGTTAACAGGATGAAGTCAGGACAATAGCTCCATTTTCCTGCATCCCAGAAATCGGACCCTCGCTTGCACAATAGCAATGGTGTAATATGGGCACGTCATTTTCATTTTTGTAAGTTACCGATGTGCACGTCGGACAGAGAGCAAGCTATGTTACTGTTAAACAATCTTTGGTCTTGTTGTGACACAGTCTTTACCTCGATACTGTGTGATACATACTTAGTTGAAGTGTGATAAGTGATGGAATATTATGTATATTTTGAAAGGTGAAAGGAATACAAATATAGAATAAAGTTTTTTGTTTGAAGAGATGTTTGAGGCAAGACTGCAGCACTGCGCAGCAAGTTTATTGGAATTATTATTATCACCTAGTTAGCGTTGCTTACTTGCTTGGAGCTGAGAGAAAGACCACCTCACTTCTTTGTGACATTCGTAAATATATCGACTAATGAGCTCTTTGATTATGATTATTAATCATAGTATTGTTTAAACCAATGTTACTTGTGAAGATCAAGCGAAATTTTACTCTGTCTGTTTGAATACATACATCATTCTAAAATCGTTGTGTCGGTATATCAATTCACACGAATAGTGACTCTTCTCCATCCCACTGTTTAAACAACGTGTATCATTACGCATTATCACATTGCACCATGTGGTATGAAACAGATTTAATTCTGTTTCGAAGTTTTGTTTAGAAACAAAAGTCTGGTTTAGCCACAGCCTGTTTGCGTTGTATTTTTGAAAAATCTGCAGCAATGTTGTCAAGACGCAAGGTACGTTGAAATTCGGATTAACGCCAGGTAATTGTTTTCCTTCAGTTGCACATGTGATATAATGGCAAGTTATATTCAGACCGCCGGCCGAAGTGGCCGTGCGGTTAAAGGCGCTGCAGCCTGGAACCGCAAGACCGCTACGGTCGCAGGTTCGAATCCTGCCTCGGGCATGGATGTTTGTGATGTCCTTAGGTTAGTTAGGTTTAACTAGTTCTAAGTTCTAGGGGACTAATGACCTCAGCTGTTGAGTCCCATAGTGCTCAGAGCCATTTGAACCATTTATATTCAGACCAGTTACAGTTCAGTTACAATTAGGTTCTGTTTAGTCAAAGGTTAGGATACGAGTTTAAGCTGGATAACAGTTTGTGGGTATATAATTTTGGAAGTACGTAGACTTTTTATAGAGTGGCAGGCAAATTTGGGCAAAGTTTCATTCAGCAACACATATTGGGGGAACTTAACAAAGGGGAAGAACACGTTACACAGGCCCTCATCTTTTTGACGATAAATAAAATTATCCTTCGTAACGATAGTGACGAGTTTGATGCTGAAAAGTCTACGTGTCGTAGTGGAATGTTGGCTAGACGGTTGGTGTTTACATAGGCTGCGAATACACCTCTCCGTAGCTACAGATAGAAAACAGAAACCTGGCACACATTTCTTCATTACACATGGCACAGTTTCAAGTAACTGACCTAATTAAGTAAACAGTATAAAGAGACAAAGTACTTGTTGCATGAAAGGCTTCAGTAAAAATTAGAAACAGCAAAAAAAGGACGCACCACGAAGGAAGTATCCGAACAGGAGGGAAATCGGTAGATATCATGTGCATGTACAAACAGACAAGTCATTCGAGTTTCAGAAAAATTGGATGATTTATTCAAGAGAAAGAGCTTAAAAATTTGAGCAAGTCAGTAACGCATCCGTCCATTACTTGATTGCCATTGATAGAGTTGCTCGATGTCCTCTTAGACGTATCATGCATATTGCGCAAAACTGGCGCATTAGATCGTCAAAATGTCGAGAGGTAGGAGGGACCTGCCCATAGTGGTTCAAACGTTCTCAGTCTGGAAAAGATTCGGCGATCTTGATGGCCAGCACGAAGACAAGCACGAAGACTAGCCGTAGAAACTTTCGCAGTGCGTAGGTGGGCATTATTCTCCTTAAATGTAAGTTCAGGACGGCTTGCCACGAGCAGCTGCAAAATGTGGGGTAGAATATCATTGACATACGGCTGTTCTGTAAGGTGCCGCGGATGACAACCAAAGCGGTACTTCCATAAAAAGAAGTGGTATCCCAAACCATCACTCCTGCCTGTCGGACCGTATGGCGGGTGGCAGTCGGAATGGTATGTTATTGCTTTCTGGGACATTTCAACAAACGTCTTCGCCCTCTAATCTCATTGACTGGAGTAGAATTGTCTTCAATGATGAGCACCTCTTCTAAATAGGCCCCGCTGTCCAGCGAATATTTGTCTGGAGGCTCCCCAAGTATCGGTGGCGTAACAAGCTCACTTAGTGTGCTTAAAACAAAAAGTAGAGAATCAACACAACAATTGACATATACTATACTATTACTTCATTAAGGAATCTGAGCCTTGTATCGACTCGTGCTACACCTTGTGTTTAGATTGCATTGGTTTTCCTTTTCTTCCCCTGACATGTTTGTTTGATATGTTGTCATTAAGTGGCTGCTTCGTTGTCCTTTTCTTCTGCTATCTATATTTGCGTTTTTGTTTCCGGGAAACTGCTATGGCGGAAGTGAGATCTTTGACCGGTTGTAACATCGTCTGGTGGCGCGGAAGTAGGGGCATTGCGCGCAGAGTGTGTGGTGGACACGGGAGGGCAGTGTGGCTCTCCAGCGCGAAGCAGGCGTGGTCGGTTGTACCGAGTCACCACGTGATGTTGTCGGTTGGGTGTCATGAGCGGATCAAGTTGACGGAAGAGCTCCCCGCGTGTTGGTAGTAAACAGAATCGCCCCACGAGTGGTTGCTGTTCATTTCGCCTTGTTGGGATGTTAACAAGCTTCTTTAAAGCCTCCGTTTCTACACTGGAGTTTAAAAGGAGACACCTAACATGAAGGAGTGGTCACTACCCGTCTACGTTGCAGAAAAGACGTGAACTCCGGTGACAGAACGTGTTGTCGCGTGACCGTGACGTGTTTTGTACGCTGGCGACGCGTGCGCGGTCGGATGTGTGGATCCTTGCCACCGGAGGTCGTGTACTGCCTGTTCGAGCATAATTGCAAGTTTAGTTCGTAGAAGGTTTAATCATTAAGTAATAATTTTTTGTAACCAGCGTCTCTTCTGCATTGTGGCCTCCGGCGACCGGGTTTCCTGTCCCTGGCACCGGTGTAATTGAAGACAGTGATCTTTCCTCCTCCTCTCGTTACTGTCCGATGGGAGGTGTAGTTTTGGGCAGTTTAATTGTTTCGCTATTCTGTTGTGGGTTATGAGTAAATTCATGCTTATTGTTGGTTGATCATGTGGTCGCCCATTCAGGACTGTGTGGTGTAATGTTGCCTTGCACGAGGTAACCTCTAATTCTGTCAGCAACTTAAGCCATCTTATAACAAGTTTTCGCTGGCTAAAAGTCGGTGCAGTGACCAGCATGAGAGTGGCAATTGTGTTTACGGGCGTATTTAAATTGGTCAGTATTCTGTCTAGCCTGAGCATCCCTGAATGGGTGATTTGTGGCCGCCTTAACACGGGTCCGTCATATCTGTTATGTTGTAATGATATTCCAGGTCACTTTTGTTTAATAATTTTAAAAATTCCTTTTATTGCCATTAATCGTGTGTTTGCTAAGACCTGTTTAATTTTTTTAATGGCGGTGTTGGTAGCTTCACTACCTCACCGTACCTTATTAACAAAATTCTGTATTTACTTTAGTAGCATGTTTACTAATGTTCTTTAAATTGTTGTATTGCTATAAATTACCGTACTGCCAGATTCTGTGTTTTTTTTTTTAATTTATACTGTTGTATTGCTATAAATTACTTGATTGCCGTTAGCGGCGTGTTTAAAAGGTTGTTTATTACCGTACTGCTACTTTCTGTAAAATACGAATAAAACATTTGTGAAAATCTCAACTCGACAGTAAACTACTAGAAATTTGGCCCCGTTTCCCAACTTGTGGTGTGGCTTTTAGTAACCGTAACCACTGTGTGTGTCTCAGAATCATTACAAATAAAATAACAAAAATTCGCAAATGGGGAAAAACCTCACCATGTAACATGAAACTGAATCTAAATTCGTAACACTCTAATGAGCCTCTAAGCTCAGAACAAATGAAAATCACCAGTTGTAATGGTAAACATCACAAAAGTGTAACGGTGGTTTTAATTTATATGGATGCAAGTAACCTAAGAAAAGAGATTTAGAAATGTAGGAAACACACACACCCACACCCACACACACACACACACACACACACACACACACACGTATATATATATATATATATATATATATATATATATATATATATAAACCACAAACTTTTCTGATCTACCGTGTACCATGTCACAATAAATGAATTGCATATGCAGCAGGTGGCAGGTGAGAAATTTGACGATAACACTGTGTGTAAGCAAAATAAGGAGAAAGAAGTTAAAATGAAACGTAAAAGCTCCTTCAATCAGGGTCACTGCTGCAGTTAATCCATGCGGCAGCAGAAGAGCGTATCAGCACCCAAAAGAAAAGAAGATTAACGCTCATAGCAAATCGCTTGCCAACCTCTTCTCAGCATCCATATACCACGTGAAGGAATAAATGTTAGGTTTTAACGCCCTGTCGACATGACAATCTTTCGAGGCGGAGCACAAACTCAGAAAGTCAGCTGTGTCCATTCGAAGGAACTGTGTCTGCATTTTGCTTCAGTGACTTAGAGAAGTCACGGAAAACCTATATCAGGATGGTCGGACAAAGATTTGAATCGGCGTCGTCGCTAATGCGAGTCCAGTCCGCTAAACATCACGCCACGTGAACACCCACGTTATATTCGTGAGGCAGGTTCACTGAGAATTCTAAACATAATGTGGTTGTGTACTTATCGAGCTGGATTTTACACACGTATAAGCTGCACGTTCAAATCCTAAATTGTATCGGTAAGGGAAGTCCAGGTTCAGGGAGGAAGAGGAGTGTAGCGGCTGTTGTAATGATATCACAAAGGACTTCGGGAAGCGCTTGAATTTTTGAGCAATTACTTCGGTCGGTGATGCACCAACAGACGTTAGTCACCCAGGCTGGTCTACTTTTCGCACCTGTGATCTCCGCTTCATATGTCGTGTACGTTGTAGCTGCGCGAAAAATTGAACAAGGCGCCCTGGTACCCGCGTCAGTGTGCAGTTGGTCCGTCCCAGTAGCGTCACACTTTTAGAATCGTACTGATTTCCCAAATTTATCTCAGCTCTTCCCGTCCTCTCCATTCACAAATAAACTCTGAACTAGTTCTGTAGATCTAATACATCAAAATAAATATTTGATAAATTGTTCGTCTTTCACTCGTTCCTATACCATACATTCGATTACAATGAAACTTTGATGAGTTGTCGTCTGTGAGCCCGTGAGGGTTTCTATGGAGACCTACCACCCACAGGGGTGGCGGTGATACGGAACCCTAGGGAGGTCCGCAGCAATTTCAATCAACTTTTGTATGTACAAGGCGATTCATCAGTCCCTACCGATTTAGTTTCATGCAGTGCCCACTACGTCTGTATCAGGAACGCTACCCAGACAGGTTACAGCCACATAATCGGTGTAAGTTTTCTCTTAGAGCTTTGGGCGACTGTTAGCAAACGGAATCATACTGTAAAAAATGCGTGTGAGGATTGGCAATCAGTTACATAGTAATTTCAGACCAAGATATACTTTACACCTACCATACTTCTTCAGGTTAATCCAGCGTAATTAGCGATGTAATCACACAGGACTTGGATATCTGTGTAAGTTTATTCGTTTATTGTACTTTGCCCTTCGTAAATGGTTCAGGAACGTTGCCTTATTAAGTTTATTTCACCATAGTAAACAACGAAATTAATAGGAGATATCGAAATGGAAAGCGCCGAATTAACAACTTTTCGGTATCGAACCCAGTTAAAAGATTAATATACAGGGTGACTTATTGTCTCTACTGATGTCGTTACAGGCAACACCACATGACAGATTAATGTCGTTGGCCAGTTCGCTCCGGAGACGTAAGACGTATTTTCAAAATCTCGCTGGATAACCGGTAAATGATGTGAAGGCATCTTAGATCTCTTGTGCAAATCTTATATATAAATCATTTCTATGCGTTAGATATCGGAAAGTAGTTACTTCCACCCATCACATTCTAATATCTCCTGTCAAATGGTTCAAATGGCTCTGATCACTATGGGGCTTAACTTCTGAGGTCATCAGTCCCCTATAACTTAGAACTACTGAAACCTAACTAACCTAAGGACATCACACACACCCATTCCCGAGGCAGGATTCGAACCTGCGACCGTAGCGGCCACGCGGTTCCAGACTGTAGCGCCTAGAACCGCTCGACCACCCCGGCCCGCTATCTCCTGTCAATTTCATTGCTTCTGATGGTTAAACACACTTTATAAGGCAACGTTTATGAACCTTTTACGAAGAAGTAAGTACTATAGACGTAATAAAGTTCCAGAAACATCCAAACCTGTATGACGTTACCGCTAATGAAAAACGGAGGATTGGAGACATTTGGTTAAGGATGAGAGAATTAGGATATATTTTGGTCCGAAAATGCCGTGTAACTCGTGGCTTACCCTTACTTTTATTTTTACAGTATGCTTTTGTTTGCAAACAGTTGCCGGCCGCGGTGGTCTAGTGGTTCTAGACGCTCAGTCCGGAACCGCGCGACTGCTACGGTCGCAGGTTCGAATCCTGCCTCGGGCATGGATGTGTGTGATGTCCTTAGGTTCGTTAGGTTTAAGTAGTTCTAAGTTCTAGGGGACTGATGACCACAGATGTTAAGTCCCATAGTGATCAGAGCCATTTGAACCATTTTTTGCAAACAGTTACCCAAGCCTCTGAGTGGAATTGATTCAGTGGTCTGGATACCGTTCCTGAAACACGCGTGGTGTGGGTTGCATGAAACGTAATCGGCAGGGGCTGCTGAATCACTGTGGAAATGATTGATTCTACGTATAGTTATTTGCACAAAAATATTGAGCCTGTAATATATTCCAATCACCCTTACAGCTGTGAGTTGGGGGGGGGGGGGGGGGGGGAAGAGGGGAGAAGACGTAACACGTAAAAATAGACGATAACGAGTAATGTTACTATCAAATCCATGGTTTTCAGGGTCGCTAGACTTACTGGCAACAGTCATAATGATGCTTCACCTGTATAGTTAGGAGTAGAGTCCTAGGTGCATAGACAGTTACATCATCATACGTCTCAAAGAATTTGTATAAAAGTTTAATGACAGATTACCTATTACGACCCTACCGATTTATTCTGAGGGCTTTTTCACAGGTGATGTTGAACAGAACATCTCCTGAGAGGGCAACGAATGCCGTTGTCTGGGACTATCTTAGTATTAATGCAGTCGAAAATGTTACGAATACTTTGACTGATCTCCGTTCCCAACGATATGATGGGTGCACTGACAGTTAACAGCCACTGGCAGCGAGAAACGGACAGCACGGCCATAACGCGGCAGGAGTGAAAGATATTCGACGGTACCGGCTGCAGAGTGGAAAATAAGATGTTCTGTGTTACCTGCTGTATTGTGTACTACTCAGCGTGTAGCCGGATTTGTTTAATGTTGGATTCGAATCTATTAACGTCATTTGATACTAGCCCGGGACTCAAACGGCGCTGCATATTTATGGGACATTGTACTTCAGTTGTAATGTGCGACTTGTGATTAGTAGATTACTTTTGACGAAGTGATTTTGTTACTGGGGATGCTGTATGAAACTTGAGGACCACAGAGTTCTATTTAATGTGCCATTTAAAATTCTTGCGAAAAAGTGACGGATTATTTACTCTAACGAAAAGCTCGATACTTTGTGGAACTTGAGAGTTTTTTCAAGTATGGTAGTTGCGACTTCTCGCCATACTGATTCTTCTAGGCTAAGTATATAATTCCCAACTTCTCAGCAGTTTTGGATTACCGATTTATAAGCAGTTTAAGGTCCAGCTTGTGTGAGATCTTCTTAAATATCGATGCTAGCACCTGAATGGATCCAATTTCTGGTGGACTTGAGACTGATCATAGACTGTTAATCAGAACTACATGATAGAAGATTTGCGAAACTGACCTGACACACATATCACTTGTTATATGGAAACAGTTGCTGTGACAGTAAGATACCCAAGGCACTCATTTCGGTGATGGTTAGGTGTGAAAAGTGATGGTACAAATTCATAGCTTAGCATCGCCTGGAGCAAATTCAACCAAATTTGGTAATAAATGATTCGTTATCTGTATGCAATTAGTATGGGAGTAAGGTACCATTACTACCGCTATGTGAGGTGCTGATGATGAGGTGTGACAGGTAGAAACATCAGAAAACGATGTGTTGGTATTTCTTTCCTGTAACCAACTGATTTCGAATGTTTCAAAAATATTTTTAAGTATAATATGTCTCTCATTTGCGGTGTTAATTGTATTAAGCACATCGTACAAAACAAGAACGCAGAGAGCCATTGATTTTGCTAGCGTGTTTCGGAACCAAAGAACATGTCACACGTCCTGTTGAAACAGATATGCTAGTGTTTAAGATCCTGGCTACAGTATCGTAGTGTAAAACAGGGAAGAATCCGACAGTTGCCCTTTTTGTCGGAACGACAATCAGTTACTGGTGTCGGCCTTCTTGTACAATTAATAACAAAACACAGTATTTTAGATTCAAAAATATTATTTGGAAACTTCCAATATTCACAAAACAAATATTACATGCCCAATCAAAACGGTTGACGTTTAGACATCGCGCTCTGTGCATTTCAAAATGTCATTTCCTTTCAAATAAAAATAAAGTCAACACCAATAATAAATTTACGGAACTGTAGGTTATGAACTTAAACATAACTCTATAACTGTGAAGCCGCGGGCAGTAAGTTGGTTTCCTTTATTTTCTTTCTCTGCTTTTCTTGTGTTAGAAAACGTTCTCACAGGCACTTGGCTACTGTGTAAATGTTCTCTCGCAAAAATTTTCGGTTACCTCTACTTATCCAGGTGAATCTGCTTCTTCTCCAGTTTGCAAATATTTAATACCACAGGTTACGCAAGAACCACTACTTTATCTACTTATTGCACCATAGAATATAATCGGTACTTTGTGTTAGGAAGATGATCACATATTACTTCATAGTTACAATCAACTTTTTAACCTAGTCAGAATGGAGTCTCGTCTTGTAATTCCGACAGTTGTAGAGATTATATTCTGAAATCCCCTTACTATTTGTCATTGCCAGCATCTCATTAATAACAGATTGTGCCACAACAATTTCTGAGTCTGACGAGTCCTCATTGGCTTCCAACTCTGATTGTGGCGGAACTAGATTGTTTTTTCTTTCCAAAAAGTTAGTATTATAAAAAATTAACCTGGCTCCATACATTTCCTCAGATTGTAAGAGATTTTTATTCTGCAGTTTATTCTGGGAAAGATGATGTTTTGAGTCACATTCATGAACACCTTTCCGTTGGTTCTTGTCGGGTGTTCTCTGTCCTGATCTGAATTGCTTGTATATAACGTCCTATCCTCGTAAAGTTAATTCCTCTTTCATTGAGGCCTCCTGTGAAATTCTAGCTTATTTCTTATTCCTATCCATTACCTCCCACTACTCCCTCTGTTATCTTTCCTCCGTAAGCTCTCGTATTTCTTACTCCAACTTTGATGTCTGCATCATTTTTCTTAATTCGGATAGGGCTTCCGAGTACGTAATATGTGCAGTGTATCTGACATGAATAATTTCACATTCCTCTCAAAATACAAAGTTATTCACGTTTGGCAGTATCACTGATCGGACGTTGTACTTATAGACGTGAGTGAGTAAACAGTCAGTTATATTGACGAATAATGGTTCACTAACGTCACATTTAGCTAAATAGCCGATGTGTAGCGGATTACGTCAACCTAAAACATTCGGACCAGAAAATATTGAACTGTGTGATTACTGGAGAGCTTCCATTGATGGCAATTAGCTCTATTAGTGTAACCAAGAGGATCCCTTCTACACGCGCTGTACCTTTTACAGCTGCTTTAACTTTGGTAGATTTCTGCACCTAATGATCGTGGATCTGCATGCATATCAAGAAAGTGCAGGCCTAGGGCCTTTCACTCTAACATGATGTGTAGTTTCAAAATAAGTTACTGCTGCTGTGAATTATTTCCAGTTCATTAATCAAAAATGGCTCTGAGCACTATGGGACCTAACTGCTGAGGTCATCAGTCCTCTAGAACTTAGAACTACTTAAACCTAAGTAACCTAAGGACATCACACACATCCATGCCCGAGGCAGGATTCGAACCTGCGACCGTAGCGGTTGCGCGGTTCCAGACTGTAGCGCCTAGAACCGCTCGGCCACTCCGGCCGGCGTTCATTAATCAACGTGATATTCTGGTAGTGTACAACAGTGTTCAGAAGCATTTTCCTGTGTAGATGTCCTCTACTGGAAGCAAACTCCTTCGGCTAGGTAGCCATCTCAATATATGGAAACATCCAAAGTACGCTTCCTTTAACAACCTTTATCCTACCTATTTGATTATTTTAAGATGAAAAGTAATCACGTTTATCTAACATTATTGTCAACTACAGCTTCCTCATTTTGTCATTTCAATTCACCGTATTTCATTGCTCCACGAAGAGACATGAGAATGCACGAGGCAGCAACAAACTTAAATATATAAAAAAGCCAAAACTAAGCCCAATTCAGCTTTCAGCATTTTCAAGGTAAAGTGCTTTATAAATTTTTCCTTCTACTGAAGATGCGTGTTTCGTATTTTATGTATCTCATGCTATAATGGAATGTTCGACAACGTATCTACTTATCTGATCCACACTTAGTTAATTCCCTAGCCTTGTAAACGTGCAGCAAGTAGGGCCTACATTAATGTATCCGAAGAAGTATTTCCTAAGAAAGTCACATTAGTTCAAACTGTTTACGGCGATGCTATATACCGTGTCAGTTTCTTGTCTCCTTCAAATCATACGATCGAAACTATCACCGAACGAATAATAACTTCATTTCTCTGTGATAGTAACATTTATATTGAATTACTAATGTTCGATTTAATACCTCTATCATCTTCGTTAGTAGCAGAGTAACGGTGGCACCACCCCAATCTGATTTGATGCTAAATGGCGGACCCAAGATGGAGGCCATAGATGTGGCAAAACCGCACTGACATCATAGTGCAAATTATAAATTTTGTGGGAACATAGGTCAATTGAGCTACCTCCACTAAGAACGCGGTACACCTGCTAAATCTCCCAGCCTATCTCCCTTAGACACTTCCCCCGCACAAGAGGGAAATTATCCTTCAGCTCAGGCTGCTTCAGGAGCTATTAAATCCAATTAGTGAAAATGTCTGTAAATGTATGGTCAAAGAGATCGCCGCACAGTAGCTTGCTTCAATTTTGCGATGTAATTATACTTTATATTCCCAGGAAACCACCACACTTGAACACAGGCTCCGAAAGATCGCGTCGTGTTCTGGCATACACTTTTGAAACCTCCAGTCTTCGTCGAGCCTTTCTCATAATGGTTCAAATGGCTCTGAGCACTATGGAACTTAAAATCAGTCCCCTAGAATTTAGAACTACTTAAACCTAACTAACCGAAAGACATCACACACATCCATGCCCGAAGCAGGTAGCGGTCGCACGGTTCCACACTGTAGCATCTACAACCGCCAAGCCACCCCGCATTCAGCCTTTCTCCCTGAGACACTTAGCGATCTTTTGTGGGAAATATTTCGTGAAACTGATATCAGCTACAATATCCGATTTTACACGCAAAAACGATGATGATATTTGAAAGTCGAAATAAATATCTCTGTAACTCTAAATTGGATGCCCACCATTTCGACTCCTACAACTGCTGTGGTGTTTATCACTTTCTTGAAGCGTTGGTGGGCTTAGTCTATATTTCCTACCGAAGTTAGGGGCGTTAAGACTCTGTCTAAGCACAGACGCGAAAATTATAACAATTACAAATCTAAAAGTTGATGTACGGTACATATTTCGATTCCCAAAACAGATCATAAAAAAACCACAAACAGAATTCATACCAGTGATGTACAGAAGACAAAAATGGCTGGAATTGTCGGTGAATTTTCGATGTCCTACGACAGCCGGGCTGGAGATGCTCTAAAGCCACGACGGTGGGTGGGGGACAGCATCTCAACTGCCCAAGCCAGAGGAGGATGGTCTGCTTGGACTTGTCTCTGAACACTCCAACAAAAACGACTTGACCCTCAGACGTCAGAGAACTTTCCATAGATACATTGCCCGAGTCTGGTCCGAATCAGTCTATAGAGCCTCCTACGCCCCATACAATGGATGCCTTGGGACTCTCTGACGTTATGGAACTTCCTGTGAGTGGGGCATTCTGATTGGTTCTTACTGAATTGATTCGCCAAATTACTGCTGTCAGTGTGGGAGCACTGTCCACCACTTTCTGCAATTGGACAAATTGCGAGACTCTCAAAAGCAATACTATTTTGTACTGATCGAAAAACATACAGCAGACTTATTACACTGACAGTTAAACCCTGCAAGAGTGGTCTACAGATCACGAAATACGAAAACTACCGCCAAAGAGACTTCCTCAGTTACACTGCTCTGCTGCTGTCGAGGAAATATTATGTATTTGGCGTGAAACCGATCTCCAACCTTGCTATATCAACATGAACGATTGTACAACCATACCATATCGAGGTAGTAAACACAATTCGTATCCTCCACCATACACATTATCACTTCTGCATCTAGCATGGAACTATAGACCACCAGACACCCACACATACACCAAAAAGACAGACAGATGCAGAAAACAACATAATCTCTGCGCCGTATATAATCGCAGTACTAGATATATCCTGTGAAGTCGGTCGGTCATCCACCGTGGCCAACGGTCACGAGGCATCTGCCAGCCACACACAGTGGCCTCCTGATGTGCTATCAGAGAACCCTTTGTGGACAGCGGCGATTCTCCGAACTGGTGGACAAAGGATGCACTCCTCTCCCTGGCACAAAGGCTGATGGTACTGATTCCTGTTTGGCCTGCTTGCTACCGTGGTTTCTGCAACGAGTTGCGATCATCTCTAGTCTCTGGGATTCCACATGTTTTTCCAGAATATCATACCATTTACGCGACATTTTTCAGTAACAATCACATAGCACTATGCTACCTATCGCTTGCACAGCGTAATTCCGAAGATGAAGAGAGTAAATAATATCTCTAGAAGCGCAAAACTTGAACGAGGTCATTATCTGCGACGTTCTGCATAGCGTTGAGTAACTAGAAACTTATCTCCTCTGCGATGATCTTTACGTGGAAACTCTACAATATGGAAAAAATGGTAGTACAACTCGTATTTCTTAACGAATACCTAAGTCAGTGAATTGACATATTACAAATTATCCTTGTACTTTACAAAGTCAACTACGGTTTTAATACACTACTGGCCATTAAAATTACTACACCACGAAGATGACGTGCTACAGACGTGAAATTTAACCGACAGGAAGACGATGCTGTGATATGCAAATGCCGGCCGGTGTGGCCGTGCGGTTAAAGGCGCTTCAGTCTGGAACCGCGTGCCCGCTACGGTCGCAGGTTCGAATCCTGCCTCGGGCATGGATGTGTGTGATGTCCTTAGGTTAGTTAGGTTTACTTAGTTCTAAGTTCTAGGCGACTGATGACCTGAGAAGTTAAGTCGCATAGTGCTCAGAGCCATTTTTTTGATATGCAAATGATTAGCTTTTCAGAACATTGCCACAAGGTTTGCGTCGGTGGCAACACCTACAACGTGCTGATATGAGGAATGTTTCCAACCGGTTTCTCATACACAAACAGCAGAAGACCGGCGTTGCCTGGTGAAACGTTGTTGTGCTGCCTCGTGTAAGGAAGAGAAATGCGTATCATCACGTTTCCGACTTTGATAAAGGTCGGATTGTAGCCCATCGCGACTGCAGATTATCGTATCGCGACTTTGCTGCTCGCGTTGGTCGAGATCCAATGGCTGTTAGCAGAATATGGAATCGGTGGGTTGAGGATGGTAATACGGAACGCCCTGCGGGATCCCAACGGCCTCATATCACTAGTAGTCGAGATGACAGGTATCTTATCCGCATGGCTGTAACGGATCGTGCACTCACGTCTCGATCCCTGAGTCAACAGACGGGGACGTTTGCAAGACAACAACCATCTGTACGAACAGTTAAACGACGTTTGCAGCAGCAGGGACTATCAGCTCGGAGACTATGGCTGCGGTTACCCTTGACGCTGCATCACGGACAGGAGCGCCTGCGATGGTGTAATCAACGACGAACCTGGGTGCACGAATGGCAAAGCGTCATTTTTTCGGATGAATCCAGGTTCTGTTTACAGCATCTTGATGGTCACATCCGTCTTTGGTGACATCGCGATGAACGCACATTGGAAGCTTGTATTCGTCATCGCCATACTGGCGTATCACCCGCCGTGATGGTATGGAGTGCTAGTGATTACGCGTCTCGGTCACCTGTTGTTCGCATTGACGGCAGTTTGAACAGTGGACGTTAAATTTCAAATGTGTTACGACCCGTGGCTCTACCCTTCATTCGATCCCTGCGAAACCCTACTTTTCAACAGGATAATGCACGACCATATGTTGCAGGTCCTGTACGGGCCATTCTGGATACAAAAAATGTTCTACTGCTGCCCTGGCCAGCACATTCTCCAGATCTCTCACCAACTGAAAACGTCTGGTTAATGGTGGCCGAAGAACTGGCTCGTCACAATACGCCAGTCACTACTCTTGATGAACTGTGGTATCGTGTTGAAGCTGCATGGGCAGCTGTAACTTTACACGCCATCCAAGCTCTGTTTGACTCAATGCTCAGTAGCATCAAAGCCGTTATTACGGGTGGAGGTGGTTGTTCTGGGTACTGATTTCTTAGGATCTATGCACCCAATTTTGATTGAAAATGTAATCACATGTCAGTTCTAGTATAATATATTTATCCAACAAAGTACCGGTTTATCTTCTGCATTTCTTCTTGGTGTAGCAATTTTAATGGCCAGTAGTGTACTTTTAATCGTATGTGTTTCATGTCTAGAGAACCTGAAAATGTCCCCTCCAAGCCCACTGCACGAGCAGTCACCCAGACAGTTTACAAGGCGAGTGAATAGCTGTCCAGCGCAAACACTCACTTATATTGAATCTTCACAGATTTCCGTGTTCTGATTTTTCCATCTGTGCTTAGACACTAGCGTGCTTTGAAAGGGAGGAAAATAAATAATAAGAGCCTTAAGGTCCTTGAAAACAGCAACAAATATAATCCAAGCCCACTCAGAGTTTCAGAAACGTGATGAACAACACAGCAGCTGTAGGACACAAATTTTTTTCTCACTCTTGCCGTGCCTTGAAACAAGCAGCTACAACTCCAAAAGTGGTGATCGTCCTCGATTTCAGGATCTATTTCCCGCAAAAGCGTTCTCAGTTTCTCAGGGAAAAAGACTGGATGAAAACTGGAGGCTCCAAAAGCGTGTGTCAGAAAGCATCGTGATCTTTTTAGAACCTGTGTTCAAGTGTAGTGGTTTCCTGGGAGAGGACAGTGTAATTACATCGAAAAATTGAAGGATACTGTGCAGAGATCTCTTTGAAAGTGTATTTAGAGGCATTTTCAAAAACTGGATTTAATAGCTCCTGAAGCAGCCTGTGCTAAAGGACAAGTGAAGGCTAAGGTATTTCCCACAAGTGCACGCGAAGTGTCTCAAGCAGGCAGGCTAGGAGTTTTCTCAGGCGCACAGCGATTTTCTTGGACTCAGTGTTCAAGTTTGGTGGTATTTGTCGGAACAAATGGCGTAGTTATATCGCATATATTTTAAATATTGTTGGGTCATCTGCAAAGCACTCTCCCTCTCGTTGTGCAGTCGTACATTTAATTTCTGTGTCTTCTTCCAGATATATATGTGACAATGTTCCGTACATTGCTTCAGCACCATATTTGGTAACTCCTGAAGCAGTTCCTGTTCAACGACAAGGTATATCTGTGTGCCAGAATGAATGAAAGTGTGCCAGTGATGAGGATGAAGGCTGTGAAAATTTTTGAGCACGCAGAAAGTGCCAAGCGCGCAGTCCTGCAGTTGCGGTAGCCAATGCTGCTAGCACGGCACAAGACTTCTTCCAAAAGCGCGAGGAAGTTTTTCAGATACGTTTATCGTAGTCTGTGACAGTGTAACTATGTCTTTCCATTTACTATTGGAATGTACCACAGTTTCTTCACATTGTCTAAATTGTTTAAATCTAGTGTTACCTTCGAGGTGTATTGCGATTTCAGAAATAAATAAACAATGTGCTTAAAAAATTGTTTAAACAGTGACTTGTGCACGTTACTTTAGCTTATCGTCATGAGGTCCAGAAGCTAGACAGAGAGTGAGCGAATCTCCCGCCATTTTTCCCCAGGCGCCATCTTGGATTACGTCATGGTAGGGGAGGGTCAAAAGTACCCTTGATGGTGGTGTCAACTGGGACAGTTGGTCTCTGAAGTTCAAGATGCACACACTGGATGGATCTACTGTTTAGTGCTCGATGAATGGTGGCAACTCAAATCGTTTAAATAAACAATATAAAGAGTTACCTCCATCATATGTAACAACCCAGCACAAACTGAGTGCTTTTCCCGCCAGTTTCCAGATCGAGGATGCGAGTACTATGGTTGGGTGGGGAGGGGAGTGGGGGAAGTGGGTGAGTGGAGTTGGGTTAATAGAGGTAGCCTAAATGACCTATTTTCCCGCCAAAATCTTAATTTCCCTCCATTGCGACATAGTCACATCCATGGCCGCCTTCATGGATCCACCATACTGAATTAATTTTGCACCACTGCAGAGTGGGTTGGAGCCCCCTGTGCCCTTCTACTTTCGCTGCAACTTGGTCTTGAGACGGAAATCGTGAAACACATTTCTGTAAAATAGAAATGGGATAATTTATTCTTATTGAAAAAAGTGCATTAATTAAAGGAAAACTATGTGTATGGTTGTTTGTACATTATAGGTTTTTGAACGTAATAGGTGTCAGAAAAATAGGTATCAGAATTGGGAAAACGGTATTTCCAGAGAAACTGTATTTCACCTGACAGAATGTTTATAAATCTGCACCGCGGGATTTACGAGCTAGGTAATCTCCGGCTCGGAACCGAAACACATGAATGTCGTATAAAGTATTGCCGTAAAGTAACTGGCAACAAACGCTGTCGTTAATTTCCGCTCAGAATGTTAAATCAGTTGTGCTGCGTTGCCCTCTGAATTTTTGTTGCATCGGATGAATTATGTCATTTTTAGTCGTGAAACATCTTTCTTTACATGCTTTACTTCATCAGACACTGCGATATAAGGCAGTTCAAAACCAATCTATCGATTGCAAACGCCTATAACTATTTAATGCACAGCGACACAAAGATAATAATTACAGAGCCTGTAAATTTTTTTATATGTATTTACCTTTTTATGGCGCCCCCATAACATCGTGAAACATCGGAAGTGTTTGACCCCAATACGAAACTTTGCATACAGTGTAATCATAGGGTAATATAGACGGCTGCAGCACACAATGCTGTGGAAGTTGTTACCGTCTGACACTTGGAACGACATTAGCACCCCTAGGAGCCAGAAACTCAACCGTAAGAAAAACGATTGTTTTCATTATTTTTCTATTTAATCAAAAAATGGTTACTACATTATACCTTTCCAAGCATTAGAAGATTCTCAAGTGACATGAATCACTGCGAAATAAATGTAAAAACTGTCGACTCTCAGTGTTTCGGTGACATTAGCTACTACTATTTCACGAAAATATACAAGTAGGTTTATAAATGCAGCTTACTTCAAGAAACTCAAGAGAATATAAATACATGTTTCATGCATGAGACGTACATGTTGTTGCCTGTTCTTATTATCGTGGGCACTATCCTCGACACGTAACAGTTTTGTTTGCAGTCTAATAATTTTCAAATTGTTATACTACACTCGACTTTCTAATACACTAATATTTACGTAAATGAAATTACTTTTGCATCAAAAGCGAACGTGTTGTAGATTGCTGCCATTGGTGGCTCATATGTACCAAAAATTGTGGAATTGGTTTTTTCCTAGTTGGGAAACAGTTCTGCTGCTTTTCACGTTTTATTATCATCACTGTTGACTTTTCTCTTCAGCTATAATAGGGTGTGGTACGATACCTACGTAGGACTTGCTTGCCATTCAAATTTCCTTCTTTTTACATCCACTGATTTGACTGGAGTTGTCGTGAAGAAAACTTCGCTCTGTTGAATAGATATACGAAGTGTGTCTGCAACAGGTCAGGTCTTCTCCTGTTTACCAGTCAGTGTCTGCTGTTAAAAGACAAAGAAAATCTTCCGTTAAGTATCGCTAGATTACAAAAGAATCGTAAATAAACTGTCCTGCGAAGAATCGTTTCATAACTCACAGGGTCCGTAAGGAACTAAGGAAAGACAGATTTGATGTATTTTTTAGTTATTGTCTCTTTTAACGGCACTACGCATGAAACTTCCTGCCAGACTAAAACTGTGTATGGTAGAGCACTTGCCCGCGACAGGCAATGGTCCCGAGTTCGAGTCCCGGTCCAGCACACAGTTTTAATCTGCCAGGATGTTTCGTATCAGCGCACACTCCACTGCAGAGTGGAAATATAATTCTAGGCGCTACACATGTTCTCTATTGTAATAACTCTGTTAGAATTACATTTAACAATATTATTCGCGCTCCCGTAATAGCGAATTAAGAAGTGTAGCTTTCTGTTCGCTTGGAACGTTGCTGGTGTAGTTGTATAACAAAAATGAGAAGGTGTGTCCTGACTATGCGTGTTGCGATATGACGTTATTCACGGAAGTATAATAAGGAGAGATAATGATACGGACTTAGGCTTTACGTTGCCTTGAAGCCGAGTTAGCGTGTCCAAAACACATGCAGACGAATACTTCATTTTCTTGATGTATGAGGTGAGCACGCAACATTTACTTTAAATAGCAAACGTTGGAGTGTTTTTATAAGTAACACAGCAGCAGGACGGCATTTTATGGCGTTTTCCTGGTCTTAAAGGCATATTCCATCCAGCAGTACGACGAATTTGTTCTCGTTAATGTAACTGTTTTGTTGTGATACGCTCTAAATAACCAAGAAGAGAAGCACTGAAGTAAAAAGGCTGCTTTTGTAATCCAGCGTTTTCCTAAATACATAATGTTTTCCCGAAAATGCTGAAAACACATTTTCCTATGTCTGGACGGTTTGCAATATTTCCTCCCCGCAGTGTTCATCCAGCGCGCTCTTCGAGTTATAATGTTAAAAAATCTAAAGTCAAACTACAGAAATAAAACCACTACAGCAAACATAACCGTGGGAATAAATTCATGTTCTTAGAAGAAAATATCTCTCGAACAAGTCAAAAACGGCTCTGAACACTATGGGACTCAACTGCTGAGGTCATTAGTCCCCTAGAACTTAGAACTACTTAAACCTAACTAACCTAAGGACATCACAAACATCCATGCCCGAGGCAGGATTCGAACCTGCGACCGTAGCGGTCTTGTGGTTCCAGACTGCAGCGCCTTTAACCGCACGGCCACTTCGGCCGGCTCGAACAAGTCCACTTAAGAATTAAATGTGATTCCTTTACACTTTAGACTATAATCAAAAGGGTTAGCACACCTGTAAATGATGCAAGCAGGCATTTTTTTTCAAAACACATCAACTAGAAGCCCTAAATACGATGGTAGACGTCGGCTTCAAGAATGCGACATTACGTAAACTCTTGTTATACTTCGACTATGTTATTATGAGTTGTGTGTGTTTTGTAGTTATCTTTGTAATTGATAAGTTTCGAGAGTGCTTCTTGCTTCTGCTGGCCCTCAGCCCGTGAGCATTGTTGGTAGCGTTTTTCTTTCGTAGGTGGAGAGAGAATTATACCGTGAAGGTGATGCAGGCTGTCACTGAAGGTTTCTATCAGAAATTTTGTGGCTGGGATGTTTGGACTATTATTCATAGTTTGAAGTTGTATTAATCAAAATTCGACGTTAAATAAATTGTAATGTAGAGAAATTTAGTCCTGTGTTTGTTTGTACAGTATCATGAAGCATGTGGAGTGGTGAATTGCAACAATATGAGGAAGGATATGTTAACTTCAGATATATCTAGCTAGCTTACGATCCAAGCGATAATCCATATCAGATGCATAGGTGCAATCACGAAGCGAGAGCACAAGGAGAGTACATTTTGTTTATAGGAAGCAAAGGAGACACATATGGCCAGTACGACCAAACCAGCAGTTTAGAAGATGTTTTTTGAAGATATGTGAACGTTCACTCCACAATTCACTACACTTACGCAACGATAGAAACTTTGAACTTTGGTTTCCTTTATCTTTAACTCTTATCGATGTACCGCTATGTATTAAATAGCTTACAATTATTGGAAGTAACTGAGCTAATTATGAATTGCTCACTATTATAGTACTGTGCTGATAAGTTCAGTGTGTGTAAACTGATCACATGATGCAGCATTTAATCTGTCACTCGTGTGAAGTTAGTACGTGTTTGGCCTATTTCCTTGCGTAAGTAGTTTAGCAGGATGCATTACTGTTCCATACCGCATAGAGAAATTTGTTAACATCGAGTATAGTTTTAAGTGTCAGGAAGTCTTTTCTGAAAGTATTTGTATGGAGTGTAGCCATGTATGGGAGTGAAACATGGACGATAAATAGTTTGGACAATAAGAGAATAGAAGCTTTCGAAATGTGGTGCTACAGAAGAATGCTGAAGATTAGATGGGTAGATTACTTAACTAATGAGGAGGTACTGAATAGGATTGGGGAGAAGAGGAGTTTGTGGCACAACTTGACCAAAAGAAGGGATCGGTTGGTAGGACATGTTCTGAGGCATCAAGGGATCACCAATTTAGTATTGGAGGGCAGCGTGGAGGGTAAAGATCGTAGGGGGAGACCAAGAGATGCATACACTAAGCAGATTCAGAAGGATGTAGGTTGCAGTAGGTACTGGGAGATGAAGAAGCTTGCACAGGATAGAGTAGCATGGAGAGCTGCATCAAACCAGTCTCAGGACTGAAGACCACAAGAACAACAACAGAGTTAACGCCTAGCAGGCGCGGAAAAGTTTACCCTTTTGCTTTCTTAACACTCTAGAAACCTTGGTAGGATTTGGATGACCGCTGTGTTTCACACACATCCTTGGAGGCGAGACCACTGTGTGACACCCTCATGGTGTTTCTCCAGGTTGACCAGCAAGACTTCTTCGTCTTCTTGCTGATTTCCTGTGGTTGGCGCCGCTTCTCCGTCGCTACTCATCATTTTCTTCTGTACGGATTTTTCTCAGCTTTAATATTCCTTGCTTGCATTGCCTCCTCCACATCATTTTTAAAGTTACCACAAGGAGGACGCCTTTCTTTTTGCAGAGATAGTATCCATCGCAGTATCCTATTTGGTATCCTATCTTCATTCACGCTATTCATATGGCCGAACCACAAACATCAGCTGCTTGTGTTGGTTGTCGTCACAGATATCCCTATCGAGTTTCATCCTTTATCGTATTACATTTCTTATTCTATACATTTTCAGTTTATTCATTTCTTTCCTTTTTTGCCAAGGCCCCAGACTGCAGTTCCATACAAAACAGCACTCCCTGGCTATAGCGTTACACAGTCTCTTCTTCTTTGTTATTCTTATCTTTTTGTTCCACAGAACAAAGTTCATTGCCCTTGTTACAGATCGTCCTTTATTAATCCTACTACCGATTTCATCATTGCTTGTGCCCTGTATATTAAATAATACCACAAGATATTTTGCGTTTTCCAAACCTACAATTACTTCCAGATCTACCTTCAATTTCCTTTACGTTAATTTTCAGGCCAGCGTTAGGTATTCCTCTTTAAGCTTTCTTATTATGTAGCTGAGATAATCTTCAGCTTCTGCAGGAACAATCTGGTCATCTGTAAAATACAGGCTAGATATCTTTCTGCTCTGTACTGTCACTCCCACATCCTGGTATTTTCTGTGCCAAGTCCGCATGATGGCTCATAAATACAGCTTAAAGAGAGTGGGTGACAGCCTACATCCCTTTCGCAAACTCCTCTTCACCTCGAGTTATTCTGTCCTACTGTTCCCAACTATTAATCTCGCTGTTATTTTCATATAATTTCACAATAGCCTTTTGTAATCTTTGATCTGACTCTATCTCTTTCAACTCCTCCCACAGTTTCAGTCCTTAAAGTATGTTGCTCATTGATAGTGATCAATATTATTATGATGTAACTTTTCATTAGTCGTTCTGCATGCCGCAGCACTACGAGTCCCACCAATTATCCTTTCTACACATTCACACCTTTCTCTCAAAGTTTTGTTTCTCATTTTTAACACTTCTTTTTTACTTTTCTATTTAGTGTCTTACATCTATCTCTACTCTGACTGTAATTTACATTCAGGAACGTCCAATAAGCTTTGCGGTGTAATTTCGTCAGAAAAACGAAGGGTGTTTGACACGTGTCCCAGGAACATGTGTTCTTTTTCCAGTTTAAGGATCTTTGAACTTCACTAGAGTTGTTGGGAATACTTTTGATTACAAGTAATATATTAATCCGAGTCTACTTTCTATTTTGAATATCTATCCTACTTATTTCAATTCTGTATTTCCTCACATTCCACATGACATCACGATGTAGTCTGCTTGCTTACTGTTCGAGTTGTCTGCAAGACACTGTATTTGAAATGTATACACATAAAAATACCCAGTTTCAGTACAGCTTCTTGCCTTTTGTCCCAATCTCCTCATGTTTGTTATAACTTAAAGACGTGGAACAGATCTGGGGAAACGATTTGCCAGAATAGATATGTTCGATCAATGATTTATTAACGTTTATACCATCAAATAAGGTTCTAGAAGAGGTTTGTTTGTTTCTATAAATTTTTGTATCTTTTATGAAGTGACAGTTGTTTGAGGTCACTTGACACATCTGTGTAGAGTATCGTTGATTCATTATGTGTTGTTGCTCTGCTGTCAGCTGTGGAGAAGGAACAACTTTTTCTGTGATCGAGCACCGAGTAACATGTTCGTCATCAAGTCAAGAAGTCCAGTGTTGGTACACCGTTTTTGCCCTTTAATTATATATGAATAGTCCTTTCCTAAGCCTGCGACTTTAAATTGAATGGAACATATGCATGGGTAAACTAAATGAGAATGGGGAGAGCTTATTTGTTCTTTGCCCATGCTCATAAGTAAAGGAGCAGTAGTGTCAGAACAGTTGCTGAGAAAATTGGGGAGAACTGGTATTTCGCGTAATCTCCCTGGTTATTTTATATTTTAGGTGGAGATTCCAACTTGCCAGCTACAGACTCGAACAATGAAGTGATTAAGACTGCTAGTAGAGACAAAGAATCACGAGTAGAGTCGTAAAACTATCCTAGTTTATCGTAGACCCAAGCATAGACTTTGGTACTTCTTCTAGTAGCTTTGGTCAATGAAGACCGTAACCACATAATCTGTACATTACTTGTGTTGCCTACCTATCAGTCGTTCGCTGATTACAATCGCTTTGTTTCGGTAAGCCACCCGTGTCATAATAGATTCCCCTAGCAAACGGAAGCGGTAGACTGTCTAGAAACTGAGTAAGGATATGTAAGTTATCGAGTGACCGACGGAACGTTTTTGTTCTGCATAGTTGTCCTCCTGTCCAGTGGATTAACATTCAACATTATTTGGAGAAAAACTGAAATTTCCAATTTTTAATTCAGGTTTTGTTGGAAAATTGTTGATGTGTAACGTGTGACAGATGGGTGTTGCCATAAAAATAATAATAAAACAGTGTTGTCTCTTACAGCGCTAGAGAACACATTTTCCTCAAAAATAGGTACAATTTAAAAAAGAACAGAATACAAAATCACATCAAACATTGTTTAAATAATTCGTCAAGTTTATATAAAATATGTTTCGGTTAAGCATAACCAAATTTCACTCTCATTAATAATAACAGGAACATATTAGCTTTCATCATAAAATGGATTAACAGTTTTTAAAGATATAAAATACACAGTGGGCTAACACTGAACGATATGCCGTTCAAATGATGTGCAAACAAACAAAAAACAAAGAGAGGTCGTTGTCTTCCCGTTTCTCTCTTGCACATTGATTTATTTCTATCAGTGCTACCAACACTATTGGTAGTCCTATCATTTATTACGTTATTTATATAGGCCTTTTGTACCAGACTATGAAACCGTAGTTTTGGTAGATCGCAGCTCTAATCTTCAGAAATAATCTGAGAACAGACTCGTGATGATAACATCTTCGACCTGTTGGTGACAAACAGACCCGGACTATTTGACTCAGCGCAGACCAGGAATCAGTGATAATAGGGCCGTTACAGGGTCACTGAACACGGCTGTAAATAGGCGTACAAAGAAAGCAGGAGCAGCTCTCTGCTTAACAAGAGTGACAAGAGACAGATTTCATATTACCTGACAAGTCAGCATGAAAATTTCGTCCGTAGCACTGACAATGTTGAGCATCAATGGACAAGTCCAAGAGTTCAGTACAACATTCTCTAGAAAAGTATGCCTAGAGCAAAATTTTGACGGTTTGAAGAGATACACTGGTTTGACAACCGTGTGAATAAGCTGATACGGAAGGAAAGAGTGCTCCACTGCTAATTTAAAAGTAACAGAAGCCTCGCAGACAAACAAGTTATAACGAGGCCAAAATTAACGTAAAGATGCCTACTCGCGAAGAGTTCCAAGATTTTGAAAGTAAATCTTTATCTACTAACTTGACAGAAAATCCTAAGAATTTCAGGTCCTATGTTAATGCAGTAAATTGATCAGACTACATGTGCAAACACTCTACGGCCATAATGGTATAAACACAGAGAACGACATAGAATAAGCTGAAATACTAAAAGTTTTTTGCAAAACTGCTACACAGAGGTAGATCGCCCTGTAGAAAGACAGACCAAACTACAGATATCGAAGTAAGTGTGAAGGATAGAAAAGTAACTGAAAACACTCAGCAGAGGAAGGGCCACTGGATTTGTCGGTCTACCAGTTCGATTCTTCATAGAGTACGCGAAAGAACTTGTCCTTCTTCTAGCATAGTTTATCGTAGCTCTCTGGCGAAGCGTTCCCAATGATTGGAAAAAAAGAGAGAAGAGTTGTCGAAAAGACACATGAAACTTTAGGCCTTTACCTTAATAGCGGCCTATTGTAGAATTTTGCAACATGTCTTATGCTCGAGTACTATAACATTTCTGGAGACAGAAATCTCGTAGTAGCAACTAACGTGGGTTCCGGATACAACGAACGTGTGAAACCCAGCTAGCTCTGTTCGTCCACGAGACCCAGAATGTAGTACATGCAGGGCCCAGGTATAAGCCGTATTCTGCGCTTTAGAAAGGCATCTGATACAGTTCCTTACTACTGCCTTATGTATATAATACGAGAATGCAACTGTATGACTGAATGGAACAGCCTGTAGCAAACAGAATACATCGCGTCATACTCAAATCTGCAGACAGAACAGTAACTTTCAGCATACTGCAGGGAGTGGTATAAGCCCTTTACTTTTACAAATGTAAATCACCTAGCTGACACTGTGAGAAGTTACATGAGGCTTTTTGCGGATGACGCTGTTGTATGCACGGAAGATGCGTTTCTAGAAAATTGTTGCGAAATGTAGGTAAGCCTGCAGAGGATCGACCCATATTGCAGGGAATGGAAGCTGACCCTCACCTTAAATCAAATGTAACGTATAGCGAATACAAAGACAGAAAGGCCATTAATTGTGTGATTACACAATTACACTGGAAGCAGTTGCTTGTACAAAATATCTATGGAACGATCTGAAGTCGAATGAGTACTTAAAATTAATCGAAAATTAGGCAGTTGCCAGAATGATACTAATTGGGAGAAGCCATAGCAGTCCATCGACAAAGGTTACAAAACACTCGTTCGCCCAGTACCTGAATATTGCTCGTCAATGTCGGATCTGTACTAGAGACGTATGATAGAGGAAAAAGAGACGATCTAAAGAAGAGCAGCACATTTCTTTACAACTTCATTTAGTAGGCACGAAGCCGTCAAGGAGATGCTCAGCCAGCTCCAGTGGCAGATGCAGGAAGAGATGTGTTCTGCAAGAGATGTGGTTTACTGTTAAAATTCCGAGAGGGTACGGTACGTTCCCAGAGGAGTCAACCATTGTATTGCTTCCTCCTACGTATTTCTCACAAAAAGACCACGGAGGTAAGATTACAGAGACTCCACCTCACACAGAGTCTTATCGCCAATCGTTCTTCTTGAAAACCATACGTGACTGGAACCCGCTGCCATACGCCGTATTGTGGCTTTTTGAGTGCAGATGCATATTTCGATATAAAAGCCAGTTTACAGTTCGATTACAGTTACTGAATGTGAAGTTGGAACTAAAAGCCTATTGTAATAGTAGTGAAATATAATAATTTGTTGTTTTTACTCTGTCATCGAATGCCAAGCGTAAATCAACTGCAGTAGCGTTGAATATTAAGTCTGTAGTACAGACTTCTTTATTACTTACAGTCATGAGACTGTGATTTGATCTTTTGTTCCACAACTGTGGCAGAACACCGTCTTGAGACGGGAGACAACATGAACTACGGAGAGACAAAGATCCTTTCGTCCGCTTCCACGTACTGGGATTGCATCATTTAAGAAGCAGTCGAAATTCGTGTAAGTAACGTCCTGATCAATAGGGACTCGGGATTTCAACTCAGCAAGGCATGGGAACCAGCACTGGTGGTACTGTGGTATCGTCGGCCGCAGACGAACGAACTGAGTCAACACAGATTGGGAATCAAAGTCCGCACACTTAAACTGGGCGCCAACATTCTGCCCGCAGCGTGCTGGGCCGCTAATTTGCGGCCACGCTTTACCCGGGCAGTGAATGAGAAACCCGTGGCCCGTTTGTACGGCAAGGGGCATTCAATGGATGTCGCCGTGCTCTATGATTCGTCTACGATGACGTTATAGCCTCAACTCTTCTCGCCTGCGCTTTTGGTTGTTGGATTGTTTTCGGGGGAGGAGACCAGACAGCGAGGTCATCGGTCTCATCGGATTAGGGAAGGACGGGGAAGCGAGTCGGCCGTGCCCTTTCAAAGGAACCATCACGGCATTTGCCTAGTGCGATTTAGGGAAAACACGGAAAACCAAATTCAGGATGGCCGGACGCGGGTTTGAACCGTCGTCCTTCCGAATGCGAGTCCAATGTGCTAACCACTGCGCCATCTCGCTCGGTGCCTGCGCTTTTATTGCGAATCAGCGTATACAGGATGTATCATAATTAGTGGCGTAAACGCGGTTGAAAGTACACGATACTATAAGCAAAAGAGTCTCAGTAAACATAGTGCCGAAAATGGATACCTTAAGAGCTACGAGCAATTTGTGATCTTTGATACTGCGAAACAAATCTCTTCTACTGTAAATTCTTTGCTTTCCATATTTTGGGAACTGGTAGTGTGCACCAAAATAAGAAAAGAATGGCTGGCCGCTGTGGCCGAGCGATTCTAGGCGCTTCAGTGTGGAACCGCGCGACTTCTACGGTTGCAGGTTCGAATCTTTCCTCGTGCATGAAGCATGGATGTGTTTGTGATGTCCTTAGTTAGGTTTAAGTAGTTCTAAGTTCTTGGGGACTGATGACCTCAGACGTTAAGTCCCATAGTGGTTAGAGCCGTTTGAACCAAGAAAAGTGTCCTACAAACATGTGCTCTAAAACGCATAACTTAAAAGTTACGAGCGCTTTACGATTAGAAGAGTTATGTTTTAAAGTAGCTAAGGTTAACAAATGCTCATAGCTCTTAAGGAAGGCATTCTAGAGCACATGTTTACTGAAAATTTTTTCTTGTTTTGCTCCATACTACCAGTTCCCAAAATAGGGAAAGCAAAGAAATTGCAATACAAGAGAATTGATTCACAGTATCAAGGTTGAAAAATTGCTCGTAGCTCTTAAGGTATGCATTTTCGACCCTATGTTTACTGGGAATTTTTTGCTTCTAGTGTCGTGTATTTTTAAATGTATCCGTTTAAGCCATTAAATACACTCCTGGAAATGGAAAAAAGAACACATTGACACCGGTGTGTCAGACCCACCATACTTGCTCCGGACACTGCGAGAGGGCTGTACAAGCAATGATCACACG
Source organism: Schistocerca nitens (assembly GCF_023898315.1). Lineage (NCBI taxonomy): Eukaryota > Metazoa > Arthropoda > Insecta > Orthoptera > Acrididae > Schistocerca > Schistocerca nitens. The sequence continues at coordinate 194,558,232 of NC_064620.1, read as the reverse complement.
CACGGCACAGCGGACACACCAGGAACCGCGGTGTTGGCCGTCGAATGGCGCTAGCTGCGCAGCATTTGTGCACCGCCGCCGTCAGTGTCAGCCAGTTTGCCGTGGCATACGGAGCTCCATCGCAGTCTTTAACACTGGTAGCATGCGGCGACAGCGTGGACGTGAACCGTATGTGCAGTTGACGGACTTTGAGCGAGGGCGTATAGTGGGCATGCGGGAGGCCGGGTGGACGTACCGCCGAATTGCTCAACACGTGGGGCGTGAGGTCTCCACAGTACATCGATGTTGTCGCCAGTGGTCGGCGGAAGGTGCACGTGCCCGTCGACCTGGGACCGGACCGCAGCGACGCACGGATGCACGCCAAGACCGTAGGATCCTACGCAGTGCCGTAGGGGACCGCACCGCCACTTCCCAGCAAATTAGGGACACTGTTGCTCCTGGGGTATCGGCGAGGACCATTCGCAACCGTCTCCATGAAGCTGGGCTACGGTCTCGCACACCGTTAGGCCGTCTTTCGCTCACGCCCCAACATCGTGCAGCCCGCCTCCAATGGTGTCGCGACAGGCGTGAATGGAGGGACGAATGGAGACGTGTCGTCTTCAGCGATGAGAGTCGCTTCTGCCTTGGTGCCAATGATGGTCGTATGCGTGTTTGGCGCCGTGCTGGTGAGCGCCACAATCAGGACTGCATACGACCGAGGCACACAGGGCCAACACCCGGCATCATGGTGTGGGGAGCGATCTCCTACACTGGCCGTACACCACTGGTGATCGTCGAGGGGACACTGAATAGTGCACGGTACATCCAAACCATCATCGAACCCATCGTTCTACCATTCCTAGACCGGCAAGGGAACTTGCTGTTCCAACAGGACAATGCACGTCCGCATGTATCCCGTGCCACCCAACGTGCTCTAGAAGGTGTAAGTCAACTACCCTGGCCAGCAAGATCTCCGGATCTGTCCCCCATTGAGCATGTTTGGGACTGGATGAAGCGTCGTCTCACGCGGTCTGCACGTCCGGCACGAATGCTGGTCCAACTGAGGCGCCAGGTGGAAATGGCATGGCAAGCCGTTCCACAGGACTACATCCAGCATCTCTACGATCGTCTCCATGGGAGAATAGCAGCCTGCATTGCTGCGAAAGGTGGATATACACTGTACTAGTGCCGACATTGTGCATGCTCTGTTGCCTGTGTCTATGTGCCTGTGGTTCTGTCAGTGTGATCATGTGATGTATCTGACCCCGGGAATGTGTCAATAAGTTTCCCCTTCCTGGGACAATGAATTCACGGTGTTCTTATTTCAATTTCCAGGAGTGTATGATACACCCTGTATATTGGCGAGCCATTGCAGCAACAAGTCAGGATGAGGAGCAGTTGTCTCTTCGAAATATTATGCAGCTCTGACGCGTCGCCCGTGAACCAATGAAGCAGTTTTAATTTTGTTATAATCTGGCGACATGATATTACTTGTACTAGACTTGTGTCACGCAATGTGCGGGATGGACCATAAGTCCCATACCAGGAACAATCCTCAGACTTTGATTCACCTAGAACAGTGGTAGTTAATTGTGAATATGCGTAGTGCGAAGTACACGTAAGTCCGTTGACAACAGAGATTCACAAGCTCTCCTTCCAGCCTTCCTGCCACTTTCTTCTACACAACTATGAATGCATCTCAACCTGCCGAAACAAAGACACAAAATTACATGTGTAAAGCAGCACAGGGATTAAAGTTCACCAACTTGGGTTTCTATAAGCCTGATAATTTTCACGGAACCCGTTCAAGCTGGTGTAACTGACAACAGGCAGCGCTATCATTCCAACGTGAAGACAGAATAACCAGGTATATGTCTGGGCATGTAGTTTCACTGCCGCTCATTTCTCATACCAGTGGAACCAGAAAAATTAACAAAACCAAATGCCGCGCGGAGTGGCCGCGCGGTTTGAGACGCCATGTCATGGATTGCGGGGCCGCTAGCGCTGGAGGTTCGAGTCCTTCCTCGGGCATCGGTATGTGTATGTTGTTCTCAGCATAAGTTACTTTAAGTAGTGTGTAAGTCTAGGGACCGATGAGCTCAGCAGCTGGGTCCCGTAGAATTTCACACACATTTGAACATTTTGAACAAACCAAATTATGGGAGACTGAGGAGAAATTAAGTCTTGAAAGAGATATACCAGTGACGAAACAGTCGAGAGGGGGAATAGTTTTCGTTTCTTTATGAGGCAGCTTCAAATAAATCGGGATGTCTCTCGCAAAGCAGATTTTGTAAAATGTTGTGTAAAAAAACTTCTTCCTTCTGAGGTATATTCTTTAGATTAACAGAATATGAAAAACAAAATTTGTCTCTGCTAAAAGTCATTTGGGGATATAAGAATTAACTATTTTGGGCACTTAGGATGAACTTAGCGAATCCGCAATATGAATCCGGAAAAAAGTTTTTAAAATTGATATAACTGGTGTCTATTTGGCTGAAACACTATATCGTTGCCGAAACTATATTTCAAAACCTTACTTTAGTTGGCGTTACAGCATGACAGGTATCTTCACATTTTTTAGTGCAAAGGATCTCGACTTTCAGAGACGGCTCTGGTTACTACTGAAAACCTATATTGGAAGTGACCTGAAGATAGAACTGAGAATATCCGGTACTAGTCGAATGAGGCTGCAGTTCCAGACAAAACTGTTGGTATCGAAATAAATAAATCTATTCCGGAAAGGAAAAAGAAAACTAAAGTTCACCATTTTCTGGCCTACAATGACCCAAAATGAGTATATATTTCAGTGCATGTCGTCTTGTGATGGCTAAAGCGAGACTTTTCATCAACTTACCGACCCCAGTCATAATACAACAATGAGACCGTATAGAGCTAAATGCTACCTGGCGTAGCATAGCGGGAAGACAGGCAGGCAAGGAGGATTCCTTCAGCCCACTTGAGTTGGATTAAAGTAGCCTGCCAGTTCTACTGATACTGTGAGGCAGCTTGCCCGCCACATTAACATCAAGCATGGGCAGGTTAAAAGAGCACTGTGCACACCTCTGGCTGACACAATTTGAAGTTCCCCCTTTTCACGTCCTGTTCCTTAGGACCAAATTGAGGAGCAAGTCTCCGTGGACATGGGACAAGTCAATACATGAAATTACAACAGACAAGTAATAACAGGTATAATAAAATGTTTATGAATCATGAAAAGACGTCAACTTATAAGTTCATGTAAACACAATCAACAACAGAACAGAGGAATCAACTTAATTTTTCAAGGAATAGAAGGAATGACCCGTGAGAAAACTCTTCAACTTGAATTTGAAAGCGCTTCGCTTACTGGTAAGGTTTTTGAATTCTTGAGGTTTCTTATTGAAAATGGCTGCAGCAGAATACTGCAAGTCTTTCTGCTCAGGAGTCAGGAAAGAGCGATCCAAATGGAGATTGGATCTCTGACTAGTATTAACTGAATGATATATGCTAATCCTAGGGAATAAGCTGATATTGTTATCAAGAAACGGCAATAAAGGATACGTACATTGAGAGAACAATGTAAGAATATCAGACTAATGACCAAGGATCGTCAAGAGTTTCGAAAACTTAAACCCTTTTTTGTCGGAACCACACGATTCTAAGCCCAAAACACCCTTTGAGAACGGTAGGAGTGACCCAAAGTATAACGTGACACTTTTCGTGTCGAACTACCACTTGCGTCAGATATTGTTTTAATAACAACAAAGGCAGCATTAATTCTCTGGACAAGACCCAGAACATGGGCTTTCCACGTAAGTTTACTGGAAATTGTGACTGTACAGTCTCATTAACCAATAACAATTCTGTATAGTTAAAACTTCAGGTTTTGTTAAACTGTGTGTCAGAAACTGTAAACCTGACTCTTTCTCTGCTTTAGCGTTAGTTTCTTTTCTAAAAGCCATGAATTTATGTCCTGAACTGCACCATTTGAAACAGTGACAACGTTGCCCGCAGCATCCATTACTACCAAGGTAGGGTCATCAACAAACTGAAATACTATAGAATCACCTGTAATACTAGAAATACATTTATACACTACTGGCCATTAAAATTGCTACTTCAAGAAGACGGCCTGCTACAGACGTGAAATGTAACCGACAGGAAGAAGACGCTGTGATATGCAAATGATTAGCTTTTCAGGGCATTCACACAAGGTTGGCGCTGGTGGCGACACCTACAACGTGCCGACATGAGGAAAGTTTCCAACCGATATCTCATACACCAACAGCATTTGACCTACGTTGCCTGCCGAAACGTTGTTGTGATGCTTCGTGTAAGGAGGAGAAATGCATACCACCACATTTCCGACTTTGATAAAGGTTGCATTGTAGACTATCGTAACTGCGGTTTATCGTATAGCGACATTGCTGCTCGCGTAGGTCGAGATCCAATAACTGTTAGCAGAATATGGAATCGGTGGGTTCAGGAGGGTAATACGGAACGCCGTGCTGGATACCAAAGGCCTCGTATCACTAGCAGCCGAGATGACAGGCATCTTATCCGCATGCCTGTAAAAGGATAGTGCAGCCACGTCTCGATCCCTGAATCAACAGGTGGGGACGTTTGGTAGACAACCACCATCTGCAGGAACAGTACGACAACGTTTGCAGCAGCATGGACCATTAGCTCGGAGACCATGGCAGCGGTTACCCTTGACGCTGCATTACAGACAGGAGCGCCTGCGATGGTGTACTCAACGACGAACCTGGGTGCACGAATGTCAAAATGTAATTTTTTTCGGATGGTTCAAATGGTTCAAATGGCTCTGAGCACTATGGGACTCAACTGCTGTGGTCATTAGTCCCCTAGAACTTAGAACTACTTAAACCTAACTAACCTAAGGATCACACACATCCATGCCCGAGGCAGGATTCGAACCTGCGACCGTAGCAGTCGCACGGTTCCGGACTGCGCGCCTAGAACCGCGAGACCACCGCGGCCGGCTTTTTTCGGATGAATCCATGTTCTGTTTACAGCGTCATGATGTCCCCATCCGTGTTTGGCGACATCGCGGTGAACGCACATTGGAAGCGTGTATTCGTCATCGCCAAACTGGCGTTATCACCCGGCGTGACGGTATGGGGTGTCATTGGTTACACGTCTCGGTCACCTCTTGTTCGCACTGACGGCACTTTGAACAGTGGACGTTACATTTCAGATGTGTTACGACCCGTGGCTCTACTCTTCATTCGAACCCTGCGAAGCCCTACATTTCAGCAGGATAACGCACGACCGCATGTTGCAGGTCCTGTACGGGGCTTTCTGGATACAGAGAATGTTTGACTACTGCCCTGGCCAGCACATTCTCCAGATCTCTCACCAACTGAAAACGTCTGGTGTCAATGGTGGCCGAGCAACTGGCTCGTCACAATACGTCACTACTCTTGATGAACTGTGGTATCATGTTGAAGCTGCATGGGCAGCTGTACCTGTACATCCCATCCAAGCTCTGTTTGACTCATTGCCCAGGCGTATCAATACCGTAATTACTGCCAGAGGTGGTTGTTCTGGGTACTGATTTCTCAGGATCTATGCACCCAAATTGCGTGAAAATGTAATGACATGTCAGTTCTAGTATAATACATTTGTCCAATGAGTACCTGTTCATCATCTGCATTTCTTCTTGGTGTAACCATTTTAATGGCCAGTAGTGTATCAGTAAGGTGCTAGAGTGGTCCCAGCTGTGACCAGTGGGGCACCCTTCCTCCCCCTCCCCTCCCACTTTATTTAACCGCATCCCACTCGGACCCCACATTATGGCCACTTACAGCACTGTCTGTTCTTAAAGTAGGGGTTAACCTATTGTGAGTGACTCCTCACATTCGATAAAGATCCATCTTCTGGAGCAATATTTTCTTATCAAAACCATCAAACGCCTTAGTTAAATCATGAAAGACTTTGTTTGTTGTTGAGGCATATAAATACAGAGTAGCGTGTGTTTGTTTTTTGTAATGTGCTGTAAACATGGTGTACAGAGTAGCGTGTGTTTGTGTTTTGAAATATGCTGTAAACATGGTGTTTATGATTTGTATGAGGAACGCATTCGAAACATCCAACTTCCCCCTTGACAAGGTATTTGCAAATCAAAATTAAGGTCTGAGTATACTCTGCGTTGTCGTAATTATTACTGTATGACAATGCAGTGAATACTTAGGATACAATATTCAATATAACAAGTGAAAGTATTTCACCAATCATTGCAGGAGCTCCATCTGTTGCAGTCAACTTTGCGTTTTGAATAAAAACGCCATAGAATGAAAAAGTAATAACTGCTTATAACAATTTTGTCGTAAAATATTCAAATGAATTTTTGGGAGTGTGCATGTTTTTATGAGCCATCTCCTCATATTAGGCTTTGGATGTAAGTTATTAAGTTCTAAAACAGACGAGGTGTTATCCTATGTCTGTAGGTCACATTTAATTTCGATGTTTTCTCTGTGCGACCAGCTCGTATTTCATGCTACACATTCTTCTGAACTAAAGGCAGGTACACACGTCCAGATGACAGCAGCAGAAATGCGATTGACCGTCTGCAGCTGGATATAGCTACAACACAACGACAAAGAGAGAAATAAAGCAAAATCTGTCCACAGCGTAATGTCGTAATGAACTCGGCAGCGTTGCAAATTAGTACACTGCGTAGATTGACAGCAATTACAAGGTGTACTGAATCTTTCAAATTGCGTCGTTCACCATGGCACAGAACGGGCCAGGGGGCAGGAGGAGTCGGGGTACAGCGATCAACAGAAGGGGAATAAAATATCACGTTTCCAGATCTCAAATACAACAGACACATAAAGTAATATACAACACAGACATAAAGTAATATGCACATAACACAATTTTTTTAGTAAACGACTATTAACTTAATTCTTGAAATCTTAGTGAAAAGTGTTGAGTTCTATTTTCACCTTGTTCCTTACCAAAGCAACAGCACCGGACTCTTGACCTGTCATCACAGTAGCAGTGTCCGAAGTTGTATAGTGCACACTAAATCAAGTAGTTCCTCCACCAATCTGAATTCAATGTCCACACCTCTCACAAGCACAACAATATGGGCAACATCCATTACCTCCGTATTTCATCCAAGGTTAGTGAGAAAAAAGAAAACCTTGTTACTAGTCTTACCTTTCAGTTGCTTTTCCAGTCATTTGCCACTTCTTCGATACGTCTGTAGACCATTCTTCTTGAAAGAGTAGCTATTTCCAAAAGCGAAGAAGTCTCTGAACACAAGATCGTGGATGGCCAGCGTACACAGACTGTGGTACCACTTATGTTGGTGGCTTGATAATTGACTAAGGATCCAAATTGGTTGTCATTGAAATAAAAACAAACTTCTGTACGACTTTGCCGGATTCGTAATTTCATTTAATCATGCATATGCTGGAAATGAGTAAAACAGTGTTTACCAAATTCTCCATTGATGAAGGGACGCACTGTTTCTGCTATTTTAAAGCTATATGAGAGTTCACTCTCACTCCACCATCGTTATTGTGAACGACGTGGTTCCCTTCCCGTAGATATGTTACAAGGAAGAGGTAAAATCGAGCTCAAAACGACTCAATTCTTAATAAAAACAGTAATACTACAGGAAAATTTCGTGTATTTGTATGAACTTCTTTATTTCCCTTGCTCCCGTTTCAATTCCAGCTGTTTGGCCTTCCTTTCCTCAGTATGAAAAGTGATCACTATTTTCAAATGAATAAATTGAAAATGTCGCTTGACACTGTTCTTGTTCTATGGCGATAAAATAGCATTACAAAACAGACAGAGAGGGCCACTTTGTGTTTCAACAGAAATTTACCTTCTTCCTACTGTTGATTGAAGCATAGGCGTTCGACTGATTTTCGTTTTGAGGACCTAACTCCTCGTCATTCTTTTTCCTATCACTTATTTTGTGCTTTGATGATCGTCAACGAGACTTCGACACCGATGATACTAATGATGCAAAGTACTCATGCCCGTCGTGACGCGCGCGCATCAGTAACAAACGGTTGGTGTTAGCAGACAGGTGGAGTAGGAAGTACTGGGTGACAGGCCCCCGTGCAAGCAGTGTGGCCACTAAATGAAGATGAGCCGGACAGGCGTACTTAATTCAGCAAGTAGTACACAATTCGATGAGAATCCAGTACCAAGATTTAAAAAAGCACTTTTTGTAGCGACTAAGTGACTTTTAAGATGAACAGCAGAGTGAAGTGATACAGCTATATCTACTGGGATTCGAGGCGATGGAGACAGAGTTAAAAATCTTCTGACGAGAGTGTTTGGGTAGAGATTTTCATCGGTAGTTTAGTCAGGCATTTTTTAACAGTACGATCACATCTGTAAATTACCTGGACTACTCTTAGAAATGATGTTACAGTTGGGAAACAGTCCATTTTTAAACATCTGAAGCCGGTGAGAGGAACGTTGATATGGCAATAAGATGGAGCACCATCGCATTATGTACCATGAGACACTTCATAAATGAAACTTATAATGAATGGACAGGCAGACGGAATACCATTGAATGGCCTCTTCGATAACCAGATTTAAAACCATGGATTTTTCAGTCTACTAACAAATAAAGTTTATTCCTTCAAAATTCGTGACGTTGAGCATTTGAAAAATTAATCGAATCAAAATCTGTAAACCTACAGTCTGGGAAAATTTGCGACAAAATTTCTAAGTCAGTGTTGAAGAGATGCAGTCTTTGGTTAGATCTGCATGGAAACCTCTTTGAGAATCTTTCGTAGAGTCATTAAACCCTGCATACATTTGTCTATTGATAATAAATTAGTATTTAATTTGTTTATTGTTATTGCATGAAATTCATTTTTGAAGACTAACCTAAATTATGAATCCTATTGTTCCCATGTTTAAAGCCTGTGTCTTAATCTGTCCGTTACACACAGTCCAGAGCATGCCAGTAATTTTTCCTCTAACCTAAACGAACTTCCCTCCAAAATGAACCACACTGGTATGCTACGAGAGGAAAGCAAAATCGTCCAAACTCTGAAGCAGGAAGCACAACCTGTAAACTCCCTGTATCAGGACACGTAGTCGAAGAAGGATACTTAAATGAACCGCTTAGCAGACCTACCTTTGAAATTCTGAAAATCTGAAATCCAGGCACACCATCTATACCTGTCACACATACTTGAACTACCCATAGGACAGCTAACTTCACGTTGTACACCAGCTTGTGAATTCTGAGTGCGAAAGAACTACAAAAATAATGCTCTGGGGAAGTGACCGCCGTCGTAAATAAATCAGGCAAACCTGCTAGACTCGTGATATATTGTCGAAGTTCAGGGTCTTCCAGTTTTGCATGGGTACGTTCTTTACAGCAATGGCACAAAGTTCCAGGTGCTTCAGTCAGAATTCACAGTGAACCCCCGACCGCACATTGGCGTCTTGGCCCGAAACTAGGGATAGTCAAGAGAAGTTACTTGAACCAGAAGCCACAATAATAATTTCCTTCCATTTCAAACAGTACCAGCCACGCTGGTCTTGATACCACACACAACTAGTATACTTCCGGAAATGCTGACACTTTGGCAACGACCACTAAGTGACTAAAATATTTCCCTGTCGCAACCAATTCGCCGGCGTTGGTGGCCAAGCGGTTAAAGGCGCTACAGTCTGGAACCGCGCGACCGCAACGGTCGCCGGTTCGAATCCTGCCTCGGGCATGGATGTGTGTGATGTCCTTAGGTTAGTTAGGTTTAAGTAGATCTAAGTTCTAGGGGGCTGATGACCTTAGAAGTTAAGTCCCATAGCGCTCAGAGCCATTTGATTTAGCAACCAATTCGTCTTCAGCGACAATAATTTCACAACAGTGAGAAAGCACACACCGGAACAGTAAGGACAATGAGCTTACTTAGTTGCACTGCAGTAATGCCGCCATATCTATCAAAAGCTTCGTGTGTTGTCTCATATCGTCAAAACCTGCGAGTACGTCACAAAACCAAAAACAGTTACTAATTGTGCTCATGCCAGATGTAGTTTGATTGACCTGCCCTAGTTGCATTTACCTGTATAAGTACTATAAGAAAGTAGCCACAGAAGTATTCTTGTGTGAAGGGAGATATATACATATTGACGGTAGAACATTTAAGCGCGGCGTGTGTCTGGCAGGTGGGAAAGCTTCCGTCGGTCCAGCAGGACACTGCCACAGCCCGCGCAGCCCCCCGGCGCCCGGCCGCGCGCACGCCCTAAAGATGCGTCGCATAAAATTTCACTTTCAGTACTACTTTACATTAGTAATACTAATTTTTGGAATATGTGCAAAGACAAAGCGTATTTGGCGATATCTGTGGAGCATCCTCGCGAGACGTCCGCTCACGTAAGGCCCCAGAGTTGTTTCCTGTTACGGCGAGTCCTCCTGTCTGTTGCCCCACCAGGACGGAAACGATGTCACGCTGCAACAATTTTGAATGTTTCTGTTATTACTAGTAGAATACCTTCTGCTGATGCCTCCTAGTGAGACCCTATCACAATGATATCTCTCACGATTTTACCTCTCTCCCATTATGATCCTCAACATTATCAAGCCATACTTTATCTCTAATTTTTCCTGTTACTCTGCACTAGTCGGAGCGTTCGTGAAGAACGGATGCCCGCCGCTGCAAATTACGGAGTATTTTTGGCTTAGGACACGTTTCATGTCCTTCCGCCCGCTGTGGCGGATTTACGTATAGGCCCACTAGTTACGTGCCTAGGGGCGACACCTTTAGGGGTCGGAATTTTTTGCTGTATACTCATTTTAAGATTTTACGTTTCAAAATAACTGCACTTACAAACGACAAAAAATTTTAATATTGTTAAACAACTTGCTAGTTTAAATATGCCTTAAGAACGAAATTCGACAGTACTAGCTTGGAAATATATATAGTTTACTTGGTGACTGAATGGAAATTTAAACTGGGTTTCTGTCTGGTATCGTCTTCATGATTGTTGAAAATATTTTGAGGCTGTCAGTTCGGCGATCTACAACACAATGTTTGAAACATTACTATTCTGAGAATGTTGTCAGCTTCTACTTAACGCTACCATATTTTCCCCGTGAAATTACCGAGACCCCTGTAAAACTGTAATAAACTAATCAGCAGTTTCTTAAATACTATAACATACCTCAGTACGTACCACCCGACTCTACTTAAATTTCTTGTAGAAATTACGGGGAAGTATTAAGTAAACCCTCCTTTACTGTAATTAATGTGGAAGCTCTGTGCTCCTCAATATCTGAGCTTCGATTTAAGGACACCAGTTGAACGGCACATGTTGACATTGGGAATATTTTACATTTTTGAACCCATGTTTATGCGAAAAGAATATAATCAGAATATCTAATAATGTGTGAAATACATTTCACAAAAGTTTAAATATTTTATTTATTTATTTACTTAGTTACTTCTTTTGGCGAAGAAAGAAGAAGAATCTAAATTTTGTTCGTCTCATTTATTGTGCTGCACGATATCAAAGTTCCCACTCCGTGCAATCGAGTAGTACGTGGCATTGCAAATTTTATATTAAACTTCTTAACAAAGCTTTTTTCATTCGAGGGGAGGTTATTTTTAATTTGTGTTGGAACAAAAGGTGCATTTGCTTGTAGACACATCAGTGTTCACACAATGACAGCACACCACATCAACTGTCAACAAGACTATTTAATTTATGTAGTCCGTCTTCTCTGCCCACAGGAACCGCTAAAACGTTATAAGAATAAGTGGGATAAGAGTCGATGAAGCACAACTCGCTGCAAGACACTGCAAAAATTATTTGCTTTTTAAATTAGAAAGACAGTGTCAAGAATATTCAGAACAGATTTGCGTCCCAGCTAAAATTTCGGAGACACGGGAAACAGAAGCTATAAAAGGGACTGTCTCGTTTTCTCTACGAGACGAATTCCAGCCGACACGTGTGCTTCTGCTATTCACTGATAGCACAGAAACTGGCGACAGTGAAATTAAATTATTCTGCATTGTCGTTCTTTCATAGCACAGTTACGTCGAGTAATCCGAGTTGGTCAGTTCATCGGTCCGTGTTTAAAGGAAAAATCTTTGTGCTCGTATCCCGTGGTTAAAGTAAAAAGCTTTGTACTCATGTGTGGTGTAGTGCGATTGGAACTGGATACAGTCTTTCTTTGTTTCATTTTACAATTTTTCTTCTTTTGTTTTGACAGTTGGTTCTCAATTTTGTAAGTGCCTTAACATGAGTAACAGTGAAAAAGGCAAACGTGCAAAATTAAGTGGGGCAGCATTTCGAAAATTATCGAAGGAAAGGTGAGAACGAGAAGCCAATGTTCTAAAAACGCTTGGCTGCCGATAAATTTTTCGCCAAAAACGTTGCTGGTTCGACTTCAAGTAGTATGGATGATATTTCAGGCACTACAGCAATTGTAAAAGAAGTAAATACAGACGAAACAAAAGTTTAAAATGAAGAAAAGCAAATTCACTCGACATTCTCTTACAACGTGGCATTAATCAAAATTACAACAGTGATTTTTCTAATTATAGAAGATCAGTAGGCGATAAAACCAGACATTTGAACAAAAATTTATTTTACCGTAAACTTTTAAATTGTGAATCAAATTTGCATGTTTTTCTAGTATACTCCTATAGCACCGGTGCTGTTTCTTGTGCACCATGTAAATTGTTCGGAGGTAATGCCGCGGTTGCTACTAATGGTATTGCAGATTGGACAAATATTTCTAATATTTTATCTCATCAAGAAAATCACTTGAACAAAAAAATTCTGAGTTATCACTCTTAACAAGAAAAAAAATCACTTGGAACAATAGATAACCATTTCGAGTGATAGGTTGAGACAGAAAAAATATACTGGCGCAATGTGTTGAAAAGGGTGTTTGCAGCAGTAAAAAAGCTAACAAGTCGTGGACTTCCCCTACGTGGACATGTTTAAAGACTCTATTCACTACATAGTGATCAATTTATGATGTCTCTTGAACTTCTAGCCGAGTTTGATCCTTTTCTCACAGAGCACATTGAAAGATATGGAAATTCATGGCAGGGACATATAAGTTATATTTCATCAACAATCTGTGGTGAAATAATAGAGCATCTATCTGAACGAATAAAAATAATTATCATACGTCAAATAAAACAGGCCAAGTATTTATCTATAATAGTAGATTCGACTGCGGGCATTTCAAATACTGATCAATTATCTTTCATAGTAAGATATGTGAACGAGAATGGTGAACCTGTTGAATGTTTCCTTCTGTTTTCTCCAAACCCGGGACGCAAGGCCGAAAACTTAGCTGAGGCCGTACTGAAAGTCCTGTCTACAAATTCCATTGGTATTACTGACTTTCGAGGCCAGTCATATGACAACTCAAGCAATATGTCAGGAGCCTACACTGGTTTGCAGGCACGAATTAAAGAACGAAATCCGAAAGCGCATTATGTGCCTTGTGCAGCACATTCTTTGAATGTAGTCGGCACTATTGCTGCAAGCTGTTGTCGGGAAGCATGTTCATTTTTCAATGTAGTGCAAAACCTTTATAATTTTTTCTCTGCCTCTCCACATCGCTGGGATAAACTTCTTTCTTTAATGAAGCCAGAACTCACAGATACTGCCAATAATACATTTGAAAAACCACTTGTGCGATATGAGGCTTCAGCTTTATTGAATCAACTCAGCAGACTAGAAACGGTATTCATGATGAGAGTTTGGAAGGAAATACTCAGAGATATAACAGTGTAAATCTGGAATTCGAAAGCGTAAATATTGATACTAAAATACTGCATGTATTATATGAATCACTTGTAGGATTTACTGCACCTATTCGTGGCATGTTCGACTATTACGAAAATAAATCCATCGATACTGTGACTGATATAGACTATGAATGCACCTATAAAAGATCACAAAAACTCAGACTTCATGATTACGAAGAAGCGCACTCTGAACAAGTTTTTCTGACTGGAAGGGAAAAATTTAGAATCGAAACATTTCTCGCAGTACTCGACAACTTGTATACCGAATTGGTGAGGAGAAAGGAAAGCTATAGAACGCTGGTGGACTTCTTCACAGTTTACAGTAACCATAAGAACAGTTCACCTGACGATACTGCTGAACGTGCAGCAAAACTCGAATCGTGGTATGACAGGTTTAGAGCCTTCCTTCCCTAGAGAGTGAGTATATTTCGCGGAACTTTTGAAATCTTCTGATATTAGCGGCATACGAGTCGAAATGACTAACTTTTTACGAAAAGAGAGGTCACAGTCCGTGTTTCCGAATGTTGACATTGCTCTTAGAGTATTTCTATGTATGGCACTTGCAAACTGTTTAGCGGAACGCTCGATCTACTTTGCCTGAGGAGAGATTAAACGCCTTGTCTATTCTTCACATCGAAGCCGACTTCCTAACTGATAACCGTCTGAACTGTGAAGATATGATGAACGAGTATTCTGCCGTCAAAGCCAGACGCAAAATTTGCTGACTGGTGAGTTTGTTTATTTATTGATATTACTTTTAAAGATTTAAGATTATAATGTTGTTTTTATTATAACTTAAGAGCACATTCATTAGAATTACAAACTGCGTATTAACTGTTTATTTTACAATTGCAGATGGCAGAGCGCGGAACTAAACCTCGTGAACTTGCAGACGTGTCCGAAGGCGCCCGACAATACTAAACAATACGCAAAAGACCCAGGCCGTCGGCTCTGTACAGTCAAGTCGTACTGATACTGAAGTGTACTACAACTGATGTGTATTCTTGGGTTCTAATAAAATGCATAGTTACGCGCAAATATACGTTATCGGAGAGTACGCTCAGATGAAAAAGAGTTAACAAATAATGTAGTTCAGTTCTATCTATAAATACGTAAAAGCTTTGCTAATACCGTTAGAAAGAGCTATGGTGAACTCAGTAGCTGCTGTAAAAAACTGTTCAGCCTTTACATGGATTACAGGTATTTTGTACACTTATTATGCAGCATCTAGCTACACAGACCCAAATTTTTTACACGTTAGCTATTTTAGTATCTATAATAAAGCAGATTTGATTTTTCCACATTAGTCTGTAAAATTATATACTAGCAAATCCAGTTCTGTGTTTGTTCGTCTGTATTTAGTTAATAGTTCGTGCACTGAAATGTCTATTAATACCGAACGTGTTCTTTTGTCTGCTACACATTCAAGTTATTAGATCGTAAAACGACAATTTAATTTTAATTTTGAACACATATCTGTAAAAGTACGTAATAATATCTAATGTATGCCACGTATGCTTCAATTTTCAGATCGTAAGAAACCTTTTTTATTTTCATTTTCAACGGTTTCGTGTAAAAGAACATATTAAAAGTGAATGTATAACAAAAACCCGTTGTCTCCTACACGCTTTTCTGAATCTTTAGGCGGTAAAAGAAAAGTTATTTTTCTTGTGTTCGTTTGTGTTGTCTTTCGACAGAAGAATATGTAAACACAGTGCAGTTTTAAGTTTGTTTCATCTGCTGCCGTACACCAAGTACAGTTCACTAACCATATTACATTTTGATTGAGCGCGACTAGACCGTTGATGCGCCCTTCAGCACAACGAATAGCAGCTCACAGTGCTCCCACCCAAAACGTCAGTTGTGAAGTGATCGGGTAATTTTTATTATTTAAAACATGTTTTTCTGGTGGAAGGGGGGGGAGGCGTATATAATACGGTGTGCCTAGGGGCGCAAAATATTTTAATTCGCCACTGTCCGCCCTACATCGTAACTTCCAGAGGTACTATCTGTGCCCTCGTCCAATGAATTGAGTTCCTCGGCCAACATCACCCCACACCCGTGACACTGGCGGAAGCCGCTCGATTCGCGCACTCGTGACTGAAGATGGGCCATCTTAATTGAACCATAACTCTGGTCACGCCGCGGTTACCACCAACGTTATTCTAATAGAATACTCAGTCAGCCAAATTACTCAAGTCTCCTTTAATACTGTGAATTCACCCAATCGTGGTCGAGGAGTACCATGAGCGAGGTCAGTGGTAACAATACCACTGCCATGTCTGTTTTGCCTGTCATGGCGGCGTACCCTGGTTCATGGTCTCTTTCCATGATGGTGGCGTCACTGAAACATTCTGACATAATATCCGTAGATAGATAATAACTATTAAGGATTTTGGTTCTTGGCACCAACTGTTAATGTACAGAACTAGTACAGATTGTACCGAATCTGACAATCTTGTCAGACATTTTCGCCATCATTGAAATAAACATAGTACTTTGACTGACATTCACTCGTGATACTCGAGCCTTCCTTACACCCTCGACATGATCTTGAAAATAATTAACATTCGTTATTTCTGTGCAATCATTCCCGACCATGATTCCACGCCATGCACTGTTGCCTCTCCCGCCAATTCCTGTTTTCCATCCCTCAATGAATCTCTGTGATTGTCAGCACCCTTGGACTGCTACGCCAGTGTCCCTCTAACATGGTGTCTCCATCCGTCTGTCACGTTCTGGTGACGTACACACCAGTAAAGGGTCCAGAGAAGCAAAACATGTCTTTCTCAAGTCGTAGCCTTACAGCCTGACGATTTCTTCTGAATTTACATATTAAAACTTAGTAAGATGTATGTTAGTAAAACTGTGAGATAACATATGAAGTGTATGAGGATAGGGGGCCTTAAGATTTTTTACTTTAAAGGTGGAGTTATTTCATATTATATAGTACTTAAAGAGGGAAGTTACCTGAGAGTCTAGGAGGTAAAAAAAAAAAATCTGCTCCGAGCCTCATCAGTTGCATGTCTACTTTGCTGCTTACTTGTTCAAGCTACTTCTCGTATTTCCTACATGGATGATTGAACCTCTCTCTAGACCTTTCCTCACAGAAAATGGTGTTTAGCAGGACTTTCGTGGAATTTGATGTGCCAAAAGGGGTCTAGAAACTGCTGTCTCTCTCTGCAGCAAACATATTACTGTAGCCACGCAAGTCCCTCTAGTTTACCTAAAAGTTCAAAGGTTTTGCATTTAATGTTTCACATAAGCTCTAGCAAGAGGGTAAAGCATAAAGCTCCAATTAAGCAGTACCTCAGGGACGTTTAAGTAAGGTACATCTCACATACATAGATACACTTAAGTATAAGTACTTACGTCACGTTTCATCGTTCATTAAGATGTGATGGACTGACGCATAAATATTTAGAAAGAACTTGTTGTACGTTCACTGCTCAATAAATAGTCATAATAGAACCGTGATATAAGAAGAGAATTAGAGGCAAACTGTATCTCAAAAAGGAAATCTCTGAAAAGCATCAATTCCTTGTACGCATGTGGCCCATGAAAATGTTATATTAACTGTGACTGAGTTTAGGAAAGTCATGTAATTCTTTACCTGGCAAAAATACAGACAGGAAAGTGTGGTGAGAACTGGCCATAAACCTGAATTATTTTGTGAATTATATGCCAGTGACGTCATTTATCCTCTAACGGAAACAGATGTGTGAGAAACATTAAATCAGCATGACTAGATATCTAGAATTAGATATGATGTTACTCTGAACTTAATAAACGCACTATTACCACAGACCATTTTGTTTTTAAAAATCCGTCAGTTTAAGTAATAATATGAAATGCAATCCATAGTAGGCACTTGTAGCGAAAAGTGTTTTGCATATATAACGTGTGGTTGTATAGTAAATCGACCTCGGCCATCTTCATAGTGTGTTAACAACTCCATGATACTACAATTAGTAGATCGGAGAATAGACTCACTACCATTTACTCTGTTCCTTTTCATTGTTGTGCTAGAAACGAACAATCGTTCATCCTTTTCTATTACGAATTTTATATTCACGTGTACTTTGTTCATTTTTTGTGTGGAGCTGATCCATACTATCTAATCAAGATAATTTGGAAATCAGTATGGGGTGTGCCTGGCTTTCATCTTTCACGGCTTCAATTATGCTGATGACACTTTTTGTGAGGTGTCTGAATGTCTGTGAATGTAAGGCAGCCCATTATTCCTCTTGAGCCGAAACTCGCGAAGGTAACGGTGTTGAAAGTTAGGGTCTGGAACGAAGTAGACGTTGTATGCCAGAGGTGTTCCATTGGATTCAGGTAGGGACTGGGTAGGTCAGTCCATTTCAAGAATGTTATTGTCCACAAACCGTTGCCTGATAGATTCTGTTTTATGACAGGGTGCATTCACATGATATAATCTATTATCGTTTCCGCACTGTTCCCCTACTGTACGCATTATCCATTGCTGTGTATAATGTGTTCACATCCTTCCACATTTATCGGTTTCTTAAGCGAAGTAGGGGGTGGGGGGTGGGGGGAAGGGAATTACATTCTAAACACGAAAAACTCCCCCAGACTGTAACACCACCTCCAATGTATCTCAATGTTGGCAGCACAGTTGATGACAGGTAACACTCTCCAGGCGTTCGCAAAACCCAAACACTTCCATCGGAGGATATAACGTGATTCATCACTCCACTCCATATATATATATATATATATATATATATATATATATATATATATATATATATATATATATGTGTGTGTGTGTGTGTGTGTGTGTGTGTGTGTGTGTGTGTGTGTGTGTGTGTGTGAATTTTACTCACTTGCTCACCTTATCGACGGTACTTGTTAAAGCAGTTTTGTCGCGTTTGAAGGTAATGCAAGAGCGTGTATACATGCATGTATTATATCGTTGAGGCATATCAGACTCTATTCAGAAGGCAACTGAACAATATACGGGGTAGTCATAAACAGCCTGAAAACTTTGGAAGGGTAATGTAGGTTAGATTATGCTCAGGAACAATTATTAAGATTCGATAGTTTGCTCCACTTCAGAGTTAATTAACATTAAAGTTGACCGTTGAAGACGCAAATTCAAGCGACCTGGCAGATAAAATTAGTGTCAATCCTCACATAGTAGACGAGAAAGTACGAGCCTACGCAGCCCTGGATCGGGTTCTATCTTGACTACCGTTCCACCTGCAAGTTTTGTATCACTCTCTTGTTCGGTTTTAGGAAATTAAACGAAGCATTCCTTTGGCGACACCGTATGCGGCGCGCTGCTTGAATCTGTACGACCAAGAGCCTCATAGGCTAATTTCAACGGTAATTCGCTTGTAAACGGCAGAATGGTTTGAATTTTTTTTCTTAAAATTTATTCCTCGGCACATCCTACCTAGAAACACGCTTTTCGTAGTAAGGTCTTATGGGACCAAACTGCTGAGGTCATTGGTCACTAATATTACACACTATTTAATCCAACTTAAACTAACTGACGCTAAGGACGACACACACACCAATGCCGGAGGGAGGATTCGAATATCCGACCGGGCGTGATCCGATATCAAGGTGTCAAGAGGCAGAGATCAATCCTGTTCAAATAGTAACTCTAAATCTTCGGCAAATTGGTGAAAAATACATTGTTCCAACATGCCCAGCTACTTTAAAGCATTAACAGTTCTCTCCGAAAAAAGAAAGACACCACAATCTTTGAGTGATCACGCTGTCATTTAAATACCTGTAAGGAATGTAATGACGTTAATCGAAACTTTACATCTTTTTTTCTATTCATATCCAACTAATATTTCATTACATAAAAATGAGTTAATTGGGTCCATCGCTTTTAGTAAAGCTGTATCTTTCCTACATTTCTGCGATTTCTGTTTCATTGTTAGGTTATTCTTGCCAACGTGAGCACCGTTGCTAATGAAATAGTAGTCATAAACTACAATGTATCTGACTCAAGTAAATTAACTTTCATAATACTAAAGGTAATGTTTCTTTTAATTTATTTCTGTATATTTCTATTCAGTTCAGTACAAGTTTGTTCACAATTTTGTACATGTTCACAAGGAATAAACTGAACTCCTTATTCATTAACATCGCGACAAGTAACTTGAGGCCAAATTCTATTTCTAAGACGAGGAGTCTGAAGCTTTTTTAACCATAAAAATATTTAATCTGTACGTGATAATATCACTTGTAACCTGTCTGCTCTAAAGTACGTTTACACAATAATACAAAATATGCGCACTAACATCAATGAGTACCTCTCTGTGCAACACCCATTTAAAATACAGGTATAAGTATTACAATATGTTCACAACGCATCATGTCTAAGACAATACAATATTTTTACATCTTTCAAAAATTTTAGTATACTATTTATAGTCTAACTAAAGCTTCGTACCAAACAACCAGGCGGTATTGAACCGTATCTGAACCCTCATAGGGGTAACAGCAGTATAAATATTTACATTAGCTGACTTGCCGTCTAAGAATTTTCAAGTGGCACATGACACACAACGCAACTACGGGAAATGATTCAAGGCTGTGATTTCACAGGAGGAGTAGTTCAACCTAGAGGGAAAGAGTGCTTCTATACTGAAGCAGTTAAGCACGTTTGGGATATATCTTGTCGTAGAAAGTTCACACACCTTACAGTCTATGATTTCATTCACCCTTCTGTCAGTACAAGTTTACAGGAACTATTACAAATAGCTGTCAACTTATAAATACTATCGAATTTTGTATCATTTTTTATTAACTTCACTTTAAATTTGTTGTAAGCTCGTAAACTGTCTATATGTTCATCGTAGTCACTCAGACGACCTTGTCACGTGCTGTGAATTTTTCCTTAAATATAGTCGATGTCGTATACAAATAAATCCAAATGAAGTAATCAGCTTAGGTACAAGATTCAGTTTCCAGAACTTTGTCTCTTAGATTTTACAAAGAGATAAGAAGACATTTTTACATGTTTATACATTGCTATATAGTGGGAATGTGTAGTGTGTGTGTGTTCGTTTGTGTGTGTGTGTGTGTGTGTGTGTGTGTGTGTGTGTGTGTGTTTCTGATACTTCCTTGTTTCTTGAACAAATTATTCGCTTTTTAAGACCATCTGTCGAAGGCAGACATAACATGATGTAAGATAACAAGACAACTGATCAGTCGTTTCGCACTGAAACTGAGTTTTACTAAATTATTGAGAATGAAGTGTATTGTACAGATTTAATAAAATTCTCTTTCACTATAATTTAGTAACAGTTCCTCTCAAAATACCTAACCCCAATTAGTAAAGCAGCAATTGCAACATAATGATATGCCAAAACTTCAACAGACAAATTTTAATTCCCGAACAATGAAGACTGAGAAAAATACAATTACAAAAAAAAAAGAAAAAACGCTATAACAAGTTTCTGTTTTGTATATTATTACGAGAAACCATGACAAACTGTAATATTAAACGTTATTTTCATGCTAACTAAAACATCTTCTAGTAATTATCTGATTACGATCATCGTAAAAGTCTGTTTTTTTCATATTTACAAGTGTAAGTATTTGTGATGTTTAATACTTTTACCTGAGGTGATAGAATTTTAATCAACAACTACAGCAACAATCTTTACTATACGTAAATCTGAAAGAATATGTGAATGATCCATGTTATGTGGTAAAAGACAATTAAAATCCTTCTTACCAGGATATATGATCATGTGAAGTTGGTGCACACAATGTTATTATTAAATATCTCTTGGCCAATCTTCATGCAGTATTAAAGAGACTGTTAATGAATTGAAGATAGAGATCTACACGGGTGTGAATTGTAGCGGAAGAAACTGAGGTTATTCACAATAATAAGTACTTTGTGGACAAAAGTATATGAAGACGGGCATACCTACGTATTTTCGGATATTCGTAGCAGTAATTACTTTAACGATTAGCATTAAATGGCCTGTTTCAACATTATAAAACAAATTTTGAACGATGTAAGTGCGACAGATGAATATCAGTCTGCCGGTATTCTAGGAGTGTTTGACAGTGAGAGTCTGATTTCGTTCTTTTTAAATACGGTGTATTTAGTTGCACATATTTATCATTTTTCCTATGGATGAGTTTTTGTGTATATTATGAGACATGATCTGGAAGACATCCCTGGTCGCTAGCTGTTAACTGTTTACAAAACGTGAATTACATGCATCCTTTAGCTCTCTCTAGTGCTTAAGTGACCTGCTAAAGGACGTATGGGTGTTGTTAACACTTTGAGTGCGACAGAGTACTAACATGAACGTAACTTCATGCATGTGACTACGCATTAACGTGAGGTGGCAAAATAAAATATTTGCGATGGAAAACCTGTTGTAATTCTTTTGTCCAAAAGGCAAAAAATTACAGAAGTGGAAAAGCTATACGTATAAAAATTCTCGCACTGGATACAAACATGGGGCCTCAGAATTGTTGAAATACCAAAATTAAGCTGTATAAAGTAGTGGAACTATTTTTTTCTAATATTAGAAAAGATCGAATTCGGTAATACTGATCTCACAAGTCTTAACCGTTAGATTAGGTGCAAAGAGAACAAGTTAAATTGGTTTACAAATTTTTTTTAACGTATGTGGCTGTGAACGAAAGAACTGAGGCTGTTTATAGCGAATCAGTGATTTGTGAAAGCTAGACCTTCAATTCTCTTATTCAAACGTAAATTTCCATGGTCATCCTACGCTATTAATGGGAGCCATAGAGTTGTGCCTTCTGAACATGCACGTAAAATATGCAAGAGATGCAAAGAAAAAATAAGCACTTTACACTATTAGCTTATACATTGACGGTGTTCAGAGTATTTTGTGATCGTCTTGGAAGTTGCCTGTATCATGTTTGCTTATATAGAGCAATAAATGTAGAATTAGTCTGATATGGGTAGTGATTTAAACATGTTTAGTTCCTAATTTCGACGGATATTCGTTTATGATTTGTTCAGTGAATAAACTTCCCGCTGATGCTTTCACAAAAGTAATACGAAAAGAATTAAAAATGCACAGAGCAGTTTTATTATTCCAAAAGCTCTTCTACTGGAAGTGGATAAGTAAGTGATAGTTTGTATTATGTCGAGGGAATGGTCCCCGTGATTTCGTGTTCAGTACCATACTACAGGATCCTCGTCTGCCTCCAGACACCGTAAGTGCCACTAAACCAGAGTCGAGCGAGTATTGAAATGACAATCCAGTATATTGAAGTAAAAGAGGCTGTTCAAGAATTTTTCTCTCCGACTTGGATGCTATGAGACTGTTATTTTCTGTGTCAACTTCGGGTTTCTGACACGCAGAAAATAATATACATAGGAACAAAGGAACCGAACGAGAAGAAATATAGAAACATTTATTCATGTTTGCGAATTTTCATTGTGCAGCGTTAACATAATATCTGTAGATTTCGTTGATATAATCAACAAGTTATGAATGTTATTCACAATGGAATCATATTTGAGTATCAATGCAAGCTCAGATTTGTTTTCTAAAACGTTTTATTTATGGCAGCTGTATCGAACGATATGGAAGGGTTTTATTTAAGTGATCGAAAATCTAATATTATCTTACGTGATTTGACGAAGGGAACAATTAGATTACGTCAGCTTCACGTACCGCCACCGTATTACTCTCGCATTCATTAACTGAATTCTGAACATTACAAGTTACCTATTGTAATCGACTCTTATTACAGATCGTGTATTTCATTTACGTTAATTTTATAAGAGTTAGAGAATGTAATTAATGTAAAAATTAGACCATATGTTAAAAACAGATGTGTTGATGAGAAAATAAATAAATTTAAATGTGTTACACAATTTCTTTCGTAAGTTTCCAAGCATTCCTTGTAATAATGACAAGGCAAAGACAAGTTCTTCATTTCATTACATACAGTTTTCTTCTTTTAAATTTTTGTTGTTGATCCGACAGAGTCCTAATAGCCTAATTTGTTCCCAGACAAAACACACTGGCATGTACAACTTCAAAGACTACAACTCACATTTTACACAGGACACATAAGGACCTGAGAGGTCATCAGATAATATGTCAACGTACTTCGCTACCCTGGTTTCTTAAAACGAGCTTTAATACGGAAATACTGGACCAGTAGATTTTTGACCAATAGTTCTGCTTCATTTCCTAGCTACGAGCGGACATCGAAGCTGATCACATGTTTTCATACTTGACTCGAGTTACGTGTTACTGTCTCAGAAGTTAATCTGGTTGAAAATATATTAAAACTGTCATTCTTACATGATTACGTTTAAAACGCCATTACAGAAAGTGCTGCAGAAACTATGCACAAGCTTTTCACAGGTTTTCTGCAGTTGTGTAGCTGCTGCAATTACTGTTCAAGTAAACTCATGGTACCAGAAAGGCGGATGAACTACAGCACAAGTTGAATCTGTGTCTATAGTGTGCACAAGCCCTGGCAGGATCAGCACAAAATTAAAATTTCTAAATGCCAGCTACAGCAAACCGCCAACACATTTAAGATTACTAAAATTTTCAGAGCCAAGGTTATTGAGGTCTTATTCACGAAAGCGTAGCTTCTAAGCCATTAGCAGTCAAAGTTGATAATGCTCACACTCTGCCATACTTGGTTTTTCCTCAACCAGGAAACAAAGTTGGAAAGAGTTAGCGACGTGCGCGCTACTTCATAAAACTGCTGGAGGCCATAAGTTAATCAATTCATTGCCTCAGCATTCTGCGAGGTACTTGCGGTTGTCCGATTGTTCTCACCATACTTCATGAAAAGGGAAAACATCTGTAGAAAACCTTGTTTGAAGTGGAGGACGCGTCTTGTTTTGAAAATTTACAAACATAATTTTTTCGAGAACCACGGTGGTCAGCCACGCATTCTTGTGCTTGGTTCCACCTTCTGAAGAGTCGATATAGAAGAGAGATTGCACTTTAGAGTCACATGCTTCACAGATGATTTCCCACAACTAAGCTCCGTGTGGGGTGCCACGGCGCACAGAAATCACCGCTCGACGTTTCGACTCGCTGTTGGCTCTGCGTCCTCAACAACGGGGTGAGAGCGAGTAGCGCCGCGCCGGAGAGATCAGGGCGTGGATCCCGCGCGGCCCAGCAGCGGAGGTCAGCGCCGCTTCTCCGCCTTCTCGCGTTCCATGGCCGCCTTCATGTGGAACGCGATGTACTCGAACAGGCGCTCCCAGGCCCCCTGCAGCTCGTCACTCCACTGAGCTTCCAGCGACGGTTTAATCGCCTGGATGAACTGCGGCCCAATTAACTGAAACACACAACAGACATTCGGACGGTCAGCGCTCAGTCACTACTTTTTCTATAGATGGTGCCACAAAGTTCAGTGATTTATGGAACGGGATCATGGAACCACCAAAAACTGTTGTAACGAATATGTTTTTCGTGGGCAAGAAGTTTCATTCAAGTGTCCATCAAGGAATTTTCCTAAAACTTGATGCAGTGCTACTTCATGCCATGGTCACTAGACCGAAACTAATGGTCTGTAAACATACTCATTATAACAGCATTTGCTGGTTCTGATGCCGTTCCATTTGTCATACAGTAAAAAAATTTAAATGGTTCAAATGGCTCTGAGCAATATGGGACTTAACATCTGAGGTCATCAGTCCCCTAGACTTAGAATTACTTAAACCTAACTAACCTAAGGACATCACACACATCCATGCCCTAGGCAGGATTCGAACCTGCGACGATAGCAGTCGCGCGGTTCCTACTGAAGCGCCTAGAGCCGCTCTGCCACAGCGGCCGGCTATTAAAAAGAAAATACAACTACTTCTATTGATTTAACGAAAAGCAATAGGTTTTGTGGACATGACATGATTCGGCATAAACTGGGCAGTTGTACAATTATGAGAAAATTTTAACAACGATGCTCGATCGCTGCATTCAATTGAATGACAGGAAGGTGCTACGCCGTTAGGAGTTGAGCGTAACTGACAGACAATTAAGTCAGAAAGCTCCATCCGAGAGTTGTTAACAGTGCACTTTCACCCTCGGCGAACACGTTCCCAGTGGTAGCTTTATGTAAATTAGAGGGCTATCCTGCTCAAAGCACTAGACTAGAAAGAGGTCATTTAAATCAGGACGGTGAACACATATTTTGTATGAAATGTGTTTCTGAGCTGTTAACTTCTTCACCACCCGTTCGTCTACAGTCATTTTTTATTGCAGTCTGACTGCAATGTAGTTCCTGATCGTCGAGAAGGATATAGAAAATGCGGTTTTTTATGGACGGGAACAGTATCTACAGAACAAGAAGGTAGAAAAGTATATCCTATCGCCAGTCAGGAAATTTGATTGTGATCGTAAGGCTGAAGAGTTACATAGGGTTACGTTTCGGGTCCACTGGTTCTATATGAAGAAACTTGAACGCACAGTAAATAACTTAGAAAACAGGTTGGAGGATAACGTCGTAACATCAGTTCGTGGCTCTTCAGAACACATGATCTCTTAAAACAGTCTTTTATTCTCACTAGAAGATCAATAATTTCTGATTTCTTACGAGTATAGAAAAATGAACAGCTCTCTTCGAAGTGTAGCATCCAGTATCTTGTGCGAGAACGGGGTAGCTTTCTTCACTATAAGAATGCTTTCAAGGGTCACTACCAGTGATAAGCGAAATTTCACTTACTTTCAGTTTTGTCGCTGTACTACGTTCAACAGCAGCAAATTACAGGACGACACTGCCAGTTGATAAAGAATGTTCTAAGCCCACAAATGTAAGCATAAGAACTGTCATCGATGTCAGGTCTCAGACGTCGTGCTGTGCATTGTTCGAGTCACTCGGAATTCTCACTAGTGATTAGAGATGGCAAATACCATGTCTAGACGCACGCTTCCTAAAACGAAACCTCGTTCACAAAGAATTGTAACATTTTTTCCGCGAACACGAGACAGGAAATCAATCTGCTCTCGGGTTACGTTTCGTGAAGCACTATGCAGAGAGATGTGTACCATTATGGAGGTTTCACATTCAGCATGATGCCACAGGAACTTTCGTAATCGAAAATAACAACCTCTATGGAGTCACGCATGACTGTTTTAGAGAATTAGCAGAGCAGTAATCAAAAGACTTCGTCTGTGTTGGGATAACTACATTTTACACAATGTAAAAAGTCTCGTTTTGCGTTCTTTTTTAAAAAAATTGTTAGTTGGGTGTTCGATAAGCTTTGCATGGCCGCATGGTCATGTAACTGAGTTACATATCTTCCCCTTGAATGTAACAATTAATGACAGCATTGTTCACATTCACTACTGCTTCTCAAAATACATAATAGAATAGCGATAAAAGGCGAGTGAGTCAAGTTTCGATCCAAATCAGGAAGCGTTCACAATATGTTCTCTAGCTATAACACCGTGATAGACATAAAAGGCGCTTTGCCCTCTAAATGTGTCCAGCTTTTGTTAACAAACATTAATGTTACTACAAAATGTGCTAATTAAATAAATTTACCTTCAGTACCAGTCATCCGGATACGATACATAGGTTTATTTAAGTTATTGGTAGCACATGATTATTAGGTCATAGTATTATTCAAACTTCATTTAAAGCAATTAGACCGGCTAAAAATATTATGAAGACGACTAGAAGACAGAAATAAGGAGGTCGATGACCAAAAATCACTCGCTGTGTAGTGTTCATGTGTGGAAGAGAACTGTGACTACAGAAGCTTTAGGTTTCTCAGTCATCCTTACTGCAACAGTAGGGCAATATCTAGTGATAACTGTCATCACTACCACAGATAACTATTTACACATATAAAAGAAGAAAATGCATTAGACTACGTTTCGCATGAATGTTGTTACGGAATGTATTGGTTATTAGAGACAGTTAACCACATATCCAGAGAACAATAAGACTAGGATCTCATTGTCTCCTTTCTCCGCTGCACTAGCAGATTGAACGAGCAGATCTTTCAGCAGATGTGATGCTTCCTTACCGTTGAGCTAGTGAGGGGAGAGAAGGCAAACACACGAGATTTTCCTGGAGTACCCACAGAAATTCTGTCGGCTGTAAAGGCTAAAGACTAAAACTAAACTCCGCCCGAACAGGCCATGAAGGCCCAACGGTACCTACCGGCCGCCGTGTCATCGTCAGACCACAGGTATCACTGGATGGGGATATGGAGGGACTTGTGGTCAGCACACCGCTCTCCCGGAAAGGCAAAAGACTACGCCTTGTAAATATAGCAGGTCGGCAAAAAAGGTTATGAAGGAACCAGACATAATGCGCGGCCACGTTGGTGATTCCAGAGCATCATGCTTCAGTCTGTAGCGTACACTGATAAAGAGAGGACGCCTACTCGTCATCGCCGAATTCGTCCATATTTATGGTAGATATAGAGGGGGTCGAGACAAGAAAGTGCCCAAAGTGGAAACTCTAGATGGCCAAGCGTTTAGGAAATAAAAGGAATTTCGATACGAATTTATCACCATGTGCACCTTATCAGTTGTCCCTGTGTGAACGTGATTAGGCAGCGGTGTTTGGCTCATCGGTAACAGATCGGATTCGCATTGAAAGAGTCGCTGGTTCGACATCGCCCGGTGGCAAATATGTTTGTGCTTCTTGGCAATGCGGACACTGCACAATTAACCGCAACATCATATAGGCTATTTTATTAATTTGTATAAGCACAGAAAGTGTAGGCATCGGATGAAATGGGGGTTAAATGTGACGTCAGTAGTGAACGCATTGCCAAGGAGCTCAAAAATATTTACCGCTGGGCGTAGTCGAACCCGCGACCCTTTCATCACCATTCCGTTCTCTTATCGCTTAGCCTAACACCGCTTCCTAAACACAGTTTCACTGGGACTATTAATAAGGAACATATGGTAACAGATCCGTATTAAACTTCCTTCTATTTCCTAAACGCTTGGCCATCTGAAGTTCCCACTTAGGGTTATTTCTTATCTCACCACTCCCTACATGTAACGTGAATTCGGACGAATTCGGCGATGACGAGTAGGTGTCCTCTCCTTGTGACATGAAAGTAGCAGCTGTGAAAGCAGAAGGGTTAACTTGAGAAAGGTCCAGGATTAGACTTCCGTGGACCGCTGCCCGTGATTCCTTATGAAACTGTAAATAGGACGAAGCAGTTACATTGTTCATTGCATGATACACGCAGCATTTCTGTCGTAACTCATTAAAAAATAGGTCGATTCGGTTACTTACGCAAAACCGTTTTCTCCGAGACGTGTACTCATGTGATAATAAATTATGAGTTCAAATAAACTAGCACACATGCTCCTGAGCTGAGAGAAATCACACGTGTGGAAGTTTGTAAATAAATGTCTTTTAGATTGGGAAGTATTGAAAGCACAAAGGACGTAAATTAGGCCTATTTATTTACTTTATATGATACACTGTCTTTCCAGCTGGATGATTTTCTCCTTTCTGTGCAACAACAGAGTTGACTGTCGACATAAAATGTCGTGTTCTGCTCTTATTTAGTGCAATGATAAGGGAAGTATCGCTTTCTTAATGTTTGTAGACTGCTAAAGATTCAAATAGCTCTGAGCACTATAGGACTTAATATCTGAGGTCATCAGTCCCCTAGAACTTAGAACTACTTAAACCTAACTAACTTAAGGACATCACACACACCCATGCCGGAGGCAGGATTCGAACCTGCGACCGTAGCGGTCGCGCGGTTCCGGACTGAAGCGCCTAGAACCTGTCGGCCACAACAGCCAGCGACTGCTAAAGAAAAAATTCATTTCAGAATCAGAGTATATGACTTTTGAGGCTATAATATAAAACAAGGACGAAAGGAACATCAGAATTAAATTCATTGTCAACAGTGAGGTTATGTGAGGGAAATTACGAGCTCGGTTGTATAAGAGTAACGAAGTAATGATTGTTTCATAACTGAGGTTATACACTTCACTGGCGCATAGAAATTATGAAAAGCTAGACCACTAAGGTTGAAGAGAGATACGAACGCTGCTCCACAATGTTATTCCAATGCAAAAAGCTCAGTCTTTTCCTGATATACACTAGCGGAAAGAAAATCGCAACTCCGAAATGTAATTAATGTAGAATAATGAAATTTCGGGAATACATTTGTCCAAGTAACATACTGTACTTAAGTGATTAATTTTGCAAGATCACAGGTTGATCTAAGCGCGAGATGAGGCATTGAAAATGTGAAATTCTGGTGCGTTAATAACTGATGTGGTCACCATAGTATTGAATGCAAGCGTGCAAATCTGCACAGGTGCAGCATGTCAGTTTGTGCGATGAGGTTCTGTGCCTGCTGCACTTCGTGTGTCAATAAATGGAGATCTAATGCTGGTTATGGATAACGCTGGAGCTGTTGTCCAGTGTTGTCACTTACATGCTCGATTGGAGACAGATATGGTGTACAGTAGGTAAAGGCTACATAGCGACACTCCACAGAGCATGTTGGGTTACAATAGTTGTATGTGGACGAGCGTTATCGAGCTGGAAAACACCCCACTGGGATGCTGTTCATGAATGGGAGCACAACATGTTGAATAACCGGAATTACGTACATTTTTGCAAGTCCGAGTGCGTGGGATAATAACGATGGTGCTCCAGCTGTCACACGAAATCCCACCCTCGACAGTAACTCCATGTGTAAATTCAGGGCATCAAGCAGACACACAGATTGGTTGCCGGCTCTCATCTGGCCTCGTCCTAACCAACAAACGGCGATCACGGGCACCGAAGCAGAACCAGATTTCATCGAAAAACACAACAGACCTCCACTCTACATAGAAATGAGCTCTAGCTTGACACCACTAAAGTGGCTAATGGTGGTGTTATAGGGTCAGTGGAGCGCATCGTACAGGGCTTATGGCTCGGAGCTGTCCTTGAAGTAACCGATTTGTAATATTTCGTTGCAACACCGTGCTGCTGCTAAAATTAATGCTGCAGATGCAGTACGTCGCTCCAGAGCCACACATATCGCACATGAATTTCTTTCCTGCCTATAGTGCCACATTGGTGTAAGGAGCCCGGTCTTCTTGTGACTGTACACTCTCGTGACCACCGCTGCCAGCAGCCAGGTGCAGTGGCTACATTCCAACCAAGCTTTCTGCAGTATTGCAGAAGGATCACGACCTCGTTCAAATTCAATAAGGTGTTGACAATGGTGTGTTTGTCGCCTTAAAAGCGTTCTTGACTAACATTGACTCACCACGCCCAATCCCAAAGGTAACTGACGCTCACGAACCTTTATCGCGTGTGTTTAAAGCAAACCTGATTTGCATCCTCGTAGAGGCCATACTAGAGTCACTCCTAAGCGACTGGTGCGATATATGAATAGACATCATCTTTCAGATGTACAAAAGTGCCTGCCAACTATCGTTTATGTCGCACTACTACATGATGGTACTGAGATTTTTTCCCATCAGCGTAGTTATGTACGAGATTCTTTCTTCCTTTCTTTTCCTTTAAGCCTTTCTCCGTTTCCCTACGGCTTCGGTGTTGTCGTACATCGCTTCCGACAATGTCAGTGGCAAGCTGTTCCTGTCGCCGCCACTCCCTGCGGGAAGCAATCTGCGTAACACATCCGTCTGCGTCGAATGGAGAACTCATGTTCTAGTGTGATGACAATCTTCGAAGTGTTTGCGTATTGTTTGTCTGAAGCGGAACCTAGGTGCCAGCCAGGTATTTACTTAGCTGGATGTGGGAAACCAGCTAAAAACCACGTCGTCGTTTGTCAGCGAGGCGGATTCGATCTCGGCCGCCTCGCTTACTTGCGTCCCTATAGGGGATGGGTTAAGGCTTTCGGCATGTGGGCGGGTCGTAGTCATGAAAAGATACGTCATACTATTCATAGCACACCTTTTGTGCCATTAAGTGCAGCTTCACTGGGAAAATATTTCTACGTGATATTACTCGAAATACATACAGTACTTACGAGGCTTTACTATGTCACTTAAACTATGGAAATATGAGAACACCAGACAAGTTTAAGTATATGAGAGATGCCATCAGATATGACGAAGAGTAAAAAGTGCATATCGGAACAATGCAATGAAAGGAAAGAAAAGGAAGGAAGGAACCAAGGACTGAAGGAAGATTATGTTTTAACGTTCCGTGGACCACTAGATAATTAAGGTTTTAGTCAACGATTGGGGAAGGAACCACCCGGGGTACGGCTCATTTCGAGATGTCACGCTAACTGAAATACGAATGGCTGGTTGCGGATCTGAACCGCTTTCCTTGTGCTGTGTTGGCATTAAAAGCATTTTGGAAATTAAATATTTATGATTTCTAAATAACAAAGTGGCCCTAATAGTCACATGCAAAAGGAACTAGTTTTAGGATTGATTAAATAATACGAAGAAATGAGGAAATGTTTAACAAAGGTAGCGAGGAAGATACGTATTAGAAATTCAACAACAGAGCTCTGTAAATCAAAAAGTAGCGCAAAAACATATGAATATGTAGAAGAAACAACGGATTATTTTTGGTTAATAAGGCTAACTTTCTGTGGCCACATCCAAATAATAAATCAACGTAGGCTTACATGAAAAACTCTATAATATTTCCTAAACATAACGTGGTAACCTATGTAAATTATTCACGTGGATGAAGACTTCGACAAATGCCATAATCAAGCAACAATATGAAGGTAGATCAAAATATAAACAAAAAATCAAGAGAAGTAAACGGTTAAAGAAAAAAACGTTCCAGGAAAGCAGAAGAGAAGAAAAACAAGCCAGATCGATGAAAGCGCGAAGCTGACTTAGCGGCTTAAATGTGATCCTTAGGATCAACTAACAAAAGAAGAAAACATCTGCGACAAACACGTGGCAGCAGCAGTATTTGAGAAAATCCAATATATTTTGCTGCAAATTCGGAACTTATTAATAAGTGCAAGTAAAGCTAAATAATCCTACATTTTACTGCCTTTTTGTCAGTATATGTTGGTGATGGATTCTTTCAGAGCCGTTTATACGAGTGCTATGTACGATATTAAGGAATAAGCTATTTTCACGAACGATTTAATTATTAGTTTGACCATTATATTTGTCACTAAAGTTAAAATCTTCTAAAATAATGGTCGTTTCGACCCCTCTGCTCGGATATTCTTCAGGATCTTCCGGTGTCCACTACTGCTACAACACTGTCAAAGACCAGTGTCGCGTTCTTTTATAAACGGAGTTTTCCCGCGTTTGTGATGGAGAAGTAGGAGTATTGGATAAAATTCTGGGGCTACCACTGGTGGGCCATCGTCATAGGCTAATATTCTCGCGCTGATGCAGAAGAAGCGGCGTTGTTGGCTAAACTAATGTGGATTCTATTGGTGGCCCTTCGTCATTGGATGGAAAGGTACTATTCCACACTTACGCTGGAGAATGGTTATTGGTTGAAATTCCTCCTACTGCTGTTGGTTGGCCGTCATCATTGGCTAGATGTGAAACGGGCAGGGCAAGCGAGGGGGAATGTTTACCCAAAATATTATTGTCCGCCGAGGTGACTTGCAGCTCAACTGTATTATGGTAATACAAATTTCCAAAAGCAGACCATGTGGGCGTGAGAGTTGCGCACTGAGGGTTTTGGACAAACTTAATGTTGTATTATTGACAATCCATAGAGTCCAGGAATCGAGAATTTCGACCATTTTTGCCTATTATTAATACTGACAAAATATCGGTCCCAAGGATTCCAATATATCGAAAACGTTTTAATTCCAATAATACAAATGTGACATAAAGTCATGCCGGTGGCAGGTGACCATTTGCATTTAAGCTGATGAGGTCGCAATAGAGAAAGTCAAACGTCAGGCAAGGAATGACTTTATTGATTCATATGACTCGTTTAGGAATTTATCTATCATCAGATATCCAGGAGCAATTATTTTCGAAGACTAGTCTGCGAATATTTCTTTCACATACAACTTTAAACGCTACATCTACGTGCAGTAATCGCTCCTGGTTATATGAAGATTGATAAATTTCGAAACGCGTCATATTAGTTTCACCGTTGAGACGCAATCAGCTTGAATGCAGAACTGCAGACTGTTTCAATTTCAAGTATGACGTAAGGTATAAAGTATTGTTTCGTATGACACAATTGAAATGGTTCAAATGGCTCTGAGCATTATGGGACTTAACACATGAGGTCATCAGTTCCCTAGAACTTCGAACTACATAAACTTAACTAACCTAAGGACATCACACACATCCATGCCCGAGGCAGGATTCGAACCTGCGACCGTAGCTGTCACGCGGTTCCAGACTGAAGCGCCTAGATCCGCTCGGCCACAACGGCCGGCGTGACATAATTACAAACTGACAATTTTCCGAACTTTTCTTTGGTTGTACTGGTAAATCCTTCTTCTTGCCAAATTTCATGGTTCTCTGCCAACGGGAAGTTCTGTATAGGTTTCGATGAGCGAGTTTGCAGCTGTCAAAATATGAAACATAAATGAAACTTCACTTTATTACACCGCGAAAGGATACAGATTTCAATATGTGACTTAAATTTCAACTTGATACATCTGTCCGCTCCTTACAAACAGGGTTTTTAGCAGCCGATAGTCAGACGGACAACACAGCGCTGCTGTTAAGTGTTCCGTTTTTTGCGAGTGAGGCACAGAACCGTAAAAATGAAACAAATATGCAGGATATCTTTCACGTTTTCTGTGTGTATGTATTTGATCACAAATACTTGTTCTATGACGAAACAATTATCCGCAAAATTTCCCCTTCTATACACTGATAAGGAAAGAGTGTAAGGGTCATTTTATTACGTATTACGTTTCCTTCGAGTTATTTCAACGGAAGCTTCAGCACACGAAGAATGAATGTTTCTAAACGTCTACTTGTGCTGTTACTAGGGTAATTTTGCCTCCAGTATCTCGCGGAAGCAATGGGTCACGGGCTACAGAATACCGCCTGTTCTGCAATGGAAACTGTATTTTAGAAATTTGCAAGTCTGATGAGATAAACTAGGTTTCGTCACATACTAGGCTTCCCTTTGTTGCATTTCGTCATTTAAGTTCTTCCAACGTTTCGTTCTGCATCTCTCGCGAGGCAATGAAGCCTGCGACTATTCACGTTAACACATCTCTGTATGAGTTCAGTGTATTCTGTCACCCTTATCTGATATCGATTTACACACATTTCTTAATTTTTTACATACGTTGTCATGCTGGACAGCAAGCAGCAACCACCTGTTAAGAAAACTGAAGAGCGTAGAACCAACATCATAGACTATATTGAGTAAATATTAAAGCGAAGAAGTTATATATCCGCTGAATAGGTATTTCTACGAAATATGAGGTTTTTTTTTTTTTTTTTACTACAGAAAGACGTCGGTTCAGAATACGAAATTACCGTTGCACATCCCCTGTTTGGACAGGAGGGAATGAAGTCACGTATCCTTTCTGCGAGTGCCTCTTGGACTTTGGTTCCTGTGCGGCCGAGAAAACGAAGTTGGGAGGAGTGTACGTTTCTTCTTCTTCTTCTCCTTCCTCTTCTTCTTCTTCTCATGCAAAGTAACTTTTCAACATTAAAACTCAGGACAGATAGGTTCAACGAAATCGCAAGTCTCATGGTAGCAGTACGAAGGCTAGTTAATATTTGCTGCTCGCTTCAGGACTCACAGAATGTTTTTATTAAGTATTTCATCGCTCAAAAAAGCGGTTACAGCAAAGCTAAGAACTTCTGTGCACATGGCTTTACTGTTGGTAACTTTCATTAATAAGCACACCACTATCAAAGACGATGAGTGGTTTATATTTTGTCTCAAAGCAAGCTAAAAAGCAATTATAACGTCCATCCACTCGGCCGACCGTGGTGGCCGAGCGGTTCTAGGCGCTTCAGTCTGGAACCGCGCGACTGCTACGCTCGTAGGTTCTAATCCTGCCTCGGGCATTGATGCGTGTGATGTCCATAGGTTAGTTAGGTTTAAGTAGTTCTAAGTTCTAAGGGGCTGATGACCTCCGATGTTAAGTCCAATAGTGCACAGAGCCAATCCATCCAGTGCCTCTTAAAAGAAATTACATGTCTCCGGGGCAGCTAACATCTATAAAATTACTCCAGTCTCCACACATGTTATTTGCTTGTAATTCAGTTGTTGTTGTGGTTGTGGTCTTCAGTTCTGAGACTGGTTTGATGCAGCTCTCCATGCTACTCTATCCTGTGAAAGCCTCTTCATCTCCCAGTACCTACAGCAGCCCACATCCTTCTGAATCTGCTTAGTGTATTCATCTCTTGGTCTCCCTCTACGATTTTTACCCTCCACGCTGCCCTCCAATACTAAATGGGTGATCCCTCGATGTCTCAGAACATGTCCTACCAACCGATCCCTTCTTCTAGTCAAGTTGTGCCACAAGCTCCACTTCTCCCCAGTCCTATTCTATACCTCCTCATTAGTTATGTGATCTACCCATCTAATCTTCAGCATTCTTCTGTAGAACCACATTTGGAAAGCTTCTATTCTCTTCTTGTCCAAACTATTTATCGTCCACGTTTCACTTCCATACATGGCTACACTTCATACAAATACTTTCAGAAACGTGTTCCTGACACTTAAATCTATACTCGATGTTAACAAATTTCTCTTCTTCAGAAACGTTTTCCTTGCCATTGCCAGTCTACATTTTATATCCTCTCTACTTCGACCATCATCAGTTATTTTGCTCCCCAAATAACAGAACTCCTTTACTTCTTCAAGTGTCTCATTTCCTAATCTAATTCCCTCAGTATCACTCGACTTAAGTGGAGTACATTCCATTATCCTCGTTTTACTTTTGCTGATGTTCATCTTATACCCTCCTTTCAAGACACTGTCCATTCCGTTCAACTGCTCTTTCAAGTCCTTTGCTGTCTCTGACAGATTTACAATGTCATTGGCAAACCTCAAAGTTTTCATTTCTTCTCCATGGATTTTAATACCTACTTCGAACTTTTCTTTTGCTTCCTTTATTGCTTGCTCAATATACAGATAGAATAACATCGGGGATAGGCTACAACCCTGTCTCCCTCCCTTCCCAACCACTGCTTCCCTTTCATACCCTTCGACCATTATATCTGCCACCTGTTTCTTTGCAAATTGTAAATAGCTTTTCGCCCCCTGTATTTTACCCCTAGCACCTTCAGAATTTGAAAGAGAGTATTCCCATCAACATTGTCAAAAGCTTTCTCTAAGTCTACAAATGCTAGAAACGTAGGTTTGCCTTCCTTAATCTTTCTTCTAAGATAAGTCGTAGGGTCAGTATTGCCTCACGTGATCCATCATTTCTACGCAATCCAAACTGATCTTTCCCGAGGTCGGCTTCTACTAGTTTTTCTATTCGTCTGTAAAGAATTCGCGTTACTAATTTGCAGCCGTGACTTATTAAACTGATAGTTCGGTGATTTTCACATCTGTCAACACCTGCTTTCTTTGGGATTGGAATTTTTAAATTCTTCTTGAAGTCTGAGGGTATTTCGCCTGTCTCATACATCTTGCTCACCAGATGGTAGAGTTTTGTCAGGACTGGCTCTCCCGAGGCCATCAGTAGTTCTAATGGAATGTTGTCTACTCCCAGGGCCTTGTTTCGACTCAGGTCTTTCAGTGCTCCGTCAAACTCTTCACGCAGTATCATATCTCCATTTTCATCTTCATTTACATCCTCTTCCATTTCCATAATATTGTCCTCAAATACATCGCCCTTGTATAGACCCTCTATATACTCCTTCCACCTTTCTGCTTTCCCTTCTTTGCTTAGAACTGTGTTTCCATCAAAGCTCTTGATATTCGTACAAGTGGTTCTCTTTTCTCCAAAGGTCTCTTTAATTTTCCCGTAGGCATTATCTATCTTACCCGTAGTGAGATAAGCTTCTACATCCTTACAACTGTCCTCTAGCCATCCCTCCTTAGCCATTTTGCACTTCCTGTCGATATCATTCAGTAGAAGAGTCTCAAAGTACAGTTTGCTTCAAATTACCTACTCTAACTAAATAAGTGCCTAACGCCCAAAAATGTGTGGTTTCTCTTCGTGAAACTCTGTAAACACGTACTATGGTAGACAACAGTTAACGGCTGTTCATTTCCATTATTCAGCAAAGAAATGGTTAATCTCCTTTGGATTATGAGCAATACTTTTAGAAAATATCAATCTCTTAAGAATGAAGTCCATATATTGCTTCCAATGCCAAGTTAAACCCTAACAGTTTGCGGTTTTTCACAGGTGTCTGTATCTAAAAGAGAAAAGTATGTTGTACGTACAAAATATGCAGCGATAAGGACAAATATGCAAGTAAATAAGGCTGCCTTCGAAATCACAAAAAAGAAGCCTCGCTCGGATTTCCCATGATACTGTTAATGTCTTGAGTCACATAACGACTCTAGTTTTAAAATGTAAGTTAAATGATTCATTTCCATTGTTTTCCAAGTTGACACCTTACATTATCATCCATACCTTAGTCACGCGTCTTCAAGGAAGGGATGGAATGATCTTCTCCGTCATCACGGTGTACTTTAATCTAGGTATGTTCTGAAGTGTTTTGAAATCTACTGTAGAGAGAGATTTAACATGTATGTGTCAATAATGTATCAATGTAAGAGAAACATTTTCCATACTCAAACCGAAAGCTACATTTGCTACATTTTTGCGAAGTTAGACGCAATGTATCAATGAGTTTAGCGAAATTTTCTTAACCAGTAAATTAAAATAGTTTCTCTATACTAATTTCAGAATGCTGTACCACTTCTTTCGAACTACAGTTTGAATCGATTCGCTAAATAATAGCATGTAACTCGTCAGAAACTAACTAACGTAAATGCTGCCTATATCTCAAGGATCTGTAATAACCTGACAATGCAGTGTTCAGCACTGAACATTATAATCGGACCTGTGGGAACTCAAAAAGTAAAATCGATGAAGAACTTTGTTGTGCAAGGGTTCAGTTAAAATATCTATATTTTTTTCTACACAGAACAAACAAAGAAATTGGTACAAAAATGTTCAAGTGTGTGTGAAATCTTATGGGAGTTAACTGCTAAGGCCATCAGTCCCTAAGCTTACACACTACTTTAACCTAAATTATCCTAAGGACAAACACACACACCCATGCCCTAGAGAGGACTCGAACCTCCGCCGGAAACTGGAACACCTGCCTAATATCGTGTAGGGCCCCTGCGAGCACGCATAAGTGCCGCAACACTAAGTGGTATGGACTCGAATAATGTTGGAGGGACTGACATCATGAATCCTG
Source organism: Schistocerca nitens (assembly GCF_023898315.1). Taxonomy (NCBI): domain Eukaryota; kingdom Metazoa; phylum Arthropoda; class Insecta; order Orthoptera; family Acrididae; genus Schistocerca; species Schistocerca nitens. Next base: position 194,519,252 of record NC_064620.1, on the reverse strand, counting down.
CACGGCTGTCCATCAATCCGTAAGAGTAAGACGGGGGTGGAGATCTGTTCAGAACAGCACGGTGAAAGGGATGCGAGATATGTTGAATAACGTTCATGCTTTGGGAGCTTGTTGGCCAGTGGAAGTATTTAAACTCAGAAGAGTGTTCCTGGAGTCACTGTGTCGCAATTCTGGACGTTTGAGGTGTCGCATTCTCCAGCTGGAATTGCCAAAGTCTGTCGGAATGCACAGTGAACATGAATGGATGCAGGGTATCAAACAGGATGTTTACGTACGTGTCACCTGTCCGAAACGTATCGAGACGTCCCATATCACTCCTTTTGCATACGTCCCCCACCATTACAGAGCCTCCACCAGCTGCTGACATGCAGGGTCCATGGATTCATCAGGTTGTCTCCATACCCGTACACGTCGATCCACTCTATACAATTTGAAACGAGACTCGTCCGACCAGGCAGTATTTTTCCAGTCATCAATTGCAAAATGTCTGTGTTGACGAAAGCCAATTTCCGTGATGTTTCGTTGAATGGTTCGCACGCTGACTCTTGTTGATGGCCCAGCATTGAGATCTGCAGGAATTTGCGGAAGGGTTGCACTTCTGTCGCGTTGAACGATTCTCTTCAGTCGTCGTTGTTCCCGTTCTTGCAGGATCTTTTTTCGGCCTCAGCGATGTCGGAAATTTGATATTTTACGGTATGTCTGACGTTTTCTCGGTCACCACAATTTTAAACTTGAGTGGAATGTTTGCTGCTACATAAGTGGTACTGATGTACTTGGGAACCGTTTCTCGTGTTTGGAAAAATTCCTAATTTTCCGGAGTGATTTTTGTAATTTCAGTTAGAGACTGCACAACTCATAAAGTGAATGCTATCATTTTAAAATGGAATGAGGAAATAGACTGACGGAAGAAGATCACAACGCCAAGAAGGAATTGTGTTACATAAACGAAAGGTGGCAGGCTTGTTTCTACTTACGAAGGATGATGAAAGTTCAAATTTCGCATTCTAGGCGCTACAGTCTGGAACCGCACGACCGCTACGGTCGCAGGTTCGAATCCTGCCTCGGGCATGGATGTGTGTGATGTCCTTAGGTTAGTTAGGTTTAGGTAGTTCTATGTTCTAGGGGACTGATGACCTCAGAAGTTAAGTCCCTTAGTGCCATTTGAACCAAATTTCGCACCAGTCGCACAAGCTTCGCGCTACTTGTGCAACTAACAGGATCAAATTCGGGTATGCCTGAAATACAAGTTGCAACGATCGCCAGCGTCCGTTAACACTGAGATTCGACAAAGTCTGTTGATGTTAGTCAAGAATACCTTTATGGCGACGGCACCTCACTGAGTTTGAACGAGGTCGCATAACAGAGTTACGAGACAGTTGATGTGTGATATAGAATGCCTTCGGAGCAATGTAGCCATAGTAAGTTTACGCTGGCAGCGATGGTCACTTGGGTGTACGGCCACAAGAAGACCGGGGTCACGATGGCCATGTGTCACTACCGAGAGCATTGATCCCGGCGTATAGCTTTCGTGCATTACGCTGCATCTGCTGCAGCAATTTGAGCAGCAGTTGGGGTCACAGTGACATACCGAACTATAACAAATCGACAAACTGCCTATTGGCTTCTGTCTCGGGTTCTTCGGCCGACGTTCATCTAATGATTTTTCTGACGTTTCGTCAGCACGAGTGGCTGGCATTGTCAAAGCTTCACCCTCCATTGCCGGTGGTGAACTGGAGCCGAGCTCGCGGGCGCAGACTATATGTACCTGGCGCGCCAACGTCCGAGGGCTTCTCCACGGTCATTTCCGGTGCGGCTCTCCTCTTGCTACCTGCGACGGTCGTTCGCTGCAGTACGGGAAGCCAGGATCCATTGACCTTAAGGCTTTCCTCTTTCTTGTTCAAACTGTTCGCGTGTTTTTGTATTTCTACAGCTTCTCTGAACAAGCGCGTGTGATAGTGCTTCTCTACAGACAGAACTTCCGTGTCGGCGAATTTTATTACGTGGTCGGTCTCATTCAGTGCGTGCTCTGCCACGGCCGATTTCTCCACCTGCCCCAACCTGCAATGTCACTTATGCTCTTTGATCCTGGTGTTGATGGATCGTCCAGTCATTCCGACATAAACTTTTCCGCATGTGCATGGTATACGGTATATTCCCGACATTGCAAGTGGGTCTCTTATCTCCTTCGCCGATCTAAGACACTCTTTGATCTTCCTTGTCGGTTTGAAAATCGTCTTTACGCCATGTTTGCGTAATATACGGCCGATTCTGTCCGTCACTCTGGGAATGTATGGCAGAAAGGCCGTACCCGACATTTCTTTTCCTGGTTCCTTACTTCGCCGAGTGTTTGGCTCTGTTACACTTCTAATATAATTTTTGGAGTACCCATTGCTCCTCAGGACAGTTTCCAGGTGTTGCATTTCTCGTTTGAGGTGTTGCGGCTCACATATTCGTCCTGCTGTCGTTACGAGCGTACTAATCATGCCTCTTTTCTGGCTCTGGTGGTGGTTTGACAGTTTGTGCAGGTATCGGTCCGTGTGTGTCGGTTTTCGATACACGCTGTGTCCCAGGTTTTCGCCGTCCCTTGTGACCAGCACATCTAGAAATGGCAGTTTCTTGTCCTTTTGTAGTTCCATGGTGAATGTTATGTTGTCATGGAGGCTGTTCAAGTGTCTCAGGAATTCACCGAGCTGTTCTTCACCATGGCGCCACACCACGAAAGTATCATCGACGTACCTGTACCACACCTTAGGTTTGCAAGTCGCCGAGTCCAGTGCCTGTGCTTCGAGACAGAAGCCAATAGGCAGTTTGTCAACAAGTGGCCACGAAAGCCTTAACAATTTTGTATAACAAATCGGTTACGTCAGCGACTGCTGCGAGCCATACGCCTTGTAGCATGTATTCCACTGACCCCCAAAACACCATCATCTGCGACTTCAGTAGTGTCAAGCGGGAGTTCATTGGAAGGCGAAGTGGAGGTCTGTAGGGTTTTCCGATGAAAGCTGGTTCTACCTCGGTGCCAGCGATGGCCGTGTTTTGGTTAGGAGGCCAGTTGAGGGCGTGCAACCAATCTCTCCGCGTCCTAGAAACACTGGATCTACACCTGTTGTTTTGACCTGGAGTACGATTTCCTATGATTCGACATGTGCTGCCTTTAATGAACAGCATTCCAGGTGTCATTTTCCAACACGATAGTGCTCGCACACACACCCATCTTGTAACACAACATGGTCTACAGAGTGTCGAAATGTTGCCTAGACCTGCTCAATTGCCAGATCTGCCTCCAGTAGAACATGTATGGGACATCATCGGACGACAATTCCAGCGTCATCCCTGTATTGACCGACCAAGTGCTACAGACGTGGAACGCCATCCCACAAACTTATATCCGGAATCTGTGCAACAGAATGCATGCACATTTACATACTTGCATCAAGATTCTGGCGTTTACAACGGTTTTTAACATACCGGCATTTCGCATTTGGAATGGCTGACTTCGCAGTGGTTCAAATGGCTCTAAGCACTATGGGACGTATTATCTGAGGTCATCAGCCCCCGAGACTAATCTAAGAACATGACACACATCCATGCCCGAGGCAGGATTCGAACCTGCGACCGTAGCAGCAGCGCGGTTGCGGACTGAGGCGCCTAGAACCACTCGGCCACAGCGGCCGGCGCACTTACATTAACCTGTTATATTGCTATGATAATCACATATGTTACCTAGAAAATGTATTCCCAAAATTTCATTACTCTACGTTATCTATTTTTTGGTGTTCCGATTTCTTTTCAGTCAGTATATACTGAAATTCTTTTACAGGCCTTGCTGGAGGTGACTGTCTGGAAAGTGAACCAACGTAGAACACTATCCACTACGTACCGTTATACAGATTACACTATTGCCTGAGAGGTTTATTTCCCATTTTCTAGGCATCCAGTTTGGCCTTACCCGTGTATGTATTTGGCAGTTTCCTATTTGAAACCAAATAAAAAAGTGCACTGTGTTTGAAGTGAAGTGTCGAAAGAATTTCAGTTCCATGCATTCGAGAAAATAAATCTGAAAATACGAAACAGCTGTACAAAGAAATATCCTATATGTACGAGTGAGTAAGTACAGTATCGTGTTTAAGAAACGAGATCCCCGACAATTTCTGTACGCTGGGCGAAGCCACTTATCGTGTTTTCAAATGGTTCAAATGGCTCTGAGCACTATGGGACTCAACTGCTGTGGTCATAAGTCCCCTAGAACTTAGAACTACTTAAACCTAACTAACCTAAGGACATCACACACATCCATGCCCGAGGCAGGATTCGAACCTGCGACCGTAGCAGTCGCACGGTTCCGGACTGCGCGCCTAGAACCGCGAGACCACCGCGGCCGGCTATCGTGTTTTCAACGCGTTTTTTTAAACATCTGTAACAACGCCTCTTCATAGCTCATAAGACGGCTGTAGTTCTTGCCTACAGCTGTTTACGCTTAGCAATTGAAAACCGTCAAAAACGCTGCCAATTGTTTGGTTGATTAGATTGTAGGAGTGTCTTAGTACTAATGAGCAAATGTATTTTCACGTATCTCAATGTTTATGACACCATATTTCATTAACTACACTCCTGGAAATGGAAAAAAGAACACATTGACACCGGTGTGTCAGACCCACCATACTTGCTCCGGACACTGCGAGAGGGCTGTACAAGCAATGATCACACGCACGGCACAGCGGACACACCAGGAACCGCGGTGTTGGCCGTCGAATGGCGCTAGCTGCGCAGCATTTGTGCACCGCCGCCGTCAGTGTCAGCCAGTTTGCCGTGGCATACGGAGCTCCATCGCAGTCTTTAACACTGGTAGCATGCCGCGACAGCGTGGACGTGAACCGTATGTGCAGTTGACGGACTTCGAGCGAGGGCGTGTAGTGGGCATGCGGGAGGCCGGGTGGACGTACCGCTGAATTGCTCAACACGTGGGGCGTGAGGTCTCCACAGTACATCGATGTTGTCGCCAGTGGTCGGCGGAAGGAGACGTGCCCGTCGATCTGGGACCGGACCGCAGCGACGCACGGATGCACGCCAAGACCGTAGGATCCTACGCAGTGCCATAGGGGACCGCACCGCCACTTCCCAGCAAATTAGGGACACTGTTGCTCCTGGGGTATCGGCGAGGACCATTCTCAGCCGTCTCCATGAAGCTGGGCTACGGTCCCGCACACCGTTAGGCCGTCTTCCGCTCACGCCCCAACATCGTGCAGCCCGCCTCCAGTGGTGTCGCGACAGGCGTGAATGGAGGGACGAATGGAGACGTGTCGTCTTCAGCGATGAGAGTCGCTTCTGCCTTGGTGCCAATGACGGTCGTATGCGTGTTTGGCGCCGTGCAGGTGAGCGGCACAATCAGGACTGCATACGACCGAGGCACACAGGGCCAACACCCGGCATCATGGTGTGGGGAGCGATCTCCTACACTGGCCGTACACCACTGGTGATCGTCGAGGGGACACGGAATAGTGCACGGTACATCCAAACCGTCATCGAACCCATCGTTCTATCATTCCTAGACCGGCAAGGGAACTTGTTGTTCCAACAGGACAATGCACGTCCGCATGTATCCCGTGCCACCCAACGTGCTCTAGAAGGTGTAAGTCAACTACCCTGGCCAGCAAGATCTCCGGATCTGTCCCCCATTGAGCATGTTTATGACTGGATGAAGCGTCGTCTCACGCGGTCTGCACGTCCAGCACGAACGCTGATCCAACTGAGGCGCCAGGTGGAAATGGCATGGCAAGCCGTTCCACAGGACTACATCCAGCATCTCTACGATCGTTTCCATGGGAGAATAGCAGCCTGCATTGCTGCGAAAGGTGGATATACACTGTACTAGTGCCGACATTGTGCATGCTCTGTTGCCTGTGTCTATGTGCCTGTGGTTCTGTCAGTGTGATCATGTGATGTATCTGACCCCAGCAGGAATGTGTCAATAAAGTTTCCCCTTCCTGGGACAATGAATTCACGGTGTTCTTATTTCAATTTCCAGGAGTGTATAAAATGACACTTTCGTGTGTGGATCGATCCGGAAAAACGTGCTGCGAATAGTGTCTGTCTAAAACAAGGAATAAATTTACACGGCACGCACATTGCGGCAGGTTACCACGTATGTCGATGTTTAAGACATCATGTTTCCGAAACTTTGTGTGGTCCCATGACATACTTTTGCAGGGGCGTTTAGTGAGATAAGAATACTGTCTGCGAAATTTAGTGCGAATACAGTTAATATTACAGAAATAATACAGTTAAACTTCCGACATAATGGTGCAGTTCCTCATCGCATCCCATTGTTTATGATCTTATGTGTCCTGTGCTATGATGGTTATGCAGCGATTGTTGCTTGACAGTAAGAGACATGAACACCAACACTGATTAAGATAGGTCCGCAGGCTTACGCTGAACACACACACACACACACACATATATATATATATATATATATATATATATATATATATATATATATATATATATATATATATATATAATTTTATGTGATCAAAAGTATACGGACACCTGGCTTAAAACGACTTACAAATTCGTGGCTCCCTCCATCCCTCCATCGGTAATGCTGGAATTCAATACGGTTTTGGCCCACACTTTGCCTTGACGACAGCTGACACTCTCACAGGCATACATTCAATCAGGTGCTGGAAGGTTTCTTTGGGAATGGCAACCTATGTTTCACGGAGTGCTACACTGAGGAGAGGTCTCCATGTCAGATAGTGAGGCCTGGCGCGGATTCGGCGTCCCAAAACATCACAAAGGTGTTCTGTAGGATTTAGGTCAGGACCCTGTGCAGGCCAGTAAAATACAGGGATGTTATTGTCATGTAACCACTCCGCCACAGGCTATGCATTATGAACAGGTGTTCGATGTCTTGAAAGATACAATCGCCATCCCCGAATTTTTCTACAACAGTGGGAAGCAATCAATGTAGGCCTGTACTGTGAAAGTGCCACGCAACACAAGAAGGGTGCAAGCCCTCTCGGTGAAGAACACGACCACACCGTAACACCACGGCCTCCGAATTTTACTGTTGGCGCTACACACAACAGCAGACGGTGTTCAGCGGGCGTTCGCAATGCCCACACCCTGCCATCAGATCGTCACATAGTGTACCGTGATTCGTCACTCCACACACCGTTTCACCACAGATCAATCATCCAATGTTTACCTTCTTACGCCAAGAGAGGCGTCGGTTCAAATGGCTCTGAGCACTATGGGACTTAACTTCTGAGGTATCAGTCCCCTAGAACTTAGAACTACTTAAACCTAACTAACCTAAGGACATCACACACACATCCATGCCCGAGGCAGGACTCGAACCTGCGACCGGAGCGGTCGCGCAGTTCCAGACTAAAGCGCCGAGAGCCACTCGGCCACACCAGCCGGCAGAGAGGCGTCGTTTGGCATTTACAAGCGTGATGTGTGGCTGATGAGCAGCCACTCGACTATGAAATCCAAGTTATCTTACCTCCCACCTAACTGTCATAGCAGTTGCAGTGGATCCTGATGCAGTTAGGAAATTCTGTGTAATTTTCTGGATATATGTGTGCCTATTACACATTACGACCCTCTTCAACCGCCGGCGGTCTCTGTCAGTCAACAGACAAGGTTGGCCTGTACGCTTTTGTGCTGTACATGCCCCTTCACGTTTCCACTTCCCTATCACATCCGAAACAGTTGACCGAGGGATGTGTAGGAGTGTGGAAATCTCGCGTACAGGCGTATGATACAAGTGACTCCCAATCATACGACCACGGTAGAAGTGCCGGCCGATGTGGCCGAGCGGTTCTAGGCGCTACAGTCTGGAACCGCTCGACCGCTACGGTCGCTGGTTCGAATCCTGCCTAGGGCATGGATGTGTGTGATGTCCTTAGGTTAGTTAGGTTTGAGTCGTTCTAAGTTCTAGGGGACTGATGACTTCAGATGTAAAGTCCCGTAGTGCTCAGAGACATTTGAACTACGTTCGAAGTCCTGATTTCCGTGGAGCTCCCCATTCTATTCTCTCACGAAGTCTAATGACTACAGAGATCACTAATAGGGATTACCTGGCAGTAGGTGGCAGCACAATGAACCTAATATGAATAACGTATGTTTTTGGGGTGTCCGGATACTTTTGATTACTTAGTGTGCATACATCAGGTTTTATAATATGTGTGGTTTCTTGGAGCACGTTTCCCGTGATACGGAACCTTCTTCCCTGAATGCGCTTGGAATTCGGACTATTCCACTCTCCTAGCGAGGCCTAAGTGAAACTGAAGATTGATGGAATTGAATTATCCAGTCTTACGTCTCTTGACAACTGAAACTACTTTTTGTCCAGAAGCAAAATAAAAAGAAGATTCGTGCTCTTGTGGTTTGTCTCCCAGGAGGAAATTTACCAGTATGATTGTCTTTCTTGTAAGTTTGTTCGATACGAAGTTATGAAAAGTAGTAAGTCCTTTTTAAATGGCACTCTATATTTATTAACTTCTAATCCACCATCTCCCCTGGAACTCCGTTTAAAATCTCATCACATATTCATGCACAAACAACACTTCATTCAATAACAAAATGAAATGACTATATTGAACAGTATTTTTTTGTACTGTAACTCCTGTTTTCACACGGGCATAGGCAGAACTTCCGGAGCTGCTCTAAGTGGTAACGATGGGCAGCGATGTACTTGTTCACGCGTTGGGTTCATCGCTGCTTCCATTGTTGTCGTCTGAGGTGAATTACAGACAAGAATGCAACGTTTCTGCTTATTCCCTTAGTTATTAGGATATCGCAATAGACAATGTCATTTATGCGTCTCCAATGAGAGATATCTAGGAGAGTTAAGTCATAAGACCGAGCAGGCCAATACAACGATCCTCCAAGACCAATCCATCTCGCAGGATACCTTCGGCTAAGAACACTAAGTGAACTGTAAGCGCTATGCACTCGACATCCTCCGTGTTGGTACCACACAAACAAAATGGACCTTAACGGCACGTCATCCGGAAGGCGAGGTAGAATTCATGTGCGAAATTGGCATAAGCCTTACCGCTTAGGTGCCATTGATGGAATAATAACCAGACATATGATCTTCCTTGACGCAGGCTTTCACCGTTTTTAGGCTAACGTGGGTTTCTGGCGAATCAATAATGCTTGTTGTTTTGTATTTACCAGTCAGATGATTCAGGAGGTACGTTCATCGGTGAAAAGAACGTTGGACAGGGAGTTCTGATTAGCGAGAATTTGCTGCTGTGCCCACTGGCAAAAACGTACACAATCTGGAAATCAGTCCTGTACAATTCATCGGGCAAGCGTAATCCTACACGATAAAGAAGGAACTGGTGACCTGTAATAAAGCGACGTACACTGATCTGAAGAATGTCGGTCTCCTTCAAGGTGTTGTGTGCTCACGTGTGAATTTATTGCAACAAGAGTGAGCACAGTAACTTTTGCTGCTTGTCTATGGACGGTCTACGACTATTGCTTTGTCTTAAGTTGAAACAATCAGTTTCCTAAGGTGCTACCCCTACAACATGGGATGTTACTGAACGAAGATACAAGATCATAACATGCCGTAAATCGATACCGATATCCTACCTGAAATGTCGATAGTACAGCGTGGTTAATCTTTCCCGAATAATTTGCTAATTAAATTTATCGCGACCGTCAGTAATTCGAGCAACATTAGTCCCGTTTTTCTTCATGTAGGAGATAAAACTGAATTACCTTGCCTCCACATAGAAGGGAAAACGTAATTAATACTTGCTACAGAACCGACACTGGTGAGGAATTGAATCAGTAAATAATTAAGAAAAGCACAACCACAGTGAACTCTCAGTTCACATGACAGCGGTTCCCATTGGAACCAAGCCTCCTCACACACACACCGGACGAGGTGGCACAGTGGTTAGCACACTGGACTCGCATTCCGGAGGACGACGGTTTAATCCCGCCTCCGGCCATCCTAACTTAGATTTTCCGTGATTTCCCTAAATGACTTCAGGCAAATGCCGGGATGGTTCCTTTCAAACGGCACACCCGATTTCATTTCCCCTCTTCCCTAAGCCGATGTGACCGATGACCTCGCCGTTTGGTCTCCTCCACCAGATAAACTCAACCCAGGTATTAGCAGGTTCGGAAAATTAAGAGGAAGTGAACCACCATAAATACATCCATAAATCATAAGGCTGAAAAAAAGAAACATTATTACAAAGACGAGATATTCGACTACCTGCACCCAATATCGAGGCGATCGTTAATGCATAATACCGTGCTAGAAAGGTGTGAATCAGACGCTAAAGAGCTTTCCCAGGTTGACAACTACTCGTTTCCCTTCCAAGGGCTCACATGCACATAACTAGTTGATCACAGAGATCAACGATTCACAACGACAGCTTTACTGAATCGGACGATTCTTATTGTCCCATTTCAAATAATTGTTCTTCGTGCATTCCATACGAGAATCTAACCGGAAGAAATACTAACATGTGCTAATATGGTAAATATCCTATCCTATTTACTTCACAGTAGCTTGCAGGGAATTTTATTTGGATATCTATGAAGGTGGAGAATGGAATTAACAGAGAGGGAATCATGGGAATAAAATGTAGAGATGTTCGAAAGCATTAGAAGAATAAACAACCATATAAATCTAATTTTGATTCCCCAATGTAAGGACTATGTTATTTCTGAAACCTAGCTACTAAATGCAAAAGGCACAAAACTGGTATAGAAAAAAGGCTGACAGAGACGCCAGATCGATGAAGGTAGTATTCGCCAACAGAAACGGGTCTGTAAGAAGTCGTGTCGACACAAAAAATTTTTAAAAAGTTAGACAAAAGCTGAAAAGGAAAACGAAGGTAGCTTAGTATGTAAGATCACTGTTTGCAATAAGACAGGTGATTGTATTTGAATCGTATTCTGCCACAAATTGTCATTTGTCATGACACCTTCGGAACATTCGGCTGAAAATTGAAGGAAAACAGTCGCCATACGTAATGGTAGCGACTAGAGGATTTGAGGTCCGCCCTAAATTGGCCCCTATCTCTCAATAACAAAACGGGGAGTGGTCTGAATACTTTAAATACCCGAATGAGTAGCTACTTTCTACAACAGAGATGTGGCCGTACGGATATTTGGATATATATCTCTTATTTATCTACTTAGTTGTGTGGCTAGGTAGCTAGACTACATATACAAAGGTTTTTATTACAGTCCTCAGTGAGAACCACAGTTTGCTTCGTTTATCACTTCTTTCACCTCTGGAAATAATTTATCTTCTTGAAAGCAGCTATGTCATTCCATAGTTCGGTGTCTACCAATAACTGACTGAGAAACTCAATGAAAACGTTTGAAAAATGCAAATACATAACAAATTAAGCGGTACCAATCTTTCGGTTTAGGACAGCTTAGTTTCACACAATGTGTAACACTGCGCCACCAAATAATCTGATTCTTGATTGAGATTTTATACCACAGAGATTTTCCTTTGCACATTGTGTGAAATACTTGATGGCATACTCCCAAATAAAAATTACGTAAAAGGATAGTCTGTTTTTGTGGGTCATGCACGCACGAATAGAGAACGAATCGGAAGGTGAAAGCAGATGATACTGAAAATAGTTGTACTGATAGTAAAGCAAAACAGAGCTCCTCGTTCTACCCGAGACGGGCCAATGGCGACCGACCGACGGCCGTCCCATCCTGTGCTAATGTGTCATTCAGACGCATTTGTCATTCAGGTATCTAATTAGTTGGAATCACGAGGCTGCGTACATTCCATTCCAGTCCTCCAACCAAACTCTACGAAAGTTCGTTTCACATGCGAGTGAAAACGCCTTATGTACATGCAGCTATCGCTCATGGTTATATTATGAGGGATAAATTGCGAAACACGTCATATCGGCAATGAAGTCATTCCTTGCCTGATGTTTGACTTTTACCATTACGACCCAGTCAGACTAGTTGCAGAACCGATCATTAGATTGATGGTCGGCTGCCTCCTGCATGACTTTGTCAAACTTGCAGTATATAATGGACAAACGTATGACAGTACTAGCAAACATTAAAAATAAATTATATTTATTCATCGTTACTATTTGATAATGCAACAGAAAGATGAAGAAAACAACAAGCGGATTTCGTTTTTGTAGGAGAACGGCGTAACCAGTTGGAACTGAATCTGATTTCAGAGAAAAATTAACTCAGATATATTCGATAGTTTTGGCATAGTAGCAATAGGAACGGATGAAAACCTGTCACTAAATTGTAAATACACTACTGGTCATTAAAATTGCTACACCAAGAAGAAATGCAGATGATAAACGGGCATTCATTGAACAAATATATTATACTAGAACTGACATGTGATTACATTTTCACACAATTTGGGTGCATAGATCCTGAGAAATCAGTACACAGAACAACCACCTCTGGCTGTAATAACGGCCCTGATACGCCTGGGCATTGAGTCAAGATGGCGTGTATAGGTAGAGCTGTCCATGCAGCTTCAACACGATGCTACAGCTCATCAAGAGTAGTGACCGGCATATTGTGACGAGCCAGTTGCTCGGCCACCAATGACCAGAGGTTTTCAGTTGGTGAGAGATCTGGAGAATGTGCTGGCCAGGGCAGCAGTCGAATATTCTCTGTATCCAGAAAGGCCCGTGCTAGACCTGCAACATGCAGTCGTGCATTATCCTGCTGAAATGTAGGGCTTCGCAGGGATGGAATGAAGGGTACAGCCACGGGTCGTATCACATCTGAAATGTAACATCCACTGTTGAAAGTGAAGTCAATGCGAACAAGAGGTGACCGAGACGTGTAACCAATGGCACCCCATACCATCACACCGTGTGATACGCCAGTATGGCGATGACGAATACACGCTTCCAATGTGCGATCACCGCGATGTTGCCAAACACGGATGCGGCCATCATGATGCTGTGAACAGAAGCCGGACTCATCCGAAAAAATGACGTTTTACCATTCGTGCACCCAGGTTCGTCGTTGAATACACCATCGTAGGCGTTCCTGTCTGTCATGCAGCGTCAATTGTAAACGCAGCCGTGGTCTCCGAGCTGATGGTCCATGCTGCTGCAACAGTCGTCGTACTGTTCGTGCAGATGGTTGTTGTCTTGCAAACGTCCCCATCTCTTGACACAGGGATCGAGACGTGGCTGCACGTTTCGTTACAGCCATGCGGATAAGATGCCTGTCATCTCGACGCTAGTGATATGAGGCCGTTGGGATCCAGCACGGCGTTCCGTATTACCCTCCTGAACCCACCGATTCCATATTCTGCTAACAGTCATTTGATCTCGACTACCGCGAGCAGAAATGTTGCGATAAGGTAAACAGCAATCGTGATAGGCTACAATCCGACCTATATCGAAGTCGGAAACGTGATGGTACGCATTTCTCCTCCTTACACGAAGCATCACAACAACGTTTCACCAGGCAACGTCGGTCAACTGCTATTTCTGTATGAGAAATCGGTTGGCAACTTTCCTCATGTCAGCACCGTGTAGGTGTCGCCACCGGCGCCAACCAAGTGTGAATGATCTGAAAAGCTAATCATTTGCATATCACAGCATCTTCTTCATGTCGGTTAAATTTCACGTCTGTAGCACGTCATCTTCGTGGTGTAGCAATTGTAAATGCCAGTAGTGTACATGCTTCTGACCAACGTGTGGACATGTACATTTCAGTGCCTATTTTTGGCAACCAAGATCCCTACTTGAGTGATAAAAATGTAGGTGAGAGGGCTGCTATTTGCTAGATATTATGAGGGCATACATATTTCTATTATTGAGTTATAGAAAGATATGGCACTCACATGTGAATAAAACACATGAAAGAATATAAGAATATCTTAATTAAGATTATAAGTGGAAACGGTAAATTACAGGTTTCAGTATGCACATCCCGAGCTCCCGTGGTCGCAGACTGCCGTTGATGGAAAAATGGCACCAGTACGTCGGTCGCAAGCGGCTTCTTGCTAAATATGCACGGAAGCCACACTATTGCTAAGTGCACTGGAGCTATTTACCGAGGGGAGACGTCCGATATGGAAGCTCTTTTACAAGGTTCAGTAGCCGGTGGCGAGCCCGAGAGCACTCGTCCCCGGCCACGGCCACCGCAAAGTGCGCGCCTGAAAGGCGGAAACAAAAGCCAGCGCAGTGAAAGGCAAAAGCGCGCGCGTGCGGCCTGCATTCAGGCGCAGATGCCGCGCTTCGCGACACGGCCTCGGGGCGCCGTGTTTACCGAGCGAGCGGCGCGACGCCGCAGCGGCGCAGGCGCCGCGCCGTGGTTGCCCGCGGCGAGCTCCCTTTGCGGCTTCCACCGTCCACAGAATCCGACCAGCTCTCTCTGTCTGCGTATCTTTCACATACTTCTTGATTTGCGTGTCCGCGCTTTTGGTGCCTATCAGTTCCCTTCTACTGAAATACATTAGAGTCCTGCATGACCGAGTAAGCGAGCACAAAATACGAGATGGGGCGGGCACACCCTAACTGGATAGGCCGCCATCACTAGTTCTAGTGACCGAGCATAGAAGCCGTAACCGAATACGTGGAACTTCAAACACATTACTCGTGTCATTATCCATGTGAGACTGCAGCCAGTACGGGTTTCTCATATGTGGTGTGTCTCTCTCCGTAATGATGCAGCGCGAGGAAGCCAGTGCAATGAGACGTCAGACTGAAACCAATGTTTACAATATGAAGGAACGGGAAGGTCTAAAAAGCCAAGTATGGAGTACATTTCTCTTGGTTGTAGACGAAAACAGTGTGTCTGCTGGGTACGTATTGTGAGTAAACTGCTCCACATTATTGTGTTTCCAGTCGGGAACCACTCATTTAAAGAAACACAGTTGCAAGAAACCTCACAAAGATACAGCTCCTTCAGCGACACGGGCTGTGATAAAAAATAGTATTACAGCAAAGTGTGTTCCAATGTGTGCTAAAGATATGAGATCTTTTAACGCTTTTTCCGATGAAGGTTTCAGAGGACTAGGCCAAGAATTAATACATCTAGGTCGCATTATGGAGAAGTTAACGTGGCAGATGTCATGCCACATCCCTCTACTATAAGCAGACATGTCAAATAACAAGCTGATGCAATACGAAACAACATACTGCCTTCTGTTCTTGAGGAAGTTATTAATGAAACATGTTCTGCGACAGATTATATGTGGACTGATTCCCATAATCAGGGCCGGCCGGAGTGGCCGTGCGGTTCTAGGTGCTACAGTCTGGAACCGAGCGACCGCAACGGTCGCAGGTTCGAACCCGGCCTCGGGCATGGATGTGTGTGATGTCCTTAGGTTAGTTAGGTTTAATTAGTTCTAAGTTCTAGGCGACTGATGACTTCAGAAGTTAAGTCGCATAGTGCTCAGAGCCATTTGAACCCATAATCAGGTCCACTATTTGACGCTTACAACACATTACATTAACACAGATTGGTCTCTTGTGAACAATGTTTTATTTACAACAAAATTCCCGGGCGTTAAGGAACAGGAATAAATATAATGGAAGAAATTGAAGAGAGGATGGCAGATTGGGATATTTCGCTGGACACGTTGTACAGTTTTGTTTTTGTCTCCGACCAGGGTGCCAATGTAATAAAGGCTTTCGAAAATCACGAAAGGATTCCTTGTGCTGCTCATTGTATAAGCACATCACTTAGCCAAACTTTCGATGAAGATAACTTCTTGTTACATCATGCCCCGAAAATTGCATCAACAATAAATACTGCAAAATGCATTGTAAAGTACATTAAAAAATGGTTCAAATGGCTCTGAGCACTATGGGACTTAACATCTATGGTCATCAGTCCCCTAGAACTTAGAACTACTTAAACATAACTAACCTAAGGACAGCACACAACACCCAGTCATCACGAGGCAGAGAAAATCCCTGACCCCGCCGGGAATCGAACCCGGGAACCCGGGCTTGGGAAACGAGAACGCTACCGCACGACCACGAGATGCGGACAAGGTACATTAAGAAAAGTGGCCTCTGTTCGTCTTGTGCACTATGCTGGAATCATTACACACTGAGTATAACGAAGTTACTGCTTTGCTGATGGAAAAGGACTCAGCTTACAGATTGCAAGGATATGATAATGAGCTCGCAGGAAAAATTGCGCATTTTCTGAGACAATTTAAAGAGGCCACAGAAGAATTAGACTGCGTAAAAAAATCGACAATCCAGTTAGTTCTTCTTTGGTTTCACAAACTGCAACAAATTTGCAGTGTCAGTGACACTGACTGTGAGGTGAGTGATTACTGCATTTAAAAGCACTGTTTCACTATGATATTCGATAGATTTATAATTAACTAGCGTAATTGATGTGTACTAACACATATGTATTTCTTAACAGGAGGTACAAAGTTTTAAAAATCGAACCTTGACTTTCGTTTGTGAGAAGATTGTTATCACTTTCAGGCATAAAATTGCTTCGTTTCTTTGGCCGTCTTTCCGTTATCTTAATATGCTTGAAATAAATGAAAAGCAGGAAGTTCTTAGCAATGTGCGACAAATGTGTGCTACTTACCCAGGTACAATATGCAATCATTAACATAATAGTTTTTGCATAGTTAGTGGATAGTGTATTATAGAGAAACGGGAATGTTATAATTCGTATAATATTTCATTAACGTAAAACACCTCGTTTTTATGGGAAAGTTTCGATGATTTCCACATCAGTTCTGAATTATTTGCCTCTTTCGTTTATTATCATAAATCCTTCAAGTACTGTATCATCACAAAATGGTTCAAATGGCTCTCAGCACTATGGGACTCAACTGCTGTGGTTATCAGTCCCATAGAACTCAGAACTACTTAAACCTAACTAACCAAAGGACATCACACACATCCATGCCCGAGGCAGGATTGGAACCTGCGACCGAAGCAGTCGCACGGTTCCGTACTGCGCGCCTAGAGCCGCGAGACCACCGCGGCCGGCTTCTGTATCATCACCACCCAGTTTCAAGGAATGGAGGAACAACAGATCATCCGCAGCAAATGGAGTACATCTCTACATTTTAATGCACCCCGGAGATGATGAAGACATCATAAAGTGGTGGAGCAGACATGAAACAGATAAGCCAGATGTGGCTGCCGTTGCAAGACGTATTTTATGTATACCAGCAACAAGCGCACCTAGCGGAATATGCTATAGTAAAGCTGGCATGTTACTAACAAATCGCCACATCCAATTAAATCCCGAACGAATTAGTGATTTACTGCTGATCAACAATAGCTATACTTTCGTTTCTGTCGAAAACAAGTCAAAAGTATGACAAGTTACGTCTGTAAATGTTTAATTTTCTTTGTATGCTTTCTTTATGAAGATAGTTGTCTTCTAGATTACGGGGACAGAACATTATTTGATGTTTCCTATTAATGAAAGGAAAAATATATGTTCTGTTTGGATATGAGACTCTTCTTCTATCCGCGATTGTATTGAACTTTTGTATTAAGAGTGAGAGACAGAGATAAATACATTGAGTGTGCGTGCGCGCGTGTGTGTGTGTGAGAGAGAGAGAGAGGGAGAGAGGCGTTGGATTTGTACAGTACAGTGCAGCGAGCCGGGGCGCGGAGAGGTGAGACGTCAGCGGTGACCGGTCATGCTCGGTTATCCGCGTATCCGGAATCCGGACATCAGACATGGGCCGAGTGCGTGACGGAGCCGTGTGGGGCCGGACACGAGTGGCTCGGTCCCCCCCTCAACAGGCGAGCCGTGACCTGTCAAACACTGAGCATTGCAGCGCTCTAAAATACATTACCTGCCAAAGAAAATTAATCATCCAGAAGGGTAAAGTATATGAACTGATACTTCAGAGGTAAGAGGTTACGTGATATTATTTCAATGATTACAAAATCGGGTGAAAAACTGGTGGTCTACGTCCACTTATCAGTATCACATTCCATTCCCTCTGGGCTGGAAGTATGCACTGAGTTAGTTCGGGTGTCATACAGCCATTCTATCCTCTGCTGAGGGAAGCTTGCCCAAAACTGTTGTAACTGATCCTGCATACTGAAACTGGGTCAGAGTTGATATGTGAGCTTGTCCCACACATGTTCTATCAGGAAGAGACCTGGGGTTCTTGCTGTCCAGAGAAGTACCACAACTTTATGCAGACATTTCATACAGACATGCCATTTGTGGCCGAACGTTGTACCACTGAAAAATAGTACTTCAACAATGAGAGATAACACCATGGCATATCGTTAGGCCAACAGAGCTCCCTCAATCACGACCAGCCGTGACCTGAAGTCATACCTGATGGCCCCCAAAACCATGAGGCAAGAAGCAAAACTGCTT
Organism: Schistocerca nitens; assembly: GCF_023898315.1. NCBI lineage: Eukaryota > Metazoa > Arthropoda > Insecta > Orthoptera > Acrididae > Schistocerca > Schistocerca nitens. Next base: position 194,500,901 of record NC_064620.1, on the reverse strand, counting down.
TACCTCTCCCAAACGCTAGAAGAATGGGACGGACCTGTCCACAAGCCGCCGCCATACTCACCGATGATGGTCGTTTGTCATATTTCAGAACTGCAACTGCAGCTATGCCAAACTTCAGCAGTCGATGTATCCCAGTCTAAGCGCTACTCCAAACGCAGCCCTTTTTATTGATAACACCTGTCCACGCATGGGGCGGTAACGCCCTAGTCCCGCTGCTACTTGTCTCTAACCAATGGTCCGTGATTGCACAGAGCGTGGCAGGGAGTCCATTACTGGTTTTCTGAAAGCAGCCACGTATATTAAGGACTTAGGGTTTCCTTGGTGCGTGATATGGCGATCCTCCCTTGCGGTGTAAAAACATGGCAGCCCATAACCTCAGTGACGACTCTGCCTGCGCTAATATTCCCATGCAGTCTGACAATAGCTCACTCTCACAACCAGGTTCACAACGTATCTGGTGAGTGCATGATCCTACCAGCCGGCCAAATGGGGGTCTTTTAAATCTGCCGCTCTTCTATATCTTCCGAGTTTACAGTTAATATTATTGGATGCAGATTCTCCGTTTTATGGTTCAAGTGGCTCTGAGCACTATGGGACTTAACTTCTAAGGTCATCAGTCCCCTAGAACTTAGAACTACTTAAACCTAACTAACCTAAGGACATCACACACATCCATGCCCGAGGCAGAATTCGGATCTGCGACCGTAGCGGTTGCACGGTTCCAGACTGTAGCGCCTAGAACCGCTCGGCCACCCTGGCCGTCCCGTTTTATGCAAAAGACTATTTTTTTCTACTTAGCCGAACACGTTCCGGCACCTCTGGTCATAACCAGTGGTTTTTGTTTATTGAAAAACTGTTAAAAAGGGAATATATTTTAAGTTGCAACTGATCTAACAAGGTGAAGCCTAAAGATCGTCTATTGTTGGTTTTCGTTTTTACCCTGATTTTACATACGTTATACAGTTTTGCAAGACCATCTATATATGTCTTGCGCCGATAGCTTGTCATCTGCATCCTCAACTGTAAATCAGCGAGTTAACACCTCCATTCATTTTTAAAAATGTGATTTTAGTGTGACAAAATTTTTGCACGCACACTGGAAAAGAGGGATAAAAGTTAACAAAACTGAAATTCCCCGCCAAACCTACTCGGGAACAAGTGAACGACGACGCTGTTAGGACACAGAACAATATCGGTTACACCGCATTTTTCGAAGTAAAAAGGCATTTGTTAAACCAAAATTACAGAAAGTACATTTAATTGGTGTCCTCAGAACGCGAAAGGAGATGGATCAGTGACAACGAAACGTGAGTAATAATAAATAAATACGTAAAACCTTTTGTGATGTTGTGGCCTTCAGTCCAAAGACTGGTTTGATGCAGCTCTCCATCCTACTCTATCTTCTGCAAGCTTCTTCATCTCCGAGGAACTACTGCAACCTACATCCTTCTGAATCTGCTTAGTGTATTCACCTCTTGGTCTCCCTCTACTATTTTTACCCTCCACGCTTTCCTCCAGTACTAAATTGGTGATCCCTTGATACCTCAGAACGTGTCCTACCAACCGGTCCCTCTTTCTAGTCACGTTGTGCCACAAATTCCTCTTCTCTCCAGTTCTATTCAGTACTTCCTCATTAGTTACCTGATCTACCCGTCTAAACTTCGACATTATTCTGTAGCACCACATTTTGAAAGCTTCTATTCTCTTCTAGTCTAAACTGCATATCGTCCATGTTTCGCTCCATACATGGATACACTCCATACAAATACTTTCAGAAAAGACTTCCTGACACTTAAACCTATACTCTATATTAACAAATTTCTCATCTTCAGAAACGCTTACCTTGCCATTGCAAGTCTACATTTTATATCCTCTCTACTTCGACCATCATCAGTTATTTTGCTCCCCAAATAGCAAAACTCCTTTACTACTTTAAGTGTCTCATTTCCTAATCTAATTCTCTCCACATCACCTGATTTAATTAGACTACATTCCATTATCCTCATTTTACTGTTGTGGATGTTCATCTTATATCCTCCTCTCAAGACACTGTCAATTCCGTTTAACTGCTCTTCCGTGTCCTTTGCCGTCTCTGACAGAATTACAATGTCATCGCAAACCTCAACGTTATTATTTCTTCTCCATGGATTTTAATTCCTACTCCAAGTTTTTCTTTTATTTCCTTTAATGCTTGCTCATTATACAGATTGAATTACATCGAGGATAGGCTACATCCCTGTCTCACTCCCTTCCCAACCACCGCTTCCCTTTCATACCCCTCGACTCTAATAACTGCCATCTGATTTCTGTACAAATCGTAGAAAGCTTTCGCTCCCTGTATTTTATCTCAGCCACTCTCAGAATTTGAAAGAGAGTATTACAGTCAAAATTGTCACAAGCTTTCACAAAGTCTTCAAGGGCTAAAAAGGTATGTTTCCCTTTCGTTAATCTATCTTCTAAGATGAGTCATAAGGTCAGTATTGCCACGCGTGTTCCACCATTACTATGGAATCCGAACTGATCTTCCCCCGAGGTCGGCACTACCGGTTTTTCCATTCGTCTGTAAAGAATTCGTGTTAGTATTTTTCAACTATGTCTTATTAAGCAGATAGTTTGATAATTTTCACACCTGTCAAGACCCGCTTTCTATGGAATTGTAATTATTTTATTCTTCGTGAAGTCTGACGGTATTTCGCCTCTCTCATCCATCTTGCCGACCAGATTGTAGAATTTTTTCATGGGAGGCTCTCCAAAGGCTATCAGTACTTCTTATGGAATGTTGTCTACTCCCGTGGCTTTGTATCGACTTAGCTCTTTCAGCGTTCTGTCAGTTTCTTCACGTAACAGTATATCTTCCATTTCATCTTCATCTCCGTCTTGTTCCATTTTCATATTTCCCTCAAGTACATCTCCCATGTATAGACCCTCTACACACCCTTTCCACCTTTCTACTTTCCCTTTTTTGCTTATGACTAGTTTCCAATCTGAGCTCTTCACCAAAGGTCTCTTTAATTTACCTGAAGGCAGTATTATTACCCCTAGTGATATATGCCCCTAAATCCTTGCATTTGTCCTCTAGCGATCCCTGCTTAGCCATTTGGCACTTCCTATCGATCTCATTTTCGCATTCTCTTTCGCGTGCTTCATTTACTGCATTTTTATGTTTTCTCCTTTCACTAATTAAATTCAATATCTCTTCTGTTTCCCAAGGATTTCTACTATCCCTCGTCTTTATACCTACTCGATTCTATGCTGCCTTCACTATTTCATCTCGCAAAGCCACCCATTCTTCTTCTACCGTATTTCTTTCCTCTGTTCTTGTCAATCGTTCGCTAATGCTCTCTCTGAAACTCTCTACAACCTCTGTTTCTTTCCATATAAGCCGGCCGGAGTGGCCGTGCGGTTCTAGGCGCTACAGTCTGGAGCCGCGTGACCGCTACGGTCGCAGGTTCGAATCCTGCCTCGGGCATGGATGTGTGTGATGTCCTTAGATTAGTTAGGTTGAAGTAGTTCTAAGTTCTAGGGAACTGATGACCACAGCAGTTAAGTCCCATAGTGCTCAGAGCCATTTGAACCATTTTTTTCCATATATCCAGGTCCTATCTCCTTAAATTCCTATCATTCTTCAGTTTCTTTCGTTTTAATCTACAGTTCACTGCCAATACATTTTGGTCAGAATACACAATTACCCCCGGAAAATCTGCTTCTGAAATCTCTAACCATTATATATTCAATCTGAAACGTCGTGGTGTCTCCAGGTCTCTTCCACGTATTGAGCATTCTTTCATGGTTTTTAAGCGCAGTGTTAGCTATGACTAAATTACTCTCTGTGCTAAATTCTAGTAGGTAGCTTCCGCTTTCATTCATTGCCCCTTGTCCACCTTTATTTTCACTTCTCTTCCTTTCTCTACAATCGAATTTCAGTCGCCCATGACCATTGAATTTTCTCTCCCTTAACTAACTAAATAATTTATTTTGTGGCATGATACATTTCTTCAGTCTCTTCACGATCTGCGAAACTAGTTGGAATAAAAGACTGTGGTAGGCGTGGGCTTCATGTCTATCTTGGCTACAACAATGCGTTCACTGTGCTTCCGTAGTAGCTTACACGCTCTACTACTTTTTATTCATTATTAAACCAACTCCTGCATTACCTATATTTGATTTTGTGTTTATAGCCCAGTATTCACCTGACAAGAAGTCTTTTTCCTCCTGCCACTTAACTTCACTAATTCCCACTATATCTAAATTTAACCTATCCCTTTTTAAATTTTCTAACATACCTTCCCGCTTAAGAGATCTGACATTCCACGCTCCGATCCGTAGAAGCCACTTTTATTTCTCGGGATAACGACTTCCTCCTGAGTAGTCCCCGCCCGGAAATCCCAATAAGGGACTACTAATTTCTCTCTGGAATATTTTAACCAAGAGGACGCCATAATCATCATACAGTAAAGCTGTATGCACTCGGAAAAAATTAAGGGTGCAGTTTCCCCTCGCTTTCAGTCGTTCGCAATACCAGCACAGCAAGGCCGTTTTTGTTAATGTTACGAGACCAGATCAGTCAATCATCATGACTGTTGCCTCTGCTACTTCTGAAAAGTCTACTGCCTCTCTTTAGGAGTCACATATTTGTCTCGCCTCTCAACGGTACGGCTATCTGTATCGCTGAGGCACGCAAGCCTCCCCACCAACGGCAAGGTCCATGATTCATAGAGGGAGAAAGCAAAACTTCTCGCCACACCAAAATCACGCTTTTAACAATCAGGGGAAGCGTTAACCTACAGATCAATATCAAATTCACATATTATGGCTTGCAGATGAGAAGCTGTCACTGCAGAACACCATACAGATAATTGAAAACCAACGTAGGAACAAAAACGAACAAAAACTGTCTTTACTTTTCATTTTGTCAGATAAGTTACAACCTAAAATATATTCACTTTTTAAAATTTTTTCAGTAAACCATACCCACTAATGATGGCACAGAGGTGGCGAAATATGTTTGGATACCAAGAAAAAATTGTGTTTTGTATAAAAGGCAGAGCCCATGTCCAATGATTTTCAGCTCTATTACATGCTGATAACTCTGTCACACACGTGCATGCAGCATCTCTGTGCCCTTCAAAGTCATTCATTAACATCTCCCACTGTTCACGACCCTTGTATGGCCTACCAGTCTGGTAACAATACTAAACCCGGAAAACGCTAATGCGAACTAGTGTCCGTTCACATAGAATTACAATTCTAATCATCCACATATTCGGCAATTTTGTGTACGTATATACAATTACATTGACATTCGATCACGTGTACTTCATCGTCACTTTTACTATCAAGCGGAAAGCAGAATAGTAGCAACAAACGAGAACGGTAAGGATATTTAGGGAAACCTTCAATGAACAGATGTGTGGTGTACAGACTATCAGATGATCCTGAATATAAAGCAAGCGTACAATTTTGATTAGTGTCCCCACCATGCCCTTTCATGCAGTATAAACAGTTAAGGTATTCTAAGTTAACTGCTAAAATGCGCTTTTACTTTACCAAAAGCGTATATATTTAACAGTTTTGCGCTACTGCCATTGGTTGCTTTCTCCTCTGTTTTATAATTCGTAAGAAACATACTGGAACATGTTGATAACGTCCTCCTTGACTTCTGCAAGGAGTCCCAAACGTTCTGCATTGTAGGCTGATTAGTGAAACACAACCTTACGAAATATAATACGAGCTTTCTCATTGTATGGAAGTGACCCGAGCAAATAGACCATAGCATGTCGCAGATAACGAAGACAAGAAATATGGGGATGAAACCTCGAGCAATCTACTTCCTCTAACATAAGAATTGCTGTATTAATTGTCATTAATTAAAGGATACAGTATTTAAAGGCTTTTTATGCCGAAGGTATTGTTCAAAATGGAGGAGCCAATATCTTTCTCTATACTTTTCGCGCATTTCTTTCATGCGCGAATTGCTTTTCCTTACATTTTTCTACCAATGTATTTCATCCTGGCATTTGGTTTTCGTTCAATTAGTTTTATACGGTCATTTCACTTTAGATCGTTCTGGTTACCTAAATGAACAGAGAAAGTTTTATCAACTCTCAGCATATCGATTTTATCTAACTTTACTGCCATACCCTGACGCTCTAAGGAAATATTGTTACAGTGTGCGCTAACAGTTTTATGAGGAAAAACATTCAAAATTGGTTTATGCTAAATGTGTTATCCAAAGCACATGTGACATTACATTACCTTAAAAATTTGAGGATTTGTATTTAAACAATGCAACTAGCGCAGTCTGTTCAGATGGTAGAAAATCTCGAGGGGTCTATTTTCTATGACACAAAAGCTAATGATTTATCTAATATTTACTAACGGAAAGATACAAATAAAACTTAAATTATTATTTACTCAGACAAATTCTTTCTAAATAAATGTCCATGTGACATAAAGAAAAGGGACCTGATTGACTCAAATGCCAGTCATATTAATTATGCTTTTTTGTTTTGTAATACTTTTACTGTAACTAATACCGCGGTGTCGTGTCGTTTTTCCTATACGAAATAGTAATCCGTGTACGAGGGGTCAGTATCGAGACAGTATCGTATACGGGCGGAGCAGCGTCGTTTCATTGATGACCAGTTCTTTTCTTGGACACAAATTCCGTTTGTTAGCATCATTATAAAAAGAGATTTGGGTAAAACTAACGGAACTTTTATGTATTTTGAGTCATTAAATAAGAAATGGTCGTGCTCATGCTAAGCAAAATTATGCAACTGACTGAAAAACTAGCCCCTATTCCACTTCATATTAAACAATAATCTTTCGTGCACTGAATAGTCTCACAATTCTGGAAAATAAAGCAGGTAACGGAGCAGACGTATACAATTGTAGATCGATATGGAGACTTCGGCCTATTGCTGGATTCTGTAACACATTTTTGGTTAGAGAATTATGACGTTATTTGATGAGAAGAAGCTTTCCGCCACCAAACAGCACAGTTTCTATAAACATCACCATCATTAACCTCACTTCCATGGATTGGCTAAGTGTCTGTTCAGTCTTTGATGGTTATTGTTGAGCCGATGTCATTTTCGGCCCACCAGGGTATATTTCTCCTCTTTGGGTGTGTCTCAAAAGTTGTTTCTTCAGTCTTTCTTCTGACATTAAAATACACCTTCCATCTTATCTTCTATTTCTCTGTTGTGTTGTTTATCGCTTGAATGTTAGACCTTATTTAATATATTTAATATTTTGATGCTTACTGCGGTCTTAGGGTAAGTAGCTTTCACTTGTCTTAGAAATGTCATTTCAGCTGCGTGTATTTTACCTTAAGCAGGTTTCACTCCTGAATAACAGAAACGTCAGTGATATTGTATTACAAAACTTACTTTTTGTTTCCTTGATGAATCCTTTTTCTTAGTTCTATTAATCGTACCACATATGCACACAACAAAACAGAAGAAGCTTGTTGCCTATTCTCAGCTACACTGGTAACACACATGATTCCACGAGTAATTAAAGCTGTTAACTGTAGCAGTTATTCTGTTATTGAATGACATTTTATCTAATTTATTCAACTCCAATAATACGCCTACCATCGTTTTATTAACTTAGGTATCCATACTTGTATATGGCATATTGTAATTTATATTCATCAAACTTTCGTCGAACTTTGAAATCACGAAATCTTCTTATAGGTGTCAGAGGAAGAAATTTCAGGCATACCGCCTCTCAGAATCGAATGGATAAGACCTCAGCAGGTAACATGAAGGGTGTCAATAAAACCACCATTTCACCTGAAGCATTGATTACCTCACATTTCTGGGGCGAAAACGACAGTTTGTGTTATGATGTGACACAGACTGACGATCTCGACAGTCTTTGATAATGCTGACACCCCGCCCTACCCCAGACGATTCTCTCCTCCTCTAATTATCTTCGGAGCTGGAACCACATTGAGCGCGATCTGACCCTTTCGGAGTGAAGTGCGACCGCAATTTTTCGACAGTTCAAAACCATTCGAGGAAATTGGAACGTGATCCGAAGCAGCAAAGTGCTGTTTATGCGATTTTACCACTTCAAGTTAGCGACATTCTGTGGCGCGATTATAAGGGGGTGAAGGGGGAAAGGGGGAGGGAAGGGGTGCAACGTTGAGAAGTTTGTGAATAAAACGGAGCAGATAAATGGGATATCCAACTCTTTGCACAGTAACATTTTTAAAGAAATCAGGAGCACCAGGTGCAAGGGTGACGCAGAGGATATAAGCAAACTGGGTGGCCTTAGACGGAAACTTTGCCATTTTTTTTTTCCAGGCACGTGTGAATGTCGCACATCACGCTACAGGAGGACTCGAAACAGGAAGTCTGCGAAAGTGTTAACACTCTTTGCTGCTTCGTATCATGTTCATATTTCGTCGAATAGTTTTGGACCAGCCCTCGTGGCTTCATGCTGTATACGAGAGCAAAAAACTGCGGTCGCACTACGCTGCAAAAGCATTGATATCGATCCTGACGTTTTGAAGGAGTCTTTTGTCTGCGGTTTTCCGCTCACAGACACATCACATACATTTCACAAATATTTAACGCATTTCATACATAACTGTATACATATTTCACATGCATCTCTTGCGAATTTCGCCCATGAGTTTTAACTTTCACGGACCTCGATATTTCTGATATCATATCTCCTGAACTAGGTGTTATTACAATGATATAATTTTGCAGGTATATTCAGCGACTTATGAGAATACTATCTGCGAAATGTATTGCGAATAGTAGAAACGGAGTAATGAAGCTAAACATCATGCCAAAACGATATCTTCTCACATAACTCAGTGTTTATGACGTCGTGTCTCCTAAATTATGGGTCGTGTGGTAGTATAACTTTGCAGGTAAAATCAGTGATCATGTGAATACTGTCTGCAAAGAGTACTGCGAATGGCGAACACAGAAGTAAAGAAACCATAAATCAAGACTTCATATCCGATGTGACATTTTTACCCTAGGAACAACGAAAATTTAGTATGCGACAACCGTTTTTCTTATTTCATTCGTTAAAAGAAAATACGGTGCGCTAGGGAAAAAAGTTTCTTAAAAGCTTCCAGTTTTTTTAGAGTTTGTTTCAAATCACTGAGAATGCTTGATGAATAACGCCTGGTTATTTTCATTAACATCTGCCACATAAACAGGTCAGTTCTGCTGACTGTGAAAGCAGTGGTAGTGTTGATTTCCTAGGTAGCCATATTATGAAAGGAATCAAGAAACACATATTCAAATTCGACAGTACAGCAACAACATCAGTAATTCTGAGCACCAGATTTACATCAAGACAGTATTATGTGCATGTGGTTGACACAGAGCTTTGTTAGAAGGCGCAACGAAATTAATTTGACAATTTGAAGTGAGTGTTGTTCACGGTTTTAATGAGATTTTTACATAGTTTTTAACCATAATTTCTATTCCTCCTATTCGCTTTCATATAATCTGATCATGCCTTACTATTGCGTAACGCGTTATTTTTACATAAAAATAACTTTTGAACTTTGACTGTTTTGTTTTTTATATTAAAAATATCGTCACCACCTCACCCCCCCCCCCATACAGATAGTATCATGTGACGTTAAAACTCTACACACAAACATACAATATAGAAACACTCAAAATAAATAGGTCAAATACTGCAAAATATACAAAGCCAAATTGCCGGAAATAATGCATCTCATGGACCTGCTTCAGTTACAGCTAAGTGTAACTACTACACTTCCAATAATCCAATTTACATGCAACACAGAGGACCAATGTGTTCGAAGCCTGCCTCATGCATGGATGTGTGTGATTTCCTTAGGTTAGTTAGGTTTAAGTAGTTCTGAGTTCTGGGGGGACTGATGACCTCAGAAGCTAAGTTCCATAGTGCTCAGAGCGATTTGAACCATTTGGAAAAATGTGTTCAAGCGTAGCAGGTACAATGGCCAGTGTACATGTTAACCATCTTGAATGGAAGACCCTCTCAATAAAATAACTGCAGATAGGAGAGGTTATTTACGGTACGTGCTACTTTGGTGGTACATTCCTATTAGTGGTTGGTGATACAAATAATACTAACAGTATCTTTGATACACTAAATAAACAGGACAGTTCTGCTGAATGTGAAAACAATGGTAGTGTTCATTTCCTAGTTAGGAATATTATGAAAGGAATCATGAAACATATGTTCAAAATTCGACAGTACAGCAACAACAACAAAACAACAATAGATACCTTCAAAAAGTCCGCTGATCAACAGAACCAATGATACGCTACCCGATAAAGCTGATAAGCAAGAAGAACTATGCACAATTAACCAAATAGTTGGATAAAATGGCTTCGTGGCTGCACTTTTTGACAGTTTCATAAAAAAAAACGAACAGTCCACCGATTCAGCCAAAATAGAAAGCTATAAGAACAACGGCCGTTGGAATTTTACAATTCATCAGCCAGCCGCAGTCCCACACTCCATATGGAGATCCTTTTAGCTCCTGCGGAGATTTACGAAATATTTGATTTCTTTATACAATTCGAAGGTCACTTTTGAAATCATGGAAAGAAAGCCCAATGTCCTTAATATGGGTTGCCATTACTGATTTAGAATAATTATTTATGTGGTAGGTACTTATGTGTTCACTGTATCAGTTTGACCTACATAGGGATTCCTACATCAAGCGTAAACTGTTTTGTGTATTCTTGATGTGTATTTTCATCTGTTTGTGTGTGTATGTTCAGTATGAAGCGTCTTGTAGTGTGTTTTGTGTATTGAAAGTGAAGTTGACGGTGTGTGGTTTAAATACATTAACTATTTCGTATGAGAGCTTACTAATGACCGCGTGCAGTCTGTGGGATTCAAATGGTTCAAATGGCTCAGAGCACTACTCAGTGGGTTTCATCTGAATGTTTTGCGTAGTAGTTTTTCTTGTCACATTTCACACATGCTCACATGTCGACGAGTTACATGAGAATATCTGACGTGAAATCCAATACTCTAGCAGTAACATTCAGTAACATGCATTGTTGTGGGCATGTGTGTTGTCTTCAGTGTAAGTTAATTTAAGTTAGGTTAAGTAGTGTGTAAGCTTAGGGACCGATGACCTCAGCTGTTTGGTCTCATAAGACTTCATACACATGTGAACATTTTTTTGGCAGTGTTGTGTTGAACTGCCTACACAGATGGGAGGAGTCACCTCACAATATCTTTTGTACCTTCATTTCTCAACCTTAAAGGGTGTGTCAGGTACAAATTTGGTCAATTATCCTTTGCCAACAAGATTCTTACATTTTCTTAGGGCCCTTACGAGTGGAACATCCCGTATATTGGATAGGAAAAGTAACTGTAGAGAGAACGTATGTTTTATGAACTTTGAAACAGATATTACACACAGAGAGCGAGACGCAAAAAAAAAAAAAAAAGGAAAAAGAACTCTGACAGAGCTTCTACAACATAATTCGCAATATTCAGGTAAATAGAAAGTAATCGTGAAAGAGACGCATCAGAGGACGTTAATAGTAAACTTGAAATAAATCTTTTTACAAGAGGTAAACTGGAGTGACGGACGGCAGAGGGGTTGCGGTGTGGTGTGGGTGGGGAGAAAAATAGTATGAGCTAAAAGAAATCACGCTACGCCTGAATTTAAATTTATAACCGTTAAAAGTGCTACATAAATGACAGATTCAGGCAAGGCTTTATGGAGCTGAGCTGCACTTATTGTAAAATAACTGAATTTATTACAATTTACATTAAAATGACAGTCTCAGTAACAAAAATGTGTGGTCTAGAACAATGAAAATATGGTACGTACAGCAGTCTATGCGAATCATAGTGAAAGATTTTTTTATAGGTATAACGCAGAGGTAATCCATTTGTTTCTTTAGTACACTGCTAGTCGATCTAAGATCGCGCACTAAGACAATACCAGAGTCGAATTTTTCTGATGACAGCTTTCTCCTAAGTAATTCCTAGCCAAAATACGAATTTCTTAAGCACATATGACACAAAAATAGTCATAAAATAGAGGAAGAAATACAGGGTTATTACAAATGATTGAAGCGATTTCACAGCTCTACAATAACTTTATTATTTGAGATATTTTCACAATGCTTTGCACACTCATACAAAAACTCAAAAAGTTTTTTTAGGCATTCACAAATGTTCGATATGTGCCCCTTTAGTGATTCGGCAGACATTAAGCCGATAATCAAGTTCCTCCCACACTCGGCGCAGCATGTCCCCATCAATGGGTTCGAAAGCATCGTTGATCCGAGCTCGCAGTTCTGGCACGTTTCTTGGTAGAGGAGGTTTAAACAGTGAATCTTTCACATAACCCCACAGAAAGAAATCGCATGGGGTTAAGTCGGGAGAGCGTGGAGGCCATGACATGAGTTGCTGATCATGATCTCCACCACGACCGATCCATCGGTTTTCCAATCTCCTGTTTAAGAAATGCCGAACATCATGATGGAAGTGCGGTGGAGCACCATCCTGTTGAAAGATGAAGTCGGCGCTGTCGGTCTCCAGTTGTGGCATGATCCAATTTTCCAGCATGTCCAGATACACGTATCCTGTAAAGTTTTTTTCGCAGAAGAAAAAGGGGCCGTAAACTTTCAACCGTAAGATTGCACAAAACACGTTAACTTTTGATGAATTGCGAATTTGCTGCAAGAATGCGTGAGGATTCTCTACCGCCCAGATTCACACATTGTGTCTGTTCACTTCACCATTAAGAAAAAAATGTTGCTTCATCACTGAAAACAAGTTTCGCACTGAACGCATCCTCTTCCATGAGCTGTTGCAACCGCGCCGAAAATTCAAAGCGTTTGACTTTGTCATAGGGTGTCAGGGCTGGTAGCAATTGTAAACGGTAAGGCTTCTGCTTTAGCCTTTTCCGTAAGATTTTCCAAACCGTCGGCTGTGGTACGTTTAGCTCCCTGCATGCTTCATTCGTCGGCTTCCGCGGGCTACGCGTGAAACTTGCCCGCACGCGTTCAACCGTTTCTTCGCTCACTGCAGGCCGACCCGTTGATTTCCCCTTACAGAGGCATCCAGAAGCTTTAAACTGCGCATACCATCGCCGAATGGAGTTAGCAGTTGGTGGATCTTTGTTGAACTTCGTCCTGAAGTGTCGTTGCACTGTTATGACTGACTGATGTGAGTGCATTTCTAGCACGACATACGCTTTCTCGGCTCCTGACGCCATTTTGTCTCACTGCGCTCTCGAGCGCACTGGCGGCAGAAACCTGAAGTGCGGCTTCAGCTGAAAAAAACTTTATGAGTTTTTCTACGTATCTGTAGTGTGTCGTGACCATATGTCAATTAATGGAGCTACAGTGAATTAATGAAATCGCTTCAATAATTTGTAATAGCCCTGTATATTGTGTTCGGATCATAAGTGCTGCTTAACTAACCCTATGATGAAGTGTACACTCTGCAGGTTCCAATAGGAGCGATTTGTGGTTCTCATAATGACTGGTAATATACTCAAAACTGGGGTTCACTTATCGATATAATCAACGTGATGTGAAGAAACTAGAGACCTTAACGAAGCAAAAAGTTACAGAAAGGAATACATCGTGCGGCCGTCACGCTATCCAGTATTACCGTAAAATGAGTGGGTGCGAGGGTCGGGGGGGAGGGGGGAAAGGGTGGTTTCGTTTCCGCTGCCTCTGCACTCAATGTTCGCTTCCCATGTAATTCCCTCCCTCCCGCATATCCTTTGTTCTCGGAGTCCCCCGCCTACCTCTCCTTCGGCAGGACACCAGTCTCTGCAAATACGAAGAGAAAGCAGCACCTCACCATGGTCGAAGCTTTCGCCGAGCACGTGTTCCTCGGTCAAACAACGGAAGGGATGAAAACAAGTGTGGATATTTTCACTGCTGATCATCAAAACGGAACAATGGAAAGAGAAAATTTTACACTAAGCTTCCACGTAAAATAATTTTAAAAAAACATCCGGATTACTCTCGTTCTTGCACGTCTCGCAAATACAGCGGCACAGATGTTAGAATTTAACATTCCCGTTTCTCGTAAAAATATCCGTATTTACAAGTACGCCAGCTGATAGCAGAGGTGATGTGCGATGTTTGATCTGAGTTACAAGAACAAAAAATGCTCTCACACCAGTCCACATATCGTAGAAACAAAAATCTTTTCGTCCTTACGTCAACAGGCCTATACTTTTATTTTTATTTTGTACTAGATGAGAAACCCTGCATTGCCTGTTTTGCCAGTGTGTATTGTGTTTGTAGTGTAATATCTGAAACAAAAATTCCTTTTCAAGTCTTTGTGACAATAGGTCTGAAATTATAAAACAGTCGTACAGAGAAATACGCGGAATGTACAGATGTATAACGTGCCGTATTCAGATTAAGATTCAAAGTATTTTTGTACACTGGCCATAGCTGCAGCTGAAAACTGTTCAAGGCGCTTCCAGGTGTCAGGGATTTCCTGCAGTTGACTCTACTGCAGGACAGCCTTAGTAACGAAGAATAAATGTATTAAACCTTCATACATGATGTGGTAGCTTTTCATGCATCTCAGCTTTTATGGCGTCATATCTCCAAAACTGTGTCGTACTATGGTATATTGTAGGTGCCTTAGTGGCATAGGCAAATACCATCTCTGGAAACTATTGTGAATAGAGTTGGTAGCAAATAGGAAATAAAATTTTGGTGCATATCATTGTTTGTGACTGTAACAGGTAGGTGGGTCCAACCACGAGAGGAAGTGTTGTTTGACAGTAAGGGATATACGTTCCAAGTTTGGTTGAAGTCGATTATGTGGTTTTGGAGATGTGCAAACACACACACACACACACACACACACACACACACACACACACATATCAGTCAGAACATTACGACCACCGCCATGCTATCGACATTATTTGGTATCCTAACTGTGCCCACTCACAAAACAAAAACTTTTGCAAACTCCTTCTCAGTTGCCGCTGTCCGCCTCTGGAACAAACTGCCCCTTACCTTGCGCAAAATTCAATATCCTGCTGCTTTTAAGAAGAAGTTGAAGCATTTCCTACTATCATCCTCATAACGTTCTCCATAAAATTAATGTACGAGGCCAATCCTCTCATATGTCAAATAGCAAAGCTAGCGTATCCTATCTTGCTCCTGAGATGCCTTCCTCTTCATCTATGTCTATTAGCCACGTAATCTTCTTTTCCTTTATACTTCCTTAATTATGTTTCATCATGTCTCTCTATTCTTCTCCTCACTTCACCATGAGTCTCCCTCATACTCCCTGCTGCTAGCACTCCTATCTAAAATCTATCTCTTCAATAATGTCTAATTATAACAGTACTTATGATCTACGAATATAAACTCTATATGTATGTGTCTTTACCGTGCGACTGCTACGGTCGGAGGTTCGAATCCTGCCTCGGGCATGGGTGTGTGTGATGTCCTTAGATTAGTTTGGTTTAAGTAGTTCTAAGTTCTAGGGGACTGATAACCACAGCAGTTGAGTCCCATAGTGCTCAGAGCCATTTGAACCATTTTTTGTATGTGTTTTTCCAGGTGTACCTTTCTAATTGTTTATTTCACTTTTTGTACTAGATGTAGTTTAACATGCCTACTAAAACATATGAATGTAAAATAAGTAGAATGCCTGGTCAGATGTAAGAGAGGGCCTGATGGCCCTAATCTTGCCAGGTTAAATAAATAAATAAATAAACCAGTCCAGGCGATAGCAGCGTCATCTGGCGAGGAAAGAATGCCAGTCAGACAGATGCACAGCGCATGTAATATCAGTCAGCTTGTTGTTTGTGCGTAGAATGGGGAAAGTATGCGATCTGTTTGACCGAGGGCGGATTGTAGTGGCCCGGGCCTCGGCACAAGCATTTCGGTTCAAATGGCTCTGAGCACTATGGGACTCAACATCTTAGGTCATAAGTCCCCTAGAACTTAGAACTACTTAAACCTAACTAACCTAAGGACATCACACACACCCATGCCCGAGGCAGGATTCGAACCTGCGACCGTAGCAGTCCCGCGGTTCCGGACTGCAGCGCCAGAACCGCTAGACCACCGCGGCCGGCAAGCATTTCGGAAAACACATGATTTGTCGGTATTCGAGGAGTGCTGTGAGTGTCTTCAACACGTGGCGAAACCAAGGTGAAACTACGTCCAGACGTAGTGGGGTTGAGCGCCCACCCATCATTACAGATGTTGGATGTCGTTGGCTAGGCAGACTGGTAAAACACAAGAGACGGCGAACTGTAGCAGAACTAATATTAGATTTTAATGCTGGGTAGAGTATAAATGTCTATGAACACACAATGCACCGAACATTCCCAACGATGAGGCTCGGCAGCAGACGAAACATTCTTGTGCCATTGTTAACACCAAGACATCAGCAACTAATGTTGTAATGTGTGATGAATCTCGATATCTTCTTCATAATTCCAATGGGAGGTCGCGAATCCATCGACTTCCAGAGAAGCAACTTCTTCACACCTGTACTGCGAAACGGAGGCAAGCCGGCAGTGGCTCCATAATGTTGTGGGGAAAATTCACGTGGGCGTCCATGGGTCCAGTGGAGCTCGTGCAAGGCACCATGACCCCCCAGGGGGCTCGCCACTCTTTGGAGGGTTCGTGCCTATCTAGCACAGGGCCCCAGGCTTTGCGGCATTTTTCCCTTCCGTGCTGCATGTCTATCCTATTGCTATTCTTTTTCCCATCCCTTGGGGAACATGTATGGGCTATTCTTGGGAACCTTCTGCATTCTGTCAGTGACGTGCGAACAGTCTTACCTTTCTAGAAGGAAATTTTCACTATACAGCGGAGTGTGCGCTGACATGAAACTTCCTGGCAGATTAAAACTGTGTGCCGGACTGAGACTCGAACCCGGGTTCGAGTCTCGGTCCTTCACACAGTTTTAATCTGCCGGGAAGTTTCAGTCTTACCTTTAATTTTTGCTCCCTTTTCCTTTCTTTGTTTCCCTTCCCCTCTCGTTCTTCTGCTTCGGCGTTTGAGCATCCTCTTTTTTCTTCCTTCTCTCTGTGCACTCCTGAAGGCTGGCCAATGCATCTAATGCGTAACAGGTATCTCGGTAACGCGTAATTCCCAGCCTCAGATCGACAGGTAGGGTTAGGATGTACACCCTAGTACAGGCCAGGCCCAGTGAGGGGTGATTACCTGAGCTGCAACCTTCCCAAATGGCCGATTGGTCCCTCCGTCAGGTGTTCGGGATATGTGACCTGAGGTGTGAACAATCACCTAAGGCGTGTGCGCCCCTATGAGAAGGGAGCCGCCAGTTGGAAGGAGCTCGCCATGGGAGATGCTGCCAATCGCAATGAGTCAATCATCTTCCCACTCAACTACTACAAAACGTAAACGCAACGAGGCTAATGATTCAAAGACCCTTCCCGCTGCACCACAGGTCCTCGTGGTCTCATCCACAGAAGATGATCAGTCTTTCGCGACAGTAAATTCGTTTATTATTCAGAAACGTATAGATGCTATTGCTGGCCCTGTGAAATCCTGCTCTCATTTATCGAATGGCACTTTGCTTCTGGAGAGCACTTCTGATTCTCAAGCACAGCATCTGGTTGCTGCCTCGCTTCTCCACGGCTACCCTGTTTGTGTCGAGGCCCATAGAACTTCGAATTCTTCCCGTGGTGTGATTTACACCAGGCTGCTGGACGGTCTAACCATGGTCGAAATACAATCTTACCACTCTGATCAGGGTGTCATGGCCATTCATCATGTCATTGAAAAGGTAGATTCCTCCTTAGTGCCCACCTGCAATCTTTATCTCACCTTTGATAGATTGGTGCTTCTGTCGAAGCTCAAAGCAGGCTTTGAAATTATCACTGACCGGCCATATCTTCTGAACCTGATGCGCTGCTACTAGTGTCATCGCTTTAATCACACTAGAACATCTTCTCGACACCCAGCCTTATGTGTCACCTGTGGTACGGATGCACGCGAGGGCGATTGTCCACCTCCTTCTCCCCACTGTATCAACTGCAATGGCGGCCATGCCGTCTCCTCTCGCGAGTGTCCTGTGTATCTTGATGAGTGGGCTGTTCAAGGGATCTGGATAAAGGGAAAGGTGCCTTATACAGTTTCTCGCAAGTTACTGGCTAGTCGCAAACTCTGTATTCTCCCGTCTGGTACCTATAGTTCTTTTCTTGTTACCCCTCGCTCCGTGACAAGGACATGACTACGCAGACATGTGACCTCCAATTCAGCTTTGAGGTCTTGAAATCGCCCAGTGTCAAGGTAACATCGCCATCCCCCCGTCCAGCTGTGCAACAAGCCGTCAATCCCTCGATTCAAGGCGTGAAACCACCAGCTACACAACCGAGAGGCCGGAAAGGACAGAAGGAGTACTCCCATGAAGACCTTCTCCGTCCTTCCAGCCTAACAAGCCGAGTCTTCATCTACCCATAAAGACTCGAAGAAGTCTTCCAAATGCAAACACGCTTCTCCTTTGCCACCTCGAAGATCCTCTTGTGTGCCCCGTAGTAGCGGCTCTTCACCAGCTGTCACTCGGCAGTGCCCAAAGTGACACCCCCTCCTCTCTTTATCATGACTCTCTTCCAATGGAACGTACGCAGCCTACAGTCCCACAAAGAAGATTTAGGGCTGCTTTTAGCGTCTTTAGCGTCGCAGCGTCCCTTTGTGCTCTCCCTTCAGGAAACGAAATTGCGCCCTCACGACCGCTTTCAGCTTTCATACCGATTCGTTTTGACCTTCCCCTGAGGTCAGTATTCCCTGTTATGGGGGCGTCATGCTGCTCGTATGGGATGCCATTCATAGTCAACCCGACTCACTGACTACCAATCATCAAGCTGTGGCAGTTCGCATTTTCCTTCCCCACCAGACTTTTTTCCTTCTATATAACATATGTTCCTCCATCATTCGCTGTCACCAGAGCAGACTTCCTTCAAATAATTTGGCAGCTACCTCGCCAATTTTTGCTACCCAATGACTAATGCACATCATCCCCTTTGGGATTCTCCCAGGACCTGTTAGAGAAATGCCCTCTTGGCTGACCTTCACCTCCTCTGCCTTCACACTGGAGCAAGCACTTTCCTTTCCGACTCCTCGCACACCATTTTCCCTTTGGACCTATCCCTCTGCACTGCCCGACTTCCCCATTGTTTTGAGTGGTCCGTTCTTTCTGACACCTACTGGAACGACCATTTCACAAGTGCTATCCGTTTGCTGACCCCTACCCATCCTTGTGCGAGCCTAAATGGCAGCTTCATAGGTCTGACCGGCAGCTTCACTCATTCCTGGCGCCCTTCAAAAACTAAATTTCCCCAGTTGTGATGCCTAGGTGGAATATCTCACAAACGTTATCACTACTTCTGTAGAACGTTCCACTAACAGCACTTCCTCTCTACCACATCGTGTCCCAGTCCCTTGGGGGGCTGAGGCATGCCACGACGCAACTCGCGCACGTAGACGTGTTCTCCCGTTTTTAACCGCCACCCTAAGCTGGAAAACTGCATTCATTATAAACAGATGCGGGAAAGGTGACATCGCGTTCTTTGGGATAGCAATAGAGCTAAATGGATTTCATTCACTAGTTCTTTTAACAGTTCCACACCTTCCTTTGTCATGTGGGCCAATGGGCCAACCTCCGACTGCTCTCTGGAACCAAGATCCCTTCCCCATTTTCCGGCCTGACAGTCGCTGACGATTTCACCGTGGACGCTATTCCCATCTCCAACACCTTGGGACGCCATTTTTCGGAAGTTTCGAGCTCTTCCTACTATCACCTGCCTTCCTCCATCGCAAACGAGCGGAGAAGGCTCGGGCGATACCCTTCTCTTCTCCGAATCGTGAGTTCCTCAATGCCGTCTTTACTATGAGGGAGCTAGGTCATGCTGTCAGTTCGCCTTCATGCTCCGCCCCAGGGCCAGACGCCATCCACATTCAGATGTTGCAACACCTTTCTCTTCCGAGAAAGCACTTTCTGCTTAACACATACAACTGCATCTGAGCAGAGGGCACATTTCCTGGACGCTGGCGTGAAGCCACCGTCATAGCCATACTTAATCCCAGTAAGGACAAGAACCTACATTCCAGTTACCTCCCCACCTCTCTTACCAGCTGAGTTTGCAAGGTGATGGAACGTAAGAGGTGTGGTGGCTCGAATCTCGACATTTACTAACCAATGCACAGAGGGCATTTCGAGTGCGGCGTTCTGCTGTTGACCATCTCTTTACATTGTCAACCCATGTCATGAATGTTTTTCTGCGGAAATCCCAGACCTTGGCCTTGTTTTTCGATTTGGAGGAGGCCTACGACACCTGCTGGAGAAGTGGTATCCTCTGTACTCTTTACACGTGGGGATTCCTTGGGCCACTGCCCTGTTTTCTCCGGCCATTTTTACAAGATCCAGCTTTCAAGGTGCTTGTGGATTCTGCCTTATCGGACACCTTTATCCAGTAAAATGGTGTGCCTCAGGGTTCCATCGTGAGCGTCGTCGTTCTCTTTGCTATCGCCATTAACCCTATAATGGCCTGTCTCCCGACAGGCATCTCCCGCTTTGCCATCTATATCAGTTCCCCACGGATCTGTCTCACTGAGCGGCGTCTTCAGCGCTATCTTTATCGTCTTTACTCCTGGACCTTAGACAATGGCTGTCGCTTTTCCCCTGACTATACTGTATGTATGAATCTCTGATAATGCAAATGGTTCCTCCCACCATCTTGGGCCTGTTGCCATTCCATTCGTTGAAACTACGAAGTTTCTGGGGATCATGCTCGATAGGCAACTCTCTTGGTCCGCCCATGTGTCATACCTGACAGCCCACTGTATGCGGTCCCTCAATCTCCTACGTATCCTTAAGTCTAGGAGACTGATGACCTCAGATGTTAAGTCCCATAGTGCTTAGAGCCATTTGAACCATCCTACGTGTCCTTAGTGGTACTTCCTAGGGTGCTGATCGAACCACTCTCCTTCATTTTTACCGGTCCCTTGTCCATTCGAAACTTGACTACTGGTGCTTTGTTTACGCATCTGCACGCCCATCCCTCTTACACCGTCTCAACACTATCCACCATCATGTAATCTGTTTAGTCACAGGCGCATTTACACCAGTCCGGCTGAGAGTCTGTATGCTGAAGCTGCTAAACTATCACTGTCCTACCGCCATGACTTTCTCCTGAGCAGGTATGCATGCCGTTTATTGCCATGCGTGGCCACCTGTTCTATGCATCCTTGTTCGATGATTCCTTTGATCGTCAATATGGGGTTTGTCCCTCTTCTGTGTTACCTGTTACCTCCTGGAGTCCGCTTTCACCACTTGCTACTGTGGCTTAACTTCACACTATCTGAAACTTTCCCGGTGGGTGTAAACCCTTCACCACCTTGGCTTCGTGAAGCGGCCCATGTTAAAGTTTGCCTTCATTCGCTTCCTTAGGCCACTACTCCAGCCTCGGTCTATCGCCTCCAGTTTCACGACCTTCACATGGAACTTTGTGTTGTTCCTTTGTCTACACTGATAGCTCTAGGATTGACCATGCGGCCGGGTGTGCCTTCGTCTTTGACACCCGTTTCTTTCGATATCGTTTTCCAGCACACTTCTCAGTATTTACAGCCGAGCTTTACGCCTTGTATCAGGCCACAGAGTACATCTGGTGACACAGACTTTGCAGTTGTCTGCTAAGACTCACTCAGCGGCCTCCACAGTACAGTGCGGTGTTCACTGCTCATCCCTTAGTGCAGTGGGTCCAGGAAAACTGTCACTTGCTCGCTCTTGATGGAGCCAGTGTCATGTTGCTGTGGGTCCATGGTCATGTCGGTCAGCCAGGAAACGAGGCTGCTGACGCTGCTGACAAGGTTGCTGTCATACCTCAGGCCGCGAGTACCTATATTCCATCCAATGACTTCTTCATTGCTGTCTGTCAGGAGGTGGAGTCCCTGTGGCATCGCCAATGGGCCTTCCTTCATGGGAATAAGAATCGGCTTATTAAGCCTCTCCCAGCGCCTTGGAAACCTACCGTACATTTTAACTCGGCTGCTTATTGGACACTGCCTTTTTAGCCATCATCAGTTGCTAAGTGGCGCTACCCTACAACTTTGTACAGATAGGCCACTTCCATCTGGAGTGCCCTTTTTTTAATAATTTACGTTCCAACTTGGGTTTGCCGTCTGATTAATCAGCCGTTTTAGCGAATGACGTGCGGGCTGTCGACTGCGTGTTACTTTTTGTCCGCCGAAGCAATATGGCGAAAGCCATTTTATTTTTAATTTAGAACCACCATTCCTGTCTTTGTTTTTTAGCTTTTTTCACGTGCCTGTTTTTAGCTGTCTCTTTTTCTTCCATTGGGACTGACGTAAAGTCATTTAGCTCCTCTCCTCAAGGCACCATGACGGCCAAGGAGTATCGTACACTGGCCGCAGACAATGTACACCCCTTCATGAGAATCAAGTTTCCCTACAGCAGTGGCATTTTTCAGCAAGATGTTGCTCCATGTCACAAGGCCAAAAGTGTGGTGGAGTGGGTGGATGAAAACAGTGGAGAGTTCGAGTTGATGTGCTGGCACCCGATCTCGCCAGATCTGAACCTGGTCGAACAAATGTGAGATGTGTTTGAAAGTGGCGTCACAGCTCATCACCTCATCCCCAAAATTTACGGGAATTAGGTGACTTGTGTGTGCAGATGTGGTGAGACCCCCTCCAACGCCCTACCAAGGCATCACTGCTTCCATGCCACTACACGCCGCCGCTGTTATCCGTTTAAAGGTGGACATACCAGCTGTTAGGCAGGTGGCCATAATGTTCTGGATGATCAGTGCACATTTTTAATATACCCGTGGATTCATTTCCGAGCTGTAGTTCACGGTTTCTATAAGTTGTATTTATTATACCAGCAAAAGCTGCTACTCAACAAAGGACGAGGTTTAGAATCTACCGGGTGATAACGCTATGTCTAAAATAGTATCTAAGTAAAGTTTTATGGATTAGCGTATTTAGATGTCACAGTCCAAGTCTTTCATAAAACTGACCCACCAACAATAAAATCACCGTTATCCATAAGCACACCAAAATCGTCATCTCCATCACCACCTAGAATGCATCATCACTACCACCATTACAGCATCTCAGCCATTTGACAACTTCATCAATACAAGTGTACTCTCCAGATTTTACTACTCGTTACTTCAGCTACTTGCCACTGCTGTCGGGAAACGTGAAGTCATGAAGGGGTGCAAGTTGTCTGCAGCCATGCTGTTGTTACTTATTTTATAATGTCGATTTCCATTGAGTGCTTATCTCGTCTTTCATCATCTGGAATCCTGTTCAGAGTTTCTGGCAAGTAGAGGGAATTTTTAGTGACGAAGAAGGACAAGGAGGGTGTGTGTGTGTGAGTTTTAGAGAGAGAGAGAGAGAGAGAGAGAGAGAGTGTAGAGAGAGAGAGAGAGAGAGAGAGAGAGAGAGAGAGAGAGAGGTAGAGGTGGGAGGGAGGGGGGAGATACGACGATTTGGCTGCGAAATCTGTTTCAAGTTTCTTCGACAAGAGATCTGAATAAAAAAGAAAAAACAGCTTACGTGAGAGAAGGACTCGCGCACTGAGCTTTCCGTGCAAACTTAATTATGTATGCAGGCAGTTCATCCATTCAGGAAATAAAAATTTGTACCATCTCGCATGTTACCCACATTGATGCTGGCAAGATTCCCATCCCAGTGATTCTAAGGTTTTCGAAATTGTTTTAATTTCTAGTTTTCCATTAGAGAACAAATTACAGAATAAATATTTTTCTGGCTATATATTTACATATGAAAAGTTTTCGGATTTATTTCCTTATATTTTATTGTGAGACAATGCTTCTCGCGGAATTTCACGATTCTACGTCAGCGAATGCCCTACACGTTTTGATAAATGAGCTTATGAGTATCAAACATGTAAATCAAATCGAGGTATGTATTGTTATACCGCTAAGACCCTGTAGATCCTGGTATGTGACATAAATTTCAACTTGATACGTATGTCCGTTCTTGAGGAAAAGGAGTCCTTAACAGACGGACCAACAGCCGTCACATACAAATGTTATATAATAACAGACTACAATTTTGGGATATTTTGCTTTTGTTCTACTGTGAAACCTTATTTCTTGCCAAATATCATAAGTGTATGCCAACGATAAGACTGCTTTCGGCTTTGAAGAACGCGTTTTCGAGCATTAAAATATGTGTCATACACTACTGGCCATTAAAATGGCTACAGCAAGAAGAAATGCAGATGACACACCGGTATTCATTGAACAAATATATTATACTAGAACTGACATGTGATTACATTTTCATACAGTTTGGGAGCACATATCTTCAGAAATCGGTACCCAGAACAACCACCTCTGGCTGTAATAACAGCCTTGATACCCCTGGACATCGAGTCAAACAGAGCTTGGATGGCGTGTACAGGTACGGCCGCCCATGCAGCTTCAACGTGATACCACAGTTCATCAAGAGTAGTGACTGGCGTATTATGACGAGCCAGTTGCTCGGCCACCATTGACCAGACGTTTTCAATTGATGAGAGATCTGCAGAATGTGCTGGCCAGGGCAGCAGTCGAACATTTTCTGTTTCTAGAAAGGCCCGTACAGGACTTGCAACATGCGGTCGTGCATTATCCTGCTGAAATGTAGGGTTTCGCAGGGATCGAATGAAGGGTACAGTAACGGGTCGTAAAACATCTGAAATGTAACGTCCACTGTTCAAAGTGCCGTCAATGCGAACAACAGGTGACCGAGACGTGTAACCAATGGCACCCCATACCATCACGCCGTGTGATACGCCAGCATAGCGAAGACGATACACGCTTCCTATGTGCGTTCACCGCAATGTCGCGAAACATGGATGTGACCATCATGTAGCTGTAAACAGAACCTGGATTCATCCGAAAAAATGACGTTTCGCCATTCGTGCACCCAGGTTCTTCGTTGAGTACACCATCGCAGGCGCTCCTGTTTGTGATGCAGCCTCAATTGTAACCGCAGCCATGATCTCCGAACTGATGGTCCATGCTGCTGCAAACGTCATCGAACTGTTCGTGCAGATGTTTGTTGTCTTAGAAACGTCCCCATCTGTTGACTCAGGGATCGAGACGTGGCTGCACGATCCGTTACAGCCATGCGGATAAGATGCCTGTCATCTCGACTGCTAGTGATACGAAGCCGTTGGGATCCAGCACGGCGTTCCGTATTACCCACCTGAACCCATCGATTCCATATTCTGCTAACAGTCATTGGATCTCGAACAACGCGAGCAGAAATGTCGCGATACGATAAACTGCAATCGCGTTAGGCTACAATCAGACCTTTATGATAGTCGGAAACGTGATGGTACGCATTTCTCCTCCTTACACAAGGCATCACAAGAACGTTTCATCAGGCAACGCCGGTCAACTGCTGTTTAAGTATGAGAAATCGGTTGGAAACTTTCCTCCTGCCCGCACGTTGTAGGTGTCGCCACCGGCGCCAACCTTGCGTGAATGCTCTGAAAAGCTAATCATTTCCATATCACAACATCTTCTTCCAGCCGGTTAAATTTCGCGTCTGTAACACGTCATCTTCGTGATGTAGCAATTTTAATGGCCATTAGTTTACATAGCCGTAACTTTGACTGCATTGACTTAGTAGCAACAAGTACCCACAAGCCTTAATATGTGACATAATTTTCGACTTCATACCCCTATTCGTCCCTGAGGAAAAGGGTTTTTAACCGTCCGACGGAAAGACAGACTGACAGATAACAAATGAAAAAACATTGCTTTTGGTGTTATATAACCACAAATTCTCAACTATAGTATTTTTTTTTATTTACTTATACCGCGAATCCTCACTTTTTGCCAAATTCCAATATTCTAGGCCAACGGGAAGCACCACATAACTTTTCATAATTGTGTTTGCGATAGCAAATTATGACTAAATTGCCGTATCTTTTGATTGTACTGACTTAAAAGCCTACATTTATTACATCGCCAAGACACTATACACCTTAGTGTGTGACATAGATTTCAACTTGATACGTCTAACCGTTCCTAAAAGAAAAAAAAAGGGTTTTTAATAATCGGACAGTTAGACATACGAACAACTAGGTGATGTTATAATCGTTCAGCTTTTACCTATCGTGGTGTGGAACATTAAAAAAGTATGAAGGATAGAGTTTAACGTTCAGTCCACAGCGAGATCATTAGAGACGGAGAAGAGAACCGGTGACCTGACGTCACTTCGTAGAGCGGTATTCCGACTACAGAGATTTCTCGCTGCGAACGTAATAAACGATACGAAATTACAAAACTAATAAATATAAACAACCTTGTTTACAATGGAAACATTATAAATGTGAAATGTTTTCCCGCTAGGACAGTAATCGACGGACACAGCCTTTCGTTCAGGCGGCCCAGGGAAACGTCGTAAGACCGTTTACGCTGTACAACCGGTAAATTTATAGGTGGATAACATTTTCTTTTCCTTCTGCGGAGGTCATTGTTCTGAAGGATGCGATCTTCCCTTCTTACTGTTTAACTGAAACCACCTCTAATGATAGTTATACCTTACGGTCATGAGAAGGATTTCATGTGTATTCACTCGTCAAAAATAAAAACTGAAATTTTCTGACGTATGTAAATATTCAATGTTGTTGTCAAACCAGTTCTGTGTTTGACTACGGCATGCAATGTTAACGCGTGTCGAAATTTAAATTTTGTATGTGGGCAGGCACGAAATCGTGTACGAGAAAATAGGCTTAAGCTTTGATTGACAGTCGTAATGAGTGATATCAAACTGACAGTCAAAGACCAAATATAAATATTTCAAGTTCGGATAGTACTAACAGAGACTTCACTCTTCAATCAGATGATGCCGTTATGTATTAGAGAAAAATATCGAGTAAAAACTCTAAATATGTGCTGTCATGTTTGGACAAGATCTGCGCCTGACAAAAATATTTCGCAGCTCAAAATGAGGAGTGCAATAAACACATGCGCTTTACGAAACTATCACTGTCCCAGGAGGAGTAATCAGACAAAAATCAGCTGATATAAGCAAATGCTCGGAGACTTGAAGCAGAACTGGTTGTGTTGGTTTCGTCGTCTACCACATATATATATATATATATATATATATATATATATATATATATATATATATATATATATATATATATATATGCGAGACTTCGGAGTCTGCCCCCTCCATTGATCACCTCCTCACAGAAAGTGTCCTGATTTACTAACACTGTCATAAATCTCCCCCCTCCCCCCAGTCCTACCATTGGCAAAATGGCTTTGTTAATAGCGACCATCTCACTTACAGTTTTAAAAATCCCCCCCCCCCCCCACATGTCCTCACTGTAAAAGACTTCCATTTCCTCAAAGAATGTCCCAACCTCACCTCCCCACGCATCTGCTCCACATGCAATGATGCCCACCCTAACTACTCCACCAAGTGCAAGGCTATGTTGCCACTTGTCAAACGCAGTTAACAGTACCTGTCTGTCGTATTGATAATCTTTTCTGTCCCAGTAACTCACTATGCCCAACTCTCACTGCCAAAGAAATCATCAGATTCCTCACTATTGTCATCCAAAATATTCACCCCTTCCAATGACCCTGTAACCTACAGCAAATTTCTCTTTGTGTTCACTCTGTTTTCCATATCAATATACAGGCCACCTCCTCCCATGACAGAGTCCACTTCATTTTCACTCATCTTCAGAACCTCATTTAACCTCTATAACCCCTCATTCACACAACCCACTCCCTAGGCTCCAATCATGGTTTGACAGCAATACAGCATCTCAATAACACATCATCCGACTCCTACCTATGAACAAGATGCTTTTCATGCTTACCCTGTCCCACAACAGTGTCGGTACCATCACCCTTAATGATGATATTTGTTTTTGTGGGGTGCGTAGTCATCAGCCCATGTACAGTGTCCCAACTTTTACACAGTCCGATTTTAGCTTCGTTCATAAATGATGATGATGATGAAATGATGGGGACAACACAAACACTGGGTTCACCCTTAATATAATATTCCTCCAGTTATATCACACTATTCGAATTTTTCTCTATATATGCCTCCATAAGAAAATTGGCTTCCCCTGGGCATAGGTGGAGATATAATCGTTTACCACAAAAACATGCCTGCTTAACCACAAATCTAACTCAATAATCACACTGAACACCTTATCCTTTGCCTCTTTTTCAAAACCTTAACTGTTACCTGTGCTACTATCTACATCTGACCTAACAATCCCATCCTATTTGATGATTGTACTTTTCCCCCTACATTTGTTGCCCCTGACATCAACATACGTAGTAGGTACCCTGCAGAGCTTCAGTGTTGGTGTCTGTCTACAGACTCACTCACTCACTGCAGAGCACCTGTCCTGAAAGCAATACCCTCTCAGATACCATCTGAAAACCCTCTTAGAAACCCACTGTAGAAGTTCTCAACCACGAATCTGTCCTCTCACCAGTCCTACACACTACCATACTCATGTGATCCTGTCCCTGTCTCCATCCAAAAGTTGTCCATGACTATTCCTGTGTCAACTTGAATGCCTGCTGGTTCCGAATAAGAAGTCACCCCTAACCTTCCAGCAATCTGATGGTATCCCCCAAGACGAAGCCTTCCTGCCCATATGACTAAGTAAGCCATCTATCCTTATGACCACACTCTCTCTAGCCATAATCGTTCTCTGTGAAACTAGTCGTTTATACCGCTCTTCCCTATGGATTTGTGACCAGTGTACATTCACATACCACTGGTAAATAAAGAAAAATGTTAAAAATTTACTCTGTGTCAAAAACCGTCAGGACTGTTGTCAGACATACACCAGACTCAATACTACATTACAAATTAGCTCCTCAAAACACAGGAAAGCAGTCCCCTAACTTACTGGCGCTTATCCCGTACCTCACGACCTAATGCTCCACATCAACCTTTCCATACCTGATGACCTGAGAAGAGCCCATTACTTAGCATTCTATCTGTATAACATCTTCTTAATCAGTGACGATCCTCACTTTGACCTCTTCCAATTCTCTACTATCCGCAACCATCCAGTCTGCTGAGTCACAACCCTGGCTCTCAGCTTCTGGTACTTGAACAACATACCAGAAGAAGAGTTAAAAATACCACAACCACAGCATATAACACAAAACAAGTACTTCACAGGAAACACAACACATCCTGCAGTCACAGCTGTTTTATCTAACGACACCCTAAAAATTCCCCTCTCTCCTTTCTCATCACACTCACAGCCCATTATACCGCTATCCTCTGCACAGGCTACTATCCTGACCAGTAAAAAACCTCCAAAATCCTGGTTTCCCTCAGACCAAACAAACATCCCACTGATACCCTCTCGTACCACCCCATCTTCCTCACCTCAGTGTACAGCAAGGTCTCTGAATTGGTCCTCTCCCAATACATCCACATACATCTGCAGCAACACCATCTACTTCCTATTAACCAGTGCAGCTTCTGTCCCACCTCCTATCCCAACAGCTCGACATCTGTAAACCCACCATATTTGTCTCCCATGACATGGAGAAAGTATACAACTATGTGCGGCAGTCCCGTCTCTTTTTCATACTCCAGGCTATGCACTTCCACTCAAGTATGCCCACCTTATTGCATCCTTTCTCTCCAACCGCCCATCCAGTGTCATAGTTAACAACTCCAATTTCCATACCTTACATCCCACTGCAGGAGTGCCCTAATGTTCTGTTGTCTCCCCCTTGTTTAATTCTTATACAATGCTGATATACCCAAACAACCTCCCCAACAACTTCCCCCAACCACCACCTTCACAACCACCACCTTCAGTATGCTGTTGACACTACTTTCATCGCCCTCTATCCAGAAACATTATCTTTTACGTACATACTAGCTATCTAGCAAACTCACTAAAATACCTGGGACTAACCATTCACAGGCAACTAACGTGTAAACCTCACCTACTAACCATCCAACAGAGAGCCCACACAATAGACTAAAACAACTTAGACTACTAACTGGCCAGACTTGGGGATTGCAACCCTCCAGTGTCCTCCATACCTACTAACCTTGATGCAACCCTCATTTGCTTTGCAAAGGTTGCATGGATCTCAGTCCCACCAAAGTTCTATCAGTCCCGCCAGATCCTGGATCGCCATACACTCAGCCTTGCTTTCTGCATCCCCTAAAAGGTTGCTTTACCAATTCACCAAATTCCTGCCTCTTCTTACTCACATTGAACACCTTTGAACAATCTACACCATCTGCAAGCTCGAAACCTATAATCCTATAGTCTCCCCTCTGTTTTCCAATCCTCATAGGCTGCTGTGAGTCTACCATCGAATCCACGAACCCTACACCTATGCACCCTCTACATACTCTTGCAAAGAAACTTCAACCATCTCCCCCTCCCAGATCATGAGTTCCACCCCAACATTTACCCATCCTACGAGCTTTAAGCCCACCCTAATCATTCAATCTCTTCAGAACCTTCCCTCCCTCACCTTCCCCTATTTCCTTATCCTCTATTTTCCACCATCTGCATTTCTTTCCCCACTCCCCTTTTCCCTGCAACTATTAGCATCACCAAATCCCCTCTCTACTCCACCCCTTCTTCTGTCCCAACACTCACTTGTACCTCATCCTTACACCACCACATACCTACCTTCCTCACCGGTCAACATTTATTCCTTCAACAACAGACACACTAGCCCAGAGCAAGTCCTTCAGGTTCTTAGTGACAGGACAGTGCTTCTTGTAAATATCAGTGTTTCGGCATCAAGATTTAAATATTTTTAAATGTGCACTTCTTATGTTTTGTTTGATCTTTTATTGGTACTGTTTTTAACTATTAGCGCAAGACACGATATCTCATGTACATATTAACACTTAAGTTTCATTTCTCACCTCTAAAAAACTTTTCCCCCGTATTGGTTTCTTGTTTTTTTTCGTCTTATTTAATTTTTGTTGTTAATTGCCTGAAGAGGAGGTCGCCTGTGTCGCTGACAGACACTACCGCCCGTATGGGGTGTGGGGGATGTAATAACAATAAAGAAAGGAATAACAATAAAGAATGTAGCCCAAGGTCTTGGAAGGCGATAACTCGGTTGAGGGTAGATGAAAACGAATGTGATTGCCAAATAGAGTTTACCTATAGTCAATTAATATTTACATTCGTGCCATATTTAACTGCACTTTTCGTCATAAAACCCAAAATTGCAAGGAAAATTCAAGAAACGTATGTTAGATAATTCATAAGGCGAGAATGAAATTTCATTAGTTATTCAAGGCGTATTTCACATATATCACCCATCTCAAAGCACACTGTTCAAGTACTCAGTTTACACACTCTATAGGAGAAAAAATATCTCTTCAATTGCGCTGACATAATTCATTAGGCCAAAAATATCAGTTAGCAGATACACTTGTCAATAACTGTTAGTTGCTTCCAGTGATGAATCACAGAGCAACATCTACTATGCCGGCCGAAGTGGCCGTGTGGTTCTCGACGAGACCGCTACGGTCGCAGGTTCGAATCCTGCCTCGGGCATGGAGGTGTGTGATGTCCTTAAGTTAGTTTTATCTAGTTCTAAGTTCTAGGTGACTAATGACCTCAGACGTTGAGTCCCATAGTGCTCTGAGGCATTTTTTTTTTTAACCGACTTCTACTGTGATGAATCGCGTAAGTAGCAGAAGTCACATGAACCGCATTTTAACGACGATATTGTGTGGAAGAGTACAAGTTTTGAATTCTTGAACGGTGATTTTGAACTGTGACTATGAACTACCGAAAAGTACCATTCACAGAAATGATTTCGGAAAGTCACAGTTTAGCCCTTTCTTCCTGATGGCTGGTGGAATAGGCCGGGAAAAATTTCCCTGTCAGCAAGACGCTACGAAACTCGTGTTGCGAGCTGGGAGCTATTATTATCTGTCGGAAACGCTCTCTGGCGAGGCAGCGCGAGATGAGCGGAAGATCCGCGAGACGTTTAGAGTAATCCCGGCGGCGAGCCGAGGGCGGATCAAAGCATTGCCGTAGAAGACGCGCCTCAGACGTGGGTAAACAGAACTGCGGCCGCCTTGGGGAGAGCTAAGTGACGGAGTGGAGGTCGCCGCCGAGTTCTTCCACCAGTTCCCGTGGATATGAAGCGGCTCAGAGTGTTTGCAGAAAGCCAGAGGGGCCCGTCGGATAAACCGCTTACTTGCCGTCTTCTGTTTGTCTCCAAGCAATGTTCTGTTTCCAGAAAGTACTTCCTAAACAACTTTCCCCCTCAGCAATAGCAATGAAAAGCATGGAACACTCGTTCGTACATATTTGTATACTGTGAGATGAGTCCCACCTCAGCAATAGCAGTGAAAAGCATAAAACACTCGTTCGTACATATTTGTATACTGTGAGATGAGTCGCCTCAGCGACATCAAGACGGGAAATTTTTACTTACTTATTATTTTTTCCTTTCGTTCGGTGAAGAATGCTGCCGAGTACGGCTTTCCAAATTCTTTTCGGTAAATTCAGGGAAATGAATTAAATACCATGAAATATGTAACGTTTTTGGGTAATTGTCCCTATGCCTGTACCTGCCAAATAGGGAACGTTGTGTAGATTTATTAGGGGACAGTCATTCCAGCCTAAAAATGAGATGCATGAACACTGTAATGTTATGCAAACTGTGATAAACTAAACTGGGTGACATCTTCTTGCTTTGTGATCATTCACTGGACGCAGTGATCATTCACTGAAGCAGCTGAGAAATATGTTTCTCATGTCCCATTGGCTGAGCATAGCACGACCTCGTAAGGAAGAGTTATTAGCTACCATTCGACAACAGAGACTCCATAATAGCCTGAGACAAAGGGGTGCTTGGTTTGAGGGTGAAGTTACATTGATAAAGACGTACATGCAGAGGGTGCGAGCCGTAAATAGTAAGGTATTTAATTGATTTACTTCAATTGTGTGTTATAACTAATCAAAGTGATTGCGAAAATTCTTCAAAGACATATCTCGTGATAATAAAAACTATCTCTTCATCCCTAAAATTTGTTCGAATACACATTACGAAAGCCAAGCGGTGGATTAATAGTTTCCGGTTATCCACAGTGAAGTCAAGATAAATATTGTCAATGGATTTACAACCAGGTCATATCTCCTTTGTGAGAGAGCCTCAGAAGGCGCAAAGCGAATGGAGGGAACATCCGTTACATCTGCCTCAAGGATACATGTCCACCTGAAACGCCAGCCTGAAGAAGTGTCTGGCTTTTACAACCAACACAAATTGTCACCTTCAGCAGTTGTCGAAAGGAGATGTTGTAAGAAGAATAGACAGATATGAATGAAAGCGGTGAGGATAAAATGACATGAAATGGTATCAGTGCAAACAGTTCACATATTCTGAGTCTGCACAGTAATCAGTATGTAATGCCACTTGAAAATTAAAATGAGTCCACTTAGGAGAAAGTCTGGAAATACTGTTCGATCGAATATCATAGGTGGAAACATAAATGACAATGAATGAATCAGGCCTAAAGGTGCACTAGTTAGCCAAACAGATAAGGAAACTGCTACCGATAAATAGGGAAGCCATGTTGGCGTCTTGGTCTGTCACAAAGTGTCAATCGTCTCTAAAAGCTAACGTCGATTTTCAATTTTCTATAGACACAGAGCAGCAGTCAAACAACCTCGTCCTCTCTCGGAATTTTCGTTTAAAGCACACAACAAAACACTGAAGCTCAGTGCCAGAGCACGATTCGAAATAGGATCCTCACTTTTAGATGGCAGATCACAAACCTTTTTAACGATGCAGGTACAAATATGCACCGCCAAAAAAGTTCCGAGATTTTATTCCTGAGTTGTAATAGACGTCAGC
This sequence comes from Schistocerca nitens, assembly GCF_023898315.1. Classification (NCBI taxonomy): domain Eukaryota; kingdom Metazoa; phylum Arthropoda; class Insecta; order Orthoptera; family Acrididae; genus Schistocerca; species Schistocerca nitens. The sequence goes on along the minus strand of NC_064620.1, from coordinate 194,467,015 downwards.
ATACAAACTACGGCGGCAGCGTGAACTGGAACCATCGATTAATGTGTACAAGGGTACTCTCGAAACCGATCATGCAAATAAAAAAAAAATGGAAAACAATTTACTTGTAACTGCTGCTTGTTATTCTCGACAACGCACTGAAGATGTGCAAAGTTTGTCCCTTACGCCTTGACGCCCGAACAAAAAGAACGCATGCACGTCTGCCACCACTTGACTGAAATTCGTATTGCAGACAGTTCTCGTTTGTGGAAGAATTCGTCACTAGTAATGAGGCTTGGTTTTATCAATACCAACCTACCACATACGACAAAGTGCTGAGATTCACAGGAAGGCTCAATGCTCTGACGGCACAACTGGCAATGAAACCAATACGATGTGTGGGTTGGAAAACTTCGCAAATAAGGATTTTTCTGACAGTTCCATACTATGGACATTCTGTGCACTGTACTCAAGAGGGGGGAAGGCTTCGCATGTAGGAAACATAAAGCATTAAAACTATTATTTTAGCTCTGTTCTATTTCTTATTAATCCAATCTCTAAGCTTTTTGGACTGACGGGGTAGGTTCAGTACGGAGTTTAAAGTGTCAGCCACTGCCATCAAAGCTCGTGATATGTAGTACGAAACCATGTGGATTAACCAAACAGCGACCCCGTGAAACTCATTCCCGCCGATTATTCCGCCATACTGAAAGGGCAGAAAAAAACGGCACCCAAGTTTATGCCAAACTTCCTGCCCTCTAATGGAAAGAAGCAAGCTGGAAGTCCCGGCGTCGAATTCGTAAATAAGGACGGAGAACAAGCTAGGATTAGGTGGGATGGGGAAGATATCGGCCGTGTCCTTTCAAAGGACCATCCTGGAATTCACGGAACATCTGAATCTGCAGGATCGGACAGAGATCTGAATCGTCGTCATCCCGAATTCGAATCAATTGTGCGAACCATTGCGCCGGCTTGCGTGGTCCATGTCTTCTGGAAGGCGTCACTTAGTGAACAAAACCGGCCTCAAAATTTTCATAGAAGACAGATCTCATCCTGTTCTTCTTTATGGAGCAAAGTCACCGAAATTAAAAGTAATTTCTTGAGTAGACCAATGGCTTGTTGTACGACTGTTACTGTTCGCGACGTACGTTCGTGAGATATGCAATAGGTTTTAGGAATGAGATGGGACGCTCCTTGAGGCTGTGTGCGAATGATCGCTCTCTGCTTGGGAAAGTAGCAACACCTGAAAACTGTAGAGAAAACAGGAATGCATAAAGAGAACCGATTTTTGCTGCAGGGACTGACAGATAAGGCTCAGCTCAAATAAATGTACTGTGCTAATTAGCTTATGCAAAGATTTACTGTCTAACATGAGTTACCTCGGAGTTGTTTGATGAAGCACGCAATTGCCTGTCAGCGGTCCACAGACCTCTTATGGTGACATGTATATCGACAGGGAGAAGCCTACTGGGCAGCTCAAAGTGTTCCTCGCATACGCTCTGCAAACCTAATTTCTCAATGTCTGGGTGAGAATGCAAAGTTGTGCAGCTGTCCTTCAAATAGCCTTTCAGTGATAGATGGCAGGGAAGGTAGGTCTACATTTGGAAATGGACCCTATCACGTGAAACCTGCACCAGGACATACGAGGGGCCGTACTCTACAGTGATGGCACCATTACTGTAGCTTCGACAAGGTTTCTCTCACAGGTGAAGCCACTTTATGGCAGCCCCACTTCCACCAGATTGAATATTAAGAAATCTGAGTGCTCCGTTTCGTTCCTACTGCTCTAAGACTCCAAATAAAAGACGACATCCTAAAGAAGACAGCTCTATTCCGATGGATCCTATTTAGTAGGAGCTGCCATTACCAGTACTGATGAAAAAGAGAGAGCCAACGCAGCCCCGATGTTTTTGGCCCGTGCACAACGCATTGCCATCAGACAAACAAAAGCTAAGCATCTGAAGGCCAAAATACTATACACAAGACCGTTGCATATTTCTTCAGCTTTCGCAGGAGTAAATGAGTGCTAAATGAGATTCACGAGCTATGGAAATGTTTTGGAACTGTGTATAATGGTCGTTTCACCCCTTGATGATGTTTCCAGTGTCTCTATACGATAAACATACCAACGGCATGACTACGTGGAATTTCTGAAGAGGCTTTATTCGTTGACTAGACTACTTACTGGTTTTATGCGATGCACAACGAATCCTCTACCGTGCCAATGTCTTCATCTCGACGTATCACCCAACGTCTTCAAATATTTGTTGGATACATGCTAACCTCTGTCTTCCCTCAATAGTTTTTACCCTGTACAACTTACACAGACATCACGGAAGGTATTCCTTGATGTCTCAACTCGCCTTAACATCCTCTTCCTTGCTCTTCTCACTGTCTACACATGTTTCTATTCTCACCATTTCTACAAAGAACCTCTTTATTACTTATAAGGCCATCTAATTTTCAATATCCTTCTATAGTACCACATCCCATACGCTTCATCGTCTTCTTGTCCGGTTTTCTAAGACCCCATGATTCACTTTCGTTCAGTGCTGTGCACCAAACACATCCTCAGATATATCTTCCCGAAATTATACTGTTGTATGATGTTAGGCCTTTTATGCAGAAACGATCTCTTCGCTTACGTTTGTATGCTTTTTACGTGGTCCTTTCTTCGCCGTCATATATTATGCTGCTTCAAAGTAAGCAAAGTCAGCAAAGTCATCAATTTCCATGTCTGTCGTTTCATTTTTCCTACTCCTCGTTAACCACGTTTCGGTTTACGCTCAGTTCATAGTGTGTGCTCATTAGACCATTCATTCTATTCAACGGGTTACGAAATTTACCTAACTTTCACTTGTGATGTTAACGTCAACAGCGTATGTTACGATATTAACGATATGCATCCACACTGAATTTTAGCGAAGTTAACAAAGTCATCAATTTCCATGTTTGCCGTTTCATTTTTCCTACACCTCGTTAACCACGTTTCGGTTTACGCTCAGTTCCTAGTGTGTGCTCATTAGACCATTCATTATATTCAAAGGGGCACGAAATTAATCCTAACTTTCACTTGTGATATTAACGTCAACAGCGTATGTTACGTTATTATCGACATGCATCCACACTGAATTTTAATCCCATTCATGAAACTTTTCATTTCCGACATTGCTTCTTTGATGCATTATACCCACTTTAAACCAAAAACTCCGTTCTTGGACTTCTAGTCTCATGCTTACCTTTGTTCTTGTACATATTGTGTGCTAGCCGTCTTTCCCTATGCATTATCGTACCATTATTGAGGATTTCCAAGAGCTTGCTCCTCCTCAGATCGTGTAACGGTTTTTCGGGTCCACAAATCCTAGGAAAATGTCTTGAATTTTCTTAAGCCTTGCTTCCGTTGCCATGGACAACGTCAAAACTGCATCTATGGTACTGTTACCGTTCCTAAAGCCAAATTGATCATCATATAAATGATAATCAGTTTTATTTTCCAATCCTGTTAGCAATTTGGATGCATGGACTATTAAGCTTGTTATACAATGGTTGTCACACTTACCTTCGCATGCTATATTCAGAATAATGTGGGCGTTATTTTTCCTAAAGACTGATGGTATGACTCCAGAAGCTCAGTTTATACGAATCGGCTTCAATAGCCGGTTCTTAACGATCTTATAAAAGTCAGAGGAATGACGTCTACGCCTTCCGCCTCGTCTGATAACAAGTCTGCTAAAGTTCTGTTAAGCTTTAACGCACTGATTTTTGTGTTGTTTGGGGGAGAGAGCAAACTGCAAGGTCATCAGTCTCATCGGATTAGGGTAGGACGAGGAAGGAAGCCGGCCGTGCCTTTCAAAGCAACCATCCCGGCATTTGCCTGGAGCGATTTAGGGAAATCACAGGAAACCTAAATCAGAATGGCCGGAAGAGAGATTGAACCGTAACTCACTGATTTACCACTTTGTTTAGAATTCTGCAGTGCACGCCTCCCACCTATTTGCTCTGTGCTCAGCACCTGAAAGTGGAATACTTCTTGCATTCTTAATGTTGATGCCAGTGCTTTACATTACACGTCAGGTTATTTTGACTTTCCTTTGTGCTGAATCAGCCAATCTGACAACATTTCCTTTTACAATTTTCTCGTGTCTTTCCGCAGCCATTTGTCATTCGCATCCCTGCACTTTCTGTTTATTTCACTCCTAAATGTCTTATATTGTTGTATTTCTGTACTTCCTGTATTCCTGTACATTCTCCTTTCGACGCTCCTGTTGAAGTTGTTATTCTGTTATTCAAAGTTCCTTTCGTAGTTGCCTTTCAAAAAATGGCTCTGAGCACTATGGGACTCAACTTCTGAGGTCATCAGTCCTCTAGAACTTAGAACTAGTTAAACCTAACTAACCTAAGGACATCACACACATCCATGCCCGAGGCAGGATTCGAACCTACGACCGTAGCGAGTTGCCTTTCTTATGATTATTGTTTTGTCTGTCCAACTTGTGTGATTACCCTTTTCAGAGAAGTCCATCCTTCAATGACTGAAGTGACTACTGTAATTTTGAAACAGACGTGGAATAATTTTGAAACAGACGTGGGATCGTTATTAACAAATATTTGAAGTAGCAAAGTACCCTAGAGATCGCAAGAATGGCGTTCAGTTTCCAAAGACAAGGTGAATCGCTTTTGCAGACGGTAATTATTGTTCAGCCTTTCCTTGTGCTTTTGAAAATTGCTGACACTCTTATGAGAATCTGTAGTTATACGGAACCTCTGTCCAATAACAAACCTTATTAATGAACATCCAGTAAATATTTTCAGGTAGTAAATGTCGTTCTTCTTTTAGTCATGTATCAACGATTATTGAAGATATTTCCCTATGTTTATAATGTTTTGTTTCCTGACATGGCACGAGGTTCTTTACTTCATAGTAGGATGGTAGTAACTGACAATGGTTGGCTAAATAACAACAAAACATAGCCATCATTCCCTTTGTTAGCTTTGGTAAGGAATCATTCACGTTCGCGACGTATGTCGGATGTATGTATTGAATTCATCATCATCTTCACCATCAGGCATTTTACATACATTAATGTATAAAGAATTTCTTCAGATTGATCCAAGCATTACGGTCTTCAGTGTACGTAGTCACGTTGTTCTCCCATCTTCTCTAACATACCCCTAGTCATTTCGCAAAAGATAATGGTATTGGTCTTTTCTTATATCATGAAATCGACTGAAGTATTACCTCGGCCAATACATCCTTTACGTGCTCTGTGAGTATCAACCATTTCCATTTTACTTTTATTAGAATCTTATCCTCCAGGTTTTTGCTTCATTGATGAATTCATGCTTCTGTTCCTTCGAGTAGCTTCCAAAATACACCTCTTTCGGTAGAACTGTCAGAAATGGAAACGTTGTTGCATTAAAAGGCCTGTTTCACTGAAGGAAGCGAAAACTGGTGACACGGACTGGCTGTAAAATTTTCTTTCCATACTTTTCGTATTTGAAAGTGTAAACTTTATTTCCTTTTTTCCCCCTCAGATTAGGAACATAGGTCTGGTATTCCTCTGGAAATGATTTTTTATCTACCACAATAATACTAATTTCAAAATGAAATTCCCAGTTTCGGTAGTCACTGGCCATTTCCAGATAATTGGATAATAAAAGAGATGGCGTAGTTCAGACCCACCACTGCGGAAACCACATTGTCAGCGAATATACATGAGGACGGTCCTGTTTTCAAAGTATACTCCTTGTGTGCTACTAACTGACTATTCATGTTCTATTGAGAACGTCAACAAAAAATTAAAAAAAAATATATAACCACGTTATAAAATCTGCAATTATAAAACAGACTTGATGCGTCCGTGACAAGCAGGCACATTACCTGAAATGGTACGATAGTATATTAATAAATTTAACTAACGTACATTTTAAATTTCGTAAAAGTGTGACGTGACTGGTACATGAACATTACGTTTTGGCTGTAGCGCACCAGGGGATAGGTTCTTTCTTGCACTTTCACCGACACTGTGGCTTCTGCACTGGTGGGATTACCCACGGCGTCTGTATCTGAGGATGGGTAGTGAAGTCTGACATCCGTAATTTCGTTTTGAAATTAGTGTGACTACGCCACACAGTAAATTACTTTCGAAACAATCACTTTTCATCTTCAGTTCGAGTGAAATGTCGTTCTTTTCATTGGTCCTGCTGTACTGCACGTTTGTTGCAGTTCATCTCTAGTGGGAGCGATAGTCATATTGCATGATCTGGGTAGAATCAGGCTCATTTTTCCTTTTGTTGCTGATGTTATTTACTCCACTAGACAGATACAAAAAAAGCAGCGGTAACTGGCAATATTACGACGGTCATCTACGTTTCTCTTGAACATTATACCAATAAAGATGAATTTTTGTCTGGGGAGACAAATCATTCTTGCAAGCGCAGTTCGTTCTTAACGGTTTGCAGCTGTGCTAAGGGAATATCGCTGTCCTGGTGGATTTCCACTCTGGACGAGCCATTGGAACGTCCTATGGAGGGCGCTTCTGGCGTAATTGAAGGCGAGCCGGAGAGAGGGCCCGTCGCAGTCTGCACAATGGCACTCTACGGAGCTGGAAGAGGACCCTGTCCAACTTGGCTGCCCGCTTGTCCTTTCATTAAAACAGTGCGCATCGTCCGTCCGAACGGATTCAACTCTCAAACAGTCTTTGTCTCCGGTCGGCGCGAAGCAGAAAATTTCTCAAGCGGCTCCGGTTACTACGGCGAAACATGGGGCTCTTTGTGACTCGACGATGAGAAATCCGTAACAGTCGTTCTCGCAGAATGAAATGTTCGCAGCTACAGCACTTGAGGAGAAAATTACCTTCGTTATTAATAAAGCTGTCAATGTCTAAGAGAGTAGTTCAGTAAGCAGACACAGTAATATTTGATCAACTACCCATCAGTTCCTGTTGTGTGACCCGTAACAAATTTCGAATCTAACGAAAAATCATTTCATCTGAACACTTCCTTCTACGTAATACACTACTGTTCAGTTATATGCTGATACCTTCTGTGGTAGTCAACAGCATTGCCACTGTGGTAGCACCAATTCCCACCAGAACACCGAAGTTGAACGCATCGGGTTTGGCCTAGCATTTGGATAGGTGAACGTAAAGGTTTCTCAGGTGCTGTTGCAAGCAGGATGCACTCCGTCCTTGTGGGACCATTTGAGAAGCTCCTCAACTAACAACAGCTGGGAGAGCAGTGTGCTGATCACATGCTCCTCCATCTTCGCATCCAGTGACTCCTATCGGCTGAGGATGACACGATGGTCGGTCGGTACGTTGGGCCTTCCGATAGTTCGGATAGAGTAAGGAGTACCTATTGCATTAGAGTATAATAATATATTTGCTGTTTTGTCAACCCAGATCCGTTTGCAACATGAAAAACAAAAAAGGAAAGTGGCTTTTTAGGATTATTTGCACATTCCCCTGTAATTGCTTGAAGGACATTATTTCCACCGAAACTTCGTATCTGCATAGAATATTATTTAAATCAATATTTGTCGATTTCAGCTATACAGACACTTTAAAGTGTACAAGCTCATGATTGTGAGTCATATGACATCCAAACCAAAACCAGCACATCCAACCAAGCGACATATCACACAGTCGTTTAGCATATACTGATGGGTCCCGTAAAACACTTGCTTTTACATTCGTCCCGCAAAATTTTACTTTGAACTGCGCTGAGAAACCTTTCTGTCAACATTATTTAAGGATACGTCCAAAATCAAACCATTCAAGTCACGCAATGGAGCTACAAATGTACTCACTCACAAGTACAGTTCCTTTGAGTCAGATTCTAAAAGAAAAGTTTCCAAGTCCATATAATACAGTGCTAAAATAATTATAAGTTCAGTTCCAGACTGCCGGCCGCGGTGGCGCAGAGGTTCTAGGCCCTTCAGTCCGGAACCGCGCCACTGCTACGGTCGCAGGTTCGATTCCTGCCTCGGGCATGGATGTGTGTGATGTCCTTAGGTTAGTTAGGTTTAAGAAGTTCTAAGTTCTAGCGGACAGACAACCTCAGATGTTAAGTACCGTAGTGTGCTCAGAGCCATTTGTACCAACCAGTTCCAGATCGCAAACAATCTCTCTCCTCCGCGAAGAAATTTATTGTGATTAGAAGAATGGTATGAAAACAAGGGGCGAGAATAATCAATTAAATAATAAACTTTTCTTTTTAATCATCGTTGGCTACTAACTCTAGGTTCAACGATTTGTTGGTGATGGACACTACAGACTTTTTACTCATGTAAGGATCTGTAATAGCGAGCAGTCGGCCTTGTGTGGCCAGATGAAAAACTGCTTGGTAACGTAAGTAGCGGAACTGGTACACAAATCCTTGAAGTCATGTCAAAACGAAAGGCATGTACCAGGCTGGAAGGAACGTGAAAGCTAAAAAATAAATAAAGTGTTGTGTCTTGTGCGGATTGTTGCTGTTGCTGCACACGCCCCATATTTAAAAAGACATGTCTTGTAACTTCTATCTAAAACAGACTGTTCTCCTAGCCTACAGTTTCTACAAAAATCCACTTGTGAATCAGGCCACAAATCGTAAATCAGGGATTGAATGACGTGGACGGGTGTTTACTCATCGTCATGAGAGGATAGCTGCTGTCAAAATCGAAATATTTAGTGTAAATAATCCTTGCAGTTCAACGAATACAGGCTGTTACAAAAAGGTACGGCCAAACTTTCACGAAACATTCCTCACACATAAAGAAAGAAAATATGTTATGTGGACATGTGTCTTGAAACGCTTACTTTCCATGTTAAAGCTCATTTTATTACTCCTCTTCAAATCACATTAATCATGGAATGGAAACACACAGCAACACAACGTATGTTCGTGAGTTCACCGCCAGGACCACAAAATCACTGTAAGTTGACGGAGCTAATACGGGAAAGAAAGGACCACTCCCCCCATGAGGCAAAAAAAAAAAAAAAAACAAAAAAAAACAGGAAGTCTTACCTTAGAGTAATATAGGTGGAACACCTGGAAGAAAGAATATTCACCTCGTTTGCACGCTTCGACAGCCATAGACTGCAAATTGTGTCCACAATAGTAGCAGTAAGTAAATACTAGAAGTTGTGCGTGCCCACTCTGACTTTTTTGTGGAAATCATAACATTGTCAAAGTTGTGCGAGTCTCTTTCTATCACAGTTTTTAAATTCAATGCCCGACGCATCTAAATCTTCGGGAGTTCCAGGGGGAAGTGCGATACGGCTGCTGTTCCCTATACAGGGTGTTACAAAAAGGTACGGCCAAACTTTCAGGAAACATTCCTCACACACATAGAAAGAAAATATGTTATGTGGACATGAGTCCTGAAACACTTACTTTCCATGTTAGAGCTCATTTTATTACTTCTTTTCAAATCACATTAATCACACAGCAACATAACGTACCAGCGTGACTTCAAACACTTTGTTACGGGAAATGTTCAAAATGTCATCCGTTAGCGAGGATACATGCATCCACCCTCCGTCGCATGGAATCCCTGATGCGCTGATGCAGCCCTGGAGAATGGCGTACTGTATCACAGCCGTCCACAATACGAGCACGAAGAGTCTCTACATTTGGTACCTGGGTTGCGTAGACAAGAGCTTTCAAATGCCCCCATAACTGAAAGTCAAGAGGGTTGAGGTCAGGAGAGCGTGGAGGCCATGGAATTGGTCCGCCTCTACCAATCCATCGGTCACCGAATCTGTTGTTGAGAAGCGTACGAACACTTCGACTGAAATGTGCAGGAGCTCCATCGCGCATGAACCACATGTTGTGTCGTACTTGTAAAGGCATATGTTCTAGCAGCACAGGTAGAGTATCCCGTATGAAATCATGATAACGTGCTCCATTGAGCGTAGGTGGACGAAACTAAAATGAGCTCTAACATGGAAATTAAGCGTTTCCGGACACATTTCCACATAACATCTTTTCTTTATTTGTGTATGAGGAATGTTTCCTGAAGGTTTGGTCGTACCTTTTTGTAACACCCTGTATATCTTGCAACGGTCGGTAACACTGGTCAACAAATATTTTAAAACACTTAGTTACATTACACTTTTTTACTATTTTTAAAGTTTTTGACCTAATGATTTTAGATCTGAAATCGGTTTTGCTTTCTATGCTCTGGTTCTCATGCAATTCGGACTTTTCCGTTCCTGCATTTTCTGGTCTGATGAATTATTTACGTGTTTATTGTATCGACAGGGTTGTGATAATATATCTTTTTCGTTTCATATCTGACGTCATACCATCATAGGTACGGAGAGTCGTCAATGTAACAATCATCCAGATTATTTATGGTACATTTGCGGAAACTGCAACCTTATTCGCTGAAGACGCAATATAACATCCTTTGTGAAGCAAGCTTATGGAATGTAGTTTTGTACTTTCGACACTGTTGGCGACTGAGAAAAAACATGGGCCCCACATAATATATGTCACAATTGTGAGGAGACTTCTGTAATCGGACGAATGGAAAACGTAAAGGGTTACCTTTGAAAATTTCCATGCCCTCGCGAGAACCACTGAATCACAAAAGTAACTGTTATTTTTGTAGTGTTAATACAAAGGAAATTGGTATAAAAATAGATGTAAAACATTCTACGCTAATATTCCCTCAGCAATCAGACCTACTGTCCATGATGGTGACCGATCCCATCTAGATTTTACAGACTTTCTCCATCGGCAGATGCGGGTAGCGCTTAAAACCCGGAGAAAGATGAAGAAAGTTACTTTGGTGTGTATTCTTCCAATCTCTCATAGTCCTCAACTTCTCATCAGTTTAAAAAGTCCGAGCTGAATGATCTTGTGCGTGATTTGCGTCTCTGCAAAATTGCAGCTGAAGTATTGGCCTCTAGATTGCAAGGTAAATGTGTACTGAGTGATACTGTAAAAGTGTCATATTACCGAAAACGATAAGAGGTTTTCCTTTCATATTTCACAGCGGGTAATAGGTTTATTTATTGCCACATTGTCTCAAAGTCTTCTCCCTGAATAAGGGACTACATTGGACAATTTGGATGACTGGCGTTTATTTGTAGGCAGTTCAAATCCCAGTCTGACACATGTTCTACTACATGATGGATGGAAATGCCTGTGCATCTGTTCCAGTTGGTCCTTCTGAGTATTTACGAGAAGAGAATACTGACATGAAGACTGAGACTAACCTACTGAAATAACAAGAGTATAACTGGACAATATGCGTTGACCTCAATATTGTTAATTTGCTGCTAGGGCAACAGACATAGTTACAAAGTATCGCCGCTTTCTTAGTACGTGGGACATTTGCTGTTAGGCCAACGGAGGGGATTATCCAGTATATCCGCTTTCTTAGCATGTGACACAGCCTAGCACTAGATAGGCGCTGGAACCACAAGGAGTGGTCCATTCCTGACTCTGCAAGTCGGTATGCCAGATGTCAATGATCCAATAGTCAGACGAGAAAAAAGATGTTTCCTCCACTCCATATCAGTCTGGGTTTGATTAAACAGTTTACTCAAGCATTAGACAGAGATGGTGACTGCTTCCACCACGTAGTCAGGACTCTTCCTGGACTTGCCCTTGAAGCGATAAAAATGGTTCAAATGGCTCTGAGAACTATGGGACTTAACAGCTGAGGTCATCAGTCCCCTAGAACTTAGAACTACTTAAACCTAACTAACCTAAGGACATCACACACATACATGCCCGAGGCAGGATTCGAACCTGCAACCTTAGCTGTCGCGCAGTTCCAGACTGAAGCGCCTAGAACCGCTCGGCCACTTCTGCCGGCAGGGACGATAAAGATTGAAGTGTTAAATAGACACCAGATTACGGTATTTGTACGATATAAAGAATTTATCACAAAGATGAATGGCAAGGCAAGGGCTTTGAGATGTAATTTGTGATGTTAAAGCAAAACTTTCTTGGTAATAAGAAATCTGCCAACTTGAAAGTTTCGTAGCTGAAACGCTGACAGCATTTCATGTAAATTTTTTTCGTTTATTAATAGATGAAACCACATGTTTACGACACAGTCATAACCGGTTTCCGCCATACAATTACCATCTTCAGATTCTACAGGCGGCATACACGGAACACAGGTTCATGCGTTCACAACGCATGAACCTGTATGCCGCCTGTGGAATCTGAAGATGGTCACTGTATGGCCGAAACCGGTTATGACTGTCATAAACAGGCGCTGCAGTCTGGAACCGCAAGACCGCTACGGTCGCAGGTTCGAATCCTGCCTCGGGCATGGATGTTTGTGATGTCCTTAGGTTAGTTAGGTTTAACTAGTTCTAAGTTCTAGGGGACTAATGACCTCAGAAGTTGAGTCCCATAGTGCTCAGAGCCATTTGAACCATTTTGAACTGTCATAAACATGTGATTTCGTCTATAAATAAACAAAAAAATTATTACAAAATAATCAATCACGGAATATATTGATAGAATGTCGTTTTATCGAAAATCATTTCATATCCTGGGATGTATTATGACTGTCGGACTCTGTTTCCTACGAAACCATCTTCGTAGATTCCCTGAAAACTTAGGAAACGTCAATGACAATGGAGGCGAGCGGTTCCATGAGGATCCCAAGACTATGGAAGAGAGCTATCAAAGCAGATGGGGCAAACATAAAACGGAAGTGTTAAACGAGATCTCCATAAAGTAGTCCACAAACGGATGAAAATCACTTTGTCACTAGAATATTTTAGTTGCAAGTCATTTTTATCGAACTGTAACTTTCTTCATGATGGTATGTGTTTCATTACGTGTCACTGAAAATATTTAGACTGAGTTTGTATTTAATTTGTATTTAATTTAATTTCATTTAATTTTTATCATCCACTTAAATTCAAGAGACTTAAAAGAAATATTTATCCACCTACGTTGTGATATAATGATAGAAATATAAAATAATGCTGTCTGGCGATTGCGAAGAACAACTGGTGACAGCAAAGCAACAAAAATATTGTTGATCGGAGTAATAGCTCATACAGAAGTCTGATGTAAAACGAGAGTTCAACGGAAGTAGAGTCACTGATCCACGCAGCGATTCACATGAAGCGGAGCGGCCTTCAGGACATGCGCCATAGCTCTGTCTAAACAACACGGTGGCACCACGGCGGCAGACGAAACCCGAGAAAAGGCACTCAAATCTGGGAGACGGATGAGCCGGGTGGCATCGTGTTTCGCGCAAACAGAAGGCTGCCGCAGCAGAAAGCCAATCTGAACGACGCCGGGAAATGCGCAAAGGCTTGGAACAATTTGCTGCTTTTAAATCCACGTCCATATCTGTTAAGCGTCTGTGAACAGTGTTTGTCAGTTTCACGTGCCATTTTCTCCAGCACTGCGCCACACTCATCTATTCCAAGAAATAGTCCCGCGATACCACACAACGCGAAAGTTTCTAAGTCGTTTCACTTTATAGCTGCCGACTGTCCGCTTTCGCGTCTGAATCCGAACTATAGCGTTTCGTGTCTCCAGCCGAAATGTCCGCTTCCGCGTCAGTCTAAACACCGTATCTGGCCGTCCCCGGCCGCGTTTCCCGCGTGCCGAATATTCTCGCTCAAATGACTGGGGCTGTTCCCGTTCCTGAAGCCGTCCATCTGATTTGCTACAGTTTATTCTACATTATGTTACATTTTAACATATTTAAATAATCAAATCTTGACCACTTTGACGTTCCAAATAAAGTAACAATAATATCCATTGTTAAATTCTTTTACATAAAACCAATACAATTTCCTTCTTAACTTTGAATGTCATGGCCAGTACCACTGGACCAACGTGCTTTCTGATAAATAGATAAAGAACAAAAGTAACTATTAGGCACTAAATTTTACAACAAATTTTCTATTACCTAATGATTCAAGAAGGTGTCATGTTGTCATCGTTCAATGCCTTTTGTGTGGAGCAGTTGATGATGTGATTCTTCCCGAATGAAATTTTCACTCTGCAGCGGAGTGTGCGCTGATATGAAACTTCCTGGCAGATTAAAACTGTGTGCCCGACCGAGACTCGAACTCGGGACCTTTGCCTTTCGCGGGCAAGTGCTCTACCATCTGAGCTACCGAAGCACGACTCACGGCCGGTACTCACAGCTTCACTTCTGCCAGTATCTGATCTGATTCTTATCTGAAAATAGTGATAATATAAATTTACTATATCTTTTAAATAAATAACGTTACAGAGTAGACATTAACAACATTTGTCATTTTGATGATGCGCTTCTATATGAAATGTCGATCCTTAAGATCGACTAAAGCGCACAGATTTTAACATTCACGTCTTTGTTACAAGACTTGTGAATTTCACCTCAACAAAATCCTAAATTATTATACATATGATCAATATTCAAGTTTTCTTGGGATCACCATGAAAATTTATGGAGGATGGCAGATTAAAATTACTGTGTCTTGATTCCCTGCTTCACTACAGAATTAAATAGTTTTGATAAATGTTTCCCATTACGGCCGATCTTAGGTCCGCCATATTTAACACTGATACGTCTCCTCAGCCACAAATGGCTTGTACTGGGTTTTCCTCGTCTGTCTCACTCACACACTACTGCGTTTAGGCCTCATAGACAATAGAGACCTGTGATTTCCGCATATCGTGGTGAATCTGCGCCCTTCGTTTCACATGTTCCTCGACCACAGGCTTCGTTTCACAATTGCTGTAGGCTGACTATTTCGGCCATATATTTAAAAGAGAGCGCAATGCTCATTAACTCACAACTATACATGCCATAGGTTAACAGTTTTGAGTCCAGGCATCTACACCAACACCTGACCTGCTCCCCAATGGAAAATAAGCATTAATGGCTTGCTCTCGTCACATGTACTTGGAGGTACTAAGCAAGCTAAAATCATACTGCCCCAGTAGCTGCAATTATTATCCTGCAAATGAAATAAATACTGATGTTACGCTGTTCAGTACACTGTCCTCGGTCACCAATATAAATATCTGCACGTATACCCTAAACGCTACGAATTTTGTGTGTGTGTGTGTGTGTGTGTGTGTATGTGTGTGTGTGTGTGTGTGTGTGTGTGTGTGTGTGTGGCGGATGTCAAGAGCTGAACTGGGTCTCACACACTGAAACACGTATGTATTCAGTGTATTCATTAGCAGCGATGGGGAGGCATGACAGAATCTCTGACCAGAGAGTTATTTATCGTTGCTAGTCTGCGCTTGACCGCGCGAGAGTTCAGTGCAGTTGGAGAGCTGTAGCGCGAGAATGCAGTTGCGAGGCAGTTGTTGTACGTAGCGAGTAGCGAGAGCATGTAGTAGCGCGCGAGAGACAGTCACTGTTGTGTGTGAGGAGTCGGCGGGCGTCGACATGGGGCTCTGGTCAAGGTTCAGGACGAGGTGTATTTTTAAATAAGGTAATGAAGCAGCATTGCGCTCATCTGATAATGTAATGTATCTTAACAGTAATTAATTTGTTCAAGAATCGCCCCAATAATAATTTTATTCTGAAAGCAATTTTTTTAACAAAATAATCATTACAATTGAAACAATATTTCCTTTGATTTCCTCCCAGAATCAATTTATCAGGTTGATCTTAACGTTAATTTTTTGGGGACTTAATATTTTTGCACATTGTTATTATCATTGAGTTTTACTACTGTGGGAAGCTAACATTTGGCACTGTTTGCAATTCTTATTCTATTCTATTCATTTAAAAATAATTACGGGGAGGTAACATTTGGCTTTATGTCCATTTATATTTGAATAAGATTTGTTTTACATTTTTGCGGAAGGTTACACTTGGCTCTATTCACATTAGCATTTCAATTATTGTCATTTTTACTAAGTTTCTCCGGGGAGGTTACACTTGACGACATCCGGTCCAGGATCGTATTTCTTTGAGAATCTTCTGAAAAGTAGTCAGATATCTGCTCTTACTTACTTAATATAATTATCATTTGGCGCAACGCTTTTACTAATTTTATGACTCTTTCCTCAGATCATCGGCAATTCGTTGCTCTGTTGTATTTGTGTGTTGCTTTTGCATTGTGCTTATTTCTTTTGTGAAAAATTGTGACTAATGTGAAAATGCCGCGAAAGACTGTGAATTGTGTATCGCGAGGTATTATGAACGAAATAACCGAATTAAATAACTTCACCAATAGTACTTGCGACACGCAGTATAATGATGACAATCCACCGTTTACTGACAATCATCCTAGTGATGAACAAACGAACTCAGTTGTCTCCTCTGTTAATTCGACGACAATTGATGACGCGGGGCGTTCTGTTGGAATGAGCGCTGCCCAGCTTAACACACCCGGTTTGGAAAATACAAATATCATACAGACAAATTTTTCTAATGAAAATGGACAGGGTACTGAAAGTACGACGGATCCATTTAATTCCGAAATAGTGACCGATAGTGTACATTCGACTGGCAAACCTTTTTGTAAATCTCAAAATAACCAAATGGTTACAGAAAGCGAGACAATTCCAGATCCACCTTTAAACAGAACAGAGAATAGAAATGCTAATTTTGGGTCGGATCCAATTATGGCATTGTTGCTACGAATTAATGAACGTATTGAAAAACTTGATAACGATTCAAACAACAGAATGAAAAACAAGACAGTCTTAAAGAAGATCTCAAACAACAACTTAGTGAACAGAACGAACAGTGAAATTAAAAATTAGACAACAATTCCAGACAGCTTAATGAAAAATTAGAAAACAATTCCAGACAGTTTAATGAAAAATTAGACAACAATTCCAGGCAGCTTAGTGAACAAATTAGAGCCGTTGCCGCGCAGTGCCATGACACTAAGGAACAGTTACGCGAGGAAATTGAGGCTTGTTCAAAGAAAAGTAGCGAAGAAACTAGATCTGTTGCTCAAGAATTAAGGGATATGCAAACAGTTACAACAAAAACACTTAGAGAGGAAATTAGCGCAGTCGGTAAACAATGCTCTGAAAAAGCTACACAATTACGCGACGAGTTTAAACTAATGACAGCAGAACTTTCGCGCACAATGGATGCAAAGATAGACGCGAAATTCGACCAACAAAACACTCAGATTGACGAACGTTTTAATCACCACATACAAAACAGTGATACACGTTTCCGTAAATTTATTCAGGATCAAAATAAAGTAAAACGTCAAGTCATGGAAACAATCACTGCACAGAGACAGGAAGACAAACGTAAATTGTTCGCGAAAGCAAAGACATACGTAGACAACAATATTGCTACAGTGTCCGACGAAATTAATACCATCAAACAGTTGAACACAGAATTACGTGATGAAATTTCCGATCTTAAATCAAAAACAGATACACACACAGCAGATATTCAGACAGTGACAGACAGATTAGAACAATTAGAACTAACACAGGATTGTGATGTCATCAAAGCTGATGTTAAAAAATTGAACGAAACCACACGTAAATTACAAAAACAGATTAATACTTCTGACACTAAAAACGATGATCAGGTAAAAATACTGACTGAAAAATATGATGAATTGGCCAGTCGTATTGATGTTATCGAAAGTAGTAATGACAATAAATCAGACGATACTGCACCGATTTCGCTTAACCAAACACCAGAATTCCAAAATTTACAGCAGACAATCAATGAGATCGATTCATCCAATAACACCTTACGTAGAAAATTGTCATGTTTACAGCAAGAGGTAACAGAGATAAAAAATGTTTCTGTGTTTAACACATCACAGCAGACGCCACTTTGTGAACATTTGTCAGACTCACACAGCGCGTATAATTTGAGTAATCCACAGAGAGTACGGGACTTAGATTCAGAACACACAGACAAATAGATTCTCTTACAATACAGAACCTGTTCCGTCATACAGAGACGATAATTTTGACTACAAACATTTTCTGTCAGTGAGAAAATTTAAAGTGTTTAAAAATGACAGAACACAGATTCATCCGCTAGATTGGATACAACAATTTGCTTTTGGATTTCTACCGCCATTGCCTGCAACACAAAAGCTAAAATTTATTTGCAGCGCATAAATAACCTCAGGGGATTCATTATGCTTTAATGAATATGTGCCGTAGCGTGCATAGGGCCCCGAGCTGTAGTAGTGCTGTTTCATCTTTAGTTTTCTGCACTGGTTCCTTCTCTTCTACTATCCTTTATATCTATCAAAACAGCTCTTTACCTATTGCTCTACCTAGAATTAAGAAAAATGACTAATGAAAACCCTATGTGACAAGTTATACCGATAGTGAAAGTTTTCTTTAGACACGCCCGTAATGACAGCTATCGCCGAAATTATAATAACAGATAAAATCGTAATCATCAGTATGTACAAAATTATCAGCAATAGCAAACACATTTTTGGTAACAATAGAGGTTTTTCACAACAACAGCAACAAAACCAGCCGGTTAGCATACCTAACCAACAATGCAGTCTACAAGGTCAACCAAGCTTTAATGTGTCGCCGCGTGCACGTATAGTCCCTGGTACAACAAATAGTAACGCACGGCAGCAAAGAAGCAACTATGTAGAGAAAACACAGTATTTTAATTCCTATCGCAATGCACCGTATAGGAATGACAATCACGACAGACGTAAAAACAATGAGCACAATTATCAGCGTACGTATAATAACAGTCGGTCTTACCAGCAACAAAATGATCAGCAACAACATATTCTCGTGAACGAACCCGACAGTAGGTATCATCCAGAACGTAATACGTCTGGAAGAAGTAATAGAACAGTTCAAATAGTAGAAATGCCGCAACATCCTCCAGAAAATAATAACACGTCAGATAGAATTTGACCAGATACAGTACAGGTTGCATATTCCAGTAACGTAAGCCATAATTTTGACACGCAGAATCTTGTTCACGAAAATGTTATTAATTTTGACGCCAACCGACACACGTTTGCATGAAAGACATTATCACGACGTA
This sequence comes from Schistocerca nitens, assembly GCF_023898315.1. NCBI lineage: Eukaryota > Metazoa > Arthropoda > Insecta > Orthoptera > Acrididae > Schistocerca > Schistocerca nitens. The sequence goes on along the minus strand of NC_064620.1, from coordinate 194,448,090 downwards.
CGTAGACGACATTCTTATTGCGGAAGCTAACTGGACTGAACACAATCTGACTCTTGAACAATTGTTGCAAACTTTTCGTGCACAAGGACTCACAGTTAATCTCAGTAAATCGCATTTTGGTAAAACTTCTATAAAATTTCTTGGACACGTAATTTCAGCAGAAGGCATTGCGCCTGATCCGGAAAAACTTCAAGCTCTACGTGACATTACTGTTCCTACGACGAAGAAGCAACTACTGTGGGAAGCTAACATTTGGCTCTATTTGCATTTTCATTCAATTCATATTATTTAATAATAATGATGGGGAGGTTACACTTAGCTCTATGTCCATTTACATTTGAATAAGATTTCTTTTATATTTATGCGGGGAGGTTACAACACTAATTAATAATATATCAAATAAGCTAGTTTAACCTCAGTGGAATCTATCAGTACAGGCCCATACATGAAAAATTAACATAAGTCTTCAGCAGATTTTAATTAAACGTATGAGTGTCATCTTCTTCCAGTCCACATAGTTGCCGACATGTACGTCATGAGTTAGATACTGAAATACTTATAGTGTTGGAACACGATCTCCCATCACAATATCAAGTGCGTGGAGTTGGGGACAATGGCTAGAAGATTCTTGTAAAAAGGCATAGTCCATTGCACATAGTTTCGGCGTTCACATTAAGTAACTTGTTATTTGGACAATGACATGGTAAACGTTTTGAAGTTATGGACAAATCTGGAAAGTCTGACGTTATTTAGGGCTTCAGATCCGATAGACAGGAGTGTTCTTGTCACGATAGACGTGACGCAGTGATAATTAAGACAAGGATCTGTCACGAGGGCAAGCAGGATACACGTTTCTGCCTGGTCACTCGGCAAAATGTTTGCCTTGTCTTATACGCCAGGTTTAAAAAGAAATTGATTGATTTTCTTAGTCTTTTTATTGAAAGATATTTAGGCAACGCCTTAAATAAGTGTTCGGCAGTGGGATATGACACTGTGATCTTACCTGCTAGAATATTGTTGACTTATAGTATTACTAATCAAATCAGAGCGTACAAAAAGTGAAAGAACTGTATTTTGTAGGAACTGTTAATACATAATAGTGCTGAATCAATGGTATGTTTAGCAGAAGGTGGCTCCCGTGAAGAAAAACATCTACAAAACAAATCCACTTGAGGTAAATGTTAGCAAAGAACGGAAAATACTCTTTCCTGATAGCTTACCGGATCACTGCGTCGTATAGAGTGTAACTAACTGTGGTTAAAGGCGGTAGAAGAACCACAGGTACTAACTAACTATACTTAATAGCGTTTCTGGTAGCGTATCTCTAAATTCCTGAGAAGTCTTCTGCCAGTTAATTTTTAATAAAACCCCAAACTACAGTACTGTAATGTGTGATGGATGCAAAAAGTTTGTAGTTTTTTAAAACTGTCGAGTATTCACCATATGTGAACGAGCACAGACAGAATGTATGGATCACTTCTTCTTCTGATATTGCGGTGGTGTAACATAGTTTCCTTTTTTCCCAACGTCACGTATTTCTTGATTTGGGCATGAAATCACGAACTTCAGTATAGGACAGCAATCGGTATTCGGTTCATAAGAGATAAACTTAACTTCTAAATAATGTAATTACTACGAACGTAGTGATCGAATTTTGAAGAGTGCATCGCCATCGAATTCGCCTTCTTTAGAGGCAGAAATTGCATAAATATATTTGAATAATTGAAGATGATACGCTTTTTTGCTCTGCAGTTATTGTAGCTATGGAAAATGACAATAGTTCTTTAACGGATACTTATTCAAAATTAATTTGTGTGAAATTAGGTTTAATGCTTCGGAAGTGTTTTAGACGAGCGGCTTAGCTGAATCACTCAGTGTAACGTAAATTCTGTGCTTGCAGTAATTTAGATCTCGTTGATTCTAACGTTTTCGAAATTAATAGTGCTGAAACCAAATAAAGAAAAACTAATTTTCTGTCATTATACGCCGCGTGGGACTAACTATTACGAAGGAGTGAAAATACATATTCTGTGACTACGGGATTCTGAAAACGTTTTCTTTTGGTAAAGGACAGTCGCATTCGAGAAAGTAATTGTCAGTCCCAAAATCAGTCAATTAACAATAGGCAAGCATTCACCACACAGGAAGGTATTCCCATTTTTTCTTTTTTTATTACACCCACGTGGCCACGAATTAATTGTACTATCGTCAACAGATACTAGAGGCCCAGTAGTAAAACCTTGCATTTAGGAGAGAGTAACGAGAGATGTGGAAATATCGTCGGAGTTCTGCATTTCATTCATTCAGGGATGATGCTGTAAATCGTTTATGTGTATTAAGGAAACTGTAGAACAATGTACTTTGGTATATTATGAAGGTTTGCCTTCGATTGTCTGTCAGTAGCACAGAGTTGGAAAATAAGTAAAAGATTATCTTCTATTAAGGGACCTGGCCAATGAACCAAAAAGTTAATCTTTTCAGGCGTAGCACTAAGTACTTACACCTGGACGACTTGTCTGGCCATCTTCGTGAATCAGCCCACCTATTAGAGAAAACCGTATCAAAGTCTCCAGAGTATTTCCCGAGATTATCCCTTACAGGGAGATAGAAAAACGCAGCAGACATGTAGTAATATTTGTAGGAATATGGTACATATGGAGTAAATATATATATGCATAGATTGTGGCTAAGCTTCACTGCTGTATGGAATTGTGGTACCTGTTCGTTTTACTGCTGTGCCTCACCCCACCCCCCCCGACCCCCCTCCCCCACCTACAGTCTTCCCAGACTCTTCTGTAGCTGACCAGATCGTGACTCCCATGATTGCCTCGAGATGTCACTCCAATCACCAGTTAATACAGAACAGATGACGACGAGTGTATTACTCACTCGACATTATTATGATTGCGAATTACAAAAACACACATTTTCCGCGTGAATCAGTTCAATAGTGAAAACTGTATCAGAATATATATAGCAGTTTCTTACTGAGATTAGCTTTCACATATAGGTAGAAAAACGTGGCGACGTCGCGAGGGACTTTAATTTGTAATGTGGTTAGATGACAGAGTCCATCTCCGTAGTGAAGAGTAAGCGCGACTGTCAGCGGGAGGACCCGGTTTAGATTACATCTACTGCAAAGTGTTTTTCCTTGGTGTGAAGATTGTAAAGGGGTGCATTCATCACCCTGATGCCAACTGAGATGCCCTCTGACCGAGTAATAGCGTGTGTTATAGTGTGGCCCGCATCTCGTGGTCGTGCGGTAGCGTTCTCGCTTCCCACGCCTGGGTTCCCGGGTTCGATTCCCGGCGGGGTCAGGGATTTTCTGTGCCTCGTGATGGCTGGGTGTTGTGTGATGTCCTTAGGTTAGTTAGTTTTAAGTAGTTCTAAGTTCTAGGGGACTGATGACCATAGATGTTAAGTCCCATAGTGCTCAGAGCCATTTGAACCATTTTGTTATAGTGTGCTGTGTGCGGCACCCTGTCCAGTTCGCCCGCATGCGGTGGGTTCTGGTTCTAGCCGCCTCTGGTATGGGTTCAGTGCCCCCCCCCCCCTCCCCGTGCCTATGTGACGTTACCTATTTTGAAAATCTGTCACGAAGGGGTGTATCTATTTGTATTACATTTTTTTAAATTGTGATATCCATGATTGGTTAAACTTTATCTCATTATTGTAGCCTGCTTTTGCGATCTTCACTGTGTACAGAATTTAATTAACTTGCGAATCACTTGATGCCTGTTTAAAGATTAATGTTGTTGTTTGAATAGGGCGCTTGCCCGTGCTTGTAAGGATTCTTTGCTAATTTACCTTATCACAAAAATTATAAACATAAAATTTTATTTCCTAAAGAAAACTTTAATAAAAGTTGAAACACGTATGTTGTGCGGCAGCGATGCTGAGACATTGTAGAATCTCTGACCAGAGCAGTTGCGCTCAAAGCGCAGTGCAGTACAGTTGTCTGTCGCGTGCAGTTGCGAATAGTAGTCTGTGAGTAGCAGTAGCGGAGAGCAGTCGGCGGGCGTCGGCACCGCAATGGTCGAGATACAGGATAAGGTATATTGTTAATCAGCCTCCCGCTCAACTAGCAATATTAATTAAGTGTAATTTTCTGTAAAAATCGCCCCCAATAATAATTTTGATTTTTTTGAAAGCAATTTTTTAACAAAAGTATCATTTGATTCCCTTGCATTTCCTTAAACAAAAAATTTCAGTTAACTTCAAAAAAATTTAGTTATGGCGATACATCTATTGCAAGCTGTGCCGCAGAATAAGAGCAGAATTTTGACATGCAGTTTTAATAAGGTAAGAAATTTATTCTGAATTCGCACAGGGCAAAGACCGACATTTCGGTTAAATTGAGTTTTGATTATCACTGTAGTTTCATTGTCATGAGATTATCGTTCATTATTTTATGGGAACTTGTACTTGAGTCAGATAGCGAGCTTTCATTTAATTGTCATTGTTATTAATATTTTTGTGGGAGCTTACATTGGCTCTGGCCCCATTTCTAATAATTATTATCTTTCAAATTTCCGCGCGGAGCTTACACTTAGCTCTAGGTCCATTTGCATTAAGTATTGGCATCCAAATTTTTGTGGGGAGGTTACACTTAGCTGTGGCTCCATTACTAATAAATATAGTCTTTTTGAAATTTTCCGTGGGGAGGTTACACTTGGCGACCCTGCCAGGATCGTATTTCGTGTGAATCTTTTGAAAAACAGTCAGATATCTGCTCTTATTGCTTAAATATAATTATAATTTGCGCAACGCTTTTACTAATTTTGTGACTTTCTTTCCTCAGATCATCGGCAATTCGTTGCTCTGTTGTATTTGTGTGTTGATTTTGCATTGTGCTTATTAGTTTTGTGATTAATTGTGACTATAGCAAAAATGCCGCGAAAGACTGTGAATAGTGTATCGCGAGGTATTATGAACGAAACAACCGAATTAAATGACTTCATCAATAGTACCAGTGACACGCAGTGTAAGGATGATAATCCTGCGTTCACTAACAGTCAGTGCGTTTCAACCACTTGTCTTACTGCTGAACATATAGCATTCTTGCAACAAATGTTTAATCAACTTAATGAAAGTTTCAAAAAGACGAGTGAAACATACGACAAACTTAATGAAAGTTTCAAACAGACGAATGAAACGTACGACAGACTTAATGAAAGTTTCGACAACCACTTCAAACAACTTAGCGAAACAATTAATGAAAGTTTCAATCTGGCGAACGAAAAACAAGACAACCTTAACGAACGGAACAAACAAGTTAGTGAACAGAGTACAGCTGTTACCGTGCAATGTCAGGACATTAAAGAACCATTACGTGTGAATACTAAGGCTTGTGCTAAAAACAGTAATAAAGAAGTTGGCACTGTTGCACAAGAATTAAGTAGTGCATGTGTAGGCACAACAGAATCACATAAAGACGAAGTTAATGCAGTCACTGAACAATGTTCAGCAAACGCAACACAGATACACGAAATTAATGCAGTCACTGAACAATGCCCTAAAAACGCAGTACAGATACGCGACGAGTTTAATTTAGAGTCAGTGGAAATTTCACACACTCTGAATACGGAAGTCAATAATAACAGTGAACGCCAGAACAACCAAATTGACGAAAATATTAAAGTAACAGAATTAACAACTATTTCAGTCACCAATACGTTACAGGATCCGCCACATTGCGAGCATTTGTCAGAGTCACGCAGCGCTTATAATGCGAGCAATTTACAGAGACTACGCGACTTAAAATCCGAAAAGCTACGCGACTTAAAACCTGAAAAGATACGCAATTTGAAATCCGAAATGACACAGACAAACAGATTCACACACAAAACTGAACGTGTTCTCAAATTCAGTGGCGAGAACGTAGATTACGAGCAATTTTTATCCGTAAGAAAGTGTAAGGAATTTAATAATGACAGAGCACAGATACACGATTTGCACTGTATGAGACAATTTATTTTTGTACTTTCACCACTATTACCTGTAATGCAGAAACGAGCTTTGAACCTGTTACGACAATTTGCTATTGTACCTTCATCAGTATTGCCTATAATGCAGAAATTAGAATTAGCAAGAATACAACAATTTGTTTTTGGAATTTTACCGACATTGCCTGGAACGCAAAAGCTAAAATTTATTTGCAGTGCGTAATTGACCTCAGGGGATTCATTACGCTTTAATGAATATGTGCCGTAGCGAGCATAGGGCCCCGAGCTGTAGTAGTGCTGTTTCATCTTTAGTTTTCTGCACTGCTGCCTTCTCTTCTACTATCCTTTATATCTATCAAAACAGCTCTTTAACTATTGCTCTACTTAGAATTAAGGAAAATGTAATGAAAACCCGATAAGACAAACTTTTTACCGAAAATGACAATTCTCTTTAGGCACTTCAGAACCACCAGCGTAATTTTGATAACAGATAAAATCGTAATCATCAGAGTGTGTAAAATTTTTGGCAACAGGAACCACATTTTGGTAACAATAGACGTTTTTCACCACAACAGCATGAAAGTCAGCAGCTTAGCATACCTAACCAACAATGCAGTCTAGAAGGTCAACCAAGCTTTAATGTTTCGCCGCGTGCACGTATAGTCCCAGCTACAATAAATAGTAACGCACAGCAGAGAAATAACTACGTACAGAAAATACACTATTTCGACTCGTATCGCAATGCGCCGTATAGAAGTGACTATTATGACAGACGTAAAATTAACGAGCACAATTTCAGCGTACATTTCATTACAGTCGATCTTTTCAGCAGCAAGAATGTCAGCAACAACATATAATCATGAATGAAACAGACAATAGGTGTCATCTATAGCGTAACACGTCAGTAAGAAATAACAGAACAGTTCAAATAGTCGAAATGCCACAGCATCCTCTCGTAAATAACAGCACGTACGACAGAATTTGACCAGATACAGTACAGGTTGCATATTCCAGTAACATAAGCAATAATTTTGACACGTAGAATCTTATTCACGAGAATGTTGTTGAAACATGCTTTGCTGAATACACCACTTTTATCGCACCCCGATCTTACTAGAAATTTTTCTATTGCCACCGACAGTTCCAACACAGCTTTAGGCGTACACATTTTTCAGGAAATTGAAGAACATGGCTCAATAGTAATTAAAAACATCGCATTTGCAAGCCGCATTTTGTCACCTGCTGAACGAAATTATTCCGTTACTGAACTAGAAACATTATGTGTTGTATGGGCTTTTACGAGATTTCGGCACTTTCTTTATGGCAGACATACCACCGTTTACACAGATCACAGAGCTATACAATTTTTACTTTCAGCTAAATTTACTCACGACAGATTAAGTAGATGGAAACTGTATTTACAGGAATTTAATTTTACGATTGTTCACATTCCCGGCACACAAAATGTTATAGCAGACGCACTTTCTCGTTCTCTCAGCAACAATCAGCAAGACGTAGCAACCAACTTCTGCAAAGCAAATTTCAGCGTCATGTACATTCAACAAGTTGCATTTGAAAATTTTATTTCATCGTCATTACAGGACATAGCACGAGAGCAAAGTAAAGACAATGTGTGGAAAGAAATTAAACACCTTTGGCAAGATAAGAATAATGTTACGATTAGAAACCACTACACTGTACGCAATGACATTCTGTTTCGCCGCTCTCATCCAGACAGTAACAATTGGTTATTATGCATTCCTGACGAACTGGTTAACAAATTGATCTGGTACACTCATTTAAGCTACGCACATTATGGAGCAAGAAAATGTTTTCTGATACTGAGACAGAACTGTTATTTTGCCAGCATGGAAAAACGTATACGACGAGTTTTAGCGTCATGTAAAATTTGCCAGAAAGCTAAGTCTGACACCACTTCACACATTCCTCCATTATATCCCATTGTACCTGTTAAATTAAGACATATGGCCGCAGTAGACATTTTTGGTCCAATTCCGAGAACTAATAGAGGTTTTTGCTACATCTTTGTCGCTGTTGAACTCACTTCAAAATTTGTTACTTTCACTCCGTTACGTAAAGCTACTGCTAAAACTGTTTCGAAAGCATTTGTAAAGCATTTTCTATTTCATATAGGGCATGTGAAGAAAGTAATTTCTGACAATGGATCACAATTTCGTTCTGCTATATGGACACGCATGTTACGAGCTAGAAACATTTCTCCGATCTATATATCCAAGTACCACGCCTCTTCGAACCCTTGTGAACGACTAATGAAAGAAATTGGTAAACTGTGTAGAATATACTGCCACAAAAGACATGTTAATTGGGACACACACGTACACTCATTTCAAGATGTAATTAATTCCATTCCAAATGAATCCACTATGCTACCTCCGTCTGTTATACTGAAAAACGTTGAACCACCAAACAAAATCAAAGAATTAGTAACATTTCCTACATCTCGTCGATTACGACACCACGAAATAATTGACATTGCGCTGAACAACATCAAACGTGCCGCAGAGCGCCGGAGAAGACAGCAAAAACAGGTTTGTAGACACCGAGATTTTCACGTTGGACAGAAGATATTAGTACGTACACACTATTTATCCAGCAAATTAAAAGGTAAGTGCAGTAAATTTGAACTTCTATACGCAGGTCCATATCGGATTCGCAGCATTCCTCACCCCAATGTTGTACACGTCGAAACTCTGAGAACCAGAAAATCGAAAGGCAACCATCATGTGTCAAACATTAAACCCTTTATCGAATGAAACCACTTTACGATGTAACATGCTATGAGGCCGTTTACACATTTTATGACCACTTATGCAATTATATTCACATGACTAATTACTGATGATTATCGTATTTTTTCTTGGCAAGTGCCCGGCAAGGTAAGGTTAGCAGGTCGCTTTTCTTGTCGTTACACATCAGACCGTGCACATTTTTTCAGATGAACTTACACATTTTATGACCACTTATGCAATTATATTCACATTACTAATTACTGTTGATTATTGTATTTTTTCTTGGCAAGTGCCCGGCAAGGTAAGGTTAACAGGTCGCTTTTCTTGTCGTTACACATCAGACTGTGCACATTTTTCATTTTTTGTGTATGACTGTTTTTCTGTTCTATTTGTATGCACTGTGAACTAGTTAAGGTATAACACACACCATTTGACTTTGACATTTTGCCTTGTGATATCTCAACATCATGACTGTTTTACATTTTCCTTTTTTGCTGCTGCATTACGATATTCTCTGTACACTTTTTGCCTTTAAACACTGTCTGTGCTTTGAGATATTACGTTTTCTGTCATGTTATGTTGTATGCTTAATTGAGTCACCATTAACCAGTCACTATTTAATGGGTATATGATTTAAATGCAAGACATTAATCTTTGTTCATCAATTTCAGAAATAAATGATGCGTACAGGAAATGAATTAAACAGAAGTGGGAATTTCACCTATGGAATAAACGAAAGAAGATGCAATAAGCTAATGAGGACGAGTAAATGGATCAGAATTAACAAGCATTAACCAGAATATATTATACACATCGCAGAATAGCAGTCTTAACTAATTTTTTCTTTCAGAATACAAAGCGATTGATGCAAGCTGTCAGACAGAACTACACATTTTAGTTTTAAGTGATGAAATATGCTAGGGATTAGGAATAGTTGTGTGATGAATAATGAAATGATTTTTGCAGATGATAATGAATGCTGATAATGAACAATGATGAAGAATATGGTACTATGAATAATGAAGTTTTTGTTTACAGGTGATGATAATGATGGAGTTATGATGATATGAATAATGAAGTTATTTCTTTACAGATGAGGATAATGTTGAAGTTATGTATTTATGCTATGTAGTTATTTAAGTATTTGTTGCAGTTTACTTTGACAGCAGGTGTTATATTGCGTAGTAGGATGACTGAAGGTTTTGGAAAGGACAGCTATGGAACACATTTTTTATACACATTTCACTACCTGTTAATTCGAAGTTCACTACTTTTCAGCATAGTCTGCGTTTCTTCTTTCAGCTCAATAATCCATTTTGTATTTTTCTTTCAGGAGAAGCTTTTTATGATACTTACTAAACTTGTTACCTATTATACCTGTTCTAGTACTTGCATTTTTCTTACCCACTTGTGTCTATCATTTATAAATGTGATAACCTTGCTACAGCTGACTCATGACGAATGACGTTACACAATCTTTTCATTTATAGGAACAACCTAGAAGCAATTTTTTCTCTTATTTCTTCTTGCTTTCCCTTATAATTACCCAAAGCAATGCATTGCTAGCAAAAAAAAAAAAAAAAAAAAAAAAAAAAAAAAACAAATGTATTAACAGTCCCAGATAATGTCACTAGTTTATGATAATTCTGAATAACACTGATCAGCTCTGAATTGTATGTCACTTGAATAATGACTTCTTAATGATACCTAAACATAATTGCCACTATCTATTGTAATGAGAGTACTTATTATGCCCATGCTTATTAATGCTACTAATGTTTTGTACTATTCAATACTTGCTGGCCACTGAGTGCCCATAATTAATGTAATTACTTATTATGCCCATGATTATTAAGGCTATGACTGTCATTAACTGATTTTTAATAATGATTTCTTAATGATATGAAGAATACTGAATGATGAATAATGTTTTATACTATTCAATACTTGCTGGCCACTGAGTGCCAATAATTAATGTAACTTAACGTTTTGTTAGTGTTTTCAATGATGACTTCCCATATTAATACTGAATGATGATAAATATTTTGTACTAATCGAAAGTTGCTAGGCCACTGAGTGTTAATAGTTACTTGTAAATATGTCATTTGAATGAGGAAAAATGTTTTGTAATACTCAATACTTGATGGCGATTGATTACCACTCTTGTCTTTAAATTAATTAATGAACATTTTTCTGTAATACTACATTCATGGTACAGAAATGTTCAATGACTAGAGTATGGATACCGCAAACTACTTATGTAATCACTAATCAAGACTTGTGTGTTAGTTAATGTCCTTCACCTTCTGACCTAACTACCTGAAATTATTGTAACATCCATTTGTCTTGTACATCCTCCTAATCATGGAGCACTATATTTGGTTTTGCACTAATTCTACGTTGGTGTGCCTCTTAAGAGCGTGGTGTTGACACGATATGCTGTCCACCACCGTAAGCGAAGAAGACGTTATTCTGGTCCCACTGTTTGGTGTACCTGGTATACTGCCAAATGATAGTATGGAATACTACTACGACGTTTCACTGTCTTGATACGCTGATAAATACTTCTGGGAACGGAACTGCAGATTGTATCACTTAGTTGTGATTCTGTGGAAAGATATGGACTTTCAGTGCAGCTATGTGCAAACTAAAGTGCTACAACCATGATGCAATCCTTCCTTTCCTATTCTAATAGTGAAAATCATTTTTACTAACACCATTTATGTTCATGGCCTATACATTTTTTCTCGATTTGTTGAACTCTAGTGCGAGTACACTTGTGTCACTTGTCGACATGATTTTTGCCATTTGTTGTCAAAATACTAAAGACATTTTCGATTTGTTTTGAAGTGCAGTATGTGTGCACTCTTGTCATCTATATTGTATATACTTTTTGTGATTTGATGATTTTTTCTACTCTTGCGTTTATTTGTTATAAAAATGTTCAAAAGTTTTCAGTGCATGTGCACTTATGTGAATATGTTTTCAACTGAACTACAGTGCCTGTGCACTCTTCTCAATTTTCGATATGATTTGTGTTCATTCTGTATACCTTTTATGATTTATGTCATTTGTTACTCTTGTATATACATTTCGTCTTTTACTGATATGTTCTCCACTGCAGTGCATGTGCACTCATGACACTTGTCAACATGATTTTTTTTTTGCCTGTTATGAAACTGCTAAAGAATTTTTCAGTGTGTGTACACTTTGTTATCTGTCAAATAATTTGTATATACATTTTTCCTGATTTGTTTTGTACTTATATTTTGTCTTGTCTGTAATGTTTTGTAATCGGTGCATGCGCACAACATTTAATTCATGTGATACATCTAAATATTTTGTAAATGTTAATTAATTAAAAGAAAAATTTGTTACGATGGCAAGTCCAAATGACTCACCATCGCTGCCAAATTTTTGCCCCCCCAGTGGAGGGTTATGAAACACGTATGTTGTGCGGCAGCGATGCTGAGACATTGTAGAATCTCTGACCAGAGCAGTTGCGCTCAAAGCGCAGTGCAGTACAGTTGTCTGTCGCGTGCAGTTGCGAATAGTAGTCTGTGAGTAGCAGTAGCGGAGAGCAGTCGGCGGGCGTCGGCACCGCAATGGTCGAGATACAGGATAAGGTATATTGTTAATCAGCCTCCCGCTCAACTAGCAATATTAATTAAGTGTAATTTTCTGTAAAAATCGCCCCCAATAATAATTTTGATTTTTTTGAAAGCAATTTTTTAACAAAAGTATCATTTGATTCCCTTGCATTTCCTTAAACAAAAAATTTCAGTTAACTTCAAAAAAATTTAGTTATGGCGATACATCTATTGCAAGCTGTGCCGCAGAATAAGAGCAGAATTTTGACATGCAGTTTTAATAAGGTAAGAAATTTATTCTGAATTCGCACAGGGCAAAGACCGACATTTCGGTTAAATTGAGTTTTGATTATCACTGTAGTTTCATTGTCATGAGATTATCGTTCATTATTTTATGGGAACTTGTACTTGAGTCAGATAGCGAGCTTTCATTTAATTGTCATTGTTATTAATATTTTTGTGGGAGCTTACATTGGCTCTGGCCCCATTTCTAATAATTATTATCTTTCAAATTTCCGCGCGGAGCTTACACTTAGCTCTAGGTCCATTTGCATTAAGTATTGGCATCCAAATTTTTGTGGGGAGGTTACACTTAGCTGTGGCTCCATTACTAATAAATATAGTCTTTTTGAAATTTTCCGTGGGGAGGTTACAAAGTGGTGTTGTTATAAACTGTGAATGTTGCTTGTGTGTGGCCCGGCCCTCCTGTTCAACAGCAATCACCTGATTATGGTGGATTGATCACCACAGCGGCATCAGGTCACGAAAACTGACAACGGTCGGGAGAGTTGTGTGCTGACCTCAAGCACCTTCATACGCCACCCTATGACGCTGTTGACCGAACATGACATGGCGGTAGGTAGGTACCGAAGTCTGTGTGTGTGTTTGACAGAGAGAGAGAGAGAGAGACAGACAGACAGACAGAGATAAGAAGAGAATTATGCATGACCATAGCATTTTACTTTTGCAGAAACAAATGTTGCTAGTATTACACAGTTTCCCATCACTAAAGCTACTTACTCAGTATTTTGGTATGGAGCGCAACAGTATTTTCTTACATTTTCCCACTCAGCTATTATAACTACACTTTATTTGCAATCGGTTTCGATGATCTTTAAGATTCCTCTTGAGATACTTGATGTTATTATCAGACGGATGCCATATTCCTTGACTTCCGGAAAGCGTTTGACTCGGTGCCCCACTGCAGACTTCTAACTAAGGTACGATCATATGGAATTGGTTCCCAAGTATGTGAGTGGCTCGCAGACTTCTTAAGTAATAGAACCCAGTACATTGTCTTCGATGGTGAGTGTTCATCGGAGGTGAGAGTATCATCTGCAATGCCCCAGGGAAGTGTGGTATGTTCGCTGTTGTTTTCTATGTACATAAATGATCTTTGGGAAAGGGTGGATAGCAATGTGCGGATGTTTGCTGATGATGCTATGGTGTACGGGAAGGTGTCGTCGTTGAGTGACTATAGGAGGATACAAGATGACTTGGACCAGATTTGTGATTGGTGTAAGAATGGCAGCTAACTCTAAATATAGAAAAATATAAATTAATGCAGATGAATAGGAAAAAGAATCCTTTAATGTTTGAATACTCCATTAGTAGTGCTGCGCTTGACCCAATTACATCGATTAAATATTTGGGCGTAACATTTCAGAGCGATATGAAGTGGGATAAGCATATAATGGCAGTTGTGGGGAAGGTGGATAGTAGTCTTCGGTACATTGGTAGAATTTTGGGAAGATGTGGTTCGTCTGTAAAGGAGACCGCTTATAAAACACTAATACGACCTTTAACTGCGAACAATTCACCTAATTGTTATTGACAAGTATGAAGTTTAAGCCATTCTAACATTTCACCTGATTGTATAAACGAGTACGAATGTTTAGCTGTTTTCACTTGTCAAAATGGGATTTATATACCACCTGAAGTACACACACATATATTCGACACCTCAAAACAAACCCTCCAAATGCTTTAACCAATTATTCTGTAATAATGTTGTTACGGTGTATATTCTTTGCACTTTGCGATTATGTCTTCTCTTCTGCTATACGAACCTTGCACCCAGCTGATTCCAGACGCCATATTTGTTTACAAATGTGGCAATATACATGTGATGTGTTACGACAGCAAAAGGAACCTGTGACCACTGGAGGTACCCTAGTTTACTTATTTAATGTTTACCATTAGATATCAGTTTAATTTTTGTCAAAAGTAATCCTAAACCATATTCTGAAATAGTGTCTTGTTTCTCCACTAGGCAGTGCCACAAGTTCCTCCAAAAACCGTAACACAACACACAGACATATGTAATACTAACTAATGTAAATCCACCCAATGATGGAGGTTTAAACCTTCGAAACGCGTCGTGGAAATAAATAAAACGGCGACTGGTAACAGTTAACTAGTTGTTTCATTTAATAACTAATACGACCTATTCTTCAGTACTGCTCGAGCGTTTGGGATCCCTATCATGTCGGATTGAGGGAGGACATTGAAACAATTCAGAGGCGGGCTGCTAGATTTGTTACTGGTAGGTTTGATCATCACGCGAGTGTTACGCAAATGCTTCAGGGACTCAGGTGGGGGTCTCTAGAGGAAAGGAGGCGTTCTTTTCGTGAATCGCTACTGAGGAAATGTAGAGAACCAGCATTTGAGGCTGAGTGCAGTACAGTTTTACTGGCGCGAAGTTAGATTTCGCGGAAAGACCACAAAGATAAGATAAGAGAGATTAGGGCTCCGACAGAGGCATATAGGCATTCATTTTTCCCTCGTTCTGTCTGGGAGTGGAACAGGAGGATGCTAGTTGTGGCACGAGGTACCCTCCGCCACGACCCGTATGGTGGATTGCCGAGTATGTATGTAGATGTAGATGTAGAAGATTGTAAAAACACAAGGTATATTCAGCCCATGTAGTACAACTGTGTGATACACAGATGGTAATTCGTGATTGTCTGAAAATTGTGACAGGACAGCGCGATCTTGCGGCGTATTATGAGAGACAATGACGGCGGTGCTGGCGCCTCGGCTCGCCGGTCGGCACAGGACGGCAGGTGTGACGACACAGCGCGGCGAGATACGCAGCGGCGTTAGCCGTAAACAGTGCGGGCGGGCTTTGGCGCGCGGCCGGCGGGGACGGCCGGCCGGTGTGATTTCAGGCGCGCCCTGTTTCCCTTGGCAGCATTGGGCGGCGCAGCGCAGCTCTGCTCTGTGGCGTGTGGTCGCAGGCGCCGCGACGCTCTCACGTGACATACGAGCCACTCCGCACGCTCGCTCAACAGCGTAGCACCAGCCGAAATACGGCAAGTTACCTTCTAACGGCGCTTTATAGCCACTCCAACAAGGAAAATTTTCCTGTCAAGGCTTTTTGCAGGTAAAAGAACTGAGGCACCCTGAAGGGGAGGAGGAAAGGAAATGAAACTTGACACGTTGAGAGGGTATGTGATGCTGTTTCAGTAATTAGAAAATGGAGCCAAACTTACAACGAGTAGTTTCCAGCGCTACATCGACTTTTTGAAAGCAAATATACACTACTGGCCATTAAAATTGCTACACCAAGAAGATGACGTGCTACAGACGCGAAATTTAACCGACAGGAAGAAGATGCTATGATATGCAAATGATTAGCTTTTCAGAGCATTCACACAAGGTTAGCGCCGGTGGTGACACCTACAACGTGCTGACATGAGGAAAGTTTCCAACCGATTTCTCATACACAAACAGCAGTTGAGCGGCGTTGTCGTGATGCCTCGTGTAAGGAGGAGAAATGCGTACCATCACTTTTCCGACTTTGATAAAGGTCGGATTGTAGCCTATCTCGATTGCGGTTTATCGTATCGCGACATTGCTGCTCGCGTTGGTCGAGATCGTACGACTGTTAGCAGAATACGGAATCGGTGGATTCAGGAGGGTAATACGGAACGCCGTGCTGGATCCCAACGGCCTCGTATCACTAGCAGTCGAGATGACAGGCATCTTACCTGTATGGCTGTAACGGATCGTGCAGCCACGTCTTGATCCCTGAGTCAACAGACGGGGGACGTTTGCAAGACAACAACCATCTGCAGAAACAGTTCGACGACGTTTGCAGCAGCATGGACTATCAGCTCGGAGACCATGGCTGCTGTCAACCTTGATGCTGCATCACAGACAGGAGCGCCTGTGATGGTGTACTCAACGACTAAACTGGGTGCACGATGGCATAACGTCATTTTTTCGGATGAATCCAGGTTCTGTTTACAGCATCATGATGGTCGCATCCGTGTTTGGCGACATCGCGGTGAACACACATTGCAAGCGTGTATTCGTCATCGCCATACTGTCGTATCACCCGGCGTGATGATATGGGGTGCCATTGGTTACACTTCTCGGTCACCGCACTGACGGCACTTTGAACAAGTGACGTTACATTTCAGATGTGTTACGACCCGTGGCTCTATCCTTCATTCGATCCTTGCGAAACCATACATTTCAGCAGGATAATGCACGACCACATGTTGCAGGTCCTGTACGGGCCTTTCTGTATACAGAAAATGTTCTAGTACTGCCCTCGCCAGCACATTCTCCAGGTCTCTCACCGATGGAAAACGTCTGGTCAATGGTGACCGAGGAACAGGCTCGTCACAATTCGCCAGTCACTACTCTTGATGAACTGTGGTATCGTGTTGAAGCTGCATTGGCAGCTGTACCTGTACACGCCATCCAAGCTCTGTTTGACTGAATGTCCAGGCGTATCAAGGCAGTTATTACGGCCAGGGGTGGTCGTTCTGGGTACTGATTTCTCAGGATCTATACACCCAAATTGGGCGAAAGTGTAATCACATGTCAGTTCTGGTATAATATATTTGTCCAATGAATACCCGTTTATCATCTGCATTTCTTCTTGGTGTAGCAATTTTAATGGCCAGTAGTGTACAATTATGTAGGTTAAGACCCCAGGTATCACACAATACGACCATTCACCCTGGTGGCCCGTCGTTTGCGAGTAATTGACGAAAAAAATTCGGAATTTTGTGTGACACTCAGTAGCATAAAAAAAGATAGCTCAAGCTGTCTGTTAGAGTGGTGTAATCGGTAGGATAACAGCTACATTGGAAAGAAGTTATGGGTTCAAATATTGTCAGCTGTAATAAGTATTTAAAAAAAAAAATCTTTATCGAATCGAGTTTAATCGTTATTTTTATTCAGTTAATTGGTTTGAATGTAATTTTCTATTTCTGTTCCTCTGTTACATTATTTTAATCACGTATGAACTGTCAGTCATTTCTTTCATTTTTTCTTTATATCATTTATTTTTCCAGTTGGAAATGTTGCGAACATGAATTTGTTATAATATTAAATTATTTGAAAATTACGATCTATGAGTTAAAAAACAAAAGACCAAATAATCTACGTATATTGACTGAGCAGTGGTGTGGAAAATGTATCTCTCGTTACCAGATGTGCCACTTTTTTGGTTTTTAATCGTCATATAAACATTTAAAACATAACCTAAATACCTATTGCACTATGGACAAAATGACGCAGATGAAGATTTAAATGAAGGAAGGATTTATAAAAATAACTAAATTCAAACAAAATGAGAAACAGATATCATGAATGCAATAATGTGGATGAAATAACAGGATGATGAAACAAAAGAAATGGATTAATACATAAAATTAATTAAAAACACATGAACAAAGAATTCATATGAAAAAAAAATAGGAACACAAAAGAGAGTGAATGAAGAAGTTGACATTATTATTAAAATTATGTGACAGAGGAATGGAAGTAAGAAACTACTTTTAAATCGGTTAACTGAATAACAATGATGATCAAAATAGTTTCGATAAATACTTAAAAACAAATTAATGTCATTTGACCTGGCAAGGTTCGAACCCCAACCTCTTACATGTGAATTACTAGCCTCCCAATAATACCCCACAACCATACTGCTTGAGCCACCTTATATAATGCCATTGCGTGTCACGCAGAATTCCGCTGGCTGCTGTGGTCGAACGACTCTAGGCGCTTCAGCCTGGAACCGCGCCACCGCTACTGTCGCAGGTTCAAATCCTGCCTCGGGCATGGATTTGTGTGATGTCCTTAGGTTAGTTAGGTTTAAGTAGTTCTAAGTTCTAGGGCACTGATGACCTAAGATGTTAGCCGGCCGAAGTGGCCGTGCGGTTCTAGGCGCTGCAGTCTGGAACCGCGAGACCACTATGGTCGCAGGTTCGAATCCTGCCTCGGGCATGGATGTGTGTGATGTCCTTAGGTTAGTTAGGTTTAACTAGTTCTAAGTTCTAGGGGACTAATGACCTTAGAAGTTGAGTCCCATAGTGCTCAGAGCCATTTGAACCATTTGAACCTAAGATGTTAAGTCCCATAGTGCTCAGAGCCATTTGAACCATATGAACAAAATTCTGAAACTTTTTTCCGATAAAATGAGGACCCACTAGGGTGAATGGCTTCAGTGTGTGACAGCTTGGGTCTTAACCTTCATAACCGTGTAGATGGTATCAAAAAGTAGATCGCAGCGCTGGGGACCTCTCCTTGTTAGAAAGAGGCTGACCGTCTGAGCCCACTTATCAGTATGACCTACTCTGGGCTGAATACATGCACTGGTGGGGTTGGTAAGGGCTTCATAGAGCCGTTATATTGTCACCTGAGGTCAGGTGGTCCGCAGTTACTGTGACTTGATATCCTGTATGCTGCCTCAAGGACAAATTTAAAGTCCAGGCCCTTCCCATACATGTTAATTGTGGAAGAGTTCTGCAGATGTTACTGGCCATGAAAGTACCTCAACATAACGTAGATACCTCATCGGGACAAGTGTCACGTGTGGACGAGCATCGTACAGAAGAAAAATGCCCCCACGATATCGTCGAATAACAGGTAACACACCTCAACCCACTGAGCGAAGAGGTGCAGTTGTTAGCACACTTAACTCGTATTTGGGAGGAGGACGGGTCGAGCCCGCACCTAGCCATATTGGTTTAGGTTTTCTGTGATTTCCCTATATCGCTTCAGGCAAATGCCGGGACGGTTCTTTTGAGAAGGCATGTCCGACTTCATTCGTCACCCAACCCTAATCCGATGGGACCGATGACCCCGTTGTTTAGTCCCCTCCCCCAAATCAACCAATCAACCAACCAACTTCGATCCAAAATCCAGATCTATTACAAGATCAGAAACGACAAATATAGATACTTCGCAACAACAAAAAATGGTTCAAATGGCTCTGAGCACTATGGACTTAACTTTTGAGGTCATCAGTCCCCTAGAATTTAGAACTTCTTAAACCTAACTAACCTAAGGGCATCACACACATCCATGCCCGAGGCAGGATTCGAACCTGCGACCGTAGCGGTCACGGAGTTCCAGACAACAACAAAATACATTAATGACCTATCAGCAGAACTTAAGCTTCGAAGAAACTGAAGTATCTCTAACATTTCATATACGCTGCATGAATCGATATAGCATTACTGCAGGGAACCTAAACTTCTTTGGGTGGCACATTTTGTCTCTCGGTCAAAGAAAGCTAATCTCTGTATTTTGCTAACACTGGGAGATGCTGCTTGGCTTTCTGGACGAACCGCTTTAATAATTACTCATGTCACATTGATAGAGTTGAACTTTGATCCTTTAAGGACATTATGTAACAGTAACGCGTTAAATTTACGTGAATATATATCTATCCGATCCACCTTCAGAGGGCAAATTTTCCACGGGCTACGAACTATTCAGTCACTGACTTCAGACTTTTGCCTACTGGGGCTCGTATTGACAGAATTGAATATAAAACATTTTAAATAAAATGAACTCGATCACTAGCTTTACCGCCTGTGTTGTGCAGGGTGGTCAGCAACAGTCTGGTAAGGTTGACAAGTGTGGCAGGTTAAGTTGTCCTGTTGAGAAAAAAATTCGGTACATTGCGCCGTTTCTTATTAAAATAGCATTGAAGTTAGCCAGTCAGTAGGCTAGTGGTAGAATTATTCGTCTCATGATAGTCAGCACCTGTATGGATAAGACAGTTCTCATTTATTGTTCACTCTCGGTTACAAACTTTTACTTAGTACGTGTTTGTATGCCTCACCATCCAATCGAAGTAGTTGCGCCAGTAACACACCTATTCCACTCAGAATCACATATTAGAGTTCTCTGATATGTGGTTATAAGTAAACAAGACGGATTGTTGACGCAGCTACATAGAGCTGAAGATGATTCTGAATGATCGAAACATGTAATCCAATTAGAAATGCTCGACTGAGACTGAATATTAAATGACAATTAAATTAGCCAATCAGGTCGTTGCGTGCTCCGATTCAAGCAGCCTCCCGGAGACAGTGTCGCCAATTATGTTTTTCGTTTGGTTTCCTGAAACCTAACAAACGTTGGATTAGCTCACTTAGTTCAAATTCATCACTTTCGGAAAAGGCTCAGTTTACTGGAAATAAGCAATACAACAAGTGGTAACTCACGAACCTATGGATGTCTGTGAATTACCGTATTTTGGGAGTGAAAGTGCTTGAATCTGAGCCCGCAACGACCTGATTAGCCAACTTTAATACTAAATAAATCGAAAACGGCACAAGGAGTAGAATTGTTTTTCTTAATAATTTTTCCACATCATACCTTACACTGTAACACCATAATAGAATTTTGAGCCTGTTTCTCACCGCCATTGATACAGATTTGTCTCGAAACGTCGCTGTATGCTAGGTTTAACTTTGTTCAACATCGATTCCAAGTTGGTAGTCAGCATCTTGTGTGGATTTGGCACCAGATCTAGCCTTAAGCCATGTTTATTTGTTGCTGTGCGTAGCCATTGTTGTTCCTCCAGGTGTAAGCTCTCCCCGAAGTTCATTATTTCCGATTTGCTGTATTTCATGATGTATCCTGTTGTTTAATAATAAGTTTTAAGTAAAGGTTTTACTTCCGTTATCTGGTCTTGTCCTGGCACAAATATATTCAGATCATCTGCAAATACTCGACATACGATTTTATTTCCTAATAAGATGAGCTCTGGGAGCGTGCTGCTAAGTTTTCTGAGCAGGTCTTCGACCTCAATAGCAGGACCATCGATAGATTCTATCGAACAGACCGTTTATATCGAATCTTATTTCGACATTACCCAATACCTGCCGACTTTCCTTTCGAGCTTCTCAGTAAGGCTGCACCGTTCCCGTGACACACTCTACTCTATTTCTCGATAATACGCAAAATACTGCCCTTCTTCGAACTTTCTCGATGTATTCCGCTACCCGTATCTGGTAAGGATCCGTCACCGGTCATCACTACTCCAAAGGAGCACAGGCAAGCGTACTGTGGGCAGTTTCTTTAGTAGATCTGTTGCATTTTGTAAGTGTGCTACCAATAAAACATAGTCTGTGGTTTACCTTCCCAAAACATTTTCTATGTGTTCTTTCCAATTTAAGTTGTTTGTAATCTGTTCCTAGGCATTTAGACGAATTTACGGCCTTTAGATCAGATTGATTAATCGTGTAAGCGAAGTTCACCAGATTACTTTTAGCACTCATTAGGATGACCTCACACTTTTCGTTATTTGGAGTCAATTGCCACTTTTTTCACCACACATTTATCTTGCTGAATTGTTTTGCAACTCCTTTTGATCATCTGATGACTTTATAAGACGGTGAATGATGATATCATTTGCAAACAATCTGAGAGAACTACTCAGGTTGTGTCCTGAATCGTAAATGTAGATCAGTAGCAACAGAGGGCCTACAACCCTTCCCAGAGGAACGCCAGATATCATTTATGGTTTACTTGATGAATTTCCATCACTTACTACAAACTGTGACCTCTCTGTCAGGAAATTAAGAATCCAGTCGCATACCTGTGACGGTATTCTATAACCACGCAATTTCATTACAAGTCACTCGTGGGGCACGGTGTCAAAAGCCTTCCGGAAATCTAGAAATACGGAATCAATTTGAAATCCTTTGTCGATAGTACTCAACAATTCGTGACAGGATAAAGAGCTAGCTGTATTTCACAAGAACGATTTCTTCTAAATCCATGTTGACTATGGCAATAGACCGTTGCCTTCGTGGTAATCCATAATGTTCGAAGACAGTCTATGTTACAAAATCTTGCTGCATATCGACGTTAATGATATTGGCCTGCAATTTAATGGATTACTCCTACTTCCTCTCTTAAATATTGGTGTGACCTCTGCAACTTTCCAGTCTTTGGGTATGGATGTTCCGTCGAGCGAGCGGTTGTACACGATTGTTTAGTATTGAGCTATTGCATCAGCATACTCTGAACGGAACCTAATTGGTATACGATCTGGACCGGAAGACTTGCTTTTATTAGGTGATTTAAGTTGCTTACTATTCCGTCGATATCTACTGCTAACTTACTTACGTTGGCAGCTGTTCTTGATTCGAACTGAGGAATATTTACTTCGCCTTCTCTGGTGAAGGAATTTCGGAAGGCTGTGTTTAGTAACTCTGCCATAGCAACAATGTCATCGATAGTATCTCCATTGCTATCGAGCAGGGAAGGCATTCATGCATTGATTGTGTCCTGTCGCTAGCATACTTTATATACGACCAGAATCTCTTTCGATTTTCTGCCATGTTTCGAGACAAAGTTTCGTTGTGGAAAGTTTTATAAATATCTCGCATTGAAGTTCCCGCTAAATTTCGAGCTCCTGTAGGTCACCTGTCTTGGGGCTTTTGCATTCGCTTGAGTTTGGAATGCTTTTTTGTTGTTTCTGCAACAGTGTTCTGACCTGTGTGTACAATGAGGGATCAGCTCCGTCGTCTGTTAACTCACTTGATATAGATCTCTCAACTACTGTCGATGCTATGTCTTTGAGTTCAGAAGGAGCGGACATTCTGTCTCAGGAAGGGCGTCAAGCGAATTTTTATCTGCTTTTTGAGTAGATATATTTTTCATTTATTATTAGTGAATTTGGCAGTTACTATATTGTCACGCTAGAGCAGCCTTGTATTCACTAATCCATGTATCCGTTTCGATGCTCGTTAGTAGCTCAGGATTATTTGTTGCTAAGAGGTCAAGTGAGTTTTCACAATCGTTTACTATTTCTTTGTGATCATGAATTAATTTTTCGAAATAATTTTCAGAATTGGCATTTTGCTTAATTTCGGATGATGTTTTATGCATATCCCCGGATTTAAATATGTATTTTCGCCAAATTATCGAGGTAAATTAAATTCACCACCAACTATAATATGCAAGTCGTATACATGTTTGAAATTAGACTCAACTAATGATCCGAGTTGGAAGGTTCGTAAATGGATCCATTTATTACTTTATTGCGTTTGACAAGAATGACCTCTATCCTACTAACTCACAAAACTATATACCTCAAATTCACTACAAGATAAACTACATCTATCAGCAACAAACACGCCAATGTCAACTGTATTTAGCCTATCCAATGTGAACATCCTTCGGTCCTTCGCAAAGGTTGCGGCTGACCTTATCTCCAACTTAGCTAGCGTTCAGTGCCTATAACGATTTAAGCAGCAGTGCTTTCTTAGCGTTTGAATCACTGGTATGGTCCCAACAAAGCTGCAACAATTTACAAATGTTATACCGATGGTTTATAGATCTACAGTCTTCCTATGTTCGATCTGTGTTTGAGTGAAGGCCTTTCCGTGTTTCCCCGACGCTCTCTAACATAAGAAACTGCCCATTCCACGCCACTCAGCACCCGCTACCAATGTAGCCACCTCCTGATCCTAATGGACTGCTGACCTATTTAGGGGAACGGAAACCCCACAACCCTAAGGGGTTTCCAGTTCAGTTACATATGTCAGCAGTCCATTACACTCGGCTGTGTACCAGACGTCCTATCGACTATGCAGCGAATAGTAATCTCTGCTTTCATCTCTTACAAGACTGGCAGCCTTTGCCACATGTGATGGCCACTCGAAAGAGGAGAGAACCTCTTCTGATCCAAAGCGGTACCTATCTGAGCCACCAATTGCAGCTGGCTGCATCTGTGCTCTTCATGGCATCAAGAGAACACGTTCCACGTCTGGAGTAGATCCACCCGGTATGCACAAGGAGTGCAGATTGGCTTTCTTCCCCTCCTTGGCCACCATGCATCTCAGGGGCCCTATAACGCTTCAAAGATTGGAGCTCCCAGCTAATAATAATCCCACCCCCTGTGACCTTCGCCGCGTAGGATCAGCCGAGCGGTCTTAGGCGCTGTAGTCAGGGACTGTGCGGCTGGTCCCGGCGGAGGTTCGAGTCCTCCCTCGGGCATGGGTGTGTGTGTTTGTCCTTCGGATAATTTAGGTTAAGTAGTGTGTAATCTTAGGGACTGATGACTTTAGCAGTTAAGTCCCATAAGATTTCACACACATTTGAACATTTGTGACGCTCCGGATCTTGAAGGCTGAGTGGTTTCCTCTGAAGCAGAACAAGTAACTGCATCTGGCTGGGTGACTGTCAGCCGCAGACAGAATCTGGAACCGGTTTGTCAGACTAACCGGTGAATCCTTATGTTAGGCACCTGGGACCACCGGTGTGGACCGATAGACGGACTTGTGGGTCGTGCTGGACGTCTGTTGGATCCGACGGCCGAGCCACAACAGTGACACCCATCCAATGCAGCCTGTGTTACCGTAGCCAACACAGCCTGCCGCTGGGATGGAAGTGTCACCAATGCAGTTCACACCTGTACACAACAAGCACAGCCCCTACCCCTACTAAACATGCTCGAAAACTACACTCCCCAATAATCGATTATCGACACGCGCTACGAAACTGTACCTTAGACACTTACGTAAACACAAGAACCGTCTAATAAAATAGATTAACACGCAGATATTCAAACACTAAACTACCAAAGCACTCAGCTGAGACTAAATAACTCGCTCCTACTTAGGAACTTGTAAAATGTCACAAGATCGGTTACTTTCCGACACGTAAACGGGATAGCTCTATGTATCAACTATTAAACTAACGTCCACCTGCTTAGCTGAGTGGTTATAGCAGCCTCTTCAGCGGACCGGCACGATCGACGACCTCTCGCTCCTGAAGAAGGAGCCCCACCTGTGCCTGTGGGACTCCAACACCAGCATTATCGTGCCGCAACGCTTAACCTCGCGACCGTTCGTGCGCCCCACAAACTAGCGCTGCTCCGCGATATGATTTATGATGCGGACATAGATATTGTGCATCTTCAGAAAGTGCATGTCGCCGATTTTTCATCACCATATGGCTTCACGGCGCTTCTTTCTCCTGCTTCGGATACCGGTAGTGGTGTTGCCATCATCTTACGAGAAGGACTTCCTGCCGAAGATGTCCTGTAGCTGCCCAACGACAGAGGTATGGCACTTACTCTCTTTGGTGTACGCATCGTCAACATTTATGCGCCGTCGGGCTCCAGCTACCGTCGTGAACGCAATGCCTTCTTCGCGAATGAAGTTACACCTCTTTTTATGGGGCCAAACGATGACTGTGTCATGGGTGGAGACTTCAACTGCACCCAGCGACCACAGGATCAATTGCCGCGTCACTCACCTTGCGCAGCTATGGAGACAATCGTCACGCGGCTACAATTTGTCGACACGTGGAGACATGTTCACGGTGATCTTTACGTACTACACTGCACACTCCTCTAGCCGACTGGATCGCATCTACATCTCACGATCCCTAATTCAACACACTCGACAGGCTGATATCTAGCCTGTTGCTTTCTCAGATCATGAGGCTTACTTCTGTGATGTTGTTCTCACAATACAGGCAGTATGGCACGGACGTGGTTTATGGAAACTGAACACGGCACTTCTTAATTCACCTGACTGTCGACTTTTAATAGAAGACACTTGAATCACATGTATTAGACGCCGTCCCACGTATCCGTCTACCATATCCTGGTGGATCCAGTGTGCAAAACCTGCTCTTCGAAAACCTTTCATCCGGTATGGGAAAGATGTCGCCTGGAGGAAGAGCACTATGGACTTTTACTACAGGATCCTACGAGAATGCTCCACGATGCTAGCCTCCCCTGAGCGCCATACAAGGATGAACCATGCTAAGGCCCAAATCTCCAATCTCATGCGAAGGCATTTGGAAGGAGCGATAGTACGATCTCGTACTGCTGATCGCATGCCTTATGAACATCCGTCGATGTACCATATCATCCAAGAACGCCAAAATCGACGCCGAAAATTGATTCACGTCCTAACAGACCAAGCAGGGCGTCGGTACGTACCCCAATCTGCAATAGGGAATGTGCTTCACGCCCACTACCAGCAGCTCTACGCCGCAATTCCACATTCCCCAGAGCTGATCGAGGAAGTCTCACAGCTCAACTTCGATGGTATCCCAGGAGATGCGGCGATTGACTTGATGTCAGAGGTGACTAATGATGAAGTCCGCGATGCGATCCGGGCAGGAACCATCAATTGCTCCCCAGGACCTGACAGTCTTCCCCTCGAATTTTATCCCACCTTCCATGATTTGTTACAGTCCACCTTCACCTCCATCCGTCGGGAACTGATGTCTCCGGAAGTACCTGTGCCGGACGCTTTCATGGAAGGAATTATTATTCCTGTACATAAACCGCATGGTGGCACCAATATCAGTGATATCGGTCCATCACCCTCCTTAACAGTGATATGAAA
Organism: Schistocerca nitens; assembly: GCF_023898315.1. Classification (NCBI taxonomy): domain Eukaryota; kingdom Metazoa; phylum Arthropoda; class Insecta; order Orthoptera; family Acrididae; genus Schistocerca; species Schistocerca nitens. Next base: position 194,421,151 of record NC_064620.1, on the reverse strand, counting down.
ATCTTAAAAAAAAATGGCTCTGAGCACTATGGGACTCAACTGCTGTGGTCATAAGTCCCCTAGAACTTAGAACTACTTAAACCTAACTAACCTAAGGACATCACACACACCCATGCCCGAGGCAGGATTCGAACCTGCGACCGTAGCGGTCGTGCGGTTCCAGACTGTAGCGCCTTTAACCGCTCGGCCACTCCGGCCGGCTGAAAATCTTCACTCGCCTTTTGGCGGCACGACTTAAAAACGTTGCCCGATACGTTGTGCCGCCAGACCAAGCATCTTTTGGAGGGGATAATAATATCCGCACGGCTTTATGCCGCTACAGGGCTACAGGGATATGATCGCCGTTACCCAGGCACAACGCCTCTCTGGGGCACTTGCGTCTTTGGACTTGAGTCAAGCTTTTGATAGCGTTGACCATTCGTTCCTTACGGCCGTTCTCCACCATATGGGTTTCCCAGTCGCCGTTATCACGGTAGTGATGCGCCTTCTGAGGGGTGCCTCATCCAGGAATATGTACAATGGCAGACTCACTCCTCTGATAAAAATAGGTCGATCCGTACGTCAAGGTTGCCCTCTATCAGCGATTTTGTACGTCTTTTCGTTGGAATCCCTGCTATGGGGACTAAGACAACGATTGGTAGCGTTGTCCACAGATCGCTACCGATTCTGTTGCACGGCCTATGCTGACGATGTAGTCATCTGTTTACGTCATGCCGACGAGGGTCGAGCTATTTTGACGTGGGTAGCGACTTATGATGAGGCGTCGGGTAGCTCTTTAAACCTACGTAAGTCACAAGTTATGTTAATTGGCACGCGACTTCCCGTGGAGTGCGTTACACCTCTCACCACCGTTGAAACCATTCGCTGTTTGGGAATAGATTTTTCATCTGATCTCCGGCGTTCAGCCACCATCAACTGCCGACGCCTCCTTTTAATGATCAGAGCAGGTCTTATATACCATCGCCTTCGATCCCTAGATTTTCTCCAACGAGCTCGATATGTCAATATGTATATCGCATCCCGAGTTCCCCATGTAGCACAACAAGTTCTACCTTTGCCGCTTACTGTGGCACGTCGCATGTTGGCATCGATGGCATCTTTCGTCAGCTCTGGGCTGTTGTTCAAAGTTAACTATGCAACCCCTACTCTTCCCCATGAACGAGGTGGGATAGGTCTGTTTCACGTGCCGGATAGAGCTCGCGCCCTATTTGTCAGCTCCCAGATGACGGTATGGACACGTTGCCCAACGAGCCTCACTGCTCTCCTCCTGTCGGCATATAGGCCGGTTTCAATGTCAGCACCAGTGATGATCTCGGATGTTCCGGCCCAGTTCCATTATATGAGATACTTCTTTCTTGAACTCAGTTACCTACGCCTCACCTTACCAAGACAGCTTTTACTCAAAGGCAGTATACAATGTCCTCCAATTAGGTCGTCCACCTAACACGATTGAACAAAAGTTCCTCCAGGTTGACTGACGTCATGTATGGCGCGCGGTGTTCGCCTGTTACCTTGACACGAATGTTCAATCTGTCTGGTACCTAACTGTCAATGGTAAGCAAATCAACCAATTTCGCCTTCATCGTATCCACCTCGCCCAATCACCTCTATGTTCCACGTGTGGAGTGCCAGACGATGACGAACATCGGTTTGTTTGCGGATCGGCGGCGGAGGTTCGGCACTTGATTCATCGTATTGTGGCTTTTCTAAGGCGGGACATTCCGGATCGGATTACTCCCCTTTCATTATTATTTCCGGAACGTGACTATTTTCCTCGGACAAAGACCAATGCTGTGAATTAGATTCGCGGACATGCTATTCGCTACCTATTTGGACAAACTGTCAACTCTGTTCTCGATTTTCGGACATACCTCAATGACCGTCATTATGTCGTTGTCCGTCACCAAAAATACAGACAATTTTTCGCGAACTTCCTTGGGAGTGCTTTCCACGACCCGCCTCGCAGCTGGAACGTGTTAAGCCAAGAGAGAAGAAGGTTTCCTGTTTGAACCAATGAACATCTCTGAACAATTGAACGGAACACATCAATTTCGAGAAGACGTGACTCAACATATTGCCAGCGGGGCGCAGAAGGCCTCTGATCAATTACATAACAAAACTAAAAAAAACACAAAAAATAAAAATAAAATTCAGAAAAAGGAAGATTATGTTTTGTTTGTAAGGATAGCCCTAACCTTGATTTCCCATATTTCCCTTGGCATATAGGCAGCTCTCTGGGGTAGGTTTGGTCAGGAGCCAACGCCTGAAGTGGATCATGTTATAGGATGAAAAGTGGCGGTGGCACTTAGTTTTTTTATTTTGTAGTTCTATTATCCTAAGGGGCTTTTTAAAAATTAAAAAAATAAAATTAAAAAACGAAAAAAAGAGCAAAAAACAAAAAAATAAAAAATAAAGAAAGTGGTTAGATGAAAATTCCTGGCAGATTAAAACTGTGTGCCCGACCGAGACTCGAACTCGGGACCTTTGCCTTTCGTGGGCAAGTGCTCTACCATCTGAGCTACCGAAGCACTACTCACGCCCGGTCCTCACAGCTTTATTTCTGCCAGTATCTCGTCTCCTACCTTCCAAACTTTACAGAAGCTCTCCTGCGAACCTTGCACAACTAGCACTCCTGAAAGGAAGGATACTGCGGAGACATGGCTTAGCCGCAGCCTGGGGGATGTTTCCAGAATGAGATTTTCACTCTGCAGCGGAGTGAGCGCTGATATGAAACTTCCTGGCAGATTAAAACTGTGTGCCCGACCGAGACTCGAACTCGGGACCTTTGCCTTTCGCGGGCAAGTGCTCTACTGTCTGATTCTGGAAAGTGGTTAGATGCTTGCCTCCCATGTAGTGGACCCGGGTTCGATTCCCGGCCGGGTTGGAGATTTTCTTCGAATATGGGACGGGTGTTGTGTTGCCCTCTTTATCATTTCATCCTCATCACCGGCACGCAAGTCGCCCAACGTGGCGTCGACTGAAATAACGGTCTAAGGCGCTGCAGTCATGGACTCTGCGGCTCGTCCCTGCGGAGGTGCGAGTCCTCCCTCGGACATGGGTGTGTGTGTTTGTCCTTAGGATAGTTTAGATTAAGTAGTGTGTAAGCTTAGGGACTGATGACCTTAGCAGTAAAGTCCTATAAGATTTCACACGCATTTGAACATTTTTTTGACTGAAATAAGTCTTGCACTCCGCGGCCGAACTTCCCCGGGTGGGGCCTCCAGGCCAGCAACGCCACACGCTCATTTAATTTCATTATAATAATTCAAAAACTAAACTACCGTAGCACACATATGGAATTATATAAATCGCTCCTGGACAAGACCTCTTAAAATATATCAAAATCGGTTTCTTCCCTGTTGGTTCTCTGTCTTGGCCGGTGGCTGCTACCTGACTCAGATTCAGTAAATACATTCGACGTGCTCGTCTACTGTCGCTTGCAGCATACATCTCAGAGACATGTTGCAGCACTCCGCTTTTTATGTGAGCCCCTGCTGTGTTGCCTGGACATCTGACTTGAGTTCCTGGATCATTTTGTGCTTTGGTCGTTTTCGATGTTCAGATCAGATTATGGAGTGATACATTTTCCTCTTATATAATATCAGTTCTTGCCCAATCTCTCAGATCATCAGTTTCCTTCTCTGCACTGTGGCTTTGCTCTCATCTACATTGTTTGTAAATTACTGGTGGTTATACGTTTTGTATTTCGGTGCAGTTCGGAGACACAACTGAAATAAAATTCTACTTTATTTTGCTCCCACCCACATTTTATATAATCACATGGTCTAAGGAACCTCTTTTGTTTGGATTTCACCAGTAACAGTTTTTTGGGCTATTTTTTTTTTTTAATGAGAGCAGACCTTGCATGTTTCCAACACCAAAATTATGAATTGTTCATCTTTAAGTAAGGTATTATATAATATCCGATATTTTTTCCAAAGAAAGTCATTTGTTTCTGTATATTGATCCTGGTAATATACGCGCAATGACCGCAAAACTTCACAAACTAGTTTTCTGATGAAGTGAGATTACGCACTAAGTTCTGTGGGTTGTAACCCCAGTCTATTCCGCTCACTGTATAACTAGTGTATATCAGTGAGTCTACATCTGCTGCCTCTAACCCGTCGGTTAAAACTTGTATTTTCGCCTTTTTTGTGAGTACCGGAACTGACATCACCAAATACGACTTTGCACCATATCGCTGATAAGAAAGACATAATTTGCAAATTCAAAGAACTCGACCGTCGCCCCCTTTCTACGGCTGCTTCCAGATGGAGATAACACATTTGTAAAGAGTGAATTTTCTATTTTTAATTATATTCTTCTACAGCTCAGAAGTCTGACTAGTGTCTGTCGATTGAATACAGCATTTAGTTAAAATCGCCGTACCAGCATTTTCATATTTGTTGAGAATTGTATATACAAAATGTCATAATGCATGTCATTACACGAGGAACAGCAGAAAAAATGAAATTATCAGAAGAATTTTGCAAAATACGCAAGATAATTATATGTTTATATCTGAGATATTTAGACCAATGTATTTTTTTAACTTTGTATGTGAGGCTATCTTTATCCATTAAGTTACTTGTGTCTTAAAATCAACTTATATGCTTTACGAATAACATAGGTGGTGTTAAGAAAAACTGCTTCAATGAAGGAGAAGAATTTTAATTTAACATTCATATTCTTCCTTATCGAGGTATAAGGGTGATCAGGTTATTTAATTTAAACAAATCTAGCATCCTGCTCTGGCTTCACACGGGTAGCACTAGTTATCTATGGCTCTATGACTTGCCTGCGCTTTCAGTAATGATAGATTGCTGCTTAGAGTTATGATAAAAATTCAGAGAACAACGTAAGGTAACAGAAAGTTATCACTTTTACACAACTGAAAAGTTTCAAGGAGTGTACGCCAGGTAAGTTCTCACGAGGCACGAATGTTATCTGTTCCATATTTAATTAATGTTTGAGGCGGCATCACATGGCAGTGATGTGATATGAGAGCTACCATGCCATCGTACCACCTGACTGCAGCACCAGCTAAAAGCGAGCCTTAGACCATTGCCTTCTGCCCGACTGCGACGCTAGTCCAAGCCAAGTTACATTTTCTGTATAAAGCAACCTCTGCCTCACAGCGTAATCACAAAGCATTCTCTGCCCTGCACAGTTGGTATGGTGCACTTTCCACCTTCCGCCACGCAACAATGGTATGGGTCACCCTCCGCAACACAACATTTCGAAGCACCTCCACCACACAACATTGGGATGAAGAACACTCTGCCATGCAGTATTAGTATGAAATACGCTCGACCACACAACATTGATACTGCACACCCTCTGCCAAGCAGCACTAGTAAGAAGCACTCTCCACCATGTAACATTAGTACAAAGCCCCCTCTACCATGTAACATTGGTAACAAACACTCCCTACCACGTAATATTGGTATGAAGAACATTCTGTCACGTAATATTCGTAGAGAGTAACGCGCAAGCTATGGTGATTTCGAGGAGTCTTCCTATTTGTTGCTAAATGCCAATGGCATTGTTCTCACGATGAATGGGGATAAGTCATTACAGTTCCGCCAATTTCCAAAAAATAATTCCAAATTATACACACAATCCCAACTCGTGAATATCACATCAAAATCCCTACAATAGCAACAGAGATTAGCCCGGACATCCCTTTATATAAATGTATTGACAGATGGAAGGTATCAGAACTCCATGTATCTATAAAGAAGCAACAATTTCATTTTCACAACAAAGAGAGCTAGGAAAACCTTCAGAAGGAAAAACGTATAGGCATCATAAGCAAGGTTACGATATTACTGCGTTTTGTCGATTCCACAAAACGAAAAATTTTCCTCGTCAATTCATTTACAATTCTGAAGAACTTAAATTTAAGTAATTAATAAGTTGCTGCATCAAAAGAAATAGTCAGTTAGGTTCTTTCACTTTCCAGGACAGTTATTATGTTTTATCTAAAAAGGAGACAAGCACAGAAGCCAGGTACAGATGACAACTAAAGATAAGCGAGTGGAAGGACTACAAGGAGAGTTAACCAGGCTATAACAAATAAAAAAGATAAAGAAACAAACAAAACATTAAAGAAAGGAAAAAAAATCAAAGAAGTAGAAGTGGCTACTGTCTTCGATTATTGATCAAAACGTCCAGGTTTCCTGGTTCGATCACTGTCACTGCTTAAGTTTTGAATGAAAATCATTCAATGGAGACCGAAGATTTCCGATATGAGTTAGTCTCGTCCTTCCAACGACCCTTTCGAAGAGCGAGGAGGAGCCAATAGAAGTTCAGGGTGTTCTCCTGTCCTTGTGGTTGGGGACTGCCACTTAATTAAAAGACAATCAGCAAAGATCGACGGTATGAACATGCATAAGGCAATGGATACCACTTAATTAACGACACATAACGTGTGTCCACGGGGCATGTAGTCAATAAATGAAAAAGTCACATGATGATCTATCCATTGGAAAAGTTTTCGGATTGGTCCCCTACATCTCCGGGACAGGACTGCCGAGACGGAGGTGACCAGGACGAAAAGATTAAATAACCACCGGCTGCATAGTATACTACTAGTCGGAGCCTGGAAAGTCAGAATGAATGCGATATGGAAGCCAGAAAATCAGAAAAGCAAATTCAAAGGTTCGGTCTAGATGGAGTAGGTGTGAGTGTAGTAGAAACATGACAAGGATTCCTATGCAGAGGAGTATAGGATAAGGTCAACAGAAGCAGAAAATGGTGCAGCGGGAACAGATTTCTTCTTGAATGGGAAGGTAGGCCGAGAGAGAGTTAATATGATCAGTGCAGTAATAGGACTACATTCATGAGAATCGGTAGCAAACTATCTCCAGCAGCAATAGTTCAGCTATACGTGGGCGAGTCACAACCAGTAGACGAAGAGGCAGAGAAAGTGTACGAGAATATGAACTAGCAGTTTAGTAGTAAAGAAACATGAAAAATTAATGATAACGGGTGATCAAAACATTGTTGTAAGGGAAGGAGTGGAGGAAAGAATGCGGTAGAATAAAGGCTCGCTAGGAAACATCAGGGGCAAAAAACACTTTGTGAAACAAGACCCATTTCTTAATAGCCAGTACACGGTTCATCTTCTTATACCTAACCTATGAATCATTCCAGAGCTGTTCGTGTCGAAGTAAAAACCTCTTATCCTTCATTATATGTGGGATTAATCGACAATCGTCTTCCAAGTAACTGAATTTTGTAAAGTTTATAGACATGTCATACTGTGTTTGTGAAACAAACATGGCTAAGGTAACACGTAACGTAACTACATTCTTGTGGATTACAAGATGATGAAATAAAATTGTTGTGTGTAAGACGCTCTGTCATGTTGCAAGATGAAATAAAATAGACGGGACGATAGGTGACGTTTCCTCTCACTGTAGCCTTCCTTGGGGCGTCGAAGCATCTCAAGCAGTATGATGTGGCACTATAGCAAAAAAGGATTTCATTCACAACCCCTCGCGCGGAAGCCATTTATACGAAGATGTTTGAGTTGACACGCGCTGAAAATCGAGGAGCTTCCAGGAGCGTCAATACGTCACGAATATGGGGACAAGATATCAACCTGGCATCATGCGTCATATGTCGACAGGGGGTGGAGTAAAGGAAGTAAATTTCCGATGCGAGGCTGTTGTACGCATGTATGACACACAGAGGGCTTCGACGATATCGAAGGGGAAAGGCAGGGGAGGTATCGGGAGGCTGCCCTATGAAAGACGAGCGGATGGTGAAGGGATGGAGAGGGCGGAACTCAATTTCAAGTCTCCTGGCCTGATTCCGCCAGAACTGCTCGGGTCTTCCTTATTGGCAGAATATCCTGGGGTCGACGGGGCGGCAGCTAATCCTGTACAGGAACCAGCAATTTTCCTGAAGGGGCGGTCGGCCTGCAAATTTTCTCGCCCGCGCCATTCCTCCACCGCAGCTACCGACACGCCGTGCGATGAAAGCAGATGCTCCGCGATACACCAGAAACAAATTGTTCAACTGTCTGCATGTTTTGTGTCAATTGATTGGGTATTTCCTCCATGACACACCTCACCTATGGGAGCGACAAAGTTAGTAGGAATACAGAGTCCACAAAGTTGATGAACGAACTTTATGTCAGGATTCACGCTAGACGTTTCACCTTAGTATAATTGTGAATAATAATTTCAGCTATATAACAGTAATAACGTAAGCACTTCCATAATTATGTTCCAGATGCAATGGACTTTGTATCATAGCAGCAACAAGGAGCTGAATTTTCAAAGGGTAAATTGTTAATTTTTGAAGATTGTTCGTATCAGTATATCTCCCGAATATATCATGCAACTTTTCTAAAGATGCCATCGTTCGACAGTACAGGGAGAGTGTTATTAGATGTATATTCAGTTATTGGTTTGGAAGCCTTTTTCGGGGAATAAATGAACAAAATACAAATACAATTTGTATACTACAAGGGCCATATCTATAACAATCAAAAATAGTAATCGGCCTCCTTGTAACGTACTATTCAAATAAATGAGGATTTGAACTAAACCTTGCAAGTACATTTATAAGTCAATTAACCACATCAAAATATCCTTGATAATTACTGCAGTAAAACATTTTTTTTTTTTTTTAAATTCCGGTACCCGTTAAGAAACACTTCCTATATAGCGAAGGATAAGATAACACAGATTAGAGATTTCGTAAAAAAACGTAAAACAAGTAAATAATAAAACGTTTTATCATGTTCCACCTCACATTCTCTCCTTAATATCATTTGTATATTCTGTACAACCTTACTCTCAATGCTTACATCGTTTCGTGGTACTGTTACTTAGCTCAACGTCTTATTGACTATGGACTCAGTTCTTCAGAAAAGCAAATGGGAATTTCCAATACACAGTATGTAAACCAAATATTGTCCTTTATCCGGTGTCATTGTGTGAAGTATTACATTATGAAAGAATCTGTGTTTAAAGTGTGCACTAAATGCTAGTTAAAATGAATGAACACTGTAGCATCTGGGTTTTACACGATTTTCCTAAAGTACTTACGCCAAATGCCAGAATAGCTTCTTCGTGTCAGTCTAGACCTCTAAGTATTTAATACCTGTATACATGAATTATATGTATTTTATTTGTTCTTAAACTGTAACAAGCTGGAATATACTATTAACTTGTACAACTGATCCATGGATGAATAAGCTTACTACCAAACATACATCTACAATTTCGGCAAATGCATCTAAACTGAAATCAAACAAAAACAACACTATTCACTCACTAATTTGCTAATTTCAAGTTTCATACACTCCAATGTACGGGCATTTGACAGAAATAAAGAAGTAAGGCAAGAAATGCGTACGTGAACATAAAGACGGACGCTAGCCAAGCCAATGATTTCAATACGTTGCGCGTCATTCGTGATCAGAACAAAGTACTGTGTAGTTGTGAGTGCATTGTGTCGGAGCTAAGTGAATTCGAACGTGGTCGTATGGTGTGTGCTTCCACACCACAGTAATCGAAGTGTGTGGTGCTTCAAGACGCTACGTATCGAAAATTTATGCCGCGTACAGGTAAAACGGCGGTAAGATTGGAACGGCAGGGTGACCTGGAATTCCAAAACCACTTATCAGGAAAATGCAAATGGCTGTAACAGGAAAACGTGGCACCGAGGCCATAAATCCTGGACTACGGAGTAATGGAAACAAGTTATTTAATCGGATGGGTCTTGTTCCACTGTTTCCACCTCTGACCGAGTTTATGTCCCATGAGTGAAACATGTAGGTTGTTCGGTGATGATGTGAGCAGGCATTGCGTAGTATTCCATAGACCCCACGGTTACTCTACAACGGGAATAAATTTTGGTGAGTAGGTAATACTTGTCTACAAAACAAGCCACGTCTTCATTAGCCTACAATTATCACTCATATGATTAACTCTATCAAAGACTCAAGTGCACGGAATAAAACTTATATGGAACTTTCAAAACCACGAAATTTACGTTACTTTTTATTTTTTCTGAAGTCCTCGTATTTTAGTGAAATATTAGATAATTGTCAGTTTGTTGCTAGGCAGTGCACTTCTTTACCTCACGTTAGCAGTAGACGGAAACGCTATGAACGGTTCTATCCGTAAACAGTTATCAGCTCTGCAGTAGGCTGTATGTGGTGTGCATCTATTCATGGTGTTAAGGTCGACTGCTGATGTAATATGAAATAGTGCACTATATAGCACATCTTATATATTGACGATTCGCTTAATACGATGCTGCAGTGCTTTTAAGAACCTAATTGTGGTTAGTCTACCGAAACTAGTTGTTACATAAGGAATTTTACCAGCATCTTGAGGCGGTAATTAGGAAGTTTCTCAAATGCTTACGAGCTGTGTGCGCCATTTTCTGTAAATACTGTATAGCATGATTTGAAAATTAAGAATAGAAACACATTGTGAATGTCACAGTATAGCGGAAATTTCTAAGTTCTGTGATCGCACTGACACTACATCACACACACATCATCAGCACCATCTGTTGCTCGAGAAACTACGAAACGGTAATCAATGTCATTGCAGACACGATTCTTCATGTCCCTGTTTATTAAATCGACAGCTTCAACAGTTCAGTTTCTCAGCTGTTGAAGAGCAGCTGCCATAGTTGGGATAAATGCTCTGTCCTTTACATACCTCCATGCTTGTTACAGAACACGCCACACCAATGTCTGACGAAGTTGGAGTTCCTGGCCCGGCCCCGCTGTGGAGTTCCGAGGGCTCGTGTGAATGCATCTCGGATACAAGCAACAGTTTCATCACACGTGTGTGATTTCCGACCGCTCTTCCCTCTGCATAAGAAACCAATTTCAGAGAATGTTTTACGCGTTCATAGATGTACTTGTGCACAGACTGCTTCTTGCTGAAGCAACAATGGGATGCATGTTGCACTAAAATAATGGATTCACTTCGCGCAAATTCCAATATACAGAATAGCTTCTCTGGTGTTTTCGTCGCCATGTTGCTACAAAAAATACCAGCGTAGCTGTGTCAAAACTTAGAACCTTCATCTATCAAGTGACATACGCAGTGTGTTTCTATCTTTTACATTTTATCTATAATAACAATTCTTTGTCTTTGAGTCCCACTGTATAAAAGTATTTCCAATTAGTGACTCCCGGCAAGATTACAGTCTTTTCATATGACGGTTACCATTGAGTAGGCTTTCTCTGACAAAAAGTCGTGTAGTAGTATCTTTAACTTGATCTAACCATGGCAGGGTACTTTTGGTTCAGATGGCCTCCCAAATAATATATCTGCTTGCAGTTTCCTTAAAAAAATAAAGAATAAAATTTATTTACTATTACTAAAATACATTTTAGTAAAAAATTAAATTGAATTTATTACTCTGACCGCATAGCACTCATTCGGTTTCATTGTACTGCGCATGGGACATTTCATAGATGTTCTCCTTGTGTTCCATCTATGTATGAAATGAGTTTCAACTTCACGTCAGTAATTTAAAAGCCAACTTCGTTCACCCCACACCTCAGAAAAGTCAGATTAACTTAGATGTGTAAGCCACCGGGTTCTATTGCCCTTTGTTACTGCAGCTATAATTTCTGCGTTGTTAGGACACGTTTCGACCATTCTGTTGGGATCCCATCTGGGTCTCCCTGTGCATGCTTTTCAGCAGTGATTGGTGGGCCATCATCAATAAAAGTGTAGCAAGAAGAGGCAGAGAATTGTGGAGGGGGGGGGGAGGTGTGTAATAGTATATTATTGCCGCGCAAGTGGCTTCCAATGAGTTATTTATATTCTTTGCCCATCGGAGCCGAATATTTGTTTCTTGTTGGCAAGAAGCAACGAAACTAGAAGCACCTAACTGTAATTTCTACTGAAACTGAATAAAAATTTCTCGGGTTTCCAGCCGCATCAAGCGATTAAGACTACACAGACTTTCGGCTAGTACGACTTGGCCACTGTCAAGTGGTACGATAGCCGGTGGGCTGCTGCTCCGCCCTTATATACACTATCTGCCGGCTGTGACGTCACTGGCGCTCGTGATGTCCCATATATGAGCATCCGTTGACTCAGTGTTCGATGAACTCGTTTTAGTCACGCGATCTGCACTCTTACGTTTCTAAAATTGCTTTCATCCCTAGAACTGCCAACCTCTACTCGGACTTTCCTTCTATGAAAGTTGAATACTTTGCATAACACTCTTACGTTTCCAGTCTATATCTTCACCGCAGCTGTCCTCATGTTTCGATACTCATACACTTTATTTTAAAAGCGTGTTGCGTTTGGCCTCTCCAATACGTTCTTTTACTGTTCTTCCAGTCTCTCCCATATAGATTTTGCTACAGTTCCATGTCACTTCACAGATTGCCGCAGTGTGGAGGTGAATAGGTCCGTCCGTTTTTGTCAGAAAAGGTATTTTACTGTCGACTGAGAAATGTAAGTTTTACATCATTTTGTGAAATGCGGTCAGTAACTGTATAAACCAACGATAACGTCACAATGGGAGAAAGCTGTTCCACGTCCTTCTTATTAGCATAGGCAATACTGCACTGTTGGAAATCCCTATGTGTGGACAAATCAACAGAGATAACGGCTCTCAAGATGTCCTCTAATAAATTCAACTTCGTTTCGAAGCTGTTATTATCACTGATAGAGCAGGTGTGCGAAAACAGAAAGTTGAGAACTGAGTGCCTCTGGAAAGAGAGAGACACTACGAAGTGTCATCTAAATACATTTGTATTTGCAGTTTTTTTCTGTACTGTCTGTGTCCTAGAGTACAGTATGTGTCTGTACACTCAGTGCTCTCTACAGTTTGGGAAACCTATCTCACTCTGTGTCTGCAGGATTAAGATTCTAGAACAAAAGTCATTTAAGAAATTGTAGAACCTACAAAGCTCTTCTTTACTATGCGACCATATAACAATTTTGTCATCCGCATAGCGTAGCCAACAAGAAGGATTTAAGGGTGTATTGTGTAATGTCTGTTTCTCAGAACGCTCCATATAATTTCACGAGTAAAGGAAGAAATAGGAAGAGGAACATGGAGTGATCTAAAACCTAGAAGATGTTCCTTTAACCTGGGAAGATAGCTGTGTCCGTTTCATTTGGGAGCGAACAGTGATAAGCGCACTGGATGTGACATGAGACGTTCCCTCGTCGGATACTGCAAACGCAGCAGTGCGCCGCGAGAGGAACCAGTGGCAATTTCCCTGCGGTAACTGGTGGCGGTGAGTGGCTGTGAGGGGTTGCGCAGAGCGTTTAAGCTGGCCACGAGCGGCTGCCAGGCGCGACCGAGTGGGCTGCAAGGGGCTCTCGCAACGGCTTCCGTCGCTAATGGTCGCTGGCGTGGCCACAGCATCCCTAACTCAGAGGCAGCTGGCAGCGGTCAGCTTCCACGGTCCACGGCCCGCCCGTTCCCCGCCACAGTACAAGGACGGCTCTCCTCCTCAGAAACACAGGACATCGGACGTTCCTCCTCGAGCGAACTGCGTCAGCGAGAGGGAGCAGCAGAGGGTGGCTTTGGCGCTGAATCAAGTAAGTTCCGGCAGAGTTTCATTCCACCTCGTGATTCACTTGAATGCTTGACTATCCAACTATTACCGCCCCTCCGCATAGTTGCTAACAGTACAGCAAGGAGGTATTTTACTACCATCATTGTTCCCAGTACAACATAATTGACGTAGTGGATAACGTCGGAAGTTCCACGGGGCTGTTCGTTGATGACTACGATATTGAGCGCCCCACAAACCAAACAACCATAGGGCTGTTCGTCATTGATTTCTTTACCGAACAGTCGCAACGTAACTGATTTGTACCGAAATCTGGGACGACCTGAAGAACACTGACGCTCAGGGCAGAAATTGGTAGCCGCAGGAACAGACAAGGAATAAAAGCAAAAATATACGACTTATAGTTTTTATTTTCTGTCTGTTACATATGTATATTATATAAATTTAAAAAATTTCAAACTTGCATCCCTCTGATACTTGCATCATAGTGAAAAACAGTAATCATATACCATGTTATATTCCACGCGTATGTTTGAAGCAAGCAGTCTCTGATAGCGCTTTCTTACTATCATCGTTCTTATGGAAAACACCTGTATATACATCGCTGTTGGTACAATTCACGCTAAATTTTCATATGATATTACCGTCAAATGCTGTTATAGCTTGGTACTTCATAAAGAAGTCCGTATGTATAAACAGAACTATGCGACCATTACGCGAATTTTCTTCCTTTGCGAGCGTAGACGACATTTAAATAAGTTAGTGCCAGCGTACAGCAAATTTAAGTACGTTAGTGTTCGCAGGAGAGCTACTGTGAAGTTTGGAAGATAGGAGACCAGGTACTGACGAAAGTAGCGCTGTGAGGAGTCGTGAGTCGTGCTTGGAGGGTAGCTCAGTTGGTAGAGCATTTGTCCGCGAAAGGTAAAGATCCCAAGTATGATTCTCGGTCCGGCACACAGCTTTAGCCTGCCAGGAAGTTTCACTTTGGTGTAACATTTAAAATAATACTACACATAGCTTGAAAAACGCCTTATAATCAACGAATTTAGCAACACGACTGTGTCGTCTAAGAGATATCCAAAAATAATCACAATAGGTCAAAGATAGGCTTAATCTAAACTTTTTACAAAAATCCCACAAAGGAAGATAATTACATCATCGACTTGTGATACTTAAAAGTGAAGACGGTTTGTGGAAGGGTGTTTAAGCTTTTTATTACGTGCATGTTAATAAAGGAGCCAGCGAAATGACTATAAAGACATTCACACAATAAAATGCTTGACCATGCCTCGGGCATAAAGATTTTAAACGAACAGGGTTGAAAACAGAGAGTTTCTGAAAACTTTTGTACAACAGTGAAAGATATACAACTTTACGTTGATTAGCCTTTGTGCTTTGAATATCCCCTCCTGCCAAAAATAGTGTAACATCTGATTTTGACATTTGGCAATCGATCTTCCTGCCAAAAATAATATAAGACGTACATGGAGTCATGAGGTTGTCTCCATATCCGTACACGTCCACCCACTCGATGCAATTTGAAACGAGACTCGTCAGGCCAGGCAACGTGTTTCCACTCATCAACAGTCCAATGTCGGTGTTGAGAGGCTCAGGCGAGTCGTAAAGGTGTTGTGCGGTCATCAAGGGCAGATGAGTGGGCCTTCGACTCCGAAAGCCGATACCGGTGATGTTTCGTTGAATTGTTCGCACGCTGACACTTGTTGATATCCCAGCATTGAACTCTGCAGCAGTTTGCGTAAGGGTTCCACTTCTGTCACGTTGAACGATTCTCGTCTGTTGTCGTTCTTGTAAGAAATACCTTCAACATTTCGCAGCCCTGTCAGCGACTGTATAAACATTAATTTTAATTTTAATAATGAGCAGCCTCAGTTGCACCGTTTACCTTGAATTTACCTAGGTTTCAGACTGTAGATAATGTTATTCTGAAGACGTTTGGGTTATCCCGACTGAAACCTAGGTAACTCCTAGGTAAACGATGCAACTGAGGCTGCTCATTATTAAAATTTAGTTCTTGGAAGATCTTTCTCCGGTCGCAGCGATGACGGAGATTGGATGTTTTACCGGATTCCTGAATTCACGCTACCTTCATGAAATGATCGTACGGGAAAATCCCCACTTCATCGCTACCTCGGAGATGCTGTGTCCCATCGCTCGTGCACCGACTACATCACCGCTTTCAAACTCACTTAAACCTTGATAACCTGCCATTGCAGCAGGAGTAACCGATGTAACAACCGCGCAATAACACTTGTTGTCTTACACAGTCTTGCCGACCGCACGCCGTATTCTGCCTGTTTACATATCTCTGTATTTGAATGGGCATATCTATAGCAGTTTTTTTTTTGCCCTAATATATATGAGTCGTGGTGTCTTTAACTTTGGCGGAATTGCCACTACACTGGTGCCACTAACTAACTGTACAGACGATATCGATCCTGGTCATGTGCCAGGGCTAGGGTCTTGGTCGATTGTGTTGTGTGGTTTGGCGGGCCGTGACTGATAATTAGCGGGTGACCACGTGGCTGGCGAGCTGGTTTTTGAGGCACTCCGGTCGGCCGGCCATAGAGCTCGTGAAGCCGCGAGTTGCTAAGATGGCCGCAGCCAAAGTTTTTTCGGCAGGATTAACTATTGATAGCGGCTAGTTGCTGGTAGGGCTTCTGACGCTGGTGGGGCGACACTTCCGTCGTCGCACGACGTCTAGGTTTGCCGGCAGCCACTCCCCTCTATAGCTGCTTCGTGTTAGCTTAAGTACATGCCACGAATGCGTGAAGCCCAATTAATTTTGGAACCCTTGACGTGTACAGATTTTGAGAGTTAAGCAAGCAAACATGCCTTACGGTGACTGATGACCTAAGATGCTAAGTCCCATAGTGCTCAGAGCCATTTGAACCATCTAAGTTCCTTGTGACTATAATTGACCCTATTTTTATAATTCTGGAGGGTGTTAACTTACGATTATGAACTATTGAGTAAATTTATCAGCAGTCATTAGTTAACTCCATTCATTCAAAACTTGGGTGGTTGTTGTCAGTTTGCTAAGATAACTGGTTGCTGTAACTCGTCAACTTTGTTGTATTTTGAGGCATTCTGTGTTTATTTAAGGGTCATTATAAAACATTTTGCTGGTGTGTACCAGTTGGGAGCCACACTTAAATAATATGCCTTTCTAGTTTTTCTTGTATATTTTTTTGGGGGTCTACCAGCCGGAAGTCACGTTTAAATGCCTTCCCAGCTCTTTTTGTATTTTGGGGAAATCTGTATTTTATTGCGTATGGGGTTTTATTAAGGTTTACAAACTTTTAAGGGCTTTCCAACAGCCACAATCAGTGGCGTGACGTATCCTTTATGTATTGTGGGTGGGCATTGCCTATTTGTTTTATCCACGCTTGGGAATTGTTACAACTCTTAGTGGTAGTCATTTGTAACTCCTTTTACTGATAAAGCTCAGTTTGTTGAACCAGCTTGCAGTCACACCTAACTGGTGTGCCTTCTTACTTGTATTTGGGGACTTATGTATATTCTTATATGTAAGTCCTGTTCTTAACGGTATAAATTGTTCAAGATTTTTATTAAAGAATTAATCCTGTACGAATTCTTTAAATAATTGTGAGCACTGTTATTCATTTTTTGACAAGGTTTTTAATTTGTGATCATAATAAGTGTTGTTAAGGGATGAAGTGTGTTCCATGAAATGACAAACGACGAAATGTGTGGGTCCCTCTTCCATGTGTTTTTCTTTCAAGTTATCGCTACCCTTGTTCTGAGGTATCAATAAATATGGTGAGTCACATAAGACGTAATATCACTTTTATTTCGTGAACGGTTGCACATATCGAAATTCGGTTTTCGGTTAGTGTTAGACCGTGGATGGCCACGTGTGTCTTTGTTGGTTAATGTTTCAGTGCTAATATCAACGGATATACTGAAGCAAGTGCGTTTTCTTTTAAATGGAACTGTATGATTTTTTATAACAGCATTCCATACCTCTTGACCGGATGATTACAGTGATATAGCGTTTGTTAATGTTGACGTTGAAACTTGCCGCAAAAAATTCGAGAAATGTTCTAGAATTGGAGTGTATAGTGGCCGTAATCGGCTCTAGGGGGGCAAACACCGCCAAGCAGAGCTCTCGTGCTGCGGTATGATAGAATGTCAACATTATTGTCTGTTCATTTATCTTCATTGCAGGCTGCTCATTTCTGCTTCAACATTAGTTGAGGTGGAGGCATGTACACCAATGAGAAGTTGGATACAATATGTTTATTTGGTGAATGTAAAAGGAATGCCTTAAAAAAGTACAGCGGTATAGAGCTCTCAATCCGGATCGCCAATATTCGACGCGCCAGGAAAATGCTCGAATTATTAGGAAGCTGGTGTAGAGAGGCTGCTTGAAAGCCAGGACAAGAAAGCACTGACAGAGAACTGACAGAGACCACGATGAGCCTGTTCTGGGTACGACGCTAATGAATCCGCACGGTGGTACGGGACATATTGCCAAGGAATGTGGAATCGCCTAGACGAGTGTCATTTGCATCCTGCATCGACAGAATTTCCATCCCTATCAACTGTCATTACATCAGGCAATCGACGACCGTGATTTCCAACGTCCTACAGTATTTTGTCGATTTGCCCTTCAGCAAATGAGAAACTACCCTACGTTTTACATACGCGTGCTCTTTACCGAAGAAGCAACGTTTACTAACCACGCTAATGTAAATGCACATAAAATGCCCTACTTGGCAGCTGAACATATACCGACTTCATCTGGTACATCAACGGCCGTGGGGCGTATCCGTATGGAGCGGCATCATAGGAAATTACATTGTGAGACCTCACCTCACCTCAGGCGTCCTAAATGGACACTTGTACACCCGTTTTCTGACGAACATTCTTCTGGTACTTGTAGAAGAGGTACCATTGGGCATTCGACAGTGTATGTAGGTATAGCACGACTGTTGTTCAGGTAACTCGTCCCGTGTTGCAACGCAAATACTGGATGGGAAATTTCTTGGGCGTTGGGTAGCACGAAATTCCATGGTCAAATGGCCTGTGAGGCCCGCCGCTTTGACACTTCTGGATTTATTTCTTTGGGAAGCACTCAAAGACGCCGTCTATGACGAAGACATAACTACGCCAGACGATATGTGTCGTCCAGTCGCCAGTGCCTGCTCTACCATATCATCCGCTGTAATTTGTTTATCTTTCTTTCGAACGGCGATTGCAAAATTGCCTATCAGTCCATAGTGACCATTCTGAATACATGCTTAAACAAAGGGTAACGTTATTTTTCTGAAAGGCAAAATTTATGTTATGAGATTTGAGTGGTTATCTAATCATTGTTAGCAAATTGTTTATTTCACTTAAATGTGTACGTAGTCGCATTGTAATGTCAAATAAGTTGACAGAGTTTACTGCACGTTCAGCATGAACGTTAAGAAGAATGAACGTTAAGAAGCATATTTGTGTTGCGGTGTACAAATGTATTTTCAGTAAAACGTTTAGTTCAACGAATGCATACCATATGATATAAATTAGAGAAGTGTAGATAGACGGCTGCCCGACAGCACGCATTTTATCTCCAAGAAGCCCACAGCCAGGTACAAGAAAATATAGGTCACATCTTCCTTACAACATTTAGATATTTAATACAGTAGTTGCTTTTTGCAGTGTATAAGACCTCGCTATTTTTGGAGGATGAACAGCTGATTTCCCTGTTTCAGCTTACGTAAATCTGGGAGTATGCGCAAATGCGAAACAGCTTTCCTAAGCACTTTGTGATACTCTAGATTCTAGCTGATGTCGTATTTGCATATGTAGCATTCGTAGGCTACCTGCATCTATGTTGTAAGGTGCTTCATGCGGAAATAAAGATTTATTCTCGATGCCCAGGTCTACCTTATGGTACGCAACTACGCAGCCTGCTCCGAGACGCCTGCTTGGCAGTGTTTGCACCGCAAATTCCGGCCACTGTGCTCTAGGACATTTCTAGAAATTTTTTACTAGAGGTTTCAACGTCAACATTAACAAACGCTATATCAATTTAGCTGTCCTCTAAAGAGCTATCGAATTCAGTTATAAAAGTATAAATATTTTCAGGATGAAACGTAGCCACAAATGCTATATCTTCTCATATTCTATCCAGCTTCCTGTAGAATGTGTGTTTGTGCGCGCGCGCGCGCGCGCGTGTGCGTGCGTGTGTGTGTGTGTGTTAGTCTGTCTGTCTTCCTACATGCAGCTGTATGGAATATAAGATGCAACAATATATTATTCCAATTTTTCTCAATGATGCAAATAACAGTGGTGTCTACATTTTGAAAATTCTGAATGTGTATATTTTCGATTTTATTTCTTTTGCTGCTCCGACTTTCGATATTGTCACTATAAGTCGACATTATCATCTGGATAGTTTCAGCAACTCTACAGTTGTTTACCGTAATCCCCATTTATCGTTCCATCTCAGTTGCCCATTTTTTAATTGGATTACATGTTTCGATCACTCTGGATGATCTTCAGACTACTGTGATAAGTAGTTCACACACACGTATATATATATATATATATATATATATATATATATATATATATATATATAGAGGGCTATTACAAATGATTGAAGCGATTTCATAAATTCACTGTAGCTCCATTCATTGACATATGGTCACGACACACTACAGATACGTAGAAAAACTCATAAAGTTTTGTTCGGCTGAAGCCGCACTTCAGGTTTCTGCCGCCAGAGCGCTCGAGAGCGCAGTGAGACAAAATGCGAGCCGAGAAAGCGTATGTCGTGCTTGAAATGCACTCACATCAGTCAGTCATAACAGTGCAACGACACTTCAGGACGAAGTTCAACAAAGATCCACCAACTGCTAACTCCATTCGACGATGGTATGCGCAGTTTAAAGCTTCTGGATGCCTCTGAAAGGGGAAATCAACAGGTCGGCCTGCAGTGAGCGAAGAAACGGTTGAACGCGTGCGGGCAAGTTTCACGCATAGTGATGTGAAAGATTCAGTGTTTAAACCTCCTTTACCAAGAAACGTGCCAGAACTGCGAGCTCGCATCAACAATGATTTCGAACTCATTGATGGGGACATGCTGCGCCGAGTGTAGGAGGAACTTGATTATCGGCTTCATGTCTGCCGAATCACTAAAGGGGCACATATCGAACATTTGTGAATGCCTAAAAAACTTTTTGAGTTTTTGTATGTGTGTGCAAAGCATTGTGAAAATATCTCAAATAATAAAGTTATTGTAGAGCTGTGAAATCGCTTCCATCATTTGTAATGTATATTGTAAAGGGTGTAAATTTTAAGTTGACGAACCAGATAACTCGAAAAATAAACTTTCCACAAAAAAATCTGTAGAATACAAAGTTGATTGTTTTCGAGGGGGGCATCTGCTGGTGCTAAAATTAGACCGCCACCTCAGCCCCCTGGGGGGGGAGGCACCTTTAAAATTTCAAATGGGAACTCTCATTTTTATTCCAGAATCAGATTCCACATAAAGAAACTACGTATATTTTGTCTTAATATTTGTTTTGATTCTCGGTAGTTGGCGATGTAATTCAAGAAAATCCATGTTCTCATTTTTGCGTGGAAAATGCTTACGGATAAATAAAAATTTCTTATTTACTTCGAATACTTTTATTCGCTAAGACACTGAGACTAAAACTCTCCATCTTTCCCCATAGTGTGGGGTTTGAGAGAGAGGAATTAAAGTCTTACAAATGTTGAACCAAATATTATGTTTTTCTGCAGATTCGGATAAGTTTCGTTTCTATATATTTTTTGTGTGAAGCTTACTTTTCGAGTTATTCTGGTTTGTCATTTTAAAATTTGTGTGTGTGTGTGTGTGTGTGTGTGTGTGTGTGTGTGTGTGTGTATGTGTGTGTGTATGTGAATATATCTCAGAATATATATATACATGGAAACTCCTTTAATTCCTCAGTACTGTTGTTTTACCTGCTGGCTTGCTTCAGTATTTAACATGTTAATTACATTACAATTTTAAGAGGTCCCAGTTTCCAAGAAAACTATGCAGTGTCCGTATGGAAATGTATCACTGACTGAGGACGTATTACACGCAGTCGTTCATTGAACAGGCAGAAGGGTTGCGTCTGTCATTTGTCACATTATGCATTACAACAGTTCTATGATCGAGCAATGGTCGACTATTTTTTTATACGACAGTCTATCTAGTGATGTGGTAGCTTGTTTGCTCTTCAAAGAGAGATCTTGCACACATTCTCTCTCCAAATACTCCCACATTTTTAAACTTTACTTGTCTCCGATATAATTAACATCCGCTTGAGAGATTGCTGGAAGAACTTTTAGAATAAACATATACAATAATGTCTTTGTCCAAGTGGGTATTCTTTTTTCTATAAGTTTTCTGATATCACAGACTTCACAGTCGTGCTGCTAAATTCGTTGATTTTTCCCTTCTTTTTGTTAGAATACGTTGGCAGCAGCACATATAATTTCGGTTCAAATGTCCCACAAACGTACTTCATTGTACCGTAAGCTGGCACAGAGAGAAAACGCGCACAAGAGTCACATTATATATATATAACCCACCCACCTCCCCAGAAGTCGTAACTCCTGCAGAATTAGGCAAAGATATCATTACAATCATTAATAATCAATAACAACGCTGCATGGCTGTGTAAAACATGCAGTTGCCTCGTGTTAAATTAAATGCAGCAGCTTCGTAATATAAAGCAACTACAAATCGTCGAAACATGCCGTAGCTGCCTGCGGGTACTGATAAGAGCAGCGCCATACGTCATAAAATGCATGGCTGTCTCATTTAGCTGCTGCAGCTACGTAAGGCGGGTGACCTTGAACGGGACTTAGCCGCTGCACGAGGCGCCCGGCGGGTCGCGCTATAGTTCTAACTAAGCGCGATCCGCACTATTGCTCGACTTCCGGTGCCGCCATTGCGGTTCATCATCGCGCTATTTCCTGCCGCGCCCAGCCAGCTTCTAATTATCTGCAGGAAGTGTGACATATGGCGCCGCTGTTATCAGTACGTGCAGGCTTCAACAATTGTTAGGTGGACTCATAGTGCTGCTATATAACGAAGCTGTTGCATTTAAATTAACACGAGGCAACTGCATGTTTTACACAGCCCTGCAGCGTTCTTATTGTTTAATAATGATCATAATCATATGTTTTGCTATTTCTGCAGGAGTTCAGACTCCTGGGGAGGTGGGTGGGTTATTTGTTTTATTAGTTTATTATTTTATCTGTACTTCTACACATTGATCTTGCCAAAAGCCGAGAAGCGATTCTTCTTGGTGTTTTAGCTCTCTGGGGCACTCTGGGATGCTCTCTGGGGCACTCTGGGATGCTCTCTGGGGCACTCTGGGATGCTCTCTGGGGCACTCTGGGATGCTCTCTGGGGCACTCTGGGATGCTCTCTGGGGCACTCTGGGATGCTCTCTGGGGCACTCAGGGATGCTCTCTGGGGCACTCTGGGATGCTCTCTGGGGCACTCAGGGATGCTCTCTGGGGCACTCTGGGATGCTCTCTGGGGCACTCTGGGATGCTCTTTCGGGCACTCTGGGATGCTCTCTGGGGCACTCTGGGATGCTCTCTGGGGCACTCTGGGATGCTCTCTGGGGCACTCTGGGATGCTCTCTGGGGCACTCTGGGATGCTCTCTGGGGCACTCTGGGATGCTCTCTGGGGCACTCTGGGATGCTCTCTGGGGCACTCAGGGATGCTCTCTGGGGCACTCTGGGATGCTCTCTGGGGCACTCAGGGATGCTCTCTGGGGCACTCTGGGATGCTCTCTGGGGCACTCTGGGATGCTCTCTGGGGCACTCAGGGATGCTCTCTGGGGCACTCTGTGATGCTCTCTGGGGCACTCAGGGATGCTCTCTGGGGCACTCTGGGATGCTCTCTGGGGCACTCTGGGATGCTCTTTCGGGCACTCTGGGATGCTCTCTGGGGCACTCTGGGATGCTCTCTGGGGCACTCAGGGATGCTCTCTGGGGCACTCTGGGATGCTCTCTGGGGCACTCTGGGATGCTCTCTGGGGCACTCAGGGATGCTCTCTGGGGCACTCTGTGATGCTCTCTGGGGCACTCAGGGATGCTCTCTGGGGCACTCTGGGATGCTCTCTGGGGCACTCTGGGATGCTCTTTCGGGCACTCTGGGATGCTCTCTGGGGCACTCTGGGATGCTCTCTGGGGCACTCAGGGATGCTCTCTGGGGCACTCTGGGATGCTCTCTGGGGCACTCTGGGATGCTCTCTGGGGCACTCAGGGATGCTCTCTGGGGCACTCTGGGATGCTCTCTGGGGCACTCAGGGATGCTCTCTGGGGCACTCAGGGATGCTCTCTGGGGCAAACGGACTTTACGCCTGAGGCACGACGGTGTAACGTCGCTTGACGGTAAAAGCATATGATGTCAAAAGTTTTACATTTTTAACTGGAATTATGCCAAATAACGACGTGTCTAAAAATTGTGGCTGTAATTACCGTGGTCGTGAGAAACAGATATTGAAAATACAATCAGTTACTGCTTGCTACATGCATATTTGTAGAATGTGAGATGCCATAATGTATGATTACAGTTTTAACGGTGATGCAAACAGAGGCGTCTATATTTTAAATATTCAGTACATGTATATTTTTTATTTTAGTTTTCGTCAGTTCTTATGTTGCTGTAACTTTTGATATTGTCTCCATAGTCCATATAATCGTCCTGAGAGATTCAGCAGTTCTATGGGTATTTAAAAAAAATTCTCATTTATTTTTCATCTCAGTTGCACATTTTTTAATTGGACTTCATGTTTACATCACTCTATATCATCTTCAGAGTATTGTGATATGTGCTTCTTAGTAGACTAGACCGTAGTGGACGGATATGACATTAAACGAGTACGTTTTTTGTTTTATATTCCTTACCTTCCAAATATCTCTTTATTTATAGATAGGTACTGGTAGGGGGATACCTGATGTGTCACAAAGAACAAAATAATGGTGCAGATGGCTTTAGAGGAGTTCGAGGAAAGCGATTATCATTATAGTTTAGATGATTCTTCTGTTCTTGAAGAAGATTACTTATCATATTCTGACCATGACAGTGATTATGATATAGACGAGAATGATGTTCTCGACTCGTTTGAGAATGGACGACATAGTGTTTGCTCTGTTCTGAGAAGGGGAAATGATCACACCGAAACTCACATAACTTCCCATGGCAAGATGAACTGTTTCACTTGAAGTTCCAGAGTTCCCATTTGCGGCACTATTTGCTCTGGACACTGCGAGAGGGCTGTACAAGCAATGATCACACGCACGGCACAGCGGACACACCAGGACCCGCGGTGTTGGCCGTCGAATGGCGCTAGCTGCGCAGCATTTGTGCACCGCCGCCGTCAGTGTCAGCCAGTTTGCCGTGGCATACGGAGCTCCATCGCAGTCTTTAACACTGGTAGCATGCCGCGACAGCGTGGACGTGAACCGTATGTGCAGTTGACGGACTTTGAGCGAGGGCGTATAGTGGGCATGCGGGAGGCCGGGTGGACGTACCGCCGAATTGCTCAACACGTGGGGCGTGAGGTCTCCACAGTACATCGATGTTGTCGCCAGTGGTCGGCGGAATGTGCACGTGCCCGTCGACCTAGGACCGGACCGCAGCGACGCACGGA
Organism: Schistocerca nitens; assembly: GCF_023898315.1. Lineage (NCBI taxonomy): Eukaryota > Metazoa > Arthropoda > Insecta > Orthoptera > Acrididae > Schistocerca > Schistocerca nitens. The sequence continues at coordinate 194,395,938 of NC_064620.1, read as the reverse complement.
TGCAGGCCAAGACCGTAGGATCCTACGCAGTGCCGTAGGGGACCGCACCGCCACTTCCTAGCAAATTAGGGACACTGTTGCTCCTGGGGTATCGGCGAGGACCATTCGCAACCGTCTCCATGAAGCTGGGCTACGGTCCCGCACACCGTTAGGCCGTCTTCCGCTCACGCCCCAACATCGTGCAGCCCGCCTCCAGTGGTGTCGCGACAGGCGTGAATGGAGGGACGAATGGAGACGTGTCGTCTTCGGCGATGAGAGTCGCTTCTGCCTTGGTGCCAATGATGGTCGTATGCGTGTTTGGCGCCGTGCAGGTGAGCGCCACAATCAGGACTGCATACGACCGAGGCACACAGGGCCAACACCCGGCATCATGGTGTGGGGAGCGATCTCCTACACTGGCCGTACACCACTGGTGATCGTCGAGGGGACACTGAATAGTGCACGGTACATCCAAACCGTCATCGAACCCATCGTTCTACCATTCCTAGACCGGCAAGGGAACTTGCTGTTCCAACAGGACAATGCACGTCCGCATGTATCCCGTGCCACCCAACGTGCTCTAGAAGGTGTAAGTCAACTACCCTGGCCAGCAAGATCTCCGGATCTGTCCCCCATTGAGCATGTTTGGGACTGGATGAAGCTTCGTCTCACGCGGTCTGCACGTCCAGCACGAACGCTGGTCCAACTGAGGCGCCAGGTGGAAATGGCATGGCAAGCCGTTCCACAGGACTACATCCAGCATCTCTACGATCGTCTCCATGGGAGAATAGCAGCCTGCATTGCTGCGAAAGGTGGATATACACTGTACTAGTGCCGACATTGTGCATGCTCTGTTGCCTGTGTCTATGTGCCTGTGGTTCTGTCAGTGTGATCATGTGATGTATCTGACCCCAGGAATGTGTCAATAAAGTTTCCCCTTCCTGGGACAATGAATTCACGGTGTTCTTATTTCAATTTCCAGGAGTGTATATGACCAAGAAAGCTACTAAATATGACGTAAAGGTAATTTGTCTCACAGACGCATACTCATCATATATAAGCTTATATTTAAGTGGGGAAAGCTAGCGATGGAGCAAAACTATAATATGAAGAGAGAAACTTCCGAAAGCCGACTCAATTTATGATTCGACTTTCCAAGTGTCGATATTTAACAAACAGGAATACCAAAACAGACAACTCCTTTATTTTCACTGAATTTGCTAAGGAGCTACTGAAAAACAAATTGACATGTGTTGGAACTCCAAAATCCTACAAAAAGAGAAGATCCAAACAAAGAAAGAAGTGGGCTGCAATATTTATGGTTTCAGTACAGATCTTACACTATCGTCTTGTGTTCCAAAAACATCTAAGTCACTTATAATGGTTTCTTCAATGCACCACTTTGCGTATACCGATGAAAAAAGGAACAAACCATAAATATTAAATTTCTATAATACCACGAAATCTGGCGTACACGTTCTAGACATGAAGCACTGCTACTACTCAGCTAACCGTGCTCTGTTTCTGATACCACTGAGCTGCGCAAATGCCTATGTTACGTATTTACACATGTGTACAATGTAAATACTTGAGTTGATGAAGCGCATAGAAATGAGTTCAGTCAGAAGATATATATAGAGAAGGCTCCAGATTCAAAACCAAACGAATGAACTTTGGAAAATTATTTCAGATATTTTGGGTGAAGAGCAGCGAGATGTCCAGAAATAAGAGAAAGAAGCGATAACCTAGAAAAGACAAAAAAATTGTCGTCACTGCCCTTGCACACTGAACAGAATGACGGCTACAAGTTTGTAAAATATGACACAACCATTTGTCTTCAGTGTTCCATAAAAATATGTAAAATATGTGCAGAAAGTTTGTAATTTTTTATTTACTTCCATGTATATCAATATATCTGAGAAAACACGTCAACATTACAAACCAATTCATTGGAAACACTAATAGTTAGTTTTTTTTTTTAATTTTTCGAAAGAAAAATCCAGTTTATAAACAATTTCACGAAGAAGATATGTAATTTTTGCGTATTTCAACGTAAATTATGATTTAAACACAATAAAAGTATTAGTCTTAATATTTCACCACGCTTTTAAGATATTTTCTGTTTTCGATATTCACTAAAGTGGACATAAATTGCAAAGTTTGGTAATCTTAAGTGTTCCAGATGGATGTTAACATTAGAGCACATTTCTACATGTTACCAACTAACGATAAAATTTTGATAATATTTTCAGTACGAGGTAGCCTGGAAATACACAAGGGGGTTAAATAAACAAACATCCAAATAAGTGAATAATGTGATTATTTCGGAAAATTAATACAGATCACGCAGGAAACAAATTACATCAAGAAATGCATAGCGGCTGCAGCTCCATGTATAGAAAAGGCTGTCAGAATACTCTTACTGATTACCAAACACGATTCTGTACTCTCAAACGCCAAGTAAAATGCACAATGAAAAGCATTCTTAAAGGATTCGTTTACAAGAAAATAGAGAAATTATGTAATTAATTAAATGAGACAAAACACATCCGCAAAGAATGACTTTTTCTAGATGCGGTGTCACGTTGATTAACATGTGCCCGGATACCTGCTAAGACTTCAGAGAAAAGCCATCCCATCCTGTTGTCCTGTGAGAGAGACGACAGGCACCTTTGTTCTCGTCGTGGCCGTGGTTTACGTTGCAGGTGCCTAATGGAGAGCTCTCGAGGGACAGCCTCATTAATCGTGCCACCCCTACTCCCTCCCCACCCAGCCCACCCTCTGTCCTCCTCGACAGAGCCCTGCCCTACCGCTACACTGCAGCGTCGCTGGCCCTGTCCACTCCACAGGGCCTTCAGTGTTTCTTTGAGTTTCACCCATACTGTCACGCCACAATGTATGACATAAACTGTCACTATGCCATATCAGAGAACCATAGAAACATCTCTATGATGACTCACTTCTTTTCTCTGAGACTTACGAGCTGCTCTCACAGCCGTTAGCCCTGCAATGAGATTAAAAAACTTGCTGTACAGTTGTCGTCTGTTTATCACGAAATTCGAAGTGCTGTGGTTTCTGAGTGCATTACATTCGGGGGCAACAATTTTACAAGACACATACTGATCAGAAATGAATAAAAAAAATACGCCATAAAATGTTATGGATTTTTTGCGAAATTTTTCACAAACTAAAATTTCATAACTCCTGAGGAATTGGAGCTGCTGTGGAAAATATGAGCTACGAAAATACGTGCTGGAGGGGAAGAAGTATTACAGGTGGGACAGGAAAGTTCTAGGAAAGAAATGATTTCAAGCTAAGGAAAGAATAAATGTCACAAGAAGTGCTGCGTCTGTAAATATATTGAAATAATACTATTTTGTCGAAAGGTTTTGTATTAAGAATAAGTAGCAATTCTACTGGTTTGAAAAATGCAAGACTGATCGTTGTTCCGGTGTTCGCGTTCAAACTTGGACTGTTGTTTGACGTTAAGCCTGTGTTCCCGTTCATCCGTGAACTGTTGTTCGACGTTAAGCCCGTCGATTTGAAATTGGTAATGGCACTCTTATTAATACGTACCATTACTTACAGTGAATGGTTGCTTTCTCTCCTCATTATGACAGGCTGTACAACAAAAGTAGTTTTGGAAGAGATGTTCTAAGAAGCTCTGTTCCGATCCTTAAAACGGCGCCAGAAGATTAAAGAAAAGTAATGCGGCCTCCATTCTGCCTTTACTCTCTGATCTCTAGTTACTTATTTATCCGACGTACAACACAGTTAATGCAGTTAATGTTAAACTTCTTAATAATACTATAACTATACGTTACGAATTTAGACTAGTGATGTAGCTAACGTTAGAATAAACACAAACAAAATCAAATCTACGATTGTCTGTAAACTGGTCAGGCAAATGAACGTAGTCATTAAGAAAGAACTGCCAGTGGGTTTAACTGCACCTGTGTCTGACCGTAAATTTATAGAAAGAATAAAATACAATTACTCTTAGTAGTAGTTTTGGCGATGATTGTGAAAGAGGTAGTCTGGGAAACAGAACGGTGAAAAATAGTTGTTGATGTGTGGAGGGATCACCAACAAAAGCTACTAAAACTGATAAAATTCAGAGAATAAATTCCAAAAGAATTTGATGGCAACAGATCTTTTGCTGGCACAATAAGAAGAAACTGGTGATCTAATTCTGTATAACAACTGCATGAACAACATTTCTGAAGAAACATTTATGGAAGGTAGCAGAGACACAAGCACAGACTATCTGTACTGCAAACTTGGAACGGAAGGAACTGCATCAGCTGTTGCCATACGTTAAAGAGATCGAAGGATGGAGGCGTGGCTGTACTAATGAGGGGTTGCCTTTGTAAGGTAATTATGCCGTTTCACTTACGGTTGAGACTAAGCCTTTCATGTACTTATAAATACAAGATATAAAGAAACAGGTGCATTCTCCTAGCATTCTACGTAGCTCCTCATTTATTTCCGGTACTGAGTATCGCTATCTGAGATTGGGAGCCGTTCATTGAGTAGGCTGAAAGTCACTTGATTCAGATTTTCTCTGTACCAGAATGTTTCTTGGACTGATGAGCCAATGAGAACACAGTGCAGCAACGATTCGAAACGCGGTACAGCAACTTTTCTGCTTGGCACGGATACAGTAAGCACTTGGTAGGTTACTGGAGGTGTATGGCATCAAATGCCTAAGTCACATTATTCCCATTATCTCCGTCCCGGTGATTTGTGAAGCGGAGATGGCGTGCTATTACCATTCCAGATGGGGTTCATTGGGTTCAGGCCAGACGAATTTGGTGGAAAGTCGTGGACATGAGTTCGCCGTAAGACTCCTAAAACCGCTACGGACGGTTCTGGCTTTGAGTATCGGGCAGTTTCCCTGCTGGAAATCCAAGGAGGAGTTCCCCGTGCCATAATTGTGACCCCACCAGTACGAGGTATTGCAAGTTTCGAGAAGCTGTTGGCTAGTTGACAGCGTGTCTGCACTTGATTCATCCGATCAATTTATCCATGGTCCAGCCTTGATGTTCCTGTGCTCACTGCAATTGTTGAGCAAACATTGCAACTTCTAGTGGATCGCCTACAGCAGTGCCTCGTGTTTAACAATGTCCACGGAATGGTGACCTCCAAAGCACATGAATTCTAATCTGTCTTAAGATCTGTCACAGATCACCGTCTATCCTGCTTTACAGTGCGACCAAACCTCCGACCTCCAACTTCTACGATGAGACGTTGGGATCCAACGCCTTCTCTCCTACTCGTGGTTTCATCGCCTTTCAAAATTTTCCATAGATGCTTGCGACCCTAACACGTGAAGAGCCGAACAACTTCTCCGTTTTCACTATGCGTATGCCCAGGGTCTTCGCCATAACAACAATACGTTTTCCAGTGTCACTTACATCAGGGGATACCCCAATTTGCGGCCCTTGTCATCGGTAGAATGCAGCTTCCGTTCATTTCACCTTCGCTTAGGCCTATATACACCGGTATGTGAAACTTAAGGAACAAAGTAATTTATGCATAGTGCGTCACTGCCTAGTAACATTGATCTATGAAACCTTGACCATACAGAGAAACAAAATCTACAGTATAATGCAGGCAGAACCTGAAAAAAGTAAGCAACGAGAAGAATATATATGACGCTTTCGAAGACAGTAATTACATTTTTCATCACCGAGATTCTTGATGGTCCCCTGGAACTTTCAGAATTTTGGACTCAGATCTTATTAGGGAGCCGGCCTCGGTGGCCAAGCGGTTCTAGGCGCTTCAGTCGGGAACCGCGCAACCGCTACAGTCACAGGTTCGAATCCTGCTTCGGGCATGGATGTGTGTGATGTCCTTAGGTTAGTTAGGTTTAAGTAGTTCTAAGTTCTAGGGGACTGTTGACCTCTTATGTTAAGCCCCATAGTGTTTAGAGCCATTTGAACCATTTTATTAGCGTTTGCGATCACCATGGATGACGACAGATGCTCTGAATCGTGCTCCTGTGCTGGTCACATGGTTGATAACGAACTTTTGTGATAGGACGTTCCATTCCCCCACCAGTGCAGTTGAAAGCTGCCAGATGGCCATTGTTGCATGTGGACGCGTTGCCTCTTCAACACATCCCATACGTCCTTGATGGTAGTTATAACAGGGAAACGGGCAGCCCAGTCCATTTGCCGAATGCCCTCTGATTTCAAGAGCTCTTCCACTGCTCTGCGATACCCTCGCATTTTGTTATGCACAAAAATGAATCCAGGGCTCTATGCACACCCAGAAAGGTGCACATGTGGAAGCTGTTGGTCAAATATTTTGCAATACTTTTGGCCTTAAGTTTCGCACGCTTGTGTACATTCCGTTCAGTGTGACGAGCCTGCAACACATCATATGGTATTTAATATCGTGGTGGACGGTGATCGTTATGCTTTGCTCCAAAGGTATATTTTCATACGTAAGTCGACACACCGCTGCCCATTGTTGGAAAATCTGTGACTGAGTCCTTTTTTCATGCGGTTGCAATCTGTCTCGTGGAATTTAGCTTCCGCGTGGAATCGTGAAATTTCTAATTGGTACCATTTAAGTCTTAACTTTATACTGTTGATCTGTTAACGAATAGATATCATTTTAAGAAGACATATTTGTTGCTCCACCCTTAATAGTCTTAAACTCCGTCAGTGTTAGTACTACTAATTCTACAGTGCTGTTATGGTGTTGTATGTTAAAGAGCATGGAAGACAGTAAACACCGAATGAATCCAGAGACCCATTGCAAGAACCGTGACAAGTGAATATAGCCCATATAGAAGAGTGGCGAGGCTTTCTGTGACAAAGACGATGTTGTGTCTCGCGAAATGATATCTTTTCCTTTTATAACGCCTTTATTTTAGAACAACTGTGCTTCTGTCGTATATCAAGCGCAGGGATTACGAAAATAAGATCATAGAAATCGGGGCACTCGTGGAAGCATATGGGGTATGCAGGGAGTTTCAAAGCGAATATACGGATTATAAGGCATTGTAGGATGTACAACATTTAATTTAAAATTATTAATAATGCATCAAATGAAAGGGCAACTCATCAACTCAGACAGTTTCGTTTGTATACCTTATGTGCAAAAAGATTATGCAATGACCAAGAGTGACTGAAGAAAGTGTGGAACAAGTAAGAGACTTTCACGCATAGTCCCAAGAAATCGGTTCGAAAGATTAGTCGAGAGTTAGCAATTCCAGAGACGTCTTTGTCGAGACGTTCAAGAAGACCCTTACAACTGCCTCCTTATCGTTTGCAGTTGTTACAAGGTCTAAAGCCTACACGCCACGTTTTCGGTGCCAACCTTGCAGGACGATGAAGATTTTCTAGATCGTATCGTCTTCGGTGATAAATCGACATTTCACCTAAGTGGAAATGTGAACACAAGTAATTTATGGACAGAAAATCCTCACGAGGTGGTACAACAGCAACGAGGCTCATCTAACTTGAATGTTTTTTGTGCCATACCCCTGCGGAAAGTTTATGGATCTTCCTATTTTGGTGAGGAAAGTGTAACTGGTGTTTCTTATATTGATGCTCTAAATCTATACCTCTTCCCAACTGGAAGAAGCTGAACCACAGTACTTTAACTGGCTGCAAGTTGGGTCGCCGCCTAGCTGGTGTAGCTCAGTAAGTGGTTGTTTGAACGAATTTACACCAGTGCAACGAACCGGCTGACAGGGCCTGTTTTGGATAATTTCCACGTTCACACACTACCTGACGCCATGCGAATTCACCTTTGGTGGTTCACAAAGGATCATGTGTATGATCCTCCACTACCAGCTGACTTCCCCAAGTTTAGAAATAGCATTGTTGTAACACTTACTACAGAAAAACTTGTGATAAAAATTGAGTTGCTGTTTAATTGATGACGTACTTATAACTGTACGTTGAAATTAATAAATCGTACAAAGCCTTAAAACCTGTATATTCATTTTGGAACATGCTGTGTATATCTTGCTCCGTAAGGAAGTTAACACGATAAAATTAGTTAATGTTGGTATGATGCACCCTGCACCACACACCATACTGTCTCGTGCAGTGTATACTTAGTTGCAGAAGTACGATAATAGGAATTGTTTTTCAAGTGACACTGATCTTGTCCTAAGACTGAAAATGTAAATTATTATCTGTAAACCGTGTCATATGCTGCAAGGACTAAAACGTGATTCCATTAACTGCAAAATTCTCTCTCAAATACCTTTTAGGTGACGTTCAGCATTGTTTGAGTTATCAGTATTCTAATGTCCTTGTAAAATATTTCAAGACAGTGGATATTCTTTGTTGGTGTTCTTAACATTTCTGTTGGAGTTCTGTTCTCTATCAGAAGGGTAGAACTCCACCAGAAGAGTGTAACAAACTGCCTATTGGCTTCTGTCTCGGGTTCTTCGGCCGACGTTCATCTAATGATTTTTCTGACGTTTCGCCAGCACGAGTGGCTGGCATTGTCAAAGCTTCACCCTCCATTGCCGGTGGTGAACTGGAGCCGAGCTCGCGGGCGCAGACTATATGTACCTGGCGCGCCAACGTCCGAGGGCTTCTCCGCGGTCATTTCCGGTGCGGTTCTCCTCTTGCTACCTGCGACGGTCGTTCGCTGCAGTACGGGAAGCCAGGATCCGTTGACCTTAAGGCTTTCCTCTTTCTTGTTCAAACTGTTCGCGTGTTTTTGTATTTCTACAGCTTCTCTGAACAAGCGCGTGTGATAGTGGTTCTCTACAGCCAGAACTTCCGTGTCGGCGAATTTTATTACGTGGTCGGTCTCATTCAGTGCGTGTTCTGCCACGGCCGATTTCTCCACCTGCCCCAACCTGCAATGTCGCTTATGCTCCTTGATCCTGGTGTTAATGGATCGTCCAGTCATCCCAACATAAACTTTTCCGCATGTGCATGGTATGCGGTATATTCCCGACATTGCAAGTGGATCTCTTTTCTCCTTCGCCGATCTAAGACACTCTTTGATCTTCCTTGTCGGTTTGAAGATCGTCTTTACGCCATGTTTGCGCAATATACGGCCGATTCTGTCCGTCACTCTGGGAATGTATGGCAGAAAGGCCGTACCCGACATTTCTTTTTCTGGTTCCTTACTTCGCCGAGTGTTTGGCTCAGTTACACTTCTAATATAATTTGTGGAGTACCCATTGCTCCTCAGGACTGTTTCCAGGTGTTGCATTTCTCGTTTGAGGTGTTGCGGCTCACATATTCGTCCTGCTCTCGTTACGAGCGTACTAATCATGCCCCTTTTCTGGCTCGGGTGGTGGTTTGACAGTTTGTGCAGGTATCGGTCCGTGTGAGTCGGTTTTCGATACACGCTGTGTCCCAGGTTTTCGCCGTCCCTTGTGACCAGCACATCTAGAAATGGCAGTTTCTTGTCCTTTTCTACTTCCATGGTAAATGTTATGTTGGCATGGAGGCTGTTCAAGTGTCTTAGGAAGTCACCGAGCTGTTCTTCACCATGGCTCCACACCACGAAAGTATCATCGACGTACCTGTACCACACCTTAGGTTTGCAAGTCGCCGAGTCCAGTGCCTGTGCTTCGAATTGTTCCATGAAGAAGTTGGCCACCACTGGACTGAGAGGACTACCCATGGCGACGCCTTCCAGCTGTTCGTAGAAGTCGCCATTCCACGTGAAATAGCTCGTGGTGAGACATGCATGGAAGAGCTTTCTGATGTCTAGCGGGAAAATGGAACCGATGTGCTCCAGAGCGTCACTGAGTGGCACTTTCGTAAATAACGAAACAACATCAAAGCTGACCAGGATGTCGTTTGGTGCAAGTTTCAGTTTCTTCAGCTTCTCAATGAAATGTCCTGAGTCCTTAATGTATGTGTCGGTCTTCCCCACGTGTGGTTGGAGCAGAGAGGCCAAGTGTTTTGCCAGCTTATATGTCGGTGATCCAGGAGCGCTAACGATCGGTCTCAGTGGAACGTTGTTCTTATGGATCTTGGGTAATCCATATAGCCGAGGTGGTAGGGCTTCTGTGTTGCGCAGGTTTCTCTGTATGTCCGCCGGCAGAGAAGACGCCTTGATCAATCGATTCGTATTCCGTGTGATACGTTGCGTCGGATCTGCGCTTAGTTTTCGGTACGTCGTCGGATCTAATAGGTCTCGGATCTTTTGCTCATAATCTTCGGTCTTCATTACGACGGTCGCATTCCCCTTATCGGCAGGCAGTACCAATATACTCTTGTCGGCGTTGAGATTCTTAATGGCTTGTACCTCTTCTTTCTTCAGGTTGCAAGCTGGCGGTTTTGCTCGGCGCAGTATCCTGGCTGTTTCCGTGCGTATTTCCTCTGCCCTTTCACAAGGAAGGGCACGAATGGCTGCTTCGGTGTTGGCAATGATGTCCTCCATAGGTATGGTTCTCGGGATGATAGCGAAATTCCCTCCTTTTTGAAGAACAGACACTTCCTCTTCGGTCAATTGTCGTTCAGTGAGGTTGACCACTGTGTGTGACATGTCGGGAGTCGCCTTGTCGGTCTGCTTCCGGCAACTTTCAAACTTTTTCTTCTGTCGCTCGGTGCAGCGCTCGAGTTCGTTCTGCATGCTCCTGTGAGTGATGCTGTCGATCTTGTCCCAGTCGTCTCGATGCATTCTGCTACTTAGTTGATAGAAAATGTCCAGAAGTTCCTGATCCGTTCTTGCCAAGTCTCTCCGTGTTGTATGTATTCGCTCACGAAGAAAAGCTCGTTCCATTCTGTCGTAGATACGATGTGCTTGGGCGGTGGTGAATAGGCGCTGGCATCTCAAGAACTTCGGTGTAGCACATTCATCTCGGCACCGTGACAGAAAGGCGAGAGAGGACATCAGTCGCGCTTTCCTCTTCCGTCGTTGGTCAAGGCGTCGGTACAATCTGCAAATCTCCTCCCCGTAGAGGCGTAATACAAAATTGTTGAGGCTTTCGTGGCCACTTGTTGACAAACTGCCTATTGGCTTCTGTCTCGGGTTCTTCGGCCGACGTTCATCTAATGATTTTTCTGACGTTTCGCCAGCACGAGTGGCTGGCATTGTCAAAGCTTCACCCTCCATTGCCGGTGGTGAACTGGAGCCGAGCTCGCGGGCGCAGACTATATGTACCTGGCGCGCCAACGTCCGAGGGCTTCCCCGCGGTCATTTCCGGTGCGGTTCTCCTCTTGCTACCTGCGACGGTCGTTCGCTGCAGTACGGGAAGCCAGGATCCGTTGACCTTAAGGCTTTCCTCTTTCTTGTTCAAACTGTTCGCGTGTTTTTGTATTTCTACAGCTTCTCTGAACAAGCGCGTGTGATAGTGGTTCTCTACAGCCAGAACTTCCGTGTCGGCGAATTTTATTACGTGGTCGGTCTCATTCAGTGCGTGTTCTGCCACGGCCGATTTCTCCACCTGCCCCAACCTGCAATGTCGCTTATGCTCCTTGATCCTGGTGTTAATGGATCGTCCAGTCATCCCAACATAAACTTTTCCGCATGTGCATGGTATGCGGTATATTCCCGACATTGCAAGTGGGTCTCTTTTCTCCTTCGCCGATCTAAGACACTCTTTGATCTTCCTTGTCGGTTTGAAGATAGTCTTTACGCCATGTTTGCGCAATATACGGCCGATTCTGTCCGTCACTCTGGGAATGTATGGCAGAAAGGCCGTACCCGACATTTCTTTTTCTGGTTCCTTACTTCGCCGAGTGTTTGGCTCAGTTACACTTCTAATATAATTTGTGGAGTACCCATTGCTCCTCAGGACTGTTTCCAGGTGTTGCATTTCTCGTTTGAGGTGTTGCGGCTCACATATTCGTCCTGCTCTCGTTACGAGCGTACTAATCATGCCCCTTTTCTGGCTCGGGTGGTGGTTTGACAGTTTGTGCAGGTATCGGTCCGTGTGAGTCGGTTTTCGATACACGCTGTGTCCCAGGTTTTCGCCGTCCCTTGTGACCAGCACATCTCACGAATATGTGAGCCGCAACACCTCAAACGAGAAATGCAACACCTGGAAACAGTCCTGAGGAGCAATGGGTACTCCACAAATTATATTAGAAGTGTAACTGAGCCAAACACTCGGCGAAGTAAGGAACCAGAAAAAGAAATGTCGGGTACGGCCTTTCTGCCATACATTCCCAGAGTGACTGACAGAATCGGCCGTATATTGCGCAAACATGGCGTAAAGACTATCTTCAAACCGACAAGGAAGATCAAAGAGTGTCTTAGATCGGCGAAGGAGAAAAGAGACCCACTTGCAATGTCGGGAATATACCGCATACCATGCACATGCGGAAAAGTTTATGTTGGGATGACTGGACGATCCATTAACACCAGGATCAAGGAGCATAAGCGACACTGCAGGTTGGGGCAGGTGGAGAAATCGGCCGTGGCAGAACACGCACTGAATGAGACCGACCACGTAATAAAATTCGCCGACACGGAAGTTCTGGCTGTAGAGAACCACTATCACACGCGCTTGTTCAGAGAAGCTGTAGAAATACAAAAACACGCGAACAGTTTGAACAAGAAAGAGGAAAGCCTTAAGGTCAACGGATCCTGGCTTCCCGTACTGCAGCGAACGACCGTCGCAGGTAGCAAGAGGAGAACCGCACCGGAAATGACCGCGGAGAAGCCCTCGGACGTTGGCGCGCCAGGTACATATAGTCTGCGCCCGCGAGCTCGGCTCCAGTTCACCACCGGCAATGGAGGGTGAAGCTTTGACAATGCCAGCCACTCGTGCTGGCGAAACGTCAGAAAAATCATTAGATGAACGTCGGCCGAAGAACCCGAGACAGAAGCCAATAGGCAGTTTGTCAACAAGTGGCCACGAAAGCCTCAACAATTTTGTATTACGCCTCTACGGGGAGGAGATTTGCAGATTGTACCGACGCCTTGACCAACGACGGAAGAGGAAAGCGCGACTGATGTCCTCTCTCGCCTTTCTGTCACGGTGCCGAGATGAATGTGCTACACCGAAGTTCTTGAGATGCAAGCGCCTATTCACCACCGCCCAAGCACATCGTATCTACGACAGAATGGAACGAGCTTTTCTTCGTGAGCGAATACATACAACACGGAGAGACTTGGCAAGAACGGATCAGGAACTTCTGGACATTTTCTATCAACTAAGTAGCAGAATGCATCGAGACGACTGGGACAAGATCGACAGCATCACTCACAGGAGCATGCAGAACGAACTCGAGCGCTGCACCGAGCGACAGAAGAAAAAGTTTGAAAGTTGCCGGAAGCAGACCGACAAGGCGACTCCCGACATGTCACACACAGTGGTCAACCTCACTGAACGACAATTGACCGAAGAGGAAGTGTCTGTTCTTCAAAAAGGAGGGAATTTCGCTATCATCCCGAGAACCATACCTATGGAGGACATCATTGCCAATACCGAAGCAGCCATTCGTGCCCTTCCTTGTGAAAGGGCAGAGGAAATACGCACGGAAACAGCCAGGATACTGCGCCGAGCAAAACCGCCAGCTTGCAACCTGAAGAAAGAAGAGGTACAAGCCATTAAGAATCTCAACGCCGACAAGAGTATATTGGTACTGCCTGCCGATAAGGGGAATGCGACCGTCGTAATGAAGACCGAAGATTATGAGCAAAAGATCCGAGACCTATTAGATCCGACGACGTACCGAAAACTAAGCGCAGATCCGACGCAACGTATCACACGGAATACGAATCGATTGATCAAGGCGTCTTCTCTGCCGGCGGACATACAGAGAAACCTGCGCAACACAGAAGCCCTACCACCTCGGCTATATGGATTACCCAAGATCCATAAGAACAACGTTCCACTGAGACCGATCGTTAGCGCTCCTGGATCACCGACATATAAGCTGGCAAAACACTTGGCCTCTCTGCTCCAACCACACGTGGGGAAGACCGACACATACATTAAGGACTCAGGACATTTCATTGAGAAGCTGAAGAAACTGAAACTTGCACCAAACGACATCCTGGTCAGCTTTGATGTTGTTTCGTTATTTACGAAAGTGCCACTCAGTGACGCTCTGGAGCACATCGGTTCCATTTTCCCGCTAGACATCAGAAAGCTCTTCCATGCATGTCTCACCACGAGCTATTTCACGTGGAATGGCGACTTCTACGAACAGCTGGAAGGCGTCGCCATGGGTAGTCCTCTCAGTCCAGTGGTGGCCAACTTCTTCATGGAACAATTCGAAGCACAGGCACTGGACTCGGCGACTTGCAAACCTAAGGTGTGGTACAGGTACGTCGATGATACTTTCGTGGTGTGGAGCCATGGTGAAGAACAGCTCGGTGACTTCCTAAGACACTTGAACAGCCTCCATGCCAACATAACATTTACCATGGAAGTAGAAAAGGACAAGAAACTGCCATTTCTAGATGTGCTGGTCACAAGGGACGGCGAAAACCTGGGACACAGCGTGTATCGAAAACCGACTCACACGGACCGATACCTGCACAAACTGTCAAACCACCACCCGAGCCAGAAAAGGGGCATGATTAGTACGCTCGTAACGAGAGCAGGACGAATATGTGAGCCGCAACACCTCAAACGAGAAATGCAACACCTGGAAACAGTCCTGAGGAGCAATGGGTACTCCACAAATTATATTAGAAGTGTAACTGAGCCAAACACTCGGCGAAGTAAGGAACCAGAAAAAGAAATGTCGGGTACGGCCTTTCTGCCATACATTCCCAGAGTGACGGACAGAATCGGCCGTATATTGCGCAAACATGGCGTAAAGACTATCTTCAAACCGACAAGGAAGATCAAAGAGTGTCTTAGATCGGCGAAGGAGAAAAGAGACCCACTTGCAATGTCGGGAATATACCGCATACCATGCACATGCGGAAAAGTTTATGTTGGGATGACTGGACGATCCATTAACACCAGGATCAAGGAGCATAAGCGACATTGCAGGTTGGGGCAGGTGGAGAAATCGGCCGTGGCAGAACACGCACTGAATGAGACCGACCACGTAATAAAATTCGCCGACACGGAAGTTCTGGCTGTAGAGAACCACTATCACACGCGCTTGTTCAGAGAAGCTGTAGAAATACAAAAACACGCGAACAGTTTGAACAAGAAAGAGGAAAGCCTTAAGGTCAACGGATCCTGGCTTCCCGTACTGCAGCGAACGACCGTCGCAGGTAGCAAGAGGAGAACCGCACCGGAAATGACCGCGGAGAAGCCCTCGGACGTTGGCGCGCCAGGTACATATAGTCTGCGCCCGCGAGCTCGGCTCCAGTTCACCACCGGCAATGGAGGGTGAAGCTTTGACAATGCCAGCCACTCGTGCTGGCGAAACGTCAGAAAAATCATTAGATGAACGTCGGCCGAAGAACCCGAGACAGAAGCCAATAGGCAGTTTGTCAACAAGTGGCCACGAAAGCCTCAACAATTTTGTATTACGCCTCTACGGGGAGGAGATTTGCAGATTGTACCGACGCCTTGACCAACGACGGAAGAGGAAAGCGCGACTGATGTCCTCTCTCGCCTTTCTGTCACGGTGCCGAGATGAATGTGCTACACCGAAGTTCTTGAGATGCAAGCGCCTATTCACCACCGCCCAAGCACATCGTATCTACGACAGAATGGAACGAGCTTTTCTTCGTGAGCGAATACATACAACACGGAGAGACTTGGCAAGAACGGATCAGGAACTTCTGGACATTTTCTATCAACTAAGTAGCAGAATGCATCGAGACGACTGGGACAAGATCGACAGCATCACTCACAGGAGCATGCAGAACGAACTCGAGCGCTGCACCGAGCGACAGAAGAAAAAGTTTGAAAGTTGCCGGAAGCAGACCGACAAGGCGACTCCCGACATGTCACACACAGTGGTCAACCTCACTGAACGACAATTGACCGAAGAGGAAGTGTCTGTTCTTCAAAAAGGAGGGAATTTCGCTATCATCCCGAGAACCATACCTATGGAGGACATCATTGCCAACACCGAAGCAGCCATTCGTGCCCTTCCTTGTGAAAGGGCAGAGGAAATACGCACGGAAACAGCCAGGATACTGCGCCGAGCAAAACCGCCAGCTTGCAACCTGAAGAAAGAAGAGGTACAAGCCATTAAGAATCTCAACGCCGACAAGAGTATATTGGTACTGCCTGCCGATAAGGGGAATGCGACCGTCGTAATGAAGACCGAAGATTATGAGCAAAAGATCCGAGACCTATTAGATCCGACGACGTACCGAAAACTAAGCGCAGATCCGACGCAACGTATCACACGGAATACGAATCGATTGATCAAGGCGTCTTCTCTGCCGGCGGACATACAGAGAAACCTGCGCAACACAGAAGCCCTACCACCTCGGCTATATGGATTACCCAAGATCCATAAGAACAACGTTCCACTGAGACCGATCGTTAGCGCTCCTGGATCACCGACATATAAGCTGGCAAAACACTTGGCCTCTCTGCTCCAACCACACGTGGGGAAGACCGACACATACATTAAGGACTCAGGACATTTCATTGAGAAGCTGAAGAAACTGAAACTTGCACCAAACGACATCCTGGTCAGCTTTGATGTTGTTTCGTTATTTACGAAAGTGCCACTCAGTGACGCTCTGGAGCACATCGGTTCCATTTTCCCGCTAGACATCAGAAAGCTCTTCCATGCATGTCTCACCACGAGCTATTTCACGTGGAATGGCGACTTCTACGAACAGCTGGAAGGCGTCGCCATGGGTAGTCCTCTCAGTCCAGTGGTGGCCAACTTCTTCATGGAACAATTCGAAGCACAGGCACTGGACTCGGCGACTTGCAAACCTAAGGTGTGGTACAGGTACGTCGATGATACTTTCGTGGTGTGGAGCCATGGTGAAGAACAGCTCGGTGACTTCCTAAGACACTTGAACAGCCTCCATGCCAACATAACATTTACCATGGAAGTAGAAAAGGACAAGAAACTGCCATTTCTAGATGTGCTGGTCACAAGGGACGGCGAAAACCTGGGACACAGCGTGTATCGAAAACCGACTCACACGGACCGATACCTGCACAAACTGTCAAACCACCACCCGAGCCAGAAAAGGGGCATGATTAGTACGCTCGTAACGAGAGCAGGACGAATATGTGAGCCGCAACACCTCAAACGAGAAATGCAACACCTGGAAACAGTCCTGAGGAGCAATGGGTACTCCACAAATTATATTAGAAGTGTAACTGAGCCAAACACTCGGCGAAGTAAGGAACCAGAAAAAGAAATGTCGGGTACGGCCTTTCTGCCATACATTCCCAGAGTGACGGACAGAATCGGCCGTATATTGCGCAAACATGGCGTAAAGACGATCTTCAAACCGACAAGGAAGATCAAAGAGTGTCTTAGATCGGCGAAGGAGAAAAGAGACCCACTTGCAATGTCGGGAATATACCGCATACCATGCACATGCGGAAAAGTTTATGTTGGGATGACTGGACGATCCATTAACACCAGGATCAAGGAGCATAAGCGACATTGCAGGTTGGGGCAGGTGGAGAAATCGGCCGTGGCAGAACACGCACTGAATGAGACCGACCACGTAATAAAATTCGCCGACACGGAAGTTCTGGCTGTAGAGAACCACTATCACACGCGCTTGTTCAGAGAAGCTGTAGAAATACAAAAACACGCGAACAGTTTGAACAAGAAAGAGGAAAGCCTTAAGGTCAACGGATCCTGGCTTCCCGTACTGCAGCGAACGACCGTCGCAGGTAGCAAGAGGAGAACCGCACCGGAAATGACCGCGGAGAAGCCCTCGGACGTTGGCGCGCCAGGTACATATAGTCTGCGCCCGCGAGCTCGGCTCCAGTTCACCACCGGCAATGGAGGGTGAAGCTTTGACAATGCCAGCCACTCGTGCTGGCGAAACGTCAGAAAAATCATTAGATGAACGTCGGCCGAAGAACCCGAGACAGAAGCCAATAGGCAGTTTGTCAACAAGTGGCCACGAAAGCCTCAACAATTTTGTAGAAGAGTGTAAGTTACTATCAAAACCATTTTCACTTTTTAAATTTGCAGTCCCTAATAGTCAGCATTAATTTCGTACAAATAAAGCCATAACGCAGACGATTTGCTGTTTGTCGAATGGCCAAAACCGCAATTTTACGCTTAAAGTGCGTACTTTGTAGTGATGGTTGATGATGATATACGAATTATTGTTTGTAGTCTATTTAAACGTTAATCATTATTACCTAAATATCAGATCGTTTTTCAGATCATTTTATTCGACCTGTATGATGCTGTCAATAGAAATATTGTGTGAATCTAGTAGCCTAGAGTAAATGCAGAAAATAAGATGTTTGCAACTAAAACGTTTATTTTAATTTGAAAATACCTTTATTTTGTTGTAAACCATATATTTACATAATATGCCTACTACATAACATGAAAAGCAAAGGTACCTTTTTAATTTTAAGCAAGAAACAATTTCTCAGTCTAGAAACGTCGAAAGATAAGTAGTTCGGACAAGGACAGAATAGATATTCTGAAGTGTGTTGCTACAGCAGAAAGCTGATAATTAGATGGGTAGATCACTAATGAGGAAGTACTGAATGGAAGTAGGAAGAAATGATATTTATGACACAACATGACGACAGTAAAGGCCGCGTCTGATAGGACACCTGAGGTATCAAGCAATTATTGGTATGACATTCGAGGGAAGTGTGGCGTACTAAAAAGTGAAGATAAAGTTGGAGGAATGAGTAAACTAAGTAGATTCTTACAGAAGTAGGCTGCAGCAGTTTGTCAGAGATGAAGTGGAATGCATGGACTAGACTAACGTGGACAACAACAAGAGTGCTTTTGACTGTTGTAGCTTTTAAGTGAAAATGGCGGAAGATACAGAGTGATGACATTCCATAATTTTCCAGAATCACTTGTACATTAAGGCCCTCTCTTCAGGTTTATCCTCCACACTGTAGTGCGTCGTACGACAGTTATCTGTAAAGACCTCTCTTTTACGGGTGATTTCGCTTCGTTTCTCAAATTGTAAATATGAAGAATAAATATAGCGACGAAAATTCGGTCAGCTTGAAAGCGAAGGGGATGAATATATTCTTAAACCCGTTAATTCTTGATTAAAGTTGACAACAAAATGTCTTTTGGAGGAAACTGTGTGACAAATCAGAATCCAGGAATTACAGCGTCCTCATTTTCTGCAAGTGTGAAGGGTATAAAGGAAGCGGTGGGATGGCAGAAGCAAAACGTTTCTGCACAAAGCATGCAGGTATCGCGCGGTTATAGGGGATCAGGTAATGAGATACGTACTCTGATAACATCGTTAGCCAACGAGCAGCGCTTATTCTTCTGCAGCAGTCTGTTGGCTATCGTTGTGGGAGAAAGGTCACATGCATCACACATTAAAGTCTGGCTCGAAATGAAACAAGTATTGTTACATGACAGGATCGATGCACAATGATAACATAGGGTGAATGGGAACACCATCGCTGACCCAACATCAACAGCACGGTAATGTTAAGAAAGCATAGATTACAGTGAAGCTGCTGATTTCAAAGGAACGGAGAGAGAGGTGTATTATCGAAGTTTAATTCAGACGCATGTCTGAATACACAGAGACACGTAAGGCACAGCCAAAATCAACGTAACATCTTGCGAAATTGTTCACTGAAATAGGAGAGCTGTGGATCGACGCTAAACATTAAGGTGGAAGCACAGTACACAATGAATAATACAGCGCCCGTTTAGCGAACTTGTCTAGGTTCAAATTACTTTATGTATGTAGCAGAGTGGCATTTGCACACTGCGACCTCATTTATTTGTTGAGTATATTCCAGTCTCTATTTTCTCCTGTAGTTTTTAACCTCTATAGTTCGTTCCAGTATCACGCAAGTCACTCCCTAATGTCTTAACTCATGTTCTGCTATCCTGTTCCTCCTTCATGTCACTGGTCTCCATATCTGCCAGGAACCTCTTCATTTCTTATCAGACCATCTAATTTTCAACGTCCTTCTGCAAGAACAAACCTCAAATACTTCTCATTCCTTTCGGTTTTCTCACAGTCCATGATTCACTACCACACAATACTGTGCTCCAAACGGCCGATCTCACAAACATCTCCCTCGAATTAAGGCCTTTGCTGAATTACATCGGCGAATCTTATCACTGTTATGTTTTCACCCTGAATTTTAATCCCGCTCTCGAATATCTCTTTTATTTCGATGTACAGGTCGAACGGTAGGTGCTAAGGAACGCATCTCAGTCTTCACCCTTTTTATTCCGAGTACTTCGATCATGATCTTCCACTTTTATTGCCCATCTTGGTTTATACGATCCCAGCATTTACCTGTAGCTTACTCCTACTATTGTCAGAATTTAGAAGATCTTGGGGCACTTTAAATTACGGAACGTTTCATTTACCGGGTGGTTAGAATTAAAGTGCAACTACTCACCGGGGTCCTGTGTGGGCTGTAATTATCGTATGGCAGTGAAACTTAGTAGATATTGCAGTGCGTTAATGCGAAACCGATTTGTGTTGTAGAACAATTAGTTCTATTTTCGGCCTACAGGCTCAAATCTGGCTCTGTGAATGCAGGAAAGACGTATAGAAATGGATTAGGAACGGGACGCAGGCAGAGAAGGTCGAACAAGTGAGAATGAAAACAGTGGGTTCTCCACAGTCACACTCTCCTGTACAAGGAGCTCTCGATAATGTGCAGGCGTCACTGAACACCTGACAGGCCATCTGAGTGTATTCTCTTCAAAGAAGAACGAACCGAGAGTAAAGCTGCTTATGAATGCACACCACGCAGTCACGTACGGCAAGTGCAATGGCTCTTCAGGTACAAGATGCCGTTTAACAGCACTCGAAATTCGGCACTTGTACGTATTCACTGCACCCTTTAGTGTAAAATGAGCCACGTCATTCCACAGAATAGTGCCAGGGCAAATGTCATCAACCCGATCCGCGCCAGAAGCCGAAGAGCAAATTCGTAACGTTGCTGCCGATCATGAGATTATAGTTGCTGCACCGTCTGGATCTTTTGCGAGTACCAGCGTGAAATAGACCGCTAAACTTTCGGTAGTATTGACCATGGGATGATCAGCTCTTGTGACACTGAACGGGCCCTTACAGCATCCGGGTAACGTGCTGCACGCTCGGTTACAGCAATGGCAATCTCGTCAATAACATCAACCGTGATAGGACACCTGCCTCTTCCAGATGGCACACCAAGCTCAGCCGTGTTTTATAATTTCATTTTCATCTTCTTCCTACAATTTTACGACGTCGGGCTTCTCCTCAGGCTTTTCAGTCGATCCCAATGTATCATCTGTAATTGTCATTACTGCCGTTCGCCTAAAACAATTTCACTAGAAGCGCACGGTCTCTCGTATCGATAACCATATTGTTCACTCAGGTTAAGGCTTGTCAAATGACAACGTGGATGTCATACCACCATACAAACAGTGTACAGCGGCAGATCTGCACCTGATGCCCAAAACTGGGACAATGTTTTTCCATCGTACTTCGGGTCCACATAAGCACAATAGCATATCTACTGAGCTTCGCAATCATTTGATAAGTACAGCCCACATTGGACTTCAGTGAGTAGCTGCTCACCGACCTACTATATCAGTTTGTCTATTTTTCGTGAGTCTTACTTCTCTTATCAATCGCTGCTTCAGAACAATCTCTTTGGCGCCATTAGCCAAACTGGTCATTTAATAAATCCTCAATGTTTGGTTGCGTGAGAACTGAAAAAGTCACTACCACCGTACCGAAAGCTGACAGACTGGTCTTTTTATTACCTACACACGCATTCGTTCCGTGTGTCTTTAGCCGTGTTACTGATCTTCAGAGTTCTTTCTCCGGCAGTGGATAATTTTAGCGGTCTATTTTACGCTGGTATCCGTAAAAGATCCAGACGGTGCAGCAACTGAAACCTCATGGACTGCAGCACTGTTCCTTTGGTGAACTAAAACATGAAATGTCAGCACGGTGATCTGTGCTGGCCTTGGTACCTAACGTTTCGTGACCCTTTTCCACGCATTACAATATTCCGTCCAAAGTGACAAACGGATTTAACACTTAACGCATTGATCAAATTGTTCAGTTTGTTATAAACACATGAGTATCGACTCTACTACAAAAACGTTTCAGTGAATCCTTGGGAACATTCCTACCTATATGTCAAGTTAGGATGAGGAAACTGAAACTAAAATCACTATGCCAACCTCCAAAGACAGGACTCTTGAGACATTGGATTGAATATGCAAACATTAAAAGTAATAAACAGAGGCTTAATGTTGAAGTAACGCCACAATGCAAAACAAGGGAAAAGTAATGTCCGTTGACAAAGGGAAAGATGGGCATGGAAAACTACTTAAGGTGGAAAAAACCAGAGATAGCCTAGTCTGTGATGATGATGATTCAGTTTAACAGATTATATTTTAAAAGGATTAGAGGAGGAGGACTTCCGAAACATATATTGCACTAGCTATCGAATAGAAAAACTGCGATCGACAGCTTACTTGGATACTGGGGCTTGGGTCATCACCCAGGGAGAAGAACGGTAATGGAAGATTCTAGACGAATTAATAAACACTATTAGTGACACTATCAAATCATAGATGCTGGTATAATATACAAATACTGTATAAGGAAATTTCTGTGAAACTGAGGTAACAGCAGTGTTAGGTAGGAATTTACTCATCCAAGAAGAGTTCTTAATGGTGAAATGGACTTGCACAACAGACAACTTACTTAGAATTTTATTAATATTGACTACAGCTATAATGTACGCACGATTATAAAACAGATTAATGTGTCTCACGTACGAAGAAAACTCATAGGAACGCACAGCTTTACACAGTGTTACGGGTATATGTCCTAATATTTCTAGTGATGGCTGTGGACAACGTATACAACATTACACGAATATTTACTTCTATTAATGTTTATTTTACCCTGGGCAGCATATCAGGTAATGATATGTGGATGCATGAAGGCAGAATGATACTTTTACTGATGTGCGTAGTCCATTTCGTGGTGCACTTACGACCGTGCAGAGAACAGCATGTAGTAAGTTAAATGATATGTCTGTGGTAAGAGTGTTAGACGCAGAGAAAGAACAACTTACACACCGAGGTTCCTACATATTAATGTACCAATATTCACGGCATCTGTACCTATAGCCCTAACGCCCTGCATAATTTGCGTTAGCAGATGGGTTACATGAATGACAGACTGTCGTAGATACAAAGTGATTTGCTAATTAGATTGCAAGTACGAGATAAATGAGATGTCAGTACCATAACACGACATTATTTCTTATTAACATTTGCGTCGTTTTTGTATTTTTAAATTATGTTCTTCTGTATTTTTCGAGAGTAGTGGTGCATTACCCTGACCTAATTATTTATAAAGGACATTTGTCTGCTGTTACCTGGTGACGCTGGTAATGTACTCAGTCGATGGGAATATAAGAAATACCTACTTGTATAAGGTAAGGTAAAAGATGCCGTAATGTTCTACCAAAAGAGAACACGGAAGCTACATTGTACAATAAAACACATTTAAAAATCAGTTATTTAGTATGTCAGTACTGGCATTAAATCGGTTTCGTATTTAGCGAAATTACTCAAAAGCGAAAGTGAAGTAATGAGGGCGAAATACGTAAGATCATGGTAATAGCAGACTTTCTTATCATTACGCGATCTCGATAAGGCTATATTGACAAGCAAATACCCAGTACTTTCTTCTGGAGAATGTATATGATCAGTATGATAATCTTTGCAGGGGATCACTTTTCGAGTGCTACATTGTGGTTTCCTCCTTTCATTAAAGGGTTTGGAAGATAAGAATGTTACTGTGTAAGCGATTCGGAGGCTTAACTTACGTCAGTTCGTCATATGGGAACCCTGTTAATGAGTCAGCCTACGGAACAGTCCGACGATAATCACCGTTTGTTCCAAACCGGTTATATGACAATAACTGTTTCCATTTATTAATAACCTGTGACGCCCTCACCACCAATTCCTTGAAGAATCAAACTCCACGAATTAAGCAGCTTCAAAGTCTGAATAATTTGCAAAAGAATTAGTGTGTTAAATATTTGACGTTATGCTTCTACTACCTTCATGGCAAAAACGAAAAGCCCTTTTAAGTTCGAAATATTCTCGAATAGACTAACGAAAATGTTCAGAATATATTTGAAATTAGGTTTAAAGATTGTTGGAACTTGCTCAGTGCTCTCATTAATAACACTGGACGAGTATATTCTCAATAATTTGGGCAGCCTGTTAAGAAAAGCTTGCCTCTCATGCACCTCCATAATTATGATGTCATATCCCCTGAACACTGTATCGTGCTTTTGGTAGCACATTCAGTGCTAAATGACGATATTATCTGCGAATTTGCCGTCTTATAGAGATAGTAGTGCAGAAGAAAGAAACTAAAGTGTCGTGCTGCTGCGGAAGTTTTACTCCATGAATAGTCAAAATTTAGATAGCGATAAAGGTTTCTACTTATATTATTTTGTGGAGATGTCAGCAAGATAATATTTGACAGTCTTTGGAATTGTGTGTAATGTTTGTTGGAATGCGCTAAGGGCTCTAATCTCCAAATACTAGAAGAATGAAGTTAGGATAATTCACGCGCCGTTAATTACGCTGCCTCGAGAATTGTATGCACTTCCTGTTTTTAATATTTGACACATTTTGTTACACCTGTAACATAAAATTATGCATCTTAATGAGTAGGTTATGAAAACACTTTCAGTTTTTGGATTTGGTCAATAATTACATGAAAACATAAAAAAACAAAGGTTTGTTGGCCCTGAAAGTCGTTGGAAATGCAACTTAAAATGGGACTGTGCGCGTGCATCGTGTTTAGCGATACAGTGTCTCTTTAGACAGGTAACACCCGCTAGAGGAGATAACATTGGGAGTCTCAACTGACAATAGCAGCTCTGCATGAATGCTGCTCCGTATTAAAGAAGCAAATGTTAAGACTCCTTAATGAACCGGTTTTGCTTGACTGTAACGATATTAATACATGCTGTTCGATGATATTAATATAGATGCTGTATCACCGTCATTAATCACTTCTGTGTGGCAGGTTTTTTTCCGGTGGCATGTTAGCAAAACAGTAAGCACGGCCGCCAGATCCGCTGTCCTTGGCACGGTTTATTTCTCCGCACACGTATCCAGCTTTAACATCCTCTAAGCCTGCGGCGGACATTCGCTGCGAAAACAAACAGACTGCTCACAGAGGCAGAAAGTTTCTCAGCAATAAACCGAGAGACGCGATCTTTTCTCTTCCGACGTGCGTACTAGTATTAGATCCAGTCGCAAAAGCGATTTTGTTTGTATCGATCTTTTTGATGTTTGGAAGCGATCGTTACTTGTTTAGCACTGGAACTTACGGAGAGAAGCGGGAATCATACTCAGTGCTTTGTTATGGTAATTTTTTTATATTTAGTCTTACCGGTAAAGTTTCAATCGTGAGCAAACATTTTTCATCAGATCACGAGACAATGAAAGATGTTAAGGTTGTCATTTTATGATAATGCTGCGGTTACGCCCTGCAGTGTACCGAACTAATTTTGCAGCTAACGACTGACATAAAGAATTACTCTACTAGATAGCGTGGTACATTCAACGAACT
The DNA here is from genome assembly GCF_023898315.1 of Schistocerca nitens. Lineage (NCBI taxonomy): Eukaryota > Metazoa > Arthropoda > Insecta > Orthoptera > Acrididae > Schistocerca > Schistocerca nitens. Next base: position 194,370,360 of record NC_064620.1, on the reverse strand, counting down.
AGTATTTTCTATTTTATTATTTAAAATAAAAATGTTGTGGACGATGCAGTGGTACTGTACACTGCGAGTGCAGTTATAATTCTATCTGTGGTATGTTAATTCCCAGAAATTTTTTAAAAAGTAAGCCAGTAGCAGTTTTCAAATAACTTTCTTTTGGTTTGTCTATTCTCACATCTGGAAATGGTTGTTAATCTATCGAAATTGGTCATAACTTTGTATAAAAAAAATTAATGTTACGTCGATTGAAGCAATAAGCACAAAATTTTTTTAAATTAAAAAACTTCTGAGAAGTTTATAAAATTTTTATTACTCTGCATTTGATTGTCTCCTTTAGGTCTCTTTCTCCTATTCCGACAGTGTCAGATATATTCACATAAGCTATTGGTAGCAAGGATAGATTGGTGTATTGCGATGAGTGAACGCGTTTGAATAACCATCTGAGTGCAATCACTCGAGGCATGTTCTCAACATTGCCTTATTATTTACTATCAGTTCTTTAAATATTGTACGACGCATATATCAGAAGACACATTACAGGAAAGTTTTTGTTTGGCCACACGGATAGAACAATTTGGAAGTACATCTTCTAGTAGCACCCTCTTAAACTTTGTGACAGGCATTGACTACAATAAGAGGAAATACAACAAGTAAGAAGGACCAACTTGAAACTACTGAGTGTTCGTCAACGGCATCTAGATGTTTAATGGTATTTATTATAATTATTCAATCACAATTATGTTTATAAAACGAAAATAACGTTTCTGATTTGTCGAAATTACAATCTGCGAACAATAGAAATAACGAGAGTGGTATAACAATAGTTTTATTGATTGTTTTACTATTGAAAACTAATAAGGTTATTGTTTGTTAGTGCAGAACAAATAAATAAAATTGCGTTTCACGTGCGATTCTTGTTACCAGAAGCAAGGAGTTACTGTATTGGAAAAAACGAATTGAAGAACCGAGTCGTATTTGTAGCTCCCATCAAATGTAGTCAGTGTATGAAGAGGCTTCTTCACCTGGGTGGAATGTTACCTGCAACAAAGAAGGGCGCAGGAAGAACCACATGGGCTAACCCTCAGACAAGTGAGTGAAAAGTCTGCTAAGGGAAAACGAGGTCAGAAAATTTCTAGAATTTCTTATCTGGAAGACTTAATTTTCATGCCATTCAGTTCCTCTAAAGTTACTGACTATGTTTCATAATGTGTGCACATGTAAAAGCATAAATGCCTTTAGAATCATGTTCTCTGTGAGAACGAAAGTGGTGAGGCTCATGTCCCCAGTGACACCACCGCCCTCCACTAGGATTCGCGCCTGTACAGATGTTGGATCAATGGCTGACACCACAGCTAGGAGAGGCCAGTAGATATCCGTCCACACGCTGGACGAGGTATCTGGCGTTGACATGCACTTGTGACGTCACTTCCTGTTATTTTACGTTGAGGAGACATTGTCTCGCGTCAAACACAAAATAATTTCTGTTACATTTCTGCAACGTGCTATGAGAATTTGAACCAATAACAGGCAAGTGCGCTCTCTAAGTCACAATTTGTCGCTTTCAGCTGAAGCCCATATTTCGTGGGTTCCATAACTTACAACCTTGAAATACATGCTACTAGCTGGGGTACCCAGATTCACTCAGGGAGTTGATGCGAGACTTAGTGGTAATTGGAATGAAACGATAACCTTTAAAGTATAAAAGGTAAAAATTTTTTATTGAAAACGTCTTCTGACTTTTTACAATACTTGTTTATAAACAGCATTTTTTATTTTGTCATCCCAGGTGCATATGTACAGTTTTTTTCGCATTTCCTACTGGAGACCAAACTACATACAGTTGACCATGAGAGAAGTGGGAAACTTCTGAGATTGATGCTGCAGTGTTTTAAAGTTTGTCCTTCCTATTTATTAATTGTAAAACTGTAGGCTAACTTGACAGGAAATTTCTGTCTCTTAAATTGGAATAGTAGTTCAGTAAGAGATCAGTGGTGTTCCGGGGATAAATAAAGTTGTGTATTTTCACTTTCGAGTCAAAAGTTCGGCTTTGATTACGTTATTCGACAACTGTTCGACGATCATCATTGGCCCATTACATAGTTTTGGTGAGCTGAGCTTTCTTAGTAGTATGATATCTAATTTTATGTCGAAGGCATTGTAATGGCATTCCTGGTACTTGCAAAGAGTTTAGAAATTCTGTAGAGAAGTTTACACTTTCTTCAATGTCTACCATCGTGTAGATAGATTCGTATATTCTCACTTCACCGGAAATTTGCTTTTGAATATTAAAGTAGATTTCGTCAACAGTATTATTTTTAGCTGCCAAATTTGTCCTTTTAAATTGCGAGTCCGGATTGATATAGTTGTGAATAATATTTGGATAAATTTGCTCGATGAATTCGTTTTCCGCATTGTCTGTTGCAGAAATCACTGTTGAATTTAATGAGTCCTGTCGTCTGGTCAGTAGGATATGTGCCTTCGCGTGTTTGTACGAGCTGTTAAGCAATATGTGTTGTTTTTCGACAGTTCAACTCTCATATTTTTTATTAGTCGCAGTATTTGTGTTGTGGGCAGAGATGAGAGTTTTTAAACATGCATTGATCTAGTCTGCTGATGTTAACTTGGGGATAACAGGAAATGTTTGTCGAAAATCTCCTGAGAGTGTGAGTAGAGCTCCACCCATCACTTTAGAGTTTCCTTGCAAGTCTTGTAATGTTCTGTCCATGGCTTCAAGTGATATTTTGTGTATCATTGTGCATTCGTCCCAGAAGATAATTGTTGCTTGCTTTAGAAGTGCACCCTGTCCAGATGCTCTTGACATTTTAGCCACCAGGAATTTTTCTTCGGCTATATTCAGCGGCAGTTTTAGGGCGGAATGGGCAGTTCGTCCTTCTTCCACAAGTGCGGCTGCAATGCCGGAAGATGCAAGTGTAAGTGTGATGTATTGTTTAGCAGTATTCTCGCAAGCAATAAATTCACTACAAACGTTTCCCCAGTGCTACCTGGTGCCTCCAAGTAAATAACTCCTCCAATGTTGTTGTCAATCCGGTCCATGATAACGTTGCGAATTTCTTTTTGGCTGTCTTTGAGGAGAGTTTTGTTGTGAGCAGTGCAGTGAAGAGTTCGTTGATGTTGTAGCTTTTTTCCTTTATAAATAATTTTGCTGCTTATGTCCCAAGTTGTACGAAGATCTGGTTGTATATTGCTAAACGTTTCTCTTCTAGGCGGATGAATGTTTCATTGAAGATGTCGTCGTTGAATTCGATGGTCAGTTCAGGAAGAGCTTGTCGGATCTGGTATATTATGTAACCCCTCATACTCTATTGGAAGGACTCCAATAGCTGTTTTGGATTCGATGGTTAACTCCCTGTTAAAATTATGGCGCATGAGTCTCTCATTTGTTCAGCTGAGGATGTGAGTGCGACTTATTGTAGTGTTGATTCCCAGTGGCTGTCGTTTTACAGTAGTCCTAAGCGATGGAACGCTTCTCTGTACATCCGGCATAGGTAACCGTCAACAGTCTTGAGATATGTGAAATTTATTGGTTCCCGCGTTTCGTGTAGCAATGACCGGAGATAGAAACATTCGGCATTGTTCGAATGTACAGTGTATACTCGGCCTGGTGCGCCATTTTTCATAATTTCTGAATGATCCTCTATGGAAATTCATTGTTTTCGGCGTTGAAAGATTTTTCTTCCTGTATTCCAGGTATAATAGATAGGAACGTCGACGTGTAGTAATGTCTTTGCGAAATTATCCGTTTGGCACACTTGGTAAAAAGCTCTTAATGTTGTGTTCTGAGTTGGTTCTCTTGCAATTTTGCTGGCGGTGTCTTTTGTCAAGTAAACTATCTGTCCATATCCACATGTACTGCCAGATGCTACACAGCTGGTTCGCGATCGTGAATGGGAAACCCGAAAATCTGCCACGCTGTTTCGATACTGTTGATGTATCTTCCAGTCTGATACATGAGGATCTCATCGTTTCTGTTTTGTTGTTCACTGTCTTTGGTTATTTGAAATGCTGCCATGTCAGTGCCTTCACTCACATAGTTACCAATATATGTAATGTTTTTCACTGAACTGCAGTATTCTACGATTTTTTGTGCTTGGAACATTTTAGAAGGTAGTGTGTTATATGGCTTACCTACTGATTATCTATTTCCAGTCAGTCGCTGACTCGTATTCGTATTTTGCTATGAAGCATCTGTTTGTGGGTGATCGTCTCCTGTATTTGGGATAATCATCTCTGGTTTGTGTGTCGTCCAAGTAAGGTTTTGGGGACTTTTTTTACTCATTCCATCACTCATACATGGCGAAATGGGGTTTAATGGCCAGTATGGTACGTGAAGTTTGATTGCACTAATATATCGTACAGTTCTAGATATTTTTGTGGATTGAGAGATTCAGCTTAGAAGATTTTTTCGATATCCGTGGGATAAATTATGTCATGTAGCCATATGAGATTGTGTGAGTTAGGCAATCGACGTTTTTGCTATTCGATTGTGTGCATCCAGCACCTAACGGTTCCAAGGATGTGGTGTTTCGTTACGATTTAAATAAATGTCATTTTTTTGTCGGAAAACTGGAGCGATTATGTCATGTCGATGCATGGTTGCTATATTTGTCCTCTCATAGGATGTTATTTTTGTGGCTGACTTGATTTCTCAGTCTTTCATTATAAGATTGGGTTTGAATTCTTGGCTTTCAATCCATTCATTTCTTTGTTCTTGGGTTTCCCTGCTTCGCATGGTGCTCATTCTCGTTCGTTGGGAACTCAAACGTGCTTCGCGCTCTTCGTCTGTATCGATTTTCGCTGTTCTTTCTGTTTTCGCTATTTGCTTCAGAACTGGCTGGCTCTCCTCCTGCATTATGTTTGGGTGTTTTCTAAAATATAAATCAAATCAACTTTTTATCAACAAATAAACTAAGTACAGTTTACATACTTTTCATACTGTGTCTTCGATTTACATTCAGTCACTGTATCACTAGGACTACTGACACATCACTGTTTGTTTTTATTCACTCACTGCACTACTTTTTTGGTTCCTCCCATCCTCACTGATAAGAAACTGACGTTCGAACCCAAGACGGGTCCTGCTATATACACCACTACCAAATAGTAGAACTTCCGGAACGCACCAAAAACGATTTCGTATTGTCCACAATGTTCCAGAACATTCCATAAAATTCGTTTGTTCTCGAATGTTCCATAGTAATCTGAGGTGTTCAGGACGTTCCCAAACACTCTGGAGTCTTCCCGAATGTTCCAGTCTATTCCAGAACATTCTGATTCATTTTGGAACATTCCGAAACCTTATGGAATGTTGTGAGATGCTCTAGAATACTCTCGAATGTTCTGTAATGTTCCCGAATACTCTCGAATGTTCAGGAATGTTCTAGAAATCTCTAGAGCGCGAAAATTTCCGTCCTTCAGGTAAAAACGAGGAGCTTTTCCAAGGATGGGGGATAGAGGGCTATCACATCATGTAAGTCCCTTGATCATACCGGGAGATCTGACTTTTAGCGGCACGCACATTGTAAACTTACTTTTGTAATATATACTGAATTCTAAGCACCAGCACATTCAGGATCTCTAGAAACACTGCTTTACTGGGACGATTTTCTGTAGCAAAATTACGGAAGAGTCAAATATGAGTGTAAATTTTTTTTCATATTTAGTGTCTCCCTGTCATAACTCACATGATAAGAATGTATCAGGTGGTTATAATTGAAGAGCAGCTACTCACTGCTGTCCGGCGTGCGATGTAATTATCATATGGCAGCGAAACTTAGCAGATATGCTTATTCGTTAATGTGGAATCGATTTACACTAGAGAAAATTAGTTCCACTCGCGCCCACCAGGTGGAAATCTGGCGCTGTGACTGCAGGAAACACGTATAGGGATGTTTTCATGACTAATGGATTAGGAACCGGACGTGGGCAGAAAGGACAAACAAGTGAGAAGGACGTACTGTTGATTTTACTGTCGACTGCCGGTTACACAGTTTGCTCACGTTAGGTATATGTACACGGTAGGAAATGTACATTTTAACTGAGCTAACGTAGGAATTTTACGCGCGTCCATTTCCGTAAACAATCTGTGTGCTTGGCGAGCAAGATACAGCCGACAGTTACCGTTGTTGAGTGCTACATTCGCAAATCACGTTAACCAGCATGACCCATGTGACACTGGCGCTGTCTCTCGTGAGACTGGATTTCCTGTCTACGTCCACGTCAACGTTAGCTGCCTCGCTCCGTGTGATAACGGCTTAAGGTGTCGTGTGTCGCCGGCCTGTGCTTGGTGAGTACCGATCACGAACACGTAGACGTAGAGAAAAGCAATGCCTTCTGCAACGACCGACCACAACGTTGTCCGCACATTTGTAAGCTAGGACTATGAGGTCCTTCCTTAGCACGTAGGGATTTCTCATTTTTATTTTAAAGTCTACTTTATCTGTCACTACAGTATGCCTGCTTAGCTGACTGGTAACGTGCTTGCCTCCCACACAGCGGGACCCGGTTCTATTCCCCGCCAGGTTGGAGATACTCTCCGGTCGTGGACTGGATGTTGTGTTGTCCTCATCATCATTTCATCCTCATAACCGGCATGTGAGTCGCCCGATGTGGCGTCGACTGATATGAGACTCGCACTCGGAAGGCGAACTTCCGCAGATTGGTCTTTCCGGCCAGCACTGACATACGATCATTTCATTTAATTTCTATCTATATACTGTATTTACTAAGATGGTATCTGTTCTTTCGGACATGTCCGAAAGATCAGATACCATCGGTGACCAAGCAGTTCGTTAGAAGGAAATCACAATGAAATGAACACCATTAGCTGCTTACAGGCATTGACATACGCGTCAACGGGGACAGATGAAAATGTATGCCCCGACCGGGACTCGACCCCGGGATCTCCTGCTTACATGGCAGACCGAGGACACAGAGGATAGCGCGACTGCAGGGATTTATCTCTGGCACGCCTCCCACCAAACCCACATTCTCAACGTATTGTCCCGCACTACATTCGTTGTGCCCCCGCCCATTATACTCATTGCTCGCGTCGCGTTGCCGATTCCCGTAAGAGTTATTTCCGAAAGAACAGATACCATCTTAGTATATATATAGTTAAGGCTCACCGGCCACTTGACCATCTTCTTCTGTGCGGATGCACAAACAGTGCCCGAACTCTTACGGGATTCGGCAACGCGCCGCTTTACAAATCAATATTCCGTTACCACAGAATCATTCAACAGATCAAGTGTTTCTTCTTCGCTTTAAGGGCAGCGTCTTCAGCGAAGCTTTTAGTTGATATAAATCTCAATCCAACTGTTGAAATTTGCTGATATTCATATTCATAATGTTGCTACCGTACATTATTTATTTCATTGCTTCTCGATATACATGTTGAACAGGAGAGTTTAAAACATTCATCTGTGTCCTTCGCACATACGCTCGTTTCGGTCCAAATCTCTCATCGTCTTCCATTAATTTTGGTCTCTCTAGTTTCATGAATATATTTTTCATTTTCCGTCTTTCCATATACCGTATAATTTTTTTATCTGAGTATTTCAAACAAATTACCCCACTCTACTTTGTCGAAGCTTTTTTACGAAGGTTTTATTATTATTTGTATCTATTTATTTATATTAGTTCTTGCTTACATTATCAAGCACAACGCCATAATAGCCCCATGAGTGCTATTATCTTTCGTAAAGGTGAGCTGATTGTCATCTAGCGAATTTTCAGTTTTCTTCTCCGCTCTGCTGCTGGAATTATCCTCGGAAGCAATTTCGATGCATTATCCTTCAAACTGAAAATGCGATAGCCCCTGATGTCTTCTCTTTCAGCCATCGGTATATTGTGTATGATACCATTCAGGATGTTCTGTAGAGTTTCTCCAATCTCAGATTCTACACAGTAATTAGAAAATCATTTGGTTGCCACCTACAAAAATTTTTTACGCATAGCTGAAGAGTCTTACCTTGTTTGACCCTATTGAGAAATCCTGTTAGCACACTTTCACTCCTGTCCCTCGGAAAATTCATCTCCCCACCTACGTGCAGTTCTAGCTTATTCAGCGTTGTTAAATAAAATCACGCAGTACTCAAATTATAGTTGTGAAAATGGAATTGGAAAGGATAAAGGACTCTCAAACAAAGCTAAGCTATTTGACTATAGCAAAAATTTGACCGATGTACGTGAAATAAGAGGCTCAGTAGAAAACGAATGCTTCCGATGTTTTTTATTTATGAAGAATTTCAAACGAGACTGCATAGGTTGGACACATGTATGCTTCAAATAGTCTCCGACTAAACTTTGGTTAATAATTTATATCAGCACAATGAGTACCACAATTTGCCGTTCAGTTGAGGAGAAGTGGACGTCCCTACAAATAGCAATTACAGTAGTTGGACAGACAAATATATGTACAAGTAAGAGAATGACGAACAAATATTGGGAGATTACAGAAAGAAGGAAGTATAGAAGTGTTAAGGAAAAGACAGTAATGCAGCAACATAAATCACTTATAAATCAAAGGAATTAGTGCAGGGAAGCCACGGCGAAATGCCTGCTGGAAAAATAGGATTAAAGCGTAAAATAAATGGTAAAAGGTTGATTCACCATACAGTAAACTGAAAAGAAACGCGGATTAAAGCAGAGGCGCCAACGTTAAGACAGCAAGAGGAAGCCCACTGTCTAACGCAGATGAGAGAGCGCATAGGTGGAAAAGATAAGTACATTGAAGCCGTCTACGAGGGGAGGAACTGTTTGACGGAGTAACGCAAGAAGAAATGGAAGTCGATCTGAAAGACGTACAAGATACAATATTGGACAAATATTTGGAAGAACTGCGATCAAGTACAGTGGGAGACACAGACAAAATTACGTGAACTATTGCGGGAAGAAGTAACTAAATAGTTATTCAAAATAGTTTGTACAATCTCTGAGTGTAGAGATGTACCACAAGAATTTTGGAGAAATATCATCCACAGGCTCCCAAAAATCGAAGGATGATAAGTGCGGTCATTATCGCATAGTCAGTTAAAGGGCTCATGCATCCAAGCTGCTGACACGAATAACATACAATGACTGGAAAAGATCATTCAGTATGTGTTAGAAGACGATTAGTTTGGATTTATTAAATACAGATGCACCAGAAAAGCTGTTCCGACATTCCATTTGAGAATAGAAGCACATTTCAAGAAAAATAAATGCATGATCGTTAGATCTATCGACTTTGAAAAAGCGTTGGACAACTTAAATTCGTGCATGATGTTATAAATTCTCGGGAAAAATGAGTGTAAATTAAAATGAAAGATTTGTAATATACAATATGCAACGTAACCAAGGAGAAAATAGGTACGGAAGATTCCATCTATACACGGAAGAATCTATGAGGGAAATAAAAGGAAGATTCAGGACTGGAATTAAAATCCAAGAAAAGGACGTCAATGGTGTGATTTTTTGCAACTTTTCTGTCTTCAGTGAAAGTCAGAACTGAAGGGCACACACTATGAGCTGCGAGTAAACTAAAGAAAGACAAAAGTAATGAGGAGTAGGAGAAATATGCTCAGAGATAAACCCAAAATAGAAGACAATAAAGTAGACGAAGTAAACAATCGTGCTACCTTGGAAGCAAAATAGCACATGGCGAAAAAGCCAGGACGGCAGAAACAGCTGACTAGCATAGTCAAACAGCGTACTCTAATACTATCAGATGTAGGCCTTTATTTGAGACACGAGTTTCTGAGAATGTTTGGCACACAACGTCGGATGTAAGTGAATCATGGCCTGTGGGAAAACAGGGAAAGGAGAAAATCGAAGCCTTAGAGAAGTGGCTGCTTAAAATTAAACGGAAACAATGAGGTTCACTGTAGGGGAAGACCGAGAATGGAATATATGCAACAAATAACTGAGGTTCATTGAGCGCAGGTCTAACTCTGAGGTGATGTGATTGGCACTGTATCTGAATTCTTAGCAAACCGCATCAATATTAACTCGTTGTTGTTGTGGTCTTCAGTCCTGAGACTGGTTTGATGCAGCTCTCCATGCTACTCTGTCCTGTACAAGCTTCTTCATCTTCCAGTACTTACTGCAACCTACATCCTTCTGAATCTGCTTAGTGTATTCATATCATGGTCTCCCTCTACGATTTTTACCCTCCACGCTGCCCTCCAAGGCTAAATTTGTGATCCCTTAAGCCTCAGAACATGTCCTACCAGCCGATCCCTTCTTCTAGTCAAGTTGTGCCACAAACTTGGCAATTCTATTCAGTACCTCCTCATTATTTATGTGATCTATCCATCTTATCTTCAGCATTCTTCTGTAGCACCACATTTCGAAAGCTTCTATTCTCTTCTTGTCCAAACTATTTATCGTCCATGTTTCACTTCCATACATGGCTACACTCCATACAAATACTTTCAGAAACGACTTCCTGAACTTAAATCTATACTCGATGTTAACAAATTTCTCTTCTTCAGAAACGCTTCCCTTGCCATTGCCAGTCTACATTTTATATCCTCTCTACTTCTTCCATCATTAGTTATTCTGCTCCCCAAACAGCAAAACTGCTTTACTTCCTAATATAATTCCCTCAACATCACCCGACTTAATTCGAGTACATTCCATTATCCCCGTTTTCCTTTTGTTCATGTTCATCTTATATCCGCCTTTCAAGACACTGTCCATTCCGTTCAACTGCTCTTCCAAGTCCTTTGCTGTCTCTGACAGAATTACAATGTCATCGGCGAACTTCAAAGTTTTTATTTCTTCTCCATAGATTATAATACCTACTCCGAATTTTTCTTTTCTTTCCTTTACTGCTTGCTCAATATACAGACGGAATAACATCGGGGAGAGGCTACAACCCTGTCTCACTCCCTTCCCAACCACTGCATCCCTTTCATGCCCCTCGACTCTTATAACTGCCATCTGCTTTCTGTACAAATTGTAAATAGCCTTTCGCTCCCTGTATTTTATCCCTGCCACATTCAGAATTTGAGAGTATTCCAGTCGTCATTGTCAAAAGCTTTCTCTAAAGCTACAAATGCTAGAAACATGGGTTTGCCTTTCCTTAATCTTTCTTCTAAGATAAGTCGTAAGGTCAGTATTGCCTCACGTGTTCCAACATTTCTACGGAATCCAAACTGATCTTCCCCGAGGTCCGCTTCTACCAGTTTTTCCATTCGTCTGTAGAGAATACGCGTTAGTATTTTGCAGCTGTGACTTATTAAACTGATAGTTCGGTAATTTTCACAGCTGTCAACAACTGTTCTCTTTGGGTTTGGAATTATTATATTCTTCTTGAAGTCTGAGGGTATTTCGCCTGTCTTATACATGAGATGGTAGAGTTTTGTCAGGACTGGCACTCCTAATGCCGTCAGTAGTTCTGATGGAATGTTGTCTACGCCCGGGGCCTTGTTTCGACTCGCGCCTTTCAGTGCTCTGTCAAACTCTTCACGCAGCATCGTATCTCCCATTTCATCTTCATCTACATCCTCTTCCATTTTCATAATATTGTCCTCAAGTACATCGCCCTTGTATAGACTATATACTACTTCCAGCTTTCTGCTTTCCCTTCTTTGCTTAGAAGTGTGTTTCCATCTGAGCTCTTGATATTCATACAAGTGGCTCTCTTTTCTCCAAAGGTCTCTTTAATTTTCCTGTAGGCAGTATCTATCTTGCCCCTCGTGAGATAAGCCTCTACTTCCTTACATTTGTCCTCTAGCCATCCCTGCTTAGCCATTTTGCACTTCCTGTCGATTCCATTTTTGAGACATTTGTATTCCTTTTTGCCTGCTTCATGTACTCATTTTTATATTTTCTCTTTTCATCAATTAAATTCAAAGCCCGCATCTCGTGGTCGTGCGGTAGCGTTCTCGCTTCCCACGCCCGGGTGCGATTCCCGGCGGGGTCAGGGATTTTCTCTGCCTCGTGATGGCTGGGTGTTGTGTGCTGTCCTTAGGTTAGTTAGGTTTAAGTAGTTATAAGTTCTAGGGGACTGATGACCATAGATGTTAAGTCCCATAGTGCTCAGAGCCATTTGAACCATTTGAATTAAATTCAATATTTCATCCGTTACCCAAGGATTTCTACCAGCCCTTGTCATTTTACCTACATGAACCTGTGCTTCCTTCATTACTTCATCCCTCAAAGCTACACATTCTTCTTCTACTGTATTTCATAGCCGGATTCCTGACAATTGTTCATGTATGCTCTCCCAGAAACGCTGTACAACCACTGGTTTAGTCAGTTTATCCATGTCCCGTCTCCTCAAATTCCCACCTTTTTGCAGTTTCTTACAATTTAAAACCTGTTTCCTAAGTCTCTGTCTTACCAATATATAATCTATCAGTAACCTTTCAGTATCTCCAGGCTTCTTCCATGTATACAACCTACTTTTATTATTCTGATACATCTCCAGGATTCTTCCATGTATACAACCAAGTGTGAGCTATGATTAAATTATGCTCTGTGCAAAATTCTATCAGAAGGCTTCCTCTTTCATTTCTTACCCTCAATACATATTCACCTATGTTTCCTTCTCTCCCTTTTCCTACTCTCGAATTCCAATCACCCATGACTATTAAATCTTCGTCTCCCTTCACTACCTGAATAATTTCTTTTATGTCATCATACATCATATAAACTTGTACTGCTGTAGCAGGCGTGGGCTTCGTGTCCATCTTGGCCACAATAATGCGTTCACTATGTTGTTTGTAGTAGCTTACCCGCACTCCTATTTTTTTTATTCATTATTAAACTTACTCCTGCATTATCCCTATTTGATTTTGTGTTTATAACCCTGTATTCACCTGACCAAAAGTCTTGTTCCTCCTGCCACCGAACTTCATTAATACCTACTATATCTAACTTTAACCTATCCAAATCCCTTTTCAAATTTTCTAACCTACCTGCCCGATTAAGGGATCTGACATCCACGCTCCGATCCGTAGAACGCCAGTTTTCTTTCTCTTGATAACAACGTCCTCTGGAGTAGTCTCCGCCCGGAGATCCGAATGGGGGACTATTTTACCTCCGGAATATTTTACCCAAGAGGACGCCATCATCATTTTACGATACAGTAAAGCTGCATGCCCTCGGGATAAATTACGGCTGTAGTTTCCCCTTTCTTTCAGCCGTTCGCAGTACCAGCACAGCAAGGCCGTTTTGGTTAGTTACAAGGCCAGATCAGTCAATCATCCAGACTGTTGCCCCTGCAACTACTGAAAAGGCTGCTTCCCCTCTCCAGGAACCACACGTTTGTCTGGCCTCTCAACAGACACCCCTCCATTGTGGTTTCACCTACGGTACGGCCATCTGTATCGCTGATGCACGCAAGCCTCCCCACCGACGGCAAGGTCCAGGGTCTATGGTTCATGGGGCGGGGGGGGGGATGTTAACTCCCGAGGCTGCTTTTCTGTGACGTGTACAGAGAAGAGAGGTCTCTGGGACCCCTGCGTTTCAACCGAGGCGCTAATCATTGAAATTTTTGATATAAATTATAAAACATTTGTTTTCAGTATTATTTAAGTGTCATTTGGATACTCCTTGTAGAATTTATTGCACTAAATATAGCCAGCAGTATTTTAGTTTTATCGCACGAAATCACATACTTCCGTGCTGTTTCTTAAATAGTACACATAAAGTAACTTTTGGAGAACGGAATTTTACGTTCTCAAAAATTTTACTCTCATAAAACAACTTTCCAGTGTTTAAACTTGCATGTAAACATTGCAGTACAAAATTGACATTCATTTCTGTGAACTACATTTTTATCACCACACATAGCACATCGTTTAATTTTAGTTAACACTTTAAGTAGTTTATTGAAGAAACAGAAATGTCCACATCGTAGGTGTCCTGAAGCTCTTCCTCTAATTGATACTTCGCCGTCAGAACTGTAACCACTGGCTTTTTTCTAAATCATCCCCTTTTTCGCCTATTTCTTGATCTACATCATTAACTTCATGAAACATCCACAGACTAACAACTTCTTTAAAGAATATATCGTTAAAAGTCACAAATATCTGCGAGCACAGTTTGCACTATAGTGAAAAAAGCAGGTACGTAATGTACGAGGCTCTGTCTAGTAACCCCAACTACTGTCCATAGCATTTGCCTTCAACAAACACAGAAGGGGATAATGCCACCGACAGCAAAAAATTGTAGTGTTTGCGAGTTAAGAAGGGTAGAGAGAATATAGGAGCATTCCGCCAAAACCGGCCCTGGAGAGTGAGTTCTAAATTTTTCTCGTGATCTGAGTGACAGCACCTCTTGAGTTAACGGTCAAGGAAGTCAGGGAACAGACACCCCCTTCCCATCGAAGAAAAGGAATGATCAAAACTAACGGCTCTTCCACATACTATCAGGGCGACTGCATAACGTGAAGCACCATAGAACATGACCTCGTTATTACACTACATGAAGTCCCTAAATATGTGGCAAGTTTAATGAACATTATACATTCAGCTGCAAGTGTAGGTATCCGGTTTCTTTCATTTTTACACTAGAGTTCTCTCCTACTTCTTTTTTCGTATCAAGAATGCGGCCAATAACTGTTACGAAATAATGCATGTCAGAAAACTTCGTTCATGTCCTCCCCCTTCACAAGTACGTATCCCTCCCTTTTTCCCGGTTCTTTTATGTGGTTCTCTTTCTGTCTCCCTCTTCTGTCTTTGTCTTTTCTTTACACACACACACACACACACACACACACACACGGAGAGAGAGAGAGAGAGAGGTTGTCACGTAGCAAGCAGTTCGTGTAGGGATCGCAGACGGCCACACGATCAGGACGTTGGCCGGTAGCGCGCGGCGTCTCATCGCGCATGAGTGCTCCGCTCGCGGCTAGCGGCCTGATGGACGTCGGAGCAGTGGAGCGTGCACTGCTGCCTGATTGGTCGCGGCAGGAGGACGTCACACCCAGCCGCCAGAAGCTGTGCGTGGAGAGGGAGTCTGACGGTGAGCACAGTGTGCGAAACCTCTGCTTATACGATATCGCCGGCCGGTGTGGCCAAGCGGTTCTAGGCGCTTCAGTTTTGAACCGCGCGACCGCTACGGTCGCAGGTTCGAATCCTGCCTCGGGCATGGATGTGTGTGATGTCCTTAGCTTAGTTAGGTTTAAGTAGTTCTAAGTTCTAGGGGACTGATGACCTCAGATGTTAAGTCCCATAGTGCTCAGAGCCATTTTATACGATATTACCGTGCCTGTGATAGTTTGATCACGATTCCAAAGGAACAGGCACTGTGGCGACCACAGCCGTTATAAATACAAAAAAAAAAAATTTATTCGCATTTGAGAATAAGGACAACAATCAGCTATAAAAGGGAATGACGGCAATGAACAAATTTTCACTGTCGTCATTCCAATCTACAGCTGATGCTTGTCCTCATCCGCAACTGTGAATACATTTAATGTGCATCTGCTTATCGTTGACACCAAACGATCCGAGTCTGACGAAGAGACTAGACAACAAACATTCAGACCAACTGCGTGAATCGTTATCAGTTTAACACATCTCGATTAACACTGAGATGACAAAAGTTATGCCGGCCGCGGTGGCCGAGCAGTTTTAGGCACTTCAGTCCGGAACCGTGCGACTGCTACCGTCGCAGGTTCGAATCCGGCATCGGGCATGAATGTGTGTGATGTCCTCAGGTTAGTTAGGTTTAAGTAATTCTAAGTTCTAGGGGCCGGCCGCGGTGGTCTCGCGGTTCTAGGCGCGCAGTCCGGAACCGTGGGACTGCTACGGTCGCAGGTTCGAATCCTGCCTCGGGCATGGATGTGTGTGATGTCCTTAGGTTAGTTAGGTTTAAGTAGTTCTAAGTTCTAGGGGACTGATAACCACAGCAGTTGAGTCCCATAGTGCTCAGAGCCATTTGAACCATTTTTTTAAGTTCTAGGGGACTGATGACCTCAGTTGTTAAGTCCCATAGTGCTCAGTCATATGAACCATTTTGAACCATTTGAACAAAAGTTATGCGATATCGATAAGCATATAAACTGGTGGCTGTAGCATCGCGTACGCAAAGTATAAAAGAGCAGTACATTGGCGGAGCTGTTATTTGTACATAGGTGATACATGTGAAAAGGTTTCCGGCGTCATAATGGCCACACGACGTGAATTAAGACTTTGAACCTGGAGTAGTAGTTGGAACTAGACAAATTGGACATTCCGTTTCTCAAATCGTTAGGGAACTCAGTATTCCGAGATCCAGTTTCAAGAGTTGGCCAAGAACAACAGATTTCAGGCATTACCTCTCACCAATGACAACGCCATGGCCGACGGCCTTCAGTTATCCATCGAGAGCAACGGCTTTAGCGTAGTATTGTCAGTGCTGGTAAACAAGCTACATAGTGTGGGATGTACAGTGAACGTAACCTTAGGAGATGGTTCAAATGGCTCTGAGCACTATGGGACTCAACATCTTAGGTCATAAGTCCCCTAGAACTTAGAACTACTTAAACCTAACTAACCTAAGGACATCACACACACCCATGCACGAGGCAGGATTCGAACCTGCGACCGTAGCAGTCCCGCGGTTCCGGACTGCAGCGCCAGAACCGCTAGACCACCGCGGCCGGCAACCTTAGGAGACTGCGGCTAAATTTGGCGTTATTGAGCTCTGAAAGCAGAGGCTGAGTCGAGTGCCTTTGCTTACAGCGTGACATCGCCTGCAGGCCTCTCTTAGGCCCGTGATCATATCTTTGGATCCTTAACGACTTGAGAAACGTTGCCCGTTCAGATGAGTCCCCAGTTTAGTTGCTCATGGTACAGTTCGAGTGTGGCGCCGTCCCCACAAGCCATAGACTCAGACTGTCAACAAGGCACTGTGCAAGATCATGGTGGCTCCATATTGGTGTAGGCTGTGTTTACTTAGATTGGACTGGGTCCTCTGGTAAAACTCAACCGATCATTGACTAGAAAGGGTTATGTTTGGCTACTTACAGACCATGTGCAACCATTCACGAATTTCATGTTGCTAAATAAAGATCTATTTTTGTCTTTTTTTTTTTAATTAACGACAGTGCATCACATCAGCTAACCACAAGTGTTCGCATTGGTTTGAAGAACTTTCTGGAAAATTCGAGCTAATGATTGCGCCATGCAGATCGTCCAATATGAATCCCATCGAACATTAAAGGGACATAATCGAGGGTTCAACTCTTGGACAAAATCCTGTACCGGCAACACTTCCACAATTACGTACTTTCATACAGGCAGCAAAACTCCATATTTCTGTGGTTCACTTCCAAGGTTTTTTGAGTCCATGCCACGTCGAGTTGCTGCAGTATGCCTGACACGAGGATATCCGACACGAAATGAGGAAACTTTCCAATCTCTGTCTTCTCCTATGGTTTTTACCCTCTACAGCTTCCTCCAGTACCATGGAATTACTTCCCTGACGTCTTAACAGATGTCTTGTCATTCTTGTCTTTGTTTTCCACTATTCCTTTCCTCTTCTATTCTGCGCAGGACTTCCCCATGCCTTACCTTATCAGTCCACCTGATTTGCCACATTCGTCTGTAGCGCCTCATCTAAAATGTTTTGATTATTTTCGGTTCCGTGTTTCCCACAGTCCATGTTTCACTACCATGCAATGCTGTGTTCCACGTTCATTCTCAGAAATTTCTTCCTCTAATTATGGCCTATGTTTGATATATTCTTATTCCCCAGGAAAACCCTTTTTGGCAGTGCTTTTGACGTCCTAATTGCACCGTCCGTCGTTGGATATTTTGCTGCCTAAGTAGCAGAATTCTTGAACTTCATCCACTTCGCGACTATCAATACTGATGTTAAGTTTCTCATTGTTCTCACTTCTGCTTCTTGACATTACTTTCGTATTTCTTCGATTTACACTCAATCCATATTCTGTACTCATCAGATTGTTCATTCCATTCAGCAGATCATGTAATTCTTCTTCACGTTCACTGGGAGTAGCAATGTCATCACCGAATCCTATGATTGGTATCCTGTCCCCTTGAATTTTAATCCCACTCATGAACCATTCTTTTGTTTCCATCGTTGCTTCTTTACCTTTCCTAAAGCCAAACTGATCGTCATCTAATGCATCCCCAATTTTCTTACCACTCCTCTGTGTATTATTATTGTCAGCTAATGGAACGCATGAGCCTTTAAGCTGATCGAACAATAATTCTCACACTTGTCAGCTCTTGCTGTCTTCGGAAATGTGTATGATATGCGAAAGTCAGATGGTATATCGCCAGACTCATAAATTCTACACACCAACATGATGAGTCGTTTTGTGATTGAATGTTATCTATCACTTTTGCCTTACTGATCTTAAGTCTTCGGAAGCTCTTAAATTATGATTATATTACTGGGCCTCTATCTCTTCTACATCGACTTTCGCTTCTTCTTCGACCACATCACACAAATCTCTCCCTCATACGTCTCCCCCCACCCGCCCCCCTCCCCGTGGACTCTTTCCACGTATCTGCTCTCATCTCTGCATTTAATAGCGGAAGTTCCGTGGCAATCTTAATTTTGGCCTCCTTTCTTTTAATTTCACTTAAGGCTGTTCTATATTTTCTATTTGATATGTCAGTGCTTCCTAAACATCGGTTCTTTTTCGTTTTCTTCACATTTTTCATACATCTTCCATTTCGTAGTGCGTTATCCTTCTGGTGATATTGCAATCACTTTTACATAGTCAACTGCCCCTTGCAATCCCCTACCGGAGACCCGAATCGGGAACTATTCCGTAATCTTTTGCCAATGGAGAGATCATAATGACATTTTTTAATTACAGGCCATATTTCCTGCGGATACACATTATGTGTCTATAATGCAGTGGTTTCCATTGCCTTCTACATCCTCATGCCATCGACCATTGCCGATTCGACCGCCTTTTGTGGCAGTTTCCCACCCCAAGAGCAAGAGAGTGCGAAGAAACTCTGCCCCCTCCTCCAACCTCTTTGACAAGGTCGTTGGCAGAATGAGGGTGACTTCTTATGCTGGAAATCTTCGGCCGTCATTTTCTCAGTGTCTCATCAATACTGAAATAATATTCCATAATCTTTCAGCCGTACAACCTAGATATCAGTGTCTCTTCTTTGGATGTTTCGCCTGATTACCGTACAGCAATCTTCAAGGTCATCAAACGAAATATGGGAGAGTAAATATTGATATCAAGATAGTACGCCCGAAAGATGATGGGATATTATGTCCGAATACTGAAAGAATTTTAGAGTTATGAGAGGTTTCTTTATGTACGTGAAAAAGAAAGTCACTGTCCCAGGCAAACAGATTTTTGTCATCTTCTGCAGAGATAGTTGTATAATAATGGACTAATTCATAATCTCATAAATCTGTTGCATCTATATTTACGTCTCTATTCCACGAACCACCTTCAGGCAGAGCGTACACTTAACCACTACGACTTACGTCTTATGCCGAAGTAATTGCGAATGCTATGCGATGCGAACCACTGAGTGAGTTCGAATTAATCTCATGTTTACGTCACGATCATTTCGCGGAATTACATGGCAGTCACATGATGCCTGTCTCTTCTTGTGAAGTAGGCTTTCAGAAAACCAACCGGAAAATCCTCCGCAACCCGCTACGCCTCTCTTTCTGCTCCTGATCACTCTGTTATATGAGATTCTCCGCGATGTTCCCACACATTCAGAGACGAAAGGTGCTATTCTTCGGTGGTTGTTGATGATTTATTATCTTACTCGGTAAGAGTCCCTCATTAACAAACAACACCGAAGAATGAATCGAATTTCTAACCCCCCATAGTTTTAGCAATATGGACACGGACACATTTCGCAGTCGCGACAGCAGAGATGGCAGCAAACATATCACATGGTGTAGAACGTAGGTCTGCTACATGAATTTAATATCCGGCCCGGCGACTGCATCGGCAGTTCGCGGCGTTTCCTCTGCAAGACCCACAGATCCACAGAACACAGCCACTACATATCAACAATACCATCAGCGAACCCGACGCAGAAAATTTCACTACAGTGGAACATTCCTCAGACCTCACCCACATTTCACTGGTCAACGAGCAGTTGGCGACTCATTCACGGCAGAATAAGTCCAATTCCAGCCCCAGACGGAGGGACACAACTGGTGACAAATTAGATGCTCTAACAACTGCAGTACATCGCTATAGTGAATATTTCAGACGGATTCAACACAGTTCAGGGATATGGAGTCCTCCAAAGGAAGGTAAGCACGCAGAGGTCGTGGCATTTATCAAACGTGAGAAGGAGCCATAATCCTTCAAGGATTACCGCCCAGGAGTTTCCTTACCAATTATTTGAGCGGCTGTACCTAAGAGAATGCAGTGACACATCCAGAATGGTCAGTTTCTCCTCAGTTTCAAATACGTTGCCTAGTCGACAAGCATCAACGGAAGCGACTTTCAGAAAACACCCTCCCAAGCGAATGCTGCCATTCGCAGAGCACAAACGGCTGCATTTGGAGTAGTACTGCTATCAGGAAGCTTCCACTGATGACTAATGGTGTCACTTCTAGGATGATCATCGTATACGAATAAGGTGGCAGCCTGGAGAGAGGTCTCCTGTTTTGAAGATGCCCAGCAGGGCATAGTGAGGTATGGTGTGGAGTGCCATCAGGTATGACTTCATGTGACGCCTAGCAATCACTGAAGGAATTTTCTTATCTTGAGAGTACTTAAGAGCCATCTGTTTTATTTCTAAAAATCCATTCAACAACCAACATTGCATAAAAATTTTCTTCATTTAAGAGAACTGATTTCAACAGACTTGATGTCTCATCTTCAGTTTTAAAATCTTTTTCTGTAAAACATGTTCATTCTACGCTAACCTCACACACGAAATGTCAAGTGGGTAAAACTCACCACATTATAAAATATTTGCTATCGCTAAAGTGTTTCAAATTCTTTTATAAACATAAAGTACCTTGTGTCGAAGGCCATGTGCTTGAACATATTGCTCGCAGACGCTTCTTACCTCATACAAACACGGTACACAATAGCACATCTGTTTACATACGCTGAAGGAATTGTTACACTGAAACGGTACGTCAATGGCATCCTGCAGTCTCACGTGTTACTTTCCAAGTGACAGTATCGTGGAGCCATTATGTAACAGGACTATGCTTGTCCACATATGTCACAAATCTGTCTGAACTTTCTGCATGATGATGAAGTACTCCCATGGCCAGCAAGTTCCCCATATCTGTCCCTGATAGAACATCCTTGGCACCGGCTCCGACGTCAGCTCCACCCAGTGCCATATCCAGGATATCGAGGACGAGCTACAATAGTTGTTACGTTTTATTACTGCCTTCCCAACCGGTTCAATGAGTGCATCCAGGTCGGAGGGGATGCAACATCATACTGATATCTGGGCTCATTTTGCCAAAATCTTTGTAAGTTTAACAAGATATTGTAATTACTGAAATAACATCGCCTGCCGAGTCAACCCGTGACGTTTCGTTTCTTCCTCCCCTTTTGGATGCTCCACGTTCTTCTCAGGCAATCAATCTGGAACCGCGCGACCGCTACGGTCGCAGTTTCGTATCCTGCCTCGGGCATGGATGTGTGTGATGCCCTTACGTTAGTTAGTTTTAAGTAGTCCTAAGTTGTCGGGGACTGATGACCTCAGATGTTAAGTGCCATAGTGCTCAGAGCCATTTGAACCTTTTTTTCTCAGGCAGTATATACTGCTGTGCTCTTGTCTGTTCCAGAACATTTTCGTATTCCCTTTTTTCGTTGAACAACTGCAATATTTCTTCCGTTACTCAAGGTTTCTTTGCAACTGTACATATATTTATCTGTGTAACCTTTATTATTTACAGTTTCGGGGGCATTCATTCTTATTTAGCTGTTGGATTTGTTATCGCAGTATCTACAGCCTTAGAGGACTTCAAACGTACGTCATGTTCCTTCAATACCCATTATGTCACCTATCTTCACATTCTCCTTGACGATTCTCTGAAACTTCAGGCCGTTTTTATTCGTTTCTAAAATGTGATCTGAACCCGTATCTGCTCCTGGGTGCTCCTTACAGTACAATACCATATTTCGTAATTTCTGTCTGAGTGTGATCTAATCCAGCTGTAGTCTTCCCATGCCTCCAGACTTTTTGGAAGTATACGACCTTCTCTTGTTATTCTTGAACAGTTTATGTACTGTTAGTACTTGAAATTTATTGGAGAACTGAAGAAGACATTCGCCTTACACATCTCTACTTCGTAACCTATTTTATGTCGTAAATCTATTTCTGCCCCCAGTACAGCGTTCAAGCACTCCACTAAATCTGACTTTAATCATATGTTGTATGGAACTCACGTTGCGTGAGGTTTTCGTAGTATGTAACCCAGTTGCTACCGCAAAAAAGCCGGCCGGAGTATCCGAGCGGTTATAGGCGCTACAGTCTGGAACCGCGCGACCGCTACGGTCGCAGGTTCGAATCCTGCCTCGGGCATGGACGTGTGTGATGTGCTTAGGTAAGTTAGGTTTAAGTAGTTCTAAGTTCTAGGGGACTGATGACCTCAGCAGCTAAGTCCCTTAGTGCTCAGAGCCATTTGAATCATTTGAACCGCAAAAAAAAAAAAAAAAAAAAAAAAAAAAAAAAAAAAAACGTGTGACTGAAGTCGGTGAAATGACTCTGAGCACTATGGGACTTTACGTCTAAGGTCATCAGTTTCCTAGATCTTAGAACTACTTAAACCTAACTAACCTAAGGACATCACACACATCCATGCCCGAGGCAGGATTCGTGGTTCCAGACTGAAGCGCCTAGAAGCGCTCGGCCACCCCGGCCGGCACTGAGGTCGGAAAACTTAACTAAGGCATTACGCTTTTATTATACTGTACATCAGCAGTGGCTCAGCTGTTTCTCCCAGTACGTTCTTCTCCAAACAAAATAACTATTTACATAGACTGTTATCCTTCCGTGAACAAATCTGTACCGAGCGAGGTGGCGCAGTGGTTAGCGCACTGGACTCGCATTCGGGAGGACGACGGTTCAATCCCGTCTCCGGCCATCCTGATTTAGGTTTTCCGTGATTTCCCTAAATCGTTTCAGGCAAATGCCGGGATGGTTCCTTTGAAAGGGCACGGCCGATTTCCTTCCCAATCCTTCCCTAACCCGAGCTTGCGCTCCGTCTCTAATGACCTCGCTGCCGACGGGACGTTAAACACTAACCACCACCACAAAGCTGTAAGTTCGAAAAATAGATATTCGTTAAAGTTTAAGTATAGTAACAAGAAGTAGTTAGCATATCCAGTCCTTCGAACGATACTTACGCGGGACCATTGTAATTCACAGTAAACGTTTTTGGATTGTCAGAACATTAATCTTGATTGATTAGCTTCACAAAATATAACTTATGATACTATGGATAGATGTAAGCAAGTTCTATCCGATTTTTCGCATTTCTTTCACGAACGTCTTAGAACATTCAGATAACAAAAGTTTATTTGGGCGTTCTCATGTCGGTTTGTGTGTATTGTTTTAGTTATTCGTAATTATAATTCCAGCCTACTAGCCGTCATCAATTGGAAATTAAGTTCGTTAGCAAATATAAAAGATAAACAGAGATCTTTATGTGCATGTAAATATTCAAATTCGTGTTTGCAATCACGTAAAGACCTCCCATGTTTTTTTTTACAGGTGAAGGTGCACTTTATTGACACTACAGGATGGCCCAAAGGCCTAAATGGGAGTTGCTAATTAATGAAATACTGCGCTCAAAGCAGATAACATCATACCGTACACAGAGGCAGGTTTATAGAATGCCCGAAAGATAAGCAGTTATTTGTTTCCTTATTTGCTTCAGAAGCACGCGGAAACCACTTCGCAAATGAATTTGTCATTGAGTCTGAATTCTATTTATTTTACATTGACTGATACTTATATGCACGCAGAACCGTATCGAGTGTATGGTGAGATAGGACCCAGCCACAAGTGCAAACACAGAGAGGCCGCGAAATCTGAATAAAAGAAATGGAGTTTAAACATTAACTGGGAGAGGTACTCCGGTCCTCCTAGCCATTGTGTCCCTGTCTTCTGCCAACGGGAGGAACCAATTCCTTCGGTCGGAGTCAGTAAAGACATGGTGTAGTCATAATGTCTTCCTACAGTGCGATTTCGTCCAAGCAGCATGATGAAGAAAGTACTACTATCGAACAGACGTCCATTGGCAACATGGTTAAATGTGGCAATCCAGCGCTTGTTTCACGCAGCTGCCGCCTATACTGCTCGCTCGTCTTCAACAACTGAGCTCTTGCTACCACTTCGCTACAGTATTACAGGATCTCAAACGTTGGCGAAATAGATATGCTGTGAGACTGAAGAAATTCGATTTCGTTTCAGCTACAACGCTTTTAAGTATTTAGCAGAATAATAAGTTCAATGGGAAAAAGATCTTACACTCTTCAAAACATTTCATCTGACTTTAATTTCCTGTCAGGACCTCCTTAAAAGAAGGTCTGTGTCTTACCTGGACAAATGTGCAGCTGATTTTGGTGCCAAATATAGCAGGAGGTACTGACACAATATAGCTATTTAAAGTAAGAGCTGGTTTTAAGTTTTATTTGAAAAAGAGTACATTCAAAGCATTGAAACGGATCATATAGATAGATACTTTGAAGGTTCTTCAAAGAATGGGTTAAGAGACGCCTATCCAAATTTGCCAGGGACGGCAGTAACTTAGTGGAAAGCAGACTTTTAACTCAAACATCTTGGCCATAGAATACGTCACAGCTGTTAAATTTGACTCCAAAGTTCAATGATCCCTCTGCACTTAAAATAAAGAAATGCAGAGGATGATTATAATAGAAACACTATTCTTGAAAGGGATTTGCCTCAACTCTTAATTTGGCCCCTTTTGTTCTCTCTGGTAAGTAATGTATGACACTATCCGTAATTTATAAGTAATGAATAAAGTATGTTGTTATTGTTAGTATTATTGTTATTATTATGATTATGCTTTGCCTATGAGCTCTGTTGGATCACACAGTGCTTTGAGATTCGTTTTGCCATTCTTCCATACGGCTCTCACTCTCTATCCATACGCTTTTTTTTCTTTCTTCAGTTCAATTGGTTCCAGCTTCTTCGGAACCTCATTCTTCTCAACAGTTTATCTTTCGGCTGAACAGATTCTTGTGTACTACTTCCACTTCTTCTGCCTGGAATTTCTCAAGATCTTTGGTATATTATTTAATTTTCCACTGTGTGCCATTAACTTGTGTTTAAGCCTTGTTGTTGGCAGTCTTGAAACATGTCTAAAAAACTAAAAATCTCGTTTTTCGATGTCTGTGGCCAAGTTTGACAATTTCTCTCCCTCTTTACAGGATCTCTCTTTCTTTAGGTCCTCCGTTTTGTGGAGGCTAAAAATTTTCCTTGGAATTCGTTCTTCTTCGTTCGGTCTCACGTATACAGCTTCATTACGTACTGTCTGATCTAGGATGTGCACTTTTAGGTCGTAGATATCATGCGTTCTCCTGCACGCTCTCTTGAGCTTTTGTAATCAAACTCTTAGTGCTTCCTTTACTAGCCTCGTTTGTTCTATGATCTCACCGACATACTTGAAGTACTGTTTGACCCTTGACCCTTTTGATTTCCCGTATTTCGCGTGTAATTTCTGAATGTCAAATTTAGTTTACATGCTTTCTTCTCTTTCTTTCCTTTTTTCACAGAGACACGTAGGTTATCCTTTCCATTCCATTCTTTGGGGAATTCAATCTCATTAATGAGATTTCACTATCCACAAGTGTCGCTAAATTGCTGCAAAATCTAAGCAATAGACATTTTGATCTGTGTTCGTCCAGGCAGAGTGGGTTACCCAGCGATTTGGAGCTATATTTCCCGCATTCCATAAGGGCTTTGTCTAACATGAGATCGAAGTGTGTGGTAACAGTCCATCTCCTTGGCGAACATCTGTTTTAGTTTCAAACGGATCTGATATTTCGCACCCTTGATTGTTGTCTCCGTGAGTGTTTGGCTAATGAGGCTTAATGTATTTCGGTCTAGTCCCTGCCCATGTAAGATATCAAAAGTGACTATCAGTCAGTCAATTCATGTCTCCACGAAAATGTAAATGACTCAGCTGTTTCATCTTGTCTTATTATTTCAGTATTGTTTTCAGGTTGAAGATATGCTCCTCTCACGACCACCTCAGTAGAATACTCAGTAGGTATTCGCCTCTGAAGATAACATGGTGAGAATACGTTGCATGTGACTTGAAGGAGAAGTATCACTCGGTAGTTATTCACGGCTGTGCGGTAACTTCTCTTATGGAGAGGGTGGATGAGAGCTGTGAACCATTCTTCTAGAACTTTTTCTGTCTGCCTAATACCCTTGTTGATTTGTGTAAGCATCTCAGCCATGCTTCGTTACTTCTGCCAAGATGCTATCTTCCCTAGATGTCCGGTTACTTTTGAATCTAAGGGTAGATATTTAAAAATTTCGTCCTAGATGGGTTGTTGAGAGTCTGTGTGTGCATGTGCAGGTGTCTCCCTGGGAAATCGTGTAGGTAGTTATTAAAAAAAAAAAACACTCCGTCTTCCGGCCACGAGTGGCCTACCGGGACCATCCGACCGCCGTGTCATCATCGGTGGAGGATAGGAGGGACTTGGGGTCAGCACACCACTCTCCCGATCCTTCTGATGGTATTCTTGAACGAAGCCGCTACTATTCGGTCGAGTAGCTCCTCAATTGGTATCACTAGGCTGAGTGCACCCCGAGAAATGGCAACGGCGCATGGCGGCCTGGATGGTCACCCATCCGAGTTCCGACCACGCCCGACAGCGCTTAACTTCGGTGATCTCATGGGAACCGGTGTATCCACTGCGGCAAGGCCGTTGCCCTGTAGGTAGTTATGGGGAGTTGTTTGCTCAGCAAAGTATAGGAATAGCTCCTTGCAGTTGTGATTTGTCAGAGCAGATTTATCGTCCTGCTCTCTGAAACATAGATTCTGTTGTGTATATCCACGGATCTTCTCATTGACGTCCTGTAAAAGTCACCCGTGTTTTGTACCCCAAGGTTATTTTCAAGAAATTAGTATTGTTCTCTCATGTATTTCTTCTTTGTCTGTCTGATTAATAGTGCGTCTGCTTTCCGATATTTAAAAAGTGTTGTTCACTCTAGGTGATATTTTTTACCGTTATGTTTATGGAAGCCACTCTTTCTAAGTATCTACACATATTTTGTCCCACCCAGTTTGTTTCATATGCGTCTTCTTCGGCTTAGTCTATCGGTTTTCTACGTATAGGACGAGGAAGAGATTAATGTTAAACGTCGTCGACAACGAGATCATTAGAGACGGAGTACAAGCTCGGATTAGGGAAGGATGGAGATGGAAAGCGGCCCTATCCTTTCGAAGGAATCATCCCGGCATTTCCCTTGAGCGATTTGGGGAAATCGTGGAAAATCTTCTTTCTATATAGTCTCCCCTATAATATGTAACTGTTCCCACGTGACTGTCTCTTCTTTCTCCCATTCCTCTTTTTAATTAATTCCTTGGATATTTTTTGTGTCAAACATCTGAAGGTGTGTAGACCTGGAGTGCCCTCTTTCTCGGTAAATTTAATTTTGGTGCGGACAAGACAGTGATCTTAGTCGAAATGAGGATTTCTACATCGTGAATTTCTTTCTGAGAATGGTATGTGAAAGCAATGCGATGGATTTGATACTCATCAAGCTATAGTATGGGTAATTTCGAGTCTTTTGCTTTGGAAAATTCTTCTCCAGGGTGGTCCACGTGGTTTTAAATTTCTATTCATGACAACACGCAATGAAACTGTCTCCATTCCTAGTGAACTTATGTGCTGGGACATTGCTAAGTATACCTTACTCCGCCAAGTTTTGTGATGGCATCGCCTAGTAAGAATTCTATACCGAGTCTTTATTAAGGATCATACTAAAACCAGTGAACAGTAGCTCCATAAACAATACAATATCGTTTGACTTTAATTTATTTCAAAAAGTTTGTAGTACTTACGATTTATTTACTACAATCATAACTTCAATCGGTGGTGTGCGGTATTGTATATCAATACAGTTTAATGCAATAAAGAAAAACAACTGAAGCTATGCAGAAAAATGCAGAAATGTAGTTTTACGGGGCGGGGAGGAGGGGGGGGGGGGACGTAGATATGGTAGTTCCCCCAAGGGAGCATAGCTGGCTAAGGACGGATCTTTATGCACTCTGCGTACTGTACGTACATAGCGCGTAGCAAGCAAGTGCTGGCTCTGAAATAAGTATTGTGTTGCCTTTACTTCAAAGTCTAACAACAATATAAATTGTCTAATAACTATTCATTAATGCACATCAATGTTTAATCAGCGTACGTCCCTAAAACTAAAAGTGATAAGCTGTTTATTGGAATGTGTAGACCTCCGCGCTTAATATCTTGCAGTGTTACGAGAGTTCGCAATACACGGAGAAAAAGTATGAGTGTTGAATTAGAATATTGTTAAACAGAAAATGTGTAACTACCTTACTGTAGAATGAGGTCTTATTGCTATATGAGTGTTGAACTAGAATCTTGTTAAGCAGCAAATGTGCAACTACTTTACTGTCGAATGAGACCTGATTGCTATTGACATGCTTCCAAATATCAATTTACTTACTTAAGAAACTTTTATATATGTAATGATTAGACTTGAAAAGTAATGTACATTAAAATGCTTCGCTTTTAATTATGTTTTCTCAGTGGTCTAATACAACTACAAATAATGTCTTAAATACCAAAATGCTGTCTCCTCAACATCTTCCAATGAAATAAACATTTTTATGCGGTTTACTATATATAGAAAATCACGCAATAAAAGAGAAAAAGTTGTAAAACATGTAAGATAAACTGTTAACAACATCCATGTGAACGGCGTACCGGCTGGAAGGAACTAAATAATGACACATTATCGTATTTTTGGTGAAATATTTAAGTGAAACGAAAACAAGACTCCATAGAAATTGCATAATGGATATTTATTCAAACATTCATAGCCAAATCAAGACTGGAAAAAGTGCAAACAGGGAGACGTCTAGTTCTGCAAAAAATGGTTTAACTGTTGGAAAGTAATCAGGGTACTTACGAAAACTTTGACTCCACATGCATGCGTCACAACACAGTAACCCATAGCGCACAGTCGATTCAAATCATCACATGTCTGATTCCAAAAGATAGTGATTAATAAGTTTCCTCAAACCAGCGTTGCAAAATGGAGTTTCACTTATTATTTGCCAGCAACAGCCGAGATCCTGCTAGGACACTCCCGTTTCAGTACGTAAATTACGATTAAGTTCGTTAGGGACTAAATTCTTTCTCCTTACTCTGCACACAGTATGTCTAAAGTGAGACATAGCTTCATGCTCTCTCGGCGTTTTCTTTTTCTCTATCTCAGTTACACACTCCTACCATATTAAACGTTTTTAGGTGTACAAAAGTGTTAATTACTTTGATGTCTGGTAAAGGCAGAGAGACGCAGTTGAAACAGGTTTGATGTACTCGTTACGTCGACAGAATTTCCGGCATTGCGCGCCTGGTTGCCTACATTAGCGGAGTGCTGTTCTATGCGCAACGAACTGCAGCGTTGACGTCCTCTTCAGTAGCTGCCCGTGTTACTGGGTGCTGGCAGAGATTTGCAAGGGAGAGTCGCTGCAATGTCTCACACTCCAGTTCCGGCACACGTGTCGCAGCTGCGGTATTCGTTAGTGCTTCGCCACTCTATCATCAGACAACGCTTCCGACCACAGAAACTCGTACTACCGACAGAGTGCTGTTATCGGACCATTTGGCTTTACATCTACCTTTGTCTGGTACTGACGAATCTGAACTACGTAAACAAAGGCCTTTCACTGAACGCACAACCCACAGCTCTATGTGGAGTTCCAAACCAGATGTCGTTGAAAGGTACAAGTGAAACTAGAGTGCTACGTCAAGCATATTACAACAGTGGTATAAGTTTGTTTTAGACCTCTTGTCGATTCTCTTAAAGTGATGCAATACCTGCAGTTATTACCTCGACGACAGAGTAACTGGGTTGCTAATTTCTTTGTGTCTACTACCCTATAAACGTTCTTGTATCGAGATGTTGTCGATGTACTTTTATTTTAGCAGAAACTAGCGTGTAATTGACATATATCTCAACATAAGAACTAAAGTAATCCTCTGAACTTACGAAATATAACGCCCGCCAGTAACAGTATGAAAATAAACCAAAATGTATTACTCTGTCCCATATGGAGGTTTCTAAATTGTATGAGTACTTGTTGGGCCCTCAGATATATATCAGAACAATGGAATGAAGCCCTGACATAATCAACAAACAGTGAAGTTGTTAAGTCACCATGATAAAGTACAAAGTATTTTAATTCCTGTTACGAAATACACGCCAAATTCAAATGAAAGCTTAACTCCTGGTGTCGATACACAAGTTTCTGATTCCCGGAAAAAAATGAACGTGTTTAATTTACTCATTTTCGAATCATTTGTCGACCACAGGATGGCATTAGACACCGTATATTAAGGAGTATTAGAAAACAAGAATCTCTTCAAACACTGTATTGAGGCGTATTAGAAAAAGAGAATCTCTTCAAACACTAACTAAGAAGTCATGTAAGGGTATTCACTTCCTCATAACGTTCCAGTGTGTACCATTACACGGATACAAGGTCTTGGCTATAACATTAAACGGTACTTTTATTGTTGATTGTGGAAATTTTACAACTCTACAGTTTAGTGGAAACCACATTATAACAGGCAATGCTGAAACAAACACAGACAACGGAACATACTCTTTCCGGGTTGATGCTCACGTAGTATGACAATTT
Source organism: Schistocerca nitens (assembly GCF_023898315.1). Classification (NCBI taxonomy): domain Eukaryota; kingdom Metazoa; phylum Arthropoda; class Insecta; order Orthoptera; family Acrididae; genus Schistocerca; species Schistocerca nitens. The sequence goes on along the minus strand of NC_064620.1, from coordinate 194,339,544 downwards.
CCACAAGAAATATGGAAGTGGTAGAATTTCATATATTAGAACGAGCAAAAAAATTTTAGAAATTGACAAATAATCGAATATGTGAATGAACTGAAACATCTGTACAGCATCTGCTGATAATGAAATAAAGCTTCAACGTGTTAAGCATTTTCGTGGTTCAATGCAAGGAACAGTGAAACGTAGCATTATAAGCTAAATTTTTACTCGATCCACCGCTTTTCTACGACTGCGAAAGACGGGCCCTACATTCTGACGTAACGAGACCAACTTTATCGTCCGAAATTAGGTTTCTCCGATATGTAGCAGGATATTAGCTCCTATATCACAAGAAACTATTGGCGTTACACAAGAGTAAGATGTAGCCTAAAAAAAAAGAACAAACAGGACGAATTATGTACAAAGTTTGTAAGAAATAGAACTACTGAATCACTTTGTAAAAACGTCCCGCTCAAAAACGAAATATTGGCTGCCATTTAAAGGAGATGGCGTGAATAGCTATGATATGGAACAGACCAATAGCTCTAAGCCATGAAGCTGATGATGATGATGCTTTAATAAAAGATCGTAAAAGGGAAAAGTGGCCCCACATTGCAGAATTCAGATTTCAAGCTGATCTCAAAAGTTGAGACCGGGAGAGATTACTAAAATTACAATGTGTGAGCTGGTTGTAGCAAAGCAGCCATACATTCTTCCACAAGGCAGTCATACAATCATCCGCCAATATTTCTTTGTCGATATCAGTTGAGACTCAAGACTTTCTGAATGTACTTTAAATCAAAAACATTCGCTTATTTCCTCACTTTCTTATAGATGTTATTAGTGTGAGAAGATGTTAGAACACCGTAGCCATTGGATACAGTTATAGTATACGCTTTCTGTAGCATGAGATTTATATATCTGCGACCCTATGTAAACTCAATATTGTGCGTTTTTTTCCCATGCCTAGGAAAAGGACGTCCCCCAAGGAGAAGAACAAGTTTTAATAGAGCTGCCCACACGTAAGTTGTTATTTTCTAACGTCGGTTGACTTGGCTGCAATGACCAATGTGTGAGTCACTGCCACATGAAGAGTTCGAATGGGGAGCATCCACGTCCTCACATCCAACCTCAGTGAGCCGTCAGACAAAGAAGACTAGTCAAAGACACAATGGAGTAACAACTCCTTTTTCTTTGCCTGTGGGGGGGGGGGGGGGGGGGAGTGTTAGCGACTACATGTTCAGCTACTCAATGAACATTTGTACTACGCAACTACATTCAGGAGCCTTTGTTTCTTTCAACAATACATTTTCCATCCAGGTGAAGTGCTCTGAGATGTATTCATAGAAAATGCGAACTAATGATTGGTTTTTGTAATTCTGGTGGGACCCTGAAAGCCGTTTACCTTTATATAATCTGTTTGCAATGTGATCATTGTTTGCTTCAGTGGTCTGGCGCTCAAAAATCATAAAAACTGTTGACAGGACAGGAGAGTACTACGAAACATGTCATCCAAAGTCGGGCCAGCTACACAGTTTATAAACGTTAACTCTCCACAACGTATCGTAGTAGGGGAAGTCGATACGAAGAGTATGATTTAAAATACGTACTTGCAGTCTATCAAGAGGGGAAGCAACCACAAATTGGCTTGCAAAAGCTACATAACCTGCAGCACGTAAGGTTCACCTGAGATTTCGTCCTTGCATATGAAAAAGCCCTAGTTCCTATACGTACAGGTAAAATTCGTTTTTGGATGTTTGTATAAATATTACCTAATAGTTTTGTTAGTTTTAGCGACCTAAAACCCGAAAATGAAATCATTTCTTTATCTGACCATCTTACGGCGAGACAACGGTGCTTGTAAGGTTTAAGTATAGACCGAATTCGAAACGTATTTTGAAACGTGAAGGTGTTCACCGTATGCTGGGCCACTCAAGACCAATATTGCCAGGATACTGCAGAAGAACAACATTAAAACCTTTCTCCGCTAATCGGCTGAAATAAAAAAATATGCTTCGCTCAATGAAAGACAAAGTAGGTTTATCCGCACTAGGAGTTTACAGAATTAGTTCCGAAATGTGGCAAGAAATATATTGGCTTGAACCAGCTGCGTGTTCCGAAACGCCGCTCAGAATATATGAGAAGCATTTGCCTTGGCCAGAAGGACAAATCTGCAGTGGCGGAGCATATCTCCAGTGAAGATCATATGCTTCATTTTGAACAGATAGAGGTGTTGTGCCGGATGAACGACTGTCAAACATTCAGTGGAAATATGGGTCCATACTGAACTGGGATAGAGGTTTGCAACTGTGCTCCGCATCAGATGTAGCGCCATCAAGAAAAACCTAAAGAGCAGTCAGGTGTGTAAGCGGCGAAAGCAGTGGATAGAGGAGACAGGCAGCATCACGAAGCTACGGCAGGAGCCTCCAACACACCGGGAGTCTCCCTCCCGCTCAGCACCGTCCATGATTCCTCTCCACCACCGGCCGCGACAACCCCTCCGAAGGTGTGCGATTGGCCCAGCCGTTGCAGATGAGATTGCAGATGAGACAGAAGAGCCTGTTGTCCAGCGCATGACATGAATCCGACACTTCGCCTGAAGATGACTAGTAGGAAACATATCGAAACGTTGCCGCAGAACCACACCGTGACACGGCTGATAATCCGAGAAGACATCATCAAAGTATTTAGTTTTAATAACGTGTTCAAAAGTCTTTTCTTTTTATTGTCCTAACCCTGAAGGATTGCTTCACAAATTTTAACGATAGCATGTGGCATAATAATGCATGGGGATTCTAAAAGATTCACGCGTGGTGCAGGAGCTGTAGACTAAGTAGCTTCTGTAGGCTAATTTGAAGTCATCTCCCGGCTTGATAACCAAAAGGCTCTTCATGAAATGGGTTGTCTTCTCATACACCACTGTGGTATATTATAAATGGTTATCATTTACACCCTTTATAGCCACTACGTAATTGTAGACCAGCACGGTACTAGCGCAATATATCATCACCACGAAATTTAGCGGTCAGTGTGGAGACAAGAAAATTAATTACCACAAAATGATCATCACACACACACGCGAACACACACACACACACACACACAGACAGACATAAAGCCAGTTCCTTTTTCTACATACTAACTGATAATACGATGTACATGGCCTATCGTGATAATTCAGTAACATTTGATAACAGACTGAACCTCAAGAGAATCGACAGAAAGTAACAATACAGAAAGAAATGGGTTACGGAAGTTCTAATTAATGATGATGTGCGTTTGAAAGTCTCTCAAACTGTAAATAATGTCACTGCCAGCCAGATCAGTTCAGGAAGAGCAGCCATCTCTGAACGGCCTAATCAAAGCAATGACATGATGACCTGTTACGGTCATAACACTGTTGTTATTCCACAACCTCTGATTATGGAAAAGATATATTTACTTATTGGTTTACGAGCAGTGGAAAAGGAAAAATCTCTAAGTGGCAAATCTGACGTGCAACGAAACACTGTATCTCTATTTGATCAGTACGTTTATATCCAAAAATATCGAGAATGTATTCTGATACCTCAGAATTCTGCTGCTCTCCATATCTCTGCAAAAATGCCAGAAAAATTAGAAAATAAGCACTTTATAAAGACAATTCTGAATTTAATACCAGGAAACTAGTTATGGTTGCAAGTATGAAGGATTTTACAAGTTGATTCTTCTAAGGAAGAACACAAGAGCCAGCCTCTGTTAATAATGCTGTTTGTTTATGCAAATAGCGCCGTTACCAGTTTCCAACCTAAAGGTTACGTTGAGATAGCTACACACATTTGGTGCAATTTACGTTATTTGTCGACTGGTTTTTTTTTTCATCATCTGATGTAAACCACAACAGATATAATACAAACGTTGTTATGCGGCCGTTTTTGTGAAAACTGCCACATAGCATATCAACCTCTATGAAAGTGATAAATCCCCAACCCAGATAGAAGTGAGAATGCGAGTATGGTTAAAGATAACTTCAGCGATTGCCGTTTCTAAATTATTGATTTCCATATTATTTTCCTATTCTGGAGGATTGTTTAAATGAGTATTTTTGAATTCTACTGATTACATGTTGGACGAGAAGAAGCGAGATAAGAGCAATGGGGGTCAATAAACTCTGCGTAGGTCCCGCCAGATGGGCGCCATGTGTGGTTGCGTGCTAAACAACGGAAAGCTATTATTTAAATAAGGGCTATTTTAACATGTCATCTTGAGCTACAGCACCAGGGCGTGCCGTATCGCAATCCACTGCAATCTGTAGGAAGCCCGTACTCTGGTAATTGCTGGGCACAGGACGGTTCAGAGACGAAGTCTGGAAAGTGGACTGAGAAGAGATCATCCGTCGCATTTGTGCTTAAGATCATGGCACCCGCAGCAGTCATACTGGCGCCAAGCTGTTTGAATGGTTGTTGACTCTGTTAAGAACTATAAGCAGCTACTGACGGATAAATGCTGGAGTGGGCGAACAGGATTCGCTTTTGTATACGCGGAGAAGACTTTATTGGCGGAAACAAGAAATGTGACAGACAGTCTGAGTAAAACGCTTCCTGTTTCTGATCTCCAGCAATAAAAACCCCCACGATTGGATAATTATATTAAAACTGACTGTAAACGGGTGGCTGTCACACTATTAGAAAGGATCTGATTTGTCGGCACTCGAAAGAATCCCTTGACATTGGTCATCGAAATAATGCACAAAGTTCACACTCAGAAAGGAAATACAATTTCAGTTTCTTGCTGGAAGACTCGGCGCGGGACGCTTCAGACAAAGACATGGACCTCGATCCACAGCAGCCATTGGCGGGTAACGCTAAGCATAGTGAAAAGCATCAGCGTCTGCGAACCCAGTCGTAGCAGGCACATGAAGACTTCAGACTGACAAGGACTTCCAGATTCTCAGTTCAAGTATATTTATCAGCAATTTCAAGCTTAACATATGCTCAGTGAAGATGATAGCTGCACGCATGATTCTTTCTGCAGGTCCTTCTTTCCACTTTCATTAACAACTGGCAGTCGCTGTGCGACTTGCGCGAACTTAATTGTTCTCCCAACTATTATGTTGACTCTAACGTATTCAGCTCTGATGAAGTTTCCTATTTTTGCCAAGATGCTGATATTTTCATTCCATTAAAACCTATGTTAATAATTAATGTAGCGGTTCCCCACGTTTTTGCACTCGACTTTAATTTTAAGTCAGCAGGGATTTGTACTAAACAGTGACAAATGTTTCAGTCAGTAGTATGATGAATGCCCTATTTTTATCATCTTGTGAGTTACAGTACTCCTATTTCATAAACTCAATTCATTAAGTTATCCATTGCGTGATGCCTCCCTGTGCAGAGCACCTGTTTATTGGTACAATCACCCAGTACAGGTCTTTCTGACATCCAAGGAGTATGTCGATGCCTCAATCATAACCTCATAGTGTGAACAGCCGTCGGAAGATGAACCCATCAGTTCGAAACTGGTGCTGCTTTGTATAAGTAAATGGCATTACAACTGTGGATAATTGCTGTTTCCTTCTTTGCAAAACTCAGCTTGTGTCTTGTATACAGCCACCGTCCCAAAAATATTAGTTTTCTGAATGTAGGAGGAAGAAAGCTATGTTCCAAGTGCCTGAATTATTTGTAGTAATACAGGTGAAGAAATAGAACATTAGATTTTTAACTACTAGAACTGTATTCAACAAAAACTTTTGCTGAAATATTTTAAATTTTGAAACGTCAGATTGAAGCAAGACTTGGGACAAAGACCATGTGCCATCTACTGACGCATGTCTGGAGGACTTTCTCCATGTGTCAGGACTTGGATAAAGTCTAGGCTTGCAGCAGAGTACCGAGAACACAACAGCACTAAAAACGCCTTTTTTTACACTTGTAGTTACATCTTATATTGCAGTCTGTATCTGTTTATTTGTATCATTACCTCCTCTGGAAAATAAAATCACTCATCTCCTCTTTGTTCACCGAAGAACTGTTAGTGGTTAAATCTTCTTCACTTTAAAAGTCCAGTCACTGTCGTAAATCAAAACACATAATATACATTGATTTTAATCGTTCCTTTTTAGACCTATCGGAAGATAGATTTTTAAAATTCTCTTCACTTTACCAAATGTACTCTAGGCCGTTTTTCTGTTTATTTCATTTGTTACCCCTTCATTAGTTATCTTCAAGACCCCCAAATTTTGAAAACTTTATTGGTTATTTGTATTATTGTCTTTTCAATGTGTTGTTTCTAAAACTTTTAGTAATGATGTTTGTCTCACGTACTTTCAAATATGTTGCATTTAGATCATTCATAAGTTGTTTTTTATCTACATCAAAGGTAAATGTTCAGTCTCATGTAAAAGGGTAACAAATAAAGCGTAACTGCGATGCGCCAGCCTGACGATAATAGAGACTGAGAATAACCTGTTGGTTTCTCGAATCTCTCAAGCATCCGCTTCGTCACAGATGCACAACCATAGCACACGCTTTAACACCATTCTAAAACTCAGCTGGCTGCAGAAGTAGCCTAAAGTTTCAAGTTCAGTCGCACAGTTTGTGTTTCGCTCTGAGACAGAGTCTCAAAATAATTATCAGCCAGAGTGTCGCCTCCTGGAAGTGCAGTCGTAGACTAGACTGAGTGTTCCCTCTCCTGAAATGTTTGCTGGTTGTGCCAGCGCCAGATTCTTATCAGCCAATAACTTTGACCCTATAAGTTCTTCCCAATGAAAAATTCTTAAGAATACAGGAAGACTACACTTGACCTGTTGTATGTTTTGGAAGGTGACAGGCGACTACAAGTTTTCGCCATGACAGAAATTACTTTAACTATTAAGCCTTCTGCTTGAGTACCCATTGCGTCTGCTAAAACTGATCTTGCCTTTTGTCTGTGTTTGTTGTTGATGGCGGCATTAGAGGTTATTCAATTTATCAGAATGTGAATGAACTTGAATGCTTAAAGAATATTTATGAAATGGTGGCCCTGTCATTATTTAGGTCAATTGCTAATTGTTCATTTATATATCAGCATGGGATTGATCTTTTATAAAATTTATGGCGTAAGTTTATTGATAAGAAACAGGAGAAAAGAATGACACTTAAGCATGAACTGATGGCAGTACATATATGCCAAGAACAGTTAGTAATCCCCTGGGTGGCGGATGGTCGACAAGGTCTGTCTTGTCTCATTGATCTATTTACTCTGGCTCAAAATATGGGTTGCGCAACCTGAAATTATGTAACACTGAAGAGACATCGATGGATTTATTCTACACAGGAGTTATACGTCGTGGCTGCAGCTGAGAGCAAGTGGTGTGAATGTGATGCTGTTTGCCCTAACAAGCCGGAGCAGCAATACAATTTTCATTTTCTTAATGTGTGGTGCTGTCTCAGGTGAAGGTCGTGATTTAAGCGTCTGTAGATCTGCAGTGTGCGGCGCTTGTAATTCACTAGTGCAGGCACGAGATATGCAAAGACGTGGCTGTCGATCTGTTAGATGGATCGAAATTATTCTCTAATGGAGCCCTGAAATCTCGGCGGATTCCAGCATGAGACGCTCCTGTTCGCCGGTCATACCATGGACCAATTTGACTCACTTATACAGCAGTGTACAAAAGTATATCAAACTCCAAGGCTGCAGACCTGTCACGAATACGACCGCTCTCGGAACTGCGAGTTGTCCGAGATGACTAAGATCTAACCGGTCGGTACAGCTAAGTCCTTCCTACAGGATCCCCAGTCAAGACCAGAGCCAGTGCGAAGTCACACGCAAGACGATTGTCCCAAGTGCAACCCACTCATATCAAAAGTCAAGACCAGAATCTACTCCAGACTGGAGTATGAATCGGAAGCCACAGTCAAAAAAAATGGTTCAAATGGCTCTGAGCACTATGGGACTCAACTGCTGTGGTCATAAGTCCCCTAGAACTTAGAACTACTTAAACCTAACTAACCTAAGGACAGCACACAACACCCAGCCATCACGAGGCAGAGAAAATCCCTGACCCCGCCGGGAATCGAACCCGGGAACCCGGGCGTGGGAAGCGAGAACGATACCGCACGACCACGAGATGCGGGCGGCCACAGTCTTTTACTCTCCTCACTTTCCATCAAACTTCGGTAAACTCCACAAAAGCATACCCACAACTGGCCCTACAGGAGTTTCATGCAAACCATAAGACTCCCGAACTCCATGTCTCATCTATAACACATCTCATCTACTCCTCGACCAATCCTCATCAAAGTTAAAACATTCGTCTCTCTTCAGGAGAAGCAGATAATACCTGACTCGCAAATTCTTGCACAGATAGGAGACGTGCTCCACACTTGTTTCTTCCCACGGCCATACTAACGTGATCTGAGTTTCCATGTTTCTGTAAAGTGAAAGACATATTACTCATGGACACGATTATCTCCAGGCCTGTACATTACCTCGTGGCGGGCCATGTGCCCTGTATAAACAAAAAGAAGTCCCTTTGTGTCTCAACATAGATCATTCCAGAGCCGCAATAAATGCTGCTCCTTCTACAGTTGTTTGAGGACCTGCGGCTTCTCAAGAACTCGGCAAGCAGAGGGAAAAGACCACCTTATGACTCCCTCGATAGTGTCCAATCCATAGTGAACATGGAAACTCGCTAATTTTTATGGTCGCCATTCCTCTTCACAAAGGGCGTTTATGATACTGTCGTAACATGTTGGTCGGGCAATAATATTTCTCTCACACTCCTGCCGCTACTAAAGTAAGCGTCGCCAGACAGGTAGATGCAAGTACGCAGTTTTACTGCCTCTTTGACCGAATGCTTCGTCAGCACACCAGCGCGAGAAACTCTTGGGCCTAGCATTCTGTCGCCGGCAGGTGCTTTGAAAAGTTCCTTTCCCTAATAGCTGCACGTGGCTTTCGAGCCCGAAACATCTACTGCAATATTTACTGTTAAATGACCATATTATCTGCCTGTTCTAAACTCCGGAAATTACTATTCAAAGGAGAGCCGCCATAAAGATCTCGCATGCATTAACAATGTACACGCTCCCGTCAAAGCCTGCTCATGCTGAAAACTTTCTGTCAACTCACAAAAACGATCTCCTGGGTGTCAAATAAACATTAAATTGTACTCTTGAATATGGAGAATAGTAAGAGTGTGGCTCATCCTCTTTTAATACCAGCAATCTCCCTTCTTTTAAGGAATTTGCTGTGATTAACCAGTAATAGGCACTTCGCTCTTCGAATGAGAGCAGGTAGCAGAAATTCTCTCCCACTATGAGTTTGGTTTCAAGTTTCGATCAATGATAACAGCTGGACATATGCACCCTTGAGTTTCCGGCTCCACTGCAAAATTAAGCTTGGTGAGCTAATCCTGGGCTTCCTTACAAAAGTTTTGTATCAATTCCTGCTGACCTCTAAGTCCAACAGATTCCTCGTGATCTGCGTCTCACGTTTCTTCATTCCCTTGCAGATCCTCATCTTTTTAGAAAGCGTTTACTTCACTGTCTCATAGTACCAGTTTACAAATTTCAGAGTACAGCCTACTGTCTCCTGCTATGGCTGACACAGGGGCATGCTGGTCATTCGAAAGAGTGGCTGTCGCCCATAGCATACCTACCAGTGACTCTGCCTTTTACTAAAATGTTTAAAACCCTTTTGCTATCCTACCCCTGCTGACATTGCATTCTCACAGACAGGCCACAGATTTGGCTCATGGAAAAATGACACACATGTTTCATCACCATATAGAAATAGAGTAATTATTCAATTCACAGTCACTGGAGTTTGTTTCATTTCATTGCATACTTCCATGCTACACTTGTCAATTGGATAGAGTTGGTAGTCTAATATAAATACTGTTCCATATAGATATAATTAAACCTCTAAGCCATTCCAGCATTTTACACACATTTAGTGAAAGGATGACTTCTTTTGATTTGCTTAATCATGGTGAAATCTGGTGACCAAAAAACAAGAAATCAATTAATTTTTCCAGTATCCACACCTGATCATTGGTCGTATTTTAGCTTATAACGTGGACTCAGTATCCCTCGATTTATATTTTTGGCACCCAGTTTGATGTACGTGCCATTCTGGTTACTACAGAAGAAATTTACACTATGTATTCTAACTCCATCGACACAGACACTTTCCCAGTATTTTGGTGTAAGGGGTCCAAGGTCCTGGCAGCTCGCTACAGAATTATTTCACTTCGCTTGGTTTCTTGTCCCACTTAACTTTGTATCTCTAGTGCACTGAAAATAATGCGCAACAGTGCAAATGTCGCAGCTGTCTCGCTCCTTTGGCGTTTTTGATCAGTTCTGAGGCTGCAAATGTGCGCAGGGCAAAGCAATTAAAGAGTATCCAATGGAGTGCAGTCTCAGGGAATGATTACAAACGCCAAACAGGTGGCATTAACAGCTGCCCACTGCAGTGGACAAGTGCACCCCATCGTTAACTCATTGCCTTCAAGTTCGACCTATTAATGCTCGTTCTGTCTAGGATATTGTTTTCTGGCAGTGTTTCTTGTTCATTATACAAAAGTGCTACAGAAAGATTTACTGATGAAACGTTGCCCAATATGCACCTCGTGTACGAGTTCACAGAATCCCATGGAAGAGAAGCACAACGACTCTAAGTTGAGCTCTCCCCATTGTGATGCTAACGTCAGCTGTATATATTGGCGCGAGGAATGAGCACTCCTGAGACACCCGCTCGGTGCATGTATTATCAGGTAGCGTGCTGTCCGTTGCAAGGTGGCTACACTGAGCCACAGCGCCAGAGATCGCGCTAGAGATTATTGTTCCGCCGCCTCCACTGGCAGTGATTATTGAGAACTCGTAGTGGGCAGTGCTTTGGGAGAACTCGTAGTAGTCAGTGCAGAGATGTCGTAGTGAGGAGTGTTTGTTGAGATGAGCTAGTATGCAGTGCTTGCTGAGATGTGATACTGAAAAGTTCTTGTTGAGATGTGATAGTAGCGAGTCGGTGTGGAGAGATTGTAATGTCTAGAGTGCTTTTCATCAATATAAATTAAGGTAACAAACTACTTTTCTTTTCTTTCTCATTATTTCAATGTCCTGAATAATGCGTCATTACAGGTTCAGTCAACAAAGCATCTGGCTTGTGTTCTTGTATTAGAGTGTAATTCTGGTTTTCTTGAGTAATTATGGTATTTCTATTTTCTTTAATTAATTCAGTATAAATGATATTTAAAATTTCTTGTGTTGTTGAAGAAGAATCGTACCAGATGCGTACGTTGAGTCATACTTCCACACACAGAACAGTTACACTTGTGCTTTGGTTTCGTAGGTTTTATACACTCCTGGAAATTGAAATAAGAACACCGTGAATTCATTGTCCCAGGAAGGGGAAACTTTATTGACACATTCCTGGGGTCAGATACATCACATGATCACACTGACAGAACCACAGGCACATAGACACAGGCAACAGAGCATGCACAATGTCGGCACTAGTACAGTGGATATCCACCTTTCGCAGCAATGCAGGCTGCTATTCTCCCACGGAGACGATCGTAGAGATGCTGGATGTAGTCCTGTGGAACGGCTTGCCATGCCATTTCCACCTGGCGCCTCAGTTGGACCAGCGTTCGTGCTGGACGTGCAGACCGCGTGAGACGACGCTTCATCCAGTCCCAAACATGCTCAATGGGGGACAGATCCGGAGATCTTGCTGGCCAGGGTAGTTGACTTACACCTTCTAGAGCACGTTGGGTGGCACGGGATACATGCGGACGTGCATTGTCCTGTTGGAACAGCAAGTTCCCTTGCCGGTCTAGGAATGGTAGAACGATGGGTTCGATGACGGTTTGGATGTACCGTGCACTATTCAGTGTCCCTCGACGATCACCAGTGGTGTACGGCCAGTGTAGGAGATCGCTCCCCACACCATGATGCCGGGTGTTGGCCCTGTGTGCCTCGGTCGTATGCAGTCCTGATTGTGGCGCTCACCTGCACGGTGCCAAACACGCATACGACCATCATTGGCACCAAGGCAGAAGCGACTCTCATCGCTGAAGACGACACTTCTCCATTCGTCCCTCCATTCACGCCTGTCGCGACACCACTGGAGGCGGGCTGCACGATGTTGGGGCGTGAGCGGAAGACGGCCTAACGGTGTGCGGGACCGTAGCCCAGCTTCATGGAGACGGTTGCGAATGGTCCTCGCCGATACCCCAGGAGCAACAGTGTCCCTAATTTGCTGGGAAGTGGCGGTGCGGTCCCCTACGGCACTGCGTAGGATCTTACGGTCTTGGCGTGCATCCGTGCGTCGCTGCGGTCCGGTCCCAGGTCGACGGGCACGTGCACCTTCCGCCGACCACTGGCGACAACATCGATGTACTGTGGAGACCTCACGCCCCACGTGTTGAGCAATTCGGCGGTACGTCCACCCGGCCTCCCGCATGCCCACTATACGCCCTCGCTCAAAGTCCGTCAACTGCACATACGGTTCACGTCCACGCTGTCGCGGCATGCTACCAGTGTTAAAGACTGCGATGGAGCTCCGTATGCCACGACAAACTGGCTGACACTGACGGCGGCGGTGCACAAATGCTGCGCAGCTAGCGCCATTCGACGGCCAACACCGCGGTTCCTGGTGTGTCCGCTGTGCCGTGCGTGTGATCATTGCTTGTACAGCCCTCTCGCAGTGTCCGGAGCAAGTATGGTGGGTCTGACACACCGGTGTCAACGTGTTCTTTTTTCCATTTCCAGGAGTGTAGTTGCTGGGGACTTAATTAATTAATTGTGTTAATGAAAATTTCCATTTCATTCTTTGTTGTTGTTCTATGCAGTCAGATTGCATAATAATACTAGTCAGGGCCAACCGTTACGAGACTTCGTAATCGGACATACAGCTACGAAAAAATTAAAATTATTTGCATTCTATTTTAATTAAGCCCCCATGCACGTGGCGACCGCTGCTTCGGATCGTCCCTTGGAATTCTTCTGATTGTAGAAATAGTAGACAGTAGGATTGTTGTAGTAATTTGTAGTTTAGTAATTGTAGTCTATATTGCATGTGTAGATTTGGTAATTGTTATTCTTCTAATGGTATTTTTTTTGCAAAATTTCATTTCTGTTGTCTTGTCTACGGGTTTGACAATTTAGTGCAATTATTTAAATTGTTCGATTAATCGTGTTTGAGGGAAACATTTCGTGTGAATGGTATTGTTGGAGATAAAGTGTCATTGTGTGTAATTTTCATATAGTGACGAGTTTTGTATGTTTTGTAAATGATTACGCGATCGATGAAAAAGGCAAAAATGATGGATAGTCAAAATGACGAAATTGTTGACATGGCGAACTCGCCAACACAGGAGAACAGTATGATGAATAATGAAGTGGAAAATAATAAGTCGGGAAAATAGTCCGGAACCATTTCAAAATTTTTCTCAATCAGAAAATTCCCAGAATACGAGATTAACGATAGAAGATTCTGAAATAGTATCGAACACAGATAGCTTTACAGCCATGACGAAAGAAGTTGGTTTCGCGTGAAATGTTAGGGGCGAGAAGAATTTCGAACCGGCTATTATGGAGCAGTTGATGGGTGCAATATTAAATTTGGGATCACAAATAGGAACAATTACAACTGATATGGGAACAATTAAAACAGAGATAGGAACTTTGGCAACACGGTTAGACTCACAGGGATCACAAATAGGAATAATTACAACTGGTATGGGAACAATGGAGCAGTTTCGATCTGAATTTAAAACAGAGATAGGAACAATTAAAACAGAGATGGGAACTTTGGGATCTGAATTAAAAACTGATATGGGAACAATGGAAACACAGTTTAGATCTGAATTAAAAACACAGATGGGGACAATGGAAACACGGTTAGACTCACGAATAGGGACATGTTTCAAAAATATGAAAGATGAATTAAAAAAAGAAATCAAGAAGAAGTACAACCGATTTTGAATTCTCACAATAATAGATTAATTGCAGTAGAGATTAGACAAAGGGAACAGGATAGAGAACAGGAGGAGAGAGATCGCGTGATAGTGCAGAAATTTTCAGAGTTAAATTTACAATGTGCACACGATAGGGAAGAAATATTTGAGAGAATCGCGGAATCCGTACCAAATGACAGAATAAATAATCCAACACAAAAATATGAACAGTTAACTACCAAATGTGTCAACACTGAAACCCGAGTCGCGACACTTACGGAAGACGTAAATAAACAGAGAGAAAAAATAGGTGACTTATCGGAAAGAGTTGAGGAAATTTGAGATAAATTGACAAATCTTAGTTTACATGTGGACAGAGATTCGGATGATACAGCTCCATTACCATTTGCAGAAACCGAAGAGTACCAGAACATAAATAAGCATGTTGAAAATCAGGGAAATTTTAATGAACGCGTTAAAAGGGAAGTTGAGGCATTACGAAAGCAAGTGAAACAAATTGAAGGCGAAATCGTAGGAAAAGGCAGCAGAAGAAATTTAGAATCACAGATAGCAGAGGGCTTTGAAGAAGATAATTTGTTTCATTTACGGGACGCAACAAGAGAGCCCCAGGCGCGCGAACTTGACAATAATCGACATTCAAACTGGGACAGACGCGGTAGGTCTTTGTCGCCACGAGGCGAAAACTTTGACTATAAACACTTTTTGACTGTTCGGAAATTTAAGATCTTCCGCAATTCTAAGAATGACATACAGCCATGTGCATGGTTAGATCAATTTATGTATGCACTCCCACCAAATTGGCCACTAAGTCACAAACTGGAATTTATGTGTGGATATTTAGAAAACGAACCGGCGAACCGGATGCGTACAGTCATTAGAGATTGTAATAATCTGAATGATTTTTATCATGCATTTCTATCGGCATATTGGTCCGAAAACACACAAGACAGAGTCAAACATAGTCTGATTATGCAGCGTAATTTTAAACAGTCTGAGTTCCGCACACCGGCAGAATACTTTGAAGACATGATTCGAAAGAATCAGTTCCTGGCCAAACCTTATAGCCCGACTGAATTAATTCGCATTTGTTTAACTAAGCTGCCACAATCCATAAGACAAATTGCTTTAGCCGGAAGATGTAAAGATGACATTGAGACCTTTAAGACTTTGTTACAAGAACTTGAGTATGACAACGACGACGGGACTTCTTGTAACTTGTTCAGTAACAGTAATTACGATAGATTTTCAGAGAAAAGGGATAGTGATCGGAACGGGCGTTATATGGGTAATTTTGAGAATGACAGACGTAACAGACAGGACAATAGATACCAGCCTTATGACAATAACAGACGTTCTAACAGAGATTACACAGACAATTATAATAACGGTAATTCGTACCGGAATGATCAATCATACGGAAACAGTAATCGGTATCATCAAGACAGAAATTATTCATACAATAATAGAAATTCTTACTACAGAAATAACCAGGGTAGTAGATACAACAATAATTGCAGAAGTGACAGTCGAAATTATACAAGAAGTAGTTATGCAGACAGACAGGAAAACAGAAATTTTAATAACAGACACAACCAAGAATTTGCATCTAACAGACAGGAAGGACCTAATTGGCATCCTCCGCGTGACAGAAATTCAGAGAGACAAATGGAAATAGTAGAAATTGATCCGCGAAATGTCGGGAATAATCAAAGACGTGACGCAAACAATCGACAATGACTAGCAGCTTCGGCTTCTGGCAGCAATATAGACGGTTCAGAAAGTAATGACACTACAACTTTACACTACGTACGCCTGGAAGATATGACAGACATTTTGCTAGGCGAAAAGGAAAATAATGTAGACGCATTTTTACATCGTGTTATTGAAGTATGTGTGGGTAAGAATAAGTTCACTGCAGTTTTAGATTCTGGGAGCCCATTGAACGTCATTAGTGAATCAGTTTTTCGTATATGTGAAAGAACTATTGCCTGGCCTGTGTTACCTATTTCTAAAACTACAATTCGAGGAGCGATTTCTGGAAAAGGTGTGGAAGTTAAACAACAGACCAACCTAAATTTCATTTGTCAAGGATACGAATTGTCTGCTAATTTTATTATTGTTCCATTACTCAGTACACAGATTATATTAGGTATGGAGTTTCTTAACACACATAAGGCAGTTTTGAACTTTAAAGAAGGAAGTGTGAATTTGACTGTTGCCGGAATGCCGAAATGTTTGAAATTTTTCGAGTGTTTAGCAAGATCTGAATCAGATACAAAATGTTTAAGGTTTCTTACTTCTGATGTTTTCGTTGAGCATTATGACGACAGTGTGTTTATTCATGACAATGACAATAGATACAGAGACGCGATGGAGGATGTAATTAGTAGCGAAGAGTTAATTAATGAAAAGGTTAAGAAAGCTGAAGTGCCAGATGACGTTGCAAGAGAAGAGCTGCACCATTTTTGACTTCACATGCTACAGTGTTTAGTCATCACACAGGAACTATACAAGGCTTACAATATTTATTTAAAGTAAAAGAACACACACCATTTCGCGGAAAAACGTACGCTATTCCTTTGGCTTACAGAGACAAGGTTAAGAATGAACTTCAATACATGTTAGATCAGGGCATTATTGAGCCAGCAGTCAGCCCTTATACCAGCCCATTACACGTTGTTCTTAAAAAGGATGGGTCAATTCGTTTGGTTCTAGATTCCAGACAGATAAATAATATCATCATTCCTGAAACTGACCGCCCACAAAATTTAGATGAACTTCTTCAACATTTCCATGGAATTAAAGTTTTATCCACGATTGATATGCGCGCAAGTTTTTGGCAAATAGAACTCCACCCTGATTGTAGAAAATACACTGCCTTTTTAGCCTTTGGTAACTGTTACCAGTTTCGTAAATTACCGTTTGGACTTACTGTATCTTCTGCAGCATTCATTCGTAGTTTAAATGAAATTTTACCTGTTTATATTCGTGACAATATTACTTCATATGTTGACGACATTCATATTGCTAAACGTTCTTGGAGTGAACACAACAAAATTTTGGATTCATTATTACGTATTTTTGCAAGAGTTGGCATTACTGTGAACTTAGAAAAATCTGAATTTGGTCGTTCTTAGGTGAAATTTCTCGGTCACATTATTTCTACAGAAGGTATTCTTCCTGATCCAGAGAAATTAGACGCTATTCGTAACTATGCTGTTCCTTCCACAAAACGTGATGTTCGTAGTTTCCTTGGTGTCTGTAATTTTCTTAGACGCTTTGTTAGATTGGATGATTTGGCCACACCTCGTTTACACATTTCAGTTATGCGCACTTTGGTCCCAGAAAATGTTTTCATAAATTACGAGAAAATTGCTACTTCAATAATATGGAAAAACGTATTCGATCTGTTCTTGCCAAATGCAAATTATGTCAAAAGGCTAAGCCGCCAACTGTTTCTCACAGAGCACCGTTGTTTCCTATCATTCCCCATGTAGATTTGTTCGGTCCAGTGGTTCGTTCTACTAATGGTTTTGCGTACATTTTCGTAGCAGTGGAATTGACATCAAAATATGTGTGTTTTACACCTTTACGCAAAGCAACAGCTCGTTCAGTATCTAATGCTTTCTTCAAACATTTTCTTAAAGAAGTTGGTCATGTTGATAAGGTTATATCAGATAATGGATCACAGTTTCGCTCTAAAATTTGGCTTCGTACTCTACGGCGCCGTAAGGTTAAACCAATTTTTATTTCACTTTTTCACCCTCAATCTAACGCTTCAGAGAGATGGATGAAGGAAATCAATAAATTGTGCCGACTTTATTGTCATCAGAATCACAGAACGTGGGATCAGTATCTCCATATTTTTCAAAACATTCTGAATGAACTCCCTAATGACTCAACTTCTTTACCGCCTCTATTGGTATTAAAAAATAAAGTACCAACAAATCGCATTTCTGAAATCGTTCCTTTTCCGCCTTCACGGAAACTGCGGCATTCTGAAGTTGTCAACCTGGCTCTACAAAATATTGCATCTGCGGCTGCTAGAAGAGAGAAATCAGCGAAACGTCCTGGTCGTTTAAAAATCTTGTCAGTTGGTCAAAAGGTGTTAATTAAGTCTCATCGTTTGTCTCATAAAGGAAAAGGCTTGTGTCGCAATTTTTTTCTGCTTTATAACGGTCCATATAGGATTCGCAAAATTATTCATGATTATCACTGTTGAAGTAGAAACTCTTAAATCTCGGCGCTCTAAGGGAATACATCATATATCGAACGTAAAAATTTTTGTGGAATGACATACTTTTGAGAAACCAACAGTTATAAGTAAACATGCGGAGAATGCAAGGATACCGCGCCGTGTTCCGGCGGCGGCAGATACTCAAAGCAACAGTGAAGTCGTCGCGCCGCACAAGGCTGTCGTTGACCGCAAACAATCACCTTCTACGTCACGCGTCTACAGCTGATCGAGCGCTCAGTGCGAACGCACTGACAGACGTAAACAAATACACAGTCTAATTTTTCCGACTAAATTCTGTATAAAGCTATGGTGACTTTATAAATTATGTTATTAACGTTCAGTATTTTTCAGGATACGGTTGTGTAAAATATTTAAGACCTTTAGGTAAATTCTGTACGTGTCCGACGTTAAGACGACTTGCTATGGAGAAAATTTCAGGAAGAATGTAATTTCGGAAAAAAAGTAATAAACTAAAAAGGGTAACTATTAATTGAGTTTATTTTTCAGGTAACATATTTCCACTTAGGTGCGTACTTTAGACGTAAATTGCTGCTTGCGATTACGTGACTCATACTTTGTGGTAAATTTCATGTTCTATGAATTTACTTGTGAAGCGACGTGCTTGTGTACATTTACTGATTTTGACAATGTTTTATTAATGAACAGTGTTATTACTTGCGTATATTATGCATCGCTTGGCTGCTATGCTTTTTCACTGATGTCATATTTTTTTATTATGTGCCTGTTGTGTTTATTTATTTAAGTTATAATTGTCACCTGATTAATTGTGCTGACAGTGGTTATGTATGTAGGTTACACTTTGTGATTTATCTGCTTGCGCCTTCATGTTTACTTTTTAAAGATTACATATGAACATTTATTTGCTTATGCTGATATGATGCTAATCACTTGTTTATTACGTAAGATATATGTTTGCTGCTGTGCGTATGGATTGCATATTTACACATTTCTGTTTTGTTGTCATAACTACTCTTCAATTTAGAATATAGCAATGCTGATGTACAGTGTACAAACATGAAGATTAGGTTACACTATTGTATTAATTGTAGATTGTTCGCTTGGCAGAGCCTCGTTATAGGGATTGTGCTGCATCCACTTGTTGACATTCTGTTCGCTACTGGTATATTGTCGCGATATTGCATGTATTGCTTACGCTCAGTGCCTGATATTTTTAAGACAAGAAAATGAACTGCTATAATTCTACGAACGACATTGGTACAAGAAACTGCTTAGAAGTCACATGAGCTGGAGGTTTTATGGAAGCTGTATAAATGTATGCTAATAAGAAGGAAGCTAACGACATGACATACCAACACTAGGTTTAGACCATTGACAGTTATTACACTGCATTCTTCGTGAGCAATTGAAATAGGAAGTGACACTTGACACGAGAAATACTCCACATGTTTGCTTCTGTTTGCCATAATTTTTGAAGTGGTGTACACACTGAAATATCACGATCATTAACACTTCGTAATCGTACTTAATTACTGAGAGTTATTCGAACTAAGTCTGTTAGAGGTCATGTATGCATTTCTTTTATTTAATGATGGACAAGGAACCAAAATGTATCTTATAATTTATAATGAGTAGAAAATTTGTGTCAGATGGATTACACGAGAGGTTGTGTGTTGACATTGTGTCTTCGGATTGTATGGGATGCTGAATTGAAGTTGCACAAATATTTTGTCTATACTTGTTCGAGGAGACTGACTAGAGGAAAGAGTTGTTATGGAAGTGAAATGATATTGGTGCTGAGGTTTATATGTATCGACGTATTATTGAGGTATTGAGATTATGTGAAGTTGATGATTATTGGAGTTTCGTGGACAAGAGGTAAGGTAAATGAGGTATTATTGAAGTATTAAGATTATGTAATGCTGATGATTATTGGAGTTTTGGTGGATAAGAGGTGAAGTAAGTGAGGAGCATATTTTTTTTGTTGGTCTATATGGAACAAGGAGGATGAAGATGGCAGACTAGAACACTCAAGTACAAAGAAGATTGTCTACACACACACTTTGTTAAATCAATAAGCAGTATATACTTTTTTTTTTTGGAGAGAGGAAGCATTTGCATATCTTGGCTCACTGACAGTTGTTCAGCAACCGTACATTTTGATCTGGCTTGGCAAACATTGGTCTTGACATGATGACTATGACGTTGACTAACTATTATTGACTGTTATACATTGCTGCCACTACTACTTGATACACACGATGAACATAAAATTTTGACAGAATTGCATTTACACAGTTAACAAACACTGTTCAACTACACAGTAGCACTAGATGTGGATGAAAGATGAGTGAGTGTGTTTTGTGTGTTTTCCTTTTATAATCCCAGAGAA
Source organism: Schistocerca nitens (assembly GCF_023898315.1). NCBI lineage: Eukaryota > Metazoa > Arthropoda > Insecta > Orthoptera > Acrididae > Schistocerca > Schistocerca nitens. The sequence continues at coordinate 194,319,021 of NC_064620.1, read as the reverse complement.
GTGATCCCAACCTATCTCCTAAATATTATTTTACTTGTTTGTTGTGGCTTGCACTGACACCCATAAATATTATAGGTTTACTGGTATTTGTGTATTGTAATAGTTAATAGGACAATTATCTGATATCATTTGTGTGTTTGTTATGATTTGTATGTTTAGTGTAAAAGCATTGTATGTGTATTCAAACTATTGTTCATGCCTGAACTGTCTGATTAGTGATGGTGCTGCACTTTTCAACATGGTGGATGCCACCTGGACATGTTTAATTTCTGCTGATGAAGTGTGTGATTAGTGATAGGGAATATTATGAACTGTTATTTGCACTTTTTCTACATGATTGGTGCCACTAGGACATGTTTAATTTCTGCTGATGAACAGAGTGATTAGTGATAGTGAATTTTATGGACTGCGGTCAGCACCTGGTCAACATTACTGGGTGCCACTGATGGACTGCTTCTACCGAAATGGTGTTACTTGTTGATGTCTGCACCTGCTCAACATTGCTGGGTGCCACTGATGGACTGCTTCTACAGAAAAGATGTTGCCTGTTGCTGTGTGCACCTGCTCAACATTGCTGGTGCCACTAATGGAACTGCTTATACTGAAATGGTGTTACTTGTTGGTGTCTGCACCTATTCAACATTACTGGGTGCCACTGATGGACTGCTTCTACTGAAAAGATGTTACTTGTGGGTGTCTGCACCTGTTCAACATTGCTGGTGCCACTAATGGAACTGCTTATACTGAAATGGTGTTACTTGTTGGTGTCTGCACCTATTCAACATTACTGGGTGCCACTGATGGATTGTTTCTACTGAAATAAAGTTACTTGTTGGTATTTGCACCTGTTGACCATTGCTGGGTGCTACTGCTGGAACTGTCAACTACTTGTTTCTTGGGCTATGGAAAGCGTTTATGTGAATATTTGTATAAACTGATTTTTTGTGTATTACTGTTTGTGAAAAGTTATGAGACTCTTACCCGCACATATTCGTCATTGCTGACGCTATTGATTGAACTGTTTAACCACATAATACTTGTGTAAGCTATTATGTAAAGTCATATGTATGAAAGAATTTGTATTGCTTACTGTATTTTATATATTAGGTTATTGAAAGGTCAGTGCAAAGCCAAAATTTTATCTAGTTATATGATATTTACGCATTAATATAATCTTTTATTTTTGTCTGTATTTTTTTGACGAATTTGGTGGTATTTTCACCACCAATGCTGGCAAAAATACCATCAAATTCTAGCCCGTGGAGGAAGGGCATATGAAAGGTGGCTACACTGAGCCACAGCGCCAGAGATCGCGCTAGAGATTATTGTTCCGCCGCCTCCACTGGCAGTGATTATTGAGAACTCGTAGTGGGCAGTGCTTTGGGAGAACTCGTAGTAGTCAGTGCAGAGATGTCGTAGTGAGGAGTGTTTGTTGAGATGAGCTAGTAGGCAGTGCTTGCTGAGATGTGATACTGAAAAGTTCTTGTTGAGATGTGATAGTAGCGAGTCGGTGTGGAGAGATTGTAATGTCTAGAGTGCTTTTCATCAATATAAATTAAGGTAACAAACTACTTTTCTTTTCCTTCTCATTATTTCAATGTCCTGAACAATGCGTCATTACAGGTTCAGTCAACAAAGCATCTGGCTTGTGTTCTTGTATTAGAGTGTAATTCTGGTTTTCTTGAGTAATTATGGTATTTCTATTTTCTTTAATTAATTCAGTATAAATGATATTTAAAATTTCTTGTGTTGTTGAAGAAGAACCGTGCCAGATGCGTACGTTGAGTCATACTTCCACACACAGAACAGTTACACTTGTGCTTTGGTTTCGTAGGTTTTATAGTTGCTGGGGACTTAATTAATTAATTGTGTTAATGAAAATTTCCATTTCATTCTTTGTTGTTTTTCTATGCAGTCAGATTGCGTAATAATACTAGTCAGGGCCAACCGTTACGAGACTTCGTAACCGAACAGACAGCTACTAAAGCAAAAAAATTAAAATTATTTGCATTATATTATAATTAAGCCCCCATGCACCGTGTCTGCAAAGAGGAAGTTGTTCGATCTGTCTGAGTTTCGCTGAGGTGAGATTGTCATGGCCCGCAGGCACAGCACGAGCATTTCTGAAACAGTACGACTAGTCAGGTGTTTGAGGAGAGCTGTGATGAGTGTCTTAAACACGTGGCGAAAGCAAGGTTAAAGTACCTCCAGACATCGTGCGGTTGAGCGGCAGCCACTCATTACAGATATCGGTCGTCGTAGGTTCGGCGGACTGTTAAAATCGGACAGGCAGCGAACTGTGTCACAACTAACATCAGACTTGACTGCTGGTCAGAGTAAAAGTGCTTCTGAACGCACAGTGCACCAAACACTCCTAACGATGGGCGTCTGCAGCTGACGACCCATGCATGTGCCAATATTAACATCACGTATCGATATTGTTGTTGTTGTTGTGGACTTCAGTCCTGAGACTGGTTTGATGCAGCTATCCATGCTACTCTATCATGTGCAAGCTTCTTCATCTCCCAGTACCTACTGCAACCTACATCCTTCTGAATCTGCTTAGTGTATTGATCTCTTGGTCTCCCTCTACGATTTTTACCCTCCACGCTGCCCACCAATGCTAAATTTGTGATCCCTTGATGCCTCAAAACATGTCCTACCAACCGATCCCTTCTTCTACTCAAGTTGTGCCACAAACTTCTCTTCTCCCCAATCCTATTCAATACCTCCTCATTAGTTACGTGATCTACCCACCTTATCTTCAGCATTCTTCTGTAGCACCACATTTCGAAAGCTTCTATTCTCTTCTTGTCCAAACTGGTTATCGACCATGTTTCACTTCCATACATGGCTACACACCATACAAATACTTTCAGAAACGACTTCCTGACACTTAAATCTATACTCGATGTCAACAAATTTCTCTTCTTCAGAAACGATTTCCTTGCCATTGCCAGTCTACATTTTATATCCTCTCTGCTTCGACCATCATCAGTTATTTTACTTCCTAAATAGCAAAACTCCTTTACTACTTTAAGTGTCTCATTTCCTAATCTAATCCCCTCAGCATCACCCGATTTAATTTGACTACATTCCATTATCCTCGTTTTGCTTTTGTTGATGTTCATCTTATATCCTCCTTTCAAGACACCGTACATTCCGTTCAACTGCTCTTCCAAGTCCTTTGCTGTCTCTGACAGAATTACAATGTCATCGGCGAACCTCAAAGTTTTTACTTCTTCTCCATGAATTTTAATACCTACACCAAATTTTTCTTTTGTTTCCTTTACTACTTGCTCAATATACAGATTGAATAACATCGGGGAGAGGCTACAACCCTGTCTCACTCCTTTCCCAACCACTGCTTCCCTTTCATGCCCATCGACTCTTATAACTGCCATCTGGTTTCTGTACAAATTGTAAATAGCCTTTCGCTTCCTGTATTTTACCCCTGCCACCTTCAGAATTTGAAAGAGAGTATTCCAGTTAACGTTGTCAAAAGCTTTGTCTAAGTCTACAAATGCTAGAAACGTAGGTTTGCCTTTTCTTAATCTTTCTTCTAAGATAAGTCGTAAGGTTAGTATTGCCTCACGTGTTCCAACATTTCTACGGAATCCAAACTGATCTTCCCCGAGGTCCGCTTCTACCAGTTTTTCCATTCGTCTGTAAAGAATTCGCGTTAGTATTTTGCAGCTGTGACTTATTAAACTGATAGTTCGCTAATTTTCACATCTGTCAACACCTGCTTTCTTTGGGATTGGAATTATTATATTCTTCTTGAAGTTTTTGGGTATTTCGCCTGTCTCATACATCTCGCTCACCAGATGGTAGAGTTTTGTCATGACTGGCTCTCCCAAGGCCATTAGTAGTTCTAATGGAATGTTGTCTACTCCCGGGGCCTTGTTTCGAGTCAGGTCTTTCAGTGCTCTGTCAAACTCTTCACGCAGTATCTTATCTCCCATTTCATCGTCATCGTCATCTACATCCTCTTCCATTTCCATAATATTGTCCTCAAGTACATCGCCCTTGTATAAACCCTCTATATACTCCTTCCACCTTTCTGCCTTCGCTTGATTGCTTAGAACTGGGTTACCATCTGAGCTCTTGATATTCATACAAGTGGTTCTCTTCTCTCCAAAGGTCTCTTTAATTTTCCTGTAGGCAGTATCTATATTACCCCTAGTGAGACAAGCCTCTACATCCTTACATTTGTCCTCTAGCCATCCCTGCTTAGCCATTTTGCACTTCCTGTCGATCTCATTTTTGAGACGTTTGTATTCCTTTTTGCCTGCTTCATTTACTGCATTTTTATATAAATCGATGATTACGACTCAAATGGGCACGTCACCATAGGCACGGGACTTGGTGCAGTGGCGGAGCATTGTATGGTCTGATGACTCCTGATACCTTCTTCATCAAGCCGATGGGATGGCGTGAATCCTTTGTCTTCCAAGGGAACAGCTCCATAACACCTGCACTGCGGGACAGATACGAACTGGCGGCGGGTCCATTATTCTCTGGGGAACATTCACATGGCTATCCATGGGGCAAGTCGAGCTCGTACACGGCATCACGACGGCCGAGAAGTATCGTATGCTGGTTGCAGACCATGTACTCCCTTTCTTGACGATCATGTTTCCCGACCGCAGTAGCATTTTCAACAAGATAATGGGCCATGTCGCAAAGCCTGAAGAGTGATGGAGAGGTTCGAAGAACACAGTGGCCTGTTGCAACTGATGTGCCGGCCGCCCAAGTCCGCAGATATGATACCAATCTATCTGTGATGTGAATGAACGTGGCGTCAGAACTCATCGGACCCCTCCTCTCAATTTACGGGAGTTAGGTGACTTGCGTGTGCAGACGTGATTCTAACTCCCATTGACTTGCTAGCGCCTCAGTGCTTCGCTGCCGCGATGCGTCGCCGCTGTTACAGTGCCAACGGCGTACTTATCGGCTATTGCGTAGGTAGGCATATCGTTCTGGCGGAGCAATGTGTGTTGCACTATTTTTCACTGTTGGGAAATATTTTCTCAAAATGGTAACAGCTGAACAACATAATTACATTATTTCTTCGCAAAGGGTGCTAGGATCCATGGGTCCCTTATACGAAAATTCTCATAAACCACTCCTGAACAAATGCCTCTGAGCACTATGGGACTTAACATCGGAGGTCATCACTCCCCTAGACCTTAGAACTACTTAACCATAACTAACCTAAGGACATCACACACATCCACGCCCGAGGCAGGATTCGAACCTGCGACCGTAACAGCAGTAGCGCGGTTCCGGACTGAAGCGCCTATTACCGCTCGACCACCACGGCCGGCACTCTCGAAAAACTTCAGAAAGTGTGTTGCTGTAGCACTGGTTCACATTTGTATTTTTTTTTTTGCTTTTTATTTATGAATTTAGTCAGCTATGGACCAATAAAACTTAAGACTTATGTTGTCTCTTTTTCTTACTTTCTTCCCAGTACTTCTTCATTTTCCCCCCAACTGCTCGTATCCGATCACCTGTCCACACTCTCTGGTCGAGTTTTGCCTTATCTTGTTCATAGGTTGCGCTTCCTAACAGTAACCTGGGGTGATTCCTGTCACGCATTGTTTTGTTTTAACACCTGCTTTGATTGAATTTTCGTCACTCTTCTACCCATTCTACAGTTTTCTTCAGTTTATTAACACAATTAAAATTTCTCTCTCTTATCCGTGTTTCTTCCATTCTTTTAATATGTATATACACTTTTAGTTGTCTCTTACTCATTGGATGTTGCTTGTGTACTAATAATTGAATTATAACGTCTAATCTTCGCTTTGACGAATATTGATTTGTTATTGTAGTAGTTTTGTATTAATCTCTATATAAATTATAACTTCCACATTCTTTCTTTATTTGTGGTGTTATCCAGTCCGTTGGCTTGGATCCATGCCCAGACTTATTTAAATTTGTCAACTCCTTTAATTTCTCCGGACTTCACAACTTTTTCTGCAATGTGTTTGTGGACTACATACTTGTTTCTTTCATTAGACGTTTTTAGCGCAGTCTGTTTTGCGATATCGTGTAACAGATCAAGCATAACACTTGCGTCTGTTTGGTTTTCAGTTATCAAAGCTATAACATCTGTAAAGGTCAAATACTTTACTTCAAATTTATACCTTTTTGTTTCTGTCTCCAAATGTGTTTTCCAATGTTGTTACTCTTTTATCTCAAACCAGGTTAAAGAGAATCGGGGACAGTCCGTCTCCTTCTGGAAGTCCTGCTTTGAGTTTGTACGTTAAGAAATTTTACCTTGAAACTTAATCCTTGGTGTCATACCCGCGAGCGTTTGTTCAACAAATATTCTGGTATTTTCAACTGTTCCTCATCCGTAAGGTATTTGAAACAGTATCAATTATCTGAAGTAGTATCTTCCTGTCAAATGAGTCGTAGCCTTCTTGAACTCTACGAAAGTAACTACTGTGTTTTTATTTTGTATAACATTCACTCTCAAAATGGTTTTTAAATTAAGGATCTACTCTGCACACGATCTGTGTTTCCTAAATCCTGCTCGGTACTCTCCTGTATTAGATCGTACTTGTTTCTCTATTCAACTGCAAAGTGTTTTATACAATATTTACTGGTAACAAGGTGATACCCCTGTGGTTGTTGACGTCTGCTTAAACTCCTTTTTTGTTGAGACGATGGATCAGTGCCCGATTCTAGTCGCTAGGTATAATTCCTTTGTCCAAATGTCTTTAATTACCTTGTGAATTTTCTGCCATGCGGATAAACCCCACGCTTGCCACATTCTGCTAGTATCTTAGCCAATCCTGTGGTCATGTTATTCGTCAGCGACTTGATAATCTTTTCAATTTGTTCTATTGTAGGTGGCTCTGATGGTGGAGTTTCATGTTGTCGTTCTTGAAACTGCAATTTGTTAATAGTCTCTTCAGAATGTAATAGATTTGCAAAGTATTCAGATAAAAGTGGGCAGTTCTCGTTACTGCTTAAAACCATGTTTGCATTGTTATCTTCAAAATGTAAACTTTGTGACTGGAATCCTGTTAAAACCTCTTTGAAAGTCTTATAGAAGCCCTAGTGTAGTTCCTTTTAAAGTCTTAATCCATTGCTTCTAGTCTGTCTTTGTAGGATTTTCTCTTCATTGATTTGATGATTTTTTCCTTTCTTTCTTAAGCTTTTCCCAATAATCAAGTTTCTTACCACTGTTCGTTTCTTTTCCCATGTCTTCAGTCGAGTGTCAATTTCTTCATCACATAACTAGATCCATCATCTGTATCTTGGTATTTTTCCAGATTGTCACTTTTTTAACTGACCTTATAATTCTTTCTTTAATTTCTTCCCAATCTCTCACGTTGCCTGTGTTTATCACAGAATTTATCCCGATTTTTCGTGATAAATTTTGAGTTTACTCTTGGAAATCTTTTTGGTTTCGGTTTAGGTCTGATCGGTTGAAACTTGGTCTTTATGTCTGTTAGATAATGGTCTGAGTCTATGTCTAGGCCCTTTCTCACTCTGACATCCATGATTTTCATTGTGGTTACTAGTAGTTAATGTCACACGATCCATTTGACATTCACCATTCAGCTTGATTTGGATAAGGAGATATCCAAGTTTTTTTTCTTTTTGCAAATTTCCTGAAAAATATTGTCACAAATTTAAGGTTAAGTAGTATACAAAGGTCTAAGAGCCCTTCTGCATTTCTATTTGTCCTTTCATGTGCTGGATAGTGTACTCATTTAAATTTTCTTTCTTTAGTCTCCCACAAAAAATTTTATTTGTTCTTTTTGTAGTTTGGATGTTTTGTATTTTAGCGTTTCCCAAAAATCTTCCACTCTTTCAACGTTCGATCTGCTGTGTTGGTTGATAGGTACATGTGCATTTATAATCGTGTAACATTTATTTCCTGATTTAAAAGTGAAAAATGAAATTCGCTGTGGCAGGGAGATAAAATTAGCTATTGATTCAGTAAGTTGCTGTTTGACCATAAATACTGTCCCTAACTTAGTCATATTATTGGAATTTGTAATGGCTGGTTTTCCTATGTAAATTCTGTATCTACCTGACTCAACTGCATTATCATCCATTCTCCTTGCTTCTTGAAATCCTAATATACGAATGTTGCGTTTATTAAGGATGTCTGTTAGTTATTTCAGTTTACCAACATTCATAAGTGTGTTGATGTTCAGAGTGCACAGTAAGTGTCTTTCCTTGGTCTTGTCTTTGATAAAGTTCTAGGAAGCTCAGACTCTCCCTTACATAATGCTCTAGGCCTATGGTTGATAGTTGGCTCTGTATGTGTCAGAATACGTAAATGAAAACACCTGCCATGCACACGATCCTCTGAAGTTGGTATAAACATGCCGGGTTCACGGTTTTCCCTCCTCCCCCTCCCGTGCTCCCCTTCTGTGTCTCGGCACTCCCTCCTGCCTTGTCTTCCTTATTCATCTCGAGCCCTGCCTGTTTCCTGCCTCTGAATGCGCCCCTTGTCCCCTTTTCCTGTTCCTCCCGTCCCCCATCCCTTCTCCAATCTTTTCCCTCGTCTCTGACCTCCAGTCCCTAGGCAGATCCCTACAAGCGTTTTTTTTTTTTTCTTTGTGAGTGTTACGTTGTTCCCAGTGTGTTTTTAAGTGTCTCGCTCTGTGAGATTTTTATTCTGTGGCCGACTTTTAACTTGTGTTTGATTGACTCCTGTAATTTTAAGTGCGCAACGAATTGACAACTGTGTTCTTTTAACTTTGTCGGCTTTTTAACTGACCCCCTGTGCATGTCCCCGTATTAGTGTATATTTTAACACCCATTATCTCCTTTTAATAAGTTTTTATATCCTCCTTTTACTCCGCCCCCTTCTTTTGTAACGGTCTCCCATTATGTATTTTGTAAATCTGTTTGGCTCTAGAGCGGTGGACTGTGCTGCTGCCAGCAATACAGAAAAAAGGCTTTTCTTCCTTTCGCGCCTGCATCGTTCGCCATGACTGTCTCAATGCAGGATCGCGCTCTGCTTGAAAAGCTCTATTACAAGAATGATGACTGTGCACAAGTCGCTCTGCAGAAGTTCCGGGCACTGAAAGGTTATAAAAAATATGCGTTGGTCCGATGACTGCTGTGGGTATGGAGAAAATGATTTAGAAATTCGAAAAGACGGTCTCTTTTGGTATGCAACCTGGTAGAGGGAGTAAATGAATTGATTCGACGTCAGTGGAAGCAGTGGCCAGAGAACTGCAGGAGGAGATGAGTGTTGGTGTGCAATCGTGTAGTGCACGGAGAATTGCCCAAACACTGGGCATAACAATGAGCAAGGTGGGTAAAATCCTAAAAAAAACATCTTTTCTTGTTATCTATTCAAAATTACCCACGTGCACCATTGCTTCCTGTTGACTTGGCAGCAAGGGAGGCCTTGGCTTTCGAATTTCTTGCTCCCATGGATATGGACAATGATTGGCCTTGGAAGATTTTATGGACAGACGAAGCCCACTTCCATCTGACAGGCTATGTCAATACACAGAATTGTCGAATATGGTCAACGGAAAATCCACACGCCAACCAACCAGTACCACTTCATCCTGAGAGGGCCACTGTGTGGTGAGGGTTTATGGTATCATTTATCATAGGGTCACATGTTTTCCAAGAGACAGGAGCTTTCCGTTCTGTTATATGTATCGTCACTAGTAAGCGCTCTGAGTGTCTTTAGAGCAACCACGTCATTCCAGCTCTCCAACAGCGTGGATGTGCCGATAGGAACATTTTTATGCAAGGTGGTGCACCTCCGCACATTGAAGATCCAGTTGAGCAGCTGCTGAAGCGCCATTTCGGAGATGCTAGAATTATCAGCCGCCATTTCCCTACAGCCTGGCCCTCCCGATAAGCTGATGTGGCTTCTGGCTGTGGGGCTACCTGAAAGATGTTGTGTTCAGTGTTCCGATTGCAAACTTAGCTGCACTGCAGGCACGCATTGCGCCAAACAATCTGAACGTGATCCCGGAAACACTTCGATCAGTTGTAAAACGTGCCATTTATCGATATAAACTTGTTTCAGAAAACAGTGGACAGCACAGTGAATATGTTATGTGCCAGTCACAGGGAAATTCATAATCCGATTTGATTTTGATTGATGGTTTTTATGCGGTTTTCGGCCTCAGGAGAATTTAAAAACCAATGTGAGTGATGCTTTTATGCGTTGTTTGGCCTCAGGACAGTTAAAAGTCGATATTTCGCATCCAATGCGATATGACCTTTTCGTGGTGGATGGGCGTAAGTAACTAACAGTAGCACACCTGCACACACATGCACACTGAGTAGCACAGTTAGTTTAACGTCAAACGTACACCTTAGGCATTGCTGTATGATTCATATGTCATTAGTAGTCGTCCACTATTAAATCATGATGCTTACAGCGCCATCTATTGCTGCATTTTGGAACTATTTATTTTTCTTCTGCCATACGTTTTCCCCCTTCTCCAATAATATTCCGTTGCAAGTTGACGTCATTCTGACCAGTGGTGTTATCTCTAAAGCGGTTTCAATTATAACCAAAGCGTATAACCTGTAAGATAAATAAAACGATACACAACCCAGGAGCAAATTGATTACCAATTGCTAGGCATAAAGTAATCGCGAAAAATGTAAAATTGTAAGCTGTCGCTGGCGATGGATGAATCTGTGACACTGCAGCGCAATTTCGCAGTGCAGCTGGCGAGCTTAGTAAACAGGGCTCATTCGATACAAGGGCATACAGTCTTAGAGGATTTCATTTCGCGTACTCAGATGGACAGAAACTATGTCTCGTAGACAGACGCGTAAGCAATATACGCACATAGCAATTGAAAGGACATGTAGTTCGGCTCAGTGACGCTGAGTAAGCGGCGAATCGATCGACATTTTAGTAGGTTCAGTTTCACAATTCGTCGATTTTCGGAGGAATGGTTGACGAAAACAGCATCAAGAAGGAGGCGGTCGACCTCGACACACGAGAGAGCGTGTGTACCAACCAACCCTCAGAGAGGCACTCAGAGCCCCGGATTCATCATTATCATCAATCCGACGTTCTGCTGTTGTTTCAGTGACCACAAGGAACAATAATAGTCGTCTCACAGAGAGGGGAATCAGGTCACGGTGTTACTAGCATCGACTATCACTGACATCTGTATACCAATAAGACGTTTGCAATGACGTCCGGTACATTCTTCATTCGAATGTGTCCCGAGGGCCAAGAGACTTGGCAGGAGACATTCAGGACAGTGGCGGGATACCAACTTGACTGTCGCCGGCCGTACGATCCGACAATCAGCAGTGATGTTCTGGGGTGCCATTTCAATTCATAGCAGAATCTCTTGTGGTTATCATCCGTGGCACCTTACAGCACAGCAGTACGTCGACGGTGTTCTACGCACCATTCTGTTGCCCCTCAGGGCAAGCCATACAGTGCTGGTATTTCGGCAACATAATGTTCGCCGGCGCACGGCTATTGTCTCTGTTGCTTGTCTTCGTTGCAGATCTCTTCCCAGCTGAAAACGTTTGAGTATCACGGTGCGGGTCCTCCAACCATCTTGGGAATTTGACGATCGAACTTGCCAATCGGGCGTAATTCCCCACGATGTCCCTCTGGAGGACATCTAACAACAGTGTCAATCGATGCGAAGCCGAATAGCTGCTTGCGCAAGGGCGAGATGTAGATCGAAGCCCTATTTGTAATTATGTTTCTCTCTAGATGTACATCACACCTACCGATTTCCGTCCCAACTGGATAGTTACCTCTTAAAAAAAGAGAGAGAGAATACTTGATAACTGAACTGAGTCACCCTAGAAACGAAAGAGCTTATTCGGCAAATGTTACTGTTTGAACGCCGAATGCATAACACTTGTAACATTTTTATCTACAGAGACATCGAAGAAACGTGAACCTGAATCGGACCAGTGTACAATATTTAACTGTTTTACTTTCTTACTGTTTCTTAGTATTCTTGTAGTTCTTTCCAGACTTCTGAGTAAGGTGACCATACGCAGCACTCTCATTTACTCCGCACTGAATGCTCCAACGGCAAAGACAATACTACTGGAAACCAAAGATCGCATCCCTCGTACTCAAGAACCTTTGTGGCGTAACATATCGACTATAGGAGACCTCTGTTGAAAAAAAAAAAAAACTGCAGTAAACAGATATTGAATGTGGCGCCCCGAATAAAATGAGAGCTCACACCACTTTCACTGTATACGAAAAACATATACCTTACAAATTTAGCGACGATGACTAGTATCGCTGTATTCTAACTTTTGTTAAGATTGTAAGCAAAGCACTAAAAGTCTCTAACATGAGCCACGTACGTATCCATGGCCGAGTATCCATTTTCTTACACTAGGTCCACTTAGCAGTGTATTGCGGTCTGCTAGTATTCTTCGGCCTTACATTTAGCACACTTTGGTCGGTGTTCGTGAATCGCTACCTGGCTAAATCTTAAGCCGTTTAGAAATATTACTGCAGTATCCGTTGTGTGGAAACCCTGTAAACAGGAGAACGAATATTTTAAACGAGAAATGACCGGCACGACTTATCCCGAAATTGTAACAGTTATACCGTGCGTTCCGGCAGAAAGTTCCTGGTCTGTAATTTCGCTTACTCCTGTACGTTCCCCGATTTTTATCTTCACCCCCCCGTAAAGCCAGAATGCTTTATGAGCTTTCGATTTTCGGTTGTCCCGTTACTCACAATTATTACTGAATAATGTTGTTGAAATTTATTACTGCTGTCAGCAACAGGAATGGATTAAGTAATGGTTACAGATTACAGTAGTAAATAACGATTAAGCTTGTGGCTATTAATTACCTTCTAGGAGGTGTAACGATAGTGGCAACTAGAAAATTTAAGTCGTTCAGAGGCCACAGTGGTTCCAAAGAAGTTCAGGTCCGCGATAGTTATTAAGACGCAATACTTATCTTTCTTGCGCTAACAGCTGTCATTGTCTAAACGTGCTTCAAATAACTCAGGTCACCGACGTACTTCAGTATAAAATTTGAAGATAATTCAAAAACATGGAAATTTGCCCAAAGATATGTAAAGTGTTTCTGTTTGATGCTGGTATCAGCTCTTCCAGCTGTTCACTAGAATCGATTTCAGAACTTAGAAGTAACCATGGAGATAAGTACACCGAGGTGTATACAATTGAGATGTCATCTCAAGTAGTGGACCTGCACATATTTAAGTGGAGTTTAACAAACAACGTAAAGTGCGTCCCAGAAATAGAGCGTTTAGGAAAGCGTGCAAACATTTCAGATATTAAAATTTTCAGTCAAGAATAAAAATTTTGATTACGATATGCATGGATGTGAGTTATTAGGAAACAATCGTCTATTTCATTATAATAAGCTGATGTTTGTAGCCACAATAAACTGTCTGGGGCTGTAAGAATTATTTAGTTCGTATGTAATATACCCTGAGCCGTGGCGCTCGTTACTGGCACGCCAGTCTCTGGGATGTCCATTATCGACCCTTCGATGTTTCTTATCTTTACTTGACTTGTTGTTTTCCGCATTCGCGGATCGAATGGCAGTTGACGTTTTCTCGGGCTACCTGCTGAGACGCCGCGAGGTACGAGGTGGAAGCAACAAAGTCTATGTGGAGTTGATTGTACGCGGTCTGCTGGTTCATCATGGAGGATATGTGTTGGCTGCCTGCCTGTCTGCTCTCCTGATTTTGCTCGCCGTGCCTTGCGACTGCCTAGCTTGGGTTGCTGCCTGGTGTATCCTACACGAGCCATAGCAGCCAGCAGAAGTTAAGCAGCCTTTTGTTTCTCTAAGAAAAGGAGCAAATGTATAAGACCTTTTGTAACCATTTTCGGTGGTCTATTAAGTGTGGCCTTCGCGTTTACACTGCCTTTGGGGAGAGCTAATTCTTTTAAATTTAAAAATTTGGGGTCCCCTGTTGGGGATTTTATTTGAATTTTCTCTTTGGGGTTCCTTCCTTGTGCTTGGTTAAATGTTTACTTGTATAGCGGGAAGTGACTCCGGCATTTGTTTTTTCAATTAAGTATTGTCATCCCTTCGAGCGACCTTGTGTCACTCCTCGTTAATTAATGATGGTTTATGTATTCTTAATTTTCAATTGGCCATTTGAATTTATATTTTGGAGTGCAGTATACCACTAAGGCAACTTTATTGTATACCACCTTGTGCCCCGGTCTAGTACCTTAATTTTCAGTGGCACGAGTTAGCTCCACTACCAGTTTTACTGATGTGCTCCCTTAAAAATTTTGTATTGTATAAGTTTGCCCCATGTGTTTCTGGGAACACAGAGATGAGCTTTAGTGTGACTTCAGTGCTAGTCAGTTAATGGAATCTTCATTTTGGCTTGGCTTCCACTGAAGAGTTTGAGTGGAGCGTAGTGTGTTTGATTTGTTATTCATTTAATTACTGTAAGTTTGTTTATTTAATGGGGAGCCAGACATTTAATGACTGTTGCTATTAACTCCCCTAGTTGCGGGGTGTTGCTAATACGTTCCAAATGGCCTACTACTTATTCAATGGCAAGGCTGTTGATTAGTTGGTTACTGTGAGTACAAATTCACGCTTTTTATTTGTTACCGAAATTGTTGAAGGGTCTGTGTTGTGATTCAGTCACTAGCTACGTGTTTGAGCTAAATTGATATAAACTTTACATTGCCTCCTTAAAATTTATTGCCAGCAGAAACCCTTCAGACATTTAAGTTTTGTCACTGCTTATGATAACCTTTACTGGGAGCAATATTTCATGTAGTTAAATTTTGTCTCAAAATGTGTATTTCTCTGATGTAATAAACGAGTGATAAAAGAAAAAAGCAAAGCGGCCTGGTCCTTCCCATTGTGTCCCGTTTGTAACACGTATCATACCCTTTCTACATTTACCAGTTAGTAAGAAATATGGGCATTAGAGGTCTATAAATGAGGTGTAAATCACAAAAAAACATAATTGTAAAACTTAACAAACCATGAAATCTTACATGTTATTAGAAGTGGTGAAGCAAATAAAGGAAAGGAATACAATGGAAGCGTACCGACCATTTGCGACAATACTAAGACATAGATTAATAAGTTTGTAGAGTTAACATTTGCCAGTTTCATTCGGTTCCTATTATAGTAGAAAATCATCAATGATAAATGGTCTGTCTTGCTTTTAAGATATATTAGTCTTCTAGACACTCGATATTTACGAAGCCCTACAACACCTAATTATTTCTTAATCAAGTATTTTATTAATCGACAAAGTGAACTCCTTACAGCTATTCAAATACCGATGGCAGGTGAACATATTCATCCAAATGAATAATTTACCAAACTGATCTTGGTGTTTGTGATTGAGAGTTATCACTTACGGTAGCGTTGCTGTAGTGACTAACCATTCCACATTTGAAAAAACATGTTTGGTGTCAAAAAGCAGAAATCATAAATAATAGATGCACGGACAAAATGTGTAATACATAAAACAGTAAATCACCAGTACATTTTTCTTTAATACACCTTCGCCTTAAGACACAAGAATTGACTAACAATAAGTGATTTTGAGGTGCAGCAACAAAACTTCAGGGTAATTTTAAAAACACTCTCGCTCTGAACATCTAGTACGAGGATGAAGATTACATTTGATACTACACTGGTGTACAAAACTTGAGGAGAGTAACTTTCACACGATGTGACACTGCCAAGAAACTAAGCTCGACAGAACTTCTGGCGTACACAGAAAGAACAGTTACAGTACAGTATTATCCCCTTGCGCTTTCTGATGCGATCACGGATTGTCATCCATAAAAATGAAAAATGGCTCTGAGCACTACGGGACTTAACATCTATGGTCATCAGTCCCCTAGGACTTAGAACTACTTAAACCTAACTAATCTAAGGACATCACACAACACCCAGCCATCACGAGGCACAGAAAATCCCTGACCCCGCCGGGAATCGAACCCGGGAACCCGAGCGTGGGAAGCGAGAACGCTACCGCACGACCACGAGATGCCGGCCATAAAAATGAAGTCAGGGCCCAATGCACCCATAAAAAGTCGCACAAAGTGAAGATGGTACAGTGTCACAATAATATTGATTGGTGAGTGCATCATGTCAAAAATTTGGAGGCCAGAACACACATGCAAAATTTTGAATCTCTACGCCATAGCACGTAGACTACCGAACTGACCATTTTCGATAATGTTTCTGGGCACATTACGTGTTACTGTCTCTCACCGTATGAGGTTAAGTCCAGAATTACTACTCAGTCTCATTCTGGTCTCCTCCTAGAAGGGCATGTGACTACATTCCTCACTGGTCTAATCCCTTCGACCCTGGTACCACTGCAAACGGTGTCGCCTGTGTACAACACATTGTACTGGTCGTCGGTCAGAGAGACCAGTGCCATGCAGTTCACGTGTCACTGTGTAGCTTGAGATTGCGTAACCTGCAGTCTGTTAAATGCGGCCGCAATTGAACTCGCTTTTAGACGTGGGTCCCTTTTTGCCTATTGCACAATGCAGCAGTCATCTGTAAAAGTATTGACCGTCGTCGAACACTTTTACAAACTTAAGAGGCAACTTCCTTGCACAAAAAAAGAAAAAAAATTTCCAGCAAACAAAGGTCTGAAAAACAATCGTTTTCGAGTAATTAATGAAAATTTAATATTTAAGTGATAGGAGCTCTTCAGCTCATAAACTCAAAATAAATGTTCGAAATGTCCTCCTCTTGCTTCTAAACAAGCAAGATTTTTTCTAACCATGGACTGCCGCATCCTTTCAGATAATCCCTGACAGTTTTGAATGGATTCGCCAGCTTCCGTAACAAGTTGAAGAAGAGTTACTGCATTCGGGTGGTTCGTTACTGAGATCACTTGTTTCAAGTGCTCCCGATTATAATCATCCAAAGAACTGAGGTCATTGTAACGCGGAGGCCAAGGAAGTAATTCTCCTTTACCGATCCTTATGTCATAATAGGTAACATCCATTGATTCTCGAACACTGATACTGAATTGTGCTGGAACTCCTTACAGTACAAACTACATACTTCTTCTTAATTGTAGGGTCACATCTTCTAGTAGGTCTTTGAGGAGTTTCTGAATAAGTCTCTGGAGACAGTACCTGTAAGACGCGTTGGGACAAACTATGATCCTATCAGACAGTCACCTAAAACTGAAACCAACACATTACTTTTAAACTGATGGTTACGTATAGCCTGTATTGTACTGCGATTGGCCCAAATATGTTGGTCATGGATATTTGTTATTCCATACCTTCCAGTCGCTGCCTTACCTGTGAACAAAACTGAAGAGACAAACAACGGATTAGCAGCTTGCGCAACAAAGCACTGGAAAAAGTTATCATGTGATGCATGATCGGCAGGTATAAGGCCCTCACACGTTGAAGATAATACTGATACATGAGTTGCTCGTAAAGTATCCTTCATGCTGAACTTGGAGATGTACCAAGTACCAGTGCAATTTGTCTTCCGCTGACAGCTCTTCTTGGTGAGGCCTACAAGCAACAGGTGGTCTTCCTGGATTAATAGTGATGCGTAAATTCGGGTTGTAGTGGAATAGGGCTCAGGAGAAAAACAATATAAAATACCTTTTACTCAAGAAAAACAAAGTTGAAATCAACTTCACCCCAGAAAATAGATTCGGGCCGAAAGTAATTTACAATAAATAACAGCTTAGAATATCTGGCCTCAGTTCTCAAGCAGAAAATTTTCAAATAACTTCCGGGAATTCAGCCAGATAACACTTTAAGCATCCGCCGATATTTCGGCGGGAGGCCACTCCGCCATTTTCAAGGTAGACTGCAACGGACAGGCGACGTACATGCAAATTTAAAACCTCGGTTCTCGGACTGATGCAGGAAAGATAACACACACACTGAACACTAGTGCCATCAAAGACGACCAAAGTCAGAGCTATGGACAGTGAGACTATGAACTCGCAGGTGAGGTAGCATTGACTCGGTCCCTCTATTGTTTGACAAGGGAGAGAATCAGATTCCAAACAGAGTTTAAACAAAATCCTCCATCAGTGTTAACGACGTTGCTCGCTAATTTAATCTCAACTGCCTCCTTAATAACACTGTCCCAATATCTGGACGTGCATGCCAATATCTCGGTGTTATTATATAACATTGGGTGACCAGTATCCGAGCAATGTTCGGCAATAGCAGATCTACTTGGCTGCAGTAATCGTGTGTGCCGTTTATGCTCAGTACATCAGTCCTCCACGGTCCTGATAGTTTGACCAATGTATGCCATGCCGCAGCTACAAGGAATGCAATATACACCCGCCTTACCCAGACCAAGATCATCCTTAACAGAACTCAAAAGCGCACTAATTTTAGATTGAGGTCGGAAAACACATTTCACATCGTATTTCCGTAAAATACAACCGATCTTGTTGGAAGTGCTTCCTACGTAAGGCAGGAAGGCATAGACTTAGGTGTCGACTCAGAATTATCATCAGTCACCCGATGTTCAGTTGGTCGATAGCGCAACGCCCGCTCAATCTGTCTATAGCTATAACCATTTAGACGAAATGTAACTTCAAGATGGGACAGCTCAGCTGGCAAAGACTCAGCGTCAGAAACGACATTTGCCCTGTGTACAAAGGTACGAAGTACCCCTTCACGCTGAGCCGGATGGTGACAACTATTAGCATTTAAGTACAAGGCGATGTGAGTACGTTTCATCTGGACTGCATGTCCTAATGATCCATCATCCTTCCTCCTAACCAACAGGTCAAGAAAGGGAAGGCAACCGTACTCTTCCACCTCCATCGTAAAACGAATGTTCGGGTGGACCGAGTTCAGATGTTCTAGCAAGGCATTCAAATTCTTCCTGCCATGAGGCCAAACAACAAAGATATCGTCAACATATCTAAAGTACCAGGCGGGTTTCAAAGGCTTCGAGGAACGTGCATTCGAGTCAGCGCCTTTGAAAGTTGTATACGCCAGGAGAAACTCCGGTCTCATAAGCAGAAAATTGATAACGCCATTACTTTCTGAAATTAATCACAGGACAATCACTAGAACACATTTCTGTGATATAACTAAGACTACTTGCGTAACCACACAATTAAATATACATCTACGACCACTCCCATTAACAACTATTTACAGAAGCACAGCTACAATTCACCATCTATGAGTCTGCTTGCGGAAGGTTTCTTAACGTAATGTTCTGTACAATACGAGATAAAACAGATCACTCTAATATGGTAATATAATAAGGTAATTTTCGATACAATGATTTAAACAAAATCAGTCATAATAACAGGATCACTTTCTGTACAATCAATACATTTAAAAGAAGGCTGTTTGTTTGTTTATTTGTTTGTTTGTAATTCATTTGGTAAAATTTTGCACACGTTACCTTCAAGGC
Organism: Schistocerca nitens; assembly: GCF_023898315.1. Classification (NCBI taxonomy): domain Eukaryota; kingdom Metazoa; phylum Arthropoda; class Insecta; order Orthoptera; family Acrididae; genus Schistocerca; species Schistocerca nitens. The sequence goes on along the minus strand of NC_064620.1, from coordinate 194,299,653 downwards.
AAAAAAGAAGACCACTGTCTACATAGGATTTCGTAATCTCACTTGAAAAATGTCTGTATCTAATATACAAAGGGGAGAGGCTGTTACCAAAAATCTTTGAAAAAATCTACACACTCGCATGAAACAACGAAGAAAATTAATCAAAAAATAAATGCTTAGCAAACGAAATATATCATGGTAAAGTGACTATAATTCTAAGTGCGAGAATAAATTACAGCAGCAATATCCGTCTTGAAAATAGTGTCATAGGATGTCACTAAATCGCGGGACGAGCGAACGCTCGAGAATTTGACATAAACATGATTACAGACTCGTATTTGTTGATTAGTTGCCTGTGTTACGTGTGACACATACCTTAGAAATCTAGAAGATGTTGTGGTCCTTATTTCACAGTTATTTTTATTATTAAACTCCACAGTTTAATACAAACGCTAAGACAAGTTGTGGATATATTACCAACAAAAGTCACTACATCCTGGGCAGGTCAACAGATTGAACAGAACCCGTGATTTCCAAAACTGTTACGTAAACTTTCCGAACTCTTCGATTCGTGCTCAAGCACCACCCTATTATTTGAGAAGACCGAAGGAGCGATCTGTTTTACTTGCTAAAAACATGCAACACCCTAGATTGCATAAATATTTCTTTATTTAAGACAACCGGTTTCTATAGACTTTGCTGTTATTTTCGGTCTTATAAAACCTTTTTGTTATTAAACATGTTCATTACACGTTGGACCTCACCCAAAAAGAGTATCTTTACCCACATGACAGCTTGGCATGAGGTTCAACGTAAAATGAACACGTTTCACATGCAAAACTTTATTTTAAGACCTGAAGATGACATCAACGTCTGTCGAAACCTATGGTCTTGAATTAAGAAATATTTATGTGATCTAGGCTACTGAACGTTCTTACCTACCTGAAACAGTGAGAACTGGGCTGAAACAATATCAGAAGAATTTTTTTTAAAAACCCCAATGAAATACTTATAGCAAAATGTAACAACAGATAACGCACCTTATCATCTTTTGGTACAGGGAAATTAAAGTCTGCCAAAATTTTCTTCAAGAAATGAATTGTGAATGCTAACAGAAACTGAATCAGTTCCTGTCGAATTTTAACAGAATCATCGAAATTTTGTTTATCGAACATCTGTTGATCGAACACTGATAACAAAGTACAACTCAATTTCCTCCAGAAGCGAAAGTTTGAAAGTCGTTTACATCGCCATTTCTTATGTGACTGTGCTAATTTTAGTACTTTAAAATTCTGACTTGTTTACATCAGCTAGAACTAGAAGGCAATAAGTTTACTTAAGGCAGATATCAGTTCACACCTAATGAAGCGCCGCCAAGGAGAAGGAAGTTTATTCGTCAGAAAAGCGCTGCGGCTAAAAGACAAAATGCTATTCAGGCGTCGGAAACACCCGGAAACGGAGCTTCTTCTACACCGTGAGCGTTTGAGAACTTCTACGTCTAGGGCAAGGGAAACTTTGGAGCGAACAGAGCTTCGTCTACAGAAGATTACCATGCTACTTCATTCGCTATCAGCACCAACAAGGCACAGGCCAGTGACTTTGTATGGCAGATATTATATATCCCGGGCAACGCTGGTAGGGCAGCTAGTGGCACGTATAAATCATTCAAGCTCACAGCGTACAAATAACAAAATCAATATTGCTCTCATAAAGAGGGAACATCCGCACGCCCAGCGTGTCACCACATACTACCATTATCATTGCATTGTGCCAAGGGCCGATCACGCCTAATATTAATGATCATACGATACACTCAATGCACAGCCTATAGTCTCCACTGTACATAATGTGACACCACTCGACCAATCAAAAGAGTGACTGTCTTTTAATCGGGAGGCCCCAGACTGCGTCTGCAGTGCAGTCGCTGTCCTCTCGCCAGGCAAAATATACCAACAGTCCCACTGGGCTGTAAGTGCCCGAAAAGCGTCTTATTATTCTTGTTGATCATTAATTTCGTCCATAGCTCCTCGGATACAAGCTTGGAGAAAGCTTCTCGCTCTAGGATCTCCACCAGTTCACGGCATACGTCCACCACCCGCTCCGCGAGCGAACACCAGACTGCCTGGACGGCCTTGCTCATGGCACGCCACGTTATCAGGAACAGCCTCTACCCTCCAAAAGACAATTCCGGGTTGCTGTCTCTTGCCCTCGATGGAATGAAGGCCATTTCGTGCCAATGCTAGCAACCCAAGGTCCAACTACTCCGTCTCGCTCACCCACTGGCCAATACAAGGCTCTTATGAGCCCAAGACCTTTGCACCAGTTTTTCGCTGCAACATTTAGTCTCATAGCGGCACAAATTCACGGCACAAAAAAAGAACGAAACCAGTTGCACTGAACTTTGACACAACCATGTAAAACTGTCAGAAAAGTTTTTCTTCGAGGACTTTGGAACGAAGTTCATTTGCAAGTCACAATGGTCTGAACGGCAGCTACACCGTGAAAACATTAACTTTAATGTGAATTTCTCCAGTTCATCGTTTTGTCAAGGTCCATGTTGCTGACACTAAGTCTTCTCACACTTCATCATTGTTTACAGACAAGATGTTTCAGTAGGGGCAGATGTCCACAAATCGTTGTTTTCGTTCGGGAGACAAGGTGTGTGGGACAAACTTTGCACATATTTCTTTTTCGAAATTTAGAGATGTTGATCCACTGCGATTTGTAACGTGATAATATTGACACTCAAAGGGCGCACGTCCACTATTTAACACTGCGTGGTTATAACTGACTGGTCGAATTCGTACCTGTTGTTTGCAGTTGTTACTTCAACCTGCCGCTGTAGTTACTGCGCCGGCGTTGCTCAGACACTGGGAATGAAGTTAGTCTCGGAACTTTGTTCTCAGGCGTGGTAAATCTGACGAGGTAGTTCCCTATGTTTGTATTTTCCTAAGGAGTACAAAACTAAGTCATTTTCTTTGAAATAAGAGTCGTTTACTTTGTTACAACCATCCAAGACAAATGTAAATGATTATTTTCCAAGCAGTAGCACGCTTTCGACCTAATTGTACTTCAGAATTATGGGCAGCGAATAAGATGAAACGATAACTGAACATGTTTTGTAGCAATTTTTAGTTCAACAGCGAAATTCTGTGATCGATTTAACTGTGAACGATGTACAGCGACATTTGCAGTAATCTCAACAGTAATAATGAACGCTCGGAAGCGGCTTGTAACACAGTTGTTCGATGGGTACCTTAGCTAAATTACTTTTGAGACTGTACTGCATTGAAAACATTAAGAGGAATGTATAAATGAGTGTAACACGAAATGTATCCAGAATTTTAAAGGAAAAAGTTCATACTGACTGTCGACAACGCTCTTAATTATGATGCTGCATCCAGGCGTTGTCTCACAAATCTGTCTGCCAACCTGTTAGATGAAGATTCTGGACCTCTCTCGCCACCGATGTAGATCACACGCAGTGCTGGGTTATTGCATTACCATTTGCATTAACAAATTATCTTTGTGTGCACAGGGTTGTCCAGCTTTCAATTACGAGATGCTGTGGATGTCATTAACCTATGGAGCCGGTCCGGTTCGAAAACTGTCGTAATGTTGCGTTTTTAATCTACACTATCTACTTCTCTTTGTATTTCACACCTGTGAAAATTGCGCTATTGTTAACTTGGCACTCTTATAACTACTGCTGGTAGTATGGTGTCCGTTATTTTGTGTTTTTATTTTATATTAAGGTATGTTTGTACGTCGAACTCCAATTGTTCTTTTATTGTGGAAAATGCAGTTATGTTAACATAGCACTTGGCACATCCGTAACTCCTATTTGCTGCATGGCCTTTCCTGCGCCCCCCGCCCCAATGTATATATATATATATATATATATATATATATATATATATATATATTGAGTAACACACACACACACACACATATCCCCTCATCAGGAGCCTGGGAGTAGAACGTACACCTGGAGGGTACTCACATCCACGTACTCCTGTTTGGCGCCATAGGAGACGTGCTTACGGCCCAGGTCCTGCAGCAGTGTCAGCAGCTTCTCTTCAGGCTCGTACAGTCGCGCCACAGCCTTCTGCACGAACGCCATCACCCTGGAGCAGGAAACACGTGTCGCTGTTAGTCACTACCGGATCGTCTCTAACGAAAAATAAATAAGAGCTGCTGAGGGTAAACGTTACTGTCAGATTTACAGTTTAACATTTTATTTTCAGGAAAAAAGAAGAATGTTTACTCAGGAAAGATATCATATTTAATACATAGTTATCGAATTTCATGAGCTATGGGCTGTCTGAATGTGTTATTCTGGAGACCAGAAATATAAACTAATAAGTCAAACTTTGCGACCACTTATTATTTATTTATAATATCAGCTACCAGTTACTTTCATTTGTTTAATCTAATGTAATACAACGCGTTTCGAACATGTTCTGTTCTTAATCAGGCGTTTACACATACATACACAGAAATTTTACTTAAGATAAATTATCTTAAACTAAATTAACCTAGAACTTTTTGTCCATTGTTCGTTACAGTAGTGGCTGGTTTGGCATTTGAGTGAGAGGAGGGGGGGCGTGGATGGTCAGATATCGATGTCAGTGATGTCTTCTGCAGGTTTTTGTTGTTGTTGGTTATTTATGACATCACAGCCTGCATAGGATGTAGATAGATTAGCACCAGTTATGTGTTGCGGAAATCGTGTGAAAGGCTTTTATATGAGAGTTGATCACTTACGATTTTATCGCCTTGTACCTTCACTTGCATCACTGGTGTAATGGCGGAACTGTTCAGTAGCATTACACTATTGCACTTTGTATTTTGTCAGTATATAAATGCACGATGATGAACAGAAGATGTTCGAATCGTGTTGTGTTATGTTAGATTAAGCACAAAATAATTAAAAGTGACTGGTGGCAGAAATTACAAATAAATAATTATCCCACACAGTCACGGTTCACAAACGTAACCATTATGGCCGAAAATAATTATGACCACTGCCCAACGTGACGTTGGATGTCGCCTTTGGCGTTGCCGGCACGTGACACGGATGGGGGATCGCCCTAACAAAAATGTGGCTGCAAATTGGAAAATCTATTGATATACGTGCTTTAACACAGGTCAGATTATTATTACGTAGAGCGTGTGAATGAATATCTCGAAAATGGCAAAGTTGGTCGAATGTTCACGTGGTACTGTCGTGAGAATGTACGGAAAATGGTAGACGGACAGGGAGGCTCTAATAGGCTCTAAGACGGGCGGTGTGGCCGAGCAATTCTAGACGCTACAGTCTGGAACCGCACGACCGCTACAGTCGCAGGTTCGAATCCTGCCTCGGACAAGGATGTGTGTGATGTCCTTAGATTAGTTAGGTTCAAGTAGTTTTAAGTTCTAAGGTACTAGCCGGCCGCGGTGGCCGTGCGGTTCTAGGCTCTGCAGTCCGGAACCGCGGGACTGCTACGGTCGCAGATTCGAATCCTGCCTCGGGCATTGGTGTGTGTGATGTCCTTAGGTTGGTTAGGTTTAAGTAGTTCTAAGTTCTAGGGGACTGATGACCTAAGATGTTAAGTCCCATAGTGCTCAGAGCCATTTGAACCATTTTTTTCTATGGGAATGATGACCTCAGAAGTTGAGTCCCATAGTGCTCAAAGCCATTTGAACCATTTTGAATAGGCTCTAAATGGCTGGACGTTCCAGTTCACAGAACTGGGGTCGGAGGCTTGTCTGTTTTGTAAAATAGGATGGATGTGATGTGTGTCATCTACGCCGAAAGAGCACAATAATGGTGCACGCGCAAGTGTTTCGGAGCACACCGCTCATCGTATATTGCTGAAAATGAAGCTGAGAGAGTAATGTGTCGTTAGTGGATACTAGTTGGTACAATAAGTGTTCTCGTATTTAAAACTGCTTGGTGTGCAGAGGTCATGTACACTGCAGCGCCAAAGAAACTGGTATAGCCATGCGTATTCAAATAAAGAGCCATGTAAACACGCAGAATACGGCGCTGCGGTCAGCAATGCCTATATAAGACAACAAGTTTCTGGTGCAGTTGTTAGATCCTTTACTGTTACTACAGTGGCAGGTTGTCAAGATATAAGTGAGTTTGAACGTGGTGTTATAGTCGACGCACGAGCGATTGGACACAGCGTCTCCTAAGTAGCGATGAAGTAGATATTTTCCCATACGACCATTTCATGAGTGCACCGTGAATATCAAGAATCGTCTAAAACATCAAATCTCCGACAATGCTACGGCCGGAAAGGGATCTTGCAAGAAAGGGACCAACGACGACAGATGAGAATCGTTCAGCGTGACAGAAGTGCAGTGCTTCCGCAAACTGCTGCAGATTTCAGTGGTGGGCCTCCATCAAGTGTCAGCGTGCGAACCATTCAACGAAACAGCATCTATATGGGCTTTCGGAGCCGAAGGCCCACTCGTGTACTCTTAGTGACTGAACGACACAAAGCTTTAGGTCTCATCTGGGCCTGTCAACACCACCATGGGACTGTTCATGACTGCAAACATGTTGCCTGGTCTGACAAGTCCCGTACCTATTTGTATCGAGCGTATCTACACTTCTGGAAATTGAAATAAGAACACCGTGAATTCATTGTCCCAGGAAGGGGAAACTTTATTGACACATTCCTGGGGTCAGATACATCACATGATCACACTGACAGAACCACAGGCACATAGGCACAGGCAACAGAGCATGCACAATGTCGGCACTAGTACAGTGTATATCCACTTTTCGCAGCCATACAGGCTGCTATTCTCCCATGGAGACGATCGTAGAGATGCTGGATGTAGTCCTGTGGAACGGCTTGCCATGCCATTTCCACCTGGCGCCTCAGTTGGACCAGCGTTCGTGCTGGACGTGCAGACCGCGTGAGACGACGCTTCATCCAGTCCCAAACATGCTCAATGGGGGACAGATCCGGAGATCTTGCTGGCCAGGGTAGTTGACTTACACCTTCTAGAGCACGTTGGGTGGCACGGGATACATGCGGACGTGCATTGTCCTGTTGGAACAGCAAGTTCCCTTGCCGGTCTAGGAATGGTAGAACGATGGGTTCGATGACGGTTTGGATGTACCGTGCACTATTCAGTGTCCCCTCGACGATCACCAGTGGTGTACAGCCAGTGTAGGAGATCGTTCCCCACACCATGATGCCGGGTGTTGGCCCTGTGTCCCTCGGTCATATGCAGTCCTGATTGTGGCGCTCACCTGCACGGCGCCAAACACGCATACGACCATCATTGGCACCAAGGCAGAAGCGACTCTCATCGCTGAAGACGACACGTCTCCATTCGTCCCTCCATTCACGCCTGTCGCGACACCACTGGAGGCGGGCTGCACGATGTTGGGGCGTGAGCGGAAGACGGCCTAACGGTGTGCGGGACCGTAGCCCAGCTTCATGGAGACGGTTGCGAATGGTCCTCGCCGATACCCCAGGAGCAACAGTGTCCCTGATTTGCTGGGAAGTGGCGGTGCGGTCCCCTACGGCACTGCGTAGGATCCTACGGTCTTGGCGTGCATCCGTGCGTCGCTGCGGTCCGGTCCCAGGTCGACGGGCACGTGCACCTTCCGCCGACCACTGGCGACAACATCGATGTACTGTGGAGACCTCACGCCCCACGTGTTGAGCAATTCGGCGGTACGTCCACCCGGCCTCCCGCATGCCCACTATACGCCCTCGCTCAAAGTCCGTCAACTGCACATACGGTTCACGTCCACGCTGTCGCGTCATGCTACCAGTGTTAAAGACTGCGATGGAGCTCCGTATGCCACGGCAAACTGGCTGACACTGACGGCGGCGGTGCACAAATGCTGCGCAGCTAGCGCCATTCGACGGCCAACACCGCGGTTCCTGGTGTGTCCGCTGTGTCGTGCGTGTGATCATTGCTTGTACAGCCCTCTCGCAGTGTCCGGAGCAAGTATGGTGGGTCTGACACACCGGTGTCAATGTGTTCTTTTTTCCATTTCCAGGAGTGTATTTGTAACGAGCGGATGGACGTATACGGTTATGGAGACAGCCTCATGCATGTCAGCAGGGAACTGTTCAAGGTGGTGGAGGCTTTGTAATGGTGTGGGGCGTGTGCCATTGGAATAATACGGGACCCCTGATATGCCTAGATACGTCACGTACATAGCCATCCTCTCTGATCACCTGTATCTATCCATGTCAATTGTGCATTCCAACAGACTTGGGGAATTCCAGCAGCACAACGTGACACCCCATACGTCCAGAATTGCTACAGAGTGGCTCCAGGAACACTCTTCTGAGCTTAAACACTTCATATGCCCACCAAACTCCCCAGAGATGAACATTATTGAGCACTTCTGGGATGCATTGCAACGTGCTGTTCAGAAGAGATATCCATCCCGTCGTACTCTTACGGATTTCTGGAGAGCCCTGGAGGATTCATGGTGTCAGTTCCCTCCAGTACTACTTCAGATATTAGTCGAGTTCATGCCACTTCATCTTGCGGCACTTCTGCGTGCTCACGGGGACCGTACACAATATTAGGCAGGTATACCAGTCTCTTTGACTCTTTAGTGCAGCTCTATGAAACTTAGTCCATACGCATAAAGAACTGCTGCGGTACACTGCGTAACAAAGTTAAGGAATCACTTTTTGAAACCCCTTAACTGTCTACCATGTGGACTATAAGTTGGAAAATTGCCTCAAAGTTTCCTACAGCCTTCCTCCGTGACGGCGCAAAAGTGTGAGTTCCGGCGCCTTCACTCTCGGACTCAGAGACGCTTCAAACAGTGGGGTGTTGCCACATGGGGAAAAGACGGCCACAGCTGAGAATTTCATGTTCGGGTAGCGCTAGGATGGATATCTTATGTCACATTGGCACCATATTTCGCCAAATTTCTCTTCAAGGCCAGCGAGGATTTGTCACTCGGTGGAAAGGTCGTCAGACCGCCTGTTAACCACATTTCTCCTTTTTCTTTGGCGCTCTGCTGTGGAGGTCAGATCTGCGACGCCCAACGTTGAAATCGTGGGGTTTTCTTACGAGTGGTCGACGAAAATATTTCTGGCAAATACACACACACACACACACACACTCATTTCGTTCGAAAAAGATAGTTCGCAGTGCAATGGGCAAGAAGACCACTTACTGACAAACTTTTACACTGTGACACCTCCTGGGAGGTTCAATCCTTATGTAAAGACATCGTGTGATAGTATATAAAGTGAACGCGGTCCCACCCCTTAGAGTGCAGTGCGATCGCAGTTTTTCTTTGGTGTTCGTTGTGAACCACTAAGGATCGTTAAAAACCATTCCACGAAACTTTAATATGATCAGAAGCAGCTCCTGTTTCACGTCCTGCTGTTGCATGATGACAGAGGAAAGGAGCACTGGCGCATTCATCGAAACAACGAGACATTTCGTAGAAAGGTTGTGGACAATTGCGGTTGCTAACAAACGGTGCCCTTTCAGGATTGAAGTGTCAGAGAGGTGTCAGTAGCATGAAAGAGTGTATGGAACGTCTTTCTGTAGTTCGTTGGAAACTGTCATTTTCAACTGGGCAATACGTGGGAATCAACGTCCCAAAGAAAGGGATAGTTTCATTGATGCCCTTTATGCCGTCCTCTGAGGCCTTTTTGTGTCGATTCTGAATGGTGATGTGTCTGAAATACTTTATTCGACCATCCACAAGTAAACCCTTGATTTTAACGCTAGGCACCGTGGTTCTGATCTGCATTGTAGAGGCACCAAAAGAAGGTGGGGAACGTTTAGAAGTGGGGCTGTGGAAACCTCCCCGCCGTTTGACACGTGCACTACGATGGCACTGGGCAGAACTGTTGTGAAATTTGGTGGCAACGTGTCGTCATTAACCCACCTTACACGTAACTTGAACTTCTGAGCTCTGGCCTCTTTTCTCGCATGTGTAGACATCTTGCTGTTTGAAGCGTTCTCGAGCCGGAGGTTGAGGTCGAACGGCCCCGCGTTGTTGTTGCAGAGGAGTTTCTAGGCACCTCTGAGCCAGTTTGAAACTTACACGTCGGAATGGGAGACAGTCACGGGGCTTAGGAAATAAAGTGATCCTTTAATTCTGTCATGAAGTGTGTATTGTAGGAGGCAACTGGAAGGAATACACAATAATTCCCAAGAAGTCACTGCGATTCACGATGAATCACTGGATATTACAATAGGCCGGAGATCGTTATTAGTGAATAGTTTTTTATGTATGTTTACACTTCTCGCGATATGATCGTACGTCCAGCACGGCCGAACGTGATACGTTTGATGGTCCAGCTGTTATGCTATGGTGAGACATGACTGCGTGGTCGTAATGACCCTCAAACCTTTGACTTACAATTGTGTGCCAATGTAGTCCATTCTAACGTGTGTCCTTTCGGGTATGCATTCGGGTCTGTCTTCAATTTTATGGACGACAATGCTCCACCGTAATGAACAGTGCAGGTGGAGGAACTCTTGGAACTAGAGGGTAGTCGGTGAATGACGTTGTCTTCCAGTTCCCCAGACAAATTCCATCAATCACGTGTAGTGTGAGTTGGGGAGTCTTACTGCAGCACGTCCATATGCATCAACGAACGTCCAGCAGTGATCAACAACGCTGGTGGAAGAAAGGAGGGCCTTACGGGAAGAACTTACATACATTGTAGGTATCACTCGTGCTCGTTGCAGAGCATAGATTACTATCCGTGGTGATCACACGCTCTGGCAAGCCATTCTCGAATCGGTTGAATCGTGGTGACATCAGTGTAATTATCTTGTCTGAGTAAATTTCTCTTCGCCGCATTGCATACTTCTTTAAGTTACCCTCTGTTTTATACCGTACTGTACTGTGGCAAATCTTTCTACGTATGGTCAATGTTTCATCAACCTATGGTACTTTGTAGTAACATCATTCGAATGTTCGATTCGTCCTTCAGATTTCCACAGATTTGCACACCAGTGTATTCAATCAGCACCGTCATCAGAAGGATCAATATCAGTTATCAACACTGGATATTGTCCCATTTTGTGTCTCCACGAACAGTTTAATGACGATATGATTTTCGTCATTCTCGTATTCGTTGCGGTTGTATGCATCAACCCACTGCAGCCGTATTGTAATTTTCTGATGTAATTTAGTTTGTTATATTTGAACATAAACTTCCATTTCTTCTACATGCTGTTGTTTCTTATACTTTCAATTTTCAATCTGATCCTCAAAGGTCCGGAGATCGTTATTAACGAGAACTCAAAAATATCACTATGCATTTATACTGCTCTTATCAGTTCCGGGAAGAGACCATCAGTCATTGCCGTAAACGATATTTCGTTTTGAGTTGACTTAATGCTGTACGATTTCCGTACCTCAGTAGGTAAAAATGAAAACTTTAAATGATCACGCTGTTGCCTGTATGTCCGTCTGTCTGTCCGACTGTTAAAAATCCTCTTTCTCAGGAACGGGTAGAAGCATTAAGTTGAAATGTATGACACCCACCACCGCCTATGGTCCCCTGACGGTTGAAAAAATTAAGCCGTACAAGTCAATTCAATCAAAAGATGCGACCACTCATGACAAATATTTTGATACTCGCCAACTCAGTCATCAAAACTTCCCGTTGACCTGGAATCATGACATTAGTCAAGGAGCTAGGTTCCACAGTAAAACTAAAGGAAAAATCCGAACATTGTTAAGTTGTAGTTGTATCACAAGAAAAAATTTTTTGGCATTTGCTATTCCAATGTCTCTCCGTCTGTCTGTGACGACTCCTTTATCTCTGGAACGGGTTATACCATATTGTTATTTTTGACACAGACTAAGCTCTATTGCCCCTTGGCGCTGTAAACCTTCTAAGCTTCTGTTAACGCAATAAAAAGGCACAGACATTGATATGACATATTTTGATACTCGCACACTTACTCATCAAGACAAAAATTGTACTTCCCTTTGATCTATAATCATGAAATTCGAAAAAATCCAATGTTTCACAGTAGAAATAAAAAGTCCGAAAGGTGTTAAACTGTTATTAAAACATTAAAAAATATCTTTTTGTCGTCAAGACTTATAATGCATTCGACCTCCGTCAAAAGCATAATAGAAAAGTATTACTGTAGGGAAACATAAAATGTAAGTTGTAATCGCTTAGTAGTAACTAAATAAAACCTATTTTATCAAATCTCTCTCTGCATATGTAAACTGATGTCCCTTGCTCGCTTCTGTTTGTAAGCCTCAGGAACTACCATAGGGATGTTGAAACGCTCTTGAAATTCCTGAGACCGATCTCTTGCCAGTATCGATATCTATGACAGGGAAGAGTCATCGAGATTTATCTATTCATAAAATTAAGTTAGTACGGAAACCTCAGTGCGAGTCCTACTCGCGAGTCCTACTCGTGCTTCGCTTAATTTTAAATATAGCATTTGAGTTATTTTTGCTTTGTTCTTCTCTATGTCTATTTAGTTCGCTAATTGCGAAACGTTCGTATCAAGATTTACAGTGTTCGCCACAGCTAATATTGAAAACTGAGACCGAATTAGGACAGTGGAATCAAAAAGTTCTAGGAGACTTGGATGCACAAACGATCTGTGGGTTATGGAACTGCGGATGTGTGCCCACAATGATTTCTGTATGAAATATTGTGCAAATCAGTCGAAATATATCTGAAATTTCGTGAACTCTCTAACTCAGCTCAAATTTCTCCCATGGCATGTGACTGAGAATCAGGCAGCGGCACATTTTGCTGCTGATGTAAATACGGTATCTAACGCGCCATTACGGACCTTGCCGGATGGACTGAGGAGAGCCTGCATATCGACGTCCATGATAAAGAGACCAGAATCCTGGAGAATATGGTGTCTGGTGTCGTCTCGAAAGTGAAGCGTACAGCTCTCTCCTGGATAAGGTGGAAGAACTCGAGCCGCCAATTGGACATTCTTCTCAAGCTTTACAAGGTGATCCACAGAAGTTTGAAGGCATTCGCCACTGACTGCAGAGACGAGTGTACGACTCGTCTTTAAAGAAGTCCACGGGAACAATAAATCGTGACATGTGAAGTGCTGGAGCTGTCTCTTATTGCTTGTTAAGATACGCCATGGCTCAAATTCTAAGCCAATTAAATGGCGAGATAATCGAAAACTTTTCATTTCAAGTACATAATTTATACCGAATAGGACAGTATCTCACATTTAAGGCAGTGATGACTAGTAACTATGGCGATCCTTATTGAATCGTTGTATCAAGGGAGATGAACATCTGACTACGACTGGAAAGGTCGTTTAAGGGAGATTTATCAGCAATAAAGTTCAACTCCCCAACCACATAGCTTTTTCTTCGACTGGAGGGACAATGGAAACTATCATCATCATTTACATAAAGTACTTGGCCTTTTGGTCAATCCCTTCACCTTCAACACTGATCAAGCCATCTTCCTAAAGACCTTCTGCCTCTTGCTTTATATTGTTTCATCTTTCACAATACATATTGATTTATTATGTCAGTTACATTTTGTCATCATTTCCCTTTTGATCTATCAAACGATACCCAGCCATGTATCTAAGGAAAGTCTTTTCACATCCTTCTATTCTCTTTTCATCTCTCTTCTTAAGAGTCCTGTTTTCAAATCGATAGGGTTACGCTGGTATAGCCATAAACTTATGGAACCTTAATAGAGAATCTCTGTAGACTGTCTGTCCAAATGTTCTGCGTAAAGTTCTACATAAATAGTTAAATAGGTCTAACTTATTTCGTATTTAGTTGTCTGCTCTTATGTAAAACAGCACCCTAAATATTTGAAGGCATTACCCACTACGAAAATCACCCAGTCTATTTCAATCGTAACTCCTATAGACTGACTCCTAAACCACCACTGAGTTTGTGATGAAGACATTCAGACTGTATTCTCTCGCTATTTTACATACATAATGACAGATTCTTGTGAGGCATTTTCTGAGGGGGCCACGCTTCTCAACTCCCCGCCTTATGTCAGCCATACTACATGTGCTATTTATATTTGTATTTTATTTTTCATATGTAAACCATGTACAACTATTATAAGATGAAATGAAATTCATGTGTTTCTTAACATTTCCCATACTTTGTTTCGATTTATTTTATGAAATGCGTTTTCTTAGTCACTGAAGGCAATAAATGTTGATAAACTGAATTTACGGTGTTTTTCTATTAGCTGTGTCACGGTGAATATATAGTCCGAGCATAATCTGCATTTGGAAAACCATGCTGAGCATCAGATAATGCAGTTTCAGCGATTAGCAGTAGAGATAGAGATAGAGCGATGGAGATACGAATATCAGAAAAACTTGCATATTATCTTCCTTTTACTGTATTATGTCATATGTTGCCATATTGTGGAGTGACTCCACAAACGGAGAGAAAGTTGTTACAGAGAAAAAGTGTGTATTAAGATTCATTTGTGGTATAAATTCAAAAATAGCACGCCAAAACCTTTTCAAAGAACTGGATGTCCTAACCGATGCTTTATTCCCTATTGAAGTTTGCTCTAAGTAATATGTCTTCCATCTTCATTTTCCCTGCGCGAGCACGTGATGAAAAGTGATCTACGTTAGAAGGAAATGAAGACACACGTGATCGCTGAACAGTACAGCAGGTACGATTACGGAAAGAAGACTACACACATTGAAAATATCATGCTGACTTTCGTGTGTTTTCGATTGCTGCCAACTTAAGCGACCTGTAAGCTCTGGCTCATACGAAGTGTTGCGAAATATTGCATTGTGTGAGACAATTGAAAAATTAAAATGTACCGTGTGTGTTTAAACATGAATGGCCTTATAATCCGCTTTCGCGAGCCCTTGTTACTTCCATGCCTTATTTATACGACAGCTGCTGAGCGGCACGAGGTGAGCGCATCCGTGGGTTGCCAGTACTGACCAACAGAACAATAAACATTCACTCTCTGACGACCCCTCTGGACTCGCAGGATATGTCTTTGTTTGTGCGTTACTCGTATTCCATTGAGCCAAGCCGTTTTTGTTCCATAGAAGCGTGAACAGCAAAAAGACTGTATGTCGACACCAGGATAGATTATTACATGAGAGCTTTTCGAAATATGTCAGTCAGAGAATTAGAACTGTTGGTAGTACTTCGAGATATCAATATTTATAACGGTGAACTCCGACGAAATATACTCGAGTAGCAGGCGGTCAGTAAGGGATCCGGCTGGATTAAAAATGTTTACTGTAATACGGGAGATACCAGAAAGTACAGGAGAGTTGGTCAGTCTACTCGTAACGACATATTCACAGTTATCTCTCAGACAGTACATTTGCGGACTCATGTTCAGTGAAACTTTTGTTCTTCTTTTATAGTATGTTTTCATCAGTGTCAGTTTTCACTATTAATTATGAGACAATCTATACACAGGGTGAACCAGAACTCCAACGACAAATTGTAAGAGATTATTCAGGGATACCTTTTGAACCCTATATAACCAACTCACGGTCTCTGTCGGCTCGTTACAGAGCTACTGTATTTCGTTTAGTATCCTTCCTCAATTACCTTTATGTCTGTATGCACTGGAAAGATTGTCGATGAAATGTAGTGTGTGTCTTATTTCCATTCGCTCACGGTAACTGCTTCTGACAACAAAGATGCCTTCGTTAAACTCAATGTTGAAAACCATACTGACGTACAGTTTGGACGACAATGTATTGGTCGTTTTGGTCCTGTTCCGTGGCCATCTAAAGCATCAGACAATGCAACGATGGACTTCTTCAGGGGCACATTACAGAGCCTAGTTTAGGAGACTCCCGTTAATACTCGCATGGACCTGTTTGAAAGGATTATTGCAGCCGCAGAAGATGTGCGCCAGTCTCCTGGAATTCAGGAGCATGTAACACAGTAGTGCGTCGCCGTATACTTTGCCTTGACCTGTAGGGAAACGGTTCCTCATTTGTTACATGTTGCTCTGTAGACTGACAGAACAGATTTCTTACACTGTGATAAAAGGGCCCGTGTCTCGCATTAGCCTTGTTTCATTACTTTGTACCTTGCCTTGTAAGTTTTGGGTACGGCACGTTAAAAGATTTTTCACTGTTCTCAAGGTATTTTCTCACAAGTACGGGTGAACTCCGTAACGAAAGTGTCACTGGACACCATGGGTCCCTTATACCAAAATAATCAGAAGGTATCCCAGAACAATTTCTGAGAGTTTCACAAAATTCATAACACAAAGCTGTATTCGTTTCTTTCATTGTGCTACCGGTTTCGGTTAAAGCCGTCATCTGAAAGCTTGTCGGTGGAGTTTTGGTACACCCTGTACAACTTCTCTTATCTGTTCTGCTAAAGTTTATTGGTGATTAAATGTTTACTCTTTAAAAGCTTATTACCAGTTAGAACCTATATCTTTCTTGGAGGTTCTGCAGTTTTCCTCTTGCAAGATACAAGTATTTTGCTACGAAATTTCATAAGCTCGGTCCTCCTGTCCGACGAATAATAGAAACGTTATGACATTTTGCTGTTAAGGCTGTATCCGAAATTAAAGCTATTAAACGATGGATAGTTACAACGAGGTTAAACGATACACCATTGTGATCAAACAACAACAACGATTTAGAAAAATATGATATGAAAGAATTTAATTATCATGTATAATTTTTCGCAAAAGTAGGAATGAATGTCTTGGTATCGAAACGGATTACCCAGCGTAGAATTTCAGGAAAACAGCGAAAACTGTGTTATGTGGTCTGCGATCACAGGTCCACATTGCGTAGGTATAGGGGAAAGTCAAGTGGAGGTTTCTTCAATCGTCTCTCGGTCTGTCAACTCCCGGTTGTCGATTGCTGAGGCCGATACTGTGACTGACGCACTAGAGCCGGCCTGTGCGAGATACTAAACACAGACACAGATTGTATCCCTCTTTTTTAGCGGATAGCAAACTGATGCGGAAAACGCTATAGTTTCCCTGCTGCGGAAGCATTGCACAAACATTGAGGGCGACGTTAAGAAATTAGTAGTACTAAATATTAAATCAACAAATGACTGTTTGGGGTCACAGTGACATATTTTAGTCGGAATGAATTTTGGGCTTGCTTTCCGTCGTCTCTTTTTCTATTTATCTCGTATGTACTTTCATGCATTTCCGATTAATTTTAAATTAAATACCAAGGTATTCAGCAAATCAGAACATTAAGTACAATAAAAGCCTTAGCCGGAACTTTTACGCTGGTACAGAAGGCGTTGCTGTTCGTAGAGTGTTGTACATTTGTATATTATGAACATTCCCGTAACTGGTAAGCTAATGTATCCGGCGTAGTGTCACAAACTGGGCTAAAAAAACGCTCCTAGCACGTGTGGCCAATTATGACGTTGGTTTCCAGTTTAATGGCGTTCTACATGGCAGGAAGAACAGCAAAACAACGCTTCACTATGAAGCGACTGCACGAGAATTTCTACTGCAGTGAGTGGTGTACTCGTATAATGTCCGTCGGAATGTAAGTACGTAGCATTTTCTGCGACTTCACTGCATACTATGTTGGTAATATCTACCAAAAAAGTGTCCTCCACCGTTTACGACCTTTCGACGCAACTGCAAAAAGCAAAAAAGTGAAGCACGAAAAGAACCACAGCTCAGTTTCACATTATGTCATTTCGTAGTATACTTTTTGGAAAATACGTTGATCAATAATAGTCTCTCAATTTCTAATGACTGTTATTCATGAGACTTTCTGTATAACTAACGCTGAATGGAGAATATTTTCCAAAAATTAGTTAAGAACATTCTTTAATGACCATTATGTACCCTACCCTCAATGGATTGGACCAAAACAGATCATAATCAATACAAAATGAAGCAGTGGGATGAATTTTTTTCACTAGAAATAAAATCACTAAGAAAACTTTATGCTAGAAGGGAAAGAACCGGTATGGGAGGAACGCTGTAGCACAATAAATGTTAGAAAAAGCAATACTGATTTTCGGGATTGCGGTTTGAATATATTTAGATTTAGTGAGGTCACAGAAAGTCAGAACATTTTCACAGCAAGACCAAAATGTGAGTTCGTTACTGATATGAAATCGCTAACTTCATTAGTACCAGAATCTGTAATTACAATTCGTACAATTTATAGTTCATCAGGAGACTGTTGGCACGGAGTATGATACTGACATTTACAAAAAGCCGTACACTCCCGCGCAAAGCTAATATACAGACAACTGGATTCACAAAGGTGTCGAAATAACAAGCCGTTTCAATATGATTTCCTACTGCACGACTGCTACGTATTGTATCTCCATGTTACGTGGTGTTGATACAGTTCGTTTGTGGATAGCTTGTTGGCAATGATTCGCCATTTCATTTATTTATCTCCCCTTGTAAATAACGAGTAGACAATCACGTTAGTTACAGTCCCGATGGTAGAACACTATTCATGATATCAGCAACAGCTTCTGGCCGCAGTCTCTGACTTGATGTAGCACGTATTGATTAACCGTCGATGCTGACTATTCATATGGCACACGCGGTGTGATACGATGACGGTATCAGCCCAGTTCTACGTTTCATTGTGCTCACAGCACTTTACCATGGGTCATTAAGATGAAACATTACAGGTAGTTTTGGGGTGTAGTTGAATGTATTATCATTATGTTTGATTTAAAACATTACACTGTATCAAGTAATAACTAACGATTTGGCGACCTAAATAAGTATGGAAATGCCTATTCAAAAATAGGAACGCGTTTATGTGTCTAGATGTATTCCAATTGCACTGAAATTTGCATTAACTGTCTTCTTTTCTCTAATAAGATGCTATTGAACTGTACAAACAAATCATGTGCAATCCTTATGAAATCCATACTTCATTTGTAAAATGATTATTGTTTCGACATTAGTTGTGCTTCAGTAAGACTACAATGCCAGGGAAGATTTTTTAGATGGACGAGTGATGTCAGACATCCATGAAACTGGTCGATTTACTGTCTGAAATATGTTTTTTCTTATTTCATTTGCTCGGATTAGGAGTCATCCTGTGTCAACCTTGTCACCAAGAGTAGCACTTCATCTCTGTCTTACAGTACCAATTTAGATCTCCGCTGCTCCGTCGAATTACACGAAAATAGTTCATTGGGATTAAAAATAAAGATGAAAGGATATCAATGATAAGTTTCGATGATGACGTTTCTATCCTTAGTGAAGAGGAATTACAGAAACTGTTGAATGGAATGAACAGTCTAATGAGTGCAAAATATGAGTTGAGAGTAAATTGAAGAAAGACAGAAATAATAAGAAGTGGCAGAAATGAGAATAGACGTAGGTGAAGCAAAATGATCCATGATGGGCGGAGGAAGGAGGACATAAAAATCAGACCAGCACTAGCAAAAAAAATTGTTCCTGGCCAAGAGAAGTCTATATAGGTCTTAATTTGAGGAATAGTTTTCTGAGAATGTACTTTTGGAGCACAGCATTATACAGTAGTGGAATATGGACTATGGGAAAACAGGAACAGAAAAGAATCGAAGCATTTGGGATGTGGTGCTACTAAAGTTTGTTTGAAATTACGTGGATTGCTAATATAAGGTATGGAGAGGTTCTCCTCATAATCTGGGAGGAATGTAATATATTGAAACGCCGACAACGAGAAGGAACGGGATAAGAGACATGTGTTAAGACATCAGGAAATAATTTCCATGGTACTGTAGAGGTGGAGAACTGTAGAGTGAGACTGAGATTCGAATACTTCCAGCAAATAATTGAGAACGTATGTAGCAATTGCTACTTTGAGATAGAAAGGTTGTCACAGGAGAGAGACAACTATTTATTTCCGAAGTTTGCACCACGTTGGAAAAAGACGCGTTGTGTTACTGTCGTCGCGTCCCAAAAAAATAATCGAGATCGAAATATCAGTTTGGACAGCTTTTAAGTTATAGACAACAGTGTATTTCGAAGCAAATTAGAACACTTCGAAATTGGAAAGTGTAAATAATGGGAAACTACTTTACACTTGTTAACAAGTTTAAAAAGCTCCATACATTTTCAAGAAATCTAAATTGCTTTTTTAAGACGGCGACACGAGACACTTATGCATTAGTATAAGGTAGAACAAATTTTTCTTTACCTATGATCACAAAACTTTTCGTCCTGCGACGGAAATGAAAGAAGAAATGTGTTATGTATTTGCATGTTTGATGTTTTATTTGGGTCTGAGTCGCAGCTTGTACAAATACGTATAAGGCAGTACAAGTGGAACCTTACTGTTGCTGTGAACAGCACTTACTTTTCCACGGATGTCCACACATTCATTTACAATGTGTTTCTATCAGTATTAAAGTGCTAGTATAGGAAATTATTTACTATTGTAGGGCCGACAGACTCATTTTTCTTATCCTTAAATCATTAAACAATACTGCAATTTATTTTCGTAGCTTTCTAGTCCTTAACTTATTGATCCCCTCTTCATCTACGAACTGCCTTTCTGAATGCTGCCACATATAGAGTGCAAAAACACGAGTTTTCTAGCTCAGTTGTAAAACCTTTGTTTACTTCTTATTTTTAATACTCTTGACTGTATGCTGGTCTTATTATTTTATTCATTTTAGAATTCTTGGCATCCCCTACACATTCCCGTTACACTAATGAGTCTCGTTCTCTTCGACTGAATATGGCACTGGGACCAAAACATTTCACAGAGCGTTTCGAAAGCAGTGTACACACGACATATTTAAAAATACAATTAAATCTACTGATTATTTTATGTACAATTGGTGTTTGTAAAGGAGTTTGACTCGTGTCATTGACACGTATGGGTTTCGATTTTACAAGTGATAATATAAACATACCTTAGAGCGTGAGCCCTTAGTTGCTTGCTGTGCTTCAGATCCTCTATGGCAATTCCGTTGAAAGGCATGAAAACCTGTTGCACATCAGGATGTGTCTCGAACAAGCTGTAACAGAAAATTGAAAAGGCATGTAACCAAACCCGAAAGTAAGATTTATTTCCTGCCGATCAGCAATAGGTAATTCCAATTAATTTACAGCTGAGATATTACAGGAAGTAATGAAATATTCACTTATCAAAAACTTTTACGTGTAAACAGAACTTGTCTAACAATCTATTTGAACTGCAATGTTTTTAACTAAGCATGAATTGTGTATGCACATATCTTCGTCTATTTTCAGAACTGTTCCACACAGCCTAGTTGCGCAAATTGAGGAGAAAAAACCATCGATCGATATATGGAAAGTAAGGATATTTTAAAGAAACTATAATAGCGGATAACATCCTACCGACAATTATACACTCCTGGAAATGGAAAAAAGAACACATTAACACCGGTGTGTCAGACCCACCATACTTGCTCCGGACACTGCGAGAGGGCTGTACAAGCAATGATCACACGCACGGCACAGCGGACACACCAGGAACCGCGGTGTTGGCCGTCGAATGGCGCAAGCTGCGCAGCATTTGTGCACCGCCGCCGTCAGTGTCAGCCAGTTTGCCGTGGCATACGGAGCTCCATCGCAGTCTTTAACACTGGTAGCATGCCGCGACAGCGTGGACGTGAACCGTATGTGCAGTTGACGGACTTTGAGCGAGGGCGTATAGTGGGCATGCGGGAGGCCGGGTGGACGTACCGCCGAATTGCTCAACACGTGGGGCGTGAGGTCTCCACAGTACATCGATGTTGTCGCCAGTGGTCGGCGGAAGGTGCACATCCAAACCGTCATCGAACCCATCGTTCTACCATTCCTAGACCGGCAAGGGAACTTGCTGTTCCAACAGGACAATGCACGTCCGCATGTATCCTGTGCCACCCAACGTGCTCTAGAAGGTGTAAGTCAACTACCCTGGCCAGCAAGATCTCCGGATCTGTCCCCCATTGAGCATGTTTGGGACTGGATGAAGCGTCGTCTCACGCGGTCTGCACGTCCAGCACGAACGCTGGTCCAACTGAGGCGCCAGGTGCAAATGGCATGGCAAGCCGTTCCACAGGACTACATCCAGCATCTCTACGATCGTCTCCATGGGAGAATAGCAGCCTGCATTGCTGCGAAAGGTGGATATACACTGTACTAGTGCCGACATTGTGCATGCTCTGTTGCCTGTGTCTATGTGCCTGTGGTTCTGTCAGTGTGATCATGTGATGTATCTGACCCCAGGAATGTGTCAATAAAGTTTCCCCTTCCTGGGACAATGAATTCACGGTGTTCTTATTTCAATTTCCAGGAGTGTATAAAGTTAATTTTCTTTTTAATAATTCGAGAGAAAAAAAGCCAGTGTTTCCGTATTGATCGAAATGAAGTTGAAATGATGCGTTTGGACAGTACGTAAATTAATACTGTGGTTTCCCGTTGGGTGGAAGTTCTACGGAAATTGCAACACGGAGTGAGTCGCTTTCTCTGAATGTACCAGTTGTTATTCAACTTCAGAACCGATCTGTAAAATGCTTTCGGTAGTCTACAGCGCCTTCTAATATGATCTACCACGCCTAACATCCTCCACTCACTCCGCCAGTTGATGCCACATGCAAAGTGATGTCACGCTGTGATTTAACCATAATTTTCGGTGATTATTTGTAAGTAACCCATAAGAGGGTCATAAATAGAGATAACAGTAAGCTGACGAAAAACTTAATTCCACTTAAGGAAATTTCGTACACGCTATATTGCTCGGAATTCGGTTGTGACTGTGTCAGCTGGGATAGCATCAGTGCTCTTATTTAGTGAAATTTTCCGTAGATATCCATCCTGTGAGTGTAGATGTCAAAAGTAAAGCATAATATTGCTAGAGTTTTAGTAATTTCGTTACTGACCAGTACGAATGATAAAGCATTAAGTCTCATATTTGTGTTACTTTCTCTTTTGTGCCTACAGATCCACGTTCGCTACATATGAAAGTGATGTTGTTACGTAAAGTTCCTAAGCTAGATCATAGAATCGAAACAAATTTTTGTATGTCTAATATAAACCTTATCCGAGAAACCACGAAGAAGTAAACTTTTACCCAGTAGTGTAACAATGACAGGGGTTCGCTTTCCAAATGATTTTCATTAGTTTTCATCCAAGGCAAAACATTTCCTGCATTTTGTATGACACCACATGCGAAAGTTTTCAGAAAGCATTCGTTTCGTTTTGGGGGCAAAAACCTCTGCTACGGCTTACACTTAAATCATGTCTTCAGTTTCCTGCAAAGAGATGTGTTCCATATTCAGTAACCTCCCACGAATTGCAGGGGTAGGCGGAAGAAAGTGCTAATTCACAAGAGCGTTGTTTGAGATATTACGTAATCAGTTCAGTTCAAAGATCGGAAATTAAGTTCAGTGAGAGAAAACGTTTTATAAATCATGCAGTGTCCTCTAGTGGTAAATTTGGAACAATGACTTGCTAGCATGTTGTGCAATCGAAACGGCAACAGAAAATCTGATCGACCCCATTATTTCTAAATATAGGATTAGCACATTCTTCCGCTTGCCCCGTAAATTGTGAAAGGAAGGAAACGGAATGGACACTTCACAGCCGACTATGTATTGTCTTCCACGAGACCAATACCACTTATAATGCAGCACGCAGATTTTTCAATTCTTTTCTCATATGTATTTTATAGACACAAACTTCAGACCGAAACATTTTCTTCATTTGCTTACTTTTACCGATTTAGAAGTGACTTCTCTTTGATCGGCTGTACACTTTGTGGAATAAAATCACGTAATTCTCAAAATCACGTAATTCATGCAAAATCTGTCAATGACATTTATTAATTGAGAGATAAACTTTAACTTGGAACTACCCCTCCCTACAACCTCTTCTCCTCGCCTCCGCTACCGTTACTATCACATCCACACTCTAACGGCCTCCCCTTTTCCACTTCGTTTTCCCCTCACCAACGCTGTTCTTCTTCGTTCAACTTCTCCCTGCCACTCATCGCCAGCCCTCGTGGCCGAGCGGTTCTAGGCGCTACAGTCTGGAACCACGCGACCGCTACGGTCGCAAGTTCAAATCATGCCCCCCGGCATGGATGTGTGTTATGTCCTTAGGTTAGTTAGGTTCAAGTAGTTCTAAGTTCTAGGGGACTGATGACCTCAGATGTTAAGTCCCATAGTGCTGAGAGCCATTTGAACCACTTTTTTTTTTTACCACTCATCCCTCTCCGGCCAGTCCCTCTCCAAGCTTCCTAAGCCACGTCCTAGGCTAATCATAGATTTCCGGTACCAAATTTGCTATACATATTCGGCTCTCCCAACAGCAGCTAAGTATTTCACTGCCATAAAACCGAAACAGTTGACCACATTTCACAGCTCCTTCCGGTTAGTGACACCCCTTTCTTCGAAATAAGCAAATCAAGGAGCTTCTAAGACTCATATTTTACTGCTGTAAAAGTAAAATAGCCAGTTAGATGGTAACGAGGGGTGGGACGTAGGTGTATTCTCATCCAGTGGTGTTTGCCCTTGGGTGGGACATGGAGTCCGCAAATGTTTGAATACTTTTCAAGGAACAGTCTACGATGCAATTTGGAGGAGGCAAGTAGTTCACTTGTCTTGCATAGTTTCTAAACATGCTATGTCTTACAAAATAAGCCATTTCAAAGAACGATAATTTTTCTTCAGATAATCTATTATAAGTGCATTATACCTAGACAATGATACCGTGTTCAAAATATCTGTTACGCGACAGGTTAGTAAGGAAATGATGATGATGAAGTCCCATACTCCGTAACATAGCGTAGGGGACGATGCGGGAGACCCACACCGCCGTACTAGGCTAGCTCCTATAGGAGGTGGTTTGCCATTGCCTTCCTCCGACCCAGTTATCTCGAGGCAGGTGAAAATCCCTGGAACCACCGGGAATCGAACCCGGGACCCCTTGCTCGGGAATCGAGACTGAGTGCGAGCACAGCAAAAATTGGAAGAGTACAGACCCAACTGCCTTCAAAACGTTATAGAAGAGGTACTAGGTTGGACGCAACATCGTCTATCAGGGGTTTGACTAAGCAGTAACGTCATTGTAAGAAATTCGTTAAAGAAATGTAGCGGAACTGGAGAGCACCGACGACTCTAGAAGAGCAAAACTGAATCAGTCATTACCAATGACGTCATAGAGTGGAGCCTCTGCTCGACGATATTAATACTATAGGATCCGATCAGTGTGATTGATGCTGTTCGTGTCGTTGGCACTCGATCCTCTGATTCTGGTATGGTAACATCTTGTATGTGAGATATTCTAGTGTTGGTCTTACACTTGCTGTCTTACGAGAAGATCAGCAATCTGTATCCATAGATAAAAAAAGTCTAGCAATCGGTATTAAAGTCAGAGCAGTTCCCAGCACTGATGGCTAGTCCAGGGCTCTATCTACACATTTCCAGTCCTCGACACAAGCTCCTCGAAGACTTCAGCGTCGCTCGAATCTGACAGGCTACCCTAATAGCGGGCCAGGTTCACCACGCCATCATGGCATCCGACATCACGGTCCGCCTGTTGGGACAGCGAGGGTCTGAGCACTCACAGAAACAGTATGTGAATCAAATACACATTTCACTGTCACCTCCACCTCCAATTAGGGCCACCTACAGGGCGTGCCTACCTGACCAACGGACGTCACACCGCCGCACCACTCCTCCACTCCGATCTGATGCAGGGCTCCGGCAGCATCGAGTCTGCTGTTGCATTCAGCGCATTCGTCTCCGGATTACGTAGTCACCAGCCGTCGCAGATGACACGGCAAACAACTTGTATTCTAAGTAGTAAATGGCCTAATCTTGAATATTGTTTTGCCACACAGGTCTTCGTCTGCATCCTGAAAAAAAGTTAGTGGTTTCCAACACAACAGTGGGCGACCCATGCGTGTCCCATTAACGTACCTATGAAGATGAACAAGTTTTGCAAATATTTTGTTCTGTAACGATGTGACGTGTGCCCAGATATTTGAGAAAACACTGAAAGTACACTATAAGCAAATAAAATAAAATTAAAAAATAAACGATGCACCATGAAGGAAATCGAGAGATGTGCACGTACAGACAAACAAGTATCAATTTCAGAAAATTTTGATGATTTGTTCAAGAGGAGGAGCTTCACAAACTAAGCAAGACCGAAACGCGTTGGTCTACCTCTGGCCCTTACGAAAGTAGTTATTCGGTTTCGAATTGATTGACAGATTTATTGGATCTGCCCCTTATGGTTATTGTGCCAAACTCTGTGCAACTGGCGGATTACATAGTCAAAATCCCAAGCTCGGTGGAGATACCTGCCATTACACTCCAAACTTTCTGAATTGGGGAGAGATCCGGCAGGTTTTGCGAGTACGAAAAAAAGCAGTAGAAAGCGGCCATAATGTTACTGAAATGTAAACGCAGGGCTGGCTGCACGAAGGCCAAGGAAAGAGGTAATGGAAAATCGTCGACTTACCACTGTGCTGTAAAAGTGCCGCCGATGAAATCCCACGGTATCCTACTTTGAAAAGATGTGCTTCAAAAATGGCTCAAATGGCTCTGTCCACTATGGGACTTAACATCTAAGGTCATCGGCCCCTAGAACTTAGAACTACTTAAACCTAACTAACCTAAGGACATCACACACATCCATGCCCGAGGCAGGATTCGAACCTGCGACCGTAACGGTCGCGTGGTTCCAGACTGTAGCGCCTAGGACCGCTCGGCCACCCCGTCCTGCTGAAAAGATGTGGCGCCTCAGACCACGACTACGGGTTGTCTAGCCGCATAACAATCGGGGTGGTACCCCTCCGATGCCTGAGGTGTTCTGAATTGTCTTCAGTTATTCGTTTTGGACCCGACTGACCAGCAAAGATGTGTCCGGAGACGCCCCGACAGCGATACAATAGTACTGCCTGACAACCAGGAGAGGTGGCCTGGGGTGACATTCCGTTTCATAGCTGGACCTCTCTCGGCGTAATGCGAGGCACTCATACAGCACAGAGGTACGTCGTTGATATTCTACGACACGTTGTGTTGCCTTCATGGGAAGACATCCTGGGATTACGTATCAGGAAGATAATGTCACCCCACAAAGGACGAGAGTTTCTACTGCATGTCTTTGTGCTTTCCAAGCCCCAACTACTCCATCAGTGCTGCCGGATCTCTCCTCCATTGAGAAATTTTGTAGCAGTAAAGGCAGAGCTCTCCTAACAGATCGGGATTTTGACGATCTATCGCATCATATGAGCAAAATTTGGTACGATTTCCCACAGGACACTTCCGTCAATCAATGGACAGCAAGATAATTGGTTTCGTCAGGGTGAACCAACGCGTTACTGAATTGCTCATTTCGTGGAGCTCCTTCTCTCGAATGAATCATCGAATTTTTCAGAAATTGTAATAATTTTTTTGGTTGTACATGTAGGTAACATCAACCAATTTTCGTCCCATCCTGATTATTCTTTCGTGGTGTGTCATTCTTATTCTTTTTTCTCTTTGTCTGAGTCTTAGAGTGTATACCTGTCAGCGCCTACAGTATTCAGTTCTCTGAGAATTAGTGGATGGTTATAGGGAGAAAATTGATGTGAAGGGCATTAGTTTGAAGTCCTATTATTTACAGACGCTTGCGAGGAGGAGGAAG
This sequence comes from Schistocerca nitens, assembly GCF_023898315.1. Classification (NCBI taxonomy): domain Eukaryota; kingdom Metazoa; phylum Arthropoda; class Insecta; order Orthoptera; family Acrididae; genus Schistocerca; species Schistocerca nitens. The sequence continues at coordinate 194,272,126 of NC_064620.1, read as the reverse complement.
GAGGAGAGTTTGGAAGGGACAACATGTCTGTAGCATCAGGAGGACTGTGCTATGCATGTATGCCTAGCCAGAAACGTCTTAGACGAGACGTTTTGAAATTTTCAAACATGCACATGGCTTACTTCTCATATTACTGAACTGTGGACTGTAAGTGTTTCAGATTACTGCAATAACGAGACAAGTATGTACTAGTGGACTCCCACGAACAGTTAGAAAGGGGACGGCCTGCAATGTTGCAGAGGGAAATGTCTAAGTGTGTGGTGTATTCTACTGTAATCTATGTGGCAGTTTCTCAGTGATGAACTTCCTGGGATATTGCAGTAACCCTGTGTAGCCGATTATTACCACATGGACCCAGATATAACGCTATATTTTTTTGAGGTTTGAAACAAAATGCAGATTTGTGAATATCTAGTATTGAACCATGACTTCTGAGTGTAAGAAGACTACCGATGACACAAGAATATTATTGTGAACAACGAAAAAACAGTTAGATAGACAATTTTAAATAATGAGTTCAAATTGTAACATAAAGTTTTGAGAATGAATACATGGTCCGAATAGGTTGCAAATTGTTTATCATCTGTGGAATCAACCAGTTTCAACCGTGAGTCATTTTCACGCTCCTGTAATATATTCATAAAACGGTGACATTCGTGTATACGTTAACTGCCTACAAGCTTAAGGGGCTGAATGTATTTTGCAGTGACTGTATTTCTTTATTGGTATTGGAAGTTGCATTGCCTGATCGATTCGTGAAGTTTTGCTAACAATAACACAGAGTAAGCACACCACTTGCACTTACAACACGCAACACGACAATTCGAGTTCAGTGCACATTACATAGTCCAGACTTTATTTAGCGTAAACCTAAAGTTAATTTCACATAATAAAGACCGTTACTCTTGGCGACAGCTCAGCCAGTCGTCGCTTTGTAAAATCTTTGGTATTTAAATAGTCAGATATATATATTCTGTTCTCTCAACCACTGTGTAGCGATAATAGTAGCTAAATATTTTGGCGCAACGCATTTTATTAACTTATACAAATTTTTTTCACAGTTTATCGGCATTCTTATGCTCCGCCTTGTTTTTTTTTTCTTTTTTCTTTTTAATTGAGTTGAGTGTTAAAAATTTCTCTTTGAATTTGTGCTCAGTATTTGACTTACGAAGCCGCGCAAAAGTGTCAAGATTCTGGGGCGTATTCTCACAATTAAAGATACCGAAATAGACGATTTTCCTCTTCTTGACAACAATGTTGAGAATGATAGTGACCACGCTACTGTGAAACAGTTGCAAAGCACCACAAAAAAAACATTAGTTCCTTTTACAAAAATAATGAACAGATTCCTGACACTCTAATTTTACCCACTAATTTGACTCCAAATCAGGCGATAGATTACGGTTTTGCGGACGCCGCTGATCTGCACATGGCTGATGTGCACAATTCAAAACTTGATTGTTTAACGAATGAGGTCAGTGCTTTACCTACTTTTCACACAACTAATCAGACTGCCAAGTGTATATCAGGGGAAACAATAGTGTACACCACTGAGTCAGTTCTAAAAAACCCATCACATTTTGTTATCGGTAATCATGCGGGTAATGCAACAAACGAGACGTTCATGGTTGTAGATGATGTCTCCACGCCACAAAAAGACGACACAAGTGACACCCGACGTATCACTTGAAAATAATACGGAAGCGACGCTTGAAAATCTCATGGAAATGATGGTTAACCTTAATACTCAGTTACGACAATAAATACGAGAAATACAAGCTGACACCACGAATCAGTTTCTACAGGAAATATGAGAAATACAGAGTGATACCACCACTCACTTCAACGAACGGTTTAATAAAAATTATTAATCATTTTCCATCATACGTTACGAGCTTAAATCGTCACAGAAACGACTGATAACCGTTTCAAAAAGGTAGATACAGGCATTAAGGACAGTGAAAACGTCATTGCGATAAAGTATATAGCCAGGAAATGCGAAGACAGTACCAAACCCTTGAGAGATGACATTAAGGGGCTCCGGAACGCCCTATACTTGCAATGTTAAAATAACGCTTATAAATTACATCTTTCCTCACAAAGTATTTGAGGTAGGAAGTTGAACTTTTTACAGATTATTTATTGGAATATGGGCTACAACTTAACACAGGGATTTTACAAAATTTTAGTTCAGTTATTAAAGAAGATTTTTTTTCAATTGTAATGAAAATTCACAACTTTTTTTGCAATTTTTTATTTATATATTCAAAAATATACTGTTTTTTGGAAAAAGGCTGTGTTAAATTATGCAGAAGTTACTGTGTAACATTTACTGAAAGTTTGAAACAAATATGTTTGGAACATCCTTAGAAAACATGTAATTAGTATGAGAAAATAAAAGTTTTGGGAATCGAGCGACAAAGATTGGATTAACTTTTTAGTGCATTCCAGGTCCATAGGATTGATTATCTTTATCCTCTGCAAACTCCTCCTCCAGCTTCCTCTTGTTCCTCCTCCTGTTTACTCTTGCTTGTATTTCTAGACTCTTTACAGCCCTGTCTGCAGCCCGAACGCGTTCCTTGTCTAAAGCAAGCATCGCTCGTACCATGTTAGAACCTATCTTCATTCCCATATTTCTAAATACCTTGCAACTTACAATGTTGCCATCATTGAAAGTCGCAACAGCATCATACACACCAAAGTGAAGTGTTTCTATTCCAACAAACACAGTCTTGGGGATTCTCGACCATATAACACTATTTACACTTTCATTGGGGTTTTGAGTTTTTCCGTGAATACACTTTTTCAACAGTTCAGGTGCTGCTAAGTCTCTGAAAATAGGTTTTATCACCTCCATTATTGCATGAGGCAGACTATGCTTATGAGTGTACACTTCACCAGTTACCAATCCTTTGTTATATTTACACCAACTGTCTTCTTCTTTGGGACACAAGCTATGTTGGGGATTTTCATCGTCTTTATTGTTTACAGTAATAGCACATACCTTTGGCTTTCCAACATTTCTCCTTTTCTTAAAAGCCTTCAGAGGATTTCTAATAACTTTACTTTTACTCATTATTATACTTCAACAAAACAGAGACTCAAGAAACAGAATTAATTACGAATATTTTCGAGATAACGACAGAGTAAATAAACATGAAAAAATCGACAATCACACCAGCGATATATATTGAACCATCACAGGTTAGCCACAACACATACTTTATCTCACATCACTAAAATGTACCTGATGAACACGGACGTTAATAATAACACCATTTGACAGCAGTTTAACAGCGCCACAGTGGGTCACGCCCATGCAGAACACATTTCAAAAAAAATTTAAAAATAGTTGTAATCTTCGGAATTGAATAAATTATATATCTATTAAAAGGTAATAGTCTGCAGATTCAGAAAACGCAAAAAAGTAAAAATTGAACTTTTCATGATTTTGAGCCTTTCCGGAGCCCCTTAATGCTTTAAGATATCAATGTAGTGAAACATACAAAAAACTTACTCATGAAATACGATCAGTTAATGAAAGAATAGATGAACAAGACACCCGATTGGGTGCACGACTTAAAGTTCACACTGAGACCTCAGAAACGTAATACAAAGAATTTATCCGTAAACACACACAGGAAAAGAATCAGTTGTTACAGTCATTAGCAGTAGAAACACAGGAAGTAGACCTGTTGTTGTTCATTAGTCATACAACCCACGCTGACGCTGGTATAAATTCCGTTGCAGACGAGGTTAATAGAGTAAAACAATCACAGAAACAAATACAGACAGATAGATGTAACTGAATTCAAAACCACTGTTAACACACGAATATGAGCTATGGAAAGATTGGTAACATTTGAAAATCAGACGACACCGCTCCCATTCCGTTCACTGAATCTCAAGAATATCAGTACATGCAGCAAACATTAAACCAGATTGGTGCACATAACAGTTCGCTACATAGGAAAGTTAACAGTTTGCATCAGAAAGGGGACAATATCAGAAAATTTTCTCCATGTAATTAGTTTCAAACTAACGTGCAACAGCAACAGTCACCTACTTTTCAACCTCACAATAATTGACAGTTGGCAATACTCTCTTAGGATTTAAAGGTTGGCTACAGCGCGCATTCACAAGCTCTGGAATCTAAGATACTGTTGTCGCGCTTCGCAGCGCACGGATTAATTGGTGGCAGTTTTGAAGCACGTGTAAGAGCCCGCCTGCTGTGGTGCGCACGTGTGTTGGGCGAGGGGTCGTCGCCGAGCTGCCGTACTGCCATGTCCGACAGCAGCGACGCAGGATTTGATATTGAGTTGATATTCTTTATAATTTGCAGCGCGCTTATTTATTTAAAGAAAAGGGTTTGTGTATGTGCGTAGCAGCAGACGGTAATTTTGATAATGATAGGAGTTGAAGTCTTATGGGAAACCATTGTTAGGCGAATCGATTAAGTATTGATTTATGTCATTGATTTCTTTTGTAATTGTCAGGGAATTGTTTCACTATGTATTTAATTGAGAAGTCTTTCAGTCTGTCTCAAGAGTTTGATTAATTTGTAATATTGCTTTAATGCCACTGGAGGCAGATTTACATACGAAGCGATTGTTCAAAGAGCTTCCAGCGTTTTGTTAATTGAATGAGAAAGAATCGCTTTCAGAATATAGTTTTTGTAAAAAGGAATTACTATTTTGGGTTATCATTTATCGAGGTTAGGTTTGACCAAACCCTTTCTCTTGAATTAGATGTAGTTGTAGTAAGCAGCAGCAGCCGCAGCAACAGCAGCAGCCGCCATACAGAACATGCATTGCACTCAGCATGAATAATAGGTTTTCTTATGTTTTTGAATAATAATTGAATTCAGCAGATCAAGCAGTGGCAGCAGTAAGACCAAGAAAGCTATTTGTGGCGCACAGGACCAATAAAAAAAAGTTTAGGCGGTCTCTGTAATAGTAAAGTTAACAAGAGCACAAGCACGAGATTTTCAGTACAAAACACGAGATAAGAAAATAGAGCTCGCGACTTTCATAATATGAGCAGACTACAAAGAGTGCGTGACTTTGATACAAACCATTCAGCTCAAAATCAGTTCTTTTACGCCGCCGAACCCTCTCAGAATCTACAACACGAAGGATTCGACTATAAATATTTCCTGTCTGTAAATAAATTAAAGGTATTTAGTAATAAGCCCAAAGATCTGCATCCCCTTGATTGGATGCAGCAATTTTAATTTTCGCTGCCACCAAACTGGCCAGTGACGCACATGCTCGAATTTATCTGCAGCCATTCAGAGGGAGAACTTTCGATGCGTATGAGTCCTATAGCAAGGCAATGCAATTCCTTCGAAGAGTTTCAAAATCGATTTCTATCTGTGTATTGGTCGGAAACGACTCATCGAGGCATTAAAGACCAGCTAATCAGTTTACTCAATTTTAAACACTCTAGTTTTCCAACTATGACTCAGTTTTCGGAATATAGGGTTCAATAAAAACCGTACCTGACCGAAACGTATAGCCAATCTGCGCTCATACAATTATTCATCTCAAAACTTCGTGCTCATTACGAGATTCCGTTCTCGCCGGACAGCAAAAGGAAACCATTTCAGCTTTCAGAGATTTATTACAATTATTTCAAATTAAGCAGTCGGATTACTCATATGTCAATAAAAACTTTATTCGCAGTAGTCAAGGTAACAACTCATGCGGTTACAACGAACAATCCCACCCATTCTATAACAAGAGAAATAAAAGATTTGTTTTCGATAACGTTTTTCATTAACATTTTAATCAGAGACAATGCTTTGACAACCTGTATATTCAGCAGCAGCAACTATATCACAATTTCGACGCCGACAATCACAGTTTCCAGCCGCAATTCTTGCTGCAGCCGCAGCAGTCCGGAAATATCCAACAACAATACGGTCGACAAGCCCAACCCAAGGTTAATGTGCCACCGCCCAGCTTTGCCAGTACAGCCCAGTCCATTAATTTTACGCAACCGCAAGGGAAAAACTTCTCTCACAAACACCAATGGTCACAGTCAACTCAAAACGATCAAGAGCAAAGAAATTTTCACCACAAGCATGAAGGGAATAATCAACCATTTAGAGGTAACTATGGCAACAGCAGCTTTCAGCATAATGAGCCCTACCAGTCTCAGTTCATTCTTATTGAAGCTAATGTTCGTTTCCATCCACAGCGGCATTCTGCAGACCAAAAAACCGCACAGTACATATAATTGAACCAACACAGCAACCTTCTGTCACCAATCAGCCTACTAGTAACGCATGACTAAAAACTACCGATGCTATTCAATAGGAAAACGTGCAGTGCAATTCTTCTACTCGTAATACCGTTGAGCAAAACGTCAAAACCTTCGATGACATTACGGACACATTATTAAAAGAGAGACGCCAAACTCAAAAGAATATTTCTCATCCCGTAATTGAAATTAAAATTGGTTTTTATTTATTTTCATCAGTGATCGACTCTGGTTCGCTAGTAACAGTGTTAAATGAAACAGCACTTTTCATGCAAACTCCTCGATCGTTCGTCTCTTAACAACCGACGTCATTCTAGGTATGGATTTCCTTGTCGAACATGATGCTGTTATCAACTGTAAGAAATCATTTCTTATACTGAAATCCGATACGCAACAACTATCTGTCACTTTTCAGAGTACTTTGTCAGCTGAGAAGCAAGACATTAATAGACTAGAGATCATTTCAGCACCTAAGAATACTAATTGGCTTACAATATTCTTTACAGACACTTATTTCCGTAGTAACAATATCCCGGAGTAAGTAGATTATGACATTATGTAGACGATCAACATTAAGGTGAATGAATGTAAAGCTTCGACCGAAGAAGAGACCCAACAGTTGCACTATATTATTTTACAGCACTATGAAGTGCTTAACAATGTACCAGCAACCATGTCCCGTTTTGTTTACGAATTTCAAGTAAAACCGCATGAAACATTCTCGGTAAAACATTATTCCATTCCGTTCATCTATCGAGATCAAGAAAGCAACAACTTCAGGCTATGTTAGATCAAGGTATCATTAAACCAGCCATTAGTCAATATATTAACCCTCTTCAGTTTGTTAAGAAAGATGCCTCACTTCGTCTTGTGTAGATTCGCCTCAGATCAACGAAATCATTACTGAAACCGATCGTCCGCAAACGCTGGAAGAGCTCTTGCAAAAATTTCGCGTAATGTCACTCTATTCTACTTTGAACTTAAAATCTGGATTCTGGCAAATTCAACTGCATCCTAATTGCAGAAAATGCACCGCTTTCCTTTGTTTCGGTAACTGCTACCAATTTTGTAAATTGCCTTTTGGTTTAACAGTTGGCTCCGTTCATCCGTGCGATGAATACTGTTCTTCCTAATGAATTAAAAGACAGAAACACATTGACGACACTCTAATTGCAGAACATTCTTGGTCGGAACATAATTCTGAACTTCGCATGCTATTGAAAACTTTTCTTACAGAAGGTGTTACCGTGAACCTCAGTAAATCTCATTTTGGAAACACTTCCATTAAATTTCTGTCACATAATTTCGGCCGACAGCATTACGCCCATCTCGACAAACTACAAGCCATCTGAGACATTACAATTCCGTCAGAACCTCGGTTTGATCAATTTGCACTAGATACCCCTAGATCTTACTGGTAAAAATACTATCTGGTTTTGGGACGACCAAGCACAGTCCGAGATCCTCAATCTGAAAAAGGCTTTGATTAACGGTCCACTTTTTTTCACATCCTGACCCGACAGAGAATTTTACGATTGCTACCGACAGTTCCAAGACTGCTCATCGTGCCCATGTATTTCAGGAAATAGAGGAAAATGGTACAACTGTTTAGAAGAACATAGCGTTTGCTAGTCGCATCCTGACATCGTCTGAAGGAAATTATACCGTCACGGAACTCGAAATATTATATGTTGTTAGGACCTTCACTAAATTTCGTTACTTTCAGTACAGCAGACACAAAACAGTATACACAGATCACAGAGCTATTTAATTTCTTTTATTAGCTAAATTCACAAATGACCGACTTAGTCGTTAGAAACTTTATTTACAGGAATTAGATTTTACGATTGTCCACATCCCAGGAACCCAGAATACGGTAGCAAGTGCGCTTTCTCGCTCACTGTGCAATAACCGGCCAGAAATCGTCTTAGTCGACTTAGTCGTTAGAAACTTTATTTACAGGAATTAGATTTTACGATTGTCCACATCCCAGGAACCCAGAATACGGTAGCAAGTGCGCTTTCTCGCTCACTGTGCAATAACCGGCCAGAAATCGTCGCTAATTTCTGTCAAACTAATTTCAGCCTTCTCTACATTAAACAAGTAGCTCTTGAAAAGTTTATTTAAGCATCGTTAAAAGATATCGCCAGAAAGCAGAGCAAGCAAGACGTCTGGAAACAGATCAAACTTCTCTGGCGTGACACGACACAGACAATAACCAGAAATTACTGCACTGTGCACAGTAATATTAAGTTTCGCCGCGTTCACCCTGACAGCGGTAATTTGACTCTCTGCGTACCTGAAGAACTTGTCAGTAAATTAATCTGGGATACACACTAGAGATACGCACATTATGGTGCTCGCATATGCGTTTTGATACTACGACAGAACTGGTATTTCACAAACATGGAAAAGCGAACTCGGCGAGTCTTAGCGACTTGCAAAACTCGTCAGAAAGGTAGATCCTCTACAACATCTCACACTGCCCCTCTGTACCCCATTCTACCCCTGAAATTGAGACGTAGGCAGCTGTTGATCTATTTGGACCTATTCCAAGAATTACTAGAGGCTTCTGTTACATATTCGTTGCTGTATAACTGACTTCGGAATTTGTATCTTTCACTCCATTACGAAAAGCCACAGCTACAACTATTAATAACGTTGTTACTAAACATTTTTTGCCTCATGTTGGACATATTCAGAAGGTAATCTCCGACAATGGACAGCAATTTCGATCAGTAATATGGAAACGCACACTGAAAGCTAGAAATATTACACCCATGTTTATTTCCAGATACCATGCTTCTTCCAACTCATCAGAGAGCATCATGACAAAAATAGGAAAACTTTGTCGCATCTACTGTCCCAAAAAACGTATTGATTGGGACAAGCACATTACAGATTATCAGGACGTCATGAGTTCAATACCAAATGACTTCACCATGCTTTCACCGCATCTTGTGTTGAAAACTATAGATCCACCAAATAAAATTCGTGAAATTGTTTCTTTTCCTACTCTAAGAAGATTACGTCTCCATAAAGTTATAGACATTGCACTTCACAATAAAAGCGGGCAGCACAACGCCGCAAATGTCAACAAATATAGTTGAGTAACCTCTAGGAAATTCACATAGGACAGATAGTGATGGTACGTACACAGAACCTATCCAACACAGGAAAACGGCGTCGCAGTAAATTTGAACTTTTATGATCAGGACCTTTCAGGATACGCAATATTACCCATCCCATTGTTGTTCACATTGAAACTTCACGAACGAGCAAACCGCGAGTCAGTCATCACATCAGTAAAGTCAAGCACTTTATAGAGTAAATTTTACTTTGGTTCATTTCACGTAGATTATAGAATTTTTGATGATAACATGCAACTCTTATTTTTCTCCCTTTTCAGCTTTATATACCATTTGTTTTTGCTATTTTTCAGAAACTACGCTAATTGTCTAGTTTTTTACAGATTGGCATATCTATATTGGCAGCTTCCCTGTATGATTATTCTGACTTACATATGAGTGTACATGATATGACACAACACACATTCTTGTACCCAGGGGCTGTGACAAGGGGGAGGCAATGGGGGCTATACAAGCCCCCCCCCCCCCCCATGGAGTATCATATTACGCTCGATGAAATGACTTCAGAAATCAGCGATAATATTACTCCAACTGATTCAATCATTTTTTATATTTGTGTAGCAATATAGGTTGCAATGTATTACAAACACATTTTAACAAAAGAAAAAGAGCGGCAGATATCTTACCACCTAAACCAATAAATATGATTTAACTTAAAATAAGAGTCTTATTATTTATTATTACACATTATTTATTAATACACACTTTTTACTCTGAACTCCAAAACAGTTACCACAAACTACTTTAAGCAACACCAAATTTTACCAGTTTATCTTTTGTTAAGATATGTTCCATTCCCCCAGAACCCCACCCAACATAAGCTCACTCCTTGACGACTTCTGGAATCGCCCCTTTCCCTTTTGGATTTCCCATGCTTACACAAATTCTATTGGTACCTTGTTTTCACGTTTCTTTCATTATTCAGCATATTACGAGGTGACGATATGAGCGGAAGGGAGAATCTTGCAGGTCGATTCTCTCACCATGAGCTAAGGCCTAGCACATTTTTCTGTTTTCATACGGGTGTTCATGAAAAAAACAACTGAAAGAGACTACGTTCATTTTGACATGTGTGCAGCGGATCACATCCCTTGGGTGGTCTGACCGCTGCAATCTGTATTTAAAAGATTTGTTTTCATTATAAGAATTTGTGTCTTTTGGTATATTGACTCTATGTATCTTATGTTGATTTATTTCTGATGCTATTTTGTCTTAACTGATACCACGTAATGTGCTACTTTTATGATACTAGGCTGAAATTTACGCTCCTGTCTAATGAATTATCATTCCATTATTTGTTAGTTTAGTCACTCTTTGTACTTTATAATGTTCCCATGAATTATTTATGTCCAGTATTGTGCTCTGATTTGCGCTATATATATGTTGTACTTGATGATGTCACTAATTTACTTTCTTTCACCTATGAAGATTTAATAAATCAATGTACCCTGTAGCACATGTCCATAACATGTACTGATCCTTATTGTATATTTTGTGGAACCAGTGTACCAAGGTCTCATTGTATTCAAACGAGACATTATGATCATAAACAGAAGAACATGAAAGTGCAGGAAATGCAGGACATACACTACTGGCCATTAAAATTGCAACTCCAAGAAGAAATGCAGATGATAAACGGGTATTCGTTGGACACGTATATTATACAAGAACTTACATGTGAATACATTTTTACGCAATTTGGGTGCATAGGCCCCTAGAAATCAGTACCCAGAACAACCACCTCTGGCCGTAATAACGGCCTTGATACGCCTGGGCACTGAGGCAAACAGAGCTTGGATGGCGTGCACAGGTACACCTGCACATGCAGCTTCAACACGATACCACAGTTCATCTAGAGTATTGACTGGCGTATTGTGACGAGCCAGTTGCTCGGCCACCATTGACCAGACGTTTTGAATTGGTGAGAGATCTGGAGAAGGCCCGTAAAGGACCTGCAACATGCGGTCGTGCATTATCCTGCTGAAATGTAGGGTTTCGCAGTGATCGAATAAAGAGTAGAGCCACGGGTCGTAGCACATCTGAAATGTAACGTCCACTGTTCAAAGTGCCTTCAATGCGAACAAGAGGTGACCGAGACGTGTAGCCATTGACACCCCATACCGTCACGCCGGGTGATACGCCAGTATGGCGATGACGAATACACGCTACCAATGTGCGTTCACCGCGATGTCGCCAAACACGGATGCGAACATCATGATGCTGTAAACATAACGTGGATTCATCCGAAAACATGACGTTTTGCCATTCGTGCACCCAGTTTCGTTGTTGAGTAGCTCCTGTCTGTGATGCAGCTCAAGGGTAACCGCAACCATTCTCTCCGAGCTGATAGTCCTTGCTACTGAAAACGTCGTTGAACTCTTCGTGCTGATTGTTGTTGTCTTGCAAAGGTCCCCTTCTGTTGACTCAAGGATAGAGACGTGGCTGCACGATCCGTTACAGCCATGCGGATAAGATGCCTGTTATCTCGACTGCTAGTCATACGAGGCCGTTGGGATCCAGCACGGCGTTCCGTATTACCCTCCTGAACCCACGGAATCCATATTATGCTAACAGTCATGGGATCCCGACCAACGCGAGCAGCAATGCCGCGATACGATAAACCACAATCGTGGTAGGCTATAATCCAAATTTTATTAAAGTCGGAAACGTGATGGTACGCATTTCTCCTCCTTACACGAGGAATTACAACAACGTTTCACCAAGAAACGCCGGTCAACTGCTGTTTTTGTATGAGAAATCAATTAGAAACTTTCCTCATGTCAGCACGTTATAGGTGTCGCCACCGGTGCCAGCATTGTGTGAATGCTCTGGAATGTTAATCATTTTGATATCACAGCATCTTCTTCCTGTCGGTTAAATTTCGCGTCTGTAGCACTTTATCTTCGTGGTGTAGCAATTTTAATGGCCAGTAGTGAAAAAAGCACAATATAAGGAACTTATATGGCATTCGAAACACTGTTGTCACTTCTCATACTATTTCCTGGCACACCTTTCATAAACATTTTCCTCTTAGTTTACTAGGTAAATTATGCAGATCGCCTACAAAGATTTAGGATTAAGAAAATTTTTTCTCTGCGTTTTTTGATAGATATAAGAGTATTATTCGAATATCTAATGAGTGCTCATGCCCTGAATTGCCCAACTATTTGGGATAATGATGGAATGCTGACGTTTAATGAGTGTTCATGGCCTAGGCTCCACTCCAATATCGAGGATAATATTGATATATTGATGATCTTTCTTAATGACATTCTATGATGATAATATATATTTTGTGTGTATTGTGTCCTTTCTAGGAATATGTGTCTAGCCCTGTGCCACATAAATGGAGGTGGTTTTTGGAGACTGTCACAGAAGTTTTGCACCTTAAATCAGTCATTTCCAACGTTCCTTTAAGACTGATTGTGATAAAGCCCTCTTATGTTAGCATGCCAGTCTGCCTTTTTTTTTTCAGGTTAATAATCACATTTCCAGGTTCCACTGTTTCTGCAATTCAGCCTCATCTTTTATATTTATCTCTTGATTCCTTGGAATATGTTACATTTATCTAGTCACTAAGATATATTGGTCTTAGTACTCCTTGCATTTATGGTTACATATACTATAATCATATTTTTTTCTTTGCTTTGGCCATAGCAGTTCTGGACTCAAGACGAATGATGATTGACCGTTAATCATATTTTACAGATTAATTGCACTGCCCTTATCAATCATTCCCATATCCTTTCTGGTATATATGTGCATTTTTAGAGATATAAGTCATTTAATTGATAGTTTTATGGGTCCCCGAGTGTGCTACACATCCTATAAATATTGTCTTTACTCATGCAATGCCATACTTTGATTTTGTGGCGATATTTGTCTAATATGTACTCTTACAGGCAATACAGAGTCGTACTTTTATATAAAACTGCTATTTATGCACTTTGTTCTGGCAAAAGCCATCTCGAGTTATGTTTTTTCATTATGAATTATGCTTATGCATCTGAGTGTCATACAAAACTATACGTAAATGATACATTATGATACTTTCTCAGCCAACTTGTGCAAGAAAAATGTTGTCTGTCACATTTGCTATTAAGATCAGCACTTATTTCATGCAAAACCAGATCAATGTGTGCCTCAAAGAACATTTTGTCACCTTTTAGTTATTAAGGTCAACAATTATTTATTTGTAAAACTTGGAAACGAATATGAAACCCGTAATATTTTGTAGCTACTAAGATCAGCATTTATGGATGTAGAAAGGCCTCTTGTCCCCTCTGATTGACTTTTATCTATTCAGTTGTTTTAGTTATTAAGATTTGCATGTATTCTAAGTACAAGGCCATCTGGAGCCATTCAGTTCTTGATTGTCCTTCTACATTTCTTATGTAATTACAGCCTAATATTGCGTATATAAGGCCACTGAGAGCCGCAGTATAATGTTATGAACCAGTGATGTTCTGTGTAATGTTAGCTTATTCTATGTCTAATTGGCAACCTGATGCCACAGTTATTGACGTTATCTTATTCAGAGTTCACTTTCGCTTTTGCCTATTCACTGCGATGTAAAGCATTGTTGCTTCATCCATTTCATTAGGATACTGTACTTATTCTGTTCAGAAAGATTACTCAATGTTGGCATAGGTAGAAATGGTCATGTTCCACTACCTTACCTTTGCTACTTATTTTGTACCTTCCACTGTCCAGTCTCCTTGCTCTGTTCATGGTATTGGAGCTATTTACTACTGCTATTCATACTTCAATGTAAGCGACTACATATATTATTTGGATGTCAGAAGAATCTCTACTATGAAGAGCAGTGACGATGACGGTCATCGCGTTACTCATCTTATGGTAGTCGCCAACTACCGTTGTTGGCAATCTGTTGCTGAGTACCTCTTACGCCTCTGCACATGACTGAAGAAAATAGTACAGAGTTTAGATGTCTTGGGATATTGAATGCAATCCCCATGGATAACTATTAGTTGCTGAACCTGCACAAAACAGGAAGATATGGATTTTAAGTATTCACTTCAATATTCCCCTAGGCGTCAGCCATGACTCTTCCTTCCCATTGTCCAATCCTATACCGTTATCTTGACAATTACGATTGTGTACTGATTCTGCTTTACATGGTTTATTTGCCAGCAACCTTGTTTATTATATAATTTACTCAGATTATAACCAGATTATGGTTTATACTAGTGCACCTAAGCACTATCAATGCTTTTGATTTAAAGATGTTGTAGAGTTAGATAAATTTACCACACATTTGTTGTATAAGGTACTCTCAAATGTGTGCAAAATTTCTTAAACCCTGCTGGAGGGTTGAGAAAGGAGTAAACTGGGGCACACCTGTATGTGGCACCAGACTAAGATAAGAATATTAAAAAGATAAGAATATTAAAATTAAACTAGTGTACTATAAGCAATGATTATCTTTGATATGCTCAATAATGTGGATCACTGACTGTGTGTAACAACGGAGCCAAAGATACTGTACTGCGTTGTTGGAGTAAGAGAGCGCTGGACGCTGAGTTGTAGGTAGCTGTCTGTGAGGGAAAGACGATGGGGTAGGCAGATTCTGTGGTGCCCTGTGTGAAGCCACCAAGAGTTAGATTAATGCATGCATGTTAATATTATTGAACTTGGAAGCAGAAATCTTCGGACAAATAAGGTAAAGGTTTAAATAATAATGATTTCTGTTTTTACCAGTGCGCTACGATAGATAAAAGTTGGCTGATAACTTGTTATTGTTGAGTCAACCCAGAATGTATGTAAA
Source organism: Schistocerca nitens (assembly GCF_023898315.1). Taxonomy (NCBI): domain Eukaryota; kingdom Metazoa; phylum Arthropoda; class Insecta; order Orthoptera; family Acrididae; genus Schistocerca; species Schistocerca nitens. The sequence goes on along the minus strand of NC_064620.1, from coordinate 194,256,925 downwards.
CGGTTTTGATGTAAAGTGTAGTTAAATACTTCAATTTTGTAGTGTTTTTACGAATTGTTAACAGAGCTATGTGTAATTTGCTGATTACAATTTATATTGAATTAATGAAGTTAGATAACACTTGCTGTTTAAATCTCATTGCTATTCAATCAGTTGTGAGTAATGGTACTTCAATTGACATATGTTCTTGAAAAGACAGACTTAACTTGCAATGTAATTTTGCTAAAAATGTGGGTGTTAGTAATTCACCCTGATCAGTACCAACTCCCAGTCTAGGTCATTTATTTTTTTAAAGAAGTCGTATTTTCTTAAACGTTCTCGTTTATCAGTCAAAAGAATTTCAGGTGCATTTCAAGTAATATGGCGAGCATTGCATACTGCTGAGCCTATAGTTAGCATGTTTATATTTTTATAACAGATCAGAATACATCGTATTACTTTGTTGCTGCGGTTAGAGATAAGACAATTTAATTTATTTGTTATGTGAATAGGGCCTTATGATTCAGTGCTTAAGGGGCTCAATGTATTTTGCAGTGACTATATTTCTCTGTTGGTATTGGGAGTTCCATTGCTCAATAGACTGGTTAAATTTTGCCAACAACAAGACAGAGTACGCACACGACTTGCACTTACAACACGCAACACGACAATTCTAGTTCAGTACTCATTCTACAGTCCAGACTTCATCTAACGTTATCGTAAAGCTATATTTTAGATAGTAAAGAACTTTTCACTTAACTCATCTCTACTAATGCGCTGGCGAAAACAAACCATAATTATTGAACATCTTTACCTTATTTGCCGGAATACTTCTGCTTCCAGGTTCTATAATATTGACATACCTACATTAATCTAACTCCGCACACCACAGAAACTGCCTACTCCATCGTCTTTCCCTCACAGACAGCTACCTACAACCGTGCGCCCAGCGCTCTCTGACTCCAACAACGCAGTACAGTATCTTTGGCTCAGCGGTCGCGCACAGTCAGCGATCCACCCTATCGAGCCTATCAGTGACATTCAATGTTTATAGTATACTAGTTTCATATTAATTTATTAATATTCTTATCTTATTGTGGCGCCATATACAAGAGTGCTCCAGTATACTCCTCTAAAAATTTTTTTTCACTTTTGGGGCAACTGAGCAGTGATTGAGAGAGTTAAAAATGTGTAACATAACGGGATTAAGGGTTCTCTGTCTGGGCTATTTCCGTGAAAGGGACTTTGGTTACGATGCTGCTGAGAAATGTGAAAAGCTTTCTTATGGCTGTGAAATGCTGAGCTGTTGGAGGGTTGGCTGGGGAGGGAGAGGGCGCTGGTGAGGGTGGGTGCGGGAGGGCAAAGGGGGTGAGGAATGGAGAGAGGAAGGGGGGACAGAACGGAGGGGGGAGAGTGGTGGCCGAGCTTTGTCTGGAAGGGTGTGGGGAGGGGAAATTGTAAGTCTATTTCTATCAAGAAACGGCTTTACATTCCTGTTTTTATTCACTTAATATCTAAATTAGTTACCTGGTGACACACTATGTTCCTTATATAAAACAAAAATTTAAACTAGCCTATTATGTTCTCTGACATTGTGTGAATAAGTTTTCATAACTCATTAAATATACTTCATACTAGTTCAGCGAATTCCATAACCGAATATGCGGAAAGCGGAAACTACTATTTATTCCAAAAGACTTGCAAGTAATATCGGACGGTATGACGCGTTAGCTTCATTTGAATGTGGTATTTGAATAGTTTCATTAGGACAGCTACAATTATTGTACAAAAAAAGAAATGGAAAGAGAACAATGGAACCAATTGCTGCAGTGAGCACTCGATAGTTGACTAGCACATCGTGTGAATTAGTGCCCTCAGTTCCGCAGGCTAGCGAGTCAAAATAAATTGAGTTTTAATTATAATGCCTTTGGCAACATACACAGACTTATTTTGTTTGTATTCTAACCAGAAATGGAACGAGAATAAAATTTAACAAGGACAGCAGAGCATGAAAACGAACAAACTGTGATGTAGAAGCTGGAAACCTTATCTTCCTTTTTACTGGATTGAACGTCCATAAAGACTGTAGAGGAAAAGTATAGTAGCATCCAGATGGTTGATACAGGAAATGCGAAATACGCAGTGTAACAAAATATATTACGGGATATATGAGGTTAAAGTATTCCAGGCTAGTGGAAGAATCACATCGATCACATTTCGAGCTCGCCGCAGTGGTTGAGCGGGTCTAGGCGCTGCATTCCGGAACCGCACGACTGCTACGGTCGCAGGTTCGAATCCTGTCTCGGTCATGGATGTGTGTGATGTCCTCAGGTTGGTTAGGTTTAAGTAGTTCTACGTTCTAGGGGACTGATGACTTCAGATTTAAGTCCCATAGTGCTCAGAGCCATTTGAATCATTTTGAACCGGTCACATTTCAAGAAGGGTCGTCGAATATATGCACATAGTGACGGGATTACATCACAGATGTCACTCTATCGAGGCATTTAGGAACACGTTTTATGGGTACTTTGGTCCTCTATAACAGCAAGAGGGCAGGAGACCAGGTTTATTGCGTATGCTTTAACTTCCAGAGAAGTTCAGTACAGTCCCGCACTGTCACCCACTGAACTACGTCAAACAGTACCGCGGAAATATTGGGGTTGGATTGGTGGTTTCCTAGCAAAAAAAAAAAAAAAATAGTATGTCATTCTGAAACGAGATTGATGTACAGAATTAAAAGTAGCTCGCACGTGCCATAGGGCCTTTACATTCACAGTATAGATACTCGATAACATCGAAAGCTCCAACAGGAAGTTCGTATGGCATGCTGGTGTGCTTAGAGAAGTCACAGTACAAAACTGTGGTGAAATGCAGGAAAGGCTGCAGGGGACCAACACTTGGTACAAGGATTCTTTTAGGCTGCACATAAACATGTGTAACATAGTACTAATAAACAGGAGAAGATTCCCGTTATTGTTTCATTACAAGATCGCCGAAAGCTCAGCATATAAATTTGAATGTAGGAAAAAGATTCGTTGGGAGAATTCTCACGAAGTGTAGTCAGTTCATGATGGATGTAGCTCTCAAAACACTCTTGTTGCTGATGCACACTAATCAACACAACACTATACAACACTATGACCACCCACTTAATAGCCAGTATGTCCATCTTTGACACGGGTAACGGTGGCGTCGCATCATGGCATGGCAGCAATGAGGCCTTGGTAGGCCGCTGGAGGGAGTTGGCACTACAAAAAAAAAAAAAAAGAAGTTTCAAGTGGCTCTGAGCACTATGCTACTTAACTTGTGAGGTCTTCAGTCGCCTATAACCTAGAACTGATTAAACCTAACTAACCTAAGGACATCACACACATCCATGCCCGAGGCAGGATTCGAACCTGCGACCGTAGCGGTCGCTCGGCTCCAGACTGCAGCGCCTAGAACCGCACGGCCACTCTGACCGGCTTGGCACTACATCCGCACACACAGGTCACCTTTAAATTCCGGCAAGGAGGCGCAACGGTCATTCACATCCCAGATGTGCTAGATCGGGCTCAGATTTGGCGAGCTGGGGGAGGAGGGGGGACAGGAAGATAGCGGGACAGCAATTGGAATTCTTCCGAACTCCTGGTTTTATGACACGGAGCATTACCTTCCTGAAAAATGCCATTTCCGCCTGGAAATATGATCGTCATGAAGGGGTGTACTTGGTCTGAAACGGGTGTACAATACTCCTTGACCGTCACGGTGCCTTGCACGAGCTCCACTGGCCCATGGATGACCACATGAATGTTCCCCTCAATATAATGGAGACGACTCCAGCTTGTCTCCGACACGCAGTACGGGTGTCAAGAAGCTGCTCCCCTAGAAGACGACGGATTTGCGCCCTCTCGTCGTCGTCGGCATGATGAAGAAAGTATCGGGCTTCATCAGAGCACTCAAAGCTTTGCCACTGCGCTGACGTCCAGTACCGATCGTCACGTGTCTATTTAAGTCTCAGTTGCTGGTGTAGTGTTGCTAACATTGGTCCCTATCCAGCATTAGAGTCTGGTGTTAGCTCAGTCACAGTCGGCCAACTGTGTGCCCAGCCTGCAACGTCCGAAATCTGTAATGAAGGGTGGCCGTATAACCCCATCACGCCTGCATGTGGTTGCACCTCGGTTCTCCACGTGATGAAGACAGTCACCACAGCACTTCTTGATTACCAGACAAGTCGTGCAATCTCTTAAATGCTCGTGTCGAGCCTACAGGCCATCTCAAACTTCCCCATTGTACACACGAACAGCACGTTTGCTGATACTACACGCTCCGTGCGTGTCTATCAGTGATTTACCTCAACAGATTTGTATCGATCAGTGTGTGTTTATGCTGCTCTGTCTCTACAGCTATAAAGTGAGAGAGACAGACTGCCGTATGGGGAACCAGAATTCGAAGCCCGATATCGCCAGGGATTACTCATTCGTGGGAGGATTAATACGGGGTGTACTCAGGCTCGTGAGGCCAGCTGACGACTACTCGATCGATTTTTAGTGGTTTCTGGCTCAAGAAACCCGACAAAGACAGAGAAAGGGGTGTATTGATCAAATGCTCTTCAATTCCTCGTCGAAAGCGTCGTCGAGCAGATGCGCAAAACCATAGACCTATATCTCTGACGTCGATCTGTTGTAGAATTTTAGAGCATGTTTTTTGCTCGCGTATCATGTCGTTTCTGGAAACCCAGAATCTTCACTGTAGGAGTCAACGTGGATTCCGGAAACAGCGATCGTGTGAGACCCGACTCGCTTTATTTGTTCATGAGTCCCAGAAAATATTAGATACAGGCTCCCACGTAGATGCTATTTTCCTTGACTTCCGGAAGGCGTTCGATACAGTTCCGCACTGTCGCCTGATAAAAAAAGTAAGAGCCCGCGGAATATCAGACCAGCAGTGTGGCTGAATTGAAGAGTTTTTAGCAAACAGAACACAGCATGTTGTTCTCAATGGAGAGATTTCTACAGACGTTAAAGTAACTTCTGGCATGCCACAGGGGAGTGTTATGGGACCATTGCTTTTCACAATATATATAAATGACCTAGTAGAGAGTGTCGGAAGTTCCATGCGGCTTTTCGCGGATGATGCTGTAGTATACAGAGAAGTTGCAGCATTAGAAAATTGTAGCGAAATGCAGGAAGATCTGTAGCGGATAGGCACTTGGTGCAGGGAGTGGCAACTGACCCTTAACATAGACAAATGTAATGTATTGCGAATACACAGACAGAAGAATCCTTTGTTGTATGATTATATGATAGCGGAACAAACACTGGTAGCAGTTACTTCTGTAAAATATCTGGGAGTATGAGTGCGGAACGATTTGAAGTGGAATGATCATATAAAATTAATTGTTAGTAAGGCGGGTGCCAGGTTGAGATTCATTGGGAGAGTCCTTAGAAAATGTAGTCCATCAACAAAGGAGGTGGCTTACAAAACACTCGTTGGACCTATACTTGAGTGTTGCTCATCATTGTGAGATCCGTACCAGGTCGGGTTGACGGAGGAGATAGAGAAGATTCAAAGAACAGCGGCGCGTTTCGTCACAGGGTTATTTGGTAAGCGTGATAGCGTTACGGAGATGTTTAGCAAACTCAAGTGGCAGACTCTGTAAGATAGGCGCTCTGCATCGCGGTGTAGCTTGCTGTCCAGATTTCGAGAGGGTGCGTTTAAGGATGAGGTATCGAATATATTGATTCCCCCTACTTATACCTCCCGACGAGATCACGAATGTAAAATTAGATTCGAGCACGCACGGAGGCTTTCCGGCAGTCGTTCTTCCCGCGAATCATACGCGACTGGAACAGAAAAGGGAGGTAATCATAGTGGCACGTAAAATGCCCTCCGCCACACACCGTTGGATGGCTTGCGGAGTATAAATGTAGATGTAGATGTAGACATTAGCAGATGACGGCCCGACTGTCAGTAGAGCCCGATATGTGCGTCAGGGCCATAACACGGACCTTACCTTGCATACTTACCTCTGTCTGAAGCTCTTATCATGATAGACCGACAGCTAAAGCAATAAAATTCCAGTGAAGAGTGATACGTCTCCACTCGGTGTAGTTTCGTAACTCGAAGACGTTACGGAGAGATCATCCTACTCCAGTTGCAGAATCTACAAAAGTGGCGTTGTGCATGACGGTGTTGTTTCTTATTTAAAGACGGCTGGAGTGACCGAGCGGTTCTAGGCGCTTCAGTCTGGAACCGCGCCACCGCTACGGTCGCAGGTTCGAATCCTGCTTTGGGCATGGATGTGTGATGTCCTTAGGTTAGTTACATTTAAGTAGTTCTAATTTCTAGGGTACTGAGGACCTCAGATGTTAAGTACCATAGTGCTCAGAGCCATTTGAACCATTTTTGTTATTTAAGTTTCGAAAGCGTACGAGCGTAGGTGAGTAAGCCAATCTATTGCTAGCCCTACATGTGTCCCATGAAATAAACCGTGAAGTTAAAGTTAGAGGGATCTGAGGTGATATAGAAGAAAGCTAACAGTCGTCCTTCCCGCGAACCATTCACGCCTGGGAAAGGGAAGTGGGATGCTACAGCCAGTCTCGCTGAACTATGTACTTGCTTCCATTAACGGTGTCGCTACATACGCGAGACAGGCTGCGAGAACACCGCAATGGGCTGGAAACTCGCTCTCCTTCGCCAAGTCACGCCATTCGACGTGATCCCACGTCTCAAGAAACCTATTCACGTATTCATTCTACATGCTTCGAACATAAGTGCTACCTGCCGTGTTAATGACGAATTCCTTCCTTTTTTCCTTTGGTGTTTCCCGCGATTTCTGATGGCAGAACAACGTACATGTTCCCAACTAGTAACTACTATCGATTCGCTGAAAGAACGTCCCTGACAGTCAGCGGTTATATTTCCAGTGCTACTACGCGCCTGTTTACCGTTGCGCCGTGTCGATCGATATCCCAGCCGACAATTTTACGTCTGCTGTAATGTCGTACCACTGTAGCGTGAAAAACCCTAATAACACCGGGGGTTCTAAACTCACTTTCTTCCTAATTAAAAAGAAGGGTTTTGATATAACTTTACGATGGTAGTATTTTACTAGACATTTTAATGCATAGATACCTGTATGAACTGCATTTTACGGAAGACTTTAGGTTACACAGCTTTTCTTTTTAATCAACGTCTCCTATGTCCCTGCCACTATTATTACAATTCCGCTGCTGCTCTCATCCTCTAGTCTTATTATTAGCTTTTCCATACTTTCTTCCAATGCACCTTCTCATTGCCATGCCTTGCAAGATATGCCACGTACGTTTCAAATTACTGTACCATTTTCTGGGAGTAATACCCAAACAAACCGACGTCTTTTACTAGCCCATTCCAGTTTGCAATTTTTTCAATCTCGTAGGTGATATTATGTGATGTGCTCTTTCACGACTACCAGCAGTTCTGTCTTTCTCATTTCCCTATCAAACGAACGTACGCCGTTCTTCTGTAGCCTGTCCAATATGTCACTCTCCCTGTTACTTCATGTAGCGGCTTTGTTTAAGCGAACACAGTGATATGGTGTATTATTCAGTTTTATAGTGGAGTTCCTTTATATGTTCGGAAGCAAAAAGTGTACTTTCCACGCTGGCCGGTGTGGCCAAGCGATTCTAGGCGCTTCAGTCTAGAACCGCATGACAGCTACGGTTGCAGGTTCGAATCCTGCCTCGGGCATGGATGTGTGTGATGTCCTTAGGTTAGTTAGGTGTAAGTAGTTCTAAGTTCTAGGGGAGAGATGACCTCAGAAGTTAAGTCCCATAGTGCTCAGAGCCATTTGAAACCATTTGTACTTCCCTCTCTTTAAATTTCGTCACTGTCATTTCCTCGAGGTAGTCCCCAAATGTCTTTGATATAATAAGCAACAAAGCATTTGGTACAAACTCACCCATCGTTCTAGGTTGTAAAAGCATGAGCCGACTGCCTCCCTTACTGGAGCTGTCATTTTTCCTCGTGCTATGTCTTCAGGCCATGCTGCCGGTCTGCAATGCTCAGCATTTACCCATGTTTCGTCAAACTAAACGATTTCCTGAGGTTTACGCTCAGATATTTCCCCCAAAAAACGGCCTCCCCAAAAGACGATACCCTATCTTTCAAGCACAACTCTTCTTCCCGTAGGTTTCCATCGAAACTCTATTTCTACACTACATTTGAAATACTGGTTTTTTCCTCCGTAGAACATCTCACCGAGTTGAGAGAAGCAGGTTCTTCCGGATCGAATATTCTTTCCACGCATGTTAGTCATGTATAAGTCGCCGATTAGGATCCTCTTGAAAACTGTCCATTTCTGTCGTTACAGCAGAAGTCAAAACAGGAACTTACGTGCCCCTGCCACATTCTTAAAATATGTCACCCCAATTTCCTGAACAGCAGCTATTCGTTCAATGACTTTGAACAACGGTATAACCGGCTCGCCGTTATCCCTTTCTTTCTCAAAATAGCGTCGTACATTGTATACGAGCTCCCGATTTTGGCCGTTTAAGGTAGAGCGCCTGCCTACTTTCCGACGGCTAGGAGGAGAGGCCATATCAAATACATTTGTAATTAGCAACCCTTTACACTCCATCGTTAACATGAACTAAGTCGGTAACTCATACGACAAAACTCATACGACAAACGATGAACACGCGACAGATGCTTTGCAACCACTATGAAAGCATGGCACCATGCCTGACCTTGACAGATAGGAATGGCAACCCGGCACTATCACCATAGCAATGCTTAAGAATTCCAGACCTCAGATTGACGCTATAGTTCGCCTACCCAAAATGCTGTCAGCCTGCTGGAAGTGTCAGAGGCTATCTTTTAGCTGACTGACTATTGCGTTTTTGTTCGAATAAAGCGAAGGAGCACAGTTTTCACCATCCGAAAAAATCATCTGATGTGTTTTTGGATGGTATCGGAGCTAATGAGACCGGTTTCTTCTACGACGGACAACTGAAAATTGTTTTCAGTGCATAGCGATTCTCAAACACCCCCGCGGCGAATCTGTCATGTTACAGACAGCTTGGCGCCAGTAATCGTCGCTCGCCCACACATCTCGTGCGCAACTGAAGCGGCTCCGCGAAACCTGAAGTCTGAAACGAATCCGCGCCCTCTCACTCCCCCGCTAGTGCGACTAGCGATTTTTTATTCCTGCGCTCAAAAGAGACCTGAGGAGCAGGCAGCTGTGAAGTTCTGAATTCGAAAATAGTCGAAAGATATTTTCAGTGACGTAATGGATAAACGTTTCACACATGTGCATAAATGTGTTACTCTCAACGGTGACTATGTTTAAAAAAATGATTTTGAAGCTTAAGAATTTTACTTCAACGTAATTTTACCCGATCTTCCTCATTGTTTTTGTTTGTTTTCTATAAGTATGTCTGTATTGCTTCTCAGCCTACCTTCGTACTTCTCATGACAGATGACACCAAAGACGTAAAAAATTTCTAGACCTATCAGCACTCTCTTCTTGACGTGTGAGTTATCGACCAAAGGAGCATAAAAAGCACTAGATTTTAACTAAGCGAAGGAATATGCTAATATCACAGCTTGTGCATGTAGCACTTTTGATAACTTGTAAGAAATCATAGAACGGAAAAAAATAATATGAAATTTCGAATTCAATGGTTTCGCAGTAGCATTTGATTCACTTACAAAAAGCTTTGTACTAACTGACATCGACAAACATCTCTTGGCTTCGCCCTATGTGTATCAGACACTGCGGGTGTGACTCATTTAACGTTGTCTTTATTGCCATATCAGGATATCGAAATAACATTTTCGGCAAATGGTAACATGCAAAGGGACACTTAAATTTGTTACGTGGTCAGAGCTTGAAATGTCTCTGTCAGTCGAAATATTGAAGGACTACCTCTATTATAATACAGGGGTTTAATTTTATTTCAAATCGAAAGATCTTCAGTGGAGAATTACAGAAAGAAAATGCTTGTAAATGTGGGGGTGGAACCGCTTCGTGGAAGTATCCGAGTAACGTTCTGTAACCGATAGGAGAAGCTGTTGGGCTGTAAATACGTTCAGTTTCACTGCTCCGCATAACGATGGAGCCTGCAATGTAAGCCCTGCTTGACGCCTGTCTTCTCTCTCAATTTCAGAACGATTCTCATGGGTTGTTGTTGTATTCAGTACGAAGTCTGGTTTAGTGGGAAACCCACCCTTGTGTACACTGCGCCACACTCCTCATCTCTGCATTCTACTGCCAAATACTTCCATTTGCATTAGGTCACTGGATTCAACCATGGTCTCCCTGTATAAATGTAGCCCCCACTCCAAATTCCTCCATTACCAAATTGACTGTCCGTTGATATCCTCTCCACTCTGCCATCATTATTATTTTTTTTGCTATCGAAATAGTAAAACTCATGTACTTTAAGCGTCTCATTTCCTAATATGGGTGTCCCAAAAGTCTTTCCCTGCTTACATTCGTAAGTCATGAAGTGTGACACATAGATAAATTCCTTTTATTTTTAATTAGGTGTGGCATAGATACGTAAGTTAATACGTACATTCATATTTAGTTACTTTGTTTGTTACAGGGCCCAGTCAACTAAAAACAGCACAATCGTATACCATTTGCAAAGAACATTTACTCAAACCAGTTCAGTGTGTTGTCTGGTATCATAAGACACAGTAAAGAAAAACAGTCCAGAGAAACTTCCAGACGAAATGCCACACCGTCAGAGGCACACTTAAATGAACGTGTGCTCCAGTCTTCTGAGCAATAAAATCATAAGACTTTTTTTTCTTCAGTGAATCGACAATCACAACCAATACTTGCTTTGATATTTGCAGTTATTTGTTGTGCCAGACATCCTGGACTTAATTTAAAATAAGATGGTGCGCCATCTCATATGACGCTACACGTTTGTGCCTATTTGGATACAAATCAGGAAAGATGGATCCTGCTTGTTGGTGCATCAACTGGCCTCCGTGATCACCGGACATAAAACTGTATTTCTGGCTTTGGGGCATGTCAAGGACTCCCGGAAACCAGTGAACGACATTGCTGACGTCATAATTTTCAGTCTTCACTAAATGTTGAGCAAACCATGGGTGGAAATATAATATCGCCTGGATATCCTTCGGGCAACGAAAGGAGCGTACCTCTTAACTGTATGTACACAAAAACCTGAAAATCTGAGTACTTCGCCTTCCCTTCAAGATAGAATATATGTATCTATGTGCCATATTTTCTACCTTATGTATGTTTGTGATCAGGGAAAAATTTCTGGGGCCCTGATTAATTTCCCTAGCAACGTCCGATTAAAAGCAATAACATCGTATTTCGTTTAATGAACTCCAGTCTCCCTTGGCGTTTGCGGCAGAATTACATGGATGAACCCCTAAACATGTATAATTTGTCCCTGAAGTTTAATTTCCATTCCACGTTTGTCCTGATATTCTTTACTACTCCATGCACAGATTGAGGATATGCTACCAACTTGTCTCACTGCCTTGTCAACCACTGCTTCGCTGTCATATCCTTCGACCCACAGAACAGCAGTCCGCTTTCTGTGAGAGCTGTAGATAACTATTCGCTCGCTGTATTTTATACCTTCAGAATTACAAAGAGAGTGTTCTAGTATACACAGGCGCTTTCTCTGTGTATGAAAATGCTATAAACTGTGCCGGTGCTCTATCGGTTAACAATGATTAAGGCCGCCCTCCAGGCGGTGCTTATGAAGGAATCCCGCGGCCCGACTAATGGCCGGGGAGGGCCCGCAAAGTGCCTCAGGCTGCGAGTGCCTGGTGAACGGGCGGCTAAGCCAGCAGTGCCTGGTCTGGCTAGTGAGGGCTTGTTGACTTCGTTAGAGGTAAGAGCTAGTGTGGGTCTCTGTGACTTGGCGCTGTTTAATGGACTCGCAGTTGCAGTTTGTATTGGAACGAGCCGGATGTGGGAGCCGTAGAGTTTGTTGGCGAATACAGCCGGCTGATACTGATGTTAATTGGACGCCTGAGTAGTGCAACTGACGGAGCTTACAGGCCCTTCATCGATTGGTTCCATGGCTTGCGATACATCGCTGATGAAGTTTAATGTTGTAAATTTATCACTACTTCAATACATGGAATGGTGAGCATGGTGTCCACTTGTAAAGTGATTTCAATTGGCTTTGAACAAGTGCCTCACTAGTTCTACTGAAACTACGGCTGATTTAGCACATCTGGACGGCTAAAGACGCCCTCTTCTTGATAAAACTTGTTTAGAGGTTAATCGGTTTCTTTGGAGCAATATTTTGCTTGTTTATATGTTGGCTCACTTTCTTGGTTAATGGCAGCTTATTCGGCAACCAAGCTTTTAGAGCAGTTTGTTTGGCTGGGTTCCATTCAGAGTTTGGAATAAGCCAAGAATGACAGCCTTTCTTTCTTTCTTCCTTTCTGTCTTCTCTTTTTTTTAAAAAAAAGAAAAAAAGAATCCTGTGTACGTCTAAAGGTTTTGTAACTAGGCTGTTTAGGTTTTTTTTATTGGTAACGCCACCTCTGTATAAAAATCACTGGCTGTGCTGTGTGCAGTCTGTGTCTAGTTTGCATTGTTGTCTGCCATTGTAGTGTTGGGCAGCGGCAGCTGGATGTGAACAGCGCGTAGCGTTGCGCAGTTGGAGGTGAGCCGCCAGCAGTGGTGGATGTGGGGAGAGAGATGGCGGAGTTTTGTAATTTGTCATGAACTGCTATATATATTATGACTATTAAGGTAAATACATTGTTTGTTCTCTATTAAAATCTTTCATTTGCTAACTTTGCCTATCAGTAGTTAGTGCCTTCCGTAGTTTGAATCTTTTATTTAGCTGGCAGTAGTGGCGCTCGCTGTATTGCAGTAGTTCGAGTAACGAAGATTTTTGGTGAGGTAAGTGATTTGTGAAAGGTATAGGTTAATGTTAGACAGGGCCATTCTTTTGTAGGGATTTTTGAAAGTCAGATTGCGTTGCGCTAAAAATATTGTGTGTCAGTTTAAGAACAGTCATGTATAATTGTTCAAAGGGGACGTTACTCATGTATAATTTTTCAAAGGGGACGTTTCAGTTTATGTGAACAAAGCTTGCTTAGAAATTTTCTGGTTAAACATATTAAGACTGAGCTCTTCTAGCCGCTAATAGATTTAAATGTTTCTGTTAGTCATTGATGACTTCAATTTACGAGTCATTTATTTTATTGGAATTTTACGGGTCAAATACTTCATATTTTTAAAAAGAGAGAGAGTTGTTCTAGTCGCTGTACTCTACCTACTAAATTCAGGTTCTTAACTACAGCAACACTCGCCGACTATGTCCGATCTTCGGTAACTGTTGTTTATTTCGCTGTAACATGTGTGTTTAAATTTTCGCTGACCTTTGTTTCTCGATGTGTTTGTGATGGCAACTGCCACGGAGCATGTAAGGCGCTATAGGCGCCATAGCCACGCCATCCATGGTGTTGCCTACACCACTGTAACGTAAAGAACTTTTTTAATGTCTAATGCAGAATGTACTGTTTGTCGTTACAACTTTGGATTGTTGTCATTCTTGTTTAGAAAAGTATGTGTTATTTACTACATCTCTTCTTGGTCTGTGTTCACAATCCTTCCACGGCCGAATACAGCGTAGATAACTTGGTTATTTGTTATTTACAAGTTAAACAACTGATACATCTTCAGTCAGTACTGCCTACCTGACCTTCCGCATGGTAGATTTCTACTAGGCTCCCCATTCTTTTGTAAGTAGTTTGTGACACTAATTTGCAGTCACGACTTATTATTGACATGAATACTTTCACTTGAGAGCACCTGCCTTCTTTGGAATTAGATTTTTAACATTCTTGTTCCGTCCTTTCATGTATCTTGCACACCATACTGAATAGTTTGGTGATGGTACCTCCACCCAAGGATCTGAATAAAAACGAATCTTATCTATAGCAGATGCATTATTCGGATTAGATCTTTCAGTAGCTGTCAAATTATTCTCACAATGTCTCACCCTCATCTTCATCTATTTCCTCTCGTCTTCATTTCCTTGTATAGTGCTTCTATACACTCCTTCCACGATTCAGCTTCACCTTCTTTGCATAAAGCTAGTTTGCCTTCTGAGCTCTTGTTAATCATACAGGCTCTTCTCTCCAACTGTCTCCTTCCTTTTCATATGTGGTATCTACTTCTGTATAGTGCATTGAAAATAAGTTGCGATATTTGACGGCTCAGTACGGAGCGAGTGGAGGCAAGCGGAGTTGCCAGCGTGTCCTGATCACGTCACCAGGTTACCACAGTAGAAGGCCAGGACTACTCGGCACGGAACCTGTCACACTTGGACTGCGTGGACAGCAAGGCGTGTAAGTGGGCCGATCTGAGATCTATCTCAAACGATTCCAAGAAACTGTTAGGAAATAACTCTTATTCCAGCACATATACTTTAATTCAAATAGCTCTAAGCACTATGGGACTTAACAACTGAGTTCATCATTCTCCTAGACTTAGAACAACTTAAACCAACTAACCTAAGGACATTACACATCCATGCCAGAAGCAGGATTCGAACCTGCGACCGTAGCAGCAGCGCGGTTCCGGACTGAAGCGCCTAGAACCGCTCGGCCACATTGGCCGTCATATTTTAATTCGTCACCTTTATGATCAACAGCCTATCATTTCGTTAATGGTCATAGTTATTGTGATATTTTGATGTAGGTGAACTACTGCAAGAAATTCTTAGTTTCCAGTGAAAAATAGGTATCACTATGGATTGGTGTTGGATACGTGTTAGGTTACATTACGCTTCTATGAAATGTTGACAATTTATTGAATTATTGTTTAAAATTCGAAGGATATCGCTGTCATTTTCCAAACTCCATAAAATGAAAGGAATGTAAAGCGCACAGCCACGAACTCATATACCAGTGAAAAAACTAGAATGAAATACCAGAATGAGATTTTAACTCTGCAGCAGATAGTGAGCTTCCTGGCAGATTAAAACTGTGTGCCGACCAAGACTCGACCTCGGGACCTTGGCCTTTCGCAGACAAGTGCTTTTAGAATGAAATGTTTATAAGTTCATCGTACCTTACAATGGTAGATTTCGGAACCAGAGTTTGGCAAATGATTGTGAGAAAAGACGAGAATATTTTGAATGTGGTTAATATTTGAAGCTTCCATATCTACTGCGATATTAAAGCGACTTAAGATTTTTTAATGAAATAGTGTAATTGTTGAGCGTCATCGATAGGTGGAGAAATTAGAACTACTGTGGGCTTTGCGACAATGTAAGTATGGAAGTTACTAGTTCATTTTTATACTGAGGATGGGCTGTTTCATACTAGTTCATTTTTATACTGAGGATGGGCTGTTTCATTAACTATCGACATGACTTGCAATAAGTTGTTAGTTTAATAATACACTATTTCAGGACTCTGTCGCAATTTTCACTGCATTAGAATGTTACTGACATTAATATTTCTATATTCTACTGTGTTTGAGCAAGAGAAGCAGATTTCAACACGGCAACAAGAGAAGTTACATGTTCCTGAAATCTCGTCACAGTCCTTCATGGAACAGTATCTCCTCAACTACCTGCTTGGTAGTAGGCTAGTCCTATCCTATCGTGTAACATTTGCAGTGGCTACTTTTGTCAAAATTTCAACCTCAGTGAACGTAAAGCCTTTTTGTTTTTTTGCCACATCACTTTTCATCTAGGCCCACATACTCTGTCGGACTTACAGGAGCATGATATGCAGGTAGCCTGATTAAACTATTCCCTTTATTGTTAGGCAGTTCATAGACTTGGTACTGTGGAGTTCTTGGCTTGTACAGCACTACTTTTGCCTTAGACAACTTTATCTCATGGAAAATTTCTTTGTACCCAGAGCAAAATATCCGCTTTCCTCCACTGCGCTGTTGCAGCTTTATACTTCTTAACAAACTGGTATGCCGTTTTCTACATTACTATCACCGTATAGTAATGGACAAAATGTTTTTCATTAGAACGTTAGAGTCCCAGCCGGTGAATGTGTTATTGGACAACACTTTTACTCCAGATGTACTTCACTGTTGTTATTAATGCAACGAGAACACTAAACACTTGTTCACAATACCTGACGATTACAAAACACTTCGACACCATAAAATACGAGTTTATAGTGAGAGGCGAGGAACGTTGATGCATCTAATGCGTCAAACCACGTGGTAATGTTTATTTACAGTGTCAACAGGGGCTCTTTACCAGCCGAACCACGTGTGGCCTGGTAGGGAAAGCCTGCTCGTCGTTGGTGCTACCAGGGCAACGGCGTCGTGCACCCCTCCGATCAGCCAAACGTGAAAAGTCGCTACTATTTTTAAACCTACTATAGCCATTCGAAGACTGCCGTTTTTCAGCTTCTATGAACATCAAATTTTATAAGTTGAAAGTCTCCCTTTCGTTCTGCAATTACATTTTATCCCTCTATTATGCTCCTGGTATATCTTCCTTCCTGAATTATTTCCCTTAAACGAAGCCTTTTCTGTGTTACCAGTCCGTCATACAGTGCAGTCCTGCTACCCTACAATATTACCTTAACATGTAGATTCCAATAAGGACCCATGTATATTCTTATGCTTCAAAGGCCAGTCTCAGAAATAACTTTGCAACTACAAAATAATAGAAGTATGTATTCTCCCTTAACATTAAATTTAGTGACACATGCCGAAACGTATATGGGATCAGAAATACCCGGACACCCCCAAAAACATACGTTTTTCACGTTAGGTGCATTGTGCTGCCACCTACTGCCAGCTACTCCATATCAGCGTCCACAGAAATCATTAGACGTCAGTAGAGAGCAGAATGGGGCGCTCCGCGGAACTCACGGACTTCGAACGTGGGCAGGTGATTGGGTGTCACTTGTGTCACTCATCTGTACGCGAGATTTCCACCTCCTAAACAATTGAGGTCCACTGTTTCCATTGTGATAGTGAAGTGGAAACGTGAAGGGACACGTACAGCAGAAAAGCGTATAGGCCAACCTTGTCTGTTGACTGACAGAGACCGACAACAGTTGAAGAGGGTATTGTGGTGTCACCGCTAGACACCACACTTGCTAGGTGGTAACTTAAATCGGCCGCGGTCCTGTAGTACATGTCGGACCCGCGTGTCGCCACTGGGTGATCGCAAACCTAGCGCCACCACATGGCAGGTCACAAGACACGGACTAGACCTCGCCCCAGTTGTACGGACTACATAGCTTGCGACCAGACGTACGAAGCTTTCCTCTCATTTGCCGAGAGACAGATTGAATAGCCTTCAGCTTAGTCCATAGCTACTACCTAGCAAGGCGCCATTTGTATCAGTGCTTATAGCTTACTACTATTCAAGAGATGTATTCCAACAAGAGAATAAAAGTTAAGTAACATCTACGTACTTTTCTTCTTATTCATTAATAAGTCTCATGTTCCAGAACTTCAAGCCCGTCTGCGTTAGTTTAGCGTGCACCTAGCTACCTCATTGTGTCTATGCTGTAGGAGCTAGACACAACAGGTATAATGTGTAATAGGCAGACATCTATCCAGACCATCACACAAATATTCCAAATTGCCTTAGGATCCACTGCAAGTGCTATGACAATTAGGCGGGAGGTGAGAAAACTTGGATTTCATGATTGAGCAGCTGCTCATAAGCCAATAAGCCACAAATTACACCGGTAAATGCCAAACGACGCCTCGCTTGGTGTAAGGAGTGTAAACATTGGACGATTCAAAAGTGGAAAAACGTGTGGAGTGACGAATCACGGTACACAATGTGGCGATCCTATGGCAAGGTGTGGGTGTGGCGAATGCCAGTTGAACGTCATCTGC
Organism: Schistocerca nitens; assembly: GCF_023898315.1. Taxonomy (NCBI): domain Eukaryota; kingdom Metazoa; phylum Arthropoda; class Insecta; order Orthoptera; family Acrididae; genus Schistocerca; species Schistocerca nitens. The sequence goes on along the minus strand of NC_064620.1, from coordinate 194,239,125 downwards.
CAGCGTGCGTACTGCCAACAGTAAAATTCGGAGGCAGTGGCGATATGGTGTGGTTGTGTTTTTCGTGGAGGGGCTTACATCCCTTGTTGTTATGCGTGGCACTATCACAGCACAGGCCTACATTGATGTTTCAAGCACCTTCTTGCTTCCACTCTTGAAGAGAAATTCGAGGATGGCGATTGCATCTTTCAACACGATCGAGCACCTGTTTCTAATGCACGGCCTCTGGCGGAGTGGTTACACGACAATACATCCCTGTAATGGACTGGCCTGCACAGCGTCCTGACCTGAATCCTATAGAGCATCTTTGGTCTGTTTTGGAACGCCGACTTGGTGCCAGACGTCACCGATAGTAGCTTTTCCACTTTCCGTTTTTTTTATTTATTTTGTATTAGACCTACTCCTACAGTTTCCCAATTTTAATTTATCAATCAGCACTCACCTGACATCAAGTCATGTTTTTCCTGCCACCACAGTTCGCTAACGCCCTCTGCGTGATTCCTGATGTTTTCTCGCCGTAGTTTTCTGTGACGTGACGGGACTGCATTCGGATCATGTTGATTTGTTGCCACAATATTTCTGCTGGCAACCGAAATCTTCTGGTGAGTGTCCGCCACTGCACGCACATACCTGAAGCTGGCCAGATAGTAGCCATCTGAAATATTGTGGCAAGAAGTCAACACGATCCCGGAACCTGATAGAACAACTCCCTCTATGTTTCAGCACTGCCGTATCCATTTCCATTTTTAAATTCTTTAATCTACCTATCCGATTAAAGGATCTATCTTCCAACAGTCAACATGAGGAAGTTTTCTAATTTCTGATGACAACATACTCCTGACTGAACGCCACTCAGAGATTCAAATAAGGGAATGTTTCAGCTCCGGAATACTTCACCCAAGAGGACGCTTTCATCATTAAGTCATACAAAACAGCCGTTTTCCCCTAGGGAAATAAAACTATTACGGCGTCCCCTTGCATTCTGGCGTTCGTAGTATCAACATAGCGAAGACACGTTGCCGATGCTATTGGTCTAGATCAGTCAACCACACAGAAATGCTCCTGCCCCCCTTTAGAGAGTAAAGGTTGATCTCGTCTCTCCATATACCTGTCCGTTGTAGTTGCATCAGCGTATACGTATCATTACAACGCGGAAGGAACCCTCTTTACCGAGGTGCACAGTTCATAGATTTCTCACATACTTTTGCGAAGTATTTGAACATCAGCGCGCTTAATACTACTACACTCCTGGAAATTGAAATAAGAACACCGTGAATTCATTGTCCCAGGAAGGGGAAACTTTATTGACACATTCCTGGGGTCAGATACATCACATGATCACACTGACAGAACCACAGGCACATAGACACAGGCAACAGAGCATGCACAATGTCGGCAATAGTACAGTGTATATCCACCTTTCGCAGCAATGCAGGCTGCTATTCTCCCATGGAGACGATCGTAGAGATGCTGGATGTAGTCCTGTGGAACGGCTTGCCATGCCATTTCCACCTGGCGCCTCAGTTGGACCAGCGTTCGTGCTGGACGTGCAGACCGCGTGAGACGACGCTTCATCCAGTCCCAAACATGCTCAATGGGGGACAGATCCGGAGATCTTGCTGGCCAGGGTAGTTGACTTACACCTTCTAGAGCACGTTGGGTGGCACGGGATACATCCGGACGTGCATTGTCCTGTTGGAACAGCAAGTTCCCTTGCCGGTCTAGGAATGGTAGAACGATGGGTTCGATGACGGTTTGGATGTACCGTGCACTATTCAGTGTCCCCTCGACGATCACCAGTGGTGTACGGCCAGTGTAGGAGATCGCTCCCCACACCATGATGCCGGGTGTTGGCCCTGTGTGCCTCGGTCGTATGCTGTCCTGATTGTGGCGCTCACCTGCACGGCGCCAAACACGCATACGACCATCATTGGCACCAAGGCAGAAGCGACTCTCATCGCTGAAGACGACACGTCTCCATTCGTCCCTCCATTCACGCCTGTCGCGACACCACTGGAGGCGGGCTGCACGATGTTGGGGCGTGAGCGGAAGACGGCCTAACGGTGTGCGGGACCGTAGCCCAGCTTCATGGAGACGGTTGCGAATGGTCCTCGCCGATACCCCAGGAGCAACAGTGTCCCTAATTTGCTGGGAAGTGGCGGTGCGGTCCCCTACGGCACTGCGTAGGATCCTACGGTCTTGGCGTGCATCCGTGCGTCGCTGCGGTCCGGTCCCAGGTCGACGGGCACGTGCACCTTCCGCCGACCACTGGCGACAACATCGATGTACTGTGGAGACCTCACGCCCCACGTGTTGAGCAATTCGGCGGTACGTCCACCCGGCCTCCCGCATGCCCACTATACGCCCTCGCTCAAAGTCCGTCAACTGCACATACGGTTCACGTCCACGCTGTCGCGGCATGCTACCAGTGTTAAAGACTGCGATGGAGCTCCGTATGCCACGGCAAACTGGCTGACACTGACGGCGGCGGTGCACAAATGCTGCGCAGCTAGCGCCATTCGACGGCCAACACCGCGGTTCCTGGTGTGTCCGCTGTGCCGTGCGTGTGATCATTGCTTGTACAGCCCTCTCGCAGTGTCCGGAGCAAGTATGGTGGGTCTGACACACCAGTGTCAATGTGTTCTTTTTTCCATTTCCAGGAGTGTATATTAGAATTTTCATGAGCTTTCAAATGATTATAACAAAAGTGTTCCAATGCATAAGTACAGATAAATAAACATGATTGTTTCTGTATCGAGCCTGGCACAAGAGCTATGATTATTCGACACGTAACAAAACTATATGCCTGTGTACGTAGTAGCAAAAGCAAAAAGTCTCTTTTACACACCATTAACCATGCTCGATGTAAATGGGTTTCATAATTTATGCGAGTTTCCGAAAAGAATATAAAGTCGTAAGGCATTATTGGCTGAGACACCCCTTGGGGTAGATTCAGTCGTCGAATGGGAAAGAATTTTCTTCTTCTGGCAGTCTATAGATGTTTTGGTTTAACCGAATTTGTTGATGTTATGAGGGTGTAATGGTTGTGTGCACCACCCAATTACGATGTTATTGCACTTGGCCTCCCGTGGCAGTTATTCCAAAAACGCGGTGACGTGACAGTAAACAAGAAGTGACTAAGGGAAACCCATGGCACTCTCAGTGTTTCCAGTTGAGTTGTCCTCAGTGTCCAGTGGATCAACCTGGCCCCGTGACATAACGTCAGCAGTGTAGTGCTGTGTTATCTACAATTATGAATACGCGTGAGAGTGGAAAACATAGGAACATGTCGCGAAAGTGGACGTATTCTGAGTAAAAGGAACTTATATTCAGAGGTGTACAATTTTACCAGGAAGAAAAAAGCATAATACTTAATGATACCCCTACAAAAAGCAAATTAGCAGGCGGAAAAAGTGTTAGGTAAGTCGGAAAGAACAGTAAAATATATTTCGAAATACTTTAAGAAGGAGAAATAAACTTGAGAGGAAACTGAAATTTCCTAGAAAACGAACGCCGTCTAGAAGGTTATTTTCTTAGATAACTGCGATAAAGCACTTATTCAAAGAAAATGTTTGGAGGATTATGAGCAGAAGAAGCAAATCCCAACGTTGAGAAAGCTACTTATAGTTGCAGAAACGCAGATAAATGTACAGGGAGGAAGGGAAACACTTCGGAAAATTTCGAAGTAGGCGGGAATTAGTTTTCAAAAAAATGTAAAAAACAAGACAACCATACTAACAGAACGTTCGGACATTGTTGCAAAGTGTGCAGAATACTTGAGTGCAATCAGAAAAAATGACAAGGAGCACAGTAAATCCATGGTATTCACGGTCTAAACTTGAGGGCATTATGCATTATGCCATGAAAAAGGTTTAACACCAGTGCACGTCAAAGAGCTGCGTTTGACCAACATGAAAGAGCAATGGGTCTCATAGACGGAGCGGAATTAATTTACTTCTTGAAATCTCAATCCAAAGACTATCACAGTGATGTGAATGGGGATAATTATCACAGATCGTTCGAAGAGAAACTTGTTTCTAACATCCCAGCTGGTAGGTAGTGTTGTTCTTGAAGATGCACGTGTCATACTGTTCAGCCTAATAAAACCCCAGTACTAGAACTCGCAAGAAAAACGTAACTGAATGCCTCATTCACAACAAAATTAGTTTTTAATCAAGCTTAATACGCAATGGGCCTTTAAAATTTAAATGTTGTAATAAAGCAAAGCCTCTTTATAAAGTAGATGCAGTTTTAAAGAGTAAGGGGTGTATTGTTCTGGGGCTTCCTCCATTGTGATCTAAGCCCTACAGAGCTAAGCTGGAATATAACTCAACAAATTACTGCAGAAGCAACGTTGCTTCCATTAAATTAACTCCCCTTGAACAAATAACGAAAGAGTCTTCATCAAAGATTATCCAAAACGATTGGTTAAAAGATTGCGAACATGCAAAAGGAATTGAAAATGAAAAGGGATAGGTTAATGGAACAAGTAGTGGAGAGTATAATAATCAGTGGTGGTCGGAAGAGTGGATGTAGATTTGCTGCACATGAAGGTCCCGAGTTCGAGTCTCGGTCGGGCACACAGTTTTAATCTGCCAGGAAGTTTCATATCAGCGCACACTCCGCTGCAGAGTGAAAATCTCATTCTGGTAATGGAATAGAGTTTATTACTGAAGTTCTTTAGACGAAATAAATCATACCTAATAGACTGTTGGTACATGACATTAGAAAACAGGCAGGGGCGTCAGTGATTAGGTTCCGTACCTGTACTACACGGAAGAGTTTAGAGCAGCCTTTATACACTTGTGAATTTATAAGTATTGGTTGTGAAAGACTTTCTGAAACGAAATAATACGTGCAGTGCATTTCAATTCGAAATCCAGCGCTGGGCATAGATGTTTATGGAGAAGCAACTTTGAAAACGGAGGCAGACGCACAAGCATTCTGGATAGTGACGAAGTCTGGAGAACAAAGGCTGAATCTCACTAGGAGAGACGTGTGGTGGGTAACTGTGACTTCATTACAACTTAGGATTACCGCACGTAATGCGTTTAATGTTCAGCTGCGTCGCAGAGGCACAGATTTGCACCTACCGCCCCCACCACCACCCCCCCCCCCCACACACACACACATGGAGAGGGGGTAGGGGAGGAGGGATCAGGTACGTAGACGCAATTTTAAGCTCACCAAATGCCGAACGGCCTTACAGAAACGTGAAGTTGTGACGTGAGGTTGGTGAAGTCGTGTTTAACAATCAGAGCATGCTCCAATTCCCTTATTTATTACTCAGTCGACAAGACGCAAATATACCCCAATTTGAGAGGACAAGAAAGATATGAAAATTTTTGTGTCCGCAATGAGGAAAGAAATAAACATATATCGACATCTGCTTCGCTGTAAAGGGAAGATATTTTAGTGATTAAGACGTACTCGTCGTTATTCGGGTTTGTAAACTTACGCATTTAAAGAAGTCACCCCAGATAAATTATTACAAAATTAAATAGAATGCCTTTTTATAACTTTAGTGACGGTTTTCCAAACGCTCTGGGCCCTAAGTCACTTTAGCTGACTGAGTATTAGCTTATGTGCAATTGTGTTTTGCTGCAGGTATGAGGTAGTTTACGCTGTGGATACATTTGTTGACATATCACACCATGTATCGGCCTCCCATTATCGAAAGGATGTTTTCCTTATTCTGTCCTTTTCTTCTTCATCTCTTCAGGTATTAGGCGAAATTACCTGGTACGGTACCAATTGTTTCCAGGGTCTTCCTGTATCTGTTCTTCGTTGGCATTCTCATGTTCTAGCCCTTAAAGCGAGTTTGTCACTCTCCATTCTTTCTATGTCTTCGTTCCATTTTTTAATACACTCTACAACTTTATCAGTGTGCCTGAATGTGGCTTCCTTGATTTTTGCTAACTACCCGTGTCTCACTTTCTTAAAGCAGTCTGAGGATTGCAACTGTGTTGTTGAATTTAGTTTGATTATCTTTCCTTGTTTTGTTTTCATGCTTTCTTTTAATTGTTCCACATATGTGGCCAAATAAACGAAGCTTAATTTCCGTATCCTTACTGTAGGCGTACGTCACTTCACGTCCTAGGTAAATGAAGTGGTTTACTTGCTCTAATATCTTTTGATCTACCACTATTTTGATTCTAATGTGTCTTGTCCCCATAAGGGTCACTATTTGAGCTTTTCCTGTTCATATCTCCACGCCAGGTCTCGCATGATTTGTGTCAGAGAGTAAATTCCTTTCTGAGGGTCCTCTTCATTATCCGCCAGAATCACTGCTGTCCAAGTACATACATTTTTGGAATTCTTTTTTCCAAATGTGCATTGTTTCTGTATGTAAGATATTAAAGAAAGATGGGGAAATACAGCAGGCTTGTCGTTCTCCTTTGCTAGTTGGTTTCTCATTAGTCGTTTTAGAGTGATATTTGTGTTACGATACACACTTTTCAACACATTTATTAGATGTTTTGGATATCGGTGATTCGTAATTAACTTCCAAAGTTTTTGTCTATTGATACTGCCAAAACCATTTTTTTTAAATGTCGATTACAGCAAAGTGTGTTTCTTTATTACATTCTCTGAAGTATTGTATAACCTGTTGTAAGGCAAAAACCTTTTCTATCGTAGAGTGTCCTTTCCTAAGACCCATTCGTTCCTTATGTATAAAATCTTAGTACGTACCCTATATGCTGAGTCTATAAACCTATTCCTCTGTAGCTGCTGATAGGCATTTGTCTCCCTTTTTATAAATTGGTATCACTCTAGCAATCTTCCAGTCCTTAGGGATACTTTTTCTCTTCCAACATTCGTTTAAGAGACATAACAGTTGCAGATGTAGCGTCATTCCTCTATATTTTACCAACTGAACATTGGTACCAACTCTTCCTGTCGCTTTTCTGTTCTTAAGTGATATTAAGCCAGATTTTATTTCATCAGGCTATATTTCATCTAGTCCCTTCTCATCTGTTGTTTCAGTTTCAGTTTCATGAACTGAACCAGTACAGCATAATTATTTGCAGTTACTTACCCATTGTCCTTCGTCAATATTGTTTATTTGTATCTTCTGTTTTTACCTGCTGAGTCCCCTTCCTAGGAGGACCCGGGTTTTCTTTCGGGGCTATTTCATTTAGCCGATATGTTCTGGTTATTTAAAGGCGCCGAAACATCTCGCCTTTCATCCTCTCCAGTTGATTACATAACGTACAGCTACTGTACGCCACGATTCGAGCAGGGGTGACGCGACTCATGTCTTCTTGGACGTGGGAGTAGGGTTTATTGTCAGAGATGTCGTGAATTCTTCAAGGTCTGATTCATTCATCAAATTTCAGTGGATGTTCCTTAGAGTTTCATTCTGAGCAGACATGGACAACCTGAACAGACACTAAGATCCTTTTCCAACCTTTGACCTTTAGAGATAAAAAAGGAAAAGGAAATGAGAGACAGCCTCACGCTTCGAAACCTAGTACCATAAAGATCGGAAAGAAAAGCGTTGGGCAAAGGAGGCAGACACAAAAGAAGAAAAAAACCTGACACAAGTAAGTGAAAGGAACGTCAGACTTACCTAAGAGCACATGTGGGTGCCACCAACATACTCCCAAGAAGGGAGCCCCCTAGGGGGGGCTTAAATTTGTCTGGAACCTCAGCAGCTGACCGGTCTGGCATGGATGACCCTGTCAGGAGCGTTGCTCCTGCCAGCATTGACCAGTCGATCATTGTAAACATATAAATCAATTGCAGTTGGAACTATCGTATTTATGTCTAGTGGTACTTATTTTCAAATCGACTCGCTACTTTACGTTACAAGAAAATTGAGTTGTTTATTATTTTTTTATACAAAAAGAGAGGATGATAAAAGTCCGTTAGCATTTAGATCGATTAAATGAAAACACATAAGTACCCAAAAGCTTATTAGCAGTTCAGAACGCCATAACGACATGTTCCTCCTGCAATCATATTCCAGGAAAAGTTACTATAAACACTGGCATATAGGTTTGCTAGCACACTCTATGCCAGTATGTAAGATTCTAGTACTGGGCCCAAAATATCTACGTCTTTGACCCTTAAAACAACAGTTGTTGATGATAGGAGTCTTAGTGGTGAGCAGACCATGTTGTTTCTTGCCTTTCACCATCCAGGGGTCACGTGTAGTAAGTATATTTTATGGTTGTAGCTACGGATGTGAAGCAACGGAAATGTATGCTTCACGTGCAAATGACTTGAAGGGCTGCGTTATAAAAGAACATGCATCGACATATTGGAAATACTCGTGTTGAACAGTCCGGACTCAGACCACCGTAGGTGTTTGGTGCAACTACAATTACTGAAAGCTTACATAGAAGCTGACTTCCAGAAAAAATTAAAGATCTGTCCACAACGTGTTGTACTGTGTGGAGGCAGTGTGTTTTCTGTCGGCTGCTCCGTGACTGATGGACTGTTTCAGGTAATTATAGGCGATGCTATTAGTGATCATATGATCTTTAACAATGGACTGTCTCAGTTCCCAGTGCCATCTCCGCTACTATTTGGCATTTGCGTGTACAGTGCAGATACGACAGCCTCTCAGCCAAGGAAGTGCTTATGCTGACGAATTGTTGATAACAACATAGCACAAATAAATCGAGGTCACTAAAGATATATTAACAAAATACTTAAGTATAAAGGCACAATATTTCGTAAATTGAGATTTCAGCCGAACCCTATCAAAACTAAATCCACTTGTTTATTATCGCAGGCAACCGTGGACATATTTTTCGAGGATAATTGCCCGGCTCATAACAAATATCCACGATATCTTGAAGGTGTTCTCGACAGAATGCTGTCATTTAAACGGCATGTAACAAACATTACGGTTACACTAATGCTTCTGCAAGAATTATATGGTACAATGTATGGTTCTGCAGGTTTCACCATACGGCCAACACCCTTTGGCTTTGTCTGTTGAGCGGCAAAATACTACATCACTGGCTGGATAAACAGCGACCGCAGGAAGACGGTAGATACGCAGCTACATCAGACAATGCGGCTTGTTACTGGTACAATACAGTCCACTCCAGTATTCTGGCTACCTGCCCTGAACCGCATTACACCACTCAACCCGAGAAGAAATAGCATCCTTCTAAAGGAATGTACGAAAATCATTAACAATTCATTACGATATGTCTGTCACCCGAATCAACAGACTCCGTTGCTGACATCCCCAAGTCAGAAAATTTAGCAACCTGGTGAACCAAAGCTTCAGTCTCTAAGATGCGTGGACGCAAGAGTAATATAACAAATAGCCAACCAGATATCCATAGCTATCTCGAAGTCAGTAACAAACCATAGCACCTTGATCTGCTCCAGAGGATGAGATCAATTGTATAAATAATACGTCAGCAAATTTATAAATTATGAACACATTTTATTTGTATTTCTAAAGTGATGTGAAATAACCATGCGATTAGAAACAGCTCTTGTAACTATATCTTGAACTTTTGTAAAGTTCGTAACTACTGCTTATCAAAATAATATAGCAGAAAGAAGTTTTTGATAAAAATTTGTTTATGTCTTGAGTGTAAAAGTTAATGATCTGTTAATTTAATTACAATTCTTACCCTAATCTAAATGGACAAGATGTAAGTAATCCATTTTTCGTACAAAGGCTTAGTATTCCAGCTAAGTCTGGTAATGCGACTGTATTCTTGAGTGTGTTTATAGGTAAAATAAGAAGGACGGCTGGAGAACGTATTAAAGAGTACGATATTCAGACGCGGTTAATACGAAGTGTGAAATCTACGGTAGTGGAAAATCAGGAGAACAATGTGTGTGTGCTAGCCAAGGGAATCGATTTCAGCAGTTGAGAGACAACATGGCGATAGGTCGAGAGTAATGATTCACTATGCAGTCCATGAATGTGGTCTCTTGAGCTGAGAGTGTTAATGTTATTTTCCCTGACCGTAATAGCTGAAAGACAGGGAGCACAATTCACTGAGTTACATATGTGTCACGTGTACTACACAGTCTCCTCCTGCTCTCTCTCTCTCTTTCTGCATTCCCTCCTTCCCCCCACCCCCCGCCCCTCTGCCTATCATGTCCCCCCTCACGCTGCCCGTCTCCTCTGCCCTCTTCCCTCTGTCCATTTCAAATCTGATATTTCTTTGTCTATTTATTCCTTACCCTCTTTCACACTTTCTCTAGGGGATGTCACTAGACGTAAACAGACGGGGTGTAGAAATTCCGTCGCGGTATGTGATTCGGGAAACAGAGAGAAAGGCAGAAGAGTTATAACTGTTGTGCCGGCTGATCACGATTGTTTCCTGTGACCATCGGCTGATGACGGTTGCTTTCTGCTACCACGCACCATAATCATCACTGACTGTCTGGAAAAATATAAATTATATATTGTATATCAAGCTCCGTGTGGGCCGGCCGCGGTGGTCTCGCGGTTCTAGGCGCGCAGTCCGGAACCGTGCGACTGCTGCGGTCGCAGGTTCGAATCCTGCCTCGGGCATGGATGTTTGTGATGTCCTTAGGTTAGTTAGGTTTAAGTAGTTCTAAGTTCTAGGGGACTAATGACCACAGCAGTTGAGTCCCATAGTGCTCAGAGCCATTTGAACCATTTTGATCAAGCTCCGTCGTAGCTGGACATTCTGCGTATGTAACTGAAATAGTTCTTGGAATATTCTCGGGAAATATTACCCTGGCTACAGGACAACTGGACCTGTTGCCAGAGATAATAATATAAAGATAGGAGCGCACGGAGCGTAAACAACAGACCAGTAACAGACAGCCGTTTTAAACAAACCAAAGAGTATTGTTCGCAGGAAACAGTAGAAGTTCGAGATAGAATTCCTACACAACTCGGACGAAATCATCTCACAATTATGGATTAATGCTGTTCCAGTCGTCTTGCTCTACGACAGTAAAATTATACCTAGAAACAATAAGAAACAACGATAACTCGTCAAATCCTTAGAAAGTGGCATTTGAGGAATTTAGATGAACTCTTGGCGATAAATAACGAGGAAGAAAGTGGTGAGGCATGAGGAATTACCGATACTAAAGCAGAGACACTGCTTATGTTAGCCCATCAGCACTGATGAAATCTGGGTACAGGATGCACGCGTCGCAAGCGGCGAAATCGCACCATAAACATGACCAAAGTAACTATAGGTAATCCGTCGCGAAGCGTCCGACTAACTAAAAGTGACTGGCTGCACACAGGGTTGCCCAAGGTACCGGAAACTAACTGACGTACAATGAAGTAGCGGCAGCTCGCACTATTGCCAGGGTGAAGTGACCTTACTTCTCTAACCGATTAAGGGACCGTCAAGGGTCAGCAAAGGAATGGAGGTTAGGACAGCGTCTCTCTGTGGTTTTGCAAACTCGGATGCAGCAGAGTAGTGTGCCTCCTATTTACGGAAAGTCTTATATAGCAGACTTTACTGTGAATGGATGCATAGAAGGATTGTGCTGATTCCAGCTGGTGGAGAGGCCCGACTTCTTGATTGTTAAGTTGGATAACCTGTTGTGGTAACAGGTCAACGAGCGTGGGAGAAATTAGTGTCCGTGTGCAACGGCGTGTCTGTAGAAATTTGAACGTAAGGGCCCTAAGACTCCTGATTTTCCCCATCCGGTGGTCTAGGGATAGCGTCATTGATTAGTAATTAAAAGGTCTTTGATCCCGGGCTCGAAACCCTACACCGCTAAAATTTTGGTTAATGACAAACGTTGGTGGCCGAAGACTTCCGGCATATGAAGTCACCTTGCCAACGGCCTTGTGAAAGAGGACGGAGGAGCGGACACAGGGTCTGAGCACTCTCTTATCCTGGGGTTGGGTAACTGCCCCTAAAGGCGGAAGAATCAGCAGTGATAAACGGCATGAGGATGCAGAATACAAAAAATCCACTGCTTTAATGACTCACACCGTGTGGCCTACAATCGAAAAAGTGTCCTGATGATCTCTCCATTGGCAAAGGATTCCGGGAAGTCCCGCATTCGGCTCTACACGAGGGTGCTGCCAAACGAGAGTTGACCATGAGGGAAAGATTGAATAACGAAATCAACATTCTAAGGGTCGGGGCGTGGAATGTCAGAAGCTTAAAAGTACTAGGAAAACTAGAAAATCTGAAAATGGAAATGCACAGGCTCAGTCTAGACAAAGCAAGGTTCAGAGGAGTGAAACGGAAAGAAGACAAGGATTTCTAGTCAGATGAATATAGCGTAACATCAACACCAGCAGGAAACGGTAGAACGACAGTAGGATCCGTTATGAATAGGAAGGTAGGACAGAGAGAGTGTTACTGTCAACAGTCTAGTGATATGAATAATCTTATCAGAAACGACAGCAAACCAACACCGAGAACGATACTTCAGACACATATGCCGACTTCTCAAGCTGAAGATGAAGAGATGGAGGAAGTATATGAGGATACTGAAACGTTACTACAGTACGTATAGGGACATGAAAATCTAATAGTCATAGAGACTGGAATGTGCGTGTAGGGGGAAGGAGCATAACTTAAGGTTATAGGAGAATGTGGACTTTGGACAAGGAATCAGGGAGGAGAAAGATTAATTGAGTTCTGTAATAAATTTCAACTAGTAATAGCGAATACTCTGTTCAAGAATCACAAGTGGAAGAGATGTATGGGGAAAAAGGACGGGAAGATTTCAGTTAGGTTACATCACAGCCAGGTAGAGATTTCGAAATCACATACTGGATTTAGGCACACCCAGGAGCAGACAACAATGTAGTAGTGCTGAAGAGTAGGCTGAGGTTTAAGAGATTAGTCACGAATAATCAATTTGAAAAGAAGTGGGATACGGAAGTACCAAGAAGTGACGAGATACGCTTGAAGTTCTCTACAGGTACGGCTATAAAGAATAACTCATAATGCTTTACAGTTGAAGAGGAATGGAAATCCCTAAAAAGGGCAATCACAGGATTTGGAAAGGAAAACGTAGGTACAAAGAAGGTTACTGGGAGGAAACCATGGGTTAGAGAAGATATGCTTCAGTTGATCGATGGAAGAAGGAAGTCAAAAATGTTCAGGGAAATTCAGAAATACAGAAACACAAGTCGCCGAGGAATGAAATAAATAGGAAGTATATGCAGAGAAGCCCAGACGAAATGGCTGCATCAAAAATGTGAAAAAGTCGTAAAAGAAATGCTTGTCGGGAGGATTGATTTAGCATATAGTAAAGTCAAAATAACCTTTGGTGAAACTAAAAAAGGTTGGTACCATTAAGAGTACAACTGTAATTTCACTTTTAAATGTAGGGGAGACAGCTGACAGGTGGAAAGAGTACATTGAAGAACCCTATGGGGAGGGAGGAGGGGAGAATTCTGTGGGTGTTTAGGAAGAAACAGGAGTCGATTTAGAAGAGATAGGGAATCGAGTGTTACAATTAGAATTCAATGGAGCTTTGGAGGACTTAAGATGAAATAAGGCAGAAGGTATAGATAACATTCCATCAAAATTTCTAAAATCATTGCGGGAAGTGGCAACAAAACGAGTAATCACATTTTTCTGTAGCATGTATGAGTCTGGTGACATATCACCTGACTTTCGGAAAAGTATCATCCACACAATTCCGAATACTGCAAGAGCTAACCATCACGAGAAATATCGAAAAATCTGCTTAACAGCTCACGCATCCAACTTGCTTATAAGAATGATGTACAGAAGATTGTTAAAGAAAGTTGAGGACGTGTTAGATGACGACCTGTTTGGCTTTAGGAAAGGTAAAGGAACCAGAGAGACAGTTATGAAGTTGCGGTTGGTAATGGAAGCAAGACTAAAGATAAAACAAGGCACGTTCATAGCTTTTGTCGACGTAGAAAAGGCGTTCGACAAGAATTTCTGTGAAAAATTGGGGTAAGCTATAAGAAGAGACGGGTAATGTATGGTATGTACAAGAGCCAATACGGAATAATAAGAGTGGACGAACAAGAACGAAGGGCTCGGATTAAAGAGGGTGTAAGAAAGGGATGTAGTCTTTCGGCCCTACTGTTTAATTTGTATATCGAAGAAGCGATGATCGTAACAAAATAACTGTTCAGGAATGGAAATAAAATTCATCGTGAATAGGTATCAATGATACGGTTCGCTGGTTACGTCGCTATCCTGAGTGAAAGTGAAGAATAATTACAAAAATGGCTCTGAGCACTATGGGACTCAACATCTCTGGCCATAAGTCCCCTAGAACCTAGAACTACTTAAACCTAACCAACCTAAGGACATCACACAACACCCAGTCATCACGAGGCAGAGAAAATCCCAGACCCCGCCGGGAATCGAACCCGGGAACCCGGGCGCGGGAAGCGAGAACGCTACCGCACGACCACGAGCTGCGGACGAAGAATAATTACATGATATGCTGAATGGAATCAACTGTCTAATGAATACAGTATATGGATTTAAGATAAATCGAAGAAAGACACACGTAATGAGGTATAGAACAGTAAGGAAGTTAACTTCGGGGCTTATGGTCACGAAGTAGATGAAGCTAAGGAATTCTACGACCTAGGTAGAATAATAACCATTGACGGACCGAGCAAGCTGGATATCATAATCAGACTATCAATAGCAAAAATGGCATTACTGATCAAGAGACGTCTACTGGTATCAAAAATAGGTCTTAATTTGAGGAAGAAATCCCTGAAAATGTACGTATGGAGCACAGAATTGTATGGTAGTAAAACATGGACTGTGGAAAAACCGGGGGAGAAAGGAATCGAAGCATTTGAGATGTAGTGCTACAGACGAATGTTGAAAATTACGTGGACTGATAAGATAAGGAATAAGGAGGTTCTTCGTGGAATCGAAAGAAATTCGTGGAAAACACAAACAAGGAGAAGGGACAGAATAATAGGACATCTGTTAAGATATCTGGGATTGACTTCCATAGTAGCAGTGGGATCTATAGAGCGTATAAACTGTAGATAAGACAGGGAATGGAATACATCCAGCAAATAATTCAGGGCATAAGTTGTAAGTGTTACTCTAAGATGAAGAGGTTGTCACAGCAGAGTAATTCGCGGCGGACCGCGTCAAATCAGTCAGAAGACTGATGACTCAAAAATGTTGTTTTCCTAACTTAATTGAGCAATAGGCGTGTAAAGTGATTTGCAACGACCCTAGGTAGGAAACCCACCGGTGGATATTATTGCCTCTTTCATCAACGAAGCAATAGTACCATGTTTGCTATCGTTGAATTAGCGATTAGGTATGCAGTATGATTGATTAATATGTTTGATTAAAATAACTTCGTTTGTGTGGAAGTGGAACCGACAGCTGCTGATATTTCATGACCTGGTTCACATGTCCCAGAAAAGTCTCAGAGTTACGCCCAGATGTCGCCATCCCTCCCTGCCTCCTCCCCCCCTCCGCCCTTCCAGAACGGAAATCTGTCTCCGTCTAGTTTCATTCCTTGGTGAATGTGTGAGAATGTTTTCTAATTGTCCTCGAATCCTCTAACTGAGTTGCAACACGTGAACTATCCCAGCGTTCACCTACTCTGGTGTGATAAACTGTCTATAAAACACATCCAGGTTGACCGCCACACCGGCTCTCATCGTTAATCCGCCAGACTGATTCGAACTGGGGGCGTCACGCCTCCCCGAATCCCGACCATCCAGTGGTGCAAGACAGAGGCTGGAGTAAATCCAACAAATCTAGAACATAATACACTACTGGCCATTAAAATTCCTACACCAAGAAGAAATGCAGATGATAAACGGGTATTCATTGGACAAATATATTATACTACAACTGACATGCGATTACATCTTCATGCAGTTTGGGTGCATAGATCCTGAGGAATCAGTACCCAGAACAACCACCTCTGGCCGTAATAATGGCCTTGATACGCCTGGGCATTGAGTCAAACAGAGCATGGATGGCGTATACAGGTACAGCTGCCCATGCAGCTTCAACACGATACCACAGATCATCAAGAGCAGTGACTGGCGTATTGTGACGAGCCAGTTACTCGGCCACCATTGACCAGATGTTTTAATTGGTGAGAGATCTGGAGAATGTGCTGGCCAGGTCAGCAGTCGAAAAAATTCTGTATCCAGAAAGGTAAGTACAGGACCTGCAACATGCGGTCGTGCATTACCCTGCTGAAATGTAGGGTTTCGCAGGTATCAAATGGTTCAAATGGCTCTGAGCACTATGGGACTTAACATCTTAGGTCATCAGTCCCCTAGAACTTAGAACTACTTAAATCTAACTAACCTAAGGACAACACACACATCCATGCCCGAGGCAGGATTCGAACCTACGACCGTAGCGGTCGCGCGGTTCCAGACTGAAGCGCCTAGAGCCGCTCGGCCACTTCGGCCGGCTTCGCAGGGATCGAATGAAGGGTAGAGTCACAGGTCGTAACACATCTGAAATGTAACATCCACTGCTCAAAGTGCCGTCAATGCAAGCAAGAGGTGACCGAGAAGTGTAACCAATGTCACCCCATACCATCACGCCGGGCGATACGCCAGTATGGCGATGACAAACACACGCTTCCAATGTACGTTCACCGCGTTGTCGCCAAACACTGATGCGACCATCATGACGCTGTAACAGAACCTGGTTTATCCGAAGAAATGAAGTTTTGCCATTCGTGCACCCAGGTTCGTCGCTGAGTACACCATCGCTGGCACTTATGTCTGTGATTCAGCGTCAAGGGTAACCGCAGCTGATAGTCCATGCTGCTGCAAACGTCGTCTAACTGTTCATGCAGGTGGTTGTTGTCTTGCAAACGTCCCCATCTGTTGACTCAGGGATCGAGACATGGCTGCACGATCCTTTACATCCATGCGGATAAGATGCTTGTCATCGCGACTGCTAGTAATACGAGACCGTTGGGATACAGAACGGCGTTCCGTATTACCCTCCTGAACCCACCGATTCCTTATTCTGCTAATAGTCATTGGATCTCGACCAACGCGAGCAGCAATGTCATGATACGATAAACCGCAATCGCGATAGGCTACAATCCGACCTTTATCAAAGTCGGAAACGTGATGGTACGCATTTCTCCTCCTTACACGAGGCATCACAAGAACGTTTCACCAGGCAACGCCGGTTAACTACTGTTTGTGAATGGCACATCGGGTGGAAACTTTCCTCACGTCAGCACGTTGTAGGTGTCGCCACCGGCGCCAACTTTGTGTGAATGCTCTGAAAAGCTAATCATTTGCATATCACAGCATCTTCTCCCTGTCGGTTAAATTTCGCGTCTGTAGCACGTCATGTTCGTGGTGTAGAAATTTTAACGGCCAGTAGTGTGTTTATTCAAAGTTAATGACATGGTATGTCCCCTTTATGTTTATTACACTGTCACTCATCGTGCTTGTATTGCTACGAATACGTAACACTACAGAGTTATACTTCTTACAAATTAAAATTTCGTCCATTCATACATAACTCACTCCCACAGTAAAAAGTTGTTACACTTCTAGGCACTGAAACGCTTCTTATAACAAATGGCTGTATTACAATACAGCTAATGCTGGCACTTTTTGCGAGAGTCCAGCAATTAATTTTTCACATCTGTCGATAATGTATTTCATGTAATTTTGAACTGAATTAATAAATTTGCAAGTTAATTCCAGCGACAGTTTCGCTGCGTGTACTAAAAAGTGCTGCCCTCGTGGAAACCTCGCTGGTCACCACTCATAACGGTTACAGCAGGGCTTAATGCTTCTGTAATGTGTATCCTGACCGACTCGACATTTATGTTTACCGCATAACCAATATACATCTTCCATTCCTACTGTGCAACTATTGTTTGCATGAAATGAATTTTCTCATAAGTTTTATACGATGTGCATTGGCGGCACAAAGGTAATAAATAAATCAGGTGCGTTACCGAAAACTATAGTTAAAATTGTGGTTAAAAAAAATAATTTTATACAAACATGTCGAAACATTCTCATATTCAGTATTTTCTCTTTCCAGAAGGAGCTGAAATTAGATTTACTGTTTCGAACGAACGATATATTTTCTGCGCGGTGACTGTTTTATCTTTTAATATACCTCTAGAAGCCATTACACAATTTTGTCGGGAACATTTTGAAGTTATATTTGCCGACTGAACCATAATGCAGTATGAGATGCCTAAAAAACAACAATATCAGGGAGTCAGCCAGCTGTGCTGTTCTGAAGTAATGAACAGTCTGGCCATCATAATGTTTATAGTGTGATTGCTGACATACTCTTCCAGGACCAAGTACTCACTAGTATTGCTTGTACCTAATAATTACTTCAGTGGGTGTATACCAGTAGTAATGAAAGATGCTGGCTTAATGGAGGAAAGTTTTGTAAGCCGCATGTATGTAAGAAGATTGTACATTTTATCAAAAAAATGGTTCAAACGGCTCCGAGCACTATGGGACTTAACTTCTGAGGTCATCAGTCACTTAGAACTACTTAAACCTAACCAACCTAAGGAAATGACACACATCCATGCCCGAGGCAGGATTCGAACCTGCGACCTTAGCGGTCGCGTGGTTCCGGACTGTAGTGCCTGGAACCTCTCGGCCACCCCGGCCGGCTGTATATTTTATCAATATGTATAATATGTGCAGTGTTCGATCAGAACTCGTACCTTTTCCGTTCGCGTTTTGTGTTGCTGCGCCAGAGACGTGTAACTACACATCTGGTTAAACTACCCAAAAATAGTCTAGCTGCTGTACAACAGCAACAGTTTTTTAAACCGACAAGCGAATTCCTTCCGTATGTGGGTTACCGCCCGGTTTTACGGACCAGCTCGCTACGCACCACGCTATATGAGCACCCATTGAATAACTTTGGCTTATATTACAACGATGTGTTTTTTAGTATCGTACCGGATGAATGGTATGACCATATTGCTGTGTAGCTTGGAAATATCACCGAATTTGCTTCGTCTACGATTTTTCAATCTTCGCTTCCGATTCTGACAACCATTGCACCATCAACTGTGTAAAGATAGACGCTAACGTCAAAATTTAAATATATTCTACAAACACTGTTTAAGAATTACGTTTTGTTCGTACCAGACCCACGATCACTAAAAAATAAACGAAACGAAAAGCGTGGAGTTAGTATTTAGAAGCTTATCAGGTAAAATGGTGGAACTGACTTTACGAAACATCAAAAATTCTTTTTTAATCAAGGAAATTATATAGGGCGCTCGCACTACAAGCAGCTGGAGGCAATGGAAAATTTCCGATATGGGAGTTCGCTATCGTATCGCGTCGGGTATTGAATATGGCTGCAAGAGATACCAGTTCTTACGCCCCTCTCATTTTACCCGTTGCGAATTATCACGTTATTATTAGTTCCAGTTATTGCTTTCATTTTTGAAATTCAAATTTTGGTTTCAATATTATTATTGTGTCGTAGCTGTAAATTTCTTTGTAATGCATTTAGTATATTCTAGAAGTTTGTCTGTTTGTCAGTTCACAGATAACGGAGTTCGGTTGGAACTCTTCATTATGAGGATAATAATGAGCCTGCATGTGATATGCTTCAGTTTCCTCTTTCTTTATAGCAAAAACTACGTCAAGTAAAAGTCTCTACCGCCACTCTAGACATCTGTAAGATTTCAGGGATAGGTAGGGACATAAAGTGCAAAGTGCTCGTATTACTCAAGAAAATTCCAATACATGGAAAACAGAAGGAAAAAATTAGCATTGATTTTGTCAATATACATAAGAAATTCAATAGGCACAATACTACTCAGAAAATTACTATAACCCCATATAAACACTTGTAGGCAAAACCTTGATAGATGAAACGTGTTTCAGAACATTCAGTATTAGCTCTTGTGTAGATTATATCATGGTAAACAGACATAAACATGCAATTAAAACTTTGGGAGAGAATACTACTATCGTACTGACTTTCAACAAATTAATCTGTTTTTGTTGGTGAAACAATTACAAAAGACTCAATTTAGTACTTTTAGGATGATCGGTAATTGTACAGCATAATTACAACATACTGTCATGAAGATTTCTGATAGAATAACAGAGGTTTACTGCAACGTATGAAGACATACGCTATCTCACCAAAAGTAACCGGACAGCTATTAGTAGACATTAACTCTGATGGGAACACTTTCGCTTGGGTGTGGAAATGTTTGTGGAGGAATGGGAGCCATTTTTTTCTGAACAACCGGAACCAGAGAAGATACTGATGTCAGACTGGGATCTGGGACAAAGCCGACCTTCTGAGCCATTATACAGGAGTTCCAGTGGATTCAGAGCAGGACTCTGGACAGACTGTTCCATATCAGGAATTTGTCCACAAACAAAAAACGATGTTTTATGACAGGGTGCACTGTTGTGCTGAAAGAAACAACCGTCTTCACCCATATGTCCCTGAGGCTGTATCACTTCAGGAATTTGACCACAAAAAACTGCCTTATTTATGCTGTTTTATGGCAGGGTGCTTTGTCGTGCTGAAAGAAACAATCATCTTCACCTACAAGTTCAAAATGGTTCAAATGGCTCTAAGCACTATGGGACTTTATATATGTGGTCATCAGCACCCTAGACTTAGAACTACTTAAACCTAACTAACGTAACGGCAACACAGACATCCATGCCCGAGACAGGATTCGAACCTGCGACCATAGCAGCAGCACGGTCGAGACTGAAGCGCCTAGAACCGCTCGACCACAGCGGCCGGCACCTACATGCTCCTGAGGCTGTTTCATTTCAGGAACTTGTCCACAAACAACAGCCTCATGTATGCTATTTTATGACAGGGTGCATTGTCGTGCCGAAAGGAGCAATCATCTTCACCTATAATTTCCTGTATTATAAGTAGTACACAATGCTTTAAAATGTGTTCACATCTTTCCACATTTAGCGTTTCCTTAACCGCAATAAGGGTCCATAACCCCACCACAAAAAATTCTCCATACTGTAGAAGTACTCCCTTCGCACATTACGGTTGGCACTACACTTGATGTCAGGTACCGAGCTCCAAGTATTCGCCAAGCCAAATCCTTCCATGGGATTGCCACTCGTTTCCAGTCATTCGTGTCCAGTGACGTCGCTCTTGACACTACCTGAAGCATAGATAACGTTGATACAGAAATGTGTGACTTATGAGAAGCTGCCTGACCACTGTATTCAGTTCTTTTTAACTTCCTACTCATAATAATTGTGGTAGCAGGATTGCTGGTAACACGTTGAAAGTCACAAGTAATTTCCCCTGATCTGTTTATGCGATTCCTTACAGCTAGCCTGTGCAACTCTCGGCTGTCTCTGTCCGTCAGCACATGCGTGGTCTCGGTTTAGCTGTGGTCGTTCCTTCGCGTTTCCACCTGTCAGCCCGATAACCGAGAATCGACTTGGTCAGCTTTAGGAGCACTGAAATATCCTTCATGGATTTGTCACACAAATTACGTCAAGTTACTAATGCACGTTCAACGTCACTGACTACTCCTGCTGTTACAGCGCCACTGTGTTGCTACTGTTTCTCTACTGACAATACTGACCACCTTCTTTTATCCTAGCTGGTCCACACGTCGTCAGATCTAGTTCCTAATTCTGGCATTACACAGGGTAGTCACGATTCTTCTGGTCAGATAGTGTGGATCTCACGCTCTGACGCAACGCTAGCGCAAGTGGGAGACAAAGCGCAGGTTGCACATGCAGTGGGGTGGAAAATTTATTGTTAAGCAGAAAGCTCACCATTCTACATATAACTATTTTACTAGTGTTTATATTATATGATATAACTCTGTTAAATGCGAAAAATGCATTATACGAAAATTATCACAAAAAGTATCTACAAATAATTAATGGAATCACATAATCCCTCAGTAAATCCAGTTTAAATTTTCCATCGCACGTAATACGGCACCTGGATTAAATGTGATGCCAAGTAACTTATCGTTTTGGCTCATCACATATGAAAATACTTCTACACCCAGCTCTACCGGGGCGCAATCATACATAGAAAAACAAAATAAAAATTCTATTTCCGCCAACTGACATTGTATTCCTCTCAATCCACCGATGTATCGCATTCGTGTGACCTCTTATTGCACCAAACAGAAAGATACCGCGCCCCAGACGTACGATTCAAATCCGTTTCTCGATAATACGTTCGAGATTTTTCGGATGATTTGTGAACTAAAACGTTAAGGCATCAGTTGATAGCACATTGAGTGGAGAGCGTCCGAAAACCGAAACATCCAAACCTGAACGTTTTTCTGTGCAAAATAAATTACTTGTCTTGAAAGATTCGGTAATACCCTAAAGAAAACTTACACAGACACAATGATGTTGGCTCTGCCGAGCAAATTATGAGCATGTTAGCACGAGAGAGACACTCTTGACAGTGCCAGCCGCAACCATATTGCACGACGATGCGTGTCTTCTTGACATACATGCAGTTGCTTCTCTTTTCCCCCTAGATACACTTAATATTCCTAAAAGGGAGCATCAGGCTTTCCCCTATCTATGCATGTTTTACAGCCTTACATTTGCTGTCCATCGACTCGTGCTAAGTCATTTGGTACTTTCTCTCAATATAATTTTTTAGGAGTCTTCATTTACCTTCACCAGCTTCATTTTTATATTTTATACTTTCATCAAGTAAATTCAACTACTCCTGGGTTATCCAAGGATTGGTTCTAGCTCTTATCTTTCTACCTATTTGATCCTATCCTACCTTCACTGTTTCATCTCCCAAAGCTACTGACTTGTTTTCTGTTGTATTCCTGTCCCCTGTTCCAATTCCACTTGGCCTAATGCTCCCCTTGAAACTCTCAAAAGCCTTTGGCTCGTTCAGTTTATTCAGATCCCATTTCCTTATTTCCCAGTCTTTTTGCAATTTATTCAGTGTTAGTCTACACTTCCTAGCTAATACATGATCGTCAGAGCGCGCATATGCTCCTGGAAATGTCTTACAGTTTAAAATCTGTTTTAGAAATCTCTGTCGTAGCGCCATATAATCAATCTGAAATCTTACACTATCCCTAGGTCTTTTCCACGTATAGGTTTGCGACCGTCTTTCATGATACTTAAGTTTTAGCTAAAATTAAAGATGATTCCGTGTAAAATTCTTTCAAGCGGAATCTTATTTCATTCCCTTCGCCTAGTTCACGTTCTCCTGTTACATTTCTCTTACTTCCATTCACTGCTACCGAATTCCAGTTACCCAACACATTTATATTTTCATCTTCGGTTAGCTGTTTAAATAATCGTTATCTCATCATACATTCTTTCAAACTCTTCGTCGACTACGGATCGAGTTGATACATAGATTTGTGCTAGTGTTGTAGGTTTTCATTTCGTATCTATCTTGGCTATAATTATGAGTTCACTATTGTCTTCATAGTAGCTTACCCGCATTCCTTTTTTCATTTTTATTGTTAGGACTATTCCTGCAGCACCAAGCTGTGATTTTCTGTTGATAATCGTGTAATGTCCTGATCAGAAGTCCTGTTCTTCAGGCCATAGCACTTCACCTCTCTCACTGTATCGAACTTCAACTCACACTTTTCTCACTTCAGACTCCCTAACCTACCCGACAGATTAAGGAACTTAACATTCCGCGTTCCGACCCATAGAATATCAGTTTAGTTATAACTGAGGACGACGTCCTCCTAAGTAGTTCCAGTCTGGAGATCCCAATGGGGGCTATTCTGTGCTGGGATATTTGCCATGATCGTATCAACATCATTAAGTCGTAGAGTGGAGCTACATGCCACCGGGAAAAGATCTATGGTGTAGTTTTCCCTTGCTTTCATTCGCTAGCAGTACCAGCACAGCAAGGTTATGTTGATTAAGTTACGAGGCCAGACTGTTACCGCAAAAACCACTGGAAACACGGCTGCACCTCTCCAGAAAACTATGCATTAGCCAAGCCTTTCCACAATTACATCCTACATGGCACTTGCAACCTGCATGCACAATTATTTTCTGTATCTAATCCAGTCTCCGTCCACCTCTACAGTTGCTGCTCTCTACAGCTCCCTCTACTACCATGGAAGTCACTTGCTAATGTCTTAATACACGTTTTGTCATTATGTCCTTCTGGTCAGCGTTTCCCATATGCTGCCTTCTTCGCCAACTCTACAGTGAACACCGTGATTCCGTACCTTATCAATCCATCTAGTTTTAACATTTTTCTGTAACTTGTAATTGTGAAATAAAGTCACGCAAGAAGAATGCGAGCATACTACATAGGAATAAGAGTATTCCGCAACTGCCGTATTGGTGATTAATATGGTGCCACCAGCAGATAAACCAAAGATCTTGTTCAACACGTCCCGGGTAGAACCCACAATTAGATTCTCTGTAAACTAGAAATACATAACAAATAAGAGAAAATGTAATTATACGAAGAATATGAAGCTACAAGCAACGCACAAAATCAAACAGCTGAAATACACCTCATGAACAACTTGGCGAACAGATGGGTAAAGACAGTCTAACAATGGTTCAAATGGCTCTGGGCACTATGGGACTTAACATCTATGGTCATCAGTCCCCTAGAACGTAGAAATACTTAAACCTAACTAACCTAAGGACATCACACACATCCATGCCCGAGGCAGGATTCGAACCTGCGACCGTAGCGGTCACGCGGTTCCAGACTGAAGCGCCTAGAACCGCACGGCCACACCGGCCGGCTAAAGACAGTCTATAACAAGGGAAGTTGTCATTGCAGGCTTAGTAACTGGGTACAACACAATAACCAGGAAGATAATTTAAGCAACCAGACAGCGGTGATCAGTACAAAAGTAGCGTCAAGTTGTGGGAAACGCAGAACTAGTTTCCTATTTTTCATAGAAAATACAGTATACAAAATTAAACATTTGTAAAAGTTTACAAATTGTGAAAAACAAAATGAACGAAGAATACAAATTGACAGTTACATAAAAATGACATGTACAAATAATATGTACATGTAAACTGACGCCGGCCGGAGTGGCCGTGCGATTCTAGGCGCTACAGTCTGGAACCGAGCGATCGCTACGGTCGCAGGTTCGAATCCTGCCTCGGGCATGGATGTGTGTGATGTCCTTAGGTTAGTTAGGTTTAATTAGTTCTAAGTTCTAGGCGACTGATGACCTCAGAAGTTAAGCCGCATAGTGCTCAGAGCCATTTGAACCATTTTTGTAAACTGACAGGTTAACAGAATAGAAATTCCAGAACATTTACATAAATTCATAGATTCATAGAAAATTACATAAATAAAAAGCAAATGATGGAAAACAATTATAAAGGTATAAAAAGAAAACAGAAATAACGAAAGTAATCGTAATACAGGGCACGGACTAAAACTTTCGCAAGATTAAAAGGAGGAGATCGTCCAAGTAAAACTCGTTGAAAGATGAAATACGTAATGTTATAACAAATGACCATAGGAACACAAAGGAAATTAAAAGACTAACATAACTTCCCAAAGCACAAGGGTAAGCGGTAACAACTCTCTGTTCGGTATGTGAGCATTACTTATTATGATTTTAGATGTCAAGGATGCTGGGGAGTTGAACCCTTAAGAAACACTTATAACAAATGCGGTAACTATGGGAAACACCTACACGGAGGTTGAGATATAAGGAATGGGATAATATATGCAGGAACGCTAGAAAATACACGCCCAGATTTCACTGAATATTTTTAAGAACCACTTGAGTCTAGAAGACAACTGCTCGTTCAAAATTCAAGATGGGTTACGCAATTGGGGTGTAAGAATTTGTAATTCCTTTAATGTACCCAGCTAAAGCCTTTTTAGTTCAATATGGAGTATCTGCAGGTTTCTATAAATGGGTAATGTAAGGTGGCCGTCTTGCGATAAATGACAGCGAAGTTAGAAATTATGCTTGTAAGAGTGTTCATGAAACCTACTGACAATGTTTTTACCTGTTTGACCTACGTAAATTGAATCACAGGAACCACATTTAATTTTGTACAGATCGAGATCATGGCTCGAGATCCTAGCATCCTAAGCGTCTAATAATATATTAATAAATGCCCAGGTGTCGAAATGGCTGTCATTACTGCTTAGCCTAGTGCATTTTGTCATTATTTTACGTCCTTTATTTTCCATTGCGTTCGTATGGTCTTTTCTTAATAAATTATGTATTTCATCTTTCACCGAGTTTCATTTGCACGATCTCCCTCACCTCTTATTACGAAGGTTTGAGATCTTGCCAAATCTTAGGATTACTTTGTTATTTTTAATTTATTCTACCTTTTTAAACAGTTCTCTTTCACCTGTGTTGGTTATGCGATTTTGTCTGAATTCATGTAACTGTCCTGGAATATTTATTCTGTTCATCTGTCAGTTTACATATTTGTCTCCTTTGTGGATTGTATTTTTTATATAACTGTAAACTCCTATATTTCGTTCATTTTATTTATTCCACCTTGGAAACTATCGTAAATGTTTAAATTCGTATACCACATTTCTTGCAATTCCGCTTTTCTCGCTACGTAGCGCTACCTTTCTATTCATCACCACCCTACACGTCGTACATTTAAATATGTGTATGATAAATTGAAAACAACTGGGTCTTTAAAGCATCGGAAACGTATCCGACATAGGAAAGTTATTAACGAGCAAACGGAAATTGGTACTCTTGGCATTGTGGTTCGAGATTCTTGTGTCAAGGGAATCTGGCATGAGCCAGAGTAGTGTTCTTCGTGTTCTGCATCGCCATAAATACCATCCTCATCACATCAATTTTCACCAAGAATTAACTGGTACGGATTGTATGCGTCGCATTGAATTCTGCCGATGAGCTTGACTTCAGGTTCAGAGGGATGACACACTTATTAATTTGATTTTATTTACTGACGAGGCTACATTCACGAACCATGGAAATGTTAATTTGCATAACATGCATTATTGGGGACCTGAAAATCCATGTTGGCTGCGGCAAGTTGCACACAAAAAATTGTGGTTGGTGAATGTATGGTGTGGGATTCCGGAGGACAGAATTATAGGACCCTACTTCATCGAAGGATATCTTAATGGTAGGAATTACACTATATTTCTGTTAGAAACATTAGGTCTGTTACTGGAAGAAATACCTTTAGGAACAAGGAACAGATTGTGGTATCAACACGATGGGTTTCCGGCACATTTTTCACTGATGGCTAGAAATGAGTTGCAGAGACAATTCCCATATTGTAGGATCGGACGCGGCGGAGTTGTATTGTGGCAGGCTAGTTCGCCAGACTTGACGCCTCTGGGTTGTTTCTTGTGGGGATTCGTAAAAGACATTGTTTATAAAGATTTTCTAACTCCACCTGAAGTTATGCGAGAGAGAATTGTCGGAGCATGTGCTTCGATAAGTGCCGATGTGATAAGGGATAGAACTCAATCCATGATAAGAAGATTGCAGCACTGCATTGACACCAATGGTCATCACTTCGAACACCTTCCGTAAATGGAAGTTTATGACAGCTTTGTGACCTTCGTTGACCTTCCAACACCTTGCTGTTACACATCACTTGATTCGTCTCGATAGCCGCTATCAGAAAATGAGTACCAAAATATAGCATCCCATTTAAAAAGCAAAGTTGACCTTGACATCTCTGAGGCGGCCCCACCTAGCAACAAGAAACCAACGTCATATTATGGCCCCCGTTGTCCCATGCAACATTTGTCTAAGAAACTTCCCAGCTACTGTCATACTTCCGGAATTATTTTAGGTGGCAATAGTTAATGACTCACCCTGTGTGTATGATCTGATGATGAATATTTTGATGGTGTGTATTTGAGCTGTTTAATTTTGACGACACTTGGGGTTTCATAGTCTTGCATATTCTTTATGTAATTATATTTTCTGTTATTTGCTACCTATTTCCGGTTTTCGGAGAATCTGATGACGGATACTACCTGAAACGCACAAATAAAATCATTGTTTTATCAGCTAGCGGCTTCTTATTTAGTGACGAATTGTGCCAATGCCACTCGTGCCTACGTATTTTGAGTACTTTCTCTTTTTACTTCATGAAGACAGGTATGATTGCTAACTTTCCAGTCTATGTGCATTACGACATTGCTTATAGCATTTGTTAGCTTACCATTATGAACCTTTTTCGTAACAAATACACTTTTCTGGATTTAGATCAATCTGAAGGTGATTACAATGGTCGAAACCGGTAACTGAATAAACGAATATTCGCGACCTGTGATTGTTGTAGCTTACTGATTTTCAATGTCTGTGTTCATGTATGTCACAGTGTATGTTTGGGGCGTGTATCGGTCGAGCTTAAAAGAATATTTTTACGGCTTCAAATTTAAAGGGTTTATAAATTTTAATCACATTCACTGTGGAAGGAATCAGTAATAGCGCTATTAATCGCTATGTTCGGAAGTCTTAAATCAGCAATAATCAACATTATCCTACACATCCAAATAATTAAAAAAATTATTTGATTCCTGACTGTCACTTACTATGCAATCTTAAACACTACAGAAAAATAAAAGTCGGCTAGTAATATTGATGAGTAGAATAAGAAATGACTTAATAGAATTACAAAGAAAATATCACAACAGACATTTTTCCCGAATGTTGTTTATAAAACGCAAGTGGCTGAACTGTGAAGCGGTGACAACGTTACCTGGCAAGTAACTTTCTTATTTCTTCATTGAGATGTTTCGCAGAGAAAGCGACGTTTCTGTATTTAGATCAAATTGAAGATGTTCAAAACGGTCGAAACCAGTAACTGAATAAACGAATATTCGTGACCAGTGATTGTTGTGGCTTACAGCTATTCAATTTCTATATTCACGTATGTGTATCAATAACTAAGATCGAAAGGCGATGATTTTCTCCTTCGCTGACTGCGATTTGCCTTTAGTGCCGGAAAATCAGTACATCCGATGAATACAGATGGTACTGTCGCAACCAAGCAGTGGTGCGAATGCTATAGACGTGCTGTTAAAAACTATAATTGCTTTGGAATTCTTAATTAATGCTACAGTAGAGCACGTGTAATTTCGATGCAGCATGTAATCCGTGGGTAGTAATTCTTTCGAATTAACTAACACAGGTTTGAAGTTGAAAAACAATAGCCTGTTGTAATTAAATGCTTAACGCCCATGGAATCGCGTAGCACTCATCGAACTTCCAAGCGAGGGGATTGCGGACCGCATTCTGCGCACGTTGGTCTGCGAAACAACGCAGATAGCGACAACGGCTATTACTCACCTGTGTTAACATCGCTATCACACAAACAGCGATAAATTACGCACGACAGCGCCTGTACTCTAGGTAAGATAGGAAGAGGTAATCCGTCAGAAATATGTAATTACGGTCGCTATGCAGTACCTTGGCCTAAGGCTTCATTTACGGCGTGGTAACCAGAGTCGGTAGTACCTCATCCGCAAACTAGTTGACCGCCCAGGGCAGTGAAATTTAGCGAGATTTAAACTTTGGACGGCAGTCCTGAAAATCACGATAAACTGAATTTCTGCTTGTTTAACCTGCTAGTGGAATTTGCTGCTGGCCAGTACAATATAACACCAGCAACGTGAAGACAATGGCGTATGTTGGGGAAATGTTTCGTAAAAGCAACTGGTACCTCATCGTCACGGCAAAGATTGCGTTTTTAAAATATTTAATGTTCGCAGTGCTGCACACCATCAATTCATCTGAAGAAAGGTGTCGCAGAAACAGCAGAGACTCTTGTAACGAATATATATTCACAGACAGCTACCTTGTGTGCAGATTTCGAAAGTAACTTTGGCATCATGGGTCACTTCCAAGTAAAGCAGCAAGATGAAACTTGGACCATACACAGAAAGAAATGCTGCAGTATTGTAAAGAATATAACTGAAAGAAGTAGAAAATGAGGCAAACAGATATGACACTTTTATTGACGAAAATAACTACAACGAAGTTTAAGCGATTTCTACTGCTTCTCTAAGCATTATAGCCCGCAGCTCGTGGTCTCGCGGTAGCGTTGTCGCTTCCCGAGTACGGGGTCCCGGGTTCGATTCCCGGCGGGGTCAGGGATTTTCACCTGCCTCGACATGACTGGGTGTTGTTGTGTCGTCTTCATCATCATCATTCATTCCCATTACAGTCGGAGGAAGGCAATGGCAAACCACCCCCACTAGGACCTTGGCTAGTACGGCGGTGCGGGTCTTCGGCATTGTTCCCCTAATCTCTGTCAACGAGTAAGGTACTTCAACATCGTCATCTAAGCATTATACACTCCAGAGCCAAAGACACTGCATGCGTATTCCAATACAGACATATGTAAACAGGCAGTATACGGAGCTGCGGTCGGCAACGCCTACATAAGACAACAAGTGTCTGGCGCAGTTGTTAGATCGTTTACTGCTACTACAATGGCAGGTTATCAAGAATTAAGTGTGTTCGAACGTGGTGTTACAGTCGGCGCACGAGCGACGGGATACAGCACCTCCGAGGTAGCGATGAAATGGGAATTTCCCCGTAAAAACATTTCACGAGTGTACCGTGAATATCAGGGATCCTCTAAAACGTCAGATCTCCGACATCGCTGCGGCCGGTGAAAGATCCTGCAAGAACGGGACCAACGACGACTGAAGAGAATCGTTCAACGTGGCAGAGATGCAACACTTCCGCAAATTGCTGCAAATTTCAATGCTGGGCCATCAGCAAGTGTCAGCGTGCGAACTAATAAACGAAACATAATTGATGTGGGCTGTCGGAGCCGAAGACCCACTCGTGTACCCTTGATGACTGCATGACACAAAACTTTAAGCCTTGCCTTGGCCCATAAACACCGACATTGATTTGTTCGTGACTGGAAACACGTTGTCTGGTAGGACGAGTCTCGCTTCAGATTGTATCGAGCTGACGGACGTGTACAGTTATGGAGACAACCTCATGAATCCATAGACCCTGCATGTCAGCAGGGGACTGTTGACGCTGGTGGAGGCTCTGTAATGGTGTGTGGTGTGTGCATTTGGAACGATATTGGACCCCTGATACGTCTAGATACGACTCTGATAGGTTACATGGACGAAGCATCCTCTCTGATCATCTGCATCCATTCATCTCCATTGTGCACTCCGATGGACTTTGGCAACTCCAGCAGGACAGTGCGATACCTCACACGTCCAAACTGCTATGGAGTAGCTCCAGGAACAGTCTTCTGAGTTGAAGCACTTCCGCTGGCCACCACACCCTTCAGACATAACATTATTGAGCACCTGTGGGTTGCCTTGCAACGTGCTATTCAGAAGAGATTTCCTCCTCTCTCTCTCCCCCCCCCCCCCGTACTCTTATGAATTTATGGAGAGCCCTGCAGGATTCATGGTGTCGGTTCCCTTCATCACAACCTCATATATTAGCCGAGCCCATGCCAAGTCTTGTTGCGGCGCTTCTGCGTACTCGCGGGTGCCCTACGTGATTATCGATAAATGTACCAGTTTCTTTGGCTCTTCATTTAAAAGCCGGAACATGGTTTTTAATAGGGGGTGTAAAACCACGGACGCGAGTGCATGCTCCTCAAAGTGATCCCACTGTGGCCTCAAAGTTGATGAGGAGTAGTTGTGGTAGGACGTTCCATTCTTCCACCAGTGCTGTTGACAACTACTGGCTGGTTGGTGCATGTGACCGTGGAGCAGTACCTCTCTCCATTATATCCAAAGTGTGCTCGATGGGAATTAAGCCGGGAAGAGGGCCAGTCATCGCCGAATATCCCCTTATTCCAAGAGCTCCTTCACCCGCACTACCGAGCGAGGTGGCGCAGCGGATAGCACACTGGACTCGCATTCGGGAGGACGACAGTTCAATTCCGACCCCGGCTATTCTGATTTATTTTTTCCGTGATTTCCCTAAATCACTTTATACAAGTGCCGGGATGGTACCTTAGAAAGGGCACGGCCGACGTCCTTCTCCATCATTCTCTAATCCAATGAGAACGATGACCTCGCTATTTAGTCTCTTCCCCAAACAACCCAACCGAACCACCAACCGCACTGTTTGACTCGGTAGGCTCTGTCCCCCATAGAAAAGAAGTCAGCGCCGAATACATCTCTGAAAAGAGTCACATGGGGATGGAGTGCAATGTCACAAGAACATTGACCCGTGAGTGTACGGGGTTCAAAGATTAAGCGCTCACTAATCCCACGCAACGTTATGCCTCCTCATACCATAACACCTGGGCCAACAAAACTGTCATACTTCACAATGCTAGACTTACCCTTATATGTTGAGGGATGAGGATACTTAATGAACTCCGAAAAATTGTCGATCGTGATAGCTTTGGTGCTCCAGATGTGATGTGGGGAAGCATAAAGTTGCATGCGCTCAGTGACCTCCTTAAAAACAGTTATTATTGACATTTCCTGCTACGGTCGCAGGTTCGAATCCTGCCTCGGGAATGGATGTGTGTGATGTCCTTAGGTTATTTAGGTTTCAGTAGTTCTAAGTTCTAGGGGACTGATGACCACAGATGTTAAGTCCCATAGTGGTTCAAATGGCTCTGAGCACTATGGGACTTAACATCGGAGGTCATCAGTCCCCTAGAACTTACAACTACTTAAACCTAATTAACCTAAGGACAGCACACAACACCCAGCCATCACGAGGCAGAGAAAATCCCTGACCCCGCCGGGAATCGAACCCGGGAACCCGGGCGTGGGATAAGTCCCATAGTGCTCAGAGCCATTTTGACATTGTGTTCCTTCCCAGTGTGTGCCTTTCTAGGGATGCATTTAGACCTGATTTCATTTATGTTTGACAGTGCGCGACCATATGGAACAGCGCTTTGAACGAGAGGAGTTTCGGTGAATGGCTGGCCTCTCCGTTCCACCTAATTAAGTCCCAGTGACCATGTGTCCCATGCGTTGAACGACGACCACATGCATTAACGGCCATCCAGCAATTCAACGACGTTGGTGGAGGAATGGACCAGTTAAGCACAAGAACTTACCAACCATGCGGCCAACATGGAAGCACGTTGCACAGGCTTCCGTTGCCAAGCGAAGCGATCATACTGTCTACTAAGAATCGTGTCCTACCTTTTTCTAAAGGCCAGGGGACCATCATGAATCGCAGTGACTTCAGTGGAATTATTGTCTTTGAATAAAAGCGTAATTTCTGTTCGCCTCATTACATATCTCTTGAGATTAAATTCTGTACTACACTGTAGCAGTTCTTCAAGTGCATGCTCCACGCATGCGCTACAGTCTGGAACCGCACGACCGCAAGACCGTCGCAGGTTCGAATCCTGCCTCGGGCATGGATGTGTGTCATGTCCTTAGGTTAGTTAGGTTTAAGTAGGTCTAAGTTCTAGGTGACTGATGACCTTAGAAGTTAAGTCACATAGTGCCCAGAGCCATTTTTTTTTCAGTTTACTTTCATTTTTAAGTTTTGGATACCCGTATAATTTTCGAAAAGCGACTACAATTACGAAATGGTTTGGCACTAAATCAAGTTTAAGGAAGGGTCATTGGCGTCTGACACAAACGTGTTTAGTGGCAACATCTTACGCACTGACGTGTTTGTCATTTTCTACATACTTCATCAGTCCCCAAGAGTAAGAATCGACACTTCATTGCATTGCTAAACATACACTGTAGCGAACATCGTACAATATCGAACTTTTAGTACGGTTTGCCGTAATTGCTTCGTTTCTGCTGGGCGCTATTCGTATCGGAATTGTGATACACTTTGTTGGGTACCTGCGTCTTTTAGGAGTTCGTGAATCATAACACATCAGTTATAATGGCTTCTGCAAAACAAGGAATAGAAATATGGTCCATCTCTGCCACTGCAGCTTTCTTTACTGGGTTTTCAACCAGTTGCCGGAGGCTACCACGTAATATCAGGCGCCAAACGAATAATAAGAACGACAGTAACTATGTAATGTTAACAGTAATTCCATACACTACTGTAAGCATCATGCTAGGTTCTCAACATGGGTTGCCTGTGGAAGTGAGTCTGAATGTGCCTTGAATTGAAACAAATTGACTCTCATGTACAATGCTTGGCCCCATGAGGCACACTAGTATTGCTGTCTACTTATTCAGTAGAATATTACCTAGAGAGCGAACAGCTGCTTTGCGCAAAGATTTCCAGTGCGCATTGCAAAGGTTCAGTGAATTTCCATGAACATGAACTGCTGTAACAAAAATCTCACTTTTCATGAAAATGAGTAAGCAACGTGGCTCAAACCTCATGCAGTACTGTGCGTACATGGATACAGACTGCACAATTGCTCGGAAATACAACATATCAAATAATCACAATTTACGTACAATGAAATATCGCCACGTCGACTCGAACACCTAACTTTTCTGCTAAAATATCAAGCACTGACATGCTAAGTATTCCATTCACATAGTTGAGACGTCATCTGCAGTGAGAACACCATTAAAATTCTACTAATTAAGTGACTGTATGCTGATTGCCACATATGAGTCGGGAAAAAAAGCTCGTCTAAATAGTAAAGTCCTGGACAACTTAAATTACTTAGAAAGGACGTTTAGGTACAGATCCATATGATTGTCACGAAAGTCAGTAAGCCCATAATATCACCTACAAGATCAATGTTCAGAAAAAACATGTCACACAATATTCCAACATAGGGGAAAATAGAACAAAGCAGAATCAATAAAATTAGCAAAAATTGACCAATTTTATTTGATAATGAATGTGACGAAATTAAATATTCTACCATTCAGATGAAATGCAAACGAACATATTCTGCTCCTCACAAAAGGACAATGAATAGTTCCGCACATAAGATACGTCATCCCAAGCTACGATAGTTTCAGTGAGAGACACTCTTTCCAGTTTAGCAGTACGAAGGAGGAAAATAATTAAGCATGAAGTAAACAGTTTCTGTGAACAAATGGTAGACTCATATAATAAATGCGTTAATGCAGTCCGTCAAAGTACAACGAACTACACAGAAAAACTATGAGCGTGAACCTTTATTACGCCCAGAACAATACCAACTTATTGCTTTAAGCAGGTGACCGTGAATTCACCGCTAGAAGGGCCGTAATATGATTTGTCGTCTCAGCCGGAACTTAGAGAATTCTTCTTGGACATCTAGGAACAGACTGAAGACTAACTTTTCTGACGATAACTAGGGTCAGGATTGTATATTTGCAGAAGTCTTGCGTTAACCAATACGTGAAACTGTAGAACTGTGAGAGTTCCTCATGAAATAGCGATATTAGCAAATATAACAGAGAACTTTCGGTATTAAGTACAGTAAGGAAATGAAGACTTAGTTAATAACCAAACAAGTTCCACAATGCAGAATAAAGGTTCACCTTCCGTGGAATAACAGAATACGTGTTTCACGAGAAAATGTCTTTAGTCCAAGAACATCGTCCACAAACTACAACAGAAGCTACAAAAACTTATTAATGTTAAGATCACTTTGGGGGTAAGGATAAAGAGAGCTAAATTGCCTTGTTTACTCAGCAGACCGCGAGAGCACAAATGTAGGGTAATATTTTCTCTGGAAGCACTACCATTTAAACAATACATGGTTAAGCAAAGCCTCTAAATCCGAGGTGAATTTAATATACATTCGCAGAGATTGAGAATCCGAAACACCAACTACTAACAAAGGAGAGACAGATGTTTGCTCAAACCAAAAGCACACCAGGAAAAGAAAGTCACATCACAACAGAAAACCGTAAAGGAAATTTTGCTTTGATTCGATACTCAGATGTGAGCCCTGGAGCAGATATGTACACAGCGGAAAACTAAATGTACAAACCGGTCAATGACCATTATCGGGAATGCAAGATTGCACACGGAAGCTTTATTGCGGAGTTCAGATATCCGTGATATTATCTACTACTTGCAGGAATAAAACGTTCATATGACTCCAGCAACTAATGCACGAACTAATCATTTGAATGAACTGTCACTGGAAGTCTTGCACCTCTTAGGTGCAAACATTTAGGTTTGCTTGTAATGAAGAACTTGGTACTCATATTCCTGTTCGTATCACAGTTGAATATCACAGTGCCACCCTCTGCAGAATAACATAGTCCAGCGTCTCACAGCCGTTATGCAATACTTACGTTAGAAACGCATCATGAAATACTATATTCACATTCGCAATTACTGTACAAAATACATAGGTGCACAAAACTTGAGGACTGCCAGGAACATAGTCCGATTAAATTTGGACCAACAATAGGAAACACTCTATAGTATAGAACAGAAGGTAACTGAAAGAGACGAACGGAAATGACACTTTTATTCAATGAAAATAATTACACTGTAGTCATCGCCATTCATGATGGTCCCCAGTACAGTAACGAAGGTGAGACATGGTTCTTAATTGGGTGCGTGATGACCATAGATAGTAGTGCGTGGTGCGCAACGTGCTCCTTTGGTACCCAAAGGATTGGTAAGGATTTGTTGTGGCAGGCCGTTCCAGCCCTGCTGGTTCACAACTGCAGTCTAGAAACCCACCAGATGCGGCCTCCTTCGTGGGTATAGAATAGTCGAGCGGAGGTACAGAATAGACGAGCGGAGGTACAGTTCACCAGTGGGCTTGTGAGGCATCATTCAGTTAGCAGACACTTATTTCCGAGACTCTGTCTTCTTCCCAGTGCTGACGGTGACGAGTCTTCACTCCAGAAAAACACAGGGTTGCACGGCAGCATCTGGGTCGGAATCTGCTAGGGCAGACACTGGTGTTATCCGAGGTCAGTGCTTAGGCCACGCCGGAGGACGATCCTGCCGCGTCGCTAGAGCCTGGCATGGTTGTGGAGGTCACACGTACCTGCTTGCCCCTGTTGTCAGTTGTCTAGATGGTGTGTACATGGGAGACCAGAAAGTAACACAGAAGACTGCCCAAGACGCAGTCCCAGCATACAACCAGTAAGACAACACTCGTACCGCTCAGGAGTGGCTGGACATGCGCCCTGCTACCAAGTTGTACATTTCGTAGACGGTCAGGTCGATTCTCCCTCCATGGAAGATCGTCCCAGCCCTCAACTTCAGGTAGTCACATGTGTGACTGGCAGGAACGCAGCTAGCAGATTTTGAGTTCCCCTCCATATCCAGAAGGTTTCAGTCTTGTAGCAATGGGCTCCAAGCTGATGGCGTCTGTAGACATTTCATTCTATCCACCAATCCGTTATGCAACTGTTAGAGCTGACCTTGCATCGATTTCGGCGTTGGAGTGTCCAACGCTGAAAATGAGTGGAAGGAAGGCAAGGGCTCTATGACAGTCGACGACCGAGTTCCCCCAGTACTGGTAATCGAATACACTCCCCTTTATTGAGTCTTGGCTAGCCTAATGTTCAACTGTACGGCTTCAGAGCGTTCCTTTATGGGACGTTTGCAGCCTGAAGTTACTACTTGTAGCCCTGTTACAGAAGAGTGTTGTTCCTGCTACGCACTATTGTGTAAGTGCTGATGCACATATTCCTTATATCCTCTCCCACACACTCTGCGACAATGATCTCCATTTCTGTTTGTAACTTTGACGCCTTGGTTCCATTCTCAGCATATGTGCTCCAGTTAGCATCGCCATGTTGGTTTCAACAAAATTTTATTCCTGCACTTAATTAATATTCTCCTGTACTACATTCGCCCTTCGTCATAAATCTGGTCCCGAAATTTTGCTTATTACTAACTAGTATACCTTTGTGGACTGTCTCTGTTTCAAAATTGAAGACTACTTCACAAATCTTAAATTATTACACTAGTTCCTAATCAGTTCTTTACTCTTACTTCTTAGTGCTTAGGTTTGTGATTCGACTGTGACTACTGCACAATATTTTCTGGCATGCTGCTGAAGCAGGCAACAGGTAAATGGTACAGAAATGATTCCGAGTGTTGTACAAACGTACGTTACACAAATGGTGACCAAAGTTGATATATTACTGGTAACGGAAATTTTTATGTTCATAATTTGGTTATACTGCTTCTCATGGTACTGCTGAAAGTGATGGAACATCTGTTCTGTAGAAATACGCTCCTTACGTAACGCTATTGGTTTACATAATGAGTGAATCCACGTTTAAGGTATCGTTTAACGATGTTAGGATTTGGAGTGGCAGTGTATCTGATGGCTTCTCTGGCCAAAACGGCAAACAGTGTCTCAATTCGATCATTGCCACAGCCGTAATTGTCCCAGCTATATCTCATTTATTACGATTCACTGTTTTTAGTTCCATCTTGGACATACTCTGTGACTTTCCTTTTTTGTAACAGCAGCATTATACTCCAAAATATAATATCTGGAAAGTGTACCGAATATACTGCTGCATAACCATACTTTGAAATTGTGAACAGTGGTTTAATACTTCCCTCTGACACTCTGTTGCTTCAGACTTCCCCAGGATCAATTAAATCTCACATGCCTGTTTGTGCAGACCATGTTACATTCCTGCTGGCAACCCTGTAGCTCATTCTTTGAAATCAGTGGATAAGTTTCCCAGGTCTATGAGATTATTGGTGCTTCACTAGTGGGTAATTGTACTCAATCCTCTTTGTGCCACATTTCACTGGATAATGGTGTACAATAAAACATTGATACTGCGTATTCAAGCCTACTACCAGAAAACGTATTGGGACATGTAGTCTTAGTCCATCTAGCTTCCCACTGACTACTGATATTTGGGAAAACACGAATAAATTGCACTTATTTGCTTCTGCTATGTGCCATAAATCAGTCATAAAATCCTTCTGTGCTTCTTGTAGTTTAGACAGAACCTGCTGTGGTGGCAATAATGTAGCGCTTGGTTGTCTATTTATGGTATGGGAGACAGTTTCCTGTAAGTTAGCATTTCTAATCTTGTGTCATTGATATTATATGTCAGCATTTATGACAGTCTAGCTACAGCTATGTGCCCATCTATTGCACTCAACTAATACTGTACCCTTTTAAGATAATCATTTACAGTCTGCTTGGTGCTTTGTATATATTGCATGAATTCCACTGCCAATTAACTTAGCCATATTGTGCTGTTCAGTACAACCTGCCTCCTGTTCACTAATTGGGTGATGTATCAACCTACCTTACCCTTTGTACTAACTGCTAACACTTATATCTGTCCTAACGTAATGTTCAAATTCTGAATATCTTCGTCATATATCCCGAACACTGTCTTCACCAGTTCGTCACCTGTGTTTGTCCAGCCTGTCTTTCTCTGAATCAGAGTTCTCCACAAGAGATTGATCACCTCTTTCAACTGCTTCCTCAGTTTCTCATAAGAGAATTTTATTCGTCAGTACTCTTTCTGAGCTTCCGCCAGAATTCCCTCCTTCTCCACTTACTTCTGCAGTTCTCCAAAGGCGTCTTCTGAGCTGCGGACTTAATTCCTCATCATCCATACATTCGCAGTCAATCCAAGCATCCACTGATGATTTGTTAGCAGGACGTCGGTTTTCCTAAACAACACTGCACAAGATGCAAGAGACTGGTTCTGTAATTCACTCGCTCCCCCCCCCCCCCCCTTTGGATGAGGTTTAGGCATAGCAGTATTATTATATTTATCCTGGCTGCATGTACTGTCACACCTCAGCCCACCAAAACTCTGAGGTTCGCTGATAACACTGTAATTCTGCCAGAGACAGTAAAGGACCTGTCAGAGCAGCTGAACGGAATGGACATTGTCTTGCAAGGAGGATATAAGATGAACATCAACAAAAGCAAAACGAGGATAATGGAATGTAGCCGAATTAAATGGGGTGATGCTGAGGGAATTAGATTAGGAAATGAGACACTTCAAGTAGTAAAGGAGTTTTGCTATTTAGGGAGTAAAATAACTGACGATGGTCGAAGTAGAGAGGATATAAAATGTAGACTGGCAATGGCAAGGAAAGTGTTTCTGAAGAAGAGAGGTTTGTTAACATCTAGTATAGATTTAAGTGTCAGGAAGTCGTTTCTGAAATAATTTGAATGGAGTGTAGCCATGTATGGAAGTGAAACAGGGACGATAAATAGTTTAGACTGGAAGAGAATAGAAGCTTTCGAAATGTGGTGCTACAGAAGAATGCTGAAGATTAGATGGGTAGATCACATAACTAATGAGGAGGTATTGAATAGAATTGGGGAGAAGAGAAATTTTTTACACGATTAGAAGAAGGGATCGGTTGGTAGGACATGTTCTGAGGCATCGAGGTATCACCAATTTAGTATTGGACGGCAGCATGGAGAGTAAAATTCGTAGAGGGAGACCAAGAGATGAATACACTAAACAGATTCAGAAGGATGTAGGTTGCAGTAGGTATTGGGAGGTGAAGAAGCTAACACAAGAAAGAGTAGCACGGAGACCTGCATCAAACCAGTCTGTGGACTGAAGACTACAACAGCTATAGCAAGAAACAAAAACCAAAACAAAACAACATCAACCTCAAGAGTTCAGAAACGAAACAATGTGCACAATGAACAAAAGGAAACTAAAACACATGGTCTTAGTGCATATGGCATGCTACATGAATGCTGCACACTTGTAGCTATTGGCTTCTTCACCGTTTCATTCTGTACTATCTGTGGGCTGGAACATTTGGTAAAGCATTTATCACTGCACTGAAGGGTGATGTTTGGCTTATATGACTAAATGATATCTTTGTTTGAAGCCGCACCTTTCACATTTACCAGTGATGTCAACTCTGTAGATATGGACCCTGCTACATAGTTAGAAAGCTTTAGAGCTCCCTTTTGGTGCTAAGGTTATTTACCAAGAGCCACTGACTCACTTGATATTGCAACAACTACCCAATATGTTGCCCCATCTATTCCTGAAGTTTGAGTACGTCTGGAACTGTTTGTTTGACTTTCTGTCAAACTTCTCTTAACCGTTTCGTGAATTTTTTCACTGACTCCTGATTTATGTCTAATTTAAGTTTCAGAACGTTGAAAGGAGGTGGCATCTTTCTACTGTTACACCACCTTATATGGTGGAAGACTTACACAAGTGCGTGAAGTACAATTATCGATCTAGGCAACGTATTGAAGATCTTTGCCCCAGATATCATGCTGATATTTATAGAACAACTTAATATTTTCGAAATTGTGTAATGAACACTTTCGGTATGCCCATTAACTTGTGGGTGGATAGGACTAGTAAAACGGTTTTGGACACAGAACAGGTAAGAAAACTGCTTCAAGAGATCCAGCATAAAATTTGTACCCTGATCTGGAATTATACCACCAGTAACACCAAATATGGTTCATGATATGACGTGTTGTTGCAAATAAGGTGGTGGAAACCATGGACCATTTGCGTAGCATCCCCACAAACTTCCTGTAATAATTAGAGAGGCCTACAAGCGACTGTAACTACTTTGTAGTCTGTGACAGTTCAAAATCATGAACCGCTGAGGACCAGATTTTACTCTTTACTGGCTAATTACAAGTCACATATAGTTATCGTCTGAGTGAAATGGCACTTATCGGCACTGAGTGTTACGCATGCTGCATGTTGCATGTGGATGTGCAGCAGTACATCTCCCCAACACATCCCACATATGTTGGGTGGGACTCAAGTAGGAATATCCACTCATTACACGAGAGAGCAGGTGGACACCTGTGCCGTTTGATGTGGTTGTGTATTGTCACCCATAGCAATGGGTTCGGCTCTGAGCACTATAGAACTTAACATCTGAGGCCATCGGTCCCCTAGAACTTAGAACTAGTTAAACCTAACTAACCTAAGGACATCGCACACATCCATGCCCGAGGCAGGATTCGAACCTGCGACCGTAGCGGTCGCGCGGTTCCAGACTGAAGCGCCTAGAAGCGCTCGGCCACAACGGCTGGCCCATAGCAATGGAACCAGGTTCATATGCACACTTGAAGAGACGCATAATGGGAAAGAGTATAGTACCACAATGTCGTTCACCGATGAGTGTACGTTGTTCAAAAATTAGGATGATAGTTAAACAATAATATCAAGAACGTTGGATGTATCCTCATATGGAAAGAGGTGCGAACAGCTAATGCACCAAGGACCATTATGAAGTCGGATCGTTTTGATGGACAGGGTATTATGATGTGAGGAGGCCTAATGTTGTGTGATTGTATAGACATCCAAATCCTAACTGGTGACCAGAGTTGGGTCTACGGTTACGATGTTGAGACCAAGGTTGAGTCTCCACAATGGGTCGGGAAACGTTCTCCAAGACTAAAAAAAATCTCATCATTTTAGGTCAAATGTCAAAGCCGTGCTAATACTTCTTATTTTTTTAATTTGAAGTGCTAGTTCATCATGGAAATAAAATGGAAATGCCGTGTGGCTAGTGCCTCCCGTCGTGTAGACCGTTCGCCTGGTGCAAGTCTTCGAGTTGACACCACTTCGGCGACTTGCGTGTCGATGGGAATGAAATGATGATGATAAGGACAACACAACAAGCAGTCCCTGAGGGGAGAAAAATCTCCGACCCGGTCAGGAATCGAACCCGGGCCGTTAGATCGAATCCGGGCCGAATCGAACCCGGGACACTCCGTCACGCTGACCGCTCAGATATCAGGGGATGACAGTTTACCATGAATTCATGCCACAGAGTAAACTGTTAATCGAAGGTACTATCGAGACGTGTTGCGGCGCCTTTGAGAAAATATGTGAAGGAATGCGGCGAGACAATTCATGGCTCTCGCATCACGGCAACGCACAAGCACATTCATCACTGTTTGTGGATGACTATTGCACAGAAAACGAAACCATTGTGCTGCCTCATCCTACATACTCTCCAGACCTTGCCCCTGAGGATTCTTCATTATTTCCAAAGTTGAAAACCCCGTCAAAGGACGAAGATTTGGAATGATAGAAGAGATGAAAGAAGCTCGCAGACGGCGTTTCGCGCGATCCTGCAAGAGGCGTACCAAGACTGCTTCCTGAAGTGGGAAAGGTAATGGGAGCAGTGTATTAACTGTGGAGCAGCGAATTTCGAAGGAGACAAAGAACAATAAGTAAAAGGTAAATCTAGAAAAAATTTTGTGAATAATGTCCCAGAAATTTTTGAACAGAGCTCGTGCATGTGTCTTCACTGAACCAAATGTTACGTCAAGCCTTTCCGTCATTTCCTTGGTTACTTTCAACTGTTAGCCGCCTCCTCTTTCTTCACGAGTCAAGGCAGCAGACCAGTGCGTGAGGAGCTGTGTGATGCCTTTGAGGGGGCGGCCGTGCGGCCCGCTTCGTCAGCCGCGTCCACAGGTTGGCCCGCGCTAATTGCCGCGCCCTCAGGGCCGCCGCCGTCGCCGCTGCCCACCCCAGACCAGATTGCCGGCCGGCTCCCTGCGGTGTCCTGCGGCCTCTACGTGTCCCTCGTCTAATTTGTCTTCCCTTCGAGTCGAGGGCCAAACCCGGAACTATTTCTCACGCCGTCCGACGATCGTATATGGCACATTGCCTGCTTCTTCCATCCGGAGAAAGTTATTTTAATACGATGAGCGCCAATAAAGTTCGGAACATGGTTCTGTAATATGATACAGACCATACATAGAAAATATGTTTGATTTCAAAGTAATGTTCACTGACCGTAACAGCCTTTCATCATTGATCGTAAAACTGTTAGAAACTTTAAGCAGTTTCGCAATTTTTAATCACTTGGTGTCACACTTTTCTCTGATGTACGTCGAAATTTCACGTAAATGATTATTACTGCGAAAGCGATGTTTACCTGTCAGACTCTAAATCCAACAGATTGCGCTCCTACTCTTGGTAATGGCAGTTTGCAGGAAAGTCTTGTCATTCAGATGAGCAGTTTCCCTCCTCGTAGCCCTCTCCTTGTCAGTGGATTTATTCCATACAAGCTGAGAAATCTGGCATTCACCCAGTATTCATTTTGCCAATTTTCTATTAGAAATTGAAACCAAAAATGACCTGTGTACTGTAATATCGAAAGAAATACATTTCCGTGTATTCGTGAAAACACGTTTGAAATTATGAAACAGTCTCTCTACGCTGAGTGCTGCTGCTTCCCATGTCTACAACGCGATTTTGTATGTCTCCATAGCAACGACTCTTAACGGCTCTATATGTGTCTGTTCTCGTCTACAGCCATTTCCTCATCGCAGTTGACAGTTGTCAAAGGCATTTCCAGGTGTCACGGATTTCCTTGTCTAAATTTCAGACTTGTCTTAGTAGTAAACAATAAACCTATTAAGACTTCATTGTCTATGCGTCATTTTTTCGTGAAACACAGTGTTTATGAAGCCATATCTCCTAATATATTTCTCACGCAATGTCAGAATTATGTCGG
Organism: Schistocerca nitens; assembly: GCF_023898315.1. Taxonomy (NCBI): domain Eukaryota; kingdom Metazoa; phylum Arthropoda; class Insecta; order Orthoptera; family Acrididae; genus Schistocerca; species Schistocerca nitens. Next base: position 194,194,965 of record NC_064620.1, on the reverse strand, counting down.
TACATTCAGCGGGTTATGTTAATACTGATTGAAAAATGTGTTGTGAATACAGTTTCTAGCAAGCCCCCCCCCCTCTCCCCCCCCCCCCCAACCACAACCACAAGTGTTAACGATATCTGCGATTAAACTTGATATGTCGTCGGGATAGCAATACGTCTGATGCTGCTGTTTTGGATTCGTCAGTTGTACAACTCGATGTCCGTGGCGGTTATCGGCGGCATGTGGCAGGGTAGCGGATGGTAGAGAAGGTGGATGCTAGGTGATTTGTGTGCGTCAGTATCAGCAGCGCTAAAGTAGGGTTTTAGGCTGTCGGTGGAAACTGTTCTTGGGGTTCCCACGAAGTCATCTCTAAACATTTTATCCTACCTGCTGAGCTGGCTATGCGGCCCACAGTACGGTGGCTGTAGAGGTTTACGAACCATGTTGTGCCGAATGAACACTTGTTTGCAGCTCGACAAATCGACGAAGACAAAGAGGCGATGAGTCATTTGCTCTCATGTTGAAATACGCCGAAGTTGTTGCATCTGTGCGCGTAGCATGTCGACGAAATCCGACGCCTTGATGATAGTGTTTAAATGGTTCAAAAGGCTCTAAGCACTATGGGACTTAACATCTGAGGTCATCAGTCGCCTAGACTTAGAACTACTGAAAACTAACTAACTAAGGACATCACCACACATCGATGCCCGAGGCAGGATTCGAACCTGCGACCATAGTAGCCTCGTGGTTCCGGGCTGATGCGCCTAGAACCGCTCCGTCACTGCGGCCGGCGATGATAGTGTCCAGCATGTTACACAGAACTCTAATTGGCTGTCGATAGACTAGCTGAGCTGCGGATGTGTTCAGATCGTCTTTGATGGTTGCGTGAAGGCCAATCAGTACAATCGGCAGTGTCTCCGTTAAACGCTGTGAGTCATTAACCGAAGGGATGCTGGGAGCTCACCGTGTTTGCAATCTATCGAACACAAAAAAAGGTTCAAATGTGTGTGAAATCTCATGGGTATACGAAGGCAGCAACTAGTTCTCGAAAGAAAAGTTACTGTTGATGACCGTGCAGCTTTTTCCTGGAATAAATGATGACTAACTGACAACCTCAGCTGCCGACAGGTGTTGTTGTTATACCTCGATGTGGACAGCTGAAAATGTGTGGCCCGACCGGGACTCGAACCCAGGATCTCCTGCTTACATGGCAGACGCTCTATCCATCAGAGCCACCGAGGACACAGATGAATAGCGCGACTGCAGGGACTTATCCCTTGCACGCTTATGGGACCTAACTGCTAAGGTCATCAGTCCCGAAGCTTACACACTACTTAACCTAAATCATCCTAATTATCCTAAGGACAAACACACACACCCATGCCCGAGGGAGGACTCGAACCTCCACCGGGACCAGCCGCACTTTCCATGATTGCAGGCCCTAGACCGCGTGGCTAATCCCACGCGGCTCTATCGAACCATTCGCTGCTCGGTGGCAATCAGTTTTCCGGATGCGTTTCCTACCTAACAGGTAGACGTGTGCCTTGCATAGGTCATATTTGAATTTCTTGCCATTGTCGGTAATGATGCATAATGGTACACCAAAACTGGCAATCTATCCCCGGAGAAAAGTAGTGGCGACATCTCGGCGGTGTATCGGACATGAAGAATACCTTCAGCCAGCAAGTGAATCGGTCCATGACAGTCAGACATAAGTACATCCCTCTGGAGCCGGCAACGGCCCACCGATGTCACTGTGACCATGTGCGAGCCGTTGATTAGACGGAACGAACGTGCAGAGGGCAGCATTAACATGATGAGAGTTACGCTCACAAGCCATCTACTGGTAGGCACAGGTCTTACTGTCCTTGTCAGTGTTAGGCCACACAAAAGATCTTTCCACCAACTGCGCTGCAGCGCCAACATCAGGATTAGACAAGTCGTATAGTGAAGCAACTGCTTGCTGTCGGAAACCTTGAGTCACCAAGGGTCGTGGCTTCGACGCAGAGCCTTTAACATACAAAATCAAGTTTTCTGGGAGACACTTGAGTAAGAAGCAACTAATGGAAAGATGGGCGAGTCAAGACACCTAGCAGTTCGTCGCCGGACGTAATACACCTAGCGCCTTGTAATCGATTGCCTTTGAGACCACACAGCGAGATAGAGAGCAACTATTAGGATATTAAGTTCTCTCTCAGTGTGGACGATATTTGATGTAAACTGTCCTATGAAGTTCAGATGACGAAGGTGGCGTGGAGTCGCTTTGTCTGGCCGTTGATGAAATGCATTTGTCAACGGTTGGCGGTCCGTGACGAGAGTGAGGAGTGTGCCTTCGACCACCTGAAGGAGATAGCTTTTTCCCATAGAATGCCAAAGGTTGTAACTGATCGTTCATCTGTGTGGTCCCTACTGTCGTCGCTGACACATTAGCTATTAAGGTGGGTAGCGCTTGTTAGATAGGCTGTGCCAACAGAGCGGCCTAGGCGACTGGAGACATTACACTGTTGAAAGCTGTCTCGTATTCACCACTCTGTCACCATACTTTTTTTTTTTTACTCATTAGTCTTCTGACTGTGTTCATGCGGCACACTACGAATTTCTCTTCTGATTCAATCTCTTCATCACAGAATACCGCTTGCAACCTACGATCTCAATTATTTTCTCGATGTATTCCGATCTCTGTCTTCCTTTACAGTTTCTGCCCTCTGCAGTTCTCTCTAGTATCATCGAAGTCAGTCATTCCCTGATATCTTAACGAACGTCCTATCATCCTGCCCTTTCTCACTGTCGGTGTTTTCCACATATTCCTTTCCTCTCCGATTCTGTGCTGAACCTCTACATTCCTTACCGTAACAGTCCACCAATTTCCAACGTTCGTCTGTAGCATCAAGTCTCAAATGCTTCGGTTCTCTTTCTGTTTCGGTTGTCCCACAGTCCATATTTCACTACCATATAATTCTGTGCTCAAAACGTACATTCTCAGAAACTTCTTCCTCAAATTAAGGCCTATTTTTGATACTTGTGGAACTCTCTTCACCAGAAATCCCGTTTTCGCCAGTACTAATCTGCTTTCGATCTCCGTCAATGACTGGATATTTTGCTGTCTAGTTAGTTGAATTCTTTAACTTGGTCTACTTCGTGACCATCAGTCCTGTCGTTAAGTTTCTAACTATTTTGATTTCTACTACTTCTCATTACTGTCAGCTTTTTCAATTTACTCTCCGTCCATTCCTGTACTCATTAGATTGTTCATTCTATTTAGCATATTGTGTAATTCTTCTTCAGTTTCTCTCAGGATAGCATTTTCATCAGTGAATCATATCGCCGGCCGCGGTGGTCTAGCGGTTCTAGGCGCGCAGTCCGGAACCGTGCGACTGCTACGGTCGCAGGTTCGAATCCTGCCTCGGGCATGGATGTGTGTGATGTCCTTAGGTTAGTTAGGTTTAAGTAGTTCTAAGTTCTAGGGGACTGATGACCACAGCAGTTGAGTCCCATAGTACTCAGAGCCATTTTTTTGAATCATATCATTGATATCTCCCCTCCTTGTATTACAATTCCACTCCTGAACCTCTATTTTATTTCCATCATTGCAGATTGAACAGTAGGGGTGAAAGATTACAGCCTTGTTTTATACACATTTTTATCTGACCACTTCGTTCTTGGTCGTCCACTCTTACTATTCCTTCTTGGCTCTTGTACGTATTGTATATCACCCAGCTCTCTTTATAGATTACCCCTATTTTTCTCTAAATTTCGAACATCCTGCACCATTTTACATTGACGAACATTTGTCCTGGTCGACAGATTCCATGAACGTGTCGCGATTTTCCTTTAGTTTTGCTTTCATTATCAACTGCATCGTCAGAATTGCCTCTCTGGTGCCTTTACCTTTCCTAAAGTCAAACTGATCGTCATCTAACATAACCTGAATTTTCTTTTCCATTCTTTTGTGTATTACTCTTGTCAGCATCTTGGCTGCATGAGCTGTTAAGCTGATTGTGCGATAATTCTCGCACTTGTGAGCTCTTGCAGTCATCGGAACTGTGAGAATGATATTTTTCCGAAAGTCATGCGCTATGTCGCCAGACTCATACATGCTATACACAAACGTTAATAGTCGTTTTGTTGCCACTTCCCCCAACGATTTTAGATACTCTGATGATACTTTGTCTAGCCATTCTGCCTTATTTAGTTTTAACTCCTCCAAAACTTTCTTAAACTCTAATAGTGGATCCCCTATTTGTTCTCAATCGACTCCTGTTTCTTCTTCTATTACATACCTACTCACAGAGGCCTTCAGTGTACTCTCTTCACCTTTATGCTCTTTTATCTGCATTTAACTATGGAATTACCACTGCCTTCTTAATGTTAGGTCTCTTGCCTTTAATTTCACCGAAGCTTGTTTTCACGTAAAAATATGCTGAGTCTCTCCTACAAAATTTTTTTTTTTTCAATTTCTTCATATTTTTTATGGAGTCATTTCGTCTTAGCTTACCTGCGCTTCCTATTTATTTCTTTCCTCATCGACTTGTATTTCTGTATGCCTGAATTTCCCTGACCGTTTTTGTATTTCCTTCTTTCATCGATCAGCTAAATTATTTCTTCTTTCACCCATGGTCCCTTCGCAATTACCTTCTTTTTACCTTTGTGTTTCTTTTCAACGTCCCTGGTTCCCCATTTTAGAGATGTCCATTTCTCTCCACCTGTACTCTCTACTGAACTATTACTTTTTGTTCCATCAGTACCCTTAGAGAACTTCGAATATATCTCGTCATTCCTTAGTACTTCCATTTGTATTGATACTTTCTGACTAATCTCTTAAACTTCTAACTACTCTTCATCAGTACTACAATGTGATGTGACTCTATACCTGCTCCTGGGTACGCCTTGCAATCCAGTATCTGATTTTGGAATTGCTGTCCGACCGTGATGAAATGTAACTGAAATTATTCCTATCACTCGGCCTTTTCCTAGTATACCTCCTCCTCTTGTGATTCTACAACAGAGTATTCGCTATTACTAGCCGAAATTTTTTACATAACTCAATTAGTTTTTCCCGTCTCTCATTCCTTGTCCTAAGCCCATTCTCCTGTAACCTTTTCTTCTACTCCTGCATTCCAGTCCCCCATCTCGTTTTATGTACTGTGTTACCATTTCAGTATCCTCATATACTTTCTCTGTCTCCTCGTCTTCGGCTTGCGACGTAGGCATGTGTACCTGAACTATCATTGTCAGCGTTAATTTGCTGTCGATTCTGATAGGAACAACCCTATCACTGAATTGTTTACAGTGACACACTCTATGCCGTATCTTCCTATTCACAACTAATCTACTCCCGCTATAACATTTTCTATTGCTGTTGATATTACTCTATACTCATCTGACGAGAAATCTTTTTCTTCTTTTCATTTGATTTCGCTGACCCCTACCATATCTAGACTGAGGCTTTTCATTTCCTTTTTCCGATTTCGTAGCATCCCTACCAGATTCAAGCATCTGACATTCCATGCTCCGACTAGTAGAAAGTATTCCTTCCGTTGGTTATGTACGCTTTTTCTCATTATCATCTCGCCCTCGGCAGTGTCCTCCCATAGATCAATATTGGGCCATTCCGGATTCTTTGGCCAATGGAGAGGTCATCATGTAACTTTTTTAATTACAGGCCACATGTCCTGTGGATAAAGGTTATGTGGGTTTGATGCAGTGGTTTCCATTGCCTTCTACATCCTCATGCCGTTGATCATTGCTGATTCTTCCGCTTTTGGAGGCAGTGTCCCACCCCGAGGTCAAGAGAGTGCCCTGAACCTTTGTATGCTGCTCCGACTTATCAGGCCGTTAGCCGAAGGAGAATGACTTATTATGTCACAAGTCTTCGGCCACCAATGTTGACTGGCAGCCAGAATTTAAGCAGTGTGACGAGGGGGGGGGGGCGAGGGGAGGGAGGGGGGCGTCGAACCCGGGTCCGAAGACGTTTCGACTGCTAATCAAAGACTACCATTATACCATAGGTGCACTTCGTCTGTTACCTAGTCAGTGCGAACCGTGTAGGACATCGTTCACCAACGGGGGGCCAATAACGCCCAGTTCCGCACACAACGACAATACAACTTTATGAGGCCTAGAAAATACCGAAATTCGCGAACAGCCACCAGTCGTGGATAATTAACTATGTTTCTACTTTCTCTTATGGGTGCAAAATTACCTGCGAATTGATTGTGCAGCCCAGAAGGTGAACTTCCGAAGCTCCAAAGATACATTTAGAGGGGTTGACAAGAAGTACATGTGAACGAAGGCGTTTGAATACTGGCATAGATGTTCCAGATGCTTGGCTTTGGAACTGGACATACCTAATACATCATCATTGTACACATAACAGAAGTTGAAGTCTTTCGTCACTTCGTCTATGAAACGCTGGAAGCTTTGCGTAGCAGTAAACAACTCGAATTGCATTCTTGTAAACTCGAAGAGACCAGACGGGGTGGGGACAGCGGTTTCAGTTATATCGTCTGAGTCCATTAGTACTTGATAATATGAGTAAACGATGCCCAAGGCAAACTGTATAGATTAAACATGAAGTCCTCAATGTATGGTTCAGTGTATCGATCCGCAATTTTTCTTGCACTTAGCTGAACATAAACACCGCACGTACGCCATCCACTGTTCTTACGCAAGACATGTAACGGTGACACTCAGCTGCTACTTGACGTTCTTCAGAGACCCTGCGCAAGCATAGAAGAGAACTCTAGCTTAGCTACTCTCCACTTATCAGGTGTCAAGCAGGTTGGTAGGGCATGGATCGGCGATTCGGGAGTTGTGAGGATGTATGCACTATCTGATGGCATACAGATGTTAGGGTCGGTAGTTGTCTGGTGATATCTTGAAACTGCTTAAGAAATTCGACGTAGGGCGAGTCACCATTGATCATTCGAACAACAGTACCATCAATACAACGAACACTAACTCGACTGGACAGATTGCTAGTGGTAACAAGTAGTCGACCATGTCTGAGATCGGGTAATAGGCCAGCAAACGACGGAAAATCGGCTTCTTTTGTCGAATGTTTCTCATTCGCTACGATAGATAGCCATTCGAAATTTTGGACATTGGCCTAGGTTTAGCGTGCATGTCACTCGACCGTTAGGAGCGAAGAGGTAAGAACCTTCACAGTTACGGCGAGGTAGACTAGCGGCTGCATAGAAAGATACATCAAAAAATGGTATCCTCCGAAAACTGGAGTTTGGTGTGGTAATCTGCGACGAACAATCGACGGCTGCGGTTCGGAAAGCCAGTCGCCGCCATCACTGAACTTCAGTCACGTTTCCCATCTCGCATGGCGATGTACATTTCAGTGCTATACGCCCAAAACTTCTGTGGTACCAACAGATCTTAAATGGGGGCGATCAGTTACCTTTTCCCGGTGAAAACGACGACGCTGTCGCAGTAGAGCGAGTTGCATGGTGAAGTTCGTAATCTGCGCCTGTAATGAAGGTAGACCCGACTCCGAGGGTGAACTGGCAACTGCTACTGTTCGAGGCAGGAACACTTCCAGGTCTCAATCGCCTACTGTGAGGATCTTCCGCTTCGTCTGGGGGGGGGGGGGGGAGACGCGACAGCCAGATATTCCTCAGCATATCTTCACTGACGCCATTGCTCGCTAGTGTTCGTAACCGGCCCAGAAACTGCTGGGGAGTTCGGTCTCCTAACTCCTCTTTTCACAGTAACTTTTCAAGTCATTTTGCTTCAGATTGCTACATTTGCATAATCAGAGCGTTCTTGGGAGCAGTATATCGGTCAGCGCTCGGCAGTAAGACCAAGATATCCGGTATCTCGACAGATACGTCTTCATTGAAGGTGGTTACGCCGTAACTGTACTTGGTTTCGTCCGCTCAGAAATTGCCTTCCGAGTTGCGTGAACGATAAGATGGGGTTTGCACCCAAAAACGAGGTGATTTGATAGCGACACTAACGACTCGAGCGCTCGGGGACACGTCGACGGGTAGAGCCAAGTCCGACACTGCTGTATTGTTCCATGTGGACAGCGCGCGGTCCGGTCGACGGAGTAGACCGGCTCTTGACGTTCGAAGGACGTCGATGATGTACTACGAGGATGACGCGCCGCGCTGTTGGCGTGTTACTTTGAGCTTGATGTACGACATGGCGAGTTTACAATGTTGGTTGCCATCGGAATGCCAGGCATGGTCACCAAAAATGTAAAGACCAGTGTGATATTGACTTTGAAACAACATTTATTGTCTGGCGTGTTCCCAAAACGCAATCTGAGATATTTCTACAAACATCAAATTTCCACAACGGTATAAATACGTTAAACAAAGGATAAATATAAGGTCAGAGATATTGCATCTAAATGAAATCACTGCACAGTGATGCACTACAACTGCCTCTAAAATAATTTAATTGAAATTAGACGTTTATATGTGCAGTTGACAATGACACAAATACAGAGGCAGCCTCTAGCGGCGCGAAATGTCAACATGTTTTCTAGTGGCTCTGGCTAAGTCTCAGTTCAGCAGCGCTTTTAAATCAGTGATGTGCTCTGTGTGATTTGTAATATGGGACTGATGCACTTGCCGAAACATTTTGTAAATACCGCTTTTAACTTTGAACATATTGTGTACACTGGTTTAGTTGCCTGTGAATTTTACATCAACCGTCCATCTGATTCAGAATACAGTACATTTAGTTCTCAAATTCACCACTGTACTGAGGTGTGTGTAAAGATAAGTATATGTGTCTTATTAATGACATGCACGCCGGCTCTTATAATGTAATATGTTTATCTATACTGTTCATAGGTCAGAAGATGATAACTCTGTTCGCCGAAACTGGTAATCTTAAATAAAGCTTGTACAACTGCGATCGCGACTGAGAAATTGTCTTTGTTAAAGTTAACCATCCCTCAGTGATACAAAAGCCCGTAACAGGGAAAGGTGATGCCGATGCCATAAAATCTGGACTATGGAACAATGGAAGAATCGAACAATGTCATTTGCTTGGGTGAGTGTTGTTTCACAGTGTTTACAAGTTCTGGCCGAGTTTAGGCCCAAAGAGTAAAACATGGCAGGTTTCATTGGTGGTTTGGGCAAACATATCGAGAGCACACGGTTAACTCTGCGAGGATATATTACTGCTAAGAATTATGTGGACATTTAGGCTAATCAGGTACATCCCATGGTACAGTTTTTGTTCCCAAGTGGTGATGTGTTCGAAGAAGACATCGTCCCTGTTCACAGAGCTCACGTAATCCCGGACTAGTTTTGGGAACTTACAGAAGAATAGCCCTGTCTTTTCTGGCCACCACAGATTTTAATATTATTGAAGCTCTGTTGTCTAATTTGGACAGAAGTTTGTGTGATTGCTATTCACCTCCATCATTGATAGCGGAACTTGTCACTATTTTGAAGGATGAATGGTATTAGATTCCCTAGAAAACCCAGGACCTATATGAATCCATTCCGAAACGACTGGAAGCTGTTTTGAGTACCAACTATTTTCTTAAATGGTATTACGCTTGGTTATGTGTTCTGTTTGTGGGGTATTAACACTTGTGTCCGCTTCCTGTAGAAATTTTGCCTTGTCAGAGACCGAAAGCTGAGAAGTTTGGAATCGGGTGTAGGTAAAAATATAAACGCTCTTAGCAGAACATGTGTGTTTGAGTGTGTGTGTGTGTGTGTGTGTGTGTGTGTGTCAGTGAGAGAGTGAGAGAGAGGGAGGGAGACAGAGAGAGAGAGAGAGAGAGAGAGCAGGAGAGAAAGGGGAGGGAGACAGTGGAAGAGAGAGAGAGAGAGAGAGAGAGAGAGAGAGAGAGCAGGAGAGAAAGGGGAGGGAGACAGTGGAAGAGAGAGAGAGAGAGAGAGAGAGACAGTTGGAAGGTTTGGTAAGGGGTCTTATGATCGCCATGACACGCCTCTCGTATACGTCTGGTCACCCATTTAAAACTGGTCATCACCTGCGGAGACTGGAGCGTGGACAGTAGACCACAGTAACAGAGAAATTGTAATTCCTCCACCGCCCCCTCCCCCCCCCCCCCAATGCGCGGCTTTTAGTTACACCTCTGGGAGATGAATACGAGAAGTATAACTATATTAGCTTGTCTCTGATGCGGTCTGTGAATGGCGTCAAGAGTAGATACCGTAGTTTCGCACAGTGTATGTGTTATTTTCGACTGATGTACTGGAGTTATCGGAAACTTCTGACAGTGGAACCGGATCTTCTAAAATCGATAATGTAAAGTAAAATAATCAGATCTCTACAGTATAATCTAAGGAGCCAGTGTTCATATGACATTAAAATATGAATGCGTGTCCCTCAAAACCATTGGAACAACTGTTAGGCTAAAAGTGTCGTAAATTGCAGGCACTATGAGGTCTGCAGGGTGTAAAAGGTAACTGTTAACATACCATTGGAAATGACGAGAGGAACAACTTCATACAGAACTCTTGTGCTCTATCAAGCTGGGAAACAGCCTCAAATCGTCGCACGAAGGCCATCTAAGCTAGAGTGCGATCGGCGCGCGAGATTCTGGAAATCGTCTTTTTTTCTATGCCAGTTGCATCGTCGATCTTAATTGTTTGTAGCTCATTTATTTTCTCGTAGAAATCGTCCCCGAATATTAGGCACTTTGGTTATTAGTCTTATAAATTCAAAGACTGTCCTTTTAGTGTAAATTTTACCTCAAAATTAACGTAATTTTGGCAGTTTACAATTAATAATAAATTAAATCGTTTTGTATGACACCGTAGTGCCTGTATTGGTAAGAAGAAAGCTGCAATGTTCCTTCGGACACGAATGCGTTCTCGAAGCAACATTGCATTGTTGTTCTTAACAACACAAACAGTGCAATATCGCAATTATCCGCCGATACCAGGTAGCGACTGTCAATTAAAATATCCTCCCAGTACTGGAATTACTTAATGTATGTACCAGTACAGGTTTTGCCCTAGGAACGACGACGCATGGAAGCTTATGTCGGGCCGTGAGTCGTGCACGAGTAGCCAAAGCGATTAAGGCGACCGCTCGCGTAAAGCGAGAAATTCGGGTTCGAGTCCAGGTCTGGCATAAACTTTCATTGACTTCATTCGCTTGTACACCAGATGGTTGTTGGTATTCGCAACTGTACAATTCATGTAAATCCTATGTCCCTGTTCTTCTCACTACGAGGCTACCGCGCTTTAACGGGTTAAATTTAGATAAAATTGTAAACATAATTTTTTTTTTCGTAGCGTTTACGAAAGTCATTTTCTCTCGTAACCCTTACGGGAAAATTTAGGTTATTATGATGATCGACATAACAATTTTCAAAACTCTGTCGGACTAAGCTGGAAGCGTAAGAGGGTGAGAGGATATTTAAAATGTCGCGCGGATCGCACTTGCTGTAGATTAAGTGGCTTTCGTCGTCATCATCATCATCAACATCATCACCTTCCAAGGATTAGGTGTCGTAATCACCTGTTCTTGCGTCTGTCACCCATCTATCCGTCTCTTACGAGCTCTGCATAGTTCTGTCTTTCCAATCGGCAGACAATTTATTATCTTTTTTGGCAATCTGTTTTCTGTCAGATTGTCAACGTGATCCCTCCACTTCATTCTATTTTATCTTTTCACTAACTGAAAATATTTTTAAATCTGATCTCATTATTTCATTCCTTATTTTATCCAGTTTATTAAATACCTCATGAACTTCGTCTCTCCTGCTTGTATACGTGACCTTCTTTTATGTTACTGTCCATGATTCGGAACAATGCACAAGTGTGGGTGCACCCATAACTATATAAAATTTCATTTGTGTTTATTTCCTTCTTTCTCATTCCTAATTTCTTCCAGTTGTTCCGCAGATAGCTTAACATTTATTATCCTTCTTCACAATGTCTTTGTCATAGTCGAAACTAATCTCACATCCTAGATTGCTGAAATGGGATACGTGTTCTAAAACTTACTTATTTTATATTATTTTCAGTCTAACTGGATTCTTTCCTCTGAAGTCCATTATCGTTGTCTTATTTGCATATGTAGTTAAGTTGTAATAGATAGCAATTAGGTTCAATCCAAATAATGATCTTTCTAAATTACATTCTGTTTTCTACACATTTATCTAGTTATCAGTACATAAGATTATTTAGAGGTACGCTGGATCCTGTTTTAATTCCTAAGAGTATTTCATTTTCTCACTTCATGCCTAAGTCGTCAGTACATAAATTAAGTAAAGTGGGTGATAGACTGCACCCTTGTCGAACACCTCCAGTAACTAAAATTTCATCTGAAATTTCCGAACCCAAACTTCCAAATATTTTACTCTTTGTGATACTAGTAAGTTGTCTAGGAGAACAATTTATGTCTAATATTTTCCACAAAAGGTGACTTTTTCTCTTATCAGAGGCTTTCTCAACATCAATAAATGGCTTTTATAGGCTGATTCGAGATTCTTTCCATGCTTGATATACAACAAGCACCCTATATTAAATTGTTCGTCTCGACTTTCCCTACGACTACGTGGTACATAGTAAATAGTTACTGTTTACACCCTGCATAGGCTGGACCTATGGGGCGGGCACTATGGGAGAAAATTTGTATTATCTAATGTGTAACAAGAACATTTTAGAACAGTTTCTTTCTTCAAGGTCCATAATGTTGCTCTAAGGTTTACTATTTAGTTGTCTAAAATTTCACAACCAAGTTTATGATGTTATGGACTGACGAGACAAAAAATTAAAAGTTTTCAAAATGGTTCAAATGGCTCTGAGCACTATGGGACTCAACTGCTGAGGTCATTAGTCCCCTAGAACTTAGAACTAGTTAAACCTAACTAACCTAAGGACATCACAAACATCCATGCCCGAGGCAGGATTCGAACCTGCGACCGGAGCGGTCTTGCGGTTCCAGACTGCAGCGCCTTTAACCGCACGGCCACTTCGGCCGGCAAAAGTTTTCATTTCACTCAGGTATTGAATTTGCTTTATTAAGACTGCTATGAAAAACCACAGTTTAAAGAAAAAAGACAGAGAAAAAGGAACATTAACTTGAGATCCATATCAATGCATAAATCAGTGTTTCGAATTTAAAATAATTTGTGGGAAGTGTAAGCAATCATATTTTAATTAAATGCCAGATAAAGAAAGAAATTTAGAAAACAAGCAAATTTTAAATACATTTGAATTATCAATGATTAAGCGCAGTAGCCGGCCGGGGTGGCCGAGCGGTTCTAGGCGCTTTGGTCCGGAACCGCGCGACCGCTACGGTCGCAGGTTCGAATCCTGCCTCGGCCTTGGTTGTGTATGATGTCTTTAGGTTATTTAGGTTTAAGTAGTTCTAAGTTCTAGGGGACTGATGACCTCAGATGTTAAGTCCCATAGCGCTCAGAGCCATTTGAACCATTTTTGATATGTGTCAGACAGCCTGAATTTTATACAAATCTGCAGGGGTTGGACAAAAATATAGACACGCCGCGGGAAACGCATGCTTGAACATAAATGCTGATGCATATAAACCCGAGGGTTGCACTACTGTATTTGACCAAGAATGGCAACTGTGCAATGGCCTGAATAGTTTGCAAGCGTCAGTAGTGGTCGGAACAATGTTCTCTATAGTTGTCAGCACATTCTGTACTTGGGCATATTGTAGGTACTATTATTATGGGTGCTTTAGCAACCAAGATATCTGAAGCGTTTGGTGTTTCAAGAAGCACCATGTCAAAGACATACAGCACATAGGGAAAGCGGAAAACATCATCTAGTAAGTCATAACGTGGACGAGAGGGGGGCTATGAGGGAAGGGATTTAATCAATTGGTTGAGGATGCTTGTAGGTCTGGAAAGACGGATGCGTAAGGAGATCTAGGGTACTTAGATTTCTATAACGTTTGGAGTGGTAAAATATTGGGGATACGGAGATGCGTGTAATGTTGGCAAAGGAGAGTATGCGATGAATAGAACCATTTAGCACAGTAGTTCGTCAGCGAATAAAGTTACTGGAAATAACTATCCACATGTTCAAGACTTAATAATAAGCATAAAGTGACAGAATTAAAAAGAAATAAACGAAATAAAATACGACTCCTGGTTTGGATGAAATGAGAGAAGAGAGAAATCGGCTTTCCGCGAAATTAATTTCACTTCAGCCTGTAGGGTTTCCTTTATCCATTCTTTAATAAGTCTTACTGAATTACCCAAACGACGTTATACGGGCTTGTCCACTGAAAAATTCTACTGAAGAAGCCCAGACTAAATATTAACGAGCACGTATTTTACAATTATAAAAGAATCCGCATAACTTTATTAAAGCGGAAACTTGCTTTTACTTTAAAATTTTGTGTTGCGGACCCCTTTTCGATGCAGGTAGATAGGCTGCATCCTACACAGCCTACATCCAAATGCCTCCGTATGGGGGCTGTCTACAAGAATTTGCACAGACGTATGTAATATGTTGTGTAGCAGGTTGTACTCTCTAGAAGGCACAGAGAGTGTAAGAAGAGAAGTTTGGCAACAAGCGTGAACTAACTGTAAGGTATTCATTCTTGAAGACAGAATCGTAAAGAAACTAAATCAATTACAAATAAAGGCATTCAGTCATAATATGTGATTTTTATTTCTATACATCTGCAGCTGCTTTGTCAGTTTACATCACTTTTCGTATATAGGCTGCTACTTATCGGTTCCCAATACAGGTTAGTAGTTTTTGAGGTCAGTATGAGTAGAGGTGTTTATATAAACAGACAACATCATATTTGTGTACAAAATTGAAACGACCACTTTAAACAAATTTCAAACAGCCATCGCAGTTTGATTTTTTTTCAGAAATATGCTGTGAGACTAAAGTGAGTATATATACGAGTGTATAGATATGTCTACACCCACATGCTTAAAAAATACGGAAATCCCACGGCAAACACGCCGTTGGCAGCCCACATTCAAAAAATTGTTTAAACTGAACAATCAGTTAAAGAGGAGCCCCAAGGGCTCGAAATGTACAGAATATTGGAATAAAATCCACGATTTGTGACTGGGGAACTGTTTGTTATCTATTTTGCGAAAGGATAAGAAACTGAAGCACCACTGACAGCAGTGAATAAAATCAAGAAACTAAGTACTTTAAGTCGCAGGCAGGTGGCCTAAATACCCGATACAAAAATTTTCACGCAATGAAGTTTGTAGATATATAACGTTTTGGTCACGATTCATTGCGGAGCACCCGCCAAAGTTACTGCAAAATCACACTTCGCAAAACACAATATGGAGAGTACTGGCGAATCAGCAGTTTACAGCCCCATCGTAGACAGCACGTCCAAGCTAAAGGGTCAAATGCTTTTCAACTCAGAGGTCTGTTTTGTCAATGTGTAATGATACACGGAAACTGCAAAAAGCACATTGACTAGTGTACTGCCTCAGAAGGTTTTCGCACTATGTTCCTGGAGAGCTCAGTGACGTTAGGTGAATTTATGTTATTCTTACATAATGCCTTGAATATATTAGATTCCTCTCGTTCTTCATATTTTAAGTTTTCAAGCCAAAGGCTGAATTTGTTAAAACCAAGCTTCTCCATATTTCATCTCCAAGACGTTTTTCTCTCCACACAGTTTCCGCCTTCTCCTCTCTTCATCACAAATTCTTTGATTTCCGAGATGTATCTCTCTATTGCCTTCCTCTAGGTCTCTAGCCTCCTGTTGTTGTTTCACGGGTCTGTCTCGGTTTCCTGCAAATTCGTATTCTCCCAATGTGCCTCTATCGTCTTAAAATTGTCTTTTCTGTGTTCTCTTACATGAGAGTACGTTAACAAATCCGGCTACGGAAGGCCCAAAGAAGCCAGTAGTGAAATACACGTTTTGGAACGTGAAATATATTAGAGTCAAAGTTGTAAATTAAAATAATCACTGTGTATGTTTCGACGAAATAGTTCGCGGCTCAACAGTCGATGTCGGTGTGCAACGGTTTATTTTGTCTCTTGCATGTCACCGAAAAAGAGGAGAGTAGGACATCGTCGTACCCTTTCATCGTAACAGGTCTGATCGGTGCCGCTCACGAAAAGCGCTCCATTCCGCAGGAACAAATTCCACTGAACTCGTTAAAATCGTATTGTGGTGTGGATTGCTATTGCATTGTACGGCGCTTCATATCGTGATTGTGCTTGTGTATTTCTGAACCAGACGAAACCTGGGAATGGAGACCTACTTTGTCCTGCAAAGACAAAATGAACTTCGGCCCATACCTTCACATCTGCGTCCTGCAGCGTTACAGATGGACATATAATACTATTTAAAGTATGTGTAACAGCAGCAGCAAGAACTGGACGCAAGATAAGGCCGTCACTGGGGTTCAAACACAGAATAAATTCCAGTCATTTGGAAATTGTTTTAATTAACTTTGGCCACGCGGAGTGACCTCGCGGTTTGAGGCGCCATGTCACGGATTGCGCAGCCCCTCCCGTCGGAGGCATGGGTGTGTGTGTTGTTCTTAGCATAAGTTAGTTTAAGTAGTGTGTAAGTTTAGGGTCCGATGACCCCAGCAGTTTGGTCCCTTAGAAATTCACACACATTTGAACATTTATTTAACTCTGTCTCATCCTAAACTAAATTTCCGGAAATAACTTCAAACAAGCAATATTCCTATCCGGTGTTATATGTATTCAATATCTAGCTCACTAATTGCCCACGCAACCTGCTACACCACATCTTACTGACGCTGTGTAGTCATACTTATTGTAATGGTACAGATATCCATATTGTAGGTTCAAATGGTTCAAATGGCTATGAGCACTATGGAACTGGTGAGGTCATCAGTCCCCTAGAACGTAGAACTACTTAAACCTAACTAACCTAAGGACATCACATACATGCATGCCTGAGGCAGGATTCGAACCTGCGACCGTAGTGGTCACGCGCTTCCAGACTGTAGCGCCTAGAACCGCTCGGCCACTCCGGACATATTGTAGGCAATGTACGAATTTTCCCTTACTTATCTTCGATCTGGTGTAGCAGAAGAGATACCCCATATAACCAGCGGGGTTAAGCATTGGCGCCTTTCGATTTTGGTGCGCATGAGTGACGCAGTCAGGTCAGATCCAGCGTACCGAACGAATTCCAAGGGGGCGCAGTTTACTTAATCGGAAGTGGAACTGTGTTAATGGAACACTGGCATTAATTTCGTGTTTAGTGAAAGATTATTTAATAGTATGCTGCCGTATCTCTAAGTGAGAGTAAGGAGTAACTGAGAAACACGTGGGATTGTGAGTAATGAGACGGGCGATTAGGCAACATAGGTACAGTTTGCTTGCGCCTAAAGAGTAATATCTCAGTTTTAAGTTGTGTCTAATCTGAAGAGAACCTTTCAATATTTTTATTATTATCAGTTTTGTTTTTCGGGTAAGGGGGGGGGGGGGCTGATATTCAGGAATCGTAGGAGCTTTCGACACGACAGATGTTAGAAAACACAGTCAGGAAATTCAATAGGTTCACACCTATACTTTGGGCTTCAGCCTGTCCTCCACAACTGTCATAAACGTTACGTTCGATGCCTAATAACTTACACACAAAACACCAAAGAGTTTAATAGGTGAAAGTGGGAGGAAGTTTACACTATCCAGCGTACACTTGTGGCGTGTCCCAGTGAAAACGTGACTTGCGTGAGCGGTGTCGTACCCCGAGCACTTGACAAAATGCATTTTGCGCCTGCGAACAAGGAGATGCTACCTCGCGCACGTTGTCTTTTTGATTTCAACGCCACATATAACCCAAAACTATTCATCTTCCCAGATGATGAGGAGGGAAACACAATGCTAATTTCCGAGCGGTCTAAGGCGCTTCAGTCATGGACTGTGTGGCTGGTCCCGGCGGAGGTTCGAGCCTCGCTCGGGCATGGGTGTGTGTGTTATTCCTTAGGATAATTTAGGTTAAGTAGTGTGTAAGCTTATGGACTGATGACCTTAGCAGTTAAGTCATATAATATTTCACACACATTTGAACATTTTTGAACACAATGCTAGTTCACCTTGAATAGTAGTTGCACACTTCTTAATAACTAGGGCGTACACAAAATAAATGTACAGCTGTAATCCATGGATTCATGTTTTTGTATCACAATGAGCAAATCTTTCGCCCGCATGTCCATCCGTCGTCATGACTTTTAATTTATGAATGTGCATTCGCACATCACTTGACATTAAAACTTGTCTTATATAGGATGTAAGAAAAAGTATAGCCACACTTTCAGGAAACATTAAGCACAGAGGAATAAAATCTGCTATATGAGAATCAATCCGGAAACACTTTATTTCCATGTTAGAACTCATTTTTCACTTCTCTTTGTAATCACAGTGATCATGGTTAACACAGCAGGTTTCAATGATACTTAACAAACAGGTTGTAAAAAGTTGTGTTCAATAATTCACACAACATTAGCAGCACAAAAATTTTTTCTTGTCAGTGGAGACACCACAAAGAGGATGCCACAAGGTCCAATTTTGGGTCCACTCCTATTCCTTATATGGGCTGTCGACAGTTCTCACGAAATTGTGTAATCACATCATCAACAAAGATTTTCTGTCAACGTTCAGGCGAGTGTTGTTGGCGTCTGATTGCTAGTGCTGAGGCTCAGATGAGAAACTTCCCATATTTTCATAGAGAATACTCCACCTGTTCTGCTAGACCATGTGTCTTTACGAGTGCAACAAAACGCGTACTTTATGCACGATGAGCTCCTCCTCATTTCGGTGTTATTGCTCGTATGCTTCTAAATAACAGATTCTGTGGCAGATAGACAGGTAGAGGAGGACAAGTGCCTTGGTCTCTACTCCCTACGGATCTATGTAAACTAGAATATTGGTGAAAAGGAAAATTTTCTGTAGCCAAAATCGCTTGGTATTTTTATTTTATTCAAATGTTTCAAATGGCTCTAACCAATATGGGACTTAACATCTGAGGTCATCAGTACGGTAAACTTAGAACTACTAAAACCTAAGTAACCCTAAATAACTTAATGACATCACACACATCCATGCCCAAGGCAGGATTCGAACCTACGACCGTAGCAGCCGCTCGATTACGGACTGAAGTGCCTAGAACGGCTCGGCCAAAGAGGTCGGCTTTTGTTTTATTTCACAACGCCAAAGCTATTACAAAGACAATTTATTACTGTCTACAAACCCGTGTATCAGTGATGACAAGTACGTAAGCATTAGTTTACGTAGGCCTGCCTTCGGAAAATTTTTGTTAACACACATACATGCCTCCAATACAATGAGAACTCTTTCCACTTGTAGGAATGAACATCAACTTGGCTTGCCGAACACGTAAAAGGAACACGTAAAATTTGCTTGGTTCCGTGTATCCAGGAGTAAAGATGTACAAATAGACCGTGCAGTCGTGCCGAAGAAAGTCACAGCAAAACTGAGTGGGCAAGCAGCCTAGGGCAGAGCGAACTGTTGCGTGATCGGTCAACAACTGTCACATGTGTGCAAAAATCGATATTGACATTCTTACAAAAATTCACTGGAGAATCATTAGTGGACATTCTCACAAGAACTGCAGTGGAGAATCAGTAGACCGGGGATCCAAAATATACCATATGATGCATGAGTATTTGCAGCACCATAGATAGTAAGTTACAGTAAATACTGTCAGCTCTAGTGCGAATAAGTAGAACACACATCGAATGCTACTAGAGCATACAACGATTCGTACACCATAGATTGAGTGACATAAGAAAAGCATGACCTTATAAACCACAGATCAGAAATCCACTGCTAGTCACAGAGTTGGTGCAATGGATGTTTCACAACTGTGCTCTGTTTTGTGTGTTTTGCAAGTCCACGTGGTGTCGTCTCCTATCAGCAGATATTATATTGATGGCATATATGAATGTTAATATAAATTTTCTGAACATGGGTAAACTAATACGTGGGTACTCCTTATAGTGATAGATGGGTTTCTACACTATGAAGGATTTATCTTCGCACATTGTAGATCCGTTGATGGCAGCATGATTCTGCTGAAACTGGCCACTGCGAAGTAAAATAAAAATACTAAGTTAACCTGGCTTCGGTAGGTTTTTCTACTCACTAATGACAGGTAGCTCCCTACCAACATGTGCAACAAGAATTTTGTTTGTGGGGACAATTTGAAAGCTCTTGTGTAGAGGAACCACGCCACAAGGTGCACAGAATCTTCACGCAGGTATTGAGGAAGGCTGTGAAACAAAATGGAATTCCCCAGGGATACATCAGCGCAATATGGATTCAATGCTCTGGCAAGCTTGCGCATGTATCCTTACTAACGGAGGGCATTTTGAATGTTTCACTTAGGGCAGTGTTTCATACTCTGCCGATTCCTTCCATTCTATGTGCTTCCCATGGATAATGTGCTGAGCGTTTGTAGAAGCTAAGCTACAACATAGAAATAAACCATTTCCGGACCAATGCCCATATAACATACGCTGACGGAAAGAAAATCGTAAAATAGAGACGGAGTTGTGCGACGTATACGGAACTTGGTGTCTATTCCAACTTTGTACCAGTCGCATAAGAGTAGTGATAATAGCGCCATTAAGAGGATGAAAATATGGTTTGCTTTAAATACACGGTGCAACAATCGTGAAAGTTCGTTACCTGTCAGACTGGACGTGGTGAGTTTGAAAGAGGTTGTAAAATATGGCTACGAAAAGCTGAATATCGTTTCTACGATACTACAGAGAGACTTGTCACGAATGTAGCCAATAGCCGTGACTGCTGGCGACGGTGGTCACGAGAATGTACGGTCGTAAGAAGACCGGGCTCCAGTCACGTGACACTACCGAGAGGAAAGACCATGGTGTTCAGCATATTGCTCTGGCGAATTGTAGTGCAGCTGTAGCAGTAATTTTAGCAGCAGTTGGTACCACAGTGAGAACGATCTGGTAAAAAGTCCTTTACTTTAACGGCAGCCCCGAGCAAAACCCCCTGTAGCGTGCTTTCCACTGGCCTCAAACCATCGCCGTTTCAGACTTTAGTGGTGTCAAGTGGAAACTCATTGGAGAGAAGAGTGTCTTTTGATAAAAGTAGTTTATGCCTCACGGTTTGGCCTGGTGATGCATACGAGGAGGCAAGTAGACTGTCTTCAGCCTACTTGTCGCGTGCTAGGCACAATGGACCTACTCCTGAAGTTGTGGTCTACGATGCGATTTAGTATGACAGCAGGATCACTCTGGTGGTTATCCCACGCACCCTGGCTGCTAATCTGGACATAACTCTGCTGATTCCACCTGTTGTGCTGCCATTCATGAACAACATTCCAAGACGTGCTTTCCAACATGATAACGCATGCCCACATGCTACAGTTGTAACCCAACATGCTCTACACAGTTTTAACACGTAGCCTTTGCCTGCTCGATCACCAGATCTGTTTTCAATCGAGCGGATGTGGGACATTACTGGGCGATAACTACAGCGTCATCAATAACGAGCATTAATCGTCCCTCTATTGACCAACCAAGAGCCACAGGGATGGATTTCCATCTCACAAACTGATATCTGCCACTTGTACGACTTCATGCAAAACTCTGGCGGTTACATCAGTTGTTAATTTATCAGCATTTAACATTGGCTATTGGTTATCTCACGCTTTCATTAATCACTTAAATATGTTACCTAGACAGATGTATTCATGCGATTTCGTTACTCTTCATTAGTCACTTCTTCGTGTATCGGTTTCTTTTCCGTTACTGTATATTCCTCCTGTAAGCGCTAGGAATGTTCCCAGTAAGTTTCTTCATACCTTCTTTTTACACCCTCTGCGGTCTGTTCCATTCCAAGCCTGCGATCAGAACAGGAATCACGGATATACGACAAAAGCTTCGCCTGTGGGGCAAGCACACTGCTGCAGCGGCCGCCTCACCTGATGAACGTGATGACGCCCACGCTGGCGATGTCGTCCTCGAGCGTCTTCCAGGCGTCCGTGAGCAGCTGCTTCTGCTGCTCCGAGATCTCCGGCGGCGGTGGGGGCGGCGGCGGCGAGGACGGCGATAACAGCGAGGAGGCGCGCTGTGAGAAGCGGCGCCCGCTGCCGCCCCCACTGCCGCCCCCACCACCACCTCCGCCGGCGGCCGCTTCCGGGCCGCCACCTTTCAGCGTAGATCCCGAGCCTCCCATGCCGTTACGGATCCGGCATCACGCAGCGCTTCTGCACCTGTCGACACGTATACGTCATGTCACAGTTGCATACATACTGAAGAAGTACACGCATCAATAAATGTCTTGAACTACCGCTCTTGAATTACCCCTTTATTTCGAAATTGAGGGCACATAAAATAAAAAGGAATAAGAAGTAGTGTATCTGAGAGCCGTGAGGAAATTAACATCTGAATTGGTTATCATGTCGTAGATGAAGTTAAGGAATTTTGTTACTTAGGCAGCAAAATAACCCATGATAGAGCAAGGAGGAAATAAAAAGCAGACTAGCACTGGCAATCAGGGAATTTCTGGCTAAGAGACGTCTGCTAGTATCAAATATATGACTTAATTTGAGGAAGAAATTTTTCAGAATCTACGTTTTAAGCACTGCAGTATATGGTAATGAAATTTGGATTGTGGGAGAACCGAAAGATAATCGAAGCATCTGAGATAATAATATTGAAAACTATGTGGACTGATAAGGTAAGGCCGCGCAGAATTAGCCGAACGGCCTAAGGCGCTACAGTCATGGACTGTGCGGCTGGTTCCGGCGGAGGTTCGAGTCCTCCCTCGGGCATGGGTGTGAGTGTTTGTCCTTAGGATAATTTAGGTTAAGTAGTGTGTAAGCTTAGGGACTGATGACCTTAGCAGTTAAGTCCCACACGATTTCACACACATTTGAACGTTTTTTTTTTTTTTTTAATAAGGTAAGGAATAAAGAGGTTCTCCTCTGAAACTGCGAGAAAAGAAATGTATGGAAGACACTGACAAGAAGAAGGTACAGGAGATAGGACATATGTAGAGACATCAGGGATTAACTTAATTGATACCAGAGTGAGCTATAGATGGTAAAAACTGTAGGGGAAGTCAGAGGCTGAAATATGTCTAGCAAGTAACTGAGCATGTAGATTGCAAGTGATAGTCAGATGAAAAGGGTGGCACAAGAGAGAAATTTATGGCAGACCACCTCAAACCACTCAGAAAAACTGATGGCCCAAAATAAATAAATCAAAGTTGGCTCTGAGACATGCATATACCTTTATTAGCAATGTACACTCGACAGCCAAAAAAGTGGGTCGCGCCTAAATTCCAACATGTAGCCTGCACCTGAATGTATGCAACCAACATAGCATATCTGTGTTGCACATCGTCGCAAACCTCCACAGTACAGTCGTTGTAAGATACACGATAGGTACCGCTAGAGACTACTAGAGAACACCAGTCTTTATGACAATCCGTTGAGATGTAAAGTAACACCACGATATTACAGAAGAGATCAGACAGTCTTTAACGTTTGTAAACTAAACTTAATTACAATAAGTGACATTTCAAACGTTATAGGACAATTAATTTTGTCACAAAAATCGTTCAGTAATCCTTAGGCACAATTAAATATTTGAAACAGTATATGGATTTATAAGTTGTATGGCAACTGGAAACAAGTTCTTTGCTGTCTAAAAGGTTTACCCAACACATGCTGAACGTCGTTCAACGTTCAATCGGGAGTGGTTTCGCATCAAATTTATGTAATACTAAGCAGTTAAAAGAAAACGCTATTAACGGCGGAAAGCACTCTACGGAAATCCCAACATTAACAGCGAATCACAAGTAATATCATTGTTCACATTACTCATCACCAGTTACTTGTACACAAAGTTGTACTTTAAATGAAATGACCAACGTCTTCGTTCTGGATCCGGATGCAAACCCAGAACGTAAAACCATTGTTAACCAAGCGAAGCTTTGTGCCTTATCGAGACTCGATCGCAAGGCAGAAAGAGACTTCAAATATAAACGTTTGCACTAGTATAAGTTAGCAGTTCTAAGCTTGAACGTAAGTGACGATAATGTTTGTACAAAACCAGGAACACTAACATGACAATTACCTTCTTGGGAATTAACCTCGAAAGACGTTGTATATTGTTGCATTGTCAAGGAACAAAGGATGCACATGTTTAAAATTGAAATGCCATCATTTAATGCTGGAGACAAGGATGCGAACCCAGCACCTAATCGGATTGTTGAATAAGTACGTAAAATCAGAATGTAGATATCACAGTTTGTCACCAGTAGTGAGGTTGGAACCTTAAATGACGAGTGAAGTTGTATAGCCTGACCGGAATTCGAACCCGGCCCCTACCGCCGACGTTGTATGATCAGGGACAGACGAGAAATGTCCAATATTGGTCCATCAGTAGCGAGATCTGCGCACGTTTAACTAGAAATAAGGCGACGAAAACGTTTATACTGACTGAGATTCGAACGCCGCATACATCGTTATGAAGTCACATTAATAATCAAATTTTTATTCAGTAGCAGGTAGGAGTAGAGTGTTTAGTTGCAAACATTCAGGCCTTTCTCATCCCTAGTAACGTGTTGCCTAATATCTGCAATATCATGGTGTTAATTTACAAGTGGATTGACTGCCGTAAAGAGCAATGTTCTCTAGTAGTCGTGTATCATTGAGATGTAAATGTAGTGCCTCAGCAGAAACTAACTTCCGTCGTGCAGCACGTATTGTTTCAGAGACACTGAGTACATGTTATAAGTGCACAAAACGTGTATTATATACTACGTATATACTGTTATTTGGAGAAGCTGCCGCCAAACCTGTTTACTTTTACATTCCGCTTAGTTGTCATGGTTGAATACACGTTTTCTTAAGGCTACATCTAATGCAGAGCGCTTACAAGAAAGAATAGTTTCCTGCGTCATGCTATTGCTAGCTAGGTGAAATTTTTTGTGGTAGCTATGTTTAAAATGAGTGTATTTTTGAACGTATTGTTCGTCAAATATTTGAATGAATCGTCAAATGTAGGTGTGCCTGCACATTTTATAGCATAATAGCTGTAGCTGCGTTAGTTTATACTACAGATTTGGGTAGGTTAGGTGTAAATTTTGATCCCTCAAGGGGTGATCGTGGCCTTGCGGCCCGGGTCTGTGCTAGCCGCGGCTCGCGAGCTACGGGCCACACAGGCCGGCCGAGGCTAGACGGAAGTGAGTGACATGGGGATGGCGTTGGTGGGCCAACAGCCCGGGTCGAGCCAGCACGGCTGCGCCGCATGCCTCTGCCTCTGCCACTCCGTTTGACGTAAATATGTTTACCTCCTCTCCTGGCATCAGTATAAGAGCGGCAAGCAGAAATACACATCAGGCTGTCTGCCGTAATGGCTCACTGGGAGAGGTCTATTCGAGATAGAGTCGTCGCTTTCATTGAAGAGGGAGGATGTTCCATCAGAGAAGCTCGCAGACGGTATGGCGTACCACATACCACTGCAAGAGAGGGTGGAGGATCTGCCTTGAAAGGGGCACCACCAACAGGGCTCCTGGCTCAGACAGGAAGAGAGTGAGCTCACAGCAGGAAGACAAGGACCTAGTGTCTAGGAGCAGAGAAAATCCCTGTGAAAGCGAAGCTGTTGCGGCGGGAGACCAACTTCCCCGGCTCCAGTGACACGATTCGCCGAAGGTTCAGGGACGCTGGACTGCATGCACGACGATCCTCCGTGAAACAAGAGCTCAGCGAAGACAACATTTTATACCGGCTAGCATTTGCGGAGCTCCATCTGAGGGCGTCGTGACACAACGTCATTTTCACTGATGACAAGGTGTTTTCCACCAGTAACGACGGTCCACGAATCGTTTACAGGCCGCCAGGCACTCGCCATCGACGCGAATATGTAACCACGACGAGAAGAAGTGGCCGGCTATCTGTTACCTGCTGGGGTTGGATTTCTGCGAGAGCGGGGGGGGGGGGGGGGGGGGAGGGGACACTTCACAGGATAGAATGAACTCTGGACAGCGTGAAATATGCCCACATATTGGAAAATGTGATGCTTCCGTCAGTGTGAATGCTGTACGCAGAAGGTGACGTCACATTGTAGGAGAATCATTCTCCCATTCACAAGTCTGCATTTGTTCAGCAGCAGCTCTCCACCATTGGCGTCAACGTCATGGACTGGCCGCCACGAGCGGCTGATATGAACCCCATGGAAAACATGTGGGCTGAGGTCGCCAGAACATTAACAGAGAACTGACCACGAACCCAACCAACTACTGCGGACGCTCTTTGGGACTGCGCCCTGGAAGCATGGGAGGAAGTTGCTTCTTCAGGCTGTTACGTCCGACGGCTTATACATTCTATGCCAAGACGCATGATAGAAGTACAAAATAATGAAAGAGTCTTGATAAAATATTAGAGTCCTTAAAATGTTTTGTTATTTCTTCTTTTTCGTCATTTTTCCTTATTGGGAGCTAGTGAAGGATCGAGTGGCACAGAAAAGAGACAATATGGGTTAGTTTTCCTTTGAGTTGCCTTTTTTATTAAAGAGGATTTCTTTTGAATATATAGTTTGTTAAATATTCTATTTTGATTTCCTTTACACCATGTCTAGATAATTACAAACTAATCAGCGTAGATGGACTTTGTCACAGTAGTTTTTGTTATTTCAAATACATCTCTCTCTTCCCCTCCATCTATGAATACACCCTCCGTCCTCCACACAATACGCGAACGGTTTCATATTTCGTTTACTCGTTGTTAATATCTCCTCTATTCTCTCTCACACACATACTCTCTCTGACACTATCGCTGCAAGTGCCCATCTATTCCATTACCCCAAAAATTTATTAACATATCTAGCGGTTTCCATTGACGCTTCATTTTCTCTTTTAATTGCTGCTGTCTTTACTCTCTATCACTCCTTTCTACACCTATGAAACCGTATTCTTTGATCTCCCCTTCCCTATAACCCATTATTCGTTCTGAAAACAGTCCTTTCTTATCTCTCGGTCCTAAGAAAAAAACGAACTGTGGCACACATCTAAGTAAGCAATACTTTGCAAGCATTTCACGCTTATATTTAGCATTTCTGCACTTCTATCCATTCCCAGATCCCGCCCTCCTTCCTGTTACCCGTTCCTTGACATCTTCATCTACATCTAAATGAATACTCTGCAATTCATAATTATGTTCTTGGCAGGGGTTCTGTGGTCTGGTGGATTAACCTTGTATTGATGTGTAAAACGTGTAGGTTCACATCTCACGTCAGGCGTAGATTTTTAAGACACACAAGTAACTCTCCTTTACCCCTAGTAAAGCCAAGTGCAGAACGCCAGCAACTTCCGTAGTTCAATATCCGCAGTAAAGAAAACATCCCTTCGCTGTCGACTGGGGCAGGGCGGCATTCGTTTGAGCTGTGCAGGTAGAGAAACTCCGGAAGGGTGAGACTCTGTCACCAACAAGGCGTCGTAAACTAGAAAACGTATTTCATTTAATGAACCAATGGCCATGTAAGTTCACAAGGCTCTTACTTTATTTGAAAATGAGATGTTGAAAATTGTGGTGCTGGACTGAGATTCGAATTCGGTTTCACTGTGTTCCCCTAGATTGCAAAATCTTCTACGCCTCCTCGAAAGGCACCTATCTGGTTTCGAATCCTGATCAGTACAAAATATTCATTATTTCATTTCAAGCCCTAGCATGTGCACTCCGAATTACAAGTGAAAAATAGTTGCATTTTCAACGGCTCTTAGTGCGTTGTCAGCTGTAACGTGTTAGTTTCAACTCACAGCCACACGATGAGGTTTTTATCACAACATTACAAGACCAAACGTTTCCTCACATCTTTTAAAGTTCAAACATTCCTCTCCATCCTACTGGCGAAAACGGATTTTGGTTTGACGTTGTGTTCGTTGTGATCACCAACGACGATATGTTGTGGATTCAACTTCTATCAGCAGAGTATTTTCCATCACATCATTGAAAGTACAAACATGCCACTCCTAGCTATTAATGGAAAAGAATTTGATAGTTAAAGTGTCTTCATGACCACGTGTGCGGGGTATGAATTCCATTCAGCACAAAAGATCTCGTCGCCTGATGTCTAGCTAAACATGCGCACATCTCGCTACTGGTGAACCAACAATAGCTATTTATCGTCTGTTCCTGGCTAGAAAACGTCGGCGCTAGATGCCGGGTTCGAATCTCAGTCAGGCAAAAACATTTCTATCGTCATTTAAGGTTCCGACATCTCACTATTAATGAAAATATTTGATATTTAACTTCTGATTTTACGTACTTCGTTAACAATCCGATTAGGTGCTGGGTTCGCATACCTGTCACAAGCTTTACATGATGGGATTTCAATTTTAAATATGAGCATACTTTGTTCCTTGTGAATGACACCATATTAAACGTCTTTTGGGGTAGTTCCCAGGAAGTTAACTGTTATGACAGGATTCCCAGTTCAGTACAAACATTTTCGTCATTTATTTTCCGGATCTGAATTGATAACTGATACTGATGCAAACGTCTATACTTCACGTCTCTTTATGCCTAGTGATCGGGTCTCAATAAGGCACAAACAAAGCATAGCTAAGTTAGTAATGGCTATAGGTTCTGGGTTTGAATCCAGGTTAAGAACGACGATGTTGGTCATGTCATTTGAAGTTCAAATTGGTGTACACGTAGCTGTTGATGTGTTACGAGAACAATTATGTTTCTGGTGATTCGCTGTTAATGTTGAGATTTCCGTAGAGTGCTTGTTGCCGTTAATTGCGGTTTTTTCACTGGTTCGTCCAATATCCAGTTTCCAGAGCCACTCGCCGTTGAGCGATGTTCAGCACGTGAATGGAAAACCATTTCGAGAGCGAAAACCTTTTTTCCAATTTCCGAACAGCTTTGTAACTACATATATTGTCACAAGTATTTAATTTTGACTAAGGATTACTGTACGATATATGTAAAATGATCCGTTTTCTCAGAACTTTAGGAATGTCACATGTAATTAAGGTTAGTTTATGCGTGTTATGGGGTGTCTCATCGCTAAGAACGTGTTTTCTAATATGTTTTGTATGACGATATTAGTTGACACTTTGAAACGTCCCCTTTTTGAACAATTATACACGACTGTCCTTAAACTGACACACAATATTTTGTTAGCGCAACGCAATCTGACTTTCAATAATCCCTACAAAAGAATGGGCCCTGACTAACATTAAACTGATAGGCATAGTTAGCAAATGAAAGATTTTGATAGAGAACAACCAATGTATTTACCTCAATAGTCATAATATATATAGAAGTTCATGACAAATTTCAAAACTCCGCCATCTCTCTCCCCACATCCACCACTGCTGGCGGCTCACCTCCAACTGTGCAACGCTACGCGCTGTTCACAGCCAGATGCCTAACACTACAATGGCGAGTGTTACAACAATGCAAAGCAGCCACAGACTGCACACAGCACAGCCAGTGATTTTCATACAGAGGTGGCGTTACCAATAAAAAAATCTAAACAGCCTACTTACATAGCCCCCATGCTCCCCACAAAAAATTTTACAAATTGTTTTGGGCACTGGGCAATACATATTTGTTAAAAATTTTCATAATCGTAATTACAATAACAAAGAAATCAAATGCACACACTTATTGATACAATGTTGGTCAAAAGCTAAAATTTTCTCACAGTCCATAAAGATAGTCCTGATCATTCATCATAATAGTAATTACAGTTTTTTTTTCACAAAGTCTCATTAGTAAAAGAAATTGCACACAGAAGTAGTGGATTTCCATGCAGTCTTGAAGAAGTAGTGTTGTCCTTCCAACGGAAAGACAGTGCTGACTCTTGACGTGCTGACAGGTAATGGGTCACAACAGAGCAAATCCACAGCGGAGTCAATCGAAGATTTGAAGAATATCGTTTGGTAGGTCATCACAGAGCAGACCCACTGCAGTCCTGGTAGAGATTACGGTATTGGTGGGCCACCAGAGGTGCAGACCCACTGTAGTCCTTGTAGAAATAATGGTATTGGTGGGCCATCAAAGATGCAGACCCACTGTAGTCCTTGTAGAGATAATGGTACTGGTGGGTCATCAAAGATGCAGACCCACTGTAGTCCTTGTAGAGATGATGGTACTGGTGGGTCATCAAAGATGCAGACCCACTGTAGTCCTTGTAGAGATGGCCAGCAGCCATCTGTTGTGACTATGTAGGTGCACAATCACCATTGAAGAGTCTTGTGGATAATATAGCAAGTCCATAACCACCACTTGTGCACTCACAAAGATTTTGGAACTGTCCTTAGAACCAGCAATGCTGTTATCCAGTCCCTTGCTGAATTGTTAACACACATGCAAACACTAACAGTCCCTACTTCTCACATATTGTCCATATACTATGACCAACAGAAACGTGTGCAGTGAAATGTAACTTACAAGTTAATAATATGATGAGCTGGTGTCAATTACAATTTTATAACATAAGAATACAATTACAAAGGTACAAAATACATCATTAAAGAACATAACAATACAGATAACATTTGTAGTAATACAGGCTTTACAAAAGAATAAAAATATATACATCAGTGTCACAAAAATAATGACATAAGTACATACATAAAAGAGCAAAATAACTTTTGAAACATCAACCTCACACATGAGCATTAAAACAAAACAGAATAAATAATGTCTAATCATCTTTACAAAGTAAATAACATATTATTAGAAAAATTATACAATGTAACTCTCATCAGATAAACACATAAAGACAGGAAGAATACAAATACCCAAGGGTGCACAAACACATAGTGGGATAACACAAGGAAAGGACAGGGTTTGTTTTACTGCAGTATTTTGCAAACAAAATGTTCTTTACTTCTCGGAGATCTCCTTTCGTCCTTCATTATTTCCAAAAGGTCCCATCTATACCTGCTTTCTATACCTTTTTCGTATAACTTCTCAATGCATTTCTTCCAATGAATCGCAATTCATTCTCTTATATAGTCTACCCCCTCTTAAGCTAACTTAAATCTACTGAGCTCAGATGCTAAACTAACGAACGAGGCAATGCAGCAGCACAAAACAATTAACACAAACAGCAATGATAAAAAATATAAATGGCAAAGCAATTGCAATATTACAACTAATATAAGGCACTGTGCAGCAAACAAGAAAAATAAATCCGTAGTAAAACTGGCTTAACAGCGTAATACAAAGTCAAATTCAGTAGCACTATGCATGGCAAACAGCAGCAACAAATGCTATAATTAATACCTAAGCATGGCAAAGATCAAGCAGAAAAAATATTACACTAAAGACAACAACGCAGACAAGGGAAATGTCTATTCACATCTTAATGTCTATGTAATTAAAGTGGTGCACCACAAAAACTAATTCTACAAAAAATTACTATATACTAGAAAAGAAAATTATGGATGCAGTTCCTGTGAAGGTAAATGTCTTTTTGTGCTCCCTCATTTGTTTGAAAAAAATTATTATTTACTCGATCTGTAGACAGAAAATATTTATATTAATACATCTATAAAATTGTATTTTAACCAATGCTGCAGTGCAGCTAGAAACTAGATATCAAATGAAATAAGCAACTATGTACAAAGCAAAGCATAAGAACATCGTTCAATAGCCATGTGGCATTTCATAAGTAGTAAAAAAAATATCTCATCTAGAAAGACAGTAGTCATAATCAGGTGTGTAGACAAACTATTTCTTGTCATTTCATTAGACATTTCAGTAAATATCAGAAAGTACGATATGTTTCCAAGTAATGAGCGTGTCGCATTGGCGATGCTTTCTACAAAGGAATGTCAGAAGCGAGGTTAATGGCCTCTTTTTTTCTCCACCTAATGGCTTTTTCTCCAGGCGGCTGGCCCAGCTGGGCGCCACAACGTATTACATCAAGGTCACTTAGCTTTCTTACCGAAATATTTACGACAGCAGTTTCCGCTACAGTGACAGTCTCATATAAAAATATTTCACAGGTCAAGAATTTGCGTTACAAGTGTGTAGAAACAAAATTCTATTGATATAACAGAGTCCAAAAAATTTTTGTTGGCATTGTAATACATTCACGCATTTACATACATTTCATAACTCTTAAAGTACGATTCTTGGTTTCCAACAACCTATTTCACAAACCAGAGTCCCTAACCACTACTCATTATTCCTTACCTTATTACACATATACATATTCATCGACACATCAATCTTGCGACGACACTTCAATATTTCATCATAATAAATACATAGCATAATCAAATTCCTCATATAGCATCAGCTTATTGATCACAAACATACCTCAGCAGCATAATACACATAGTCATCGTAATAATAACATCATAACACCTCAGTCAACTCTCAAAATCGTCGTAGCTTTCTGCAATATTTTCAAATCCTAAAAAAATATTCTCTGCTCATTTCAATAGTGCCATCTACCTCAAACGTACTTTAAAATCATGCTCCCTTACCAAAGACATCATGCAAAGCTCTCATAGTATCACAATGGTTCCGAACAACATCCAACATCTGTCACTGATGTAGTAAAAAAAATGCTTATCTCTCAGTTAAATGATCAAATAGCTGTGTAATTTGTGTGTCAGAGAAATATGGTACCGATGTGTAAAGTTGTATAAGCCAATACCATATTAGCTAGGGCTCCTTGTGCTTGCCAAACACATGGTACACAAAGTAGGCGTGTACCCCCCTGAGGATTAATGTAATTATACCCTCAGGTGTTACAGATTACAGCAATGGAATGAAATGTATCACGGAAAACTTTCTTTGTAATTCAAAAATCTTTAAAAATAAATGTTTTAAGTACAAAATTAATCACTCAAATACGTGTACTGTAGCACTAAACTGTACGTCTTGCTGTAAGATAATTCTGTGGAAGTGTCGTAATTATCGTCCTCCGAAAGCTAACTTCTGCAGAAGTCAAAGTACCTACCTCATGATAAACGAAAGTGAAATGCTTTGAGTATAGATACCTTAGTTATTACGCTTATTGCCGTGATGAAGAAAGTACTGTTCTGTAACGTATTGTTGTGCTACAGAAAAGGCTGTCTCCTTGTAGCTATACCACAAAAGTTACTACTAAAACATGTTTTGCTTTCCAGAAGAATTCAGAAAAACTGTGCAGATATAAAACAGATACACCGCAAAAGCAACAAGGTAAATTGTGTCACACATTAGTAGCGTCGTGATATAGTCGTGTAGCTGTCAAATAAACTAACCACTGTGTCATCTGGTATCTCTCAGAAAGCACCTTGAATCCATAATGTATTTTCAAGTAAACCAAGATGTTGCACTAAAATCTCATTAGCAGTACTGGTAAATGTTCTAAGTATGTGAGCCATATATTCGTTACGTAATCGTACAATTAACAAGGAAGTATGTACAAATAACAACACTGTGTCATCTGTTCACTATAGCAATGCATTCGAAATTACTTGTCTAAGTTCCCTCGGTTCTTGAATGGATAGTTAACTTTAAAACATAGTTGCATGTTAACAGTTTGTAAGTGTGACAAAGAGTACCAGTGACGTGAAGTGAAAGATTTTATGGCAAAAACTAAGTTAAAAGGCAGATTATCTCTCAATAAACGGTTTTACATGTGAAATGTGGTGTAAACCTTTACTCTTCCTAGTGCACAGAGTTTCAACTTCAAAGCAATTATCAAATTGTATACATCGGTAAAGAATGCTAAAATTTTTCTCAAGGCTAGCATCTTATGTTATTTTTCTCGGAGCCAGCGGGCGCACGCGGCTGCCTGCTGTGCGAGTCATTGTCTGTCTCTTTGTTGGCGCGCGTCGTTACTGGGATTTGGAGACCTAACTTCTACAAATTCGCCTTGCCGAGAGGGCCCAGCTCTGTTAGAATCCCGCCAGTTCTGATGAAATTCAGGTCTGTTGTTATGATTATATCGTCTGTCGTCATGTCGGTAGATTTCATAATTTCTTTCTAGTCGGTCATGTGGTGGAGAATAATTTCTTCCTGAATCGTAACTGTGCGCCGAACTGTTGCGTCTGAAGTTATTCTGCCTCCCTTGATAATAATCGTTTTGGTTCCCATATTGTCTGTTTCTCTGATTGTCTCTGTGATAGTCATTACTACGGAAATGCGATCTTTCTCTGTAACTATTATTACTCTGCCAGTGGTCGTCATATGGGTGGTGTCTGTTTTGGTCACGATTTGCGTTGTAAGAATAGCCTTGTCGTGTCCAGTTATTGTTTCTGTCGTCACTGAATTGTGACGTATGTGACCTGTAGTAATTGTTTTCCTGTTTTCGCATCCGGTGACTGTCTGTGTCAATTTCTAATTCTTGTAAGAGTCCCTGAAAAGCTTCAATGTCGTCTTTGCAACGTCCTGCCAAAATAATATTTCTTAAATGTTCAGGCAATTTCTTTAAGCAAATGCGGATGAGTTCTGAGGGGCTGTATGGGTTTGAAAGATACTGATTCTTGTGCAACATGTCTTCAAAATGTTTCACAAGACTGGAAAATTCAGATTGTTCGAAACGTTTCATCATTATGATGCTATGTTTTACTCGGTCTTGTGTGGCTTGAGACCAATATGCTGAGAGGAAGGCATGGTAAAACTCTCCTTCACTGTGGCAATCGTGAATGACCGACCACATTCTTACAGCTGGTTCATTCTCTAAGTAACCACACATAAATTCTAATCTGTGCTCTAATGACCAGTTGGGAAGAAAACAATGAGAGAATTGATGAAGCCACGCTTGTGGATGAATGTCGTTGCCGGAATTCTTCAATGTTTTGAATTTACGTGTAGTAATGAACAGCTTATAGTCAAAATCATCATGTCGGCGAGTCGCATGTCGGTCATTGTTACGTAGTTTCGGCGGTTCCATCTCATAATTCGGTGTACCTTGCCAATTTCTTTCATAATTTCCGAAGTGTCCTGTGTTATTATCTTGTGGGTGTTCCGTATTTCTAAGTCCCTCTTCCCGTGTTGGGGCGCGAGTGTCCTCTGCAATATGAAATTTTTGTATTACTTGCGCCAACTGATCTTGTACTTCCCGGATTTCTCTTTTGTATTGCGTATTAATCTGATTCTGATTTTGTTTGAATTTCTTAATTTGTTCATACTCTTCTGTGTCAGTGATGGCTACAGGTCTTGTGTCATTCAGATCATCATCTACCTTTGTAGATAAGTTAGTGAACTGATCTGAAAGTCCGGCTACTTTCTCCGATAGTGTACTTATTTCCTCAGTGTGTTTTTCTGAACCAAGTTTCAGAGTATCTACTGTGTCCTTTAAGTTTTCCTGAGTTTTTGCAAGTTGCGTAACCGAATCGGTAGATGCAACTGAGTCAATTTTAGCTTGCAAGGTGTCGTGATTTTCATGAACAATGGTTTGCAGTTCTTTTATGGCTGCTTCGTGATTCTGTAATGCATTTTTATGCCGCGAAAAAATGGGTTGAAAATGCTCACAAATTTGTGTTTTTACGTCATTACAGACTTTTTGACATTTCGATTCAATGTTATGTAACTCACTAGTTAATTCTTCACGTGTTTATTCAAGTGTGGTGTCTAACTTTTGAAGCTTTTGCTGTGTTTGTCTCTGATTTTGTTCCATTGTGTCTAACTGTTGCTGTGTTTGTCTCTGATTTTGTTCCATTGTGTCTAACTTTTTAAGATTTTGTTCCACTGTGTCTAACTTTTTAAGATTTTGTTCCACTGTGTCTAACTGTTTCTGTGTTTGTCTCTGGTGTTGTTCCATTGTGTCTAACTTTTCAAGCTTTTGTCCCATTTGTTGCATTAACTGTAATAACAATGCACTGGTGTCTGAAACATGTTCCTCAGTGCTTTTCGGCAGTGAATTTGCACCGGCAACATTCACATTTTGACAAGCGGAAAATGTGTCTTGACTCATTTGAGAAAACGGTGAGAACCCAAAACCTGAGTCTACAGTACTTGCAATATTGTGTTCTGTCATTCCCGATTCCTGAGGCGAGCTGTTGCCGACCGATCGATCGATAATGCTTCCCTATTCACTAATTGTTTCACTGTCTACGCCATTGTTTGTAGCCCGCTCCATTTCCCTATGCACAGTTACCAAATTACTACTTTGAACGTCTGTTCATTCATTACACAGTGGTGCTGGCAAGTTACGCTCGTCGTCACTATTATTTCTCAGTTTACTTTGGAGCCTAGTGTTACGATTTTCACACGCCATTATTGTCACAATATTTCACACGATAACACAGAAAAGCACAATTTGAAGAGCAAAAATAAGAGAACACATTAACATAGCACTGAAAATAATATCTAGTTAATTGCAGCTGCGAAATACTTGGTGCAAATCTACATGCATGCCACAACTGTTTTACTGTACAACAATGAAAGGCTGCAACTACAAAGGAAATTCTCTCTATAATTACGCGCTAGCAATAAACAAAAGCTACACTAATTACACAAACTACAAGAAAAAAATCAGAAGATTCCAGTGAGGTATCCTCGGCTAAGTGTCGACATATGAAACGTCCCCTTTTAACAATTGTACAGGACTGTGCTTATCCTGACACACAATATTTTGTTAGTGCAACGCAATCTGACTTTCAATAATCCCTACAAAAGAATGGGCCCTGACTAACATTAAACTATACCTTTCACAAATCACTTACCTCACAAAAATCTTCGCTACTCAAGCTACTGCAATACAGCGAGCGCCACTACTGCCAGCTAAATAAAATATTCAAAGTACTGAAGGCACTAACTACTGATAGGCATAGTTAGCAAATGAAAGATTTTGATAGAGAACAACCAATGTATTTACCTCAATAGTCATAATACATATAGCAGTTCATGACAAATTTCAAAACTCCGACATCTCTCTCCCCACATCCACCACTGCTGGCGGCTCACCTCCAACTGAGCAACGCTACGCGCTGTTCACAGCCAGCTGCCTAACACTACAATGGCGAGTATTACAACAATGCAAAGCAGCCACAGACTGCACACAGCACAGCCAGTGATTTTCATACAGAGGTGGCGTTACCAATTAAAAAACCTAAACAGCCTACTTACAACTTAAACTGACTCCCATAAAGACCTTTGGTCTCCAATGGTCTCTTGCAGTACCCATCATGTGTAGTCAAACGACTGTACCCCACGGGGTTTTGGTGTTTAGAGGACCTGCAGCACAGCTACATTATGTTGGTTGTATTCGGCAGTGACCCGCTTTTTTTGCTGTCAAGTGTACATCTCCTAAGAGATCCGACAGAACATTCTCTACGAAATTATAATGACTCTATCCGTGAAGCCTCGGTTGATGAATGTGAGGCCCTACCAAAAAGGCACCAAAAACGTGGCCTCAAACATTCAGAGAAATCTTTGTTGTCGACTTTCTTCAACGGTTGCGTGAGAATTGACGTCTGCCCATACATGCCAATTGTGAAAAACCTGCGGGTAACACAATAAGAAATGATAAATCGCCGTTAGTATAAATTTGCGATATTGCCAGTACAGTCCACATTCAGGGAACCAGTTAGCATTGCTGAGTAATACAGTGTGGTGAAATATACAATATTATCATTAAATATTGTTTCTATACTACGAGTATTACTTGCTGCAACAAGTTAGAAACCTTGTAGCTCTGAGGATTGCAGACGATACACGAAAACGATCTATTCGCTTGAAAATAGTCTGCTACTGTCGGGCGAAAGACTTCTTTCTACACAGTCAGTCACTGTAGTCCCCAGCTAAACTACAGGAGGAGGAGATTAGTGTTTAACGTCCCGTCGACTCCGAGACGGAGTACAGCTTAAATTAGGGAATGATGTGGAAGGAAACCGGCCGTGCCATTTCGAAGAAACCATCCTGGCACTTGCGTGAAGCGATTTTGGAAAATTATGGAAAACCTAAGTCAGGACGGCCGGATGCAGATTTGAACCACTGGACTCGCATCCGGCTAGACAATGGTTCAAACCCCTGAGCAGCCATTCTGATGTAGGTTTTCTTTCCCTTCCACCAGGCAAATCGCACCAGGCAAATGATGAATAATTCCTTCACAGGAAACTGTCAGTCTCCTTCCCATCCCTGCATCAATCCGAACATGATCAAATGATTTAAATGGCTCTGAGCACTATAGGACTTAACATCCGAGGTCATCAGTCCCCTTGAACTTGGATCTACACTACTGGCCTTAAAAATTGCTACACCAAGAAGAAATCCACATGATGAACGGCTATTCATTGGACAAATATATTATACTAGAACTTATATGTTATTACATTTTCACCCAATTTGGGTTCCCAGATTCAGAGAAATCAGTACCCTTTGGCCGTAATAACTGCCTTGATACGCCTGAGCATTGAGTCAAACAGAACTTGGATGGCTACTTGGATGGCGTGTACAGGTATAGCTGCCCATGCAGCTTCAATACGATACCACAGTTCATCAAGAGTAGTGACTGGCGTATTGTGACGAGCCAGTTCCTCGGCCACCATTGACCAGACTTTTCAATCGGTTAGAGATCTGGAGAATGTGCTGGCCAGGGCAGCAGTCGAACATTTTCTGTATCCAGAAAGGCCCGTACAGGACCTGCAACATGTGGTCGTCCATTATCCTGCTGAAATGTAGGGTTTCGCAGGAATCGAATGCCGGTTAGTGCCACGGGTCGTAACACATCTGAAATGTAACGTCCACTGTTCAAAGTGCCGTCAATGCGAACAAGAGGTGACCGAGACGTGTAACCAATGGCACCCCATACCATCACACCGGGTGATACGACAGTATGGAGATGACGCATGCACGCTTCCAATGTGCGTTCACCGCGATGCCACCAAACACGGATGCTACCATCACGATGCTGTAAACAGAACCTGGTTCATCCGAAGAAATGAAGTTTTGCCATTCGTGCACCCAGGTTCGTCGCTGAGTACACCATCGCTGGCACTCATGTCTGTGATTCAGCGTCAAGGGTAACCGCAGCTGATAGTCCATGCTGCTGCAAACGTCGTCTAACTGTTCATGCAGGTGGTTGTTGTCTTGCAAACGTCCCCATCTGTTGACTCAGGGATCGAGACGTGGCTGCACGATCTGTTACAGCCATGTGGATAAGATGCCTGTCATCTCGACTGCTGCTGATAGGAGGCCGTCGGGGCCCAGCACGGCGTTCCGTATTACCCTCCTGAACGCACCAATTCCATATTCTGCTAAAAGTCATTGGATCTCGACCAACGCGAGCAGCAATGTCGCGATACGATAAACTGCAATCGTGATAGGCTACAATCCGACCTTTATCAAAGTCGGGAACGTGATGGTACGCATTTCTCCTCCTTACACGAGGCATCACAACAACGTTTCATCAGGCAACGACGGTCAACTGCTGCTTGTGTATGAGAAATCGGTTGTAAACTTTCCTCATGTCAGCACGTTGTAGGTGTCGCCACCGGCGCCAACCTTGTGTGAATGTTCTGAAAAGCTAATCATTTGCATATCACAGCATCTTCTTCCTGTCGGTTAAATTTCGCGTCTGTAGCACATCATCTTCGTGGTGTAGCAATTTTAATGGCCAGTAGTGTACTTAAACCTAACTAACCTAAGCACATCACACACATCCATGCCCGAGGTGGGATTCGAACCTGTGACCGTAGCAGAAGCGCGTTTCCGGACTGAAGCGGCTAGAACCGCTCGGTCACACCGGCCGGCAATCTGAACTTGTGCTCAGAACTATTCATCGATGGGATGTTAAACCGTAACGTTGTAAAAATAGAAAACAGTCACTGTTGCAAGTTGTTCATTAGTAGTGAAGGGTTTCGCTCAGTTAGGGCACCATCAGGTCTGGTACCGATCAATGGGATAGCTAAGCTTAAAGTGAGAAGTAATTGACTTATGCCTTGAACAGCGGAGACCTATTAATTTAGGTTGACATTTCGGTCCATGTTCATAGTTGGCTTTGTTCAAGATTTATTATATTTCAGTCTCTTTTCACTTTGACTTATGCCTTGAACAGCGGAGACCTATTAATTTAGGTTGACATTTCGGTCCATGTTCATAGTTGGCTTTGTTCAAGATTTATTTTATTTCAGCCTCTTTTCACTATTAGCGCCGCTAGTTGGCGCTTTCACCAAATTTCGTTCTCAAGTTAATTCATTATGTAGCCCACCCGCTTCAGCATATACGTTGTCTAGATCTCTATTTGTTTACCACTGTGATTCATGGCTGTGGTCGCTAACCTATTTTCGCACCGCATATTTCCATGGGTTGGTGAGTTTCTTTTTGGTTCTTAATCCTGTGCCCACTCAAATTTAATTTCTTATTAATGTTGTAATATTACGCTTTTAACTTAGAAGTTTGACAAGCCGTTTCTGGCCTTCCTATGTTTATATTCGACAATTGCAGCCTTCGCTTTTATACCACCATATCAATTGCTTTTAAACACGACTAATGTTGTCTCCGCTGTTCAACGGAAGTGAATCACATTATTATGTAAATTGAAGGATGGAGGACATAAGAAAGGGCTCAAATGGTTCAAATGGCTCTGAGCACTATGGGACTTAACTTCTTAGGTCATCAGTCCCCTAGAACTTAGAACTACTGAAACCTAACTAACCTAAGGACATCACACACATCCATGCCCGAGGCGGGATTCGAACCTGCGACCGTAGCGGTCGCGCGGTTCCAGACTGCAGCGCCCATAAGAAAGGGAATAGGAGGAACTAATGATGTGAGCTGCATTGAGGCTTTATGCGGCATCAGAGCGACGAGTGAAAATGTGTGCCTGACCGGGACTCGAATCTACGATCTACTTGCTAGGCAGTTGGATTAACCACTGATCCACCCGGACACTGTTTATCGTAAATGCGTTGACTATCTCGGCACGCACCCCAGGCGACCCATGTTCCCACCTAAAGCCATCTACTCGCATGTTCACTCGTCACCGTTGATTATGCGTAAGGTCCCGATGCAGTTGATGTCATTAGTTCTTTCCTTTTCCTTTTACCCCGTCTGCCCTCTATTTACATAGTACCCACAGCTGCGTATTCCGCGTGGAGTCTTTTCTTCCGTACATGTCCGAAGGAATAGTCCCTACGCATTCATATAACTAAATCAAATTACTTCTCAC
Source organism: Schistocerca nitens (assembly GCF_023898315.1). Classification (NCBI taxonomy): domain Eukaryota; kingdom Metazoa; phylum Arthropoda; class Insecta; order Orthoptera; family Acrididae; genus Schistocerca; species Schistocerca nitens. Next base: position 194,153,954 of record NC_064620.1, on the reverse strand, counting down.
CTTTAGCTCTGCTATCCCACTGATGGCTGCTGGAGAAGAAACTGTTATGTATGATATTCCTATTGGTATTTATAGATAACCTGTTGATGGGATAACAGCGCGAAACGCGTCATTATTAATAAAACACGTCCGACAGAGACTGTCCTCAATTTTTGTAACATTTAGCCAATGTTGCTGGATCAGGCCAAAATGGTGTGATGTGATGTCTGAAAAACCCTAATGTTCCTTCCCTTCTCCGTTTCCCCAACTTGCTTTCGTAAACCCTCAGTATCCTCCATCTTGTCGGAATCGCCAGTACGCGATGCAGCAGAAATGAACACACAACCCTCGCGGTCCAGAAAGCTGCGGCGCGTTGTCCACACACGAGTTTGGGCGAGCGCAGCGCAGATAACAGTCTCGTGGAATCACACAAAGGCCGCGGCCGCAGCGTCAGCGAGCGGCCAAAACAAATGCCGAACAATAACCACGAGTGGCTGTCGCGGGCCGGCCGGCGGCACGTGAAAATCGGCGAGCCAGCCGACGCGACAGCCACTCGTGGGGCGGGACGGCCGTCTGGAACAGGCACAGCCGAAAGGGCGCGTCACTTTCTCTCGACGAGTGCGGTGCAGCCGTTACTGGGTGTCAGTTGCAGCGTTGTGCGGAATAAAAGAGCTGGAGCACGTCCGTTTACGGTCGCCAATTCAGCGAATTGAAAATATTAGTCCTGCCACCGTCTCCACACTCCGCTATTACCGTGTTGGGAATTTCATTACGATCTACTAATATCCCACTGGCCATTAATACTGCCCTCAGGAATGCGGCAGTTTGTTTTTAAATTCTGATGAGGCTTTTAGTAAATGTCGCCACCGACATAACTGAACCTTAATATTTATCAGTGCAAAAATTATTGCCACACCATTGTACAATCTCTCATTGTGGTCTGATTTAAGCAACGACAGAAGCCACTTAATCGAAAAATTTTGCTCGACTAGTAGCCTAAGCTCACAATCACATCCCGGTTCTCGCTGAAAGATATATAAATACCTTGGAGAACGAGAAATAGAGATGGCATTTTCGATATTAAAACTCCCGAAACTATTTTGGTAACTACTGCAGTTAGAGAAGAATATTCGACGGAACCTGTAGCACTAAAGTATAGCGTCTTGTTGTACTTCCTGCATTGATCTGTGCGTATTACAGGGAAATATTTCCATTTAACCTTCCTCATACTGTCTATAAAAATAATGGCTTCGGTTCAATCAGATATCACTATTTAATAGGGAATTCTAACCTTGATAGTTAATCTTATACGATTTATCTTCATGTTCAATACAGACATCGGCATCGAAAGTTTTCTCAAAGTTAAGAAGGATAAATGAGATAGCATCTCCGGATTTAAAAACCGTCCACTTAATTAGAAATGGAAATATGGAGTGGCAGAATTAACTGCAAAACAATTAAAAGGAGATCTTCTCTGACTCCAAATTAAAAATTCTGTTATGAGAATAACACCCGATAGTATATTACCAGATCAGAGCACAAATATTTTCCACAAAATGTGGTCTGTGAGAAACGCTAGAGCACGGATGCCAAATCTTCGTACAAGTGACATTTTTCTGTTTTGAAATGTTAAGGTTTCGATTATAAGAAATGCGAGATGCGTACGAGAGACCGAAATTCTCTCTGTCTCCATTTCAGCCGGCAGCTGTCGACGAGCGGTTCTAGGCGCTCCAGTCCGGAACCACGCTGCTGCAACGGTCGCAGCCTCGGGCATGGATGTGTGTGATGTCCTTACGTTAATTAGGTTTAAGTTATTCTAAGTCTAGGGGAGCGATGATCTTAGATGTTGAGTCCCATAGTGCTTAGAGCCGTTTCAACCATTGTTCTCTCTCCATTTCAATTCATTAGCTTTCTGAACTTGTCCATACAGCCATTCAGCACTGGGAAAGGTGTATTACAGTTTGTTCCGGCAGTTCAGGGTAGACCTTAGTTTAACTTATACTCTGCTACGAACCTACATAGGCATAGACATAGGACTTCTCCAGAAATAAAGCTAGCCTTACAACTGCAGTATACTGAAACGAGTAAAGAGAAAGAAAATGTAACACAAGATTCAAAGAGGTAGGATGCTATAAAAATCCTTCCGGTAACACAATAAGAAATGATATGTCGCCATTGATACACATTTGTGAAATTCCCAATACATTCCATATTAATGGCTGTGTCTCTGAATTAACAATAACCAAAATTGTTTTCGGGTTTCATCAGTCTTTATACACTGACGGAATAAAAATTCAAAGCACCAAAAAATTATTTATTTAGAAAAATGATATCTCGGGAGTACATTTGCCCGTGTAGCATCCGTTAAGCGATTAAAATTACAAGATCACAGATCAACAGAATCATCAGACTGACGTGCAAATCTGCAGTAAGGACGAATGGGATGACCGCGAGACTGCTCCTACTGTCATCCGACATCGTATCCCACACTATAACTCCAGGTCTAGACCCAGTGTGTCTAGCACGATGACCGGTTCCTTGCAGGTCCCAAATTGGGCTTCTTGCAACGAACATGCTGTCATCAATGGCACCGAAGCATAACCAGCTATCATCAGAAAACACGACTTCCACCATGCCCTCCAAAAGGCTCTCGCTTGACACTAATGAAGTCGCAAATAGTTATGGTTTGGAGTCAATGGAATGCACGATAAAGGGCGTCAGGCTCGGAGCTATCCTTGCAGTACGTTGTGTCACTCTGATGTCAACTGCTGCTGAAATTGCTCCTGCAAATGCAGTACGATGCGCCAGAGCCATACGCCGAACACGATGGTCTTCCCCCTCCATACTGCTACGTGGCTGTCGGGATTCCGGTCTTTTTGCGACCGTACGTTGTCGTGGACACCACTGCCAGCAATAACGTACAGTGGCTACGTTTCTGCCGTGTCTTTCTGCGGTATCGTTGAAGGAATACCCAGCTTCTCGTAGCACTATTGCAAGACCTCGTTCAAACTCATTTAGTTGTTTATAATGTCGTCTTTGTCGTTTCAAGGCATTTTTGACTAACATCAGCTCACCACGTCCAGTCTCAAAGGTACGTAACTGTCACGACCGTTGCAGTGCATATTTAAAGCAAAACCTGATTAACGTCCTCAAAGTACACTTAATACAAATGCCATTCTTCAGCGACTGGCGCGTAATTTTAATAGACATCATCTTTCAGATTTCGCGGAACACCCTCTTGGTGTTGTAATTTTTTCCGTCAGTTTGTGTATGTTTTTCAATACTTTCGCTTATCTGAAGTTCGTTCGAAATCAGTTTCGACTTTCCACTTAATTTATTATCTCTATATGCCTAGCACAATCGACTTTTCCAGTTAACTGCTTTCAGTGTCAGTTAACAATCATTTCCAATGATTCAATAAATGTAAATTCAAACATTGAAATTTCAACATTTCAAAATGGTTCAGATGGCTCTGAGCACTATGGGACTTAACATCTGAGGTCATTAATCCCCTAGAACTTCGAACTACTTAAACCTAACTAACCTAAGGACATCACACACATCCATGCCCGAGGCAGGATTCGAACCTGCGACCGTAGCAGTCGCGCGGTTCCAGTCTGAAGCGTCTAGAACCGCTCGTCCACCGCGGCCGGCTCATTGTTTTAGATCTCATATTTCTGTGTAGTTTTCCTGAAATTCTTGTAGAAATCCCTGCAAACTGCAGCATATTTCAGGTGCCCAGTTCATGGTATTAAGCGATTTACTTTTTTGCATGAACCAACCTTAGTATAGCTCGTTATACTGCCAAAAAAGAATTTGTCAAATTGCAATAGATTTTCGTGTAGTTACGGGGCCACACGCGATGGTTGTATGTTAAATTGCAGACGTAACGCCACGTATACTACAACAGTACTTCTGGGGGAACAGTTGGATTGTCTGAAAGAAGTTTAGAGATGGTCATGGTGGAGAAATGAGAAACTGATTGTTTAAAAAATACTTGTCGAGGGGCTTAAATGAATATAAACTAAAGTAAAAAAATTAGTGCACAATTATAGAGATTTACAATGCACTCAAGATTTATTGTAGTAACAGTACTCATGGAATACATGAAATGATTAAATTTACATATTAATATAAAAAGCGGCTCTGAGGCACCAGGTAACAAGCTGAAACACACATATTAGTGCGTGGTGCAGCGTCCACAGAGGACAATGCAGGTACTGACTCTGGCATCCAGTCGATAGAACAGGTGAAGAATACTGTCCTGGCATACATTATTCCAACCTGCTCGTCCTGTTCACGTTATTCTGTAAGAGTTGTTGGTTGACAAATCCTACGAATCACTTCCCATCCCAATATTATCCCACACGTATTCGCTTGGAGACATTCCCGCAGGTGATGCTGGCCTGGAACGTTGCTACACGTCTTGCGGAGCACGTTGAGTTTCACGCTCAGTGTGTGGGCTGAGAATTATCCTCTTGGAACAGCACATCACCTTCCTGTACCAACAAGGCCAAAAGGACGGGTATAACCACTTCTTGCATGTACAATTGCTGGTTAGCTTCCTCTGCAGAAACGACAGAGGTGAATGAGAGTTGTGGCTTATCGTACCAATGTGTCTATGACAGCTCTCAGCATGTCTGTGTCGTACGCGCAACTGACCATCACTTGTGTGCGGGCAGAATCTGCTCTCATCGCTGAACACAACGGAGCGCCACTCCATATTCCAACTGATAATCTGACGGCACCGGTGAATCCGTGAATGTCGATTCTGTGGCATGACTGGCAGGCTAGAGGTGTGGGTTCCCGTAGTTCCACTGATAATAACCGATTGGCAACAGTTCGTCTGGGCTCACAATCCCTCTTACCGGCGATGTGGTACCTGCACGATCAGTCACTTGCGGCGGAGCGGGTCGGTCATCTACATTCCTGTTACTACACTATCGTTCAGTCCACCTACCTCGATTGGATTCTTGCCGATTTCCCGTCACTCTGTGGTAGCAGATACGTGCTAGGCAGTGTAAAGCAGCGTTGATGAAACCACCTCCTATTACCTACCAAACAGAGGCCGCGTAACTCTAGTAGAAAGTCAGTTCCTGAAAGATCATGATTAAAAAATCGGTCATTCGAGATCTTCAGTCTACTTGCAGAAAAACGTTTGAAATTAGATTAACTCTGTTTTTATACACATTGAAACACATGAATTGGCTATCCAGTTCGTATTTAATATGATAAAACGTTATCAGTCAAAATTCACTGTCTCTATAACAAATATTCACTCGAAAAGCAGCCAGAATTTTAGTAAGTCCGACCCAACTAATTTTGACGTTCTAGCAATCACAGACCCACAACTAATCGCGAGTTAAGCATTCGGTCGTTTCAGTGATCTTCTTCATAGAGGTGCTCGCCAAAATATTCCGTACACAGCGCGAAACACGCCACGGGGAGTTGTTACTACGACCAGAAAGTTCACACGCTCATATCTGTCAAACTATTTAATTTTGAGACTCGAAACTTTCATTAAAATGTTCTTAACTCCAGTCGCTTTAGTCAGAGGATGTTCGAAGCGAAATAAGCTCACAATTTCCTCATCTTGAAGAGTATTTTTAAGGGACGATCTGACATCGTGTTATCCGTAGGCCGGCTAGCAAGCGACTCCTCTCGAGGTACTCTCCTCTATGCCCGCTCCTCTTTTCGTGAGCGAACAGCTTAATTCTGATTGGCTGTTGATCTAAACGACCAATCAGAACGTTCCTTCAAGATCATTCTCGCGGCAAATCTTGTCTTATCTAATCACTAATTTGATAGTAATTAACGTCAGCAAAACTTCTTATTGTTTTATTTCATTTAATCAAACTGAAATATTCTTCAAACTGATAAAGAAACTTATTCCGCCTCTAACTTCCATTCTGGCTACTTCTATACAGAATGAAGCACCCACCAACGTAAGTCATCTGAATCGTGGCTACAGCATAACTTTTCCCAGGTTCGTTTGTACATGGTTTTACGTAAAATGAAATATAAATTTTAACGTATGTCCACATACACTGTCTCAATCATTCTCACGCACTCACACGGCAAAGTAAAATAAAATGATAATATTGACCGATGTTTGTATTACGTAATCCACAGTGACTAAAGCTTTAAAAATAAAATTCTGATTAATTGATTTTTACGCACTGATAACTTGGAATGGCTTCAAATGATAATGAAAGTCAATCTGTTATTGTTCCTAACTTGGTTTTAAAAACAAGCGTATGTTTTAGGAGTTTTAGGTAATTCTCTTTATCTCCCAAACTATAGTATATAAAAATCTCAAATTTTGACATTGTCATTACATTAATAACAAAAGACTGCGTACCCAGTTTGAGCAAAATTGGATAATAACTAATATGGATTATTTAGATTCGTAGCGGCTATGAATCTTTGTATCGACTGAATGTTGCACTATGCAGTTCTCATTTCAGGTGACGTCATCTGTGCTGTGAAAAAGAAAAACATAGCCATACTGCAGCCACCGTACTAGATGGTTGCGTGCCTTACTGCAACGAATGTCATCTCGTGATAACTTGCTGCTTTACACATTGCCGCCCTTATAGTAAGACGATCCTGGCGGACGTCTGTGCTGAGCGGTTGACCAGAACTTCATCTACGGGTGTGAGAATGTTCACGAGACCACTGGTACCCGCATCGTTGCACCACTGACGCAGCACATGCAACTTGTGTGACATTTCTCCGGAAAGACCATCCCGCCATTCGGAAGGCCACAATATGACCTCTTCAGAACTCCATCACTTGGCTGCAGGAAGCACGAGTGCGTCTCCACCGTGGCATGGTGGCCTGCTTGCTTCACACGTTCGCACTACACTGAGGTTTCTCGTTGTGGGCATTCCCTGTTTATAGGTAGACACTAATGGCACTGTGGTAGCTATGCCACTATGCTATCTGTTGGCGCATCACGTCGAAACCATTATCAGCATACCTACTAACTCACAGGTGGCATATGCCTTTATCGGATGAAAATCGACGTCTTCTTTCCAGGCGTACTAATTATTTTTCCAGCAGCGTAGAAAGCCAGGCGTAGCTCATGGACTTCAACGCCTTGGAGCAACTAGTAGAATATTGGGGAGTAGATGCTCTAATAACTTTGCAATTGGAACGACTTTGCAGACATACTGGATGGTGGGGAGAGATGCTAGAGGCATACTCGACCAGTTAGTATTTTGAAAATGTCGCATCAAAACACCTTTTAGCTGTCTTCATTTCCAATACTTATTTTATTGAGGAACCAGTTTCGCCGATATATTACTCCATCTTCATGCCCCATGACAGAGATGTAGGAAGATTCCCACCTCTGGACCTGTCATAATACGAATGAACATTCAATAACTTGTATCTGTAGACGTTTGGAGAAGTCATCCCTCTGATCGTGAGTTGCAAACTCTTAGACATGTTATGATCGAAGATACTTTTAAAACTGAGGCAACAACAGATAAAATAGTTGTACATGATTGCTTCACACTTCATGTAGCGAACAGATTTTTTTAAAAATACAGGTGTAAAAACTATTAAAATAAATGTAAATGAAATTTCAGTGGTCCGCTGTAGCTGTTGAGGTCTCTTATAAACCCACATCCGGTTTCGCAACTTTTGAGTTGCGTCTTCTGGTGCAAATATCTATACAAAATGGTTCTCAAAAATGGTTCAGATGGCTCTGAGCACTATGGGACTCAACATCTGAGGTCATCAGTCCCCTAGAACTTACAACTACTTAAACCTAACTAACCTAAGGGCATCACACACATCCATGTCCGAGGAAGGATTCGAACCTGCGACCGTAGCGGTCGCCCGGTTCCAGACTGAAGCTCCTAGAACCGCTCGATCACACCGGACGGCTAGTTTTTAAAACTTCATGCATTTATCTGAGATATCCTAAAATACTGAATTATTAGACAAACTGGGGGAAGAAATAATATACATCGAACTGCCTATTGGTTTCTGTCTCGGGTTCTTTGGCCGACGTTCAACTGATGATTTTACTGACGTTTCGCCAGCACGAGTGCCTGGCATTGTCAAAGCTTCACCCTCCATTGCCGGCGGTGAACTTTAGCCGAGCTCACGGCCGCAGACTATATGTACCGGGCACGCCAAAGTCCGAGGGCTTCTCTGTGGTCATTTCCAGTGCGTTTGTCCTCTTGCTGCCTGCGACAGTCGTTCGCTGCAGCACGGGAAGCCAGGATCCGTTTACGTTAAGACTTTCCTCTTTCCTGTTGAAGCTGTCCTCGTGTTTTTGTATTTCTACAGCTTCTCTGAACATGCGGGTGTGATAGTGATTCTCTACAGCCAGAACTTCCCTGTCGGCGAATTTATTAAGTGGTCGGTCTCACTAAGTGCGTGCTCTGCCACGGCCGATTTCTCCACCTGCCCCAACTTGCATTGGCGCTTATGTTCTTTGATCCAGCTGTTGATTGCTCGTCCAGTTGTTCCGACATAAACTTTTCCGCATGTGCATGGTGTACGGTATATTCCCGACATTGCAAGTGGGTCCCTTTTCCCCTTTGCCGATCTAAGACACTCTTCCTTGTCTGTCTGAAAATCGTGTTTACGCTGTGTTTGCGCAATACACGGCCGATTCTGTCCGTCACTCTGGGAATGTAAGGCAGAAAGGCCGTACTCGACATTTCTTTTTCTCATTCCTTCTTCGCCGAGTGTTTGGCTCTGTGACACTTCTAATATAATTTGTGGAGTACCCATTGCTCCTCATAACCCTTTACAGGTATTGCATTTCGCGTCTGAGGTGCTGCGGCTCACATATTCATCCTGGTCGCGCTACGAGCGTATTAATCATGCCTCTTTTCTGGCTCGGGTGCTGGTTTGATAGTTTGTACTGGTATCGGTTCGTGTGTGTCGGTTTTCGATACACGCTGTGTCCCAGGTTTTCGCCATCCCTTGTGACGATCACATCTAGAAATGGTAGTTTCTTTTCTTTTCTACTTCCAGGGTAAATTTTATGTTGGCGTGGAGGCTGCTCAAGTGTCTTAGGAAGTCACCGAGCTGATCTTCACCATGGCTCCACATAACGAAAGTATTATCAACGTATCTGTACCACACCTTAGGTTTGCAAGTCGCCAAATCCAGTGCCTGTGCTTCGAAATGTTCCATGAACTAGTTGGCCACCACTGGACTAAGAGGGCTACCCATGGAGACGCCTTCCAGCTGTTGGTAGCTTTGATGAAGAACAATGCAATCTACTACTGTCGATGATAGCACACGTTTTTGACATACCTACCTAAACTCCGAGCAAATGAACTCTCCCGTCCCACGTCACCGGCGTGCGCACAATCGAGGGAGACAGTCACTTGTGAGCGAGCGGACAAACGTAACGGTGTCACAATGTTTTCGAAGCAGGAACAACGGAGACCACGGTAGACCTTCATTGCACAATACTACTGTTCGTTTCTGAAGCATCACCTGCGACCACCTTTCCGAAAGAAGAGGCGACACTTTCTGCGCAACCCACCCATCATTTTGCTCTGTTCGGTCTATGGGACTTGGAAGTACTGTACCATCCACCATAGACCCCGGCCCTAAGTCCTTGTGACTTTGATTTGATTCCGAAGATGAAGGAACGACTTCGTGGCATTGACTTCAGAACTGTTCCAGAGATTCGACAGGCAATAGTCCGCTCCATTCGCAGCATCAACAGAATAGGATCTGCAAACGGCATACTACGTCTCCCACACCTCTGGCAACGGGTTCTACACAATGCTGGCAACTACTTTGAACCACAGTAACAGGTGCAAATATGTAACTATTTTCTATCGGTTGTGACTAAATAGTTGCCACAACTTGTAAGTTCATACCAAAAGAAAGTACTGGCAAATGCTGTGTCAGAGGTTACAGAATGGCGCTATGTAACAATTGACGGGAGTAAGTAATGATTTCAGCAGTCCTCAGTTGATGAAACGCCATCGTAAAATGGTAAAAAAGTCCATCGTCAATTATGTAAACCATGTCTAAATCGCAAGAATAGAATTAGGAATCAGAACTGATCCTTCGTTAATTAAAATAAAGTGAAACAGTAACTCAAAGGAAAAACAATTGGGGATCATCCCCATGTGATGCGGATCAATTACCAAAAACGAGACTGAGTATTACGTTGCGAACTGTCCACGTTACTGCTAAAATACGCTTTTGCCCGCCTGTGTCGAACAATAAAATGCCTCTCATAGACGTTATTCAGAGAAGTACTGGATTCTGTAGTGAATGAAGAATGAAATAAAGTTAGTGATGAAAACTAGTAATTTTAATCCATTGAAATCTACTGAAAATTATTTTACCTATTATTGGCGTGCCGCCATATACCGAAAGGAAGAAGCGTATGCTGCCGGTCAAACTGACCAAAAGCCGACACAATCATATGTATTTGCCACCAGCACAGCAGCTGACAAGATAAGCTACATACGAGCGGCCTGTGTGTTGTCGAAGCGTGTGCTGAGGCTGCCGTGCCAATACTGAGGCGGTGACGGAAACTGATTAATTCAGGCAATACAGAAAATCATAAGGCGCGACTACAGTGTTCTGTTGACCACTTACGTTCACCCCGTAAACTATTAGTTGCGGCCCTCTGTATTACATTAAGCTGAACCTGAATAATAATACATATAATAATGTCGCTAAGATGAACTACTTATTTCAAATGAATAAAACTTATTTCTGAATTATTAAATAAGTGTAGACATTAAATGGATCGGATGACTAAGTGGACGAAAAAATTTGTTCACTGAATGAAGTCTCTTGCGTTGATCGAAAGAATCACAGATTCAAAAATATACGGATACAAGCCATTGAAAGGTGGCCCGTGTTGAGACTGGACCAAAGGTGGGAAGCTTCCAACACGTCCATCATGGGACCTGAAGATGGCATAATATATCCACGAAAGTCGCTGCTCACTAAAATAACTTGTTGGAAATTTAGACTGATGAAAGGTGTTTTGATTCGACATTCTGTGATCCCACAACCATCTGAATGAAGATGGACATACAGAGTTTGTAATTTTCGTTTGTTGTAGGCTTTCTGTTAAACGACTTGGTTGCCTGCTGAGACAGTTTTGCTGCGATACGAATAACAAACGCATCACAGCGTGCGAGTGACATGGCGCAACAGGTGGTAACGTATTCGAAAGTACATGGGACAGTACGATTCTTACGTGCAAGACGTCTAAACTACACTAATATTCACCGCGAAATTCATGCTATTTATGGACCAGATGCGTTGTCGTATCCAGCTAAGGCAAAATGGTGCCAACAATTTGACCAACGCCGCACAGATGTAGGTTATGCTGATCTGGAAGGAAGGTATCCGACATAGAACACAGACGACATTGTACAGGAAGTCAATGAAGAACAGCTCAAGGGAAGGGGATTTTCCGACGTTGAGAACCTTCACACATAGGTCCTCGAATGACTGCTTGACAGAGGAGGAATTATTTATACTGACTTGCTGAGCATTATGAAAAATAGTATCACATGTCAGTGTCACTTTGAAGTGTAATGCTACTATCGATAAAATCTTCCGTTATTAGCTGTTATTTTGCTTTCTGAAGTCACCTCTTGCTTACCTTAATTGATGATAGTAAGAAATAAAAAACCTAATAGAAGCGATTAACCCAACAATTATTACTATAATAGCACAAGTTAAGAAGGGAGGGCACAGTGGAGATTACCGGAAGCCGAGGGTTATAAAAATTCTATCATTTATAAGCTGTAGTGTCGATTTTTGGGAGTGTAGGTAGATCCTTCTTTTTGTGTTAATGTCAGGTGCACCCTGAAGATGTTTGCTCTAAAATTCGTGTGACCGAAGCAACACTTCTCCACTGCAGAGTATAAAAATCAAAGAGTATGTTGAAACGCGAAAGTAAGAGGGGAAATGCAATATCAGTGTCGTCACGCCTACCATGCAATCTATGGCGAAGTTGGGTAGGGTACTGCAGATAGCGTCCACGTCGCATCAAACACTGTGTGTGGTCCGTTTCATCGCAATTTCGAGCAGCAGTCTCGTTGTGCCAGTTCCATAGGCAGTTGGCGTATACAGCCGCAGTAACTGCGTTTGGAGTCACGGCCCGCTTTTATTGCGTTCGCAGCTCCGGCCACCGCGAGGTAGTGCCACACAGGTTCATGCGCCTGCTTATTGCCACCATATATCAGCCGGCGAAATCGCTGTTTGCTGCGCAGAACACTACAATATCTGCTCTGCCAAGCAAATTGCAAGAGCCTCTCAAGCTGCCTATTTTGCATCCTGGTGAAGGCAGAGTCGGCAAACAATGCCTCACTGCGACTAGCACAGTATCACGGACTCCGTGTGTTCACACACACACACACACACACACACACACACACACACACACACACACATACACATACACATATGTATACATAGGCAGGGAGGTCGGTTGTAATCTGGAAAGCTTGTAGCGGTATTGTAGGGGAGGTTGTGCTGCGAAATAAATCTTGTCAAAAAAATTATATCCGTGGCACCGATTCCGAATTATTTAGCATTGAAGTTAGCCAGTCAGGTCATCGCACGCACAAGTTCAAGCACAAGCACGAGCTAAAATGCCTTAATGTACGGACATCTGTGCGTCCGGGAGTTGCCACTTGTTCAAATGCTCGTTACCATTTAAACTGCTTTTTTAGAAGCGAAAATTTAAATTTAGGAAACCAACAAAAAACACGTTTGCCATTACTGTCTCTGTCAGGCTGCTTGAATTTGCGCTCACAACGACCAGATTGGCTAGCTCTAATGTTAATTAAATCAGAAACAGCGCAGTATACCAACTTCTTTTCTTAACAATTGTTCCTCAGCAAAACCTATCCTATGACATCCTTACAATATTTTCAGACTGTTTCTGATCATCCTTTATATATACAGTCGGTAGTGAATATAAGTACATGTATTTCTTTTAGTGACTGAGGATGGTGGCTGAACAACATTACATCAGTATTTACGTCATTTCCAGACTAATATTTGTAGTTACTAAAAGTCATATGTTTTTAGGTTGGTTGGTACCTCCAAGTATTTGGGACAAGAGCAAGTCATTATTGCTTATTTTCCAGTCAACAGCAGGTCATGTGTCGAACCATGGACACATCGACGCAGAATAGTTAGTCTGTACTGATTGGTGTAGTCCACTTAGTGGAGCAGTTACGACCATGCAGAAAACATCATGTTGTAAAGTGCGATAGTTGTTCGTGGGATTACAGTTTGACAGAAAAAAACAACCAACACATTGATATGTCTATATATTAAGGTACCACAAATAAAATTATGGGCACTTGAACCTCTTACTCCCTGTGCAGTGCAGATATTTTTATACGTCGTACCATAATAGGTAGACCCATCAGTGTATTGAGCTTTTTTTTTTCTGCTTCGAACAATCATCCAACAAATCCGTCACCAACTTCCCGACCTGATATTTTCTTCACAGTCATACTGCACCACTAGGTGGACATGGCTCTCAGTATAGACTAACAATTTTGTGTCCACATGTCCACCGTTCAATACCTGACATGCTGCCCAGAGGAAAATAAACATTACTGGCTTACTCTTGCCAGAGGCATGTACTTGGAGGTACTAACCAAACTGTCATCACTGTATTTACTAGTCTGCAAGTGACTTAAATTCTGATTTAACGCTGTTCGGTAGACCAGCCTCTTAGTGATGAGAGTATCTGCTCTTATAGTATCTACTCTTATACCCATTACATCCTACCTAAACACACACATGTATATGGTGCTCCAAGGTCTTGCGACCAAATGGCTAGAGGGGAACTACTTTTGTCAGAGACCAAATGTTCACTGATGTTTCATGGTGTCGGTAGGCATCCTTTGTTTCTTTTAGGCCCCTGTGAGATGGCAGAGTGAAAGCACTACGCTGCATGCATGTGTAAAATGTGTTGCCATAAACCAGTCAGGTGTTCTGTGTGAAGGGTCTGGGCGAAGCAAAACTGTTGCTTCTGACTCGCTTCTAAAGCCCGTTTCACACTGGGACACTGGTGACGGTCACCAGCGAAGGTCACCGGCAGACATACATTCGTTTCAACTGGAGCATTCACAGCGGGACACAACAGCGCCTCACCGAGCCACTATGAAGCAGCAGTGACTCACCCTCGCCACATGTGACGGCCACGGTCACTGTGTTCGCAGCAGTCACCGCCGGATGTACATTAGTTTGAATTGGAGTGTTCGCACTGGGACACAGATCACAGACACAGCGCTGCAGATTTGCTAACTGACAGGCAGTCATTTCTGAAACAGTGACGCGAAACATTCATTGTACATTATACTGTACACACCCATGAGTTTGGCATTATACTGTTCACATTGTAGCAATGAGTTTGGATTTGATTAACACGGAAGATTTTATAAGTGAAGTAGAAAGTCGTCCTGCTATTTGATATGTCAAAAGTGATGACGACAGCAACGAAGTGGCGAGAACGAATGCGTGGCAAGAAATTACAGCGAAGTTTGGGCCTGATTTTAATGAGAAGACCACGGATGCATAAAACAAAATTGGTAAGTTGTATGTACTTGTTTTTCAAATTTAATATCTTATTTTTAGGTCCATAAAAGACTAGCGAAATTTAGTTGCTATTCCCGTATGAGGCTAGGACGGTAGTAACCTTCAAGCAGATTTGTATCCCTCGCCCCTTTTCTTTTGCGTTTGCCAGATCAAGTGTACCGTCATGCAGTCTTAATGCGATAAAAAGGGACAAAACGAATGAGCGTGGAAACCATGAACTCACCCATGCAGGGCGAATGAAGAGAAAGTCTAAAACAATACTTATATTTAAAAGTTTTCATAACAAAATTAAGGGTGCGTCTTATCGCTATCTTAAGGCGTTCCGCCTTATGGTCCAAAAAATAGTGTAAAAATATTATTCTTAATTACAATTATTTACACATATGTGGCTAGTACAATAATGAATTTTATTTATTTATTGAAATATTATTGACGTTCAAGTTCCTGACACGCTATAATGTTAATTGTAAGTTCCAATCAGTTGCCGGATGCTGTGGCCGAACGGTTCTAGGCGCTTCAGTCTGTAACCGCGAGATCGCTACGGTCACAGGTTCGAATCCTGCCTCGGGCATGGATGTGTGTGATGTCCTTAGGTTAGTTAGGTTGAAGTAGTTCTAAGTTCTAGGACCTGATGACCGCAGATGTTGAGTCCCAAAGTGCTTGAGCCATTTGAACAATCCAATCAGTTCAGTGAATACAATAATTTAACTTCTTACAGTTAACATAGTAATAACTGCACAAAGCACATCACGAATACAATGCCACATGAACAACGAGGCCCAACCACATTAACATTCACTTAATATTTCGAGCAATCACATTTTTGCAGCTGCCACGGCACTTAAACTTCAGGGCTAACGAAGTAGTTTGCTAAGTCATTTCTGATACTGTTCGCAATATTTCCTCCGCAGACTAAACAAGGTGACGTGTCCTGCAATCCCTGAATAGTTAACGAATCCTCAAACGACATAAAGAGTATAAAACAATCCTTTCTCCAGCCGATCGGATAGCAGTGGATGTACGTGTAATAAACGTTTTGTCTTCATTTTCCTCCTCCTCCCCCTGCTTAGAAGTACCAACAAACGTTCCTCCTCGCTCGAGTCCATCAGTTGGCAATACCTGCGGTGTCGGACACCGGTGATCCAGGAGTGTTCACCACAATTACCGGTCACTGGTGACCGTCACCAGTGTCCCAGCTTGGGACGGGCCTAAAAGTATGCAGCACCACTGCATCGCGATGTCGCGTCGTTAGGTGACTGGAAGATACTGAAGGATGCTTATT
This sequence comes from Schistocerca nitens, assembly GCF_023898315.1. NCBI lineage: Eukaryota > Metazoa > Arthropoda > Insecta > Orthoptera > Acrididae > Schistocerca > Schistocerca nitens. The sequence continues at coordinate 194,138,113 of NC_064620.1, read as the reverse complement.
GTAGCTAAAAGCACCAACAAACATTTTGTATCGAACAGAAAATGTTTCCCATTATATATACAGGGTGTTTCAAAATTACACCGACAGACTGCGAGGGGATGTAGAAGGTTTCTTAAGTAACAAAATAACGATAGGCACCCGCGTCGGGAAATGTCATCCAACGACGCTACAGAGCGTCGGAGATATAGGCGCTGGCGTCTGTATATTTGTGAAAGTGCAGGGTGATCCATGATGACGTTGCGGACTTTCAGGGATAATGAAAAATGATAAATGTATCAATGTGATCTAAGGGACCTTGGTTCGGAAGCGATCGAGTCGAAACGTTCTGATACAACTTATGGTTGAAGAGAGGCACCAATACTGTTGTTGCAAAGATTTTTGGGTAGGCGACATTCAAAGTATGGACAAAACCGAGACAAAATATCTAGTGAAAATGAGCACTAAAATGCATACTCATAGCTCCTCAAGATTGCATTTCAGAGTCCATGTTTAGCGAAATTTTTCCGTGTTTTTTTTTCACACAACCACCTAAGAATGTTTACTACCCTCCAAAACAGTACCGATACAAGTATTTCACTGTCAGAGTTATCAGAAAGACTTACGTGAACAAATTTCAACTCAGAATGAGATTTTCACTCTGCAGCGGAGTGTGCGCTGATATGAAACTTCCTGGCAGATTAAAACTGTGTGCCCGACCGAGACTCGAACTCGGGACCTTTGCCTTTCGCGGACAAGTGCTCTACCGACTGAGCTACCGAAGCACGACTCACGCCCGGTACTCACAGCTTTACTTCTACCTTCCTACCTTCCAAACTTTACAGAAGTTCTCCTGCGAACCATGCAGAACTAGCACTCCTGAAAGAAAGGATATAGCGGAGACATGGCTTAGCCACAGCCTGGGGGATGTTTCCAGAATGAGATTTTCACTCTGCAGCGGAGTGTGCGCTGATATGAAACTTCCTGGCAGGAAGTAAATCTGTGAGTACCGGGCGTGAGTCGTGCTTCGGTAGCTCAGTCGGTAGAGCACTTGCCCGCGAAAGGCAAAGGTCCCGAGTTCGAGTCTCGGTCGGGCACACAGTTTTAGTCTGTCAGGAAGTTTCAAATTTCAACTCGTTCATTCCCGGACTCATGTGCCGGCCGCGGGGGTCTAGCGGTTCTAGGCGCTCAGTCCGGAACCGCGCGACTGTTACGGTCGCAGGTTCGAATCCTGCCTCGAGCATGGATGTGTGTGATGTCCTTAGGTTAGTTAGGTTCAAGTAGTTCTAAGTTCTAGGGGACTGATGACCACAGATGTTAAGTCCCATAGTGTTCAGAGCCATTTGAACCATTTTGAACCGGACTCATGTCCCGTTCCTCAAACTGACACATTTGTCCGTCTCCCTCATCCCTGAAAGTTCGTAACATCATCACAGAATTACCCAGTATATACACATACAGTCGCCGGTGCCTTTAACTTCGACACTCTAATGTGCTAGGGTGACATATGCGGTCACTGGCTCCCAACCTCATTTTATTCCTCAAGACACTTTCTACATCCTGTGTAGGTATAAATTTTGTCGGACGTTTTGGCAAATATTGGAAATAGTTATTTTGCAATGTGTAGCTGGAATCAGCGCAAACAAACAATGCTCATCATACCATTCATGACGCCCAGCGTTGACGGTAAGCGTCTGTCGCTGCAGTTGCAAAACAACTTTGAAACTGCATAGAGTGTTTTCATATTATCAGGTGAGATTTTCGTTTCATCAATATGTATTAACAGCGACATTAAAAGACGAAGAATTAGCAGTATTACAGCAGAGACTGAGCAGCAGTTCTGCTTGATGGTAACAGCTCAGGCAAGAGCGATGCTGTCGCTGCTATGGCATCGATTATTCTTCGCATTCTCATCCGCTACTCCACTCCTAGTTGGTCGAGTCCCCACACTCTTGGCCCAATCGCTCGTGCCGCTGATCAGCAGATGTCCAAGGGACACAACGTATTGGTCATCGGAAAATGAGGTCACACCTAAGCAGTCGCTGTACCACTGAAGAGCATCAAACTGTGTGCCTAAACCAATTTAAAGTTGTTTGGAATTGCACCCACTGGTTTATACAATTATCTCTTTTTGCCTATGGTACTATGCAACGGTCAACTGAAGCGATCATCTTGAGAGATTGCAGGGCACTCTCACTTCTTTAGCCATTTTTGTCTTGTGATGTTAAGAAAGAATAAATCTATTGTTATTTAGACCATAACTCCTCCCAGTGTTATGATTAATATTACCTTTGCCATTTTTATTAAAGTCTTGATTGTAATTGATAGAGCAGAATCTTGCACTCTGACGCTAATGTGACCGTGGTCGATCGCGTCCTCTCCTTCGGACAGCAGTTCTTGTAGTTCAGAACGTTCACCATGCTCGTAAAACAGCGCTGCGTGCAATAACATGCTCCTGGGCTGCGCTAATCGCACGTTATCCCTCTTACAGTTTCCTGATGGATACTCCCTGTGTCAAGTCATCCAAATATCTCTGGAACAAGTTGGAATGAACAACAGAGAAGAGCAACTGCCCGCTGATTGACAAACATTTTTTCTCATTCCTTCAGCTGTTTCGTCTGTTGGGGCTACAATAGGGAGAGTTGTGTTTGACATGACTGACGTTTACGGAACCTGTGTTGGTTGGCACGGAAGAGACCATTCTCTTCGAGATACATATGTTCTCACAATGTTGTCGTCTGCCGGCTGATCCCAATGTAGAGCTTCTATAATACTTACAATGATCAGCTACGACATTATGACTACCGACCTGCTATCGCAGTCGATTGCAGCGTTTCCTGGCGAGGAATACATGCCTGTCAGACACACGCACGGTGCATGTAGTATCAGTGAGCGTGCTGTCCGTGTGTCAAATGGGAATGGCGCACTATCTATCAGAGTATCTTCAACACGTGTCGAAACCATGGCGAATCCACATCTAGACGTCGTGGAATTGGCCGACCACTCTTAATTACAAAATATTGGATGCCGTAGGCTGGGCCGTCTGGTAAAACAGGTGAGATTGCGAACTGTGGAGGAACTAACATGAGATTGTAATGCTGTGCTGAGTACAAGTGCGTCTGAACACACAGAGCTGCAAATACCCCCAACGATGGGCCTCCACAGCCTACGTGCCATACATGTGCCAATGTTAGCACCACGACTTTGGCAACTAGGACTGAAATGGGTGCGGGAGCGTCGGCACTGGACGTTGGCGCAGTGGAGGAGCGCTGCATGGTTTGATGAATCCCGATAGCTTCTTCATTATGCCGATGGAAGGGCGTGAATCCGTAGTCTTTCAGGCAACAGATCCTTCACAACTCTAATGTGGGACGGAGACAAGCTGGTAGGGACCCCATTGTAGCCTGGGAAACATTCACATGGGCATCCATGGGTCAATTGGAGCACATGCAAGTTACCATGATGGCCAAGGAGTGTCGTGCACTGGTTACACAACACGTAGAACCCTTCATGGCGACATGTGGCAGTGGCAGTTTTCAGCAAGATAATGCGCCATGTCACAAGGCCAGGAGTGCGATGGAGTGGCTCGAGAATACAGTAGCGAGATCCAGTTGCTCTGCTGGCCCGACAACTCGCCAGATCTGAACCTGATCAAACACATCTAGTATGTGATTGAACGTGGCGTCAGGGCTCATCGCCACCATCCCAGGAATTTACGAGGAGTAGGTGACTTGTGTGCCGATGTGGTGTCAATACAGCGACGTCACAAGGCTTCAATACTAAGACGCGTCACCGCTGTGATACATTTGTACATAGCTTGCAGCATGTCCTTTCGTCGTTACTATCGAGAAAGTCATGATAAGAGCTAGTTGTAACAGTCAGATGTTTCACACAGGTTTTGCAGACGGACACTCTTCACGTGGATAATGTTGTATCCACGAATCAGTAGAGGTGTCCCTTACACAGTAGATATCTTAAACCGTGGTCCGTTGGTCGCATTCACCTTGACTCCAATGAGCGTCATTATAAATGATGAATAGGCTGCCTTGCTACTGGCAATAAGTAATTAGGCATCATCATGACACTTTCGTCGAATCCCTTCCACTGGTATTCACATCATTTTGAAGAAAACATATGACAACCATTATTTGGCAGTGGTTTTAACCAAAATTTGATCATTATTTTAGGGAGTTCTACGGTAGATTTACCCGAAGAAAATTGCAGCTGCTCAACTACATTGCATTTACATAGAGCGGGTGGCAGTAGACATATAATTATCAAAATAAATGGCATACTTGACTTGCTTTTGTTCTATTGTGTCATATGATACCATATTTTGCGTTAACTCCACAAACCGAGAGAGGGTTTTCAGAATGTAAAAGCGTGTAGTAAGACTCATTTGTGAAGAAAATTCAAGAACATCATATCATAACCTGTTCATAGAATTACATATACAAACTACTTTTTCTAGCATATCCATTCCTTAATGGAAGTGTTTTTAAGTAATACGTGGTACATACTCATTTCCACTGCAAGGGCACATCATGAAAGATGATTCACTTTACAAGACGAAAAGACGTCTACATAAATCGGAACATTTCGTTTAGACTGTCATCTGCTTTCGATTGCTGCCAACTTAAGCGATTAAGCAGAATTGGTTCTTTTGAAGCGTTGCGAATTGCTGTTCCGTCGTGTGAGTCAATTGAGAAATGAATAATGTAATGGGTGCGTTTAAACATGAACTTCCCTCACTGTGGCAGACGTAATCGGCTCAATACAATCAGCAACTGCACTGGCAGTCAGAATAGTTCTCATTTATTCTTCAGTCTAATTTGCACATCTATAATTTCACGATGTATGTTGGGCACTTAGCATCATATATATATATATATATATATATATATATATATATATATATATATATATAAACAGTTACGTCAGCAATCCATCTTGTCTGTTTCAGAACATCAGAGAGCTGTACGTATTGTCATAGTCAATCAGAGGCCAGTTATCCCTAGCAATACCATGCAGCAGTGCATTTTCCATAATGCATACTACCAATGCTAGAAAGGGGTATGGGGTGTACTCTGCACCCACCACAAACAAAGGGAAAAACAGATTTCGTTAGTATGCTGTTAACGTTTGTTAACACGGAGAGGAGGTGTACTTTATGCCCAACCCAAAAAATAAAAAAATACAGATTTCGTTGATTTTTGCTGATTTTTATTCACAACACACTTTTTAAAGGTATGTACATGTGTAGTAATGGTACTGAACATGAAAAAAGAATATGACGTTTGTTTCGAAAAGTCACACTCACTTCTAACACTTTTTTGGCTTGTGATACTGAAAAATTCAAAATAACTACGGAATCTCCGATATGAAATCATTAAAGACAACGTATGGTTTTTTGTCAGAACCTTAACATGTAAGGAACATCACTTTATCACAATATTTTAAAATGGAGGGCATAATGTATCCCAACTCCCTCCAACCCTTGGTATTCCGAGGGTTAAGGCAACAATTCCTTATAACGAAGTTCTTTGGATAGCCCTTGGAAAGAGAGTAACTTATCAATCAGTCGTTTCACCGGTTCGACCTCGCACCCAGTGCCTGATGACGAAACATCAGGTGGCATACCGTTGTACATATCCTCCCGTGCACATTATTACAGTTTCTATATGCAGCTTCATTTAGATGGGATGACTGTTTCCATACACAGGAAAATGGTGTGTCAGGTTCTGTAGGTCTCAGCATTGGCTTAATTAGATAAAAATATTACAATCTAATGCTAGACAATGTACTAATGATTTATTATGATGTCTAGATTTAATTATAAAAGGACGAAATTGTCAGTGGTATTATTACTTATTTATAATGTACGTGGTATTGTTAGTTTGATTTGATTTCGATACTGCTATCTATCTGGTCCAGACATCAGATTTCGGCAGAAGCTGGCTCTGAATATTCGAACTGTCTATGACGTTGCTAGTGTGCAACTTGTTCGAAGAGCAAACCGCACCACGGCAGAAAGACGAGTCGATACGGCCGCGAGTGGGAAACTGAGACTGGAGTTGCAGATCTGACGTGCCATTCCGCGTTCCAGCCCGACCGCAGCGGCAGTTCGCTGAGGGGCCTTGGCAGCGGGGCAAGTGTCTCGCCGGCTCAACTCGTGGTAACTTCTGTGGCCCGGTTCTGTGTCGCTGACTGGGAGTTTCTGTCGACATATATACAATGAAAAAGTGACATCTGCTCCTACAGTTCCGTGACGTACAAACCGTTCTTCTTACGTTTACCTATGTTACCAGAGTGATTTATTTCCTCTTCCTTCTTTGTGGCTCATAGCGAAGAAGTCAATTGACTTTTTACGCTTGTCACAGCTATTCAATTTCCTTTTGTGTTATATAAGATTTCTGACAACGGGCAGAACCTAAATGAGTAATAAGAGCGGTTTCTCGAATCTGACCTTACTATCTCGTAAGGCATCACTGTACCTGTGTTTACTTCAAAATAAAGTACACTGAGCCGGCCGGTGTGGCCGAGTGGATCTAGGCGCTTCAGTCTGGAACCACCCGACCGCTTCGGTCGCAGGTTCGAATCCTGCCTCGGGCATGGATGTGTGTGATGTTCTTAGGTTAGTTAGGTTTAAGTAGTTCTAAGTTCTAGGGGGACTGATGACCTCAGATGTTAAGTCCCATAGTGGCCAGAGCTATTTGAACCATTTGAAAGTACGGTGAGGACGTCGCCAAGAGAAAAAATAAGAAACAGAACAGTGAAATTTTTCGGCTGTGAACGAGTAATGTTGCTCTAATCTTGAATCTTTACCAGACGACTTGTGTCACTTAGTGCCACGGCGTTCGCTTTTCTATTAAGCTGTCATGTTGCGTGGTTGGAGCCGCTATTATTTCATCGTCGGTAAATAACTGCTTCATTATAAACAGAATACGCATTGTAGTTCTCTCTAAGTATAAACTGAGTTACACTGACACAATAATCCATGTATATATTCAACCTATATAAATATAGGGTGAATCACCTATAGCTTACACAGCAAATAATGCTGAAATATTGACGTGCGATTTTCACAGAATGGATTGGTAGTTAGGGGCTCGTACTGTTACCCAATAAACACATTGTAATAATACTGACAAAGTATTTTTTTGTGCAAACTTATTCTTCTTAAAAATAGAACACTCTCCATTGACATTAACAAACTCAAAGTAGGCAAAATTAGAAAAGAGAGAGAGAGAGAGAGAGAGAGAGATCACGATAAAACGAAGAAATTATTGATGGGGTTGCTAGCTTAGCGTCCGCTGCTCCGTGACCGTAAACTATGTGGTCTGCACCTGCATAGATTTACTTTTTCTGTAATCGAATTTGTATGTTGTCACGTCCATTGCAGCCAGTCGTTGGATAGTTAAAGTGTTCTAGCGGGTTTCATTTAAATTCATATAGCAAGTTAAAAAAAAAAGAAAGAAAGAAATCTGATAAGTTGTTCTATAGCGCCAGTCTAACAACCGAACGCCGCTCGGTTTAAGGCGCCTTGCCACAGAATGCGCGGCTCCCCCCATTGGAGGTTCGGGTCCTATCTCGGACATAGGAGTGTGTGTTAGCGTAGGTTAGTTTAAGTTAGATTAAGTAGTGTATAAGCCTATCGACCGATAACCAATACCAAATTCTCTCATTTCAAACTGATATTCTTGCACGTGGAATCTAACATTAGCGTGGTACCATTTTTATCGTATATAAAGATTAGTTTTCATGCTAATCACAACAAAAATAATTTTATAAACCCATATTAGGCCTTCTGAAAAATTAATGTATTGAGTAATGGTATCATTTTCTGTGCACTTATGACAAAGCCGACTTGCGGTGATGACTATTAAATAGCTTTACCGTATTTCGTTCACAAACTGCAAAACCATCAAACTTTTCACGCTAATTTAGGTCATAGGAACATAGTCCTTCCGAACGTACTTATGACAAAAAACCGATGATTTTTATAAATATTTTCACCCTCTAATCCAGCTCCCTCAGGAGCTGAATTTCCAAAAACACGGAAACATGTATCTTTTATTTATAATCGAGATGTTAGTTTCCCAATTTCAAAGAAGCAGCTGTAAAAATGCTTAGCAGTTCTTTAATAATGATTTACGTACAAGAACACTTTACCTGCAAGCCTCTTCCTTGAAGGACTGAGTTTCAAAAAATACTGAAATATGTATTTTTGTATTTCTGACCGAGAAACCAAATACCAGATTTCGTAGCTCTAGCTTCAAAATCCCCTTGATAGCGACATACTTTCGAAACACCTTTCATCCCCGGATTCACCCCTGTAACCGCGGAATTTTGAAAACCGCATTCTTACACGACGTTGTTGTTGTTGTTGTGGTCTTCAGTCCTGAGACTGGTTTGATGCAGCTCTCCATGCTACTCTATCCTGTGCAAGCTTCTTCATCTCCCAGTACCTACTGCAACCTACATCCTTCTGAATCTGCTTAGTGTATTCATCTCTTGGTCTCCCTCTACAATTTTTACCCTCCACTCTGCCCTCCAATACTAAATTGGTGATCCCTTGATGCCTCACAACATGTCCTACCAACCGATCCCTTCTTCTAGTAACGTTGTGCCACAAACTTCTCTTCTCCCCAATCCTGTTCAATACCTCCTCATTAGTTTTATGATCTAATCCTCAGTATTCTTCTGTAGCACCACATTTCTAAAGCTTCTATTCTCTTCTTGTCCAAGCTAGTTATCGTCCATGTTTCACTTCCATACATGGCTACGCTCCATACAAATACTTTCAGAAACGACACTTAAATCAACACTCGATGTTAACAAATTTCTCTTCTTCAGAAACGCTTTCCTTGCCATTGCCAGTCTACATTTGATATCCTCTCTACTTCGACCATCATCAGTTATTTTGCTCCCCAAATAGCAAAACTCCTTTACTACTTTAAGTGTCTCATCTCCTAATCTAATTCCCTCAGCATCACCCGACTTAATTCGACTACATTCCATTATCCTCGTTTTGCTCTTGTTGATGTTCATCTTATACCCTCCTTTCATGTCACTGTCCATTCCGTTCAACTGCTCTTCCACGTCCTTTGCTGTGTCTCGCAGAATTACAATGTCATTGGCGCCCCTTAAAGTTTTTATTTCCTCTGCATTTATTTTAATACCTACTACGAACTTTTCTTTTGTTTCCTTCACTGCTTGCTCAATATACAGATTGAATAACATTGGGGATAGGCTACAACCCTGTCTCACTCCCTTCCGAACCACTGCTTCCCTTTCGTGTCCCTCGACTCTTGTAACTGCCATCTGGTTTCTGTACAAATTGTAAATAGCCTTTCGCTCCCTGTACTTTACCCCTGCTACCTTCAGAATTTCAAAGAGAGTATTTCAGTCAACATTGTCAAAAGCTTTTTCTAAGTCTACAAATGCTAGAAACGTAGGTTTGCCTTTCCTTAATCTAGCGTTTAAGATAAGTCGTAGGGTCAGTATTGCCTCACGTGTTTCTACATTTCTACGGAATCCAAACTGATCTTCCCCGAGGTCAGCTTCTACCAGTTTTTGCAATCGTCTGTGGAGAATACGCGTTAGTATTTTGCATGCGTGACTTATTAAACTGATTGTTCGGGAATTTTCACATCTGTCAGCACCTGCTTTCTTTGGGATCGGCATTATTATATTCTTATTGAAGGCTGAAGGTATTTCGCCTGTCTCGTACATCTTACTCACCAGATGGTAGAGTTTTGTTAGGACTGGCTCTCCCAAGGCCGTCAGTAGTTCTAATGGAATGTGGTCTGCTCCCGGGGCCTTCTTTCGACTCAGGTCTTTCAGTGCTCTGTCAAACTCTTCACGCAGTATCGTATCTCCCATTTCATCTTCATCTACCTCCTCTTCCATTTCCATAATACTGTCCTCAAGTACATCGCCCTTGTATAGGCCCTCTATATACTCCCTCCATCTTTCTGCTTTCCCTTCTTTGCTTAGAACTGGGTTTTCCATCTGAGCTCTTGATATTCATACAAGTGGTTCTCTGTTCTCCAAAGGTCTCTCTAATTTTCCTGTACACAGTATCTATCTTACCCCTAGTGAGATAAGCCTCTACATCCTTACATTTGTCCTCTAGCCATCCCTGCTTAGCTATTTTGCACTTCCTGTCGATCTTGCTTTTGAGACGTTTTTATATTTTCTCCTTTAATCAATTAAATTCAGTATTTCTTCTGTTACCCAAGGATTTCTACTAGCCCTCGTCTTTTTACCTACTAGGTCCTTTGCTGCCTTCACTACTTCATCTCTCAAAGCTAATCTTTCTTCTTCTACTGTATTTCTTTCCCCCATTCCCGTCAATTGTTCCCTTATGCTCTCCCTGAAACTCTGTACAACCTCTGGTTCTTTCTGTTTATCTAGGTCGCATGTCCTTAAATTCCCACCTTTTTGAAGTTCTTCAGTTTTAATCTACAGTTCATAACCAATAGATTGTGATCAGAGTCCACATCTGCCCCTGGAAATGTCTTACAATTTAAAACCTGGTACCTAAATCTCTGTCTTACCATTATGAAATCTATCTGAAACCTGTCAGTATCTGCAGGTTTGTTCCATGTGTACAACCTTCATTTACGATTTTTGAACCAGTTGTTAGCTATGATTAAGCTGTGCTCTGTGCAAAATTCTATCAGGCGGCTTCCTCTTTCATTTCTTAGCCCCAATCCATATTCACCTACTACGTTTACTTTTCTCCCTTTTCCTACTACCGAATTCCAGTCATCCATGACTATTTAATTTTCGTCCCCCCTCACTATCTGAATAATTTCTTTTATTTCATCATGCATTTCTTCAATTACTTCGTCATCTGCACAGGTAGTTCGCATATAAACTTGTACTACTGTAGTAGGTGTGGGCTTCGCGTCTATCTTGGCCACAATAATGCGTTCACTATGCTGTTTGTAGTAGCTTACCCGCAGTCCTATTTTTTTATTCATTATTAAACCTACACCTTCATTACCTCCATTTGATTTTGTATTTTTAACCCTGTATTCACCTGACCAGAAGTCTTGTTCCTGCTGCCACCGAGCTTCACTATTTCCCACTATATCTAACTTTAACCTATCCATTTCCCTTTTTAAATTTTCTAACCAACCTGCCCGATTAAGGGATCTGACATTCCACGCTCCGATCCATAGGATGCCAGTTTTCTTTCTCCTGATAACGTCATCCTCTTGAGTTGACCGCGCCCGGAGATCCGAATGGGGGACTATTTTACCTCCGGAATATTTTACCCAAGAGAACGCCATGACCATTTAATCATACAGTAAAGCTGTGTGCCTTCGGGAAAAATTACGGCCGTAGTTTCCGTTTGCTTTCTGCCGTTCGCAGTACCAGCACAGCAAGGCTGTTTTGGTTAGTGTTACAAGGCCAGATCAGTCAATCATCCATACTTTTGCCCCTGCAACTACTGAAAAGGCTGCTGCCCCTCTTCAGGAACCACACGTTTGTCTGGGCTCTCAACAGATACCCCCCCGTTGTGGTTGCACCTAGGGTTCGGCTATCTGTATCGCTGAGGCACGCATGTCTCCCCACCATCGGCAAGGTCCATGGTTCTTGGGGGGGAGGGGGTCTTACACAATACCTACAGTATAAAAACGACACCCTACTCAAATTTCTAGTTTTTATCCTTACAGCTTTGATCTGCGTGATGATCATTCAGTGAATGAGTCAGGAATTTCCTTTTATTTACAGAGAAAACTGCTTAGTTAAACTATGGGTGGTGCCGTACTATTACTTTGATTTGGATGCAGTGATATCGTTATCTTTTTCGCCGAAAGTCTAGTTTACACTTGTCGGAATTTCCTTTCATCTTCATGTCGTAGTAATGACTGACAGAATGCGTGAGAGAGCGCCTTATTTGTTGGTGTGTGTGTGTTGGGGGGGGGGGGGGTGAAACCGCAAGGCTCCATATCCCACATACTATTAGTGAAGTGGTTGGTCGCAGTTCTTTCTTGTCTGTCGATACAGAACATGAATTCTCATTTTACTTAAGGTTTGAAGCTCCTCTTTTCTTTTGTCCGTGTCTGCGATTCAAAATCTAGGTGGTTTTGGAAATCAGCCTTATGCAAACACAATTTGTTTATTTTTATATTTACCCAGACATGTTTCGGCACCAATGTGTTATCTTCTGTGGGTCAAATTTTTATTTCTATAAATGCAATATCACATTTGTAATACTTTTTATTTTTGTAAAGTACAATATCACATTTGTAATACATTAACCATTGTAGGCCTAAGAAATACAATGTTTATAATTTGCTTCGTTTTGTTTGGACACTCACCTTAAAATTACATCGTTAACTAAGTATTATTATACATCGATTTTAGTGCTCGTTTTCGTCGATTTTTTGACATCATGTCATCTTCAAACTAGCCATGAAGAAAATTATTGCTTATTTGTGCAGAGCTGTTTCGAGGGTAGAGGTTATGTACGTTTCTGAACTTAACTTTTCCGTCCTGTTTGTGTCTCTCGTTGGTGTTTCAATCAGCTGCTGTTTATTGCATTGTTTTCACTCACTTTATCACAAAATTTCCGCTCACTACTTCAACTCACATGCATTTACACAGCTTTTGCCGACCATCTAATACAAGAAAACCACCACCCAAAAAACATGAAGACTGATCTGAAGATCCCCAGAGAAAGCCACTGTCTGTATCAAAAACTCACAATAGAGGAGATATACCACATACAAAAAGCAATGATAAAGGGAATTAGAGTCCTGAGTGAAAATACAGCACTGTGCAACCAAACACTGTTTCGAACACTCAATGAACTGTACAGAAATGATTCCCACAAAATATATAAAATAATTTCTGTTTTCTTCGTTCTCAACCCTCCTCTCTTTCCATCTCTCCGTCTCTCTCTCTCTCTCTCTCTCTCTCTCTCTCTCTCTCTCTCTCTCGCTCTCTGTATCACGCACACATACACACACAGGCACACACATTCAAAATCAGTGCCATAACAAACACAAAACCAACAATGAACAAGTGAGCAATGACAGTGACATGACACCTCTCATTCTCAGTCTGGAACCGCGCGCCCGCTACGGTCGCAGGTTCGAATCCTGCCTCGGGCATGGATGTATGTGATATCCTTAGGTTGATTAGGTTTAAGTAATTCTAAGTTCTAGGGGACTGATGACCACAGATGTTAAGTCCCATAGTGCTCAGAGCCATTTGATTTGAACCTCTCATTCAGTGTGTTGTCAGAAGTGTCTGTGCAGATCACATTTCGCCACATTTTGTGTAAGTGCGCTTGAGGTGAAGTAGTGAGCGGAAATTTTGTGATAAACTGAGTGAAAACAGCAGCTGATTGAGACACCAACCAGGGACATGAAACAGGACGGAAATTGTAAGTATAGAAACGTACATAACCTCTACCCTCGAAACAGCTCTCCACAAATACGCAATAATTTTCTTCATGGTTAGTTTGCACATGCCATGCTGTCAAAAAATCGACGAATACGAGCACTAAAATCGATGTATAATAATACAGTTCAGTAAGCGATGCAATTTGAAGGTGAGTGTCCAAAGAAAACGAAGCAAATTGCAAATATTGTATTTCTTAGGCCTACAGCGTTTCTGAAGAAGAGAAATTTGTTAACATCGAGTATAAATTTAAGTGTCAGGAAGTCGTTTCTGAAAGTATTTGTATGGAGTGTGGCCATGTATGGAAGTGAAACATGGACGATAAATATTTTGGACAAGAAGAGAATAAAAGCTTTCGAAATGTGGTGCTACAGAAGAATGCTGAAGATTAGATGGGTAGATCGCATAACTAATGAGGAGGTATTGAATAGAATTGGGGAGGAGTTTGTGGCACAACTTGACAAGAAGAAGGGACCGTTTGGTAGGACATGTTCTGAGGCATCAAGGGATCACAAATTTAGCACTGGGGGGCAGCGTGTAGGGTAAAAATCGTAGAGGGAGACCAAGAGATGAATACACTAACGAGATTCAGAAGGATGTAGGTTGTAGTAAGTACTGGGAAATGAAGAAGCTTGCACAGGATAGAGTAGCATCGAGAGCTGCATCAAACCAGTCTCAGGGCTGAAGACAACAACAACAGGCCTACAGCAGTTAAATTATTACAAATGTGATATTGTACTTCACAGAAATATAAATTTGACCCACAGAAGATAACACATTAGTGATGAAACACATCTGGGTAAATGTAAAAATACACTAATTGTGTTTGCATAAGCCTGATTTCCAAAGCCACCCAGTTTTCAAAACATGAAGATACGATATTATTTTTACCGTCTCCCGGAATGCTTATTAGCAGAATAGTGCTTTGTCGTACTCTTCTATGAAGTGGACAAGAACTGCATCTGACTGGAAATTTTCTGTGTTTTTGAGGAATGTTCTGTAACCGTAAATGGCAGGATGCTCTTGAATTGGCCATGTCCTATTTCAGAATTATCTTCAAAAGTGTTAGGCGCTTTGGAACTGGAAATAATGTTGAAATACTGGCAGAAGTAAAGCTGTGAGGATGGTCCGTGAGTCGTGCTTGGGTAGCTCAGACGGTGCCGGCACGGTAGCTTAGCGTGTGTATATATATATAACAGCACATTCGCAGCGCCCGAAGGAAGCAGCTCCCTCCGTTGTCGAAATATTCGTCATAAAACTGAAATGACAACTCAACTTGACTGAACAGCTGGATGCACGTCATGAACGTGCAACTAGCTAATTCATTCATAAAACGATTACATTTCAAATATTTCATGTAGCTGCATCATCTAAACGAAGCTATTCCTTCTTTCTGTAGAGAAGAAGTCCAGAGGATCATACCCTTTAGAAACTTTGATCCACCTCCAGGCTTGGCTTGAAGCGCTACATGGTGAATATTATCGAATAAACGGCGCAACCACAGCATATCAACATCATATACCAAGTAGTTACCCACGCTGTTGCTTTTCCAATAACCAATGGCTTGCTGCCTGTTTCGACCACAAGGGAATTCCAAAGGCTCTTCCGATGAATACTTAGCTCTTAATTGCAGACTACATCATTGGAAAAATAATAAACACCGAAGAGGAATTTTCGTCCTCAATTTATCTACACTTTCTGCAGGCGAAATTCCTATAGACATCGAAAAACCCTGTAAGCAGCCAAATTTGTCCCGAGTATAGCATAAAAAAAACAGCGATTGTAAGTAGCAGCACAAGGCAGCATGAACGAACGAATAGAGGAATACTGTATTCTGAAACATCCTTGCCGAGGGGAAGAAACGGAGGCATCTACTAACACAGATTACTTACAATACTTTCAACATCCACATCAACATTTATACTCTGCAAACCACTGTGAAGTGCATAGCAGAGGGTACGTCCCTTTGTATCAGTTGCGCGGGCCCTTCTCCGTTCCCTTCAGGTATGGAGCATGGGAAGTATGTCTTAATGCTTTCGTGGGCGCTGTAGTTAAAATTTTGACCTCGCGATCCATCCGCGAACGACACATATTACTTAGGAGGACTGGAAAGCAATGTCGTTTTCCTACCGTATGTTCAAACAGATAAGTTGTTGGCAAGTTTTTATTCTTAATCAGTGTTGTAATCAACCTCGCTATCAATAACATTTTGCAGCTAAAATTTGAAATGCCGGAACGATACAAAAAATGGCTTTTGAGAAAAATATCTGGATATCAACCAAAGTTCACCTTTTTTCCACTTAGAAAATGTTGTAGCGAACGGTATGAATGTAAATCCGATGGCGGAATAGCCCCAACCCGAATTCATTAATTTTCCTGTGTTTCATCTTGCACAGTGCGGTCTTGCATCATCGTGTTGAAGAACAACGCCTTTTCTACTGACGATCACTTCGCACCTTCCAATTAAAGACTGATTTACTCAATCCAGTTGCTCACAGTAAAGATCTGCATGCACAGTTTGTCCAGGTTTTAGCACTTCAAAATTAACAACCCCGCGAATACTCCACCAAACACACAAAAACACCTTTTTTAGGGTGTAAATCTAGCTTAGCTGTACTTTGTGGCCGTTCATTTGGAGAGAGCGACTATCTTGCGTTTTGGGTTATAGCAGAGGTTCCATTTTTCATCTGCAGTGATCATGCGATCAAGAAACTATTCTGTATTGTGCTGCCGAAGCAATAAGTTGCACGTGAGGCATCGGTTAGCTTTGTTTGTCTTGACCAATCTACTGCAAATGTTTATTGGATTGTCGCACAAGGTTGGTTAGAAGTGTCTGACCGTGTCCGACATGGTTTTTACCACTTCTGCCTTTAACATGTCATTTTCTCAGGTTTTTGGCCGTCCTGATCGATAAGAGTCGGAAAGATAGAAATTACCAGGTCTAAACTTAGACAACCACCTTTTTCATTTACGGACGTCTAACGCACTTGGAAAAACATCTAAAATGTTTTTTGGTAGCAACTGTTATGTTACTACACTTGCGGAACACGAAAGTCATACAGTGCCGGATATGTGTGTATCTCTTCTGATATTTCGCTGGACATTTCACCATTCGTTACAATAACAAAATTAGTATTTAATTGTTTACGAGTAAATAAGTCATTCTAACGTTAAAACCTCTTGGGACGATTTTGAAGAACACAAAGTGCTGATAAATGCAAGCGAATGCTGACGAGAGCGGAAACGACATTACCTCTCCGTTCCCCCTAATATATTCCTAGAGCTCTTGAAACTTTGTAACAAGGCTATTTCGGGACGGTTTTCGTCTATCTTTGTGATTCTGACAGTTCAGTCTGTGCACTATCAATGTGACACTCTCCCATTCGTGCAGCCCTACTCTGTATACTTTCTCTTGTTAGTCCTACTTGGTATGGGTCCCAAACGCATCAACAACGTTCTAAGATGGGTCTCACGAACAATGTGCAAGCAGCCTCCTTTTATTTGGCAGTATCTCCTTGCTTGGAACTATCCTCGACAGATACGACATTCGATGTGCTTTTCGACACCAAGCATTTTGTTGCGACCAGTAAAAGAGAAACTTAACCTTCGGAAACAAGGTATATTCAACATTCCGTGTGAGAATCGTATATCGTATATTAATGAGGCACGTCGTACAATGTGAGACCGAAGATATGAACACCGTCGTCATACACGCCAGAGCAGTAAGGTCTTCAACATAGAGCATTGCCAGAGGATGATGTACGAAACGCCGAAGGCTATATCCTTTGTTTCGTCCTTCTAGGGCTATTTGGCAAAGGAGGCAACGCTTATTTGCACGATGGAAAACCTTATAAATAGAGACTAATGATTACAGCCAAATACAGACTGGAATCTCGCTGCCGTTAGAAATAGAAAAGAGAAGTAAGTTCCAACGAAAGCACCACTGAAACATTTTGGTGTTGACAATGCTTCCCGTAGCCTGGCTGCCAGCTTCCCCACCTTACCGTGAACATTTTGTTGCCTAATGCTCTGTTCATACTCGAGCTGATCCCGTTTTAGATACGAAATACCGGGACGGCACTGACCTGGATCCATGGTGCGGCTATTGACAAAAAAAAATTATTACACAATGTCCCAAAGGAATAAAGTACAAAATTTAAATTGAAGCAGGATGGGTGCAATGAAAATCATGTCAACCACCCCCTATCCGCCCCCCCCCCCACCGCTTACTGGTCGCGAAAACCACGCCCTGTTACCCCAATGATACGTGGTACTTACTGTACTTGCTGGAATTAAGGAAAACTTTCTTTTCACACAACCTATATAATTAACAATATATAACCTGTGTTTTACAGATAATCGAAGCATTTAATCATGAACTTTTCTCTATCAAAAGAAACAAATCTGAAAAATTCTTTTCACCTTAAATCTTAAGTTGAATAAGCTTTTAATGTTTGCAAAAGAAATGTGAAGTGCTGTATTGTAAAACAGCGAAAAATATGACAATGATTACAAGACGGCCGGACCTGTAACCAGCCCGTTATCGGGTGAAAGAGCTGTGTGTACTATCGCGCTGGACACACTCTCCCTTAATAAACCCCCTTCTGCAACACATGAAAACTATATAAGCACCATTGATGACAAGATTGATTCAATTACTCAAAACAGATGACTTAAATTTTAATTCGAAAGCTGTATATCGAAAGGTACGAAGTTAAGATACGCACCTGTGCTTAAAGGTTAAACAGATTAGCAAACAATATGACAATGATAAGGCTTACTTCAAAGCAATCAACCTCTTAACTTCATTTGGCAACAAAATTGTGACTGGATACCAACCCGTCCCTTCTGACAATTTTATTTTGACTTAGTCCCTGGTGACAGTTGGCTGTTAATATTTTCCAAGTTAAAGTGACTGTTAGTTATTAGGACCACTCTGAATGAACGTCTTAAAACATTACTTGTGGACACTTATTACAAGAGCACTCAATCGGCGGAACCACAAGATCCAGCTAAAATACATCAAAAATGACTCGGACTGTTTAACACAGAAATGAACAGCGTAGTACAACAGGTTGTTCAGATTGTAACTAATGGCTGAGAAATGCAATTACAATCAAAGAATTAAATCGGTTAACAGCTAAATCTACCCATAAGGACCCTCTTTTGCTTAACGGCAACCTGTGTCTTAGTACAATTGTTCCGGCTGTATTTACGACCAAGAGCAGATTAATTACAACATTAATGATCGGGTACAAAAGCAGAAAGGAAGGGCAATGTAATAGCGGGACAAATTTTCAAACGATAACTAGTGTCTTAGTATAATACTACTGCATGTTTCTACAACCAAAGGGCCGACCGAGTAAAACTCTGAGGGTCGGGTACAAACCAGAAAATAATAAGGAGGGCAGGTAGATAATGAAACAGATCACCACGTTGATTACAGAATGTTCCTCCCCTTTATCGTCAAGCAGTTCCATGGATCCACGGCCAATCGCAGTGGTTAGTGAGTGGTGCCGATGAAAGCCAGGTAGAGGAGGGCAGCCAGGCCATGAGCGGTCGTCCGACACGAATGTTACCAACCAACCGACGGATGGTCGGCCTGCTTCAAATGGCTCTGTTCACTCTGTTCACATCTGAGGTCATCAGTCCTCTAGAACTTAGAACTACTTAAACCTAACTAACCTAAGGACATCACACACATCCATGCCCCAGGTAGGATTCGAACCTGCCCAGAACCGCTCGGCCACAACGGCCGGCGTTGGCCTGCTGCTTGTAGTCGACGCAGACCCAGGTGAAGTACACCGGTATATTCGCTCTGCTCAGGCCCTCCTTGCGTAGCTCAGGGCTTCGGCCGTTCAGACCTCGTGACTATCTCTCGCCGCAATGCTACCGCCAGTCACCAAGCTTCGTGCCTCCCTCTCGGGTCATCGAAACCCGTATATACACTCCTGGAAATTGAAATAAGAACACCGTGAATTCATTGTCCCAGGAAGGGGAAACTTTATTGACACATTCCTGGGGTCAGATACATCACATGATCACACTGACTGAACCACAGGCACATAGACACAGCCAACAGAGCATGCACAATGTCGGCACTAGTACAGTGTATATCCACCTTTCGCAGCAATGCAGGCTGCTATTCTCCCATGGAGACGATCGTAGAGATGCTGGATGTAGTCCTGTGGAACGGCTTGCCATGCCATTCCCACCTGGCGCCTCAGTTGGACCAGCGTTCGTGCCGGACGTGCAGACCGCGTGAGACGACGCTTCATCCAGTCCCAAACATGCTCAATGGGGGACAGATCCGGAGAACTTGCTGGCCAGGGTAGTTGACTTACACCTTCTAGAGCACGTTGGGTGGCACGGGATACATGCGGACGTGCATTGTCCTGTTGGAACAGCAAGTTCCCTTGCCGGTCTAGGAATGGTAGAACGATGGGTTCGATGACGGTTTGGATGTACCGTGCACTATTCAGTGTCCCCTCGACGATCACCAGTGGTGTACGGCCAGTGTAGGAGATCGCTCCCCACACCATGATGCCGGGTGTTGGCCCTGTGTGCCTCGGTCGTATGCAGTCCTGATTGTGGCGCTCACCTGCACGGCGCCAAACACGCATACGACCATCATTGGCACCAAGGCAGAAGTGACTCTCATCGCTGAAGACGACACGTCTCCATTCGTCCCTCCATTCACGCCTGTCGCGACACCACTGGAGGCGGGCTGCACGATGTTGGGGCGTGAGCGGAAGACGGCCTAACGGTGTGCGGGACCGTAGCCCAGCTTCATGGAGACGGTTGCGAATGGTCCTCGCCGATACCCCAGGAGCAACAGTGTCCCTAATTTGCTGGGAAGTGGCGGTGCGGTCCCCTACGGCACTGCGTAGGATCCTACGGTCTTGGCGTGCATCCGTGCGTCGCTGCGGTGCGGTCCCAGGTCGACGGGGACTTGCACCTTCCGCCGACCACTGGCGACAACATCGATGTACTGTGGAGACCTCACGCCCCACGTGTTGAGCAATTCGGCGGTACGTCCACCCGGCCTCCCGCATGCCCACTATACGCCCTCGCTCAAAGTCCGTCAACTGCACCTACGGTTCACGTCCACGCTGTCGCGGCATGCTACCAGTGTTAAAGACTGCGATGGAGCTCCGTATGCCACGGCAAACTGGCTGACACTGACGGCGGCGGTGCACAAATGCTGCGCAGCTAGCGCCATTCGACGGCCAACACCGCGGTTCCTGGTGTGTCCGCTGTGCCGTGCGTGTGATCATTGCTTGTACAGCCCTCTCGCAGTGTCCGGAGCAAGTATGGTGGGTCTGACACACCGGTGTCAATGTGTTCTTTTTTCCATTTCCAGGAGTGTATATCGGCAAGCAAAGACCTCCAATGGACACAACCCACAGATACCAACTCTTCCTCATAAATATAGGCAATGGGGCTGCAAGAGGGCTAGTCGATACACCACGTGAGCCAGTGGTGCCATACAAAACTGTGACTCAATGGCGCCACGGCTCAATCCATGCAGGTACTGATACAAGGGTAGGATGTGTTTCGCAGGACCTGTTAGTATATATGTAGATCCGCCCCATACACATAATTATTTGGGAGACATATGGGAAACAGCACTAGTGAACTAAATGGCATCGTTAATCTTACATAAAAATGAAACACATATACACACGAAACAACATGTAATTACGTAAGATTAATTAAATAACGTGTTTTCTGCCATTTCATTACATAACGTGTGATTAATTTATTTTGTAATCGGGAAACAAAAGTAATAACCAGTAAACGCTGTATGATAGTGAAATGTTATACATGCTAACCTCAAGAGGGTGGAAAATCCTGTTACATTAATGACTTACATTGTTCAGCCATAACATTATGACCACCGACCTACTGTCGATATAAAGCTGTCCAGGCTACAGCAGTTGCTAGTCAGACACACGTATCAAAATGTACGTCGTATAAGTAAGTGTGCTGTCCAGGTGTGTAGAATGGAGAAGGCGATAGTTTAACCAAGGGCAGACTACGATGGCCCTGATGCTCAGGACGAGCATTTCGGAAAGTGCGCGACTTTCCGGGTGTTCGAGCAGCGCCATGGTAGGGGTGAAATCAAGGTGAAACCACGTCCGGGCGTTGAGGGTTTGGCCGACCACCCCTCATTACTGATGACGGACGTAGTAGGCTGGGCAGACTAGTAAATCAGGGCAGGCGACTAACTGTGGCGAAACTGGTATCAGACTTAAATTCTGGTCTGAGTACAAGTGTTTCCGAATACACAGTGCATGGACCACTTCTAATAATGGGCCTCTGCAGCCGACGACTTATCTATGTGGCAATATTAATACCCCGATATTGGCGATTACGACTTGCTGTACCTGACGCAGTAGCAGAGCGTTACATGGTCTGATGAATCCCTATACATTCTTCACCAAGCCGGTGGGACGGCGCGAATCCGTCGTCTTCCAGCGGAAGAACTCCTTGACACCTGTACTGTGAGGTGAAGACGAACTGGCGGCGGCCCATTCATACTCCGCGCGCTATTCACATATGGGCGTCCTGGGCATCTATGGGTCCAGTGGAGCTCGTACAAGGCACCATGACGGCCAAAGAGTATCGTACACTGGTTGCAGACCACATACATCCCTTCATGACTATCACGTTTCCCGACTGAGCTGGTGCGCCGCTGGCGCCAGTCTCCATCGATTCTCATGACGAACATCTCAGTCGAGTTTCGATGCCTACTTGGCATCTTGTCTTTGGCGGATGGCTATTTGACAGCGGCGAGCGCGCTCTCTGGGTCTCCAGTTCGGGTATCAACTCTGTCAGCGACAGACACGTCTGGCTTTGTGCCTGTATGCAGCGTGGCGAGTGGCCGCTGCTACGGCGTGTTTAGCCGTTGTAATGCAGACACGCTGCCGACGGTGACTGACATTTCTTGGATATGTGAAGGACAGATTTCCTTCGTGTCTCTTGCATGTGATTCAAAGTCAATGAACTGGAGTCATCGAAGTGTTCATCGATGGGTTCTGTTCATGGTAATTGAATACCCCTTTGCACTGAAAACTATTTTGGCTGTTCCAGTTACCTTTGATCCTGCTGCCTGATATGGTGACGTCATTTAAAGGAGTGCTGGTGACGCACAACCAATAGATATGAAGCCATGTTTAATGCATACCAAGTAGTGCTTAAGTATGTGTCTGGTGTTCAGAGGTGGGCCGAAATATTTTCCCTAATTCCTTTTCTATTTTATTATTTTATTTGTTGTCTTAGAGACTGTCTAATCAAATCTTAAGATCCACTATCACGTACTTTAAGTCTGCTCAAGGTTCATTTGTGCAGCATAGAACTAAACGTTTGTTGATAACTGGTAGGGTTAATATCCTTGTGTATCAGTGGCTTCAGAATGTTGTCTACCGCTGATGTGTTTATGTTTCAGATAATTGGCGGTGGTCGACCCGAGCAAGCTCCGATCGTGGTGTCACGGTGGAAGAGTGAAACTTAAGGACCTGGATCGGTGTCTACCTTTACGTTGTTAATGTGCGGTAATTCCATCTTACCGGTGGAGTGCTGCGGTTTTCCGCAAGCTTACTTTTAGATCAAAGACGAGTATATTTTTATTTCACCTTGTTGCCTATGCGTCTCCTGCATCTGTTAGAAACTTTCGATTTGCTTGCGTCCGTCACATATTTATCGTAAAGTTGAGGCGGTGCCATGTTAAGACGATTTCGTATGTTATTATTATACTGATTGTATTACAATCCTGTTAATTTGTCAGAAATTTTAAGACCAATTGTGGAACGATCTGAGCTTATTGGACTTAAGTGGATTTTTGTTCTTATCCGGAACCTGATTTACATGAAAACCAGTTCCTATGTTAGTAGAAGCACGTTTGGGATTTGATTAATTGTGGTTTTATGAATATTGTTACAATTAATGGAAGTTGGTTAAGCAGATTTTGAAAGATCTGAGATTGTTGGACTTAATGCATTCTTTACCTGTCGGAAGTGGTCAGAGTTTTGATGTGAGTCATGTGAAAACCAGTTCCATCTCAGTCATGAAGTTTGTGTGATTTAGTTCACTCAGTCAAATTTGATTAATGATGCTTTAAGGAACATTGTTTTAATTAAGAAAATTTGGTTGGGACAATTTTGAAAAATATGTGGACAGATAAAGCAAGTTCCTTTCTATAATCGTTGCTAGTGTTAATTTCATAAGAGTAATATGTGTGGCAACTACAATCTGTTTATGTGCTTAATTTCGATGTGTCGACAGAGTTCCACACATCACCGATGTCAGTGGCATTTTTCAGCAACGTAATTCGCCATGTCAGGGGCATAAAAGTGTAACGGAGTGGTTCGAGAAACACAGTGGCGATTTCAAATTGATGTGCTGGCCCCCCAACTCGCCAGATCTTAACCCGGTCGAATACATTTTGGATGCGATGAAACGTGGAATCAGAGCTCATCGTCCCCCTCACGATAATGTACGTGAATCAGGTGACTTGGGCGTGCAGACGAAGTACAGTCTCCTCCAGTGACCTAACAGGACGTCATTGCTTCCGCGCCAAGACGCGTCGCCGCTGTTATCCGCACCAAAGCTGGACATACCAGCTACTAGGTGGGTGGCCACGATGTTCCGGCTCATTAGTGTACATTGTTATTAGATATTGGAATTCGGGGTACTCACAATTGCGCTGTTTTACGAATACCGCTCAAACTACCGGGACCTCCTCTCTTAAGACAATGAATGATTATAGTACACTACACTGATACTAGATGGCAGTTGTGGTCACTGTGTATAGTGAAAGGACAGCGCTTGTTTGTTGCTGCGGACAAGGAGGAAGGTGACTGTCATTGATAAAATTGGACAGCATGTTTTTTGTGGAAGAAAGGGTCAAAATACACTCCTGGAAATTGAAATAAGAACACCGTGAATTCATTGTCCCAAGAAGGGGAAACTTTATTGACACATTCCTGGGGTCAGATACATCACATGATCACACCGACAGAGCCACAGGCACATAAACACAGGCAACAGAGCATGCACAATGTCGGCACTAGTACAGTGTATATCCACCTTTCGCAGCAATGCAGGCTGCTATTCTCCCATGGAGACGATCGTAGAGATGCTGGATGTAGTCCTGTGGAACGGCTTGCCATGCCATTTCCACCTGGCGCCTCATTTGGACCAGCATTCGTGCTGGATGTGCAGACCGCGTGAGACGACGCTTCATCCAGTCCCAAACATGCTCAATGGGGGACAGATCCGGAGATCTTGCTGGCCAGGGTAGTTGACTTACACCTTCTAGAGCACGTTGGGTGGCACGGGATACATGCGGACGTGCATTGTCCTGTTGGAACAGCAAGTTCCCTTGCCGGTCTAGGAATGGTAGAACGATGGGTTCGATGACGGTGTAGGAGATCGCTCCCCACACCATGATGCCGGGTGTTGGCCCTGTGTGCCTCGGTCGTATGCAGTCCTGATTGTGGCGCTCACCTGCACGGCGCCAAACACGCATACGACCATCATTGGCACCGAGGCAGAAGCGACTCTCATCGCTGAAGACGACACGTCTCCATTCGTCCCTCCATTCACGCCTGTCGCGACACCACTGGAGGCGGGCTGCACGATGTTGGGGCGTGAGCGGAAGACGGCCTAACGGTGTGCGGGACCGTAGCCCAGCTTCATGGAGACGGTTGCGAATGGTCCTCGCCGATACCCCAGGAGCAACAGTGTCCCTAATTTGCTGGGAAGTGGCGGTGCGGTCCCCTACGGCACTGCGTAGGATCCTACGGTCTTGGCGTGCATCCGTGCGTCGCTGCGGTCCGGTCCCAGGTCGACGGGCACGTGCACCTTCCGCCGACCACTGGCGACAACATCGATGTACTGTGGAGACCTCACGCCCCACGTGTTGAGCAATTCGGCGGTACGTCCACCCGGCCTCCCGCATGCCCACTATACGCCCTCGCTCAAAGTCCGTCAACTGCACATACGGTTCACGTCCACGCTGTCGCGGCATGCTACCAGTGTTAAAGACTGCGATGGAGCTCCGTATGCCACGGCAAACTGGCTGACACTGACGGCGGCGGTGCACAAATGCTGCGCAGCTAGCGCCATTCGACGGCCAACACCGCGGTTCCTGGTGTGTCCGCTGTGCCGTGCGTGTGATCATTGCTTGTACAGCCCTCTCGCCGTGTCCGGAGCGAGTATGGTGGGTCTGACACACCGGTGTCAATGTGTTCTTTTTTCCATTTCCAGGAGTGTATTTATAAACACTTAACCGCGGTTTGTGGTCAGGAAGCGCTTTCATAAAAGACTGTTCACTACTGGATCGTAGGTTTCGCAAGAGCAACGGTATCTGCTCGCAGTTATGTGATTACTCGTCGTCTGTCATCAACTTTGTACAACTATCACGTTCGTGCGTGGCTCCCCTCGGTCGGAGGGTGTGTAAGCCTAGGGACCGATGACCTTAGCAGTTTGGTCCCATAGAAACTTATCACAGACACACAATTTCACGTTGGCGTAGACAGGTCGTTAACGGTAGGGGCGATGTAGATAACTTCCAGCGTGCAACGACACCAATGCTCTAGCCGTTTGGCGACATTCAGCATAAACGACATTCATTTTATCAACTTGTAAACGTTTCAGTAGCTTTACGAGCAAGTTGTTTCTTTGCTACAACAGCAGAAAACAGAATGGTGGGGTACAAGAGCACAGATAAACCAAGGACGATACCTGATTTACGTGTGTGCTTACGTTTGGTATAGTAGGGCCGACGTATGTGGAACCTCTTCTCCTGACGGCGGAGCGATGATTTGCGTGCGGTTTTCTTGATACTGCTTGATTAAGTCAGATATATGTTATGTCGTCGAAGTTGACTATGAAGGTAAATGAAACAAGTTTACTGATACCAGTCACTGTTCATTTATCTCCCCGACTCGTTTCAAAGGTTTAAACCTCGATCATCAGGTGGATTTACATTTGTTAGAATGACATGTGTCTGTGTATTGTGTTACAGTTGTATGGATGAACTGGTGGTACTGTCTCCAGTGGCCACAGGTTCCTTTCCCGACGCCTTGTTTGTTTACAAAATATGACAGTATACATGTGATGTGTCACGCATTGTCTAAGAATATTCTTTCAAAATCCAAAGAAACAAGTATGTTAGTTTCATTAGCTGAAACGTTTTTATCGTTATTTGGTGACTATAAACAATAAGAAGTTACTTTCCATCATCAGAAAATATTCCATAATGGCGGAAACCCCACCTCGGTATATTTATTCATTATGAATGTATTAAGGGTGGCTTCTCTTATCCTGTATAAGACCCAGAAAGCAAACGGACTAGGTAGTACTATGTTTGACACTAAACAGCCCAGATCCTGTGACATTCTAGGACAGTGCTTCTGCTATAACATTTTCAGGCTTAGGACTCAGAGTGGAGAAAAAGGGCCGTCGAATTTATAAATTTGCGGCTTGGAGATTCTGTCTAATAGCTAGAAAACGGTTCACTTCAGCGTGTGAAGCCATCGTGAACTTTGAATTTTAGCTTTACGAGCAAGACAACGCTACATTTTTTATAAATTATTCTCGTGGATGGAATTAAATGAGGGCTTTAAGAGCTCACCAGATATTTGTAAAGTTGCACAGATTTAGAACTTCCATTGATTTCTGGCGCAGTGAACAGACTTGAGCAATTATCTTATAAATCCAAGCAAGGTGTTTGATGGCGATGTAGGACCTTCTTCCTCGCTTCTACGGCTTTTATGTCCTCTCAGCTGTCGAATAGTTAAGAGTAGTAGATTTTCAGTAAACGAATATTAAATTTAAAACAATCCTGTGCCACCGACTAGCATTTGGCTAAGAACCTTCAGCCATCCAAAAGTAATTACTCCAGAGAACCGCAGGGAGTAACACTTCGAATTTAGAGATGCAGTTCGCGAAGTGTGGGCCCGATTGATAGCGAGCCCGATTGATAAAAAATTTTGCGGGTGTAAGATTACGCGTATGTAGGCGAGTTATTCGGTCACCTACAATGGCACGAAGTGAGGTGAATTTGTTTGTGCAGCTGAACGCTAGCCGATGGCTCCATGGCCAGCAAAGCGACTGCTATGGCTTTTCCCAGGTACAAAGGCAGTCAACATGGTCGGAAATGGGAAAATCTCCGGTGCAGGGAATTTGCTGGCTTAGCTGAAGAACGGCTGATGCACCAGAAATCGCGGAGGGTTAGACATTCTGAAATCTGGTTGCTTACAACTCCTAGATTTTATGTACGTTTACATAATAAAGCAAATATTAGAAATCATACACATTTACATAACAAAAGAAATCCGAATACACCGGCGATCTCAGAAAAATGAGGCGCATCCAGTGAAACAGATTTCCGAAATCTTAAAAACTACAAAAGTTAATAATTTAATGTGGCTGATTGCTATCACCACTTCCTGGATAGAAATTATGTCCACAATCCGCTGTGTTACTAATATTTTAATATATTAATTTTAATATACCACTCTACTCTGTTAACATATACTGTTTCGAATTTTTAATCCTGTGTGATGCTATTATCTGAAGCAGTTGAATATTTATTCACCCACTTCCTCAGACCAGATTAAGCAGTTTCTATTGTATTCGACTCAGTCGTTCATTTTATTGGTCTTAAATTAATTTTGTTGTGAAATCACCCATCCAGTTGGGATTCTTTTGGTCGTTCAGTATCCCAATGGAATGAAAATTTCAAGTTACATTTGCGAATATTGGATTCACAGCTTGTGTGTGTCTCTGTCCACACAACAACAGTTCTGCTGTGCTGCAGACTCCGCTGGCGCTCACTGCTAGTTGGTGATTTTGGCGATTTAACGCGACAATTGCAAAAAATTTGGCACGACATTCTTCAGGAGGAGATCCATCAGCACTATCAATGGATTCCAAGCCGAATAACTGCTTGCATAAATGCCATAGATGGACCAAAGCGTTATTGACTTGCTCAATTTGTGAGACTCTTTCTCTTGAATGAATTATCCATTTCTCCTGAAACTGTAATTATTTGTTTGTCTGTACATATACATCGCACTTACCGTTTTCCCTCCTATTCGGACAGTTGCTTCTTGATTGGTCCTTGTTTCGTCTTAGAGACTATTTTTTTGTACAGCTCTGTTACATTGTCTGTGGATAGTTAAATTGCCGGGGAAAGATCTGCAGTGAGAATGTGTAACACCATAGCTCTAATGCTATACTCATCTATTTTTTTTTTTAATTTAATATTACATCGTTAAGAACCTGTAAATGTTTTTGATTGAATAGATAACACAAAATTGTATACTCTTTTCTTTGTTAAAACTTTGATGTCGTAGTTTGTTTCAATGCAAAGTAGTGTATTTGTACTGTAAATACTTTGTCCCATTTGGAGGGAACAAAACTTACTGTATATAATTGTAATTCTGTGTGAATAATTTTTTTGTAGAAGTGTCAATATGTGAAAATGTTCTGTTTTATTTAATGTGTTTATTTGCTGTTATGTAAACTGCTGACCTTCACTTAGGGCTCTTAGTTATTCTGTATGTAAAAGGTGTAGTGGTTCCCCCCGGGAACGGAACTGTGTAGCGCGCGCAAATTGTGGTTGGCCTAGGTGGAAAAGGTGGAACAAGAGTTAGTCGTGAACAAGCAACGAGTCGAGGACGAGCCAGCAGTCAGAGATGAGCTACGAGTCCGTGCACTGCCGTGTAAAAGTTGCATAGTGCTGGTTTCGAGAGAGGCTTTTCTGTTATTTTCCAATGCCTCGGATGGATGGATAAATAGCTGGGCTATTCTGGAGTTTGTATCTATCATCGCCACCAAGAAATGACAGATTCCAGCAATTCTGCCTGCAATTCCACCTACCAACATGCAGTTGCCACCACATTGCGCAATCATTTCAGCGTAACACGGTAATGATGTACAGTGAAGGATCAGCTTAATGGATGGGTTATTGTCTGAAATATAAGGTAATTTATATCTGAATTTATGTACCAACCTTGATTTTCTCCTCATCATAACACCTCTCAGGTTCCTCTCCGTTTGAGCTGAAGTGATATCCGAGTGTCCTTTCTAAAAGAAGTTAAAGCCTAGAGTTTTGCTAATTAATGTCTCTTGAACTTAGTAAAGGAAAGTTAAAGTTAATGTGGCAATAGAGTGAGTTAAAGTAAATATTATTTGCTCAAAATAACTTTCCTATTAAAACTGCTATTTAAAGTGCTGTTGCTAACTTCTATATTAAAAGTTCTTAAGACTGAGACTTATAAGGCAAATGATCGCATTACTGTCTGTAATAAATCCTAAAAGGTGAGTCAGTTTCTTGCAATTTGGTCAGTATTGTGTTTCGCTGTAGTAAAAGTGAGAAAGCTGCAGTTGTGAAACTTTATATATTCATGTTTGCTAAGTGTTTGTGTATCTTGTGTATTAGAAGTGCATGTTAATAGTAATATTATAAAGACCATTCACTTTATGTAAGCCTGAAAGTAATAGGGTGTTTCGGTATCTCTTATAATTTAGCAAGTAGTTTGTGCTGCTCCAGTTGTTAGCTTCAATCTTAAAACATATGTGTGTCAGCATTGCACCCGCGTGTAGCCAAGTCTAGGTTGTGTTTGTCCGTTATAGTTACTTATACCTACTTTCTTAAACGAGAATGTTAATCATTCTCTTGCCTAGTTAGGCTGGCGGCCGTTTTCTTTATCCATTGAACAGTGCAGATAGGCAAAATTTTGTTTGGTACTGTTCAATCATTTACGTAATTCTGATTTTCATTTCCGGTGAGCCATTTCCGTTAGGTACAACACGGTCAACTTAACAAAAATCCTCCCAGAGGGTAACACTGCTCTGTTACTTAATACCATAATTGCTACAACAAAATAGTTTTATTTAAAAGCCTGTTTCCAGCTTTAAGGTTATGGTAAAATAGTAGCAGACAGGAGTGTTATAAATGGTTTGTAGTGGTTGTTGAGTGTGTCTCAATGGTGAGTCACGGCTTCGACAGACAGTGACAGTATAGCTGAGTCTGGAACGCCAATAAAACTATGGATCTAAAGGGCTGGACCACCCCCGCTAGCTGTTGTTCTTCGATAGTTCGATACTAAACAATGTGTGAGCCTGAGGAATAATACTTAAGATTGCACTTGCTTTGTGGTTGCAGATCTCGGAGGGGCATCAAGCGGTGCGTGCGCTGATATGAAACTTCCTGGTAGTTTCAAAGTGCGTCGACGAGGACTCCAACCTGCGACTCCTGCCTTCCAGGCTAACGTGCTGTAGTGACTGAGCTATCCCAGCAGGGATCGCCAGTTGCTCTCGCACCCCACACTGTGTGGTAATAGAACAGAGAGAGACAGACAGCCGGAAGTGAACCTGTGAAGGCAAATTTTGAGTCATGCTTGGATAGCGCAGCAGATAGTTCCATCGTGGCAGTGGTTGGAGGAGCCTGCACATAATGCTTCAAACCTTCTCATTTTGGGAGATATCCGGTGTCTTTGCTGGTCAAAAGAAGATTTCGCGAACACGAATCGTCTTGCTGAAACTGTAGGGTTGGTTTTTGTATGTCCATCATTGTTATGGGCGGCCTGGGGAACTTCAGCAGTTCGTTTTTGTAAGAAAATGAAACACTAACAGCCGTATTAAGGATGTTATTTATTGTAAGGCTACAAGCTTAGGTGCTTCAGTGCACCACCTTCAGGCCGTAGCTGATACTAAAGGGCTTAACACCATCCGTACACACGTTGCATCAGTAGCCAACGCAACTGGTTTATGCAGACTACCTGCGACTGTGGTGTTACAGCACCAGTGATGCATAGTGTATACGGATGGCCAGCTAAGGCCTGAAGATGGTGCACTGAAGCGCCGAAACTGGTAGTTATACAACAAATGTCATAAGGACGGCTTTTCTTACATTCAGTCATGTTGGTATTCCCCTGATGACAGGAACGTTTCCAGGGACTCATCACTGAAGACTCCAGCCAATGAGATTCCAGTCCGAAGAGATGTGTGGAGATGCCCTGGAAGACGGGACTCATCACTGAAGACAACTCTACTCCAGTCAATGAGATTCTGGGCCGCAGGCGTGTCTGCAGACGTCCCAGACAGCGGTTCGATGAGTGTCACCTGACATAAGCGCTGAGATCCAGGGGTGACGGTGTGACGTGCAATTTCTTTTCATAATACCACCCCTATGGTTGTCATCCACCGCACGCCCCGTTTTGTTGCTCTTCCTGGAAAGCAAGATAATGCCCGCCCGCACACGGCGAGAGTTTCTGCTGCATGTCTTCGTGCTTACCAAACCCTACTTTGGTAAGCAAGATCGCCGGATCTCTTCCCAGCTGAGAACTTTTGGAGAACTGTGCGCACGGCCTTCAAACAATCACGATATTTTGACGACCTAACGGGCCAGTTGCACTTAACTCGGCACGATATCCTTCAAGAGAATAATCAATAACTCTGTCATTCAGTAGCAAGCCAAATAACTCCTAGCATAATGGTCAGATGGGGACCAACGCGTTATCACTCACGCAATTTGTGAATCTCTTTCTCTTGAATAAATCATCCAGTTTTTATGATATTGTAATCATTTGTTTGTCTGTACATGTACATCAAATCTACCGGTTTCTATCCGATTCTGATAATTTATTTCTGGTGCGTCGTTTCTATTGTTTTAGAGTGTACTCTTTTGCAATCTACTGCAGACTTCGCGTTGTTTCTACTTTAAAGATCACAATTAGCTGCTTCACAAAAGGCCCAGGGAACCAATTTCAGACTACTTCCGGACTGTTCCACTCTCGAATGGAACGTGGAAAAATTTTACACCAAAATCTATCCGTGCGAGCTCTGATTTATCTCACTTTATTACTATGCTCATTTAGCCGGCCGCGGTGGTCTCGCTGTTCTAGGCGCTCAGTCCGGAACCGCGCGACTGCTACGGTCGCAGGTTCGAATCCTGCCTCGGGCATGGATGTGTGTGATGTCCTTAGGTTAGTTAGGATTAAGTAGTTCTAAGTTCTAGGGGACTGATGACCGCAGCTGTTAAGTCCAATAGTGCTCAGAACCATTAGAGCCAGCCACTATGGCCATTTCATCCCTCTGTAGGTGAAAGTCAACAAAACATTTACGCATTCAGAGAAGGAAGTTGGGGATTGAAATTTTGTGAAATAATCTCGCCACAGCAAAGAACCCTGTGTGTTAATGATTGCCAGTGGTAGCACACTGGACTCGCATTCGGAAGGACGACGGTTCAATTCTGCGTCCGGCAATCTTGATTTAGGTTTTCCGTGATTTCTCTAAATCACGCCAGGCAAATGCTGGGATAATTCCTTTGAAAGGGCACGGCCGACTTCCTTCCCCATCCTTCCCTAATCCGATGAGACCGAAGACCTCGCTGTTTGGTCTCTTCCCCTAAACAATCCAATCCAAATCCAATGATTGCCACTCCTGCCCGCGTGTCATATCCGTGCCATTCTTTAATCTTTTTCGATGTCCTCCGTCAGTATTAAATAAGGATCCCACATGGCGCAGCAACACTCTAGCAAAGGACAGACAAGCGTGTTGTAGGCAGTCTCTTTAGTAGATTTGATGCCTCTTCTGTCATGCAAACGAAACACAGTCTTTGGCTCTCGTTCCCCGTAATGATTCTTGTGAGTATTTTGTTGAATCGACAACATTTAAATTTATCGTATTTATCATGAAACTGTCACTTAACAATTCATTTTAGTGCCCATGTGGAGGACCTCAAACTCTTTAATTCTGAAATCTTACACTATTTATTATTCATGATCATTTTCCACTTTTAGCGTCATGCAGATATCTTCTCTACAACATTTCTTAATTCCTGTTGATCTTCTGATGATTTGAATAGATTGTTAACGACAGCGACATCTGCAAACAATCTGAGAAGGCTATTGACAGTGCCTCCCAAACCATTTCTAGAGATTAAAAAAAGGAGAAGGCCTATAGCACTTCCTGGGGAACGCCAGATTTCACGTCCGTCTCACTTCGGAAGTTCTCAAGTTTTATGTTACACCAAAACACTAATCCCTTTTGCACTACTTTACAGCATTCCCATTTTTAACCATGTGTATCCTTAAGCCATTGTTGCAGCTACTTACTTCTCTTTATACGAGGCCAAGGCCTTATATACGTCTGCTATATGAGCCTCATCCGTTTCTTCCCGTCAAGTGCACTGTTTGTGGACTTTGTGCTGTTCATCTTCGCTTCATCCTCCCGGATTTCATCTCGCCACTTAAGCCTGAGTTTTCCTCCTGTTTTTCTGCAGAAAGTTATTCTTGACAGTATATTCTCCATCATTCTTACTGAAATGTAGCCCATTTTAACCACCTCTTCTTTTAGACTTCGATAATATTACAGAGTATCCTCGATTACATGATATTTCTATCATATACAGGTCTAAAAATTTTCATTTCTATTTCTCTTTCGAGTACTAACACTTTTTCCTTATCTTTCATGCTAAATATTAGTGTTTAGTGTCCATATAACGTTACCGGGAAAACAGTCGATTGATACAAGTGGATTTTGATGCCAATGCTGGGTGCTCTCTTCCTTTAAAGATAAAGTATGTTTTCTTAGCTGTTGCTTGATGGATATATATTTCTACACCCGTTGTAATTTTGTTACTAAAAGGCCTTCCTCAGTACTTGAAGCGGTCTGTCTTGAAAGTGAATCTATCTGCAGCAAAAGGTATTCTGTCTTTTCTTCGTTAATATATGACCCTTTTTTCTGAGCGATATTGTATCATTCTGATTGATTCTGTTTTGTAACTGCTTATTAACGGTTAAGCAAGTCTAGTAGTGTTCACCTCCTGCAATTAGACCCGTTGTGGATTAGTTTCAGCAAAGTCTCTATCGATCTTCTCTAAGGCAAGGTTAAATAAACCAGGTGAAATGGCGTCCTCCTGCCTCAGTCCAGTATATAGTCAGTTAAATATAGCATATCATTTAAATATTTCTCCCTGTAACATATAAGGATTCTATTGAAATTACTTATTGTAATATTTTTCGACGAGGTATTTAGGCGCTATACAGGGTGGTCCATCGATCGTGACCGCGCCAAATATCTCACGAAATAAGCGTCAAACGAAGAAACTACAAAGAACGAAACTTGTCTACCTTGGAGGGGGAAACCAGATGACGCTATGGTTGGCCCGCTAGATGTCGCTGCCATAGGTCAAACGGATGTCAACCGCGTTTTTTAAAAAAGGAACCCCCATTTT
The DNA here is from genome assembly GCF_023898315.1 of Schistocerca nitens. Taxonomy (NCBI): domain Eukaryota; kingdom Metazoa; phylum Arthropoda; class Insecta; order Orthoptera; family Acrididae; genus Schistocerca; species Schistocerca nitens. Next base: position 194,103,456 of record NC_064620.1, on the reverse strand, counting down.
TATTACATATTCGTGTAGTACGTAACGAAATATGGATGTTATAGTTGGACCACATTTTTCGGTTTGTGACAGATGGCGCTGTAATAGTCACAAACATATGGCTCACAATTTTAGACGAACAGTTGGTAACAGGTAGGTTTTTTAAATTAAAACACAGAACGTAGGTACTTTAGAACATTGTATTTCGGTTGTTCCAATGTGATACATGTACCTTTGTGAACTTATCATTTGTGAGAACGCATGCTGTTACAGCGTGATTACCTGTAAATACCACATTATTGCAATAAATGCTCAAAATTATGTCCGTCAACCTCAATGCATTTGGCAATACGTTAACGACATTCCTCTCAACAGCGAGTAGTTCGCCTTCCGTAATGTTCGTACATGCATTGACAATGCGCTGACGCATGTTGTCAGGCGTTGTCGGTGGATCACAATAGCAAATATCCTTCAGCTTTCCCCACAGAAAGAAATCCGGGGACGTCAGATCCGGTGAACGTGCGGGCCATGGTATGGCGCTTCGACGACCAATCCACCTGTCATGAAATATGCTATTCAATACCGCTTCAACCGCACGCGAGCTATATGCCCTACATTCATCATGTTGGAAGTACATCGCCATTATGTCATGCAGTCAAACATCTTGTAGTAACATCGGTAGAACATTACGTAGGAAATCAGAATACATTGCACTATTTCGATTGCCATCGACATAATGAGGGCCAGTTATCTTTCCTCCCATAATGCCGCACCATACATTGACCCGCCAAGGTCGCTGATGTTCCACTTGTCGCAGCCATCGTGGATTTTCCGTTGCCCAACAGTGCATATTACGCCGGTTTACGTTACCGCTGTTGGTGAATGACACTTCATCGGTAAATAGAAAGGGTGCAAAAAATCTGTCATCGTCCCGTAATTTCTCTTGTGCCTAGTGGCAGAACTGTACACGATGTTCAAAGTCGTCAACATGCAATTCCTGGTGCATAGAAATGTGGTACGGGTGCCATCGATATTAATGTAGCATTCTCAACACCGACATTTTTGAGATTCCAGATTGTCGCGCAATTTGTCTGCTTCTGATGTGCGGATTAGCCGAGACAGCAGCTAAAACACCTACTTGGGCATCAACATTTGTTGCAGGTGGTGGTTGACGTTTGACATGTGGCTGAACACTTCCTGTTTCCTTAAATAACGTAACTATCCGGCGAACGGTCCGAGCGCTTGGGTGATGTCGTCCAGGATACCGAGCAGCAAACATACCACACGCCCGTTGGACATTTTGACCACAATAGCCGTACATCAACACGATATCGACCTTTTCCGCAATTGGTAAACTTTCTATTTTAACACGGGAAAAGTATCACGAAGCAAATGCCGTCCACACTGGCGGAATGTTACATGTTATCACGTACTTATACGTTTGTGGCTATTACAGCGCCATCTATCACAAAGAGAAAAAAGTGGTCCAAGGAAAAAATTCATATTTCTTTACGCACTGCACGAATATGTAATAAAAATGGGGGTTCATATTTAAAAAAAAACGCGGTTGATATCCGTTTGCCCTATGGAAACACCATTTAGCGGGCCAACCATAGGGCCATCTGGTTTCCCTCTTGAAGCTAGACGAGTTTCGTTCTTTGCAGTTTTTTCGTTTGATGCTAATTTCGTGAGATGTTTGGCAGATCACTATCAATGGACCACCCTGTATAACCATAATTTTTAGGGGTTCACCAGCAGTGTTGGAAACTTAATGTACTGAATCCAGGAACTGTATCATTGCACTGAACACTGGATGTGTCTCGGCTGTTGATATCAGCGTGCAGGACCTAAGCTATGACTCCTCAAACTCCTCTCTGGCCGGACATGGGGGTTGCACCCCTCTACCATCCTCCACACCTACAAATCCTTAATCCGTCCCATCCTCTGTTATGCCAGTCCTGCCTGGATATCTGCACCCCCCCCCCCCCCAAATTCTATAAGTCCCTCCAGATCCTTGAGCGTCATGAACTCCGCCTCACCTTCCGTTTACGCCTCCCGTCCCCCACGCGGATCCTCTATGATCTCATTCCTTTCCCCCATCTGCTCCTATTCCTCGAACATATCTGCATCCTCTACACCTCCCGCCGTCTTGCACCCCCTCACCCCCTGGTTGCTCCTCTCCTCTCCCATCCCCACCCCCTGCCACGTTGTCACCATTGTGTCCCCCCTACCCTCCATCTCTACACCCTACATCTCCTTTCCCAAGGTGGCTTCCATCAACTCCCCCTCCCAGATGATGCCCTCTCTCCCTCCATATATCCCTCCTATCAACTCTGATGCACACTCCCCCTCCTTTCCTCTGTTATTTCCCTGGGCTCCCTCTTCCCCCCTTCCGTCCTGTTTTCTCCCCACTAAACCTCTCCCTACCTCACTTCTCCTCCCGCCCTCCCCGAGTCCTTTTGTATTCCCCTCCTCTGCCTACCCCACTCCCTGTCGCGTCTGCCCAGCGCCCCCCCCCCCCTCTTATGGGTCCTCATCCTCCATCAGCTCCTTTCCTGGCTTCCCCCCTTTTTTATTTTCCCATCATCTGTCCAGTTTCCCCCCACCTGCTCTCGGCTGTGGTATGTCACATTTGCCAACTTTTTTTAGTGCAGTGTTCCAATGACTGTTCAGTGTTGTTCGTCTTTCTTGTGTTGCGACCAGAAACCATGCTGTCGCTGGGTGTGAATTTTATGTCTTTTGCGAACAGAAACCAGACTGTCGCAGTGTTTTTTTTTTTTTTTTTTAAATTGTCTGTGTATTGTTTTACCTCTCTGCTTTGTATGTATTTTCTTAGCGTCATCATCCCTCTGTTCTTTGTTTTAAGTTCCACGATTTCTTTTCGCCATGTTACTCTTTAAGTCTCCGATTTTATCGCCTGTTTTTATTATTTATTCTCTTCATCTTTCTAACAAAGTCTGTAGGCTGAAGAGCGGCATACTAAGCTGCTGCCAGCCCGCCCCCTTCGGGGGGGGGGGGAATTGAAATTCAATAAAGGAAAAAAAACTAAGCTACTTCTTCTCTTGTGGTGTAAATATTACACCGCCATCACGGCCGGTGTTCTGGCGAGCAACGGCCGGTGTTCTGACGAGCATGTCTCGCCTATTGCGCGTGTCTCGGTAGATGATGCTTCCGCTGTCTCACAAACGTTACCATCAGCTGGCATAAGCTTCAACTTTTTCGTGACAGGGAAAGAGACATACAATACCGACGGCACTCAGTATGATTGCCGTGTTGAGTGATGCAAGTCACAAGGTTTGCACTGCAAGATCATTAAAATGCTAATTATGAACATACCGTGTCCAGAAAAACAGAATCTAATTTTCTCTTGAAACGTATTTTGAGGCACTACCGGAAGGAGATAGATTTGGACTTTTCTTTTACTTATGACCATGTCTTCAACGTTTACCAATGTTAACACGTGAACAGTGCTGTCTGGTAAAAACCGCGATTGTACCACACAGAGGAGCGGTTCGCTATAGTAGTGTTAGATTTCTTAAAATACAGCTAATTTCAGTTTATTCATCCAGAATAACATCTGTCAAAGATTTTTCGTGATACACATTTTGTACTGTGACTGCTAGAGGCTACGCCATTTGATGTAGATAATCAAATTGAAAATCAAATGTAATATTCTTGTTTATACTCTGCCACATATTTTTATGTTGCCTTTCTAACCCCCCCCCCTCCCCCGATCTCTCTCACCCCCTTTCTCTCTCTCTCTCTATCTCTCCCTCTCCTTTCTCTTTCTCTCTCTCTTTCTGTGCCAACAAAGATACTAAATTTTGAAATAAGTAAACTCAACGTTGGAACAGAATTTAGGAGACCTAACTGGTTGAGCGGCCAAACACGAAACATGCAGAGAGAGTAATGTCAACCGTACGAGTTTGTACATGAGTATAAAAAATATTTACAATTTCTTAATAGAATGTATTCTACCCTCTTTTGCTTCAGTACAGTTCTAGATTCGCTTACGATAGTATAAGCGTCAATATGTTAACAGACTCGCGAACAGTGTTGGTTGCTGTTTTTTCACAGAATCGTGACGAAAGATCTGCGAAGTGTACACCACGTCATGTTTGAGTAAACGGTGGATATTTATACCAGCAGCTTTCACGTCGTTAAATGGCCACAACGGGATAGTCAGAGAAAGTCGAGGTGGCGCTAAATTTCACTGCCTCTCGCTATTTTCATGTAACATTCTCAGATGGAACACAAAAAAGAAAAGGGAGAGGACTGGAGAGTTACAGTAATCCATTTGCATTACAACATACTCGTTGTTCTGTATGAGACCGTTAACAGAGGAATATACTACGGTCACATTAGCAATTACGTTTTTCTTCCCTTTTCTTTATATTTGTTCCATGTCATTCTCCTTATTCTCTTTCGCCTCCTCCCTTTCTGCATCTACAATCAAATTATTTACTGTGACAAATATAGGTCCTAAGAATGATTATTTTACGACATTAACGAAGGAACCGTTGTTGTACCCTTAGATCTATCGAGTTCTTGAGTAAGTTATGCATATCCTTGTCCTTACAAAACATTTGAAAGTTATCCTCCGACTGGAAGTTCGTTATGAGGAAGATCAATAACGAACAGTTTGCTGACGACACAGTTTATTCAACAGATACTGCTGCATCTATGACAAAAATGATCCCCTAATGAAACTGATATAGCCTAAAAAAAAGTAATGAAAAAAGTCTAAAATTCAAGGGTATTGTTTTCACGACTTGGGTCGCACGCCGTTATTCAAATTAAAACCACCCTTCCAAGCAAAGAAGCACGTGACTGCAGATGCATTTCAAAATACACTCCTGGAAATTGAAATAAGAACACCGTGAATTCATTGTCCCAGGAAGGGGAAACTTTATTGACACATTCCTGGGGTCAGATACATCACATGATCACACTGACAGAACCACAGGCACATAGACACAGGCAACAGAGCATGCACAATGTCGGCACTAGTACAGTGTATATCCACCTTTCGCAGCAATGCAGGCTGCTATTCTCCCATGGAGACGATCGTAGAGATGCTGGATGTAGTCCTGTGGAACGGCTTGCCATGCCATTTCCCCCTGGCGCCTCAGTTGGACCAGCGTTCGTGCTGGACGTGCAGACCGCGTGAGACGACGCTTCATCCAGTCCCAAACATGCTCAATGGGGGACAGATCCGGAGATCTTGCTGGCCAGGGTAGTTGACTTACACCTTCTAGAGCACGTTGGGTGGCACGGGATACATGCGGACGTGCATTGTCCTGTTGGAACAGCAAGTTCCCTTGCCGGTCTAGGAATGGTAGAACGATGGGTTCGATGACGGTTTGGATGTACCGTGCACTATTCAGTGTCCCCTCGACGATCACCAGTGGTGTACGGCCAGTGTAGGAGATCGCTCCCCACACCATGATGCCGGGTGTTGGCCCTGTGTGCCTCGGTCGTATGCAGTCCTGATTGTGGCGTTCACCTGCACGGCGCCAAACACGCATTCGACCATCATTGGCACCAAGGCAGAAGCAACTCTCATCGCTGAAGACGACACGTCTCCATTCGTCCCTCCATTCACGCCTGTCGCGACACCACTGGAGGCGGGCTGCACGATGTTGAGGCGTGAGCGGAAGACGGCCTAACGGTGTGCGGGACCGTAGCCCAGCTTCATGGAGACGGTTGCGAATGGTCCTCACCGATACCCCAGGAGCAACAGTGTCCCTAATTTGCTGGGAAGTGGCGGTGCGGTCCCCTACGGCACTGCGTAGGATCCTACGGTCTTGGCGTGCATCCGTGCGTCGCTGCGGTCCGGTCCCAGGTCGACGGGCACGTGCACCTTCCGCCGACCACTGGCGACAACATCGATGTACTGTGGAGACCTCACGCCCCACGTGTTGAGCAATTCGGCGGTACGTCCACCCGGCCTCCCGCATGCCCACTATACGCCCTCGCTCAAAGTCCGTCAACTGCACATACGGTTCACGTCCACGCTGTCGCGGCATGCTACCAGTGTTAAAGACTGCGATGGAGCTCCGTATGCCACGGCAAACTGGCTGACACTGACGGCGGCGGTGCACAAATGCTGCGCAGCTAGCGCCATTCGACGGCCAACACCGCGGTTCCTGGTGTGTCCGCTGTGTCGTGCGTGTGATCATTGCTTGTACAGCCCTCTCGCAGTGTCCGGAGCATGTATGGTGGGTCTGACACACCGGTGTCAATGTGTTCTTTTTTCCATTTCCAGGAGTGTATATTATCCGTTTTTACAAAAATATCTCGATATGGTAACAGTAGGATACATAAACTGACATGTTTTGCTTCTTCGGGAAATACTTGCAGCAGATACTACTGACATTTGTCCGGTATTATTCGCAACTCTCCACTTGCGGCATAACGTCGATTATCAGCCTTAACTCTACAGTAAGCGGCAACTGAAGGGCTCCTCGACCCATTCGTAGGGATTATCTCGCTCTGTGGTCGAGATTAAACACTACATTTACGTCATAAATGGAGCACTGTACTTCGAAACTGCAGCTTGTTTGGGTGAATGGGATCACTTGGCACTAGACGTAACTTTTAGAACGTGCAATTGTGCAGCACCGTTTCTATATTTTCTCCCGCAAATTTAAAGGGCAATAAACAGTAACTGCCAGTTTAATCCGTGAGGTAAACGTTTCGTAGGTTGTAATCACACGGAACAAACTATCCTCTGATATAGGATTCCACCCCGTATATCAAACTAGTTAACTGCTTATTGACTCATATGTGATCAACGCCTATCACACTGAAAGCGAATAAAAACGATTTATGTCGTCAACGTTAGCACAGCAAGCAGTCATAAAACTTGGGACGAGGACACTTACTCCAAGAATGATGGGAACTGGTCAGGTGTACAGAATGTGTTTCAATGGCAAAAAGTGACAAATGCAACAACAGCAACAACACTAACAATTGATACGTAGATGGTGAAATAGTATCTCAAACATCAATTATTACCGACTTGTGTTTCAATATCTCCATAGTATCTGTCTAGAATTCTGCTACCCAATTTTTGCGTGTTTTCACGAAAGAGACTGGTACTCATATATCTGACGCATTACCAACTCATCAGCATTCTCCAGGTTACTGGAAAAGAGCTTCAAAATATTTCTTGTTTTGGATAAACTCTGATATAATTTGTATTTTACATTAACCTAATCGCCGGCCCCTGTGGCCGAGCGGTTCTAGGTGCTTCAGTCCGGAACCGCGCTGCTGCTACGGTCGCAGGTTCGAATCCTGCCTCGGGCATGGATGTGTGTGATGTATTCAGGTTAGTTAGCTTTAAGTAGTTCTAAGTGTAGGGGACTGATGACCTGAGATGTTAAGTCATATAGTGCTGAGAGCCATTTGAACCATTAACCTAATCCCATTACTCACCTCCATAAACTCAACTTTCAGAGAATTATATGGACTATTAACAGTACATTTTCAAGTAGATCGCATGTTGTGACATCTCGATTGTGTTCTCCTCAAATTAAGAAACAGTATGAAATGTCGACATTGTTCACTCAGTACGACACCAAAGTTATAAACAGGAGTCCACGTACAGTATATTCTCTGTCCATAATTTTCGTCTAGCATCAGTGTTTTAAGATCCTGCAATTAACTGACATAGTTTTTTGATCGATCATTGCAAAAGTGTTCATCGATTCATACATCATGTTCTGTCTATCTCATAACGAAGAATATATCCTTCTCGGATGTAGAACGAGTCGTGTAAAGGCAGAAGCAACCACTGCTGGCTTCTCCTCTAAAGTATACAAACAAGAAGTTATGGCTAACACTAAACACCCGAAAAATTACAATTATGGCAGTCACTTCGGGATCAGACTGAATGTGTATATTATGAGAAAAACAGTTACTTTGGAAAGAGTGTCTGCATCTCCCATACTATTTATATATTATTATGTAATACTACAAAGCATATGAATATCATACAGATCACCATTACCTTTCTATGGCCAGAAAAATATGGATTGTCTGATACAAACAAGAGGTAGGTAGAATTTATATTCTTGAGTCCATGTATTCGGATATATTGTGAGAGCAGCTAAAGAGGTATTCTTTTACTTTCTGATACATTGCTTGAGTATACGCAGTTTCCCACCTGAGGTCCAATACCAATCTGTTACTAATCTTTGCTTCATAGTACAGAGATTCTGCACGCTAGGGGCAGTTGCATAATTGGCAACTATGTGAAAATTTGGTAACTTTGTGTCGAATGGGCAACTGAACATCTTGCATAGATCTCTGTATGTCTGTCTGTCTATCGAACTGTTAACATCCATTTCTCAGGGACGGATAGACGTTTCAAGCTGAAATATATGTCACATACTACAGTCACAAGATACGACCATTTATGCCACATATTTTGATACTCCCATACTCACTCGTTAATATCTGTAATTTACTTCCCGTTGACGCAGAATCATGTAATTTGTCAAGAAGCAAGGATTAACAGTACACGCCAACGAAAAAATTCGAGAATTGTTAATTTGTAACTACATACACGAAAAAAATAAGTTTTTGCTTTGTTATCCGGTAGTCTGTCTGCCACCCTGTTAACACATCTTTTTCTCAAAGTATAAAGTTAAAATTTACGTCACCTTTTAAGTTATTTGGTCCTTATGCAGTGTAAAGGTTCTAAGCTTCTAAGACATTGCAATAAAATATAACAGCTTTTTATGCCACATATTTTAATACTGGGAAACTCACTCATCAAAATTTATAGGGTGCTTCCCGTCGACTTATAAACATGAAATTTTGCAAGGATGAAGGATTTACAATTTAAATCGAGGGAAAAAGGTCCAAAAATTCTTAATTTGTAACTACATCACACGAGGAAACTATGTTTCGTCATTTGTTATTCGATCGTCTGTTTGTCTGTTAACACTTCTTTTATTGTGGGACAGGTAGACGTATCAAATTAAAATTTGTCACATATCAAGGTCTCAAGTTAAAGTCCCTTGGCTGTGTGAACAGTTTAAGCTTCTAAGTCACACCAAGTCAAAAGTTATGGCCGTTTGTGATACCTACAGTTAAAACGTTCTTGAAAGTCTTGGAATTTTCGGGATCAACATTTTGCCAGCATCAGTATCAATAGCAAGCAAAAATCGTTGTGTTCTCGATTTTCGGGATGGATGAACTGTATACATACATAATTAAATTTGTAAAGAAACTCTGAAAACTCAAGTTCTACTCGCACATGGTCATTTTTGTTTCTAGAAGTCTTGCAATTTTCGTGCAGTCGTCTACGGCAACCCCACTGGTACTTATGATTAATCCTGCAAGTGTAAGAATCCTTAGGTTACTGGTGAATTTTCTGGAAGATCATTAGTTATCAGCATTACGCAGTATTCATATTGCACGCCTCTGTAGAATAAGAACTTTTATAATTTATCTGCAATGTGTTTGAAGACTATGCCGTAGAACAGAAATGGGTGAAAGAGAACAGACTATATTAGTATTATCTGTAGGTTAAGACAGTGAGAGAGTGCAAAGCATGAGATTTTCGGTTATCAACATGCTAGTGCCACCTTAGTTTATTATTCATTTGGATATTCAGGAACATAGCGCATGGAACCTGCCCATGGATTCATATTTCTGGTACTTGAAAGCTATTTTTATATGTTTATACTTGCGTAATATGAATTTTTGCAACATTTGGACCTATGAGGTTATTCTCCTGAATGTGTCTGGTATAGATGTGTTTCGAAACTTTGTCAGTATACATGTTTCATCAGAGAATATCACTGTTTTTGAGGACATCTCCAGTGTTAATGGTAAATCATTGAAGTAAAGCAAGAACAGGGTAGGGCCACACAATGAACTTTGCTACACACCATATTTTACTTTCCCCTCCCTGAATTTATTCTAGGCAAGAAAGAGGGAAAAGATGTTTGAAACACAAGAACGTAGTGGTTTTGTCAGTCTACATATTTAGACTCATGGGAGCTGCAAGATTGACTGTTATTAAAAAGTAGCGCATTACGTAATCACAGGAGGAAGTGGAGTTTCCAGAATACTCCTTGATCCATAGCGTCAACTACACACATTCGCAAGTGATCTTTCCGCACTATGACATGATGCTTTCTACCGTAGCTGTACGAAGTGCCACGTATCAAACTACTTGGCAGGCGCAGCGTAGTCATATTGTGAAGCATTCAACAGTACGTCGCCCACGCCTCTATTTATCACCTCCACATACCTTTCTCCAAGCTTCTGTGTATCTATCGCGAATTTATTGTTTTTTGCTCCAGGGAGGATCAATATGACCATTCTGGGAGAAAAAATGGGCACGAATTTGCGCAGCCAAAGAAAGGAATCGATAATGGACAAACTGGATATCAAATTGACCACGGGGAGATCTAGTTTTACAAAGAGAGGTTAAAATGCGTGAATTCAATTAAGGCAAACGTAAGTGGTTATTATAGGGAAAACTGAAGTATTCCATGAACAGCAGCTACCTGTTTGTTGTTGTAGTGGTCTTCAGTCCTGAGACGTGTTTGATGCAACTTTCCATGCTACTCCATCCTGTGCAAGCTTCTTCATCTCCCAGTACCTACTGCATCCTACATCCTTCTGAATCTGCTTAGTGTATTCATCTCTTAGACTCCCTCTACGATTTTTACCCTCCACGCTGCCCTCCAGTACTAAATTGGTGATCCCTTCATGACTCAGAACATGTCCTACCAACCGATCACTTCTTCTAGTCAAGTTGTGCCACAAACTCCTCTGCTCCCCAATTCTATTCAATACCTCCTCATTAGTTATGTGATCTACCCATCTAATCTTCAGCATTCTTCTGTAGCACCACAATACAAAAGCTTCTATTCTCTTTTTCTCTAAACTATTCATCGTCCATGTTCCACTTCCATACATGGCTACACTCCACACAAATACTTTCAGAAACGACTTCCTGACACTTAAATCGCTACTCGATGTAAACAAATTTTACTTCTTCAGAAACACTTTCCTTGCCTTTGCCAGTCTACATTTTATATCCTCTCTACTTCGACTATCATCAGTTACTTTGCTCCCCAAATTGCAAAACTCCTTTACTACTTTAAGTGTCTCATTTCCTAATCCAATTCCCTCAGCTTCACCCGATTTAATTCGACTACATTCCATTATCCCCGTTTTGCTTTTGTTGATGTTCATCTTATACCCTCCTTTTAAGACACTGTCCATTCCGTTCAACTGCTCTTCCAAGTCCATCGCTGTCTCTGACAGAATTACAATGTCATCGCAAACCTCAAAGTTTTTATTTCTTCTCCATGTACACTCCTGGAAATGGAAAAAAGAGCACATTGACAACGGTGTGTCAGGCCCACCATACTTGCTCCTGACACTGCGAGAGGGCTGTACAAGCAATGATCACACGCACGGCACAGCGGACACACCAGGAACCGCGGTGTTGGCCGTCGAATGGCGCTAGCTGTGCAGCATTTGTGCACCACCGCCGTCAGTGTCAGCCAGTTTGACGTGGCATACGGAGCTCCATCGCAGTCTTTAACACTGGTAGCATGCCGCGACAGCGTGGACGTGAACCGTATGTGCAGTTGACGGACTTTGAGCGAGGGCGTATAGTGGGCATGCGGGAGGCCGGGTGGACGTACCGCCGAATTGCTCAACACGTGGGGCGTGAGGTCTCCACAGTACATCGATGTTGTCGCCAGTGGTCGGCGGAAGGTGCACGTGCCCGTCGACCTGGGACCGGACCGCAGCGACGCACGGATGCACGCCAAGACCGTAGGATCCTACGCAGTGCCGTAGGGGACCGCACCGCCACTTCCCAGCAAATTAGGGACACTGTTGCTCCTGGGGTATCGGCGAGGACCATTCGCAACCGTCTCCATGAAGCTGGGCTACGGTCCCGCACACCGTTAGGCCGTCTTCCGCTCACGCCCCAACATCGTGCAGCCCGCCTCCAGTGGTGTCGCGACAGGCGTGAATGGAGGGACGAATGGAGACGTGTCGTCTTCAGCGATGAGAGTCGCTTCTTCCTAGGTGCCAATGATGGTCGTATGCGTGTTTGGCGCCGTGCAGGTGAGCGCCACAATCAGGACTGCATACGACCGAGGCACACAGGGCCAACACCCGGCATCATGGTGTGGGGAGCGATCTCCTACACTGGCCGTACACCACTGGTGATCGTCGAGGGGACACTGAATAGTGCACGGTACATCCAAACCGTCATCGAACCCATCGTTCTACCATTCCTAGACCGGCAAGGGAACTTGCTGTTCCAACAGGACAATGCACGTCCGCATGTATCCCGTGCCACCCAACGTGCTCTAGAAGGTGTAAGTCAACTACCCTGGCCAGCAAGATCTCCGGATCTGTCCCCCATTGAGCATGTTTGGGACTGGATGAAGCGTCGTCTCACGCGGTCTGCACGTCCAGCACGAACGCTGGTCCAACTGAGGCGCCACGTGGAAATGGCATGGCAAGCCGTTCCACAGGACTACATCCAGCATCTCTACGATCGTCTCCATGGGAGAATAGCAGCCTGCATTGCTGCGAAAGGTGGATATACACTGTACTAGTGCCGACATTGTGCATGCTCTGTTGCCTGTGTCTATGTGCCTGTGGTTCTGTCAGTGTGATCATGTGATGTATCTGACCCCAGGAATGTGTCAATAAAGTTTCCCCTTCCTGGGACAATGAATTCACGGTGTTCTTATTTCAATTTCCAGGAGTGTATTTTAATACCTACTCCGAATTTTTCTTTTTTTCCTTTACTGCTTGCTCAATATACAGATTGAATAACATCGGGGAGAGGCTACAACCCTGTCTCACTCCCTTTCTAATCACTGGTTCCCTTTCATGTCCTTTGACCCTTATAACTGCCATCTGCTTTCTGTACAAATTGTAAATAGCCTTACGCTCCCTCTGTTTTACCGCTGCCAACTTCAGAATTTGAAAGAAAGCATTCCAGTCAACATTGTCAAAAGCTTTCTCTAAGTCTATAAATGCTGGAAACGTAGGTTTGCCTTTCCTTAATCTATCTTCTAAGATAAGTCGTAGGGTCAGTATTGCCTCACGTGTTCCAACATATCCACGGAATCCAAACTGATCTTCCCCGAGGTCGGCTTCTACCAGTTTTTCCATTCGTCTGTAAAGAATTCACGTTAGTATTTTGCAGCTGTGACTTATTAAACTGATAGTTCAGTAATTTTCACATAAGTCAACACCTGCTTTCTTTGGGATTGGAATTATTATATTCTTCGTGAAGTCCGAGCGAATTTCGCCTGTCTCATACATCTTGCTCACCAGACGGTAGAGTTTTGTCAAGACTGGCTCTCTCAAGGCTGTCATTAGTTCTAATGGAATGTTGTATACTCCCGGGGCCTTGTTTCGACTTAGGTCTTTCAGTGCTCTGTCAAACTCTTCACGTAGTATCGTGTCTCCCATTTCATCCTCACCTACCTCCTCTTCCATTTCCATAATATTGTCGTTAAGAACATCGCCCCTGTATAGACCCTCTATATGCTTCTTCGACCTTTCTGCTTTCCCTTCTTTGCTTAGAACTGGGTTTCCATCTGAGCTCTTGATATTCATACAAGTGGTTCTCTTTTCTCCAAAGGTCTCTTTAATTTTCCTGTAGGCAGTATCTATCTTACCCCTCGTGAGATAAGCCTCTACATCCTTACATTTGTCCTCTAGTAATCCCTGCTTAGCCGTTTTGCACTTCCTGTCGATCTCATTTTTGAGACGTTTGTATTCCTTTGTGCCTGATTCACTTACTGCATTTTTGTATTTTCTCCTTTCATCAGTTATATTTAGTATCTCTTCTGTTACCCAAGAATTTCTACTATCCCTCGTCTTTTTACCTACTTGATCCTCTGCTGCCTTCACTATTTCATTCCTCAAAGCTACACATTCTTCTTCCACTGTATTTCTTTCCCCTATTTCTGCCAATTGTTCCCTTATGCTCTCCCTGAAACTCTGTACAACCTCATCAATAAACACTTCCGGGCTAAGTTGCCGTGGTCGATCTGTAAAACTTCTTCTACCTAACGTTTCGTTCTGTACAACCTATACAAATGAAATGTCCAAAAGGTTATTTCTTCAAGGCATAGCTATTCCTGTTTCCGTCACTCCCCATAAAAGCATCAACATGGTCCAGGGGATCATTATCCATCGCGATCTCCTGTTCCAGTCTGAAGACGAGCTCCGCGCCAATTTAGAACGGCTGGGTGTTCATTTCATCTAGCTCGTTTACAGGGGATGCAAAGACAACAAGGCTGCTACCAGTGCCTTCATCTTGACCTTTGAGGGTAATTCGTTGCATGAAAATATCAAGGCGATGGTTCACCGCTGTGGCGTTCAACCAAACGTCCCTCCTCATATGTGGTGCTATAAGTGTCTTCCTGCTGTACTTCCAGCACTACATGCCGAAACTGCGGAAGTCCACTGCACCCAGATACTCCATGTGCGCCTCCTCCCACTTGCATCAACTATGTAGAGCATCACTTCACCTGCTCACCAGACTACCCAGCACTCCAAAAGGAGCGGAAAATCAAGTTTTGCAAGACGCTGGACCGGTTGACTTGCACAGAGGCTAAACGTAAATTTGAAAGCTTACACCCCATTTGGCTGCACCTACGTCACAGTCGTCGTCCCAGTTGCCAGTGTTTCCTCACTCTGTGCCACGAGCAGTGGGTCCTCTGGCCCATCATAATACATCTGCCCCCTTGGTGGTAGGGGGCAAATCTTCAGCTGTTACTCGCTAAGCACCTACTTCGGTCACAAGCAACAGTCTCCTCCGGTTCCTCTCGTGCGCGAGTGGTCCCTAGGTGCCCTCTCTCCTAAGGTCACCACTAATGCCACAGCGGACACTAGTCAGTGGCTCAAGGAGCCAAAAGCTGCTGCACAAATAGCTTCACGGTCTTCCACCATGCCTGAAGCTGCTTCGGAGAAGCGAAAGAGCAAGCAAACTAAGAAGAAGTCTGCTAAGGAACAGGACCCTCTGGTGGCCCTAACACCACTACTCCCTATCAGTTCTGCATCTGAGGATGCAGTGGAGATCTCAGCGTCCCCTGTGGACCTGGATATTAGTAATGCCTTATCCACCATAGAAATGGCTAAAAAAAAAAAATCAAAGGGAAGTCGTCTAAGCCGATTTTCTCTTTTACATATTCATTTTTGTTTCTTTCCCTACCAATACCGTCGGTAATCTTACCATTTATTACGTCATTTATGCAACGTGGCAGAACTATGGAACCGTAGTTTTGGCACACCTCAACTCTGCTGTCAAATCTATAGAAGCGATTCAAACAGATCCATAAAAACAATAAGACGACTTGAGCACGAATAAAAACAAACTATGTCCAAGAATGCTGTAGACTTATGTACCGATGCTTAACTCCTCACCGCCATGTCAGGATTCTGTTTTCCTCTTTTATTTATTACTATTAACGTTAGCAATTAACGGACATGGGGCCGACAGAACAAGAACCTCTTCTTCCAGTCCTAAAATGAGTCTGCCAGAAATCGGATGTTTAGTGTCATGATGAACCACTCTATCTTGCAAATGAGAGGCAATACATATCGACTAAACAAAGTGCTCCGTTCCAGTGAGGATGCAGCAGGTAATGTGCTAGTAGTTGATCCTTACAGTTGCAGCCCACAAACTGAAAGTCTTTGCTAGTGACTGGAGATCAGCGACACGTACGGATTTTCTTCACTCCAGATCTTTGTTACTTCCTTAGCTGAAGAAACCGTCTCTGAAATTGGCGATGTCTGATGATTGTCAAACCCAAAACAAGCTTGTTCCCTCAAAGTAGCGTGTAATTTTGTATCTTACACCAGTACTTCAGGCAGATTTTATGACGTTTACAAAGACTCGAACTGCAGCCGTTCCTTGTGCGCTGGGAAACAAAGTGCTTTGGGATTACTCACATCCATTAATTACATGTGACATCACTAGTCTTTGTCTATGTCCCTGCACAGTGCAGCTGAAATGGGTTCTTTGTGGACTACTGTAAGCAACTAGAGAATGTATTGTTTCTTGAACAACTTCTTATAGTGCCATCACCATTCCAGATTTGACCGATAAATAAAGCTAACGGTTCTCCACAAGATAACACATAACACTCTGTCACAGTGTTGTCTGCCAGACAGACAACATATGCTGTATGTATGACGTAAGAAAATTCAGCGATGTAAAAGAATCCGGATGTACCTGAGGATCGTCATCGGAAAACCAAGTCTCTAAAATAAAAGTAACTGAGGCAGTGTACCATAGTTTATTTTGGTATATTCTTTACATACTTATTGTATTACACTACTGGCAATGAAAACTGCTACACCACGAAGATGACGTTCTACAGACAAATTTAACCGCCCGGAAGAAGATGCTGTGATATGCAAATGATTAGCCTTTCAGAACATTCACACAAGGTTAGCGCCGGTGGCGACGCCTACAACTTGCTGACATGAGGAAAGTTTCCAACCGATTTCACATACACAAACAGCAGTTGACCGGCGTTGCCTGGTGAAACATTGTTGTGATGCCTCTTGTAAGGATGAGAAATGCGTACCTTCATGTTTCCGACTTTGATATAAGTCGGATTGTAGCCTATCGTAATTGGGGTTTATCGTATCGTGACATTGCTGCTCGCGTTGGTCGAGATCCAATGAATATGGAATCGGTAGGTTCAGGAGGGTAGTACGGAACGCCCTGCTGGATCCCAACGGCCTCGTATCACTAGCAGTCGAGATGACAGGCATCTTATCTGCATGGCTGTAACGGATCGTGCAGCCGCGTCTCGATCCCTGAGTCAACAGATGGGGACGTTTGCAAGACAACAACCATCTGCACGAACAGTTCCACTACGTTTGCAGCAGCATGGACTATCAGATCGGAGACCATGGCTGCGGTTACCCTTGACGCTGCATCACAGACAGGAGCGCCTGCGATGGTGTACTTAACGACGAACCTGGGTGCACGAATGGCAAAACGTCATTTTTTCGGACGAATCCAGAGTCTGTTTACAGTATCATGATGGTCTCATCGGTGTTTGGCGACATCGCGGTGAACGCACATTTGAATCGTGTATTCGTCATCGCCATACTGGCTTATCACCCGGTGTGATGGTATGGGGTGCCATTGGTTACACGTCTTGGTCACCTCTTGTTCGCATTCACGGCACTTTGGGCAGTGGACGTTACGGCTCAGATGTGTTACGACCCGTGGCTCTAGCCTTGATTCGATCTCTGCGAGACCTTACCTTTCAGCAGGATAATGCACGACCGCATGTTGCAGGTCCTTTACGGGCATTTACCGTGTACAGAAATTGTTCGACTGCTGCCCTGGCCAGCACATTCTCCTGATCTCTCACCGACTGAAAACGTCTGGTCAATGGTGGCCGAGCAACTCGCTCGTCACAATACGCCAGTCACTACTCTAGATGAACTGTGGCATCGTGTTGAAGCTGCATGGGCAGCTGTACCTGTACACGCCATCCAAGCTCTGTTTGATTCAATGCCCAGGCGTATCAAGGCCGTTATTACGGCCAGAGGTAGTTGTTCTGGGTACTGATTTCCCACGATCTATGCACCCAAATTGCGTGAAAATGTAATCACATGTCAGTTCTAGAATAGAATATTTGTCAATGAATACCCGTTTATGATCTGCATTTCTTCTTGCTGTAGCAATTTTAATGGTCAGTAGTTTATTAACTTGTGATTTTGTAATGTTAATCACTTGAACACGTTATCTACAAAAATGTTTTTTCTGAAATTCCACTGCTCTACACTAATTATTATTTGGTGCTGCGATTTTTCTCCGTCAGTGTACTTTATATTTGTTTCTAAATTTAAATTCGTATCATATTTTCTTCGTATTTTAGGAAGCAAGTTACCTTAATTCATATGTTAACGACACTACAGCTATTCATTATTTCTTCACTTTACCGGAACTAACTGGGTCGAGAGTACCATAATACTAGCAAAGAAGGGAAAATAAACACTGGACCGTTTTCGAGATAACGTCGAATGTGTGAGTGCAAGCCCCTGATGACTTCGGTATGTTATACTTAGTGCAAACATTTATAAATGTAAAGTGAGTGAGTTACGAATGCTTTCAAAACAGTCCCAAATCATATCCTAAATCTATACAAGGCTGTAAATTAGCTGCTCTGTTATTTCAGCTGTGTCAGCGGAAGTGCTGTGCAGTTAATTTTTGATGTGTCGCCGGACAGTAGTATCTAGAGAATTCAGTTCTCTGAGGCCGAAGTGTAGGATATGACCCACCTATCCGTCTTGGACCATATTAGCGCATCAGATGACGTCTAGCAGAATGGGCTGGTGCCCCATCGTGCATTTACAACGTTCCAAAACCAAGGGCAACATGTAGCAGTTCGGCCCAATAACATATAGACTTAGTTTAAAATTTTCCACATCAGGTATGAGTGCCATTAAACCAGTAGTCAATGTATTTTTCTGCTAACACATTGGTTTTATTCAGGGTTGGAATATACCATATTATTTTCCACTCTTTTAGCTAAAAAACCCTATTTTTCAACATAGTCTCCTTTCCACGCGATGGCCTTACGCAATCTGGTGACGTCGAAACCAACTTCCTGCTGCCTCAATAACCTCCCCATCATCCATGCACTTCTTCTTGGGAAGTGCATTCTTCATTGGACCAAATAGGTGGAAGTCGTAAAGTGCGAGTTCCGGGCTGTAGGATGTCATGCGCCACCTTCTTGAGATGATGATAGACGCCTCGCCACCTGCCAGGTCGTGGCAGGCACTCTTTAAGCGACTATGAATATCTACGATGCTCTGGTTTTCTGCTAAAAGAAACTGGATGACATTTCTCTGCTTGGAACGCACCTCCGTTACAGACACCTGCGTGTAGCACCGCCTCCTCTCTGAACTTCATGA
Organism: Schistocerca nitens; assembly: GCF_023898315.1. Classification (NCBI taxonomy): domain Eukaryota; kingdom Metazoa; phylum Arthropoda; class Insecta; order Orthoptera; family Acrididae; genus Schistocerca; species Schistocerca nitens. Next base: position 194,084,517 of record NC_064620.1, on the reverse strand, counting down.
AGCTAAAGGGCTGAAGCGGGAATATTTCACGAAGTCGCACAACAAAGTCCAAATTTTTTTCTACCGAATTTTGACGAGAAAAAAACTTGTTCCATTACTTTTTGAACGCACCTCGTATATTTGAGTTGCGAAGACCGTTATTTGACAAGGAAGGCACATTCGCGTAAATGTTGGTTTTTCATGTTTACTGTAAGATTTTGCTTCTGTTAACGTATACTTATGCAAATGTAAGACACGTACTGAAAGTATAAAATGCCTGTTATGTATCAGATATGAGATGACTCTGACTTCTCAGTGTTATCTTACTATATTAGTTTTGGAGAGTCCTTTAGACATTTCCATGATCCTGGAAGTTAGCAGTGTCGCAGACCGAACTTCTAATGTAACAATAGTGCACAGGGCAACTGAATAATTTGGATCACGATGCGCTTCAACTGGAAATCTCAACGGCTGCCATTTTTCGCCGTCCTTTAGAAAAATACATCTCTAAACGTGAGATACAAACCACTAATGGCGTTCGTAATAAGGCTGCTTCATTACTCAAACGATATTTTGGTTTTCTACTATAGAACGGTGTAGCTCTACACACACTGGTCGCATATTCGAGAAGAACGAGATTCATGCCATTGTATGTCGTCTTGAACGATGGTTCTCACTGTTTCCATCACACTGTTGAAGTCAATACTTGAATGTTTCAAATTGAAACAAGGTAGATTTCCTTCCAGTCCTGTTTCTGGTCTCGCTGTAAGGTGGCTTGCGGAGTACAGATGTAGTCGTTATTTAGTTACCTACCTTCCTCCGGAATCTATCCACCGTTCTTGGGCAGTACATACGCTAGAAATTAATGAATGAAAACACGAAATTGAAACTCCTAAAAATCTTGAATCAGGCCATCAAGACCGCTTGATGCCGACAGTCCGCCACTTCGTCCTTTGCCTTGTGGCGTCTTGTGGATGCGGTATGGAGAAACACAGGGTCAATACACAGATCTTCTTGCTGTTGTCGGCGTTTTAGCTTAGAGCCCCTATCTCTCAATCAAGTAGCTCCTCATTTGCCATTACGAGCTGAGTGCTCCACAGTCCAGTCCTCCCACCGAGGTAAATCTTTGGCAGTACCAGGAATCGAACACGGGCTCTCAGCATAGCAGCCGTCTGCACTGACCACTCATCTACGGAGGCGGACAGAATTTCACTAGAAGTTGATTAAATTGTCGCAAAAATTGTATCACAAAACTTCCTGACTTCAAAATTGAGTGCAAAACCGAGACATGAATTCAGTTTCGAATCACTGCAACTCTCCTGCCAAATAAACCATGCAAGCAGGACTCACAGTTCCTGAGGTATAGGATTACTAGTTAGTATTTAGTTCCATTAAGACCTAAGAGACTACATCAAATTGTCCTGATAGGCAGAAAGCTAGAATTTGTGCTGCCTACAGAGCCATCCTCTGAAACGGGAGTAATAATTGGTGTGACGCAGTGCAGAGTAATTTCTCCGTTGCTACTCATGTGGCTTATTAATCATTTAGTGGATAATATTAAACGAAACTTTAGCTGATAAAACAGTTTTTCGCCATATTTCACCTCGCAAAAAGTACACTGAAGTTCTCGACAACATATCAGACTTGTTTAAAAACTAGGAGCTAATTTTCAATCTATGTGTATAAAAATAAAGTTTGTCATTTCCAGAAATTTAAAAGCATGGTATTCAATCGCTATAGAATTAATGATTCACAGTAACAGTCGGTCACGTCACAAACATTTTGGAGCAATAATGTGTGGATACATGAAGTGAAACGCCAACATAGTCTGAGTTGTATATAAATCAAATGGAAAGCTCCAATTAGTTGGGACTGTACTGGGAATCTACAACTTGTCTACAAAAAGAGAATGCGCACAGAACATTTCTGTTGCTAATGTGTATGATCTCCGTATTGACTCTCTGTTATACAGAGAAGGGCTGTGCAAATGATCATACTCAAGCAGCTCATCCATATTCAACTAGCAACTAGACTTCAGAGAAAAATATTTCTATGGTTTTTTGAAGACTTACTATAGAATTTTCGTGCTGTTCCGTTCCTTTTTATTCTTTTACGTTTCGTGGAATGTCTTAATGATTGCAAGAATCTTTGTGGACTTAATTCTAAACTCTTCGGTGCTTAGGTTTTTATACTTCTTACTCTGACTATCTTAATAGATCCTGTTTGTGGGAAGTGCCTCACTTCATGATGATTGAGCCATAGGCTAACTAAAGAACGCTATCCTACTTCAGTTCGTATCCATTTCTCTTTTACTTCTCCAGACAATAATTGTAACTTCATCCTTATTTCTATTTTACGGATTTTCGAGACTCTAAACAGTACTTAGATGGGTCTAAGATGTATTACATCGTAGTGTTTTAATCTAGTAGGCCTATTTTATGAAATGGTTGTAAACAACTATGTTCACAGTTTCCTGAACATAAGTTTATGTTTTCGACTAAATTCAGGGTTCAATGAGATTATGTACCATAATTTTTTTCAAATAACTTACATATTTTATTCCTTTTTGATATTTTGTTATCTGTTTAGATAGTTAATGTCAACTGGAGGATTTGACACATTACGACATTTGTCTTACTTGCATGCCGAAAGTCGGTAACAACTAGTCGCTCTCGCAGCTTTGAAATCAGCTCCTGCGATACGTGCACATCGCCACCTCTACGCCGCTACAATGATAAATAACGGTATCGGTCAAGGAGTATTTTCACTGGCAGTACGGTCTAAGAGCAATATGCAGTGACTTGCATGCATTTCTACATGTCGACATACATATCAGTGCGTACTGGACTTCCAGCCGCTATTACAGCTCTCCGATCTTCTCCTACTATTAAAGAATTTGAACCAGAACATTTTAAGAAACGGGCATATCTGAGAGATTTCGCGATCTGCTAAGAAAATTGAATGGTCTATCACGGTACAAATGCATTCTTCAAGGCATCTTTCCAGTGAAAATGAAGGACCTTGAAGTACGACAGCTTGCACAGAGACATAAAGAACCTCCTCTTCTACTTCTTTGAAGAATTAATGTGTTTACCCAATCTTATGATTATCGGACTGGTGAACCTAGTTCGGTACGTTAGGTATGCAGGCGTCCATTAAACGGGGCCATGTGCCTTAACACTTGTAAGTAGGCTGTTTAGGTTTCTTTATTGGTAACGCCACGTAGCGCTCTGTATGAAAATCACTGGCTGTGCTGTGTGCAGTCTGTGGCTGATTTGCGTTGTTGTTTGCTATTGTACTGTTGGGCAGCTGGATGTGAACAGCGCGTAGTGCTGCGCAGTTGGAGGTGAGCCGCCAGCAGTGGTGGATGTGGGGAGAGAGATGGCGGAGTTTTGAGAGCGGATGATCTGGACGTGTGCCCATCAGAGACAGTAAATTTTTAAGACTGGATGTCATTAACTGATATATATATATATATATATATATATATATATATATATATATATATATATATATATATATATATGACTTTTGAACACTATTAAGGTAAATACATTGTTTGTTCTTTATCAAAATCTTTCATTTGCTAGCTATGCCTATCAGAAGTTAGTGACTTCAGTAGTTAGAATCTTTTATTTAGCTGGCAGTATTGGCGCTCGCTGTATTGCAGTAGTTCGAGTAACGCAGATTTTTGTGAGGTAAGTGATTCATGAAAGGTATAGGTTATTGTGAGTCAGGGCCATTTTTTTGTATGGATTATTAAAAGTCAGATTGCGTTGTGCTAAAAATATTGTGTGTCAATTTAGTCATGATCAGAATAAGTAAAGTGAGAAATGTCTGAGTATGTTGTTCTGCTCAGCTGTTTGAAAATCTAATAATGTAATGGGTTTACCAGCATAGTAATTCACTAATATATCTAAGGGGACGTTGCACACTCTGTATTATATGTGGCGAGGAAATTGTGTTTAATGATACTTCTTAAATGATTTAAATCACTCAATTTTAAAAAAAATCTGATATTTCACTTGTTCCTAGTTAATGGACCCCTATCAGTATCAGCCTACCTATCCAGTCTCAATCATGCTGATTTCAGTTGCTTGAGTCTACTGCCTGAAATTGTTCAGGACTTCGGCCAATACTCAGTTTTTAGATAAGATCGTCTAAGATACTAAATTACACTGCGCTGCTAATGGCTACTCAGAACTCACGATTTTACGTAATTTTGTTTACAATCCTTCATCTCATGAATATTCAATCAGTCACACCACTCAAATACTCATCTTAATGACTTTCTAATTCATTATACTTTTGTATCAAAATTTTGATAGTGGTTATAGATCTCAGACTGACAATCACTTCTGACCATTAGTTACCGACTAACTCACTCACTGACGTCTCGAAAGCGCTGGCTAGTCTATCTGGTATTCCCCGGCCGCTGGTGCGATATTCGAGAACCAGAAATATCGCAGCCACCAGAAATATCGAACTTCGGTGAGGATGTCAATAATGTATCATTCAAAGGTGGACAATTTAGCGGTCATTCTTCCCACGCTCCACCGTAGAAACTGAGCTGGTGGCGTAATGAACACTGAATTACGACTCGGGAGGACGATGGTTCAAATGTTAGGTTTTCTTAATCAGGTGGGGCAAATACCGGGATGGTTCATTTGAAGAGGGCAAGACCGATTCCAGTCTCTAAACTTCACTATTTCAGGCCTGCGCCCGGCCTCTAATTATCTCGTCGTGGGCAGGAAGCCTAGTATTCGTCACTTCCACCCTTTTTTGAATCGAACAGTGAGTGTATCCTCTGCCATTCACTTTACAGTGACTCAAAGGTGCTGTGGTTGGATCTTCAGTCAAGAGATTGATTTGATACAGCTTTCCACGCTGGTTATCCATTCCAAACGTCATCTCCGCGTAACCACAGAAACCTTCATCGATTTGAACGTTATTAGCTGGTATTTAGAATGCGTGAGACTGAAGGCGTAACGTCAGACAAGCGGAAAAATATCATCTACATCATTCCGAAGACGTTTCACGTAAGTGCCAGAATTACCGAACAAATACCCTAACAACTCATGCATTCAAGTTGCTGACAACAATAATATACACAAGAATAGCTGACGATCTGTTTTACTTAACAAAGGTAAAGGCACTAGAAAGAGAACTCTGACGTTGCATTTGATAGCAAGCCTGAAGATATACCAAGAAATCGTCATGGGATTTATCGATCTATAAAAAGCGTTCGATGGTGTAAAACAGTACGACATAACCGAAATTTGCAGAAAATACATGTGGCCTCTATGGAAAGACGAGTAATGTACAGATGTATGACCAGCAGGAAAGGAGACCTTCGCTTTAGCGGCATTGTATGAAATCCCAGTTCATGGAGGTTTTCACTGAGAGGCGGTATTCACAATTAAGCAAGGGAGTTAACGTTTTCACACTAATTTCTTCACTCGAGAACAGTTGTCTCCACCGTTCGTTGCATGATGGATTCCTCCCGATTAACACAAAGAGCGGTAATCCAATTTCTCGTGCAGATAGGGAGCATGCTTTAAAATTTGTCGTATGATTAAACAGGTGTACGAATGTCAGCGTCCCGCATGGTGGTTCCAGCGTTACGAGGCGTGATGTGTAGTTAAGAACACCCTCGGGCTGCTTCAAAAATATTGATGGAAGGGCCTGGAACCAGCCCCTTACAGCTCTGTGACTCACAAATATTTGGCTCAACTTCTGCCCTTAAAACATTCTCTGAATGATCAGAGGTTCACCTATGACACTTGAAGAATACTTGGGAAATGGGATCCATCAGCAACCCAGCATTTTTTACACTGAAGCTATCCAATCCCTTCCTACGCGCTTGGATCGCTGTATCAATATCAACGTAAATTATGTATAGCTGTACTGTTCCATATGAACTGCAGTTGTAGCACTGTTAATAAACTCTCTTTACACAGAATCGTAGTTTCCTCTTCATTTAGACACACCTGATATAAAAACAAAGAGGCAACGACATAAACCTAAGAGGGCCTGGATCGAATTGTCCAGATTGAAAATTATGTAAGACAGGGCTTTAACCTTTAGTAGCTACTGTTCAACCTGTAAGTCGAGAAAGCAATGACGGAAATAAAAGAAAGCTTCAAGAGTAGGAATAAACTTAACGGTGAAAGGAGATCAACGATAAGATACACTGATGATACAGCTACCATCAGAAAAGCGAAAAAGAATTACATGGCATTTTGAATGACGATGAAAGAGACGAAGAGAAGGAATTGTGTTACCTCGGAGGCAAAATAAAGTATAATGAGTGAAGCAACAAGGACACAAATGAGACGGCATTTCTGGCAAAAATAAATTTACTAGAATGGTCAAAATTAGGTGGACCGAGATGGGGAAAAAATTAGGAGGTTCACTACACAACTGGCCAGAAAAGGAATATGTGGAAAACATTGACAACAAGAAGAGACAGGGTAACAGGGTATGTGTGAAGACATCGAAGAATAACTTGAATGGTACTGGAGAGAACTCTAAATGGAGGAAGGTGGGTACTGGAATATCTCCAGCAAACAATTGCTCACGTTGGGTGTGTTACTTTGAGATTAAGAGGTTGGCACAGAAGTACTCTCGTCCCGGTCAGAGGACTGGTGACCAAACAAAGAAGGTTTAGTGGCGCCTCGGTCTCCATATTGTAACCTCCCAACAGAAAGTGTAACCTCCCCACTGCCCAACAGATAAATTTCGTAACCTACCAACAATACAATGTGACTAATCTCTCAATAAAATGGTGGCTCACATATAACCTTTCAATAATTGACTGTTAATTTATATTGGTAAATTTTGGACGTCAGCAGTGCTGCGTCACGGCCCTGAAAGATCATTCTGAATCAAAAATGAAAGTTCTTACCTCAATTAAGTCGCTGGATAACGCATATATATCTGCTCCTATAAGAAATTTTTCTGGCACAGCCCTGTGCAATGCTGGCCGATATATTTGTCGTGTATAAAAGGAAACAACTGATTTTTCTTTTGAATAATCGTGATGACCAAGGATTGGAGAAATTAGTAAATCCTTTAAATTGAAATGAATGATTGTCGAAAGTTACTTTTTATGAGAAAGATTATTATTAAGAGATTTTTTTAAAACATTTACATGGGACTTGATATAACAATACTACATATGCGCGAGGCTGCTTTTACCTTATACTACAGCCCTCAGGCTCCGCCATCGCTCCCCACGACCGCCCCAGCCAACTCGACAGACCCGACTGATATCAACAACTACTACAACTAACACACAGTTCCTACTGCAGTCAACACTGCTCTTTGGTCTGAGATTCTCTTATAGCTTACATATCACAGGCAGAACGTGAGCAATCCATCGAAATTACATCTGCTCGAGTGCGCTAGCAACAAATTCCATAATCATGGACCTCTTACAATATGAAAATGTTTCTCTCTATACATCCCTGCATTACCAGACTATTTCTTGATACCTCAGTTTGTGCTGTTATATCATGTCTACCGACTTTTTCTGTTGTGAACTTTTTACACAATGGCAAGAAGAGGTGGCCTACAGAGTGGTTCGTATGAAAGCTGAAGGCAAGCAAAAATGATTAGCGAACAAGTTAACATAACAAACACAAGATTTACCTAACTTGTTTTCTCCAAGCATAAGGCGACTCAGTATAAATAACGCAACAAGAGACAGAGTCCAGCTATCACAACAGTAACAACGATGGAGTCAGTTAGGGACTGTTTGGCTTCTGCATAGCATCCCATTGAGAAGTGCGTCCGAGCGCGAGTGGGCAGAGCGTCCGCAGTGGGTTATCCTACGTTGTGCCAGCTGAGGGTGCTCAAGGTACAGAGCCGCTAGAGGCGTGGCTGAGTGGTCACTCATGATACGGTCTGGCAGGTCCCACGCGACAGCTGTCGACGTCTTGCAGAAACGTGCAACTCCTTTGCTGTGACCACTCCTTGAGTGGTATCGATACGTAATACCATACCTTCTTTCAGTTACTTTGTGAATACAGAAAGCCAGAGGAACATGAACTCAAGAAGACAAAAGATAATTCTGTTAACTTCAAAACCACATCACAATTCCCTGGGTAGGACAACATGATGACCTTTAAGAATGCCATAAAATTAGGTGACTAGGAACAATGGTGTGAACAGAAATGAAATTTCTAAAAATAAAATTATGCTGTAAGGAAACAAATGTGAATATCATTCAAAGATCTGTTTGTTTGCATTGGTAGTGAGCCAGTCGGACATGATAATTATGAATTTCAAAGTTGGTGACACTGGTAGTTGATGTTTTGTTCATTCTATGAAAGATATCGGATGTTGCAATTGCTTACTTCGAACTGTATCAGTATCTACCAAAATAAATTGTTCTGCTTTAATTTAAGTATATGGTATACAAATTTAGAAATCAATTTCATTAATTATAAATTTTTCTTTAAGGTATACTTTCATCTGGCTTATGTTTTTGGTTAATTGTAAACGTATTATTACGTTTCGGGAATTTGTGGAGTGAATATAAACAGCAGTCGTCAGTGTATCTTAAGAACGAGACGAAGAATTTGACGGAAATGAAGAACCATCTGGCACTGTTCTGAACTCAGAAGATCATGCTTTCATTATGTGGAAAAAGTATGCAGTCATCTAGACTGTATGCATGTAAAATTTGTTATTTAGAAGTCACAGGTTATGTTATTGATTTTTGGAGAAAATAAAAAAGTCCGTTAAGCACGTTTGTTTTAACAAATTAGTAGTAAATGTTTAGTGAAGCGGACGTTGGAAAGCTCTTTTTTTAGTTCTTGTAGCTTCGAAGTCATAATTTTTAAAAGTAAGTCAATGTATTAAGAAGTTCATCAGTTTCATGTCACAGCTAAGTGATTAGGTATATAACGACTTTTATTTCAAATAATCTTGATCATGTTGAGCCCCACAGATGACACATATGTCAGTGTTTACCAAAAGGTCCTCAGCTGTATTATTACAAGATTTATTGTGTTTCTATCAGTTTCGTTCATTGAACATCTTCATGTTACCGAATTGTGCTAAAGTAATGACAGCCAGACAATTTAAGTAATGGGTAATCTGTAATAACTCAACTGAGGTGATTTTTAGTAATCATTAAAAATCACTTGAAACTAGAAAAATTACACTTCGTGCAATACTTTTAATTTTTGTGTTCAATAAAACCGATTTTGAACCAGATAAGTTTTGTTCCTTATTCTCTTAGGTCCAAGACACATTTTGAAATGTCATTACTCATCCCAAAGATCAATAAATTGAAATAAATTATGAGATTAGTAGTCCTGTTTGTACTCATCCCCCGAACAGACACCCAAATTTTTATTTCCTTTGTTTTACAACACGATGACTGGGTCCAAAATCTAAGTATAATTTTAAGATTAGCCACATTTTACGTTAGCAATCGCAAAATAAATGTATATGTAAATATCCAGTGATCAGTGTCCTACTATACACACACACACACACACACACACACACACACACACACACACACACACACTCTCTCTCTCTATACATGAAGGGGTGTATATGTCATAAGCCACACTTTTGTCGATATTGAGATACTCACGCTATGACATTCTTAACGATGCCCTCCTCATCTCGGATTGAGGAAGTGTCATCTTTCTCCAACAGGAGGCAGGTGATGACGTAGTGTAGTTCTGTACCCTGCCAACTGGTGTCTTTTTCAGAAGAGACATACTCACAAGCCACATCAAAATGGTTGAATGCTCACGTACATCTGAAGGTGTTTCGCACATTGTAGGCGTATATGGCAGTGACAGTAGTGTAAATGAGGACTCTGATCCTCTTGACAGTGATGGTGATGAGTCTTGACGTCCATCAAGCAACAGTACTAGCTCAGAAGATGTTTCGGTGAGTATACAAAATATTTTATGCTGGTGATCATTGTCCAGTGGCTTGTGACTTTGTTTCTCGTAACATTGCTCTCACAGTTGATCGTCGTCTTCTGTGTTAATGAGAAACCTATAGAGCCTAATTTTAATGACCACTGATGGCTACTAACACGTAAGAATAGTGTTATTATCAATGCCATTAAAGTGGCATATAATGCTTTGTGTGGCTGTTGACTATATCTCACGGAAATTCTGTGACTATTTTTCTATTCATATTACAAAATGGTTCAAATGGCTCTGAGCACTATGCGACTTAACTTCTGAGGTCATTAGTCGCCTAGAACTTAGAACTAATTAAACCTAACTAACCTAAGGCCATCACACACATCCATGCCCGAGGCAGGATTCGAACCTGCGACCGTAGCGGTCACGCGGTTCCAGACTGAAACGCCTTTAACCGCACGGCCACACCGGCCGGCTATTCATATTACAGCTTGAAATAAGTAGAGCAAATGAAGTATCACCCCAGAAACCAAGCTCTTCAAGATAAGGAAAGCGTAGTATTGATGAGTGGAAAAAAATTACGGCCAAACGTCGACGTAACGTGGGTCCGCAGTATGTGTCTTCTAAGACCAACAAGACTGTTCAGGCACCATCTTTAGGAAACCCCTGGAGTTGTTAAAATAAGTGCTATACGAAACTACTCGTGGAAGAAGAAAATATTTTCCACTCGTTTTGGGACATAGGAAACTTTAATGCCCATAATACTTAACTGATGTGTTGTGTGAAAATGGTACCGGAAAAGCGAAGGTTCGTTTCACGTTTTTTTAAACACGAATGGATCATTTGGCACAAATTTACTTTACCTTATTCTGCTTCACATTTCTTTCTGTCACAGCTATCCATAAAAGACTACAAACAAATTTCATCTAGAGCTGTGACATTTTCGTAAAGTGTGAAAGTAAATGGAATGTAAGTCAAGACTTCCAAGCAAGCTTTCCTCAGGTTTCATGGCTTACAGAGCCACACAAGAAGAGTGACCAATTTGCAACAGCAAATGAAGTAGTGTCGCTCTGTTACAAAAGAAGATATTTGTGTCGGAATCTAACATAGTCTTCAAACTGCGGCAAAGCGACACCTGTTCAACATGTGAAGCCTTTCTAACAGCAACGAGTAACCCAGAATTATGTGCAGAAGAAATTACACAAAGAAAAAAAGAAACATAAGTTTCATCTAAGAAAGGCTGATAGCGGGCAAAATATGATTGTGCCTTTAACTTCTCTGGCTAAAGACAATGTGAAAGAGCACTACGTAATAGCAATGGACATGCAACAAACGTTTCCCACGCCAAAATTAACAGTTGGCCCAGCATTCAACACGGTTCTAGGCGCTCCAGTCCGGAGCCGCGCTGCTGCTACGTCGCAGGTTCGAATCCTGCCTCGGGCATGGGTGTGTGTGGTGTCCTTAGGTTAGTTAGGTTTAAGTAGTTCTAAGTTCTAGGGGACTGATGACAACAGCAGTTGAGTCCCATAGTGCTCAGATCCATTTGAACCATTTTGAACCAGCATTCAACAAGAGAAAAATATGGACGTATAACTACGGTATCCACGATTGTGGGTCAAATGAGAGATACATGTTTCCTTGGAGTGAGAAGGTCGGAGGAAGGAGCTCAGATGAAGTTGGGAGCTCGGAGATAACTAACACTCAAGCCAAAAATCTCCACATAATCCGAGATAACAGTAAGGGCCAGGCAAAGAATTGGCCTCTCATTGTCCGGGAAAGGACTTTCGTTGCCACCAAAAGATTTTAGTCTGTACAGCATTATTTCCCCTTCACAGGTAATGCTAGAATTCCATGGGATCGTGATTTTGGTCGCATTGAAATTTATGTGAGAAACAGATGTCCAATAGTATATACGCCAGATGAATTGGCAGAAGTAGTAAAATCTGCTAGTCGAAAACATTTCGTTGTGACGAAAATGCTCAGACAAGATTTCAGAAGCTTGGGCGATCTGAAGTCATTAATCTCTATAGCCACTCTATTCAGATCTGTAGATCCCATTCGTTTTAGTGAAGCAACTCAATTTAACTTTATAAAGATCCCTTCACGCCAAGTGTGAAGCACTGCTACTCACATATAGGAACCTTCACGTCAGTGGATCTATGTAGCAAGCGAAAAGGAAGACAAACTGAAAAAGATCTATTTCAGCTGCCAATAAAATATAAAAAGCCACTTCAAATTAATCAGAAAAAGACTAATGACATGCTGTCTCTTATGGCATACATATCTGCAGCATATCAAAGCTTTTAACGATCATGTGCTGGAAATAATGTGAACTATGATGACGTAGAAGAACTTCCATGATTTCACATTTGCAGTGTAAAATACATTATCAGACTGACTTATCTGGTATGTATGTGTGTATGTGAAAGTGCAAAAGTTATTAAAAATTACTAGTTGTTGTAAAATTTTCAAAATAAAAACCTTAAACACGTATTTTGTGTTCTAAATTATTTTCAGGGAGACACAGTCATAACTAAAATGACTCTCAAATAAATATTATATAACAGAAAGAAGGTCGTCTATTTTAAAAAGGTTTGCAATCTATTAAAGCATAATCAAAAGCAAAAAGGAAGTGTCTATTTGGATTTCAACATTTTTATACTTCCGTGAAACATTTAAGTCGCTGTATCTCAAAACTAGTTGAATATGGCTTATGACTATATCTCTCCGACCCCTTCATATCTATATATAGCATGTCATTATAAATGATATTTTCATTTTCAGAAGTTCAGGTCTCTTTCAGTACGCCAGAATTTTTTAGATCATTGAGATGAGATTAATCATAAAGCCTTGCCAAATTGAAATCGATTGTAATCATGTTTGTGGAGTACTTTTCATAATCTTCTTATCAGCGAAAACATAAAACACAGAAAAAATTAATTTGCACAATTACCGCCAGGTCTGATGAGTTTACGAGATTCGCTCTGCGTGATTACAAATTTTCCACCATTTTTCAGTTCAACGTTTGTCTGCGCGTCCCTGTTGCCTCCGCCTCTCAATTTTCCACCTCAACCCCTCACCCTCTCTCGTCACCCAACAGACAAAAAAGAAAAATATTCCACTGTGACATAGGTGAAAGCTGCTGTTAACCGAATCAGGACAACGTAACTCTACAAAATAGCAAAGTTTGTTTTTGTCTCTACAGCAGACACAAGTTTTGTCTGGAAGGGGGGTGTGATGGGCGACAGAAGTGGCGCGCGACAAGAGAAAACAACGGGAGAGAAGAAAAGTGGGTAACTTCGTCTCGCAGCCTATCAGCCAGGCCCGCGCCGTATAGATTAGGACAGCGTGTGTGTATGTGTGTGTGTGTGTGGGAGAGACAGTGAGGCGGAGGGGTGGGGGCGAGAGGTTGGGAGGTGCAGCCAGCACGTCCCCGCCATTACGCCCCTACGGCCCGTACGTGAGGTGCAGCGGAGGTGGGGTGGGGGCTAACCCCCAGGCGCGCCTGGTGATCAATGGGTCAGACCAGCCGTTACCGGTTCCTGAACTACGGGCCGATCTGTCGCGAGATACTACAGTCCCTGTCTCCCTCTCACGTGAAACCATTTCCGGTGGTATTTACGTGCCCCCGGTGCTATCAAGCACATAAATTGACGTTCGCGTAGAAAACTGTGGCACACAGCATTCGCAAGAAAGCCAAACTTTGTCAGGTAGAACGTAAAGGACATCACTGGGAAGATTATAGGGTAGTGATTCTCAACCTTCCTTACATTACTACCCCTGAGTGCAAACATGTATTAGCTAGAACCCCCTGACCCATCCTAACACTATTCCACCCATCATCATCAAATTTAGCACCTAACTAAACCTTAAAATGAGAAATAATTTTCTTTGCACACGTTTACTTTTAAAACTACGTTAGATGAATATTATTTAGTTTTGGGGGGGTTAAGCCACGAACTAATGATCGATGGGTCAATTGGTTCAGCTTCAGTCTTAATTATATTTGTTTCCAACCGTGTTTCAAATCCATTCAGTTACTTGTTGCATTTTAACTGCTATCTTAGTGAAAATCTACTTTTATGTATATAGATCCCGAATGCCACGTTTCTTTCTCATGTATTCTGTTCAGGTAGAGAGAGAGAGAGAAAGTGACAGTGAGAGTTTGTTAGATTGAATAATGAAGCAATTCCCTCTGCATTTCGAGTGCTACCTATGACCTAAAGCGTGGCCTAATGTCAGGTACCTGTAATCTACACTGCATGGTATCACGCATTACTGCTAATAATTGAGAAAATGTATTTACTACTAACTTACATAAACAATCTTAGAGTTCTACAAAATTGTGATAATAGCAGCGACCTCTTAAAAGTAATATAGGTTCATGATTGAAACCCAAATAAACCGATTTGGTTTTTGATATTTATCCGCGGGTTAGGAACCACTGTTACAGAGAGAGACAGAGAAATGTCAGCATAATGGTAAGTAAACTGTCCTGATCTACATTTTCTGATTCTTCCCGTTGACAGATCGCGTCAGCTCAGTTGTCAGACTGATGCCATGTACTACATTTACACTGGAAAAAATTTCTATAAGCTGGATGATAACAATAGGAACTAACTCAGTTATATAACTATCATTCACAAAGCGTAAACAGCCACAAAACACATTCATCAATAAACTTTTTACAGGGATGAATCCACTACACAAGAGACTTATTTTCCTTACGCTGTAGGCATGGTAGAAAAAGTTGTAATATTGTTTTTTTTTTATTCTTCGCAAAGAGCGATAAATTTAAAATTACATTAGAAGTCCAACTAATTTATGAAATAATTTTATTATTGCGACAGTCCAGTTCTCGAATTTATGCGTTTTGCCGCTATAATAATATTTGTTTATTGACAATGGTGCGATACTTTTAAAATAAGCTCTTAAACTCGGAGATGAAGACACAAAATATACCATCTGATTTTCCCTCTGGTTCTATTTCAAAAACTTAAATCTATGTAATGTAGCTATTTAATTAGTCATGATTTTCTAACACACTATTTTATATATAGTGTTGTAGGCAGGTATGTTATTCCTGTCTTTAAATTTAATCTGTACGTCAAGGACGGTGAACATTCCATTGCTGTCTAATATCACATTCCTTTCCTGAGAATGCGGCTGCCAAGTATTGTGTCACGTGTAAAAATTGCACTAAAAATAATTTTCTGTAATCGTAAAGGCGACCACCTTTGTTCTGCTCTCTAGTAGAATTACTTATTTTCAATACCTGCACTCAGTTGCATCCGAATTACATGCTGTATGAAATGCGGGACAATTGTGTAGGGATTCGATTCAGGTACACATGTCGACGTCGCAGGCTGAAGATGAAGAGGTGAAGTATGTGAAGATATTGAGGAAATAATTCAGTATGTAAAGAGAGATGAAAATGTTATAGTTATCGCTTCCTGGCATGCGATTGTAGGGGAAGGAGTAGAAGCATCGTTTATGGGCAAATATGGACGTGACAGTAAGAATGAGAGAGGAGAATAATTGAGCTCTGCAATAAATTTCAGCTAATAGTACCGAATACTCTTCTCAAGAGGCCGGGAGATAATGGAAGATTCCAGTTAGATTACATCAGGGTCTGGCAGAGATTCCGAAATTAGATACTGGATTCAAAGCCGTACTCAGGAGCTGATATAGACTCAGATTATGATTCAGTAGTGATGAAAAGTAGACTGAAGTTGTACAGACAAGACAGCAAGAATCAAAGCGCAAACATGTGGACTACGGAGGTACTAAGGGATGGAGAGGTATGTTTTAAGTTCACTGAGTCTAGATGCTGTGATACGAAGTAGCTCAGTAGGCAATTCAGATGAAGAAGAATGGCCATCTATAAAAAGGTCAATCACAGAAGCTGGAAAGAGAAACATAAGTACAAAGAAAGTAACTACGAAGAAACCATGGGTAATAGAAGAAACACATCAGTTGATCCAAGAAAGGAAGAAATACAAAAATGTTCCGGGGAATTTCGCAATTTAGAAATACAAGTCGCATAGCAATGTAATAAATAGGGAGTACAGGAAAGCTAAGGAGAAACGGCTGCATGAGAAATGTAAGCAATCGAAAAAGAAATGATTGTTGGAAGTACTGACACAGCAGACAGTCAGAACAAAGTTTGGTGATACTAAAAGCAAGGGTGATAGCATTAAGAGTGTAATGGTAAATCCACTGTTGAATGCAAAGTGGATAGCGGATATGTAGAAAGAGTACACTGAAAGACTCTATGAGGGGGAAAGCTTGACTGAAGACGTGACAGAGTAAGAAAATGTAGTCGATACAGAAAAGACAGGAGATTCGGTATAAGAATAAGACTGTAGAAGAGCTTTGCAAGACATAAGTTCAAATAAGGCAGTAGGGATGGATAACATTCCATCGGATTTTCTAAAACAATGTGGGTAAGTGGCAGCAAAACGATTATTCACTCTGATGTGTAGAACGTGTGAGTCTCGCCATATACCATCTGGCTTTCAAGTAAATATCATCCAAACATTTCCGAAGACTACAAAAACTGACAAGTAAGGGAACTGTCGCACAATCAGCTTCACAGCTCATGTATCGCAGTTGCTAACAGACTGACATAGGGAACTACAGAAAAGAGAATTTTTAGTATGTTATATGATGATCAGTTTCGCTTTAGGAACGATAAAGGTACCAGAGAGGCTGTTCTGGCGTTGCTGTTGATAACTGATGCATGAGTAAAGAAGAAACAAGGCACGTTAATAGTATTTGTGGACCTGGAAAAAGTGTTCCGTGGTATGCAAAATGTTCAAAATCCTGAGAAATACAGGGGTGAGCTGTACGGAGAGACAGATAATATGCAAATAGACAAGAGACAATAGCAATCACTAAGAGGGGAAGAGCCGTAACGAAGTGCTCCGAGTAAAAAGAGGCGTAAGCAGGGATGCAGCCTTTTGCCCGTACTATTCAATCTATACAACGACGATCAATAACGGAAATAAAATAAAGGTTGAAGAGAAAACTAAATTTTAAGGTGGAAGCACATCAGTAATGAGACTCGCTGATAAGATTGCTATCTCCAGTGTAAGTGAAGAAGAATTGCAGGATATGCTCAACGGAACGATGGATGTAATGAGTGTAGAATATGGATTGAGAGTAAGTCGAAGAAAAAACGAAAGTACTGAGAAGTAGCAGAAAAGAGAACAGCGAGAAACTTAAATCAGGATTGGTGATTACGAAGTAGATGCAGTTAAAGAATTCTACTACCTAGGTAGCAAAATAACCAATGACGGGCGGAGCAAGGACATAAAAACCAGACTAGCACTGGAAATTAGTGGCCAAGGGAAGTCTACTGGTATCAAACATAGAATTATGTGAAAGAAATTTCTGAAAATTTGGAGCACAGCGCTATGTGGTAGTGAAACAAGGATTATGGGAAAACTGGGACAGAAGATTATTGAAGCATTTGTGATATGATGCTGCGGAAGAATGTTGACAATTAGGTGGACTGATAAGGTAAACTGTGAGGATGTTTGGCGCAAAAACGGCGGGGAAAGGAATATATGGCAAACACTGACAAGAGGAAGGGATAGGATGGTAGCACGTCTGTTCAGACTTCTGTGGTACTAGAGGGAGTTAAAGAGGGTAGAAACTGTAGAGGAAGACAGAGGCTGGAATACGCCCAACAAATAATTCTGGACGCCGGTTGCAAGTGCTATTTTGAGATAAAGAGGATGGCTCAGGAGAGGATTTCGTGGCGAGCCATATCAAACAAGTCAAAAGATTGATGGAAAAAAGAATTGATTTAGGAGACGATCAAAATTGTGCTCCTTGTTTGCGAATGACGCTGTAGTTTACCGTCAAGTAAAAGTCAGTACGAATTACGAAATTATCTACTCAAGATATCTGCATGGTGTGAAATGACGCAATGAGCCCTCGATCATAAAAATGTTTGCTTTTTGTTTATTTAGGGTGCCAGAGCCACATGTTTATTGAAGGATAATTCCATTTTCCACTTTGGCTGTTACAGAATAGTTAGAGACGAGAATGGCAATGACCTTGAAAAACTGTGTGGTCCTCCACACGAGTACTAAAAAGAATTCATAAATTTTGGGTGCGCCGTAAATCAGATAAATTTAAAGATTGCCGATTCAGTTAATTACCTTTTTGTTTTTTTTTTTTTTTGGTCATCAGTCTACTGACTGGTTTGATGCGGCCCGCCACGAATTCCGCTCCTGTGCTAACCTCTTCATCTCAGAGTAGCGCTTGCAACCTACGTCCTCAATTATTTGCTTGACGTATTCAAAGCTCTGTCTTCCTCTACAGTTTTGCCCTCTACAGCTCCCTCTAGTACCATGGAAGTCATTCCCTCGTGTCTTAGCAGATGTCCTATCATCCTGTCTCTTATCCTTATCAGTGTTTTCCACATATTGCTTTCCTCTCCGATTCTGCGTAGAACCTCCTCATTCCTTACCTTATCAGTCCACCTAATTTTCAACATTCGTCTATAGCACCACATCTCAAATGCTTCGATTCTCTTCTGTTCCGGTTTTCCCACAGTCTATGTTTCACTACCATACAATGCTCTACTCCAGACGTACGTCCTCAGAAATTTCTTCCTCAAATTAAGACCGGTATTTGATATTAGTAGACTTCTCTTGGCCAGAAATGCCTTTTTTGCCATAGCGAGTCTGCTTTTGCTGTCCTCCTTGCTCCGTCCGTTATTGGTTATTTTACTGCCTAGGTAGCAGAATTCCTTAACTTCATTGACTTCGTGACCATCAATCCTGATGTTAAGTTTCTCGCTGTTCTCATTTCTACTACTTCTCATTACCTTCGCCTCTCTCCGATTTACTCTCAAACCATACTGTGTACTCATTAGACTGTTCATTCCGTTCAGCAAATCATTTCATTCTTCTTCACTTTCACTCAGGATAGCAATGTCATCAGCGAATCGTATCATTGATATCTTTTCACCTTGTATTTTAATTCCACTCCTGAACCTTTCTTTTATTTCCATCATTGCTTCCTCGATGTACAGATTGAAGAGTAGGGGCGAAAGGCTACATACTTGTCTTACATCCTTCTTAATACGAGCACTTCATTCTTGATCGTCCACTCTTATTATTCCCACTTGGTTGTTATACATATTGTATATGACCCGTCTCTCCCTATAGCTTACCCCTACTTTTTTCAGAATCTCGAACAGCCTGCACCATTTTATATTGTCGGACGCTTTTTCCAGGTCGACAAATCCTATGAAAGTGTCTTGATTATTCTTTAGCCTTGCTTCCATTATTAGCCGTAACGTCAGAATTGCCTCTCTCGTCCCTTTACTTTTCCTAAAGCCAAACTGATCGTCACCTAGCGCATTCTCCATTTTCTTTTCTATTCTTCTGTATATTTTTCTTGTAAGCAGCTTCGATGCATGAGCTGTTAAGCTGATTGTGCGATAATTCTCGCACTTGTCAGCTCTTGCCGTCTTCGGAATTGTGTGGATGATGCTTTTCCGAAAGTCAGATGGTATTTCGCCAGACTCATATATTCTATTCACCAACGTGAATAGTCGTTTTGTTGCCACTTCCCCCAATGATTTTAGAAATTCTGATGGAATGTTATCTATTCCTTCTGCGTTATTTGACGGTAAGTCCTCCAAAACACTTTTAAATTCCGATTATAATACTGGATCCCCTATCTCTTCTAAATCGACTCCTGCTTTTTCTTCTTTCACATCAGACAAATCTTCACCCTCATAGAGGCTTTCAATGTACTCTTTCCACCTATCTGATCTCTCCTCTGCTTTTAACAGTGGAATTCCCGTTGCTCTCTTAATGTTACCACCGTTGCTTTTAATGTCACCTACGGATTACCTACGGATTACAATTATGAACGTCTGAAATTGGAAGCATCATACAGAAAATGTTGCGGGAAGGCCAACCAAAAAGTGCGATTTTTTGAAGAAAACTTAGAGTACATAACACATCTAGTTAAGAGGCTGCCTACACCACGCTGGTCCGTCCTCTTGTGGAGCATAGATCCGTGGTACAGGGTCCTTCACATAATTATAGGATCGGCGGAGGTGAAAAAGTTCAAGCTACTTTTGTATAATAGCGAAATAGCCGAGAGAATGACATGAATATAATAATCGAGCTAGGATGGCAATCATTGAAACAACGGCGTTTTTCGTTGCAGCTAGATGGTTCCACAAAATTTCAGTCACTGACGTTCTCCTCCAAATGCTGACAGTATTTTGTTGACTCTCACTTACATAGGCAGATATACCTGATGTGATCAGACCTCGTACAGGAAGGGTTAGGTGTTTATTTTTCCGATATGTTAATCGAGAGTGAAACGTTCGAGAAATAGTCTGAAAGTGATCCTGCCTATCATCGGCCAAACAATTAACTTTGAAC
Organism: Schistocerca nitens; assembly: GCF_023898315.1. Taxonomy (NCBI): domain Eukaryota; kingdom Metazoa; phylum Arthropoda; class Insecta; order Orthoptera; family Acrididae; genus Schistocerca; species Schistocerca nitens. Next base: position 194,064,215 of record NC_064620.1, on the reverse strand, counting down.
TGGAGACTAGTATTAGGACGAATATTAAGGGGTAATATGTAAGAGGATACATACCCAAAATCGTAGTCCGCGGGGCAAATGTAAAATTCCTGGAAGGGTCCTAGTAAACTATAATACATCGGCAAGGGAAACCACATCCATTAGTCTACAGCAACGTCTTCTAGAGTAATGCTCCAGTGTTCACAGTCCCTATTGATTTCGCATTGCAATAGACAACGCAACGCATTCGGGGACTTGTTGCAAGGATCATATGTGATCGATACAGATATTACAAAAGCATATTTCAGATTATCAAGAAAATTGAAAGGATATCTTTGCAGAGTAATGATTGGAGTAATTTTATAGGTCCAGTATTCGAGGAAGGCTTTGTATGAATTATGATACCTTAGTGTTAGACACTGCTCTGCCCCACTTAGACTAGATAGATAACGTACATAACGTATAAAATCAAATGATAGTTGATGGCTGTGACTACCCACAAAAATGGCTCTGAGCACTATGGGACTCAACTGCTGTGGTTATCAGTCCCCTAGAACTTAGAACTACTTAAACCTAACCAACCTAAGGACATCACACACATCCATGCCCGAGGCAGGATTCAAACCTGCGACCGTAGCAGTCGCACGGTTCCGGACTGCGCGCCTAGAACCGCGAGACCACCACGGCCGGCGACTACCCACCTGAGGAAGTTCAGCCGCCGAGTTGCAACGCTTTTCAGTTGACGCCACATTGGACGGATTGTCGATTATGATGAAATGATGAGGAAGACAACACAACGCCCGGCCCCTGAGCGGAGAAAATCTCCAACCTGCCCGGGAATCGAACGCGGGCCAGCTACATGGGAGACAGACGCTCTAACCACTTTTTCTTCAGTGAGCGGTCGTCATAACAGCTCTGGGGACAGAGTGGAATGGATCGAATCCCTCACGCCTGGCCAATGACACCCTTACCGCCACCGTGACTCTTAGACTCAGGAAAGTGGGGAGACAAGGGAATTAACAGAAGTGGAAGGCATTTATTTATTTTTATTTACTTCCTTAATTTTTACTGTTATTATTTGAATAGACGCCACCTACACAGAAAAAACAACAGAAGAGTGTGTACAAAACCCCACGCATTTATGGTGCGCTCTTCAATCCGCAAAGGACTTGGGTAGGATCGATCATAGGAGCCTGACTCTCAGACATTGCCGGACGTGGGGAGGAGTCCTCAGCTTCCGGCACTTCCCAGTTAAGTAAAAGTCTAAAAAAGATCTACATCTACGTCACTACTCTGCTATTCACAATAAAGTGCCAGAATAGGGCGGACAAGCGTTGTGTAAGCAGTCTCTTTAGTAGTCATGTTGCACCTCCTAAGTGTCCTGCCAGTGAATTGCAGTCTTTTGTTGGCTCTGCCCACAACATTGTCAGTGGGATCGTTCCAGCTTAGCTTATTTGTAATTGTAAGTATTTAGTTCAATTTACATCCTTAAGATTTGCGTAATCAAATTTTAGCGGATTTCTTCCAGTACTCATCTGAATAACTTCTCACTTTTCTTTATTCAGGGTCAATTCCCTAATTTCCACTTTACGCACCATACAGATATCTTATCTAAATCATTTTGCAATTCGTTTTGGTCAGCTGATGACTTTACAAGACGGTAAATGACAACATCATCTGTAAACAATGTGATAGGGCTAGTCAGACTATCTCCTACATCGTTAATATAGATCAGGAACAATAGCGGGCCTACAACACTTCCTTGGTGGACGCTGCATGTTACTTCTCTTTTACTCGATGACTTTCGTCTATTACCACGAACTGTGACCTTCCTAACAGAAATCACTAATCCACTCTCACAACTGAGGCGATATTCCATAGACACACAGTTTGGTTAGATGTCGCTGTGAGGAATGGTGTCGAAAGCCTTCTGGGAATCTAAAAATATGAAATCAATTTTACATCCCCTGTCGACAGCAATAATTACTTCATGAGTATCAAGGACTAGTTGTGTTTCACAAGAACGATGTTTTCTGAATTCGTGCTGACTATGTGTCAATAAATGGTTTTCGTCGAGGTAATTCATAGTGTTCGAACACAGTATATGTTGCAAAACCCTATTCCAAATCGACGTTAGTGATATGGGCCTGTAATTCAGCGGATTACTCATATCTCCCTTATTGGGTATTGTGTGACTTGAGCAACTTTCCAGTCTTTAGATACTGATCTTTCTGTTAGCGAGCGGTTGTATATAATATCTAAATATGGTGTTATTGTACCAGCAAACTCTGAATCGAGCCTGACTGGTATACAACCTAGACCGGGGGCCTTGCCTTTATTACGTGATTTAAGCTGCTTTGCTACACCGAGGACGTCTACTTCTATGTTTCTCATCTTGGCAGCTGTTCTTGATTGGAATTCAAGAATATATATACGTCTTCTTTAGTGGCACTGTCATCGGTGATTTCGTTGTCATCGCGCAGTGAACGTACTGTTTGTGTCTTGCCACTGGTGTGCTTTATGTCACTAGATTCTCTTTGGGTTTTCTGCAAGATTCCGAGACAGAGATTCGTCATGGGAAATTATTAAAAGCATTTCGCATTAAAGTATGCGTTACATTTCGAACTTCTGCAGAACATTCCCCATCTTGGGGATTTTTCGTTCTTTTAAATTTGGCATGCATTTTTCCTTGCTTCTGCAACAGCGATCTGACCCGTTTTGTGTACCATATGTATCAGTACCATCACTTATTAATTTATGTTTTATATATATATATATATATATATATATATATATATATATATATATATATATATATATATCAACTGCCGTCGATACTATCTCTTTGAAATTATTCCACATGTTTTCTTTGCTTACGTGATCAGATCGGAAGGAGTGGAGACTGTCTCTTAAAAAGGCGTTAAGAGCATTTTTACTACCTTCTTTAAGTAGATATACCTTGCGTTTCTTTTTGATGGTTGTAAGTGTTACGGTATTCAGCCTAGCAGCAACTGCCTTGTGGTCGGTAATCCCTGTCTTCGTCTTGATACTCCCTATTTGTCCAGGATTATTTCTTGCTAAGAGGTCAAGTATGCATTCGCATAGAGTGGGCTCATGAAGTAATTGGTCATAGTAATTATCTGGAAAAGCATTCAGTACACTTCCGGTTGAAGTTTCATGCCTACTGCCGGCTGTAAACTATAGTTTTTCCAGCATATCGATGGCAGATTGAAGTCAACACCGACAGTAATTGTATGAGTAGGGTAGATATTTGGAATTAGACTCAAGTTTTCTTTGAACTGTTCAGCAACTGTATCTTCTGAGTCCGGGGGTCGGTAAAACGATCAAATTAATAGTTTAGTCAGATTGTCTAAATCAATTTCACTACAAGGTAAACTACTTCTGACAGCAGTAAATACTCCACCACCAACTGCATTTAATCTATCGTTCCTGAACATCGTTAGGTCCTTTCAAAAAGTTTCGGATGAACATATTTCCGGCTTTAACCAGCTTTATGCACCTATAAGTATTTGAGCTTCAGTGTTTTGTGTTAAGCCTTGGTGCCCTGGTTCTTTCTCAACAAAGCTACGACGATTTGCAACCCACCCCTTTACCCACGTAATGTTATTTGCTGATGGGAAAGAACGTCTCCTCCGGGTATAGAGAAACTCGCAGTTCGATCGCATCACGTGGCACTCTGTTATAGCAGTCAGTCACTAGCTACACGAATCGCTGGACGTTATGCGAAGAGGTGCAAGTCAGACGGTATTCATCAGGGTCAAGTTGCCGGCAAAGGAGACAAGGAGGGGCACCTGATAAACTCATGTTGTGCAGTCGCTGCTTCGTGGAAAATTTCCTATTGAGTATGTGATGCCACAGTGCCAGGACGTCCTTTCAGAGTAAGGGTTGATGGTTGATATGAAACATTATGGGTCTTCGGGTGGAAGAATATTTGGTCTCCAGCACTTTACGCAACAGTAGGTTGGAAAAATTCTTGGTCCTGGGTGGACGAGTGTCTGGGAGTCTCATATGCGTGTAGGTATAGTCGACGAGAAAGGCCGACAAATGGTACGGGTCAGGCGCAATGTAGCCGACAGGTACAGGTGGTGAGGTAGACGCAGGCAGGAAGGCCTCAAGCAAGCTATATGCTCCGTCCATACAGTGCTGCAGCTCCCGTACGGACGTTGATGAGTCTCAGGCGTCCATCCCGTGGGGCAGCTTAATAGCCTCACAACGCATTTTAACCATGGAACTAGCCATAAGATAACAAACAAGGTTCGCCTGCAGGTTGCACTCAGACACCATCGGCAGAGGGATCAATTGACGCGATGTGGGCGAATTTTGATGGCACATAACGATTAAGGAACTCTACACGTTGAAGTGGGTCCTGACGGTGCTGCAGATTCTAGCATACGTAGTTGCGAATGACGTAGACGGAAATTCGTGTTAATTGGGGTAACAGTAAAACCCACGTACCGGAAAGTCCCATTAGCGACAGAATTGCCACTTCGCCTTCCTGGAGGCCACGTACGATGTACATAGCAGAAGATTTGTGGACTTGAGTGGCACTGCCTGCGGCATCCCCACAATGCGTAATTAATTCCAGGTCTGATCGAATCTCAGACCGGCAGCGGACGACAAGGAAGGAGGTTGTCAGAGTATGCCCGGCAGCGAAAGATGTAATGGCGAAGGGTCAGTCCGGAGAGCTTGTTCTCACGTACCCGAATGCAGGGATTATTCAGCTAATGGGGTGGACAAACACTAGCAATATGAGGTAAATGACCTCTGGTAACGTGTAAACGAAAGATGTGATGGCGAATTGTAAGTCCGGAGAGCGCTGTCGTCAGGTACCCGAATGCTGGGATTATTCAGCTAATGGGGTGGACATGCACTAGCTATACGAGGTAAATGATCTCTGGGAACGTGCTGCCAGAGGTCTCCTAGCCGTGCAGAGAATGTTGGACGTCATGGGGAGTGACGTCAGCGAGACTATAGCGCCTAATGGGCTGGCCTTGCAACACGAAGCGGTTGAGTGTAAGGAAAAAGACAGTGTGTGTCGTTCACGAAGCAATGACTGTGCATCGTGGTGGCGTTCTCCGTTGTAACATGGCCCGAAGACAATATCTACATAGCATCACACGGGGAAGAATCACAGCGGAACTGGATAGAGAACCTGGTATGTCGAGCGTAGCGCAGGACTTTGGTATTGCGTACTGCATTGCCTCACGTGCTTGGTGAGATTCTGAACCAAAGACACTGCTGTCCGAAGGAGAGGAGGCGGTTGACCGCCATCAACGACAGCAGCAGCTGACCGCTACCCAGTGCCACAGAAACGAAGGGACCCATGTCAAACACTGAGTGGAATAGCGACTACCTTCATCAGGCACGCCACCTCACCTTTTACCGTGGCACGGAGTCAGCATGTGGACGTTCACCTTCCCCGACGACCAGTAAGTTGTGTTCCGTTAAGTAGAGAGTCTGTCTACGATGGTGACAAGGGCATAGGAACTGGTCTATTAAGGGTTGGGGTGGTCTCTTCTCAGATACGACAAGATTCAGTCCAATAGCCATTCTGACGTGCCCTCAGACTGCGGGAAGTTATAACACGAAATGCAACCAGGAACGTTCTCGAACATAATCGTTTTGGTGGTCCAGGTGTCAAGCCGTTGAGCTACACAATGTTGAATAAGCGTACTGATCTCCAAATCTTAGAACACAGTAAACGTTATCGTGACACTGCACTCTTTCAATGTGTGTGCCTTTCTGGTGGCGGATTTGTCTCTGACAATAATTGTTTGCTTGACAACGCGCGACCACTTCGAGCAGCGAAGGTGGGCGACTCTTGGAACGAGAGGATATTCAGGCAGTGGACTGATCTGACCTTTCCCTCGATTTAAATCCCATAGACTACGTACGGGATGCTGCACTTTCACATAACCAACAAAAAATTTCATAGACTACGTACAGTATGCTGTGGGCAAAAGTATTGCTGCACGTTCAAATACACGAACCATCCGTGCAGCATTTTTCTACAGCGCTGGTGGAGGAATCGAGCGCCCTAACACAAAAACTTCTAACCCAAGTTTGGCACAGCGCCCATGGTGACCACCCACCCTTTCAAAAGCAATGTCCAACCATTTGTAATGTCGAGGGGACTATCATAAGCCGCGGTGACTTCAGTGTAATAATTGTCTTCGTACACAGTAGCAGTCCTCTCTATGTATGGCCCAGGTTTCAGTGAACTATGCAACTTGGCCGTGACACATCAAGTGGAAGTTATTATCGTCTTACAGTTTTGCACATGTGTGTATTTGGCGTCTGTTCTAAGAGGATGAGATCAGAAAATCTACGATACGTACCAACATAGAAAGTCTATTCCAGCTCATTACACAAACGTAACATGACAGATAATCGCCAATAATTGAAAGGAGTACCCCTACAATGCCCAGTACAGTGGATAGCTGAATATATTTATAGGCATAGAGCAGCTCGGTCGACAATTACCCCTTACACTTTCAGCGCCGGCCTTTGTGGCCGAGCGGTTCTAGGCGCTTCAGTCCGGAACCACGCTGCTGCTATGGTCGCAGGTTCGAATCCTGACTCGCGCATGGATGTGTGTGATGTCCTTAGGTTAGGTTTAAGTAGTTCCAAGTCTAGGGGACTGATGACCTCAGATGTTTAGTCCCATAGTGCTTAGAGCCATTTTACACTTTCAGCTGACTATTTCAGATACACAAAAGGACCGATGTATCGTTATCGATTTTGCAGTTTCCTTTCGACATGTCTGATAGCGACATTGTCGTCGAGACGTTAAACTCAAACTTCAGCGGAAGTTTCAAACCTAGGTTTAAGACTATAGTCTTTGCGTTTCGCGGTGTGACGGGTGATCTTTCTTTAGAGTTTGGGAAAGGTGGAGAGTAGTGGCAAAGTGATTACTGGAGATGAGCCATGAGCTGTAAGTGAATGGAAATACTCTTTCTGTGGAATGTAAATTTTACGCCAGAACCACCGTTGATCAGAGAGCTTAATGCAAAAATTTCTACTAAAAACAACCCGTCTTCGACATGTAAACGCCATTCCCCACCATACGGCTTCTCTCAGGAGCGCTAGGCTGGCCAGTTAATCAGGAGAGTTTCTGTGGAATTTGAAAGAATCTGAGACAGGTCCTTGCAGACGGAAGCTTTTTATTGAGCTGTGAATGTTGTTCGGATCTCTAGGCTGCAACGAGTGAGAGAAGAGTTTCTGACTTGTGCCACGGTCCAGCACACAGAGCACACTCCTTTGCAGGCGAATTACTGATGTTGGTAACAACTTCCGGAACGTCTCTGCCATTCCTCGCGAAGTACTGGTAGAGTTGTGTAGGTCATATAATTCCAGAGTCAGTAGAAGCAATACTGTCAGGTTCATTCAGGCAAGATGTGAAGAGTTCACTTGTGATTAACACTTTCAAGTGTTTTTATTGTTACATAATGCGGATAATGTAAAGCTAACACCGCTAACTAATTAATGTTTAATAATAGTGCAAAGATTCCTCAAAAATAGTACCATATTGCAATATTTGTGTAAGCAATCGATAAATCATCACCACGGATATCAATTACATTGGCAAACTGTCGTTTATTGCACATATCTGAAAACATAAGGTTGCATTATTCAGAAAAATCACCTCATAAACATGAGATGTTAATCTGTGTGGTTGAAAATGTGAATTATAATTGGAAGAAATGTGTACGCATTTATCCATACTTATCAGTTGTGGTCGTGACGATTTAACACGCTGGAAGTACTAATGATAAGTCATATGAGAAAGTTCGTGCGAAGTTCGTGCAATGTGAAGGGACGCCTTCCTTCGGCACGAAGATCATTGCGAGAATTTTGAGAGGTCGAGTAGGGAAACTAGCAGCGAGAGGTCAGGGCTGGGGCGCGAACGACGAGACGCGGGCGTAGGACGGTTGCGAGAGGGAGTTGAGAGGAGTGCTGTGGGCCCGCACGGGGTCTTGAGGCCGACCGGGAGCCAATGGGCTGCTGCCATGTTCGGCTACGATTGCCCTTCGCTGACGTGGTCCGTGGAACTGTGAAGTGGTGGTCTCGTGTCATCTGTCATTTACATTTATACTCCGCAAGCCACCCAACGGTGTGTGGCGGAGGGCACTTTACGTGCCACTGTCATTACCTCCCTTTCCTGTTCCAGTCGCGTATGGTTCGCGGGAAGAACGACTGTCTGAAAGCCTCCGTGCGCGCTCTAATCTCTCTAATTTTACATTCGTGATCTCCTCGGGAGGTATAAGCAGGGGGAAGCAATATATTCGATACCTCATCCAGAAACGCACCCTCTCGAAACCTGGCGAGCAAGCTACACCGCGATGCAGTGCGCCTCTCTTGCAGAGTCTGCCACTTGAGTTTATTAAACATCTCCGTAACGCTATCACGGTTACCAAATAACCCTGTGACGAAACGCGCCGCTCTTCTTTTGATCTTCTCTATCTCCTCCGTTAACCCGATCTGGTACGGATCGCACACTGATGATCAATACTCAAGTATAGGTCGAACGAGTGTTTTGTAAGCCACTTCCTTTGTTGATGGACTACATTTTCTAAGCACTCTCCCAATGAATCCTAACCTGGTACCCGCCTTACCAACAATTAATTTTATATGATCATTCCACTTCAAATCGTTCCGCACGCATACTCCCAGATATTTTACCGAAGTAACTGCTACCAGTGTTGGTTCCGCTATCATATAATCATACAATAAAGGATCCTTCTTTCTATGTATTCGCAATACATTACATTTGTCTATGTTAAGGGACAGTTGCCACTCCCTGCACCAAGTGCCTATCCGCTGCAGATCTTCCTGCATTTCGCTACAATTTTCTAATGCTGCAACTTCTCTGTATACTACAGCATCATCTGCGAAAAGCCGCATGGAACTTCCGACACTATCTACTAGGTCATTTATATACATTGTGAAAAGCAATGGTCTCATGACACTCCCCTGTGGCACGCCAGAGGTTACTTTAACGTCTGTAGACGTCTCTCCATTGATAACAACATTCTGTGTTCTGTTTGCTAAAAACTCTTCAATCCAGCCACACAGGTGGTCTGATATTCCGTAGGCTCTTACTTTGTTTATCAGGCGACAGTGCGGAACTGTATCGAACGCCTTCCGGAAGTCAAGAAAAATATCATCTACCTGGGAGCCTGTATCTAATATTTTCTGGGTCTCATGAACAAATAAAGTGAGTTGGGTATCACACGATCGCTGTTTCCGAAATCCATGTTGATTCCTACATAGTAGATCCTGGGTTTCCAAAAACGACATGATACTCGAGAAAAAAACAAGTTCAAAAATTCTACAACAGATCGACGTCAGAGATATAGGTCTATAGTTTTTCGCATCTGCTCGACGACCCTTCTTGAAGACTGGGACTACCTGTGCTCATTTCCAATCATTTGGAACCCTCCGTTCCTCTAGAGACTTGCGGTACACAGCTGTTAGAAGGGGGGCATCACTGTGTACGTTGCAGGCTGGCTCTGAGCACTATGGGACTCAACTGCTGAGGTCATTAGTCCCCTAGAACTTAGAACTAGTTAAACCTAACTAACCTAAGGACATCACAAACATCCATGCCCGAGGCAGGATTCGAACCTGCGACCGTAGCGGTCTTGCGGTTCCAGACTGCAGCGCCTTTAAACGCACGGCCACTTCGGCCGGCGTACGTTGCAGGGTGGGACCAAATGCGGCGGTTGAAAACGGCGAGCCTTGTGTTCATTGCACAAATCCGTGTGTAACGACTGATTATAAAGCGGCGAGATGGATCTCAAGCTTGTTATGAATGTTTCTTATGAATCGAGCTTAAAGCTTTGAACTGTGCAGCGTGGTTAAAGTGTAGTAGGCTCAAGCATTCTTTTACATGTCACTTTGTGGTAATCTGGACTGTTAGCATTCAGGACTGTAAATGCTTCCTTGTGGTTCAAATGGTTCAAATGGCTCTGAGCACTATGGGACTTAATATCTGAGGTCTTCATTCCCCTAGAACCTAGAACTACTTAAACCTATCTAACATAACGACATCACACACATACATGCCCGAGATAGGATTCGAACCTGCGACCGTAGTGTTCGCGCGGATCCAGACTGTAGCGCCTAGAAGCGCTCAGCCACCCCGGCCGGCTGTCCCTTGTGTCGTGCTTCCTGTAGTTACATACATTAAAACTTATTAGTGCTGTTTGTCAGTAACTTGGCAAATCGTTTTATTATTGTTAGACAACGGAGGTTAACCATTAGTCAATACTCATGAGCCAGGCGATCCTTTAAGCAATATAAGTCTTCCGTTGTTGCCAACTAAAGCTGCCGGCCACTGTTATCGGGCGGTTCTAAGCGCTTCAGTCCGGAACAGCGCTGCTGCTACAGTAGCAGGTCCCAATCCTGCGTCGGGCATGGATGTGTGTGTTGTCCGTAGGTTAGTTAGGTTTAAGTAGTTCTAAGCTCTAGGGGACTGATGACCTCAGATGTTAACTCCCATAGTGTTTAGAGCCATTTGAACCATTTTTAACTATTGCTCTTTAGTAGTGTTATAAACTCAGACTCTTTCAGTAACTACCTCTCGGGTCCTGAAATTGGTAGCCTTTCCCTCCATGGTGTTGGGCAAGCAATTCAAGTTGTTGATGGCGGTGCAAATGGTCCGGGCCGATCGGTTGATGGACGAAGGAAACTGCTCAGTGCAGCATCCGTTTTTGTAATGTTGGTATCACAAAGAATAACGGGTCGCTGCCTTGGCCTTGGATTATTGCCGACTAAGTTATGTACATAACAGTTGTGTTTTAGTGTCTTAAACTGTCTCGCTTAATTTGCATCCCATATGGCCATAGAAGTGTCTTTAAGTGTGTGCCTAGCAGTATTTTCTTACATTCTGTGCGAGTGCTCGAAATTCGTTAAACAACGTTATAATACCTGTAATTGTTACTAGCCAGTACCGATCGTGTGTATTATAAGTTTAACCGCTTGTGTGTCTTCAGAAATGATTGTTTCAGAAATAAAGTGACTAACGCCCATATTTGTTTTGTTATTCCTGATGTTATAAATTTCATCAGTCATTTTCTTGACGTCACTATTCGTTAGCCTCAAGCTTAAGCACGAATTCAGGGAGTTGCTAGCCGTTAAATATGTTGCTTGCCTTAATAATTGCTAAATATGAAACATCTTACTTAAAATAACATTTTCTTGAGATTTGTTTAAGCTAATTTTTATCTTTTCTAAGAGATCATTGTTTTAAATGTATCTCAGATTGTTGAAGCTGAGCGAGATGTGGAAAAGAAATTTTCCTTAAGATGTCATTATCATAAATACATGCAATTAGTTAAGGCTGCTATATCAAATTGAGCTTGCCAGTTGTTAAATAAATTTTCAGTCAAAAATTTTAACTGTGAGCGGTGTTGCTGTTGCGTTACCGCTGGGTTCCCATACCACACCACAGCCCTTGTGTTGGCCTTTACCTTTCCCCTAGTAAAACGCTTTTCATACATGATTCATTTCCAACCCTCTGGGTCCATAATTAGGTGCAAACCGTTAATAGATTATTGACGACTGATTTTGAATGAGATGGTGCAAAATGAGCGTTCCGAAAGATCGAGGAAGAAAAATTTAACGGATACATTAGGCAGCGTTAAAATTTTCTTCTTAGAGCTTATGGAACGTACATTACGCGCTATCTTGCTGGGAAGAAGCTCTGGTTTCGGGCATTATTCTGAAATGACTGTCATAGTGGTTCTTTCCCATTCCTCACAACTTTCCTCGGAACGTCCGTATTGTGTGCTGCGCTGTATTACCACACTTTTAGTCACAAGGAATTTCGTATTTTATTATATCAGAAGGTACGGTGACGACAGATTGAGACACATCAGTGCAGTACCTACACTGCTGCCGGACGATACGTCTCTGGAATACACAGAATACCGTTAGTATCATCGCAATGAATTACTAGAGGAGCACGTATATAATGGTACGATTCCATTTGCTCATGAGAAAGTGAGGGTGCAATAACGAAGTTAAAGGAGCACCAAGTCCAGAAATAATTATGGCACAAATGTTGTACAGTTAGTTCATCATATTGCACTATATACAACATTGTTATGAAACGAATGTATTTGGCAGAGATGAATATACAGAATCCTAACAATATTTTACTAAAAATGACCGCTTTGCAGACTGGAAGGCCTGGACAGACTTACAAATGACCATAATCTCATTTACTCCATAATTACAGACGCAGATATTGACGTACAAGTTAGCATGTTGCCCGAGCAACTACAGAATCTACGCAAAGCGAATTGGGAACTTCTAAAAGGAGAATTCATGATACCACCACTGCAAAGAAGTTGACCTGATGCTGACGCCAAAACAAATGTCTTTGGCAGTGATGGGTACTCAGAATCTGGAAAATTCAAAATATTATCACACTAAAAAAATGACACACAAGAACCAGAGAGAACCGAAAACTTACAGGCAGATTAGTTTCGTTAACGTTCTAGACGAGCACGAGAAAAGCTTCTGTGACGTTGCCTAATGGATCACAGATAATAGGCATGAGCTCCTTGCAGCACGTAAAATTACTGAGGATGCAATAAATAAGACAATGTGCATCGCGAAAACCTCAAACGACAAGTACGTTTCAGGTATAAGATCAATACTGTTCGTGTGTTCGATAGTTTATAGTGGCCACACCTATTCAAAAGACTGAAGCAGATGGATTGTGTGGATGTCTCCATAACAGCCTACGAGATTGCTGCACAGACATGTAGAAGCAATTGGAATGTCCTAGAAAGAAAATATCACAAAAGGCTGACTGTAGGGCTGTGTTTGTGGTCCAGAGCTCTGAGACGTTCCCAAAGAACAGGAATGGGCAATCGTTTTAGCTCGGACGCCAATTTATTGAAGCACAGGTTATTGGAGGTCCGCAAGTTTTAAAATGATACGTCCATTAGTTAACTTTGCATTTCAGAAGACGTGTAAATGGTTACAAGTAATTATTACTGTCGTGGCGGATTGCAAAGAAACCATTAACGGGCGCTTGCGGTTCGCAGGCCGCTATTTTCCCAACCTGGTACAGTGCCTTTACTGAAACAGTTGCAGAGTATAACAGACACTAGAGACTGAATAACCTACGCAGTCGATCTTCTAATTATAGTAGCTGCTGGCAGAAAGACTAAATTACAGGAAAATTAAAGGGCAGTTCTTGAAAGATTACGTGGTACGTACGTAGAAAAGAAACTAAGGACAGCAGAACACAAAAGTTTGTTACTAAAAGGAAAATAAAGGTCGAGAAACCCCACAACTGGAGTAAATGACCAAGCTGTGAAAAAAGTACATAGGTGCCTTGGTATAAACTTCGACGAAAAACAGAACTTTCATGCACATGTCCAAATCATTCTACATCTACATCTACATGGTTACTCTGCAATTCACACTTCTTAAGTGCCTGGCAGAGGGTTCATCGAAGCATTTTCATACTACTGCTCTATCATTCCACTCTCGAATGGCACTTGGGAAAAAGTAACACCTAAATCTTTCCGTTAGAGCTCTGATTTCTCTTATTTTATTGTGATGATCATTTCTCCCTACGTAGGTGGGTGTTAACAAAATATTTTCGCATTGGGAAGAGAAAGTTGGTGATTGAAATTTCGTAAATAGATCTCACCGCAAAGAAAACAGCCTTTGTTTAAGTGACTGCCACCCCCAACTCGCGTATTATGTCCGTGACACTCTCACCCCTATTGCGCGATAACACGCAACGGGCTGTCCTTCTTTGCACTTTTTCGATGTCTTCCGTCAATCCTACTTGGGAAGGATCCCACACCGAGCAGCAATATTCAAGCAGAGGACGGACAAGTGTAATGTAGGCTGTCTCTTTAGTGGGTTTGTCGCATCTTATAAGTGTTCTGCCAACAAAGCGCAGTCTTTGTTTCGCCTTTTCCACAACATTATCTATGCGGTCTTTCCAATTTAAGTTGCTCGTAATTGCTGGTAATTGTGTTTAGTCGAATTGACAGCCCTTATATTTGTGCGATTTATCATACACCCAAAATTTATCGGATTTACTTTAGTACACATGTGGATGACCTCGCGCTTTTCTTTGTTTAGCGCCAATTGCCACTTTTTGATCCATAAAGAAATTCTCTCTAGATCATTTTGCAATTCGAATAGATCGTCTGATGATTTTACTAGACGGTAAATTAGAGTATCATGTGCAAACAATCTAAGGGGGCTGCTCAGATTTTCACCTAGATCATTTACGTAAACCGGGAACTGCAGAGGGCCTATGACTCTACCCTGCGGAGCGCCAGATATCACTTCTGTTCTACTCGATGATTTTCCGTCTATCACTACGAACTGTGACCTCTCTGAGAGGAAATCACGAATCCAGTCACACAACTGAGACGATATTCCATATGCACGCAATTTCATTAATAGTCGCTTGTGAGTAACGGTATCAAAAGCCTTCAGGAAATCTAGGAATTTGGAATCGATCTGAGACCCCTTGTCGACAGCACTCATTACTTCTTGGGAATAAAGAGCTAGTTGTGTTGCACAAGAATGATGTTTTATGAATCCGTTTTGGTTATGTATCAATAAGTCATTTTCTTCAAGGTGATTCATAATGTTCGAGCACAGTATATACTCCAAAATCCTGCTGCAAACTGAGGTCAGTGATATGGGTGTGTAATTCAATGGGTTACTCCTATTTCCTTTCTTGAATATTGGTGTGACCTGTGTTACTTTCCAGTTTTTAGGAACAGATCATTCGTAATGTGAGGGGTTGTATATGATTGCTAAGAAAGGCACTATTGCGTCTGCATACTCTGAGAGGAACCTGATTAATGTGCTATGTGGACCGGAAGAGTTGCCTTTCTTAAGTGATTTGAGTTGTTTCGCAACACCTAAGATGTCTACTTTTATGTCACTCATGCTAACAGCTGTTCTGGTTTCGAATTCTGGAATATTTGCCAGAGAGTCTTAAAAATCCTGAAAGAAATAGCAACAATTGGCTTAAGAAGTTTCCTACCACCTCTAAGTGCAGTAAGAACGTACCAGAACGCAAGCGTAACCACTATTGTAGACTTTGGGTGGAGCGTCTGCGCTCATGGAACCAGAAAGATGAGGAGAGCACTGTGCGGCAAGCACAGAGAAGTGCGCTCCTGCGCCTGACAGGCGCGCATAGAACACCGACAGAGGCGCTGCGGGTGGTACTAGGACAACCGTAACAAAGAGAGGTGGACAGCACTGGCTCACAAAAATTGAATACGATAAGGTAAAGGAAATACTGGGCACTAGAGCCTCATCGAAGAAGAATAATAAGAAAATAATATAAGAAAAATTGATAGACTGGCTAGAGATCTGGGACGAGAGGAGAACTTTTCAATTCCTTCCTTTGTGAAAGGAAAGATCCAAATTGTCGTCACCGATGCAGCTGTGCCCACTGAAAATACGGCACTGCAACACATACGCACTCTGGAACGTCGTCTGAAAATCTGCTATCAGATAAGATGTAACAGACCAGGATAGGAACGTCTTCGGTAGTACAGTCTATAATGTAATAAGAAATGAGGAGCTGTGGCACAAGCTGAATTCATTGACATTAGTAATATCAGATTAAGAACTGTGAGCCTGAATGGCCGAGAGACAACCAAGAAGAGGCTATTCATCATGGCAACGAGACGCAGCATGACATAACATGCGCCTTCAATAACCTTCCAGCAGAAGAGATAAACCCCCGGAGGGACCAGGAACAATTTCCCGAGACCCTAACAGCATACTACAATAGACCAATAACATGTGCTTTCTCGGTTCGAGATGAACATATATTTGTTTGCCAGAAGTCCAAAGGGTAGGAAGACGTTATTTTTCCAAATTGTTTTGTTTGTGCAGATATTTCATCTAGATAACTCTGTTTTAGCAGTCATACACTGAATGTTTCAAACATTCCTGTCATCGAACACAATTAGTTATGAGTATGTCACGGCACCAAGATCATGACATCCAAAGGTAGTTAAGCCCAACTTAATTTCCAGTATCTTGACATCTGGAAAACCTTTGGTGCAGTCCTACATGGTCCCTTAGTACACAAAATAATGCAAAATATTTGAATGGGTGTGGGATAAATAGATGACTCGCTAACCCACAGAACTCAATACGTATTTACTAACGAAAACTGTCAGACGTGGAAGCAATGTACAATATGTATTTCATGGCAGTGTGCCAGCTCTGTTAGTGTTCGCGATATGTACACATGACGCGGCAGATAATATTTTAAGCTCTGAGGTTTCTTTCAGGCAACACAGTTGTTTACGAGGAGCTATAAAACTACTACTTTTTGACTATATGATTGGCCATCATACATTCGAACTGGTTGTCGTTCAAAGGGTTTAAAGGTAAAACCTACTTGGAGCATTTAAAGGTGGAATGACTATGTAATTCTCTGAGTGGATGAAGTAAAGAAAAATTCTGCGTAAATTTTAACTCTCCCATTCAGGAAACCACTTACTACATCATTCTTTGACTAATACTTCTGTATTGTTATTTAGTCTGAGGTCCTTAAAGGAGGTAAAGAATATTGAAATAAGGGGTGTTTGATTTTTCATATGTTTGGGTTATCAACATCTGTCACATAATATAGTGAAACATTAATCAGATAACCATTTTATGTATATACAATATTCGGATATCGACAAGAATCTTGCATGAAAAATCATAAACACAATTAGAAGTAACTTCGGGTGTGCCCAGAGAAGGGTATTTTGACCCTCGCTATTCATGTTGTATTAACCCTCCTACCGTATGCTTTTTTCTAATTTTACCGTGTAAAATACCTAAAAAATGTCAGTTGTTAGACAGTGGCCTCTCTAACAGAGAATCCATTAGATGCAAGACAAGGTATTCCTTATATTATCGAAATATGGTGTACTTTTGCCAACACAGGCTTCCACGTGTAATCTGATTGCATTTCATGCAACTGATGACTTTATACCAAAGCGAGATCTTTTCATTGCTGTGTACTGTTTCCAGTACAACTTTACTTTGAATAATAATATTAATAACAATAAACAACTTTCAAAAATGGAAAATCGAGGATGGAATAATGACAGTATTATAAAGAGAATGGATTGTTGCTCGCCATGTGGAGGAGATGCTGAGTCGTTGATAGGAACAACTGGGGACAGTCAGGCAAGTGGCTTTTCTGCCGGAGGGGCTTCATCGGAGTTGGACGACAAACACCCCCCCCCCCCCCCGCCCCATCCCAAACACACACACACACACACACATTCGCGGGCGTGTCTGTCATCTCTGGCTGCCGGGGCTGTGGACGTGTTTGTGTAGGTTGCGAATTCGTGTGCTTGTGTGTGTGTGTGTGTGCGTGCGTGCGTGTGTTGCGTTTAGTTCCGATAAAGGCCGTTTTGGGCAGAGGCTTGTTTGTTTGGCAGTATTTTTGTTGTGCCTAGATGGCACTCAGAATCTCCGCTGCGTGGTGAGTGACAATCTGTAATTTTTATAATACTATTAATAATAAACTTTCGTACATGCTAACATTTCTTCCTGGAACTAAAGCTGAGCTGAAGATTTTTTCCTTTTCTTTCATTTTTTTTTTTTTTTTTTTAGTATTCGATAGCGTCGATGCCTGTCTCAGGTGAAATCAGAATTATCTTAAAAGTGTCAGTACTTCACAATCAGTCTGAATCAGCCTCGTGGCATGATTTCTGAAAAAAACTTGGAACACGAAATGTCTCATGCACAGACCAGTACCATTACTGCTCAGGTAATAAAAATATACCTATGGAAACTGACATTTCATCTTCACTAACGTACACCCTCTTCTTTGACTTGCAGTTTGAATATATTGACAGCTTGGAGTTTTCTGGTATGCGTGCATATTGGTTTCAGTTACCAGATCACCAAACACCATATCAAAACATACTTCAACGTTCTCAAATTATTCACCATTTGTATCTAAATTTGTTTTTACTCTCGAGGTTGAAATAAAAGGGAAAGTTGTTGGAGGAGGAAAATTACTTACACCAATGTCATTGCATATGTAATCTTCTTCATTCAATTCTTTATCGCTATCGCTGAAGCTTTCCTCAGAACATGTTGTCATTTTCACACTTCAGGGAATCTTCACTGGTTTCGCTGTATTCAGTGGCATTAGTCTCATCATCAGAAAATGAAGCACATTTCAAAATACTGAGAATAGAGGCTCATTGTCAACATTGCTCCAGCATAATTGAATTAAATTGTTAAAATATTTACATTATTGAGATTGCGCAATTGTTGAATGATAATTGAAGAAATACTTTAGGCACAACTGCATTATTCTATTGCCATTAGTGGTTTCAGGCAATGGCGTCCTTTACAGCTGACATCTCGTAGTTGAAAAGAATGACATTAGTTGTATAGTAAATGTGTAGGGGGATCAAACCTGGCTAGCCGCTGTGGTGGAGCAGTTCTATGCGCTTTAGTCCGGAACCACGCGGCTGCTACGGTCGCAGGTTCGAATCCTGCCTTGGGCATGGATGTATTTGATGTCCCTAGGTTACTTAGGTTTTAGTAGTTCTAAGTCTGAGGGACTGATGTTTGATCAAACTTGTAATGTTTGGTTACGGTATTACTAGTGTCCCCCTGACAAAGTCGTTAAAATATGGGGAGGGCGAGTGGTGCGGGAGTGGGGGGGGGGGGGGGGGGGGCGGATGGTTTGTTGCTTGCAAGTGCGTGATACCTGGGGTATATCATACAGTGAAACCCAACACGTCATAACGTATTTAATTGCGTCAGCCGTGAGACTTGAGGGAGCGTAAAATATGACTCCCGATGTTCCAGAGCAACAGAAACACGTGACGGGAAAATAGTGACTTTCTGTGTACATGTGGATCAGAAATTACATCTGACATGTTGCAACTGTGTCCCACAGAATTGTATGGAAGAGCCAAACGCATAAGTATGCACCACCCGCAGCTGGAGGACTATTGACTTTGCGGACAATATTAACAATTTCACCT
The DNA here is from genome assembly GCF_023898315.1 of Schistocerca nitens. Lineage (NCBI taxonomy): Eukaryota > Metazoa > Arthropoda > Insecta > Orthoptera > Acrididae > Schistocerca > Schistocerca nitens. The sequence goes on along the minus strand of NC_064620.1, from coordinate 194,045,190 downwards.
GAATTCTATATGAGGAAAACTGTAGTAGTATCGAGTTAGACCTGCACTAAATATCTTCAGTGACTGCCAACAAACACTAAATGTGAACAAACACAAAGTTATGCGCTTCATGAAACATAGAAGAGTAGTGACGTCTGATAACAAGATACATGGTTCGTAGCTGGATTCACAATTGTCATACAAATACTTGGGAGAAACTATGTGTATGGAATAACTACTTCTTCATCTACATCTACACAGATACTCCACAAGCCAATGGATCCCCATTTGAGTTCCCGAAGGATCTCCGTAACACTTCGGTGTTGTTCGAACCCACCATTAACAAATCTAGCAACCCGCCTCTGAACTGATTCGATGTCGTCCTCCAATCCGAACTGGTACGGATCCCAAACACTTGAGCAGTACTCAAGAATAGGTCCCACCAGCGTCCTATAAGCGGTCTCCTTTACAGGTGAACCACTCTTTCCTAAGATTCTCCCAGTAAACCGATGTCGACCATTCACCTTCCCTGCCAATGGTCTCACATGCTTGTTCCATCACATATCGCTTTCAACTTTACCCCCTTCCCCACGTATTTAAACGACTTACAGGTTTACTCTTCCTAATCATCGACATGAACTTATATTTTCCGACATTTATGGCTATCTGCCGTTCATCACACTAATTGGAAATTTTGGTTTGAGTCGTCTTGTATCTTCCTACACTCACTCGACACGTTATCGTACACTACGGCATCATCAGCAAACAACCGCAGACTGCACCTCCACCCCCTCCCCTTACGCCAAGCTTCCAAATCATTTACGTATATAGAGAAAAAAAGCGGTTCTATCACACTTCGCTGGGGCACTCCTGACGATTCCCTTGTCTCTGATGATCAGTCGCCACATACTGGGTTATACTATTTAAGAAGTCTTCGAGCCACTCAAATATCTGCAGACATATTCCTTATGCTCATATCTTCGTTAACAGCCTGCAATGTGACACCGTGTCAAATGCTTTCCGGAGATTTAGAAACACAGAATCTGCCTGTCGCCCTTCACCCATAAATCTCAGTATATCATGTGAGAAAAGAACAAGCTGCGTCTCGCACGAGCGATGCTTTCTAAAATCTTGCTGATCCTTGGACATAAGCTTCTCGGTGTAAAGAAAATTTATTGTATTCGAACTGAGAATATGTTCAAGAAATCTTTCGTGTCCGCTCTATCACACTTCTCATGTACTGGACTCACCTGCATTTGTTCCCAGTCGCTTTGGATTTTGCGCTTGGCGAGACATTCACGATAAATACAAAGTAAGGGGCCAATGACGTGGAGTAGTCTTTGTAAAATCAGACAGGGATTCTATTCGGACCTGGTGGTTTATTTGGTTTCAGATCTTTCAATTGTTTCTCTACGGCATGGATCCTTGTTACTATTTCATTCATAAGGGTGTCTGTCCCATGGTCAAATGACGGTATGTTTGTGCGATGCTCCTGTGTGAACGATTTCTTGAACGTGAAATTTAAGACTTCGGCTTTCGTTTTGTCGTCTTCAACTATCACATCAGAATTGCTAACAAGGGACTGAATGGAAGCCTTAGACCCACTTAGCTACTTTACGTATCAACACAATTTTCTCGGGTTCTCTGCCAGATCCGTTGCTGAGGTTTGACAGCGGTAGTTGTTGTATGCTTCGCGCACAGATCTTTTAGCAGACGTACGAATTTCTAGGAAGCTTCGCTTGTCATTTGTGCGTTCCCTTTAGAACCGAAAGTGCAACAGCCTCTGCTTCCTCAGCATCCCCCAAATTTCATTATGAAACCATGGTGGGTCTTTTACACCCTTTATCCACATACTGCCTTTATCCACATACTGCCGTCTGCTTCACGTCTGCTGACCAGCGAGCTACCTTAACTTAAGTATTAACTGTATTTGTCTTACTTGTCACTTCTTCTTCCGTGTGTTCTTCCTTTAAGGAAGCTTTAATTGTCGAGTGCTAGTAATAGTGTTCCATAGATTTAGTGTTTGTGAATACGGTCAGAAAGAGTCCCTTTAGTCAGCCACAGTGCCAGTAGTGCTAGTGTTTGTTTTCAATACAGTCCAGAGACATTTAGTGCTATTTTCATTGTTTTCTACAAGACGTGGCTAGCAACCCCAATTTAGTCAACTATAAGCCGCCTTTAGTGAATTAGCAGTCTAGTTAAAAGTTGATTAACTCTCTACAGTAAATTGACTTCTTAGGATGGATAGGATGTGTGACTGCTGTGTACGGACGCAGAAGGAGCTGGCCACTGTTCGCGAACAGCTGAGCGTGTTGATGGCCGCGGTCAGCCGTCTTCAGGCTGCTGCCTCGGAGTGTAGCGGCAGTGGGGAGTCTGGTGCGTCGCATGGTACACCCCAGGTGTTACATGCTTCACCCACTGTCCCTGCTGTCGAGACATATTCGCGGGTACCGGGCGCGGTTGGGCCACCCTCTCCCCAAGGGGAGTGGCGGGTTCAGAGGCGTTCGCGGCGCACGAGGCGGAGGGTCAATGTGGAGGCTGGCCTTGTGGCATCGCCCGCTCTGCCTGTGAGTGGACATGTGGCCGCTCCTTCACCAAGGTCCGACCAGGCACACGGGGGGACGGGTTTATTAGTTATTGGGAGCTCCAACGTTAGGCGGGTGATGGAGCCCCTTAGGGAAATAGCGGAAAGGTCGGGGAAGAGGGCCAGTGTTCACTCTGTCTGCTTGCCGGGGTTTCTCATCCGAGATGTGGAGGAGGCCCTGCCGGCGGCGATAGAGAGCACTGGGTGCACCCGACTGCAAATTGTTGCTCATGTCAGCACCAATGACTCCTGCCGTCTGGGTTCAGAGGTCATCCTCAGTTCGTACAGGCGGTTGGTGGAATTGGTAAAGGCGGAAAGCCTCGCTCGCAGGGGTGGAATCAGAGCTAACTATTTGTAGTATAGTTCCCAGAACCGATCGCAGTCCTTTGGTTTGGAGCTGAGTGGAAGGCTTAAACCAAAGGCTCAGACGATTCTGTGGAGATCTGGGGTGCACATTTCTCGACCTCCGCTATCGGGTGGAGAAATGTAGGGTCCCCCTGAATAAGTCTGGCGTGCACGACACGCCGGAAGCGGCTACAAGGGTAGCGGAGGACGTGTAGAGTGCACATGAGGGTTTTTTAGGTTAGAGAATTGCCTCCGTAGGCCCGACAAGACGCCTCCTGAGGCGCGGCAAGTTAAGAGTAGGCAGAATGCAACAGGGAATAACAATATTAATGTGCTAATAGTAAACTGCAGGAGCGTCTATAGAAAGGTCCCAGAACTGCTCTCATTAATGAACGGTCACAACGCCCATTTAGTACTAGGGACAGAAAGTTGGCAGAAACTAGACGTAAACAATTATGCAATCCTAAACTCAGTTTGGAATATATACCGCAGAGACAGGCTGGACAGTGAAGGGGGAGGCGTGTTTATAGTGACAAGCAGTGCAATAGTATCGAAGGAAATTGACGGAGATCCGAAATGTGAAATAATTTGGGTGAACGTCACGGTTAAAGCAGGCTCAGACAGGGTAATTGGACGTCTCTATAGGACCCCTGGCTCAGCAGCTGTTGTGGCTGAGCACCTGAAGGATAATTTGGAAAATATTTCCAGTAGATTTCCCCACCATGTTATAGTTCTGGGTGGAGATTTTAATTTGCCGGATATAGACTGGCAGACTCAAACGTTCGTAATGGGTGGCAGGGACGAAGAATGCAGTGAAATTTTTTTAAGTGCTTTATCTGAAAACTACCTTGAGCAGTTAAACAGAGAACCGACTCGTGGCGATAACATATTAGACCTTCTGGTGACAAACAGACCCAAACTACGTATTTGAAACAGTTAACGCAGAACAGGGAATCAGGTATCATAAAGCGGTTACTGCATCGATGATTTCAACCGTAAATAGAAATATTAAAAAAGGTAGGAAGATTTTTCTGTTTAGCAAAAGTGACAAAAAGCAGATTACAGAGTACCTGACGGCTCAACACAAAAGTTTTGTCTCAAGTACAGATAGTGTTGAGGATCAGTGGACAAAGTTCAGAACCATCGTACAATATGCATTAGATGAGTATGTGCCAAGCAAGATCGTAAGAGATGGAAAAGAGCCACCGTGGTTCAACATCCGAGTTAGAAAACTGCTGCGGAGGAAAAGGGAACTTCACAGTAAACATAAACATAGCCAAAGCAATGCAGACAAACAAAAATTACGCGAAGCGAAATGTAGTGTGAGGAGGGCTAGCGAGAGGCGTTCAATGAATTCGAAAGTAAAGTTCTATGTACTGACTTGGCAGAAAATCCTAAGAAATGTTGGTCTTATGTCAAAGCGGTAGGAGGATCAAAGCAAAATGTCCACTCTGTGACCAAAATGGTACTGAAACAGTGGATGACAGACTAAAGGCCGAAATACTAAATCTCTTTTTCCAAAGCTGTTTCACAGAGGAAGACTGCACTGTACTTCCTTCTCTAGATTGTCGCACAGATGACAAAATGGTAGATATCGAAATAGACAGCAGAGGGATAGAGAAACAATTAAAATCGTTCAAAAGAGGAAAGGCCGCTGGACCTGGTGGGATAGCAGTTCGATTTTACACAGAGTACGCGAAGGAACTTGCACTCCTTCTTGCAGCGGTGTACCGTAGGTCTCTAGAAGAGTGTAGCATTCCAAAGGATTGGAAAAGGGCACAGGTCATCCCCGTTTTCAAGAAGGGACGTCGAACAAATGTGCAGAACTATAGATCTATATCTCTAACGTCGATCATTTGTAGAATTTTGGAACACGTATTATGTTCGAGTATAATGACTTTTCTGGAGACTAGAAATCTACTCTGTCGGAATCATAATGGGTTTCGAAAAAGACGGTCGTGTGAAACCCAGCTCGCGCTATTCGTCAACGAGACTCAGAGGGCCATAGACACGGTTTCACAGGTAGATGCCGTGTTTCTTGACTTCCGCAAGGCGTTCGATACAATTCCCCACAGTCGTTTAATGAACAAAGTAAGAGCATATGGACTATCAGACCAATTGTGTGATTGGATTGAAGAGTTCCTAGATAACAGAACGCAGCATGTCATTCTCAATGGAGAGGAGTCTTACGAAGTAAGAGTGATTTCAGGTGTGCCGCAGGGAGTATCATAGGACCGTTGCTATTCACAATATATCTGCAGCGAATTGACGCATGGTGCAGGGAATGGCAATTGAATCTTAATGTAGACAAGTGTAATGTGCTGCGAATACATAGAAAGATAGATCCCTTATCATTTAGCTACGATATAGCAGGTCGGTAACTGGAAGCAGTTAATTCCATAAATTATCTGGGAGTACGCATTAAGAGTGATTTAAAATGGAATGATCATATAAAGTTGATCGTCGGTAAAGCAGATACCAGACTGAGATTCATTGGATGAATCCTAAGGAAATGCAATCCGAAAACAAAGGAAGTAGGTTACAGTACGGTTGTTCGCCCACTGCTTGAATACTTCTCAGCAGTGTGGGATCCGTACCAGATAGGGTTGATAGAAGAGATAGAGAAGATCCAACGGAGAGCAACACGCTTCGTTACAGGATCATTTAGTAATCGCGAAAGCGTTACGGAGATGATAGATAAACTCCAGTGGAAGACTCTGCAGGAGAGACGCTCAGTAGCTCGGTACGGGCTTTTGTTAAAGTTTCGAGAACATACCTTCACCGAAGAGTTAAGCAGTATATCTCGCGAAGAGACCATGAGGATAAAATCAGAGAGATTAGAGCCCACACAGAAGCATACCGACAATCCTTCTTTCCACGAACAATACGAGACTGGAATAGAAGGGAGAACCGATAGAGGTACTCAGGGTACCCTCCGCCATACACCGTCATGTGGGCAGCGGAGTATGTATGTAGATGTAGATGCTGACTATACACATAACTCTCCATATCAAGATCTACATTCTACTTAATCTTTGCTCACAATCCCTACATCCATTTTACTGGAACTCAGTGATGGTAATTCACTGTCTAAGTAAGATGTTAATAACTGCTTATCTGCTCTATTTAGCAGAAACACTCTCCTAGCCTTCTTGACTGATTTATTAACTTTCGTAATCATAAAATTAAATTTTCCCCAAGACATTTAAGTCTCATCTTTATCTACGATGATGATGGAAGGTGAAGAAATTTATTAAAATTCGAGCTATGGTCGAGATTCGAGTCCGCGTCTCCTTGCTTATTAGGCAGAAATGCTGACCATTACACCATCGCAGCACTGTGGTGAACATTGCTGCACGGCCGTAGCACAAATTTAATTCATTTCTTCAGTTTCCATCATCATACATTTTCTAATCATAGTTGCTATATTAACATGGTGATCGCTAATACCCGTTTCTATTCTGGCATCGTCGATAAGGTCTGTCAAGCTTGTACCTACACAGTCTAAGATATTTCCATTGTCTATGGGATGCTGACCTAGCGGTTCAAGATAATTTTTAGAAAACGTGTTCAAATGTATTTCGCATGAATCCACGGACATCCCAGTGTCTACTCGGCAGTTTAAAGTCGCCTGCAACTAATATTGCGTGATATGGGTATTTACAACATTGATCGTAGACTTTCTTTGAATGATTCTAGAACTCTTCCAGCATAACCGAGGGCACATTGTCTTAGTTTCCTGCCCTGAACACTATCTGTGTAAGGGGCTCCATAACGAGCCTAGCATTAGAGCTCCCAATAACTAGTAAACCCCTCCCTTCCCCTACTTATGAGAAACTGTGGGAAAGGCCAACATGAGACTTATATTTCTTGATAGGATACTCGTACTAGGCTAGACTGACAGGGGACATACAGTCTGTACAAAGAACGTCTGTATGAATGGTCACAGATTTATTTTGGCTGTGGAGAGAGAGTGATGGATACGTTGAGAAACCTGAACTGGTTACAACGGAGGAAAGATGGCGCATATCTCGCGAAGATCTACTTTTTAGAAAAAAAATCTGTCTTCAGACCTTAGGGCTGAAGCGACATACGTTCTTTAGTCACCCCTGTATCAAAGCCATTAATATCACTGTGAAAAAATTAGGGAAATAGGAGATCGTATACTGGCGTATAAGGAGTCGTTCTTCCCACACTGCATTCGTTAATGGAATAGGAAACTGTTGTATACAATACAATAAACGGTACCCTCTGCCACACACCTTGATGCAATTTGTGTACTTTGGATGTAGAATTAAGGGTAGGATCTGAGGAATTTAGTCTATATTTTTTCAACTTAAGCATCGTATCTGTAGGAAGTAACCCACTAACCAGCTTCGAAACAGCTTTAAATTAGCAACCTACCTGCTGTCATATCACTGAGTGGACCCACGAAACCGGATCTACACGTGCACTGCCATCATTAGACGTTCGCAAGAAACCTCACTCCTAACATTAAACTTCGTCAAAGCTTGTAAGCTGGATTGATCTTACCGGATTCCTTGCACATGGTGGTGTCTGTTCAACAGTACGGTTCTCCATCACACAAACTCTAATTCCTTCTCAGCACTGCACAACATCAACTGTAACTCTTCATCTCAGATTAGGAACCAGAACAGATCAGAATGGAAGTAGTAGCCGAATAGTAATGGCTAACTGTCGTCGAAGAAGGAAGCCACATGGCTTGCACCAGCTAACGATTGCTTTTGAATGAGCGAAACATGTTTTTCCAAAGACTTCAGACTGACAAAGGGACTAAGTAAAGATCTTGCGAAATAGGTAGTATTGAGAGTGAGACGTCAAAGATAATAGCGAAATAAATATCACGATCTAACCACAAATGAAAGTCCTGAGAAACACCTACGTTTCACGGTAGGTACAAACGCAATCTCCTCTGTAGACTCATGTGTCTTCTATTAAAGGAACATTTCTCCGATTTGTTATAACATAGTCTGTTAAAGAACTAGTACCCTCAGGACTCCACGTAAATTTATGAATTTTTGGTAGAGAAACTAATTTGTTACACTTAAATGGCTGGCAGAAATATCTCTCAATTACTCACTTACAGTTTTTATTTTCAGTATGTTCTGCATGTGGCCTCAATATTCCTTTGATGGTAAATATACCTATCTTGACATTTAAATCCCCAACAATTATGAAATAGTCTGCTTGAAATATTCCATTCATCACTGTCACATGCATTATTAGGTTGCAAGCTTTTCCCTCCATTCACGTCCTATGGAGTATATTCACAAATTACTTTCACCACCTTTCTCAATTCCTTCAGTTTAAAAGTATCAATCTTTCATTTACCAGCTATATAATTGCAACTATTTTCTATAGGTACTTTAAATCATAACTCCAAATACAGTTCTTACCCATTCGATTCTGTTTACTCAGCTGTGTGTCATAACGCATGTTTTAATTTGTTTTGAGCCTCTTAATTCCTTCTTTGTTTCCAACGTCACAACTGTATCCATTTTTGCAGTGTTTAATTCCTTTGTTGTATGTTCTTCGTCAGCGCTCATTATTCTAGCACTCCTATTAGTTATTTTCAAAATTTTGTCCAGTCCTTTCCTTGTAAAGCTTTTTCAAATGGTTCAAATGGCTCGAAGCACTATGGAACTTAACATCTGAGGTCATCAGTCCCTACACTTAGAACTACTTAAACCTAACTAACCTAAGGACATCACACACTGAGAGGTGGCATGAGCCCCCTCTCATATTTCTATCTTACGATTCTCCTCTCTAGTTGCATGCGGTGGAGGGTTGCTTTTCCTTAACACGCGTACTTCCCACGCAGCGTCTCTCGTCACCCGGGTGGGCCGGTGACAGGCGGGCTCTGTGGAACAGGAGAGAGTTAAGCCGACGTGTGTGAGGCAGTCGAGTGAATGCTTTTCAGACGCCGACATTGTCAAGAGACACGCCCGCTGGGGTGTGAAGTAGCGGCTGGGCTAGAGGTTCCGTTACTTCAGAGAAACCTTGCGAAAACACTTTCTGGCGGGCTACCAGCGAGGCGTGGGAATGACTTGTGTACCCACGCAGTTGTGGCGGGAAAATTCCCGCACTTTCTGCAAAATCAGCACAGAAATTGGCGCCAAGAATCTCCATTGGTGGAATGGTAGTGCTCCGGCAATGGAGTGGAATTTCCGCCGGTTTTCGAGTTGCTGATTGGAACGTAACCACGGCCACTGTCGTGGGGGCGGGAATGTTCGGTGTTCGGCCTGTACGGGTGCTCTGGGTAGTCGGCAGTCGCCTTTCGGTCGAGGACGTCGAAGCAGCCAGCCCTCGCCTGCGGTACGCCAGATCGTGTTCTGGGAGATAAGAAGACTGTTGGTAATGTACGTCCGCAGCACCGGCAGATAGGGATTTTTCCTAGGTGATAATCAGAGCTCAGCAGAGCGCGCCTGTTCATCCTTTTCTAACTGTGTTCAGTTTCGAGTAACAGCAATTACTATTGGGTTAGCTGTGTGTCTCTCTTGAGATTTGAGTGGAAAGGAATTGGCTCCACATACCACTTCGTCTTAAACCTCAGGATCTAAGTTAGGGACAACTTCACCTTTATAGTGTTTGTATGAATCTCCAATTTTAGCCAATTTGATAATTTATAAATTTCCTGTGTTTCTTTTACTATTCTGGGTTTAAGCTTAATAAATCATATTGTTATTTTGAACAGAACTTTCATTCTGTTAATCGATAGAGCAACCCTATCATTCCTCACTATGCTAATGAAACCTTTGTTTATTTAACTTATGTATCAAATTAAATTATTGCAGGTGCCAAACTCTCTTCTACTCCACTAGCAGGGTTGATTAGAGTCAGTTCGCGTATTTTTTTTATCCTTGTGCAACAGCAAAAGTCGGAGTTAGAATAGGGGGGGCTTAGAGCATGATTTACACATGTGGATTCTAGTAGAATTTGGTGATAAATACACTACTAGCCCCGGCACCTCGCATAATATGGCGACCCTTGGCCTCGGATCTTTCCTGTGAATCTCTGATAAACAAACAGGATTCTTAGTAGGAACATTCAATTTTTTTTTCTCTCTATTTTTTTTAATGATTAATACCCAAGTTTTTTTTGGTTTGGTAGTTCCGCGTTTAGTTTTAAGTAGCGGCGCATGACTACAGTTTTTGTTTTCAGTATATATATTTTTTTGTTCATTGTTTTTTTTTGTGTTTCGCTGATGTGGTGTCTGTACCGCATCGCACTTTGTCGGATTTGTGTGTGGTTTCTGTACCACATCATATTGTGTTTGTGATTACAGCGTTGGAACAGCGTTGTTGAAATTTTATGTTTATGTGTAAAAAATATATGGAGTAGATTAATTTTATTGTGCATTTTAGATGAATTTGTTTTTATGAATGATAACGAGAAGTAAGGCACGACTATTATCGGGCGAAGCTAAAACAAAAGAGGATAGCATAATGGATAAGGGGCAGTTTACTGACGGGAATAGGTTCGGAGATGAGATGGGCACATTTTTAGCAGGACAGGACGCCAGGGGCATTGATGAGGAAGGTGATTTGGACGCGATCTCAGAGCAGCGTTGCGGCCGTGATTATGATAGTGAAGTAGAGGATGAAACAGAGACAGGCACACAGGTCGAGACGGTAGCAGAAGTTTATAGTCAAACGAACGAGTGCAGACAGAGGCCAGCTCGGTCACGTCAGAGCTCTAGCGCCCAGGTGTCCAGAGTTACATCGCCCATGTTTGAAGAGGATCAAGAAGATGACGTAAACCCAATACTGAGCTTCCTACGATCAATGAAAGAAGAAGCTGACGAACAGCGTAAGAAGGAGAAGGAAGGAGAAACAACGTAAGAAGGAGAAGGAAGAAGCTGACGAACAGCGTAAGAGGGAGAAGGAAGAAGAGGAGAACCAACGTAAGAAGGAGAAGGAAGAAGCTGACGAACAGCGTAAGAGGGAGAAGGAAGAAGAGGAGAAACAACGTAAGAAGGAGAAGGAAGAAGCTGACGAACAGCGTAAGAGGGAGAAGGAAGAAGAGGAGAAACAACGTAAGAAGGAGAAGGAAGAAGCTGACGAACAGCGTAAGAAGGAGAAGGAAGAAGAGGAGAAACAGCGTAAGAGGGAGAAGGAAGAAGAGGAGAAACAACGTAAGAAGGAGAAGGAAGAAGCTGACGAACAGCGTAAGAGGGACACTGAGGCAATAATCTCGCATATAGGGGCAATTCGTGGGGAATTATTAACAATAAAGAAAGAATGTGGAGAAGCAAAACAAATGTCAATGGTAGCACAAAAAGTAGCAGGCCTAGCCAAAACTGCAGCAACAGGGGCAATGAAAATCGCAAGAGTAACTCTTAAACTCGCAGGGCGCTTGCGACGTGCGACACAAGTCCACTCGAAATCCCTAGCGGCCTTAAAGACTCAAGGTAATATTGCGGTTACGAACATCACGAAACGAATGAAAGAAGTAGAGAGTCGGATAGCAAAACTAGAGCGAAATGGGCACACGAGCACTGCACGTTCGGATACCAATGATGGAGCACACAGGATTGTGTCTCCGAGGAAAAGCCCGCCGTGCTCTAGCCCAGTGACAGCGTGCGGAACAAACAATGCACACGCAGAAACAGCGAGTAATAGCCCCAATAATTGCAGCCCACTTAGAAGAGTGAATGCTGAATGCCACTTCCACTGTGATACAGACGTAGCACATCACAGTTATCAGCAAGATAGATCAGGACACTCCGCAGACGTGCAAGTATCGGAAACGTCTGACAACACCAGTGCGAGGATCGGACAGAATTTTGATCACAATCACTTCCTGTCGATACTCAAATTCCAGAAGTTCAAAGATAATGGAGGGTCGATGCATCCGAAGAGCTGGGTGATGCAATTTACTAATTCATTACCGTCGTCATGGCCAACCCAGGCCAAATTAGAATTCATGTGTGGACACATCGAAGGCCAAGCCGCGGAAAAGATGCGGGGCGTGGCAGCGACGTGTCGGACTTATCAGGAATTTGTTGGTGCATTCCTGCGGACCTACTGGTCAAAGGAAACGCAAGACAGGATTAAAGAGGAAATAATATTTTGTCCTGAACTGGAAGTGTCCGGGCATAAGAGCGCAACCAAATTTTTTGATGACTTACTCAAGAAGAATCAGTTTTTAGATAGTCCATACGGCAACGGAGAAATTATTAAATTTTGCTTTTCGAAATTGCCAGTTAGGTATCAACAGACACTTGTCGGGAAGTGTGGATCTGACATAGATGCATTCAAGAGTCTACTGCGTGAACTCGAAGTAGTCTTCGATAAACAAGACGCAAAGGACAGGAAGAAGGCGCAAAATAACAAATACCACGGGCCAGCAAGGGAAGACGACAACAGATCGCATAATCGCACTGGTCAGTTAGGAAACCAGGGTTACCGAGATCAAGGTTACGCTATTCAAGGTTATGGAAACCAGAGACACGGAAACCAGAACGTCAGGGAACAGGGTCAATCCAGACAAGCAATCTGGGACAGGAGGAATGACGAACGGCAAAGCGACCGTAATTGGAGGGAGCGAAATCAAGGACAACAGGAGAACCAGGAGATTGAAATTAGACCTCCAAATCCTAATGCACGTCAGAGGAGGGGGAGTCTGAGAAGGGATTGACGCTAGTCCATAGGACTCCACCACTTCTCTCACATAAAGGAGTTCGTAGAATAGTAGTAGTGTAAGAAATGTACATAGTAGAATAGGCAAAGATATGAACCTTTGTTCGGGGAACAATAATCGTTACATTAATAGATTAAGATTGCTAAAGTATTAACACGCTGCGTTGTCTTGCATAAGAATTTACTGCTGCTATCCTCTTTTTGTTTATGTTTGCGATCTCCAATGTCGATGGAGTAGGAGACACCACCTTTTCATGAGCAATGTTTTTGTCCTTTCCTATCTGGTGTCCATGTTAAGGGATAAGGATGAGTGACGAGACGTCGCACAAACGGGCGCATACAAGAACGTGCTCTTAGAAGCGTTCTGAGAGGTCGTGATACGCTCCATAGCGGCCACAACCAGTTCGTGAGACGTTCATACCAATGCTTGCAGGCACGCGTCAGTGCACTGCACGATTGTGGTATATTGCGCGATTTCGAGGGTGAATATGGGCAGTATAGTTTTTGCAGAGCTGCGCCGGTATCGTTGTCTTGCAAGTCGGGGTGAACCTGTGAGCATTTGACTCTAATGGTGCCCTAGACGAGAGAAATGAGGGCATAAAAGCCTACCATGCTAATGTGCTGGTTGGGGATTTAGCGTGCTGCTCGTTTTTGTCACAGATGAATCACCAAGGAATTGTACTTGGATATTCGTGACATACTGTGTAGCTGGCGTGTGTTGGGTGTCTGAATCCTCAACAGGAACCAGTCCTGGCTTGGTCATATTACATTGCTTCTGGAAAGGTGTACTTCGATCGCGAAAACCGCTTCACATAGAGAAGGAAGTTGCAACTATAAATTTATTGTCGTGTATAGCCATGGCTAACCCAGTCTCTGGAGTTTCAGTGAGGCGTAATGAAAACTCGGAGGTCATGTCGTACGGCGCGCACATCACTGTCGTCAATAGCGGCGAGCAGCAAGACATCTCAGCGTAACAGGAACTATGTAAGGGTATTGTATAAGGTAAATAAAAAAAATAAATAAATAAATAAATAAATAAATAAATAAATAAAATAAATAAATAAATAAATAAAAGGGAAAGTACGATACTAGGATAAGTTAAACTGTAGGATTTAACAATAACTAGATTAATATTGTGGGGTTTTCTACCACAAGTGTGGCGCGCGCCTGTTGAGTTGCTATTTTTCAGGTCACCAATCCACAGACCCGAGATGGAGGGACGACGGGCGAGCGAAAGTAGCGTAGTTGCATGTTCTTTATAGCACAGTAAAACTTAGACCTGCATAACAACATAATTTAATTAAAAGACGTAGAATGTAGATCGTTGGGATATGGTAGTTAATTCTTGAAGCATGTCTACTGTCGATCTATATAATTAATAGTAATATTAGTGCGGGCCCGCACATTTAGTTGTTCATCCATTACAAAGCATCAGTTATCACACACCATGTACATACTGAGATCGGTCTCTACACATATATCAAAATAAATTATTTCCATGTCTAGATTAGATGTTATAATGATTGCCATAGATTAATAACTATAAAAGTAAAATAAGAGTGTCTGAAATGACAGACCATCAATGTTTCATTATGTAAATTTATTATAACATAGAAGGTCATGGGAAAAAGTTAGGCATAAGACTTTTGTAAGAATTGTACAGATGACGAGGAACGTGGCAATGCAGAGGCCAGCCAGCGCAAAAACAAGAGGTCTTCGGCTACCTGCTAGAGGGCGAGCGCCCCGTCCTACACGCTGACAGTCACCCGGCTGCCTACCTGAGGGATTACACGGGACCCTCGCCCCGCCACAAGCGAAAGTGGGGCTGGCCGTTGACCCTGACACGCGACAGCCTGCTAGCTCTCCGGACGCGGCAGCCGCTTGGAGGGATTCCCTGCGGCAGACCACGTTGTCGTGAGTACACGAAGAACATCACATATCGTGTCAGAACCTGCGCCTCATGTGCCTCAGGACAGAAAGGGACGCTCTATACTCACCTGTTTGGGTTTTTACAACTCACTAGCATTGGCCGATCTGCATACACAAAGCAGTATCGTGCCACACTAACAAATGTATGGTCTCATGTCTTACTTCTCCTCTCTATTAGAGAGCAGTTTTTAACAATAGTCGCTCCTAGTTCGATCCTGTATGGATGACCTCACACACTTGTGGAGTCACTCCACGTGCCATCATCCCTCGTCGAACTGCAATATTGGGAAACGTAAAGTTCTGTCCAGCGAGAGAAGAGACCTAGACTAGTGATGTATCCCAACAAGGAGATCTCAGAGACAATTAATCGACGTGAGGAGAACCTATCACTGTGTCTTCCTACCGTACTGCCGTGATCATATGCGTGGGTCTGACTACAATCTCAACAGCGTACTGCAGACACTCCAGAACTCCCTATTGCTGTTGCCACAACGTAGCAACTACAACCGACGTTTAGCCTTATGTGATGTCAGTACAGTGGAATCAGTGAAGTGCCACGGATATTTCTAACAATGTGATTTAGTGCCTCATTCTCAGCACAGTCGTGAACTTTGTGCAATGTGCACGCACAATTTGATGCCCCATGAACCTTGTTTTTTTTGTTTTTCTTAAATTTCTTTCTCTTATGTTGTTTCTGTAATGTATGTTATACCTTGTATGCGTTTGTGTTTTACACTGTAATTCTTATTACAGATTACTGTATTGTTCTCCACATCATGTTTTTTTTGTATTTTGTGTTTATTGTTGTGTGTATGCTAACAGTGTGCCTGAAGTCCCCATAAACTGAAGCAGATACCACCACTGTCATTGTGAATGGACCATCAGTTCAGGGAACATTTTGTAAAGGTTATTCTTGCTGCAGGGAGACAGAATGAATCGGAGGTTGTAACTAGATTCTGAAAACTCACAAAGAGATTGTTAACTTAAATATTATCATGTGTGAATGAGGTCAGGTTAGTTTAATGATTAAAATTGTTGTAACATCTTGGGCATTTAATTGCGGAGCACTCCAACTCTGATTGTAAAGAATAAACTGCTCCATATTTGGCTCAGATGCCCGGGCCATGTTTAGAGCGTGAATGTCTGCGTGAATCGGTGTTTGGAAGGGGCTCCCTGGGTATGGATGTGTGATGTGAGTGTTAGTGTTCCATATTAAGAAGGTGAAGTTGGCTACATCATAAATAATCCTCCCTCTATGAGTTGCATTTTTCAGTTGCAATGATCTTTTTTATAGAGTGCGGTATGTGGAGACACTTTGTAAGATTGTTCTTGGGCGATTGACTCACTACCTGGCTCCTAAGTGAGCCAACCGCTCACCAATTACAATCTAAAATGGCGTAGGGGCAATGAGAGGTGGCATGAGCCCCCTCTCATATTTCTATCTTACGATTCTCCTCTCTAGTTGCATGCGGTGGAGGGTTGCTTTTCCTTAACACGCGTACTTCCCACGCAGCGTCTCTCGTCACCCGGGTGGGCCGGTGACAGGCGGGCTCTGTGGAACAGGAGAGAGTTAAGCCGACGTGTGTGAGGCAGTCGAGTGAATGCTTTTCAGACGCCGACATTGTCAAGAGACACGCCCGCTGGGGTGTGAAGTAGCGGCTGGGCTAGAGGTTCCGTTACTTCAGAGAAACCTTGCGAAAACACTTTCTGGCGGGCTACCAGCGAGGCGTGGGAATGACTTGTGTACCCACGCAGTTGTGGCGGGAAAATTCCCGCACTTTCTGCAAAATCAGCACAGAAATTGGCGCCAAGAATCTCCATTGGTGGAATGGTAGTGCTCCGGCAATGGAGTGGAATTTCCGCCGGTTTTCGAGTTGCTGATTGGAACGTAACCACGGCCACTGTCGTGGGGGCGGGAATGTTCGGTGTTCGGCCTGTACGGGTGCTCTGGGTAGTCGGCAGTCGCCTTTCGGTCGAGGACGTCGAAGCAGCCAGCCCTCGCCTGCGGTACGCCAGATCGTGTTCTGGGAGATAAGAAGACTGTTGGTAATGTACGTCCGCAGCACCGGCAGATAGGGATTTTTCCTAGGTGATAATCAGAGCTCAGCAGAGCGCGCCTGTTCATCCTTTTCTAACTGTGTTCAGTTTCGAGTAACAGCAATTACTATTGGGTTAGCTGTGTGTCTCTCTTGAGATTTGAGTGGAAAGGAATTGGCTCCACATACCACTTCGTCTTAAACCTCAGGATCTAAGTTAGGGACAACTTCACCTTTATAGTGTTTGTATGAATCTCCAATTTTAGCCAATTTGATAATTTATAAATTTCCTGTGTTTCTTTTACTATTCTGGGTTTAAGCTTAATAAATCATATTGTTATTTTGAACAGAACTTTCATTCTGTTAATCGATAGAGCAACCCTATCATTCCTCACTATGCTAATGAAACCTTTGTTTATTTAACTTATGTATCAAATTAAATTATTGCAGGTGCCAAACTCTCTTCTACTCCACTAGCAGGGTTGATTAGAGTCAGTTCGCGTATTTTTTTTATCCTTGTGCAACAGCAAAAGTCGGAGTTAGAATAGGGGGGGCTTAGAGCATGATTTACACATGTGGATTCTAGTAGAATTTGGTGATAAATACACTACTAGCCCCGGCACCTCGCAACACATCCATGCCCGAGGATGGATTCGAACCTGCGATCATAGCAGCAGCGCGGTTCCTGACTGAAACGCCTAGAACCGCTCGGCCACAGCGGCCGGCATTGTAAAGCTTTTTCTTCACTCCATTTTCCTACCTGATTTTATTACTCCATTCTCTTATTATGTGATACTTACCTGTAGTCACGGTAGCAAGGAGCTGGGAGTGCCACCTTCCAACTTATCCAAGCACACCTGTTTTTCTTCTGGGGTTGTCTCCTTCAGATGGGTGCCTTAACTACAGCTATGGATCCATGTCTCCAGGTTTTGCATGGTATCCTTCTGTTTCTCATCAGCATTGTCTCCTCCGCCCCCCCCCTCCCCGCGCCATCCACTAACCCCCCCTGCCCCCTCTCCCCATCCTTTCTATTGCCCCACTGTCGACTGCTCTTCGCTTCACGCCTGCCCAAGAGACCTGGATAGCTACGGTGGCCTGCTAGAAGCTTAAACTTCCACCAACATAGCTCATTGGGCCATAGCACACACACAGATATCCTCGCCAGTGTAAGGCAGCAGTCCTCGAAGAGGGACAGACATTTTAACATTTTGACAGTTGATGTAAACATTGTGTTGCTGATGAAGCATCTTTGCTGACATTTTAGACGTCAAAATAATGTGTTACACTTTATATATGTTTTTACAGATTTTACACGTGGAAACAGCGTAACACCCTCCATGTATTCTGACAGACGTTTTGGATGTGGTACTAACAATTGCTTGCTACACCACTGTATGTATGGCTACGTATTTTTGACAAAAATACATTTTATTCTACTACCAGTAATATTACTGTCTAGGCATGGTACTATCAATGACATAACCATTGTTTCTGCTTCTGTATTTTTGAGAGATAATATTCTCTACATACATTGTAGATATAGTTGATTCATGTCAGTTAGACTTTCGAAATTGGCACAAGGTTCATGTTGTTCAAATACTTCTGAACGTGACATCAGTTTACGAAACTCAAGCGAAACTTAGATATATTTTATAAAAAATACAGATATAAAAATAGTGCAGTATTATCAATATCTTTTTATTATACTGGCAGATAATTCGAATTGTTCTGATACTTTTGAACATGGTGCCTGGATTTGGACCTCAGAGGCTACAAAGTATCACTGCGATAGTTCCGTCCTCTTGGAATCTTTTAAATTTCCTGCTATTTTAAACTTAAAATAACTGGTATAGTTATTTGTTGTATTTTGGTGACTTCAATGCCAGAGCCATCTTCGATTTCAGAGGCTGCAGCGGTGACTGGTAGCGGCCATTTGTAGTTTGGGTCACAATGCCCATATCGGTAACACTAATGAAAGGGGAGATTGATACTGCGATAGAATTTTACAGACCATTGGAAGGCCGAAGTCGAAACGCTTGGATTAGACTACATTCCCTCAGAATTATTGATATCCATGGGAGATGTAATCATAACAAAACTATTTCAACTGGTGTACAACATATATGCGACAGATGAAATACCTCAACAAAAGCTGTAATAATTTCAATTCCAAACAATGTCAGGTGTGAGTATTGTATAGTCACCAGTTAAGTGAATTATTGTTGCAAAATACGGCACGCATTATTTACAGAAGAATGGAAAAACTGGTAGAGGAGAGAGTCGGAGAAGATTAGTCTGTGTTCCAGTGAAATGTAAAAACATGCGTCGCAATATTACTTATCTTACAAGACAGGTTATGAAAAGAAAGTCCTGCATCTATGACATTTGTAGATTTACAGAAAAAGTTTTTCAGTATTTATTGGAACACGTTCTACAAAATTCTGAAGGTAACAGGGATAAAATAAAGGGAATAAAGTTTTATTTATAGCTTTTATAGAAACCAGACTGGAGTTGTGCGGTTATAAGAATCGAAGGACATAAAAGGGAAACAATAGTCGAGAACGGAATGAGACACGGTTGTAACCTACTTCCAGTGTTATTCAACCAGTACGTTGAGTAAGCAACGAAGAAAACCAACGAGAAATATGGAACAGGAGTTTATTTTACGCAGAACGAATAAAAATTTCGAAGTTGGCTGATGACAGTGCAAATCGGCCAGAGACAGCAGAGGACTTGGAAAAGTATTAGGAATAAATGGAAAGCGTCCTGAAATGGGGACATAAGACTAACATCAGTTGAAGTAGAACAAGGGTTAAAGAATACGTTCGAATTAAATCAGCAGATGTTGACGGAATCAGATTAGGAACTGAGATTCTGAAAGTAGTAGATGAGCTTTTGTTTTTCCGCAACAAAGTAGGTGATGATGTTCGAAATAGAGTGGATATTTATTTGGAAAAAGCAATAAGTGAAACGTTGACATAAAACAGTTCAAACGAGAAGAAACTAGAAGCTTTTGAAAAGTGGTGCAACAAAAGAATGTAAGAATGGGTGAATCTAATAACTAATAAGGAGACACTGGACCAATTTGGGGAAAACGCTATGGCGGGACGTGACTCAAGGAAGGAATCGAATGATAGGACACATTCTGGGGTACAAGGAATCGTTCGATAGTGGCTGGAACTATGATGGGATAAGAATTGTAGAGGAAGCCCAAGGCGTGAATACCATAATCAAGTTGAAATGGATTTTAGTTGTAGTATGCAGATGGTCACCTAATGTGAGAATCTGCACTATGACAGTTTCCGGACTGAAGACGATCCTCTTGCTTTAAAGGAAGTCACAACGATAGAAAACACTAGCGAAATCAGCAGGACATGCAAAGGATAGCCACTAGAGGTGGGGATTGTAATTAATCCTCAGTGTTAAATGAAACGTACAGTCGATAAATAGGCAATGAGGAAGGTTTTCATACTATCACACTTTCGCCAAATTGTCACTAGGAACATCCATTAAATATCTGATAGTACGCGTACGGAGCGATTGAAAGCGGGAAGGCTAGTTGCCATTCTGAGTATCATTGGAAGAATTCTCAAGAAGTGTAGTCTAACAAAGAACTCACTTAGAAGTTTCATTAGGTCGACATACATGCAAAGGGTAGCCACTAGATGTGGGGATTGTAATTGATCCTCAGTGTTAAATGAAACGTAGAGTTGATAAATAGGCAACGAGGGCGGTTTACATACTATCACACTTTCGCCGAATTGTCACTAGGAACATCCATTAAATATCTGATAGTACGCGTACGGAGCGATTGAAAGCGGGAAGGCTAGTTGCCAGACAGTATCATTGGAAGAATTCTAAGGAAGTGTAGTCTAACAAAGAACTCACTTAGAAGTGTCATTAGGTCGATTATCTGGTATTCCAGGAAACTTTACTAGATAGGGTAGCTATAGGATGCAGAATTCCCAAGAGAAGCGCCTTTCGTCACAGAGTCAATTAATAACTGAGAAAGCGTTACGGATATGGTTACCGATGGCAGTGGCAGGCGCTACAAGAGATGTGTTACGCACAGAGTTATAGTTTATTTTTACTCTTCCAAGGTCCTACTTTTCTAGAAGTACCGACCAGTATATGGCTTCCTTCAGTTTATATCTCGCAAAATTACAATGGAGGTGAAATGAAAGTCGAGCTCATATGTAGGCTTACCAACAATCGTTCTTCCCGCCCACTCTTCACTATTGTAACAGGAAAGCTGAGATGTGACTATGGTAAACAAAGTACCCTCCATCACACACTGGGGTCAAATCATTAACAGACTGTATCTGCAGTCTTCTTATCACTGAATATGTACATATGGGAAAGTTACCTAATTGTCCTTTTAAACAAACAGGTTGGATCGCTGAATTCTGCTGATTTATGCTGATTAATATTAAAACACGCTGAATATAGCGAATTTTCTAATTTGGTTTCCACAGCAAATCACCATCAGAGCCAGCGCTCCATGTAAATTTGACAGCCAACAGCTGTTACCATCGGAGAGTGGTACTGGAGGGACACGTAGTCAGTTCCCAGGCAGACATCCGAATTGGAGCAGAGATCGATACGGCTGCGAGGGCGGCTGGAGAGCATTACGCACTACCGCACCACAGTGATAGCCAACGTCGAGGCTCGGGGTTAGACCAGCAGGTCACCGGGTGGACATAAAAGACAGCCGCCCGGCGGGCTTCGACATTGCCAAGCATCGACTGCGCTTCGGCTGAATGTTTATTAACCCGCAGACTTGGTACTTGTTTGGTCTTGTTTAGTAGCGCTTACAATTACCTTGACTACGATCTCCGAATCTAGACTGGCTTGATCTATTTAGAACTAGTCATTGCCTTAATACGAGAACACGATGTAACAGCAGATCTCGTTTTACCTGTTTTATTTTGTAGTAGTTGAAGTACTGGGCTGGTGCAGTTCCCAAATATTCTACCAACATTGACATTGACCTCTCTATATTCTAAATCATTAACAATTCTTGTACACTGCTGTAATGGCTTGCTTAAACACAACAGATCCCTTGTTATTAAAAAATTATATTTGATGCATTTTGGGCGTAGTCCTTCCTCACATCATCAAACAAAACGCCTTAATGCGTAGTACAACGTTACATGACTATATTCTCAATATCGGTGCCTAGAGTGTACACATGACACGTTGTACTATGTATGATGGCTTTTTGCATCATGATCTGAAAATTGGCTACACCCGAAACGCGCAAAATATAGTATTCTGACAACGAGGGATCCCAATTTTTAAGCGACCCACTACAGAATTTTATAATAAATGTTCATAAATACTCTTCATACATACTCTGCCAGCCACCGTATGGTGCATGGCGGAGTTTATAACAACTAGTCACTTCCTGTGCGATAGAGAGAGGTGAAAACAATTGGATGCCTCAGTACGAGCCATAAAGTGTCTAAACTTCCTGGTCCTTACGCGAACTGTTCTTTGGCAGCAGCTGAATCGCTCTCCAGTCAACTTCAACTGACGGTTCTCAACATTTTGGCAACAGCGATTCGCGAAAAGAACGTCTCTTTCTCTCCAGATATTCCCATTTGAGCTCACGAAGAATCTCCGTAATACTCGCATCTTGATCGAACCTACAGGTAACAAATCCCAGCGGTCCACCTCCGCATTGCTTCAACGTTTTCCTTCAATCGTACCTGGTGGGAATTCCAGACAGTAGAGTAGTAATCAAGAAGAAGTTACAGAAGTGTTCTATAAGACGTACCATTCCCAGATGATCCACACTTTCCTAAAATTCTTCCAATAAACCGAAGTCGACAATTCATCTTCCGTACTACCATCCTGATGTGCTAGTTCCGTCTCATATACCTTTGCAACGTTACACCTGACTGTGTGTTAAGCAACACACTACTAAAGCCGTATCCGAATATTACGGGATTATCTTTCCTGTTCGTCTGCAATACCTTCACTTTTCCTTATTTAGAATGAGCTGCTATTCATCACAAAAACTAGAAATATTTTCTAAGCAATCTTGTATCATCCTCCAGGTAGTCAACGACAACACCTTCCCGTGCAACACATTATCATCAGCAAACAGCTGTAGGTTACTGCTCGCCGTGTCCGTCATATTGTGATCGCATACCTCTTACGCGACTTTGCATTTCTGTACATTGGCCACTGGAGAGAGGATGTATGACAATTGTTGTCAGCATTAAGTTCGTCAGATTAGTTCCATTCGAGAAGAGTAGGTTATATGCCGGCAGCAGATTTCACCCTCTCTCCTCACTCATCGTCATAATACAACACACTACGCAAACAAACATTACAGTCACCTACATTCAACAGACACACTTAAATTTCAAACATCACGTCTAAATGGACCAAAATGTACAGAGAAAGAAAACGCTTTCCGGTTAACTGGCTGAACAACCTTGCCATACAAGCTTTACTTTCTTGTGGAAACTGCTCAGTTTCGAAGGCTGAACATAATTCGAAAGCATACATACTAACGCTGCTACAAAACATTGAGCTCCACGTGACAGTCGCATCCATGTTTCTTGCGTTTACTGCTTTATAAATCATAAAAATTGTGTTATATTCTGCCTAGAGATTAAAGTTTTCTCTCAAATAGACAGGAAAATCCCGATCATCCTAGGGTAATAAATTTTTTGGTATGATTCTGCTGCCACGTTTCAGTTTTTTTCTTCTTCTGTAATTCAAGGCTTAGGCGTTCATGCCTGTCCCATCTTCACTTTTCACTCGAACCTGGTTGTGGATCTTCCTGCGTCCCTCTTTCTTCTTCACAAGTACAGCGTGCTCTGATGTGGGATGTTCTCTGCACTTATTCTTTGAAGGTGATGTTTCCATAAGATTTTATTTTCTTCAGTCTTTTCGTTAGTGTTGCAAATATCTAGTTTATTCATAATATCTTCATTTCTTATACAGTCTTCTCTGGTAACACCTCTCACTTTCCTAAGGTATCTCATTTCTGCTGCTTATAGTTTAATTTTACCGCGTACTTTTATGGATCCATGACTCATATCCTTACAGCAATACAGCTTTGGTTTCTTAAAATATTAATTTTATTTCCATCCGTATCTTTTGTGAAATGTTTTGTTTATCATTCCGCATCTCTTCTGATATTTGTTAATTTTATTTTGTATTTCCGTTTCCTCAAAATTCGCAGTTGGAGCCCTTTTCTCTAATTATTTTTGAGCAGGTGAGGTATTTACCATGACGGTCAACGATTTAGTTTTATTTGTTGATATTCGAAGGCTATGTTCTCTTTTCCCTAATTGATGTGGTTTATACACTGATTTTTGTAGCTCATTTTCACTTTCTTTATTGGTGTACATAAGGATGTTAACATATATATTTGTATTGCCTTAGATGCCCTGGTTTACGTCCTGTCTCCAGTTCCAATCAAAATATTTGCCGGTATATGTTCATTAAATAAGGTCGATGATCGGCTGCAGCCTTGTTCAGTTTCCTTATTGGTAATGATTTCTTCAGTTTCCTTATTACCTCCTTGGATTATTATGTTTGTGGCTACGTATAAGCTTTTTATAACTTCAGTAAGATATCCAGCGTATCCAGATTTGGTCATTGTGGCCCATAGTTTCTTTCTGTTCACTCTGACCAAATCTTTTTCGAAGTCAATAAAGCTGTATGTGACTCCTAATTGCCTTGTCGTCTTTTCCCTAAAATTATTTTTATGGCAAATATATTATCACTACAAGTACGAGCTTTCTGGAAACTACGTAGCTCTTCTAATAGAAGAGTCTTTGGTACTGTCCTTAAACGATATTGACTATTTTCGCAAATATTTCACAAACTGAATTTAGGAGACTTCTTCATCTGTAATTTTCGCAATTGTTTCTTTGACATAAAAAAAGTACATCTTATGATATCCTATGACTCTTGGTGTGCTAGCCCAGTTGTTTGGGTGGCATAGTTCCCTTTTTTCTTATACTCCTCTTCAGCTTTTTGTGTTTTATTCTGTGCTTTTCTTGAGATCGTTCATTTTTTTGCAACGGCCTTCAATATATTTTCATTACAAATGCTTAATCTTTTCTATTTCCTTAACTTCTCCTTTTTGCCCAACGTTTCTTATGCCTCTACGAATTCGTTAATATGTTACTATTCATTCCCTACTTCCTGAACGGGTGGAGTGTGTAACAGACATTTCTGTATTTGACTTTGATAAAACTTTCTAATACTTTCTTGTTTCAGAAGGAACTCCTAAAAGTAATCCTCCCGATTTGTCTGCTTTCTTGGTTAATTGTCTACCAAGTAGCTATCATTGTAACTGTTGCAGCTTGACTAAATAGTGATCAGCACATATATTGCTTCCTCGGCGTATGTGTGCATCTTTAACCTGATTACATATCTTGTCATTTGTGATTACGTAGTCTATTAAAGATCTGTAACACCCAACACTCTATCTAATCTTACAAACCCCGTTCTTCTTAAAAAAATAAAATGTGAGTGATAGTAAGCTGGTTAAACTTTGCAAACTAAGTTCTTCAGCATTTTTGTGAATGTGCTCTTCTCCAAATGTACCCGCAACTCCGAAGATGGGTATGATGCCCACTCTAGCATTTAAATCGCCACAGGTGACAACCTGATGTGATATTATTTAGGACCGTTTGCAATTCGTCATAGAACAGTTTTGTCTCGGTCTTCTTCACTTCTTCAGGTAAATATAAGCCTACAACGACTGAATGACTGAATTTGTTCACCTCTTAATCTATGATATAGATCCAGTGCTTTGTATTAAATCTCTCTTGTGATCCACATAGCTATTTACACCAATCTGTGGTACTTAATCTTTTGTACTTGACATGGCTAGGTCGTCTCGATGATCCATCCATTTCTATCCGAGGTTGTGAATTTTGAATACAGCCAGTATGAATAAAATCCCCTGGACGCGTTACGAGTGCTGTCCAGGTTAAGTTTGGTGAAGGGGCTGCCGCCTCACAGTTCCAAGTCCGCTGAGTAATACACTGACGGAAAAAAATCGCACCACCAGAATGGTAGCTGTGCGACAGAAACGAAGTCGGTAGACGTGTCTCCACAGCTGAAAGGTGATGTCTATCCAGATTTAGCGCCAGTTACATAAGTGTAACGTTAATAATGCCACTAAGAGAATGCAATTCAGGCTTGTTTTAAATACACGCTGCAGCTGTCGTGAGCGTTAGTTACCTTTGAGATTAGATGTTGTGACTTGATATTGGTCACGAATGAGGTTAAGGCGACAAAGGCACCATTATTAACGCATCACTGAGTTAGAATGAGGTTGTGTGACAGTGCAACGAGAAGTAGGATGTTCCTTCTGCAATACTGCGCGAAGATTTGGCAGGAATTTTGCCATTGTACATAGTTTCTGGAAGCGGTGCTCACGAGAATGTACAGCCGCAAGAAGACCTCTGGAAGGCCATGTGGCACTACCGAGATGGAAGACCGTCGTATTCGGCGTATGGCTCTGACTCATCGTACTGAATCTGCAGCAGCAATTTGAGAATCAGTTTGCATCACAGTGACATAACGAACTCTTACAAATCGGTTACGTCGAGGAGGGTTCCGAGCCACACGTCCTTTAGCCTCACCACAAACCACGGTCATCTGCGATTTCAGTGGTGGCAAGCGAGAGTTCATTGGACGGCAGGGTGGAGATCTGTTGTGTTTACTGTTGGGAACTGGTTCTGCCTCGGTGCTAGTGATGGCCGTAAGTTGGTTAGAAGGAAGCCAGTTAAAGATTTGATACAAGCCTATCTGCGTGCTAGTAGAGCATGCTGGCGGCGCGATTTTAGGAGGACTCTCGTGTTTATCCCACGCACCCTGACAGTAAATCTGCACGTCAGTCTTGTGATTCGACCTGTTGTTTCCCATTGAATGAACAGCCTTCTAGGTGGTGGTGGGGGGAGGGGCTTTCCAACTGGATAACACCCACCACATATCGCTGTTGTACCCCACCGCAATCCAAAGAGTGGCGACGTGTTGTCTTGTTCAGCTCGATCACCAGACGTCCAGTCCAGCACATCGGACTCCACGCCAGCGTCATCCACAACCACCAATAGCCGTCCCTGTATTGACTGACCAAGTGCAACAAGTATGGAAGCCCATCGTGTACAAAGTGACATCCAGCATGCTCGTTTGCATGCTTGTATTCAACGTTCTAGAGGTTACACCAGTTATTAATGTACCAATGTTTCACATTTGCAATGCCTTATCTCACGTTTACTTTAAAGTGTGATATTTCAATATTAATCACTCAAATACATTGCCTAATCAAAAGTATCACCGAAATTTCGTTACCCTACATTAATTATTTTTTGGTGTTGCGACTTTTTCTCCGTCAGAATATTTCGAATCACCATTCCTAAAGAGACTGTGACTCCGTGTGAACAACGTCAGACTTTGCTAAGGTCCCATGTGATTAACGTCGACATGTTCCAAAGGGGGGAGCCCGCAAGGGGGACTAGTCTTTTGTCTCTCCCTAGCAGATAAATCTGGCTTGGATGACCCAATCTAGACTAAAGATCCCGCCAGCTTAGCTCTGTGAATAACTGAGCAAAGTACCCTTCATTACATTAAGGTGGTCGTTATATAGAGTGGTTATGATTAAACTTCCGCTAATTGTGACGGCACCTATGAAACACGAGTGGTCGTAGGACACTGAAACTTTGTGGAAACAGAAATGGGCAATAGAAATAGCCATAGAACATTAAAAGAAAATCACTTTAATTTCCACGTGAGAGATCATCCTTTGATAACTGGGTACCTTGTTTACCTCCCAGGTTACAAACGTTGTTCAGAATGATGACCAGCTGCGTCCACGACAGCGTCGAACCACTCTGAAAATACCATTTCACAAATGTTAGCAGCACTTTCTGAACGGTGGACCATGGAATGTACAGGTGCCATGACACCGCTCCTGTATTGCTTGAAACTCACACATCGTCCAGCATTCTAAACCACGGCAACAGCAACTTCTTGAACAGTTTGTGGAGCAATGTGTCGTTGGCCTCTCCCAGGAGGGATTCCCAAATCGCCAATTAATTCGAACTTCTGTATCATGTCTTTCACCCCCCGGTGTGAAGGGACGACCTCTCCGTATTTCTTTAATGCGTCGAGACTCGCGAAGAGCTATAGCATTATTTCTGTTGTTTTGGTAAAATAGCTCTATGCGTAAAACCCTGCTCACCTACTCCATACCCACGATGAGTGTCTGCAATTGTAATGCAAACGGATGATTGTGTGTGCCGTAGCAGTACCATCGAATAACAGTAAGTCATGACGGTAAAACTACTAACAATTCAAATTCTGCAGAACACGTTCTGAACATCCTTCCCATAAAGTTGATGCACGTGACTTAATAATACACTCCTGGAAATGGAAAAAAGAACACATTGACACCGGTGTGTCAGACCCACCATACTTGCTCCGGACACTGCGAGAGGGCTGTACAAGCAATGATCACACGCACGGCACAGCGGACACACCAGGAACCGCGGTGTTGGCCGTCGAATGGCGCTAGCTGCGCAGCATTTGTGCACCGCCGCCGTCAGTGTCAGCCAGTTTGCCGTGGCATACGGAGCTCCATCGCAGTCTTTAACACTGGTAGCATGCCGCGACAGCGTGGACGTGAACCGTATGTGCAGTTGACGGACTTTGAGCGAGGGCGTTTAGTGGGCATGCGGGAGGCCGGGTGGACGTACCGCCGAATTGCTCAACACGTGGGGCCTGAGGTCTCCACAGTACATCGATGTTGTCGCCAGTGGTCGGCGGAAGGTGCACGTGCCCGTCGACCTGGGACCGGACCGCAGCGACGCACGGATGCACGCCAAGGCCGTAGGATCCTACGCAGTGCCGTAGGGGACCGCACCGCCACTTCCCAGCAAATTAGGGACACTGTTGCTCCTGGGGTATCGGCGAGGACCATTCGCAACCGTCTCCATGAAGCTGGGCTACGGTCCCGCACACCGTTAGGCCGTCTTCCGCTCACGCCCCAACATCGTGCAGCCCGCCTCCAGTGGTGTCGCGGCAGGCGTGAATGGAGGGACGAATGGAGACGTGTCGTCTTCAGCGATGAGAGTCGCTTCTGCCTCGGTGCCAATGATGGTCGTATGCGTGTTTGGCGCCGTGCAGGTGAGCGCCACAATCAGGACTGCATACGACCGAGGCACACAGGGCCAACACCCGGCATCATGGTGTGGGGAGCGATCTCCTACACTGGCCGTACACCACTAGTGATCGTCGAGGGGACACTGAATAGTGCACGGTACATCCAAACCGTCATCGAACCCATCGTTCTACCATTCCTAGACCGGCAAGGGAACTTGCTGTTCCAACAGGACAATGCACGTCCGCATGTATCCCGTGCCACCCAACGTGCTCTAGAAGGTGTAAGTCAACTACCCTGGCCAGCAAGATCTCCGGATCTGTCCCCCATTGAGCATGTTTGGGACTGGATGAAGCGTCGTCTCACGCGGTCTGCACGTCCAGCACGAACACTGGTCCAACTGAGGCGCCACGTGGAAATGGCATGGCAAGCCGTTCCACGGGACTACATCCAGCATCTCTACGATCGTCTCCATGGGAGAATAGCAGCCCGCATTGCTGCGAAAGGTGGATATACACTGTACTAGTGCCGACATTGTGCATGCTCTGTTGCCTGTGTCTATGTGCCTGTGGTTCTGTCAGTGTGATCATGTGATGTATCTGACCCCAGGAATGTGTCAATAAAGTTTCCCCTTCCTGGGACAATGAATTCACGGTGTTCTTATTTCAATTTCAAGGAGTGTACATTCCCAGACAAAGCCATTAATTTGATTTGAAAACGTGTTTGTATCTCACGTTATCATCAGTAGCGATACTGTTGTTATTCTCGTCATTTTGAGTTGCAGCTCCTTGTACTGGCCGTGTTTGCAGTTAAAATTGTTGGATGTGAGGTGCGCCAGTTACGCAAAACACCGTTTTTCTCAGTACCCAAACATGTTTCGGCACCACTGTGCCATCATCGATGGGTTTTCTTTTTTATTTATTCTGCAACGTAAACATTTTTGTTAAATGATTATAAATTATATGCATTTTTAGATCAAACAACCGATCGTTTCTTTTGGTAAATACCTTTACATGTGGTGTGCATGAATTTTCTGGATCACTTTTGTGTTAATTACTACAGGTAGCTTGTCATCTGCTACCAAACGATGTTGATGAGAAAGTTATTGCTGGGAGTTAACCTATCTTCTAGAATGTAATTTAACTTCACCAGAACACAGTGTTTTACTACTTTATTTGTGAATATACTTGTTAAAGTTACGTGTGCATTACAGTACCTCAGCATGATGCGGACAATGGAAGTCCTTGCCACATGAAAACGTAAGTAAAAACGAATATAGGCGCGAAAACATCGCGACAAACTAAATTACATTCTAGGAGATAGGTTAACTCCCAGCAAAAACTTTCTCATCAACATCGTTTGGTTGCAGATGACAAGCTACCTGTGGTAATTAACACACAAGTGATCCAGAAAATTCATGCGCACCAAATGTGAAGGTATTTACAAAAATAAACGATCTGTTGTTTGAAATGAAAATGCACATAATTTATAATCATCTAACAAAAATGTTCATATTGGAGAATAAATGAAAACGAAAACCCTCTGATGATGGCACAGTGGTGCCGAAACATGTTTGGGTACTGAGAAAAACGGTGTTTTGCATAACTGGCGAACCTCACATCCAACAATTTTGTGATTATTTTGTATGTTTGTACTTGTCTCTGTGATATTTGTAATCTATGTTTCGAATACAGAGAATAATGGACCTACAAAATAAAGATATTCAAATATCTACAAAAATTAAATGCATGAAGAGAAAGAAAAGAGACGAATTATATATCATTGTAATAACTGTTATAGAACTAAGTATGTTTCATTGGTAAGGACCATTTATACTACACATTTAATTAACTTTCACAGATTTCTAGCAACAAATCCGCGGTATGTCACTTCGCACATGTGGACTACGAGATAAACACTGTTGGTAAAAGACTGTCCTTAAATAGCGTCTGTAGTGACCAGTCTTTAGAAATTATGCAGTCCTGTTTAAATACTTCCTGTAACATTCGGTTAAGTTAACGCCTAATTGCAGTGAAACCAAATTAAAGATTATACAGATAATTAGGCTCTTATTCCGGAAGCATGGAGTACACCGTATTTAGGATAATCAGTTCCGTCACAATTTTGAATTTACATGCCAGATAGGATTACTTCGATATTGATGTTTAAAGTAGCTGCAGTTTACACAGAAGACGGAACTTGATTTAACGATAAAGTTGATACGCCATTGGAGTTTTACTCTTATGATCTTCATAAATACGATCCACAAGTTATAGTGGAGGTTAACTTGTACCAGTACTTGTCATTTGCCGGCCAGTGTGGCCATGCGGCTCTAGGCGCTTCAGTCTGGAACGGCGCTGCTGCTACGGTCGCAGGTTCGAATCCTGCTTGGGCATGGATGTGTGTGATGTCCTTAGGTTAGTTAGGTTTAAGTAGTTCTAAGTATAGTGGACTGATGACCTCAGATGTTAAGTCCCATAGTACTCAGAGCCATTTGAACCATTTTTGAACTTGTCATTTGATATCCTGTTCTATTCTATATCTACTGACTATATTTCGCTGGCCACATTATGACAAATCTCACTTCCACTTTTTCAGTTCCAGTCACGTAAGGTTCTCAGAAAGAGCGGTTGATGATAAGCTTCCTTGTTGGCTAGAAACTCTCTGGTTTCATATTCATGACCTATCCGCGAGAAGAGGAGTAATCAGTATTTTGATTGACTCATCTAGCAATCTACGTTCTCGGAAATTTTACAGTAGACCATAACGCGGTGCAGAAAGCCTCTCTTGTAGCGTCTGCCACTGGAATTCGCTCAGTATCTCCGCGTCGCTTTCTCGCTTACTAAATGAACCTATAAAGATTATTCTTTTGATCGTCTCTACTTCCTCCATCAGTTCTAATAAGTATGGATTCGATACTGACTAGCAATATTCAAATATTGCACGAACGAGTGTTTTGTAAGCTAATTTATTTGTAGATGGACTACATTTCCTGAGGATACTTCCTACGAATCTCAGTCTGACATCCGAGGCAGCGAGGGGTATCCACGCTGTCTTGGGCGCCTTGCCACGGTTCGCAGGGCTCCCCTCCCTCGGAGGTTCGAGTCCTCCCTCGGACATGGGTGTGTGTGTTGTCCTTACCGTAAGTTAGTTTCAGTATGATTAAGTAGTGTATAAGCCTAGGGACAGATGACCTCAGCAGTTGGTTCCACAGGAACATACCACAAATTTCCAAATTTTCTGACATCTGCCTTTCTCGTGATTAATTGTATGTGGTCATTCCACTTCAGACCGCTCCGTCCGCTCACTCCTAGATATTTTATGGGGTAACTGATTCCACTGGTTATTCTGCAATTTTGTAATCATACTATAAAGGGTCATTCCGTCTCCGTGTTCGCAATTGGTTTCATTTACTTACGTTCAAGGCCAATTGCCGCTCCCTTGACCTCATGGATCAGAAGACGTTATCTGCTACGTCATTTACATACATTTTGAAAATTAGTGGCCCCATAACACTTCCCTGTGGCACACCCAAAGTTTCTTTTAGATCTGAAGACTTCTCTCCGTTCTGAATGACATGCTGTGTTCTGTTTGCTATAAACTCTTCACTACAGTCACATAGTCGCTGTGATATTTCTTCGGCCGAGCAGAACTACTGACTGCCTTTCGCAGCTTAAGAAACACGGCATCTGTTGCTGTATGTACTACATTCCGTATCCCGTGAACGAAAAGAGCGAGCAGGGATGCACACGATCATTGTTCTCGGAACCCATGATGGTTTCTGCCGAGAGGATTTTGGTCTCCAGAAACGTCCTAACAAGCGAGCTAAAGCGCTTTCCAAAATTCAATAATATATTGACGTCAGAGATGGTGACATATAGGTTTGTGGGTCTTCTTGACAACCTCTCTTGAACATGGAAATGACCTGCGCTTTTTTTAATTGTTAGGAACGCTTCGTTCCTCAAGGGATCTACAGTATATTGCTCCTCTAAGAGCTTCGTGTTCTTTTGCGTACTCTGTTTATTAAAAACTGGTATCCCGTCAGGTACATTGACCTTCTTTTGCTGAGCTATTTTGGTTGCTTTTATATCCTTCTATCACTTACTACGATGTCATTTTGCCGTTTGTGCGACAATTTAAAGAAGGCACTACAGTGTGAAATTCGTGTGTGAAAAACTTTTCGAAAAACGTGTTAGTGTTTCGGCTTTTCTGTCATTCTCTGTTTCACTGCCATTATGGAAACAGAGTGAATAGGTATATGGCTTCTATCCGTTCACTGATTTAACATAACACGAGAAGTTAGAATTTTCTGTCACGTTGTTAGTTGCAGTTTTACTTTCGTATTCATTTAACGGTTCACAATAACCTTCTTTACTTAGATTTTGGCTTCGTTTAATTTTTAACTGTGAGGCAATAGCTACGAATAAATTTGCACTGAAGCATTTGCTTTCGTAGCAGCTGGAAGATGTCGAACCGCCGTACGTCTTTTCAATACCTCACAATTTTGATTGGGATATATTTGTCGAAGGCATATTGTACGATGCTCCTGAAATCCGACTACTGATACTCAACATTGTGCTGGAGACGAAATTATTGTGATGACCTGTCTGTTAATCTGAAACCAGTCTCCTGTCGTTTTCGCAAAACAGGAAGATCCGTCTGCCTTTCTTTTTTTCCTATTTACAGCCATATTCAGTGATGCAGTAACGGACTTATGATCATAGATTTCTTTCTCTACGCTGAGTCGAAAAGTTCTGGTCTGTTTATCACCGGCAGTTCCAAGATACAATATTCACGAGTCGGTTCCTTGATTAATTGCTCAATGTAATTTTCGGATGAGGCACTTAGAAAAATTTCTCTTCATTCTCTGTCCCTACTGCCCGTAATGATCACTTGAGTCTCCCAGTCCGTAGATGCTAAAACCTCCACCTAAAACTATTATGAGACAAGGAAATATAAATGAATTGTTTTAAAAGTGTCCCTCTCAACCGTTCCGCCAGTACTGTTACTGGGCTGGGGTCTGTAGAAGCATCCGGCGATCACATTTGATCCATCCTCATCTCTACCCAAGTTATATCGGATTCTCAGTCTGCACAAATCTCACACAAATCATCGTACTGTTTTTTGTTATAATCGCGCCTCCACCACCAACGTTCAACCTATCTTTGAGATAAACATTCCAATTGGAATTTGTAGTACGAGGCCTGTTCAGAAAGTAAGCTCCGATTGATTGCCAAATTGAAACCACAGTGAACATCAGAAACGTTTTACTTGTATCAATTAGCTACACCTTTCAGCTACTTCTCTACATAGTCGCCGTTCTGACTTAGACTTTTGTCATAACGTTGTACCAACTTTTCAATAGCCTCATCATAGAAGGCAGCCGCCAGTGCTTTCCGCCAATTCTCCACGCTGGCCTACACCTCGTTGTCTGTGTCAAAATGTTGTCTTCAAAGACAGCGGTACATGTGACCAGAGATGAAACTCAGGGGGAGACAATTGCGGACTGTATTGTGGGTAATCTCACATTTCCATTTGAAAACGATGCAGGAGCATCTTCATTGCCCCTGCAGAATGCGGCTGAGAATTGTCTTGAAGAAGAAACAGCACGACAGTTATGTAATGTTAGCTGCATAGCTTCAGGCGAAATTTCTCACCAGGCCCTCGTACTTGGCGGCAGACACTATTTTCTAGACATCTTTACGCACTCACTGCGAGCTCAGAAATGAGAAGAGCGACGTGGTGCTAACTGGGGTTATACTAGAGACACTACCCAACACATCTGTGCAAAGCTTTATCGGATGTTCATAGTCGTTTCCATTTCGCGACCGATCGGAGCTTACTTTCTGAACGCCCCTCGTATTATTGCCGGTTTGAGCCCGCTTGCTATCCCAAGAGCGATGTGGGCATTGTTACCGTGCCCAACCGAGATTAGTTACGCAACCTTTCCCTAGACAGTTACTATTTATATATTAACGTTTTCTCTCAGCGATTTACTAAGGCGAATGCTACTGAGTCTGCCTTGGCATCTTATCGGGCCTGTGGAGGGATTAGCTACTGTAGTGAGGGACTCATCACTGTGTGTCAATGAATACACACTAAGCTCCCGTGTTATGATGCCTACTCGAAATATATGATAAATACAGCAGCTCATTATCAGTGCAGGCTTCCTCGGTAAATTTTATAGGTCAAATATTTTGAATTGTCAACCAACATTCAGCGTCGATTTGGAGGAATGTTACTAATAGTTTGATACTGTCTTTCAGATGATAGCATCCTCTGCCGATGTGTATGTATGTGTGTGTGTGTGTGTGTGTGTGTGTGTGTGTGTGTGTGTCGAGACGGACAGTGATGTCTACAGTGCATAAGGACTCTTACGGGAATAGGCGAAATACCACGAATGATGACGATAATGGGCAAGGGGCACTACATTAGTAGTATGTGGATAAGTTGAGAATTTGGTTGGCCATGCAGTTACAGTGGCCACTGTGTCCTGATGGCTTAGTGGTCAGAGCATCTACCTACTAACCAGGAGCCCGGGTTTCGAATCCCAGCTTGGCACAAATTTTACACTATCCCCATTGATTTTAATCAGTGCCCCCTCGTAGCCAGCATCTGCAGTTCCTTTATGGCTTATGGTAGCAGAGTGGCAACCAGGAGTTGTATCACTTTTACGCCATACCCTCTCAGCCCGCAGCAGGCACTGCATTCAGACGCGATCATTAGTAATGAATTTGGACACCAATGCCATGCGGAAATGGGTTCAAAAGCCCTGTCGCGGTTGAAAACCTACCTTGTAAAGGTGAGTAAGTTTGAAAATATGTGGTGAGTTCTGTGGGACCAAATTGCTAAGGTTATTGGTCCCTAGGCTGACACATTACTTAATCTAACTTCAACTAACTTACGCTAAGGACAACACACACACACACACACACACACGCCTAAGGGAGGGCTCGATCCTTCGACGAAGGGAGCTGCACGAACAGTGGCAAGACGCCCTAGACCGCACGGCTACCCTACGCGGCGGTGAGTAAGTGATTTCATCTTCATCAGTTACACTTTTGATTATATGCCTACCAGAGGTTTGTCTTACATTAGTCGGGAAGTGGCTCTGAATTGCGCAAAGAAAGTCAACTAAACTAGAAAACACACTGTCTGTCAAAAGTAGTGCAGCATAGAGATGGAAAGGAGGATGTGAAACGAAACGTCAAGGGTGAGAGGGTATGTGACGTTATTTCAATAATTTAAATGTCGATTCAGACACACAAAGAGTCTGAGAGCAAGAGCACACTTATCACCCTATGACTGTGAAAAACCGTCTGACCAGAAAGCATGCGCTGATTGCGTTGAGCAGAGTGATTTCCACAAGAAAAATTGCTCACATCTGCCGAACTGGTCCTTCATATCCCGGATACTGGCACGGAGGTGGAGCTGACGTCCAAGGTGGTCTCACACATGTTCTATCGCACACAGATCCGGAGACCTTTCTGGCGACTGGAGTAACTCAACACCACGCAGAACGTTGGTAGAGAAACGTACCATGTGAGGTTCAGCAAGATCCTACTGAAAATGGCACCACAATGCTGACGTAAGAGGTAATATATGAAGACGCAGCGTATCTGTGACGTACCGTTGCGATGTTAGTGTTCCCTTAGCAGGGCCCACGTGAAATACGCCCCCCCCCCCCCTCCCCTTTTCCTCTTCACAGCGAACTTGTGACGTATCAATAGTCGCCTTGTCCAGGGCCAGTATCTTAATGGAAAGATCTCACCTAAAGACTTTAACGTTGTAATGTGTTATCAAAAGCGTTAGTGTATTTAAAGGCGCAGCTACAAAGTATTAAACAGATCTAAAACTGTAACTCGCTCCCAGCTGAAGACGGTCGCTACAACTCGTAACGCCCGCAGTGCCACGCAAGCCACAGGATTCGTATACGTCTTTGGCCCCGTCCCTCCGTCACTGACCTGAAGTCATACCTGACGGCTCTCCACACCGAGGAAAGGATAAACATTCCTGTGCCTCTCCAAAGCACTGGGGAAATGAAGCCTCCCAGAGGCCACCGGCTTATTCGCTAACTCTGATCATGCGGGGTAAGGCAGAGCCGCAAGTCATCACCCAACACAAAGCGACGCGATTCATCAGTACTTCATGCTTCCCGGTCGGGGCACCACTCCAAATGCAACCTATTGTGGTGCGGTGTTCAGGGCAGTTGCCGAAATGGACTCCCTTTGCTTACTCCGATTGATACTTGTCTCCCACCAGGGGCGCAAGACGAATGCCTTACGCACTCTCGGATGGAAAGCGCTTGGTGCTTGGTGCACATTCAAACCCCGATTCCTTCTGGTGATCAGATATCGTAGATCGGAACCTTGATGACGATTATGCCTTTTCCCAAGGTTCCATGCAGTCCAACATTGGGCCACGGATCGGCCCCTCCTATTCGAACGCTTCACAAATTTTCATATGGCACGATTCTACCTGGCAGCTAATTGGAGATACACAGTTCAAACACGAACAGTGACCATAAAATTATCGCTCTTAATTACAATAAAACTCCGTGCCCTTCGAGGTGTTCACTCGTTTTCAGACACTATTCACGACCCTTATATGGGTATATCCTACCAGGCCTGGCAACAATTAACACGCTAACGCTTTCTGATAGTCATTGCACCTGTTACTGAGAACTGCAAGTCAAACCATTTACATCCCTACCTATGACGTGTAAGTCTAAAAAGTTACACTGACATCCGACCACGCCTTCTTGGTGCTTCTTTTTGTCAGGCGATGTCCGTTTGCACGAAGTTACACCATGCGGTAGCAGTACTACCCACACCAAAAGCGACTTCCGCACTGCATTTTACTTGATATACGTTTTGCCCTCGGTTTAGTTAATTATAACATCAATAAAAAGCGACCTCAGTTGCTCAGAGCTGCACTACTGATTCACTGATTCGGGAATGTCGTTACTGAAAAACCTCGCAGATATGATTGACGAAAGATGGAGCACTTCTTGTGAAATTAGTGAAAACCTTCCACCAGAGAATCTGAATCGTGCATTTTATACTCGATTTAAATAATTGTACAGGAGCGATAATGTTATAAGCTCAAGGAATAAAAATTCACCAATTCCTCATCTTAATACACGATAGTTCCGATGGTCAAGGTCGTGTTTCATAATATCACAATATTAAATGACCGGTACATGATTCTGCAACGGATACACTTGCAATAGCGTCGTGATGCCAAGTATCCGGAACCTGAAAGAAGCGGTGGCGTTTCATTAAATGTAATGTTAAAGCTCGTTTGGGACTGAGTGTTAACTCAAATCTACTATTACAGTGCAGATACTGTTTCTGA
Organism: Schistocerca nitens; assembly: GCF_023898315.1. Lineage (NCBI taxonomy): Eukaryota > Metazoa > Arthropoda > Insecta > Orthoptera > Acrididae > Schistocerca > Schistocerca nitens. The sequence continues at coordinate 194,007,159 of NC_064620.1, read as the reverse complement.
ATATTTGTGTTTCTTTTTTTTCTTTTTTAAATATGTAGTTTCGTGATAATCTATCTCATTTTATATACACATTTTTAAAAATTTGTATACACTGAAATGTTATTTAATCTCCTTCCTCGAAGTCGATTTTGACAGAAAACAGAAAACTTGTGTAGGGCTTATCGGCTTATTAATACAACAGCAATGCAGAATACAAATATGCCGTATCAATAAAAGAGGCTCAAGATCAGAGCGAGGAGGTAAGGAGGTGAAAAGAGATGGAGAGAGAGGGGAGGAGGATGAACATAGAGAAGCAGAAGAAGGTGTTGGACAGAGTTTTTTTTTGGGGGGGGGGGGAGGGGGGCGAGGAGAAGGAAGGAGATGGATCAAGAGAGAGTGAGGAGGATAGAAGAAGAGAGATTTGGGAGAAGGAGATCAGAAAATATATCCAGTTTCCATACTTATTTAGCGCTTGTGAAGCATTACGGGGTTCACTAGTTAATTGTAAGCGCAATTTGCATTCGAACAATACCGACACTTGGTGAGTGATTTCATATGTCATTTGGATGGACTGAATTAGTTCTATTACAAGTCCTCAATGTAATTTAAACTTATTTAATAATTAATTTGATTCATAAGACACGTTATAATACTTACGCCATGGTAATGACGTCAGTTTTCACTGAAATAAAACCAGCTTATTGAAGATTTTGGGGGGGGGGTGCCTGTGTTGGTAGTTGTGGTGACTGTCTTGATGAGATATTGTCCAGTGTAGGAAGCAGACACTTTGACACTAACAGAAGTCAAAAGTGCTCATGTTTCCAAGTTGCCGATGTATTATTTTTTTAGGGTGAGTGTGGCAGTGTTAATGCAGTGGGACATTTAGGGCATCGGTGTAGTCTCGTTGTTTATGTACAGAACAATCACAAACAAAAATGATTCGAGATTATTTTTCGTTACATATAAATTTTATAAAATCCACTTGTCAGATGCAGCCGCGGACCTGCAACGCTGCATATCCAAGGGAGTTGTGAATTTGAGAATCCACGTTATTAGGGGATCGAATTAAAACAGTTCAAAATAATATGTAGGTAGTGTTCAGCCCTACAGAAAACCCTCCATAGGAGTGACACCGGCAATAACACTGGCGGTGGGATGTGAGACTTTCCCATCATGCGATATCGGAGTCCCTCGTTCAGATACGGAAAATAAAAGAGAAGTAGGACAATGTACCGCCGTGTTGAGAACACATCCTCTGGTGGGCAACAGTTAGTCTGCACGTCTATGGATACGAATTTTGAGTGAACTCCAGCTAACGTTGGCAGAAAATGAAATCCTGTTGATCTTTTACAATTTTAGACGAAAAGTTGGTAGAGAATCGTTGTTGGTGATCTGAGGCGATCGTCTAATGTGGAAGCTGACATTGCCATCACGGGTGGAAGAAGCCTAATATGTGGACAGTAGACCAGTAGGAGGTTCGCTACTGCAATGCATCTCTGCTTAATTCAATGGCAAAGTTGAACTCATCCCTCAGAATCAACTGGACCCATTATTTGTACATTTTGTTTCTGATACAGCTGTAGCTTCAGCTCCACCAGTACTATCGAAGCGCAGTTTGTCAAAGTGCGCACTTCTCCGGTACGTGGACTTGTTTTTATTCCTGAATGTTCCCCTGCACGATCCACCACCTCACAGTCCGCTATGCAAACAGTACTGTTTCGAGGAAGGTGGCCTTCGTCTTTATCCACGGTGATAAATATTTTTCATTTGAGATCTCTTGTTGCGTGTGTTTCTTTCACCAATCGTTCCCCTTGCCGCTCAACTCCTCCTGCAGACCATAGATTAAATAAGTCTCTGTAGGTCCATCATGGGCAGAGGACATCGGCTGGTAAGTACTTTTCAACGTCAATAAACGTCTCCAACAGCCGTATACTTCAAGATATTTTACTTTATTCTGGTCGCTGTCAGAATAATATAAAATATCTTAAATTATACGGCTGTTGGTGACGTTTATTGATGTTGAAAATTAAATAAGTGATTTCAAGTCACTGTCATTGTGGCAATGTCATTGTGGCAAGCTGTTGTCTGTAATAAAACAGAGTTGATTAAAAACTCAGTCGTCACAGTCATTGATCATTAACGAGCGAGGTGGCGCAGTGGTTAGCACATTGCACTCGCATTCGGGACAACGACGGATCGAACCCGAGTCCGACAAGCTGATTTCGGTTTTCCGAGATTTCCTTAGATTGCATCAGGCAAATGCCGGAACGGTTTCTTTGACAAGGCACGGCCGACTTCCTTCCCTAATACGATGTGAACTATGACCTCGCTATTTGGTCCCTTCCCCAGATGAACCAACTAACCTACCAACTATCGATAATTCAAGAAAAGACGGAAATCGTCATCGTCAATCATTCGTTCGCAGCTTAGAAACATATATAGTCACTGTAACTTTGCTGTAGGTTTGAAACACTTCGCAAAATGCATTTGAAAGGACATCATTCGTTTCCTCATTCAATGCTTTTCCTTAGTCATTGTACATCGAACAAATACACACAGAAAACCACAAAAGAAGCGACGCAACATGAAGGAATTATCCGAATGGGACGGAAATCGGCAGATGTGGTGACATGTATAAACAAACAAACGATTACAATTTAAGAAATATGGGATGATGTATTACAAAGGAAAAGCTTGAAAACTCGAGTCAGCCAACAACGCGTTGGTCCATCTCTAGCTCTTCGTCTAGCAGCTATTCGACTTGGTGTTGATCTGCAGAGTTGTTGGATGCCCTCCTGAGGACTATCGTGCCGAATTCTGTGTAAAGGGGTTCCTCTGTGAAGAGAAAGGCCACCCTAGACACTCATTCCTGGTTGTGAAACCATATGGCGGGCGACAGTCAGGTCGGCACACCACCGCTGTCCAAGGTGTCTCCAGACAAGTCTTTGGCCTAGAATATCCAAAAGACGTTAATTGGATTGTCTTCAGTGATGAGTCACGCTTCTATTTGAGCCCCCACGACCAGCCAAGATGAGTTATGAGGCGGCCGCGTCAGATGCAGTGTAGCAACCTGACTGTCGCACGCCATACGACCCGACAATCTGGTGGAAGGTCTAGGGTACAATTTATTTGCATTACATACCTCTTTCGACGTCATTCGCGGCACCCTTACAGCACAGAGTGTTTTGACAATATCCTACGCAACGTTTTGTTGCCCTTCGTGGCAAGTCAAACTAAGCTTATATTTCAGCAGGATAATGCCCGCCCTCGCAAAGCGACAGTTTGCACAGCTTGTCCTCGTGCTTCCCAAACCATACCTCGTCCAACAAGGTTGCCAGATCTCATTCCAATTGAGAATACTTGGAGCATTATCGGTAGGGCTCTCCAACGACCTCGGTATTCTAACGAACTGAAGCGCAAATTGAGTAGAATTTGGCACGATATCCCTCAGCACGGCTTCCTACATTTCTATCAATTAATTGCCAAGTTGAAAAACTCTTTGTGTAAGAGCCAGGAGTGGACCAATCCATTACTGACTTTCTCAATTTGTGGAGCGCTTTCTCTGTAATGTATCAACCAATTTTTCTGAAATTGTAATAATTTTTTCTCTATACACGTGCATCACATTTACCGATTTCCGTCCCATTCTGATAATTCCTTCGTGATGTGCCGTTCTCTCACTTTTTTTTCCTTAGAGTATATTTTCCGATATGATTCTACTGAGTAGGACACCACGCGAAAGCGAAAACATGTCACTCACTCACTTGCCCCCTGGGAATAGCAGTAGCTCACACTCAACCACCACCCTGTCACGCATGTGCGATCCATCTTTTCCCCTGGCAGCTCCTGTAATTGGAGCCATTCGAAGCTAAGCTAAAAACTTCACAGCATTATTATCTTACACCACTTCACTTACCTTTTAGGCGACTCCACAGAAATTTTACAGAGAGCGTCATAACGTTCCTAACGTCTTAAATATTCTTTAATATATGGCATAAATTGACTATCTGTGACTCATTTCTATGCGCAAAGACTACAAAGTCACAAAGTTCTTCACCGGGTCAACCATTAATTTTATTTTCCTTTCCGCCAGATTGGCTTGTCGTAGTTTCTCTCTCATGGACATTAAAGTTCATAGACAGGGCTGAAAATCTTAAGCCTGACCCGCTAACCAACATACTCTGTTATGTGTTTTCAATATGTTTCCTTATCTGCCACTGTAATTAACTATCCTTTGGTGGACAGAATTGCATGATTCATTTGGTAGCACGTCAGTCTTATCTACAACACGATGGGGATTCTGATACTCTCGTGCATATAAAGCGAATCCTTACAGGTGCTTTATAGCAGCTAACTAATTTACTGAATAACGCAGAACTAGGAAATCATCGAGGAGCATATCTTTCCGATGTCGTATTTGAGAAATAAAGTGACAGGTGGTGACGCTTATAACTAAACTATAAATGAAATACTGTATTCATGCACTTCCGTCCCTAATTCATTTTTCCTTACATTTATTCCTGTGAATAATGTTACATAAATAATTCCTATATTTCTGTGCCACACTGTAGTAGCCTCATACTAGATGACAATTATTGAACTATATGAAAGAAAACTTAAATTAGTTACAAACTATGGCCAGCAAACATTTTATACAACATATAAACGTCAATACAGATATTCAGGCTATGACATGTTCAATATGCCTGCTGACTTTGGCGATGATGTGGTGCAGACGGATAGCGAATTTCTGGAAGACACGCTGAAGTGTCGGAACTGCGATGCTGTCGATGACCTCCGGAATGGCTATTTTCAGCTCACCAATGGTTTTGGGGTTATTTCTGTACGCCTTGTCTTTAATACAGCTCCACAATAAGGAGTCGCGTGAGTTCAGACCCGGAGAATACTGCGGTCAATCGAGGCCCATGCCAGTGACCTCTGCGCTTTCCAGAGCCAGAATGCGGTCCCGAAAGTGCTCTCCTGCTGCGATGGGGCCGAGCGCCGTGTTACATGAACCACAACTTCTCGAAAGCACGATCACTTTGGATAACGGTGATGAAATCATCTTCCAAAACTTACACATATCGTTCTGTAGTCACCATGCCATCGAGGAATATCACACTGTTTATTCCGTGTCTGGACACTGCACAACACACAGTTACCCGTTGAGGGCGAAGAGACTTTTCGATTGCGAAGTGCGGATTCTCATTCCCCCATATGGCCAATTTTGCTTATTGACGAATCCATCCAATTGAACGTGGACTTCGTCGCTAAACCAAACCATACTGCGCAATCCGCACGCCTTAGCGTAGTGGTCACGGAGGCACGATGCCACGCCAAGGGGCCCGGGTTCGATTCCCTCCGGGGGACTGGTTGTCGTATTGTCCTCATCATCATCTCATCACCATCTCCGACACGCGAGAGGCCCAATATGGCGTCGAATGCTATAAGTAATTGCCCTCGGCCGCCGAACTTCCTCGAATGGGTGACCCCGGCCCACAATGCCGTACGCTGATTTTCACCATACTGCGCATACTAATTCCTATCATGCTCCGCGGCCGACCGTGCAGAAGATGGTTCAAATGGCTCTGAGCACTATGGGACTCAACTGCTGTGGTCATAAGTCCCCTAGAACTTAGAACTACTTAAACCTAACTAACCTAAGGACATCACACAACACCCAGCCATCACGAGGCAGAGAAAATCCCTTACCCCGCCGGGAATCGAACCCGGGAACCCGGGCGTGGGAAGCGAGAACGCTACCGCACGACCACGAGATGCGGGCTGCAGAAGATGTGACGATCTTATTTCATATAGTTCTGTAACTGTCAGCCTGAATATGTGTCTTGATGATTTATTTGATACTTCCTGGTACGTTAAAACTGTAAGCTGGAACGAACCTCGGACCTGCGACCTCTGCCTTTCAAGGGCACGTGCTTCAACGACTGAGCTACACAAGAGCGATTCACGGACCAGCAGCTTCACTTTTGGCAATAGACCTACTTCACTTCGTACCTCCCGCACTTCAGAATGTTTTAATCTGCCAAGAAGTTTCAAATCAGCACACGCTCCGATGCAAAGCGGAAATTCATTCTGGAAACAATTCCCATGTCTGCAGCTTCGTCATTTCTCTGGTACATCCCTGTCTTCGAGGGATGCTAGTCCCGCAAGCTATCCTGGAGAATTTGTCTGAAGTTCGTAATGTAAGTGGCAGGTGATGGAGAAAATGGAACTACGAAGACAGTTCGTGACCTTTGTTTCCAGGTGTGCGGTTTCTTACCGAAATGTTCGGTAGTTCAGACCCGTGTTCCGTGTTCGTTAGTGAAGCATGAGTGATAAGGCATTTTCAAAATTCCATTCACTTTCAATAAATTTACTTATTGACTTGCAAAATCAAGTCGATAGGCATGTGGTATGCCGTTGGCACACGACGGCTGCTGCTTTCCTGATCTTGACTGATCACTGCACGTCTCTCTCTACGTCTACACCTTCGGCTGCTGCGGCCCGTGCTCACCAGCCTACGCCGCGTACTGGTTGATTAATTGAACCTCACAGTTGAACACAGTTGCCTGCTTCATCAGTAAACTCCCCATCATACATGCACTGCTTCCTGTAGAGTGCATCCTTTACTGGATCAAACAGATAAAAATAGGAAGGTGTGAGATCCAGGCTATAGACTGGATGAGGAAGAACATTGCAAACGTTTTGTGAGCTCCTCTGGGGTGTGCAGACTTGTGTGATGCCGTGAGTTTTCATGGAAGAGAAGTTCGTTTGTATCCGTCGATCACCTCGAATGAGAGTGTCCACACGTTACAACATAGCAGGAGTCGCAGCTGTGTGCGGCCGGCTGGCATACGGGAAATCGGACAGGTTTGCGCGACCCTGTTGCCATGATGACAGACGCCTCGCACAACGGCTCACAGTGCTGCTGTCCTCTGCCAGGGCTCCATAGCCGTTCTGCGATGTCGTTGTTTTCCACCAAAAGAACCTCAGCGACAGCTCTCTGTTTGGAACGCAGGAGCTACTTTTCATATAGCCTTTCCTAATTGAAGGTGTTACAAAGACGGTTTCCGTAATCTACTTTTTAAGATAATGTTGGGCTCTTTAGAGCTTCATTCTTGAATGTATTTCGCTCTTGTAATACACCAATATTTAACAGACCAACTTATCATACAGGTTACGTATAGCGCCGAGGCCAATTCGAACCACTGCACTCGCATTCGGGAGGACGACGGTTCAATCCCACGCCCGACCACCCTGCTTTACGTTTTCCATGATTTCCCTAAATCGCTCCAGGCAAATGCCGGGATGGTTCCTTTGAAAGGGTACGGCCGACTTCCTTCCCCGTCCTTCCCTAATCCAATGAGACCGATGACCTCGCTGTCTCGTCTCCTTCCCCAAACAACCCAACCCAACCCAACCCGAACTTCAGGAAACTGTAGGGGCAGAAGCGAAAATATTCCACGATGTCCCAGAAACAAACTTTGCATTTTTAGCCGCAATTGGTAGAGGGAAGAAAGTGCTTAATTACTTATTGCACGCCCTTCGTGAAAAAGAAGATTCCCGTCTGAGTTGGTAAGTTAAATATTACTGTATTACAAGAGCGAAATAAATTCAGGAATAAAATTCTCAGAGACTACCATAGAACGGGAGATTACCTTAAAAAGTGGTTGTATTACTAAAACCCTCCTCTCAAGACTTTCAGTTGGGGAAAAGTTGTACGAAAAGTAACTCCTACATACGAAAAATATGGACAAACAACAGAGGTGGTGGATAATTAAGAAGACATTGAGAAGATAGTTTATACGAAGAGAGCCATACACTAATTAGAGCTCGGGACCAATTACAAAGCCAATCTTCTACAACCACAAACTCGTTTTCTTGGAACCAGTTTTTAAACGAAGAAGAAACGTCTAACATAAAATAATATCGAAAGGCTAATGGCGGTTCCATACAGCAATGTCCATACGAAAAGTCTTCAGTCGTATGAACCAGTTGTTTCAAATGACTCTAAGCACTATGGGACTTAACATCTGAGGTCATCAGTCCTATAGACTTAGAACTACTTAAACCTAACTAACCTAAGGACATCACACAAATCCTTGCCCAAGGCAGGAATCGAACCTGAGACCGTAGTAGCAGCGCGGTTCCAGACTGAAGCACCCAGAGACGCTCGGCCACCACGGCCGTCTTCGTATGAACCATTCATGGTCTGATACTAGAAGCAAATGGAGTGTCGAGGAGGTAAAAGCAGAATAATTGATTCATTGTGATTCGTAGTATGCAACATGCAACGACTTTTACAAAATAAGTAAAGGAAGAGCTTGAAAATATCAGATAATCTGTTGCAAAACAAAGGTTTATAAGAGCTTGACCAAGGTTTCGCTATTTCTAAAAATATCTTCAGAAAGAGTTGGCCCTAAAAACGTATATAAACGCTCACAGGAATTATTTTTACAAACTTAACATACTATTGATAATGGAAACATATTTGTGGGATAGTCGCACTCACTTGTTACATCAGACGGTAGTAAATTACATTACCTGTAGCCGAGCGGCTCTTGTCATAAACAAAATTGATAAAAAAGCCAGAAACATCACATGCCTTGGCTTAAGACAGCAGCTAGATTACATTCAGTACAAATCCAAATAAATGCATTCTGTAAATGTATTCGCCCACTACATACGGTCATGCCGCGCAGAATGGCCACGTGGTTTGTGACACCATATCACGGATTGCATGGCCCCTAGCGCCGGAGGTTCGAGTCATCCCTTTGGCATGGGTGAGTGTGTTGTTCGTAGCATAGGTTAGCTTATGTAGGGTTTAAGTCCAGGAACCGATGACCTCAGCAGTTTGGTCGCTTAGAAATTCACACAAAAGAAAATTTACCACTGGACGAATACATACGTGCATTTATTCTGATTTACGCTGAATGTGATATGGCTGCTGTCTTAAGCCATGACCTCTGATGTACCTGGGTTTTGTATCAATTTCATATCTGATTAGACCCTTTCGGCTTCAGGTAATGTAATTTATCACTATGTGATGTAACAAATGAGAACACCTACATGGCAGATATTTTGCTATTATTAATACTTCGTAAAATAAGTAAAATTCAATTTGTAACCGATTATATACATATTTGGAGACCACTCCGTCTGAACAAGATATTTTGAGAAATATCGAAAGCTAGGTCAAAAGCTAATAAGCCGTTGTTTTGTACCGGTTTGTCTGATTTTTCTCCCACTTTACATTTGTACAGTTGCTGATTAGTAGCCATGTTCAAGATTTACAGTTAAAGGAACCAAATATTTGTTGAAAACAATAACTTATAATAATAAACATAATTTTTAATGTTTACTAGTTGATTTATTGTGTTTAATGACGATCTTCAGTGCAGCAAATTCTTCCGCTTGGTGAGATTCGGTATTTTTTCGGTTTCATCCTGCAACCACATCCGCGAGTCGTTGTTGTATGACTCAATATTCATATACGCACTGGTGCAATGAGGTTTTTAACAGAATGAAATGAATTGTAAATGGAAATCTTCTTAAATCTGACATGTTGTTGTTGTGGTCTTCAGTCCTGAGTCTGGTTTGTTGCAGCTCTCCATGCTACCCTATCCTGTGCAAGCTTCTTCATCTCCCAGTACTTACTGCAACTTACATCCTTCTGAATCTGCTTAGTGTATTCATCTCTTGGTCTCCCTCTACGATTTTTACCCTCCACGCTGCCCTCCAATGCTCAATTTCTGATCCCTTGATGCCTCAGAACATCTCCTACTAACCGGTATCTTCTTTTTGTCAAGTTGTGCCACAAACTCCTCTTCTTCCCATTTCTATTCAATACTTCATCATTAGTTATGTGATCTACCCATCTAATCTTCAGCATTCTTCTGTAGCACCACATTTCGAAAGCTTCTATTCCCTTCTTGTCCAAACTATTTATCGTCCATGTTTCACTTCCATACATGGCTACGCTCCATACAAATACTTTCAGAAACGACTTCCTGACACTTAAATCTATACTCGATGTTAACAGATTTCTCTTCTTCAGAAACGCTTTCCTTGACATTGCCAGTCTAAATTTGATATCTTCTCTACTTCGACCATCATCAGTTATTTTGCTCCCCAAATAGCAAAACTCCTTTACTAATTTAAGTGTCTCATTTCCTAATCTAATCCTCGTTTTGCTTTTGTTGATGTTTATCTTATATCATCCTTTCAAGACACTGTCCACTCCGTTCAACTGCTCTTCCATGTCTTTTGCTGTCTCCGACAGAATTACAATATCATCGACGAAACTCAATTTTTTTATTTCTTCTCCATGGATTTTAATACCTACTCCGAATTTTTCTTTTGTTTCCTTTACTGCTTGCTCAATATACAGATTGAATAAGAATGGGGAGAGGCTACAACCCTGTCTCACTCCCTTCCCAACCACTGCTACCCTTTCATGCCCCTCGACTCTTGTAACTGCCATCTGGTAACTGTACAAATTGTAAATAGCCTTCGCTCCCTGTATTTTACCCCAGCCACCTCTAGAATTTGAAACAGAGTATTTCAGACAACATTGTCAAAAGCTTTCTCTAATGCTACAAATGCTAGAAACGTAGGTTTGCCTTTCCTTAATCTTCCTTCTAAGATAAGTCGTAAGGTCAGTATTGCCTCCCGTGTTCCAATATTTCTACGGAATCCAAACTGATCCTCCCCGAGATCGGCTTCTACCAGTTTTTCCATTCGTTTGTAAAGAATTCGCGTTAGTATTTTGCATCCGTGACTTATTAAACTGATTGTTCGGTAATTTTCACATCAGTCTGCACCTGCTTTCCTTGGGATTGGAATTATTATATTCTTCTTGAAGTCTGAGGGTATTTCGCCTGTCTCATATATCTTGCTCACAAGATGGTAGAGTTTTGTCAGGACTGGTTCTCCCAAGGCTGTCAGTAGTTGTAATGGAATGTTGTCTACTCCTGGGGCCGAGTTTCGACTTAGGTCTTTCAGTGCTCTGTCACACTCTCCACTTAGTATCGTATCTCCCATTTCATCTTCATCTACATCCTGTTCCATTGCCATAATATTGCCCTCAAGTACATCGCCCTTGTATAGCCCCTCTATATACCCTTTCCACCATTCTGATTTCCCTTCTTTGGTTAGAACTGGGTTTCCATCTGAGCTCTTGATATTCATACAAGTGGCTCTCTTTTCCCCAAAGGGCTCTTTAATTTTCCTGTAGGCAGTATCTATCTTACCCCTAGTGAGATAAGCCTCTACATCCTTAAATTTGTCCTCTAGCCATCCCTGCTTAGCCATTTTGCATTTCCAGTCGATCTCATTTTTGAGACGTTTGTATTCCTTATTGCCTGCTTCATTTACTGCATTTCTATATTTTCCACTTTCATCAATTAAATTCTGTATTTCTTCTGTTACCCAAGGATTTCTACTAGCCCTCGTCTTTTTACCTATTTGATCCTCTGCTGCCTTCACTACTTCATCCCTAAGAGCTACCCATTCTGCTTCTACTGTACTTCTTTCCCCCATTCCTGTCAATTGTTCCCTTATGTTCTCCCTGATACTCTGTACAACCTCTGGTTTAGTCAGTTTATCCAAGTCCCATCTACTTAAATTCCCATCATTTTACAGTTTCTTCCGTTTTAATCTGCAGTTAGTCACCAATTGATTCTAGTCAGAGTCCACATCTGCCCCTGGAAACGTCTTACAGTTTAAGACCTGGTTCCTAAATCTCTGTCTTACCATTATGTAATCTATCTGATACCTTCTAGTATCTCCAGGATTCTTCCATGTATACAACCTTCTTTCATGATTCTTGAACCAAGTGCTAGCTATGATTAAGTTATGCTCTGTGCAAAATTCTACCAGACGGCTTCTTCTTTCATTTCTTAGCCCCAATCCATATTCACCTAGTATGTTTCCTCCTCTCCCTTTTCTTACTCTCGAAGTCCAGTCACCCATGACTATTAAACTTTCGTCTCCCTTCACTACCTGAATAATTTCTTTTATCTCATCATATATTTCATCAATTTCTTCATCATCTGCAGAGCTAGTTGGCATATAAACTTGTACTACTGTAGTAGGCGTGGGATTCGTGTCTATCTTGGCCACAATAATGCGTTCACTATGCTGTTTGTAGTAGGTTGCCCTCACTCCTATTTTTTTATTCATTATTAAACCTACTCCTGCAGTACCCATTTGATTTTGTATTTATAACCCTGTATTCACCTGACCAAATGTCTTGTTCGTCCTACCACCGAACTTCTCTAAATCCCACTGTATCTAACTTTAACCTATCCATTTCCCTTTTTAAATTTTCTAACGTACCTGCCCGATTAAGGGATCTGACATTCCACCCTCCGATCCGTAGAACGCCAGTTTTCTTTCCCCTGATAACGACGTCCTCTTGAGTAGTCCCCGCCCGGAGATCCGAATGCGGGACTATTTTACCTCCGGAATATTTTACCCAAGAGGACGCCATCATCATTTAACCCTACAGCAAAGCTGGATGCCCTCGGGAAAAGTTGCGGCTGTAGTTTCCCCTTGCTTTCAGCCGTTCACAGTACCAGCACAGCAAGGCCGTTTTGTTTAGTGTTACAAGGCCTGATCAGTCAATCATCCAGACTGTTGCCCCTGCAACTACTGACAAGGCTGCTGCCCCTCTTCGGGAACCACACGTTTGTCTGGCCTCTCAACAGATACCCCTCCGTTGGGGTTGCACCTATGGTACGGCCATCTGTATCGCTGACGCGCGCAACCCTCTCCACCAACATCAGGGTCCATGGTTCATACATCACACACATCAAAAAGTGTTTGCATCACATCGGTTCCCAGAAATCTTGAAGACAGACGTTGACTGTGGATATTGTATCACAGACACAGTCCCTTTGACTGTTCAGAGACGTCACTATCCCGCCCCAAATATGTAAACAACCGTGCATGAACAGCGCCTTTTAGACGGAGAGGATCCGACAGCCGGCGAGTTCCAGTAATTCCACCAGGAATTAGATACACGGTTCCTGTTGACTGTTGTTCTACCATGCCTAGGCGGTCAGTACCGCCGTTCGATCGCGTCCTCATTGTTGCTTTATGCCAGGAAGGGCTCTCAACAAAGGAAGTGTTCAGGCGTCTCGGAGTGAACCAAGGCGATTTTGTTCTGACATGGAGAAGATAGAGACAGGAACTGTCAATGGCATACCTCGATCAGGCCGCCCAAGTGGTACTACTGCAGTTCATGACCGCTACCTACGGATTATGGCTCGGAGGAGCCCTGACAACAACGCTACCATTTTGAAGAATGCATTTTTTGTTGGTACAGGACGTCTTGTTAAGACTCAAACTGTGTGCAATAGGCTGCATGATGTGTAGCTACACTCCCGACGTCCATGGCGAGGTCCATTTGTGCAACTACGACACCACGCAGTGAGGTATAGATGGATTCAACAACTTGCTGAATGAACCGCTCAGGACTGGCATCACGTTTTCTTCACCGATGAATGTCGCATATGCCTTCAACCAGATAATCGTCGGAGACGTGTTCGGAGCAGCCCAGTCAATCTTGACGCCTTAGACGCACTCTCCAGTGACTGCAGCAACGTGGAGGTTCCCTGCTGTTTTGGGGTGGCATTATGTGGGGCCGACACGCCGCTGGTGGTCATGGAAGGCACCGTAACGGCTGTGCGATACATGAATGCTATTGTTCGACCGATAGTGCAACCATATCGACAGCATTTGGCGAGGCATTCGTCATCATGGACGCTAATTCGCGCTCACAATGGGCACATCTTGTGAATGACTTCCTTGAAGATAATGGCTTCGCTCGACTAAAGTGGCCGGCACGTCCTCCAGACATGAATCCTGTCGAACACGCCTTGGATAAATTAAAAAGGGATATTTATGGACAATCTAGGGATCTACGTCGAACTGCCGTTGAAGAGTGGGACAATCTGGACCAACAGTGCCTTGATGAACTGAGGATAGTACGCCACGACGAATACAGGCATGCATCAATGCAAGAGGACGTGCTACCGGGTATTAGAGGTACCGGAGCGTATAGCAGTCTGGACGAACACCTCTGAAGGTCTCACTGTATGTTGATACAACATGAAATGTGTGGTTTTCGTGAGCAGTATGAAGGGCGGAAATGATGTTTATGTTGATCTGTGTTCCAATTATCTGTACAGGTTCCGGAACTCTCGGAACCCTGGTGATGCAAAATTTGTTTTGTGGTGTGTAGTTTTATTCTTTAGAACATATGAAATTCACTCAGTTGTAAAACTTCAAAAAACTTGTGCAGCTGTTACAAATATGGTACCTTTTGTAAGATAAAAACACTACTCGTAACAGAAATCAATAACACATTTCAAACTGTAATAGTAACGTTTTTCTAGGGAGAGATTCATCAAGTTGGTAAAGTTAGTAACATTTTGCTGGTACTCAATCGCCTCTTAAAAGATTAAACGATTTCCGGTAAATACTTCCAAAATTGGGTGCATTTGAGAACTAATTGACTACCATAAAATGTTGTCTCTGTCTCACTTTGACTGATGACAAAAATTTATGGCTTAAACAATGTAACTGATCAAAGTAAAGTCACTTCGTTTTGCAGTGAAGATCTCTACGTCTTACAGGTAATGAAAAGTAGTCGATGATGAAGCATTACCTGTTCCAGGAACGTGACGAGATGAAATTAAAGTCTGGTGCTGTACAACGCCAACGAGATATTAGGGCAAGTGCCATGCCATGAACTTGCGACGTCACACTAATCGGCTTGTCCTCTCCACTTTTCGAACGATCAACGCCGAGCAGTGACCCACAGGAAAAATCAACACTTAACTGAAAAGGTATCGACTACAGGTCACGTGCTATCGAGAACTTGCATGGATTTAAACACGCAGTCAAGGATTATTAAACTCGGAAGAAACAATTACAGTTACTCGAACCCCCCCTCCTTATCTTTAGGATTCTCTTCGCATCTGTTTGATTTCGACACTAACGTTTTAGGGAACCGTATGCCTACCCCTAGAAGGTTAATATTATTGCGTAGTATTTCCGGATGCGCTATAACATTGAACGTGTAGAGGTGAGATTGTGAGTATACGTAGTAATACTGAGAACATCAAAATCTTTTGAAAGATATTGCGTTGCCTGGAAATACTATGTCGCCTGTAGGCAGTATTGACAATAGCATTGCCAGTCTCTTGTGTGCAACAGTAGGTGGATGCCTCTGTGTCCAATGTTCGTTGTTATTCTGTTGAAAATAGTTCATTACAAGAAGAAAAAGCGTTCTTATTCGAGTGCATCGAAAGTTATAAATCATTGCCGACACTGTGTGATGTTAGGACAAATGAGAACAAAAGATAATAGTTAACAATGAATCGTATGATACCTTTCTCAGAAAATACAGAGACGGTACCACGCCGCAACGGAGGAAGACGTTTTAAAAATCTTCGGCGCAAGCAGGTATTTCTCCAGATGAGGGTGATGGAGAGGGGGGGGGGTTGGGATGGGGACAATACTTTAAATTTTCCATTTTTTGTATAAATGAATTGGTAAGTTCTGAGCAGTGTAGTGCCACAATAGCTATATTTTTAGATGACACAATGATTTGTTTCATCCAGAGAATTTATGGTAATCCACTCCGTATTTGTTATATCTAAATTACTTTGATATTTGAACAAACAGAAATAGGATAATCTGCGCTGTTGCCCCCCCCCCTCCCCACAAGAAATACAAGCTGATCAGTCGCGTAGCCCAATGTCTACTTTACATTGAAAGATGAAATGTGAATGCAAAATAAATGTTATAGAAATTGATTGATATGTCGCGTAGCCTAATGTTTATGTCCTCATTCAGTTTAACTGAAATTTACCTTGTTTAACACCGCCCGAGTGGCGCAGTGGTTTGCAGACTGGACTCGCATTCGTGAAGACGATGGTTCAAACCCTCGTCCGGCCCCTCTTTAACTGAAATTTACCATTTTATCACCACCCGGGTGGCGCAGTGGTTAGCACATCACACTGGACTCGCATTCGTGAGGACGATGGTTCAAACACTCGTCCGGCGCCTGACTTAAGTTTTCTGTGATTTCCCTAAATTAGTTCAGACAAATGCCGGGACGGTTTCTTTGAACGGGCACAGCTGATTTCCTTCCACATCCTCCCCTAACCTGATGGGTCCTCGCTGTGTCGTTCCTCACTCAAATAAACCTACCAATCATATTTAACTAACTTCTGGTCACAAAAACTAAAAGTACGAGGTAAATTTAGAAGCGATAAATTATCAGATAATGGGCAAGTCTCCAAGTATTTTGATGCATATTATGCACTATATCGTAACGTAAGTACGGAAAATGCATGTTATACGGCAACTGCTAAAGTCATAGCGTTGTTTCACTGCGATCAGGCATGCAGTGCTACATTTGGCTGAAGGAGATGTTTAGAGGAATTACAGGAAATCACTTGTGGAAGTGTCTGTATAGATAAAAACACGGTACTCCAGATTCCAGAATGAGGTGACAGTGATAATCGGTGTGGTGGAATGGGGGGGGGGGGGGGGGGGGTCGAATGGTTGGAATGCCTATGTAAGGGCAGGTGATATTGGGGACAATAATTTTCAGTAATTTGTCAAATGTTCAACCAGATACACGTAAGAAGTTATGATAGGCCTCAATGCTCAATTTATTCAAAGAGTTCTGAGTGATCTTTACGCTCCCTGAACCAATTTTTCATACTCTTCTCTTTCTGCATGCAGAAAAGTAGAGAGATTATCGCAGCAGCAGCTTCATTACCGTCCAACATTCTGAACCGCAACATTATTCCACAGTAAAAGGACAACTTCTATAGAATTGCACAGTGTTGTTTACCAACATTATTGACCTACTAGGGTGCACCTACAGGAGAATCACTCCAAAGTTCATGAGATGTAGTCTACTTTGGGTGCCCCATAAAATGTTGTATTAACAAGTAAGCAATTTTCCATGTGCACGTGACCTGTTAGTGTGCACTATAATATCATAGGCTTTTTCGGAACGTTTAACTACTATCCGTAAGAACGCTGTTCATAATACTGATCTAGGAAATTTTTACGGCTGATAGATGATTAATGTTAGAGCCAATGTTTGGCTACAAGGCGTTATTTCATGTATTAAAAGACAACCAACACTAAATCCATCTTAGACCCTAATAATATTGTCGCTTATCTGACTTAGTAATTATTAATTTATGTCGTAAAATAAATAAAAGTCGAGTGACTAGGGCCTCCCGTCGGATAGACCGTTCGCCGTGAGCAAGTCTTTCGATTTGACGCCACTTCGGCGACTTGCGCGTCGATGGGGATGAAAAGATGATGATCAGGACAACACAACACCCAGTCCCTGAGCGGACAAAATCTCCGACCCAGCCGGAAATGGAACGTGAGCCTTTAGGATTGACATTCTGTCGCGCTAACCACTCAGCTACCGGGGGCGGACAAATTCGTCTCGCGATAGCTATAGATCAGACGTAGCTTGGGTAGAAGATAAATCAGCGCTCAGTCTATACGCCAACATCCAACTCATACGTAGAGGTGAAGAGGAATAATTTTTATGACCAGAGTGTCCCGTTTGCGCTACGATATGCTTTGTTTGCCAAATATGTATAGTTGCTATTAAAGACCTCATAATATTTTCAGCTGAATTAATAAATATGTTTTACGAAGTTTTCGGACTATAGCAAGAATTTGTTAGTACAGTCAGGCACAAGTAGTTAAATAATGGAATTAGTTGCGGCACCGTAAAATTAAATTTAGGTGTTTTAAAACTCAGTTTCCAAGTGGAGAGGGGCTGTTGCAGACGACAGGAAAACTAAATTACGCCAGGTAACCTAGTTTAGCTGCAAACATTAGCATTGGGCTTTGTTGAAAACAGACGAATGAGGTTTCGTTATGGTGTTTTCATTTGTGGTAAGGACCGTCCTTGAGACGAAATACAATAATTTTGATGTGCTAGTTGTATTCATTTGGCGTCATGTATCTTCGAGGAGCTCTGAAAGGGAGATTTCTAGCTCTAATGTACCACTTCTTGATTGAAATGGATCTGTTTCTGGGTTGTTGGTAACCCATACATCTCGAATAGCAAAATATAGGAACTCTGCCTCTCTGAAATCACTGTGGTTAAATCCCTCCGTCTTTGTACATCTGTTTTGTATCCCGCGTGGAAGGCGGCGCGTGGTTCTGCTCCTGAAAACTGAAGGGTAGGCCGAATGTAGGAAGCTAGGAGGAGCAGGTGAGGTAGAACACTTGGAACTGCAATTAAAAGTGGTTTTACTTTGGCTGATATGAGCACGTAGGTGTGAAGCTGCACATCAAGTTACAAAGTTACAAGTAGTGGCTCGCCCACTATGAAATAGAAACAATGTTGCTTGTTTGTCTGCTTGCAATCAAAATGGACTGAATCCAGAGCGGAGCTCATAGAGCTGCACAGCGCCGGCTAGGGGGCGCTGCCGTCGGTGTCGGTGTTGTAGTGCCAACCTAAGAACTTGCACCTACACCGTGGCATCGTAGCTATCGATGCCACAATCTGCATATACGTATAGCTGATGCCCCGGGAGGCATTGTCAGTATCCAGGAATATGACAGGAGAAATCATTCGAAGCCAAAAAAGCTAGTAAATATGGACTCTATAATCCAAAATTAACGAGCTTTGAGCTCGTCTTCATTTTGGATACTGCAAAACACACCTTCTCTACTGCAAGCTCATTGTTTTCCGTATTTTGTGAGGAGGTAGTATGGGTCAAATAAAGATAAAATGACGACTAACATGGTCTTTTTAAGAGCAATGAACACTTGTTCATTTTCGCTGATGTGGAACACGTCTCTTCCACGGAACAAGTGCTCGTAACATCTAAGGTAGGCATTTTAGAGTCCACGTTTATCAAACTTTTGCTTTGAATTATCTATTTTGTCATATCCCTGAATATTGATTATTTCTACTGGGACACCCTGTGTGTTCTGCACAAGCTACTGTAGCGTGCGCAGTGGAGGGCACTATGTAACACAGAAGCAATTTTTGGCCGTATTCTGTTCTCATATTGAGCGACTGAAAAATGATGGTCTATAAGCCTCTCAAAGAGACCAGTCTCTCTTATGCTCACGATCCAAACACGAATATACGATGGTCGCTCGAATACAAGTTCACTAAGTTGGTCCACCAATGTTTCACGAGACTTACATCGGCTATATTCATTATCCACAGGTGTTTCACGAGTTTTGCGTCGCCTTTCTTCTAATAATTACGATTTAATAATTACGACCTGTTACTACCCTTGCTGGTCACCTGTAAATTCATTTTTAAGGTATCGTCATTCTTTCTTGATATAGAATCCCAGCACTGGATATAATTAATTGCATTCGCATGTTTGTACGTGATTTTCTTAATTGAAGCTTTGCACCTCCTGAGACTGTTTCTCCCGAGATTCTGACTTTCTGTGTTCGTCCAGTTTCATGCTACTTCTTACTACTGTCCACAATTTTTATACATATACAGACATTGCTGAGAGGTGATAATAGAGCATATTGTATGTTCCCAGGGAGACAAAAAGAAACGAGAAACATCCGCCATATTGTTGACAACAGTGGAGTACATAACTTGGACTGAACAAGGATGGGTAAGGAATTAGGCATATGTTTAGAATTTCGTTGGTGCAGTATTTACTCAGCGCAATCAAATACTTACCACGTGTATCTCATTACAAGCAATAACGATTTCAAATGGAATTTTAAATGCTGTTTCGATAGAGCGGTTGCATAGTAAATTAGTGTCATACTTGGTTGCACGCCAAGTCCTCTAACGCTTATCCTGTTGGTACAGATTTGTTATCCACGTCTTTCTTGCCAAACATCGCCACATATGGTGTACTGACTCTCGCCAGGCCATCTAATTGGTGTCGCCACGCAGCAACACTACTCATAATCAGCTACTGGTGGAGGACTAGTTATGATTTTTTAAATTTTATTTTATTTTTAATCTATTCGCTTTAGGACCGTGACCGTACATCCGTCTCAAAACAGAAAATGTCATAGTACAGATTACAGTTTGTTTTGACAATGTAAAGTACACATTAGCATAAGGGGCGATATTTGTTTTTCTTTTTTGCACCATGGTTTGAAGTTACATAGGCTTAACAAATGCCTAATTCCGACATACAACAACGTACTACGTGGATCAAGTGCGCCTATCTCGAGAGAGGCTAGAGGCAGCCTCGCAAGCAACACGCTGCCAGCGCCCTCTCGACCGGAAGTATTTCCACTGCCGCCGCTGACCGGAGGTCCTGTGTCTCTAGCTTAGGCACTCTCACTGACTCATTACAGTGTGGCTTCAGTCATTCATTCTCATAGTGGGCTTAGGCTACGACAGTACATACCGTCAGATCACCGATGTTGTCTGCCAGAGAAGTATTACGGAAGAGCTTATACCACCTCACATGGATTCTGTTCAAGTAGCAGCTATCTGTTCAAGTAAATAAAGAAATTGTTAATCCACGCGTGCATTTGTATTCTAGAAAGAGGGTGCCGGCCACCCATAACATCCTCTCCCTTGTTACCTGCAGTACACGGCCCAAGAAGTCACATGAGTGTTCAGACATATACATGCAGGAGTTACATAGAGATATACGTTGAGGGTCTGAGCTTTCCATGTCCTGCTGAGCAGCATGTGGTATTACGATCAGTTAATAGAACTGTCACGTTTCCTGGCGTTCGAACTACCACTACTATTCTGATGTTGGCACTGTTGACGTACTTGTACAGTAGTCTGTGCTTCACTGTGTCGTTGGATGCTAACACGGTTAGGAGGCTATTTGGGAACTGATGACCAAGGCCCCAAAGATTATGTATTAATACATTTAAATGATACGTGGTCTAAAAATATTATAGGAAAATGCCATCTGGTGAAAAACTGACATTTAGAGCCCATGGCTGTGTACAAAAGCTGTGGCTGGTTCTTGTTATCTTCTATGTAATAGTCACATGGTTCAAATGGCTCTGAGCACTATGGGACATAACTTCTCGGATCATCAGTCCCCTCGAACATAGAACTACTTAAACGTAACTAACCTAAGGACATAACACACATCCATGCCCGAGGCAAGATGCGAACCTTGCGACCGTAGCGGCCGCGCGGTTCCAGACTGTAGCGCCTAGAACCAGGCCGGCTATGTAAGAGTCAACCTATATATTATAGGAATATATAGTTTAGATCTCCCTCTCCGCAAACACAAAGAGAGCTGGCACTTAGGTTGATATGACAGAGGTGCTTGTTGAACTTACAAAGATTAAATTCAGCCCTATGGTCGCAGGCTGGAATCCTGCCTCGCGCATGGATGTGTGTGATGTCCTTAGGTTGGTTAGGTTTAAGTAGTTCTAAGTTCTAGGGGACTGATGACCTCAGAAGTTAAGTCCCATAGTGCTCAGAGCCATTTGAACCATTAAATTCAGCCGAGATATAAATGTCGTGAAAACTCCTTGATATTTATTATATATGACGGTAGTATCTGAACACATACCGTGGATGACCATGCAGCTTTGCTAGAAATGAAATGATAATTAAATAGACACCCTAGCTGCAAACAGGCGTTGATATACTTCACTGGGGACATGTTGAAAATGTGTGCCCCGACCGGGACTCGAACCCGGGATCTCCTGCCATGTAAGCAGGAGATCCCGGGTTCGAGTCCCGGTCGGGGCACACATTTTCAACATGTCCCCAGTGAAGTATATCAACGCCTGTTTGCAGCTAGGGTGTCTATTTAATTATCATTTCCTTGATATTTGTTCCTTATTACCATAATACTCTTGGAATCATGGGATGAATTAGTGCGTACTGACCTCCTTTGATTTTACATGTCCGCGGCCACTCCTCCTGCCTGTCCAAGGACAACCGCTTTCTGAGCGTGGCTGCCATATCTGTGAGAGGAAGTTTATCATGTTTAATAGCTCCATGCAGATATGCCTGCTTTGCTAGGGTACCTGCTTATTCATTTCCTTTATCACAGAGTGGCTTTTCATTCATAACATCACACAGCTGCAACAGTTCCTCTGCATACGAAACACAAGGTTCATAATTAATGAACTGTGGCGTTGGTACAACTATTATGACAGTTTCTAATCAGTTGCAAGGCTGAAATACTGTCAGACATTCAGGATATTTAGTCTGCTGCGGTCGTCTCTCCAAATTGGCAGTCAGCTGCTGTCATATTAGTGGGGTGTGTATCAAGGTTGTATAGGCCTTGCTGTTTGTTTCTGGGTACCCAATAAGCCCTACCAGTGTCTTCACTAGGCTTAGACGCCATCTGTATACACCACGCACGCCACGCACAGCTGGCTCCTGATTTTGAAACGTTTAACTGGTCCTGGCCTCAGTCTGCAGAGTGGACATAATAGTGCGGTAGAAGAGAACTTTACACACCTGGTTCCTTTATGCCTCCATCTCCATATATTCAGCAACGCCGGGAGGAAGTTGTTTATGTATCCAATATGTGCCGCACACACAGTAGGATGTTAATTCCCGGAGTTTTTTCGTCAAAAGGCTCATATTCATAGAACTACAGGCGCAGGACGAATTTGTTGCAGAGGAATATTGGTCGCATCTTTAACAATTGTTCCTTCACTTCAACCGCTAATGCGTTGTTTGAGGTTGATATGAACACCACAGTAACTATGCGGAAGGTTTTGTGCAGCACGGTATTGAGTCTGTGGAGTATGCTGTCTGATGCTGCTTCGTAGCACAGGTGTCCTTAGTCAAAGTGTGTCCTTGCTAGGAACCGTTATGAAGTCATCGCTGTCCGCCGATCAGAGACCCACGATACTCCAATCGCAGCTCTGATGAGATCGTAGAAATGATATGTCGGATATGAGCAGCCTATCGCAGTTCCCATCAGTAATCATTCCAAGACATGAATTGATAGTGGAGGGTGTCTGGAAATAACTGACAAAATGTAGCACGAAGGGTTTAGCGTCAAAATTACTTGTTCTGTGTAGATCCTGCATTATATATACCTCGAAAATGACTTCGAACATTATGCATTATTCATATGATGTGAATTTGAAGTTAGTGTACGCAATACGTGCAATAGGAAAAGAAAAAAAGGCTGCAAAACGTTTTATTATTTGATGGGCCTTCCTTCTACTCCAAGTAGGTTCAACAAGTACATAAAAATACATTTAGGTGGCTTGGCGGTTGTGTCTAAAGCATCAATGAAACGTGCAGTAGAAGAAACTGTAAATATTAGTGGAACCAGGGACATCGCTGTTGCACTTGTTGGAACATGGCAACGTCAAGGACATCGTTCCTTGAATGGTGTTGTAAGTGATACTTCTCTGGAGAATGGAAAAGTTGATGTTGAGTGCTTATCTAAGTACTGCCACACCTGCCATAGTAACACTGAAAGACATATTGAACATCAGTGTTCTAAGAATTATGGTGGTTACAGTGGAGGTATGGAGTGTGATGGAGCTCAAAAAATATTTCTGAGGTCGGTGCCAGTTTATAACGTTAAATATAAGAAGTACCTAGGCGGTGGGGACTCCAAAGCTTTCAATAAAATTAATGAGTTCAGTGTTTATGGTGATGCCTTGGTAACAAAACTGGAGTGTTGTGGACATCTGCAAAAGAGGATGGATCCTAAATTGAGGAAGCAATGAAGAGGAGTGAAAGGAAATTTGCTATCTGATGGAAAATCTCTGTCTGGCCGAGGCAGATAGACAGAAATTGAAATAGACCTTTGTTATGGACTGGGCGATAGACGAACTGCTCCTCTGATTGATGTTACAGCAATGAGAAAAGCTGTGTGGGCCACCCACTTTCATAAGCTGTCCACATATGACCACTCTGTTCACGGACTTTACCCTATAGGAGCAGATTCTTCTTGTGGTTACCAAAAAGCAAAAGAAAGTGGTCAAATATACCATCACGAGAATTCTCTTTCTAAGCCTGCTATGAATTAAATGAAACCAATTCTTAGAGATTTGAGTGAAACTGTGTCGCTTAGTAAATGCCTTCACGGTGCACTCAGAATACAAATGAAAGTTTCAACCATTTCATATGGGAAAGATTAACTAAGAATGCTTTTGTAGGATTAAATACATTAAAAGTTGGTGCACTAGATGCAGTGATATGTTTCAATGATGAAGTGATAGGAAGGTTGGAATTCCTGAGAAATTTAGGGACAAAATGTGGCTCTAATATGGAAAATCAATTTACGTGTGGCAGACAACAGGTGCATGAAACTGAAAGATTCGCCTTTCAGGTTACCCAAAGAAGCAAGAAGTGCTAACAGGAATGCCAAGGGGAAACTTGAAGATGAAATGCTGCAGAAGTCAGGTATAAATATTTCTTCAAGTTTATAAATCATTGCCCCAATATTTTTCTGTAACGTGCAATAGTCCATATTTATGTAGTAGACCTAGGCTTTATTGCAGGATACTTTTTTTAGGAAAAATACTATAAAAATTAAAATGTAAGATGTGGTTTTTTTATCCTGGTTGTTGTTGGGGTCTTCAGTTCAGAGACTGGTTTGATGCAGCTCTCCATGCTACTCTATCCTGTGCAAGCTCCTTCATCTCCCTGCATCTCCTATTGCAACCTACATCCTTCTGACTCTGTTTAGTTTATTCATATCTTGGTCTCCCTCTACGATTTTTATCCTCCACGCTGCCTTGCAATACTAAACTGGTGATCCATTAATGCCTCAGAACATGTCCTACCAACCTATCCCTTCTTCTAGGCAAGTTGTGCCACAAATTTCTCTTCCTCCCAATTTTATTCAATACCATCTCATTAGCTATGTGGTCTACCCATCTAATATTTAGCATTCTTCTGTAGCACCACATTTTGAAAACTTCTATTCTCTTTATGTCCTAACTATTTATCGTCCATGTTTCACTTCCTTACATGGGTGCACTCCATACAAATATTTTCAGAAATGACTTCCTTAAACTTAAATCTATACTCGATGTTAACAAATTTCTCTTCTTCAGAAACACTTTACTTGCCATTGCCAGTCTACATTTTATATCCTCTCTACTTCAACAGTAATTAGTTATTTGGCTCCCCAAACAGCAAAACTCACTTACTACTTTAAGTGTCTCATTCCTTAATCTAATTCCTTCAGCATCAATCGATTTAGTTCGACTTCATTCCATTATCCTCGTTTTGCTTTTTTTGACGGTAATATTATATTCTCCTTTCAAGACACTGTCCATTCAGCTGCTCTTCTAGGTCCTTTGCTGTCTGTGACAGAATTACAATGTCATCGGCGATCCTCACAGCTTTATTTCTTCTCCATGGATTCCTACTCCGAATTTTTCTTTTGTTTCCCTTACTGCTTGCTCAATATACAGACTGAATACCATCGAGGAGAAGCTACAACCCTGTCTCACTCCCTTCCTAACCACTGCTTCCTTTCATTCCCCTCGACTCTTATAACTATCATGTGGTTTCTGTACAATTTGTAAATAGCCTTTCGCTCCCTGTTATTTACCCTTGCCACCTTTAGAATTTGAAAGAAAGCATTCCAGTCAACATTGTCAAAAGAGGTAGGATTCGAACCAGCGACCGTAGCGGTCGCGCGGTTCCAGACTGTAGCGCCTAGAGCCGTTCGGCCACACCGGCCGGCGTTAGGCGTTAGGGTAGCACGTCGCCGACACCGCCGCTAAGAGCCACTTTTCCTGCACCTCCATAACTCAGTAGCTTCTTGTTTCATAGTGTGGCCATTGTAAAATACATTACTCGCCTTTTTCAGCCCCGTGCGTGGTATGGCTGCCTCCCTTAGACTGATACGGCTTCACGAAAACCATGTTTTGCGTCCCAGGGCATGACTGTGGACGTAGTTTAGGACTCCGTACATCCAACTTTCGTTACATAATGGGACAACACAAGTTATCATATCACTGTATAATAAGGATGACACCTTCATCTGTTTTATTGCAATCGAGTATTGTCTTACGTTACACTATCTACAAGCCCATCTATGGGCCAGTGTTACTGTAAGGAAGGCCGCAGTTCGTAGTAATAGACTTCAAATCATCGAGTAAAACTGAAGTGCTATCAGGTGTTCCCCAGGGAAGCGTCCTGGGACCTCTGCTGTTCCTGATCTATATAAATGACCTGGGTGGCAATCTGAGCAGTTCTCTTAGGTTGTCCGCAGGTGATGCTGTAATTTACCGTCTAGTAAGGTCATCCGAAGACCAGTATCAGTTGCAAAGCGATTTAGATAAGATTGCTGTATGGTGTGGCAGGTGGCAGTTGAAGCTAAATAACGAAAAGTGTGAGGTGATCCACATGAGTTCCAAAAGAAATCCGTTGGAATTCGAGTACTCGATAAATAGTACAATTCTCAAGGCTGTTAAAATAACGAACAACTTCAGTCCGAAAGACCACATAGATAATACTGTGGGGAAGGCGAGCCAAAGGTTGCGTTTCATTGGCAGGACACTTAGAAGATGCTACAAGTCCACTAAAGAGACAGCTTACACTACACTCGTTCGTCCCCTGTTAGAATATTGCTGCGCGGTGTGGAATCCTTACCAGGTGGGATTGACGGAGGACATCGAAAGGGTGCAAAAAAGGGCAGTCCGTTTTGTATTATCACGTAATAGGGGAGAGAGTGTGGCAGATATGATACGCGAGTTGGGATGGAAGTCATTACAGCAAAGACGTTTTTCGTCGCGGCGAGATCTATTTACGAAATTTCAGTCATCAACTTTCTCTTCCGAATGCGAAAATATTTTGTTGAGCCCAACCTACACAGGTAGGAATGATCATCAAAATAAAATAAGAGAAATCAGAGCTCGAACGGAAAGGTTTTGGTGTTCGTTTTTCCCGCGCGCTGTTTGGGAGTGGAATGGTAGAGGGATACTATGATTGTGGTTCGATGAACCTTGTGCCAAGCACTTAAATGTGAATTGCAGAGTAATAATGTATGTGTTGATGTATGGTACCTGGCGATCATGTACATACTGATCATTATATATATATATATATATATATATATATATATATATATATATATATATATATATATATATACCCCCTTTGAGAAGTACAACTCGTACGCTCATTCAGGTATTATAGAGGAGTCTGTTGGTGGGATATGTAACACTGAAATTGATTTCATAATAACATTTGTACCTATAAAAATGGATGTACGTATGTATGTATGTTCCACATCTGTTCCTAAATCACTGGACCAGTTCCCACCAAACTCGGTACACACATCACTGTCTGCAGGTATTACCTGTGGGGGTGAGAACCACTTATCTATCGAAGTGGCGGAGGTGGTGTGAAAAAGTGGTGTAGACCACTATGCGGGAAATGACAGATTTTAATCATCCAGTATTTGAGAACGATGGCACTTATTGGCTTTAAACAAAGTTTGCACATAATTTCAAACCTTAAGGAAGCTGTTTCTCGCTGACAACCCCAAAAAATGATGAAAGGAAGGAAGTTCTCCACTTTATTCCATTCTTGCTATTCATGCTGTAAAACTGCTGCATCAGGTATGACGCTTGAGTTTATTACGTCAATACCCCTATCTCTATTCGTAACACATCTGGTCGTCGGTATCCAAATATACCACTGAATGTACCTGCAAAATTAGATCACTGTTCAGGAGATACTACGTCATAAACATTGAGCTTCTTAGAAACGAAACTGCAGGGGAATTTTATGTCTGAAAAGTGTAAAGTGTATTAACTATAACAGATATATGTGATATGAGTATGCAGCCGTAGCCACAAGTAAAAAGATCTTCCTAAACCCCTTGATCGATTTCAACCAGATTTGGTACACACAATACTTATTATCTGGAAAGAAATATTGCAGGGGCTAGAATCAGCAACCCCTAAAGGCCTTGGGGAGACTACGTGGAGAGAGGACGTCCTGAAGAGTAGTTTGATAGACACAGATAGAAGAAGATGGTCAGACGAAGGGGAGAAGGAAATAGGTGGAGGAAAGGGAGGAGATGCACAGAGAGAAAAGAGAGTAAATGGACTGAGAGAGGAATAACAAGGTGATGAACAGAGAGGTGGGGAGGAATAAATAGACACAGCAATGAAGAGGAGGAGGGCAGGGGAGGAGGAGATGGACTGTGAGAGGGGGAAGAGGAAATGGAGAGAGGGGTGATGGACTGAGAGGTGGAGGACGAGATAGAGGGAAAGAGGAGAAGATAGAGGCGACAGCCAGAGATAGATTGTATGAAGACTTGTTTACTTTCTTTAACGGAATATTTATGTTCTTCACAAATTGCAACATCTTCTAAACTTTTCACGTTAATTAAGGGCACAGTGGCATGGTCTTTTCTGAACAGGCAGAGGAGATAGAAAAGGATTCACAGGAGATGGATAGAGAGGGCCACAGAGATTGCGGGTGAATTAGGTGGACAGAAAGAGGGAAGAGTGCCAGGTGAACATGGGGGGGAGGGGAAAGGAGGTGGAGGGGGACAGAGTGAGGGAAAGGAGGAGATGGACAAAAGAAATTGGAACAAATACATACCCATGCAATGCTGGGTACTCGTAATCCCTATAAATAAAGCTGAAGGTGTCATCCCTACTACAGAAAAAATAATTTTGGACACTTGGAGTATTTTAAGTTGACAGTATGTTTAAATTTTGTGTCTGTTGGATGAGGGAGTAATTCTGGTCAAAGAAATTCCTTTTGGAGCGGACATACACATTGACATGATTATAAGCTTCAAGATGTCACAAGAAAAATCTATTTGGCACCAGTACCACTGAATTTCAGCACAATATTCGTTGAATGGTGTTGGGACGTTCATGATCCCTTGAGCTGTTATATTCCCGTGCTATAGATAGCTGGTTATTTACATGTTCAATGGGTCATTTCAATGATTCTGTCATCGAAATTATGATGGACGAGTCAGTTTACGAAGTCTGATACCATCATTGTTTATGAACAAATTATTCTCTCATCGAAATTATGTTGGACAAGTCAATTTAAGGAGTACGATACCATCGCTGTTAACATAAATTAACATATTTATTAGTTCTATTCACTCGGTTGCTTTTACATGGTACCAGATTTTAAACAGAAATGTTTCCATCGAATAGAAGGAGGTATGAAGGAGAAATTATTTCAGGTTACCTTTCAAACTATCTTCGCTTACTGAGAGACATTTTATGTTATTGGGCAAATGGCCTGAAATTTTTTTGCTACATATTGAACTCTTTTCTGATCCACTGACAGTTTTAGTAATAAGTAACCATAGTTATTTTTTCTCTTGTGTTGTAGATATCTACATCACTGTTTTTGTCTAGTTATGAAGGATTATTTACGACTGCGTTCATTACTGAATATTCGAGAATGTAATGAGATGGCGCAGAAAAGATGCCTAGTCCTTGAAGAGATACCTAAATGGCGACCGGTTGTGGACAAAACATATTATTCTCATTGCTCGCCTATCTGAAAAATACTTTGTCTCAGTGGTGAGTTACGAAAGATAATAATTCCATAAGACGGTATTAAGTATAAATATGCAAAATATGTCAGGATATTGATTATACGAAGAGCAAAGGTAACTAAACTTCCTTGTTTGAGAAGCTCAGTAACATTCTTCTTCCAGTTTCATCAATATTTATTCTAAAAATTTGGTTCATTCATTCCCACTTACGGTCTCCTCTTCGTATGCTTCATCAGTTGTTGGCTAGGGTTCTCATTTTCAGAGACATACTTCATAATTCTTTGAAGAACATCATTTACAGTCTATTCCCTGTCGTTCTCTCTAAAGGGATTTATTACAACAATAGTATCATCTGAAAAATTATCGATTCTCTTTGTTGAATGTTAAGCGCAGTTCATTTACATAGCCTATATGTGAAATGGGAGCAGATACAAAAATGAGTCCTGTGGGACTCTACGATTTCTTGCTGGTCACTAAAATTTTCTGCGCTTCCAACATTGTTTGAAACAATCCACACAACTTTTCGCAGTCTGTTTGTTAAGTATGAGTGGAATTATTTGTATGTAAAGTGTCCAACTCGAGAAAAGAATATAACACAATCTACACACTTTACCGCTTTCGAAAGATCACAGGTAATTCCAGCTGGCTGTGGTCTGTTATTTATTTCTTGTAGTATTTGATGAGTGAATATATAAATAGTGCACTCTGTCGAGCAACGCTTCTGGAACCAAAAGTATTATACGCTAAATAATTTCTTTTAATGTGAGACTATTCTTCAGTACCTTACTTTTTCGAATATTTTCAAAAAAGAAGTCAGCAAGCATACTGGGCAATAACTGTTTACGTCTTCCTTGGAACCTTTCATATGAAGAGGTTATATTAGATATTTTAATGTGCTGGAAAATTTCTGTATGATGAATCAAATATAAAACTAATAACACCATAAGAAATTTCGTTTTATGTACTTCCGTTAATTCAGTGAACGATGTTGGTGTTACCTCTTGTTTTTTAACACGACATTATCTTGAAAAAGAGTGATTAGCGTGGAATGCTTACATGGTCAGTAGCCGTCCTCAATAGTTGATTGCTTACTTGGAGGAAGTAAACACATTACTTTCGACGAGAAAACACATATCTAGAAAATATAAGCCTAATGAGAAGTCATTTATCAAGTACTACAAAAATCGTCGCTAGAAGCTCGACAGTGAATAGATTTTCAAGGGGCCGATTGTGGACAAATCTCTAAGCTTATTATCTGGCAAAAGGAAGCCGACTGAGATTCGGTCTTTGCGCCGTGGATTCTGTTGTAGGTCTGCACCCATTTACCAAGGCAGCACGACTCACTATTCCCTATAGAATACCTGAAGTGGCTTCTGCGTGGAATTCTCACATAGATGTTTGAACAATTTTTTAAGAGTCCAATGATGCGAAATTTTTAACAGTTTACAAGTCTTAACGAAATATTTTAAAATTATTTTGTCATGAATTCATAAATATTTAACACAAGGACTCTCATGCGGATTTAAAATTAGTTTGTATGACGGTAATCATAGAAGCAGTTAATTCTCTGACTTACTGAAATTTTCATATTGATTAAATAAATAATTCAATTATGTTTACATTACAAACTGTTTCATTTTATATCAATTTGTTTTAATATTCTAATTAGCATATGTGCTGTCAACCACTGGCAGAACGTATCTATATCACAAACGACTACGTCTACTCTGACCTCGACAGCACCTGCAGAGATGTGTTATGTCGGACACCATCTGTGGTATATACAGACCAGCCTAACGTGCGAAGCAATTGACGGTCGCTGGCCGTCTCCACTATAACGTGTGCCGCTGGATGGTAGTTAATTAGTTGCTTGAAGCCATTATTTACCTTTTGTAATGCAAACAAAAAATGAAAATAGCTGTTGTAATCTCCCCACGGAAAGTTACCCTCTACCACGCAATAATTAATAAGGGTTAATCAAATCATCCACAATTATTTACTTTTGAAAAGTATCTGATCAGATTTTTTAGTAATATATGCGCCGACAGCTCGTCGACGCCAAGGTATTTTTCTAGTACGTTTATTCTTTGGAATAACAGAGGGACAGATATGTATGCTCCATGGTTATTATAGAGGGAGAAAGGACACAGCTTCGGAAGTATCGTTTGGAAGATTGTAGGATTGCTAAAAGAGACTTATTTACTCTTCTTCGCGCTAAAACGAGCTAGGAACGTTTGTGCCGCTAGCGTGATAGATAAAGAGAAAGTAAACCTGTAAAAGCGAATTGCATGAGACTTGAAATCCACAGAAAACGGAACATGTACGGAAATGGATTCAATATACAATTTTCCTCAGAAATAAGGTTTGTGACCATTTTATTCTAGAGTGAATGACGAATGAGTTCTCTGTCTCAATCACTGATGATTGTCTGGGCCCTGTAATTAATTGGGAAGTTTCAGCTGTGACGAAGAGAGCCTGCAATCTCTGAGTTTTTTATAAATCGTCCAAAAAGGCTTCGTCCACATCTGAAATTTTAGATCTGTCGTAAACTGAACGAATTGTTCAAACGATCGATTTTCCCAACTGAATGCAGCGCTTAATAATAATGACAAATGTAAAGATCTTTTCTAGCAAGCCAGCCGCTGAATGTTAAGACGAGGGGCTCCACCAGAGATTCTACTAGGCTGATTTCACGTAAATAATATATTTAAACTGTACACAGATAAAGGACAGAGAGAGAGAGCGAATGAAATTCTAGAAAATACTCAGAATCCTCCATTAGCATAATTGTTTGTCTGTCTTTTCACGGATCAGCCTACATATAAACCACGAAGCCCTGACTTTAGTGTACCGATTTATGTGTGAGAGTGAAGGAGAAATAAAGGCGACAGATACACCTCTGTACAGACAAAACATTACACCAAGTTAGCGGCAAGCTGCATTCACAGACTTTCATCATTTACAAAAACAGAGTAGAATTCATTATAATGGCCAATCCGTGACAGGACACGTTTTTGGACGTTGTTAAAATAATTTTGTTCTCTGTTTCATGTGAACTACGACGAGACAACTAAAATTTTTTATTAAAGTTTGCTAGTATTGAGGAAGTAGACGTAGATTTGAACATTTACTAATTGTGTTCATGCCAGATGTAGTTGATTGACCTGCCCTAGTTGCATTTACCTGTATAAGTACAATAAGAAAAAGGGCAGAAAAAGGGCCAGATCTATAATTTTTTATTAAAGCTTGCTAGTATTGAGGAAGTAGATGTAGATTTGAACATTTACTAATTGTGTTCATGCCAGATGTAGATGATTGACCTGCTCTAGTTGCATTTACCTGTATAAGTACTATAAGAAAGTAGCCACAGAAGTATTCTTGTGTGAAGGGAGATATATACATATTGACGGTAGAACATTTATATGGTTTTAACTAGGGCAATGTTTAAGATGAGTCAAGCAGAGCAGAGCAACACGCAACAGCCTTCAGCTGTGAGCACTGATAATAATGATGTAGTAAGAAGTGTTGTAGAACCGATCGCTACAGATAGCGCAATAGAACGCCCGGTAGACACGGCTGGAGATGTAACAGCAAGTACGCAACATGGATTAGATCCATTGGTCATTATCATGAGGCAAATGCAGATGTTAACTGAGACCATGAATAATATGAATACGAAATTAGCCTCAGTTACTGAGGGGCAAGAAAATCTGAAAATTGACATTAATGTGAAGTTAGCCTCAGTTACTGAAGGGCAAAATGATTTGAATACGAAATTAGCTTCAGTTACTGGAGGGCAGGAAAATTTGAAAGCCGACATTAACGCGAAGTTCGCCTCAGTTAATGAAGGGCAAAATGATTTGAACGCGAAATTAGCCTCAGTTACTGAGGGGCAGGAAAATCTGAAAGCTGAGATTAAGCAGCAGTTACACGACAGCTTTTCCGAATTAGAGCAGCGGATAGAGGCAAAGACAAAGGAACTTAAAGATCAGGCCGAAGAGACGGAACGAAAATTAACTGCACAAATAGAATTGGTGAAAGCTCAATGTGAGGAATCTACTCACCGCGTACGTGTAGAAATGAAGGAGTATGTGGCTATTAAAATAGATACTGTACGGGAACAGGTGGAAATGGTTCCGCAGTTAGTACAAAAGCAAGAGGCCATGTCATGTGCAATTGCGCAACTTCCGGAATTGGCACGTACGCAGACGAACCTAAAAGAAAGTGTTGAACATCTGACAGAACGTCAAGACGTTATAGACCACCAAATTAATGTATTAACGGGTAAATTATCCGAAATTACATTAGAAAACAAAAGGCTAATGTGTGAAAACGTTGAGCAAAATGTTAAAGCAGCATTCCAGAGTCTATGTGGCAAAGAGGAAGAGAAGTTGTTTGCGAAAGGACTTGAGGAAGTGCGACAGCAGTTAGGTGCTGATTTCGAGCATTGGAAATAAACGATAGCAGAGTCGATACGCGTTTCACAACAAGGCTCAGAACAAATGAATACAAGCCAGCAGCAGAAGTTGGCAGCGACTACAGAGCCAGTTACTGCACATTCGCACACAACACCGACTTGTGTAAGTAATTCAAATATTAAATTGCCACGAGCTAGTTGTTCGCGTGAAGTTTTATCTGACGGAGATTACGAAAGTATTTGCCATGCCGAAGAAAAAATGATAAAGCATCGGCAATTTCAGATTTTTAATACTGACAAAAGGGGGGTCCATCCGATTGTTTTTATCCGAAGTTTTAGAGGAGTGCTACCCAGAAATTGGTCGGAGTGGCAGAAGATCAGTTTCGTTACGGGGTATATACAATGTTCGGGGGCGATCTGGGCCTCGGACATGACTTCTGTATGCTCGACATATGATGATTTTGAGAAAGCGTTTTTAGCAAAGTTCTGGTCAGAAGGGGTACAGGAACGCTTAAGGCAGGAGGTGCTCTATCCAGAGCCTTTCTCTTTTTCAAAAGGAAGCCTTAGGAAGTATTTTGAGAAATATATAAATAAAACTAGATATTGGGACAGACCTATGCCCTTGCCGGACATAATAAACATACTTAAGGCAAGACTACCAACTAGCATCCGGAATCAATTAATTTACGGGAACGATAAAGACTTGGAGTCGTTCCTCACGACGTTAGATCATATAGACATTATAGAAGAGAACAACCAGAAAGCCCGTAACAACAGAGTCCAATATAGGGAGATAGAACCTCCGCCAAATGGTAGGCAAGGGAACGCACAGAGATCGATAAATAGTGGAGAAACCCCTCAAAATCTCAATAATAATACCGGCAATAGTCTTGCGAGGGGCTATCCAAGGAACAACAGGAATGGGAAACGATACAATCCCGTATGGGGGAACAAAAGGAATTTCAGACCGCAAGCCTGGAACAATAACAGTAATAGAAAGTGGAATCAACCGGGGGGAATAAACTCAAATAACCAACATCAGTGGGGACGGACATCTGCGAATCAACCGGTAATTACCGAAGTGACGGATGATGTCAACCACCAGGCGAATCAAAATCCAACAAACTTGTAGGGACCCACTCGTGCCCCGGAGGAGCGGTCAACAATTGGTTGAGGGGCAACAGGATATGTGTACCCATGCTAACGTATAATGATGGACGATTACTGGCAGATGAATTGACCGAGGACTTAGAACCCCAAGATGAGGATAAGGAACAGGTGGCAGTAGCCGAAGTGCAAGTCATTTTGGAGACTGTACCTATAGTGGCGGTTTTGGACACAGCTGCAACCACGAATGTTATTTCGGAGGCTCTATTCAACAAGATCAGAAATATAAGACGAGTACCAATTTTTCCAGTTCAAAATTGTAGAATAATAGGCGCCGTTGGGGCTAGATCGGCTAATGTAAAAGTGCAGTCACTACTTAGTGGAGAAGTCGGAAATGTAGCAATATTAAGCACATTCCTTGTTGTGAAAAATTTGGTGGTAGACTGCATTATCGGAGTCGACAGCCTACGTCACTACGGATGCAGAATAGATTTTAAAACAGGAAAAATTAGGTTAAATGTAAATAAACAAGAAATTGAGTTGGACTTGTTGAAAAAGGAAAGCCTTACCAGAAATTATAATAGTGTGATCAGTGTGCAAGTAATCAGGACTGCACAAAATTCTAAACAGCACGTGAATAATGAGTTCCAAGTCAAAGGAGATTTCGGTCAATTAGTGTATGAGAAGTTAAATGAATTCGACTGCATTATTGAAGATCAGAAGAAGCAGCTCAAAGAATTATTATTGGTGTATGAAAACGTGTTTGATGAAAGGCCAGGAGTTATTAAGGGATACATATGCCATCTCTACGTTAAGCCGCACGAAACGTATTGTAGAACTTTCTATCCTGTTCCCTGGAGGTTAAAGGCTCAAGTTCAAAAGGAAATAGATCGCATGTTGAAATGGGGTTTGATCGAACCCTCTACAAGCCCATACTGCTCCCCATTGTTGGTCGTGCCAAAAGCAAATGGGACTGTGAGACTGGTACTCGACGCCAGGGAAATAAATAAAATCATATTTCCAGTGAGAACACATCCGGAAAACATAGACGAACAGATACAACGGTTCCAGGATGTCCAATATTTGACGAGCATCGATTTGCGGAGTTCTTATTGGCAGGTCAAGCTGGATGAGTTATCAAGGAAATATACAGCTTTCATTTATGCCGGAAGAAGTTACCAATTTACTGTAGTTCCTTTCTGACTCAACATTAGTGCTGGAATCTTTATAGCAGCTCTAGATTATGCACTAGGCCCAGAACTAAGAAGCAGGATAACAGTATTTGTTGATGATATGCTTATTGCATCGAAGACCTGGGAGGAGCATATTACCTTACTGAGTCGGGTGTTGGACGTGTTCAAAACCATGGGAATAA
This sequence comes from Schistocerca nitens, assembly GCF_023898315.1. NCBI lineage: Eukaryota > Metazoa > Arthropoda > Insecta > Orthoptera > Acrididae > Schistocerca > Schistocerca nitens. Next base: position 193,970,819 of record NC_064620.1, on the reverse strand, counting down.
CTGCTAACCTACAGAAATCCCATTTTGCACTAAACAGAATCAAGTTCCTGGGGCATATAATTGACGCAAAGGGAATTTTACCAACCAAGGAGAAGCTAATTGCGATTAGTAAGTTTCCAACACCAAGAAATAGGAGGCAATTAAAAGGGTTTATGGGTCTTGCCTCATTTTTTAGAAGATTCATAACGAATCAGGCCATGAATGCAGCAGCTCTAAATAGTTTGCTGAAGAAGGATGTGCCCTGGCTCTGGACATTAGAGTGTCAAGAAGCATTTGAAGAGATAAAGAAGCAATTAGTAAATGCACCGCTTTTGTACCATCCGGACATGCAAGAGGAATTCTACTTGTCAACAGATTCGTCAAATGTGGGTCTTGGAGCGTGCCTTTTCCAAGTACGAAAGATAAATGGACAGCTTACCTTTTGTCCTATTGCGTTTGCTAGTCGTGTTTTGTCCTACTGTGAACGAACGTACACGACGACAGAATTAGAGGCTCTTGCGGTCGTCTGGGGATTTAAAAAATTTCATTATTATTTATATGGGACGAAGACTATCGTATATTTCGATCACCAATCATTAACGTTTTTACAAACGTGTAAACTGTTACACTCCAGACTGGCTAGATGGACGCTCGCTCTGCAACAATACCAGTTTAAGATCGTACATGTCTCAGGGCAGCAAAACATTATTGCTGACGCTCTATCAAGGTCACCGCAGGGTTTAACAAAAGAGATTGATGTAAATACTACCTCAGAATTCCCTGTATTGCTGCTGCAGGAAAATCCATTTAAGACGTACTACGTCAATTTGTGTGTGCATATGGCCCAGTTACAGAAAAAAGATGCTCAATGGGGAAGTGTCATTCAAAGGTTACAACAGCAACCTTCGGATCAGATGGCAAATTATTACAAGCTGGTAAATGGCGTATTATTTTTCCGCTGTGGAAGGCCAAACAAAGTCCGTTGGTGTGTCTGTATACCTGACGCGCAAATAGAGAAACTTGTATGGTTCACTCATTTAACCTGGGGACATTTCGGTGCGACAAAATGTGCAGACAAGATAAGTGGGTACTGTTATTTTCCCAACATAAAGCGCAGAGTGCATGAGGTCTTAAAGAGGTGCATAATCTGTCAAAAAACGAAGCCGGATTCAAAAGGGACTAAGCACCCATTATGCTCTATATTGGTACAAGAACCAAAAGAATTAATTTCGTGCGATCTGTGTGGACCGTTACCTACTTCAAGAGGTGGTGTTAAATATGTGTTGGCATTTCTCGATGTGTGTACGAAATACGTAAAGCTATACACGATAAAGGCGGCTACAGCCAAAGTAATTGTATTAAGATAAGGGATTATCTTCCACATGTTGGTACACCTAAGGCGATCATAACAGACAATGCTAAAACATTCACGGGACTCCGATGGAAGCAGACTTTGTCTCAAGTCGGTGTGAAACACGTACTAACATCATTTTACCACCCACAAGGCAATTTGGTTGAGAGGATTTTTAGAGAATTCAATCGATTTATGAGGACGTATTGCCATAATAAGCAAACTGCGTGGGCAAATTATGTGGAAGAGTTTGAGCAGATATACAATAACATGCCCCACTCCTCAACTGGATATACACCTTGTGAATTGATGTTCGAAGCAAAAGAGGAAAACTTCTGGACTGACTATATCCCCAAAACTCGGGAAACTGAGATGCCTTGGGAAGAAAAAATAAGACAAGCGATCATAAATATGACGAACAAGGCTGATCAGAGAAAACGACAATATGACAAATTAATCAAGAGGGTACAGATATACCATGTCGGAGAGAAGGTACTAGTTAAACGACATACCAAATCATCCGTAATAAAGAAAAGTATCAAGAAATGGGAGTTGCTATATACTGGACCATACATTATCCTACAAATTCCGAATCCTGGAGCTTATCTGTTAGCATACCCGGGATCGAACAAAATAAAAGGGTTATTTTCTCATAACGACTTAAATATAATGAAGATTAGAAGATAGTGAGGAATGGTGCTCCGAGTGACAGAAATGAACGCTCGTAAAAAACATAACAATAAACTGTGTGTGTAGTGATAGAAACCTTTAAATTGAAATAGTTAATCAGTGACATAAAGTAGAGAAATAGTGACTAACTATTATTATCGAGTGTTGTAAAGAAGATAGTGGAGATAGGCTTCACCTGTGGTTTCGGTGAACATAGAACTTTAGCATTGCTAATGTCATCAAGAATAATTAAGGATCTAACTGACCTTCAAGAACAATGAAACGTTTCCCGCAAATGACGCTGAATAATCAAAAGAGATTCCGAGTGAATATTCATATATAATCTCATGTGAACGCTTAGATGTGTAAACGTGTGAAGGGATGTGTTGTGGCAGTGAATTGTGAGTGACGGTTAACGCCGCAAAGATAATTTCCCGCGCAAAACAGTTGACGTCGGCGCGAGAGTTAAAATCGATAAAGACGATACAGATATGCTTTGTAGGAGACTCGCACCAAACGCGAGGGTAAACCGATTCATGTTGAACTTTAAAAAGAATAGGTGTTATAATTAGAAGTTAAGAGTTTTTAATTTATTAATGAATGATTAAAGAAAGTAATATTCACAGAATTAGGAGTTATTTAACGGTTCGTGTTCGTTTGGGAATTTTGTGTGAAAAAATCCATTTCCATATATGAGCATGGATGAACGCCGTATGAATCAGAGAGTAAATGAAAAAAGTGAATCCGCATTCCTCAATGCTAATAACCTTTACATTTCAGCACTAAAGCGAAGAGATATATGTATTTAGAATAAAAAGTTTTGAGTATAGCTAAATTATATGACCTATCAAGGAAATATGAATTATGTCTTTGTATCAAATGAACTACACTTTCCATTATTCGATGATTTGAATCCAAAATCTATAGTAAGTTACATGAATCCTTTAAATTACGAAGAACAAATCAGTGATAGAAAATGTGTTAGAACTTTTGGACTTATAAGCACCAGTGGGGAGGCAAAGTCAAAAGGAGTATTCAAACGAGAGTAAATCGGATGATGCTTTTGGCAACATCGTTAGTTAAGAGTTGAATTCATTGAAGTACGTCGTAACAAAAAGGATCCATGAAGCCATAAGGATTTTGCTTTCAAAAAGGAGAATCTTGGACGGTGCAACCTAACCAGTTCTCTTACAGGAAGAGTTTCCCTTTTGGTCATTGCTAATTCTTTTGGAATGAATGTTGCATGTAAATTCGAGTATCCCTGTTCCTTCTACTCTTCCCATTGTGGGCCGCGTAGAAGATCAACCACAAAGGGGGCCGCGTAGAAGACCGACTACAAATGTGGACGTCGGGGACATGCAAGACCCGGGGGAGTTTAGCACCGCAAGATATTGTACTAGGAACAAGATTGTAAAACGAGAATTCACGTTATTCATTGTAAAACGTTTTTTTTTTTTTTTTTTTTTTTTTTTTTTTGCTAGAGGCACAAACCACTCTTCTCCAAATCGCAATACAAATTGATCCCTGTCTTTCCTTTAGATATGATTTATTATTTTTTTCTTCTATAGGCTTTCCTATCTTCTATGTACCGTAGGCTGGGGGTCTAAGCTTAAGAGGTTTTCCAAGGTTTCCCTGCTTAAGAAAGTTCCCGAATGGGTAGACCCTGACAACAGTTCATGAAAGATCATCTTCCTTGGTTGTGCACAGCAAACATAACACCTAGATGCACGTAAAAGCAATACAGCCGCGGTACCTGTCTCTTCATTTCTTCTGTCTTCAACATTTCTTTGCTTCGCTTGTCTCGAACATAATATTCTTTTTCAGTCGGAGGACTGACAATCATCACTTCCGGGTTATCCACGCTAATAGATAGCTCGCGAAGTGTGTTCGGTGAATCAAAATTGAGCTCACAAACTTCGCTCGCTGCGAGGGGCATTGTAATCTCCCCACGGAAAGTTACCCTCTACCACGCAATAATTAATAAGGGTTAATCAAATCATCCACAATTATTTACTTTTGAAAAGTATCTGATCAGATTTTTTAGTAATATATGCGCCGACAGCTCGTCGACGCCAAGGTATTTTTCTAGTACGTTTATTCTTTGGAATAACAGAGGGACAGATATGTATGCTCCATGGTTATTATAGAGGGAGAAAGGACACAGCTTCGGAAGTATCGTTTGGAAGATTGTAGGATTGCTAAAAGAGACTTATTTACTCTTCTTCGCGCTAAAACGAGCTAGGAACGTTTGTGCCGCTAGCGTGATAGATAAAGAGAAAGTAAACCTGTAAAAGCGAATTGCATGAGACTTGAAATCCACAGAAAACGGAACATGTACGGAAATGGATTCAATATACAATTTTCCTCAGAAATAAGGTTTGTGACCATTTTATTCTAGAGTGAATGACGAATGAGTTCTCTGTCTCAATCATTGATGATTGTCTGGGCCCTGTAATTAATTGGGAAGTTTCAGCTGTGACGAAGAGAGCCTGCAATCTCTGAGTTTTTTATAAATCGTCCAAAAAGGCTTCGTCCACATCTGAAATCTTAGATCTGTCGTAAACTGAACGAATTGTTCAAACGATCGATTTTCCCAACTGAATGCAGCGCTTAATAATAATGACAAATGTAAAGATCTTTTCTAGCAAGCCAGCCGCTGAATGTTAAGACGAGGGGCTCCACCAGAGATTCTACTAGGCTGATTTCACGTAAATAATATATTTAAACTGTACACAGATAAAGGACAGAGAGAGAGAGCGAATGAAATTCTAGAAAATACTCAGAATCCTCCATTAGCATAATTGTTTGTCTGTCTTTTCACGGATCAGCCTACATATAAACCACGGAGCCCTGACTTTAGTGTACCGATTTATGTGTGAGAGTGAAGGAGAAATAAAGGCGACAGATACACCTCTGTAGAGACAAAACATTACACCAAGTTAGCGGCAAGCTGCGTTCACAGACTTTCATCATTTACAAAAACAGAGTAGAATTCATTATACTGTGATAATTAATTTTTGGTCGGATAAATAAATTCTAGGAAACAGGTGCACTTCTTTTGATGAAAGTTAATTTCTAAATCCCAGTTATTACCATTTCATGCAATTAAATACAGTGCCTCACAAAAAAGAGAAAACAAAATTAAACACCCAGAAGAGGAGGAGCTAACGAAATGAAATTTTAAAGATAAAGAGCGTATGTGATGTTATGTCAGTCTTTACAATATTGAGTTAAGTTTACAAAGGGCTTGGCAGTATGAGACCACTTATCAGTTTAACCTTGCACCCATTAGGCCTAGATACATGCCCTGATTCGGTTTGGAAGGGTGTTATAAAGCCGTTGTATCCTCTCCTGAAGCAGGCTGGCCCACAGAGACTGGTCCTTGATATCGTAAGCACTGGCTCTGCAGCAGGACGATGTCAAAGCTGGTCCGACCGATGACCTCGCAGTTTGGTCTCTTCCCCTAAAGCAACCCAACCCAACCAAATCTGGTCCTACACATGTTCTATCGAGGCATATCCCGGGCTACTGATGGCCACAGGAGTATCTCAAAATCACTAAAACAGTTGACAGGCACCCGTATGATGTGTGGACAATGACTGCATGAAAAGTACCGCATGAAAAGTACTGCATGAGGACGTAGGAGGACCGTGACGTACCGCTGTGCCGTCCAAGTTCCCTCAATCACTACTTAGTGTGACCTGAAGTCATATTTTATTTATTTATTGCAAACTGAAAATACCTTTTACCTGATGTTCTAGAGAGACTACAGTTTTCGTGTAGTTTTTCTCCTCCATGATTCGATAAAGAAGAATACTTTGTTGAACAAACCAAGAAAGAGACTGTATATAGCGAAATGTTTCTGGGACTCCGTTATTAAAGGGGCAGTTGAGATACGGTACGGTGATAACATGACCAACCGGGATAGCGGCTTCCAACTCAGCACTGCGAGGACCACCACATTAGTGAGGATAAGACGAGAGTGCACCGATGTAGGCTGATCGGTGGCGGCGGGTGGAATAAACAGGCCGCACCGAGACGAGACGCCAGGACCCGGGGCCAGGGGCTCATCCTTCCCAGCCCCCCCCTCCACCCACCACGCTCTGATTCCGCCTGCGCCTGATTGACCCGACCGGCGCCGAAGATATAGAGAAACGTATAAAGATCCGGACGAGACGTGAACTCGACGCCTCTGGAGTTCTCTGGTTTAAATGCCAATAATATCTGCAGGACTTGTTTATGTGTCTTTTTGTTCGTTGTTATAGCTGTAGTTCGTTCAGTAATAGTTAAAGTTTTACTCACAATAAGTTACATAAGCATGGATAACTGGGATGAAACGGGATGAGAAAGAGATAGGAAGCGAATAATGACTTTTCGTCTCACATGCCATTGCACCAGTGTAACGGTGAAAGTCGAAAATTAGAGCCGAACCGGGACTCGGATCCGGAAGCTCCGCTTCTCTAGAACTTTTGATTTAACCGCCTTGGCCATCCGGACATCTTTTACGCTAGACCAAAATTCCCAACTTCCCGCTCGTCGCACCGTAATGACCCGTCCATTAAACTTCTACTCGTAGATTTATTTCGGTAGGAGTTGGTTGTGCATCCGCACTGAAACCTTCTCCTAAAACAGTCGTTGAGCCCTGAGAATTATATTCTTCGGTGAATACATAAAATTACATAAAACGAGCGAAACCTAATACCACAGTAGTAATACAATAGAAAAATATTTAAAAATCGTAAAAGGCGAAAACTTTTCTGAAGTAGCTTATCATCATTATAAGAGTATGGGTTCGGTTTGCCAACAGAGTACCGTTTAAATAGGTGGCAATGAATTCCTAGATTTAGTAATAATTACAAGGAGTAAAATCCGGCACTTGTTATCGCCCCACCGGCGGAGACAATAGGGACTTTTAGTACTACCACGTATATCCGCTGCTCCGACGACAACACCTAGCAGCGACCAGTAGCCTCACAAGGATACTACACAGAGCTAGCTCTCTTGAATTTTATCGGTATCGTTTTATGGTCACTCTGTTTGCAAGAGAAAGAAAGGCACCATGGTCTCGGGGACTGGCGACACTCTGTAACAGAGAAAGAAAAAGAAAAAAAAAATGAATGAAATTCTCATCGGTGAAACCACAGAGAAGTCATACAACATCTGTACTAGGCCACTGACAAAAAAAGAATGGAAAACGGATCGAAATAAATAAGAATAAGAAATGAAGAGTGTAACTTATTTTATGACTACGAACCAAACCATACCGCGTTCGATCCCAGCCTTTACTCACATTTTAAATGAAAATTATCAGCATTGGCGGCCGACGACTGCCGATAGATGGTATCACCGTTCTGTCAATGGCCTTATCACAAAGTCCGGATGAGAGGACGGAATTTCAGGGCTAGCTATTGCCCTTGGGGTCGGCAACTGACCTAAAATATGAAAGATTTAGCATTTATCAACGACATGAGGATGAATAAGGCAATCGAAATCACTGCTTTTAAGAAAACGTATAGGTTACCCACAGTACATGTGGCGTGCTGCTGAAAAAGTGTCATGTAGATCTCTTCTTTTGCAACAGATATTGGAGTAATTCCCCATGTGAATCTGTGGGAGGGGACTACAAAAGGAGGAGATTATTAAGAAAAAAAGATTGAATAACCAACGAAAGGCTAACGCGCTACGAATCGGAGAGTAAAATGTCAGTAGCTTGAACATCGCATGGTAGCTGTAAAAACTGAAATGGGAAATCCAAAGTCTCAGTCAAAATATAGTGCGGGCCAGTAAAGTGAAACTAAAGGAAGACGAAAATTTCTGGCCAGCTGACTGCAGCAGCAGGAAAAAGGTTTAATGGGAGTAGGAGATTTAGTAAATAGGTAAGTATGGCAGAGAGCGAGTTACTGTGAACAGCACGCGACAATGTTATCACAAGAGCTGCAGGCATGAGTCGTTTCTGTTTTGCTTCTGTTGACGTGCATGGCACCCTGAATAAAATCTGAGTGCGCAAGTGAATTATGGCTCTGGCGTAAAAACGGTGAGGGAATGATATTTTAAAATCGTTTGCAAACGTCTAAACAAGATTCGAAAGAATATTTCATACGTAAGTTTCTATAGATGAACCTTAAGAAGTACTAAAAATGGTATATGAGGACAAAAGTCAATGGAAAGTGCTGACCACAAGAAGAGAAATGTACAACGGCGCTATGATGCAGCAATGGAAAAAAATAGTAGTGGCAGAGACGAGAATATAAAAAACAGATAACAGAGAATGTTCTCGCGTAGTTGTTACGCAGAAAAGAAAACGTTAGCGCAAGAGACCAAAACTAATTCAGTCGAAAGAGGAATAAGAAAAGAAACCAGTGTCCACCATTATATTCCAAAGACAAAATAGTTTCGGTACTCAGCGAACGTCTATCGAATAACATAAAACCCCTTGTCTCAGTAGAAATAAATATCACAGCTCGTCTACATTAGAGGGTGTTTTGAGGAACGTTAGCCCTTATTGGAAATAAAGAGAACAGAATTTGCTCTGACTGGACGAAAACAGTTATGGGAAACATGATTGCAGTAGAGCTATAATTTAAAAACTTCAACCAGCCACAAGTATGGAAAAACTTCATTCACATTTAACCATTACAGGTATCAGATTTTTAAAAATTGATCGTCAGTTGTCCCTTATAACCGTCCATGATTGGGCCCCGCTTTTTACTCGTCGATTGCTTGATGATCAAAGATAAACCAATGTTTTTCTTTTAAAATTCAATAAACAAATGGGAAAGATTTATATTTAGAGAAATCATGCACGAAATGGTCTAAGAAGAGTTGGTATCACTTTGTCTATGGTGCATAATTATGCTGAAAGACAATGTTTTAACTTGGAATAACAAGGAATTAACGAGCACAAAGGGAAGCCTCAGCAATGAAGCTTGTAATAGCCAGCTGAAATATGTTTTATAAAAAACGAATACGGCAGTTGTTAAATGTAAATTAACTTTTCATAACGTACTTGTGGCCTGCTCCTGTATTTATTAGAAAGTGTATTTGTTAAGCGAAAGTTCATATAGAGATGTAGAAACAAGAATATTTTCTTCCAAACACTTAGAACGTTCCTCTCTGCCTCACAACAAGTAAGATGCCGTATTACTAATCAGTTAATAAGTATTCTTCGTTAAATTCCTTATAGCGTTTTACCTGTTTGTGGATCCTTCTCAAATGAACTGCCAAATAACAGGAGGCCTGGATGAATGACTGCCACAGGGTATTGCTTGTAGAAGTGAATATTTATTGAGCGCCAGAGAATACTAAAGTTCTGGCGCGCTGGACCGACCTTCGGACTTGAGTCCTGGCTGCCTGGGGTATGTTCTGCTTTAAGCCTGACTAGTCCATTTATACTGGGTTAAGGGTACACAGTGGGCGGAATACTAAAGACGCCCGGTTCGGTTGGCAGGTTGTTTGCATGCTCTTCAGAGCCGAGGACGGCTTATGCTGCCGGCGTTGTTATACGCGCTCAGGCAGACTTTGAAAAAGCGCTCGTCGCTTCTGACGTGCGCCAAGCTCACTTGACTAGACGGGTAAGTCAAGAGAGATGAAAAACGTATTTGTGAAGCGCGTAGGACTGTACCAGCAATGAGTACAAGCCTAAATACAAAATGGAAACGTAAAGAAGCGCAGAAATCAGTAAAAGAGAGCACGGAGGAAATTGCTCCGCCAAACACAAAGATGACTTGGAAACCAATAAAATCGGATGTTTATTATTCAGAACGTGTTGCGCAAAACTGTAAGACAACAAAAGACTTCGACTTCAACAATGGTAAGTGAGAAGTCTGTTATTTTCGAAAAATAATTAGTGAAGTTTAAAAAAAAATCAGTACATATGAGGAGATGAATGCAAAGGCAAAAATGTTCGGAATTAAAAAAAAAAAAGAAAGTAAGAAAGAAATAAAGAGTGGAACGTTAAATGCCTATCAACAAGCCTACGAAATTTAGGTTCAAATGTGTGTGAAATCGTATGGGACTTAACTGCTAAGGTCATCAGTCTCTAAGCTTACACACTACCTAACCTAAATAATCCTAACGACAAACACACACACCCATGTCCGAGGGAGGACTCGAATCTCCGCTGGGACCGAAATTTAGTTTACCGAAGTGAAATGAAATGAATTTTTCCATATAAGTACAATGCTGTGGTAACCACTCATATTGATATGATGCTTTTTCCAGCTCTACAAATCCTATGAACGCGTCCTGACTTTCCTTAAGCTTCTTTCCACAATCAACCACAGTGTGAGAAGTTTCTCTCTGGTGCACTTACCTTTCTAAAGACCAACTGATTGTCATCTAACACATCCTCAATTTTCATTCCCATTCAACTGCATTTTATTCTTGTCAGGAACTGAGACGCATGAGCCATTAAGCTGATTGTGCGATATTTCTCGTTCTTGTCAGTTCTTGCAGTCTTCGGAATTGTGTGGATGATATTTTTCCGAAAGTCAGGTGGTATATCGCGAGACTCATTGATTCTACAGAACACTGTGATGGTTGTTGTGTTGCCAGTTCCCGCAACAGTTTTAGAAATTCTGAATCGATCTTTTCTGCTTTATTTGATCTTAAGTCTTCCAAAGTTCTCTTAAATTCTGATTCTTATATTGATCCCCTATCTCTTCTCAATCGATTCCGTTTCTTCTTGTATCACATCAGACAAATCTTCCCCCTCATAAAAGCCTTCAGTGTGTTCTTTCCACCTATCGGCTGTCTCCCTGTATTTAACGGTGAAATACCCGTTGCACGCTTAATGTTACCACCCTTGCTTTAAATTTCACTGTAGCTTGTTTTGACTTTCCTGTATGCTGAATTAGTCCTTCAATCATTTCTTTTTCGATTGCTTCACATTTTTATTCAGCCACTTCGTCTTAGCTTCACTGCACTTCCTAATTATTTCATTCGTCACAGGCTTGTATTTGTGTATTCCTAAATTTCCTTGACATTTTCGTACTTTCTCCTTTTATCGATCAACTACTGAAGTACTTCTTCTGTTACCCATGGTTTCTTTGCATTTACCTTCTTTATACCTACGTTTTTCTTTCTAACTTCTGTGGTTACCCTTTTTCAGAGACGTCCATTTTTCTTCAAGTATACTGCCGACTGAGCTATTTGTTATTGCTGTATCTATACTCATAGAAATCTTGGACCGTATCTCCTCGTTCCTTAGTACTTCCGTATCCCAGTGCTTTGCGTACTGATTCTTCCTGACTTATCTATTAATCACAGAAATTATTCCATTTTGACTCATTAGGTAAGCTTTGCCAAATAGCTCTTAAATGGCCTAAGTTTCATGCCATTACGGTGAATCGATTGTCGAATATGTTCCCTACATTGTTTTAATGGGCCCATAAATGACCTGTCCAACCACTATATCCTGTAGATAGTATGTGAAGGATGGCTTATGTTGGTTGCGTGGCTCATCTGCTCAGGATCAACAACCTTATTATCTTTTTATTGTGTTTGTTACTTTCATCAAGAAGTAGGAGGATATAATCCCTTGTTGTTAAATAATTTCTTTGAATACACCGGGAGGATGCAATTTGCCTATGGCACCAGGTGGGGTACCTTCCAGTAAAATATCTGTCATGTTTTTCCTCTGGAAAAGTCTGTGGTGGATTAAATTTCCTACGGCACTCATGCAACACACAACTGAAATGGGATGCCCCTCTCAGAAGCAGTTAAAGTATTATCCCGGGGTTTGCCTCTAACACAATCTCTTGAGCAGTAGTGGGGTTGTGGGGGCTTTCAGTGCAACCTGCATTGTTGCCGAATGTCCTACCCCCCTCACCCCTCACACCTCTGACATAATCGGCCAGTTACTCTACATATAAGAGTAATACAGGTAGAAATTCGAAATTTTATGTGAAGTTCAAAATCGCTCAGTTCTGCTAAATGGTTGGCGCCCATTCTCATGCCACTATAGCTCAGAGCCCACTTATGAATCCAAATAGGGCAGTTATCATTTTGTTTGAAAATCTAAGACCCTCTAAATAGGAATAGAAGCACAATCCTATGACATCACAATTCAAGATGGCGATCCCAGAGGTCATACTGGGAAATATGAGCACACCCATATGGCATTACAATTCAAGATGACTGATGTGGGATTGTAAGCACAGCCACAATAATGACATCCAAAATGGTGGCCCTGGAAATATGAGCAGAGCCTAGTGACATCATAAACCAAAATGGTGATCAATGAAGAAAGTCCTATGATGTTACAGTCCAAGGTGGCGAACTAGAGATAGGAATACAGTCTCTATGATGTCATAGTCCTAGATGGCGATCCAGGATGGCGACATGGAGATAAAAGAGCATTCTCCAAGAAGTCACAGTTCAAGATAACTATTCTGGAAATATGAACACAGTTTCAATGGCTGTCAGGTGTCTTGTGCTAAGTATAGAATTCATCATAGTTCACCCGAGCAAATGAACACAGCCCTCATGGTTGACACATTTCAAATGTTATGAGGTTGGAATCCAGTTATAAGTGTACATGGTGGGAAAATCAAATAGTCCAGTTTAAAATCCGGTCGGTCTAGTATCGATATTCAAATATATTCACGCAGCATCTCTTAGAAATGCCTTCTCCAGCGTCCTGCTAGGCAGCAGTGTGGTCATGCCTTCCAGTGAATGCAAGAACTAGTGTGCGTTGTGGGACAGTGGGAGAGCTCTTCACGTATTGCATTGATACCCCTTGGACGGTAGTTCGGTGGTGTGATTTTATAGTAGATATTCAGAGTCATCTGCTAGTGAAGTGGAGTCCGAGTTATGTTTGGAGTTTAAAGTGAGTGTTCAAAACGAAATGCTGTGCTTGCTGACCCAGCTAATACTCTTTCGAGACTATGAGTTGTGTATGTGCTGCTGAAAGTTATGGCGGTTTTATCTAAAGGGGAGTGACAAGTAGGCATTGTGTCATTTGATGGTTGGACTGGATTTCGCCTTATTGCTTTTGGATTCTCATCGTAGCAAGAGAAGGAAAAATGCACACAAACAAACAGAGAGTTTTGCAGTTTAATAAGCAAACACTTTTCAGCTTTTGTATTAATACAGGGCACTGATTAATCTTGTTCCATAGTGTGACAGTCTTTAGAACTTTGTGTTCAAATTTATACTGTTAGAAGTCAGAAGGTTCCCAGATCCTTCCATATTTTATTTTGGCTGAGTGCTATTAAGTTTTGTGTACTCATGTTGATGCTTGTTGGTGCAATGTCTTTAAAAATTATATATAAGCAGACATCTTTATTGTTGATAAATTTTTTTAACTATCTTAGAAGAAAATTCATTTTCTTTGTTCCATTCTTGGTTAAGATTAGTGATCCGTTATTCTTGGAGATTTTGTTTATTATGTGATTTAAGTCACGCATGGTGCTTTTGAATTGAAATTGTGAGATTGTGATTTTAATCTATTAGTGCCTGATATTTTGTTCAAACACTGGTAAAACCTTACTGCCAAATTTGAATTTCTACTAGTATCAAAATAATAAGAAACATGTTTTATGTGCAACATCGAACAACCTAAAAACGTTATCAAAAATATTACATCCAGCAACTATGGACAGCAGTAACAGTTTGCTCTAAGTTGATGTGCATCCATCTACAAAGACAGGACATGTACTGATGGAGGCAATAAAGCTGAAATAAGCTTATATACTAAAATAAAACTTCAAGCAGCATACTGACTACTAATTCTCTGATAAGTTGTGTGTGAACCCAGCAGAAATAATTGCAATGATATACACTCAAACGCTAACAATGTCACCATTTACACATCTGTTGGGGACTGCCTAAGAGCAGTGAAAACATGCAACAATGAGCATAGGATGCAATGAGTTCCCTGTCAGGAATATACATTCTTAAACCTTTATATGTATTAACTCAGCCCATCCAGAGTGCTGTGGACAAGCAGTTAGGTGACATCCTTACTTATATGGATTTCATGGAAATGTCTGGCATGTGGTTATAGAGATTACCCATGAAACGGACAGCATTTCAGAATAATATGTCTGTTTTTAGTCATGAGCACTGTGTGTTGTTGGGTAGCCCCCAAAATATATTGTATGGAAAGCCAGTAACACTGTTATCGTTTCAAAGTTGAATGTTACACTGCTGGCGTATGGGGGTACCATTCATAGCTTGTTATCACTTGCTGCATGTCAGTAAATGGTGGATTTTCAAAAATTATCTCTACATTGAATTCTCAGTCTGTTTCCAAGCCTATAAAATAGAGCTTTTTGTCACTAACATTGAGGTTGTATGTTACAGGGAATAAAACCAAATTCATAGGTGAACCATACAATGCTAACAGTTTGATGAGTGGTGGAGATGTTGATATCCTCCATATCAGCACTATAAATGTGAGTGATGCAAAACTTGTACCAGTGCATCATATTTGCTCTGTTGAGTGGTACTTAAGATAGGTAAATAAATTAGTGAAATCAGTGTGAAGTGAAGTAGAAATTAGAAAGTAAATGAAAAACTTAGTTTAGTCTAGAAGAGTTACACACTGGCAAACAGCGGGCAGAGCAGAAGAGGCAATGACCGTGAAGTCAGCACGTTCAGGAGAAGCCATCGCCCTCCCCACATACGCGGACACTGTCGATTCAGCCGTCAGGGCATCGCCCGACCGGCTCACGTGTTTCTCAATTGTCACATGTGATCAAAGGCCGTCACCTACATTCCAAGAGCCAATGACCGACGTTAAGAAGATTCTTCGAGAAGCTTTTCAATGTGACAGAAGAGGCAATGACCATGAAGTCGTTCACCTCCAGTGAACTGAAGTAAACAAATACGCGAGACACAGTGGGCCCGACAGTAGTTTTCAGTTCAGTTCCAGTACAGTTCAGTCGGTGCTGAAGACCGTCATGCAGGAAGAGACTACATCGTACACAGAAGCACCAAGTCCGCCGCTGTAATGGAATAGCAAGCAGCAGCCTCGCGTCCAGAAGACAGAAGTTAGAAGGTATTTGGAGACTGATTTTTACGTACCCGCGTGACTCGTGAGGACGGGAAGGAGACGGCCTCACATCAGCAGTCCCCTGTGAGCTGGGGATGAAGATCTGACAGCCGAAGACTGGCAACCTGGAGTCCGTTGTTCGAGTCCGGGACATTGGCCTTCCCCAGCCGCCCGCTCTGCTGGCCGACGCACAACACACGTGGCAGCATAGAGAAGAGAAACATTGGGACGCCACATCCAAGGTATCACCATCCGATTCACGACTTCGTTCCCAATAATTAAACGGACCACCTCACGAAGTTTGTCTCCAGTCAAATGGGTGAAACAGCGACACGAGATACACACCGCCAGGTGTAATCAGACGCCACCGCTGCCACAGCAGAAGGCTTCGCAAACGACACAGCAGCCGCTCTCCCAGCCAGAACAATCCAGTAAGGAAAGCATTGTAAAAAAATTTCTATAAAAATTATCTTATGTAAAAATGCTGTTTCATTCTACCTCATACCCGAGCCCAGGAAGAACCCACCCCGCCCACATGTTGTTAAGAGAGAAAAAGTAATTTATTTAGTGTTTTTCACCCTGACATAATGCTTTAGAATCAAATGCCCTTTGCAGTAATGCTCATCCTGACAATTGACTAGCATCAAAAGAGGTTACCCAGTTACAGCTCCAAAGCTGGCAAATAAGCTCTGTAAGTATTTGCCATGAATTTTTACTTTTGCGACATATTTAGTTTCCATCTCCACTCAGCAAGCCATAGTAGCGCTGTTATAGCACCAGCTCTTCGTTAGAGGACACAGTAGGCGCTGTTTCCGTCACTGCTGGTACCATCCTGAATCTTGGGGGAACAGTGTGACACAGGTGTGCAGTCATCTGATTCACATTAGACAAGGTTCATCTCCTGGATACTGCCGCCACATCCATGGCTAACTAGCCTGCAGGTGTTGTCAATGGACAGCGGGGGGTGTGGAGAACTGTGTGGCAGCTGTGTTTGGCAGCATGGATTGCCATTGGAGGTGGCAGGAGAGTCGGAGTCTTGGGCTGGCAACCACGTGAGTGGCAAGGAGCAGTTATGGTCTCGTGGGGTGCTCAGGTGCTTGATAGGAGAGAAGCAAGTCTGTTTTGACAACTCTGGTACACTGCAGCGTTGTGTACAGGATGTCACTAAAGGTCAGTGCTGAGTGTAGCTGCTTGTTGACACTTCAACCAGGCAGTGTGGTAGTTGTCGTTTCCCAGATAGGAAGAGAACAATTTCAAAGGAGTTGGAGAAACAGGCTTCTGTATGTCAAAAGCAGCACTACCTAAGTGCTTTAGCAGCTGACAGTAGCACTCCAGTGGTTCAGTGATTCCATGCAGCGCACTTTGTTGAATATGAGCGGTGCACTGGGTATACTGGCTAGCAAACAACATTACACATAGGTCTGTGGTTGACGTATGTCAAGTTGTGGTAGTTGACTCATAGGAAACTGGACATGTAAGTGTGTTCCATGTGAGTAAGAGCCAATTTATTTGTTACGTTACACGCCATGAGAGCTATTAATCGTATGCTGCAAATAGTGATTTGTTTGAACTATTCCGTGAGTGTAACGGATTTGTCGACACAATTGCTAGCTACAAAGTTCTGTGCTCCTGGTCGGTTGTAACCCTTACTTTATAAATGTTTACTGAGCTAAATGTGTAGGTTGTGTGGCAGAATATTGTTGGTAGCTTGTTGCAGAATCAACTTGTTGATGGCAGTAGTAATAGACCGAGATGTAACCATGTGCAATGTGGAAGACCATAATCAAGATGCTTTAGTGTCTTATGCTTAGTTACAAAAATTTTATGTGTTATATTTCCTGCCTATGGCTGAGGTACATATATTGTGATTATTACTATTGTCGGCCGGTTATTTTTCCTGGGGCAAAGGGTCGACTTTAATTCTATTTATTGTGTGGAAGAAATTTAAGTGCTACTTTATTGTCTGAGCCCCATTTAAGAAATTATACCAGGCTATGGAGTTACATGTAGTTTTACTGGAATTGTATTATTATTCTGTTATACAGGTTGGTTTGTGGTTTGTGGGATTGAAGGAACCAGACTGCTGTTATACAGGTGAATTTCGTGTTTAGTAAATTAACTGTTCAATTGAGCTTCCCATCACCACTACCTCTTGCCTGAGTCTATAGCACGCAAGTCATACGTTACAATACATATTCCTCTCTCATCCACATTGAATAACCACACATCAAGAGAAGGTTTGCATCACATAGGTTCCGAGGGTTCCGGCACCTGTAGAAGAAAATTGGAATAGAGGTCAACATAAACACCATTTCCGCCCTTTTCATTGCTCATGAAAACCACACATTGCATGTTGTACCACCATAAAGCGAGACCTTCAGAGGTGGTGGTCAAGACTGCAAAACGCACCTGTACCTCTAATATCCAGTAGCACGTCCACTTACATTGATGCATGCCTGTATTCGTCGTGGAATACTATCCTCAAGTTCATCAAGGCACTGTTGGTCCTGATTGTTCCACTCCTCAATGGCGATTCGGCGTAGATCCCTCAGAATGGATCGTGGGTCACGTCGTCCATAAACAGCCCTTTTTAATCTATCCCAGGTATGTTCGACGGGGTTTATGTCTGGAGAAGGTGCTGGCCACTCTAGTCGAGCAATGTCATTATCTTGAAGGAAGTAATTCACAAGATGTGCCCGATGGGAGCGCGAATTACCGTCCATGAAGACGAATGCCTCGCCACTATGTTGCCAATATGGTTGCACTATCTGTCGGAGGGTGGCTTTCACCTGTCGCACAGACGTTACGGCGCCTTCCATGACCACCAACGGCGTTCGTCAGCCCCATCTAATGCCACCCCAAAACAGCAGGGATCTCCTCCTTCCTGCACTCACTGGAAACTGTGTCTAAGGCGTTCAGCCTGACCGGGTTGCCTGCAAACACATCTCCGACGATTGTCTGGTTGAAGGTATATGCGAAGAGAACGTGATGCCAAACTTGAGCCGTCCATTCGTCGTGTTGTTGGGACCATGGTGTCATGGTTGCAAAAATGGGCCTCGCCATGGACGTGGCAAGTGAAGATTCGCATCGTCCAGCCTACAGCGAACCGTTTGAGTCATAACACGACGTCCTGTGCCTGCACGAAAAGCATTATTCAACATGGTGGCGTTGCTGTCAGGGTTCCTCCAAGACATAATCCGTAGGTAGCAGTTACTCACTGCAGTAGTAGGCCTTGGACGGCCTCAGCGAAGCATGTCGTCGACAATTCCTGTCTCTCTCTCTATCTACTCCATGTCAGAACAATATCGCTTTGGTTCACTCTGAGACGGCTGGGCACTTCCCTTGTTGAGAGCCCTTCCTGACACAAAATAACAATGCGGACGCGATCGAACCGCGGTATTGGCCTTCTAGGCATGGTTGAACTATAGACAACACGAGCCGTGCGGAATAACTGGAACTGATTGGCTGTTGGATCCCCTCCGTCTAATTGACGCTACTCTTGCATTGTTGTTTACGTCATTGGGTTGGTTAAGTGATATCCCTCAAAAGTTCAGAAATGGTTCATATGGCTCCAAGCACTATGGAACTTAACATCTGTGGTCATTAGTCCACTAGACTCAGAACTACTTAAACCTAAATAAGGACATTACACACATCCATGCCCAAGGCAGGATTCGAACCTGCGACCGTAGCAGCCGCGTGGTTCCGGACTGAAGCGCATAGAACCGCTCGTCCACAGCGGCCGGCTCTCTCAACAGTCAAGAGGACTGTGTCTGTTTTACAATATCAGTCAACGTCTGTCTTCAGGAGTTCTGAGAAGCAGGGTGATGCAAAACTTCTTTGTTGTGTGTATATGGGGTAGTCAAAGGAAAACGAGTCAAATAGAAAAAAAAGGTGGTTTATTTTTCAAAAGTAATCGCCACTTCTGTTAATAGCTTTATCCCACTGTGAGACAAAATGTCCACTGCCATCATACAAAAATGTTTGCGGTTGATTGCGAGACCATGATTCTGTCCAAGCATGGACTTCTTCAGCCAAAGAAAATCGGGGCTTCAAAGATATGGAAATCACATGCGAAGAGATCGTGGCTGCATGTTTCCTTCCCAGCGAAAGTTCTGCAGCGCAGTCGAAACAACTTTGGTAACATGTGGCCGGGCCTTACACCTCCATACTGTCCCGTTCTCTCCCCATGCGATTATAATTTTTTTGGAGTCGTGAGAAAAGAAATTCAAAACCATCGATTTGCTTCCGACGACGAGGTTTACGCCTGGGTCCAGTCATGGTTCTGTAGGTAACTACAAACATCTCTCCATCGTGGCATTGACCGTCTTGTCTCTCAGTCGAATGTAAGTTAACAGTTATGGCATTTACTTTTGAAGTATTAAACAGGTTACTTTTCTTCCATGTGAGTCTTTCAGCTGTCTATCACTCATACCCCTGCTCCTTTTATTCTTTCCTTTTACCGTCCGTTCAATTGCTGTTTCCAGTAATATTTCGTCCTGTCGATTCAATATGTTCTTTATAAGGCATTTTGCTTCGCTGACCCTGCCAGCTACCTACTTCCTATCAGTTCTAGTATCTTGGCCGTAATTAGCAGGTGCAAGCTGCGTACTCTTTCTCTCTCAGCGAAAACCATGCTACGTATTTCTACGTATTATACACTGTTGTTTCCTGCTTGCATGACTGAACTTGAAGGTCGAATACTGAATTCTATGTCGAGTAGACAAGCAAGTTCCAATACACTATGAACTGGCAGCACTCAATGAAGTGTGGCAACAAGTATCTTCGTAAATTACATATTACCCTCGTGTACCGTGTGTTCAAGGGAGTGGGAAAGTCTGTGATGGTGTGGAATATTCGTAAAACCAATTATTATAGTGGTTAAATCCGACTCAAATACATGAACTACCATAGAAACCAAGATTCAATTATAGTCCCTTTCTCATATAACGATCATAATTTAAACAGAAATTACAAGGAAAAATCAGTGTCAAGAACTTAAGGATGCGGGCATCAAAGGGGGATAATCCTGCATTAATTCTTTAACAAACGCATACGTAACTCAATAAGAGAAAGAAGTAGTTATTTCTACCGCCATTGAAACTATATGAGTGAACTAAAGCGATTTTAAGGTCAGGACTGCTCCACTAAAAGTACTGAACTCCATAATCACCATACCATACTGTTGGAATTGGGGTTCGTTCTACCTAGAATCTGGTATTCTACACACTGCGACAGCCTGCACTTGCAATATCATTCATTACATGGTCACCACAGGGTGGGAAAGCTGAATAAAGAGTGGTACCTCAAAAATAGGAAATAAATTCAGGAGGTCTGCGATATGAACACATAATTACACTGAATGGCAGTAACTCTTGTGACCAAGTGCAAACTAACTATTTCTTAGGTTCAAGACAGGAGAAAAGTCATTACCGGTCATAACTTTTTAGTCTGTTGAACGCAGATCGATTTCAGCTATTGTGTAGTAATCTTCAGAGTAATTTCACCCAGGTCACGATGACTCGCCGGAAAAAAAAAAAAAAAAAAAAAAAAAAAAAAAAAAAAAAACATGGTACCATATTGCCACTAGAGATGTCACTCGAAGAAATGAGTCTGGATAAAATACAGGACTTGATCTAAACCCAACTGTAACTTTTTTGTATTAATGGTACACTATTCTTCAGCAAATTACGATAGATAATTCATGTAGTAGAGTAGACCGCCAATGGCACATGGTAGTGCTACACGTCAACTAAGCCAGAGTACTAGTCTGAGCAAAACTCATGAAAAGTAATTCAAAGAAACTCAACAAAACGACAAAAAAAGCAGTATCGGACGCTCTACGAAGTAAATAAGTTGATTTTCTCATAATCAACAGAAAAATTAAAACAATCCGCAACAACCGGTGCAAGACCATACGAAGATATGTTCCAAAGAACATTAGGTACTACCAGGGTAGCATGGGATCCCTTGTGCCGCTACAAACAAGTCAGCGGTGGTGGTTGATATTTCTTTAGCGTGATGGGAGTGGACATATCCTAACGTTCGATGACAACAGTGGGAAGCACTGTGATCCACATGGAAAAACAACTTAGCTAGACCTCTCTGGAGAAAGCTATCGATACTTATATGACACAGGTCAGAACGTAAAAGAAGGTCTCTGTTTTTCTGACCGGCAGATTTAATCACACGTACTCATAGATTCACGCTTTGCAGAGACGATCTTGGAAATTGATATGATAGGGAGAGGATGCTGGTAGACACAAAAGAATACAGTCGCCCCCTTCTTATTATCTCTTCAAGGGAGCAGACATCTGAGAAACTTATACCGTGTAATAAAGCAGTTTCACACCGTCTGAAATGGAAGATGGCTTGTACAGAAACCTTTTAACTGGCAGCAGAACATCACCTTTCCTTACTAGAGCGAGCAATCTCATGTTTAACCGCCACCTGAAACAACAAAATTTCCAAGACTTCACGTCCTTACTGTCTTCCCCATCCCATACTGAGCTGTGTTCCAAACAGAATACGTTTTCCTGGTCTCAGGTAACACATTTTTTGATGTAGTTAGATGTTTTATATAAAGCTATATTGCGTTGTGTAATCTTTGCTATTATGTCTGTTTTATACGTACATAACTACATGATTACTCTGCAAATCACAATTAAGGGCCTGGAAGAGTGTTGTTCATCGAAGCACCTTCAAGCTATATCATTACCGTTCCACCCTCAAGCAGCACAAAGGAAAAACGAACACTTAAGTCTTTTTCCGTGTGAGCTCTGATTTCTCGTATGTTATTCAGGTGACCATTCCTCCCTGTGTAGGCGAGCGCCAACAGGATATTTTCACATTCTAAGAAGTGTCATGATGATCTCTCCATTGGCAAAAGATTCCGGAATAGTCCCCCATTCGGATCTCCGGGAGGGGACTGCCAAGGGGGAGGTTACCATGAGAAAAAGATTGAATAATCAACGAAAGGATAACGTTCTACGAGTCGGGGCGTGGAATGTCAGAAGCTTGAACGTGGTAGGGAAACTAGAAAATCTGAAAAGGGAAATGCAAAGGCTCAATCTAGATATAGTAGGGGTCAGTGAAGTGAAGTGGAAGGAAGACCAGGATTTCTGGTCAGATGAGTATCGGGTAATATCAACAGCAGCAGAAAATGGTATAACAGGTGTAGGATTCGTATGAATAGGAAGGTAGGGCAGAGGGTGTGTTACAGTGAACAGTTCAGTGACCGGGTTGTTCTAATCAGAATCGACAGCAGACCAACACCGACAACGATAGTTTAGGTATACATGCCGACGTCGCAAGCTGAAGATGAACAGATAGAGAAAGTGTATGAAGATATTGAAAGGGTAATGCAGTATGTAAAGGGGGACGAAAATCTATTAGTCATGGGCGACTGGAATGCAGTTGTAGGGGAAGGACTAGAAGAAAAGGTTACAGGCGAATATGGGCTTGGGACAAGGAATGAAAGAGGAGAAAGGCTAGTTGAGTTCTGTAACTAGTTTCAGCTAGTAATAGCGAATACCCTGTTCAAGAATCACAAGAGCAGGAGGTATACTAGGAAAATGCCGGGAGATACGGGAAGATTTCAATTAGATTACATCATGGTCAGACAGAGATTCCGAAATCAGATACTGGACTGTAAGGCGTACCCAGGAGCAGATATAGACTCAGATCACAATATAGTAGTGATGAAGAGTAGGTAGAAGTTCAAGACATTAGTCAGGAAGAATCAATACGCAAAGAAGTGGGATACGGAAGTACTAAGGAATGACGAGATACGTTTGAAGTTCTCTAACGCTATAGATACAGCAATAAGGAATAGCGTAGTAGGCAGTACAGTTGAAGAGGAATGTAAATCTCTAAAAAGGGCCATCACAGAAGTTGGGATGGAAAACATAGGTACAAAGAAGGTATCTGCGAAGAAACCATGGGTAACAGAAGAAATACTTCAGTTGATTGATGAAAGGAGCAAGTACAAACATGTTCCGGGAAAATCAGGGATATAGAAATGCAAGGCGCTGAGGAATGAAATAAATAGGAAGTGCAGAGAAGCTAAGACGAAATGGCTGCAGGACAAATGTGAAGACATCGAAAAAGATATGATTGTCGGAAGGACAGACTCAGCATACAGGAAAGTCAAAACAACCGTTGGTGACATTAAAAGCAACGGTGGTAACATTAAGAGTGCAACGGGAATTCCACTGTTAAATGCAGAGGAGAGAGCAGATAGGTGGAAAGAATACACTGAAAGCCTCTGTGAGGGTGAAGATTTGTATGATGTGATAGGAGAAGAAACAGGAGTCGATTTAGAAGAGATAGGGGATCCAGTATTAGAATCGGAATTTAAAAGAGCTTTGGAGGACTTACGGTCAAATAAGGCAGAATGGATAGACAATATTCGATCAGAATTTCTAAAATCATTGGGGGAAGTGGCAACAAAACGACTATTCACGTTGGTGTGTAGAATATATATGAGTCTGGCGACATAGCATCTGACTTTCGGAAAAGCATCATCCACACAATTCCGAAGAGGGCAAGAGCTGACATGTGCGAGAATTATCGCACAATCAGCTTAACAGCTCATGCATCGAAGCTGCTTACAAGAATAATATACAGAAGAATGGAAAAGAAAATGGAGAATGCGCTACGTGACGATCAGTTTGGCTTTAGTAAAAGTAAAGGGGCGAGAGAGGCAATTCTGACGTTACGGCTAGTAATGGAAGCAAGGCTAAAGAAAAATGAAGACACTTTCATAGGATTTGTCGACCTGGAAAAAGCGTTCGACAATATAAAATGGTGCAAGCTGTTCGAGATTCTGAAAAAAGTAGGGGTAAGCTATAGGGAGAGGCGGGTCATATACAATATGTACAACAACCAAGAGGGTATAATAAGAGTGGACGATCAAGAACGAAGTGCTCGTATTAAGAAGCGTGTAAGCCTTTCGCCCCTACTCTACAATCTGTACATCGAGGAAGCAATGATGGAAATAAAAGAAAGGTTCAGGAGTGGAATTAAAATACAAGGTGAAAGAATATCAATGATACGATTCGCTGATGACATTGCTATCCTGAGTGAAAGTGAAGAAAAATTTAATGATCTGCTGAACGGAATGAACAGTCCAATGAGTACACAGTATGGTTTGAGAGTAAATCGGAGAAAGGCGAAGGTAATGAGAAGTAGTAGAAATGAGAACAACGAGAAACTTAACATCAGGTTTGATAGTCACGAAGTCAATGAAGTTAAGGAATTCTGCTTCCTAGGCAGTAAAATAACCAATGACGGACGAAGCAAGGAGGACATCAAAGGCAGACTCGCTATGGCAAAAAAGGCATTTCTGGCCAAGAGAAGTCTACTAATATCAAATACCGGCCTTAATTTGAGGAAGAAATTTCTGAGGATGTACGTCTGAAGTACAGCATTGTATGGTAGTGAAACATGGACTGTGGGAAAACCGGAAGAGAAGAGAATCGAAGCATTTGAGATGTGGTGCTATAGACGAATGTTGAAATTTAGGTGGACTGATAAGGTAAGGAATGAGGAGGTTCTACGCAGAATCGGAGAGGAAAGGAATATGTGGAAAACACTGATAAGGAGAAGGGACAGGATGATAGGACATCTGCTAAGACATGAGGAGCTGTAGAGGGCAAAAACTGTAGAGGAAGACAGAGATTGGAATACGTCAAGCAAATAATTGAGGACGTAGGTTGCAAGTGCTACTCTGAGATGAAGAGGTTAGCACAGAAAAGGAATTCGTGGCGGGCCGCATCAAATCAGGCAGTAGACTGACGGAAAAAAAAAAGAAGGAAGTCTTGCATTTTCATTCTCCATGTATTCCACTTCCGACTGGACAAAAATCGCCTACTGTTGAGTAGATTCTTATCCATATTTCGCAGGCACAGTATGCGCCTACTGCGAATACCTTTTTCACTTTAGTTTCACTTGTGTTCATGTTGTAACCATTACAAAGTGTACGTACCATTTCATTGTGTAAGCATCCCATTTGTAGGACAGTAAGCTCTCTCTGTTGTTTCCAACATCTCATTAAATTTCTTGCTTTATTACCTGAATACTCATTTACCTCCTAACATTACGCTCTCTATAGTAATCGCTAATTAGGGTGTGTGCTGCATCTACATCACCGTATTTCATATTCATATCTATCTCATTATAGCTTAACGGTGTCCACAATTTTTACATATCTGGTTACTCTCTATAACTGCCGTTCATTTTAAACGTATTTACATATTTCTTGTTGCTTTGCTACCCTTCATCTGCTATGGCTGCCGCTTTTAAAATCCAAGTAATATTTACTTCATTTGATCTCATCTCTTGAAGGTTTTGTACCAGTTTCCAGGCAGCAGAAAATACAGGATGCGTGCACATAAAACTGACAGTATTGCACTCACTGTAATGTAACGATAAAATCGTGTACGCGGATAGTATTAATCTTTTTAATAGAGACAAGACAATTTAAGATGTGGAATTATGCGTTAACCTGCAGAAAAATACGAGCACGTGCTGATAAGTAAAGCCACCAAATTTTATGTGTGAAAACTTTTTAAGATTCTTAAATAACACAAACTTTATTAAAATTCTTCATCTTTTTTCTTCATGTATACGTATTTCCAGCACTCTACCTCTATAAGGTCCCGAGTTGTACCACTTAACATGACAGTTAAATATATTATTACTATTATTATTATTTAATTTGATTACTAATTTTATTATTTCAGTATTTAAAGTTATATTGTTTTAAGATTATTATTAATTACCATTGTTGTGTTCATTTCGTAGTTTTATATTTTTGTAGTTTTTCTGAAGTACCATACATACTATGACTAGCTAATTCTGCATGACTAAATGATCGAACTCCCGAAAATGAATGTATCACACAGCGACTATTCAGCTGGTACGGAATACGCTATTATGACAATGATACGACTGTGAAATCAATAGGAACTACGCAGCAATGAACAAAATGTGACGTCAGAAAGCAGCGACGACCAACTTGACAGCAGTAGGACTATGACTCTAAGGCAGCTCTGCACACGTTTCAGCTTACTGCAGGTTGGACTAGTTGCCCACGTGCTTTTGTTTCACCATCATCTAACAATAAACCACATCTGCATCACCCTTTGAAACAAAAGTAGTTTCTCCGAATGCATAGCGACTCCTGCCTACTGTGTTATAATGACCACAGCACACGTGTTAGATCCTACTGTGGTGAAAGCGGCTAGACATGACGCACTGTTGAGGGCAGAAATGGAGTAAAGCCAAGTCTCATGCTGTGTGGCGCATGTGACGTCACGGCTTAGTTACCTGCAGTTTGATATGGCACATCGGCAACCGAACACGTGAACACGTGCAGCAGTTATAGTAATGTGGAAAACTGCAGTATGGAAAAAACTTTCACTCGATGTGTCACTTGAAAATAAGATGGCTTGATGAAACATTGACCATAAATAGAAATAACTGATACAGTATAATACAGAAGGTAATTGAAAGAAGTGCAAAAGAAGACGAACGGAAATGATTGTTACAGTCAAAGAGAGTAATTACACCGAAGTCACTGCTATTTGTGATGCACGCTGAACATTAAAAAGGTGAGACATAGCTCAGATTAGTACGTGGTACCACCACGGGTGGATAGGCATACTTTGCAATGTGCTTACACCCTGGGCACGAGGTTGGTACGGAATTCCTTTAGTAGTGCACTCCATTCCTTCACCAGCGCGGTTGACAACAGCTGGATGGCTATTTGTGCATGCGGATGTACTGCAGTATATCTTCTCAATGAATCCCACACGTGCTAAATGGGATTTAGGGTAGTGTAACTGGCTGGCCAATCCATGCACCGAATATATGGGGCCTGTCAAAAAGTATCCGACTTTTGGCCAGAAAAAATGTTTAGAAAACCTGACGGGGTTGAGTCCCTAATCCCCTTCAAAGTAGGACCCTTGTGCTTGCACACACTTAGTTCTCAGATCCTTCCACTGCTGGAAATACCTCTGGAAGTCTTCTTTCGGAATGGTGTTCAGGTCCGTCATTGTGTTCCGCATTATCTGTTCTCTACTCTTAAAATGGTATCCTTTCAGTGGTGTCTTCAATTTTGGAAACAACCAGAAGTCTCAAGGAGCCATGTCTGGAGAGTAGGGAGGTTGGCGAACGGCCGTAATTCCATGTTTGGCCAAGAAATTTTGGATCAAGTGGGATGAATGTGCGGGGGCGATGTCGTGATGTAGGAGCCAGTTTTTCGCCGTCCGCATGTTTGGTCTTTTGCGCTGAACAGTGTCACGGAGTCGCCGGAGAACATCTTGATAGTACTCCTTCGAAACTATTTGTCCTTCCGCTGCACAAGACAGTCAGCATCACCTGGATTTTGCTTCACACCTGCCGCACTTTCTTCGGTCTTGGGGACTCGGGATGCTTCCGTTGCGAAGACGTTTTGTTTCTTGGTCGTATCCGTACGCCCATGACTCATCTCCTGTTATGACCGTGTTCAGAAGCCCAGGTTCAGTGTCGGTGGTGTCCAGAAGTTCCTGTGCAACGTCAAAACGGAGGTCTTTTTGTTCCGGAGACAACAAGTTGGACACGAAATTCGCAGCCACTCGCTGCATGTTCAATCATCACGCAAAATTGCATGTGCACAATCTTTACTCACTCCAACCTCTTGGGCAATCTACCGCATGGTCAATCAACGCAATCTACCGCATGGTCAATCAACGATCGGCCATCATCAAATTTGGCACCCTCTCAACATCAGCCACACTCTGAGCTTTGATCTCCGCTGATGTGCCGCCGTTTTTGAATCGATTGAACCACTCCTTCATTTGTGTTACACCCATTGTATCTTTTCCAAATACATACTAAATCTTACGAATTGTTTCGCTTTGAGAATCACTAAGCTTTTGACAAAATTTGCCCAACACTTTCAGTTATCCTGAGAGAATCGGTAATCCCACGAACACGTTGTGTAGTACCCCACTCAGCGAGCGACAGGCAGCGACTGACGCCCTGGAAGGCTGGGACAAAATTCACGCATCAACATAAAGGTCTCTTTCTTTACTGTATACAGTGACGCCGCGATATCATCTCTATTTTCGGCGGGAAAATCAAAGGTCGGATACTTTTTAGACAGACCTCGTACTCTCATTCCAAGAGTTCCTCCACCGACATTCTTCAGCGAGGCCGCGCATTGTTACCCATACAAAGGAAGCCAGAGTTCAATGCACCTCTGAAAATACGGATATGGCGAAGGAGAACAATACCGTTCACGGTTAGTGTACCGTGATGAAGATTTCGGGGGCAGTAGGCCCACGCGACATTATGCCTCAACACACCGTAATACCTGGGCCACCAAAACGTTTATGTTCGACGGTATTTCTGAGTGCGTTACACATGGGCGGAGGTGGTAATAAGTAATGCACCTTGGAATAACGTAGTTCCGAAATATGTTGTGGTAAATAAAACACACAATTAACGACTGACGTGTAGTATTCTCAGTACTGCAGTCTTTAAAACGCTGTACTTAGGGTTAAGGCTAACAAGGGTAAAGAAATGACAACACTTATGCAAACATCGGTAGAAAATGGTTCTGACGCGGTTTTGACAGGTAAATCTGATGCAGCGGTAGGAAAAAGAATTCAACAAAACGAGAAGAATCCACAGAAGTATTGAGTAGTGCCATATTTCCCATGTCACATAACAACAAAGGGGTCAAAATTACATTCAGGACGGAACCGGAGAAGAGGCTGAAGCATAAGTGTGACACCGGTGGAATGTGGAAATTTAAAAAATAAAAAGCGAGTGTTCTGAAGTGGAGTATGTGGGGCAAAGCTGAAGAAAATTAAAAATAAGGTTAAAAGAACATAATAGTAAAGAGAATCGGCTTTGGTTAAGCCTCTCGAGAATCAATAGCATTCACTGGGTAGCACAACAAACAACGTGCACTTTGAAAAAAAGTTGTGGTTACTATCAAGTCAAGAGGAAAATGATATTTGTAGCGCCTTAAGAAAGTAATGCGTCAGCGTGTTAAATGAAGAGACTGAAGTGTCAAAGAGACATTGATGGGCCCATTTTACCGTTATTCTTCTCGAGAAGTGCCTAAAACTTATTTTACTTACTGGTGCTAGGTTTTAAGATGTTCTGTTGGTCATTTAGTATGGATACACACACTGCAATTCAGGTGCAGTATTGTTTCTACAATTCGCTATGACTTGACAAATTTTTCAAACATTTGCCATGCACAGTAACTTCAGTGATAAATGTGATAAATGCGCTACACGATAGTAGACTATTATATATGATAGATGAAGGCAGCTGCCTTTAGTGTGCAACTGTGCCGAAGGTAAATATTATGCGCTATGATGTGATGTCAATGAAGAATTTATGTTTGACAATACATGTTTCCTGCTGGCGTTTTACTTTTGACCGTGCTTAATGCTGTTAATTCTTTAGTTAGACAGTTTTATGGTGAGTAATGTTCTGTGCATTTCTGAAACTAGTCACATAACGCGTGGCTGGTTAAGCCATACTTCGTCCGTAGCGTACTACTTTGCATCCTGAAACGGAAGAAGATCTTGTACCACTGAGCACATGATATTTGCAAGTGGACGAAGTTCCTTTAATGGCCAAGCAATTCTCTATGTTTTGAAAGTGGATAGTTGTGTTAGTTGCGATACCTTCTGCTCAAAAAGTTTTAAAATTTCAAGTGTCAGTTACAATACCTTCTGCTCAAAAAAGTTTTAAAATTGTAACTGGTTCTTGATAATAGATCTTTTTAATTTGATTTTACTTACTGGTTATTGGTGCTTAGTAGAGAAATAATCTAACTGATTGGATTTCTAACATGGTATGTACAAGATTTTCTCGATGTAAGCACTTGTAAATTTGAATAGATGGTTTCTTCGTAGATACCCGACAGTGTGATAGGATGAAATAGTTTTTCACTTTCGGGAAAATTTTTGTTTCCGGAAAAACTTTCGTAGTTTCAAACGAAGACCGCAGTACACATAAAGTGAATAGAATAATTTCAAAATGCAACAAATGGCTGGCTCGAGGCGAAAGTCTGGAAAATGAAATTGGTAGATATGCTAATCAATATTCAGAACAGATTTATCTTGGAGACAAAATTAGTTCCGATTTTGGCCACCAGGTTAAAATCTGACCCCGAGCAGCATCTCCTCAACGTTCCGGTACTCATGTTGAACAGACTATGTAAGCGGCAGTTAATAATAAAATAAACATTATCTCTTTCTCACTTAATTCACCTTTTCTGGCCACGTCCCGTCCTAAATCCCTACGTATGGAAACATATCTACACATCTGTCTTGCCTTCACAAAGCCAGAATTGCACCTGGCCACCAAAATTGTAAAAAAAATTTTCCAGCGTAAATCAGTTCCGCATTAACGCATTAGAACACCTAAGAAGTTTCGCTTCGCTGCCATACGATAATTACATCCCACACTGGACCTCTGTGGGTAGTTACACTGTAGTTTTAACCATCCGGTGTTTTCCGTCCTCACATCTACTAAAAATATCGAATAAAGTAACACCCGAGTTTCTGTGTACTGTTTGTACGGCAGAGTACTAGAGAATAAATAATATCCACAGAAAGACCGTGCTGAGAACACAAAATGTCGAAAAAGTCTGAATACGTCTGGGATTCAACATTAGAGATGCAAGTTGTTTTCACTTGCCATACACTCCTTGCAAGTGCAAGTTACTGTCACTGCCTCTTAACTGACGTCATGTTTTCTGTGGATACTTCACATTCTACAAAATTCAGTTCGATATTCATCGTTTATCCGAAGCTCTTACCTGATTACTAACACTCCATCGCGAACGAACTCGATGAACGCGGAAAGCCGAAATATCTAGCGCTCATTACGTAGTAAAAGCGCTGACCGCGAGACTTTAACCTGTAACCTTTCTCTTCCATTATCGTGCTCTGCAGCCGGACACGGGAAGGTATGGCGTTGTGTGGGGGAGTTTCCGAAACATAAATTTAGAACAACTTACTACATTGTTTTTAAACCCGACTCATTCTTTGTTACTGAAAGTGAAACTATTGTCCAAGCAGTTGAAATTCACATCCTTCCGAATAATATACACACAACTTTACGACTTCAAAAACAATGGAGATGCGACCAAGTCAGCGATGCAAGGAAATTCGTTGTCGCGAGTTCTGCAACACTTAAGGACATCTTAAGTTACCCTCAGCAGAGCACGCAATCTGAAGAAACACTGAAAATAAATGTCATGCAATGACAAAATAGACTGAATTATAACATTTCAAAAGACAAAGACTATATTAATAATCGATTAATACGCAAATTATTTCGGGTTTAAATTAAGTAGAAACAATGTTTAATCGTTTAGTCACGTGTAAGGTAAGGTAATTTGGAAGTTTGTAAGAGTTATCCATGTGGTTAAAATGGAAATGGAAGGGAAATAATATGACTGTGGAAAGCTTGAAAAGAGTGTACTTGTATACTGGATAGGATAGTGATTCTGTCTTGCTGTTAAAGGAGGTGTGATGCTAGGGCTAGGTAGGGAAATTGATAGAGCATGACAAACGATTTTAGTTGAAGTTTTCATTTGTCACAAATAGCCTACCTCTTCGACTAAGCGTTATTCAATTAAGTTTTAATGTATCATTAGTTTTGCAATGGGGGAGGTAGAGAATAATAGTTTGACAGTAGTCTACGGCGTTTTGTTTTTAATAAAAAGAAGGAAAGACGCCCGCCTTATGACTTTCGTGAGTACGAAGAAGGAAGGAAAGAAGATTATTGTTAACAACACAAGACTTAATCCCCACCGCTTCCGGAGCTCAAATGTATGGTACATGGCATACGAGTTCATCTTCTGACTTATTTCTTTCTAGGTTGTATTAAAAAGGATAAATACTGGTGTCTCAGCACCGTCTTTTACTCTATTCTTTCCTAGCCTTTCTCCTGAACGGACGGACTAAGAGATGGTGTCGTGTGCTAATACATTGGTTGAGTTAAATTGTATTGCTATGAATATTTAATTTTGTCACTTCTTATTATTTATTTATCCTACGTCCTCATCTGATTTTTAAATGTCTTTCAGCAAACACTCCTTGTGGGTCGTCTTAATGCAACGGATCGGCTGCCACTGTCACAGCCTCAAGTGCTTACTGCACATTCCGAAAACGAGCCTATGTTATTTAGGGGCCACAAAAAGTCTGATGCCTTTTTTGAACGTAATTTTATTACAAGATCAATTCTAACGCAAAAACATTTAATTATCTTTCCGCGGTCACGCATCATCTTGTTAAAGGTGGGGCGACAACACAGTCTTCACTGATCTCTCATCTTTATTATCACACTTTCTTTCTTTTGCTTATCTTTTTCCTTACAACCAACAATTTAGAAAATAACATTCATGTGTCAAATATTTTTTGGGCTGTACATTAGTATATTAAGTTTTCAGTGCACCATCAGTTTGCGTCTTTCAACCAAACGGAGGAGTTAGTGATTAATAGCTTCACAGTAGTCTATGGTGTTTCATTTTAAATTAAAAAAATGGAACGAGACTCACATGTTAACATTCGTGAATGGAAAGAAGGAAGGATGATTAGTGTGTAACAGCCCGTCGACAAAGAGGTCATTAGAGACGGAACACAAACTCGGATTAAGGTAGGATGGGGAAGGAAATCGGACTTGTCCTTTCAAAGGAACCAACCCGGCATCCGACTTAAGTGATTTAGGAAAATCACGGAAAACCTAAATCTGGATTTCCGGACGGGGAATATACTTCCAGAGTCTTAATCACTGCGCTACCTCGTTCGTTGCGAAACGAAAGGATGAGAAATAATTTTCCAGCCTGGAACAGTTCTAATCAATTTTGAATATTAAATGCAACAAACAGTCCGCTGAAAAGTAAAATATTATTTTTTGACCAGTACTATTGCTTAGCGATCGTCATTGAATTTAAATTTTACGACACTACTGCGAAAACGGCGGTCTTTAAGAATTTGAAATGGAAGTGAGAACTTGAGCAATATACCCCCACGGGTAAAATGAAAACAGATGTTTATTGCCACAGGCGGTGCAGCAGTAATCAGAGTGCACTCTAATAACAGAGGCTAAAGGTTAAATTTATTTTATAGGTAATGGACTTCATTCTTCACTAATTGTCTACCACCAATAGTTACAGAGTGATATCGTAGCAGAAATATGTTAAAGGGAGCGTTTAACGTCTCGTCGATGACGGAGCACAAACTCGTTTTGGTTAACAATGGGGAGGGAAATCGACGTGCCCTTCCAAAGGAACCATCCCTGCATTTGCCTTAAGCGAGTCAGGCAAATCAGGAAAAAGTGGATGGTTGGTTACGGTTTTGAAACGTCATCCTCCAGAATTTTAGTCAATGTGTTCGGTAGAAATACGTTAAAAGTGTTCGCATTCACTGGAGAGCTGTTTCAATCTTTTTTTCTTTTTTTCAGCTTCTCTTGGATTTAGTGAGAACTCAATTTAATCAACCCAACTAAGGACAGGAAACTGAAAGAAGCCAGAAGAAATCTCATTCAATATTAGAAGACATAGCTCCGTCTGCTCCGTAGAATTGATTATTCCACCTTTTGTTCTTTTTGTATAATGTTTCGTTTGATAAAACTTTTGTCGGAGGCGACACAGCTAGCAGGGTTACACATTTTATTTATGGTACTTCACGAGTATGACAACGTCACTGTTGACATTATTGTACACAACTATTGAAATATTATGTCGGCTAGGTACTCTGAAACTTTTAAATCATGTGGTACTTCCTGAAAGACTATAAGAAAAGTTTTATTTTCCACTATGGGAGTTACGAGCTTCGTGGACTATATGTTGATTACAGAGCGTTGCCCAAATCTTACATAGAGGATGGAAGGGAGGGATCGCAATATGTTTAAAGAAAGCTTCCAGCATTCGCTAGTGCAGCCACGTAGCTACGTCGGCGTCGGCAGCGTCGAGTGATAGAGTGTAGAATAATACCATAACAGAACTGAAGCATCGCGTGTGTACAACAGTAAGCGCCACCTGTAACAAGTACACACATCGCTGATAGATAGGTGTAGGAGGAACGTCTGGAGCTACGTTATGCAAGATACGAGGAACGGGAACAGAAGATAGAGTCTGTGAAGCGGCTTTACAGAGCTCTGAGACGCTAGTGCGTTATCCGTGAAAGGATGATTTCCAGATTCTATTCATGGCGTGGTACAATTGTAATCTGCACGATGGATCAACGCTGACGAATACGTTACCGACAAGGTTCGGATTCAGAATCATCGCAAGAGTAAGACGACTTTTTAAAATACGAAAAACTGACTTGACTTCTTTAATTCGAATCTCATACCCATATAATGCGACCTACTCGACTGAACGAGAAATGTCCAATATATTTCATATTTTTCCATTGCGACGCAAACGCAGTTGTTGTATTTTAAGTTTTCGTCCAACAATCAACCTTATTAATGAGCATCTGACATCCCTGCGTGATGGTATCCTTCCCTAGACTCCTAATTGCATGTTCAGCGATACGATTATATGATGCTTATTCATATTTTCTATTGCGAAAATATCCACCTTCCTTTACGTTCTCAGTTCAGTCTTTGCTTATTTGTTGAAATGGACCAAAGATCTTCGTTCGTCCATGTGTCATCAGATCTCCTAATTACATGTCTCACCCACCTTAATTTTATCTCCAATACAGTCTAAATCACGGATTTGATTCCATTCTTTTCTGATCCCTTTGTTTGCCATGTATATTAACATCGTAGTGACGTATTCAGCTTCATCCCCCACTGTTTTGAAAGAGGGAAGAATTATTGCTTTCTTTGCAAAGCGAATTCGCATCCAGCTGCTCCACGCAGACAGACGTGTAAATTCAGTACGAGTAGTTTAAAAAATTCAGAACTTGTAATGGATATTGATTAGTAGCATGTGAAACCCAAGCTCAATTGTTGTGAAACCTCACAACGATTTCGCTATTCTTTGCATTATTCTTTCAAACTGAAAATGTGACCTATTTCTGGTTTCCTAAAATGCTTCCAATCGCGTTGCACCAGTACTGTCCGATTATTTTGTCTCCTGTTATCAGTCAGTATCAAAATATACTGAAAAAGGTGAATATTGAATGAATTCTCACATATCTAACCGTTAACTGCCTGACAGAAAAATAATAAGTAAATCTGATAAAAATTACTCTCTCTCTGATAAATCCCGCGTAGACATTAGATAATTATTGTAAAGTGGTAGCATTTGAGTTACATTTTTTTAAGAAATTCTGCTTCGTTCCCTTCCGCTCAGCTCGTTTTACTAATGTCCCCATCGCCCTTCTTAGCGCAGGTCCTGAGTGTGCTCTTGCATGTTACAAAGCCATTAATTACCATCATAATTATGCCCTTTAGGAGTGGGATTGTGCAACACTAACGGAAGGTAAGAAACATATTGTCGGTCTCTGTCTTTATCCAGTAGTAGTTACACATTAGTGAGGTATTTCTTTGTACATAGTTAAAAGTGTTTCACTCAAACCTACGCATGGCACGAAATTGAGCTTTATTCAACATGAAGATAGCTCTTCATCTGTTGTAGGTCGTTGGTATCATATTATGTTTTAAGAATACTAATGTACCACCAATTCAAAAGTTAAAAGTTGAACGCATCCTGTCCCTGCACAGATATACTTACATTTTTGTTGCAAAGTATAGGCTATATAGCCACCATTCCAATATCTGAACTATACATATTTTTTGAACAAACCGCATGCATCTTTTTTATACTTTGGTTCTTCTTTGACGAGATCCTCTAATCCCCACACCCCGCTGAGGAAATTTAAACAAAGCGGCATTTCGAAATCGACAATAGAAAAATAGAGAATTTAGGCATCACAACTTTCTTCGTATGCTGTTTATGCGGTAATTGCCAAATGTTTTGCAGGATTATGCACGATTACGGAGTATCTGGTGCAGCTATCCTTTTTTCCTTGACATTTGTCTCATGAGCAACAAGCAATTTCAAGATAAATATTTCCTTTTTCAGTTAATGTAAATTGCTTAACAGTTATGTTCACCACTGAAGCAAAATCAAATAACAGAATTTCATTTTAATACCTGTAAAAATCCGCTGCTTTTGTTTGTCTTTTGTGGACAAAAAATTGCAGTTGACAAATATTCTTAGTGTAAGTATCGTTAAGGAAAATCCGAAATTGTGTGGAATATACGGCAAATACAGGAGAAGACTACGGTCCCAGACGGGCTGTGTGGGATTTCAATTACCCTCTCAGGCATTGAAGTTCACAGATAAAAAATCATTTAAAAACAAAATTACGCTAGAGCCGTATGTTCTAATGTTATTTTACTGCTTACAACCCTCGATCATTATACGAAGCAAAAACTATTAAAGACGATACATTCAAAAGTTCTTTCAATAATACGTTGAACAAATCCTTCCACTGTCATTCTTAGGACTTTATATTTATTTAGTTGCCTATCTCTGTTCAGAAATTCAATCCCATTGTCAAATTTTACGTCCATCATTATGTCGGATGATCGGATAACAGCAGAACGTGTGTGTGTGTTTTCCTGAACATCTAATGAGTAGCAACAAAATTCCATATATATATATATATATATATATATATATATATATATATATATATATATATATATATATATATATATATATATATATAAGCAGCCTTTCTTCTTGAAGCGTTCAGGCGTCAAAATAAACAAGCCGTTCCAGTTTCTCGTTCAATAAAATAGTGATTTAAGTGGCAATGAGAACTGCGTGTATTCATTATTTAATCTTTTACTCCAGCAATTGTTTAGAAACTGCCAGTCACAAACAACTGAAATAAAAAATTACCAGTGCTCCAGTCTTTTATTGGGAATAATATGACCATCCGCATTAAAACTGAAAATAGTTAAAACATGAGCTACAGTTTTAAGCCGACGTGAGGCGTACTCACCACAAAAAGGCCCTCCACCGGTGCCGGACAGTCGTGCAGCGGTCGTGGAGTGGCGCCTCTGAGTGGTCGTGCGGGTCGCAGACTGCAGCGGCAGCGACGGCGGTCGAGCGTCCACTGGCGGCGGCGGCGGTGGCTTGGACGTCGCTGAGGCGCGCCGGCCAAGCGACGCCGGTGGCGCGACGTACTGCGCATGCGCGCGTGTGGCGCCCCACGGACGCCGTGGCGTCGGCGGTGGCGTCGGTGGCGGCGTCGGTGCAGCGTGCCGTCAAGAGGAGCGTGACATGTGATACGACGTAGTGGGGGGAAGAGGAGCGGTACTGACGTCGAGAGCCACCCAGAGGGACGACAGGGCTCCATCCCTCTCCAGTCAAAAGTTGCGCGTCTGCCTGCGATCATCAGCTACACCAGTAGGTTGCTGCTGATCCTGAAAGGGCTTAGAACTGCCAACAGCTAAACGCTTTCGAAACAAAGAAAAAACTATACACCAGGGACAGGGTTCGGTCACACATGTCCGGGCCATGTGACTGTCGAAGCATGTCCGAGGATCGGCCGTCGCCCGGAGGACATAATATACCTTAAACATAAGAGGACCGTGAGAGAGGTGAGAGCTTGGAGGGCTAAACTGGTTCTTTTTAATTGTTGACGTGACGGAAGACGGGATAGTAGAATTATTTTGTAGACTGCGCAAACTGTGCAAGACTGTTTTGTGTACAAAAAATTGGGTGTAGCAAAACTAAGAGAGGAAGTTCATAAATAATCCGTGCTTTACAACCTGACAAATGAAAAATACCGGAAAGTACAAAGACAGACTGGAAGAAAACTGCAACAGATCTGCAAGCCATAAATAACAAAAAAAATTACACACTTTTTAATGCTAAAACTAAAACTAAACTCGGCCCGAACAGGTCACGAAAATCCAACGGTATTTTAATGCTAGGACGACATTTATTTACTTCTATTTTGCAAGTAAATGGACGTTTTCTTTATGTCGTCGCTATATCGCCAAGTCAATGTCTTCTTGCGATTCTGCATCCCCTTGCTGGGATTTTGGGAGATTCTTAGTTAGATCCACATATTTCTTTTCTATTTTTGCCTTGCTTTATTTTCTTCTTTCTCTAGAGCAAAGGCTGTGTGGTTCCTTGAGGAGCATGCTGGACCACGAGCGTCACTCGCCAGACGCTCTGTGTGACCGGACCTTAAAACATATTTTCTAAATGAGTCGTATGTATGCCGTGTATAGCTTCTTGCATACTGGACAAATATCTCATACCACTGAACACGCAATACGACGGCGCAATGAAACGTTATTTAACCATAATCCTGGCATACCCTATCGATCTGAAACGAGCTGGTTTTAGACCTGACAAATCATGCACCATGCAATTCTGTACCTGAGAGAACGAATACAAGGAAAATGAGAAAACTGATTGACCTCAGCACTACATATCACAGTCAGCCATTTACTTCTCTTCTAGAAACTCTATAACGAACTATGAGATTATCCTTGCGTCACGATCGTTTAGTCTCTCTTACAAAATAGATAATTTTGCGTCGTTCTCGATACAAAGAAGAGGCGATGGAGAACTCAAAATAATGGACTGGATCAGGGAAGTCTTCTGCCCCTCCCCCTCCACTCCTATATACACTAACGACCAGACAGTACATAATAATAGTAAGCGTTTCCCATCCGCAAATGACCTGACAGTCATAAAACAACGAAGGTCTTCCGAGGATATACCGGGTGATCAAAAAGTCAGTATAAATTTGAAAACTTAATAAACCACGGAATAATGTAGATAGAGAGGTAAAAATTGACACACATACTTGATATGACATGGGGTTTTATTAGAACAAAAAAAAAGTTCACAAAATGTCCGACAGATGGCGCTGGACAGCTACCGTGACAGGCAAGAGGTATGCCGATATGTTACAGAATCGCATCATCCCCAGGCTGGCTGATAAACACCTGCTTGAATGTACGATGTTTATGTAGGATGGCGCTCCACCCCATATTGCTAGATGCGTGAAAGGTCTCATGCGCACGCCGTTTGGTGATGATCGTGTGCTCAGCCGCCACTTTCATCATGCTTGGCTTTGGGGTTACCTGAAGTCGCAAGTGTATCGTGATCGACCGAAATCTCTAGGGATGCTGAAAGGCAACATCCGACGCCAATGCCTCACCATACTCCGGACATGCTTTACAGTGCTGTTCACAACATTATTCCTCGAATACAGCTATTGTTGAGGAATGATGGTGGACATATTGAGCATTTCCTGTAAAGAATGTCATCTTTGCTTTGTCTTACTTTGTTATGCTAATTATTGCTACTCTGATCAGATGAAGCGCCATCCGTAGGACATTTTTTGAACTTTTGAATTTTTTTTAAATTCTAACAAAACCCCATGTCATTCAAAGCATGTTTGTCAATTTGTACATCCCTATCTACATTATTCCGTGATTTATTCAGTTTTCAAATTTACACTGACTTTTTAATTACCCGGTAGAGCAGCAAAATATTATTAAAACAACTGCCTTAAACTGAATCCTTCCAAGATTCAAGTAAGCGTTTTCACCTTCGATCTCAGCAAGCAAAGCCAAAGCTCAATATTTCTTGGAATTATAACGTACTGGAACATACACATAAACCACCCTATCTAGACGTGATATTGGACAGCTCTGTAACAAGGAGACACCACTGGAAAAGATTCGTCAGAATTTGACTTCCAGAAATAATGTTTTGCGGAATCTGTTAAACGGCAAACGGGCAGCAAAACGTACTATCCTGAGAACCATCGTAGGAGCTTTATCTTCTCTACAGCTGAATATCCTTGTCCGGTTTGGAACATAAACCCACGCGAGGAGAGTCGATGTGAGTCTTAGTGAAACATGCCGAATAACAACAGGGAGTACGAAACCCTTGAGTGCTTTACAGATCTGCTGGCTTGCGAGTCCCAGCTCCCGAAGAACATCTCACGAATTAACAGAGAGTCTCAGACAAGCGGTCGTTGAACGACATCCTCTCTTTGGCACTGAGTGCGAGGCTGGAGAACTGTGATTCCATAAAAGGTACTTTAAAACGGCCATAGGAGACCCACCTCCAGACTATCTACCAGCAGAGGTGTACCTGGCTGCTCCACAACAAACAGCAACATGGAGGACACTGAACGTCTTAAAAACTGGGGTGGCCCTGATGGAATCAGTTAGGGTCGTGGCAACGGGGATGACGAAAAGGGCTACTGTGGTGCTGTGCAAGACATGGAACACTGTCCAAAGCGTCCCTGAAGATTCAACCTTGGTTATTTGTGGCTAGACAAGAGAGAAGCTATGGGCGTGGCCCAGTACTGGGCTGCAAGACAACGACTGGTTTCCGAACACGAAAATGCAAATCAAAGTACCAAGAGGCTCTTATCACACACTTCGTATAGCGATGATCATTGTCACT
The DNA here is from genome assembly GCF_023898315.1 of Schistocerca nitens. Lineage (NCBI taxonomy): Eukaryota > Metazoa > Arthropoda > Insecta > Orthoptera > Acrididae > Schistocerca > Schistocerca nitens. The sequence goes on along the minus strand of NC_064620.1, from coordinate 193,930,388 downwards.
GAACTAAAGTGGATCTGGGTGTGCCCCCGGAAAAAAAGACGGCCGCTAAACCCCAGCACTTTAAAAACCGAACTCCCCTTTTAAAAGCTTCAAAGGCTTATTGCTTTAAAAATAACTGAATGTGTTAAATCTTTGAGGTAAAGCATACGACAGAAAAGGTTTACAAAAGGTTTGAAATTATTGTCAAAGTTTGTTGACGTTCACTACGTGCTGTCACTATGAAGCAATGGATGAGTATAGACTCGGTAATTTGTGCTCCGTTTCAAGCAAAAGGAAGTTTTTCACGCATCTCAATGTTTATGACATCATATCTCTCAACAATGTGTCGTATAGTGATAATTTTTTAGGTATATTCAGTGATAGAAAGAGTGTTTATAATTTAGTTACACAAAGTAACTTTTATTTGTGAAATGAGTACATAACTTACAGAAATGTTCCATACAGCACAGGGTACATTATATCGTCAGGTTTTATTGCCGCCTAACATTGTTTAGTTCCCATGTCCCCGCTAGGTGGCATGCGCGAATAAGTCAGTCAATCAGATATCATTAGCTGCAGAGCGTGCCTAATGTTACTTCTGGTTTCCATGAATACAGATCCCCTATTAAGGCTTAGAGACAGTCCAGGGCTAGATACCGCAAGCCACCACCTCAAAGAAAAACTATTATTAATTGATACAATCGTTTACCCGACCCTGGCTATATATCACATAGAACGCCGAGTCACGTTCGGCCACCAGTCTCTGACGCAGCAATTGAATGAGTTCGGCAGTGCAGGCCGGAGTGGCCGTGCGGTTCTAGGAGCTACAGTCTGGAGCCGAGCGACCGCTACGGTCGCAGTTTCGAATCCTGCCTCGGGCATGGATGTGTGTGATGTCTTTAGATTAGTTAGGTTTAATTAGTTCTAAGTTCTAGGCGACTGATGACCTCAGACGTTAAGTCGCATAGTGCTCAGAGCCATTTCAACCATTTTAGAAGTTTGGCAGTCTTATACTCGCAGTCCAGGTAATTCAACGAAACGTGACAGCTTAGAATTGAATATGCTTCATGTTACGGTGTGGAAGGGAAACATGTGTCATTCAAACCTTACAGACGGGAAATGCTTCAAGCTTTAAGAAGAAGTGGCAAAGAAAAACGAGTTTCATGTTGAATTATTCAACAAAATGCAGACAAATGATGATTTTAGAGATTTTCATTCTGCAGCGAACTGCGCGCTGATATGAAACTTCCTGACAGATTAAAACTGTGTCCCGGACGAGACTCGAACTTGGGACCTTTTCCTTTCGCGGGCAAGTGCTCTACCAATTGAGCTACCCAAGCACGACTCACGCCGCGTCCTCACACCTTTACTTCTGCCACTACCTCGTCTCCTACCTTCCAAACTTCACCGCAGCTCTCCTGCGAACAGTGTTCGAGTCTCGGTCCAGCAACAGTTTTCATCTGCCAGGAAGTTTCAAAAGATGATTTCCTTAATAAAATTGTGTTCAGTGACAAAGCCACCTTCCATCACTGAGGCAAAGTGAATCGGCACAATTTTAGGACAAGAGGTGAGGAAAAGCAAGTCATAAAATAGAACATGTACTGGACTCGCCTAAGGTACACTGAAAACCGAAAGTAGCTGGTACACCTGCCTAATATCGTGAAGGGCCCCCGCGAGCACGCAGGGGTGCCTCAACACGACGTGGCATGGGGTCGACTAACGTCTGAGGTAGTGCTGGAGGGAACTGGCACCATGAACCCTGCACGGCTGTGCATAAATCCATTAGAACGCGAGGAGGTGCATATCTCTTCTGAACAGCACGTTGCAAGGCATCCCAGGTACGCTCAAAAACATTCATGTCTCCGAAGTTTGGCAGCCGGTGGAAATGTTTAAACTCGGAAGAGTGTTCTTGGAGCCACGTTGTAGCGATTCTCGACGTGTGGGGTGTCGCATTGTCCTGTTAGAAATGCCCAAGCAAGTCGGAATGCACAATGGACATAAATAGATGCAGCTGGTCAGACAGGATGCTTACGAACGTGTCACCTGTTAGAGTCGTATCTACACGTATCAGGAATCCGATATCTATCACTCGAACTGCCCACTCCACACAAAATTACAGAGCATCCTCCAGCATGAATAGTCCCCTGCTCACATGCAGGGTCCCTGGATTCATGAATTGTCTCCATGCCCGTGCACATCCATCAGCTCGATACAATTTAAAAGGAGACTCGTCCGACCAGGCAACACTTTTCCAGACTTCAACAGTCCAATGTCGTTGTTGACGAGCGCAGGCAAGGCGTAAAGGTTTGTCGCGTGCAGTCATCAACAATACACAAGTGGCCCTTGGGCTCCGAAAGCCCATACCGCTGATGTTTCGTTGAATAATTCGCAAGCTGACACTTGTTGACGGCCCAGCATTGAAATCTGCAGAAATTTGCAGAAGGGTTGCACATCTGTCACGTTGATCGGTTCTCTTCAGTCGTCTTTGGTGCTGTTCCTGCTGGATCTTTTTCGGACCGTAGCGATGTCGGAGATTTGATGTTTTACCGGATTCCTGACATTCACGTTGCACTCGTGAAATGGTTGTACGGGAACATCCCCACTTCATCGCTACCTCGGAGAAGCTGTGTCCCATCTTTGGTGCGCCGACTATAACACCACGTTCCAACTCACTTAAATCTTGGTAGCCTGCCATTGCAGCGGCAGTAACCGATCTAACAACTGCGCCGGACACTTGTTGTCTTACATAGTCATTGCCGATCGCAGCGCCGTATTCAGCCGGTTTGTATACCTCTGTATTTGAATACCCATGCCTGTACCAGTTTCTTTGGCACTTCAGTGTACATGTCTTTTGAACTGTAAGCCGTTTCAAGATTTACGGTCCTTCCTTTTTTCCAGAGTCAACTGTAACTGACCTATCGTACCTGCACGTACTTGAACATTATCTGATGCCTCAATTACGACAGGATACGGGCACAGAATTTGTTTTGCAACAAGATGGCGCGCAACCACACTATCGACGTGGAGTTGTTACGTATCTCCGTAGAAATGTGATGATTGGACATAATTGAACAATACCACGGCCACCACAAACAGCTGATTTATCTGCAATGGACTTCTGCTTATGGGGTTACATTAAAGACAGAGTCTTTGTTCCTCCGTTTCCGTGAAACGTCGACGAGCTGCAATATGGCAAATACAAGCAGATGCCATCATACATCAGGACTTGCATCATAGGATTTGGCAGCAAACTGACTACAGATGGGACATTTGTCGTCCTCAAACCGTAGGCACACTTAATATTTCTAAATAAAACTTGAAGATGTTTTGCATTCAGTGCTGCATCAAATATTTCTGTTATTTATTTACCTTTTTCGTAATTAACGGTTACTTTTGCATAACTAATTTAAAAATGCCTTTCATGTAGATATCATCTGCATTATTTGTTGGAAATAAAGTTACTAGCGAAACTGTAATAAATTAAAACCTCTTTTCTGAAGTTTTTCTGCACGCCATTTTAAGTAGAAGGTAGTTTTTCAGGCATCTAAATGTCTATGATGTCATATATCATGAGCTATGTGCCGTAAAATACCATAATTTTTCAGGCAGATTTGGTGGTGTAAGTGTAAAATATCAGGAAACTGTGTTGCAAAAAGTATCCGTAGCAAAGAAGAAATAAATTGAAACGTTACGTCTGAAGCTGAAGTTTTACAGCACATACAGAGAAACTGTAGTGCTTAACATCTTTCTTTTCATTATTTTGATGTGGGTGCCGGTAAGAAAAAGTTTCATAAATGTTTAAAATCAAGCGTAAAGTTTGTTGGAAGTCGCTAAGTGCTCTCATACTGTTACTTGCTGATTAAAGTCCGGGTATTTGCGTCTTATCAGTTAGGCTGCCTCAAGACAAAGATAAAGTTTATAACTGTAGTACATGTCTTCTTGTGTTCAACTTTTAACATTAAACTATACCTCTTAATGAGTAGGTTATGACAGCATTTTAAATCTTTTAACTCGGTCAGTAACCACGCGAAGTTCTGAAAATCAAATTTTTGTTCCGCCTGAAGCTGTTAGATAAACAACATGCAAGTGAGACTGTTCCTCCAGTTCGGTCGCTGAATATTATTGACAATGATCTCAATGTAGTCTAGTAAATTATGACGTAAGACGAGAAGCGGTTTCAAATTATTCGTTCATGGTCTTGTCTACATCTTCGTCTACAGCTGTGTTTTGCAAGCTTCCTTGCAAAATGTAGTATGTAACGTAGGGGAAGTTTGAGTAAGGAGGCCACGAGATCAAGGTTATCGATAGAAGCTTCCCGGTTACAGATTTTCATCTAGATATGATGTGGTATCACAGTAAATATGTACAGGCAATAATACGCATGTGCATGTTTCTGAATCCTTACATATTGACCAGTTTTCCTACCTAACGGCGTAAAGTGGCCAGCGCTGGCTTACATATTCCGAAACGGAACAGCAACCCTCTTTCGGTCGAAGTAACGACATCGGGTTGGTATCTTCCTCTAAGTTGGACTGAACTGTCTAACGTTTCATCCACATCACAGATGTGATTATGAGGATGTGGTTGTTTTTCTTGTACATTTGTAAGAATGTCAGAAAACAAGTCTACGTTGACCTTGTTAAATGCTTGTCCTCTAGCCGTCGAAAAAAAAATGGTTCAAATGGCTCTGAGCACAATTGGACTTAACTTCTGAGGTCATCAGTCCCCTATATCTTAGAACTACTACATCACACACATCCATGCCCGAGGCAGGATTCGAACCTGCGACCGTAGCGGTCGCGCGGTTCCAGACTGTAGCGCCTAGAACAGCTCAGCCACTCCAGCCGGCCTAGCCGTCGAAGTAGGCTTCGTAAGACCAATATTAAGATGCTGTCTTTGAATGCCGTCTCCGACTCTTTGTTAAGGCAATGCGGTACCTTTCCTGCCCTGGCAACTGGAAAGCTGATGATCGTAAATTATTTATATTTTAAATCCAAAAAATCGCTCTTCCATTTCAAAAATATGGCCAAAGCTTTCGTCTTATTTTTCTTTATTAAAAACAGTACACTTCCCATAACATTTTTACACTTACTCCATACTTGCTTTTCTTCCCAGAACTCTTCGTTTCAGTGTTTTATATCTAAAGTGAATTTGTCTTGCTGTTGTAGAAAAGAGCATATTATCGTTCTTTAGCGCAACAGCAGCATTCTCCATCGGAGCAGGATCCCATGTTCGGTGCAGTGCTTTTCGGAGATACTTTCCAGGTGTACTAATGCTCTAGTACATTAAACAGTAATAAGCTGCTGCAGCAGAACGTTTCCAATCAGGTTTTTGTGTCAGGCTAGATATAGCAAACAGTGTCAGTATTAGGTAACATTAATTAATTAATTAATTCAGAATAGTCATAATAGTGCTGAGCAACGGATGATAGCTTTTTCATATAAAAGATTTAGAAGTTGAACCGTTACGCCGATCTATTTATTTTTGCCGCCAGCCGTACGTCGGCTCTTCGCCTTAGCTTGGCTGGCCTGATTGCCCTCGTGAATTTTAAAAGGAGCAGGCTAAGACGGGTTGAGAAGTGGGTTTGCAGGGAGGTTGGAAGGAGTTAAGAGCTAGTGCGGGAGAAGGCGGTACTCTCGTGTACCGAGGGTGGTAAGGCTACGGTGGTCGTAGCGAACAGTTAGCCTTCAAAGAGCGCGGGGCCGCTGTTGGTGTGCGTGACGCAGAGAAGCGACACATGTGATTGGCGCGCAATGTCATGTTGGTGTAGACGAACTGGGGTAAGCTGTGTCCGCAGTGGAAGTCGTTGCTCTGAGTGGCCGATTTAGGCTATGTGCAGCAATGTCATATCCTGTGACATCACGCAGTATGCGTGCAGCTATGCAGCTATGTCATATCCTGTGACATCACGCAGTATCTTCATCCCTCGTGCTGCTGTTACCGATGGTGTCTTTCTATCGGGTGAGCCATTGTTAAGTTCTGTGCTCCAAAGTATCAATTTGTTGGCGGCTACTTTTCCATGGGAACTAAACCCGTGTGGTGATTGCGCTACTTTACTTTCTGGCTCAGCTGTGCCAGAGTTGTGCCCCTTCTATACTGTTATACGTATTTAAATCAGTTTGTTGTAAATTTTTATGTGGGTTGTATTGACGGTTGTGCCTTAAAAATGAGTTTCTATGGTTGTACCAGAGAGATACCATTTAAAATGTAATGTGAAGAAGCCAATGCAAAATGCTAAACATCTGTAGTTCTGTTAACTGCATTCAATCTAGGAGGCCTCATTATAAGCACTGTGAATTCAAATCTTCCTGCTGACCTTTACTGGTAATCGATTTTATTTCTGTTAGCTTCTTAATCGCCCAATGCTTCTATAACTTTTGTAATTAAATACTAATATGCTGGTAGCTTGTCCTGTGATTATGTAAAGAGGAAAGGTAGAATCTGACTCGTAATAATAAATTTTCTCCTCCTTGTCTGAGAGTGTGTCTACATGAGCAACAATGCGAACTTAACGAAATAATTGTTTCCACTGATCAGTTTATTCAGTCTTTGTTGTCTTCAATTAGTGCTGTTTAAAAGGATCACGGATTCACAAGAGTAACAACGCTTGGCTATAAATTTATTGGTTTTTGTGCGGTTCTGAGTACAACTTTTTTTTGTCATGTCTGAGGAAGCCTTAGGTGCCGCCGTTGTCAGGGGGAGTCAGTGAGGCCCGCGCTCTCTCAGGACGATGTGAACGAGAAATTGCTTTCTTAAAAAAATGGCTTTTTAGTTGTAAAGTATGATATTTTAAACTGCAGGAAATAGAGGATACTGATTATACTGGGCGCATCGAGCTGCATATTACACAACCCAAATTTTCTGTTTAAAGGCTTTTGAAAAGGTAGAAAAAATAAACCAAACAGTTGCAAAACAAACGTTTATCAGCCCTTGACCTAGGCTTCGATGTTTCTAAAAATGTATTCTATTTATTTTTCTCTAAAATAACTTTATATAAATACTGTAGAGCTGTGTTGTTCTCTTTGACGAGGGTTGTGTGTTGAAGTGTTGGCAGAAGAGCCAACACCGTGTTGCTAGAGGAGGCCGAAATGCACGCGTTTAATTACACGCAGACTGGCGTGAGGGTTGGAACAGGACAATGTCTTGAGAATTGCAAATAAAGTACGTAGATGAGGTAATACTTAAATTTAATCCATATTTGGAGTACATCGCTCTTGACTGTACATGCTTCGATATAAATATCAATTGAATACGGCGCCTTGCTAGAGCGTAGCAAATGACGTAGCTGAAGGCTATGCTAACTATCGTCTCGGCAAATGAGAGCGTAATTTGTCAGTGAACCCCTGCTATGAACATCGGCTGTACAACTGGGGCGAGTGCAAGGAAGTCTCTCTAGACCTGCCGTGTGGCGGCGCTCGGTCTGCGATCACTGACAGTGGCGACACGCGGGTCCGACGTATACTAATGGACCGCAGCCGATTTAAAGGCTACCACCTAGCAAGTGTGGTGTCTGGCGGTGACACCACAGGTGTATCCTTGTGATGATTAATTTTTTATTTAATTACGGTATTTGAATACGTTCAGCTGAGATGTAATTTCACAATCCGAGCCTAGGAGTGATTGAATTGTACATTGAGGCATTCCTAGATAAACTTTCAGTTTTTCTTACGAATTCATGATTTTAACTATTGTGTATGATACATATCATAAGATAATTGTCAGGGGCTCCAGTCTATTAACTCTATATATAGTCATTTTTAGCTTTTAATTCTGTTGTTACATTTTACTTAAATAAAGTTACCGGCTACTATAGTCTTGAATATCTATACCGATACCAGTGTGCCATGCTATTATGTATTATGCTATAATGTCGAGGCTAGTAAAGGGAGTAAAAGAGTATTGTTATATATCCCAAAGTGGCTCTGGTCCTCCTACTCCCGCAGCCACGTGCTCTGCCGTCACCTGTCACAAGTCAATCCGTAGTCTTATTTGTGTATATGTCTCTAGCTCCTACTGAAGTAAACAAATTAAAAAATGAGGGTTTGCGAAATGTGGCCACCTTGGTCACTTTGTCCACCGAGTAATGTGACCTCTTTCCCCGATCTGACGCCACGCCAGCTTTAGCAGTTCACAAATGAAAGTATGAAACTGAAAGACACAGCAAGTAACTACATTTGTTTGCCTAAAGAAGGTCTTGAAACATCGATATTGTAAAATAAGTATTACTTTGCGTTTAAATGATGTAACTAGAATAATATAAATTACTTACCATACCGTGGACGACTGAAAATGAGAAAGTTTCTTTGCTAAAATGTATCGGAGCAAGCTTTCTTTGTCAAGCTGACTGACAACAACGAGGTGTATTATAAGTAGTTTGACCACTTTTTGGCAGACAGCTGTATTTCCTGAATGATTACATTTTTATAACGCGGATGAGTTTTCTTGGGGAAATAACAGGCTGAACAGTAAATAGAGAGGCATGTGTAAGAGGTCTGTGCAGCTCATGAAGTGCACATTAATCTCTTACGATAGAATTTCACTATCACCATCATCAGCATCAGCCATTTCCCATCCATTACAGAACGAAGGCTGTTCAATGCCGTACGCTCTTCAGAAATATGCGTCCTCCAACCTCCCCCCCCCCCCCCACCACCGAATAACATTTTTCTTTTTGTTATTTTCTTTCCTCTTAACATACAGCAGCGTGTTCTCAGTGATCGTCCAGCTGATTTCAAGTTCATCCAATTAATGTCATTTTCATCACAGTCATAATTACGCCTTTCATGATATGTGTGTGTGTTCCCGTCTCTCATTAATTCCCAAAATGAATCTCTCCATTTAATTTTGATCAATCCTCAGTTGGTGAATGGCTTCCACTTTAAAAGTCACTGTTCCAGTGTCAGAAAAAAGCACGTCAACTTATCCTCTGATTCCATTATTAATTTGTATTCTTTTCTTTGCTATGTAACGATTACACATTATGTACTCTCATTATAATTTATTTTAGGTCTACATCCTCACATTATTCTCACTGAAATCCTTTCAGATGTACAATGTTGTTTATAATTTTCTTGCTTACAAAACCATTAACAGAATTCCATTTCTGTACTGTATCTGTATAGTGAAATATAATTACATCTTCGTTGTGACTGTATTACGTCTTCGTTCCTTCTCGCCCAATTACAATAGTCCTACTATATCTCATTTGATATTATTTATCTCATTTTACATCTTCACCTAACATGTCTTTGTGTTCAAATGGTTCAAATGGCTCTGAGCACTGTATGACTCAACATCTTAGGTCATAAGTCCCCTAGAACTTAGAACTACTTAAACCTAACTAACCTAAGGACATCACATACACCCATGCCGGAGGCAGGATTCGAACCTGCGACCGTAGCAGTCCCGCGGTTCCGGACTGCAGCGCCAGAACCGCACGGCCACCACGGCCGGCTGTCTTTGTGTCTTAAATTTTTTTCTGCTTATCGTCTCCAGATGAAACTTAGGGGTAGGTATTGTATTTCTAGGGTCCATTTTAGTTTGTTTCCACAGTGCGAACTTCAAAACTATTTACATACGTAGTATTCCGTACATATAGATGTTCCTGCTTCAGTAGCGCGTTTACTTCACGGCGAGAAACACTCGTCATATGAAACACAGCGATGAGTCTAGTACACCAAAACCATGTGTTGAGTAAATAGTGGACAGCGTACTGCCCAGCAAAAGTTATGTGATCGGCTCCAAAAGACAAAACTGAATCATAAATTATTTTTAGTCTAGTATAGGCTGCAGTTGTTTTGTGAAATTGGATAATCAGTTTTTCCATAATAAACGATGCATTGATCCCCATCTCTAATAGGGTAATTATAAACACAATAGATTAAGCTGTCATTAATTTATTTCAAACTACCTTTCTCTATTTAGTGTTGAATAAGAAACACGTCTCTACTAAATAGTAGCCTCCTATGAAGTCCTAAGCTGTCGGAAATTTGTCAGCAAATGAATTGCAACCGGAGCTGTCACTTTCATTTCTGTATATTTATCTTCAGAAAATAAGGCTCTGTATTTCTTTGAAAAGATTTGGTACCACGACAACTATGTAGAGATCGACAATGACAATGCAGATTAAGTAATAAGAACTTGGGTATGACCATCAGAAAGTGTTGCTCGATGTTGTTGTTAACAGTGGGCATGAGATTCGAGTCGACTGGGGAGCTAAGAGGTTTGTGGCATGAGATCAGGGAGTTTATAATTTGGTGACAGAAGGTAGCTTGGAGAGTAAGTATTGTAACAATAATGCAGAGATGAAGAGACAGATACCGGACATTAGAGCTGAGAGCTTTTGCATGTCCATTTTCAGACATAAATAGCAATAAGAAGGCAACAGCAAAGTAATATGGGCTTAAATGCACCTGCCTGATGTCATAAACATGACCGATACTAGCGAAGGAAGCCAGTGAGACTTGATTTAGGAAGACACTGTACAGCTGACGTGTTCCAAGAATTGTGCTCAAGTATGGCTCTATTCATAGCTGGTGACAACGATTCCTGTAAGATTCTTATTAAAAAAGGACAAAGAACGTATGTAGAAATGAAAAGCAGAAGATAACTTTTAGTTCGTGATTTGCAATTTGCAGATGGTCAGTTGTTATTACTAAAAATAATTGTGGTACAGAATACACTACAAGGCAGTACCTGTGTCTTATGTTTCTGAGAATATTTTAAATTGCTAGACTGATTGCGATTTGATAAAACGAAGAACAAGGAATTGAGCTAAACGGACGAATTAACTGTTTATGTGGGGAATAAACACTGCTGACCATTAGAACTGTAACACCAGGGTGGAAACCAGAGATTGTAAATCTTATTCTGTATATACAGTATAGCAGATTGAGTAACTGACGATATTTGTAAGGGATCTGAGGATACAGTTGGTGCGAAATTTACTATACAGTGCTGTCGTCTCTGGCCACAATGAGGTTTCGTACCTGAAAGAGTACCGAGGCGAATATGGTTCGATAACACGTGCAGGTGCGTCTTTCCTACTGCTGAAGCACCATGCCAGACTTCATCAATCGCAGTGGCTCGTGAGTGAATCAAACTGTTGTAGAAGTCTCGATAAGAGATGTACTCTAATGTATATAAGGGACGTTTAATTAAAAATATACCACATTCTCATAACTTATACTCTTGATCGAAATGACTGGGATTTGGGATTAAGGATGGAGGATGGAGGAATGCTTGGGTAGTCCATGCAGTTGTGCAAAGCTATTGGGCCACTGTGGCCTAGTGGTTAGCGCATTTGCTTAGTGAGCAGCAGACCCATATTCGAATACCAGACTTGCTACAAATTTTCATTTAGTGTGTATGTAAATACACGATAGACGTTTCGGACTTGGGAGTCTCTGGAACTATGTAGTTTCGTTTGATTATTCTCTTGAGCTGAAGTGTATCTGACAGTGGCAGTGGTTCTGAATGGTCCAGTTTAGGTAGTTCGTTGGATTTATAGTGACACTCCGAAGAAAAAAGAGTAATTCTTTTTAAGAACGAAATACATACATTTTTCACCGACTGACATTATATACTGTTTCTCGTAATGACAGAGGTGGCTCGGGAACACAAGAGAAAATGCGGCTGTGAGACCACTGACAGTTATTGCCACTTTCTTAAGTCGAATAGTACAAAATTTTCCACGTATCAAACGCGAACAAAGGCATGTGGCATGCCTAGTTGAGAGTTAGGGACAAAAATGTCGGCCGGCCGAAGTGGCCGTGCGGTTAAAGGCGCTGCAGTCTGGAACCGCAAGACCGCTACGGTCGCAGGTTCGAATCCTGCCTCGGGCATGGATGTTTGTGATGTCCTTAGGTTAGTTAGGTTTAACTAGTTCTACGTTCTAGGGGACTAATGACCTCAGCAGTTGAGTCCCATAGTGCTCAGAGCCATTTGAACCATTTGACAAAAATGTCGCTGATAACTTTCGGCGATATCGCCGTGAAACAGCGCGCTGAATGGCAATGGCGCCGCAGATGTAAGCCGCAGATATCGTTCCGTGGCAACAGACAATGGCGACGCTTCCCGAGCGCCGTCTTTGGAGTGCAAACCTTTGTCCGCTATCCGATCCTTTGCTGACACCATCCAGAGGACGAGGTGCTCCTATCTGCAAAAGTAGTTTGGTGAAAAATTTTACCTGAAATATTTAATTAATGATCATTCCATCAATGTAGATTAAATTGTAAATGTTTACTTGTTCAAAATCTTATGTCTCCGAAAGTTTTTCACCGACTATTTTAAAATTTTGGGATAATTTTCCAGTCGACTATGCACACATTTTTACATACTTCGTGAAGCACCAAATTGTATAGAAGTATGTTAAAAATAACATATAAACATTTGTTACTATATATAACATATGACACATCAGTAGGTATATAAAAAACAAGCACCTATTCGAACACAACATTGTGTAAAAATTTTAAAACATTTGTTGAAGAAATTTCGAAGATACACAGTTTTGTACACACATACATTTAGAGATAAATAAAAAATGATTCAAATACACTCCTGGAAATTGAAATAAGAACACCGTGAATTCATTGTCCCAGGAAGGGGAAACTTTATTGACACATTCCTGGGGTCAGATACATCACATGATCACACTGACAGAACCACAGGCACATAGACACAGGCAACAGAGCATGCACAATGTCGGCACTAGTACAGTGTATATCCACCTTTCGCAGCAATGCAGGCTGCTATTCTCCCATGGAGATGATCGTAGAGATGCTGGATGTAGTCCTGTGGAACGACTTGCCATGCCATTTCCACCTGGCGCCTCAGTTGGACCAGCGTTCGTGCTGAACGTGCAGACCGCGTGAGACGACGCTTCATCCAGTCCCAAACATGCTCAATGGGGGACAGATCAGGAGATCTTGCTGGCCAGGGTAGTTGACTTACACCTTCTAGAGCACGTTGGGTGGCACGGGATACATGCGGACGTGCATTGTCCTGTTGGAACAGCAAGTTCCCTTGCCGGTCTAGGAATGGTAGAACGATGGGTTCGATGACGGTTTGGATGTACCGTGCACTATTCAGTGTCCCCTCGACGATCACCAGTGGTGTACGGCCAGTGTAGGAGATCGCTCCCCACACCATGATGCCGGGTGTTGGCCCTGTGTGCCTCGGTCGTATGCAGTCCTGATTGTGGCGCTCACCTGCACGGCGCCAAACACGCATACGACCATCATTGGCACCAAGGCAGAAGCGACTCTCATCGCTGAAGACGACACGTCTCCATTCGTCCCTCCATTCACGCCTGTCGCGACACCACTGGAGGCAGGCTGCACGATGTTGGGGCGTGAGCGGAAGACGGCCTAACGGTGTGCGGGACCGTAGCCCAGCTTCATGGAGACGGTTGCGAATGGTCCTCGCCGATACCCCAGGAGCAAGAGTGTCCCTAATTTGCTGGGAAGTGGCGGTGCGGTCCCCTACGGCACTGCGTAGGATCCTACGGTCTTGGCGTGCATCCGTGCGTCGCTGCGGTCCGGTCCCAGGTCGACGGGCACGTGCACCTTCCGCCGACCACTGGCGACAACATCGATGTACTGTGGAGACCTCACGCCCCACGTGTTGAGCAATTCGGCGGTACGTCCACCCGGCCTCCCGCATGCCCACTATACGCCCTCGCTCAAAGTCCGTCAACTGCACATACGGTTCATGTCCACGCTGTCGCGGCATGCTACCAGTGTTAAAGACTGCGATGGAGCTCCGTATGCCACGGCAAACTGGCTGACACTGACGGCGGCGGTGCACAAATGCTGCGCAGCTAGCGCCATTCGACGGCCAACACCGCGGTTCCTGGTGTGTCCGCTGTGCCGTGCGTGTGATCATTGCTTGTACAGCCCTCTCGCAGTGTCCGGAGCAAGTATGGTGGGTCTGACACACCGGTGTCAATGTGTTCTTTTTTCCATTTCCAGGAGTGTATTTGTGTATTTGAGATCTTCAATATCTGTAAGTTTTTCACTGAAGGCTTAGAAATTTTGACAGAACGTCTGATTCAAATCTGCGCGTGTTTTTATACACCTACTAGACGTCCATATACAGTATACAAATATATACGTAATAAATGCCCGGGCGTCAATAACAATGAAATATTCGTTTGTATAAATTCGTAAATCTCCGAAAATTCATCACTAATTCCTTTCAAATTTTGACACAAGACTGCACATGAATATGCATGTCTTTTTTCTACCTATGTTAATTATATGTAATACATAAATAAATGTGTAGTATATAAAAGGGGGAACGTTCTTACCAAATATCTTGGAAAGATCTTTTTCCTTTAAATTTCTTATTCTTAGAATACTGCTACAGAATATGCAGTAAAAATGAACAAGGTCGAGATCAGAAAGAGAGGTGAAGAGGAGTTGCGCAGATGGGTTGAAGAAAATGAAACTAGGAAGTGGAAATTAGGAAACAGACAGAGAGAGAGGGGGAGAAGAATACTGCTGTCAAAGAGATGGAGAGGAGGAGGTGGACAGAGGCAGGTAGAGATGGAGATTAGAACGTAGGTGTTATTCACATACACATTAGAAACGTGTGCTTCCTCTCTTCTTTTTTTTCCATTTAACTAGACTCAGCCACAACAAAGCAAGGTCCGGCGTAAACTGGTCTTTAAATATAAATACATTTCCAACTGTTTAAAGAATGCACTTACTTTACAATGTACAGTTATCCGAAACTGATTTCTTAGATCAAACTAAATGTTTACCCTGTTTTTGGTGGTAATCAATAACTTTCTGTCGTAATATCCAACCATACCCTCGTTCATCTCCCTATTTTGGCAGCTTCCATCTTCTGTTACCATGTAGCTCCTTACTCATCTCCACAAACTCCAATAAGTATTCTAACACAACTTTTATCAGCTTCCACTTACTGATCCATAACTCCACGTAGATATCTATGCATCCTCCCACCTACTGACCCTTGTCCTCCTTTTTCTCTCCCATCTGGAAATTACGATCAGTTCCTACAACTTCCATTCGACACCTTCAACTTCCTATCTACATGAAACACCCGTAACGCCCTGAGAGTACTAACTTTGCAACTGGCCCATAAACCCAATACAAAACTCTTGCTACCAATATTGCTTTACTTCTTATGAATACAGTCATTCATCCATTTGCGGTAACAACTGTCAAACAAAGATTTTTCGTCCTGAGAACTGAACCAACTGACTGGCAATACAAATCTAATTATTCATTAATCTGCAGTTTATTAATTCCATCAGACACAGTTTTGGTAAATACAGTTTCAAGTATTTTTCATATAGTTCATATATCATCTACTACAGCTTTATGACTAATGTCAATTATTTAGGTTAGTTGGCTCTTATTCATGTTGAAAACTTTGATTTTTTTTGTAGAACGCATCATTCTGCTTTCATTGCTGATTTAATAGTATTTGTCAATTAGAAACTTCTTGAGATATTCTAAGCATGTTGACTCACCCAGGAGAAAAATCAAAGGTACTCTTCTGCAAATAAGAAATCTTCCAATCTGACAATTTTCCATTCAGCATAAATGAAGGAAACTCACATCACGTGCATTAATGCTTACGTTGTTGGCACGATTCTGCACATTTAAAAGATGCAGTTCTTCTTAGAGGACTTCAGCTAGGTTATACGAGGTTCTGCCGCTTCATGTATGATTGGTACAGAAGGTCTGGTCATTATGAACACAATAAACATGCTATGAAGAATGTTAAAAATGTACCACCCATAATATTCAAGCTTCTCTGGAGCTGAATGGTTACTATAGCTACCTTAGGTGCAGAACGACATGAGTTCGATTCGGTACTTCCTCAGACTTTTCTGGTGTACGGACATCTGAAAAGGGATTCATTCAGCCTTTTGAGCCATATTTGGAGCTGCATTAATAAAGATGAACCTGATGTCACCAAAGTTCATTTAATGATAATAATTGCTGGATTGATTGAGGACTTGCTAATAATATTGCCTTGCAGGCAGCAGTAAACCAGCCAGAACAGGCCTGTGTCATAATCTGTGAATCGCTGTTACTATACTGCACTCCTTCAAATTCAAAGAGAGTTTTCCTCCTTTCACTACATCCTAAACTGGGTTTGACCAAAACAATTTAGTAAATGTAGTAAGTCATGAGGGAATAGCATTTCAGAACATGTCGATTAAATTTCTACAAGTTACTGCATCAAAAAAAAATCGCAGTCGAACTGAAATAAGGGATCAAGGGAATGACAAAAATTTTTGTGAGTTATGTGATATTATTTTTGCAGTGACCAGCTGCAGATATTGTGTGATTGCTTTGATAAGGTCTCATTCTTCATCATTCTTAAACATAAGATAATTGAACAGTTTAAATAATTAATATAGTATACATCAACATATACTGATTGTCAGACTCATCGTTAATTTTAGCACATCTGTTACAAAACGTGGGACAGTCTTTCTTTGCTTCCACTCAGCTTCACAGAAGCCACGAGAGAACCAAATAGTTCCACATCTTTTAATTTATTAGAAGACAACTGAAAGTGACGCATTGGCACAGATAAAATCGCTCTAGTGAGCACTTAATCGGTAATAAAGGACACTTGAAGGGAAAAATAAAGTCTAAAACGTTACATAAAACACTGAAATTAGAAAGAACTCAGTCATATTTCAGGAGAGTCTCTACAAGTATATGGCAATGCAGAATGGGATGTATCTAAACAAGTTATTGACATTTTTTTAATGACTACAGCATCTGCTGAGACAGGACTTGTCGACTGTATGAGTAATTAGGACTGCAATATGTGATTTAGAAAACATTTCCTCTATAAGTATTTCGACTATTTTCCCAATAACCTGATGAATGTGAATGATAAGCATGGCGAGAGACTCAACCAAAGATTCCCTAACATCGACTGCACTGCCAAGGCAAAGAAAATCCTGAAATATTTTCAGATTACTTTTGGCAGCTTAAAAATGAGACCGCAATACATGACATATGTCAACATCATATTCATAAAGATTCTGTTTTGATTGTTTGATAGTGCAGTTTCAGAAGACAGATAAAATGTTTTCTTAGCTTGTTTATATGCTTTAAGATACAAATGGAAAATGGGATATAGTAACTCTAGTAGCTGCATTACAAATAATGTACTATATGTAGGGGAGAGGGCTCTACTTCGGTACACTTCACAGACTTACACCTCTAGTCAACCATGTAGAACATGTTTAATATATTTTTATATTCTGTTTTTAAATGACAGAGTTCATAATTTTATATCCTCCATCCTGTCCTCAAATTGCAAAAAATACTCTGGAATATTAAGAGTTATTCCGGAAGTTAAAACACATTCTGATTCACAACATCGTATGTAGCTAGGAACAAATATTTGATTGGAATTTAAAGTCATTACAGTAGAGAAAATCTTTTCAATACTGTAGCAACTGTTTATATGTTACATTATTTGCCTGCTAAGCACCTATAATCAGTAAGTGAAATAATACTAAGCAAAAGTATTATCGACCACCATTTACTAGAATGATAAATTTAGAAATAACCCATCAAGTCTCATTAAAGAGAGAAGATGTCAGAAACCTTAATAACTATGTTGTGCAGTGCAGACCATTTTGAGACATGCAGTATGACTCAGTGACAAGTACCAGTAGTTATGTGGAGCCATGGCGACTTCAGTGGCGATGGGTTTCTCGGTTGAGGATCCATGATGCCAACAGTCTATTCAAGGTCGTCCCAAAGATTTTCGATTTGATTTAAATCCAACGAGATGTGTGGCTAGGGGAGTAGAGAAAACTCGTCATGGTGCTCTCTGAACTGTTCATGTACTCTTCAAGCTGTATAACATCTGGCATTATCCTACTGACAGATGTAATTGTGCCAAGGTAAAGCAAACTGTATGTAGGGATGGACTTGTTCCCCAATGGAGATGAATGCTTCAACTGATACATTGTGCCTTCTCAAGTGACGAGATCACCCGGGAAATGGCATAAAAATAATCTCCACGCCATAACACTCCCCCTTTGTGTGCTTTCAGAGATTTCAGGCCTTAAACGACAAAGGATATGTGTCCAATGGAGCATAAAATGTGATACAACAAGACAGGCCAGCTGTCGCTACTCACTAGACGTCATGTTGCGGTATTGGTCTTCAAATTCCAGCCTTCGTTGGTAATGAACAGCAGTCACATTGATTGCAGGAAAAGGGTGCCTCCTGCACAGGCACACACAAAGCATCGTTCGCTGGAGGCCATTCAGGGGAGATGTCGTTGGTAGCTCTGTGGTTCATCTGGGAGGTCAATTGCTCAAAAAGTGCATGTGTGCTTGCTAGTACACATCTTCGCAGCCACTGTTCACACCTGTCGTCTGTCACCCCTGGTGCGCCACAGCTGCCCCAACATCAGTTTTGGATAGCGTCATTTTGACATGAAACTAGTATCTATGAGCTGATTCTGGCTTAAAGAGCAAATTTTTTTTAAAAATTCTCATTTGGAGAAGCCAAAATTTTAGTTTCACGATTTCCCCTGCTCAGAAATGTATACATCAACAAACTAAATTTACAATTATTTAAAAAATCAAAATAAAATTAGTTTTTCTCCTTATGAATTGTCAAAACCTCATCTATTCATCTCATCGATTGAAATTTTAATTAAAATCTCAAAGGAATATTTTAACCAGAAACATTTTACATTTAAAAAATTTAAAATTTTAATGTATAAAAAAAACAAAACAAATTGTACTCCAAACCTGAGCTATATCAAACCTTAGAAAATTATGTTAAAGAAAAAATGGAGTAAGTTATGCTGATTTGGAAAACTGTTGTAAAGGATATGGTTATTCAAATGCAACTAGATAAGATCTAGAGAAATATATTTATTATATTAATATGAAAGAAATTTAGAAGAGAGAACTAAGAAATAAATATATAAATGATTTTCACAGAATTTGTCAAACAAGAAAATTACAAAAATTACAAATTTAATAAAGAAAAATTAATCTCTCTTATTGGAAATTCTGGTGACAATAATGTCCATGAATTGAATAAAAAAGTCTTCAAAAGAACTTAATGAAATCTAGAGAGAGAAAAAACTAAAAAAATTTATAAGCTCAATAAAATAATTAATCAATTTGATAAAAAAATCTGTGGACAATATTAATTATATCAATTAAGAGAATTATTTTCAAAAGCATCTAGTACATAAATATCAAGAAATAAACAAAACAATTATCAGAAAAAGTTACCTTCTTTCCATGTTTTGGATGATGACTATTTTTTTAAATCACCTAAACTAATTAATAGGAAATCTTCTGCTCTTAAAATGAGAATAATAACTTATGAAGTTAATAATGTTAATAATATTATTGAATGATAAAAATTTTTTAATCAGATTATAGATGAAGGAATCACTATATTTAAGAATATTTTCATACAAAGGAGATCATCGTAAAAATAAAGATGAATTAAGAACTTAATGTAAATAGAAGAAATAATGTTTTATTCAGAACAACTGAATTAGAAGATTATTATCAAAAATCATAAAATAAACCATTAAGTAATCTGGAATAAATGCAAAGAAAAAACCTGGTTTCTCTTTATTATATATTAATAGCTTAGAACTGATGGTTATTAGACACAAACCAATTTATGGCTCTCCTTCTACCGATTTACCAAAAACGTCTAAATAAGCAAGCCACAATTAATGTAAAAAATTCACATCCAAAATGTTTTCTTTATTCAATAAAATCAGCTCCATATCCAGGAAAGAGTTAGTAATTATAAAATATTTGTTTAGATTAAATAAATTTTTGAAAGGAAAGAAACAATTTTCCTTTTAAGTTAACAACAAATCGTAATTTTATAGTCAAATATTTCAATTAATGTTGATGCTTATGACGAAAAATTTATTGTATATCCTTCTCAACATAAAAAAAGACAAGAAAATTCTAGAAGAAAATAAATTTTCATTAATTTTGGTTAAGAATCGTTTTACATTAATTAGTTTACAATTAAAAAATGGATAGGAAATTATCGTCATGATAGATGTTTAATATATTTTTATCCATAAAGAAGTTAGACAATCAGGTAAATGTTTGCTAAGAATAAAGAGAAGCAAAAATAAAAATGTCTAATAGAGTTTAAAAGAATTAATTTGTTAATTATAAAAATTCATTACAAGCACCCTTTGCAATTTTCGAATTTCTTGTAAGAGATATAAACAAATACTGAAAATGTTTTTATTAATAAATAATAGAATCATATTACATTCTCATTTAGTTATTGTTAAATATTATAATGAAGACTACAAAAATTTATGTATGCCGATAAAGACTACACCAAAAAAATTCATTCACATATTATTCAGACTTACATATTAGGGACGGTATAGCTACCATTGTTGTGCCCCTCTCATCTCTTTCTTTCTCCTCTCCATCTTAGCTTCGAATTTTACCATTCTATTTCTCTTCCTCTATCTACCTCTTCTATATCTCTTTCACCCCATTCTATCGTCTTATGTCTCTGCTTGATGAGAATAACTCTACAAGCTGCAAGAATATAACGAGAAAATTCCCAACTAGCAATAGGACTGACATTCATAATAGAAAAATGTGTTTACTTTCATATACATAGTCATTACTATTATTATTAATATTATTATTTTTATTATTCTTGATTGTTATGATTATTTTTTGATTGTTATTATTATCATTGTACTACGTTTATAATCTCTATTTTTTTCTTTAACATTAATACTGTATAACATGTTATATGTCGTTAATGTTCAGTAGAAACTGAAATTCGTTGAATCTGGTTAGGTGTAAGAGAGGGCCTGAAGGCCCTAATCTTGCCGGGTAATATAAATGCATAAATAAATAAATAATACAAAAATCTAGAGAAATTAAGGACAATATATTGTTCAAATGTTCCAGTGGTAAGACAAAGGAGGATAAAAAAATTTTCAAATGTGGAAATTTGTTTTATTTGGGAACAATAATTTACTAATAGAGAAATATGTTAAAGATCATGGTCACTGAATCGGAAAATATCGAGGAACTGCTCACAAAGTGTGTGATCTTGATTATAAAACACAAATTTTATTCCAATTTATTTCAGAATTTAGCAAATCATGGGGTTGATTTGTTTATCAAAGAATTAGCACTAAGTAATTAGGTAAATTAACACCATAAAATTTTTTAATCATAACAACTGTACAAGTCTGTTTTTGAGGTAAAGGAGTTATTAATACATCTGTTCCTTTGTATTCATTTCCACCAATAATTAATTGATATCCATTGACTTCAAGTGGTAATGTATCAACATATTTAAAAATACCAACAGTTGCTAATCAAAAAACTTCATCTTTACTATAATTAATATTCTCTAACAATCTTTCACTAACATGTATGTTTTTAGCTTCTGTATCCATTACCTTTTTAACAATGCCTATCTTGTTTTTACTTTTAGTCTCTTCTTTTTACTTACACAGTATATCGTGTATCTCTGATTCACTTAATATATAATTATGTTGTAAACGTTCATAAGATTTCACCTTCTGTATAATGGTAATATAGAATCATTTGTTTTTCAGCTTCTCTGTTTTATTCAGTCACCTAAACCCACAATCCCTCGTTCTATTGCATCTGTTTTAAATGTTTCATATTCTCTTCCTGGTTGCTTTTTCCAGTTTTAAAACTCTTCTTTTAATTGTTATTTGACTTTTCCAGTTTGTTCAGCGTTTAAGACAGATTCTGCACCATATTTTTAAACGGGTATCA
The DNA here is from genome assembly GCF_023898315.1 of Schistocerca nitens. NCBI lineage: Eukaryota > Metazoa > Arthropoda > Insecta > Orthoptera > Acrididae > Schistocerca > Schistocerca nitens. The sequence goes on along the minus strand of NC_064620.1, from coordinate 193,908,604 downwards.
AGGATAAAATACAATAGCAATTTTTTTCAATGTTCTCCATTTTTAATATTTCCATTCAATGTTTTTATTTTCCCTGTTTGTATGTTTAACTTTGACATTCAGTGTTTGTAAGTTTTATGTTTACATACAACAATTGTATGTTTTATGTTAATGATTAATGGTTTTATGTTTACCATTTAATGTTTAGAAAATTATATGTCATTAATAACTTTTACTGTCTCATTCCAACATTTACTATACAATTCCATAAAACTGTCAAATTTCAAAACTTCACAGACAAATTCATGATAAATATGAATTCAATTTGTATAATCGTTTCTGAAAATATTAAGAAAGTTAGATTACCTTGAACTAATACATTTCGTATTTTTGAATAAGTTTAAGCTAAGTAAAAAACATCTGTTTCTTTATGTCTAACTCCAGCAAAATTTTCTCTAAATGTATCTTGATTTTCAAGAATGAAATCATCACAGACTACATCTGAATGATATTCACATTCATCTAATGGAATCATTTCTTCATTATCTTCAGAAAAAGTTGTAATTTTTTCATTGACTCTACCTTCAATTATTTCACCATTTTCATAGATGTTTGCTTAATCTGAATTTACAGAGGATATAGTTGTTTATCCACAGCAACTTTGTCCTATTATTGAAATTAGTAAAGTTAACCCCACTATATTTTTCATAAATTCTTATTGTTTGTTCCCATGCTGTCATTTTTTTAGATACATTTTTAAATATAAATTAGTACATTATTTCAACTGAGTGATAATTAATCTGTTCGGAAAAATCGATTAACAGTTTCAATAGAACAAACTATATAAAAATGTTTCACTAGTTGGTTTTTATTCAACTTTTTTAATTCCAAATATTACATTGAATAGTATCAAATTGTACACTGATGACGAAACAATAGAAATATCTGTTGTTCAATATAGTTTGAAAAATTTACAAAAATTCATTCAATCGAAAACCCTAATTTACACATTAAAGAATACAAAATTTTAAATAGAATTTTTATTGAACTTGATATTAAATTATTTATTTATAAATGAGATTGCACAAGTAAAATTTTTGGATTTAAAATTAAATTACCAAAGGTAATGAAAGAGAATTGGTCATAAAGTTTTTAAAATATCTCCATTTGATGTACTAAATATTACTTTTAATCTAGCTGGTGCAATGTTTGATAAACATAATGATCAATTTCATAGAGAAGTGATACTACGTCTTCACTTAAAGGATGTGCGCAATTATGAGGACCAATATTTTATTAACCATTTTATCCCATATATATTCCAATTTTTGATACTATTCAACATTTATTACTTTCTGTCACTGACGAAAATTATAACTTGATTGATTTCAATGGTACTTGTGTAACAGTAACTTTAAAAATATCTTCATAATTTTTTTCTTAATAAATCATAAACAAAACTGTCAGTTATCAATTTTACTCACTTCCTATTAATGAGGAAACTAAAATAATTTCAGTCTTCCTTACTAGTGGACAGAAATTAATATTAATATATGTAATGGTTGCATTCATCCTAACAATTCACACTATACATATCCTTCAATGTGATTCACATATTGGAATGGTTTTTTTGAGCATATGATGATAAATCGAATATTAACCTAATTCATAGCTATGTGTTAAAATTGATGAATGTTAGAACAGTTAAAACATCAAACAATATTAGTATATTAGAATAGAACATCCATTTATTTCTTCATCAACTCTTATTTGATTGGCTTCATCTCTATGAAATGAATTAAATATGCAAGGACATATTTTTAACAATGATAAAATTAAAATCAAACAAAGTTAAGTATATCATGCACTGGAATTACTTTAATGATTTTTTAAGAATTTTAGAGAAATAATTTTGTAAGGAGAAAAGGTCAAGAAGGTTCTATTTTTCGATAGACTACTTATAATGATAACGGTGAACTTCTGAAAGAAGATAAGATTGGTGTAAAAAGTATCAAAATTCGTATTCCTGTTGTTATATATGAGCCAAAATATTCGTTTGAACTAGAACCAGAGAAACTGAAAAATTCAACAATTACAATTTCTTTCTTTCAACTACAAACAATTTAATTTTTCTGGATTAAATGGAAAAGAAATATTAAACCAGATATTACTAATACTGCTGAGTTTTATATGCCTTACAGTTAAATAATTCTTTCTTCGTTTTTGTTAAATTACAATGTATTTATGAAAAATGGAGGAAGTGAAGATTTTCCTGAACAGTTAAGGACTCTTGATTCAGTGAACAAATTTTTAAAAATATTAAACGATTTATTGCACCAAAATAGCCATTATAGTTATACATTAGATTACAATCATTTGAGAGTGCATTAAAAGGATGTATTGAGTGTCTGCATAATTCTTAGTAGTAGATTACATTCAGTGCAGGTATTGTAACAGATTATCATTTGAACAATTTATTGCATAGTCCCTAATTGATCTGGTTATCTTGTTGCATATTTCAATATGGTATCTCTCAAAAGACTGTCCACATAGTGTACACTTGGCAGTTCGTGGTATGTTGTATTTGCACAAATTCCTGGTGGAATCCGTGTACTGCGAGTCTTGTAATTATGTGTCTCATCTCAAAATTTGCTGCTGTCCAAGTGCGGTCGATCATGGCACCGAATCCATAGAATTCCGTTGGTACTTCCTCTCTTTTCTTGAGAAGTGATCTTAGTAGGTTCTCCGATGCTGATGTGTTGGGAAGTAAGAACCTTGTCCTTAGATGCTCTATGAGGAAAGATTCTTGTGTGAGAAGGTAGACTAATCTTGATCTTTTGGTTTTTGCTACCTATAATGGTGTTTTGATATAGGTTGCTTTTACTCTTTCCAATGTATCTAAGTTCTTTTCATTTAGATGTATCCATCTGATTTCTATCCCATAAGCCAGTATCGGTATTATTTTTGATTTGAAGAGTGCCATAGCTGTGTCCAGATTTAGTGTTCTGATGGAACTTATTTCGTTTAACACTCTGATGGCTTGTGTCGCTTTCTCTGTTGTGTGTTTAGTGAAGCACTTTGGGGACGGCTGGTTTGTTATCCCTAGATATTTGTTATCTGTTGTGATAGATAGTAGCTTCCCTTGTAGTGCAATTCTTGTCGTTTTATGGATTTGCCCACGTGCTCTGAATACCATCATTTCCGTCCTGTCGGTGTTGATTACGAACTTGTGTTTTGTGTACCATTATTACACGTCTTCTATAGTCTCCTGTAGTTTCTTTAAGTTTTTTGAGCCTATCACAATGTCGTCCACTTAGGCATATGCTTCGACATCTTCTTCTTGAGCGATTTCAATAATGTCCTTTGCTGCCACAATGAACAGGAGCAGGCTTAGTGGGTCTCCTTGGGGTACTCCGTTTATTTGCCTTATTGGTTCAGACAGGTCGAGGTTGTCCGTGATCCTTATCTCGTTCCATTCATTTATGGAATTTATGATCCTCGTCCAGACGCTGTCTCCTCCCAGGGTATTGTCAAGCATCCATTTTACTAATGATCGATTGAGGAGGTCGAAGGCCTTTGTGAAGTCTATGAATACAGCATAATATTTTTCCATCTTATCAATGGTTTCCCATATGTTTTTTAAAAGGAGCTCCACTGCTGTGATAGTGGATGTTTTTCCCCTGAACCCGAACTGAGATTCTGGGAGGTGGTCTTCCAAAGTGTGTCTTATTCTTCCTGTGATTAGTTTTGTGAATACCTTAAAAGGGTTGTTTTCCAAGGCTATTTCTCTGTATTTGTTTGTGTCCTTTGGGTCGCCCTTCCCTTTGTACATCACCCTTACTATTGAATTTGTCCACTGGCCTGGGATTTTTGTTGTTTCAATGCATTTGTTATAAAGTATGTGGGGACCAGACTGGCATCTCTTGCAGTGTGACCTCTTGACTTGCTACCTATGTTCCTTCTCTACCATCTTTGTTGAGAATGTCTTTGAAATGTCTCGTCTATTCTTCCATGCTTATATAGTGTGACTGCGCCTGCTTTTTAAAAGCTTTTGATATTCGTAGAGGTTTTATAAGAACAAACAAATTAAATAACGATATAAATATAAATCCATAAAATTTTATTCCAATTTAAGCTATCAATCTCACAGATATAAGAACCAATATTTTAACTACTCAGGAGAAAACAATGAAACTAAGTGCCTTTTTCAATGAAAATCTAGTAAATCATACAATTGCACATATAATTGTCTATGGTAAAAATAATTTAACTTTTGAGTCATAACATAGAAATTTAACTCAACATTTTAATTGTATAAATGAATGACAAATTGAAAATATATTTATTTCGAAATTTTAATCATTTGATCAAATGTTTTGAAATTGTAAATTTTAAAATTTTTAAAAAATTTTTCAACTTGAAACATTTAAATTTTTAATTTCAAAAATTTTGAAAACTTAAATTGTTTCCTATATAAATAAAAGGAAAAATAAATGAGCTTGAATAACTTCACTAATAACCTATTAAATGAACTAAACTGTTACAGTAACGTTTATACAGAAGTGTTCACTAAATTATCAGTGCTAAAAAAAGACCAAACGTTGCAAATATTTCAAAAGCTGAAATTTTGACAGCTAAATATGGAAAAATCTTTTATTATTTTTACTTAAAAATATAAAATTACTCTATCAGATTGTTATACTAAAATCTCTTGAGAAGATGATGGCAAATTAGGAAAAAATTGTTGTATTAAAATCTATGTATCAAGTAAAAGACAAAATAAAGATCGTTCTGTTCATGGTGCTGAATTTCCTTGTTTTTTTAGAATTTTGTTTTTTGCCGAATTTAATTTTTTTAATTTTAAGTTGTAATTGAATAATTCTATTTTCAGTTAAAATAAAATTTCTTTGGCTCATCTAAATAAATTTTTATGTGAGGTAAACATCAAAACTAAAATCTTGGTTTTCAATCTGAAAATTTTAATAAAGTATTCTCTCTGAGCTACAATAGGCATGTAGATACTGCTCATGCATTGGTTATACTTTAACGCTAATGGCATACAGACAGTTTACTAAACCAGTATATATATTGTGCATAAATAAGTGAAAAGATCCGTTACTGCAATATTACATGATACCAGAATACTGGAAGTGTATGTACGGAGCGACTTAAATTGGAGTAGCCACATAAAAATAATTGCATATAAGGCAGATGCCACAGAGATTCATTGGCAGAATTCACAGGATGTGTAGTCCAACCACAAAGGAGGTGACTACAGACGTCTAGTTCGACCAGTTCTTGAATATTGCTCATCTGTGTTGGGTTCGCAGCATATACGTTTGATACAGTAAACAGAGAAGATCCAAAGTAGTGTAACAAGTAAATTTACGAGTCATGAAAGTGACGGAAATTCTCAACAGGCTCCAGTGGCGGATATTAGAAAAATGGTGTTACTTAACACAGCATTGTTTTCTCTTAAAATTCCAAAAGCTGACGATTATAGAAGGGTCAACCAATGTATTACTTCCCTTTCAGAACACCAAGAAGATAAAATTAGAGATATTGGAGCTCAGACATGCATAACAAAAATCGTTCTTTTTATGTGTATCATGCACGACTGGTACTGGTGAGGTGGTATGTGACCGTGGTACAGAAAGTACGCTCCAACCCACGCCACTAGGTGGCTTGTGGAGTGTGCATGTAGATGGAGAAGTAATTTGGTGCTGTGATTTGGTTACGTTAGGAGTTTAATGGGTAGCCAAAGATGAATGGCAATACTGGAAACAAGAGTTTGTTATGTTCCAAAATGATAGTCTACTTGTCAGATAGTATGGTGCTGCACTACATTGTGGAAGTAAATTTGAATGTTAGTCACCGATATCTGGAAAGTCGTGAGTATGCAATTATTTTTTATTTACTAGGTACTAATATATGAATGTGTTGTCTTGGCTCAGAAGTTTGATAAATCGAAAGGAGCATTCCATATGCGAATTTCTAAAACACAATGAATCACTCCAGCTGAAGTGCTTTGTTGGCTTTTGGAAAATTCAAAGGGACCTAGGGAGGTGGCCAACTAAATATGCTTTGCCAAAACTAATCACGACAAATACGTATCGCTAGTATGGGACAAACAGGGCTGTACATTTGCTCATTCAAACATTATCCAGCAAGTTGTTTAATTTACTGAGAGCAAGTTCTCTGTGACGCATCCGTGGAATGAATTTGAGGTACCTTGTCCATAGCAGTCGGTATTTTGCGTGAATGAGGAACTAGTTATCTTTCATAAGAATAGTATTTTCTGATTCCTTCAATATGCCAATAGATAGTTGCCTTCGACGTAATTCATTATTTTCGAACATAACATATGTTCCAAAGTCCTACTGCATATCAGCGTCAGTGATAAAGACCCTTAATTCAGCGGATTACTCCTGTTTTCTTTATAGAGTATCGGTGTGATCTGTGCAACGCTCCAGTATTTAGGTACGGAACTTTCCTTGAGCGAACGGACCAGATGACTTTTTACATTAAGTGAATTAAGCTGCTTCGATACACCACGGACATCTATTTCTAAGTTACTCATGTTGGCAGCTTTTTCTAATTCAAATTTAGGAGCACTGACCAATTGTTAGCAGTCAGACCTCAATATGTTGTTCATAAATCGTTGAATTTCTTAGAAGCAAAGGTAGCATCTGACATACACTCCTGGAAATTGAAATAAGAACACCGTGAATTCATTGTCCCAGGAAGGGGAAACTTTATTGACACATTCCTGGGGTCAGATACATCACATGATCACACTGACAGAACCACAGGCACATAGACACAGGCAACAGAGCATGCACAATGTCGGCACTAGTACAGTGTATATCCACCTTTCGCAGCAATGCAGGCTGCTATTCTCCCATGGAGATGATCGTAGAGATGCTGGATGTAGTCCTGTGGAACGGCTTGCCATGCCATTTCCACCTGGCGCCTCAGTTGGACCAGCGTTCGTGCTGAACGTGCAGACCGCGTGAGACGACGCTTCATCCAGTCCCAAACATGCTCAATGGGGGACAGATCCGGAGATCTTGCTGGCCAGGGTAGTTGACTTACACCTTCTAGAGCACGTTGGGTGGCACGGGATACATGCGGACGTGCATTGTCCTGTTGGAACAGCAAGTTCCCTTGCCGGTCTAGGAATGGTAGAACGATGGGTTCGATGACGGTTTGGATGTACCGTGCACTATTCAGTGTCCCCTCGACGATCACCAGTGGTGTACGGCCAGTGTAGGAGATCGCTCCCCACACCATGATGCCGGGTGTTGGCCCTGTGTGCCTCGGTCGTATGCAGTCCAGATTGTGGCGCTCACCTGCACGGCGCCAAACACGCATACGACCATCGTTGGCACCAAGGCAGAAGCGACTCTCATCGCTGAAGACGACACGTCTCCATTCGTCCCTCCATTCACGCCTGTCGCAACACCACTGGAGGCGGGCTGCACGATGTTGGGGCGTGAGCGGAAGACGGCCTAACGGTGTGCAGGACCGTAGCCCAGCTTCATGGAGACGGTTGCGAATGGTCCTCGCCGATACCCCAGGAGCAACGGTGTCCCTAATTTGCTGGGAAGTGGCGGTGCGGTCCCCTACGGCACTGCGTAGGATCCTACGGTCTTGGCGTGCATCCGTGCGTCGCTGCGGTCCGGTCCCAGGTCGACGGGCACGTGCACCTTCCTCCGACCACTGGCGACAACATCGAGACCTCACGCCCCACGTGTTGAGCAATTCGGCGGTACGTCCACCCGGCCTCCCGCATGCCCACTATACGCCCTCGCTCAAAGTCCGTCAACTGCACATATGGTTCACGTCCACGCTGTCGCGGCATGCTACCAGTATTAAAGACTGCGATGGAGCTCCGTATGCCACGGCAAACTGGCTGACACTGACGGCGGCGGTGCACAAATGCTGCGCAGCTAGCGCCATTCGACGGCCAACACCGCGGTTACTGGTGTGTCCGCTGTGCCGTGCGTGTGATGATTGCTTGTACAGCCCTCTCGCAGTGTCCGGAGCAAGTATGGTGGGTCTGACACACCGGTGTCAATGTGTTCTTTTTTCCATTTCCAGGAGTGTATGTCAAAGTAGTGTGACAGGGAAACCTTAAGTTGAAGTATATTAGTAACCTCAAGGGCAATGTCTGTAAGCCAATGAGGCTCACAATAATATCTACCCTCCACACACCTCTGTGAAGTGCATGACAAAGGGCAGCCGTTATTAGCACTACTTCCTTTTTAATTCATGTATGGAAAGTGGGAGGAATAATTACGTAAGAACTCCTGCGTGTGTTGTAACTAGCCTGATGTTGTACTCGCGATTCCTTTGGAAGTGGTGCGCAGTGAGTTTAGGAAAATCCTATATTCCTCAGCGTCAGTTCTTGAAACGTTGTAACTCTGCAGTCGTGAGATAGTTTCGTCAGTCTTCAGTTGTCTCCCAGTTCATTTTATCCACCATCACCTGACACTCTCCTATGGGTCAAACAAGCCTGTTTCCATTTGTGCTGCCTTCCTTTTTACGTGTTCAATATCCCCTGTGGGTTAGATATAATGGCACACATTTGGTATCATCAAAGTATACGGGCTTGAAGAAGGCGTTGACGCAATGTCGAAACTAGTAGCAAAATATTATTGAAATTTTAGGTACAGCTGGAGGAGTTTAATTTTTAATAAAAACAAATAGTTGAGTCTTTGTATTTCGTATCCCTGCAAATGTGGACTGGCACAGTCTAGTAATGAGTCGTAGATACTGCAGTTTTTCGGAACTACTTTTTCGTTTTGTGATGTGCATGGTTTTCCTATTATTAACATTTAAAGCAAGTTGCCAAAATTTGCAATTATAAACTTTAACATAATCAGAGAGAATATTTATGCAGAATTTTTCAGACAGTATTTATTTGTATTTTAGACGGTACTTATTGCTGCAAGTTCGTCATACAAGAACACCAAAATCAGCGAAACACGTATCTGAGATTACTTCCACATATGTCGATAACATAATGCGTTCTACCTGCCTAAAAATCGTCAGTGTAGACACAAATCTCGCTTGATAACCCATTCTATAGTACTTGAGATAGGACTATTCATCTTTGGGTTGACAGTGAGTGAGATTTTGTCTGGTAGTCAATAAGTACTGCATCTGCCTGACTGCCTCCATCAACGATTATCAGGATGGTATGTGAGAAAAGTGAGTTTCGCATGTCCAAAGTTTTAGGAACTCACGTTGGTTGTAATGGACGTAGTCGTTTTGTTCGAGATACCACATTACGTTTCGGCTCATAATATGTTATAAGATGTCACAGATGTGAAATGCAACATGCCGTAACAACGGAGGGGTGTAGCGTGTGTTAAGAGGCTAGGCAAACGTGTGGTTCCTAAAGAGGGGCAGCAGCCTTTTCATTAGTTGCAGGGTCAACAGTCTGGACAATTGATTGATCTGTCCTTGTAACAACAACAAAAGTGGCCTTGCTGTGCAAGTACTGCGAATGGCATGCAACTCTACTATGTGGTTAACTGATAATAGCATTATCTTTGTTAAAATATTCCGGAGGTAAATGAGTCCCACATTCGGATCTTAGGGCCAGGACTAGTCAGGATGACGTCCCCATCAGGAAAAACAAAACTGGCATTCTACGGATTAACTGGACAGGTAGGTTAGAAAATTTAAAAAGGGAAATGGATTGGCTGAAGTTATATATAGTGGCAATTAGCCAAGTTGGCTGGCGGGAAGGACTGGACTCTGATCGGATGAATACAGGTTTATAAATACTAAATGAAATAGGGGTAATGCACGAGTAGGGTTAATAATGAACAAGAAAATAGGAACGCAGGTAAGCTAATACGAACAGCATAACGAACGCATTATCCAAGCCAATATACACAGGAAATCCGCACCTATCACACCAGTAAAAGAGTATGTGCTAACTAACTCTACAAATGATGAGGAGATTTAAATATGTAATGATATTATTCAGTTAGTTAAGGGAGACGAAACTTTAATCGTGATGGGGGTCTGGGATTCGATAGTAGAAATGGGGAGAGAAGGAAAAATAATAGGTAAATATGTACTGGAGGAAAGGAATGAAACAGGAAGCCGCCTGGCAGAATTTTTCACAGAGCATAATACACTGAAACGCCAAAGGAACTGATATAGGCTCGCGTATTCAAATACAGAAATACGTAAGCAGGCAGAATACGGCGCTGTGGTCGGCAACGCCCATATAAGAAAACAAGTGTCTGCCGCAGCAGTTACATTGGTTACTGCTGCTACACTGGCAGGTTATCGAGATTTGAGTGACTCTGTACGTGGTGTTGAAGTAGGCGCACGAGCGAAAGAAACAGCATTCCGATGTAGCGATGAAGTGGGGATGTTTTCTTACGACGATTTCACGAGTGTACCGTAAATATCAGGAATCCGATAAAACATCAAATCTCCGATATCGCTGCTGCCGGGAAAAAATATTCCAAGGACGGGACCAATGACGAGTAGACTGAAGAGAATCATTCAACGTGACACAAGTGCTACCCTTACTCAAGTTGATGCAGATTTGAATGATGGACCATCAATAAGTATTAGTGTGCGTACTATACAACGAAACATCATCCATATGGGCTTTCAGAGCCGAAGACACACTCATGTACCCTCGATGGCTGCACGACACAAAGCTTCACGCCACGCCTGGGGCCGTAAATATCGACATTGGACTGTTGGTGACTGGAAACATTTTGCCTGGTCAGTCGAGTCTACGAGTCTCGTTTCAACTTGTATGGAGCAGATAGGCGTGTACAGGTATGGAGTAGGCCTCTTAAATCCAAGGATGCTGCATGTCTTCAGGGGACTGTTCAAGCTGGTGGAATCTCTGTAATGATGCAGAGCGTATGCAGTGGGAGTGATATACGACCCCTGATACGTCTAGATACGATCTTACAGGTGAAACGTACGTAAGCATCCTGTCTGATCACCTGCATCCATTCAAGTCCAGTGTGGATTCCGACGGACTTGGACAATTTCAGCAGAACAATGGGACACCCCTCGCGTCCAGATTTGCTACAAAGTAGCTCCAGGAACGCTCTTCTGGGTCTAAACACTTCCGCTGGCCATCAAACTCCTCGGACATAAACTTCATCGAGCATATCTGGGATGCCTTGTAACGTGCTGTTCAGAAGAGATCTCCACCTTCTTGTACTCTTACGGATTTGTGGACATCCCTGCAGGATTCATGGTGTCAGCTGCTTGCAGCACTACTTCAGACATTAGTCGAATCCATGCAGCATCGTGTTACGCCACTTCTGCGTGCTCTCGGGGGCCATACTCGATATTAGGCAGGTGTACCAGTTTCTTTGGCAGTCTCAGATCTTGGTTTAAGAATGAGGAAAGAAGCTTCTATACGAGGAAGAGACCTGGAGACACCGGAAGGTTTCACATTGATTATGAAATGGTTACACAGAGATTTAGGAAACAGGTTTCAAATTTAAGACATTTCCAGTTAAAAATGTGTTCTCTGTTCAGAGTTTTTTGGACTGCAAATTAAAACTGAAGAAATGGAAAAAGTTAGGAAATTAAGGGTGTGGGACTCACTACGTTGATAGAATCACGGGTTGTTGAAAGCTTCAAAGAGAACATTATATAACATATGAAAAGAACAGTGGAAAGGAATACAGTAGAAGACGAATGGATAGCTCTAAGAGACGAAATAGTGAAGGCAGCAGAGGAACAAATAGGTATAAAAAACAAGGCCTAGTGGGAAACCGTGGGTAACACAAGATATACAGAATTTAACTGATGAAAGTATAAAATATAAAAACGCAGAAAATGAATTAGGCGAAAGGAAATACAAACGTTTAGAAATGAGATTGACTGGAATTACAAAATGGCTATGCAGAATTTAGAGGACGAATGTAGGGATTTAGAAGCATATTTAAGTAGAGGAAAAGTAGATACTATCAACAGAAAAATTAAAGATGCCTTTAGAGAATAGAGAAGCAACTGCATAAATATAATGGGCTCAAATGGAAAACCAGTTCTACACAAAGAAGGGAAAGTTGAAAAGTGGAAGGAGTGAATAGAAGGTCTGTAGAAGTGAGATGACCTTGAAAGCAGTGTTATAAAAAGGGAAGTGGGTTTAGATGAAGATGAGATGAGAGATATGATACTACGAGAATAGTTTGACAAAGCTTTAAAACGAAACAAGGCACCAAGAGTAGACGGTATTCCATATGAACTACTGACAGACCTTGGAGAGCCAGCCATGACAAAACTCTTCCATCTGATGTGCAAGATGTATGGGACAGGCGAAATAATCTCTGACTTCAAGAAGTTTTTCAGTTTCTAAGAAAATGGTTGCTGACTGGTGTGAAAAGGGCCGAACAGTCAGTTTAGTAAGTCATTGTTGCAAAATAATAACACAAATTCTTTACAGACAAATGGAATGACTTATCTCAGAAGACAGGTTAAGGAAAGGCAAATGTACGTTTATCGCATTTGTGGAATTAGATGAACCTTTGTCGACGGGAATACCCTCGTACGAATTCAGGAAATAGCGAGGGTAAAACGCATGGAGAAAAACACTATTTAAAAGTGGTACAATACCAGACGACAGTTATTAAAGTCGAAGGGCATGAAAAAGAGGCAGTGGTTGACAAGGGAGTGCGCCAGGATTGAAGCCTTTACCTGTTGTTATTCAATATGTACTTTGAACAAGCAGTAAAGCGAAAAAAAAATGGACTAGGAATTAAAGATCAGCGAGTAGAAATAAAACTTTTGCGGTTAGACAATGACATTTTAATTTTCAGAGACAGTAACGTACGTGGAGGAACAGTTGAATCGAATGAACGCTGCCTTGAAAGGAGGAAGTGTGATGAACATCAACTAAAGCAAAACGTGTATGATGGAATGTAGTCGAATTAAATGAGGTGATGCTGAGAGAATTAGGTTAGAAAGTGAGACACGTAAAATAGTAGACGAGTTGCGCTATTTGGGCAGCAAAATAACGGATGATGGCTAAATTAGAGAGGATATAAAATGTAGACTAGCAATGGCAAGAGAAGCATTTCTGAAGAAGAGAAATTTATCAACATCGAATATAAAGTGTTAGGAAGTATTTTCTGATGGTATTTGTCTGTAGTGAGCCATGTTTGGAAATGAAATATGATGATAAACAGTTTAGAGAAAAAAGAGAACAGAAGCTTTCGATAGGTGGTTCTACAGAAAAATGCTGGAGATGAGATGGGTCGATCGCGTAAGTTATGAGGACGTACTGTGTAGAATTAGGGAGGACAAGAATTTTTAGCGTGGAAATGTGGGCACTAAGAGTCGTAGAGGGAGACCAAGACCAAGAGATGACTACAGTAAGCAGATTCGGAAAGATGTGGATTGCATTAGTTATTTGGAAATGAAGAAGTTCGCACAACACAGAGTAGCATGGAGAGTTACATCAAACCATTCATCGAAGTGAAGCCAACAGTAAAAACAACAAACGTAAATGGCAATTTTTGTGCCTTCAATGAGTGTCTGGACATTAACTTTGGTGCCACTAACAGCCCTTATATATGAGCAGAATTTCTTTCAGATTTGTCAAGAAATTTTGGTACTATTCTTCTACAGTAGTTCTTGGAGGACTCAAGTATAGTCTTCTTGAGACCGAAGCGCGTTTCATTAAGTTTCTGTCTGTCTATAGATAGCCACGTTTTACACGCATTACGGCAATCTCTTACACGTTTCTTCATAGTACCTGTATACCATGAAGGGACTCTTCCATCATTAAATGTTCTGAATATTTATTCAGTGCCCGTCAACTGCATTCTACAGTTCTCCTACGTGCTTCTTTGCAGAACTAAAAGTTTTGTGATTGAGATTTACACTTACTGTTCTTGACCTAGTTTTCTGAAAATATAAAGCTTTATTGTTATTTTAGGGCTATTTGTGGTTTGGGAATCACTTTTGCTACAACTGTCTCTTTGTCACTAATACCTGTTTCAACTTTGAGAGGTCAGATCTGTTTGTTAGAACTACATCCAGTATATAAGTATTTCAGTAATAAGTGAGCTTCCTAAATATCTTTCCAGGTCGTTTCCAAGGAACACTTTTAGTATGATTATTGTTTCACACACACCAGATAATTTAGTCTTTCTCATTGAAGTTTTCGCTTATATCTTAGGGCGAATTAGTGGTCGAAAGAAGATTCTATTATAATTTATGCCTACGCTTTGTAATGAGTCTTGCTTAACGATCTGACATGTTGCTTCAGTTTCCATCCGGTGGATTTGAGTTTCTTGTCTAATACGAAAAATTCACCTCCATTTCCCATTAGCCACTTCGATGTATACATACGTTACCCGTATAAATCTCACTCCTTTTAATTTGGCTTTTTGAGCAGTTTCCTGTAACAAGCATTACCCAAGACCCATTTCGTTATGAGGAGTGCTTTGAACTGTTGGACTTTGTAGCAAATGCTTCGCCAGTTGATCACTAGGATTTTGCTACTCCCGCTCTGTAGGAGGCATTTCTTAGAATCTTACACTGTTGTTTCGGGGATTCCTTTAGTGACTGTGAATAGGATCGAACGAGAGATGTGGCACAGTAGTTACTACATTGATCCCGTATTCAGGAGGTTTAAATCTCAGTCCAGCCATTCAGACACAGGTCTTTCATGGTTTCCCTAAATCTATCAGAGAAAGGCTGGGATGGTTCTTCTAGAACTGAACGGCCGATTTCCTTCCCCATGCTTTCGTAATACGAACTTCTCCTGTGTCTCTAATGACTACACTGTCGACGGGACATTACACTCTCATCTTCCGTCCTTCTTTTCTGGACTAGATGGAGTCTCGCTAAATCTGAAATACACTTGTGTGGAGCCCACACGTGGTATGGTGTTTAGTACAACACTAACCCGTTTAGAGAAAAGTCTGTGAAGTTGAAAATTAGGTTCTCATAAACAAACCACTCTGACCAGGGGGAACCACCAGTTTTTGTTTAGGTGAAAAACCAATCCGAAGGTAAATACTCCGGTTCAAACCACTCTGACCAAGGGGAACCACCAGTTTTTGTTTAGGTGAAAAACTAATATGAATGAAAATACGTTCCCATCGGTGGAGATTACTTTGTCCGGTTACATGTGTGTGAACATAAATATCACGCTGTAACCAGGATCAAGATAAAAATAAGATTCTGAGAGGATCATACAGTGTTTTTGCGCTGTTACTGAAATAAGTAGAAAAGAATTTCCTTAATAAACGTAGAAAATAACATTAATTTTAATAAAACTCATTAAATACATCATTAATCATGCAAATACACAAAATTTTTTTAATCATAAGCTTTCTGAGTGGTTTCACGCGGCCCACCACGAATTACCCTCCTTGTCAACCTCTTTATCTCAGAGTAGCACTTAAACCTACGTCATCAGTTATTTGCTGGATGTATCCCAGTCTCTGTCTTGCGCTACAAGTTCTACGCTCCAGGGCTCCCTCTAACACCATGGAAGTTATTCCGTGAAGTCTTAACAGATATCCTACCATCCTTGTCAGTGTTATCCATATATTCCTTACCTTGTAGATTCTGCGGAGAACCTCCTAGTTGCATACCAGTCCTCCTCATTTTCTAAATTCCTGTGTAGCACCACATCTCAAATGCTTCAAATCTCCTCTGTTTCGATTTTCCTGCAGTCCATCTTTCACTGGCACAGAATACTGTCCTACATGCGTACATTTTCAGAAATTTACTCTTCAAATTAAGAAATATTTTCGACACTAATACACTTGTCTTGGCTAGAAAATTCCTTTTGCCGGTCCTAGTCTGAATTTTCGAGTCCTTCCTCCGTCCGTAATGGATTATTTTGGTTCCTAGGTAGCAGAATTCCTTAACTTCATATACTTCATGATCACCCATTCTGATGTTAAGTTTCTTGCAGTTTTCATTTCTGCTAATTCTCATTGCTTTCGTCTTCCTTCGACTTACTCTCAATCCATGTTTCGCTCTCATTAGACTGTTAATTCAACCCAGCAGATCCTATAATATTTCATCATTTTCATTGAGGGTAGCAGTGTCATCAGCGGATCTTATCACTGATATCCTTTCACCTTGAATTTTAATCCCACACCATAATCTCTCTTTTATTTCCGTCATAGCCTCTTCAATACATAGATTAAACAATAGGGGTGAAGTACTACACCCTTTTCAATAGGAGCACTACGTTCTTGGTCTTCTAGTCTTACTGTTGCCTTGGTTCTTGTACTTATTGTAATGTCACCAGCTTTCCCTATACCTTACAACGATTCTTCTCAAAATTCCGAACATCTTTTGCATTGGCGAGCTCTTTTCCCAGATTGACAATACTAAGCGTAGTTATCAATGGCTGTTGATGTCAAATTCTATTACTAAAGGTATTTGTGAAAACTTTTGATAGCGTCATCGAGAGGTGGCTGTTGATGTGTTAATGCATTTACCGACGGCAGAGTGTTTTAATATTTAAAATCATTTATGCATTCTCAGCGGGCCTTACCTGTACTTAAGTTCAATATTTTGAATATGTTTGACGTTCTCAGAGGTCTCACTTATTATGAAAATGTGATTGGCCTTAGGCCAGAATTTAACTGTGTCAAAAAATTGTAGCCTGTCTGCCTGCAACGGCATATTTGGATTAACATTATATACATATTATGATAGACCTACCGGTAATATAGTGAACCACTCTATAAAAACCTTGTTGGCGCTAGGTGGCTAATGTTGGGTGTTGTTATTGTTATTATTATTATTATTATTATCGGTTGACTTGAAGCTCCTGGTCCCGATTTGCTAATGGTGTGTTGACGTGTTTTGTATTTTATTTGAGGCACTGCATTACTTAGTAAATTGTTCTGTGCTTTTAAAGTTTTGAAAATTGTACTTAACTGTTTTGGACTTAAGCTTTTGTTTGAATCTCATTGACTCTTCCACCTTAATTGTTATCCTTTACTGTTAAGAGATTGTTTTGTTTACGAATCGATAATTTTTTATCTTTTGAAGTACATTTTAATTTGCCCAGAACCTTACCACTCCCTAACTAGCTCCCTACTGGTTCATTGCTTGCAGGTTTATATAAGTGAGTCCAAGGGCTCTGATCCTTTGTAATAGTAGGGTGACATAAGTTTGCTGTGTATTGCGTACTCTGGTTTTGATTTAGAAGAGTTGTCCAAACGTGGATGGTCTTGGTAGAAGGTTGGATGTTAGGTAACAGGTTGTCTAACGCACTGTGGTCTGTAGAACACGGAACAGCAAGCCCATCTGTGGATGCTAATGAACAAGTGAGAGTTTTGATTTTGCTAATGCTGTGCTTGCAAGACCAAGCGGCCGCCTTGCGAGGCACTCATTCTGTGATATTCCATATTATTTACCCCTGCCTCGCAGTGAATTAAGTAGAGTAGTGTCGGAAGCACCTGATGAAGGTTAATCCTTATGTGGGTTTCGAAGGTGGCTGTTAGGAGGAAACCTGTGAAACAGAATCTGCAATGTTCTTGCAAGTCATGTACGGCGTTCAAGGACATAAAATAATCTTGGTGCAGTACATTGAGTATATCCTAGTCACAACGATGGCTTTGTTCCTTAACGTTTCAATCTTAAACAATATGTAGCATACAAGTAGGGACGCGCCTGGGGTACCGGCACTTCATCTGTTTCCTAGCAAGCCTCAGATCTTCTCCATGTTAGATAGGTTAATGCTCAGCTCTGAAAATGTCCACTTCAGTGACAAGAAGCTTAGTCAAGAGTCACCTACTTGTAACCGAAGTGTTGAAAGACTGAATGTTCAGAATAGCCACCCTAATACTATGTCTGACTACGTGAGTGTGTATTTTCAGGGCAGCCGTAAAACATTGTGCACATTATTGGACTCAGATAGTAATGTGTCGTTAGTGGGTATTAGGTGGTACAATAATGTTTCTCGTATTTGAAAGCTGCTTGGTGTGCAGCGGTCACATACACTGAAGCGCCAAAGAAACGGGTATAGGCATGCGTACTGAAATACAGAGACATGTAAACATGCAGAATACTGCCCTACGGAAACGACAACATAAGACAAACAAGTGTATGGTGCAGTTGTTTGATGGGTTACTGCTACTACAATGGCAGGTTTTCAAGGTTTAAGTGAGTTTCAAAATGGTGTTACAGTCGGCGCACAAGCGATGGGACGTGGCATCTCGTAGATTGCGGTGAAGTGGAGATTTCTCTGTACGACCATTTCACGAGTGTTCCGTGAATATCAGGAATCAGGTATAACATCAAATCTCCGACATCTCTACGGCCGAAAAAAGATCCTGCAAGAAGGGATCCAACGACGTCTGAAGAGAATCGTCCAACGTCCCAGAAGTGCAACCCTTCCGCAAACTGATGCATATTTCAATGCTGGGCCATCAACAAGTGTCACCGGGCAAACCGTTCAACGAAACATCATCGACATGGGCATTCGGAGCCGAGGGCCCACTCGTGTGCCCTTGATGACTGCATGACACAAAGCATGCGCGACGCGTGGGGCCATCAACACCGACTTTGGACTGTTGACATATGTTGCCAGGCCGGACGAGTCTCATTTCAAATTTTATTGAGCGAATGAATGTGTACGGATATGGAGATTCCCCAAGAATGCTGCGACACTTCACATATCAAGAATTGCTACACAGTGTCTCCAGGAACACTCTTCTTAGTTTAAACACTTTCGCTGACCACCAAATTCCCCACATAAGAACATTATTGAATGAATCTTGGATGCCTTGCAACGTGCTGTTCAGAAGAGTTCTCCTACCCTCGTTCTCTTTCGGACTTACGGACAGCACTGCAGGATTCAGGTTGTCAATTTGCTCCAGCACTACTTCAAAGTCCATGCCACGTCATGTTGTGGTGCATCTGAGCGCTCGCATGGTCCGTATACGATATTAGGCAGGTATACCAGTTTCTTTGGCTCATCAGGGTGTATCATGTCAAACGGTAAATAGAAAACCATTTGCTGTTATGGGGAAAGTTTGAAAGCAGCTTCGCATTTGGAGCTTGCCACACAGCACAGCACAGATGTGCTTCCAGGGTGCGATTTTCTCGATCGAGCTGGATGTGTATTGAATTATGTAGAAAAGGCCATCATGTTTAAATTTAAGCAGGGTGAGAAGTATCTTATGTGTAAACGTAAGTGAGTCATGAAGTAAGTTTTATGGGACTGAGCGGTTGCATGTCTATGTTTCTCATTTTGGTGCAAAGCATGCACAGGCTCTATTGGAGTTCTTAGGATATCCGACGGTACTGACTGATAGGTTTTGGGTGACCGATAAATACAGTATAAGATGTAGCTAACGGATCAGGCTTCAGTTGTACAGCCCCTTATAGCTTGTCATTATCCAAGGTGAGGGAACTGAGGACAATTATTGACCAACTCTTGGCTGACGGTGCAATCGTGACTCCAGTGTCCTCCTATGTATCACTAATTTCCTTGGTACTTAAACCCAGTGTGGAAGACTACCATCTTGTGGTTGATTATTAGGCCATCATTCAGAAGGATATTCTGGAATCAGTACCATGGCCCAGTCTGCATACTTTCTCCATATAGTTTTCCAGCGTCCAGTACTGTACCATACTCTACCCTGACCAGGTCTACCACCAGAGCATCTGGTGGAGGAGTGTAAGCCACTAACAGCCTTTTGCACCGACTGAAACCTTTTCGACTACAACCATGTTTGCTACAGGGGCATCCGTACAGTCGTGACTATTCGATTCTGTACTGGGGGACTTAAAATTTAAATGTACCTATCACTACATGGACGATGTTCTGGTTTACAGTAAAACTTTTAACTAGCATCCGCACCATGTAGTGAAAGCCCTTCACCGTCTATATGGATCAGGCCTGACGATAAACCCTTCTAAAGTTCACCTGCCGGCCGCGGTGGCCGTGTGGTTCTAGGCGCTGTAGTCCGGAACCGCGTGACCGATACGGTCGCAGGTTCGAATCCTGCCTTGGGCATGGATGTGTGTGATGTCCTTAGGTTAGTTAGGTTTAAGTAGTTCTAAGTTCTAGGGGACTGATGACCTAAGATGTTAAGTACAATAGTGCTGAGAGCCATCCAACGTTCACCTGGCTTCAAAAGAGATTTCATATCTGGGTCATATAGTGTCTGTTGGAGGTGTGAGAGTGGACTGTGACTGAAGCAAGCTCATTCACATGTTGGCACACGTAAGGGCGATATAGATGGCTTCATAGACGTAGTATTTAAAAAAAACTTTCAATCCTGGTTTTGCCCAGTTGCCATCCACGTTAACTAGCTGCGGCAAAAGGGAGAACTCTGAAACTCAGCAGGTGCCCTTCCATGCGTTAAAGGCAGCATTAGCTAGTGCACTTGTCCTGGTCAGGCCTGAGATTAGATGGAGAATTAGTCCTGCAGAGGGACGCGTCTTATTCGGGCTTTCACAGCCATACTTCTCCAAGAGAAGAGAGAATCGATAAATCCTGTCAGGTACACCAACAGGTCATTATCAGTCGTAGAGAGCAAGTGCTTTGCTTAATAATTACAGTCGCTGGTGGTGTTATTTGGATTGGAACTTTCAGGTTTTATCTTGAAAAGAAGCCGTTCTGTTTGGCGACAGAAAAGTGGTCGTGGACATGCGTATTACCTAGAGAGTGAAATACGGGGAGAATAGCCTATTTGGCTGTGAGACCTTCCGTTCTGACATGCGACATACAAACGGGGCAGGTAACCGTGTCGCTGATGCCCTTAGTCGAATCTTTCAGCACGATCACGAGAGCAGACCTCCGAAGATTCTAAAACTGTCTGGAGGTTTACCAGAGAAAGAGGTCGCTAAACCTCGGTTACAAGAAATAAATCAACTGCTTAGAGAGGGTAAAGCATTGCCGTGTTACTCACTCATGAATGGGATGCTCTGCTATTGGAGCCGCTATGACGGAATAATCCCAATATGTCTGCTCCAAGAGCTAATACGTCTCGTATTTAGGTGTTTGCATCATTACTAACGTGGAAGGCACCTAGGAGAATACAAAAATATTATGAACACTAAGAGAAAACTAACCGGGTCTATGTTAAACGTTGATGTCCTAAAATTACTGGACCAGTGCAAAGAATGCATGAGAGCTAAACCAGACCTCAACAACTATGTAAGGAAACTTAATCCTGATATGGCAGAGTACTCAATGGACAAGATTTTCATCGATTACCTACGACCATTACCCCAGATTACACAAGGCAACAGGTACTCGTTAAGGATGATGAAAGTTTTTATGCGGTTCGTTTGGCTACTGCAAAATAAGTCATAAACTATTAGCGTAACTACTAAACATATAGTTCATACTTTTTCTATTTTTTGGTAATCCAAGATTTCCGTTAGCGACAGCTTTTGTGTCCCAGAAACTTGAGAAGTTTTGTTTTGCTGCCAGAAGCGGTGACCGAGCGGTTCTAGACGCTTCAGTCCGGAACCACACGACTGTTACGGCCACAGGCTCGAATCATGCCTCGGGCATTGATGTGTGTGATGTCCTTAGGTTAGTTAGGTTTACGTAGTTCTAAGTTCTAGGGGACTGATGACTTCAGATGTTAAGTCCCATAGCGCTCAGAGCCATTTTATTTTGCTAGTGTTCTATCCCATGAAACCACCACCCCCTACGGTCCGCAACCTTCCTTTGCTAAACGTCTTAACCAGCATTTAAAGTCAACCCCGATCATCCCCACGTGCAATCTTAGGCAAAGTGATAAGAGTCCATTGGGTGGCTTAATTTCGCTTTTAACACTGCAGTATATGAATCACATAGGACCACTCGCATCTAGTTAATGTATACCTTTGCTGTTAATTCACTACTGTCGACTTTGTGCTCCTTTAGTGACCGATCATCCCCACGTGCAGTCTCAGGCGAAGTGACAAGAGTGCATTGGGTAGCTTAATTTCGCTTTCAACACTGCTGTCAATGTGTTGACCTGTCCTTGGCATGAACATCCCGTGAAGTCAGCAGTGCTGTTGGCACCCAGGCGCTGGTTGAAATTCCAACTGCCAATCTTCCACAATCGTTGCTACATGGTTTTTTAGGTAGTACTAGGATTAATGCGGTTTGTATGTCGCAGGCGAGCTAATGGTCATTTCATATTTATTATTATACTGAATTCAAGAGGGACACCTGCTGCGAGCCTTGCCATATTGTACCGTGTGCCTCCGAGTGGAACTAAGTTCGTGGCTAAAATAACAAAATATAATAAACAAAACGGAACAAGAGGCACCTAAGGGTCCTGTTTATTCGTTCATACGTCATTACGTCCTTGTAAAAATGCTGGCCAGCTAATTTCATGTTACACTTAATTGTTTACTGCTCTACTGCATTTCCATGTGCTCGGCTCCTTTGCTGCTACCGCGTTGCGTGTTTGTTTGTATCCCTCTGCTACCCCAGTGGGCTTAGGCTGACGTACTTAGTGCCTGAACTGCTGGCTGTAACTTTAACTGTTCTAATTGCTAATTCCCCTAATTGAGCATTTACCCTAAGTTAGTTGCTTCAGAGAGGCTCTCTTTTAGTCTCACAGCCCTGCTGGCAGGCGATCTTTCGGTATAAAATCTAATAGAGCTCAAATTGGCCTCACCTGTACCTATGTCCAGTACTTTGTGTATGTTTAACATTCACTTTTCTCGCTTATTACACACATCTGATAGGCCGTGGTCCAGGGATTTAAAGGTGTTAAAATTATTTTATTGAACTGTTCTGTAAAAACTATCTGGCTGTAGGTGGGTAATTTAGTTGTTCGAGATTATTATTACTATTATTGTTACTGTTATCGCTTGACCTCAAGGTTGGTCGCAAATTGTTAACTTCATCTTGACTTGATTTGCATTTTATTTTTGGCGCTGCCATACTTGTACAAATTATCTATAACATACAAATTTTTTAAATTGCACATAATTGATTTGTAGTTAAATTTTTTCTGAAGGATCACTGACTCTTCCACCTTAACTGTTACCCTTTTGCTGTTAAAAGATTTGTTTAAGAGTTAATAAATTGTTATTGATGGATATATGTCTTAATTTGCCTTGCACCTTGTCACTCACTTTACAACTACTCAGCTCATCACCTTCCTTGGGCAACGCCAGGTATTACTTCTGGTTTACTAGATGACTTTCTGTCAAAAGCTACGAATAGTGATCTTTCTGATAGGAAATCATAAATCCAGCAGCGCAATTGCGACAATACTCTGTAGGCACACTATTCGATGAGACGTCACTAGCAAGGATCTGTGTCAAAACCTTCTGGAATTTATTTGGGCATCCCCAGTCGACAGCGTTCATTACTCTACGTCAATAAAAAGCTAGCTGTGTTTCACAAGAACGACATTTTCTGAATATGTATTGGCTGTTTAGCAACACATGGTTTTCTTCAAAGTAATTCATAATGTTCAGACACAGTAAACGTTCCGAAATCCTCTTACTAATTGGCGTTAGCGACAATGGTCTCTAATTCAGCTAATTACTCATGTTTCCTTTGGTGAGTGTTAGTGTGACCTGTGCAACTTTGCAGTCCCATGTATGGATCTTTCGACGAGTGATTGGTTTTATATGATTGCTAAGTATAGAACTTGTATCGGCATAGTCTTGCTACCTCTCTGCCATGAAATCTCGACCAGCGTCCTTCCTTTATTAAGTCATTTAAGCTATTTCTATACGCCGAGCATAATTATATGAAAGTTACTCGTTGGCTGTTGCTCCCAATTTCAATTTTGGAACTTTTACTTTGTGTTCTCTATAGAAGGAATTTCGAGCAACGATGTTTAGTACCTCTGCTAACGTTACACTTTCATCAGTAACATCACCAGTGCTGCTGGTGAGCTTTGGATTTTCTGTCAGATTTCGAGACAGAGTTTCGTTGTGGAAACTATTAGGAGCAGGCCACACTAAAATCCACACTATGTTTGGGGCTTTGATATAACATCGCCAGTCTTAGGGATTTTGTGTCCTTTGAAACTCGGCAGGCTCGTTTCGTTGTTAGTAGTAGGACAAATCTGATTCGGTCCCTCTCTCCATTACTGCCAAATTTACTCAAGATAGCGGGAACAAGATGGCGGCAATGGATATGGTCAAGTTGCAATGATGTCATGGTGGGAAATTCAAATTTTAGTGGGAAAATAGGTCGATGGGCTACCTCCACTTACCTAACCACGTCCCCTCCCCCCTCCCTCCACCTCCTCTCCCACCCCACCCCAAGAAAATGGTGGAAAATTGAAATTGTGGGGCCAGCTGGTGAGGCCGAGCGGTTCTAGGCACTTCAGTCTGGAACGGCGCGACCGGTATGGTCGCAGGTTCAAATCTGGCCTTGGGAATGTAAGTGTGTGATATCCTTAGGTTAGTTTGGTTTAAGTAGTTCTAAGTTCTAGGGGACTGATCACCTCAGATGTTAAGTCCCATAGTGCTCAGAGCCATTTGAACCATTTTTCAAATTGTGGTGGGGGAAATAGGGCACTTGGGCTAACTCCACCAGCCTAAGAAAATGCCCAGGTTCCCGGGTTCGATTTCCGGCGGGGTCAGGGATTTTCTCTGCCTCGTGATGACTGGGTGTTGTGTGCTGTCCTTAGGTTAGTTAGGTTTAAGTAGTTCTAAGTTCTAGGGGACTGATGACCATAGATGTTAAGTCCCATAGTGCTCAGAGCCATTTTGAACCTAAGAAAATGCGGGAAAGAAGATTACTAGGGCTACCACTACTAACCTAAGTCATCCGACTGCCACCTCTTTCTTGGAATTGGCAGCAAAAGGACTCAGCCTGTGCTGGGCTGCTGGATAGGATGGATGCAAGTCTTTGTTATGCATATAGTGTATACTTAAACAATTTGAGTTGTCAGGAGGCAGTAGCTCCATCTAGTGTGTTCACCAATGAGGTCCTGAGTCCAACTGACCTAGTACACATTACTAACACCAGAGGGCGCTGTCATCCCATGGTGATCTAGGGAAAAATGGCAGGAAAGGGACTCAGTCAGCTTCCAGCTGCTGATGGGAGGAAGGTGTATACTTTATTTATTTTGAGCAATGTATTTAGGGAAGGATGTCACGTAGTTTATTTTTCACAATGATACTAAATACTCACTCTGATGTGCTTGAAGTCACAATATACAGTCTACAGAGCTGCAACGTACTCGTAAATTATGGAAATAATGCAGTACACTAACACACAGACACGCTACCAACTCATAAATTATTCAAATAATGTATTGCACTCCCCACAGACCTGCAAACTATTCGTAGATCACCGAAATAATGCAGTACACTGATACATAGACAAGCTCACTACTTGTAAACTGTTGAAATAAATCATTTTACACCATACAGACCTGCAAACTACTCGTAAATTACTGAAATAATGCATTACACTGATATACAGACACACAAAAACTCCTAAATTACCGAAATATCGCATAGCACATGAGCTGTGGCCGGCTCGCGTTAATGCCGTTTGTTCTTTGGCATTATGTCACAATCGAGTGGCGTCTTATTTCTCCCTGAGTTACTATCATAACGAGTTGCTGACTTGCCTCTGACAGTGGCAGCAGCACCGCTTATCGATACTAGTACTGCTGTACTATCTCCGGCATGCATGGGCGGTCGGATTATGAGGCGCTAACTGCGAGAGCTAAAAAGTTCGTTGTCCACTGAACATGGAAACTGAAGATGAGTGATCAGTTAACCTGTTATGAAACCTCAACTGCTGTAACACCTCGTCGTTCATTGCCGGTTGTTGCTTCCTGTGCTGTTCCAGCTAGCAGCAATGTATGATGTGTTGGAGTTGGCGAAATTTTACAGCCATCTTCCTGTTTCGTCTTTAACTATTAAATTGGTTGTTACTTATCAGTGAAGTGCACCAGCGGTATTTTCTGCCTTGTGGCCATTAACATCCAGTTACCTACCCTGGTCGTTAGCTTAGTTTTCCAGCAGTACGTTTATCCTCACAGTGTTGATGCTGTCGGCCATGGCGTGTCGTTCGACAGCCTTTTAGTTGTTTGTTCATATTTTTTTTCTTAAGAGTGGTTATTGTGCTTTCTCTGTTTCAGACGCCGATATTGAAGACATAGTGCTGCTGGTATCTTCGTCCTTGGCTGATATTTTCCATTGTCGTACCATTGGTTGGGCGGAAGGGAATTAATTAGGGTGTTGGTCGGCCCTTCAGCCATTCCTGGGTCGGGTTGCCATCGGATTATTTAACCTTACACTTGGCTGCCTGTCTCACTTCACCTTACGTTAAAGCTACCTTCTCTGGCCTACCCTTGGTACACTTCTGAGCACCGCGGTTCTGTTGGTTTTAGAGTGTGATATTCATTTACTCTGTGAGGCCTTCAGCCGTCTATTAATTTAGTTAGTTTCAATTTTACAATAAGGCCTTCAGCCAACTTAAATTAAAGTTTGAAGATGGATTTGTTTAAAAACTAAATTTTGATAGTTCATTCTATCTGAAATTCTTGTTATCCAGGGCTTAAGCCCTGAGTTGTTCAATGTCTAGTGAGTGGCTTTCAGCCGAGTACTTAGGTGATATATTTTTTTTTAAATAAGGCCTTCAGCTGCGTGTAGGGTTAAAGCAATTTTTATAGCTTTTGTTCAGGCCTTCAGCCATTCTTGTTTTTGGTGCGGTTTTGAGCCTTCAGCCTTTAATGAAATAAAAAAAAATTATTTATTTATTATGTAAAAAAAATAATGAAATGAATCGAAAATGGATTTGCAAATGTGGGGATGGAAATGTTGCTATATATATTTTTATTATTTTTTCTTTCAGTACGAACTTTGTTGTAGAACCCCTTATTAACGTGTGGTAATAAAAATTCATTTAGACAGAATTAAGCACATTTAAAATTACGTGAACCTTAGTCAACCCTCTCATGCTGATAAATTCATATTAACTGATTAAGCACATTTAGTTGAAAATTGCATAAATTAAATTTTTTTACGTATTTCGGCCTTGGCACACATTTCCTAAATGCAGTGGTTTTTTAAATAGTTACTGAATTCTGTCCCGGCGTTAGCTATGGAACAGAAGACTGTCTCTGTTAGCAGAAAATGGTTAAATATTGCCAAGCCGACCTGAACGTTTAATTATCATTAATAAAATACACTTCACTATACGTTTAAGTTATTTGCTTTAGAAATTGAAAGAACCAACAGATTGTTAAACTTCAACGTTAACTATCCGCCTATGAATGCACAAATGTGAAACCAGTAATAAATTCCGTCACACTCAGGATTGCTGTAAAAGAAAAATATTCTCGTAATTCACTGCTAATTTTATCTGCTCCCGATTTACGGGTTTGGTTAATTTTTCTTAGCGGAACAATTTTTTAAATGTGCCGCCGCTGCAAATCGTTCGTTCGCGGCCCAGCCAAGCAACACCAACGATAATTACTAAAAATGCTGAAAATTCTTTAAAGAAGTAGTATAGATGACATGGGCAAGCTAATTTACATTAGTAATAAGCAAGTTTGATAAATTATAATGTATTTAGACCACCACAATAATTCAACTTACATTACTTTGAAATTTCTCCTCTAATGGCGGCTAAAGATTGATATAGACAAAAGAAGTCTACTCATTCATAAAATGCTACGTCACAGGTTCCTCTCTCTCTCAGCTCTCGAGGAAGACGACAAAGAATGCACATTATGTATTCCTATTTATACCACTGCCTGCCCCCTGGCGGCATTTGTCAAAGAGTTTCTATACTTTGACACAATGGTGCCAGTAACGTTCTTTACAATTCTGTATTTTTTTTATGGAATGGCTCTTTTAATTAGTCCCAAGGTTATATATGTTCATGGCTCCCCCATTTGGGCGAAGGCAGACAGGAAGCCTGGACAAAACTGTGCCGGAGCACAGCCATCCCAGTTGGTTCATGATTAATCTTAACAGTAATTCTTTTGAAATGATTTAGCAGTTTGTCATCAACGGTTACATAATATCACATTCACATACAGTTCAACGAAAGTTTGTTGTGTGTGTTTAACCACTCGTAATTATCATTTTTGCGATATACTGCAAGGTCACTTGTCCTAGGATATATCACTTAGTTTTTTGAAATAATTTAGTACAACGTCAATTTTCATAATGTTCCTACTACCTACGTGTTACAAATCCATCTCCTACACTTGTTAGTGTTCATTTTCTCTCGTCAATTTACGGTTATACATAGTAAGTGTTCAATGTTTGTCAAAAATCGAGTTCATTGACATGTTATGCAGTTTGTGTAAATATTTTGGAATATGTCAATATTGCTGTAGTTGGTGAGCGGTGCGGAGTGATTGTTGAGCGGCGCTGGACGCGGCGCGTCGGCTCCGTGTAGGTCACCGCCCCCGGTGTTGACAGCTACGGCGCGGAGAGGCGTGTGGCTGTCTGGTCTGCTACGGGCTGCTGCGGCCGCTCCATGGCTGAAGTAGCCGGATGCGCGTTGTATATCAGCTCGCCCGTGTGACATCTTCTTGCAGTGCTCCAGCAAACATGCAACAAGTTCACAAACAGTGTACTATCCTTATGGGCATTCTTCCTGCTGTGGGAAAGAACGCACACAGTTATTGGCTGTTATTATTCAGTAGGCCTTCACTAGTCTGGTTTGCACAATGTTTCGATGTCACAGTAACACGTTTTATGGGCACACAATATTTTTTCACCATGTCACACGCAAGTTTTCACCTTAGGACAAAATGTATCTCTAGTCAATGCGCTTTCCTGGCGTCCCTTGACACACAAAGAGTTATAGTTTGACACTAGCTTGGTCCACCGTCTGTTATTGGCTCAACGTTCGTGTCGTTCTAGTTCCTTGTCCACTTGTACACACGGCGATGATACAGTTTCTTATTGCTTGTTCAAAACAACCTCGTGACGTATTGCTGCAGTTTTAACAGTCACTGTCTGTCTCTGCCACACAATACAGCACTTTTGTTAAAGTTTTTTCAGTTACAATGTCCGTTGTGCAATTTTTTTTAACAGCACATGCGTAACTTATTTGTTCGCTCTTTACCAAGGTGTGTGATAATTGCATACATGGTAACAAATATTAAAATTTCGTATTAGTTTGCCCAAAAATCATCTATATTTATGTTCGATTAGATTTTATTTGTGCATTCCGGCCGGATTCAGGCATATTGTTCAATAACTCCTTTGAAATTATGTCTCACTTTACTTGCAAGGTCCTACGTAACTACAGTGTAGTCTCTGAGGCTAATATTGACTTGGACTGTATCAGGCTAGCTCTTTTTACTGATTGGATCTGCACATGCTTCAATTGGTGCTTCTTTGTGCGTAACTTTGCGTTACTTAAATTTGCAATAAGTTTGCCTCCCATGGTGCCCTCGGGTCACTACTGGGTGCATTACTCTCTTTGATAATACTGGTTGAAAATAAAGTTCTCAGGGTTTCATATTATTGATATTATTCTGGGTTCGAATCTGTCAATGTGACAGCTACACATACATACATATATATGTATAATAGAAAAGACTGTACCAAGAAATATTCAAAGTGTGACACACATATAGAATATTATGCAATACACAAACTAATCACTACTAACATGTTCCTCCTGACTGATCTCTGTCACAATTTAACACTACAAATAATTGCACTAATCAGGTTATCTGTGCAGACATTTAGAGCATGCTTAAACTAACACTAATAAAAAAGAAGACATAACACAAATAATCATAAACAAAAGAGAAAGTCAATCATATTCTTATAACCAAATACTTCTACACTAGTACATTATCTCTACAGATCACACATCATTAATGTTCATTCATTTTCAAAAGAATGGCGTACCTTTTTTACACATAACACTTAGGACTATTAGTCATTTACTGTAGGAATATTTTCACATCCTTACGCGGATACTGTCCCCGTACTCTCCCTGATTGGGGATCTGATAAGAGATAGCTACTATTTCCTTCTTGGACCAAGGAATGGAGTATGAGGCTCGACAGTAGGTTTTGTGAGGCTTCACCTCGATATTGTGTTGATATTCCTTAACAATTCCTGGTCGTTCTGAAAATACATCTGCATAGTCAGATAATAACTGTACCAAATCCTGCTGTTGCATTGAGTTCAAATTTTCGGACTGTGATACTTTGTTCACAAGTGCGTCCACATTAGCTTTTAATTGATCACATTGTACGTCTGGATAATAGAGATTTTGTCCTAGAGAATGATTGTCTAAATGTAGTATCCACTGATTCCTACATTTTATTTTAATAGCATTACAATTAGGCACAGGTACCTCTTCAGATCCGAGCATGGACAATTCTATCCTCCTACCCATGTTCATCAAACTTAATTTTCCCCGAGAAAGGTCAATTACTGCGTCCCTTTCTCTCAAAAAATCTACCCCCAAAATGCAGGCTACCTTTAAACCCTTTACTACCAGGAACGAGCACGCTATGGCTTCTCCCCCTATATACATCTCTATCCGCACTTGGAGTTTAATTATTTGTCGCTGTACACTGATGGCTCCAGTGACTTTGCAATTGTTCACAGGAAAAGTCAGCATACGCTTTTCTTTCCCCAGTACTCTGAATAAGTTCATACTCATGACACTGACAGTAGCACCTGTATCTACGATTGCTTGCACATCAATATTGTTAATTTTGATCTCTATTATCGCTTGTACTTCGTCTTTGTGCTCCTTTATGCACGTGGGTGGTTCAGTTATTAATTCATGTCCCATCTGTACCCCATCATTATATCTGAGGATACAGATTTCCGATGTTTTATTCTGTGTCGGGCTGCTCTCACTCCAAACCTCAGCCGACGATGGAGAGCGTATCTCGGCTGAATCTAGTTTGTTGGATTATTACTGGTGCATGGGTGTGGCTGCTCTGTGTCGCTGACCTCCACTATGTGTAAGTTGTGCTGCGTCGGCCCCCACGGTTGCGCAATTGGCGCATTATGTGGTGGCGGTCGGTTATTGTCATATCTTTCACTGTTTTGCCGGTCCGGACTGGGCCTCTGGCGCTGTGGCCAAGTTCGGTTTGCATCGTTATAGGTATTGGTGTCCCACGGCCCCCTGGCATTTTTCCATCTACTATTGCTTGGTGGGCCTGTTTCATATCGGTCATCGAACCACCTTTTCCGGTCATTGTTCACCGGCGGACTATTGCCGTTTCGGTCTCTACCTCTATTCCCGTTTTGTACATAATCTTGTCTCCTATTGTTACCTCCGCCGTTTCCATTATTTGGTGGAGGCGTGTTATTTCGACCATTTCTGTAACCGTTTCCGTTACTTCTAGCCTGTTCAGAGGCTGCCTCAACATCCTCCTGAATCAGGTCAATTGAGTCCAGAACAGACAAGAAATGTTCCATATCGTTCTCCGGTACTTGTATAAGTTTTTCCCTTACGTGTATCGGCAAGTGTGATTTCAAAAGTCTGATCAAATCCCTGGATGAAATCTGCTCGTCCCAGTAACGGGTCTTATTAATGTATTTCTCAAAATATTTTCGCAAATTGCCTAATCGTGGAGAATATGGCTCTGGATAATATATCTCTTTCCGTAATCTCTCCTGAATACATGTTGACCAATATTTGGCCAAGAATGCCTTTTCAAATTGCTCATATGTGTCGCAACTGTCAGCTGCTTCGGTTGCCCATAATGCAGCATCTCCTTGTATGTAAGACATAACGAACTGTATATTCTGTGTATGACTCCATACGCTGGGCAAAATGTATCTAAATCCCTTGATAAATACTACAGGGTGAACAGATTTCTTCTCCGTTGTAAAGATCTGAAACCGTCGGTTTTTAATTAGGTTTTCATCAATCACTATTTTGGAGTGACATTTGTTTGTTTCGCTAACATTGGTTGCCTGTTCTGTCTCGCAGTCACAATTTTACACTGCTGTACTTATATGCCTATCATTGTTGGGCCTGGCTGGCGTGACACACGCCTGTGCGTCGCCGTGCAATAAGCTGTTTCCGAGCTCCGCAAGACGCTTTTTCAGGTCCCGCACTCGAGCTCAAGTTCTTGGCCTCAATCGCGGCGTGCACCTTCTCGTCTATGCTTTTTGTAAATTCGTTTTCAATTTTGTTCGCCTGTTCGGACATTTTCTGCTCTATTGGTTGACTTGTGTCAATTTCTAATTGTTCCATCCTGTTAGCCAGTACACTGATTTCACCCACGATACTGGCGTTAGCCACCTGGATATTATCTACTCTTTCGCTCAGTTCTTGCACTACTTTGGATATAGTTTCATAGTTTTTTTTTCAAACTAAAAATCTCACTTTGCATAGCTTCCAAAGATTGCATTAACTGCAAATCTCTCTCATGCTGGCGTCGATCACGCTCTGCTTGTTCATGCATAAACGTAGCTAGGAAATTGAGCATGCGCTCGAACATAACTCTTAATGATTGCACTACTGACACCTCACCACTCTCTGTTCCGTGTCTAGTGCTTGTGGGTGGCACAGTATTTCTACTTTCAACTGAATCACTGGCTGACAGTGGCAACATTTCTTGCCCTTCTGCCCCCAGATTCTCACATTACTTTGTGCCCCACTTTCTAACTCGGTATCACTGGTTGCTAACTGTTGTTCATTATCCATGATTATATTTTTCTGACTACGCAATCTAACCATAGTCAACAAAAGAAACAAAATCTGAACTAAATATCCTAACACTCAGGTTTCACTGACATAATCACACAAGAAATGGTCATTTGTTGAAGCACACTTATTGTATACTACGATGACTAACTACTCAAATGTCCTGTTATTTTAAAAAAAGAACATTAACAACAAGCACACCGCTAATGATCCGAGAACACCGCACGGAGGCTACTTTACTACCCACAGGACAACTACACTGTAGCTTTACCTTTTGGTGATCTATCTTGGGTGCAGCTGCCCCCTGGTATTGTGGTAGGTCATTAATTTTTTGACGTAATGAGCTCTCTTCTTCAGCTTGCCTCTGGGTATATAGTGTTCTCATGCAAAAAATCAAAAATGGTTCAAATGGCTCTGAGCACTATGGGACTTGACATCTATGGTCATCAGTCCCCTAGAACTTAGAACTACTTAAACCTAACTAACCTAAGGACAGCACACAACACCCAGCCATCACGAGGCAGAGAAAATCCCTGATCCCGCCGGGAATCGAACCCGGGAACCCGGGCGTGGGAAGCGAGAACGCTACCGCACGACCACGAGATGCGGGCTGCAAAAAATCATATACAGGTATTACCACACAATATTGGTTTGGCAATACATACAATACATGAAAAAAAATTATTAATGGTTCTCCAACAAAGTTCGACTACAATAATACCCTAACTATATCATGGGTATTTTGTGGCCACTGCTTATTCGAGCCCCACGTTGGGCGCCAATTTAATGAAATAATAAAAAAAGAAAATAATTTATTTATTTATTATGTCAAAAAATGAAAATAATGAAATGAATCGAAAATGGATTTGCAAATGTGGGGATGGAAATGTTGCTTTATATATTTTTATTATTTTTTCTTTCAGTACGAACTTTGTTGTAGAACCCCTTATTTACGTGTGGTAATAAAAATTCATTTAGACAGAATTAAGCACATTTAAAATTACGTGACCCTTAGTCAACCCTCTCATGGTGATAAATTCATATTAACTGATTAAGAACATTTAGTTGAAAATTGTATAAATTAAATTTTTTTTACGTATTTCGGTCTTGGCATACATTTCCTAAATGCAGTGGTTTTTTTTTAATAGTTATTGAATTCTTTCCCGGCGTTAGCTATGGAACACAAGACTGTCTCTGTTAGCAGAAAATGGTTAAATATTGCCAAGCCGACCTGAACGTTTAATTATCATTGATAAAATACACTTCACTATACGTTTAAGTTATTTGCTTTAGAACCAACAGATTGCTAAAGATAGATATAGACAAAAGAAGTCTACTCATTCATAAAATGCTACGTCACAGGTTTCTCTCTCTCTCAGCTCTCGAGGAAGACGATAAAGAATGCACATTATGTATTCCTATTTATACCACTGCCGACCGTTAATGTTTCTTTGCAATCTTACAACATTACTTTCCTCTGTGGCTGTATTTTACATTTTTCTTATTGCAGATATTAACATATTTCGTAATTACATTATGAGTATAGAAATATAACAATCATAAATACATCGAGAATATTATTACAGAAAATATTACAATAATAACGAATGTCCTTTATACAAAATTAAATAATATTTTTTTGCTAAACAATTACAGTACATATGAATTGCTTCATAGCGTACATAGTACAATTAAATGTCATTTCATTTTATTAATAGTGTGTGTGCTGCCAGGGAACATTACAAGCCCATGAGGTTTCTCAAGTTTTTTTAACTAGGCCTTCAGTCATATTGTTTTAATTTGAACCTTTACGGCAATGTGTAATTAAGTGGTTCTTAGGAAAATAAAAGTCTGTGTGTTTTGTGCAACTAACAGTAACTCAATACGACCGCCCTCCACAACCATCCGTTCTATCCTGCGAAACCAGATTTTAGCACAGCCTATAGTGCAGTTCACAAAATAATGTAACAGACACGAAAACAACTTGTAAATTCTCAAAACTTAATGCATGTGCAACACTAGTGAAACACGCTCAAAATGCTTATCAGCCGAAATAGTGGAGTGCACAAACACTTATTGCACGAAAGAAAAGCTTTTGATCTATTGTCAACCGCAACGCATCAGTGAACACATCTCTGCAAAGGTCCCAAGGCATGCATGCATGACGCCTCTGGGCTGTGCGCTTGTGTTTTCTGTTGCTGGCGCGATGCCTCTCTAGCTGCAGTCCAGCGAAGTCCTAATTGCTGAGCGTCTCACCATCATAGGTGCAGATGAAAGGTTCTCATTGTTGTACTGACATCAAATTTGAAAGTGAATAACAGCCAAATCTCTCTCTGAACATGTTGTGGAAATCTGTTGCAATGCTTCCCAGAATAGCACAGGGTGCTTTGTTCCTATCGATCCTAGTGGGGCACGCTAGATGAGGCTAGTGGTGCACGTGTTTACCTACCCAGCGCGGCTGACACATCGCCGTGAAATATTCACACGGCGACTCACCATCGCAAGCGCAGCTGACATCAAATGGCTATGTAAAAAAGACCAAAGTCCAAATCTCGGAAATCGTAAAGTGCCACAGGAACAGTTAACAGTCACTTTTGTAAGAGCTTTCATGATATCTCAGCTTCTCTGCATGAAAATTCTTGTCCTAAGAGAACCTGTTTATCAAAAGAGCCCACACTAACGTCGAATGCATTCCTTCTTATGGTCCTAACGTGCCCCCCCCCCCCTCCCCACTCCATCACGTGCTACACTTCCTGGATATCGTTAAGTCCTGCTTTCAACAAATATCTCACAAGCACAAACGTTCCCATTGCTACGTAGCGGCTCCTATGTCCCAGCACAAAGGATGTCTAACGAATGAATGGAGCATTCTGATCGCCTCTTACTGGATTTACCTGCCAAATTACTGATGCTCCCGGTGTGAAAGCAATGTCCGCAGATTCTTCCTGCAGACAAGACTTTCAGCGTCAAAACTATTTGGTACAGATCGCCATATTGCACTCAGAGTCACACCCTGCAAAACAGGTCTCCACATTGTCACATAAGGAAGAACTTTTACCCAATTGCATTGCTCTGCCACTGAGTATAGAAACTTGATAATTTCAGCAGGAAACCGACCTCCATGTCCCATATCGATGTAGTAAACTCACAACTAATATCCTGGGCCATACAAAATCACCCATTTTGCATCGTGCATATGGCTATCGACTACTAGACACTCATACATATGCTGCAAAGACAGACAGCATAAGCACATGCACCGTACATATTCCTCGCAGCACTAGATATTTCCCGTGAGGTCGGGTGATCATCCAATACGGCTGATGGTCACAAGTCAATTGCCCCCAACACATGAACAGAGCACCCTCAGTGGAGTGAAGTCACTTTCCGAACAGTTGTACAATGTCAGGCTCGTTTCCCCTCGGCACAAAGGTATTAGTGTTTCTGGCCTCGACTTGCCTGCTTGCTTGCTTTCTACACCCTTCTCCAGACTCTGGGGTTACAAGAACACATGTTTTTTCACATTCTTTGCCAGAATATTACACCATTTTCGCGATACTTCTCGATATCAAGCACATGGAAATATCGCTTTCATGGCAGTATCACTCGTACACTGTAATTCTGAAGATATAGATTCGAAATTATATCACTAGAAACTCGAATCTTTGGTGAGGTGGAGTGTGCTGTAAACCACTGAGTAACTAGAATCTTATCCCGTCTGCAGATAGCTTTATGTGAAAACTCCAAAAATAAAAAAAATAAATAGAGAATTCTGATATATCCACTGTCGAATACCGATGTCTGTGATGTAAGAGATTAGAAATCATTCTTATAATTTACAAAGTCAACTAAAGGTTTGGTCTTGTCTACAGAACAAGCAAACGTGTCTTCCATCTGTCTTTCACCTGCTGATTGCACACACCGCAATCGATGTTCCCTCAATTAAATAAAGGCATGAAATATGCACAAGCAGTCAACTGGACAATTTACATGGGAGGGCATAATGACCAAGTGCACAGACACGTTCATATTGAACCTCTTCAAATTTCCACGTGATCATGAAAGCTATCCAACACATACTAAGTACTAGTTCGCTATTCGGCGATCTAGAGGACGACATGGCTAAGTCAGTTACATTCCTGCATCCCAACAGGCCTCTCCATTTGGATGGCTCCTGCTGTTAGTGGGAAACGAGATTCATTCCCGTCACAGGCCACCGCCGCCGCCATTGGCCACACACCCCTGGACAGAAATGTCCTAGGAAACTGGCCACATACATATTTGATCGCTATACTTACAAATCAATATTACGTTCTTGGTGTCAACTGGACGACATTAGGCGGTGAAAGAAGTATTGGAAATACACCCCGCAACAGGTGTGGCCCTGGAAATAGATACATCTGTACTGTCCTTATGACTTGAAATACTTTTCCCTTTGCTATCACATTATTCCACATCAGACCTATACCTCCCTTACGACTGAACGTAATTTCCTTTGCACACAAACATACCTCATATGACTGATGCTCATGGCGAAGCTATCACGCACCCCCTACTATTAAGCATAATACTTTGCCAGTAAGTGATTGCCAGTGGTACAAAATAATACTGACCAAAATTCAGTGATGGGTGGACATGTCTCATAATGTTTTCCTGCTAGTCGTGTTACTGTGTCTTAGAAAGAGATGCCTAATTGTATTACAAACAGCCAGATGATAAAAACATGACCATATTGCTATCACAATCGGTCCTGGTTCTACAGGTGCACACAAGTACCATGTTAGAAGTTATACTGGCTTTATAAATTAAGGTATGGCATTACCTCCGAATGAACTGGTTTTTCCAGACAAATACCGCTGCACTGAATATAGACGGTGATCGCCAGAGTGAGTATAATCATATCAACAGAACGGTTACACATCGCTGATGGTGCAGCCTCGTGGGTGGTATGAAACTGGTATT
This sequence comes from Schistocerca nitens, assembly GCF_023898315.1. NCBI lineage: Eukaryota > Metazoa > Arthropoda > Insecta > Orthoptera > Acrididae > Schistocerca > Schistocerca nitens. The sequence goes on along the minus strand of NC_064620.1, from coordinate 193,871,082 downwards.
TGCAACTCCCTCATGCCGCCACTAAATATATCTCCAGTATATGCAATGCATTCTGTCTCAATTCCATGTCAGGGGTTCTGCAATATATCTGCTGGGTTATATGCAAAGGTTGAATGGGGAACATCACAAACAGTAGATGGTGTGCTCATTGATGTTGTAAGAAATGTACCCAGGCTTTTCAGATCTCTAGTGTTATGCTCTGTAGTAGAAATTATGTCTACGATTTGGAATCAAGTGTTTCCATTCAACCACAAACCTGTATTGTATCCAACTAAGAAGTCCTTTATTCATTACAGCTGCTAGAGAATCATATTTCTGTCACTCTCTTATCTTGAAACGAGACATCTTTTTCGAGCCTGTCTGCTATAATAAAATTATAGATAGACCCTATGTCTGTTGCAACTGCTGCCATTTCTGCAGCTTATAAAAGCCCCACTAACTTCATCTGATAGAGGTCCCCATAAGATTGTTACCACATTTCTCTCCACTGTTCTGTCAGGATGCATCAGTCGCTTGACATAGTCTGTGTTTTGAGTTGTATACAACCACGTGTTTTGTATGTGAGTTAGATCGAAAATGCAAAACTCTAGAACATCAGACAACTTCCATATCATGTGTGATGAAATGTGAGCATCCTGTTTTGACACATTCCCTTAAACGAACTAAAATTTATGGGATATACTCCATTCACCCATCACATCTTGGGTATAAAATCGAGACTTCAGTTTCATAACTAAGATGATTCTAAGTTAGCTATAGTTGTTTGTGAGACACTGCAATCCCTGTGTATACATCTGCTTGACAAGTGTGCTGTTTACAGAGTTAGTGGTGGAAAGACGTGAAATTTCGCATGTCTGACACTGATGCTATGCGTTTACCTGTTTCCTTGTAAGAGGTATTCTCTGTTACTAACGATCATTTTGTATAGGACTCATGCGGACGTAGTATAACTTTTGAACTGTGAAAGGAAGTGAAAAATGGACGCCATCGACTTCTAGAAAGCTATATTGAGCATGTATCACAGAGAGTTGATTGATTATACAGTTTTTTACCATAGTTTATCATACGGAAACCTGCAAGAAGCATGTATGTCATGCTCTGTAAATATATTCCTCACATTGAGATATTAACAGCGCTGTATTCCACAGGACTTATAAGTCGGAAACCGAAGTGATCTAACATTATAACCTGTTTTAAGTGCAGAAACATGCAGCCCTAGGAGTGCGTGTTTTTATTTTCTCTCTTACCAAAACCCTTCTGGTACTGATCACAAACACTAGATAAATACGTTAAAATTGATAGCATTGTTGATCTACGTAAAATGCTTCGAACTCCGTATATCTGGAGCTTCATCATGCATAAAAACCACCCATTTCTTGTTCTTCTTTACCGTCTGCTATTACAACACTTCTACAACAGTTACTGAACCGATAAGGGGTGTTAACGCCCTTGACATGGGCGCATGTGGTAAAATCTTGTGCACTTGGATGGATGAGGACTCGGCAAGCTCAATTCATTTACAAGAGGCGGAATGTAGCGGTCTGCTTCTGGTCAGCTGCAGATTAAATCGGTAATGGTGCTGCAGGGCGGGTTGGTCAAAGACAGTGCGAAGAGGTCTTTCAGTCTCTAATTTTATCCTATGATTGCGAGAATGCTCTGTGACTCCCATGCTCATAGAGATACATCATAAATTATGCACTATGCTCGACGTGCTAGAGATATGTAGAGCACTTTCTGGTCAATTTGATGATGTATATGTTCGAGAATTAACCAAAGAATGGACGTACTGCACAGTCGTCTATCTACATTCGCAAAGTAGATAAGAGGTGGTTTAGCGATGGTACTGAAATTGCGAGACATCCTGTGACATCGTTGATCGGCTTTTAAATTACTGTAAAATTACTAAAATTGTTCGCACTAACGATTCTGATGCTTTTTATTACAGTACGTCGATGGTGTGTTTTCCATCCCAGCCATCCTCTGATATGCTGTTGGTTACCACAAAATGATTGACTGACATGTCTTGTTTTTGATGGAGAAAGAGTTTTGGTGGTGAGCAAACACCTTCTGAAGCTGGCTAGCCCTGAAGCAGTGTCACCTACATGACTGCTTTGGTGTCACTGCCAGACACCACACTTGCTAGGTGGTAGCTTAAATCGGCCGCGGTCCATTAGTACATGTCGGACCCGCGTGTCGCCACTGTGTGATCGCAGACCGAGCGCCACCACACGGCAGGTCTCGAGAGACGTACGAGAACTCGCCCCAGTTGTACGACGACGTTGCTAGCGACTATACGGACGAAGCCTTTGCTCTCATTTGCCGAGAGACAGTAGAATAGCCTTCAGCTAAGTTCATGTCTACGACCTAGCAAGGCGCCATTAGCCTTATATAGCTTGTATCTAAAGAGTCGCACTTGTATCGCCACAATCTCCAGATGTCTCATCAAGAACGATGTATACAAAGGAAGGATTAAAAGTTAAGTAGTCCAGAAGATATGTACTTTTCTTTATAGCATTCATTAAGTCTCCTGTTTCAGACCTCACTCCATCTTTCGTGAGTTAGCGCGTGTATCTTGGCCGCCTCTTTCAATTAGTGTGCGTAGTGTTGGCAAGTCTGCCGACACAACAACTGCAATATGAGGAATCAGTCAAGACAGAATGCAGAGCCATCACCTATTCCGTCACTATGACAGATGGGTTTAAATGTGGAGGCCATCAGTCAACTTGGGACAGTAGTCTGGAATCGCTCCACAACGCCACCAAACTCTTCCAATTTCCTTACGTTGTAACTGTCTTTTATTTAAATTGATCCAGTGTGTATGGTGTGTTAAGGTAGAAGCAATAGCAACATGATTTACACCACGCGACGTGTAGTTGTCTATGAGACACAATGGATCAGAATGTGTTATTGTCAGTTTAGAACATGACACACACTTCAAAGCAGTGGCGGAGAAAACAAAATGTATGGCAGTGTATTAAGCATGTTACAACAGAAAGAAACAATGTTTCAAACAACGCCGCAGGATCGCAGGCAGCGTCTCTTGCGACTTATAGTATAGTTTGTGGGATATGGTCATTGTTCTACAATACAGGCTATGCAACTTTACACTGGTCTGTGCAATGGATCAACACCTGTATATTTAATAAAATCGTGACATTTGCTCGTTGCCGGGACACAGGTGGTATTTGTTTTCCATCTATGGGAGGATAGAGATGCAGTAAAAGCCTTATCGAGTTCTCTATCGGATGAAGTTATTGGAGCTTTTATATTTGGATGATACAGAAAAACGATGATGGCATGTTGGGGTGATATACATGAGCGGGTCCTGAGGGACACTGATTTCCTTCGGACTGAAGTACATGTATGCAGTTTGGTGGTCACACTACAATGCAGTAGCAAAATCCCCATCCTTCTCACAGTTGCCATACTGTCTTTTATGCTATCTCATGTTGCAGGAGCAGGCTTAGTGTGGTGCTGACCTTACATATAGTTATCTGTTGGTGGAGCTGTGACAACTTTTTCCATTTTCACCGGTTGGTCAAATACGGTCATGTCTCACTAACTCACGTCGCTCTGTTTCTACAGGTGTTGCAGAAGGTGGTAGATAGAGCTCTCTCCGACTTCTGCTCAGTTCTGTTTTAAACTGGAACAATGACATGTGCAAAGCTGCAGAAATGACAGCAGTTGCAAGGGGCATGGGGACTATCTAAAATTTTACTATAGCAGACAGGTTCGAAAAGATGACTCGTTTCAAGATATGAGAGTGCCAGATTCACTAGTGGCTGCAAACATTAAAGGACTTCTCCTTTACATACAACAGAGATATGTGGTTGAATGGAAAGATTTGATTCCAAATCATAGACATCATTTCTACTGGACAGTGTGACACTAGAGATCTGAAAAGCCTGTCCACATTTCTTACAACCTCAATCTGGACGCCATTTACTGTTTGTAATCCTTCTCAATCAACCTTTGCCTATAATCCAGCAATCATAGATTCTCTGACATGGCATTCAGGCAGAACGCATTACAAATACTGAAGAAATATCTAGTGGCGGCATGAGAAAGCTGGAAATTTCATATGACTTTTATTAGCCCGAATCATTTTCTAAATTCGGCGATTTTATCACGAGGTTGCATCGTCCGCGACGTGTAACTGCCCTGTTGGTGTGATAATACACACTCTGGCGATTACCGTCTACATTCAGTGTAGTGGTATTTGTCTGGAAAAATCATTCAGAGGTAATGTCATACCTCGCTTTGTAAAGCCAGTATAGCTTCTAACTCAGATACTTCTGTGCCTCTGTAGAACCAAGACCGATTATGATAGTAATATGGTCATGTTTTTAACATCTGGCGATTTTGTAATACGATTAGGCATCTCTTTCTATGACACAGTGGTACGACTAGTAGGAAAGCCTTATGAGACATCCTTTTTGCAGGAAAGTAGGAGCTTCTACGTAGCGCTGAGAATGTGTGCGTTTCGATTATGTTTGTTTAAAGGAGGACTTAAGGATTTTAGGAAGGGTAACAAGTGATGGACAGGGGGGCCACGTTAGGGCCATCAGGAGAAATGCATTCAGCGTTATTCTGGGCTAATTGTAGTAAACAGGTTCTGTTAGGACAAGAATTTCGTACAGACAAGCTGAGACATCATGAAAGTTCCTACAAAAGCGACCATTAACTATTTCTGCAGCATTTTACGATTTGTTTACAGGATGTCAGTGTAACATTGAGACCCTTTTAGTTGCAATTGCAATGGTGAGTTGCTACACGAAAATGTCGCAGCGTTTCGTCAGTCACACTGGGCAGGTAAACACGTGCATGGCTATACGCATCTCTCGTGTCTTGTTAGGATCGCTAGGAACAATGCACCCTGTGCTTCTGGGAAGGATTGCAACAGATTTCTATATTGCGTTCAGAAACAGAGACTTGGCTGCTATTTACATAGTCAGGTCAGTATAACATTGAGAACCTTTTATCTGCGCCTGTGATGGTGAGTCGCTCGGCAATTATTTGTTTTGTTGTAGGTAGAGAGGTATCATGCCAGCCACGGAAAACACATGTGTGCGGCCCAGAGGCATCTCACATATGGGACAGGCGTTAGCCCACCATCCAGTGTGCAAGCCGTAGGACCTTTGTAGGGAAGAGTTCACTGACACATCGTGGTTGATGATAGTTTGAGAGTGTTTTTTATGTACTATGAGTGTTTGTGTACTGGATTATTTTCGGCTATTTAAACTTTGAGTGTGTTTGCATAGCGTTACACAAGCATTATTTTTTGACAATTAACGAGTGGTTTTCCTGTCTGTTGCATTATTTTGTGAACTGGTATATAGGCCATGCTATGCAATATTTTGGTAATTTATGAGCTATTGTGTGTCTGTGTATCAGTGTACTGCATTATTTCAGTGATTTACGAGTAGTTTTCAGGTACATATACTGTGCAATGCTTTTTTTCGACAGTTTATGAGTAATGGGTGTGTCTGCAGATGATTTTACATGCATTGTTTTGACAATTTACGAGCTGTCTTGGTGCTTTTAGACTGTTCAATGCATTATTTCAGTGATATACGAGTAGTTTGCAGGTCTGTAGCATGTGAAGTGCGATGTTTCGGTAATTTACGAGTTGTTTGGCGTCTGTACATCAGTGACTGCTGTGAAATGCTATTTGCAGGTTTGTAGGCTGTGTATTGTGACCCTAATCACGTCAGAGCGATTGTTTTGTATCGTTGTAATGAATAAACTAGCTGAAATAAATCCCTAAATAAATAGTTCCAAATTAAATGAAGTACACTCCTTCCTCTCTCCAGCGGCTGGTAACAGACTAAGTACTTTACCACCATTTTTTCCCAGACCCTCAGGGGACAGCAGTGCACTCTGGTGGCAGTAATGTGTACTATGTCTGTTGGACTCTGGACCTCACGGTGTACACTAGATGGAGCTACTGCCTATGACAACTCAAATTGTTTGAGTAAACACTACATGCAAAGTAAAGACTTGTTTCCATCCTATCCAGCAGTCAAGCACAGGCTGAGTCCTTTTCCTGCCAGTTCTGAGGAAGAGGTGGCAGTTGGATGATTTAAGTTAGTGGAGATAGCCCAAGTGGCCCACTTTCTGCCATTTTCTTAGATCAGTGGAGGTAGCCCTAGTGCCCTTTTTTCCTCACCAAAATTTGAACTTCAACAATTTTCTTGTGTTGTGGGATGTAAGGGGGGAGAGGATAGGATTATGTTAGTGGAGGTAGCCCAATTAACCTGTTTTCCCAAAAAATTTTTAACTTCCCACCATGATGTCTATTTAAAATCGCCATATCTATCACTACCGTTTTGGATCCACCATCTTGAATAAATTTGGCAACAATAGAGAGTGGGGCCACATCAGCTTTGTCCTACTACTGTTGTTTCCATAACAGTGTTCTGATCGTTTTGTGTACCACAGGGGATCAGTGCTATATCTTATTATTTTATTTGGTATCTATCTCTGAGTTGTCTTTGATAATTTTTCCTTAAATGTAGAACAAATCTGGGAGGAGTGGAGACCGTCGATTAGGAAGGCATCACAGGAATTTTATATGCTTTTGAAAGAGAAACAGTTTGCATATATTTTTGATGGATTTGGATGTTACTACATCGAGATTTCTACAACAATCTTGTGTTCAATAATCCATCTATCTGTCAAGATGCTCAATATTGTTCAGGATGTTTTGTTGCTAAGACGTCAAGTATACTTCTGAAACCATTTACACTTCAAGTGGGCTCCTGAGCTAATTGTTTAAAATAATTTACCGAGAAGTCCTTCAGCACTATTTCCGACGGTGTTTTATGCCTACCAAATAAGTTAAACACGTAATTTAGCCAACTGGTTTTCCTTGAATTATTCTGCAGTTGTATCATCTGAGTCGGGGAGATCGGTAAAAGGAACCAACTATTACTTTATTCCGGTTGTCAAGTATAACCCCTACTCACACTAACGTACAAGAACACTCTCACTACAAGATAAACTACTTCTGACAGCAATTAACGCTCCACCACCAAATGCATTTAATCTATCTGAACACAGTTAAATCATTTACAGAGTTTCCACTGAACTTCTCTCTTGCTGTAGCCAGCTCCCAGGACCAATAATGATTTGAGGTTCAGGAAATTTACAGGAAATTCAAAACAAGTCGCATCTTAGTAGAAGCCGTGTCATCTCGGAAATGAAACGGTGTGCCTCGATGCACTGCTTTAGGACCGGTAGCTGCAAGTCAACTGAAAGATCTAACAACTGTAATTGGTTCTTCAAAGAGAAACAAATGCCTGTCAAGATGCAAACAGGGATATTTTCCACTATACAGTTACTAAAACGCAGAACTGTGCCTGCCAAATACAAAAGCACGCGATTAATTAATTAATTTAATGTTTAAACTAGAGAGCATACAGAAAATTCAAAATAAGTCGCTTCTAATTAGAATCTGTGTCATCTCACTACATAACAGTAGATGAAGTTATAGATTAAGATTCTCCCGTGCGATACAACGCCTCCTCATATTCTATTGTTCTAAGAGCTCTTTCTCAAGAAAGTTGGCAAGCTCATTGTTTCTGGAACGATCCATCTTGTCGTAAATTTCTGTCAGTCAGTAATAATTTTATTCTGATTATCATAACACCTGTTCCAAAACTCTCCCATGTACAGTCTTTGAGCTTCCATATCATTACAACTTGCTGCATCATACATAACACATTAGACGTTTGTATGTCGCTTTGGTAGGTCATGTCCTACATCTTCCTGAACGACTGACGATCTATCAGATCGGCAACCAGCCATCAACTTTAAAGAGTAGTAAAAACCACGCTGAACAAGAACACACCTGACGTTTCATGTAATTTCGATGCAAGGTATACCGATTGTGATATAAATTATTAGCTGTACCTATTACGTTGCTTTCTGATGCATAACACAATTTCGACATATTTAATTATGTAGCCTTAATTCTCATATAGTCTCACATAGCCAAGCCAGAATTTTTTACTTCTTGTATAATCATACTCGTATTTCACTCTAACGGTTCGAAAGGTTCTCTTACCAAAATTTAATATCATTCTTCCTAATCTTTAAGCTGTGTGTCTGATGTTTACTGATTATCACGCCGTGTCAACCGGTGTTATGAGTAATATATGTTCAAATACGTAGATCGGATGTCATCTTCAGTCAAGCTGTCACTGAGAAACCGATAATTCGAATATCTCTGCATATGGTAATTTCGCTGTTTATGTATTCTGGTCTGCTATGCGTAAATAGCATCAGTGAGTAGCTTTAGTACAAAGTGAACACGTTCTGCTTAATATATCTTGCTGGAACGGTATATGCGAGCCTCTGTTAGTGACTTTAGGTTTTATTTACCCTTATTATGCTGTATGGAATCATATATGTGGATTACATCTATCTTTACCTTTTTACCATTGTCAATGTACTAATCGTAGGAGACGTAGAAATTCATGATTCTTTTTTATACTTATAAACCTGTGACTTCACATTACTAGTGAATACATTCTGTACATCAGCTTACATAGTACCATAGGATCCTTTGTTTAATGCAAGTAAGTTTCTGTGTATATTAAAAAAACACTTTCAGTGACGGTACTGCTTTCTTTGTTTCCTGTAAGCAGTTCTATTGGATGTTGTCTCTAGACTGAAACTGGTAGACTCTTCATGTTTATCAGCTCAGCAATTGTATTTCCTGAAATACGACTGGGCGGTGTAGCGCTCTGGTGAGCAGACTGTACTCGCATTCTGGAGGACGAGGTCTCAAATACACGCCCGGCCATCCTGATTTAGGTTTTCCATGATTTCCCTAAGTCGCTTAAGGCAAACACCGGGATGGTTGCTTTGATAGGGTACGGCCAATTGAACTCCCGAACCTTCCCGAGTCCGAGCTTGTGTTCCGTCTCTAATGACATCGATGTCGACAGTGCGTTAACCACCCATCTCCTCCTCCTTTCTCCTCCTTAAGAGTACGTCATCCATCAAATACAAACAAGTAGAGACTAGACTCTGTTTGCGGAAAAGTGTTGGTCTAAATAAGTGGTGGGTGTTATATTACGTTAGGTTAAGTAAGAATTTACAGACTGAAGAACGAGTCACCTTCTTTGGATGCAATTATTTACTAGATAAAGGCTCAATGCTTCCGATCGGTAATAGCAGGAGAAACTGCTGCGGAATATAAAAGAATTACAAATGGTTCTTTACTCCTTGAAACAGACGCAGCGGGAACCAATACTCATCCTCCAAAGCACCTTCCTTTTTGAAAGTACAATCGCAAGTTTAATCATTATAACGTGAAACGACAGTGGTAGGAATCTTGTGTGGAAACCAATATTTCTGTAGAGGGGGCGATGGGATAGGTTAACGATCTATGGTCTTATGATATCTGACGTAAAATAGAAACTGGAGATGAGATGCATTAGGAGAATGTAATGCTATGCCCGGGTGAATACTGCTTAACAGTGCTTAACGGCAAATTCTGAGACAAATGTCTTATTTTAATCAAATCATTTGTACTCCTCTCTGCCACGTCAATTCCACTTTGCAGTGGCTCGAGAACTATCGTACTAAGATTACAGCCGATTACCCAGCTTTCTCATGCGTACTTTTCCAGGCTTTGCATCAGTGAACATGAGACCAGAGATCACAATTTATTTTGGTCTGACTTCGGAGAGAACAATTGACACATTATATAAACTTTTAAGCTTTTATGGTTGATTTGCGGGACGGGGCAATATAGCGAGGTCGTGAGTCCCATCGGATTAGGACAGGACGAGAAAGGAAATCGGCCATGCCCTTTCAAAGGAGCCATCCGGGCATTTGCCTGAAGTGATTTAGGGAAATCACAGAAAACCTATATCAGGATTTCCGGACGTGGGTTTGAATCGCCGTCCTCCCGAAAGGGAGTCCGGTGTGTTAATCATTGCGCCAACCAGCTCGGTAAACTTTTATGCAGCACCCGGTTATGGTGTTGTATGTGCATAATATGTTATTTGTGATTTCCTGTAGCAGAACCGTACTACAGAAATGTTCGAAAGCATCAGATGTTATTGAGTTAATAATACCTCTTCCGGTTATCCCCAGCGTGAAATGACAAACTGAAGTGTTGCTCTCCTGTCCGTCAGTGTGTAAGTCGCTTCAAATCTTATTCCCATTGATTTCCGAAAACTTAGTTTTCTAGTAATACGAGTTCCTTGCAAAACTCTTCCGAAGGCTAATTTATCTTGATTCGTTTTCTTTCAGGTTTAATTGATTTATGCGTTTGGTAAGTCCTGTCATATCCAATAAATATCTACCCGACTTATCGTTATTCTTGAGAATTTTCCTTTGTTTTACTTAACTATTGTACTTCTGACAACTTAAGGCTAGAAAGAACAGTCGTAGAAATTCTCAGAGGCTGAACACACACACATGATCACTAAAGTACATCTGTGGTTTCTCCGGATCTTGCCAGACAATATCTGACAGTGATAATTAATAGGCTCATTATAACAAAAATGCTTACCACGACTTTCTCATAACAAAATGTAATGTACCTATACTATTGGGAAACCCATGACACCAAAACAATTACTTTCTACTGAATTTAATTTTGTATCCCAAATTAGACATTGTGGATAAACAAATGCTTAGGATTACACAACTGTACCTGACGTGATTTTGAACTTTCAGTATGAAGTGGAATCCCACATGAAGCAACTGCAGCCTCTACTAATCGTGTCAAGGAATCAAAGGAACTTGTAAATATGCAGAAAAACATCCTTAACAAGTCTTATACGTGAGACCGCAGAGGAGACTACAGGATAGACTAAGCGATATGTCGCCGTCCAAGAAATGGCCAACACCTCTAATGGATGACGTATTTTGTAAACGTGCATTCGCAGGAGAAAATTACCTCACTACTTGGCTGACTACAACAGGACGATCACCAGAGTAACGTCCAAAGTTCAAGCCGCCATCACTGTAGGACAGATTGAATCACAGCGTACCAGAAAGCATTACATTTAGACTTTCAGCAATCCGGCGCCTATATTTCTCGTAGCTTCTAGGATCCTGGCAAATGCCAGCTGATATCAGTAGTTTAGCCCGCAGAAGACGAAACAGCGTTGGGGACGGGGAAAGGTCCACACTTGTTGGAATACAGCAACGTTCAGGCCACAAAGTGTATACGAATCGGTATGGTCCCTGGTGGTCATGTGGGGATAACCGTCGGCATTGTGTGTTATAATGTCCGATCTACTTGACCACTCTTCAAAGAAAAGTGAATAATTTTAGTCTAGTGATTCTAGTCACGATGGGTGCGGATCCATTAAGGGACGGGGCCGGACGTCATGGGTAGTGAAACCGCCTGCTAAAGAATAATTCACTAAAATAATTTTTAGTTTAACATATATTAATACCCAAAACTCCAAAAAATATACTAGCAACAAAACAAAGAGTGTCGGAAATGGCAGGAATCCTAACAAATTACAGCCAATTTTTAAAGAAGGATACGTTCCAGTTCTTTATCTGAGAGCTAGTGCATCTCGATGGGCTTGTGGCCTTACTGGCGGCAGAACCCCGTAGAATAGAGTTTTACAGCACCACATAACTGGAACAGGGAATAAGTTGACTCCCGAAGCACAAGGTATAATAATGTTCCCTTCGTCGGGGACAAGAGCACGTAAAAGTTTTTGAAAAAAATTGACACAATTAAGATATTTGACTAAATTATAATAAATTATTTCACAGAAATAAACGATTAGTAATTCACAAGCCAATACCGAGCACGGCAGCACGGTGGCTAGCACACTGCGCTCGCATATGGGAGGATTAAAGTTAAAACCCGCGTCCGGCCATCGTGATTTAGATTTTCCGTGATTTCCCTAATTCTCTTTAGGCAAATTCCGGGATGCTACCTTTGAAAGGGCAGGTCAGATTTCCTTCCCCATCCTTCCCTAATGCGATGGGACCGGTGATCTCTCTGTTTGGTCCCTCACCCATCTCAATCAATCACTCAATCACAATCAAATGCTGGAAGTTTCTTTCAAAAAACCAATTAACAGTTAATCTGGTAATTGGCGTGTTGTGTCGGCAGACTTGCCAACACTACGTACACTAATTGAAAGAGGCGGCCAAGATGCACGCGCTAACTCACGAAGGATGGAGTGAGGTCTGAAACAGGAGACTTAATGAATGCTATAAAGAAAAGTACATATTTTCTGGACTACTTAGCTTTTAATCCTTCCTTTGTATACATCGTTCTTGATGAGACATCTGGAGATTGTGGCGATACAAGTGCGACTCTTTAGATACAAGCTATCTAAGGCTAATGGCGCCTTGCTAGGTCGTAGACATTAACTTAGCGGAAGGCTATTCTAACTGTCTCTCGGCAAATGAGAGCAAAGGCTTCGTCCGTGTAGTCGCTAGCAACGTCGTCGTACAACTGGGGCGAGGTCTCGTATGTCTCTCGAGACCTGCCGTGTGGTGGCGCTCGGTCTGCGATCACACAGTGGCGACACGCGGGTCCGACATGTACAAATGGACCGCGGCCGATTTAAGCTACCACCTAGCAAGTGTGGTGTCTGGCAGTGACACCACAGGGCGCAAGTGTGGTGACTAGAAACTGTGCAGGAGATCAAAACTTTATTACAGTAAGCAGATTCAAGTTGACGAGTAATCGACAGTCAAATGAAAACGAGTGAGAAGGAAAAAAAAGTGAGTTAACTTTATTATTTCAGTAGTAATCACCGTAACTGTTAATACATTTAGCCCTCTGCGGAACAAAACGGTCAATACCTTCATGGAAAAATGTTTGCCAAGGAACCATGATTGATCCAGGCGTGGTGCGGCCCGCATATTGCCAAGTTTGTTTCAACGACTGTGCAGAAGTTTCGCTGAGAAACTCAAACAAGTCGTCCTTCCCCATGCGATTTCTATGTCTTTGGAGCCCTGAAGAAAGACATTCGTAGCCGCCCATTTGTTTCGGACGAACGAAAAGCGGCTCGCCTCAGTACGATCATGATTCAGTAGGCAACGGCAAACATTTCTCCGAGAAGACACTGACTGATTTGCCTCTCAGACGGATAAATGTATTGATAGTTATGGCGATTATGTTTCAAATAGTAAACAGTTTACTTCCTTTTCTCTCGTTTTCATTTGACCCGTACATATAAATGGCATTAACAACCAGGAGATGGGAAGCTTTGTACTGATCGTAATAGCGTGGAGAGCTATATATCAGGCTAATCTTCCGGGTAAAATCACATAAACAACGAATTTGGTGTCCATTTACATTCTGACACTTTATGCTTCCAACAACTAGTAAGTAACTCGACACGATTCCCCACAGGTAGATCCCGCAAACCACAGGATGTTGAGTAAATTCAGAAAGAAGGAAAGGGATACACTCACTTTACAAAAGAAAGGTAAAAAAAGGGTTTCCGAAGGTGAGTGGAAACGTTATTCCTTTATATTTACACACTCAGGTAATCTACTCAGTTAATCTACAGACCTTCCTGCAAGATCGTGGCATCAAGTGAAATATAGTGACAAAGTGAAGTGATTATTTTATAGGGTAAATTACGTCATAAAAAGAGTTATGAGAGTTGTTGCTATTATAGTTCTTAAATTAGCTCCATGACACACATACTGTACTTGTCAAATTTTCCGCCGAGTAAAGCATAAGTGATGTATTTCACTGAATCGCAATTTCTTCGACGTTATGTCGCAGCGATTTCAGGCGACGATGTACACATATTATTTCTATTGTTATTCTGTTAACCCTTTGTTGCTTATTGGTGCTTCCAAGCACTCCTCTTTAGGTTCTTGCTTATCCCACTTTCTCACATTCTGGGCTGATATTACGTCTAAGTGCAATTTTATGTTGTAAACGCATCAGTGCCTTGAGAATCTAGTTTATTAGTCAACACCTTGGAGATCTCGTGCACTAGTCAAAGAGTGTGTATGTATAACATTTGGTAACAGCTGAAGGTTTGCTTTGGAGGGTGGTTATTTCTTTTGCTTACTGTCATAGAGACAAGAAGAGAATAGAAGCTTTCGAAACGTGGTGCATATAATACTAATAATAATGCTGAAGATAAGGTGCGTAGATCACATAACTAATGAGGAGGTATTGAATAGGATTGAGGAGAAGAGAAGTTTGTGGCACAACTTGACTAGAAGAAGGGATCTGTTGGTAGGACATGTTTTGAGGCATCAAGGAATCACAAATTTAGCATTGGAGGGCAGCGTGGAGGGTAAAAATCGTAGAGGGAGACCAAGAGATGAATACACTAAGCAGATTCAGAAGGATGTAGGTTGCAGTAAGTACTGGGGGATGAAGAAACTTGCACAAGATAGAGTAGCATGGAGAGCTGCATCAAACCAGTCTCAGGACTGAAGACCACAACAACAACAACTGTCATAGAGTTGCTAGCAATTTTTGTGTTTACTGGCACAGAGACGATGAAGGTTAGGTCATATTATCATTTCATGCAGCTCTTTTGTTAATCCTATATTTTTTTATTTATGAAATAAACCGAAAACCCTGTGCGACTTTAGAGCACCGTCTGGTCGCATGTGCACTGTTCGTGTACGTGTACGCAAGCGTGGCTTGTCGCCTTCTCTGATGTTGCAGATGGCAATGATATTACGAAAGTAGGGGATGATGAAAATATTTATACTGATGCATATAATACTAATAATAATGCAGGCCTAGGTTTGATAAGATATTTCTAAAGCTTCAGACTGTGATGCAATTTTTGAAAGAATTTAATTGAAAGTGCACCAGTGGAGCTCTAAATCGGTTTACCTGATAGTATAGGGAAATGTGATAACTGATGGATAAATGATTGCTCATATGAAAACCATCTAAAAGCTAAATGATGTCTCAGACTGGATGACAAGAGGAAGAGAAAACTTAGATAACTCTATAATTCCTTCAAAGGTAGAAACTCAGTAATAAAACAATGAAATGAAGCCTGTACAACGTGGTTACAAATTGTGGCTTACTGCTGACCTGGAAGGCTACATTCATGCCTTTAATTTTTATAATGGGAGAAATTAAGCTTTCGAGAGGAAATTTAAAAATTGTGTAAGGGTAGTTTTGGGTTTTTCAAAACTACTTTGCAGCAATTGCAGGAGAGAAGACTTTGACAACGTTTTCACTTACTTTTTCCCTCCTGGAGGGCAGAATCAGAGAAATTCATGGTTTGTGGCATAATTAGGATGAATAAGACAAATTTTTCATTAGGCCTTTCACTTCCTAGGTGAGTAAAAAAAAAGGTATGACTTCATCCAATGGAACTGTGGTGTTTTGTTGAAAGACAGTTACCATGGAACAGAATTAATACTCACCTCCATATAGCTGGAGGATGGCATTAAAATCGACGTTCAGCGTTCTTCTTTAGTAAAGACTGCAGTTCTAAAATGGGATTTGTGGAACATGTTGACAGACTGGTCTGCTTATTGCCTGGGTAGAAGATCGAATGTGTATTTGTAACTGCATATGAACTGCACTGTGAGCTCTGTGGGAAGATTCTGCTTGTGGAGTTTAGAAGAAATGCTGCTGAAGGACTGATGAGACAAATGAATGCAATCCAAGAGCTACAAATCAAATTATGACAAAGCAATACATGCAACAAAGGGAAGACATTAGTCCCGAATGAGGTCAAATTACAAAGGAAACTTGTTGATTTTCTCACTTTTGCAATAAACAGAGCAAGATTTGATCTATGTAGTAGAAGAATGTTCAGTCTGGACCCCACTCAGAATGATTGTTTTACGGAGAATTTCTCTGCTGCAATGAAAATAAAAATATTTTGAACTAAATTTAGTAACTGTGTAATTGCCATCCTAATTTTCACTGATTTGTAGCATTGGTGCATTGTAACACATTTGTTTTCGTTACATAAAGCGCTATGCTGAGAACTGTTGGTTGGCAAGACGCTGGAGACCCACATGGTACCCAATAGTACCACCTTCGTAAAATGGTAAAAACAGTTAAAATTATGAAACATATTCGCTCTTGTTTTATTACTTTTACTGTTGTTGTTGTTGTGGTCTTCAGTCCTGAGACTCGTTTGATGCAGCTCTCCATGCTACTCTATCCTGTGCAATCTTCTTCATCTCCCAGTACCTACTGCAACCTACATCCTTCTGAATCTGCTTAGTGTATTGATCTCTTGGTCTCCCTCTACGATTTTTAACCTCCACGCTGCCCTCCAATGCTAAATTTGTGATCCCCTGATGCCTCAAAACATATCCTACCTACCGAACCCTTCTTCTAGTCAAGTTGTGCCACAAACTTCTCTTCTCCCCAGTCCTATTCAATACCTCCACATTAGTTACGTGATACCCACCTTATCTTCAGCATTCTTCTGTAGCACCACATTTCGAAAGCTTCTATTCTCTTCTTGTCCAGACTGGTTATCGTCCATGTTTCACTTCCATACATGGCTACACTCCATACAAATACTTTCAGAAACGACTTCCTGATACTTAAATCTATACTCGATGTTAACAAATTTCTCTTCTTCAGAAACGATTTCCTTGCCATTGCCAGTCTACATTTTATATCCTCTCTACTTCGACCATCATCAGTTATTTTACTCCCTAAATAGCAAAACTCCTTTACTACTTTGTCTCATTTCCTAATCTAATCCCTTCAGCATCACCCGATTTAATTTGACTGCATTCCATTATCCTCGTTTTGCTTTTCTTGATGTTCATCTTATATCCTCCTTTCAAGACACTGTCCATTCCGTTCAACTGCTCTTCCACGTCCTTTGCTGTCTCTGACAGAATTACAATGTCACCGGCGAACCTCAAAGTTTTTACTTCTTCTCCATGAATTTTAATACCTACTCCGAATTTTTCTTTTGTTTCCTTTACTTCTTCCCTAATATACAGATTGAATAACATCGGGGAGAGGCTACAACGCTGTCTCACTCCTTTCCCAACCACTGCTTCCCTTTCATGCCCCTCGACTCTTATAACTGCCATCTGGTTTCTGTACAAATTGTAAATAGCCTTTCGCTCCTTGTATTTTACCCCTGCCACCTTCAGAATTTGGAAGAGAGTATTCCAGTTAACGTTGTCAAAAGCTTTCTCTAAGTCTACAAATGCTAGAAACGTAGGTTTGCCTTTTCTTAATCTTTCTTCTAAGATAAGTCGTAAGGTTAGTATTGCCTCACGCGTTCCAACATTTCTACGGAATCCAAACTGATCTTCCCCGAGGTCCGCTTCTACCAGTTTTTCCCTTCGTCTGTAAAGAATTTGCGTTAGTATTTTGCAGCTGTGACTTATTAAACTGATAGTTCGGTAATTTTCACATCTCTCAACACGTGCTTTCTTTGGGATTGGAATTATTATATTCTTCTTGAAGTCTGTGGGTATTTCGCCTATCTCATACATCTTGCTCGCCAGATGGTAGAGTTTTGTCATGACTGGCTCTCCCAAGGCCATCAGTAGTTCTAATGGAATGTTGTCTACTCCCGGGGCCTTGTTTCGACTCAGGTCTTTCAGTGCTCTGTCAAACTCTTCACGCAGTATCTTATCTCCCATTTCATCTTCATCTACATCCTCTTCCATTTCCATAATATTGTCCTCAAGTACATCGCTCTTGTATAAACCCTCTATATACTCCTTCCACCTTTCTGCCTTCCCTTCTTTGCTTAGAACTGGGTTGCCATCTGAGCTCTTGATATTCATACAAGTGGTTCTCTTCTCTCCAAAGGTCTCTTTAATTTTCCTGTAGGCAGTATCTATCTTACCCCTAGTGAGACAAGCCTCTACATCCTTACATTTGTCCTCTAGCCATCCCTGCTTAGCCATTTTGCACTTCCTGTCGATCTCATTTTTGAGACGTTTGTATTCCTTTTTGCCTGCTTCATTTACAGCATTTTTATATTTTCTCCTTTTACTGCTATTACCCAATTAAAAAACCTGGAAAATTTATGCGTTTTTGATAGCTCTGGCAAGAAATGTTTAGAAAATAATTTTAATGAAATTGTTATTAACATTAAAATTCTAGCATAGATGCGCTTTCACTTTCCCATTCCATCTGACAGCTTTTCGTATTCTGAGCTTAGCATAACACTGTCATTTCTCGTCACATAAAAGAAATTATTTATGTTTATACCTTTACACGCTTCTCTGCACTGTTAAGTAATTATTTCTCGATATTGTTCCATAATATTGCGTTGTATACAAGTGTTAGTGTTGAAATAGGAAAGAAACGTACGGAGATGTTACTAATGAACCTGTAAGTTGCATTTATTTTTGCTCGTGAAGTAAAAAGAATTTATCTATTTCTAACTTACTCCGCGCCACTACTGTGCCTAAAAGTTACCTTATGTTAGAGAGCAATTAAAAATTGCAGTATAGGAGTTCTTATTAATGACTGTAAATAGAATGTCCCACAGAAAAACGGAAATTAAGTTTCCCTCTCACTGCTCCTAAAGATCAAAGAAAGGTTATAAAAGGCCTGCAATATAATTGAACAAACCGAAACCGGAAACAGGTACTCTGTTACACGAGGGCAATTCGATTACAATCAATTGAGCTTAAATCTCGAAGAGGAAATTGATTACCCTAAAAAAAGGCTTTGAACACAGAAGAAACGAGACCAGTGCTTAATCACGTATGTCGAGTAATCACTTGGGACATTTTTCTGATTACTTTATGCGTTAATTTGACTTTAATTTCAGAAAATACAGTACCAGCCTACACCACGGAACAGAATTTGTGCGTCGTGCTAAAACGAACCTAAGTACCGTAAGTACTTATGCCCAGAAAGAGTTTTTAATTTGTAGGAGATTATTCACTACAGTGTAACTTCCTAACACGTAAATAATGGTTTGTTTTCCATTCGGGTCTATAATTGCTAGGAGCACTGGTTAATACAGGACGTAATATTTCTCCGTCAGAAGAAACAAATGTGTCATCTAATTCAGAGTGTAAGTAATTAAGCACCGTTTTAAGTTAACAAATCTTTACAAATAACGCGTAATTTCCAGTGAAGGCATCAGAAACGCGCACATGCATTAAACAGATATCAAGAGCCACTGTACATCGCGAAGCTGCCTGTGATGATTGAGAAATTACAGAATAAAGGATAGACCACCTTCTCTCGATTGCAGTTAGTTGCCAGATAAAGGCTCAAGGCGTCTCCTCGGCAATAGTGGGAAAAACTGCTGTAGAACAGCCTGCCGGAGTGGCCGAGTGGTTCTAGGCGCTTCAGTCTGGAATCGCGCGACCGCTACGGTCGCAGGTTCCAATCCTGCCTCGAGCATGGATGTGTCTGATGTCCTTAGGTTAGTTAGGTTTACGTAGTTCTAAGATCTAGGCGACTGATGACCTCAGATATTAAGTCCTATATTGCTAAGAGCCATTTTTTGCTGTAGAACAAAAAAGACAATAGGTCGTTATTTACTATTTGATGCGGACGCAGATGGAACCATTTCTCTTCGTCCCATGCACTTCCTTTGTGGAAGTACAACCGCAATTTTAAGCATCAAAGTGAGAAACCATATTTATAGAGAGAATGATGGATAGGCTATTGTTCTACGTTCTGATGATAGTTTACGTAAAATAAGAAGTGAAGATCATTTGCGTCAGGAAAGCATAATGCAATGCATAGTAGAAATAAATTAACAAATAAATACACATGTTTGTCGTCTAATGGCGTAAAATAAACTGAATTTTTTTTTAAAACGGGGAAGTTGCCGGGAGCGAAGTGCTACAGAATAAATCCTGTAAATGCATAGGATTCCGCGACCGGACCCAGTTACTTCGTTAGAAGACCCAGACAAAAATCACTGCAACCGTAACCGAAATATCGGTTTTATCCACCTAGTGAATGTTCACAATGCGACCTGCCTGCACAAGTAGAAAACTTAATGTTCCGATTGCCCAAGAATCGGTTTATATCAGTTTAATGACATTTTACAATATAACTAGAATCTACATACAGAAAATCTTTGTGTTAATTGAATAACTTGTTTCAGATAGAAAGTGAAACCAACTCTAGACCCAACGGTAATTTATTCACGGCGCACGTTACCGGAAATATAAAGTAAGAAACTCGAAGAGAGACCAAGAAAATGGTAAAATGTGTTATATTGAGTGAATCACCGACGTTCATGGGGAAACAGCACAGGACGTAAAGGCAAAATTGTAGGACAGTATGGAATAGCAGAAATTGCTGTGATACGAGCACTTTTGAAGTTCTTTGATACACATTCCCTCGTTATAAGAAAACAATGTTTCAAGAACGGATAACAGTATTCAAGGGCCCCTGGATTTTTGTATGTCCCTATCGGTAACGAAAATGCACGACCCATTTGTCTGTTGGCTTCACTCGTTATTCCTGTTTGAAGGGGTCGGTCGTGCACAGTGGCTTTAAAGCCGAAATATGTAATATAGAAATATTCATGAAACACCGAACTGGCAAGCAGACACATTAGCGAAAAGACAAGATACAGTATCAAAGTAAGTTAAATGACTGGCAAACATGTGAAATTACAGTTTAAAATGCTTTGGGATAATCACGTAGGCTAAATCTGATATTAAATGTCAAACCAGATGATGTTTATAAATTAATTTTTTCACATATATGAGAATGATGGCCTCAAATAGGTTTTATGATCCAAGTGAAAGCGTTTAAACAATAATGAGTTATACAATGTGAGCAGAGCATGAAATGTGCAAGTAAAGATCGTTCAACTGCAAAGTAATTCACAAACACATCAGTAAATGTCCAAAGTTCACACTTCCGTTCATGGCGTCAACTAAAGTCCGTTATTCTTAGTAATCACTATGATAAAAATTAGATAATTTCAATACACATAAACGTAAATAAGAAGTGCAGTAAATAATCGCACTTCACAGTTGCCTCAGATACCGTAAACCCAATTAAAGTTTAGGAAGTTGTAACAAGAAAGGACAAAAAAGAAAAAAAATCTATCACTAAGTAACACTGGTAATTTTTCTAAGTGCCGTAAAAAACTGGAATCTGTAATTTGCAGACAGAGAATTATTTTAAGGCCTCACAAATTTTTATTCGTGCACTCACAAGATATCTGCGAAGTACTACGAACAATAATCCAACACATGCGGACGGTCTGCCACACAATTCACTCAGCAATCCAAACCTGCAGAAAGATTTCGCACGCCGTTTCGCTCTTTCATGCTCTTCAAGCCGTCACAACTACTGAATACAAGTTTGTTACTGAAATAGTGACCACCATACAGTTTTAAATTAATTGGATTTACATACAACGTACTACAACACACAGAATATTATTACTGGCCCTTTGAAACTCCTTAAAATATCGACACAGTAATAAACAAGTTATTAATAAAGTTTATGACTGCATACCTGCATCTGGTCTTCCAACGTGTTCAAACTTCGAAATACTGCAAATAGTTTTCCAACAACAAATTGTGAATAATTTTTGAGAACATTTGTTTTGGACAACAGCGGTTTTATTTATTGCTTTCAAATGTACGTTAACGGTCTCGAACACAAGAGCTTCACAATCTTTTTTTTTTAGGTTACAGGTTTCTGTCTTTTTTAGACCATCCACGAACGTTAACTGTTTGCGTTTCGGAGTCGTAGCGCCTGCTCCGTTCACCGCCATCGCCTATCACCATGGTAAGAGGCCTGAAAATGTTTGCAAGCAGACCAACACCGGTAACCTGAAAGAAACAAATTGTTGCTTTCACGAATGTTAATGTTCATTTTAACAAATTTTGGATTCTCATCCACTATGAATATTGTATTTATCTCGAAAAATCATACTAACTTCGTATTAAGTCCAACTCTGAAGAAATTGTAATAACGGCACAGTTTTCATATCAGATCTTATGCAATTGATTCCATACATGCCTAGAATTATAAGTAACTTTCTGTGGTGATTACTTACGTTATCAGCTTTCATACGACCAATCATATGAGCGTCTTGCTTAAATGGTTCACTTTTTATTAATTTTGTGAGCTGCTGTTCTTAAGAACAACTATACCTTTCATAATATTAGGTCGATAATTATGCTATAATTTGCAGTGAGCCCGTCTCATCGCGAGGAATTTTCATGTTAATTCCTTTCTGTAGCATCTTCGTAGGGCGTCTTACATATTTCCGCAAAACGTATATTATCCAGATTTTCATTTCAACCAGCTTTAGATGCCAATTTGCCGCCTCCCCTTGCAGACGAGCGAGCACTGTCGGACCTCCTCGAAAAAAACAGCTTGCTTTACCCGATCTCCCTTCTTACATAACTTCGCACAGCCTGCTAGCTGCCATTAAATCGGCAAGCCTTCCACGAGCCTTCAGAATACTACACAGCCCGTTGCTCAACGTGCCAGCCTCATGTAACGTCAAAGTACACACATCAACATTTTGCTACACCCTTTATTTCGAAATTCATGAGTACTGAAATCCGAAGTCCCATCGTCCGATGGATTCACTACCAGATTCTTTGCCAAGTTCACAACTCAGTTAGCGCTCGTGTTAAAAATAATCTTTCATAGATCCCGAATAAAAACTATGCCCAGTAGTTGAAAGAAAGCACAGGCCACACCTGCGGGTAGCGAAAGTACCGCCCAAAAGTCTTGACATCCGTTTGTAGTAGAAGCTTAGAACATATTCTGAGCTGGTACATAATAAAGTATCTCGAACAGAATGACATTCTCCATGCAAAGCAGCATGGATTAGAAAACATGACATATGAAATCCAAGTCACACGTTTCTCATACGACATCCAGGAAGCCATGAAAGAAGGCAGTCAAGTGGATGCAGTATTCCTCAATTTCCGAGAAGCCTTTTGACTCATTTCCACACCTACGTTTGCTATCAAAAGTTTGATCATATGAGGTACCAGACGAAAAATGTGACTGGATTGAGGATTTCTTGGTAGGGAGGACTCAGAATGTTAACTTGGATGGAGAGTCATCTATTGAACTAGAATTAACTCCCGGTGTACCCAGGGATATGCGTTGAGTCCCTTTTTCTTCGTGTTGTACATTACTGATCTTGCGGATAGTATTAATAGTAACTTCATGCTTTTCGATGATGACTCCGTTATCTATGGCGAAGTATAGTGTAAAAGAAGGTGATTAAATATTCAGTCAGGGCTTGAAAAGATTTCAAAGTGGTATCATGACTAACAACTTCCTTTAAATGTTAAAATATTTAGAAGTCTGCACGTCGCAAAACAGAAAGAAAAACGTAGTATCCGACGAACATAATATTAGTGAGTCACAGTTGTATGTTATCTCATACAAATATTTGGGTGTAGCACTTTGTAGTGACATGAAATGGAACGAGCCCATGGGTTAAGTTATGCGTAAAGCAGGTAGCAGACGTCGGTCTACTGTTAGAATAATACGGAAACGCAATCAGTCTATAACGGGGATTACTTACAAATCACTCGTGCGAGCCATGCTGGAATATTACTCAAATGTGTAGGACACACAGTAGCCACTAGCAGGGTATGCTGAATGTATACAAAGAAGGGTGGTACGAATGGTCACAGGTTTTTTTGTCCCACGTAAGAGTTCACTGTCATGATGAAAGATCTGAACTCTCAAACTCTTGGAGATAGGCGGAAACTATTCCAAGAAAGCCTACTAACAAAGTTTCGAGAACCGACTTTAAACGATGACTCTAGGAATGTACTACAACTCCCTATATACCGTGAAGATAAAATGAGGTTAGTTTCAGCACGCACATAGGTATTTAAGCTATGAGTTTCCGCGCTCCATACGTGAATGAAACAGGAAAAAGCATTAACTGGCACAGTTGGACATACCCTCTACCATGCACTTCACATTGGTTCGCAAAGTATAGAAGTAGATTTAGTTGTGGATCTAGATGTGTGTATTCGTTTGAAATGTAACGACAAAATCACCTGGATCGACATCCAAAGCTGTTCGTTTCATTAGATCCCACAAATGTTAGACTGAGTTCATGTCGGGGGAAGAGGGAGACAAAATGGTTCAAATAGCTCTAAGCACTATGGGACTTAACATTTGAGGTCATTAGTCCCCTAGACTTACAACTACTTAAACCTAACTAACCGAAGGACATCACACACATTCATTCCCGAGGCAGGATTCGAACCAGCGACCCTAGCAGCAGCGAAGTTCCGGACTGAGGCGCCTAGAAACGCTCGGCCGCAGCTGCCAGCGAAGAGGGAAAGCTCTAGGTTCTGGTAATCCCAGCTTGCTGAAGGAACGTGTTCACTACAGCAGCATGATAAGAACGCAAGCTATCATCCATCGAGATGAAATTGTCACGAAAATGTTGGTGATGAATGTTGGGTGCAGAATCTCGTCTCTTTACCGTAGGACAGTGAGATTGCTCTCAAAAACTACAAGCCGTGTACTGTGGCCGCATGTAATGCCAGTTCAGAACATCACTCCACCAACACCCTGTTGAAGATGTGAGATACCGTGTTGGATGCGTTCGATATCAACGGGTTGTCTCCAAAGAGGTTGCCTGTGATTATGGATACAAACAGATCCCAGTTTCGCCCATAAACAACACCCGACACCAATCCTAGAACGTCAGTTGTGCATCATTTCTTGCCCATCTGTAACGGAGTCTATGGTATTGGTGATGTACCACGTAGGGCTTGCCATATTAGTTGGTGAAGGAGATTCGCATCGTGCAATTGTCTCCTAACTCTGTGAATTATGAAGTCCTGTAGCCTTTTCGACCGCCGAAAGCAGTTACGGAACTCTCAGCGTAGGTTCCTGTAACATAAAAGTCGTCCATATCGATTTTCTTGTGCACCTGTCGAACGCGGACGACCTGTTCGGCGTACGTCCTCAACACCCTCTGTTACTTGGAACAGATTCGATGTCGTAACCACACCACTTTGACGCCAGTGCACACGTCGAGCAACTTACTTGTTGCATAACATTTTTGGGCCTAACTTCATCATTCTGAATCGATCATTGGCCGCGATCATCTTGCGAGACTTGATGCCGCTCACTCTACTTTTCCACGGACGTTTCAAATGCATCCCTATTGATCCTTTACTTTCAACTGAATTTCTGCAGTCCATCCGAGTGCGTCGTTCTACCAGTAGGTAATGCTCTTAGTAACTGTGTGAATGTTTACAAACAATGTCGGAGGGCGCCTGATTGATACAGGAACAGTCACAACTGTACGATACGTTGGGGTGATGAAACACATCCGTTGGTACTAGGATCCGAGTCACCCATGCTACACAACTGGCCTTCGAAAATACCGGTACTGGGTGTGTTTTTGTCTTTAGCATGGTTCACAAATATGGAAGATTCACTAACGATAATATATTATTAAGCAAACAGGAGCGCTAATTGCTTCTCCAGACACGGAAAGATGCTGGTTTCCCTATTTGACGTTAAGGCTTAACGTGTGAATGGACATGAAGTATAGGCAAACATTGGAAATATTAATGGGTGTTGATCACAAAGTTGTAGGAAAATTTGCTTTTAAGATAGTTCACTTTAGCGCGTACCTCTAAGGAGAGGACTGTGACTATATCAACAACAAGGTGACTCCTTCCACTATGGCTAGCCCAGAGAGGCTCTCTAGTTTGCCACGGTGATGCTTATGAAAGTATTAGATATGTTGTAACAAACTGATTCGAAGTCTGCAATACCTCCAGTGGATTTAGGTCGCGAGGGTTCGGGACGGGGGCTCGTAGATACCACTATGACCAGCCCGAATCCTTCAGTGTCCTAAGTCACACAATTGTAAGTATGTCTGAAAAAAAAGCAGAAACCAAGTTGGTACCGAGCAGGGTACTTCAGAATATATGGTAGGACTCTTGCTTCCAGAAGGCATGAATTAAATATATTCCTAAGGTTGAATCCAGTTTGTTTTGGATAGTAATCATCCGGATTTCAAATACCTGTTCGGCCATTTAGCTATAATGCCATTGTTGATTCCTTAAAGCATTTATGGCTAATGTGAGAATCGTCAATACGGAAAGGCCCCACTGGTTTGCTGTAATCCCCTTGTCCAGTTCGAGGTTATGCTGCGTTTCTAATGTCCTTTTCCTCGACAGGATTTTAAATCCTAAGATTCCTTCTTATCAAATGGGCATGAGCATGATTACTCCACATTTCTTAATGATCTAGCTAGTCTACGAGGGAATTTAGAAGGAATCGTCATCGACATGGGTAAGTTGTTTCTCATATTTCGGTTTTCAACAGAGGATCGTGTGTTGTAACTTCCCAGTTGAAGTCAATATTATTTTTTATGGCGCTAAAGCTTACTGTACAATATACAGCAAGTGTGGATGAATTTACCCCATAAAGGTAGATAATTTTTATTACTTCTAATTTTCAATTAAAAAGGGAAAAGTAGGTGTAAGAAAAAATAAGAAAAACATGCAGTGCTGAACTTCGAGAATACATTTACAATCTGAGAGTATATTACCTTAAATCATGATCTACGAAAGAGATAGTGTCAATATTCATCAATCTTATGGATTTAAAAATTTACAAAATTTGATAAGCAAATAACTTCTTAGGCATGCATGAATTATTTTCAAATGGATGCAAAGTGTTTTACAAGAAGTGAGATAACGTTTTACAACACAGCTGGCGGGAATTTATCGAAGTGCAAACTTTTCATCCTCCAACACCTTTAAACATAGGGATGAAATCTCTTAACTATAGGGCAACTTCTCCTAATTTTGACGTTACAGATGACTCAAAAGTTAGAACACTCCATGGACAAAATGTTCGATTTATTCAGTTATAGGAACACATAATCAGTCAGCCAAAATTTCTTTCCATCGATGGAATACTGAGCTTCAGATAAGTGATCATCCATTTTCTTTCAGTGAAATAAAGTTTTATTACACTGACTACGTTCTATAACTATCTCTTTACGTCTATACTTGAGTATATCCATGCGTCTCTATTTGCTTCCAGTATTTCCCCTTCAACATGTTTCTGAAACGCTGTAAGAACGTTGTGATGAGACTGTATTTTGTATAATGATCTGAGCTCTCTGACGGTTGTATCATTTTGCAATTCTCTACCCGTGTTAATCATATCTGATGACGGGTAGACTCGTTTGACTAGTGGGAAACTATTTATCCGAGACTGCTTCTTGACACTTTCGTTCGCAGCTAGCCATTCCCATTTACAGCTTAAAGATCCGATATATCAGTTTCTACAATCGTTTTTGAACTTCATGTCATGATTTTTTTCTTCTTATCTGTTACCTGATATACTTCCAAAAGTCCATTTTTACTTACAAATGTTCGCTCCGAATCGTGATGGCTGTTCCTTGCAGCTATTATGATATAAATATTCCGAATAAGTTATTGTATTTGCTATTGTGTCTTTATGTGTTCTACTAGAATGAAAAATTTTAACCATGTGCATTGCATTTCTATGGCGATATTTATTTCCTCGCCGTTCCTACATGGTGCAATTTACGTCTCCTCGTTTCTCCATGTCTCTCCATCTGTCACACACATAACACGTTGCGTTATATATTTTTGATGGAAATGTCGCTTCACCATTACTGCGTGGAACGTCAGCCGTCAAATCATTTTATGTGTGTTGAATTTGAACAACGTGCGGGCATGTGACATTTGCGACAAGTATTCGTGTTCGTTGAAACACATCGATAGAGTGAGTAGCTCGTTTCGATGATAATGATCGCCTTAAACCTATCAGTTTACGTGAATGTATTCAACTGAAATCTCCAGATCTGTTAATTCCGTCCCACATATAAGTTCCCATATGTTAGTGAAGGACGTAAAGTAAACTTCAAAAATAATATCCTGCATATACAAATCTCTGAACGCAATGTCAGCTCTGTGTATAAATACACGTTAACGATATTATGTCTTGACAAGGACTGTTACGAGTAACAACGGTGTAAAAAAATGTTTGCCGTTCGTGATTTGCGGTTTAATACTGGACCATTTAGAGTTATTGTGGTATGTTGATAGTGTCGATCTGTATGAGGCTGTGAGGATCACTCGAAAAGTTAAAATTCGTGTTATCACATGCTACTTCACGGAAGCTCACAATGACCTAATTTTTCATGAGTAGTGCTAAACGAGCTAACCCTTAACAAAAACAGCAAGGATGTCTCATTTATTACAACTTCAAGTAACTTTATTAATGCAGGTACTGCAACTTCCAAATCACAAATATATCAATGATTATTACTTATTACGATCTCTGATAGTATTAAATGACTCAACTTTTTTATTGTTAAACTGAAAAAATCACAGCTTATACATACCGTCGTTTGGTAGCTTGAATGGTTCAATAATTCTGTTTAATTCATTTGGTTTGTTCTAAAAGCAGAGAGAGTATAATGGTTCAATGGCTATCATAATTTTGCAAGAGTAGGTTGATATGTAAGGCTCATTAGTAACAATTTAGTAGCAAGAAAGGAACTCCGTAACTCAAAACAGATTTTCTTCAACAAGGTTTACCACTTTTTTATTTCATCTAAAAGCTAGTTTCACCAAACTGTAACACTTTCCTTACACATAACAGACACGTAGTGAGCGTGTTGTAACAAATTTATTTTATAGTATTTCTCTGCCTCAGGTTAAGAAAATTGTTTTACTAATTGTTAGATGGTAAGAAATCGAAACCGGTTATGAAACCATTTACATGATCCGAGGTTGAGAAAAACAATGAAAGATTGTACATAATGTGAAGGACAA
The DNA here is from genome assembly GCF_023898315.1 of Schistocerca nitens. NCBI lineage: Eukaryota > Metazoa > Arthropoda > Insecta > Orthoptera > Acrididae > Schistocerca > Schistocerca nitens. Next base: position 193,842,372 of record NC_064620.1, on the reverse strand, counting down.
GTCAGAGGTGGTACAGTAGTTTCTATTAAAGCTGAGCGAAAGTCCAAATTCGGTATTCCTGTATATTGAATTTTCACTTTATGACGACCGGTTTCATACGTTGGAGGTACATCTTCAGGTCATATCTGGATATAGAATAAAACTACGTAAGTAAAAGCACTCGTAGTCAACGTAACCTACGTAACGAAGAAGACAGCAATTCAAAGTACTCAAAAAATTTATGCTCCATGTGCCAAGAATTCCCAGGTACAATAGCACGTAAAAACATGTTACTCCTCCGTAAAACGTTTGAAGAGACGGCAGATGGTGATACGATTCGATCTATGAACGATCACTAATACATCTTCAAAACACAGCACAAATCATACGCGGATTATAGGATGAAACCCATGTGCACGAAAGACTGCACAATGAACGTAATGTAAATTAAAACACAGCCCGCGATGTCGGTAGAGTACAAAAGAAAAGAAACCTACAGTGTCTGAATCGGCGGGAGAAACAGAATGAAAAGTCACACAATCGTTGGGAGTTGTGAACATACTACAATATACAAACAGAACTAACATTGCAGCGCAAACCACACTCGGGATACTATGAAGCCGAGCATCCACCACCCAATCGCGAGTTGAAGATAGCGACATCCAGCGGTGGACTGGACCTTGAGAATCCCAGTAACAAAGTAGATCTCAGTGTCAAATAACAGCTATAACAGCTATAGTCCTGACTTAGCTCCCAGTGACTATCACCTGTTCCTCAGGTTAAAATAATATTTGACCGGAAAGCGATTCACCTCTGATGACGAGGTGAAAAAAGAGGCATGGCGGCGAGCTGCTATGACATGGGCATACAAAACTGTCACAACGTCTACGAAAATACAGCGACAGAAATGGTGATTATGTCGAAAAATAACTAAATGTTCGAGCTGTAAACTGATGTAAACCATTGTAGACCGCAGGTCTATGTACTTACAAAGAAATAGTAGACCTTACTTTTGGGATTACCCTCGTATGTATTTAAGACCGCTGTAATCGTGGCCGATCAAGGGCTCCCTGTATCAGTATCGTCCAGAATAAATCGTTGCTTACCCTCACAAAAACTGAAACAATATTTAAACACCAATATTAGGACAGGGGTCATGATAACATTAAATTTAAAAAATTTTTCCAAGAGTGTATTATTACTCTAAGAAGAGTAAGAACTATAGAATCACGGCTATGTCATATTGTGTGTGACAGGAGACGCGCGAAAAAGAGAGTGCTGCTGGAAGCTAAGTTTATCCATCATTTGCCTTTTAAACCAAATTTCAATATTTATCCAGAGTATATTGACTTGACAGAAATTAACCTAACGTTTCCTCAGTGTGCGTGCTGCTCTTAGGCTTATTATTGCCGTGTCATTGTCTGTCGCCTCAGCCATGGCCAGTGTTTAAGCGCTGAGATGGCTTGCCATTTCCCTCCGAAGGGAAGTTCTTCGTATAGCGGGCGCCTGATAACGCAGAACGCAAGCCACGCAGCAGAGACCTGCAGGTTGCTGCCCAGCCAGACGCCAGCAACTGACGCAGTTCAGATTCATAGCGACATCCGCTGCAGCAACGGGGGCGCGTCGATCATCGGATTTAACAGCCAGTATTTCACATCCTCCAAGTCAAGTGACTCCGACCACTTCCAGGTAGCCACAGGCTGGGCGTTGTTGATACGAGCACCGCCGGCTACTCTCTGGCAGTATGGCACTGTGTCTAAAGCAGAGTCTGGTACCAACCGTGAATCCGAGTAACATGGGCGGTGTTTCGTTTGCTTTCTTATAGAAATAAACTTCTGCTCTTCATATGTATACACTGATCAACCAGAACATTATGAGCACACACCTAATAGCCCCTATGTCCACCACTGGCACGGATAGTAGTGACGACGTGTCGTGACATGGAAGCAGTGAGGCCTTCATAGGTCTCTGGAGGAAGTTGGTACCACCTGTACACACAAATCACCCAAGTCCTGTAAATTTATGGGAGGGGGCCCGATGATCTTTGACACCACGTTCAATCACATCTCAGATGTGTTCGATCGAGTTCAGCTCTGGCGAGCTGTGGGGGGGCTAGCACATCACTCGCCTCAGTGAGCCTCGAACCACTCTATTACACTCCTACATTTGTGGCATGGAACACCATCTTTTAAAAAAATGCCACTGTCGTCGAGAAACATGATCGTCATGAAGTGGTGCACGTGGTCTGGAAACAGTATACGATTCTCCGTGGCTCTTATGGTGCCTTGAAAGAGCTCCATCGGACCAATGGATTGGACCAATGGATACCAATGTCAGTGTTCCCCAGAGCATAATGGAGCCGCCACCAGCTTGTCTCCATCCCGCAGTACAGCTGTTCTCTTGGAAAACGGTGGATTCGCGTCCTCCAGTAGCAAGACGAAGAAAATATCGGGATTCCCGAGGCCATGCAAAGCTCTGCCACTGCTCCAACGTCCAGTGCCGATGGTCACGTATGCATTTTAGTCGTAGTAACGCTGGCACATCCGTGGGTTGTCGGCTGCGGGGAACATCGTTAGGAGCGTTCGGCGCATTATTTGTTCAGACCCAATGGTACTCTGGCCAGCATTAAAGTCTGGTTGGTTCTGCCACAGTTCGCCGCCTGTCCTGTTTTACCAGTCTGCCCAGCCATCTGTAATGAGGGATGGCCGCTCAACCCCACGACGTCTGGACATAGTTTCACCTTCGTTTCGCCACGTGTTGAAGACAGTCACTACAACACTCCTCGAACACCTGACCAGTCGTGCAGTGTCCGAAACGTTCGAGCCGAGTGTCTGGGCCATCGCGATCGACCCTCTGTCAAACTCGGATAGACCATGCGTCTTCCCCATTCTTCACATGGGAAGCACGCTCACTGATACATGTACCGTGCGTAGTCAGACTAGCAGCTGTTGCTCACAAATTTACGCTGCTAGCACCTCGACAGGTTTATATCGATAGTAGGTCTAGGATTATGATGTTGTGGGTGATGACCATGTATATGGTTCAAGTACACAGTCCCCTTGAATGGCTTTGGCACAGTTCGTTATGCAACTTCACAATGCCATTCAATAATTCGTCACTTGTTTCAGAGAATAATTTACCTTCGTTCACTGTTTTTCACTGACAGTGATTACCACAGTTCATTTGCACTTACATATGAAGGGCTTATTTCAAGTATATATACTTGAATATTTCTGGTATCTCAACTGCAGATTTTTCAGCGCTCATTTAACTTTAGGAATCCGTATCTCAGAAGGAACAAAAATGGACTTGTACCAATACTGAAATAAGTCCTTCCTATAATGTCATTTGTTTGCTTCTTTGTTGTAATCAGTTAGTGAACGTTAATGCATATAAGTATACTGGATAGATTCGTTTCGTAGATATGAGTAAAAAAAGTTACGTATAAGGTAAAAAAGTATTTTGAGTTCGTAAACCTCGTTACTTTCATATATGTTACTCTAATTTATTCGTTAGTGAGATACACACACATACAGTTTTTTTTCACAAAGAGACTGGATAGTGTTTTCATTGATCTGTTACAAAAAATGGAACAGTTTTGCTAACATATTTTCAACTTCTTCTTTCGAGAACACTCAGTGGACCCATGGAGAGGTCACAGGTGAGGTCATGGTTGTAATATGGTATCAAATTGAGGGATACGACCCAGGCGACGAGTCACATGACTGGACCGGTACAAGCGATATCAAACAAAACTGCTTGTCACTCGTGCAGGCATCATGTGTTCATCATGGACCAGGCTTCATATGAACAGTAGGATCAGAAACTTTGCAGAACTCGTAAAGGTTGTGTTGAAATAAAAGTTTGTATTATTAGAAACACATTTTTTCTTTCTTGTATAGGTTAAACATAGAGCATATGAGAAACACACATAGAGTTTGAAGATCCGTACGTTATTATTATGAGACAACGTTTTACAGGTTTTTTTCGCAGTGACTTTTGTTTCATTTCGTAGAGCATTTTATTAGGCTTTTTTTATATATATTTTTATTCTGCACCTCAGCGTGCATTTAATCAGTCTCGCATATCACTGATGTTCATAACAGGCACAATTACCGTCCGGGTTAAATATTGCTTCGTATATGTATTGGTCGTGGAATCTGAATAATTTTTAGGCTCACTGCGGTTGTGACATTTACCGTCAACAATCAAGTCAGTTTTGCGTCATAGTCGTTGTTTTCGCGTCCACGCGCAGGTAGTGTTAAGTCGGCGAAGTTGCTTAGCGGCTACGGTGTTCGCGTGCCTGTGTTTATAGAATAACTCACTGATCTGCTTACAAAAATGTATCTTCTGCAATCGAACCATAAGTAATCATTAGCTCACAGGACTGACCCCAAGTAATTTAAATTTTCACCCTTGTGCTAAGCGTCAGCGAAGGAGAAATTGTGTGGCTGCATTACGGTACACACAGCAGAAATAAGATTTGACTCACACGTTTCTCTGTCTGCAATGTTTAATTGCTACTAGGAGCACTCGCAGATTTCACAATAGCATGAACACCGATTTTCAGTTTAGTGTTCCGTCATTTATAGTGCGTGGACATATCGCAAGTTCGTCACAATGAATCTCATTATTTGCCCATTAAACGCAACACTCTTTACACCTCATATACACAAAGAATATTACTTCAACATTTCCCTTTACATTCTTTTCTTGTCCCTTACACAACTATTTATATTGCAAGATAGTCAATTTATCGGTAAACTATTGGTTGGGTAATGGTTTTGCCGATTCTGTTTCAAGAATTTGCCACAGTACGGACTCATCACTATTCAACGCATGGACAACATATTTTTGTCTATCCCGTGAACAAGTACCATCAGCTCGTAGCAGAATAATGACAACGGAAACGTGCAAAATACACAAAAATCAAACTGAAAAATCCAAAGACAGGCTCATTCAAAGGAGCATAATCTCATTTTATACACACAGCTTTCACGTTAAAATATTCATTCATCACTTAACAGCATCTTCTTATCTATTCAATGTTGATAGATTGCTAGTTTGCTTCATCCAGGTTCAAGAATTTCGTTTCATAAACATACTCTGTAAAAAATAAATATTTAATAAGTATCAACAGCTATATCTAAACCATTAAATGCATCACAAATATTTACATATTGCTCTTAGTTCCATACTCAAGAGCTCATATCAGCTTCAGGTATTTCAGTGCTTCAGGTATTTCAGTGTCATGGTCAAATTATCATTCACTATACACAATACAACTTAAAGACGAATATATACATACACAGATGCTATCTTTTTTTTAATATAAGATAGAGAGTGATTAGCATGATATTTCTTTAACTACCATCAGAGAAAAGTATGGGTCTCTTTATAGACAACATTTCAGTTTTGTACCACGGCATTTTTTTATCTTAAGTGTACGTTAGCATTACTTATTGATGTACTATGCAGACGATGTATCTTCTTGCAATATTTATTTTCCTCTGACAACCTCAAACTATCACACAGCAACCTGTTCTTATAGATAATTATGATTAAACAGTTCAGAATGTTATGCAACACTCGATATAATAAAAAATGTTGGTACACAAGAATAAAAGTATGGAGATAATGGTTTACTTTCTAATGTTTCTTTACAGGTCCTTGATTCCGCAGAATATACGTAGCAAATTGCTTATAGCACATTTCCGTGTGAATGACAAATCGAGGGATTTATAAGTTTTACAGATTCTTAATTTAAGGAATAATGTCAACACTGCTTCCCATGTAGATAATTTTACAAATATTGGTGACAGTACAGTCCTAGGTGTGGGATCCGGATATCTTAAATGGTCTCGTAAACAGTATCTGCCATTTAGGGCAGACGGTTCTGGTGTCATTTAAACAGTATTTGCCGGCCGAAGTGGCCGTGCGGTTAAAGGCGCTGCAGTCTGGAACCGCAAGACCGCTACGGTCGCAGGTTCGAATCCTGCCTCGGGCATGGATGTTTGTGATGTCCTTAGGTTAGTTAGGTTTAACTAGTTCTAAGTTCTAGGGGACTAATGACCTCAGCAGTTGAGTCCCATAGTGCTCAGAGCCATTTGAACCATTTTAAACAGTATTGTTTCCCGAACTAAATATTCCCGCACACGTCCCGTCTTTTTGACATAAGTGTCTTTAAGAACGCTTGCGTGTTCAAGGAGTGGTTTCCTTTTGTTGCAGCGTAGATTCTACCTCAGACTGGTATGGCAGTCTATTTAACCAATCTTTGACTTCTTTGATCTTAACAGATTTGATGGAGTATAAGGGATTGCGTAAATTGGCAAATGTGTGTGTGAGTCCCAAGGGTTCTATAAATTACATCCAACAAGTATGTTGAGTACGTACCTTCCAGTTAAGCACTTTTTTTCCCTTGGGGAATAGTCTCTCGTTCTGCCCACGGGATGGAATACGATCTTCTGGTAAATGTGTCATGTGGTATCGTGTCCATGTCATACAAATACGTATTTCTTACATCTGTTTTTTCTTCAAACATGTGAAATACTGTGTATGTAGGTTCTTCAATTGGTGTTCTGAAATGATATGGCCAGAAACCATTACCTTATCATGGATGTAAGATTTGTTGTTTCAGCTATTACCACAAGACTGAAAGAATTACTGTTAAGTGCATCTCTTTGTCTTTACTAATTTTATCTTAATATTCTAGTAGTATTTACCATGTTCTAAAAAATGGTTTACATGACTCTGAGCACTGTGGGACAACATCTGAGGTCATATGTCCCCTAGAACTTAACACTACTTAAACCTAACTAACCTAAGGACATCACACACATCCATGCGCGAGGCAGGATTCGAACCTGCGACCTTATCGGTCGCGTGGTTCCAGACTGAAGCGCCTAGAACTGCTCGGCCACACCGGCCGGCTTACCATGTTCTACTGGAGTTTGTATTAAATCAACTACGATATCTTTGCCTTCGGTACACAAATAGCATTCACCCAAATAAAAGCCTAATTTTACGTCCTTTTCTCGGAAAAACTCCGTAACAAGTAAACATTTGACTAAGAGACCCCTCAAAATTAGAGTGGGTATGAGATAACACCATACTCTTATAACAGCCACCTGCGTCTGCCACTTGGCAGTTTGCGATGTTGCACTTAGAGCTCCAATTACATAAGAGCTCTGCATCAGGTAAGGTGGCGCTTGGTATATTTCTTTAAACCAATTCTGTGATATAATTGTAATTGAGGCACCTGTGTTTAGAGTAAATGAAGTAGGAATTTTGCCAACTATGGCTGAAACTGTAGCTCGGTTTTTACAAGACATGTTGTTGATCTATAGTCAGTTCATATCTTATATAAATTCCGTAATTATATCTTATAAGCTTGACGCTATTACCTTGATTGTCCCCACACTGTGAAACGACCTTTATTGGAGAGTTTAATGAAGCCAGAATGAGTTTGACGAAGATTCATTGTTTAGTGGTCGGACGTGGCTCGTTGGTCACTTCAACAATTTTTACCGACGGGCCTTGATTCTGTCAGGTGGCATCAGGCAGACCACGGGGTACCTGATAATTTTTGGGTTGGCTCTGGTTTATACTCCATGAATTCCTGTAAGAATTGTTATTATTGCTATTCAACTGTCCTGATGACTTGGTGATACCAATTTTCGTACCTTCCTTAACTGTTATTACTCAGGTTTGGAGGACAGCGGTCAGTACGTCATGTGTCATACCTGCATGACGTAGGAGGTGACGCAGGAGGTGACGTAGGAGGTGACGTAGGAGGTGACGTCGCATGGGCAGTGCGATAGCCATTCGGATGGTCTGGATATTGATCCTGCAGTGTAATTTGGCCACACCAATCCGGCATAAATATCCGGTATTGTTCGTGCTTAGTTCAGCTTTCTTCGAGTAGAGAATGAGTTATTAAAAGTACAAATCCTAACTCGTATCATACACTTTTTTGTCATAAATCACTAGAATTCATTTCGTCATCATATTTAGTGTGATGTGTTACAAGACTATGTAACTATCAAATGTTCAATTAGCAGTTGGTGGGGTGCCTTGAAATATATCTCTAGCAACAGCAAAACCGGTTTCACGGTTGCGATTTGCGTTGTAAATTGGTCACACTATTCCGGAAAATCTTTGCTTAAAATATATTTTACTTGTGTTAATTCTGAATTTACTGATTCACCGGAATTTTCTCGGTCGGAGATTGCAGCTGCAACAGATTCAATTGCCACACGTCCTGAATGTGAGTCCAGTTTGCTACTAAGTTGTAAGTCCTAGTGTGAAAGTCACTGCGAAAAGGCACCAAAAATGTGCTGCCATTGATCATCACGTAATACCTGTACTGCCCCCTGCTCTTCCACAAAAGTATCAAAATTGTTTTCTAATTTTTGTACCGTATCTTTCGTTTTTGTTTCTTAGACAAAGAGCGTATAGCTTGCGAGAGAGCGTGATAAGCTGTCTTTACTTGTGAAATTACATCTATTAAAGTGTCATACTGCAGTCATAAACTATTAAATTCGGTAGTCAGTTTTGTTAGGTCATGAGATTGTTTTTGTAGTTCTTGTAACATTATTAGCTGTTATGTCGATTGCCTCTGTAATTACGCCAGTATGTTGATTTCCATTGCTTTAAAAATTCATAACAGTAGTGCAATTGGATTCACATTCAATTACTTATTTGAACGTTCGATTCACGCGAAGTATCGTCCATTGTAACATTTACTTAACATGAAACAGCATTGGGCTGAAAACTTACACTTTTTGAATGGTTGTCTAAGACTCTAAGTGAACATCAGCTACACATAAATAATAATCAGTTAAAGTATTTGGATCGCTTTCAGAGCCCGATTCTAGATCGCCTTCTGAAAAGAGTGGAATCTCAATTTCTGCGTTAGTGAATTTACTTTGTGTTGAGCTCAAGTTACGATTTTTTTCAGTAGCCATTTTACTAATATAATTTTTTACCATAGCACAAAGTGTAAGTAACAATGTTTTAAACAAATTTGAATTAATTATTATCTGAAAAAGCACCAACTCGGTAATATTGCTCAACATTCACATTTACCTGAGTTGATAATTATTAAGTGTCGTGTGAACAAAAATGTGACGCGATTACATTTTTATGTGCTACTGAAGCAGCCGTTATGTCTCTAAAACCACTAAATGGTAAAACAAAATTATATTGTATGAAGTTAAAATTTTCGTTTGTAATAGACGAAAATCTTAAAGTTAGTGGCTGTACCGCATAAAAACAATGGGAATAAATGCTGACGTTGTAATATGGATTCTGGATATCTCTTTCCTTCTTTTCCTTTTTGTAAATTAAATTCTTGTATTGACTCTCTTCCCTTTGATTATTCTTTAATATTTATTCCGTATGGTTTTCTCTCTATGAATGGGTCGGACACGAAACATAAGAGAGACAATGCAAAATATCCACAAGTCGTCTCTTGGTTTCGCTGTAACAGTTCCTCTTTCATTTCAAGTAGGACATCGGACTCCGTGCATTAAATTTAGAGTAAGTAGGTTCTGATCGTGCGATACGCATTTACGACTGCTCTAATGGCTACTAATGAATTACATCACCGTTTTAGCATTGTCAAGCTTAAATCGATGTTCAGTGTCAAAAAAGCACCACATGTACTAAAAACTCGATATTAGGACATCAGAACAAGGAATCACCTCCCTGACCATTGTGTTATTAATATAAGAAATACAAAATTGAAATAAAAATTGTAATATCACCATTACGTCATGTTGGCCGTTGAGGCACGCAGAAAAGAGTTATAAAGAAATCTAAATTTTATATCACATGTCTTTCAACCAAAATGCCAAACGGTTAGCTGGAGTTTCTTCACTTCTCAAATGTTTATCATTGTATCTGAATATTGTATTTAAGTATCTTGATGGTCAATCATATAAAAAATTCGGAGGCATTACTTCCACGCATGCCCTCGTATTTCTTTAATAAGCAATGTCCGAGAAAATGAATAATATAGTTTTAGAATTAGAAATTAAATAATTTAACCTGAGATCAAACCGCTCAGTTCCACCCTTCTGCAGTTGTTCTGTCACTATAAATTAAGCACTGTGTAAATTCAACGCAGAGGAAAACATTTCATTTAACAAGGGTTCCATAAAAATAAATCTAACGTGCATAAACATTTAGTTGTCGTGTCAGAACATGCAGTGAGTCACTATATACATATAAAAAAAAACTTTGGAGAAAAAAGCAACGATAAGTATGTATAAATAAAATTTAAAGGACAACGCCCGGTTCTCTTGAACAAGAAGTAATAAAATTAACGTTGAGCAAAAGGCGGTCAGAAATAAAAATGGTAAATTAAAAGCGGCCTCGAACAAAGTAGAAAGGAATACCTGTAACATGGACAGAAACCCCTAGGAACGTAAATAGCTTTACTTTAAATTGAGAGTACTGACACTAGTTCCATAAACGAGTGTATAAGTAAAGTTGGAAAGACATCGCTCATATGGACTCAAATAAGACAGGAAAATTGAACTTGTACTTATGCTTAGTACACGACAGATTACAGAAGTTTAACATTATCGACAGTGCTGAAAGCTAATAGAAATGTCAGTGAGATAAAAAGAAAGTTAATGCACGGTAAACTCTTTCTGAAGAACACGGGGGTTAACTGAGTCCTAAAACACGCAGTATAAACAACCGTACACCATAGCGGATATCTCCGTATAGCAGCTCGTACGGTCGACACATTGAAGTTCTCACTAAACATGTCCATGCAGCACAGCCAATTCACTTAAGCCCGGATTTCTGCAGCTAACAAACAGCACAGGCAACATTAAGGCCGTCTTGCATCAGATTCGAGCGACGTGTTTTTCGGATACCTAAGTTGAGAAATTGGTAACACAAAACTCCCTCTTAAAATGATATTAAGTTCCGGCAATGCTTATAGCGTCCATGTTCCTCATAATATCAGCAATTACGTTTGGATGACCATCCTCCACTTATCGGTGGTCAAAGACTGCCTGCGATCTTATCCTGGCAGCAATTAAATGGGCGGGACTGAGAAAGCGCTTACCCCTTGGTAGTGCACGAAATAGACGGTTGCTTAGCTACCCGCAGTTTATAAAGTGCTTTCCATTTCATATCGAAGCAGCACACGGGTCAATCATTAAATAGCAAAGATACTGAGTGACGATCAAGGTGTAATTGTTACCTTTTTATATGAACGCGTGATGTCTGTTCTTTCAGCCATGTACTAATGGACAGGATCCAAGAGGAATCCGCAGCTGTGATATATATTACGTAAATCGAGAGTGGAGGGAGAACAAAGGAAAGGAATGGAAAGTAACTAACGATATCATCTGCATCGAAGTTTATGCGGAATCAGCGGCGACGAGTGAAAATATGTGTGGGACGAAGACGCAAACCCGGGGTCTCAAGCTCACTGTGCACGTGCGTTAACCACTGCGCCACCCGGACACAATGTTTATCGCACAACCTTCGGCCGACTCACACTCCCTCCTATCATCACCTATGCGCAATCCCCGTCCACGTTCTCCGCGCTCGCTAATTTTAGATTAATGTCACAGATCGAAAGTTAATATGAATCCATAGTGAAGGTTGTGGGTTCTTTGCCCATCGAGGGGTATCAGTTCTATGTTTGCGTGATATCTGTTCTTACAGAAGTGTCTCGGCTCGGTACACATTTTCACTCGACTTCACTGATTCTGCACAATGTTCCGATGGAGCGGATAACATTAATTCCTTCTCTTTCATATCTTTTCGGCACTTCCATCCTCAGTTTATTTAATTCGTTACGGTTCTGTAGTAGAGTATAATTTCCGGTAGGGCTTTACAATATCTGCAACGATTATCGAAGTCTCCAAGGCTAGCCAAAGCGCCAAAAAAAGGCTGTCTGTCATCCTTCTCTAACGTGATAATGTGGAAATTTTCCATGAACTGTTACTAGTGAGACAAAGACATGGAGCAAGTTAGATGGTGCGTGTTTTCGCAACCCACTTCCTCGCGGCAGCTTGTTGCGGAATTTGCTTCCTGTTAGAATATTTCCTTGCAGCCGAACTACAAAGAGTGCTTCTCTTTCCTCTGTATACCTCAAGACGTCTTCGAGCATCCACGAAGAAGACGAATCCGTTGATCCCCGCCTCTCCTGGCACCACAAGGCCAGCCCATCCAAAATGACCCTTTACATGACAAGTAAAAGGAGCGTTCGTATGTTTTCTAGACTCGCCGTCACCATACGCCTCGGCGCTCGGAAGTCACCCGACACCACCGGAGGAACATGTAACGACGTCGGCACACGGACCGTGGTTTCGAACGTCAACGTTGAGCTTGCTGAGTACACGGTGCTGCTGAATGCTCAGAAACGAAGCGAAGTGTTGATACCGCACGTGGGCCTCACAGTGGCATACGAGATCGTAGCTTGTTCCAGTGGCAGTCGTCGTTTGGATTTGGCTCGCAAATTCCAATTGTTTACTGAAGTGGACGGACGTAAAACTCCAACGTTAACGCTGTTAAGACTCACATTTCCTCTCTATCCCGTGTGCTAGTCATGTTGTTTTGTCTGAAGTATACATAAAGAAAAACTTCAATATCGATGAACATGGTATAAGGCAAAAAGAAAAGTCATCATGTCCATTCAATAGGGATACAGGCTTATAAAATTCCATTAAAAATAATGCGACACAAATTTAGAGTGGATTTCACACCACACCAAAATTATTTCATCTTTATCACCATTTTAGTAAAGAATTAACGTTAATCTTACTTGGTCACTGTTCCCATTTGTTGACAGAATTTTTACAAAATATGAAATGCAAAACTTGAATCAATAACGTGCAAAATATATTACTGAAAGTAGTTCCAGCTGTCTTGTACATGAATCCAATTAAGCAAAGTTACTCCTGAGAAAGAGTGTACTTATGTTTGCGTAACATCGAATATTATAGATTATTCTCCCATTGAACTAGGAAGGAATTATCGGAACCTATGAGGAGAGACGAAGATTAGTATGAAACTATTTGTTTTCGATGTGACACGAACCAACAATACATCGTGTCGTACATCAGTAACCTGCTCATCTACTCATTGCAGTACACCAAATATAGATGCTTTATGACCATACTTTACCAACGGCCTTGCCGCAGCGGTAACACCGGTTCCCGTCAGATCACCAAAGTTAAGCGCTGTCGGACTGGGGTAGCACTTGGATGGGTGACCATCCGGTCAACCCACAGCTATTGGCAAGCGGGGTGCACTCAACCCTTCTGAGCTAAACTGAGTAGCTATTTAATTGAGAAGCAGCGGCTCCGGTCTCGTAAACTGACATACGGGCGGGAGAGGGGTGTGCTGATCACGTGCCCCTCTATATCCACATCCAGTGACGGCTGTGGGCTGTGGAAGACACGTGGGCCGGTCGGTATCGATGGGCCATCATGGCCTGATCGGACGGAGTTTTTTATGACCACACTTCGACTCTTACCGTCTCCTGAAAGAACTAATCGTAGATACGTTAAATGGCATTTAATGAGTTCTTCCATCTCACTGATCTATATTCAAACGCATGTTGAGAATATCTGACATGGTAGAAAGTCCTGGACGTTCGGAAAGAACCCCCCCCCCCCCCCCCCTGCAATGTGCTATATCCGTGCGACACGCTCAACGTTCGAATGCACGATTCGTGTGCCGACTGCTCCGCTATTTCCTACTGTCAGGAATAGACTCCAGACTCCCCCCCCCCCCATTCCACGCCGCCGCCAACGTTGTAACTATAGCGCTGGTCACCGCCCGAGCGGCGTCCCTGCCTACACAAGGCACCCTTCTCGGTGACTCGTCTCAGCCATGGGCTAACTCACAGCTGAAGTTCAAGATCAATTTTAAGATTTCATTATCTTATGCCATAGGCTGCCTACGTAAGGAAATGCATCAACACTAAAGTCTGAGGACTGGATTGGGGAAATCTATACACTGATCCCCCGCAAATGCTTCAGATGAATTTCATTGTCTTACCCACTCTTTTTCACTTAGAGAGGATGAAATTAAACTGACAGCATACGTAGAGCCTATCCTCATTGTAACAACCCAGCTGGCTGTTTGCATGACCCTCTCACGACGTTCGATTAATGGTTGATCATTTTTTTCACAGTCCATTTGAATATACGGTTGAGTTCATTACATATGAAATTGTGTGCTAACGTAGCGAGCAGGTGACTCTTTCCACAGTACAAAATTAGAATTATATATCAATGCTTTCAGATGCTAACGGGAGTTGATATATATCAACGGGGAAAGGTGAAAATGTGTGCCTCGACCAGGACTCGAACACGGGATCTCCTGCTTTCATGGCAGACGCTCTATCCATCAGAGTCACCGAGGGCACAGAGGATACAGCGACTGCAGGGACTATCTCGCACACGCCTCCCGCGAAACCCACAGTCTCACCTTGTATGTCCACAGACTACATTCGTAGTGCCCCTACCCAACATTCTCATTCTCGTGGAAGACATTATTACCAAGTCCCGTAAGAGCTGGGATAATATGGGTGCATCCGCACAGAAAAAGGTCATGGCTGGTATAGCCAGAATTATATAGTTATATGGATTTGGTGTCGGTTCTTTCCGACATGTTCGAAAGAACAGACACCATTTCAATATAAGTGTATATTTCACAATACAGGTTGGCTTGAGCTTGATATTATACAGTTTTACACCCGTGGAAAAAATCTCGTTTACTACGTCGTGTCACAGTGCAAAACAATGGTTCAAATGGCTCTGAGCACTATGGGACTTAACATCTGAGGTCATCAGTTCCCTAGAACGCAGAACTACTTAAGCAAAACTAACCTAAGGACATCATCACACATCCATCCCCTAGGCAGGATTCGAACCTGCGACCGTAGCAGTCGCGATGTTCCAGACGCAAGCGCCTAGAACCGCTCGGCCACTGCGGCCGGCGTCACAGTGCAGTCACGCTAAAACTTTTAACACTGCCCCATACGAATTGTCAGTTCCTATCAGGGTACTTCTCTTTCAAGTTGTAAACTGTTCGTGAATTTGTGATGCAACTTTAAATCTGGCTCGTTCTAAGCTTTTGTGTGCTGTTTATTATAAAGTTATTTCCATAAAATAGCGACAAATGAGTTCGAATCCCGTGTTCATGTGGCTTATGTTCGTTGCTGGAGCTCAAATTTTCAAATGTGTGTGAATTCCTAAGGGCCCAAACTGCTGTGGTCATCGGTCCCTCGACTTACACGCTACTTAAACTAGCTTATGCTAAGAACAACACACACAAACACACACACACAAATACACACACACGCCAGAGGGAGGACTCGAACCTCCGGCGGGAGTTGTAGCGCAATCGGTGACATGGCGCCTCTAACCGCGCGGCCACTTCGTGCGGCCCTGGAGTTCGGTCGTTGGATTGTGAAATAGCAAATAAGCATTTTGTAATGCTTGGTCGGTGGTCTTGTAGTATTCCAGCTGCGCTCTTAATAGAAAACGCTGTGCACTGCCATTGTATGTCTCTGAGACCTAGTTCGCCTAACAGTCGCCCTAAGGGATAGAGCGCTATGATTTTTGTCACTGTGACTATTCCGTCATTCTTGTCCAGTCTGTCGATATATATGCGTAGATGCGTGCACGCTACGAAGTGACAACCGGTGGATACTTTTACCCCCCGACCCGCAAACAAGCCCGCTACAACTGCGTGACTGTGTCGCTAGGCTTTGATAAACGCGACGTCACGGGTAACAAAATTGTCACTCTCCGTGTATTCTGCGCTCCCCATTTGCTTCCCTATTTTTGACGCAGTGATTCGCTGGCATCAACGTGCACGAAGACGACATCGACAATGACATTCATATAGCATAAGGAGGAAGACCACCGCTTTGCAAAAATTTGAAGGAATAACCGGAAATGAATACGAAAATTAGAAAATTGGAAGTAAATCAGTGGAATGATCCTGAATGAGATTTTCATCTGCAGCGGTGTGTGCGCTGATATGAACCTTCCTGGCAGATTAAAACTGTGTGCCGGACCGAGACTCGAACTCGGGACCTTTGCCTTTCGCGGTCAAGTTTTCAAGTGTTTGGGATAACTTGTGTTTGGCTGGAACCGACAGTCCCATGCTTCTATTCTTATACGTTACTGCATGTAAAACGAGAAGTAATTCACCAAAACTTTCAACACGCATTCGAAAACGTTCAAAGAAATTCCTTAGGTGATGTCAAAGCTCATGGAACATTGTTTAAAACATTCCACTTATTAGCTTGTCGCCCCAAATTTCGCGTACCAACTGTTATTTGTAAGTCTGTTTCGTTATTTAACTACCGTGCCACTGAACTGCATTTCATGGTCTCTGTAACTGTTTCCAGGAAAGATTTCGCGCACAGGTTTTTATCAATTTCTTCGTTTTCAGCGTTATCTGCATTCTCTCGCGTTTAATTTTCTGGTTGTCTCTTACTCGTGGGTGGGAATTATCCTTTCATTAAAGTAAGGGATTGGTCAGTGGCTTCGATGAGAGTATTATCGGTGTTGAAACGTTGCGTTACGTGAAGAGATCACTTCCTGCGCCTCTAACCCTGTCCGCCGTTGCAGATTGTTTCGTAGAATGAACACCCACCATTGACAGTTTTCTCGACGATATTCTGGCCCACTGCACACGTGAAATGTGGGAGTTTGGCTGACATATTATGTGGTCCTTGAAACCACCTACAAGTATGTGGGACAGCACACCGGACGCAGAAAACATTCGTGTGGATCTAATCCAATTCTAGCGCTGATTCCTGTATCTATTAGGCCACTTTTCGAATTCTGTAGTTTTTTACCTGTCAATATTTTGGAAGTACCGAGTCGTCGTTGTCTAGCTCTCGAGGAGGTTTCAGCACCCTGAGTGTTTTAAGATCGCTACAGGCGTCACTTATTTCAATGACATTGGCGGAGTCATCACAATGATAGAATTAAAATTTAATCTGGGTTTTCAACATTTTACTCCTAAAACAATAGAACTTTGCAATGTTCCAAAAACACAGTACTCTTCATTGTCCACTTGAGTAAATTCAGCACTATCACTTGAAATTCCGAAATCATTTTGCAGCCAGTCATGAGTTTGCAACGCTGTAGCTTGCACATGTCTTGTCTTCATGTCAAAGAAGAATCTCAAAGTATTTTTCCTGGTCGAATCTATGGACTTAATTGGCGGTACGAACCGTAAACTCGGCTTCACGAACGATACACAAAAAGGGATGAAGGGAAAGATTTAACTGTATAAAAATTCGGTGGCTTCGCATGGAATACAATATACACGTACAATATCACCTGTCAACTTAACCAGTCAGTTACATCACGGAGCGCCACACAGCACATCCGCACAGGCTGCAGGCTGAGCACTAGACCGCGGTTTTGGGTCCCAGGGTCGAGTGCCGGTCCGGTGCGCAATTTTTATCTGATCTGTCAGGAAGTTTCTGGTCGTCGGAAACTCCACTGAAGAGTGAAAATTGATATTAGGAACAACAATAGGATTCCGTGAAACAGTCATGGAGAAGACGGTTCCTTCGTTTGTCGCAAATTATGTAAGATGCCAACAGAGCCAGCAAGCGCTTTGGCTTCACAATTGATATGCAACGGTTGAATTGACCGAGAGACGCATAGCTCCCCACGAAGTCAGGTATGTAAATGATTCTGATGGGCAACGGTTGAACAATAACGATAGAGTAACACTCGTAAATTAGTCCTGAATGTCAGCTCTTACGAGAACCATTGAAGGTTTAAATAGTGAAAGATGGTATCACACAACTACAATAATTAAAGACTAGGCATAGTTTAAGCCAATTTGTTAAAAACATTTCATTTAAACACATATATAGTAAGAACTCTAATAATTACACATTAACGTCAACAATGAATTAGAGTGAGAGGAAGTACGGATTCTGAACACACTGAACACACTTAAATTGGAGGTAGATTGGTTTTGGCAAAGTGTACAAGGAAAAATTAGGTAGGAAGTGACAATCATCTCAATAGATCATTCTCCAAAAATAATTAACCACGGACGGGTGTACAGAGATATGTCCAATAGGTCCAGAAAATCAAATGAAATTCGCTTGCAAAAGATAGTCGTCACAGTAACGAATGAACTCTCGAAACTCTGATATTAAATAGCGGAACCTGTTCAAGTTTTGAAACAAAGAACGCTTAACTACTTTCCTTCCTGGTTAACCTAACCTGCCAGATGGTCTCACTATATTGATGAATCGGAGCGTCTAGTTCTGCACACGGTGTAGTCTTTTTCCCTATACAAAATTGCTGTCGCCTCTCTTTAAGAGTATCTATTGCTAGCTGCTAACCATTTACTCGACGTGTGAGACGCGCGGAGTGGCCGCGCTGTTTTAGGCGCCACTTCGCGGATTGCGCGGTCCCTCCCGCCAGAGGTTCGAGTCCTCCCTCGGGCATGTGGGTGTGTGTAGTTCTTAGCATAAGTCAGTTTAAGTTAGTTTGCAATAGTGTGTAAGTCTATGGGCCGATGACGTCAGCAGTTTGGTCCCTTAGGAATTCACACACATTTGAGAATTTGAACTCGACACGATTTCGGCTGATCCTTAATGACACAAGTGCGACCTTCGCCACACCTCCGCAGTCAGAACATTCACTTCTCAACTACCCAAAGCCCAGAGCATCTGCTTATACGTCTCCATCCAGAGTGTCCGCTTTGTATCTTTCTCCAGAGTGTCCAAATAGCCTGCTTGTCCTCTCTGCTCTGCACAAAACACACAATAGAATATTCCACCTATCAGAAGGCTTCATGAAACATTGACGAATGAGATATAATTCTTTTGAACCGCGATCCAGTGCCACAGCTGGCAAGAGTTTTATTATATCAAGTCGGCTACCTTCCAGGGCCTACAGTTCTGAGAATGCCGAGCTCCAACCTCCCTCCTTTTAGATATCTTTTTACAACAGACAGTGTACTGCTTTTCCCTCTTCTGTGATTTCTATGAAACGATAGCCTGAACTTCCACTTACAGAAATTTTTTAGGATGCTTCTCAACTGCCCAAAGGCCCGAGCATCCGCTTACGGGATGTCAATGAAATTACTGAAAACGAAATATATATAAGACATCTTAGTGTTCGACATGACTGATGGATTTCAATTATTTCCCGGCAAGCCATAACTTCAAGTTAGAATTGGCGATTAATTCCATGTCACAAAATCAAATTACTAAGGTCTATGTTGAATGAATTCCTTAACAGGTCTAGCTGTTGCTATGTGAGTCTGCGTACTATCCTGATGAACGCACACCTTTTGTGAAAAATCTTTATCTCTTTCAAAATAAATATTAATTGTGTCCACTTAAAAGACTGCGAAGTCCTTCCAGACGTAGTAGTTCGTGATCTATTCGTCGATATTGGAGTGAGCTCCTAAACTATACTAATTTAAAATCTCTATGGCTCTATTGACCCTAATTTTCAGATGAGACACTGTTACTAAATCCCAAAATTTTCGATCAAAATAATGTTGGCTATTCTAAATAATTTAATTGTAAGGAACCAATAGTTGCAAGTAAATATGTACACACTGCGAGAACTTGAATGGATAACGAAGTGATATATATATCTTTGTAATCTGCATACCTTTCCGTACATCGACATCACTTACACTATCGTAACAAACAAAACACAATTATCTGTGATGTGTACATGGTGCAGTTAACAAATATTTACAGTATATAACTGGTTGTCGAAGAAGTAGCAATACCTCTTTCACGAAACTGTAGACAATCTTTCATTGCTTGGTGCACTATGACGTACGGTCTGAAAGCGGAGTGAATGTACAGAGTATCGTATGACAAAAGAGTAGTCGTATTTGGAAGAAATGCTGTTGCATGGACAAAAACTTACTACAAACACAGACCTTTGGAGAACCATTTACAATTTGTCTGTTTCGCAATAAGGTTACCGGTTTTTGTGGCACGTTTCGGCCATAGCCATCATATCAGGATAAAAGAAAGATAAATACATTGTATCCAGTAAACAAACAGCAGTTCTTAGCGATATATATTATCTTTAATCTTTTTTCCCCATCTTCTTTCTGATGACAGTTATGGCCCCAACGATAAACACCCCACAAGCTAGAAAGATTCTGTGTAAGTGCTAAGAATATTCGTAGGCCAATATGACTGATAATTGGTATGAAAGGTGCACAGATGGGAGTGGGCACTTTTATTTGTCCGGGAACTCTTGTGGTATTTATGTGATTGCGAATGTATGTAAAGAGTGCTACAAAATATCCCCAATGCAGCGGTTGTCTGTTCGAGTACTAACGGAGTCTGCATGGTGAATCCCGTGCCCACCGAATCGTTATACTTGTTTGCTAGCTGCACCGCAATTGACAGCTAAACTTGAGCGAGCAACTACTGGGACATGTCTTTCTGTTTATTATAAGGGGCCCCATCTCCTAGTTCAGTTAGGCCAGACTCGGCAACAGGTAATCATATGATGATGGCACTTAGATTGACGGTCAGAATTATTTTATGATATGGCGGCAAAAGTGTAAAAAGTACCCTCGATGATTTACTCCAAGTAGTTTCCAGATAAAATTTTCATCTCATTTATAAAAATTTTCTCCTCCCTCGGTTCCCGACAACCTAGAACTTACACAATGGATTTTTGGCCGAATTTTCGTGCAAAAAATAATAATGAGAAATAGAGAAATGGGGTAATAAATTGACCACCTTGAGCTCTAGTTCTGTTGAAAAAGGTACTAATTTCTTGAAATTATTCAGGCTAATTATACAACTTACTTTGATATTTCTAATTAAACTGAAATATTTCTTGAGCAGCTGCTGAAGTGTCACAAAGCACTTCACAAAGCCCAGCTGTTCTACACATAAAAAGTTACGCTTCAGTGATATCAACAGTGAAAAACTTTTTAAAAAAATAGAAAAAACATGTCAAACGTTTTGCGAAATGGTTTGTCATAAAGTAAGAAATGAAATAATTTCATTAAAGAAACTTTTGAAAAGTGAAAATGGAATATGTTTTGAGCGCCATACCTAGACTGGCAATGGCAAGGGAAGCATTTCTGAAAAAGAGAAATTTGTTAACTTCGAGTGTAGATTTAAGTGTCAGGAAGTCGTTTCTGAAAGTATTTGTATGGAGTGTGCCACGTATGGAAGTGAAATGTGGACGATAAATAGTTTGAACAAGAAGAGAATAGAAGCTTTCGAAATGTGGTGCTACAGAAGAATACTTAAGATTAGATGGGTAGATCACATAACTAATGAGGAGGTATTGAATAGAATTGGGGAGAAGAGGAGTTTGTGGCACAACTTGACTAGAAGAAGGGATCGGTTGGTAGGACATGTTCTGTGGCATCAAGGGATCACAAATTTAGTACTGGAGGGCAGTGTGGAGGGTAAAAATCGTAGAGGGAGACCAAGAGATAAAAACACAAAGCAGATTCAGAAGGATGTAGGTTGCAGTAGGTACTGGGAGATGAAGAAGCTTGCACAGGATAGAGTTGCATGGAGGGCTGCATGAAACCAGTCTCAGGACTGAAGACAACAACAACAACAACAACAACCTTTTTCCACAAAATGTGTTTTCAGTGCTATTGTGTTCATAGTACTTTGCATTTGTCAGTAGCCTCGTTCCAAGCGTTACATCATGGAAAAAGTGTTTTGAACATTCATTGCTAGGTGGCGCACGGTCTTTGTGCCAAGCAGTTCTTCCCTCTGTGGTTCCAAGTGCCATGCGTTGAGGTCTCCTCCATCTAGTCTGGGATGGTTTACAGAGGTAATACACAGGCTTTGGTGAGTGGCCACAGCCTTTTGAGCTAGGACAGAGATTTTGCAGTTACAGAGAAACAGAAAAGGTAATCAAGGGTTTTGTTCCGCAGTTGAGTCTGCTAAAGCTGTGATCCCATTCCACGTAATTCCGAGACATAAAATTTACTATTTTGGTTCTAAACATTCTGCTGATATATTATTGTCAATGCAGACGTGTAAGATCTCCAGAGACAGTATGATCGAAGTGCCTCATACTTATCCATCTCAAATAGCTATTAAAGATCTTTGTATGAAACTGAAGAATGGGAAGTTGTCAATATGTTGAAAAGAGGAAAGATTGTGGTGGATTATGCCATACTGTACTTAGTCTGAAAGAGCAATCATGTTTAACAGTTGAAAAACAGAATAGCTTGTTGCGATCTTGTTATTTCTTCCTCAACATTACAGGAAGTTTAACCGTAATTTTTTCAACATCCGATCCCAAGAATGCACTTGCGCAAAAAACAAGTAAAGTAAACACAGAGATACTTTTCTTGAAATCAATTTTGTAATTCTCTTGTAAAAATGAAAAAAAGAAGTGAGAAATTGTTTTTCTTTTTTTTTTACTAAAACTTTGCAAACTAAAATGTTACTGTCGTATTTCTGTACTTTTATTACGTAGTGGCTCTGTAATAATGGCACGTTAAATTAAAACTTTTTTATATTCACTTAGAATCAGTTTTGTGGTCTGTTTATTAAAAAAGTATTTATTTTCTCACCTCAATATTTGTTTCAGTGATGTGTGCGGCATAATTCTTTGGCCCGTGGGTGTGTTCTCAATTATTTGAGTGCAAATGAGTTATGGCAGAAAAGAGATACCTTGTATTTGGGTTTGAGATTTGGCACGTAGAAGCTCTTCCATTTCTACATAGGCCTTTGAAGATGCCAAACAGCAGCACACTCCACAGTCCACATGATCCATCAGAGAAATATTCCTTAGCACACTTTAAAATTCTAAGAATTTAAGTTAAACATTAAACTTTAAATTCTGCTGTAGATGATTTCGAGATCATACAAAGACGTGTCAAATGTTTCCCTAATCTGTTTTATCTTAGTTTCAGACTAATTATTTCACAAAACATTTTCCGTTCCCTTTTCCTTTTGATTTTGTGCTTCACGTAAAAGGTAGCCTAAACGAAACTGGTTCAGAACACCCTTTATGTCAATTAGCCAGTTAGGCACTCTTAGAAATAATCTGTTTATCGTCGCCATCTCCTCATGCTGCTCTCGCAATCAGATGTGTCCGCGACGATTTGTGATGGCGTGTAATTGCGTTCACACGAAACAGCGGTAGCACTATTTGGACACGCTGTCCTCGAACAGATGTTACATCCTAACTTCCTTTCTTCTTCTTACCTATTCCCATATTTTCAACAGTCTGATGTATTTTCAGACATCTGGATAAATGTTCGATAGTTCACTGTTTTACTTCTCAGTGGTAGGCATTTGATTCCACATCTGTGTGTAATATATGTGTATTCCTTCACATATTTCTATTTGAATTTCAACAGTCTATTTACAAACTGAGTTAAAAGTATCTCCACCTCGTTCAAACTGCTTAGCTAGTTTTTACTGTCATCGCTATTGTGATAGTCACCTTCTGCTCCCTTTATATATCATAGGTAATCCTGTTTGCTATCTTTAGTTGTTGTTGTTGTTGTGGTCTTCAGTCCTGGGATTGGTTTGATGCAGCTCTCCATGCTACCCTATCCTGTGCAAGCTTCTTCATCTCCCATTACCTAGTGCAACCTACATCTTTCTGAATCATTTTAGTGTATTCATCTCTTGGTCTCCCTCTACGATTTTTACCCACCACGCTGCCCTCCAATGCTAAATTTGAGATCCCTCGATGCCTCAGAACATGTCCTACCAACCGGTCCCTTCGTCTTGTCTAGTTGTGCCACAAACTCCTCTTCTCCCCAATTCTTTTCAATACCTCCTCATTAGTTATGTGATCTACCCATCTAATCTTCAGCATTCTTCTGTAGCACCACATTTCGAAAGCTTCTATTCTCTTCTCGTCCAAACTATTTATCGTCCATGTTTACCTTCCATACATGGCTACACTCCATACAAATACTTTCAGAAACGACTTCCAGACACTTATATCTATACTCGGTGTTAACAAATTTCTCTTTTTCAGAAACGCTTTCCTTTCCATTGCCGGTCTACATTTTATATCCTCTCTACGTCGACCATCATCAGTAATAGCAAAAAACTTCGGTTATCTTTCTTCATTTGACTTCATTGTTTAGTTGTAAATTACACCATGAGATGGACTCGGTAAATGTTTTAGATATGATCCTTTCTTTTAGATATGATCCTTTTCCTTTATGACGGTTGGTAACACTTTACCAAATAATATCATTTCTGGTCTCGCACAGTTTTATGCTGAGACTTGAGACTAAAACCTGCTATAGTAGGTGAGACTTATTTGTTATGGGTCCTCTATATGTACAATCGCCTCAGAAACGTTGACGGCACATCATATATAGACTCATGAGCATACTAATTCCGTAGATCACACAAGAAACAAAGTATACAGTCAAACAAGAATAATAGGAAAGGTAACACGGCGTGATAACTGAGAAATAGAAAAGTTGAAATTTTGTGGGCTAATGTTAGTATTGTTGGCAACGAAACATTGGCAAATAAAAATACTTTATTGCACTGATGTACTCCAAGATAAAATTTTGGTATGCATACATTTTGGTTTATAAAAAAAGTAAACCTTAATATGCAGAAGAAAACTACTCACTATTTGCTACGATATTTCAAACCAGAATGTCATGACTTAAGGCACTGCACCACGCTTCTGAGATCTCAGGGAGAGCTTCTCTTGTGCCTGGTACGCTTTCTTACCTCTTGTAACGGTTATTTGCAGCTCTCTTCTGACAAATATATAGCCGGACTGGTCAACTCAGCAATATTGTTGACCATAGGAATCATGCTAGGACACAACAAAAACAGACGCATAGTTAAATACATTTCTGTTATTTCACTATTCATAATACACTGAAAGCGGCAAAACGATGCTCACTCGATCAATTGTTTGTACCCACTGAGCAGCATCTCGCCTCTTGCAATTATCTCTGCCAGCGAATTTATGTGCCCCTTATAAATTCACCCGAGGCACTAGTAGTTAATTATATGTAAGAATCTTCAGTGTTTATAAAGAAAGTAAAGTCATTTAAAAATGTTCGGTACACTTCACGGAATATCGTAACAGTGCCTGCCACAAATTACCTCTTCGTCGGTTGATAGAACAATGTTAGTTAAAACCACTTACGGCCGGTGGTCCACATTAAATCTGTTTCTTATAATCTCCACTAGTCCATATTCATCCTTGGATACAAAGTTCTATTCTTTTCATAAGCCGAATACTGACTTTTGGAAAATCAGTTACAGAGAGAATTTGTCTAATTATTCCCAGTGATATATTTCGGCCGTCGCAGCCCTCATATCAAAATAAAAATTAGTTTGGATACAATGGGTGTTGTACACTGTAGTTGCTGACGAAATACGTTGCATCTATCCCTAGTTTGTTGTTTAGGTTCCACAAATCCACAATATGTCTTTAATTACGATTTAAAAACTAATAGCTACATGTATACAAACAGCAAAGAACACTCTTTATCTTTAACAGATAGAAAATAAAAGCCCATTCAAGATGCTGCAACTGCAGTAAAACATGTTTGGGTTAAAAAACAAAAAATGTGTTTTGCTAAAGGCGGGCCTTATCCAAAAACATACATAAATGGTCCATCCATGAATCAGTCTTTGTGATCCCTCCTTCGCCAGTATAAAGCAGACATTATACTTTGAATAATATATCTTGACTAGGGGCTATGGGTACACCTTCAACATTATGAATATACATATCACCGTCATTAATTCTGACATTCTCAAAGCTGAGTCGCTCTATATTACTCTTCAACATTAGCAACACCTGATGACGTGGCTTTAGGCCACGAAACCGGATGTGTATCAATAAAACAAGAATTTTTCCAGCTATCAGCGGAATGCTTCTTAACATCAGAAAACGAGTGTTCACAGATGGGATAGGATTGTTTCAAATACCATAGGATGATGTGATGGAACTGATCATTCTAGTTACACATACACTATGAGATCAAAAGTAGCCGGACACCTGAATGAAAATGACTTGCAAGTTCTTGGCGTCCTCCATTGGTAATGCTGGATTCAATACGGTATTGGCCCACACTTAGCCTTGATGATAGCTTCCACTCTCGCTGGCACACGTTAAATCAGCTGCTGGAAGGTTTCTTGGGGAATGGCAGCCCATTCATCACGGAGTCCTGCCCTGAGGAGAGGTATCGATGTCGGTCGGTGAGGCATGGCACGAAGTGCCAAAACATCGCAAAGGTGTTCTGTAGGATTCAGGTCAGGACTCTGTGCAGGCCAGTCCTTTACAGGGATATTATTCTCCTGTAACCGCTCCGCCTCAGGCCGTGCTTTATGAACAGGTGCTCGATCTCGTTGAAAGATGCAATCGCCATCTCCGTATTGCTCTTCAACAGTGGGAAGCAAGAAAGTGCTTAAAACATCAATGTAGGCCTGTGCTGGGATAGTGCCATGCAAAACAACAAGGCGTGCAAGCACCCTGCCTGAAAAACACCACCACCTCCGAATTTTACTGTTCGCACTACACACGCTGGCAGATGACGTTCACCGGGCATTCACCATATCCCCACCCTGCATCGGACAGCCACATTGTGTAGAGTGATTCGTCACTACATACAACGTTTTTGAACTCTTCAGTTGTCCAATGTTTACGCTCCTTATACTAAGCGAGGCGTCGTTACCATTTACCAGTGTGATGTGTGGCTTATGAGCAGCCGCTCCACCAAGAAATCCAAGTTTTCTCACCTCCCGCCTAACTGTCATAGTAATTTCACTGGATTCTGATGCAGTTCGGAATTACTGTGTACAGGTCGGGATAGATGTCTGCCTATTAAACATTACGACCCTCTTCAACTGTCGACGGTCTCTGTCAGTCAACAGACGAGGTCGGCCTGCACGCTTTTGTTCAGTACGTTTCCCTTCACTTTTCCACTTCACTATCACTTCGGAAACAGTGGATCTAGTGATGTTTAGGAGTGTGGAAATCTGGCGTACTGACGTGTGACACAAGACACCAAATCACCTGACCACGTAGGAAGTCCGTGAGTTCCACGGAGCGCCCCATTCTGTTCTCTCAGGATGTCTAATAACTACTGAGGTCGCTGATATGGAGTACCTGGCAGTAGGTGGGAACGCAATGCACCTAATATGAAAAACGTATGTTTATGTGGGTGTCCGTATACTTTTAATCACGTAGTGTACAAAGGAGACTATAAAGCCTCCCCAATTGTACATTTGTCTTCTCGCATATTAGCTGAGTCATCCACCGAATAATTATACCTTTTTCTTCTCTGTGCCGTGATTGACACATTGAAACTGTGAGGTGGACGAAGCATAGTTATTTCTAGAGATAATAACGTATTCCATCCATTAGAGAAAAAAAAATGAATTGCTGTGCAGGAAAGGCCACTGGAAATTAGATGCGACAATCGTAAACGTAGCGATTCTACGCTGTGGCGTCATCTAGACGTGTGAGATGTTGCAGCAACCTCGCGGAACACGGCCTAGACGGAATTGGTGGGGTGTCGTCAGATCTCCTACGATGAAATGGTAACGAGTGAATCCAACCGTAAACAGTCCCGCGTGTTGTCGCCGCAGATAGTGGCGGGCTTTGCCCCAGTTCGTTAGCCCTCTCTCTGCCCGCCTCAGCGTGGGAGTAGCGCTCTGGGCGGTGGTCACTTGTAATCCTTCCCCTCCTACCAACCGCCCCCCCCCCTTATTCCCTCCCCCCCTCAACTCCCAGTGCACAGTGCACAGTCCGGCTGTCTGGCGGATAATCCACCCTGGGGAAAGCGAACCACTGTGCGACAAAGAGCGCCGTCGACGGCGTAGTCATTATAGCCGTAATCGGCTCTGCCGGCAGCCGGCTGGCATCTGCGTCCTAACAGGCCCCGAAATAGGACATGCGGCGAGCCGACATCTGCTGACCAATTTCCGCAGCGTCTATCTTCAGCGTCGACTCTGTATCAGCCTATAGTAGCGTAATGCTAGTGCCAGTTTAATTTGTTACCTGCGTATTGGCTGAAACTAACCAAAATATTACTTTCCTTATACAAAATGGTTTAATTAAAAACAGTAAAGTTTTGTGTCGTCTAGAGAGAAAATTCTGCTTCTGTTCCGGTGGAAAAACTTCTACTAAGACTGCTGGGCGTTAAAAATATTAAACCAGAAAGGACAGCAACTGACGACAATATACTTAATATGAGTATCAGTGTAATAAGACGAATATACACTCCCGGAAATTGAAATAAGAACACCGTGAATTCATTGTACCAGGAAGGGGAAACTTTATTGACACATTCCTGGGGTCAGATACATCACATGATCACACTGACAGAACCACAGGCACATAGACACAGGCAACAGAGCACGCACAATGTCGGCACTAGTACAGTGTATATCCACCTTTCGCAGCAATGCAGGCTGCTATTCTCCCATGGAGACGATCGTAGAGATGCTGGATGTAGTCCTGTGGAACGGATTGCCATGCCATTTCCACCTGGCGCCTCAGTTGGACCAGCGTTCGTGCCGGACGTGCAGACCGCGCGAGACGACGCTTCATCCAGTCCCAAACATGGACAATGGGGGACAGATCCGGAGATCTTGCTGGCCAGGGTAGTTGACTTACACCTTCTAGAGCACGTTGGGTGGCACGGGATACATGCGGACGTGCATTGTCCTGTTGGAACAGCAAGTTCCCTTGCCGGTCTAGGAATGGTAGAACGATGGGTTCGATGACGGTTTGGATGTACCGTGCACTATTCAGTGTCCCCTCGACGATCACCAGTGGTGTACGGCCAGTGTAGGAGATCGCTCCCCACACCATGATGCCGGGTGTTGGCCCTGTGTGCCTCGGTCGTGTGCAGTCCTGATTGTGGCGCTCACCTGCACGGCGCCAAACACGCATACGACCATCATTGGCACCAAGGCAGAAGCGACTCTCATCGCTGAAGACGACACGTCTCCAGTCGTCCCTCCATTCACGCCTGTCGCGACACCACTGGAGGCGGGCTGCACGATGTTGGGGCGTGAGCGGAAGACGGCCTAACGGTGTGCGGGACCGTAGCCCAGCGTCATGGAGACGGTTGCGAATGGTCCTCGCCGATACCCCAGGAGCAACAGTGTCCCTAAGTTGCTGGGAAGTGGCGGTGCGGTCCCCTACGGCACTGCGTAGGATACTACGGTCTTCGCGTGCATCCGTGCGTCGCTGCGGTCCGGTCCCAGGTCGACGGGCACGTGCACCTTCCGCCGACCACTGGCGACAACATCGATGTACTGTGGAGACCTCACGCCCCACGTGTTGAGCAATTCGGCGGTACGTCCACCCGGCCTCCCGCATGCCCACTATACGCCCTCGCTCAAAGTCCGTCAACTGCACATACGGTTCACGTCCACGCTGTCGCGGCATGCTACCAGTGTTAAAGACTGCGATGGAGCTCCGTATGCCACGGCAAACTGGCTGACACTGACGGCGGCGGTGCACAAATGCTGCGCAGCTAGCGCCATTCGACGGCCAACACCGCGGTTCCTGGTGTGTCCGCTGTGCCGTGCGTGTGATCATTGCTTGTACAGCCCTCTCGCAGTGTCCGGAGCAAGTATGGTGGGTCTGACACACCGGTGTCAATGTGTTCTTTTTTCCATTTCCAGGAGTGTATGATTAAATTTGAAGGTAATTTGGGGGCTGTATTACACAGACCTGCCACCTTGGCAACAAGAGCACAAACCTGGTTGGCAATGGATCATACTGACCTCGAATGAGAAACTCGATACGTCAACTTCATGTCGAAATTCATCAGTTTGAATGGATGGCAACCGGTACGTTCCAATCTTATGGCAACAGACGTTTCGAACTGAGAGGTCTGGAGTAAGTGGTGGAAGGTACAACAGTCAAGATCTTCATCCGTGTGGTGGTAGGTCAGGTAAACATTGGCGACATACGACCTTGCGTTATATTGTTGAAGCAAAACGTCCCAGGGCCCTGAAGACGTGGATAAGATGAAGCATTAAATTATCACAAATGTATAACCTAATGTCCCAATTACAGGCTGGCATAGCCGGAGGTGATCCTGTTGTGTACCCAACAGCTCTCCATACCAGATGCTTGATCCATATGATGGCGAGGAATCTAGTCTGGCAACGTTCATTCACCTCGGAGCCTCAACTCATGGGCATCCTACTTGATGCTGTACTTACAAATGGGACTCGTCTGGAAGCAGAACGAGGTTCCAGTCAGGTACTCAATGTTGCCGTTGTCCGTTACCGTAGCTGAGTGGACAGCGAGCCGGTTTGTCTTGGCGGGAGCCCAGTTTCGATACCTTACTGGGCTGGAAATTTTCTCCGCTCAGGGGCTGGTTCTTTACGTCGTCTTCATCATTGTCATTTCATCCTCACCGGCGGGCAAGTTGCTGAAGCGGAGTCACCTCAAAAAATCTTGCAACAGGCTATGAGGTCTAACCGACGGGAGGCCCTCGCCACCCGACATTTCAGTGTTGTCGTTGGGCACACAACACACGAATGCCTTTCTACGGCTGCACATAAGATATCCTCAACAATCGTCGCCGTCAAGGCAGCCCATAGTTGTCCACACGCCGACACACTGTATTGATAATGGGTACATGACATCATGCAAACGAGCTCATGTCTTGAATCAAGCTACGTGACGTGACTGTACGCTCTTGCAGGACTGTGGGAAAATAATGTTTGACTCTCAGACGCTGTTTGGTGGCTGCATAGGTTCCGTATGGCCTTCTTCAGCCCACCGACTCCAGTGTGATTCATGACAACAGAAGCTGCAATATCGTGGAAGTAGATAAACCGTAATCTCGCTAGGTTACGAACAGGCTACTGTCGAATTCAGACAAGTGCCGGTAGCTGTTTCTGCTGATGCATAACACGATCTTCGCAGAAATAAACGACGTTGAAATGCTATTTTTGAGTGAGAATACGCCGTGACAGGGTAGTCAGGGTAAGTTGTGCTGACAAATAATTGTTACTTTTTCGGAGTCTTTCGCGGTGGTATGCCTCAATGAAATAATTTCGGTTTACAGACAACGTCGCATCGAAAAACACACGAGCTTCTGATAGCCGTCTCCCCAGTCGTCAGTAGTAGTTAAAGTAACTGACTGCCAGGGCTAGCACAATGTTTTGCTTGTATTCAATAAACAATCAGAACATGATGATTGCCGGCCTAGTATCCACACAAACCCGTCCATGCGATAGTAGCGTCACCTGGCGAGGAATGACTGGCAATAAGACACACGGGTGGTGCTTCTAGTATCAGTGAGTGGTTGTCCGTGTGTAGGATGGGGAAGGTGTGCGATCTGAGTTTCACCGAGGGCAGGTAGTAACAGCCCAGAGGCTCGACACGAGTATTTCGAAAACTGCACGACTTCTCAGGTGTCGAAGGAGTTCAGTGGTGGATGTCTTCAACAAGTAGCAGAATCAAGTTGAAACGACGTTGGACCTCGTTGGCTGGGCAGACTGGTAAAACCAGACAGGTGGCGAACTTTGGTGGAACTAGCATCTGACTTTAATGCCGGTCAGAATATAAGTATGTCTGAACACACAGTGCACTGGAAACTCCTAACAATGGGCCTCCGTAGCGGATGACTAGCATGTGCCATGTTAACTCCATGACATCGGCAACTACGACTGAAATGGGCACGTGACTATTGGCACTGGACGTAGGCGCAGTGGGAGCGCTTTGCATGGCCTGATGAATCCTGATACCTTCTTCATCATGCCGATGGGAGAACGTGAATCTGTCGCCCTCCAGGGGAACTGCTCCTTGACACCTGTACTGTAGGACGGAGACAAGCTGGTTGTGGCTTCATTGTGCTTTGGGGAATTTTCACGTGGGCACCCATGGTTCCAGTGGACCTCGTGAATGGCACATGACGGCCAAGGAGCATCATGCACTATTAGCACACCAAGTGCACCCCTGCATGACGACCATGTTTTCCGATGGCAGTGACACTTTAAAACAACGCATTGCGCCATGTCACAAGGCCAGACGTGTGATAGAGTGGTTCGAGGAACACTGTGGTGAGTTCCAATTGATGTACTGGCGCCCCAACTCTCCGAATCTGAACCCGATCAAAGTATCTTGGATGTGATTGAAAGACAGATCTCATCGCGCCCAATCACCTCTCGGTCCAGAATTTCCGGCAATTAGGTGACTTGCGTCTGCAGATATGTCAGCTCCCTCCAGTGAACTACCAAGGCCTCACCGCTTCCATGCCACGAAGCGTCGGTGCTTTTATCCGTGCCAAAGGTGGACATACCAGCTATTATTTATGTGGTCATTATGTTCTGGCTGCCGAGTGTAGATGCAATGACACCGTCTGGAATCTGCAGAGGGGGCAGGAATGATGCAAGCGCGAAAAGTAAGTTCGGCAGTTACTAGCAGCTCTGACCTGCTGTGAAATCAAGTGACGGGAGATGGTACGAGGGACGTGCGCCATGTTTGGTACTATCGCTCCCACGACCCCACATGCGTCAAGCCTCTGTATTTGCTTTTGCTCCACTTCCAGACGCCAACTAAATGAATAAGTCTGGTCTCCAGAATCGGCGGAAGGGGCCAAGTATTCCTTCCATACTATGGAAAAAGGTAGGATGCGTGCTGAAGAGATATGGACTGAGACCTGTGTTCCGATTCACTTCCACGAATAGAGGCGTGTTAGGCCCCGTTAAGGCAAGCCAGAAAATCTGAAAACGGAAATAAAAAGGATCACTCTAGTAGTACGGGTCAGTGAAGTGAAATGGAAAGAAGACATGGATTTCTGGTCAATTGTGTATAGGGTGTTATCAACAGCAGCAGAAAATAGTATAACGGGAGTAGGGTTCGTTATAAATAGAAAGAGAGGGCAAAGATTGTGTCACAGTGAACATTTCAGTGATAGGATTGTTTTTGGCAGAATTGACAGTAAACCAACACCGACGATGATAGTTCAGGTGTAGGTGCCGACGTCGCAAGCTGAAGGTGAACTGCTAAAGAAAGTGTTGTGTCTAGACAAGACAGCCTAGACACAATGAGAGGAAGCCGAAAGGCACGTGCTTAAACTCACGCAGGCTGGCGTGAGGTCTGAAACAGGATACGTAATGAATGCTATAAAGAAAAGTACGTAGCTTCTGGAATACTTTAATCCACATTTGTAGAACATCGCTCTTGATGATACATTAATAGAATCTCAATATCAATTGAATACGGCGCCTTGCTAGGTCGTAGGCTATGCTAACTATTGTCTCGGCAAATGAGAGCGTATTTGTCAGTGAACCTTTCCTTGCAAAGTCGGCTGTACAACTGGGCGAGTGCCAGGACGTCTCTCTAGACCTGCCGTGTGGTGGCGCTCGGTCTGCTATCACTGACAGTGGCGACACGCGGGTCCGACGTATACTACCGGACCGCGGCCGATTTAAAAGCTACCACCTAGCAAGTGTGGTGTCTGGCGGTGACACCACAGAAAGTACGTTAGGTCATTGAAAGGGTAATACAGGACATAAAGGAAGATGAAAATATAATAGTCATAGATGATTGGAATGCAGTTGTAGGGTAAGGCGTAGAAGAAAAGGTTGCAAAAGAATTTGGGCTTGGGGCAAGGAATGATAGAGAACAAAGGAACGAGAGAGAAAGACTAATTCAGCTCTGTAATAAATTGCAGCTAGTAATTTTGAATACTCTATTCAAGAATCGCAAACAAGAGGTATACTTGGAAAAGACCGGGTGATATGGAAAGATTTTAGTTAGATTACGCCATCGCCAGACACAGATTCCAAAATCAGATAGTCGACTGCAAGGCGTACCAGGAGCAAATATAGACTCAGAGTAGGCTAAAGTTCAAGAGATAAGTCAGAAAGAATCAATACGCAAACAAGTGCGCTACAGAAGTACCACGGGATGACGAGATAAGCATGAAGTTCTCTACGCTATAGACAGAGCAATAAGAAATACCTCAGTACAGTTGAAGAAGAATGGACAACTCTTAAAAGATCGATCACGGAGGTTGCAAACAAAACCATAGGTACAAAGAAGGTAACTGTGAAGAAACCTTGGGTAACAGAAGAAATATCTCAATTGACCGATGAAAGAAGGAACTACAAAAACACTCATGGAAATTCAGGAATACAGAAATACAAGTAGCTGAGGAATGAAATAAAGAAGTAGCGCAAGGAAGCAAGCACGAAATGGCCGCATGAAAAATGTGATGATATCGAAAAAGAGATCTTTGTCGGAAGGAATGACTCAGCATACAGCATACATAAATAAGGGTGGTAACATTAAGGGTGCAACGTGAATTCCACTGTTACCATTGTTAAATGCAGAGGAGACAGCGGAAAGTGGACAGTGGACAGTGGACTGTGGAAAGTATGCTTTGAAGGCCTCTATGGGAGGGGGGTGGAGGGGGGGGGGGACTTGCTGATGGAAAAATTCGAGATTCGAGAAATGATTACGAACTTCGTAAAGAAAGGTACGAAAGCAAAGGACCTTCAGGCCGATCTCCAGAATGCACTGGGGGACTCTGCTCCTTCATATTCAACTGTTGCAAAGTGGACAGATGAGTTTAAATTTGGTCGGGAGAGCTTAGATGATGATCCGCGCCCCAGTGGTCGGCCAAGATGTGTCACTGCTCCAGAAATAATTGCAAAAGTGCACTCAATGGTCACGGAGGATCGCCGATTGAAAGTGCTTGAAATAGCTCATGCTTGTCAGATGTTATCTGAAAGGGTATATCACATTTAAACTGAAGAACTAAAAAAGAAAAAATTTTCTGCAAGATGGGTGCCGCGACTCTTCACGCTGAATCAGAAACGCATGAGAATGGATATATCGAAACAAGGTTTGGCTCGTTTTAGGAGAAAAGAACGAGTGTTTTTGCGACCATAGATGAAACGTGGGTGCACTACTATACCCCAAAGACAAAACAACAGTCAAACCACTAGAAACATGCTGATTCCCCGCCACCAAAGATAGCTATGACAATTCCTTCGGCGGGAAAGATCATGACATCAGTGTTCTGGGATGCGAAAGGGATGGTGTTTGTAGATTATCTCCCCTCCGGGCTAACAATTACTGGAGAATACTATGCTAACCTCCTGGTCAAACTGCAACAAAAGATACGTGAAAAAGGCCCAGTTTATCTATGAAGAATGTCATCCTCCATCAAGACAATGTGCGCCCACACACATGTGCTCTCGCCATGGAAAAATTACGTGAACAGAGGTAAGAATTGTTGCCACACCCGCCTTATTCACCTGATATGGTTCCAACAGACTTCCATCTTTTCCCAAAATAGAAAATTTTTCTTGGTGGACGAAGATTCACATCCAACGAAATAATTATAGCCGGAGTTGACAACTAAGCGGCAGGCCTGGGGTAAACTCATTTTCGAAATGGGATCAAGGCACTGGAACATCGTTGGACCAAGTGCATTGACCTACCAGAAGAATACTTTGAAAAATGAAAAAAAAAATTAATGATGTAAGTACTTTTTTCTATTCCATTCAGAGAAGTTTTCAAACCTCCCTCGTAGTATCAGAGTTTAACAGAGCTATTGAGGACTTAAGATCAAGTAAGGCATAAGGGATAGATAAAATTACATCAGAAGTTCTGAAATCATTGAGGTAAGTGGTAACAAAACGACTATGCACGTTGGTGTGTAGAATGTATGAGACTGACGACATATCGTCTGACTTTCGGACATCCTCACGAATCCGAAGACTGTGAGAAATGACACGTTCGAAAACTACCGCACAATCAGCTTAACAGCTCATTCATCCAAGTTTCTGACTAGAATAATATTGAAAATAATGGAAAAGAAAAATGAGGATGTGTTAGATGACGATCAGTTTCCCTTCAGGAAAGGTAAGGGCACCAAAAAGGCAATTGTGACGTTGTGGTTGATAATGGAAGGAAGACTAAAGAAAAATCGAGACAGGATCATAGGATTTGGCGACATGGGAAAAGCGTTTGACAATGTAAAACGATGCAAGATGTTAGAAATTCTGTGAAAATTAGGGGTAAGCTACAGGGAGGGACGGGTAACATACAACATGTACAACAGAGAAGAAGGAGTAATGAGAGTGGACGACCAAGAACGACGGGCTCGCATTAAATATGGTTTAAGACAGGGATGTAATCCCTGCTGTTCAGTATGTACATCGAAGAAGCAATGATGTAAATAAAAGGTTCAGAAATGGAATTAAAATTCAAGGTGAAAGGATATCAATGATACAGTTCGCTGAAGACATTGCTATCTTGAGTGAAAAAAAAAAAGTAATTCATCATTTGCTGAATGCAATGAACAATTTAATGAGTACAGAATATGGACTGAGAGTAAATCGAAGAAAGCCGAAAGTAGTGAGAAATAGGAGAAATGAGAACGGCGAAAAACTTAATATCAAGATTGATGTTCACGAAGTAGATGACGTTAAGGGATTCTGCCGTCTAGGAAGCAAAATAATCATTGACGGACGGAGCAAGGAGGACATCAAAAGCTGACTAGCGTTGGCAAAGAGGGCGTTCCTGGCCAAGAGAACTCTACCAGCATCAAATGTAGGCCTTAATTTGAGGAAGAAATTTCTGATAAGGTAGTGAAACACTGATTGTGGGAAAACGGGAATAGAAGAGAATTGAAGCATTTGAGACGTGGTGCTAGAGATAAATGCTGAAAATTAGGACTGATAAGCTAAGGAATGAAGAGGTTCCGCGCAGAATCGGAGAGGAAAGGAATATGTGGAAACCACTGACAAGGAGAAGGGACACGATGATAGGAGATCTGTTAAGATGACTTCCGTGGTACTAGAGGGAGCTGTGGAGGGCAAACCTGTAGGGAAAGACAGTGAATGGAATACATCCAGCAAATAATTGAGGACATAGGTTACAAGTGCTACTCTGAGATGAAAAGGTTAGCACATTAGAAGTAGCGGTGGCGGGCATCCTGAAACCAGTCAGAAGACTGACGACTCGAAAAAGAAAAACGATGTCCCATGTGGAAGTACTTACATAGGTTAAACTATATGAGCTGTTGCTTACCGGTTTGCAGAGCAGTAATGACATATTAAGAGAAGAGAACTTCAGAATTCGGCAATGGATGAACAATGTACTAAGCGAAAGGAAGTTGAGAACTCGGCCATGGATGAATATTGCCTAGAAAACTGGCATAAAATAAATTTGATAAGACGAGAGTTTTGTCAAAAACGTTCCCGTGCTGGGATTCTGTTACAAAATAAGAGATCGAAATTAGAATGGCTCTAATGGCTCTGAGCACTATGGTACTTAACTTATGAGGTCATCAGTTCCCTAGAACTTACAACTACTTAAACCTAACTAACCTAAGGACATCACACACATCCATGCCCTAGGCAGGATTCGAAATTAGAATGGACATCAACTATTTTAACAGAGACTACGATACACATTTAATAGGTCTCGCAGGTGGGTTTTGGGCATCGACCGAAAGCAAAGACAGGGGTTCGACGTTTGTAGGGACGGGGGAGCGAAACTTTCAAACGTGGCGCAGTTCCTTCGAGCCTACTGACGTTACTCAGCCCCGCACCAAGCCCCACGAGAGATACGGGACCCATAACGAACTTTTTAACATCACATTAGTAGTCCACCACACTTTGTGAATGCTTAGCTACATGTAGGGCACACGGGAAATCAATGTTTAATTGCAAAGGTACTCACTAAAATCCTTAACTCTGTCGTATGATCTTGAGAGCTTGCATGCAATTAAACGCGCGGTCAAGAATTATCAAACTCTTCTGAAATACATACTCGCCTCATGCCAGAGATGGCTGCTGTCATTCGTAAGACGTGCAGTTTCGCGTGCTGTGACGTACGCGGCGCGGCCTGTCTGTCTCGTAGGCCCTGGTCCCGCAATGGGACGTAGCTGCAAAGGGTTCTAAGAGTTGCCCAACGCACCTTCCCCGGATACGTCACTCCAAACCTCTCTGGACAATTCCAGACCCTTTCCTTGCAATTCCTTATTTTTTTTTTTTTTTTTACAGTGATCAGTCTTCTGATCGGTTTGATGCGGCTCGAAACGAATTCCTCTCCTGGGCCAACTCCTTAATCTCGGAGTAGCACCTGTAAACTACGTCCTCATTTATTTACTGGTTGTATTTCTATCTCTGCCTTCTTCTACAATTTTACCCTCTTCCTCTAGTACCATGCAAATTATCCCCTGATGTCTTAACAGATGTTCTAAAATCCTGTCCTTTCTCCTTGTGTTTTACATATATCTCTTCCCTTGCTCATTCTCTAGAGTCCACCTGATTTTTGAAATTCTTCTTTACCACAGTATCTCAAATGTTTCGATTCTCTTCTTTTGCGATTTTCCTACAGTCTGTGTCTCACTACCAAATAAAGCTGCTCTCCAAACGTAGATTCTCAGAAATTTCTTCCTCAACTTAAGCTCTATGTTTGATACTGGGAGTCGAAATAGGAGTCGATGTAGACGACATGGGGGATCCAGTACTTCAATCAGACCCATAGAAGACCTAACATCGATTAAAGCAAAACGGATAGATAACATAATTTCTAAAATCATTGGGATAGCCAGTGTCCTTAGGTTACTTAGGTTTAAGTAGTTCTAAGTTCTAGGGGACTGATGACCTCAGATGTTAAGTCCCATAGTGCTCAGAGCCATTTGAACCATTGGCATAAGTAGCAACAAAACGACTATTCATTCTGGTGAGTACAATGTATGATTCTGGCGACATACCCTCTGACTTTCGGAAAAATAACAATCAGACAATTTCGAAGACTTCAAGAGCTGACAAATCTGAGAATTATCGCACAATCAGCTTAACAGCTGATACATACAGATTTCTGACAAGAAAATATTCAGAAGGATGGAAAAGTAAACTGAGGAAGTGTTTCATGATTGTTAGTTTGACTTTAGGAAGGATAAAAGCACTAAAGAGACAGTTTGGACGTTGCTGTTGACATTGAATGCAAGACTAAAGAAACAGCAAGATAGGTTTATAGGTTTTCGACCTGGAAACAGCGTTCGACAATATAAAACGCCTTTATAAGTTAGACAATTAGAGAAAAATAGGTGTAATATACAGGGAAACACGGGTAATGTACTACATGCACAAGAGCCAAGAGGAAAAAATAGGAGTGGAAGACCTAAAACGAAGGTCTCGGATTAAAAAGGCTGTAAGTCTGTTCAATGTATGCATCACAGTAGCAGTGATGGAAATGAAAGAAATGTCCAAGAGTGGAAAGAGAATTCAGAGTGAAAGGAAATCAATGATGATGTTCCCTTAAGACATTACTATCCTCAGTGAAAGTGAAGAATTACGGGATTTGCTGAACGGAATGAACAGTTTAATGAGTACAGCATTTAGACTGAGAGTAAATCGAAGAAAGACATAAGTAATGAGAAGCAGCAGAAATGGAAACGGCGTGAAACATAACATAAAAATTTGTGACCATGAAGTAGATGTAGGAATTCTGCTACCTAGGCAACAAAATTCCCATAACGGACAGAGCAAGGAGGACATCAAAAGCAGACTAGCCTTGGCCAAAAGGACATTCCTCACCAAGAGAAGTCTACTAGTCTCAAACACGGGCCTTAATTCAAGGAAAAAGTTTATGATAATGTACGTTTGGAGCACACCATTGTATGGCAATGAAAGACTGACTCTGGGAAGACAGGAATGGAAGAGAACAGAAGCATTACAGATGTGGTGCAACAGAAGACTGTTTAAAATTAGCTGGACTGATTAGGTAAGAAGTGAAGTTTTTCCCGCAGAATCAGCGAGGAGAGAAATTTATGCAAAACACTGAGGAGGAGAGGAAGGAATAGGTTGGTAGGATGTCTGTTGAGACGTCTTGGAGTAACTTTTATGATACTGGAGTGAGCTGTAGAAGATAGAACTTTTGAGGTAGACATAGATTGCAAAACACCAAGAAAATGATGGAGGACATAGGTTGTAAGTCCTAGAAAGGGTGGCAGAGAAGAAGTATTCGTGGTGGGCTCCATCAAACCAGTCAGAAGACTGATGACTCAAAAAAAAAAAAAAAAAAAAAAAAAAAAAAGTGTCTTGCCACAAGTTCTCAGCCACTGTTGCATGGTTTCTTTGTCTTCATTTTCAACAACTTTGTTCTTAAAATTCTACTTAAAACGATAGAGAAAAAGAGTGAGTGCTTGAAGAAACACGAAATTCGAAAAAATAAGAATAGCCCTAATGTAGACGCACTTTGTTGGCACACTTTGTGTCTCTTTTTCCTTCTCTAGGCCACTTCTCTGTTTGTAGTAATTGTGAAACAGCCTGCAACGCTGCAGCAAATGCTCCTTTAAATGGCTTTACTCTACTGACATGGATTACAGATGCCTTAATTGGTAGTTTTACATCTACTGGTGAAGTCATTTCGGCGACCTGGTATGGTCATTGATACTTTGTTAAGAACCCCATTGTTTTGCCCTTTAGGGGAACAAGTGTTTGCTAGAAGTACCCACTGCCCTGTCTTGTACTGACGTAGTTTATTTGCATGTGGCCCAACATGTCCATGATATTTCAAAGCCTATGTAATGTGAAAAGTCCCCTTCGACAAATTTAAAAAATGACAGTGCTGGAAAACCTCTTACGTTATTTGATTTTCAAACAGCTGAGCAGAACTGAACGTACTCAGACATTTATCTCTTTACTTATTCTGATCAACACTAAACTGACACACAATATTTTTAGCGCAATGCCGTCTGGCTTTCAATAATCGCTACAAAAGAATGGCCCTTCATGAATCACTTACCTCACAAAAATCTTCGTTACTCGAACTACTGCAATACAGCGAGCGCCAATACTGCCAGCTAAATAAAAGATTCTATCTACTGAAGGCACTAGCTACTGCTAGGCATAGTTAGCAAATGAAAGATTATGATAGAGAACAAACTATGTATTTACCTTAATAATGTTCAAAAGTCATCAGATATATATCAGTTCATGATATCCAGTATCACAAATTTACTCTTTCTGATGGACACACGTCCAGATCGTCCACTCTCAAAATTCTGCAGTCTCTCTCACCACATTCACCACTGCTGGCGGATCACCTCCAACTGCACAACGCTAGGCGGTGTTCACATCCTACTGCCCAACGCTACAATACCGAATATTCCAAAAATGCAAACCAGCCACAGCCTGCACACAGCACAGTCAATGATTTTCATACACAGCGCTATATGTCGTTACCAACATAAAAACGTAAACAGCCTACTTACAGATGGATTGTTTTACTTTATGCCAAACTTGTCTCAACCATTTTGCCAATTGTTTTAGCAATTGACTTTGGTGTCTATAATTTTTGTGAAAATCACATGAAAAGGTGACAGCACCTGCTGCCCGTACACTACTTCATATGGTGAAAGACCTGTTCCTAACTGTGCTAATTACAGAACTTAAATACATGTCTCACTCTACAAGTTGGTTATTCATGTAATGGCACAGAATTTTTTATACTGTGTTGTAAGCTCTTTCGATTCTTCTATTCACTTGAGAATGGTACAGGTTAGCATGAAACTTCTTCATTCTTAGTAGACAACAGCACTGTCTGACCAGATCCTTAGAGTCTATTGATTTGTAATTACACTAACTGCTACGCTAAATCATAGTAAGCAGTTGTTTACCACTGCTTGTGTGATCTGCTTTCTGATCTGGAACTGTGACCACTACTAGATATCTCGAAAAATAATCTATCACTGTATGTATTGTTACCTGCTGGAGTTCTTTTGAACGGTCCTTACACATCAGTTTCTACTATTTCAAACTGGTTTTCAGCATCTGGAAATGTCTGTAATTTAATTTTTTATTACTCAAGTCTGTTCTTTGGGCTCATGGAATGAATTTCTTAACACAATGCTGTACATCACTACACCATGTTTCCATTAGTCATTTTCCAGAACTCATTTATCAATTGTCCTCCTACCGTGATGACCTGATAATGTAATGTCCAGTGCCTATTGTAATACTTCTAATCTGAGTGTAGTAGGAACCATGATGTGTGATTCACACTTTGTGTACCTGCAGAGAAAACCTTATGTTTTACCAGCTGAGGCTATATTTTAAGCAATTGACATCCACTGTCAGCTGCCTGTACCTTTATCCAATCTGATTTACTCTTACATAAATCCTGTAATGTTGCTACTTTTCTAATTAGGGTACCTGCACTCATATTCTTTACCGCTAGCTTGTGATTACATCATAATCAAATTAAGTCAGTTTGAGTATCCGTCCTGTCAACTGCTTCGAGGGGTCTTCTTGGCCAAACTGCCACCTCAGAGATACATGAGCTTGTAAGCGTATTGCCATGTCGTTGGCTTAGTTGTGGAGTATCTTTGCGGGCAGCCGCATCTGCAGAGTCGAGCGCGGGACACGCAATTGTTATGTTGTGTTGTGGGTAGCTCTGCATGTGAGAAGTTGAAGTGTTGCTGCAAATGCTATTACAGCAAAATTATGAAATATAGAAGTGATTCAGAGGGAAGTGCATCAAGATGTAATTTAATAATGAGGAGTTCTGTTGATAACGTATTTGTGTATCCTCTCATTGCGTGTCATACCGTACTGTATCAACCATCCGCATCGTGTTCGGTCTCCCAGAATGAACTGATGTGAATCAGTAGAAATTAGTTACCATAGAAGAGTGCAGTCAGTGCCAGTGCCTTGTAGCGAGCATGAGAAAGTGCGTTCGGTCATCGCTTTCCGCATCATCAACAATCAGCCGCGCCGAGACGGTTACGCACACGCTCGTACAACTGAGAACTGAAAACTGAAAAATTAACTTTACGGACAGTGTTATATCACTACTAGTGTGAAGGAGGACTGGTACCAAAAGAAATCTGTGTAAGCCTGGGGAGCGTAAGAACTTTCGCTCCATGATTTGGCTTTCGCATCATCAACAATCATCTGTGCCATGTTCAGTTACGCGTACGCTCATCCCAGTGATTTTTGTGGACAGATAATCATCCATTAATTGGGATAAACACTTATGAATTGGAATGCAACCTGTGATTTTCTTTTATCGTCTCAGAATATAGTTGTTCATACCAGACGTAGAATAGTGTTGTGTTTTAACGTTGAGTGGTTCCCCTAAGTCCGCCTGTATATTTCGATAGATAATTTCAGGCAAGCCAGCAGCAGTGTGGAGCAGAACAGTACTACCGCCGCGAGATTATCAGGTACGTTGTGTGGACAGGGCGCACAGTCGAAACGACAACCAGTATAAGGTACCATCCCACCTAATTGTACCACCGGGCGTGTTATATGGCGACCGTGATAGGACGTTGTTCATTTTCTTTGGATAAGAAGGGCCGTATAATTAACTTGCAGTGTGAACTATTTGTGTATAAACAGTGACTGTGGGTTTCGATTGTTGAGTGACGTCACACGAGTTCTGGGATGTGTTCGTCAAAGAACTTGTGACACAGTGTGTATACTCGTCTGATCAGTGACAGTGCAAAGAGCTAGCGCTACGAAGTAAACATACTCCACGGTGGTACACTTTTAATGACGCCAGCGGCACCTATGTGTCAAAGGGAACAGTTATTTGGCAGCCATTACGGAAGACGACGCTAATAGCACCTATGGGCAAAAGTGAAAACTTTTTTGGCAGCCATCACCATGTACGACGTGAGCGGCGTCTAGGAGCGACGCGGTAAATATTACCACGCCTTGCAGAGAGGGTGCAGTGCTGACAGCTGGACGGCGTCAACTGAGTCGGCGCTACGTAACAGCCCCGACTACGGAGCCAGCAGACAACGCAAAGTAAGTCGCGCATCACAACGTTACTTCACGCAACTAAAGCCACTAGAGTAATTAACTGACAGTGCAGATTGCTTTCTATAATTACGTAATTACAAACAATGCCAGTAAAAGTTCTTTTGTATCACTAAATTAATGTAATGAGACATTATTTACCTTGCCGATCGTACAGTAAAGTGAATGTAACTGTCAGATTCTGCTTATTTAGTAGTCTAATTTTTTAAAACAGTTAATGCAATTGCAGAACTATATTTACGTTAGCTTATATTTAATTTTTTCTGCTTTTATTTTACATGGTCTTGTATGTTATGTGTGCTTCTGAGCACGAATTAAAGCGTTGAATGCATACGGCGTTGTAGTTTAGTTGCAGTTATTGCCATCCA
This sequence comes from Schistocerca nitens, assembly GCF_023898315.1. NCBI lineage: Eukaryota > Metazoa > Arthropoda > Insecta > Orthoptera > Acrididae > Schistocerca > Schistocerca nitens. Next base: position 193,798,251 of record NC_064620.1, on the reverse strand, counting down.
TTCTGTCCTACGATTGGTGTTGTCATTTGTTTCTTTATTGCTGGCTTGACTTTGCGGTGGTTCAATATGGCAAATAATGAGGTTGGTGCAACTGCAGTAGACAGAGAGGTGAAAGCAGATTTTTTAGGCGAAAGTAATCAGGTGGAGACGAAAACAGAAGCAAGGAGTAGTGAAGTGTCGGATGCCGGTATAGGGGACAGGAGTCCATCAACAGAGATGGGAAGTCCTAATGCAGTGTCATCACCAAACATGGAGACGCCTAGACTGGATGAATGTAAACTTAGGCCTAGCCTATCCATCGATGACAGGCTCAAAACATTATTGAATGATAGAAAATATTATTGCATAACAATAAACAAATAAAGAAAGACATTAAGCACCAGAGGCATGAAAACAAACAATTAAGGGAAGATATTATGCATCAGAGGGAAGACATTAAGCGATCGGTAGAGAATATAAACGAACGACTCAGCAAAAAAATCGGCGAGACCAATGAGGCTCTAAGGAAACTGGCTGAGTCATCAAAAGATGACCTTCCGTTCGGTTTGAGGAGGACGATGCAGGAAATACTAAACATTTTGAAAAGGTAGAATCGGTTGTCAAAGAAGTGAAGGAAGAACTTACAAAAAGGGTTCAGGTTTATGACGAGCATTTCGAACAAGTGGATGAGGAAGTGAATCACTGTAAACACAGGATATCAGCTGTTGCGCCTAACCAGGATGCTAAAGGTCATGTTACCTGAATTATGGGACGAGCAAAGAAAGGTACACCTCGTTGCAGCAAGATTGGAAAGTGAAGCTGGTACCTGGGGTATGAGAATATGACATAAGTGTACAACCTTTGCTGAATCTGAAAAGGAATTTTGGTCGAGGCGGAAGCAAAATGAAGTACGCAACAGTCTGTACTGTAGAAGGTTTGAGAGAGGGCGTGACCAGAACTTAGAAAATTTTTTTCAAGATTAGTGTGAGAGGAAGTTGTATTTAGATGAACCGATAACGACAGAAGCAATAATGTCTTTGACCATAAGTAAACAGCCAACTGGACTTCAGGATAAGTTGCTAGCGATCCCTAATGATGACGTAGAGGCAGTGAAGTCAGTCTAAGGAAAATTAGACACATTGTACGAGGTACAGGTAATAGGAGGAGGAGTAGATGATAGAAGTGTATCAGGGAGCAGCGAACCCAACACAGATACCCATTCAAACCATGACAATAGACATAGTGGACGACATTGGAAAAATAATAATGACAGGAGACATTACGGTGTTTTCTGTGGCCATGTTGGGCACAGAGGCAACCATGGCGGCTACGGATATTAGAACGCAAGGCACGATGCATCGTATGACCAGGTGCGAAACTGGAAACATAGAAAGTGGAAAGCGTATATAACATATTTTGAGGGTGCAATCAACAGCATACCTCATGCCACAAGGGCAGACACCAAGTGGAAACCATTAAACTATACTATAGTGAGCCAGATTAATGACTGAGTGATATAGTGTGACGTATCTGACGTGTCAGTTGCTGTCGTCCTTAAGTACAGACATTAATTTCTGATTATTATGAGGTTTTATGAGGACACACTAATCGAGTGAGATTTAACTATGGTGTGTTCCCATCATCTGCAATATCATTTTTTTTTTCTTTTCGCTTTCTATCTGTTTAATCTAGACTATATGTATTACATTTCTTCTTGCCCACACAGTGATATGGTTTGAGTGATTACTAGTGTCTAGTGTATATAGGTTGTGCTATCCGAAGGTTTTTAATTTAAAAGATTCTTACTACTCCTGCTTAATGATTGCTGTTATTTTTTTGTACCATTCACTTGGTAACTAAATTTAACTTAGTGGACATCCATACATCTTTCTTCTTAATAGCGGATGTGTTTGTTATGTCATATAGAAAATTGTAATGTCAGCTGTAGTAGTAACAGACTAAGGCTAAGTTGAATAGACATTGCTAGGGCAACACTGAGAGAATCATTAACCTGTTTCATGTACGCCAATGAACAGATTACCGCGAGGCGAGAGTGGCGAGCTGACGACTATACTGCACATCTGCTGGTCGCCGCAGCATCGACACTGCAGTCACTCCCCACCCCCTTTCAGTGCAAAGAACGCTCCTTTGTGACGCAGTGTTGTGAGTAGTGAAATAATTTTTTTTTTTGCTGGATTTTGACGGCCTAGTGCTGATGGAGGTTCTTTAATTTTTGCCTAATAATTCCACAGGTGATACTGTCTACTAGGAGTAGCAGAGAACGCGTGTGATTTTCTATTAATTTTTTTATCTCCTTCTTTCTGGCACCTGCCTATCATATCAATACTATAGTATTTGTAACTGTAAACTTTTTTTTTATCACGGACTTAATATTCTTGTGTCTTATTGTATGTACTCTTTGTTTATCCACTGTGTTGTAACTGTGTTTTGCTATAAAGCTTGCACTGTAGGAAGGGTTCTTTTATTTTGTAAAATTTTGCGTATTTGACAACTGTTCTTCATGTTTCCATGATTGTGAGTAACTCACGTATGTTCCACAATGTGGCAATGGGTCTATGCCCGTGGGATGGGGTAATATACCCCCTTCCCCTTACACCATCTCTTTAACCATTTGCAGTAGGGAATTATCTTGATTTCGATATTCTCTTCGACAATTCAGAAACTTTTTCGTGCGGCAATGTAAGCGTATTGTCATATCACTGGCTTAGTTGTGGAGTTTCTTTGCGGGCAGCCGCGTCTGCAGAGTCGAGCGTGGGACACGGAAATGTTGTGTTGTGGGTAGCACTGCATGTGAGAGGCATTGTTAGTACGGAAGTTGACTTGTTGCTAGAAGTGCTATTACCGTAAAATGATGAAATATAGACGTGATTCAGAGGAAAGTGCGTCAAGAAGTAATTTAATAATGAGCAGTGCTGCTGATAACGTATTTGCGTATACTCTCGTTGCATGTCGTACCGTACTGTATCAATCATCCGCATCGTGTTCGGTCTCCCAGAATGAATTGATGTGAATCAGTAGAAATTAGTTACCATAAAAGAGGGCAGTCAGTGCTAGTGTCTTGTAGCCGCGCCGCGACGGTTACGCGCACGCTCGTACAAGTGAGAACACAGAACTGAAAAATTAACTTTACGGACAGTGTTATATCACTACTAGTGTGAAGGAGGACTGGTACCAAAAGAAATATGTGTATGCCTGGCGAGCGTAAGAACTTTCGTTCCATCATTCGGCTTTCACATCATCAACAATCATCCGCGCCGTGTTCGGTTACTCGTACACTCGTCCTAGTGATTTTTTGGACAGATAATCATTCATTAATTGGGATAAACTCTTATGAATTAGAATATAAACAGTGCAACCTGCGATTTTCTTTTATCGTCTCAGAATATAGTTGTTCATACCAGACGTAGAACAGTGTTGTGTTTTAACGTTGAGTGGCTCCCATAAGCCCGCCTGTATATTTCGATAGATAATTTCAGCAGAGCCAGCAACAGTGTGGAGCAGGACAGTACGACCGCCGCGGGATTATCAGGTACGTGGTGTGGACAGGGCACACGGTCGAAACGACAACCAGTATAAGGTACCAACCCACCCAATTATACCCCTGGGCGTGTTAGAAGCTGTTATCACTTCAAATATCTGACCATACAGATAACAACGAAATAAAGAATTCCTGTAAGTTCAAAATGGTTCAAATGGCTCTGAGCACAATGGGGCTTAACTTCTGAGGTCATCAGTCCCCTAGAACTTAGAACTACTGAAACCTACCTAACCTAAGGACATCACACACATCCATGCCCGAGGCAGGACTCGAACCTGCGACCGTAGCGGTCGCGCGGTTCCAGACTGTAGCACCTAGAACCGCTCGGCCACCACAGCCGGCTAATTCCTGTGAGATGAAGCTCTGTCCTCACTCCCTCCTGACAATGCAATTAAGATTAACTTTTTTTTTTTTTTTTGTTTTTTTTTTTTTTTTTTGCAAAATGACAATTATCTATGGTAAGTGCAAGACACACTGCTCTCAGTGTGATGAACACTTCATCCAGGCAGTTAACAAGCTCTTCTAAATCTCTTGAGCAAATGGTTGCATCCTCAAAATATTCCGTACAAGCTTCTGGTTTCAGCCTGCGAATTACTCTGTGTAACAAGTGTTGGAACGTAGGAGAAGAATTTTTAATCCAAATAACATCCTGCAATACTGGTAACTGCCTGAGGCTGTGGTAAGTGCTACTTTATTTTGTTTTGGACATGCTTCAAGTTGGTGATAAACACTTCGAATATCCATTGTCAAAAATTGTTGCAAATTGGCCAATGTTTCTATGAGATTCAGGATTGTATATCCATCTCAAGTAGTGCATGCATTTGTTTCTTGTTTCCATCTGATGACGTTTGGGTACAGACAATATTGACTGATCAGGTACTATCAACATGTTCGAAACGGTTTCAGTTACTTGTTGATCAATAAATTCACCTACCTGAGGTTGTATATACTTTGCTATTCTATATGCCTCCTTGTTGATTAGTATATGATCACCTGTTGGAATACTATGGTGTTGCTGGCAATGGACCACCTGAGATAAACTCTTCTAAGTATTCTAAAAACAATGCTTCGATGGTTTGCTGCTACCTGCCTTGCATGTAACGAAATTTGGTACATAGTGCAGGTGCATTGAAGGTCTGTTTGAAACTATGGTCATCTGTTCATCTGTCGATATCACACCCGTTGGGTATTCCAAATGTTGCTATTATTAATCGCTTTGTTGCTACAATTCAAGTGTTCTGGCTTGTAGGGCTTTCCTGTCGCTGGTGTTGCGCGGTACTTCTGTATCTACAAGTGTGGAAAAAAGGGGCGTTGCATTGCATTGAAATTAATAGCGAAGCCTTTACGATACTTGTCGGTAGTGCCGAAGTAGTGACTTGACTGTCGCAAACTGTCAACAACTGTGTTAACTGATTAGGCTGTTATTCTAATTACGCTTTCTAGTTAAGTTATCAGGCTGTTGTGGTCTAGTCATGTGTCAGTCACTGCCTAGTTGTAGTGGTTTATCCTTTGGCGTATGGTAAGTAAGAAGTTATGCTTGTAGATGTCTTTGTGTCCTTGGTGGTAGGGTGAAGTTAAACACGACAACCTGGGTTACTACAACATAATTCCACCATGGAGAGGTATGATCAAGGAAATTGTGCTTTTGCCTGCTCCTAACACATGAGTTGTCTTGGTCTTATCTGATGCGTTTGTTGTTGGGCCGACCTGCAGTTAGGGTGTAGTTAGAAACATTGGCTCAGGTCGTTGTGCTGGTGACGAATGAAATTCCGATCAAATCACTAGTGCCTTTGTCCTTTGTAACCTTTTTTTCCCTGCTAGTTTTAGTAACTTCAAAAGGTTTCAAAATCTGAAATGTCGAGTGCGTATTGTGTTGACTTTTATTTTGTATTAGGAGCCATTTCTAACAGGCTTCGGAAAATTTGTGTGAAGTTGACCTGTCAAGATACGTTGAAATTGTTCTAAGGAAAGCTGTTGGGTATCAGATAGTATGCTACAGGCATTGAACTGCGACTTTGTGACGTATGTTGTAATATTCTTGCAAATGATGTCTGATGTTGCTAAATTCTAGTGCCAGTTGGTTCCCTAGAAGGAAAAGAAATGACTGATATTACATTGGTATTCTTGATATTCATTAATATTACATATTTTACTTTTTATTTTTGAATTGTTGCGACTTTTCAAATTTGATGTACTGAGAAGGAAAACAAGTGACCCATATTTAAGTGCTATTGTCGATGCTCATTAACATTATGTATTTTATTTCTTATTTTTAAATTATTGCATGTACTTCTAATTTGGTTAGTAACAGCGTATTCTATCTGAGTATCAGGCCTTCATGGAAGGCAAGGTAGTCAAATGAAAATAAATGAAAACTGTGGGAGCATGTGTTCTCTCAACCCAGTACCACCCACTCCCATTGCAATTCTGTCCTTCGTATACGTACTCCCAAGCTACTATACGGCACACTCGCTGGCGGGTACCTTGTACTACTAATACTAATTCCCTTTCCTGTTCCACTCGAAAGCTGCGAAAAACAGTTTTCTGTATGCTTCTATATGAGACCTGATTTCCCTTGTTTTCACCGTTTAGTAAGCGAAACTTACGTTGACGGCTGCAGAATCGTCGGTTGTCTCATATTCATCACAAATGTCTCTCTAAACGATGTTGTCTTCCATCAAGAGGTCCAAATTTGAATTCACCGTAGAAATTCCGGACTAATCGAGTATAGATCGAACCTGCCAAAAACAAATCTAGCAGCATGCCTCTGAATTGCTTTGATGAGTTCCTTTAATCCGAACTGATGGGGATTCCAAACAGTAGAGCAGCACTTAAGGATGAGTCGTACACGCCGTCTCTCTTACAGATGAGAATCCACTTACTTTGTGCTCTTTTCTCCACTGCCTGAAAAACCAGGAGGAGAAGAAGAAACTAAGTAAATCTTCTAGAGTTGATAAGCATTATATTTCAGTGACTGCAAAATCGCCTCAGATTTACAAAGAAATTGGCAGTACGAGCCTGCTTGTCAGTATGACGTTGCACTTTCTCTGGTATGGATGTACGCACTGATGCCTTTGGCTATGGCGTCAAAAGGGCGTTGTATCTTCTCCCGAGATAAGCTGGCTCATAACCGTTGTCCGTAATATCTTGGATACTGGAAACGGGACGGAGTAGACATCTGAGCCGGTCTGACGTATGTTCGATCAGTGACGGATCTAGGGATCTTGTTCGTCACGGGAGTATCTCAGTGTAGCGCAGACAGGTCATACTCTCATTTTATGTGTCGACGAGTATGGTCCTGTTGAAAAATGGCGCCACAATTCTGTCACATGAGGCATAAAAGTTTATCAATTAGCGCTGTTCCATCAGAGTCGTCTCAACCACACCTAGCCGTGACGCCATGACGCCAGAAGTAACACCGCTGTATCTCTCAAAAGCACTGGAATAATGGGGTCTCTCATCACTGGGCTTTTAACGGCAGCCTATATATGACATAGTGGTTCTCTAGCCCAGCTTAGGTTCAGACCAACAGTGGGCGATAACACAAAACATTTATGGAACGGTGGAAGGCCATTACTTCTTCTGGGAGGGAAGGCACAAATGTGAAGCGATTACAATTTTCTTGCTGCACAATACTACAATTCTCTCTCGTGGCGGAACCTATACGACCAGTACGTTCCTATGCAGTCCAACATTTAACCAGGATCACATCTGAACGTCCTAAGAATATGGATATTGTATGATTTGACCAGCCACGACGAGCCAGATGTCGCAGTGGTTAACCCGCTGCACTTATGTTCGGAAAGACTACGGTTCAAATCCTCCTCCAGGCATCCACTTTTAGTTGTTACGTGATTTCCTTAGAACACTCCCTGCAAATGGTGGGCTGGTTCATTTGGAAAAGGCAGGGTGAATTTCCTTCCCCAAGCTTAAAAAAACAACTCGTCTTTAATATCTGCTCTGTCGACGGGATTTTAAACTCTGGTCTTCCTTCCTTCTTTTCTTCGACCGGCTGGTCAAATGGCGACCCGCAATATGGTCCCATTGCTACTGTGTCAGGTGCTCATAACGCTGTCGTAGACGAGTATGCGCCATCACCGCGTCCTCCACAGTGACCACATTATCTGACGCAGTAAACCCTTGTGTACTCTACCAGACCTGGTAACGACACTAAACATGAAGAACACTAATGCACTTATAACACGGAAAACGCAGATAACATCCTTTCTGAACCATTCAAACATTTTCGGCGTTTAACATCCGTTCATAGCTTGTACCGTATTTCTCATTCTGAAGGTATATTACAGAAACTATACTCAATAAGTAATCGTGGTAACAGTGTATTTATCTCTGACTGTATATAACTGTTTGCAATTATAATTAAAATATTGTAAATTGCTGGGTAATAGACAAGGGAACTTCTTTTGAATGTATAGATAGCAACAATGAAATGTCAGTAGCTGTGCGTTGTTTATCTTCGCGTATGGAGAGTCTCTGTCGCGTTGAGAGCAAAGAGGAAGCAAAGCAGCTTGTGTCATGAAAGAATGCGGAAGTGTTTGTAGGACGCTCCCGCTGCCCCGATGTTCAGCTTTGCTCACACCAATGTAGACGCGCCCGATTTGTTAACCCGCGAGTATTGAGTCCATGGCAGGAGTGGACTAACGGAGGAAGCTGCAATTTCAGCTATCGCCTGTCCCATAATTATCCGTGGTTCTAGAGACAAGTCGGGGTTCTCATCGAACTGCAGCAGCAGCTGCAGCAGCAGCAACAAAGGCTGGTCAGCACTGTCGTCGGCTACATTCTTCGTCGTCCACACACGTACAACATCGTAAGACTGTGAAAAATTAAACTTACATAGGTATTAACTCCAACATTTCACTCAGTATGGCTAACCTGAATAATAACCTGCTATAGTTAAAACTTGTAGAACACCTGTGTTGTCATTGTCCTCGGACATTATTACCAAGCAGGGAACATTTCCCTTTCCATGCGATCGCTAAGTGTCGTAAGAATAAAAAAAAAAAATGTTGAACTATTTACAGTCAGTTTTGTGTGATAGCTAATAACCACTTTCATTATAAGTTTCCTGCCTCAATAAGTGTTCATTTGTATTGCATGACACAAGCTACTTAAAGTAAAGCAAAATTTCACTGGCAAAACTGATAACTAAAGATACTAAAGATACAAATAAATAGTGCGCAACTTCATTTATTCTGTATTTAGCCTTCTGCTGGCTTTGTATATATTTTATTGTTGTTATTCTGAAACTAAAATCAGTTGCTCATTTGCTTACCTTCAGTTGAATCTTTCAATAAGCTAATGGAAACTGGTTGCCTTTTTCTAAATTTTCAATTACGTTACACCGAGGTTACTGAAAGTAATTTTTAAGCATAACAGAGTTTAAATTAAGCCCGTCACTCATTTAACAAGTAACTCCATTTAATTTTATTTTCAAAATTTAGTATTTCGGAATAAGTAACTGCGAACTCAGTGCTTACTGATACGTACATTTATTTTCTCGTGATCTGTTGTGCTGTGGAGAATTGTGACAACCCTAAATTACTTACATTTATTTGACATTACCTTTCTTAACATTTTGCAGACTCATTGCCCTAATGGGCTGGTGACTGTTTAATTATCCCCTTTTTGCTAATTAGTGTTTTCTTTGTATTATCAGTGTATTTTGTAGTAAATATTACTTGAGAGATTGCACTATATTCCTCCCATTTCAAAATTAACATCAGAATTTAGATTAAGTATAAAACAGATTCTTCCTTCAGAGGAGTCTGCTGTACACTTTCCTCCAACTAATCGGTGTTATATTTTCTTCGGTAACGATGGCCTTACTCACTGTAAAATTTCATTAGGTATATGCTATCGCGGTTAGCTGTCTCGCAATCCGGTAGTCCAACTTGGAAGGGGGGAGATAACACATTATGCTGGTCATCCTACCTGTCACAGATAATTGCAGCTCATCGTTTACATACCCATTGTTTGGGTGTACGTCTGCAAATTTACGTTGACCTCCGACCATGTCTTCTTGATACTTCGCTTCTTTTGTGAGGCAATGTGCTGTTTTTGTCCGGGGGCTGTGGCGAATATAACAGCCACAATTATGTTGAATTCGCAAGTATATCCTTTGAAGTGGAAAATCCTCAGCAATAATGTTGTGTTTACGAAGGGCGCAACAGAGTGTATGTTAGTGTATTTGGTGCAGAGAAAGGCCCTTAGCCGGCTGAGAGCTGCCTGTGAACGACCGCATTATGTAGCTGAGGGCGTTATTCGCGAACTGTTTAACCAGACGGCCACACAGTACACAGCTCGCACGTTCAACGCGCCTGGCGTATCTCGCTCTGGCAGATGGTGGTGAGTCTCCCCCTTTGGTATCCGCGGTTCTCCCTCCACGCACAGCCCCGCCAGTGGTCCATGCTCCCAGAACAGCGCTTGTTATCGTATGCACAACACGGTGTGCGCTGAAGCAGATTCCGGCACTCTGCGTTTGCTGCTGACCACGTAATTAGTGCTGTTATAAACCAATGAAACGCTGGCCGTATGCTGGCAATTCGGTCTTCATTATCCTATTTATATAGCCTCAGTTACATCTGTTCACAGGCTTTTAGGCACAAAATACTCCATGCACGATGCTACGATCCAGCAAAACATTTGTGGAATACTAATCTGACAGTTCCCCAAGGACGTTTTAAACTACGGTAATAAATGCTTGTTTTTCATTCAAATTACACTGTGTAAAGGAAGGATCTTCAGAATTGGTCATTGTGATGGTAGATTACAAAAGGGGGGGGGGGGGACAGGATATAGGGGAGAGTTAATTTTGTTTAATTTTATACACCTACTTAGAAAAGTAATCTTTGATATTTCAAGCCATCTTAAGGGCGTAAACCTAAAGTAATTTCACAAAGCTTACTCATTCATATTTGAACACAGGATGAACTGGCAGCTGCACCCAAAACTCTATACAACGTCCTAAAAGTCTTACAATTGGATGAATGAGGTCTATGTTGTTTAGTTACCGTAGTTTTTCATGTACGTAAAAACTCTCCATGGTAGGCATCAAGATAAAATTTGGTCGGAGCAAGTTACATCTTTCTTATACATACTACTCTCCATGAATCATTTACGTATCTGCTTTTTCCACAGCAAATTAGCCAATAGCGTCTCTGACCTTAACATCGTTGTTGTGGTCTTCAGTCCTGAGACTGGTTTGATGCAGCTCTCCATGCTACTCTATCCTGCGCAAGCTTCTTCATCTCCCAGTACCTACTGCAACCTACATCCTTCTGAATCTGCTTGGTGTCTTCATCTCTTGGTTTCCCTCTACGATTTTTAGCCTCCACTCTGCCCTCCAATACTAAATTGGTGATCCCTTGATGCCTCAGAACATGTCCTACCAACCGATCCATTCTTTTAGTCAAGTTGTGCCACAATCGTCTCTTCTCCCCAATCCTATTCAACACCTCCACTTTAGTTATGTGATCTACCCATCTAATCTTCAGCATTCTTCTGTAGCACCACGTTTCGAAAGCTTCTATTCTCTTCTTGTCTAAATTATTTATCGTCCATGTTTCACTTCCATACATGGCTACACTCCATACAAATACTTTCAGAAACGACTTCCTGACACTTAAATCTATACTCGATGTTAACAAATTTCTCTTCTTCAGAAACGCTTTCCTTGCCATTGCCAGTCTACGTTTTATATCCTGTCTATTTCGACCGTCATCAGTTATTTTGCTCCCCAAATAGCAAAACTCCCTACTACTTTGAGTGTCCCATTTCCTAATATAATTCCCTCAGCATCACCGGACTTAATTCGACTACATTCCATTATCCTCGTTTTCCTTTTGTTGATGTTTATCTTATATCCTTAAAGTTTTTATTTCTTCTCCATCGATTTTGATACCTACTCCGAATTTTTCTTTTCTTTCCTTCACTGCTTGCTCAATATACAGATTGAATAACATCGGGGAGAGGCTACAACACTGTCTCACTCCTTTCACAACCACTGCTTCCCTTTCATGCCCCTCTCAACTCTTATAACTGCCATTTGGTTTCTATACAAATTGTTAATAGCCTTTCGCTCCCTATATTTTACACCTGGCACCTTCAGAATGTGAAAGAGAGTATTCCAGTCAACATTGTCAAAAGCTTTCTCTAAGTCTACAAATGCTAGAAACGTAGGTTTGCCTTTCCTTAATCTAGCTTATAAGATAAGCCGTAGGGTCAGTATTGCCCCACGTGTTAAAATATTTCCACGGAATCCAAATTGATCTTCCCCAAGGTCGGCTTCTACTAGTTTTTCCATTTGTCTGTAAAGAATTCGCGTTAGTAATTTGCAGCTGTGACTTATTAAACTGATAGTTCGGTAATTTTCACATCTCTCAACACTTGTTATCTTTGGAATTGGAATTATTATATTCTTCTTGAAGTCTGGGGGTATTTCGCCTGTCTCATACATCTTGCTCACCAGATGGTAGAGTTTTGTCAGGACTGGCTCTCCCAAGGCCGTCAGTGGTTCTAATGGAATGTTGTCTACTCCCGGGGCCTTTTTTCGCCTCAGGTCTATCAGCGCTCTGTCAAACTCTTCACGCAGTATCGTACCTCCCATTTCATCTTCATCTACCTCCTTTTCAATTTCCATAGTATTGTCCTTAAGAACATCGCCCCTGTATAGACCCTCTATATACTCCTTCCACTTTTCTGCTTTCCCTTCTTTGCTTAGAACTGGGTTTCCCTCTGAGTTCCTGATATTCATGCAAGTGGTTCTCTTTTCTCCAAAGGTCTCTTTAATTTTCCTGTAGGCAGTATCTATCTTACACCTAGTGAGATAAGCCTCTATATTTATTTATTTTATTAATTTATTTATTTATTGTTCCGTGGGACCACATTAAGGAGAAGTCTCCATGGTCATGGAACGAGTCAATACATGTAATTATAACACGATTGTAGAAACAGATAAAATGAAATATAAGAAACATATTCAGGCGACAGTTTAAATAAAGAAAATCAACAATGTAACACTGGAATTTGCTTAATTTTTTAGCTCTTCCAGGAGCTCCTCGCCAGAGTACAAGGAGTGAGCCATGAGGAAACTTTTCAGTTTAGACCTAAAAGTGTTTGGGCTACTGCTAAGATTTTTGAGTTCTTGTGGTAGCTTATTGAAAATGGATGCAGCAGAATACTGCACTCTTTTCTGCACAAGAGTCAAGGAAGTGCATTCCACATGCAGATTTGATTTCTGCCTAGTATTAACTGAGTGAAAGCTGCAGACTCTTGGGAATAAGCTAATACTGCTGACAACAAACGACATTAAAGGTAGTATATACTGCGAGGGCAATGTCAAAATTCCCAGACTATTGAATAGGGGTCGACAAGAGGTTTTCGAACTAACACCACACATAGCTCGAATAGCCCGTTTTTGTGCCAAAAATATCCTTTTTGAATCAGAAGAATTACCCCAAAAAATAATACCATATGACATAAGCGTATGAAAATATGCGAAGTAGACTACTTTTCGTGTTGAAATGTCACTTATTTCACATACTGTTCTAATGGTAAATAAAGCAGCGTTTAGTTTCTGAACAAGATCCTGAACATGGGCTTTCCACAACAGCTTACTATATATCCGAACGCGCAGAAACTTGAACTGTTCCGTCTCGCTTATAATATGCCGATTCTGTCTAGTCAAATTATCAGTTCTTGTTGAATTGTGAGTTAGAAACTGTAAACACTGAGTCGTACTGTGATTTAGCATCAAATTATTTTCTACAAGCCACGAACTTATTTCATGAACTACATTATTTGGTAATGTTTCAATATTACACACAAGATCCTTCACTACCAAGCTGGTGACATCAGCAAACGGAAATATTTTTGAATCACCTGTAATACTAGAACACATATCATTTATATAAATAAGAAACAGCAGTGGCCCCAGCACCGACCCTTGGGGAATGCCCCACTTAACAGTGCCCCATTGGGACTGAACATCACTACCACTCTCAATATTGCGGAGAATTACCTTCTGCTTTCTGTTTTTAAAGTAAGAGGCGAACCAATTGTAAGCTACTCCCCTTACTCCATAGTGGTCCAACTTCTGCAGTAATATTTTGTGGTCAACAGAGTCAAAAGCCTTCGTTAAATCAAAGAAAACACCTAACGCTCACAACCTTTTATTTAATCCGTCCAAAACCTCACAGAGAAAAGAGAATATAGGATTTTCAGTTGTTAAGCCATTTCTAAAACCAAACTGTCCATTTGACAGCAAATTATGTGAATTTAAATGCTCCAGTAACCTTCTATATACAACTCTCTCGATAACTTTAGCAAACACCGATGGCATAGAAATAGGTCTATAATTGTCAACATTATCCCTGTCTCCCTTTTTATAAAGTGGCTTCACTACCGAGTACTTTAATCGGTTAGGAAACCGACCACTCCTAAAGGAAAAGTTACAGATATGGCTAAGTACTGGGCTAACATACATAGAACAATACTTCAGTATTCAGCTAGATACCCCGTCATATCCATGAGAGTTCTTGTTCTTTAGTGATCTAATTATTAACTCGATCTCCCTCTTGTCAGTATCATGGAGGAGCATTTCAGGTAACAGTCTCGGAACACTTTTTTCTACGAGCGCTATATGATTCCCTGTTGGGACTAGGTTTGTATTTAGTTCACCTGCTATATTCAGAAAGTGGTTATTAAATACTGTACATATATGCGACTTATCAGTAACACGGACATTCCCACTACGCACTGAATCTATATCCTGACCTGTCTCTGCAGACCAGTCACTTCCTTTACGACTGACCATATGGTTTTAATTTTATCCTGAGACTTAACTATTCTATCTGCATACCACGTACTTTTTGAATTCCTAATAATTTTTTTAAGCATCTTACAATACTGTTTGTAATGGGCTGCTGCATTTAGATTTTGACTGTTTCTAACGTTTTGATATAATTGCCACTTTGTTCTACATGATATTCTTATCCCTCTAGTCAGCCACCCAGGCTGCCTGTTTGTGTTAGTACCCTGTTTTGAACGTTCTAACGGAGAGTAACTTTCAAAGAGCACGAGAAAAGTCTTGAGGAAACCATTATATTTATCGTCTACTGTATCAGCACTATAAACATCTTGCCACTCTTGTTCCTTGATAAGGTATACAAAGGTCTCTACAGCAACTGGATCAGCTTTCCTAAAAAGTGGATAACTATATTTAACATGTGTTGCAGCACAAAAATCTTTTAGAGTTAAAATTTGTGCATCATGATCTGAAAGGCCGCCATTCACCTTTTTGCTAACAGAATGCCCTTCTAGTAGTGAGGAATTAACAAAAATATTGTCTATGGTTGTTCTACTGTTCCCCCGCACTCTCGTTGGAAAGAATACGGTTTGCATAAGATTATATGAATTAAGGAGGTCTACCAGCATCCTTTTCCTGGCACAATCACTTATACAATTAATATTGAAGTCACCACATATAACAAACTTTTTGTATTTCCTATAAAGTGAACCAAGAACCTCCTCTAGCTTTAACAAAAAATATTGTGAAATCGGAGTCTGGGGATCTATAAATAACAACAGTGAGAGGTTTAGCTAAACTTTATTTAACCACACCTGAACAACATTCAAACACGTTTCCAGTGCAGTACTTTGAAACATCAATTGACTCATATGGGATACCGTTTTTCACATACATGGCTACTCCCCCACACCGCAAAGAGCTCCTAGAAAAGCTGCAAGCGAACCTGTATCCTGGTAAAGGAAGCCTCTGAATTATCTCCTTAGTTAAGAAGTGTTCAGATATACAAATAATTTCAGAGTCAACATCTATACGCCGGCCGCGGTGGTCTAGCGGTTCTAGGCGCTCAGTCCGGAACCGCGCGACTGCTACGGTCGCAGGTTCGAATCCTGCCTAGGGCATGGATATGTGTGATGTCCTTAGGTTAGTTAGGTTTAAGTAGTTCTAAGTTCTAGGGGACTGATGACCACAGATGTTAAGTCCCATAGTGCTCAGAGCCATTTTTTGAACCAACATCTATAAGCAGTTCACTAACTTTATCTCTAATATCTTGTATATTTTGATGAAATATACTAATACCCTCATTAATCGGATACAAAGCTTTGTCGAAAGTGGTTTCTTTGTTAGAGAGACTTCCATTAAGCAGGAATACCTATCAGCTGGCTTAAATCTAAAAAAGGTACAGCTATAACACCCACAACTACCAGAATTTTCCCATGAGTGATCCCACCACGCCCACCTATGCTGTCACCAATAAGCTTTGCCAACCTCCCCTTCCCATACCTGTTGGGGTGGA
The DNA here is from genome assembly GCF_023898315.1 of Schistocerca nitens. Lineage (NCBI taxonomy): Eukaryota > Metazoa > Arthropoda > Insecta > Orthoptera > Acrididae > Schistocerca > Schistocerca nitens. Next base: position 193,782,372 of record NC_064620.1, on the reverse strand, counting down.
GGCCATGTCTAGTGAAACCCGTCCTGCTGATAGACTCCACCCTCACCACTGAAATGTGACTCATGCCTTCTGTCATCAGCGCACCCCCAAGTCTCATGTTATTACGCCTGACGGCTGTATTAAGATGAGGCCGTCGTGACGCTGAAACAGTCCCACGAAATGCCCATTCGTGTTGCCAGTCTCTTTTCCAGGTCACCATCTATGTCATACTCCCCATCCCTGTCAATACTATTTCCAGCCCCACCCACAATCACTACCTGATCCTCATTAGTATCCCTACATAACCCTCCTATGTTAACAGTCACCTGAGCCAATCCTGCATTAGGCTTCACAATGCTGGTGACGTGGTACACTCCCCAGCACTCCCGGCCACTGCTGACCTACACCTCTACCATGAGAACTACCTAACAGCAAAACCTTCTTCTTTCTCTTAGACTTTGCAACTGTCCTAGCCACCATAACTGCTGAGGTCTGCTGCATACTTCCTACATCTACAGCTACTAGAGATTCCTCACCACTAGACTCTGACAGTTGGTCATATCTATTACAAACACCAATAGTAAAACTATCTGAAAATCTCCTTCTCCTAGCAGATCTCTTGCCAACAGACAGCTCCCATTCACCAACCCCCTTCTCCCTCCTCATCCTATCTAGCTCCTCCTGTGCGTTTTTCAACTGCACCTGATGGGCACAGATCTTACGCTCCTGCTCCTCTATCAACTTACTCTTGTTACATAACCTGCAGTTCCAGGAGAGGATCTCACCAGAATGCCCACTGGCTTCCCCACTGCATTCCTCCCAGTGAAAATACTTCGAACAAGTCTCACACCGCAATCCACTACTCACGAACCTACGGCAAAGCCCACACTTCTCACTCATGGTAAAATTTTACAGCTATTGAAACAAGAAAACAACTTTATCTAAGTTCCGCTACTACTATAAGAAGATGTTAAAAACTGTCTACAATAATCACAAACTTGCTCCACAAGGGAAGTAACACATCCTTACATTTATCATCTATCCATCCCTGCTTAGCCATTTTGCACCTCCGGTCGATCTCATTTTTGAGACGTTTGTATTCCTTTTTGCCTGTTTCATTTACTGCATTTTTATATTTTCTCCTTTCATCAATACAATTCAATATTTCTTTTGTTACCAAAGGATTTCTAGTAGCCCTCGTCTTTTTACCTACTTGATCCTCTGCTGATTTCACTGCTTCATCCCTCAAAGCTACCCATTCTTCTTCTACTGTATTTCTTTCCCCCATTCCTGCAATTTGTTCCCTTACGCTCTCCCTGAAACTCTGTACAACCTCTGGTTTAGTCAGTTTATCCAGGTCCCATCTCTTTCAATTCCTAACTTTTTGCAGTTTCTTCAGTTTTAATCTATTGTTCATAAACAATAGATTGTGGTCAGAGTCCACATCTGCCCCTGGAAATATCTTACAATTTAAAACCTGGTTCCTAAATCTCTGTCTTACCATTATATTCTATCTGAAATCTGTCAGTATCTCCAGGCTTCTTCCATGTATACAACCTTCTTTTATGATTCTTGAACCAAGTGTTAGCTATGATTAAGTTGTGCTCTGTGCTAAATTCTACCAGGCGGCTTCCTCTTTCATTTCTTAGACCCAATCCATATTCCCCTTCTACGTTTCCTTCTCTCCATTTTCCTAGTACCGAATTCCAGTCACCCATGGCTATTAAATTTTCGTCTCCCTTCACTATCTGAATAATTTCCTTTATTTCATCATACATTTCTTCAATTTCTTCGTCATCTGTAGAGCTAGTTGGCATATAAACTTGCACTACTGTAGTAGGCGTGGGCTCCGTGTCTATGTTGGCCACAATAATGCGTTCACTATGCTGTTTGTAGTAGCTTACCCGCATTCCTATTTTTTTATTCATTATTAAACCTTCTCCTGCATTACCCCTATTTGACTTTGTGTTTATAACCCTGTATTCGCCTGACCAAAAGTCTTCTTCCTCCTGCCACCGTACTTCACTAATTCCCACTGTACCTGACTTTACCCTATCCATTTCCTTTTTAAATATTCTAACCTACCCGCCCGATTAAGAGATCTGACATTCCACGCTCCGATTCGTAGAACGCCAGTTTTCTTTCTCCTGATAACGATGTCCTCTTGAGTAGTCTCCGCCCGGAGATCCGAATGGGGGACTATTTTACCTCCGGAATATTTTACCCAAGAGTACGCCATCATCATTAACCATACAGTAAAGCTGCATGCCCTCGGGAAAAATTACGGCTGTAGTTTCCCCTTGCTTTCAACCTTTCACAGTACCAGCACAGCATGGCCGTTTTGGTTAGTGTTACAAGGCCAGATCAGTCAATCATGCAGATTGTTGCCCCTGCAACTACTGAAAAGGCTGCTGACCATCTTCAGGAACCACGCGTTTGTCTGGCCTCTCAACAGATACCCCTCCGTTGTGGTTGTACCTACGGTACGGCTATCTGTATCGCTGAGGCACGCAAGCCTCCCCACCAACGGCAAGGTCCATGCTTCATGGGGGGACTTTAACATCATGTTTACAAACTTCCTATCAAATTAAAACCATTAACACTGACTTCTCCAGACGCACTATTATGAGGTATTTTAAATGTTACTTATCTCCCAGCTATTTCATATAATAGTAGCAACAGTTCTCTAGTGACTGATCGTAATATGTCTTCTGTATCCAACTCCAGTACTAAAAGTTTTGGTTTCCTAGTTCATCAAACCTCGGATTTCACCGTTACTTTGGCGTTCTTGCAACGGTCGTCATTGTCATTCTCACTTCGTTGTTTGATCATCCTCGACCGCTATAGTAGTTTTAGTAGCTTTGTCTCTCATGTGACTTGCCCTGCAACATCCCTTCGTCAGCTGCCCCATCTGTTAAGCTCCTCTACTGACGAGAAGACATCTTTCGTCCTTCCACCACATTGTATCATCCAACATCGTATTATGTTCTTTTTCCTCTCTAAACAGAACAGCAGCACGGTGTTCTTTTAACTCCCAGCAAGAATACTTTGCACCCTGCTGGCTTGCCACCTTCTCCATCACCATAAGCGTCAATATAAGCACCACGAAGAGCTCGTGCAAAAAAAATAAGATCCACTAGACCAGCAGAAACATCGGGATCATCATCGGATGTTGAATCAACATTATTTGTCCCAACATCAACTGCAGCAAACATAAAATCTTGTTGCTTATCGAATAATGGACACTTTTAAGACGGTAACATTTTCATCGCGTTCTGCTCCATTACAAAACTGACTCAGCACTGTCTCTCAATATTGTCATTCTCTAAGCCCTAAAAAATCAGACGTCTTACAGAAAGAAAATGTCTATTCCTGTCCCTTAGACAAATAAACCATGAAATGCAGGGACTGTTCGATTCCCCTCAAGCTTACACCTCGGCATGAGAGCAGTACGGAATAAATTTCTTTAGTACATGATTGCCTAAAGAAGAATAGTCTTCTAATTGGTTTGATGTGGCTGGGCACGAATTCCTTTTTGTGCCTACTTCTTCTTTTCAGAGTAACACTCGTAACCTACGTCCATAATTACTCGTATTTACTGGATGTATTTCAGTCTTTGTCTTCCTCTACATCTCTCTCTAGTGCCATGTAAATTATTCCCTGGTTCTTTAAGAAAAGGCATGGCCAGTATTTTCAGTATGTTTCTTTCTTCGGCGACTGTGCAGAGAAATTCCTCATTCCTTATCTTATCACTCCACCTAATTCTCGACATCTTTCCAAAGAGCCGCTTTAAACGCTTCGATTCTCTTCTGTTACAATTTTCCCACTATCCACGATTCATTACCACACAACACTGTGCTGCAAACGTACATTAACAGAAATTTCTTTCTCAAATTAAGGCCCGTGTTTTACAGGCCTGTATTTGGAAGGTCTTCCATTTTTGTCCGTCGTGTTTAACTTTGCTTCCAAGGTGGCAAAAATACGCGTCTTCTCTTCTTTATTGTCATCAACTTCGTGGCTAAGCTCATCGCTAAACTCATTTACCAGCTCCACATTACTTTCATCTGTCTTCAGTTTACTCTCAATCCATATGGAGTGCTCATTAGACTATTCATTCAGTTCTTTAATTCTTCTTCGCTTTTACCCAGAATAGAAATATTCTCATCGAAGATTATCATTGGTATACACTCCTGGAAATGGAAAAAAGAACACATTGACACCGGTGTGTCAGACCCACCATACTTGCTCCGGACACTGCGAGAGGGCTGTACAAGCAATGATCACACGCACGGCGCAGCGGACACACCAGGAACCGCGGTGTTGGCCGTCGAATGGCGCTAGCTGCGCAGCATTTGTGCACCGCCGCCGTCAGTGTCAGCCAGTTTGCCGTGGCATACGGAGCTCCATCGCAGTCTTTAACACTGGTAGCATGCCGCGACAGCGTGGGCGTGAACCGTATGTGCAGTTGACGGACTTTGAGCGAGGGCGTATAGTGGGCATGCGGGAGGCCGGGTGGACGTACCGCCGAATTTCTCAACACGTGGGGCGTGAGGTCTCCACAGTACATCGATGTTGTCGCCAGTGGTCGGCGGAAGGTGCACGTGCCCGTCGACCTGGGACCGGACCGCAGCGACGCACGGATGCACGCCAAGACCGTAGGATCCTACGCAGTGCCGTATGGGACCGCACCGCCACTTCCCAGCAAATTAGGGACACTGTTGCTCCTGGGGTATCGGCGAGGACCATTCGCAACCGTCTCCATGAAGCTGGGCTACGGTCCGCACACCGTTAGGCTGTCTTCCGCTCACGCCCCAACATCGTGCATCCCGCCTCCAGTGGTGTCGCGACAGGCGTGAATGGAGGGACAAATGGAGACGTGTCGTCTTCAACGATGAGAGTCGCTTCTGCCTTGGTGCCAATGATGGTCGTATTCGTGTTTGGCGCCGTGCAGGTGAGCGCCACAATCAGGACTGCATACGACCGAGGCACACAGGGCCAACACCCGGCATCATGGTGTGGGGAGCGATCTCCTACACTGGCCGTACACCACTGGTGATCGTCGAGGGGACACTGAATAGTGCACGGTACATCCAAACCGTCATCGAACCCATCGTTCTACCATTCCTAGACCGGCAAGGGAACTTGCTGTTCCAACAGGACAATGCACGTCCGCATGTATCCCGTGCCACCCAACGTGCTCTAGAAGGTGTAAGTCAACTACCCTGGCCAGCAAGATCTCCGGATCTGTCCCCCATTGAGCATGTTTGGGACTGGATGAAGCGTCGTCTCACGCGGTCTGCACGTCCAGCACGAACGCTGGTCCAACTGAGGCGCCAGGTGGAAATGGCATGGCAAGCCGTTCCACAGGACTACATCCAGCATCTCTACGATCGTCTGCATGGGAGAATAGCAGCCTGCATTGCTGCGAAAGGTGGATATACACTGTACTAGTGCCGACATTGTGCATGCTCTGTTGCCTGTGTCTATGTGCCTGTGGTTCTGTCAGTGTGATCATGTGATGTATCTGACCCCAGGAATGTGTCAATAAAGTTTCCCCTTCCTGGGACAATGAATTCACGGTGTTCTTATTTCAATTTCCAGGAGTGTAGCTTAACCCAAGATTTAAAACTGATTCTTAACCCTTTCTTTTATTTCAGTCATAGCTTCTCCGATGTCTTGATTGAACAGTATTGTTGAAAGACGGCATTTCCGTCTTACAACGTTTTTAATTCGAGCACTTCTTCCATTCCAATTGTTCCCTCTTTGTTCTGCTTCATACAGTATATAATCCATCTTTTCCTGCAGCCTCTTCCTATTTATCTCAGACTTTAGAACATCTTACACCGTTTTCCTTTGTCTATCGCTTTGTCATGGTTGACAAATCTTATGAGCGTCGAATGCCTGACGTCAACGGTTGACAGTTGATGGAAGGAGAGACATCACAGTTACGGGTAGTCTGCGTAAAGCAGTTGTTGAGCACTGATGCAACATATATTTATGGCTCGTGATAACCCCTTCAACGTCAGCTAAGGCCTGAAGATGGTGCACTGAAGAACTGGTAGCTACACAATAAATGGCATCATAAGGAGGGCTGTAGGTGTTTCATTTTCTTACAACATTGAATTGCCCTAGGATGGACATACAAAAACTAAAATAAGAATCTTCACCGTAGATAACATGCAAACGGTGTGTACGTCAAGAAACTGCATCTTACAGATACAGCTGGCGCAATGCAAATATCTTTACCGTCTGTTCCCTACGTTACCTAATAATCTTAAAATCATGAATTCATGTGGCACCAAAAATTATCTAGAATGTCTTTTTGTCTTCCTGCACGTGTCTCGAAGCTGAACAGAGACACGCACTTTCCATCATAGCTGAATTACCTATATGCAGTAGGACGGCGATAATCCGGCTCTCGATGAAGTGGCAGCCCGATAGGCCGGCAAGCATCTGAAGTCCATAAGGAAAGCCACATAAATGAAGAACAGTCGAAAACCGATCGCTCTGAAATTCTTCTACCGATAAATTATTCATCTAGTACTAAACTGAGTGCGTTTTCAAGAGACTAAGTCATCAAGTGGATTGACGTTGACAAAAATTAAAGCTATTGAAGAAGTGATGACTGATGACGGTGTATTACAAATTGTTTTCAACCCACAGGAGGCATCAAAAACTTATAGTGAGGAACAATAAACATTACACATCACATTTCCTTGTCTGAGGCTTCGTAACCCTTAGTGACTTAGGTGAAATTCGCTTAAAGTAGTCAACAACACAACGCTTGTTTAGCTACGAATCTGCGCATCGTACAAAATAGTTTTAGTTAAAAAGTACCTCAAGCCAAGAAACAAGTTAGCATTTCTGCAATATTCCATAGGACTCAGAAGAATATCTGAGCCAAACCATCAGTTATCTCAACAATGTCAGATGACTGTACTAACCGTAAAGGTAGTGATTCCAATGAAATTGTACCAAGTTATTGATAACAATTATTATTAATTAACTTGTACCTGGTAATTTCAAATCAATGGTTCTTATTTTATTTCGTAACTAGCTTACAAAACGTTATTTTTTATATGTTGAAATTTTCTAAAAGTTTGAGCGTTAAAGTAATTTAATAGAACTGTACTGTATTCGACGACTAATTAAAGTTTGTTTTAACAGAAACGTAATACATACTTATTTTTAATGCTGTAATCTCTTCTGGTGTATCTGATACATAAAAGTTAATTTTTTTTTGTACGTTGAAACTACAGGTTTTACTAACATCACGTTTTCAAGGGAGGTTTTTAGAAATGATCATGGTACTCCGGCACAGCCAAATCCTTGAGCATGCTGGTTTATCAAGGTCCCACTGTAAAAATCTACAATCTCTGTTTAAGGCAAGTTAATTCATCCCAGTTGTTAACACAATTAAAATGATGGGATACATGTTGAGAAAGTAGTTACAGATTAAAAACAAGAAAAAGGTATGGAACACATCTAAAAATTAAGACAGGATTAGGGAGAGGGGTAATAAGTTCGTAAAAATCTAGCTATACTAAAACGCAATAAAATGATCAATATTTGAATATTGATGCTACACATACAATAAGTAAAATGACATCATAGCATTTTGTTATTAGTTCCTCTAAAATGGCTTTACGAGTGGACGAGTACTGAGATAATTTCCTCGAAACTTCCAATGACAAAATATGTACATGGAACACCACGAGTTCTACAGGAGTTGGAAACGGACACAAAGAAAAAACATTCTGATGTTAAATAAGGCTGTAAAAGTATCTTGGAGACAAATCTAGGTCTCACAAGTATGGAGAAGCACGTAATAGACAGTGCAAATCTGCAAAGGCAGCAGAAAAAAAGGCTCTGAGTACTGTGGGACTTAACATCTGAGGTCATCAGTCCCCTAGAACTAAGAGCTACTTAAACCTAACTAACCTAAGAACATCACACACAGCCATGCCAGAGGCAGGAATCGAACCTGCGACCGTAGCGGTCGCGCGGTTCCGGACTGAAGCGCCTAGAACCGCTCGGCCACATCGGCCGGCAAAGGCAGCAGAAACCTCCGCCTTCAATGTAATGATTTCCACTGACTTTTGAATCTTCATGCCGTTGCCCATAATTGATTCTTCCTCGGTGCACCTCACAGGCAAGAGGACGCCATAAGGCTCCTCTCGACCCTCTGTCGTCTTTTACAACGTCTTTTGCGGAACGCCGGATAATTTTCATGCTGGAAGTCTTCAGTCGACATTGCTGACTATTTTTAGTAAAAGTTTAATCATTGGCCTGGACTTAATTTAGGACATTGCGATTACTCACCACTGAAAAAAAGATTGCAGAGTGCAGGGTTGATGAGGTGGAAGCACGGAAGCACTTAGTCCAATTTAAAAAGACGCAGAAATAATATTTACTTATTTATTAAAAACTGACGTAATCCACTGATGGTAACAGCATAGGCGCAATCTGACAGCAACTGCAGTTTTGTGAAGAACTACTTTTAAAATGTCCGGCCTCACTGCAATTTAAAGTAAAAGTTAAGGTACAGACGAAGAATGGCAGTAAATAACATTACAACAAATCAGCAAGGTTAATTGAAACTTGGTTACCAAAACCAGTTTAAAAAATTTACAGAAATTAATTTAAGTAGCATGAGAAATTAATTTCATGTATTTGGTTTTAATTTGTTTCATAAGTTAGCTAAAACCACTTAAATCTTCGAAAAATTTATTTGACACCACAATTGTGAAGCCATAGTTATACTATATAATTTTTTTTGTCTTCAAAAAGAAAGGGTTGCATTACCGGCTTCAACAGACTACGTAGTCATTTTAAAATGTGGAATCCTCAATTGGAAAATATATAATGGGAATTATGACCATACATGTGAGAAAAATTACAAGAAATAATAACACTAGGCAACTGGGGCAATGGTGACACAGTCAAGTCAGCAGAAGTTGTGCCTATGCTTGCCCAAACGTTCATTCTACGCACTAATGTAGAACAGATAAAAGCTACACCTTGGTGTAATTTGCCAAGAATTCCAGCACTGTGTCCTTCTGTGGTACAACGATCGTATGGCTGATATAAATTCACAGCTCGTAAGTGTATCAAGCACAACAGGCTTCCATAAGGAATGCATCATATAATTTTATTATGTTCCGAAAAATAAATCTCAAAACGCCATGTACTTTCGTGTAGGACTGACAGTCTTACAGTAGCGTGTCCTACAGTAGTATACACACACACACACACACACACACACACACACACACACACACACATATATATATATATATATATATATATATATATATATATATATTGTAATTAGACTTTTGGAATTATATATATATATGTGTGTGTGTGTGTATGGTGTGTAGTATTTTATTCTCACTGCAGCGCTTTTCATCTTACTTCGAACAATTACTAGTTACACTTATACTCAAAAACCACTCTGAGACTTAATTTAATATCAAAACCCGTTTCCTTTAAAATAATTAACTCAGATATTTATGCTATAACTGCGTGTAAGGAATCAACGCATCTAACTTCATGGAGATCTCACAACGTAAAGAGTATGTACCTTTAGCACATTATTAACGTCCCTTAACATGACTGACGGCTTTCTACCAAATCTTCGACGTCCACACAGATCGTAACATAGTTAAAAATCTTAAATCACACAAGCACAACGGTCAAATACCAACCAGGGCAGTGCCAAAGAATGTCAACGAGCCCGAAGGATGCACTAAGCCAGCAACGCAATTAGTACCGGAAAAAATGATTTCAACGCCATAAAATCCAGGAGCTCATCATTTAACACAATCTCTAGTTGGCAACAGCGGAGCCACAAATCCAAGACACTCTACGTTGGGCGCAGGCAGTCAGAAACGGCGCACGAATTGCGACTGCGTATGCTTCATGACCACGGCCAAACTCCAGTTCCGCTACAACGAGGACGCCACTCACCTCTGTCCAACATAACAGCGCCACCACTGCTCTTCCGCTATGCCTCTCAACGCAGCAATGCTCTATACCAGCCCACCCACTAGCGGCCCCTCACAACTCTTCAAACTGCGGCCAACCGATCCCAGAGCTCCTCGGCAAACCTCGCGCTTGGACAGATAAACCCAAGGCGAGATAAGACCATAGGGTGTTACGGATCAATGGAAGTCACTAGCATTATATCACGGAGCTTTTCCTTGTGAGTCATCAGCCTTCTGATGGGTTGATGCGGCCCGCCACAAATTCATCTACTGTGCCAACCTCTTCATTTCAGAGTAACACTTGCAACATACGTCTTTCTCTATAGATTTTGCCCTCTACAGTTTCCTCTAGTACCACGGAAGTAATTCCCCGATGTCTTAACACATGTCCTATCATCCTGTCCTTTCTCCTTGTCAGTGTTTTCCACATATCCCTTTCGTCTCCGATTCTGCACAGAACCTCCTCATTCTACACATCAATCCCCCCTAATTTTAAACATTCATTCTTAGCACCACATCTCAAATGCTTCTATTCTCTTCTTTTCCTGCTTCTCTGCCACACAAAGCTGTGCTGCAACCGAACGTTCAAAAAGAAATTTTTTGCTCAAAGTAAGGCAATTTGTTTTATACTAGCAGGCTTCTCTTGGCCAAGAATGCGTTTTTGCCAGTGCTAGTCTGCTTTTGATGTCCTTGTTCCGTGCGTCATTGGTTATTTCGCTGCCTAGGTAGCAGAACTCCTTAAATTCATCGACTTCGTGACCATCAATCCTGATGTTAAGTTTATCGCTGTTCTCATTTCTACTACCTCACATTAGCTTCGTATTTCTCCGTTTTACTCTCAATCCATATCCTGTTCTCATAAGATTGTTCATTCCATTCAGCACATCATGTAATTCTTCTTCACTTTCACACAGGATAGCAATGACATCAGAAAATCGTATCACTGATATCCTTTCACCTTGAAATTTAGTTCCGCTCGTGAACCTTTCTTTGATTTTCAACATTGCTTCTTCGATGTACAGAGTGTAGGGGCTAAAGACCACGTCCCGGTCTTCCATCCCTTTCAATCTCAGCACTTCGTTCTAAATCGTCCACTCTTATTATTCCCTCTTGACTCTTGTACTTATTCGTATAGTACCCGTCTCTCCCTGTACCTTGCCCCTATTTTTCTCAGAATTTCGAACAAGTTGCTCCATTTTACACTGTCGAGCACTTTTTCTGGACCTACAAATTCTATGACCGCATCTTTATTTTTCTTTAGTCTTGCATCTATTATGAACCGCTGCGTCAGAATTGCCTCTCTGGTTCCTTTACCTCTTCTAAAGCCAACTGATCGGCATCCAACGCATCCTCAATTTTCTTTTCAGTTCTTCTGTATACCATTCTTGTCAGCGAATTGGATACATGAGATGTTGATTGTGCGATAATTCTTTCACTTGTCAGCTCTTGCAGTCTTCGGAATTGCGTGAATGATATTTATCCGAAAGTCAGATGGTATGTCATCAGACTCATTCATTCTGGACACCAACGTGGACAGTCGTTTTGTTGACACTTCCCCCAGTGATTTTAGGAATTCGGATGGAGTATTATCTATCCCTTCTGCCTTATTTGGTCGTAAGTCCTCCAATGCTGATTCCAATACTGGATTCCCCATCACTTCTAAATCGGCTCTTGTTTCTTCTATCACATCAGGCAAATCTTTCCCCTCAAAGAGGCCTTCAATGTACTCTTTCCACCTATCCGCTCTCTTCTCTGCATTCAACAGCGGAATTCCCATAACACTCTTCATGTTACCACCCTTGCTTTTAATTTCACCGTATACGCTGAACCAGTCCTTCCGACGATCATTTCTCTTTCGATATCTTCACATTTTTCACTCAGCCATTTCGTCTTTGCTTCCCTGCACTTCCTATTGATCTTATTCCCCATAACTTGTATTTCTGTATTCCTGAATTTGCCGGAACGTTTTTGTACTTCCTTCTTTCATCAATCAACTGTAGTATTTCTTTGCAGTTACCTTCTTTGTACCTATGTTTTTGTTTCCAACTTATGTGATGATCCTTTTTAGAGATGTCCATTCCCCCTCAACTGTATTGCCTACCGAGCTATTGCCTAATGCTGTATCTGTAGCCTTAGATAACTTTAAGGGTATCCCGTCGTTCCTTACTACTTCCGTATCAAACTTCAAATGGTTCAAATGGCTCTGAGCACTATGGGACTCAACTGCTGAGGTCATTAGTCCCCTAGAACTTAGAACTAGTTAAACCTAACTAACCTAAGGACATCACAAACATCCATGCCCGAGGCAGGATTCGAACCTGCGACCGTAGCGGTCTTGCGGTTCCAGGCTGCAGCGCCTTTAACCGCACGGCCACTTCGGCCGGCTATCAAACTTCTTTGCATACTGATTCTTCCTCACTATTCTCTTAAACTTCAACGCACTGTTCATCACTATTAGATTGTGATCTGAGTCTATATCCACACCTGGGTATGCCTTACAGTCCTGTTTCTGATTTCACAATCTCTGTCTGATAATGAAGTAATCTAACTGAAATATTCCCGTATCACCCGGCCTTTTCCAAGTGTATTTCATTCTCTTGCGATTCTTAAGCGAAGTATTTACTATTACTAGCATAGATTTATTACAGAACTCTATTAGTCTTCCTCCTCTCGCATACCTTGCCCTAGTCCGTACTTTCCTGTAACGTTTTCTTCTATTCCTTCCCCTAGAACTGCACTCCCCCCTGACTATTAGATTTTCATCTGCCTTTCGGTGTCCTCATACACTTTCTCTATCTCTTCATCTTCAACTTGCGACGTCGGCATGTACACCTGAACAATCGCTGTCGGTGTTGTTTCGCTGTCGATTCTGATAAGAACAACCCTAACACTGAACTGTTCACAGTGATGCAGTCTCTGCCCTACCTTCTCATTCATAACGAATCCTACTCCTGTACGTATCTTCTGCTGCTGTTGATATTACCCAATACTCATCTGACCAGATGCCTCTGTCTTCATTCCATTTCACTTCACTGATCCCAACGATATATAGATTGAGTCTTTGCATTTCCGTTTTCGGATTTCTTTGTTTCCCTACCACCTTTAAGCTTCTGACGTTCCACGCCCAGACTCGAGAAAATTATCCTTTCGTAGTTTATTCAATCTTTTTCTCGTGGTCACCTCCCCTTTGGCAGTCCCCTCCCGGAAATCCGTATGCCGGACTGTTCCGGAAAGTTTTCCCAATGGAGAGATCATCACGACACTCCACCAGTTACAGGACATATGTCTTAGGGATACGCGTTATGTCTTTAATGCAATGGTTTCCATTGCTTTCTGCATCCTCATGCCGTTGATCTTTGCAGATTCTTCCACCTTTAGGGACAATTTCCGACCCCATGGACAAGAGAGTGCCCCGAAACTCTGTCTGTTCCACCGCCCTCTTTGATAAGGCAGAATGAGAAAATCTTCTTGTATAGGAAGTCTTCGACTGCCGGTGTTGATTATGAATCATAAATTTTGACGGTGACAGGTTTGGAACCTGGGACCTATTTTGCAATTATTATTAACCAAAGACGCTATCCCTAGACTACGCGTTGTTCTTAACGTACCAAAAACAGTAGTTTCTTTCCAACACTCTGCCCTCTTTGATACGGCCGGTCGTCGAAGGGGAAGTATATTTTGGAGGACTGCGGCCGACACTGATAATGATTGTCTTTAAAAATTTAAGCACTGGCTTGCACTGAACCCAGGACGTTTCGATTACTCGTCGAAGTCAGCAGTGCTATAACTCACAGTTCTTAATCTATCAAAATCAGCAGATGTAAAGGTATATTCAGGCGTACCGCAAGAAGGCATGGAATGGCCGTTAATGTCTTCAATATACATCAATGATCAAGTGAACAATTTCGGAAGCTTCATGAGGATGTTCACAGATTATGAACTTTTCTGTAAGAAATTAGTAACATCGGGAGAATGTTGAACATTGCAGAGAGACCTGCAGAGGAGTGATTATTTATACAGGAACCGTCAGTTGCGCCTCTGCGGTAATAAAAGTAACGTGTTGTGCACAAATGGACGAGGAAACTCACTTCCGTTCTGTTACACATTTGGTGACAAATCGCTGGAAATAGTACCTACCGTAAGAACTTTGGAGCAACCATCCGGAACAGGCTAAAATGGAATAACCATGTAAAAATGTGCATGAAAAAAAGATGTGAGGTCGAGATTAACCAGGTTGATTTAATAAAAGATACTATGAAACGAGGTGCACTTCATCGAAGGATAGTTTACTCGTCGTGAGATCTTCACAGAGGTACGGAGCAACTGCAATAGCACAAGCTGCAAGAGAGTTGTTGAGCATCACGGAGTGGCTTGCTATAGAAATTACGAGAGCGTATGATCCGAGAAGTGTTGGACAACAAGTTACTTATTGACATACATATCTCGCGAAATCACTGCGAAGAGAATATCAGAGCTCATACGGAGGTCCACTGACAGTCATCAGTCCCATTCATTATTCGCTAAAGGAATGGCAGTGAAATGTGGTGCTAGACGTGACCAGTTATTATCGACGAGGAGAGAACTGTACGTGGCAGCTTAGTGTGGACCAAGAACGACTTAAAAAGCTCTAGTCTGTCCCTCTGAAGTCAGTGAACGGTGGTCATGTACCGTCGCTTTTAAGCCCAAATCCTAACACAACTAAATGTTCCTAAAACCATTTATTAGCTGAAACAAAATCAATTTATTTAATATTTTGTCCAGAAGTGTACACAAACCTATGCTAATGCTCGCCTTACACAGATATAATTGACAAATCTGTTGACCAGTGGCTAAACCTGCAGTGTAAAATGTGTACACTAGCATGCGCAAGTAAGTTGATGGTGGCATGCATTAACTCATGAAAAACAGTAGCAAATTACTGAAGTTCGTCAAGGCGAAATTGCACAAGAGGTCACAGTAAATAAACAAAAACCAATCAATGAAACCCAATAAAATATTCTAGGTGTCAAACTCGGGATTACTAACTTTATATTAAGCCGCGCGGCACTCTCCACGTATCAATCTCTAACCCAGAATGCTCGGAAACGAAAAAGCATTTAACCGCGTGGCCACTCTTCAGTTCAGTACATTGATTCTCTAAATGACCACCGCTGAGTTATAAATGGTAATATCATACACTGCGCAAGAGAATTAAAGAATTACTTTTTCGGACTTGCTTATAATTTATTAAGTTTTTTGTAGTTGTTTATATGTTTATGTAACTATAAAATTAGCATGTTGCTGATATTGCTGACCTTGTCAACATTCATATGACGTATCATAAATGCACATAGTATGTTCGACTCAATTGTTACGATTTTCGTAAACTGTAATAATTAAACCACCAGTAATAAGTTCGCCTGCCGGGGTGGCCGAGCTGTTCTAGGCGCTACAGTCTGGCACCGCGTGACCGCTACGGTCGCAGGTTGGAATCCTGCCTCGGGCATGGATTAGTGTGATATCCTTAGGTTGGTTAGGTTTAAGTAGTTCTATGTTCTAGGGGACTGATGACCTCAGAAGTTAAGTCCCATAGGGCTCAGAGCCATTTCTGAACCAGTAATACGTTCGACACATTGCCGTGATTCTTTTGGTGTACCTGGTTTTCCCGTAGCATGTGTGTGAAGTAAGTTGTGTATTTTTCATTGATTACAATTCATCATATTTATTTGAAGCTACTAGAGCCTCCATATTGTGCCGCATGCCCCAACAGTAACGAGACGCATCCAGACCGGCTCAGACTATACCCGATCCGCCGCTTGCAGCCACTGGGTGCCTGCCTTCTCACACCTCTTGGGTCCTCACTTCCTCTGCCATCTTACTTGAGCAGCCTGCCCGCCCCACGAAAGTACTTATCACGCCCTTACGCCCCTAATGTTAGAATTAGTAACAGAAGAACCCTCCGTCTCACGCCATAAGGCGCGTCACAGAGTATATATTAGATATAGGTGTATACTGACATTTACTTCAAAACTATTACAGGTGTCAATTTAGTTTTTTAGCCGTTTTTAGAACGATCAAGTCTGCGGGGCTTTGCTGCTTCACCAGTGACCTTTAAGAATTTAATAGTCTCGTCGGTAAGGGGAATTTCTCTACGTTCTATATTAATACATCCACCATTATCTGTACTGGCTGGAGAGTGGCGTAATCTAACAAACCCACATACGTCAGTTACCTGGGTAGCAGCCTTGTAGCGCAGTAGGACGTGGCATTAAAAAATGTGGTGTTAGTCTTCATATTGCAGCTTTGGTTTGCGTTTAAGTCTTTCCTTTCTCAGCTGTGTGTCTTCACAGCGCCTGGGTAAGTAATGCACCCAGGAACGTTGTCGAAGATCGTATTTTCGCCGAGGCAGATATTAAAGTGTGGGCAGGCGTAATCTTCCACGGGCGTACCGACCTACAAAGTTCTGAACACGTTACACACAAAATTCTACGTTGTTATGACACTGTACGCCATCCCCATATGCATCTTTTCAGGGGTCCATTCGGCCATGGCTTCACTTCTGCAGGCGAAAATAACTACAGCATCAAATTGCGGAGGTAGAGGAGGAGGAAATTTTTGAAGAATCGACTGCCCTGCTCGTTCCCCCAACTTAAATTCTATCGAGCAAGTGTTGATTGCGTTGGGAAGGCGTACTGCAGAACGTCCACATGCAACAATAACCACAGCGTAGCGGTCAAAGACACTGGTGGAGGAAGGCACCACCCTAGCAAAGAAATTTCTTACCAAAATTATGGTCAGCGTGGGAGCACGTTCCAGAAGGATTGTTGTCCTTCGTGATCACACAACTTATTACGAAGCATGTCCCGACTTTTGTAATGTCAATAGAACTACTCGTATCATAAATCGCAGTGACTGCAGTGAAATTATTGTATCTCTTCGCCTCATTGCGTATTTCTTTCAGTTCCCTTTTGTACCATACTGTAGCATTTTTATCCACATATGGTCAAAGTGTCATCGATCAGTGATATTTGTCAGTGAAACATACTGGGAAAGTTACTTCCGTCCTTCACTTTTGCACAGCAGCATATGTTCGCTGCGGTGCAACCTTTCTTCGATGATCGTAAGAATATTCAGAAGGACATGGACGAAGTTTTCACGTGACGTAATCAATGAAAAGTCTCTGTGATTCTTTTCTGATCAAGGCATTAGCCTTCATCTTGCCTCGATCTCTTCGTTCATTGAGTTAATTTCTTCATTTCTACGTAACTATTACACACATCATCTACCATATAAAACAATATTTGTTTGTTCGTCTCCCTTGCATTCCTCTACCATTCATCCGATTATGATGATGTATTGTTGTTGTTGTGCACGCCCGTGAATATTTCTGAGGAGCTAGGAACCACCCACCTCCAACAGCGACATAGCATTATAACTTTACGGCGTCTGGGGCAATTTGAACCAAACTTTATGTATACATGGCTCAATGACTCTAAACTAAAACTCCGTCCGAACAGATCTCGGTACTGACCGACCATCGTGTCATCCTCAGTCTATTGGCGTCACTGAATGTGGATATGGAAGGGCGTCTGGTCAGAACACTGCTCTCCCGGACGTTGTCAATTTTCATGACAGGAGCCGCTACTTCTCAGTCAAGTAGCTCCTCAATTTGCCTGACAAGTGCTGAGTGCACCCTGCTTGTCAACAGCGCTCGGCATACCGGACGGTCACCCATCCAAGTTCTAGTCATGCTTGCAGCGCTATACTTCGATGATCCGACGGGAACCGGTATTACCACTCTGGCAAGGCTGTTGGCATACATGGCTCATTACTAGCATAAAAGTACAGAGGCTCGGTATCCCCCCTAGGACTCCAAAGGGGTGGGTGTAGGGTGCGGAGCGATGTATTCCTTAATCCCCAACGATGGGATTAGGATGGGAAGGGTTTACATGTAAATATGTACGTTCGAAAACAACCTGTTCGTATTTCTATTATACACATAGTTGACGTGGAATAGTTCAAAAGCATGAAGTGCTATCTGTCTCTTATTCACATTGTTCAATGCATCCTCCAGGTCGCACTAATGAGCACTGCAGTGAGCGAATTACTTTGTAATGTTGGAGAATCAATGGTGAAACGACTGATGCCAAACGTAGTCGCAGGAAGAAGTCTGAACGACAGAGGGAGAAGAAGTGCAGATTCCACATATTCCCGTCATTCTGATTGACACATTTTCTTTCATACCACTGAAGTTCCTCGTTCGCGATGAACTCTTAATAACCGTCAAAGAGGCACAAGGCGAACCGCATCAAGTGTCTGGATTAAATCTAGAAAATTCATTTTTCACATGGTCAGTTATATGTTGCAGGCACACGAGTGGGACATCCGAAAAATTTAACTGTTTTATAGAAGACGGAACGACCGAAAATATTTTGTATCCTGAGGCATCTGAATATACTTTCTCAAATTCAGTTTGGTGAACACTAAATTACTCTCTTTCACTTTTTTTCCATCTGTAACTATCTGCTTTGTATATGTGTAGCTGCTTAGCGGAGAAAAGGAAACTAAAGGATGCCTTGTGAGGCTAGTTTCTTCTAATGCAACGTATGTCCGTCTAAACTGCCCCATCTTCTGGTAAGTGTCTTCTTTACATTTCTCACTCATTTTATTTAGTACGTCTTCATTTAGTACTTTATCGACTTATTTACTTTTTTGACGTTCTTCGAGAGGACCCCATTTGACATGCATCTAGATTATTAATCTCATAGTTTTCTGTCTCCATGTTTCACGGCAGTACAGCGTTGTGCTACAAACATGCACTTTCATGAATTCTTTCCTTAGTTCCATATCAGTATCTGATAACAGCAGAGTTCTTTCAATTAAAAAAAAATAATAAGGTTCTTCAGCTGCCCTACGCAGACTTGCTTCGTAGACAGGATAATTACTTTACTGCTCTCACTACCCTTTGTACCAAATATCGACGCTAAGACAGTCGTTAATCTTCTTTTTACTGAGATTCGGTTTCGTCTAGACTCGGCTTATACTGAGGCCATATTCCATGCTACGTATATTGTCCATTCCTTTCAGCAAGTCTAAGTCTTCCATAGACGCAGCTGGAAGGGTTGTGCCGACAGTCCGCTGGAAGGGTTGTGCCGACAGTGACCTAAGCAAAAGCGTCTGTTTCCCTTCAACTTACATTCCTCTTCCGAAATTTTCTTTCACTAAGTCAATGGCTTCTTCGAAATGCAGCTCTCTTTATATGTGGATAAATGCCAAGACTGAAATATGGGCAAGATGGAGGAACAAAAAAAAAAAAAACTGAAGAAAACACACAGCTAAAATCGAGATTTAAATTTCATCTCCTACAAGAAAAAATCATAAGGATCATACGTCAACAAATACTTGCATGCGAAATGCACTTGCTTGAAGCTAAAGACAATATTAAAATAGAATTTGAACGATGTAAATAAGCAGTGCTCAAAACAGCCAGAGAGATACTAGGGAAAAATAAAGTATCACACCAGAATAGGTCTCAAAATAAGGAATACAGAAACAGCCAACATTATTAATGAAAAATATTTGTTTGTATTGCCTATTCACAAACACGAACGTAGCATTGGATGTATACAAAGACAGAAGAAATAAAAGAAAAAATATAACAAAAACTGACCATAATGAATCTTGAAATAGATTCACTGTTACTGCTGAACATGACTTACAATGAAGACAGAAAATAGCCTTTAACGATTTATGAAAGATATGAATAAAACAGGGAAGGACACAGCAAAGGTAAAATAAGAAAAGAAAACCAGTGGATGCAAAATTCCAGGGGTTTCTGGTATGATGAAAATAGAGGAGGAAGGTATTGTATGAAGACTGATAATAACTATACAGACCAAATTATGAATCGTCCCCTTTGCAAAATTATAAATGACTGTGCTGAGCAAAACTGAACGTATTCAGACATTTCTCTCTTCACTTATTCTGATCATCACTAAACTGATACACAAAATTTTTTGCACAACGCAATCTGACTTTCAATAATCCCTACAAGAGAATAGCCCTGACTAACAAAAATCTATACCTTTCATGAATCACTTACTTCGTTACTCGAACTACTGCAATACAGCGAGATTCTAACTACTGAAGGCACTATCTGCTGATAGAAATAGTTAGCAAATGAAAGATTTTTGTAGAGAACAAAGAATGTATTTACCTTAATAGTGTTAAAAAGTCATAATATATATGTTAGTTCATGACATCCAGTCTTACAAATTTCCTTTTTCTGACGGACACACGTCCAGATCGTCCGCTCTCAAAACTCTGCCATCTCTCTCCCCACATCCACCACTGCTGGTGGCTCACCTCCAACTGCGCAACGCTACGCGCTGTTCACATCCAACTGCCCAACACTACAGTAGTGAATATTCCAACAATGCCAACCAACCATAGGCTGCACTCAGCACAGTCGGTGATTTTCATACAGAGCGCTACGCGGCGTTACCAACATAAAAACCTAAAGAGCCTAGTTACAAAATGGACAAAAAAATTAAAAGTAGCCTCAAATATAACACACTGGCCTAGATTCAATAGAAGCTGAATTAATCAAAACAGAGGAATATTTTTAGAAATTTGCTTCCTCCATTTTCAAAAATATGTGTTTGAAGAACTGTTGCATTCCTGAACAATGAAACATACCTCACGTTATTTCTAAACTTTAACAGAGGCAATAGGAAATATGTATGAACCTACAGAAGGATACGTTTACTAAATGTAGGATGTAGAACATATGGAAAAATTCTTAATCAAAGATAGTAAACTTCTTCTGAAGCAATATTTTCAGAAGTACACAACTGTCGTTGGTATAATTATTATGATGATGATGAGGTCCCATACTCCGAGGAGCGTAGGGGACGATGCGGGAGACCCGCACCGCTGTACTAGGCCAGGTCCTAGGGGAGGTGGTTTGCCATTGCCTTCCTCCTACTGTAATGAGGATGAATGATTATGATGAAGAAACACAACAACACCCAGTCATCTGAGGCAGGAAAAATCCCTGGCCCCGCCGGGAATCGAACCGGGTACCCCGTGCCCGGAAAGCGAGAACGCTACCGCGAGACCACGAGCTGCCGTGTAATTATAATTAATATATTTATAAGACAGACTGTTGAAAATTATTGGGAGTTTGTGTTATAAACGGAATTAGGCATTTATTGTTTCCAAGAAAGCCTTTAATAAGGTAAAAAGACCCTTTCCTGAAAGTATTAGTTGTAAAAGGTTTTAATAAACACCTTATTAATACCATAAAGAGTTTATATATAAATTCAAAACTCAATTTCAGATTCAAAGAAGTCAGGTAAAATTCTAATAAGTCATGATATTCAACTAACAACGGTGTAGTCTACCAGCCTTACATTTAATTCATATAGTGACGACCTAGATGTAAAGTGGAAATACAAAATACAGTTAGAGGTAAAAGCACTATCCACCTTACCATTAAAAACTCTGTAATATGCTGATGACCAGATAATTATGTATGAAACAGCATGCAGTTTACAGATGGCAGAATATACACTGAGCCTAAACGTATTACACAACTGCTTAATTATATCTGCAAATAAGAAGAAAATAATAGTTTTCAAATAGAATGATCCAGTCAGAGCCAAAATAATAATAAATAAGAGAATTTTAGATCAAGTATCCCATTACAAGTATCTAGAATGTGATATTAGTTTTAATTATGACAAATAAAATGGCAAGAAGATTAATAAATTTCTTACCATCCGTGAAACAACTGGAAGAAATAAAATTTGGACTGTACCGACTCTTGTATATAGTCATGGACAGTAGCAAAAAAGAAAAATCACGTACAAAGAAAGCAAGGATGAAGTTCGCAGGCTTTATAATGAGCTATAATAAAATGGATAAAATAAGAAATGAAGAAACAATGAGATAATATTAAAAATCTTTTCTGTTAATGGAAGAAAACAGAATTAAATTGATATAACAGAGTGACAGAAAATTGATTGCCAAAGAAATAATGAAAAAGAGAGAACTAGGTAGGTCTCGCAAGAGTTGGATGGATGATAGAAACCGGAACACCTAATACTTGGGCGGAGATGTTGATGATAATGAGAATTTCCTTAGAATCCAGAGAATTAATTCTATAGTGCACGATTACATGACATGTGGCGAATATCTGAAACTCGTCGTATCATTTTGATACTGGAGAATAATACTTGGAAGCAAAAGAAGTGGGACAAACATGTAAAACCAGTATTAGGGAAAGCAAAATGGAAGTTTTGGTTTTGTTGGAAAGTTTGTAGGAACATCGAGTGCTTCTGTAAAGGAAACCACATAAAAACTCTAGTGGCACCATTCAAGACCACTTCTCCGGCATTTGGTATCATTGTTACGTGGGTGTGATATCAGACGTAGAGCAAATTCAGGGAGGGGCTGCAATGATCGCGACATGGCGGTGTAGCCCGTACAACTGCACGAAGACGTAACTGAAATACTGGAAGACGGAAATGGAATCTCCGAGAACAAGACAGCGTTGTTGTTGCGACACTCTGCAATATTAATGCAGAGGTCCAGTGTTCGAGGAATTCGTTGTTATGATCCATCGTGTCGTCTCCCATTCCTGCTGATTTGATGAATGATGTCCCTCCACGCAGTGCTGGGCACTGTTTTGGTCCTTATTTCTTCCAAGGTCATTCACGTGCTTTCTTTGATGTTCTCTACTGACCTTCCACTTGGTTTTCCTCTACGTCTTTGACCTTCTGTTCTTCTGAGTGAATCTTTTGGTCTGATGACATGTACTCAGTACCTTAGTTTCATTTATAGTATTTTGTCCTCCAAAGATATTTTTCGTTAATTTTTTCCCGCACTTTTACTACTTACATTTCAGTCTTTTAAATCCTCATTGTCCTTCTCCAAAACCGTATTTCAAAAGAATCGATTTTATTGCTATATAGTCTTTTCGTTGTCGACTACTTACATAGAGCTAAACTATAGGTAAAATCGTGATTGGAGCCGTCTTTACTTTGTTCAGTAGAGACAGCTTCTTTTCTTTTAATTGTCCACTTAATTTGCATTATAGTCGACGTATACGTCGTGAGAGAATTCAGCAACTTCGCTGATATTTTTTTTTAAAAAAAGTACATCATTCATTTTTCAGTCCCAGTTGCATTTTTGTGAACAGTTTCGATTTCCCTGGCTTATCTTCAGATCCATAACAAAGTAAGACTGTGCTGTCAAATACGTTCCAGGAAGTAGAAGCGTATAGTACATAACTGTTGAATTTACTTGAGGAGCTGCGTCAGCAACCCGTCGTGTCAGTATCTGAACTACGCTTCAGAATGCCTTCGTATGCAACTGCGGTCTATATGTTAGTTAGGTTGCTGGTGGAGGGATTGATGGGAGAATAGTAGAGCAAAGGGAAATGGGAGACGTGAAAGAAAGTGGGGTGGAGAGTATTTCATAATAGATCTACATTTCATAAAACATTGTAGTAAAATTTTATAAAAGAGTGAAGCTTAATCTAAAATTACAAAAAGTCAAATGATGGAAAAAATATCCTTTAAGATATTTTAATTTTTAAAATTTTAATTCTATTCAATTCCACTTTCATAAAGTTACTCTTTTATACTTTCTATATTTTACACTTCAGTTGTTCTATAACTGTCTGCTGTAACGTAGTCGTCTACAGCAGCACAGAGTTGCAGCACGGCATAACTAAATTCAGCCCCTTACTGCCACAGACTGAGGTCTTGTACCGTCTTCGGTCACCACGATTCTAGCACACAACAGCTGGATATCCAGGCAACTCAGCTGTCAACCTCTCAACGGGCTGTAAAGTCTGGACGGAGGTTGTCTCCGTAACAGCTCCCTGTTTATACGCGTTGTACTGTAAGGCATATCGAACGCAAAATAAATAAATAAGAGACCCATTTGGCTGACGTGAATTCATCACAGAATTCTGAAATCAGTTCTATTCTCATGAATTATGATGTACTCGGGGATCGTAAACCTCCTCCATAAAAATCAACGTGGATTACGGAAACGGAGATCTTCCCAAACACAGCACACGTGTTCGTGCATCAGATCCACAGGGCACTGAAGAAAGATGATCAGTTTGCTGCAGTGTAACATGATTTCTGGAAGGCACTCCGTACATTCCACACTGTCGTTTCGTAAAACAAAAATATTAAGCTAAGCAGATTTATGATTGGATGCAGGACATCCTTCCAGATATAAAGCCACACGTGCTCCTTACAAAATCGACAAACGTAGAGACATTCAGAACGTCGCTAGTTTAGTCGTTTTAGTAACTCACAAAACTATTTCATCTAAAATGTAAAAGTAAATTTGGAAGGACCTCAATGGGCTACTATTTACAGTTTCTGCTGTTGTATGTAGGAAGATTGCGACGGCAAGAGACTGTAACGAGATGCCGTAAGAGCAACACAATCTTGACGATTCTTGTGGATACTGTCAGTTGACCCTGAACGTACTGAGCACAGACAGGCCACGAGGTCCACTACAGTTCGATTACACTAGTAGCAGCAAGCAACTAGAAACAGTAAGTACCGTAAAATAGCAAGGAATAACCATCCGGGGCGATCTCAAATGGAATAATCACATAAGGCAAACAGTAGAAAAGTCACATGACAAATGGAGATTCATTGGATGAATCTTAAGAAAATGTAATTCGCCCACGAAAGAAGTGATAATACAATCGTTCGACTGATTATTAGTTTTGAGGTGTGTGAAAACTTTACCAGGTTGGATTTATAAAATAGGTAGAGCAAATACAACGAAGAGCGACGCGTTTTGCTCTGGTATCGTTTATCGGATCGACAGCGTTACTGAGATACTCTGCAAACTCGTCAGGAATACTACAAGGGAAACGTTGCGCATCAAGGTGGGTTTTACTGTCGAAATTTGGAGGGCTTCTAAGTTTACAAGGAGTGACGGTCAACTTATTGCCTCCCCTCACATACTTCTCGCGATATAACACAACGACAAAATCCAACGAATTAGAGTCCATACGGAGGTTATCAAACAGCCATTCTCTCCACGTGACATATGTAATGAAATAGTGAAGACTGCATGCCAGAAGTGTACTCCGCCAGACACAGTAAGGTGGTTTGCACAGTGCAGATGTAGATGTAGACAGAGATATTTTAACGTCTTCTTTGCTTCCTCTTATAAGTGTGGCGTCATACACATAGGTTACGTTGTTGATTAATTGCCCGCCAAAAGTAAATGCCTTTGTCTGTACCCGTTAGACCCGACGTTCTCATTACTTATCCACCATAAAAATGGAAGAGAAATTAGAGGAATAATGTTCAACAATTCTGCTGACGCCGTAGTATAGTTCAAGTAGGGATAGTAAGAATAAGATAAGAGAAATTACATAACGTAGACAGCCACATAATGGTTACCTGATAATGTCAGCAGGAGGGCGTTCTCCTATAATGAAAAATACAATCTTCTCGTTATAGAAATTTTATTTGCCCTGATCACAAAAATTACACGTATAAACGACTATTTTTGGCTAGTTTTATCACCTCCAGATCATCTACATACACAAAATACTTTGCCACTATATGTAGTGCAGTGTTGTCTGGTTATGAAGACATAGTAGATAAACCAGCCGGAGCAGACGCATGACGCTACGCTGGTGCGTTTGTTCTAGCTAGTTGATCTATTATATGTTCGTAACTACACTCCTGGAAATCGAAAAAAGAACACATTGACACCGGTGTGTCAGACCCACCATACTTGCTCCGGACACTGCGAGAGGGCTGTACAAGCAATGATCACACGCACGGCGCAGCGGACACACCAGGAACCGCGGTGTTGGCCGTCGAATGGCGCTAGCTGCGCAGCATTTGTGCACCGCCGCCGTCAGTGTCAGCCAGTTTGCCGTGGCATACGGAGCTCCATCGCAGTCTTTAACACTGGTAGCATGCCGCGACAGCGTGGGCGTGAACCGTATGTGCAGTTGACGGACTTTGAGCGAGGGCGTATAGTGGGCATGCGGGAGGCCGGGTGGACGTACCGCCGAATTGCTCAACACGTGGAGCGTGAGGTCTCCACAGTACATCGATGTTGTCGCCAGTGGTCGGCGGAAGGTGCACGTGCCCGTCGACCTGGGACCGGACCGCAGCGACGCACGGATGCACGCCAAGACCGTAGGATCCTACGCAGTGCCGTATGGGACCGCACCGCCACTTCCCAGCAAATTAGGGACACTGTTGCTCCTGGGGTATCGGCGAGGACCATTCGCAACCGTCTCCATGAAGCTGGGCTACGGTCCGCACACCGTTAGGCTGTCTTCCGCTCACGCCCCAACATCGTGCAGCCCGCCTCCAGTGGTGTCGCGACAGGCGTGAATGGAGGGACGAATGGAGACGTGTCGTCTTCAGCGATGAGAGTCGCTTCTGCCTTGGTGCCAATGATGGTCGTATGCGTGTTTGGCGCCGTGCAGGTGAGCGCCACAATCAGGACTGCATACGACCGAGGCACACAGGGCCAACACCCGGCATCATGGTGTGGGGAGCGATCTCCTACACTGGCCGTACACCACTGGTGATCGTCGAGGGGACACTGAATAGTGCACGGTACATCCAAACCGTCATCGAACCCATCGTTCTACCATTCCTAGACCGGCAAGGGAACTTGCTGTTCCAACAGGACAATGCACGTCCGCATGTATCCCGTGCCACCCAACGTGCTCTAGAAGGTGTAAGTCAACTACCCTGGCCAGCAAGATCTCCGGATCTGTCCCCCATTGAGCATGTTTGGGACTGGATGAAGCGTCGTCTCACGCGGTCTGCACGTCCAGCACGAACGCTGGTCCAACTGAGGCGCCAGGTGGAAATGGCATGGCAAGCCGTTCCACAGGACTACATCCAGCATCTCTACGATCGTCTCCATGGGAGAATAGCAGCCTGCATTGCTGCGAAAGGTGGATATACACTGTACTAGTGCCGACATTGTGCATGCTCTGTTGCCTATGTCTATGTGCCTGTGGTTCTGTCAGTGTGATCATGTGATGTATCTGACCCCAGGAATGTGTTGATAAAGTTTCCCCTTCCTGGGACAATGAATTCACGGTGTTCTTATTTCAATTTCCAGGAGTGTATATGACAGTGCACTACATAGAGTGGCAAAATATTTTATGTGTGTAGGTAATCTAAAGGTCAAAAGAAAAAAATTGCCGAAATTAAAAATCTAATTACAGGGATCTGGATTACAAAACTTTTGTAACAAGAGCATTGTATTTTACAGACATATAAACTACCTCTTTTCCGTTGCCCAATTTCTGAAAGCAGTCGTGCATGAAATCGGCATGATTGTACGAAACTCCCCTGCAACGTATTGTACAGAGTATATGCGGGGAGCGCGTGTTGATAAAGACCGCAGTGAGCGACGGTTTTACAGCTCTAGTCGGCAACACAGACGTCACGCGGTGCGCTCAAAGGTAGCGAGCGTTGGAGCTCGGGAAGAGCTGTCAGAGGGCCGCTTTGATACGTAATCGCTTGTGTTATCTGACTGACGAGGCACACGTACGATTCTGGAGTGTATTGTAGGCGTGTGGACCGCATTGCACCTCATGCTGATGAACAGCCCACAAACGGACATGGGTGGCCCACGTTTGTAGGCAAACTGCAAACGCGAGGGGCTCAAAGAAAGCAACGGTTTCAGACACACGGAAGAAACTCACATTCCTGTAACAGCCAGACTTTCCATTATTTTTAGAACAATCATTTCAACTTGACGTGCTTATCTCTTATCGGAGGATGCGTGAAGCTACTATGAGCCGTAGCTACTAGCAGAGAAAATCGCTGCTTAATGTACATTAACGTTATCAAATAAACAATAAAAATTGAGCAATACGAACACAGGATGCCTACAATATAATATTTTTTTGTAGATTACCAACACATTTCAGGAAATATCTACCCGGAAATAAATCAAAATACGTACTAGGTGTGCCTATAAGGTAACTGGACTGTTGCTGTAAAACATAGCCGCGCTGGATTAGCCGAGCGGTCTGGGGCGCTGCATTTATGGACTGTGCGGCTCGTCCCGGCGGAGGTTCGAATCCTCCCTCGGGCATGGGTGTGTGTGTTTGTCCTTAGGATAATTTAGGTTAAGTAGTGTGTAAGCGTAGGGACTGATGACCTTAGCAGTTAAGTCCCATAAGATTTCACACACATTTGAACATTTCTTTAAAACATATACACTGAACAACGTAACGTTATGACCACTGTCCACTGACGCTGGCTGACTCCTAGTTGCATTGTGGGCACGTGACGCGGTCACAATAGTATGTAAGTGGGGATCACCCTAGCGAAGATATGGAAAGTATGTGGGTAAATCCATTGAGATAAGTGACTTTCAGAAACGCTAGATTTTTATTACGAAGAGCCTGTGAACGAGTATCTCCAAAACGGCGAAGCTGGTTGAAGGTTCAACCGTTACTGTCGTGAACACCTACGGAAAGCCGTAGAAGGACAATGAAACTACCAAGGGGCGTTAAACTGTTTTCCGCCAACAACTCTTCACAGACCGTGGGATTCGTAGACTCGTCTGTTCTGTACAGTAGCATGTATGGTGATCCGTCGCATCTATGCCGAAAGAGCACAGTGCTGGTGCACCCACAACTCCTTCGGAGCACACATTGTTGAACGTGAACGTGTTCACAAGTTGACCCAACGACAACGTCAACTACGGCTGTAGTGGGCAGCGGGACCATTGGGATTAGACCGCCGATCAATGAAACGGTGTCAGCTCTTCCGGTGCATCACATTCTTACTACAATAGGTCGATGCTCGTCTCCACAAACGCTGTCATCAGGGTGCACGCCGGATCGAAACGTGCAGCGCGCCACGGTCACATGCCAGTGGGAGCGGTATTATGCTATCGAAGACATTCCGTTGTGCTTGCACAGGACCTGTCGTAGTAATCTAAGACACGCAGACAGCTGAGAACCACCTCCATTTCTTCATGATTGATGTCTTTCATGTTTCAGCAGAATAATATTGCCGTGTTTTGGAGCCACAACCGGCTACAATGGTTTGAGGAGCATTATAGTGAAATCACGTTGATGTCTCGGCGACCAGATTCACCTGCTGTAAATCACATGGAACCCATCTGGATCGATTCCGCACGCCTCACCGCATACGCACATCAGTATCCGGTTGTTTATGCGAATTACATGAACTGTGCTTAGTCACATACCTCCACAAACGTACCAACAAACTGTCGTATCATTGATAAGCAAAATCAGTGATGTATTTATTTCCAGAAACGGACGAACAACCATTTAAGCAGGTGGTCTAATACTTTGCCTCATCAGCGTATTTAGTTACTGTTCGCCCTCAGTATACTCTCCTCGTCTTTCCCTCCAAGCTCCATGCAAAATTTCCGTAGACTGCAATTCGGCTGGAAGTCTTCCTCCGTGAGCTTCTTGATGACGCGTGCAGCTTCTCTTTCCACAGGTTCAGCATAGTGAAATCTTGTTCCGTTTAATGCAGATCTGACCTTGTGGAGTAGATAAAATTCACATGGCGCAACGTCAGGCGAATTAAGTGATTGGTGTAACAGGGGAAGCTAGAAACCTCTTAACATACAAAGCGATAAGAGTCGTTGAGTTGTCTTGATACAGAACACATCACCTGTTCTTTCAAAATTGGAGTCCTTTTTTGTTATTCTCTCCCGGGATTGAGCAGGACCCTCAAGGCAGTAATACCGATTAATAGTTTGAGCTTCCCCGAAACTCAGTGAAGATACACACTTCTATGTATATCGGAAAAAGCTAACATCGTCGCTTTAATTCTTGATTTTCTCATTCGAGCTTTTTTCGTTGTACATGGAGTTGTGGCATTCCTGCGCATGGGCTGGCTCTTCTTTTCTGGATCATGTGTGAACAACCAAGAATCCTCATGTTTTATCTCTCTTTCCAAGAAATTAGGACCATTTCCAATTGTATTCAGTGTGTGAGTGCAAACATTTTTACGAACTTCTCTTTGTTCGATCGTGGTGATTTTCAGCACCATTGTCGCACGCACTCTTCTCAAGTTAAACCGGTTGTATAAAATTTTTCTTGCCCATTCATTGTCAGTTCCTAGAGTTCGAACACACGATCGAATACTAAGTCGACTGTCAGATCGAAATAGATTACCTTCTGTTTTTATACTTTCAGCCGGTTTTGATGCTGAAGGGCGTCGCGGGGGTGAGTCATCACCACCTTTTTCTCGGCCATCTTGGAAACGCTTCATCCACCCAGAAACCCAAGTACTTGATAAACAGTCTTCCCCATAATCTTCTTTTAGTAACACAAAGGTTGCAGTTGCAGTTTTTTCAAGTTTCATTAACTTTCACAACAATTAGTTGCTCTATAGTTAAATTCACCATTTTTCCTGTTGTTGTTGTTGTGGTCTTCAGTCCTGAGACTGGTTTGTTGCAGCTCTCCATGCTACCCTATCCTGAGCAAGTTTCTTCATCTCCCAGTACCTACTGCAACCTACATCCTTCTGAATCTGCTTAGTATATTCATCTCTTGGTATCCCTCTACAATTGTTACCTTCCACGCTGCCCTCCAATGCTAAATTTGTGATCCCTTGATGCCTCAGAAAATGTCCTACCAACCGGTCCCTTCTTCTCGTCAAGTTGTGCCACAAACTCCTCTTCTCCCCAATTCTATTCAAAACCTCCTCATTAGTTATGTGAACTACCCATATAATCTTCAGCATTCTTCTGTAGCACCACATTTCGAAAGCTTCTATTCTCTTCCTGTCCAAATTATTTATCGTCCATGTTTCACTTCCATACATGGCTACACTCCATACAAATACTTTCAGAAACGACTTCCTGACACTTAAATCTATACTCGATTTTAACAAATTTCGCTTCTTCAGAAACGCTTTCCTTGCCACAAGGATGGGGCCCCTCCACGGCCACACCAACGTGGTGACCAAACCAAAAGTTCTACTGTCACCTCCGTAAACATGTTAGATTTTGAATCAGGCATCACAGGATGGGGGCTGTGATGTTGTCCATGCGTCTGGGTAAGATTACTCATTAACATGGTCCATCAGGAGATAGAAGTGGTCGAAAACGATTGAAGGGTAGCGGTTGTAAGGGCAGAGGAAAAAAAAGTGCCAAGGCAAGAGCCAAGGGAAAAAAACTTCTGCGACAGTAGGACGGGTAGTAAGGGCAGTAGCGGCTTGCTATCTGCGACAGTCCATGCAAGGTGTGGTTGTGTTAGTTCGAGGTATCGTGCATCGTTACCTTTGTCGTTGTCGGAGCCTGTTGCTGCGCTTGCTGCAGTTGCTGCGTCCCTGCAACAGTTCAAGGTCGTTGTGGATTAGTGGGCGATCGGTCATACATCGGCTCACAGACGGTGTAGGGGGTGTGTGTGGCTGGTTTGCGTGCTGTGTACAGTACGGTTTCCCTGCGGTTGCCTGTTTTTCGGCTAGTCGCACATCTGGGTTTCCAGTAATAACTGTGTTGCAGGGGCTCGCCAGTGCTGTCGTGTTAGCGTTCTATAGACCATAGATGTTCAGTTCCTAGCCAGTAATGTCTTTGGTCTGTTATGCTTCCATCTATGGTTGTGGTCGTAGTTACCCAGAGAAAGGATAAACGGGTTGCGCGAGTGTCTCGTGTTATTGTACAGTGATGTGGAGAGTTTTTGGAATACCTGCAAGATAGTATCTAGCCGGTATTCCCGGTGAAGGTCCGCGATGCGTGTGTAGCGTGGAGCGTTGCTTATGATTTTGAGTACTTTGTTCTGTATGAGCTGCAGACGGCGCAGGTGAGTTGGCGCAGCGTATCCCCAGACAGGGGCTGCGTACGTCATCAGGGGTCTAATAAGTGTCATGTACATAGACCCAGACACCCTCCTGTTCAGTGTGCTACGCCTGTTAAGCATAGGGTAGAGTTGATTGAGCCTCGCGTTAGCTTTGTTGGTCACGTGTTGAATGTGGTCCCGCCAGAGTAGTTTCCTGTCCAGCCAGACACCGAGGTATTCCTTTTCCTTGCAATTGCCAGTCTACATTTTATATCTTCTCTAATTCGGCCATCAGTTATTTTGCTCCCCAAATAGCAAGATTCCTTTACTACTTTAAGTGTCTCATTTCCTAATCTAATTCCCACAGCATCACCCGACTTAATTCGACTACATTCTATTATCCTCGTTTTGCTTTTGTTGATGTTCATCTTATATCCTCCTTTCAAGACAATGTCCATCCCGTTCAACTGCTCTTCCAAGTCCTTTGCTGTCTCTGACAGAATTACAATGTCATCGGCGAATCACAAAGTTTTTATTTCTTCTCCATGGATTTTAATACCTACTCCGAATTTTTCTTTTGTTTCCTTTACTGCTTGCTCAATAAGGTTGGGGAGAGGCTACAACCCTGGCTCACTCCCTTCCCAACCACTGCTTCCCTTTCATGTCCCTCGACTCTTATAACTGCCATCTGGTTTCTGTACAAATTGTAATTAGCCTTTCGCTCTCTGTACTTTACCCCTGCCACCTTTAGAGTTTGGAAGAGAGTATTCCAGTCAACATTGTCAAAAGCTTTTTTTAAGTCTACAAATGCTAGAAACGTAGGTTTGCCTTTCCTTAATCTTTCTTCTAAGACTACCTCACGTGTTCCAGTATTGCAACGGAATCCAAACTGATCTTCCCCGATGTCGGCTTCTACCAGTTTTTCCATTCGTCTGTAAACAATTCGTGTTAGTATTTTACAGCTGTGACTTGTTAAACTGATAGTTCGGTAATTTTCACATCTGTCAACAACTGCTTTCTTTGGGATTGAAATCATTATATTCTTCTTGAAGTCTGAGGGTACTTCGCCTGTCTCATACACCTTGCTCACCAGATGGTAGAGTTTTGTCAGGACTGGCTCTCCCAAGGCCGTCAGTAGTTCTAATGGAATGTTGTCTAATCCCGGGGCCTTGTTTCGGCTCAGGTCTTTCAGTGCTCTGTCGAACTCTTCACGCAGTATCGTATCTCCCATTTCATCTTCATCTACATTCTCTTCCATTTTGTATAATATTGTCCTCAAGTACATCGCCCTTGTAAGGACCCTCTATATACTGCTTTCCCTTCTTTGGTTAGAACTGGGTTTCCATCTGAGCTCTTGATATTCATACAAGTGGTTCTCTTTTCTGCAAAGGTCTCTTTAATTTTCCTGTAGGCAGTATCTACCTTACCCCTAGTGAGATAAGCCTCTACATCTTTACCTTTGTCCTCTAGCCATCACTGCTTAGCCATTTTGCACTTCCTGTCGATCTCATTTTTGAGACGTTTGTATTCCTTTTTGCCTGCTTCATTTACTGCATTTTTATACAGGGTGTTTAAAAAATGACCGGTATATTTGAAACGGCAATAAAAACTAAACGAGCAGCGATAGAAATACACCGTTTGTTGCAATATGCTTGGGAAAACAGTACATTTTCAGGCGGACAAACTTTCGAAATTACAGTAGTTACAATTTTCAACAACAGATGGCGCTGCAAGTGATGTGAAAGATACAGAAGACAACGCAGTCTGTGGGTGCGCCATTCTGTACGTCGTCTTTCTGCTGTAAGCGTGTGCTGTTCACAACGTGCAAGTGTGCTGTAGACAACATGGTTTATTCCTTAGAACAGAGGATTTTTCTGGTGTTGGAATTCCACCGCCTAGAACACAGTGTTGTTGCAACAAGACGAAGTTTTCAACGGAGGTTTAATGTAAACAAAGGACCGAAAAGCGATACAATAAAGGATCTGTTTGAAAAATTTCAACGGACTGGGAACGTGACGGATGAACGTGCTGGAAAGGTAGGGCGACCGCGTATGGCAACCACAGAGGGCAACGCGCAGCTAGTGCAGCAGGTGATCCAACAGCGGCCTCGGGTTTCCGTTCGCCGTGTTGCAGCTGCGGTCCAAATGACGCCAACGTCCACGTATCGTCTCATGCGCCAGAGTTTACACCTCTATCCATACAAAATTCAAACGCGGCAACCCCTCAGCGCCGCTGCCATTGCTGCACGAGAGACTTTCGCTAATGATATAGTGCACAGGATTGATGACGGCGATATGCATGTGGGCAGCATTTGGTTTACTGACGAAGCTTATTTTTACCTGGTCGGCTTCCTCAATAAACAGAAATGGCGCATATGGGGAACCGAAAAGCCCCATGTTACAGTCCCATCGTCCCTGCATCCTCAAAACGTACTGGTCTGGGCCGCCATTTCTTCCAAAGGAATCATTGGCCCATATTTCAGATCCGAAACGATTACTGCATCACGCTATCTGGACATTCTTCGTGAATTTGTGGCGGTACAAACTGCCTTAGACGACACTGCGAACACCCCGTGGTTTATGCAAGATGGTGCTCGGCCACATCGCACGGCCGACGTCTTTAATTTCCTGAATGAATATTTCGATGATCGTGTGATTGCTTTGGGCTATCCGAAATATACAGAAGGCGGCGTGGATTGGCCTCCCTATTCGCCAGACATGAACCCCTGTGACTTCTTTCTGTGGGGACACTTGAAAGACCAGGTGTACCGCCAGAATCCAGAAACAATTGAACAGCTGAAGCAGTACATCTCATCTGCATGTGAAGCCATTCCGCCAGACACGTTGTCAAAGGTTTCGGGTAATTTCATTCAGAGACTACGCCATATTATTGCTACGCATGGTGGATATGTGGAAAATATCGTACTATAGAGTTTCCCAGACCGCAGCGCCATCTGTTGTTGAAAATTGTAACTACTGTAATTTCGAAAGTTAGTCTGCCTGAAAATGTACTGTTGTCCCAAGCATATTGCAACAAACTGTGTAGTTCTATCGCTGCACGTTTAGTTTTTATTGCCGTTTCAAATATTCCGGTCATTTTTGAAACACCCTGTATTTTCTCCATTCATCAATGAAATTCAATATTTCTTCTGTTATCCAAGGATTTCTACTAGCCCTCGTCTTTTTACCTGCTTGATCCTCTGCTGCCTTCACTACTTCATCCCTCAGAACTACCCATTCTTCTTCTACTATACTTCTTTCCTCCACTGCTGTCAATTGTTCGCTTATGCTCTCCCTGAAATTCTGTACAACTTCTGATTTAGTCAGCTTACCCAGGTCCCATCTCCTTAATTTTCCACCTTTTTGCAGTTTCTTCAAATTTAATCTGCAGTTCATAACCAATAGATTGTGGTCAGAATCCACATCTGCCCCTGGAAATGTCTTACAATTTAAAACCTGGTTCCTAAATGTCTTACCATTATACAATCTATCTGATACCTTTTAGTATCTCCGGGATTCTTCCATGTATACAACCTTCTTGTATGATTCTTGAACCAAGTGTTAGCTATGATTAAGTTGTGCTCTGTGCTAAATTCTACCAGGCGGCTTCCTCTTTCATTTCTTAGACCCAATCCATATTCCCCTTCTACGTTTCCTTCTCTCCCTTTTCCTACACTCGAATTCCAGTCACCAATGACTATTAAATTTTCGTCTCCCTTCACTATCTGAATAATTTATTTTATCTCATTATACATTTCATCAATTTCTTCATCATCTGCAGAGCTAGTTGGCACATAAACATGTACTACTGTAGTAGGCGTGGGCTTCGTGTCTATGTTGGCCACAATAATGCGTCCACTATGCTGTTTGTAGTAGCTTACCCGCACGCCTATTTTTTATTCATTATTAAACCTACTCCTGCATTACCTCTATTTGATTTTGTATTTATATCCCTGTATTCACCTGACCAAAAGTCTTCTTCCTCCTGCCACCGAATTTCACTAATTCCCACTGTATCTAACTTTAACCTATCCATTTCCCTTTTTAAAGTTTCTAACCTACCTGCTCGATTAATGGATCTGACATTCCACGCTCCCATCCGTAGAACGCCAGTATTCTTTCTCCTGATAACAACCTCCTCCTGTGTAGACCCGCCCGGAGATCCGAATGGGGTACTATTTTACCTCCGGAGTATTTTACCCAAGAGGACTCCATCATCATTTAACCATACATTAAAGCTGCATGCCCTCGGGAAAAATTACGGCTGTAGTTTCCCCTTGCTTTCAGCCGTTCGCAGTACCAGCACAGCAAGGCCGTTTTGGTTATTGTTACAAGGCCAGGTCAGTCAATCATCCAGACTGTTGCCCCTGCAACTACTGAAAAGGCTGCTGCCCCTCTTCAGGAACCACACGTTTGTCTGGCCTCTCAACAGATACCCTTCCGTTGTAGTTGCACCTACGGTACGGCCATCTGTATCGCTGAAGCATGCAAGCCTCCCCACCAACGGCAAGGTCCATGGTTCATAGGGGGGCATTTTTCCTAAAAAACGAAATAGCAGATCTCAAACAAACGAAGGCCACGGCCATAGTGATTTTTCTACGGACACCGGAGACGCTGCATTCGACTGAGAAGGCTTCACGCTTCACATTTATTGGTCGCCCATCTTTCGCGCATGTGCACTCACTCTGTGACAGCATCGGTCCAGTTATAATTTTTTCAGTTTGTATTTGAAAAGGTGATTTTCTAACCCTGGCAGTCCGTTCTAGCACAAGCCGAGATACAAAGTAATCTGTAGACTACGACACACACATGTGACTGCTGTTGTTGACGATATTTTAAAACGTTTTTCGGGCCATTGAACTCTTAGTGAACGCTGCAGTTTCTTTTGAACACTTTGGCTATGAATCCTGACAGTATTGACGGGACGCAAAAATTTCCGTAGACTGCCGATCTCTTCATTTGATGGGCTACGGTTTAACCGCTTTTTAAATACAAATCCACGTATGCCGACGGGCTCTATCAGTCTTCATTGTGTTGCGAAGAGCATGTAATTTTAAAACGGCCGTTTGTTGTCTGAAGTCAAGATGCTGGGGATGATAGCTGTTAGTTCACTACGGAGAGATACAAAGGACATGGGTTCCTGTTTCCTTATAAATGACGAAATTTTTCGAGAGTTGGAGCAAGTATTTGTTGACAATGACATCGAGGATGACGAGATCAACGATTCAGATGATGGTCCCGCCTTGCTGCAGAATAAATTGAGTCTAACTTCAAGGCGGTATTTCTCGTTATGCTTTCGTAAAATATTTATTAAACCAATTGTTTGCGGTCTTTTCTGCTGTTTCTTCGTCTTCTGAACTACGAAACACTTTTTTTAAATTTGTTACTGACAAACAAATCAAATATTCAAATTTCTCGAAGCACTATGGGACTTAACATCTGAGTTCATCAGTCCCCTAGACTTAGAACTACTTAAACCTAACTAACCAAAGGACATCTCACAGATGTAATATGTATATGTAAAATGAAAATTTTCTGATACTGTTGTTTGGTTTTTCCTTATGCAATAGCCTTTATTTGCATTTTGTTCTATGTACAAACAAGTGTGTTCGTTCATGGGTGCTTGCAATTCCAATGAATATTTCTCTTGAGGTGTCTTTGTACAAGGACATACCTCTATTTTACTACCAAACTTATAATTTAACGATATCGGCACAGCTACGTTTTTTTATACAAATAGCAGTTATGGGAAATTCTTGCTCACACAGTTCTTTATTGAATGTTATAGCTTTCGAAAAAACAAACCTCAGTCATAAGCCAGTGGTCGATGACAGAATTTATGAAAAATAGTAACTTGTACCAGTATAATGCGTGAGTGAGACAGACACTGTATCTGTAATTATTTCAGTACTTAGATTGTAAATCTAGCTTTAGGGTCGAAAAACTAATCACATGAACTGTATATGCTAACACAATTCTCATTTCATAAGGTAGTACAGTAGTCAGTTCAATGAATGCAAGTATGAAACTGACTGTGGCGTAGTAAACTGTGGAAGAATTAAACTACACCTACACATGCCGTAACTATTAACTGAAGACAATTCTCATTCTCTGCACAGAAAGCAATCTTATTAATTCGAGAGGTTACTTTCTCAGCAGACAAAGTAATATTTCTTGCCTTTCTATAATGGTTATGCCATCTGTTGGTGCTGTTTACTTCATTGACAGTTTAATACGCTACAAGTGGTCTGGCACTTGCAGTCACTGAATTGACAACTTTACTATCATACATAGTCCATATGAACTGCGAAATTTATTACTGTGTACAGTTCATGTGCTCAGTTTGTTGAGCATAAAAGCAGATTTACTTGAAGTACTGACATAACTGCACCTACAGTATTCGTCATTATCATGTACTATATTGATATGTGTTACTGTTTTTCACAATACCAATACATTGTCCTACAGCTTATATCTGATGATGATTTTACGAAATGCATAATAGTTTTAAAAAAGTGTTGTGCAATCAAGGCTTTTCAATAACTGCAGTTTGTGTCAAATATGAATGGGCGCCGGCCGGGGTGGCCGAGTGGTTCTAGGCGCTACAGTCTGGAACCGCCCGACCGCTACCGTCGCAGGTTCGAATCCTACCTCGGGCATGGATGTGTGTGACGTCCTTAGGTTAGTTAGGTTTAAGTAGTTCTAAGTTCTAGGGGACTGATGACCTCAGAAGTTGAGTCCCAGAGTGCTCAGAGCCATTTGAACCATTTTTTGTAAAAGTGGAATTGAATTGAACTGAATTAAAATTTTAAAAATTAAAATATGTTAACGGTAATTTTTACATAATTTAACTTTCTGTAATTCTAGTTTAAGCTTCACTCTTTTACAAAAGTTTATTACTATGTTTTATGAAATGTAGATCTGTTATTAAATAACATCCCTGTTTTCTTTCACGCCTCACAATTCCCTTTGCTCCACTTTTTTCTCCCGTCCATCCCTCTTTTCCCACTGTCCCAGAATTCCACCAGCAACCTAACTAACAGATAGACGGCATTTGCATACCAAGGCATTCTGAAGTGTAGTTGCGATACGGACACGACGGGTTGCTGACGCAGCTCCTTAAGTGAATTCAACTGTTGTGTACAATACCTTTTCACTTTCTGTAACATATTTGACAGCACAGTCACATTTAGTTTTACTTTGTTTTAGATCTGAAGATAATCCAGGAAAATCGAAATGGTGCTCACTATAAAGTTTATGCAACTGGGACTGAAAAATCAACGATGTACACTTTTTTAATGTCAAAGAAGTTAGTGAGTTCTCTCCCGACGTATATGTCGATTGTAATGTAAGTTAAGCGAGTTGTTCTCTCCACGAACTACTCGTGGCAGGAACAGGAAAAGGGAGAAATGACAGTGGTACAGAAAGTATCCCTCGCTTCACACCGCAAGTGGCTTTCAGTGTGGTGATGCAGATGTGGATGTAGAAATTGACAACTGGATTGGACAACGAACAACGTTGTTAGTCACTACAGACTCACTAACCGATTTCTACCGTATCCCCTGTGCAACAACATAGAAAAATTACCTAAAAGTCACAAGAACATCACACTTGAAATTTCCGTTAGAGCAAAAACTGGAACAGAAAAGTGACCGTGGAACACATAAATCCCTCGCTGCACACTGCAAGGTGGCTTTCAGCAGACTGTAGATACCGGTCGGGATGTAGAAATTGACCAATGGACTGTGTAATATTACTGCATTTCAGATACTTTGCAAATGAGATATTTGTCATAAAAGAAAGGAACAGCCATCGGGCTGTATTTCGAAAGATTTTAACATCACAGCGCAAGTGTAAAGTTTCGAAATGCTTTATAATGTGCGCCTACACGAAGACGCGTGTCCAGCATTAAAATATTTCAAAGAAACACAATGACCCGCTGGACGCAGATATTTAAATCATTGCCACAGCGCTCGATAGCAATAAGTTGCGAAACATTTGAAAGAACAATCCGTCATTTGTTAAGAAATATTCTAGGGACTTCATTACATTTTTATGTTTGGTCGCCGACTAGTTAAGACGTGTTGTGTAGCACCGCTACAAGTTAGATTTTATTTAGTGTCAAAAACCATGTAAATCACCAAGCAAAACGCTTTGGTACACCGTGTGACGCTAAAAAGTACTCATGAGCACGCCAGACCATTTAATTTTTAAGAAATCTCGGACAGACAAAAGTTGCGTTTGTTGAAATTCTCTATGTATGCGACAAACGTAAAAATGTAAGTTTTGCATTCATTGTATATTTGTTAATGTCTATGAGCTTAACGCCTTTGTTCTTTGAGAGTATATTGATGCTTCACTTTACAGAAAATCTGTGCTTATTCTTTTCTTTAAACTCACCATGGTTTTTCAATGTATGTAAGCTTTGTTATGGGTTTGCTCTTCACCGCGGTATCTCGGTTGTATGCTGGAGGACATTAATGTGTTCAATTTCCAATATGATAACTTTTTACAAAATTTCTCTGTTTTGCATTCATTTCCAATTTTTTATTATTCAAATAGGTCCCTTATGTATTTTCATCGAAGATTCTGATTGCGTGAAGGTAATCCGGGTCAAAGGTCAGTCACGAAACCACCTTCACGTAGTCAAACCTTACATTTCCTGAACATAATCGAGGACCGATGCATCGGCGATCATCCATTAATTTTTCTCTCTTTCAAGCCGTACTAAAAACGACAAAGCAGAGCTGCCGCGAGTACACAGTCTAGTGTTATAGGTTGCATTCTTTATCTTGTCGGCAAACACTGCCAGACATCATCATCATTACTGTTACATTTGATTCAATGTGCATGAATAGCAAAATGTATAACACTAGAACTGGACACCGAACAAGGTAGTTAGTCACTACAAAGTCACCAACCGGTTTTTACAGTATCCTCTGTGCAACAACATACGAGGCCTGTTCAGAAAGTAAGCTCCGATTGATTGCCAAATTGAAACCACAGTGAACATCAGAAATGTTTTACTTGTAACAATTAGCTACACCTTTCAGCTACTTCTCTACGTAGTCGCCGTTCTGACTTAGACATTTGTCATAGCGTTGTACCAACTTTTCAATAGCCTCATCATAGAAGGCAGCCGCCAGTGCTTTCCGCCAATTCTCCACGCTGGCCTACACCTCGTTGTCTGTGTCAAAATGTTGTCTTCAAAGACAGCGGTTCATGTGACCAGAGATGAAACTCAGGGGGAGAAAATTGCGGACTGTATTGTGTGTAATCTCACATTTCCATTTGAAAACGATGCAGGAGCATCTACATTGCCCCTGCAGAATGCGGCTGAGAATTGTCTTGAAGAAGAAACAGCACGACAGTTATGTAATGTTAGCTGCATAGCTTCAGGCGAAATTTCTCACCAGGCCCTCGTACTTGGCGGCAGACACTATTTTCTAGACATCTTTACGCACTCACTGCGAGCTCAGAAATGAGAAGAGCGACGTGATGCTAACTGGGGTTATACTAGAGACACTACCCAACACATCTGTGCAAAGCTTTATCGGATTTTCGTAGTCGTTTCCATTTCGCGACCGATCGGAGCTTACTTTCTGAACGCCCCTCGTAGAAGCATTACCTAAAAGTCACTTGAAATATCCATTGGAGCAAAAAGAAATTTATTATATTAAAAAAAACGCTCACAAAGTTTGCTTCATTCGTTAGACAACACCTCTAATTAGTTACTTGCTTCCACATCTGGCTAGGCCGCCCTTTCCTAAACAGTTCGTGTATGCCATCTACACAGCAACACTTGCGTCAAGACGGGTGATCGATTAACCAGGTTCTCATATTCGTACACCGGAAACCACTTCCTGAACTTTTTGCACAAAGAGAACTGACTTGCTGAATCCTGACTACAGATTTCCGAAATAAGCAGTACCACATCTCCTCTGCCCTACACGCCTCAGAGCTGTAGTTGAGTCTCCGTTCGGTTGATCTTTGTCAGTTACGCGAGCTGGACGCGGCAGTTTCGCGCGCCTACCTCACTATGCCTTCGTGTTGTCACAGCTCTGTAGACGACTACTGCTTTCGCCTGCAGCCGTTAGCGCTTCGGAATTTCAAAACTGGCAATGGCGCTGTAAACTGTCGGGTTACCCGCGCATCGTGGATGACAGTACTTTTTCATCCACAAACCTGCCCCTTTGATAGGTGTGTGGTTCTTATCGGCACATCGATTATTTCCAGATAGCAAGTGATACGTGAACGTAGTTTGGTTGAAATCGGTTCAGTAGTTTAGGGGATCTGGAAGAAGCAATTTATTACTTCTTTACTGCTAATTCTATTCGCGACACATTTCCTACACAGTATTCACAAATACCATTGATTGTGCCTACAAAACTGTGTCACTGAAACATATATAGATCTGAAGATATGAGGTCATTAACACTGGGCTTTATGAAAACGGAATTACCGGGCCAAACTCGCTGTAAATACAGTTGAACGATGTGTACAAATATGTGCGAAATGTATTAAAAATACGTGAAATATGTAAGAGGCAGTCAAATGAAAACCTGACACCCACCACGACGTACCATGGAGTTGCTCTATTCAAACTTCACACATGTTCAGACGCTTTCCTGCTTGGAGACGAGACGAACAGTTCCTGTTTCGTAGAATGCGGCCAGATGCTGTCAGGTCCACAACCGCACCAGTTCTTCAGTTTCCTCATCTGATTCAAACCGACGTCCAAGTATGTCTTTCTTCAGGTCACCACAGATGTGGAAATCACAAGATAAATAACCGTATATAAGTACGTATGAGGGTTGGCGTTATGAAGACTTTCAAGAAGAAGGGCCCTCTGCCAGCCGAGGTCCTCGAGCGCTTAACCTCAGTTAATGCAATATTACCTGTATGAAGCCGCTTTTAAGAAATTCCGATGTGTAGTTCGTTTAAGTCCGAGATCCCGGGAATGATTCCAGACGAAATCACCCTTTGACACAATAACGCTCGTTCCCATCCTAGACTCCCCATCGCACGGTTAACGCTAAAGCGATGTGGTTGGGAAACACTGGAACATCAAACATCCTTTTCCTTGGCCACATGGCCACATGGTATGGATAAACTCCTTGACTTCCTTACACATCTAAACTCCATACACCCCAACATCAAATTCACTATGGAGACTGAAACGGAGGTTAAACTACCTTTCCTTGACGTCTTGGTCAAGAGAAGGCCTGACGGCACCCTAGGCCATGGGGTGTATCGGAAGACAACGCACACTGATCTGTATTTGCACGCAGACAGCTGCCACCACCCTTCACAGAGGAATGGGGTGCTTAAAACTCTAGTACATAGGGCGCGCACTATCTCTGACGCAGAGAGTCTACCCCAGGAATTGGAACATCTGAGAACTGTATTTCGAAAAAATGGGTACTCAGAGTGGCAGATTCAACGTGCTCTCCGCCCACCCACTACAGCACAACCTGTGGAGATGGATGAAATCACGAGGAAGGAGGTAGGCACTGCGTTTATCCCATATACAGGCGCACTCTCGGGGCAAATCGCCCGCATTTTGAAGAAACACCGGGTCGGAACTGTGTTTTGTCCCCCGAATAAAACTCGTGCACTGGTGGGGAGCGCCAAAGATGACCTCGGTTTGAGGAAGGCCGGCGTGTACCAGATTCCGTGTCAATGTGGCAAGTCGTATATTGGTCAGACGATGCGTACCGTCGAGGATCGATGCCGTGAACACCATGTATTGGTTAATAAAAAAAGAAGTAAAATAAGAAGAGAAGAAAAGAAAAAGGTTGAAAATTGTGAGAAGAAATCGTAAGTGAAATTGTTTTTTTTAAAATCGTTAATGACCGTGAAAAAAGGAAAGAATGAAAAGCAAATCGGACTTCGTATTACAGGAAAGCTATAGTTGGGGTGGTCCTTGTGGCGTTTTTGAGCAAAAGTTAAGCCAATTTCCACTACAAAACTTACTGAAAAGAAACAGAGAATAACAAAATGTAACTGACAGGGGGAAGTGGCGTAGATGAGAGATCATCCTTTACCAGGTTAACTTGTCTTCTTTCGGGCGTCGTCCAGGTCTTCAAAAAT
Organism: Schistocerca nitens; assembly: GCF_023898315.1. Classification (NCBI taxonomy): domain Eukaryota; kingdom Metazoa; phylum Arthropoda; class Insecta; order Orthoptera; family Acrididae; genus Schistocerca; species Schistocerca nitens. Next base: position 193,738,525 of record NC_064620.1, on the reverse strand, counting down.
CTCCTTCATTTCCGCGTGAAGAGTCTGCTCCGAAATCTTGCAATAGTCCAGGAATCACTAATTTATACCAATTAAAATCATCTTGATACTGTATGCAATTTAATTTACTTTGCTACTTCCATCCGAATTTCTTTACAACTTCCACAATATGTCTACACATTAAAATCAGATCAAGACTAGCTAATAAGTTTTTTAACGTCTTCATCAGATCACGTCTGCCTTCACCTTCGGCTATCAAGAGACAATTGAAAACGGATAGAAAACATAAAAGGTTACAATTTTGGTATTTTCTCTGCCGTCGAGCGCTCATACCGCTGCGACGGGATATTTTTATCTGAGGGAACGAGTGTAGCGCGGCGAAATTCAAAGTCCCGCTACATCGTCCACTCGACTGTCACGCTAAAACATTTAGCGTGGCAGGCTAGCAAACCTAAAAGTCAATACATGTATATTTTCATTGGAAAGGCCACGTGCATCCATAGGGGATAATCTTAACCAACACTTACTTTCTAAACCTATATACTAAATACAATTATTACAGTTTGGATCCTTTTTACACAATTAATATATATATATATATATATATATATATATATATATATATATATATATATATATATATATAGTTTGTTTGAACAAGCTGCTCGCCAGCGCAGTTATTGTTGTGTGCTCCCAGCGTTGGTTTCCCAATGCATCTGTGGCAGCATGTAGTCTTTGCGCATGCGCAATAGCATCACTGAATTTCGCGTGCGGCAGTTTCAAAATCGCTGTGTTATGACAGTCTTGAACAGTATTCACTCTCACATAGTGTTCATTACAAGTTGTTATTCCAGCATAAATGGCGTGTTAAGTCCGGTGACACCATAAGATTGAGCGTGTGCGTGATCTGAAGCAATGTCTATGTCTTCTGTTACGACACAACACTCCAGGTCCTTGTGCGTTTTCATGACTATTGTTCCCGGGGCATATATGGTCGATGTAGTTTTTAGCCACATCGCCTACGACAGGTGCTGAGTTTATTGTCTCTAAAGCATCTGAAGGCCGGCCAGGAACAACGGCGTCGATGTTCGCAAAGGTAGGTGTTTCACCACGTTGTTTACACTTGCCAACAAACGTTCATTTGCAGTGTGAAAATCCTCATTATCGTCGAAGTATATTGCAGTTTATATCGATTTACAAACAGTTATTTGGTTTATGCACCATAAGTTTCACAAACAACACAAAATTCGTCGTTTATAACGTTCACTGTTTAACACAGTTTGCAACCCTTTTTGCCACATTTACATTTTAACAAAGTTCACTTTGTCCAAGCATGTTTACATCGTTAATTCTGAAAGCTTACATTCCGTGGTCACATTTCAAAATATGTTGACAATATGCAAAGTTTTTATACATATACAAATACATATAAATTTACAAGAATATGCATGTGAAATATTTACACTAAAAATTATACTAAGTCCCATTGGCTTTCTTTTATTGGGGTATTAATTTTTTATTCAGGTTTGGGCGTGCCAAGGGGTATAAGATTTAATGTTTAAAAGCACGGGCTTTCCTTCATTTATTATTTATCTCTTTCTTTTGATTCCATTTCTTGGCTAGTGGTTGACCAGGCTTGTAATGCCATACTCAGTTTTCTTCATGTCTTTTAATTCATACCTGAAAGTTTACTGTCACACAATATATTCTTACATTCCATAAACAAACAATACCCAGCTGCAGGAGGTGGTAGGATAATGGAGAAAGAAAGAAAGATAGACTGGAAGAAACTATTCACTACCTATAAACTACCAAATCCTACAGCTAATACATAAAAAGAGAACACAATACATTAAAACGTTTGCATCACCTTCAAGGGGTGTGTGAAAGGAGGTGCTTACAATTTACCAAATCATGGGTAAATGTAAGTGTCCTTACGTCAAGTCTGTGTAGTGTAACATCATGACAGATTCTCTGTTTGTGTTGTGATTGTTCATATGACTTAGTGTATCATACCTTAACAAATCCTTGCATGAGTGAATCGCATATCTGCTCAGTACTTCCTCTATCTCCACTTCTTGTGGATATCGTCTATAAAAATGGAAAATGTATCTCAGAGATTGTCTCTCTCATAATGTGTATTATATAATGACATATCAAATTTCCTCTCAAGAGTTCAACCATGAACTTTCTTCTACTTTAATGAAGGTTAAACATTATATATCTATATATCCTATAAAACAAAAATAAAGAACGTAGTCTTATAATTGACAGTAAAATGTCTCTTTCTCAGTGTCCGTTGCTCGACGTCGGCTGCACAGGTGGTCACTTCTCCTTTGCACTTACCTTGCATAGCCTGAAAAGTCAAATGTTGTCTTCAACAAAGCTGTAATTTTGTCATCTGTTCGCTTAAGTGGAGGTGTTGTACGAGTCGCAAAAACAGCCTTAATAACTCTCCTATCTTTTGCTTCCCAGGGTTTTCTGTCATATGTAAGTATAAGTATAATAAAGGCTAACATGGCACTAATTTCACTTTCGTAAAAAAAAAAATTATACAAATGTATTCAGATGAGGGCTGTGTAAAAGCTATATTTCAACTTAAGTTCCTTAAAATATCATTCTCATGTCTGAACACGAAATATAAATGTTTTCTTCCGCACAATGGCTTAACAAAACTTAACGAAAGGTTACTAAGTTACACTTCTGAAATAAATTAAAGTTTATGTATTTACGAGTCACATTCTTATTACACTTCTTCCAACAGCTTTAATCATCATTATGTTCACTCTGCTTTTCTTGCATTCGTTCATTTTCAAGGGCACTCAGCCGGCCGAAGTGGCCGTGCGGTTAAAGGCGCTGCAGTCTGGAACCGCAAGACCGCTACGGTCGCAGGTTCGAATCCTGCCTCGGGCATGGATGTGTGTGATGTCCTTAGGTTAGTTAGGTTTAACTAGTTCTAAGTTCTAGGGGACTAATGACCTCAGCAGTTGAGTCCCATAGTGCTCAGAGCCATTTGAACCATTTGAACCAAGGGCACTGTAAATAGATTCACCTTTAACGCCTTGTACTCACGTGTTTTAACTTATCATAAATGTTTTCTCTCAAACTGAAATTCTTATGTAATCTTAAAGATGTAGACTGTTTACTCACTTCTCTATGTAGCACAATATTACCAAAACATTCTCACTCATTCCTTACTCACATATTGATCATAATATATATATATATATATATATATATATATATATATATTAAACATATTCCTCGTCAAACATTAATATATCACATACGTGGGGCCATTTGGCACTTCCATTCTCATAAAACTCCAATAATATTTTCCTCAAATAATCTCTTGTCTCCATCAACTACTTCACAGTAACTTACCTTCTTATATTAACCTAAATATTAACTCATTCATACTGATCATTCATTCTTACGTGCCCGCATCTCGTGGTCGTGCGGTAGCGTTCTCGCTTCCCACGCCCGGGTTCCCGGGTTCGATTCCCGGCGGGGTCAGGGATTTTCTCTGCCTCGTGATGGCTGGGTGTTGTGTGCTGTCCTTAGGTTAGTTAGGTTTAAGTAGTTCTAATTTCTAGGGAACTGATGACCATAGATGTTAAGTCCCATAGTGCTCAGAGCCATTTTGAACCATTCTTACGTCCTCATTCATTCTGCTACATACCTACGTCATTACTGATCTCAATAGCTATTATCTCCTGTCATTAGAGTGCCTTGAAATAACTAACTAATTGTTGATTCACCTTATAATTTACAACTAACAACAAATGTAGCCTGTGTAGATCTCATTCCTATATGAATATCTCTTCTCATTCAGTAAGTGTACTCACCTGGGTTTACATTCTCTTCATAATTATGTGTACAAGTGTAACTGCAGTATATAATTTCCATAAATTAATGTTTGTGTTCTTAGACTGTATAGCTTAATGTTCGTGTATTCAATACAAGTATTTATGATCTCGTTTTCACAGCAACTCGCTCATGTTCAAATTAGTTGTCATTATTTTATGTTGTTTTAGTGCACAAAGGGTTTCAAATGTCTGTGGGGATGCAGCCCCCTCGGCTTGTGAGATAACGGGTATTCTATGGAGTAACAACCTGGGTGAGGTATGCTTGCTATTCTGAAAGGACCTGAATGTAATAGCTGCCATTTTCTGTTCAGTTGTTTTAATTTTGTAGACTTGGGATGTGAACGCAAAAGAACGAGGTCATCAACTTCATTGGTTTGTTAATTCCTGTTCTACTGTCATTTTGCCGTCGCACCTGAGGAAACAAACCGTCTCAGCCGTTGCTTTCTTACAACACCTCACGACCGAAGCACGAGCGCTTAGCTCGGTCGTCGACTGTTTTCCGTAGTCTGCTGTGTTTGGCTGGGTTCATTGACCAGCTCCACTATGTTTACATTCCGGCCGGTTGGCGCCCACGCGTCAGCTGATGGCGCGCCGCAATTGTTATTGCTACTTCGTGGCGGGGAGTGCATAACTGTACTGGGGAACGGGGGCGGATTCCGTGGAGGGTTATGATTTGTCATGCGTGAGTGTTGTGTGTTCCACATATTCTGTCGGTGATTGTTGGGACTGTTATTGTTTTGGTGGTAATTATGTCTGTTATATGGCATGTTCCTGTCAAAGTAGCCCGGGTTGTACCGGTTATTCTCACGTCTCCTATTGTTGTTGTTGTACTATTTGTAATTTTCATTTTGCTTTTAGTTACCATTTTGATATGGGTGATAATTATTGTTATTATTATTATTATTCCACGAATTTCTGCGGTTGTTCCTACTGTCATACACGTTTCCATTTGAATATGTTTCGCGCGCAGGCATCGTATTGTGTCGCGACGCGGACGGATGATTCCACCAACCACCGTCACTACGGTTCCTTTGGGGTGGGTGCTGATTTTGGTTACTAATATCAGTAAAATTTGAATGGCGTGAATCGCCTCTGTAAACTACTTCCATTTGATCTAAGAAGTTTAAGAAAGTCTTAACGTCATTCTCCGGTACTCCTATTAATCAGTCTCGGTATGGAAAGGGTAAGTGGCTCTTTAAAGTGTCAATTATCGCTGGCAAGTCGGCTGGTTTGGACCAGTACAGTGTCTTGTCTAGGTAGCTCTCAAAGCATTGTCTTAATGTCTCTTTTTTAGGGTCATAGGTCTCGGGGTTGCACACTTCTCTCCTTAGACTCTGTTGCTCATTCTCGGACCAGAATTCGCCCAAGAAGGCTTGTTCGAACTGATCAAACGTAAAGCACCGCCGCTTCATAGCGGCATCCCACTTAGCTGCTCGTCCTCTCATGAGATTGGTGACGTATCTGATTTTATCGACTTCTGACCAACTACGTGGGAAAACACCGTCAAATGATCTAATAAACACAATAGGGTGGACATTGTGCTTGTCCTCACTGGAAAATGTCTGGAAATGCCCATGCCTTACAAACGTGTCACCGGCCATGCCGGTTGGCATAACTGTATTGACGTAGTTTGTGTCACTTGCTACTCTAGGTGTCGTATCGTAATATTGCTCGTTTGGTGGAAAAGAAGGCGGCACATTGTAATTTTGATTGGAAATACAATAGGGTGGACATTGTGCTTGTCCTCACTGGAAAATGTCTGGAAATGCCCATGCCTTACAAACGTGTCATCGGCCATGCCGGTTGGCATAACTGTATTGACGTAGTTTGTGTCACTTGCTACTCTAGGTGTCGTATCGTAATATTGCTCGTTTGATGGAAAAGAAGGCGGCACATTGTAATTTTGATTGGAAATACAATAGGGTGGACATTGTGCTTGTCCTCACTGGAAAATGTCTGGAAATGCCCATGTCTTACAAACGTGTCATCGGCCATGCCGGTTGGCATAACTGTATTGACGTAGTTTGTGTCACTTGCTACTCTAGGTGTCGTATCGTAATATTGCTCGTTTGATGGAAAAGAAGGCGGCACATTGTAATTTTGATTGGAAATACAATAGGGTGGACATTGTGCTTGTCCTCACTGGAAAATGTCTGGAAATGCCCATGTCTTACAAACGTGTCATCGGCCATGCCGGTTGGCATAACTGTATTGACGTAGTTTGTGTCACTTGCTACTCTAGGTGTCGTATCGTAATATTGCTCGTTTGGTGGAAAAGAAGGCGGCACATTGTAATTTTGATTGGAAATACAATAGGGTGGACATTGTGCTTGTCCTCACTGGAAAATGTCTGGAAATGCCCATGTCTTACAAACGTGTCATCGGCCATGCCGGTTGGCATAACTGTATTGACGTAGTTTGTGTCACTTGCTACTCTAGGTGTCGTATCGTAATATTGCTCGTTTGGTGGAAAAGAAGGCGGCACATTGTAATTTTGATTGGAAATACAATAGGGTGGACATTGTGCTTGTCCTCACTGGAAAATGTCTGGAAATGCCCATGTCTTACAAACGTGTCATCGGCCATGCCGGTTGGCATAACTGTATTGACGTAGTTTGTGTCACTTGCTACTCTAGGTGTCGTATCGTAATATTGCTCGTTTGGTGGAAAAGAAGGCGGCACATTGTAATTTTGATTGTAAATACAATAGGGTGGACATTGTGCTTGTCCTCACTGGAAAATGTCTGGAAATGCCCATGTCTTACAAACGTGTCATCGACCATGCCGGTTGGCATAACTGTATTGACGTAGTTTGTGTCACTTGCTACTCTAGGTGTCGTATCGTAATATTGCTCGTTTGGTGGAAAAGAAGGCGGCACATTGTAATTTTGATTGGAAATAGGTGATTTCACAATAGGTGTTCTGTCTGTGTCATTAGCCATGGTTTTAGCTGTTTTGTCGTTTCCTAGCGATGCGTTTGCACCAATCGCCAAACACGGCACAACATTGTCTCGTAATTTTGTCACTTTGTCTTCTGTGTGTTTTGTCTCGTCTTTAACATGTGTCTTTGCTTTTGAAAGTATGTCCTGTGTAATTGTTTCAAGTTTTTTGTCCAGATAGTCGTCACACAATTTACATTCATGTACAAATCTTTCGGCCATGTTGGTGTCGTTGTTTAGTGACGCGAGGTCCGCTCGGTCTTCTAATTTTTCTATCTTTTCTTTGAGATGGGTTTGTTCAAGAACTACCATTGTGAGTTGTTGGGTAATATTTCCCACTTCTTCAGTAAGCTTTTCTTGGGTGGAGCTAGCTGAAGTGTGGGCCTGAGCCAACTCTTCCACACGAGTTTTCACTTCCTGCTGCACATTAACTATTTGAGTTAACTGATTCTCACATCGGGTGATATTGTTTTTTGTTTCGTGTGTGAATACAACCAAAGTTTCTTCCTGTTTAGTGACTCCATCGGACAATGTCTCAAATCGCTGGCTGAGCTGTTGAGTGGTGTTATTTAATTCTGTCATCTGTTTTGTCGTTCGTTCAAAATTTTCGGTCATAGTATGGTTTAATATGTCAATTTTCTGACTAACGTATCGTTTCATGTCTGCAAATAACTGTAATAGTCGGTCCAGTTTGTCAGTTTCCTGTGTCCGATTTGTGTCACATTGCTGAATTTGTCTCATATTCGGTTCTGACATTGATGTTAACAATGGCGCTGACGGTCTAGTCTCGCGTCCATTCCACATTTCGTCATTTAAAGTCGCCATCTGTGTATGATCACAAATGTTGCGAGTTTGAGGCAAAATCATTGCATTGATCTGTGAACTCGTCCATGGAGGGAAACGCGGACTTTCTTGTTGGTTGAAAGATGAATCTACTTCACTTAACTCATCTGCCGAAACTATCTCTACCTTACCAAGTTCCATTGTAATAGGATGTATAATAGTAAGCCAAAAGGGAATAATATAAGTCTGATTAATAAAGATTTGACTCAGATTTAGGTTGAAATATTTTCTCGTCAATGTAAATGATTGCTCTATTGCAAACAATGGTTGAGAAAGATGCAGCAGGGGGGACAAAATTTTTCGTAACAAATGACTGTTTGGCGGTCAAATTCACGATCTTCATATGCTACAACAATACTATAATTACCACAAACTACAATAGAGATAGATAATTTTGGAAAAATCTAGAAGAAAACTACAGGATGCGTGGAAAGGGAAAAATGGATTCTGTAGTTGGCTATTGAATGTTTGAATGAAACATAATTGTGTGACTCACCATTAAATTTTCTGTCCTGCAGCGGCTGGTCAATCACTTCTGCGTAAATCGTATTCTTCAAAATATGGATTTTCTTAATACATCTCCATCGGATAATCACCAAAAGGTCTCAAAATAAATTTTGCATCAATATATGCCATGCAAAGAAAAACAGATTGAATTAGTTACAAAAATTCCTTACAATATTGTTGCATGATCATTTGCTTAGGTACCATAAAGTTGGTATTTTAGTTACCCTTTAAAGTTCAGGGTTTTTGGTTATTCTCTGTTGGGAAGAAATACAAATTAAAGTTTCAAATTTGCTCAAAAACGACACATCCGAAAATTGCGTCCTGTCGCGGGAGCCAGTTGTAGTGGTTAATAAAAAAAGAAAAGAGAGAAAAAAAAAGAAAAAGAAAAAAAGGTTGAAAATGTGGGAAGAAATGGTGAATAAAAAGGGGGTTTTAAAATCGTAAATGACCGTGCAAAAAGGAAAGAATGAAATGCAAATCGCACTTCGTATTACAGAAAAGCTATAGTTGGGGTGGTCCTTGTGGCGTTTTTGAGCAAATGTTAAACCAATTTCCACTACAAAACTTACTGAAAAGAAACAGAGAATAACAAAATGTAACTGACAGGGGGAAGTGGCGTAGATGAGAGATCATCCTTTACCAGGTTAACTTGTCTTCTTTCGGGCGTCGTCCAGGTCTTCAAAAATCTCTTTCATTTCCGCGTGAAGAGTCTGCTCCGAAATCTTGCAATAGTCCAGGAATCACTAATTTATACCAATTAAAATCATCTTGATACTGTATGCAATTTAATTTACTTTGCTGCTTCCATCCTCCGAATTTCTTTACAACTTCCACAATATGTCTACACATTAAAATCAGATCAAGATTAGCTAATAAGTTTTTTAACGTCTTCATCAGATCACGTCTGCCTTCATCTTCGGCTATCAAGAGACAATTGAAAACGGATAGAAAACAAAAAAGGTTTCAATTTTGGTATTTTCTCTGCCGTCGAGCGCTCATACCTCTGCGACGGGATATTTTTATCCGAGGGAACGAGTGTAGCGCGACGAAATTCAAAGTCCCGCTACAACCAGAGGCACACTCGACTGATGTATCCGAGCAAGTCGGCGGTCGCTGAACATTGTTTGTCGGAAAATCACGCTATGGAGTATGAACGCACGAGGATTCTGGTATAGACGTCGAGATACTGGGACAGCGTTGTTAGAGAGGCCATGGAAATTCGCACCAATGACGACCTCATAAACCGTGACTGTGGCTATAATCTTAGCAAGGCTTGGGAACCAGCGATTGGGTTACTCAAGAGTAAATCGAGCAAATGTATAGTTGTGACGACCACGGCGGACAGAGCCATCACACCGACGTCATCTCAGACGCCGTCGCAATCTGTTCCACTGCGTGACCGTGGCGCGGGGCGCGGATAGCGGAGTGAGCGAGCCGCGGGCGGAGGGTATTTAAATCGGCCGCCGCCGCGACCGAACCCGGTTCCCCCTGAGCAGCCATAGTGTACGGATCTCCGTACCGGCACGTTCACAGGAGCTCAGCCCGTCAGTTCACCTTATGATGGCGACATGTATGATCGCCGAAATATTGTGCCCGTTGGACACTGTAGACCGGCAGTACACCCGTGGGTATTTTGATTATCCTTTTCCTTATTTTTTTTTTTTTAGTCGTCATTCTTCTAGCGTTTGACTGTAGGTATTCCAGTCTCTGTCTTCCTCCTCATTTTTTACAGTTTTGATGTCTTTGGATGTCTTATCATCCCGTCCCTCCGTTTTGTCAGTGTTTTCCATATATTCATCTTCATGTGAATACATTTTTCAGTGGAATTCCGGTATCTTGTTTTACTTAGGGACGAAGTCAATTAATTATGGACATTCCGGCTAACATCTCCTAGTCACCCATGATCAGCATACAGTAAGCTTTGGCGCTGTTATTCTCCCTTGGACAGCTCGCAGAAAGCTTTATTGCTGTTATTTACCTAAGATAAAACTTGCAGTCTGTCTGAGAAGATTACCATAAATGTGTGAGAGCACGAATCTCTTTCCTGGATCCCACACCGTGGATTATCACCATAATGGCCAGGATATATTTGTCGCTTTTCGAATTTTCTTCACAATTTATTTTGTTAGTTTTTAGTTTTTTCAATTTTGACAGTCAGTTGTAGAGTTTTATCAAAATACAGATTTTCACATATAATATTTAACTCAAAGAAAATGGGGATAAGTTAGTGTGATGTGGGCTGAGATATAAGGGATCAGAAGTCCGAGCTTCGTTCTCCATCTAAATCTCCATAAATAGTTCACCAGGTGATTTTCCGTTGTATTTAATTCGCGTATATAGCGACGGAAAAAATTACTTTCTATGTGCATTTGTGTGCGCCATAGTCTCTGTCATCTGAAACCCCTGATAATAGTACCTGATAAATATTTTATGAATTTCGAGTACAGAATGTCTTATCACGCTTCCTTGCGGTACGCCCTATGTTACTTTCGTTTACATTGAGCGTTTACTATCCCATACTGCGAACTGGGTTCTGTTAGTCGAATATTCACTTACCTAAACATGCATCCGGAAGTTAATCTGTATGATCTTACTTTTGTTTGTAGTTAACGACCGGATACAGTGTCCAAAGACTTTCGGGATTCTCGAAAGAAGAAATCCGGCTGTTGACTTGCTTCTACCGCGTACCAGATATCTTATGTCAATGAAGCATCCTAACGCTTATGCAACATTTGAAGTATATTTAGTTGAAAAAGACTACACACGGTTACTACATCAGAAAATTCTTGAAAAGCACACGTATACTAAATCAAAATTGGGTAACATGTATCAGTAATGGAATAACATGATGGAAACATTAATTTATACAGGTACAGAAGGGCTTGGCGAATAACAGAAAAACATTTTACTATGTGGTCTGCGATACTGGGATGATGAAATACATAGAATAACTGATTATGGGAACTTACCTAGTTAAAAACATTTAAATTCTCAGATTATCAATATCGGAAAATGTAAGTCAGCTGTAGAGGAATGGAGAGTCAAGCAAGCTAGAAGCCATTGTTTGGAAATATATATCATAGATATTGAAAGTCAGGTAAGAGGAAGACAGCCGGCCGGAGTGGCCGTGCGGTTCTAGGCGCTACAGTCTGGAACCGCGTGACCGCTACGGTCGCAGGTTCGAATCCTGCCTCGGGCATGGATGTGTGTGATGTCATTAGGTTAGTTAGGTTTAAGTAGTTCTAAGTTCTAGGAGACTGATGACCACAGCAGTTAAGTCTCATAGTGCTTAGAGCCATTTGAATCATGTTAAGAGGAAGACAAGACAAAGCCTACCAAGTAATGAAACATGTATATATAGAAGGAATGAGTATTTATAAATAAAACAATATCTGAAACTAATTGGTTACAAGACTATAAAACACTATGAATGGATGTTGAAGATACACTGATGGTTCTGGCAGCAGCGGGTAGAAATGTAGATTTAAAATGCAGTCGGTTCTGCAGGATAAAATAACGTCTGGCAATAAGAGAAGACTCCAGGATCTCATAAAGACAGTATAGGAATCATAAAATATACACCAAGTATTTTAAAAATAAGAATACTCGCTTTTATGTATACGTGATGGCAAAGTGGTTATATGCCTGAAGAATGGAATACAGACCAACTGTGCCCAGTTTACAAGAAATGAAACAGACATGAATGTCATACCTACAGAGTTATTACCCTTCTAAATACATGTTATAAACTGTAATTTAGAATTTGGAAAAAAACTACTATCGTTAATCGCTGCTATTATATTAAGAGATTGCTAACATTGATTTCGCAAAAGAAATTCACTATATCACAACTGTTAGAAAAGCACTGTGAGTTATACTTACCAACTTTTTTTGCCTTCACTGACTACGAAAGGCCGTTTGATAAAATTTAACTGACCAAACTGATAAATTTTGAGTAACAGCGTGATCCCATTTCAGCTAGTAAGACCTGTACAGGGAATATAATTTAACAAAAGATGTAAATAAAAATAGCGGATAGCAGATATAATTTGTCTGGAATATACCAAGGAGTTAGACGAGGGCGTCCCCTATCACTTTCATTTTAATATGCAGAGTCCGCCAGAAAAATGTATACACACTTTAAGAAACGAAAAGGATTACTTATGCGTTTATTCTACATTTAATAATTGATCACACTTGTTGTACAACCTTCAGTTTAGCACATGGTAACTTGAAAGGTTCAAAATGTTCATCGTTGGTGGGTATACACATAACAGAACGACAAGCGGTCGCCACAACTAATTCAGTCAATGATACAGTGAAGATCGGTGCACATGCCGCTGTAATCGCTTTGCGGAGTGCCTCCAGCGTGCGCGGCTTACGTCGATAGACGTTTTCTTTCACATTTCCCCAAAAGTAAAAGTCCATAGGTGTTAGATCTGGCGACCGTGGAGGGAACTCGATGGGCCCTCTTCGTCCAACCCAATGTCCCTGAAAATTGTCATCCAGGAAAGATCGTACGGCTAGGTGACAGTGTGAGGCACCCCGTCCTGATGATAGAAGACCTCTTCATCAGCTCCATAGAGTGCACGTATACCTGGCAAAACTGATGTGTATAACATTTCCAGATACAATTATCTAGTGACAGTAGCATCAAAGAAAAAGGGTCCTACTAAGCCCCTAAATGACAGTCATTACCACACATGAACCCCTGGTAGACTGAGCGCTTTATTCGTAAAGAAACTTTTTCTGATAATATTATTCCAGCAGATTCCTGTCATCCTCAAACTCACAAGATCGCCTTTTTTCATTCTGCAGTTCATCGCGCTGTGAGCATACCTTTAGCACAGAATTGTTTTGAAAATGAAATATCTTTATTAAAATCAATAGCTACTAACAATGGATACGACCCTAAATTAATTGACCAAATTGCTAAGAAAAAAACAGCTGTAAAATTTTCTACTTTAGGAAATAACAGGGCAAAAAAGTATGAGAGTAATAACTTTATTTCTATTCCATTTTTGGGGAACGTTTCATATATGATAAGAAGACTTTTACAAAAACAATACCGTTATAGAGTTGCCTTTTCCGTAAATAATAGCCTGAAACGTAGAGTAATTCATAATATTGGAGCACGAGAAGAACTCAGCACTAAATCCGGGGTATACAAAATTACTTGTAACGACTGTCCAAACTATTACATAGGGCAGACAGGTAGACCCATTAAAGTTAGGTATAAAGAACACATGTTAGGTAAAAATGGGGAATACGTATATAATTCCACCTTTGCTGAACATCTATGGCTCTTACGGCACACGCCATGTGAACTGGACGACGTAGAGCTGCTTCATGAAGCTAATAAAGGTTACAAACTAGACTTGCTTGAAGAACTAGAGATTTTCAAGCATCTGTCTCTAAAAAATGGTTTTGTTCTAAATGAACAGGTGCAGCTTCGAAACAAAAATTTTTTAGACAGTTTCAAACCCCTCATTGCCTTAATGTAATATAGTCTGGCTGACTAGTAGTTATTTTCTTGCTTGTTGATGCCGGTGAAATGCGCTTTTCCTGTCTTGTTGGGATTCTACGTGTTTTGATGTTTGTTAGTTATGAATTTCAATGTGTATGTGTGGTTAATTGACTACTATGTTTTTTTCATAATGACAGATTGTTTCGTTTTATCATAACATTTTTGGTTGTTTCGCTAGTATGTATTTCACTGCCTACGTTAAGCGAGACTCTCGCGCATTACACTAGTGCCCTCCCTCGTTAGATGTTCCAAGCGCAAGCTTTATCCGTTTGACACTAGGACACAGGTAAATTGGTTCTATATTTCTATTTTACATAAATGTCTTTAATTGGCCTGATATTTTTTATTTATTAAGACAGAGTTTGAATTAACACAACCTTTAATAATTTTTGATGCGCGTATGTACGTATTCATGGGTTTTTAATATGCGCGAGTCTGGCACATGCAAGTGCCCTCTCTCGTCGAAACCATCTGCCCTAGTGCTTTCACACTCGTGTCTCAATAGTTCATAAGCGAAGTAATGGTGCTAAACTGTTCGCATTGACCCTGTGTCCATTACACACGTTATACAAATGGAGATGATATCTTAATTACTGACGACGCCTTTGGCATAATTGTTTTATTATTCTCCATTGCATGATGTAATTTTAGTAAGTACTAAAGATTTGTGCCTGTATTACTTTGGTAATTTCACCGTTACTTAAGCTTCTGTTTCTCACTTTAGTTGATATGGCTTTTCTAATGAATGTGTCTTTCTGTTCAGGAAGTTTTACTTCTGATGAAGGTATACTTATATGTACCGAAACCTTGGTCAAGAATTTTAATAAAAAAATTTTATCCTGCAACTGTTTTTGGCTGTCATCCTTTTATTGTGAAGAATTTTAACAGTTGCTGCTGCAGCCATGTTTAAAATCTTGTTATTCACCTAAATATGCCGGTTTTCCAGTGCCCTGTGTTATGCCGATTCACGGTTCCATTAAGCTTAAATTGCGCCTCGTCACTCCACACTACCTTCGTCACAAATTGTTCGTCATCATTTACCATTTGCTGACACCATTCGAAAAACTGCATTCGGCAACCAGAATCGTCATCATTAACCGAGTACAGTAATCATGAAATGTAAACTTACCACTTTATATTTGAATACATTATGGGAGTGGCAGTGATCAATGTCTTACAAATATTTACTATTTACTGTTTGTAGTAGTAAATTACCACTTTACAGTTTTCAGAACTCTTCGTACCTTTGTACTGCTAATCCTCTCGTCACATGCACATTGCATAACAGTCTTCTGTGGAGAATTAACAAACATTTCCAACACGAGAGCCGACGAAGCAGGACTCGTAACTGTGCGCTGTCTTCCTGATCTTCCTTTATGAATATCACAAATCGTTCCATGCAATTCAAACTTGTCAATGATGCGTTTAATTGTTAGGCGGGTTGGTGGTTCTGTTTCAAACTCCCGCCTGCACTGACGGTGCAGTTCAACGGCGTTATCAAACTTGAAAAACCACTTAACAATAGATTTTCGTTGCTCGAATGTCAAGCGCACTCCAGTCATCTTGTGTTCTCAATACCGGGATGAAAGTACTAACATCTGTTGATCGAAAGACCATACTACAACAGATTCGTAACTCATATCGAATGACAATATCGGTATCTCGGTAGACACTGACAAATAGTATATACATTTTTCTGGCGGACTCTGTATAATTTAGCAACGTAAAAAAAAATGGGCACAGCCAATAAAATATTTTAAAGTTAATGACGTTGTAAACACACTTATTTTTGCGGATGATCAAGTAACTGTAAGTTGGAATGAAATATACCTATAATAAGCAGTTTTCCGTTTAAATAAAATAGCAAGAGAATACAATCTGAGCATCATTATTATGAAGACAAAAGGAATGGCTCATTTAGGACACCAGCTCGTGCGGGTTAGGTTCGAGATTGACACGAAGGTCATGGGGCAAGTTAGTACATTTAAATATTTAGGTACCTGTATTACAAATAGAGCAAATAATAAATAAAATAGCAAGAGAATACAATCTGAGCATCATTATTATGAAGACAAAAGGAATGGCTCATTTAGGACACCAGCTCGTGCGGGTTAGGTTCGAGATTGACACGAAGGTCATGGGGCAAGTTAGTACATTTAAATATTTAGGTACCTGTATTACAAATAGAGCAAATAATGAAATACTAAATGAGTTAGATCTGTTTAACTTCTTCTGTGGAATTGTATGCAGAACTTTGAGAAAGAAAATCCGCATTGACGCTCAACTGAAGTTCTACAAGTTTATGGATGTACCTACACTGCTCCGTGGATGCGAATACTGGACACTTCGAAAGAGAAATGAAAAGAAAATAGAAGCATGTGAAATAAACTTCATTAGCTACGTGGCAGTATATACTTCAGTGAATCAAAAGGAAATGATGACTTTAGAACTGAACTGATAACGCAAAACGTGTACGACACAACAAAACAATATCAGATGAAGTGTAAGGAATACATAGACTGATGTGTCGGCAGCTGGGCCAACACCTTGTAAATAGAGGTGGCTTACAGGGCACGCGAGACTAACGCAGACAGGCGTGAAGTACTGGAACAGGATACGTAATTAATGCTATGAAGAAAAGAACGGAGCTTCTCATATACTTATCTTTAATGTCTTCTTGTACATCTCTATGGTGAACACAAGTGAGACTCTATTTACAATCACTGTAAGGCTAATGGCGCCTTGCTAGTTCGTAGCCATTAACTTGGCTGAAGGCTATTCTGTCTCTCGGCTAATGAGAGAGAGAGGCTTCGTACGTCTAGTCGCTAGCTCTGTCGTCCGTACAACTGGGCTGGTTCGAGTCAGTCTCTCGAGACCTGCCTTGTGGTGGCGCTAGGTTTGCGATCACACAGTGGCGACATGCGGGTCCGACATGTACTACAGGACCGCGGCCGATTTAAGCTACCACCTAGGACGTGTGGTGTCTGGCTGTGACACCACATTCCTCCCCCGCAAATCGGCGAACGGTCGTGAGATAAGGCTTCCGCCCGCCGTGGGGAGGACCCCATGTTGACGTATGCGATGAGGTGGGGAGCCTAACAACAGGCGAGGCTGTGCCACCCGCACCCGGCCATTCGGTCCGAGGGGAGCTAGGGGAGCACGTCAACATGCGGTGTATGCGCCCGTAAAGAGACAGGAGGGGCCGAAGGGTCGACCTCCATGTGGTCGGAGAATCCGACGCGCGATGACGACATCTGGTCCGGAGCGGGCAAGAGTTCCATGGCGGAGGACAGCTGGTCACGGGAAGCGATCGGCGGCGCGTGACCTAGGGAGGCGCGTGGCGGCTGCAGCGAAGCGTCCACTGCGGGTGGCGCCGGAGGCGGCTGCGGCGGCTGCGGCGGCGGCGCGACGCCATGAGGCAAAATGGAAGGCAGCGTCGGTAACACCTGGGGATGAGGCGAGCCAGTAGATGGGTCTCCAGGGTGCTGACCTGACGGCACCGTCGCTGAAAGCAGACGGGGAGCGGCAGAACCCGGGCGACGACAGAGGCGCAGCTGATTGAGATGCCGACGCACCTCACCAGAGGCCCCCAAAACCAAATACATCGCGCGGCCGAGGCAGCGAAGAATGCGCCCTGCGAGCCAATGCCGTGAACCGCGATAGGTGCGATAGAAGACAACGTCGCCAGGAGCAAAAGCAGGAGTCTGCCGCTGCACAGGAACCTGATGCGGCGGATGCAGCAAAGACATCAAGGTTCGATGAGAACGACCATGGAGCAACTCAGCCGGCGAGCGACCATCGCGGGGCTGAGAGCGATACGAGGACAAAAAGAGCAATAATGCGTCCTCCCGAGAATGCGACTCTTTCAATTTCAACATCTGTGACTTGAAAGTCCGGACCAATCGTTCCGCGGCACCGTTTGACTGAGGCGAAAACGGCGCGGACGTCAGATGTTGAATACCATTGGCCTTGCAGCAGGACTGAAATTCTGCGGACATGAATTGTGGGCCATTGTCGGAAACAATAGTCTGCGGAAGTCCTTCAATGCAAAAGATAGCAGACAAGGCTTGGATTGTGGCAGAAGACGTCGTGGAAGACATCCGGACAACAAAAGGAAAATGACTGAAAGCATCGACCACAACCAACCAACGAACATTCCAGAATGGACCAGCAAAATCGATGTGCAAGTGTTGCCAAGGGGAAGTGGCTTTCGGCCATGCAAAGAATTTCCGCGGCGGTGCGGATTGTTGTTCGGCACACGCCACGCAAGAGGAGCACATATTCGTAATCGCAGCATCGATTCCGAACCAAGTACAGTGCCGACGAGCAAGTTGTTTCGTACGCACAATACCCCAATGTCCGTGGTGAAGAAGCCGTAAGACAGAGGACTGTAACGAACGTGGGACCACGACTCGGGACTGATCATTATCAGAACGCAACAACAAAACACCACGTCGTACAAAAAGTCTCTCCTTGTGAGCAAAAAATCGGCGAACCAGCGGATCCTCGATCCGTGACTTGGACAAGGGCCATTGCGTAGCAACAAAACGCAAAACGGGAGCAAGGACAGGGTCAGCTGCCGTGGCTGTAGCGACACGACGAAAATCAATCGGAAACGATGCGACCACGTCATCAGTTTCCGCATCAATGAACATGCAAGCAAGTTCGGAAGAATCAAATGCTTTATCCTCAGCAACAGGCAAACGGGACAACGCATCAGCGTTTCCGTGCTTAGCAGTGGACCGATACAAGATATCGTAGCGGTACTGCGAGAGGAAAAGAGACCAGCGAATGAATTTCTGCTCTGTACGCGGAGGTACCGGCTTGTGCGGATGAAAAAGCGATGTCAAAGGTTTGTGGTCCGTGATGATGGTAAAGTGACGACCATACAAGAAATCGTGAAACTTAGTAACACCAAACACGAGAGCTAAAGCCTCTTTCTCTATCTGTGAATAATTTCATTGCGCAGATGAGAGCAATTTTGACGCAAAGGCAATAGGGCGATCATGCGATCCATCTTTGTGCGCAAGCACAGCACCGATCCCGAAATCCGATGCATCTACCATCAACAAAAGGGGTTTGCGGGGATCGAATGGCGTAAGGCAAGTATGTGAAAGTAACGCCGATTTCAACTGGCGAAAGGCGCGTTCGCATTCCGTCGTCCGGAACACCTTTACGCCATAAGCGATGAAGCGGAGCTGAAATGGAAGAAGCATTGCGCAAAAATTTATGATAATAATTGATGTTACCCAGCACACTCTGTAGTTGCTTCAAGGTCTGCGGTGAAGGCAAATCCTGTATGGCACGGAGGTGCTCTGGACGCGGATGGATGCCCTGGGCATTTATTACATGGCCCAGGTAGGGTAAATCCCGAGCAAAAAACACACATTTGTCCTTCCTCAAGCGAAGACCATTTTGTCGCAAGACCTGAAATAATGTTCGGAGATTTTGCAAATGTTCGGCTTTTGTCTTTCCGGAGATCGCAATATCGTCCAGATAGTTCGCAGCAGTAGGGACCGACGCACAAATAGTTTGTAAATATTGCTGAAACAATGCAGGTGCGGACGCACACCCGAAAGGCAGTCTTTTGAAGCGATACAAGCCAAGATGCGTGTTTACCACCAAGACGCGCTGGGATTCTTCGTCCACAGGTATTTGCAAGTACGCATCTGCTAGGTCCAACTTTGAAAAATATTTTCCCGGGCACGGTCTGTCAAAAAGGTCTTCTGGGCGGGGCAAAGGAAAAGTAGCAGTTACTAGTTGTGGATTCACAGTTGCCTTCAAGTCCACACAAAGTCTCAATTTTCCGGAAGGTTTTGGCAAAATTACTAAGGGTGAGGCCCAGAGAGAAGCCTGCACACGTTCAATTACACCTTGATATTCTAAATCGTTTAATGTTCTTGCGACCTCATCACGCAATGCGTGGGGAACATTGCGCGCTCTGAAGAACTTCGGTTGCGCGTTTGGTTTCAGTTCCAAATGTGCTTCATAGTTCTTAGCGCAACCAAGGCCCGGTGCAAAAATGTCCGCAAATTCTTCACATAGACTAGAAACACTGGCGGAAGGCACAGTCTGAATCACTGAGAGGACCTGATTTACTATAGACAAATTAAACAACTGAAATAAATCTAAACCAAACAAGTTCACTGCAGTAGAAGAACGAGGAACGTAAAATGACACAAGTTTTGTTTGTCCCTTGTATGTTGCAAGAAGGCTGCACTGTCCTAACACTGGTATTTTCTGGCCTGAGTAACTATTGAGCTGAACATTTGCGGCACGCAATGGAGGTTTGCCCAGTTGGTTGTACGTGTCGTGATTGAGCAATGAAACTGCAGCTCCGGTATCGAGCTGGAATGGTATCACTTTGCCTGCAAAGTCTAAGTCTACAAAAAGTTTATTGTCCTGCTGACGACAAAAGCGACTGTGTTGTGCAACTGGAACAGACACCGGGACAGAATCACTTGCGACGTGACGGGACTTCCGTCGACGTCGACGCACACTTTTTGTGGAATGAACACTGTCACCGGACGGGGTGGAATGAACTACATGAATATCCATGGGCGAAGGTTCACGAGCCTGAGTTACGTTGGTTCGATTCCGGCGCGAAGCAAAGGGCCTGGAATTGGCGTGAGTGTCTGATCTGAGCTTTTTCTGGCAAACACTTTGGACATGTCATTTCTTATGACAGTAAAAGCAAATAGCTTGGCGTGACGGGCAATTTTCACGCGAATGTCTAGTTGCACACCGCGGGCATGATTTCACTGCATTAGCTTGCTGACGCGGCGCACGTGTTTGCGAGCTAGGTTGCTGCTGCGCTGACGGGCGCGAGGGCCGCTGAGCATCCCGTGCAGCGGGCCCGGAGGGCCGGTTAATGTGACACACTGCCGGCGAAGTTGCAAATGAGTCCTGAGCAAATCCAAGTGTATCTTGCCTGTCCAATATGTGTATCACTTGTTGAAGGGAGGGATTAACTAGTTTCAAAATCTGTTCCCGTATGCGAACATCAGAAACGTTCTGTGCTATTGCATCACGCACCATAGTATCTGAATAAGGAAGTCCACATTCGCATTCAAACGCACACTCCCTAGTAAGTCCTTGCAATGTCGCAACCCACTCCCTATTAGTCTGACCGGCCATACGTTTTGTACGAAAGAACGTATACCTTTTGGCAACGACATATACTGTTTCCTTGAAATAGGCATCTAAAGCAGACAAAAGTTCTTCGTAGGACAGAGTCACTACGTCGCGCCGGGGAAACAACTTCACTATCACTCGGTAGGTGGACACACCGACACAAGAAAGCAAAAACGGCTGCCGCTCATTACCTTGAATTCTGTAGGCGGCGAGGTGGAAGCTGAAATGGCGGGACTACTCCTGCCAGGACTCTTGGGTTGCGTCAAAGGGTCTGAATTGAGGTGCAACAGCATGTTGTGTCTGCGGTAGCGAGGAAGCGGCGGCGGCCGCATCGGTGTGCAGCGCACGTTGACCCTGGACGAGCTGTCCAAGAGCATCCAATAACGCCTGCGTCTGCTGATTCTGCAAGCGATAAAATTCGGACAGTACATCTGGAGATTGTGGCGAAGCCATGACACAAAGAAATTAGGGCAAAGTAAAACACAAGATCCTTTGTAGACTCGTCGCCATGTGATGTGTCGGCAGCTGGGCCAACACCTTGTAAATAGAGGTGGCTTAAAGGGCACGCGAGACTAACGCAGACGGGCGTGAAGTACTGGAACAGGATACGTAATTAATGCTATGAAGAAAAGAACAGAGCTTCTCATATACTTATCTTTAATGTCTTCTTGTACATCTCTATGGTGAACACAAGTGAGACTCTAATTACAATCACTGTAAGGCTAATGGCGCCTTGCTAGTTCGTAGCCATTAACTTGGCTGAAGGCTGTTCTGTCTCTCGGCTAATGAGAGAGAGAGGCTTCGTACGTCTAGTCGCTAGCTCTGTCGTCCGTACAACTGGGCTGGTTCGAGTCAGTCTCTCGAGACCTGCCTTGTGGTGGCGCTAGGTTTGCGATCACACAGTGGCGACACGCGGGTCCGACATGTACTACAGGACCGCGGCCGATTTAAGCTACCACCTAGGACGTGTGGTGTCTGGCTGTGACACCACATAGACAGTATGCCAGACAGCAAGTAAAGCAAAATTTGGGAAGACCAATGAAGAGACGGCGTGACCAATTTTGAACTAGACGGAACAGACTGAAAGGTCCTACCCCAGTGTAGACAATGATGTTTGCATGGATGGTTTTTCTTGGATTTGTGCTGACTGAAAGACCATGTCTCTGTCCTCAGAATCTGCACTAGGTTCCTTCTAAAGGCATATTCCGTGATACTGGCCAGTAATTTTGTCCTTCCGATCTTTTCTCATTTTTGTATACTGGGATGACCTGCACTTTCTTCTCGTGAAATGTCACTTTCCATGTCCCATAAATGTTCGATGGAATTATTGTCAGGCGATCTTGGTGGCCAAATCATTGGCTCGAATTGTCTGGCATGTTCTTCAAAACCAAACCCACAGAATTATCGCCCAGAGAGAGGGCGCATTTTCATCCATAAAAATTTCATAAATATTTGGGAACATGAAGTCCACAAATGGCTGCAAATGGTTTCCAAGTAGCCGAACATAATTATGGCGACACAATCAGCTTCTAGGGGTCTTGTTGACAGCTTCCGACAATGCCTTGTTGGTGCCACACTCAGACCCTACCATCAGCTTTACCAACTGAAATCGGGATTCACATGACCCGACCACAGTTTTACAGTGCTCGGGATCCAACCGATTTCGTCACGAGCCCATTAGAGGAGCTGCAGGTGATGTTTCGCTGTTAGGATGGGCTCTCGCCGCACTGTTCTCACTGATACCTTCGTCTTACATCACATGTTGATTTCTGTCATTATTTCACGCAGTGCTGCTTGTGTGTTAGCACTGACAATCCACGCAAAATCCTTTGCTCTCGGTCATTAAGTGAGGGTCGTCGGCCATTGCGGTGCCCTTGGTGAGAGGTAATACTTGAAATTTTGTATTCTGGACGCACTCTTGACACTGTGGATCTCAGGATATTAAATTTCCTAGCGATATTCCGAAATACAAGGTCCTTGGCACATAGTTCAAACAACCATTCCGAGTTCAAAGTCTATTAATCATCTTCGTGCTGAGATAGTCACGTCGGAATCCTTTTCACGTGAACCACCTCAGGGCAAATGACATCTCTGCCAATGTGCTGCTCTTTTATGCTTTGTGTACGGGATACTACCGCCATCTGAATATGTGGATATCATCATCCCATGACTTCTGTCACATAAGTGTGTTTGTTACTAGCTGCTCTCCGAGGTATTATCAGCAGATAAACAATAATTTGTAAGAATATGACAATGCCGAAACGCACCACCTAAGCGTATGCCCCATCACGAAAGTTATATATTGGAGGTCTTACGGCGCGATGCGGAAAAAAAAAATAATAAAAGTGTGGTGTCACAGCCAGACACCACACTTGCTAGGTGGTAGCCTTTAAATCGGCCGTGGTCCGTTAGTATACGTCGGACCCGCGTGTCGCTACTATCAGTGATTGCAGACCGAGCGCCGCCACACGGCAGGTCTAGAAAAGACTTCCTAGCATTCGCCCCAGTTGTACAACCGACTTTGCTAGCGATGGTTCACTGACAAAATACGCTCTCATTTGCTGAGACGATAGTTAGCATAGCCTTCAGCTACGTCATTTGCTACGACCTAGCAAGGCGCCATGTTCAGTTACTATTGATATCGTAAATAATGTACAGACAAGAGCTACGTTCAACATTAATGGATTAAAGTTAAGTATTCCACCAGCTACATCCTTTATTTTCTAGTCTAAATTCCTTGTCCTGTTCCAGACCTCACGCCAGCCTGCGTGAGCTAAAACGCGTGCCTTTCGACTTCCTCTATAATCCTGGGTTGTCTCTCCTGCCAATCCACAACAAAAAGAACATCACGTTTTGAAATGCTGGAAAAAGCTGATAAAACTAATGTGGCTCGCAGGTCTCTTGTTTACTTCTCGGAAACATTTGTAAGCAGGCTGTTTCTGTTTTCTTATTGGTAACGCCACGTAGCGCTCTGTATGAGAGTCGCTGGCTGTGCTGTGTGCAGTCTGTGGCTGGTTGGCATTGTAATACATTCACGTATTTACATACATTTCATAACTCTTAAAGTACGATTCTTGGTTTCCAACAACCTTTTTCACAAACCAGAGTCCCTAACCACTACTCATTATTCCTTACCTTATTCGTCGACTCTTCTTAAATATTTCATCATAATAAATACATATCATAATAAACATTCCTCAACAGCATAATACACATCGTCTTCGTAATATTAACATCATAAAAACTCAGCCAAATCTCAAAAACGTTGTAGCTTTCTGCAATAATGTCAAAACCTAAAAAATATTCTCTGCTCATTTCAATAGTGTCATCTACCTCAAACGTACTTTACAATCATGCTCCCTTACCAAATACATCATTCAAAGCTCTCATAGTATCACAATGGTTCCGAAAAAATATGAACAGTTCACAAAGTACAGACAAAATACAATTTCATAAGTGTGAAGTTATCCAACTGTGTAATTGCGTAAACATGTGTCACTGACGTAGTAAAAAAAATGTTTATCCCTCAGTTAAATGATCAGATAGCTGTGTAATTTGTGTGTTAGAGAAATGTGGTACCGATGTGTAAAGTTGTATAAGCAAGTACCATATTAGCTAGGGCTCCTTGTGCTTGCCAAACAGATGGTACACAAAGTAAGCGTGTACCACGCTGAGGATTAATGTAATTATACCCTCAGGTGTTACATATTACAGCAATGGAATGAAATGTATCACGGAAAACTTTCTTTGTATCTTTGTGAGTCGAAAATCTTTAAAAATAAATGTTTTAAGTACAAAATTCATCACTCAAATGCGTGTCCTGTAGCGCTAAATGTGCGTCTTGCTGTAAGATAATCTCTGTGGAAGTGTCGTAGTTATCGTCCTCCGAAAGCTAAGTTCTGCAGAAGTCAATGTACTTACTTCATGATAAACAAAAGTGAAACGCTTTGCGTATAGATATCTTACTTATTACGCTTATTGCCGTGATGCAGAAAGTACTGTGCTGTAACGTATTGTTGTGCTACGGAAAAGGCAGTCTCATTGTAGCTATACCACAAAAGTTACTACTAAAACATGTTTTTCTTTCCGGAATAATACAGAAAAACTGTGCAGATAAAAAAACAGAAACACTGCAAAAGCAACATTGTAAATTGTCACTCATTAGTAGCGTCGTGATAAAATCGTGTAGCTGTCACATAAACTAACCACTATGTCATTTGGTATCTCACTGAAAGTACTTTAAATCCAGAATTTATTTTCAAGTAAACCAAAATGTTGCATTAAAATCTCATTAGCAGTACCAGTATATGTCCTAAGTATGTAAGCCTGATAGTCGTTACGTAATCGTGCAACTAACAAGCAAGAATGTACACACAGAGTAACACTGTGTCGTCTGTTCACTATAACAATGAACTCGTAACTACTGTCTAAATATGTATCCTAGGTTCTAGATTGGATAGTGAACTTCAAACACTGTTGCATGTTAAAAGTTTCTAAGTCTAACAAAGCATACTAGTAATGTAAAGTGAAAAATTATATGGTGAAGACTAAGTTAAAAAGCAGATTATCTCTCAATAAGCGGTTTTATATGTGAAGTGTGGCGAAATCCTTTACTCTTCATAGTACTCAGAGTTTGAACTTGAATGCAATTGTCATGCGGTATACGTCGGTAAAGAATACTGGAATTTTTCTCGAGGTTAGCGTCAATGTTATTTTTCTCTGAGGCAGCTGGTGGACGTGGCTGCCTGCGGTGCGAGTCATTGTCTGTCTCTTTGTTGGCGTGCGTCGTTACAGGGATTAGGAGACCTAACTTCTACAAATTCACCTTGTCGAGAGGGCCCTGCCCTGTTTGAAGCTCGCCAGTTCTGATGGAATTCAGGTCTGTCGTTTTGTCGGTAGTTTACATGGTTTCTTGTTTGTCGGTCATGTGATGGAGAATTTCTCCCGGAATCGTAACTGCGTGGTGGACCGTTGCATCTGAAGTTATTCTGTCTCTCTTGATAATATTTGTTTTTGTTCCCATATTGTCTGTTTCTGTGGTAATCTCTGTCATATTTCTTACTACGGAAATGCGATCTTTCTCTGTAACTATTATTACTCTGCCAGTGGTTGTTATATGGGTGGTGTCTGTATTGGTCACGATTTGCGTTGTAAGAATGGTCTTGTCATGTCCAGTTATTGTTTCTGTCGTCACGGAATTGTGACGGATGTGACCTGTAGTGTTTGTTTTCCTGTTTTCGCATCCCCCGACTGACTGTGTCAATTTCTAATTCTTGTAAGACTCCCTGAAAAGCTTCAATGTCGTCTTTGCAACGTCCTGCGAAAATAATATTTCTTAAATGTTCAGGTAATTTGATTAAGCAAATGCGGATGAGTTCTGACGGGCTGTATGGGTTTGACAGGTACTGATTCTTGCGCAACATGTCTTCAAAATATTTCACAAGACTGGAAATTTCAGATTGTTCGAAATGTTTCATCATTATGATGCTATGTTTTACTGGGTCTTGTGTAGCTTGAGACCAATATGCTGAGAGGAAGGCATGGTAAAATTCTCCTTCACTGTGACAATCGTGAATGACCGATCGCATTCTTACAGCTGGTTCATTCTCTAAGTAGCCACATATAAATTCTAATCTGTGCTCTAATGACCAGTTGGGAGGAAAACAATGAGAGAATTGATGGAGCCATGCTTGTGGATGAATGTCGTTGCCAGAATTCTTAAATGTTTTGAATTTACGTGTAGTAATGAACAGCTTATAGTCAAAATCATCATGTCGGCGATTCGCACATCGCTCATTGTTACGTCGTTTCGGCGGTTCCATTTCAAAATCCAATGCGCCTTGCCAATTTCTTTCATAATTTCCGAAGTGTCCTATGTTATTATTTTGTGGTTGTTCCGTATTTCTATGTCCCTCTTCCCGTACTGGAGCGCGAGTGTCCTCTGTAATATGTAATTCTTGTATTACTTGTGCCAACTGATCTTGTACTTCCCGGATTTCTATTTTGTACTGTGTATTGATTTGATTTTGATTTTGTTTGAATTTTCTAATTTGTTCGTACTCTTTAGTGTCCGTGAAGGCTACAGGTCTTGTGTCATTCAGATCATCATCTACCTTTGTAGATAAGTTAGTGAACTGATCTGAAAGTTCGGCTACTTTATCCGATAGTGAAATTATTTCCTCTGTGTGTTTTTGTGAACCAAGTTTCAGAGTGTCCATTTGTGTTGAAATCGTATCTACTGTGTCCTTTAAGTCTTCCTGAGTTTTTGCAAGTTGCGTAACCGAAACGGTAGATGCAACTGAGTCAAATTTAGCTTGCAAGGTGTCGTGATTTTCATGAACAATTGTTTGCAGTTCTTTTATGGCTCCTTCGTGATTCTGTAATGCATTTTCATGACGCGAAAAAATAGGTTGGAAATGGTCACAAATTTGTGTTTTTGCGTAATTACAGACTTTCTGACATTTCCATTCAATGTTATGTAACTCAGTAGTTAAATCTTCACGTGTTTGTTCAAGTGTGGTGTCTAACTTACGAAGATTTTGTTCCATTGTGTCTAACTTTTGAAGATTTTTTTCCATTGCGTCTAACTTTTGAATCTTTTGCTGTGTTTGTCCCTGATTTTGTTCCATCGTGTCTACTTTTGAAGATTTTGTCCCATTTGTTTCTGATTTTGTTCAAGCGTGGTGTCTAACTTTTGTAGCCTTTGTGCCATTTGTTGCATTAACTGTAATAACAGTGCACTGGTGTCTGAAACATGTTCCTCAGTGCTATTCGGCAGTGCATTTGAACCGGCAATATTCGCATTTTGAAAAGCTGAAAATGTGTCTTGATTTATTCGAGAAAACGGCGAGGACGCAAAACCTGAATCTACAGTATTTGCAAGATTGTGTCTTGTCATTTCGGAATCCTGAGGCGAGCTGTTGCCGACCGATCGATCGATAATGCTTCCCTGTTCACTAATTGTTTCACTGCCTAGACCATTATTTGCAGCCCGCTCCATTTCCCTATCCTCAATTACCAAATTACTACTCTGAACATTAGTTAATTTATTACATGGTGGCGCTAACACACTGCTTTTGTTTTCACTGTCATTTCTCAGTTTACTTTGGAGCCTAGTATTACGTTTTTTACTGGCCATTATTGTCACAATATTTCACGCAAACACAGAAAAGCACAATTTGGAGAGCAAAAATAAGAGAACACAATAACATAGCACTGAAAATAATATCCACTTAATTGCAAGCGCAGCTGCTAAATACTTCGTGCAAATCTACATGCATGCCACAACTGTTTTACTGTACAACAATGAAAGACTGCAACTACAAAGGAGATTCTCTCTACAATTACGCGCTAGCAATAAACAAAAGCTACACTAATTACACAAACTACAAGAAAAAATGGCCCATTACCTGTCAGCATGTCAAGAGTCAGCACTGTCTTTGCGTTGGAAGGACAACGCTACTTCTTCAAGACTGCATGGAAATCCACTACTTCCGTGTGCATTGTCTTTTGCTGCTCAGACTTTGAGAAAAGAAACGGCAGTTTTACTGTGATGAATGATCAGGACTGTCTTTATGGACTGTGAGAAAATTTTAGCTTTTCACCAACGTTGTATTAATAAGTGTCTGCATTTGATATCTTTCTTATTGTAATTATGAAAAATTTTTTTCAAATCTGTATTGGCCAGTGCCCAAAACAATTTGTAAAATTTTTTGTGGGGAGCATGGGGGCTATGTAAGTAGGCTGTTTCTGTTTTCTTATTGGTAACGCCACGTAGCGCTCTGTATGAGAGTCGCTGGCTGTGCTGTGTGCAGTCTGTGGCTGGTTGGCATTGTTGTAATACTCGGCATTGCAGCGTTGGGCAGTTGACTGTTAACAGCGCGTAGCGTTGCGCAGTTGGAGATGAGCCGCCAGCAGTGGTGGATGTGGGGAGAGAAATGGCGGAGTTTTGAAATTTGTCATGAACTGCTATGTATATTATGATTTTTCAACACTATTAAGGTAAATACATAGTTTGTTCTCTATTAAAATCTTTCATTTGCTAACTATGCCTATCAGTAGTTGGTGCCTTCCGTAGTTTAAATCTTTTATTTAGCTGGCAGTAGTGGCGCTCGCTGTATTGCAGTAGTTCGAGTAACGAAGATTTTTGTGAGGTAAGTGATTTGTGAAAGGTATGGGTTAGTGTTAGTCAGGGCCATTTTCTTGTAGGGATTATTGAAAGTCAGATTGCGTTGCGCTAAAAATATTGTGTGTCAGTTTAAGCACAGTCATGTATAATTGTTCAAAGGGGACGTTTCACATTTTTACGTCATCAAGTAGTGAATTAAAAGATGTACCTGCAAAGTGAGTAAATAATTTTACGACTGAACGCGACATGCTTGCTACCGGAAATTTATGTCCTTTTGCCTATGGAGAGCCAGAAATCTCCTGCAATATGTCCCCGTAAACAACGTTCCGAGACGGTTCTATCCCACAGAGTACTTGTGTCCAGATTATAATAAAAGTTCACCAAATTTGGCTGAAATAGTTCTAGGATAACCTTTTATCCGCGGCTTTGCCTACAAGTGCGTATGTCAGATCTATGTCATATATATTTAACATATTTTGCGAGTATATGTTCACACATTCCATATGTATCTTTTGCGAATTTTGCCCTGCAATTTCGTTTGCACTCAAACCAATGTTTATGACGTAGTATCTCCTGAACTATGAGTCATACAGTTATATAATTTTGCTGGTACATTCAGTGGTACATGTGGGTGCTGTCTACGAAATTCTTTTGAATAGAGTTAGTAGTAAAGCAGTAATAAATTAAGACGTCATGTATGATGCGGCAGTTTTCACGAATCTCAGTGTTTACGACGTCATCTCTCCTGAACTATGTGTCGCAAAATGACATGTTTCTCTAGGTACATTCAGTGACGTATGTGGATACTGTCTGCAAAATGTGTGCTAAAAGAGTTAGTAGTACAGAATTAATAAATTTAAAGGCCATGCGTGATGCTGCAGTTCTTCACCTATCTCGGTATTTGAGTCAAACCTCTTGAACTACGTGTCTTACAACGATATAATTTTGCAAGTACTTCCATTAGTGTATGTGGCTAATGTCTGCAATAAGTGTTGCGAAGACAGTTAGTAAGAAGGAATTAATAAATTAAAACATCATGCATCATATGACAATGTTAATGAGTGCATAGCGCAAATCTAGTAAGCGATATTTTTTCCCCCTTTCATCATTTCGTATCACCGAGAAAAATATTTGATATTGGGTATAAAGTTTGTTGCAAGTTACTTAATGCTCTGATTCTCAAGAGCAGGAAGGTTAAAGTATTAGTATTCACATATCGTGAGTTGCATTACTTTTTTTATACCCACAGGTAGCCTACGTGTCAATTCACGGTAAGAACTACCTACATAACAAATTTCATCCACATCCGTCCGCTCCGGCCGTTTCAGCATAAAGGAGTAACACACACACACACACACACACACAATTCAGAAGATATTGTACTTATACACACATCAAAAGAAGTTTTGCATCACGTCGCTTCCCAGAACTCCTGAAGATACACGTTGACTGTGGATATTGTATCACAGACACAGTCCCTTTGAATGTTCAGTGATGTCAGTAAACACACCCAAAGATGAAAACAACCATGCATGGGCAGCAGCTATTAGACCGAGGGGGGGGGGGGGTTCCTACAGTCGATCAGTTCTAGGCATTCCACCAGGAAGGGGGTACTCCGCTCGTGTTGTCTGTAGTTCGACCATGCCTAGACGGTCAATACCGCGTTTCGAACGGGTCCGCATTGCTACTTTGTGCCAGGAAGGGTTCTCAACAAGGCAAGTGTACAGGTGTCTTGAAGTGAACCAAAGCGATGTTGTTGGGACAAGGAAGAGATACAGAGAGACAGGAACTGTAGATGACATGCCTAGCTCAGGCCGCCCAATGGCTACTACTGCACTGGATGACCACTACCTACAGAATATGGCTCGGAGGAACCCTGACAGCAACGCCACCATGTTGAGTAATGCTTTTCGTGCAACCACAGAACGTCGTGTTACGACTCACACTGTGCAGAAAAGGGTGCATGATTCGCAACTTCACTCTCGACGTCCATCTTTGCAACCGCGATACCATGCAGCATGGTACAGATGGGCCCAACAACATGCCGAATGGACCGCTCAGGATTGGCAACACGTTCTCTTTAACGATGAGTGCCGCATATGCCTTCAATCACACAATCGTCGGAGAGGTGTTTGGAGCAACCTGGTCAGTCTGAACGCCTTAGACACACTGTCCAGCAAATGCAGCAAGGTGAAGGTTCCCTGCAGTTTTGGGGTGGCATTATGTGGGACCGACTTACGCTGCTGGTGTTCATGGAAGGCGCCGCAACGGCCGTACGATACATGATTGCTACACCCCGATCGATAGTGCAACCATATCGGCAGCATATTGGCAAGGCATTCGTCTTCATGGATGACAGTTCACGCTCCCATCGTGCACATCTTGTGAATGACTTCCTTCAAGACAACTGCATCGCTCGATTAGTGGCCAGCATGTTCTCCAGACATGAACCCTGTCGAACATGCCTTGGATAGATCTAAAAGGGCTGTTTATGGACTACGTGACCCAGCAACCACTCAGTGGGATCCAAGCCAAATCGCTGTTAAGGGGTGGGACAATCTGGACCAACAGTGCCTTGATGAGCTTGAAACAACATGCAATGTGATGTTATCATGAGCAACCGGGGTGATGCAAAACACTTTTTGCTGTGTGTATATAATATCGTGTTACAACTCAAACTGTGCACATTGGAACTCTATTCAGGCATAGTTTGGTCTTATCAGACTACGTGTAAGCATCCAAATGTTCGGTATAAAGTGTCTTCGTGTAATTTAACATATAACTTTTCAGTACTGTAAATGTCGCTGCGAGAGAACATACGATTATCATCCACTCGCTGCAAGGACACCGTATTTTATTAAATACACTCCTGGAAATTGAAATAAGAACACCGTGAATTCATTGTCCCAGGAAGAGGAAACTTTATTGACACATTCCTGGGGTCAGATACATCACATGATCACACTGACAGAACCACAGGCACATAGACACAGGCAACAGAGCATGCACAATGTCGGCACTAGTACGGTGTATATCCACCTCTCGCAGCAATGCAGGCTGCTATTCTCCCATGGAGACGATCGTAGAGAGGCTGGATGTAGTCCTGTGGAACGGCTTGCCATGCCATTTCCACCTGGCGCCTCAGTTGGACCAGCGTTCGTGCTGGACGTGCAGACCGCGTGAGACGACGCTTCATCCAGTCCTAAACATGCTCAATGGGGGACAGATCCGGAGATCTTGCTGGCCAGGGTAGTTGACTTACACCTTCTAGAGCACGTTGGGTGGCACGGGATACATGCGGACGTGCATTGTCCTGTTGGAACAGCAAGTGCCCTTGCCGGTCTAGGAATGGTAGAACGATGGGTTCGATGACGGTTTGGATGTACCGTGCACTATTCAGTGTCCCCTCGACGATCACCAGTGGTGTACGGCCAGTGTAGGAGATCGCTCCCCACACCATGATGCCGGGTGTTGGCCCTGTGTGCCTCGGTCGTATGCAGTCCTGATTGTGGCGCTCACCTGCACGGCGCCAAACACGCATACGACCATCATTGGCACCAAGGCAGAAGCGACTCTCATCGCTGAAGACGACACGTCTCCATTCGTCCCTCCATTCACGCCTGTCGCGACACCACTGGAGGCGGGCTGCACGATGTTGGGGCGTGAGCGGAAGACGGCCTAACGGTGTGCGGGACCGTAGCCCAGCTTCATGGAGACGGTTGCGAATGGTCCTCGCCGATACCCCAGGAGCAACAGTGTCCCTAATTTGCTGGGAAGTGGCGGTGCGGACCCCTACGGCACTGCGTAGGATCCTACGGTCTTGGCGTGCATCCGTGCGTCGCTGCGGTCCGGTCCCAGGTCGACGGGCACGTGCACCTTCCGCCGACCACTGGCGACAACATCGATGTACTGTGGAGACCTCACGCCCCACGTGTTGAGCAATTCGGCGGTACGTCCACCCGGCCTCCCGCATGCCCACTATACGCCCTCGCTCAAAGTCCGTCAACTGCACATACGGTTCACGTCCACGCTGTCGCGGCATGCTACCAGTGTTAAAGACTGCGATGGAGCTCCGTATGCCACGGCAAACTGGCTGACACTGACGGCGGCGGTGCACAAATGCTGCGCAGCTAGCACCATTCGACGGCCAACACTGCGGTTCCTGGTGTGTCCGCTGTGCCGTGCGTGTGATCATTGCTTGTACAGCCCTCTCGCAGTGTCCGGAGCAAGTATGGTGGGTCTGACACACCGGTGTCAATGTGTTCTTTTTTCCATTTCCAGGAGTGTATATACTGTTCAGATACACGTAAAAACGTTTCGGCAATGAAATCACATCGAAACCAGTATTAGATTAATCAGTACAACAGTGCAATGTTACGCAACAGCTCCTCCAGTGCATGTGATAGTTTGGGCCGTCAAAATAGTAAGTGAGCAAGCGACTTACACCAAGTATATCACACAATTATCCATGATAGCAACTCATGGAAAACAATCTGCATCCCGCACAAGCTGTGGCATCAATAACAACAATGAGGCACAGCAAAACACCAGCAGAAGACAACACTCGACTTCGATTTCTGCCTGCCCACTACACAAGCCCTCCCCTCCAAACGCTGGTACCAAGGTAGTCGTTCAAACGACAGAACAGTGAACAAAACGATTCTAGGTTAATTTAGTCTAAGACGTGTGATATGATGATGAGCAAAACGCGTTGCAGTATGTGACATCAAACGTATAACAAACAAATATGACAGCTAGAAAAAAAAACTACAATATTTTTTTTCATTATATGATATGCTTACTTCAACGTGTCTAATTGTTAGTCTAGGCGACAGTGAAAATACTGATACAGCAGTATCCTCGCTTGCAAATTGATTTTTTAATGTGCAAATGAATATTTATTGCTTATGTGTATTATCTTCAGTTGCAGGCCAACACAGATCCACGAGGGATTGATAGGAATGTTAGGATCCGTTTATCGCTTTTTCACGTGGCTAATACAACTAGGACTTTGTACTAGAGTTTTCGCCAGGATCTTGATGTGAAATTTTGTATGCTTAATACATTGCTCTTCTTAGGGATGCACTATTTGTTCAAAGTTTCCTCTTTCAGTTGTATGCAAGTTTATAGTAGCCTCTGCTTTTACAGTACTCTCGAACTGATTACATTAAACTAAGATAGGGCTTTTCGATATTTTACTGCTTTACTTGGTACATAATTTATTATTTGTGGCGCGATTTATAACGTCTCTCGAGTTTAGCAACAATAACTATTCCGCGTTTGCCGCATCTATACATTCTCATTACGTCTTAGTGACTGTCAGGTTTGCTATACGTAATTGTTGTTCTAGCTTACTAGATGACACTTTTGCCTTTAGTAACAATCGTTTTTATAACAGCATCATAGTCGTTAATTCGTTTCTCATTGTCGGCACTCAAAATATATGTTCTGTTTGTAAGCAGGAGGACTAAAATACTTTCTTGTGTGGAGCGTTGGGTTCGTTTTTCGAGGCAGTTGTCAGACAGCCTTTGTTTTCTTATCGCCAATAGCTTATGTCTAGTTTTCCGGGACGATATTGGGTACGCTAGACTTACCAGCTATTACCGTATGATCACTATTTTTCCACGACGTCGAAGTCAGTTCCCTAAACGACTCTGCGAATATATATCTGAATCTATTGGTCAGTACTCAGCGTAACTATGCTGCAAATCTTCATCTGTGCAGAGATCTCGAGCGAGCCATCTTCTCCACAGCCGAAAATGTCCAGAAAGAGCTAGGAGTGATCACAAGCCCCGGCGACTGTCTTTAGGGCCGATATTAGTAACGATCTGCAGCTGACTGCAACGTGTGATCACAGTTCTCCTCAGGGATGCATCTTCCTCCTGGGGGATAATTTCTTTAGAGGCAAAGGCCAACCACATGTCTGGGTTGTTTGCATCCGTGTCGCTACTTCCCTGAGATGGACCATTGCCGCTTCTAACAATGGGACTACGTTCGTTCGTTCACTCATCTAATTCCGTATGTCCCACAGTGAAGCAGAGCCTTTAAGAATATGGAAGGAGTCGCGTTACACATTAAAGAATTGAAGCAGCTGTTACAAGCTGCATAAATAATTAAATATTAGTAAACTGCTACAAACTTACAGAAATAAATTTTCTAACAACAATGAAACGCTCTGCTAAACCCACAGGACAGGACGGGTTGTTTAAGTTTTGGAAGGGGGCCAAAATAAGCGGCTGTCAGTTACACTCGAACATACATTTTATTTCATCAAACATTACATGGGCCAAGAAAATATTTTTTTATATAAAAAGACACAGCGTTAGTTTTGGAACTTAATTAGCGGCTGAATGCGCCGTACAATCTCACGCCTTAAGGGCAAGACCATTTTAATTTGCAAACGGTTGAAAGCCAATAACTTAAAACTCAACCAAAATCAGAAATTTAAAAGGCAAAGTCTTGCCTTAAGACAGTTTCTTAATTAGGCTGAAGGCCCAAAGAATCTGACACTTTCAGACCAAAGCTTAAATTCAAAATCAGCTGAAGGCCCAACACTTAAGACTAATTAATATTAATCTTAAAAATACCAAAGGCTTTACATAAAATAGTTCTTAAATTATGCTGAAGGCCCACACCATCTGACACCTTAATGGCAAAACAACCGTAATCTAAAAATCAGATAGAAGCCATACAAGTACAAACAACAAGGACAAACAAGAAAAGGCTGTACACCCAAGAGCGCTCAGAAGTTCCGAGGGTCGGCCTGGAATTCAAACACTAACGCTCGCTGAGGTGAGACCGGCAGTCTGCACAACCATTGTCAATCGGCCCAACCGACGACCTGTCGACGGACCCACCGACAAGATAACCTCCGCTTCACCCGACCAGCACACAACAGGGAGTTCAATGGAACAACGTAGAAGGTATTGGCGCCCACAACCAAACATTGATGCATCAAACTACACACCGTGCTGGACAGCGAAAACACGATGAAGAAAATACGCTGCCTGAATTTACGTCAGGTCAGGTAACCGGAATGTCAGGTAATCGGAATGTTAACGGCCACAAGGCAGAAGATTCCGCTGGTGAACTTCAATTCAAATAACCAAGTACAGTTAAACTCCACCAGAGGGTGGCTAAAATTGGCCAACTTGGAAACACACCTTGTTGCTAGTGGGAATATCCCAATAGCCGACAACGAACCCCAAACGACACACTCTGAACAGTCGTGACTTAAGTCAAAACTCAACTGTTATGTCCAGGATCGGTGAGCCACGAACCTCACTGCAATGGCAACAGCACCAAACACTCCGACACTGCGAAGAGGCCAACAAAGGGCCCGGCCAAACTACGTGCCGCGGAGATTTCCTCGCTGCTCCACCCCCACCGACAAACTGCCCGCACACAGCCCATCCGGAAAGTATAATCGCCAGCCAAAGATAGTCCAAGGTGCGGATACCGATACACACCGCTGCTGCCACCCACGGAAACAGAGGATAACAGCATAATCGCGATAACTGCTGGAGACTAAACACAGAATAGCAACCAAGGTTTAATCCAATGCATAGCATGAGCCAGCCATGGCTCAAGTAATAATCAGATAATTTGTAGATTGAATGGCTAATAAGAAATATTTTTCGATTCTACATCTACTTCTACATCTATATCGATACTCCGTAATCCACATTATGGCGCGTGGCGGAGGATACCACGTACCACTATTAGTCATTTCCTTTCGTTTTCAGCTCGCAAATAGAACGAGGGAAAACCGACTATCTACATGCCTCCGCATCAGTCAAAATGTCTCGTATTTTAGCTTCGTGACCAGTGCAGGATAGTGGCAACAGAATCATTCTGCAGTCAGCTTCAAATACCGGTTCTCTAAATTTTCTCCCCTCTAGGAATTCCCATTTGAGCTCCCAAAAACTTCCTACCACTAGTTTGTTGTTCGAACCCATCAGTAACAAATCCTGCAGTCCGCATCTAAATTGCTTCGAGGTCTTCCTTTAATCCGACCTGGTACGGATCCTAAACAATGGAGAAATATTGAAGAATAGGTCGCACTACCGTCCTATATTTGGGCTCCTTTACAGATGAACCAGAGTTTCTATAATTCTCACAATAAAAAAAAGTCAACCAACGTCCTCTCCAACCACAGTCCTCACATGGTCGTTCCATTTCATATCGTTCTGACACGTTAAGTCCCGATACTTTAACGACTTAACAGTGCCGAGCGAGACATTGCTATTGCTGTATCCTAACAGTTGTTTGTTGTTGTGGTCTTCAGTATGAAGACTGGTTTCATGCAGCTGTCCATGCTACTCTAACCTGTGCAAACCTCTTCATCAAACTAGCAACTACTGCAACCTACATCGTTTTGCATCTACTTACTGTATTCATCTCTTGGTCTCCCTCAACGATTTTTATCCTCCACGCTTCCCTCCACTTCTAAATTGACGATCCCTTTATGCTTCAGAACATGTACTATCAACCGATACCTTCTTCATCAGATATTTTACTGCCCAAATATCAAAACTCATTTTCTACTTTAAGTGTCTCATTTCATAATCTAATTCCCTCAGCATCACCTGATTTAATTCGACTACATTTCATTATCCTCGTTTTGCTTTTTCTTGATGTTCATCTTATATCCTCCTTCACGACACTGTCCATTCCGTTGAGCTGCTCTTCCAAGTCCTTTGCTGTCTCCGACAAAGTCACAATGTCATCGGTAAACCTCATGGTTTTTATTTCTTCTCACTGTGTTTTAATTCCTACTCCAAATTTTCCTTTAGTTTCCTTTACTAATTGCTCAATACACAGATTGAATAACATCGGAGATGGGCTACAACCCTGTCTCATTCTCTTCGCAACCAGTGCTTCCCTTTCGTGCCCCTCGACTCGACTCATAACTGCCATCTGGTTTCTGTACATATTTAAAATAGCCTTTTGCTCCCTGTTTTTTACCCCTGCCATCTCCAGAATTTTAAATAGATTATTCCAGTCAGCATTGTCAAAAGCTTTATCTAAGTCTACAAATGCTATAAACGTTGGTTTGCTTTTTCTTATACTATCTTCAAAGATAAATAGTAGTGTTCCTACATTTCTACGGAATCCAAACTGATTTTCCCCGACGTCGGCTTCTACCACTTTTGCCATTCCTCTGGAAAAAAATCGTGTTAGTATTATGCAACCGTCACTTATTAAACAGTAATTCGGTAATTTTCACACCTGTCAACACCCGCTTTCTTTGGGATTGGAATTATTATATTCATCTTTCTGACCAGATGGAAGAGTTTTGACATGGCTGGCTCTCCCAAGGCTATCAGTAGTTCTAATTGAACGTTCTCTACTCCTGGGGCCTTGTTTCGACGTAGGTATTTTAGTGCTGTGTAAAATTCTTCACGCAGTATCATATCTCCCATTTCATATTCATCTACGTCCCCTTCCATTTCCATAATATTGCCCTCAAGTAGATCTCCCTTTACCTATTCTTTCCAACTATCTGCTTTCTCTTCTTTTCTTAGGACTGGTTTCTCATATGGGCTCTATATTCATACAGGGGGTTCTCTTTTCTCCAAATGTCTCTTCATTTTTCCTACAGGCGACATCTATCTTACCCCAAGTGATATACGTATGCTTCTACATCCTTCCATTTGTCTAGAACCATACCTGCTTAGGCAAACTGCACTTCCCCTCGATCTCATTTTTGAGAAGTTTTACTGCATTTTTATATTTTTTCCTTTCATCATTTAAATTCAATGCCTCTTTCGTTACCTCAGGATTTCTAATAGCCCTAGTCTTCTTTACCTACTTGAGCCTCTGCTGCCTTCAGCATTACGTCTCTCAAAGTTACCCATTCTTCTTCTACTGTCGTCGTTTTCCCCTGTTCTTGCCAGTCGTTCCCTACAGCCTCTGGCGTTTTCAGTTTATTCAGCTCCCGTCTCCTTAAATTTATGCCTTTTACAGTTTCGTCACTTTTAATCTACAGTTCAATAAATTGTGATCAGAGTCCACATCTGCCCCTGGAAATGTCTTACAATTTAAAATCTGGTCCTTGAATCCCTGCCTTACCATTATATAGTCTATTTGAAACCTTCCGGTATCTCCAAGCCTCTTCCACTTACACAGTCTAAGCCTCATTTCATTATTTTTAAACCATGTGTCAGCTATGATTAAGCTATGCGCCGTGTAAAATTCTACCCGGTGGTTTGTTCTTCCATTTTCTTATCCCCAGTCCATATTCACCTACTACTTTTCGTTCTCTTTCTTTTCCTACTATCGAATTATGGTCCCCCATTACTATTAAATTTTCGTCTCAACTACCTGAATAATTTTTTTATGTCATCATAAATTCCTTCAATCTCTTCATTATATGCGGACTTAGTTGACATATAAACTTGTACTCCTGTGAGAGGCGTGGGCTTCGTGTCTGTTCACTATGCTGTTCGTAGTAGCTTATCCACGTTCTTATTTTTTTATTCATTATTAAATCTACTCCCGCGTTACTCGTATTTCGTTTTGTATTTATAACCCTTTATTCACCTGACCAGGTCTTGTTCCTCCTGCAACCGTACTTCATTAAATCCCAGCGTATCTAACTTTAACTTATCCATTTCTTATTCTAAGTTTGCTAACATACCTGCCCGATTAAGGGATCCGATATTCCACGCTCCGGTCCATAGAATGCCAGTTTTGTTTCTCCTGGTAACGACGTCCTTCTGTGTAGTCCCCGCCCGGCGATCCGAATCGGGGACTCTTTTACCTCCGCAATATTTTACGCAAGAGGATGCCATCATCATTTAACCATACAGTGAAGCTGCATGCCCTCGGCAAAATTACGGCTGAGGTCTCCCCTTTCCTCCAGCTGTTCGCAGTGTCAGCACAGCTATGCTGGTTTGGTTGACTTCGCAAGGCCAGTTCAGTCAATCATCGAGACTGTTGCCGCTGCGACTACTGAAACGGCTGCTGCCCCTCCTCAGGAACCACACGTTTGTCTGGCCTCTCAACAGATACCCCTCGACTGCAGTTGCATCTACGGTACGTCTACCTGTGTCGCTGAGACACGCAAGCCTAATAACCAACGGCAAGATCCATGATTCATGGAGGGGTGGATCCGAACAGTACGGGTTTGTTTTTCCTATTCATCCGAATTAACTTAAATTTTTCTACATTTAGAGCTAGTAGCCAGTCATCACACTAACTAGGATTTTTTTCTAAGTACTCTTGTATCCCGCTACAGTCACTCAACTTCGACACCTTCCCGTACACCATAGCATCACCAGCAAACAAAGGCAGGCTGCTGCCCACCCTGTCCGAAAGATTATTTATGTATACAGACAATAATAGCCGTCCTATGGAAATTTCTTGGGGCACTCCAAACGATACCCCTGACTCTGATGCTAATTCGCCGATCAGGACAACATACTCGGTTCTATAGTTTAAAAAGTCTTCGAGCCACTCTTATATCTGCGGACCTATTCCATGCTCGTAACTTCTGTAACAGCCTGCAGTGGGGCATCGTGTCAAACGCTTTCCGGAAACTTAGAAATATCGAATTTTACTGTTGCATTCAACCATAGTTGTCACTATATCATGTGAGGAAAGGGCAAGTTGAGTTTCGCATGAGCGAAGATTTTTGAAACCATATTGACTCATGTACATAAGCGTCTCGGTTTCAAGACAACTTATCGTATCTCAACTGAGAATATATTCAAGGGTTTTCCAGCAAACGGACGTTAGTTGTATTTGTCTGTATTTTCATTGGTCCGTTCTTTTACATTTCTTATACACAGGAGTTACCTGCACTTTCCTCCAGTCTCTTGAAATTTTGCACTGGGGTAGAGATTCTCGATAAATGCAAGCTACGTACGGGGTCAATACCGTAGAATGCTCTTTGAGAAACCGGATTGGTATTCCATCCAGACCTGGTGACTTATTAGTTTTCAACACCTTCAGTTGTCTCTCTACCGCATGAATGCTTATTATTATGTCGTCCGGTCGGGAGTCTTTACAATATTGCAGTGCCTGTGTTATTCCGACTTAACGATGTAAAGTTCCATCGGACATCTATGCATTTCCGAAGCAATAAACCCTGCGGCAACTACAGCCGTTATGAAATACATGAAATGTATTTGCAATTGCAAACATGAAGAACCATCAGCTGTGTAATGGAATGAGGATAATGCAAATTCATGCCAGACCGGGACTCGAACCAGGATATCCCGCTAATCGTGAGTGGTAGCCTTACCATTTGTCTATCCGATCACGATTTGCAGAAACACGGCAATTTTTCATATGTCGTCAACTATGTGTCTACAGCCTGTGCTCGTACATCCGTTGTGCATAATCCAATATAGAGTAGTCATTTTACTTGAAAGTCACTTACCCGGTGTCTGCGGATAAACACCTTATTGCAGTGCCTGTGTTATTCCGAATTACAATGTCCGAAGGAACTGTGCATCGTAATTCCTAGTAACGTGCGCTCTGCAGTATTGTATTTATTTGCCGACAACGGGCAAGCGACTTTAAGGTACAATGTATGGGAACATACATAGCGGATGTGCGAGTACGGGTCATACACACGTGGTTGACGAGCGATGTAATATTGGGTCTAGTCGTGAGTTGAACTTGGATTGCCAAATGATAAGGCGACCGCTGGCGATAAGCGAGATATACGGGTTCGAGTCCCTGCCTGGCACGAATTTTCGACTTCATCATTCCATTATACAGCTAATAGTTGTTCGTTTTTACAACTGCAAACATATTTCATGTATACGAGAGTCAGTTAGATGGTCAAACGGCGGTATGTTTTTTACGGTACTCCTGCATAAACGACTTCTTGAATGTGAAATTTAGAACTTCGGCTTTCGTTTTCCTAGCTTCAACTGACGCACCAGACTCGTCAACAAGTGGCTGGACGGAAGCCTTAGACCCACTCAGCAATTTTACTTAGGAGGTGAATTCTCTCCGGCTCTCTGCCAGATCTTTTGCTAAGGTACGACAATGGTAGTAATTGCATACTTCGCACATAGAGCTTTTCACAGGCGCACGAACGTCTGCTAACCCTTGCTTACCGTCATTTCCGCGTCCTCTCTTGAACCGAGAGCACAACAGCGTCTACTTCCTCAGGATCCTCCAAATCTCGTTATTACACCATGGTTGGGTCTTTTCCTTCGTTCATCCACTTACTTAGCACACAATTCTCCAGACTACGATTTATAACCGGCTTAAACTTTGCCCGTAATTCCTCTACGTCCATCTTGCTGGAATTAAGTAATGTCAGTTCGCTAAGTGAGATGCTAGCAACTACGTATCAGCTCTTTCTAGCAGAAACACTCTCCTGTCGTTCTTAACTGATTTACTAACTTTTGTAGCCATAGTTGCTGAAATAACATCATGATCGCTAATCCCTGTTTCTGTACTCAAGTTGTCGATAAGGTCCCGTCTGTTTGTAGCTTCAATATATAAGCTATTTCCATTGACTGGGGCTGCCGAACTAGCTGTTGAAGACAGTTTTCAGAAAACATGTTCAGGAGCATTTTACATGACTGTTGTCTGTACCCCTGCAATATATCCATAGACACCCCAGTCTTTACCCGGTAGGTTAAAATGCCCTACAACTAGTAATGTATGATGTGGGTATTTACTCGCTACTGACCATAGACATCCTTTGAACAACGCTAGAACTGTCACAGTAGAATCGGGTGGCCGGTAGAAATATCCATCAATTAGCTTGGTCTTACCTAGATCTGTTACACGCGGCCAGATAGCTTCAATGTCACACTCAACTTCGACCTCCATAGAAACAACATTTTTGTCAACTGCCATGAACACTCCCCCTCCTATCTTTTAATCTGTCTTTCTGATATACGTTCCATGACTCGCTAAGCATCTCAGAGTTTCCCACTGCGGGTTTCTGCCAGCTCTCGGTCCCGAAAATAATCTGAGTGCGAGTACATTCCTGGAGAGCAGTAAGTTCTGAAATTTTGTTACGAATACTTCGACAATATACTGGTAAAATTATGGCAGTTGTAGTGTCTTTACTCTGAACGCGGTCTCACTTCCCTTTCTGCGTATCAACTGGCGAGTGTTCATCAGAGTATCTGAAACTCCACAAGTACTCTGCTACCTGAGTAGCAGGGGAGTCCTATAAATCCCCAACTGATAACCCAGGTCTAGGAATCTGTACCCAAGATTGTCACAGAGCCGACGAAGCCTTTGGTTGATACCCTCCAGTCTGCTCCGAACCATAGGACCCCGCTGAACTCTGGGAACAATGGTGATAATCGCAAGCCCAGATTGCTCCCGCGTGTGTGGCCATCAGCCTTGACCACTTCTACTAGCCGCCTGTATGAACTAAGCATGGCCTCAGAACGCATGCAACAGGCGTCATTGGTGCCGATGTGAGCCACAACTTGCAGTCGGCTGCACCCTGGCGAATAGCTGCAGACAAGGCCGCCTCCACGTCTCGGATGAGGCCACCTGCCAGACATACATGGTGCACATTGGCTTTCCTTTCAGCCCTGAACGCCATCTGCCTAATGTGCTCTACAACGCGCCTAACTTTGAAGCTCCAGCCCCCCAAACCTAGTGGGCCCCTGCTGAAGGAGTGGACACCTGTCCACCCGCAGGGTAAATAGGAGAGGCCAGAATATTTATCTTCACATTAGTCCTCCGCCACTAGCGACGCAAATGCCTTACTAACCGCCACTCACTCTGCTGTGAGGGCGGGGCCACTGCGTCGGTACACTAGGAAGTGCCTCGGTAGCACAGCCCGTGGACGAAGTGACACACGAGGAGCCCCATGCGACGCACCGTAGTCTCCGCCACCGCTACACCCCAATGTAGAAGCCTAAAGGTGACTGACTGTAGCCAAAAGCGCGGATGCGAACTTCTGCCGATTCCTCCTGCGTCCGCACACAGCATTCACACACATCCCAGCAAGACTAACTCAAGAAGTAAACCATAAAGGCTGCTAGTATCCTAGATATGCAGCTTCCTGCCCTCGTGATGTGTCAACATTGGACGCTGACGCCTCAGTGAGCTACGTAGCTGGCTGTTCAGAACATTGGAAAACTGCGCTACAGACTGGCTTAATTTACACTTACAAAGTGTGAGCCACACCTCTTAAAAGGAAACACGCACAAAATTTAATAAATATGCTACAAGGAAAAGACAAGAAAAAACAAACACTTCCCACTCTGTAGACCGGCATCAGGCAAGAGCTACAGTGGATGGGGATTGTCTATATGTAAGCAGCAACGGGAATGTAGATGCAGAAAGGAAAAAGATAAACACAAGACAGATGAGGGTAAAAGGCAGTATGAAATCACTTGCTCTACCTCAAGAGCAAAATAACTGGTGATGGTCGAAGTAGAGAGGATATCAAATGTAGACAGGCAATGGCAAGGAAAGCATTTCTGAAGAAGAGAAATTTGTTAACATCGAGTATAGGTTTAAGTGTCAGGAAGTCTTTTCGAAAGTATTGGTATGGAGTAAAGCCATGTATGAAATTGAAACATGGACGATAAATAGTTTGGACAAGAAGAGAATAGAATCTTTCGAAATGTGGTGCTACAGAAGAATGCTGAACATTAGATTGGTAGATCATATAACAAATGAGGAGATATTGAATAGGATTGGGGACAAGACAAGTTTGTGGCACAACTTGACTAGAAGAAGGGATCAGTTGGTAGGACATGTTCTGAGGCATCAAGGGATCACCAATTTAGTATTGGAGGGCAGCGTGGAGGGTAAAACTAGTAGAGGGAGGCCAAGAGATGAATACACTAAGCAATTTCAGAAGGATGTAGGTTGCAGT
Organism: Schistocerca nitens; assembly: GCF_023898315.1. Taxonomy (NCBI): domain Eukaryota; kingdom Metazoa; phylum Arthropoda; class Insecta; order Orthoptera; family Acrididae; genus Schistocerca; species Schistocerca nitens. The sequence goes on along the minus strand of NC_064620.1, from coordinate 193,693,776 downwards.
AGGTACTGGGAGATGAAGAAGCTTGCACAGGAAAGAGTAGCATGGAGAGCTGCATCAAACCAGTGTCAGGACTGAAGACCACAACAACAACAACAACCTCAAGATAGGATAAAACATATCATCTAGTCAAAAACGAACGTGTGTTCTGGAAAACTGAAATATCCAAAGTTTTGGAGTTCGTCCCGTTCTTCTGCAGCTCTCTTTTCCGGTTAAATGAAACTTACATCATTGAAATATTTTTAGTAGTGTGTTGCGTGGAACTTCGCAGTAATCGATATTTCCACCCGAACATTGATCAGTTGTAACACGCTTCATTGTTTTGCTTAAATTACTGCGCAAAACATTAACATCCTCTTTCGTCTATCGTATGCAACAGCCAGGGATATACAAGAAAGTTGTCTTCCTCTGTTCATAACTCAAGCATAAAAACTCAATCACCGCGGAACTGATCATGTGCAGTGACGAACTTCATGGCCCTGCGTTTCATTTAACCGAAGATGTGTTTACAAGGATAAAGTTGTTACCTGTTTGCGTAATCTACCTCCTCGTCTGCCAGTCCTTTCCAAGTTTCCCTTCAGAACTTTGTAGGACGCTTCCTCCGAGAAGACAATGTTCTGCCGAGGACTCTACTTTATCAGAACTTCTACTACACTTTAACAATCAAAGATAGATTCACAGGCACCGGTATTGGTTCTGCGTGCAGAAAAGCACTCAGTGGTGAGAAAGCTTGACAGCTAAGACCTTTCGCGTGAACTTTCATTCAACACAGGCACTGTAATTTAATCGGTTCTGTTCTCTTGCAATAGGCTGCATTTCCACCAAACAACGAATTTATCGTATTTAATATCCTTCGTATTCGCGTTTTGAGCGACGAAACGTGAATTGAGATGTAATAAATACAATACTTCGAACGAGTAATGAGTAAATGAATGGTTCAAAAAATGTCTCTGGGTACTATGGGACCTAACGTCTGAGGTCATCAGTCCCCTAGAATTTAGAACTACTTAAACCTAACTAATCTAAGGACATCACACACATCCATGCCCGAGGCAGGATTCGAACCTGCGACCATAGTGGTCGCGCGGTTCCAGGCTGCGCCTAGAACCGCTCGGCCACCCCGACCGGCTAAATGAATGGAATTCCATCAGTGGCAGATATACAGGAATATGACGATTAGAGCCTTATTGCAATATAACATAAATTCTTGATAATCATTTTTTAAAACTTCTACATCTTCGTGATTACTCTGCTATTCACAATAAAGTGCCTGGCAGAGGGTTCAGTGAACCACCTTCAAGCTGTCTCACTACCGTTCGACTCTCGGACGGCTCGCGGGAAAAAGGAGCACTTAAATTTTTCTGTGCGAGCGCTAATTTCTCTTACTTTATCGTCATGGTCATTTCTCCCTATGTAGGTGGGTGCCAACAGAATGTTTTCGCAATCGGAGAAGAAAACAGGTATTTAAAATTTCATGAGAAGGTCCCGTCGCAACGAAAACGCCTTTGTTTTAATGATTGCCACTCCAATTCACGTATCATGTCTGTGACACTATCTCCCCTATTTCGTGATAATAAAAATCGAGCTGCCCTTCTTTGCACTTTTTCGATGTCAACCGTCAGTCCCACCTGATGCAGATCCCACACAGCACAGCAATACTTCAGAATAGGACGGAGAATCGTGGTGTACGCAGTCTCTTTAGTAGACCTGTTGCACCTTCTAAGTGTCCTGCCAATGAATCGCAGTATTTGGTTTGCTCTACCCACAATATTATCTATGTGATCGTTCCAATTTAGGTTATTTGTAATTGTAATCCCTAACTATTTAACTGATTTCTTTTAGTACTCTTGTGAATAACTTCACACTTTTCTTTATTCAGGGTCAATTGCCACTTTTCGTAACATACAAATATCTTATCTAAATCATTTTGCAAGTCGTTTTGATCATCTGATGACTTTACAAGACGGAAAATGACAGCATCAACTGCAAACAATATGAGATGGCTACTCAGATTGTCTGCTATGCCGTTAATATAGATCAGGAACAATAGAGGGCCTATAACACTTCCTTGGGGAACGCCTGATATTACTTCCGTTTTACTCGATGACTTTCCGTCTATTACTACGAACTGTCACCTTTCTGACGGGAAATCACAAATCCAGTCACACAACTGAGGCGATACACCGTAGGCAGGCAGTTTGGTAAGAAGACGCTTCTGAGGAACGGCGTCGAAAGCCTTCTGGAAATCTAAAAATATGGAATCAATTTTACATCTCCTGTCAATCGCAGTTATTACTTCATAAACAGCTAGTTGTGTTTCACAAGAACGATATTTTCTGAATCCGTGCTATGTGTCAATAAATCGTTTTCTTCAAATGGTGCAAATGGCTCTCAGCACTATGCGACTCAACTACTGAGGTCATCAGTCCCCTAGAACTTAGAACTACTTAAACGTAACTAACCTAGGGACATCACACACACCCATGCCCGAGGAAAGATTCGAACCTGCGACCGTAGCGGTCTCGCGGCTCCAGACTGTAGCGCCTAGAACCGCACGGCCACTCCTGACGGCAATTTACTGCAGAATGTTGAACAAGGAGATCTGCTACAAACGGGTTTATGTCCAGCGACAGTTTTATGTGCATATACAAACATTCTGTCTTTAGCCTTAGCCTATACAGTGAAAAATGTAAGCTGACTACCTAAAATCCACCCTACTATTTTGATCGACCAGTTTCCTGAGGGTTCTAGCATCGTCTCTCTCTGGTATTAACATTGAAACGTGTATTTGAGATTAAGAACCAGAGATTAGCGCAGATCTTCTCACTGCCAGTTTTAATTATTATTAGACAGAGCACCCTCATTCTTTGGTGGGTACCTTATACTTGTAGGGAAACACGTCCATAATGCAATTCAATTATATTCTCGAACATACATACTTACTGCTGGTGTGACGCAACATCAATAACCCTTGCTTTGAATCTTCCAAACGCCTTTTGAATAGTCCCAAGGTGAAAGTACTATTTGCTTACCCCACCTAGTCGATCATCAACTCCAGTGTTGGTATCGATCGTGGATGTGTCCCTAAACCGTGCACCATAATGTAGGCCTGCAGCGCTCCTGCCAATGGACAAGGCTCCTATCACAGTGCTGGCAGCCTCGCCTCCATTCAAATAACCCACTCACTGCCCTCTTGTCTGTGTGCGTGGAGGAACAGCCAGTATAGCAGCATCACGCTCTCTGTCGGTGATCATTGTTACTTCCAGAACTTCACTCTTTACTGAGCAACCATCTCTGTCTCACTCTGTGACTGTCTTGCTCCGCTTACTTTTTCCCTTTTCCTTTAATATTTTATGCCCTCTCGCCCCATTTGGTCGGTGGGTGGGTGGGGAATAGGCTGGCGATCGTACAATTGTACAATCAACCCGTTCTTCATCGAATACTTGTTATTCTCTAACTTACTTTGTGTTTAGGATCTAAGTTAGAGAATAACAACTATTCGATGAATCTAAAATTATTTTAAAAGTTACGTTAGCAGTGGAACATAAGAAGCAGTAATGTTTTCGTGAATAGTTTAAAAAGTGTGATAAAAATGTGGAGAGACAGCACAGTTACACACTTGAAAACTACTTCAGCAAGATTGAAATCAACAGAAGATATAATGACCATTGAAAACAGGTCACTGTTCACTTTAAGTAAAACTGGAAAATGACCTGCTTTGGGATGGTAGATAGTTGTTGAATCGGGAAGTGGGTATGGAGGGAGATGGGGGAATGGTGGTGACAGGAACGTATGACTGGTAAGAGGCAGTGATAAGATAGGGATGGCTGTGGTGGTCAAGGAGAGACAGGTAACTGGTATTGGGATCTATAAATTTTTGAAGGAAGCAGAGTGTGGGGCGACAGGAAACGGGAAAGAAGGAGGTATGGAAAGGGAGCCCTTGGTGGGGAGGGATTCAGAGTTGGTAGGGGGAGGTATCTGAGTGCATCGAGTTCGTGATCCAGGACAGGGAAACAGTTGAACTTTCTTTGGGAGCCCCTCCTCTTAAGCGATTATATAAGGGCGATCTAAAAGTTTCCGTTTGAGGTTGCTGTTGCAGCATAAATGCAACATAGCGCGACTCCGATGCAGATATATGAGCACCAACATGTGAGCAAGGGATCAGTATGGCGTTCGTGTCTTTCTGACGTGCGTGCGATAAATGTGGAAACGTGAACCATGCGCACAGCTCACGATATTACCACAAACGTCCTAGGAAGGTCAGATAGCTGTTATTCTTTTCTTAGCTGCTGAAAGACAAACGCCAGTCGACGCCTATCGGATTATGGAGAATGTGTATAGGGCAGTTTCTCTACCGAAAGCCGCCGCTGTGAAACGGTGTGCCAAGGGAGACTGCTGCTTCATGATAGCGCACGTCCGCACATCGCAAATGTCGTAACACGTAAGCTATGCCAACTTCTAATCTCTCTGGTGCATTATCGCATCTCCTAAAGAAGACATTGGAGAGTGAACGACTGTTGTCGGATGAGGATGTACAGCAGGTAGTGACGCATGCCTTCAAGCTGCCGGACATGGCGTTTAACCAACCAGGTTTCTTCAGTTCTGGGTTGCCTCAACGCTCAAGGCGATTTTCCTTGATTTACACACGGATCCTGAGCTGTACAACCTTCGAATGGAAACTTCTTCATCGCCACTTATACAGGGTGGCCCACTTAACGTTTTAGCGCAAATATATGTGATACAACTAACTCACAGAAAGAGTGGCTTTGGTTGCATCGCAATATGTCAGCTATAGTGGTAAAAATATATGTCGCGTGATTAGGGCCTACCGTCGGGTAGACCGTTTGCCGGGTGCAAGTCTCTCTATTTGACGCCACTTCGGCGACTTGCGCGTCGATGGGGATGAAATGATGATGATTAGGACAACACAACACCCAGTCCGTGAGCGGAGATAATCTCCGCCCCTTGCGGGCCCTTAGGATTGACATTCTGTCGCGCTGACCATTCAGCTACCGGGGGCGGACAGTTATAGTGGTGGAAACATGCGAATGAAAACAATCGATTCAGTCGTTTGTTGGAAAACAATCGACGTGTTCCGTTGCAGTTTTACGTACAGACTGAATCATTCATTCATTCTTTTGAGGGAAACAAGTCTGTGGGAGCAACCTAATGAACACAATGGTCCAGATGCTCAGATGCATTCATTCATTTGACTGATACCAATTTGTGGGAGCACCAGAGTGAAAACGATCGAGTAAGTCGATTGTAGTTTTAACAGTCGGTTGGATTGTTATTCATTTACTTTTCGAGTGAAATCAGTCTGTGGGAGACGTTGAATAAAGACATGCGACATAGCTGCAGTTTTTCATATTCAGTGAGTTACTCATTCTTTATTTTCAAGTGAGAAACGTCTGATATTAAAAAGTTTTTTATTTAAATAGCTATTTTCTGGTTTTAAGTCTTGTGTGCGTGAAATTTTTCAATAGGTTTCAAACAATTTGATGAGATTACAACAGAGACAAGTAACAGGCTTTACGTTTATTTCACTTAAACTGAGTCAACCAATATATTGCTTTCTCCTACGTATATCTCCCTAAAAGACCGTGAATGTAGAAGTTAGAGAGAATCGAAATCACATGGAAGCTTAGCAACAATCATTCTTAACAGTGAAACAGTCGCGAGCGGAACAGGAAAATAGGGAAATAGCAATGCTACACCAAGAACTCTCCGTTACATGCCGGAAAAGAAAGTGAGTTAATATTTCTTTGTGATTCAATTCTGAGCTAAGTTCAAAGATTCAAGCCTTTAGCATACTGGGAAATTAGTTTAAAATCACTTTCAGAATTTGTACCTAACAGATGTACTGACAGAAACAAAAAATTCCCTCCACCACACATCAGATTCTGAAGCGAAGTAATATCGCAGTATCATCCATTTCTCAACTATGATGAAAGTTTCAGGTCTCTAGATTATCTGCAAGTTAGTTTACAATCAACTGCAAATTTTTTACCAACTTCAATATTTTACTTCTCAGACACACAAGAACCCGACCAAATAAAGAGTTAAAAATTGAGCGTTCATTTATATATACATAAATAAACGTGCAGCGCCAGATACTACAATTTTGAAATCAATCAATGATTGATTTTAATATCACAAGTACGGAATTCAAATTTGAGTACGTAAATACATACATTCTGAAAATACTTTATTTTTATAGTTGTATTTATTACTCATATTTCTTGAAATTAAATGTTTTGTCTCTAAAAAGTTGTCAACCTCAGTTATGGTTCATGTATAACAGACAAGGCTGAGAAAGTATTTACATAAAATCACTCAAACCGAGAGACTGAGTGAAAACATTCATATAACGCCCACAACCGACAACGACGTGTTAGTCTGTTGTCTGATATTGACTGAAACTATAAATACACCGGTGAGAGAGTGAGAACATTCATACAGCTAATATGGGTGTAGGAACTAATTTCATTCGGTTCTTTCATTCGACTGAAAAATACGAGTGAACGAAAAAACAATCCAATGACCAATCGGTTGTTAAGAACAGTCGGTTGTCCCATCACTATTCAGTTACATCCCGAGAAATTGCAAAGCTAACTTGACGCTTGAAATAAACGAAATACGCGGCTATTGCACATACCGAGATGCTAACGTGAAACCCACGTAGCTTGTAATGGCGATGTAATGGACGTACTTCACTGCAACAAAAGCTGCACTTTAAGTTGTTTATACTGTCAGTAAGTGGACTGGAAACAGTACAGATATCCAATCACATGCAATGAAAAATAAGGACATGGTTTACTCGTTCGTAATTAATTGACTTTTATTACAGTACTTGAATGGACATAACGGTAACGAAGAACCAAATATCACAGTTCTATGGATGAGTGATGTCTGTTCTTTCGGACATGTCGGGAAGAATGGACACCTCGCATTCATACAATTGATACGCCTAGCTTGGCAATGGATCCAGCTTCTTCAATGCGGATGCACAAATATGTCCGATCTCTTCTGGGGAAATCAGAGTAGCGAACATGGAGTCAGTGAACAGAGAACGCGGATAGGTGTTGCTCGGTGGGTATGAGGGTCGCCCGTGAGGGATGCTGAGATATTCCGTACAGTTACGATAACGCTGGGTTCCGCATGGCGCAGTGGTTTGCGCACCTACCGAGTAAAGAGTAGATCCTGGTCTCGAATCGCCGTCTGGTAAACAATTTTCACTTGGCGCCGTTGATTCCGTTGCAGCTGAAAGCAGTGATCCCTTACAATTTACGAATATCACTGACAATGGTAAACATAATTAATGGCCAATCAAGAATCTAACAGAGTGAAAGACGGTATCTGAAAGTAGTTGTGGTGTTGTGCATCTGTTTTCTTTCCAGTCCACTTAGTAATAGAGTAAATAGCAAAAAGTTCAGCGTTTTTTGCATCGTAGTACGTGAGTCACAGCCCGATTACAATAGCGGCATGTTTCGTTTATTTCAAGCATCGACCTCGCTTTGCAAATTCTCGATATGTAACTGACGTATTGCTATGCAACCAACGCCATTCTTTTTGTGATTTTTCATGTTTCTGATCATTTAATAAGAAATACAAGGTGTCTATTTAAAAAAAAAACAGAAGTTTGCGTTGAAAATATTACTTGCCTATGTTTTAGGATGTCTCATAGTATTTTCTTTCATGAGCCCTTGCCTTACATTCATACTTGCGAAAGTCGTTTTCCAATATCTGTTGTTTTTCCAGAGATGTTTGCTTTGAAACGTTTGAGTGGACCAACCATGTACACAAGCACCGTATAGCTCATGTCTTTCATAACAGTCGAATGACGGCTCAATCGTAACTTACAGTTGGCGTAATCGGTAATGTGACACAGCTGAATAGGATCGCATGGAACCACCCAGAGAACTGATGAACTCAGAAATAAAACAACCGTATTTTGTTGCACTACATGTCATACTGTCTTATCAAACAAGATTTAATAGTTTCCAGAATACTTCCTTCACTTTGCATAGTGTTGTGCTGCTTTCACACTTCCCGTAAATGAAAACCGCTTGCTGCAGTGATAGTTGAGCCCGGAATTTCGCCTCTCAAGGATTTTATTCACTTATTTATTTAATTTTTGAATTAATATGTAATGAAAATTTGGAAATTGAATCTACTTTCGATTCCGGTATCCAAGGTTTCAAAGTTATACACCAAACGTGGGTGGCTGTTCTACTTCACATTCTGAGCTCCCCCTCTGACGTGACCGTGCACTAAATCGCGGTGTTAGCTGTTTGTAAATGAATGTCGTCTGTCTCTCTCTGGAATAAAATGCGATGCTCATAATCTGGTTGATCTTTGCCAGTGAATTTTAACAGTACTGAAAATGTACGTAATACTGATTGTGTTTTAGACTGATGGTGTTGTAACGACAGATGCAAAACATGTCACACAACGTGAGATCATCTAATTTACTGCTTTGATAATATATCGGTGTAGACTAGAAGTGTAGAAATGCAGGGGGCTAAAGTACCAATAAATTCCGGTTAACTCATAAAACGTATTAATTCAGTCTAGTGAGCACCCATCACAATGAGAAAGAAAATTTATCACATTTTAACTTCCTTTCGACGTCAAGGCCTTTAGGGCGATGAAAATGCTCGAATTGAAAGATTCAGGGGAAACTAAGATCACTTACTTCAAGATGGTCAGCAGATATATCAGACCCATTCTCGAAAATACGAATCAACTGTCTTGACAACTGAGCATCTAAATGTGTTCCTGCCTCTCTATATGATTTTATGCTCCATCGCGTTTCATCTTTAATGTGACACCTTGAAGGGGTTACAATGTGGTATTAAAAATGTACATCTGGGCAGATCGTAACACTGTTCTGTGTAATATATGAGATTTATAATGAGCTTAACAGCAAGATAATATCTTTTCATATTTCCACTAACAAATTGTAGAGTTATCAATAATTTAAGATTCAAACATGATCATTTGCGATTATGGCAACCAACAAATTGTATTGATAGGAACCCCAGTATCGTCTTGTTGTTGTAATCAAGTGTACATAGTGGTTTCACTCGAGAACCTTGATCGGGTATGTTGTTCGGGTATGTTGTATAAAAGCTGTAGCTCGGTCCCCCGCAATACTGTGGTGTAAGAAGCTATAGAAAACCTGTCTTATTTCCTGCTGAAAACACTCAATGTTCTCTAATTGTGCTATTTAGGTTTTACTTTTAACTTCAGATATGTTGCTTTGCTCTTAATTTTCTCCTTTGCCATACTGAAGAATACCTGATTACCTCAGTTTGCGCCTTGCCCCCCCCCCCCCCCCCCTTCGAGCCCCATGTCCAGAAATTACGCGTACAGTACAGCTTTTCCAGTTCTTCGCAAGTCGGCAATTAGTATAGAGACAGTCCACTTTAACCATGTAATTGCAGTGCATAAATGTTATTGTAAAACCGTACTGTGGTGTTCCAGCAGATGCTCTTCGTATTGCGCTCATTTTTCTTAATACATGTGCTATTCCAGTATACGATTTCATACATACTCTCACTTCGATTTATTGGGTCATTCGAATAGTCCATGTTTTGGCATTTGGTATAATGATTTCCGGAAGGCTGTCTCTAGGAAGTTATAAAAGGAATATTCAGAGTACGTCATAGTGACTCCACCACAATGCGTGTTTCAGAAGGCTAGCTCACATAACTAGTTGTGGTTGAGTGAATAATGAAGCTATTTTCTCTTGAAAGCAGAATGAAGGTAGATGACGGGTGACAATTTTTGGAACCTTGTAACGAAACGCAATCCGAGTAGAAAAAAAAGATATTTTATACGAATTCTGCGCGTACAAAGGAAACGTGTTGTGAACCGATAACGTGTGTAGTATGTGCAGTAGATTGCTTTTGAAAAATGAAAGAACAGTGTAGCAGTAACGATGCATGTCCAAAATATGACAGAATAGTGTAGCACTAGCTTCGTGTGGTGCGATATAACTTGTTCACAACAGTGAAGAAAACAATACTGTATTGTACACTAGGTGTAGCACTTAATTTTGTGCTGTTTTAAACAGGCTGGCGTGCTTTCTGGAATGTGCAAGCTCTCATACCCACCTGGTCATCCTGATTAAGGTTTCCCGTAGTTTAGTTAACTGCTTCTGCCGAATGCCGGGATGCTTCCTAGTAAATATGAAGGGGTTATTTGAATAGGGATACAAGTCGATTTACGTTCATATTGCGATACAGAGCCTTAAAGTTAAACGAGCGCTGAAAAATCTGCAGTTGGGATACCAGAAATATTGAAGCATATGGGTTCTTGCTAGAGGTGAACCTTTCTTTCTGTTTGTTTGTCTCATTAATTTCAGAAGCATTATAGACAGAAAAGTGGAGGTAAGGGACTTGTACCGCTGCTGAAATAAGCCCTTCATATAAGGCTACGGTCAACTACATGTCCCATATAGTGTATGTAAATGCGTCTATAAATGCTTTTCTTTAAATTATAAAACTTTAATAATACCACCTCGCATAGGCGATCACCAGATGAATAATACTACTGATGATTACGTTACTACTACTACTACTACTACTACTACCACTACAACTGTTACTAGAAAGAACACGGAAGTTCGTGAAGTACCTTCACGGAGCCGTCCCTTGATAACGTCGTTAGAATAACAGGCTCCGTTAAGTTCGAACAATACTTCCACTCTCTTTATTTGAACAAAAACACCAGTTACAAGTTCACTGCACGCTGAAAGTTTGGCGCACAGCACAAACTTCTAGCTGGCAGCGTGTATACAAAGAATGAACACTGTGAAACACTGCAAGTTCATGAATAAAGCGAAAGTTCGTCGTACTGCTATGAAAACCTAGTCTGCGACAAATGGCAAAGATAACCTGAGCTCGCAGCATAGATCGTCAGCCAGGCGGCAGCTCACGTGAATGTTGCGAACACGTATGTAGACTGAATACAACACTGCGTCGCTGTAGCCGTGCGGGCAGCTTTATCCCACTCCGGAGACCACAGGATTATGCAACATGACGTGACGTCACGGAGGAGGGTTTGTCTCCTGCCCGTTGCGGTGTGCTCTCAGTCTGTGGCGGCGCTGGTTTTGGAAGCAAGTTACCTGAGTTGCAGGGAGCAATAGTTAGCTGTTTCACTTTCACGAAATGTATGTTGTTGTTGTTGTGGTCTTCAGTCCTGAGACTGGTTTGATGCAGCTCTCCATGCTACTCTATCCTGTGCAAGTTTCCTCATCTCCCAGTACCTACTGCAACCTACATCCTTCTGAATCTGTTTAGTGTATTCATCTCTTGGTCTCCCTCTACGATTTTTACCCTCCACTCTGCCCTCCAATACTAAATTGGTGATCCCTTGATGCCTCAGAACATGTCCTACCAACTGATCCCTTCTTCTAGTCAAGTTGTGCCACAAACTTCTCTTCTCCCCAATCCTATTCCATACCTCCTCATTAGTTATATGATCTACCCATCTAATGTTCAGCATTCTTCAGTAGCACCACATTTCGAAAGCTTCTATTCTCTTCTTGTCCAAACTAGTTATCGTCCATGTTTCACTTCCATACATGGCTAAGCTCCATACAAATACACTCCTGGAAATTGAAATAAGAACACCGTCAATTCATTGTCCCAGGAAGGGGAAACTTTATTGACAGATTCCTGGGGTCAGATACATCACATGATCACACTGACAGAACCACAGGCACATAGACACAGGCAACAGAGCATGCACAATGTCGGCACTAGTACAGTGTATATCCACCTTTCGCAGCAATGCAGGCTGCTATTCTCCCATGGAGACGATCGTAGAGATGCTGGATGTAGTCCTGTGGAACGGCTTGCCATGCCATTTCCACCTGGCGCCTCAGTTGGACCAGCGTTCGTGCTGGACGTGCAGACCGCGTGAGACGACGCTTCATCCAGTCCCAAACATGCTCAATGGGGGACAGATCCGGAGATCTTGCTGGCCAGGGTAGTTGACTTACACCTTCTAGAGCACGTTGGGTGGCACGGAATACATGCGGACGTGCATTGTCCTGTTGGAACAGCAAGTTCCCTTGCCGGTCTAGGAATGGTAGAACGATGGGTTCGATGACGGTTTGGATGTACCGTGCACTATTCAGTGTCCCCTCGACGATCACCAGTGGTGTACGGCCAGTGTAGGAGATCGCTCCCCACACCATGATGCCGGGTGTTGGCCCTGTGTGCCTCGGTCGTATGCAGTCCTGATTGTGGCGCTCACCTGCACGGCGCCAAACACGCATACGACCATCATTGGCACCAAGGCAGAAGCGACTCTCATCGCTGAAGACGACACGTCTCCATTCGTCCTGTCGCGACACCACTGGAGGCGGGCTGCACGATGTTGGGGCGTGAGCAGAAGACGGCCTAACGGTGTGCGGGACCGTAGCCCAGCTTCATGGAGACGGTTGCGAATGGTCCTCGCCGATACCCCAGGAGCAACAGTGTCCCTAATTTGCTGGGAAGTGGCGGTGCGGTCCCCTACGGCACTGCGTAGGATCCTACGGTCTTGGCGTGCATCCGTGCGTCGCTGCGGTCCGGTCCCAGGTCGACGGGCACGTGCACCTTCCGCCGACCACTGGCGACAACATCGATGTACTGTGGAGACCTCACGTCCCACGTGTTGAGCAATTCGGCGGTACGTCCACCCGGCCTCCCTCATGCCCACTATACGCCCTCGCTCAAAGTCCGTCAGCTGCACATACGGTTCACGTCCACGCTGTCGCGGCATGCTACCAGTGTTAAAGACTGCGATGGAGCTCCGTATGCCACGGCAAACTGGCTGACACTGACGGCGGCGGTGCACAAATGCTGCGCAGCTAGCGCCATTCGACGGCCAACACCGCGGTTCCTGGTGTGTCCGCTGTGCCGTGCGTGTGATCATTGCTTGTACAGCCCTCTCGCAGTGTCCGGAGCAAGTATGGTGGGTCTGACACACCGGTGTCAATGTGTTCTTTTTTCCATTTCCAGGAGTGTATTTTGATGACAACTGAATTACTGACTCCTGTGAAGCCTACCTGAATTCTGCAGTTGCCGACACATAACTTTGATCGAAATGCTTTTGGAAACCAACCTAATTGGAAAATACAGGGTCCAAGTGAGTTTCCTACTTGTCAACCGACCTTTTGCCCGGCCTCTTAAGAAATGATAATTTTACGAATGTGTCACCTGAAAGAGTATAACATCTACATACAGTGTCGCCGAGTTCGGAGTCACGTCCAACACAATTGGTGGATGCGACTCAGAGTGCTACCGTGCGTAACTATAACTTTATTATACACCACTGTGGAAACTCGTTTTACACGGAAACATTCCTACTGTAATTTGCACACGTTTTCTAGATACCGTTGCCAAATTTGTAAAAAGCAGGAAGGTTATAAATTCTTACATGTGGACGCTTCCAGAGCTAACATTCTAGCGAACAGAACTATTTGTTTCATAACAAACAGTTACCGCATAAGCTAAAGGAGCATCCGGTGTACCCAAAAGTAGCATGGCAGGGACACTTCCGTTCACTGTACGTGTAAACAAGACAGCCAATGCCGTCTCTAGTACCATGAGGCTGTTCGCAGTCAACGTGGTTGAGTGCGAGTAGGTGAGGTTCCTCGAAACTTGTTTCGAAACCAAGAGACTAGCAGATGGTCAGTGACTGATAAAAAAATTTACAGAATGAAATTTTGATTCTACAGCGGAGTGTGCGCTGCTATGAAACTTCCTGGCAGATTAAAACTGTGTGCCGGACCGAGACTGGAACTTGGGACCTTTGCCTAGGCAAAGTTTGAGTCTCGGTCCGGCACACAGTTTTAATCTGCCAGGAGTTTCAAAAATTATAGCTAGACCCAAACATACACAAATGTAATGCAGTGTGCACCACAGCGTAGTGTTAGGATGTAAGTTTGTTAATAGGTTCCAGTTGAGGGAGGCTACACTTTGTAGTGCCACAATGTTCTTTTTTACTGCGTGATACTCCGTGGATTCGTGGACTGGAGTTTTGTAACATCTGCATGCTTGTCAGTATCTGCAAAATGTGCAGCCGACGCGCTCTTTTTCCTGTCTTTACATTGGGTCGGAATTGCCGCCTGTAACTTCACATAACTAACCCTGTTACTAACAAACACAGACCCGCTCCAATAATAAAGAGAAAAAATTGAGGAAAAAATTAAATAGTATGAAGAATTACGATTTTTGATATGAAGGAACTCAATCATAACACTTTCACTACACAGAAGTTCAGATTCTGGGGAACTGCAATTGAGCACACAAACGGCTGTTTGCATAAATTGTTATCGAGATAGCTTTAAATACATTCCCCCTTATGAATTATTACTAGGGTAAGGTCCATACCAGTGACTTTTAATAGGTAGTTTCTCCCATAATGACGTCAAAACACTAACGGAAAAATACAGTTGTATATCGCATACCGTACAGTAACACCATAGATTAAATACCATAAGTTGATCGAAATTAATCTGAAATTACTGTTCCTATGAAAGAAATAATTTAATTTTCTTAATCGTAACCTTTTACAGTAGCCAAGAATCACTACTACCAATACACAAGTCATGCCGCTATTTAACACGAGTCACAGACCTTATACGTGCTCTATTCCCTACTGGATTATTGGCAAAATCAAAGTTAATGTAGACATATTTTGCTGCCTTCTTTCTTACGCGTACTATCATCACCAAAAACCCAAAATGAAATGTATGAATTTTGACGGATACAGTCAACGATCTATTTTGTTTCTACGGCAACACCACTGAGTAATATAAACAACGTCTCTGTCTTTGTTACCCAACTACGGTCCTAAACTTTCAACTTAGAACAAAAATAAATCAATCGTTCGTATTTTTTGTTATTTTAAATGGATAACTCAGTCTTTCATGTTTTGAAACACAGGCTACAGCCCTAATTACAGTCACGTTGAGAAAAGAAACAGAACACATGAACAACTAGCTATAGGACGATCATATAAACAAGACCTGTACATTAGTAGGTTCTGCAAAAATGATTGGCATTTTAGTCACCTCCGTTCAGCATGTGTCCTGTTGAACAGTAAGCACAGGGTCCGCCATGGGCCCTGATAACTTGTTCCATGCTTGATGGCATCGACGCTTATAAGGCGCGAATGGCGTCCTGTGATATAGCCGTCCATGCTGCATTCACCTGGTTCCAGAGCTCATCTGTGGTGGTTGGCATTGGGCCACAGCACTGCATCAGTCGGTTCACCATACCCCCAGATTTTCGATTGGCGGCAAGTCTGGTGATCCGGCAAGCCAGTGCCAAAGGCTTACATCCTGCGACACCAAGGTGGCACTCGTTCGTGCAGCAACAGGTGGTCGTGCATTGTCTTGCTGAAAATGGCGTCTGATGTGTAGTGCAGAAACGGTATGGCTATGGGTCACAGCAGGTAATTCACATACGTACCACTGGTCACAGTGCCCTGGACATGTACCAGTTGTGAGTTTGGTTGTACCCAATAGCACCCGTAGCCTTGAGTTGGCAAAGTATGTCATGTGCGAATGCAGTCAATGTGAGGCCACTCCTCTTGTCTACGACGGCCTCTGTGGCCTAGCGGTTCTAGGCGCTTCAGTCCGGAACCGCGTGGCTGCTACGGTAGCAGGTTCTAATCTTGCCTCAGGCATGGATGTGTGTGATGTCCTTAGGTTAGTTAGGTTAAAGTAGTTCTAAGTCTAGGAGACTGATGACCTCAGCTGTTAAGTTCCATAGTGCGTAGAGCCTCTCGTCTACGGCGAACCAAACTGATGGTCACCATTTCCAAACAAACAGAGCCTCAACTCGTCCGAAAACCCTGTGTAATTTCATTTCTGTCCCCAATTACGTCGTTCCATACACCATTGCCATCTAACATTTTTCAACACATTCATCAGACGTAGGCGGAGAAGTGGACTGCGCGCACATAACCTGTGCTGTAATAAACGGCGACAGACTGTCACCCTGATAGTGTAGGATATGTTACACTGTTCCAGTGTTGCACTAGAGACAAAGAGAACGCAGATACGTCCTGAAGTGTCTTTTGGATGAGGTGTCTATCTTCTCGGGGTGTTCTGTGTCGTGTGGCCTGAACCATCTCGTCGTGTTCTACCTGACTTCCAGGAACCATTCCGCACACACCTGTTGCGCTGCCGAATCACTTTCCCGGATGGATGCACCACATTTTCTCATGCCAATTATGCATCCTCTTTCAACTCACTGACGTGATGGTACTGTTCCCGCGTACTACGGCGAGGCACCCTGCACATCTGCTCAAGTAACACTTACCCATTGCCGGCCGAAGTGGCCGTGCGGTTAAAGGCGCTGCAGTCTGGAACCGCAGGACCGCTACGGTCGCAGGTACGAATCCTGCCTCGGGCATGGATGTTTGTGATGTCCTTAGGTTAGTTAGGTTTAACTAGTTCTACGTTCTAGGGGACTAATGACCTCAGCAGTTGAGTCCCATAGTGCTCAGAGCCATTTGATTTGAACTTACCCATTACCTTCGTTTTATAGCGACAACGAGAGCCGCAGTCACATTTTAACGGTAGATAGTGTTGCACCACGATATCGATGTTGACCTTGAACCTTCAGGCCAATATGTTTTAAATGCTAGCCATTTCTGCAGGACATAATAATGTACATGTCCTGTGATTAAGAACGTCCTGTCACTAGTCGTTCAAGATGTTTTGTCTTTTTTTCTGAACATGAGTGTATTATTTATGATTTTATCAATTAAACGATCTTGAAGTAGAAACTGTTTAAGTCGTAAATACGGAAACAAGGTTTTGACTTTTAAACAAAATAACAATTTATTAGTAGGAGATGTTGAGTGCTTTAATCGGAAATGAATGTATTATGTTTGTAACGGGTACTGCTACCGATAGTGATATAATCCAGTCAGTCGTACCACTTACGTTTTGCTGGTTAGGAACTCATCATCCCTTTCCGGTAGGAAGACCGGCCTCTGTGGCCGAGTGGTTCTAGGCACTTCAGTCCGGATTCGCGCTACCGCTACGGTCGCAGGTTCGAATCCTGCCTCGGCATGGATGTGTGTGATGTCTTTAGGTTAGTTAGATTTAAGTAGGTTTAAGTAGTTCTAAGTTCTAGGGGACTGATGACCTCAGATGTTCAGTCCCATAGTGCTCAGAGCCATTTGAACGGGTAGGAAGATTAATTTTTTTGTTTCGTTCTACAATGCCCAAGAGCCTCTGGTATAGCACGATCTGAAACCCTCCAAGCCAACACACATTCGAGACGAGCCCAGTCGTTCTTCACGTTGTGTATGGGGCGAGCGTATGCAGCCGAGTCGCACCAAATGTATATAAAGAACGTTTTGGTAAATATGAGTGTAGAAGTTTTCCATTGAATAGTAGGTAAGCTGTGAGTAATCTATCAGTTTAATCAAGGAGGAAATAAATCGAACTCAGTGGACAAGTACACATTTATCCAGCCTCTGGGCGGTTGAGCAGGCCACGTGGCAGACTGACTATAACTCTCACTTTTGTTCTGGATGTGGAGGAGCCATCGAGGTGATGCTGTAGTTAGCACAATGGACTCTCATTCGGGAGGACAACGCTTCAAATACGGTCCGGACATCCAAATTTAGGCTTTCCGTGATTTCCCTAAATCAGTCCAGGCAAATGCCGGGAAGGTCCCTTCCAAAGGGTACGGCGGATTTCACTCCCCATTCTCGACACAATCCGAGCTTTTGCTCCGTCTCTAATGGCCTAGATGTCGGCGGGACGTTAAAACCAAATCTTCCTCCATTCCTTTTGAATGTGGAGGCTATGATTTAGAAGCAGTTCTGTGGTGACGATTTCAGCTTGAGCTTTAATGAGACCGTTACAGTTACTTGCGAGGATTTTTAATACGCAACGGTTAAAATATTTCTTCCATGTGATATTATTTTTTCCACATTTAAACTTCTATCATTTAGTTTACTGTATTTAATAATTTAATGCTAGCGAGGTCTCTTATTAAGTGGCGTAGTATCATAGAGATTCAGATAGCGATTACATTTCGTAAATTGAAAGCTGATTACAGAGGACGTGTCTCAGATATTCAGAGTAATGCGTTACGCAGTGAGTTTCGTCACTATCTCGAGCACTTCAGGTTATTCAGTGCATTACAGGAACACAGGTATAGAAAACTTGTGTTTGTGTGATTGCTAGAAATTCAAATTCATGTCCACGAGTACTGTAAGGTCCAAGGGGTGTATATCTACTACCTGATTACTTTGAGGTAAGTACAGAATATCATTTCAGATGGTGATTACTCATTTATGCTTTATAAGACATTTACTTAATTTTCGTACCTAATTTTGGTGCACATCTTATACAGGGTGTTACAAAAAGTTACGGCCAATCTTTCAGGAAACATTTCTCACACACAAATAAAGAAAAGATGTTATGTGGAGATGTGTCCGAAAACGCTTAATCTCCATGTTACAGCTCATTTTAGTTTCGTCAGTATGTACTGTACTTCAGCGATTCACCGCCAGTTGGCCCAATTGAAGTAAGGTAATGGTGAGTTCGGTGCTTGTGTTGACATACGACTCATTGCTCTACAGTACTAGCATCAAGCACATCAGTACGTAGCATCAACAGGTTAGTGTTCATCACGAACGTGGTTTTGCAGTCAGTGCAATGTTTACAGATGCGGAGTTGGCAGATGCCCATTTGATGTGTGGATTAGCACGGGGCAATAGCCGTGGCGCTATACGTTTGTATCGAGACAGATTTCCAGAACGAAGGTGTCCCAACAGGAAGACGTTCGAAGCAATTGATCGGCGTCTTAGGGAGCACGAAACATTCCAGCCTATGACTCGCGACTGGGGAATACTTAGAACGTCGAGGACACCTGCAATGGACGAGGCAATTCTTCGTGCAGTTGACGATAACCCTAATGTCAGCGTCAGAGAAATTGCTGCTGTACAAGATAACGTTGACCACGTCATTGTATGAAGAGTGCTACGGAAGAACCAGTTGTTTCCGTACCATGTACAGCAAGTGCAGGCACTACCAACAGCTGATTGGCCTCCACGGGTACACTTATGCAGATGGTTCATCCAACAATGTGTCAATTCTCATTTCACTGCAAATGTTCTCCTTACGGATGAGGCTTCATTCCAACGTGATCAAATTGTAAATTTTCACAATCAACATGTGTGGACTGACGACAATCCGCACGCAATTGTGCAATCACGTCGTCAACACAGATTTCCTGTCAACGTTTGGGCAGGCATTGTTGGTGATGTCTTGATTGCGCCCCATGTTCTTCCACCTACGCTCAATGGAGCACGTTATCATGATTTCATACGGGATACTCTACCTGTGCTGCTAGAACATGTGCATTTACAAGTACGACACAACATGTGGTTCATGCACGATGGAGCTCCTGCACATTTCAGTCGAAGTGTTCGTATGCTTCTCAAGAACAGATTCGGTGACCGATGGATTGGTAGAGGCGGACCAATTCCATGGCCTCCACGCTCTCCTGACCTCAACCCTCTTGACTTCCATTTATGGGGGCATTTGAAAGCTCTTGTCTACGCAACCCCGGTACCAATTGCAGAGACTCTTCGTGCTCGTATTGTGGACGGTTGTAATACAATACGCCATTCTCCAGGGCTGCATCAGCGCATCAGGGATTCCATGCGACGGAGGGTGGATGTATGTATCCTCGCTAACGGAGGACATTTTGAACATTTCCTGTAACAAAGTGTTTGAAGTCACGCTGGTACGTTCTGTTGCTGTGTGTTTCCATTCCATGATTAATGTGATTTGAACAGAAGTAATAAAATGAGCTCTAACAAGGAAAGTAAGCGTTTCCGGACACATGTCCACATAACATATTTTCTTTCTTTGTGTGTGAGGAATGTTTCCTGAAAGTTTGCCCGTACCTTTTTGTAACACCCTGTAGACTGCCATCCTTGAGAAACCTGTTGCTGACATCCCATACATAATTCCACTGTTCATTTACGGTATAGATAATGAAATAAGTCAGTCGCACACAGTTTATCCCACGAATCAGAAACAAATGTCCCGCTCTTTGAGTGTATAATTTCCTTATTCTGAAAGCTAAGTTTCGTCGATGAGGCAGGAATGAATATTTACTGTGATATATTTTTATGATGTGTACATCAGTGTTTCTATAGTGTAATTTGCTAAAAACATGATGGTGAGATTCAGCTTTTGCAACAGCACGTGAAGATTTAATCTGGTCCTATTTCATTATTCATACGTTTTAGTGAAGTGTTTCCTTTGCTAGACCATTTTCAGATTAAGATACTGTGATTACATTCAAGGGAAATGGTCCCTGGTATTTCGTTCTGCAACAGGTTGATAACATTTGCACTTACTAATGTTGAGGGAATGTTCAGTTACTCAAATTATGCGTAACAGTTGCACCCTGCGCAATTTTTCTCTAACTGCATGCTGGTGATTATTTCTTTTGCTTTCTTCCTAGTCACATATGGTTATAAAAGTGATTATTCACCCATGGATGCCCATAAAGTAAAGCGTAGCTTCAATAAACACATAGCTTAATATATATGCCCATATTAGGCGACTATTGTTAACACAATAAACTTACATAGATCTAATCATGCACAAAATTACTGGCTTGTGAAAATAAAGCTTATTTGTACCAGCGCTTCAAATGCATTACTGTGGAAAGAACCACAGTAATATATCTGCAAACCAATGGAAACGCCACTAAATCGATGGCAGATGCCCACAATTTCATTGTACCTAAGGTACTCTTGAAAAATCAGTGCAGAGGCCTACGTTTGTCACACTGGCGATAAGCGCTGAAATTAGCGTTGTTATGCCGTATAAAGGGTGCATCTGAACAACACATAGAGACCAAACGGGTTTCGGTCATGGCGACATGAGCAGTGTCCAATTACTAGGCAGAAGCGAGATCTGCTAATGAAATTCATTGCGATCCGAAACTAGTTTAACTCCGCGAGCAAAGCTGATTGCCTGACTGATAGAGTCCCTCATTTCATTTCCTCAATTACTCAGCATCGAAAGTGTGACGTTCCACACATTCTATCATTAATGCCCCCCCCCCCCCGTGCTGTTTTAGTTAGTCGCTTTTGTGACAAATTCATCACAAATAGAACAAACGTAGTGAGTAGAACAGATTTTTGTAGCGTGGATTTGCCAATTTTGTCCACGTGTGTGGGCGTCGGAATACGGCGCACACAAGGGTTTGTCAGCGACACGACAAATTAATTACGAGGTCCATTACGTAAGCAATTAGTGGGCCGAGTGGCGGACAGCCGTCGTATCACTCACGCATTCCCGAGATCGGTTAATGAGGGGCTCCGGTCATCTGGTTGGCAAAACGGCAGCTCTTTCAGCTGTTCTGTTTGCATCTTGTAGGGTAGTTTCAGTGTTTGAGGAAAAACGAAGTTTTATTACTCCCCGTTAGCATAAAACGGATGGTTCTCATTGCGAGAAAAAAGTTATTTTACATAAAGTCATCTCACCTCATTCACTGATGAGGCAAAACACCGTGACCACTGTTCAACTCGACCCTGAATCCCGCCTGTTGTCGTTGCAGACTGGTGACGTGATATAGAAAGGATATAAGCGGCGCGGAGACGTACGGGGAATCATTCTAGCGACAACAGTCCCCTCAAATGGCGAAATTCGCTGACGAAAGCAACTTTGAGAAACGGCCGACTGTTATGTACTAGTGCTTGGAATCATCTCTTTAGTGGCGAAGCTGGAAGGCTATTCGCGTGGCGCTGTCGGGAACTTCTATGCCGGGTCACTGATGGACGGAGACCCCAGGAACACGTGACAACGTGTTTGACGTCCACGGCTCATCAGGCAACGTACAGACCAGAGACTTGACCGCTCTATACAGCAGCATGGGAGCCGATCTCTCTCAGATCTGACGAATATTGATCATGTGACTCCACAGCGAACGGGCCCAAAGTGTTTTCATGTCAACCCAATGAAATCGTCATTTACACGGTCTCATCTAGGTAGGACAGCTATCCGATGAGAAACTACCTACTGGTCAGATGAATCACCTTTATTTATATACCAAATCGTTGTTATATCCCGATACGCCGTAATCCAGGCGAGCTTGAGACATTCACTGCACCACACGGTCAGGTGCAGTATTATTTAGTTTGGGGAATTTACTTGAGATTCCATGGGACTTACAGCAGTCGAAGGCACTATAACAGTTGTGAACTATGCAAACGTTACTGTGGACCGCCTGCATCCCTTCACGCTTGATGTCTTCCCCAACGGTGGGCCAGACTCGTGCTACAGTGATTTTTAATGCATAATAGTGGACCCACTTTGATGTCTTGGTCACAAAATTGCCCTGATCTGAGCCTGGTGGAATATATCTGAAACGCTACCCACTCCCACACACCACTGGCTAGTAATTCTCGGAAACAGCATGACCTATGCGTCGACGTCTCGTACGACATACAATCTGTGGCACTTTAATTGACATAAGCCCACCTGATTTTGAGATATAATCCTCCGAAGCGTGTAGAAAAAAGAATAATAAACATGATTCGTAAAGTTAAATTTTACTCAGTGTTTGCAAACATTCCTCCGATTTCACAAGACTATATCTTCTACATGAATGCTGATAGAAAGTTAGGGCCAATTTCAACTTATGGGGAGCCGGAGTTGCCTATGCTGCCCATGTTAAAATCACTAAGTTTGAGGAACATTTCTGAATAAACTACCAAATAGAAAAATTTGAATTTTTTTTTACATATAGAGTGGTTTAGTATTGCAGCTATGACAGAGGGATTTTGGAGTATCTTTTCTAGTTTCCTACCAAATATTTTTTTATTAATGACCCAAATTCTTTTTACAAATAATTGCTTTATAATTAAACTGAAATGAAACTACTGAACATGTTGCCAAATGGCTGTATGGCAATGTAAGTTTGACCACTAGGAGTGCTGTATAAAAATTTCATCTCTCTAGCTTGAGTGGATTTTGAGAAAATGTTCCTTATATTCGAAAATTTCTAATTTATAGGAAATGGCTATCAAAGTTTCTCAACACATTCCTGCACTATAGGATGGATACTCAGGGTCTTCTTCTTCATCCTCCAAAAGCTTCCTCTTCTGTCTTCTTTTCTGGCCTGTTGTTCCATCATACTTCATATGCCTATCTCTTCTTTCTGCTCCTCTTATCCTTTCTCTGTCAATATTTCTTAGTGTTCGTACAGTGTTCACCCCAGCTGTAAATCCTAATGCCTTCAGAACTTCACACTTCACACTGTTCCCTTGGTTGTAGGTTGCTATTGCATCATAAATGCCAAAGTGCACTGTTTTTATGCTTACAAACACCCTTTTAGGAATCACTTTCCAAATCAAATTGTTAACGTCTCATTAGGATTATGCGTCTTTCCGTGTAGACATTTGTGTAACAATTCTGGCTGTGCTAAGTCATGAAAAATTGGTTTTGTTGCATTTATCACAGCTGCTGGCAAACCATGTTTGTGATCATAGTCCTTTTTTGCATTATATTTGCACAGGCTGTGTTGAGGATATTCATTGGAAGAGGCAGTATGAAGGAACAATGCCCACACTGCTTTTCGCATGTCACTAACATTACTAGTATTTTGCCTTATAGCATACGTCTGTAGACGTTCAATCACCTCATCAGTAAGCCTGCCTCTCCCTCCTATTGTCTTTCCATCACTGAGCTTACTTGAACCCAAAGTTTGTTTGAGCCTTCGAAGCCGTGCACTCATAAGCTTTTGCACATGCCCAATGCATTCAACTTTTCAACTACAAATTCAGTTCCATATGGTTTCAGTTCCTCTATAGTCTTGAAACCTTTGGAGTCATCATCCCCAAGGTAGTATTTGTACCTAACGTTGTATCAGGGAACTGAACGTTCAAAGATTTGTTTCACTCCATCCACTTCCATTGCTCCACTTGATCCACTAAAATTTGCCTCACAGGTTCCACTGTGCTCTCCTTTCATTTTATTTTTACACCTACAATGTTTTGATAATATTGCAACATCTATCACTTTTGCACTATCACCACAAGTTGCAGTTACAACCCCATTCAGGGATTTATGACCCCTCTTTTGCCAGGAACCATGTAATGGGACTACCAAATCCCTAGAACCACCGTTCATTTCTACAGATTCCTCCACTGCTTCCTTCATGGTTTTCAAAGCAACATCTTCAACAGAGGATCCTACCAGTTCACAGTAGTACCCAAATTTGCTTGGAGGCGATGGCAAGTTCATAGTACCACAAAACAGTTTACCAGCAGCAGACCCTTTTCCAATGGATCGAAGACCATACACAAGTCGAACATTCACATCAAACACTCTAGAGCGTCCATTTTCACCAAAGAGACTGGCATATGAATTGTAGAAAGTCACTTGATACTTGCAACATGCACAGATTATCTTCATCTCACAAGCTAAACCAAAGTGCTTTGTTATCTCTAGTCCCACTCCGACACTTGAACACATTTTGCAAAGAACACTTTCTTTCAGCACAGAAGATAATAATACATTATTCAGTACTTCGTTAATATCATCACTGTCACTAACATATTCACGAAATCTGTCACTTCCACCAGTCAGCTTCTTGCTAGAAGATGTCACAGGGCTATGGCCGGCCATGTGTTGCTTAGCAGAAGAACGCACTGTTTCAGTAATTGTTGTATCGCAACTTGGTATTAGTGTTAATTTTTTTCCCTACGTTCTTCCTCTACTTATATACACGGTTACTAAAACGTGGCATCGTAACCCGAACAACGCTTTACACAAGAAGTATAATACTACCAACAACAGGCGCAACACTGAACTAATTCGAAACGGTAAACAGCAAAGAGACGATGTTCCGCGCTCTTAGCGCTTCATTTGTCAGAGAAAACAATGTAGCCAAACCCTGCACACTCGCTGTATGCGTAACATAAGGCGCTGTATGCGTAACAGGCCGAGAAATTCCCAAGCAGTTCGCCAGGAAGTCACGAGAGGGTGTTAGATGCATTCAGCGGCCGCCAATTTCCTCTGCAGGCGTGGGGGAAAATGGTAATAACTCCACTTCTAGGGCAAGTAGAACAATAATTCAAAGTTTACATTAAAGAGGAATGTTCCAATTAATTTTCGGTAGCAAATAAAAATCGTAATTTTTTGGATTTGACCACCTCCGGCTCCCCTTATGCGTAGGAGAATACAGTATTATATTCAAAAGAACCATCGGGTTTTACAATGATACGGATGCGTATAAGCCTTCCGATGACTTTCTACAATTACGTTTAGGATCAAAGTTTCTATTTATCTCTGACAAATGTTCGTCATACTCTCCACCGGACACACGGGGTTCACTCAAGAAATGGTAAAATTCATCCTGTACTTTTGCGAGGATGCCTTCCGTCTCTACTGTTTCTACGCAGCATCTCAGTTGACCCACAGATTTGGAAGGTGAGACTAATACACACATCAAAGAAGTGTTGCATCACCTCTCTTCTAAGCTCTCCTGAATACTGACGATCAGCGTATATATTGTTCAGTAACGCAGTCTCTTAGATTGTTAATACATGTCACTCAACCCACACAAAGATGTAACCAAGCATGCATTTGCTATGCCTGTGTGGTGGAGTGGGTAACACAGCTGATCAGTTACACTCGTAACAACCTATGTCGTCTGTAGTTCCGCCATCCTTAAGTCAATTCGAAGTTTGATCGTTACATTGTTACGTTGTGTCAGGAACGGCTCTCATCAAGGGAAGTTTCCAGACGTCTCAGCGTGAACCAAAGCGATGTTTTTCGGACATGAAGGAAGAATAGAAATACAGAAAGAGTCGATTACTTGCCTCACTCAGGTAGCGGTAGCCCAAAGAATACTACTGAAGCTGATGAACGGAACTTTCGAATTTCATCTCGGAGTAACCCTGAGAGGGATGCCACCATGCCGCATAATGTTTTTCGTGATGCCACAGGACGTCGTGTTTCGACTCAAACTGTTGGAAAGAGACTCTGAGCCGTGGCGGCTTCTCCGAGGGCGCGTGCGCGATTCTACTGGCGCCACTTGTACGCGCGTTCCATCGATTGTGGCCCTCGTCGTATCGTCTTTGCTTGGTTATACGTTCACTCTGAGCCTTTGTGGTAGTCAGTGGTGTGTGGGACACGGAGCTGGACGGATGTGCCTGAGTACTCGGCGTCCTGGAGATCGCAGCGAGTTGTAACCGTTGACCGTTGGGCGATGGGGGCCCGAGTTTACCTGCAGCGTTGACCATTGCTTCCGGCGAGTTTAACGGGCAAGGAGTTCCTCTCGTCACGTGCATCCTGGTTACGAAGTGCATCAGTCAGTTTCGGTGTGCTAAATACGCCGAGATGTACTGAACAATTTGTTAGCACTACGAGCAAGAGGGCAGTATTATCCCATGTCTACCTGGAACCCTGAAGCTATTGGCCTCCTTGGCATTATTTGTAATGGTGTATGAAGACTCTTCAGTAATTACTGTACTTAGAGACTGTTAATTCTCCCCCGGTGTCAGGTGGCCTGGATTTCGGTTCCTTTATGCCTTTCAGTGATACCTTTTGGGGCTGTGTGTGTTAATCTGTAGGTCTCTGTAAGCGTCAGGTTGTATTTGCAATGTTAATATGGTACTTGAAATCATTATTGAATGTTTGATACTGCTGATTGTAATTTCTGTTCGTTGTAGACCTTATGGCCCATGCTGGGGGTGTGATTGGATTTGGCCTGTAACTAACCTAAAGGTACGCACGTGTGCATCATGTCTGTGTACGTGCTAGCATTTGCACACTCTAACTCCATGCTGATCAGCCCTTCGGGTTATAGGTGTGCATTTCAACTGGCCATCTGCCATTTGGTGTATATCTAAATTACAGTACCTATTAGTCCCAAAGAGGCCCCACTAAAGGTATACCTTGACTTATTTAATCCTGTTTGTTTATTATGTGATTATTCCATTAAATAACTTTGGCTATTCTTTCTTGTTATTTCTAGGAAGGATAATTTTCAGTGTTCATGAGTGGGCCGCTCCTATATTGAAGTTTTAATAGTTGGTTTCCTTGAAAATAATCTTAAATACCCGGTTTAAGTAATGCTGCATATGTTAATTTCTATCAAACTTGTTAGCTATTTGCTGTTTAGTATAGGTTGACAGACTTATACTGGCAGCGTCTGACGCGTTGCTGTTCTACTGGCCCAGGGCAGGGACGCGTTTTTCTACTGCTTCAGCAGCATCCCGTCATCGCACGAGGCATTAGCTTCTGCGGATCTCCCGTTCCAGCTTCAAGTTGAGTAGTTTATTGTCATTCTTTTGGTGTCGTGCCACGGTGGGATTGTCCCCCGTTTAGGACTTGCCTTTAGTGATTTTGGGTAAGTAATGTACTCATTGTTTCTATTATTGTAAGGTCCTTGTAGACGTCTGGTGAAAGCCTTTTGACAAACTGAGCACTGATTTTCTTGATTTCTTTAAATAAGATAGTTGTACATCGAAGTTTGTTGTGCGGTTTTCGAGCGCAGTTTTGAGTGCGTTTCTCTGAAGTGTGTTGGATAGGTAGACACGGTGGGTGCATTCTTGTTTGAATATCTTTTTTTTAGCGAAAATGCCGCGAGTGAGTAACAGAACATTTAAAAAGCGGAAAGACATAAAGTAATGACATCAAAGCAAAAAAGCTGGACTGTATTGGTAACATTCAAAAGACATTGGGATCAAGACTGAGGCAGTTCAGAACAAAATGAAGAAAGCAACTTGCTGATGAAAAACCTATTGGAGGTAGGAACAGGGTGGCAGAAGACGTCATGGACAGATTGCAGAGATATTACGAACTTTTATAAGGCATTATAAAGGTAATTTGGGCACCTTTTTTCATAGGATGTCGACAGATGCAAAATTTATCACAATTCGTGTCCACATGGTCCATCATCATGATGCAAGTACAATAAATAGAAAAAATCATTAGAAGTCTATAACCACAAACACAGTTCACCTGTAGCAGTTATGTAAGAAATTAAGCCAATATTTAGAGAATTATCTACATGAAAAACACAAAATTGCAATGAAAGCGTTAATAATGTATACTAACGTCGCATTCGCAAAATTCTTCCTGCTGAAATTAGTAGTCTACGTTTTGCAGTATATGCGCAGTAGCTGTTTACGATAAAGGAAATGTGATTAAATGTGAAGTTATGAATGAGCTAGGACGAAAACCAGAATGCTTAACAATTCAATCGATGACTGCAATAGACTCTGATAGAATAAGAGATGCTGAAAGAGTACAGAATGCTTGTGAGAACAAACTTCAACAGAAAAAAAATAAAAATATTGGATGAGATTGACGACCCTGACAATTCATCCTATGCAGCTGGGATGTTGTAAACAGGTAACAATTTTAAAGCTTCGTTTCTCAAATTAACATTTTTTTAAATGATAAGTACGGTTTTTTAAAAACTATAATACATACAGGGCTTAATCTTCCACCAGCTGTTGTAATGTGTGTTTACTATTTCAAAATGTTTCTGCTGAATTTCATATTACAGAAAAGACGTTATGATATATTCTATGTGATATTTTTTGTTAAAATATTAGTATACAAAATAAATATTAATTTTTAATATTACAGTCCATTGCTCCCAAAACAGTTTCAAATTCTGAATAAAGTCTATTTTTTAACCTGTAAAAATGTCATCATAATATCTTAAGTAGTTTGTAAGAAAAATGTACCAAAAACTTGTAATTTTAGCAAGGAAAAGATACAGCCTTCCAGGTCCCCTTAACCTGGAAAAGCGGGTAGTGACCCCAAACAGGAGTCGGAACTATCGCAATATTAAGAGAGAAAAGGACCTGTACATTAAAAAAAATTATGTTACATGGGCGCCTTAACCTTCCTAGACAATCTCATAATTAACTAGAATTTCTTGTGATACGCATCAGATCTGTAATTAATTGTATTGAGAGCATGAGAATGAAGATGTCTTGAGATTTCAAGTCTCTTCCAGGACACTGAGTATTTAAACTTCCTCTGCGGTGTGCAAGACAGATAAGTTATCGCTAATCATCAGCAGCTGTTGCTGGCTGTCAAACAAATTCTTTTTCAGATCTGACTTGGTATTGGCTAGGTAATTATGTTATGTGTTTTATCTTCCCCTCTCTCCCTCCATTTTATTGCGTCATCATGTTTTAATAGTCTGATAACTCGTGGTGTCCGGCCATGTCATTCTTTTATCGGATGTTTTTAGGTGCCAGGTGTGATATGGATCCTTTGGTTCCATGAGAACATTGAGGTGAGGATGATCCCACATGGGGAAGCGATTTTATTTGTAAGTGACGTCCTGCTCTCTATTTCAGTTTATTTTTACTTAGCAATTTTAGCTGCATAGTTTCTTATTTGATTTTTCAGACTTGAGGATCACCACCCACCCTCGTGTAACACAATGTTTTCGTTATTACATAAGATGACGGAACTTTACATGCTCTGTAACCTGTCATGTATACAACAAACATTGTGGATTGAGCAACTATTGTGCGCTTTTTTTATTTTATAAAATTCTCTGTTACTCTGTATTATTACATGTGCCAAGATTAACTGAATAACACGACTCATACAGTTACATCAGATTCATTTTTTTTAAATATATAATTACACTACATCAAGACCTAACAGTATACTAAAATATCACATTTATGACTAAATGTGCAGAGCTTTCTCTTGAGTTATGGTGACAGTTCCGTCAGTCCTCTAGCATACGTTCATGTTTTACAGAGTATGCGCGAAGTTACAGTTGACACTAAAGGACTGTCGTACAACTTAGAATCTTATTGCATTACAGAAGCTGTAAACATGTGTCGTGAATTTATGAAGTAAATGTGATTTATTATTGGACCGACGTCCAACTTTTCCCTTCTTTGCTTTCTGAGAGTGTCACTCGCTCTTTCGTTAAATTACTGCAGGATTAAAGCAGGCGGTCAAGATTTCGGTATCATCCATTACATGTACACTGTGCATCATCTGTTATTGTTAGTCATTTATAGCAAACTTTCAATTTCCCATGGGCTGTTAAAAACGGTTTAGTGTTCGGTGACACTGTAGCTTAATCGTTTAACTTTTGTCGAATCACAGGAAAAAACGGTTTTGTGTTGTCCTGGTTTTTAGTTTGTTACCGCCCAGTGTACCATTTGTTTCTAAACCTGTGTCTTAGTTTTCTCTTTCTTACAGAGACAAATGCTTCGCTTCAGCTAAGTAGTTTCCGTGATCAGGCTGCTCTCTTAACTGGATTATCAACTATTTCATTGCCTCAGATGAGCATGAGCCTTAATCAACCTGAAATCTATCTGCCAGTTCTACATCTGCTATTTTCTTATTTTTTCGTATTTCTTCAACCAAGAAATTATGATTCCTCGGAGTTTCTAACGAATTCCTTCTTATACTACTGTCAATTTGGATTACGACAACTCTGTCAATATTCGTCAGATTATTCGTGGACTCAAGGGTGTTTACGATGGCAATTTGTTCTGTTTGGTTATTTGAGCATCAATGTCCAGTTTCAGCAGTAACTGATGAGGAAGCTTCTTGTCGATAAATATATTGTTATCGCTGTTCCTAATCCTCCATCTGGTTTGTTTCCACTCACGTATACTCCAGAAGTGTAGTATTTATTTTATTTATTTTCAGCAGTTCTTTAAAATTCTGACTGGTGTGGCCCACGTCTGTACTCCACAGCGATGTATGTGGCCCGTCTTGCGTCTTTAGATTTGACTTATTATAAAATTTGGGTATTTCTTGTAGCTTAATACATGGGGCGTGAGTCCTGCTAAACTACACATGCACTTCATTGGCTTGTACGATTTCACTATCTTTAAATTGATTAATTATTGTGCTCCATTAATTTTAATGCTTTGTATTGTTGCTCTAGTGCTTTTGTCCATTTGGTTAGACGTACAATATGTAATTAGCATTGCTCATTTATAATTAATGGTTAGTGCTTCAGTGTGCAGACTCCACTTCAGCATTGGTAATCTTGAGATAGCATTAAGGGGCTCCGGAACGCCCTATACTTGCAATGTTAAAATAACGCTTATAAATTACATCTTTCCTCACAAAGTATTTGAGGTAGGAAGTTGAACTTTTTACAGATTATTTATTGGAATATGGGCTACAACTTAACACAGGGATTTTACAAAATTTTAGTTCGGTTATTAAAGATGTTTTTTTTCAATTATAATGAAAATTCACAACTTTTTTTGGAATTTTTTATTTATATATTCAAAAATATACAGTTTTTTGGAAAAAGACTGTGTTAAATTATGCAGAAGGTACTCTGTAACATTTACTGAAAGTTTGAAACAAATATGTTTGGAAGATCCTTAGAAAACATGTAATTAGTATGAGAAAATAAAAGTTTTGGGAATCGAGCGACAAAGATTGGATTAACTTTTTAGTGCATTCCAGGTCCATAGGATGGATTATCTTCATCCTCTGCAGACTCCTCCTCCAGCTTCCTCTTGTTCCTCCTCCTGTTTACTCTTGCTTGTATTTCTAGATTCTTTACAGCCCTGTCTGCAGCCCGAAGGCGTTCCTTGTCTAAAGCAAGCATCGCTCGTACCATGTTAGAACCTATCTTCATTCCCATATTTCTAAATACCTTGCACCTTACAATGTTGCCATCATTGAAAGTCGCAACAGCATCATACACACCAAAGTGAAGTGTTTCTATTCCAACAAATACAGTCTTGGGGATTCTCGACCATATAACACTATTTACACTTTCATTGGGGTTTTGAGTTTTTCCGTGAATACACTTTTTCAACAGTTCAGGTGCTGCTAAGTCTCTGAAAATAGGTTTTATCACCTCCATTATTGCATGAGGCAGACTATGCTTATGAGTGTACAGTTCACCAGTTAGCAATCCTTTGTTATATTTACACCAACTGTCTTCTTCTTTGGGACACAAGCTATGTTGAGGATTTTCATCGTCTTTATTGTTTACAGTAATAACACATACCTTTGGCTTTCCAACATTTCTCCTTTTCTTAAAAGCCTTCAGAGGATTTCTAATAACTTTACTTTCACTCATTATTATACTTCAACAAAACAGAGACTCAAGAAACAGAATTAATTACGAATATTTTAGAGATAACGACAGAGTAAATAAACATGAAACAATCGACAATCACACCAGCGATATATATTAAACCATCACAGGTTAGCCACAACACATACTTTATCTCACATCACTAAAATGTACCTGATGAACACGGACGTTAATAATAACACCATTTGACAGCAGTTTAACAGCGCCACAGTGTGTCACGCCCATGTAGAACACATTTCAAAAAAAATTTAAAATTAGTTGTAGTCTTCGGAATTGAATAAATTATATATCTATTAAAAGGTAATAGTCTGCAGATTCAGAAAACGCAAAAAAGTAAAAATTGAACTTTTCATGATTTTGAGCCTTTCCGGAGCCCCTTAATTAAAGCCCTAAACCTTATTAAAGATGTGTGAAATGCTATTGTAGAATGTAAACTCAGTGTCCGTTATGATATTTTTAGAGGCCCTACATCCAATAAGTATACATTTACCTACCTTGTGCACCAACATTTACATCCCCATGTCATAAGAGTTATCTGAGAACATTTCAAGCGCTTAGGTCACTGTTGTCTGTACCTCTACGTCAGTTGAGAAATGTATTCCTGCCAGACCTTACTTTATAATGCAGAGTATCACCTCGCACAAGGTTGGGATTGTAAGGTGGATGATCGAAAATCCCCGACTTATAAGCTTATCCCATGGGATGTATTCTGTAAGCGGTCAAAATGAGTGAAATGCTTCCACCCAGAAATAAACGTTTGATGTTGTGGACCATTCTTCACAAAATTCTGAACGTCTGGGAACACGGAATACAATTTCTAGCCTCCACGCACAGTGAAAATGCGATCAGAGGACGCCTTATTGATCCTAAAAGATAATGCACGTGGTTATTCTGACAGAGATTGACTGCTGGAATTTGGTCTCCGCAGGTGGACGACTGTGCCACCAATGTACGGACTGTTGTTTTGTTTTGTTTCCAGTACGGCATGTGGAACGTATGTTTCATTTCCTTGACAACGTTACTTTGTTTCACCAAGGTTACATCGTCTTCCAAAAACTCAAAAAGAAAATCTACCCCTACAGGCTATTGGGAATGGTATCAGTAGTCCACCATGTGACTTAGTAGGACACTTACCGAAACATTTTGTGTGGAAATGCTCGCGACTCTGATGACTGCAGTCACTATGACTCAGTTAATCGGACTTACTACCAACCTTTGATGTCATTTCACTCTTCATTAAGGTCCCTGTCATGGATGCATTATCAGTCAGCAACAGTAAGTTCGAAGCGATACAACACCGCAATTTACTCATGCCCTTTCCTCAACCTACTTTTTATTCTGCAGTGAATATTTTGTGCAAATTGACGTTTTTATCACGGGTAGTCCTCTTTCCTCTTTGGTAGCAAACTTTTTTTATGCAACGCTTTGGGATGTGGGCACTTGATTAAGCAAATTTCAAATCAAAATTCTTCTGGTGATATGTTGATAGTATTTTTGTAGTGTGGCCGCATGGTGAAGAACCGTCATCATTTTTGCAGCAGCTGAATATTTGGTCCTATGTAAAATCGCTAACTGGGTCTAAGGCTTCCATCCAACCCCATATTGATCAATCTGGTGCGGCAGTTAAACACAGCAAAACGAAAGACAAAGACTTAAGTTTCGCGTTCAAGAAATCGTTCATGCAGTGGAATCGTACAAAGAAATCGTCATTTTACCGTCGGACAGGCACCCGTATGGATGACATAGTAACAATAATCACCGGGATAGAGAAACGACTGGAATCCCAGTTCGGTTTTACAAAGAGTACACTACGGCACTGACCCCTTACCTAGCTGGCATTTGTTTCGAATCTGTTACCCAGCGCAAAGTTACAAG
This sequence comes from Schistocerca nitens, assembly GCF_023898315.1. Classification (NCBI taxonomy): domain Eukaryota; kingdom Metazoa; phylum Arthropoda; class Insecta; order Orthoptera; family Acrididae; genus Schistocerca; species Schistocerca nitens. Next base: position 193,659,772 of record NC_064620.1, on the reverse strand, counting down.
CGACCGGATAAAAGCTCAGGTGACTCCTGTGTATATGAACGGTAAAGAATGGATCCGCAGAATTACAGACCAAGATCCCTAACTTCCGTTTCCTGGACAATCCTCAATTTAAATATAATAAAATTTCTCAAGCCTATGAAAGATTATGTTCACGGATCAGTGTGAGAAATTTAAATTTCCCTTTTCTCACATGACACACTGCAAACAGTGGATGAAGGGCAACAGGCAAATTTCCGGAAAGTGTTTCACACGGTACCCCTTTAGAGGCTTAACAAAGATACAAGCGTATGGAATAACTTTGCAGATATGTGAGTGGCTCGAAGACTTAAGTAAAAGAACTCAGTATATTGTCCTCAACGACGAGTTGTACGGCAAGGTGTAGAAGACGAATCACTGTAGGAAGATACAATATGACTTAGACAGAATATCTAGTTGGTGTGATGAATGTCAGTCACCTCTAAAGGTGGCAAATATAATTCAAAGTGGATGTGTAGGAAAAATAAACCCGTAATGTTCGGATACAACATTGGTAGCGTCGTGTTTGACACAATCACGTCGTTTAAATATATGGCCTTAAAGTTGCAAAGCGATATGAAATGAAACGAGCATGCTAAGACTGTGGTAACGAAGGCGAATGGTGGACTTCGGTTTATTGGGAGAATTTTAGGAAACTCTGCTACATCTCTAGCGAATTATTCTTTATTGTTGTTCGAGTACTTGGGACCCGCATCAGTACGGATTACAGGAGGGCTTCGAAACAATTCAAAGGCGGTCTGCTAGATTTCCTACCTGTAGGTTTGAACAACACGTAAGTGCTATGGGTATGCGCCAGGAACTCGAATGGAAAAACCTGGAGGATAGGCGACATTCCTTTTGAGAAACACTATTACGAAAATTTACAGGCATTTGAAGCTGACTCCCAAACGATTCTACTGCCACCAGCATACACTGTGTATGAGGAGCAGGAAGATGAGATAAGAGAAATTAGGGCTCATACGGATGCATATAGATAGTCGTTTTTCCCTCGCCCTATTTGCGAGTGGAACAGGAAAGGAAATGTGATTCTTGAGCGCCGGCCGAAGTGGCCGTGCGGTTAAAGGCGCTGCAGTCTGGAACCGCAAGACTGCTACGGTCGCAGGTTCGAATCCTGCCTCGGGCATGGATGTTTGTGATGTCCTTAGGTTAGTTAGGTTTAACTAGTTCTAAGTTCTAGGGGACTAATGACCTAAGCAGTTGAGTCCCATAGTGCTCAGAGCCATTTTTGATTCTTGAGTTTCTCCCGGCGTATTTGATAATCAAAATATCCACGGGTGTACTGCCGGTCTACAGTGTCCAACGGGCACAATATTTCGACGATCATACATGTCGCCATCATCAGGTGAACTGACGGACTGAGCTCCTGTGAACGTACCGGCACGGAGATCCGTACACTATGGCTGCTCAGGGGGAACTGGGTTCGGTCTCGGCGGCGGCCGATTTAAATACCCTACGCGGAGTGAGGTCTGAAGATGGTCTAAAACAGACCGAAAGTGGTAACCTTCTGTTAAAAAAAAGTTTATTGCAGTTGTGACTATTTACATTCAGTTTTAAATGAATCCTGATGTTAAGTTTCTCGCTGTTCTCATTTCTGTTGTCTCTCATTACTTTCGTATTTCTTCGATTTACTCTCAATCCAAATTCTGTACTCATTAAACTGTTCATTCCGTTCATTAGATCATGTAATTCTTCTTCACTATCACAGGTACCCTTCTTCACATTGAATTTAATTCTACTCCTGAATCTTTCTTTTGTTTCCATCATTCCCACTTCGATGTATAGATTGAACAGTAAGGAAGAAAGACTAGATCTCTGTCTTACTCCGGCCGGCCGCGGTGGCCTCGCGGTTCTAGGCGCTCAGTCCGGTACAGCACGATTGCTACGGTCGCAGGTTCGAATCCTGCCTCGGGCATGGACGTGTGTGATGTCCTTAGGTTAGTTAGGTTTAAGTAGTTCTAAGTTCTAGGGGACTGATGACCACAGATGTTAAGTCCCATAGTGCTCAGAGCCCTTTTTTTGTCTTACTCCCTTTCTAATCCGAGCACTTTGTTCTTAGTCTTTCACTGTTATTATTTCCTGTTGGTTCTTATAAATGTTGTATATCGCCCTCCTCTCCCTAAAGTTGATCCCTATTTTCCTCAGAATTTCGTACATCAAGGACCATATTACGTTGTCTGACACTTTTAGCAGGTCGACAAATCCTTCGAACATGTCTTGATTTTTCTGTAGTCTTGCTTACATGATCAACCACAACGTCAGAATTCCCTCTCTGGTCCCTTTACCTTTACAAAGGCCAAACTGATCATTATCTGACACATCCTCAATATCTTTTTCCTTTCTTCTGTGAACTATTATTGTCAGCAACTTCGAAGCATGAACTGTTAAGCTGACTGCGTGATAATTATCGTATCTGTCAGCCCTTGTAGTCTTCGGAATTGGGTGAATGACATATTTTACGAAAGACAGATGGTATACCACCAGATTCATGCATTTTACATGTGCCCCCTAGGTGGTCCACAACTCTTTTGTGGATACGTGCGTGGCCAGCACGGGGCTCCGAGCCATTGCAGTCTTCTTTCTTTCCAGGGCTGCATTTCCTTTCCCTTCCCCTCCTTTCCCGTCCTTGCTCCTTTCCCCTCGCCCTCTCCTCTCCCTCTCTTGGTGTCCTTGCTTATGTTGGCCCCCGCTATCCTCCTGGTTCTGTTGGTTTTCCAATTCGGCTTTGTTGCATACTCATCTCCTCCTTTTGGCATTCCTTGGTCCCACTCTGGGGTTTGACCTCCATTACAAAATTTCTCCTCCGTAGTGTGAGCCATTTGGGGAAGAGCACCTTACCTAGTGTCTCCGACGTACGCCCTCCTTGTACATTCCACATTTTCTTTTACGTCGTTGTCTGATACTAGGGTGCATAGCCAGCACGGTAGCCAGCCCGTATGGTGGGGTCGCTATGTACCCTTTTGGTTGAGCCCCCTGAACACACAGGGATCACACTTCTGATACCTTAGCTGTGACCTCCTCACGCATGCCTTGGAGTGGTTGCTCGCCATCCTGGAGCATCGGAACTCCCGGCTAAGGCCGCCATGCCAGATGGCCCTTGCTGTGGCTGGGTGGCGCCCATGAGGAGAGCCCCTGATCGGAGTGGGTGGTATCAGGGCGGACGCTATGCAAATGAAACGCATACGGGTCCAGAACTCTGGCCGTTCTTCTGCGGCCGTCTCTCTGCGTGGAACTGATTCCTCAAGTGCTGCTTCTCGTGCCCCTTCGGCCTTCCCGTCTATGGCTACCCCCTGGGAAGAGGGTCAGGCCCGTCGTCTAGGGGCAAAACCTTTCCCCCGTTATCTAGTTTGCACCAGGACTGATGGAGATACTTTCACCAGTGTCAAACCTTTATTCTTTGTGGAACACATTGAAGACAAGTTTGGCGAAGTAGACTCCCTGATCAAGATGCGGTCTGGTTCGTTGCTGATAAAAACTGCTTCAGCTGCCCAATCTGCGGCCCTCCGTGCCTGTACCCATCTTGGCACAATTCCTGTGTCCATTACCCCCCACCAGTCTCTAAATATGGTACAAGGTGTGATTTTTCACTGGGACCTCATCCTTCAAACTGATGAGGAACTTCGGGACAATCTCGGACGGCGGGGTGTTCACTTTGTTCGGCGTGTTCAGAAGGGTCCTAAAGACAATCGTATTGATACTGGTGCCTTTATCCCGGCCTTTGAAGGGGATACCCTCCCTGAGCAGGTGAAGATTATGGTCTATCGCTGTGATGTGAAGCCGTACATCCAACCTCCTATGAGGTGTTTTATGTGCTTGCGTTTTGGCCACATGTCTTCCCGCTGTTCCCAGGCCCCTCTCTGTGGTGACTGTGGACGTTCACTCCATGAGGGGAGTCCCTGTGTTCCCCCTCCTGTATGTGTAAATTGTCATGGTAGTCATTCTCCACGTTCACCAGATTGCCAAGTATATAAGAAGGAAAAAAAGATACAGCAGTATAAGTCCCTCGATCGTTTAACCTACACAGAGGCCCGTAAGAAATATGCACGACTTCACCCTGTGTCCATGACATCTAGTTACGCCTTGGTTACATCTTCACCCCTTCCTCCCCCTTCCTTACCCCCTTCCCGGGCCCCTCTCCTCCCCCCTCCCCTGCGGCTCCCACACCTTCTCCTGTGAGCACTGCTGCCCCTCCCCAGCCGGAGAAGTGTCCCACTCCTTCGGCGTCTGCCGGTCAAGGGCGCCTCTCCCGGGATGCCCCTTCCCGGCACCTTCCAGGCCAAAGGTCTGCTGCCGCGCGACGACAGCGAGAGCCGCGGTCTGTCGGCCCCCAGGTCGCCCGGTCTCTTTCTGTTCCTGATCTTGCTGCAGCTGGCTCCTTTATGCCACACAGCCCTCCTCAATCTCAGCCTGAAAAGAAGAAGAAACATAAGTCCCGGGACAAAGAGCCTCTGGTGTCACCGGAGGTCCCTTCCCCGACTTCACAACCGGATTCTGACCTGTCGTTCATGGATGTCGCCCCTCCTTGTCGGTGATGGGTGGGGACCCGGCGGTATGACTGGATTTAGCATGTTCAGCCCCCATTTAAACCGTCGTTCTGTGGTTCTCCAATGGAATTGTAATGGATACTATCGTCACCTTCCGGAATTGAAATCGCTTCTTTCGTCCTACTCTGCAGCTTGTGTGGTTCTCCAGGAATCTCATTTTACTGATGCTCACTCACCGACCCTCCGTGGGTTCCGTGTTTTCTGACGAAATCGGGTCGGACCCCTGCGGGCTTCTGGTGGCGTTTGTACGTTGGTCCGTACAGACATTGCTAGCACGTGGATTCCTCTTCAAACTACATTGGAAGCGGTTGCTGTCAGGGTCCACCTGGACTCTGAGGTCACGGTTTGGAATCTTTATCTCCCTCCTGACAGGACTCTTACACCTGCTGCCTTAACCGCCCTTCTTCAGCAACTTCCTCCTCCCTTCCTCCTCCTTGGGGATTTTAATGCTCATCATCCTTTGTGGGGCAGTGCCTTTCCATCTAGACGAGGTCTTCTTATAGACCAATTTATTGCAGACCACGACCTGTACCTTCTTAATGATGGCTCCCCTACTCATTTAAGTGCCGGTCATGGTACCTTTTCTGCCATTGATCTTTCTCTTTCTTCTCCCTCTCTCCTCCCTTCATTACACTGGTCGCCACACGACGACCTTTGTGATAGTGACCATTTCCCGTTGATTATCACGCTCCCTTCCCGCTCCCCGATGGACAGGTTACCTCGTTGATCTTTCCAACGCGCCGATTGGCCTCTTTACACTGCACAGGTCGTGTTTTCTCCCTCTTTGTCGTGTTGTATTGATGACGTCCTACGTGACGTGTCTGACGCGATTGTTCGCGCTGCTAGCCTTGCTGTCCCGCGCTCATCTGGACCATTTCGTCGCCGGCAAGTCCTGTGGTGGAGTACGGCCATTGCCATTGCCATCCGTGATAGCCGTCGAGCTTTGCAACACTTTAAGAGGCACCCATCCGTAGCCAGCCTTACTACCTTTAAACTTCTTCGCGCTAAAGCCCGTTATTTAATCAAACAGAGCAAGCGGATATGTTGGGAACGATTTGTTTTTTCCCTTGGTTCTACTGCCCCTCTGTCACGGGTATGGGCTACACTTCGCTCTCTCCAAGGTTGCCATCGGCAGTCCACCCTCCCAGGCCTTCACCTCCCAGATGGCATTTGTACGGACCCATTAGTTCATGCAGAACATCGTGCAACCCATTTTGCAGTGGCATCAGCGTCAGCCTCCTATCCAGCTGCTTTCCTTCATCAAAAACAGCGGTCTGAAGTTTCCACCTTATGTTTCACCCCCTGTGAGTCAGAATCTTACAACGAACCTTTTACTGAATGGGAATTTCTTTCTGCTCTACCTTCTTCTCATGATACGGCCCCTGGCCCAGATTCCATTCATAACCAACTGCTTCAACATCTCAGTGCTCCACATCGGCAACATCTTCTTCGGGTGTTTAACCGTATCTGGCTCCAGGGTGACTTCCCTTCTCAGTGGAGGGATAGCATTGTGGTTCCTGTCCTTCGGCCTGGTAAGAACCCCCTATCTGTTGACAGCTATCGGCCAATTAGTTTGACCAATGTTGTTTGTAAGTTACTTGAACGGATGGTAGCCCGTCGGCTCAATTGGGTCCTCGAATCTCGGGATCTATTGTCCACTTACCAGTGTGGCTTTCGAGAGGGACGGTCTCCAATCGATCATTTACTTCGCTTGGAATCCGCAGTTCGGCAGGCTCTTTCCCAGCGCCGCCATTTGGTTGCAGTGTTTTTTGACCTTTGCAAGGCCTATGACACGGCCTTACCCTTCATCAGTGGGGTCTTCGGGGCCTACTCCCGAATTTTATCCGCCAGTTCCTGATCCATCGGTGATTCAGAGTTCGAGTTGGTACTGCTTTTAGTTCTCCACGGACCCAGGAGACGGGCATCCCACAGGGTTCTGTCTTGAGTGTCCTTCTTTTCCTCATTGCTATCGAGGGACTTGTGGCCTCTGTCGGTCCCTTGGTCGCCCCTGCCCTGTATGTGGATGATTTCTGCATTTGGGTTAGTTCCTCCTCGATGGCATCTGCAGAACCGCAGCTCCAGGTAGCTATACGGCGTCCCTCTGCATGGACCCTCTCACACGGGTTTCAATTCTCTCCTTTAAAATCGCGAGTGGTCCACTTCTGTCGCCGTACTACAATCCACCCTGATCCAGAGCTCTATCTCGCTGCACAACGATTGCCTGTGGTCCCACAGTTTCGTTTCCTGGGTCTTCTTTTCGACAACAAGCTCACTTGGCTGCCCCATATCAGACTCCTGAAGGTAGGATGTTTCCGTAAACTCAATGTCCTTCGCTTCCTTGCCCACTCCTCTTGGGGCGCGGACCGTTCCCTCCTCCTCCGTCTTTATCGTGCTCTAGTTCTGTCTCGCTTGGACTATGGTTGTCAAGTTTATGGTTCAGCTGCTCCTTCCACACTGCACGTGCTGGATCCAGTCCTCCATCGTGGTATCCGTTTGGCCACCGGTGCCTTCCCTACTAGCCCTGTTGATAGTCTCCTGGTTGAAGCTGGAATCCCTCCCCTTTCTGTTCGGCGGTCCCAGCTTCTGGTGTCTTATGCACTCACTATCCGTTCATCTCCCACTCATCCTTCCTATTCTATCCTGTTTCCAGACCATGGACGTCGCCCACCCGACTCCCGCCCTCGGGCGGGCTTACCGGTTGGGCTGCGCCTTGCGTCTCTTTGCCGTGATTTTCAGCTTCCTTCTTTGTCCTGTCTTCCTCTCTCCCTCCCCTCCACCCCTCCTTGGTTAGTTCCTCGGCCTAGAATTCGGATGGATCTCCGCCGAGGTCCGAAAGATTCCATCCCCCCGGTGGTGTTCTGTTCCTTTTTCCGCCAAATTTTATGGGAGTTTCGGGATGCTGTTGTTTTTTACACTGATGGCTCTAAATCTGGTAATCATGTTGGGTATGCCTTCACGTCCTCTGTTGGAACGGAAAGTCATCTGCTGCCACCTACATGTGGGGTGTTCACTGCGGAATTGATGGCAATTTCCCAGGCCCTTACCTTTATTAAACAGTCCCAACAAAACGGCGTTTTGTTATGTACGGACTCGATGAGTGGCCTTCTTGCTTTTGACCGGTGTTTTTCGCGCCATCCCTTGGTCTCTGCCATCCATGACCATCTCGCTGATATTCACCGTTCTGCTTGTTCCATTGACTTCCTTTGGGTCCCTGGCCATGTGGGTATCCCGGGTCATGAGCTCGCTGATCGTTTGGCTGGGGGAGCAGTTACTTACCCCCCGTTTGCTGTAACCCCTCCTGCAGCGGATTTACGGCTTCACATCAAATCCCACTTCGCACAGTCATGGGCCAATTCTTGGGAGGCTACTCCCCTGTCTAATAAACTTCGTGCAATTAAGGTGACACCAGGCCCGTGGCGTTCTTCCTTTCGCCTCTCCCGAAAGAATTCGACCACACTGTGTCGTCTCCGCATTGGCCATACCAGGCTGACCCATGGTTTTCTTTTGCGTGATGAACCACCCCCACTATGTGGTTGTGGAGCCTTCCAGTCAGTAGCCCACATTTTGGTTGAATGCCCCCTTCTTTTGGCTCTGCGTGCTAAGTATAGCCTCCCCCACACTTTACCTTTGATGTTGGCTGACGATTCCCGTATGGTCTCTCTGGTTCTCGGTTTCCTCCGGGAAAGTGGTTTTTATTCTCAGTTTTAAGGTTTTTAATCCCTCTCTGGTGTTGGGGCAGGGCGGTGGGTGTTTGGGTGTCTTCCACAGCAAGCAGTGTTCGGAGATTCCCGATTCACCTCCCTGACCGAAATCCTCTTTTCTTCCCCTTTTACTCTGTTTTTACCCTTTTTTAAGGCTTGGTTAGTCTTTCTATTACCATACATACTTTCTACATTATAGCAGTTGTACCTTTTAAGTCACAGGTGTTTTTGCCTATGCTACTTCAGCATAGTGTTGGGTTCGTTCTCTTGCCGACTTCCCTCATTTTGTTTTTTACCAATGACAACATGACTGCCCTTTTACGTTTTTCCCTTTTTCCGTTTAATTGTTCTGACTTTACTGAGATGTCCCATTAGCGGAATGGAGCATATTTGAAACAAGGGACTGATGACCTTGCTGTTTGGTCCCTTAAACCTCAAACGAACAACCAACCAACCATTTTACATGTGGGGTCCTGGCCACTCGACTCGTATAGGGTTCCTAAAGGACGCTACATTCTCTGAATGCAGTGCAAGAATTCAAGAAAATAACATTATTAGTTTTTTTTGATAAAGCAGATTGACAATACTTAAATTTGAAATAACTTTGAAATAGCTTTGAAATAACGAACGATGGGCGACACGCAACATAAGACCGAATCCTTTGCTATACGTAATGTTCATGCAAGTTTGACACACAGTTTGTGGATCACTAATAAATGCTATGGTAGCACTCTCTCCTAGGCCGTGCTAATACTCTGCGAATACTGTACACTTATGTCCGGCCGAGTGTGACAGAAACGCCGCTTATACTCACTTCGGCTATATGCTGCTCCTATTGTGGTGAAGCCCTGGGCGTCCCGCTAATGGCCTACGTCGTTTCACCGCTTTCTCTTCTTCTCATCTGTTCTAGCGCTTGTGGTTACGCCAGAACGGTACACACCAACGTGAATAGTCGTTTTGTTGCCACCTCCCCCAACGGTTTTTAATATTCTGATGGAATGTTATCTGTCACTTTTTTTCTTTATTTTATGTCTTCCAAAACTCTTGTAACTTTTTATTCTAATACTTTATCCCCTACCTCTTCCAAATACACTCCTGCCTCTTCTTCTATCATCAGTCAGATTCTCCCCCACATAGAAGTACTCTTTCAATCTATCTACCTTGTTCTCTGTATTTAACACTGGAATCCCTGTTGCACTCTTAATGCTAGCACGTTTGCTTTTAATTTGACTGAAAGTTGCTTTGAATTTTCAATACGCTGAATAAGTACTTCCAACAATCATCTCTTTTTCGATTTCTTCACATTTTTCCATTTCTTCTCAAAGAACGTGTCCTCAGAGAAAAGTTGCTTCTGCTGTAGCCCAAGGGACTGATATAGGATCATTTACGATTCGCAATACAGAAACATGGCCCATTGTAACTGTTCGTGGGTGTTGTTATTATAATGGGCATTCGCAATCCTAAAAACCATTTTTTCTTCAACTCATAGTGGGGATGGTACAGCAACTAGTAATATACAAAATGAACAGCCTAGGTTGCAGGGCTGTAATTATTATTTATTTGCGAATGATGCGTTTGGCCTGATTCAGGTATATTCACATCGTCGTACACAACAAATACATATTTCGTTGGACGTAGCCTGAACCCATTTCGCAAATTAGGATTTACTAGCAGGAAAATTTAAAATGGTTTACTGCTATTAGATAGTTTGAGGCACATGGTATACCGAGCATGCGAAACGTTTTGCATGCAAACATGACCATGAGCATGAGATTGAGCCTAACATCATCTAATATCAGTAAGTCGTGCTACAGTTTCTTGGGATTATCTCCCATTTTTATGGGATCGTTCGGCTCCTAAAGAAATTTAAATTCTTTGCTTAGGTTACTCTGAAAGGGCCTGAATCAGGTGAAACACGTCATTGTTAAATAGTTAATAGTAATTACAGCCATGCTACCAAGACTGATTTTTTCTGCGTCGAGAAATACAGTTGCTAACTGTAGATTGCTTTCCACAGGACTGACATTTGACAGGGTGCAAATGTGCCTGAACACACAATGCACCGAATACTTTTAACGGTGGGCCTCCGCAGCCGGCGACCCATGCATTTGCCAATGTTAATACCACGACATCATGAACTACGACTGAAATGGACAAATAAACATACGCACTGAACGCTGAAGCAGTAGCCGAGTATTGCATGATCTGATGTATACCGATGCCTTCTTTATAATGCCGTTATGTGGGTGCTAATCCGTTGTCTTGCAGGGAACGGCTCCTTGAGACCTGTACTGCGAGATGGAAACAAACATGCGGCGGGTCCATTATGCTCTGGGGAACATTCACGTAGGCATCCATGGTTCTAGTGGACCTCGTACGAGCCACCATGACAACAAAGGAGTATCGTACACTAGTTGCAGACCACGTGCTCCCATTCATGACGATTATTGTTCCCGACGGCAGTAGCTTTTATCGGCAAGATAATTCGTCAAGCCACAAGGCCAGGGGTGTGACGGAAAGCTTCGAGGAACACAGTGGCGAGTTCCAATTGATGCCTGGAACCTGATCTCGACAGATCTCAGACTCATTGGCTACCTCCCCGAAATTTACGGAAATTAGGTGTGTGTACTGATCCAGACACCGCCTGTAAATGACTTAATAGTTCGGGGCGCACTCCATCGGTAACGCTAGAATTCAATATCGTGTTTTGTCACCCATAGCCTTGATGACAACTTACACTCTCGAAGGCATACCTTCAATCAGGTGATGGAAGGTTTCTTGGAGAATGACAGCACATTCTTGACGGAATGCTGCGCTGAGGAGAGGTATCGATGTCGGTCGTTGAGTCCTGACAGTACTATGTGCAGGCCAGTCCATTACAGGGATGTTATTGTCGTGTAACCACTCCGCCTCAGGCCGTGTGTTATGAACAGGTGCTCGATCGTATTGGATGATACAATCACCATCCCCGAATTGCTCTTCAATAGTGGGAAGCAAGAAGGTGCTTCAAACGTCAGTGTAGGCCTGTGGTGTGATAGTACCACGCTAAACAACAAGGGGTGCAATCCCCCTCCATGAAAAACACGACCACACAATAACACCACCGTCTCCGAATTCTATTGTTGGCTCTACACATGCTGACAGATGACGTTCACCGGGAATTCGCCATGCCCACTCCCTGCCAACGGATCGCCACATTTTGTACTGTGATTCGTCACTACACACGACGTTTTTCCACTTTTCAATCGTCCAATGTTGATGCTCCTTACACCAAGCGAGGCTTCGTTTGTCATTTACCAGCGTGATATGTGACTTATGAGCGGCCGCTCGACCGTGAAATCCAAGTTTTCCATCTCCCGCCTAACTGTAATAGTACTTGCAGTGGATCCTGATGCAGACAGGAATTCCTGTGTGATGGTCTGGATAGACGTCTGCCTAATACACATTACGACATTCTTGAACTGTCGGCGTTCTCTGTCAGTCAACAGCCGAGGTCGGCCTGTATGCTTTTGTGCTCTACGTGTCCCTTCATGTTTCCACATCACTGTCACATCGGTAACAGTGAACCTTGGGGTGTTTAGGAATGTGGCAATTTCGCATACAGATGTATGTCACAAGTGACACCCAATCACCTGACCACGATCGAAGTCCGTGAGTTCCGCGGAGCGCCCCATTATGCTCTCTAATGATGTCTAATGTCTACTGAGGTTGCTGATATGGAGTTCATGGCAGTAAGTGGCAGCACAATGCATCTAATATGAAACACGTATGTTTTTGGGTGTGTCCGGAAACTTTTGATCACATAGTGTACCAAGGCCACATTACTTCCACACCACGGAGCGTCGCTGCTGTTATCCGTGCCAAAGGTACGTGGTAGTATGGTCTGGCTGATCAGTGTGTCTCCGTTGCGAGTGGTGTACGGGAAGTAGGGCTATTGGTAAGACTCGAACCTCTCTAATTTTACCTTCATGATGACTCACGACGTATATATACGAGGAAGCAATATAGTGGCTATTCCTTCTTGAAACTTATCCTCTCGAAATTCTAATAGTAAAGCAACCATGATGCACAACACCTCTCTTGTAGTATCTACGACACGCTTTGCATTCTAGGTATTTTCTCTTATCTATGAGGTGTACCAATAAGAGTCCCAGATTAAGAAACAATACTGAAGAATCTGTCGAACGAGGTTTGTAAGCTTCCACCTTCGTGGGCGCTATACATGTCCTGTTTATTATGATTTCCCTGCAATCGTGTAAACCAGCAATAACACTCCTTTCTGCTTATTTATGTTGACATTTGAGTTGAACTGACAATTCATTCACCAAACGCTGATGTTAGTCCCGCCACAGTCCGCTGCATGACGTATTTTACCAGTCTGCCCAGCCTTCCACGTCCCACATCAGTGGACTCCCAGCCTCACGACTTCTGTACGTGGTTCACCTTGGTTTCACCACAGCATTCCTCGAATACCCGTCAAGTCGAGCAGTTTCCGTGATGCTCATGCCGAGCCTACGGGCCATCGCCATCTTCCTTTCGTCAAACTCAGATAGATCACGCGAACTTCTCGTTCTACTCATGGACAGCACGCTCACTGGTATTTAATGGAATGCGCGTGTGTCTGATTAGCAGTCGTTCCTTGCCAGGTGAGGTGCTATCAGCTGGACGGTTTTTATATCGATAGTAAGGCGGTGGTCATTATCTTCTGACTAATCAGTTTACACTCTTGAGGTACATTTGATTAAAATCTATGACTGAAATGATCCACCGTACGGATCTTCCTCTAGACTAAATGTTTTACGCTGTGCACAGAACAAATGTATTCTATTTTTTCTCTCTGCGTAGTACTTTATCCGAGGCAGCCCTGCTCGCGTTACACTAGGCAGAGATGAGCTCTTGCTTCTCAGTCTGATGCTTCTTTTCTGCACCAGTAATAAGAGAAACTTATGTCTTGTTTTCTAGCACAACAGACTTAAAATAGTCAATGAAACCACTGAAATTGGGGTCTTCACATTATAGGGCTTTAACTTCACCGTATTTAATGGAATAGTCTGCTATACTATGTATAAAAGTTGGTGCTTGAGCTTTATATGGATCTAACTACAAAATACGGAATATCTTTGAAAATAGTGAGAATATTTTATATTTCGTTTCAGGTGTGTGGTTCTATTCGAAAGATGCGCAGTGACAAGATTTTTGTTTCGTAAAAATTTTTTTGGTTCGAATAAAGGATAAGTATAGAAAAAAATAATCACCAAAATTTATGAAAATCTGAAATTCGATACTTAAGATTTTTTTGCCCACTGATACAGAAAATTATTTGTTGTCGTGAAAAACGTTGTGATGGGTTGTGACTGGATTGAATAGCATTAAAGGCTTTGAGCCCATTGCTGCTGCACAACGTGTGAAATGAACTCCCTACCATCCTAGGTATATCTCTCTTGCACCTCTTCCCCTTTCCCAACATACGGTACTTCTCTTTCGCTTTCGAGAATGATTACACAAATTAAAATTTTGAGCGTGTTCCAAAGTAATCAACAATAGTCCTGCAGTATAAATTTGATGTACTTCCGAAAGCCTTCACTATTTGAATCCAGTACATAAAGACACTGCTACCAAAGACACTGCTGCAAAATTAAAAAGTAATGCTAAGACAAAAGACTAGTAGTATCACAAGGCCGTGTCAAAGTTCTTAAATGGTTCTGGAATCTGAATGCTGCAAAAGCGATAAATGTGAACGTAAAGGCAGACATGGCCTGTCGGTGATTCAGTGATAGAGATAAAACATCTCTAAGTCGCATTCACTTTTATTTTATAACGGTTTTTGCTATCATATGCGACCATTTTGCAAGAGATATTTTTTCGGCAAGGTTACGTAGATTACAACATTTGCGTATAGAAATGGTTTTCAAGATAATAAACGGATAGAAAATGTTTCATAACAAGCACGCAGTGTTAATTGGAGCTAATAATGGAAAAACTAGAGCAGTGAAAAAGGTCCTTCTCATTAGCACGATGTCAAAAAATTGAGGATAAAAATTAACGGAATATTCAAGATTAGAGACCTCTTCCATGTCAATTTCGTTACATATGCTTCGTGAGAGATGGATGGTGTTAAATAGCGTATAATTTAAGGACCCATCCAGCTGACCTAATTCAAAGGAGGACGATACATTTGTATTGCCATTAATGGACAGATGGTTCAAATGGCTCTGAGCACTATGGAACTATGGAACTATGGAACTGTGGTCATCAGTCCCCTAGAACTTAGAACTACTTAAACCTAACTAACCTAAGGACATCACACACATTCATGCCCGAGGCAGGATTCGAACCTGCGACCGTAGTGGTCACGCGGTTCCAGACTGAAGCGCCTAGAACCGCACGGCGACACCGGCCGGCTTAATGCACAGAGATTTGAATCCAGTTCTTGAGAAACTTTATCTTAGCTACTGTGTCACGTACCTTTATCCTTTATTAAAATGAGGAAGAAATTGTTTATGCATATGAGAGAAAATTTGACTGATAATGCCTTTTCTCCTTAGTTTGCTAGCAGGCAGTAGCAGGTTCTTCGTTGCTCAACTGTAAGAGTACCTCACTCTCTGCTTTCCTCTCTACAATAGTGGAAGGTAGCGTTCCAAGGAAGTATTATTGCAATTGCTGAAACATACATGTACCGAATTTACTATGAAAGTAATAGATACATGTAAGACATACACAACGATGAAAGAATTATACAGTTTCTCTCATCAAACGAATAACGAAATAAAACGTTTGCATTTCCTGGGTGAAAATTTGTACAAAGGCATTCACTATCATGTTCTGTTATTGCATTGTTAGCACTTTGTCCAAATTTGTTGTTTATAATTACCTCATAAATTCTCTCCAGCATTGATTTTGTTAGGGTACGTAGTTCTTGGAGTGAAACTATCGTCCACTCTTCTCATATCACTCTTTTCAGATCACGTACGGCCTCAAACTGCTTTCCATTGCGAAAAACACGCCTTGAAAGTATTACCCCAAGGTTTTTCAAGTGGTTTTAAAATCTAGGCTACGTGCAGGCCAGGCCAAGATATCGATATTTTTATCTTCAAACCACTTTTTTGTTGCATCAGAAGCATACACAGATGCATTGTCTTGTTGAACCATTAGACTCCTCATACATTCTAATCAGCTCTATCTCTAGTAATTCATTGTCCACGTTAGAGTTCATTCTAGTATCCAGACAAGCAATGCGTGATTTATCTTCAGCGCATAAGGCTGCCCAAGTCATAGCACATCCACCATCAAATTTTCTGCTCATACTTACCTTCTGATCTGTCCTCAGATCGTGCCAGTGACACTGAAATCCATCCTGGCATCTAAATTAAACCACTACTCATCGCTGAAGTTCATTTTATCCTCTTCTGAAGTCAATGGCATACACTTTTCAGCAAAATAAAATCTAGCGTGTTCCTGTTTGTGTGTTAGAGCGGGTTTCTGAAGTCATTTTTTGGATGAAAGATGTTTGTCACGAGACAATATTTGTCGTACACGTGTGCTGTTACTATCAACTGTAAATCATCAGAAAGTTGAGAAGAATAATGGTTCATGGCCCATACTTTGCGCAAAAAGAATCCTTTCCATACCTCAAATGACTCTGAGCGCTATGGGACTTTACTTCTAAGGTCATCAGTCCCCTAAACCTTAGAACTACTTAAACCTAACTAACCTAAGGACATCACACACATCCCTGCCCGAGGCAGGATTCGAACCTGCGACCGTAGCGGTCGCGCGGTTCCAGACTGTAGCGCCTAGAACCGCTCGGCCATCCTAGCCGGCTTTCCATGTCTCAGATGATTTCCTACTTTGCCTATATTTTCCGTTCTAGCCATATCGTGCGCCCAATCTAACGAAATTATCAATCACTGTACTTGAACAGCTCAACTTCTTGGCAATTTGGCGATTAGACATCCCCATTTCTTTAGACGTACCGATTTTTGCTTTTTCGCCACATAAAACTGTTTTCCGTGTGGCACTGTCGTAGTTGAGGTTTATGTACACAATACGCACTGTCACTGAGGGTTTCTGTTTCCTATCTGCGGTAAAGGCACGTACTCACATACTAACACCACACAGAGCTGACGGCCTCACCGCCTTTGTACCGACTTTCACCATCACCTGAATCTTGATGTCTAGTTCTATATTGCGCTACTGACGAAAAATGCGGCAACATTTGACTGCAATTGTCGGAATACTGGATTTCATACTATTGCGTATACATTGCACGCCACTATTCGAAACGACTATGTCAATTTTCTCGCAAATACCCATGCCTTTATACTGATGTCCACCGCTGCCTCTATCGATCTGTCTGTTTCACTGCGTGAAGACAATGCCACAAACACATATAGTCGCGACACTCCTGTTTATTTTTGTTATACACTGTGGCAGCAACGGTCCATGCTGACAGTAAGCTACGTTTTTGAATACGCTAACGGATGAAAGCGAATAGTAAACTTTTAAATAAATCTTTATTATTATCTTCTGAATTTATTACATACTTTGTTCAGCATTGTAAACTGGGAATTATATGACCCCTAATAGAGTTCATTGTGGATAGATGTTACTGGGAGGCCTTCATTCGTCAGAGTGTACAACTCTCTTCCTACCAGGTCTTGAGGCGTTGTGTTGATGAGTCTTGTTGCTGATAGATGCCCGTCAGTTTGCTGTTCTTGTTTAACAGGTTATTGATCACCCTGGTTGCGAGATTCATCAGCTCTTATGGGCTGTGTCTAAAGCCATGAATAAAAATTCATAGGAATTTCTTCATGTTTTGATATTTTCCTTATATTCTCATGTTGACCCCATAGAGAAGTTGCAATAGGAATCTCTCAGAGTAACACAAGTGATTGATAGCGTGCAACGTGTGGGTGACTATCCGTGTAATGGCAGATCTGTTGCAGGCAGGAAATCGCTTAAAATCTTGAGCTGTGATCGTTGTTGCGGCGAAATGGGTGTGGCGGAGGGATGGTTCAACGCGGTTCTGTTTATCAGGCTGAGTATTAGTCTATTAGTCCTCCCCACCCCCACGAACCATGGGCCTTGCCGTGGTCGAGTACTTAACGTGCCTCAATGATAATTATAGTCGTATCGTAGGTGAAACCACAACCGAAAGGTATCTGTTGGGATGCCACACAAACGTGTGGTTCCTGAAGAGGGGCAGCAGCCGTTTCAGTAGTTGTAAGGGCAACAGTCTGGATGATTGACTGACACACATATTCCGTAGGTAAAATAGTCCATCATTCGGATCTCCGGACGGGGACTACTCAAGAGGATGTCGTTATCAGGAGAAAGAAAACAGGCGTTCTACGGATCGGAGCGTGGAATGTCAGATCCCTTAATCGAGCAGGTAGGTTAGAAAATTATATAATTGAAGAATCTTCAAAATGGTAGGAATTTAAGGAGATGGGACCTGGATAAACTGAAAGAACCAGAGGTCTATACAAGGGCGATGTACTTGAGGACAATATTATGAAAATGGAAGAGGATGTAGATGAAGATGAAATGGGAGATATAATACTGCGTGAAGAGTTTGACAGAGCACTGAAAGACCTGAGTCAAAACAAGGCCCCGGAAGTAGACAACATTCCATTAGAACTACTGACGGCCTTGGGAGAGCCAGTCCTGACAAAACTCTACCGTCTGGTGAGCAAGATGTATGACATAGGCGAAATACCATCAGACTTTAAGAAGAATATAATATTTCCAATCCCAAAGAAAGCAGGTGTTGACATATGTGAAAATTACCGAACTATCAGTTTAATAAGCAACAGCTGCAAAATACTAACGCGAATTCTTTACAGACGAATGGAAAAACTAGTAGAAGCCGACCTCGGGGAAGATCAGTTTGGATTCCGTAGGAATGTTGGAACACGTGAGGCAATACTGACCCTACGACTTATCTTAGAAGCTAGATTAAGAAAAGGCAAACCTACGTTTCTAGCATTTGTAGACTTGGAGAAAGCTTTTGACAATGTTGACTGGAATACGCTCTTTCAAATTCTGAAGGTGGCAGGGGTAAAATACAGGGAGCGAAAGGCTATTTACAATTTGTACAGAAACCAGACGGCAGTTACAGGAGTCGAGGGACATGAAAGGGAAGCAGTGGTTAGGAAGGGAGTGAGACAGGGTAGTAGTCTCTCCCCGATGTTATACAATCTGTATATTGAGCAAGCAGTGAAGGAAACAAAAGAAAAATTCGGAGTAGGTATTAAAATCCATGGAGAAGAAATAAAAACTTTGAGGTTCGCCGATGACATTGTAGTTCTGTCAGAGACAGCAAAGGACTTGGAAGATTAGTTGAACGGAATGGACAGTGTCATGAAAGGAGGGTATAAGATGAACATCAACAAAAGCAAAACGAGGATAATGGAATGTAGTCGAATTAAGTCGGATGATGCTTAGGGAATTAGATACGAAAATGTGACACTTAAGGTAGTAAAGGAATTTTGTTATTTGGGGAGCAAAATAACTGATGATGGTCGAAGTGGAGAGGATATAAAATGTAGACTGGCAATGGCAAGGAAAGCGTTTCTGAAGAAGAGATATTTGTTAACATCGAGCATAGATATAAGTGTCAGGTAGTCATTTCTGAAAGTATTTGTATGGAGTGTAGCCATGTATGGAAGTGAAACATGGACGATAAATAGTTTGGACAAAAAGGGAATAGAATCTTTCGAAATGTGGTGCTACTGAAGAATGCCGAAGGTTAGAAGGGTAGATAACATAACTAATGAGGAAGTATTGAATAGGATTGGGGAGAAGAGAAGTTTGTGGCACAACTTGACTAGAAGAAGGGATCGGTTGGTAGGACATGTGTTGAGGCATCAAGGGAGCACCAATTTAGTATTGCAGGGCAGTGTGGAGGGTAAAAATCGTAGAGGGAGACCAAGAGATGAATACACTAAGCAAATTCAGAAGGATGTAGGTTGCAGTTGGTACTGGGAGATGAAGAAGCTTGCTCATGATAGAGTAGCATGGAGAGCTGCATCAAACCAGTCTCATGACTGAAGACCATAACAACAACAACAACAACAACGGCTCACAGCAAGGGGAAACTACAACCGTTATTGTTCCCGAGATGATACACTTCTGTTGTATTGCAGATGGTCACGGCTTTGACTAAGATAAACCATTCCGGAGTTAAATAGTCCTTCATACCGATCTCTGGGTGGATGCCATCATCAGGTAAAAGAAAACTGTCATCAAGGGGATGGAGTGCGGAAGGTTAGATCGCCTAATCGTGCAGGCAGGTTACAAAATTTAAAATGGAGCTTTGATAGGTTGACGTTCGGTGGTAGGTTGAATAGGACTTTTTAACAGGTTACAAATACAAAATCAAATAGGGTATTGCAGCAGTAAGTCTAACAATGAACAAGAAAACAGGAATGCGGTTAAGTTATTACGAACAACATTGTAAAACATTACCGCAGCCATGATGGATACAAAGCCAACATCCACCACATTAGCATGACAGCTAGCTCTGCACAAGATGAAGAGATTGAAAGAATATACGATGAGATAAAAGAAATTATTCAGTGTTAAGCGAGAGGAAACTCTATTTGTGATAGAGGACTGGAATTCGGTAGTTGGGGGAGAAAGAGAGGGAAGAAATAATAGGTGAATAGGGCCTGGGGGGAAAGGACTTATAGAGGAAGCCGCCTCGTAGAATTTTGCACATAGTATAATTTACTCACCACTAATACTTGATTTAAGATACGTGAAATGAGGCTATATACGTCGAAGAGATCTAAAGGCATCGAAAAGTTTCAAACTGCTTGTACAATGTTAAGACAGAAAGTTAAGAACCACATTTTAATCTGTAAGAATTTCCTTCGATATATGTCGACTCTGACCTCTGTTTTTGTTTGTAAACTGTAGATTAAGGGGCAAGGATATATCAGAAGACAAATGGGTAGATTTGAGGGATGAAATAGTGGAGGCAGCAATGGATCAAACAGGCAAACAGACAAGACCTAATAGAAGTCCGTGGATATCAAAAGAGATAATGAACTTCACTGATGAAAGAAGAAAATGTAGATAATTCAGAAAAGTGATGCAGGGTAAAGGGAAAACAAATTTCCAGAAAATGAAACTGAACGGAAGTGAAAATGACTAAGCAAGAGTGGCTAAAGGACAAATGTGAAGATACAAAATTGTATATAACTTAGAGAAAATTTATCCTGCCTATTAGAAAATTAAAGAGACGTTTAGAGAACAGAAAAGCATTTGTATGAAAATCAAGAGCTCAGATGGAAACCAGTACTAAGCAAAGATGAGAAAGCTGAACAGTAGACGGTATATGCGTAGGGTCTAAACAAGTGATATAAATTCGAAGGTAATATTGTGTAACGGAAAGAGAACGTAGATAAAGATGGCATGAGAGATATGATACCGCGAGAAGAATTTCACTGTATACGGAAACACCTACGTCAACAAAACCCTGGGATAGACGAAATTCCCCTTGGACTACTTTGAGAGAGTCAGCAATAAAAAATTCGGGTGTGCAAGATGAATGATGCGCATGAAATATTCTCAGCCTTCAAGAAGAATGTAATAATTGAAATTCCAAACAAAGCAGGTGCTGACACTTGCGAGTATTAACAATCTATCAGTTTAATAAGTCATCGTTTGCAATATACGAACACGAATTTTTTACTGAAGAATGGAAAACTTGTAGAAGCCGACCTTGGCGAAGATAAGTTTGGATTCTAGAAAAATATGGAAACACGTGAGGCAATACTGTCCGTTCCCATTTATCTTAAAAGATAGGTTATGTAAAAGCAATTCTAAATTTACACGTTTTGTAGGTTAGCATCATTTGATTTAATTCGACTACATTCCATTCCCCCCATGAACCATGGACCTTGCCGTTGGTGGGGAGGCTTGCGTGCCTCAGTGATACAGATGGCCGTACCGTAGGTGCAACCACAACGGAGGGGTATCTGTTGAGAGGCCAGACAAACATGTGGTTCCTGAAGAGGGGCAGCAGCCTTTTCAGTAGTTGCAGGGGCAACAGTCTGGATGATTGACTGATCTGGCCTTGTAACATTAACCAAAACGGCCTTGCTGTGCTGGTACTGCGAACGGCTGAAAGCAAGGGGAAACTACAGCCGTAATTTTTCCCGAGGACATGCAGCTCTACTGTATGATTAAATGATGATGGCGTCCTCTTGGGTAAAATATTCCGGAGGTAAAATAGTCCCCCATTCGGATCTCCGGGCGGGGACTACTCAAGAGGACGTCGTTACCAGGAGAAAGAAAACTGGCGTTCTACGGATCGGAGCGTGGAATGTCAGATCACTTAATCGGGCAGGTAGGTTAGAAAATTTAAAAAGGGAAATGGATAGGTTAAAGTTAGATATAGTGGGAATTAGTGAAGTTCGGTGGCAGGAGGAACAAGACTTTTGGTCAGGTGATTACAGGGTTATAAATACAAAATCAAATAGGGGTAATGCAGGAGTAGGTTTAATAATGAATAAAAAAATAGGAGTGCGGGTTAGCTACTACAAACAGCATAGTGAACGCATTATTGTGGCCAAGATAGACACAAAGCCCATGCCTACTACAGTAGTACAAGTTTATATGCCAACTAGCTCTGCAGATGATGAAGAAATAGATGAAATGTATGACGAGATAAAAGAAATTATTCAGGTAGTGAAGGGAGACGAAAATTTAATAGTCATGGGTGACTGGAATTCGTCAGTAGGAAAAGGGAGAGAAGGAAACATAGTAGGTGAATATGGATTGGGGGGAAGGAATGAAAGAGGAAGCCGCCTTGTAGAATTTTGCACAGAGCATAACTTAATCATAGCTAACACTTGGTTCAAGAATCATGAAAGGAGGCTGTATACATGGAAGAAGCCAGGAGATACTGACAGGTTTCAGATAGATTATACAATGGTAAGACAGAGATTTAGGAACCAGGTTTTAAATTGTAAGACATTTCCTGGGGCAGATGTGGATTCTGACCACAATCTGTTGGTTATGAACTGCAGATTGAAACTGAAGAAACTGCAAAAAGGTGGGAATTTAAGGAGATGGGACCTGGATAAACTGAACGAACCAGAGGTTGTAGAGAGTTTCAGGGAAAGCATAAGGGAACAATTGACAGGAATGGGGGAAAGAAATACAGTAGAAGAAGAATGGGTAGCTCTGAGGGATGAAGTGGTGAAGGCAGCAGACGATCAAGTAGGTAAAAAGACGAGGGCTAATAGAAATCCTTGGGTAACAGAAGAAATATTGAATTTAATTGATGAAAGGAGAAAATATAAAAATGCAGTAAATGAAGCAGGCAAAAAGGAATACAAACGTCTCAAAAATGAGATCGACAGGAAGTGCAAAATGGCTAAGCAGGGATGGCTAGAGGACAAATGTAAGGATGTAGAGGCTTGTCTCACTAGGGGTAAGATAGATACTGCCTACAGGAAAATTAAAGAGACCTTTGGAGAGAAGAGAACCACTTGTATAAATATCAAGAGCTCAGATGGAAACCCAGTTCTAAGCAAAGAAGGGAAGGTAGAAAGGTGGAAGGAGTATATAGAGGGTTTATACAAGGGAGATGTACTTGAGGACAATAATATGGAAATGGAAGAGGATGTAGATGAAGACGAAATGGGAGATAAGATACTGCGTGAAGAGTTTGACAGAGCACTGAAAGACCTGAGTCGAAACAAGGCCCCGGGAGTAGACAACATTCCACTAGAACTACTGATGGCCTCGGGAGAGCCAGTCATGACAAAACTCTACCATCTGGTGAGCACGATGTATGAGACAGGCGAAATACCCTCAGACTTCAAGAAGAATATAATAATTCCAATCCCAAAGAAAGCAGGTGTTGACAGATGTGAAAATTACCGAACTATCAGTTTAATAAGTCACAGCTGCAAAATACTAACGCGAATTCTTTACAGACGAATGGAAAAACTGGTAGAAGCTGACCTCGGGGAAGATCAGTTTGGATTCCGTAGGAATGTTGAAACACGTGAGGCAATACTGACCTTACGACTTATCTTGGAAGAAAGATTAAGAAAAGGCAAACCTACGTTTCTAGCATTTGTAGACTTAGAGAAAGCTTTTGACAATGTTGACTGGAATACTCTCTTTCAAATTCTGAAGGGAGCGAAAGGCTATTTACAATTTGTACAGAAACCAGATGGCAGTTATAAGAGTCGAGGGGCATGAAAGGGAAGCAGTGGTTGGGAAAGGAGTGAGACAGGGTTGTAGTCTCTCCCCGATGTTATTCAATCTGTATATTGAGCAAGCAGTAAAGGAAACAAAAGAAAAATTCGGAGTAGGTATTAAAATTCATGGAGAAGAAGTAAAAACTTTGAGGTTCGCCGATGACATTGTAATTCTGTCAGAGACAGCAAAGGACTTGGAAGAGCAGTTGAACGGAATGGACAGTGTCTTGAAAGGAGGATATAAGATGAACATCAACAAAAGCAAAACGAGGATAATGGAATGTAGTCAAATTAAGTCGGGTGATGCTGAGGGAATTAGATTAGGAAATAAGACACTTAAAGTAGTAAGGGAGTTTTGCTATTTAGGGAGTAAAATAACCGATGATGGTCGAAGTAGAGAGGATATAAAATGTAGACTGGCAATGGCAAGGAAAGCGTTTCTCAAGAAGAGAAATTTGTTAACATCGAGTATAGATTTAGGTGTCAGGAAGTCGTTTCTGAAAGTATTTGTATGGAGTGTAGCCATGTATGGACGTGAGACATGGACGATAACTAGTTTGGACAAGAAGAGAATAGAAACTTTCGAAATGTGGTGCTACAGAAGAATGCTGAAGATAAGGTGGGTAGATCACGTAACTAATGAGGAGGTATTGAATAGGATTGGAGAGAAGAGAAGTTTGTGGCACAACTTGACTAGAAGAAGGGATCGGTTGGTAGGACATGTTTTGAGGCATCAAGGGATCACAAATTTAGCATTGGAGGGCAGCGTGGAGGGTAAAAATCGTAGAGGGAGACCAAGAGATCAATACACTAAGCAGATTCAGAAGGATGTAGGTTGCAGTAGGTACTGGGAGATGAAGAAGCTTGCACAGGATAGAGTAGCATGGAGAGCTGCATCAAACGAGTCTCAGGACTGAAGACTACAACAACAACAACATTCCATTATCCTTGTTTTGCTTTTGTTGATGTTCGGCTTATATCCTTCTGTCAAGACTGTCCATTCCGAGCCGGCCAGAGTGGCCGAGCGGTTCTAGGCGCTGCAGTCTGGAACCGCACGACCGCTACGGTCGCAAGTTGGAATCCTGACTCGGGTATGGATGTGTGTGATGTCCTTAGGTTAGTTAGGTTTAAGTAGTTCTAGGGGACTGATGACCTCAGAAGTTAAGTCCCATAGTGCTCAGAGCCATTTGAACCATTTTTGTCCATTCCGTTAACAGCTCTTCCAAGTCCTTTGCTGTCTTTAACAGAATTCTAATGTCATCTGCGAAACTCTAAGTTTTCATGTCTTTTACCTGAACTTTAATTCCTACTCCAAATTTGTCTGTGGTTTCCTTTATTGCTTGTTCAGTGTACAGATTGCGTAACATCGGGAATAGGCTACAAATCCCTCTCATTCCCTTCCCAACCACCGCTTCCCTTTCATGTCGCTCGACTCTTATTACTGACGTCCGCTTTCTGTATAAGCTGTAAATAGCCTTTCGCTCCCTGTATTTTACCCCTGCTACCTTCAGGATTTCAAAGAGAGTATTCCAACCGAAAGCTTTCTCTAAGTCTACAATTGCTACACACGTAGGTTTGCCTTTCCTTGACCTATCTTCTAAGATAAGTAGTAAGGTCAGTATAGCCTCGCGTGTTCCTACATTTCTCCGGAATCCAAATTGACCTTCCCTGAGGTCGGCTTCTACCAGTTTTTCCACTCTTCTGTAAAGGATTCGTGCTAGTATTTTGCAAAGCTGACTAATTAAACTGGTGGTTCGGTAATTTCCACACCTGTCAGCACCTGCTTTCTTTGGGATTGGGATTATTACATTCTTCTTAAGGTCTGAGAGTAATTTTAACAAAATCAAAAGATGGGTAGTTTAATGTAGTCGAACTAAATCATGTTATGCTTAGGGAATTGGATCGGGAAACGAGACGCTAAAGGTTGTAAATGAGTTTTGCTATTTGCAAACTGATGATGGCCGAAGTAGAGAGGATATGAAACGTAGACTGGCAATGGCAAGAAAAGCGTTTCTGAAGAAGAGAATTTTGTTATCTTCGAATACAGATTTAAGGAATTTTCTTAATATATTTATCTGAAGTGTAGCCTTGTATGGAACCGAAACTTGAGTGAAAGAAGGGAATGGTTAGTAAGATACATTCAGAGACATCAAATTACCACAGATTTAGTAGTTGAGCGAAATATGTGTCCATGGTGGGGAGGATGGGGGGAGGAGGGAGTGGAGAGGGGGATTGTAGAGAGAGACCAAAAAATAAGTACAGTATGCAGTGTACAAAATATTTCGGTTGCAGTAGTTGTTCAGAGGTGAAGATACTTGCATAGGACATAGGGTAAAAAGCTGCATCAAACCAGTCTTCGGACTGAAGACCACAACAATAACAGTTTTCGAAACGTCTGCGACCGTTCGGCACAGAGTCCTGTGCTCCAGAGTGTGTGGTTCACTGCATATGTCGCAGGCGTCTGTCCTGATCGAGTGTATGACTGCTAGTTTTCCATTGGTCAGTATAGTCCTGTTAACGACTTTGTACCACGTACTGTCGACCACTGGTAATAAAGGCGCTGAGGCATTTTGCCTTATGATGTTCCACCAGTATTGCCGACAGTTTGACTCAACGATATTCTTGAGTGGATTGTCTCTAACTGCAGCATATACTCTCCCTGTAGTCTCTTCTCTGGGATTCTAGGCGCTTCGTATCCTGTAGCTCTTCTGCACGTCGCCGAGTGTAAACGAAATCTTTATGTGGTCCATGGGAGCCCTTTCCACTCTCTGATCTGTATTTGTCGAAGAAGACCGCTGTTAGTCTGGCCGTGTGTTTTGTATGAATTTGAGTGTTCTGTGTAACAACAAAAGACTACACTTCTAAAGAAAATCGATATTGCGGAAGCATCGTTCTGGTTTTAGAGTGCATATCGTGTATGCAACTTTAAATATGTCTCTAAGTCACAGTTGCCAGCTCGACTGATTTCTTTGAACAGATTTAGGGCTTGGGCCATAAACGAATATCCCGATGGTAAATAGATGTTTGTTAACTCCATATTCTCAGTCAGTGTCAAGCTCTTGTTGCGTATGCCTTATTTAGTGCTCTGGCAGGGTACAGTATTGTTTTCCGGTTGTAAGCTGTCATTTGCTGAATATTGGCTTGTACATGTAGTCCGAAGATTTTATGTTTTTCTCTCATTACGGACCAAGGCCGTTGCCTTGTGTTCGTCTCTGTGGGTATGAGCAAATTTTTATAGGGTTCATCACTGCACGTGATGCATCACAACTCGAAGAGACACAGTTTTGATGTCTGAGCTGAGATAGACGTATAACTAACTGCCCCTACCTTACATAATAAGGAATAAATTGTTGAATTGGTGGCTGTTTCTTTTCTTTCGATTAACACAGACGTAAAGAGAAACACACCCGAAAGTGACACAGTAACGTACGAATGCAAACAGAGCAAGAAATTAGAATTACTTCCACGAAAAAGTTGGACCAAGAAAGCAACGTAAATACTCAACTATCTGAGCAAACAATGCATCTTGATACCTACACGATATTTTCAGTTCACAATGACAATACGTTACCACAAAATGCGTAGTTACGTATTCAGACCTGACAACATTTGAACAAGAGACGTCAAATTGTTATCAGCAGTTACCAGAAAATGTGAAACAAAGTATTTCCGATCCTATATGGATGACAAGCGACAAAAAGAATACATGTCTTTGATCAGAGAAAAAAAAATTGTGACACTGCATAACATAGTTGGGTGCTTTTAAAACACAAAACCATATTTCTTTAAAAATTGATATTCGTTGTTGTTGGTTCATCACTCCCAAAGAGCTTGATTAAAGACTGCATAAAGATGAATGCTAGTATTCTGTGTTATTTAATTTACAAAACAGAAACTTGTTTATTCAAGATTATTTTTGACAGGATAATATAGTTACAGTCAAATAAAAAAATCGTCACACTGGAAAATGTCAACGGCAGCAATTTTAACTGGAAGTGAGAAAAACTTGTATTTAAATTGAAACCATACAAGGTAACTCACACTTGTGTGTTGTTAATCATATTGATATAATGAAATATCGTTAGTCATTTTTCTGTTCAGTACCCGTAGATATAATTTGTGGGAATATTTTGATTACGTCTGGGTCACCAATTATCTACATCTACATCCATACTCCGCAAGCCACCTGACGGTCTGTGGCAGAGGGTACTTTGAGTACCTCTATTGGTTCCCACTTCTATTCCAGTCTCGTATTGTTCGTGGAAAGAAAGATTGTCGGTATGCCTCTGTGTGGGCTCTAATCTTTCTGATTTTATCCTCATGGTCTCTTCGCGAGATACACGTAGGAGGAAGCAATATACTGCTTGACTCCTCAGTGAAAGGTATGATCTCGAAACTTCAACAAAAGCCCGTACCGAGCTACTGAGCGTCTCTCCTGCAGAGCCTTCCATTGCAGTTTATCTATCATCTCCGTAACGCTTTCGCGATTACTAAATGATCCTGTAATGAAGCGCGCTGCTCTCCGTTGGATCTTCTCTGTCTCTTCTATCAACCCTATCTGGTACGGATCCCACACCGGTGAGCAATATTTAAGTAGTGGGCGAACAAGTATACTGTAACCTACTTCCTTTGTTTTCGGATTGCATTTCCTTAGGATTCTTCCAATGAATCTCAGTCTGGCATCTGCTTTACCGCCGATCTACTTTATATGATCATTCCATTTTAAATCACTCCTAATGCCTACTCCCAGACAATTTATGGAAATAACTGTTTGCAGTTGCTGACATGCTGTATTGTAGCTAAATGATAAAGGATCTTTCTTTCTATGTATTCGCAGCACATTACACTTGTCTGCATTGAGATTCAATTGCCATTCCCTGCACCATGCGTCAATTCGTTGCAGATCCTCCTGCATTTCAGTACAATTTTCCGTTGTTACAACCTCTCGATATACCACAGTATCATCCGCAAAAAGCCTCACTGAACTTCCAATGTTATCCACAAGGTCATTTATGTATATTGTGAACAGCAACTGTCCCATGACACTCCCCTGCGGCACACCTGAAATCACTCTTACTTCGGAAGAAGTCCATTGAGAACGACATGCTGCGTTCTGTTATCTAGGGACTCTTCAATCCCATCACACAATTGGTCTAATAGTCCCAATACTTTTACTTTGTTCATTAAACGACTGTGGGGAACTGTATCGAACGCATTGCGGAAGTCAAGAAACACGGCATCTACCTGGGAACCCGTGTCTACGGTCCTCTGAGTCTCGTGAACGAATAGCGCAAGCTCGGTTTCACACGATCGTATTTTTCGAAACCCATCATGACTCCTACAGAGTAGATTTCCAGTCTCCAGAAAAGTCATTATACTCGAAGATAATACGTGTTCCAAAATTCTACAACTGATCGACGTTAGAGATACAGGTCTATAGTTCTGCACATCTGTTCGACGGCCCTTCTTGAAAACGGGGATGACCTGCGCCCTTTTCCAATCCGTAGGAACGCTACGCTCTTCTAGAGACCTACGGTACACCGCTGCAAGAAGGGGGGCAAGTTGCTTCGCGTACTCTGTGTAAATTCGAACTGGTACCCCATCAGGTCCAGCGGCCTTTCCTCTTTTGATGGATTTTAACTGTTTCTCTATCCCTCCGTCGTCTATATCGATGTCTACCATTTTGTCATCTGTACGACAATCTAGAGAAGGAACTACAGTGCAGTCTTCCTCTATGAAACAGCATTGGAAAAAGACATTTAATGTTTCGGCCGTTAGTCTGTCATCCTCTGTTTCAGTACCACTTTGGTCACAGAGTGTCTGGATATTTTGTTTTGATCCACCTACCGCTTTGACATCAGACCAAAATTTCTTAGGATTTTCTGCCAATTCAGTATATAGAACTTTACTTTCGAATTCATTGAACGCCTTTCGCATAGCCCTCCTGACACTACATTTCGCTTAGTTTGTCTGCAAGGCTTTGGCTATGTTTATGTTTGCTGTGAAGTTCCCTTTGCTTCCGCAGCAGTTTTCTAACTCTGTTGTTGTACCACGGTGGCTCTTTTCCATCTCTTACGATCTTGCTTGGCACATACTCATCTAATGCGTATATACCGTGACTGGAGCTCAAAAAATGTTGCTTAACAATATTTGTCAATTGTTTCCAATATAAATCGCTAATCGCTAGTCACACAATGTCACTTACTTTTTTTCAAACATCTTTTGTTGTTTTGTTGACTTTGCAAATTTCATACTGAAATGTTTTGTTCCGATATTTATCACTGTCTTCTCTAAATACAGTTTATTTAGATGAAACTTTAGCAGTTATTTCACATTTTCGACCCGACATGATTGTTTCAATCCGTGTATTTTTTCCATAATAAAATGCAAGCCTTGTAAAATGTTACACATAACAATATAAATCATCTTTATGATTATTACTATAACTACGAATTGTTAACTCTCTTTCAGATTTGAATTTCTTATTAAACGTCTGGATCATCTGTCCCGATACATTCTTTCGGGTCTCACTGCCGGCAGAGCATTTCTCATCATTTGACGTGCATTATATTATTGGGGGAGGTGTCGACGGGGCCAGGTCAGAAATATCGTCTCCCGACTGCTCGGTGACGTTCATCTTTGTTCCTCTGACACGCAATTCCCACAGTTCCCACAGTTTGCGGTTCGTAATCTCCGCTACCGCCTGATCTTCAATAGTTAATATTTTGCTCTCGTCCATAATTTTACGTCTGCTGCTTGTGCTGACTGTGTAGGGATTTTAGGTTGTGACATAGGTTCGCTAGTTTCGTCCGTAATTGTTATCTGGGGACCTGCACAGCTTCTAAGACTTAATGTCAGAAGGTATGGATGTTAACGCGGGCGGCCGGTGTGGCCGAGCGGTTCTAGGCGCTTCAGTCCGTAACCGCGCGACCGCTACGGTCGCAGCTTCGAATGCTGCCTCGGGCATGGATGTGTGTGATGTCCTTAGGTTAGTTAGGTTTAAGTAGTTCTAAGTTCTAGGGGACCGATGACTTCAGATGTTAAGTCCCATAGTGCTCAGAGCCGTTTGAACCATTTTGATGTTTACGCGACTGCCTGCTCAGCTGTTAGTCGCGGTGCAGCTGTCTTGCTGCCTTGTCTGTTACTGTGCGCTCCGTCAGAGCGCTGGGAGGGACTGATCTGTAACGGATTGGGGTCCGAGTTTTCTTACAGTGTCTTCCCTGCCCTGGTCGGCTGCCTATATCCGATGGACGTGATTCCTGGGGCGATATGAACACGCCCCTGGAGGACTGCGGCTTTTGTTTTCGTACTACTGCCTAATTATCACGAGGAAATTCTCCAGTTTCTCTTTTCGTGCAATTTGCACGTATATGTTCGAGTGAATTACAAAATATCGCACATGTCTATGGCTGTCCGTTGCATGAAATGAAACTCTGAAGACCAGCTATGGTTAAGAATGAGGGGAGATGTTTTTTTCAAATCTATGCAAAGTTTTTGACGCCATTGTTTACTGTATACCTAAATTTAGCATGCATTTTTCATTGGTTTACGAAAATAAAGCTCCCAATTGTCCATCGTATCTCACAAATATCTCCTTTGGCTGTATTAACAATATACGTAGGTAGTAAATAGTCGCAATAACAACATGTAACACCACATTTGCCTGTCTTATTTTGCTAATGATACTGGATCATGAAACAGTACATTACAGGCCGGTGTATTTAAGATTCAATAGATGTTAATGGAGAACATTGTTTTGTGTCAGTGACAAAAAATGGATACTGCGGAAAGACAACGGAGGGTTTCCCAGAAAGCAATGCACCGCATTTTTTTTTCTCAGCCGAAAACAACGGTACGAATGCGAAACGTTATTATGATACGTTTTATCTGAAGTCTCGCGAGTGACCGCGCCAAGTTCCGTCACTTCCGACAGATAGCGTAGGTGCAGAACAGTTTCTCAATTGCGTTTGTAGATGATGTGCGTTCCAACGTACGTGCCATCACTGGATTTCTAACTGCAGCGAAGGAAACTGTGGGGAAAATTCACAAACGCTTGTGGAAAGTCAATGAAGTATATCCTGTCGTCAGAAATAAGTTAGTGGCTTGGCACGGAGGATGAGGTCATCAGAAGGCGGTTCGGCGGAGACCATCCACGGCTGTCACAACTGACATGTAGCAGCGAGTTGATGTTGTCATTCGCGAGAACAGACGCATTACGTCTCGGGAATTGGCGCTGCGTCTGTCGATCAGCAAAAGAAGCGTAAATGTAACTATCCGCACTCTTGGATATTCAAAAGTGTGTGCAAGATGAGTTCCGCGGTGTCTAACGTTCGATCGCAAATCTCACAGAGAAAACATATTGCAAAGTTTTGAAGCTGAGGGGGAGGCCTTATTGCCCCAGATTGTGACAGGTGATGAACCTTGATTTCAGCATTTTGAGCCCCAAAAAAACAACAGTCGATGTAATGGCTCCATTCCCCCTCCCCACAGAAGAAAGAATTCAAACCAACTGCTTCCTACGGTAGGGTCACGATCCCTTTTTTCTGGGACTGTGAAAGGGTCATTCTCATTGCTGTGATGCAAAGAGGTGGTACTATTACTTCAGAAACATATCTCAAGATATTAACAAAATTCAAGACGAGCTTCCGGCAACTTTGGCGCCACAGCAACCCGGGAGATGTTTCGCTGCAACACAATAACGCTCGGTTGTACACAAGTCTGAGGACTGCTGAGAACATCGCAAAACAGGTTGCACTGTGTTACCACATTCATCCTACACCCCTGACCTAGCCCCCTCGGACTTCCACTTGTTTGGGCCATTAAAGGATGCTATTCATGGAAGACATTTTGAGGACGATGAGGAGGTGATTCAGACAGTGAAGCACTGGCTCCGTCACCAGGACAAGGATTGGTACTGTTACTGCATACACGCCCTTGTTTCACGTTGTAGGAAGGCAATAGAACGGGATGGAGATTACGTGGAAAAATAGTATGTGTAGATAAAACACCATTCTTTCGTATGTGTAATTCTCGTTATGTTCAACAAAGAAAAACGCGGTGCTTTTCTTTCTGGGTAGTCTTGTTCGGTACACTTCCAACCAAACCAGTTGATGAATGTGGAACATAGGATACTGGAACTGAATGCAGTATCTGTATTTAATGAAGCAAATAAGAGAACACAATTGTAACTGAAAAGAAATAGTGCGTCAAAACTAATAAAACTGTTCCCCAACGCCTCAGACACAAATTCCCCTCTCGTTGCTAGATCTGCGCCACAGCTATCACAACCACAAACGGCAGAACCTTCAATAAAATTGCCTTTTAAAGAAAAAGTAATCACATTTACAAAAATATCTATATAATGGGAAATCGTTGAAAGTGCGAATCGTTAGATTCCATGCAAAATTATTTCGTTTCAATGAAAGTGCCTATCATAATTAGAACTGATAGTAGCAGAAATACTATGCTTGAATTGCCTGAAGTTCTGTGTCTGCATTCTCTCGTTATTAACGGAGTAAGCTGCAATCACACGCATCTTCGAAAGTATTTTTTCATGAGTAGGCTGCAGATTATTTCGATGAATTTGTCCCACTTTCGGCTCGTTTTTCCATTTATTTTTGATCATTCATGTCTTTTTACTAATAACTGGGACTCCGTATTTTAAATGATGTAGAAAATAATTAAAAAACCATGTTTAGTCTTACAGATGGCTTTCTAGCCACCTAGGTCGCTACTGTCGTCTCAATTGTCAGACGATAAGAAGTTTCACAACAGTATCATGACTGTGTATGCCAGACTGCGATAATGATTTCATTTAATACTTCAACAAGAGCTCACCTTCTTGGTTTCTTCGTGTATGAAATTCCTTACATGGACTAGAATGTTAGTATCCCATGACAATGGATGAAATTCGTATCCCAGTAATGATAACTCAGTATCCTATTCCCCTCGCTATGAAGTAGTTCTAAGCATCTCATAAGTCTCCTGACAATAAGTGGGTGATAGGAAAAAACGAAACGTTTTAGTGAAATAAGGACAATATCTGAAGTTGCCTGTTCATTATACTTCAAACGTCTCCGTCATACCAGGCATTTCAGTCTGTGTACACAAACGCTGCGACCACAGTGGAGAAACGTCTGTCAAAAATCGACCTGTGTAAACAAAACGTCCACAAGACGAAATGAGATTGTTACGGCGAGACGGTCTGGGATATCCGGAACTGCCGGTCGACGTTTAATGAAGGACAAGACGGACGGCGGCGCTTTGATCCGCCTCTTTATTAGACCGCATCCACTGAGGACAATCCGGCTTTGTCCGCTGTTCCCCTTCCGCCTCTGTTAGCAAACACTGCAGGCGAA
This sequence comes from Schistocerca nitens, assembly GCF_023898315.1. Taxonomy (NCBI): domain Eukaryota; kingdom Metazoa; phylum Arthropoda; class Insecta; order Orthoptera; family Acrididae; genus Schistocerca; species Schistocerca nitens. Next base: position 193,625,912 of record NC_064620.1, on the reverse strand, counting down.
ATGAAGTGGGGCGGGTAGCCATGCGATCAATTTTAGCCGCGGGCGTTAGTGTAAACTATGTAACGCAGGGATAAGAGCAAGACCATGATGAGTCTCAAGTCCGATCGACAGCGTAGTCAGTAGAGGCAGTGGATTTGTTGACGCTTCACGCCGAAATATCAGGTTAACTGTTGTCCATAATTCCTCTTACACATGGTTTTAGAAATTGGATAGGTAGCTTATTAAAGGAACTCGATAAACGGCGCGTTCTCATTGAGAAAAACTTATTCACGTTTCTAGCTCTAGTACTAACGTTAACGTTAAAATGGGGAAAAAATTTCGCTCGTTCCATAATTTAAGATTTATTTTCCTTTCAACGGAACAGTAAATTACTTCCATCCTTTCAAATGAGTGAAGTGCTCAGATCAGATAGTCGGCCAAACCAAGAGATACACCCGCTAAACCCGCTGGGCAGAACAGGTAATCAGGATTGTGGAAAGGGTCAAATAGGTTGGGATCAGTTTCACCTTCTAATAGTAATTTATTGTGATTTAAAAACACTTTTGCAACCTAAGCGGCACATAGCCGGACCTTTACCGAGTGCAACTCTTTCACGGCTGAAGGCCTCGAAACAATATATCTTAACAAATCAACAAGATAAAAATCCAATTAAGATAGCAAATAAAATAATTTTAAAAAATCACAGCAAAGTAGGTAGAACAAACATATGCAAGGTGCAATGCAAATGGCTGAAGGCTATAATTAAGTTTCAAAATTATAGAAGATATTACGATAATCTTTAAAAAGCAGAAGGCCGCATTATTTAAGCTTGAAATACAAATTTAGGAATTAATTTTACAAAACTTTTAAGAAAAGAGGAAAAATAACCATAAGCCTTAAATTTTAAGCAGCTGCAAACAGATAATTAAACACCGGTGGCACTCAGAAGCCTCCAGGGAGGTCGGTCTACCCTCGTTCACTTAGACGAGACAGATGGTGAGCGTAACTATACTTTATCCGTTGGAACCCAACCAGGGGACAGCCACGGACCGACCGACACAACGGCTTGCTTCCCGTCAATCAGCACATGAGAACTCAAACAGAAAAGGTTACAAACGTGATAATCCACAATGGAGTATGTATTAGTTGTCAAAATTGTACACGATGTTGGACAGCGACAACAGGTGACGAAAGTGGCCGTGGCACGTAACCGGAACACCAACGGCCACTAAGCAGAAAATTCCGCTGGAACACTTGAAATTGAAACACGGTAATGTAGTTAACTTCACCCAAACGAACACTGCCTGAATTTACGTCAGTGGCCAGGGCAGGTAACCAGGAAACTAACGGCCACAAGGCAGAAAATATCACTGGTGCTCTCGTATTGTAGTTAACCAAAATAGTTAATTGCACCGCATGGCGGATAACTTTCAGCAGGGGAAACACTCGGTGTTCCTCACAGGAAAGCCTCCACAACAGGAAACTCCTGAAACGAACCACCACAACATGAATGGACGTGGCTTGGGTAGTAGAAACCACTACTCAAATTTTACGTCCTGGGTCGAACCACGAAGCTCGTAGCGATCGGACAGCCCCACACACGCTCCGACACTGCGCAGGGGCTGCCAGCGGACCCAGCCGACTGCACCGCGCAAAGATCACTTCCCTCGTCCGCAACAACCGACCGACTGCCTGCAGACCCCCTAGCCGGGAACTATATGCACCAAACCAAAGATGGTACACGGCGCAAATATTGATACACATCACTGCTGCCACATGTAGAAAGAAGAAGAACCACGACCTAACCGCAAGAAGGGTGGGAACCCAAACACAGATAGACAGCGAAGTTCACGAAAACGCATAGTTGGGAGTGAACACGGCTCACCAAGTAACAATACCCTTGTGAAAACCAAGTTATTAGTAGTTCTGACACCATTCAATTGTCCACTCGTGTCGCCAACCATGATTCTACAGTATGAATACGAACTCCATGACAGCTTTTCGGAGGTTTTCCAAGATTTATTTCCTAATTTGGTATAAAGGACCACTTGTATACAGTGGCTCGTTACAACTTTTATTTTGCCGGCCGGTGTGGCCGAGCGGTTCTAAGCGCTACAGTCTGGAACCGCGCGACCGCTACGGTCGCAGGTTCGAATCCTGCCTCGGGCACGGATGTGTGTGATGTCCTTAGGTTAGTTAGGTTTAAGTAGTTCTAAGTTCTAGGGGACTGATGACCTCAGAAGTTAAGTCCCATAGTGCTCAGAGCCATTTGAACCATTTGAAAAACTTTTATTTCATCTGATTTGAAATCCCCATCCTCAAGCTTTCATGTGGAAATATTCAGTTCTGTCTTGGATTAGTTTCTCCAGTAATGTTAGTTGCACTTTGGCGGCGATGCATAGCAGTGTGGGTAGTTTCACTAATGAAGAGCTGACCGATATGAATCTCATGAATGGCTTTACTTTGAAAAACAGCAACCACGTCATGTTCCATATAAGAGGGGCGTTCAGAAAGTGGTGCCATGTTTTCCTTTTATGGGAGCAGGGTTGGTTTTATTCAGGATTCCAGTAGACAATGTTTTTACCCACTCTTTTAGATACAGTACCGTATTTTTCAACATAATCGCCATTCAATGCAACGGCACTATGCCACCGTATTGGGAGGGACTGTATGCCCGCATGATGCCACTCTACAGGTCAACGTTGCACCCAACGCCTTGCTGCAGTAATAACCTCCCGATCACGCACGTACTGCTTCCCGCGGAGGGCATCCTACATTGGACAAAACAGAAGAATGCGGAAGGTGCGAGATCCAGGCAATCACTGGTAGACGTGTGTGTCAGCACTACCAGTTGAGACGTCTAGTTGTGCGGCGGTGTGTTTGGCTGTGATTCATCGACCACCTCCAGTGAGAGTGTCTGCACGCTCCAACGTCACAGGAGTCACATCTGTGCGTGGCCGGGTTACAAGCGCGAAATCGGACGGGATTGCGCTTTCTTGTTCCGGTGATGAGAGACGCCTCGGCCAACGACTCACCGTGCATCTGTTCAGTGACAGGTCTTCTTAGACATCCTGCAAGCGCTTACGAATATCTTAGATGTTCTGATTATCGTAAAAAGAAGCACAACTCCAGTTTGAGGGCTCCGTATAGCACCACCGCCTATCGGATCTTCGTGAAATCACAGGGGATGAAGTGGGAATATTTCATGACGCACCGCAACAAATTCTGCATGATTTCAAGCTCAACTGGACGAGAGCAAAAATGTGTTTCGTAACTTACTCCCAGTAATTCAGTAGTTTTATAATTTTATAGCTTGAGGGTGGACCATCTTTTACTCCCTGTCTTTCCTCACGCTTTTCCATGCCAGGGTAGGTGGATCATGCTGGGAACCTAAACTGAGTGTGTTTAACTTCATTTTTACCTAGGTGGATCATGCTGGGAACCTAAACTGAGTGTGTTTAACTTCATTTTTACCTTAGATACTCAGCGGGCAACAACCTGTCCTAATTATGGAAGACGGCTGCGTTAAATGACTGCGGGTGTATTTATAAGGCATACGACTGGGTGAATCCAGATTTAAATTATTGGTCTAACTTCGCAGTGGAAAGGTGGTTGTAAGTAATATTCGAAGCAGTCCCGTGGTAAAGCAGCAACTTCAGGCTCCCAGATCATATCAAATGTACGGGGACGTGACTGGTTCCACTGGACCCACGCACTAGGGACGCCGTTTTCGAATTTTAGACGTTGAAGCGAGAGTAAAATTTTAAGGTGAAAGTACCAGGCCTTGCCGCCCCCTGCTCAACGTTCTCTCCATCATACATACAATGAAATAATTTGAAAATAATGTGCTCTTAAAAGCAATAAATTGTTTCCGCAGTCATGCTCAGATTTATCGGAAAGAATTTCCCAAAAATAATCTTTCGTACTTTAATCTTTCCGGGAAAATATAAAACTTCTCATGCAACGAGATAACAACTCTCTCTGTTACTCTTGCTTCGTGCGTCGCCTTGTCACTAATTTTCAGCTGAGAACTGAAGTTACTATGACAGAGATGTACTTTAAAACATACACACGCAAAAAATCCTTAATCTGAAGGCAATTACAGACTTTGTCACTTAAAACTACCTGAACTGACTACTTCCTGCAGCTGCTTAGAAGCACATTATTATTTTTCAGCTGAAAATCGAAGCCACAATGAAAAAGCAGTACTTTCAAACATTCATTCTGATGAAAGCTTAATCGGAGGACAACTAACGTCATTCCATTAGCAGTTACTTACAAGGGAACCTCCACATCGCACTCCCCTCAGATTTAGTTATAAGTTGGCACAGTGGATAGGCCTTGAAAAACTGAACACACATCAATCGAGAAAACAGGAAGAAGTTGTGTGGAACTATGAAAAAATATGCAAAATGTACAAACAGATTAGTCCATGTGCAACATATGCAACATCAAGGAGACCGTAAGCACAGTAGCGCCGTGGTCTCGTGGTTAGCGTGAGCAGCTTCGGAGCGAGAGGTCCTTGGGTCAAGTCTTACCTCGAGTGAAAAATTTTCTTTATTTATTTTCGCAAAGTTATGATCTGTCCGTTCGTTCATTGACGTCACTGTTCACTGTAATAAGTTTAGTGTCTGTGTTTTGCGACCGCACCCCAAAACCGTTGCGATTAGTAGACGAAAGGACGTGCCTCTCCAATGGGAACCGAAAACATTTGATCCCAAGGTCATAGGTCAACCGATTCCTCCACAGAAAAACACGTCTGATATATTCTATACGACACTGGTCACGGCATGTGTGTCACATGACAGGAATTTGTTGTCGACCCACCCAGCCTGTACACTTGGCGAATGGGTAAAAAGATTCTTCTACCTTGCCTGATTTAGGTTTTCTTGTGGATGTGATAATCACTCCCAAAACACTGATGAAAACAATAGTTTGTCACATAAACTGAAAATAAAAAATTAAACTTTTCACTCGAGGGAAGACTTGAACCAAGCACCTCTTGTTCCGCACCTACTCACACTAACCACGGGACCACGACGCTCCTGTGTTTGTGTTATCCTCGATGTTGCTTATCTTGCACATGGGCTACTCAGTTTATATATTTTGCTCATTTTTTCATAGTTCCACACAACTTCTTCCTGTTTTCTCGATTGATGTGTGTTCAGTTTTTCAAGGCCTATCCACTGTGCCAACTTATAACTAAATCTGAGGGGGGGGGGGGGGGTGCGATGGGGAGGTTCCCTTGTTAGACGCATATATGGGTTCTAACTGCTCCCGAATATTCGATGTACCATTGACTTGAATGGAACTAGGGAAATTAAAAATTTATGCCTCTGGTTCTGCAGGTGTGAATCCTTCACAAGTTCCCAGTTCACTCACACTGGAGACCTGAAAATAGACACAGTAGAGTCTTCAGACATAATACATTGTTTTAGTTTGTACTTTACCAACTGCGTCTGCCAGTGTGGACATCATATGCATAGACACGTAAACTACTATGTGAGAACACTTGTTCACGCAATCATGTACAATGTACATTCACCCTGACTAGCGTTCAACATAACATCAAGTAGCCGAGTCAACGAAGACCAAGAAGTGTCGAATAGAGGAGAAAATTCGCGTAGTCGCAAATTTTTGTACAGTGCTAGGACCGTGTCTCATAAATAACATACTAATAATCATGATGGAGTGTGAGCGTGGGACTGGTAAAGGAGATATCGACGTGTGGGTGGCGGGGGCTGGGGGTGGGGGTGGGGGTGGGAAGGGGAGGGCAAGCCGTTTGAAGGTCACATTTTTTTCTTGATTAACTTGACAGCCGCAGATTCTAGCTAAAATGTTTCTCGGTGCAAATTTTAACCACTCTATATCCACCACATTTTTCTTCTAGGACTAACAGTTTCCGCCTTGAAGGGGATATAGAAATCGCAAATTATTAAACTTAATTTTCCGTCGATTCCTGCAGAAATGTAGACATGTTACTAAATTGAATCATATATTACAGAAAATTTTTACAAAGTATTTGGCTTTTAAATTCATGTAGTTTTAATATTTGAATATATTGTAATGTAATATGTACTTGTTCAGGGCGTCTTTAGGTATTATGTTATGCTAGTGTTTTGTACCGATATAGTCATAAAATGTCACACATCTTTGTATAAAAAGCTTTGTACAGCTATAAAGTGTCGCGGAAGTTCTGTGGACTATCTGTTTAGTATAAAGTTATTTGATGATGGTCTAAGACGCCGAAGACGAGTCAAAACGAAATGTTAAATAAATATTATTGTGGAACATTAATACCAAGTATTCAAGTTATTAAAACTTTTTTATTGTTGAATAAAGTGTGTTAAGAACATACATTGTATGTGTGTGTGTCATATACCGGGTGTTACAAAACGATACAGCCAAACATTCAGGAAACATTCCTCACACACAAATAAAGAAAAGATGTTATGTCGACTTGTGTCCGGAAACGCTTAATTTCCATGTCAGAGCTCATTTTAGTTACGTCCAGCTACGCTCAATGGAGCACGTTACCATGATTTCATACGGGATACTCTACCTGTGCCGCTAGAACATGTGCCTTTACAAGTACGACACAACGTGTGGTTCATGCACGATGGAGCTCCTGCACATTTCAATCGAAGTGTTCGTACGCTTCTCAACAACAGATTCGGTAACCGATGGATTGTAGAGGCGGACCAATTCCATGGCCTCCACGCTCTCCTGACCTCAAACCTCTTGACTTCCATTTATGGGGGCATTTGAAAACTCTTGTCTACGCAACCCCGGTACCAAATGTAGAGACTCTTCGTGCTCGTATTGTGGACGGCTGTGATACAATACGCCATTCTCCAGGGCTGCATCAGCGCGTCAGGGATCCCATGCGACGGAGGGTGGATGCATGTATCCTCGCTAACGGAGGACATTTTGAACATTTCCTGTAACAAAGTGTTTGAAGTCACGCTGGTACGTTCTGTTGCTGTGTGTTTCCATTCCATGATTAATGTGATTTGAAGAGAAGTAATAAAATGAGCTCTAACATGGAAAGTAAGCGTTTCCGGACACATGTCCACATAATATATTTTCTTTTTTTGTGTGTGAGGAGTGTTACCTGAGAGTTTGGCCGTACCTTTTTGTAAGACCCTGTATAAGTGCAGTAGAACTTACTAATAGATAACTGTGTTCTGTGGGGGTAACATGGGGGGGGGGGGGGGGCTGTGTTTGACGTTAGTGGCCTTCAGTTGGCCAGGAATGCACTCTTTGCCAGTGCCATTCAGCCTTTGATGTACTCCTTCCTCCGTCCGTCATTTATTATTTTGCTGCAGGGGTATCAGAATTCCTTAACTTCATCTACTTCGTGGCCATCAATCGTCGTCTTTATGTTCCCACTGTTCTCATTTCTGCTACTTCTCATTACTACCGTATTTCTTTCATTTACTTTCAGTCCATATTTTGTACTCATTAGACTGTTCATTCCAATCAGCAGGCCCCGTAAATCTTCTTCACTTCCATTCAGTATAGCAATGTCATCAGCAATTCCTATCATTGATATCCTTCACCTTGTATTTCAATTCCACTCCTGAACGTTTCATTTATTTCCATTATTGCTTCTTCAATCCACAGATTGAACAGTAGGCGCGAAAGACCACAACCCTTTCTTACACTCTTTTTAATCCGAGCACTTCGTTCTTGGTCGACCACTCATATTATTCCCCCTTGGCTCCTGTACATAGCCTATTGTACATTACTCATCTCTCCCTATAGCTTACCCCTATTTTTCTCAGAATTTCCAATGTGGAATGTCTTTTCCAGGTCGACAGATCTTATGTAGGTGTCTTGATTTTTCTTTAGTCTTGCTTCTATTATCAACCTCAACGTCAGAATTGCCTCTCTGGTGCCTTTACCTTTCCTAAAGCCAAACTGATCGTTATCTAATAAATCCTCAATTTTCTTTCCCCTTCTTCTGTGTAACATTCTTGTCAGCAACTTGGATGCATAAGTTGTTAAGTTCACTGGCGATAGTTATCGCACTTGTCAGGTTTTGCAGTCTTCGGAATAGTGTGGCTGATATTTTCCCGAAAGTTAAATGGTTTGTCGCTATACTCATACATTCTACACACCAACGTAAATAGCTGTTTTGTTTCTACTTTCCCAGTGATTTTAGAAATTCTGATAGAATATTATCTGTTCCTTTTGGTTTATTTGATCTTGAGTCCTCCAAAGCGATCTTATGTTCTAATACTTGATCCCCTATCTCTTCTGACACACCCCTTCTATCACGTCAGACAAATCTTCGTCCTCATAGATGTCTTCAGTGTACTCTTTCTATCCACCCACTCCGTCCTCTGCACTCACCAGTCGAATTTCCGCTGCACTCTTAATGCTACCACCCCTGATTTTTATTTCACTGAAGGTTGTTTTCAGTTTTCTATATGCTGAGTCAGTCCTTCCGAGAATCATTTCTTTTTCTGTTTCTTCACATTCTTCATGCAGCTATGTCGTCTTACTTTCCTGCACTTCCTATTTATTTGATTCCTCAGACACTTGTATTTCAGTATTCCTGAACTTCCCCGAACATTTTGTACTTCCTTTCTTGATCGATCAGCTGAAGTATTTCTTCTTTTACCCATGGTTTCTTCGCAGTTACCTTCTTTATACCTATGTTTTTCTTTTCGAAATCTGTGACTGCCCTTTTTAGAGTTTTGTACTCCTGTTCAATTGTACTACCTACTGAGCTATTCCTTATTTCTGTGTCTATAGCCGTGTGGAACTTCAAGCGTACCTATCATTCCTTAATACTTCCTTATCCCACTTCTTTGGTTATTGTTTCTTCCTCACTAATCTCTCAAACTTCAGCCTACTCTTCATCACTGCTACATTGTGATCTGAGTGAATATCTGGTCCTGGGTACGCCTTATAATACAGCATCTTATTTTGGAATCTCTATCTGACCATTATCTAATGTAACCGAAATCTGTCCCTGTCACCCGGCCTTTTCAAAGTACACCTCTTCCTCCTGTGATTCTTGAACGAGTATTCGCTATTGCAAGCTGCAAAATATTACAGAAGTAAGTTAGTCTTTCTCCTCTCTCATTCGTTACTCCAAGCCCATATTCTTCTGTTACCTTTTCTACTCCTTCCTCTACAACTGCAATTTAGTTCCCCATGACTAATAGATTTTCATCTCCCTTCACGTGCTGTATTACCATTTCAATATCCTCATTTACTCTACACCATCCGTTTCAGATTGCCGCGTCGGTCTGTATACCTGAACTATCGTTGTCGATGTTGATTTGCTGTCGATGCTGACAATAACAACCCTATCATTGAACTTGTTCGCAGTAACACACTCTCTCCCCTACCTTCATGTTCATAACGAATCCTGCTCCAGTCATACAATTCTCTGCAGCTGTTCATATTACCTTTTACGTATTTGACCAGAAATTCTTGTTTTCTTTCCATTTCATTTCAGTGACCTCCTACTATACCTAGATTGAGCCTTTGCATTTCCCTTTAGAAGTTCTATTGCTTCCCTAGCACATTGAAGCTTCTGGCATTCCACGCCCCGACTCGTACTACGTTATCCTTTCGGGTTATTCCATTATTCCATCTTTTCCTCAGGGTAACCCGCCCCCCTCCCTCTTAGCAGTCCCCTCCCGGAAATGCGAATGGGGGACGATTCCAGAATCTTTTGCTAAGGGAGGGAACATCACCACGCTTTTTCAGTTACAAGACACATGTCCTGTGAATACACGTTGTTTGTCTCTAATGCAGTTCTCTCCATTGACTTCTGTGATTCTTCCACCTTTAGGTGCAATTCCCACCCCAAGGGCTAGAAAGTTTCTTGAACCTCTGTCCGCTCATCCGCCCTCTTTGACAAAGCCGTTGTCAGAATGAGGGTGACTTCTGATGCTCGAAGTCTTCGGGTGCCAATGTTGATTAGTAATGAAAATTTAAGCGGTGACCGTTATCGAACCCGAAACCGAAGACCTTTTGACTACTAATAAAATACGCTACACCTAGACCGTGGGTGCTACTTTGAAGCCGATAATAACTGAGACGATGCTCCACAGGCATGAAATTTGATTTGAAATCACTTGTGAGAAATGTTTCAAATGCCTGTGGAAAATCAAGAAATATGGATTTAGTTTTGGATCATCCGACGACAGCAACAGTTATTTCGTGAGAATAAAGAGCCAGCGTCTTTCACAATAACAGTACTTTCTGAATTCGTACTGGCTGGCGTCTGCAACAGACCGTTTTCCTCGAGGTAATTCAAAATATTCGAAAACCGTATATGTTCCAAAATCCTATTGCAAACATACCTCAGTGATATAGGTCTGCAAGTCCTCGCATTACTCCTAAATCCCCCTTTGAATACCGGCGTGACCTGTGGAACTTGCCAATCTTTAGCTACGCATGTGTCGTCAGTTGTATATGATTGCTAAGTACGGAGCGTACTCTGAGAGGAATATTATTGACATGGAGTCTAGACCGAATGACTTACCTTTCTTGAACTAAGATAATTTGTTACACCGAGATTCTCTACTTCTGCATTGCTACATTTCTCATGTTGACAGCATTTGTTGATTCGAAATCTGGAATATTTACTTCGTCTCCTTTGGTGAAAGAATTTCTGAAAACCATATTTAGCACCGCCGCTTTAGTGGTACTATCATCGGTAACATTACAACGCTATCGCGGAGAGAAGATATTGATTGTGTCTTGCCGCTGATGTACTTCACATATGACCTGAATGTCTTCGGATTTCCCGACAGATTTTATGTCTCGAAACTACTGAAAACATCTCTCATTGCTAGACAAGAAATTGATTCTGAGTCGTGAAAATCTGTGGTGAAAGGAATGTAAATGAAGCGGGATGGGAAAGAGACAATTAGGAAATAATGACTTCCTGCCTTACAGGCATTGTGGCAATGCAGGAGCGAGGGTTGAAAATTTGTACCAGACTGTGACTCAAACTCAGGTACTCTGCTTTTCTAGAATGTTTGCCTTAACCACCTCGGCTATCCAGACAAGCACTGCGTCAGACTTAATTCCCAACATCCCGCATGGCCCACCACAACGACCCTCGCTCATTAACTCCCTTCAAGCAGGTTTTTGATTACCGTAGGATTTCCGGCGGTGGTTGTACGTCTGCACTAAAAGATTTTCAGCAGAAAAAAAACTATCGAATTATAGATATAAGTAGTGTAGTGTTGATTTGGGAAAGGCTGCTTCCTCCACCATACGTTCTCCTCCAGTTTCAGTTTACACACATACATACCAGCTTTTCCACTCCAATTCACTTAAGAATTAAGAATAACTGCACAGAGCTAGTGCTTATGTAATGGAGTTATTTTCACGTTATTTAGTGAATGCTTACTTGCTGTTGTTGAGTAAGGTTTTATGTAAAATAATTTCCTTTAAACAATGGCTAAATTTTTAATTTTCATGTTTGGTGTTGACGGTGAGCGAGGTAGTGTTGATGGGAAGGGTACTGGATTAGTAAATGCGGCGTCTTGGTACAGTATGTCTTTGGTAGCACATTTAAAAGCCGTGTGCCTTTGTTGTACTCCCTTGATAGTGAATTAATGAATGATCAGGAAGTTGCTGAACTTCTCTCTCCATTAACTGTTTTACTGGCTGACTGCATTAATCTATTCCATCTGGAATTGTTGCCCCTTGTGGAGTGGCGTGCGCTGAGTGTAGCCACTAACCACCCTACTACAGTATATCTTGCAATGTTGGTGTCACTATGTCTGATTGAATAGAACTGATCACGTACTATTATCGAACAGTAATCTGAGAAAAAGATTGCTTGCTTATAATGAAGTATCTGAAGTTGCTTAACACCTCGACTACTTACATCTGTTGCAATGGAAACTAATTTAAGCCTGTGGGCTCCATCGGGTGTTGTGAGATCTGATGCTGGGGTGATAAGTTTAATAATCTCCAGCCTGCGAAAGTTATTCCAGACATTTGTAGTGGAACACACGCTACCAGCATGTTAAACGTGGGACACAAAGCCCGTAATAGAAAATAGCTCCACTACAAAAATAGCTGCTATTCAAATGGGGGAAATGGGGAGGAAGTGCATTCAGGAGGGAAACCTGGTGATTCTAATTTCGTGAAAAGGTCCCGCCGCAACGAGAAACGTCTTTTTTTGTTGATGTCCTCCCCAAATTCTGTATTACGTCCGTGACACTCTCTGCCCTATTTGTCGTTAAAACAAAACGTGCTCCCCTCTTTGAACTTTCTCCATGTCCTCCGTTAACCCCAACTGGTAGTAACCTCACACCGCACAGCAGTACTCTAAGAATAGTGTAAGCAATATCTCTAGCACATGCTGCATCTAAGTGTTCTGCCAATAAATCGCAGTCTTTGATTCGCCTTCCCCGACACATTTTCTATGTGTTCTTTACGATGTAAACTGTAATTCCTAGTTATTCAGTAGAATTTACAACGTTTAGATCTGACTGATTTATTGTGTAACCGAAGTTTGACGGATTCCTTTTAGCACTCATGTGGGTGACCTCACAGTTCTCATTATATATGGTCAATTACAAATTTTCCCATTACAGAGATATGTGTTCTAAATCGTTTTGAAATTTGTGTTTGAGCTTCTGATTACTTTATTGGACGATAAACAGCAGCATCATCTGCAAACAACCTAAGACGGGCTGCTCATATTGTTTCCTATGTCGTTAATATAGACAGATGGCCCACAATACAATCTTGGAGAACGCCAGAAATCACGTCTGTTTTACTCGATGACTTTCCGTCAATTACTACGAACTCCCGATCTCTCTGACAGGAAATCACGAATCTAGTCGCATAACTGTGACGATATTCCACACATATGAAATTTGATTACAAGTTGCTTGTGAGGTAGAGTGTCTAAACCCTTCTGCAAATCTAGAAATATGAAATCAATTGTTGTTTCCCAAGAACGATGTTTTCTAAGTCTGTGTTGACTGTGTCTCAATAGTCCACTCTGTTCGAAGTAGTTCATAATGTTCGAACACAATATATGATCCAGAATCCTGCTGTCATGACGTAAATAATTTGGGCCTGTCATGTCGTGCATTACCCCTACTGTCTTCCTTGAATAAGGGTGTAACCTGCGCTATTTTCCAGTCTTTGGTTACCGGTCTTTCGTCGAGCGAGAGGTTGTAAACGAATGTTAAGTATGGAGATATTCCATCAGCATATTCTGAAAGGAACCTAACTAGTGTACAGTATGGCCAGGAAGACTTGTTTTTATTAAGTGATTTAAGTTACTTCACTACTCCGAGGATTTATACTTCTGAGCTACTCATGTTGGCAGCTGTTCTTGATTAGAATTCTGGAATATTTACTTTGTCTTCTTGGCGAAAGACTTTCAGTAGGCTGTGCTTAGTTATTCTGCTTTAGCAGTACTGTCATTGATAGTATTTCCATTGCTATAACGCAGAGTAGTAATTGATTGTGTCTTGCCGCTAGCATACTTTACATACGACCAGAATGTCTTTTGATCTTTCTGCTAGGTTTCGAGGCAAAGTTTCGTTACAGGAACTGTTATTAGCAGCTCGCACTGAATTCCGCGCTAAATTTCGAGCTTCTGTAAATGATCGCCAAACTTGAGGATATTGTCTTTGTTTAAATTTGGCATGCTTTCTTCGTTGTTTGTGCAGCAGTGTTCTGATCCGTTTTATGTACGAAGGGGGATCAGCACGGTCGTTTGTTAATTTATTTGGTATAAATCTTTCAACTGCTGGTCAACACTTACATTGTTAATTCGGAAGGAGTGGAGATTTTCTGCCAGAAGTTTACAAGAGAATTTTTATCTGATTTTTCGAATAGGTATATTTTTCGTTCATTTATGGAGGATCCGGGAGTTACGGTTTTAAATCGCGATACGACAAATATGTGTTCACTATTTCATGTATCCGTTTTGATGCTCGTTGTTAGCTCAGGATTATTTGTTGTTAAGAGAACAAGTGTGTTTTCACAACAGTGTGCTATTCCAGTCGTCTTATGAACTAGCTGCTCGAAATAATGTTCAGAGAATGCGTTTTACACAGTTTCGGATGATATTTTATGAGTAGCTATCTTCTAATTTATACATATATTTTCTTCAACGTATCGAGGGTAAATTAAAGTCTCAGCTAAACTATAATAGTACGAGTCGAGCGTGTGTTTGAAATCAAACTCAAGTTTTTTATTAACCTTTCAGTAATTGCATTATTTGAGTTGGGAGATCGGTAAACAGATCGAAGTATTATTTTATTTCTGTTGCCAAAAAAGACCTCTACCCATACTATCACAGGAACTATCTACTTCAATTTCACTATAAGATAAACTACGTCCAACAGGAACAAACACGCCACTATTAACTGTGTTTAGTGTATCCTTTCGTGAGCACCGTTAGATCCTTGGCCAAAGTTTCGATTGAACTTATCTCCAGATGTCAATGTGTATAATGATCTGAGCATCAGTGCTCTGAATTAACGCTTGGATTTCTGGCACCTTTCCAACATAGCTACGACAATTTACAACTGTTATATCGATTTTATAAATTGACTATATAATAACAGATCAGGAATTCAGGAAGGCTGTGAGGGACATACGTGTATTCAGGGGATTCTTTGATGACACTGATCATTATTTAATTTGCAGTGAAATAGGGATTGTGAGGCCGAAAGTGCAGGAGGTCAGGTCCATATGTAGGAGGATAAGAGTGGAGAAACTTCAGGATAAGGAAATCAGGCACAAGTACATAACAACGATCTCAGAAAGGTACCAGGTAGTTGAATGTAGTCAATTACAGTCATTGGAAAAGGAATGGACAAGGTACAGGGACACAGTACTAGAAGTGGCTAAAGAATGTCTTGGAACAGTAGTGTGTAAAGGTAAGGTGAAGCAAACAGCTTGGTGGAATGACACAGTCAAGGCAGCCTGTAAAAGGAAAAAGAAGGCGTATCAAAAATGGCTACATAATAGAACTCAGGTAGACAGAGAAACTTATGTTGAAGAAAGAAACAAAGCCAAACAGATAATTGCAGCATCCAAGAACAAATCTTGGGAAGACTTTGGAAACAGGTTGGAGACTTTGGGTCAAGCTGCTGGAAAACCATTCTGGAGTGTAATTAGCAGTCTTCGAAAGGGAGGTAAGAAGGAAATGACAAGTATTTTGGACAGGTCAGGAAAACTGCTGGTGAATCCTGTGGATTGCTTGGACAGATGGAGGGAATATTTTGAAGAGTTGCTCAATGTAGGTGAAAATACGATCAGTAATGTTTCAGATTTCTAGGTACAATGGGATAGGAATGATGATGGAAATAGGATCACATTTGAGGAAGTGGAGAAAATGGTCAATAGATTGCAGTGCAATAAAGCAGCTGGGGTGGATGAAATTAAGTCGGAACTCATCAAATACAGTGGAATGTCAGGTCTTAAATGGCTACACAGGATAATTGAAATGGCCTGGGAGTCGGGACAGGTTTCATCAGACTGGACAAAAGTAGTAATCACACCAATCTTTAAACATGGAAAAAGAAAAGATTGTAACAACTACAGAGGTATTTCTTTAATCAGCGTTGTGGGTAAAATCTTCTCAGGTATTATTTAAAGGAAAGTGCGAGTATTAGTTGAGGACCAATTGGATGAAAATCAGTGTGGGTTTAGACCTCTTAGAGGTTGTCAGGACCAGATCTTTAGCTTACGGCAAATAATGGAGAAGTGCTATGAGTGGAACAGGGAACTGTATCTATGCTTTATAGATCTAGAAAAAGCATATGACCGGGTTCCTAGGAGGAAGTTATTATCCGTTCTACGAGATTATGGAATAGGAGGCAAACTTTTGCAAGCAATGAAAGGTCTTTACATGGATAGTCAGGCAGCAGTTAGGGTTGACGGTAAATTGAGTTCATGGTTCAGAGTAGTTTCAGGGGGTAAGACAAGGCTGTAACTTGTCTCCACTGTTGTTCATATTATTTATGAATCATATGTTGAAAACAATAGACTGGCTGGGTGAGATTAAGATATGTGAACACAAAATAAGCAGTCTTGCACATGCCGGTGACTTCAAATGGTTCAAATGGCTCTGAGCACTATGGGACTCAACTGCTGATGTCATTAGTCCCCTAGAACTTAGAACTAGTTAAACCTAACTAACCTAAGGACATCACAAACATCCATGCCCGAGGCAGGATTCGAACCTGCGACCGTAGCGGTCTTGCGGTTCCAGACTGCAGCGCCTTTAACCGCACGGCCACTTCGGCCGGCTGCCGGTGACTTAGTTGTGATGGCAGATTCGATTGAAAGTTAGAAAAATAATATTTCAGAGCTAGATCAGAAATGTAAGGACCATGGTATGAAGATAAGCATCTCCAAAACGAAAGTAATGTCAGTGGGAAACATATAAACGGATTGAGTGCCAAATAGGAGGAACAAAGCTAGAACAGGTGGATGCTTTCAAGTACTTAGGATGCATATTCTCACATGATGGCAACATAGTGAAAGAACTGGAAGCGAGGTGTAGCAAAGCTAATGCAGTGAGCGCTCAGCTACGATCTACTCTCTTCTGCAAGAAAGAAGTCAGTACCAACACTAAGTTATCTGTGCACCGTTCAATCTTTCGACCAACTTTGTTGTATGGGAGCGAAAGCTGGGTTGATTCAGGTTACCTTATCAACGAGGTTGAGGTTACGGATATGAAAGTAGCTAGGATGATTGCAGGTACTAGTAGATGGGAACGATGGCAGGAGGGTGTCCACAATAAATCAAAGAAAAAGTGGGAATGAACTCTATAGATGCAGCAGTCAGGGGGAACAGGCTTAGATGGTGGGGTCATGTTACACGCATGGGAGAAGCAAGGTTACCCAATAGACTCATGGGTTCAGCAGTAGAGGGTTGGAGGAGTCGGGGCAAACCAAGGAGAAGGTACCTGGATTCGGTTAAGAATGATTTTGAAATAATAGGTTTAAGATCAGAAGAGGCACCAATGTTAGCACTGAATAGGGGATCATGGAGGAATTTTATAAGGGGGACTATGCTCCAGACTGAACGCTGAAAGGCATAATCAATGATGATGACGATGACGATGACGATATCTGCATTCCACATGGTGGAAAATGAACGCCCTCCGAGGCATGTCTGCACACTGTTTCGCGAGTGATTAGTAAGGCGAGCTGTGGAAGCGTCGGTATAATGTTCTGAAACACCCTGCAGTTGCGTGTTGTGAAGTAGTGCGGTGGAAGGAGTCGTTACTTTAACAGTAAACATTGATATTATATAGTAAAACACCACTTTCAATAACCTGCAACTGTTCCATGCACTGAAATTCCACTATTCCTGGAGGAAAAAAGAATAAAACCTTCTTTGTAGGAAATGTAATGGAGTTTAATTTTGTACTGAGAAACATTTTGACTGGAAGCTGTGGTTTCCGAATCATTCAAAGAAGCTTAAGAAAGTGACCATTAGACGCCTCCCACACCCTCACACTCACAACCTACGCTTCAGGACTTTTAGTAGCTGGTTATGACACTCCCTCTCACCACTATACAAAGATTTGCGAGTACACGAATTTTTTCCTCTAATTTTTCTTCTCGGAATGTACTACATTGGATTTACATAATGTGACCGACATGTTCTTTCCTGATAGCAAGAATTTATCACATTTCGCCAGCTAGATTGTGTCAACAGGCACATTTACAAGGGTATTTGTGAACCTCAACTGATCTCAACGGTGGGCTCCTTTCACACGTTCTAAGTAATTAGTGCTTCACAGTCATCTTTCTTCAGGAAATCGACGTCATTATTTCATGGGTCGTTGTGCATTAGAAGCAGCTTTAAGACAATGCATCCATATTTTTGACCAATCGACCGATCGAGTGGTGCAGTATTATCTCACTGAGCCATGATTCAGAAGGGAGGCTGTTCAAACCCTCGTCGAGCCACGCAGAATTAAATTTTACCTGACATCATTTATGGTGAATTCCACTGTGGTTCCTTTGAAAGAGTATGGTCCACTTCCTTCCCCAATAAAAACTGAAACTGTTCCTCGTCTCTAATGATCTCGTCCCCGATGGTAAGCCCTCGTACTTTGGAGGAGCTGGGTTCAGAACTCCGCCCGATCTTTCCAATTTACATTTTAGACTGTTTCCCCGATCCGATTATTAAGGCGAAAAAAAGGTCGATCGACTTCCTTTCCGATCCCTTTCCTACTCGATGGATCTCGTCGCTCACGGGATATTTCAGTTACCAATTTCCTTTGCTTAGCCGATATTATTTTAAGAAATCTCCTGTGTAACTGTAACTGTTGCGGAGACATTTAGGGTATGTATGTGGATCGACCTAATGTGAAATGATGGCATGAAACTGTTTATAGGGAAAACAGGAAGCTGGAAGATTCGTTGGCAAATACTGTAAGGAAATTTTAATATTATTCAGACGGTATGGAAATTGCTAACAAGAGACTTATTCGCGTGTTTCTTAAGTATTGATACTCGGTGTGGGTAGGATTAATGAAGAATATAGAGGCGATCTTAAGTGTAGATGTGCGGCACTGCGGAAAGGATTCGTTACTTTTACTGCACTTGTTTTATTAATTGGTTTTGCAGTAGGTGTACTAGATGAATCATCATTCAGAGCTGAGGAATAGGACAAAAAACATGAAGCGGCTTGCGTCACAGGTACGTCACATAAAAGCGAGCGTGTCATGGAGATTCTCATCCATCTACAGTGCCAGATGTTATAAGAAAGCAGAAGGCTTAAAAATGAGATTTTGAGGAAGGTAACCAAAGTACAAGTGGGCTCCAGCGTAATTTTTAACGTTGCATTAAGTACCTCAACGTAAATCAGTTGAAGTTTTTACTTAGGAAACTCATGTATGTGACTTTAAAAGACGAACCTTTGCTAGGACATTGGAGTTCGTTTTGTTTTGTTTAGTAAAGTTACCTTAGGTCAAAGGAAGAGTGTCAATAGAATAGTTCCAGTGTTGACATAACAGTATAATGACGTAGATACCACACTTAGTCTGTACGAAATGGTTACGTATATTTGCTGCTTGGGTTCACGAATCACTGTTTTATATTTGTATGTTTTTCTTTTTCATTCCGCCCAGCCACCTTCTCCATATATCTGCCTCTTTTATGTAAAATATCTTCTGTCACCTTCTCAATAAATCATCTGAAAGAAACATTCACGGTTCGGCGGATGCGTCAGTAGATTCTATTAAAGCCATGAATATAAATGTGCCTCCACTGATGGTAGGAAAACTGATTTTCCAGCTTGTGCGCACCCCTTTATTAAATGCTTGGATTTAACAGAAAACGAACGTAGGTCGTGTTGGATTAATCATTTGGTTATCTGTATTTACAGCGTACTTAATTCACTTTCTTAAGTCGTTTGATACATGTTACGAGTCAAGGAGTTAGCAGCGTTTTGTTGTTTTCCTATTTTATTTGACCAATGAATATGGAATTCGACTTTGAGCATCAAAACTATAAGTACAGTAATTTCATTTTGTAAGATGAGATGACAGGAGAGGAAATAGTGGGGGCCCACGTCAAACCAGTCAGAAGGCTGATGACTCAACGGAGAAAAAAGCATTTTAGGGAAATAATGTTTACATATTTGCACAATCTGTCGGACAGAACATCACCGACGTGTTAGTGTGATAGAACTGATCATAGAAACAAAAATATATTAAACTAGGGTGTAATACTGACAGTGGAAACTGCCGCAATAAATATCCCGTGTCATGGCATTATGGCATTTATCATGCTTATTACAGACATGTTGTTCACTTTGTGGCAAACCTCAACCACGGAAAAATGGACCCATTAATTACGCCAGTAAGAGACGTGTCAATGTCAACTTGCATTACTTATGTGTATGTACCGCGAAATAACCCTTTCGTCTGCCTCTGTGAAAATTCACATAATGTAAGTCAAACAAAAGACAGCTGTACTGAATTTACGGGAAGAAAATTCGGCGAGCCTATGTATTATGTAATAAGTGGCAAAAACTACCCATCGTAGGCACTACTGCTAAAACTTCTGGTTGCTTTGTTTTTCAACGAAGTGAGTAATTCGCCTGTTGTATGTGATATTTAAGTAACAATTTTTTTGTTTTAATAAAAAGTAGATGTTTCAGAGCAGCAAAACCAAAACCTTTTATTAAGGTGATAGGTTAAGCCATGACATCAGATCAGGAAGCTGCTTACGTGCACTTGCGAAAATTGCTTATCAAGCCGTTGCGATCGTGTCCGAAGTCCATTAGTGTTGATTGAAAGGGAGAGGGGCGGCGGAGGCACCTAAGATGGTGACATCGTCGTTATCTGACTGCCTGCGAGATCAAAGAGGAATGTCAATGTACTGCGCTGAGATGGCGGCTTAAACAGCGGGTAACTAGTAGTCAAGCTGATAATTTTACCATGGTTTGGCTACCATGTAATAATTTCTAATGAAAGTCCAGCTGTTAGGCTGTATAAATCGTTTATTCAAGTGCCTAATCATAATTTCGGTCTTTGGCCATTTACAAGTACCACAATGATCAGAGTTTTACAAACAGTCATTGTCGAAATTTATTAAACTTGGTTATGTAATGCAAGTGTTATAGCATTATATGATCAAGCTAAACATACTTTGACGATGACATTTTTTATATCTAAAAATAGCGGTCAACTTGTGACGTTGCAAGTTATTATGGGATAACATTTATTGCAGTACGGTACCTAGACGTGGAGCCTGGTGAACGTACAGGGCACTGCAAACTTGTGTCTTAGCCATGACTCATAGCACATCTGTCACTACTAGCCAGCGTGAGAACAGGATTCTGTGTCACTTAGAACGACCGTATATTCATACCCCATACGAATCTAAATAAAACATACTAAATATTAACCGAATATTTTCCAACTTCGTATACTATTTTTTGATATTCAGAAGAAGTTCTCCACCAAATTTCAAAGCTGTGCATATAATAGTTTCGGAGATTCAGAAAATTACCTAAAACCCACCAAACCGACACTCAAGGTAAAAAATTCAGTTAGGAACGGTTACAGTTTGTCTTTTGTTACCATTTGAAATCATTCACAGAGTTCTCAATATGTCAAATCAATTAGTTTGGATTTTTATTTTCAAAACTGTAACTATTCTTCATTTCGTAGTATAAAAATTCAGAAAAAATTAGTATCTGTTCGTCATGTTGTTGCATGAATAAATGAGAATGAGTGAGAGTGTGTATGTGGGACATACGAAAAATTCAATATTATATTATGTACAACATTACGTAATTCGAACGTGGGAAAGATGTAATTTACCCACATTGCTGATGACATACGTCTAGGGGTGATTGCTTTTGTAAGAAGGCAGCCAGAATATTGGTTTAAAGTGCAATCGTTTTCAAAATTATTTTCAAGATTAATATTATTTCTTTTTGTTTTATTAAACATTGCGATGGAATTTTCATTTTGTGACGACGTAAATTACTTACTGAAAGTGATTGGCTTAGGCGAGTTTTGCCGCGAAAATGATCTCGAAGGATCATTCTCATTGGTTCGTCAGACTGATCGGCTAATCAGAATTAAGTAGTTCCCTTGCACAGCTAGTTAGATATGCTGTGAGTGAGGCAGTATTGATGGAGTCACTCGCCAGCTACGGAAGCGGAAGGACATGTTAAATGTGATTATTCTCATTATGTGTAAAATGAAGGAATATTGAGTTCCTCGCGTTTAATACGTATCATGAGTAACGCTGATGTAGTTACGAACAGTTTGATGAAAGTTTGGAGTTTTAGGAGTGTTTTGTCGGAAGGTTTGTCGCGTGTGAACTTTCGGCCTTTATGAAAATTCCGTGCGGCGTATTCTGTATTCAGTTATGGAGTATTTGGCGAGCAGTTTCTTTAAAGAAACCCACTGAAAAGGACTGGATGTGAAACTCATTTATTGTAGCGGATCTGTGACTGTGAGGGTCGGGCTTGGGTAAATTTCTGGCTGCTTTGCGTGTGAAATTGGTTGTATGAACTGTGAACAGAGGACTATAGATACGTTAGTTAGGTAAATGTGGACTTGATTTTCATGTGTGCTAGAAACAATAAAAAGGCTTATCTACAAATTTTTTGAACATTTATTGTGAGAAAAAATGCACCATATCACTACCCGAAATCGTGATGCATGTCAAATTTCGGGACCTGAAATACTACTAGAGATTACGCGGGCTTTGCAGGACAGATATTAGGCGGCGTTCTCTTCAAAGCCGCTTTTTCGCCATGTGGTAAGAATCTACGCTTCCCGGCGGGGTCAGGGATTTTCTCTGCCTCGTGATGGCTGGGTGTTGTGTGCTGTCCTTAGGTTAGTTAGGTTTAAGTAGTTCTAAGTTCTAGGGGACTTATGACCACAGCAGTTGAGTCCCATAGTGCTCAGAGCCAAGAATCTACGCTTGCAGAGTGAAGAGACGTCGAGCAGAAGCCGTACTGAGGTAGGTGGACGTTCATTTTGAACAGTACGACGAACAGTTATTTTTAACCCGCCCTGCCCTGGAGGCTTACACAAGGCCGCAAATTTACACTAGTGCTCAGCGATTTGGTAAACGAGAAATACAAGCACTGACGCGTCCACAAGTAGTTACTGTCAAGCGCACCCCTCAAAACAGTCCAAAGAACTAGGGCGAATAAGGGAAAGCCAGCACGCGGTAGACGTTTCTGATAAGAGCTGCGCGCTACGTCACTACTGATAAGCGCCCAGCCAGTCAATCAGCGCCCGACCAGATGGGCGTTGCCGCGCCGGAAGTATTTTTTCCAGCGGATCGCGCTCTGTTAAAACTAGAGCGCGATCCTCCAGCTCTGGCGTCAGCCAGGCGAAGCTCGTTAAAGATCGCCCGCCTTGCGTAGCTGATGCGTGTAAGTGAAGACAGCCATGCATGAATACCCACCCACCTCCCCAGGGGTCGGAACCCCTGCAACCCATAGAAGAAGCTGATGTATTTGATCTAAAAAAAAAGAACACAAATAGCTGCAGAAGTGGTTTGGTTGAAAGAATTTCTATTGAGTCTTCGGTGTGTGCCTTGGGTAGCTTGCACTTACGGATCCAAGTGGCACTCTTGCGCACTGTATATGTCAGAAGAAGGATTTTATGCCCAGTTCCTTCCACATTTCACATGCACTACTACCATATAAAAGAAGTAACAAATTTTAACAGGGTATGTAATTCCTCCTACAAGCCACGTCGTCTATTGTATGAAGCAACTACCCAGGGGAATTGAGCTAGTATGAATTACTTATGAACTGTTCTACACCACAATGTTCCCATCCATCCTACCATCTCTTTGCTTGCTCGAGCCAAAAAAACCAAAAGTGGAAATTATAAATTTAGTTTTCTGAAGTTCCTTTGTAAAGGAAAAGTCTAATAGTACTGTCCCAGTTCAATTATAGCTCCACTGTAGATTTGGGTGGTATGGATATCAGTGGCAGAGACGCTAGGAAACAGCTAAACTGCTGGAGCTGGACAGGGCTACGGACTCCAGTAAAGTCCTTGTCGGAATCTATATAAAATTAATTGCAGCTGAGTTATCCTGTCTTTTAAACCTAACGTCCCGCAGAAACCTTGAACAGTAATCTCTGCCCGGTGGTTGGAAGCAAGCACAGGCCGCACCCATCTACAATAAGGGCAGCAGAAGTGACCGACAGAACTACTGTGTAATATCATTGACATCTATGTGTTATAGAATCTTAGAACATATTCTGAGCTCTAGCGTAAAGAGGCACCTCGAATAGAATTATCTTCTCCGAGCCAGCCGGGTTTAGTCATACTAAAACTAACGTACACTCTTCTCACTTGACGTCCTGACAGTTTCGATGAAGGCATGTGTTACAGGTGTGTGTACAATAATTCTTGACTTGCTAAATACATTTGTCTCAGCACCTTACGCTAATTAACGAAAGTGTAAGCAGATGGGTTACCAAAGTAAAGGCATGACTCAGTTGAATATTTCTTGATAGAGAAGCCGGTGTATGTTATCGTCAACAAATATAGAAGTAGCGTCAGGTTTGCCGCTGCGAATGGTTTTGGGACCATTAACGCTCCTCGTATGTAGCAATGATCGGGCAGACAATATTAACACAAACTACAGACTTTTAGTACAACATGCAGCTACCTGTAATGAAGTACTATCTGAAACAAGGCAGCACGAACCTCCAGTCAGATCTTTATAAAATTACAAGGTGCGCTTGTATTTGTAACTTTCCATAAACGATGAGAAACGTAAAATAGTAAACGTCACAAAATACAAAAATTAATTACCTGTGGCTACAATACGATTTAGTCGGAATTGGAGTTAATCAGCTCGTACAAATTTTGGGCGTGACAATCTTTGGAGATATAAAATGGACTCATCTGATACTCTCAGCCATGAGTAAAACAGTTGCCACTCTTCAGTTCATTAGTAGGATTCTGGGAAAATTTAGTAAATACTCCAGCAAACTGAGAAACGGTATTTCTAAATAAACTAAGTCAAATTCCGGGATAGTTCCTCTGAAAATACTGCAGACGATACCCTGACCACACACCCCCAACTTTCGTCATTAGTACTTCGTTTCTGATGAACTCTTTATTGATGGTAGGTAGACCTATTTTTTGTTTCTTCTGTCCTGTAAACATGGAATAAATAATAAGAACAACTAAAGAATGCCCAGAATGGGTGGTAGACAATTAGGAGGGAACTGAACAAGGAATTACCGAGTGACGTATTGCAATGAAGAAACTTGGAGCACATTCGTGGGAACAATAGTTGATTTTTAGGTTTTTCGAAGTTTATCTTACCGGTTTACCGCTACACTTGGAATGGTTCCTTTGAAAAGGGCACACTTGATTCTATTCCCCGTTCTTTTCCAGACCGAGATTGTTCTTCACCAACCTCATCGTCGAAGGGGCGTTGAATGGTAATCTTCCGTGGCAAGGTTCTCTTACAGAAGAAGGTATTGCGAGATATTTCTGGGAAGTAAAAGGGAACACATTTGACCTCTCGGCCGCAACTAGGTTATTTAAGTAACAGGAGACCGATCTCAATAAGTAAGTTGGTCAACAGGGCAGCCAGAGTTTGACGGAAAGTGCAGAACATCATTTAGTACATATTTTCAGAGATCGGTTAAGTACCTCGCGAGATGTTAAGATAATTGGAAAATTCAGAGACTACAGGGGCATCAAATATAATGCCCATAGTCAAAGGAAAACAAAGATACTCATCATATTTCCCACACGCCGTTAGCCTAACACTGTCGGAAATGTGATGAGGTACTTAATCACATATTCCATGCGCCAATTCCAGTTCGCATATTAACAAGGTGCAGTGAACATACAGTCTAAGACAAAAAAAGAGTAAAGAAACGCATCATGGAGGAAGTATCCGATCGGAATGGAATGTTGTGTCCAGGTATAGACAAGCAACTGATTGAAGTTTCAAAAATATTGGATTATTTACTCAAGGGGCAAATGTTCACAAATTGAGGAAGTCAATAACGCGTGGATCCACCTCTGCCTTATGCAAGCTGTTATTTGGCTTGACAATGATTCACAGAGTGATTCGATGACCTTCTGAGGAATACCGTGCTTATTCTGTTCTCAATTGGGTAGAGATACGGCGAACTTTCTGGCCAAAGTAAGGTGTGGAAAGCATGACGAGAAGCAGTAGAAACTCTCGCCGTGTTCAGACTGGAAGTATCTTGTAGAAATTAAAGCCCTCGATGGTTCTTCACGAATGGCAACCAAACGAGCGTCTACGTATCGCTGTGCTGTGAGGGTGTCGCAGTTGACAGCCAAAGTGTCCTGCTGTGAGGAGAAGTGTCACTCCAGACCACAATTCCTGATTGTCGGGCAGCATGGTGAGCGG
Organism: Schistocerca nitens; assembly: GCF_023898315.1. Classification (NCBI taxonomy): domain Eukaryota; kingdom Metazoa; phylum Arthropoda; class Insecta; order Orthoptera; family Acrididae; genus Schistocerca; species Schistocerca nitens. Next base: position 193,600,062 of record NC_064620.1, on the reverse strand, counting down.
CATTCAGACATATCCCACCGCAGGCCGAGACGTCTCCGGAACACGTCTTCACTGGTCAACGAAGCTCAGTTCGAAATGGCTCTTATAATTGATGAGAAATCTACCACCGGCAATGAGATTCCAGGCCGAAGATGTGTCCGGAGACGAAACGTCATGGTGTGGAGTGCCATTTCTTTTCACAACAAGACCCTTTGGTTGTCATCCTCGGCACCTTTACAGCACAGTGGGACGTTGGCGCTATTGTAAGCCGCGTTTCGTTGGCTTTCGTGGCAAACCACTCCGGCCTTACATTTTAGCAAGATAATTCCCTCCCGCACACGGAGAAGTCTCTACTGCTTATCTTCATTCTTGCCAAACCCTACCTTGACCAGCAAGGTGCCTTAATTTCTCCCAAATTGAGAACGTTTCGAGCACTACGGGCAGGACCCTACAACCATTTCGGGATTTTATCGATCTAACGCGCCAATTGGACAGAAATGAATGTGAAAGTAAGTAGGAAAGTGGCCTCTACTTTGAAGATTGAAGTTTTATGGTAAGTTTAACTGAAAAATCTAAACATTTATGGACTCTGGTAAATGAAAACGTAAATATAATAAACATTTTTTTTCAAAATCTTAAAATATGAAGTAACTGGCACATTCCCCTCGGTACTGCGAGCTTTAACACGTGAGTAGCGCTAACGTGGTCGGCTGGGCGACGCAGGAGACTAGAACTTCAGATTCACGAAACTGCTGTCCTTAACTTTATTTTTTATGCAAATTCCCATATTCTCAAGTTAGCCAGAACTCACCCCAGTATGCGCAATGCACTAGGATTCGTCTTTGCATCATAGGTGTCATCCGAAATCAGACTCTACCACCCTCTTACTGCCTGGTGACTTCCGAATCACTCATTACCTACAAGAGAGACTCAGCTACAAGTATCTAATAGCACCCATATCAGATCGTTATTACTTTCCAAGTAGAAAAATTGTGTTCTTTGCCACTGATGCCCCAGATCACGTAAGAAACAGATTGCCCGATCGCTTGGTCTAGCAGGCAACCCTTGTCAGGGAACGGCCACCAGGCGGCAACAGCATCACACCCTTACTTCTGGAATCAACCACTAGATGGCACTCCATTCTGTGAAATATGTGGCAACATCGGCCGAACGCGTGCAGCTTTCCACTATTTGGCGTCTGTGAAGTACAGCTGTTTCTGACATACCGGCGGTAGTGGATCGAGTCGTCATACCGAGGACATAGGAGTATATCAACTGTGGAAGGAGTAGACAAACAAATCCTCAACTAAAAATGTTCAGATTTCCCGTCAAAGATAAAGAAAGGTTACGCGAGTGGATTTTAAATTCTCCCCCGCCCTGGTTCCTGGGTTCGATTCCTGGCGGGGTCAGGGATTTTCTCTGCTTCCTGATGACTGGGTGTTGTGTGATGTCCTTAAGTAAGTTAGGTTTAAGTAGTTCTGAGTTCTAGGGGACTGATGACCATAGATGTTAAGTTCCATAGTGCTCAGATCCATTTGAACCATTTTTTGATTTTAAATTCAGGTAAATCAATAAATTAGTTATGAGTAAGAATTAATAAAGAGCCATAAGCATTCGATCCTATTTAAATTTTGTCGGTGTTATATTCGATATAACGTGGCAGCCCTTCCTGTGCAAGAATCATATCATATAATTTTTAAATGAAATCTTTGCTGCGATTTGGACTTTTTAAAACTGTTTATTCACTTCACTATCGTAATTTTGGGTGTAGAGACATTTTTGTGTGCAATGTGAAAACTGAAATCAATATAACATTTGGTAAACAATGTAAGAAGCATTACCTTACAAGACCTGTCCCTTGGTACTTGAAAATGGCTCTAGAGCTGAAATCGCAACAGTAAAATAATTGAATAATAGCCGTCATCTAACTGCTAGATCATCGGTCTCTCTAAATCCTGGTATAAACAAGAGCGAACGAAGTGAACGAGTGTAAAACCTCGTTTACACTGCTGCAAACGAGTACTCATAGATAATTCGCCAACGTTCACTGCCATTCGTTTATACTTGTGAACAAGCGTTTATACTGGAATGAAAGGAGGAGAATAGAAGAGAACGAGCATAACATGCAAACTATAGACGCTGCCTATTTTTTTTTTATCTGTGCGCTAATAATCCTCACACAGCTTTCACTTGAAAACAACACTACTTATAGTAACAGGTCTGCGCGAGTGCGGATATCCCCAGTAATAACTGTGTTGCAGATAAAAGCGCACGTCTGTTGCGAATATTTGCGGGTTATCTTTAAACTGTACATAGTAAATTTTTAACATAATTATAGTTTGCCGTCTGTGGCTCTTCAAAGTTGACACCGCTAAAACACGCTCGAAAAACACGCTTTCACTTGTATATTACCGCGTTTGCAGCCCCCTTTCAACAACAATCCAAAATTCATCGTTTTGTGCCACTCTTATATCATTTACGATAAGTTACATGCAAAGTAAAAGAATTTAAATTTAAAATGACTGTCACTGAAATATGTCCAGCCTTAATTCGCATCATAACCGAGTGCGGATTTTGAAAACTTTCTAGTGTTAACCTGCACATGGAGATCTTTTTTACCACCATAATCCGTATCAGAAGAGGTGTATAGCAAAGAGGAAACAGACGGCGTGGAAGGCGAGTGCGATACAGTCTGCATTTAAACAGTAACTCGCGAGAAATGTTTGTGTGTTACTTTTCATTTATTTCATTTCGCATATGATTGTGAGAAATAAACTTGGTTTGTAGAATTACAGGAGCTAATCTACATTCTTAGACTGAAAACTCGGGAAAAACCACAGCCGATCATGAGCTACAGTCAGCAGTGTGACGAATACACTTCGCGCCCAGCGCTCTAGCCAAACGCAAATCAGCGTCATTCACGTAACCGAAGATACAGCGTTGCCAATTCCGCGACATGGACTGGTCAGTTAGCATTGTAGCGTCGCCCGAGACATCTGTTGACCGACGGGAAAACTATTTTTACGGTTGCCTGTTCCGCCATAAGGAGGGTCAATCTGTTTCTTACGTGATCTGGGCTGATGCACTAACCGGGCCTTAATTCGTTCCAGGTCAGTGGTGGAATCGACATGCTTTATTGCAGCCGTAGGAACCTGTCAAATATTATTACCCAATTACTTCGTTTGCAGAGGGCAGTTCCGCCGAGAATGCCCCCCCTGTCCCACAGAGAAAACAGACGTTACGTTTTAAACTGTCACCAAAAGATCTTTTACCTTTTGAGCTTACTTGAGCTTCGCGCTCCCTTCCTCGTTTCACATACCCAAACCCTTCAATCTGATATGCTGTTTCATGTAAATCACAAAATGTACAATTGGGTTAGGCGAACAACACCCACAACTGAACTGCTGGTTTAACGCCTACTGCTATATTAGCTCCAACTTAGAGGCAGGCCTACAAAATGCGTGCACAACTGTGCGAAGCCAGATAACAAGTTTTCCTGAGTGCTCGTTTATCCCTTAATAGTGCCAATAATGTAACTTAATCGATTTCCGCATTGTCCACACAGGAATTACTCTTTTGCATAACCACTGGTGAAATCCCACCACGCTATCTTTTTCGACTATGGTCCCTGCTATCCTACGAACCGAACTACGCCTAGTGAGAGGATACATTAACTGCCAAAGTTTCACGTCTCACAACGTAGACGCGTTCTTCATTGTATCAGGTATTAGCTTTGTTCATAAATCACGGTTATTGAACATTGCTGACAATGGGAGTGGGTTGAGGAGTGAGGAGAGCCTAGCAATCCAAGTTTTACGCGCTTTACCATCCCTTCAGGCAGTTCAGCCGTATCATGTTGCTGTCCACCATTTTCCACTCTTACGTTCAAGTCCATATAGCTACCTTGCACGGAAACTGCTACTAACATGTTACAAATTGACACACATTTCGCTTCGCGGGACATCCACAACTGTTACTCATTGCCAGTGATAAAATTGTCTACTGTGGCTCAAATTATCAATTTCTACAAAAGAAAGCGCTACTCCGTTTCAGGACCCATGTCCATTCTTCAGGTGCATATTAAAATGTCCCATTTTAATTTTAGTTATGCATCCTTGTGAGCTCACATTTTAATAAGCACCTAAAGATGGGACATATGTCCTGAAACCGGGTTGTGCTTTTCTTTTTAGAAATAAATGATCTATACCGCAGTAACGGGTTTGATCACTGACTTCCAGCCTTTACATCCTCAGATATAACTCATACAATATATGTCTTCCCTCTTTGAAAATTATTCCTAGTAAATAATTAATTCTATTGCTATAAAGCGTCGTTTTTGCTTGTCACCTACGCACCTGGCCTAGCGATGGTGATTCCCACTGCGAGAACTGCACCAGTGGCTCCAACTCTTGAGATAGGCGACCTAATAATGTTGAGACGCCTGCTCACGTCTTTGCGTTGCTACTCCGTCAACGACAGTGCCTCATCCATGACCTGTGGAAGCTCTTAAGACAGCTGTGCTATCATAATCGCCTGAACCTGCCTATATACCGTCACCCCATAAGTGACTTCCTTCTTGCGAAAGGCCAGCTGCGCCTGGTACCACCACAGCACCCTTGACTATGACTAAAACAGCACTCAGGAAGGCAAGACACAATATGTTACCAATATTCTAATGCTACAGGGTTATGTCCTCATGAAGGCACAATTCTCATGCGAATTGTGCCTTCATGAGGACATAACTTATTCTGCTATAAATTAATGCGTAGAATCTGTGGGTAGTCGTGTTCGGACTGGCAAAAACGTAGACGTGCAGCTCAATTTAATGTTTTATTTACTAAACATAAAATACTTCGCGATAACACAATAATAACACAACGACGGTGAAATATAGTTCTCTAGCCCCGTGTAGTTCCTTAAGCAGGGTTCGAACAATAAAAGACCATGGAAATATTTTCCATAGAACAAATTTACTTCACTTTTACTTTTTACGGTTTCCTCATTTTTCAGCCGTTGCCTTGCACTCCCCTTCGCCAGTTTTTACCACCATAGCAGTCCTCCTCTTTCAGACCTCTCTTCTTCATCACTCTAATTACTCCTGCTCTCTATGTTAATCTCGGCCGTCCATTCCTACTCTTTCCAGGCGGTGAACTTTCCGGGATTGGTTTTGGTCATCTTCCTATCTCTATTGGTAGTGCATAGCCTTACTACTGAAGAGCTCTTGCACTACTGGTTGTTCTCTATCAATTTCTCCGTTATTTCCTCATTTCTTCTCCGCTCTGTCCTGGCCCTCCTCTCACCCCTCTCCTCTCACCTCTCACCGCTACAGCCTGTACTCTGCTTCTCTACCAGTCTACCACTCCCACACTCTATCCTTCTACACCGTATATGAGTATACTTTCCACTACCCTTTTGCGAAACCTTTTTTTCTTTGCAAATTCACAGGCTCCACAGAACTCCATTTAGTATTCCTATTGCTCTTCTTGCATGCAGGATCTGTGCTGCACATCTGCTTCACGGCTTGTCGAGTAATGGACAATCGATCCTAAGCATTTAAACTGCTTTACAGCTTTAAAAGTTCCTTCCATCTCCTCCCTTTGGTAGATATTCTGTTTTGATCGTATTTATTCGAAGCCCTTCTCGTTCAAGTGCTTCTATTAGCTTCTGTATCATAAATCTGACATCCTCTCTACTTTGTGCTAGCAGTACTTGATCATCGACAAATAAACAAATAATAATGAATAGATAGTACGGAGATGGAAAGGGATTCGCATTACTCCGTATGACTAATTTCATCGTTCCTGTATATACCGCATATGTATTTTAAACAGCGTTGGCGACATGTTGCAGCCTTGTCTAAGTCCGTTCGACGTTTGGAATTTCTCATTCAACTTTCTCCCTGCGTTAGCTACTTGCCGCATTTGGTGGTGTATTCTCCGAATTAGGGATATTTGTTGTGTTTCTACACCTATATACCCATTGCTTCACATATTGCGATTGTGGTCACAGAATCATAACCTTTTTCTAAATCCACAAATATTAATTGTATTTTCTGACCCTTGGAATACTCCTTCTCGCTTATTTGTGTAAGGTTAAAAATTTGGTACATAAAACATTTTCTAACTCTGTCTGTTCCTTCCGCGTCTTTCCCTTAACCTCGTTCTCCAACCTGTTTTTCATAAATCTGCTGATACATACCATAACGCTAATTCCCCCCTTAATAGAGTCCTTCCTGTTTTCTTCTTTATAGATAGCAGATATGTATGATGGACACCACTCACTTGGTGCTTTTTCTCCCTCCACAATCTGCCTGAACGGTTTACTTATAAGTCTCACTAATTGAGGGGGCCCATATTTCTGCAATTTCATCACAATTTCTCCCAGTCCAATTGCCTTTTCAATTGCTTTTCAATTCCTACCTATTTACCAACTCCTTTACTTCTTCCTTCCAGTATAGATTCTCTAGTACCTAATGGATTGCTTTTGTTGTAGACGGCTTTCAAGTAGTCTCTTCTTTTTTCAACCAGAGGTTCTTCAAAGGATTTTTTTCCATTGTCCAGTAGATTGTATCATGGAAGCTGGATTTCTATCCATTTTCATCTTCTTTATCACCCTCCATGCCTCTACCGAACTCCTATATCCAAGACATGCTATATTTCCACAGATACTCTTTCCCATTCCAACTCTTTACACTTTCTTGTAATATCTTACCCCTCTTTTTATATACCTTGTATCTCTTCCCATCCTGTTCCCTCCCAGAGCTTCACAATATGTGATACAGTTTCTTCTTTTCCTCAAGGACCTCCAAATAATCCGTAGTCATCCATTCAGGTCTTACTCCCCTCTCCCTTTCCCTTTCTACAGCCTCCTCAACTGCTTCCTGAATCGCTGGTTCAGAAAACCATGCAGCCCAGGTGCACTTATATATTTCTTTGCGTTTGAATTTCCCATTCATAAGAGTACACCTCTGAAACTTACAGAAGTTAATGAATCTTCTTCCGTTATTTTTCCTACATCGTCTCCCCATGGTCCTACTTTGTCATCATTTATTTCCAATTCGATCACGTAATTTCCTTATTACTAACACTTCACATGCACTGGGACATTTGTCCACCACTTCTTGCATTTAATCGAAGGTGTCCCTTTTCTCCTCATCAGGCGCATCTTCGTTGGGGCCATACAAGCCAATTTATTCCAGTTTTATTCCGTAACATTTTTGGTACACTGATTATCCTGTCATTGACTTTCAATTCCTTATATCTTGTTTCCATTTTCTTCTCATAAGAACTGCTACTGCGAACTTTGCTCTTTCAGTTTCTTCCTCTCCACTACAAAGCAGAAAACAGATAGCAATTACTCCTTGTCCATATCGGTTCTTTTTCGTTCCTCTCATTACCAGGATATCCTTTTTAACTTCTATAATTGAATCGGACATATTGAAAGGGGTCGTTTCCAGTTTTTCAAGTTTTACAGGAGAAGCAATAAACGTATTATAAACCTTACATTTTGCAGAATGGTAACTAACCTTTTTTTTCTATTATTAGGTACCTTGTTAGGCATAAACATGTCATCCTGTTGCATTTTTAGTGTTGTTCTTCTTCTTATGAATGCCAATTAGCTGTTTTTTTCCCACATTCCACAGCACTATGAACTGAACGCTTGTTTCAATGCGTAATATGTAAGAAATTGTCCGCGCAACCTGTAAGTACAGTTCAAAACATTACTACTTAATAGGAAATACCACCAGAACTGTTTATATGTTTATAACCTATAGCCACAGTGACAACAATTTAAATTAAATAGCTAACATATGTACATAGTCCAAGCCACTGATGATGCCTTGCAGAAAATACAGGCGAAATGCGTGTGGCACTAAAATTGTGATTTATTCAGTTACTGTCAGACGGGCCATAAGTAAAAATTATCAATATTCCGTGATATTACACGCAACTGAGGAAGACAGGACTACAAAATTTGAAAAAGGAAAACATGTTTTTTTTTCTAATCGATTGGCAATATTTGAAAAATCTCCGAAAGTATTAAGCAAACAAACACATAAACTGAAAGAAGTTTGTAAACAGCAGATGGTTCTGGGAAGTCTGTACAAGAAAACGGTAGAATTCTTCCGGAGATTCATCGTTTGTTGTGGTGGGCCAAAGATTGATCTCATCGTAAAATTCCTTGTGTGTATCTGGAATTTATAGGATTTTTCCCGGCACAAGATGGCTACCTAGAAGAATCTGGGATGATGGAATCTACGAAAGGTTTAGCAATCACGACTTATATTTCATGATTTGTATATTGAAAAATCCTAATACATCTTCACTGCGAAATAAGGTTTTTCTTTGTTGGGGGTTGTTTGGTTAAAACCTTCAGTTGAATGGACTTTCTTTCTGAAGAACGTAGGTCACCAAGTTTTGAATGCTGCCACATCTTGACGCTTGATGAGTAACATGCTTTACATCATTAGAGGAGTGGCCATGCTGAGGAAAGAACAGTCTTATTTTCGAAAACCTTCCCTTCATGAAAGTGAACGGCTCAGGATAGATGAAACTGTTCTATTCTACTGGGGTTATATACTCTCATGTAGGTACTGAAAAAAGAACAAACTTCATTAGGTCTTTTCGGACCTTCCCCTCCTACATACGTGTAAAAAGTTGCTTATCCAGTTTTGAGATAGCGAACGCAAATTCTTTTAGCCATAGCTGACGGTAACGAAAGACCTCTTATACAGGCAAACCAGGTAGGGGAAGATTTCCAGTGTAGTCAAAGCACATTGCAACTACTTTTTCATTTTCTTGGCATGTCAGTCGGAGGATATCCGTTTCTTTTTCTTTAAGAATTTCATGGCTCTTCTCTTGTGACAATGAGTTCAGCGGTTGCAGCACGTTTGGCTCTCTCATTTAAGTTGGGGATTCTTATTTCGGTACTTCACACTTCCAGAAAACGTCTATTTGTGAGAAACCAAAGGACAAATTGGAATTTTATCGAAAATACTCCAGAAAAGGATTTGTATTTTACTTTGATTTGACATCCGGATGTTTTGTGATGAAAATTTCCGATAAACGTATTCTGTTTAGTTCTGCAGAAAGATAATATTTTATGGTGTCAGGGTAATGAACTGTCTTGACAAGTATATCATGTATGAATTGACGTATCTTCTGGCAGTACTGACGAGGAAGCGTGTTTGAGTGAGAATCAATCGATTTGCCTCTATTATCATGAGGAATTTGCTTACGACTTTTCAAATAGCAGAGTCCCTCGACGCGTTTCCTAGTTATCCCAGACAACGATTGGAAAGCTATATGACATACAGTTCAACGACAATTATTGAACAATACAGTATGGTACTGTTGCTAGTCTTTAGCTTCCTTTTTGTTTTTATGTCTTCGTCATGAAAGCTTTTCTTATAGTTTTCTGGTGACTGAACGTCGACTAATCCTTAAAGAAAAATATCTTTCTAGTCTTTGGTACTAAGCTATTCAGTGCCTAAAACAGTTCCATTGTTTTTTTTAAAGCGATGTAGCGGAAAAATATTTGCGAGGACACCTGAAATAACAAACACGAAAATAATAATATTAGGTACCAATAAAAGCTCATTACTGTCGGAAATACCTGACGAGGAAATAAAATACAATGATGATGATGAATTTTGAAGTTTATTCAAAGCGCAAACTGTAAGTAGGCTGTTTAGGTATTTTTATTGGTAACGTTACGTAGCGCTCTGTATGAAAATAACTGGCCGCACTGTGTGCAGTCTGTGGCTTGTTTGCATTGTTGTCTGCCATTGTAGTGTTGGGCAGCTGGATACGAACAGCGCGTAGCGTTGCGCAGTTGGAGGTGAGCCGCCAGCAGTGGTGGATGTGGGGAGAGAGATGGCGGAGTTTTGAAATTTGTAAGACTGGATGTCATGAACTGCTATATACATTATGACTTTTGAACACTATTGAGGTAAATACATTGCTTGTTCTCTATCAAAATCTTTCATTTGCTAACTATGCCTATTAGTAGTTAGTGCCTTCAGTAATTTGAATCTTTTATTTAGCTGGCAGTAGTGGCGCTCGCTGTATTGCAGTAGTTCGAGTAACGAAGATTTTTGGTGAGGTAAGTGATTTGAAGAAGGTATAGGTTAATGTTAGTCAGGGCCATTCTTTTGTAGGGATTATTGAAAGTCAGATCGCGTTGCGCTAAAAAATATTGTGTGTCAGTTTAAGCACAGTTATGTATAAATTGTTCAAGGGGAACGTTTCATACGTCGACCCTTAGCCGAGGATACCTCACTGGAATCTTCTGATTTTTTCTTGTAGTTTGTGTAATTAGTGTAGCTTTTGTTTATTGCTAGCGCGTAATTATAGAGAGAATTTCCTTTGTAGTTGTAGTTTTTCATTGTTGTACAGTAAAACACTTGTGGCATGCATGTAGATTTGCAGCAAGTATTTCGCAGATGCGCTTGCAATTAACGAGATATTATTTTCAGTGCTATTTTAATGTGTTCTCTTATTTTTGCTCTTCAAATTGTGTTTTTCTGTGTTGTCGTGTGAAATATTGTGACAATAATGGCGTGTGAAAAACGTAATACTAGGTTCCAAAGTAAACCGAGAATTGACAGTGAAGACGAAAGCAGTGTGTTAGCGCCACCGAGTAATGAATTAACTAATGTTCAAAGTAGTAATTTGGTAATTGTGCATAGGGAAATGGAGCGGGCTGCAAACAATGGTGTAGACGATGAAACAATTAGTGAACAGGGGAGCATTATCGATCGATCGGTCGGCAACAGCTTGCCTCAGGAATCCGAAATGGCAGGACACAATCTTGCAAATACCATAGATTCAGGTTTGGCGTCCTCACCGTTTTCTCAAATAAGTGAAGACACATGTTCTGCTTTTCAAACTGCGAATATTGCCGGTTCAAATGCATTGCCGAATAGCACTGAGGAACATGTTTCAGACACCAGTGCATTGTTATTACAATTAATGCAACAAATGGGACAAAAGCTTCCAAAGTTAGACATAATGGAACAAAATCTTCAAAAGTTAGACACAGTGGAACAAAATCTTCAAATGTTAGACACAATGGAACAAATCAGAGACAAACACAGCAACAGTTAGACACAATGGAACAAAATAAGAGACAAACATAGCAAAAGCTTCAAAAGTTAGACACCACACTTGAACAAACACGTGAAGATTTAACTACTGAGTTACATAACATTGAATCGAAATGTCAAAAAGTCTGTAATGACGTAAAAACACAGATTTTTGAGCATTTTCAACCTATTTTTTCGCGGCATGAAAATGCATTACAGAATCACTAAGCAGCCATAAAAGAACTGCAAACTATTGTTCATGAAAATCATGAAACCTTGCAAGTTAAAATTGACTCAGTTGCATCTACCGATTCGGTTACGCAACTTGCAAAAACTCAAGAAAACTAAAGGACACAGTAGATACTCTGAAAATTGGTTCAGAAAGACACATGGAGGAAATCAGTTCATTATCAGAGAAAGTGGTTCAACTTTCAGATCAGCTAAATAATTTATCTACGAAATTAGATGATGATCTGAATGACACAAAACCGGTAGTCTTTAATGACACAGAAGAGTGCGAACAAATTAGGAAATTCAAACAAAATCAGAATCAAATTAATACGCAACACCAAAGAGAAATCCGGGAAGTACAAGATCAGCTGACACAGGTAATACAAGAATTACGTTTTTCAGAGGACATTCGCGCTCCAATATGGGAAGAGGGACATAGAAATACGGAACAGCCACAAAATAATAACACAGGGCACTTCGGAAATTATGAAAGAAATTGGCAAGGTACACCGAATTTTGAGATGGAACCGCCGAAACGACGTAACAATGACCGACATGCGACTCGCCGACATGATGAATTTGACTATAAGCTGTTCATTACAACACGTAAATTCATAACAGTTAAGAATTCTGGCAACGACATTCATCCACAAGCGTGGCTTCATCAATTCTCTCATTGTTTTCCTCCCGACTGGTCATTAGAGCACAGATTAGAATTTATGTGTGGCTATTTAGAGAATGAACCAGCTGTAAGAATGCGATCGGTCATTCACGATTGTCACAGTGAAGGGGAATTTTACCATGCCTTCCTCTAAGCATATTGGTCTCAAGCTACACAAGACCGAGTAAAAGATAGCATCATAATGGCTGGTTCAAATGGCTCTGAGCACTATGGGACTTAACAGCTATGGTCATCAGTCCCCTAGAACTTAGAACTACTTAAACCTAACTAACCTAAGGACATCACACAACACCCAGCCATCACGAGGCAGAGAAAATCCCTGACCCCGCCGGGAATCGAACCCGGGAACCCGGGCGTGGGAAGCGAGAACGCTACCGCACGACCACGAGATGCGGGCAGCATCATAATGATGAAACATTTCGAACAATCTGAATTTTCCAGTCTTGTGAAATATTTTGACGACTTTTGCACAAGAATCAGTACCTGTCAAACCCATACAGCCCCTCAGAACTCATCCGCATTTGCTTAATCAAATTACCTAAACATTTACGACATATTATTTTCGCAGGACGTTGCAAAGACGACATTGAAGCTTTTCAGGGACTCTTACAAGAATTAGAAATTGACACTGATAATCGAGGAACGCGAAAACAGGAACACAACAATTACAGGTCACATACGTCGCAATTCCGCGATGAAAGATATAATAACTGGACACGACAAGGTTATTCTCACAACACAAATCGTGACCAAAACAGACATCACCCGTATGACAACTGTTGGCAGAGTAGTAATAGTTACAGAGAAAGATCGCATTTCCCTAGTAATGAATATCACAGAGACAATCGTAGAAACACACAATATGGCAACCAGAACTATTATTATCACAGGAGACAGAATAACTTTAGACGCAACGGTCCACTGTGCAGTGATAATTCAGGGAGAAATTCTTCACCAATTAACTGACAAGAAAGAAACTACTGGAACTACTAACATGACGACAGACGATATAATCGTAACGACAGACTTGAATTACATCAGAACTGGCGAGATTCAAACAGAGCAGGGCAATTTCGACAAGGTGAATTTGCAGAAGTTAGGTCTCCTAATCCTAATAACAACGCGCGCCAACAAAGAGACAGACAATGACTCGCACCGCAGGCAGCCGCTTGCGCCGGCTGGCTCAGAGAAAAATAACATAGACGCTAACCTTGAGAAAAATTTTAGCATTCCTTACCGATGTATACAACATGATAATTGCTTTGAAGTTAACTCTGAGCACTAGGAAGAGCAAAGGCTTGCATTACATTTCACATATAAAACCGTTTCTTGAAAGATAATCTGCTTTTTAACTTTGTCTTTGCCATAAAACTTTTCACTTCACATTTCTAGTATGCTTTGTCAGACTTAAGAAACTGTTTCCATGCAACAAGGTTTGAAGTTAAATATCCAGTCAAGAACCAAGAGAACTTATTTAAACAGAAATTACGAATGAATTGTTATAGTGAACAGACGACACAGTGTTGTATTTGTACATTCTTGCTTGTTAATTGCACGATTACTTAACGACTATCAGGCTTACATACTTAGGACATATACTGGTACCGCTAATGAGATTTTAATGCAACATTTTGGTTTACTTGAAGATACATTTTGGATTTAAAGTACTTTCTGTGAGATACCAGATGACACAGTGGTTAGTTTATGTGACAGCTACACGATTATATCACGACGTTACTAATGAGTGACAATTTACAATGTTGCTTTTGCGGTGTATCTGTTTAATATCTGCACAGTTTTTCTGAATTATTCTGGAAAGTAAAACATGTTTTAGTAGTAACTTTTGTGGTATAGCTACAAGGAGACAGCCTTTTCCATAGCACAACAATATGTTACAGCACAGTACTTTCTTCATCACAACAATAAGCGTACTAACTAAGATATCTATACACAAAGCATTTCACTTTTGTTTATCTTGAGGTAAGTACATTGGCTACTGCAGAACTTAGCTTTCGGAGCACAATAACTACGACACTTCCACAGAGATTATCTTACAGCAAAACGCACATTTAGCGCTACAGGACAAGCATTTGAGTGATTAATTTTGTACTTGAACCATTTATTTTTCAAGATTTTTGAATTACAAAGATAGTTTTCCGTGATACATTTCATTCCATATTTCTCCAACACAGAATTACGCAGCTACCTGATTATTTAACAGAGGAACAAACATTTTTTTTTAGTACATCGGTGATAGATGTTTACGCAATTACACAGTTGGATAACTTCACACTTATGAAATTGTATTTTGTCTGTACTTTGTGAACTGTTCATATTTTTTCGGAACCATTGTGATGCTATGAGAGCTTTGAATGATGTAAATGATGTATTTGGTATGAAATCATGATTTTAAAGTACGTTTGAGGTAGATGACACTATAGAAATGAGCAGAGAATTCTTTTTAGGTTTTGACATTATTGCAGAAAGCTACAGCGTTTTAGAGATTTGACTGAGGTGTTATAAAGTTATTTATTTACGATGACTATGTGTATTATGCTGTTGCGGTATGTTTATGATCAATAAGCTGATGCTATATATTTGATTATGCTACGTATCTGTTATGATGAAATATTGAAGAAGTGTCGATGAATAAGGTAAGGAATAATGAGTAGTGGTTAGGGACTGTGGTTTGTGAAAAAGGTTGTTGGAAACCAAGAATCGTACTTTAAGAGTTATGAAATGTATGTAAATGTGTAAATGTATTACAATACCAACAAAAATTTTATGGACACTCTTATATCAATGGGATTTTGTTTCTACAAATTTGTAACGCAAATTCTTGACCTGTGAAATATTTTTATACGAGACTGTCACTGTAGTGGAAACTGCTGTCGTAAATATTTCGGTAAGAAAGTTAAGTGACCACCTTCACGTAATGCGTCATGGGCACCCAGCTGCATGACAGACGCCTGGAAAAAAGCCATTAGTGTGTGCCTTTCACCGGCACAGGTGGAGAAAAAAAAAGAGGGCATTATCCTCGTTATTGACATTCCTTTGTAGAAAGCATCGTAAATACGACACCCTCAAACTTGAAAACATGATTACACTGTGGAGTTCTTAATTTATGATATTTACTGAAATGAAATAATGAGAAACATTTCATGTCTATTGTCTTGCTAGTTGAAAGATTGTTTACTGCATTATGAAATGCCATATGGCTAGTGAATGACGTTTCAGCGCCTTGCTTTGCCTATTTTGTTTAATATCTAGTTCCTAGCTGCACTGCAGTATTGGTTAAAATAAAATTTTATAGATGTACTAATATAAATATTTTATGCCTACAGATCCAGTAAAAAAAACTTTATGATGGATGTACTCCAAAAAAATGAGGGAGCACAAAAAGACATTTCCACTTCACAGGAATTGCATACATAATTTTTGTCAGTGACTTGGTAACTTGTCTGCTAGAGCAAGTTACATAGATGAATCACTCTAGTGTTAGGATGTGACATAGGTATTAAACATGGCCATTTTTACTGTAATATTTTTTCTGCTTGAGCTTTCTCATGTTTAGATACAAGTTATTGCATTTGCTGCGGCTGTTTGCCAGGCATAGCGCTACTAAATTTCACTTTGTATTACTCTGTTAAGCTAGTTTTACTACTGATTTATTTTTCTTGTTGCTGCACATTGGCTCATATTAGTTGTAATGTTGCATTGCTTGGTAATTTAGATTTACTGTAGCTTGCTTTACAAATTTCAATTTTTTTTGTCATTGCTGTTTGCGTTAATTGTTTTGTGCTGCTGCATTGCCTCGTCCCTTAGTTTAACATCTGAGCTCAGTAGATTTAAGTTAGCTTAAGAGGGGTAGTCTATATAAGAGAATGAGTTGCGATGAATTGGAAGAAATGCATTGAGAAGTTATACGAAAAAAGTACAGAAAGCAGGTATAGATAAGACTTTTTGGAAATAATGATGAACGAAGAGAGATCTCCAAGAAAAAAAAGGTTTTGTTTCCAAAATACTGCCGTACCAAATGTTACACCGAAAACAAACCCTGTCCTTCCCCCTTGTGTTATACTGCTATGTGTTTGTGTATGCTTGTGTATTTGTGTTTTTCCTGTCTTTATGTGTTTAGCTGATGAGAGCTATGTTGTAGAATATTTCTAATACTATGTTATTTACTTTGTCAAGATGTTTAGACATTATTAATTCTGTTCTGTTTCAATGCTCAAGTGTGAAATTAATGTTTCGAAAACTATTCTCATTATTTTATAGATTTACTTATGTCATAATTCCTGTAACACTGATGTATCTGTTTATTTCTATTATTTTGTAAAACCTGTTTTACTACAAATGTTATCTGTATTGTTATGTTCTTTAATGGTGTATTTTGTACCTTTGCTATTGTATTCTTAAGTTATCAAATTGTATAGACACCAGTTCTTCAAATTAAGTTCCATTTCACTGCACATGTTTCTGTTGGTCATAGTATATGGACAATATGTGATAAATTGGGACTGTTAGTGTTTGCACCTGTGTTAATAATTCTGCAAGGGACTGGATAACAGCATTGCTGGTGCTAAGGACATTTCAAAAAAAAAATTTGTGAGTGTACAAGTGGTGGTTTATAGACTTGCTATATTCTCTGCAAGACTCTTTAATGGTGATTGTGCACCTGCACAGTCGTAACAGATGTCTGCTGGCCGTCTCTACAAGGACTACAGTGGGTCTGCATCTTTGATGGCCCACCAGTACCATTATTTCTACAAGGACTGCAGTGGGTCTGCTCCTCTGGTGGCCCACCCATACCATACACTCTACCAGGACTACAGTGGGTCTGCTCTGTGTTGACCTACTTACCAATATTCTTCAACTTCGACTGATTCTGCTGTGGGTTTGCTCCATTGTGGCCCATTAGCTGTCTGCATGTCAAGAGCCAGTACTTTCTTTCCGTTTGAAGGACAACACTACTTCTTCATACTGCATGGATATCCACTACTCCCGTGTGCATTTTCTTTTACTGCTCAGACTTTGAGAAAAACACTGCTATTTTACTGTGATGAACGATCAGGACTGTCTTTATGGACTGTGGGATAATTTTATCTTTGGACCTACATTGTATCAATAAGTGTGTGCATTTGATACCTTTGTTAATATAATTATGAAAAATTTTATCAAATCATTACTGGCCACTGCCCAAAACAGTTTGTAAAATTTCTTGTGGGGAGCATGGCGGCTATGTAAGTAGGCTGTTTAGGTATTTTTATTGGTAACGTTACGTAGCGCTCTGTATGAAACTCACTGGCTGTGCTGTGTGCAGTCTGTGGCTAGTTTGCATTGTTGTCTGCCATTGTAGTGTTGGGCAGCTGGATGCGAACAGCGCGTAGCGTTGAGCAGTTGGAGGTGAGCCGCCAGCAGTGATGGATGTGGGGAGAGGGATGGCGGAGTTTTGAAATTTGTAAGACTGGATGTCATGAACTGCTATATACATTATGACTTTTGAACACTATTGAGGTAAATACATTGTTTGTTCTCTATCAAAATCTTTCATTTGCTAACTATGCCTATTAGTAGTTAGTGCCTTCAGTAGTTTGAATCTTTTATTTAGCTGGTAGTAGTGGCGCTCGCTGTATTGCAGTAGTTCGAGTAACGAAGATTTTTGGTGAGGTAAGTGATTTGAGGAAGGTATAGGTTAATGTTAGTCAGGGCCATTCTTTTGTAGGGATTATTGAAAGTCAGATTGCGTTGCGCTAAAAAAATATTGTGTGTCAGTTTAAGCACAATCACGTATACAATTTTTCTAAGGGGACGTTTCAAAACGTATGTGTGTGCAATTCAGTTGTTTCATGAATGGAGTAGAAATTTCCTTGCTGGGTTTTCCACTGTGTCGAGCTTGAACAAGTTTTCCGACATGATTAATATTGTCCTTCCCCGCCTATGTTGAGTGCATAATGCGATCTGTTTATACACTCCTGGAAATGGAAAAAAGAACACATTGACACCGGTGTGTCAGACCCACCATACTTGCTCCGGACACTGCGAGAGGGCTGTACAAGCAATGATCACACGCACGGCACAGCGGACACACCAGGAACCGCGGTGTTGGCCGTCGAATGGCGCTAGCTGCGCAGCATTTGTGCACCGCCGCCGTCAGTGTCAGCCAGTTTGCCGTGGCATACGGAGCTCCATCGCAGTCTTTAACACTGGTAGCATGCCGCGACAGCGTGGACGTGAACCGTATGTGCAGTTGACGGACTTTGAGCGAGGGCATATAGTGGGCATGCGGGAGGCCGGGTGGACGTACCGCCGAATTGCTCACCACGTGGGGCGTGAGGTCTCCACAGTACATCGATGTTGTCGCCAGTGGTCGGCGGAAGGTGCACGTGCCCGTCGATCTGGGACCGGACCGCAGCGACGCACGGATGCACGCCAAGACCGTAGGATCCTACGCAGTGCCGTAGGGGACCGCACCACCACTTCCCAGCAAATTAAGGACACTGTTGCTCCTGGGGTATCGGCGAGGACCATTGTCAACCGTCTCCATGAAGCTGGGCTACGGTCCCACACACCGTTAGACCGTCTTCCGCTCACGCCCCAACATCGTGCAGCCCGCCTCCAGTGGTGTCGCGACAGGCGTGAATGGAGGGACGAATGGAGACGTGTCGTCTTCAGCGATGAGAGTCGCTTCTGCCTTGGTGCCAATGATGGTCGTATGCGTGTTTGGCGCCGTGCAGGTAAGCGCCACAATCAGGACTGCATACGACCTAGGCACACAGGGCCAACACCCGGCATCATGGTGTGGGGAGCGATCTCCTACACTGGCCGTACACCACTGGTGATCGTCGAGGGGACACTGAATAGTGCACGGTACATCCAAACCGTCATCGAACCCATCGTTCTACCATTCCTAGACCGGCAAGGGAACTTGCTATTCCAACAGGACAATGCACGTCCGCATGTATCCCGTGCCACCCAACGTGCTGTAGAAGGTGTAAGTCAACTACCCTGGCCAGCAAGATCTCCGGATCTGTCCCCCATTGAGCATGTTTGGGACTGGATGAAGCGTCGTCTCACGCGGTCTGCAAGTCCAGCACGAACGCTGGTCCAACTGAGGCGCCAGGTGGAAATGGCATAGCAAGCCGTTCCACAGGACTACATCCAGCATCTCTACGATCGTCTCCATGGGAGAATAGCAGCCTGCATTGCTGCGAAAGGTGGATATACACTGTACTAGTGCCGACATTGTGCATGCTCTGTTGCTTGTGTCTATGTGCCTGTGGTTCTGTCAGTGTGATCATGTCATGTATCTGACCCCAGGAATGTGTCAATAAAGTTTCCTCTTCCTGAGACAATGAATTAACGGTGTTCTTATTTCAATTTCCAGGAGTGTATTTATCAGGAATTCGAGTACCTTTGTTCTGTTTTTTTTTTTCGAAGAAACAGAAGACTTACTTGACGAGCATTCACTTTCCGACAAAGACATGTTTATTTAACAATAACAAACGTTAACACAGTGCACAAGTGTCAAGCTGTAATAATGCCACTGGACTACAAAAACATGTTGGCAGAAACTGTTCCGCGCGACTGCTACGGTCGCATGTTCGAATCCTGCCTTGGGCATGGATGTTGTGATGTCCTTAGGTTAGTTATGTTTAAGTAGTTCTAAGTTCTAGGGGACTGATGACCACAGATGTTCAGTCCCATAGTGCTCAGAGCCATTTGAGCAGAAACTGTTGCACCAGCCACAACAGGGACAGAACAGAAGAGGAGGAACAGTGGGGCGGGCAGAGCCCAACACCAGTGTGGGCTTCATATTGAAAACGGGGCTTCTCCAAGAATTGACTTCCTTTCAGAATGATAGTTCTGGACTGCAACGGCCTACAGCGATGAGATTAGACTCGTTTCCGTAAGGAATCGCTGAGCCGACGCTCAGAGAACTCGAATCGTTCAAAAACGCATTTGGTGAATAAACTGGAGACGACGCCTTTTCAGAGCGACCGATTCAATTATATTTTCAATTTTTCCTTCTATCGCATGTACAATCTATGTTCCACAGATCAGAGTACTTTTTGTTAACAAAGTCTATGCCTTCTAAGCTTCAAGACTTTTTTAAAATTTTGTTTGGAAGAAGTAGCAGGACATGGGATGCCATTGCCCTGCCGAACCGCCAACCTGGAGAACCAAGAGTTTTCCTCAGGGTTTACTCCCATACGGTGCCTCGCTGTTGCTGAGAGTCTCCTTACCGTATGTTACTATGTCAAGAAAGGAAAACTCAGGATCCGATAAAGGTAAAGTTGGATGTTGTGAGACTCTCTTTGTCTGACTCCTCTGCTGTCAGCCTGTCCGGCATGGGAAACTGCCAGTAGCCACCGTACCACCTGAATAGCCCTCTGCGTCATCGACACACGCCAACCTTCTAATCCCACATGGACAGCGCTAATTTACGGCGGTGTCTCTGAAAATAATTAAAATCAAACCTTTGCCCCAGAATACACAACCAAACAACAACAGTAACACTTACTTCATTTTATAATGTGACAAGAGTGGAGAGAAGTCTCAGATTGCCACTAAAAGTTAGTTGTTAAGGCTGTGGAAATCAGAAGATGTTCTACTATGCGGTAAGCCTCAGAACAAACGGTCCACAATCAGTATTGTGGAAAAACCAGAGTGGAGAAGGAGTATGATAATCAGTTTAAGCTACTGAAGAGCGCCAGGGATGGTTCCATTTCAGGAAACATAACCATGTGTATATGGACGGAGGCAGGACAATTGCAGCGGGTTTCTCCGAGGTCGGCATGACGAGGCTTACAAAGGAGGGAATAACTGAGGTGAGCGTCTAACCTTAAGGGGTAAACACTAAGAGGCAAACGCCGAGAGGGCCACTAGCACTGGAGACGTCCTTAGCTGTGTTGTTGGGAAATACGAAGGGTCTCTACAAGGAACATTGATGCAGTGATCTTACGAGCTCTATGTGAGTCCATGAAATGCAGTTGTATGTACACAAGCAGCGACTGTAATTGGAAACATAACTAAATTCTATATTGTAAACGTTTACACACTGTAAATAACAAGTGAGGCAGTGTTACGAGGTAGACATAATACCGAATAACTGCATTCCACAGTAGCCATTATAAGAAGTAGCAATGTAAATTACATTATTATTAGATATGCTTTGATAACAAGTGTTTACATTTAGCGTATTGTACGAAAAAGTACTCCATACATACACTTCTAAAGTATCGGTATGTAGATAATATTACAACAATTTAGTTTATGATATTGACCTTCACGACGCTATTTAATTGAAAGTGCGTTAAACACACATCCTTCTATATGTAAATCATACATCTACATTTAAATGACTAGTAATTAGTGTTAGTAGGCATGTTAGTCCATTTACATTCCCAGCTCATTTTCATTCCTTTTCAATTGCACACGAAATGCTGTAAGAAGTGCGTTATGTGGTGGTGTGCCATTTCAGACACCACTGTATGTGGTAGTGAGAGATGTACTCTTTGGAGCTGCTGGAAAATGCGAGAGCAGAGCTGTTGCAGCCATCGCACAGAGAGGTTTTGGTTTCTCTGGTGTGAGAGAGTAAATTCAATAACGACCATCGGAAACTTGTGAATTAAGCTATCTGGAGTGCATCCAAGTGTGAGATTCTGAAAAGAGACTTCTCAGTGTGAGTTTGACCGTCGGAGCATGGGACTGTATTACATTATACGTGGACTTCAGTTTATGCACCTGAGCATTGGGTTAAAAGGTAGAGAAGCACTTCGTAACTTCAGCACATTAAGTGTAGACTACCATCACTCGTGTGCCGCTAGTTAAGTTTTAAACGGGACATTCTTATTAGATAAAATATTTTACTTCATTAAAGGCCATCTTTCGGTAGGAAGCTAAGTGTTGCTGAAAAATCAATTACGTTAAATTAAAATCCGAGGTGTAGTGCACGATATTACTGTGACTTCAATAATCTTTTATGTTTCATAAGCTTTAGCTCTCATTATGGGTCTGCCACAATAATTTGACCGCAGGATCACCAGTGTATTGGACGGAGTAGTCACCACTATAGCACCAGCAGACAGTGTTCAGCTCGACTCTAAGACATCGACAAAGAAATTTTAAACAAACGGAGTCGTAAACTATCCCAAGGAAGTTAAGCCGCAATATTCCCCCTCGCCATAGACAGAAACGTAGCTTTTGCAGCTTAACATCACATACTAAAACAACTGTCGGACCACATTAAGACTGTCTACATAGCGTGTAACTATGTGCAGATTTACTACTAGTGCTATCATCAAGGTACCACTACAGCAAGCAACCATAAAACTATATCAAATTAACTAAGCATATCTCATAAAGCCGTGTTCACTATTATGTTCAAATTGATCCCTCGCACTAAACAAATAACATGATGGTTTCTCAGTAAAAATTGCGTTAAAAAATCACTTACGCTAACAGTGTGGTTCAAATAAATTCCCTTTCTGTGTAATACAATCAGTCACGCTCACGGCGTGTAATTTAAGAGGTAAAATGGCTCTCGCTCCCAGGGTACACATCCGCATGCCCAGCGCACCATCAATCAACAAGCACAAGTTGTTGCATGGTAACCGCAGACTTCTATGCATGCTGTTTTCTAGCAATTGTACACAATGCACGTCTCCCACACGATATGATGAAATACATTAAACACCCACAGTGCAAATGTGACCTGCTAAGACAGTCAGTAGTGCTCCTTTGGACGTCCCTTGGCCCCTTTCTCCTCCTACGCCACTGAAACATCCAGCCACAACCATTATATGCTATACAGGGTATAATGGGAGGAAGTGCTGATATTTCTATTGGTGTCTGAGGATGTTGTGTTGAAAAACGTTACATCGCTGTTTACTTTGTTTGCAGACTAATACTTATAGCTATTAGGAAAAACGTTCAAATGGCTCTAACAAGGGAACCTCCCCATCGCACCCCCCTCAGATTTAGTTATAAGTTGGCACACTGGATAGGCCTTCAAAAACTGAACACAGATCAATCGAGAAAACAGAAAGAAGTTGTGTGGAACTATGAAAAAATAAGCAAAATATACAAAGTGAGTAGGCGATGGCTAACATAGTCAATATAAAGGACAATGTGAGCCCAGGAGTACCGTGGTCCCGTGGGTAGCGTGAGCAGCTGCGAAACGTGAGGTCCTAAGTTCAAGTCTTCCCTCGAGTGAAAATTTTACATTCTTTATTTTCGCAAAGTTATGATCTGTCCGTTTGTTCATTGACGTCTCTGTTCACTGTAGTAAGTTTAGTGTCTGTGTTTTGCGACCGCACCGCAAAATCGTGCGATTAGTAGACGAAAGGACGTGCCTCTCCAATGGGAACCGAAAACATTTGATCGCAAGGTCATAGGTCAACCGATTCTTCCAAAGTAAAACACGTCTGATATATTCTATACCACACTCGTGGCGGCATGTGCGTCACATGATAGGAATATGTTGTCGAACCACCTAACTTGTACACTTGGCGAATGGGTAAAAAGATTCTTCTACGTTGCCCGATTTAGGTTTTCTTGTGCGTGTGATAATAAGTCCCAAAAAAGTGATGAAAACATAAGAGTTTGTCACATAAACTGAAAATAAAAAATTTAAATTTTCACTCGAGGGAGGACTTGAACCAAGAACCTCTCGTTACGCAGCTGCTCACGCTAACCACGGGACCACCCTTTGATATTGCATATCTTACGCATGGACTACTCAGTTTGTATATTTTGCTTATTTTTTTATAGTTCCACACAACTTCTTCCTGTCTTCTCGATTGATCTGTGTTCAGTTTTTCAAGGCCTGTCCACTGTGCCAACTTATAACTAAATCTGAGGGGGGTGCGATGGGGAGGTTCCCTTGTAAGAACTATGCGACTTAACATCTGAGGTCATCAGTCCCCTAAACTTAGAACTAATTAAACCTTACTAACCTCAGGACATCACACACATCAATGCCTCAGGCAGGATTCGAACCTGCGAACGTAGCAGTCGCGCAGTTCCGTATTGAAGCGCCTAGAACCGCTCGGCCACACCGGCCGGCAGTTATTGGGAATAGTACGTTTTTAGGTTCGTTAGTACCCCCAAATATATGTGGCAAGAGCAAGAAATACTAATTTTCTCCTGGGCAGCAGGTCAGGTGTTGAAGTGTGGTCACGTGGACCCAAAACGATTAATCCATACTGACATGCATAATCCACTTAGTGGTGCAGTTATGGCCATGAAGAAAACATCAGGTCATAGAGTTTTTGACGTGTTTCTGAGGAGACTGTTCGACACAGAGAAAAAGCTGGTAGCACAATGATATGTGTGCATATTACTGTATCACATACAAAAATTTCTGCACTTATACCCATTACAACTTGTATATAGTAATATCCAAAATTATAATGTAATTCAACCTTAGTTTTACATCGAAAATTAGAGGAGTACAATTATGGAAGCTCACAATTCACGAATTCCACTATTTACACGTTGCTACACTCGACGTATATTTACATCAGTTCATACGGGACAATACATACACTTTTCGTGTGTTCCTACCTTATATTACATAACATTAATTCCTTCGTCAGCGTATCTATAGTCAGTTTGTTTTTATAACTTCAGAAATGCTAAAAGTAACTTTTAAATTCTTATTATTTAAATAACTGAAGCATACATATTAGTGACGATTATACATGCGTAGCGATGTCAACTGCCCCTTTCACCAAGGTGTAATACATCCACAATTATTGTATATTGCTTGTCACATTAAATGAAAGTAAATGTATCCACTTTGCAGGACGCTGCTAGTTTCGAGTCAAATGTTGTCGCCTGCTTATGCTGAAGCATGAGCTGTGCCGTTCTTGCATGGATGTATATCGTTCTGAAGTGTACATTCTGCATTAGAGGTTTCTGCCATAGGCTTAGCGAAGTTAAGATATTGGATTCATATGTTGTCCACCCCCTTCACTTCGTCCTACTATATCCGCAGCCCACCTTCATTTCAGTTTTGTAACAGTCATAATCAGAACAATCTTTTCTCTTATTCATTTCTTAGTTTATTTTCTAAGCTTTCATTATATCTAACATGCTCACCTCCATTCGTCGACGGGCAACCCTCAATTTTCGAAGTGGTCGCGTATTTAATTTCCATGTTAAACATCTGTAAGTCATTAATGGTAGTATGCAAATGTTGTGGACATTTACTGGCACACCACGGTTGAAATTTTCAATTCTCAACCAAACAGTCGACCGAAATATTGACAGCACGGAACAGAATACTCGTAAATGAGGGACTTTGTTTGCAGAAATAATCTGATACATGGATGGGAAAATTAGGAAGACTAGCAGCCACTGATGACAAGTTTCAAGTGTCATTACCAAGGGATAATACGATGTGAAACGAAGGTATTATTCTGCGCTTTCTGTCAAACAATCTCTATTCGTGTAGCAGCTGTAATTCAAAATGCGGAATCAGTTTCTGTTGAACTAATATATGAAATCATGTATTTGTAACCGAATGGGTCATCCCACAGGCGGCAGTCATAATCGTCGAGTCAGTACTTTCGTTAATAGCATAATTTTCAAACTCGTGTTTGTCAGAGCTATGGTAACAGAAAACAAAACCAATAAGAACACGTATGAGTATCCATAACAGTGTTTAATACTTCCATTGGCTCGAATATTAATACGGTCCCACTAATACAACGTGTATATATTGTTTTACAGTCAGTACATTTTCCTACGCCGTCGTTCAGTTCTTAACTACATCACTTAGCACGAGTACTTTGTAAAATGTTGTAATGTCCCTGAGGAAATGCAGCATGCTAATTCCACAACTCTAAAAATTGTTTAATATATTTGTTAAAACTTGATATTAACGAATGGTTGCTATACATCTGTTTTATGGTCTTACACGCAAGTTACAATATTCTAACAACCACCGTATTGGAATAGACAGTACTTGTCGAAACTTTAAACTGCGTCCCAATCTCCCATCTTCTTTGAAAAAAGATAACTATTCCCGTTATTAAAATTTTTCCTAGTGTTCAAATATATTTCTTTTCCTAAGCTATGTCTTTTGTCACAAACTTCATCGTCTACAGAAGACTTTTATAGCTCCACTAACGATAATTTTCATTTCACTTGGATCATGAACATTCAATTTCCATTCATTAAATATTCAACAAATATAACACACAATTACATTGGATCATACTCCAAATAAGTGAAATTTTTCTCATTTTTCACGATAACTCTCAACAAACAACGTGGAATGTGAGATTCGTAGTTCCAAACAGACGCTATTAACACGCAAGTGAAAGTGAATGAATCCTGCTGATAGGTAACGTACTTTATAATATGATTCAGTACAGTCAAATATGAAGAAGTATTCGATTATAGCCGATTACTGGCAGATCATTTTCTCTTGAAGTTTACTTATGATTCCTTTAAAACGAATTTAATTTTCAGGAACAAACCAGTAACAGTAGTTTTCTTTTCAAATACGAAAATTTCTAAAATTCTCTTTGTCTGACTGATCAAACATATGTAGGACAATCCTGTCTGCTACACTTAGCAGAACAGCGATCAATCGCCAACAATTAGAATTTTTATTGCAGATCGATTTCATATATAAAATAGTTATCATAACTGCTAAAACAGTAGAGAAGGCAAAACAACTAGTGTCACAGAGCCATATAAGGTATATCGGGGATATAAACGGTAACAGCTGCCAAAATATTCTGTTAGTAGAACACAAGTAAATGATTTAAAACGTCTAGTTAAATTTTTGTTCATTTCCTACGGTTGTCCCAGAAGAAAAAAAAGTTCATCTCAGGACGATGTTTTTTGGAAAAGTTGATATTGGATAGCGCACAAGGATTAGCCGTGACTTGTGGAAACATTACACACAGCAGACTGGGAAAATTCATTAAACAGGATCAAAATACTACGGGGTGCCTGCTCCATCCCTCCCCCAACACAGATGCACTTATGTAAACTATCGGCGCGTGTTAATTACCGCAGTACGCATTGGCATCGCGAGCGTGAGTCGCAAACGCGTAGGAGACAACGGCCTTCTTGGTTGAGTCACTGAAATACGCCGATCGTCGCCAGTAGTCAAGTTACTGCTACAGACCTTATTGCAACTCTGTTAAACGTTAGATTTAGTATCACTGAACTACGCGATAGTCATTTAATTTATATTGAAGCAGGAGTTGTTGCGAGGGCAGCTGTACGAATTTATCGAGGACGCTTCCCACACCGAAGACTTCCTGCACAATCGAGATTTGTTGCTGTTCATTAAGGCTTTGTATCACCGTAATACTCTACTTTTACTCGATTATTCTGGAATTCGTTCGGAACGTTGTACAATGGTTATCTTTAACTGTTTACTTTTAATTGTGGATGCGGAGCGTACTGCCGGTTCTGATATGTTTTCGTGTTACTATTAAATAAATAAAAAAATAACAAAATACAGCTTACGGGGACGTATTTAATTTGCATAGGTTGAGAGATACCGGCTCTTTATTACCCCATGCAGAAAGCAGAGGCTTACAAGGCGAATAACGTACGTTGGAAGCCGAGGAAAAAATTATTGATCATCCACGAAGATCCCGTCAGAGTACTACAAAAGTCGCGCGCCTAGTGGATGTATTGCACACTACCGTTCACCGTACTTTGAATGAGTGTCGTCGGCCTTCGCACATTCAACGCTTACAAGGATTGGAGAAAGATTGGAGCAAGGTTTTCTTCCGCGACGAGTCTTTTCAGAATCGTTTTTGTACGCAACCTTTCTAGAGGAGACAACTTAACTAGAAAATATTCCATTAGCTGTATGGCATAACATGTGGTTCCACGGTGGGGCTCCATCCCGCATTGTTGACAGAGTACAAAGATTTTCGAATAGCCGATTTCCAAGACGATGGATAGGACGTACTGTTCCACGTCGATGGCACGCCAGCAGTCATGATTCAAATCCGCTGGATTTTACTTATATACGCTCAGCAAATAAATGATGTGGACGAAATTACGCAGAGGATTTTCGATGTTGCCAAACCCATAAAGACAGACTTGCGTGTGTAGAAATAACTTACTGGTTTGCTGCAGGGTGACGTCGTCGAACGTCGCCGATATTTCGACAGGAGCACACCCTGCCATTCTCAAGGCACAAATGCAAGGAAGGAAAAATGTACAAACAAATTTAATACCTCGGTTCATAGAGGATAAACAAGGAAAATACCACACACAGAACAAGTGTCAACACAACCAAAGATAACCAACATCAGAAATATCGATGGTTACTATTAATCAACAGGTGAGGTACCACTAATTCTGTCCGTTTTTTGATGAGAGACAGAGCAGGATTCCAAGCAGCATTTAAACAAAATGCACCATCTCTATTAATAAGGTTGCTTGATAGTCTGATTTCAACAGCTTCCTTAATAACACCATCCCAGTAGCTTGACGTGCAAGCCAGAATCTCCGTGTTGTTGTATTCCATAGGATGACCGGTGTCAAGGCAATGTTGTGCAGTAGCGGATTTGCTCGGCTGTTGTAAGAGTGTGTGACGCTTATGTTCAATACACCGATCTTCCACGGTCCTGATTGCCTAACCAATATATGACATTCCACAACTGCAAGTAATACGATAGACCCAAGCCTTCCGCAAACCAAGATCATCTTTTACGGACGCCAACAGGGCCTTAATCTTAGAACGTGGTCAAAAAACACATTTCACATCATATTTCCGCAAGACACGGCCAATCCTGTTGGAAATGCTTCCTGCGTAAGGCAAAAAGGCCGTAGACTTAGGTGCTACTTCGTAGTTATCGTCACTCACCCGTTGCACAGAAGGCTGATGGCGCAACGCACGTTTGATCTGCCTCTCACTATAACCATTCTGACGAAACGTGACTTCGAGATGTGCTAGCTCAGCTGCCACACTTTCAGGGTCTGAGATAACGTTGGCCCTGTGAACCAAGGTACGAAGTACTCCTTCGCGCTGAGCTGAATGGTGACAACTATCAGCTCGCAGATACAAGTCAGTGTGGGTGGGCTTCCTGTAAACAGAATGTCCCTATGTACCATCAGTCTTTCTTTTCACCAACACATCAAGGAAGGGAAGGCATCCATTCTTTTCCACCTCCATAGTGAACTGAATATTCGTGTGGATTGAATTCAGATGTCCCAAAAACCGGTTTAAATTCTCACTACCATGAGGACACACAACAAAAGTATCGTCAACATATCTGAAAAAACACGCAGGTTTCAAGGTCGCTGACTCCAATATACGTTCCTCAAAGTCCTCCATAAACAAATTGGCCACAATAGGAGACAAAATAGGAGACAACGGGCTTGCCATTGCTACTCCATCAGTCCGTTCGTAGAACTCACCATTGAATAAAAAGTAAGTGGAAGTCAGCACATGTCGAAACAAATTTGTTAACTCCACACTAAACTTAACCTCAATTAGCTGCAACGAATAGGAGAGAGGAACGCGAGTGAAAAGAGAAACCACATCAAAACTGACTAAAATATCAGAGCCATTCAAATGCAATCCCTGCAATCGATGTAAGATATCTGCAGAGTTCAGAATGTGGTGTTCACACCTACCTACTAGTGGGCTCAACAAACTAGCAAGATGATTAGCTACACGATGTGTCGGAGCACCAGTATTAGAAACAATAGGCCTCAACGGGACAGCCTCTTTATGGACCTTAGGGAGGCCATATAATCTAGGTGGTACAGCACAGTAAGAATTAAGACTCTTGATGGTCTCCTGTGTTGCCCAAAAGGAAGACTGATGGTACGTTGGGACATTCTGTTTACAGGAAGCCCACCCACACTGACTTGTATCTGCGAGCTGATAGTTGTCACCATCCAGCTCAGCGCGAAGGAGTACTTCGCACCTTGGTTCACAGGGCCCACGTTATCTCAGACCCTGAAAGTTTGGCAGCTGAACTCGCACATCTCGAAGTCACGTTTCGTCAGAATGGTTATAGTGAGAGGCAGATCAAACGTGCGTTGCGCCATCAGCCGTCAGTGCAACGGGTGAGTGACGATAACTACGAAGTAGCACCTAAGTCTACGGCCTTTTTACCTTACGCAGGAAGCATTTCCAACAGGATTGGCCGTGTCTTGCGGAAATATGATGTGAAATGTGTTTTTTGACCACGTTCTAAGATTAAGGCCCTGTTGGCGTCCGCAAAAGGTGATTTAGGTTTGCGGAAGTCTGGGGTCTATCGTATTAATTGCAGTTGTGGCATGTCATATATTGGTCAGACAATCAGGACCGTGGAAGACCGGTGTATTGAACATAAGCGTCACACACGCTTACCACAGCCGAGCAAATCCGCTATTGCACAACACTGCTTTGACACCGGTCATCCTATGGAATACAACAACACGGAGATTCTGGCTTGCACGTCAAGCTATTGGGATGGTGTTATTAAGGAAGCTGTTGAAACCAGACTATCAAGCAACCTTATTAACAGAGATGGTGGATTTTGTTTAAATGCTGCTTGGAGTCCGGCTCTGTCTCTCATCAAAAAACGGAAAGAATTAGTGCTATCTCACCTGCTGATTAATAGTGACCATCGATATTTCTGATGTTGGTTATCTTTGGTTGTGTTGACACTTGTTCTGTGTGTGGTGTCTTCCTTGTTTCACCTCTATGAACCAGGGTACTAAATTTGCTTGTATATTTTTCCTTCCTTGCATTTGTGCCTTGAGATTGGCAGGGTGTGCTCCTGTCGAAATATCGGCGGTGTTCGACGACGTCACCCGGCAGCAAACCCGTACGTTATTTGAACATTCGATTCGCGGGAAAAGTTAATGCATCAAACCTGCGTGTGTTTGAACGAATGCGAGGAAACTGGTTTCACTGTAATGAAGCATGTGTTGAATCTAACGGTGGGTACTTTGGACACTTTGGACTATTGGTGTAACAGGAAAGAAAATAATGTGGATTTCATTTTCGTTACGGTACTGTTGTAGAATGAGGAAACACTTGATTGTAGTTAATGCACAACAAATTACCGGTTCATTGGTTGAATCTGTACTAAGGGAAACATATTTTAATAGATGTTAGCTTTTCTGTACTACCACGACCCTCTTTATGGAAATGTTGAAAAAGAGAAAACATCTGGTTGCACTTCATTCATTGTTTACGTATAACGATTTACACATTCTTGGCAACCCAACGACTCATTAAATTATTTGTTTCGGTAGTACCTAGCCACCGCAACGCGTCGTTGTACACGTCCAATTCTTTCATTGCTCTGGTTCGTCCATAGCCTTCCTCTGCCTGCCACGCCGATATTGGTAATACATATGCAAGATCGTGTGTCATCAGCTGACAATGTAGACAGAAATGTGTCTACTATGAAACCTACAAATATCTGTCTTTTAGGAATATAGAAATAAAGAACATGATATAATGATATTTCATTAGGCTTTTTTCTCAAACACAATGTGATGTATTGTCTGTATTATTTTGGATGCTTATACCGTTTACACCATGTACAAAAGACGACATACCATTAAACACCTAATGTGGGCACGTTGATATATAGTTCAGGAGCTTGTAGACAATGATTTGGAAACAAACATACAGACAGCAATTGTTACAAAAGATGCAGCCAGTAGAACCAAAGTGGCCGACGTTTAATACAAAACTGAAGCTGTAGCTTACAAAAGACTCCAAAGGCATCTCATTGCAGTATAAGCGAACAATCACGTGCTCTTTACGGGCATACAGGTAATTATGTTAGATCAGAGCATTTTGTTTGTAAATAAAGGACAAAAGTCACTGGACAATCATTATGTCAAACTGTAGACGGGTAATATAATGATTTTTTAAAAATACATAAAATGCGTAAACAGTTAAAACAGAAAATACTTAACAACTAAAGCATACTGAAACAAAAATATATGGATCGAAGATCTGTGCCCTCTGTACAATAAAACCATTAATAAGTAACAAATTTGACAAATCACTGACCATTTACACATAAACGAGTAAGATTTTGATTTTTTGAAACTTTTATCCGTAAAGTGGATAAACAATCAGAACATCTGAAACCATAGTACCCAAGTGGGATTACTTCATAGGAAAACTAACATGAACATAAGCAATTAAAAACACCATCTTTACAAGGAAAACATTGACAGCTACAGTACATTGGAGTAAATAGTACAGACTGAACATAGGTGAAAGATCTAGTGTATGCATACATCAGGATACAAATAATCATTATACGTTCCATATAAAAAGACTAAAAGCGTAAAAAACATCCTCTATAAAAGACACACAATTGGCTGTTCTTTGCCAAACACATAAAGAAGACGGACGTCATTATTTCAACTCCAAAGAGAGCAAATGAGACATCACTCCAAAAAAGATTATTTTTCAGAAAACTTGTGCTTAATGCATGGTAAAATCTATACAGGATTGTCAGAAACAGTCTGAAAATCTCGTAAGGGTGCTGCGGGGAAGCTAACTTAAACGCTAATTAACTCGGAAACGACGCAATCTATCGAATTTCTTTCTTAACAATTACTTTCCAGCACAACATACCCTGCAACATCCTTAAAAGATATTCATACTGTTTCTGAACTCCCTGCAGATACATATGCTATGATCAAGTTACGTTAGTTGAAAAGCGAAAAATGTGCAGTGTCGAAAAGTGTAGTCGATTTCTCCATCACCAGAGATTATTTCGAAGTCGAGTGTAGAACTTGTGTCACGAGAAGATGGATAGCTCTGGCATATGATTGACATAGGACCTGCCATGACAGAGTTGTGGACAGGACGGAAGACATTGCATAGTCACCTGCAGCGACTGGAACTCTCAACAGCCTCTAAGGCCGCTACCCTGGCTGCGGTAGGAGCAGCGGACAAGCCTGCATCGAGTCAGCTATGGCCAGTTTCGTGCAGCAGCTGGAACTGAAGTAGTTTTAGCTGGTCAGTTGCAAGAATAGCACGAAGAAAAAACAGTCCGGATCGGGCTAAGGGTCCCAA
This sequence comes from Schistocerca nitens, assembly GCF_023898315.1. Classification (NCBI taxonomy): domain Eukaryota; kingdom Metazoa; phylum Arthropoda; class Insecta; order Orthoptera; family Acrididae; genus Schistocerca; species Schistocerca nitens. The sequence continues at coordinate 193,567,047 of NC_064620.1, read as the reverse complement.
GAACCTGATGTCAAGGACAGCTACCGGATGAGGTGATGGTCAGCATGGTTGGGGCTGCCATGCGGACAACAACATGATATAGTAGTTGCTGTGTTTCTCTCCTGGACGCACAGCATTTTCAGTGGAGATGAAGGAGAGACTTCTGCATGTCTCTACTTGAGTGCTTTCGCAGCTAATGGTGGCGTGGTGGTAGACTCTGATTGAAGCAGTGCATCATGTTACATGCGAACCATACATAGAGTACAGCCACATCTAAACAGCTTCCTGTGCAGGAGACTGTATGTGCTGTGTTACTAACTGTTTGTTATTTATGGCGCACAGGATGAGCAACAGTGTGTGTTGTAAGGTGGCGCAGCCGTAAATGTGTCATTACAAGCCGTGGGCATGATTTAGTATATTAAGCACAAATTGATTGTTTGACAATCTGGTTACTCCAGAGGTTTTAAGAGTTCATTGTTTCGTTGATTTTATGTGACTGAGCCTCTGGCGGACTCTTGTTGCATTAAGATATTGTAGATTCTACTTCTGTGTGAAAGAGCTGTCAGATATGTTACTTTTTAAGATTTTATGCAGACATAAGCATGGGAAGCTTGGTGCCGTTTGATTAGTTGGTGTTTTAGTTGTCTGGTGATGACAGTGGATCACGGTGTAGTTAGAGGTCATATTTAGTGCTCCGAGAAGAAGTTACATATCCTTTATCATTGTTAGTTTAACAGTTATTATTTGTGGTTATGGCCAAGTGTGACTTACTTCATATTATTACGTTGTTGAACAGTTATCCTTATATGGCAAGACAGAATTTCTTCTGAATTCGAAATTATTCTCTTATTGTTGCAAGGATAATTATGCTATTGGTTAATTTAGCCACACTTGAAAGTCTTTCATCTAAGGAAATACATCTTTTGTTTCATTGCAGTGATCCTTTGTTCTGTTACTTGGAGTTCATAAGCTTGATAAAGTAGCTGTTAAACTGAGTCCCATACCCACAAAATCCCAAGCCTGAACACCACTCCATCTAAAAGCCGAACTACAATGTGGTAGCATTGCGTGGTTGTGCATTGTGCTGGCAGGGTATAGTCTGATAGTCTCAGAAATTAAAGAAAGAGAGTCTGTGTAGCATTACTGCGTGATGTGTGAGTCATGGTAGTGAGGGACGTGATAGGCACATCTTGGCTTAAGAAGTATGAGGTTGCGTATGATGTGACTGTATTTGGGCAGGTTCTGGCCAATATGGTGGAGGAGCTGTCCCAGAAGATGCCGCAGATCATGGGGGAGCCTGTGCACTTGATTGAAGTGCAGCTTGAGTACATGAGCACCGCGGTTGGTCTTTTTAGTTTGACCGTCTCAGACTCTGAACTACTGTTCCAATCTTTCTGTGTGAGTCACCTGCACAGGAGAGGTGCATAGGTTGCAAGAAATAGCTATATATAAGATTATGATAAGTAATCTGTTAGGAAGTGTTATGGAAGAAAATAGGTCTGCGTTAAATGACTTATATGAGAATTTGACCACATTAGAGACGATAATTGACAAATCATTATTCTAATTCTGTAGGCTTTCGTGGCCGTTGTTACTGAAGTTAAAATCTTCTGAGTTATTAGGCCGCGTCATACTTCTATTAAAATGATCGACGTTTCGACTCCTCTGCTGGGATCTTCCTCAGCATCTTCTGGTGACCACTACAGTTAGCAGTAGTAGACACCACAAAATCCTAAGGAATATCCCAGCAAGGGGTCGAAACGTCGATAATTTTAGTAGAAATATGTCGCGGTCTAATAACCCAGAAGATTCTAATTTCAAATTATTATTGGTCAGAAAGAACAATGTTGAACCAATTGAGCCGGCCGCTATGGTCGAGCGGTTCTAGGCGCTTCAGTCCGGAACCACGCGGCTGCTACGGCCGTAGGTTGGAATCCTGCCTCGGGCATGGATGTGTGTGATGTCCTTAGGTTAGTTAGGTTTAAGTAGTTCTAAGTCTAGGGGAATGATCACCTCAGATGTTAAGTCACATAGTTCTTAGAGCCATTTGAACCATTTTTGAACCAACTTTTACAGAGTGGTGATCTTCCCTGTTTTGTTTTGCTGTGGTTTCCTTGTCATCGGCGGGATCTGGTTAAGAGTTATTGTAGTCAAGCAGTTTTATTGTGTAGATTTACTTGGTTTTCCAGGGGAAAAAGCCTCAGGTAACTGTTTGGTATCAGTTTTGACTGCACTGTTTCACCCTAGATGGCGCAGTACTTGTGGGAGTTTGTCAACGTTCGTGCCCTTGTCAAGGTTCAAGTAAGTTGTTCTTCTGTAGGCATGGTGCAGGGTGATACCCACTCGCAAGCCTAGACAGTGGAGGCCTGAACAATGACTAAGATTTTAGTATATGTTGTGTATGGCCATTTGTCATCTTCGCATGCTGACCATGCACTGCAGGATTAGGTTGTGTTTTAAGTGTGTGTAATAGTTCATGTATCTAATTCAAGGTATCTGTCATAATATGCTTGAATGACAACGTGGAAGGATGTAACCATTAGCGATTATCAATAGTTTTTATTATTGCCAGAGGTGATGTAATTGCCCTGTTCTGCTGGTGGGGGAGGAGGCAAGAGTTTCTGAAGGAGAGATTTTACTACGGCATATGATGACTCGGTTGGTGTCACCAGCACAAGAGACTCTCCTCGAGTCGAGTGTCACGCTCGTCCCACATGGGGGCAGATGGAGCAGGCTTGCAAGCGCGACTGTGGTTGAGCTTCAGACAGGACAGGTGACGTAATAAAATTAAAAACCGGCAGCCATCCTGTCGTTGTTGTTTATTACATAGCAATCAGTTTCGGTGACTAAATATCCATCTTGAGGCCTTAAATAACGCTGAATGGATGAACTCCAGCATGTACACTGTCCCATCAGTTACGAAAATATATAATAAACTGGCTTTCGTAGATTACTGTAACAGCGATGTTCTATCTGCCGCCATCAACGACCAGTTTTGGCATGCTGTGCGCATGAGCCAGTGTATGAAGAAGAAACTGATTTAATTGTGTTACTGATTTTGTGTGATTAAGCCTGTGGTTGACTCTTGTTACATTAGGATTTTATTGTTATTACTTTTGCGTGAATGAGTTGTTACATATGTTATTCTATGAGGTTATTCAGACGTGAGCATGTGTAGGTTGATAGCGTTTTGGATAGCTGTTGTTTTCGTTGTCTGGTGAGGATCGTATTGGTAGATTCAGGTATAGCTTTATTTGGTGATCAGAGGTAAGGTTCAGTATTCTTTCACATTGATAGTTTTACAATTGTTATTTCAAGTGACTTCTAAGCTTCACATATTTTAAGCTGTTGCGTTTTTGCCTGTAATCCGCGTAGCGCGGGGTTAAATGTGTTCTCTATTTACAGTTATTCTATTATAGTTATAAGGGAAATTGTTCTGTTGGTTAATTTAGCTCTACTTAAAGTTCCTTCAAGCTAAATAAAAATATCTTTTATTCAGCCATTTGAAGTTCGGCTGCTTAATAAAATAATTGTTAAATTGAGCCCTGCACAACACGTAACCCCAACACTGTTACACGTAAATCCAACGAAACAAAATTTTTTTAGTGCCATACATTGTGTCGGATAAAAGTTTGACATGTCTAATAACTTCGTATGTCTTATTGTCGTACCTATGGGTTGAAATGGTTCAAATGGCTCTAAGCACTATGTGACTTAACATCTGAGGTCATCAGTCCCGTAGACTTAGAACTACTTAAACCTAACTAACCTAAGGACATCACACACATCCATGCCCAAGGCACGATTTGAACCTACGACCGTAGCAGCAGCGCGTTTTTTGACTGAAGCGCCTAGAACCGATCGGCCATAGAGGCTGGCGTACCAACGGGCCTGCGCATATTGTATCATCACTCGTCCAAACTAACCATTGGTCTCTCACCACCTTGTACTCACATTTGGCATTAAAAGTAAACAGAAATCATTATCATTGCATTATCTACCTCAGTTCAATTACTTTATCTTTAAGAACTTTCATATACCTGATTTTTCTTGAAGTCAGCTTTTGAATACGTTCTACAGGTTTTCATTCACACTAGGCCTCAATCCGAATCGATATTTTCAATTGCGAATAGTTTTAAATCCATATCTTGTACACTGAAGACTCTGAAAGGTTCAAATCAATATTTTCATTCTTGGCTGGTCGTTTCCACGTATACCTACATTTCTTGTTACGTGTTACAGGTATCTTTCTAAAAACTTATTCTAAACCTTTCTCAGAGAACAAAACTCTATGCCAGACCTTTACTCGAATACAGATCTTTCCCTTTCATCAGCGACATTCAACATTCCAAACTAGGTGCCCGTGTCATTCCGAAAATCAGATTCTCCTGTCTCTTGGGGAACCTTGCGAACTGACATAGTTGATAATACAAAAATACTCCTTGTCTTTAGGTTCTAGCTTCATAGTGGTTGGAAGACTATCAGACTTTTTAGAGGAAAGCATCCTAGAATCGAAAGCGTCTTCCTTGTACTTGCTTCGATAAGTGTTTGCTCATGTGCCTCTCTCTGACATTCGCACACTTTGTATCCAAACGTCGTTGCAACCTTCACTTCACATTAGTGTGCCTGAAGGATTTACAGTAGTGCTACAATAATGTAGACCCTACATAAAAAAATGTTCAAATGGCTCTGACCACTATGGGACTTAACATCTGAGGTCATCAGTCTCCTAGAACTTCGAACTACTTAAACCTATCTAACCTGACTGAAGCACATACAACCGCTCGGCCACACCGGCCGGCCCCAACATCTCCAAATAAAAAACTGTAAGGGGTATCAGAAGTTTCGGTTCGAAGACCACGCAATCCAGAATCGGTATGCCAATCAGGCAAAATCGCCGTGGGCTATGAGGCAATCATCCCATCAACGCACTGGTTGAAGATATCCGTTTGGTAAAACACCATGTCCTCCTGCGTGAAGTCTGTAACTGCTTGCAGCACATCCTCATCCGACAGGAATCGTTGACCCTTCAAGGTCTATTTTAAGAGACGGGAGTCATGATAAATGTATGAGCAGACAGCAGGGCTATATGTGCTACAGTGTCTCCCACTCGAGTTAACGTGACTTTTGCGTTACTACATTTGTAATATAGGGACGGCGACCAGCACGGATCTTCGCGCACCATTCCACAACGACGGTATTCGACAACCATGCTGCGCAATATGCATCCTTCATTCTCTTATGGATGTCTACCCGTGTTAGTCTTTCGGCAGCCAAGAAAAAAAATGGCAAATTGGTTCCGTTTGGGGCATTTAGTAATAGTCACCGTAGTTCACAATTCTGCATTTACCGCTCGCACGTCTGAAAAACGCGAGTGCCACAGCAATCAGCAATCAGTTGCCTACGGGTTGGTGCTGATATTCACGTAGCGGAGTCGCGATACGTTGAATTCACTCAGCAACATTGAAAATTGCGCACCAAGAGGGGTGCCTCGGATAGAAAGTAAATACATTAGACATAAAGCTACAGATGAGGAACTCACTTGATCCCAAAATCAAGACATGTAAAGAGATACTAAGTGCAAGTAGACAAATACAGCGCAACATCAATAACGCACTGTACCACTGGACCACCTTTTGCTGCAATATATGCCGCAACACAGTCCGGCATCGAGTTGATTAGACGTCTGATGTTTTGCTGAGGCAGACTGACCCATAAATCTTCAACAGCCACCTCCAAATCATGTACAGAGTGACACGGCGGCATCTGGCGTTTCAGCTGGTTTCACACATCCTCCGCAAGGGACAAGTCTGGGAGTAGCCAGGCCGTGGAAGAGTCAGAACATGGCTTAGGATGTCCTCAGCAACTCTAGCTGTTTATGGACGAGCATTGTCTTGCTGAAAACGTGCCCTTGGTAGGCCATGTAGCAAAGGTCCCGCATGCGACTGAATATCATCAACGAAACGCTGGTACGTTAAGGTTCACATACCGCAATTAGGGGGACCCGCTATCGTGCTCCCCCCCCCCCCTCCCCAGAACATTACACCGGTTGTGCGCGCGGAGTGGTGCGCAATAGCGTGGGTGGAGCTGTACTGTTCTTCAGGCTGCTTCCACACCAGTATGCTGTCATCATCCGTCCCCAAACGTAATCGGAATTCATCACTACACACCACATCTTGGCAAAAAGTGGCAGTACACGTCGTTCTGGACTGGCACCACTGTAGACGGAGTCGCCAACTCCTCTCTGTTAATGGCAACCACTCTTTCTCCTTAGTATGTACCAGCCTATCAGAAGAGAACGCGTAACAACAGTTTGGAGCCAGCAGACTCACTGTGCGGACTAGAACATAAGGCGGTCGTGATCTGACAGTCATAAAGTAGGTATGTGGCACCAGTGGCTCCAAAATTTTGGTAATACAATAATGCGTTTTGTTGACGAACTATATTATGACAGCGGGAAATGTAAAGCAGATATGGCCATGAATAGCACATTTGGCACTTTCCTCTGAAAGTTTAAGTTGTTAAAGTACATAATTACCTTTCTTAATTCATATCTTATCACAGCGTCTACGTAACGTAGACAATTAAGAAACTGTGCAATATTTTCACAAGCTTAACAAATCGCCGAATATCATGTGAAAATTTTATCGTTAGCTAACTTATTATGTCCTGGTTTATTACTGAAAGGTCGTTGGCACGATATAGGTACTGACTGTTTGTGAGACTTAATGACCTCAAGAGTGAAGTAACAGACGAATAGCAACTTACATACCATGAAATGGGCATCATAAATTTGTTCTTATTGTTTTACTACGGATTCGATGGAAGCTTTTTGTGACCTTACCGTTTGAAAATAAAGCATAGCTGCTTCTCCAATAGCCGGCCATTGTGGCCGAGCGGTTCTAGGCGTTGCAGTCCAGAACCACACTGCTGCTACGGTCGCAGGTTCGAATCCTGCCTCGGGCATGGATGTCTTTGTTGTCCTTAGGTTAGTTAGGTTTAAGTAGTTCTAAGTTGTCGGAAATATGTTACTCATTAGGAAAGTATGTTCTACGTAGTCTTGTCAAAAGTAAAGGATATGAAAGCGGAATACGTATTGGAAAATTATTTCTCAAATCTCAGCAATCCTATCTGTCTGGAGAGAAATGTAGGTGACAATAACACGTGTAACTCGTGAGACACAACTAAACAACCGCATTTTAAAACTGTTACTATTTCACAAAAAGGAGGTCTTGAGATGTTGTGCCACAGGGTGGGTGCTGTACGCATTTCTCTTGTTTGGACACGTATGTACATACCTGCCTGGCTAACAGCAGCAGGCGTGTTACATGCAAACCTCATTAACAGCTTGGTCTTTGTCCCACAGGAGCCGTGTACACTCACGATTGCCCAGGGTCCGTTCGTTTGCTCTGGAGACAGAGGTAGGCCGAATAAACAATCCTGTTTGTATGCATACTGCGAACCCTACTGCCTCTTGATATTGAATCTCGATCCGTTGTAAGCAGACGAACATGTGACTGCACACGAGAATACACATGAAAATTGACCGATGACTTCAGGATGTTATGCTCATGACTACAACAGTGCGATGGCTACATAAATCAATGAAATTCCTAACTATATGTTTCTCTTGCCGGCCGGAGTGGCCGTGTGGTTCTGGGCGCTACAGTTTGCCGCCGAGCGACCGCTACGGTCGCAGGTTCGAATCCTGCCTCGGGCATCGATGTGTGTGATATCCTTAGGTTAGTTAGGTTTAAGTAGTTCTGAGTTCTAGGGGACTGATGACCTCTGAAGTTAAGTCGCATTGTGCTCAGAGCCATTTGAACCATTTTTTTGTTTCTCTTGTCTAAAGGGAATCGTTAGTTAACAACTGATTATTTTCAGTGTAATATTTACTCACAGAACAATATGCAATACAATTTGGCTAGCTGCTAGAGTGGAAGCGGTGGATTCATTATATCCGTACATTTATCATGTGTTAGGTACAGCCGTGCGGTTTGAGGAGCTATGTCACGGAATGCGCGGCCCCTCTCGCCGAAGGTTCGAGTCCTCTCTATTTCACACACACACACACACACACACACACACACACACACACACACACACAGACACAGACACACATACGCACTCATTAGAAACACATGGCTGGTAACACGGTGGTAGACCTAATACACTGCCGTGTGTAGCTGATATTATCAGTTGATTATCCGTACTAAGCACAGGAGTCTACAACACCAAACAAAAAAGAAATATTCTAGAATTAAGAAAAACTGCTTCACTTGCAAAATCTGAACACTGCAGAAATCCTGCTACTCTCAACGAAACTTTTACTGATACCCACGTCTTCGCGATTGAGCGTTAAGCGCTCAAGATCGTTCATACAAATACACTACTGGCCATTAAAATTGCTACACCACGAAGATGACGTGCTACAGATGCGAAATTTAACCGACAGGACGAAGAAGCTGTGATATGCAAATGATCAGCTTTTCAGAGCATTCACACAACGTTGGCGCCAATGGCGACACCTACAACGTGCTGACATGAGGAAAGTTTCCAACCGATTTCGCATACACAAAAAGCAGTTGACCGGCGTTGCCTAATGAAACGGTGTTGCGATGTCTCGAGTAAGGAGGAGAAATGCGTACCATCACGTTTCCGAATTTGATAAAGGTCGGATTACAGCCTATGGCTATTGCGGTTTATCATATCGCGACATTGCTGCTTGCGTTGGTCGAGATCCAATAACTGTTTAGCAGAATATGAAATCGGTGGGTTCAGGACGGTGATACGGAACGCCGTAATGGATCCCAACGGCCTCGTATCACTAGCAGTCGAGATGGCAGGCGTCTTATCCGCATGGCTGTAACGGATCGTGCAGCCACGTCTCGATCCCTGAGTCAACAGATGGGGACGTTGCAGGACAAGAACCATCTGCACGAACAGTTCGACGAAGTTTGCAGCAGCATGGACCATCAGCTCGGATACCATGGCTGCGGTTACTCTTGACGCTGTATCACAGACAGGAGCGCCTGCGATGGTGAACTCAACGACGAACCTGGGTGCACGAATGGCAAAATGTAATTTTTGTCGGATGAATCCAGGGTCTGTTTACAGCATCATAATGTTCGCGTCCGTGTTTGGCGACATCGCGGTGAACGCACATTGGAAGCGTGCATTCGTCATCATCATACATACTGGCTTATCACCCGGCGTGATGGTATGGGGTGCCATTGGTTACACGTCACGGTCGCCTCTTGTTCGCATTGACAGCACTTTGAACAGTGGACGTTACATTTCAGATATGTTACGAGCCATGGCTCCACCCTTCACTCGATCCCTGTGAAACCCTACATTTCAGCAGGATAATGCACGACACCATGTTGCACGTCCTGTACGGGCCTTTCTGGATACAGATAATGTTCGACTGCTGCCCTGGCCACCAATTGAAAACGTCTGGTCAATGGTGGCCAAGCAACTGGCTCGTCACAATACGCCAGTCACTACTCTTGATGAAATGTGGTTGACTCAATGCCCAGGCGTATCGTATTCTGTCACTACTACAGAAATAACCTATAAATATTTGATTTATGGCGTATCAGATTCCTGTAGGTACTGTAAATACACTGAGCTGACAAAAGTCTTGGGTTATCTCCTAATAACAAGTCTGACCTACTTTAGTCTGGCGTAGCGTAGCAGCTCAACGTGACTTGGACTCAACAAGTAGTGGTAAGTCCCCTGCAGAAATACTGAGCCATGCTGATTATATAGCCATCAATAATTGCGACAGTACAGCCGATGCAGAATTTTGTGCACTAACTGACCTCTCTGTTACGTCCCGTAAATGTGCGATGGCATTCACGTCGGGAGATGTGGACAGCCAAATCATTCGTTGGAATTGTTTAGAAAGTTCTTCAAACCAATCGCGAACAGTCGTGGCCCGGTGACATGGCACATAGTCACCCATAGATACTGCATCGTTACGTGGGAATATGAAGTACAAGAATTGCTGCAGATGGTCTCCTCGTAGCCGGACATAGCCGAGTACCCAGTCCACTCCAGGTAAACACAGCTCATATCATTACGGAGAAACCATTTGCTTGCACAGAGGTTTGTTGACGACTTGGGTCCATGGCTCCGTGGGGAATGCACCACATCGTGCTGTTGGCAAAGGCACTCGCGTCGGCCTTCTGCTGCCATGGACCATTAACGCAAAATTTTTCTGCACTGGGAGACGTTCGTCGCAGTTCACCCATTGATTTCTGCGATTATTTCGCGCAGTACTGGTTGTCCGTTAGAACTGACAACGTAAACGTTGCTGCTCTTGGTCGTTAAGTGAAGGCTGTCGGCCAGTGCGTTGTCCGTGGTGAGAATGTATGCATGAAATTTTGTGTTCTCGGCACATCCACGACTGTGTGGATCTCGGAGTATCGGATTTGCTAACGATTTCCGAAATGTCGCGTTCAAATTCTGTTAATATCTGCCGACTGCATTAATCACTTCGGACACCTTTTAACATGAATCATCTCAGTACAAATGCCAACACTGACATCCATTTATACCTTGTGTACGCGATATTAGTGTCATTTGTATCCCATGACTTTTGTTGCCTCAAACTACTTTACTATAGTTATCGAAAGCGGCTATCAGAATGTTTCAAGAGATACAGTGACAGAAGGGTTTCCTGTGTCATCAGGCAAAGGGAGACAAAGGAGATAAGCTGTGTGTCCCAAGAATCTGATATCGGGGGTGTTTCAGTATTTTCATCAGTCCTTGAGTGGAGGGCATCTGGGCGTTAATAAAACCCGTTGTAAGCTTAGGGAACAACTGACGTGGAAAAACATGGACGGGGATATCCATAAGATGGTGGTGGACTGCGAGACTTGTAAGGCGGCTAAACCTGACGTCAGGCCTAGACGAGGATGTTTGCACTCGACCAGAGAGTTTCAACCTATGGAAAAATTGTGTGTTGATTACCTGGGTCCTTTGCCTCGTACTCAAAGGGGGAACCGGTTTATATTAGTTATGGTTGACGCTTTTACCAGGTTCGTGTGGCTTGTGCCTAGCAGTAGTGCCACTGCGGCTACGACCATCCAACAAAAAATGGTTCAAAAGGCTCTGAGCACTATGGGACTTAACATCTATGGTCCTCAGTCCCCTAGAACTTAGAACTACTTAAACCTAAGTAACCGAAGGACAGCACACAACACCCGACCATCCAACACTTAGAGAGGATTTTTGCTAGTTTCTGTCCCCCCAAAATACTGGTGCGTCATAACGCTCCGGCTTTTACATCCAAGGAATTTAGAAAATTTTGCTTCGACCGAAGCATGAATCATGTAACAACGACGCCCTACTATCCCCAACCGTCTTTCGCTGAGAGAATCAATCGCAATCTTAAGGCAGCCCTAATTGCTTATCATTCGGGGTCGCAGAGGAGATTGGATTTGTCTCTCAACTGGTTGGCCTTCGCCTTCAATACTGCTAATCATGAGGCACAGCGCACGTCCGCAGCTAGATTAATGTTTTCATTTAATCTCATTTCGCCCCTGGGCATTATTTGGTCTTTGAATGATTTACTACCCGAGAAAGTTACTCCCGAGGAGATCAAGCGGTCGTGGGAGGCAGCCAAAGAAAACATAATCAGAACTCATAACCGGGAGAAGGAGAGGTACAACAGAGGTAGGAAGGAGGGGGCGCCTGAGGTGGCGATAGTGTATTTTTGAGAAACTTCCGCAGGCAAGCTCAAGGCAGCCGGGGTATCGCTGAGAAGCTTCTGCTGAGATTTGTGGGACCGTATATGGTCGTCAAAAGGCTATCGCCGGTGAACTTCTTGCTCAAGGATCTGAGATCAAAGAGACAAACGAGAGCACATCTCAGTCAGATTAAGCCATGGTGAGTTGGGCATGCGCGTGGGGTGCGGGGTCACGTGAATCAACCCCCCCCCCTTCCACTTCCGCATTAAGAGGGCAGGTTGTGCCGTGTGCTCCTGCGATTTTATTGTTCCGGTGTAGTGTGTTCCATCTCTTTCGATTCGCTTTGCGGTGCGCGGGTTTGTGCGCCCTCTGGCATTTCGTGCGGGAAGCCGAAAGGGAGTCTCGGGGAGAGAGAGACGAGCAGGCCGAAGCGGGGCGACGCCGGAAGATCGCGGAAGTCGCGTCGGCAGGTGGTGTGAGTGTGGCAGTTGCATTGGGGCCGGCCGAGCAGCGGATCTGGAGGTGCTGCAGTGACTTGCTGTCGTTCGTTCTGTTTACGGGTTCAACCTTCCTCACGCTGTGGCTACGGGCTGGTGTTTTTCTGGCGATTACCTTATTAGCGGCATTTAGTTAATGTTGTCAAAGGTGAGCTGTTAGTTTGGTGCATCTTCATAAGGTGGAGTTACAGCGAGACTCCTTTCTGTCGTATTCTGGCTTGCGCTGCTGAGCAGTGAGTGTTCCCACGTCGTGTGTCGAAATACTGACTTGTTCCCTGGTTGATTTACGTATGAACTGGAGTGCCTATGTGGGCGTGTTTTCTTAAATTGTTGATGAAGTGTTTCACAATACCCATACTTCAGTGTCTTTAAATTGCATTTCAGTTGTTACTGAACTTATGTCAGTTAAGGGACGCCCAAATTGTCACGCTAGTCCCAAGTTTAAGTCTACTGTGACACCATTGTTTACCTGTTGGATTAAAATTAATTCAATCTTAACCACAGCTAGGAATAATTCAAGGCTAAATGTAAGTTAAAAAATTAAAAACAAGCATCGATTGCGAAAAAGCACCTACTGTCAAGTGTTAACCCAGGTTTCGGCGTAGATAACTACACCTTCTTCAGAACAACAATAAAACACACAAGTGCCTAAGATGACCGTTGTTAATGATTAAAAGAACACCATAGCTATACATTTATAAACGAAAAAGAAAAGGAAAGGAAAACACTGCATATGTACAAAGTCAAAACCACTACTTAACTTAATGGTGTACGCTCCACTTCACACCGGCCTATGTTCGATGGGCCATGACCCGCCATAAACTGCAACTACAAATGGTCGTTCACTTACAAGCCTGACCCGCTATCTATGCACATGCGCAAGACAAGGGAAGTTACTTGAATGTGCATACGGATACGAATACGAGAAAGTTTATACATGGGTAAGTTTATACATGGGTCGGGGCTAAGTAGCCCATATATTCCAACCGTGGATCAACGTATATCAAAAAATTTAATGGATAGAACAAGAGACGAGCTAAATAGGAGATGAAACCTAAAAATAACCGCACACGGTTGCTTATGCTAGTGAAGAAACTTATATATGTAGCTACCTATGACAACAGGAGTAACTCTTACAAACTATACCTAAAGCCATTACTTAGCATTGGTGTGGGGGGGGGGCGGCTGAGGGGACGTAATCGAAAAACGTCGTCGTAATAAAGATATAGAGATAAAACATGAGGTGTTCAACTGGCTAAAATCACCTTCATCGTAAAAGGAAAATGAGGATAAAAAGAAAGAATATGAACAGCTTGACCAACCGCGTTCGCCCATCAGCGCGTGCATGTGATAATCCCCACATCATCAGATTTACAAGTATGAAGAACAAAAAATTAAAGGCGCGAAACCTTCAAAACATTTTCTATTTCTTAGTAGGAGTTGCTTGCGAAGTGGTATCTAAATACTTGTTTGTGTTTGTCGGCTTTCTGTACACTCTGTGACTTAGATTGTTATCAGATCTTCTGTATACCAACACATCTAGGAATAGGTGACCAACCTCACTCTCAAACTCCAAGGAAAATTTGATTTTGGGGTGAATTGGTTCAAATGGCTATGAGCACTATGGGATTTAACTTCTGAGGTCATCAGTCCCCTAGAACTTAGACCTACTTAAACCTAACTAACCTAAGGACATCACATACATCCATGCCCGAGGCAGGATCCGAACATGCGACCGTAGCAGTCGCGCGGTTCCAGACTGTAGCGCCTAGAACGTCTCGGCCACCCCGGCCGGCTGGGGTGAATTCTATTTAAGAAATTGTGGAACGCATGAGGTTATGCTTCGATGTGTGGCTATATAACAAATGTATCGTCCACATAGCGGAGCCAGCAAGAAGCCTTCAAGGGAGCACTACTTAATGCTTGTTGCTCAAAATGTTCCACAAAAACGTCAGCTGCAATTGGCGAAATGGATGAGCCCGTAGCAAGGCCGTCAGCCTGTTAATAGTATTCACCACTATATTTAAAGTACCTCGAACTAAGACATAGTTCAATGAAGTTATAAACATCAGGAGCAACATTCCCCTTAATATCTCCATTGTATCTGATACTGGGACGTTAGTAAATAACGATGTCACATCGTAGATAACGAGAATATCACCTTTAGATATCTTCAGTGTGCGTATAATTTCTAAAAAAATGTTTCGAATCTTTTATACAAGTGTTTGTTTTACCAACTAGATGTCTCAGTTTGCCAGATAAATGATGAGCTAAAAAATAAGTAGGCGAGTTAATCCCACTGATAAAAAATATGACGTGACCTAATAACCCAGATGATTTTAACTTACTATAATTGCTTTGAATACTACATGGTCCTTAGTTCTGACGTTATGTTTATCGATAATCTCATTCCTGCTATTTCTACATTCCTTCACTTTCTTTTTTTTTTCTTTTTTTTGTTATTTATTCTCCATCCACATTCTGTGTTCAGTGGACTGTTCAACCCACTTATCTTGCCTGCAGTTCTTTGTCACTTTCACTTCGTCAGAAAAATATAGTTCAATGCTGTAATAATAAGAACTATGCAACGCTAGAAGATAAGTGTATACACACACACACACACAGAGCGTAATAAATGTACTCCAAAACCGCACTGAATTAAGAGAGGAAGCTAAAATTGCGACTATGCACTATGTTCTAATAATAATAAGGTAAACGTACAGAAAAGCCCAGTTTCGTTGTTGTGCAGTCTACCTACGTATGTTTAATGAAATTAAAATATTAAACTTTCCCTACAAACAGACATGTAGTCCGAGATACACGACTGTAGAAAATGGTTCAAATGGCTCTGAGCACTACGGGACTTAACTGCTGAGGTCATCAGTCCCCTAGAACTTATGACTACTTAAACATATCTAACCTAAGGACATCACACACATCCATGCTCGAGTCAGGATTCGAACCTGCGATCGTAGCAGCAGTGTGGTTCTTGACTGAAGCGCCTAGAACCGCTCGGCCAACACGGCCGGCCACGACTGCCGATATGTATCACGCCTATAATTTTAGAAGGATTCATCACCCGTGAGAGATAAGTAATTTTTTGATAGTTAATCGTAAGCTACAATCGGCGAAGTTCTATGGTCATAATGGCACATCATTAATGAGTGTGGTGGAACTTTCAACAACATTGTGATCTGAAAATTATGCACGCGTAAGTCAAAGACATTTTTTAAGGACTTTAGTGTAAGTAAAGCATCAGTCTTTTCTGTGGAACTGCTCACTCCCGCGCTTCTCGACGGTACTTACCTCATCTGTGTTTCGTCCAAATAAATGAATTGAAATACCATTTCGTAGTATAATTCTTTGTTTTGGATGCATGCACCCAAATACAGCCGTAAAAACTGGCAGGAAACTGGACGTAAATTGGTAAGTTAGCTGTAAAATCGGCATGGCTTTGGGAGAATAGACCAGAAAGTGGGGAGGTCACACGTAGTTAGCTGCCTGAGTCCAGATAACAACCTGATTCGAACACCTCCTTTTGAGCAACTGTATTTTTTCTCTGTCATGAAGGGATCAAGTTTCATCTGAATAAGATACTTTGGCATTGCAAATTAATGTCGTCATAACATTTTCTGAAAAATGGCTGCCTTTAACTCGACAAGGGGCATTGGCTAAACTGCCTCCATAACTTTGGTACTACAATATGCTGTTGCGCCACAAATAAGTACAGCCGTGGATTTGGGGAATGCTTGTAAATTTCACGCAGCTATGGCTGGAAAGCAGTAGTTAAAAGATCGATTAGCACAGTGTATGGCAGGCACGGCGATGTTAATATTTTGCTAACGATTCTGCGAGGGAGGTTCACGACACTGCAGCCGGACGCGGTGGCCGTGCGGTTCTAGGCGCTTCACTCCGGAACCGCGGGACTGCTACGGTCGCAGGTTCGAATCCTGCCTCGGGCATGGATGTATGTGATGTCCTTAGGTTAGTTAGGTTTAAGTAGTTCTAAGTTCTAGGGGACTGATTACCTGAGATGTTAAGTCCCATAGTGCTCAGAGGCATTTGAACCATTTGAACGACACTGCTCGCAGGCTAGAAGGCATGGCGTGGTGGGCACTGTACACAAATGTGAAGTAATCTGAGCAGCACAGGGCACCGACGCGCTGTGAAGAACGCATAGGCCTACATACTCTGCAGTTACAACATCGTCTAGTGATCTGTGTATAGGGGCCGAAGCGACTTTCCACTTGTCCCCTCCAGTGGAAATATGTCACAGGCGTAGGGAAAAGTATAAATAAGCGAGCCCGGAGGCTCAAAACAGCCAATCGTGTCGCCAATTTGTCCGCGTCCCAAACTAGGAAGAATGAAGATTCTTTAAGTTGCAGACCAACCACGACGACCTTCTGGTGATTGACACCGGCGGCCAGCTGATACCCAGAAGCTACCTCCAACTTCCGCTGCACGGGTGCGTCATTTCTGTGGCGGGAAGCGTGGCCTTTTGGAGTTGCACCGCCGTCAGGACTGAGAGGGTTGGTAGCCTTCCCCCCCCCCCCCCCCTCTCATCGCTCTGTGGATGACATCTTCCGGCAGACTGCCAGCTGCCGTCCACAGGGACGGGGCTGCGGCACGGACTCAATGTCATTTTTTACACCTGCACTCCATCCTTCCGGATGCAGACCTGGCTGCGGGAACTGAACGAGTGGCCCTGTGCTGATCGCCGGAGCTGCTTAGGCTCACTATAACGACATGGGTCGACTACGTCCCTTAGGGGTTCTACATGGGCTCCACGCGCCGAACTTGAGGGAGCTGTCGGTCGAGTTCGGGCTACGGTCACAGTTAACGCACGCGGCAGCCACTTGGCTATGGAGCGAGTAGGATTGCTACGTCCGCAGAGCTGAACGAGCTGACGTCGACGCTGCAGATTCGGGCATACGCGTTGGCGCTGATCCACTCACGCTGCGAAGCGCCATCTCCAAGTTCAGCCCAAGACTGCCTGTGCATCTCGACATAATAAAGTGGGTGACACACTTGCCTGTGTTTCTCTCCACGCTTCGGCGGGAATCATCCCTCTCTCTCAAACCATACCTCTCGATCGTTCTGACATATTACAACCCTTGAAGTCGGGGGGTTGTAACAATGCACTGGGAATTATATTTCCGAAAATAAAATATTATTACTTACAAAAAATTTGATGTTTTGTGCGGCACAAAAAAATGAAGGTGTAACTCTGGCTGTGTGAAGTGTGGAAGTTGGGAGAAGGAATGGTGAACCGTGAATATACTTTCAAAATCTTTTCATCAAGAATGTACTTTATTTACTAGCGGTTCATAAGGAACATTAACACATTTAATCACACTAGGTGGGCGTGGAAGAAGTTGCCAGGGAGTAACTGATGAAAATGAAATTACCTTTAACAAATGGGAATTTTATTCATAAAAGCCTTTTCAAAAACAGATTTAAAATTTATAAGCAGAAAAGCACTCTCGAAATATCAAGTTACAATTTTATTTAGAGGCAGAAAGAACAGCCTTCGGGCTGAGAAGTTTGCCGCTCCCTTTCATCACGGCCGTAGTCACGACTGCTCACAACAACCTCTGAAAGACTACACTGGTGCAAATCTGCAACACACCAGATATCTTTAAACTAAAAATGTTAACAACTCACACAAACACATTAACTATGCACCCCGTAAGAGGGATAGAAATGGTACAGACACACTAAGGTATTATTTGCCACCGAAAGTGAAATTTGTTTTTAAAAGGACTCTTACGGTGGAAGGGTTGCAACTTTATAAAAATGTCTATTTAAATAAAATCCATGAAATTCAGACTTACATAAAATGTACAACATGCTCTACATTACACATATACCGCCTCGCAAGATGATAGGCAAGATAAAAATATATATCAGGAATTCGGCCTTTACACCTTAATTCTATAAATTCGTTAACACCGAATCCGACAAACATGACAGAGGCGTCTATTAACGTATGGCAGATTGACAGGGGGATTATTGAACAACCCGAACCGCAGATTGCTCTAACCCTCCCCAAATCCACAAGGGAAAAACGGACCACCCAATTCACAAATAACTACCTTCCCGTGGGTGGGCAAACGGAGAAGAATGGTGGGACGACCCCAAAACAAAGCGGCTGGTGACCTCACCAAAAAACAAGTAGAATTTAACACTTACATGAAACAACATATCTCCAATCACTTAACTTCTAATAAACTGCGATTTCTGGCGAAGACCTGGCGCAGCACCCCCAACGCTCTCCCGAACCTTCCGCTGCCAGCCGCTTTAACGGACGCAAGAAGGCGCGCCGATCTCCCGTCTCACGGCGTCGCAGCTCGCCCCGGCCAACCCGATGTCGTGGTTTCACTCTTGTTGCTCTCGTGTCAACCGCGAAGCCACTACCCCTTTCTGTACGGCGCGGCGCACTGGACTCACGTGGGGACCTCACATGCACCGACGCTCAAGGCGGACAAGTCATCTCGTGTCTCAGTGCGCGACCGACCAACCGTCCGATCCAACCGCCTATCGCCGTTGCCCGAGCAACTCGAGCAGACTGGCGGTGTAAGGCGCAGACTCAGATGCAGGAACTCTGCCCCGACCGGGCGATAACTAGCTGAGTTCTGTTACTGGCGGAGTGGCAAGACTCTCATTCTCTAGCTTAAAGTTTCATCCAAACGACAGTCATACTAGCACTCTGACGACAGACAGACACTAACTGCCAACTGGAGACGGACCAGCAACTGGTGACGCGAGACTGGCCTAGCCTCATCCTGACTGACCCCCCGCCGAGCTCATAGCGCCCCTGAAATGCACGTGAACAAGCAACCTTTCCGCTTTCCCACCAGAGGGAGACACCAAAGCTGCGATTGCCACAGCGGGGCCACCGCCAGAAACGGAGGGCGACTGCTTCACACAACGCGCTGCGGCGCGCTCTTCAAAATATCAACTTTCTTTACCCCGGCACAAATGGCAGTACCCTATACAGTCAACACAATAGTTGCGGCACATGTGTTTAAGGATACTGTAGCTGCCGCTAAACTAGCACCAGAGAGTACCTGGCCAGTCTATACAAAAGCAGCTGGAGATGCGTGCTCTCCCACAGTCAGAGACTCTACAATCTGTAATACTTGCAAGAAACGGCTACCCGTAATCAGACGTGGATGGTTCACTTGTGCATTTTTTCAAGCATACGGCAGAACTTCGCTAACACGCCCCTATTGGACGAGGAGCATGGTCGGAACGCAAAAAATATCGGGTTATCAGAAGAAAACTTTTATTGTGCCATAACATAAGAATACAGTATATTATTACCGTCATTAGCTTTAGAACAGAGAGCAACTGTTATTCAGTCTTTGTCAACTTTTCCGGCTGTTAAAGACTCATTCTGCTCAGCAAGAGTTCCTGAAGGAACATTTTATAGTTTAAGCGAGACTCATCGATTTTGTATACTTGATCAGGGGTCAATTAAGCTCTTTCAGTAAGTTCTCACATTTCTGAACAAATTCATTGACAGCTGTTTAGTCAGCAGAAAGCTCCTCGTCAAAATAATTAAATTTCGGTCAACATATCGATTTATTCAACTATGTAATCAGCCTTCACGAACTGTAAAATTTTCAATTTCATTATTTCCGTTTAATTTTTCATACGAAATCTGTGCCTTTTCCTTTATGACTGCTCCAGAAAACATAGTTTCATTTCTTCTCTCCTACTCGAACCTCAGCCACAAAGCACTATCTATAATTTCATCTTTAGGTTTCTCCAAAATCTTTCGTATTTTCAGTTCCCTCTCATCGTCAGTCCTCTTCGTGTGACTTTCAAGAATTTTCTTGCTTTTTCTCCAGACTTTAACAGTTGTGCCAGGCCCTGCTCACTTAAAATGTTTCGAAGAGACTCGTTTTTTTCCCTTTATTGTATTTCAAGTCCCCATCGAGGCGGGCTGGCAGCAGCATATGCGCTGTTCTTCAGCCGAAAGATGTAGAAAAAACAATAGAAGACTTTTAAAAATATACGAAGGAGAAAACATGGTGAACATAGATAAAAAAGGGGGAACATCATGGAAGACAAAAGACAAAAGACAAAACAAGGGGCGACTTAAAATGGAGATAAAAACCGTAAAAAAGTAGCGCACACAATGTAAACGGTTACACATGGAACGGTAAGAAAAAGGATTTCTGGCGGATGAGTATGGGATAATATCAACAGCAGCAGAAAATGGTATAATAGATGTAACATCCGTTATGAACAGGAAGGTATGACAGAGAGTGTGCTACAGTGATCTGTTCAATGATAGGGGTGTTCTTGTCAGAATCGACAGCAAATCAGCACCTACAACATTAGTTCAGATATACATGCCGACGTCGCAGGCTGAAATTGAAGAGATAGAGAGAGTATAAGAGAATACTGAAAGGGTAATAAGTACATATATGGAGATGAAAATCTGATAGGCATGGTGGACCGGAACGCAGTTTTCGGGAAAAGAGTAGAAGAAAAAGTTACAGGAGAATTTGGGCTTGGGATACGGAATGAGAGACGATAAATACTGATTGAGTTCTCTAATAAATTTCAGTCAGCAATAGCGAATACTATGGTCAAGAATCATAAGAGGAGGAGGTATACTGGAAAAAACCGGGTGATACGGAAAGATTTGAGATGGATTACGTCATGGTCAGACAGAGGTTCCGAAATCAGATACTGGACTGTAAGGTATCCCCAGGAGCAGATATAAACTTAGATCACAATGTAGTAGTAATGATGAAGAGTAGGTGAAGTTCAAGAAATTAGTCAGGAAGATTCAACATGCTAAGAAGTGGCATACAGAAGTACTAAGTGATGACGAGATACGCTTGAAATTCTCTAAGGCTATAGATACAGCAGTAAGGAATAGCTCAGTAGGAGTACAGTTGAACAGGAATGGGCATCTCTAAAAGGGGAAATCACAAAAGTTGGAAAGAAAAACATAGGTACAAGGAAGGTAACAGCGAACAAAGCATGGCTGAGAAAAGAAATACTTCAATTGATCGACGAAAGAAGAAAGTACAAAAATGTTCAGGGAAATTCAGGATTACAGAAATACAAGTTGTTGAGAAATGAAATTATTAGGAAGTGCTGGGAAGCTAAGACGAAGTGGGTGCATGAAAATTTTGAGGAAATCGAAAAAGGAATGACCGTCGGAAGAACTGACTCAGCATACAGGAAAGTCAAAACAGCTTTCGGTAATACAAAAAGTTAGGGTTGTAACATTAAGAGTGCAAGGGAAATTCCACTGTCAAATCCCGTCTCCGGCCATCCTGGTTTACGTTTTCCATGATTTCCCTAAATCGTTTCAGGCAAATGCCGGGATGGTTCCTTTGAAAGGGCACGGCCGATTTTCTTCCCAATCCTTCCCTAACCCGAGCTTGCGCTCCGTCTCTAATGACCTCGTTGTCGACGAGACGTTAAACACTAACCACCACCACCATCCACTGTCAAATGCAGAGGAGAGAGCGGATGCGTGGAAAGATCTCATTGAATTCCGCTATGAGGGGGAAGATTTATCTGATGTGATAGAAGAAGAAACAGGAGTCGATTTAGAAGAGAGAGGTTAAGCAGCCTTAGCATCAGAATTTCAGAGAGCTTTGGATCAAATAAAACAGAAGGGATAGATAACACTCCATCAGAATTTCTAAAATCATTGGGGGAAGTGGCAACAAAACGACTATTCACGATGATATGTAGAATGTGGGAATTAGGGAACATACTATCTGACTTTCGGAAAAATATCATCCACACAATTCAGAAGACGGCAAGAGCTGACAAGTGCGAGAATTATCACTCAATCAGCTTAACAGCGAATGTATCCAAGTTTCTAACATAATAAAATAGACAACAATGAAAAAGAAAATTGAGGATATGCTCGATGACGATCAGTTTGGTTTTAGAAAACGTAAAGGCACCAGAGAGGCAATTCTGACGTTGTGGTCAATAATGGAAGCAAGACTAAAGAAAAATGAAGACATTTTCATAGGATTTGTCAACCTGGAAAAAGCGTTCAACAATGTAAAATGGTTCAAGAAGTTCGAAATTGTCAGAGAAATAGGGGTAAAATATAGCTAGAGACGGGTTATATACAACATGTACAAGAGCCAAGAACGAGCAAGAACGAAGTCGTGGGATTAAAAATGGTGTAGGACAGGGATGTAATCTTTCGCCCCTGATGGAAATAAAAGGAAGATTCAGGAGTCGAATTACATTTCAAGATGAAAGGATATCAATGATACGATTCACTGATTACATTGTTATTCTGATAAAAATGAAGAACAATTACATGGTCTGGTTCAAAAATGGTTCAAATGGCTCTGAGCACTATGGGACTAAACTTCTGAGGTCATCAGTCCCCTAGAACTTAGAACTACTTAAACCTAACCAACCTAAGGACATCACACACATCCACGCCCGATGCAGGATTCGAACCTGCGACCGTAGCAGTCGCGCGGTTCCAGACTGTAGCACCTAGAACCGCTCGGCCACTTCGGCCGGCTACATGATCTGCTGAATGGAATGAACAATCTTATGAGTACAGAATATGGATATAAAATCGAAGAAAGACGAAAGTAATCAGAAATAGTAGAAATCAGAAGAGCGAGAAACTCAGCACCGACATTGATGCTCACGAAGCAGATGAAGTTAAGGTAAGCAAAATAACCAATGACGGACGGAGCAAAGAGGATATCAAAACCGTACTAGATCTGGAAAGAAAGAAATTTCTGGCCAAAAGAAGTCTACTAGTATCAAACATAGGCCTTAAATTGAGGATATAATTTCTGAGAATGTACGTGTTGAGCACAACATTGTATGGTAGTGAAATATGGACTGTGGTAAAACTGGAACACAAGAGACTCGAAGCATTTGAGATGTGGTTCTACAGGCAAATGTTGAAAATTAGATCGACTGATAAGGTAGCGAATGAGGAGGTTCTACGCAGAATCGTAGAGGAGAGGAATATGTGGGAAACACTGACAAGGAGAAGGGACAGGATGATAGGACATATTTTAATACATTAGGGTATGACTTCCATGGCACTAGAGGGAGCTGTAGAGGGCAAAAACAGTAGAGGAAGGCAGAGACAGGAATAAATCTTGGAAATTATTTTTTACGTGGATTGCAAGTAGTCCAGTGACACTGTCAGAAAAACAGCCCGTACCTTGCAAAAGGTGGGGTAGAAAATTTAATTTTTTTAACTCGTACATAGTGTTGGAAAGGTTAGAAAACCAAGTTTTGCCAACAAAATTTCTCTTGGATAAACTTTCTACAGTCTAAAAACTTCGAAAATTTCGGATTTTTTTTCAGTTTTTTCAAAATATCTCAGTTTTATTTGCTCCTATCTCTTTGATGTCTATTTCTTTTTTAAAGAGCACAAAATTCTCTACAAATTTGATTCTTACCATTTTTTTCTACTCTCAGTATCTAAGGCGCTACAGCACGTCAAAAAATACCAATTTTTCAAATTTCGAGCAAAGTGGCAAATTACCTAATTTTTTAACAATGTTATTTCAGTTTCGATTTGTGTAGTATAAACATATTACTCATCATGTTATTCATTGGAATTTACCATCTCATTCTGCTGCAGGGCCAGGACTACCAGCATCATATTCAGTAACTACGAACACATTCACGTCGGATTGCGTGAAGTTTATTTGTGTTACAACATGTAATACGATTGCATGCAGGTGCCGTACATTTTCTACAGTTGATTGACGTTAATGATCAGTTATAAGAAAAAGTATGTAGGAATTGTTCTTTAGGGGACCAAAGCGTATTTATTCTTTGGCGGGCGGAAGGCGATTATCTCTGGTGATTGTTCACAGCGCGCTGACAGCTATTAGCACACAATAAGGGTCCTACAGTTAGGAGTCGCTTGCATTCAGTATATGTTTTGGTGCTGAAAATGAGTATGTCTGACATGAATTTGTGTTTCATATACGAAAAAACTGTGGTGAGTGGTGGACGCAATGTGAAAAAGAAAGGACTGAGCACACTTATCGATTGTAGTGCTAAACGCAGGGAGTCTGCTCACACCCGTTTTCTGAAAACGCTCAGTGAAGTGATGGTGCATGAAGCATGCTACGAGAAGTACATTACTGGGAGAATGATAGCAAAAAAATGGTTCAAATGGCTCTGAGCACTATGGGACTCAACTGCTGTGGTCATTAGTCCCCTAGAACTTAGAACTACTTAAAGCTAACTAACCTAAGGACATCAGACACATCCATGCCCGAGGCAGGATTCGAACCTGCGACCGTAGCAGTCGCACGGTTCCGGACTGCGCGCCTAGAACCGCGAGACCACCGCGGCCGGCAGAATGATAGCAGCTAGTCTTCGAAATCCTCAGGAACCAACAGGCGTGCTACGTCGGTCGCAGGAGAAAGGTCAGTTCAATTTCAAAGAGAAATGCTTCTTATGTGCAAAAGGTAATTCTGATGACTTTTTAACCAAGCAGTGAAGTTTTCCATATGCCAAACGAAATTTTGTTTACAAAGTAATGAAACTGGAAGTGCAATCGACAGTATTAGAACAGGCTAAACGACGTTGTTGTGGATTAGCCGGAAACCAACCCACTAAATGGAAAGGAAGCCGAAAGGCACGCGTTTAAACTCACGCTGGCTGGCGTGAGGTCTGGAACAGGACAAGGAATTGAGACTAGCAAAAAACGTACGTATCTTCTGGAATACTTAACTTTAATCCATAATTGGTGAACATCGCTCTTGTCGGTACATGTTTTACAGCATCAATAGTAACTGGTAATGGCACCTTGCTAGGTCGTAGCAAATGACGTAGCTGAAGGCTATGCTAACTATCGTCTCGGCAAATGAGAGCGTAATTTGTCAGCGAACCATCGCTAGCAAAGTCTGCTGTACAACTGGGGCGAGTGCTAGGACCTCTCTATAGACCTGCCGTGTGGCGGCGCTCGGTCTGCAATCACTGATAGTGGCGACACGCGGGTCCGACGTATACTAACGGACCGCGGCCGATTTAAAGGCTACCACCTAGCAAGTGTGGTGTCTGGCAGTGACACCACAGACGTGGTGATGAATTTGGTCGACAAGTGATAGAGCGGATTCAAAGTGTAAATTATTTGGTTGCTGCAGATGGGTGGTACCACAGATTTTGCTACAGAAAGTTCTTTCACCGTGTTTCAGCTACTGGACAGAAACGAGGTTACCGACCTGCAACCCAAGTAGATGAAGGCATGGAGGCTATATTTGCCTACCTGGAAACCAATACAGAAGAATGTCAGTTTTCTATGGACGATCTGTTAGAGCAAGTACCCACATCACCTCGTCCTGATTTTCGAACCGTCAAGGCTCGGCTTTTCCAGAAATATGGTGACGATGTGCTGATAGCTGAAACAGCTTCAAAGCCAGCAGTCGTATGTTTCAAGAATGTTTGGCACCAACTACTCAGTGAAAATTGGTATACCAAAAGAAATTCAGATCCTCAGCAAGAAAGCCTACGAGTCGTCAAAGCAGCTGCAAATATCATATTAGACGATATAAGATCAGTAGTGTACGATGTAAAACAGTACCCTCCCTCTCATAATTTTTTATGTAATGTAGAGTTGTCATACCAGAGTCGGTAAAATTAATCTTTGAAACTATAATTTTGAAACACAAGCGGTCTCCCAGAAAATGGGGGAAAATATGTGTTTCTCTTGCTCATGCACTCATAAGTGCTGCGAGGCCACGTTCATTTATTTCATCACTTTTGACTGCTATTAGTGCATACTTGTACCGGAAGTTTGGCTCAAAACATCTCATCCAGGTTTTGTCTTCCCTTGGCTTTGCAGCATCTTATACGGAAGCTGCCCTATTGGAAGTGTCTTCAATCCTTCAGCTTGACAACGAAAGACAACAAAATGATGCATTTTGGCAATTTGTGTTTGATAATGCAGATTTCAATGTAAACACCCTAGATGGAACTGGTACTTTTCGTGCAATGGGAGGTATAATGTGTGTTACTCCTCATGATGCATTGCTTCCTCAGAAAAATATTAAAAACTTGAATCATCGTCCCTCAGCTCAACTTGTTAGTGAAGCCGGAAAAAATGACATACAGACGTTCCACAGAACACAAGTTGGAGGGCTGAAGGCTACAAAAATTGAAGATTTGGACATAATTGTTCCTGCAAAAGGTGAGATCGTCATCTCAACAGCGGAAATTACGTGGTTATATTGTAAATGGTCTCAGAATGCAGTTGTTTCAGGATGGAATGGTTACATGGAACGCTTCACGGCAGGCAAAGAATATGAACGTTCTAAAATAAAGTGTCTTCCATTTCTTAATTCATCACCAACCCATTATGACACCATATATACTGCTCTGATGATAGCTAGAGATGCATGTTAAAGGCATAATCAGACTACATGCTTTGTCACATTTGATCAGCCTCTGTATTGGAAGGCAAGGGGTATTGTGGAGATTGACCTTCCTGAATTTCATATTGTGGAGGTCCGACTTGGAGGTTTCCATTTCCTTATGTCGTTCATGGGATGTATCGTTATGATCGTGGATTAAAGGACTTATTTGGTGTAATATTCGCTGAAAACAGCGTTGAAAAGATTGTGTCAGGACATGCATATTCCAGGGCTGTGCGAGCACATTTATTGTGTCGCCTTGCTTTGGCCTGACTAGTGTGGGATCACATTGAGCCAACAGAAGATGAACGTGGGACATTGAATGACTTATCTTCTCCTTGTGCTGAGTCAGAACTGTCAGTTGGCCAGGATGTTAGTGTTCTCAGGGAACAAGTCATAAAAAAATTTGTAACTGCCCTGAAAACGATTGAAAGTAAGGGACCCACAGCAAAATTATGGGTTCAGTACTACAAGATGGTCACTCTCATGAAACAATTTATTGAAGCGGATCGATCAGGCAATTGGAAACTTCATCTTGAAAGCGTGCGAAAAATGCTTCCCTACTTCCATTCAGCTGGACATTTTAGGTAAAGTGGGCACCTCTACTTACAGGTTATTTTGAGACTCGAGGAAAAAATGGATTTATCAGAATATGAGAAATTTACAACGAAAGGACATTTTACAAACAGGCGCTCAGAAAAGTATTGGTCAGGGGCTCCTTCTGACATGACTATACAACAAACATTGATGAGAACCACGAAGAGTTCTGGAGAACTTACTTCTGGCCAAGGAATTACGGATAGTGTACTAAACAGATGGACATTGGGTATGATTCACTTGCAGAACATTTGTGAAGAAATTGAGTCGTATTGCGAAGTGAGCGCAGTAACATCATAACAGCATGTAGATGCAAGTTGTCCCATCAAACGAGATGGCATAGACTTGCGTAAGCTGCGTGATTGGTTTTCAGTGCACCCTCCCTTCCATGAAAGTGATTTTATAATGTCTATCAGCGGTGGTGTTGCCGGAACGGAGGATGTTAATTGTCATATCTGTCACAAAGACGGGGAAAAAGGCATGAAAAGAATAGTTGGGGACAATTTCCACGATGTAAAGTTCCGTAGAAAAGATAAAGTTGTGACTCTCCTTTCTGTGTTCAATTCTGTAAAAGGTGGAAGCACTAAACTTACTCCTGTTGATCCTTTAACTCTTTTCCAAAGGATTTGTTCAATTAAACAAAGTGAAGAAGAGTTAAAAGCCTTTCTGAAATATGAACCTGCTCCTTACCCAATGTCCCTATTCTCAGAAAAAGGCATGCGAAAAGTAACCAAATCTTCATTCTACAATGTCTTCGTTCCACTGGAAGATGTGAAGTCAGGTGGAACGAGTAAATTTTTTGTCCTTGATGGAGGGTACCTTATCCACAGAGTGACTTGAACTCGAAATGTTTGCTTCAAGTCAATAGCCCAAAGCTATGTTTCTTACCTGCAACGCCATTTTGGATCTCAATTTGCTATTGTCTTTGATGGGTATCCATGTGAGGGAGACAAATGTAGCACAAAGAGTGCTGAGGGGATTCGTAGGTCCAAAAAACATTCTTCGGTTGACGTTGTGGTTGAATCAAAGATGACGAACCAAGTCCCTCAGGACAATTACTTCTACAACGAACGAAACAATATGCGTTTGACCACACTTCTTAAAAAGGAATTTCTGGAGTGCAGCATTGAAGTGCACCAGGCACAAGAAGATGCTGACGTTATGATTGTAACATCTGCCATTTCAAGAACCAAAGAGTTGGGAAGTGTTGTCATTGTAGGAGAAGATGTTGACCTGCTTTTGTTCATGGCCGATTTGGGGCAAGGCATTGAAAACTTATTTTTCTTAAAGCCAGGAAGAGGAAATGCAGAAGACAAGTGGTTTTCCACTGCATCTTACAAGTTTGACAGTGAATATACTCTGTTCACTCACGCCTTTAGCGGATGTGATACGACATCCCCTTTCTTTGGTCAAGGAAAAATTAAGTGCTGCAATGTTGTTGCGAAAAATGAACACCTAACCTCAGCGCTTTGCACGTTCAATAAACCACATGCTACACGTGAATAAATAATAACAGCAGGAGAACAGGTTACTATCGCATTGTATAGTGGAGGTGTCAGCAGTTCCCACACACTACACCATTTGCGGTACCAGCCATATGCCAAGTCTGCCACAAAAAGCAAACTGAATCTTGCACGGTTGCCACCTACACAAGATGCTGCACAACATCATTCGTTGCGGACTTACCAACAAGTCCAAGGATGGATGGGAAACTGGAAACCTCCTGAGAAATGGGGCTGGAATCACAGTGACCACGGTCCAATACCCGTTATGAGCCAAGATCCAGCACCTGAAGCGCTTCTTCACGTTGTTTCATGCTCACCCAAGCTGAACTGTGGCGGAGCGTGCTCCTGCAGAAAAGCGGGTTTGAAATGTTCTTCAATTTGCAAGAAATGTATTGGGGTCAACTGTGAAAACGTGCCAAAATATTTATATGAAGACAGTGAAGAAGATGTTATGGAGGATGTTGAGGAAACCGCTGACAAAATCAACGAACTTGCTGAGGCTGACTCGCTGTTTAAAGAAGAGGTCAATCTGGGGTCAACTCTATGTACAGACCGTGAATCCGTAACTCAAGATATTTCTGGTGACACTGAGGAAACTGGCCCATCAGAACGTTGGAAGTGATGCTCATATCTGTCTCAAGTGCGCTAAAGTGCGATATTACAAGTACTACATACCCAGAACTGTCAACATTTTTTAGTAACTGACAATGCATTTTAATTGTAATAAAGCTACTTATTTTTAATGTCAACTGTGTGGCTTTTATACACAAGAATAATTACCTACCTAATTAGGGTGTGTATTGCAATTAATAGTAATTCAGTATCCTGAGACAAATTATATTGTGTGCGTGCTTGCGCGCCCGCGCATGTGTGTGTGTGTGTGTGTGTGTGTGTGTGTGTGTGTGTGTGTGTGTGTGTGTGTGTCTTAATGATGTATTTTTATATTTATAGTTTTGCAAATACCAGGGCTCAGGTGGCTCATAGTGAACTTCAGGTAGTGATGTAAGAATCACAATAGTTGGGTTCCCAGCAATCCTCACGTTGCATATAAAGAAATTGAATACCTGAAAGTGAGGTGGTAAATTCCAACATATAACATGATGTATAACGTATATATAGTACACAAACAATAACTGAAAATATAGCGTTCAAAAATAAGGTATCTTGCCACTATGCTCAAAATTTGAAAAATTGGTATTTTTTGAGGCGCTTTAGCGCCTTAGATATTGGGAGTAGAAAAAATGGCACGAATCAAATTTGTAGAGAATTTTGTGCTCTTTAAAAAGTAAAATAGACGTTAAAGCGATAGGAGCTAAAAAACTGTGATATTTTGAAAAAAACTGAAAAAAGGCCGAAATAATCCAAGTGTTTTGACTGCCGAAAGTTTTCCCAAGCGAAATTTTGTTGGCAAAACTCGGTTTTCTAATCTTTCCAACCATATGAACGAGTTGAAAAAATAAACTCTTCTACCCCACCTTCTGCTATGTATATCTGCCATTTGACTGGGCTAAAGTGCTACTATGAGATGGAGAAGTTGTCACAGGAGAGGAACTAGTTGCCGGCCGCAACATATCAGTCAGAAGATTGATGACCCAAAAGAATAAAAGGATCTGATATATAAAATACCTTTGCACTGAATTACGCCTTCTTCGGTACAGACTATTTATATTGTGTAAGAAAGACTGCTACGACATCGTTACTGCAGTTAATTTTGCATCAATCGCTGTCCGGCTTGCTGAACATCACATATCCACCAGACACAATGCAATACGATACAACAATCATTTTGTCTACTGCAGATCATTCCGAGATTCCAGCGGTGAAGAGTCCTTCGACATACTGCATCGCTGGAAATCTTATTAACCTTTACAGCGGCTATCAATTGGGAAACGCATGGAATCCCATTGTTTTCACGAATTTATTTCAGCGAAGACGAGAGAGTTCGGAGAGAGCTATGGCGAGCCGCAATCGCTCGTACTGCTGAGTTTCATATTTCCATCATTAAGTGCGCTGCCTGCTAGCACCGTGGTCGGTCTTGTCCTCGCTTCATCATTCTCGGAAGACACGCAGCACGCTTATAAATAGTTCGGGGTGGACAGCCTATGTTATGTCCACTCGGAAGACACACAGCACGCTTATAAATTGTTTGACGTGGGCAGCCGACGTCAGCTTTCGACGACTCACCTGTAAACGACAGGGGTGCTCCCAGCTAAAATACTGAGCGTGGTAGTGGATGATAGTTTTATCTTCTAAAGATGCACGTACAGTGGGACGTGCTACATCAGTAGCATCTACATCTACATTTATAGTACACAAGCCACCCAACGGTGTGTGGCAGAGGGCACTTTACGTGCCACTGTCATTACCTCCGTTTCCTGTTCCATTCGCGTATGATTCGCGGGAATAACGACTGCCGGAAAGCCTCCGTGCGCGCTCTATTCTCTCTAATTTTACATTCGTGATCTCCTCGGGAGGTATAAGTAGGGGGCGCAATATATTCGATACCTCATCCAGAAACGCACCCTCTCGAAACCTGGACAGCAAGCTACACCGCGATGCAGAACGCCTCTCTTGCGGTCTGCCACTTGAGTTTATTAAACATCTCCGTAACGCTATGACGCCTACCAAATAACCCTGTGACAAAACGCGCCTCTCTTCTTTGGATCTTCTCTATCTCCTCTGTCAACCCGACCTGGTACGGATCCCACACTGATGAGCAATACTCAAGTATAGATCGAACGAGTGTCTTGTAAGCCACCTCCTTTGTTGATGGACTACATTTTCTAAGGACTCTCCCAATGAAACTCAACCTGGCACCCGCCTTACCAACAATTAATTTTATATGATAATTCCACTTCAAATCTTTCCGCACGCCTACTCCCAGATATTTTACAGAAGTAACTGCTACCAGTGTTTGTTCCGCTATCATATAATCATACAATAAAGGATTCTTCTTTCGGTGTATTCGCAATACATTACATTTGTCTACGTTCAGGGTCAGTTGCCACTCCCTGCACCAAGTGCATATCCGCTGCAGATCTTCCTACATTTCGCCGCAATTTTCTAATGCTGCAACTTCTCTGTACACTAAAGCATCATCCGCCGCGAAAAGCCGCATGGAACTTCCGACACTATCTACTAGGTCATATATATATATATATATATATATATATATATATATATATATATATATATATATATATATATATATATATTTTGTGAAAAGAAATGGTCCCATAACACTCCCCTACGGCACGCCAGAGGTTACTTTAACGTTTGTAGACGTCTCTCCATTGAGAACAACATGCTGTGTCCTGTTTGCTAAAAACTCTTCAATCCAGCCACACAGCTGGTCTGATATTCCGTAGGCTCTTACTTTGTTTATCAGGCGACAGTGCGGAATTGTATCGAACGCCTTCCGGAAGTCAAGGAAAATGGCATCTACCTGGGAGCCTGTATCTAATATTTTTTCGTTCTCATGAACAAATAAAGCGAGTTAGGTCTCACACGATTGCTGTTTCCGGAATCCATGTTGATTCCTACAGAGTTGATTCTGGGTTTCCAGAAATGACATGATACCCGAACAATAAACACGTTCTGAAATTCTACAACAGATCGATGTCAGAGATGTAGGTTTTCAGTTTTGCGCATCTGCTCGACGACCCTTCTTGAAGACTGGGACTACCTGTACTCTCTTCCAATAATTTGGAACCTTCCGTTCCTCTAGAGACTTGCGGTACATGGCTGATCAGATCAAAGACGAACTCAGGGTAGTTACCAGCGCAGTATCTATGGAACATCAGTTTTTTTGTGGTGGGGAGAGACGCGGGGGCGGGGGCAGGCATTTAGTACCATGTCCAGATCATGGTGGAACATTAACCACTCTTGTTAAAACATAAAGTATTTCTAATTTATTTTAATCATCAGTATTTTGACCGGTTTGTTGCGGACGACATGAATTTCTCACCTTTACCAACCTCTCCATCTTAGAGTAACACGTTCGATCTACGACGTCAATTATTTGCTAGACATAATCCAATCTCTGTCTTCCTCTACAGTTTTACCCTCTATATCTCTCTCTAGTACGATGGAAGTTAGTCCCTAATGTCTCAAGAGATGTCCTGTTGTCCTCTCCCTTCTTCTTGTCCGTGGCTACCGCATATTCCTTTCCTCGTCAATTCTGGACACAACCTCGTCATTCCTAACTTATCAGTTCACCTAATTTTCAACATTCATCCGCCGCAACACATCTTTAATACTTCGATTCTCTTCTGCTTTCCCACAATCCAGCTTTCACTGCCATATAATGTTGTGCTCCAAACGTACGTCCTCAGAAATCTCTTTCTCAAATAAGGTATATGTTTAATACTAGTAGACCTCTCTTGGCCAGAAATACTCTTCTTGTCTGTGTTAGTCTACTTTTTACGTCCTCCTTGCTTCATCCGTCATGGATTATTATTTTGACGCCTAGATACCAGAGTTCCTTAACATCATCTACTTCGTGATCATCGACGCTGTTGTTTTCTCAGTGCCCTCATTTCTGCTGAAACACGTACGTATTCAGTAGCAGCGATGGCGAGGCACGACAGAATCTCTGACCAGAGAGTTATTTATCGTTGCTAGTCTGCGCTTGACCGCGCGAGAGTTCAGTGCAGTTGCGGTCGAGTTGCGAGAGAGTAGTTGCATGTAGGGAGTCAGTGCTAGTACCGCGCGAGAGACAGTCGGAGTTGTGTGTGAGGAGTCGGCGGGCGTCGACATGGGTCTCTGGTCAAGATTCAGAACGAGGTATATTTTTAAATAAGGTAATGAAGCAGCATTGCGCTCATCTGATAATGTAATGTATCTTAACTGTAATTAATTTGTTCAAGAATCGCCCCAATAATAATTTTGTTTTCAAACCAAGCATTTTTAAGAAAATAATCATTTGAGTTGAAAGAAAGTTTCCCATGCATTTCCTTAAAGAAAAGTTTCACTTAAATTCAAAGTTGCACAGGGCCTAAGATCGACATTTCGGTGTATTTGCGTTTTCATTGTCACTGAGACTTCATTTTTTTTTATTGAATTGACTTTCATTCTTGTGGGGAGCTTACACATGCTCAGATTGCTAGTTCACACATTTATTGTCATTGACTTACATTTTTGTGGGGAGGTTACACTTGGCGACATCCGGTCCAGGATCGTATTTCTTTGGGAATCTTCTAAGAAACAGTCAGATATCTGCTCTTATTTGCTTAAATATAATTAGCATTTGGCGCAACGCTTTTACTAATTTTATGACTTTCTTTCCTCAAATCATCGGCAATTCGTTCCTCTGTTGTATTTGTGTGTTGCTTTTGCCTTGTGCTTATTTGTTTTGTGAATAATTTTGGCTATTGTAAAAATGCCGCGAAAGACTGTGAATAGTGTATCGCGAGGTATAATGAACGAAATAACCGACTTAAACAGCTTCACCGATAGTACTTGTGATACGCAGTGTAATGATGACAATCCTGCGTTCACTGACAATCAGTGCGTTCCAACCATTAATAATGATGTATACCTTAATGATGAACAAACGAACTCGATTGTGTCTTCTGTTGATTTGACGACAATCGATGACGCGGGGCGTTCTGTTGTAATGAGCGCTGCCCAGCTTAACACACCCGGTTTGGAAAATTGAAGTGACGAACAGACAAATTTTTCTAATGAAAATGAACAAGATACTCAAAGTAGGACGGATTTAATTAATTCCGAAATAGTAGCCGACAGTGTACATTCGACTGGCAAACCTTTTTGTAAATTACAGGATGACCAAATGGTCACACAAAACGCGACAATTGCAGGTACGCAATTGCAGGTACGCAATCAAACAGCACAGAGAATGCAACAGCTACTTTTGGCTTGGATCAAATTATGGCGATATTGTTTCAAGTTAATGAAAAACAAAACGAGAGTGTCAAACAACAATTTAATGAAATTAGTAAAAAACTAGACAATAATGATGAAAATTTCAAACAACTTAATGAAAAACAAGACAACAACTCCAAACAGTTAAATGAAAAATTAGACAACAATTCTAGACAGCTTAGTGAACAGATCCAACAGCTTAATGAAAAACATGACAGCCTTAATGAAAAATTAGACAACAATTCTAGACAGCTTAGCGAGCAGATTACAGCCGTTGCCGTTCAGTGTCATGATACTAAGGAACAGTTACGTGAGGAAATTGAGGCTTGTTCAAAGAAAAGTAGCGAAGAAATTAGATCTGTTGCTCAAGAATTAAGGGATATGCAAACAGTTACAACAGAAACACTTAGAGAAGAAATTAGCGCAGTCGGTAAACAATGCTCTGAAAAGGCTACACAATTACGCGACGAGTTTAAAGCGATGACAGCAGAACTTTCGCGGACAATGGATGCAAAGATAGACGCGAAATTCGAGCAACAGTACACACAGATTGACGAACGTTTTAACCTTCACATACAAAACAGTGATACGCGTTTCCGCAAATTTATTCAGGATCAAAATAAAGTAAAACGTCAAGTCATGGAAACAATCACTGCACAGAGACAAGAAGACTAACGTAAAATGTTTGCGAAGGCAAAAACATATGTAGACAACAATATTGCTAGAGTGTCCGACGAAATTAATACCGTCAAACAGTCGAACACAGAATTACGTGACGAAATTTCCGATCTTAAATTAAAAACAGACACATACACAACAGATTTTCAAACAGTGACCGACAGACTCGAACAATTAGAACTAACACAGGATTCCGATGTCGTTAAAGCTGACGTTAAAAAACTGAACGAAACTACACGTAAATTGCAAAAACAGATTAATGCCTCAGACACTAAAACCGATGATCAGGTAAAAATACTGACTGAAAAATGTGATGAATTGGCCAGTCGTATTGATGTTATTGAAAGTAATAATGACAATAAATCAGACGATACTGCACCGACTTCGTTTAACCAAACACCTGAATTCCAAAATTTACAGCAGACAATCAATGAGATCGATTCGTCTAATAACACATTGCGTAGAAAATTGTCAAGTTTACAGCAAGAGGTAACAGAGATAAAAAATATTTCAGTTAATAACACATCACAGCAGGTGCCACTTTGCGAACACTTGTCAGACTCACGCAGTGCGTATAATTTAGGTAATCAACAGAGAGTATACGACTTAGATTCCGAACAGACACAGACAAATAGATTCTCTTACAATCATGAACCTGTTCCATCATACAGAGACGATAATTTTGATTACAAACATTTTCTGCCAGTGAGAAAATTTAAAGTGTTTAAAAATGACAGAACACAGATTCATCCGCTAGAGTGGATACAACAATTTAGCTTTGCTTTTCCACTGACTTGGCCCGTAACGCACAAACTTGAATTTATTTGCAGTTTTTTGGAAGGCGAACCGGCAACTCGTATGAGACCGATCGCGAGACAATGTTATTCAGTAGAAGAATTTCAGAATGCTTTTCTGTCAGCGTATTGGTCGAAGACGACACAGCGCGGAATTAAAGATCAGTTAATTAGCTTACCAAATTATGAGAACTCAAATTTTCCCAGTGTGACGCAATTTTTTGAGCACATGGTGCAACAAAACCAGTATTTAAGTGAACCCTATAGTGAATCTGCACTCATTCACTTATGTATCTCTAAATTACCACGATCATTAAGAGTGTCACTTTTAACAGGTCAGCAAAAAGGAAATATTTTGGCATTCAGGGATCTGCTGCAGCTTTTAAAAGTGTAGCAATCAGACTATTCTTTCGTAAACAAAAATTTTTCATATAATAACCAAGGTCAACAAACATACAGTAATTACGATCAGTCACGTAATTTCAGTAGTAAAAGTAACAGACGCTTTAGGAATGACAACCACCAAAACTTCAATAACAGACAAAATTACAATTATCAACATCGTCAAAATTGTCAGCAACAGGAACCACATTTTTGTAACAATAGACGTTTTCCACCACAACAGCATGAAAGTCAACCGGTTAGCATACCTAACCAACAATGTTATGCACAAGGTCAGCCAAGCTTTAATGTTTCGCCGCGTGCACGTATAGTCCCTGATACAACAAATAGTAATGCACGGCAGCAAAGAAGCAACTATGTAGAGAAAACACAGTATTTTAATTCCTATCGCAATGCACCGTATAGGAATGACTATCACGACAGACGTAAAAACAATGAGCACAATTATCAGCGTACGTATAATAACAGTCGGTCCTACCAGCAGCAAAATGATCAGCAACAACATATTCTGATGAATGAACCCGACAGTAGGTATCATCCAGAGCGTAATACGTCTGGAAAAAATAATAGAACAGTTGAAATAGTCGAAATGCCACAGAATCGTCCTGACAATAATAACACGTCAGATAGAATTTGACTAGATACAGTACAGATCGCATCTTGCAGTAACACAAGCACTACTTTAGACACGCAGAATGCTATTCACGAAAATGTAATTACTTTTGACGATGTCAGAGACACTCTCTTGCAGGAAAGACCAGTTGTTCAGAAAACCATTTCACATCCTGTCATCGAAATTGAAATTGGTTCATCGAAATTTTCAGCAGTAATCGGTTCCGGATCACCTATGTCAGTAATAAATGAAGAAACTTTTAACGAGTGTAACAAAGAGAATACCTATCCCACATTACCATTAGGCAAAACGAAAGTGATGGTTCAAATGGTTCAAATGGCTCTGAGCACTATGGGACTCAACTGCTGAGGTCATAAGTCCCCTAGAACTTAGAACTACTTAAACCTAACTAACCTAAGGACAACACAGACATCCATGCCCGAGGCAGGATTCGAACCTGCGACCGTAGCTGTCGCGCGGTTCCAGACCGTAGCGCCAGAACCGCTCGGCCACAAGCGGCCGGCAAAACGAAAGTGGGAGGAGCAGTATCGAGTAAAGGAGTAGACGTTAAATTACAGACGCATTTATCATTTTGTATTGCAGGTCACACATTTCACTCAAATTTTTGGATTGTTCCTTTATTGACAACAGACGTTATTTTAGGTACTAATTTTCTTGTACAACACGACGCAGTGGTTGATTTTCAGAATTCCTATTTCATGTTGAAGGATGAAAATGTGCAATTGGCTTTAGAATTTCAGCACTCATTATCTGCGGAAGAACAAACAGTTAATCGCACAGAGGTCATTTCCGCAACACGTAACATAGACTGTAATTCCGCATTGTTCACAGACACGTACGTACATAACTATAATACTCCAGACGAAGCTGACTACGACGTAATACAGATGATTACTGATAAAGTTAAACAAAGCAGTGCAAATACAGACGACGAACGCACGCAACTACACAAAATTCTTTTACAGCAAGCTCCAGTTTTCGACAACATTCCTGGTACTATGTCCGGTTTTATGTATGAATTTCAAGTCTAACAGCACGACACATTTAAAGCTAAGCATTATCCTATTCCATATATCCACAGAGAACAAGTTAAAAAAGAATTGCAAGATATGCTCGACCAAGGAATTATTGAACCAGCAGTTAGTCCGTACATAAACCCGCTACATATTATTAAGAAAAAAGATGGCTCACTTCGCCTCGTACTTGATTCACGTCACATTAATGACATAATTATTAATGAAACAGATCGACCTCAGACACTAGAGGAACTTTTACAGAAATTTCACGGTACTGCTATTTATTCTACATTAGATTTGAAATCGGGATTTTGGCAAATTCAACTTCATCCGAACTGCAGAAAGTATACAGCTTTTCTTTGTTTTGGTGACTGTTATCAATTTTGTAAATTACCATTCGGCTTAACTATTTCTTCAGCAGCTTTTATTCGCGGTTTGAACACAATACTTCCGACAGAACTTAAAGACAGAATTACGACGTACGTAGACGACATTCTTATTGTAGAAGCTAACTGGTCTGAACACAATATGATTCTTGAACGACTGTTACATACTTTTCGTGCACAAGGACTCACAGTTAATCTCAGTAAATCGCACTTTGGTAAAACTTCTATAAAATTTCTTGGACATGTGATTTCAGCAGAAGGCATTACGCCTGATCCGGAAAAACTTCAAGCTCTACGTGACATTACTGTTCCTACAATGAAAAAACAATTACGCCGCTTTTTGGGATTAATTAACTTTTTTCGTAAATTTATTCATCATTCTGCTTTAGACACACCTAGATTATGCCAATTGACAGGTAAAAACACTATTTGGTCATGGGATAAGCAAGCACATTCTGAATTTATGAACCTGAAACATGCTCTGTTGAATGCTCCACTTTTATCGCACCCAGATCTTACCAAAAATTTTTCCATTGCCACCGACAGTTCCAACATCGCTTTAGGCGTACACATTTTTCAGGAAATTGAAGAAGATGGCTCTACAGTAATCAAAAACATCGCATTTGCAAGCCGCATTCTGTCACCTGCTGAACGAAATTATTCCGTTACAGGACTGGAAACGTTATGTGTTGTATGGGCTTTTACGAGATTTCGGCACTTTCTTTATGGCAGACATACCACCGTTTACACAGACCATAGAGCTATACAATTTTTACTTTCGGCTAAATTCACACACGATAGGTTAAGTAGATGGAAACTTTACCTTCAGGAATTTAATTTTACAATAGTTCACATTCCCGGCACACAAAATGTTATAGCAGACGCACTATCTCGTTCTCTCAGCAACAATCAGCAAGACATCGCAACCAACTTCTGCGAAGCAAATTTCAGCGTTATGTACATTCAGCAAGTTGCATTTGAAAATTTTATTTCGTCGTCATTACAGGACATAGCAAAGGAGCAAAGTAAAGACAATGTGTGGAAAGAAATTAAACACCTTTGGCAAGATAAGAATAATGTTACGATTAGAAACCATTATACTGTACGCAATGACATTCTATTTCGCCGCTCTCCTCCTGACAGCAACAATTGGTTATTATGCATTCCTGACGAACTGGTTAACAAATTAATCTGGTTCACTCATTTAAGTTACGCACATTACGGCGCCAGAAAATGTTTTCTTATACTGAGACAGAACTGTTATTTTGCCAACATGGAGAAACGTATACGACGAGTTTTAGCGTCATGTAATATTTGCCAGAAAGCTAAGTCAGACACCACTTCACATATTCCTACATTATATCCCATTATACCTGTTAAATTAAGACATATGGCCGCAGTAGACATTTTTGGTCCAATTCTGAGAACTAACAGAGGTTTTTGCTACATCTTTGTCGCTGTTGAACTCACTTCAAAATTTGTTACTTTCACTCCGTTACGCAAAGCTACTGCTAAAAACTGTTTCGAAAGCATTTGTAAAACATTTTCTATTTCATGTAGGGCATGTGTTGAAAGTAATTTCCGATAATGGATCACAATTTCGTTCTGCTATATGGACACGCATGTTACGAGCTAGAAACATTTCTCCGATCTACACTCCTGGAAATTGAAATAAGAACACCGTGAATTCATTGTCCCAGGAAGGGGAAACTTTATTGACACATTCCTGGGGTCAGATATATCACATGATCACACTGACAGAACCACAGGCACATAGACACAGGCAACAGAGCATGCACAATGTCGGCACTAGTACAGTGTATATCCACCTTTCGCAGCAATGCAGGCTGCTATTCTCCCATGGAGACGATCGGTGAGATGCTGGATGTAGTCCTGTGGAACGGCTTGCCATGCCATTTCCACCTGGCGCCTCAGTTGGACCAGCGTTCGTGCTGGACGTGCAGACCGCGTGAGACGACGCTTCATCCAGTCCCAAACATGCTCAATGGGGGACAGATCCGGAGATCTTGCTGGCCAGGGTAGTTGACTTACACCTTCTAGAGCACGTTGGGTTGCACGGGATACCTGCGGACGTGCATTGTCCTGTTGGAACAGCAAGTTCCCTTGCCGGTCTAGGAATGGTAGAACGATGGGTTCGATGACGGTTTGGATGTACCGTGCACTATTCAGTGTCCCCTCGACGATCACCAGTGGTGTACGGCCAGTGTAGGAGATCGCTCCCCACACCATGATGCCGGGCGTTGGCCCTGTGTTCCTCGGTCGTATGCGGTCCTGATTGAGGCGCTCACCTGCACAGCGCCAAACACGCATACGACCATCATTGGCACCAAGGCAGAAGCGACTCTCATCGCTGAAGACGACACGTCTCCATTCGTCCCTCCATTCACGCCTGTCGCGACACCACTGGAGGCGGGCTGCACGATGTTGGGGCGTGAGCGGAAGACGGCCTAACGGTGTGCGGGACCGTAGACCAGCTTCATGGAGACGGTTGCGAATGGTCCTCGCCGATACCCCAGGAGCAACAGTGTCCCTAATTTGCTGGGAAGTGGCGGTGCGGTCCCCTACGGCACTGCGTAGGATCCTACGGTCTTGGCGTGCATCCGTGCGTCGCTGCGGTCCGGTCCCAGGTCGACGGGCACGTGCACCTTCCGCCGACCACTGGCGACAACATCGATGTACTGTGGAGACCTCACGCCCCACGTGTTGAGCAATTCGGCGGTACGTCCACCCGGCCTCCTGCATGCCCACTATACGCCCTCGCTCAAAGTCCGTCAACTGCACATACGGTTCACGTCCACGCTGTCGCGGCATGCTACCAGTGTTAAAGACTGCGATGGAGCTCCGTATGCCACGGCAAACTGGCTGACACTGACGGCGGCGGTGCACAAATGCTGCGCAGCTAGCGCCATTCGACGGCCAACACCGCGGTTCCTGGTGTGTCCTCTGTGCCGTGCGTGTGATCATTGCTTGTACAGCCCTCTCACAGTGTCCGGAGCAAGTATGGTGGGTCTGACACAACGGTGTCAATGTGTTCTTTTTCCATTTCCAGGAGTGTATATATCCAGGTACCATGCTTCTTCGAACCCTTGTGAACGATTAATGAAAGAAATTGGTAAACTGTGTAGAATATACTGCCACAAAAGACATATTGATTGGGACACACACATATTCTCATCCCAAGATGTAATTAATTCCATACCAAATGAATCCACTATGCTATCTCCGTCTGTTATACTGAAAAATGCTGAACCACCTAACAAAATTAAAGAATTAGTATACTTTCCTTCATCTCGTTGATTACGACACCATGAAATAATTAACATTGCGCTGAACAACATTAAACGTGCCGCAGAGCACCGGAGGAGACAGCAAAAACAGGTTTGTACACGCCGTGACTTTCACCTTGGGCGGAAGATATTAGTACATACACACTATTTATCTAGCAGAATAAAAGGTAAGTGGAGTAAATTTGAACTTCTATACGCAGGTCCATATCGGATTCGCAGCATTCCTCACCCCAATGTTGTACACGTCGAAACTTTGAGAACCAGGAAAAGTAAGGGCAACCACCATGTGTCGAACATTAAACCCTTTATTGAATGAAACCACTTTATGATTTAACGCGCTATGATGCCATTTACTAATTTTATGACCACTTATACAATTATATTCACGTGATTAATTATTGATGACTATCGTATTTTTTTCTTGGCAAGTGCCCGGCAAGGTAAGGTTAGCAGGTCGCTTTTCTTGTCGTTACACATCAGACCGTGCACATTTTTCCAGATGAACCTACACATTTTATGACTACTTATGCAATTATATTCACATAACTAATTATTGATGATGATCGTATTTTTTCTTGGCAAGTGCCCGGCAAGGTAAGGTTAGCAGTTCGCTTTTCTTGTCGTTACACATCAGACCGTGCATATTTTTCCAGATAAACTTACGTATTTTATGATAATTATGCAATTCTATGCAGTGACGTATTAATTTTATCAAATTCTCTCTCCATTAAAGTCTTTAATTCTCGCCTCTATTAGTTACACTACAAACAAGCTGAACACAACGAACGTCACATTTTGTCTTTCTTATGTATATACAATTGTTTCATGTTCGGTTTGTATGCAATATGAAATGGTTAAGACATAGCAAACACCAGTTGACTTTAACATTTTTGCCTTATGATATCTCAATATCGTGACTGTTTTACATGTTTTTTTTTTTTTTTTTTTTTTTTGCTGCTGCATTGTGATATTCTGTGTACATTTTTGCCTCTGAACACTATCTATGTATTTCACATGTTACGTTTTCTGTCATGTTATGCTGTATGCTTAATTATGTCACCATAAACCAGTCATTATTTAGTGAGTATATGATGTAAATGCAAGACATTAATCTTTGTTCATCATTTTCAGAAAGAAATAACGTCTAAAGGAAATAAATTAAACAGAAATGGGAATTTCAACTACGGAATAGACGAAAGAAGATAAAAAACCTCATGAGGAAGAGTAAATGGATCAGAATTAACAAGCATTAACAAGAATATACTATACATCGTAGAATAGCAGTCTTAACTAATTTTTTCTTTCAGAATACAAGGCGACGGATGCAGTCTGTCAGACAGAACTACACATCTTAGTTTTAGTGATGAAATATGCTAGAGATAAGGAATAGTTGTGTAATGAGTAATGAAGTGAATTTTTTTTTGCAGATGATAATGAATGCTGATGAATAATGATGAAGAATATACTACTATGAATAATGAAGTTTTTCTTTACAGGTGATGATAATAATGAAGTTACGATAATATGGATAATGAAGTGATGGATAATGAAGTTTTTTCTTTACAGATGAGGATGATGTTGAAGTTTACGTATTTATGCTATGTAGTTATTTAAGTATTTGTTGCAGTTTGTTTTGACAGTATGTTTTATATCGTATGGTATGATGACTGAAAGTTTTGGAAAGGACAGCTATGGAACACATTTCTTATACACATTTCACTACCTGTTAATTCGAAGTTCACTACTTTTCAGCATAGTATGCGTTTCTTCTTTCAGCTCAATAATCCATTTTGTATTTTTTTTAGGAGAAGCTTTTCATGATACTTACTAAACCTGTTACTTATTAAACCTGTACTAGTACTTGCATTTTTTTCCCCAGTTGTGTCTATCATTTATAAATGTGATCACATATACTTCCTTGTTTCATAACCTTGCTACAGCTGACTCATGACGAATGACGTTACACATTTCCATTTACAGGAACAACCCAGAAGCAATTTTTTTTTCTTTTTCTCTTCTTGCTTTCCCTTATAATTACCCAAAGCAATGCATTGCTAACAAAAAAAATGTATCACCAGTTCCAAATAATGCTACCCATTTAAGAGAGTTCTGAATAATACTAAATGATGAACAATGTTTTGTACTATTCAATACTTGCTGGCGAATGAGTGCCAATAATTAGTGTAACTAAATGAATTATGTTAATACTATGCCATTCATTAGCTCCTATTTTCAATGATGACTTTTGATGTTTTGTAACTGGCCACTGAGTGCCAATAATTAGTGTAACTAAATGAATTATGTTAATACTATGCCATTCATTAGCTCCTATTTTCAATGATGACTTTTGATGTTTTGGTAACTGGCCAATGAGTGCCAATAATTAGTATAACTAAATGAATTATGTTAATACTATGCCATTCATTAGCTCCTATTTTCAATGATGACTTTTGATGTTTTGTAACTGGCCACTGAGTGCCAATAATTAGTGTAACTAAATGAATTATGTTAATACTATGCCATTCATTAGCTCCTATTTTCAATGATGACTTTTGATGTTT
The DNA here is from genome assembly GCF_023898315.1 of Schistocerca nitens. Taxonomy (NCBI): domain Eukaryota; kingdom Metazoa; phylum Arthropoda; class Insecta; order Orthoptera; family Acrididae; genus Schistocerca; species Schistocerca nitens. The sequence continues at coordinate 193,522,703 of NC_064620.1, read as the reverse complement.
TGGTAACTGGCCAATGAGTGCCAATAATTAGTATAACTAAATGAATTATGTTAATACTATGCCATTCATTAGCTCCTGTTTTCAATGATGACTTTTGATGTTTTGTAACTGGCCAATGACTGCCAATAATTAAAAATGTTGTACTATTCAATACTTGCTGGCCAATGAGTGCCAATAATTAGTATAACTCAATGAATTATGTTAATGCTATGCCAATTATTGACTCTCCTTTTCAATGATGACTTCTGATGGTTTATAACCGGACAATAAGTGCCAATGTTCACTATAATCAGTTAATTTTATGAACATTATTCTGTCATACTAAATATGCTTTGTAACAGGCCAAGGACTGCCACTGTTTATTGTAATACGATTACCCATGATGCCAATAATTGCTATATTCAGTTAATTTTATGAACATTATTCTGTAATACTAAATACATGGTACAGAAATGTTCAATAACTGGGCTATGAATGCCGCAAACTACTACTGTACTTCTCAATGAAGACTACTATGTGACTTAATGTCCTTCACCTTCTGAGCTAACTACCCTGAATTACTGCAATATCCATTTGTCCTGTCCATCCTCATCATCATGGATCACCATATTTGGTTTTTGCACCGATTCTACGTTGATGTGCCTTGTAAGAGCGTGGTTGACACGACATGCTGTCCACCACCGTGAGCGATGAAGACGTTATTATGGTTCCACTGTTTGGTGTACCTGATGTACTGCCAAAATGATAACATGGAATATTACTAAGATATTTCAGATTCTTGGCTACGCTGATAAACACTTCTGGGAAAAGAACTTCCGATTGTCTCACTTGATGTTGTACTTCTGTGGAAAGATATGGACTTTCAGTGCAGCTGCGTGTAACCTAAGTGCTACAACCATCACGCAATCCTTCCTATTCCTTTCCTAATTCTTGTAAAATGAAAAAGTCATATACAGTGCGTGTGCATTTCCTTTCATTTGTTAATAAGATCAGTTATCCTGAAATTACTAAAGAGTTCTATAGTGCATGTGCACTTTATTACACTCCTTGATTTGTTTGTTTGTTGTAGAAAAATACTAGAGAGTATTACAGTGCGTGTGCACTCTATACCACTTGTTAATATGATTTGTACTCATTTTGTGATTTGCTGATATGTTCTGAACTACAGTGCGTGTGCACTCTATGCCATTTGTTAATATGATTTGTACTTATTAGGTTTATTTGTCGTAAAAATATTAGATAGTTTTACAGTGCGTGTTCATTTTATGCCATTTGTACTCGTTACGTATACATTTTGTAATTTGATGATATATTCTGAACTACAGTGCATGTCCATTTTTGTCATTTTGTTAACATGATTTCTACTCATTGTATATATATTTTGTCATTCCCTGATATGTTCTGTACTACTGTGCGTGTGTATTTTTGCCAATTGTGAATATGTTTTGTATATATTTTGTCTTTACCTGATATGTTCTAATTAATTAATTAAGAAAAAATTTGTTGCTCATGGCAAGTCCAAATGACTCACCATCGCTGCCAAATTTTTGCCCCCTCTGGTCAAGATTCAGAACGAGGTATATTTTTAAATAAGGTAATGAAGCAGCATTGCGCTCATCTGATAATGAAACGTATCTTAACTGTAATTAATTTGTTCAAGAATCGCCCCAATAATAATTTTGTTTTCAAACCAAGCATTTTTAAGAAAATAATCATTTCAATTGAAAGAAAGTTTCCCATGCATTTCCTTAAAGAAAAGTTTCACTTAAATTCAAAGTTGCACAGGGCCTAAGATCGACATTTCGGTGTATTTGCGTTTTCATTGTCACTGAGACTTCATTTTTTTTTATTGAATTGACTTTCATTTTTGTGGGGAGCTTACACATGGCTCAGATTGCTAGTTCACACATTTATTGTCATTGACTTACATTTTTGTGGGGAGGTTACACTGCTACTCCTCATTACTTTCGTCTTTCTTCGATTTACTGTCAGTCCATACTCTGTATTCATTAGGCTGTTCATTCCAACTCAGCAGATCTAGTAATTCTTCTCCACTTTCACTGAGGATAGTAATGGTGTCAGTGAATCTTATGATTCACCTTGAGTTTTAATTCCACTCTTGTACCTTTATTTTATTTCCGTCATTACTTCTTCGATACACATATTGAACAGAAAGGCCGAAAAGACTCCATCGCAGCCTTACATTCTTTTTAATCCTAGGACTTCGATCTTGGTCTTTCACTCTTAATGTTCACTCTTCGCTCTCGCTGATATTGTGTATGACCTGTCCTTTACTATTGCTTACCCTTATTTTTCTCAGAATTTCTCACATCTTGCAACATTTGAAACTGTCAGATGCTTTTTCCAGGTCGACAAAGCCTATGAGCGTGTCTTCATATTTCTTTAGTCTTACTTCTATTATCATCCACAATGTCGGAACTGCCTTCTTCGTACCTAAAGGAAAATGATCGTTATCTAACACATTTTCAGTTTTTTTCTCCATTCTTCTGTATATTATTCTTGTCACCAATTTGGATGCATGAGCTACTAAAATGATCGTCGCACTTATCACCTTGGGAACTGTGGGGATCACATTTTCAGAAAGTCAGACGTTATACTGCCAGATTCATGCATTCTACACACCAACGTGAACAGTCGTTTTGTTCCGACTTTCCGCCATGATTTTTAGAAATTATAATATAATGTTATCTATTTCTTCTGCCTTACTTGATATTGACTCTTCCAAAACTATTTTAAATTTTAATTCTGGATCCCTTATCTATTCCATATGGACTCTTGATTCTGTTTCTATCACATCATCAGCCAAGTCTTACCACTCATAGAGGCCTGTGATGTACTCTTTAAATAAAAAGCAGGTCGAGGTAAGCACATGTTCGAATAGACATAAGATGTCCACCTCCAACTTAGTTCCTGTAAGTTATAATGTATCCACCGGAGGTACTCGTGTTAACAAAGAGACCACGTCGAAAATCACTCCAGACGTAAAGTCTTCAGTCGTTGTATAATACAGTAATTCCTATTTCAATAGCTGAATTAAACGCTGCCCCTTACCTAGTTAAATTAAGAGTAAATGCCGTGTGTCATCAGCGACTTCATTTAAATCTGTAGTATGCTCTTCGATGCTAAAGCATAATATAATTACTGAGTTAAAATAACAGACTTTCAGTAACTTGATTTGTCAGTTAAGCCACGGAAAAGTAAATTACTACGTCTCATGAATAATGGGATTCGTATGGTGCGTCTCAGTGAACGGTGTCTATTTGCTCACAAATGTCCTACACTGTCTTAGAGCCACAGGAATGCCGAGAATGTGTCCGCAAGTAAACATATGAATTTAAAATCGTTACAATGTCTCTAACGTGAAACATAAGACTGATGAACGTTTATTTAATTCTGAGTTCACGTACTTGTGTAGTTGGTGCATAGATGGAGAAAATAGCACAGAATAACGTGGAAAACTGCATCACATCAGATTTCGAACTAAAGACCACAAACCATGTACTTAATCAAGTAACATAACATTTTGAAAATATGAAATATACGCGGCTCAGTCACATTAACGTGACCACCTATCAAAAGCCTGAATATCAACAGCAATCAGCACGGCTGCAAGAACGAGGCGCCTGCTGCGGAAGCACATACGCAGCAACGTTCGCTGGACGGTGGTGGGACACTGTTGATAACCCCTCGGTTAATCTTGGCGATCAGTTGCCCAACAAATGCACTTGGTTCGGCCACACATATTTCCCCAAGCGCTGTAGGTGCTGCACCACAGTTACCTCGGCGCCGGTTTTGGATAGCGCCATTTTGCCATGTGCGATGCACTTTAATCACTGTTTACAAACTTACGCTATTCACTAATGCTTCCATCTTTGGCCCGAAAGCCGACTATTATGTCTTTTGGACGCCAGATAAATCGTATCGTTTCCGCATTACAATGACTGCACTCTTTTCTGCATCCCTCCAACACCATTTATATACCTCTCACTACTAGTGCTTCCACCTGCCGTCTGTGAGTAGCTATTCCACGTTGGCGTCGAACATAGGCGGTGGTCACGTTAGTGTGACTGGATGGGTATGTTCGGTTTTCCATAACAGTCAAACCTGTTAGCCAATGAATTAGTGTAACAAGTCTTGCGTAATATACCATACCTTAAAATGAAATTACTAGGTAATCCAGTTGCAACACAATTATTTTAAGCTTAGTTTACGTTGTTAATATTCGTGTTCTCATGTCGTGAAATTTTTTGGTATCTGCATCGTTTGGTAGCTACATTGTACCTCTGCTCCTGTATGTACACTAGGAATGAAATTAGCTCTCTCACGATGAGTCACTGCCAAGTAACACAGATCCGTGATACTTGGATCGCACATATTGTTGTGTCCCGCAGTCGGCAGAAAAAGGACTAACAGTCAATTTAAACACACTCTATTATAATTAAAGAAAAAACGCCATCTTGGCATACACAAAGTTTCAGATGCAAGAACAAGGAAACCCACAACTCTTGTGGTGACTAATCAAATAAGGAAACAAGACAATAGAAGAAGAATACTGAACAAAATATACTCCACACAATACAGACTACAGCGTGCTTCTACAATGCTAAGGCGAGTGAATACAATATTAGGCCGATGTAAGTACTGGCCAGAGCTGTTCCTAGTGTTTGGTAAACACTGCCCGTCTGACAGTCTATGTGTGGTTATAAAGCCAGATCAGTGGAGTGCTACATCAGTCATATGAGTTCCGATAGGTGGAACACTGTCACGTGTTGTCTAGCGAAGTAGTTCCGTGTTTATTTCGAATGTCTGTCATTGTTTCTGTCTGCTGGCGATGTACTGCGTGATCAAAAAGTCAGTATAAATTTGAAAACGTAATAAACCACGTAATAACGTAGATAGAGAGGTAAAAATTGACACACATGCTTGGAATGACATGGGGTTTCAGTAGAACCAAAATGCAGGATGACGCTCCACCCCATACTGCTAGACGCGTGAAAGATCTCTTGCGCGCGTCGTTTGGAGATGATCGTGTGCTCAGCCGCCACTTTCGTCATGCTTGGCCTCCCAGGTCCCCAGAACTCAGTCCGTCCAGTTATTGGCTTTGGGGTTACCTGAAGTCGCAAGTGTATCGTGATCGACCGACATCTCTAGCGATACTGAAATTCAACATCCGACTGCAATGCCTCACCATAACTCCGGACATGCTTTACAGTGCTGTTCACAAAGTCATTGCTCGACTACAGCTATTTTTTTGGAATGATGGTGGACATATTGAGCATTTCCTTTAAAGAACATCATCTTTGCTTTGACTTACTTTATTATGCTAATTATTGCTATTCTGATCAGATGAAGCGCTATCTGTCGGACATTTTTTTAACTTTTGTATTATTTTTTTGTTCTAATAAAACCCCATGCCATTCCAAGCATGTGTGTCAATTTGTACCTCTCTATCTACATTATTGCATGATTTATTCATTTTTCAATTTTATACTGACTCCTTGATCACCCCTGAAACGTCCCCTTAGAAATATTATACATGACTGTGCTTAAACTGATACACAATATTTTTAGCACAACGCAATCGGACTTTCAAAAATCCCTACAAAAGAATGGCCCTGACTAACATTAACCTATACCTTTCACAAATCACTTACCTCACAAAAATCTTCGTTACTCAAGCTACTGCAATACAGCGAGCGCCACTACTGCCAGCTAAATAAATGATTCAAACTACTGAAGGCACTAACTACTGATAGGCATAGTTAGCAAATGAAAGATTTTGATAGAGAACAAATAATGTATTTACCTTAATAGTCATAATATATATAGCCGTTCATGACATCCAGTCTTACAAATTTCAAAACTCCGCCATTTGTCTCCCCACATCCACCACTGCTGGCGGCTCACCTCCAACTGTGCAACGCTACGCGCTGTTCACATCCAGCTGCCCAACACTACAATGGCATACAACAATGCAAACTAGCCACAGACTGCACACAGCACATCCAGTGATTTTCATACAGAGCGCTACGTAGCGTTGCCAATAAGAAAACATAAACAGCCTACTTACATAGCCCCCATGCTCCCCACAAAAAATTTACAAATTTTTTGGGCAGTGGCCAATAATGATTTGATAAAATTTTTCATAATTACAATAACAAAGAAATCAAATGCACACACTTATTGATACAATGTTGGTCAATAGCTAAAATTTTCTCACAGTCTATAAAGACGGTCCTGATCATTCATCGCAGTAAAATTGCGGTTTTATTTTTTTTCTCAACGTCTGAGTAGTAAAAGACAATGCACATGGAAGTAGTGGATTTCAATGCCATCTTGAAGAAGTAGTGTTCTCCTTCCAACGGAAAGACAGTGCTGACTCTTGACATGCAGACAGGTAATGGTCCACAACAGAGCAAACCCACAGCAGAGTCAGTCGAAGTTTCGAAGAATATTGGTAGGTAGGCCATCACAGAGTAGACCCACTGTAGTCCTGGTAGAGATTACAGTATTGGTGGGCTATCAAAGATGCAGACCCACTATAGTCCTTGTAGAGATAATGGTATTGGTGGGCCATCAAAGATGCAGACCCACTGTAGTCCTTGTGGAGACGGCCAGCAGCCATCTGTTGCAACTGTACAGGTGCATAATCACCATAGAAGAGTCTTGCGGACAATATAGCAAGTCCATAAACCACCACTTGTGCACTCACAAAGTCTTTTTCTAATTGACCTTAGAACCAGCAATGCTGTTAACGAGTCCCTTGCTGAATTATTAACACACGTGCAAACACTGTCAGTCCCTACTTCTCACATATTGTCCATATACTATGACCAACAGAAACGTGTGCAGTGAAATGTAACTTACAAGTTACTTAATTTGATGAACTGGTGTCAATTACAATTTTATAACATAAGAATACAATAACAAAGGTACAAAATACATCATTAAAGAATGTAACAGTACAGATAACATTTGTAGTAAAACAGGCTTTACAAAAGAATAGAAATATACATATACATCAGTGTTACAAGAACTATGATAGAAGTACATACATAAAAGATCAGAATAACTTTTGAAACATCACCTTCACATGTGAGCAACAAAACAGAATAAATAATGTCCAAACATCTTTACAAAGTAAATAACATAGTATTAGAAAAATTCTACAACATAGCTCATCAGCTAAACACATAAAGACAGAAAAAACACAAGTACACAAGGGTACACAAATGTATAGAGGGATGACACAAAAGGAAAGGACAGGGTTTGTTTTAGTGCAGTATTTTGCATGGAGATCCCCCTTCGTTCATCATTATTCCCAAAAAGTCCTATCTAAGCCTCCTTTCTATATTCTGTTCACATCCTCTGTCAAAAATAGTTTTTCTCCACTGTACACTACCCTTTTTTTGACAAGACATTTTCTTATAGCCTCTCAATGCATTTCTTCCAATTCATCATAGTTAGTTTCTTATATAGTCTACCCCCTCTTAAGCTAACTTAAATCTACTGAGCTCAGATATATATACCAAGGGACGAGGCAATGCAGCAGCACATAACAAATTAACACAAACAGCAATGACAAAAATTCAAATTGGCAAAGCAAGGAGCATAAATTAGCAAAGCAAATGCAATATTACAACTAAAATAAGGTAATGCGCAGCAAACAACAAAAATAAGTCCGTAGTAAAACTGGCTTAACAGAGTAATACAAAGTCAAATTCAGTAACATCATGCCTGGCAAACAGCAGCAGCAAATGCAATAACTTATATCTAAACATGACAAAGCTCAAGCAGAAAAAATATTACAGTAAAAATTGCCATGTTTAATACCCATGTCACATCTTAACACTAGAGTGATGCATCATGATAACTTACTCTACCAAAAAAATTACCAAGTAGTTGAAAAGAAAATTATGTATGCAGTTACTGTTATTAATCCCTTCTTATTGTTCTTTCCATTCCAAGTGCTTCTTTTTCGAAGAATGTGGATCATAAAATTGTTATTTAATAGATCTGTTGGCAGAAAGTGTTCACATTAACTAATGCATTTAATTTTATAAAACCAGTGTTGCAACACAGCTGGAAACCAGATGCCAAATGAAATAAGCTACTATGTAAAAAGTAAAGCATAAAATAATCATTCAGTAGTCATGAGGCATTTCATAAGTTAGTAGAAGTTCTCTCAATTCTCGTAGAAAGACACTTGTCATAATCAGGTGTGCAGATGTACGAATATTTCCCATCAATTCATAAGCATTTCAGTAAGTAGCACAAAGTATGAGTAATCATATGTTTTCAAATAATGAGCATGTCATATTTGCGATGCTTTCTATAAAGGAATGTCAATAGCGAGGTTAATGGTCTCTTTTTTTTCTGCCTCTGAAAGGCACACACTAATGGCTTTTTCCCAGGCGAATATCGCGCAGCTGGGTGCCCACCATGCATTACGTGAAGGTCACTTAACTTTCCTACCGAAATATTTACGACAGCAGTTTGCGCTACTGTAACAGTCTCATATAAAAAATTTCACAGATCGAGAATTTGCGTTACAAATGTGAAGAAAGAAAATCCTATATATACAACAGTGTCCAAAAAATTTTCAGTGGCATTGTGACACATTCACACATGTACACACATTTCATAATTCTATAGTACTATTCTTGATTTCCAACATCCTTTTCCACAAATCAGAGTGCCTAACCACTACTCATTATTCCTTACCTTATTATACATATACATATTCGTTGACACTTCTTCAATATTTCATCATAAGAAATACGTAGCATAACCAAATTCCTCATATACGGTAGCATCATCTTATTGATCATAAACATACCTCAACAGCATAATACATATCGTCGTCGTAATAATATCATAAAACCTCATTCAATTCTCAAAATCGTTGTAGCTTCCTCCAATAATTTCAAAACCTAAAAAAATTCTCTGCTCATTTCAGTAGTGTCATCTGCCTCAAACGTACTTTAAAAATCATGTTGCCATACCAAATACATCATTCGAAGCTCTCATAGTATCACAATGGTTACAGAAAAATACATGAACAGTTCACAAAGTACAGACAAAATACAATTTCATAAGTGTGAAGTTATCCAACTGTGTAATTACGTAAACATGTGTCACTGACGTAATAAAAGAAATGTTTGTTTCTCTGTTAAATAATCAGATAGCTGTGTAATTCTGTGTTAGAGAAATATGGTACCGATGTGTAAAGTTCTATAAGCAAATACCATATTAGCTAGGGCTCCTTGTGCTTGCCAAACACATGGTACACAAAGTAAGCGTGTACCCCCCTGAGGATTAATGTAATTATACCCTTAGGTGTTACAGATTACAGCAATGGAATGAAATGTATCACGGAAAACTTTCTTTGTAATTCAAAAATCTTTAAAAATAAATGTTTTTAAGTACAAAATCAATCACTGAAATACGTGAACTGATGCACTAAATTGTGCGTCTCGTTGTAAGATAAACTCTTTCATTACTTCAGGGTAAAAATGTGCCAAGTGTCGTTTTTATCGTCGTCCATAAGCAAAGTTCTGTAGAAGTCAATGTACTTACCTCGTACTAAACAAAAGTGAAATGCTATGCGTATAGATATCGTAGTTATTATGTACAGTACCATCATCAAGAAAGTACTTTACTGTAATGTATTGTTGTGCTACGAAAAAGGCTGTCTCATACCCCAAAAGTTAGTACTAAACAGGTTTTACTTTCCAGAAGATTTCAGAAAAACTGTGCAGATACAGCACAAAAGCAATAATATAAATTATGTCACTCATTAGGAGCGCCGTGGTATAATCGTATAGCTGTCATTAAACTAACCACTGTGTCATCTGGTATCTCTCAGAAAGTACTTTAAATCCAGAATGCCTTTTCAGGTAAATCAAAATTTTGCATTAAAATCTCATTAGCAGGGCCAGTATATGTTCTGAGTATGTAAGCCTTATAGTCATTCCGTAATGGTGCAACTAAAATGCAAGAATGTACACACACAAAAACACATTCATAATTACTGTCTTAATATGTTCCTTAGGTTCTAGACTGGATAGTTTATTTTAAAACGTAGTTGCATATTGTTTCTATGTGTGACAAAGAGTACTCGTACTGTGAAGTGAAAAGTTTTATATCAAGCACTAAGTTAAAAAGCAGATTATCTCTCAATAAACAGTTTTACATGTGAAATGTGGTGCAATCCTTTACTCTACCTAGTACACAGAGTTTCAACTTCAACACAATTATTGGTATACGTCGGTAAAGAATACGGGAATTTTTCTTAAGGTTAGTGTCTATGTTATTTGTCTCTGAGCCAGCCGGTGCACGTAGCTGCCTCTGGTGTGAGTCATTGTCTGTCTCTTTGTTGGCGGGCGTCGTTATTGGGATTAGGAGACCTAACGTTTACAGATTCACCTTGTCGAGAGGGCCCTGTCCTGTTTGAATCCCGCCAGTTCTCATGAAATTCAGGTCTGTCGTTTTGTCGGTAGTTTACATAGTTTCTTTTTTTTCGGTTATGTGGTGGAGAATTTCTCCCGGAATTGTAACTGCGCGGTGGACCATTGCTTCTCAAGTTATTCTGTCTCCCTTGATAATAATTATTTTGGTTCCCATATTGTCTGTTTCTCTGATTGTCTCTGTGATAGTCATTGCCACGGAGAGGTGATCTTTCTCTGTAATTCTTACTACTGTGCCAACGGTTGTCATACAGGTGGTGTCGGTTTTGGTCACGATTTACGTTGTAATAATAGCCTTTTCGTGTCCATTTATTATTTCTGTCATAGCGGAAATGTGACGAATGTGACCTGTAATTGTTGTGCTACTATTTTCGCGTTCCGCGATTGTCAGTGTCAATTTCCAATTCTTGTAACAGTCCCTGAAAAGCATCAATGTCGTCTTTGCAACGTCCTGCCAAAATAATATGTCGTAAATGTTCAGGCAATTTGATTAAGCAAATGCGGATGAGTTCTGAGGGGCTGCAAGGGTTTGACAGGTACTGATTCTCGTGCAACATGTCTTCAAAATATTTGACAAGACTGGAAGATTCAGATTGTTCGAAATGTTTCATCAATATGATGCTATGTTTTACTCGGTCTTGTGTAGCTTGAGACCAATATGCTAAGAGAAATGCATGATAAAATTCTCCTTCAATGTGACAATCGTGAATGACCGATCGCATTCTTTCAGCTGGTTCATTCTCTAAGTAACCAGACATAAATTCTAATCTGTGCTGTAATGACCAGTTGGTAGGAAAACAATGAGAGAATTGATGAAGCCACGCTTGTGGATGAATGGCGTTGCCAGAATTCTTAAATGTTTTGAATTTACGTGTAGTAATGAACAGCTTATAGTCAAAATCATCGTGTCGGCGAGTAGCATATCGATCATTGTTACGTCGCGTCGGCGGTTCAATCTCAAAATTCGGTGCACCTTGCCAATTTCTTTCATAATTTCTGAAATGCCCTGTGTTATTATTTTGCGGCTATTCCGTATTTCTAAGTCCCTCTTCCTTTGTTGGAGCGCGAGTGTCCTCTGAAATATGTAATTTTTGTATTACTTGTGCTAACTGATCTTGTAATTCCCGGATTTCTCTTTGGTGTTGCGTATTAATTTGAGTCTGATTTTGTTTGAATTTTCTTAATTTGTTCATACTCTTCAGTGTCAGTGAAGGCTACAGGTCTTGTGTCATTCAGATCATCATCTACCTTTGTAGATAAGTTAGTGAACTAATCTGAAAGTTCGGCTACTTTATCCAATATTGAAATTATTTCCTCTGTGTGTTTTTCTGAACCAAGTTTCAGAGTGTCCATTTGGGTTGAAACCGTATCTACTGTGTCCTAAAAGTTTTCCTGACTTTTTGCAAGTTGCATAACCGAATCGGTAGATGCAAATGAGTCGATTTTAGCTTGCAAGGTCTCATGATTTTCATGAACAATAGTTTGCAGTTCTTTTATGGCTGCTTCGTGATTGTGTAATGGATTTTCATGCCACGAAAAAATAGGTTGAAATGCTCACAAATTTGTGTTTTTACGTCATTACAGGCGTTTTCACATTTAGATTCAATGTTGTGTAACTTTGTAGTTAAATCTTCACATGTTTGTTCAAGAGTTTGTTCCAATGAGTCTAAATTTAGAAGCTGTTGCTGTGTTAGTCTCTGATTTTGTTCCATCGGGTCTAACTGTTGCTGTGTTTGTCTCTGGTGTTGTTCCATTGTGTCTAACTTTTGAAGATTTTGTTCCATTGCGTCTAACTGTTGCTGTGTTTGTCTCTGATTCTGTTTCATTTGCTGCATTAATTGCAATAATAATGTATTAGTGTCTGGAATCTGTTCCTCTATGCTTTTCGGCAGTGCACTTTCACCGGCAACATTTACATTTTGACGAGCAGAAAATGTGTCTTGACTTATTTGAGAAAACGGTGAGGACCCAAAACCTGAGTCTACATTATTTGCAATATTGTGTTCTGTCATTTCGGATTCCTGAGGCGAGCTGTTGCCGACGGATCGATCGATAATGCTTCCCTGTTCACTACTTGTTTCACTGTCTACACCATTATTTGCCGCTCGCTCCATTTCCCTATGCACTATTACCAAATTACTACTTTGAATGCCTGTTACTTCATTACACAGTGGAGCTGATAAGCTACGCTCGTCGTCACTATTATTTCTCAGTTTACTTTGGAGCCTAGTGTTACGTTTTTCACATGCCATTATTGTCACAATATTTCAAACGACAACACAGAAAAGCACAATTTGAAGAGCAAAATAACAAAACACATTAACATAGCATTGAAAAAAATATCTAGTTAATTGTAAGCACAGCTGCGAAATACTTCGTGCAAATCTACATGCATGCCACAACTGTGTACGACAATGAAAAACTACAACTACAAAGGAAATTCTCTCTATAATTAAGCGCTAGCAATAAACAAAAGCTACACTAATTACACATACTACAAGAAAAAGTCAGAAGATTCCAGTGGGGTATCCTGGCAGGGTCGCCATATGAAACGTCCCCTTATAAATATTATACATGACTGTGCTTAAACTGATACACAATATTTTTAGTGCAACACAATCTGACTTTCAAAAAGCCCTACAAAAGAATGGCCCTGACTAACATTAACCTATACCTTTCACAAATCACTTACCTCACAAAAATCTTCGTTACTCAAGCTACTGCAATACAGCGAGCGCCACTACTGCCAGCTAAATAAATGATTCAAACTACTGAAGGCACTAACTACTGATAGGCATAGTTAGCTAATGAAAGGTTTTGATAGAGAACAAACAATGTATTTACCTTAATAGTCATAATATATATAGCAGTTCATGACATCCAGTCTTACAAATTTCAAAACTCCGCCATTTGTCTCCCCTCATCCACCACTGCTGGCGGCTCACCTCCAACTGCGCAATGCTACGCGCTGTTTACATCCAGCTGCCCAACACTACAATGGCAGACAACAATGCAAACTATCCATAGACTGCACACAGCACAGCCAGTGATTTTCATACAGAGCGCTACGTAACGTTGCCAATAAGAAAACATAAACAGCCTACTTACACCCCGTATCTCTCTAATGCTGCTGAAAGGGGGTTCGCATCCCTTCTTGCGCGTCGGTTCTGCGGGCCCTCTAACAAAAAGGTGCCGCTACGACACACATAAAAACGTTACAGCATAGTACAGAAGGTAACTGAAAGATATACGCAATGAGAAGAAATGACATGAATCTTTTATTACGGACAATAAATACACTGACATCACCGCGGTTTAAGATGCTTCCCTGGACATTACAAATGCTGGACAATGTACTTAACAGCGTGTGTGCTTACCACGGATGGGGAAGAAATGCTCTTCACTGTGCTCTCATGCTGACCTAAAGGTTGAAATAACAACGAAAATAAACAATTATTGATAATATAATGTAAATGGACAGATTAAAAAATATACTCAACAAACGGCGGTAGGGTAACACACACACAAAGAAGAGTAAAGTTTTAGAAGCTTTCGGAGCCAGTGGCTCCTTCTGGCAGAAGATTTGAAGTGGAAGGAAGAGGGGTGAAGGAAATGGACTGGAGAGGCTTAGGGAAATGGATACAGTTCAGGAAAGTCGCCCAGGAAAAGTCTACCCTAGCCATGGGTTCTGGGTGATTTTTCTGAACTGTACCCCTTTGCCTGAAATTCTCCAGTACTCTTCTTTCACCCCTCTTTCTTCCCCTTCAACTCTTCAGCCAGGAGAAGGAGCCACTGGCTCCGAAAGCTTGTAAAAGTTAGATCTTTTTGTATGCGTGTGTTCCCCTGCCGCCTCTTGGTGAGTAGATTTTCTTACCTATCTGATTACATTATATGGTTGGGAAGATCTTGTGTTAGGGTGCTGAAGTCGGCGGCAAGCGCTGTTGAAATCTGCGGGATGGTCGTTGGTGCCTGGGGACGGGCTGCAATACGTCTCCCCAACGCATCCCACAATTGCTCTATGGGGATTAAGTCGGAGGAACGAATGGGCCAGCTGAATTTGCTCTCGGTACAACAGCACCTTCATCTGTGCAATTCCGTATAGTCGAGCATTGTCATCAATTAACATGAATTAATGGGCCAATAAACCTCTGAGAAGAGGTGCAAGAGGAAGGAGTGCAAATGTCACAATGAAGTTGACTGGTGACTGTAAAGTGTTCAAAGCTTTAGAGGCCAGTGCGCCCATACAACATTATGCCTCACAACAATGTAACACAGCCAAACCGATCGTGCTCGACAGTGTTCCCGCCTCTTTTTAAGTGATGGTTAGTAATGAACCCAGAAACAGGGTCGAACATGAGACTTTTTGTGGCCTAGGTGCTTTTAGTTTGGGGAGGCTTAACGTTGCATGGGCGTACTGGCCTCCAGATCATGGAAGACGGTACACTCCACTCACCGGTCGACATTATTGTAACACTGTATTGCTTCCCCATGTAAATCTTGTCTAGAGTGCATTCGACACTGACTACATTTTTGTTTATGGTAATTCACGACCGCATCGAACTGTGCGCGTGGAGGAGCTCTTGGAACTACAGAATGGACTAACCTGTTCGTTCGCCCGAGTTAAATCCCATATAGCAAGTTGGGGATGCGTTGTGGAGGTACTGCGTGACGTCCACATGCACCAACGCCGTGAGCAGTTGTAAACCGGGGCCAAATAGATATACGGGCTCTGGAAAGAACTTGTGACGTCACAATAATCGACTTGTCCGACACACTTTGCGAACGCTCGGCTCCATGCGGGGTCCACGAGAAATCAATATGTAATTGAAAATGTCTTAACTTGTCGTGTGCTGACGAGAAGAACTTGCGTGCAATAAGATAAGCAATCAAGAATTATTAAACTTGTCTGTAATAGTTACTCGCTCCGAGCCGGACACGGATACTTGCACCCGTAAGACCTACAGTGTCACTTGCTGTGACGTACGCACCGCCACCTGTCTTTCACGTCGGCCACTTTGCGAACCGCATTGATGGAGAATGGTGCGCCCTGCCACAAGAACTCCTTACCAATATTCCAGTCAGCATGAGAGCACATTGCAAAGCAAGAATTGCGTCCGTGGTGATCACATACACTATTAGGAAACATGTCCTGCCTTTTTTCATGTCCAGGGAACCATTTCGATGTCTGTGACATCAGTGTAATTATTGCTTTTGAATAAAAGTGTCATTTATGTACGTTCCACTGGCTATTATTTTCAGTTACCTTCTGTATTGTACTGTACTGCACTGTAGCATTTCGTTCTGTGCGTGGTGAAAGATTCATCGAGCTCTGTTAACAGGCAGTGGCACATCATGCGAAATTTACATCCGTCTTAAAGTTTTGCACTAGAGTATAGATTAAAGTGAAACCTCGATAATTTTAACTTCTTTGAGACATAAAGAGAATTTCCGAGTTAACTTTTTCACCATGACTGAGCGACATTTGACTTCAATGGAAACATTGCCTAAATGTAGAAGTATTTCAAATACCCGGCCTTCTCAAGAAAATTATTGGGTGGCATTCATTCCAAACGTAACTGTGTGGCTGCGCTTCCAATGAATCTAAAAAAGGCGTACTATTCCACTGCCATAAGAGCGGTACAAAGAAGGTTACTTGCGTAGTGAAATGAAGTTAAAGCCCGGCCGCTGTGGCCGAACGGTTCTAGAAGCTTCAGTCCGGAACCTCCCTGCTGCTACGGTCACAGGTTCGAATCCTGCCTCGGACACGGATGTGTGTGATATCCTTAGGTTAGTTAGGTTTAAGTAGTTCTAAGTCTAGGGGACTGATGTCCTCAGATCTTAAGTTCCATAGTGCTTAGAGTCATTTGAACCATTTTGAACAAGTTAAAATAGATCATATCCAACTGACGTGTCTCACTGCAGTACGGGCCGATGCATGGGAAGCCAGATTACAACGCATGTCTATAATATTACCTTTTTGCCGCTTCCGCTTGGTACAATCCTCAGATATCTTGTAGCAGATCAATCACAGACTATTTATATTGCGCGTGGTTTCAAGATACAGAAAATGCCCCTTGTAAACCGGTACAAATATGACAAAAAGGACTTAAAGAATGATTAGACCGTTGTCCAGCGTTACCTGCATTACGTAACTTAACTACACGATGACCACAAGATAGTTGTCTGTAGATCGTGGCCACTGGAGTTGCACTTCCCTGACAAACTGTTTGTCAATAGCTTACAGCAAGAAGTATGTGTACTTTACTGGTCGTCCAGGAAGGTGTATCCCACTCAATGGCAGTGCGTAAGTGTGCCAGCTTATTGTGCAGCCCCTAACATCGAGACTACATCATCAACGAATGATGAAATGTGCACTTCATAGATCAATCCTGATTTAGCTAGCACAATACTTCTCGTTGCTCATTAGACTGATAAAATGGTGGTGTCAGATACAATCAAAGAACAGGGACAAGAGTCATGTAATGGTGGCATATCAACATGGTAAAGAGTCCAATTTGATGACGGTGAGAGTGTCATTTTATGTGGCATTAAAGGACAGACTAGTGTTTTTAGCTGACGCAAGAACAAAGATTATGCACTGCAGCCAAAGGTAAAACTTTCCTCTAGGGTAGTCCTCAGTTTCTCCTGAATTTGCTTTGTATACAATAATGCCAGTTCACAACGAACTGCTAGTTATTGGCATGCTCTGTGGATCACATGGATCGTGTCTGCGACATTTCACTAAGACGTGGAATTTGGTAAACGGTTTAGAACTAAGAAATATATTCTAAGTGAAAAAATTGTTACACGATGGTCATTTTCCTAACACATACAGCTACAATACAAATTAATAATATAAATCAATCAAAAAAGTGTTTTCTGTTCAATATTTCAGGCGTGGAATAGAAGAAATTGTCAAACATAAATTATTTCAATTTTGTTTTAAGCTGTTTCTACACTCCTGGAAATTGAAATAAGAACACCGTGAATTCATTGTCCCAGGAAGGGGAAACTTTATTGACACATTCCTGGGGTCAGATACATCACATGATCACACTGACAGAACCACAGGCACATAGACACAGGCAACAGAGCATGCACAATATCGGAACTAGTACAGTGTATATCCACCTTTCGCAGCAATGCAGGCTGCTATTCTCCCATGGAGACGATCGGTGAGATGCTGGATGTAGTCCTGTGGAACGGCTTGCCATGCCATTTCCACCTGGCGCCTCAGTTGGACCAGCGTTCGTGCTGGACGTGCAGACCGCGTGAGACGACGCTTCATCCAGTCCCAAACATGCTCAATGGGGGACAGATCCGGAGATCTTGCTGGCCAGGGTAGTTGACTTACACCTTCTAGAGCACGTTGGGTGGCACGGGATACATGCGGACGTGCATTGTCCTGTTGGAACAGCAAGTTCCCTTGCCGGTCTAGGAATGGTAGAACGATGGGTTCGATGACGGTTTGGATGTACCGTGCACTATTCAGTGTCCCCTCGACGATCACCAGTGGTGTACGGCCAGTGTAGGAGATCGCTCCCCACACCATGATGCCGGGTGTTGGCCCTGTGTGCCTCGGTCGTATGCAGTCCTGATTGTGGCGCTCACCTGCACGGCGCCAAACACGCATACGACCATCATTGGCACCAAGGCAGAAGCGACTCTCATCGCTGAAGACGACACGTCTCCATTCGTCCCTCCATTCACGCCTGTCGCGACACCACTGGAGGCGGGCTGCACGATGTTGGGGCGTGAGCGGAAGACGGCCTAACGGTGTGCGGGACCGTAGCCCAGCTTCATGGAGACGGTTGCGAATGGTCCTCGCCGATACCCCAGGAGCAACAGTGTCCCTAATTTGCTAGGACGTGGCAGTGCGGTCCCCTACGGCACTGCGTAGAATCCTACGGTCTTGGCGTGCATCCGTGCGTCGCTGCGGTCCGGTCCCAGGTCGACGGGCACGTGCACCTTCCGCCGACCACTGGCGACAACATCGATGTACTGTGGAGACCTCACGCCCCACGTGTTGAGCAATTCGGCGGTACGTCCACCCAGCCTCCCGCATGCCCACTATACGCCCTCGCTCAAAGTCCGTCAACTGCAGATACGGTTCACGTCCACGCTGTCGCGGCATGCTACCAGTGTTAAAGACTGCGATGGAGCTCCGTATGCCACGGCAAACTGGCTGACACTGACGGCGGCGGTGCACAAATGCTGCGCAGCTAGCGCCATTCGACGGCCAACACCGCGGTTCCTGGTGTGTCCGCTGTGCCGTGCGTGTGATCATTGCTTGTACAGCCCTCTCGCAGTGTCCGGAGCAAGTATGGTGGGTCTGACACACCGGTGTCAATGTGTTCTTTTTTCCATTTCCAGGAGTGTATATCAGCCAGCACCTTTGTCACGTAGGCGATGATAAAATATTTTTTATGATTTCTGTGGGACTGGAAACGGAGACCACTTCCTTATGGGGTATTTTCTATGGCTCAAATGGCTCTAAGCACTATGGGACTTAACAGCTGAGGTCATCAGTCCCCTACAACTTAGAACTACTCAAACCTAACTAACATAAGGACATCACACACATCCATGCCCGAGGCAGGATTCGAACCTGCGAACGTAGCGGTCGTGCGGTTCCAGATTGTAGCTCCTAGAACCGCTCGGCCACTCCGCCAGGTACATTTCCAGAGTCCGTTTCCCCTAAGCTCTACTGTTTACGGTTAGAATTTTCCTTCCCTGTATAAAATTAAATGAAATGTGTTTTCCTGATGAAATTGCTATTGTATTAGCCAGAAACAGTCAGAATTTTTTCAGAATATGTAATTTATTGGTAGTTCTGTTGAACGTTTGTAGCACTTCATTATGGTGCTTCCATCATCATATTCTCAGCAAACATTACTATTTTCCCTTTATCTGTGCAAAATGGAAGATGAATTACACAGAACAAAACCAGCATCGGTTCGAATACCGAAGCCTGCCGTATAGCAGTAGAAATTTGGCCTCGCTCAGAAGAAGAGCCATTACGAATACCGCATGAATTATCTGTCGTGACCCTTTATTTCCCATCATGTAAGTATGGCATAAATTTGAAATTTCGCCAAAAGAATGTTCTGATTCCCCCGTTTAAAAGCCTTAGACTGTCGAAAACTTTAGATGTTGTGGTAGATGGATATCTCATAGGCGTAAATACGAACCATGTGAACTGACAGCGTGACCAACGGGCCGGAATCGCACACAGCCTTTCAATGCTGTTTAGGGGAGATGAAATGTAGTGAGATGCCTGCCCCAGACATTTGTATCGCTCTGAATGAGGAATGGGATTGATTACCTACACAGTAAAGTTCCTGGAACACCTCACAAGACACCATGTTACTGCCAATCATCTGTAGGTGCTATGGGGACCATATTCCGTATTAAGGTTTTGTTTTACACGATATTTTGCTGTTATACTGATTTCTACTGTAGTCACAAATATCAGGACTTGTATGTTTTGTCTTTCTTTCTCGCAGTTGTGTAAAAAATGGATTGTTTCTGTAATCTTCCGTAATCTTCAGCCGTATTTTTTTAAATTGTCCTTCACTTGCAATGAATAGCATTTTCTAAGACTGTCTCTTTCTTTTTATTTACTAAGCATGAGCTTCACCAAACCATTGCTATAGCGTAAAGCTAATTTTACACACAAATATCCAATTTTATATACCTGATGCGTTACAGTAAAAATAATTCAATACCACAAACTATGTTAAACATGGAAACAAGCAATAAAACAATGCAACGGAATACATTGCAGTAATAATAGAATCCACTATATACTGCAACAGAAACTGAAAGAAATTTTAGAAGCATATTGTCGGGGAGTTTACTGTAAACTTTGTTCCGATTTTTCTGTGGGTCACTTTTTGTCTGTTGTCACACATTGACAGAACAAAATCCAAACACGAAGAATTAATCAATGTTGACTGCTAACATTTCGGGAATATGTTTGTATAGGTAGGTATAAGCACGAGAAATGCCGTTACAAATGTGAATCCCTGGCGCATTAATAACCGGTGTACCAGCCAAACATTGAATTCTAGCACGCAAACGTGCCTGCATTGTGTCGTACCGGTGCCGGATGTCTGTTTGTGGAATGGAAGTTGCATGCCTGTTGCACGTGGTCGGTCAGTACAGGGATGGTTACTGTTGGGTACGGAGATGCTGGAGTTGTCGTCGGATGACGTCCCATACGTGCTCCATTGGAGACACATCTGGTGATCGAGCAGGCGAAGCCAATATGTTGTCAACCTGTAGAGCATGTTGGGTTGCAACAGTTGTAACAGTGGCATGTATGCAAGCGTTATCCTATTGGAAATCACCCCCTGAAATGCTGTTCATGAATGGCAGCACAACAGGTCGAATCACCAGACCGACGTAAAGATTTGTAATCAGGGTGCCTGGGATAACCACGAGAGCTCCGCTGCCGTCATATTAAATCGCACCCTATGCCGTAACTCTAGGTGAAGGTTCAGCGTGTCTAGCACACAGGCAGGTTATTTGCAGGCCATTACCAGGGCTCCCAACCATCACACAGCATCACTGTAAAGGAGGCAGAACCGGCTCACATCAGGAAACGCAACAGATCCCCACTCTGCCCTCCAGTGAGCTCCCGTCTGACATCAATGAAGCCACAAACCGCGATGGTTTGAAATAGGGGAATATACGGTACAGAGCCTCTGGCTCGGCGCTGCCCTAGAAAGAACCGACTTGCAATAGTTCTTTGTGTGATTGTGGTGCCAACTGCTCCTCAAATTGCTGCTGCAGACTTAGTACGATGTGCCACACCCTTACACCGAACACGATGGCCTCTCGTGTTGGTAGCGTCACGTCGCTGTCGGGAACCCAATCTTCTTTTGACCGTACATTCTCGTGACCACTGCTGCCAACATTCATGTTAAGTGGCAACGTTGCTGGAAACTGCAATATCGTGGAAGGAACATCCAGCTTTTTATAGCCTTATTACACGACCTATTTCAGCCTCACAAAATGACGTATTCGTCGCCTTAAAGCCATTTTTCACTACGTCCAATCTCAAAAGTAATTAACGCTCATGAGCGTTACAGTGTGTATTTAAAGCACACCTGTTTTGCATACTCATAGTGGCACTACTAGCTTCACTCTTATGCGACTGGAGCCAAATGTGACAGACTTTATCTTTCACTCATAGAAACACGCCTACGATCTTACGTTTATCTCGTACATCTCGTTTTCCGTGTTGGGACTTTTTCCATCAGTGTGTATATCAACTGTCTCATCGGCGCATCTCTCAAGAACGTACAAGCACGGCAGTGGCAGTGTCTGGATTGTTTCAAACAGAAGCTTGCAAGAGTTTCTGAGTGCTATAATTTCGATCGCTTTTGCGAAGCAACTTTTGTTAATTGGTGAGTTTCCTCAAAAATATTTCTCGCGTGACAGCAGTGACTCTGCTTGGGTATAACATACAATTTTATTACCTCCTTTGTTGTATACCTAACGAGTATTTTTACGATACTGATGTACGTTACGGATATATTCTTCTTATTTTAAACATATTAGACGCAGGCTACCTTCACAACCAATAAGACAACTTAATAGATCAACTTTGAAAGTAGGCATAAACGTAAATTATGATGTTGCTGTTGTTGCGGTCTTCAGTCCTGAGACTGGTTTGATGCAGTTCTCCATGCTACTCTATCCTGTGCAAGCTTCTTCATCTCCCAGTACCTACTGCAGCCTACATCCTCCTGAATCTGTTTAGTGTATTCATCTCTTGGTTTCCCTCTACGATTTTTACCCTCCACGCTGCCCTCCAGTACTAAATTGGTGATCCCTTGATGCCTCAGAACATGTCCTACCAACTGATCCCTTCTTCTAGTCAAGTTGTGCCACAAGTTCCTCTTCTTCCCAATTCTGTTCAATACCTTCTCATTAGTTATGTGATCTACCCATCTAATCTTCAGCATTCTTCCGTAGCACCACATTTCGAAAGCTTCTATTCTCTTCTTGTCTAAACTATTTTTCGTCCATGTTTCACTTCCATACATGGCTACACTCCATACAAATACTTTCAGAAACGACTTCCTGACACTTAAATCTATACTCGATGTTAACAAATTTCTCTTCTTCAGAAACGCTTTCCTTGCCATTGCCAGTCTACATTTTATATCTTCTCTACTTCGACCATTGTTGTGTCGATTCCCTAAGGTCTCGACACAATGAGTGGCTAGGTGCACGCGAAACTAACGCAGACGGGCGTAAATTCTGAAACAGGAGACTGGATGAAAAACTATAAAGAAAAGAAGAGAGATTGTCATCTACTTAACTTTTAATGATGTTCTTCTTGTTGAAATACATCTCTTGCATAGTAGTAAGCAATTAGCAATGATACACATGGCGCCTTGCTAGGTAGTAGCGATGGACTAGCTGAAGGCTATTTAATCTGTCTCTCGGCAAATGAGAGGAAGACTTGATACGTCTTGTCGCAAGCTATGTCGTCCGTACAACTGGGGCGAGGTCAAGTCCGTGTCTTGTGACCTGCCATGTGGTGGCGCTAGGTTTGCGATTACATAGTGGCGACACGCGGGTCCGACCTGTACTACAGGACCGCGGCCGATTTAAGTTACCACCTAGCAAGTGTGGTGTCTAGCGGTGACACCACATTCCTCCCCCGCAAATCGGCGAACGGTCGTGAGATAAGGCTTCCGCCCGCCGTGGGGAGGACCCCATGTTGACGTATGCGATGAGGTGGGGAGCCTAACAACAGGCGAGGCTGTGCCACCCGCACCCGGCCATTCGGTCCGAGGGGAGCTAGGAAACGCCTGCAAACCTAGTCCAGGGTGCACGTCAACATGAGGTGTATGCGCACGTAATGAGACAGAAGGGTCGACCTCCATGTGGTCGGAGCACCCGACGGGCGAAGACGACATCTGGTCCGGAGCGGGCAAGAGGTCCATGGCGGAGGACGGCTGGTCACGGGAAGCAAGCGGCGGCGCGTGACCCAGGGAGGCGCGAGGCGGCTGCAGCGAAGCGTCCGCTGCTGGCGGCGCCGGCGGCGGCTGCGGCGGCGCGACGCCATGAGGCAAAATGGAAGGCAGCGTCGGGAACACCTGGGGATGAGGCGAGCCAGTAGATGGGTCCCCAGGGCGCTGACCTGACGGCTCCGTCGCTGAAAGCAGACGGGAAGCGGCAGAACCCAGGCGACGACAGAGGCGCAGCTGATTGAGATGCCGACGCACCTCACCAGAGGCCCCCAAAACCAAATACATCGCGCGGCCGAGGCAGCGAAGAATGCGCCCTGCGAGCCAACGCTGTGAACCGCGATAGTTGCGATAATAGACAACGTCGCCAGGAGCAAAAGCAGGAGTCTGCCGCTGCACAGGAACCGGATGTGGCGGATGCAGCAAAGACATCAGAGTTCGATGAGGACGACCATGGAGCAATTCAGCCGGCGAGCGACCATCGCGGGGCTGAGAGCGATAAGAAGACAAAAAGAGCAACAAAGCGTCCTCCCGAGAATGCGACTGTTTCAACTTCAACATCTGTGACTTGAAAGTCCGGACCAATCGTTCAGCGGCACCGTTTGACTGAGGCGAAAACGGCGCGGATGTCAGATGTTGAATACCATTGGCCTTGCAGAACGACTGAAATTCTGCGGACATGAATTGTGGGCCATTGTCGGAAACAATAGTCTGCGGAAGACCTTCAATGCAAAAGATAGCAGACAAGGCTTGGATGGTGGCAGAAGACGTCGTGGAAGACATCCGGACAACAAAAGGAAAATTACTGAAAGCATCGACCACAACCAACCATCGAGCATTCCAGAACGGACCAGCAAAATCTATGTGCAATCGTTGCCAAGGGGAAGTGGCTTTCGGCCAAGCAAAGAATTTCCGCGGCGGTGCGGATTGTTGTTCGGCACACGCCACGCAAGAGGAGCACATATTCGTAATCGCAGCATCGATTCCGAACCAAGTACAGTGCTGACGAGCAAGTTGTTTCGTGCGCACTATACCCCAATGTCCTTGGTGAAGAAGCTTTAAGACAGAGGACTGTAACGAACGTGGGACCACGACTCGGGATTGATCATTATCGGAACGCAACAACAAAACACCACGTCGGACAAAAAGTCTCTCCTTGTGAGCAAAAAAACGGCGAACCAAAGGATCCTCGATCCGTGACTTTGACAAGGGCCATTGCGTAGCAACAAAACGCAAAACAGAAGCAAGGACAGGGTCAGCAGCTGTGGCTGTAGCTACACGACGAAAATCAATCGGAAACGAGTCGACCACGTCATCGGTTTCCGAATCAATGAACATGCAAGCAAGTTCGGAAGAATCGAATGCTTTATCCTCAGCAACAGGCAAACGGGACAACGCATCAGCGTTTCCGTGCGTAGCAGTGGACCGATACAAGATATCGTAGCGGTACTGCGAGAGAAAAAGTGACCAGCGAATGAATTTCTGCGCTGTACGTGGAGGTACAGGCTTTGTCGGATGAAAAAGCGATGTCAAAGGTTTGTGGTCCGTGATGATGGTAAAGTGACGACCATACAAGAAGTCATGGAACTTGGTAACACCAAACACGAGAGCTAAAGCTTCTTTCTCTATTTGTGAATAATTTCTTTGCGCAGATGAGAGCAATTTGGACGCAAAGGCAATAGGGCGATCATGCGAGCCATCTTTGTGCGCAAGCACAGCACCGATCCCGAAATCCGATGCATCTACCATCAACAAAAGGGGTTTTCGGGGATCGAATGGCGTAAGGCAAGTATTTGAAAGTAACGCCGATTTCAACTGGCGAAAGGCGCGTTCGCATTCCGTCGTCCAGACGAACGGAACACCTTTACGGCGTAAGCGATGAAGCGGAGCTGAAATGGAAGAAGCATTGCGCACAAATCGATGATAATAATTTACCTTACCCAGCACACTCTGTAGCTGTTTTAAGTTCTGCGGTGACGGCAAGTCCTGAATGGCACGAAGGTGCTCTGGACTCGGATGTATACCTTGGGCGTTAAGGACATGGCCCAGGTACGGTAAGTCACGAGCAAAAAACACACATTTGTCCTTCCTCAAGCGAAGACCATTCTGACGCAAGACCTGAAAGAATGTCCGGAGATTCTGCAAATGTTCGGCTTCTGTCTTTCCTGAGATCACAATATCGTCCAGATAGTTCGCAGCAGTAGGGACCGACGCACAAATAGTTTGTAAATATTGCTGAAATAAAGCAGGGGCGGATGCACACCCGAAGGGCAGTCTTTTGAAGCGATACAAGCCAAGATGCGTGTTTACCACCAAGACGCGCTGGGATTCTTCGTCCACAGGTATTTGCAAGTACGCATCTGCTAGGTCCAATTTCGAAAAATATTTTCCCGGGCACAGTTTGTCAAAAAGATCTTCCGGGCGGGGCAAAGGAAAAGTAGCAGTCACAAGTTGTGGATTCACAGTTGCCTTGAAGTCCACGCAAAGTCTCAATTTTCCGGAAGGTTTGGGCAAAATTACTAAGGGTGAGGCCCAGAGAGAAGCCTGCACTCGTTCAATGACACCTTGAGATTCTAATTCGGCTAATGTTCGTGCGACCTCATCACGCAATGCGTGGGGAACATTGCGCGCTCTGAAAAATTTCGGTTGCGCGTTGTCTTTCAGTTCCAAATGCGCTTCATAGTTCTTAGCGCAACCAAGGCCCGGTGCAAAAATGTCTGCAAATTCTTCACAAAGACTAGAAACACTGGCGGAAGGCACAGTCTGATTCACTGAAAGGACCTGATTTACAATAGACATATTAAACAATTGAAACAAATCTAAACCAAACAAGTTCACTGCACTAGAGGAACGAAGAACATAAAATGACACAAGTTTTGTCTGTCCCTTGTATGTGGCAAGAAGGCTGCACTGTCCTAACACAGGTATATGCTGTCCTGAGTAACTAGTTAACGTAACATTTGCGGCACGCAATGGCGGGGCGCCCAGTTGTTTGTACGTGTCGTGATTGAGCAATGAAACAGCAGCTCCGGTATCGAGCTGGAATGGTATCACTTTTCCTGCAAAGTCTAAGTCCACAAAAAGTTTATTGTCTTGTTGACGACAAGAGCGACTGTCTCGTGCAATTTGAACTGATACAGGTCCAGAAGCACTTGCAACTTTACGGGATTTCCGGCGACGTCGACGCACACTTTGGGTGGGACGAACACAGTCACTGTTAGCTAAAGTGTCACTGGATGGGTGGGAATGAACTACATTAATGTCCATGGGCGAAGGTCCACGAGCCTGATTGTCCTGGGTTCGATTCCGGCGCGAAACAAAGGGCCTGGAATTTGTGTGATTGTCTGATCTAAGCTTTTTCTGGCAAACACTTTGTACATGTCCTTTCTTTTGACAGTAAAAGCAAATAGCTTGGCGTGACGGGCAATTTTCACGCGAATGTCTAATTGCACACCGCGGGCAAGATTTCACTGCATTTGCTTGCTTACGCGGCGCACGTGGTTGCAAGCTAGGCGGCCGCTGCGAAGTCGGGCGCGAGGGCCGCTTAGCGTCCCGTGCAGCGGGCCCGGCGGGCCGATTAATGTGACACACTGCTGGCGAAGTTTCAAATGATTCCTGAGCAGAGTCAAGTGTGTCTTGACTGTCCAATATGTCTATCACTTGTTGCAGGGAGGGATTAACTAGTTTCAAAATCTGTTCCCTTATGCGAACATCAGAAACGTTCTGTGCAATTGCATCACGCACCATAGTATCTGAATATGGGAGGCCACATTCACAGGCAAACGCGCAGTCTCTAGTAAGGCCTTGCAAAGTTGCTACCCACTCCCTGTTAGTCTGACCGGCCGTACGTTTTGTACGAAAAAACGTATACCGTTTTGCAACTACATTAACTGTTTCTTTGAAATAGGCATCTAAAGCAGACAAAATTTCTTCGTAGGACAGAGTTGCTACGTCGCGTCGGGGAAACAATTTCACTATCACACGGTAGGTAGACACACCGACACAAGAAAGCAAAAACGGCTGCCGCTCTTTACCTTGAATTCCATAAGCAGTGAGGTGGAAGTTGAACTGGCTGGCCCACTCAGTCCAGCTTTCGGTTGTGGCCTCAAAGGGCCTAAATGGCGGTGCGACAGCGTTGTGTGGCTGCGGTAGCGAAGAAGCGGCTGCCGCCGCATCGGTTTGCAGCGCACGTTGACCCTGGACGAGCTGTCCAAGGGCTTCCAATAACGCCTGCGTCTGCTGATTCTGCAAGCGAAAAAATTCGGACAGTACATCTGGAGATTGCGGCGAAGCCATGACACAAGCAAATTAGAGCAAGTATAACACAAAGACTGCAACGTGGGCGCGGCACCACTCCTCGGCGCCAAAATATTGTTGTGTCGATTCCCTAAGGTCTCGACACAATGAGTGGCTAGGTGCACGCGAAACTAACGCAGACGGGCGTAAATTCTGAAACAGGAGACTGGATGAAAAACTATAAAGAAAAGAAGAGAGATTGTCATCTACTTAACTTTTAATGATGTTCTTCTTGTTGAAATACATCTCTTGCATAGTAGTAAGCAATTAGCAATGATACACATGGCGCCTTGCTAGGTAGTAGCGATGGACTAGCTGAAGGCTATTTAATCTGTCTCTCGGCAAATGAGAGGAAGACTTGATACGTCTTGTCGCAAGCTATGTCGTCCGTACAACTGGGGCGAGGTCAAGTCCGTGTCTTGTGACCTGCCATGTGGTGGCGCTAGGTTTGCGATTACATAGTGGCGACACGCGGGTCCGACCTGTACTACAGGACCGCGGCCGATTTAAGTTACCACCTAGCAAGTGTGGTGTCTAGCGGTGACACCACAACCATCATCAGTTATTTTGCTCCCAAAAGAGCAAAACTCATTTACATCTTTAAGCGTCTCATTTCCTAATCTAATTCCCTCAACATCACCCGTCTTAATTTGACTACATTCCATTATCCTCGTTTTGCTTTTGTTGATGTTCATCTGATATCCTTCTTTCAAGACACTGTCCATTCCGTTCAACTGCTCTTCCAAGTCCTTTGCTGTCTCTGACAGAATTACAGTGTCATTGGCGAACCTCAAAGTTTTTATTTCTTCTCCCTGGATTTTAATACCTACACCAAATTTTTCCTTTGTTTCCTTTACTGCTTGCTCAATATACAGATTGAATAATATCGGGGACAGGCTACAACCCTGTCTCACTCCCTTCCCAACCACTGCTTCCCTTTCATGTCCCTCGACTCTTATAACTGCCATCTGGTTTCTGTACAAATTGTAAAAAGCCTTTCGCTCCCTGTATTTGACCCCTGCCACCTTCAGAATTTGAAAGGGAGTATTCCAGTCAACATTGTCGAAAGCTTTGTCTAAGTCTACTAATGCTAGAAACGTAGGTTTGCCTTTCCTTAATCTTTCTTCTAAGATAAGTCGTAAGGTCAATATTATCTCACATATTCCAACATTTCTACGCAATCCAAACTGATCTTCCCCGCGGTCCGCTTCTACCAGTTCTTCCATTCGTCTGTAAATAATTCGCGTTAGTATTTTGCAGCTGTGGTTTATTAAACTGATAGTTCGGTAATTTTCACATCTGTCAACACCTGCTTTCTTTGGGATTGGAATTATTATATTCTTCTTGAAGTTTGAGGGCATTTCGGCTGTCTCGTACATCTTGCTCACCAGATGGTAGAGTTTTGTCAGTACTGGCTCTCCCAAGGCCGTCAGTAGTTCTAATGAAATGTTGTCTACTCCCGTGGCCTTGTTTCGACTCAGGTCTTTCAGTGCTCTATCAAACTCTTCACGCAGTATCATATCTCCTATTTCATCTTCATCTACATCCTCTTCCATTTCCATAATATTGTCCTCAAGTTCATCGCCCTTGTATAGACCCGCTATATACTCCTTCCACCTTTCTGCTTTCCCCTCTTTGCTTAGAACTGGGTTTCCATCTGAGCTCTTGATATTCATACAAGTGGCTCTGTTTTCTCCAGAGGTCTCTTTAATTTTCCTGTAGGCTGTATCTATCTTACCCCTAGAGAGACAAGCCTCTACATCCTTACATTTGTCCTCTAGCCATGCCTGCTTAGCCATTTTGCACTTCCTGTCGATCTCATTTTTGAGTCGTTTGTATTCCTTTTTGCCTGCTTCATTTACTGCATTTTTGTATTTTCTCCTTTCATCAATGAAATTGAATATTTCTTGTTACCCAAGGATCTCTACTAGCCCTCGTCTTTTTACATACTAGATCCTCTGCTGCCTTCACTACTTCATCCCTCAGAGCTACCCATTCGTCTTTATTTCTTTCCCCCATTCCTGTCAATTGATCCCTTATGCTCTCCCTGAAACTCTGTACAACCTCTGGTTCAGTCAGTTTTAACTAAGTTTTATCTGTCAAAATAGGATCGGCTCTAATCAGATTGTATTACTAGTTTTGACTTATGGTAAGAAGAGAGAGACTTTTAATGTCAAAACAGTCCAAATAAGGGACACATATAACAGGCATGTTGGGAAATACGAGATGCAGGGAAACGAAATATCAGGTGAGAGACTGGTGCAAATGAGTGAAATGGAGTTGGACGAGACATGAAGCTCGTCAAACAGATGGTAGTAAGCCAGAGATCGTGGTTAGATTCTACTGGAAGTAGGTCAATTGAAGCAATAAAACTTGCTGGGGTGACATGAATGCATATTGTTGAAAAACGTTACAAATGGAAAAGTGTAGAGGGGACCTATACCGTTCACTTTAGTACCACAGAACTTATTCTCTGAAGTCTTAACTCATGTCCTATCATCTATTCTCCTCTAGTGGTTAGAGTGTTTCTGGTATTCCTTTTGTTTAGCATTTTTGTAGAGAATCTTGCGTATCTTACCAGCTGCTCAATTTTCACCATCCAGCTGTAACATACTGTAGTGCCTCGAGAATTTCGGGGTAAATTCTAGAGACACTCGTATTTCACCGTCTCTAACACACGATATTTTAAGGATGAGTGTCTGAGAGTGGAAATGTGTCTACTGCGCCACGGTTTATGTGTGTGGGACGGGCGCGTATTACGGGCAGACTAAAGTTGTGGACGTCTATCGGCGCTGACAAGTGGTGGCCGCGCACGCCTTGGATCCGTATGTCCAGTACAAGCAGTAATCAAGGGCTACTCTTTGGCAGTGTAATAGTAGCGACTGTTGGGAACAAATGAAATATGTTTTATCTAAAGACTCATATACTTTGTTGTTTGACTTACTAGGAGCAACAAGTATTTTGACAAGTGTTATTAAAACCGAAATAGATTGTAACGCTATATGTAAGTACTAATGTTTTCCAGGCGTAGTTGATTTACGAGACTTGAAAGTGCATGTGAATCTTGTGTAGTGTCTTATTGTGAAGAAGAAATATAGCGGAGTTGATATAGAAGTATTCTGAGAGTAATGAATCATTTGCAGGGTATAGAAGTAGTCCAATAATATTTCCCTAGCCAGCACATAATCTTCGGAGAAGAAGTATTGTGAAGATCGACGCAGCAGTCTGTCATGAGAAGAAGATCGGCTGCACACAATACGTAAATCAATCGCGAGAGACGTGTGAGTCTTGCACCACGGTAGTCAGGAAAACGTTGAATACACTATGTGATCAATAGTATCCGGCTACTTCGCTAAAAATGACCTACAAGTTCGTGGCGCCCTCCAACGGTAATGCTGGAATTCAATATGGTGTTGGCTCACACTTAGCCTTCTGCTCTCGCGGGCATACGTTCAATCAGGTGTTAGAAGATTCTTGGAAAATGGCAGCCCATTCTCCACGGAATACTGAACTCAGGAGAGGTATCTATGTCTGTCGGTGAGGCCTGGCACGAAGTTGGCGTCCCTAAACATCCCAAAGGTGTTCTTCAGGATGCAGGTCTTGACTCTGTGCAGGACAGTCCATTACAGGGATGTTACTGTCGTGTAACCACTCCGCCACATGCCGCGCATTATGAACAGATTCTCGATCGTGTCGAAAGATGGAGTCGCCATCCCCGAATTGCTCCTCAACAATGTAGGACTGTGCTGTGATAGTGGCACATAGAACAACATAGGGTGCAAGCCCTCTTCATGAGAAACACGACCACATCATAAAACCACCGCCTCCGAATTTTACTGCTGGCACTACACAGGCTGGCAGATGACGTTTACCGGGAATTCGCCCTACTCACACCCTGCCATTGGATTGCCACATTGTGCACCGTGATTCGTCACTCCGCACAACATTATTACGCTGTTCAATCGTCCAATATTTACGCTCCTTACACCAAGCAAGGCGTCGTTTGGCATTTACCGGCGTGATGTGCGGCTTATGACAAGCTGCTCGACCATGAAATCCCAGTTTCCTCACCTCCCTCCTAACTGCCATAGTACTAGCAATGGTTCCTGATGCAGTTTGGAATTCCTGTGTGATGGTCTGGATAGATGTCTGCCTATTCCACATTACGACCCTCTTCAACTTCTGGTGGCCCTTGTCAGTCAACAGGCGAGGTAGGCCTGTACGCTTTTGTGCTGTACGTGTCCCTTCACGTTTCCACTTCACTATCACATCGGAAACAGCGAACCTAGGAATATTTAGGAATGTGGAAATCTTGAGTAAAGACGTATGACACAAGTGACACCCATTCTCCTGACCACGTTCGAAGTCAATGAGTTCCGCGGAGCGCCCCATTCTGCTCTCTCACGATGTCTAATGACTACTGAGGCCGCCGATATGGAGTACCTGGCAGTAGGTGGCAGCACAATACACCTAATATGAAAAACGTATGTTTTTGGGTGTGTCCGGATACTTTGGCTCACATAGTGTAACATCTCACACGCTTCTTTTTGCATATTTTACCGTTTTCTCCCAATCCACAAACCACTTCACTTCCATAGAATGCTGTGTTCCAGAAGCATATTCTCACAAACTCTTTTCCTCGAAGTATACTTGCAGACTAGGGTGAAATTGCTTTTTTGCCTGTGCTAGTCCTTTATATCGTCCTTGATTCATTATAGTGCGTTGTTTTGCTGCCAATGTAGCAAAATTCTTCCTGTTCGTCCACTTCCTGGTGTCCACGTTTTTTGTTAGTCTCATTTCAGCTTTAGCTCATTACTATCATCTTACTTTGATTTGCTGTCGGTCCGTGTCCTTTTCCCATCAATTCTTTGTTACAGAATAGCTTCTGCAATTCTTCTACCGTTTTACTGACGATACCAACGTCATCCGCGAATCTTGCCATTGCTCCTCTTTCACCCTGGATTTTATCCCACTCCTCAAGCTTTCATTCATTCGTTTGTTTCTTCCATGCAAAGATTGAGAAGTATTTGAGAAAGGATGTGTCCTGGTCTCGCACATTTTTCAACCCGACCTGATGATTTACAGTGCCTCAAAACAGAAGGTATAAATAAATGTTCACAAGAAATTAGCAGCTAATAACTTACAGGAAAATTATACAGCAGTTGTGAAGATTAAAACACACAAACTATCTGAAAGAGTTTTTTATTCTTTTTTAAAACTAAATTCATGACATCGCTTTCCTGATAAGCAAAAGGACGTGACAGAAGCGATGAGAGGGAAGTTATATTCTTTCTCGAACTTCATTACGAGCGGCATCCTCCGGTATAGGAGAAGGAGGAATTATCGGACTTCCTCCTCGGAGCAGAAAGTAAATTCATAACCAGATAACAAGCGCTTCGTTAGGCGACAAAGTTTAATCAGTCATTTCTCGTGTATTTTGGCGCTTAAAGCAGACCATCTCGTAGCGCTTATTATAGGGTGAATAAATTGCAAGGTAAAACGTAAATGTAGTGTACACTCGTGATTTACAATTTTTGGTTGTAATTTCTCCTTGATAATCTGCATCCGTAAATTAACGTAATGATCGCTTAACTTCATTTCTCCCTCGGTAAAAAACAGGTGACACTTTTAATTTGTACACAGAAAACAATAGTAGAGGGCTAATTGATGTACAAAATCAGTGACGGTTATCTAAAATTTTGTACAGATACAGCATTTCGAGAGGACAAATTTTACTTTTAAGGATTCTCAGACACGAACGTCGGATATTCATTGTGAAACTTGACAAATAAATTATGGTAGTCATATTAGCAACGACAATCAGCCAAGCAAAGTGCGTTCCAAGCAAAGATAGCGCTCTGGTCCTTCGAATTTCACTGTAGAGCAGTTGGAACACTACATTCCAGACAAATGTAAAACAAAGCTGTAAGTAATGCCATTCACAGTGCATATTATCCTCATCTGCTGTTGTTGTTCATGATGACGACGATTATGTTGAGGTCTTTATTCTGAAACTGGTTTGGTCCAGCTCTCCTCGCTACTCTATCCTGCTTGTCTCATCACCTCTGAATAACTACTGCAATCTATATTCATTTGACACAGTTTACTGTATTGAGCCCTTGATCTTTCTTTAAAATTTACTACAGTTTTTATTCACCCCCCCCCCCCCCCCACGCCAAGCTTGCCTCCATTATTGGACTCATAGATGCCTTGTGTCCTAACAATCGATACCTTCTTTCAGTCAAGTTGTACCATACATTTCATTTTTCCCCAGTTCGATGCCATACCTCTTGACTGGATACTCCTTCCACCCAGCCAGTCATCAGCATACGCATGTACGAACAGCGTCACATTTCAAAAGCTTCTATCCTCTTCTAGTCTGAATTGTTATTCGTCCACATCGTACTCCACATCGCACTTCCATACAAGACTACACGTCCGATAAATATCTTAACATACTTCGTAACATTTCACATTATATTTTAATCAATTTCTCTTTTTCAGATGTGTTTTTCTTGCTTTACTAATTCTTCGTGTTATGTCCTCTCGACCATCATAGTTCTTCTACTGTCAAAAGAGAAAAAAATGATCTACTTCTTACACAGACGAATTTCTAAAGAATGCGGGATAAAAACTCATTACCTATCCTGTACTACGACAAATTGCAAAAGTCGTCGCTTTCCTTCTGGACTAAGGCTCTGGTCGATCTGTTTCGTTCTTGTCCATGGGATTGAGTACAGGTATATGGAAATGCATGTCGGGGGCATGATAATTGCTCAACAAGGTCAAATCAGCTACCTCTCAAATGGCAGTTCTTCAATGATACTTCTCAAAAGGAGACGGAAGTATTAATCAGGGGCCGTCGGAAATGTTCAAAGTATAGGTCTATACTTTTTCAACGTTATCTACCACTCTTCTGTGGTTATCCAACAACGTTCAAGTAGAACCAGGAGTACTTCCATCCTTAGAACATGAGGAAGTGCATATAATGAAGTTTCCCCATTTCTCATGTGAGACCCTGATCGCCGTCACCTTTTACTTGTTACGTGTCCTATCCGTTCTCAACACCCCGCCAATAAGTAGGGACGACAGTCACCACCACAGGCATCAGACACACTAACTTTCTCGTGAGACTCATTGCCGAAAGTTGACGTAAGTCACTCACTCTGATACCTGTAACATGGTACAGTCCTTACTTATTTCAATCATGATACAAAGACGCTGTCCGCAGCTCGTGGTCTTGCGGTAGCGTTCTCGGGTTCGATTCCCGGCGGAGTCAGGGATTTTCCCTACCTCGAGATGACTGGGTTTTGTTCTGTCGTCTTCATCATCATCATCATTACGGTCTGAGGAAGGCAATGGCAAACCACCTCCGCTAGGACCTTGCCTAGTACGGCGGTGCGGGTCTCCCGCATCGTCCCCTACGCTCCTTGGACTATGGGACCTCAACATCACGAAGACGCTGTCTTTGTTGTTACTAGATTTTCAGGATCGGAAAAAATATTTTTTTGATTCACTCTGTGTGGTACAGTGACTGTCAGAGGCAACAGAAACATTTAACTTGCAAAAGGATTTTTGTTTAATGCACGAGATGAGGCTCAATATTTCAATGTTGATTGCCATTGTTGTGCTTGATAGTAGTTTCCTCACTTGATCCTCTTCTTGTTTAAAGTAGCTAAAGACCATTTTGATTTTAATGCCTCATTGTTTTTTCCACTTAAGAATCGAATCTGATGAGCACGTATTCATTTAAACAGACAGTTTCTTGATAATTTTGGGACGCTTAAAACAGAATTTTTTTTAAAAAAAGGAATTTATCTTTTAGTTTCTTAGCTGTCTCGTAAATGCCGCTCTGTACGTAAAAATGAACCAAAATTCTGCTTAGCTGGTGACGTTGGGTACGAGTGGCTGTGTGTATGTGTGTGTGTGTGTGTGTCTGTGTGAAATCTTATGGGACTTATCTGCTACGGTCATCAGTCCCTAAGCTTGCACACTACTTAACCTAAATTATCCTAAGGACAAACACACACATCCATGCCAGAGGGAGGACTCGAACCTCCGCCAGGTTACCAATGGCGTTCAGTAAGTAATGCAGCACATACTTTTCTGAAAGCTGGTTAGTTCAATCAGGATTCCAACGCATCATATTATCCTCCACTCTCCTCACTACAAAACCCTATTTGTCTGTTCAATTTGACGGCTTTACGCCACCTTACTGGGAGGGCCTGTAAGCCCGCATGGTGCCATTCTACCGGTCGACGCCGGAGCCAAGGTCTTGCTACGAAAAAAACCTCCCCACATCCACATACATCATCCCATAGAGATCATTCTTCATTGGACCAAACAGAGGAGAGCTAGACGGTGTGAGATCCAGTCTGCAGGGCGTATGGGGAAGAAAAATCCAGTGAAGTTTTGTGATCTCCTCTGGAGTGGTAATGCCTTGCGTTGTCATAGAGAAGTAGAAGTTGGTTTATATTTTTATGGCGACGAACACACTGCCGAAGTTACAACTGTGTGCAGCCGGCCGGCACCCAGGATATCTGACAGGGTCGCCACGCCCAACAACTCTCCGTCCTATTGTTCACTGCCAGGTCCTAGTAGAGATTCTGCAAGCCCTATGAATACCTGCGATGCCCTAGTTTCCCGCCAAAAGAAACTCAATGGTAGCTCTGTGTTTGGAAGGCACCTCTCTCACAGACGCCATTTTGAAGGCTACATATAGCCCCGCCTTCTATCAGAACTTCATAATACTATAGGGGCTCAAGCGGTAATATTCCACGATGTCCCATAGCGAATTGCGCATTTTATCAGCCAAAAATGGCCTGGAAAAAGATGCGTTACATTACTTATCAAAACGCCCCTTGCACTTTTGAACATTTCTGTGAATATTAACCAGAACCTTTTGTTTCACTCTGAAGCAGATATCCGAGTTTCACTCAGCATAACACCGTATTATTCGTCCCTCATGTTACACGCCGTATCCACATATTTAAGATCTAGAAGTTCTAACAACTCTACCACAACAAAGGTCAAAAATTAAGTATGATTGTAGTGTTGCTCACGCTGCTAAACATTGCATTTTCTGGCAACAACAAAGTTATACTATGTGGCAGGTGTCATTAGAGCACAGTTAATAAAGTCATTTCTTCAAATAATGGATAATCTAGGCACTCATCGTTTCGTGTTTCCCACGCTGGTCTCGTTGTGAACTCATGGCTCAATCGTCGAAAATCTAGGTAGTGATGATTCCAAGCTCGGATGCAAAGAGGCCTAGGTGTTATTCTGCGATATTCAAAAGTTTTATAGATGTGTTTCATAAACCATTCTTGAAGATTAAACTTTTGCAAGTTAGGACAATGGTGATGTAAAAAGGTAATCAGCACTCCGAATTTAAGTTACACTTCCTTTTTTATTACTTTTGTTGCAATATCACGTAACTCGTTCCAAAACATCACTTCACAATTTAAAACATACTTGAAAATATCTTCCTCACTGTTAAAGTTCACATTCCATAAACTGACTACAATTTACTACGGTATATTGATAATTTTCACTTATGGACCGTCTGACAGCAACTGAATAAAACACAGTTGCTGTCAGACGGTCCATAAGTGAAAATTATCAATATACCGTAGTATTACGCGCAACTGAGGAGGACAGGACCACAAAAGTTGAAGATGACTACAATTTGCCTCTTTTTAACATGACGACCAAAGCTTGACTCTCTAATAACCGCTTACGCGCCCAAAAATCAGAGTTACAAGTACGTCAATGATCATAGTAACAACAGAAAGAATACACATAAGAATAATATCATTGCAATATATACATATCGATGTATCGAAGTACCTCTTCATTAATGAAATCAAATCTGAATGTTGTCACAGAAATATAACTATTTTACTGAAACACAGTAGAATATTGCTGGTATCGAGAGCTTGAGGTGAGGTGCCGTAATGGTTACGTAATTCAAGTACCATTACAAAGTACACTGCGCAATCACCCGTTCAATCTAAATCTTCAGGCCTTCGATTAATGACGTGCACTGGGTGCCGTCAAAGCTATCTGTGAAAGTATTTTCCTTTTGCACCCTCATATTGCGAATACAGGATCCACCAGTTACTATTTCATGTGGTTGTAAAAGTAGAAGCAGCATTTGCCTTTTACAGGTTAAGAATGCTGGCAAACTACTGTTTGATTATTCATCCAGTTGCCGTACATTACGGGCCAGTGGAGGACGGACAGCCGATAGTGTATCAGAAGTGATCTTCGGTGGCCAAGACTTCTACTTCTGTTTACTATGACGCTCCTCAAACCACTGCAGCACGTTTCTGGCCCTGTAACATAGCCAGTTGTTCTACTCGAAGCGCGATCACCTTCGATTACTAAAACAGGTTAGCTCTCCTGATGCAAGAATCTGATAGTGGTTGAATTAGAATGTACGCTGATGAGCCAAAATATTATTACCACTGTCCGTCAAGAGACGTATGCCGCCTAGTGGCGTGTCGAGCAGGTGAGGCTGTAATGAATGAATTAAAACGGAGCAAAGACGAGTGGGTGATAATTCTAACAAAGATACTGTTCTGAGACGAGGAAATCCACTGACGTAAGCAACTTTGATGAGACGCGTATTCTTATGGTCCGGTGCCTAGAAACGATCATCTCGGAAACGGTGAATCAGGTCGGCTGTTCACATGTTACTGTCGTCAGTATCTTTGGAAAGCGATTGAAAGGCGCTGAAACCTCGCGCAGGCCACACGGTGCTGGATGTCCACACCTCATGGCAGGACTTGGAGGCTGGAGTATTCCTCGCTCAGTAAAACAGGACAGGCGGCAGTCTGTGGCAGACCCGACGACACGTTGGACTCATAGTTCAAGTTTTTCTGATCACATAATTCAGCACACATTGTTGACCATGGGGCTGTGTGGCAGGCGACCCTTAAGGTTCCACGTTGACCCAATGACATCGTCAATTACGAAGCAGACGGTACGGGATCTCCAGACTTGATCACGGATCAATTATAACTTGTCGCTGGGGCGGATGTACCACGTTTCTTGTTACACCAGATGGATTGTCATGTGTGTATACGCCGTCATCCGGGCTAACAGCTCTCCAAGCATGCTCTGAGTCATGGACGCAGACTGGTGAGGACAGCTATGTAAGAGAGTCGCCTTCCCTTCCAAGTGACCTGTGGTAGTAATCGAAGGCGTCATGACAGCAATGGACTAAGTGACAGTTGCTGTGGGACACTTCTACCTGCATCCTTGATGTCTTCCCCGACGATGAACGCGCTTCGAGGAGAACAACTGGGTATGTTACAAGGCCAGAATAGTACAATAGTAGTTTCAGGAGCGTGACAGCACACAGAAGTTTTGGCCACCAACGGACACATCCACTGACCCGTAATGTACGGCAACTGGGTGACCTATGCGTAGAAATATGGTATCAAATACTTCCAGAAACGAACCAAAAACTTATCGAATCAATGCCAGACAGCAACGCATCTGTATTGGATTTCCAAGGTGGACAAACACGATATTGAGCAAATAATAACATCTTACGGTTTCGAATATCTTGCCAGATATTAGCGTCGTTCATGCATGATATTTCGGATTGCTACCAGAGGTTGCTCGAAGAGGGTTTTTTTCATTGCTCGTTGACTGTTTTTTCCCATTCCCATGTCGAAGTGAACGGGGCGTGCCGGATAAGAGCTCGCAGGTTCTTTGCGGTCTGTGACCTATTTTAGGTTTACTCTATTTGCAAACATTTTTATATTTGATGCTTGTAATACTTTTTATAATTACAATTTTGTTTTATTCTACACAATTTATTGTCAACAAATTACCTTGTGTTCGCTCTGAAGGAACGAGCTTTACTATAAAGTTCTACTTTTATTTTAAGTTCCAATTGCTTTTACAGGTTACTCTACTCTAAATCTAGCAGAAGTAAAGATGTGAGGAGAGGGCGTGAGTCGTGCTTGGGTAGCTCAGTTGATAGAGCACTTGCCCACGAAAGGCAAAGGTCCCGAGTTCGAGGCTCGGTCCGGCACACAGTTTTAATCAGCCAGGAAGTTCCATACCAGCGCACACTCCACTGCAGAGTGAAAATCTCATTCTAGAAATAATATTATCAGTTACAAAATGTATACAACTTTATTTATATGTCAACCGTAGGTTAAGAAAAACTTAAGTCTTAGACAGTTTTATGTCACAGAGTGCACAAATTAACACTGGCTAACATAAGTGCTAAGGAGATATTGTGTGTGATACATAATTTCTATTTGCGATTAATAAAGACGTTAAATAGAAAATGTACTTTAGATGAACATTTTTTTTCTTGATTATAATTTCATGCCCCTGCCCCACCCCAGCAGGGGAGAGCTGGCAGGTGTACAACCCGTCACCTTTCAACCGAGTGGCATTCAAATAATAGAAGAGCAAACTCATACATAAAAAGGGAGGAAAAAGGGGGATATAAAAACGCAGTAAATTGGGATAATGGAAGTTAAAATATACACTTGCATGGGGATGTTCATGGGGGGACGGTTAAATAAAAATACACTGAAGTCACACACACAATTTAAAAGCTGGCCACAGTATAAAAAAACCAGTACAGCTGATCGTGCACACGCAAAAATTAAAAACCGCTGCTGGGGGACTGCTCATGGAGACCTGAGAGTAGGGGAAAAAAGAGAGAGGAAGGTGCAGTTGGGCAACTGGAGGGTGGCAGGGGGCGCACAAAGAAAAAAAAATTGTTCAAATGGCTCTGAGCACTATGGGACTTAACATCTGAGGTCATCAGTCCCCTAGAACTTAGAACTGCTTAAACCTAACTAACTGAAGGACATCACACACATCCAGGCCCCAGGCAGGATTCGAACCTGTGACCATAGCGGTTACACGGTTCCAGACTGAAGCGCCTAGTAACATACGGCCACACCGGCTGGCGCGCACAAAGAGGCACGAGACGTGAAGGGCAGGATATGGAGAGGGAAGGCAAAGTAGGAGGAAACACAGAGACACTAAAGGGGGCACAGCAAAGGGGAGCATAGTAGGGAGGAAAGAGACTAAGGGAAAGGGAAGAAGAGTGGGAGAGGTCCCTGAGGAGGAGGAGGAGGGGGAAGGTATGGTGGATGTCAGGGTGAAGCTCACCATCTGGGAAGGGCAGGTGCAGGAATTTGAATTGGGAAAGGAATTACAGGGTGTGGAGGTGGAGATAAGGCAGGACATAACGCTAAAGGCATGGCAGTGGACTTGGGGTGGAGAGGAAGGGGAGGTACAGGGTGCAGATGTGTTTGAGGAAAAGAAGAAGGTGTGAGAAAGGGATGAGGTCATAGAGGATGCGCATGGGGGAGTGTATGGTGAATATGGAACGCAAGGTGGAGTGCATGGTGTTCTAGGATTTGGAGGGCTTTATAGAATCTGGGAGGGGCAGAAATCAAGGTGACACTGGTATAACAAAGGATGGGGGGAGCACGGATTAATAGGTGTAAAGGATGGTAGAAGGATGCAGTCCCCATCTCGTGCTAGAGGGTAGTACCAAGAGGCTTTGTGTTAGATTGTAAGGAGATGGAGAGTTTAGGTGAGGTGACAGTCGAGGGTGAGGCCAAGATATTTCAGTGAAGGTATGAGGTTGATAGGATGGCCATAAATGGTGATGTAAAAACCGTGGAGCTGGAAGGACCTGGTGGCACAACTAATTACGATTGTCTAGGCCTTGGAGGGGTTGATGTGAATGAGCCATTGGTTGCACCAGGTGATGAACTGGTCGAGGTCGGTTTGGAGGGCACTATCGGACTGTTGCAGTGTAGGATAAAGGGACAGGAAGGCGGTGTCATCAGCAAATTGGAATAGGTTTATCAGCAGTATACAGGAGACAGAGGATAGGGGAAAGGACAGAGCCTCGAGGCATGCTGGCAGTGAGATAGAAAGTATAGGAATTGGCATCGTGGATAGTGAGTGACATAGGAGGGATGATGGGAGAGGAAGGAAGCAACAAAGACGAAATTGATGGGCATGGCATAGGTATGGAGGAGCCCAAGATGCCAGAGATTGTTGTAGGTATTCTGGAGGTCAAGGGAAACAGATAGCGACCGGAGTTAAGTTGTGGGGACAGGAGATTGGTAAGGTTTAGTAGCTGGTCGTTGGCTGAGAAGGAGGACCAGAAGGTTGTGCTGGTTAATGTGGTGATGGATAGGTGATGGATATGGCAGGAGATGATGGACTTGAAGACCTTACAGAACACAGAGGTGAGGCAGATAGGACAATAGAAAGAAGTCTCAGTGGGAGGTTTGTTGGGTTTAGGGAACAGCAGGACATGAGAAGTCTTCCACAGCTGAGGGTAAAAGCCGGTGGAGAGTAGGATGTTGTACAGGGTAGCAATGGTACCAACAAGAATATGGATGATTCCTTGAGGTGGCGGTAGGTGACACTGTCGTGACCAGGGTTGCATTTGGGAGTGAGGACGAGTTTGATATCATATGCAGTGATGGGAGTGTTTATGTCAGAAGGGGGAACTTACCCAAGCACTGGAAACTCGGGGCGAGTCAGGGAACACATGTATCATTGTGTTCAAGGATGGTGGGGAGAGGGAGTGATCAAAATTGGTATCACCAGAAATAGAGAACACCTCAAAGAGGTGGGAAGCAAGGTGGTTAGCCTTACTGAGGTTGCCAGGGAAGTGTTGATTGTCATCAAGAGGTGCGTAATGCAGGGCAGGATGGCTACCAGTAAGGTGGTGGAAAGCAGACCAGTATTTGGAGTTGACAGGGAGGATGGTGTTGAGGTGTGTACATGTCTTGTGCCTATCCCAATGTTTCTTTGCTGTGGGGAGGTTGCAGATATGTCGTAATATCTGGTGGCAGAGTAGTGTATCTGTGTCACAGTAGCAGAGGAAGGAGCTGTAGAGCCCACGGGATTCGTGGAGAAGAAAATTCCTATGGAGGAAGTGAAGGGCGGTGAGGAACGTGGGCCTCCACGGCATCAGTGATGGTCCTCTGCAGGAAGGAAGAGGCATAGGTGACGTCAGTGGGATGGTAAAATGTAAGGGGGTGGCTTTTGACGTGTGAAGCAATGGATTTATTGTAGGCATCCCAGTTGGCATGGCAGTAGTCTCGGATGGACTTTGGAGGAGCAGCAGGGCGGGTGGGGGGGGGGGGGCACGGGGAGCCATGGGCAGAGGAGATGGTGAGAAGGACAGTAGGTGGTCACTACAATTGGGTTCGAGGACTTCTGTGGAAACGCGACGAAGGGGTTTGGGGGAACTGAGGATGACTTCTGGAATACAGTTACTTTCAGGACAGGTGTGCTGTATGAGAGCAACAAGGTCACTGGAGGGTGGAAAGGAACTGATGCCACCACTGAAAGGTGACAGGGTCATGGCTGTAGATGTTGAAAAGGTAAGGTCAATGTGGGAAATGAAGTTGTAGGGGAGAGGAGCTGTTGGATGGATATAGATAGTTGCACAGGTGATGATGAGCGATAGAAAAAGAGGCTGGTCAGGTCATTGAGTAGGGGTTATGGCTAAACAGGGGGATGCTTCAGGTAGCCAGTAGTGACCCCACCTCATGTGAGGGGAAGGGGTTTTTCAGTGTGGTGAAAGAAATAGGGAAATGTGTGGAGAATGTGGTAAGGTTGGAGGAGGGTTTCATTAAGGATGAAGGAGTTGACCTGGTGCTGGAACAGGGTATGCAAGAAAAGTTATTTGTTGGCAGGGAGGGAGCGAATGTTTAGCTATAGGAGACAATACTGTTGACATACCATGGAGTGGGAGGAGGCAAGGGAGTAGGGGAGAGGAGGAGAGAGGGGGTTAAACGAGAGATCCAGGTGGGTGAAGGTAAAGGGGGCCTGGTTAAGGGAGTAGGTGGTGTAGGCATTCAAATTGAAGATGTAGTGTGTCGCAATGGAGATCTGCTGGAGGGTGTAGGGTCATTGCGATGGGTAGATATTCTGCAGGATGATGATCAGGAACCAAATGATGTCTTCAGCCATAGGGGGAAGGTAGAGGGAACTGTTAGTTTGGATGGGCTGTACGATGGGGTGAAGGGGTACAGTGAGCTCATGGTTCGTGGGAAGGGGTTTGGCTTTGCATTTGGAAGAGTAGATGGGATGGGGTTCATTGCAAATGTTGCAGGAAGGACTAGAGATGAGGTTAGGACACTGCTTAATGAAGTGAGAGGCTTTACAATGGGGGCAGGTGGAGGGTGTCTTCCAGTTTTGGGTGATGTGGTCATTGTAGAGGAGACAGTGTTGGCAGTGGTAGGACTGAGGAAGGGAATGGATCAGCAGGGTGGCAGCAGTTCAAAATCAGGGCTCTCTTAGTGAAGAGGTGGTCTATGGATGAGGCGGACTAGGTAAAGACATACATGAGGAAGGTAGGGCTGGAGTGGTTGTAAATACGGTGGGCCAAGCGGATTTCAAGGGCGAGAAGGGCATTCAGGAAAGTAGGAGGTAAGAAAAGGGGTGAGGGATGCGTGGGGGCCAAAGGTGATGCAGGGAAGAAGCCAGAGGAGATCAGTGTGGAACGAGGGCGAGGGAGATTCGATGAGGACAGAGTCTCTGTGGAGGATAAGTTCAGTAAAGGGGGC
Source organism: Schistocerca nitens (assembly GCF_023898315.1). Classification (NCBI taxonomy): domain Eukaryota; kingdom Metazoa; phylum Arthropoda; class Insecta; order Orthoptera; family Acrididae; genus Schistocerca; species Schistocerca nitens. The sequence continues at coordinate 193,478,342 of NC_064620.1, read as the reverse complement.
ACTGGGGATGTGAGGGTGCAGGCATCTAGGAATCTCGAATTGGGTTTGGCCAGGATGAAGGTATACAAGAGAGGGGCTGGGAAGGCAAGAGTAGGGGTGGTGTTCATGGGGGAATCAGAAGGAAAAGGGATGGGCAGTGGTTTTTTGGAGGATTGTGTGGAGGCGAGGTCACCACTTTGGAGCCTGGGAGGTTTTTTGTGGGTGTGGAGTGGGAGGAGAGGTGAGGGACTGGTTGTATGGAGAGGTGGTGGGAGGCAGGCCCCTCTTGTGACGCAGCGACTGGAGGCTGGGTGCTCGCTGGCGGTGACTGTGGCGCGGTGGGCAGTGACTCTAGCTGGGTAAATAACGACGGTTGTAGCAGGGCAGGTGGGGAGTGGGCGAAAATCTTCTTGCGGCTGATAGCGGCGGTAGGGGAGAGAAGATCAGGAGCAGGGGTAGCAGTGGGGGCAGGGGCAGCAGCGGAGGCAGGGGCAACATACAGGTGGGGATACACGGACGTGGATATGTGACGGGGTCGGCGGAGGTGGCGAGCACCAGGCGGCGGCGGCGAGCACAGAGATGCGGCACCTGGTCGACGGACAGACGGATGGAAGGTCTTTGGCAGCGGCGGCGAGCATTGAGATGCGGCATCTGGTCAACGGACGGACGGATGGAAGGTCTGTGGCGGCGGCGGCGAGCACTGGCGGGCAGATGGCAGCAGTAGACTGCAATGGCAGACGGCAAGGGCTCTTCCGAAAACGTCAATTGCACCCTGAGAGTAGCCCAGGCGGCGATATCTTCGTATTTGGAAGTGAGGGGATCCAACGCTTGAGATGAGCTTTTCTTTCTTTCTTTTTTTTTTCTTTATTGAATTTCAATTCCCCCCGAAGGCGGTGGGCTGGCAGCAGCTTAGTGTGCCGCTCTTCAGCCTACATAATAAATAATAAAAAACAGGCGATAAAATCGGAGACTTAAATAGTAACATGGCGAAAAAAAAGTGGAACTTAAAACATAGAACAAAGGGATGATGATGCTAATAAAATACATATGAAGTATACAGGTAAAATAATAGACAGACAATTAAAAAACATTGCGACAGTCTGTTTTCTGTTTGCAACGGCCATAAAATTCACACCCAGCGACAGTATGGTTTCTGTTCATAACACTTTGGAAAGACAAACAACACTGAACATTCACTGGAACACTGCACTAAAAAGTTGCCAAATATGACATACCACAGCCGAGAGCAGGTGGGGGGCAACAGGACAGATGATGGGAAAATAAAACGGGGGAAGGAGAGGGAAAACGATGGGGGGAGGGGGGAAAGGAGCCGATGGAGATTGAGGGTGGCAGGTGCTGGGCAGATGCGACAGGGAGTGTGGAAGGCAAAGGAGGGGAATACAAGAGGACTCGGGGGGGGAGGGAGGTAGGGAGAGGGTAAGCAGGGAGAAAACAGAATGGAAAGGGGGGGAAGAGGGAGCCCAGGGAAAGAACAGAGGAAGGGAGGGGGGGTGAGGATCAGAGTTGATAGAAGGGATAAATGGAGGGAGAGAGTGCATCATCTGAGAGGGGTAGTTGATGGAAGCCACCTTGGGAAAGGAGATGAAGGGTGTTGAGATGTAGGGTAGTGGGGACACAACAGCGAAGGTGTGGCGGGGGGTGGGGATGGGAGAGGAGAGCAACCAGGGGTGAGGGGTATCAAGGCGGCGGGAGGTGTAGAGTATGCAGATATGTTCGAGGAATAGGAGCAGATGGGGGAAAGGAATGAGGTCATAGAGGATCCACGTGGGGGATGAGAGGCGTATACGGAAGGCGAGGCGGGGTGCATGACGCTCAAGGATCTGGAGGGACTTATAGAATTTGGGGGTGGGGGGGCAGAAACCCAGGCGGGACTGGCATAACAGAGGATGGGACGGATTAAGGATTTGTAGCTTTTCTTTCCTTCCCCCTCTTGTATCATACTGACGCTGGCCAGCAGCAACCAGTACATTCTGTGAACCAAAAGCATATATGGCAAGTTTGTCTTCGCCTAACGTTTATACAAGAAAATGTTCACTGTTTACGAAAAACTTTGTGCAAATTTTGCAATTGATAACACTATTTCTGTCTGTTATGACGTGTCAGCAATGATGGCATCGCCACAAGGCGTACTCCACCTGGTGCCAACTAGTTCTCTTAAGCGGAAACAGCCGCCAGCCATGTCTCTCGGCTGTTACTAGTACACATGTTTAGTTGAAATCTCATTTTGCTGTGTGGAGTTGTAAAACTTATGCCGCTTTAGACGTTACTTGGCAACGCTGTCAAAGTTGTATTTTCAGATTTTATCAAAGGTTATGTGTTACATATTAAATGTCTGGTTAGTATATGGTGGTTTAGTATAGACGCTCCATTTATACAAGCGCGTAATTTTGCAAGATTCTAATAAAATATATTTGTCATCTCATCATCTAAAGACGGGCAGAGTCAGAAACGCGTAATGAATTAAAAAAAAAAAAATGGGCGAAACATCCAGTGACTATTATTTCGCGACAAACCAGCTGTTTTAATGCTATTTTGATTTTGGTGATTACAGTAGCGGCACACCTCTACCACGACTTTCAGTCACGTGTACGGTATAAACTTCCGGTTTTCGTGGTACCAGGCCACCTTTCACGTTTCCCACTAGTCGTCTTATTTTGGCCTGTGGACAGACACCTGATGTTATGCGTCCTGATAAATCTATTGACAGCAATAGGTCCCGCATAGGGCACTTTTGCCAATCTTCGATTCGTCCTGCTCTTCTTGTACATCATGTGGCGGATTGGCTAGCTGAAGGGCATTCTGAACGTCTTTGGCTGTGTATCCATTTTTCCAGCACACTGACCGTAGATGCTCTGTTTCTGCTGGTAAGCTATCAGGGTCTGACTAAGAGTGTGCCATGTGGTCCAGTGTTCAGGGCGAGTGCTGGGCGGGATCAGGCGATGGTCGTAATGTTTGGATTCATCAGAGTATTCGCGTATGTATCAGCAGTTTCATAGATATTACAGCTGTGTGATATTTTTCAGTGTTCTCCACGACATAATGTGACTACAGTAACGCTGCAATTCGTCTGCTACGTTATAACGATCTCCATTCTCCGTATCTGTAGAGAAATTCGTTAACACACAAACCGTCAGCTTTTTAAAATTTTTGACCGGATCACTCTATGTTTATTGTTTAAATATGTTACCTGTATCGAGAAATACTGTAAACAGTTGGGCGAATGAGGTGGTTCCCATACTGAACTTGTATCCAGTGGTATTGGATTCCAAATACCCAACCAATCATCTTGATGTTTCCTTGATTTACCTAAATCATCTAATACAAAAATTGTGAAGCTCATTAGAAAAGGTGTTCCTTCTCTATCGTTTCTCAATCTATTTCGTCTTTACTGATCTCTGGGGGCGAGATGGTGTAGTGGTTAAAACAATCGACTCGGATTCGGAAAGATAGCTATTCAAATAGACATTCGACCATCCAGATTTAAGTTTTTCATAAGTTCCATATATCGCTCCACGCAAATGGCGTGATGTTTCGTTCGAAAAAGTCTTGTCTAATTTCCACCTCCATCCTTTCGTAATCTAAGTTGTGTTCCGCCTCTAATGTCGAAGGGAAGCAAAGCTCTACTGTTCCTTACCTTTCCCTTCCAATGCTGTCGCCATTGTGGCATTAAATCGTTTCTTTCCTTACTTCCTTACCATAAACAGCTGATACATCGTATTCTACATTTTGTCATTGTAGCTTTGTGTGGTAGATATGAGTATGTAAGAAGATTAACTCATCTCACCTTATTTATTAAAATGGTAATACTATTACATGTCAGTTTATCTCCAAGCGGTCGCACGACATACTTTATAATATGCACATCCCCATAGACAGTGTAGTCGATACTTTAACGCTGCACCATAACTACAGATAACCTTCAATACTGCCAATGACTGCTTGGATAATTACTTCTTCTCTTACTTCCTTTCTCTTACACTGAGGGTACCTGTTATTTTCTGCTACCTTGAAAGCTCAACACAGAAGGTTACTTAAGAGGACCAGGACGAGTCGTAAACAGGTTCAGAGCTGAATGCTGTCTCCGACAGCAGGTAACAAGCTGGTAATTCGCACAGCATGTGACTTGGGGCGGCCTAACTGCCATAAAACTCCATTGAGCAAGGCACTAGAAGCAATCATTTTGGAAAGTCAACATTTGAATTTTCAGGCATAGCATCCAGAATGTTTCGGTGTGAGACCGGTTGCTTCTCCTTAGTCACAACACAAAAGTATGTTCATTAACAATCCCAGTAACAGGTACTCTGATTGGTCCACAATAATTATTTCTGTAAAAGACGTTCTTTTCCGCCTGTGTCAGTGTGTAAGCCATTTAGCTGTTTGGGATTAGAAACTTTTCATGGAGTGGGTGAGATTTTTTGCCTCCCTCCTGCACGAGACCTTCATTGGTTAATGGTGATAAAATCCGTGAGAGTGAGAATGTGTTTAACTCATTCAGAAAAAATTACTGATCGGAATTCGCAGTATCTCATGCAACTGGGCGACGAGATTCCTACAATGGGAGAAACAGCCTGCTTCTGCTTTTGAAGAGCGGGCATTTGCTGCTAGGCGACGAAATACAAAAGACTAACTAGCGGGAGATCGATGATTACACACTTTCAGCTGAGGTAACGGACACACGGCTGTCTTCATATCCGAGGTAAGACAGAGGACGATCTGGACTCAGAATTGCCAGCTGTTATTGTTGCTGATTTCCAAATTCACACCGTATGTAAGTGGCAGACAAGGCAAGGCACGCATGGTCTTGGGTTAGTGTCTTCGACTAGCAGTTTAAACTTTCTGGGTCCTGGACTCTAAACTCGCCACTGCTTAACTCTGAATAAAAAATATCAGCAATGGAGGCCAAAGACTTCTGGCATAAGAAGTCATTCTCACCCCTTATTCTACCAAAGATCTTGTCAAAGAAGGACAGAGGTTCAGGGCACTCTCTTGCTCTTGGGATAGGAAACTGTCCCTAAAAATTGGAAGTCTCTGTAATGATCAATGCCACCAGGATGCAGAAGGTAATAGAAACCACTGCAGTAAAGACACAAAGTTTGCATCCACAGGGCATGTGGCCTGCAACCTAAAGTCTAATGTGTGATCTTTCCATTGGCAAGAGATTCCGGACTAGTCCTCCATTAGGAGTTCTGGATTGTGACTGCCAAACAGGAGGTGACTGTGAGAAAAATGTTGAAAAACCAATGAGGGAATAACATTCTCCGAATATGGACGCGGAATGTCAGAAGTTTGAACTTAGGTGAGAAAGTCAGAAACTCTGAAAAGGCAAATGTAATGATTCAATCCGGATATAGTGGGTGTCACTGAAATTAAATGGAGAGAAGACAAAGACTTCCAGTCAGGCGAATGTAGGATATGACCAACAGCAGCAGAACGTGATATAACGGACGCAGGATTTGTTATGAAGAGGGAGATAGGGCACAGACTGAATTACTGTGAACAGTTCAGTGACATGGTTTTTATCATCAGAATGGACAGCAAACCAACGCCTTCTGCAGCAGGTATATAAGCCGACGTCTCTACCAGCAGATGAAGGATCGTAGAGTATACGAGGATATTGAACGGGTAATTCAGTCTGTAACAGGATATGAAATCTTGTAATGATGTGGGGATGAAACGCAGTTGTCGCGGAAGGAACAGAAGAAACGGTTGTGGGAGAATAAGGGCTTGGCAGTAGGAAATGCGAAGGGGACGACAAATTCAGTTCTGCAATAAATTTCAGATGCAAAAGTGAATACTGTGGTCAAGACTCACAAGAGCAGGAGGTACACATGGGAAAGTTTCAGAGACTTGGGAGGATTCAGGCTGGATTACAGCATGGTCAGGCAGAGGTTCCGAAATACAAGCAGATACTGAATTGCAAGACGTGTGCAGGAGCAGATATAGACTCAGATCACAAACTAATAATGATGAAAGGAGGACTGAAGTTTAAGAGTATCATCCGGAAAAGTCAGTATGGAAGGGAGTGGGGTACTGAAGCACTGAGGAATGATAGGACCTGTGTGAAGAAAGTGTGGATAGTGCGATAAGGAATACCAGAGTGGACATTTTATTTGAAGAGGAGTGGACATCTATCAAAAGGGAAATCACAGATTCTGGGCTGGCACACATAGGTAGAAGAAAGGTAAGTGCAAAGAATCCTTGGATAACAGAAGAAATACTGCAGTTGGTCGACAATAGAACTAAGTTCACAAATACTCAGTGACCGACATAAATACAACAATATAAATCCCCTAGGAATGAAATAAACATGAAATTCTGGGGAACCACGGATAAATGGAACCAGGAAAAATGTGAAGAAATTGGAAAGAAGTGACCGTCGAAAGGACTAGGTGACCTACAGAACAGTCAGAACAATCTTCAGTCAGATCAAAAGCAAGTATGGTGACATTAAGGATCTGATGGGAATTCCAGTATAAACCGCAGAGTACAGATCGGATAGGCGGAAAGCTTATGCTGCAGGTCTCTGTTAGGACGAGGACTTGTCTGACGATGTGGTAGAAGAAGATATTGAAGTCGATTGGAAAGACATAGAAGATCTAATGTTAGCAGGTACAAGAGCTCTGGATAGCATGAGAACAAATAAAGCAGAAGGGATAGATAATATTCCAGTGGAATTCCTAAAATCATTGGAGTAAGTCGCAAAAACGACTACTCAGGTTGGTGTGTAGAAAATATGAGACTGGCAATGTACCATCAGATATTCGGAAAAGCATCCTCCATACAATTACGAAGATAGAAAGAGGCGATAAGTGCGAGAACTATCGCACGATCAGCTTAACAGATCATGCATACAAGTTGCTGGCAAGAATAATACAGAGAACAATGGAAAAGAAAATTTAGGATGCGTTAGTTGTTGATACGTTTGGCTTTAGGGATGGTAAAGACACCTGATAAGCGGTTCTGATGATGAGTTTGACAGTGGGAGCAAGACTAAAGAAATATCAAGATGTGGTGAAAGGATTTGACGATCTATAAAAAGCGTTTTATAACGTGAAATTGGCCAAAAGGTTCGAAATTCTTAGAAAAATAAGAGTAATCTATAGGGAAAGACGGTTAGTATATAATATAACTATGAACTAGAGCCCAGAAGGAACAATAAGATTGGATGAAGAAGAACTAAGTGGTTGGATTAAAAGGCTGTATGAAAGGCCAGCCTTTCGCCCCTGCCCACCATGCAGCAATGACGGAAATGAAAGAAAGGTTCAAGGGTGGGATTAAAATCCAGGGTTAAAGGTTATCAGCTATAAGATTCGCTGATGACATTGCTATCGTCAGTGAAATTGAAGAAGAATTATACAACCTATTGAATCGAACATACAATCTAATGAGTGAGAAATATCGACTAAGAATAAACCGGAAAGAGACGAGAGATATGGAACACCGCAGGAATGAGAATACCGACAAATTGAACATGAAAATTGGTGATCATGAAGGTGTCGAAGTTGAGGAATTTTGTTACCTTGGAAGCAAAATAACAAATGACGAACGAAGCAAGGAGGACATAGGAAGCAGCCTATCGCAGACGAAGAGGGAATTCCCGGCCAAGAGAATTTTACTGGTATCAAACGCAAGCCTTAAGATGAGGAAGAAATTTTTGAGAATTTACGTTTGGAACCCAGCATTGTATGGTAGCGAATCACAGGCAGTAGGGAAACAGAAACAGTAGGGAATAATAGCATTTGAGATGTGGTGCTGTCAAAGAAAGTTGAAAATTAGGTGGACTGATAAGATGTAGCATTAGATTCGGTGAAGAAATTAGCATGTGGTAAACAGTAACAAGAAGGAAGGATAGGGTGATAAGACGTGTTAAGACACCATGGATAACCTCTTTGGTACTAGAGGGAGTTGCAGAGTTCAAAGGCACTAGTGGAAGACAGAGAATGGAATATATCCAACAAATAATTCAAGAACCGGGGTACAAGGGTTACTACGGTATAAATAGGTAGATGCAGGTAAGAGTGAGCCCGCTATGCAGTCACCGAGTCGAGGAGGACGTGAGGCTAGTTAACTTACATAAGGAACTAACTGCACAGTTTTGACTTTCACATCCAGCTACTTGCTTGCATCGTACAATTCTGGGATTCTGCAGGTGTTGTACTTATTTTTACGGGTTCTTCCTTTAAATCACTCACCATAGTTGCATTCAGTGACCATATCTGAGATATAGTTTCACGTTTCATGTGTCCAACCGTCTGTGCCAAGTCTGGATTTCATAATTACGATCCTTTTTCCACATATTAAATGTTTACGTACTTAGCCCAGTGGATAATTAATTTGTTCTTTTCTTTATAGTAATAAACTAAATTGTTGTAGTGACCTGTAGTTTTTTTTGTGATTGAGATGATCCCCTTCATTAATATGTCCACGTGTGGTGTGATACCCGAACTTTCATTTTCGACTGGGCCAATTCTACTAATTCTAGTAGTTTTGCTCCAATAAGACGTTTCTGTTGCTCAACATTGTTTTTCTAAAATTTTCATTATCTTATGCAGAGCTTCCTTTCGTGTAGGGCACCGGGGATCAGACTTACAGCACGTTATAGGTATACTAAACGGCTCAACTGACAATTGGCAATAACATTTTCGAATTGCAGTGTGTAATGTTCAGAATTGTTACCAAAGGAGTTCCCATACAATAACACAAGTATATTAAATTGAGGATAAACAGAGAAAAAAGACTGAGAGTGTTTGTCAACGAAGGGCTGTCGTGTACCAGCAATAGTTCATGCACCTCTCAAACAGTAGATCGAAATGAATTTTCAACTTTTTACGCTAGAGGATATTGTCTGTGAAATCGGATAAAACTCTTTGAAACACACTGAACTAAACATTTAAGTGAGAAAATAATGAAGCTAATAGCTTATAATCTTAGAATGTACAACCATGACTGCGCTTACGGCATGCTCTCTAGACAACTATTTAATTTTATTGTGTTTCACAAAGGGCGGATCACACGTAGTCTTTTTCCGAACATAAATTCACTGAGTTTTGGCACTTCATTTTACTTTTATTTCTTTTTTTTCATTTCCGCTTTAGCCAAAGTGTCTGCGGCCTGAGTTCACTTCTTAATCTTCTTGTAGGCGCCAACCCTCACCCCTCAAACTCGAATATCGAGTTTATAACTTTATAACGATCTAAGGAAACGAATGTCTGGAAGCGGGATTTCGCTTACGACAACGATGTTTCCCGAAGCCGGTGCTTCAGAACGATAGCGAGTAAAATTGGACCAATTATTCATTAAAAGTCTCAACAGCTGTGACCGAGGCCTTAGAGTGTCCTTATCGATGAATTTGATGGCCTTTTGTAGAAAATGTAGCCGTATAATCCTTCTTGAAATTTCATGGTAGTTAGATGTAAACCGCGCACTTAAACGTTTGTTTTTCAGCGTCAGTGCTGCTACAGGCTAAGTGATTCAGGCAAATTCACGAATTGCCCAGTATTGGTTTCAGCTCTGCCGGTACCTCTCTTCCTAAAGCGCTGCACAGATAATGACATTTGTTGGCCATGACTAACGAGTAAATTGCTTCGTGTGAACTGTTATCTTGCGTGTCATCTGGTGGCGTGCCAGCGCATTACTAGTAAATGGCATGCAACCAAACGAAGCTCTATTCCTCACCATATAACTATCACCTGAGTGCATAGGTCTCTTTTTGCTGTCGGTAGTGCGCCATGTGATAAAGGAGTGGTCTAAGGAAGCAATAGAAGTTCTTATTGAGGCATACAGACACGAAACGTGCCTTTATAACACAAAATCACCCTCCTACCACAGCAAATAGCCAGGAAATACTCACTCGACAGAATAGTTGATTCATTGAAGGAGGTTAGGTTTTTACCTCACGCTGAAAGTATAGCGAAGATGAAATGATTGCGCACGACGTTTGTGTCGGAACTTAATAAAATGAAAGCTTCATCAAAGAGTCGTATGGGATCAGCTAATGTGTGTGAACCCATGGTGTGGTATTTTAAGGAACTTACGTTTTTCCGAGAGTACGTAGAGGCAAGGAAAGGCACTTGTGGCGCAGAATTCGCACAAAAAGGCGTGGACTATAATAAAAACCTAGCCATGTCGCAGTAATTAATTTTTTACCCTTCAGTTTCCTCTGTAGTTAGTACAGTACGTGAAAAAAACGAAGCAGACAACTGCTTTGTCTTGGTGCACTTCACAGTATACATTATATTATCAAATATGTAATGTATATGACTAGCTCAGTTGTCTGATGTGTTTAGTTACGACTCAAGATTGTGTGTTTGAACCCCACTAGTGTCCGCACTTTTTTCCCTTGTAACTTAAAATTAAATAGGTTGTGAAACTGAGTTCGTGGCCCATGATCTTGCACAGCGTCTCAGTGTCTCGTACTGGCCATAAATATCCAATCACAGAAAGTATAAAGCACACACTGCAAGATGTGGACAGTTATTATCATTATTTTTCAAGATGACTGTATTGTCAGTGAGATGAAAGAGTCTTCCATTGCCATTAGTGAGGATTTCATAATTATAGAGGAATATGAAGTTGCACAAGATGGCCAGCTATTTCATAGAGCATCATCGTCATCATGATACAACAGTCCACGTGGAAGAGGTATGATCAAGGAGACGAAAAGGAAGAGTGCTTAGAATGAAGAAGAAAATGCTACTTTGAAAAGAGATGACAATATACTGACCAGCGTAAATAAACAAAAAGAAACGCACCAACTGGTGTTGCAGTATTTGTTTCATATCTAATTGCTTCTCTACAGCAAATAAAAAGTAAAGCTCTGGTGATAAAAGCAAAGAGAGATATTTAACACAGTTTGTACTGTACAAGAGGAAGACCTGGGCAATAACGAGTAACAAAATTGTTCATTTGTTCAATTGAATAATAAGACTGCTTATTTCTTTGGTTTCATTAAATTTCAATTCCTTAATATTCATTAAAAAATGGAATGCATTGCTTTATCTTGAATGTGGACTGTAATTACAGAAAATTAAAATTACAAAATATAGTGCTGTTCCCAAATAAGTTAATTTACAACTAGCATTTATTTTCCTGCACACAATATTAACTTTTCGATCATAATTTACATTACTTATTTTCAAGATTTGGTACCGTATCAGTAAATTTTTTTACAGATTCCCACTGCCAATGTACAGACATAGCAGTGCTGAAATATTCCCGTGGAGTGTGCCTCGCTTTCCTACCTTCTTTAACTGAGTTGTCACCTAATAGTTCTCTGTCCCTCAGATTATTTTGCTGCCATTCTCGTGTAATCATAACACATTGATTTCTGTCCTCTTTTATTTCCAGTTGTCCCACATAACTCATCCCACATGTGTTTAGTAAAAAAAACATGTACACGCAAGTAGGCAGTGTGATTTTCTCTACAGTTTCAATAGGTAGCTTCATTTTCGTAAGGAGAATTCTGAACCTATTGCTCAGTATTGCAAAACCATTTTCAGATGTTCTTCTTTCCCTGGTCAAACGGTAATTAAATATTTTCTGTTTCTGTGTGAGATTTCTCTTATATGGCTTCATTATATGCTCTGATAAGGGAAAACATCATCAGCTACAACTACAAAAGGCACTGCAGTTTGAGATCCTGATAATATCTCTGGTGTAAGAATGTTCATAAAATTTTCAGCAGCAGTAAGAATTTCACAGAATGCACTATTTTGTTACACTCCTCCACCACTAATTCTCCCATTGCAACCTACATCCACACATGTAAATTTGTACTACGCATCAACAAGTGCCAGTTACACAATGCTGTTACCTCCTTTGTAACTGTGGTAGTATGATCCCATACATCTTGGTGGTCGGAATTCCACATCCTTCCCGTCTAAAGCACCAGACAATCTGGGAAGCTCCACATGTCTTGGAACTGTTTTGATATACATTTCCATTCACTTTCTGTTGATAGTACCTGAATGACAGAAAATATTAAGCGAATATGTCAATATGACATTCATACAAATAAACTGAAAAACAAGTATGATCTTGCAGTCTGGAATCACTATCTACCAGACACATTTTCCCCTAACAACTGAAAATGGTGAATTATGAAGTGCACTGATTTTGTCAGGAAATTCCACAGGTAGGGGAGAAAGAGTTTTGGCATATGAATTGTAATGTTGCATCCTTAACAAAAAACTTTTACCATGTAGGGGTACATATTGAATGTAACTACCAAACCATAAAAAAATGTTATAATACCTGGATACAGGCATAGATGAATGTTCGATCAGAGATACAGCACCCCCCCCCCCCCCCCCTTCCCCCGAAACAAATATTTTTTTGGAAATTGTTAAGAATGCGACATTAAAGAATTTGTTGTTATTTCTAATGACGTTAGCAGAATAAAGGAAATGCCAGTGGTTTTCCAGTTCACTAAACGTAATAAACAAAGCTGCATCAAAAATTTGTGGCAGAGGTACGCACAATACACCCCCAATCCGAAATATGCTTCCTGCTGAGAGTAATACATCTGAACAAAACTGACCCCGTTATTTTACTTTTCAGCTAATTTAAATGTACATGTCGTTTTGTAGGGTGGGTAACGAAGCCAAACTTCGACATTTTTTCAAAGGAAATTCTGCACTGGCTGTATGAATAATTTTTATTAAATCTGTGACCGGTTTCGCACCACTCATCGGTGCAACCTCAGGCAATATACGCTATGTTATAAATAGCGTATATTGCCTGAGGATGCACAGGTAAGTGGTGCGAAACCGGTCTCAGATTGAACAAAAATCATTCATACAGCCAGGGTGGAATTTTCTTTGAAAAAATAATTTAAATGTGTTATTACATTAGCTTATTTTGGTCATGTTCTCATGAAATTTAACAAAATCAGTACCTTCATCAATGAATCCTTCAAACACTGGTAAATTGCGTCACAAGCTTCTAGAATAATTGGGGACATCGTGCTTGCACGTATTTTGAATGAAAATATTAGGTTCAAATGGCTCTGAGCACTATGGGACTCAACATCTTAGGTCACAAGTCCCCTAGAACTTAGAACTACTTAAACCTAACTAACCTAAGGACATCACACACACCCATGCCCGAGGCAGGATTCGAAAATATTAGGCTTCTGTAGCTTTCTCCCGTAGTTAGAAACCTCAGAGTTAGAACCAACCTACAGAAAATTATGGAATTGCTTTCAGCTTACAAATATACACTATATCTACAGCAGGCTTATATAAAGGTACCTACTAAACGAAGCAATGTCAAAAATACCGTCTCAGACATTCTTAGAAAGTTTTTGTATCATTTCCTGTTCCCCATCCTCAGTTTATGGTGTAGTAAACTGTGCAATTCCCGACCGCCGTCGTCACGTCTTAAAATCCAAGGTCTACTCCACAACCTTCTACAGGGTGTTTCAAAAATGATCGGTATATTTGAAACGGTAATAAAAACTAAACGAGCAGCGATAGAAATACACCGTTTGTTGCAATATGCTTGGGACAACAGTACGTTTTGAGGCAGACAAACTTTCGAAATTACAGTAGTTACATTTGTCAACAACAGATGGCGCTGCGGTCTGGGAAACTCTATAGTACAATATTTTCCACATATCCACCATGCGTAGCAATAATATGGCGTAGTCTCTGAATGAAATTACCCGAAACCTTTGACAACGTGTCTGGCGGAATGGCTTCACATGCAGATGAGATGTACTGCTTCAGCTGTTCAATTGTTTCTGGATTCTGGCGGTACACCTGGTCTTTCAAGTGTCCCCACAGAAAGAAGTCACAGGGGTTCATGTCTGGCGAATAGGGAGGCCAATCCACGCGGCCTCCTGTATGTTTCGGATAGCCCAAAGCAATCACACGATCATCGAAATATTCATTCAGGAAATTAAAGACGTCGGCCGTGCGATGTGGCCGGGCACCATCTTGCATAAACCACGATGTGGTCGCAGTGTCGTGTAAGGCAGTTTGTACCGCCACAAATTCACGAAGAATGTCCAGATAGCGTGATGCAGTAATCGTTTCGGATCTGAAAAATGGGCCAATGATTCCTTTGGAAGACATGGCGGCCCAGACCAGTACTTTTTGAGGATGCAGGGACGATGGGACTGCAACATGGGGCTTTTCGGTTCCCCATATGCGCCAGTTCTGTTTATTGACGAAGCCGTCCAGGTAAAAATAAGCTTCGTCAGTAAACCAAATGCTGCCCACATGCATATCGCCGTCATCAATCCTGTGCACTATATCGTTAGCGATTGTCTCTCGTGCAGCAATGGTAGCGGCGCTGAGGGGTTGCCGCGTTTGAATTTTGTATGGATAGAGGTGTAAACTCTGGCGCGTGAGACGATACGTGGACGTTGGCGTCATTTGGACCGCAGCTGCAACACGGCGAACGGAAACCCGAGGCCGCTGTTGGATCACCTGCTGCACTAGCTGCGCGTTGCCCTCTGTGGTTGCCGTACGCGGTCGCCCTACCTTTCCAGCACGTTCATCCGTCACGTTCCCAGTCCGTTGAAATTTTTCAAACAGATCCTTTATTGTATCGCTTTTCGGTCCTTTGGTTACATTAAACCTCCGTTGAAAACTTCGTCTTGTTGCAACAACACTGTGTTCTAGGCGGTGGAATTCCAACACCAGAAAAATCCTCTGTTCTAAGGAATAAACCATGTTGTCCACAGCACACTTGCACGTTGTGAACAGCACACGCTTACAGCAGAAAGATGACGTACAGAATGGCGCATCCACAGACTGCGTTGTCTTCTATATCTTTCACATCACTTGCAGCGCCATCTGTTGTTGAAAATTGTGACTACTGTAATTTCGAAAGTTTGTCCGCCTGAAACTGTACTGGTGTCCCAAGCATATTGCAACAAACGGTGTATTTCTATCGCTGCTCGTTTAGTTTTTATTGCCGTTTCAAATATACCGGTCATTTTTGAAACACCCTGTACTATGCCAGCATAAATTTCTTCGTCGGCGTCGCCGAGATATTTCTGTAGTAATGACTGCGTAATCAGCAGCTGCCACTCTCAGTTTTTCATCAGCCATTTTCTAAAATAATGTTGCGCCATCTGCAGTCACTGCGTGTACAAATTCAACTACCAGATGGCAAGCCAGGTCTTGGAACAGGAAGCTTTACCGTCTTAATGCACCATTAGTGGCGCAAGATGTGTGTATAGGACTTTAAGAGAATAACAAGATTTCAGATTACACTTCTGAGCCGTGTTAATCTGGTGGAAAGCTTCAAAATAGCGCACTCTAGAGTGAGTGAACGGACGTTCTATGTCCCTCCACCAACTGGAGTAAAAAAAAAAAAAAATGTGCACGGGAAGCAGTTTTGATGCAGATAAATGATGCATTTGTTGTTGAATAATATAACAATAAAATATCATGCAAAACACTTGGATCTTAAGTATATCATTTCAGATGGAAATACAGGCAAGGGGAGGGACCTATTTTCAGACAGTAAAAGGGAGTCTGTTAATCCTCTGGCACGTTTTATGGGCCTGGCATGTTTTACGAGACACTGAAAATTTCTTTCCTGTCTGTCATAGTTCTGTCCACAAAAGAAGTCACTGATTTTACGATCATGTACTACCTATCCAATGCTTGTGAAATATATTCCTATAGATTTTTCTCACTATTTATGAATGATGTTCATTCCCATTATTAAGCTGATAAACCCTACGTCATTGAAGAATTATATTTGAACAAATAAATTATTGTACTATACGTTACTGTTATTCTTTCAGATTTTTTAACACAATGGATGTCAAAATTGGGCAGTAAATGCATGTCGAAAAATCTTGAGGCGAAGCTGACGTTTCCAACGCCGCAGTGCATGCAAATTTTGTTCTCGTGTTGTTTTCTGTATTTAATAACCTATTACCACGATCGCGAACTACAATTTTCATACAATATCTCACAAAAGAAGGTGATTACAAAAAGAAAGAAGGCGAGTAAACTAATGTGCTACCAGCGTTTACTATAGTTACCGTAATTTTAATAGCATACAACGAGCGGTCCGTGGCATATTACAGTGGCTTTAAAAATTTTCATAACGCATTTTATTTTTTTTTCTTTTACTTTTTTCTTTTTTTAGTTACCAGTGTTCCCTCTGACTGGTTTGATGCGCCCCGCCACCAGTTCCTCTCCTGTGCCAACCCCTTCATTTCAGAGTAGCACTCCTAACCTACGTCCTCAAACATTTGCAGGATGTATTCCAGTCTCTATCTGCCTCTACAGTCTTTACTGTCCACAGCTCCCTCTAGTATCATGGAAGTTATTTCGTGATGTCTCAACATATGTCCTACCATCCCGTCCATTCTTCTTATCAGTGATTTCGATATAGTACATTCCTCGCCGAGTCTGCGGAGAATCTCCTTATTCTTTGCCTTATCAGTCCACCTAGTTTTCAACATTCTTCCGTAGCACCGCATCTCAAATGCTTCTATTCTCTTCTTTTTCTACAGTCCATTACGCACAGCTATACAGTACTTTACCAGTGCTAGTCTCCTTTTCATGTGCTCCTTCCTCCGTCCGTCATGGGCTATTTTGCTGCCTAGGTGGCAGAAATCCTTAAAGACTACATCCCTCTCGTATACTCTTTCTAAACCGCGCACTTCCTCCTAAGTTTCACACGTATTGTATATCATCAGTTTTTCCTTAGATTAACTCTGTTTTCTCATAATTTCAAACATCTTGCTCCATTTGACATTGTCGAATGTTTTCCAAGTCGACAAATCCTATGAACATGTCTTGATATTCTTTTATTCTTGCGTCCACTATCAATCGCCACGTCATAACTGCCTCACTGATGCCTTTACCTTTCGTAAGGACAAACTAATCATCTTCTAAAACATCCTCAGTTTTCTTTTCCGTTTTTCTGTATATTATTTTTGTCAGCAGCTTGCATGCATGAGCTGTTAAGAAGATTGTGTAATAATTCTTCAGCTTGTCAGCTCTTGCAATCTAATGAACTGTGTGAATTATGTTTCTCCGATATCCGATAGTCAGTGGTATGTTGCTAGACTCACAAATTCTACTCGCCGTTGTAAATAATCGTTTTGTTTCTACTTCTGCCAATGATTTTAGCAATTCTGATTTGTTTCTTATCTGTCCACTCTGCCTCATTCCAAAATTTATTTTTAATTTTAATTTTTTTTTTTAAATTCTGATCCTAATAGTGGATCCCCTACTGACACCTGTAAGCCTCACTACATTAGTTAAAATTACTACTGTCACTGAGTTGCTGCTTTGCCTGACCATGACCGGCACTAGCAACACATATCGATATATCCCCTCTCGTAGTAACTTTGCTCGACTGCTATTACTTCCTGGTCGTTGTCTGTCGTAAGCGAGTTCGGGTCGCGAGTTCGTGCTGCCAGTCAGTTAGAACGCGTCTGGAGCGCAATTCAGACCTGCCAGTCGGGGAGTTGTAATGCGGCACTAGTGCAGTCGGGTTGCAGCTGTGAGGTCTACGTCAACATGGCTTACCCGACCCTTGCCGCCTCGCATCACTTGAGCCGGGCCACGGTCTCGGTGGATCGTCGGTTGGTCGTCCTACCGGACGACGCGTTTTGGCACGCCGATCGTCTGTGAGTCCGCTGTGTGTGTGTGTGTGTGTGTGTGTGTGTGTGTGTTTGTGTGTGTGTGTGTGTGTGTGTGTGTGTGTGCGCGCGTGCGCGTGCGCGTACGCGTGTGCGTGCATCACCTCCCGATTTGTCTTCATGTGTGCTTGGTTACTGTTGGGTATCGTTCAGGTCTTTGTGCAACCGTTTGTCAGGTTGTGTGTGTAGCTGGCGACTGTTTTAGATGTTGTCGGCATTCTGAGAGGAGTCAGTCGGTTGCTGCGGACGAGGGAAGTTATCTCCGCGCGGTGCAGTCGGCTGGGTCCGCTGGCGGTCCCTGCGCAGTGTCGGAGCGTGTGTGGGGGTGTCCGATCGCTAAGAGCTTCGTGGTTCACCGACCCAGGCCGTCAAAGTTGAGTAGTGGTTTCAACTATACAAGCCCCGTCAATTCATGTCGTGTGGTTCTTTTCGGTGGTTCGCTGTTGGCGAGGTTTTCCTGTTGATCAACACAGAGTGTTTGTATTGCTGAAATTTAGCCGCCATGCAGTGCAATTAACTACATTGGTTGACTACAATTCAAGTGCAGCACCAGAATTTCCTGCCTTGTGGCCGTTGGTGTTTTGGTTACCTGCCCTGGGCACTGACGTAAATTCAGGCAGTGTTCCTTTTGGGTGAAGTTAACTATATTACCATATTTCAAATTCAAGTGTACCTGGAGAATTTTCTGCCTTGTCGCCATTAGTGTTCCGGTTACCTGCCTGGTCACTAACGTTATTTCAGGCAGCGTGCTTTCCTCACATGTTGTCACTGTCCAACATGGTGTGTAGCTTTGACAGCTAATACGTATTTCATTGTGGATAATCAGGATCCTAACCTTTTGTTTGATTTCTCATGTACCGATTGGTGGCAAGCAAGTCGTTTTGTCGGACAGTCCGTGGCTGTCCCCTGGTTGGTTTCCGATGGATCAAGTGTATTTGGGCTCACCACCTCTCTCACCTAAGTGAAAGAGGGCAGACCGACCTCCCTGGAGGCTTCTGAGTGTCGCTTCCTTTACTTTCCTTCTCACCGGTGTTTAATTATCTGTTTATAATCTATCATAGCCAATGATTTTAAAAATTCTTGTTTTTACAGGATTTTGTGTATTTTTGAATTTTGGAGAATCAATTGTGGACCTTCAGCCATTTAAATCCTTATTCTAAATGATTCTAATTTACATTAAAACCTTGAAAATTTTACTGTTTGCCGTCAGCCGTTTGTATTGCATCTTGTTTATGTTTGCCTATTCACCCTTCCCTTGGGGCTCTCAGCCTCTTATTTGCAATTTTAAAAGCAAGTTTTCACCACTTGAGATTTACCAATCTTGTTGCTTTAAGATTTCTTGTCTGGAGGCCTTCAGCCGTCAAATAATTGCGTTTTGAAACTCTTAGTTCTAAAGATTCGGCTATGTGCCGTTTTGGTTTAAAGGTGTTATTAAAATACAATAAATTACAATTTTAAGTTAAAGCTGACCCCATTCTTATTTGGCTCTTTTCACAATCTTAAGCACTTGTTCTGCCCAGCAGATTTGGCGGGCGTCTCATCCTGTTCCTTCGTCTACTACATCATCAGAAAAGTCTTCCCCTTATAGAGACCTTCAGTGTACTTTTTCCAGCCATCCGCTTTATCCTCTCCTTTTACCAGTGGAATTGTCATCGCACTTTTTATGTTGCCATACCTGCTTTAATTTCACCGAAAATTCCTTTGTCTTTTCCGTTTGCTGTGTTAGTCCTTCCACCATAATTAATTTTTCTATTTCTTCAAATTTTTCTTATTACCATTTCGCCTTAGCTTTCCTGCACTTCCTATTTACTTCATTCCTAAGGAACTGGTATTTCTCCGAATTTCTCTGAATTTTATTGTACTTTGTAACCTCCCCCTCACTTATCGACCTTAATGACAGTGAAAAATTAAACCGCGTGTACCTAATGGGAATTTGGGAAAAGCAATCGTCACCGAAGTTAATCTGTCGGTAAAGAGGGAGGAAAGGGTTACATCTAAATGAAAGGAAAAATGCAAATGAAACTTTTGGAAATTAATTTTGAAAAGGGGTAAAGTTAATAAAGAAAGTGAATGTGCGGCCGTTACGTTAACAATTAACTAGCGGTAATTAGATACCTGAGATTTGGGGGAAATTACTGTCGCCAGTCCTATGGACAATTAATATAGTAACTGAAAAAGAAAGGTTATTACACATATAATTAGCACTAGAAGCGTGGCAACTGAAGGTTGACACGTGTAGTGTGAAAACTGAAAGTTTGTCAGAAGTAATAAATTTCGCTACACTCTGATTTAATTTAGCAAAACAATTAATAAAACCGGAAAATCGAAAGTTAATTTAGTGACTGAAGTTAACAGTGAGCTTTCTTTCTGAAGCACATCGAAATTCAGTAAAATACGGTTAGTCTTGGACTACCTCAACAATCATTTCAAAAGCTACCTGAATCTACGCAATTTAGAAATAAGAGATTTAACTTTGAGCTTGAATTAAATGATTCTGAACAATTAACAATAGTAAAATTTAGTATGTACCAAGCTGAGCCGCAGTCACAGGTAACTAAAATACGGTAACAAAACTCGCACTCTTAATTTGTGCTTGTGCAATCTAAATATTGTAGCCAGCTATGAATACCTTAACTGAACTTTGAAATTAAAGCAGTGAAATCGAATGATGCTGGCGTTTGAATTTCAACGACACTCGGGCTCATTTCGGAAAAGGAAGGGACCCTGCTTGGCAATGCAATTGGGACAATGAGCCACAAAGGTTCATGCTAAGTTGCTGTATTTTTGTGATGCAACAATTTTAAAAGTTTGAAAAGCTGAGGTCTGCCATACAGTTCTAAAACTTTACGTGCTTCCAGTCTTCCTTGTTGGCTGATTGAAGGTTTGAAGCCGTCGATCGAGGAGGTGGCGACAGTCACTCATTGTCGGCCGTCGCTGTTGCAGAAGCTGGATGTTGGCGCGCCTCCGTCTCGACACGGTCACTAGGTGAAACGGGCTCTTGATGTGCGCCAGCTAATGCTTCCCGTCCGCGACACCGTGTTAGAAACTATCGTAGCAAGTCGAGCGCAATAACATGCTGCCAAACCCCGAAAGCGCGGCAACTCGCGGGAGCGTCACACAACACACCTGCTCCACTGCACTACCCCAGCCAGACTCTCTTCTGCCCGCTCTCCACGCGGCAGAGTTAACACTACCAAAGATCCTAAACACTTTGGTTCTTCACACGACCTATCGATGTATTCGTTCGATAGCATAGTTTTCCCTAGGCAAGACCCAGCGTAAAATACAAATAATATTCACAAAACAAACCAATTATACATCGACATAAATGCATATATATACAAATAGTAAAACAATTACAATATACAAAGACACAGAAACGTCATATATTCAAGTAACAAAATAAAGAAAAAAAATTATAGTACAATAGATGGAAATACGAGGATATGCATTTCCGGCGTTACAACTTCCGTCTTTCGTCGATCCACTGAAGTATATCTTGTATCACCTTTGGTTTTCTCGCAGTTAACTTATTTACACCTATGTTTTTCTTTAAAACTTGTGTGATAGCCCTTTTTACGCAGCACTGCTGTCGTCCAAAATTTACCGGGTTAAATTCACAGTGAATTATTGAAAAGCCATAAGTGAGCGACAATTTAATTGAGAGGTTAGTTACATTGTTTTATTACCAGGTTACTGAATTAATTATTTATTGGGACGTTACACTGAATGTGAACGACATAATTATAATTTTTACTGTTGAGAGGTTTAGGAATTTTTCTGTTTTGAGGTTACGCTAAATGTGAATGCATTTTGAGCTTAGATTAAATCAGAACGAATTTTGTGTGGGGGTTAATGTGAAAAGAAATTTTGTGGGCAGGTTACACTGAATGACGATATTTATTTATATTAATGATTTTAAATTATTGCTGGGAGGTTACACTTGGCGACAATCGGCCAGGATAGTATTTTCTTTGTGAATTTCTTAGAAGTAGTCATATATCTGCTCTTATTTACTTAAATGTAGTTTGCATCTGGCGCAACGCATTTACTAATTTGTCACTCTTTCTTTCACAGATCATCGGCAATTTATTGCTCTTTGTTGTAATTGTGTTTGTTCCATTTCGCTTTGACTTTGTTTCATTTTGTGCTTAATTTTGATTTGTGAAAAATGCCGCGAAAAAATGTTAACAGTACATCGCGATGTTCAATGAGTGAAATAGCCGACTCGAATAACACTGTTCGACATGGGTTCTATTTCTGATATTAAAGTATGTGCTTCTAGACCATTTTACCGTGGGAAATTCAAATATGTAAACAAAATATCGTTGTCAGGGATACTTTTTATGTAATATGTATATCTATGTATATTCACAATTCATGGCAAACACAGAGACGTTATAGAGAAATACGGGTATGTTGCCGCATCCAGTAGTGATAGAACGTGATAATTTCTTGTGCAACAGCAGGTGGGAAGAATCAGACATCATTAGGTTACGCCCCGCCACACCTATGTCATTAAGACCACCTGAAACATCTCATTAACTCGAACGGCGACAGCCGGTCGCTGCCTCGGCAGTAAAGCTTCACGCCTCGTAGGGGCAGGTGCATCGAGTTTACAACAGTGGTGTTAGCCGCAATTTGTGTCAGTCTTAACGAGTGGGTGTTTTGGCTGACAAGTAACTGTCTATCATATTTCCGAGCACGGTTGAATTTTTTAGTTCCTGTGTGTAAACTGATTGAGCCTGGTGCTGAAGGTAAAACGACTGCTTGTTTTTACACATCAGCGTTCCTCTAGTTCCCTACTATTAATTTAATACAGGTGCATTACCAAAGTGGTATTTTTAAATTTGCAGAAATGCCACGTCATCGTGCATGTCGATATAAGCCGAACAATTTCTGCTACATCTGTGGGAAGTTCACTTTTGCCAGAAATAGGAAGAAAATTTCTTCAGTCATAAAGAAAGCATACAAACATTACTTTGGAGAAGAGGTAGGAGACCAAGATAAAGAATGGGCACCACATTTCTGTTGTGCTACATGTTACTGCAAACTAATTCAGTGGTGGAAAGGTAAAGAGAATGTGGTGTTGTTTGCTGTTCCCATGGTGTGGAGGGAGCCTAAGGACCATGTTACTGATTGTTATTTCTGTCTAACAGATATTCAGGGTTTTACAAACAAAAAGTCGAAGAGGCACATTGTTTACCCAGATCTGCCTTCGGCGAGAATGCCAGTGCAGCATTCCGACAACCTTCCAGTACCTTCAAGAGCTCGAGGTCAAATTCCGAGTGACAGTGAAAGTACTGAAGAAATCACAGATGATGATTCTTTATATCACTGCACAAGTGAGTCATCGCCACATTTGTTAACACAGGCATATTTAAATGATTTAGTACTTGATCTAGGACTAAGTAAACAAAAGGCGCAGCTGCTTGATTCAAGATTACAAGAGTATAATCTACTGCACCAAAGTACTAAAATCTGTGTGTTCAGGCACAGGGAAAATGCCTTTATTTCTTATTTTTCAACTGACGAAGCACTGACATTTTGAAATGACGTTGCTGGCGTGATGGAAATGCTGAACTTCACTTATATTTCACAGGAGTGGAGACTTTTCATAGATGCATCGAAAACAAGTCTGGAGGTTGTTTTGCTCCATAATGGAAATAAAATATCCTCTGTTCCAGTAGCTTACACTAGTTTGACAAAAGAGAATTACGAATTCGTACAAAGGATGCTAAATTCATTAAAATACAATGAACACAAATGGAAGATATGTGCAGATTTCAAGGTAATTGCTATGGTACTGGGAATGTAACAAGTCTACACAAAGTAAGCCTGTTTTCTTTGTTAGTGGGATAGTCGAGATCGAAATTCTCACTACGTGAAAAAGAAATGGCCTAGGCGAAGATGGAACGTTGGCGAAAAGAATGTACAACGTGAAAGTCTGGTAGCTCCTGAATATATACTACTTCCACCGCTTCACATCAAACTTGGCCTGATGAAACAATTCGTGAAGGCCATGGATCCAACAGGCTGTGGGTTTGCATATCTAGCTACCAAATTCCCCCATCTTTCAGCTGCAAAAATAAAGGAAGGTGTATTTGTGGGCCCATAAATCAGGCAGCTGCAGAAAGATGCAAATTTTGAAGCATGTTTAACTGATAAAGAAAAAACCTCATGGGACTGTTTCAAGATGGTGTCGGAAAACTTCCTCGGAAGAAGAAGAGCTACTAACTACAAAGCAATGGTGAAAGATATGATCAAAGCATATCAGGATTTGGGGTGCAATATGTCTTTGAAGGTACATATGATGGACCCTCATCTGGACTACTTCACAGAGAGTTGTAGTGACGTATCGGATGAACATGGGGAAAGATTCCATAAAGACATTTCTACCATAGAAAGGCGCTATGGACGGAAGTGGGTACCTTCTATGTTAGCAGATTATTGCTGGAATATCATTCCAGAGAAGAAAGATCCACAATACAAGAGAAAAAAGTGATGTGCATTACAAGGCAGTGGCTCATTGTTTGTCAATTTTCTGTAATTTCTCATGTCAAATAAATGCTTCAAAGTGTATACACAAAGGTTACTGTGTTATATGTTAGATCCCACCCTCTATTAATGTAATGAACTTATAACATCATAAAGACGTGCATTTGTTTGTCGAATTTCACCTCATGTTTGCTGCACTATATCAGAAACTGAAAAGAGAAATAAAATTGCGATTACTCATAAACTATCCCTGACAGAAAAAAACCAAAAACAGTTTTCAATTCAGCACTGAAAATACAACTAGGATCACAATATTTTTCATCAGAAATAGAAAAAAAGTTTTTTTTTGTAGAACAGTGTAATTTGACCGATAATACTAGCGACACTCAGTGCAATAGTGATAATCGTCTAGTTACAGATAATCAGTGCCTGCCGATCACTAGTATTGAGGTAAATCCTAATGATGAACAAACAAATTCAATTGTGTCCACAGTAAATGCAACAATTGATGACGCGGTACGTTCCGATACAATGAACGCTGCCCAGTTTGACACGCCCGGTTTGCAAAATTTGCATAGTGAACAGATAAATTTTTCTCACGAAGATGAACAATGTAGTCAAAATACGTCAGATTTATTTGATTCCGAGGTAGTGACCCACAGTGCACATCCAATTGGCTAACCTTTTCAAGAATCAGAGAATGACCGAATGGTTACACAAAACATGACAATTGCAGGTACGCCATCAAACAGCACTGAGAATAGAGTAGGTAATTTTGGCATGGATCAAGTTGTAGCATTATTACTACAATTCAAGAAAGAACTAGACGACAGTTTCAAACAACTTAATGAAAAACAAGATAACAATTCAAAACAGCTTAGTGAACAGATTACAGCCTTGCCGTACAATGTCACGATACTAAAGAACAATTACGTGAGGAAATTAAGGCTTGTGCTAGGAACAGTAGTAAAGAAATTAGATTTGTTGCACAATAATTAAATAATACACATGCAGCCACAACTAAATTACTTAGAGATGAAATTAGTGCAGTCGCTAAACAATGCTCTGAAAACGCAGCACAGTTACGCGACGAGTTTAAATTAATGTTAGCAGAACTTTCACGCATACTGGATGCGAAAGTAGACGCGAAATATGACCGACAGAACAGCCAAATTGACGAACGTTTTAATCACCACCTACAAAACACTGAAACGCGTTACAGTAAATTTATACAGGAACAGAATAAAGAAAAGCAACAAGTCATGGAAACACTCACTGCACAGAGACAGGAAGATAAGCGTAAATTGTTTACGAAAGCAAAAACATACGTAGACAACAATATTGCTACAGTATCGGACGAAATCAAACAGTTGAACACCGAATTGCATGATGAAATCTCCGATCTTAAAACAAAAACAGACACACACACATTAGACTTTCAGACAATGACCAACAGACTTGAAAAGTTGGAACTAATACAGGATCCCGATTCCATCAAAGCAGACGTTAAAAAATTGAACAAAACCACACGTAAAATAGAAAAACAAATTAATGCTTTTGATACTAAAAACGATGATCAGGTAAAAGTACTGACTGAAAAATATGATGAATTGGCCAGTCGTATAGATGTTATCGAAAATAATGATGACACCAAATCAGACGATACGTCACCAGTTTCGTTTAATCAAACAACCGAATTCCAAAATTTACAGCAGACGATCAGTGAGATAGGTTCGTCTAATAATACATTACATAGAAAATTGTCATCTTTACAGCACGAATTGACGGAGATGAAAAATATTTCAGCCCCTAACACGGCACAGCATACGCCACATTGGGAACATTTCTCACACTCACACAGCCAGTATAATTTAGGTAATTTACAGAGAGTACGTGACTTAGATTCCGAACAGTCACAAACAAACAGACTAGCATACAATCATGAACCTGTTCAGACATTCAGAGAAGAAAATTTTGATTACAAGCACTTTCTATCCGTTAGGAAATTCAAGGTACTTAATAATGACAGAACACAGGGTCACGCTTTGGGCTGGATAAGACAATTTGCTTTTGTATTTTCTCCATCTTGGCCTGTAACGCAGAAACTAAAATTGGACTGGATAAGACAATTTGCTTTTGAATTTTCACCGGCATTGCCTGTAATGCAGAAACTAAAATTTATTTGCAGTGAGTAAGAGACCTCAGGGGATTCATTACACTTCGATGAATATGTGCCGTAGCGTGCACAGGGCCCCGAGCCGTAGTAGTGCCATTTCATCTTTATTTTTCTGCACTGCTGCCTTCTCTTCTACTATCCTTTATATCTATCAAAACAGCTCTTCAACTATCGATCTATCTAGAATTAAGAAACGTGTAAAGAAAACCCGATACGACAAGTTTTACCGAAAGTGACAATTTTCATTAGACACTCCCGGAATGAAAAGAAATAACAGCGTAATTTTAATAACAGACAAAATTGTAATCATAATTATGTACAACATTTTGAGCAATCGTCAAAATTATCAGCAACAGCATTTTGATAACAATAGAGGTTTTTTCCCAACAACAGCAACAAAACCAGCCGGTTAGCATACCTAACCAACAATGTAATGTGCAAGGTCAACCTCCCGTCTCTGGCTATCCTGATTTAGGTTTTCCGTGATTTCCCTAAATTGCTCCAGGCAAATGCTGGGATGGTTCCTTTGAAAGGGCACGGTCGATTTCCTTCCCCATCCGTCCCTCACCCGAGCTTGCACTCCGTCTCTAATAACCTCGTTGTCGACGGGACGTTAAACACTAATCTCCTCCTCCTGCAAGGTCAACCAAGCTTTAATATTTCGCCGCCTACACGTATAGCGTCGGCTCCGCCACATAGTAACGCACAGCAACAAGGAAATAACTACGTACAGAAAACACATCATTTTAACTCATATCGCTATGCACCGTATAGAAATGACTATCATGACAGACGTAAAAGTAATGAGCACAATTTTCAGCGTACGTTTAATAACAGTCGGTCTTACCAGTAGTAAAATCATCCGCAACAACAGATTATCATGAATGAACCAGACAGTCGGTATCATCCCGGACCTAATGCGTCAGGACGAAATAACATAACAGTACAAATAGTCGAATTGCCACAGCATCCTCCCGAAAATAATAGCACGTCAGATAGAATTTGACTAGATACAGTACAGGTTGCATCTTCCAGCAACGCAAGCAATACTTTTGACACACAAAATCTTGTTCACGAAAATGTTATTACTTTTGACGACATCCGAGACACTCTTTTGCAGGAAAAACCAGTTATTCAAAAAACCATTTCCCACCTTGTCATTGAAGTAAAGATGGGATCATCCAAATTTTCAGCAGTAATCGATTCTGGATCCCCTATGTCACTTATAAATGAAGAAACTTTCAATGAATGTAACAAAGAGAATACCTATCCTACATTACCATTAGGCAAAACTAAAGTAAAAGGAGCAGTATCTGGTAAAGGAGTAGATGTAAAGTTACAGACACACGTATCATTTTGTATTGCAGGTCATACGTTTCACTAAAATTTTTGGATTGTTCCCTTATTGACAACAGACGTTATTTTAGGTACGAATTTTCTGGTACAACATGACGCAATTATTGACTTTCAAAATTCGTATTTTATGTTAAAGGATGAAAATGTACAACTGGCATTAGAATCTCAGCACTCTCTATCTGCAGAAGAACAAATAATTAATCGGACAGAGGTCATTTCTGCGTCACGTAACATACACTGTCATTCCATATTGTTCACAGATACGTACGTACACAACTATAATACTCCGGACGAAGCCGACTATCACGTTATACAGATGATTACTGATAAAATTAAACAGAGCAGTGCAAATACAGACGACGAACGTTCAGAGGTACGCAAAATTCTTTTACAGCAAGCTCCAGTTTTTGACAACGTCCCTGGTATTATGTCCGGTTTTATGTATGAATTTCAAGTTAAACAGCACGACACATTTAAAGCCAAACATTATCCCACTCCTTATATTCACACAGAACAAGTTAAGACAGAATTGCAAGCTATGCTTGAACAAGAATTATTGAACCGGTAGTTAGTCCGTACTTAAACCCGCTCCATATTGGTAAGAAAAAGGATGATTCACTTCGCCTCGTACTTGATTCGCGTCACATCAATGACATTATATTAATGAAACAGATCGCCCACGGAAACTAGAAGAACTTCTACAGAAATTTAATGGTACTGCTATTTATTCCACATTAGATTTGAAATCGGGATTTTGGCAAATTCAGCTCCATCCGAACTGCAGAAAGTACACGGCTTTTCTCTGTTTTGGTGCCTGTTATCAATTTTGTAAATTACCTTTCGGCTTAAATATTTCTTCAGCAGCATTTATTCCGGGTTTGAATACTATACTTCCGACAGAACTAAAAGACGGAATCACAACGTATGTAGACGACATTCTTATTGCAGAAACTAACTGGTCTGATCACTGTCTGATTCTTGAACAACTGTTACGAACTTTTCGTGCACAAGGACTCACAGTTAATCTTAGTAAATCACACTTTGGCATAACTTCTATAAAATTTCTTGGACATGTAATTTCAGCAGAAGGCATTGCGCCTGACCCGGAAAAACTTCAAGCTTTACGTGACATTACTGTACCTACGACGAAGAAACAACTACGCAGTTTTTTGGGTTTAATTAACTTTTTTCGTAAATTTATTCATTACTCTGCTTTAGACACCCCTAGATTATGTCGACTGACGGGTAAAAACACTATTTGGTCCTGGGATAGCCAAGCGCAGTCTGAATTTGTCAATCTGAAACAAGTGTTGTTGAATGCACCATTTTTATCACATCCAGATCTTACTAGAAATTTTTTCATTGCCACCGACAGTTCTAACACCGCTTTAGGCGTACACATTTTTCAGTAAATTGAAGAAGATGGTTCTACAGCAATTAAAAACTTCGCCTTGGCGAGTCGCATTCTGTCACCTGTTGAACGCAATTATTCTGTTACAGAACTTGAAACACTATGTGTTGTATGGGCATTTACGAGATTCAGGCATTTTCTTTATGGAAGACACACTACCGTTTACACAGATCATAGAGCTATACAGTTTTTACTTTCAGCAAAATTTACACATGACAGGTTAAGCAGATGGAAACTCTATTTACAGGAATTTTCTTTATGGAAGACACACTACCGTTTACACAGATCATAGAGCTATACAGTTTTTACTTTCAGCAAAATTTACACATGACAGGTTAACCAGATGGAAACTCTATTTACAGGAATTTAATTTTACAATTTTTCACATTCCCGGTACGCAAAATATTGTAGCAGACGCACTATCCCGTTCTCTCAGCAACAATCAGCAAGACATCGCAACCAACTTCTGCAAAGCAAATTTCAGCGTCATGTATTTTCAACAAGTTGCATTTGAATATATCATTTAGGCATCATTACGAGACATAGCACAAGAGCAGAGTAAAGACAACGTATGGAAAGAAATTAAACACCTTTGGCAAGATAGGAATAATGTTACCATTAGAAACTATTACACTGTACGCAATAATATTCTGTTTCGCCGCTCTCACCCTGACAGCAAAAATTGGTTACTATGCATTCCTGACGAGCTTGTTAACAAATTAATTTGGTATACTCATTTAAGTTACGCACATTACGGTGCCAGAAAATGTTTTCTTATACTGAGACAGAACTGTTATTTTGCCAACATTGAGAAACGTATACGACGAGTTTTAGCGTCATGTAAAATCTGCCAGAAAGCTAAGTCCGACACGACCTCACATACTCCTCCGTTGCATCCCATTGTACCTGTTAAATTGAGACACATGGCCGCTGTAGACATTTTTGGTCCGATTCCGATATCTAATAGAGGTTTTTGCTACATCTTTGTCGGTGTTGAACTTACTTCGAAATTTGTTACCTTCACTCCGTTTCGCAAATTGGTGCTAAATCTGTTTCGAAAGCATTTGTAAAACATTTTCTATTTCATGTAGGGCATGTATTGAAAGTAATTTCCGACAATGGACCACAGTTTCGATCTGCTATATGTACACGTATGTTACGAACAAGAAACATTTCTCCGATCTATATATCCGGGTATCACGCTTCTTCGAACCCTTGTGAACGACTAATGGAAAGAAATTGGTAAACTATGAAGAATATACTGCTATAAAAACATATTGATTGGGATACACACATACTGTCATTCCAGGATGTAATTAATTCCATACCAAATGAATCTACTATGTTATCTCCGAAAGTTATACTAAAAAATGTTGAACCACCTAACAAAATTAAAGAATTAGTATCCTTTCCTACATCTCTTCGACTAAGACAACATGAAATAATTGACATTGCGCTGAACAACATCAAACGTGCCGCAGAGCGCCGGAGAAGACTGCAAAAAAAGGTTTGTACTCGCCGTGAGTTTCACATTGGACAGAAGATATTAGTTCGCACACATTATTTATCCAACAGAGGAAAGAGTAGATGCAGTAAATTTGAGCTTCTATAAGCAGCTCCATACAGAATTCGCAGCATTCCTCACCCCAATGTAGTACACGTCGAAACTTTGAGAAACAGAAAAAGTAAAGGCAATCACGATGTCTCCAATATTAAACTCTTTATTGAATGAACATATTTTATGATTTGTCGCACTGTAATGCCATTTTCAGATATTTATATGAACACTTACTGATGATTGTCGTATTTTTTCCTGGCAAGTGCCCTGCAAGGTAAGGTTAGCAGGTCGCTTTTCTTGTCGTTATATATCAGACCGTGCACATTTTCCATTTTTCGTGTATGTATGATTGTTTTCCTGTTTTGTTTGTATACACTACGAAATCCTTAAGATAAAACAAACACCAGTTGACTTTAACATTTTTCCTTATGATATCTCAATATCTTGACTATTCTACACTTTTGGCTACCGCATTATGAGACTGTGTGTACATTTTTGCACCTGAACACTCTCTATGTTTTTGACATAATACGTTTTCTGTCATGCTATGCTGTATGCTTAATTATATCACTAGAAACAAGTTTTTATTTAATGGGTATATGATGTAAATGCTAGATATTAATCCTTATTCATCATTTTCAGAAAGCAATAACGTGTAAAAGAAATAAATTAAACGAACCACAGTGGATTACTATGAAATGAGAATTGACCTTCGGAATGAACGAAAGAAAATGGAATACCTTGTGATGAAGAGTAAATGGATCAGAATTAACAAGCATTAACAAGAATATACTATACACATTGTATGATAGCAGTCTTAACTATTTTTTTTCTTTCAGAATACGAGGCGATTGAGGCAGGCTGTCAGACAGAACTACACATCTTAGTTTTAGTGATGAAATATGCTAGAAATAAGAAACTCTATACTATGAATAGTTATATGAAGTAAATGTTAATATGAATAATGAATAATGAAGTGTCTTTTTTGCAGATGATAATGAATGATGATGAATAGTTATATGAAGAATATGCTAATATGAATAATGAGGTTTTTCTTTGCAGGTGATGATAGTAATGAAGTTATGGTAATATGAATAATTAAATTTTTCTTTGCAGATGAGGATAATGATGAAGTTTTTATATTTACTGTTAGTGAAGAGATGCTATGTAGTTATTTAAGTATTTGTTGCAGTTCGTTTTGACAGTATATCTTATATCGCATGGTATAATGACTGAATGTTTTGGAAAGGACAGCTAGAGCACATAAATATTGAGTACACGTTTCATTACCTGTTAATTCGAAGTTCAATACTTTTCAGCATAATATGTGTTTCTTCTTTCAGCTGAATAATCCATTTTGTAATTTTTCCAGGAGAAGCTTTTCATGAAATTAATGTGCTATAAGCAGTTAGTTATTAAACCTGTTCTAGTACTTGCAATTTTTTTACCCATTTGTGTGTGTCAATCATGAATGTGATCACATATACTCTACTTGTTTCATAACCTTGCTACAGCTGACTCATGACGAAGGACGTTACTAATCCTTATTTGCAGCAATAAGTCAAATGTAAATATTTTCATTCCCCAGCATTTAATTATCTATCCCAACGCAATGCATTGCTGGAAAAAAAATGTATTACCAGTCCCACATAATGCTACTACTTTAAGAGATACTTATAGTACTAAATATAATGCAGATTTCTCAGATGTATTGAATACATGAAGTCTATGTATTGTTGGACCACAGACCTTGAGTAATAGTTGCAGTGTGTTGCATTTTAAATATGTCCTATGTCACTTGAATCAGGAGTTCTGAGTAATACTGAATAATGTATTGTAATAATGCATAAATGCTGCGCCAATAATTTCTGTAAATAATATTTTTATTATACTCTATAAATGCTATGCCAATAGTTAACTCTCATTTTGAATGATGACTTCTGAATAATACTGAATAATGTTTTATAAAAGTATATGTACTTTGTAACTGGCCAATGAATGCCCGTTTTTTATATTTGAAATTTGCTTATGTCACTTACATGATATCATATATATGAATACCAGTAGCTTAATGCCACACTCATTAACTCTTGTTTTGAATGATCACTTCTGAATAATGCATAAAAATGGTTTGTAACTGGCCAATGAGTGCCAATATTTAGTGTAATCAGATGACTTACGAATGATGCTCTGTAATACTCCATACATAGTACAGAAATGTTTAGTAACTAGGCAATTGGTGCCAAGAATTATTCAAATCGGTTAATAGACTAGTGTAATAATCTATGTTGACTAGCATAAGACTTAACGTCCTTCACCTTCTGATGTTGATGTGTCGGCAGCTGGGACAACACCTTGTAAATAGAGGTGGCTTAAAAAGGCAAGCGAGACTAATGCAGACGGGTGTGAAGTACTGGAACAGGATACGTAATAAATGCTATGAAGAAAAGAACGGAGCTTCTCATATACTTATCTTTAATTTCTTCTTGTACATCTCTATGGTGAACACAATTGAGACTCTAATTACAATCACTGTAAGGCTAATGGTGCCTTGCTAGTTCGTAGCCATTAACTTAGCTGAAGGCTATTCTCTCTCTCGGCTAATGAGAGAGAAAGGCTTCGTACGTCTAGTCGCTAGCTCTGTCGTCCGTACAACTGGGCTGAGTTCGAGTCAGTCTCTCGAGACCTGCCTTGTGGTGGCGCTAGGTTTGCGATCACACAGTGGCGACACGTGGGTCCGACATGTACTACAGGACCGCGGCCGATTTAAGCTACCACCTAGGACGTGTGGTGTCTGGCTGTGACACCACAGTCCTCCCCCGCAAATCGGCGAACGGTCGTGAGATAAGGCTTCCGCCCGCCGTGGGGAGGACCCCATGTTGACGTATGCGATGAGGTGGGGAGCCTAACAACAGGCGAGGCTGTGCCACCCGCACCCGTCCATTCGGTCCGAGGGGAGCTAGGAAACGCCTGAAAACCTAGTCCAGGGTGCACGTCAACATGCGGTGTATGCGCCCGTAAAGAGAAAGGAGGGGCCGAAGGGTCGACCTCCATGTGGTCGGAGAATCTGACGCGCGATGACGACATCTGGTCCGGAGCGGGCAAGAGTTCCATGGCGGAGGACAGCTGGTCACGGGAAGCGATCGGCGGCGCGTGACCCAGGGAGGCGCGTGGCAGCTGCAGCGAAGCATCCACTGCGGGCGGCGCCGGAGGCGGCGGCGGCGGCTGCGGCGGCTGCGGCGGCGGCGCGACGCCATGAGGCAAAATGGAAGGCAGCGTCGGTAACACCTGGGGATGAGGCGAGCCAGTAGATGGGTCCCCAGGGTGCTGACCGGATGGCTCCGTCGCTGAAAGCAGACGGGGAGTGGCAGAACCCGGGCGACGACAGAGGCGCAGCTGATTGAGATGCCGACGCACCTCACCAGAGGCCCCCAAAACCAAATACATCGCGCGGCCGAGGCAG
Source organism: Schistocerca nitens (assembly GCF_023898315.1). Taxonomy (NCBI): domain Eukaryota; kingdom Metazoa; phylum Arthropoda; class Insecta; order Orthoptera; family Acrididae; genus Schistocerca; species Schistocerca nitens. The sequence continues at coordinate 193,444,260 of NC_064620.1, read as the reverse complement.
CGAAGAATGCGCCCTGCGAGCCAACGCCGTGAACCGCGATAGGTGCGATAGAAGACAACGTCGCCAGGAGCAAAAGCAGGAGTCTGCCGCTGCACAGGAACCTGATGCGGCGGATGCAGCAAAGACATCAAGGTTCGATGAGAACGACCATGGAGCAACTCAGCCGGCGAGCGACCATCGCGGGGCTGAGAGCGATATGAGGACAAAAAGAGCAATAATGCGTCCTCCCGAGAATGCGACTCTTTCAATTTCAACATCTGTGACTTGAAAGTCCGGACCAATCGTTCCGCGGCACCGTTTGACTGAGGCGAAAACGGCGCGGACGTCAGATGTTGAATACCATTGGCCTTGCAGAATGACTGAAATTCTGCGGACATGAATTGCGGGCCATTGTCGGAAACAATAGTCTGCGGAAGACCTTCAATGCAAAAGATAGCAGACAAGGCTTGGATTGTGGCAGAAGACGTCATGGAAGACATCCGGACAACAAAAGGAAAATTACTGAAAGCATCGACCACAACCAACCAACGAGCATTCCAGAATGGACCAGCAAAATCGATGTGCAAGCGTTGCCAAGGGGAAGTGGCTTTCGGCCATGCAAAGAATTTCCGCGGCGGTGCGGATTGTTGTTCGGCACACGCCCCGCAAGAGGAGCACATATTCGTAATCGCAGCATCGATTCCGAACCAAATACAGTGCTGACGAGCAAGTTGTTTCGTACGCACTATACCCCAATGTCCGTGGTGAAGAAGCCGTAAGACAGAGGACTGTAACGAACGGGGGACCACGACTCGGGACTGATCATTATCAGAACGCAACAACAAAACACCACGTCGTACAAAAAGTCTCTCCTTGTGAGGTAAAAAATCGGCGAACCAGCGGATCCTCGATCCGTGACTTGGACAAGGGCCATTGCGTAGCAACAAAACGCAAAACAGTAGCAAGGACAGGGTCAGCAGCTGTGGCTGTAGCGACACGAGGAAAATCAATCGGAAACGATGCGACCACGTCATCGGTTTCCGCATCAATGAACATGCTAGCAAGTTCGGAAGAATCAAATGCTTTATCCTCAGCAACAGGCAAACGGGACAACGCATCAGCGTTTCTGTGCTTAGCAGTGGACCGATACAAGATATCGTAGCGGTACTGCGAGAGGAAAAGAGACCAGCGAATGAATTTCTGCGCCGTACGCGGAGGTACCGGCTTGTTCGGATGAAAAAGCGATGTCAAAGGTTTGTGGTCCGTGAGGATGGTAAAGTGACGACCTTACAAGAAATCGTGAAACTTAGTAACACCAAACACGAGAGCTAAAGCCTCTTTCTCTATCTGGGAATAATTTCTCTGCGCAGATGAGAGCAATTTTGACGCAAAGGCAATAGGGCGATCATGCGATCCATCTTTGTGCGCAAGCACAGCACCGATCCCGAAATCCGATGCATCTACCAGCAACAAAAGGGGTTTTCGGGGATCGAACGGCGTAAGGCAAGTATTTGAAAGTAACGCCGATTTCAACTGGCGAAAGGCGCGTTCGCATTCCGTCGTCCAGACGAACGGAACACCTTTACGGCGTAAGCGATGAAGCGGAGCTGAAATGGAAGAAGCATTGCGCAGAAATTTATGATAATAATTTATTTTACCCAACACACTTTGCAGCTGTTTCAAGTTCTGTGGTGACGGCAAATCCTGTATGGCATGGAGGTGCTCGGGACTCGGATGTATTCCTTGGGCATTGAGGACATGGCCCAGGTAGGGTAAATCCCGAGCAAAAAACACACATTTGTCCTTCCTCAAGCGAAGACCATTTTGTCGCAAGACCTGAAATAATGTTCGGAGATTTTGCAAATGTTCGGCTTCTGTCTTTCCGGAGATCACAATATCGTCCAGATAGTTCGCAGCAGTAGGGACCGACGCACAAATAGTTTGTAAATATTGCTGAAACAATGCAGGGGCGGATGCACACCCGAAAGGCAGTCTTTTGAAGCGATACAAGCCAAGATGCGTGTTTACCACCAAGACGCGCTGGGATTCTTCGTCCACAGGTATTTGCAAGTACGCATCTGCTAGGTCCAACTTTGAAAAATATTTTCCCGGGCACAGTTTGTCAAAAAGATCTTCCGGGCGGGGCAAAGGAAAGGTTGCAGTCACAAGTTGTGGATTCACAGTTGCCTTGAAGTCCACACAAAGTCTCAATTTTCCGGAAGGTTTGGGCAAAATTACTAAGGGTGAGGCCCAGAGAGAAGCCTGCACACGTTCAAGTACACCTTGAGATTCTAAATCGTGTAATGTCCTTGCGACCTCATCACGCAATGCGTGGGGAACATTGCGCGCTCTGAAAAACTTCGGTTGCGCGTTTGCTTTCAGTTCCAAATGTGCTTCATAGTTCTTAGCGCAACCAAGGCCCGGTGCAATAATGTCTGCAAAGTCTTCACATAGACTAGAAACACTGGCGGAAGGCACAGTCTGAATCACTGAGAGGACCTGATTTACTATAGACAAATTAAACAACTGAAATAAATCTAAACCAAACAAGTTCACTGCAGTAGAAGAACGAAGAACGTAAAATGACACAAGTTTTGTTTGTTCCTTGTACGTTGCAAGAAGGCTGCACTGTCCTAACACTGGTATTTTCTGGCCTGAGTAACTATTGAGCTGAACATTTGCGGCACGCAACGGAGGTTTGCCCAGTTGGTTGTACGTGTCGTGATTGAGCAATGAAACCGCAGCTCCGGTATCGAGCTGGAATGGTATCACTTTGCATGCAAAGTCTAAGTCTACAAAAAGTTTATTGTCCTGCTGACGACAAAAGCGACTGTTTTGTGCAACTGGAACAGACACTGGGACAGAATCACGTGCGACGTGACGGGACTTCCGTCGACGTCGACGCACACTTTTTGTGGAATGAACACTGTCACCGGACGGGGTGGAATGAACTACATGAATATCCATGGGCGAAGGGTCACGAGCCTGAGTTTCCTTGGTTCGATTCCAGCGCGAAGCAAAGGGCCTGGAATTGGTGTGAGTGTCTGATCTGAGCTTTTTCTGGCAAACACTTTGGACATGTCCTTTCCTATGACAGTAAAAGCAAATAGCTTGGCGTGACGGGCAATTTTTACGCGAATGTCTAGTTGCACACCGCGGGCATGATTCACTGCATTAGCGTGCTTACGCGGTGCACGTGTTTGCGAGCTAGGCTGCCGGTGCGCTGACGGGCGCGAGGGCCGCTGAGCGTCCCGTGCAGCGGGCCCGGCGGGCCGGTTAATGTGACACACTGCCGGCGAAGTTGAAAATGAGTCCTGAGCAAAGTCAAGTGTGTCTTGCCTATCCAATACGTCTATCACTTGTTGAAGGGAGGGATTAACTAGTTTCAAAATCTGTTCCCGTATGCGAACATCAGAAACGTTCTGTGCTATTGCATCACGCACCATAATATCTGAATAAGGAAGTCCACATTCGCATTCAAACGCACACTCCCTAGTAAGTCCTTGCAATGTCGCAACCCACTCCCTATGAGTCTCACCGGCCGTACGTTTTGTACGAAAGAACGTATACCGTTTTGCAACGACATTTACTGTTTCCTTGAAATAGGCATCTAAAGCAGACAAAATTTCATCGTAGGACAGAGTTGCTACGTCGCGCCGGGGAAACAACTTCACTATCACTCGGTAGGTGGACACACCGACACAAGAAAGCAAAAACGGCTGCCGCTCATTACCTTGAATTCTGTAGGCGGCTAGATGAAAGCTGATCTGGCGGGACCACTCCTGCCAGGACTCTTGGGTTGCGTCAAAGGGTCTGAATTGAGGTGCAACAGCATGTTGTGGCGGCGGTAGCGATGAAGCGGCGGCGGCCGCATCGGTGTGCAGCGCACGTTGACCCTGGACGAGCTGTCCAAGAGCATCCAATAACGCCTGCGTCTGCTGATTCTGCAAGCGATAAAATTTGGACAGTACATCTGGAGATAGTGGCGAAGCCATGACACAAAGAAATTAGGGCAAAGTAAAACACAAGATCCTTTGTAGACTCGCCGCCTTGTGATGTGTCGGCAGCTGGGCCAACACCTTGTAAATAGAGGTGGCTTAAAAAGGCAAGCGAGACTAACGCAGACGGGCGTGAAGTACTGGAACAGGATACGTAATTAATGCTATGAAGAAAAGAACGGAGCTTCTCATATACTTATCTTTAATTTCTTCTTGTACATCTCTATGGTGAACACAATTGAGACTCTAATTACAATCACTGTAAGGCTAATGGCGCCTTGCTAGTTCGTAGCCATTAACTTAGCTGAAGGCTATTCTGTCTCTCGGCTAATGAGAGAGAAAAGCTTCGTACGTCTAGTCGCTAGCTCTGTCGTCCGTACAACTGGGCTGAGTTCGAGTCAGTCTCTCGAGACCTGCCTTGTGGTGGCGCTAGGTTTGCGATCACACAGTGGCGACACGCGGGTCCGACATGTACTACAGGACCGCGGCCGATTTAAGCTACCACCTAGGACGTGTGGTGTCTGGCTGTGACACCACAGATGTAATTACCAGAAATTACTGCAATATCCGTTTGTCCTGTCCATCCTCATAATCATGGAGCACTATATTCGGATTTTGCGCTAATTCTACGTTGGTGTACCTTACAAGAGTGTGGTGTTGACACATCATGCTGTCCACCACCTTGAACGAAGGAGATGTTATTATGGTCCAACTGTTTGGTGTACCTAATATAGTACCAAAATGATAACATTGAATATTAATCCCACATTTCAGTGTCTTCGCTACGTTGATTAATACTTCAGGGAAGAGGACTTCAGATTGTCTCACTTGGTGTTGTGCTTCTGTAGAAAGATATCGACTCTCAGTGCAGCTACGTGCATCCTACTGTGCTACAACCATGATGCAATCCTTCCCTTTCCTTTCCTAGTTCTTATAAAATGTTAATATATATATATATATATATATATATATATACAGTGCGTGTGCACTTTGTCATTTATTAATATGTATTGTATTCATTGCGTATCCTAGTCCTTGTAAAATGGTAAAAAATATATACAGTGCGTGTGCACTTTATGTCATTTGTTAATGTGTTTTGTACTCATTGCGTATACATTTTGTCATTGCTTGATATGTTCTGTACTCAGTACATGCGCGATCTATTTCATTTCATGTTCTGATGTTCTATATATATATATATATATATATATATATATATATATATATATATATATATATATATACTCTGTGACTGTAAACTTAGTTAATGAAGTAGATTTCAGAAAAATTTGTTGCTCATGGCAAGTCCAATTGCCTTACCATCGCTGCCAAATTGTTGCCCCCACCCAGTGGAGGGTTATGTAAGAGGTCCGAGCAGATGTAATTTCGATGTATTGCTCATGCGCTGCCTGCGATATGCAAGGTCTCTGACCAGAGAGCAGTGTTGACTGCAGTAGGAACTGTGTAGCTGTAGCAGTAAGTTGTTGCTAGTCTGGAGTCTGCTCTGGTCTGGTATGGTGTATCGTGTTGGCTGGCCCGGTCGTGGTGCAGCGATGTCGGAGCCAGAGTATTGTTGTATAAGGTAAAAAGCAGCCTGGCGCATATGTAGTAATGTTATCTCAAGTCGCATGTAAATGTTTTAAAACTCTCGTAATAATAATATTCCTCATAAAAAGTAACTTTTAACAACCATTCATTTCAATTTAAAGAATTTACTAGTTTCTCCCATCCATGATCATCCCGATTATTGCAATAGAAAAATCAGTTGCTTCCTTTCATAAATGACAGATAGGTCGGCCAGCATTGCACAGAGCTGTGCCGGAAAAAGTTATTGTAAGAGCAGATATATCTGGCGACTTCATTGAGGTAAGAATTTTTCCTTTTTTTATTCAGAATGATCTTTCAGGGCCATGACGCAGCACTGCTGTCGTCCAAAATTTACCCGGTTAAATTCACAGTGAATTATTGAAAAGCCATAAGTGAGCGACAATTTAATTGAGAGGTTAGTTACATTGTTTTATTACCAGGTTACTGAATTAATTTTTTATTGGGACGTTACACTGAATGTGAACGACATAATTATAATTTTTACTGTTGAGAGGTTTAGGAATTTTTCTGTTTTGAGGTTACGCTAAATGTGAATGCATTTTGAGCTTCGATTAAAACAGAGAGAATTTTGTGTGGGGGTTAATGTGAAAAGAAATTTTGTGGGCAGGTTACACTGAATGACGATATTTATTTATATTAATGATTTTAAATTATTGTGCGGAGGTTACATTATGCCATAAAACTGATAATCTTTTTTGATGGTCCTCTACGCGCAGCGGAAGTTGTCCGTTCTCTCGCCTGCATCTTATAAAGTGATACAGCAACAGACACATGGTATGCCGCATAGGAACACGTTTATACACTCCTGGAAATTGAAATAAGAACACCGTGAATTCATTGTCCCAGGAAGGGGAAACTTTATTGACACATTCCTGGGGTCAGATACATCACATGATCACACTGACAGAACCACAGGCACATAGACACAGGCAACAGAGCATGCACAATGTCGGCACTAGTACAGTGTATATCCACCTTTCGCAGCAATGCAGGCTGCTATTCTCCCATGGAGACGATCGTAGAGATGCTGGATGTAGTCCTGTGGAACGGCTTGCCATGCCATTTCCACCTGGCGCCTCAGTTGGACCAGCGTTCGTGCTGGACGTGCAGACCGCGTGAGACGACGCTTCATCCAGTCCCAAACATGCTCAATGGGGGACAGATCCGGAGATCTTGCTGGCCAGGGTAGTTGACTTACACCTTCTAGAGCACGTTGGGTGGCACGGGATACATGCGGACGTGCATCGTCCTGTTGGAACAGCAAGTTCCCTTGCCGGTCTAGGAATGGTAGAACGATGGGTTCGATGACGGTTTGGATGTACCGTGCTCTATTCAGTGTCCCCTCGACGATCACCAGTGATGTACGGCCAGTGTAGAAGATCGCTCCCCACACCATGATGCCGGGTGTTGGCCCTGTGTGCCTCGGTCGTATGCAGTCCTGATTGTGGAGCTCACCTGCACGGCGCCAAACACGCATACGACCATCATTGGCACCAAGGCAGAAGCGACCCTCATCGCTGAAGACGACACGTCTCCATTCGTCCCTCCATTCACGCCTGTCGCGACACCACTGGAGGCGGGCTGCACGATGTTGGGGCGTGAGCGGAAGACGGCCTAACGGTGTGCGGGACCGTAGCCCAGCTTCATGGAGACGGTTGCGAATGGTCCTCGCCGATACCCCAGGAGCAACAGTGACTCTAATTTGCTGGGAAGTGGCAGTGCGGTCCCCTACGGCACTGTGTAGGATCCTACGGTCTTGGCGTGCATCCGTGCGTCGCTGCGGTCCGGTCCCAGGTCGACGGGCACGTGCACCTTCCGCCGACCACTGGCGACAACATCGATGTACTGTGGAGACCTCACGCCCCACGTGTTGAGCAATTCGGCGGTACGTCCACCCGGCCTCCCGCATGCCCACTATACGCCCTCGCTCAAAGTCCGTCAACTGCACATACGGTTCACGTCCACGCTGTCGCGGCATGGTACCAGTGTTAAAGACTGCGATGGAGCTCCGTATGCCACGGCAAACTGGCTGACACTGACGGCGGCGGTGCACAAATGCTGCGCAGCTAGCGCCATTCGACGGCCAACACCGCGGTTCCTGGTGTGTCCGCTGTGCCGTGCGTGTGATCATTGCTTGTACAGCCCTCTCGCAGTGTCCGGAGCAAGTATGGTGGGTCTGACACACCGGTGTCAATGTGTTCTTTTTTCCATTTCCAGGAGTGTATTTCGTCTAGCAGCGAGCGTAGCATTAGCTGTCGCAAATGTCTGGGGTTATCAGTGCTGGGGCCATGGGAAGAAAGAAACGGGATACTATTGGCTTTTGTCCAAGAAACAACTGAATAATCCTGCATAAGTCGTTATATTGTAAATCAATCTACGCAGATCAATCGAGCTTCCAGTCAAAGACTGTAGGTTACAAGCATGGCTAGGTGCTGAAGGCACACAATGCGTGGCCACGTGTTACTGAAAGTACAAGCATAATGAAATTTATTTCTACAAAAAGCCACCGAGAAAAAATATCAAGAAAGAGAGTATAAGTGGCTGTAAAGTAAGAATACAGTAAGTACTAGGTCCATGGAGGCCTCAGCCCGCATAGAATTACCGACTGGTCCTCTTTTGTGATAAGATTCAAGTGCAGGATCCGTGAACCCCAAATTGGTCGAAATTCTGCGACCTTAAAATGCCCAGATTGTGGCTTTAATCTTGACTGTAAGAACAAAAAAATTACTAAATAAGACGTAGACTGAAGACCATTCCAAACATGTACAAGAGTGACGATGGGTTTCGTTATAAGCTGCACAGTTCGCAGTTCGGTCTGTTTAATGCGTCCGAAGCAGGGCCTCGCTGCGCCGCGGTCGTTATCCAAGTGACGCCCGCTCTCAAAGTCCTTACCAGTCAGAGGAAACTAATGTCACATTCCCAGACTAACTTTAGTGAAGAAAACACAGCAGTGCACGCTTGTCGCGAGTGTAACTTCGTTCCTGCATCAGATGTGACGATATTGTTAAGTTACCTTCCTACAACGGGCATTTCAACCGAAGGCACAAGTAAGCCGTGTAATGAGAGTGTGTTGTAAGTTTACTGCTGTATATACTCGTATTAAGGCACCTTTAATTATAACGAGTACGGTGGAACACTGCCCTTGCTGTTAACCCCTTTAAACAGCATGGAACGATCAGGAAGTGTGAGCGGGTAACCCAGAGTAGTAATGCCAGTTGTCGTTTGATTACATTTATTCAAATAACAACAAATAATACTAAACACAGTGATGATCTTCACAAACCACATCCTAAGGGCAAATATGTCAAAAATGTGTAACAGAGATATACACACAATAAATAACAGTACCATTTCACATAAAGAAAAAGGTAAAAATTAGGCCTATGCACCTATTCCCACATTCCGTCTGCACTCGACCAAGCTATGATGCTAACTGTATAAACTGCTACAGTTTATAGTAGAATCAGTAATGTCGCAAAAGGCAACGAGTTATTTCATAGTAACATTAACAGTTCCTCACACGAAGAAAGGAAGCCAATATACTGTTAAAGCGGAATATTCCTACTCCCTTTTTGTATAATTTTTTTCAAATAAATAGCACTAACGTGCCTCACACTGACTACTCAAGGTAAAGCCAGTTAAAAGAAACACCTTAAAATATACTAAAGATCTCTAATGGTTGAGAATAAGCTGGCACGGCACAGTTACTTGAAATATAAGACTCTAAAATGCAAAATATTGTGAGAGAAGCGGTACAGTTTTAATAAGAATGCAGGGCGTAAAGTACACAAGAGAACTAAAATCGCCCGTTCCGACAGACGGACTGAGGTACTGTCTTTAGGCCAGACCCCCGCGCCATGGCACAAGTTAACAAACAACAACTCGGCGCGTAACAGCAACAAGACCCCACGCCAGTTAGACACAGAGAAGTTGGCCGCAAGCTGAGGCAGTTAGAACTGTTGACAAGTCACTAAATAAGTGAGGGCCAAAGAAACGGTTAAACAATTGTAAATGAAGCATTTAGAACTATGTCCGCAGCTCGTGGTCGTGCGGTAGCGTTCTCGCTTCCCGCACCCGGGTTCCCGCGTTCGATTCCCAGCGGGGTCAGAGATTTTCTCTGCCTCGTGATGACTGGGTGTTGTGTGATGTCCTTAGGTTAGTTAGGTTTAAGTAGTTCTAAGTTCTAGGGGACTGATGACCATAGCTGTTAAGTCCCATAGTGCTCAGACCCATTTGAACCAATTGAACTTAGAAAAATATACCAAAGAGTAGCAACTTATTCTAACAAAGATCTCTATTCAAGAAAAAAGGGCATGAGAATTAAAGACAGTCTCAAGCTTTAATCAACTGGCTAGTCAACAAATTTCCCGAGGCTCAGCGACAAATAACTGTTAGGCGAAAAAGCCGTTTCTTGGCGTATATCACAATAAGCAAAGAAGGAACGAGTTTACATCTACAGAACTAGCATTAAACAGATTCTCACGCCCATTAGTTGCTTCCCGCAACACTTTAAGCAAGAAAACCTACAACACAATTTCCGTACTTATTAGATATATAAGACTTAAATCCACTCCCCCACAGTTAAAAAAGTAAAAATGCAACTGGTAAAATAACTAGCAGCAGAAAATACTACTAGTAAATTTAATTGAGTTTAGACTCAGGTGTTCATATGGGTAATTAAACATTTCAATTCAGTCAGAATTTCACATGGGCATCCATAAGAAACTCTGACCCAATAACACCACAAAATTGTTCAAACAATACTAAAGGATTAATCTTCAATTAACGAGACACTTATTATGAGAGGATGGCCACCAACATTTAAATAAAACAGGGCAACCCTCAAAGTAATCAACACAATAAAAGGATAAATAACATTAGTTAAATAACTGTCTTCGGCCACTGCAACTGAACTTAAGTGACCAAATTACACATTCAATAAGTAACGTAGAAAACCACCCTTAGAGAAGCACCGAAAGAAACAAGTATATAATTAATAAAAAATACCAATAACTAAAGAAAAGGTGCTCAGTCAGCAATCACATTAAATTCCGTCCTTGCCCTTCAGGAGACCGCCAAGACCAGGCATAGCCAGAAGCTCTCATAACACGTCCACAGGACTTGAAAGGCGCAAAACTGGAAGCCAAGTTGAGTATTATCAGAGCAGCATTAAATGCCCAGTTGGACAAAGAACTGAATCGCCTGAATCACAAACCAACAGACCTCAAGACGAATAGAATTAATGCAAGTGGACGCCGTTTCCCCAAAAATTGCCGCAGGCGAGAAACGCTAAAGCCGTGATCAAAACAAGCACCCGAGAAATATAGCTGCCGCTGGTAGTCTGGGCCACTGGTCGTCCTTGTCCGCCGTACCCGGCTGTTAGCTTGCCCTCGTCGTACTGGCTCCCTCCGCGTGCCGCCGCCAGCACCGACTACTGGAAGCACTACCAGAGAATCTACATATACATCTACATGATTACTCTGCAATTCACATTTAAGTGCTTGGCAGAGGTTTCATCGAACCAAAATTATACTATCTCTCTACCATTCCACTCCCGAACAGCACGCGGGAAAAACGATCACCTATACCTTTCTGTTCGTGCTCTGATTTGTCTTATTTTATTTTGATGATCATTCGTACCTATGTAGGTTGGGCTCAACAAAATATTTTCGCATTCGGAAGAGAAAGTTGGTGACAGAAATTTCGTAAATAGATCTCGCCGCGACGAAAAACGTCTTTGCTTTAATGACTTCCATCCCAACTCGCGTATCATATTTGGCACACTCTCTCCCTATTACGTGATAATACAAAACGAGCTGCCCTTTTTTGCATCCTTTCGATGTCCTCCGTCAATCCCACCTCGTAAGGATCCCACGCCGCGCAGCAATATTCTAACAGTGGACGAACGAGTGTAGTGTAAGCTGTCTCTTTACTGGACTTGTTGCTTCTTCTAAGTGTCCTGCCAAAGAAACGCAACCTTTGTCTTTCCAAGTGAAGTTCTTCGTAATTTTAACACCCAGGTACTTAGTTGAATTGACAGCCTTGAGAATTGTACTATTCATCGAGTAATCGAATTCCAACGGATTTATTTTGGAACTCATGTGGATCACCTCACACTTTTCGTTATTTGGCGTCAACTGCCACCTGACACCTGCCACACCATACAGCAATCTTTTCTAAATCGCTTTGCAACTGATACTGGTCTTCGGATGACCTTACTAGACGGTAAATTACAGCATCATCTGCGAACAACCTAAGAGAACTGCTCAGATTGTCACCCAGGTCATTTACATAGATCGGTAACAGCAGATGTCCCAGGACGCTTCCCTGAGGAACACCTGATATCACTTCAGTTTTACTCGATGATTTGCCGTCTATTAGTACGAACTGCGACCTTCCTGACAGGAAATCACGAATCCAGTCGCACAACTGAGACGATACCCCATAGGCCCGCAGCTTGGTTAGAAGTCGCTTGTGAGGAACGGTGTCAAAAGCTTTCCGGAAATCTAGAAATACGGAATTAACTTCAGATCCCCTGTCGATAGCGGCCATTAATTCGTGCGAATAAAGAGCTAGCTGCGTTGCACAAGAACGATGTTTTCTGAAACCATGCTGATTACGTATCAATAGATCGTTCCCTTCGAGGTGATTCATACTGTTTGAATACAGTATATGCTCCAAAACACTACTGCAAACCGATGTCAGTGATATAGGTCTGTAGTTCGATGGATTACTCCTACTACCCTTCTTAAACACTGGTGCGACCTGCGCAATTTTCCAATCTGTAGGTACAGATCTATCGGTGAGCGAGCGGTTGTATATGATTGCTAAGTAGGGAGCTACTGTATCAGCGTAATATGAAAGGAACCTAATCGGTATACAATCTGTATCTGAAGACTTTCCCGTATCAAGCGATTTGAGTTGCTTCGCAAACCCTAAGGTATCTACTTCTAACAATCTCATGCTAGCAGCTGTTCATGTTTCAAATTCTGGAATATTTCGTTCGTCTTCCCTGGTGAAGGAATTTCGGAAAACTGCGTTCAATAACTCCGCTTTAGCGGCACAGTCGTCGGTAACAGTACCAACGGCACTGCGCAGCGATGGTTCAAATGGTTTAAATGGCTCTGAGCACTATGGGACTCAACTTCTGAGGTCATTAGCCCCTAGAACATAGAACTAGTTAAACCTAACTAACCTAAGGACATCACACACATCCATGCCCGAGGCAGGATTCGAACCTGCTACCGTAGCGGTCTCGCGGTTCCAGACTGCAGCGCCTAGAACCGCACGGCCACTTCGGCCGGCGCAGCGAAGTTATTGACTGCGTCTTGCTGCTTGTGTACTTTACATGCGATCAGAATTTCTTCGGATTTTCTACCAAATTTCGCGACAATGTTTCGTTGTGGAACCTATTAAAGGCATCTCGCATTGAAATCCGTGCCAAATTTCGCGCGTCTGTAAATTTTAGCCAATCTTCGGGATTTCGCGTTCTTCTGAACTTCTCATGCCTTTTCCGTTGCCTCTGCAACAGCGATCGGACCTGTTTTGTGTACCATGGGGGATCAGTCCCATGTCTTACCATTTATGAGGAATGAATCTCTCAGTTGCTGTTGCTACTATATCTTTGAATTTGAGCCACATCTCGTCTACATTTGCATGGTCAGTTCGGAAGGAATGGAGATTGTCTGTTAGGAAGGCTTCTAGTGACACTTTATCCGCTTTCTTAAATAAAATTATTGTGCGTTTGTTTCTGGTGGATTTGGAAGAAATGGTATTGAGCCTAGTTACAACGACCTTGTGATCACTAATCCCTGTATCAGTCATGATGCTCTCTGTTAACTCTGGATTGTTTGTGGCTAAGAGCCGGCCGCGCTGGCCGAGCGGTTCTAACCACTCAGTCCTGAACCGAGACTGCTACGGTCGCAGGTTCGAATCCTTCCTCGGGCATGGATGTGTGTGATGTCCTTAGGTTAGTTAGGTTTAAGAAGTTCTAAGTTCTAGGGGACTGATAACCACAGATGTTAAGTCCCATAGTGCTCAGAGCCATTTTGTGGCTAAGAGGTCAAGTGTGTTTTGGCAACCTCTTACAATTCGCGTGGGTTCGTGGACTAACAGCTTGAAATAATTTTCGGAGAAAGCATTTAGGACAATCTCGGAAGATGTTTTCTGCCTACCACCGGTTTTGAACAAGTATTTTAGCCAACATATCGAGGGAAGGTTGAAGTCCCCACCAACTATAACCGTATGAGTGGGGTATTTATTTGTTACGAGACTCAAATTTTCTCTGAATTGTTCAGCAACTATATCATCGGAGTCTGGGGGTCGGTAGAAGGAGCAAATTATTAATTTAGTTCGGCTGTTAAGTATAACCTCCACCCATACCAATTCGCACGGAGTGTCTACTTCGACCTCACTACAAGATAAACCACTACTGACAGACACAAACAATCCACCACGAACTCTGCCTAATCTATCTTTCCTGAACACCGTCTGAGACTTCGTAAAAATTTCTGCAGAACTTATTTCAGGCTTTAGCCAGCTTTCTGTACCTATAACGATTTCAGCTTCTGTGCTTTCTATTAGCGCTTGAAGTTCAGGGACTTTCCCAGCACAACTACAACAATTTACAACTACAATTCCGACTGTTCCTTAATCCAAGCACGTCCTGTATTTACCATGCACCCTTTGGGATTTCAGCCCACGCCTTACTTTCCCGAGGTCTTCTAACCTAAAAAACCGCCCAGTCCACGCCACACAGCCTCCGCTACCCGTGTAGCCGCCAGCTGAGTGTAGTGAAATCCTGACCTATTCAGCGGAACCAGAAACCGCACCACCCTATGGCGCAAGTCAAGGAATCTGCAGCCAACACGGTCGGAAAACCGTCTGAGCCTCTGATTCAGACCCTCCACCCGGCTCTGCACCAAAGGTCCGCAGTCGGTTCTGTCAACGATGTTGCAGATGGTGAGCTCTGCCTTCATCTCGTAAGCAAGACCGGCAGCCTTCAGCAAATCAGATAGCCGCTGGAGTCCAGAGAGAATTTCCTCAGATCCAAAACGACACACGTCATTAGTGCCGGCATGTGCCACCACCTGCAGCTGACTGCACCCTGTGCTCTTCATGGCATCCGGAAGGACCCTTTCCACATCAGGAATGACTCCACCCGGAATGCACACGGAGTGCACACTGGATTTCTTCCCCTCCTTAGCCGCCATATCCCTAAGGGGCCCCATTACGCGCCTAACATTGGAGCTCCCAACTACCAATAAGCACACCCTCTGCTATTGCCCGGACCTTGAAGGCTGAGAATCACCCCCTGAAACAGGGCAGGCAGCTGCATCTGGCTCAGCCAGAGACAGTGCCTGAAACCTGTTTGTCAGACGCACCAGGGAGGCTTTCTGATCAGCCTCCGGGGACGTCTTTCGCAGCCTGCCACGCCTTGGAACGACCTCCAAATCCACTATAGGCGAGGGCTCAGCCCCACTGTGGGCAGCAACCGGGGAAACCATAGCGGCAGACCGATCTGGGGACAGACGGAACGAGGTTGACATCCCCGTGATACCCTAGGCCGGCTCCCCACAGCGGTGCCCATTGGCAACAGCCTCAATTTGCGCGACCTAAGTCAGCGCCGCTTGCAGCTGTGAGCGAAGGGATGCCAACTCAGCCCTCATCCAAAAACAGCAATCACAGTCCGTGTCCATTCTAGTCGATGTTGAACAACAGTTACTGTGTCAGCAGCTCGTGGTCTTGCGTTAGCGTTCTCGCTTCCGGCACACGGGGTCCCGGGTTCGATTCCCAGCGGGGTCAGGGATTTTCTCTGCCTCGTGATGACTGAGTGTTGTGCGTTCTTCATCATCATCTCATCACTGACTCGCAAGTCGCCGGAGTGGCGTCGGCTAAAAAGGACTTGCAATACGGCGGCCGAAGTTCCCCGTATGGGGCCTCCCGGCCAACAATGCCATACGATCATTTCATTTCATTTCAACAGTTACTAAAACAAGAGTCCGTGCCTAGATAACGCAAGGGAAACACGCAAAGAATGTATGAACTAACCTGTACAAATGCCTAACGACTGCGCTACAATCTGCCTGAATTTACGATTACAGTAACTAAAACTCGAAATTACACCTCCTATACGAAACTCACACGCAATTTAAGTAAGAATCTACGAAGTAAACACTAAAGCGCGATGCTAAAACTCTCAAATACTGTAATACGCCCGAAATTTATGAATTAAACAATGCAAGTACCCAAAAACACGCAAAGAAATTAAGAATTAGACTATGTAACAAATAGGTAAGCTAGGAGTATACGACTTGCTGCTGGCAGCTGCTTTTCCAACGACGGCAGGGAGGGAGGGGAGAATGTTGCTTCACAAAAAGAATCTATACTCAAACGACTGCGGAAGGCAGGGAAGAATCGGTAAGTCGCCGCCACGGCACATTTGCCTCCTCGGACTACTTTAACAACGCCCGCCGTGCATGACGAATATAATTAATAAATGTAAAACAAAAATAATGCATTAACATTGTCACCACTGACGTTCAGACTACATATGGGGGTAGATCAATTATTATCGGCAAAGTAGCCATCAAATTTTATTCTAATCATTTTTCGATATAGTCTCCTTGCGTTTCAACGCACTTGGTCCATCGTTGTACAAGCTTCCTGATGCCGTCATAAAAGAAGGTTCTCGGTTGAGCTGCGAGCAAGATTATTTCTATGAATCATCTTCGCGTCTGCCCTTCCTTCTGTTTGCTTTTATGTGGCCGTTTCAGTTATGGTAGCTCCGGATACATACTCCCAGGTACACTGAGGTGACGTAAGTCGAGAGATAGCGACAGGCACATATACAGATTGCGGTAGTATCACGTACACATGGTACAAAATGGCGGTGCATTGGCGAAGCTGTCATTTGTTATCAGGTGGCTAATGTGAAAAGGGTTCCGACGTGATTGTAGCCACATGATGGGGAATTAACTACCTTTGAACTTGGAATGGTAGTTGGAGCTAGAAGCGTGGTATATTCCATTTGGGAAATCGTTAGAAAACTCGATTTTATGAGATCCGCGCTGTCAAGAGTGTGTCTCGAACACCAAATTCCAAGCATTACCTCTCACTACGGACAACGCAGTGGCAGAAATTTGGAAATTTAAGGTAAGGTCGTATGAGACCAAACTGCTGAGGTCATCTTTCCCTAAGTTTACACAGTAATTAATCTAATTTAGGTTAAGGACAACACACACACACATACCAGAGGGAGGACACGAACCTCAGACTGCGTTGCCGCGCAGACCGTGACAAGGCGCCTCAGATCGCTCGGCTACCCCGCGCGGCGCAGTGGCAGACAGCCTTCACTTAATGACTCAGACCAGCGGCGCTTGGGTATAGTTATCAGTGCTAACATACAAGAAAACTGAGTGAAATCAGGGTAGGTCGTACGACGAACGTATCCATTGGGACAATACGATGAAATTTGACGTTAGTGGGCTATGGCAGCAGACGACCGATGCGAGTGCCTTCGGTAACAGCTTGATTTTGCCTCCAGTGACCCTCGTGGGCTCGTAACCATATCGGTTGGACTCTAGACGACTGTAAAACCGCGGGTTGGTCTGATGAGTCCTCATTTTAGCTGGTGACACCTGCAGGTAGGTTTCGAGTGTGGCGCAGACCGCACGAACCCATGTAAACAGGTTGTCAACATGGACCTTTGCAAGTTGACAGTGGCTCCATAATGGAGTGGGCTATGTTTACATGGAATTTGCGACATCCTATGGTCTAGCTGATGAATACCATTTCCAGCCATTCGCGGACTTCATGTTCCTAAAAATAACGATGGAATTTTTATGGATGACAATGTGCCATTTCACCGGGCCATTATTGTTTTCGATTGGTTTGAACAACATTCTGGACATTTAGAACAAATGATTTGGCCACCCAGATCTCCCGACTTGAATCCCACGTCGAAAATTTATGGGATGTAATCGACAGGTCGGTTCGTGCACGAAGTCCTACGCAGGCAACACGTTCGCAGTTATGGACGGCTATAGAGGCAGGATTGCCCAGTATTTCTGCAGATTTCTGCAGGGGACTCCCAAAGACTTGTTGAGCCCGTGCGACGTCGAGTTGCTGCACTTTTTTTTCAGTCATAAGTCTTCCGTCTGGTTCTATGCAGTCCGCCACGAATTCTTCTCCTGTACCAAACTCTTCATCTCAGAGTAGCACTGACAACATACGTCCTTAATTATTTGCTGGATTTATTTCATTCTCTATCTTCCTTTACAGTTTTTGTCCTCTACATCTCCTTCTAGTACCATGGAAGTTATTCTCTGATGTCTGAAGCGATGCCTTGCCAACCTGTCCCTTCCTCTTCTCAGTGTTTTCCATATAGTCCTTCCCTCGCCGATTCTGCGAAGAACCTCCTCAGTCCTCAGCTTATCAGTACACCCAATTGTCAACATTCTTCTCAAATATCATATGGCTCTGAGCACTATGGGACTCAACTGCTGAGGTCATTAGTCCCCTAGAACTTAGAACTAGTTAAACCTAACTAACCTAAGGACATCACACACATCCATGCCCGAGGCAGGATTCGAACCTGCGACCGTAGCGGTCTTGCGGTTCCAGACTGCAGCGCCTTTAACCGCACGGCCACTACGGCCGGCTCAAATATCATACCTCAACGACTTAGGTTCTGTGTGTGCTGGTTTTTCCACAGTTCATGTTTCACTACCGTACAATGCTGCACTCCAAATGTATATTCTCAGAAATTTATTCCTCAAAGTAAGGTCTAAGTGTAGGCTTCTCTTGCCCAGGAATACCCTTCGCACCAGTCTTAGTCTGCATTTTATGCCCTCCTTAGTTTATCACTGGTCTCATTTCCGCTACTTCTTTTCATATTATGTGCTCATTAATTTGTTCATTCCGTTCAGCAGATCCTTTACTTCTTTTTCACATTCACTGAGGACAGCAACGGCAGCAGCAAATCTTGTCATTGACATCATTTCACCTTTAATTGACCCTTTCTTTATTTTCCGTCATTGCTTCTTCGATGTATGGATTGAATAGTATGAGCGAAAGACTACATCCCTGTCTTACACCCTTTTTAATGCGTGCACTTCATACATCGTTCTCCACTCTTGTTCTTCCCTCTTGTAATTCTACATATTGTATATATCCTACCTTTCCCTATAGCATACCTCTATTTTTCTCAGCATTCTAACATCTTGCACCATTTTACATTGTTGATCGCTTTTTACACAACGTCCTCGGAACCAGGTTTGAACTACGTTCCCGCTTAACGCGTCTAGATTTTTCTTCAGTCTTGTATCCATTAGCAACTACAACGTCAGAATTGCCTCTCTGATGCCATTACCTTTCCTAAAACGAAGCTGATCGTCGTCTAATAAATTCTCACTTCTCCTTCCCCTTTTTCTGCGCATTAGTCTTGTCAGCAACTTTGATGAAAGAGCTGTTAAGCTGACTGTGCGGTAATTCTTGCATGAGGGCTCTTTCCATCTTCGAAATTGTGTGAATGATGTTTTCCCAGAAGTCTGATAGTATACCTCCAGTTTCATACATTCTAAACTCAAACGTGAATCGTCGTGCAGGCCCGTGTGGCCGAGCGGTTCTAGGCGCTTCAGTCTGGAACCGAACGACCGCCACAGTCGCAGGTTCGAATCCTGCCTCGGGCATGGATGTGTGTGATGTCCCTACGTTAGTTAGGTTTGAGTAGTTCTAAGTTCTAGGGGACTGATGACCACAGATGTTAAGTACCATAGTGCTCAGAGCCATTTTTTTGAGTCGTCGTTTTCTTGCCACTTTCCCCAACTGTTTTAATAATTTCGGTGGAATCTTTTGTATCCTTTCTTCCTTATTTGATTTTAAGTCTTCCAGACCTCTTACAAATCATGGTTCTAATGTCTTCTATATCGGCTCCTGTTTCTTCTCCTATCACATCATCAGAAAAGTCCTGCCTTCAGTGTATTCTTTCCAGCCATACGCTCTCTCCTCTGCATTTAACAGTGTAAGTAGACTGTTTATGTTTTCTTATTGGCAACGTTACGTAGCGCTCTGTATGAAAATCACTGGCTGTGCTGTGTGCAGTCTGTGGCTAGTTTGCATTGTTGTCTGCCATTGTAGTGTTGGGCAGCGGCAGCTGGATGTGAACAGCGCGTAGCATTGCGCAGTTGGAGGTGAGCCGCCAGCAGTGGTGGATGTGGGGAGAGAAATGGCGGAGTTTTGATATTTGTAAGAATGGATGTTATGAACTATGGATATTATGATCTTTCAACACTATTAAGGTAAATACATTGTTTGTTCTCTATTATAATCTTTAATTTGCTAACTATGCCTATCAGTAGTTAGTACCTTCAGTAGTCTGAATCTTTTATTTAGCTGCCAGTAGTGGCGCTTGCTGCATTGCAGTAGTTCGAGTAACCAAGATTTTGGTGAGGTAAGTGATTTGTGAAAGGTATAGTTTAATGTTAGTCAGGGCCATTCTTTTGTAGGGAATTTTGAAAGTCAGATTGCGTTGCGCTAAAAAATATTGTGTGTCAGTTTAAGCACAGTTATGTACAATTTTTCTAAGGGGACGTTTCATATGGTGACCCTTAGCCGAGGATACCTCACTGGAATCTTCTGATTTTTTCTTGTAATTAGTGTAGCTTTTGTTTATTGCTAGCTCGTAATTGTAGAGAAAATCTCCTTTGCAGTTGCAGTCTTTCATTGTTGTACAGTAAAACAGTTGTGGTATGCATGTAGATTTGCACCAAGTATTTTGCAGCTGCAATTAACTAGATATTATTTTCAGTGTTATGTTAATGTGTTCTCTTATTTTTGCTCTTCAAATTGTGCTTTTGTGTGTTATCGTGTGAAATATTGTGACAATAATGGCGTGTGAAAAACGTAACACTAGGCTCCAAAGTAAACTGAGAAATAATAGTGACGACGAGCATAGCTTGCCAGCACCACTGTGTAGTGAATTAACAGACATTCAAAGTAGTCATTTGGTAACTGTGCATAGGGAAATGGAGCGGGCGGCAAGTAATGGTGTAGACAGTGAAACAGGTAGAGAACAGGGAAGCATTATCGATCGATCGGTCGGCAACAGCTCGCCTCAGGAATCGGGAATGTCATAACACAATATTTCAAATACTGTAGACTCAGGTTTTGGGTTCTCACCGTTTTCTCAAATGAGTCAAGACACATTTTCCGCTTGTCAAAATGTGAATGTTTCAGACAACAGTGCATTGTTATTACAGTTAATGCAACAAATGGGACAAAAGCTTCAAAAGTTAGACATAATGGAACAAAATCTTCAAACGTTAGACACAATGGAACAAAATCAGAAACAAACACAGCAACAGCTTCAAAAGTTAGACTCATTGGAACAAACTCTTGAACAAACACGTGAAGATTTAACTACTGAGTTACATAACATTGAATCGAAATGTCAAAAAGCCTGTAATGATGTAAAAACACAAATTTTTGAGCATTTTCAACCGATTTTTTTCGCGGCATGAAAATGCATTACAGAATCACGAAGCAGCCATAAAAGAACTGCAAACTATTGTTCATGAAAATCATGAGACCTTGCAAGCTAAATTTGACTCAGTTGCATCTACCGATTCGGTTACGCAACTTGCAAAAACTCAGGAAAACTTAAAGGACACAGTATATACTCTGAAACTTGGTTCAGGAAAACACACTGAGGAAATATGTACACTATCGGAGACGGTAGCCGAACTTTCGGATCAGTTCACTAATTTATCTACGAAGGTATAGATGATAATCTGAATGACACAAAACCGGTAGTCTTTAATGACACAGAAGAGTGCGAACAAATTAGGAAATTCAATCAAAATCAAATCAATATACAGTACAAAAGAGAAATCCGGGAAGTACAAGATCAGTTGGCACAAATAATACAAAAATTACATATTTCAGAGGACACTCGCGCTCCAACACGGGAAGAGGGACTTAGAAATACGGAAAAGCCGCAAAATAATAACACAGGGCATTTCGGAAGTTATGAAAGAAATTGGCAATGTGCACCGAATTTTGAGATGGAACGGCCGACACGACCTAACAATGACCGATATGCGACTCGCCGACATGATGATTTTGACTATAAGCTGTTCATTACTACACGTAAATTCAAAACATTTAAGAATTCTGGCAACGACATTCATCCGCAAGCACGGCTCCATCAATTCTCTCATTGTTTTCCTCCCAACTGGTCGTTAGAACACAGATTAGAATTTATGTGTGGCTACTTAGAGAATGAACCAGCTGTAAGAATGCGATCGGTCATTCACGATTGTCACAGTGAAGGAGAATTTTACCATGCCTTCCTCTCAGCATATTGGTCTCAAGCTACACAAGACCGAGTAAAACATGGCATCATGATGATGAAACACTTTGAACAATCTGAATTTTCCAGTCTTGTGAAATATTTTGAAGAAATGTAGCACAAGAATCAGTACCTGTCAAACCCATACAGCCCCTCAGAACTCATCCGCATTTGCTTAATCAAATTGCCTGAACTTTTACGACATATTATTTCGGCAGGACGTTGCAAAGACGACATTGAAGCTTTTCAGGGACTCCTACAAGAATTAGAAATTGACACAGCCAGTCGCCGGATGCGAAAACAGGAAAACAATCACTACAGGTCACATCTGTCACAATTCCGTGACGACAGAAACAATAACTGGACACGACAAGGCTATTCTTATAACGCAAATCGTGACCAAAACAGACACCTCCCATATGACAACCACTGGCAGAGTAATAATAGTTACAGAGAAAGATCGCATTTCCGAAGTAATGAATGTGACAGAAACAATCATAGAAACAGGCAATATGGTAACCAGAACTATTATTATCAAGGGAGACAGAATACTTTCAGACGCAACAGTTCAGCGCGCAGTTACGATTCAGGAAGAAATTCTCCACCACATGACCGACAAACAAGAAACTATGTAAACTACCGACATGACGACAGACAAGATAATCATAACGACAGACCTGAATTTCATCAGAACTGGCGGGATTCTAACAGAGCTGGGCCCTCTCGGCAAGGCGAATTTGTAGAAGTTAGGTCTCCTAATCCCAATAACGACGTGCGCCAACAAAAGAACAGACAATGACTCGCACCGCAGGCAGCCACCTGCGCCGGCTGGCTCAGAGAAAAATAACACAGACGCTAACCTTGAGAAAAGATTTAGCATTCCTTACCGACGTATAAAACATGACAATTGCTTTACAGTTGAAAGTCTGTGTACTAGGAAGAGTAAAGATTTACACCACATTTCACATGTAAAACCGTTTATTGAAAGATAATCTGCTTTTTAACTTTGTCTTTGCCATAAAACATTTCACTTCACATTTCTAGTATGCTTTGTCAGAATTAAGCCTGTTAACATGCAACAATGTTTGAAGTTAAATATCCAATCAAGGACCAAGAGAACTTATTTAAACAGAAATTACGAATGCATTGTTATTGTGAACAGACGACACAGTGTTATTGTGTGTGTACATTCTTGCTTGTTAGTTGCACGATTACGTAATGACTATAAGGCTCACATACTTAGAACATATACCGGCACTGCTAATGAGAGTTTCATGCAACATTTTGGTTTACTTGAAAAGACATTCTTTATTTGAAGTACTTTCTGTGGGATTAAAGATGACTTAGCACTTGGTTTCTTTGACAGCTACACAATTATATCATGACGATACTAATGTGTGACACAATTTACATTGTTGCTTTTGTGCTGTATCTGCTTTATATCTGCACAGTTTTTTCTGAATTATTCTGGAAAGTAAAACATGTTTTAGTAGTAACATTTGTGGTATAGCAACAATGAGACAGCCTTTTTCGTGGCACAACAATACGTTACTGTACAGTACTTTCGTCATCACGGCAATAAGCGTAATAACTACGATATCTATACGCAAAGCATTTCACTTTTGTTTATCATGAGGTAAGTACATTGACTTCTGCAGAACCTAGCTTTCGGAAGACGATAACTACGAGACTTCCACAGAATTATCTTACAAAATGACGCACAGTTTAGCGCTACAGTACACGTATTTGAGTAATTAATTTTGTACTTAAAGTATTTATTTTTAAAGATATTTGGAGTACAATGATACAAAGGTTTTCCGTGATACATTTCATTCCACTGCTGTAATCTGTAACACCTGAGGGTATAATTACATTAATCCTCAGGGGGGTACATGCTTACTTTGTGTATCATGTGTTTGGCAAGCACAAGGAGCCCTAGCTAATATGGTATTTGCTTATACAACTTTACACGTCATTACCATATTTATCTAACACACAAATTACACAGCTATCTGATCATTGAACTGAGAGATAAACTTTTTCTTTACTACATCAGTGACACATGTTTACGCATTTACACAGTTGGGTAACTTCACACTTACGAAATTGTATTTAGTCTGTACTTTGTGAACTGTTCATATTTTTTCAGAACCATTGTGATACTATGAGAGCTTTGAATGATGTTTGCTATGGGATCACGATTTTTAAAGTACGTTTGAGGCAGATGACAGTTTTGACACGAGCAGAGAATTTTTTTTTAGGTTTTGAAATTATTGGAGGAAGCTACGACGATTTTGAGGGTTGACTGAGGTGTTATGATGTTATTATTACGATGACTATATGTATTATGCTGTTGCGGTATGTTTATGATCAATAAGCTGATGCTATATGAGTTATTTGATTATGCTACTTATGTGTTATGATGAAATATTGAAGAAGTGTCGACGAATAAGGTAAGGAATAATGAGTACTGTTTAGGGACTCTGGTTTGTGAAAAAGGTTGTTGGAAACCAAGAATCGTACTTTAAGAATTATGAAATGCATGTAAATGCGTGAATGTATTACAATGCCGACGAAAATTTTTTGGACACTGTTATATCAATAGCATTTTGTTTCTACAGATTTGTACAGCAAATTCTTGACCTGTGAAATTTTTTATATGAGACTGCTACTGTAGCAGAAACTGCTGTCGTAAATATTTCAGTAAGAAAGGTAAGTGACCTTGACGTAATGCGTTTTCGGCGCCCAGTTGAGAGGTAGTCGTCGGACAAAAAAAAGCCATTAAGTGAAAAAAAAGAGGCCATTATCCTCGCTATTGACATTCCTTTAGAGAAAGCATCGCAAATACGACACGCTCATTACTTGGAAAGATACTTACATCTGCACACCTGATTATGACAAGCGTCTTTCTACGAGAGTTAAGAGCTACTGACTTACGAAATGCCACATAGCTATTGAATGATGTTTTTATGCTTTGGTTTGCGTAGTTGCTTATTTCATTTGATATCTGGTTTCCAGCTGTCTTGCAGCATTGGTTTCATAAAATAAAATTAAATGCATTTGCTAATGTGAACAGTTTCTGTCAACAGATCTATTAAATAATTATTTTCTGATTCACATTTTTCGAAAAAGGAGCTCTTGGAATGGAAAGAACAATAAGAAGGGACTAATAACAGTAACTGCATATATAATTTTCTTTTCAAGTACTTGGTAATGTTTTGTAGAATTAGTTTTTGAGGTGCACCACATTAATTACATAGACATTAAGATGTGAATAGACATTTCCCTTATCTGCATTGTTGTCTTTTACTGTAATATTTTTCTGCTTGAGCTTTGTCATGTTTAGGTATAAGCTACAGAATTTGCTGCTGCTGTTTGCCAGGCATAGTGCTACTAAATTTCACTTTGTATTACTCTGTTAAGCTAGTTTTACTACTGATTTATTTTTCTTGTTTGCTGCTCATTGCGTAATATTAGTTGTAATATTGCTGCTTGCTTGGCCAATTTGAATATTTTGTCATTGCTGTTTGTGTTAATTGTTTTGTACTGCTGCATTGCCTCGTCCCTTAGTTTAGCATCTGAGCTCAGTAGATTTAAGTTAGCTTAAGAGGGGGTAGACTATATAAGAGAATGAGTTGCGATGAATTGGAAGAAATGCATTGAGAAATTATACAAAAAAGTACAGAAAGCAGGTATAGGTAGGATTTTCTTGGAAATAAATGATGAGTTAAGATACTGGAAAATAAATAATGAGGTAAGAAATATGTGAAAATATAAATACAGAAAGCATGCATGGATAGGATTATTTTTGGTGGAAACAAATGTTGAAATAAAACGAAAGATCTATGGAATGAAGTTTTTGGTTGGACTGCAGTACCAAATGTCACACTGAAAACGAACCCCATCTTTCCTTTTGTATTATTTTGCTATGTGTTTGTGTACCCTTGTGTATTTGTGTTTTTCCTGTCTTTATGTGTTTAGCCGATGATGTTATGTTGTAGAATTTTTCTGATAATATGTTATTTTCTTTGTAAAGATGTTTAGACATTATTTATTCTGTTTTGTTTTAATGCTCATGTGTGAAGTTGATGTTTCAAAGTTATTCTGATCTTTTATATATTTACTTATGTCATAATTCCTGTAACACTGATGTATATGTCTATTTCTATTCTTTTGTAAAGCCTGTTTTACTACAAATGTTATCTGTATTGTTATGTTCTTTAATGATGTATTTTGTACCTTTGTTATTGTATTCTCATGTTATAAAATTGTAATTGACACCAGTTCATCATATTATTAACTTGTAAGTTACATTTCACTGCACACATTTCTGTTGGTCATAGTATATGGACAATATGTGAGAAGTAGGGACTGTTAGTGTTTGCACGTGTGTTAATAATTCAGCAAGGGACTGGATAACAGCATTGCTGGTTCTAAGGACAATTTCAAAAATTTTGTGAGTGCACAAGTGGTGGTTATGGACTTGCTATATTCTCCGCAAGACTCTTCGATGGTGATTGTGCACCTGCACAGTTGCAACAAATGGCTGCTGGCCGTCTCTACAAGGACTGCAGTGGGTCTGCACCTCTGGTGGCCCACCAATACCGTAATCTCTACCAGGACTACAGTGGGTCTACTCTGTGATGACCTACCTACCAATATTCTTCAAAACGTCGAATGACTCTGCTGTGGGTTTGCTCTGTTGTGGCCCATTACCTGTCAGCATGTCAAGAGTCAGCATTGTCTTTCTGTTCGAAGGACAACACTACTTCTTCAAGACTACATGGAAATCCACTACTTCCGTGTGCATTTTGTTTTACTGCTCAGACTTTCAGAAAACCACTGCAATTTTACTGTGATGAATGATCAGGACTGTCTTTATGGACTGTGAGAAAATTTTAGCTTTTGACCAACATTGTATCGATAAGTGTGTGCATTTGATTTCTTTGTTATTGTAATTGTGAAAATTTTTTTCAAATCTGTATTGGCCAATGCCCAAAACAATTTGTAAAATTTTTTGTGGGGAGCATGGGGGCTATGTAAGTAGGCTGTTTATGTTTTCTTATTGGCAACGTTACGTAGCGCTCTGTATGAAAATCACTGGCTGTGCTGTGTGAAGTCTGTGGCTAGTTTGCATTGTTGTCTGCCATTGTAGTGTTGGGCAGCGGCAGCTGGATGTGAACAGCGCGTAGCATTGCACAGTTGGAGGTGAGCCGCCAGCAGTGGTGGATGTGGGGAGAGAAATGGCGGAGTTTTGATATTTGTAAGAATGGATGTTATGAACTATGGATATTATGATCTTTCAACACTATTAAGGTAAATACAATGTTTGTTCTCTATTAAAATCTTTAATTTGCTAACTATGCCTATCAGTAGTTAGTACCTTCAGTAGTTTGAATCTTTTATTTAGCTGCCAGTAGTGGCGCTTGCTGTATTGCAGTAGTTCGAGTAACCAAGATTTTGGTGAGGTAAGCGATTTGTGAAAGGTATAGTTTAATGTTAGTCAGGGCCATTCTTTTGTAGGGAATTTTGAAAGTCAGATTGCGTTGCGCTAAAAAATATTGTGTGTCAGTTTAAGCACAGTTATGTATAATTTTTCTAAGGGGACGTTTCAACAGCGGCATTCCCACTGCACTCTTAACGTTACCGCCCATTCCTATGCAAATGAACTGCCTGCTGAGCTACTCTTTATAGCAGTGTCTATAGCCTCACAGAACCTCAAGCGTACTTCATTCCTTCGTACTTCAGGATCCCACTTCTTTGCGCTTTGATTCTTCCTGATTAGTCTCCTAAACTTCAACCTACTCTTCATCTCTACTCAATTATTATCAGTCTATATCTGCTTTTCGGCTTGCATTAATTTCAGAATCTCTGCCTGACCTTGATGTAATCTAACTGAAATCTCCCGGCCTCTTCCAAGTATATCACCTGCTCTTGTGATTTTTCAAAAGAGTATTTGCTATTAATACCAGGAATTTAGTGCAGATCTCAATTAGTATTTCTCCTCTCTCATTCCTAGTACAAAACCCATAATCTCCAGTAACCCTTTCTTCTACTTCTTCCTCTACAACCGCATTCCAACCCCCCATGACTATAAAATTTCAATCCCGCTTTAGGTACTGAATTTCCCGTTCAATGCCCTCATATACTTTCTCTATCTCCTCATCTTCGGATTCCGACGTCGGCGTGTATGGATGAACTATCATTGTCTGTGTTGGTTAGCTGTAAATCGATGAGAACCTATTTATCACAGAAGTGTTCACGGTAACTCACTTTCTGCCGTACCTTCCCATTCACCATTCATAGTGAATCTCACTCCCGTTATACCATTTTTTGCTGCTCTTGATATTATCCTGTACTAGGTGACAAATTCTTCTCGGAATGACAGCCGAGTTAATGCGTCGTTTTCCGGCAACGTTTCAGCAAGTTTCTAAAACTTCAGGTGAATTCTCAGGTTCTGACGCTGCCGCTCCATTGGCGAACTTTCCGTGATCGGCATGTTGAGCAGTGTAACCATAAAATGCTGTTCTTTCTGTTCCTGTGGGGAAGAAAAGAAAAGAACCGTACTTATACACTTTGTTCTTGGATGATGTGCTGTTGATATTCTGTATCTGCAGCGAGAAAATTATTCTCGCAACAGTTCAGGCCACATGTTGTTGGCCTGTGGCGTGGTTGGTGCCCGAATCATGGATGAGCTGGTTACGGGATAGCCCCGCCTTCTCGTCGAAGGATCTCGCGTTGATCCTAAATCTGTCATTCAGGAACGAAATGCCTGTGTCCTCGTTCAGGAAGCTAGTGGAATATTCCATCAGAAGACAAATTACGTTCTCCAGAGCTCGATTTTGGATTCTTTGCAACGTTGCGACGAGGAGTCTGCTGCCTTTCTCCACTCCACAGCTGCGTATTTTAACACTGGTCGGACCAGTGTTAAGTAGAGCGTGACGCTGAGTTCCGACGGCACTGACGACTGCGTGTTCAGCAACGGCTAAAGAGTGCGAAGGCACCCTATGGCTCTACCTCTGAGGTCTCGGATATGAGGCGCCCAGGAGAGTCTTTGGACTAAAGTAGCACCTAGATAATTCGCCGTCTTGTTCCATGGGATAGGCAATCCCAGGATTTAGACGGGTGGGAGGTCAGTCGGCGGCATTTTCCGGGTGAGGATCACTGCTTGACTCTTGGCTGCGTTGAATTTCAGCCGTCATTTCGTTGACCACGAACCCAGGGCGCCCCACTCGAGTTGGAGATGGTGTTGCATCGTGTACGCGTTCATGCTGAGGGTGTAGAGTTCTGTGTCATCAGCGTAGAGTGCCAGATAGACGAGTGCCACCCGCGGTAAGTAGGCAGTGTACAGTTCGTACAGCAAGGAGCCGAGCACCGTCCTCTGTGGAAACCCAGCACGTATCTGTGGATGTACTATCGTCTGCCGTGAAGTGGAAAGTTCGCTCCGGTAGGTAGGATCTGAGTAGGACTGCGTGTGATGTTGGTATCCCGAGTTCAAGGGACTTGTACACCGCCGTGCCAGACGCTATCGAACACACTGGACATGTCGAGGAACACTGTCCCAAGGTATTCTATTGTTTCCAGCGCACTCTTCGCCAGCTATACCAGTCTCAGAAGCTGGTGAGAGGTAGAATGACAGCTGCAAAACTAATCTGCTCGTCTGGAATAACACCCTCGTGAGTGACGTGTTCCGTCAGCGTTTTCGGGTACAGCCTCACGAAAACTTAACGAGAGGGCGGGAGCAGGCTGATAGGTCCGTACCTCGTGACCTGGCGTGGGTCTCTGCCTGTCTTTGGAATAGCTGCAACTTCAGCATGTTTACACGTTGCCAGGTAGCTTCCTCTGCGGAGTGTCTCGTTGAACACGTCAGCTGAATGCTGGTGTGCTCCTGGTGGGAGATTCTTCAGCAGTTGGTTGTTTATACCGTCGCTGAGTCCTGCTTGCCTGGAGTTCTTCCCCTGTAATCGAGTTGATTACATCGCCGGCGGTTGACGCGACGTCTGGTGTCGAGTTGGCAAGTGAATTGTCATTCATGGAAAGTCGATTCTTCTCGGTGATGGCTGCCAGGATGTTTGACGATAATTGCTGCGAGAAGTCTCGTGGTCGCTTCCGTCGTCACGGGTGGCTGTTTGCTGCTCGTAGAATCCTTACGTTGAGGAAAGTTAGCGCTGCGTCACCTCTGACTACTTCGGGGCTAGCCACACCTGTTAGAGACTAGAATTTCCGCTTGGAAACGGTCTCCGTCCAAGTTTCTGTAACTTGTGCGCTGATCTACGGGACGCGCCCATCACGTCTATCTCATTGATGACAGGAAT
Source organism: Schistocerca nitens (assembly GCF_023898315.1). Lineage (NCBI taxonomy): Eukaryota > Metazoa > Arthropoda > Insecta > Orthoptera > Acrididae > Schistocerca > Schistocerca nitens. The sequence continues at coordinate 193,414,009 of NC_064620.1, read as the reverse complement.
ATGGTCGGATGATAGTACGTCTCGGCGTATGTGAATTGACCGATGCCCTTCAGTAGTGCAAAGTCGATCACGTCCGGTCGGTCTGGAGCAGGGAAACGCGTGGGCTCAAAGGGTCCCAGGCAGACTGCGCCTTTCCGATTGAACAGCGCGGAGGAGCGTTGGTGAGGCCAGAGTTCCATTCAGGGTTTTTCGCACTGAAATCTCCTTCAATGAAAAAAGGTCCCTCTAGTGATATCAGAGAATTGAAATGTGCCTCGTGTATCGGTCTATCGGGCTGCCGATTTACTGACATTAAGAGAATTTTCCTGGCGGTTGTGTTGACGTCCTCGCCCGTGGCCTCCAACATACCAAGCTCTCGCGGGTAGACTCGACGATGTCTCAGCGACCTCTTGACGGGGATTGCAGTGCCACCCTTACGAATGGTTCTGTCGTCTCGGTACCAACAGTGGTTCACTGCTCGCACGTACCACACAGATGTCAACATCCTCGTCCCGTAGGAATTGGCGAAAACGCCCTGCTAGAGAGACAGTCCGTTCGCTCTGAACGTGCATATGGTCGAACCATGAATATGGGCATTATCCATGGTGCGCCTGGAGTTTGACGCCGTTGGCCAGGAGGGCCGCCGTTGCTGCTTCGACGATTGGTGGGATTTTTTCGCATAAGCTGGCTCAGTCCTCGCAGGAGCGTACTGAGTTCGCTCTGGCAGCTGCGACATTCTTTGTCGCTGGGAAGCTGTCTACTGGCTGCTGCGAGTGCTGCATATGGTGTGAGGTGGCGAGTTGCTCCGACTGATGACAGAGCCCACTCCTGCGGCCTGCGGAGTATTTGTCGGCGCAGGCGTGTTGTTTGCGGGTGGCGCTTTCCCCCTGACGGCGTCAGCAAAGCTGTGTTCCGGCTGGACACGTCTAATAGCTGTCTTCGGGCGGAAGGCACTACAGCCCCTGCAGCTAGCCACAAGTGGTTTGCCACAGTTGCAGCAAGTGGGTAGGTCTTCCTTCTTCTTGCCGCACACTCCGTTCTGATGTGGTCAGGCGCACTTCAGCCAGGGAACTGGTATGTCGCAGTAACGAGCCACGTGGTCCAGATTGGCTGGAGTAGCACTGTGCTCTGCTACCTTCTTCATGAGGTTACCGCTAGAGGACTTTTTGAAACTACTGAAGAATCATTTTGACGAAGACAAAGTGGAATTACGTATTTCTATTGTGCGGGCAAGTTTTATCAACAGGTGAATGGAGTCGCTATGGGATCCCCACTGGCAACACGTATCGACAACCTGTACATGCAATACTTCGAGGACATCGCCTTGGAAAAAGTGCGCCTTAAATCCAAGATCTCTTATCGGTAAGTGGACGATACTTTCGCGATCTGGCCGCACGGGGAGGACACTCAAACGGAATTTCTCAACCCTCGGAACAGCATACACGAGAACATCAAGTTCACAATGGAATTACAAGAAAATGAGTGCCTACCCTTTCTCGATATCCAAGTAAAGAAGAAAACGGACGGCACATTGGTACACTCGATCTACCGAAAGAAAACACATACAGACCTCCGCCTCAACGCCAACAGCTGCCAACACCCAGCGCAACAGCAATCCGTGCTCACTATCGTAGTATGCTGAGCTCAAGTCACATGCGACAAGGACAGTTTATTCACTGAGATTCAGCATCTGCGGTCCTAGGCGCTTCAGTCTGGAACTGCGCGACCGCTACGGTCGCAGGTTCGAATGCTGCATCGGGCATAGATGTGTGTGATGTATTTAGGTTAGTTAGGTTTAAGTAGTTCTAAGCTGTAGAGGACTGATGACCTCAGATGTTAAGTCCCATAGTGCCCATAGCCATACAGCATCTGCAGAAAATTTTCCAGAAGAATGGCTACATCAAAACTCAGATAATATGCGCTCTCTAGATGAGCAAGAAGAGGAAGGAGGACCTTCAGGAAGAAGAGAACTACAAGGGCCTGGCATTCCTCCCGTACGCAGGGCCGCCCACGGCAAAGACACTACCCTTAGCCGACGAGTAGGTCTCTTATATCACCAGCAAATTTAAACTTATCACCATTTTTGACAATTCTGTACCATTTACTTTTCTAATTCTCATAAAGGCCATTAATTATAGACTCATCAACACTGAAACAAAATAATAATATAAAAAATAATGTACATTAAAGAAGGTAATTAGAAGTATTACCACTCATTTATAATCAGTTCAGGGGAACTGTGTGAGGTAGAAGAAAAAGGTCACAACACTTACATACTCTAAGAAAGGTAATGAGTTCAAACAGATAGATAATTAAAAATTCAGAGTTTGCGAAAAAACAAAGTCACGAGAAGTTTAAAACTATGTTCTGAACAATTGTGTACTATATTAAGAAACAAACTGTAATGCGAAAAAAATTCTCTTTTTTACTAGACCATTCACAAATGATCGTAATATAATTAAAGAAAGTTGTTTACTAAAATTTCAATGGTCACACTTATTCCTGGAGGTACGTGTCTCACGTAATCCACCGAAATTATTTTTCGCTTTCTTGTTACTGAAGTAATTTTGTTAAATTCGGTTCTGATACAGAATGGTATGCATAAATAACTTGTTTATATCACCTTAATTTCAGTTAGCAGGTCTTAAAACTAATGGGCATTAACAGAAAGTTTCCAAGGCATCCACAAACACGCTTTCTTCCTTCCAAACCAAGTCGCTTCGAGACTAGTCCAGGTATAATGCATATACCTGTTGCTTCCATCTCAAATTGCCGCACTATGCAAGTACACACTGCAGCAAAACTGTACATTGAATGTTAGCCCGAGTTACAATGTTTAAGAATAATAAGCTCCAGCGCTCTGTTGTCAAAAAGTAGTACCTAAGTCATGAAAGTGCCCACTTTTACGGTACTACACTCAAGGAGGTCTTCAAGTGGACTCCAGGTAAGTGTATTGAGACTCTTGATGTTCATATTGGATCTTAACTACCTTCCAGACAACATAAGTACTGACCTTGGACTTGTCGGAGATATGTGTAACGAAGTACTGTCTGAAAAACCTGGACAGATCTTCATGAGCCTTGTTAAACAAAACTGCAACAGCTGTTGAAGTACAATAGGTTTAGCAACTGAAAGTTGCATAATCAGATACACACAATTTGCTAACAAAAGAGAATGGGGGGAAAAAATTAAATTGTTTTGTAGCAAGAGGTTCAGTGAAATCAATGTATAACTTGAATATATTTGAATACTAATACTAAAATAGAAATTCGTCGATAACCAATGGAATTACGTAAACAATAAGAGTTTTTTGTTATTCTTTCTTTTTTTTTCCTCTACTTACGTCTTCAACTGTTTGCTCGATGTATTCCAACGTCTGACCTCCTCTACAGTTTTTACCGTCTCAGCTCCTTCTAATACCATGGAAGTTATTCCCTGATGTCTTAACTTATGTCTTACCATCCTGTCCCTCCTTCTTGTCAATATTTTCCATATATTCCTTTCCTTACCGACTCTAAGGAGAACCTCATGATTAATTACCTTATCAGTCCACCGAATTTTCAAAATTTTTCCGTAGCACCACATACTAATGTTTCGAGCCTCTTATTTCTGGTTATCCCATACTCCATGTTTCACTACCATACAATATTGTGCTCCAAATGCAGATCTCAGAAATTTCTTCCTCAAGCTAAGGTCTATGTTTGATACTAGTAGACTTCTTTTGGTCAGAAATGCCCTTTTTCCCGTGTTAGTCTGCTTTTTTTGTCATGATTGGTCCATCCGTCTTCAGCTGTTTTGCTGTCTGTGTAGCAGCATTCCTTAGTCTACTTCGTGATCCCCAATTCTGATGTTAATATTCTCTCCGTTCTTTTTTGTGCTACTTCTCATCACTTTCATCGTTCTTCAATTTACTCTCAACCATCAGCAGATCAGGCAGTTCTTCTTCACTTTCACTGAGGATAGCAATGTCATCAGCTAATCGTACCATTGATATACTTTCACCTTGAGTTTTAATTCCACTCCTCAGCCTTTCTTTTATTTACATCATTGCCTCTTCGTTGTATAGATTGAACAGATCTGTCTTACACCATTTTTAATCCGAGGACTCAGTTCTTGGTCTTCCAGTCTTATTGTTCTGTCAAATTTGAACATCTTAAACCATTCGACATTCTCGAACATTTTTTCCAAATGGACAACTCCTGTTACCCTGTCTTCGTTTTTCAACCTGTAACGCCGGAAATTCATATCCTCCTATTTCCATCTATTGTACCATAATTTTTTCCTTATTTTGTTACCTGAAGATATAACATTTCTGTGTCTTTAATATTTGTATATATATATATATATATATATATATATATATATATATATAATATATATATATGTCGATGTATAATTGGTTTGTTTTGTAAATATTATTTGTATTTTTCGCTGGGTCTTGCCTAGGGAAAACTATGCTATCGAACGAATACATCGATAGGTCGTGTGAAGAACGAAAGTGTGTAGGATCTTTGGGAGTGTTAACTCTGCCGCGTGGAGCGCGGGCAGCGATGGAGTCTGGTGGGAGTAGTGCGATTGAGCAGGTGTGTTGTGTGACGCTCCCGCAATTTGCCGGGCTTTCGGGGTTTGGCAGCATGTAATTGCGATCGACTGGCTATGGTAGTTTCTAGCACGGTGTCGCGGACGGGAATCATTAGCTGGCACACATCAAGAGCCCGTTTCGCCTGGTGACCCTGTCGAGAAGAAGGCGCGCCAGCATCCAGCTTCTGCAACAGCGACGGCCGACAGTGAGTGACTGTCGCCACCTCCTCGATCGGCGACTTCATACCTTCAATCAACCAACAAGGAAGACTAAAAGCACGTAAAGTTTCAGAACTGTATGGCAGACCTCAGCTTTTCAAACCGTTCAAATCACAAAATTACAGCAACGTAGCATGAACCTTTGTTGCTCATTGTCCCAATTGCATTGCGTAGCAGGGTCCCTTCCTTTTCCGAAATGAACCCGAGTGTCGTTGAAATTCAAACGCCAGCATTAAAGCATTATAATTCGATTTCACTGCTTTAATATCAAAGTTCAGTTAAAGTATTCATAGCTGGCTACAATATTTAGATTACACAAGCACAAATTAAGAGTGCGAGTTTTGTTACCGTATTTTTGCTTACCTGTGACTGCAGCTCAGCTTGGTACGTACAAAATTTTACTATTGTTAATTGTTCAGAATCATTTAATTCAAGTTCAAAGTTAAATCTCTTATTTCTAAATAGCGTAGAGTCAAGTTGCTTTTGAAATGATTGTTGAGGTAGTCCAAGACTAACTGTATTTTACTGAATTTCGATGTGCTTCAGAAAGAAAGCTAACTATTAACTTCAGTCACTAAATTAACTTTCGATTTTCCGGTTTTATTAATTCTTTTGCTAAATTAAGTCATAGGGTAGCGAAATTTATTACTTCTGACAAACATTCAGTTTTCACACTACACGTGTCAACCTTCAGTTGCCACGCTTCTAGTGCTAATTATATGTGTAATAACCTTTCTTTTTCAGGTACTATAGTAATTGTCCTTGGGACTGGCGACCGTAATTTCCCCCAAATCTCAAATATCTCATTACCGCTAGTTAATTGTTAACGTAACGGCCGCACATTTACTTTCTTTATTAACTTTACCCCTTTTCAAAATTAATTTCCACCAGTTTCATTTGCATTTTTCCTTTCATTTAGATGTAACACTTTCCTCCCTCTTTACCGACAGATTAACTTCGGTGACGATTGCTTTCTCAAATTTCCATTAGGTACACGCGGTTTAATTTTTCACTGTCATTAAGGTCGATAAGTGAGGGGGAGGTTACAAACCGCAATGCCAGAATTGCCTCTTTGATGCCTTTGCGTTTCCTAAAGCCAAACTGAGCTTCATCTAACACATCCTGAGTTCCCTTTTCCGTTTCTCTGTGTTATTTATGTCAGAAACTAGGATGCATGAGACGTTAAGCCGATAGTATGGTAATTCTCGCACTTGTCGGCTCTTGATATTTTCCGAATTGTGTGGATGAAGTTTTTGCGAAAGTCTGATGGCATATGCGACTATCATTCATTTTATACACCAACGTGAATAATTGTTTTGTCGCTACTTCTCCCAGTGATTTTAAAATTTCTGATGGAAATTAGGACTAAGAAATGGAGAAAACTCATAAAATTCTGTGGTAACCTACACACCTGGAGGAAAATAACCATAATTATCGTGTAAGTATTTGAAATGGACAGTAGTATAAAAGTACTAAAATTGTGTAAACTATAGTGATATGGAAACCTATAATGAAAATAAGACGGGAGGAAGATAATAAAGAATGGCAAAGCCAATAAAATTACTAGTAGGCTAAAATCGTGTGGCTTCTCGTATCCACTCGACGTATCATGGCGTGAACAAGCTCCGGCAAATAACAAATGATTACTAGGCGCGAGAATAAGTGGCATGTTGACAGGGAAATAAGTGGCGTGGCAAGATAACAGAAAGACTGCTGCTGCTGTGGTCTTCAGTCCTGAGACTGGTTTGATGCAGCTCTCCATGCTACTCTATCCTGTGCAAGCTTCATCTCCCAGTACCTACTGCAACCTACATCCTTCTGAATCAGCTTAGTGTATTCATCTCTTGGTCTCCCTCTACTATTTTTACCCTCCACGCTGCCCTCCAATGCTAAATTTGTGATCTCTTGATGCCTCAAAACATGTCCTACCAACCGATCCCTTCTTCTAGTCAAGTTGTGCCACAAACTTCTCTTCTCCCCAATCCTATTCAATACCTCCTCATTAGTTACGTGATCTACCTACCTTATCTTCAGCATTCTTCTGTAGCACCACATTTCGAAAGCTTCTATTCTCTTTTTGTCCATACTAGTTATCGTCCATGTTTCACTTCCATACATGGCTACACTCCATACAAATACTTTCAGAAACGACTTCCTGACACTTAAATCTATACTCGATGTTAACAAATTTCTCTTCTTCAGAAACGATTACCTTGCCATTGCCAGTCTACATTTTATATCCTCTCTACTTCGACCATCATCAGTTATTTGACTCCCTAAATAGCAAAACTCCTTTACTACTTTAAGTGTCTCATTTCCTAATCTAATCCCCTCAGCATCACCCGATTTAATTTGACTACATTCCATTATCCTCGTTTTGCTTTTGTTGATGTTCATCTTATATCCTCCTTTCAAGACACTGTCCATTCCGTTCAACTGCTCTTCCAAGTCCTTTGCTGTCTCTGACAGAATTACAATGTCATCGGCGAACCTCAAAGTTTTTACTTCTTCTCCATGAGTTTTAATACCTACTTCGAATTTTGCTTTTGTTTCCTTTACTGCTTGCTCAATATACAGATTGAATAACATCGGGGAGAGGCTACAACCCTGTCTCACTCCTTTCCCAACCACTGCTTCCCTTTCATGCCCCTCGACTCTTATAACTGCCATCTGGTTTCTGTACAAATTGTAAATAGCCTTTCGCTCCCGGTATTTTACTCCTGCCACCTTTAGAATGGTGAAGAGAGTATTCCAGTCAACATTGTCAAAAGCTTTCTCTAAGTCTACAAATGCTAGAAACGTAGGTTTGCATTTTCTTAATCTTTCTTCTAAGTCGTAAGGTTAGTATTGCCTCACGTGTTCCAACATTTCTACGGAATCCAAACTGATCTTCCACGAGGTCCGCTTCTACCAGTTTTTCCATTCGTCTGTAAATAATTCGCGTTGGTATTTTGCAGCTGTGACTTATTAAACTGATAGTTCGGTAATTTTCACATCTGTCAACACCTGCTTTCTTTGGGATTGGAATTATTATATTCTTCTTGAAGTCTGAGTGAATAATATATCCTAAATAACAGTTGTGGGATGCGCCATTTCATAGTGCTATGATAAAAAACCTCCACCATGAACCATGGACCTTGCCGTTGGTGGGGAGGCTTGCGTGCCTCAGCGATACAGATGGCCGTACCGTAGGTGCAACCACAACGGAGGGGTATCTGTTGAGAGGCCAGACAAACATGTGGTTCCTGAAGAGGGGCAGCAGCCTTTTCAGTAGTTGCAGGGGCAACAGTCTGGATGATTGACTGATCTGGCCTTGTAACATTAACCAAAATGGCCTTGCTGTGCTGGTACTGCGAACGGCTGAAAGCAAGGGGAAACTACAGCCGTAATTTTTCCCGAGGACATGCAGCTTTACTGTATGATTAAATGATGATGGCGTCCTCTTGGGTAAAATATTCCGGAGGTAAAATGGTCCCCCATTCGGATCTCCGGGCGGGGACTACTCAAGAGGACGTCGTTATCAGGAGAAAGAAAACTGGCATTCTACGGATCGGAGCGTGGAATGTCAGATCCCTTAATCGGGCAGGTACATTAGAAAATTTAAAAAGGGAAATGGATAGGTTAAAGTTAGATATAGTGGGAATTAGTGAAGTTCGGTGGCAGGAGGAACAAGACTTTTGGTCAGGTGAATACAGGGTTATAAATACAAAATCAAATAGGGGTAATGCAGGAGTACACTCCTGGAAATGGAAAAAAGAACACATTGACACCGGTGTGTCAGACCCACCATACTTGCTCCGGACACTGCGAGAGGGCTGTACAAGCAATGATCACACGCACGGCACAGCGGACACACCAGGAACCGCGGTGTTGGCCGTCGAATGGCGCTAGCTGCGCACCGCCGCCGTCAGTGTCAGCCAGTTTGCCATGGCATACGGAGCTCCATCGCAGTCTTTAACACCGGTAGCATGCCGCGACAGCGTGGACGTGAACCGTATGTGCAGTTGACGGACTTTGAGCGAGGGCATATAGTGGGCATGCGGGAGGCCGGGTGGACGTACCGCCGAATTGCTCAACACGTGGGGCGTGAGGTCTCCACAGTACATCGATGTTGTCGCCAGTGGTCGGCGGAAGGTGCACGTGCCCGTCGACCTGGGACCGGACCGCAGCGACGCACGGATGCACGCCAAGACCGTAGGATCCTACGCAGTGCCGTAGGGGACCGCACCGCCACTTCCCAGCAAATTAGGGACACTGTTGCTCCTGGGGTATCGGCGAGGACCATTCGCAACCGTCTCCATGAAGCTGGGCTACGGTCCCGCACACCGTTAGGCCGTCTTCCGCTCACGCCCCAACATCGTGCAGCCCGCCTCCAGTGGTGTCGCGACAGGCGTGAATGGAGGGACGAATGGAGACGTGTCGTCTTCAGCGATGAGAGTCGCTTCTGCCTTGGTGCCAATGATGGTCGTATGCGTGTTTGGCGCCGTGCAGGTGAGCGCCACAATCAGGACTGCATACGACCGAGGCACACAGGGCCAACACCCGGCATCATGGTGTGGGGAGCGATCTCCTACACTGGCCGTACACCACTGGTGATCGTCGAGGGGACACTGAATAGTGCACGGTACATCCAAACCGTCATCGAACCCATCGTTCTACCATTCCTAGACCGGCAAGGGAACTTGCTGTTCCAGCAGGACAATGCACGTCCGCATGTATCCCGTGCCACCCAACGTGCTCTAGAAGGTGTAAGTCAACTACCCTGGCCAGCAAGATCTCCGGATCTGTCCCCCATTGGGCATGTTTGGGACTGGATGAAGCGTTGTCTCACGCGGTCTGCACGTCCAGCACGAACGCTGGTCCAACTGAGGCGCCAGGTGGAAATGGCATGGCAAGCCGTTCCACAGGACTACATCCAGCATCTCTACGATCGTCTCCACGGGAGAATAGCAGCCTGCATTGCTGCGAAAGGTGGATATACACTGTACTAGTGCCGACATTGTGCATGCTCTGTTGCCTGTGTCTATGTGCCTGTGGTTCTGTCAGTGTGATCATGTGATGTATCTGACCCCAGGAATGTGTCAATAAAGTTTCCCCTTCCTGGGACAATGAATTCACTGTGTTCTTATTTCAATTTCCAGGAGTGTAGGTTTCATAATGAATAAAAAAATAGGAGTGCGGGTAAGCTACTACAAACAGCACTATTGTGGCCAAGATAGACACGAAGCCCAGGCCTACTACTGTAGTACAAGTTTAGATGCCAACTACCTCTGTAGATGATGAAGAAATTGATGAAATGTATGATGAGATAAAAGAAATTATTCAGATAGCGAAGGGAGAGGAAAATTTAATAGTCATGGGTGACTGGAATTCAACAGTAGGAAAAGGAAGAGGAAGGAAACAAAGTAGGTGAATATGGACTAGGGCTAAGAAATGAAAGAGGAAGCCATCTGGTAGAATTTTGCACAGAGCATAACTTAATCATAGCTAACACTTGCTTCCAGAATCATGAAAGAAGGTTATATACATGAAAGAACCCTGGAGATACTAAAAGGTTTCAGATAGATTATATAATGGTAAGACAGAGATTTAGTAACCTGGTTTTAAATTGTAAGACATTTCCAGGGGCAGATGTGGATTCTGACCGCAATCTATTGGTTATGAACTGCAGATTGAAACTGAAGAAACTGCAAAAAGGTGGGAATTTAAGGAGATGGGACCTGGATAAACTGAAAGAACCAGAGGTTGTAGAGAGTTTCAGGGAGAGCATAAGGGAACAATTAACAGGAATGGGGGAAAGAAATACAGTAGAAGAAAAATGGGTAGCTCTGAGGGATGAAGTAGTGAAGGCAGCAGAGGATCAAGTAGGTAAAAAGACGAGGGGTAATAGAAATCCTTGGGTAATAGAAGAAATACTGAATTTAATTGATGAAAGGAGAAAATATAAAAATGCAGTAAATGAAGCAGGCAAAAGGGAATACAAACGTCTCAAAAATGAGATCGACAGAAAGTGCAAAATGGCTAAGCAGGGATGGCTAGAGGACAAATGTAAGGATGTAGAGGCTTGTCTCACTAGGGGTAAGATAGATACTGCCTACAGGAAAATTAAAGAGACCTTTGGAGAGAAGAGAACCACTTGTATGAATATCAAGAGCTCTGATGGCAACCCAGTACTAAGCAAAGAAGGGAAGGCAGAAAGGTGGAAGGAGTATATAGAGGGTTTATACAAGGGCAATGTACTTGAGGACAATATTATGGAAATGGAAGAGGATGTAGATGAAGATAAAATGGGAGATACGATACTGCGTGAAGAGTTTGACAGAGCACTGAAAGACCTGAGTCGAAACAAGGCCCCGGGAGTAGACAACATTCCATTAGAACTACTGATGGCCTTGGGAGAGCCAGTCATGACAAAACTCTACCATCTGGTGAGCAAGATGTATGAGACGGGCGAAATACCCACAGACTTCAAGAAGAATATAATAATTCCAATCCCAAAGAAAGCAGGTGTTGACAGATGTGAAAATTACCGAACTATCAGTTCAATAAGTCACACCTGCAAAATACTAACGCGAATTCATTACAGACGAATGGAAAAACTGGTAGAAGCGGACCTCGGGGAAGATCAATTTGGATTCCGTAGAAATGTTGGAACACGTGAGGCAATACTAACCTTACGACTTATCTAAGAAGAAAGATTAAGAAAAGGCAAACCTGCGTTTCTAGCATTTGTAGACTTAGAGAAAGCTTTTGACAACGTTAACTGGAATACTCTCTTTCAAATTCTGAAGGTGGCAGGGGTAAAATACAGGGAGCGAAAGGCTATTTACAATTTGTACAGAAACCAGATGGCAGTTATAAGAGTCGAGGGGCATGAAAGGGAAGCAGTGGTTGGGAAAGGAGTGAGACAGGGTTGTAGCCTCTCCCCGATGTTATTCAATCTGTATATTGAGCAAGCAGTGAAGGAAACAAAAGAAAAATTCGGAGTAGGTATTAAAATTCATGGAGAAGAAGTAAAAACTTTGAGGTTCGCCGATGACATTGTAATTCTGTCAGAGACAGCAAAGGACTTGGAAGAGCAGTTGAACGGAATGGACAGTGTCTTGAAAGGAGGATATAAGATGAACATCAACAAAAGCAAAACGAGGATAATGGAATGTAGTCAAATTAAATCGGGTGATGCTAAGGGGATTAGATTAGGAAATGAGACACTTAAAGTAGTAAAGGAGTTTTGCTATTTAGGGAGTCAAATAACTGATGATGGTCGAAGTAGAGAGGATATAAAATGTAGACTGGCAATGGCAAGGAAATCGTTTCTGAAGAAGAGAAATTTGTTAACATCGAGTATAGATTTAAGTGTCAGGAAGTCGTTTCTGAAAGTATTTGTATGGAGTGTAGCCACGTATGGAAGTGAAACATGGACGATAACTAGTATGGACAAGAAGAGAATAGAAGCTTTCGAAATGTGGCGCTACAGAAGAATGCTGAAGATAAGGTGGGTAGATCACGTAACTAATGAGGAGGTATTGAATAGGATTGTGGAGAAGAGAAGTTTGTGGCACAACTTGACTAGAAGAAGGGATCGGTTGGTAGGACATGTTTTGAGGCATCAAGGGATCACAAATTTAGCATTGGAGGGCAGCGTGGAGGGTAAAAATAGTAGAGGGAGACCAAGAGATGAATACACTAAACAGATTCAGAAGGATGTAGGTTGCAGTAGGTACTGGGAGATGAAGCTTGCACAGGATAGAGTAGCATGGAGAGCTGCATCAAACCAGTCTCAGGACTGAAGACCACAACAATGATAAAACAAACGTATGAAAGTATCATGATAATAAATAAAATGCTATGATAGCAAATTATTTATTACGATGTAGACTATTAAAATGTAGCAAGTATACTGCGGTGTTTTAACTCCTGTTCACTACCCAATGTACATCCTGGGTGGTGGTTCCTACACCACACTATACCAATTTCCTCAGGTATATTAAAAATATGACCTTTATTCTGGCGATGAAAAATTTTTGAACTATTTCATAGATCGGTAATTGTGTGCCCGTGTCCACAGAGGTGTGTACTTTTTGCTAATTTCACGTTCTACAAATTTAAGTGCTTGCAAAATCTTATCTTAAAATTCTAAACTGTTTCGCTAGAGTATTTCATAGTCCAATGGTCGCACCTGATACAAAGTACTACACTAGCTGAATATTTGCGAATTGTGGAATTCTCCTTGTCCTATACTTATCTCTCACATTGTTAAGAATGACATAAGCTGGTTTTCATTTTCCACCCGAAACCAGTCCTATCGGAAATATTGCTCAAGAAGAGAACCCTGTGATATATGATGTCGTCGCATATAACAGTGTTCTGCACTGGATTAATGATTTAAACAGTTACAAAACTTCTCAAACGAATTTTAAGAAGGAACAATGGGCTTTGGCCCTCAAAACAGTTAAAAATTTTAACAGCTTCCATAAACTTCTTTTTTGTAAAATAACTTTAACCCAGGCTTTCAATAAGAAAACTGATCAAGTTTTATCAGTTTACAAAATATTATTTCAGACCCTTAGTAACAGACAACAACGCAATAAATACCAGTTCACAAGGAATTGCAATATTAATAAACACAATGGCTCATTGAATTTAAATCTGATGCTGCCTTTTACCCAGCTGCGTAGACAGTGGCTCCGTGCCACGCAGCCAGGAAAATGGTATCTGCTCTGTCACACCTGGTTGTAGCAAACACCCTTAGACAGTCACTTGCACAATCCGCCAGTGTGCTCACACCACGTGCCAAATTACCTTAACCTATACAGGAGACTTCTACAACTGATAGAGATGCACAGTCGACTTACACAATAATGTAAAGCAGTTCTACATGAAGGGCAACGGCCTTGCCGCTGTGGATACACCGGTTCCCGTGAGATCACCGAAGTTAAACGCTGCTGGGCGTGGCTAGCACATGGATGGGTGACCATCCAGCCCCCATGCGTTATTGCCATTTTTCGGGGTGCACTCAGCCTCGTGATGCCAATTGATGAGCTACTCGACCGAATAGTAGCGGCTTCGGTCAAGAATACCATAATAACGACCGGCAGAGCGGTGTGCTGACCCCACGCCCCCCTGTCAGCATCTTCATTGAGGATGACGCGGCGGTCGGATGGTCTCGGTAGGCCACTCGTGGCCTGAAGACCGAGTGAGAGTTCTACATGAAGTCCCCGTATTGCACACGACAGGCACGCATATAGCTGAAAGTGGCAGCGATAAAAATTAACTCTTAAGCAAACCACGACCGTATTGATTAACACCCAATTAATGAAGAGAGGGAACAAATATTTATAGTTCAATTCTCGCTGAGCGCATGCTGGATTCCATGCATTCGATAAGCGCAGTGTGCAGCTACACGCTTTAAACCGAAAGCTCAAAATAGTGGGGTACAGTTCATTACTGACACGTGTGGCTCTAACCGCAAGTGAATTTAAGAGTTCAGACAACCTGAAGAAACCTTACGCGAAATGGATTATCTGGCGAGTTCTCGCAGTTAACCAGAAGTCGGAGACCAAAGCAAGACCACAGACTTCAGCACGGTGCGGCTTAAACACCCCGCACTACGACCCGCTGGGCCAGCAACAGCGTACTGCACTCCCGAGGGTATGTTCCGGTCAGCGGCGGTTACAAGACTGCCTGCCCCGCTGTCTGTACGTCTCTGCTATGGAAACTAGCACGTCATACCGACAAGTGCAGGCTTCCTTCATTTATGAGCGTACACTCCGCTCTCTTCTCAAAAGTCAAAATGAGATACTTCTCGCACTTATGCGCCGCTTACAACTATTCCAGACCGCTTCAAATCGTTGAAATGGCTCTGAGCACTCTGGGACTTAACTAAGAATTACTTAAACCTAAGGACATCACACTCATCCATGCCCAAGGCAAGATTCGAACCTGCGACCGAAGCGGTCACGTGTTTCCAGACTGTAGTGCCTAGAACGGCTCGGCCACACCGGCCGGCCCACACCGCTTCGCTACAGCTCCTTGCTCCAGTGAAGCTGACCCAGGGGAGAAATTGATACGGACGTAACGATCTCTCCGCAAAAAGTGAAGACTGGAGACGGGGTAGGGGAAAACGACACCTCCCAGCTTCACACAGTATTAGAAATGAGCCTCCATCTCAGCGCTCCCACATGAAGTTGGTTGGCTCTAATTTTCCTGTGCGTTTGCAGGTACTCAATCAAGAAGCTCACCGGGTACAAGAGCTTAATAAACTTGCATGGACCTACGAAATGCGGAAACGTCTTCCCGGTGATTTCACGTGTGTCCCTGCTCTGACCGAAGTGATTTTTTTTAAGTCACTTCTCCCAATGCCACTGACGCTGCGTGTCGGAAACGGTTATAGTTCCGGGCCTCTCCGGTGTGCCAGAGTAATATTTGTCCTTGCTACTTCATACTTGGCCCCCAGAACCTCGTGATGGACACGCATGGTAGATGATGATGATGTTTGGTTTGTGGGGCGCTCAACTTCGTGGTCATTAGCACCCGTACGAAGTCCCAATTTTTACACAAACCATTTTCTTTTCACAATCTAATCTAGTCACTCCTACAAATGATGATGAAATGATGAGGACAACACAAACACCCAGTCTCCAGGCAGAGAAAATCCCCAACCCGGTGGGGAATCGAGCCTGGGACTCCGTGACCCAGAGGCAGCAGCGCTAGCCCCTAGACCACGAGCTGCGGACACACGCCTGGTAGTAAGTCACTAAAGGCCCAGAGGTTACTTAACAGGAGGTTAATTCCAAATGAAAATATCAGCTTGGCCGGGGTTGCCTTGCGTACCTCGTGGCAAGTGGTACTGAATGCCATACTAAGCCAGTTGGAAGAAGTATCCCTCTACCTTTCGGAACCTGACGGATTATGAGAGTGGACTTGAAGCTCCTATTTATGCATTTGACAAAGAAGGGTTTACATGTATGTCGAAGCAATTTGTGAAGTCAATTACGTCGGAAATCAGTGACAAAATTCAATGTGCAGTAGTGTAATGTAATGTTACTTAACAGCTGCCGGTCGCGGTGGTCTACCGGTTCTAGGCGCTCAGTCCGGAACCGCGCGACTGCTAGGGTCGCAGGTTCGAATCCTGACTCGGGCATGGATGTGTGTGTTGTCCTTCGGTTAGTTAGGTTTAAGTAGTTCTAAGTTCTAGGGGACTGATGACCACAGATGTTAAGTCCCATAGTGCTCAGAGCCATTTAAACCATTTTTACTTAACAGCTCCGTCATTACATCAGTGATGCACGTGAAGCTGCAAGGTGATGAAATCGTAAGTGATCAATTGTCATATAGAAGCCTTTCGCTCTATTTTCGCAACACACAACTGATGAAAAATTATTTGCATCCCATACACAATGTGATATCACGCGTAGTCAACCAGAAGGAAATCAACCAGCAGAAGCTGACATCGATTTCTGGCCATCCACTGCACAACTCCCCCCTCCCCCCAAATTCCACATCAACCGCTGCAGCAACAAACCATGGACAAGGAGTTCTAGGTTAATCTAGTTTAAGACAGTTTTTTTAGTAAATTTCTCTGTATGTGTGTATGTATGTATGCATAAACGCCTGAAGATGGACAGAACATGTTTGAAACGTGTTGTATTATCTTACATTAAACATAAAACAGAAAATAAAAGAGTGAATGGTGGCAGAAATTACAAATATACAATTACCTGTTTCTAGCTTAGACCTATTGTGCTCTCTAGAGCAAATAATACCGCTAGAGCTTCGAGGTCGCACACAGAATTGTGAACCTCATATCTAGACACCACCCTCGAAGCACAGGCTAAGATCCGCCGGCTCTGACCTTCATGCTGCTGACTGCACTATTGCCTGAACTGGAGGCGTCTATGTGGATCATGAAAGGTAGATTCTCTTCACTGGGACCTTACTGAATGCACATTTCGGGGAATCCAATACTTGTTGTTTGGAATCACCTTACCTAAACTTTTCCTTCCCCTCCCCCCTCCCCCTCCTTCCTCCCCCTCACCCCTCCCCCCTCACCCCTCACCCCTCCCCCCTCCCCCTCTCAAACTTGACGTTGTTTGAGTGGAGCTGCTAATTATGAAAAATTGGCCACAAATTTCCTAAAGAGGGCGACCATGTCGATAAATTGTCATTCCCTTTTATCCTGTGGTTCTTGGAACTTATAAACAGCATGAGCTCTAGACCGATCAATGCTGACCTCCCTTACTGAAATATGTCCCAAAAACGAGATTTAACTCCGAGCCATTGTTACTTTGTCTGGCATGACTTTCACACCCGCCTCGCTCAGGCACCCCAACAGCTGCCTCACGTGTTCCCGATGTTCATTAAAATGACCGCTGTAGACGATCAGCTCTTCGAGGTAATTCTACACGAATTTGAATTCCATGTCTCCCAGCACCGAATCCAGTACGGTACAAAGAACATATTAGGTGTTGTAAATATGAAACAAACCATTCCACACCTGCAGAGAACTTAAAACACACCAACCACCATCGTACCAACACGGAAAATCTTAACAAAATAATCCGAATAAACAAACATGACAAATACGTTAGATCAATGCAGTAAACTACCACGTCAAGAAACCCATTGATGAGAAAATAAACCATGTATTAAAAGACAAGACACTCATGAATACAGACTATCTACTGAACTTAACAAAAGAAACAAGATAAAAGTTACTGAACTTGTACTTGCGGCCATATCAAAAGATATCCCACACTTACTCATACCAAAACCAGCAGTTCACGTACACACACACATACAGACACCAGTAGTTGGCCATAACATTCAACAAATGGCAGCACCAATCAAAACAAAATATTGAAACGAGTGTTCAGTTGCTAATACTGCGAAGTCTGAAAAGAAAAATTGGCAGTTACAGGAAGAACACAATAAAAAGGGAGGAAAAACACAACATGTAGACCAACATCCACGAAACCCGTAAGGAGACCTTTAAATTACTACTGCTTCACAGAAAAGCAAAAAGTTTCACAACTGTTTATAATCTATATATGCAACGTTCAAAATGTAAACTATATAGTAGAAACAAAACTATTTACATATTCCAGACCACTGAAGTTGCGTTGCAAAGAATAAAGACGAAACGCGTACGACATCCAAAACTGTTTCATGTAGTTGTAATTACACGCTCCCAAAATAAAAAGATTTTCTTATATAGAGGTGGAGCCCCTCCACGCTCACACATTCATGATGGCCAGTTCAGAAGGTCTACTGCCATCTCTGCATGAGGGTTAGTTTTCACTAAAGTGAGGTGTCGCAGGATGTGGTTACTGCGATGCTTCCGTACGTCTGGTTAAAAAAGAATTATCAACATACAATAATATTATCGCAGATATCTCATGTTTCCACTTTGAGTGGAACATCACTTACCCGTGAAGAAATGTCGTATAACATCAATTTCCTCTAGTTTTTTCAATGTAATCGTAAGCAGATACTAGTTGCGGCACAAGTATTGCGAGGTTCCAGGGTGGAGAAGTGTGTGTAACACTTCGATTCAACTGGATGAGCATGAGAGCTGTTCACACACACACGCCCTCCTCCTTTAACTACCACCTTAATTTATACGCAATGGGGGAATGAATGATAGCTGAATTAATAAAATTACTCTGTAGGTTAGTAGGAAAAACGGTGTCACATACACTATAATTTAATAAAGTTAATAATCAATCTCTATGCGCAACAGTTATAAAATATCGACAGAAAATGAAATTTATCATCTGACTGCTAAGTGATAAATTATGACAAAGAGATTTGTTTCATCTAGTAAACGCGTAAATAAGCGATTCACAGGAAATTGCTGAAGGGTACAAATGAATGGTGCTGAGAAAAGGTAGGTGGCAGGTTTCTTTAAGCGGAAACCTACTCTAAAATACTGAGTATGGTAATCTATTATGAGTAGGTCGATGAACAGAGATACCCCCGACTGTGAGACAGAAGGTTGATCGGAAATGAGAGCTCTGTAAAAAAATCCTCATACAAAATTTTGGTTATGTAGCCCCAAAACCACAGCATACATTACTGAGGGCGTCAGAGAATAATTATTGGTCCCTATTACGCCAGTGCTTACCACCAAGATCTCAAGAAGTGTGCAGACAGCAAATAGCAATCTATAGTGCAGCCACTAACCTCTGTACTGCTGGGCTATCTGATGATGAATGACTGTGGATAAAACCCGATGAGATAAATTGCGGAAAAGGCCTTAACTTCTGTCCAGATAACTGACATGATTTTACTCCGAAGTCTGTGCAAAAGTGTCTCCATGAGACATTATCAATGTACCTATTCTTCGTGGCGGGCCATAAGAGACTCCTATCTCGTGCCCAACACATCATCCCCAAAAACTAGTGCTTTATGATCCCACAACGCACGAATGTTGTGTGGAAAATGAGCGAAACACGTGTGTTCAGTTCACTCCCAAAATCCCACCAAAGTGGATAGCAACACTTTTTTGTACCCATAGTGGCAGTTGCTGCTAATTTTCAGTAGGGCTGTCCAACGTCACATCAAGCCTTCTTGTGTTGCCCAGACAACACCCAGTATTTCGTAGCATACGTGGAATCAGCGGTGAAAATCGCCGCCACAAACAACGGAAACACCGTCGCACGCTAGACGTCCGGTGTGCTGGAACGCCCGAGACCTCAAATTCAGAGAGCTAGTGAAAAAAACAAATGGTTGAAATGGCTCTGAGCACTATGGGACTTAACTTCTGTGGTCATCAGTCCCCTAGAACTTAGAACTACTTAAACCTAACTAACCTAAGGACATCACATACATCCATGCCCGAGGCAGGATTCGAACCTGCGACCATAGCGGTCGCGCGGTTCCAGACTGTAGCGCCTAGAACCTCTCGGCCACTCCGGCGGGCATAACAACACTAATACCTGGCATCGGCTAAGCAAAGCCTCGACGGAAAACATCAATAAAACCTTTAACATTTGCGCAGGAAAGTCGATCTCACCGTCGATTCATGTGTGGTACAATGGCCAAGAGCGTACCAAGTCGGCCACCCCGAGCAAGTGCCACATACTGTTGTCCACTCCTCATCGTACCTGCGGAAAAATCGGCCCAGCCCGACTTCACGTTCGTCTGCCACACTCAATGCAGGTGACCCTCGTCCAGCACACAAGAAGTACGGGAGAGCACCAGTTGAAATATTACGAATAAATATCACAAACCTTATTACCGGTTTCATTTACAGCAATCATCTCTCTCGGCCCGACACCACTGGGATAACTTAATAAAATATCAAATTAAAAAAATGCGAAAAAAACCTCTCAGTATTAGCAATTGGTCTAGTAACTACATTATTTTCCAACAATTTATACTCCATGTATAATGGGTTGCACCTCTTAGTATGGCAAGAAATAAGCAAGTCAAATTCTGTTGTTAAAGGAGTATTTTCGGTCTAGTGTTCACATGACAGGGTCTCCAGTTGAGTCGCGTGCCTTCTGGAATACGCGTTGAACGTGCGCCCTCTTTCGTGCTGCATTAGTTTGGCCAAGATACTTACAAAATACACAGATTGGAAATGAAAGGGGCAGGTATTTCCTGTTGTCTCATAGGCAAATTACAAGCCTATGGCTGTGATTAGCCGGCCGCTGTGGCCGAGCGTTTCTAGGCGCTTCAGTCCGGAGCTACGTGCTGCTAGGGTCGCAGGTTCGAATCCTGCCTGGGGAATGGAGGTGTGTGATGTCCTTAGGTTAGTTACGTTTACGTAGTTCTAACTCTAGGGGACTGATGACCTCAGGTGTTACGTCCCATAGTGCTTAGAGCCATTTAAAGAATTTTTTGAGTTCTGATTAGTTGTTATTAAGTCGTATATTTTTCTTCTGGCAATCAGTAGACACACACAATTCTTGGGAATTATATGGACGTTAGTTAACCTTGGACATTGCTTAAAATTGTATTCATGACTCTTATTTTTGTTGTTTCAGTTCTTCCACGACTCGATAGTGGATTCATATTACAGCGAATCTTGTACGACCATGTCTTGCTAATTATCTTTCGAAGTTCACCTATTAGTTCCTGTGCATGTCTAATAGCACCTGCCCTCGTATCGTGAGCAAAGCAAACATTTCTGACATGACATTTAAAGTTGATTCAGCCACGACTTCACTACAATAAACAGCAGCAAGCCGTCACATTTACTAATCAAATCCGTTTCTCACCAACGCCGCAAAAGGCACTGACAACATCATCGTTACAAGTTAAAAACTTCTCATCGTTTGTCATTGGAATGTATTTTATTTAAAAACTCAAGTAACACCTGACAACAAATACTCATTTAAGAAACTGAAAATACGATCTCCTTTATACAAACTTGCGAGAAGTGCTTTTGTCTAGTCACAGATGAGGATTAGACCGCAATTGCAGCGGATTTGTTGTATGTGTGTTAAATAAAAGCGCGTCCTCCCTCGGGCATGGGTATGTGTGTCGTCCTTAGGGTAAGTTAGTTTAAGTTACATTAAGTAGTATGTAAGATTAGGCACCGATGACCTCAGCAGTTTGGTCCCATAAGACCTTACCACAAATTTCCAATTTTGTTAAATGATAAACGAGCGGTGCTAGTGGTGGAAGAAGTCACCTTTCCCGGAAGAATACGTCTGTTGTACAGGTTGACAAAGACGTAATTCCGCCTCTTGCAGTGTAGTATAGTGTGCAGAGATTTACGTGGGTTCTGTTCACATGCGTTTCTTCCGTTATTGTTATTAGTAACTAACATCTGCATTCCATGTAGTGTGAACGCATTTTGTGGAAAATGAACATCCCCCGACTGTGCCTTTGGAATACATTGTAAGCGACTCTTAAGATGGACCGTGGAGGGTTGGAATAACTCCGTGAAACACCTTATAGTTGCTTCTTGTAACGCACTGGGTTGGACAGAGTGGGAATAACCTTCTCGGTCTTCAGTTTGCAGACCTATGGAGAAGGAAACTACACAATCCGGCGACTCACCTTCCCTCGTGGTTCTACGCCACAAATTCTCCCCCAGCCCCTTCACCTCTGTAAGTTATTCTTTAATACGGCTCTTCTGCACTTATACGAGGTGTATCCGTTTAATATTTGTTTCAACCTACTTCATTTAAAGATAAACATTAAATTTATACAGACAAAACAATATTTTTAACACTCCGCCATTTTTCTGTCGCCTGTATCCCTGGAGACTAAAAGTTCTAGAGAGCAATGAAGTGGACTTTCTCTTATAGGAAATTTAATGTGGTTTGATTCTCTATTCGGAAGTATTTTCTTTCCACTCAGAGCCGTGGCTTTCGAGTTACTCGAGGAAAACATAAAAAAACGGACAATACAACCCCCCCCCCTAACGCTCTCACCTCTCCGGTCAGATTTTTACTAAGCTATTCATGACACTTCTCCCTAGCACATTGCAAAAATTTTCTACTACACTTTTTTTTCTCCTAGTTTTCCTTCATTCACTGGACTAATAATACGGCAGACGTTTATGGAACCTTTTCTCCGGACGGCAGGGCGGTGGATTGCGGTGTTGTTACCTCGACACTATTTGATCAAGTCCCAGACACGTTACGTCGTTGACTTTGTCTAAGAAATCTTTCCAATAACACAGAAGGAACTATATAGTCCCATCACAAAAAGTAGTTGGTATCGTAATTCGGCGACTATAAACGATTAAAACCTTAGAAAATTCTTCATATTATCAGATACAGGTTGACGAAAGCAGCCTGTCGATATCTTTACACATTCTGGTGTATTTGTGATGACCTGCCCTCACTGCCTCAGCCTGTATAGGGAGGTACACAGTAGAGATACATTAATGAGACCACAGCCTATGTTCGGCGTCAACATGAAGTAACCAGTCACAGACGACAGGTGGCAGCGGTAGCAGTTGATATATGAAGCGTGTCGAGGGGACGCGGGAAACAGTGCAATCGTTGCCGTAATGCGGAGACGAAGTGATTTATCAGACATGTTTATTGGCTTTTGGGTCAAGGGTGGGAGTATTTCTGAAACGGCAAAGTCTGTAAACTCTTCGCGTGCTTCCGTCATTAAAGTATACCATACAAAACGGTGCTACATAAACCAGCGCCTTGATAACTGTGGTGCACCATGGGTCATAGGTGACAGGGATGAACTACGGCTGTGGAGATGCGTACAGGCTTATAGACGTGCAGGTGTTGAGCAATTGCCCACATAGACGAACCAAGGGGATACCAACAGTTTCTCCTCAACGACCATTCAGCGAAAGTTGGCGTATATGGGCCTCTGCAGCAGGTGCCTGATTCATATAAGCGTGCTGACTACAGTTAATCAGCGACGAAGTCTGGAAAATGCACAACAGTGCCGCAACTTTACGTCCACTGTGGTGACAGGTGGCCGTTCAGATGAACAACGTTTTCACGTTTTACGCACCATCCCACAGAGGGCCGTTAGCTTGTACGGCCCTGCAACAATTGTCGATAGGTCGAGGCCGCAGATGGAGTATTGCGGACTGAGAAATGTTTTCGTGGCGTTTCTTGGGTGATATATTCATTCTGGAACACACAGTGGATCGACGTAAGTACACATCTACATCTACATTTATACTCCACAAGCCACCCAACGGTGTGTGGCGGAGGGCACTTTACGTGCCACTGACATTACCTCCCTTTCCTGTTCCAGTCGCGTATGGTTCGCGGGAAGAACGACTGCAGGAAAGCCTCCGTGCGCGATCGAATCTCTCTAATTTTACATTCGTGATCTCCTCGGGAGTTATAAGTAGGGGGAAGCAATATATTCGATACCTTATCCAGAAACGCACCCTCTCGAAACCTGCACAGCAAGCTACAGCGCGATGCAGAGCGCCTGTCTCGCAGAGTCTGCCACTTGAGTTGGATAAACATCTCCGTAACGCTATCACGCTTACCAAATAACCCTGTGACGAAACGCGCCGCTCTTCTTTGGATCTTCTCTATCTCCTCCGTCAACCCGACCTGGTACGGATCCCACACTGATGAGCAACACTGATGTATAGGTCGAACGAGTGTTTTGTAAGCCACCTCCTTTGTTGATGGACTACATTTTCTAAGGACTCTCCCCATGAATCTCAACCTGGTAGCCACCTTACCAACAATTAATTTTATATGATCATTTCACTTCAAAACGTTCCGCACGCATACTCCCAAATATTTTACAGAAGTAACCCCTACAAGTGTTTGTTCCGCTATCATATAATCATACAATAAAGGATCCTTTTTTCTATGTATTCGCAATACATTACATCTGTCTATGTTAAGGGTCAGTTGCCACTCCCTGCGCCAAGTGCCTATCCACTGCAGACATTCCTGCATTTCGCTGCAATTTTCTATTGCTGCAACTTCTCTGTATACTACAACATCATCCGCGAAAAGCCGCGTGTAGCTTCCGTCACTATCTACTAGGTCATTTATATATATTATGAAAAGCAATGGTCCCATAACACTCCCCTGTGGCACGCCAGAGGTTACATTAACGTCTGTAGACGTCTCTCCATTGAGAACAACATGCTGTGTTCTGTTTGCTAAAAAATCCTCAATCCAGCCACACAGTTGGTCTGATATTCAGTAGGCTCTTACTTTGTTTATCAGGCGACAGTGCGGAAATGTATCGAACGCCTTCCGGAAGTCAAGGAAAATGGCATCTACCTGGGTTACTGTATCTAATATTTTCTGGGTCTGATGAACAAATAAAGCGAGTTGGATCTCACACGATAACTGTTTACGGAATCCCTGTTGATTCCTACAGAGTAGATTCTGGGTTTCCAGAAACGACATGATACGCGAGTAAAAAACGTTCTAAAGTTCTACAACAGATCGACGTCAGAGATATAGGTCTATAGTTTTGCGCATCTGTTCGACGACCCTTCTTGAAGACTGGGACTACGGTTCCTCTAGAGACTTGCGGTACACGGCTGTTAGAAGGGGGGCGAGTTCTTTCGCGTACTCTGTGTAGAATCGAATTGGTATCCCGTCAGGTCCAGTGGACTTTCCTCTGTTGAGTGATTCCAGTTGCTTTTCTATTCTTTCGACACTTATTTCGATGTCAGCCATTTTTTCGTTTGTGCGAGGATTTAGAGAAGGAACTGCAGTGAGGTCTTCCTCTGTGAAACAGCTTTGGAAAAAGGTGTTTAGTATTTCAGCTTTACGTGTGTCATCCTCTGTTTCAATGCCATCATCATCCCGGAGTGTCTGGACATGCTGTTTCGAGCCACTTAGTGATATATTTATGACCAGAACTTCCAGGGATTTTCTGTCAAGTCGGTACATCGAATTTTACTTTCGAATTCACTGAACGCTTCACGCATAGCCCTCCTTACGCTAACTTTGACATACTTTAGCTTCTGTTTGTCTGAGGGGCTTTGGCTGCCTTTAGACTTGCAGTGAAGTTCTCTTTGCTTTCGCAGTAGTTTCCTAACTTTGTTGTTGAACCACCTTGGGTTTATCCCGTCCCTCCCAGTTTTACTCGGCACGTACCTGTCTAGAACGCATTTCACGATTGCCTTGAACTTTTTCCATAAACACTAAACACTGTCAGTGTCGGAATAGAAATTTTCGTTTTTATCTGTTTGTAGTCTGAAATCTGCCTCCTATTACTCTTGCTGAACACATAAACTTTCCCCCATTTTTTAAAATCCTATTTACTTCCATAATCAGGGATGCTGCAACGGCCGGCCGAAGTGGCCGTGCGGTTAAAGGCGCTGCAGTCTGGAACCGCAAGACCGCTACGGTCGCAGGTTCGAATCCTGCCTCGGGCATGGATGTTTGTGATGTCCTTAGGTTAGTTAGGTTAAACTAGTTCTGAGTTCTGAGGGACTAATGGCCTCAGCAGTTGAGTCCCATAGTGCTCAGAGCCAATTTTTTGATGCTGCCACGGCCTTATGATCACTGATTTCTCTATTCTGCGCTTACAGAGTCAAAAATTTCGGGTCTGTTTGTTATCAGTAGGTCCAAGATGTTATCTCCACGGGTCGGTTCTATGTTTAATTGCTCGAGGTAATTTTCGGATAGTGCACTCAGTATAATGTCCATTGATGCTCTGTCCCTACCACCCGTTCTAAACATCTGAGTGTCCCAGTCTATATCTGGTACATTGAAATCTCCACCTAAGACTATAACATGCTGAGAAAATTTATGTGAAATGTATTCAAGATCTTCTCTCAGTTGTTCTGCCACTAATGCTGCTGAGTCGGGAGGTCGGTAAAAGGAGCAAATCTGTGTGAGTACCTGGGGACCATGTTCACCCTTACATGCAATTCGTTTTTCCCTCGGTAAGATTGCATCTCTCAGCACAACAATGGAATGTGCCACACAGCTCACAGCGTACTTGCATAGTACGAAGGGCACAAGGATGAACTTCCCGTACTCCCCTGGCCGTCAGGCTCCACTGATTAAAACCCAATCGATTATCTGTGGGACCGCCTTGACCGGACTGTTTGTGCTTTGGATCCTCATTCGAGAATGGTAGCGCAGCTGGCCACGGCAGTGGAGTCAGCATTGTCCCTGTCAGTACCTTTCAGAACCTCGCTGGCTATCTTCCTGCACGTCCGCGTCGCAAAAGCTGGTTACTCAGTGTTTTGACAGGCGGTCACATCAATGTGACTGGGCCGTGTATTAAGCAACTGGTTTCTCATTTTTTGTGGGTTCATGTATCTTGTGAAAAGGAGAAACCTCTACCAGAGCGTGTTGGAACTCGACAGAGGCAAGGACGTGGCGTATCGCTACTGGTTTATCATTGCTTGATGTTCGTCCTCGCATCGATGGTGATTCCACAAATTTTATGCGAATGCGGAATCGACTGGTTTAGAAGAGCCAACTGAACGCCATACACCATGTAAAGGCCTCAAACTACTGACTCCCAAGAGGTAGACATTGTTATTGTCGTTACAGAACCTTACCGACACTGTAGAATACGTTAATCATGAAACAGGATTGTTTGGAGCATGACAAATACCCACAAGGGAAGTTCAATGGTGTCTGGAGCACTTGAATTATCAATACGGTGAATATTGTTGTTACTTCCCTTGACAATGGTACACGCGACGACAACATTTGACGTAAGACTGGCACCTCGCGGTTATGCATGCGGCATCTCGATGGAATTACCGTGTGAAAGCTTCGAGGCAAAATAATGTTTCCAGATTGCATTCGTCATCGCCGTACAAGACCAGCACTCGGCGTCAAGGAATGGAGTGCCATTAAAGGCATGGTATGATCAGCTCTGGCTCACGTTAAAGCAGTCGTTAAAGTTCTTACATGTTAAGACGGTCTCTGCCCTGTCTTAGAGTCTTTCCACAGGATGACGCAGCACCGCATCATTCCCGTACCGTCCTGACCTGCCTCACATAACCTGTAGGACTCTTTTTCTTGCTAGCAATTCTGCTGATCCCTCACCCAATGGAAACATCTGATCCCGAGCTGTCGAGAGACTGCTATTGAAGCACTCTCTGCAGTTACTACGATGGCTGTAGCCTGGCACAGACATGAAGCAGTGTAGATGACATACCCGTAATTGTCATCCAACCTCAGTTCCATATAATAGCTAAGCGCCCCTTGTTGGCATAGTTGGCAATGACGTGTGCCAAGTTTTTCATTTTTCTGAAATCAGCTAGAATCTCACACAGGGACCATCAGATCCGTTAATCATGGAACTTGATGAGTCGTAGGAATGTTGTAGAGGGATCTATGATGATTACCTGGTTAGAGGCTTTTCATATGATGGTCCCTTGTCTCCAAGAAAATCTTCGTTTGAGTTTTAAGCGCGTACCCGTAACATTAATCATGGATTGCTGTCATAGCTGCAACAATAAATGGTAATACAAAATGAAATGTAAAGAATCTATTTAATGTTGCGTTGCCAACAGCAAATGTTTAGATGAAGCAGGCGTAGTGAAGCACCTAGGGTTTACTGACACCACTATGGCAGTAGCAGCTCAAATCCTGACCGTGTACCGATTTTTTTTTCGGTTTCACCGTAGAGAATATCATAAAATAGTATGTATCAAGCGAAAATATTCAGAAGCACTCATTGTCTCCGTAGTAATATCATTTATCAGTCATTAGAATAACCTTTCTTGAAATGTGTACTTCGTTTGTTACACAATAACATACATATTCGGCTTACTCGCTATCGCTTGCATCGCTTTCTGTGCTGGAACAGAACTCCGATTGGCATTTGTCGTAGATGCATCTGAAACACAGATATGTAAAACGCCATGCACATCTACTGAAAGCTACTGCATAGACACACAGTGTTCAGAAACGAGGTCGAGAAACATGATTGGTTTCGAGAAGATCGTTCTTTCTTCGATCAACTTTGATGTAACCCATTTGTGTTTCATGTGGACGCAGGTCCACTACATTGATGCAGAATTAAAGAATTTATTTTTATATGTTCCCTCGAAGCAGTTTTTCAGTTACGCTTTAGCAAACCGGGAGCATTGTGTTTTTTTCGTGAAAATTTTAAACTGCCTGTAAAAACAAACATCACTGAGTTATCAAGGTGGAGTACCGGGTGATCAAAAAGTCAGTACAAATTTGAAAATTTAATAAACCACGGAATAATGTAGATAGAGAGGTAAAAATTGACACTCATGCTTGGAAAGACATGGGGTTTTATTAGAACCGGAAAAAAAAGAAAAACAAAGTTTACAAAATGTCCGACAGATGGCGCTGGACAGCAAAACGTCAGTGACTGCGCATGACAATCGTGTATAGAAGGAGCTGTAATGACAGAGAGAATCAGATGCGCCAGCAGTCGCAGCATGTTTACGTTACCTGAAAAGGCGCTTTTAGTGAAGCTGTATTATCAGAATGGGAAATGTGGTATTTCAGCGTTACGATATTATCGCCACAGGAAGGGGTTTCGAACGGTTTCGAAGTTCGAAGCCACGGGTTGTTTAGACGATAGACCCCGTAGTGGCCGACCGAGCACTATGCGTAATGCTGCTTAGGCAGTTCAGTAAGAAATGGAGACTGTAGCGGGTTTGTCTATGCACGGGGATGTCAGCGCTCGTGCATTCGCACGTCGCACCGGCATTCCATACATTACTGTTTGGTTGACACTTAGGCGTACCCTCCGATGCTATCCGTACAAAATCCATCGGCATCATGAACTGTTGCCTGGCGATTTAGTGAAGCGGAGGGCATTTGCGCTGTGGGCGTTTCAAAAGATGGCGGAAAACGACGATTGGTTGAGTAACGTGTCGTGGACCGACGAAGCTCATTTCATGCTGCGAGGGTCTGTTAACGCCCACAATTGCAGAATTGGGGCTACCTAAAATTCTAGACCTGTCGTGGAAACTCCATTGCACGTCGAGAAAGTCACGATATAGGTTGGATTTACCACATCTACCGTTATCGGGCCTTTTTCTTCGAGGAAATGCATGATTCCGGTTTTGTAACTGCTACCCTGACGGGTGAGAGATACGCCGATATGTTACAGAATCGCATCATCCCCAGCCTGGCTGATAAACACCTGCTGGAACGTACGATGTTTATGCAGGATGGCGCTCCACCCCATATTGCTAGACGCGTGAAAGATCTCTTGCGGGCGTCAATTCGTGATGATCGTGTGCTCAGCCGCCACTTTCGTCATGCTTGACCTCCCAGGCCCCAGACCTTAGTCCGTGCGATTATTGGCTTTTGGGTTACCTGAAGTCGCAAGTGTATCGTGATCGACCGACATCTCTAGGGATTCTGATACACAATATCCGACGCCAATGCCTCACTATAACTTCGGACATGCTTCAAAGTGCTGTTCACCACATTATTCCTTGACTACAGCTATTCTTGAGGAATGATGGTGGACATATTGAGTATTTCCTGTAAAGAACATCATCTTTGCTTTGCCTTACTTTGTTATGCTAATTATTGCTATTCTGATCAGATGAAGCGCCATCTGTGGGACATTTTTTGAACATTTGTATTTTTTGGTTCTAATAAAACCCCATGCCATTCCAAGCATGTGTGTCAATTTGTACCTCTCTATCTACATTAGTCCGTGATTTATTCAGTTTTCAAATTTATACTGACTTTTTGATCACCTGGTACATTTGGGTGCGATAATGTTTACGGTGCAGGTGCATGATTTTATTTCATCTACAAAGACGTGTCTGATCAGTCTGCTCTAATCCATGAATCAATAACGTAAAAAAAGTACAATGGCCGATTTGACCCAGTACCACCAACGTGGCAGTCATGAAGCTCAGCAGTTGCTCCATGCTCTTTTGGTCGGAACACTGCTAACATTAAGGGTAGAAGTTATGTGTAAAGCTTATGAAACGTCCCCTTAGATAAATTTATGAATTACTGTGCTGATAAACCTCTGACATTATTTGCTTTTCTAACAGCTGAGCAAAACTGAACCTACTCAGACTTTTCTCTCTTTACTTATTCTGATCACCACTAAACTGACACACAGTATTTGTTAGCACAACGCAATCTGACTTTCAAAAATCCCTACAAGAGAATGGCCCTGACTAAATTAACCTATACGTTTCACAAATCACTTACCTCACAAAAACCTTCGTTACTCGAACTACTGCAATACAGCGAGCACCAATACTGCCAGCTACATAAAAGATTCTAACTACCGAAGTCACTAACTACTGATAGGCATAGTTAGCTAATGAAAGGTTTTGATAGAGAACCAACAATGTATTTACCTTAATAGTGTTCAAAAGTCATAATATACACTCCTGGAAATGGAAAAAAGAACACATTGACACCGGTGTGTCAGACCCACCATACTTGCTCCGGACACTGCGAGAGGGCTGTACAAGCAATGATCACACGCACGTCACTGCGGACACACCAGGACCCGCGGTATTGGCCGTCGAATGGCGCTAGCTGCGCAGCATTTGTGCACCGCCGCCGTCAGTGTCAGCCAGTTTGCCGTGGCATACGGAGCTCCATCGCAGTCTTTTAACACTGGTAGCATGCCGCGACAGCGTGGACGTGAACCGTATGTGCAGTTGACGGACTTTGAGCGAGGGCGTATAGTGGGCATGCGGGAGGCCGGGTGGACGTACCGCCGAATTGCTCAACACGTGGGGCGTGAGGTCTCCACAGTACATCGATGTTGTCGCCAGTGGTCGGCGGAAGGTGCACGTGCCCGGCGACCTGGGACCGAACCGCAGCGACGCACGGATGCACGCCAAGACCGTAGGATCCTACGCAGTGCCGTAGGGGACCGCACCGCCACTTCCCAGCAAATTAGGGACACTGTTGCTCCTGGGGTATCGGCGAGGACCATTCGCAACCATCTCCATGAAGCTGGGCTACGGTCCCGCATACCGTTAGGCCGTCTTCCGCTCACGCCCCAACATCGTGCAGCCCGCCTCCAGTGGTGTCGCGACAGGCGTGAACGGAGGGACGAATGGAGACGTGTCGTCTTCAGCGATGAGAGTCGCTTCTGCCTTGGTGCCAATGATGGTCGTATGCGTGTTTGGCGCCGTGCAGGTGAGCGCCACAATCAGGACTGCATACGACCGAGGCACACAGGGCCAACACCCGGCATCATGGTGTGGGGAGCGATCTCCTACACTGGCCGTACACCACTGGTGATCGTCGAGGGGACACTGAATAGTGCACGGTACATCCAAACCGTCATCGAACCCATCGTTCTACCATTCCTAGACCGGCAAGGGAACTTGCTGTTCCAACAGGACAATGCACGTCCGCATGTATCCCGTGCCACCCAACGTGCTCTAGAAGGTGTAAGTCAACTACCCTGGCCAGCAAGATCTCCGGATCTGTCCCCCATTGGGCATGTTTGGGACTGGATGAAGCGTCGTCTCACGCGGTCTGCACGTCCAGCACGAACGCTGGAAATGGCATGGCAAGCCGTTCCACAGGACTACATCCAGCATCTCTACGATCGTCTCCATGGGAGAATAGCAGCCTGCATTGCTGCGAAAGGTGGATATACACTGTACTAGTGCCGACATTGTGCATGCTCTGTTGCCTGTGTCTATGTGCCTGTGGTTCTGTCAGTGTGATCATGTGATGTATCTGACCCCAGGAATGTGTCAATAAAGTTTCCCCTTCCTGGGACAATGAATTCACGGTGTTCTTATTTCAATTTCCAGGAGTGTATATATCAGTTCATGACATCCAGTCTTACACATTTACTGTCTCTGATGGACACACGTCCAGATTATCCGCTCTCAAAACTCCGTTATCTCTCTCCCCACATCCACCACTGCTGGCGGTTCACTTCCAACTGCGCAACGCTACGCGCTGTTCTCATCCAGCTGCCCAACACTACAACAGCAAACAACAATGCAAACCAGCCACAGACTGCACACAGAACTGCCAGTGATTTTCATACAGAGCGCTACGTGTCGTTACCAACATAAAAACCAAACAACCTACTTACAAATTTTAACGTCGATTTTCTCTGAAAGCATGAAAGCCGCTAGATAGGCGCTCAGGACAGACCCCTCTATAACACACATTTGCCCCATCGAAATCTGCAGTTAACAGGTCTCATGCTACCCGTGTCATATAAAAATTTAGCCACGTGTTCTTCCTGCAGTACTGTATACGCACTTAAGCAAATTTTCTTCGTTTGCTAACATATCTGGTGTTGCGGTTTTAGTGGTCGGCCTCTTCTGCGATGGTTACTGAATGCTCGGTTGTCGCTTGTTGGCGGGCACGAGGTAAGCTTCCACGACAGCTGCACCTGTCGCCGCTGGAGTCTCAGTGATGCGATTTCCTGGCCGGTCCGCCCCCTGCGCAGACGCCCTGATTGCGAGTTCATTTCCTGGTGGCGACGTTGCCAGCAACGAGTGTCGCCACCTCCTCCACGCCCCGCGGCGACAGCTCCACCTGCTATCGGGGCCCATTGTGCTGCTGGTGCCGACTTTCACAGCTGCCGCCAAGCGGGGCCGCTTGCGCCCTTCGCACGAGAGGAAAGTTTTCTGACACATCGGCGACATGCAGAGAGAGACCAGACCGGCTGAGTTCAACTCATTTCCAGCATTTGGAAAAGTGGGAGGATTCATTAAAACTACTCTCCGCGGGAAGCTTTCTGATTTATCTGTAGGCCTTTGATGCAAACTCTCTAACCGACGACAGCCTCTGCACTGACCAACATCCCAGGCGGATCGTGTTAAATTAAAACACTTATTAGCTTTCACGAGGGAACGGGCCAATTCGATATGTCGAAACGCGCCCTCAAATTTTTCACACAGGAATATTACAATGAAAGAACTACACTGTCAACGTTTTAGCTGAGTAGAGTCATTCAGCAACCTCTACCTCAATTTTTTAAAGAAAACTCGTTCACTCCTTTCACTCGCTTACTCGCTTCCTTTCAAAAAATTACCCTGAGCCTGCTGAATGATCGTACTATCGTCAAAAATTCAGCTGTAACAAATTTATTTTCATAAAAAATGTATATTTTATTGCAAAATATATAGAAAATTGAGAGGAACGAATAATTTTCTTATTAAATTCACTTATAAAAATATATATTTTATAAAAAAGGTAAAGGTGAGAAAATAAAATTTTTCCTAATACTTTCTTCTTTATCAGACATGAGATTTTCATGTTTGTTGAGTTTTCATGTTTTAGTGTACTTTTACCTACTGTTACACCACATTCACATATAGCTTTTATTTTCATGCATTTGTTTTTACATACTCTACAAACATTCCAATATCCATCCATTCAATATTTATCTTTATAAAATTTATTCACATTCTTTTTATTCAGACAGTCACCACACTGCTTTAGCTGTTTGGTATTATCCATTTAGGATTGTGAAATTTATTACGAAAAATTAAAATTTTTAAGAAATTTCATACAGCTAATTCCACATCATGAAATTCTTTATCAATATTTTTAAGTTCCTTCAGTCTTTTATGTATCAATTTAATATTGTCTTCTTCAAAAATTGAATATCCCACTTAGTAACTGTTTTGAAATATCTATCACATAAAATAATTTCAAATTCATTATCAAGTTCCAAACATACTTTTTATCCATATCGGGTAGGTAAATATTCACAACCAGTAATAATATATCAGGCATTTACTTGAAACTCACTAATCTTTTTAAAGAACTTAGTATTGGTAGTGCTGTTGAACTTATTCAGAAATGTTTCCATTTATATTAAAAATTTATTAGATTTTTTTACAAAGTGTAATGTCTGTATGCTGATGTATCTGTCTTATTTTCCAGAACATATCTTCTATTATCAGGAGGACTCAATGCTTTCTTGTTTACCTCATCTCTTTAGACTTTGAGTTTATTTGTTTTTTTACTCTGAATCAAATTCATCATTCTGTATTCTTCTCTAATGGTAAACAAACAATCTTTATAATCTTCTAAGCTTATACTGTTTTTAACAATGCATTTATTACTCCTATAGATTTTATCTCCTTGCTGTAGCTGACACTATAAGCATACATTGTTGACCTCAAAACACAAAATTCTTCCATTATTTTCCATTACATCCATGTTTCATTTTTCCTAAAATTTTCTTCCTTCACTTATAGAATACTGTAATCAATCATATCAAAGAAATCAACCATCTGTTTCACATCTCAACCGAAATCTTCAGTTTGTATATTGTGGAAATAACTGTCCATATCTTGTTAACACAACTCAGTATTTTCCTCATAT
Source organism: Schistocerca nitens (assembly GCF_023898315.1). Taxonomy (NCBI): domain Eukaryota; kingdom Metazoa; phylum Arthropoda; class Insecta; order Orthoptera; family Acrididae; genus Schistocerca; species Schistocerca nitens. Next base: position 193,379,552 of record NC_064620.1, on the reverse strand, counting down.
TTTGGTTTCCTTATTCTATAGTGAAAATCATACAGATAAGTCAAGTATATTCATACCAACGAAGATAGTTTAATAAATATTATTTTTGTCTCATTTATATGAAGTGCATCTACATTTTCATTAAATATAGTTCTGTGTGTAAAGTTTGGTTTAGATATTAATTTATCACACTTATCTCCATCTGAAACTGATCTTATGTCCTCTCTGTTTCCTATATTTTTCATTGAGTTTCCTAACACAGATTATTTATCAATTTGTAAAAAATTTTCAAAATCATTCTTCAGTTTCATCCTTATAACTCGATTTAAGTCCGTATACTTTCTTAACCGGTCAGACAGCTTAAATTTTAAAACTGTATGTACTGTTATGAGCTTAGTAAATACTGTTTAATAAATACTATTTAAGATTTCTGTAGTGAACAACTTAATTATGTTTCTTTAATTTCTGGAACAAATTTATTTTATGGAGCAAATAGTAGACCATTATGTAAATCATGCAGTTCATCTGGGTACTTTAAATCAACTTCAGAAATTTCAATTATTTTTTTAGAATTAAGAGAATCTGGTTCATCCCATTCAAAACCATCGTATGGTAAATATTGACTCATGGTGTAACCATTTAAATTGACTGCATCTAAATATTATCGATAATTTGATTTAATCTTTAATCATAATCTTTAATATATTTATTATTTGCCTTGAAATATCTTTCATCTCATTCCTTTTTCAATCATAAGAATCATATCATAATCCTGTACAAATTCTAGTGTTTTTCTACTCATTTTTAACATTGCACCCCATGACAAACTAAGTGCTTTAAAATACCAAGACAGATCAAAATTGTATGCTTTCTTTAAGTTTTTCAAAAATTTTAAATAGATCAGCCAATACCAACACATCCCTTTAATACATGGATCATGAGAGTTAAAAGATTTTTGATGTTAAATATTCCCAAACTAATTTTCATATTTATTACCTTCAGCACTTATTTCACAGTCATTCAGTTTACTGTAGAATGTCTTCTGTGCTGGTAATTGTGCCTCTTCAAATTTTTTCCTGGAATCCATGTAATCATATGGATAAACACCTTTTCTAATAACTAGATTGAATAAATTACTAGGAAACGCTTACTTATATTTTTCGTTTGATCTTTCTTCAAAATTGATGAAATTTTGTTGAATGAAGAAGCCATAAATTTAAATGTGTAGATGAACCTTAACTTAATATATTCTGGCTTCTTACCAAAACTGATCCATTACATTCATTCTTATGTGTTAAATCTATCTCTTCTCATTATAGTTTGAAAATATGTGGTAAGTTCTTATGGGACCAAACTGCTGAGGTCATCGGTCCCTAAGCTTACACAGTACTTAATGTAACTTAAACCAACTTATGCTAAGGACATCACACACAATCATGCCCAGCAGAGGATTCGAATCTCTGATGGGAGGAGCTATGCGGACTGTGACAGGATGCTTCAGACAATGCCATTACCCTGTGCGGCTTCTATTAAAACCAAGTTCGTTAACAAACAGATGTGAATCATATGCCAAGAGATTATCTAAATAAATTGGTATGAAACTCAGATGTCTCAGGATTAGGCTACGGTTATTACATAATGGATTTATATGTTTGCCAGTCAAATGATCATGATGATGAGCCCATTTATTTTTCTGTGAGTAATTACATTTACATGGTGCACGTTTTTTTGATCTTTCATATCTTTATACTTCTTCAGGTATTACTGGTTTCATTTCTTCCATTTCAGAATAAATTCTTCCAATGTCTTCTACTCCTTGCTTTATACATTCAATAACCTTTTTATCACACTTTGGTCCTATATGCACAACAGGAGCTTTATAATGTCTACTAATGAACTTGATGTAATAACGGAAACCACCTGGTTCACGTTTTTTATATTTCACTGTGTATGAATCTTCTGGATTTGGTTGACAAATATCAATCTTCAATAGTACACTTTCAAAATCTGCATAAATGGCAAATTAAACTTTTTGTGTATGTTGATAATTTTTATAATATATCAGAGGCATTCAAGTGAAACCAGTCACTAGTTAAAGTTATGGTATCGTTTTCTAACTCAAAGTGGAGCTACACACAGTACATATACTCAAAAATAGTCACCAAAACTGTTGGCACATTTATGCCATTGCGACACTAGTCGGTCGATTCCATTCTTGCAGGCTGCTGTCGGATCCACGCCTGGACCCAGTAGCGCACACCTTGTCGTCTGTTGCGAATCGATATCCGTTAACAACATGTTTTAGAGGTCCAAACACCGATGGAGCTCGTCCACGGTGATTCTGCAGTTGTGGAAGACTAAATCATCCACTTTCGCACGCATTTCCATTGTGATGACACGATGAACCTGTCCAGGACGAGCATCGTCTTCCAGTGACTCGTGCCTTTCAAGCAATTGTTTGCGCCAGTACACAACACTTGAACGACTCAGACTGTATTCACTTTACATTGCTTCCATGTGTCGGTACATTTCACGGCCTCCAACACCCTCCACCACCAAAAGTCGAACCACTCTTCGTTGTTCCTGCTTACTCGCCTAAATGTTCGGTTGTGACCAATAACTAGTGTGACCACTTTCTCTTCGGCGTGAAACCACGCTGGCGCTATGCAACATCAAACGGTGCGCCTGTTCAGTCTCTCTATCAATAGATGGTGTCACCATACCCACAGTTCCGTGGTGCCACCTTATGTGTAAGGCAAACCTCATACATGTCAACCTTTTCCTGACACTTCCACTTTTAATGGTTTGTTAACTAAACTGTTTGATATGTGATTATCAAATTTTTTTACTATTGAAATGGAGTAACAACAAATCACAAATAACTGTTTCAAGTTTATTGATTTTATTCAACACAAGTCTAGATAATTTTTTTGTATAAGTATAGTGTGAATTAATTCCGTCCTTTGAATGAAGGAGATTTATGTGTCTCTCTTTCTTACATTTCATTTTCCTGGGTATATTTCGTATTTTCCATCAAACGAATAACCATAAATAGATAAATTAATTTTACTCTCAGTTCTTGAAATATTATCAAATACTGCAGGAAATTTAAAATTTCAAAGTTTCAATATCATTACCAACATTTTTTTATTTACTAGCTCTTTCTCCATTTTTATCTACAGGAAGTAATGGAGATTTTGTAGACCACAAATAACATATTTGATAACTATTTCTTACATTAATAAATTCTTTCTTATTTTGTTAATCTGATAATTCAGTGTAAGATGATCGTCTCAGTGGAACATATCTGTTAATTTCTAGATGTAAACCAATAATTCTATTTAATGTCAATACATATCCACACACTTGAAAATTATCCATTCTTGATGAAATAACTTGTTTACCATTCTTGAATTGTTTAATTAAATCTCTTTCATTTGTGATCCTATAGTTTACTGTCTGGAAACTAAAACCCATAAAATTTAAACTTGTCTTCGTTCAGTACTCACAAAATTGTTCAAAAGTTACTTTCAGTCGGTGTTCTGTGCTTAGATTATCTGTTACAAATTTAGTAATTTTCAATTTTACTGCAGCAAAGAGATGTTTAGGTTGAATTGAGTTTATATTATTATAAAATTGTATACTTTATAATATTTTGGCAAATTCTTTACCAACTAGATAATCATTAAGTGTTTTTCTGTTTTATGTTTTGGCGTGAAATATGAACTACTGCACTACAGTTGGGGCAGATAACATTACAAGGCAGAGAATGTGTGGATGGACTTCCAAAAATGTTCAAATGTGCGTGAAATCTTATGGGACTTAACTGCTAAGGTCATAAGTCCCTAAGATTACACACTACTTAATCTAAATTATCCTAAGGACAAACACACACACCCATGCCCGAGGGAGGACTCGAACCTCCGCCGGGATCATCCGCACAGTCCACGACTGCAGCGCCTGAGACCGCTCGGCTAATCCCGCGCGGCGCATGGACTTCGACGACGCAGTAGTAACACGTAGGACTGCGTTGCTACTGAGTCACGAGCTCCCGTTAAACTGCTTCTTCCTGGTACAGTACTTTATTGTTTAGCATTTGGCATCTACTTTCACTGGGCTTAAGGTGGTGTATGATATTTTGATCCAGTTTATTTCTAACACGGGAAGATTTAACGTGCTACAATCCAATAAACGGTACAGCGTACCGTCCGAATTGGCCTCGGATGGCAAACGGTGCCGACCGAAAGCTGCATCATCCTCGGCCGATAGGAGTCACTGTATGCGAATATGGATGGGCGTGTGATCAGTCCAACTCTCTCCCGGCCGATGTCAGTCACCGAAACCGCTACTTGTCAACCAATTACCTAATCAATTGTTCTCACTAGGGCTCAACGCACCCCATTTGGCAACAGCGCTCAGCATTCCCCGGTCCGTCATCCATCCAAGCAATAACCAAGTCCGAAAGTGCTGAACTTCAGTGTTCTGCAGGGAAATGGAGTTACACTGTGGCGAGGCCCTTGGCCAGTGTTACCTAATGTCGATCATAAGGGTGTACTTGCATCACAGAAACTTTTAAAATCACCTCTACTCTGTAGAAGCACGGAAATGAATGCTACTAAGACATCATGGAGTTCTAAGGCATTTTGAGTAGTACGTACGTTGATGAGCCAGAATATTAAGACCACAATCCTTGGCGTTACAGTAGAGTGACGAACTGCCAATAGTTCGTGAGTGGAGCAGAGATGAATCGCGTATTACTCTAACGCCGATAAATTGGTAATGGGAACTTCGCTAATATAAGCGCCTTTGACAAAAAGCAGATTGTTATGGCCCTCCATCTGAAACTGAGTATACGGGAAAGGACGAAGCCCGTCAGCTGTTCACGTGCAATCATGTTGTGCATCTGAGGCAAAAGGTCGAAGGGCGATGAAAGCAAACAAGGTACTACACGTCCCAGCGACATCACAGATCGTAAGGGTCAGAGGATTGCCATTCTGTAAAGCAGGGTAAGCAGATCTGACGGCTGATGCGGGCAAAATGGTTTCGGAGCACACTTTCAGAGCGTCTTGTTGAACATTGGGCACGAAGCTGACGACCCTGACGTTTTCCCATGTCCACCCAAAGGCATTGTCTATTACGACTGAGTTGGGTTTGGGGTCATCGAGAATGGACCGTGGATCAATGGAAACATGTCATCTGTTGTTGCGCTGTAAGCTGTAACACGATTTATGGTCTTTTATTTTTAGCCGAGACAACTGTAACCGACGTATCGTACCTGGACATGCTTGAACACTATCTATTGCCTCAATTACAACAGGAGAGAACACAGGATATATTTTCCAGGAAGATGGTGCGCCACCACATTACCATCGTGAAGTTGGCGTGTATCTCCGTAGGAATGCGCCGACTTGGATTGGTCGTGGCGGAAAGAAATGCTGGACACCCGATCACCTATTTTACCACAGTGGACTTTTGAGTATGAGGCTACATCAAAAAAGAACGTCGACAAGCTGCGACAGCGGATAAAACAAGCAGCTGCCACCATGCATGACGAGTTACTTTATAGGGTTTGGCATCTGTTGGTCGTCTACTCTTATTATGTACCCGTTGTCCAAGAATATCTCTGTTTTGCGGGTGTACGTCCTCGACATTTGAACAAAGTAACACAGTCTTATAAATATGATGCACTACGTTGTCTAGACTTCCACTGAATATAAATTAGCGTGTCTCTCTTAGCTACCTCCTTTCGTTAACGTCAAACTGAAGTGGGGTAAAATGACGTACTTGGCCTCTGTGCGTCAAATTACCCTAATAAGCATGGATCTATAAAACTAGAGTTCGTCACTCGCGTTATGCTTAAGAGAAGTATTGCTATATAATTGTGTGTATTAATGCGTAAAGGTAGGCGTTACAACAGAAGTTTAACAAAACAGAAAATGGCATAACTCTTAGAAACTAGGGACCAAATATTAGAAGAAACAAAGACAAAACAGACTCCTGCTTCTCACGCTGGCATTTAACGCTTCTCGTTTTATGTATGCTTATTTGTGTATCTGAGCACCAGATGGCGGCATCTATCAGACAAGACTAGCTCTCACAGTTAATGACATATTGACGTGAGTCATTTCACCTGCTACCCAAATTCCCCTACACTCTCCTATGTTTGCATAAGGAGCTTTATTACCATTTGCTCATTTGGTCCTGAGGTTTCTTTCGGCCACTAGATGTACCACTACTAGTGTAACATGGTTCTGATTAAGTCGTAAGTGCGCCAACTGCCAGTAACAATAAAATCTCTCCCTCTCTCTCTCTCTCTCTCTCTCTCTCTCTCTAAGTCCCTGCTCGTGTTCGTCTGTAAACTCTCAGGAACAGCTATAGGGATTTTGATCTCAATCTGACTAATAGATACGCTGATTCACGAGGAAGATTTTTGTATATCCACTCGTTGGTGTTACGATGAATTAAATTTCAGTTGTGAAAACGACGCCAGTGCCTCCTAGCAAACAGCCGCCATAACTTTAAGAAAGGAAGGAAAATTGCAGAAATTGGGAAGAGCGATTTAGGGAAATCACGGAAACCTAAATCAAGATGGCCGGACGCCGGTTTGAACCGTCATCCTCCCGAATGCTAGTCCAGTGTGCTGCCAGAGCTCGACAGAGATGAGCAGCGACTCGAGAGAGCGAAAAGCGTGACCTGATTTGTATGCGGTGCGATGGTATAGCGGTGAAGCGTTTGCCTGGAATCCAAGGTGCAGTTTCACAGGAAACGAAACTTGGCTCGAATTACACGTTACACTGTCTCTCACCTTTTGCCGTTTGGACACTAATTAGGAAAATACAAGTCTCGTAAGTGGCATCTAATTGAATGCAGTAATTTAAGAAGAAATACACAAAAAAGAAAAAAAGCATGCAGTCCTAAAACCTGTGATTTTCAATCCCTTATGCATAAAGTAAAACGCGGCACATTCCTCAACTTCCGGAAAAATAAGTGAACACGACTCTCTGCATGGTGGGGAAAAAGGTATTACTTGTTTGGACACTTCCAAATTATACAGAAGACTGGGAAACGAGTCTTCAATGGCGAGAAAGATATTTAATTCATTTGAAGACCATAAAAACATGGGCACTGTGTTCTTGAATCAGATTCAGAAATTTGTTGAGGATAAATATACAACATTTCGAAATGCTTCTACAGATGGTCGAGGGAAGGATTTCGAAATTTGACAACAATCTCCGACAGCGAGTTTCTGCTTCCCTCACTTTCCAATCGCAATTCACCATCTTCATTCACTGCAAATTTTCTAACAACGACAGTAAGTAACTCAACTCTGAGGTGTCCTAATAAACGTAACCAATGACGAAAAGATAATCATCTCATCATGTGATGTGAGATTATTTGAAACAATCAAATACTGATAGCCAGTAGTTTCCCTGCAAACCTCTAAGAACAATTTGTTAGACAAGAGAATCCACAATACGTGGTATTTCATTTTTACGCTTCAAGTAAAACTGTTGTCGAAAAACTACTGCAGCAACTTTGTTCCGTTTACATGCAGTGCGTTCTTTCAGCAGGGCAGGATACGACGTGACTTTCAACTTTCTGCTTTCCTTTAATTAAACACAGATATTGACACGTTTCTAGGGTTGCCAACTTTAACTGAAGCTCAAATATATATTATTATTATCATTCTTATTATTATTCACAACGCATTACCAATACGTATATTATAGCTGCTCCAACTAGAGCATGCATTTATTTAAGACGATACTCACTGTTAATACTGTGAATCCAGCCATTTCGGTGAGCCTCTAGTTTCTTTGCTTGTTATATTTTGAAGTTAAACTTCTTTTTTGACTTCACAGCTTTAACAAGTTCTTTTCCGTTGTTGGATTTGACAAATTTAGCAAACTCAACCCATTTCATGCGGTAATTGAAATTCACAAATAGTTCGGCTTTCATCATTTCCACTTTCAGTCTGATTGTTTCATTGCTCCAGGTATTTAGCACCACACTGAAAATCCGCTCTACAAACGCTTGGTCGGTGCCACTGCTAGCGTATGTTGAAGAACTTTCAGCTAATTATGTTCTTTGCATCTTTTAGAAAATGTCACCCATTTGTATGAAATGTTTGAATCTGGTTAGTCCTTAATAAATGGCAAGAAGTCATTCAGTGCACGTACTTCAGAAAATAGTTCGTCACTTTCTACGTTGAAACAATCAAAAAGTTTCATTGTTTTCTCTGTTATAACGGGCTCTCCAAGAGTTAACTGAGAGCTAAGCTTGAAAATTGAATATTCACTGAAAAACCATTTTTATACATATTTCAGAATCCTAGTACAGACTTGCTAATCTATTTTTTCAGCTCTTGTAATACCTTGGATCCGAAGATATTATCCGTTTGTCTATTAATAATTTCTGTACGCAACTTCAGGAATACAGAACATATTTCAGTTATCAGTATACAGTCCCTTTCCACGTGTTTTATGGTTGTATTAAATAAATGCACAACATTGTGGACAAAGTATATGTAAATCTCTCTTCATCGTCGACTTCACTGTCGTTTTCTTGGGCTACAAATGTCCACATACGTTTGGCAGTATTTTCTTCACCCTGGCTTAGAAAATAGGACTTCAACAATGGCCAATTCTGGATCAAACTATTTACAATAGAGAAAAAGGAGTTAAAAGCATGTAGGAAAATGCTTCAGTTGTGTGGAGAACTCTGGCTACTGGAATTCAAATAGTTCTCCAGATCACTCACCTCCTTCGCTCTTGAAGGAAACTCAGTACATACCTTAACCACTAACGATTCAACATCGTATGACAATCCATATTTCGCAGTATTTTGCAGTATACGCATGTGATAGTGTCTTGCAATACAATGTTATACCCCAAACATTTTTTCTACTCCACTAAAACAGATTGGTTTCTCACTTATTTGACGGAACAATTGTCCGCACCATAAAAGCGACTAGTTGCTATCATGAAAAACCAACTTGAAATAATTTCATATTGTCTTTATTTGAAGCATCACTTGTCAATGAGAATGGAGTTGTACCAACATTTTTTTACAATTTGTTGCAGAGAATGTGAAACCAATATATTCTCTCCCATAGCTTCGGGTTTAGTCGGCCAACAGTGCATTTTGGATGTTTCGAATCTTGAAACAAGAAGTGAGATTATTTTCAGTCTTGCGAAAGGTAACTGATGATGTTTCCCTCCATGATATATTAATATTAGTTTCGATTCTAAGACTTCCTCTTCTTGACTAGTTCCCACTGGCACCAAATACCTTTGAACAGTGATCTTTAACACAATCCGCAACTTATCAATATAAGTCTTAGTACTGGCATGATGTTTCACCACTTTCACTGAGTCATATTTCACTGTAAGACTTACACGGCACTTTTTAAAATATTCAGTATTTTCATCTTGTTTCCAAAGCCACCTCAAAAAGCCTGTTTCTTGTAGCCATCTGTCATGACACGGCAGTGTTTTTTAGTCTGGTGCATTTGAGAAGCTCACAATAATACGCGAACAACATTCGTACACGTATCACTCAGTCACTACACCGCCCTTCTTAAACACTTCAATTTTAAACTAAACACATGCCGCGTGCAGTTCACCTAATACAGCCACGACAACATACTTCGCTACATCAGCCATGAGCAGCAATGGATCTACTTGGCGCGTTCATTTGTACAACAAAGGTATTTCTTTTAAAACTGGTATGTCTTTATTGCAAACATAAATAATAAAACGTAAATGCGGTATTGTCACGGCTTGTTTTGTTTGCTGTTTTTTGCCGCTGTGTAACGTATCTGAGCAGAAGAACAAATAGACATAAACATATATTGTAACTCTGCTTTGTGCCCTGTCTTTCCCAGGTCGTTCTTATTGTAGCGGTCTTCAATTGGCTTTATGACAATGGACACCGCAGTGCAATAAAATACAAAGCTCTTTGACGTAGTTTGTCGAACAAATGAATGCGCGTGCTTATACTAAAATACATTGTAATTCGTTTCGACAAATCCACAATGCTCCCAGCTTTTGACACAATCTGATACAAAATACTGAAACCAAAGAATTATCAAAGTGAAAAGTTTAACTGACTCCATTTTCATTGTTTTAATTCTGTAAGCATGGTTAATAAATGAAATTAATCGTTATGAATTTAGCCTAAATTAAGGGCACCCGAAAACCGAAATTTTTGACGTCCGGTCGGGGCGTTCGACCAGATACAATAATTTTTATTTTAATACCGGACTGTCCATTCTAAAACCTAACAGTTGGCAAACTGCGGCAATGAGTCTCATCAATGTATCACACTGCGTACTAACCTTCACAACAAGTGTGCTGTAACACGATCTGTACATGTACATCATGCGTGCTTTTTAATCTCCCTTTTATTTATGCCTCCTCTATCTGTCTCCGTACAAACTAAATTACACACACATATGCCCTTGAATCCCATACAATACATAATACGTTGTAGACCTAATACTTACATCATGATGCGCTCTCATCACTGCTCTGATACAGTGACCAGCCAGACTATTATGACCACCGACCTGCAATCGATATAACCTATCCCGGCGATAGCAGCGTAAGCTAGCGAGAAATGACTGCTAGTCTGACACATGCACAGTGCATGTAGCATCAGCGAGCGTGCTTTCCGTGTACAGCATGGGAAAGACGAACGATCTGAGTTTGACTGAGAGCAGATCGTAATGGCCCAGAGGCTCGGCTCGAGCATTTCGGAAGTTGCACGACTTGTCGGGCGTTCGACGAATGCTGTAGTGAGTGTCTTCAAAACGGGCTGAAATCAAGTCCAGATGTCGTGGGGTTGGGAAGCCACCCATCATTACAGATCTCGGGTGTCGTTGACTGGGCAGACAGGTAAGTCAGGACAGCCGGCGAACTGTGGCACAACTAACATCAGACCTCAATGCTGGGCAGAGTAGAAGTGTATCTGCACACACACTGCAATAGTCGTAGGAATGGCAGGTTGGTAAAACAGGACAGGCGGCGATCTGAACGATGGGCCTCCGCAGCCGACGACCTATGCATGTGCCAATGTTAACACCATGACATCGGCAACTACGACTGAAATGGTCACGTAACCATTGGCGTTGGACTTTGGCACAATGGCAAAGCGTCGCATGGTCTGATGAATCACGGTATCTTCTTCATCATGCCGATGGGAGCGCATTTCTTCTAGTCTTCCACGGGAACTGCTCCTTGACAACCGTACCGCGAGACGGAGATAAGCTGGCAGTGGCTCCATTATGCTCTGGGAAACACTCACGTGGGTATCCATGGGCTAAGTGCAACTAGTGCGAGGCACTATGACGTATCGTACACTGATGACGTACATCCCTTCATTACGATCATGTTTCCAAACGGCGGTGGCATTTTTCAGCAACATGATGCGCCATGTCGCAAGGCCAGGAGTGTGATGAAGTGATTTTGGGAGCACAGTGGCGAGTTCACATTTATGTGCTGGCCCCTCAACTCGCCAAATCTGCACCTGATGTAACACATCTGAAATGTGATTGAACTCGACTGAGTCAGAGCTCATGGGCTCCCTTCACGAAATTAACGGGAATTAAGTGACATATAGCCGAAGATGTGGCGCCAACTCCGGCAGCGACCTATCAAGCCCTCACAGCTTTCCTGTCACGACTCGTCGCCGCTGTTATCCGTGCCAAAGGTAGACATATTGGCTATTAGGCGGGTGGTCATATTGTTCTGGCTGATGTCGTTCCAAAAGCCAGTTCAGTGTGGAACACACAACAGTCATGCCTCCAGATAACTTTCCTGCCTTGCGCTGCATGCCTCACGTCCATGAGTTGATGATGATGTTATGATTGTGGGGCGCTCAACTGCGCGGTTATCAGCGCCCGTACAAATTCCCAACCTTTACTCAGGCCACTCTCGCCACTTTCAGGAATGATGATGAAATGATGAGGACGACACAAACACTGCGCGGTTATCAGCGCCCGTATAAATTCCCAAACTGACCTCGCCGGGAATTGAACACGACCGCGAGACCACGAACTGCGGACGCGTATATGAGAGAGATGATATTCATTTACTTAACGTTGTTCTCGTGTGGCGGTAGATACACTACTGTCCATCAAAATTGCTACAACACCAATATGACGTGCTACAACGCGAAATTTAGCTGACAGGAAGAAGATGCTGTGATATGCAAATGATTAGCTTTTCAGAACATTCACACAAGGTTGGCGCCGGTGGCGACACCTACAACGTGCTGACATGAGAAAAGTTACCAACCGATTTCTCACACACAAACAGCAGTTAACCGGCGTTGCCTGGTGAAACGTTGTTGAGATGCCTCGTGTAAGGAGGAGAAATGCGTACCATCACGTTTCCGACTTTGATAAAGGTCGGATTGTAGCCTATCGCGATTGCGGTTTATCGTAAGGCGACATTGCTGCTCGCGTTGGTCGAGATCCAATGACTGTTCAATGACTGTTAGCAGAATATGGAATCGGTGGGTCCAGGAGGGTAATACGGAACGCCGTACTGGATCCCAACGGCCTCGTATCACTAGCAGTCGAGATGACATGAATCTTATCTGCATGGCTGTAACTGATCGTGCAGCCACGTCTCGATCCCTGAGTCAACAAGTCAACAACCATCTGCACGAACAGATCGACGACGTTTGTCAGCAGCAGGGACTATCAGCTCGGCGACCATGGCTGGGGTTACCTTTGACGCTGCATCACAGACAGGAGCACATGCGATGGTGTACTCAACGACGAACCTGGGTGCACGAATGGCAAAACGTCATTTTTCGGAAGAATCCAGGTTCTGTTTACAGCATCATGATGGTCGCATCCACGGTGAACGGACATTGGAAGCGTGCATTCGTCATCGCCATACTAGCGTATCACCCGGCGTGATGGTAGGGGGTGCCATTTGTTACACGTCTCGGTCACCTCTTGTTCGAATTGACGGCACTTTGAACAGTGGACGTTACATTTTAGATGTGTTACGACCAGTGGCTGTACCCTTCACTCGATCCCTGCGAAACCCTACATTTCAGCAGGATAATGCACGTGTGCATGTTGCAGGTCCTGTACGGGCCTTTCTGGATACAGAAAATGTTCGACTGCTGCCCTGGTCAGCGCATTCTCCAGATCTCTCACCAATTGAAAACGTGGGGTCAATGGTGGCCGAGCAACTGGCTCGTCAGAATACGCCAGTCGCTATTCCTGCTTGGTATCGTGTTGAAGCTGCATGGGCAGCTGTACCTGTACACGACATCCAAGCTCTTACTCAATGCCTTCGCGTATCAAGGCAGTTACTACGGCCAGAGGTGGTTAATCTGGGTGCTTATTTCTCAGGATCGATGCACCCAAATTGCGTGAAAACGTAATCACACGTCAGTTCTAGTATAATATATTTGTCCAATGAATACCCGTTTATCATCTGCATTCCTTCTTGCTTTAGGAATTTTAATGGCCAGTAGTGTATGTAATGCTACCCGTACGAGACTGGACCGGATCACTAGTAAACAACACACAAATGGCTTTGTATATGTTGTTCACTTCTCATACCGCCTTAAGGGGGGTACGACGTCAAACGGGCCAACTTGGAGCAGGAGAGGCACCACAGGACATTTTAATTTCCACTGTCTATACTTTTACAAGTAAATTCGTAAAACTTTGTCAGCATGACCAGGAAGGATTCAGGATTCACACTCATACCAGCGGAAGTTCAAAAACATAACAAAATAATTTTTTTACATGTCAAATTTCATCATTTTTTCACTTTTGTCTGCATTTGTTGCTATAGGTACACTTTTCTTCAAAAGTAAGAGAGACTGTTCGATGAATTTTGCACAGCATGCAAACCATACTTACAGGAGTCTGAAACTCTATAATCTATTTAATTTATGAAAAAATGAATGAGCTGTTACGTTTTAAACTTCATGTTTAGAAAAAATTAAACTTTGTAGTTAATTATCTAAATTTTTACCACAGTTCTTAATAGATTTGGAATATTCTAGAGTTTCATACACCTGTAAGTAGGGTTTGTATGCTGTGCAAAATTCATCAAAGAATCTCTCTTACTTTGAAGAAAAATGTACCTATAGCAACAAATGCAGCCAACAGTAAGTGAAAAAATGATGAAATTCCAAATCTAAAAAAAATTATTTTGTTATGTTTTTGCACTTCCACTGCTATGAGTGTGAATCCTGAATCCTTCTTGGTCATGCTGACAAAGTTTTATGAATTTATTTATAAAAGTATAGGCAGTAGAAAATAAAATGTCCTGTGGTGCCTCTCCTGCTCCAAGTCAGCCCGTTTGACGTCCTACCCCCCTTAAGTATTAAATTTGTAGACTGTCTTCTTAACTAAAAGTAGTCACTGCAGGATGCATATGAGATTTGGGGCAACCTTTATGTCACACTCCAACGATCAAAATAATCGTTAGAACGCTGTAAATTATTTAATGCTTTGGTAAATACGTCGTAAGTGATTTTGCTTTTATTCGTAAGGACTAAAACTCCAAGTGAAGAAAATAAGCGTTAGAACATTGTACATTATGCAATGCTTTGGTAAATACGTCGTAAAGTATTTTGGTTTTATTTGTAAGGACGAAAACTTGGCAGTGTTGCCTGACCGAGAGGCCCCAGAAGATTTATTTCTCAGCTGTTGTACAACGACACTGTGTAAGGGCCTGCTTGGAAGCTGAGGCTTCCTGCGGGTTCCTTTATAAGACCATATCTCTTGAAATGTGATAATGTTATCTCGCTGCTGACGCTGCTGCACTAGCGGTGATGAGGGTTTCCACTACATTACTTTGTTCTGAACCTTTGCTGTCAGCAGCATCCTTTTTGTAATGGGTGAGACCTATGATAATAAAAGGGGGGGGGGGGAAGGTATCTCATGTAGCAATATGGCGTCTTCGCTTTACCCAACCGTTCACTTTCACTATCGACGGCCAGCGGGATCCACTTACTGGACGGAGTCCGACAGTGCCAGCAACCGCTGCAAATAACCGCGCTCTGTGAGAAATATGGCTTCAATAAGGGGACTGGGCTCGTCATGACACCCCTCTCCCCTCCCCGCCCCCCACCAACCACTGTGAGTAACGGCACAATTCTCCGTGTCTCCGCCCCAGCCGTTTGCAAGGATCTGAGGGCAAGGAAGGAAGGCAGCCAACGTTCTAATATTGTGGGTGAGTTGCTCATCACACAAAGCACAGTTTAAACACAGTGTGTCTCGGAGTTCATACTTAATATTACAGTCACTGACATAGGGTTCTATTAATTTTAATGTAATGAAGTGTCTTCAGCCGGTGAGAAACTAAGATGACGTACTGAAAAGTAATGCCTCAGAATTTTTAACGTGAAAACTCTTAAAGCTTTCTAAATAAAACAAACCTTACTGACGTTCTAAAACTTCATACTTCGTGTCTACATACTCGCTGCCTTCTGCCGCTAGAGGGCTCCGAATTGTAGCGCGTAATCTGGTGCTGTGTAACGTAACTATGTCGGCAGGTTCGAAACAAAGTCCTAGCTCACCCTCAGTGTGACAACGTCAGACTATACACGAGAGCTGCAACTTCTGGAACAATCCAACTGTCATCGATCATCCTCCATTCAGTCCCCACTAGAACCTGTCCGATTTCCATCTGTCCCCAAAATTTGAAAGTTGACAGTGATGAAGAGATGCAAGCAGAGGTGAGGTTGTGGCTCCGTTAACAAAATCCAGCGTTCCATAGCGACGATATCTACAAACTGGTTCTCGCTTGGAGAAATGTGTTCGTTGTCAAGGCGCGAAATAAATGTGTAGACGTGAAGAATAAAGGCCGACCGGTGTGGCCGAGCGGTTCTAGGCGCTTCAGTCTGGAACTGCGCGACCGCTACGGTAGCAGGTTCGAATCCTGCCTCGGGCAAGGATGTGTGTGATGTCCTTAGGTTAGTTAGGTTTAAGTAGTTCTAAGTTCTAGGGGTATGATGATCTCAGATGCTATGTCCCATAGTGCTCAGAGCCATTTGAACCATTTGAACCAAGAATAAAGATGAAGAATGCCATGTTTCCCTACAAAATTTCGGAGGCATTATTTTACAGCATGCCCACGTAGTTTATCATCTTAGCAGCGCTCTTCACACGTAAACGTGACCACAGCAAAAGGCGCACACAGTGAAGAGTTACTGTTGCCGTCAACGTACTGTACGAATCTCAGAAAGAAAGTTTCGAAAAGTGGTTTAACGTATCTGACTGCCACTCAAAAACGTTTTCTTTTGTTCACGAGCGGCCGATTAACTTTCTCCGGAAATCCGCGACGACTCAAAATCATCTCAATGCTCGACTGCACTTTAAAGATTTTTAATACAAGCAGCAACATCAGTTATACAGCCCAGCAAGGTGATTATATTCTCCAAGTACAGAAACGGGGTATTCTTTCGATCGAAAAGATTTTATGATCTCTGTCAGTTACAATGCTAAAACAATCTGATTTCGCGAAACTGCAAAACTAACAGAAGGATTCAGAGACGTCACTAGGCCTTACAAGCACACCTGACACCCGTCTTTCCCGTTTGAGAGACCGCATAGCTACGTTTTTGTAAATTTGTATCCTTTTCTAGATATGTTACTCTTACTAACAGTACTTCCACCACTGTACGGTGTAATAAGAAGTGAAACAGTTCCGATCCGAAATAGAATGGACTGTGTGCTTAGACATAAGAAGGGCTGAAACGCTATTTTGGACCGTTTGCGGTTGGTATAACACTCTCCAATAGAATCAAAACGTTTTCTACTCACGTCTTTATTTCAATATGGGGATATATCAAAGGATGACACACATGGTGAATATCCAACATAATTTCCTATTTATCCCAGTGACAAACCATCCGTGCGTACAGATGCAGTGTCCCAGTGAATTTTACTTTTTCAATACAGACCTGGTCCTACGGTTTCATATATTCGAAGACCTTTATTCATCAGCTATTGTTTTATGCTTTAGAAGTTTATCAATAAGAACGTTTCCTCTTGTATCCCATGTTTTAGTAGTTTATCACTAATAACATTCCCTCTTGCATCCCAGAAAAGACAACAAACAATCTTTCCGGTATACGGAAACAACTTATTTCATTCAGTGCCACACGCTTCGACTCACTGCTGTGGTCACTGTCTCATTTTTGGTGTGAAGTAGTAAATCCTCTTATCAACAACAGTAAAGCAGTACACAGAACAAGTTGCATGTTTTGTTGCGTAATATTGTTCGCTTTTTCTTTTTGTCTTTCATCAGAAGCATTACGCATTTCACTTTCTCAACAACTAATTATTGAGATGAAATACATAAGAATATGTCTTCAGATAAGCCTAATGCGTCATCTGTACCATATATTAACAACTAGCGAAAATCAAATTTCATACTATGTACACTCTCGAACTTTTCCATCATGGTCGCAGTTTTAATTCCTCCTTCACGTGGGGCACATGCAAGAGAAGTTAATTCATGCTTTGAGTCTGCTGAAAATAAAGAAGCAGTCTGCTTATACCAGTCTGAACTGATTAGTTTCCTGTGTGGAAGAATCTTCAAAACTAACAAAATCTATGGCAGCGCAATTTTTCAGTTCATTAATTTGATCGAATATGTAAAAAAACATTAATCTCCCTAATGACTGCTGACTCATTGTATTCGAAAGGATACAGTAAAATAACAAAACCAAAATATCAACTATTTCATTAACATACGACACGAAGAAGAGCTATCACATCGCTCTAGTACCAACAATTTATTTCACTTATTCAGTCACAAGACGAATGTGATAATGTGCTACTCATCAAGAAATATTAGCACGTATGAGCTGATAGACCTATGAAGGCCACTTCCAACGAATGTTAAAATTTTTTCCACTTTACATGATACTGCCACATACATAGCATTTTATTGTAACTTTCTGTACCTTCGCGAAATCTTCACGCATCTCCGTCAATGATTTTGAAATAGGACGTGATTTGCAATCTTAAAACTATAATGAAATAAATACTAATACTGAAGAAGACCTGTTTAACTAATGCGTAATTTATTTCACTAAGCAGCAAGAAATAAAACGGTGCTAGCTGTAAGAAAGACGTTAATCCTTTAAAGAACAATTAGACGGTTTACGCTACATATTGATACTGTATGTCAAAATCTTTTTTGACAGTATGATTTTGCAATGTAAGGGCCAAAGAAGTAGGCACCAGCAATTATTTTAAACAGTATGACACAATAAAATGAAAATATTCACTATGTTCTCTTCCAAAGATTTTACATTTGTGATATGTGTACCAATTTCGACCTTCTCTAACACTGCTTGCTACAATTAGCCTACGACTTTTGCACGCAGACCGGGGTGGCCGAGCGGTTCTAGGCGCTACAGTCTGGAACCGCGCGACCGCTACGGTCGCCGGTTCGATTCCTGCCTCGGGCTTGGATGTGTGTGATGTCCTTAGGTTAGTTAGGTTTAAGTAGTTCTAAGTTCTAGGGGACTGATGACCTCAGAAGTTAAGTCCCATAGTGCTCAAAGCCATTTGAACCATTTTTGTACTTGTGCATAATGAGACGTGAGGAATTATGTACACTGTCAAGGTATTAAAACAGTTATGAATACTCTGATTCATCAGTTTTATAACACAGAGTAAGTTCAATGCGACTAATTACCTCCCACAAAACTGACTACTGAACCGCTACTCATTCCAAACGAAATTATTAAGAATCTAACTGTCGTGATGCAAAAGGTTTCTTCAAGTGAAAGCTATGACTTATCCAACAGGATTTACATGGTCTTCATTAAGTGCCAAATGTGTATATCACACTAATTTCTGCAAATCACAAGCAATGTGCTCATTTAAAGGCTTTCGTAAAAATATAATACCCTTGAAGAAACAGTTTTTCAATATAAAGAGATTTACCCCAAAATAAAATGGAAAGTAAGGAAATGCACATAACGAATTAAAACAGTATGTTTCTTTTTAGGACACAAGTAAACCTCTGAGTCTCTTGTTATTCAGAATATGAAGCTATTCAGTGCAAAGAGTTAACATTTTCGTCAACTATAGATTGTTATACCAAATTCCACCTAAATTTTCATTAAGAAGGTGGTCCTTTCATTTTAGATACTGTATGAATTAATACCCTACACTAAAATTACGTCAACCGCTACGCACTCAAGAAACAGTTACAACACTTTGTCGAATAGTAAGTACAAGGTCACTGCCTAGCGAGTGGCACTGTGTACGGATAAAAATATCCTACGGAGGAATAGAAGAGCCCACTGGCTCACTTATTTTAAACCTACTTGTCAAGTACTCTGGCATTCACGTTGCCGCAATTGGCCTTCTGTAAATTTCTATACTTAATGACAATTTCGTTGATTAATCTTTAGTAGGCGATGTATGCTTAGTATTATTTTGCTTTGTAATTGTAGCGCCCTACTTTACACACGCAACGAAGTCTGCTAAAGTATTTTCACAAAATCCTTCGGCCGTGCGGTTAAAGGCGCTGCAGTCTGGAACCGCAAGACCGCTACGGTCGCAGGTTCGAATCCTGCCTCGGGCATGGATGTTTGTGATGTCCTTAGGTTAGTTAGGTTTAACTAGTTCTAAGTTCTAGGGGACTAATGACCTCAGCAGTTGAGTCCCATAGTGCTCAGAGCCATTTGAACCAACAAAATCCTTCACATGTTCATAATGCGTCTATTACACTGTACCTTGTGATCACTGGATGGTGCTAAGCTCATTTTAGTTCAGACTGACGATAGCTCGTCGATTTACAGTACGGACTTCGCCCCACATGTTTCGTCAATTCGAAGACCCTTCATCACTTATATTTATGCTACGTAAGGTTATCAGTAATTACAATCCCTTTTGCATCCTAGAAAATACTTCGTATACTCTCCCTGGTTACGGCCACTTCATCTCGTTTGATGTAGTGCCATCGACTTTGGTCACTGTTTCGTGAAAGCATATCGGCACCTGTGAGTGCTTACAAGGGAACCTCCCCATCGCACCCCCTCAGATTTAGTTATAAGTTATCACAGTGGATAGGCCATGAAAAATTGAACACAGATCAACCGAGAAAACAGGAAGAAGTTATGTGGAACTATGAAAAAATAAGCAAAATATACAAACGGAGTAGTCCATGCGCAACATAAGTAACATCAAGGATACTTGGGGCACAGGAGCAGCTGCGAAACCAGAAGTCCTTGGTTCGAATCTTCCCTCGACTGAAAAATTTTTATTTTTATTTTCAGACAATTATCAAAGTTCAGGCATTCACATATAATTAACTTCGCTCTCCAAAATTTCAGGACATGTTCGGATTTGCTTGGACATATGCAGGATTTGACGGTCTACACACGGAAAAATTTGAAAACGTTAAAAACATATGTTTTGACAGAGCACAGGGAAAACTGTGCGACTGTGAAACTGTTGCATTCATTTGTTGCAGTTTATGTGACAAACTCTTATGTTTTCATCACTTTTTTGGGAGTGATTATCACATCCACAAGAAAACCTAAATCGGGCAAGGTAGAAGAATCTTTTTACCCATTCGCCAAGTGTACAAGTTAGGTGGGTCGACAACATATTCCTGTCATGTGACGCACATGCCGTCACCAGTCTCGTATAGAATACATTAGACGTGTTTTCCTGTGGAGGAATCAGTTGACCTATGACCTTGCGATCAGATGTTTTCGGTTCCCATGGAGAGGCACATGCTTCCGTCTACTAAGCGCACGGTTTTGCGGTGCGGTCGCAAAACACAGACACTAAACTTATTACAGTGAACAGAGACGTCAATGAACGAACAGACAGATCATAACTATGCGAAAATAAAGAAAGTAAACTTTTCACTCGAGGGAAGACTTGAACCAAGAACCTTTCGTTTCGCACTTGCTCACGCTAACCGCGAGACCACGGCGCTCCTAAGCTCGCATTATCCTTGATGTTGCTTATCGTGCACATGGACTACTCAGTTTGTATATTTTGCTTATTTTTTCATAGTTCCACACAACTTCTTCCTGTTTTCTCGATAGATCTGTTTTCAGTTTTTCAAGGCCTATCCACTGTGCCAGCTTATAACTAAATCTGAGGGGGGTGCGATGGGGAGGTTCCCTTGTTAGAGTTACCAAGCTATCGGACAACCTAAGGGTACAAATGATCTAATTTACTATTGAAATTTTAGTTTTATTCCCATAATTACTTTTTACCGGAACACACAAAAAAACAAAAAAGAAAGAAGAGAATCATGAACTGTGGTAAAAGTGATAATTGCGATTACGTAAAATGACTGTTCATGGTGTAATATTAGGAACTGACTCAAACTTCTGGAAGCTTCTTTCCCTCTCATCTCATTCCTCTGTGATAGCAAACAATTGGGTCCTCCCCTTCTCTCCCCATAAATGTTTATACTGTAGTGCTTCTAGCCTCAGATACTTTTTGCAGATTTTCATGCGATTTACACTATCTAAAACATCCTCGTAGGTTCTAGTATCACCATCTTGTAAAATAGACAAGTTCCTTTAATTCTAGAAGAGAATTCTGGTTCAGTCTTCCTTATAATAATCAACCCATACTGTCACTGCTCTTCCTCTTCATAATAATGCCAACACCTTGGAAAGCAGAGAAGCAGTAGGCCTCGTTGCTTTTCATTACGTAATATGTGTTTATGCATACAAGCGAAATTTTGTATGTAAATTAGGGACAGTTTGTTATGTGGATTAATTAAATTTCAATTAAATCCAGTCGGGCATGGTGTGGAGATGCATATTTATTTCCTACGGTAATACAAAAACAATGATTGCATAGGTAAATTTTTCCTTTTCCTTCATCTCGACCTTTGTGGTATTCCATTACAAGTACTGGGTATGATTCTGCATGCTGTGCCAGCCATACAGCAACCTCAGCAGTTCCACGGAAGGATCGTCCCAACCTCTGTTGGTTTAAATGGCAGGGAAAGGGTCGGCGTCTTATTGTAGACTCAGGTAGGTGAGAATGGATGCTGGAGACAGCCGCTCATTGTACTCTACGCGCTTCCTGGAGAGACATTTCTAGCTAAGCGCGCTCTGTAACATTTCTGTACTAAATACATCTGCGAAACTTTTCCCTGGTGGACAGAGGATTATGTAAATAACACGGCCTTTTTTTCAGTCATTCTTAATACACTCCTGGATATGGAAAAAAGAACACATTGACACCGGTGTGTCAGACCCACCATACTTTCTCCGGACACTGCGAGAGGGCTGTACAAGCAATGATCACACGCACGGCACAGCGGACACACCAGGACCCGCGGTGTTGGCCGTCGAATGGCGCTAGCTGCGCAGCATTTGTGCACCGCCGCCGTCAGTTTCAGCCAGTTTGCCGTGGCATACGGAGCTCCATCGCAGTCTTTAACACTGGTAGCATGCCGCGACAGCGTGGACGTGAACCGTATGTGCAGTTGACGGACTTTGAGCGAGGGCGTATAGTGGGCATGCAGGAGGCCGGGTGGACGTACCGCCGAATTGCTCAACACGTGGGGCGTGAGGTCTCCACAGTACATCGATGTTGTCGCCAGTGGTCGGCGGAAGGTGCACGTGCCCGTCGACCTGGGACCGGACCGCAGCGACGCACGGATGCACGCCAAGACCGTAGGATCCTACGCAGTGCCGTAGGGGACCGCACCGCCACTTCCCAGCAAATTAGGGACACTGTTGCTCCTGGGGTATCGGCGAGGACCATTCGCAACCGTCTCCATGAAGCTGGGCTACGGTCCCGCACACCGTTAGGCCGTCTTCCGCTCACGCCCCAACATCGTGCAGCCCGCCTCCAGTGGTGTCGCGACAGGCGTGAATGGAGGGACGAATGGAGACGTGTCGTCTTCAGCGATGAGAGGCGCTTCTGCCTTGGTGCCAATGATGGTCGTATGCGTGTTTGGCGCCGTGCAGGTGAGCGCCACAATCAGGACTGCATACGACCGAGGCACACAGGGCCAACACCCGGCATCATGGTGTGGGGAGCGATCTCCTACACTGGCCGTACACCACTG
This sequence comes from Schistocerca nitens, assembly GCF_023898315.1. Classification (NCBI taxonomy): domain Eukaryota; kingdom Metazoa; phylum Arthropoda; class Insecta; order Orthoptera; family Acrididae; genus Schistocerca; species Schistocerca nitens. Next base: position 193,356,510 of record NC_064620.1, on the reverse strand, counting down.
GTGATCGTCGAGGGGACACTGAATAGTGCACGGTACATCCAAACCGTCATCGAACCCATCGTTCTACCATTCCTAGACCGGCAAGGGAACTTGCTGTTCCAACAGGACAATGCACGTCCGCATGTATCCCGTGCCACCCAACGTGCTCTAGAAGGTGTAAGTCAACGACCCTGGCCAGCAAGATCCCCGGATCTGTCCCCCATTGAGCATGTTTGGGACTGGATGAAGCGTCGTCTCACGCGGTCTGCACGTCCAGCACGAACGCTGGTCCAACTGAGGCGCCAGGTGGAAATGGCATGGCAAGCTGTTCCACAGGACTACATCCAGCATCTCTACGATCGTCTCCATGGGAGAATAGCAGCCTGCATTGCTGCGAAAGGTGGATATACACTGTACTAGTGCCGACATTGTGCATGCTCTGTTGCCTGTGTCTATGTGCCTGTGGTTCTGTCAGTGTGATCATGTGATGTATCTGACCCCAGGAATGTGTCAATAAAGTTTCCCCTTCCTGGGACAATGAATTCACGGTGTTCTTATTTCAATTTCCAGGAGTGTAGAAAACTCTCTAGGAGAGACTGTTGTGAGCATTCTCTTTAAATGACGTTCACATCTGCCTGTTCTGCATTTAGCCTAACATTTTCGCCATTTTTTCCTCTTTTTGTGTTCCCATGCTAGAAAAAAGTGCGCAAAAATTGCCAGGTATGAGACATCTGAGTTTGTTTGGGTCACCATCCTCAGCAGCATGCACATAAATATTTGTTTTGTAATGAAGAAAAGTCTACTCTTGCTGCTCTCTATTTTATTCTCCCAGACGCCTTTTTCCAATTTACGACATCATCAGTAGGATCTACAACTATACAGTTATGATATACTTTTGTTTTGGTATTTATTATTCGTAGATTATAAAACATTACACTTCTCGCTTTTTATGAAAATAAGTGATGACTTACAGTTCTTCACGATTTTAGTTGGCATCGATGTTTCTTCTCATCTGCTCACAAGAAAAATGTTAGAAACACAAAAACATCGTGAATAGAACCGTAGCGCAACCTCCGCGTGACCAGATGGGAGGAAACGCCGATGCCAACTAAGTAACGACAAGAACTGTAAGTAATCACTTATTTACATAAAAAGCACAGAGTGAACTGTTATATAACCTACGAATAAAAAATATCAAAACATAAGTGCATCATGACTGTATCATTATAGGTCCCAGTGATGTTGCCTAAACAAAATTTGGGAGAATAAAATAAAGTGCAGTAAGAGAAGGCTTTTTTATTTGCAAAAGAAATATAAGACATCTGGTTAGGCTGGAGTATGCGATGTAAAATTTTTAGAAGCAAGTTTCTGGAAGAGGGTTTCAGTTTATTTGGTTGGAAGGGCCGCATTTTTCCTACGGCGGTGGGGGTAAAACAGTGGCTGTTCAACGTTTCTCATTGGTTGGAGAAAAATGTTAATTTCTGGTTGGCAACTGCTGCTTGAGACGTGGGAAACGTCCACACAACTTACGCGCCCTGCCCTTTTCGACGTGTCTTCGTATTCTGCTCTGAATGGGATGACTTGACACTCTGCTTGTAGATAGCACACTTCGGCCACTGTTTGCAGGAGTCACTTCACGTTTTACACGCCGTAGAGACACTTTGGATTCTGTACGGAGTTGGGACACTCTTCGGTGAGGACACTCCTGCCATTAATTTCTGGGACGATGCAGCAGCGGTGCGCACATAGGCGCACGCAGCCAGCGCATTCACCCCTCAACAACTGTGAGACTTATGGGCAGCACTGACAGTGTAAGTCGCGATGAGTGTAGTAACTCACAGTATTTTCACTGTTATGTTCTACTTGGTCGCTAGGACTGACTTATGTTCCAAGCTTGAGTGCAATCACTACTGTGGAGTCACAGATTTGAGCTAGTTAAAATTTAATGTGTTAGAGGGCTGAACTTACCATCACTTCCCTTCACTTCTTCAACTTAGACAGCCATAATAAATTACTTCAGTCTTAATTTTTTTGTGTTTATAGTTATTGTCGTTACATCTGGAGTGACTTCTACTGAAATACTTGACAATAGTTTTCTGTGTTAATAAACTCATAAATTTATCGTACCTTTGAATTTCATTTCATAGCTAGTCTTCGCCGAGCATAATTAAGGAACCTGTGTGATTATTCCCACTCACTGACTCATTGAAGGGCCGAAAATTAGCTTCATCAACTCTGTTGAGCACATTTTAATTAATGTTGTTCCTTGAGGGAGAGATCCAAATAGATTGCTACCATCGTTCCTCACTCTCTTTAGTAGCGTGGTGCCGTGAGGGGGGGGGGGGGGGGGGCTTAGGGGGCTTTCGCAACCTATTGCTACTGTAAATAATACAGTTTTTTGTACGCTATAGCCGTTTTCCTTTTCATTACGTTAAACTTATCTGTAGGCCCCGTACCTCTCTTTGCACTTTACAGTCTGCGTAGATTATTCTGACCTTTTCGATGCTACATTCGATTGCGTTGTAACACGTTTTCTAGAAGCAAATGAATCAAAATGAATATCCACATTTTTTAAATTCTTGTTGGCCGCTATTAATACTTTACTGCATTCACGGCTCTGAAAGCAGGAGAGAAAACTCTCGTTTTTTCTGTCCATTTTATGTAAAAATATATTTGCTTTACGAATACTCAGAGAAAAAAAAAGAAATTCGATAGCTCCTGAATAAATAATTGTGAATAATTTTATTTTGGCGATCCCTGGTAACTGATTTTATGTCAGTTTCTGCAATATGGTGCCTCCTTTTTTTTACTGAATTTCTAATAATATGCACGTTTATTCGCACGCATGTCGTCATCGTACTGGTGACTAGTGCCTACGAATTCGTTAGCGTGCAGCAAGAACTCCATTACATCATAAAATTATGCAAATGGAAACGAATTAAAATTTCAGAGAAGTGGAATTTCAGTATAAACATGCAAGAGTTGGCATTTTAGTGTGACGTACACACTCAACGAGACAATGCACCAAGTGAATAAATAAAATATATACTCTGGCATATTCGAAACTACGTAATTTTTAAATGACCTTACTGTCCTCGTTAGTTTAGATACAGGTTCAAAACGGCACTCTAGGATCGTCTATCTTGTGCAGACTCCTTCATCTCTGTATTCCTCGGTGCTTTAAGATGTGTGCTGTCCATCGCTACCTTAACATAGTAAAGTTTTGCCATAAATTTCCCACCTTCTTAATTCGATCCTATAGCGGTTTATAGCCTATTCAACCTACCAGCATAATCTTCCGGATTCTTCTCTAGTGTGACATTTTCAGAGTTTCTACTCACTTCTTATCTGAACATAATATCGTTCACCTTTCACTTCAGAAGACAGAGCTACACTCCAGACAAATTTATTAAGAAAAAACTGATATTTGAATACTGGAACACTGATATTTGAATACTGGTACTTGAATATTTCTCTTTCTTACAAATGCATTTCCTTTTTGTTATTCCTATTTTGCATTTTATATACTATTTAATTCAGTCATAATTATTTACTTTGCTGCTCATACAGTAAAACTCACCATTTAGTGACAAATTATTTTAGAAAATTCTAAGTAATATTTCAGCTTCTTTAAAAGTTTAAATATTTCTATTTTTTGAATCCGTTGCCTTCCTGTACTCCGTTTGTGTTTTATATCTTCCTCATTGCTGTTATCGTCAGCTGTTTTCGTGTTCAGGTAGTGAAACTCACCTATGCGGTGTAGTGTCTCATTTTGTAATCAAATTCCCTCAGAATAGCCCGGTTTAATTCGGCTACACTCATTGACCATTGTTTTACTTTTGGTATGTTCATCTTAAAATCTATCCACTGTCGGTAGCTCAGTGGTATCCTGGAGCATATTGATCATCTACGGACGGAATAGAGGGGGAACCCCTCCCAACAGAAGAGAAGACGACTCAGACGCTCCGCTACGGCAGTTGTAGGATCTTTCTTTGTAATGAAACAAAAATAAATCTATAAATACAATACCAAATGAAAATAAAAAAAAAACAAAAAAAATTCAAAATGTTCTAATATTGAAGAAATAAATAAATAAATAAAAACATCGACAAACCTACTACATCCTCTTCCTGATCCTTCTATCCTCGAACTCGAACACGTTGCCTGGGCGTGGCGGCGGGATGGCCAGGCTTCGGGTGTCAACCCCTGCCCTACCCGTCGTCCCGTCATTCTGCTCCTGCAGCGGTTCCTTTGGAAAAAAGAAGAGTGCTCAGAATGTCAATACTAAGGGCCAGGGTTCGATTCCCGGCTGGATCGGAGATTTTATCCGCTCAGGAACTGGGTGTTGTGTTGTCCTAATCATCATCATCATTTCATACCCATCGCCACGCAAGTCGCCGAAGTGGCGTCATATCGATAGACTTGCACCAGGCGAACGGTCTACACGACGAGAGGCCCTAGTGACACGACATTTACATTTCAAGTCACTAGCCATTCCGTTCTTTTTATCATCCGGTCCTTTGCCGTACCTGAAAATGCCACTGGTAAACCTTCAACATTTTATTTCTTCTCTCTTACCTTTCATTCCCATTTCGAATTTCACCTTGGCTTCTCTTATTGCTAGTTCACCGTAAATATTAAGTAACACTCATTCCCTTCTGAAGTATTATCTCCCTTACTGTAGTGTGGTTCTGTCCATCTTGCAGACAGCCATTTCCTCGCTGTATTTATTGCTGCTACCCAAATGCGAATATAGATTTTGATTCTGGGGATCATCGTTCCTAGGATCACAGTTTGTTATTTTTGTTACCTTCTCACTCCCCCTCTTTCTTCTACTGACATATATAACATGCTATGACTCTCATTTTTAATCTTCCATAAAGACATAGGATTTTAATAATAATTTGTTTACATCGGCGCTTAATACATATATTTAGCATAACTTCCATGAAATTAAAAGGCGTTTTCGAGATGCTTAGTTCTCATGTAAATGTCACAACTCTCTCCATATCCTCACCTTGGACACGAACTCTCTACTAGCTCCAGATCTTGGAAGAATCTATTCCATCAACATCGTCAAAAACTTCCTCTAAATCAACGAACACTTTAAACGTAGGTTTGTGTTACGTTTGCCCTGTCGTTGCAAGTTCGTGAGGTTAGCATTGCCACCTAGGTTCCTAAATTTCACTGTTATTTCCCCACATCGGCATCTACCAGGCTTCATTTGTTTTTGCATTCTTCTGTGAAAGGGTCCAGAATATAAGATTTCACTTGTATTTTATTAAAATTGCAAAGCTTTTTGTGTCTTATTCGCACGAAGAAGGATCTTATGATTTGTATACGAAATGGTCGAAAGCTCACACACTTCAGTTTTGCATAAGCACTGTAAACACACATCTGCCAAAGATGACCATCTGTGATATAAAAGGCTCCAATAGCGGGAACGGTACACACTCTGTCCACATTACGTTATGTGTGAGGTCTGTGTGAGCCCTTTTGCAAGCATTGGCCGGTAGAATTCGAATAAAGGAGAGTAGGAATGCTTTTTTAAGATGCGGAAGTTCAGTTGTTCGGAGGCACATGTTTGTGAGAGACTAGACAGTCAAACTGGTCTTGGTGAATTCAGAGCCATAGTTTGTTTGGTGAGGTCGCTCGAATGCAGCTTACCTTGCTCCTTTCAAGAATTTAATGCCTATTTTTTTCTCCGTGGAGTATTTAGGAACCTCCTCTGCCATGGTTTCCCTTTCCAGATCGAAATGGCCTTCAACCGACTGATTTATTAAATTTGCTATTATTTCAACTCTTTAATAATGCTAAGAATTATAAGTTCATTGCTTTTGTCGTCTTAAGGTATGTTATTGAATACTGTAGCGTTACATGTTTAATACTGGAATTATTATGGAACTGCTTTGTATGGATGCACGTGGGCTGTCTTAAATCCATAAGTGCTCCATTCCATATTCTTACTAGCGATTTATTTTCATAATGTTTCCTACACCTAGACTAAATATTCTGGAGAGAAGGAGAGCTTTTGAAAATAGATTTTGTGTCCCACTATTGTAGGCAACATTTCCCTGTCTTTGTTTAGTCGGTATGGGTACTTGGGAATTGTGGGAGCTAAATTCTGTCGCAAAATGGCTGCTCTTTGTGAGGAAGTGTAAGTTTATCTCATTATAGCCATAGATCTTTGAGAAGTGGATGAATGAAATGTCACAGGCCCCCATGTGTCCTGGTGGTAACATTTCGATGTGTGGTCCATGTGTATATGTAACGTTCGTATTTGTTCTCATTAATCATTATGTAAACTCAATTTTTTTAAAATTTGTAGATCATCAATTAAATATATTGATAATAAAATGATTAAAAATATTGATAATAAATATATTGATAATAAATAATAAATAACTTAACTCAATTGAGGCATTTTAAAGTGCTGTAAGCTCTGAACTTTTCATTTTCATTGACAAAAGGAAAGATTTATTTCATTTCGAAACATTGCGGGACACCAACTGCGTTTATGCCACATCTCTGGCTACATTCTATTACATTTTGTAGTTATGTTTTAACGTGTGTTAGATGACGATCACTTTGGCTTGAGGAAAGGTAGTTCTGACATTGCGGTTGATAATGGAAGGAAGACTAAGGAAAAATCAAGACACACATACGATTCGTTGAAATACAAAAAGAGTTCGACAATGTCAAATGATGCCAGATATTCGAAGCACTGAGAAAATAGTGGTAATCAATAGGGGAAAAGCGTAATATACAATATGTGTAAGACCAAGATCGAAGTGCAAGGATTATAAGGATGTAAGAAATGGCTGGAGTCTTTCGCCCCTACTGTTCAGTCTGTACATCGAAGAAGCATTGATGCAAATAAAAGAAATGTTCTAGAGTGGAATTAAAATTCACGGTGGAAGGATATCAGTGCTAAGATCCGCTCATGACATTACTATACTCAGTGAAAGTGGGGAATAGTTATACGAAATGTTGAATGGAACGAAATTCCTAATGAGTACTGAATATGTATTGAGACTAAATCGAAGAAAGATGAAAGTAATGAGAAGTAGCAGAAATGAGAACAGCGAGAAACTTAACAACAGAATTGAAGGTAAAGAAGTAGATGAAATTAAGGAATTCTGTTACCTCCACCCATGAACCATGGACCTTGTCGTTGGTGGGGGAGACTTGCGTGCTTCAGCGATACAGATAGCCGTACCGTAGGTGCAACCACAACGGAGGAGTATCTGTTGAGAGGCCAGACAAACGTGTGGTTCCTGAAGAGGGGCAGCAGCCTTTTCAGTAGTTGCAGAAGCAACAGTCTGGATGATTGACTGATCTGGCCTTGTAACACTAACCAAAACAGCCTTGTTGTGCTGGTACTGCGAACGGTTGAAAGCAAGGGGAAACTACAGCCGTAATTTTTCCCGAGGGCATGCAGCTTTACTGTATGGTTAACGATGATGGCGTCCTCTTGGGTAAAATATTCCGGAGGAAAAATAGTCCCCCATTCGGATCTTCGGGCGGGGACTACTCAAGAGGACGTCGTTATCAGGAGAAAGAAAACTGGCATTCTACGGATCGGAGCGTGGAATGTCAGATCCCTTAATCGGGCAGGTAGGTTACAAAATTTAAAAAGGGAAATGGATCGGTTAAAGTTAGATATAGTGGGAATTAGTGAAGTTCGCTGGCAGGAGGAACATGACTTTTGGTCAGGTGATTACAGGGTTATAAATACAAAGTCAGATAGGGGTAATGCAGGAGTGGGTTTAATAATGAATAAAAAAGTAGGAATGCGGGTAAGCTACTACAAACAGCGTAGTGAACGCATAAATGTGGCCAAGATAGACACGAAGCCCACGCCTACTACAGTAGTACAAGTTTATATGCCAACTAGCTCTGCAGATGACGAAGTAATTGAAGAAATGTATGATGAAATAAAAGAAATTATTCAGATAGTGAGGGGAGACGAAAATTTAATAGTCATGGGTGACTGTAATTCGAGAGTAGGAAAAGGGAGAGAAAGAAACGTAGTAGGTGAATATGGATTTGGGGGGGGGGGGGGGAGAAATGAAAGAGGAAGACGCCTGGTAGAATTTTGCACAGAGCATAACTTAACCACTGCTAACACTTGGTTCAAGCATCATGAAAGACGGCTATATACATGGAAGAAGCCTGGAGATACTAGAAGGTATCAGATAGATTATATAATGGTAAGACAGAGATTTAGGAACCAGGTTTTAAATTGTAAGACATTTCTAGGGGCAGATGGGACTCTGACCACAATCTATTGGTTATGAACTGTAGATTAAAACTGAAGAAACTGCAAAAAGGTGGGAATTTAAGGAGATGGGACATGGATGAACTGACTAAACCAGAGGTTGTACAGAGTTTCAAGGAGAGCATAAGGGAACAATTTACAGGAATGGGGGAAGGAAATACAGTAGAAGAAGAATGGGTAGCTTTGAGGGATGAAGTAGTGAAGGCAGCAGAGGATCAAGTAGGTAAAAAGACGAGGGCTAGTAGAAATCCTTGGCTAATACAGAAGGAATATTGAATTTAATTGATGAAAGGAGAAAATATAAAAATGCAGTAAATGAAGCAGGCAAAAAGGAATACAAACGTCTCAAAAATGAGATCGACAGGAAGTGCAAAATGGCTAAGCAGGGATGGCTAGAGGTCAAATGTAAGGATGTAAAGGCTTATCTCACTAGGGGTAAGATGGATACTGCCTACAGGAAAATTAAAGAGACCTTTGGAGAGAAGAGAACCACTTGTATGAATATCAGGAACTCAGACGGAAACCTAGTTATAAGCAAAAAGGGAAAGCAGAAAGGTGGAAGGAATATATAGAGGGTCCATACGAGGGCGATGTACTTGAGGACAATATTACGGAAATGGAAGAGGATGTAGATGAAGATGAAATGGGAGATATGATACTGCATGAAGAGTTTGACAGATCACTGAAAGACCTGAGTCGAAACAAGGCCCCGGGAGTAGATAACATTCCATTAGAACTACTGACAGCCTTGGGAGAGCCAGTCCTGACAAAACTCTACCATCTGGTGAGCAAGATGTATGAGACAGGCGAAATACCCTCAGACTTCAAGAAGAATATAATAATTCCAATCCCAAAGAAAGCAGATGTTGACAGATGTGAAAATTACCGAACTATCAGTTTAATAAGTCACGGCTGCAAAATACTAACGCGAATTCTTTACAGACGAATGGAAAAACTAGTAGAAGCCGACCTCGGGGAAGATCAGTTTGGATTCTGTAGAAATATTGGAACACGTGAGGCAATACTGAGCGTACGACATATTTTGGAAGCTAGATTAAGGAAAGGCAAACCTACTTTTCTAGCATTTGTAGACTTAGAGAAAGCTTTTGACAATGTTGTCTGGAATACTCTCTTTCAGCTTCTGAAGGTGGCAGGGGTAAAATACAGGGAGCGAAAGGCTATTTACAATTTGTACAGAAACCAGATGGCAGTTGTAAGAGTCGAGAGACTTGAAAGGGAAGCAGTGGCTGGGAAGGGAGTAAGACAGGTTTGTAGCCTGTCCCCGATGTTATTCAATCTGTATATTGAGCAAGCAGTGAAGGAAACAAAAGAAAAATTCCGAGTAGGTATCAAAATCCAAGGAGAAGAAATAAAAACCTTGAGGTTTGCGATGACATTGTAATTGTGTCAGAGACAGCAAAGGACTTGGAAGAGCAGTTGAACGGAATGGATAGCGTCTTGAAAGGAGGATATAAGATGAACATCAACAGAAGCAAAACGAGGGTAATGGAATGTAGTCGAATTAAATCGGAGATGCTGAGGGTATTAGATTAGGATATGAGACACTTAAAGTAGTAAAGGAGTTTTGCTATTTGGGGAGCAAAATAACTGATGATGGTCGAAGTAGAGAAGATATAAAATGTAGACTGGCAATGGCAAGGAAAGCATTTCTGAAGAAGAGAAATTTATTAACATCGAGTATAGATTTTAGTGTCAGGAAGGCGTTTCTGAAAGTATTTGTATGGAGTGTAGCCATGTACGGATGTGAAGCATGGACGATAAATAGCTTAGACAAGAAGAGAATAGAAGCTTTCGAAATGTGGTGCTACAGAAGAATGTTGAAGATTAGATTGGTAGATCACATAACTAATGAGGAGGTGTTGAATAGGATTGGGGAGAAGAGAAGTTTGTGGCACAACTTGACTAGAAGAAGGGATCGGTTGGTAGGACATGTTCTGAGGCATCACGGGATCATCAATTTAGCATTGTAGGGCAGCGTGGAGGGTAAAAATCGTAGTGGGAGACCAAGAGATGAATACACCAAGCAGATTCAGAAGGATGTAGGTTGCGGTGGGTACTGGGAGATGAAGAAGCTTGCACAGGATAGAGTAGCATGGAGAGCTGCATCAAACCAGTCTCAGGACTGAAAACCACAACAACAACAACTGTTACCTAGTAAGCATAATATTCCGTAATGGCCGGAGGCAGGAGGACATAAAAAGCAGACTATTAGAGGCAAATACGGCATTCCTGACCAAGAGAACGAAGGTAGTATGAAACCGAGACCTTGAGGAAGAAATTTGTGAGAATGTACTTTTGGAGCAGAACATTGCGTGGTAGTGAAACATGGAATATGGGGAAACGGAGAAGCAGAGAATCGAAGCATTCGGGATATAGTGCAACAGAAGGATGTCGATAATTAGGACGCCTGAAAATTCAAGGAAAGAGGTGGTTCTCCGAAAAAACCGCTACTAAAGCAATGTATTGAAAACACTGACGAACAGAAGGAACAGGATGGCAGGACATCCGTTGGACATCCGGGAATAGCTTCCATGATACTACAGGGAGCTATAGAGGTAACAGCTGTTGAGGAAAGCAGAGATTCAAATACACCGAGAAGGTTGCAAGTACTTCTCTGAGATGGAGAGGTTAGCACAACAGAGCAATTCATGGCGGGCCGCACAAAACCAGCCAGGAGACTGATGACTAAAGAAAAACAAAAGGATAGCTTCATGTCCGTGTGAGATGTGTACCTCTGACGCAATGTGACAGATGGTCTCTTACTGTGCGAACGGTGAGATGACTAGGAGCTGTATCGTTCTGGAACCTATACAGATAGTGGGGATTCACGAGACTCGGTGCGAAGGAGTGTAACTTCTAACACATACACCTCCAACCGGTGTACAGACGTTACTTGCGCTGACAGTCCGTTAATAATAATTTCAATAACTCTCAATTCAGGTAAAAACCAATTGCAAATTTCAATTAATATCGATGCTCGTTTGTAGTTACCAAGAACCAATCACAAGCGGACTATGAGCGGACAGGCGCGGAACAACATAGCTCATTACAAGTCTAAGATCGGTTTCGGTGGATGTCATTCAAATAATTGTGCTATCTTGTGTTAATCTAAAGAGTGTACAACTGATTCCCGGGGAGGCAACAAGTGATTTAGTGTGTATAGTGTGATTTCACTTGAAGACAGAACCAGTTGTTGAAAGTTGCCTCGGAAAACAAATATGTTGGTTCTCGTGTGAATTCTAATATAGAGCGGAGCATTTTGTCATGATTTTTTACGGCACTCTGGCAATAATCACTATCCGGGACTTTGCCATTAGTATTAGTGAATCGTTTTTTGTGGCACTGTGAATGATAGAAAATCAAGTCACTCCCAATATTTTGGTACTTCATTTGCTAGCAGCTCTGAGGTTATTCCCATTTGCCACTTCGTCACGAGCTCTGTATTGCATGCACGTTGGAGTCTCCGGCCATCGGAGAAGAAACCAATCGGGACGACAGCTGCGAGTTATCTTCAGTAGGTAAGAGGTAACCACGTTTTTTCCGGTTGAGTTAGGACCGTGAGTGCGGATGTTGCATTCAGAAACCCGCCGTGTTTCTTGCATCTGGTACATCTTTTGCTGGGAAGTGTTACATTTAGGAACCTGTCACATATCATTTGAGAGTTACAGTTTGCACTTTCGATGAAACTGCTTGTAGTCTGAACACTGAATTTCAAAACCGTTACTCTTGGTGGCCTCTGTAACTCCACTATCGGCTTTCCTCGAATGGGAAAACCCCGTTAAACAGGGGTTGATTTTAAAAGGATGTAGTTACCATCATTAAACTGTAAACGTGGTAGTGGAGAAGAGAACCAAAATGTTTACTGCACACGTCTACTATGGTAGTTGCGGTACGAGTGCTGCGTTTATAATGATTATGAGTAAAATACTGAGCTCAGATTAAAATATTTACGGTGGGATTTTAAGAAGTAACGATTCGTTTTCGTAATGTACCAAGTTCATGAAAAGATGTATAATTCGTTTTGGGACCTAGTATCTTGTTCAAGAGTATATGCAGTTGGGTTCTTTCATCTTTGCTGCATTAAATACACTGAAGAGCCAAAGAAGCAGGAACACCTGTCTAATATCGTTAGGGCCCCGCGAGCATGCATAAGTGCCGTAGCCCGACGTGGCATGGACTCGACTAACATCTGAAGTAGTGCTGGAGGGAACTGAAACTATGAATCATGTAGGGCTGCCCATAAATCCGAAAGAGTACGAGAGGGCGGAAATCTCTTTTGAACTGCACGTTGCAAGGCATCCCAGGTTTTCTCAGTAACTTTCATGTCTGGGGAGTTTGGTGGTCAGCGGAAGTGTTGAAACTGAGAAGAGTGTTGCTGGAGCCACTCAGTAGCAATTCCGGACGTGTGAAGTTCCTGCTGGAATTGCCCAAGTCCATCGGAATCCACAATGGCCACGAATGGATGCAAGTGATCTGACAGGATGCTTACGTGTCGCTTGTCAGAGTCGTATCCAGACGTATCAGGGGTCCCATTTCAATGCAACTGCACGCAGCACACATCATTACATAGCCTCCAGACGCTTGAACAGTCCCCTGCTGACATGTGGCATGGATTCATGAGGTTGTCTCCATACCCGTACACGTCCATGCGCTCGATAAAACTTGGAACGAGAAGCTCAACATGTTTCCAGTCATCAACAGCGCAATGTCAGTGCTGTCGGGCCCAGGCGAGGCGTAAGGCTTTGTGACATACAGTTATCAAGGATACACGAATGGGCCTTCGGCTCCGAATGCCCATATCGATGATGTTCGTTGAATGGTTCGCACACTGACACTTGTTGATGGTCCAGCAGTGAAATCTGCAGCAGTTTGCTGAAGGGTTGTATTTATGCCACGTTGAACTATTCCCTTCCGTCGTCGTTGGTTCCATTCTTGCAGGATCATTTTCCGGCCGCAGCGATGAAGGAAATTTGATGTTTTACCAGATTCCTGATATTCATGTTACACTCCTGAAATGGTCGTACGAGAAACAACCACTTCATCGCTACCTCTGAGATGCTTTGTCGCATAGCTCGTGCACCTACTATAACACCACGTTCAGACTCAGTTAAATCTTGATAAACTGCCATTCTAGCAGCAGTAACCGATGTAACAACTGCGACAGATATTTTTCGTCTTATGTAGTCGTTGCCAACCGCAGCGTTGTATTCTGCCTGTTTGCATATCTATGTATTTGAATACGCATGCCTATACCAGTTTCTTTGGCACTTCAGTGTCTTACTAAATGAGTCCTTTGTTTTGTTGGTCAGATAGCAATAACATGGATTCTTTTTCGGATTAGCACTTTTATGTAGGTAATTCTGGATGTTCAATGGGCCTGTCAGAAAGCATACCCATTCAGATGCGTCCTTTTGTGTTGAGAAAAGTATAACCTGTCATTAATGACCTCCATCGTAAAGAACGTTAATGGACAAGTTCGTTGACTTGACACATTACGCAGTATATCCTCGAAAAACTTCATAAATACTCTAACTGTATAATATCCATTGTGATTTATTTGTTCAAATAAGTCATCGTTTTTAGACATGCCTAAAGAAAAGATTTGTTTTTAAAATTATAAAACCTATCTAAAATTTTATTCTTAAAAGTGCATCAAAGTGTACACAACATATTTTTATCTCAATTTTGTTGTGAAACTTCCCAAAAACACCAATCTAAAAATTCAACTGCTTCGGTTCAGAATGTCTATTTTTTTTCTTTTTTTTGTCTTGACTGGTTTGATGCGGCCCGCCACAAATTCTTCTCCTTTGCCAAAGACTTGATCTCAGATAACCACTTGGAACCTACCTACTCAATTATTTGCTGAAATATTCCAGTCTCTGTCTTCCTCTAATATTTTTACCGTCTGCAGTTCGCTCTACTACCAGGGAACTTACTCCCTGATAACATATGACCTACCATTTCATCCCTTCCTCTCGTCGGTGTTTTCAATATATATTCCTTTCCTCGACGATTCTTAGAAGAACCTCCTCATACTTTACGTTATGAGTCGCCCTAATTTTCAACATTCTTCTGTAGCACTTCATCTCAAATGCTTAGATTCTCTCCTCTCCGGCTTCCCACATTTCCATACTTCACCATCATTCAATGCTGTGCTCCAAAGGTATATTCGCAGAAATTTCTTCCCCGATGTCACGGTTTCATTCCAGCAGCCTTCTCTTGGCCAGGAATGTCCTTTCTGCCTGTGCTAGTCTGCTTTTTATGGCCTTATACCTCATTCCGATATGGAATACTTGGTTGCCTAGGTAGCAGAATTCCTTGACTTCGTCTACTTCGTGATCACCAAACCTGATGTGCAGTTTATGGACGTTCTTATTTCTGCTGCTTCTCATTACTTTCGTCTTTCTTCCATTTTCCTCTCAATTCATATTCTACACATATTTAACTGTTGATACCAGTCAGAAGACCCTGTAATTCTTCTTCACTTTCAGTACGAATAGCAATGTCATCAGAGAATCTTGTCATTGATCATCTTTCACCTTGAATTTTAAGCCCACTCTTCAAACATTCTTTTATTTCCGTCATTGGTTCTTCAATGTATGGATTGAATATTAGGGGCGAAAGACTACATTCCTGTCTTACACCCTTCTTAATCCGAGCACTTCGTTGTTCGTCTCCCGTTCCTATTGTTCCCTCTTCTTACATACAGCATATATTACCCATCTCTTCCTACAGCTACCCCTATTTTGCCCAGAATTTCCAGCATCTTGCACACTTTTACATTGTCGAACGCTTCTTCCAGGTCTACAGATCCTATGAGTGTGTCTTCATTTTTTTTTTCATTCTTATTTCCATCATCAACCGTAATTTTAGAAATGCCTCTCTGATGCGTTTACCTTTCCTAAAGCCAAACTGATAATCATATAACACATTCTCAATTTCCATTTACATCCTTCTGTAGATTATTCTTGTCAGCATGAGCTATTTGACTTATTGTACGATAATTCTTTCACTTATCGGTTCTTAGATTCTTCGGAATTATGTGGATGATATTTTTCTGAAAGTGAGATGGTATGTCGCCAGACTCATAATGTCTACACACCAACGTGAATAGTCGATTTGTTGCCAGTTCTCCCAACGATTCTAGAAATTCTGATTGAATGTTATCCATCCGTTCTGCCGTATTCGATCTTAAGTCTTCCAAATCTGTTTTAAGCGCTGATTCTAATTCTGGAACCCCTCTCTGTTATACACCGACTCCACATTCCTAATCCGTCACGTTATCAGACAAGTCTTCTCCCCAAGACAGGCTTTCAATGTACTCTTTCCACCTATCGGCTTTCTCCTCTGCGTTTAACACTGAAATTCCCACTGGAGTCTTAATGTTACCACCCTTGCTTTAAACATAGGCGAAAGTTGGTTTGAGTTTTCTACATGCAGAGACAGTCCTTCCGATACTCATTTCTTATTCAATTTCTTCACATAACTCCTGCAGCCATTTCACCCATACTCCTTTACACTTTCTGCTTATTTCATTCCTCAGTGACTCGTATTTCTGTGTTCCTGAATTTCCCTGAATATTTTTGTATTTCCGTCTTTCATTGATCAACTGAAGTATTTCTTGTGTTACCCATGGTTTCTTTGGAGCTACCTTCTTTGTATTTATGTTTCTCTTTCCAACTTCTGTGATTAGCCTTTTTAGAGATGTCCATTCCTCTTCAGCTGTATTACTTACAGTATGTACAGCCACAGCAAACTTCATGTGTACTTCCTCATCCTTTAGTACTTCAATATCACATTTCTTTGTGCATTGATTTTCCTGACAGGTCTCTTTTAAACTTCAGCCTACTCTTCGTCACTGCTGAATTGTTGTGTGAGTCTATATCTTCTCCTTGGTACGAGTTACAATGTAATATATGATCTTCCAATCTCTGCCTGACTATAACGTTATATAAGTGAAATCTTTCCTCATCTCCCGGTCTTTTACAAGCTTACCTACACCTATTGTGATTCCTGAGCAGAGTTTTCGCTATTACTAGCTGAAATCTATTGCACAACTCAATTAGTATTTCTCCTCCCTCATTCCCAGTACCAAGAACATATTGTCACATATCCACTTCCGCTACTCCTTCCCATACTTTCGCATTCCTGCGCCCCATGAATACTAGATTTTCATCTTCATTTATGTACTTAATCACCAATCCTCGTGTACCTCTCTATACGGCTTGCGACGTCGGCATACATGCTCAAAGTATCGTTGTCGGTGTAGGTTTGTTGTTCATCCTGATAAAAACAGCTCTACCACTGAATTGTTTCCAACCTTCCTGTTCGTAACGAATCCTATTCCCGTTCTACCATTTTCTCCTGCTGTTGATATTACACTATATTCACCTGACCATAAATCCTTGTCATCTCTCCATTTCGCTTCACTGACCCCAACTATATCTTGATTGGGGCCTATATTTGGATCGACTATTAGCATTTCCCTTCTCAGGTTTTCTAGGTTCCTTACCACCTTCAAACCTCTAACATTACGTGCCCCGACTTTTAAAACGTTATCCTGTTGTTGGTTATTCAATCCTTTTCTCATGGTCTACACTCCCTTGGCAGTCCTCTGCCAGAGATCTGGAAGCCTGGAATTTCTTGCCAATGAAGGGATCATCATGACATTTTTCAATTACACGCCACATGTCCTTTGGATACCCATTGTTTGTCTTTAATGTAGTGGCTTCCATTTCCTTCTCTATCGCCATTCGGTTGATCATGGATGACTCTTCCGCTTTTAATTGAAAACTCTTTCACAAAGTCGTTAGCAGAGTGAGGGTGACTTCTTATGCCGAAAGTCTTCGGCCGCCATTGATGATGATTCGTATTAAAAATTTAGGCGGTGACGGGATTCAAACCCGGGACCAAGGAGGTTTTGACTACCAATCAATGGCGCTAACCGCTCTTTAATTATTAATTCCACTGAGATAAAACCGACGCCGTGAAGAGGAGGAAGCGGCTAGTCACTACACTCGATGAGACTATCGGTGCGAAGTTTAATGGGGAAGAACGTTGCGATCACTAGAGAAAAACCGGTTCTGAGAGTGAAAAAGCGCGTTGGTAGCATTGCTGTATGGAAGTTGCTCAGTTCAAGGAAAAAATAGTGGAAGTAAAAGAAATGCGGCAGGACGTCCGAAAGGTGGACAGGGGCTGACAGAGATCCTGGTGCAAAGGCCTCCAGCAGGAGGATGGTAAGGCACGTAGGACAACGGCGCCACAGCAGCATTTTAGAGCTAACGAAAAGTGCAATCGCTCTGTCAGGGACATGATACAGTCCTAAATCTGCTCAGCACAGTGTGACGGTGAGCGTCTAGTACCTTACCTTGAACAGCAACCCGAGGGAAACATATGAACCCTACGCCGCTAACAGGTGGCGGCCAATGGATGGCAGCACAGGAATTATCTGATCTGTGATCCACGTGGGGAATACTTGAAGCCAAATATTCATTTACGTTTTTTGTCTGTTGCAGAAGATCGAGGACTCTTAGTACGTACAGTAGTCGCTGGCACATGAGGGCAATCGCGTGCTATAGATCGTCTGTGAAGTCGATTCCTAAGCATCGGATAGTGGCAGCTACATGCAATGGAGAGGCGCTTTCTCAAGGAAGTTCTGCACCTATAGCAGAAGATGCGTCATAGATGGTAACCCATGCCAGTGACGCACGAACTCCGCACCGCTACGAAGAACGATGACGAGGTCGTCCCATAAGCAGTGCACCTGAATACACGGCCGCTGAGAGACGTCCAAACAGGCATCGATGGAGCAACTGTCTCATGGTGAAAAAATACAACAGTGCAGGGAGCGGGCAGCCTTGATGCACCAAACGACAGATCAAGATGGGAGGAGTGAGACAGACATTGGCTAGTACATGGGACATGGCTCCACGAAGGAGATGCATTACGACATCGATTATCAGGGTATCCCATTTGCAGAGCACCCCTTCCAGATCAAACATCTGGCTGAAGACAAGCACTACCGAAAGTTCAGACACATGACGGGGATGAGCCAGAGTGTTTAAGTTCTGATAACAGCAGAGGGCAATACAGATGTTATTGGCACCTCCCAAAGAAGTTTGATAAGGGTAAACCACATACTAGGCCATCCGTTTAAGCTGTACAAACAACGGCCAGGAAAAGATCTTCGTGTCAATGTTTAGCAACGTCAAGGTGTGTTGATCACATACCCATGATGTACCTTGAGGTTTCTGGATGGGAATGAGGAGATCATCTAGGAAACCATGTGGGATGTGCACGAGAGGTGACGTACGGACCAACCACCGCATTAGGAGTCAAAATGTCCGATAAAACACTAGTAGGAGGGCGTCAGGGGCCAGGCAACTTGTTCGTAGGATTTGCCTGGATAGCATAGTCGACTTTGTCCTCCGTGATGTTGGCAAGCAGATCCATGTTGCATACCCAGAACCCGAAACAAAACAGGATCACTTGGCAGGGTGGGGACGTCATGCAGAGCACAGCATAATGTAATGTACGTGGAGCGCAAACCCCTTTAGTGTTGGGTATTTAAGTGCCTCCTATCAACCGTCGTGAGAAAATTAATGAAAATCCTCCGACAGTGGCGCAGTTCCACAATCACATGTAACATAGACAGTTGTACCAGGTTGAGTTGTGTGTGTGCCCCGACCACCCCTCTTTCAAGGTGATGTCGAAAGAGGGACGTGAGCTGTGCATTAGCACCATTCACTATCGTCTGACGCTCTGGGGAATACGGCATCGTAATACTTTCCTGGTGAACGGTGAAGTAGAAATCCGGTGTTCGTCGCTGCCCTGTCGCGACCTTCCTTCCAAAACCAATCAAAGCCTTTCAGATGTCAGGCTGTGTGCATAGGACCCACCATGACAAGGAAAACTGACAATCTGTCCACGTGGTCTCGATGAGTTGCCGGCAGTAGGGTGAAGTAGGAGAGATCGTGTTCTGTTTCCATGGTCCATGGCTCTACCGCACCTTTTGGCGGCAGAGGTTAATGGCAAAGAACATGCATCATGGTCAGAGAAAGTAACAGCCCAAACTTCTGCAGCCTGCACCTCACTGAAAGTATCGCAGGAGATATAAAAGCGGCAGAGGCGACTTGAAAAATGCCTAGTGAAATGTGTAAACCCCAGACAATCGCCATGAACAAGTTCCCAAAAGTCCAAAAGGTTGAAACGCTGGAAAATTGCCGCTAGCGCCGAGAATGGAGATTGACGTGCAGTTGGTCTTTGGGTGCCTGGGTGGAGTTGGCGTCGAGCCGGCCGGAGTGGCCGTGCGGTTCTGGGCGCTACAGTCTGGAGCCAAGCGACCGCTACGGTCGCAGGTTGGAATCCTGCCTCGGGCATGGATGTGTGTGATGTCCTTAAGTTAGTTCGGTTTAATTAGTTCTAAGTTCTAGGCGACTGATGGCCTCAGAAGTTAAGTCGCATAGTGCTCAGAGCCATTTTTTGAGTTGACGTCGCCTACCACGATCTATGCTTCCTGACGACCCAGAAAGAGAGACGTGATTGTGTCGGAGAAGAAAGTAAAACTATCGCGGCTGTGATTCGAACTAAATGGTGCACAGATGTTGATGATCGTAACATCACAAAATGTGAGAGCCATACCTCTGGTATCAGGGAGATAGGCAGTTGTCAGGTAGGAGGATCGTCACCCCACAAACAGTATGGGAAGTATGGGAGATGTGTGCTGTAAAACCACGGCGAGTGCTAAAGGTAGCAACATGCGTCTCCTGAAGGACGGCAACATCAATGTCCGCAGCATACAGCATTTCGTGGAGTAAAGCTAGTTTGGGGTGTGCGCGACTATTATTGACTTTGATAGTGGCTATGCGATAAGTGAGCCGTACACAACTCGTTCTCATGCCATTTATTGTTTGTCATCTCCTATTATGGTACTGCTGCCTCGTTTTCTTATTTCATTTACTGGCGTCACTAACTTCCTGTCTTACTTGCCCGTGAGCGGCAACAGCAGCGCGTTTCGATAAGTGCACTGTCGTACCATCTCTGGAGTGATCGTTAGGATTTCCAGGTCGTCGTGTGTGTGGCAGTCAGTTGGAGATGGACCAGGAGGGCAGTCGGGACGCAGCACCAGTATCAGTCGGGGACGGAGCCCCAGTGAGGTCCGCACAGCCAGTACCAGCGGGAATGATCGTTAGTTGGTCGTTCGGTTGGTCGTCTCATCGGCCGACGTATATATTGCCCTTTCACCGTTTCCGCCCCTGGGCAACCGGTCGGTTGGCGTGGAGCAGCAAGGAAGTCTCCGTCGTGCGTGCTCTGGCCGAGGCCGCTGATGGTGTGCACCCGCGGTTGGTGTGTGAGGTGCTGCCTGTGAGTGCTACGAAATTCGTCGTCCATCGATATTGGACATGAAAGTTGAGTCCTCACTTAGCCTACTATCAAGCCTCAACTGTTTACATTTCTTCGTTTGATCCTGTTTGTCACTTTTGGAACATTCCCGCAGGCAACAACGTGTGTGTATGCAAGTCGGCTGAGATTCCAGCCGGTCTTCCTGTGGAATTTAACTTAACTGAATTTATTCCCTGTCATTGAAGTTGACCAGCGGTATCTTCTGCGTTGTGGCCGTTGACCTCCGGTTACCTGCCCTGGTCGTTGACGTAATTTTCGGCAGTGTAATTTCCTCGTCGTGTTGTTTCTGCCCAGATCGGCGTGTAGTTCAACATCTGAGGTGTTGTTGGTCGTTGTGGGCGCCAATATTCTGTGTGTCATTGTATTCAGATCTTGTGGTCGTTTTGCTAGTTGCGTGGAGCGGAACTAAATGGTTCAAATGGCTCTGAGCACTATGGGACTTAACATCTATGGTCATCAGTCCCCTAGATCTTAGAACTACTTAAACCTAACTAACCTAAGGAAAGCACACAACACCCAGTCATCACGAGGGGAGCGGAACTGATTTTTTTGATTGGTCGCTCAGCTGTCTGTCGGTTGGGTTGCCTTCAGATTATGAAGTCATTGGCAAGGCTGCCTGTCTGACCTAAACGGGCGTTAGTGTTACAATGGCAGGCCACCCTTGGAGACATCTGAGCGCCGTTCCTTTTGTGTTACATAGTAATTTCCCTTTTTGGGGTTTATGTTTACGTACTCAGACGCGTTAATAAAAAATATTTCTAGAATAGGCTGCACAAAAAACTCAGCAGATGCTATGCAGTTTAAGGTGTAGCCAGTTGCCAGTCCGTAATATTTAAGCAAACAAGGTCATATACCGATTGGTTACATTCAAAATATATATCTACCAGCTTAACCAGCCTTGACGGAAGGAAGATAAATACCAAACTTTGCAAGGGGATATGTGATCAACTCCGGTAGTGGACAGGTTCTTAAACACTGCCATGCCTATGCCTCCCCGCCAAGGCGCTGGCACAATTAAAAGTTTCTGCCCGAATCACAAAGACATTCCAGTAACTCTGAAACATAGAAACACTAGCAGAATCTTTGACTCACTTACACATGGACAACTGTATTAATAGAGTGCAGACTTTAAAAACATCAACATAAAGTCATTTGATTTGCAAGAGACACAAATAAATGAGAAGATTTTCAAATAACGGCCACCATTTAACTAGGCCAAGGAAGTCTCACCATAATAATAAGTTTAAAATCTGTGAGTGCGTCGGTGAAAAAACAATTACAATGACTTACTCCATATCGGATACACAATACGAGGGAGCGGGTTCCACAGCTTCAACGCTTCTTCCAAATTTTGTTTCCAGCGAAGTCACAGAACTTGTGTCTCCAACCTGCCCATGTCGGCAAAACGCCCACAACGTGTAACGATCATCACACTCGTTCGGCAGCCGTTGCCAATCGTCTCCGCCGCGAATGGCACGAGATCTCGAGAGTTACCCGTAGAAAGCTAACAACCAACTCGTTTCGCCTGCGAAGCCGCAAGATAAGACACGCGAAAAGCAAAGATAACGCACCTCGACCACAATAAATGTCAACGATACATGAACAAAATAAAACTGGCGCCAGGTCGCCACGGCTAAGATAGGACTTCCAAGGTCAGTAGATTATGACACGATTCACTCCAGCATCTGTTATTGCCGGTCAAACTGAAGAAGCTCCGCAACAATATGACTTTTCTGGTGCTAATACGAACTGAGCAAATCACAATTTCTAAGGGGTATTGTAACAACAACAACGCTGTACTATTGTACATATAATTTTTTTTCTTCTGATTTTCGATAAGTTAGTGTAATCGATATTCTGATTTCATTTCTCATCTTTTCATGTCATTATGTTAAGGAAACTGTAAATAATTTTCGATGTGAATATTAATGGTTATGTCAAATGTCAAACAATATTGTAACAGAATTGAAATGTAAGAAACGTTGAATCTGTTGTAAGATGTTAAAGTTGTAATTGTGCGTCTGGTCCATACGTAGGCAATGTATTGGGATACGTAGAATGCAAAACCTCTGGTGAATACCCTGTCTGTAGGGGAGCGGTAAAAGGTGGATGGCAGGCCAGAGCGGGAAAATACACACGGGCACTGCACGGCATAACGGGCTCAGCAGTAGTAGTCGGAGTTGGGCATTGATCTGAGAAACACGTTCTGGATCGAGGAGGCTATCCTGGAAGACGAGGTTTCATTGAGCCTCGGATGTGCCGTTTCCGACGCCTATACAGCATGGCAATATTCCATAGGCACTAAATGGAAAAGTATTGCGACGCTAAGAAGAAGCAAAGTGCCGATACATCTAGAGCCATTGCTGTGATTGTATGTGTGCTCTGTGCCTCGCCATCTCGCCGCCTGCCGACCGCCGCATCGATACGAACAGGTTGAAACTTTTAGTACTGTATTCGTGTGGACCAGTGTTACTTTTGTTCCATACTGTTCAATAACAACTTAAATTTTACCAGAAGTGTCCTATCAGTTAATTATCCTCACAACTAACCTAGACAGGGTCCTCTCCACATGTTGTGCAATCCGAGTGTCCCGAAATGAAGATTCAAAGTTTATGTCAATAATAATTACCTGCAGACCTATCTATGTTAGAATGATGTTTAAAGAACTTTGTTGTTAATGAATATATAGGTAAATAACAAAGGTCTGACAAAGTTGGAGGATAATGTTGAAATTGGTTTAGTAATGAAGTTTAATTAAATGGTAGTTAAATGAGCAGGAAATAAGAAAAAAAAAGAGTAGTAACTCATATATTGGAAATCTTGTGTGCTTAATGATTTCAATAATCACAATTTCAGTACAGTGATCATAACAGTTTCAGCCCCCTCCCCCTTTTTTCTTCTCTATTCATTTGAATTGTAAAGTGTACTGAACTGATTTGACTAGCAAAGTTATAGTCAATATAAAACCAAAATTTATCAGTGTTTTACCTTTTTCTAAATTGACATTGTATGTTTGTTTCGAAAGTGCTATTTCTATGCCCGATTTTAATCAGATCAATAGACAGTACGAAGTTTGTAGTAAACATTATAGTGTATTGTTGTGTATTTATGGCTTGTTCATATTAGTACAGAAAGTGAAATTATTAGTTCAGTAGATTTTCTAGTTCAAAAATTTACCATATTATGCAGTGTTACTACGTGTTGTTATGCTCGAACGTACATCAACTTGTACAGGGAAGAAACTCAGTTAATGCCTAATTAGGCTGGCGACCGTATTATTAACAAATTGGTGACATATTCTCTGTAGTTTCTTGTCCGTCCTGACGTGTGGTTGCATTTCGGACTTGCTTGACGTATCATTGTTATTACTGAGTGGGTGTAAGTCTGATTTGCCTCCATTCAGGTACACGCGGTCAACATCTATACAAAAATCCTTTCTCTTAAGGTGAAGCCCGTCAACTTACCATAGTACAGGCTTTAAGGAGTATCGTGTGCACTAGCGCAGCGTTACAGTATGATCGATGGGTAACCGACTGGAGAATATCTACAGTATATTACTAAACGTGTAAAACGGTGCATGTTGCATAGTCCAGTTTCGGTTCGCATATAATCATATATACTATTTTACAACTTTGTATTTTTCTTTTACTGTCGGTACACCATCCCTTCCTTGTTTCTTAAGCAAAATTAATGATTGAAACATAATTTTCAAGATTTCTTTCAACACTATCGACGAAAATCACACAGGTAGTTTAAAACTGTTGTTTTCGTTTATAAAACTTAATTCTAAAGGCATCTTTATGAAGCTAATGTCGAAGGTGCCACCTATTGACAATCTAATTTTATTATTATGCACAAAAGTGATTGGAGTTAATTACCTTCTTTAAGATAGTGTAGTGTACTGCACAAATACACTGAATTATATCAATGTTCATCATCACAGAAAGGACCATTTACTTTTGTGTCTTATAACTTGATGTATTTAATTTTTAATCGTTATTGCTTTACAGGGTTTGCGACGTTACGTTACACGTCTGCTAATCTCAGTGCCATTAATCTACATACTTATTTTTATAACTAATTTTTTCATTACTATACAGGGTTTGCAACGTCACACTATACTTCTACTCTCATTACCATTAATTTGCATCAGCACTGCTACAAAACTTGGAAGTTTGTTATAAGTTCCTATGGGGTCGAGCTGCTGAGGTCATCGTTCCCTAGGATTGCACGGTACTTAATGTAACTTAAAATAACTTACTCTAAGGACAACAGACACACCCATACCCGAGGGAGGACTCCTGATGGGAGGAGGCCCGCGAACCGTGCCAAGGCGCCTCAACCACGCGGCGGTACTCCTAAACACTGTTATTGTAATGGCGGTAGTTTTATTAGCACCGTACTCAGTGCTACAGAAACCAATAAACAATATGTTCCTTCTATCTATTCAACGGCGATTCTATGTCCAAAACATTTTTATTGTACAACAGTTAATGTATATGTCATTTCCATTTTGTTTCCTGGGGTGGAAATGTTTTACCTCAGATCTGATTATATTGATCTTGAAGAAATAAACAACTTTCAGTTGCACCCCGTAGATTTTTGAACTCTTTAAATCCGTCCATTTTATCACATTATTAACTGATTTTAAAGAAGAATACTGCTACTAGGTTCATTTCTAATCCTAACGCTAATGTGGAATTAATTGATTAGTGGTAACTCACTTAGTCGGATACATTATCAGTGCTACATTTGTTGACTCCAATAAAACTGTACCTATATCCCGCACTAACCTCACATCTTCTGATCTAACCTTGGTCTTCCTAATGGTAAGAAAAACTTCTCAGTAAAAGTAGCCTACGCTATGACCGTTAATAATGCATTAGGTCTAACGCTTCAGAGGGCAAGATCGAATTTACCAGAACCTGTTCGTTCGCATGGGATTTACATGTGGCTTTTTCATGTATTCACAAATTTAGTGATATTTATTTTTGTGCTGAAGACACATACAGCCAAAAAGTAAACGATGATCACATTATAAGTAGTAGCATCCTTTCAAAGAAGTTTTGCAAAATTACGAAGCCTGAAAAGATAAAATTAATCTAACAAAGAAAAATATGTTTTTATTTGGTTTGCAATTAACCATGTTGTACAAATGTCGTTGATATGTTACAGTAAAAATATTATTTGTTACTACTATTAAAATATAGTTCCATTTTTAAGCAGTACTTGTATTTACTTATTTCGTGTAACGTTACGCGTATTTAGTCAAGATAATCGGCCGCCCAGTATTGGTGTGAGGTAAGATGAATTTTCTGTGCGACTAAAAACTAGCGGGCCCAGGTCTCAAGCCGCGCCACAGCAGTTCTACTTTTCGGCTAGGTGACCTGTACGAGCGAGTCCAGGTACAAAGACTAGCTGCATCACTGTAAACGGGGAAAATCTCACAGCTGGGAATTTGAACGACACGTGGATCACTTGAGAGACAGGCTTTCAGACAAACTGAAAGACGGCTTCTTACAGCTCTCTTAGTGTTTATAATAATGTACATCAGGTACTAAAGCAAATATGAATACATCAATGATCTCAGATAAATGACACACATCCAGTGACACAACAATACTTCAGTATCTTTAAAACTATGGAAGTTAATATTTTATAGTGAGTGAACACTAACACAGTCAACCTCTGAATTAACATCTTTTAATCGCTTCCCACAAGTTCAACAAACAGTATCTCATATTACATCATGCACTATAGGTACCATTCCTAAAAAGATACATATCTTTATCTATCTTATTTATTGGTTTATGACATCTTATATACCTGTTTCACTATTCGAACGTTTGTCAGAACATCGTGTCCACCACAAATACACAGAAAATGAGTACAGCATGAATACTTCATATTTTGTCATACTTATGTATTTAATTAATGAACAGTTAAATATTTTATGAGCAACTTTCTCAGATGTTGATTACAAGCGCTATTGTAAGACTGTGGTAAGTTAAAAATGATCAAATGAATGTCTAAGCGGACACCACAATTGAAAAGAGAACCAAAAGACATAAATAGTTGTTTAAACAATACTGAACGATAATCGTAGTCATTTAACGTGAGAGCACTTGCATAAGAATACCTGTTTATTTATTTATGAATCAACTACTTCTTGTATTTGTTGTAAATGGATGTAACCGAAAATTTGTAGCACTTCCTTTATTTAAATATTGTTATAATGTATTAGTTTAGTGTGGGAAACTTATCAAGACAATGCAAATAATGTCTAGAACGATATACTTTCGGTGAGGATGGCCTCAACCCACTGGAAAAGCAAATAGTGGTACAACACTACGGGAATGAAGTCGAGACTGGCACTTCTTGAGTGATGAGCTCAAGGGAGAGATTCTGAACACTTTGCATCGATTTCTTGAAGAAGGCAGAACTGCATAGGGTAATGTGCATGATTCAGTCATACAAGTGATTGATTATAGGTGATGAATGGCTACTACCACACTTTAACTTCTGAAAGGATTATATATTTCGATTGGTCTGAATGTGATCCCGAGTAGAACTCTGCCTTTCGTCACTTGCTTCGTGGCCTGAGGGTAGAAGGAGTTTATAAGACATGTGCCAATTTATAAATCGTCATGTTGAACTTAAAACTGTTTTGAGCTGGCGAATATATCGTTTATTGCGATTAGAAAATGGACGCATTTTTCACGTGGCTTTGTTGACTATTTCGTTTGGAGATTTTGCTACCATTCTCGTAACACTCTCAACGCAACTTTACTGCAATGATAACGGTAATTTCTGTCTGTATTTTAACTGAATATCTTAAGACCACTTCCACTTTATTTGAGATTTTCTCTCTTGGATAAAAATTATTTAAAGTAATTCTCTGGCGTCCACATGAATTGCAGGCGTTAAAATGGAACCCTTGATATGAAATTATTCTTTTAACTTTTATTTTGTTCTTGTGTGTATTTCATTAAGTAGCAGTTCTAGCCTGTGCATTTTGCAGATAGTATCCATATACACTACAGGGACCGGTTACGGGTGAGTAGCGTTGCATTAATAGTCAGTACTGGACCAGCATGGAGCAGCGAGTGTCTTCGGCTACTACCATGAAGAACAAATAAATCAAGATCACGCTAACAGCAGTTCAACGTGTATGCGAACAACATAATGTACAATCACGGTGGCAGACAAAATGGAAGCCATCGGATGACGGTGTAACTAAACACTAAACCCACCAGAGCGAAGAACTGTATTGGACACGAGTTCGAATTAGACGAGAAACGAGTGCAAGAACAATGGGTAAGCTGACAACAACAAATTGGATCCCTACCGTAATGGGAGCGGAGTGCGAACTAATATTGCCTCACGAACTGTGGGCTCTCGTCACAGTTCCATTCATGCCAGATACAACAAGGAACGTATTTACACAAAATGAATATCTCGTTGCATCGAGTAGTTGACGCGAACCGTTATTAGCTGTTTTCCATTTGCCCCTCACACGAGCTGGTGGTCACAATTTTAATCCGGAGCAATTACAACACATTTGTTACCGGCCACAGACCGCTACATTTCGCTTCACAATAGTGTGTTCCTGTCCTCAATATTCTTAACACACTTATGAATGATTTCCATATTGTAAATCCATATTACATATTATTATTGCGTCTCTGGTGAATGAAAATTTGTTCTTCAGTATATGTCATTTAGTCTCAGACCACTCGTTGAGAAATAAACACACTAAAATCTGCAAAGACGCACCATTTCCACACAAATAGAAATGCAATATAAAAGACAACACACACAGCTAAGAAACACACAGAAAACACACACACAGATACGCACACACACACACACACACACACACACACACACACACACACAAACACACACACACACACACAGCAATCACACACACACACATACACACAAAGATAAAATGCAAATAAAATTCAAATTTGGCGCCAAACTTTCTGGTTAACAAATGAACACTGACTGTTCTAGGACACATAACAAACCACAATCACACTGTGTTCTGGTGTAGTGAAAAGCGTTTTACTACGGTATTTGTGGAAAATACTTGTTACAGGTACGTATGCATCACATTATCTCACCATGATGCGGAGAATGGCAGTGCTTGCCACACTAAAACGTAAGTAAATACGAAAACAGGCGCAAAAACATCGCGTAAAACTAAATTACACTCTATAAGATAGGTTAACTCTCGGAAAAAACCCTTCTCATCAACATCGTTTGGCCGCAGATGACAAGCTACCTGTAATAATTAAAACAAAAGTGGTCCAGAAAATTCATGCTCACCAAATGTAAAGGTATTTAAAAAAAGAAACGATCTGTTGTTTGAACTGAAAATGCACATAATTTTATAATCATGTAACAACAATGTTCACATTGCAGAATAATTAAAAAGGAAGGCCCACTGATGATGGCACAGTGGTGCCGAAACATGTTTGGGTACTGAGAAAAACGGTGTCTTGCGTAACTGGCGGACATAAAATCCCAAAAATTTTAACTGCAAACACGGCCAATACAAGGAGCTGCAAATCAAAAAATGGAGAGATAATTTACTTTTCGAGGCACTGGCTCATTTCGTTGACGTGTGTATAAGTTTCACACTTACTACAAAGAGTGTAATGTTGTTGACTGATGCTGATGTAAAAGAGAAAGCACACGTTTCTAGTATGTATGGGAATTGGATATACGTTCTGATCTCCCACTTCCCTGGCTCTGTCCACCTTCTTCTCACCCATTGTCCATCTTCTACTTCTTCCCCCTCTCTCTGACAATCTTCTTCTTCGTCTCCCCCTCTCGCGGTCCATCACCACTTCCTTCCCTTTCTCTGTCCATCTCCTCCTGCCCCTCTCTCTATCCATCACTTCCTTCCCTTTTTCTTGGTCAATCTCAGTGGAACATTGTGTCAAAATTCAAACCAATCGGTCAAGAACTTTTGGAAATTAAAGATTATGAACAAACCAAAACTTACATTTTTATAACGTTTTCCATTTTATTACGTATATATTACATGTATACTAGGTGATGTTAAAGTAGTATTTGAGTGCAACATTGTGTCAAAATTTCAAAGCTGTCTATGGAGAACTTTCGGCAATTTGAGATTTTGAAGAAACGACATCCATGTTCGTACTTGTATACACTGCTCAACAAAAGTTTGAAATACTATCAGAAAATTAGACTGCGATACTAGAAATCTCACTGACCTAGGCACTTCACGCTTTATCCAGTTAGAGCCCATATACTGGACGGCGTTTACAGCTGGCATGCTATGTGGTCGTTTCCCAGTAGTGTAAAGGTACCGCTGCCGCAGTGGCACATCGCGATCAACTCAATATCAGCAACAGTTCTATTTGATAGAGTCAAGAAATGTGAACGATAGACGTCGCATTTGTCGTCCTCGCATGACAATCCAGGATCGTTTCCTCCAACTGTAGGGTTGCAGGCGCCCAACATGGGCTGCCAGAAATACTGGAAATGACGTCTCCCGAGCAACATGAAGTCGTACCTCAGACCGGCCGGCCGGTGTGGCCGAGCTGTTCTAGGCGCTTCAGTCTGGAACCGCGCGACCACTACGGTCGCAGGTTCTAATTCTGCCTCGGGCATGGATGCGTGCGATGTCCTTAGGTTAGTTAGGTTTAAGTATTTCTAACTTCTAGAGGACTGATGACCTCAGATGTTGAGTCCCATAGTGCTCAGAGCCGTACCTCAGACCATACGGTGCGTAAAGGATTGCATTAGGGTGGTCTTCGTTCCAGGAGAAGAATGAGAAGTTTTAAATTGAACCAACGGAAAAGACGCAGTCGAAGGACCAAGACTCTTGCACGTCAACACTGGACCACCAGAATTGGTTTTCGACTGGCCATTAGGCGTGTTAAGGATCGGAGAAGTGCTAGACGACACCAGGAAAGCCGATATTTTCAGGAAATCCATCCGTTTGCAGGTCGAAGTAGAGCGTTCGGGGCGGCAATAATGATGGTGCGGTGGACCCCTCTAATTCCCATTGAAACATCCCCTTAGAAACATTTATAAATTGCAGTGCTGGAAAACCTCTACGTTAATTCGTTTTCAAACATCTGAGCAAAAGTGAACGTACTCAGACATTTCTGTCTTTACTTATTCTGATCATCACTCAACTGATACTGAATATTTTTAGCGCAGCGCAGTCTCACTTTCAATAATCCCTGCAAAAGAATGGCCCTGACTGACAGTAACGTATACTTTTCATCAATAACTTACCTCACAAAAATCTTCGTTACTTGAACTACTGCAATACAGCGAGCGCCAATACTGCCAGCTAAATAAAGGATTCTAACTACTGAAGGCACTACTGATAGGCATAGTTAGCAAATGAAAGATTTTGATAGAGAACAAACAATGTATTTACCTTAATAGCGTTCAAAAGTCATCTATATATATATGTTCATGACATCCAGTCTTACAAATTTACTCTTTCTGATGGACACACGTCCAGGTCGTCCGCTCTCAAACTTCTGCCTTCTCTCATCCCACATTCATCACTGCTGGCGGCTCACCTCCAAACTGTGCAACGCTACGCGCTGTTCACATCCAAGTGCCCAACACTACAATAGCGAATATTCCAACAATGCCAACCACCCACAGAGTGCACATAGCAGAGTCAGTGATTTTCACATAGAGCGCTACGTGGCGTTACCAACATAAAGACCTAAACAGCCTACTTACACCATCTACGGCAATTTGACTGGTCCAAACCCAAGAGGCCCAAAAATGATTGTAAGGCTCTGTAGACGTGAATTCAGTGACAATTTCATCCTAGTCGGCCCGAGACCGCACCGTACTCTAGCAATATCCTCAAAGGTGCAACATTAGCCGAATGCATTTGCCAGCACAGTCCCCAGCCACGAACGCAGTTGAGCCTGTGTGGGAATGTTGAAAATGGCCATTGCATAGCGTCCGAATTCTCTTGACAATCTTCAGGACTTCACTAAAGCTGCCATTTAGGTGTGGGACCTCATACCCCAAGGTAAACATGATGGTCTCATTCGCATTCAGAATATGCCTCGCAGAGTGGAAGAGCTCTTCCGTGTGCGGAGAGAACATACTTACTAGTTAAGACTGATAATCATGATCATGAGATAATATTTTGACTGTTTTTGTTTTCAGGAGGTACACTTAGGGGTGAGCGAGCTTTGTTTTGTAGTGACTTTTTGTAATCAAGAAAAATCTCGTTTTCAGAAGGAATTTTGTTACTAAGATACTGTAAAAGCCTCAGAGGGTGTACAATAAGAAGTCATTTTAATAAATTCTCAGATATTCTCAACTTTTGTTCGGGTGTGTAGAAAATGTAGATGTTTCTAACTGCGGAACTGCGAAAGTTTATGATCGATTACTTGGAAATTTTGACACAACGTTGCACTGGTATCCCCGCTTGTTTTTCTTTGCCTCTTTTATAAATATATGCACTATATTAATTTATGTAAATTTAACAGTACGGAAACGTTGACATACGTACACATCAAGTATTAAAGAACTAGATACCTAAAAATACGCCTATATTAGAATGCTACATTTTATTAGAACTTCAAAGTTGTCGGTTATACACGATTTTGAACAAACGAAGGATTACATTTTTATTTACAAAAATTGTTACCTTTCCTCACTGCAATAATCTACCCTACATGTTCCACATCTTCGGAGACAGATGTATATAAATTTAATTTTATTTTATTTTTCACTGAAATTGCTTCAAGTTGTTAGTGTATGATACCTCAGTACAAACTGAAGAGGAACCGCTTGGCTTAGTTCTCCTTACACCGTACAATAGCTAACAGGGTTGTTTTAAGGCTTGCGGCTACAAGTTATGTCCCGTTGTAATGTATGCGTTAAATTAGCGATATTCGCTTTGAACAGTTACTGCTGTGTCATTACTAAAAGTAAACCGTTGGCGTTAGTAAACAGCTAAATATGCATTATTAATCACGGTAATTATCGCTTATGATGGTCAAAAGATTCGGTTTATCTCTATTAAAATTTTCAGCACTCCTCATTGAGAGTAGGAAATACTAAGCAGTACGCACATCGGTGTTTACGCTGACAAAAAACTGAATCACGCAGAAGAATGGTCGACTGTCAACCACTTCGTACAGGTACGCATCGTGTTGCAGTTCTCTATGACAGGTAGAATTCCCAGAAAAGTGGATTAGTATTGTTCGTGTTTAGCGTTCTTTACAGGTATGGTATGATATGAAAGGGTAGTGAACAGTGTCAGGCGTTGAATAATCGCTGTGAAGGACACAGAGAGGCAGCACAATCGTGCGAGACAGCATTATCAGCACCTGACAGTGCTTGAAAGGTGTCTCATTGGAGGTATCCTTTTGGTTGCCTGGTGGAATCGTCTAATATCCAGGTTTGCGGGACATTCAGTCGTGACAGTGGTCCGATGTTGGTCGGTATGGAAGTTTTTGTTGACAATATTGAGGTCCACAACGTCTGACCATCACAATGGAAGATCACCTTCGTGTGCACCAGATACATCGTCAACCCTTCACACATCCACCTGTCATCAGACAATGGCTAATGGTCTCCCTGCGTCATCCTGCGCATATGGTCGAAGACTAGCATCAGCTGGACTAGAGTCTACTGTCTGATGAGTAGGCTGCCAAAAACACCACTACACAAACGGCTGCGACTGACGTTTGCAATGACGTCCTTACAGGGAAGAAAGGAATGCTGATAAATGGAATCACATTTTGTTTAGCAATTAATCGCCATTTTGCACTACCCCAGATGACCATCATCGTCGGTTGTAGCGGTGACCTGAAGAGAGTTCCCGTTCCTCCAATGTTTCTGAGGGGTACTGACATGTTACTTCTGGCGTCATCGTGTCGGGAGCCATAGGGTATGACTTCAGGTCATAGCTGGTAGTGCCTGAGGGAACTCTGGAAGAAAAGTCGTACGTCACGGACATCCAGCGTCTCGTGTTGAGGGTATTCCAGAGTCTTTGCATCTAACATCTATGAGCGAGAATTTACGTGGTGGGGAACGAGTTTTGTTAGAAACGATATTCTCGCCGACAGCACCCAGCGAAAGTAGTTGTCTTTCTATTGAACTCGCCGGTCTGGGACAACGAAATTTCATCGATCTAGTTGGGTCAACTAAGCAGGTGTGCTGTATCTGATAACAAAGCCACCTCAGAGAATTGAAATACTGTCTTTTAACCTGAAAATCTTATGACAGTGTCTCTAAGGCGAAAAACCTACTTTAGAAGAGAATCATTTGATCAGCTACCCCTCTTTCAAGCGCAGGAGATGACTGAATCATAGGCAACAGGCATTGCATATGCATACTGAAAATGCCTACGCCATTTCCTCTCTCAGGGGCATAACTCATAATAACATCTCTCCCAGCGTCGCCAGATACTTCAGGAGACATTTTGTATTCAGAAAAATTCGATCCCCACGGTATCGGTGCAATAACGTTAATCTGATTTCGTTAAAATTTGGAAATTTATGTTAAGTTCCTATGGGACCGAACTGCCGAGGTCATCGGTCCCTATGCTTAAAACTACTTAATCTAAGTTAAACTAACTTACGCTAAGGACAATACACACACCCATGTCCGAGGGAGGACTCGAACCTCCTACTGGACGAGCCGCGCGAATAGTTGGAAGGCACCCCAGACCGAGCGCTTACCCCGCTTGGAGATTTCGTTAAGACCTTACTCCTGCAATCAGAGACATTATTTCGACTGAGAGTTCAGCAAAGAATTTGTATCTATGTATTTAATTCCTTGCCCAGGAACAAACTCAAATTCGCTAGTTTATGGCACCAATCACTCTTTTTCCAGTACTGCATACACTCCAAGCAGGCGGCTCACCGCGAAGGAATTATCCAGATGGGACGGAAAACTGGTAGATGCGATGCACATGTACAACAAACAAATGACTACAATTTCAGAGGTATTAGATGATTTATCCCGCAGAAAATGCATCACAAATTGAGCAAGTCAATAACACGTCCGTTGACCTGTGGCCTTCATGCAAGCAATTATTCGGCCTGACATTGATTGATATAGTCGTCGGAATTCCTCCTGAGGGATATCGTGCCAATTCTCTCCAACTCTGGCGCTATATCGTCCAAATGTCGGGATGATTGCAGTGCCTTGCCAATAATGAACCAAATGCTCTCAACTGGGGAGAGATTCGGTGACTCTGTTGGCCAAAGTAGAGTTCGGCAAGCTTAAAATAGGCAGTGGAAGCTCTCGCGATGTGCGGAAGGGATTTATCTTGTTAAAATGCAATTCCAAGATGGCTTACCATGAACGACAGCCGCTCTGCCATAATGGTGCTGTGTATGACAACGGAAAGGATTCTACTATGAAAAGAAAAGCACCCTAGACCATCACTTCTGGTTGTAGGGCCGTATGGTATTGTACCACTGTCCGTGGCATCTTCAGACACGTCTTCGGCATATCTAATTCACTAGAATAGAATTGTCTTCAGTGATGAGTTCCGCTTCGAACTGAACGCTGATGGCCAGCGAGGAAATGTGTGAAAACTTCCCAAACAGTGATGGTATAACAACGTGGCTGCCGCCCACCTTACGGTCCTACGGGGTGCCATTTCTTTTCATAGTACAACCCCATTGGTTGTCATCAGCGACACTGTTACAGCAAAGCGATATGTCAACGAAATTCTATACTTCGTTTTGCTTTTCTTCACGGTAAGACATCCTGGGCTTATGTTGCAGCAAGATAATGCCATTCGTACCGCGAGAGTTTCTACAGTTTGACAAACACTACGCTTGTCATGCTGTCACGCGATCTCTCTCCAGTTCGAGCATTGTGGGCAGGGTCCTCCAACCAGCACGGGATTTTACGATCTAACTCGCGAACAGGACGGAGCTTGCCACGATATCCCTCAGGAGATTCAACAGCCCTGTAAATAAATCCCAATCCGAATAACTGTTTGCACAATGGCCAGATACGGGCCGGCGTGTTACTGACTTCATCAGTTTGTGAACGTCCAATTCCTCTGAAATGGTAATCATTATTTTGTCTGTACATGTACATCGTATCTACCGATTTCCGTTCCATTCGGATAATTCCTTCGTGGTGCGTCTTTTTCTATTTATTTCCTTATTTATTGATTTTTCGACAAACTGTGCGAGAAAACTGGTCAGGTTTAAGTAGTCCTAAGTTCTAGGGGACTGATGACCATAGATGTTAAGTCCCGTAGTGCTCAGAGCCATTTGAACCGAAATAGGTCACACCAGAAGACATTGTGTGATGCGCATAATATTGCTTCCAACCTGTCGATTATGTATAATGCGTATTAGAGCTTAGTTTCAGTGCGCTGCAGGCCTTGTCTGACCAACATAGAACCCTAAATCGATACAAGCTGGAGACCATTAATCAGAATACCAATTTAGATACACTCCGGAAAATAACTGTTACTGAAGGTGAATCTCTTAATTACTTAATTTCGTTAATTTTACCGATACTGGCTCTGAGATCCATGCTCATCTCCCACTGGTGTCATTGTTGAGTAAGCCATTAAGGTGTATAAATGTATTATAATAATTTTGTAATTAGATAAGTCATAATATAGTAGATGCACAAGAAAGTATATGTTGGAAGAAGTTCAGAGTACACCTTATTATTGAGATATTTCAAAAGTAAATATGTGATTTCTTGAAAGGACTCAAAATGTCGTCTAGTCCAAAAATCAGCGATGATCCGCTTCTGTCGCCCAGTACTATGAAATCTCTACTCGTGTATACTCAGTGCTGCAATGAGTTGAAAATGCCTCTTGATATTTGTCAACGTAAATTGTGTAAGGCGAAGTGTGGCCGTCTTTTGGTTTTTACGATGTCCCTCCACACGTACAATCCATCCAAAGCTTTTCAATCAAAATACTGTCATGCTTCCGCTGCACCACCACACATAAGCCACTCGCTAGCAGCCATTGCTCACCGCGCTCTCCCAGGAATCTCTGTTCCCCATTCTGCTGGCAGGGTTTTGCCGTCTTACATAGTTCTCTGGTTGCTTGACGTCCTGATTCGTCACCCATACGTTTTCCAAAGATATTAGTAAATGTCTTAGGTGGTTTTTGAACTAAAAAACATAGTCATTACAGATTGAATCAGAAAAATTATCGCTCGGTAAACTAAATTTCATTACATATGTATACAATAATTATTCGTAATGAATTAAATTTTAAAACAATTACATTTTGTATTATCGTTCTCATGTTTCGATCAATCAGCGATTTACA
This sequence comes from Schistocerca nitens, assembly GCF_023898315.1. Lineage (NCBI taxonomy): Eukaryota > Metazoa > Arthropoda > Insecta > Orthoptera > Acrididae > Schistocerca > Schistocerca nitens. The sequence goes on along the minus strand of NC_064620.1, from coordinate 193,319,530 downwards.
CTCGTCATCTCTGTCCAGCACACTGTTGTTTATTGACATAACACTGCGTGAGGGAGGAAGTGAGAGTGTTTTATGCTACGTTCCAGAAGAAAGTATTTATTCTGTGAGTCTTCATTTTCTCCCGGCGTAATCGTTGAAAGTGCAGTCCACGGGTATAATGCCAGACCGTAGTGCACAACGGGCACAATATTTCCGCTATCAGATACGTCGCCGTCGTCAAGTGCGTTGAGGAACAGTATGGAGGCCATTCGAGGTCCATGTCAGTGGCCTCTGTGTACCCCGACGCCATAATGTCGTCCCAAAGTGCTCCTGCAGTACATCAGACACTCTTCTGCTTCGATGGGGTCGAGCTCCGTCTTGCATGAACCACATCTTGTCGAAACAGGGGTCACTTTGGATAATGGGGATGAAATCATCTTCCAAAAGCTGTACGTACCGTTCGGTAGTCATCGCGCCATAAAGGAACATCGCACCAATTATTCCGTGACAAGACACTGCACACCACACAGTCACCCGTTGAAGGTGAACAGACATCTCGATCGCGAAACGCGGATTCTCAGTCGCCGAGATGTCCCAGTTTTGCTTATAGACGAACCCATTCAAATGAAAATGGGCTTCGCCGCTAAGCCAAACCGTACAGCGCATATTACTTCCCATACTGCCCCGTGGCCAACCGTGCAGTTTGCACATCCTGGAAGTCATGGTCAAGAGAAGAGCTCATGGCAATCTGTGCCACAGTGTATATCGAAAAAAAGGACACACTAACCGGTATTTGCATGCAGATAACAGCCACCGCCTTAGACGCAGAGAGTCTGCCTCGGGAACCGCAATACCTCAGCACAGTGTGCAAAAAAGAAGTATATTCAGAATGGCAGATTAAGCATGTTGTTCGTCATATGACTACAGTACAACCTATGGAGACGTCAGCGAAATGATCCTATGGCATTGATGGTCGCGAGTCCCCACCTGGGTTAGTTCGGCCGCTGAGTTGCAAGTCTTTTCAGTTAACGCTACCCTGGGTGACTTACTTGTCGATGATGATGAATTGATGTTGAAGACAATTCAATACCCAGTGCCCGAACGGAATCGAAGCCAGACCCACTGCATGTCAGTCAGATGCGCTGACTATCAGCTAACGAGTCGGAATGTAAACGGGAAAAGTCAAGGAAAATAAGGTAGAAACAGACTTTATCCCTTACACCACCGTGCTATCGGGAAAATCCGGGCGCCTACTGCAAATGTACCACGTAAGAACTCTTTTGCCCGCCAAATAAGAAAGAGACAACACTCGGGATTGTCGAAGATGACCCCAGTTTGCAGAAGGCCAATGTGGCATGGTATTTCTTGGACAAACAGTGCTTGCCATCGATGATCGATTCCATGAACACCAGCGGCACATTTGGCTAATTAGCCCCAAAAAATCAGCAGTCCCACAGCACTGTTTGTCAGAAAATCTGACTTAAGCAGACTTCCAGCAGCGGCGGCTTACCGAACCTGTTGAGCGCGTGTCTTCTTTGACGTCTCCCACTCGTGACTGTGTCTGGTAGCGAATGTCCTTAGTTTGTGGCTTCGTCGTGAGGTTCCAACTTTCACATAGGACTTTAACTTCTATTCTGTTCTTATCTTTCCATTTACAGGTATCTTCCAAGCTTTATTGAAATGTCAGTGCCGGCCGAAGTGGCCGAGCGGTTCTAGGCGCTTCAGTCTGGAGCCGCACGACCGCTGCGGTCGCAGGTTCGAATCCTACCTCGGGCATGGATGTGTGTGACGTCCTTAGGTTAGTTAGGTTTAAGTAGTTCTAAGTTATAGGGTACTGATGACCTCAGATGTTAAGTCCCATAGTGCTCAGAGCCATTGGAACCATTTTGAAATGTCAGGGTACATTCCAAACCAATATTTTCAGATAATACTTCCTAATACTTCTCCAATATTACGTTATTTTCCTTTTGAGGAAATGCATGTCTTGCTATTGAGTGTCATATACAGTTTCACTTTCTTCCATTGTCAGATATTTGGTCTGCTGCTTGAAGTATCTGATTGCGAGGTAGCCATATCTCCGGAAAATTCGATGTCACCAAACACTTTAACAAGTGAAAGATAGGCACCAATTTATTTACACGATTCGTGATAAAAAACACCGGTATGGAAAGATACTTGTTTGAATTGTTTGAAAGACTATCATCGACAAATCACGTGGTGCCATGTGGTGCAATCACTGAAAAGCAGAGCGAGCGACGCATCGATGTTAAGTCGCGGGTGGGACACCAAGGCTGAGTCGCAACACAGACGAGCTTAGGGCTTCGAGACAGGTGGACGTAAGAATGATTGATGGCGAAAAATGTGGAAGTATTTTAGAAGATTGAAATAATTAACACTTTCTATACATAATACTGAGGACAGAATGTCTACTGAAAAAGAAAATTACAGAAAAAAATTATTTGAAATAATGTTGTACAGTCATAGCTAATGGAGAATGGAAACAGTTAGTGGTACGATAAAAGTTAAGATAATATGTGATAAGTCAGAAGAAATAGTTTTAGGTTATCTCATTTAATTATTTACTGACGACCAACGTCAAGGAAAGATCGACACACTCAGATGGAGCTCACCATCATCTTACAGGTAACAAAAAGTAGATTATATACATTCGTTGCAGAATACTTCTGCGATGCTTCAAGATAAATACCCGGAAATTTCTACGAGAAAGATTAAAAATTACGTATGTCCCACTAACATTCAATAGCAATGAGAATACATTATACCAACACGTGCACAAAAACGGTTGCGCGATTAGAAATTTCAGAATTAACACTAAAATGTGCTAATTTAGTAACATTTAGCAGAGGGATATTGTAAAACTGTCGAATCTAATTCCTTCAGCATCAACTGATTCAACTTTATAACACTTGTACTTTTGCTGATGTTGGTCTTGTAACCTCTTTTCGAGACACTCTCCACTCTGTTCAACTGATCCATCTACATCTACAAATCATCTTATCGCGGAGGTACTTTGTGTACGAGTGTCACTGCTCCACTTTCCTGTTCCAGTCGCAAATGGTTTGCGGGAGGAACGATTGCCAGTAAACCTCAGTGTGAATTCGAATCTCTCTAATTTTATCTTCATGGTCTTTTCGCGAGATATACTTAGGAGGAAGCAATACAGAGGAAACAAAATATTTGTCGACTTCTAGTGACGTGCGCATTAGGAGCATTAGCAGTAAACCACACTGTGACGCAGAGCGCCTCTCTTGCAACGTCTATCACTGGAGTTCATTGATCATCTCCGTGACGATCTCGTGCTTTGCTAAATGAACCTGTAACGAAACGCGCTGCTCTTCTTTGGATCTTCTCTACTTCCTATATCAATCGTATCTGGTATGGGTTTCTTACGACAAGCAATATCGAAGACCACTGCGTCAGAATGACATTGTCAGCGTTTAAAATTTTTATTCGTTTTCATAATTTCTCCTTTTCCACCAGCTGCTCTATATTCAGATTGAATAACATGGCTAACAACACATGTCTCCAGGCTTCGAAAGTACTGTCTCTCTTAAATACCCTAAATTGTTTTAAGTGTACTGTGAATTTTGATAAAATATCTACTTGTCGTTATGTCGAGCCAATTGGATGTCGAAGTGTTGGGTTGCTTCGAAAGAGCAGGAAGTGTAGCGTTCGTCACTCTTTCACGCCGTGGTTTCCTGTGATCCGACAAGTGGATGGACCTGCCCCTGTCGCTCGGGCTAACCTGTTAAACGACGGCAGCTCGATAGCCCTGAGAGACACACACGGCGCCTGGAGGGCCCTAGTGGCGCCTGCCGCCGACAGCCGCACAATGGGCCCTGTCCGTGCCAGCCGGCCGCCGACCCAGCTCCGCGCGGCTCTCGCCCACCTCCACAGGTTAATGTCGGCCCAAGAATGCCGTGGCGCGCTCCTCCCGCCCTATTACAATTCCGGCATGACGTCACCGACAGCCAGGCCTTCGAGTCCGTGCTCACCCGCCCCGCCCGATCGTTTGCTTAGGTTTAGGAAACGATTTTCATCTTCCATCACCGGCTAAATCAGCCGCACATGCCATGAAGAGGGTGGCGGAGGAGGGAGGGGGAAGTGGAAATAGGGAGTGGGGGACTTTGGGCTGTACACCTGGGCCCAGACTGCTACAGAAACGCCAAGTGGTACAGTGGTTGCCAAACTGGTTTGATGTACAAGCAGTTAAACGAAATTTTCCTCTTTTATTAGGAAAAGAGGAAAAAGTAACCGTAGGCTAGTAGTTATCTTTGATTATTTTATTGCCTTTTAGATGTCTCTTAATATTACTGCCATTTTGTCAATTATGTTTCCCATAAATGAATATTTTTTATTGAGCTGAAGTTCTGCTAATGTGTATTTTTAGTACCAAGGAATAAAAGTTTTATTGTAACAAAGGTTTTATTAATAACTCTAATATCTTGAGAGCAGATTCAGCAGCATTCACCAAATGAACCCTGTTTCTAAACCAACCCGCTCAAGTGGCCCAAATGTTCTTACTGGAGTAACCGTTTCAAGCATCGTAAAGTGTGTATGCCGACGAAAACGTTTCTGAATAAGCCAGTCCAAATGACATTGTTCACTGTCTTGCTTGAATTCTGTGTCCTGCCAAGCATACACTTTCGATGTAGATGAGTGTTTCCCAAGTCTTTGAGTACCGTCTTTATTGCCTCCATAACTGCAATAGTTTATTTCGCTGATTATATTTTGGTAGGTTCCACCCCATTCTGTGGCATCTAGTAGTCAGGCCTACTGGATGAGTGGCCTGCCAAGCGAGTGCAATTATTATTCGTACATCAGAAATATTTTCATGATTATTATACCCACTGCCTAGTGCCTACCAGTTAAGCTATAATTTATTCTCGTCCTTACATTTTTATGCAACGGAATGGATAATGCATCTGACTAATAGCTAGTGCATACTTCTGATGGACACACCCCACCCTGGCAAGACCACATTTCCTTCCTGTGGTATATATTTGATCCAAATCTTGGACATCCCACGAAGGAAATGGAGGTTATGGTAAAATACCTCAACAAAATGGCTATCCCACAACTCAATAATCAAGACCACTATATGTCTCACATATCTCGTCTTTTATTACAATAAATTGTTTCACATTAATGTTGCAAAATTTCTTGTTTTACACGTAAACACAGTAGTTAGACAAGGGATTCTCCACCAAATGGGCATGATATAACATAAGCATTTTACTATTCTATGTTCTCGTAATGTTTCTATCTATTCCTACTGTGCACTTTCTGGATCGGTAAGGAATGTTTTGCAACTTCATTCTCTCCCACACTCTCGTAATCTCATTCATTAGCAAATTAACGAATTTATTGACTTTCGTGCTGTACTAGGAAAAACCATGCTTGACCCACTAAATTCGCTACTGTCTCATGGTAATCACACAGATTAAATACACATAATAAATCACACTGACAGTATAAAATACATCTCTAAAAACAAAATGTTTGGTTTTCTACTACTTCTGCTTTCCCACATCAAACAATAGTCATCCCTGATACACACGTCACTGACCCACGTAATAATTTTCCTACCACAAACTCTGGAGGATTTATGCACACCTCCCTGTGCAGTGCAACCCTCATGGAGTTGGCAGGTAGATGGCTAACTCACCTTCATTCACTCTCAAAGTATCTGAATATCAACCTGGCGTCACACGAATGTGTCTCATACCAAATGGAAGTTTTGGTATCTTATTTATTTCACACACGAATCCTCAACTGAATGCTAGGACAAACACTTCTAATTCTTTTTATAGTCTCATAGTCAGGTTGATACTCACACTGTATTTATCACGTGGAAGTGCTTGTCCCTAATTCAAGTTCTGCACACGGAAATTTTAATTATTTTCAACTTAGATTTACACACGCAAGTACTTCATCTTTGTCACTTCCAAAGAATCCTATGTTCCCCATGAATGTTTTTACCTGCCTATCTTTTTCCGAACAATTTATATGAGCCTCCCACCAATAGTTTCTGAAAAGAGAAATTGTTAGTGCATCAACTCATAAATATTCCACATGCATACCATTTTCTTTTAAATTTGTTTTTCTGAATCACACATAGAGCACGTCTTCACACCTCAGGAAGCAGTGACAGAGTGCTGAAACATGGCCGTCCATCCGATCATCCCGCGCTTCCCAGAAGTGCTGGAGGACCTTGCCGCCGTATTGGTCAGCCACATTCCAGGCCCTCTAGTGCTCTGGTACACTTCCTCTCTTTGGTTCGGCCAAAGGTCACCCGAGGACTGTCTCAAAGATGATTATAGAATCTACCTTCATTACATGTGATCAGCAGACGACCAGCTATTCATTCAATTCACAAACATTACCAAACTGGATTCAGGGATATGTTTTCAAGCAAGTGCACATCTGAATAATGAAACATACAAATTGCCCTTCTTTCCTACATTAATATCTTGCTTCGGTGTATTAAATAAAATGGTGTTATTATACAAAAAACGCTGTTCTGACAAGAACGATGAAGTATGTTTTACATCATTTCTATGTCGGGCAATATGTGCCCTTTCAATCTCACTCCACTTATTAAACCCTTATTTTATTTGCACCAGCTTTCCACGCCTGCTAGACTGAGCCCATGTCGAGGTTCATCATAGTTGAACGGTATGAAAATACCCACAAAGCTTTCTTCATTAGTTCTACACAATCAATATTTTGCCTAATTGAAGTCTCTCATGACTTTCATCTTTACACCTGGTCTCCCTTGCTAAGGCAAGTTTTCCCTGGCGACGACTTCTGTTTTTGAAGACGGGCCCCCATTCTCAAATTTCTTCCGAATAGCGGCAAATTTGAAAAGACTCGCTAGCAGAACATTTCTCAGTTTGGTAACTAAGTCTGCGGCATTATTTGCGTCTAGCAGACAAATTTTCTGCAAGTAATTATTTAAAACATAAAATAAAGTACGTCTAGTGGCGCCTTAACAAAGATTTAAATACCATTTGAGGCACAAAATTCTAGAGACTCAGAAGACATAAACGAACAAATAAATAAACAATTTTTTGACCGAAATGCCACTTCGTCTGCCCTCAAGGTTTTTTCTAATTCTATTGGATACTCATCACCAAATCTGCTCCCGAATTTTATTAGTTCCGTTTCATAAAAGTCTATTTTCAATGTGTTGTCTTCAAGTAGACCAAGAAATTCTGCTTTGGCTTGAACTTCATTATCTGCAAATATTACTCATTCAATGAAAACAGTTTTAAAACTCAGATATTTTGTTGTTGGTTCTCCAGATCAAGACATCTGTTACTGATATAATACTGTACTGATGATGATACAGACGATAAGTACTGACTTAATTCACGTGTGAACGAGAATTTTGCGCTGTCAATTCTGGGATCTATGAAATGTCTTGAACTTTAGCCCTGCGTTGGTAACGCCCCAGTATGCGAAGAAAACTGGCTCCTTTAGCTTACACTGTCAAAACGTTCAAAATATTCCATTGCAAGCTGTGGATCAGCGTATTTATTTCTACAAACCAATTCACAATATATGACACTTTGGAAATGAATATATTACCTGTCATTTTAGCATGTAAATATTCCTCGCCCTTTGCTGAAGCAAATCAATTTCTTGCCGCGCGGTGTGGTCGCGCGGTCTCAGGTGCCAGGTTACGGATTGCGCGGCCCCTCCCGCCGGAGGTTCCAGTCCTCCTAGGGCATAGGTGTGTGTGTGATGTTCTTACTATAAGTTAGTTTAAGTAGTGGGTAAGTCTAGGGATCGATGACCTCAGTAAATCAATTTCTTGTTGAAGCTCGTGTACTTTATGCAATACTGCATCACATGGTAGCCTTAATGGTACTGTGTGGAATAAGAGCATATCAAATATGGCTCGATCTTCTTTGCATAATTCTTTGAGAACTCTTGTGTTCGTTGCTTAATGCGGTTTTGGAAGAAACGTCAAAAGACAGGAACATTTCTAATCGTGAATATAATGCAACTATTACTGGTTACATTGACGAGTTTAGGGTTACATCTATTTGCAACTGAACCAAAACAATTTATATTTTGACGTATGAGTTTCCCCTCAGTTTTTTATGAAACACCTTCTGTAGCCTTAAGTATACACGCATTTACGTGATGCTCAGCTATTTGTTTAGCTGCACATGCACGCAGTCTCAAAAATCATCAATATATAATGCCTTTAAAATTAGACATGACTTTGACAGCTCAATGCGCAGCGAATCATGCGTAACGCAATTGACAGCGTATGCTGCACACGCGAGCTGTGAAGCTCGCTTGACTGCGTGAAAACCAAGTCGAATAAGCTGGCCGATCTGCAATCATTCTCGAACTGTTTTAAAGAAACTATTCGGTTAAGAACTTTGATTCTCACATATCTTTCGTTAATGACAATAGTTATTGCGATATTTCGATATTGCACGAAATTCTTAAAGTTTGCAATGAAAAATATGGATCGCTATGAATTTGCGTTTGCTGTGTGTTAAGTCATATGTAGCTGCGTATGGAAATTAGATGATATGCTGAATTATCCTTTAAACTTGGAACGATATCGCTAGCTGTCTCCAGAGTCGAGAAAATAAAATGTATGTAAAGGGCTCCGTCACGAAACCACACGCCAGTGAAAAAGCCAGAATGAAATATTCATAAGTAACTCGTATCTCATGAACAGTCTGGTATATCGAAACAAAATTTTGCCAAATGATAGCACACAAAGAGGAGAGTATGTTGTCATTTGGGGATATACGACACGTCCGTATCTACCGCGATATTCAAGAAACTACACTATTTTAGCTCAAAGAATGTAAGATTTAAGGATCATCAATAGCTGGTGAAACGAGATTTGCCGTGGGTTTTGCAACAATGTAAATGAAGAAGTTACACGTTTATTGTTATACGGAGAATGGTCTTTCTCATAACTATGGGTCGGTCTTGCCCTTAGATGTTAGTTTAACAATACACTGTTTTACGATACTGTCACAATTTCAACTGCATTACAATGTTAGTGAGATACATATCAGTAAACTCTGCTGTGTTTAGCCGTGGCACAATAGAAGTCGTCGCAGTCCTTCACGAATACATGTCTACTCGACAACATATTTGGTATGGCTGTGATGTAGCATTTTCAATGGCTTCTTGTCAGTATTTCAACGTCTGTGAACGTAAATTTCTTGTTTTTTGCCACATTACTTTCCACCTAGGTCTATATATTCTCAGTCAGATTTAAGCGAGCGTGAGACGTCTGGTATCAACAATCGATGCCAGACATGTTAGAGGTTGCAGTTATCGACCGCGCTCCGTGTTAGTATAGTTGGACCCCCGAGTCACGACCAGCGCCGCTCCGCGGCCTGTATCAAGTTTCTAGTGAGCTCTCGTCCACTCTTGCTCGGGGCGTCAAGCAGTAAAGTAACATAGCCTTCAGCTGATAGGAAGCAACCTCTCAAGGGACTTAGTAACCTTTGGCGGCCTCAGTAGCTATCTGTTCATAATTATACGTATTCAGTCAAGAAGAATACTGTACAACCAGTTTAGTACAATATATATTATTTTTTACTAACGACTTCTAATTATTTTAGTCGTTGCAGATCCAGACCATGCAGCCAGCTCCATACCGACGTTACTGACGAACCTGCTGTGATTTATGTGTTTCTATTTAGCATTGGCCAGCAGTCAACATTGGCGACGACTCGTTCGTCGACATCATAACAATACACAGGAAGCCAGTGCAGCTGATCCCGGTGGAGGTTCGAGTCCTCCCTCGGGCATGGGTGTGTGTGTTTGTCCTTAGGATAATTTAGGTTAAGTAGCGTGTAAACTTAGAGACTGATGACCTTAGCAGTTACGTCCCGCCGGCCGCGGTGGTCTCGCGGTTCTAGGCGCTCAGTCCGGAGCCGCGCGACCGCTACGGTCGCAGGTTCGAATCCTGCCTCGGGCATGGATGTGTGTGATGTCCTTGGGTTAGTTGGGTTTAAGTAGTTCTAAGTTCTAGGGGACTGATGACCACAGATGTTCAGTCCCATAGTGGTCAGAGCCATTTAGTTACGTCCCATAAGTTTTCACACACATTTGAACATTTTTGAGGAAGGCAGATTAAACAATGCTCTTTAGCGTTTGCCAGTTCGTCGACCTGGTAGCATGGAGTTTTCGGCTTGTCCATAAACGTCCGGCATACACAGTCTAGATTCACCTTTATCCAATGGAACATTTGTTTGTACCCAGAGTTGAATATCCACTTTCTTCCCTGCACTGGTGGCGCTTTATCCATCACAACGGTGCGATATGGCGCACTGTCGGAGGAATATTCGGCAGCACAACATTATCTTCTCAGCCGATGAATGTCTTCTTGGACGACCACTTTTATTGTGAATTTCATGTTCAGACGTGCTGCACTGTTGTTATTAATGCGGCGTCCTCACAAAACACGTTCACAATACGTGATTACTGCAGAACACTTCAATGACAGGAAATACCACTTTACAACGAGAGCCAATGAACGTAGGTGCATTTAATGCGCGACACCAAGTGGTAATGTGGTAATAATGGTGCTTTACCAACAGAACTGCTGTCATGACAGGAAAAGCCGACTCGCCATTGGTGTTAATGTGGCAACAATGTCATTTCCCTTCCAGTGACCTAACCGTCGAGAGTCCCAAGTAATTTTAAACGCACTGTTGTATTGCTATACATTTCTCGTCTTAAGTCTAATATGGAAGTCAACACTGTGCAATGTGTAACTTGGCAAAAGAAAGAGAAGACCTGGCCAGGGCAATAGCACCGTGTTTACGTCCGAGAAATAGAGAGCAGTGATAACGGAAGCCTGTACGCTGTTGCCGTCTCAAGCTTAGAACGCACTGGGATGTAGAGCTGCAATTCTTTGTCCCAGAGCTTCGTTTCGACTGCAACTCAAACTCAGACTGTGAACTGTGTCTTAAGTCCTAACATTGCCTACTGAATCTGGTGTTAGCACGACAATATTTCGCTGGCGTTTTGAATCCTAAGCGCTATGGCAACACGCCAGTGAAAGAGACAAGTGAATAACCTAATTGCACCGGAAAGTAGAATGTAGAGTGACAAACCACAAACTGCCAGGCATTTCATAAACGAGTTGCAAGGGGTCGCTTGCTTTAATCGCGAATATATTTCCAAGTGGTGGTAAATGTTACTATCTTTACATAAAGAAAATTATTATCTTCTCAACAATATTCAGTTTGTGAGCTACGCCCTTAATTTTTAAACATATGAAATTAGTGAATTTACTCATCTCACATTTGTTAGGTATGTCTGAGGTCACTTTCAGAACTCAAATTTATCACCAGATTAACTGATTTAGTATGATTTTGTTATGAACTGGTGATATGTCCATGTATCATCACAATAAAATGAAAATAGTGAATGGTTGTCGTATTCAAGTTTACAAAAAGAATGACAAGTCTTTATTCATCCTTTTACAACTACAATCAAGCTGATAAATCTTACAAAAAAAAAAAGACAAACATAAATCAGAAAAGGGATGGTGCTTGATTGATAAAGCATTAATTGGGGTGGAAACTACACAAATTATCCCCGAATTATTCCCGTTTACAACGCAATCAGACTTTGTTTACATAAATCCACTGTTGAGCTAAATTCTACTCAAAAGGAATCAGTTACGACCAAGTACACCACAAACTATATTTCAAGTAGGACAGGGAGCTGTGAATATCATTTAACAACCCTACGCCGGTGCATCAATATAGCAGAAAACGACACACTGAGTACTAGGACCAGAGCGCTGCGGCAGCGTAATGTTCTGACGCAGCCACGAAAATTTGAAAACTACGCGGACTGGCGTTCTGATTATGAGAATGCGGGAAATCCCGCCAGATTTCAGTGTGAGGTGCGTCCATCCTATGGTCTGGCCAACCAATATGAATCACAGGCAAGGCGGCGCGTGCAGAAATGACCAAAAGTCAGACGCCCGACTCAGGAGGAATACGGGTAAGTTCTCCCTCGTAACACACGATATGTCCGCGATGATGTGCAGTTCCACTGTTGGTACAGTTGGAAACCTCGACTGTCTCTTAGTCCACCACATCTTGCAGAACAGAAGTCTCGGCCTCAAGGGGAGATCTGAAGTTCTCACCCAGGGGAGGACCTGAAGACGAAGATTGCAAAGAATCACAATCACTTTACACCAAGCCTTGGTACGGGAGCCGAATCCTCTGCTTTGTAGAAACCAACAGAACTATCTTCGACTCATTGAATCTCCCATCTTGACTGTACCACTGGCTTGGTTGCCAATCCAGACAGCCCCATGTGTCCTATGCTACGGGAGCAACACTCTGCTCTCCACACGCAGAGGGGAGCCAATCAGTAACTCCAAATTTCTCTTGTCTGAAAAAAGACGGGTCTAGACTAGGGATGCGTCGATCTTATGGAAAGCATGGCCATGTTTCGGCATAAGCATCTACCTAAATGGGACCACAGTCCCTCGTATATGAAAAGAGCCTTTCCAAGACGGTAATTTTCAATTTATGATGAAGGCTTTTAAGCTTCCCAGACAGTCGTACCCATGAAATATACCTTTTTGCCGCTCGTTAAAAGAACCTGGTGGCTTCCTGCCGTCAGAAGAGTTACAGTCTTGCCTCTACTAAACATGTGCACCAGCCGCTCTGTTCATATCATTCCATCTTCTAACATAAGAATCTTGTTGCTTCATGCAATAATTTACAAACAGCCGTATGTATTGTAGCAATTTATTTTATTTTATGAACTTCTATGTGCTACCAGTTTCGGCATTACAATGACGCCATCTTCACTCCCTACTCGACATAGTCGTAAAATCGCTATACACGGAAGGAGCCATATAACTGGATCCGTGAATCAAGTAGTCCTGCAACAGTTCTTGGTCTGTGTCGCCTGGCCGCGAAGAGCTGTTGCAGGACGATTTGATTCACGGATCCAGTTATATGGCTCCTTCCGTGTATAGCGATTTTACGACTATGTCGAGTAGGGAGTGAAGATGGCGTCATTGTAATGCCGAAACTGGTAGCACATAGAATTTCATAAAATAAAATAAATTGCTACAATACATACGCCTGTTGGTAAATTATTACATCAAGAAGTTCATGCCAGCCGTCGTCCCACGATCCATAATGGATCAACGAAGATTAAGACTCTTGTAGTTTTACGACTGTTCCACCGTTTTCACAAAAGGTGAGATAAAAGCAGTCTGTCTTAAATGGCTTCCTCCACCCACTTCGTACTAACTGGCCACATTTGCGAAGATTTGTCACCTGGTCCAGGTATAATGTTTTGGAAGCTGGCGCCCTCTAGTTTTGACCCTAAGTTGGAAGAATGGAGTGCCACGACCTGAAGTCCTTCTGCAGGTACAATTCATGGAGCGCTCCTTTCCCGAGTCACTCACACATCCAGGTCGCTGGACATAACGTTTTATGGAACACAATCCATCTTTCCCCTTGTTCTCCATCACCTCCACTATGGCCCCTCGGGTACAAGTTCTCTACGGGCTACACGCGCAGTAATGTGAACATTCTGCCCACAATTTCCTCATCCAGAAAAATCATAAAGTACACTTACCAAATATGGTACTGGGGAATATAGAGACAATGACCTAAAATGTGAATAATAACCTGACTGACAGTGTAGTTAAGGTGGCTGAGTGGCGTGGCACCTTTCACAACCTCCCTGTTATCGAATGATTTTTGCGTGGAGTGTCACACTTCAATTAACAGGATAGGGTGACATGGAGGAGAAGACCTAAATACACTCTAACTGGGTCTTTGTGAACATGCCAGATCATGACAGCTTTGCCTACCAGAAACCAAAAAGAAGCCACACCCTGTTTTGTCGTCATTCAACCAGGCGTCATAACTCACTTCTGAATGTCTGGAAAAGTTTTGTGATTTTCTGGGTATCAGAACTGTTCCCGTGGACCCTCATGTCTTTGACGTACACCAATGATCATAAATACACTGAATGAACTGTTGAAAGGTCGTGTAGACATTTAACGAACCCATTCACACTGAAGTTAAGGTCACAGATGATTGTTTTCCGTAGCCAGCCACTGTGGCCGAGCGGTTCTAGGCGCTTCAGTCCGGAACCACGCGACTGCTGCGGCCACAGGTTCGAATCCTGCCTCGGGCATGAATGTATGTGATGTCCATAGGTTAGTTAGGTTTAATTAGTTCTAAGTTCTAGGCGACTGATGACCTCAGATGTTAAGTCCCATAGTGCTCAGAGCCATTTGAATTTTGATTTCCCTAACCACAAAACAATATCGATAAGCATTGGTATTCTCGCCTCAGAGGTTTTGTTACTCCTACTCAAGCATTCATAGTGACTCAATCTTCTATAGAGACAACAAAGTGACAAATTCTATCCAAGGATTCAGTAAAACTAGTTCTTTTAGTACACACAATACGCGTTGTTAACGCAGAATAACCAAAATATAAATGACATGTGTAATATAGTGAGGTTTACATAGATGATAAAGATGAGAGAAACACACGAGTCGATTTCAAAAGATGGTTTGAATATTTGTGTATTTTTTGTGTGTGATATGTCTATCTTACATTCTAGATAAGAGTGACCTTGTACCACTACACATCTAAAAGTGGGGTTGTCCCGCAAAAGATTGTTTTTTATCCTAATAACAGATATGCAGCAAGGCACGCAAAAATAGTTCAAAAATTAACTTTAGCATTAGGCAAACATATAAGCACAGCACTACATTCAAGAGGTGTGTAACAGGTTGGGCGTGGCAGGTGTAGTGGGTGAGTTGGTGCTAAGAGAAGGGTTACACCATTACTGAACATCGTCAGTAGTGGCAGTGGTGTCGGGTCAGGACCAGTCTCTAGACTATGACAGCAACAGGTAGGCATCTGGACTACTGACAGACCAGAGATGGGGCAGCAGATGACAAACGGTTGCCCTTGTTGAAGACTGTTCTCCATTAGTAGTTGAGCGTCGTGGCAAGTGCCCGGAGTTGGCAGTCGCTTGTTCTGGCACTGTACAGTCCCTCCCTTCTGGTCGCCAGCAGCGTTACATTCAGGTCAGGTACCTTGAAATTCTTGCGTCAGACAGCGGTGGTCCCAGGTGTCATTCGACGTCAGCGGCGAGCCTTCATTATCTGCTGGTTTCAGGTGAGTCACCGCTGCAGTTGCTTTCACTGTCTATTGGCACAAGTGAAAGGGATGAACAATACTGTGTCCGCGCCTCCATATTCCTTGAGCTACCCCAGTGTCATCACGTCCGCCAGCTGCCTGCACTGTCGCCATACATTGTGGGGACGGGTTGCCTGTAGGCAAGCAGTTGCATGAAAACAGGGGAGAGCTTCCCTTACCTGCTGGCAGCACTTCTGTAGTGACGTCACGTCCGCTGGTGTCTCGTCTGGCGACGTCGCCCCTGCTATGACGCCAAACTGGCAGTCGCGCCCAACGTTTCGCTACGACACCCGAGCCCTCCCAGCCACGTTGTGATACGCGTGCTGCACTAAGCCACATCCAATCACGGTCTTCCACTCAGTCGCCGCTTGGAACGCTGTAGTTCTCTGCACAGTCCTTAGCACGTGATTTTACAAAAAAAATTCCAAAAACACATGCATAGAAAATCATAACAAATATATAAACTGATGAACATTAAACCTTACAACTCCATTAATGGAGACAAAAGTGCCTTGCTCGTATCTTTCATTTGAATATAGGGTGTAACATCGATCATTAATCTCTTATCTAAAATCACCTATTTACCAGTAGTGGGGCCATTGCTGTTGTGTATGTCAGCATCATGTTAGTTTCCCGACACCCAGCATTCACCACAATGGGCTATCCAGCAGAAGGCTACACCAGCACAACCTGTATATTCATACTAAAAGCACTCTCACACCATGTAGCACTTGCTTCTGCTTATTCTACCCAAGTTTAGCTACCTCTAACCCTTTCGACTTTACTTTACTCTGGACTTTGATACCTCTTCTGATGCCAACTTATTGGATGATGACGCTGATGCGGATATCTGGCGCAGAATCTGTGTCGAAAACCACTCGCCGCCATTGTACACTCCTCTCTGTGCAGGCAGCATAGGTGGGACACTGGTACTAATTCACCTTTTCCTCTGAAAATGACCAATAACTCTCAAAAATCGACATACAGATATCATCAATTAACTGCTACTCCATGACATAAGAATACCAGGCCTTATCAATAATATTTTTAGTTCAGAACGATCAGTTTATTCCGTTTTCATCTGGTCCCATTTGCCTTATCCTTCCTATCCATCTAAAACGTATTACCGTGACTCGCACTCCACTTGCTCACGATACATATTACAAATCTTTCCCGATGACGCACCTCCGGCGCTGATGATCCACAATCGAAGTACGTCAAGACGAACATTCGTAAGTGATAACCACAGACGAAAAAGTACCACCAGCGCCAAATACCGCACCACAGGCGATTATCCATAAGCGTAACCATACTTGAAAACCACCAACGAGAAACATCGCTCCACTGGCGATAATCCTAATCGAACCACAGTGAGAAAAAGAAAAAAAAAAAAAAAACATACTCGAACGTCAACAAGCCTATGGCGTGGAAACCCATGTCCATCTCCCAAGATAGTCCCGCCGGTGTCGGTGGGATGAGCCAAATCACACCAAGACCCACTACTGGGTCGCAGATCAACTTCTCTGGCACCACCTCCTCACTTCGAATGGTGAAACAGACTGTGCGTACACCCGAACGGTAATGCACACAATATCAGCGGAATAATTCAAACCATTACTACAATCTAAGATAAACTCTCAGAATTATTGTGTCTCCAAGAATTTTTCAAATTATTTCTGAACCAAAAATGCAATTTTTCAAGTTGTTCCAGCACATACAATTGCTGTGGCGTGACAAGCTACTTGTACAGCAATTTTCCAGTGTTGAACCATTCTGTTTTGTCATGAACCCGAGATATTTCCTCTGAGAAATCGGCACATTTCTATTCAAAAAATAAGTTTCTATCAATGAATCATGAGAGGTCACCAGTACGTCACAAATTTGTAGTAAATTATCAAAATGCTGGTCAGAAAACTATGAACACCAAACTCATTGATCAGATATCACAAGAGAAGATCTCATCCGTTAATTATAAGTCATCCAAAAAGTGTAAATGTAAACAAATAAAAACAATATGCCAAGTGACCACATAAATGAATTCGAGAAATATGATTCTTAACGTTAACGGGGCACAGCGGCCGACCGTCAATTCCTACGCGGTCTTCTGCTACGGTTTTTCTTTGAGGGTTTAGGCCATTCTGGTTATGACGTTGCGGACTTCGCCTAGCATTCCCTCCATTATTTCTTATTTGTCTTGAGTTCTAGACTGGCCGCACGAACTAGTTAGAATTTTGCATTCCCCTCTCGTTCTCTTTCCGTTTCCGTTTGGCCTTGATATTTATTTCTTATTGAGTTGTTTCTATTTGTATTTAACCCGTCATTATTTCCTGCAGATGCACGTTGCGAATTTGGTTCATTATGTCTCATGTCGTCCTCCACGTTTTGTGTTTCCTTGACAGAGACTAACTCCCGTAGAGAGCTTTTTAATCACTCTATGGTGTCATTACATTTGCTAATGAGCATTCCCTTGTATCTCAATGGCAGTTTCTAGTAGCAATGTCGCGTTATCTTCTTATCACTATACGGTTTGTCCAGGTAACGGTTCTTGTTGTTAAGGCTCTCGAAAACTTTACCGGTTTTCGGTACCCCGATGCTTCTTAATCCGTCTGTAATTTAATCTTATCTTTAATCCCTTCTTTTATGTTCTGTGACCAAAAGGTATTTAGGAAAGCCTCTCTGAATTCGCCTTCAATGCTCTGCTATTGAACCTTCCTGATAACCACAGACAAATTCCAGTTTCTACACTAGTGACCATGACCCGAGTAGTATCATATCATGCTGATCAATCCATGACTTGAGGTGTAACGATTTGTGGTTCTCTTTGTAAACCTGAAAATTTTGAATTAGAAAAAATATTCGTAACTATGCAACACTGGACATTCTCTAAATACTGGCGCACGTGCGCCCAAGATTTCATGGCTGACCTAGCCTTGAACGCTGTTGTACTCTCCTTTGGTCTCATCAGAGTCATGTAGCACTGTTTCCGTAAGCAATTGTTGTCCGGCTCGGTACTTTGTGCACCACGCGCCAAAGACTGCGCGCGCTCGGTCGAGCGGCGTACCCCATTAAGCGATTGCTCCTGCCGTTATTACGGCCTGAGCCGTGGATGTGGCTCCAGGCTGGGTTTCACAATTTTGTCTTTGACATTCCTGGTGACCAATGAACTCATGGCGACGTGCTGTTGCTTCTGGCTTTAATTTCTACAAGAGCGACCCGTTCGCATATTTGTCATTTGTCTCATCTCATCCGCCAGCTCATTTTGATGGATAGTGACACTTGCTTCCTCGTCTTTGATTTCTAGCATTTCTTCCTGTGTCTTTTCAGCTACTCTCTGTCCTTGTTTCTTAAGAGCATAATTGGCCTTCTTGATTGCGCTCACTTCTGTCTTTGCCAGCGCTGCCTGATATCGAGCAGTTTGCGCATTTTTCCGTGCACCTCGCGCTACGAAGTTCTCTGTAGTAGCCTCGCGTCTGGACTCTACCGCTACTTCTTGCGTTTCTTCTGACGATTTCCTAATGTCTTCGTCCTCTGCTTTTACGCACCTAACTTCATTCATGATCTGATTTACGTTTTCGACAAACCCATCAGACCTCCTTTCAATTTCCTTAATTTCTTTCATTATTTTGTTCTGTCTCATTTCCTCCTTGTCTAGTCGCTTTTGAATTTCCCTAATTTCATTAATGAAGGTCTCCTGTCTTTGATCTTCTTCCTGTTGTCGTCACTTCCCTGCCTCTTGCATAGACTTAATGATCGATTCTAACTGCAAGCTTCCAATAATGCATCTCGTACTAGACGCACGCGACTCACAATCAGATCCCGTATGGCCGTTGCCCGTGAAATCAGACTGTT
Source organism: Schistocerca nitens (assembly GCF_023898315.1). Lineage (NCBI taxonomy): Eukaryota > Metazoa > Arthropoda > Insecta > Orthoptera > Acrididae > Schistocerca > Schistocerca nitens. Next base: position 193,300,481 of record NC_064620.1, on the reverse strand, counting down.
ACTTTCCCTCTTTCAGTACCTACAGAACTGACGTGACCTGCCAACGCGGCATCGTTTTTACTCTCATTTCCTGAGTGAACTGAACCCTCATCATCGGAGTATTCTTCATTTGACATTTGTGCACGGTTTACAAAGTAATTTCAATGAGTTTCTTCCGCTCTCCTATCTTGTTCCGCATCAACGACTAGCAAGTTTCCCATTATGGATGACGTTAGTGCGCAGCCTTTCTCACTATACGCTTTGCTCCTCGTAAACATTCCAATCAATTACAGCTTCCGCAAGTTACCGACTCTAATGCGATCACGCTCCACAACTCTACTCTGACCTTCTTTCAAATAACGCACGCATTTATGCCTAAGCCCATGAAACCAAACGTACTCTAAATTGTCGTACACATCCCCATAAACAAATTTCACAACTACAAACGAGCTGATAAATCTTACACAAAATGACAAACATAAATCAGAGAAGGGATAGTGCTTGATTGGCAAAACGTTCTTTTGGGTAGAAACTAAACAAATTCTCCACTGAATTAATCCATTTTACAGCTCAATCAGACTTTGCATGAATCCACAGTGGGGCTGAATTCTCCTCAAAAGGAATCACCTACGACCAAGTACACCACAAATTATGGTTCGTGGAGAACAGGGAGTTGTGAATACCATTTTAAAAAAATACGCCAGTGCAGCAATAAAGCAGAAAACGATAACCGACTCAGGAAGAATAAGTAAGAATAACACATGATATGTCCTTGATGAAATGCAGTTCCCTTGAAGTACAGTTGGAAACTGCCACTGGCCCTCAGTACACCCCAAGTTGCAGACCACTAGAGAAATGCCTGAAGTTCTCTACCAGGGGAGAACCAGAAGCAAAGAAGGCTAATAATCACAATCTCTTTCCCCCAAGCCCAGTAAGGGAGCTGAATTAGGAGAAAAAACACGCCTCCCGTTGAAGAAATCAGGCAAATTATTGAATCTCCTTTTGAGTGTTCTGATGGCTTGGAAGCCAGTAGAGACACAGCACCGGGATTCCCGCGCTGGGGGACGAAGCCTTTGCTTGCGTATCCTGAGGGGAGCCAATCAGCGACTCAAAAATCTCTCTTGTCTGAAAAAAGAAGAGTTTAGACTAGGAACGCGTTGTTCTCATGGTAAGCATGGGCATGTTTCGGCAAGAAACGTGTAACTAGATGGGAGCACAGTCCGTCATTTACAGAGAGACTAATCTTTTCAGCACGACCGTTTCCAATTTCTGGAAGAAGGCTGTTAAGCGTCCCAGACAGTCGTGCCCATCTTTCCGCCGCTCGCTAAAAGAACCTGGTTACATCCTGGCGTCAGGGGAACTGGCAGTCTTGCCTCCACTAAACATGTCCACCAGTCACTCTCTGTTCGCATCATCCTAGACTCTAACAAGAGAATCCTTGTACTTTTATGACCGTCCTGCTGTTTGCACAAAAGCTCAGATTGCAGCAGTTTGTATTAAATGGCTTCCTCCACCCACTTCCTACGAACTGGCCACCTTTGCGACGGTCTGTCGCCTGGCTCAGGTACTCATAAAATGTTTTGTGAGTCGGCGCCCTCCTGCTCCGCACCTAAGTGGTAAAGTGGAGTGCCACGGCCTCAAGTCCTTTTGCAGGTACAGTTCACGGAGCACTGCTTCCCCGAATCACTCGCAAAGCCATGTCGCTAGACACAACATTTTATGACCCGCAAATCTCTTTCTCCCTATTCTCCATCGCCTCCACTATGCCCCTTGGATGTAAGTTCTCTACAGGGCGAAAAGTGATTAAACCGACAAACTCTGGGAGGTTGTAGGGGACATCAAAACAAATATCATTCCCTAATGTCATTTTTTTCCTATGAGGAGTATTTAAACCGGTAGAGGAAAATTTCTCTGGTGGCAAATTAATTAAACCAACAAACACTTTTCCATTTTTTATGACCAAGAGACTACACACTAATACAACCCAATTTCAATTACAATAAATTTCCAAAATGCCTCGATTGACACGTAAACAAAGGTTACACCGTCGGATCATGTTGTGTCTGACACGGGCAAAAACCCCAGGAGTATCCTGAATTGTTCCTGCTGCTGCTACTATCCGGGCAACCAGATCCTCTTATGATGCAACAGGAGTTGCGTAAACAAGGTTGCGCATCTCTCTCCACACAAAAAAGTCCAGACGGGATATATCTGGGTATCGAGCAGGCCATGGTACAGGACCACCTCTGCCAATCCAGATTTCTGGGAACCGTCAATCCAGGAATCAACGCACACGACGACTGAAATGTGCCGGCGCCCCGTCATGTTGGAACCACATGCGTTGTCTTGTAGGGAGCGGAACGTCTTCCAGCAATTCAGGCAATGCTCTGGCAAGAAAATTGTAATGGTGCCTGCCATTTAATGGCCTAGGTAGCAGATACGGCCCAATTAAACAGTCGCCAACAACACCGACCCATACATTAACGAAGAACCGCACTTGATGAGCGCTAGTAACTGTGGCATGTGGGCTAGCCTCACTCCAAACATGCGAATTGTGCATGTTATAGACTCCATCACGCCCGAACGTTGCTTCATCGGTAAACAAAACAGAGGATGGAAATGTAGGATGCATTTCACACTGTTCGAAGTACCACTGCGAAAACTGTGCTCTGGGTGGATAATTAACTGGTTCCAGGTTGTGGACACGCTGCAAGTGAAATGGACGTAATAATTTCTCTCGAAGGACTGTTCTTACATTCGTCTGATTCGTCCTCATGTTACGTGCAATTGCATGAGTGCTGAATGAAGGATCCCGCTCCACATGCTGCTAGACAGCTTCCTCAAATTGCAGCGTTCTTACCATGCGACGGCGTCCCTGTCTAGGTAATCTGCTAAATGACCCGGTCTCACGCAGACGTTGGTACACAGCAGGAAAGGTCGTATGATGCGGAATACTGCGATTAGGATATTGTTGTTGATAAACCGGCTGTGCAGCGCGTCCGTTGTGGTGCGCTACGTAGTACGCATCATCCATATGTGTACTCTCACTCTAGGTGTATCGCTCCATTAGTAAACGGAGACAATGCACTACTACACTGGTGGACAGCAGTGGCCTACAACTAAAGAGCGTAATATGTCCTCTAACAACTGAAGAGCGTGATACAGCCTCCATCGATTTAAAAAATCATCATAGGAGAAACAGAATTCAGGGAAAAATATTTGTTTTGATGTCCCCTACAACCTCCCACAGATTGTCGGTTTCAATACTTTTCACCGTGTACAGGCTATAGATGCAGTCATATGTACATTCTGCCCACAGTTTACTCGTGTAGAAAAGTTACAAACCACACATACCAAATATAGTACTGGGGTACAGGGAAATCATGACCTAATATATGAATATTAACCTGATCGACAGTGTAGTTAAAGTGAGGGAGTAGCGTGCCACCTTTCAGACTTTTATTCGCAGTCGGGGTGTCACGGTGTCTATTGTATTCTCATTGAGGCAGTAGGTTCTCATTAAGTATGGAGTGGAGCTGCAAAAAACTGAACAACTGAGGCAGGAGCGACTAGAGGACAATGAAATTCTATGACACCAACGATTTCCTCGGATCAATTCACAGGAGCACTCATGCCAATGTTACAACGTTGTTAATGCTGAAATCTATGTATTTTCCGAAACAATGTAAGTGAGGCATAATTTTACAACGTGACGAGCTGCCCTTGTTCGATTTCAACATTTTAGATACCTAAGTACAGATAAGCACCGTTCCCATAGCAAGTACGAGTATATCGGTCGTGACTCACCAGTACCGTGGCCTTCCTGGTCCCCAACCCGCTCGATTTTCTTGTGTGGGGATATTTGAACGCTTTTGTGTATTCCAGCTCTTACGATAGTGTCGATAAACTCCGAAATTGTCAATAGATTCGCAACAGGTCGTGATTTTTTAAGATGTACGAGTATTGTTGAGAAGATGTGCTGATGCCTACCTTCATACGAACAGTGCCCATTTGGAACAGTTGCTCTAACGTGTTTGTCCTCAAGTACATATCTGCAGTTTGGATCCTCAGGGACTCCGTTGTCAAGTGTTTGCGCACGCAATCGTAATACGCCACATCGAGGAAACGATTGATTTTCGTACCTATGTTTAATAGGATTATTTGCTTGTTTCATTGTCCTCTACTCGTCACTTCCATGTGTACCTTGTAGTCAAACATCCTGCAGATCTTTGTAGAGAAAATTGGAAATTGTAGGACAATAAGGGAACAACTTCTGCCAAGTACATATTCAGTACATTTACTGAATATAGGAAAAGAAAACTGAGCAACTGTTAACGCGACGATCGGTTTGGCTTTAGAAAGGTAAAGCGAACATGGAGACAATCCTACATTGCGTTTCATAACGGAAGTAACGGTTTGACAACCTGTACAAAGCGTTGAACAGTCAAAAAAGGTGCAACGTGTTCGGAATTCTGAGAAAAATAGGACTAGCTAAAGACGGGTAATATATAGCACATACAGGCACCAGGAAGGAACAGAAAGACTGGATGATCAAAAAAGAAGTGCTTGGATAGAAGTGTAAGACAGGCATGCAGCCATTAGCTCCTGCTGTTTAATCTACACAGTGAAGAAGCAACCATGAAAAAAAAGAAAGCTTTGAGGATCTGATTAAGATTCAGGGCGATGGGATATCAATGATATATACGCTGATGACATTGCTATCTTCAGTGAAAGTGAAAAAGAATTACAGGACCTGTAGAACCGAGTAAAGATTCTAATGAATACCGAACGTGGTTTGAGGGTAAATCAGAAAAAGGCGAAAGTAATGAGAAGCAGCTGAACTAAGTACAGTGAGAAAGGACACATAATGTGTACAAAAACCAAGAGGACAATAAGACTGTGCGACCAAGAAGAAAATGCTCGGATTAAAAATTGAGTACGACAGGGATGCAGTTTTTCGCACTATGGTTCAAACCATACATCGAAGAAGCAATGACGCGAATCAAAAGAAGGTGGGATTAAAATTCAGAGGGAAAGATATCAATGATAAGCTTTGCTGATAAAATTGCTATCCTCACTGAATGTGAACAAGCATTACAAGGCATGTTGAATGGTGTGAACAGTCTAATGGGCACAGAATACGGACTGAGAGTGAACTGAAGAAAGACCAGAGCAACGAGAGGTAGCAGAAATAAGAAAATCAATAAACTCAGTAACAAAACTAGTGATCACAAAGCGGACGAAGTTAACGAATTCTGCTACCTTAGAAGCAAAATAACTCACGACGGACGATGCAAAGAGCACATAAAAACAGACTACCATAGGCGTAAAGTGGATTCATGGCAAATATAAGTCTGCTGGTAACAAACACAGGCCTCAGTTTGAAGAAGAAATTTTTGAGTATCAGCGTTTCGAGCAAAGCATTGTATAGTGACAAATCATGGACTGTGGAAAACCGGGAACTTAAGAGAATCGAAGCGTTTGAGATGTGCTGCTAAAAAGAAATGGAAAATTAGGGGAAGTGGTAAGCTAAGGAATGAGCAGGTGCTCCGCAGAACTGGCGAAAAAAGGAACTGATCCGTGCGCGCTCCACTTTTATAGCGCCCACATCGAATATCGATAGCTGCTTTGCATATCTCTCCTGCTTGATGGCGGGCAGAAGGATGGTCGCGCTCCGATTTAATGCTGTGTGCTGGCTTGCTTAATGACGCACTTGGATTGGCTGACTGGAGGAGTACAGTGCAGTTGTTGAGCCGGGATGGCTGCAGCGTTTTTCCCTAGCTGTGCACAGCTGAATACGGAGGAAGTGGCGGCGTGGCCAGCGCAGCGCCTTACGTTCTTGTGGCGCTAACCGCAGCATGGAATTATACTGAGGTGATGAAAATCACGCAATAGCGGTATGCACATATACAAATTGAGGTAGTATCATATACAGAAGTTATAAAATGGCAGTGCATTGTCGGAGCTGCCACTTGTAATTAGGTGATACATGTAAAAATCCTTCCGTCGTGATTATGGCCACACGACACGAATTAACGGACTTTGTACGGGAAATGGTAGTTGGAATTAGACGCGTGGGATATTCCATTTCGGTGATCTTTAGGGAGCTCAATATTCCGAGAGCCATAGCATTAAGAATGTGACGAGAATCACAAACTTCAGAGACTATTTCTCACGAGGGACAACGCAGTTGAGGACGGCCTTTAATTAACGACCGAGGGCAGATGCGTTTGCGTAGAGTTGTCAGTACTAATAGAAACGATGACTGCGTAAAATAACCGTACATATCAGTGTCGGATGTACCACGGAAATATCCTCCCGGACAGTGTGCTAAATTTGGCGTAACTAGGGTATGGCAGTAAACGACCAACGCCAATGCCTTTGCATAACAGCACATCACCTGCAGCGCCTCTCCTGGGCTCGTGACCATATTGGTTGGACTGTAGACGAGGCAGGTAGGAGCTTTCGAAGTGCCCATGTCCCGGTATGGTACCGATGTGGCTGTAGGCAGCCAGCAAGGTTCAATACCGCGGGCAGTGGCCGCTGGGCGGTCGGCTCGACGCGGATCGGCCGCTCGCCAGGGCCGGCCGGGCGCTGCTCCTGAGCGATAAGGGCGGCGGGGCGCCGCCTGACGTGTGTCTCAGACACGCACTAATGGAGTCTGCCGGCTGCCGGCGACGGCGACGGATGGCGGCCGCCAGAACTGTCCTCTCAGAGGCGGTAATTTCACCCTCCACACTGGGGAGCTCGCTGCCTGGGACACAGTCCACTCAGTTGGCCCCCACTGGGTCTCCACCTACTTACTGGAACCCTGAATTAACTATTAGGCTAGTGCATAAGTTCGTAGTGGCTTTGTTTTGCATCTTGCTATTTCGACTGCCATGGGTCAGAGACAGCAAAGGACCTGCAAGAGCAGCTGAACGGAATGGACAGTGTCTTGAAAGGAGGATATAAGATGAACATCAACAAAAGCAAAACAAGGATAATGGAATGTTGTCGAATAAAGTCGGCTGATGCTGCGGGAATTAGATTAGGAAATGTGACACTTAAAGTAGCAAAAGGGTTTTGCTATTTGGGGAGCAAAATAACTGATGATGGTCGACGTAGAGAGGATACAAAATGTATACTGGCAACGGCAAGGAAAGTGTTTCTGAAGAAGAGAAATTTGTTAACATCTAGTATAGATTTGTCAGGAAGTCGTTTCTGAAAGTATTTGTATGGACCTAAAATAGTTTGGACAGGAAGAGAACAGAAGCTTTCTGAATGTGGTGCTACAGAAGAATCCTGAAGATTAGATGGGTAGATCACATAACTAATGAGGAGGTACTGAATAGAATTGGGGAGGAGTTTGTGGCACAACTTGACAAGAACATGTGATCGGTTGGTAGGACATGTTCTGAGGCATCAAGGAATCTCCTGTTTAGTACTGAAGGGAAGCGTGGAGGGTAAAAATCGTAGAGGGAGACCAAGAGATGAATACACTAAGCAGATTCAGAGGGATGTAGGTTACAGTAGGTACTGGGAGATCAAGAAGCTTGCACAGGATAGAGTAGCATGGAGAGCTGCATCAATCCAGTCTCAGGAATGAAAACCACAACAATAACAACAACATGGGTTTATTTGTCGATTGTTAATTTTATAGTGAGTGGGGCTGTGGACGCCATAAAATGGAGTGCCAAGTGGAGATATCGGACGATTTCCGACATATGCTTCTGTCTGAGTTGAACAGAAGGATGACAGCAGCACAGACAGCCAGGAACATTTGCCCCGTGTACGCTGATAACGCCATTGGACAGAGCACGGCGAGAAAATGATTTTCTCGTTTTAAGGCGGCTCATTTTGACTTTCATGACTCTCCACGTTCGGAAAGATCTTCGGGGTTTCATGAAGACCGTTCAAATGCATTTATCCTCAGTGTGCTCGAGAACTGGCAAACGTGAGGAATTGCAGTCATTTGACAGTCGTTCTACATTTACATGCCTTAGGTAAGGTACAAAATTCAGATGATTGGCTACTGCACGCTCTAAGCCAAAATCGCAAAAATCAGCGGCTGACCACATGTGCCTCTCTGCTTGTTTGTCACTAATTGGCTCGTGAACAACACTGACTGTTCCTATCTTGTAGCATTACTGGTGACTAGAAATGGTGTCTTTATGCTAAAATGAGGAAAATACAGTAATGGTTGAGCCCAAACAAATCAGCGACTGGCCATACAAAGACCTCCGCGTATCCATAAAAGATAGTATTATTCATATGGTGAAAAATCGACGTTGTGGTGTAATACAAATTACCTCCCCGAGAAATAGCCACCACTGCTGACATTTATTGCCAGTATCTGAGACGTGTTGTGCACGCAGTCCAAGAACAACGACCTCGAAGACTGCGTGGAGTGGTGCTACTCCACGATAACGCCCGCCCACATTCTGCTAGTCTGACAATAAACACTACACAGGAGTTGGGCTGGGAAGTCGTACTGTACCCTCCTTATTCTCCTGATCTGGCGCCTTTAGATTTTCATCTTTTCTGCTCTCTACCGACCATCCTTCAAGGAACTTCCTGCCCTGATGAAAAAGTCCTCCGAACATGATAAGACGAGTTTTTAGCCTCAAAACCACGGGTCTCAAATTTAAATAGTGAAGGATAATATATTATCAATGACTAAATTCTGTTTTATTTGTATCTGTTTTTTGTTAAATGCTATGAACTTGTGCACCAATCCACTATATGTGGAATATTCTGCAAAAAAGATTGGCATATCGTCACCATCTCCAAAAAGAAAATACAGTGACAAATTTGTCCAGGTTGAAGGAAGGCAGGTTCTCATTCAAGATCGCATTTATAAAAACTTTTATTTACGATGACCGGTTTTGGTAAAACAGAGTTGCCATCATCTGATCTCGGTAAAGGTTGATGCAAGTACTGAACTGAAGCTATAGATGTACTTTATATCTCAGTTAGTTGGCTACTTGACGCAAGTTCAAAAATTGTTCAAATGGCTCTAAGCACTATGGGACTTAACATCAGAGGTCATCAGTTCCCTGGACATTAGAACTACTTAAACCTAACTTGCCTACGGACATCACACACATGCATACCCGGGGCAGGATTCGAACCTGCGACCGTAGCAGCAGCGCGGATCCGGACTGAAGCTCCTAGAACCGCCCGGCCACAGCGGCCGGCTTGACGCAAGTTGATGTTTCACTAAAACATCTTACATCAATTGTCCAGTTAATTAACATATAGAATATGTTTATAGCTCTAATTGGTTACTTCCATTATCCTGTACCTATATCAGACAACGATAACTCTGTTTCATCGAAACCGCTCGTCGTAAATAAAGATTTTACAAGTGCGATCTTGGATGAGAACTACTTTTCCTTCAAGCTGAATATTTAGGACTTACAGATAGCCCCTTTATACTTAATATAAGCAAGTTAACAGACAAATTTTGTTGCGAGCAGTATATGTTCTGTGGTCCTGCATTAACCTCCGCTGGGGTTATTCGTGTAAGGCTATAAGCACAGGATGGACTGCTAAAATTGGAGGTGACTCAGCCACAGCACACTGGATTTTAGCTGTCTTTCTTTTTCTTTCAAGGTGGGAAGTAGTCGCGGATGAAATCAGTGATCCAGGAAGTGTAGAATAAGTTTCTTTGCTTCTGACTCTTATCACAGAACTTAATGTAATTTTTAATGAACATTTACAGCCAAGTAACAAAATTGTCTTTTGGTTGTATTTACCAGATACCTGCCATACTGTATGGAACATTCAGAATAGTATGCGTAATCTCCACAAAGCGCAAAAAGTCCGTGCTCTCGATTTACTGAAACACAATCACATTTATAAGGAACCATCTGCAACGTCCAGTGGGAGCGCGGTTTTGTACCCAATGTCCCCTTCACTTTACCTGATAACGTTTGACATTAATAAGTCTTTTCTTGGTTATTTCATATCCCGTCGCCCTATGGAGTGATATTAATAGGAAAATATAAGTAACATAATGCTGCCTGCATGAATTGCTTGAAAACAGTGATAAAATGTGGTCTAACAGCATAGTTAAAAACACTTCAGGAAAACTTGAATAACACTAAATATTTAAAAAATACTTAAAAACACTGTACACCACAGAAGGTACACTGACCATTAAAAACGGGGCACTGTACACCTCCATAAAACGGAAAAGGATCTGCGCTGTTACTGCGGGATATAGATGAAAAGAAAGGTGGGTACGGAGAGAAATTGGAGAGTGGTGACGATGAGAACTGAGGACTGGCGAGAGTTGGTGACGAGACAGGGGTGGCTGTGAGGGACAAGGAGAGACGGGTAGCCGATATTAGATCGTATAGATTTCGGAGGGAAAGGGGTTCGGGGGAGGGTCACAGGAAAGTGGAAAACCAGATTGGTATGGGGAGCAGTGGAGGAGAAAGCCGTCGGTAGGGGACGGGCGGCGGGGGGTGGATTGGGTGGGGTGGATTCAGAGTTGGTAGGATCGCTATACATCGGGACGGAGTATGTAGTCCAGAAGAGGCAAACTGTTTAAATTTGATTGGGAGAGGACGTGGAAGGTATGTACGTGGGTTGGAAGTGTAGGTAGAAGGGCGGCAGCACCCGTAGGATTGGAAACGAGAAGGGACACAATATGATTTTGGGAGTCGAGTTTAAGGATGGTGTTTAATGTGAGTGAGGAGTATTGGGAATTTAATGAGTTGGTAAACAAACATTATGGGAGAGGGTAAACTTATGTGGAAAGTGAGGCGAAAAGCGTGGTTTTCAAGGATCCATTAATCACTGAACACGTCTCATATATATATTTTGCCCTGTCGTAACCCTGGGATAGAGTGCATCACATATTTGTTTCATCTTCGTCTGTTAATCGCATTACGTTTGAATTTGATGGTCCCTTCTAAGATTACGTAATGAATTTCATTGACTGTATAATCTAATTAATTCACTGATATAATGTTTTATTATCCTTTCCTTGGTACGGCACATCAGGAAGTAAGAGAAGATCTTTGGCTGTTAAATTCCTCCGCCTACTTCTCGTCTATGCTGCATTCTGACTGCTACGACAATGGAGGTCGCTGATCACTTACTTCAGCACTTTGTTTCATACATTTGGCTGCTTTCTAGAGTTATTTTGTCAATCATATTATTTTATTAGATCCGTAAGCTTCTTCTTGTTTACGTTATCATATATTTTACCGAAAATCACCGCAAAAGTGTCCCGGATTCATATATTGTCACATTTCCCTTCCAACGGTTTTAAAATTAGCTTTATCCTTATTACAATTTGTTACATTTTATCACTGTAATAACATATACACCACTTGAACCAAGTGTAGGTTTTACATATTGTATTTTTCATTTTATTGCATTTTGTACAATTATAAACCTGACGAATATGAATAAAGTTACAGTAGTGTTATCTTACATGCCTATGACACAAGTATATTTTGTGGCAATTCTATCTCAGTTTGTTTTGAACAGTAGTGCAGTCAACAGAGTGACTCTGCCGGCTCTGTGGCCTAGTTTATACCGCGTTTTAAATATGAGCAACGAAACAAAGCTGATTTTGCTTGTAATTCTTGACGATGACACTATGGATTCATAATATTGGGACTTGTAAAACAGTTACACGTCGTCCTATTTCAAGCGAATGTTTCCACATCTATGTAAGAAATACCTTTATTATGTCATACTTTATTGTTGTAAGATGTAAACTGTTCACTAGTTGTATTTGATTATGGTGTACTGACGGTCTGAAAATGTTCATCGCTAACCGAAGACAAAAGACAAAAAATTTTGTGATCAATAAAGGAAATGACATTCTTTTACTGCCATCAGCCTTCTGATTGGTTTGATGCGTTACACAATGACTTCTGTGACAACCCCTTTACTTACTAAATGCACTTATTAGCAACGTCTTAGATTATTTATTGGGTATACTGCAATCTCTGTCTTCTCTTACAGCATATGCGCTCTACAGCTCCCTCCTGTTCCATGAAGATTTTTTCAGATGTCCTTCAACCGTCACTTCTTTTAATTGGTGTTTTTCGCGTATTCCTTTCCTCGTCGATCCTGTGAAGGGCCTCCCTGTTTCTTATCTAAACAGACCACTTCCTTTCAGCATTCTTCTGTAACACCTCACCTCAAACACTTAGATTCCTTGAATACGAAGGATGCAGGGTTAAAAGGAATAGAAATCTTCATCACGATTAATAAAGAAATAAAGCAGTCAGATATTTTACTTAATGATTTAAGTACAGAGTATCAGTAGCCAGATAAGTCCCATACTGCATTCTCAAAAACGGATTTAGCACCGCATATTGTGAATTCGGTGAGAATTGTTAAGCACTTAAAGCCTCATGCGGTAGGGTGCTTGCCTATCACTTACACATTCACATTACGACACACCATACACGATTTCTGTATACCAGGCAACTTATAAATACGAGAACCTTTACTGTACGAGTGCCAATTCCCCACTGACACATTACTACCAGAATTCAACAGCGTGCAAAACAGTTCATGACTCAAAGTAGGGCACGCGAACGGTAGCTCAGGCTGTGAGGGAGCCCTGAGCTTACGGCAACGATTTTTCGAACCCTTGCAGAACCTTACAATTACCTGCGCCCAAACGGTGTCGATCCTGTCCACCCTTTTCTCGCCGTACTGTGCAGTCCCCACCGAGTACCCGACTTGGTTGCACCGGAAACATGTCCTCGCATTATTACATTTGTCGGTTGATCACCCCAGGCAGCTGATGTGTACTCTCGTCTTCTAGAAATATATTACGCTAGAACACACCTGCCATCGCTAAAAAGGACATTTTTCGATAGTGCGCAGCAACCTAACTCAGAGAAGTTTTGGGGCTTACTAGAAAATAAAATCTGCGATCTGCATCCATTCTTAAATGTTACTGACAGCTGCTGATTCAGAAACTTCAATGCACAAAGCCATCAGCACGATGCATACATCTTCGATATACTGCACCAAAAATTCATCGTGACCTTGAACTCGATAAAAATATTGATTCGCGAAGTGAACGCGTCAGTGCCTACACAAATTTGGCTCCAAACATTCTTTGAAACGCACTCAATGTTTCCCACGCACATGAGAAAACAATTATAAAGAGCTCCCCACTAGTCAGAGAGTAAGTAACCTGAAAAATTACTGCATCGGCAATGCCTAAAATAGCCACTTGGTCTTTCCAAGCGCACATTTAATCATAAAACGTTAATCACTTGTTCTTTAATGTCAATAGGTAAGTTGACGATGCCCTGCACCAAAGACCAGAGGATTATGAGTAACTTATTAAATAATTTCCACCCTTCTACCTGGCCCCACCCAGTTGACTCAGACATTTGTTGCTGATCGGCCTGACCAGGAAAGAAACCCTCATCCCCATCCACGTTCTCTTGCCAAGTGAGCAAGCTGCTCTCAAGTTCCATTGCAACCTTTTGCTTAGGCAGCTTTCACACTGTATCACGCTGGTAGTGACTCGATAGTGTATTGGGATGTGTTGCATGGAATTCCGTCACCACCCAAACCATCCACAACATATGAATGTCATATCCTTGCCTACAGTGATCTATCATACTACTTAAGTAAAAATATTCCCATTATACAGATGCAGTTAGGAAAAAGCATAACATAGCAGAAGCAATCAGAATTGGCGTTAGAAGCTGGAAGCAGTAGATATATAAGGGAGGGTGACTTTACTTATCTGTATTTAATTGTAGGAAAGACGATACATTCTAGGGACAAGATGTTGAGAAGAAATTACCAATACTCCCACACAGGAGCAATACTGCGGGAGCAAGAGACGTATTGGAAGAAACTGGCGAGGGAGCATTGGTCACCATTTCAAGGAAATAACACTTGTAAGCTACGATTTACAACTATTTTATGGATTGTTCACGTTTGGAACTGTGGAGGGTTGTCTGAATATATTAAATTGTATCGAAATGTGAGTGTTATATTTAAGAAGGGGAAACATTTTATTTCTCAGTGCAGAGTATTGTTCGCTATAATACCTTCAAATGTACAGATCTTTTCCAATGAGGATTGGTTCCTAAATACCGTGTTATTCCATAGGTCTTAACAAAAAAAAAAAAAAAAAACAAAAAAAAAAAAAACATTGTGACAAAGAGACTTAAAGCTTTCGAGTATAAATAATATAGATAGCAATAGTATTGTAACTTAATTGTTCTTAACCTCTAGAGAAATGTACAAGGCTCACACGTTGCCACTAGGAATGAGCAAAACTATTCTTTTCAAGGCTTTGAGTGAACTATTTTTATTTTATGACCCACCACTCACCATTCCTTCATTAAAATACATGAAAGAAACATACCTTCCCTGTTCCATTAGAGACCACCCTCCCTGGGTTTATGCCTTATTTTAACCATTTTCAGAAAGAATATACGAAGAAGATTAACAATTTCCATTTACATATCTCATAGTTTTAGGTTTCCGGAAGTTCTATATTTATTTTTCAGTAAAAATAAAAAGTAACACAAAATTCTGAATAAGAGTTTGAGAGGCTATATAAAGAATCATTCTTGGTACTTTTTCATAATATTATGGAAAACAAAATATAGTATGGAAACTCTAACATAAATAAAATCAAGTTTCTACATCCTGAAAATTGTCTATAGTTATTATATACAGTTAACGTAACAATATATGTTTAGTTTTACAACTGCTACAGATCCTAGGTCAAGACTTTCTTTGTGCAGACTGACGGTATAGTCAAACATATTCTAAACTGAAGAGTTCCCAACCTTTTTGATGTTAAATGATTAGTGACTGGTCTTTTTTTTAAATTTCTTGTGTTTCAGAAAGCTTTCTTAAGGCAAAAGGACTCATAGAAAAACGTAACTGCTCTTCTGACCACATGAACATTTTTCTCTATTGGTATTTTGTATTGTGTTTCGGACAGTGGTATGTTATGTGGTGCAAAACATGGGACGTGGAAGGTTGAAAAGCATAGCAGCTGACTTCGTATTTGAAGCATTGCCCATTATATTGAAGGTGATTTTAAACTTGAAATTATATTTGGTCGTAGCAGTGCTTAGCCGATCTTAAATATTCTCTGCAGTGTGTCTTTCTTCAGATTAGATGCACTCGAGAATGTATGACTTTCATTGAATCTTATCATCTGCATAATTTGCCTTGAATGCATGCAGACTAACATCATTCATTGTTGTCCATCAGTCATTCGCCATCAGTAACAAATCTACTGTAACTAATTACCACATTATCACCAAAACTGATACAGTCCTGTGAGCACATTGTTTGTAACCTACTTCTGTGGTATAACATCATATCTAGTAAGTAGATGAATGTTAACAAACTTAAAAAGTTGGTTGTAGTTACCTTTGATCTCATATTTAGATTTTCACATTACTCTGTATTATGTTTAGTAGATACTTGAAAATGACATAAATGCACCAACTGCAATAGTGAAATGAGAACAATGACATGTAAAAGTGAATATGATGAAAATCGAAGAATTTAGAATATATGTTGGCCCATAGTACATGAGATAAATTATTTTATTTTATTTTATCAGCTTTATGGCACTGACAGATTTACTTGAGTGTTGTTGCATACGAAAATTGGTTGGGAGTAGGTGTGTCGCAAAAGAAATCAAATCACAATCTTGCAGGCCGGTAACAGATCGAGATTCATTTTCATTTCTCAATTGAGAGCTTCATCTCAAGTGGAAGTGGCCATTGTTAACAATCACGATAAACATTTTCTGGATTATCAATTGATTGTGAACTGACTCACACCATTCCTGAGGCAATATAGGATGCTTGAAATTTAGATGTGTCTTCAGGTTCAGTGAAGAACCAGAATAAAACAAAGATAATGCTGATAGTAATGGCAAATTTGGTTTTATGTACATTTTGACAAAATGATACCATATAACACTTGAATCTCTTCTACGCGAAAAGGACATGGTTGTTCATATCCTATAGCTTTGCGAAATATGTTGTATGAAAAAATTAAAATATTTACTGTGAAGAACCGCTTTTTAAATAGTAACTGCTTAAAAAAGAACCAATGTATGAGCAGTGTATTCCTGTTGGCTGCAGATTCCTTGACTTGCGCCATAGGGTGGTGGGGTTTCGGGTTCCGCTGAATAGCTCAGGAGTTCACTACACACAGCTGACGGCTACACGGGTAGCGGAGGCTGTGTGGCGTGGACTGGGCGGTTTTTTAGGTTAGAAGGCTTCGGGAAAGTACGGGGTGGGCTGCAATCTCAAAGGGTCCATGGCAAATACAGGACGTGCTTGGATCAAGGAACAGTCGGAATTGTAGTTGTAAATTGTTGTAGTTGTGATGGGAAAGTCCCTGAGATTCAAGCCCTAATAGAAAGCACAGAAGCTGAAATCGTTACAGGTACAGAAAGCTGGCTAAATCCTGAAATAAGTTCTGCGGAAATTTTTACGAAGTCTCAGACGGTGTTCAGGAAAGATAGATTAGGCAGAATTGGTGGTGGAGTGTTTGTGTCTGTCAGTAGTGGCTTATATTGTAGTGAAGTCGAAGTAGATACTCCGTTCGAATTGGTATGGGTGGAGGTTATACTTAACAGCCGAACTAAGTTAATAATGGGCTCCTTCTACCGACCGCCAGTCTCCGATGATGCAGTTGCTGAGCAGTTCAGAGAAAATTTGAGTCTCGTAACAAATACCCCACTCATACGGTTATAGTTGGTTGGGGCTTCAAACTTCCCTCGATATGTTGGCTAAAATACTTGTTCAAAACCGGTGGTAGGCAGAAAACATCTTCCGAGATTGTCCTTAATGCTTTCTCCGAACATTATTTCGAGCAGTTAGTCCACAAACCCACGCGAATTGTAAATGTTTGCGTAAACACACTTGACCTCTTATCCACAAACAATCCAGACCCAATAGAGAGCATCATGACTGATACAGGGATTAGTGATCACAAGGTCGTTTTAGTTAGGTTCAATATCGTTTCTTCCAAACCCACCAGAAACAAACGCAAAATAATTTTATTTAAAAAAGCGGATAAAGTGTCACTAGAAGCCTTCCTAAGAGACAATCTCCATTCCTTCCGAACTGACTATGCAAATGTCGACGAGTTGTGGCTCAAATTCAAAGAAATAGTAGCAACAGCAATTGACAGATTCATACCTCATAAATTGGTAAAAGATGGAACTGATCCCTCATGGTACACAAAACAGGTCCGAACGCTGTTGCAGAGGCAACGGAAAAAGCATGCGAAGTTCAGAAGAACGCGAAATCCCGAAGATTGGCTAAAATTTACAGACGCGCGAAATTTGGCACGGACTTCAATGCGAGATGCCTTTAATAGGTTCCACAATGAAACATTGTCTCGAAATTTGGTAGAAAATCTGAAGAAATTCTGGTGGTATGTAAAGTACACAAGCGGCAAGACGCAGTCAATACCTTCGCTGCGCAGTCCGATGGTACTTTTACCGACGACTTTGCCACTAAAGCGGAGTTATTGCACGCAGTTTTCCGAAATTCCTTCACCACGGAAGACGAATGGAATATTCCAGAATTTGAAACACGAACAGCTGCTAGCATGAATTTCTTAGAAGTAGATACCTTAGGGGTTGCGAAGCAACTCAAATCGCTTGATACGGCAAGTCTTCAGGTCCAGATTGTATACCGATTGGGTTCCTTTCAGATTACGCTGATACAGTAGTTCCCTACTTAGCAATCATATACAACCGCTCGCTCACCGATAGATCTGTACCTGCAGATTGGAAAATTGCGTAGGTCGCACCAGTGTTTAAGAAGGGTAGTAGGAGTAATCCATCGAACTACAGACCTATATCATTGACGTCGGTTTGCAGTAGGGTTTTGGAGCATATACTGCATTCAAACATTATGAATCACCTCGAAGGGAACGATCTATCGATGAGTAATCAGCATGGTTTCAGAAAACATCGTTCTTGTGCAACGCAGCTAGCTCTTTATTGGCACGAAGTAATGGCCGCTATCGACCGGGAATCTCAAGTTGATTCCGTATTTCTAGATTTTAGGAATGCTTTTGACACCGTTCCTCACAAGCGACTTTTAATCAAGCTGCGGGCCTATGGAATATCATCTCAGTTGTGCGACTGGATTCGTGATTTCCTGTCAGGAAGGTCGCAGTTCGTAGTAATAGACGGCAAATCATCGTTAACTGAAGTGATATCAGGTGTCCCCAGGGAAGCGTCCTGGGACCTCTGCTGTTCCTGTTCTATATAAATGACCTGGGTGACAATCTGAGCAGTTCTCTTAGGTTGTTCGCAGATGATGCAGTAATTTACCGTCTAGTAAGCTCATCCGAAGACCAGTACCAGTTTCAAAGCGATTTAGAAAAGATTGCTGTATGGTGCGGCAGATGGCAGATGACGCTAAATAACGAAAAGTGTGAGGTGATCCACATGAGTTCCAAAACAAATCCGTTGGAATTCGATTACTCGATAAATAGTACAATTTTCAAGGTTGTCAATTCAACTAAGTACCTGGTTGTTAAAATTACGAACAACTTCAGTTGGAAAGACCACATAGATAATATTGTGGGGAAGGCGAGCCAAAGGTT
The DNA here is from genome assembly GCF_023898315.1 of Schistocerca nitens. Taxonomy (NCBI): domain Eukaryota; kingdom Metazoa; phylum Arthropoda; class Insecta; order Orthoptera; family Acrididae; genus Schistocerca; species Schistocerca nitens. The sequence continues at coordinate 193,281,908 of NC_064620.1, read as the reverse complement.
GCGTTTCATTGGCAGGACACTTAGAAGATGCAACAAGTCCACTAAAGAGACAGCTTACACTACACTCGTTCGTCCTCTGATAGAATATTGCTGCGCGGTGTGGGATCCTTACCAGGTGGGATTGACGGAGGACATCGATAGGGTGCAAAAAAGGGCAGCTCGTTTTGTATTATCACGTAGTAGGGGAGATAGTGTGGCAGATATGATACGCGAGTTGGGATGGAAGCCATTAAAGCAAAGACGTTTTTCGTCGCGGCGAGATCTATTTACGAAATTTCAGTCACCAACTTTCTCTTCCGAATGCGAAAATATTTTGTTGAGCCCAACCTACATAGGTAGGAATGATCATCAAAATAAAATAAGAGTAATCAGAGCTCGAACAGAAAGGTTTAAGTGTTCGTTTTTCCCGCGCGCTGTTCGGGAGTGGAATGGTAGGGAGATAGTATGATTGTGGTTCGATGAAACCTCTGCCAAGCACTTAAATGTGAATTGCAGAGTAATCATGTAGATGTAGATGTAGATGTAACCTCTAAATGCTCGAACCTACATGTAACATTTAATAATGTGATATAAGTACCGTTACTGTAACAGTAAACGACATTCACAGCAAGCTAGACATACATGAAGAGTGGTGAGTAAAATATTCAACTTAAACTGTGAGCTGGCTTTGTGAACGAGCCAACAATGCTGTAATCCGAATCAGTGAGTGAGCCAAAGGTGTAGTGATTCAGCAACCACTCCATGTTGAATCCAAAGCAGCAGGGGAGCCAAGAACTGCTGCTGCGCAGAGCATCGTCTATTGTGGTGAAGTGTGAAATGGGCTGATAGGGATGCTGCTTACCGGCTATCTTTTCAAATCAAAAGGAGGAATAAACGGAGAGAAAGTGTTTAATGCTGTAAGGGAGTGTCATTTGTTTCCTTTATACTCTTTGCATGGCTGGCAATCACACAGTAAGGTATATGACACATTATATGTAGCATATTGTTTTGCACAAAGTCACTGTCATAGTGACTAATTCAGTATGTTGAGTGTGCGAGCTAACATCTCAAAGATGGTCGGGTTCACATTCAGTTCCTCTTCGTCGAAATGTCTAGGCTCAAACTCTTCTAGGGGATGAACCGCAAGTGCCACATTACAATCCCTAAATTACACACTTGTGACTCTTTGGTCAAATTGTCTGCCTGATGGCAACTTTGCGTAATTGTATCAAACATACGAAGCTAAAATAACATATAATAACAGTAATAATAATAATATCTGGAGCTAAATTAAGGACGTGTAAATGATGTAGGCCACAGAGTTGCCATTTGGTTTGAATAATGTTTATTCCGAAAGCAGCCTAATAGCGACAGTGGTCGTATTTAGTTTTATTGTTACACTCGAGCGCATATCGTTTTTACACAGTTCCATCATTCACAATCTCATCGTGAAATACAAGTCCATTACTCCACCTCGTTATTACGCGAAAAGTTACAGTTCGCACCAGGCACACGGCTGTTCACCGCGGCTGCTCCCGCAATATCACACAACGCGAAATTTTCTATGTCGTTTCACTTCCTTGCTGCTTACAGACCGACTGCCCGCTTTTGCGTCTGCACCAGCACTGTCCCTCTGGCCGTCTCTGGCCGCGTCTCCCGCTTGCCGAACGTCTTTGCTCAACTGATTAGTGCAGTTCCCTTCCCTGAAGCCGTTCATCTTATTGGCTACAGCTTATTCTAGATTGTTTTACATTTTAACATATTTAAATAATCAAAGTTTGACCACTTTCACGTTCTAAATAAAATAACAATAATATCCACTATGTAATAAACGTTAAATACTTTCACATATAACCAATACAATTTCCTTCTTAACTTTGAATTTCACGTCCATTAGCCTTGCAACAATTGTGCTTTCTGATAAATAAAGAACAAAAGTAACTATTATGCACAAAACTTTGCAACAAATATTCTATTACCTTTTGATTCAAAAAGGGGTCATGCTGTCAACGTTCATTGTGTTCGTGTGGACGAAATGATGATCTAATGCTTAACTGAAAATATTGATAACTTAAATTTACTATATCATTGAAACAAATAAAGTTACAGAGTTGATATTTACAACATTTTAAATTTTAATGATGCGCTTTATATGAAATGTCGATCGTTAAGATCGACCAAAGAGTTCAGATTTTACCATTCAGGTTTTTGTTACAAAACTTGTTAATATTACTTTATCAGTAAATCCTGAACTATTATGGATATTACCAATATTCAAGTTTTATTGGGATCAACATGAAATTTTATGGAGGATGGCAGATTAAAATTACTGTGGCTTCATTCCCTGAATTACTGCAGAATTAAATAATTTTCAGAAACGTTCCCTTTTTGGCCGATCTTACGTTCGCCATATTTAACCCTGCTTCGCTTTCCCTGAGCATAGACAGCTCTTTCAAAGACGGTGATCACGAAATAAAATTTAGTGAGACAAACGTGATAGCTTGGACCTCACATTATTATACCCGCATGTATAGAGAACCTATAGAGATCTATAAGAACGAAAATAACTTTAATTAAAAAGAAGGATTAAAACTAGACAAGATATGGCGGTCGACTCTGTACCAACGAAGTGACTATCGATTACCTATAATCGAGAGGGATGGCACTAGCCATAGATAGTTTTAAAGTCGAAAGCACGTGATGAGTGGTGACGCCATCGAAGCCCTCTATATAAGCGTGACCTCCAGCGCCTAGCAGCCAGTCGCCGACTCACCTCAGAAGATGTTGCCCGCAGTAGGCAACGAAACGTCAGGAAGGGGAAGCAGTTTTATAAATGGACCACGGCAATTCAGCCCGGAAGTTTTAATTAATGAAGACGCCCGCCGTGAAAGCTTACACGTTATGGTTCGCTCCTACTTTGTTTCCCTATGACTTAGGTTCTCGTCTGTCTCACTCGCACACTACAGCGCTTAGGCCTGATCAGCCTGGCCTCATTCAGCACCACAGACGCCTGTGTATTTCCCCATCTCGTGGCGAATCTGCGCTCTTTGTGGCACACGGTCCTGGACGACAGGATTCTTTTCAGAATTCCTGAAAGGCTGTCTCTTTCGGCCATATACTAAAATGAGAGTGAAATGCTCGTTAACTCACAAGTGGGACACTATTACAGCAGCCTGTCCAAGAATCTTTATTCTGTACACTGACATCACTGGAGAGGCGTTTATGACCTAAAGAGCCACCGCTCCATTTTTGAAACCCACCGATTACTCACCCCGTGAAAGGATCTAGCTCCTTCAATCCGTTCACAAGCGAATGACCCATTTCTAATTGGCACATCTGGGATAGTGAGTGCCAGGAGACACATCACAGTAAGCTTTGTATATGCACTCTCTTTAACAGATTTCTCATATCTTGTTTTAAATATTCTGATAATAAAATAAGCTACTATTATGACATGTAGCAATACACACTAGTTTACATGTACTGTGGACATATGAGATATGAAAGATAAGCAGACGATTTGGATATTCTGCATCAGAGATACACAGTCACACATACTACAGAAGAGTTATCTTAGACCTTGAAATAATAATATATGCCAGAGATATGTATGTGTACACAGCTTTTCTTTGACACTGAAGGAATTTTAAGTAAATGCCAGAGGTATGTATACATGTACAATGTTACACAAATAACTTGACTGCTTGTGGAATTAATGTAATTTGACACCATTGGCATGATGCCAGAGAGAAATATCATTGGGATGTAATGGAACTTGATCATTTTCCCATTAGAGGTTAGTATGTGTTAACACCATTTTCTGCCTTCTTTTGGTACTTGTGACTGGCTGGAAATGAGGAGGAGGGGATGTGATGGGAGAGTGTTTTTAATTTTCCACTAGCAGAATTGAGCCGTTTCCACCATCTTGAATGTTATTGAATGGCTGTCTCATTTTTAATACTGTGTTATCATTGGCTAGAGATAAAGAGAGGAGGGAAAAGTAAGACGATTTTTGGATTGGTATCTTGACCTTTAATACTACTCTGTGATTAGCTGGAAAGAGGAGAGGGGAGGGGGAAATGGAAGGTGGGGTGAGGGCGAGTATGTGTGGTGAGAAGTAACGGGGAGAGTGCTATGATCATGTCATTAGATCAAGGTCAAGATCACTGTGCCTGCCCCTACACTAACACTTGCAATAATTTTCAGTATAATTTAAATTCATAGTGTGCTGAATAGTATGTTGATATAATATTTCAGCTCACTAATAGAGACAAGTAAACACTGCTCTTGTTCTTCTAACAAATGTCTGACACAAAGACACCCATTACCTCTGGTTCTCTATTATCTACATCTGTTCCTGACCTAAAAGATATACAGACTCCTTTGTAGAATTCTAACTCTCCATAGTTCTGTGACATCGGATCAGTGCCTTGGTACACCTTCCATTTTGGAGTGTACTGCTATGTGCTCTTTACAGCTAACCAACGCCACTCCTTCTCCACGAATCTTACGTATAGTTCAATATTAGCTATTAGTTCTATGTCTGGGTGCCCTCTCACTTTCTTGCTACTTTTTCTGACTGTTTTCCCGAAGTTCTGGAAGCATTCTACCATCATTTAGAAAATCGCCCAAAACCAGGTGACTCGATCCCACATCCACGATTCAATTTCTGGCTGTGCCAGCATGCAACTCTTACTGTTTCACGGCTGGAACCATGTCTGTAAGTATCAACTCACTTTCTCAAGGGTGTATTTCGTGCACCAAATCTGCTTACATATCCACTGGTCCTGCGCTGCCTCAAGTTTTCGCTCAAATTACACAAATTGAACATCTCTAAGACCTAGTACATTAATGAAATTAGGAAAAGATAAGACAGAGCTGATTCGGCCGTTGTGTTTCATAATGGAAGCTATACTTAAGAAAAATCAAGACACTTCCACAGAATTAGTGACCTAGATATTGGAAAATGGTGCTAGATATTTGAAACTATCAGAAAAAGAGGTAAACGCTGTAGTGGAAGACGAATAATGTACAATACGCACGGGAACCAGGAGGGAACAATAACAATGGAAAGCCAAGAACGATGTGAGGAATATGGTCATGGACGATCGACAGTGATATCAGCAAACTGTTTCTGTTTTGATATGAAACGTTCCTAATCTGCAACTGAACCCAGCTAAATTGGCTAAACGGAGTATTCCAGCAACTGACCTATATTTGGCTCCATGAAGTTGTAGGGGCGACTTGGACATGACGGCTTTCATGCCTAGCAGCTAAACTCGCTGCAAATAATAATTAGCATCTGTGATCTTGCAGTCAAATAGTCTATGCATTGGCTAGAATTGCAAAATAATTAAATAATCACATATATTAAATATCAAAGTAAATTAATAATTATTAAAAAGGGTTTTATTCTAATATCTCAGAGTTACGTAAACAACGCCAGAGGATTAAGCTGGGATAATCAATAACACTCTCAGTAATATATGGAAAAGCAGTGCAACAGTTAACATTTATAACACAGACAGAGATAAAACTTTATTCAAAAGCAGTTAAATTGCGTTAAATGTTCTACAAGAATGGTAGCAGAATCCCCAGAGGCTAACCAGTATTCAAAGGCATGTGAAAACTAAGTCATATTCCATGAGCACAAAACATGAATTATTCACTAGCTCAATATAATTAAGGGTTTAGTATTTCAATCTACATATCTGTATACGTACTCTGCCCGTTCTTAATTCTGTACTGGAGTCGTAAAAAAATTAAAGTTAAGAACTAGATCAGATTTATAAAACCTGAAAATTAAAGCCCTCACGAATTATAGAGTACCTGAGAGGTCATTTACCTCTAAACCACTATCACCCTCATGACTGAACACCACAAGTTACCTCGGCCAGCTCTGCCTTCGACCAGTTCTCAGCACTAAGTGCCTGTCTCCAGCAACATGCTCAGCTCTGCTCTCCAGTAGCGTCCCGGCGCTGCCTCATTGGCAGAAGGCCATCCCCAGTAATATATACAGTAGTCTTTAAGTTCTAACGACTAGATTTTGACTAACGTATTATTACAATATTTAATAAATGGAATGTTCTTAATTTTCGCTTCCACTCAGACCGTGTACAGTAAATGTAAATAATACTTTGATCATAAATAATACAGATTTCTCTAACATATGACCTTATGTTAACCGATAGTAAATGTTGTTCAATATTTGTTAAACAATAACTTTTGGCCTGCTTGATAGAAGCGTCTTTTGGCGCTCTATTCATTGGTGTGTCAGCTTGTATATTCCACTGGTCATTTTTAAAATAACAATGGTTTTTAATATCAACTGTAATCAACGTTTAAATATAGTTTCTGCCAAAAAAGTAATGAAATATTCGTTAGATAACTGCGCAAATATGACAAGATATAAGGCATCTGACACTGCATTCTGTTGCTGCGTCATTGTGGAGAACATGATGTTCTAATTAACATTTGTACAACCAAAAGGACAGAAAAAACGTAATACTTCAATAGATGAAATAGAATCAGATGTGTAGCTTTCAGGGGTGATATCTGTGGTGTAATGCCATCATCTGCAACATTGTTTATTGTAACTGCACAAAAGGTTTATATGTTATTAATTTTAAGTTCCATTGTGAAAATATTCCGTAACTACAAAATATTAACCTATTACGATACAGAAAATATTATTGTTTCCTTGGATGTACCTCATTTTTCTGAGACCGCAGATGTCACTATGTCTTCTATGGAAATGTGATTTACTATTGAGTTTCTAAGTGTTGTACGTAGCCATATTTTAGACTGCCTTAAACGCCCCCATTAGTGGTACATGTTTTGCAACAGCCATTCAGATGCCTCTGCACTGGGATTAGATACAGGAAGCCATGTGATGACTGTATTGGTACCTCAGGGGTCGGGAGGCACCTTTGACCCAGAAACTCGCATCCGGATAGGAACGTGTAGACATATTAAAATGAATCATGCACTATATATGTCATGAAAAAATTAGAGAAGACATTATCCTAGACCAGCCTCAACTTTTGATTACTTACAACAAGCAAACACAGAAACAAAATGGCAAAAATTTAAAAAGGATGCAACTGATTTTGTGGCCCTCGTTGTTGCGGCGGATGAGCACGAGACCACAACCTCACACCAACAACGACACAGCAATAAACGCAGTGAGTGGGAACTAGTCGCTTTTTACACGCGTAAAAGGTTAAGTTGATTTCTTCTGCTAATTTTCTTATGATGGCACTGTTTCCTGAGAGGAAAATAATTCGTTATTAAACACAGAATACATCTAAAGCTGGTGAATATTTTGGAAACTGTATGTACCAAATGGGCGAAAAAATACCCGAGAAGAGGAGTAAACTGCAAAATATTGGATAACTATTAATCATGAAAATTTTAACGTTCACGAAAGTTCTGTATCAATGCTAATCGATTTGAAGGACGAATTTGTGGAACACCAACTATACTTACCAACCATGGCCATGGCTTCTCCCTACTCCCAATAATAAAAAAAATTGCTGGAAAAAGTCCTATGATGAGGTATTTTATGTGGTTATTTTAAAGAAATCGAAAGATATTTCAGGCTCGAAGTAGAAAACGTTAGAGAAAGTATATAGATTTAAAAAATGGTAGTGCACAAATGTATTAACTTATTTTCCAGAAAGGGACGCCGGCAGATAAATTTTCTTCTTCCCCTCTTACTTTGTTAAGGACAATTGTCAATATACATGTTTACAGTAACCTATAGACTACAGAGACCGCCTATCTAGAAACCGAAGAAAGGAACTAGCTTGCAGCCTGTACAACATTTCTGTCGGTCATGGGCAGTCAACCTGTTTCACCTCCCGCCCGCTCGCTTTCGTGTCTGTCTTGGTAGTAACATTTTCTTATTGCCCACCGATTCCACACTAATGGTCATTTGCCCGCCCGGTTGGCCGTGCGGTCTAACGCACGGCTTTCCGGGCGGGAAGGAGCGCCTGGTCGGAAGGAGCGCCTGGTCCCCGGCACGAATCCGCCCGGCGGATTTGTATCGAGGTCCGGTGAACCGGCCAGTCTGTGGATGGTTTTTAGGAGGTTTTCCATCTGCCTCGGCGAATGCGGGCTGGTTCCCCTTATTCCGCCTCAGTTACACTATGTCGGCGATTGCTGCGCAAACAAGTTCTCCACGTACGCGTACACCACCATTTATTCTACCATACAGACATAGGGGCTACACTCGTCCGGTGTGAGACGTTCCCAGGGAGGTGCACCGGGGGCCGAACCGTACAATAACTCTGTGTTCAATTTTGGTAAACATTTCTGGAATACAGTGATCAATTAATTGTTATATTTAGATTAAAGTTCAGTCTTGATCACGTTATGTCTGTTTTAATGAGTAACCGGTTTCGGTTTTTTCTATAAAACCATCTTCAGACCTGTGAATAAATTTTAAGAAATACTAGATACCAATCTTTAAATGAATGAAAAAGTCTAATGATGTCAAAATTTTTAACAAAATAAAATAAAATTAGTTATACCCATTGGCTCCTTTGGGCTGGTAGGTGGAGCTCTCCTTGCTGCTGTGCAGTCAACTGATGGTTATGAGTGCTGAGCACGAGCTTAAATATGCAGAGGCTCCGCCTACTTCCTGTCACACTACTTCATAACTGCCAATCAGCGTTCATAATATGACGCCATCGTCAAAGTATAAAAGTAGGAAATACACTAATAACATAAAATTGATTCATTTAAATATCTGATTAACAGATAGTAGTTGTGTCTACAACTTATTTATATTTTAAATAAAAACAGTGAATTACGATGTGTGATAGCTGTGCCCTCTATGGACAACCTTAATACTATTACAGTGCCAGTTACATCAAAGATGTAAAATCCTTGGCGTTGTGGTATATATCGATTATACCAAGTCGCCTACATCACAATTGCATCTTTGTTGGATGCTGCAGAATCGTCTTGTTTTAACTGTAGTTTTTATGGCAATGTTCTTTATAGCATTGGTCATCATATAACATTCAATAATCATGCTGAGGGGACAGTACAACAGAATTTACAAGTTCTTCATTATGCAAATAAAGGCTTACTTATGAATATCCTAGAAGAAATCGAGATATATGCTCATTTAAAAACCAAATCATCAATGCTGCTCAATGAACAATTAGATTTTCGCGAAAAATATTATTACGACCTTTTTGATGAAATTTTATAATAAAAGCATCTACTCTTTTGTTTTTTAAAAATATAAGATTAGTTATACCCATGGCAAAAGCAATGTATGTAAAATATGCAGCATCAGCAGTCTCATCAGATAATCAGATATACATAATGTGGAACATACTGTTGGCTGCTAACTTAATGCTATAAAGAACATTGCCATAAAAACTACAGTTAAAACAAGACGATTCTGCAGCATCCAACAAAGATGCAATTGTGATGTAGGCGACTTGGTATAATCGATATATACCACAACGCCAAGGATTTTACATCTTTGATGTAACTGGCACTGTAATAGTGTCCATAGAGGGCACAGCTATCACATATCGTAATTCACAGTTTTTATTCAAAATATAAATAAGTTGTAGACACAACTACTATCTGTTAATCAGATATTTAAATGAATCAATTTTATGTTATTAGTGTATTTCATACTTTTATACTTTGACGATGGCGTCATATTATGAACGCTGATTGGCAGTTATGAAATAGTGTGACAGGAAGTAGGCGGAGCCTCTGCATATTTAAGCTCGTGCTCAGCACTCATAACCATCAGTTGACTGCACAGCAGCAAGGAGAGCTCCACCTACCAGCCCAAAGGAGCCAATGGGTATAACTAATTTTATTTTATTTTGTTAAAAATTTTGACATCATTAGACTTTTTCATTCATTTAAAGATTGGTATCTAGTATTTCTTAAAATTTATTCACAGGTCTGAAGATGGTTTTATAGAAAAAACCGAAACCGGTTACTCATTTAAACAGACATAACGTGATCAAGACTGAACTTTAATCTAAATATAACTCTGTGTTCGGTGTGAGGCGGCGGACGGGTGAATTGGACTGCGGTAGTCGTCGTGGGATTGTGGACCACTGAGGCTGCGGCGGGGACGGAGCCTCTCCATCGTTTCTAGGTCCCCGGTTAACATACATACATACATACAATGGACATTTATACACTTTATTAAATTTCGAAAGCACTTAAGTTAAATCACGTAATAACAGTTACTTACCAGTTACTTTACGCGAAAATTTTGCGAAAACCTAATCAAAATGTCCTTAAACCCTTCTTGTACACACCCCATCATGAAATGTTGAATGCCCAGACGTAGGCGCCAGGGACCAGCTTGATTCCAACTGATGGACATGAGCGAGATATCATAGAATCAAAACGACACTGGTTCGAGTACACTATCAAGATTCGGCCAACAGAGGGCTTTTAACTGCAGCTTTCAAGTCTTAACCAAGATCTTACATACTCGTCTACTGCATTGAGTTCCTGATGTCTTCACCGGTCTTTATCGAAGAAGTTGCAACGGACAACGACTACTGACGAGTCCTTAAGTTCTACTCGTTAAGATGGACGTCCTCTTTGTGCTCTTTGAGAGGAGATGACTACGTGCCGCCTACAAGCCTCATGTCGCCATTTCCATATTCATGCCAGTGCCCTCTCCGCCTCCCCTGCTCCCGCTCTCCCACCAGCTCTCTCTGATCATCCTTCACGCGCGGTAATGCATTCGAAGGGTAGGAGGTAGGTGAAAAACTGGCTCCATCACATCTGCGACCCTCGACTCTTAAGCCCATCTGTTAAATTGAAAGCGTATTTTCTACCATCAATGTATAATGTACTGCAACAGATTTGTTTTGTCGCACAGTACTAAGGTTATAGGTTTCCTGTTAAATTGTTTTACGTTTATGTATCTTGGCAGTTCTCACTGAAAACTGAAGTAGAAGACAAGGCAAAGCATTAAATTAAATCAACACCAATACTTCGCTATTCGCTGGTGATCGAATAACCTACCGCTATCGGCGTGAATGTGGGGGATGGAGAAATCAGCTGTGGACCCTGAACCAGTGACTTCCCAAAATCAGTACCATCCAGTATTATGTTAATTGCATGCGACCTATCTCTGCATCTACGTAAGCACTGCGGAAGTCACTATATGGTGTATCGCGAAGAGTACTTTGCACCACTGCTAGCCATTCCCTTTCCTGTTTACTCGCAAAAGGAGAAAAAAAACTGTCTGGTTACCTCCATTCGTGTTTTATTTATTTATTTATTTATTGGGGTTTACAATCTTTTGCCTGGTATGATGTGGCTCCCTACGAATTCTCATCACAGAGTAGCAATTCCAAACCCCAATCTCATTCATTTGCTGGATGCATTCCAATTTCTCTATTCCTTTACAGACCCATCTAGTACGACAAAAGTTATTTCCGATGTCTTAATTAACAGATGCCTATTATCTTGTTCATTGTTCTTGTAAGTGTTTTCCACGTATTCCTTTCCTCGCCGATATTTAGGAGAACCTCCTGATTGTATACCGTATCACTCCACCTAATATTCAACATTCGTATTCGTACAAATCTTAATTTCACTTATCTTGTCTTCGTGGTACTTTTGCGAGATGTAGGGTGATGGTGGAAGAACTGTTCCGTAGTCAGTCGCAAATGCCAGTTCTCACTACTTTATCATTAACGTTTCAGGAGAAGCACATCGTTTTCCTTACAGGGATTCTCGTATGAGTGAACTGACCGTTTTCGTAATAGGTATACTGGCGTTGTTGATCAGACCTTCCACTAACAAATCTAGTGACACGCCTCTAAATCGCTTCCATGTCTTCCTTTAATCCTGTCAGGTCGGTGAAACCTGATTGGTAGGTACTCAGAGAGCGCGCTCGATAAGGTTATATGATTGTGGATGGGGCCGTAAACAGTAACTGTGAGTTGCACAATCAAACACACAACTTTATTTTTCTAAGGACAATTTATCTACACATTGCTTTAAAGATCACAATTAAGCAATACGGTTGAAACCCTTAACGTGACAGAGTCAATCACCACATTACTACTGCTTTATTCGATCATTACAGGATTCTTTTTCCTTATCTGCATTAACTAACATTTTTCTACATTTCGAGCATGCTTCTCTCATCACTCAACAAATCCCAGAGAATATTGCTCTCAATAATCTTGCATCCTCCTAGTCACTCCACTACAACACAAAAAATGGCTCAAATGGCTCTGAGCACTATGGGACTTAACCTCTGAGGTCATCAGCCCCCTAGAACTTAGAACTACTTAAACCTAACTAACCTAAGGGCATCTCACACAATCACACACATCCATGCCCGAGGCAATATTCGAACCTGCGACCGTAGGGGTCGCGCGGTTCCAGACTGAAGCGCCTAGAACCGCTCGACCACTCCTGCCGGCGACTACAACACTCACCCCCCACCCCCGACATACAAATATTTTCGTGAATTTGTCTCCTACAGGTTCTACATACCGTTTAAGTAGAGTTGTGAGGGGCATTCAGGAATTAATACAACACTTTTTTTTCCTGAAAGCTGATTGTTTTTATTCATGATTGCACAGAGTAAATTTTTCCCCACCCTTTTGTCACGTAGCATTTAACTAGACTATAGAGTTGTTAAGTATGTTCAATAAATATTTCTTTTTTTGAGTGTAGCACTTGTAACAAACGTCCTCCATTATTTGGTAGATGTATCCCAGTTTCTGTTTTCCTCTACTGTTTTTGCCCTCTACAGCTCCCTCTGGTACCACGGAAGTTCTTCCCTGATGTCTTGACAGATGTCCCATCATCCTGTCTCTTCTTCGTGTCAGATATCCCTGTATATTCATTTCCTTTCGGATTTTGTGCAGTATTTCTTCAATCCTTATTACCAGTCAACCTAATTTTCAACATTCTCCAGTTGTACCACATCTCAAATGTATTGATTCTCTTCTGTTCCGGTTTTCCCACAGTTCATGTTTCACTACCATACAACGCTGAGCTCCAAACGTATATTCTCAGAAATTTCTTCCTCAAATTAAGGCCTTTGTTTGATACTAGCAGACTTCTCTTGGTCAGTAATGCTCTCTTTGCCAGTCCTAGTTTGCTTTTGATGTCCTCACTGCTCCGACCGTCATTGGTTATTTTCATGCTTAGGTAGCAGGATTCCTTAACGTCGTATGCTGCATGACTGACAGTCCTGATGTTAAGTTTCTCGCTGTTCCCATTTTTGACATTTCTCATTATTTACGTCTTTCTTCGATTTACAATCATAACCTGTACTCATTACACTGCTCGTTCAATACAGTAGATCCCGCAATTCGTCTTCGCTGTTACCGAGAATAGCGATGTTCGAGACCGCTGTTGTTAGTTCTATAAGTAATTCTACCGGTGTAACTGAACGTAGTTAACTCAGACGTATAGTTCTTTTTTCAGTAACTGTAAAATTTTACCATGAGTGAAAAGTGTGGGCTCTTACGTAGGTTTGTGATTAGTAGGTTACGTGTGGGATTTGTTCAAAGTGTTTTCGTTGGGGGCAATGCAGTGGGGAAGCCATGGGCATTCTAACCAGGTCCTCTCCTGGGAATGCAGAATCTGTAGTACAAGTAAGTTGACAGATAGCAGGAGCGTAAGATATGTGCCCTTCAGGTGCGGTTACAATGCGCAAAGGAGGAACTAGTTAGGTTGAGGAGGGTGAAGGGTGGTGGGGACTTGGAACTGGCAGTTGGCAAGAAGACGGCTAGAAGGAGGAGCTATTCAGACAGTTATACTTTGCGTATATGCAATAGATTTGACCAACTGTCAAAGTTGAGTGAATAAGAGCCTCCTGTAGGTGTAGATGTAGGGAACATGCAGCAGTCCTCAGCAGTTAGGAAGCCTAGGTCAGTTAAAAAGTCTAACAGAAAGAAGAAGGTTCCGCTGCTAGGTAGTTTGCATGGTAGACGTGTGGGCTAGTAGATGCAGGAAGTGTTGGGGAGTGAGTACTAGGTCACCAGCATTGTAAAGACTAGTGCGGGGTTGGCTCAGGTGCCTGACAGCATAGGGGAGTTATGTAGGAATTTTACGAAGGATGATGAGGTAGTGATAGTGGGTGGAGCAGAGAACAGGCTTGATAAGGACGGGGAATACGATGTAGGTGGTGGCCTGGTAAATATAGCTACTCAAACTGGTGGCACTAATATGTATTTCGTGCAACTGCTTAATCATCTACTTGTATCAATACTACTACACAACTAATACCGACACCAACGAAATTTCACAGACATAGCCAAATATTTGTGATCCTGATAAATCAATATAAGATTATGTTATTCTCTTTGGCTACCGTATGCTAGCCCTTACTCGACTGTGACCAAGGATAACTAATTGCCAACAGCAGCAAACAATGAGAAATCTACCGACAGCGGCAGTAGAAATTAGTCGATGAAACAGAGCTGCCTTTTAAACGCCCCCTAAACAACATGGTCGTGTGTTTGCCCTGGGCCTTTATTCCCCTATCATGTTAATTGTTCGGTTGACTGCTTATTCGCATTTGACTTCTTTATGTAGTTGAGAGGAGAACGATTGTGGTGTGTGCATCTAGCAGGCAGAAGAGAGGTTTGCCATTTCTCTAGATATGAGAAAGACCTTATATGACTTTGTAAGTTATAGCGGGTGTTTTTGATTCTGCTAAATCACTGACATCTGCATTCGTGTGTGGAAATATCGGTTTAGACGTAAATATCTTTGCAGACGTGACAAGTTTCTCAGTGGAACGTGAAAAACTATACCTATTTCGCTCATAAAACTAAATCAAACAGGACTTTGTCTATTTTCCTGTAAAGAGGTCATTTATTATGGTCGGATGAGGCGTTGTGGCCTGTGGCAGCAGTGGTCTATGAGTAGTTTGAATGTCTGCATGGTGTGTATTGGATTATTTGAGTAGTTTACGAGTTGTTTGCGTCTCTGCACATATGCGTAATGCACTATTTATGAGTAGTTTCCGAGTCTGTAAACTGTATATTGTGACTCAAATCACGTCTGGGTATGTTTTGCATTGGCGTAATAAATGAAAAAATTAGGTGAAATCAGTGGCTAAATAAATTATTCAAAACATAAATAAAGTACACTCCTTCCTCTCTCCAACAGCCCTGAACAGGCTGATTCCTTTTTCAGACCAATTTTCCCCCCTCCAGACCGCTGGCAGGATGAGTGTTTTGTATCAGCGCAATAAATAAACTGGGTGACATCCGTCCCTCGATGTATGTCGGAAATGAGGTTGGATAACCTTGAAAAGTAGTTGAAACTAGGTATTTGATAGCATGGTGAACCCCTTTTCGTACCTGTATGAACACCGACAGCTCAATAAGCACTGATATCTCAGCCTCTTGTGGTACCATTGAACTAAGTGGCTATTACTGTAGGAAGATAATAAATTTAAAAAATTTAAACAAATTCAAACAAATTTTATTCGAATTGAATGAGCAGCTTCTAGTGGGGGTAACACAATACCAACTCCCATCAGCTGCAGGTGTATGCTCTTAGATGAAAATTGAGGTCCATTTTCCAAGAAGATGGCGAACACATTTGATGGTCGTACTGGTTCCAATTGTTTAAATGAAGGCTTATGTCCAGTTCCTAGGAAGAGGTAACTTAGGTTAGTGGAGGTAGTCCAACTGACCTTCCTTTCCCGCAATTTTCTTAAGTTAGTGGAGGTGGCTCAAGTGCTTTTTCTTTCCCTACCGGAATTAACACTTCCCACCAGTTCCTAGGAAGATGTGGCGGTCGGATGAGTTAGGTGAGTGGACGTAGCCCAAGTGTGCTCTATTTCCCGTCATTTTCTTAGGTTAGTGGAGGTAGCTCAATTGAGCTAACTTCCCTCCAAAAATTCAAACTTCCCGCCATCATGTATGACGTCAATCGCGTCATCAGCTGACGTCACTTGATGTCACGTACTTGCTTCACGGCCGCCAACTTGCATAACGGTATTTTGGGGTGATGCTTTCCCTGGGGTCGTGTCCCCTAGGGGTGGTCTCCCTCTTGCCCTACTACTACTGTCATGCGGCCATAATTATGATGGAAATCTTTTTGCATGAACCACCTGAGTACAAATGACAGCTCTCCCAATATACTCCCCTTTTCTATCTTGTTAACCTGGAAGGATATGCCCCTAGACTCTCCACTTCAGTACAGTGCAACTGGTCTTACAGGCCCTCACAGTTTCCATCGCTTTTAATTTGCATGTGATATGTATTATGGAAGGAGCGTTAGCAGATGACGCAGTATCATCGCCAATCACTTTAATATATATTGTATATTTGAAAGAAAAATTTTATATTTTGGTCAAAAGCATTTAAGCAGTGTTACATAAAAACGAGTCGCTATCATAATGGATATATTCAATTAGATGTTTAGTCGATACAGCCCTGCACACAGTTACAGAATGTTCAAGGCAAATGTATTTCCTGCATTTTCTACAAACATGTCTGGCCTTTCTAGTTTTTCTTTTGCAGTCCACGCGGCGTCGTCGTTAGCTTGAAGTTGATTCCAATTAAAAACTTTTTCCATCACAGAGCTCTCCAATACTCTTAATTACCTTTTTCAGCAAAATTTTTGACATTGCCTTTTTTGAGTATGATTCTGCAGAAACGTAAAATAAACGTATCTCAATAATTCTCTTCATCGTAGTTTTTCTTTCTTGTTTATATTGAAAATAATAGCGGCAATTATCGTAGTTGTATTCATGATGGTACAAAATGAAACCATTGGCATCTTCTTGCATTTCTAACTACATTACATGTTGCGCTCATTCTGTCTATCACGTCAGCTCTACTCCTAGTGAATGTGATAATTTCTGGTTTTTTAACATTTTAAGTATTTTCATCATAATTTCCGTCATGATGCATTGTAACAGAAGTGACACCACTCTATTTCGTTTCGGCACATAAGAGACTAATGTGCAAGACAAGCAAACTTGTATGACTTCTCTTGTTGTTTTTTTACTGTTAATAAATCCAAAGGGGACTACTCTCGTACTCTGTCTCATAGTACCAACGATAGCCGTGTTCTGCATTATCAGCGCGTTCGGAAGCTTGTAACCTGTAAAATGATTTTAGGAAGGTATGATGCGGCCTCTGTTCATGATAATCGTCGAAGTTTCAAACGACTAGTGTGCCCAGCACACACCTCCATGTTAAATATGTGAAACATACAAGCACCCATTGCTACAACAGTCTTTATCCCATACGTGATTGGCTTATTATGTACTGGCGAAATATGCCTCTTCCACGGAATGTTTATGGTTTTTCACCAACTTTCCCATATTCATTAACTGTACAGGCCGTCTCAAAGTTTTCAACAATTAGGCTGAAAACCTCTCTTACGATCGCCATGCGACCTTTCTTTTCCCTCACACATCTTGTTTCTTTACGGTCGGATCACAGGCTTCGAAGGAGAAATGAAAATCTGTGTATGTCCGTTGTAAGATGAAATACACTGGCGAAATATAACCTAAACACCAAGAAGGAGTTGTGCGACATAAACGAAAGTTGGTAGACGTGTTTCTACATTTGAAAGTTGCTGTCTATTAAAATTTCGTGCCAGTCGCATAAGATTGGTGCTAGCACCGCCACTCTGAGGATGCAAACCATGTTTGTTTTAAATACACATACTGTAACGATAGTGAGCTTTAGTTACCTTAGAGTTTGGACGAGGTAAGTTGATATCAGTAAAGAATGCTTTTAAGGCGGCCAAGACGCCATTGTCAATACTTCACTGAGTTTGAACGACATCGCGCAACAGGGCTATATGTTCCTTCTGAGATACCTAGAAACGATCGCAAGAACACCGGACTCCGGTCAGCCGCATGGCAGTACCGAGAGGAAAGCCCATCGTATTCGGCGTAATGCATCGTACTGTATCAGCAGCAGAAAACTGAGCAGTATTTGGTGCCACAGGGACACAACGAACCGTCACAAACCGTAAGAATGCAAAGTTCAATGTTACAAATAGTTACTTCAAGGACAGCTCCTAGACAGGGACCCTGTAACGTGCATTCCACTGACAACAAAACACCGCCCTTTGCGACTTCAGTGGAGCCTAGCGAGAGCTCAGCGGAGGCCAGGGTGGAGGTCTATCCTATTTTCTGATGAAAGCTAGTTCTCTCCCGGCGCCAGTAATGGCCGTGTGTTGATGAGGAGGAGGCCGGTCGAGAGCCTGCAAGCATCCTGTCTGCTTGCTAGACACACTGGAACTACACCGTGAATTATAGTCTGGGTGCGGTGTCGTATGACAGCAGGAGTACTTTCGTGATTGTCCCGCGCAACCTGACTGGGAAACCGTGCGTCAGTTCTACTTCTTGTGGTGCGATTCATGACTAGCATGGTGGATGGTGTTTTCCAATAGGATAATGGTCGTCTACATACCTCTGATGTAAGCCAACATTCTCTACACAGTGTCGACATGTTGCGTTGACCTGCTCGATTACCAGATCGTTCTCCAGCTGGTCACCTATGAGACTTCATCAGACGACAAGTCCAGCGGAACCCACAGACAGCATTAAATGTCCCTGTACTGACAGAAGAAGTTCAACAAGTATGGAAATCCTCGCAACTAACTGACATCATGCACCTGTACAACACTATGCAAGCACGTTTGCATGCTTAAATTCAACATTCTGGTTGTTACATCAGTTATTTCACATTTGCAATAGCTCTTTGAGCTTACATTAGCCTGTGAGCTTGCAATGTTAATCACTTAGATATGTCACCTACACAAATGTACTTCTAAATTTCATTGTTCCACATTAATTATTTTTTGGTGTTGGGATAGTTTTTCCGTCATTGTCTTTCAACTCCTGTATCATCTGTTCGCCCCACAAATCTTGTTGGCTAGTCGATGGGCACGCATTAAACTACAATTCCAATAAAACCTTCACTTCACCATTATTATTTTGTTGGGCTTTTCTCAGGTCTCGAGGATACTTTTAATACTATCAGTACAGTTACCGAATATGTGCCTAATTGGTTCATATCACTCCCTGTAATACTTTTCACACCCGGTAACATGTACGTAAGTTCTTTGGGGGAACAAGTGATTTTCATTTTTCATCCTTACCGACATATACTTTACTATCTGCACCGCAATAATTGTCTCGTGTCTTATACTACTTGTTCGGTATCAGCATAACTGTTATATTGCAGACCCTGCGTGTCTTCAAAATCTAATATTTCATCTTCGGTATCATCAGCCTCAGTTTCATTCATAACTTCTTCAATCAGCTGCCTAATTCTCTTCTCTTCTGTCTTGTAAGAATACGCTATGATGCAGTTACAATACTCGCAAGATACTAAAATACTGTATAAAACGAGAAAAAGTCTGTTCCAACACTAAAAAATGTCAGAGGGTAACCTAGGCGGAGCTAACTATAAGCTGACACCTTGTACGCGGTTGGTCTGTCATACCCTAGAACTGTTTGTCGCAAGGTAATCGAAAGTGCTATTGTTAAAACACCAGTTGCACCGTACCAAATGACTCCTATAGTGCTTACTTAAAGGTACTTGGCAGATAAGTTCTTGGAAGTAACTGTCTGACGTTACATAATGTGAAAATATTCTACTCTGTCTCAAGGTTGCTTGCATGTGCTTACGGGTTAAAGACTGGTAGATTCCATATGTAATATCTCTCTAATATTTCAAGCCTGTCCAGCATTACATTAGTGTTCGTAGAAAGGAATAGTTCTCTTCCAACATATTTTTATAGTTCAAAAATGGTTCAAATGGCTCTGAGCAATTTGGGACTTAACATCTGAGGTCATCAGTCCCCTAGAACTTAGAACTACTTAAACCTAACTAACCTAAGGACATCACACACATCCATGCCCGAGGCAGGATTCGAACCTGCGACCGTGGCAGTCACGCGGTTCCGGACTGAAAGGCCTAGAACCGCGCGGCCACCGCGGCCGGCTTGATAACAGTAGTTTCGAGTAAAATTTGATTGTTAAGCAGTTTAGCCACACATGGAATAGATCCCTTTGGATCTTATTTACGGAACGAATAATGCGAGCGAAACTACTCACCAGTTTCTAATAACAACATTCAGATCGTTTTATCACGTAAACACAATATACAGTTTCACCATGTTGGTTATCAGGTACACTGCATACAGCCTGCCTTTTGCAGAAAACTCGTGAAAATAACTTGTTCCGGACATGAGCTCAAAGAAAAGTTTTACATATTTCTTATTTGTTTATAATGGCTACCACTTTGAGCCTCTATTGATCATCTTGGCAACAAGTAACCAGTGAAATGCTCCGGTTCTGCCTGATGGTGGGGGGGGGGGGGGGGGCGTAAGGGTTCAACGCACCAATCGAAGCGGCTCATCTCATTACGTGAGACGTGACAGCTTGGCGCCGCAAGTCGTTTGCTTCCGGTTTCACAGCCCGCCGCGTTATCTTTTTAAGGACATCGTTAAAAGGGTGTTGGAGCCCTTGTAATAAAGAGCCGCGTCCAATAACGAGCGATGGCCTTTTAGAAAACGTGATACGCAAAGCACTGTCGGACGGGAAACCGTTACTAAACGACACATAATACCAAAAGGTCTTAATTTGGTTGGTATTAAAGATTTAAGTCCACCTCTAGGTTCACATTCTCCAAGTCAGCTTACAATGTGGAGGATGGTACGCAGTGCGTCACTATCATTTACCTCCCTATTCCTCTATTTCGCGAGTGACGCACGGGAAGATATTCTTTTAACTTCTTTCATTTTCTGTTCAGACGCGTTGTAGTAGAACTTTTTTACTTGTTGGCTAAATATCCATAAACTACTGGCAATGGAGTAGAGGGATTCTCAGTTGTGAATAACTGGCTATGAATTTACTGTCTGTGTCGTTCCTCTGGTTTTAGACAACATTTATGTACTAAATTTTACATTTTACTGGGTCTCTGCCGCTAGCAGAAGCAATTTGGTGCCTTAAGCAGCGCTACAGACTGTGATAGCACAGAGCTGAGAAGCTGGTTCTCACGTATACATTGTTGACGAATGGACCATATACCGTAGTAGTGAGTCATTGGAGTGGGGAGAAATACACAAGCCGTGAGAGGAGATCATGTTTGACGATCTATACGTAGAGTAACCACAGGCGTTCCAAACTAAACCCAACATTTTCTTTACTAAATTTAGTTATCAAGGTCCATTTTTGGCATAGCAGGTATTATTAGGAGGAGCGTAAGCGTTATCACAGCGTTACTACAACAATACCATATGCAATAAACCAGTTAAATCAGTAGACAAATGAATATTGTTAACCTGGTAACGATTTACGAATATCAACGAAGTCTTATGCAGTATGCAAGAGATTTCTGCTGCGCGCCAGACTAGTCAGTCAACGACAGGACATAATCAGAGCTTCTTATTCTCTAATAGTCGCTTTTCCTATACTCTCGAATTTCATTAATTTTTTGAGATGCATCGTTTAGGACTATTTAATTGCAACTGTTTTACGGTTTTCGCAAATAAATGCAACATAATAGCATCCCGGGACTTATTTCAAGTAAATTAGCTACCTGCTCATTTACTTACACTGATAAGCCAAAACAAAATGACCACTACCCACCGCGACTTTGGATGCAGCCTGCTGACGTTCAGTCTACGTAACGCGGTAGCAAAAGAATGTCAGCAGAACAGTCACGGAATGGAGTTTACCCTAGCGAAGATAGGGGCTGTAAATGGGAAAATCCGTTCATATATGCAACTTTGACAAAGGGCAGATGATTATTACGCAGAGTCTGTAAACGAGTATCTCGAAATGGGCAAATTGGTCGAATGTTCATGTGCTACTGTCACGAGCATCTACAGAAAAAGGTAGGAGGGCAGCTGAACTACCACTAGGCAGTAAATGGTTGGACGTCCACGACTCTTCACACGACATGAAGTTCGGAGGTTTGTCTGGTCTGTAAAGCAGGATACATGGTGATCCGTGGCATTTCTTCGGGGAAAGAGCTCAATGCTGGAGAACGCACAACACCGTTCATCGTACATTGGTGAACATCGAGCTCAACAGCAGACCACCCCTACGTGTTCACATGTTGACCCAACGACATCGTCAATTACGATTGCAGTAGGCACGATACCATCGGGATTCGACCGTCGATCAATGGACACGTGTCGACTCTTCGGGTGAACCACATATTTCTCACGGTAGGTTGATGGTCTTCTCCATAAACGTTGTCACCGAAGTGAATGGCGGCTCGAAACGTGCAGCGCGCCACGGATGCAGGCTGGTGGGAGTAGGATAATGCTGTGGCAGACACTCTCCTTCACTTGCATAGTACCTGTGGTAGTAACCGAAGACATGCTGACAATTGCGAAGCACCTGCATCCCCTCATACTTGATGTCTTGCCCAAAGGCGATATCATCTTTTAGCAATATTACTGTCCATGTTCTGGGTGGTTTGAGGAGCATTATAGTGCACTCACGTTGATGGCTTGGCAACCAAATTCTCCTCATGTAAATCCTATTGAACCCGTCTGGGTTGCTATCGGGCGCCATCACCACGTATGCATATCAGCGGCTTGTTATTCACACGAATCACACGACCTGCGCGTATACGTATAATGCCACATACCTGCACAAACCTATCAACAAACTGTCGGATCCCTGATACTCAGAATGAGTGACGTATTTCGTTCCAAAGACGGACAAACAATCTATTAAGCAGGTGGTCATAATCTTTTGGCTCATCTGTGTATAATCAAAGGTAGCCCGGCTCGCATCTTCTAAGGAATCCAATGCGCAACAAGAAAAACTTCGAAGGAGAACATCAATGAGAGATTCACAGAAAGCAGGCAGCAGGAAATACTTCGTTCTAATTCATTAAGATAATCCAGATAAGGATTAACCAGCGCAGTCTCAGAGGAGAAGGCATGACCAGTTACCGTGTACGTCACTTACATCACTTCTTAGGAAGAATTCGTGGCTAAACTAAGAAAGAGTTATGAAGGTTTGGTACCGCTATGGGGTATTACATTGCAAAATGTTCTGAAAATCTGTGCTGAGAATACGGTATGCATATCTTGCAGATGTCACCCTTATGCAGGAGATAACTTTGTTGGAAAAAGTGTTGAAAAGCTATGTTAAGGGTCGAAGATGCAACTCGAAATCAAGTTCTTCAGAGAGAGAAGCAGGTTGGTTGGTTGGCTGGTTTTTAGGGGAAGAGACCAAACAGCGAGGTCATCGGTCTCATCGGATTAGAGAAGGAGGTCGGCCGTGCCCTTTCAGAGGAACCTGGAGCGATTTAGGGAAATCACGGAAAACCTAAATCAGGATGTCCGGACGCGGGATTGAACCGTCGTCCTCCCGAATGCGAGTCCAGTGTGCTAACCACTGCGCCACCTCGCTCGGTCAGAGAAGCAGGAAGTTAGCCGTAAATGAATGGTGACTGAAATCTGAAGCTTGTGTGTAGTAACGTCGCGCTAGGATTGTGCGCGTCACGGATTGCGAAAATTGTGTCGCGAAACGCAGTAAGTCAGCATTACGGAAAGTTTAAACGGTGTCCAAGGACTCCAAACATTTCGGTAGTGAAATATAATGATTGGTCGTCAAAAAGACCTTGTGAGGAAAAGGGAAGAAGACAGTAGCAGCAAACGTGACGAGGAGAGTCACGTGTCCAGAGAAGGCATCGCTGTGCGTTAGGACCTTGTGGGAAGCAGTCCATCACAGCAGTAGTGACTGACTGCGCTGGGTGCGCACACGCAGAAGTCCGGAGTTTGACCCACGATTGCTGTAACAGCACATTCTACAAATAGTTGCGTCACCCAGAGAGCAATGAATCTTCCCCAATGTAAGCAAAAGTAAACATCAGATACAGGAAGGAGTAAATAATAATTTCATAGTATATGTCGAATTATATGCTGGTTAGGAGTGGTAGGACAAGCCGAAAAATTATAATGAGTAACTAAGTGAAATCGCAGTGCAGAGGGTGGTTCAAGGAACCACAGATTCAGCAGTAGATGTTAGTAACTTCTATCCAGAAATTTGAGAGAGGTCAGAGATATACAGTAAGATGAGTGAATTAACGATAAATGAGGAGCAGCAAGTGACTCAATGGACTATGAGCTAGACAGATAATGTAATTGAGACAAGTACTCAAGTATTTAACTACTAAGTTCATAACCACAGGAAATGAAACTAACGAAAGAAAATATGCAGAATTTAATCTGCAGAATATGCTGCTAGGTTTTATGAATAAAATGGAAGACTCTGGTAGAGTTACTAAGAACAAAATAGATATCTCTGCTAAGGTAATTATCCAGAAAGCATACATTATAATAGAGGTACTAATAATAAACTGGAAGAACTTTCTAGGAAAACTAACCAAAAACTTGATGACATTAGGGAAGTTATTCAGGAAACGAACAAGAGACTATGAAAGTTCTTGACGATGTTAGAGGAGATCGAAAGTAGATAAATAGGTCGGCAAGCAGACTGAATACGAGTGAAAATCTTCAGGTGGAACCTAGTGAAAATGTCAGTCAAAAGGAGAGTACTGTTAATACTTCGCAAGTTGGTGTCATTTATGAGACTGAAGAATTTAACAAGAAAACTTGTGATGTAAAAAATAAGTTAGTCCCAGATCAACTGGTTCAATCAATATTAAATGTTACAATAGATTCTAGAGTAAAATTGGATGTAAATACTTTGTAACAGATGAGCAGATCCAAATAACATTATCCATTAAAGTACATTCTGTTAAGATATTTGATGTTAGTAATTTTGAGGAAGAGGCTGCGGAAGAATCTGGTATTCTGTATGAGATCAGCAATTGTGATAACGTTCACAATAAACCTTCGGCTGAAAACTTAAAGAGAAAGTTATAATGTAAATTGAAAAGTGGGTCTAAAGTAAATCATAATAGTGGAAATATTAATCAAAACGTCTACTGTATAAAAATAGATACTTTCTTCAAATTTGTTACTAAAAGGAAAGCACATACTGTCAGGAGGCATTGGTAGAAAAATGTGCTTGTTTTGAATACACTGGTTCAAGTGTTTGCTTCGTCAGGAAAAGCAACGACAGATAAAGTTTGGAAGGGTTTAAGGTGGAAGTCAAAGGAAAATCTGAATGTAATTCATAGCAAAGTAAACAGCATTCTCACAAATAAGAATGAAAGATATGAAGTTGGTTTTCCCAGAAAGGGAATAAGTGGGAAACGATGGAGTTCCCCTTTTTAGGGCTATAGACAAAATAATGATATTAAAAAAAAAAGCACTGATGAGAATTTACATTTGCGTGATGAGAATCGTATAACTATTATCACACAAGAAATCATGACGCGAGTTCGAGATTTCTTCATGTTAGACGACGCAATCTTCG
Source organism: Schistocerca nitens (assembly GCF_023898315.1). Taxonomy (NCBI): domain Eukaryota; kingdom Metazoa; phylum Arthropoda; class Insecta; order Orthoptera; family Acrididae; genus Schistocerca; species Schistocerca nitens. The sequence continues at coordinate 193,256,557 of NC_064620.1, read as the reverse complement.
TGAAAAACAATAAGAAAGTAATAGGGAATGAGAATAAAGAGAATTATCAGTGAAGTGTGAGGTTTGAAATTTTAGGTATGGAAACAGCAGTGATCAATGGAATCGGTTATAAATTAGACGCCATTGTAAGGATGATCTTATGAACAATTAATAAATAAAGAGAGAATGGCAGTTTCACCAGTAAATATATCTGAAGTCGTAGATTCCACCGAAATAAAGAAACAAGTTCTAGTAGAATAGGGAATAAAGGACACGTACTGATAATTGTTTATCAGTATACCAGTTTTGTTATAGGAAAGGACCTTCTGGTACACTATACTGACGCGAGATTTGGAAGGCGCAGGTAAATAGTACACGTAACGTGTATCCACAGGACATGTGGCCCGTATTTGAAGAAGTGTCATGATGATCTCTCCATTGGCAAAAGATTCTGGAACAGTCCCCCATTCGGATCTCCGGGAGGGGACTGCCAAGGGGGAGGTTACCATGAGAAAAAGATTAAATAATCAACGAAAGGATAACGTTCTACGAGTCGGGGCGTGGAATGTCAGAAGCTTGAACGTGGTAGGGAAACTAGAAAATCTGAAAACGGAAATGCAAAGGCTCAATCTAGATATAGTAGGGGTCAGTGAAGTGAAGTGGAAGGAAGACAAGGATTTCTGGTCAGATGAGTATCGGGTAATATCAACAGCAGCATAAAATGGTATAACAGGTGTAGGATTCGTTATGAATAGGAAGGTAGGGCAGAGGGTGTGTTACTGTGAACAGTTCAGTGACCGGGTTGTTCTAATCAGAATCGACAGCAGACCAACACCGACAACGATAGTTAAGGTATACATGCCGACGTCGCAAGCTGAAGATGAACAGATAGAGAAAGTGTATGAGGATATTGAAAGGGTAATGCAGTATGTAAAGGGGGACGAAAATCTAATAGTCATGGGCGACTGGAATGCAGTTGTAGGGGAAGGAGTAGAAGAAAAGGTTACAGGAGAATATGGGATTGGGGCAAGGAATGAAAGAGGGGAAAGACTAATTGAGTTCTGTAACAAGTTTCAGCTAGTAATAGCGAATACCCTGTTCAAGAATCACAAGAGGAGGAGGTATACTTGGAAAAGGCCGGGAGGTACGGGAAGATTTCAATTAGATTACATCATGGTCAGACAGAGATTCCGAAATCAGATACTGGACTGTAAGGCGTACCCAGGAGCAGATATAGACTCAGATCACAATATAGTAGTGATGGAGAGTAGGCTGAAGTTCAAGACATTCGTCAGGAAGAATCAATACGCAAAGAAGTGGGATACGGAAGTACTAAGGAATGACGAGATTCGTTTGAAGTTCTCTAACGCTATAGATACAGCAATAAGGAATAGCGCTGTAGGCAGTACAGTTGAAGAGGAATGAATATCTCTAAAAAGGGCCATCACAGATGTTGGGAAGGAATACATAGGTACAAAGAAGGTAGCTGCGAAGAAACCATGGGTAACAGAAGAAATTCTTCAGTTGATTGACGAAAGGAGGAAGTACAAACATGTTCCGGGAAAATCAGGAATACAGAAATACAAGTCGCTGAGAAATGAAATAAATAGGAAGTGCAGGGAAGCTAAGACGAAATGGCTGCAGGAAAAATGTGAAGACATCGAAAAAGATATGATTGTCGGAAGGACAGGCTCAGCATACAGGAAAGTCAAAACAACCCTTGGTGACATTAAAAGCAACGGTGGTAACATTAACAGTGCAACGGGAATTCCACTGTTAAATGCAGAGGAGAGAGCAGATAGGTGGAAAGAATACATTGAAAGCCTCTATGAGGGTGAAGATTTGTCTGATGTGATAGAAGAAGAAACAGGAGTCGATTTAGAAGAGGTAGGAGATCCAGTATTAGAATCGGAATTTAAAAGAGCTTTGGAGGACTTACGGTCAAATAAGGCAGAAGAGATAGATAACATTCCATCAGAATTTCTAAAATCATTGGGGAAGTGGCAACAAAACGTCTATTCACGTTGGTGTGTAGAATATATGAGTCTGGCGATATACCATCTGACTTTCGGAAAAGCATCATCCACACAATTCCGAAGACGGCAAGAGCTGACAAGTGCGAGAATTATCGCAGTCAGCTTAACAGCTGCTTACAAGAATAATATACAGAAGAATGGAAAAGAAAATTGAGAATGCGCTAGGTGACGATCGGTTTGGCTTTAGGAAAAGTTAAGGGACGAGAGAGGCAATTCTGACGTTACGGCTAATAATGGAAGCAAGGCTAAAGAAAAATCAAGACACTTTCATAGGATTTGTCGACCTGGAAAAAGCGTTCGACAATATAAAATGGTGCAAGCTGTTCGAGATTCTGAAAAAAGTTGGGGTAAGCTATAGGGAGAGACGGGTCATATACAATATGTACAACAACCAAGAGGGAATAATAAGAGTGGACGATCAAGAACGAAGTGCTCGTATTAAGAAGGGTGTAAGACAAGGCTGTAGCCTTTCGCCCCTACTCTTCAATCTGTACATCGAGGAAGCAATGATGGAAATAAAAGAAAGGTTCAGGAGTGGAATTAAAATACAAGGTGAAAGGATATCAATGATACGATTCGCTGATGACATTGCTATCCTGAGTGAAAGTGAAGAAGAATTAAATGATCTACTGAACGGAATGAACAGTCTAATGAGTACACAGTATGGTTTGAGAGTAAATCGGAGAAAGACGAAGGTAATGAGAAGTAGTAGAAATGAGAACAGCGAGAAACTTAACATCAGGATTGATGGTCACGAAGTCAATGAAGTTAAGGAATTCTGCTACCTAGGCAGTAAGATAACCAATGACGGACGGAGCAAGGAGGACATCAAAAGCAGACTCGCTATGGCAAAAAAAGCATTTCTGGCCAAGAGAAGTCTACTAATATCAAATACCGGCCTTAATTTGAGGAAGAAATTTCGAATTTCGGAAGATGTACGTCTGGAGTACAGCATTGTATGGCAGTGAAACATGGACTGTGGGAAAACCGGAACAGAAGAGAATCGAAGCATTTGAGATGTGGTGCTATAGACGAATATTGAAAATTAGGTGGACTGATAAGGTAAGGAATGACGAGGTTCTACGCAGAATCGGAGAGGAAAGGAATATGTCGAAAACACTGATAAGGAGAAGGGATATGACGATAGGACATCTGCTAAGACATGAGGGAATGACTTCCATGGTACTAGAGGGAGCTGTAGAGGGCAAAGCTGTAGAGGATGACAGAGACTGGAATACGTCAAGCAAATAATTGAGGACGTAGGTTGCAAGTGCTACTCTGAGATGAAGAGGTTAGCACAGGAAAGGAATTCGTGGCGGGCCGCATCAAACCAGTCAGTAGGCTGATGACCAAGGAAAAAAAAGGATAAAGACCAAAACAAAGTTTGCAAGTATTAAGAGACCTCGCAGAAAAGAGCAAAATCAATGCTACGGGGCGAGTACTGAATATTTTCGGGGGGAATCCATTGAAGATGAAATTACCTCACAAAGGAAATAGAAAGTGAGAACTTTATTGAAAGAAGACATTCGAATTGTGAAATAAGAGTTAAAGTAAAGGACATTATACTTATTAACGAAACTGTAAAAGAAAGATTGAGGAATTTTATTCTGAAGTACCTAGAAGTATTTTTGAACAGTAGAAACATAATAAAGAGTAACCAGAACGCATTCAGTAATACTGAAGAAATAGAAGTAATTTACAAAGCTGCAAAAGGAAAGTTAAAGCGTTTGCTTTCGCAGTACGATGAAATGTTTTTAAACAGTACAGGAATAATAAAAAAAGAAGCATCCAGTATTAAACATGACATTAAAATGTTTTACGAGACTTATGGAGCTAAGTTTCATACTGAGGAGGATTCCCCAATTAAAGACATTACTAGTGTCAAATCCTGCGTCCCAGTCAGTAAAAGGTCTTTTTAATGTAGTTAAAAGACATCGTAGTAGTGAGTAGACAGACACTTTGCTCTGATAATCATGAATACGAGATACCGAAAGCGGTAGCTCCTTTGTGTATAAAATGAAAATGGTTAAAGGACCGAATATTACTAATTGAATGTATACAGCAGAGTAATAAGATGTAATTAGCAAGAGGCAGTTAATGTTGACGGATCATGTATGATGCGTTTCATCGAATGTTTGTGAACGTAGTATACCAAGTAACCTGATTTGAATGAACTCTGTGAGGATAATGAAGCAAGTAGAATGTGATGCCCAGCGACGCATTTTAAAGAGACCTGGGCAGGGATGAATAGTTCTCTCCTACAAATTAGGTTAGCTGAGGAATATTATTTTGAAAATAGTACGAGGTAAATTCATTAAATAAGTGTGTGGAAGTTGAAAAAAATTGTGTGCTACTTGGGTAGAGTGAAAATGATTAATATGCAAAAGAAATATGAAATATTATTAGTACGTTGTGTTCAAAATGTGTTTCTCTGTTACACATGCCTATAATAAAATTGATGATGCTGGAAACCACAGGAAAGTTTGGGTTTTGATAACCAAATGACCAGAGCTGAAACCAAAAACCAGAGCTCCAGTCAGTAAAGAAAAATATGCTGTTGCAAACAGTGCATTTGTGGCTGAGAGGGATGAAAAATTAAGGAATCACAGCACCCAGTGTCATCTGACTCGATAAATGAGTGAAAATTGGTTTAAATACAGACAATGCCTCAATGGTGTTTGCTTTGAAAGAGTGACTATCGAGGTGTGAGCGTTGCACGCCATTTTACTTTATAAATTTCGCGTTTTACTGGGAGTCTGCAGCCAGCAGAATTTATTCACTGCCTTAAGCAGTGCTGCAGAATATGATAGCATCGATTGAGAGGCAGGTGCTCAGGTAGGCACTGGTGACTAAATTACCACACGGTGCAGCAGCGAGAGATATGTGAGCCGTGGGAAACATATTTTGTTTGACGGCCGATATGTAGGGAACTACAGGACTTCAGGCGCGAAGCTCGGAACTTTCTTCATTAGTTACCAAAGTCTACTTTTGGCGTAGCAAATATCAGGATAGGATAGGATATGTTGCTATGGAAGCACACAGTTAGCTCTTCAGCTCCTGAGTCAAAACAGTTTGAGACGATTGTCGGTAAAATACACTAAACAGTAATATAAGCCAGCGCGGAAAATAAAGATAACAAAAGTTAGAAAATTATGTGTGTACCCACACAGAAGCACGGAACGAAGTATCTTAAAATCAAAACATTAATGAAACAGGAAGAAATGATAGGAGTTAAAACATTATAGCAGACGGACGTGACTGGCTGACCGCAAGAATAAAATAGAACGACCCAGCCCTCTGTGACACACTAAAACTCCAGCATAAAAACTTAGGCCACAGTCCAGACGCATCACAAAACTTTAGTCACACTCCTCTCATCATAAGCTAGAATAGAGGGCAGATTCCCACAGATATTTCCTTCTGCCCTTGCATCACAGTATAAAATGCACTCTGTTAAAATATGTCGTACAGAGATTGGCACGCCAATAAGCATCGCGAAATGGGAGATCCTCTGACCATAGTTAAAATCCGTATGTAAGAGGGCAGTGCCCAATTCTAAGACGTGTGAGAGTCACTTCATTCCGCCTGAGCAACCGGAAGTAGGAAGGCAACAGCTGGATAGTTGACTTCACCAACAGCAGTGTATTGTCTGTTACCGCCTGCCATTCCTCATCCCACAAATACATGAACTTCCTATGTACTGTAGAAACGACAGCTTGCCAAGGAATAGGATACTGTTCCACGTCCTGTCCTCTGCAGACCTCCTTGGCAGCCCGATCGGCCTGTTCCTTTCCCCGTATCCGTACATTTCCTGGCACCCAGTAGAATGACACCTGCTTTCCCTGTCGCTGGAACAAGTATAGTTGGTCACATATCAGCAGGGCCAACTTCTTATTCCGAAATGACTGTAAGGCACTAAGGGAATCGGAGCAGATGAGAAACAGTTTCAGTCCCATAGTGCTTAGAGCCATTAGAACCATTTTTGAGAAACAGTTTCCGCTAAATATGTCGCACCTGCTCCAGTGCCTTAAGGATCGCGTGGAGCTCCGCTGAGAAAACGGTATATTCATCAGGCGAATCCTGATGACATGGTCGGGGAACACGACAGAGCAGCCCAGGGAATTCCCTTGTTTGGAGCCATCAGTGTACACTACTGTGAAACAGCGATGCATATGTAAAATGTTCAAAAACACAGATTGAAATGCAAAATGTGGCGTACTATCTTCCTTAAAATTGGTCAAGTCTAAAATAAGTAAGGTTTTCCGGAGGAGCTGGTATGAAAACCTGCTCCATCTGCGATGTAAATCATTAAGACGACCACCTCTAAAAGGCAGTCCCGCTCGAGAATTCCATAGGGCCTCGTTGCCTGCTGCCAGTTACGAAAAAGTCTTTCCATTGGAGGTCGAGCAACGGTGTGGTTTGCAGGTGTGTATGGCATGGACAGTGTTTTACATTCCCGGTGAGCTTGTAAATAACCGTCGCCTGATGTGATGTGGCAGTTCACCAGCCTCTGCGCAGAGGCTTGCTATGGGGCTTGTTCTGAAAGCCTCAGTGCTCAAACGAATTCCTTCATGGTGCACCAAGTCCAACATCTTTAAATAAGACAGTCTAGCAAACCCATACACCTTCCACCCATAATCTAGCCGACATCGCACAAATGCCCTGTAAAACCGTAGCAGTCAAGTCCTTTCTGCTCTCCTTTTAATATGGCTAAGAAAATTTAAAATACTTAGAGCTATCAGGGACCGTATTTTCAGGTTCTTAAGATGCGGTAACCATGTAGGTTTACAGGCAAATATGAGGCTCAGAAATCTCATTGTGCCTTTAAAATAAACTTGTCCCTCATCCTATAATCAGGAAAGTTTAAAATGAAAGTAAAACGGTTAAAATGAAGACTCACAGATTTATCCCTTGAGAATTGAAAACCACATTTCTGATCACATTCATCCAAACGTCGGAGAGTTAGTTGCCACTGACATGTTGACGTTACAAGACTTGAAGAAGAGCAAATTCTGAGAAGCATCCACCAACGAAGAACATTGGATAGGACTTCCCAATACTGACGTAATGCTATTAATAGCTTTGGAAAACAGCGTCACACTTAAAACATTACCTTGAGGGACACCATTCTCGAACTCAAAGTGGTCAGGCAGGACGTCACCGAGTCGGTATCGGAAATACTGTGGCGGGAGGAAGGAGTGAATAAAAATGGGAATACATCCCCGAAAACACAATTCGTGAAGCTGCTCCAGGATAAGATGCCTCCAAGTAGTTCAGATGGCTCTAAGCACTATGGGACTTAACATCTCAGGTTATCAGCCCCCTAGACGTAGAACTAATTAAACCTACCTAACCTAAGGACATCACACACGACCATGCCCGATGCAGGATTCGAACCTGCGACCATATCAGGCAAGCGGTTCTATACTGAAGAGCCGAGAACCGCTCGGCCACAGCGGCCCGCCTACAAGTAGTATCCTAGAACTTCTCGATTTCAAAAAAATATACCTAGAATTTGACACTGACTTAGGAAACGCTGTTCTATAGCCGCCTCCAGGAGTGCCAGGTTATCAAAGGTTGAGCGATATCTCCAGAATCTACACAGAAAGTGATCAAGGAGATGCCTGGATTCGAAGGCCCAGGCGACAGTTGACGACCTGGTGCAAGGTCTTTCCCATGCAGCTAGTGAAGGCGAAACTACGGTAAATTCTCGGACATGTGCGGTCATTTCCAGGGTTAAAAAGAGTAATTAAAATGCGTCACCTCACTAGTTGGGGTTGCACAAACGGCAGTAAAAAGTGTGAGGAGGATATCTTTGTTTCGCCTCGTGAGTTGGCAGCTTACTGTAATGGATTCTGTCATCACTGGGGCATGTGTGACTAGCTGCAGACAATGCAGAATCCTAGTGGCAAATGGAAAATGGGCAGTTTTAATTTTCATCAGTGGTGGACCGGAAGTAGAAACCACTCCTCACAGCTACTGCTCTATGGCGCTGAATATATATATATATATATATATATATATATATATATATATATATATATATATATATATATATATCCTGTGTAAGACATAAAACACTGTAAGATCACTATTAATAGCCTCTCAAAATTATAGACCATAAATGTGTTTAACTTGTAGTTAACCACGGTACTAATGGAAGATTTCACTTGAATGTAATCAAATACTTAAATCTGCGAATATTCTAGCACTGAAAATATCTCGCCAAAGTAAATCGTTAACAAAATCTCTGAATAAACTTCTACAATCGCAGTCCTTGAATTACAACAATCACATAAATAAGAAATGATGTGCACTTGAAGTATCATTTCATAGTCAGAATTAATTGTCACCATTTGGATTAGCGATTATTGAATTTTAGCTCAGTTTGTGAAATTAATTGCAAGATCACAGTCAGTGATCAAAAAGATCAGTCCCTAAATCATGTAGATCATTTTCATACGCCAAATTTAGATATAACTCAGCACATTGTACAAGCTATTATTTGTATTAACTCTTTTGCTCTGCATTCATGGACACAGATCTGGCTCATTTCAAAACCTTCCACAGACTGGCTAAGATGGATTACACCCAACTCTGTTTTATAGATTCCCTATAATTAAAACTGAATTTAGCTGTTGTTGTTTGCTGTCCATTCATAAGACATACATTCCAGATTGATTGAATAGGGGAGGTATATTTATTTTAACTAGAACTTTTAGTCGAAACAATAGTTTCTACTAAATTACACTAGCTGTTTAGCGTAAAGACGAGAATCAGTATCAGTATCAATGTCTTAACTAAAGAAGCTAATTACAATGAAACAAAATAAGTTTAAAAGTTGCTAACGTATTTACAACATTAACTGTATAAATGCTGTAGTCTTTTACATGGCTTTCTCATCCCCCCATCAGAAAGTTAACAGTTGGTTCTATGTTCATATTTAAGCAATAGTAATTAAGTGTTATATTACTGGTATGTTATAATTAGCACAGTCTTTAGCTACACAGTTGCGCCAATGGATTCTAACTAACGAAATGAATGTAATGGATAATACAGATACATTGGATAATCACTGAGTTAATATTTGACATTTTCGGGTACTGTGCATATATCATAAAAGTAACACTGTTGAAGGTACTTAAAAAAATTGGGGAGGGGGGTAAGTGCTACATAACAAGAGGAAGGAATCCACCTACTTTGTTATAATGTGACATGTTCACTTCCATCGTAGCTGACATGACAGTTTGAAAGATAAAATATGAAACAAAAGGTTTGATTTTATGGATAGATCCCTAACTAAAGTTTCAAAATATTATCGTCACTAATGGATTCAGCTTGTTTCTAGTAAGAAACTCTCCTACGCCAATTCAAGAAGAATTTATTTGTTTTTGAATGAAGTTTTCATATCGTTTGACATTAATGTGACGCTTTTGTATCTGTACAGTCACCCACATAAGAATCCTAATTAGAGTCGTTATAGGCAAATCGACAATGGAGAAAATACACTGTGCTACTTAGATGTCTTCTTGCTACTTGAATCAGCAAGTGACGATCCAAGGGATCAGTGTGTCGAGTAGAAATCTTCACATACAAGCCACTGAATTCTGGCCCCTATTTTCTCTGGACCAGAAGTGGGAATCTTCCTACACATCAATCGAGGAGCATGAAGATGGAGTAATATAGAGTAAAAACAGGTCGCTAAATAAAATAACAATTGGGAATTAGATGGTTGAAAGGTGTTTTGATTCGACATTCTGTACTCAACAGGCAAGGTCCCACGACCATCTATTAAAGATGGACATACAGATACAGAAAATACACTGGTGTTCCCAATATTGTGCTAAAAGATATTTTCATGTTTTGTACACTATTTACACATCATTAGCATGTTAAAAATTATGTTGTTAATATACATTAAATGTATCTAACAACTTTTTTTGTGGTGGCACAAAGTACCAACCTCCTTCGCGTTACATGTTATGGAAAATGCGTTAGCGTTGCTAAGGTTAATTCATCTATTCCTTATATCACCAGACTATTGCTTATTAAATCGCACGTGCGTTTAGAATATGTTCGGTTGACATTTAACTCTGCCCTGCTCTGTCCAGAGAACCAGAATGAAACTTCATCTAAAAAACTCCTTACCTAGAGAAGAGTAACAAGACTAATGTAATCCACTTCTAATCAGTTCACCACAGAACATTAATTAATAGAATCAAAATATAATTCACACCAGTGCATCAGTAAATATATAATGCCAACTTGTACATCACCTAATAAACAATAATTAATGCTATATGTATAGAGTGTGGAGAGACAATCATCACATTATATCAGTCACATTCTTGTCACGAGATTTTCTGCATACCACCATTCCTTCACAAAACAACTCAAATCAGACCATATTTATGTTCTCCTTCCCCTACTTAACTATATTTAATAAATTTTTATCGTAGACAAATTTTTATTGATGCATGAACTTCTTAAATTCTACACTGGATGTAAGCTTGATACCATGTGTCCTCTACCGGCACAGAATAGAAAAAGGGGAGGTGGCAGAATGGAAAAAAATACAATAGAAAAAAATGCTACTTAAGTCTATGGATATACTGTTCACCACACACTCACACAAAAGAACTGTTTCTCCCTAGATTCTCTGAAAACGCTGAAAAATGATGTCTCAGTACACTAAACAGATTTCTTACACTACTTTACAAACCACCTTAACACAGTTACACAAAATCCATATTTCTTGCAAATTCCAGCCTTGTCATTGGCAATGAAGTAATAGGACTGCACGAACTCTAGCTTCACTCAAAAGAGGCTTCAACTGAAAGGATAGCTCTGACACAAAATTGAAGAGAATGTCTTGAACTCTCCCCCTAACAGCAGACTTATCAAAACTCAACTTTAACGTAGCATCATCATACCTAAAACTCATTGCACCACAACTAAAGCCTGTCAATGCTTTGCATGTCAAGCAAAAAGCAGTCCCGGAATTGCATTAATAGCCAAATCCTACACAGTCACATAATTGAGAAAAGACAAAGAAATTCAATACTTAGGTGTCTATTCACCTCTGCTCTTCTGATAGTCAGCCCTTTTCCATTAGCCCACTGTTAAGGAAAACTAATCCAAAAACTTACATCTCACATCTGTGAAATGCTGACTCACTCCATAGACATCCGGCTCCCTATATCCAGAACGCAACGTAGAATAATATCATAAACATTTATTTGAAACTCTTTAGATAGCAAAAAACATTTTTATATCCATCGCTTAAGAAAATGACCCAAAACCCTTCAAAAGTCAACATGTTCAGTTTTGCATCACTCAAATCAGCTGCAGACAGCAAGTACCAATCATGTGGCTGTGGTCTCTCCACCTGTACATTCTCCATAGATCAGATGATTGTAAAAGATGAACCTTAGTCTCTATCTTCCCAATGTCCATGACTACCATTTGCTCTACCACCCTGATTGTGACCAAACAGTCTTCTGTTCCAATCATTTCTACCACTCCTAAAATTGGTACTTTCAATGAGGTAATTCTTCTCGTTTCCTACACCTATAACTCCTGTCTGTATCACGTCATGAATAATGGCGCCAATCATCATAATTCCTATTCCTCTGTGGCCTCAGATCAGGAAAAGAAAACTTAGTCTCACTCCTACTACAACTACTCTCTTCAGCACTGTCATACTCTGATTCTCGGAGCAGGCTCTCAAAATCCTGTACATCACTTTTGCACAGACCACAAAGAATTATCTGGTCCAACTTTGATGTACGTTACACGAGACAAATGTGAATCAATGTAGCATGACTGTAAGGATTGTTTCAGAAGTTGATTTTCCAATACCATGTACTCCAATACTGAAGCAGGATACAGAATGTTTATAGAATTTTGTAACCAGTACGCCATGTGTGACTCTGTCTCGTGCTGCATTAGACCATTATGCTGAGAAAAACTGATAATGGAGCTCCTCATACAGCTCACAGTTTCTAGCCAATCTCAATATGTGCATAGTCACCTTCCAAACAGCCACATACAAACTCATTTTTGTGGTCGGTATGCTGGATGAATATTACTTGATGTATTTCTGAACACGAAATCTTAGAATAGAGAAAACATGATTATGTTCAGACTATGCCTCACTTCAAAAGTGACCAAATCATCATTAAAATTACCATGACTATGAAGAATTCTCTTCCTTTCATAGTGAGCTAAAGCAGTGGTTCTCATACTTTCTGATAAAGTGGACCCCCTGCTTATTCAGAAAGTGATCTGTGGACCCTCATGCAATGCTATCTGAAACTGCACACGGTACTGAAAAATGTAGTAATTAGAATTAGCAGAGACAAGACAAAGATGAAGAAAAGTAATTCAGTGAGTAATTTTTCCTGAAAATACGTGATTGTTTCCTGGTGAACGAAGTTTCGGTTGAGAATACAGTAACTAACATTAGTACAATAATATACATAATACAGTAATACTATACAGTACAGTAACTACAGTAACCGAAAATTAATGTCTCTATGTTAAGAAAATCTATTTTATAGACAATGTTCTCAATCGGTGGTCACTAATGTGTGGAATGGTTCAAATGGCTCTGAGCACTATGGGACTCAACTGCTGAGGTCATTAGTCCCCTAGAACTTGGAAGTAGTTAAACCTAACTAACCTAAGGACATCACACACATCCATGCCCGAGGCAGGATTCGAACCTGCGACCGTAGCGGTCTTGCGGTTCCAGACTGCAGCGCCTTTAACCACACGGCCACTTCGGCCGGCAATGTGTGGAATGAAATTCTTTCTGTTTTTCCATAATTCCAATGAAATCTGGGATAAGTTTTGTCACCATGAATCTGAGGTCAGATTCTACATTAAGACGATTTCGCTTTAACATTTTAATACTGCAAAGAGCTGGAAATATTTGGGCACAAAAATAGCTGGTAGGGGAAGGCATCAAATGTTGAAATTCCTATTTAGCCAACTCTTTATACTCACGGACTACCGAAAGCATCAAAATTCATTTTCTATGAAAACGTTTTTCCTTTAATTATGGAAGGATAATTTCAATAGCTGTTCGTGTTCTCTGTCAGAGAAATTCATACTTTGAATGGCGTAGTTTCTTGCTTGACAAAAAACTTGCTTGTCTTGAAAAACAAGCGCACTTCATAGCGCCACTCCCTCTTGACAAACCGACACACTTCAGCATGTAAGTAAAGATGGGTTTGTTCATTGCTAATTTAATCATATAAAACTGTGAAAAGACGATCATTTCGAGAAAGTGATTTAATAAAATTAACAAGTTTTGTAACTTCATACAGACCTGTTTTCAAGTCTTCAGGCATTTTTCTCGGTGCTAAAGCTGTTCTGTCTATGAAGCATGGACTACAATTTTCTTCTGGTGCCTAAGGTTTTACTCGAGCGATTAGGCCTATCTTCAAACCTTCAAAGCACGTGCTATGTCTGTAATGATACCCGCGCATTTATTCCACATAATATCATTGTTTATGATGAACCCATTAACTGCACAAAACACATCTTCCGTCGTTGTTCAAAGACCCTCTGAACAGAATAAAAACTCCTAAAAATTTTCTCTCTACACTCAAGACAGGTGAAGACCAAGATATTTGCTTTTCCGTCTATGTCCGTACTTTCATCAAGTTGTAAGAAACTGTTCTTTCAAGCTGAAGGTCCTATAGTCAGTTCTGCTTTGAACTGTATCATTGGAAAGGGGAATTGAATTTATCTCCTTAGCGGCTGCACCATTTACCATAATTTCAAACATAACTTTCGCAGACGGTAGGATTAAATTTTTCGCAACTGTGTGAGGTTTCACAGATTTGGCAATTAGCAATGACACTTGATGTGACGGTAAAGTAGCTTTTTCGTTAGTATTACCAACTATTGCAGTTTTCAACAGTACACTTTTAGTGCGTTTCATCTCCCTGAAATAGTTTATAAAGAAAAATCTGTGCACTTACCAACGGACCCCTCATGTTTCTTCTCCTAACGTCTTCGAATATTATTGGGTTTTATGCTTTCGTTGCTCAGCATTTCATAACATAAAACAGCCCGAGGCTGCTGGCTGTCATCACTGGCTATGTTTGTAAATCCATAACGAAGATACTTATCAGAATACCTGCGTAGTTTCTTCACTTTCCTTCACGTTCACTTGTAGTAGCTTGCGAACGTGAAGGCTTACTTTGAGAATCCCTGTCCGAGCTAACTCATCAATAGTCTTTCGTTTCACTATAGACGATTGCCACCATAGATCCATTGCGAAATTAACTAATATTGCCACACAAAAGAACGTTGAACAGCTCAGGAACGAATGGCTGGTATCAAATCAGTCTCTGTACATCTGCTTTTTATCCCTATCCACTCAGGTAACATGTATCATGCCCTGAACACATGGCATCTATGAGTTTCCCAAACAGTTATTTTCTCCAGTAAAACTTTTTCCTTGTCTATTGTTTGATGGAATATTGAAGAAAAAAAAAGCATAACTTAACGTCATTCTCTGAGGCTGGAGGTATGTGTGTGTAGTGATGTCATACTTACATCCCACTCAAGTTAAACTGACAATGAAATTATGCGTGATAACTCCCACTATTGTGTCTAAATTTTAAAACACAAGGGGTTGAAACGGTAAATTGGCGATAAAAAGCTTGAAATGGTGAGACATAGTTAAACCGCGTTTTTTTAACTAATCTCATGATCTTGCTACTGAAGATAAAAGAAACATCAAGTGTAATTTCCCATTAATGCTTAACAATATATTGAGTCCCAAGTTTTATAGTTTTTTATTTTTAATTGATCACTCATGGATAATTAAAGAAGAAGACAATTTTTGATTCATCAATAATAAGACTGCAGTGCAATATTATAGTTTCAGGATTGTTCTTACCTTTGTTGGAAAGGAATCAGTTAAAAATCAACGTTGTGTGTGCATGTCATTTTGATATTTTTAATCTCTTCCAGAATTGATTGAATCAAAGAAACATACTTATTTCTCTGTTGCGATCTATCTTTCAAAGTATACTTTAACCGCACATAATTTGAGTTACTTGCAGTGGGGGATTTAGGTACATATTTTGGGAGGGATTTCTCAGTGTTTTATAAGAAATCCCTGAATTTTGGGGAAGTTGTTGTTTATAAGCATACAAATGACTAACATTTACTTCTTTAAGAAAAAAACTGGAATTAGTGGTAATGGTGGGAGCTTTCCGAAACTTGAAGATGAAAATCCATGAAATTCTGAGGAGTTGTGCAGTTAATAACTGACTGCTTTTGAAAAAGGGCCCTGACTCAGAAGAAATTTGAAATAATGGTTGTCAGGCTTCAGAGCAGAAATTTAATAAAGTAGGAAAACATTTACATTCACAAATATAGTATAATTTTTTAATTTCTTTCATTTTACTAACTGAAAAAATTATTCTTGCGTAACAGCTATGTGTTCCGTTGTATCACAATACATTTCAATTCTTAGGCGCCATGGACCCCCTGGCTAGGTACTGTTCAGTCCCAGGGGTACATGGGCCACACTTTTAAAAGCCAATGAACTATAGGAACTCACTCATCTTCATGACCAGAATCTACATCATTACCATCTGGCACACAACATATGGTTTAACAATGGCACTCAACAGTACGTTCCCCCACATTTTCTTTCAATTAATCACATCTGCAGAAGGGTATTAAGTATATCCAACCTCATACAGAAATGATCTGTGGTAATGTGAAATAAAAGTCTTAAGGCAGCTCGCTGTGGACTTTATTAATCACACATATCTTACAGGCTGTTGTTATGGGGTCATTTGCGCCATGTCAGTGATGGACCACTGATCCATAAAAAGTTTCAGCAATTAACATGTAAGATTGGTCCAAGGGAACACTGCCAGTCTTTATTCAGTAAGACCAAAATAATGGCTGTGATATATCTTTATACCTATGTATCATTGATATATACTAAAACCTACATGACAGAGTTTCACGTTAGAGTGAACATACACTCTCATAACACAGAAACAAAAAGAGTATTGACGTTCCTAAGCATAGGCTGACAAAAAAAGGGCAACTCTCACAAAATGACCTGTTTGAAATTCTGAAATAAAATGCAACATTCTACTATCAGTAGGTCTTTCAATAATTTTAAAAGCAAATTGTATAACTGGTTAATAAACAACATATCGTGCAATATAAGAGAATTCTTGTCTACAAGTACCGTAGAAATTGAGATTTAGGACTATGATTACAATTCTGTGGAACTGGTTGACATATGATAAATTGTTTGGATAGGTAATGTGGACAGTAATTAATATAATGATCATGCCTTTAATACAAAGCTCATACCATGACGTGTGTTCAATGGAAAACAAAGGATCTGAATCTGAAATTTAATAAAGACCCAACTTCTTCAGAATGTTACATCAAGAGGTACACTACCACTTGAACTTTTCTTTCTTTCTTTCTTGAGGTCTCAGTCCCATAGCAATTAGGGGTCGGCCTCGTTACTATTGATTTGGCAGTGTTAGTTACAGAGGATGGCCAGTTGCCCTTCCTGCCTCCACCTCAAACCCCCCAGGATTGAATTAGTGTACCCCAGGTGTCTGCATTTAGTGTAAGCCATGGAAGAGTGTGAAAGTGTTGCAGATGTCTGTGAGTCGTGTACCTGAGGCGGAACCAGGTGACCAGCCCGGAATTCAACTAGCAGGATGTGGAAAACCCCCTAAAAACCACATCCAGGCTAGCCAACATACTGGCTCTCATCGGTAATCCGCCAGGTGGATTCGATCCAGGGCCAGCATGCCTACCCAAGTACAGGAGGCAGTGCATTACTGTAGAGATAGTTTCACTTCTTCTCTCAACTGAGTAGTAAGTGCTCTGAATTACCTCTAAATGTCTTCCACATTGGATTCAAAATTCTACTGGAAATTCTGAATTTGCTTTTGTAGTATAAAAACACTACCTCGTTGTTTGCTGGAAACAACCTCCACATTTTCTTTAAACTCTAATTTCCTTCCAAGTTCCTTTGCACCAGTCCTAGTATTCTTTACACTAGTCTCTAACTTTTCATTAAGCCCCTTCTTTGTAGACTCCAGCTTCTAACATATACCTTAGAACATCTACAAATCTCTTATTTCACAACTGTATTTGGAATCTGAATTATTACTCTGCTACTCGTCGTGAAGACGATAGATAAAAGGAGCTATTGGTTCATTTGCATTTATAGCACAACTACTGGCAGAATCAAGTTGACAGACTGTTCCAAATGCATCTACAACTTTGTTCACGTCACTAACTTGCAGAGCTACAAAAGCAACACTGGCAACCTCAGTATTCGCTATTTGACTAACTGCCATACCAACCGAGTCACTACAGGCCACAAATTTATCACTTGGGTAGCAGTAGACAGAACAACATCAGCATCAGACTGAATTTCTAGTCTCGATTATTCATTTCGATCATGGCTCCTCCCAAACAATGTGTTTCTCATCCCTCTTGGCTAGTGTGGACTTGTTCATCATAAAACGAATATCAAATGCTCTAGTAAATGAACAATTGCCTCATGGCAGCACACAGGCTACTTAAAAAATATTTCCTGAGTCCTATTACTAGTTTAAGACCAAAGTATTCCTCCAACAAATCTACAGAAACTCCCTACAAAGAAACATAATAGTAAGGTATAGGACAACAAGAGTCAAAATCTCTCGTCAACAATTGGCAGAATCTAAAAAATCAGGATTTACATGAGATGAAACCCGATATGACAAACATTCAATTTTTGTGGCATATATGTATTAAGAGTTAAATAATCACTCAACAAACATGAAATATTCATTAGGCAAACTACCACAATGATCACAGAAGCACAAACAATTTCACCTCGCAGTTGATAAGGCTGAGTCCATATCATGTCAGCTCCAGATACATATCTCTCAAAGTCCACATACATATTTATAACGATGAAATGAATAATGAAAATTGATAAACCTTTCCTGGCCCCTTGCACTCGTCATACTCTAATCATAAAAAAGCGACTCAACACTCAGTCTCTTCACCGTCTCAACCTGTTGAAACACAGGCTGGGAGTTATGGTGATGATTTGAAAAGACCTCCAATTTTCAAATATGACTTATTAAGTAAAATAATGCCACTTTTTACAGTATAATGAAATCCTTTGTTGTACAATACCATATGTACTGCAGATACGGCTCTCTCTAATTGGATCTAAACTGTCGACTTCTATGAAGCAGGTAGAAGAACGACAACTATAATTAACACAGCACATACAGATCCAACGAATCAGCAATAACACCATGAAATTTAAGTCCCAGACACGATACACAAATTAAAAATAAGAAGTGGTATACCGCAAAAAAATGAAAACCTAGAAAACAAAAGACATTAGCCTGAATGTGGAAATATAGTTCAAAAATGTAATTTTTTTTCTTTTACATTGCTCCACAACAGCACAACAAATTCAACGAAAACAATGTTCTCTGCACTGTAACCACCCGGCCTGCTCCGCGTCGCCATGCATCGGAATGGCTGAGAGAAATGGTGAGGGAGCGGGCAGATTCACGCCCGGACACACAGATAAATAGTGGTAGCATTGACAGAGGTTTGTTAAAGCAGCCTTACGCAGCACTCTGGCCAGCCCCACGGTGACACTCTGTTCGTGCAGAGACAGCGGATTGCTTGATGCGCTGACGCACGAATCACGCCCAGTCACGCCTTTTATCCTGGGTAGCGGTGGCAGCAGGCACGGCACCTGTGGGCCGCCTGTGGCGAAGACGAGCGCGGACCGCACAGGCTCTATGGCGTCTAGTCAGCTATGCATCTCGCACCTACTCTTTGACGCCAGTAGTGGGCTTGGGTGCCTTAGCCGACGCTTGATGCCTTGGTGCCGAGCAGCGGTGTTCCAGTCACCACCCAGGGGTAGACCAGGACGGTGGCCAAAGAGCTGTAGGATTCTAGGAGGCCGAGAGGGCGCGATTCCCTTAGCCGGATCTTAGACAGGTTGCAGTCAATCGGCCAAGGTTGCTCGGAGAGAAGACTGTCTGGATCCCAGCTTCACACGTGATCGAAACTACTCCTAAATCCCGCAGCCCCCACGACAGAGATATAGTGCGCCTCGTGCTGGAACTAAGAGTTAATCAATGGCAGTCTGCCAACCGATTTCAGCACCGAGGGGGGTAGCGGTTTCTCTAAAACTCAAAAGCCCATAGTTTTCTCCACTTCTCCCAACACAGGGTCTTACAAAAAGGTACGGCCAAACTTTCAGGAAACATTCCTCACACACAAAGAAAGAAAATATGTACTGTGGACATTTGTCCGGAAACGCTTACTTTCCATGTTAGAGCTCATTTTATTACTTCTCTTCAGATCACATTAATCATGGAATGGAAGCACACAACAACAGAACGTACCAGCGTGACTTCAAAAACTTTGTTACAGGAAATGTTCAAAATGTCCTCCGTTAGCGAGGATACATGCGTCCACCCTGGGTCGCATGGAATCCCTGATGCGCTGATGCAGCCCTGGAGAATGGCGTATTGTATCATAGCCGTCTACAATACGAGCACAAAGAGTCTCTACATTTGGTACAGGGTTTGCATAGACAAGAGCTTTCAAATGCCCCCATAAATGAAAGTCAAGAGGGTTGAGGTCAGGAGAGCGTGGAGGCCATGTAATTGGTCCGCCTCTACCGATCCATCGGCCACCGAATCTGTTGTTGAGAAGCGTACGAACACGTCGACTGAAATGTGCAGGAGCTCCAGCGTGCATCAACCACATGTTGTGTCGTACCTGTAAAGGCACATGTTCTAGCAGCACAGGTAGAGTACCCCGTATGAAATCATGGCGGATGAATCGAGGAGGTACAGTACATACTGACGAAACTAAAATGAGCTCTAACATGGAAATTAAGCGTTTCCGGACACATGTCCACATAACATCTTTTCTTTATTTGTGTGTGGGGAATGTTTCCTGAAAGTTTGGTGGTACCTTTTTGTAACACCCTGTAGTTACGCATCCGAGATAGTGCTATTGCAAGGTGACGAGTATGTTTGCTTCATCTTACTTGTCCTGTCAGCTATTCCTAGCTCGCTGTGCCCTGAACGGGTTCCTAGGCCCAGTTAATTGGCAACGTGTGAGTTTCTCAGTAGCACACAAGTGCCTGAGTTGGTCAGTCAGGCAGCAGTAGCCGACCGCGACAGACGCAGCAACAGATAAGTAAACCGCTTTTGTGACATTTATGAGTTCCTAACCAAGAGCGAATTTTATTATACCTGTGTGCCTTAATGGTTTAGTTTCTTGAGTTTATGTGTGTAAATTTAAAATCTAATAGTCATAGTTCTCGCGTTTTCGTTTGCGTCAGAAAGTAAACCGATTTTAACTATATATGACGGTAGTATCTGTTCCCGAAAGAACACATACCGTGGATGACCATGCAGCTTTGCTAGAAATGAAATGATAATTATATAGACACCCTAGCTGCAAACAGGCGTTGATATACTTCACTGGGGACATGTTGAAAATGTGTGCCCCGACTGGGACTCGAACCCGGGATCTCCTGCTTACATGGCAGACGCTCTATTTATCTGAGCCACCAAGGGCACAGAGGATAGGGCGTCTGCAGGGACTTGCCCCTTGCACGCTCCCCGTGAGATCCACATTCCCAACATGTCCACACCACTACGGGGAGCGTGCAAGGGATATGTCCCTGCAGACGCACTATCCTCTGTGCCCTCGGTGGCTCAGATGGATAGAGCGTCTGCCATGTAAGCAGGAGATCCCGGGTTCGAGTCCCGGTCGGGGCACACTTTTTCAACATGTCCCCAGTGAAATATATCAACGCCTGTTTGCAGCTAGGGTGTCTATTTAATTATCATTTCATTTCTAGCAAAGCTGCATGGTCATCCACGGTATGTGTTCTTTCGGGAACAGATACTACCGTCATATATAGTTAAAATATGGCTTCCCGGCCATTGACCTTCTTGTGTGAACGCACACGCTATGCCCGAACTCGTACGGGACTTGGTAGATTAATCTGCCACGAGTAATGAGTATGATGGGCAAACATCTATTAGGCGCACTACGAATGTAGTGGTGTGGACATGTTGGGAATGTGGATCTCACGGGGAGCGTGCAAGGGATAAGTCCCTGCAGACGCACTATTCTCTGTGCCCTCGGGTGGCTCAGATGGAAAAAACGAACAAGGAACAACGAAGTAGATGTAAGATGAATGCACTGCATCCGACTGTTAATAACGTTGATGGCAGTGTTTTTTTTTTTTTTTTTTTTTTTTTTTTTTTTTCCCAACCTGTGTGTGGCGCCCGGCCATTGGGCACTCAGTGCTAAGAGAAGACAACTGCCGACATAGGAGATCACATACAAACGGGGAGAAAGAAATGAGACCAAGCTATATGCTTGGGGTATACCATAATAGGCAACCCTCGAGCAGACGAGCGTTGAGTGCCGTCAACGAGCCGAGATGTCTCACGCAAAGAATAGTGGAAACAAACAATTAAAAAAAACTTGTTGTATATTAAAAAGTTAAAAAAGATAAAAAACAAAAAAATAACAAAACACGATGAAAATAAAAGTTTTGCAGCAAAGAGTCATCAACAAGGAATGAAACGTTTCCTTTGCTACAGAAGCAACGCACCTTGAACTTTCCGCTGCAGCGACAACACGTTTTCCTTTCTTGATGCAGAAGAAGCGTCCTTTGTGTTCAACGTTCTTTTAATGGCATAGAAGCCAGGCCGAGAAGGCAGAAATTGGCGAGCGCAAGGATGGGTTGAAGGGGAGGAAGGAGACCCAAAAATAAAAAAAAAATAAAAAAGAAATGGATAAGGCATAGGTCTCCTAAACCGGGGATTGTGTGTTCGAGTCCCAAAAAAAATTAAAAAAACAAAAAACAAAAAAAAAGATGGATAGAGCGTCTGCCATGTAAGCAGGAGATCCCGCGTTCGAGTACCGGTCGGGGCACACATTTTCAACATGTCCCCAGTGAAGTATATCAACGCCTGTTTGCAGCTAGGGTGTCTATTTAATTATCATTTTATTAAACCGATTTTGTGACATATTAAAAGGTCCTTATCAGGGTCTAATTATTTAGCTTCACCTGAGTGCTTCGGTAGTTAAGTTTTTGAATATCTGCGCATTACTAGACACAGTTCGTGCGTTTTAGTCAGGGTCTACAGTAGTTCCTTTTGTGTGTGTGTCCTAAGTGATACCATGGTGTATGTTGAAACTTCCTGGCAGATTAAAACTGTGTGCCCGACCGAGACTCGAACTCGGGACCTTTGCCTTTCGCGGGCAAGTGCTCTGTGCAGGAGAGCTTCTGTAAAGTTTGGAAGGTAGGAGACGAGATACTGGCAGAAGTAAAGCTGTGAGGAGCGGGCGTGTGTTGTGCTTCGGTAGCTCAATGGTAGAGCATTTGCTCGCGAAAGGCAAAGGTCCCGAGTTCGAGTCTCGGTCGGGAACACAGTTTTAATCTGCCAGGAAGTTTCATATCAGCGCACACTCCGCTGCAGAGTGAAAATCTCGTTCTGGAAACATCCCCCAGGCTGTGGCTAAGCCATGTCTCCGCAATATCCTTTCTTTCAGAAGTGCTAGTTCTGCATGGTTCGCAGGAGAGCTTCTGTAAAGTTTGGAAGGTAGGAGACGAGATACTGGCAAAAGTAAAGATGTGAGGGCCGGGCGTGAGTCGTGCTTCGGTAGCTCAGTTGGTAGAGCACTTGCCCGCGAAAGGCAAAGGTCCCGAGTTCGAGTCTCGGTCGGGCACACAGTTTTAATCTGCCAGGAAGTTTCATATCAGCGCACACTCCGCTGCAGAGTGAAAATCTCGTTCTGGATGGTGTATGTTATTTGCAGCTATTACGGTTAATTTGCAAATTTGTGAACTACAGACAGTGTACACAGTAAGGATTAATGGGCAGACTTATGATTTTTGTTAAACTATACACTACTACCTACTTATTAGTAATCCAAACTGCCTGCAGCGTTACAAGTGTGTCAGTGTGGATATAAACCTACTGCAATGCCTTGCCCATCGAGCTAATCCCGATGAGCGTGCCCCTGACAGAAGGCAGGCCAAAATTACTAGTCGCTGCAGGTTACTATTTTGGTATCTACTTCTAATCCTACTAACTAACCTACGTCAAGTCCGATGCAGTCATAATCGTGAAGTTAATGTACCCCAGTCCCCCTAGCCCTGCACGTGGCGGATTATAACTAGCGACCTGTCCACGTACAGACGGCACAGGATTGGGGTACTAGGACACGTTCAGTAATTGGTTTTAATCGCGAATGTCCCTGTGGTATGCAGTCAGAACTTTACATGATACCTCGTTTGCCAGGTTTTTCAAAGTTTCGAAAGTCTCTTCGTGTCTCAGTAGGTCGTATGTATCATTGTTTGGTAGTTGTTGTCGTAATGTAACTGCTACATCATCGAAAAGGGGTAAGTCGTGAACCACATGGTCAGGAGTACCATCCGATGCGCCACAGTCACACTCAGGTGTAGCCCTCTTCCCAGACCAGCATAGATATGTCGGGTAAGACCCAGGACCAGTGAGAAAATGAATTAAACCCCGGGTTGGCTCGAAATACCTCATGCCTAATCTTTCCGTAATATTTGGCAAGAGTCTGATGGTTCTTTTGTCAGTTTCATCCATTTCCCGTAATTCCTGCCATAGATCCTCGCCCCTTTTCCTTATCTCCCCTTTGTCCCTAGTCCGAACTCCCAGAATATTTTCTATTTCCATATAATTCCCTTTCTTAGCCCAGTACGACGCTGCTTGCACTCTACTTTTGATGTACTGAGGACAGAGCCCTATTATCACAAATAGGGCACTCCCTGTAGATGTCCTATAAGCCCCCACAGATCTTAACAGAATCTTCTTCTGTACTCTTCTCACTGTCATGGCGGACCCCATCCTTGTGAGCCTTTGAGCCAAGACTCCCGAACCGTAACCCACTATTGAAGTTAGTATACTGTTGTGGTACAATTTCATCAGGTTGGGGGGAGGGGGTAACGTTAAATCTTTTGTGTACTATGGAGATGAGGTTACTGAGTACTTGTAATTCTCTTTGGGTTATGGATTCAATGTGCTTCCCGAAGTTCCACCTTTCATCGATGGTAACTCCCAAGTAGCGTGTCTCATGTCAGCTGAGAACAGGTGAGCCCCCAATTCTGACTGAAGGAATTCTTACTAGCTGTCCTTTCAGCAAAAGGAATGTTGATTTAGTTGGTGAAATTGTCATTTTGGTATTACGGCACCATAGTTGAAATTTTGCCATGGCCCTTTCTATTTTTGGTTCAATGTTTTCGCGGCTCCGCCTGACAACCAGTAGAAGGAGGTCATCAGCGTAGGCTATCACCTCTAGCACCTCTTCACTCTGTTGCAGGTTGTCTAGAAGTGGTTCCATATGGATATCCCAGAATAAGGGACCTAAAACGGAACCCTGGGGACATCAATTAGTTAAGGTTTTTCCAACTTTACCGAGGGGATGATAGCCAGACCTCCCGACCCCTACAATAGCTCCTCAGGCAACCATATAGCGGCCCTGGACACTCTTTCTTCTGCAAGCAGGAGAAGAGCGAAGGCCACGACAGGTTGGCAAAGGCGCCACCGATGTCAACCATGATGCCAGCAACTTACTTGTACGTGGCAGAGCCACAGACCTCAGCCACCAGGGCGATTTCATTAGTCGCCGATCGCCCTGACCTGAAGCCAAACTGCCTGCTGCTCATCACGCACAGCACTCGGCATGCGGTCATTCTGTCAGCTAGCATTTACCGAAAATGCCTAATAGGCAAATAGGTCTATTGGACTTAGCTTCGGCTGGGTCTTTATTAGGTCCTTTTTTTAATAATTACAACATTGGCGGCTTTCTAGATTTTAGGGATTTTTTCTTGTCTAAGACATCCATTAAATAGGTGGGTAAGTGGAGCTAACATTTGGGGTGCTAGGAACTGCACAACCTCCGCCACAATGCCGTCTCGCCCAGGGGATTTCCTTCTCTTCAGTGATTTAATGAGGGCCGCCACCTTGTGGGGTGGCGGGTGGAAATTAATGTTATTATAAATAGTTTATATAAAAATAAAGAATGTAGAAAAGATGCAATTCCCTGCCATTTAACCATATGTGGGGCTGTGGGTGGAATTATGTTGTTTAAAATGTTCCTATTATTTATGCTGTCTTTTGCCGTTCTCAACACTGGCTCTCTAACTACAATATTGGCAACCAGAAAGTGATTAACAAAATGTGAAGCCTGTATTTAGAATTCCTAGTGCCCACTTCATCTGAGAAATACACTTGTAGCTACAACTTATAGCTCTCAGGAATTAAGAGATTGTCTGGGATTCATAATCAAAAGCGATCGTGAAAAAACGTCCGCTATATTCTGAAAGTCACAGAAAAAAAAAAAGAATCCACACAATCCTAACTAACAGAGCAGTTCAGAGTTTAGTGCGCTGATGCAACTATAACTGTCCAAATTAAATGTTTAAGTGAATGCTCGTCATAATTTGATGATTAGGTTCATGAAACGCCACGCTAAATAATGGTAGAATGTCTGTCCCGCGGCGGCACTTGGAAATACGACATACGCAAACTGAAGATAGACAATGAACGTGATCCCAGAATTAACATTTCTCTCGAAAATGATTTCATGGTTACGCGTATCCCAAGTAACTTAATACGGCATCCGAGGCTGTTTATAGCAATGATACAGACGCGACGCGACTCCCGACACAGATGGTGTGCTATTCAGCGTCTGGAGAGAACTGGGGCCTTGCTTCCTCGCGCAGCGTTCTTATATATAAAGCCGCGGTGCGGACGGCTAAGGAACGCCTGATCAAATCGGCTGTCCTGACTAGCCGCTGGGCTAGTAATGCACCACTTAAAGTTACCGAATAAATCATAGCTTCTTTTGCTGATGGCCGATGAAGCTTTCAATTGAAATGTGCATTCAGCACACAGGTAGGTAATCATAATAAAGGTCTGACGTGGCTAAGTTAAATATTTTGGGCGAGAGAATTAATTTAATTACACTACACGCAGTAGACGAGCTCTGAACTTGCCCTTTGGAGATACGCTATCACTATAGTTTTATAGTTATTCAGTTGAAACTTCTCACATCTTTATGATTATAGCGGATCTCCATTCTACTTAAATTTAAACACCCTAGCCTTATTTATTAGCCTACTTGATCTATCTTGCTTCCTAAATTTTTAAGACAAAAGCCAGAAAATTATGAATTTCAACAAAAAATTTAATTTGTGAGATCTAAAGTACTGTTTCTATTAAATTATTATGGAAAAGGAATCTAAATATAAATTTTTAAGTCTCTAGCTCTTTTCTGTTGCGCCAATGATTTTTACAGATAAACGTCCAAATTGCGAAAATGGTTAAAGTTATCGAACTGATATTCAACACATATTAATTTAGTATTACTCCTGACGTGCTAGAACCGTTTCAGGTTATTTACTTGATTTTAAAAGTATTGCGCAACATTTATGACGTCAGAGCTAGTTACAGCGGACTGGCTGAGACACAATGGAAAGACTGATGTGAATTTACTACGGCGTGTGTAGGCTGCGTCCCTACATCACCCTCTACTTAATTTTTTTTAATGTTAATTACCGAAAAAAATTAATTACAAAAAGGGAAGCAAGAGTACAGCTTAACTCCCTATGAAAAATTGAAATTGAAATGTAAACATATAGAAATATTAAAAGAAAACTGATTACCTACTTCAATTATTTAAATTACTGGCATATTCACTGCCTCTTCAGCAATATTATCCCTCAAAATTTAAGCAAAATCAATGAAACACTTTGGTATACATATTGCCTTAGACAAACAAACACATAAAAATATGTAAAATTATGAAAATCTTAAATCCATTAAATACATTTTTACACACACAAATTCAAAGAAAAGAACACAGTTATTCAAGATACATAAACAAATGATTAAATCTTAGCAGTCTTTTCTAAACCTGAAAGAAAATTTCACAAATCATTTTTACACACGTGGTTGTAGCCGCTTTGGCTGGCGTTCTACACTTCCATTCACAAGGGTAGAGGAGGGGAAGTTGCTATGGTGTGCGTCCTTCACGTTCACTCTAAATTACATGGGGAAAGGGGAGGGGTCACTGTGAGTTGTGTCCAAGTCACTCCACGCTTTCACGCAGCTACCAGGCTGCCATTATCTGGTTTGTCCTGTAGAACACACAAAAAGAGTGCCTCAGACTCTGTTCACTTAATATCTAAGGGTGGGTCACAATGAAATGGGGATATATACATTTTATCCCTCAATATTTTGCTGGAACAAAGTTAACAGAACCTTTTTAATTTCAATCTCACGGTTACTTGTCTATCATAAAATCGGTAAACAATTGGCTCAAAACGCCATTAGTCACGTACTAGAGAAAATTTATGCTCAACGCATACAATCATAAATCCTATTTAATCTCAATTTATTTATTTCTGGGAGGGAACACTGAACAAATGCTCGGTACATTCCTGATACATTTGTATTTTATCACTTAGCTGACTCATCTTCAATTACCTTATTCTTAGAGATAGTGTGAGTTTATTTGATTAGTAGTTGTATTCTCAGCTTCTTTGTACATGTGAGTAACTTGTGGTAATAGTACAGTTCTGAGTGTTCAAAACACACTACGTTTAGTTGACTACTAAATCCATTTTGGTCTTCAGCTGCTTTGTCAGTTCCACATCTGCAATTACGTACTTACTTCATCGAACTGTATTTATGCTGAGCTAAAAATAATGTTTCACGTCTGTCATTATGTTACTTAATTATGTTGCTAGTGTATGTACTTAAGTAATACTCACTCCATTAAAACTTAAAGCATAGGATAGCACATTTATTTTATATCTATAGTGTATTGCAGCTGATAAGTTTGCTCATGTGGTAATCCATTTCCACTCGATCGGACGCTGAAACCACAGGTAGTCTCTCTCAACCTACCACTCAAGTGCATTAAGTAATTATGGACGAGCGTAATGCTAAATTCCTTAAACCTATAGGACACCATGAGCTGCTCTGTCTCATCTAACATAAGGGCACCTATGGTCGCATTCACGCCTCCAACTCATAACCTCAATACGTGTAGGTGTGTCCTGTCACACACTACACCAAATAACGGCCAGCTCCAACGTTATAAATATTTCAAAGACGTGTCCTTCACGTCTCAACCACGAACACTGTTCAATTCTATTACACTGCCATTCCTTGCTACACGAGGTAAGTTTATTCTTACAACTTATCTACATATTTTTCATAACACAAAGCAATCTCTTTTACTATTAATGAGTTAGCTCTACAGCATACAATATGTTTCACTACCACTACAGATCCTGTTTGTACATGAATTTGTATACCTTTTTTAAATATTGTTGGTGGACCATTTCCAATAACACAACACTTTGTACTTACAATATTACCAGGGTTCTGTACATACTTGTTACTCAAATACATTTTATCTTAATTACATCATACTTCTCTGTTGTTTATGTCACTGTTAGGTTTGTCACATTAGGTATTTTCTTTCACTAATCGGTGGATAGAATGGTTACAGAACTCATGGCTTGATAGCCATGACGGAAAATTTTTGTATTGCAAAGAAGGAGTCGAAACTTTGGTGGATAGGAAAAATGAAGAATGAGTGAAATCTGAAATGGGAAAGAAGATCTCACACAGCTGGGACTGCACAGCTGCCACACTGTGTAGGGGTTACAGAACAACTTCCTCGCTACAGAATTCATTAGCTTATTACTGGCTTGATTGTCATACCGGAAGATTTTAGTATTTGAGAGTAAGAGCCGAAACTTTGGTGGATTGTAAAGATGAAGAATGAGTGAGACCTGAAAAGGAAAGAAGATCTCACACAGCTGGGACTGCACAGCTGTCACACTGTGTAGAGGTTACAGAACAACCTCCTCCCTACAGAATTCATTAGTTTCAGAAAATTTTCATATTGGAAAGAAGGGGTCGAAATTATAGTAAATAGGAAAGATGAAGAATGAGTGAGACCTGATGTGGAAAGAAGATCTCACACAGCTGGGACTGCACAGCTGCCACACTGTGTAGAGGTTACAGAACAACCTCCTCCCTACACAGTTCATTCACTACCTATGAACTTCTTTAGGTCGATCACGTTCCTGAGACCTAATATCTTTTTACTCTTAGGGTACTCTAGCCTATATGCATTGGCATGTGGTTTTCCTATGATCCTGAAAGGTCCTTGGTATACGAACAGGAATTTCTTTGGTTCTGCATTTATTTTCTTTGATTTTTCCTTGGTTTTGACAAGGACTAACTGACCTATTTCAAAACTGTTGGGTACAGCTTTTGCGTCATGACGCTTCTTCCTTTCCAATGTTCTTTTTCTTATATTTGCCCTAGCCATTAACTTCTTCTCGTCTGTGGATATTTGCGTTAGAATAGGAAATTCTAAAATATCTGCAATCACATTGTGCGGTTCTT
The DNA here is from genome assembly GCF_023898315.1 of Schistocerca nitens. Lineage (NCBI taxonomy): Eukaryota > Metazoa > Arthropoda > Insecta > Orthoptera > Acrididae > Schistocerca > Schistocerca nitens. The sequence continues at coordinate 193,227,003 of NC_064620.1, read as the reverse complement.
GGCCAAACATCAATTCGCAGGGCGCAAAACCAGTTGCATCATGCCTTAAGTTGTTAGTTACATTCTCAAAATACTTCATGTGCTCTGCCCAACTTGAGTGTTTCCGAGCGCAATAAGTCCTGCAAAGCCTATTCAATTCTCTCATAATACGTTCACTCATATTTCCTTGGGGGAAATACGCAGATATTTTCAGATGTTTCACTCCGGCCTTATCTAGACATTCCTTAAATCTATCAGAAGTAAATTGAGGCCCATTGTCTGACAGAAAATTCTTCGGAACGCCAACGTTCACGAAGAAATCTTTTTCCAACTTTTCTTCAACGTTTCTGCATTTGCTCTTTTAATTGGGTATAGCTTAACATATTTACTGAATCCATCCACAACAACAAAAACATGGGTGCCACCACCTCTCGAAGCAGGAAGAGGGCCAAACAAATCACAAGCCAGTAATTCTAGGGTTTCAGTTGGCTCCACTGAATGCATATCCCCTTGTATTCTGGAGTTAGCAGCACGGACTTTCTGGCAGACTACACAAGATGCTAGACGCTTGGCAACACGGTGGTACATGTTGTCAAACACAACCTTCTGTTTTAACTTTGCAAAGCACTTATTTGCACCGTAGTACCCATACCTCAGGTGTACATAGTCGATTAGTAAGTCTACATGTTATGAGGGAAAGCACAGCTTCCACTCAGAAACACCTACCTTTTTCCTCCTAAACAGAATACCTTTATGCAAACAATAGTATTGCGAAACCTTATGATAGTTCCCATTTCCTAAATAGCTCGTCACTAATTTCAGTTGGTCATCTGCATTCTGCTCACGTCTCAAGTTCTTAATCACTCTCTTTAATGCACTTTCTTCCTTTACTTCGTGTAATGCAAACATTCGTACTTCACTTTGGTCGGTTGCTGTAATTCCCGCGTCGTCACAGAGCTCCGCACTTCTAGATAACCCATCTGCTACCAGATTGTCTTTCCCTTGAATATATCTAACCTCAAGGTCAAACTGCTGGAGATACAATGACCATCTTACCAAACGAGCATTCCTCAACTTACAGGTCTTTAAAAATGTCAACGCCTTATGGTCACTGTAAACAATTATCTTGTCACCTAATAGATACTGCTCAAATTTCTGTACCCCAAATACAATTGCCAATGCTTCCAGTTCTGAGATGCCATAATTTCTGTCTGCTGCCTGTAAAGATCGACTGGCGAAAGCTATAGTCTTGTGCACTTCTTGTTCGTTCTCTATTTCTACTTGGAATACCTCCACAGCTATACCATAGCCACTAGCATCAACAGACATACAGAATGGTTTTTCAAAATCAGGATGATGTAAAATAGGACTATTAATTAAAGCTTGTTTAAGCACATCGAACGCCTGTTCACATTCTGCTGTCCAAACCCAAGGGGTATTCTTTTTCAGCAGGAGGTGAAGACAGGGCGCATTAAAAGCCTGATCACTAAAAAAACGCCTATAGATGCCGAAAAGACCGAACATCGACCTCAACTGCTTCTTGTTTCTGGGAGCCTCAAATTTTTCAATGACTGCTAGCGTGCCTGGGTCAAGCAGAATACCTTATCCACTTATCATATATCCCAAGAAACCTATTTCCTCTTTAACGCACGCTGTCTTTTCAATCTTTAGTTCAATGCCACCTCTCTCAATAGCCTCTAACACTTCCTCTAATAAAGCTATGTGTTCTTCCCAGGTAGGAGTTGCTATTAACAGATCATCTACACAGAGTGTTATTTTATTACTTAAGGCTGGTCCTAAAACATGGCACATCACACGTACGAAGGCACAAACGGAGATATTAAGTCCGAAAGGTACCACATGGTATTGGTAACAAACTCCTTCATACAAGAAAGCTGTGTACTTCCTTGAACTTCCCGCCAGTGGCAAATATCCACACGTGATGTCCATAGAAGTTAAGAATTTCACTCCCCGGAACTTTGGCAATAACTCGTCCATGTTCTGCGGTCTATCACTTTCCCTAACCACTATTTCATTCAACCAACGAGCGTCAAAGACCAATCTGACACTCCCGCCTCTTTTTGGTACAACAACAAGAGAATTATTGTACTCACTAACCGCTTTTTCAATCACACCCCACTCTAGAATTCTCTGTATCTCCTTTCGAACCGTCTCCTTCCTAGCTACATGTATTTGGTATGGATTCCTGAAAAACACTTGGCCAGGTTTCACCTTTCATTGACATTCATAACCTTTGACCACGCCAGGTCGATTTGAAAATACCTGATGATGCCTTTTTAAAACCTGTCTCAGTTCTTCCTTCTGATTAGCTGAAATTTTATCGATTTCCTGCAATTTAGCTTCTATGTTGTCCAAAATAACTGCTTCTTCATCTTCTGTGTTTAGCTTACTTTTACTAAGATTAACACCTTCGTCCCAATATCTCCTATTTTTCAGAACTCGTATAGGCAACTCCCAAGTTTCATCATTAGTTACTACATGTTTATCACTAAAAGGTACTGTAATTACTCCGGTTATCGGCAAGACCATTTTTAACTGGCTTCTTTCAAAGTCAACAACACTCCGATATTTTGACAAGAAATGTATGCCAATTAAAACCTCAATGCTGAGATTGTTTACAATGAAACATGGATGATCAATTAAATTACCATTAATGTTAAAGGGCAGCAAAGCTACTTGCTTCACCGTTTTTGACACCTTGCCAGTAGCACCAATTATTCTTAGTCCTGATACCCTCATTACTGTAAGCTTGTCTTTACCAGGTAATGCATCAAAGAAGGACTGAGATATCGCACTCACCTCACTTCCACTGTCTAAGAGACAACGTACATTGATACCCAACGTATTCACTATTATTATAGGGTGGCTTATTCTAGGTTGTACAGGTGGTTCCTCAAACTCATCCAATAGTTCATTTTGGATTTGTCTCCAACTAAAGTGATCGACATCTGTCTTCATTACATTTAGGTCAAAGTGTGTAGGGGTATCCTGTATTACATTTTCAGCTGCCTTTTCCAGTCGGTCTATTAATTTCAAATCGAAACACCGCACGACTTCATTACATTTAGTTTGCTGAATATGACCAAAATTATTGTAGTCTGAGCGATTCTGCGCCTCCAGACTGGGCATAACACTAGTTACAGCTAAACCACTTTTACTATTTTCGTCGGGTTCCATCTCAAGTGACAACTGGTCACAGCTACTGGGTTCATCGACCCCCAACAGGCTATCCTCTACATTCTCACTTAACTCCTGTCCTAAATCTATTAGTACAGTATCAACATCCTGCACAGGCACTTTAGATAAGAGCACATCATCCTCATCGTAAATATAAGCATTAATTTCTTCTGCTTCTTCACCTGACAATTCAGTATTTTGTAGCTCTTCCCTACCATGATACTGCCGCGCCTTCTCTTTCTCTTCCCACTTAGAAAGCGTCTCTAACACGGTATCCATCAAATACTGTGAGTGATCTAATATTTCTGCAGTATTCTTAGATGCTACCGACCCTTCATCCACATGTTCAGTCTGAATATTCTCATCTGTCTTACCAATTATTGTAATTACTGGCTTAGGAAAAGTAACCGCCTGGTGAGCGCCAGTGTCCTCATAGACGGGAACTAGTTTTCCTGCCTCGGCCTACTACTGTTTCCTTTATTTCCATTATAGTTAACTGGCACAGCATTGCTTTCCGCACTGTTGTTTACCTGCATAATTTTGTTTGGAACAAAATAACTATGATTTGGATGCCATTGTTGATTCTGAAAACTGTTTCTCCAATTCCTACCTCTCTTAGAATGGCGAACACCTACTGTTCTGATGTTTACATTGCCATTCTGCTCGTTCTTAAAATTACTACTAGTGTTATTAGTATTTCTGTTATTACGTGCTTCCTCCTCATTGGCAGCAACACGTTCTACACGTTCCAAATACTCAATGAAACGATCCAGATTGTCTCTAAGGGCAGATGTAATTCTAGTTTGCCAATACCATGGCAGTTTGGCTCCAAGACCTAGTATTATCATTTCAGGTTTTAGCTTTTCGGCCAAATGTGACAAACGTGAGATCCATGACCTAGCAAACTCTTTAATAGATTCCTTGCCTACATTGAAGCGTTCTCCTCTCCAAAATTCTGTCAACACTTCATTTTGCTTATTACTAGACCAATACTCATTAATGAAAGCTGTTTTGAATGCCGCTAATGGTTTACACTTCAACATAACATCAGCTGACCAACGCATGGCATCACCTGCTAAATGGCTTCTAATAAATGAGATTTTCTCTCGTTGGTGGAATCACATCTTCAAAATCATTCCAGAAATCTAGCGGGTGGATATTTTTATCTGGATCGATCCGCAAGAACTGCCGACACCCGATGAAAGCGGTGTTTGCAGCTACAACTTGATGTATGCTACCATTACCAAAAGTTACTGAAGCTACTGTACTCTCAATGTTAGCAATGTTAGTACTAATATTTTCTACTCTCATTTCAACATTGTGTACTCTTTGCATAATATGAGTAGTGTCAGTTTCGATTGCATTTACTTCTGCTTGACATATGTTTACTTTTATATTAACATCTTTAAACCTATCTGAGCACAGTTCAGCTTCCGCCTCGATCTTTTCTGTTAACTTGTGCTCCAGCTTCGCATCTTCCATTTGGAAGTTTCTGCGAACCTCAGCAACTTCGGATTTTACAGTTTTATACATTTCAGAAAATTGTTGAGGAACTTTTTCATAATATCCTCATGGTTGTAATCAATTTTATAATTTAAACTGTCCAGATCCTCTTTCAACTTATTGCAGCCAGTCTTGAAGGAAGTTTCTAATTCAGCTTTATTGGATTCTAATTTATTGTCCATTGCCTCAAACAGTTTACTAAAATTGGTTTGGCTGGCCACAATCTCATACTTTAATTCAGCATTACTGGCTGACAATTTTGCATTACTGGCAGCTATTGCTTGTAATATAACATTTAAATCAATAGCCACAGTATCTTTAGGTTGCTCACTAGCTGGTTTTTTATCACACTCAGGTGACGAAAAACTAGCTCCAACACCAGAATCATCAAAACTAAATGAAACATCTCATTGATGTTCTTCTCCTTCTTAAACTCTACCATCTCTGATGACTGTTTCGTTTTTAACTCATCAGATAAACTATCATCCAATAAATTAACAATTTCTAATTTCTGCTTTACTACAGGGCTCTCTATTATTGAATCATTGCCCCTTTTCACACTACTGTCAGGAGACAATACTTCATATTTCACTTTAACATTACTATTTTCATGCATGTTTATACTTGAAACGTTGTCTGGATTTACAGTTCCCTCAAAAGACATAGGTTCTGATTTAAGTTTAACCTAGGTTTCTTCCGGCAGTTCCATTTCCAACAGTATTTTAGTGCAGGTTAGTAAAATTTTTAACAGGTTTTCACTTAAGTTAGTTCCTTCTGCATGACATATGGAGTTGCCGGTGCGGCGTACCAGGATTACTGATGCCACGCGGCGCATTGAACTGCAGACGGCACTTCGACGGCTGCTGTGTGTTTGCAAGGCCCACAACTGCAGGCGCGGCTCCGGTTGCTCCAGCGGACAACTACGGTGAGGCGAAAGTGGCTTCTCGCGATGCCGGCACCACCGCTAGTCTCAGTGCCAGCTCCGTCAATCCAGATGCGTTGTTAATCCAATTGCGTCATTCACATGCTCACGTAACACTATCGCTGTTCTATCACTCAGTTGCGTGTCGCTTTTCACTCCCAAATCTGAATATTTAAAAATCACTTTCACTTTTACTCAGTTTCTTTCCCGGCCGATGCACCATATGTGGGGCGGCTGGTGGAATTAATGTTGTTATATATATTGCGTGTCGCTTTTCACTCCCAAATACGAATATTTAAAAATCACTTTCACTTTTACTCTGTTTCTTTCCCGGCCAATGCACCATATGTGGGGCGGCTGGTGGAATTAATGTTGTTATATATATTGCGTGTCGCTTTTCACTCCCAAATCCGAATATTTAAAAATCACTTTCACTTTTACTCTGTTTCTTTCCCGGCCAATGCACCATATGTGGGGCGGCTGGTGGAATTAATGTTGTTATATATATATTGCGTGTCGCTTTTCACTCCCAAATCCGAATATTTAAAAATCACTTTCACTTTTACTCTGTTTCTTTCCCGGCCAATGCACCATATGTGGGGCGGCTGGTGGAATTAATGTTGTTATATAAAATGTAGAATATTTTGTAATGTAGATGCATTTCCCTGCCGATGCATCATATGTGGGGCGGCAGGTGGAATTATTGTTATTTAAATGTTCCTATTATTTATTTAATGCTGATGTTTGCCATTCTCAACACCTTCTCTCTAACTACAATATTGGCAACCAGAAAGTGATTAGCAAAACGTGAAGCCTGTAGTTAGAATTCCTGGCGCCCACTTCATCTGAGAACTACACTTATAGCTACAGCCTATAGCTCTGAGGAATTAGGAGATTGCCTGGGATTCATAATCAAAAACGATTCTGTCTAAAATGTTCACTATATACTGAAAGTCACAGACCAAAAAGGATCCACACAATCCAACTACCAGAGCAGTTCAGAGTCTAATGCGCTGATGCAACTATAACTGTCCAAATTAAATGTTTAAGTGAATGCTCGCCATAATTTGATGATAATGTTCATCAAACGCCACGCTAAATAATGGTAGAATGTTTGTCCCGTGGTGGCACGTGAAAATACGACATACGCAAAGTGAAGATAGATCATTAAAGTCATCCCAGAATAAACACTTCACTCGAAAACGATTTCATGGTTAAGCGTATCCCGAGTAACTTATTACGGCATCCGAGGCTGTTTATAGCAATGATACCGATGCGATGCGACTCCCGGCACAGATAGTGCGCTAATCAGCGTCTGGAGGGAACTGGGGCCTTATTTCCTCGTGCAGCTTTCTTATATACAAAGCTGCGGTGCGGATGGCTAAGGGAACGCCTGATCAAATCGGCTCTCCCGACTAGCCGCTGGGCTAGTAATGCACCACTTAAAGTTATCGAATAAATCATTGCTTCCTTTGCTGATGGCCGATGAAGCTCTCAGTTTAAATGTGCAATCAGCACACAGGTAAGTAATAAAAGTCTGACGTGGCTAAGTCAAATATTTTGGGCGAGAGAATTAGTTTAATTACACTACACGCAGTAGACGAGCTCTGAACTTGCCCTTTGCAGATACGCTATCGCTATACCTTTATAGTTATTCAACTGAAACTTCTCACATCTTTATGATTATATCGGATCTCCTTTCTACTTGAATTTAAACATCCTAGCCTTATTTATTCGCCTACTTAATCTATCTTGCTTCCTTAATTTCTAAGACAAAAACCAGAAATTATGAATTTCAACAAAAATTTTAATTTGTGTGATCCCAAATATTGTTTCTACTAAATTATTATGAAAAAGGAATCTAAATATAAATTTTTAAGTTTCTAGTTCTTTTCTGTTGCGCCAATGATATTTACAGAAAAAGTCCAAATTTCGAAAATGGTTAAAGTTATTGAACTGACATTCAACACATATTGATTTAATATTACTCCTGACATGCTAGAAACGTTTCAGGTTATTTACATGATTTTTAAAGTATTGCGCAACATGTATGACATCAGAGCTAGGCTGGCACACAATGGAAACACTGAAGTGAATTTTATACAGCGTGAGTAGGCTGCTTCCCTACAATTGGTATAACAGTTGTAAATTGTCGTTGCTGTGTTGGGAAAGTACCAAAACTCCAAGCGCCAATAGAAAGCACTGATGCTCAAATCGTTATAGCCACTGAAAGCTGTCTAAAGCCGGACATAATCTCAGCCAAAATATTTGCGAAGAACCTAACGGTGTTCCGAAAGGATAGGCTAAACACGGTTGTCGGTGATTGTTACTGTCAGAAGCAGTTTAACTTGTCGCGAAATTGAAGTAGATACTTCCTGTGAGTTAGTATGGGCTGAGTTAATTGTTGGCAACCTGAATAAAATAATAATCGGATCCTTTTACCGAACTCCCAATTCACATGATACAGTTGCTGAAAGGTTAAAAAAAACTTCAGTTTGATTTCAAACACGTACCCAACTCATACGATAATAGTTGGTGGTGACTTTAATTCACCCTCGGTATGTTGACGGAAATACGTGTTTAATTCCGGAGGCACGCATGAAATATCATACGAAATTGTGCTAAACGCATTCTCTGACAATCATTTCGAGCACTTTGTTCAGGAGCCCACGCTAATAGTAAACGGTTGTGAAAACACACTTTATCTCTTAGCAACAAATAATCCTGAGTGAATAACGAGCATCAAACCCGATTCAGGGACTAGTGAACACAGGGTTGTCGTAGCGAGATTGAATATTGTAATCCCTAAATCCCCGAAAAGTAAGCGAAAAATATACCTATTTAAAAAATCAGAAAAAAATTCACTTGACGCCTTCCTGAGAGACAATTTCCAATAATTCCATATTAATTATATAAGTATAGTCCCGATGTGGCGTAAATTCAAAGAAATAGTATCGGCAGAAATTTAGAGATTGAGACCAAATAAATTAACAAACGACGGAGTTAATCCTTCTTGATACTCAAAATGGGTTAGAACACTGAACACTGTTGCAGAAACAACAAAACAAACATGCCAATTTTAAACAGACTCAAAATCCCCAATTTTGACGATCTTTTACAGAAGCACGAAATTTAGTACAGACTTCAATGCGAGATGTCTATAACAGTTTCCACAACGAAACGTTGTCTCGAAACCTTCCAGAAAATCCAAAGAGGTTCTGGTCTTATGTGAAGTATGTTAGCGGCAAGAAACAATCAATGCCCTCTCTGCGTGATAGCAATGGAGATACTATCGAAGTCAGTGCTGCCAATGCAGAGTTAGTAAACACAGTTTTCCGAAACGCCTTCACAAAAGTACACGAAGAAAATGTTCCAGAATTCGAATCAAGAACAGCTGTCATCATGAGTAACGTAGAAGTAAATACCCCCAAAGTAGTGAAGCAACTTCAATCACTTAATAAAGGCAAGTCTTCTGGTCCAGACTGTATAGCAATTAGGTTCCTTTCAGAGTATGCTGATGCATTAGCACCATACATAACAATCATATACAACCGTTCAATCGAGGAAAGATCCGTACACAAAGAGTAGAAAGTTGCACAGGTCACACCAATATTCAAGAAAGATAGCAGGAGTAATCCACCAAATTACAGGCACATATCGTTAACGTCGATATGTAGCAGGATTTTAGAACACATATTGTGTTCGAGCATTATGTATTACCACGAAGAAAACTGTCTATTGACACACAGTCAACGTGGATTTAGAAAACATCGTTCTTGTGAAACAGATCTAGCTCTTTATTTACTTGAAGTTATGAGTGCTATTGACAAGGGATTTCAGATCGAGTCGGTATTTCTGGATTTCCGAAGGCCTTTGACACTGAACCACACAAGTTATGTGACTGGATTTGTGATTTCCTGTCAGAGAGGTCAGAGTTCGTGGTAACTGACGGAAAGTCATCGAGTAAATCAGAAGAGATTTTTGGCGTTCCCTAAAGTAGTGTTCTAGGCCCTTTGTTGTTCCTTATCAATATAACCAATTTGGGATACAGTCTGAGCAGCCGTCTTCAGTTGTTTGCGTAAGTCGCTATCGTTTATCGACTAATACAGTCATCAGAAGATCAAAACAAACTGCAAAAAGGTTTAGAAATGATGTCGGAATGGTGCGAAAAGTGGCAGTGGACCCTGAATAACGAAAAGTGTGAGGTCGTCGACATGAGTACTAAAAGGAACTCGTTAAACTTCGGATACAGGATAAATCAGTCTAATCTAAAAGCCGTAATTTCAACTAAATACCTAGGTATTACAGTTACGAACAACTTAAATTAGAAGAAACACATAGAAAATGTTGTGGGGAAGGCTAACCAAAGACTGCGTTTTATTGGCAGGACACTTAGAAAATGTAACAGACCGACTAAGGAGACTGCCTACACTACGCTTGTCCGTTCTCTTTTAGAATACTGCTGCGTGCTGTGGAATCCTTGCCAGATAGGACTGTAGGAGTACATCGAGAAACTTCAATGAAAGGCAGCACGTTTTGTATTATCGCGAAATATGGTAGAGAGTGTCACAGAAATGATAGAGGATTTGGGCTGGAAATCGTTAAAAGAAAGGCGTTTTTCGTTGCGACGGATTCTTCTCACGAAATTCCAACACCAACTTTTTCCTCCGAATGTGAAAATATTCTGTTGACATCGGCCTACATAGGGAAGAAAGATCACAACGATAAAATAAGAAAATCAGAGCTCGTACCGAAAGATATAGGTGTACATTCTTTCCGTGCGCTATACGAGATTGGAATTGTGAAGGTGTTTCGATGAACCCTCTGCCAGGCACTTAAATGTGATTTGCAGAGTATCCATGTACATGTAGATGTAGATATAATGTATCATTTCACTGTTGGTCACAACGTGTTGGAGATTTCACGGTTTTATGTGCCTCAAAAATTGTTCAAATGGCTCTGAGCCCTATGGGACTTAACATCTGAAATTATCAGTCGCCTAGAACTTAGAACTAATTAAACCTAACTAACCTAAGGACATCACACACATCCATGCCCGAGGCAGGTTCCTTCCGAACCTGCGACCGTAGCGATTGCTCGGTTCCAGACTGAGCGAATAGAACCCCACGACCACACCGGCCGGCTTATGTGCCTACCCTGAGTCTATGTGTTAAGCCATTCTGGCCAGCAAGTTTTAACGTAGTCTCAAAAGTGCAATCCAAAACCTTACTCGGTTAGCACATCGGCCGGGCTGGCCTCAACAGACTGGCCGCTTGTTAAAATAAAACGTTTAAAATATTCGCAACAGGGACACCGAAATTTTTTTCCGCCTGCTGCACACCTCCCTTCTTTCGAAAGATCTCCCGAATCTTCCAAGACGAATCTTTAATTAAAATTACTCTTAACCATAAGAATTCTGTACTGTGCTGATTTCAACACCCAGCTGCAGCCATGAGATGTCCCATATGAGTTTCTCCTTTATACATGTACCCTCAAAGTGCGGTTTCCAGGACCTAACTACAATACAGTCCTAAATCTAATGTTTATGCTAACTACTATAGAGATTCTACTTCCGTCAGTTGTTCCTTAGCCTATGCCGATTAACCAGTCGTCTGGAAACTGGTGTGCCGGTTGTTCTGTAAACTCTGTCCCCTTCTGCTTTTATTACAGAAATAAAATATGCAAATACCTAGTAGAAGCAGGCACAACTGGTACATGAAATAATTATCGATATAACGTTGTGATAACAATTTTGTACATCGGACATGTCCGAAAGAACAGATACCAACTTAGTATATATAGTTAAGGCTCACCGGCCACTTGAAGGCCGGGTGGCCGTGCTGTTCTAGGCGCTTCAGTCATTAACCGCGTGACCGCTACGATCGCAGGTTCGAATCCTGCCTCGGGCATGGACGTATGTGATGTTCTTAGGTTAGTTAGGTTTAAGTAGTTCTATATTCTAGGGGACTGATGACCACAGATGTTAAGTCCCATAGTTCTCATAGCCATTTGAACCAATCACCGGCCACTTGTCCATCTTCTTCTTCTGTGCGAAAGCACAAATAGTGCCCGAACTCTTACGGGAGTCGGCAACGCCCCGCGAGTAATGAGTATAATGGGCGGGGGCACTACGAATGTAGTGCGGGACAATACGTTGAGAATGTAGGTTTCGCGGAAGGCGTGCCGGAGATAAATTCCTGCAGTCGCACTATCCTCTTTTTCCTCGGTGGCTCAGATGGATAAAGGGTCTGCCATGTACGCAGGAGATCCCGGGTTCAATTCCCGGTCGGGGCACACATTTTCATCTGTCCCAGTTGACGTATGTGAACGCCTGTAAGCAGTTAAGGGTGTCCATCTCATTGTAATAAGTGTTCTGTTCCACTCCCGATAACGTATGACAAACCCAGGACCATTCCATCATCCAGGATGACATCACAAAATCGTCACCTGAGGATAGGAAACATCCATCATCGCCCTCCTTCCAAAGAATGTAACTAACGACAAGCAGAAAGAAGAAACAATAGTTACAAGAACCTGACTATAACACTAAAGTAATAAAAGAAAAATATACGTAGCAATTATACCAAAACATTAAATCCACCCGAACGCAACATAATGCAAAAAATACTAACAAATCAAATATCAAGTATAAAGTGAACACCAACATAACACAGGAAATAATCTAACAATATAATTAATTACGTGACCTCAAAGTGTAAGGCATGCTTCTCCCTCGAACAGTCTAACGGATGAGGTTCCCTCATTCTGCCTACTGCAGCCTTTCGTACCGAGTACACAGGAACTGTGACACAGCATCCAAAATACTCTTAAATGGTTTCACCAGACTGATGTGCACGCAGACATTTTGGTAGTAAACTGTACCTTCCCGCTAACCGGCGAGTTCATCTCCACGACCAGATATGGTCTGTGATATTTGATCAAGATCTTCTTCGTCTTTCCTTCTGGTGTACTGGGATTAGTGACCAATACCCAGTGCCGTACACGGTACTGTGGTAGTTTCCTATTAACCATTCAACGGTTCCTGGCATAATACAGCCTTCGTGTTCACCTTTTGTACGTTTCTCCACACCTCCCGATTTCTTCTCAGAAACATCTTCACTGGTTCGCAGTTGGCGCCTGATTTTGGACTTAAAACGTCAAAGTGGGACGGCATTTTCGGCCCGTATACTACCCCAAGTAGTGTAATGACTGTTCCCGTGTGGACCTTCGAGTTGCACGTGCAAACTATATATAGAAAATAGATATCCCAGTCGTCACTAAGGCTTAGCATTTTGCAAATGGTCTTACGGTGGCGCTCCATTCAACTTTTGGTTTGCGGGTGGAACGGGCTCTTTCATAACTTCCGAATACGCAACACATGGCACATCTGCTCCGTAGGTTCCAAAACTAAGCTCGTACCCTGGTCCGCAATTAAGTTGTCGGGGACTAAAATCTCCAATATCCAATATAATACTAGTGCCACTGTACTGGCCTGTTGAGCTGGAATTGATATCATTACTAGATACCGCGAAAAAGGTCGATAGCCGTAAGCACATGCGTACAGGTGTACTGTGGATAGCAAATGACGAGCTCAAGCATTTAAATGGCTTCGACGCCTCTGTTGACCTCTACGGAGGGATTCTCTAGTGCAAAATATCCTCTCCCTCAGCGCATGAAAGACACTCTTTGACACGCTTCCTATTCCTCCACCAAAACCATTCCGCAATAAGCCTGTCTGTTGTTCGTCGGCATTCAACAATTGATAACAGCTGGTCATGAGCCTGTTGCAGCACTTCCTTTTGAAGAACTGTCGGGACCACTACAAGTGGTCCCTATTTCTGGAGTCTGTACAACAAATCTTCAAGTATTATACCGTGAGGCTGTGACTTAAAGGCCTGATAATCGTTATCGCCTGCCTGTGCTCCCTGCTGTTGCAATAAACTCTTGTCCAATACACTAAATACGGCTGTTTTGCGACTTAATGTAACATCATTTGTGTGTCTTATGCCCGACAACCTCGTAATTAAACGCATTAGCTGGAGAGCCCAAACTGGCAAACGAGAAGAGGGATCATGTAGACTAAACAATCAGTTCAATGACGCATGATCAGTCACAACTTTAAATTTTCTACCGTTCAAAAAACATCATAAATGTGTAATATCACATATGACCTTTAACATTTGATTTTCGTTTGTTGAGCCGTTATTTTACGCCTTATTAAACCGCCACGGTACATAAACTACTAGATGCCCCTGTCCATAAAGCATCTGACCCAAAATGCAGTTGTACAAAATAAGTCAACCAGTATAGTCCAAGGACATGATTCCCCAAGGTTCAGTATTAGGTCTATTATTGTTCCCTATATATGTAACCGATTCTGCCTTATTTGAGGCATCATAAGAGAGGATGAACTCTTTGTCAAAATCTGGAATAGCAATATTGGATCGGAAATTATTGTTTCCTCCAATCTCTCCAATGCTACCTGATACTCCTGCCGTCCACTGAAACATTACACTCGTTGTGAATTATCTAGTTAAGAAAATTATACATTCTCTAAAACATCAATCTTATCTGGTTTTGACGGTGTTCCCGATAGAGTAATAAAGATATTTTTTCCCTATAATAAGTCCGGTCTTATCTGAAATATGCAATGCGTCACTAACTCAAGACATTTTTCCAGAGAGACTGAAATATCGCGTTCTTAAGCTCCTCTTTAAGAAATTTGATAAGAGAGATGTCAGTAGGTACCGACCTGTTTCGCTGCTGACATCAGGTGATTTGTTGTGAAATAGTATCTCACCTTAGCAGTAATCATATCCTCAGCAAATCACAGTATGGCTTTCAGAGGAGTTACTCTACTGACAACGCCATTTACATGTTAACTCCACAAATTTTAAAAGCATTCAATGAGAAATAGCACCATTTGGCATTTTCTGCGACCTGTCTGAGGCGTTTGACAGTGTGAATCACAGTACAGTCCTAGATAAACTGCAGATTTCTGAGAATGGAGACACAGGAAATCAATCGATAATGTCATATGTAACCAAATGAATACAAAAAGTTGTACTAAATAAGTCAACCAGTATAGTCCATGGACATGATTCCCCAAGTTCCAGTTTTAGGTCTGTTATTGTTCCCTATATATGTAACCGATCTTTGGTCTGATACGCAACAAGCAGAAATAGTTCTTTTTGCACTTAACACTAATATTGTAATCAGTCCAAGCATACGCAAGAAACAGAAGAAACGATAAATGATGTTTTTAAAAGTAGCATTGGTTTTCTGCGAATGGTCTCACACTCAATTTTAAAAAGGCACAATATATTCAGTTCTGCATATCTATGGGTACTACATCAGTGGTTAAGGTAACAAGTAGTAGGGAAATAGTGAATAGTGTGAAACTTCAAAATTGTAATGTGTTAATATTGACGAGCGTTTAAACTGGAATAAGTGCATTTTGGAACTCCTAAAACAACATAGTTCACACACTTTTGCAATTAGAAACATTTCAAATCTCAGGCATACCCCATATTTTCATTCAGTGACGTCATATGGGATAATGTTCTGAGGCAATTCGTCTTTAAAAACGAAACAGCTCATTGTTCAAAAACCTACTGTATGAATGATATGTGGTGGTCACCCATGATCATCTTGCAGTCATCTGTTTAAGGAGTTGAGGATTCTGAGCATTCCGACAGACAGTAAAGTAAAATTCGAAAACAATCTGAAAATTTCTTGTTGACACTTCTGTTCAGTAAAAGAATTTCTATTTTAATTGGTAAAAGTTGGTGGACAGGAGTTACTAGCTTAAATCTGTAAATTTTATAGTTATAAATGATTAGCATGCAGCCATGTTTACAAATTAATTTGCGATGTGTATGTGAAATGACTGATTACACATCATTACCATTTGTTGTACAGAATGATCCATGGAACATAAATCTAACTTACTAACTAATTTGTTCAAAGGTTCAGTTTTATTCGGGAAATCCCTTATGAATTTACGATACGGTTGCTCAAAGCGACAAACGACTGCATCTGCTTGTCAAATGTGCTGACTTAACCTACTAAAAGCATCCTCCAATCGTCTCACACGTTCTGGTTTAACCGAAGAATGCACTATTAAGTCATTCAAATAGATCATGTATGGGCCTTAGGATTTAACCCTCTTAAAACGCCGTCCAATAACCCCTGAAAAGTAGCAGGAGCGAATTCCAAACCGAATGACATCCGCTTCTATTGATAATGTCCGCCGCATGATGCGGTAAACGCTGTCTTTGGCCTATGCTCAAGTGCTACGTCCAACTGATGACAACTTTTGAGTTCCACTGCAGTAAAGTAACGACACTCAAAACTTATCCAAAATTTCCGTAAAATTTGCGATTGAATAAGCATCTACTATCTCAGAAAAAACATGTATTCCTTGGTTCCATACTATGATTTCTTAGAGATGATTACGACATATGTGGTTCAGAAACTGTTACTTCGTTCTTGATCCCATCTCGTAGTTTCTGTTCCATGAACTTCTCTATTAATGTCTGTAAATGTCTCGCTGTACGAACTGTTTGCTGTAAATAGGTGTAAAACCCCAATTGTATACAGTGCTGAGTTACTAGAGTAGCTGGTAACACCCAATCTATACAAAACAAGTTGATAAATTTCAATAATACAGTTTCCATATTTGTGCGATCACTGTCCTACAAGTGACACAGCTTCTTGCGTAATGGTTGCTGATGACTCCTATCCAATCCCAACCTATCGATGTATTCTTCTTTAGTATTGTCATTATACCTTTTTACAGATTAACTCCTCCTCTCCCAAAATTATTTACGCTAGCTGAAACCCTTTTACTATCCATTAACATTACTCAGCGAGCCGCGCTTCTGCATACAATACAATGTGAAACATCCAACTCTTCATTACACGAGTGAGATTTAACTAGGTTCTGGACTTTGGGATTTAGTGGAAGAGCCGATGTGACCATCAGAATAAAATTCTTTGAGTCGCCTGTTCTATTTGGAAAGGGACTGATAAGTGCGGTTACCGCTGGATCAAAAGGAGAAGAATCTACCTCCAACTCTGCGTATTTTCCCCCGACAGGCTGCGAACCTGAAAGGTTTCCAAGGCCACAAATCTACGAAGAAGGTCCTCAAGCTCGTACTTTTGGTAAATCGTTATTCTTTTAACATCCGCAATTGCTCTGTTATAGCAGCAACAGATTCTGTTGTAATAGCAGCACTTGATTTCTCCACTACCAGTACCAGAAACACAAATAACTCACTAATACACTACTAAAGAATAACCTTATAAGTTACCTTTTCTCATGTGTCGTCACCCATCTATAGTCTGCACTATCGAGAGCCAAATGATCAACACGTGTACATGTAAAAAATGTGCCTGCTACAGCCTTAGTGCGTGGCAATTCGGCCCTGCAAAATTGCAAAACAAACAATGGTAAGTTCACGGATTCACATGAATTCGCAAACGTAACCTTATCATATTCCATCCAGTACTCGACGTTGTGGGTCTCTTAACTGAGAAAAAATACTGAATTAAACATAAACAAAGTGTGGTTCAACGCACCCCATTGTAATGAGCCAATGCTAGTGAACTGGAGATATGACGAGTACCACTGCTCGGATGTAATTTACTAAATTACCAGTCATACTGCCCGACTCCAAGAGACATTGTTTGGGCTAAAGTGTTACCGAACAATCACTGCTCTCGGCAAACTCTACGGTTTGTATGCTGGAAGAACACTTCCCCAGACAACCCGAGTCGTAAAGCGTAACGACTACTTTATGACACCACTGTAACAACTGGGCCTATTCCAGACCTCTGGGCCTCACGATGGGTGAGATGGTGAGGGAGAGGGCAAATTTACGCTGGGCCGTATACTCAAACGATTGTAGTATTGACAGATGTTTATTAAAGCAGCCTTATACCACATTCCAGCTGTCTTCACAGACGCGCTCTGTGCTTCCAAACACGGCCGATCGAGGAATACGTCGACACCCCTTCCCGTTGGTGACGTCTGTTGACCTGAGTCATGTGTGGCAGCTACCGTGATGCTCAGGGAATGAGCCAGTCATTGGGCAGGTAGTCAACCGACCTTCATCAAGAAGGGTGTATTGTGGTTACTCTGAAATACAAAAGCACATCATTCTGTTTGGTTCAAACTCAGACAGAACGGCGGAACTACTCAGTGCTTTGAGCAACGAAGTTCGATTATTTTCAAGCTTATAGCTATGCTTCTGATGTAGACCTATGGGAGCGTGATGAGTAGGTTTTCTTTATATTACTTGTTCCGTTGGCTTTTTCTAGCTCGCTGCCTACTGAGCACGGGTTGCTATACCCAGTTAAATTTGCGAAGTATGAGTTTCTTGGTAGCACGTACGTTCCCGAGTAATAAAATATTACTTCACTCTTGGTCACACTGTTCCATGCGCTCGGCCGTTGACGAGTGTCGTCAACGCCCCTCTGCCTGGACTGTTTTATCATAGTGGTAACAATACCGTCGATTGGCTTACTTAGTTATCACAAAGGACAGGCAGGCCACTGCTGCCTGCAGGCGGTAGGAAAAAAATTCTAACAGTTCACAAATCCCAAGACGAACATTTAAGGAGCGCAACAGCACAAAGTGTACTACACATTTTGAAAAAAAATGGGGCAGGAAAGAGAATGTAAGTGCCGGACCCAAGAAAACTGATGTAGCACCATTTATGAAGAAGAAAATTCATCACATAGATCGTACACTGGAATGTAAAGATTCTTGATGAAACTCTACGAGTAGAGGGATGCCCAACTATCATGGGTATCCCACATAAAGAATAAACATTTATGGGCAAAAAGCACTCTTTTCAGCACTGAAATCGCCAGTTGTAAAAGCTAGCTTCTAAATCCCTACGAACATGTTCTGGATATTCACTACTGTAATAAGATCTATGACAACTGATGGAGCTAAAGTATGTAGGAATAAAGTAGAGGGTGGTTGTTAGGGAGCTTAGTAAGGTACAGACATTGGACTGTTTAGCTGTAAAAGGAGGAATCAGCAGCACACCCACTGCTGGTATGGAGACCATGCTGGACATGCCACCATTGCATCTCTTGGTTGCTATGGAGACAGCGGCAGGGACATACAGTTAACAGATTAGAATTAACTTGATTCCTTTAGCATAACGATAACTTCACATCAGTATAACGAGTGTGATAAATATAGGAACTGTCTGTGAAATGCCGACTGACCATACAATTACATTTTGAAATTTCATTAACCTTTCGCTCTAACAGCTGCAAGAAGGGAGCAGTCGAAGAATGAACCACAATACCTTCCAGCAGACATAATCTGGTCTGCTGGAAGGTCGAAAACAGATAAACCTTCTGGGGCCCGAATTTACGGGGCACAGCGTAGAACAGAAAGAGCAGTATCTCGAGGGAAGATGGCCGCAGGTGAAATTACCCGCTATTGTGGTTTACAAGGAAGAGCATTTCCGTAGGTGCTGCAAAGATCGTAGCACCTATTTGTGTGAGGTGGTCATGTTGTTTTGATTTTTGTATACGCACGTAAGAGAGAGAGCAATTTACGTTAAACAATGTTTGGTCTTGTCGTGGCAAAGTATTTGCCTCTGCGCGTTCTGCTACTTTATTTGAAGTAGGGTAGGCGAGGGACGTATTTCGTAGTGCTGTGTGAACCGTGTCGTTTGGCACGGTTTCTGTTTTTCCCTTGGTTTACTCCTGTTTGGAGTTTCTCCTAGGGGACGTTGTGAAGCCTTCGCTAGTGCGCTGCCAGCGCGCCCAGTGGGAGGAGCCGCGGTGTGCCGTGCCCAGGGCGGAGGAGGCAGTTGAGAAGAGTGTTCAGCCTTGGACGACCGTTCTGCAACGGGACGCTCAGTCCCTCTATGCTAAATCTGGATGAGCCCAAAACCCCGGACTGTGAGGATACAAGAGGCCGTAAATCTGTGGACAAAGGTTGGTTTCCGTTCATGGGCTGGGGAAGCTATGAAGTCCGTCTGCGGCTGCTAATAACCTCCAGAAGGTGGCGTCGTCACTGAAAGTAAGATTTTTCATCTAGTTAGTGCAACGGTCGTCTTCTGGAGGGGCCAAACTCCTGGTGTTGTGGTAGCTATTAATAACTGTGTGGCAACGTTTCTCTGCTTTGAGTTTGTGATCGGAAATTGCCTTGCGTGTGTGTTACTGTCCCTTGCATGATCGTGTATTTGAACGCCATGTTGACTTAAGGTGCGCGTAGAAAAGAAACAAAAAAATTTTTTTTTCGCTGTGGTCTTTCTGCAAGCTGTTGTTTTATCATCGACGGCGTACAACACTGTTTGTATAAGCACGTTGTAAGATGTTAAATAACCGTGTACTGTCTGGCGGAAAGAGAGAGTGGACTGCTGCTAATTAATTTTATGGATGTCTGGAATGCGAGATTATGTTAATGTTCGCCAATATCTGTTGTGTTTTAGTGTGTAGGCATATTTAAGTATAGTCGTTGTTATTGTGTGTATATTTATGTGTTAATGAGTTTAGTCCCCATAGCATTTAAGTGCTCTATTTAGTTATATGTAAGGTAGTGCTAGAGTTTCTATTTGGTAATCCGCCTAGCCACCACTGATGTCGGTTGCTCGATCTGTCTGAAATGGTGGGCCTATTGGGTAGAGACCGTTGTTGACTTGCTCTCCTTAGCTCCGAAGTCCCGTGTTGATACTACGGCGGTAGTACTGCTGGAATCTCATTTGCAGAAGTTATCAGTTCTTGTGAGCACAAATAAAGCTACCTTT
This sequence comes from Schistocerca nitens, assembly GCF_023898315.1. NCBI lineage: Eukaryota > Metazoa > Arthropoda > Insecta > Orthoptera > Acrididae > Schistocerca > Schistocerca nitens. Next base: position 193,206,621 of record NC_064620.1, on the reverse strand, counting down.
GCCTCTGTAATTTTTGTCCGCTAGCCCGCAAGCTTTGATTAGTGATTAAAAATCGCCAGCTGGTCTTCGTCCAACCTAGTGGCTCGTGTTAGACGAGTTCCCTTTCCAGTTCGGGTAAATGTTTCCTCGTCCTGGTGGAGCCAACCTCTTTCCCGAGCTACGCTGGGGTAAGAGTTGCCCGAGTGTCTATTGCTGCTCAATGTTCTAGGAAAATGAAATAAGATGTTATTATCTACTCTACCGTTTTGCCCAAGAAAGGCGAATTAGAGTAGTTCCGGATAATCTAAGTTTTTTACACTATTAAGATAGTTCGAGGTCAGGAGAAATTGCTGTTTGGTAAAATTTAGCCTTCCGTGTCGGTAATCCGGCGTATTCCACGATCCAACATTGTTATAGGACTGAAAGATTGGTTTTGATACATTTGCTTAGACGTGACTTAATTATTTGCTATTGATGTTAATTGCTTTAAATGAATCTTCTTTAATTTGTATTTATAATTCGGTGTAACATTTAATGTACGTCCTATCATCCCCTATGTCACCTACTGACTTCATTCAGAGACTGAAAAGGTGATCCTTGCTCAAGTTTATTGGACTTTATAAACCGTTGATCTTTATCGTTTATGGTCTTAAAAATATGTTTGTTAAAAAGGAACAGTGTGCGATTTGCAGGGGGGGGGGGATTCCTCCCTCTCTGCATCAGACAATCCCCTCCTCTGGTTTTAGTTTATCCATCCCAACCTGGGATGTTTATTTCCCACGCACTGAAGTAAAACTTTACATATAATTTAAATTTGTGGAGCCGAACACTGAAAGTTTTTAATACAGTCTTACTATTAATACTATTAATATGTATCCTTATTAATTTTGAAAAACCGTTATCTAGTAGTTATTGTTGTTGTCTTCAGTCCAGAGACTGATTTGATGCAGCTCTCCATGCATGTAGTAGTTAAGCATTTCAAAACGTTTAGAACTAAATCATCATCATCATGTTGTCATTGTTGCTTTCGTCTAAGGTGCGTCATCCGTTTACTTGCGAGCTTGTATCATGATGGACGAAAGTACAACGGTTTCCAATAAAACTTGTTTAATAATATATATACGTTTGTCCTTTGAGGAAGTTGCTTGCGATTACTTTTTTGACATTGTTGAATTGGAAAGTGGGACAGAAGAATGCATTTTCAGCACACTGTTAGCAGCTCTTGAAAAGTAGGGCATTACAAATGATGAACTAAAACACCACCTTGTAGGTGTCGCAACAGACGGTGCTTGCACCTTACAAAGGCGTAGCCGCTCTACTGCGTAGTCATTTACAAAAGGATTTAACTGTCGTTCATTGTATGAACCACAAAATGAAATTATCTGTCCACGATGTTATTAATGATGTAGCAGATGTATACCATATAAAGTTTTTTTTTAGACTCGTTATATTCTGTGTTTTCTCGAAGTCCCAAAAATCAGAGGCTACTACATAGTGTTTCACAAGAATTATCCTCGCAGCTATTAAAACTAGGCCGTGTTTTTCGCGTACGTTGGGTTGCTTCCTCATTTAATGCTCTTCGAGCTTTTCTTGAAAGTCACAGTTCTCTTGTCCATCTTTTTGAAAAACTGAGACATGATGGTTCCTGATCAACTCAGGAGAGATCTAAATTTGAAGGTTTACTAAAACATCTCACAAAGTGGCTTTTCTGGTAGTGCATACGCGTGAATAGTGAGTTTCGGCATTAACATCTATTTATAAATAACTGTTTAACCATGGGTAACGCCACGGTCCAAGCTAGTAACATATATAATTATACTAAACCCCTAAGACATCCCCCCCACTGGTTAAAGCACAAATCGCACACTGAAAAGGAAGAATCTTAGATTTCTATTGTTTATTAAGTAATTCTTAAGTTATATAGCAAATATTACGAGTTCAAATATTATCTCATTGTTACAGTTCCTTGTTCTGTGGTTTGCACTGAAGGGTGTGACAATAAATGCAGCCCACTTCCCTCATCATGACTTAACATTACAACTGATTATTTTCATTTTTATAGAAATTCTCTGCAAATTTTGTACCCTTTTGAATCGTTGTTCACATTAAACCATGCGGAAGTAACAGTTTGATTGAAGTTTGGAAATTTTATATAGAATCGGAAATCCAGCTTAGCCGCTGTCTGTTTGCCGTTTGATGTTGTGCTTACGAGTAATCTGCGACAGTGTCCTCATAGGACGCAAGATAAGTGTAATTTTGTTTTAGAGTGGAGGGTAAAGTAGGGCTAAATTACACGCAGAAACAGAAATACAGTAGGATTGTTACTCATGTATTCAGATTGCTAACCAGCAGTGAAATATCTATCAGCCTCTGGCACTAGATGAAAGATTATCGCAGAATGCTACGAAGCCCCTCGGAGACTAGGGGATAGCAACAGGGTAAAATTACGAGGGGTCCCTGGTCACTCAGGAATTAATGGCAATGAACAAGGTAATAGAATGACCAGGACAAGCGCGATGTGTCGATTTATTGGACCGAAGCCTGTCATAACCTAAGGCAATGGAACAATCAAAACTACATAGCTGAATCAGGAGGCAGCACGTAGAATATTGAACTAAGACCCAAAATCAAAAACGTGGCAAGCCAATGTTGGCGATCTATATTTCAAGAGAAGTTCTGTAATAAGGAACTCGAACAGGAAACAGATCACATTCGTGATAGAACTCATGACTGGCACTAGAACTTCATAAAACATCAGCACGCGATGGATAAGGAACAAATAGCTCACTAAGTGTGGACTACGTGGTGAGGAGGATGAAACTGCACCACATCAAATCTTCTACTCTGAAGCTTTAGCGGCTAAAAGACACAGATTATTCGACTCGACAGAGCCTCAGGAAATTGCGTGTAGTAAGGACCGAGTAAAGAGTCTTCTACCTCTTCTTAATGACACGTGTTTGCTTTACTAGAACCACAGGGGGCAAAACAGCAGAATGAATTCGGTTTCCGTCGGTTCAGCAGTGGGCTAAGACCATTATTGTTTTTATCTCCCTGCATTAAACATATCAGATTGGTCTCAACATGAGCCTCTTCGTCATTTTGCTTAAAATTTAACTTAATGTACGTACCTCTGGCACCTCAAATCTGGGCGCAAACTGAAAACTACATAAAAAAGACTGAGCAGTTGAGTGCGTCTATAGTGGCGAGAAGGTATATTATCTTTCTTTCACTTCACATTTTACAAACATTTTGGTAATTCTCAGAGCATGACCACACATATTCAATACATCTATGTGCAAAAAATGGTTCAAATGACTCTGAGCACTATGGGACTTAACATCGGAGGTCATCAGTCCCCTAGAACTTAGAACTACTTAAACCTAACTAACCTGAGGACATCACACACATCCATGCCCGAGGCAGGATTCGAACCGGCGAGCGTAGCGGTCGCGCGGTTCCAGACGGCCAACCCGGCCGGCCCATCTATGTGCAATATGTCAGTGTATACATCCTTTCCTCATCCAACCTGATGAAGGAAAGCATGAATGAGAGTGTACAAGACATATTTCAACATCTAGCTGTGTGAGAGTAAAAGTAATCTGCCAGTGTGGCTGAATAGCCACACCCATACAGCACATATCAGATAGCAAAGAGGTTGTGCGCAGCTCGTGGTCTAGTGGTAGATCAGTTAAAACGGCGATAGCGAGTAGACGTTGTTTACTGCTGCTCTGCAATTCCTTGTTTACATCGCTGTACTTGAGCTTCGCTCAGCGTTATCCGTCCGTTAATCTCCGCGTTCGCTCATATTCCTTTTGATCTGATTGCTCCTTCTAGTCGTGCTGATGCTAATTGGAATTATGGGTGTTTAGCCGAAATTTAGTCGCTCGATTAACCATAGCTACAAACCTCTGGAAGAATACTCTGGCAATTGCTTTTGACAAGGTGTCACGTCCTGTTCAGCCGACATATCTGGAAATAGATGACTGGATGACACAGGTAATTGCCGGTCGGTGTGGCCGAGCGGTTCTAGGCGCTTCAGTCTGGAACCGCGCGATCGCTACGGTCGCAGGTTCGAATCCTGCCTCGGGCAGGATGTGTGTGATATCTTTAGGTTAGTTAGGCTTAAGTAGTTCTACGTTAGAGGGTACTGATGACCTCAGATATTAAGTCCCATATTGCTCAGACCCACTTGAATCATTTTTGAACACAAGTCTTTGGTCTCAACTCTCAAACCGCCCATACCTGGCAACTGGTTCAGAAAAATACTGTGTTTATGTCAAGTTATTCAGCACTGCGACTGTTGATGAAGTGTGACGAAAGTGGAGCTATGAAGTAGAAATGGTAATAAAAGTAATGTTTCCATCTATACAGCTGACATTGATTACAAAACCGTGTCTTGAATCTTCCCATTGAAACTGAAAATGATAAGATTAAGGAAGCTCTTTGAAACTATGGGGACGTCAAATCATTTGCAAATGAAAGACGGTCGCTTCATTTTAAAATGCAATGTTTCACCGTGGTCCGTTGTGTAGAGATGGACGTCAAGACAAATATCCCGTCTCACAGAACGGTTTGTGGGTATAAGGCGCAAATTGTTTGTACAGGAAGCCACATGTAATATATGTAACGAAACCGGCCACTTCAGACAGGAATGTCGCTGGCGAACTGTTGTTCATCATCATCATCATCATCATTATCATTTAAAACTGATTATGCCTTTCAGCGTTCAGTCTGGAACTGTTGTTGTTAAAAGTCATTTGATACGGCGTCAGAACCATACCTTTAATGATCTGTTACCAAAGAATAGCTCGGATAAACTGGTTGAGAATGTTACAGCAGCAAAATGGTTCAAATGGCTCTGAGCACTATGGGACTCAACTGCTGAGGTCATTAGTCCCCTAGAACTTAGAACTAGTTAAACCTAACTAACCTAAGGACATCACAAACATCCATGGCCGAGGCAGGATTCGAACCTGCGACCGTAGCGGTCTTGCGGTTCCAGACTGCAGCGCCTTTAACCGCACGGCCACTTCGGCCGGCGTTACAGCAGCAGGCCAAGTTGATGTCCACCTTCACAATAACAGTCAATCTATCCCGTTAACAACAAAGGAAAAGATTGTTACCACTACTCGTGAAACTGAGATGCAACCGAAAACCGACCTGTGGAGACATCTGATAGTTGTTCAGAGGACGAGCGGTCCTGTACAACTCCCTCAGTCCTCATGGAAAAACAGTGCGATGAGGAGGCAGAGGAACCGGAAGGCAGAATGAGAATGGAAACTGATGAACAGAAAGGTAAAAAACATACGATACCAGAAAATGAACGGGGTGTGGTCAGTGTTAATTTGCCAGAGACAACAGGTGCAGTAACCGATTGCAAAAATCAGCAGCTACCTGTTGGTAAACAAATTCTGGAGGAGGTTGCAAAACTGCCGTCTCCATTGGTTTCCCTTGATCAGCAAGTAAGTGATATTAATAAATAACAAGGAAGTGGTGGCCAAAATGAAATAACGGTCAACACCGCAGGACAGACGCCAGCAACAGAATCTGAGAAAGCGTCTGCTGCTACTCCAGATGAGCCGCGAAGTAAAATAATAACGCAACCAAATGTGAATGTAGCTCGTAACCAAGGGAAGCGAAAATCCGAAACGGTATGAAACAGTCCTACACAAATCACTGGAGGAAAAAACAGAAAGTTTAGAAGGAAATCAGTCTGCTAGCGGTACAACAGATAACCTCAGAAGTAGAAAAAAACGGGACGGTAACTAATAAACTGACTGAATTATTATTCGATTTTCATCCTTCCGAGAAAACTTTTAATAGTATAACTGAACCCTGAACCACAGGAAACTAAATTAGTTCATCAAAACAACTACACAGTGACAACGCAAGAAGCAATCCTATTCTGTGACCACAATAAACTTAAATAAAATCACGTCTAGTTGGAAACTATCGACACTTAAGGAATTTTTGTACGAATCAGCGATTGATAATGCCCAGTTACAAGGAGTTCTAATGTCGGATTTAGTAATTCCCGGTTATGTCAGTTAGATAAATATCTCACGAAACAAGTGTAGGAATAGCTGTTTTGGTGAGGGAAGAGATTCCAGGAAGAGAGGTGGAACGACTGGAATCCGGAAGGTGAAAAGGACTAGGTATCTATGATGTGACAATCATCACTTCGTATGAACCTTCAGGGAGTTTTCACCGAGTTGACAGGCTTAAGATGAATTGTTGTACTTGTTAAGGAAAAATCCAAGACAGTAATTACTTGGAAGTGATTTTAATTGCGTTTTAATTCGAAAAGATCAGTTACCTAATTTTAATTTCTCAAGTGAACTAAAACAGCTAGTTACTGGTTTAGAATTAAAGGATATACGGGAAATCAAATACCCGTCCATTGTTGAGTTCACTTATGTGACGGCCACATCTCGTAGCAGGATCGATAGGTTACATATTTCTAAAAATCTAGAAAATTCCGTGACAAAAGTAGAAACCATTCCTTCAGACCATTCAAGCGTCTCAGCTTGCATAAATATAACAAGACAGCCAGTTCACCGATTCAAGAATCAGTGGAATTTTAACATTTTCTTGGTAGTAAATCATTATTTAGAATGCCTGATTAAAGAAGCACGGGCAATATGCCTGCGTGCTCGTCGTAGATATGTCACTGCTATCGACTGGTGGGTTAAATAGGCGCAGCCAAAGTTGAGGAATGTTCTTGTTCAACACAGTGCCCAGAGCGCAAGAGATATGAAATTCACTTTAGAATAATACTATTCCATTTTGAGAGATCAATATGATGAAGTCTCTGCAGGTTCCTCACTTCGCAAAGCAGACATCAAAAAGTGAAAGCCAAGTTACTTAATACCAAGAGAGATCAAATTGAAGGGGTTGAAAATAAAATCTAAGGGAAATTCGGTGTCAGAAAGCGAAACTACTTCGCTATACTATTTAGTGAAGCATACGAAAAACGAAAGAAGGGCTTTTATCGATGAAATTCGAACAAAAAAGATACGTTTCTAAGAACCCAGCAGGATATCGTGGACGAAATTTATCGCTATTATTGCGAGCTATATTCTGTAAATCAAAGTAGTGATGTATACTTGGAAGAATTCCTTGACATCCTAGTCCCATAGCCTACAGAAGATGACAACGAAAATTTTCTCGAAGTAGACAATGAAGGGAACGTGTGTGAGACTCTGTGCGCCTCGCCACCAAAAAAATACCCAAGACCGGATGGTCTGCCACCAGAGTTTTACATCCGATACTGACAAATAGTGGGTGCGAAAATCACGGACATTGTAAATGAGGCTATTCGGGGAATTACGATTCCGGCTGAGTTTAAGGAGAGTAAAATCATTCTTGTGCCAAAAAATAATGGAAACAAAATTTTAAATAATTTTCATCCAATTTCACTGCTGAATTCTGATTATAAACTAATAACTAGAATAGTAAAGAAGAGAATTTAATGCCTTACAGATAAAATTATTAGGAAACGTCAGAACGTAGCGCAAGACAGAACCATTTTTCAAAATCTAACAGAATACAGAGATATCATTGCAATAACTTCTGTAACAAACTTAAAGTGTGTTATATTTCTTTTAGGTTTTTATAAAGCCTTCGATGTAGTAAGTCTTGAATATCTTCTACAGACGTTGAAGAAAAAAGGAGTTAACGATAGGGTCATACAGTTGATAAAGAACATAGCAACTAGAATAAATGTAAAAATAGCTGCGAATTGCCAACAATCCATGCCAATAAAATTAAACGAAGTGTTCTTCAAGGAAGTCCTCTGTCCATGTCGCTTTCCGCCATTTCACTGGAACGTTTCCTCCGACATGTCCATGCTAGATTAAAAGGCTTAACTTTATCAGGAAATAAAACAGCTATTAGAGCCTATGCTGACGATATAGGGGTCACCATTATAAGGGATAACGAAGAGCTAACAAGGCTAGCAACATACACTGGTACATACTGTAAAGTATCGGGAGCCAATGATAACGAAAGAAAAAGTAACATGTTAAATCTCAGAGGTTTTGATAATATCAGCGTCAAGTGGGCAAAATTAGTCCGACAACATTAAACACTTGGGATCACCCTGACAGTATGCCCCATGAAAATGACGGCTTCATATTGAAACGTTGGAGCAGATAAAGTGCAAGGAGGCATTATAGAGAATTTAATTCCAAGCATGTTCCAAATTCAAAGAACAATGCATATCAACTCATGCATTCTTGATAAAGCTTATTATATTGTCCAGCTATTTCCTATACCGAGAATGGTAGAGAGGAGAATAATGTCCAAAATCACAAAATTGTTTTGGAAAGGTGAAGTGTTCAGAGTATCTGCTAAAGTAGCCAATTTAAATTCTAAAAATGGTGGACTAGGTTTAACTGATATTACGGATAAAGCCTCTACAGCTTTTACGAAAAGGCAAGTTAATGTAATAAGAGACTCGCGAGAAAGCATAACCCGCCAGCTTTTCGAGATCTTTAAACCCCGAAGCCTGCTTCCCTCGATTGATGTGCAGAATGTCAACAGTCGTTTACAGCTTGTGAGGGTGTTCTATGTTGAGTTCATTTATGTAAGTGCCGAAATCAGACAGTCATGACACTTAACATCAAGAGCCACAATGCGGGAACGAAAGAAAGCGAAGGAAGGAACCAAATAGATCGACAGTTTCCGAACGTTGATTGCACAGAGATTTGGAAAAACATGAGTTCTAATATGCTCACGTCTAATACAAAAAGGTCATGGTGCAAGACAATTAACAATGTAATTAGCACCAATGAAAGACTGTACGCATTCGGACTCTGTGGAAGAAATTTAGGTCAACAATTCCATGAAGTTGACACACTAATTCGCAGATACTTTTCAGTGAACACATAGTGCGTAGTGGAGCGATCACTCTGTTGTAAAAACAATTCAGAAACCACGATCGCTTAAATACTGTTTACTGGATAACCGGTTTCAACACACTGAAGATTCCTTCATCCGATCTGTGAAGATATAACATGACAGATTTGGGGGAGGGCGTACATGAGTTACACTATATACATTACTGTTAGTACAGTACCACATACCTGAATGTAGCATAACATCTATAAACCATCTGAAGCAAAGGCATTATGCATATTAGCGCCTTACAATACTCCATATGGCGCTAATGTGTATAATGCCATTGCTTCAGATGTTTTTACTCTGTAATTTACGTACTTTATAGTATGTGTAGTATATATCGTACGAACATCATGTGTAGTACGTACAGCTAGTGTATGCGGAAGTGTTCTTTGCGTGGGTATTTGATTAGCAGTATATATAAAGTTTGTATTGTAGTAGTAATGAGTGGTTATACCATAGGACTGTGTTTACACTGCTTGGAAGGCGCTATCTAGAGGCCGGTTGTGAATCACTAGAATCGCAGCAGGTAAACCGGTGCGGAATAAGGCAGTGTGATACCCACCGGGATGTACCAAACAGTTTTATCTTGTGACTTCGGTTTTACATAAGTGATGGAAAAGAATGACAATGAGAGCAGTTTTTTATTTTCTTGTGACAATGATTTTACATCAGCTAGTTTGCCTCAGGTATAGTTATAAACAAATGGTTTATAAACGTTAATAGACATTCAGATGTGTGGAACTGTACTAATAGTAATGTATATAGTGTAACTCATGTAAGCCCTCACTCAAACCTGTCATGTTATATCTTCACAGATCCGATGATGGCACCTTCAGTGTGTTGAAACCGGTTATCCAGTAAACAGTATTTAAGCGAACATGCCTTTTGAATTATTTTTAAATTCGTAGATACACTTGCAGTGGTCACATGAATAGTTGTAAGTGGATCCAAGAGCAAATACCTCTGATTACAAGGCAAGGACATACGCTGAGAGTATATCGCTCTCATTGATACACAGGCCTGAAGCACGCTTTCAAATGGTTCAAATGGCTCTGAGCACTATGGGACTCAACTGCTGTGGTCATAAGTCCCCTAGAACTTAGAGCTACTTAAACCTAACTAACCTAAGGACATCACACATATCCATGCCCGATGCAGGATTCGAACCTGCGACCGTAGCGGTCGTGCGGTTCCAGACTGTAGCGCCTTTAACCGCTCGGCCACTCCGGCCGGCAAGCACGCTTTTTCCCAGAGGCAGAAAAGAACACTGTATACTGGTTGCTGGGAAATATTGTTATTTACGTCATTAAAAAACTAAGATCCGACAGCACCATAAAGTTCAAGGTACACATGCTGTGAGAATACCACAAAATTAAACGGTATTCGAATCACAAGAAAAAGTTTGGTAATATGTTAAATATTATATTTGATAGAATGGACATTGGTTAATATAAAAAAGAAGACAGTGCTGACAGTGATGTATTACAGTTACTTTAAGGATATTATTTAAATTTTAAGTTTAAACTTTTACTTTGTTTTTTTTTCTACTTAAGAAAGTAGTTTTTGAAATTTTACAAGATAATGTACATAACTTATGTGACAGTCAGATTGTGTGTCTAATAGTGTAAAAACACAGAACAAATACCTGCATTTATGATTGATAGTATTAATGTGAAAATTGACAGTTTTTAAGGAAATATCTTTATCGATTGTTTAAAACCATAATATTGTATCTAATAAAATGCAATATTGAATGGCTGCCAATTTACCCTGTTTATTTTTGCACTGTAATGTGTAAGTTAGTTTTCCAGTGAAATATGTAATATATAGGTCTGATCACTTCAGATAATTACCGTTCCATTCATGTCCAGAAAGTGTAGTTGGAATGCTAGTCAATTTTATAACGTCTCTTCTCCGCCATTGTCAGGTATTTAAGAGATTGTATAATACGATTCTTAAATTGTTTTTATGTGTGATGGGCATAAATTTTCCATATTCTGTGTAATTTTTAGTGACTCCTATATAATCGTTTGAAATGCTCATAGCTAGTCTGACTGAGCTAAGAAGATTGAAGATCAGTTTCTTCCCTTGACCTGTCTCTCACGGAGATTTCCTTTTGAACATTAATATATTAAAATGATCCCAAAAACTTGCTGATATCCTTCATAAAGTGCTATTTATGTTTGTGTTAAGATTGGAGCACGTGTAATTGAAATTGCAGTTTTTTATTTATTAACGTTTGAAGGAGTCTGAATGTCTTTAAAAAAATTTTCTTGGTATTCAGATTAATTCTTTCCGGTAATTTAGTCAGTAACACAAACCTCTGTTGTATTGATTTAACATCGGCATAACTGCAGTGATCGAACTGTTTTTGATAAAATCATTTTCTATATAAATGTTAGCGTGGTTAGTGCATGTAATTAGTATGTATTTGGAATGTGTAACATTGTTCCTTAAATAAATGTTTAAAACAAATAAGTAGCTAGCGGTGGTGCCTCTGTATCACGGGGTCCCGAGTTCGATTCCCGGCCTGGTTGGGGATTTTCTCTTCCCAGGGACTGGGCGTTTGTGTTGTCCCTATCATTTCATCATCTTTTTTGAACGTGTCTGAAATTGGACTGTATAAAGATTGCGACATTGTACGGGGGCTGATGTCTCATTAACCCTTTATCTTATTTTTGTAGATTTCAGCTCCAGGCAAAATTAACGTCTTGCTTTCACCGTTCATTGCTCGTTGGGCGGTATATGGATTTTTTTTCTTGCTAATTTCGGAACATTATGAACAGTTCCACTTATCCACCCTGTTCGAACACATGGCGCGTGATAAATCCTCTCAGTTCAGTCTGATTTAGTAAGTTGTTGAGCTCACAAGTATAGCGTAATTGAACAGGTTTCTGAAACTTCTCTAATTTCGATTTCGTTCATTTTCTAGTTCCCACGTGTCTTCGTTGTCTGAGCATGTGTTAAGTACGGATCTCAAAGCTTTACCTTCGCAGATCGTGTCTCACGGTAATATATCCTGTCCAATTTGTTTAGCTATTCTGAATTTTACCACTCATATTATGCAGGACTTTTGTTTGTGACGACCAGGTGTTCGTGGATTGTGAAAAACGTTACATGTCACAGTTACTGATTCTTGGGGTTAAGGTTTCAAATTAGTCTCAGAACTTCTTCTACGGTGCAACTATTAACAGTTTACTCTTACTCATGTATTCTTGTTAACTTGCTTCGTGCACTCAAGCCATGGGGACGACCGTTTGCCAACCACGTGCATACTGATGGAGTTTTTCTGTATTCTTATAATTCTGCAGAATCTCTACTATATGTGTTTGTAAGTGCCTGAATGTCGTCATTTAAAGATTCCTCTTACCTTTCCATAATTAATAAATAACGATAATTCGTGGTGGGGTCTCCAAACGCAGTTGTAAATGTAATTTTATAACTCATCCGAGAGCGTATTGAACAACAGCCACAATCACACATTTGTTAATCTTTCAGTTTATTGGTTTGTTCCGTTGTGTCTCCAACAATTGTCATATTTTTACCAGAGCACGTGCATACGTATTCTCTCGCAAAACCTCCATTTTTATGTCCTACTGCTATTCGTTGTGCAAAAGGTAAATATGGCGAAGTTATTCATTTAATATTTATTCAACTATCATAAATGTGCAGATCCGCAACCCAGTTCCTTTAAATAACAAAGGTTTTTCTTTCCTGTACACTGAAGAGCCAAAGAAACTGGTACACCTGCTTAATATCCTGTACGGCGTCCGTGAGCACACAGAAATGCCGCTACATGACGTGACATGGTCTAGACTAATGTCTGAAGTAGCGCTGGAGGGAACTGACACTATGAATCCTGCAAGGCTTCACATAAATCGGTAACAGTAACAGGGGATAGAGATCTCTTCTGAACAGCACGTTGCAAGGCATCCCAGAATTACTCAAAAATATGCATGTCTTGGGACTTTAGTGTCAGCGGAAGTGTTCAAACTCAGAAGAATATTCCTGTAGCTACTCTGTAGCAATTCTGGACCTGTGGGGTGTCACTTTGACCTGCTAGAATTTCCCAAGTTTGTCGGGATTCACAATGGATATGGAGGGATGCAGGCCATCAGACAGGATGCTTACGTACGTGTCACCTGTCAGACATGTATCTAGACGTACAAGGGGTCCCACATCAGACCAACTGCAAACGCCCTACACCATTACAGAACTTAGAGCTTCCACAAGTTTGGAAAGTCCCCTGCTGACATGCAGGGTCCTTGGATTCATGGTGTCATCTCCATAGCCGTACATGTCCATTAGCTCGATACAATTTGAAACGAGACTCGTCCGATCAGGCAACATGTTTCCAGACATCAACAGTTCAATGTTTGTGTTAACGGCCAAGGCGAGATGTAAAGCTTTGTACTAATATTTTACCGGATTCCTAATGTTTACGGTACACTTGTGAAATGGCCGTACGGGAAATTCTCCATTTTATCGTTACCTCAGAGATGCTGTGTCCCGTCGCCTGTGCGCTGACAGTAACACCAAGCCCATACTTACAAAGGATGGCCTACCTCCGATCGGCCCTGAAATGTTAAACTTTATCCCGTAGGGTAGAGACCTGATCAGTGCGAGGGTGGGTATTTTGGTCGAAACAACGTCGTTGTAAAGATCAGGTCTGCATCCTTTGGTACTAAGTGCAGTTCGATTATTCGTACACTTATAGCTATGCCTCCGATGTAGACCTATAGGAGGATGACGAGTACTTTTTTCGTATAACCTGTCCCGTTAGCTTTTTCCAGCTCGTTGTCTACTGAGCAATGGTTGCTAGACCCAGCTAAATTAAGCAGTATGTGACTTGGCCTCATCTGGAGCGCCACATTAAGACGTTAGTAGCCGGTTGTCATCGGTGTCGGACCGCGAAACCTAGTAATGCCCTACAGCAAGGTCTGTTGTCTTTGGAACGTGAAAATTATCCAGTTATCTTTATATCGATTATGTGGGCCCGTTGCCACGTTTCAGTAGAGGAAATATGTGTATTTTGGTGGTAATTGATGCCTTTTCTCACTTTACTTGGCTTATTCCCAGTAGACGTAGTACTACCGACGCAACTATTTCTCACCTTACTGACATCTTTTCGATCGCTGGGCCTCCTAAGAGCCTGGTTAGTGATAATGTCCCTGCTTTTGTGTCAGATAAGTTTAATGCCTTTTGTTTCGGGAATGGCATCAAGCACATAAACACAACATCGTATTACCCTCAGGGGTCCTTTGCTGAACGTGTGAATCGTAACCTAAAATCAGCTTTAATAATTTACCATCAAGTTAAACCGAGTAAGCGTTTAACACTGCATTTCATGAGGCATTGAAGACTACTCCAACCTCCCTCTTATTGGCCTATCCTATCAATTCGCCTTTGTCAAACTTATGGCGCATCCAAGACTTACTTCCAGAGCGGGTACCCCGGGGTCAATTAGAAGGAACTTGAATCGGGCACGTCTTAATATAGCGGCAGCCCATGGTCGTCAAGCCGTGGGGTACAACCGCAATAGGCGTCCTTATCAGGGGAAATCGGGGGATCAAGTCTATACTAAGAATGTTCAGGGTCGAGGAAGGATGGGGGGCCGAGTAGGGAAGTTCACACCCCGCTTTATAGCTCCATGCACGGTACTCCGTGTGTTGGGGCCGGTTAACCTGTTAGTCAGACATGATCAGACCGGTAGGGAGTATCCAGTCCATTTGAGCCAGGTGAAGTCTCTGAGTTCGGGCGCCTGTTGTAATTTGAGGGGAGGAGGTTGAGCCGTGGTCAAAGTTGCGATTTTGAAGAGCGCGCCGCAACGCGTAGTGTGAAGCAGTCGCCCTCCCTTTCTGGCGGTGGCACCGCTGTGGCAATCGAACTTTGGTGTCTCCCTCTGGTGGGAATGGGGAAAGGTTGCCTGTTCACGTCCATTTAAGGGGCGCTATGAGCTCGCCGGTCGGTCATCACTGACGCTGTGGAGGCTCATGTCCCTACCAAACTCATCCACCCTCACCGCCCTACGCTTCCTCCGCAGGCTGTCCTTCTTCTGCGTGAATCCCGCAGGCTCTACCGCTCCTTCCTCCGCACTCGTGACCGGGATACTGTCACCCGCCACCGGCAATTACAGCGACATATCCGGAACCTCCTTACAGCAAAGAAACGCCGGGACTGGCGTCAGACATGCACACGCCTCAACTCCACCCTCCCTGTCAACTCCTCCAAGTACTGGTCAGCCTTCCACCGCCTTACTGGTAGCCATCCCACCCCGCATTACCCCATCCTCCATGACGATCGCCCTTTTCCTGACAACCTCAGTAAGGCTAACCATTTTGCTTCCCACCTATCTGAGGTCTTCTCCATTCCTGACGATCCCCATTTTGATTACTCCCTCTTCCCCACTGTCCTTGACCGCACTGACACCTCGGTCCCCCCGCTCGCCCCTAGCTTCCAGTACTTGGATCGGCTACCCCCCTCCGACATCAACACTCCCATCACCATGCAAGACATCACACTCGTCCTCCGCTCCAAACGCAACACCGCCCCTGGTCATGATGGCGTCACCTACCGTCACCTCAAGGAATCCCCTCCATCCTTCCTGTCTGTCCTTGCTACCCTGTACAATGTCCTCCTCTCCACTGGATTTTACCCTGACCTGTGGAGGACTTCCCGTGTCCTGCTGTTCCCTAAGCCTAACAAACCCCCCTCTGCTACCTCTTCCTATCGTCCCATCTGCCTCACCTCCGTGTTCAGTAAGGTCTTTGAGGCCATCCTCTCTCGCCGTATCCACTGCCACCTTAACCAGCACCGCCTCCTTCCTCTTACCCAATGTGGCTTCCGGCCTTCCTTCTCTGCTGACGACCAGCTCCTTAACCTTACCCATCTTCTTTCCCTCCAACTTAACTCCCGTCGCTCTGCTATCTTTGTTTCCCTTGACCTCCAGAACGCCTATGACCGTGTCTGGCATCCTGGGCTCCTTTTCAAACTCCAGACCTATGCTCTCCCCATCAACTTCGTCCGTCTCGTTGCTTCCTTCCTCTCCCATCGTCCCTCCTATGTGACTATCCACAATTCCAACTCCCGTACTTTCTACCCCTCTGCCGGCGTGCCCCAAGGTTCTGTCCTTTCCCCTCTCCTCTATCTCCTGTACACTGCTGATATGCCCAAACCTCCCCCTCCTGTTCATCTTCTCCAGTTCGCTGATGACACCGCCTTCCTAGCCCTTTATCCTACCCTTCAACGGTCCCAACGTACTCTCCAAACCCACCTTGACCAATTCACCGCTTGGTGCAACCAGTGGTTCCTCCGTGTTAATCCCTCCAAGACCCAGGCGATCATCATAGGCCGCACCACCCGTTCCTTCCGCCTCCATGATTTCTACCTCACCATTTATGGCCGTCCTATCCACCTCACTCCTACCCTCAAATACCTTGGCCTCACCCTCGACCGCCACCTCACCTGGACTCCCCATCTCCTTACCATCCAAAACAAAGCTCACAACCGCCTCCGCCTCCTGAAACTCCTGTCCGGCCGGACATGGGGTCTGCATCCTTCTACCATCCTCCACACCTACAAATCCATGATCCGCCCCATCCTTTGTTATGCCAGCATCTCTTGGATTTCCGCCCCTCCCCGGTTCTATAACGCCCTCCAAATCCTCGAACGCCATGCGCTCCGCCTCGCCTTCCGCATCCGCCTTCCGTCCCCCACGCGCATCCTCTATGACCTCATCCCCTTCCCCCACCTTCTCCTTTTCCTTGAACACATCCGCACACTCTATGTTGTCCGTCGCCTTGATCCCCCTCACCCCCTGGTGTCTCCCTTCCTCTCCACTCCCGACCAGTTGCCGCGCCTTTACCGTTGTGTCCCTCCCTCTCTCCATCTCCACACCCTCCATCTCCTTTCCCAACACAACTTCCACCGTCTACCGCTCCCGGATGATGAGCTTCGCCCTGACATCTACCCTTCCTACGAACTCTAACCCCTCTTCCTGCCTACTCCTCAGGGCTCCCTCTCCTCCCCCTCCCTCCTTCTGAGCGGATTTCCCCTCCCCCTCCACCTCTTGTGCCTTCTTTCAGTGTCTCTGCGCTCCCTCCTGCCCTGTCTTCCCTTTTCCTCTCCCGCCCCATGTGTCTCCTGCCTCTTCGTGAACCCACGGTTACCCCTCCTCCCTTCCTCCCGCCGCTTCCCCAGCTGCCCCATGCTCTCCCCTCCTTTTCCATCCTCTCTGCCCTTTCCCTCGGCAGGTCCCACCTGGTAGTTTTATTCTTCGTCGTGTGTGCTCCGAGTGGGTTTTAAGTGTGTTGTTTCGGAGTGTTTTTAATACTGTGGCCGACTTTTAACCTGTGCCTGTGCATCTAGTGACTTCCATGTGTTCTAAGAATCACCAATTGAGTTTTTTAACTTTCTGGTGGCTTTTTTAACTGTCCCCAATGAACGTCTACATATCAGTGTATTTTTACCTCCATTTTCTCCCCTTACTCTGTTTTATGTTCCCCCTTTTTACCTCCTTATGTATGTATTATTTTATTCTTGTTTTAATTGTCATATCACTCGGCTGAAGAGCGGCGGATGATTGTGCTGCTGACAGCCCTCCCCTGCCCGTATGGGGCAGGGGAATGAAATCACAATAAAGAAAAAAAAAAAAAAAAAAACTCGCCGGTCGGTCAGTTGGGGTCAGTCTCTTGTCGCCAGCTTGCTAGTCTGACTCTCGTCCGCTTTTGTTAGGCAGTAAGAGAACTCAGCGAGTGGTAGCCCTGTCGGGGCTTAGTTCCTGCATCTGAGTCGGCGCGTTAGGCCGCCAGTCTGCTCGAGTTTGCTCAGGCAATAGTCATTGGCGGTTGGAGCGATCGGTTGGTCGGTCGCGCACTGAGACACAAGACGACTTGTTCGGTGGTGATTGTTGGGATGTTTAAGGGGGACTAAACAGCGGAGGTCATCAGTCCCTGACTTGTTCGTCTTGAGCGTCGGCGCATGTGAGGTCGCCACGTGAGTACAGTTGGCAAGGGCGTATAGCGAGGGGTAGTGACTTCGCGGTCGGCACGAGAGCAACAGAAGTCAACCCACAACATCAGTCCCGCCGGTGCGAGCTGCGACGCCGTGAGACGGGATATCGGCGCGCCTTCCTGCGTCCATTGAAGTGGCTGGCAGCGAACGGTTCGGGAGAGCGATTTGGGGGTGCTACGCCAGGTCTTCTCCAGAAATCGCAGTTTATTAGAAGTTAAGTGGTTGGTGATATGTTGTTTGATTTACTCTTGTTAAATTCTACTTCTTTTCTTGGTGAGGTCACCAGCCGTTTTGCTTTGGTTTGTTCGGTATCTCCCTACCAATCTACCGTAAGTTAGTAACTGCGTCTGTCATGTTTGTCGGATTTGGTGTGTTAACGACTTTAGTGCTTGGAGTGTAACGGCATAATTCCTGAAATATGTTTTGATCTTTGGAAACTTTGATATTATTGCCTCTGATCTTGAGAGGCGGTATCTGTGTACTGTAGAACATCTTAACTATTGTTTGGCAAACCTTGTAGAATTTTATATAAGATTGCATTTCATGGGCTTTTATTTAAATGATCATTTTAGTACATAAAGTTGCCTCCCTTTCACCGTAAGACATTTCTTAAAAGCTAAAATCAAGTTGAACCTTCGGTGGCAAGGTTAATATTTTAATTGTTAGTGTTTTGTGCCATTTCCATCTCTCCTACAGGAGGGGGGGTATAGTTTGTGTGCGTGTGTAAATTGTTAAAACTCTTAGTTTAAAGTTATCTGGTGTGTTGCAGATTTGAACCAGTGAAGTCTTTCAGAGGCTGCTGTGAGCGGTCGTAACTACGGCCGTGTCAAAAGGGAGCGGCAAGGTTCTCTGCCCGGAAGCTCATACAGTCAAAACTTGTTTCTTTCTGCCTCTGAATAAATTGTAACTTTGATATTTGGAGGGTGCTTTCTGATCATAATTTGAAATCTGTTTCTTTTAAACAAATGCTTTTAGGCACAATTAAAGAGAATAAAAACCCCACTTGTTAAAAGGAATTTGGTTATGATTTCATCAGTTACTCCCTGGAAACTACTTCCATGCTCACATAGTGTGATTAAATGTGTTAATGTTCTTGACGACTCGCTACTAAATAAAATAAATTATTAAGAATATTCCTTGAAAATAAATCATGGTTCACGCTCTTAGTCTTACAACATATACTCCTTTTCTCAGTTCATCACCTGACACCTTTCCCAATATCAGGCTTTTGTCTCATCCCCTGAATCTATGGTGCCTGTCTCTGTTTGTCCAGCAAGTTCCCAAAGAGCTCATGCACCTCAGAAAACACGATTGAAACCCATTTGGGGTCCAGTAAATCCTGTTACAGCTGTTATTCCGTTGCGTGCTCACGGAACATAAGACTAAGGGTTTCTGTTACCTGATTATTTGCTCCCTGGATGTGCCTGACAAGGAAGCGAAAGGTGGAAACATTCACAGTCCATCTGTAGCCGACCTCGCGATTTTTCCTGTCTTGCTGGATCTCGCGAGCACCCCAATCAAAGCCTGATGGTCTGTTTCGAGGACAAATGGCAAAGCTCCGAGTAGAACTTAAATTTTTCGAAAGCCAAAACCAAGAAGACCTCCCACTCACACGGAGTACTTCAGTTCCGCGTGAGACATGTATCTGGAACCGTAAGCTAAACGATCATTCGCCATCGTTTTCTTGGGGAAGGAGAGCAACTACGCTAGAATTAGAAGCACACGTTTGGGCAATGAAGGTTAGTTCAATATCCGGAACATCCAAAACCGGCAAAATACTCAGAGATACTTTAATTGCGTCAAAGATCGCCTGCTGCGTTTCCCCCATATGGAAACTAAACCCTTTCTTCCTCAAGCCATTTACTGTGGCTACTAATTGGACAAAATTCTAAACAAATTTTATGAAGAAATGTGAGATACTGATAAAGCGAGCTACTTCCTCCTTCTCTGAAGATCTTGTCTCCTTCCATGATCTATTTTAACAACACTCGCTGAAACCAAGGTCCTAAAAAGGGAAGCTCCTTTAGATCCAGATTTACCATAGAAGGTTTGACGGTCAAACCCACTTCCTGCATGACAACGAGGATTTTGGTGTACACTGATTTGAATTACACGTCACCCAAAAAGAGTCTACGGGAAGTGATAGTACTGCCGCTTCGGTGTATAAACGGAAAGGAACACTGCCGAACTGGTACAGCTTCCAAACGGTGTTAAAATCCTGTAGCATGTTTACAGTCCTCAGTGAGAGAAATCTTCTGGCAGGTCTTGTTCAAATTCAAGATGGTAATATACTGCGCCTCCTGCAAAGGAAATAGAACTGGTATGGAAGTCCGGGAGTGGTACAGATTTTAAAACGGCTTTTTGGTTAAGAATTCTATAATCAACTACCGATCGATAACTACCGGCTTGTCCCTTCGTTACCTGAAGCATGGGCGACGCATACGGAGAGGTGGAAACCCGTTTCACGACGACGCGAAGCCACTCATCAATCAGCTGTCACAAAATTTTCATTTAGGGTGGCGCAACCGTTATGGAGGTTGGCAAACCAGAATATCGTCCATCAAGCCGATGTTATACTGAATCGTGTTGGTGAGTCCGAGTTTATTTGTCATCACGTCAGAAAACCGTACAAGTACTCCTAACAGAACTTTGGCTTAGCACTTCCGCAAATGATTGACTTGAAACTATTATGTACCACGAGGCAATTCACCTTTTGGACAGGAAGACAAGCACACTGCTTAAAATCCCTACCAAGACTCAAATGGAATGAAATCTTCTTCTGGGCATAATTAAGAATTAATCCTCTTCGCAGCCTGAAATTACTCCCTAATCACAAATTAACTGACAATTCTTCGGCTAATATCAATTCCACCGGCCACTGAAAACCCCATAAAGCCACGCTTCCCTGTAATCAACCTTCTAGATTCATCACTTGCCTGTTGGCAGTTCGACATTTCTGTAACGTTTCTCGCATGGGAGCTAGCTTATAAAATCCACTCTTTGGCCAGTACCAGTTATATTGATAAGACAAACTTTATTCCCAGAGTTTATTAGAGCGCAGACGGGTTCATGATTGTCGTATCCGGACACAAAAGGTAGGTACGGACTAGTTACCATCCTGATTCACTTACACCGCTTGGATCGTGAACGACTCCCAGGGTATCAAAGTCTTTGGCGTCAGCTGTTCGGACGTCCATTGCTCTGTATGGGGCTCTGGACCATAAAATGACCGGTATCGCCACACCGAAAAGAATCTTTAGTATTCTCAGGATTCGTCTTATTGCCCCTTTCTATCTGAATATTACCAGTATGTTCCCCTGTTGCTGATGTTTCAAAAATGCTTCTCGTATCGGCAAATGTTTGCTCTTTATTTTAAAGAACAATTCACTAACCGGGAAAAAAGTGATAAACCTCAGTAAAACACAAAATCATTCGTGACTTACCTTCTCGACTGTTTCCCCACTCAGTCACAGGCGTTATCAATATAGCGACTGCAATTCTAATCTCCTCAGAATAATATTGGAGAGTTCCGCCACGGGCATCAACGAGTAGAAAGTATTTATACAGCAGTTTGCCCTAACTCGCGACCATTAACTTCCTCACATAAGGTATCTCTCTAAGTCATCGAACATTATCTGAACCTCTACTACCTCAGCCACACTCTTACGTAACAAACCTCTAGTCACCAGATACGTCAACTGAAGTATCACTGATGTGGAACGTTAATGCATTCGCGAGTTTCTCAGAACGTTCCAACACTCACAAAACTTCTCCCACTTGAGGTAATTCATCTACCGCCTTTCATCCCTGACATATTAACTCTTTATCGGCGGCTACGGACCTGGTCTGTACGAGGACGTCGTTTTGGCTAATTTTGGGGTGATAGTCAACTCCATAAATTTGCCTAATCCCAGTTTGATGATACCTTGTGTGCCCTTGCCTATTAATTGATGAAGTATTTCGGTGAGCTTGTTAAGATAAACTTCGTGCTTGTCGTGGTAGTCCCGCCAGGTTACCCTCAACTGTATCGCTGTTCGTGTTGCCTGTCGCGGCTCATTCCAAAATAACTGATGCTCATTACATTGGTGAAGATTTTTTTTAATAGGTGCTGCTCTTTTCATTTACATTACTATCGCCAACTACTGATGAAAAAATTCTGGAGATTGATATTCTGTCGTGTCTCCTATTTAAAAGCAGTGCAGTTTATCTTAAAGGGAGCTACCGTTTTCATTTCAGTTATTCCGGACCAGATTTGTTAGATCTTTTTTGGGCATTTAAAGTTTGTCT
Source organism: Schistocerca nitens (assembly GCF_023898315.1). Classification (NCBI taxonomy): domain Eukaryota; kingdom Metazoa; phylum Arthropoda; class Insecta; order Orthoptera; family Acrididae; genus Schistocerca; species Schistocerca nitens. The sequence goes on along the minus strand of NC_064620.1, from coordinate 193,184,439 downwards.
GGCCTCCCAATAAAAATATGGAGATTCATTTTAACAAAAGCTACTATTTTCAGGGTCGTCATTAAGGGCGTTCATATAGTAAAATAATTTCGGAGCATTGAAGCCTTGTCTTCTCGCCTTTTACTGTAATTCTGGTGTTACTGTAATTATGGTGTTACTATAATTATGGTGATACTGTAATTCTGGTGTTACAGAGGACTGTATAGTCCATTGCAATTCTGAGTTGCGCCTACAGATAGTTTGCTTACCATCATGTGTAGTCATTGGGCAGATGTTTTTACCAATTTATGTCGGCTTACAAGTTGTTATGTACCAGAATTTGTCCTTACTTTGCTGTAAAAGGAGTGGACTGTTATGAGTTCTTAAGATTAGTTTTGAGTCTGCTGTAGTTGACCTTGTATGGGATTCGCCCACATAATAGTATGGTCGTGGATGGCAGTTCTGCACCATCGATCTTGTCTGTTGCATTATCACCGCCTAAGCGGGGTGTGAATCGTATTCATACAGCTTAGTCTTATTCTAAACTTACGTCACCAACGGGCATAACGCATTTGTTGTGTGTATACTTCTAGTTTGCTGTGAATTTTAATAGCATTTTTTAAATTCTATATTCAAAGTCAACTTAAAGAATTTAAAAGTCTATGAAAAAGGTAATTTTTGATAATTTCAAAAGTATTATAAACGAAAGACAGGTTTAGGTAATATGGGAAACTTTTTCTTGTTAAGAATTCGGTAAAATATTATTTTTTTCGAAAAATTACGGGCAAAAGAATTTGTGTTAATGTTCTACTGAATAAAACGGCGTTGGTGTTGTCACCGGCGAATGCTCTTCATTCTTGTCTGGCCCAGTCGTAACATTCAACAGCGAATTAGGCTGGTTGAAGGGTCTGTGAGACATCGTAATATCCATGTTGTGCAAACAGTGAAGTTGAGCAGTTGAGCATAATGATAAGGCCTGTGGCCTCGGGATACTCATAATATATTAACATTTTTGTCTGTACATACTTTACTTGTACTTTTTGTGTATTTTTTAATTCATCTACTTACACTAATTAAATTTCGCCACGTAGTGCAGTGCTGTTACTTATGAGTCTGTAGGATCGTTTCTGTGTACGTCAACTCTTCTAGTTTTCAGAATATGGTGTGTGTGAATATTATCCTTATTGAATGTTCAGTAGTCCCACTACTGAGTACACCACTTGCTGCATTCCTGGTTACAACACGTAACGGATTCATTTCTGCCTTTACGATTAATGAATGTAATTGGACAGAATTCATTGTGAACGTCACTAGTCTTGAGTAACACTGGAAGTTTCACTCGACACTTCAAAACCAGAAACTAAAATTACTAATGGTTGATTAAAAAATGTGACTCTTGTAACCATTAGGCACCATGTAATATCAGAAACTATCATTAATTGCGTGTATGAAATATTAATTTTCTTGAGGTGTAGAATCAAATCACTGAAGTTGAGAGGACAGCAATGGAGCTTTAAGCGAATCGTTGCCCGCTTAGTTCCTCGCATGTTTCAGCCGATGTTCAGTTTGATCGTCCTCTGTTTTCACTTCTTTTCTGTCGTAGGCATTGAAGCGAATGACGCGCTTTCACTCACAGCTGTGTTATAATGTTATATGGCTGTTTCATTTCCGTTAGGTCAGGAAAAAGGCATTTATGTAAAAATACAACTGCAATAAGCATCAATGCAGACAGGCAAAATGGACTACGTGCGTAATTTGTTTCACAGTTGGTCGTGAAACAAATGAACTCACTATTATTTGTCATTTGTCATGATGGAGAAGGATATCCTACGTACTGATATTTGTGGCAGTCCGTGTATAATTTTGCTGTGGGAGATGGACATCTAACAAGATTCTCAAATATTTGTCTAAATGCAGTCACACGTGTAAAGAGAGAGAAATAATCGTACATATTTTATAGAAATTATAATTTTTATTTTAATATTTGTTTAAATGGAGTTCAGTCATATTAAAGCTTAATTAACATTTTTTTACAAGGGTTCTTTTAAAGTCAGAGGTCGAAGATATTTTATTAATTCATTTAATAATTCATTCACTTTAAATATCTGTGAGTCGGTGTCCCCATTTACTTTTCAAACACACAAGAGATTTAGTCCTGATTTTCTCTGCCAGCACTTCCAGCACTGTCTCTGATGACGATGCATCAGTGAGATGTCCTTCTGTACTTGGTTACCCATGAATATGTACACTGGCTAGTGAGCCGGTATCCCAATCCACTTTGCAGACATGCAAGAGTCCCAATCATGACATTCTCCATCCAGCAGCACGAACACCCTGTCCAAAAATGAGGCATCGGTGATATGCCCTCCTCATACACTGTTCTAAGTTCCTCATCAATACGTTCACTGGCTTGTAGAAAAGCTGTTGTCACCATCCACTTTGCAGTCACCCAAGAGTCTTAGCAGGGACATTCTCTGGCCAGTATCTCTAACACATCCCCAACGTTGACACATTGTTGGGATATCCACTGTAATCAGTTCCTCACGAACATGTCTATTGGTTAGTGAGTCATTATCCCTGTCCATTTTGTACACGCACAACAGTTTTTGCACTGACTGTTTTTCACCCAGCACCTCCAACACCCTCTCTGACGACGATGAACTGGTTGGATGTCCTCGCCACGAATACGTTTAGTGGGTAGTGAGGCGGTGAACCCGGCCACCAGGTGGACGCACAACGGTCTTCTCCCCGACTCTCTCCGCCCAGCACCTCCGACACCCTCTCCGGCGGCGAGGGATCGGCGGGATGTCCTCGTCACACTCCACCGCAGGCGGCTCATGGATCTCGGCAGTCGTCACAACCATCCAGCCATCGTTCACCTGCACACAAAAGCAATTCTTCCCTTTAAAATTCATAAGACTTTCTTTACGCAACAACAGTATCAATAATTCCATACTGTGACTCGGATGGACAAAGCGTACATTAAAAGAGAACATCTTTCTATTTTTGTGTGTGATCGAAAGAAAGGGAAGAGTCTTCAAGCTAAATCATTAACGGTGACAATGATCATACTTATTATCTTCCAGTATTAACAAAACTTGTGCCATTTTGTATTGGTCTGAGAAAAGGGTATGTTGTATGTAATCTAACTTATCCCTTAGTAGCGAGTTATCAATGAAGTTGTGTCTTTAGTACCGCCTTACCTTCCCGATGACTTTGCCGCAGGCTACATCAATGGCAGCAGGCGGTGGCCGGGACTTCTCCGCCTGCGCTGCCAGCAGAACCAACTCGTCCACGTCTGAGCGCAGCCGCCAACGCGCGGCGCTCATCCTCTGTGGAAGATTTGTTTCCACCGTCACAATTCATTCATTTGTTGATTTTCAGTTTTATTTTCTAACTTTTATGTAACATCTAACATTTAGTGGGCGTTTACTCACAGCATAAATTAAATTAATCTCGTATTAGTGTATTAAATTCAGCAGCCTTGCAACATTTAGAAATTAGACAAAAAGGTCCTAGTTTTGGCAGCACATACTTGGATTGTTTTCCGGATAGTCATAATTTGACAATACGACTGTATTTTACCTTGGGTCTGGATCGTTAATGTGTAGTACTTAGAATAGGGATTCAAGCAAACTGCATTTAAATTAACTTCACTTAAATCTCTCGGGCTGATAGTCCGTGGTCGATGTATAAAACTTTCTACTGACGTTTCGTCTTTGACTGCGACAGATATCCTCCGAGGATGTCTCTAGCAGTCAGAGACGGAACGTCAGAGGAGAGTTTTATAAATCGACCACGGCCTACCAGACCAGTGGTTTTAAGTGAAGACAATACCCGTGAAAGCTTACACTGTATCCATATAAATTTGTTTAACAAGCTAAAACGATGTGGTCCCACCTCTCTACAAAGTAACTAAAATGTTTAAGTCGTTGAACGTGGCCCCTACTGAAACCCTCCTGTGACGGCAACACGTAGTGAAAAAGTCTCTCATAAATGGTCTCTAGAAAATCCAATTAGTTTCAGAACTTCTATCGTCTGACCACAAGAAACAGCCAATTACGAGCAGTACAAATAGTCACATAAACTACCTCCAGCTGGTACCTAACATCTCACACTCATAACATCCGCTATAAGCAAAACAGAATAAGCTAATGGATCCACTCACTGCTTTGGGACCTCTAAATACCGAGCACGTGTACGCACATGCATTTACAACAGTCGACTTGAAAACCTGCAAGTGGCTAAGCCGGACCTAAAATCATCGCCTAGTCAGTTTGTCCAAGTATCAGCTAACGAATCATCATCATGCATAAGTGAGATCTGATACAGTTCTTGCATGAATATTAACTGAATTTAGAGAGAATCTTCAATAGTGATAAATGCTGTACTAGCAGGAGTTGCACGTAGTGTAAACTACGTTGTTACCGATTTTGGAACCAACAGCAACCAATTTATTAAGACATTTCTCCACATTCTGTCAATTCTTGTGCAGCTCTTGCGATATCGAATAGTCCCATCTAATATTCAAAGTCAGTAACTTAAGTGATTTCTGACTTTTAATGTCCTGCGTAACCTACTTTTTTACTTAAAGTACTTTCTTCCTGTACAAAGTACAATTTTGAGCGAGACAGTGGCTACAGAGTTCCTACGAAACAGATGTACTCGTCTAGAAAGCCGAACCATATTTCGTTTTATTAGCGCTAGAAGCACGTTTAACCAAGGAACAAAGGAATAGTTGTTATTCTATGTTGGCCTATTTATAACTACGAGTAGTTAAGATAGATTTACTAAATGCAGAAGGCCTTACAGTAATCTGATGTGTAAAGTAATTATCTTAGTAAACGCGGGTGCACCTAAGAGTCATTACTGTTTTTCCAATAAATCTCGGTGGTCCTCACCTCTGGCTTTCCAATTAAATCGACGTCTATCAGGTCTCCGTAAAAGTCTTCCTCTGCCTCCCGCCGAGACCGGAGGCAGAACACGCCCAAAAGCCTTTGGAACATCTGCGAAGAAAAAAATAGATATCACGTCACGTACTGATCATACGGAATTACAGCGAGTCCATTATGGATTGTTGGACAGTCAGAAAGATTGGAATGAGAACAGGGAGAGGTTTCTACGAAGATTTTTTACTAATCAGTTTTCAAGTAGATTAAACATACAGAAACGTCGAAATGTCTGATAACGGAGTGTTTGTAGGAAATTTAAATATTAGCTCATGAATGATTTACAAATTCTGACCATAGTAACGGTTTTAGTTAGTTCAATGATACATGTAGACCCAACATATTCAAAGAACCAAATCGATGATTCAAGCCTAGTCGGGATGTGGGGACTTACAGTGCCAATTAAAACAGGTACACAGTTTTCGACGAAGTGTTATGATACGTGATGTAAAGAGTGAGGGCCTTCGCTTTCCATTTGAGAACAATGTACGAACAGTACAGATGATATCATGGGACAGAACACAGCTTTATAGTTTACCAACATGGTACGTATTTCTTTTTCTTTTCCGTTTCTTTCTCTGTTCTTCACGTCAACTGATAACACAAGGACAAACAACGGTTCACACTAGTTACTGTTGCCCTACGTATTTGCGCTATCTGTACAAATTTCCACAAATTCTTTGCCCTGCCATTTTAAAGCCACTTCCGCATGTAAAGAGGCTACCACCAATTTGCCCATAAATTGCGCCAAAAGAGTACAATGTACTTGTGGCAAACGGCCGAATGTCCAGCATGTATCGGATACCTTGATCTATCGACTAGAAGGAATAGTTGCGTGAGGTACCATTGAGTTATTTGCGCTTTATATGGCTTTAAATGAGTTAAAATTACCGTTCAGCCAAGTCCAGAGATTTTCGTAAGTTGTTCTAAAGCCACTTGCTGAGGAGAAAGATGAAATAACTCTTTTGAAAAGAAAATGTCGACTTTCTGTCAAGTCGTTGCCCAGTTCGCCCCAGACGAAATTGTATACTCAGTTTCCCTTTCTGTTGTCCAGTACGTAAACAAGTAGACTTGAATTACTACCAACTCTAAAAATTCTCATAACCAGGTGGTAATTGTTTAAGACTGTAAGCGTCGTATTCTCACTAGTAACTGAGCTGCTTAACTTTGTTTGTTTCTGAAGCTTGAAAAACCACCTCCATTTGGAGGAGGAGTAGCAGATTGTGCAATAATATTAACTTCTCATGCAGTCATTGTTCCACTTGGAACGGAATGAGAAGTGCTGACGTTTAGCAGCAAGTGTCTTTCGATTACTCCATCCACACTGAAAGGAGTGGTTAAATTAGTTTCACGTGGAGTGCATTAGACAGCATGCGTTGCTCACATTAGCAGCTAGGTGAAACTTAACATGCTCCCCTTGAAATTGCTTCAAAACGCATCTCGTTTTTAACGGTTTGTGTCCATAGCAGCTTCCATTGAATGATAGGTGATTCACAGCTACGGCTACGGAAAGCTCTCAAACGTAACATTCAGGCTCAGAGGAACGCACGCGCGGATGCAACCAAACATGCGATGCTGATGTACATCTAACTCCCAATGGTGGATAAGTGTCGAGCAGAATAAGAAAAGAGTGAAAGAAAAAGAGAGAGAGAGAGAGAGAGAGAGAGAGAGTGAGTGAACGATCCACCTTTATTTCCTACAAACTTGGAAGTAGCTACCTCTATTTGGAAAGGACACTCCCAGAGTAGAATTACTAGTCGGACACTAGACCCTTTGTTCTGACTAATAAAACGCAGCACGATATACTGTTTTTAGAATATTCCACAGAAAATACCTTAGCACCTAATATCCGAAGGGAGTGTAATAGGACGTCTAATAATCTCCGTGTACACACATGATTTATCACGAGATATCTAGGGGAATACAATATATTAGTTGACACCGAAAATAACCTGGAATATACCAGATGTTGTGATCATACCAATTTTATAAATCGATTGAAAAATTTAACACATTCACAAGAGAAATAAGCAAAAAATAATTATTTAAATAAAAGTGAATTTTGAATTTACCACATTATTAAATAGAACTAAAAAGTGTAAAATAATTTCTCACAGTCCCATACATAATCTTATCCTTATAAAAATACTGCTGAAAATTTGTGATTGTTAACATTTAGTATCCGTGGTAGTTCTTGTAAGGTTAAAAACGAAAAAGGTGGACCACTTATAATATAGCTTCATGTCAGTCAGCAGATGAATTGTTCATGCATCAGTTATGTTTTGCGTGTGCCCCACGATTTTCATTTTAAATGTTTCAAGTATTTTCATAGACATTAAAAATTCGTAATCACAACTTTCCAAGACTCTCTACATGCTGTTCATAGTCTGTATGGAGCTATGATAAATCGTTTTATACCTTTTAGTCAGATTTAAAAACGTGCTATATGAAAAAGTAATTTTTCCTTTCAATAGTTATTTTCTGTTTCTTACTCTTCGGTGGGCGAAATTTCTTCAATCGATTTCATACATTTTGGTAAGATTAGAACATGGTCTATGATATATTTCAGGATTATTGTGGTTTATGTTCACCTTACTTGCAAAACCTGTTGCTTTCTCCTACGTTTACCTTAGGTGATCCTCCCACGGAGGATTACCACCTACCGTTCCCACGGGCCATTCGCGACTGGATCAGAAAAAGGGGCAGATGGCAGTGGTATATAAAGTACCCTCCGCCACACACCAGACAAGATAGTGAGCTAATATTGCTTTGCCAAACATGTCTGAGCAATGCTGGAAGTTTCAAGACTCTAGGTCACCTTTAAGTTAATTTAGAATCAATTGCGAAATCTGTACCGAAGAGATTGACAGATAAGGAAGCGATGTAACAGGAACGTTATATGGAGGAGCGGATATGGAGGGGCATGTGGTCAGCACACCGCTCTCCCGGACGTATGTCAGTTTACGAGACCGGAGTCGCTGCTTTGTTCAAGTGACTCTCAGCACTATGGGACTTACCTTTTGAGGTCATCAGTCCTCTAGAACTTAGAACTACTTAAACCTAACTAAACTAAGGACATCACACACGCCCATGCCTGAGGCCGGATTCGAACTAGCGACGGTAGCGTTCGCGCGGTTCCAGACTCTAGCGCCTAGAACCGCTCGGCCACCCCGGCCGGCGAGCCGCTGCTTCTTATTCAAGTATCTCCTTAGTTTGCCTCACAAGTGCTGAGTGCATCTCGCTTGCCGACAGCGCTCTGCAGACCAGGTGGTCACCCATCCAAGTGCTAGACCAGCTCGACAGTAGTAAACTTCGGGGATCCGACGGGAACCGGTGTAACCACAGCGACAAGGCCGTTGGCAAGTATAGGAGTCAGAAACTGCCTAAGATATGACAACTATGTATTGCTGACATGTTGGAGTCCTGACGTGTGTCTGCGGGCAACGTGTATCTTATTAGCTAAAGAAACGTCTTGCTGTATTGAGGTACTTGCAAAGAAAATGTTTCACAGAGGATGAAGTTTCCGTTCTGCAACGAAAAGTTTGTAAATGTATGGGATAGAGGGACAAACAGGGAGAGTGTGCGTGTGCGTGACAGAGATAGAGACAGAAAGAGAGGAGGAGGGAGTGAGAGAGAGAGAGAGGGAGGAAGGGAGAGAAAGAAACTGACTGAAGCCTTTAAGTGTGCTGAGAGACGTGGTCGGTGGTTCAAATGATTGCTGGTTCGCCCCAGAAAGCCCAAGCTCAGATTACTAGTCAGTGCTTAACAGTTGACTTCAGCATCACTGGAAACTGGATTGCTGTCAACTTACTACAGCAGGCTAAGATGAACAGTACTGAAACATACCCCCGCCATCTTTTGCTGTTAAGGTCTGTTTTCTTACAAACTAAATAAACTTGTAATTTATTCTTAATCTCTACATTTATGCGGCGCTATTTCCTGATGCACGCTATAACACTACGGAAAAATCTCATTTAGCCTGCTCAAATCATTTTGTGTGGGAAATTAAGTTTAAGATCCATGGAGCATAGAAAGTACTGCTATGACTTAGTCAACATCATCTTTCTCTTCTCTGTCGTTTGTTTTTGTAGAGCATTTCTAATTGTTCAACAGATTGCGTTTAATTTTGGGATTTAGTTTTTAATTTCATTACTGAACTCTTGTCATTTGAGCATCTGCTTATAGCAGAGTATTAAAATATTTCTAACTTTTGATCTTTATGCCATATTGTTCCGGACGCTGCTTTTCCAAGCATTGACTAGGTCACCCACGTAGAAGTTGAAAAGAGCTGGGGACAGGTTACATACTTGTCTAATTCTCTGTTTTATTGTTACTTATTTACACAAGTTCTTTATTCTGGCTCATAATTTTTGTCTCTTTGTAACAGCTTCAAAAGAGTTGATTAGACGCACCGGGTAGGCTTTTTTTTTTTTTTTTTTTTTTGCAGGATCTGACACATCACTCGTCTATTGCCTTTTTCAAAAGCATTTTCATAATCTACAAACATTATAGCATCTCTAATTAAATTCTTTCATCTTCTTTAACCGTTGCCTTACCCTAAAATATACTGTCGATAAAGGATAGTTCTCTTCTAAAGCAAAGAAGCGCATGCAACAGTACTCGCTGTTAAATAAAATAATAAATAGCTACTGGCGCACCTCCCATGTTGTAGGTCGAGGCACGTGAAACTCTTTCGTTCCTGACGTTTCTTCCAAATTGTGTTGGACAACTATTGAGGGGTTCGTGGTTCCGCGACTTTTCGCGACTGACCACTTGTGTCTGCAAGCCTCGGCGTAATCGGGAGCATCAATGATGTTCAACGCTGCCTGTGGACGAAGAGCCAGGACAAATAAGTCTCATGGACCGCGATCATACAAGCTGTAAGATTCAGCAACAGCTAAACCGACTGGACGTGGAAGTAACCATTACATGAACAATATTTGGGTTTCTTCGTTAGCTGCTTATACACAACAATCAAATATCATTTGTTTACGCTACAGAGCAGACGTGTATGTAGAACGTCTGGAAAAATAGGGTCATGGGGACGGGATGTAGGCAACTCATATTAATTTCTAGAATGACAGACTTCACGATTAATGCCACTACACAGCAACCAATAACTGTGATGCATTTCCTCAAACTTATTCCGAATAATTTTTCTGTCTCGCTGGCGATACAGGGTATTAATTTCTTCATAGGGAGGCAAAGCTGCCCCATCTTCTTCTCGCAGGATACACCCAGGTTCCAGACCAGCAAAACTTAATTGTGTACATATATTTGCTGCTGGTGAATCACGCAGAACAAAATAAAGAACCTTATTGAGCTACACTATATGCAGTACGTAACATGATATAGTATTCTAATATATCCTAGAACAACGTCGCCAGCTAGCCAATGAATTCACTTGATAATGGAAACAAAAAACTATCGGCATTCACCGAATGCAAAAAATTCTGCGGGGTACATCAGTTACCAAAACCACGTCCGACAATAATGGAAAACTACTCTCGAAGAATGAACATCAAATCTGATCACCGGAAAGTATCGTTTCCTTCGGTAAAACGCATCTGGTCGAATAAACATCTGAATAAAGGTGGATACGAACAATTTCAAATGTAAGGCCAAAGCGATCAGCAGCATTAGTTTACACTCGACGTCAACAGCAAATGATGATAGTGTGGATAAGAGATGACGGAGACTAGATATTGGCTCCTCACTTACTGTTTCGTATAGTGTCCCACCAAACGCTATCTTACTACGTTTTCCTATCTAAAGACGGTCCTCAAAAAACAGTTCAAATACTCAGTCAATGGCCTTTCCTCACCAAGAAGAAGCACTACAGCACGAAGAATAGCACTACGAAAATCACACAAGCACAGACAATATGTTTACGCCACACGATTCGCCATCGCAATGTTGCCTCTCATCTGCCCCCTCGTGTTGTGCGATATTTCATTGTTGACAAAATCGTCTGAGACCTACACTAAAAAAACAAAGATAGCTCCTGACTGTACCGCAGCGCTTTACTAGCCATGGGTAATACGTGGCTTATCTGTCTTTGTAACCTTCATCATTGATAATGTTAGTATCGAATTAAACATTTCAAAATCAGATTCATTATTTCCCTACTAAGCAAGATAAAAGAATAATGTGCATTTGAAAATGTCCCAAATCGAAGCTAATGTGCTGATAGAAGTCTCTATAATTGAGTGCAGCCGCACAAAGTACCCGCAGATACCTACAGAATTGTGTAATAAATTTGCTTTCAAAGCAAGACGTCGACCTACACGACTACAACATATCTTTTTGACAGACCGATACCTAAGATACTTTTTTTAATATGCGGTGAAATGAGAGTGGTAACTACTTGTGGATATGAACAGTTAGGAAACAGTCACGTCATGTGAAGTTTCAGTAACACTGAACTTATAGTTGTACGAAATACGTTTGCATCAGACATTTCCCAAGAACTTCTGAGATTTATGAACCGACGCACTGAGTGGGTCTGTGGGTCATCAGGATATGCAGATACGTCCTTTTAGACCTTGAATAAAACTAGGACGGAATAGAGAAAGCGTCGAAAGAAACTAAAAAAACCAATGCGATGGTGTCAAGGAGCCACCGTAGTTTGCAAGGAAGACACATTCAAAACGACGGTGAATTAATTATGGAGGAATGCATGTAGAAGGTGAAGCTGTGTTTCGAAACAGAATGAAAATGCGCATACTGTAGTAAATACTGGTTCCCTGAGAGAATTAGGACCCTTACTAAAGAACGTGTACACACATGTTTGAACACTTACAACGTGATGGTACGAAAGTGTTACAGACATGAGACAGTGCAGCCAGGTCCTAGGTCAGTTACGTTCATGAAATTTGCCCAAACTGGGTGCAGAGTTAGTCATAACACGAGGGAGATATTCGATACAAATTAACGGAAATGTCGAATACTATTAATGCACCCAAAAGTAAGACTTAAACAATAAATGGTGCATACTTTGAACATAATGTTAGAAAAACTATTAATTTGTGGACGCGTAATCACAAGATATTATGAATACAACAGTACCCGTATGTAATGTAATTATCAGCATTCAGAATCCAAAAATACGTATTTAGTGGTAAGAAGCAGTAAACCACAACTCCTTTCCGCTGCAACACGACATGTAAATAGTAGACACCTTAAGTAATTCCCTTACATATGTGCACCATATTCTTGCAGTAAAACCATAAGGAAGACACACCGAGTTCATCGAAGAACGTCAAAAAACATTCTGAAACAAATTATCCACAGTTTCCTGCAAACCTAAAAGATCTCAGGTAAATCCTGATTTCTTGAAAATGTGCAAAACATCTATAATAGGAACACGTTTCTTAAGCACGATTTCTACTGAAACAGAATGTGATGTGCGCCAGCAGACAATGAACATTATTTTACTTGCATGTCATTTGGTAGCAGTTGGGACTTTTTGAACCTATCCTGCTCTTAAGTTGCATTGTGAAGATTAAAGTGTTTTTCGTTTTTGTTTCCGTTGCTCTTTACCATTTGGCTACTGACGTCCGACCGATGTTTGGTCGTCTTCGCTTTGCTTCATTGACCACTCAGTTACCAACTTCACAACGCCACCTATGAGCTCGGTACACTGTATCTGTAACTATAACTGTATTTGAACACAAAAGATGCAAAAGAGGCTAGATAACCTAGATACACAGACAGACCATTTAAAGGAGATAACATCCTAGTCGTCTTTATCGGAACTTGAGGGACATGCTACAGTTGCAAGGAGTATGAAAATGTAAAATGAAGCAACAAGTCTTAAATCTGTGTACTGCTGACATATTCATACCCAGATATATGGCTTTTGGCGACAGGGCCCGTATTAGTTGAATAAATGCCTAACTGCATTAGCGTCAGCGGGAAAGAGTGTAAGACCGAGGACGAAGTTTTCATTCTGCATCGAAATGTAAGTGTATGAGACAGAGAGAGAGAGAGAGATAGAGAGAGAGATTCAGATAGACAGCCAGCAAGCGACCTAATACAACCATCGTTAAAAGTGGCGGCTTTTAGTGTAATGACGCGTGACATAGTAGGGTAGAGAGAGAATGGGCAATCGGCTGGCCGCGCTTCAGTTTGCAGACTAACGAAGGGGGAGGAGTTTGACCACATGTCAGCGGCCTCCGTTCCCTCACGTGTGTACCATCCGCCCACACTCGTCCACCCTGTTATAGTAACACAACATAATTTATCCCTTAACAACGTTATATTGCATTTTGACGAGCGACATCCATTTAACAAGTTCCTTTATCCCCTACGTTTAACAATAAACAGTAATTTCACAACGCCAAATATTATTTTCAATAATCTACGATTTTTCCAACCGCTGCAACACTAAGAATATTTCTTCTCCAGAGAATTGAACAGGACAATCTTCTTAGGAAATTTTGCGCGGCTTAACTGAACACTGGATTTCATTTTTTCTCAAAGCAGTCCGCCTGTCTGGACCATTAGTATAATATTCACGTCAGTCCCTGCTCCTACTAAGCAAAAATTATCAACTATAACAATTTTTTTCTTGATTCGACCTATCTGTTCTTCGTTGGCTGGGCTATGAACAATATACACAATCTTGATAATAAATAGAAGATGTAAGACATAACATGAATCACTATGCTAATACGATGCAGAATAAAGTCGGCACAAAGTCAATAAATCATGTCGAAAATGAAAATAAAAGAATTACGGAATTTAAAGAATGTAAAGAACTTATCAGGCTACATGAGTTACCGATATCATGCACAAGATTTAGTGAAAGTACTCTCGTAAATTGAATCTCAAGTTGCATTGGAAAGGATTTCTTTTGTCTTTCTCGTTAGAAAGTAGCTGGTGTGATTAAACATCCAAAGTGAAACCAAATACAAGCGATCTGATACGTGGGCTACAGCGTTCAGGAACAGTAGATTACAGTAACATCAACAGCCAAGAATTTTAGCGTGGATAAGAGATGACCGAGAGAAGATTTTGACTGATCACTTACGGTTCCGTATTGCGTCAATCCAACGCTGGCTTTGTAAGTTCTTTTGTCGGAAGACCCTTCTCGACAAGCTCTTCAGATATTCAATTAATGAACTTGTCTCACCAAAAAGAAGCTCTAGAGCACAAAGAACAGCACTACGAAAATCACGTAAGCACAGTCAATATGTTTACGCAACACGATTCGCAATCGCAATGTTGCTATGCAACTGTCCACCTAATGTTGTGTGACATTTCATTGTTCACAAATTCCTCTGGAACCTACGTCAAATAGCGACGATTACTTCCGACAGTATCCAGACAGTTTACTGACCATACGTATAATACGTGACTGATCTGCCAAGCCCACAAATTCCCAAATCAACTGCATTTCAGAACTGCATATATTATAAGCTATGAAATTTGTCACTTTCCTTGGTGACCACATTAGATTCAGCTTTAAACTTACACCCTCAAATTTTTCGTTGCCTATTAAGCGAGGTAAAGGAATAGCATTTACTGAAAATATTAATTTTAAATTAACAACAGCCTCCGTTGCAATGTTTATCTAGATTTACCTAGACTTCAGTTGGGATAACCAAACCTTGTTCAAAATAAAAGGAACTACGATTTGTCCATAATGGACAATGTCAAAAACTAAAATTTATTAATAGTAATACATCGTCATATTGCAATAACTTATCTGGGAATCAGTCTTGGCCCCACATCGCGACCGCAGTACGGCAACAGCGGATAAGTTATTGCAATATGACGATGTATCACTATAGTATAGTTTTTACTTCTTGTCGTTGTCTATTACGGACGAATCGTTGTTCCTTTTATTCTGAAGAAGATTGGGTTATCCCAACTGAAACCCAGGTAAATCTAGGTAAACATTGCATCTGAGGTTGTTGTTAATTTAACATAAATATTTATACAGTTGCTGACAGGGCCGAGAAATGTTGAGAATATTGAAAATATCCAAATTTGAGCCTAATATGCTGGCGGAAGCCGATAATTTTTCGATCAGCTACACGTTGGTGCCTGGAGAACTGTGTAGTAAGTTTGGTTTAAAAACAAGCAGTTGACTTACACTTATAGTTATTTCTTCGATGTTTACAACGTGTCTCTTTGGCCACAGGAGTACATGAAATCATTTTTTAATGTACTGTGAAATGACAGTGGCAACGACTTATGAATGCGAACATATACGTATATTCACTTCTTTTCAAGTTTGAACAACATTGGGAAAGCAGCTAAGAGAAATATGTTTGCATTAGACACTTAACACGAAATTTTGACATTTATAAGACGACGCCCTTAGTGCGTCTATGGTTCGCTGAGATGTGCAGATGACCCTTTCTTAAAGCCTGAATAAACTTAAGATGGAGTCCGAATACGATGAGTATCGAAAGAAACTGTGAAATTAGATGCAATGATTTCTAGAGGCAACTATAATTCTCAAAGACGACACATCTAATACAATGACAGACGAGCGGAAGGATCAGCTGCGTTTCGAAATAAAATCGAATTGCTTGTGAGGCAGTAAATACTGCGTCGCCTGGGAGCATTAAGGTCCTTACTAAAGAGCATGTTCACACATGTATATATGTTTTGAACGTGAAATATTGTGTGATGATACGAAATTCTCAGAGACGTGAGGATTTCTACACTATTCTTAGGTCAGTTACGTATACCAAATATTCGGAAACGAGGGACAAAGAGAGGTAAATTTATTAATAACGCCAGCCAAATTTTGATCCATATTAATGGAAATTTCGAATATTATTCGTGCATCCAGAGGTCAGACATAATCAGTTAATAGGAATACTTTCGAACATAAGGTCAAAAAACCTAAAAATCTGTGACACGTAATCACGGATATTAGCTATACAGTAGTGAACAAATAATGTAACTAACAACATTCAGAATCCAAAAATACTTATTTAGAGGTTAGAAGCAATAAACATTAACTCATTTTCGCTGCCACACAACAGATGAATAGTGGAGTCCTTAATTCCCTTACGTATCTGCACCATTTCCTTGTAATAAAACTTAAGGAAGTCACATCGAGGTCACCGATGCGCTTTCTAAAACACAATCTAAACAAATTAGCTATACAATATTTTCCATAGCTTCCTGCAAACATGAAAGATTTCACGAAAGCCCTGATTCCTTCAAAATTGACAAAACATTACAACAGAAACTAGTTTTTTGTACATATATAGATTCTACTCGAACAAAGTGTGATGTGCGCGAACAGACACAGAACATTATTTCCTTAGTACCAGGTGGATTTCATTATCCTCTTTCCAGCCCCCACATTGCATTGCGAAGTTTGCAATTTGTTTCGCTTTACTTTTCGTTGCTCGTTGGTGGTCAACTGCCGACGTCCTACACATGATTGGTTGCCTTCACTTCGCGTCATTCACTACTCAATTACCAATTTCACAAATCAATTTAAGAGCTAGGTACACTGTGAATGTACTTTTGTACAAAAGAGGGAAGATAATGTTGATACTCAGATAGACCGTTTAAAGGAGAAAACATCTTCGTCCACTTTATCGGAACTTGGGCGACACGCTGGAGTTGTATGTACTGTGTAAATGTAAAATGAAGTCAGATGTTTTACTGCTGTTCACTGCTGACAGATTCGAGACTAGGTATATGCCTTTTGGTGGCAAGGCCCCTTTTAGCTAAATAAATCCCTCGCCCTCATTCTGCAAAGAAATGCGTGTAAGTGTATGAGAGAGAGAGGGAGAGACAGACAGATGGAGTGCCAGAAAGCGACGTAATAAAACCGTGGTCAAATGTCGCGGTTTGCCTGGTAGCGCTTCAGTTTGCAGACTAACGAAGAGGGAAGAGTTTGATCAAATACCAGACAGCTGAATTCCCTCACGTGTGTGCCATCCACACACCCACCAGCACCCTGCTTCAGAGAACTGTATGACAATTTTCCTAACAATTTTAATGTAGCTTACTGATTACAGAAATACAGTTTTGCTTGAAGCAACCCATTTCGATTTATTTAAGAGAAATAAAAAATTCATCTTTAACCCAACCCCCTCTCTTCCTCACCACATCCCATACCATCTCCCTCCCATACGCTCTAGCTCACATCTCGCCGGTCTGGAATTTTAAGTATAATATTCATATCAGTCCCTGCTACCACCAAGCACAAATTTTCAACAATATCAATTTTCCCCCGCTTTTTAAGTCTTCGTCGACTATGAACAATATAAAGAACCTTGGCAATCTCCAGAACATGTAGGACATAAAAAGTGATACATTATGGTGATATGGCGCAGAACATAGCCGACACGTAGCCCCTAAACACTCTTGATGATGGACATATACACCTCCAGAATTTGAAGGATATAAAGAGTTCAGCAGATTACATCAGTTACCGAAATCATGTCCACGATTTTGTAAAACTGCTCTCATAGGCTATAGCTCAAGTCGGATCACCGGAAACATTTTCTTTTCCATTTTTCGTTAAAATGTAGCTGGTGTCATTAAACATCCAAATAAAATCAAATACAAGCGATTTCATGTGTGTGCTAAAGCACTAAGCAGCAGTAATTTAGAGTGACATTAACGGCAAAGCATGTTAGTGTGGATACGAGATGAAGAAGAGACGATGTCGATGTTCACTTACCGTTCCGTACTGCGTCACACCCAACGCTGGCTTTGGAAGTTCTTCTGTTGGAAGACTGTTCACGAAAAGCACTTCAGATATTCAGTTAATGAGCTTTTCTCACCAAGAAGACGCTCTAGAACACAAAGAATGGCACAACGAAAATCACGCAAGCACAGACAATGTGTTTACGCAACACGATTCGGAATCGCAATGTTGCTACGCAACTGCCCGCCTGATGACGTAGGATATTTCATTGTTGACAAATTCCGCTGGTATCCAACCTAAAGAGCGACGACCTTTTCTGACAGTACAATAGTATCGTACTAACTATACGAAATAAGTTACTGCAATGTTCATTCTCAGTATTATTGTTTTCCCCTTAAGTAAAATTTATTAATCATCTCTCTTTGAAAAGCCTCGAAGTGAAGATGATGATGTGATATAAGCTGTTATAAACGAGGACAGCTGCAACCACAACTGCGAAGAATTGGGGTTATAAGTTTTTCTTAATGCCACTTAGGTCGCCCGCGGTGGCCGAGCGCTTCTAGGCGCAGCAGTCCGGAATCGGGTGACTACTACGGTCGCAGGTTCGAATCTTGTCTCGGGCATGGATGTGTGTGATGTCCTAAGGTTTGTTAGGTTTATGTAGTTCTAAGTTGTAGGGGACATATGCTCTTAGATGTTAAGTCCCATTGTGCTCAGAGCCATTTGAACCATTTGAACCAATGGCACGTAGTCCACTATCGCTATAGTTTTATTTTTCGCTGACTACAAGACGTCGTTTTGGTTTACCTTAGTGTTACGGTAGATCATTTTGTAATGAGCTGTGTAGTGATGGTGGGGGCTACTTAGAAAAATGCACAAATCTGAAACATCCGCTTCTTTTGACGTTTTGATAACACTTAATTTCTAGTTCGATGAAATAAATTTGTATCAGACATTTGCCACGACATTTTTACATTTGTTGGCCGACGCACTTAGTGCATCTGGGGTTCGTTGCGGTGTGTAGATGCTTCATATAGATCTTGAAAAGAATCAGTATAATGTCCGAATCATTCGGGCGTCAAAAGAGACTAAGAAAAGCATGTAATGGTTTGAAGTGCCACTGTAGTTCTCAATGACGACAGTTTCAGGACAGTGGAGGAGGTTCTTAGAAAAAATTCAAGTAGGGTGTGAAGTTCCGGTTCAAAACAGTTTCAAAATTTTTATGCGGTAGTAAATACTGGGTCCCGAATGCGAATTACCCTCTATAGTAAAGACCATGTACACACAAACACGATTGAAGGTTTAGAAAGTGAAACATTATGTAGTGGTATCAAGTGAGAGCATCTGGCGCTGTGGTCACCACCGTATGGCGGTTGTGTACGTTAACCACTGCTGCCATGTTGGTGGTATTAGGAAGGAGTAGGCTCTGCACCACCGCTGAGTACCACTTGCTCATCTCCATACAGTACAAAAATGACACTTATTTATTTGTAAATAATAAGTTTGAAAACCAAATCTATTTTCTAAACATGGCTTCAGACATGGTTCAAATGTCCCTAGGCACTATGGGACTTAACACGTGAGATCATCAGTCCACCAGACTTAGAACTACTTAAACCTAACTAATCTAAGGACATCACACAAATGCATGCTTGAGGCAGGATTCAAAACTACGACCGTAGCAGCAGCGTGGTTCCGGACTCAAGAGCCTAGAACCGCTCGGCCACAGCTGCCGCTTACGCTTTGGCCATTTGCCACATAGATATTAACAGTACATTAGTTTGGAATCCAGAGTCACATGCTATTGCCTTTTGTACTATGCTGCTTTGAGACATCAAAATTGTTGTAATTTGTGATTCTTGATTACATTACTATACAACATTACACTTCGCAGCACTATACTACGTTAACACCACACTAGATTAGATTACTCTAACCGGTCACACAAACAAGCTAGATTTTTCATTTGTCTTGATAGCAATCCCTGGCAGACTGAGGCACTGCTCAGGTTTCATAGGGACTGCCACCCAAGTTTCATAGATTGGGAGGTGACTGCCAGGGAATCCTCCTCGAGGCTCATCTCCGCTCTCTTTGTGAAAGGTTGCTGTAGGTGGATGTTCTGCTATGGTGGAACTCGTCTTCACATGTGGTCTTTTCCTAGTTGTCTCTAGCCAATGTATGTTTGCAGTCCATATGCTAATACATACATCGAAAAAAGTATTGCATCACCCCGGTTCCCAGAAATCCTGAAAATAGACGTTGACTGTGGATTCCGTATCACACATATAGTCCCTTTGACCGTTCAGATATTTCACTAAACGTGCCTAAAGGTGTAAACAGCCATGCATGAGCTGCTCCCATTTGACGAAGGGTGTCCGATAGCCGATCAGATCCAGTCACTCCGCCAGGAAGGAGGTACACGGCTCATGTAGTCTGTAGTTCCAACGTGCCTAGACAGTCAATACCGCGGTTTGGTCGCGTCCGCATTCTTACTTTGTGCCAGGAAGTGCTGTCAACAAGGGAAGTGTCCAGGCGTGTCGGAGTGAAGCAACATGATTTTGTTCAGACATGCAGGAGATACAGAGGGACAGGAGCTGTCGATGATATGCGTCGCTCAGGCCGAGCAAGGGCTACTACTGCAGTGGACGACCGCTACCTACGGATTATGGCTCGGGGGAACCCTGACAGCAACGCCACTATGTTAAATAATGCTTTTCGTGCTGCCACAGGACGT
This sequence comes from Schistocerca nitens, assembly GCF_023898315.1. NCBI lineage: Eukaryota > Metazoa > Arthropoda > Insecta > Orthoptera > Acrididae > Schistocerca > Schistocerca nitens. The sequence continues at coordinate 193,164,143 of NC_064620.1, read as the reverse complement.
CGTGTTACAACTCAAACTGTGCGCAATAGACTACATGATGCACTACTTCACTCACGACGACTAACGCGAGGTTCATGTTTGCAACCACGACACCATGCAGCGCGGTACACATGGGCCCAACAACATGCCGAATAGACCGCTCAAGACTGGCATCATGTTCTCTTCACGGATGTGTGTCGCATATACCTTCAACCTGAGAATCGTCGGAGTCATGTTTGGAGGCAACCCGGTCAGGCAGAACTCCTTAGACGCATTGTCCACTGACTACAGCAACGTGGAGGTTCCCTGCTGTTTTGAGGTGGATTATGTGGGGCCGACGTACGCCGTTGATGGTCATGGAAGGCGATGTAACGGCTGTACGTTACGTGAATGCCTTCCTCCGACAGATAGTGCAACCATAATTATGGGCAGCATATTTCCAAGGCATTCGTCTTCATGGACGACAAGTAGCGCATCCTTCGTGCGCATCTTGTGAATGACATCCTTCAGAATAACGAAATCGCTTGACTAGAGTGGACAGCATGTTCTCCAGACATGAACCCTACCAAACATGCCTGGGATAGACTAAAAAGGGCTGTTTATGGTTGACGTGATCCATCACCACTCGTCGGGATCTACGGCAATTTGCCGTTGAGGAGTGCGACAACCTGAATCAACAGTGCGTTGATGAACTTGTGGGTAGTATGCAACGACGAATACAGGCATGCATCAATGCAAGTAAATGTGCTAGTGGGTATTAGAGGTACCGGTGTAAACAGAAGTCTGGACCACCACCTCTGAACGTCTCGCTATACAGTGGTACAATATGCTATGCTTGGTTTTCATGAGAAATAAAAAGGAGGGAAATAATATTTATGTTTATTTCTAATCCAATTTTCTGTACAGGTTCGGAACTCTGGGAACCGAAGTGACGCAGTTTTTTTTATGTGTGTTTTTTCGCTGTCAGCAAATTCCACTTGTGCCACACCTCTTCTTTCCTTATTATGTCATCGACTGTTCCATAACCAAAGATGCTACTATCGTAGTCTGCAACGTTTTGTCTAGTGGCACATTTTCTAAGGATGTGGTCATGTCTGACAACTGCTCCTTATTCACAATGGTCTGTGGCATCTGGTTGTATTTTCTGCATTAAAGAATGATATTAGCCATGTCCCGTCAGGTAGTGAGTAGGTTCCTTGGTCGGGAAGAATTATGACATGTGGCTCTTTCTTATACGTTAGGTTGGAAATGTTTAGTTCTCCTTCCTGTTTTTGCCTCGTCCCAGAAATATTGCCATTTTCTATCGGTGTATGCCTTCATTTCCTTATGCGATGTGGCTCTTGTGCCCAGTATCTCCTATACTGTTCCATATTCTCCCTTTCTGAACCAATACAGTATACCTTACTTTTATGTGGCTGTGTCCAGGTTAGCAAGTCTAATTTCACCAGGAGTGCCTAATTCGGTATTGGTCTCTACAAAACTCTAAGGCATAGAAGCACGCTTCCCTGTGCTCCCCGTAGAGTGTGGTTGTCCTTAACTTTCAGGCTGTACGAGCCCAGACACTCCACCTGTACCTCACAACAGCGTTAGTATTGTTTTTTTGGTACGTTGTTACTCCACTTAGATTCATAGGAAAATCTCTTTGGCCAGTTGTACTTATTTTGGGCCGCATTTTAAGGTCTCTCTGGCAGACGATATCTACATCTGCATGAAAATGAAGCTCTTCTTCCATGTTTAAACCAAGGTAATTGTATATTACTTTTGTCTACGTGAGTTGATCATTTATTCTCACTGTGGGGTCTATCGACTTTAACGATCTTCCTAGTCCAAAGATGGCCCTTCACCAAAGACCTTGCTGATATCATCTTCCGTCAGTGCTATTGAAGAAGCTGTCCGACCGCTGTCAGAGGAGTCAGCAGGTGAAAACAGATCAGACGTGAAAGCTGCCGAATAATTAGGAAACACGGTCCACAAAGAAGTTATGTTTCCAAGGAAGAGAGATTTGCGGTATAAAAGCTGCGTGAGGATGCTGACCCAGTCGTGCTGCGTGCTGATAAAGGTAATGCCACCGGCCCTTTGCTTCAGGAAGTCCACAAGGAAAATATACGTATATGGTCAACTTAGTTCTGGTGAATAACGGAAACAAAACAAAGATCCTACCAACAAGATGACAATATGAGGAATATAAAGAGCTCTATTGCTTCACCAACGCGTTTCTCTGCCAAATAATTAGCACCCTTTTTAAAACCAATGATAAGAAAATGTAGACATCACATATGTAATGCTATGAATTTAATACCATGGATTTAATGCTATGCGTTAAATTCAGAGACTTAGCAATGTCATGCTGTATAGTACGGATGTGCTCGATTGTTTTGACGTGTGTATCATTTTATATTAAAGTACAATTAAAGGACTCTTTATCTTTTATCTGCCAACATTTTGATACGAACATCACGACCTTGCTTGATCATGTGCTTTTGTCATCTTATTTTCAGTTTTATGGTGAATTTCATTAGCAGATTGATGGAGTTGCATTTGGAAATTCCTTATCCTCTCTGGTGGCTAATTTATTCATGGAAGGCTTCGAGGATAAGGCAGTGGTCTTTGCAAATTTTAAACCACCTGTATTCAGAAGTATGTGTGCGACACATTTGTAGTGTGGCCGCACGAGATGGATTAATGACATCGATTTCTTGAGAATCTGAATCCTAACTATGCTAGTATTATATTTACTATGGAAATAGAAAAAGGTGGCTGCCTCCCCTATTTGGATGTTGTCGTTCGCCCTAAAGTTGATGGCACATTAGGTCATGCCGTATATCATAAACCAAAACATACATATCAATATCTACACGCCAGTAGATGCCATCGCCATTCACAGACCACTGGTGTCTTTAAGCTCTTAGTGCGTACGGCGTAGATAAATTGCAAGAAGAGCTCACATACCTCAAGAGCTTTTATAAAACGACTGGCTTTTCTCCGCAACAAATTCGTAGAGCATTCAATGCGAAACCTACAATGCAGGTGTGTGATGGGAATTGTTGTTGTTGTTGTGGTCTTCAGTCCAGAGACTGGTTTGAAGCAGCTCCCCATGCTACTCTATCCTGTGCAAGCTTCTTCATCTCCCAGTACCTGTTGCCACCTACATCCTTCTGAATCTGCTTAGTGTATTCATTTCTTGGCCTCCCTCTACGATTTCTACCTTCCACGCTGCCCTCCAATGCTAAATTTGTGTCCCTTGACGCCTCAGAACATGTCCTACCAACCGGTCCCTTCTTCTTGTCAAGTTATGCCACAAACTCCTCTTCTCCCCAATCCTATTCAACTCCTCATTAGTTATGTGATCAGCAGGACATATCGAAAGCTTCTATTCTCTTTTTCCAAACAATTTATAGTCCATGTTTCACTTCCATACATGGCTACACTCCACACAAATACTTTCAGAAACGACCTCCTGGTACTTAAATCTATACTCGATATTAACAAATTTCTCTTCCTCAGGAAAGCTTTCCTTGCCATTGCCAGTATACATCTTATATCCTCTCTACTTCGACCATCATCAGTTATTTTGCTCCTCAAATAGCAAAACTCCTTTACTACTTTAAGTGTCTCATTTCCTAATCTAATACCATCACCATCACCCGACTTAATTCGAGTTCATTCCATTATATTCATTTTACTTTTGTTGATGTTCATCTTATATCCTCCATTAAAGACATTGTCCATTCCGTTCAACTGCTCTTCCAAGTCCTTTGCTGTCTCTGACAGAATTACAATGTCATCGGCAAACCTCAAAGTTTTTATGACTTCCCCACGAATTTTAATACCTTTTGTTTCCTTTACTGCTTGCTCAGTATACAGATTGAATAACATCGGGGAGAGGCTACAATTCTGTCTCACTCCCTTCCCAACCACTGCTTCCCTTTCATGCCCCTCGACTCTTATAACTGCCATCTGGTTTCTGTACTAATTGTAAATAGCCTTTCGCTCCCTGTATTTTACCCCTGTCACCTTCAGAATTTGAAAGAGCGTATTCCAGTCAACATTGTGAAAAGCTTTCTCAAAGTTTTCAAATGCTAGAAACCTAGGTTTGCTTTTCCTTAATCTATTTTCTAAGATAAGTCGTAGGGTCAGTATTGCCTCACGTGTTCAAACATTTCTACGGAATCCAAACTGATCTTCCCCGAGGTCGGCTTCTACCAGTTTAAGTCCTAGGACCTTCAATATGTGTCACATTCTTTCGAATGTTTCCAGAGTCGCAGAACGACGTCCTTTTAAGAAATTTTAAGTTTCGCTAACAGAAAGTAAATGACAAGGACTCAGATCAGGTGAAGAGGGTGCCTGTGGGACGACAGGAATGCCTTTTGTGGTGAAAATCAGCCTTCCAAAAATGATTTGCGCCAGTGAACACTTTGTGCTCTTGACAAGGAATGTTTCCCATGGGCCTGTTTCATCTTTTGATTGGTCACACTCATTGATTACCCAAATCTCACAATAAACGTGACTGAATAACGCCGTTCTAAATTCCGGGTTTCCGTTACTGTAAACACACAACGAAAACTCAACTTCACTGATGGGGGCTCCCAAAAATCTCGTGATTGATGTAAAGAGCTGAAAACTCAGACTGTCAGGAAGGGACGATCACGCCAGTGTACATAGCACTGCCAGATCGTTCGAGTGCTGTCTGACATATTACTTTTCTCACACCACACGTATATGGAATCTAGTAGAATAATTCCTTAAAAACAATAATATAGTTTTCAAAGTGTCAGCGTGCGAACCTTTCAAAGAAACATCATCGTATGAGCTTTTGGAGGTGAATGCCGTCTCCTCTACCCTTGATGACTTCACGACACAATACTTTATACTATGGCTAGACCAATCAACACCTCATTGGACTGTTGACCACTGGAAAAATTGTGCTTGGTCGTCATCAGAGGACCGTTAAAGCTGGTGGAAGCTCTGTAATGGTGTGATATGTGGGCAGCTGCAGTGATATGGAACCTCTGATACGACTCTGAGAAATGACAAGTGCATAAGCATCCTGCAGGACAGTGTGATACCCCACATTCCCAGAATTACTTCATAGTGCCTCCAGGAGCACTCTTCTGAGTTTAAATACTTCATTTGGCCACCAAACTCCCCAGGAATTAACATTACTGCAAATATCTGGGATGCTTTGCAACGAGCTGTTCAGAAGGGATCTCCACCTCTCATACTCTTACGGATTTATGGAGCGTCCTGCGTAATTCATAGTGTCAATTCCATGCAGCACTACTTCAGAAATTAGCCGAATCCATACCACATCGTGTTGCACCACTTCTGCGTACTCACGGGGCCCTATGCTATATTCCACAGTTGTACTAGTTTCTTTGGCTCTTCAACGCATAATCCACATGTAATCCATTCACTTTTAAATATTTATCAATGGAATAACAGTATATATCACCTCAGATGATCAATAAACTTATAATATCAACATGTACATCACTTTCTAAACAATAATTGGTGCTATATGCGGAGTGAATGAAGAGATAACAATCACACTATTTACATACCTGTCATGAGGTTTTTCAAATATTACTTTTACTTCTCACATCCCACAATCAGATCACATTTGTTGTCTTCATTTCCAGTTTTACTACATTTATCTAATTTTTATGCCTGTCAATGTTTTACTGATACACAAAACCTCTTCAAAAATTCTGTGCTAGATTTGTGGCTCATAATAAAATCCCTTTATGGACACTAAGTAGAAAAAGAGAGCTAGCGGTACAGCAAAAATTAATCGAAAGCATGATAACAGCCAGTGAAATCACGTTCATCATGCAACAACACACACACAAAAGAACTTTGTGTCCTTGGATGCACTAAAAACATTGAAGAATTATGTCGCAGTACACTAAATAAATAGATTTTCACTAATTCGCCTACCACTTCAGCGCAGATACTCCAACTTCATATTTCTTGTGAAGTCCAAAGACCTCTTTGGAAAATGATGTAATAGGACTGTGTGAACACCATACTCAGTCACGACAGGCAACTCTTCCCTCATGCTTTAACATACCATCATTATATTTAAAACTCACTACACCACAGCCCAAGGCCATCACTTCTTTGAATTTAAACAAAAAATCAGCCCCTACAATCATATGGTTCACAGTTTCTAGTCAATCTCAGTATTCACGTACTAAGGTCACCCACCAAACAGCCCGCATCACGATTAAAGTGACTATGGTGGTGAAGAATTCTCCTCCATTCATAACGAGCTACAGGATCTCATTCATCTTCATGAAAAGAATATAAATCACTATTACCTGGCACATGACCTTTGCTGTAACAATGACCCCAACATTTTTTCAGTTTTGAAAACTCTCTCATTCAAGTACTAACCTAATTCTTTATTCTCCTGTTACACTCCATTTGATTTACTCTGAAACTCCAAACGTCTGGACAGTTGCTTGGACAATAGATTGATTCCAAACCAAACTGGCAACTTCACATTAATCATGCCTTCGAAAGATATCAAAGCTGTCCTACCTTATCCAGAAATTGTTTGGTCCAAGTGGAAATAAATATCTTAGCACAGCTTAATTTGGCCTTTTCAGCTTCACACACATATGGGCTGTTGTTACTGTTGTTATGTGATCACTCATGTCATATCTGTGACGTAGTACCGATTCTGAAACAGGTGCTACGAATAATTATAAAGGGATTCCAAGGGAAAAATGCAGTCCGTTGTACACTAAGACAAAAATAGTGATGATGATAAAACTTTATCTCTTTTCGTCATTGATATTCGCTGAAAACAACATAGCAGATTTTGATACCACAGGGAACATACTCTATCATGATACCAGAAACAAATGAATATTGGAATTCCTAGAATTTTGTTGTTGTGGTTGTTGTGGTCCTCAGTCCTAGGAATAGTTTGATGCAGCTCTCTATGCTACTCTATCCTGTGCAAGCTTCTTCATCTCCCAGTACCTACTACGACATACATGCTTCTGAATGTATTTAGTGTATTCATCTCTTTGTCTCCGTCTACGACTTTTACCCTCCACGCTGCCCTCGAATACCAAATTGGTGATACCTTGATGCCTCAGAACATGTCCTACCAACCGATCTTTTCTTCTAGTCAAGTTGTGCCACAAACTTCTCTTCTCCCTAATTCTGTTCAATAACACCTCATTAGTTATGTGATCTACCCGTATAATCTTCAGCATTGTTCTGTAGCACCACATTTCGGAAGCTTCTGTTCTCTTCTTGTCCAAACTATTTGTCGTCCATGTTTCACTTCCATACATGGCTACGCTCCATACAAATGCTTTCAGAAGCGACTTCCTGACACTTAAGTCTATACTCGATGTTAACAAATTTCTCTTCTTCAGAAACACTTTCCTCTCCATTGACAGTCTACATTTTATATCCTCTCTACTTCGACCATCATCAGTTATTTTGCTCCCCAAATAGCAAAACTCCTTTACTACTTTAAGTGTCTCATTTCCTAATCTAATTCCCTCAGCATCACCCGACTTAATTCGACTATATTCCATTATCGTCGTTTTGCTTTTGTTGATGTTCATCTTATACCCTCCTTTCAAGACACTATCCATTCCATTCAACCGCTCTTCCAAGTCCTTTGCTGTCTCTGACAGAATTACAATGTTATCGGCAAACCCCAAAGTTTTTATTTCTTCTCCATGGATTTTAATGCCTACTCCGAATTTTTCTTTTGTTTCCTTCACTGCTTGCTCAATATACGGATTGAATAACATCGTGGATAGGCTACAACCCTGTCTCTTTCCCTTTCCAACCACTGCTTCCCTGCCATGCCCCTCTACTCTTATAACTGCCATCTGCTTTATGTTCAAATTATAAATAGCCTTTCGCTCCCTGTATTTTACCCCTGACAACTTCAGAATTTGAAAGAGAGTATTCCAGTCAACATTGTCAAAAGCTTTCTCTACGTCTACAAATGCTAGAAACGTAGGTTTGCCATTGCTTAATGTAGCCTCTAAGATAAGTAGTAGGGTCAGTATCGCCTCGCGTGTTCCAATATTTTTACGGAATCCAAAGTGATCTTCCCCGAGGTCGGTTTCTACCTGTTTTTCCGTTCGTCTGTAAATAATTAGCGTTAGTATTTTGCAACTGTGTCTTATTAAAGTGATTGTTCGGTAATTTTCACATCTGTCAGCACCTGCTTTCTTTGGGATTGGAATTTTTATATTCTTCTTGATGTCTGAGGGTATTTAGCCTGTCTCATACATCTTGCTCACCAGATGGTAGAGTTTTGTCAGGACTGGCTCTACCAAGGCTGTCAGTAGTTCTAATGGAATGTTGTCTACTACCGGGGCCTTGTTTCAAATCAGATCTTTCAGTGCTCGGTCAAACTCTTCATGTAGTATTGTATCTCCCATTTCATCTTCATCTACATCCTCTTCCATTTCCATAATATTGTCTTCAAGTACATTGCATTTGTATAGAACCTCTATACACTCCTTCCACCTTTCTGCTTTCCCCTCTTTGCTTAGAACTGGGTTTACAAGTGAGCTCTTGATATTCATACAAGTGGCCCTCTTTTCTCCAAAGGTCTCTTTAATTTTCCTGTAGGCAGTATCTATCTTACCCTAGTGAGATAAGCCTCTACATCCTTACATGTGTCCTCTAGCCATCCCTGCTTAGCCAATTTCCCCTTCCTGTCGAACTCGTCTTTGAGACGTTTGTATTCCTTTTTGCTGCTTCTTTTACTGCATTTTTATATTTTCTCCTTTCATCAATTAAATTCAATATTTCTTCTGTTACCCAAGGATTTCTACTAGCCATCGTCTTTTTACCTACTTTATCCTCTGCTGCCTTCACTGCTTCCTCTCTCAAAGCTACCCACTCTTCTTCAACTGTATTTCTTTCCCCCATTGCTGTCAGTTGTTCCCTTATGCTCTCCCCGAAACTCTGTACAACCTTTGGTTTAGTCAGTTTATCCAGGTCCCATCTCCTTCAATTCCCAACTTTTTGCGGTTTCTTCAGTTTTAATCTACAGTTCATATCCAATAGATTGTGGTCGGAGTGCACATCTGCCTCTGGAACTATCTTACAATATAAAACCTGGTTCCTAAATCTCTGTCTTACCATTATATAATCCATCTGAATCCTGTCAGTATCTCCAGGCTTCTTCCATGTATACTACCTTCTTTTATGATTCTTGAACCAAGTGTTAGCTATGATATTCCTAAATTAGACTCACAAAAACAGGCAACTTTCGCAAAGTAAACTGTTGGAACTTTTTTAATAAACTGACATACTGTCCATTCAATACATCTTTCTACAATTTTAGAAGTAAGTTGTATAAGTAAGTTCTTTAACTTGTTAATAATCAATCCATTCTACAGTTCAAGAGAGTTCTTCGAGAGTAGTAGAGTAGAAACTCAGTTTTAGGATTATGATTACATTTCTGTACAACTGGTTAATATAGGATAAATCATTTGTATGTGCAAAGTGAACAGTAATTTTGTAGTGATTGCTACTGGACTCTTCTACAGAAACCACCCTTATTTTTATCACAGTGGCTCTCTGCAGCTCTTACCTTATCCGAGTGCTAAGTGCACAAAAATTCCTCGAAATGTCTTCCACAGTGAATTCAAACTTCTGCACTAAATTGTGAATTCACCTTTGTAGTAGAATAGCACTACCTCGTTGTTGACTGGCAACAGCCAGCAAGTTACCATTAAACCACTTGGTACTAGTCTGTGATTTCACTATAAGTTCCCTTCCACTAGTTCTGAGGCTAACATTTAATTAGGCCCCTTCACATTAGACTCCAACTTGTCCCTTACTTCTCGGAACATTAGCATATTATTCAATTTACAATTGTGTTTTGAAACTGAATTACCTCTCTATAGGTCATCAACAGGAGCTATAGAATCATTTTGCAGAATACCACAAGTAGTACTAGATTCAGAAATTGTATCAAACTAAACACAGCAGTGTAAACATTAAATCTTTGTAGCAATGATGTACTAAAAGTTACATTACCGCTCCACAAACATTAATTATTCATTGGAAAAACTGCGTTGATGATCACAGAAGCACAAGCAGCCCTAGCTGACAGCCTCTTTCCACAATCCACCGCATGCCCACTCCAGATATATAATTTTTGAAGTCCAGATTCATAATAATAGTAATTAAACAAATAATTTAAATATGAATTGTTCTATATTACACAGGTCAGTGTAGAGGTGGTAGTTTGAAGAAAACTTTAATTTTCAAACACTAATTTATTAAGCAAACTCATGTCCTTTTTCCACTATACTGACATCATTTTTGTAGAGTACCACACTTACTCCAGATATGACTCCCTCTAATAGCATCTAAACTATTGACTTCTATGTAGCACGTAGAAAAACCACAACTCTAATCAATATAGCAAATCCAGTTCTAATGAATAAGCAAAAACATTATGAAGCGTGAATCTCAGACAACTGTGTACACGAATTATAAATAAAAATTGTTACATGTAACAAGAGTAAAGACTTCAAAAACAAAACAAAAAAAACATTATCCTGTATGCTGCAATATACGTCAAAAAGGTAAAAGAGAAACCTCCTCATCAGCACAAGGAGAACTGTGATCACTGTACTGAATTGACCCGGCCTATCCCTCGTCGCTATCCATCAGGACAGGTGAGACAAATGGCGAAGGAGCGGCCAGATTCAAATCCGAACTTACAGTGAAACAGTCATAGCACTGACACAGGTCTGTTGAAGCAGCCATACACAGCGCTCTGTCTAACTTTGTGCTTGAAAACTCAGCCGACCGCGGAATGCGCTGACGCCTGTTATCCTGGGCCGCCGTGGCTGCCGCCAGCGACAAAGATGAGTACTGGCTGTCCAGGCCCTCCGGAGTACTCGGCTAAGCAGCCCCCCCGTACTCGTTGTCTCCACTCGTGCGCTTGGGTGTGGCAGCTGACGATAGATGCCCTAATGACGACCAGGGATGCCCTAGTCACTCGCCAGAGATAGACGAAGACGGTGGCCAAATATTCATATGTGTGTGAAATCTTATGGGACATAACTGCTGAGGTCATCAGTCCCTAACTTTACACACTACTAAATTATCCTAAGGACAAACACATACACCCATGCCCGAGGCAGGACTCGAACCTCTGCCGGGACCAGCCGCACAGCCCATGACAGCAGCGCCTTCGACCACTCAGCTAATCCTGCACGGCCGGTGGCCAAGGACGTCTAGGTTGCTAGGAGACCGCGAGTGAGCATCTCTCGCAACCAGACTGTAGACATCTGGTAGACCATCGACCGAAGTAGCTCAGGGGGTGGAGATTGGCTGGGCCCAAACTCCCCACATCATCGTAACTTCCCGCAAACCCAGCAGCCATCACGCCACAGCCATGGTGCGCCTTTTTGCCAGGTTGCCAGTAGATTACCATCACCAAGGGTGGGTCGTGGTTTCTCTGAAACACAAATGAGATGGCTCTCTCCAGTTTAATAAGCAGACAGAATGGAGGCACTACTTCATGCTTTGAGTTCCTAGGCTCGATCACTTATAACCATACAACTACGCGTCCGACTACTATTATAGGGGGACGAGCATGTTCATTTCATGTTTCTTGCCTTTCAGCTTTTACTAGCTCGCTGTGCCCCGAGTACGGGTTCCTACACCCAGTTAAATTTGCAACGCGTCAGTTTCTCGGTAGTGCGCAAGTGTCTCTTATAAAACATCACCTCACTCTTAGTCATAATATGATGCGGCATTGAAGTTCGACGTGACTCGCCCGTCCAAGTCCAACGGCTTACTGTGTTAGTACTTCGGGCAGGCTTGCCTCTACTGCGTAGCCGCGAGTGGGAATAACACGTTTAAGATAATCGCAACTCGCGCATCTAAATTTTTGGTGTGTAACACACATCCCCTTTTTCGAAAGATTCGTCCAGAATCTTCCAGGACCGAGCCTTCCACTCCTGAGGTGTCCCACATGGGTCCTTCTTTATCCATTTACGGCATGAGCTGACTCTTAATGGGAGGTCTGCAGGACCTTACTACAATACAATCCTGAATGTAAAATTTATACCACCTAATACAGAACTTCTACTTCCATCAATCGTTCCCACGGCCATTGCCTGCTAAACACACGTCTGGCAACAGGTGTCTCCGCTGATCTGTAGGTTGTGCCCTGCTGCGATTATTGCATAAATAAAATATGCAAATACCTAGTAAAGACACGACATCTCGGTTGCTGAAAATCATCTGTGTAATCATAATTTAACGATTTTCTTGAATGGTTTGGATATAATGCAACATCCGCTCCACTGAAGTCTTCCCCTGCTGTTAATCGATAAATCTGTCTAATGAATGTGTAAGTACATGGGTTGAGGGTGGTATCAAGGTGCTCTACATTCTGGAAGTGTAACACGCTTGATGGCCCTTCTGGCCAATGCAGTGAATTCCGCGTTAGTGTATTGATAGTCATACAAGTGAATGTACACCTAAGACAGAAACCCTTCCCAAGATGAAAGCCATAGCACCATGCTCTTCATAGCAATCACCGCTTTTTGAAAATGACCAAGTACATCATTTAATTTCGGAACTTCTCCTACTCTGCTGTCGCGAACAACGTTTTTATTAATTTATCTCCCGCATTTAACAAGTTCACTTCCTACAAACAACAGGTTGTGGCCAACATACACTAGCTGTGATAAGTGTGCTCTTAATTTACTGTGATTATGATACTCCTTCAGCACCTCCATGAAAAACGTCACTACCCGTGCCTCTGTATATCAGTCCGAAACAAAATCTAGCAGTCTCGGAATTTCATTTCTCTGATCTGTTGATTTCAATGTCCACTGATGTCTCATAAGGATGGCATCCGACTGCCTAGAGAAATATATACCTCAAACAAACATTTGAACGACAGCTAAGCATTCTGCTCCACTCCAGATGATGTATGGGAAACTAAGGAGCATTCCCAACATCCAGGATGTCATAACGAAGTCGCCAACTGAGGAAAGGATTCATCTATCACCCCCGTCCTCCTTCCGAAACGAGTAACTAACGATATATAGCAACAAGAACAACAGTGTGACTTCTGAACAGTAACAAATACCTGAAAATAACCCTACAATAATAAAAAAACCACATGTGTCAACGACATGAAAACAATAAATTCCCTGAAAACAACACATCCATAATACAAATATCAAGAATAAATCTAACACCAACGTAATATTTCAAATAATGTAACAACAGTGACGTCACACCACAGGCATGCCTTGTGCTTTCAGCTGTCTAGACGGCTACGTTTCTCCTTTCCACCAGCTGCACGTAATCGTACCGGGTCGGTTAGAGCGTCCAAAGTATTCTTAAACTGTTTAACCAGACTGATGTGCAGGATAGACGTTGTACCTTTTCGTAGGAAACTGTATCTTTCCGTTAACAGTTGAGGTCAAACCCGCGACCTAGTGCGGCTCGTGATATTTTGTCAAGAAATTATTTGTCTTTCTCTTTGGTATATAGGGGCTATTAATTAAGACACGTTGCCCTCTAGGTTACTGCGGCAGCCTTCCAGTGCGCCTATTTCGCTGTTCCTGGCGTTACAGAGCCTTTGTGTACTGGTTTTGCGCGTTTCTTCTCTTATTCATTGGTTCGCTATTCGCTAGTAATTTAGGACCCCAAAAAGTCAAATTGAGTGGGCATTTTGATCCCGTACCTCAAATAGTGACATGATAGTTCCCGTATGAACCTTTAAGTTGTTCGCGCAAACTACATATGCAAAATGGGTATACCAGTCGTCGTGTCTGGCATTGAAGTAAAAGCTTAGTAGTTTAGAAATTATCTTAGGCTCACGCTCCATCCTGCTTTTAGTTTTTGGGTAGAAAGGTCTCGTTCGTAACATCCGAATATGCAACACACGGCACAGCAGGTTTTAGGTACCGACCGAAACCAAGTTCGTACCCCTGGTCTATAACTAAGGTATCAGGCACTCCAATCTTCAGTGTCCAATTGTTAATAAATACTTGTGCTACATTACTTGCCTTTTGATCTGGAATTGCTATCATTACTAGATACCGTGAGAAACATTGATGATCGTAAGCACATACGTATTCTTTACAGGTGTACTGGCTATGATTAGCAAATGTCTAGAACTAGCATTTAAAATGACGTCGACGCCTCCGGTAACCTCTGTGAAGGTATTTTTTGGTGCAAAGAATCCACTCTCTGAGCACATGGTACACAGCCATTGACATATTTCACCACGACACTCTTCCTGTTCCCCACCAAAACCATTTCCCAATACGCCTATCTGTTGATCGTAGGTCGCCGCGATCTGAAATAACATGGTCAGGAGCCTGTTGTAACACTTTCTTTGGAAATTGTGTACCGAATATCCTCATACATGGTAAAGTGCAGTTTGACTTAAAAGCCTAACTCTCTTTACTAACTGCCTGTGCTTGCTGCTATTCCAATATAATCTTGTCCAGAGTACTCAGCATCGCTATTTTGCGACTTAATTTGTCTGCAATTGCGTGGCCTACCTCGTAATCACACTCACTGAACTTGAGAAGCCAGGGCCTTATCCGAACTATGAAATGCATCACTAACTCAGCTATAAACCTGTTTCACTGCTGACAACATTTGGAAAAAATATCTGAGAAGGTGATTTATCCTAGAGTAATATCTCACCTTAGCAATGAAAATATCCTCAGATAATCACAGTTAGGGTTATAAAAGTGGTGCTCTATTGAGAAAGCCATTTACATGTTAACTCGCAACGTTTTCCAATGATTAAAGTATGAAGTAGCATCGTTTGGTATTTCCTGAAACCTACTTAAGAGCTCTGACTGAATGAATCACAATATACTCCTAGATAAATTGAAATTTTGTGAGACTGATTGTACAGCCAACCAATGGATAATGACATATATAACCAAGTAAATGCAGAACGTTGTACTTAATAATTCAAGAATTATAGTCCAGCGGCACGAATCACCAAGGATCAGACTTGGGTCTGCTATTGTTCCACACATATTTAAACGATCTTTGGTCTAATATACAATAAACAGAATTAGTTCTGGGTGCATACGACACCGGTGCTAAAATCAGTCCCAACATACATACAGAAACAAAACAAATGGTAAACAATATTCTTAAAAGTGTCATTGACTGGTTTTCTGCGAGTTGTCTCGCAGTGAATATTAAAAAACACAAATGTTTGCAGAGGTATCGTTGACTGGTTTTCTGCGAATGGTCTCACCCTCCATTTTAAAAAGACACAGCATATTGAGTTCTGCGTATCTAGAGGTAGTACACCAATGATAACGGTATCACACCGAAAGGAAATCATGAATAGGGTGAAAACATCAAAATGCTTTTATGTTTATAGTGATGAGAATATAAACTGGAAAAAGCACATTTTGCATCTCCTTAAAAAGGTTAGTTCAGACACTTATGCAATTACAAATTTTGCAGACCTTGGGGAGAGACAATTCAGTAACTCGTCGAATTCTCCGTGTTTTCATTCAATAACGTCATATGGAATAATGTTCTGTGCCAAGTCATCTTTAAAAAAGAAACACTTCATTGCTCAAATTACGTGCTGTAAGAATAATATGTGATTCTCACCCGTGATCACCTTTAGACATCTGTGTAAGCAGTGGAGCATTGTTACTCCCTTTACACAATTTATTTATTCGCTCCCTAAGACTTTTGTAAATATTTCACTGCCCTTCAGAAGGAGCAACTATGTACGTAATTACAATGTCAGAAGGAAAAATGATATTCATTATTCCATGTTAAGGTTGCCGTTAGCACAAGAAGTTGTGCAGGACGTTGCAAGAAAAGTTTTTGAACACTTGGCTAGCAATACAAAATGTCTGACAGAAAGCAAAGTAAAATTGGAAAACAAACTGAAAAAGTATCTTGTTGGCGCTTTCTTCTTATCTGTACGAAAATTTATATTGTAACTTGTAAAAGATGATGGGTAAGCATTACTATTCCACATTTTTATATTTTAGGGAAAAATATAAAGTTATAAATGTTGAGCATGTAGTCCTGTTTACGATGTGTACATAAAGTAACTCTTTGCACATTACGATATATTGGACAAACTGACCCATGAACATGAAACTAACTAACTAACTAACAAATCCTTTCACGAAATCCATCACGAGTTCACGGTAGTAGTTGAACACTCCGACAAACAACTGCATCTGTTCGACCGTCCATGGTGCTGGAAAATTTTGAATTGCTTCTGTAAAAGGAAGATCAGTGTCTATACTACGCTCACAAATTATGTGTCCCAGATTCTTAACTCGAGTTTGAGCAAAACGGTACTTGCCCATGCACGGCGTCCGACGTGCTGACTGTAGCATACCAAAAACAATTTTTGGTAGAACGGCTGAATAGACAATTGAGTCATCTAAATTGCTCGCATAGCCTTTAGGCTTTAACAATCTTAAAACTCCGTCTAATAACCTCTGGAAAGTAGCAGGGGAATTTTTTAAACAAAATGCCATCCCCATATATTGATAATGGCAACAGGGAGCGGTAAACTCTGTCTTTGGCCAATGTTCAAGTGCTACTTTTAATTGATTGTTACCGGTTTTGAGGTACCGTAATATTAAGGATTTGATAAGCATCTGTAATCACAGCAAGGCATGTATTTCTTCATCCCATCCAATGCTTTCTTAGGGATGATTACAATCTTTGTGCTTCAGGGACTGTCACTGGTTCCTTGATCCCATCTCGTAGTGGCTGTTTAATGATCTCTTCTGTTAATGGTTGTAAGTGTCCCGCTTTACGATATTGTACTCTGTAAACTTGAGTTCCACATCATAACAGTATATACGGCTGAGTTACTAGTGTTACTGTAACACCCAATCTGTATAAAACAAGTCGCTAAACTTCAGTAATACTTTTTCCATGCTTGTACGATTACTGTCGTACAAGTGACGCGGTTCATCCCTTAATGCTTGCTAACGGCTTCTACCGAAACTCCACCTATCGATGTCTTTTTCTATCGTTACACCTTCTGACAGATTACCTTCAGATCTGTCAAAGTTAGATGTACTTACGGGAACCAAATATTGAAATTAACATTACTCAGTGCGCCATGCTTCTGCACACAAAACAATGTGAAACATCAAACCGTCCATTACTTGAGTTCAACCACATACAACGTCCCATAAGGTAAATCCGTACCCACTGCAACCCGCACTTTCATTCCCATACCTGCGGATATTTTATCCTACTGATCGATCTTTAACGAACTCGACTGCAGTTTAGCTGGCATCATCTTCATGACACGTAAGCCTTGCGATGTCACTACGTTTGCAACTGTATTACCCAAGTGATACAAAGTGCACTTTAAACTTAGTTTCCGTAAAGTTAAACTCTCGTACCGTCATACCCAACGACTCAACATTTCTATCGACAACCCCATGTAACTTACATCGTGGTGGTCCCGCCGCCCCATGTTGACCATGCTCACACTGATAACGTGTGCCCTCGTGTCTACAAGAAACCTCTGTTCCATACCACCCACTACAACCACTAAGCATCCTTTTGGCTGTGCACTAACTTGTGTAGTGTTACGATCTATCAGAACTGTCTTCCGGTGGTCAAAGTTTACCCGTTTCTGTTTAGCTGCTGTTTACCACAATGATGCTTCCTGTTCTTCCTCTGCCATCATTCAGATACTCGGTAGCCCACTTCCCCACAAAAGTAACGCTCTAGTTGCTTCCACTGTTTCGCCGGCCGTTGTGGCCGAGCGGTTATAGCGGTTCTAGTCCGGAACCGCACTGCTGCTACGGTCGCAGGTTTGAATCCTCCCTCGGACATGGATGTGTGTGATGTCCTTAGGTTAGTTAGGTTTAAGTAGTTCTAAGTCTAGGGGACTGATGACCTCAGATGTTAAGTCCCATAGTGGTTAGAGCCATTTGAACCATTTTTCCACTATTTCTGTGTATGGCCCTTGCGCCCACACCTGTAGCACCTCACCTCAGAAGGGAAAAAAACAGTGAGCTACCCATTGCTTCATGACAAAATATACTTCCTCAAATTGCACCACAGTCCTAAGAACTGCAGCCTCCTGCGATAACACTATTTTGGCCTCTGCTTTGTGGAATGCACATATGTTGAGCATTAACTTCTCAAATCTTGTCTGAAAATATTTCCACTGACTTATCACAGTTCTTATTAAAAGTATTGAGCTTCTCGCGAAAAATTCCTATGGTATTTTGATTTTGGTACCACTGGCGTAGTCTAGCAGCCAAATGCTGAAACGACTGTGCTTTACTTTAGATCTCATGCTATACCACATTTCAATTGGCCTCTCATGTTAAACACAAATTCAAACACACGAAGTATTTCTTCGTCTGATTGACCTCTCAGTGCTGCAGTAGCTGTAACTTCATTAACCCATGGAAACCATGGGGGTGCACGGAGGGAGCCGTAATTTATGCCCACCTTTTGAAAGTGTTGAAATCTACTCAGGTACTTTATATTTTCAAATTTCCTAAGAAACTATTTATTGTCTTTAATGCAGTCCTCTTCCAGATTCTATGATTGTTTTACGTTTTTTCATCTAAGCTTAATCGACAAATTTAAGTTTACGGCAGGTGGTCATAAGGTCTTCCCCGCTTGGTAGCAGATGCGACTTCCCATAACGATCGTCTTACTCCACAAATAATAGCATTAAGTGACCTTAGAACACATGGACATTATATTTCTCTGGATTGATAACAACAATTATCTCAACAATGATTCATTTCCCTTTGGTTCTTTATAGTTTCCTGTTCAGTGGAACTTAGTCCTGTGTTCGATAAAGCTGTGATTAAAATTATATTGACAGTCACATATCGTAGGAGAAATTTCACAAATTTAGGAAGTATCTACAGATTCTGAAATTAAATTTTCCGCGCGGTCTGGGGCACTCTGGTGCACATTGTCCCGGTCCGTGCGGCATGTCCAAAAGAATAGATACCATCTTAGTATATATATAGTTAAGGTTCACCGGCCACTTGACTATCTTCTTCTTCTGTTAAGATGCACAAACAGTGCCCAAACTTTTACGGGAAACGGCAACGCGCCACGAGTAATGATTATAATGGGTGGGGGCACTACGAATGTAGTGCGTGAAAATACTTTGAGCTTGTGGGTTTCTCGAGAGGCGTGCGAGAGATAAATCCCTGCAGTCGCACTATCCTCTGTGTCCTCGATGGCTCAGGTGGATAGAGCGTATGCCATGTAGGCAAGAGATCCCAGGTGCGAGTCCAGGTCGGGCCACCAATGTTCCTCTGTCCCTGTTGACGTATGTCAACGCCTGTAAGCAGCTAAGGGTTTTCATTTCATTGTAATTTCATTCTAACGAGCTGCATGGTCATCGATAGTATGTGTTCTCTCGGACATGTCCGAAAGAACAGATAACATCTTAGTATTTAGACAATCTTTGGTCTTTCTGTGGAAAAGTATTTACCTCTCATCAGTCTGATACGTTGTTATTTGCAGTGTGGTAGGCGAGGGACGTATTTGGTCGTGCTGTGTTGACTTTCGATTGCATCTGTTAGATGATGAAAGATATACGGTGAATGACAGCAAAGATGAATAAGAGGTATATATTGAAAAGTGAAAATAATATAAATTTTGAATAATTATGTATGAAGGGCTTATTTCAATAGTGCTACAAATCCACTTTGCTCATTTTGACATACGGTGTCCTAAAGTTTAATGAGCGCTGAAAAATCTGCAGTTGAGATACCAGAAGTATTCAAGCATATGGCTTCAAGCTAGAGATGATCATTCGTATATATATATATATATATATATATATATATATATATATATATATATATATATATATATTGCGTGGATCTATATATTATCCTCCCTCCCTCCCTCTCTCCCTCTCTCTCTCTCTCTCTCTGAGAGAATGACCTCCACACTTGCCACATTCACGCATTAACATTTCAACTGATTAAGCTGTTAGACTTTCTTAGAAGTTCTTTTTCACTTTGTATCCTTTTAAAATTATTGTTCATATTGCACAGTGTGGTATACAACAGTTTGAATATAGTTTGTAAATTTTACTTAGGAATCTAGCTTAACTGCTACCTGCTTGCTGTTCGCTGTTGTGCTTTCGAGAATTCAGCAGCAGTGTTGTCAAAATGCGAGGTAAGTTGATTCAAAAATGGTTCAAATGCCTCTGAGCACTATGGGACTTAACATCTGAGGTCGTCAGTCCCCTAGAATTTAGAACTACTTAAACCTAACTAACCTAAGGACATCACACAGATCCATGCCCGAGGCAGGATTCGAACCTGCGTTCGTAGTGGTCACGCGAGGTAAGTGGAAATTTTGATTAGGGGCATATAAGTATTTAATTCGGACGGGCATTTGATTTAAAGAGAAGCTGTATTCAGACCAGTTACAGATCAGTTCAGATTTTTTTTTGTTTTTTTGTTTTTTTGTTTTTGTTTTTGTCAAATATTAGAATATGAGCTTAAGGTGGATAAAAGTTCATAAGGACATAGTTTTCGTAAAACGTAGATTTCTTCTATAGATTGGGAAGTAAAATAGGGCTAAATGTCATTAAAAAGTGTAGTGGGGATGTTATTTATTTATTCTGATGGATAACCAGCTGTAAAATGTCTATCAGTCGCTGCAACGACATGAAAATCTTGGCAGAGTAGGGGAAAGCAACAGGCAAACCGGCTGTGGGTCCCTGGACACTCAGGAAATCATGGCAAGAACAAGCTAGTAGAATGACCAGGACAGGCACAATGACTCGAATTATTGGACCACAACCTGCCATCACGTATGGTGACAGTACCACCAAAACTATGTAACTGAAACTGGAGGTGGAACGTTTATTGAACTACGAGTCAAAATCAAAAACATGGCATGTCAATGTTACCCAACCATTCAAAAGGAGTTCTATAATAATGAACTAGAACAGAAAACAGATCAAACTCGTCGTAGGACTTATGGCTGGACATGGAACTTCATAAAACATCTGCACCGGATTGATACAGAGCAAAAAGTCTCTACGGGTGGACTATGTGATGAGGAAGATGAAACTCCACCACATCTTAACTTCCAATGCGAAACTCTGGCGGCCAAAAGACACAGAATAGTCGAGTCGGTAGAGCCAGAAGGAAACGTGTCTAATAAGGACACAGTAAAGAGTCTTCTGCTACTTCTTAATGGTACCGGTTTGCTTTACTAGAAATACTGGGATCTAAATACCAGAATAAACTCAGTTTCCGTGGTTGCACCTGTGGGCTAAGACCTTGTCGGTCTTATCTCTCTGAATTAGAAATATCAAACTGAAGGGTCTCCACATGAGCCTCTTCATTATTTTGCCTAACATTTAGCTTAATTTACCCACCTCTGGCACCACAATTCTGGGCGCAAACTGCAAACAGTTAAAAAAGACTCAGCAGCTGAGTGTGACTGTAGTGGATAGAAGGTAGATTATATTTATTTCACTTCACATTTTACAATGTTTATAGTAATTACCGGAGTCCCACACCTATATTCAATACATTTATGTGTACTATGTCAGCACATACATCCATTCCTGCTCTCACCTGAATCAACCAAGAGCATGAATGAGAGTGTGCAAAATAAATTTAAATGAACAGTTACCATTTCAGAAGCCTTCCGTTTGGCTAAATATATCGTCCGCTGCTTGTATTAGATGCCTAAACAGTAAAATTCCTGCAGACTGACGATCAGACATAGCACTCTATGTGGATGACATTCTCGTGGCAGTGAAGTCATGGGCTGTCCACAGTAAAGTGGTGCATCGGTTATTGAAAGTCTTTGAACAGGTGAGAGCGACTGTGAACTTAGACAAGTTACAATTCGGCAGAAAAGAATTACGATTCCAGGAACTCATCGTATCTGCAGATGGAATACAACCTGGCCCGGACAAGAATTGTGCGATTGCGGAATGTGCAACTTCAACCAATAAAAAATAATTACACGGTTTTCACAGACTATTTAACATCTGTCAGCGCTCTGTGAATCTAAACTTGGTAGCCTTGTGGTCTTAGGCGCCTAGCCACGATTCGCGTGGCACCCCCATTGGAGGTTCGAGTCCTCCTTCCGGCAAGGGTGTGTGATGTGATTAGCGTAAGTTAGTGTAAGTTGTATTAAGTATTTCTAGGCCTAGGGACCAATGACCCCAGTCGTTTGGTCCCTTAGAAACTTACCACAAATTTCCAAATAAAGGAAAATCTAACTTTACCTCCAGACTACGTCTTCGTGTCCTGACGCGAACAAATACTCCATGGATCTGGGACCAGCAGTCAGAAGACGATTTCACGAAACGTAAAGAGGCATTAGTCAAGGCACCGATTCCTGCACACCCCGAACTGTAGCAAAACTTCTGTGCCATGACTGACAGTTCATTCTCTATTTTGGGTGTCATTCTGTCCAAACCAGAGAACATCACCGATCCATCCTGTTAGAAAATGAATTTTTTCACAAACCAGGTGCTCACTCTCTGTGAAGGAAATTACACTCTCATGGAGTTTTTGGCACTCGCAATTGTGTGGGTGTTTATCAGAATCTAATATTACCATATTGGTCGAACGACAAGGGTATTTATCGACCACCGAGTTCTGCATTTTTTAAAGATTGCTAAGACATCCCACAAGATACTGGCGAGGTAGGCAGTGTACCTCTAAGAATTCCGATTTAATGTGGCGTACATTCCCATCGACAGAAACATCATTGCAGACGCTTTCGCACGTGTACGTGCAGGATTAGTACGTGCAGAGGATGGTGGTGATGGAGACAAAAACTGCACCTTCTTACATCTAAAAGGCGAAGCTGGGGAAAATGCTGTTACAACCTGCCTCAGGAACAATGCACACAAGCAGGACACAGATGAGGTATTGATAGACGTTAAAGAAAAATGGGACGATCGCGTCATTGCGTCGATTCGTCATTTCTGCTCAGTAAGAGACGGCATTCACTTTAAAATTCGTGGTCCAGATGACACACGGTGACAACTCGCAAGTCCAGGTGTACTCATGGACAATTTAGTACGGTGCATACACTTGAGTTATGGGATTTTCGGTGCAAAGAAAGAGCTTAAAGGAACTCCATGAAACATTTTACTTTAACGAAATGCTCAGACGAATACGCCGTGTCATTTGAATACGCCATGCCAGAGAGCCAAACTAGCCGCAGTGATGTACGCTACAGCCCTGCACCCAGTACTCCCCAGAAAACTGTGTGGCATCGCCGCTGTCGACTTGTTCGGGCCACTAGTCCGTACTAGGTCAGGCATTCCTTATGTACTGGCGGCTGTGGAACTAACGTGTAAGTTTGTTTCCTTTACACAAAAGAGGATGGCAAATGGGAAACTTGTGGCGAAGGCTTTCGTTAACAATTTTTAACGAGATGTATAACCTGGGAAGCGGGTAGTTTCAGACAGTGGATCGCAGTTTCGCTCGAAAGAGTGGTAACAAATTCTGAGGCGTCGCAAAGTAAATCCGTTATTCATTTCAGTGTGCCAACCGAGCTGTAAACCAGCGGAACGCTTGATAAGGGAACTTGTAAGACTTACTGTCACAGCAATCACGAAACCTGGAACACCCACCCAGGCTATGATGGCTTAGGTTACACATCTTGAGGCTGCAGTGAATGGGCACCACTATTGTGGGCCGGCAGGGGGGATTCAGCGGACGTCTAGTGCTTCAGAGTCCTCAGATCGGTCTTCGCTGGTGGCCAACCCAGTTACTTTTCGCACTGAGGTTGACCCCTCACCTGTCGTCGAGTGGGAGGTCACTCCAGGGCGCAGCAGGTGGCGAATGACTTCCCACGCGGCCGCACGTAAGGCCTCCCCGGTTTGTTTGACAAACAGGTTCCAGGTTCTGTCTGTGGCTGACACTCTCACCGAGCCAGATGCGGTCGTGTGTCTTGTTCCAGAGAAAACCATTCGGCCTGCAAGATCCGGGCAGTGATAGAGGGTGGGATTATTGGTAGTTGGGAGCTCCAACGCTAGGTGCGTTATGGGGCCCCTTAGGGACTTGGCTGACAAGAAGGGTAAGAAAACCAATGTGCACTCCGTGTGCATACCGGGTGGAATCATTCCAGATGTGGAGAGGGTGCTCCCGGACGCCATGAAGAGCACAGGGTGTAGCCAACTGCAGGTGTGTGCTCACATCGGTACTAATAATATGTGTCACTTTGGGTCAGAACAGATTCTGTCTGGTTTCGATCGGCTAACAGAAGTGGTAGAGGCGGACAGCTTTGCTTGCAAGATGAAAGCAGAGCTGACTATTTGTAGCATAGTCGACAGGACCGATTGCGGACCTCTGGTACAGAGCCGAGTGGAGGGTCTGAATCAGAGGCTGATGCGGTTCTGCGACCGAGTAGGCTGCAGATTCCTCGACTTGCGCCAAGGGGTGGTAGGGTTTCTGGTTCCGCTAAATAGGTCACGTGTCCACTATAAACAGGAGGCAGCTACATGAGTAGCAGGGGCTGTGTGGCGTGGACTGGGCGGTTTTTTGGGTTAGAGGGCCTTGGGGAAACACAAGAAGGGCTTCAGTCACAAAAGGAGCAGGCTGAACACTGGAAGAGCGTAGATAAAGAACCATTGGTATAACAGTTGTAAATTGTCGTAGCTGTGTTGGAAAAGTACCAGAGCTCCAGGCGCTAATAGGAGGCACTGATGCTCAAATCGGTATAGGCACTGAAAGCTGTCTAAATCCGGATATAAGCTGAGTCGAAATTTTTTTGAAAAACCTAATGGTGTTCCGAAAGGATAGGCTAAACACGGTTGGCTTGCTCTCATAAGTTTAAACTGTCGCGAAATTGATGTAGGTACTTTCTGTGAGTTACAATGGGCACAGGTATTGTAGACAAACGGATTAAAATAATAATTGCATCATTTTACCGACCTCCCAATTTAGATGATACAGTTGCTAAAAGATTCAAAGAACACTTGCGTTCGATAATAGTTGGTGGTGATTTTAATTGTGCTAAACGCATTTTCTGAAAATAATTTCGAGCGATTACTTCAAGAGCCCACACGAATAGTAAACGGTTCTGAAAACACACTTAATCTCTTACCAACAAATAATCCAGATTTAATAACGAGCATCGAAACCGATTCAGGGATTAGTGAACACAGGGCTGTCGTTCCGAGATTGAATGTTGCAATCCTCAAATCACCCAAAAATAAGCGAAAAATGTACCTATTCAAAAAAGCAGATAAAAATTCACTTGACGCCTTCCTGAGAGACAATCTCCACTCATTCCAAATTAATAACATAAGTATAGACCAGATGTGGCCTAAATTCAAAGAAATAGTATCGGCAGCAACTGAGAGATTTAGACCAAATAAATTAACAAACGACGGAGCTAATCCTTCTTGGTACACAAAACGGATTATAACACTGTTGCAGAAACAAGGAAACAAACATGCAAAATTTAAACACACGCATAATCCCCGAGATTGGCGACCTTTTACAGAAGCTCAAAATTTAGCGCAGACTTCAATGCGAGATGCCCATTACAGTTTCCACACCGAAACGTTGCATCGAAACCTGGCAGAAAATCCAAAGAGATTCTTGTCGTATGTGAAGTATGTTAACGGTAAGAAACAATCAATGCCTTCTCTGCGCGATAGCAATGGAGATACTATCGGAGACAGTGCTGCCAAAGTAGAGTTACTAAACACAGCCTTCCGAAACGCCTTCACAAAAGTTGACGAAGTAAATGTTCCAGAATTCGAATCAAGAACAACTGCCAACATGAGGAACATATAAGTAAATATCCTCTGAGTAGTGAAGCAACTTAAATCACTTAATAAAGGAAAATCTTCCTTTCAGAGTATGCTGATGCATTAGCACCATACATAACAACCATATACAACCGTTCGCTCGAGGAAAGATCCGTACACAAAGAGAAGAAAGTTGCACAGGTCATAGCAATATTCAAGAAAGATAGCAGGAGTAATCCACCAAATTACAGGCCCATATCGTTAACGTCGATATGTAGCAGGATTTTAGACCATATATTTTGTTCGAACATTATGAATTTCCTCGATGAAAACTGTCTATTGACACACAGTCAACATGGGTTTCGAAAACATCGTTCCTGAGAAACACAACTAGCTCTATATTCATATGAAGTGATGAGTGCTATCGACAAGCGATTTCAGATCGATTCCGTATTTCTGGATTTCCGGAAGGATTTTGACACTGTACCACACATGCGACTTGTATTGAAATTGCGAGCATATGGAATATCGTCTCAGTTATGTGACTGGATTTGTGATTTCCTGACAGAGAGGTCACAGTTCGTAGTAACTGACGGAAAGTCATCGAGTAAAACAGAAGTAATTTCTGGCATCCCCGAAGGTACTGTTATAAGCCCTTTGCTGTTCCTTGTCTATGTAAACAATTTGGGAGACTGTCTGAGCAGCCGTCTTCGGTTGTTTTCATATGATGCTGTCTATTATCGACTAATAAAGTCATCAGAAGATCAAAACAAACTGCAAAACGATTTATAAAAGATAACTGAATTGTCCGAAAAGTGGCAGTTGACCGTCAATAAAGAAAAGTGTGAGGTCATCCACATGAAACTCGTTAAACTTCGGTTACACGATAAATCAGTCTAATCTGAAATCCGTTAATTTAACTAAATGACTAGGTATTACAATTACGAACAACTGAAGTTGGAAGAAACACATAGAAAACATTGTGGGGAAGACTAACCAAAAACTGCGTTTTATTGGCAGGACACTTTGAAAATGTAACTGACGTACTAAGGAGACTGCCTACACTACGCTTGTCCGTCCTCTTTTAGAATACTGCTGTGACGTGTGGGATCCTTACCAGATAGGGCTGATGGAGTACATCGAGAAAGTTCAAAGAAAAGCAGCACGTTTTGTATTATCGCGAAATATGGGAGAGAGTGTCACAGAAAAGATACAGGATTTGGGCAGGAATTCGTTAAAAGAAAGGCGTTTTTCGTTGCGACGGAATCTTCTAAAGAAATTCCAACCACCAACTTTCTCCTCCGAATGCGAAAACATATTGTTGACACCGACCAACATAGGGAGGAACGATCGCCACGATAAAATAAGGGAAACCAGAGCTCGTACGGAAAGATATAGGTGTTCATACTTTCCGCGCGCTATACGAAATTTTAATTGTGAAGGTGGTTCGATGAACCCTCTTCCAGAACTTAAATGTGATTTGCAGAGTATCCATGTAGATGTAGATATAATACAGCATTTCAATGTGGGTCACAACGTGTTGCGGATTTCACGGTTCTATGTGCCTCCCCTGAGTCTAGTTTGTCAAGCCTTTTTGGCCAGAAAGTTTTAGCGTAATAACTAAAGTGCAATCCAAAAGCTTACTCGATTAGTACATCGGACGGGCTAGCTCTACATACTGGCTGCTTGTTAAAATAAAACGTTTAAGATATTCACAATTGGTGCACCGAACTTTTATTCCGGCTGCTGCACACCTCCATTCTTTCGAAAGATCTCCCGAATCTGCCATGACGAATCTTTAATTAAAATTACTCTTAATCATAAGAATTCTGTGCTGTGCTGATGGCAACACCCAGCTGTAGCCCTGAGATGTCCCATATGAGTTTCTCCTTAATACACTTACTCTGAAAGTGCGGTTTCCAGGACCTAACTACAATACAGTCCTCAATCTAATGTTTATGCTTCCTAGTATAGAGATTCTACTTACGCCAGTTGTTCCATAGCCTATGCCGGTTAACCAGTCGCCTGGCAACTGGTGTGCCAGTTGTTCTGTAAACTCTGTCCCTTTCTGCTTTTATTACAGAAATAAAATATGCAAATACCTTGTAGGAGCAGGCACAACTGGTATATGAAAAAATTACTGATAAAATCTGGTGCTAACGATTTTGTACATCGGCTCCATTAAATTTTTCCCCTGCTGTGTTTCCATAAATTTGTCTAGCGAACACGTAATTTCAGGGCTGAGGGTGGCATTAAGGTGAGCTAAATTCTCGACGGGTAATGCCTTAAATGGCCCTTCCGCCCAGTACAGTTATTCCGCGTCAGTGTCATGACAGTCATACAAGTGAGTCTAGACGGAAGAAGGGAATCCGCCCCGAGTTGAGTGGCATTCCGCGGCACTCGTTATAGAAATCGCCGCTTTCTGAATATGACTAAGTGAATAATTTAATTTCGGAATGTCCTTCTCATTTGGTGTGCTGAACAACATTTTTATTAATAATCTCCCCCAATTAACAAACCTATCTTTCTCTTAACTATAGTCTGTGATACAATATCTACCAGCTGTGATAACCGTGCTCGTAATTTACCGTAGATAATCTGTGACTAATACAGCTCCCTTGTAAGTCCCAAATAACATTCACTTCTCTGTAGCTCTTTAAACAATTCCGAAAGAAAATCTTCCAGTCTCCGAATTTCATTCCTCATTGCAATATCCGCTGATGCCTCATAAGGAAGACATCCGATTTTCTAGAGAACAACACAAATCATACAAGTGTTGACCGACAACTAAGCGTTCTCCTCCACTCCCGATAATGTATGACAAACCCAGGACAATTCCATCATCCAGGATGATATCACAAAATCGTCACCTGAGGATAGGAAACATCCATCATCGCCATTCTTCGAAAGAGAATAACTAACAATAAGCAGAAAGAAGAAACAATAGGAACAAGAAACTGACAGTAATACTATAGTAATAAAAGAAAAGTGTATGTTTCAATGATACGAAAACACTAAATCCACCCGAACACAACACAATGCAAGAAAGACTCGTATCACAAATATCAAGTACATATTTAACAATAACATAATCTAACAACATAATTAATTACGTGACCTCAAGGTATAAGGAATGCTTATGCCTTAAACTGTCTAACCGATGAGGTTCCTTGATTTTGCCTACTGCACCCTACCGTACCGGGTACACAAGTAACTGTGGCACAGCATTCAAAATACTCTTAAACGGTTTCACCAGACTGACGTGCACGACAGGCATTTTGATAGGAATCTGTACCTTTCCGCTAACCGGCGAGTTCATCTCCACGACCAGATATGCTACGTGATATTTGATCAAGATCTTCCTCGACATTCCTTCTGGTGTACTGGGATTAGTCACCAGTACATATTACCGTACACGGTACTGTGGTAATCTGCCCATTAGCCTATTCGGCGGTTCCTGGCATACCACAGCCTTCACGTTCGCCTTTTGTATGTTTCTCCACACCTCCCGATTTCTTCTCACAAACATCTTCACTGGTTCGCAGTTGACGCCTAATTTAGGACTTAAAACGTCAAAGTGGGACGGCATTTTCGGCCCGTATACTACCTCAAGTAGTGACATGACTGTTCCCGTGTGGACCTTCGAGTTGCACGTGCAAACTATATATAGAAAATAGATATCCCAGTCGTCACTAAGGCTTAGCATTTTGCAAATGGTCTTACGGTGGCGCTCCATTCAACTTTTGGTTTGCGGGTGGAACGGGCTCTTTCATAACTTCCGAATACGCAACACATGGCACATCTGCTCCGTAGGTTCCAAAACTAAGCTCGTACCCTGGTCCGCAATTAAGTTATCGGGGACTAAAATCTCCAATATCCAATATAATACTAGTGCCACTGTACTGGCCTGTTGAGCTGGAATTGATATTATTACTAGATACCGCGAAAAAGGTCGATAGCCGTAAGCACATGCGTACAGGTGTACTGCGGATAGCAAATGACGAGCTCAAGCATTTAAAATGGCTTCTACGCCTCTGTTGACCTCTACGGAGGGATTCTCTAGTGCAGAATATCCTCTCCCTCAGCGCATGAAAGACATTCTTTGGCACGCTTCCTATTCCTCCACCAAAACCATTCCGCAATAAGCCTGTCTGTTGCTCGTCGGCATTCAACAACTGATAACAGCTGGTCATGAGCCTGTTGTAGCACTTTCTTTTGAAGAACTGTCGGGACCACTACAAGTGGTCCCTATTTCTGGAGTCTGTACAACAAATCTTCAAGTATTATACCGTGAGGCTGTGACTTAAAGGCCTGATAATCGTTATCGTCTGCCTGTGCTCCCTGCTGTTGCAATAAACTCTTGTCCAATACACTAAACACGGCTGTTTTGCGACTTAATGTAACATCATTTGTGTGTCTTATGCCCGACAACCTCGTAATTAAACGCATTAGCTGGAGAGCCCAACCTGGCAAACGAGAAGAAGGATCATGTAGACTAAACAATCAGTTCAATGACGCATGATCAGTCACAACTTTAAATTTTCTACCGTTCAAAAAACATCATAAATGTGTAATATCACATATGACCTTCAACGTTTGCTTTTCGTTTTTTGAGCCGTTACTTTACGCCTTATTAAACCGCCATGGTACATAAACTACTAGATG
The DNA here is from genome assembly GCF_023898315.1 of Schistocerca nitens. Lineage (NCBI taxonomy): Eukaryota > Metazoa > Arthropoda > Insecta > Orthoptera > Acrididae > Schistocerca > Schistocerca nitens. The sequence goes on along the minus strand of NC_064620.1, from coordinate 193,133,749 downwards.
CCCCTGTCCATAAAGCAACTAACCCAAAATGTTGTTGTACAAAATATGTCAACCAGTATAGTCCAAGGACATGATTCCCCAAGGTTCAGTATTAGGTCTTTTATTTTTCTCTATATATGTAACCGATTCTGCCTTATTTGAGGCATCATAAGCGAGGATGAACTCTTTGTCAAAATCTGGAATAGCAATACTGGATCGGGAATTATTGTTTCCTCCAATCTCTCCAATGCTACCTGATACTCCTGCCGTCCACTGAAACATTACACTCGTTGTGAATTATCTAGTTAAGAAAATTATAAATTCTCTAAAACGTCAATCTTATCTGGTTTTGACGGTGTTCCCGATAGAGTAATAAAGATTTTTTTCCCTATAATAAGTCCGGTCTTATCTGAAATATGCAATGCGTCACTAACTCAAGACATTTTTCCAGAGAGACTGAAATATCGCGTTCTTAAGCTCCTCTTTAAGAAATATGATAAGAGAGATGTCAGTAGGTACCGACCTGTTTCGCTGCTGACATCAGGTGATTTGTTGTGAAATAGTATCTCACCTTAGCAGTAGTCATATCCTCAGCAAATCACAGTATGACTTTCAGAGGAGTTACTCTACTGACAACGCCATTTACATGTTAACTCCACAAATTTTAAAAGCATTCAGTGAGAAATAGCACCATTTGGCATTTTCTGCGACCTATCTGAGGTGTTTGACAGTGTGAATCACATTACAGTCCTAGATAAATTGCAGATTTATGAGACTGGAGACATAGAAAATCAATCGATAATGTCATATGTAACCAAATGAATACAAAAAGTTGTACTAAATAAGTCAACCACTATAGTCCAAGGACATGATTCCCCAAGGTTCAGTATTAGGTGTATTATTGTTCCCTATATCTGTAACCAATCTTTGGTCTGATACGCAACAAGCAGAAATAGCTGTTTTTGCACTTAACACTAATATTGTAATCAGTCCAAGCATACGCAAGAAACAGAAGAAATGATAAACGATGTTTTTAAAAGTAGCATTGGTTTTCTGCGAATGGTCTCACACTCAATTTTAAAAAGGCACTATATATTCAGTTCTGCATATCTATGGGTACTACATCAGTGGTTAAGGTAACAAGTAGTAAGGAAATAGTGAATAGTGTGAAACTTCAAAATTGTAATGTGTTAATATTGACGAGCATTTAAACTGGAATAAGTGCATTTTGGAACTCCTAAAACAACATAGTTCACACACTTTTGCAATTAGAAACATTTCAAATCTCGGGGAGAGGCAAATCAGTAACATGTTATATACCCCATATTTTCATTCAGTGACATCATATGGGATAATGTTCTGAGGCAATTCGTCTTTAAAAACGAAACACTTCATTGTTCAAAAACCTACTGTATGTATGATATGTGGTGGTCACCCATGATCATCTTGCAGTCATCTGTTTAAGGAGTTGAGCATTCTGAGCATTCCGACAGACAGTAAAGTAAAATTCGAAAACAATCTGAAAAAGTTTCTTGTTGACACTTCCGTTCAGTCAAAGAATTTCTATATAATTGGTAAAAGTTGGTGGACAGGAGTTACTAGCTTAAATCTGTAAATTTTATAGTTATAAATGATTAGCATGTAGCCATGTTTACAAATTAATTTGAGATGTGTATGTGAAATGACTGTTTACAGATCATTACCATTTGTTGTACAGAATGATCCATGGAACATAAATCTAACTTACTAACTAATTTGTTCTAAGGTTCAGTTTTATTCACGAAATCCCTTATGAATTTACGATACCGGTTGCTCAAAGCGACGAACGACTGCATCTGCTTGTCAAATGTGCTGACTTAACCTACTAAAAGCATCCTCCAATCGTCTCACACGTTCTGGTTTAACCGAAGAATGCACTATTAAGTCATTCAAATAGATCATGTATGGGCCTTAGGATTTAATCCTCTTAAAACGCCGTCCAATAACCCCTGAAAAGTAGCTGGAGCGATTTCCAAACCGAATGACATCCGCTTCTATTGATAATGTCCGCCGCATGATGCGGTAAACGCTGTCTTTGGCCTATGCTCAAGTGCTACGTCCAACTGATGACAACTTTTGAGTTCCACTGCAGTAGAGCAACGACACTCAAAACTTATCCAAAATTTCCGTAAAATTTGCGATTGGATAAGCATCTACTATCTCAGAAAAAACATGTATTCCTTGGTTCCATACTATGATTTCTTAGGGATGATTACGACATATGTGCTTCAGAAACTGTTACTTCATTCTTGATCCCATCTCGTAGTTTCTGTTCCATGAACTTCTCTATTAATGTCTGTAAATGTCTCGCTGTACGAACTGTTTGCTGTAAACAGGTATAAAATCCCAATTGTGTACAGTGCTGAGTTACTAGAGTAGCTGGTAACACCCAATCTCTACAAAACAAGTTGATAAATTTCAATAATACAGTTTCCATATTTGCGCGATCACTGTCCTACAAGTGACACAGCTTCTTGCGTAATGGTTGCTGATGACTCCTATCCAAACCCAACCTATCGATGTATTCTTCTTTAGTATTGTCATTATACCTTTTTACAGATTAACTCCTCCTCTCTCAAAATTATTTACGCTAGCTGAAACCCTTTTACTATCCAATCCACTAACATTACTCAGCGAGCCGCGCTTCTGCATACAATACAATGTGAAACATCCAACTCTTCATTACACGAGTGAGATTTAACTAGGTTCTGGACTTTGGGATTTAGTAGAAGAGCCGATGTGATCATCAGAATAAAATTCTTTGAGTCGCCTGTTCTATTTGGAAAGGGACTGATAAGTGCGGTTAGCGCTGGATCAAAAGGAGAAGAAACTACCTCCAACTCTGCGTATTTTCCCCCGACAGGCTGTGAACCTGAAAGGTTTCCAAGGCCACAAATCTACGAAGAAGGTCCTCAAGCTCGTACTTTTGGTAAAACGTTATTCTTTTAACATCCGCAATTGCTTTGTTATAGCAGCAACAGATTCTGTTGTAATAGCAACACTTGTTTTCTCCACTACCAGTACCAGAAACACAAATAACTCACTAATACACTACTAAAGAATAACCTTATAAGTTACCTATTCTCATGTGTCGTCACCCATCTATAGTTTGCACTATCGAGAGCCAAATGATCAACACGTGTACATGTAAAAAATGTGCCTGCTACAGCCTTAGTGCGTGGCAATTCGGCTCTGCAAAATTGCAAAACAAACAATGATAAGTTCACGGATTCACATGAATTCGCAAACGTAACCTTATCATATTCCATCCAGTACTCGACGTTGTGGGTCTCTTAACTGAGAAAAAATACTGAATTAAACATAAACAAAGTGTGGTTCAACGCACCCCATTGTAATGAGCCAATGCTAGTGAACTGGAGATGTGACGAGTACCACTGTTCGGATGTAATTTACTAAATTACCAGTCTTACTGCCCGACTCCAAGAGACATTGTTTGGGCTAAAGTGTTACCGAACAATCACTGCTCTCGGCAAACTCTACGGTTTGTATGCTGGAAGAACACTTTCCCAGACAACCCGCGTCGTAAAGCGTAACGACTACTTTATGACACCACTGTAACAACTGGGCCTATTCCAGACCTCTGGGCCTCACGATGGGTGAGATGGTGAGGGAGAGGGCAAATTTACGCTGGGCCGTATACTCAAACGATTGTAGTATTGACAGATGTTTATTAAAGCAGCCTTATACCACATTCCAGCTGTCTTCACAGACGCGCTCTGTGCTTCCAAACACGGCCGATCGAGGAATACGTCGACGCCCCTTCCCGTTGGTGACGTCTGTTGACCTGAGCCATGTGTGGCAGCTACCGTGATGCTGAGGGTATGAGTCAGTCATTGGGCAGGTAGTCAACCGACCTTCATGAAGAAGGGTGTATTGTGGTTACTCTGAAATTCAAAAGCACATCATTCTGTTTTTGTTCAAACTCAGACAGAACGGCGGCGCTACTCAGTGCTTTGAGCAACGAAGTTCGATTATTGTCAAGCTTATAGCTATGCTTCTGATGTAGACCTATCGGAGCGTGATGAGTAGGTTTTCTTTATATTACTTGTTCCGTTGGCTTTTTCTAGCTCGCTGCCTACTGAGCACGGGTCGCTATACCGAGTTAAATTTGCGAAGTATGAGTTTCTTGGTAGCACGTACGTTCCCGAGTAATAAAATATTACTTCACTCTTGGTCACACTGTTCCATGCGCTCGGCCGTTGACGAGTGTCGTGAACGCCCCTCTGCCTGGACTGTTTTATCATAGTGGTAACAATACCGTCGATTGGCTTACTTAGTTATCACAAAGGACAGGCAGACCACTACTGCCTGCAGGCGGTAGGAAAAAAATTCTAACAGTTCACAAATCCCAAGTCGAACATTTAAGGAGCGCAACAGCACAAAGTGTACTACACATTTTGAAAAAAAAAAATGGGGCAGGAAAGAGAATGTAAGTGTCGGACCCAAGAAAACTGATGTAGCACCATTTATGAAGAAGAAAATTCATCACATAGATCGTACACTGGATTGTAAAGCTTCTTGATGAAACTCTACGAGTAGAGGGATGCGAAACTATCATGGGTCCCTCACATAAAGAATAAACATTTATGGGCAAAAAGCACTCACTACTGTAATAAGACCTATGACAACTGATGGAGCTAAAGTATGTAGGAATAAAGTAGAGGGTGGTTGTTAGGGAGCTTAGTAAGGTACAGACATTGGACTGTTTAGCTGTAAAAGGAGGAATCAGCAGCACACCCACTGCTGGTATGGAGACCATGCTGGACATGCCACCATTGCATCTCTTGGTTGCTATGGAGACAGCGGCAGGGACATACAGTTAACAGATTAGAATTAACTTGATTCCTTTAGCATAACGATAACTTCACATCAGTATAACGAGTGTGATAAATATAGGAACTGTCTGTGAAATGACGACTGACCATACAATAACATTTTGAAATTTCATCAACCTTTCGCTATATCAGCTGCAAGTAGGGAGCAGTCGAAGAATGAACCACAATACCTTCCAGGAGACATAATCTGGTCTGCTGGAAGGTCGAATGCGTACACTAAGAAGAATCGCTTCTCGGCTTTTGGCAAGATCAATGTGTAGTCTTCTTTATTAATAAATTTATTTATTCTATTGACGTAAAATAGATCTACCCTAATGAAACAAATAACCTGAAAAGGGATTATTCTGCAACAAGGTCCTAGTAATACTAGGTGCCTTGTTGCTGCAGAAAACAGGATTAGATAATATCTATTTTAAGAAGAACTGCTAACGCTGTACAGCAAGTCCTTTTCAGGAAAGTTGCGCAACCGGAAGTGAATTTTCCAGCAACAAACAGACAAGTAAAATAATAGACGGAGAAAAATTCTAAGTACCACAACAGTGGACAACATTACGTACTTTACTACTGTGTGGGACTTAGAATTTTTCACCGTTCTGTATTATTACTTATCCTGTGTTGCTGGAAAATTCACTTCCGGCAATGTTATTCTTATGGAGATTTGACTGCTGATACGCAATAATTACAGAAAAATAACTTCCGGTTCTTAATGAGCGCTGATAAGGACTTCCGTCCTCTTTCTATGCAATGAAAGTTTCTTCTTCCTCCAGTTTGGGTAACGGATGGCTAACTGTAGCTTTCGTTGCTTGTAACAACGCAGGAAGAGCCGGTTTGGAATCCTTTGAAACTCGGGAAATCTTAGCTTACCGAACTATAACGGTTTCTGAGATTATTATTGCTAGTGAGGGTTCTTATCTATTTCCGCACGGGAGTTTGTCTTTGTCTTGTCGTAGACATTGTAATATAAATTCTGATTGCAGCGTTCACTTATGGCTGAAGGCTAGTGGTCCTTCTTCTTTGGAAGATTGTCGCATTGTGGGTGATTGTACTCTGTATAATCATTGAAAGCAGTTGTCATTAAACGGCCCTTTTAAGGGCCACAAATACTACAAATTTTGATCTTGCCAAAAGCCGAGAAGCGATTCTTCTTAGTGTTGTAGCTCTCTGGGGCACTCTGGGATGCTCTCTGTGTCACCCTGGGAAGCTCAATAGATGTCGAGCACAGTCTCTGATTGGTTGATGTGTTTATGGCGCGCGATTGAAATTGCGTTGGGGCAACACGGTCTCAAGTATTACTTAGACCTGCGTTGCTGGAAAATTCACTTCCGGTTGCGCAATCGCGCTGATAAGAGTCCACATCCGCTGCGTGCGCCAGGACTGATGCTATAAATAGCACACTGTCATGTCTAGCGCATTCGCTCGGTTTGAGTGAATAGCCACTGAGGCACTGCTTCTTACAATGATGCGTAAACGTTGTTTTCGTCGTCGCCGGCGAATGCTGGTTTACAAATCACTCGTCAATTTACGGGGCACAGCGTAGAATAGAGAGAGCAGTCTCTCGAGGGAAGATGGCCGCAGGTGAAATTACCCGCTATCGTGGTTTACAAGGAGGAGCATTTCCGTAGGTGCTGCAAAGATCGTACCACCTATTTGTGTAAGGTGATCATGTCATTTTGATTTTTGTATACGCACGTTAGAGAGAGAGAAATTTACGTTAAACAATGTTTGGTCTTGTCGTGGCAAAGTGTTTGCCTCTGCGCGTTCTGCTACTTTATTTGCAGTAGGGTAGGCGAGGGACGTATTTCGTAGTGCTGTGTGAACCATGTCGTTTGGCACGGTTTCTGTTTTTCCCTTGGTTTACTCCTGTTTGGAGTTTCTCCTAGGGGACGTTGTGAAGCCTTCGCTAGTGCGCTGCCAGCGCGCCCAGTGGGAGGAGCCGCGGTGTGCCGTGCCGAGGGCGGAGGAGGCAGTTCAGAAGAGTGTTCAGCCTTGGACGACCGTTCTGCAGCGGGACGCTCAGTCCCTCTATGCTAAATCTGGGTGAGCCCAAAACCCCGGGCTGTGAGGATGCAAGAGGCCGTAAATGTGTGGACAACGTTTATTTTCCGTTCATGGGCTGGGGAAGCTATGAAGTCCGTCTGCGGCTGCTAATAACCTCCAGAAGGTGGCGTCGCCACTGAAAGTAAGATTTTTCATCTAGTTAGTGCAACGGTCGTCGTCTGGAGGGGCCAAACTCCTGGTGTTGTGGTAGCTATTAATAACTGTGTGGCAACGTTTCTCTGCTTTGAGTTTGTGATCGGAAATTGCCTTGCGTGTGTGTTACTGCCCCTTGCATGATCGTGTATTTGAACGCCATGCTGACTTAAGGCGCGCGTAGAAAAGAAAGAAAAAAAATTTTTTTTCGCTGTGGTCTTTCTGCAAGCCGTTATTTTACCATGGACGGCGTAGATCACTGTTTGTATAAGCACGTTGTAAGATGTTAAATAACCGTGTACTGTCTGGCGGAAAGAGAGAGTGGACTGCTGCTAATTAATTTTATGGATGTCTGAAATGCGAGATTATGTTAATGGTCGCTAATATCTGTTGTGTTTTAGTGTGTAGGCATGTTTAAGTATAGTCGTTGTTATTGTGTGTATATTCCTGTGTTAAGGAGTTTAGTCCCCATAGCATTTAAGTGCTCTATTTAGTTATATGTAAGGTATTGCTAGAGTTTCTATTTGGTAATCCGCCTAGCCACCACTGATGTCGGTTGCTCGATCTGTCTGAAATGGTGGGCCTATTGGGTAGAGACCGTTGTTGACTTGCTCTCCTTAGCTCCGAAGTCCCGTGTTGATACTACGGCGGTAGTGCTGCTGGAATCTCATTTGCAGAAGTTATCAGTTCTTGTGAGCACAAATAAAGCTGCCTTTTTCTCTGTAATTTTTGTCCGCTAGCCAGCAAGCTTTGATTAATGATTAAAAATCGCCAGCTGGTCTTCGTCCAACCTAGTGCCTCGTGTTAGACGAGTTCCCTTTCCAGTTCGGGTAAATGTTTCCTCGTCCTGGTGGAGCCATCCTCTTTCCCGAGCCACGCTGGGGTAAGAGTTGCCCGAGTGTCTATTGCCGCTCAATGTTCTAGGAAAATGAGATAAGATGTTATTTATCTACTCTACCATTTTGCCCAAGAAAGGCGAATTAGAGTAGTTCTGGATAATCTAAGTTTTTTACATTATTAAGGTAGTTCTAGGTTAGGAGAAATTGCTGTTTGGTAAAATTTAGCCTTCTGAGTCGGTAATACGGCGTATTCCACGATCCAACATTGTTATAGGACTGAAAGATTTGGTTTTGATTCATTTGCTTAGACGTGCCTTAATTATTTGCTATTGATGTTAATTGCTTTAAATGAATCTTCTTTAATTTGTGTTTATAATTCGGTGTAACATTTAATGTACGTCCTATCATCCCCTATGTCACCTACTGACTTCATTCAGAGACTGAAAAGGTGATCCTTGCTCAAGTTTATTGGACTTTATAAACCGTTGATCTTTATCGTTTATGATCTTAAAAATATGTTTGTTAAAAAGGAACAGTGTGCGATTTGCAGGGGATTTGGGGGGGGGGGGTTTCTCCCTCTCTGCATCAAACCATCCCCTCTTCTGGTTTCAGTTTATCCATCCCAACCTGGGATGTTTATTTCCCACGCACTGAAGTAAAACTTTACATATAATTTAAATTTGTGGAGCCGAACACTGAAAGTTTTTAATACAGTCTTACTATTAATACTATTAATATGTATCCTTATTAATTTTGAAAAACCGTTATCTAGTAGTTATTTTTGTTGTCTTCAGTCCAGATACTGATTTGATGCAGCTCTCCATGCATGTAGTAGTTAAGCATTTCAAAACGTTTAGAACTAAATCATCATCATCATGTTGTCATTATTGCTTTCGTCTAAGGTGCGTCATCCGTTTACTTGCGAGCTTGTATCATGATGGACGAAAGTACAACGGTTTCCAATAAAACTTGTTTAATAATATATATACGTTTGTCCTTTGAGGGAGTTGCTTGCGATTATTTTTTTGACATTGTTGAATTAGAGTGTGCGACAGAAGAATGCAATTTCAGCACACTGTTAGCAGCTCTTGAAAAGTATGGTATTACAAATGATGAACTAAAACACCACCTTGTAGGTGTCGCAACAGATGGTGGCTCAACAATGCTTGCACCTTACAAAGGCGTAGCCGCTCTACTGCGTAGTCATTTACAAAAGGATTTAACTGTTGTTCATTGTATGAACCACAAAATGAAATTACCTGTCCACGATGTTATTAATGATGTAGCAGATGTATACCATATACAGTTTTTTTTTTTTGGATTCCTTATATTCTGTGTTTTCTCGAAGTCCCAAAAATCAGAGGCTACTACATAGTGTTTCACAAGAATTATCCTCGCAGCTATTGAAACTAGGCCGTATTTTTCGCGTACGTTGGGTTGCTTCCTCATTTAATGCTCTTCGAGCTTTTCTTGAAAGTCACAGTTCTCTTGTCCATCTTTTTGAAAAACTGAGACATGATGGTTCCTGATCAACTCAGGAGAGATCTAAATTTGAAGGTTTACTAAAACATCTCACAAAGTGGCTTTTCTGATAGTGCATACGCGTGAATAGTGAGTTTCGGCATTAACATCTATTTATAAATAACTGTTTAACCATGGGTAACGCCACGGTCCAAGCTAGTAACATATATAATTATACTAAACCCCTAAGACATCCCCCCCCCACTGGTTAGAGCACAAATCGCACACTGAAAAGGAAGAATCTTAGATTTCTGTTGTTTATTAAGTAATTCTTAAGTTATATAGCAAATATTACGAGTTCAAATATTCTCTCATTGTTACAGTTCCTTGTTCTGTGGTTTGCACTGAAGGGTGTGACAATAAATGCAAAACCTAAAGTGAAGCGTTGGGGCGAATTAATCCTTCCCCTTATCATTACCTTTAAAGATAACTGTTTGTCACTTGTTTTTGAAATTGGTTGGGAGAATAGTTTATTGATTGACCCCGTAGAAAGAGTACATCACTGTGTTGACTTGTGATTGTATATTTTAGATGAAGAAAGATGCAATGAAAAGGACAACAAGGATCAGTACGATGTATATGTTGAAAGTTGAAAGGGGTATAAATTTTGGATCACGATTTTTTTTGTTTTGAAAGTGAAGGAGTCTGATATACGACTACAGCACTGCGCACCTAATTTGTAGAAATGATTATTGCCAGATAGTTAACTTCGTTCACTTGCCCAGTGCTGAGAGGAAGACCAGCCCACTTCCCTCATCATGACTTAACATTACAACTGATTATTTTCATTTTTATAGAAATTCTCTGCAAATTTTGTACCGTTTTGAATCGTTGTTCACATTACACCATGCGGAGGTAACAGTTTGATTGAAGTTTGGAAATTTTATACAGAATCGGAAATCTAGCTTAGCTGCTGTCTGTTTGCCGTTTGATGTTGTGCTTACGAGTAATCTGCGACAGTGTCCTCATAGGACGCAAGATAAGTGTAATTTTTTTTTAGAGTGGAGGGTAAAGTAGGGCTAAATTACACGCAGAAAGAGAAATACAGTAGGATTGTTACTCATGTATTCAGATTGCTAACCAGCAGTGAAATATCTATCAGCCTCTGGAACTAGATGAAAGATTATCGCAGAATGCTACGAAGGCCTTCGGAGACTAGGGGAAAGGAACAGTGTGAAATTACGAGGGGTACCTGGTCACTCAGGAATTAATGGCAATGAACAAGCTAATAGAATGACCAGGACAAGCGCGATGTGTCGATTTATTGGACCGAAGCCTGTCATAACCTAAGGCAATGGAACAATCAAAACTACATAGCTGAATCAGGAGGCAGCACGTAGAATATTGAACTAAGACCCAAAATCAAAAACATGGCAAGCCAATGTTGGCGATCTATATTTCAAGAGAAGTGCTATAATAAGGAACTCGAACAGGAAACAGATCACATTCGTGATAGAACTCATGACTGGCACTAGAACTTCATAAAACATCAGCACGCGATGGATAAGGAAGAAATAGCTCACTAAGTGTGGACTACGTGGTGAGGGGGATGAAACTGCACCACATCAAATCTTCTACTCTGAAGCTTTAGCGGCTAAAAGACACAGATTATTCGACCTGACAGAGCCTGAGGAAATTGCGTGTAATAAGGACCGAGTAAAGAGTCTTCTACCTCTTCTTAATGATACGTGTTTGCTTTACTAGAACCACAGGGGGCGAAACAGCAGAATGAATTCGGTTTCCGTCGGTACAGCAGTGGGCTAAGACCATTATTGTTTTTATCTCCCTGCATTAAACATATCAGATTGGTCTCAACATGAGCCTCTTCGTCATTTTGCTTAACATTTAACTTAATGTACGTACCTCTGGCAGCTCAAATCTGGGCGCAAACTGTAAACTACATAAAAAAGACTGAGCAGTTGAGTGCGTCTATAGTGGCGAGAAGGTATATTATCTTTCTTTCACTTCACATTTTACAAACATTTTGGTAATTCTCAGAGCATGACCACACATATTCAATACATCTAAGTGCAAAAAATGGTTCAAATGACTCTGAGCACTATGGGACTTAACATCGGAGGTCATCAGTCCCCTAGAACTTAGAACTACTTAAACCTAACTAACCTGAGGACATCACACAAATCCATGCCCGAGGCAGGATTCGAACCAGCGAGCATAGCGGTCGCGCGGTTCCAGACGGCCAACCCGGCCGGCCCATCTATGTGCAAAATGTCAGTGAATACATCCTTTCCTCATCCAACCTGATGAAGGAAAGCATGAATGAGAGTGTACAAGACATATTTCAATATCTAGCTGTGTGAGAGTAAAAGTAATCTGCCAGTGTGGCTGAATAGCCATACCCATACAGCACATATCAGGTAGCAAAGAGGTTGTGCGCTGCTCGTGGTCTAGTGGTAGATCAGTTAAAGCCGCGCTAGCGAGTGGACGTCGTTTACTGCTGCTCTGCAATTCCGTGTTTATATCGCTGTATCCGTCCGTTAATCCCCGCGTTCGCTCATATTCCTTGTGATCTGATTGCTCCTTCTGGTCGTGCTGATGCTAATTGGAATTATGGGTGTTTAGCCGAAATTTAGTCGCTCGATTAACCATAGCTACAAACCTCTGGAAGAATACTCTGGCAATTGCTTTTGACAAGGTGTCACGTCCTGTTCAGCCGACATATCTGGAAATAGATGACTGGATGACACAGGTAATTGCCGGTCTGTGTGGCCGAGCGGTTCTAGGCGCTTCAGTCTGGAACCACGCGACCGCTACGATCGCAGGTTCGAATCCTGCCTCGGGCAGGATGTGTGATATCCTTAGGTTAGTTAGGCTTAAGTAGCTCTACGTTCGAGGGTATTGATGACCTCAGATGTTAAGTCCCATATTGCTCAGAGCCACTTGAATCATTTTTGAACACAGGTCTTTGGTCTCAACTCTGAAACCGCCCATACCTGGCAACTGGTTCAGAAAAATACTGTGTTTATGTCAAGTTATTCAGGACTGCGACTGTTGATGAAGTGTGACGAAAGTGGAGGTATGAAGTAGAAATGGTAATAAAAGTAATGTTTCCATCTATACAGCTGACATTGATTACAAAACCGTGTCTTGAATCTTCCCATTGAAACTGAAAATGATAAGATTAAGGAAGCTCTTTGAAACTATGGGGACGTCAAATCATTTGCAAATGAAAGACGGTCGCTTCATTTTAAAATGCAATGTTTCACCGTGGTCCGTTGTGTAGAGATGGACGTCAAGACAAATATTCCGTCTCACATAACGGTTTGTGGGTATGAGGCGCAAATTGTTTGTACAGGAAGCTACATGTAATATATGTAACGAAACCGGCCACTTCAGACAGGAATGTCACCGGCGAACTGTTGTTCATCATCATCATCATCATTATCATTTAAAACTGATTATGCTTTCATCGTTCAGTCTGGAGCTGTTGTTCTTAAAAGTCATTTGATACGGCGTCAGAACCATACCTTTAATGATCTGTTACCAAAGAATAGCTCGGATAAACTGGTTGAGAATGTTATAGCAGCAGGCCAAGTTGATGTCCACCTTCACAATAACAGTCAATCAATCCCGTTAACAACAAAGGTAAAGATTGTTACCACTACTCGTGAAACTGAGATGCAACCGAAAACCGACCTGTGGAGACATCTGATAGTTGTTCAGAGGACGAGCGGTCCTGTACAACTCCCTCAGTCCTCAAGGTAAAACAGTGCGATGAGGAGGCAGAGGAACCGGAAGGCAGAATGAGAATGGAAACTGATGAATAGAAAGGTAAAAAACATACGATACCAGAAAATGAACGGGGTGTGGTCAGTGTTAATTTGCCAGAGACAACATGTGCAGTAACCGATTGCAAAAATCAGCAGCTATCTGTTGGTAAACAAATTCTGGGGGAGTTTGCAAAACTGCCGTCTCCATTGGTTTCCCTTGATCAGCAAGTAAGTGATATTAATAAATAACAAGGAAGTGGTGGCCAAAATGAAATAACGGTCAACACCGCAGGACAGACGCCAGCAACAGAAACTGAGAAAGCGTCTCCTGCTGCTCCAGATGAGCCGCGAAGTAAAATAATAACGCAACCAAATGTGAATGTAGCTCGTAACCAAGGGAAGCGAAAATCCGAAACGGGCGACCCAAGCCCAAAGAACGTTCGGTATGAAACAGTCCTACACAAATCACTGGAGGAAAAAACAGAAAGTTTAGAAAAATGGTTCAAATGGCTCTGAGCACTATGGGACTCAACATCTTAGGTCATAAGTCCCCTAGAACTTAGAACTACTTAAACCTAACTAACCTAAGGACATCACACACACCCATGCCCGAGGGAGGATTCGAACCTGCGACCGTAGCAGTCCCGCGGTTCCGGACTGCAGCGCCAGAACCGCTAGACCACCGCGGCCGGCTAGAAAGTTTAGAAGGAAATCAGTCTGCTAGCGGTACAACAGATAACCTCAGAAGTAGAAAAAAACGGGACGGTAACTAATAAACTGACTGAATTATTATTCGATTTTCATCCTTCCGAGAAAACTGTTAATAGTATAACTGAACCCTGAACCACAGGAAACTAAATTAGTTCATCAAAACAACTACACAGTGACAGCGCAAGAAGCAGTCCTATTCTGTGACCACTATAAACTTAAATAAAATTACGTCTAGTTGGAAACTATCGACACTTAAGGAATTTTTGTACGAATCAGCGATTGATAATGCCTAGTTACAAGGAGTTCTAATGTCTGGATTTAGTAATTCCCGGTTATGTCAGTTACATAAATGCCTCACGAAGCAAGTGTAGGAATAGCTGTTTTGGTGAGGGAAGAGATTCAGGAAGTTAGGTGGAACGACTGGAATCCGGAAGGGATAAAGGACTTGTATCTATGATGTGACAATCATCAATTCGTATGAACCTTCAGGAAGTTTTCACCGAGGTGACAGGGCACGTTATTTCAAAGATGAATTGTTGTACTTGTTAAGGAAAAATCCAAGACAGTAATTACTTGGAAGTGATTTTAATTGCGTTTTAAATCGAAAAGATCAGTTACCTAATTTTAATATCTCAAGTGAACTAAAACAGCTAGTTACTGGTTTAGAATTAAAGGATATACGGGAAATCAAATACCCGTCCATTGTTGAGTTCACTTATGTGACGGCCACATCTCGTAGCAGGATCGATAGGTTACATATTTCTAAAAATCTAGAAAATTTCGTGACAAAAGTAGAAACCATTCCTTCAGACCATTCAAGTGTCTTAGCTTGCATAAATATAACAAGACAGCCAGTTCACCGATTCAAGAATCAGTGGAATTTTAACATTTCCTTGTTAGTAAATCATTATTTAGAAGACCTGATTAAAGAAGCACGGGCAATATGCCTGCGTGCTCGTCGTAGATATGTCACTGCTATCGACTGGTGGGTTAAATAGGCGCAGCCAAAGTTGAGGAATGTTCTTGTTCAATACAGTGCCCAGAGCGCAAGAGAAATGAAATTCACTTTAGAGTATAACTATTCCATTTTGAGAGATCAATATGATGAAGTCTCTGCAGGTTCCTCACTTCGCATATCAGACATCAAAAAGTGAAAGCCAAGTTACTTAATACCAAGAGAGATCAAATTTAATTGGTTGAAAATAAAATCTAAGGGAAATTCGGTGTCAGAAAACGAAACTACTTCGCTATACTATTTAGTGAAGCATACGAAAAACGAAAGAAGGGCTTTTATTGATGAAATTCGAACAAAAAAGATACGTTTCTCAGAACCCAGCAGGATATCGTGGACCAAATTTATCGCTATTATTGCGAGCTATATTCTGTAAATCAAAGTAGTGATGTATACTTGGAAGAATTCCTTGACATCCTAGTCCCATAGCCTACAGAAGATGACAACGAAAATTTTCTCGAAGTAGACAGTGAAGGGAACGTGTGTGAGACTCTGTGCGCCTCGCCACCAAAAAAATACCCAAGCCGGATGGTCTGCCAGCAGAGTTTTACATCCGATACTGACCAATAGTGGGTGCGAAAATCACGGACATTGTAAATGAGGCTATTGAGGGAATTACGATTCCGGTTGAGTTTAAGGAGAGTAAAATCATTCTTGCGCCAAAAAATAATGGAAACAAAGATTTAAATAATTTTCATCCAATTTCACTGCTGAATTCTGATTATAAACTAATAGCTAGAATGGTAAAGAAGAGAATTTAATGCCTTACAGATAAAATTATTAGGAAACGTCAGAACGTAGCGCAAGACAGAACCATTTTTCAAAATCTAACAGAATACAGAGATATCATTGCAATAACTTCTGTAACAAACTTAAAGTGTGTTGTATTTCTTTTAGGTTTTTATAATGCCTTCGATGTAGTAAGTCTTGAATATCTTCTACAGGCGTTGAAGAAAAAAGGATTTAACGACAGGGTCATACAGTTGATAGAGAACATAGCAACTGTAATAAATGTGAAAATAGCTGCGAATTGCCAACAATCCAGGCCGATACAATATAACGAGGTGTTCTTCAAGGGAGTCCTCTGTCCATGTCGCTTTTCGCCATTTCACTGGAACGTTTCCTCCGACATGTCCATGCTAGATTAAAAGGCTTAACATTATCAGGAAATAAAACAGCTATTAGAGCCTATGCTGACGATATAGTGGTCACCATTATAAAGGATAACGAAGAGCTAACAAGGCTAGCAACATACACTGGTACATACTGTAAAGTATCGGGAGCCAATGATAACGAAAGAAAAAGTAAGATGTTAAATCTCAGAGGTTTTGATAATATCAGCGTCAAGTGGGCAATATTAGTCCGACAACATAAAACCCTTGGGGTCACCCTGACAGTATGCCCCATGAAAATGACGGCTTCATATTGAAACGTTGGAGCAGATAAAGAGCAAGGAGGCATTATAGAGAATTTAACTCCATGTATGTTCCAAATTCAAAGAACAATGCATATCAACTCATGCATCCTTGATAAAGCTTATTATATTGTCCAGCTATTTCCTATACCGAGAGTGGTAGAGAGGAGAATAATGTCCAAAATCACAAAATTTTTGTGGAAAGGTGTAGTTTTCAGAGTATCTGCTAAAGTAGCCAAATTAAATTCCAAAAATGGTGGACTAGGTTTAACTGATATCACGGATAAAGCCTCTACAGCTTTTACGAAAAGGCAAGTTAATGTAATAAGAGACTCGCGAGAAAGCATAACCCTCCAACTTTTCGAGATCTTTAAACCTCGAAGCCTGCTTCCCTCGATTGATGTGCAGAAAGTCAACAGTCGTTTACAGATTGTGAGGGTTTTCTATGTTGAGTTCATTTATGTAAGTGCCGAAATCAGACAGTCATGACACTTAACATCAAGAGCCACAATGCG
The DNA here is from genome assembly GCF_023898315.1 of Schistocerca nitens. Classification (NCBI taxonomy): domain Eukaryota; kingdom Metazoa; phylum Arthropoda; class Insecta; order Orthoptera; family Acrididae; genus Schistocerca; species Schistocerca nitens. The sequence goes on along the minus strand of NC_064620.1, from coordinate 193,116,942 downwards.
GGAACGAAAGAAAGCGAAAGATGGGACAAAGTAGAACGACAGTTTCCGAACATTGATTAGACTGAGATTTTTAAAAACATGAGTTCTAATATGCTCACGTCTAATATAAAAAAGTCATGGTGCAAGACAGTTAACAATGTAATTAGCACCAATGAAAGACTGTACGCATTCGGACTCTGTGAAAGAAATTTAGGTCAACAATTCCAAGAAGTTGACACACTAATTAGTAGATACGTTTCAGTGAACACATAGTGCGTAGTGGAGCGATCACTCTGTTGAAAAAACAATTCAAAAGCCACGATCGCTTAAATACTGTTTACTGGATAACCGGTTTCAACACACTGAAGATGCCTTCATCCGATCTGTGAAGATATAACATGACAGATTTGTGGGAGGGCGTACATCAGTTACACTATATACATTACTATTAGTACAGTATCACATACATGAATGTAGCATAACATTTATAAACCATCTGAAGCAAAGGCATTACGTATATTAGCGCCTTACAATACTCCATATGGCGCTAATGTGTATAATGCCATTGCTTCAGATGTTTCTTACTCTGTAATTGACGTACTTTATAGTATGTGTAGTATATATCGTACGCACAGCATGTATAGTACGTACAGCTAGTGTATGCGGAAGTGTTCTTTGCTTGGGTATTTGATTAGCAGTAAAAGTAAAGTTGTATTGTAGTAGTAATGAGTGGTTATACCATAGGACTGTGTTTACACTGCTTGGAAGGCGCTATCCAGAGGCCGGTTGTGAATCACTAGAATCGCAGCAGGTAAACCGGTGCGGAATAAGGCAGTGTGATACCGACCGGGATGTACCAAACAGTTTTATCTTGTGACTTCATTTTTACATAAGTGATGGAAAAGAATAACAATGAGAGCAGTTTTTTATTTTCTTGTGACAATGATTTTACATCAGCTAGTTTGCCTCAGGTATCGTTATAACCAAATGGTTTATAAACGTTAATAGACATTCAGGTGTGTGGTACTGTACTAATAGTAATGTATATAGTGTAACTCATGTAAGCCCTCACTCAAACCTGTCATGTTATATCTTCACAGATCCGATGACGGCACCTTCAGTGTGTTGAAACCGGTTATCCAGTAAACAGTATTTACGCGAACTTGGCTTCTGAATTATTTTTAAATTCGTAGATACACTTGCAGTGGTCACATGAATAGTTGTAAGTGGATCCAAGAGCAAATACCTCTGATTACAAGGACATACCCTGAGAGTATATCGCTGTCATTGATACACAGGCCTGAAGCACGCTTTTTCCCAGAGGCAGAAAAGAACACTGTGTACTGGTTGCTGGGAAATATTGTTAATTACGTCATTAAAAAACTAAGATCCGACACCACCATAAATTTCAAGGTACACATGCTGTGTGAAATCGACAAAATTAGACGGTATTCGAATCACAAGAAAAAGTTTGGTAGTATGTTAAATATTATATTTGATAGAATGGGCATTGAGTAATATAAAAAAGCAGACTGTGCTGACAGTGATGTATTATAGTTACTTTAAGGATATTATTTAAATTTTTAGTTTAAACTTTTGCTTGTATTTTTTCTACTTCATAAAGTAGTTTTTGAAATTTTACAAGATAATGTACATAACTTATGTGACAGTCAGATTGTGTGTCAAATAGTGTAAAAACACAGAACAATATAGCTGCATTTATAGTTTATAGTATTAATGTGAAAATTGACAGTTTTTAAGGAAATATCTTTATCGATTGTTTAAAACCATAATATTGTATCTAATATAATGCAATATTGCTTGGCTGCCAATTTACCCTGTTTATTTTTGCACTGTGATGTGTAAGTCAGTTTTCCAGTGAAATATGTAATATATAGGTCTGATCACTTCAGATAATTACCGTTCCATTCATGTCCAGAAAGTGTAGTTGGAATGCTAGTCAATTTTATAACGTCTCTTCTCCGCCATTGTCAGGTATTTAAGAGATTGTATAATACGATGCTTAAATTGTTTTTATGTGCGATGGGCATAAATGTTCCATATTCTGTGTAATTTTTAGTGACTTGTATATAATAGTTTGAAATGCTCATAGCTAGTCTGATTGAGCTAAGAAGATTGAAGATCAGTTTCTTCCCTTGACCTGTCTCTCACGGAGAAGATTTCCTTTTGAACATTAATATATTAAAATGATCCCAAGAACTTGCTGATATCCTTCATAAAGTGCTATTTATGCTTGTGTAAAGATTGGAACACGTGTAATTGAAATTGCAGTTTTTTATTTATTAACGTTTGAAGGAGTCTGAATGTCTTTAAAAAAAATTTCTTGGTATTCAGATTAATTCTTTCTGGTAATTTAGTCAGTATCGCAAACTTCTGTTGTATTGATTTAACATCAGCATAAATGCAGTGATCAAACTGTTTTTGATAAAATCATTTCCTATATAAATGTTAGCATGGTTAGTGCATGTAATTAGTATGTATTTGGAACGTGTAACATTGTTCGTTAAATAAATGTTTTAAAAAAATAAGTAGCTAGCGGTGGTGCCTCTGTATCACGGGGTCCCGAGTTCGATTCCCGGCCTGGTTGGGGATTTTCTCTTCCCAGGGACTGGGCGTTTGTGTTGTCCCTATCATTTCATCATCTTTTTTGAACGTGTCTGAAATTGGACTGTATAAAGATTGCGACATTATACGGGGGCTGATGTCTGATTAACTCTTTATCTTATTTTTGTAGATTTCAGCTCCAGGCAAAATTAACGTTTAGCTTTCACCGTTCATTGCTCGTTGAGCGGTATATGGATTTTTTTCCTTGCTAATTTCGGAATATTATGAACAGTTCCACTTATCCACCCTGTTCGAACACATGGCGCGTGATAAATCCTCTCAGTTCAGTCTGATTTAGTAAGTTGTTGAGCTCACAAGTATAGCGTAATTGAACAGGTTTCTGAAACTTCTCTAATTTCGATTTCGTTCATTTTCTAGTTCCCACGTGTCTTCGTTGTCTGAGCATGTGTTAAGTACGGATCTCAAAGCTTTACCTTCGCAGATCGTGTCTCACGGTAATATATCCTGTCCAATATGTTTAGCTATTCTGAATTTTACCACTCATATTATGCAGGATTTTTGTTTGTGACGACCAGGTGTTCGTGGATTGTGAGAAACGTTATATGTCACAGTTACTGATTCTTGGGGTTAAGGTTTCTAATTAGTCTCAGAACTTCTTCTACGGTGCAACTATTAACAGTTTACTCTTACTGATGTATTCTTGTTAACTTGCTTCGTGCACTCAAGCCATGGGGACGACCGTCGCCAACCTCGTGCATACTGATGGAGTTTTTCTGTATTCTTATAATTCTGCAGAATCTCTACTATATGTGTTTCTATATGCCTGAATGCCCCCCCCCCCCCCCATTAACCATGGACCTTGCCGTTGGTGGGGAGGCTTGCGTGCCTCAGCGATACAGATAGCCGTACCGTAGGTACAACCACAACGGAGGGGTATCTGTTGAGAGGCCAGACAAACGTGTGGTTCCTGAAGAGGGGCAGCAGCCTTTTCAGTAGTTGCAAGGGCAACAGTCTGGATGATTGACTGATCTGGCCTTGTAACAATAACCAAAACGGCCTTGCTGTGCTGGTACTGCGAACGGCTGAAAGCAAGGGGAAACTACGGCCGTAATTTTTCCCGAGGGCATGCAGCTTTACTGTATGATTAAATGATGATGGCGTCCTCTTGGGTAAAATATTCCGGAGGTAAAATAGTCCCCCATTCGGATCTCCGGGCGGGGACTACTCAAGAGGATGTCGTTATCAGGAGAAAGAAAACTGGCGTTCTATGGATCGGAGCGTGGAATGTCAGGTCCCTTAATCGGGCAGGTAGGTTAGAAAATTTGAAAAGGGAAATGGATAGGTTACAGTTAGATATAGTGGGAATTAGTGAAGTTCGGTGTCAGGAGGAACAAGACTTCTGGTCAGGTGACTACAGGGTTATAAACACAAAGTCAAATAGGGGTAATGCAGGAGTAGGTTTAATAATGAATAGGAACATAGGAACGCGGGTAAGCTACTACAAACAGTTTAGTGAACGCATTATTGTGGCCAAGATAGATACGAAGCCCACACCTACTACAGTAGTACAAGTTTATATGCCAACTAGCTCTGCAGATGACGAAGAAATTGAAGAAATGTATGATGAAATAAAAGAAATTATTCAGATAGTGAAGGGAGACAAAAATTTAATAGTCATGGGTGACTGGAATTCGAGTGTAGGGAAAGGGAGAGAAGGAAACGTAGTAGGTGAATATGGATTGGGGCTAAGAAATGAAAGAGGAAGCTGCCTGGTAGAATTTTGCACAGAGCACAACTTAATCATAGCTAATACTTTGTTTAAGAATCATGATAGAAGGTTGTATACGTGGAAGAACCCTGGAGATACTAAAAGGTATCAGATAGATTATATAATGGTAAGACAGAGATTTAGGAACCAGGTTTTAAATTGTAAGACATTTCCAGGGGCAGATGTGGACTCTGACCACAATCTATTGGTTATGACCTGTAGATTAAAACTGAAGAAACTGCAGAAAGGTGGGAATTTAAGGAGATGGGACCTGGATAAACTGAAAGAACCAGAGGTTGTAGAGAGTTTGAGGGAGAGCATAAGGGAACAATTGACAGGAATGGGGGAAAGAAATACAGTAGAAGAAGAATGGGTAGCTTTGAGGGATGAAGTAGTGAAGGCAGCAGAGGATCAAGTAGGTAAAAAGACAAGGGCTAGTAGTAATCCTTGGGTAACAGAAGAAATATTGAATTTAATTGATGAAATGAGAAAATATAAAAATGCAGTAAATGAAGCAGGCAAAAACGAATACAAACGTCTCAAAAATGAGATCGACAGGAAGTGCAAAATGGCTAAGCAGGGATGGCTAGAGGACAAATGTAAGGATGTAGAGGCTTATCTCACTAGGGGTAAGATAGATACTGCCTACAGGAAAATTAAAGAGGCCTTTGGAGATAAGAGAAACACTTGTATGAACATCAAGAGCTCAGATGGAAACCCAGTTCTAAGCAAAGAAGGGAAAGCAGAAAGGTGGAAGGAGTATATAGAGGGTCTATACAAGGGCGATGTACTTGAGGACAGGCCGGCCGAAGTGGCCGTGCGGTTAAAGGCGCTGCAGTCTGGAACCGCAAGACCGCTACGGTCGCAGGTTCGAATCCTGCCTCGGGCATGGATGTTTGTGATGTCCTTAGGTTAGTTAGGTTTAACTAGTTCTAAGTTCTAGGGGACTAATAACCTCAGCAGTTGAGTCCCATAGTGCTCAGAGCCATTTTACTTGAGGACAATATTATGGAAATGGAAGAGGATGTAGATGAAGATGAAATTGGAGATACGATACTGCGTGAAGAATTTGACAGAGCACTGAAAGACCTGAGTCGAAACAAGGCCCCCGGAGTAGACAACATCCCATTGGAACTACTGACGGCTTTGGGAGAGCCAGCCCTGACGAAACTCTACCATCTGGTAAGCAAGATGTATGAAACAGGCGAAATACCCTCAGACTTCAAGAAGAATATAATAATTCCAATTCCAAAGAAAGCAGGTGTTGACAGATGTGAGAATTACCGGACAATCAGTTTAATAAGACACAGCTGCAAAATACTAACACGAATTCTTTACAGACGAATGGAAAATCTAGTAGAAGCCGACCTCGGGGAAGATCAGTTTGGATTCCGTAGAAATACTGGAACACGTGAGGCAATACTGACCTTACGACTTATCTTAGAAGAAAGATTAAGGAAAGGCAAACCTACGTTTCTAGCATTTGTAGACTTAGAGAAAGCTTTTGACAATGTTGACTGGAATACTCTCTTTCAAATTCTAAAGGTGGCAGGGGTAAAATACAGGGAGCGAAAGGCTATTTACAATTTGTACAGAAACCAGATGGCAGTTATAAGAGTCGAGGGGCATGAAAGGGAAGCAGTGGTTGGGAAGGGAGTAAGACAGGGTTGTAGCCTCTCCCCGATGTTATTCAATCTGTATATTGAGCAAGCAGTAAAGGAAACAAAAGAAAAATTCGGAGTAGGTATTAAAATCCATGGAGAAGAAATAAAAACTTTGAGGTTGGCCGATGACATTGTAATTCTGTCAGAGACAGCAAAGGACTTGGAAGAGCAGTTGAACGGAATGGACAGTGTCTTGAAAGGAGGGTATAAGATGAACATCAACAAAAGCAAAACGAGGATAATGGAATGTAGTCGAATTAAGTCGGGTGATGTTGAAGGTATTAGATTAGGAAATGAGACACTTAAAGTAGTAAAGGAGTTTTGCTATTTGGGGAGCAAAATAACTGATGATGGTCGAAGTAGAGAGGATATAAAATGTAGACTGGCAATGGCAAGGAAAGCGTTTCTGAAGAAGAGAAATTTGTTAACATCGAGTATAGATTTAAGTGTCAGGAAGTCTTTTCTGAAAGTATTTGTATGGAGTGTAGCCATGTATGGAAGTGAAACATGGACGATAAATAGTTTGGACAAGAAGAGAATAGAAGCTTTCGAAATGTGGTGCTACAGAAGAATGCTGAAGATTAGATGGTAGATCACATAACTAATGAGGGGGTACTGAATAGGATTGGGGAGAAGAGGAGTTTGTGGCACAACTTGACCAGAAGAAGGGATCGGTTGGTAGGACATGTTCTGAGGCATCAAGGGATCACCAATTTAGTATTGGAGGGCAGCGTGGAGGGTAAAAATCGTAGGGGGAGACCAAGAGATGCATACACTAAGCAGATTCAGAAGGATGTAGGTTGCAGTAGGTACTGGGAGATGAAGAAGCTTGCACAGGATAGAGTAGCATGGAGAGCTGCATCAAACCAGTCTCAGGACTGAAGACCACAACAACACAACAACAACATGCCTGAATGTCGTCATTTAAAGATTCCTCTGACCTTTCCATAATTAATAATTAACGATAATTCGTGGTGGGATCTGCAAAACGCAGTTGTAAATGTAATTTTATAACTCATCCGAGAGCGTTATGAGCAACAGCCACAATCACAGATTTGTCAATCTTTCAGTTTATTGGTTTGTTCCGTTGTATCTCCAACAATTGTGATATTTTTACCAGAGCACGTGCATACGTATTCTCTCGCAAAACCTCCATTTTTATGTCCTACTGCTATTCGTTGTGCAAAAGGTAAATATGGCGAAGTTATTCATTTAATATTTATTCAAGTATCATAAATGTGCAGATCCAGCAACCCAGTTCCTTTAAATATCAAAGGTTTTTCTTTGCTGTACGCTGAAGAGCCACAGAAACTGGTACACCTGCTTAATATCCTGTACGGCGTCCGTGAGCACACAGAAATGCCGCTACATGACGTGACATGGTCTAGACTAATGTCTGAAGTAGCGCTTGAGGGGACTGACACTATGAATCCTGCAAGGCTTCACATAAATCGGTAACAGTAACAGGGGATAGAGATCTCTTCTGAACAGCACGTTGCAAGGCATCCCAGAATTACTCAAAAATATGCATGTCTTGGGACTTTAGTGTCAGCGGAAGTGTTCAAACTCAGAAGAATATTCCTGTAGCTACTCTGTAGCAATTCTGGACCTGTGGGGTGTCACATTGTCCTGCTAGAATTTCCCAAGTTTGTCGGGATTCACAATGGATATGGAGGGATGCAGGCCATCAGACAGGATGCTTACGTACGTGTCACCTGTCAGACATGTATCTAGACGTACAAGGGGTCCCACATCAGACCAACTGCAAACGCCCTACACCATTACAGAACTTTGAACTTCCACAAGTTTGAACAGTCCCCTGCTGACATGCAGGGTTCTTGGATTCATGATGTCATCTCCATAGCCGTACATGTCCATTAGCTCGATACAATTTGAAACGAGACTTGTCCGATCAGGCAACATGTTTCCAGACATCAACAGTTCAATGTCTGTGTTAACGACCAAGGCGAGGCGTAAAGCTTTGTATTAATATTTTACCGGATTCCTAATGTTCACGGTACACTCGTGAAATGGTCGTACGGGAAATTATCCATTTTATCGTTACCTCAGAGATGCTGTGTCCCGTCGCCTGTGCTCTGACAGTAACACCAAGCCCATACTCACAAAGGATGGCCTACCTCCGATCGGCCCTGAAATGTTAAACTTTATCCCGTAGGGTAGAGACCTGATCAGTGCGAGGGTGGGTATTTTGGTCGAAACAACGTCGTTGTAAAGATCAGGTCTGCATCCTTTGGTACTAAGTGCAGTTCGATTATTCGTACACTTATAGCTATCCTTCCGATGTAGACCTATAGGAGGATGACGAGTACTTTTTTCGTATAACCTGCCCCGTTAGCTTTTTCCAGTTCGTTGTCTACTGAGCAATGGTTGCTAGACCCAGTTAAATTAAGCAGTATGTGACTTGGTCTCATCTGGAGCGCCACATTAAGACGTTAGTAGCCGGTTGTCATCGGTGTCGGACCGCGAAACCTAGTAATGCCCTACAGCAAAGTCTGTTGTCTTTGGAACGAGAAAATTGTCCAATTACCTTTATATCGATTATGTGGGCCAGTTGCCACGTTTCAGTAGAGGAAATATGTGTATTTTGGTGGTAATTGATGCCTTTTCTCACTTTACTTGGCTTATTCCCAGTAGAAGTAGTTCTACCAACGTAACTATTTCTCACCTTACTGACATCTTTTCGATCGTTGGGCCTCCTAAGAGCCTGGTTAGTGATAATGTCCCTGCTTTTGTGTCAGATAAGTTTAAGGCCTTTTGTTTCGGGAATGGCATCAAGCACATAAACACAACACCGTATTACCCTCAGGGGTCCTTTGCTGAACGTGTGAATCGTAACCTAAAATCAGCTTTAATAATTTACCATCAAGTTAAACCGAGTAAGCGTTTAACACTGCATTTCATGAGGCATTGAAGACTACTCCAACCTCCCTCTTATTGGCCTATCCTATCAATTCGCCTTTGTCAAACTTATGGCGCATTCAAGACTTACTTCCAGAGCGGGTACCCCGGGGTCAATTAGAAGGAACTTCAATCGGGCACGTCTTAATATAGCGGCAGCCCATGGTCGTCAAGCCGTGGGGTACAACCGCAATAGGCGTCCTTATCAGGGGAAATCGGGGGATCAAGTCTATACTAAGAATGTTCAGGGTCGAGGAAGGATGGGGGGCCGACTAGGGAAGTTCACACCCCGCTTTATAGCTCCATGCACGGTGCTCCGTGTGTTGGGGCCGGTTAACCTGTTAGTCAGACATGATCAGACCGGTAGGGAGTATCCAGTCCATTTGAGCCAGGTGAAGTCTCTGAGTTCGGGCGCCAGTTGTAATTTGAGGGGAGGAGGTTGAGCCGTGGTCAAAGTTGCGATTTTGAAGAGCGCGCCGCAACGCGTAGTGTGAAGCAGTCGCCCTCCCTTTCTGGCGGTGGCACCGCTGTGGCAATCGCAGCTTTGGTGTCTCCCTCTGGTGGGAATGGGGAAAGGTTGCCTGTTCACGTGCATTTAAGGGGCGCTATGAGCTCGCCGGTCGGTCAGTTGGGGTCAGTCTCTCGTCGCCAGCTTGCTAGTCTGACTCTCGTCCGCTTTTGTTAGGCAGTAAGAGAACACAGAGAGTGGTAGCCCTGTCGGGGCTTAGTTCCTGCATCTGAGTCTGCGCGTTAGGCCGCCAGTCTGCTCAAGTATGCTCAGGCAATGGTCATTGGCGGTTGGAGCAATCGGTTGGTCCGTCGCGCACTGAGACACACGACGACTTATTCGTCTTGAGCGTCGGCGCATGTGAGGTAGCCACGTGAGTACAGTGGGCTGCGGCGTATAGCGAGGTGTAGTGACTTCGCGGTCAACACGAGAGCAACAGGAGTCAACCCACGACATCAGTCCGGCCGGTGCGAGCTGCGACGCCGTGAGACGGGAGATCGGCGCGCTTTCCTGCGTCCATTGAAGTGGCTGGCACCGAACGGTTCGGGAGAGCGATTTGGGGGTGCTACGCCAGGTCTTCTCCAGAAATCGCAGTTTATTAGAAGTTAAGTGATTGGTGATATGTTGTTTGATTTACTCTACTTGTTTTCTTGGTGAGGTCACCAGCCGTTTTGCTTTGGGTTGTTCGGTAATCTTCCTACCAATCTACCGTAAGTTAGTAACTGCGTCTGTCATGTTTGTCGAATTTGGTGTGTTAACGACTTTATTGCTGGGACTTTGGAAACTTTGATATTATTGCCTCTGATCTCGAGAGGCGGTATCTGTGTACTGTAGAGCATCTTAACTATTGTTTGGCAAACCTTGTAGAATTTTATATAAGATTGCATTTCATGGGCTTTTATTTAAATGATCATTTTAGTACATAAAGTTGCCTCCCTTTCATCGTAAGACTTTTCTTAGAAGCTAAAATCAAGTTGCACCTTCGGTGGCAAGGTTAATATTTTAATTGTTAGTGTTTTGTACCATTTCCATCTCTCCTACAGGGGGGTGCATAGTTTGTATGCGTGTGTAAATTGTTAAAACTCTTAGTTTAAAGTTATCTGGTGTGTTGCAGATTTGCACTAGTGAAGTCTTTCACAGGCTGTTGTGAGCGGCCGTAACTACGGGCGTGACGAAAGGGAGCGGCAAGGTTCTCTGCCCGGAAGCTCATACAGTCAAGACTTGTTTCTTTCTGCCTCTGAATAAATTGTAACTTTGATATTTAGAGGGTGCTTTCTGATCATAATTTGAAATATGTTTCTTTCAAAGAAATGCTTTTAGGCACTATAAAAAAGAATAAAACACCCATTTGTTAAAAGGAATTTGGTTATGATTTCATCAGTTACTCCCTGGAAACTACTTCCATGCTTACATAGTGTGATTAAATGTGTTAATGTTCTTGATGAATCGCTAGTAAATAAAATAAATTCTTAAGAATATTCCTTGAAAATAAATCACGGTTCATGCCCTTAGTCTTACAACATATACTCCTTTTCTCAGTTCATCACCTGACACCTTTCCCAATATCAGGCTTTTGTCTCATCCCCAGAATCTATGGTTCCTGTCTCTGTTTGTCCAGCAAGTTCCCAAAGAGCTCATGCACCTCAGAAAACACGATCGAAACCCATTTCGTGTCCAGTAAATCCTGTTACAACTGTTATTCCGTTGCGTGCTCCTGGAACATAAGACTAAGGCTTTCTGTGACCTGATTATTTGTTCCCTGGATGTGCCTGACAAGGAAGCGAAAGGTGGAAACATTCACAGTCCATCTCGAGCCCACCTCGCGATTTTTCCTGTCTTCCTGGATCTCGCGTGCACCCCAATCAAAGCCTGATGGTCTGTTTCGAGGACAAATGGCAAAGCTCCGAGTAGAACTTAAATTTTTCGAAGGCCAAAACCAAGAAGACCTCCCACTCACACGGAGTACTTCAGTTCCGCGTGAGACATGTATCTGGAACCGTAAGCTAAACGATCATTCGCCATCGTTTTTTTGGGGAAGGAGAGCAACTACGCTAGAATTAGAAGCACACGTTTAGGCAATGAAGGTTAGTTCAATATCCGGAACATTCAAAAGCGGCAAAATACTCAGAGATACTTTAAATGCGTCAAAGATCGCCTGCTGCGATTTCCCCATATGGAAACTCAACCCTTTCTTCCTCAAGCCATTTACTGTGGCTACTAATTGGACAAAATTCTAAACAAATTTTATGAAAAAATGTGAGATACTGATAAAGCGAGCTACTTCCTCCTTCTCTGAAGATCTTGTCTCCTTCCCTGATCTATTTTAACAACACTCGCTGACGGAAGCGCCTTTAGATCCAGATTTACCATAGAAGGTTTAACGGTCAAACCCACTTCCTGCATGACAACGAGGATTTTGGTGTACACTGATTTGAATTACACGTCACCCAAAACAGAGTCTACGGGAAATGATAGTACTGCCGCTTCGGTGTATAAACGAAAAGGAATACTGCCGAACTGGTACAGCTTCCAAACGGTGTCAAATCCTGTAGCATGTTTACAGTCCTCGGTGAGAGAAATCTTCTGGCAGGTCTTGTTCAAATTCAAGATGGTAATATACTGCGCCTCCTGCAAAGGAAATAGAACTGGTATGGAAGTCCGGGAGTGGTACAGATTTTAAAACGGCTTTTTGGTTAAGAATTCTATAATCAACTACCGATCGATAACTACCGGCTTGTCCCTTCGTTACCTGAAACATGGGCAACGCATACGGAGAGGTGGAAACCCGTTTCACGCCGACGCGAAGCCTCTCATTAATCAGCTGTCACAAAATCTTCATTTAGGGTAGCGCAACCGTTATGGAGGTTGGCAAACCAGAATATCGTCCATCAAGCCGATGTTATACTGAATCCTGGTGGTGACTCCGAGTTTGTTTGTCATCACGTCAGAAAACCGTACAAGTACTCCCAACAGAGCTTTGGCTTAGCACTTCCGCAAATGATTGACTTGAAACTATTATGTACCACGAGGCAATTCACCTTTTGGACAGGAAGACAAGCACACTGCTTAAAATCCCTACCAAGACTCAAATGGAATGAAATCTTCTTCTGGGCATAATTAAGAATTAATCCTCTTCGCTGCCTGAAATTACACCCTAATCACAAATTAACTGACAATTCTGCGGCTAATATCAATTCCACCGGCCACTGAAAATCCCATAAAGCCACGCTTCCCTGTAATCAACCTTTTAGATTCATCACTTGCCTGTTGGCAGTTCGACATTTCTGTAACGTTTCTCGCATGGGGGCTAGCTTATAAAATCCACTCTTTGGCCAGTACCAGTTATATTGATAAGACAAACTTTATTCCCAGAGTTTATTAGAGCGCAGACGGGTTCATGATTGTCGTATCCGGACACAAAAGGTAGGTACGGACTAGTTACCATCCTGATTCACTTACACCGCTTGGATCGTGAACGACTCCCAGGGTATCAAAGTCTTTGGCGTCAGCTGTTCGGACGTCCATCGCTCTGTATGGGTCACTGGACCATAAAATGACCGGTATCGTCACACCGAAAAGAATCTTTAGTATTCTCAGGATTCGTCTTATTGCCACTTTCTATCTGAATATTACCAGTATGTTCCCCTGTTGATGATGTTTCAAAAATGCTTCTCGTATCGGCAAATGTATGCTCTTGATTTTAAAGAACAATTCACTAACCGGTAAAAAGTGATAAACCTCAGTAAAACACAAAATCATTCGTGACTTACCTTCTCGACTGTTTCCCCACTCAGTCACAGCCAATATCAATATAGCGACTGCAATTCTAATCTCCTCAGAATAATATTGGAGAGTTCCGCCACAGGCATCGACGAGTAGAAAGTATTTATACAGCAGTTTGCCCCTAACTCGCGACTATTAACTTCCTCACACAACCTATCTCTCTAAGTCATCGAACATTATCTGAACCTCTACTACCTCAGCCACACTCTTACGTAACAAACCTCTAGTCACCAGATACGTCAACTGAAGTATCACTGATGTGGAACGTTAATGCATTCGCGAGTTTCTCAGAACGTTCCAACAATCACAAAACTTCTCCCACTTGAGGTAATTCATCTACCGCCTTTCATCCCTGACATATTAACTCTTTATCGGCGGCTACGGACCTGGTCTGTACGAGGACGTCGATTTGACCCATTTTGGGGTGATAGTAAACTCCATAAATTTGCCTAATCCAAGTTTGACGATACCTTGTGTGCCCTTGCCTTTTAATTGATGAAGTATTTCGGTGAGCTTGTTAAGATAAACTTCGTGCTTGTCGCCCTAGCATCGTGGTAGTCCAGCCAGGTTCCCCTCAACTGTATCGCTGTACGTGTTGCCTGTCGCGGCTCATTTCAAAATAACTGATGCTCATTACATTGGTGAAGATTTTTTTTCAATAGGTGCTGCTCTTTTCATTTAAATTATTATCGCCAACTACTGATGAAAAAATTATGGAGATTGATGTTCTGTCGTGTCTCCTATTTAAAAGCAGTGCGGTTTATCTTAAAGGGAGCTACCGTTTTCATTGCAGTTATTCCGTACCAGATTTGTTAGATCTTTTTTGGGCATTTAAAGTTTGTCTGGTCTCCCAATAAAAATATGGAGATTCATTTTAACAAAAGCTACTATTTTCAGGGTCGTCATTAAGGGCGTTCATATAGTAAAATAATTTCGGAGCATTGAAGCCTTGTCTTCTCGCCTTTTACTGTAATTCTGGTGTTACTGTAATAATGGTGTTACTGTAATTATGGTGATACTGTAATTCTGGTGTTACTGTAATTCTGGTTTTACAGAGGACTGTATAGCCTATTGCAATTCTGAGTTGCGCCTACAGATAGTTTGCTTACCATCATGTGTAGCCATTGGGCAGATGTTTTTACCAATTAATGTCGGCTTACAAGTTGTTACGTACCAGAATTTGTCCTTACTTTGCTGTAAAAGGAGTGGACTGTTATGAGTTCTTAAGATTAGTTTTGAGTCTGTTGTAGTTGACCTTGTATGGGATTCGCCCACATAATAGTATGGTCGTGCATGGCAGTTCTGCACCATCGATCTTGTCTGTTGCATTATCACCGCCTAAGCGGGGTGTGAATCGTATTTATATAGCTTAGTCTTATTCTAAACTTACGTCACCAACGGGCGTAACGCATTTGTTGTGTGTTTACTTCTAGTTTACTGTGAATTTTAATAGCATTTTTTAAATTCTATATTCAAAGTCACGTTAAAGAAATTTGAAGTCTATAAAAAAGGTAATTTTTGATAATTGCAAAAGTATTATAAACAAAAGATAGGTTTAGGTAATATGGGAAAGTTTTTCTTGTTAAGAATTCGGTAAAATTTTAGTTTTTTCGAAGAATTATGGGCAAAAGAATTTGTGTTAATGTTCTACTGAATAAAACGGCGTTGGTGTTGTCAACGGCGAATGCTCTTCATTCTTGTCTGGCCCAGTCGCAACATTCAACAGCGAATTAGGCTGGTTGAAGGGTCCGCAAGACAACCTAATATCCATGCTGTGCAGACAGTAAAGTTGAGCAGTTGAGCATAATGATAAGGCCTGTGGCCTCGGGATACTCATAATATATTAATATTTTTGGCTGTACATACTTTGCTTGTACTTTTTGTGTATTTTTTAATTCATCTACTTACACTAATTAAATGTCGCCACGTAGTTCAGTGCTGTTACTTATGAGTCTGTAGGATCGTTTCTGTGTACGTCAACTCTTCTAGTTTTCAGAATATGGTGTGTGTGAATATTATCCTTATTGAATGTTCAACAGTCCCACTACTGAGTACATCACTTGCTGCGTTCCTGGTTACAACATCTAACGGATTTATTTCTGCCTTTACGATAAATGAATGTAAATGGACCGAATTCATTGTGTACGTCACTAGTCTTGAGTAACACTGGAAGTTTCGCTCGACACTTCCGAACCAGAAACTACAATTACTAATGGTTGATTAAAAAATGTGACTCTTGTAACCGTTAGGCACCATGTAATATCAGAAACTATCATTAGTTGCGTGTATGAAACATTAATTTTCTCGAGGTGTAGAATCAAATCACTAAATTAGAGAGGACAGCAATGGAGTTTTAAGCGAATCGTTGCCCGCTTTAGTTCCTCGCACGTTTCAGTCGATGTTCAGTTTGATCGTCCTCTGTTTTCACTTCTTTTCTGTGGTAAGCATTCAAGCGAATGACGCGCTTTCACTCACAGCTGTATTATAATGTTATATGGCTGTTTCATTTCCGTTAGGTCAGGAAAAAGGCATTTATGTAAAAATACAACTGCAATAAGCATCAATGCAGACAGGCGAAATGGACTACGTGTGTAATTTGTTTGACAGTTGGTCGTGAACCAAATGAACTCACTATTATTTGTTATTTGTCATGATGAAGAAGGATATCCTATGTACTGAAAGTTATGGCAGTCTGTGTATAATATTTCTGTGGGCGATGGACATTTAAAAAGATAACATTCTCAAATATTTGTCTAAATGCAGTCATACATATAAAGAGAGAGAAATAATCGTACATCTTTGATAGAGATTATTAATTTCATTTTATTATTTGTTTAAATGGAGTTCAGTGATATTAAAGCTTCAATGACATTCTTTTACAAGGGTCCTTTTAAAGTTTCATTTTATTAATTCATTTAATAATTCATTCACTTTAAATATCTGTGAGGCGGTGTCCCCATTCACTTTTCAGACAAACAAGAGATTTAGTCCTGATTTTCTCTGCCAGCACTTCCAGCACTGTCTCTGATGACGATGCATCAGTGAGATGTCCTTCTGTACTTGGTTACCCATGAATATGTACACTGGCTAGTGAGCCGGTATCCCAATCCACTTTGCAGACATGCAAGAGTCCCAATCATGACATTCTCCATCCAGCAGCACGAACTCCCTGTCCAAAAATGAGGCATCGGTGATATGCCCTCCTCATACACTGTTCTAAGTTCCTCATCAATATGTTCACTGGCTTGTAGAAAAGCTGTTGTCACCATCCACTTTGCAGTCACCCAAGAGTCTTAGTTGTGACATTCTCTGGCCAGTATCTCTAACACATCCCCAACGTTGACACATTGTTGGGATATCCACTGTAATCAGTTCCTCACGAACATGTCTATTGGTTAGTGAGTCAGTATCCCTGTCCATTTTGCACACGCACAACAGTTTTTGCACTGACTGTTTCTCACCCAGCACCTCCAACTCCCTCTCTGACGACGATGAACTGGTGGGATGTCCTCGCCACGAATACGTTTAGTGGGTAGTGAGGCGGTGAACCCGGCCACCAGGTGGACGCACAACGGTCTTCTCCCCGACTCTCTCCGCCCAGCACCTCCGACACCCTCTCCGGCGGCGAGGGATCGGCGGGATGTCCTCGTCACACTCCACCGCAGGCGGCTCATGGATCTCGGCAGTCGTCACAACCATCCAGCCATCGTTCACCTGCACACAAAAGCAATTCTTCCCTTTAAAATTCATAAGACTTTCTTTACGCAACAACAGTATCAATAATTCCATACTGTGACTCGGATGGACAAAGCGTACATTAAAAGAGAACATCTTTCTATTTTTGTGTGTGATCGAAAGAAAGGGAAGAGTCTTCAAGCTAAATCATTAACGGTGACAATGATCATACTTATTATCTTCCAGTATTAACAAAACTTGTGCCATTTTGTATTGGTCTGAGAAAAGGGTATGTTGTATGTAATCTAACTTATCCCTTAGTAGCGAGTTATCAATGAAGTTGTGTCTTTAGTACCGCCTTACCTTCCCGATGACTTTGCCGCAGGCTACATCAATGGCAGCAGGCGGTGGCCGGGACTTCTCCGCCTGCGCTGCCAGCAGAACCAACTCGTCCACGTCTGAGCGCAGCCGCCAACGCGCGGCGCTCATCCTCTGTGGAAGATTTGTTTCCACCGTCACAATTCATTCATTTGTTGATTTTCAGTTTTATTTTCTAACTTTTATGTAACATCTAACATTTAGTGGGCGTTTACTCACAGCATAAATTAAATTAATCTCGTATTAGTGTATTAAATTCAGCAGCCTTGCAACATTTAGAAATTAGACAAAAAGGTCCTAGTTTTGGCAGCACATACTTGGATTGTTTTCCGGATAGTCATAATTTGACAATACGACTGTATTTTACCTTGGGTCTGGATCGTTAATGTGTAGTACTTAGAATAGGGATTCAAGAAAACTGCATATAAATTATCTTCACTTAAATCTCTCGGGCTGATAGTCCGTGGTCGATGTATAAAACTCTCTACTGACGTTTCGTCTTTGACTGCGACAGATATCCTCCGAGGATGTCTCTAGCAGTCGGAGACGAAACGTCAGGGGAGAGTTTTATAAATCGACCACGGCCTACCAGACCAGTGGTTTTAAGTGAAGACAATACAGGCCGTGAAAGCTTACACTGTATCCATATAAATTTGTTTAACAAGCTAAAACGATGTGGTCCCACCTCTCTGAAAAGTAACTAGAATGTTTAAGTCGTTGAACGTGGCCCCTACTGAAACCCTCCTGTGACGGCAACACGTAGTGAAAAAGTCTCTCATAAATGGTCTCTAGAAAATCCAATTAATTTCAGAACTTCTATCGTCTGACCACAAGAACCAGCCAAGTACGAGCTGTACAAATAGTCACATAAACTACCTCCAACTGGTACCTAACATCTCACACTCATAACATCCGCCATAAGCAAAACAGAATAAGCCAATGGATCCACTCACTGCTTTGGGACCTCTAAATACCGAGCACGTGTACGCACATGCATTTACAACAGTCGACTTGAAAACCTGCATGTGGCTAAGCCGGACCTAAAATCATCGCCTAGTCAGTTTGTCCAAGTGTCAGCTAACGAATCATCATCATGCATAAGTGGGATCAGATACAGTTCTTGCATTAATTTCATCTGAATTTAGAGAGAATCTTCAGTAGTGATAAATGCTGTACTAGCAGGAGTTGCACGTAGTGTAAACTACGTTGTTACCGATTTTGGAACCAACAGCAACCAATTTATTAAGACATTTCTCCACATTCTGTCAATTCTTGTGCGGCTCTTGTGATATCGAATAGTTCCATCTAATACTCAAAGTCAGTAACTTAAGTGATTACTGACTTTTAATGTCCTGCGTAACGTACTTTTTTATTTAAAGTACTTTCTTCCTGTACAAAGTACAATTTTGAGCGAGACAGCGGCTACAGAGTTCCTACGAAACAGATGTACTCGTCTAGAAAGCCGAACCATATTTCGTTTTATTAGCGCTAGAAGCACGTTTAAACAAGGAACAAAGGAATAGTTGTTATTCTATGTTGGCCTATTTATAACTACGAGTAGCCTTGATAGATTTACTAAATGCAGAAGGCCTTACAGTAACCAGAGGTGTAAAGTAATTATCTTAGTAAACGTGGGTGCACCTAAGAGTCATTACTGTTTTTCCAATAAATCTCGGTGGTCCTCACCTCTGGCTTTCCAATTAAATCGACGTCTATCAGGTCTCCGTAAAAGTCTTCCTCTGCCTCCCGCCGAGACCGGAGGCAGAACACGCCCAAAAGCCTTCGGAACATCTGCGAAGAAAAAAATAGATATCACGTCACGTACTGATCATATGGAATTACAGCGTGTCCATTGTGGATTGTTAGAAAGGCAGAAAGATTGGAATGAGAACAGGGAGAGGTTTCTACGAAGATTTTTTCCTAATCAGTATTCAAGTAGATGAAACGTACAGAAACGTCGAAATGTCTGATAATGGAGTGTTTGTAGGAAATTTAAATATTAGCTCATGAATGATTTACAAATTCTGACCAAGGTAACGGTTTTAGTTAGTTCAATAATACATGTAGACCCAACATATTCTAAGAACCAAATCGATGATTCAAGCCTAGTCGGGATGTGGGGACTTACAGTGACAATTAAAACAGGTACACAGTTTTCGAACAAGTGATATGATACGTGATGTAAAGAGTGAGGGCCTTCGCTTTCCATTTGAGAACAATGTACGAACAGTACACATGATACCATGGGACAGAACACAGCATTATAGTTTACGAACGTGGTACGTTTTTCTTGTTCTTTTCCGTTTCTTTCTCTGTTCTTCACGTCAACTGATAAAACAAGGACAAACAACGGTTCACACTAGTTACTGTTGTCTGACTTTTTTCCACTAATTCTTTGCCCTGCCATTTTAAAGCCACTTCGACATGTAAAGAGGCTACCACCAATTTGCCCGTAAATGGCACCAAAAGAGTACGAGGTACTTGTGGTAAATGGCCAAATGGCCAGCATGTAGAAGATACCTTGATCTATCGACAAGAAGGAATAGTTGAGTGAGGTACCATTGAGTTATTTGCGCTTTATATGGCTTTAAATGAGTTAAAATTACCGTTCAGCAAAGTCCAGAGATTTTCATAAGTTGTTCTAAAGCCACTTGCTGAGGGGAAAGATGAAATAACTCTTCTGAGAAGAACATGTCGACTTGCTGCCACGTCGTTGCCCAATTCGGCCGCTGACGAAATTGTAAACTCAGTTTCCCTTTCTGTTGTCCAGTACGTAAACAAGTAGACTTGAGTTACTACCAACTCTAAATATTCTCATAACCAGGTGGTAATTGTTTAAGACTGTAAGCGTCGTATGCTCACTAGTAACTGAGCTGCTTAACTTTGTTTGTTTCTGAAGCTAGAAAAACCACCTCCATTTGGAGGTGGAGTAGCAGCTAGTGCAATAATATTAACGTCTCATGCAGTCATTGTTTCACTTGGAACGGAATGAGAAGTGCTGACGTTTAGCAGCAAGTGTCTTTCGATTACTCCATCCACACTGAAAGAAGTGGTTAAATTAGTTTCACGTGGAATGCATTAGACAGCATGCGTTGCTCACATTAGCAGCTAGGTGAAACTTAACATGCTCCCCTTGAAATTGCTTCAAAACGCATCTCGTTTTTAACGGTTTGTGTCCTTAGCAGCTTCCATTGAATGATAGGTGATTCACAGTTACGGCTACGAAAAGCTCTCAAACGTAACATTCAGGCTCATAGGAACGCACGCGCAGATTCAACCGAACTTGCGATGCTGATGTACACCTAACTCGCAATGGTGGATAAGTGTCGAGCAGAATAAGAAAAGAAGAAAGAAAAACAGAGAGAGAGAGAGAGAGTGATCGATCCACCTTTATTTCCTACATACTTGGAAGTAGCTACCTCTATTTGGAAAGGTCACTCCCAGAGTAGAATTGCTAGTCGGACACTAGACCCTTTGTTCTGACTAATAAAACGCAGCACGATATACTGTTTTTAGAATATTCCACAGAAAATACCTTAGCACCCAATATCCGAATGGAGTGTAATAGGACGTCTAATAATCTCTGTATACACACATGATTTATCACGAGATATCCAGGGGAATGCAATAAATTACTTGACAAAGAAAATAACCTGGAATATACCAGATGTTGTGATCATACCAATTTTATAAATCGATTGAAAAATTTAACACATTCACAAGAGAAATAAGCAAAAAATAATTATTTAAATAAAAGTGAATTTTGAATTTACCACATTATTAAATAGGACTAAAAAGCGTAAAATAATTTCCCACAGTCCCATACATTATCTTATCCTTACAAAAATACTGCTGAAAATTTGTGATTGTTAACTTTTAGTATCCGTGGTAGTTCTTGTAAGGTTAAAAACGAAAACCGTGGACCACTTGTAATATAGCTTCATGTCAGTCAGCAGATGAATTGTTCATGCATCAGTTATGTTTTGCGTGTGCCCCACGATTTTCGTTTTAAATATTTCAACTATTTTCATTGACATAAAAAATTCGTAATCACAACTTTCCAAGGCTCTCTACATGCTGTTCGTAGTCTGTATGGAGCTATGATAAATCGTTTTATACCTTTTAGTCGGATTTAAAAATGTGCTAAACGAAAAAGTAATTTTTCCTTTCATAGTTATTTTCTGTTTCTTACTCTTCGGTGGGCGAAATTTTTTCAATCGATTTCATACATTTTGGTGAGATTAGAACGGAGTCTATGATATATTTCAGGATTATTGTAGTTTATGTTCACCTTACTTGCAAAACCTGTTGTTTTCTCCTACGTTTACCTTAGGTGATCCTCCCACGGAGGATTACCACCTACCGTTCCCACGGGCCATTCGCGACTGGATCAGAAAAAGGGGCAGATGTCAGTGGTATATAAAGTACCCTCCCCCACACACCAGACAAGATAGTGAGCTAATATTGCTTTGCCAGACATGTCTGAGCAATGCTGGAAGTTTCAAGACTCTAGGTCACTTTTAAGTTAATTTAGAATCAATTGCGAAATCTGTACCGAAGAGATTGACAGATAAGGAAGCGATGTAACAGGAACGTTATATGGAGGAGCGGATATGGAGGGGCATGTGGTCAGCACACCGCTCTCCCGGACGTATGTCAGTTTACGAGACCGGAGCCGCTGCTTTGTTCAAGTGACTCTGAGCACTATGGGACTTACTTTTGAGGTCATCAGTCCCCTAGAACTGAGAACTACTTAAACCTAACTAAACTAAGGACATCACACACGCCCATGCCTGAGGTGGATTCGAACTAGCGACCGTAGCGTTCGCGCGGTTCCAGACTGCAGCGCATACAACCACTCGGCTACAACGGCCGGCGAGCCGCTGCTTCTTATTCAAGTATCTCCTTAGTTTGCCTCACAAGTGCTGAGTGCATCTCGCTTGCCAACAGCGCTCTGCAGACCAGGTGGTCACCCATCCAAGTGCTAGACCAGCTCGACAGCAGTATACTTCGGTGATCCGACGGGAACCGGTGTAACCACAGCGACAAGGCCGCTGGCAAGTATAGGAGTCAGAAACTGCCTAAGATATGACAACTATGTATTGCTGGAGTCCAGAAGTATGCCTGCGTGCAACGTGGATCTTATTAGCTAAAGAAACGTCTTGCTGTATTGAGGTACTTACGAAGAAAATGTATCACAGAGGATGAAGTTTCCTTTCTGCAACGAAAAGGTTGTAAATGTATGGGATAGAGAGACAAACAGGGAGAGTGTGCGTGTGCGTGACAGAGATAGAGACAGAAAGAGAGGAGGAGGGAGTGAGAGAGGGAGAGAGGGAGGAAGGGAGAGAAAGAAACTGACTGAAGCCTTTAAGTGTGCTCAGAGACGTGGTCGGTGGTTCAAATGATTGCTGGTTTGCCCCAGAAAGCCCAAGCTCAGATTGCTAGTCAGTGCTTAACAGTTGACTTCAGCATCACTGGAAACTGGATTGCTGTCAACTTACTACAGTAGGCTAAGATGAACAGTACTGAAACATACCCCCGCCATCTTTTGCTGTTAAGGTCTGTTTTCTTACACACTAAATAAACTTGTAATTTATTCTTAATCTCCACATTTATGAGGCGCTATTTCCTGATGCACGCTATAACACTACGGAAAAATCTCATTTAGCCCGCTCAAATCATTTTGTGTGGGAAATTAAGTTTAAGATACATGGAGCATAGAAAGTACTGCTATGACTTAGTCAACATCATCTTTCTCTTCTCTGTCGTTTGTTTTTGCAGAGCATTTCTAATTGTTCAACAGATTGCGTTCAATTTTGGGACGTAGTTTTTAATTTAATTACTGAATTCTCATCATTTGAGCATCTGCTTATAGCAGAGTATTAAAACATTTCTAACTTTTGATCTTCATGCCGTCTTGTTCCTGACGCTGTTTTTCCAAGCATTGTCTAGGTCACCCACGTAGTAGTTGAAAAGAGCTGGAGACAGGTTACATACTTGTCTAATTCTCTGTTTCATTGCTACTTCTTTACACAAGTTCTTTATTCTGGGTCATAATTTTTGTTTCTTTGTAACAGCTTCAAAAGAGTTGATTAGACGCACCGGGTAGCCTTTTTCTTTTTTTTTTTTTTTGCAGGATCTGACACATCACTCGTCTATTGCCTTTTTCAGAAGCATTTTCATAATCTACAAACATTATAGCATTTCTAATTAAATTCTTTCATCTTCTTTAACCGTTGCCTTACCCCAAAATATACTGTCGATAAAGGATAGTTCTTTTCTAAAGCAAAAAAGCGCATGCAACAGTACCCGCTGTTAAATAAAATAATAAATAGCTACTGGCGCACCTCCTATGTTGTAGGTCGAAGCACGTGAAACTCTTTTGTTCCTGACGTTTCTTCCAAATTGTGTTGGACAACTATTGAGGGGTTCGTAGTTCGGCAACTTTTCGCGACTGACCACTTGTGTCTGCAAGTCTCAGCGTAATCGGGAGCATCAATGATGTTCAACGCTACCTGTGGACGAAGAGCCAGGACAAATAATTCTCATGGACCGCGATCATACAAGCTGTAAGATTCAGCAACAGCTAAACCGACTGGACGTGGAAGTAACCATTACATGAACAATATTTTTGTTTCTTCGTTAGCTGCTTATACACAACAATCAAATATCATTTATTTACGCTACAGAGCAGACGTGTATGTAGAACGCCTGGAAAAATAGGGTCATGGGGACGGGATGTAGGCAACTCATATTAATTTCTAGAATGACAGACTTCACGATTCATGCCACTACACAGCAACCAATAACTGTGATGCATTTCCTCAAACTTATTCTGAATTTTTCTTTCTGTCTAGCTGGCGATACAGGGTATCAAATTCTGCATAGGGAGGCAAAGCTGCCCCAGCTTCTTCTCGCAGGATACACCCATGTTCCAGACCAGCAAAAATTAATTGTGTACATATATTTGCTGCTGGTGAATCACGCAGAACAAAATAAAGAACCTTATTGAGCAACACTATATGCAGTACGTAACATGATATAGTATTCTAATATATCCTAGAACAACGTCGCCAGCTAGCCACTGAATTCACTTGATAATGGAAACTAAAAACTATTGGTATTCACCGAATGCGAAATATTCAGCGGGGTACATCAGTTACCGAAACCATGTCCGACAACAATGTAAAACTATTCTCGAAGGATGAACATCAAATCTGATCACCGGAAAGGATCGTTTCCTTCGGTAAAACGCATCTGGTCGAAAAACATCTGAATAAAGATGGATACGAACGATTTCAAATGTGAGGCCACAGCGATCAGCAGCATTAGTTTACACTCGACGTCAACAGCAAATGATGTTAGTGTGGATAAGAGATGACGGAGACAAGATATTGGCTCCTCACTTACTGTTTCGTATAGTGTTCCACTAAACGCTATCTTACTACGTTTTCCTATCTAAAGACGGTCCTCAAAAAACAGTTCAAATACTCAGTCAATGGCCTTTCCTCACCAAGGAGAAGCACTACAGCACGAAGAATAGCACTACGAAAATCACACAAGCACATACAATATGTTTACGCCACACGATTCGCCATCGCAATGTTGCCTCTCATCTGCCCCCTCGTGTTGTGCGATATTTCATTGTTGACAAAATCGTCTGAGACCCACACTAAAACACAAAGATAGCTCCTGACTTTACCGCAGCGCTTTACTAGCCATAGGTAATACGTGGCTTATCTGCCTTTGTAATCTTCATCAATCATAATGTTAGTATCGAATTAAACATTTCAAAATCAGATTCATTATTTCCCTACTAAGCAAGATAAAAGAATAATGTGCATTTGAAAATGTCCCAAATCGAAGCTAATGTGCAGATAGAAGTCTGTATAATTGAGTGCAGTCGCACAAAGTACCCGCAGATGCCTACAGAATTGTGTAATAAATTTGCTTTCAAAGGAAAACGGCGACCTACACGACTACAACATATCTTTTTGACAGACCGATACCTTAGATATTTTCTTTATATGCGGTGAAATAAGTGTGGTAAGTACTTGTAAATATGAAAAGATACGAAACAGGCACGTCTTGTGAAGTTTCAGTAAGACTGAACTTATAGTTGTACGAAATACGTTTGCATCAGACATTTCCCAAGAACTTCTGAGATTTATGAACCGACGCACTGAGTGGGTCTGTGGGTCATCAGGATATGCAGATACGTCCTTTCAGACATTGAATAAAACTAGGACGGAATAGAGTAACCGTCGAAAGAAACTAAAAAACCAAAGCGATGGTGTCAAGGAGCCACCGTAGTTTGCAAGGAAGACACATTCAAACTACGGTGAATTAATTATGGAGGAATGAACGCAGAAGGTGAAGCTGTGTTTCGAAATAGAATGAAAATGCGCATACTGTAGTAAATACTGGTTCCCTGAGAGAATTAGGACCCTTACTAAAGAACGTGTACACACATGTTTGAACACTTACAACGTGATGGTACGAAAGTGTTACAGACAGGAGACAGTGCAGCCAGGTCCTAGGTCAGTTAAGTTCATGAAATTTGCTCAAACTGGGTGCAGAGTTATTAATAACACGAGGGAGATATTCGATACAAATTAACTGAAATGTCGAATACTATTAATGCACCCAAAAGTAAGACTTAAACAATAAATGGTGCATACTTTGAACATAATGTTAGAAAAACTATTAATTTGTGGACGCGTAATCACAAGATATTATCAATACAACAGTACCCGTATGTAATGTAATTATCAGCATTCAGAATCCAAAAATACGTATTTAGTGGTAAGAAGCAGTAAACAACAACTCCTTTCCGCTGCAACACGACATGTAAACAGTAGACACCTTAAGTAATTCCCTTACATATCTGCACCATATTCTTGCAGTAAAACCATAAGGAAGACACACCGAGTTCATCGAAGCACGTCTAAAAACATTCTGAAACAAATTACCCACAGTTTCTTGCAAACATAAAAGATCTCAGGTAAATCCTGATTTCTTGAAAATGTGCAAAACTTCTATAATAGGAACACGTTTCTTATACACGATTTCTACTGGAACAGAATGTGATGTGCGCCAGCAGACAATGAACATTATTTTACTTGCATGTGATTTGGTAGCAGTTGGGACTTTTTGAACCTATCCTGCTCTTACGTTGCATTGTGAGGGTTGCAGTGTTTTTCGTTTTTGTTTCCTTTGCTCTTTACCACTTGGCTACTGACGTCCGACCGATGTTTGCTCATCTTCGCTTTGCTTCATTGACCACTCAGTTACCAACTTCACAACGCCACCTATGCGCTCGGTACACTGTAGCTGTTACTATAATTGTATTTGTGCACAAAAGAAGCAAAAGAGGCTAGATAACCTAGATACACAGACAGACCCTTTAAAGGAGATCACATCCTCGTCCTTTTTATGGGAACTTGAGGGACATGCTACACTTGCAAGGAGTATGAAAATGTAAAATGAAGCAACAAGTCTTAAATCTGTGTACTGCTGACATATTCATACCCAGATATATGACTTTTGGTGACAGGGCCCGTATTAGTTGAATAAATGCCTAACTGCATTAGCGTCAGCGGGAAAGAGTGTAAGACCGAGGACGAAGTTTTCATTCTGCATCGAAATGTAAGTGTATGAGACAGAGAGAGATAGAGAGATAGAGAGAGAGATTCAGATAGACAGCCAGCAAGCGACCTAATACAACCATCGTTAAAAGTGGAGGCTTTTAGTGTAATGACTCGTGACATAGTAGGGTAGAGAGAGAATGGGCAATCGGCTGGCCGCGCTTCAGTTTGCAGACTAACGAAGGGGGAGGAGTTTGACCACATGTCAGCGGCCTCCGTTCCCTCACGTGTGTACCATCCGCCCACACTCCTCCACCCTGTTATAGTAACAGAACGCAATTTATCCCTTAACAACGTTATATTGCACTTTGACGAGCGACATCCATTTAATAAGTTCCTTTATCCCCTACGTTCAACAATAAAAATTAATTTTACAACGCCAAATATTATTTTCAATAATCTACGATTTTTCCAACCGCTGCAACACTAAGAATATTTCTTCTCCAGAGAATTGAACAGGACAATCTTCTTAGGAAACTTTGTGCAGCTTAACTGAACACTGGATTGCATTTTTTCTCAAAGCAGTCCGCCTGTCTGGACCATTAGTATAATATTCATGTCAGCCCCTGCTCCTACTAAGCAAAAATTATCAACTATAACAATTATTTTCTTGATTCGACTTATGTATTTTTCGTTGGCTGGGCTAGGAACAATATACATAATCTTGATAATAAATAGAAGATGTAAGACATAACATGATTCACTATGCTAATACGATGAAGAATAAAGTCGGCACAAAGTCAATAAATCATCTCGAAAATGAAAATTAAAAAATCCCGGAATTTAAAGAATGTAAAGAACTCAGCAGGCTACATGAGTTACCGAAATCATGCTCACTATTGAGTGAAAGTACTCTTGTAAATTGAATCTCAAGTTGCATTGGAAAGGATTTCTTTTGTCTTTCTCGTTAGAATGTAGCTGGTGTGATTAAACATGCAAAGTGAAACCAAGTACAAGCGATCTGATGCGTGAGCTACAGCGTTCAGCAGCAGTAGATTTCAGTAACATCAACATCAAAGAATTTTAGCGTGGATAAGAGATGACCGAGAGAAGATGTTGACTGATCACTTACGGTTCCGTATTGCGTCAATCCAACGCTGGCTTTGTAAGTTCTTTTGTCGGAAGACCCTTCTCGACAAGCTCTTCAGATATTCAAGTAATGAACTTGTCTCACCAAAAAGAAGCTCTAGAGCACAAATAACAGCACTACGAAAATCACGTAAGCACAGTCAATATGTTTACGCAACACGATTCGCAATCGCAATGTTGCTATGCAACTGTCCACCTAATGTTGTGTGACATTTCATTGTTCACAAATTCCTCTGGGACCTACGTCAAATAGCGACGATTACTTCCGACAGTATCCAGACAGTTTACTGACCATACGTATAATACGTGACTGATCCACCAAGCCGACAAATTCCCAAATCAACTGCAATTCAGAACTGCATATATTATAAGCTATGAAATTTGTCACTTTCCTTGGTGACCACGTTAGATTCAGCTTTAAACTTACACCCTCAAATTTTTCGTTGCCTATTAAGCGAGGTAAAGGAATAGCATTTACTGAAAATATTAATTTTAAATTAACAACAGCCTCCGTTGCAATGTTTGCCTAGATTTACCTAGATTTAAGTTGGGATAACACAACCTTGTTCAGAATAAAACGAACTACGATTTGTCCATAATGGACAATGTCAAAAACTAAAAACTATTAATAGTAATACATCGTTTATATTGCAATAACTTATCTGGGAAACAGTCTTGGCCCCACATCGCGATCGCAGTACGGCAACAACGGATAAGTTATTGCAATATGACGATGTATTACTGTATTATAGTTTTTAGTTCTTGACGTTGTCCATTACGGACGAATCGTAGTTCCTTTTATTCGGAAGTAGATTGGGTTATCCCAACTGAAACCTAGGTAAATCTAGGAAAACATTGCATCTGAGGTTGTTGTTAATTTAACATAAATATTTATACAGTTGCTGACAGGGCCGAGAAATGTTGAGAATATTGAAAATATCCAAAAATGAGCCTAATATGCTGGCAGAAGCCGATAATTTTTCGATCAGCTACCCGTTGGTGCCTGGAGAACTGTGTAGTAAATTTGGTTTAAAAACTAGCAGTTGACTTACACTTATAGTTATTTCTTCGATGTTTACAACGCGTCTCTTTGGCCACAGGAGTACATGAAATCATTTTTTAATGTACTGTGAAATGATAGTGGCAACCATTTATGAACGCGAACGTATCCGAATATTCACTTCTTTTCAAGTTTGAATAACATTGGGAAAGCAGCTGAGAGAAATGTGTTTGCAGTAGACATTTAACACGAAATTTTGACATTTATAAGCCGACGCCCTTAGTGCGTCTATGGTTCGCTGCGATGTGCAGATGACCCTTTCTTAAAGCCTGAACAAAATTAAAATGGAGTCGGAATACGATGAGCGTCGAAAGAAATTGTGAAATAAGATGCAATGATTTCAAGAGGTAATTATATTTCTCAAAGACGACACATGTAATACAATGACAGACGTGCAGAAGGTTCAGCTGCGTTTCGAAACAAAATCGAAATGCGTGTGAGGCAGTAAATATTGCGTCGCCTGAGGGCATTAAGGTCCTTGCTAAAGAACATGTTCACACATGTTTGTATGTTTAGAACGTGAAATATTGTGTGATGATACGAAATTCTCAGAGACGTGAGGATTTCTGCACTATTCGTAGGTCAGTTACGTAAACCAAATTTTCGGAAACGAGGGACAAAGGGGTGTAAATTTATTAACAACGCCAGCCAAATATTTGATCCATATTAATGGAAATTTCGAATATTATTCGTGCATCCAGAGGTCAGACATAATCAGTTAATTGAGAATACTTTCGAACATAAGGTCAAAAAACCTAAAAATTTGTGACACGTAATCACAGATATTAGCTATACAGTAGTGAACAAATTATGTAACTAACAACTTTCAGAATCCAAAAATACTTATTTAGAGGTTAGAAGCAATAAACATTAACTCATTTTCGCTGCCACACAACAGATGAATAGTGGAGTCCTTAATTCCCTTACGTATCTGCACCATTTCCTTGTAATAAAACTTAAGGAAGACTCATCCAGGTCACCGATGCGCTTCCTAAAACACAATCTAAACAAATTAGCCATACAATATTTTCCATAACTTCCTGCAAACACTAAAGATTTCACGATAGCCCGGATTCCTTCAAAATTGACAAAACATTACAACAGAAACTAGTTTTTTGTATATAGATTCTACTCGAACAAAATGTGATGTGCGCGAACAGACACAGAACATTATTTCCTTAGTACCAGGTGGATTTCATTATACTCTTTCCAGCCCCCATATTGCATTGCGAAGTTTGCAATTTGTTTCGCTTTACTTTTCGTCCTACAGTTCACTTCGCGTCATTCACTACTCAGTTACCAATTTCATAAATCAATTTAAGAGCTAGCTACACTGTGAATGTACTTTTCTACGAAAGAAGGAAGATACTGTTGATACGCAGATAGACCGTTTAAAGGAGAAAACATCTTCGTCCACTTTATCGGAACTTGGGCGACACGCTGGAGTTGTATGTACTGTGTAAATGTAAAATGAAGTCAGATGTTTTAATGCTGTTCACTGCTGACTGATTCGAAACTAGATATATGCCTTTTGGCGGCAAGGCCCCTTTTAGTTAAATAAATCCCTCGCCATTATTCTGCAAAGAAATGCGTGTAAGTGTATGAGAGAGAGAGGGAGAGACAGACAGACAGACAGATAGAGTGCCAGAAAGCGCCGTAATAAAACCTTGGTCAAATGTGGCGGTTTGCCTGGTACCGCTTCAGTTTGCAGACTAACGAAGAGGGAAGAGTTTGATCAAATACCAGACAACTTCATTCCCACACGTGTGTGCCATCCACACACCCACCACCACCCTGCTACAGAGAACTGAATAGGACAATTTTCCTAACAATTTTAATGTCGCTTACTGATTACAGAAATACAGTTTTGCTTGAAGCAACCCATTTCGATTTATTTAAGAGAAATAAAAAATTCATCTTTAACCCAACCCCCTCTCTTCCTCACCACATCCCATACCATCTCCCTCCCATACGCTCTAGCTCACATCTCGCCGGTCTGGAATTTTAAGTATAATATTCATATCAGTCCCTGCTACCACCAAGCACAAATTTTCAACAATATCAATTTTCCCCCGCTTTTTAAGTCTTCGTCGACTATGAACAATATAAAGAACCTTGGCAATCTCCAGAACATGTAGGACATAAAAAGTGATACATTATGGTGATATGACGCAGAATATAGCCGACACGTAGCCCCTAAACACTTTTGATGATGGACATATACACCTCCAGAATTTGAAGGATATAAAGAGTTCAGCAGATTACATCAGTTACCGAAATCATGTCCACGATTTTGTAAAACTGCTCTCATAGGCTATAGCTCAAGTCGGATCACCGGAAACATTTTCTTTTCCATTTTTCGTTAAAATGTAGCTGGTGTATTTAAACATCCAAATAAAATCAAATACAAGCGATTTCATGTGTGTGCTAAAGCACTAAGCAGCAGTAATTTAGAGTGACATTAACGGCAAAGCATGTTAGTGTGGATACGAGATGAAGAAGAGACGATGTCGATGTTCACTTACCGTTCCGTACTGCGTCACACCCAACGCTGGCTTTGGACGTTCTTCTGTTGGAAGACTGTTCACGAAAAGCACTTCAGATATTCAGTTAATGAGCTTTTCTCACCAAGAAGACGCTCTAGAACACAAAGAATAGCACAACGACAATCACGCAAGCACAGACAATGTGTTTACGCAACACGATTCGGAATCGCAATGTTGCTACGCAACTGCCCGCCTGATGACGTAGGATATTTCATTGTTGACAAATTCCTCTGGTATCCAACCTAAAGAGCGACGACCTGTTCTGACAGTACAATAGTATCGTACAAACCATACAAAATAAGTTACTGCAAACTTCATTCTCAGTATTATTGTTTTCCCCTTAAGTAAAATTTATTAATCATCTCTCTTTGAAAAGCCTCGAAATGAAGATGATGATGTGATATAAGCTGTTATAAACGAGGACAGCTCCAACCACATCTGCGAAGAATTGGGGTAATAAGTTTTTCTTAATGCCACTTAGGCCGCCCGCGGTGGCCGAGCGCTTCTAGGCGCATCAGTCCGGAATCGTGTGACTGCTACGGTCGCAGGTTCGAATCCTGTCTCGGGCATGGATGTGTGTGATGTCCTTAGGTTTGTTAGGTTCATGTAGTTCTAAGTTCTAGGGGACATATGCTCTTAGATGTTAAGTCCCATAGTGCTCAGAGCCATTTGAACCATTTGAACCAATGGCACGTAGTCCACTATCGCTATAGTTATATTTTTCGCTGACTACAAGACGTCGTTTTGGCTTACCTTAGTGTTACAGTAGATCATTTTGTAATGAGCTGTGTAGTGATGGTGGGGGTTACTTATGAAAATGCACAAATCTGAAACATTCGCTTCTTTTGAAGTTTTGATAACACTTAATTTCTAGTTCGATGAAATAAATTTGCATCAGACATTTGCCACAACATTTTTACATTTGTTGGCCGACGCACTTAGTGCATCTGGGGTTCGTTGCGGTGTGTAGATGCTTCTTATAGATCTTGAAAAAAATCAGTATAATGTCCGAATCATTCGGGCGTCAAAAGAGACTAAGAAAAGGATGTAATGGTTTGAAGTGCCACTGTAGTTCTCAATGACGACAGTTTCAGGACAATGGAGGAGGTTCTAAGAACAAATTCAAGTAGGGTGTGAAGTTCCGGTTCAAAACAGTTTCAAAATTCGTATGCGGTAGTAAATACCGGGTCCCGAATGCGAATTACCCTCTATAGTAAAGACCATGTACACACAAAGACGATTGAAAGTTTAGAAAATGAAACATTATGTAGTGGTATCAAGTGAGAGCATCTGCCGCTGTTGTCACCACCGTATGGCGGTTGCGTAGGTTAACCACTGCTGCCATGTTGGTGGTATTAGGAAGGAGTAGGCTCTGCACCAGCGCTGAGTACCACTTGCTCACCTCCATACAGTACAAAAATTTCACTTATTTATTTGTAAATAATAAGTTTGAAAACCAAATCTGTTTTCTAACCTTTGGCTTCAAACATGGTTCAAATGGCAATAGGCACCATGGGACTTAACACGTGAGATCATCAGTCCACCAGACTTAGAACTACTTAAACCTAACTAATCTAAGGACATCACAGAAATGCATGCTTGAGGCAGGATTCAAAACTACGACCGTAGCAGCAGCGTGGTTCCGGACTCAAGAGCCTAGAACCGCTCGGCCACCGCTGCCGGCTACGCTTTGGCCATTTGCCACATAGATATTAACAGTACATTAGTTTGGAATCCAGAGTCACATGCTACTTGCCTTTTGTACTACGCTGCTTTGAGACATCAAAAATTTTGTGATTTGTGATTCTTGATTACATTACTATACAACATTACACTTCGCAGCACTATACTACATTAGCACCACACTAGATTAGATTACTCTAACCGGTCACACAAACAAGCTAGATTTTTCATTTGTCTTGATAGCAACCCCTGGCAGACTGAGGCACAGCTCAGGTTTCATAGGGACCCGGCTACTGCCACCCAAGTTGTATAGATTGGGAGGTGACTGCCAGGGAATCCTCCTTGAGGCTCATCTCCGCTCTCTTTGTGAAAGGTTGCTGTAGGTGGATGTTCTGCTATGGTGGAACTCGTCTTCACATGTGGTCTTTTCCTAGTTGTCTCTAGCCAATGTATGTTTGCAGTCCATATGCTAATACATACATCAAAAAAAGTATTGCATCACCCCGGTTCCCAGAAATCCTGAAAATAGACGTTGACTGTGGATTCCGTATCACACATATAGTCCCTTTGACCGTTCAGATATTTCACTAAACGTGCCTAAAGGTGTAAACAGCCATGCATGAGCTGCTCCCATTTGACGAAGGGTGTCCGATAGCCGATCAGATCCAGTCACTCCGCCAGGAAGGAGGTACACGGCTCATGTAGTCTGTAGTTCCAACGTGCCTAGACAGTCAATACCGCGGTTTGGTCGCGTACGCATTCTTACTTTGTGCCAGGAAGTGCTGTCAACAAGGGAAGTGTCCAGGCGTGTCGGAGTGAAGCAACATGATTTTGTTCAGACATGCAGGAGATACAGAGGGACAGGAGCTGTCGATGATATGCGTCGCTCAGGCCGAGCAAGGGCTACTACTGCAGTGGACGACCGCTACCTACGGATTATGGCTCGGGGGAACCCTGACAGCAACGCCACTATGTTAAATAATGCTTTTCGTGCTGCCACAGGACGTCGTGTTACAACTCAAACTGTGCGCAATAGGCTACATGATGCACTACTTCACTCACGACGACTAACGCGAGGTTCATGTTTGCAACCACGACACCATGCAGCGCGGTACACATGGGCCCAACAACAAGCCGAATAGACCGCTCAAGACTGGCATCATGTTCTCTTCACGGATGTGTGTCGCATATACCTTCAACCTGAGAATCGTCGGAGTCATGTTTGGAGGCAACCCGGTCAGGCAGAACTCCTTAGACACATTGTCCACTGACTACAGCAACGTGGAGGTTCCCTGCTGTTTTGAGGTGGATTATGTGGGGCCGACGTACGCCGTTGATGGTCATGGAAGGCGATGTAACGGCTGTACGTTACGTGAATGCCTTCCTCCGACAGATAGTGCAACCATAATTATGGGCAGCATATTTACAAGGCATTCGTCTTCATGGACGACAAGTAGCGCATCCTTCGTGCGCATCTTCTGAATGACATCCTTCAGAATAACGAAATCGCTTGACTAGAGTGGCCAGCATGTTCTCCAGACGTTAACCTTACCAAACATGCCAGGGATAGACTAAAAAGGGCTGTCTATGGGTGACGTGATCCATCACCACTCTGAGGGATCTACGGCAAATAGCCGTTGAGGAGTGCGACAACCTGAAACAACAGTGCGTTGATGAACTTGTGGGTAGTATGCAACGACGAATACAGGCATGCATCAATGCAAGTGGATGTGCTACTGGGTATTAGAGGTACCGGTGTATACAGAAGTCTGGACCACCACCACTGAACGTCGCTATACAGTGGTACAATATGCTATGCTTGGTTTTCATGAGAAATAAAAAGGAGGGAAGTAAAGTTTATGTTCATTTCTAATCCAATTTTCTGTACAGGTTCGGAACTCTGGGAACCGAAGTGACGCAATTTTTTTTATGTGTATTTTTTCGCTGTCAGCAAATTCCACTTGTGCCACACCTCTTCTTTCCTTATTATGTCATCGCCTGTTCCATAACCAAAGATGCTACTATCGTAATCTGCAACGTTTTGTCTAGAGACACATTTTCTACGGATGTGGTCAAGTCTGACAACTGCTCCTTATTCACAATGGTCTGTGGCATCTGGTTGTATTTTCTGCAATAAAGAAGGATATTAGCCATGTCCCGTCAGGTAGTGAGTAGGTTCCTTGGTCGGGAAGAATTATGACATGTGGCTCTTTCTTATATGTTAGGTTGGAAATGTTTAGTTCTCCTTCCTGTTTTTGCCTCGTCCCAGAAATATTGCCATTTTCTATCGGTGTATGCCTTCATTTCCTTATTCGATGTGGCTCTTGTGCCCAGTATCTCCTATACTGTTCCATATTCTCCCTTTCTGAACCAATACAGTATACCTTACTTTTATGTGGCTGTGTCCAGGTTAGCAAGTCTAATGTCACCAGGAGTGCCTAATTCGGTATTGGTCTCTACAAAACTCTAAGGCATAGAAGCACGCTTCCCTGTGCTCCCCGTAGAGTGTGGTTGTCCTTAACTTTCAGGCTGTACGAGCCCAGACACTCCACCTGTACCTCACAACAGCGTTAGTATTGTTTTTTTGGTACGTTGTTACTCCACTTAGATTCATAGGAAAATCTCTTTGGCCAGTTGTACTTATTTTGGGCCGCATTTTAAGGTCTCTCTGGCAGACGATATCTACATCTGCATGAAAATGAAGCTCTTCTTCCATGTTTAAACCAAGGTAATTGTATATTACTTTTGTCTACGTGAGTTGATCATTTATTCTCACTGTGGGGTCTATCGACTTTAACGATCTTCCTAGTCCAAAGATGCCCCTTCACCAAAGACCTTGCTGATATCATCTTCCGTCAGTCCTATTGAAGAAGCTGTCCGACCGCTATCAGAGGATTCAGCAGATGAAAACAGACCAGACGTGAAAGCTGCCGAATAATTAGGAAACACAGTCCACAAAGAAGTTATGTTTCCAAGGAAGAGAGATTTGCGGTATAAAAGCTGCGTGAGGATGCTGACCCAGTCGTGCTGCGTGCTGATAAAGGTAATGCCACCGTCCCTTTGCTTCAGGAAGTCCACAAGGAAAATATACACTCCTGGAAATTGAAATAAGAACACCGTGAATTCATTGTCCCAGGAAGGGGAAACTTTATTGACACATTCCTGGGGTCAGATACATCACATGATCACACTGACAGAACCACAGGCACAGCGACACAGGCAACAGAGCATGCACAATGTCGGCACTAGTAAAATGTATATCCACCTTTCGCAGCAATGCAGGCTGCTATTCTCCCATGGAGACGATCGTAGAGATGCTGGATGTAGTCCTGTGGAACGGCTTGCCATGCCATTTCCACCTGGCGCCTCAGTTGGACCAGCGTACGTGCTGGACGTGCAGACCGCGTGAGACGACGCTTCATCCAGTCCCAAACCTGTGGAACGGCTTGCCATGCCATTTCCACCTGGCGCCTCAGTTGGACCAGCGTACGTGCTGGACGTGCAGACCGCGTGAGACGACGCTTCATCCAGTCCCAAACATGCTCAATGGGGGACAGATCCGGAGATCTTGCTGGCCAGGGTAGTTGACTTACACCTTCTAGAGCACGTTGGGTGGCACGGGATACATGCGGACGTGCATTGTCCTGTTGGAACAGCAAGTTCCCTTGCCGGTCTAGGAATGGTAGAACGATGGGTTCGATGACGGTTTGGATGTACAGTGCACTATTCAGTGTCCCCTCGACGATCACCAGTGGTGTACGGCCAGTGTAGGAGATCGCTCTCCACACCATGATGCCGGGTGTTGGCCCTGTGTGCCTCGGTCGTATGCAGTCCTGATTGTGGCGCTCACCTGCACGGCGCCAAACACGCATACGACCATCATTGGCACCAAGGCAGAAGCGACTCTCATCGCTGAAGACGACACGTCTCCATTCGTCCCTCCATTCACGCCTGTCGCGACACCACTGGAGGCGGGCTGCACGATGTTGGGGCGTGAGCGGAAGACGTCCTAACGGTGTGCGGGACCGTAGCCCAGCTTCATGGAGACGGTCGCGAATGGTCCTCGCCGATACCCCAGGAGCATCAGTGTCCCTAATTTGCTGGGAAGTGGCAGTGCGGTCCCCTACGGCACTGCGTAGGATCCTACGGTCTTGGCGTGCATCCGTGCGTCGCTGCGGTCCGGTCCCATGTCGACGGGCACGTGCACCTTCCGCCGACCACTGGCGACAACATCGATGTACTGTGGAGACCTCACTCCCCACGTGTTGAGCAATTCGGCGGTACGTCTACCCGGCCTCCCGCATGCCCACTATACGCCCTCGCTCAAAGTCCGTCATCTGCACATACGGTTCACGTCCACGCTGTCGCGGCATGCTACCAGTGTTAAAGACTGCTATGGAGCTCCGTATGCCACGGCAAACTGGCTGACACTGACGGCGGCGGTGCACAAATGCTGCGCAGCTAGCGCCATTCGACGGCCAACACCGCGGGTCCTGGTGTGTCCGCTGTGCCGTGCGTGTGATGATTGCTTGTACAGCCCTCTCGCAAAGTCCGGAGCAAGTATGGTGGGTCTGACACACCGGTGTCAATGTGTTCTTTTTTCCATTTCCAGGAGTGTATATGGTCAACTTAGTTCTGGTGAATAACGGAAACAAAACAAAGATCCTACCAACGAGATGACAATATGAGGAATATAACGAGCACTATTGCTTCACCAACGCGTTTCTCTGCCAAATATTTAGCACCCTTTTTAAAACCAATGATAAGAAAATGTAGACATCAGATATGTAATTCTATGAATTTAATACCATGGATTTAATGCTATGCGTTAAATTCAGAGACTTAGCAATGTCATGCTGTATAGTACGGATGTGCTCGATTGTTTTGACGTGTGTATCATTATATATTAAAGTACAATTAAAGGACTCTTTATCTTTTATCTGCAAACATTTTGATACGAACATCACGACCTTGATTGATCATGTGCTTTTGTCATCTTATTTTCAGTTTTATGGTGAATTTCATTAGCAGATTGATGGAGTTGTATTTGGAAATTCCTTATCCTCTCTGGTGGCTAATTTATTCATGGAAGGCTTCGAGGATAAGGCAGTGGTCTTTGCAAGTTTTAAACCACCTGTATTCAGAAGTATGTGTGCGACACATTTGTAGTGTGGCCGCACGAGATGGATTAATGACATCGATTTCTTGAGAATCTGAATCCTAACTATGGTAGTATTATATTTACTATGGAAATAGGAAAAGATGGCTGCCTCCCCTATTTGGATGTTGTCGTTCTCCCTAAAGTTTATGGCACATTAGGTCATGCCGTATATCATAAACCAAAACATACATATCAATATCTACACGCCAGTAGATGCCATCGCCATTCACAGACCACTGGTGTCTTTAAGCTCTTAGTGCGTACGGCGTAGATAAATTGCAAGAAGAGCTCACATATCTCAAGAGCTTTTATAAACGACTGGCTTTTCTCCGCAACAAATTCGTAGAGCATTCAATGCGAAACCTACAATGCAGGTGTGTGATGGGAATTGTTGTTGTTGTTGTGGTCTTCAGTCCAGAGACTGGTTTGAAGCAGCTCCCCATGCTACTCTATCCTGTGCAAGCTTCTTCATCTCCCAGTACCTATTGCCACCTACATCCTTCTGAATTTGCTTAGTGTATTCATTTCTTGGTCTCCCTCTACGATTTCTACCTTCCACGCTGCCCTCCAATGCTAAATTTGTGTCCCTTGACGCCTCAGAACATGTCCTACCAACCGGTCCCTTCTTCTTGTCAAGTTATGCCACAAACTCCTCTTCTCCCCAATCCTATTCAACTCCTCATTAGTTATGTGATCAGCAGGACATATCGAAAGCTTCTATTCTCTTTTTCCAAACAATTTATCGTCCATGTTTCACTTCCATACATGGCTACACTCCACACAAATACTTTCAGAAACGACCTCCTGGTACTTAAATCTATACTCGATATTAACAAATTTCTCTTCCTCAGGAAAGCTTTCCTTGCCATTGCCAGTATACATTTTATATCCTCTCTACTTCGACCATCATCAGTTATTTTGCTCCTCAAATAGCAAAACTCCTTTACTACTTTAAGTGTCTCATTTCCTAATCTAATACCATCACAATCACCCGACTTAATTCGAGTTCATACCATTATATTCATTTTACTTTTGTTGATGTTCATCTTACATCCTCCATTAAAGACATCGTCCATTCCGTTCAACTGCTCTACCAAGTCCTTTGCTGTCTCTGACAGAATTACAATGTCATCGGCAAACCTCAAAGTTTTTATGACTTCCCCACGAATTTTAATACCTTTTGTTTCCTTTACTGCTTGCTCAGTATACAGATTGAATAACATCGGGGAGAGGCTACAATTCTGTCTCACTCCCTTCCCAACCACTGCTTCCCTTTCATGCCCCTCGACTCTTATAACTGCCATCTGGTTTCTGTACTAATTGTAAATAGCCTTTCGCTCCCTGTATTTTTCCCCTGCCACCTTCAGAATTTGAAAGAGCGTATTCCAGTCAACATTGTGAAAAGCTTTCTCAAAGTTTTCAAATGCTAGAAACCTAGGTTTGCTTTTCCTTAATCTATTTTCTAAGATAAGTCGTAGGGTCAGTATTGCCTCACGTGTTCAAACATTTCTACGGAATCCAAACTGATCTTCCCCGAGGTCGGCTTCTACCAGTTTAAGTCCTAGGACCTTCAATATGTGTCACATTCTTTCGAATGTTTCCAGAGTCCCAAAACGACGTCCTTTTAAGAAATTTTAAGTTTCGCTAACAGAAAGTAAATGACAAGGACTCAGATCAGGTGAAGAGGGTGCCTTTGGGACGACAGGAATGCCTTTTATGGTGAAAATCAGCCTTCCAAAAATGATTTGTGCCAGTGAAAACTTTGTGCTCTTGACAAGGAATGTTTCCCATAGGCCTGTTTCATCTTTTGATTGGTCACACTCATTGATTACCAAAATCTCACAATAAACGTGACTGAATAACGCCGTTCTAAATTCCGGGTTTCCATTACTGTAAACACACAACGAAAACTCAACTTCACTGATGGGGGCTCCCAAAAATCTCGTGATTGATGTAAAGAGCTGAAAACTCAGACTGTCAGAAAGGGACGATCACGCCAGTGTACATAGCACTGCCAGATCGTTCGAGTGCTGTCTGACATATTACTTTTCTCACACCACACGTATATGGAATCTAGTAGAATAATTTCTTAAAAACAATAATATAGTTTTCAAAGTGTCAGCGTGCGAACCTTTCAAAGAAACATCATCGTATGAGCTTTTGGAGGTGAAGGCCAACTCCTCTACCCTTGATGACTTCACGACACAATACTTTATACTATGGCTAGACCAATCAACACCTCATTGGACTGTTGACCACTGGAAAGATTATGCTTGGTCGTCATCAGAGGACCGTTAAAGCTGGTGGAAGCTCTGTAATGGTGTGGGATGTGGGCAGCTGCAGTGATATGGAACCTCTGATACGACTCTGAGAAATGACAAGTGCATAAGCATCCTGCAGGACAGTGTGATACCCCACATTCCCAGAATTACTTCATAGTGCCTCCAGGAGCACTCTTCTGAGTTTAAATACTTCATTTGGCCACCAAACTCCCCAGGAATTAACATTACTGCAAATATCTGGGATGCTTTGCAACGAGCTGTTCAGAAGGGATCTCCACCTCTCATACTCTTACGGATTTATGGAGCGTCCTGCGTAATTCATAGTGTCAATTCCATGCAGCACTACTTCAGAAATTAGCCGAATCCATACCACATCGTGTTGCACCACTTCTGCGTACTCGCGGGGCTCTATGCTATATTCCACAGTTGTACTAGTTTCTTTGGCTCTTTAACGCATAATCCACATGTAATCCATTCACTTTTAAATATTTATCAATGGAATAACAGTATATATCACCTCAGATGATCAATAAACTTATAATATCAACATGTACATCACTTTCTAAACAATAATTGGTGCTATATGCGGAGTGAATGAAGAGATAACAATCACACTATTTACATACCTGTCATGAGGTTTTTCAAATATTACTTTTACTTCTCACATCCCACAATCAGATCACATTTATTGTCTTCATTTCCAGTTTCACTACATTTATCTAATTTTTATGCCTGTCAATGTTTTACTGATACACAAAACCTCTTCAAAAATTCTGTGCTAGACCTGTGGCTCATAATAAAATCCCTTTATGGACACTAAGTAGAAAAAGAGAGCTAGCGGTACAGCAAAAATTAATCGAAAGCATGATAACAGCCAGTGAAATCACGTTCATCATGCAACAACACACACACAAAAGAACTTTGTGTCCTTGGATGCACTAAAAACGTTGAAGAATTATGTCGCAGTACACTAAATAAATAGATTTTCACTAATTCGCCTACCACTTCAGCGCAGATACTCCAACTTCATATTTCTTGTGAAGTCCAAAGACCTCTTTGGAAAATGATGTAATAGGACTGTGTGAACACCATACTCAGTCACGACAGGCAACTCTTCCCTCATGCTTTAACATACCATCATTATATTTAAAACTCACTACACCACAGCCCAAGGCCATCACTTCTTTTAATTTAAACAAAAAATCAGCCCCTACAATCATATGGTTCACAGTTTCTAGTCAATCTCAGTATTCACGTACTAAGGTCACCCACCAAACAGCCCGCATCATGATTAAAGTGACTATGGTGGTGAAGAATTCTCCTCCATTCATAACGAGCTACAGGATCTCGTTCATCTTCATGAAAAGAATATAAATCACTATTACCTGGCACATGACCTTTGCTGTAACAATGACCCCAACATTTTTTCAGTTTTGAAAACTCTCTCATTCAAGTACTAACCTAATTCTTTATTCTCCTGTTACACTCCATTTGATTTACTCTGAAACTCCAAACGTCTGGACAGTTGCTTGGACAATAGATTGATTCCAAACCAAACTGGCAACTTCACATTAATCATGCCTTCGAAAGATATCAAAGCTGTCCTACCTCATCCAGAAATGTTTTGGTCCAAGTGGAAATAAATATCTTAGCACAGCTTAATTTGGCCTTTTCAGCTTCACACACATATGGGCTGTTGTTATGTGATCACTCATGTCATATCTGTGACGTAGTACCGATTCTGAAACAGGTGCTACGAATAATTATAAAGGGATTCCAAGGGAAAAATGCAGTCCGTTGTACACTAAGACAAAAATAGTGATGATGATAAAACTTTATCTCTTTTCGTCATTGATATTCGCTGAAAACAACATAGCAGATTTTGACACCACAGGGAACATACTCTATCATGATGCCAGAAACAAATGAATATTGGAATTCCTAGAATTTTGTTGTTGTGGTTGTTGTGGTCTTCAGTCCTAGGAATAGTTTGATGCAGCTCTCTATGCTACTCTATCCTGTGCAAGCTTCTTCATCTCCCAGTACCTACTACAACA
This sequence comes from Schistocerca nitens, assembly GCF_023898315.1. Lineage (NCBI taxonomy): Eukaryota > Metazoa > Arthropoda > Insecta > Orthoptera > Acrididae > Schistocerca > Schistocerca nitens. Next base: position 193,074,157 of record NC_064620.1, on the reverse strand, counting down.
TACATGCTTCTGAATGTATTTAGTGTATTCATCTCTTTGTCTCCGTCTACGACTTTTACCCTCCACGCTGCCCTCGAATACCAAATTGGTGATCCCTTGATGCCTCAGAACATGTCCTACCAACCGATCTTTTCTTCTAGTCAAGTTGTGCCACAAACTTCTCTTCTCCCTAATTCTGTTCAATAACACCTCATTAGTTATGTGATCTACCCGTATAATCTTCAGCATTGTTCTGTAGCACCACATTTCGGAAGCTTCTGTTCTCTTCTTGTCCAAATTATTTGTCGTCCATGTTTCACTTCCATACATGGCTACGCTCCATACAAATGCTTTCAGAAGCGACTTCCTGACACTTAAGTCTATACTCGATGTTAACAAATTTCTCTTCTTCAGAAACACTTTCCTCTCCATTGCCAGTCTACATTTTATATCCTCTCTACTTCGACCATCATCAGTTATTTTGCTCCCCAAATAGCAAAACTCCTTTACTACTTTAAGTGTCTCATTTCCTAATCTAATTCCCTCAGCATCACCCGACTTAATTCGACTATATTCCATTATCGTCGTTTTGCTTTTGTTGATGTTCATCTTATACACTCCTTTCAAGACACTATCCATTCCATTCAACCGCTCTTCCAAGTCCTTTGCTGTCTCTGACAGAATTACAATGTTATCGGCAAACCCCAAAGTTTTTATTTCTTCTCCATGGATTTTAATGCCTACTCCGAATTTTTCTTTTGTTTCCTTCACTGCTTGCTCAATATACGGATTGAATAACATCGTGGATAGGCTACAACCCTGTCTCTCTCCCTTCCCAACCACTGCTTCCCTGCCATGCCCCTCTACTCTTATAACTGCCATCTGCTTTATGTACAAATTGTAAATAGCCTTTCGCTCCCTGTATTTTACCCCTGACAACTTCAGAATTTGAAAGAGAGTATTCCAGTCAACATTGTCAAAAGCTTTCTCTACGTCTACAAATGCTAGAAACGTAGGTTTGCCTTTCCTTAATGTAGCCTCTAAGATAAGTAGTAGGCTCAGTATCGCCTCGCGTGTTCCAATATTTTTACGGAATCCAAAGTGATCTTCCCCGAGGTCGGTTTCTACCTGTTTTTCCGTTCGTCTGTAAATAATTAGCGTTAGTATTTTGCAGCTGTGTCTTATTAAAATGATTGTTCGGTAATTTTCACATCTGTCAGCACCTGCTTTCTTTGGGATTGGAATTTTTATATTCTTCTTGAAGTCTGAGGGTATTTCGCCTGTCTCATACATCTTGCTCACCAGATGGTAGAGTTTTGTCAGGACTGGCTCTACCAAGGCCGTCAGTAGTTCTAATGGAATGTTGTCTACTACCGGGGCCTTGTTTCAAATCAGATCTTTCAGTGCTCGGTCAAACTCTTCATGTAGTATTGTATCTCCCATTTCATCTTCATCTACATCCTCTTCCATTTCCATAATATTGTCTTCAAGTACATTGCATTTGTATAGAACCTCTATGCACTCCTTCCACCTTTCTGCTTTCCCTTCTTTGCTTAGAACTGGGTTTACAAGTGAGCTCTTGATATTCATACAAGTGGCCCTCTTTTCTCCAAAGGTCTCTTTAATTTTCCTGTAGGCAGTATCTATCTTACCCCTAGTGAGATAAGCCTCTACATCCTTACATGTGTCCTCTAGCCATCCCTGCTTAGCCAATTTCCCCTTCCTGTCGAACTCGTTTTTGAGACGTTTGTATTCCTTTTTGCTGCTTCTTTTACTGCATTTTTATATTTTCTCCTTTCATCAATTAAATTCAATATTTCTTCTGTTACCCAAGGATTTCTACTAGCCATCATCTTTTTACCTACTTTAACCTCTGCTGCCTTCACTGCTTCCTCTCTCAAAGCTACCCACTCTTCTTCTACTGTATTTCTTTCCCCCATTGCTGTCAATTGTTCCCTTATGCTCTCCCCGAAACTCTGTACAACCTTTGGTTTAGTCAGTTTATCCAGGTCCCATCTCCTTCAATTCCCACCTTTTTGCGGTTTCTTCAGTTTTAATCTACAGTTCATATCCAATAGATTGTGGTCGGAGTGCACATCTGCCTCTGGAACTATCTTACAATATAAAACCTGGTTCCTAAATCTCTGTCTTACCATTATATAATCCATCTGAATCCTGTCAGTATCTCCAGGCTTCTTCCATGTATACTACCTTCTTTTATGATTCTTGAACAAAGTGTTAGCTATGATTTTCCTAGATTAGACTCACAAAAACAGGCAACTTTCGCAAAGTAAACTGTTGGAACTTTTTTAATAAACTGACATACTGTCCATTCAATACATCTTTCTACAATTTTAGAAGTAAGTTGTATAAGTAAATTCTATAAATTGTTAATAATCAATCCATTCTACAGTTCAAGAGAGTTCTTCGAGAGTAGTAGAGTAGAAACTCAGTTTTAGGATTATGATTACATTTCTGTACAACTGGTTAATATAGGATAAATCATTTGTATGTGCAAAGTGAACAGTAATTTTGTAGTGATTGCTACTGGACTCTTCTACAGAAACCACCCTTATTTTTATCACAGTGGCTCTCTGCAGCTCTTACCTTATCCGAGTGCTAAGTGCACAAAAATTCCTCGAAATGTCTTCCACAGTGAATTCAAACTTCTGCACTAAATTGTGAATTCACCTTTGTAGTAGAATAGCACTACCTCGTTGTTGACTGGCAACAGCCAGCAAGTTACCATTAAACCACTTGGTACTAGTCTGTGATTTCACTATAAGTTTCCTTCCACTAGTTCTGAGGCTAACATTTAATTAGGCCCCTTCACATTAGACTCCAACTTGTCCCTTAATTCTCGGAACATTAGCATATTATTCAATTTACAATTGTGTTTTGAAACTGAATTACCTCTCTATAGGTCATCAACAGGAGCTATAGGATCATTTTGCAGAATACCACAAGTGGTACTAGATTCAGAAATTGTATCAAACTAAACACAGCAGTGTAAATATTAAATCTTTGTAGGAATGATGTACTAAAAGTTACATTACCGCTCCACAAACATTAATTATTCATTGGAAAAGCTGCGTTGATGATCACAGAAGCACAAGCAGCCCTAGCTGACAGCCGCTTTCCACAATCCACCGCATGCCCACTCCACATATATAATTTTTTAAAGTCCAGATTCATAATAATAGTAATTAAACAAATAATTTAAATATGAATTGTTCTATATTACATTATACTCGACATGCTCTAACAATACAAAAACGACTCAAGACTCAAACTTCTTCACAATCTCACCCTGTTCAAAAACAGGTCAGTGTAGAGGTGGTAGTTTGAAGAAAACTTTAATTTTCAAACACTAATTTATTAAGCAAACTCATGTCCTTTTTCCACTATACTGACATCATTTTTGTAGAGTACCACACTTACTCCAGATATGACTCCCTCTAATAGCATCTAAACTATTGACTCCTATGTAGCACGTAGAAAAACCACAACTCTAATCAATATAGCAAATCCAGTTCTAATGAATAAGCAAAAACATTATGAAGCGTAAATCTCAGACAACTGTGTACACGAATTATAAATAAAAATTGTTACATGTAACAAGAGTAAAGACTTCAAAAACAAAACAAAAAAACATTATCCTGTATGCTGCAATATACGTCAAAAAGGTAAAAGAGAAACCTCCTCATCAGCACAAGGAGAACTGTGATCACTGTACTGAATTGACTCGGCCTATCCCTCGTCGCTATCCATCAGGACAGGTGAGACAAATGGCGAAGGAGCGGCCAGATTCAAATCCGAACTTGCAGTGAAACAGTCATAGCACTGACACAGGTCTGTTGAAGCAGCCATACACAGCGCTCTGTCTAACTTTGTGCTTGAAAACTCAGCCGACCGCGGAATGCGCTGACGCCTGTTATCCTGGGCCGCCGTGGCTGCCGCCAGCGACAAAGATGAGTACTGGCTGTCCAGGCCCTCCGGAGTACTCGGCTAAGCAGCCCCCCCGTACTCGTTGTCTCCACTCGTGCGCTTGGGTGTGGTAGCTGACGATAGATGTCCTAATGACGACCAGGGATGCCCTAGTCACTCGCCAGAGATAGACGAAGACGGTGGCCAAATATTCATATGTGTGTGAAATCTTATGGGACATAACTGCTGAGGTCATCAGTCCCTAACTTTACACACTACTAAATTATCCTAAGGACAAACACATGCACCCATGCCCGAGGCAGGACTCGAACCTCTGCCGGGACCAGCCGCACAGCCCATGACAGCAGCGCCTTCGACCACTCAGCTAATCCTGCACGGCCGGTGGCCAAGGACGTCTAGGTTGCTAGGAGACCGCGAGTGAGCATCTCTCGCAACCAGACTGTAGACATCTGGTAGACCATCGACCGAAGTAGCTCAGGGGGTGGAGATTGGCTGGGCCCAAACTCCCCACATCATCGTAACTTCCCGCAAACCCAGCAGCCATCACGCCACAGCCATGGTGCGCCTTTTTGCCAGGTTGCCAGTAGATTACCATCACCAAGGGTGGGTCGTGGTTTCTCTGAAACACAAATGACATGGCTCTCTCCAGTTTAATAAGCAGACAGAATGGAGGCACTACTTCATGCTTTGAGTTCCTAGGCTCGATCACTTATAACCATACAACTACGCGTCCGACTACTATTATAGGGGGACGAGCATGTTCATTTCATGTTTCTTGCCTTTCAGCTTTTACTAGCTCGCTCTGCCCCGAGTACGGGTTCCTACACCCAGTTAAATTTGCAACGCGTCAGTTTCTCGGTAGTGCGCAAGTGTCTCTTATAAAACATCACCTCACTCTTAGTCATAATATGATGCGGCATTGAAGTTCGACGTGACTCGCCCGTCCAAGTCCAACGGCTTACTGTGTTAGCACTTCGGGCAGGCTTGCCTCTACTGCGTAGCCGCGAGTGGGAATAACACGTTTAAGATAATCGCAACTCGCGCTTCTAAATTTTTGGTGTGTAACACACATCCCCTTTTTCGAAAGATTCGTCCAGAATCTTCCAGGACCGAGCCTTCCACTCCTGAGGTGTCCCACATGGGTCCTTCTTTATCCATTTACAGCATAAGCTGACTCTTAATGGGAGGTCTGCAGGACCTTACTACAATACAATCCTGAATGTAAAATTTATACCACCTAATACAGAACTTCTACTTCCATCAATCGTTCCCACGGCCATTGCCTGCTAAACACACGTCTGGCAACAAGTGTCTCCGCTGATCTGTAGGTTGTGCCCTGCTGCGATTATTGCGTAAATAAAATATGCAAATACCTAGTAAAGACACGACATCTCGGTTGCTGAAAATCATCTGTGTAATCATAATTTAACGATTTTCTTGAATGGTTTGGATATAATGCAACATCCGCTCCACTGAAATCTTCCCCTGCTGTTAATCGATAAATCTGTCTAATGAATGTGTAAGTACATGGGTTGAGGGTGGTATCAAGGTGCTCTACATTCTGGAAGTGGAACACGCTTGATGGCCCTTCTGGCCAATGCAGTGAATTCCGCGTTAGTGTATTGATAGTCATACAAGTGAATGTACACCTAAGACAGAAACCCTTCCCAAGATGAAAGCCATAGCACCATGCTCTTCATAGCAATCACCGCTTTTTGAAAATGACCAAGTACATCATTTAATTTCGGAACTTCTCCTACTCTGCTGTCGCGAACAACGTTTTTATTAATTTATCTCCCGCATTTAACAAGTTCACTTCCTACAAACAACAGGTGGTGGCCAACATATACTAGCTGTGATAAGTGTGCTCTTAATTTACTGTGATTATGATACTCCTTCAGCACCTCCATGAAAAACGTCACTTCCCCGTGCCTCTGTATATCAGTCCGAAACAAAATCTAGCAGTCTCGGAATTTCATTTCTCTGATCTGTTGATTTCAATGTCCACTGATGTCTCATAAGGATGGCATCCGACTGCCTAGAGAAATATATACCTCAAACAAACATCTGAACGACAGCTAAGCATTCTGCTCCACTCCAGATGATGTATGGGAAACTAAGGAGCATTCCCAACATCCAGGATGTCATAACGAAGTCGCCAACTGAGGAAAGGATTCATCTATCACCCCCGTCCTCCTTCCGAAACGAGTAACTAACGATATATAGCAACAAGAACAACAGTGTGACTTCTGAACAGTAAAAAATACCTGAAAATAACCCTACAATAATAAAAAAACCACATGTGTCAACGACATGAAAACAATAAATTCCCTGAAAACAACACATCCATAATACAAATATCAAGAATAAATCTAACACCAACGTAATATTTCAAATAATGTAACAACAGTGACGTCACACCACAGGCATGCCTTGTGCTTTCAGCTGTCTAGACGGCTACGTTTCTCCTTTCCACCAGCTGCACGTAATCGTACCGGGTCGGTTAGAGCGTCCAAAGTATTCTTAAACTGTTTAACCAGACTGATGTGCAGGATAGACGTTGTACCTTTTCGTAGGAAACTGTATCTTTCCGTTAACAGTTGACCTAGTGCGGCTCGTGATATTTTGTCAAGAAATTATTTGTCTTTCTCTTTGGTATATAGGGGCTATTAATTAAGAGACGGTGCCCTCTAGGTTACTGCGGCAGCCTTCCAGTGCGCCTATTTGGCTGTTCCTGGCGTTACAGAGCCTTTGTGTACTGGTTTTGCGCGTTTCTTCTCTTATTCATTGGTTCGCTATTCGCTAGTAATTTAGGACCCCAAAAAGTCAAATTGAGTGGGCATTTTCATCCCGTACCTCAAATAGTGACATGATAGTTCCCGTATGAACCTTTAAGTTGTTCGCGCAAACTACATATGCAAAATGGGTATACCAGTCGTCGTGTCTGGCATTGAAGTAAAAGCTTAGTAGTTTAGAAATTATCTTAGGCTCACGCTCCATCCTGCTTTTAGTTTTTGGGTAGAAAGGTCTCGTTCGTAACATCCGAATATGCAACACACGGCACAGCAGGTTTTAGGTACCGACCGAAACCAAGTTCGTACCCCTGGTCTATAACTAAGGTATCAGGCACTCCAATCTTCAGTGTCCAATTGTTAATAAATACTTGTGCTACATTACTTGCCTTTTGATCTGGAATTGCTATCATTACTAGATACCGTGAGAAACATTGATGATCGTAAGCACATACGTATTCTTTACAGGTGTACTGGCTATGATTAGCAAAGGTCTAGAACTAGCATTTAAAATGACGTCGACGCCTCCGGTAACCTCTGTGAAGGTATTTTTTGGTGCAAAGAATCCACTCTCTGAGCACATGGTACACAGCCATTGACATATTTCACCACGACACTCTTCCTGTTCCCCACCAAAACCATTTCCCAATACGCCTATCTGTTGATCGTAGGTCGCCGCGATCTGAAATAACATGCTCAGGAGCCTGTTGTAACACTTTCTTTGGGAATTGTGTACCGAATATCCTCATACATGGTAAAGTGCAGTTTGACTTAAAAGCCTAACTCTCTTTACTAACTGCCTGTGCTTGCTGCTATTCCAATATAATCTTGTCCAGAGTACTCAGCATCGCTATTTTGCGACTTAATTTGTCTGCATTTGCGTGGCCTACCTCGTAATCACACTCACTGAACTTGAGAAGCCAGGGCCTTATCCGAACTATGAAATGCATCACTAACTCAGCTATAAACCTGTTTCACTGCTGACAACATTTGGAAAAAATATCTGAGAAGGTGATTTATCCTAGAGTAATATCTCACCTTAGCAATGAAAATATCCTCAGATAATCACAGTTAGGGTTATAAAAGTGGTGCTCTATTGAGAAAGCCATTTACATGTTAACTCGCCACGTTTTCCAATGATTAAAGTATGAAGTAGCATCGTTTGGTATTTCCTGAAACCTACTTAAGACCTCTGACTGAATGAATCACAATATACTCCTAGATAAATTGAAATTTTGTGAGACTGATTGTACAGCCAACCAATGGATAATGACATATATAACCAAGTAAATGCAGAACGTTGTACTTAATAATTCAAGAATTATAGTCCAGCGGCACGAATCACCAAGGATCAGACTTGGGTCTGCTATTGTTCCACACATATTTAAACGATCTTTGGTCTAATATACAATAAACAGAATTAGTTCTGGGTGCATACGACACCGGTGCTAAAATCAGTCCCAACATACATACAGAAACAGAACAAATGGTAAACAATATTCTTAAAAGTGTCATTGACTGGTTTTCTGCGAGTTGTCTCGCAGTGAATATTAAAAAACACAAATGTTTGCAGAGGTATCGTTGACTGGTTTTCTGCGAATGGTCTCACCCTCCATTTTAAAAAGACACAGCATATTGAGTTCTGCGTATCTAGAGGTAGTACACCAATGATAACGGTATCACACCGAAAGGAAATCATGAATAGGGTGAAAACATCAAAATGCTTTTATGTTTATAGTGATGAGAATATAAACTGGAAAAAGCACATTTTGCATCTCCTTAAAAAGGTTAGTTCAGACACTTATGCGATTACAAATTTTGCAGACCTTGGGGAGAGACAATTCAGTAACTCGTCGTATTCTCCGTGTTTTCATTCAATAACGTCATATGGAATAATGTTCTGTGCCAAGTCATCTTTAAAAAAGAAACTCTTCATTGGTCAAATTACGTGCTGTAAGAATAATATGTGATTCTCACCCGTGATCACCTTTAGACATCTGTGTAAGCAGTGGAGCATTGTGACTCCCTTTACACAATTTATTTATTCGCTCCCTAAGACTTTTGTAAATATTTCACTTCCCTTCAGAAGGAGCAACGATGTACGTAATTACAATGTCAGAAGGAAAAATGATATTCATTATTCCATGTTAAGGTTGCCGTTAGCACAAGAAGTTGTGCAGGACGTTGCAAGAAAAGTTTTTGAACACTTGGCTAGCAATACAAAATGTCTGACAGAAAGCAAAGTAAAATTGGAAAACAAACTGAAAAAGTATCTTGTTGGCGCTTTCTTCATATCTGTACGAAAATTTATATTGTAACTTGTAAAAGATGATGGGTAAGCATTACTATTCCACATTTTTATATTTTAGGGAAAAATATAAAGTTATAAATGTTGAGCATGTAGTCCTGTTTACGATGTGTACATAAAGTAACTCTTTCCACATTACGATATATTGGACAAACTGACCCATGAACATGAAACTAACTAACTAACTAACAAATCCTTTCACGAAATCCATCACGAATTCACGGTAGTAGTTGAACACTCCGACAAACAACTGCATCTGTTCGACCGTCCATGGTGCTGGAAAATTTTGAATTGCTTCTGTAAAAGGAAGATCAGTGTGTATACTACGCTCACAAATTATGTGTCCCAGATTCTTAACTCGAGTTTGAGCAAAACGGTACTTGCCCATGCACGGCGTCCGACGTGCTGACTGTAGCATACCAAAAACAATTTTTGGTAGAACGGCTGAATAGACAATTGAGTCATCTAAATTGCTCGCATAGCCTTTAGGCTTTAACAATCTTAAAACTCCGTCTAATAACCTCTGGAAAGTAGCAGGGGAATTTTTTAAACAAAATGCCATCCCCATATATTGATAATGTCAACAGGGTGCGGTAAACGCTGTCTTTGGCCAATGTTCAAGTGCTACTTTTAATTGATTGTTACCGGTTTTGAGGTACCCTGCGGTAAGTAACGACATTCATCCAAATTATGCTCGGGTAATTCCGTAATATTAAGGATTTGATAAGCATCTGTAATCACATCAAGGCATGTATTTCTCCATCCCATCCAATGCTTTCTTAGGGATGATTACAATCTTTGTGCTTCAGGGACTGTCACTGGTTCCTTGATCCCATCTCGTAGTGGCTGTTCAATGATCTCTTCTGTTAATGGTTGTAAGTATCCCGCTTTACGATATTGTACTCTGTAAACTTGAGTTCCACATCATAACAGTATATACGGCTGAGTTACTAGTGTTACTGTAACACCCAATCTGTATAAAACAAGTCGCTAAACTTCAGTAATACTTTTTCCATGCTTGTACGATTACTGTCGTACAAGTGACGCAGTTCATCTCTTAATGCTTGCTAACGGCTTCTACCGAAACTCCACCTATCGATGTCTTTTTCTATCGTTACACCTTCTGACAGATTACCTTCAGATCTGTCAAAGTTAGATGTACTTACGGGAACCAAATATTGAAATTAACATTACTCAGTGCGCCATGCTTCTGCACACAAAACAATGTGAAACATCAAACCGTCCATTACTTGAGTTCAACCACATACAACGTCCCATAAGGTAAATCCGTACCCACTGCAACCCGCACTTTCATTCCCATACCTGCGGATATTTTATCCTACTGATCAATCTTTAACGAACTCGACTGCAGTTTAGCTGGCATCATCTTCATGACACGTAAGCCTTGCGATGTCACTACGTTTGCAACTGTATTACCCAAGTGAAACAAAGTGCACTTTAAACTTAGTTTCCGTAAAGTTAAACTCTCGTACCGTCATACCCAACGACTCAACATTTCTATCGACAACCCCATGTAACTTACATCGTGGTGGTCCCGCCGCCCCATGTTGACCATGCTCACACTGATAACGTGTGCCCTCGTGTCTACAAGAAACCTCTGTTCCATACCACCCACTACAACCACTAAGCATCCTTTTGGCTGTGCACTAACTTGTGTAGTGTTACGATCTATCAGGACTGTCTTCCGGTGGTCAAAGTTTACCCGTTTCTGTTTAGCTGCTGTTTACCACAATGATGCTTCCTGTTCTTCCTCTGCCATCATTCAGATACTCGGTATCCCACTTCCCCACAAAAGTAACGCTCTAGTTGCTTCCACTGTTTCGCCGGCCGTTGTGGCCGAGCGGTTATAGCGGTTCCAGTCCGGAACCGCACTGCTGCTACGGTCGCAGGTTTGAATCCTCCCTCGGACATGGATGTGTGTGATGTCCTTAGGTTAGTTAGGTTTAAGTAGTTCTAAGTCTAGGGGACTGATGACCTCAGATGTTAAGTCCCATAGTGGTTAGAGCCATTTGAACCATTTTTCCACTATTTCTGTGTATGGCCCTTGCGCCCACACCTGTAGCACCTCACCTCAGAAGGGAAAAAACAGTGAGCTACCCATTGCTTCATGACAAAATATACTTCCTCAAATTGCACCACAGTCCTAAGAACTGCAGCCTCCTGCGATAACACTATTTTGGCCTCTGCTTTGTGGAATGCACATATGTTGAGCATTAACTTCTCAAATCTTGTCTGAAAATATTTCCACTGACTTATCACAGTTCTTATTAAAAGTATTGAGCTTCTCGCGAAAAATTCCTATGGTATTTTGATTTTGGTAACACTGGCGTAGTCTAGCAGCCAACTGCTGAAACGACTGTGCTTTACTTTAGATCTCATGGTATACCACATTTCAATTGGCCTCTCATGTTAAACACAAATTCAAACACACGAAGTATTTCTTCGTCTGATTGACCTCTCAGTGCTGCAGTAGCTGTAACTTCATTAACCCATGGAAACCATGGGGATGCACGGAGGGGAGCCGTAATTTATGCCCACCTTTTGAAAGTGTTGAAATCTACTCAGGTACTTTATATTTTCAAATTTCCTAAGAAACTATTTATTGTCTTTCATGCAGTCCTCTTCCAGATTCTATGATTGTTTTACGTTTTTTCATTTAAGCTTAATCGAAAAATTTAAGTTTACGGCAGGTAGTCATAAGGTCTTCCCCGCTTGGTAGCAGATGCGACTTCCCATAACGATCGTCTTACTCCACAAATAATAGCATTAAGTGACCTTAGAACACATGGACATTATATTTCTCTGGATTGACAACAACAATTATCTCAACAATGATTCATTTCCCTTTGGTTCTTTATAGTTTCCTGTTCAGTGGAACTTAGTCCTGTGTTCGATAAAGCTGTGATTAAAATTATATTGACAGTCACATATCGTAGGAGAAATTTCACAAATTTAGGAAGTATCTACAGATTCTGAAATTAAATTTTCCGCGCGGTCTGGGGCACTCTGGTGCACATTGTCCCGGTCCGTGCGGCATGTCCAAAAGAATAGATACCATCTTTGTATATATATAGTTAAGGTTCACCGGCCACTTGACTATCTTCTTCTTCTGTTAAGATGCACAAACAGTGCCCAAACTTTTACGGGAAACGGCAACGCGCCACGAGTAATGATTATAATGGGTGGGGGCACTACGAATGTAGTGCGTGAAAATACTTTGAGCTTGTGGGTTTCTTGAGAGGCGTGCGAGAGTTAAATCCCTGCAGTCGCACTATCCTCTGTGTCCTCGATGGCTCAGGTGGATAGAGCGTATGCCATGTAGGCAAGAGATCCCAGGTGCGAGTCCAGGTCGGGCCACCAATGTTCCTCTGTCCCTGTTGACGTATGTCAACGCCTGTAAGCAGCTAAGGGTTTTCATTTCATTGTAATTTCATTCTAACGAGCTGCATGGTCATCGATAGTATGTGTTCTCTCGGACATGTCCGAAAGAACAGATAACATCTTAGTATTTAGACAATCTTTGGTCTTTCTGTGGAAAAGTATTTACCTCTCATCAGTCTGATACGTTGTTATTTGCAGTGTGGTAGGCGAGGGACGTATTTGGTCGTGCTGTGTTGACTTTCGATTGCATCTGTTAGATGATGAAAGATATACGGTGAATGACAGCAAAGATGAATAAGAGGTATATATTGAAAAGTGAAAATAATATAAATTTTGAATAATTATGTATGAAGGGCTTATTTCAATAGTGCTACAAATCCACTTTGCTCATTTTGACATACGGTGTCCTAAAGTTTAATGAGCGCTGAAAAATCTGCAGTTGAGATACCAGAAGTATTCAAGCATATGGCTTCAAGCTAGAGATGATCATTCATATATATATATATATATATATATATATATATATATATATATATATATATATATATATATTGCGTGGATCTATATATTATTCTCCCTCCCTCCCTCTCTCCCTCTCTCTCTCTCTCTCTCTCTCTCTCTGAGAGACTGACCTCCACACTTGCCACATTCACGCATTAACATTTCAACTGATTAAGCTGTTAGACTTTCTTAGAAGTTCTTTTTAACTTTGTATCCTTTTAAAATTATTGTTCATATTGCACAGTGTGGTATACAACAGTTTGAATACAGTTTGTAAATTTTACTTAGGAATCTAGCTTAACTACTACCTGCTTGCTGTTCGCTGTTGTGCTTTCGAGAATTCAGCAGCAGTGTTGTCAAAATGCGAGGTAAGTTGATTCAAAAATGGTTCAAATGGCTCTGAGCACTATGGGACTTAACATATGAGGTCATCAGTCCCCTAGAACTTAGAAACTACTTAAACCTAACTAACCTAAGGACATCACACAGATCCATGCCCGAGGCAGGATTCGAACCTGCGTTCGTAGTGTTCACGCGAGGTAATTGGAAATTTTGATTAGGGGCATATAAGTGTCTGATTTAAAGAGAAATTGTATTCAGACCAGTTACAGTTCGGTTCAATTTTTTTTTTTTTTGTCAGATGTTAGAATATGAGCTTAAAGTGGATAACAGTTCATAAGGACATAGTTTTCGTAAAACGTAGATTTCTTCTATAGATTGGGAAGTAAAGTAGGGCTAAATGTCATTAAAAAGTGTAGTGGGGATGTTACTTATTTATTCTGATTGATAACCAGCTGTAAAATGTCTATCAGTCACTGCAACGACATGAAAATCTTGGCAGAGTAAGGGAAAGCAACAGGCAAACCTGCTGTGGGTCCCTGGTCACTAAGGAAATCATGGCAAGAACAAGCTAGTAGAATGACCAGGACAGGCACAATGACTCGAATTGTTGGACCACAACCTGCCATCACGTATGGTGACAGTACCACCAAAGCTATGTAACTGAAACAGGAGGTGGAACGTTTATTGAACTACGAGTCAAAATCAAAAACATGGCATGTCAATGTTACCCAACCATTCAAAAGGAGTTCTATAATAATGAACTAGAACAGAAAACAGATCAAACTCGTCGTAGGACTTATGGCTGGACATGGAACTTCATAAAACATCTGCACCGGATTGATACAGAGCAAAAAGTCTCTACGGGTGGACTATGTGATGAGGAAGATGAAACTCCACCACATCTTAACTTCCAATGCGAAACTCTGGCGGCCAAAAGACACAGAATAGTCGAGTCGGTAGAGCCAGAAGGAAACGTGTCTAATAAGGACACAGTAAAGGGTCTTCTGCTACTTCTTAATGGTACCGGTTTGCTTTACTAGAAATACTGGGATCGAAATACCAGAATAAACTCAGTTTCCGTGGTTGCACCTGTGGGCTAAGACCTTGTCGGTCTTATCTCTCTGAATTAGAAATATCAAACTGAAGGGTCTCCACATGAGCCTCTTCATTATTTTGCCTAACATTTAGCTTAATTTACCCACCTCTGGCACCACAATTCTGGGCGCAAACTGCAAACTGTTAAAAAAGACTGAGCAGCGGAGTGTGACTGTAGTGGATAGAAGGTAGATTATATTTATTTCACTTCACATTTTACAATGTTTATAGTAATTACCGGAGCCCCACACCTATATTCAATACATTTATGTTTACTATGTCAGCACATACATCCATCCCTGCTCTCACCTGAATCAACCAAGAGCAAGAATGAGAGTGTGCAAGATAAATTGAAATGAACAGTTACCATTTCAGAAGCCTTCCGTTTGGCTAAATATATCGTCCGCTGCTTGTATTAGATGCCTAAACAGTAAAATTCCTGCAGACTGACGATCAGACATAGCACTCTATGTGGATGACATTCTCGTGGCAGTGAAGTCATGGGCTGTCCACAGTAAAGTGGTGCATCGGTTATTGAAAGTCTTTGAACAGGTGAGAGCGACTGTGAACTTAGACAAGTTACAATTCGGCAGAAAAGAAATACGATTCCAGGAACTCATCGTATCTGCAGATGGAATACAACCTGGCCCGGACAAGAATTGTGCGATTGCGGAATGTGCAACTTCAACCAATAAAAAATAATTACACGGTTTTCACAGACTATTTAACATCTGTCAGCGCTCTGTGAATCTAAACTTGGTAGCCTTGTGGTCTTAGGCGCCTAGCCACGATTCGCGTGGCACCCCCATTGGAGGTTCGAGTCCTCCTTCCGGCAAGGGTGTGTGATGTGATTAGCGTAAGTTAGTGTAAGTTGTATTAAGTATTTCTAGGCCTAGGGACCAATGACCTCAGTAGTTTGGTCCCTTAGAAACTTACCACAAATTTCCAAATAAAAGAAAATCTAACTTTACCTCCAGACTACGTCTTCGTGTCCTGACGCGAACAAATACTCCATGGATCTGGGACCAGCAGTCAGAAGACGATTTCACGAAACGTAAAGAGGCATTAGTCAAGGCACCGATTCCTGCACACCCCGAACTGTAGCAAAACTTCTGTGCCATGACTGACAGTTCATTCTCTATTTTGGGTGTCATTCTGTCCAAACCAGAGAACATCACCGATCCATCCTGTTAGAAAATGAATTTTTTCACAAACCAGGTGCTCACTCTCTGTGAAGGAAATTACACTCTCATGGAGTTTTTGGCACTCGCAATTGTGTGGGTGTTTTTCAGAATCTAATATTACCATATTGGTCGAACGACAAGGGTATTTATCGACCACCGAGTTCTGCAATTTTTAAAGATTGCTAAGACTTCCCACAAGATACTGGGGTGGTAGGCAGTGTACCTCTAAGAATTCCGATTTAATGTGGCGTACATTCCCATCGACAGAAACATCATTGCAGACGCCTTCGCACGTGTACGTGCAGGATTAGTACGTGCAGAGGATGGTGGTGATGGAGACAAAAACTGCACCTTCTTACATCTAAAAGGCGAAGCTGGGGAAAATGCTGTTACAACCTGCCTCAGGAACAATGCACACAAGCAGGACACAGATGAGGTATTGATAGACGTTAAAGAAAAATGGGACGATCGCGTCATTGCGTCGATTCGTCATTTCTGCTCAGTAAGAGACGGCATTTTCTTTAAAATTCGTGGTCCAGATGACACACGGTGACAACACGCAAGTCCAGGTGTACTCATGGACAATTTAGTACGGTGCATACACTTGAGTTATGGGATTTTCGGTGCAAAGAAAGAGCTTAAAGGAACCCCATGAAACATTTTACTTTAACGAAATGCTCAGACTAATACGCCGTGTCATTTGAATACGCCATGCCAGAGAGCCAAACTAGCCGCAGTGATGTACGCTACAGCCCTGCACCCAGTACTCCCCAGAAAACTGTGTGGCATCGCCGCTGTCGACTTGTTCGGGCCACTAGTCCGTACTAGGTCAGGCATTCCTTATGTACTGGCGGCTGTGGAACTAACGTGTATGTTTGTTTCCTTTACACAAAAGAGGATGGCAAATGGGAAACTTGTGGCGAAGGCTTTCGTTAACAATTTTTAACGAGATGTATAACCTGGGAAGCGGGTAGTTTCAGACAGTGGATCGCAGTTTCGCTCGAAAGAGTGGTAACAAATTCTGAGGCGTCGCAAAGTAAATCCGTTATTCATTTCAGTGTGCCAACCGAGCTGTAAACCAGCGGAACGCTTGATAAGGGAACTTGTAAGACTTACTGTCACAGTAATCACGAAACCTGGAACACCCACATAGGCTATGATGGCTTAGGTTACACATCTTGAGGCTGCAGTGAATGGGCACCACTGTTGTGGGATGGCAGGAGGGATTCAGCGGACGTCTAGTGCTTCAGAGTCCTCTGATCGGTCTTCGCTGGTGGCCAGCGCAGTTACTTTTCGCACTGAGGTTGACCCCTCACCTGTCGTCGAGTGGGAGGTCACTCCAGGGCGCAGCAGGTGGCGAATGACTTCCCACGCGGCCGCACGTAAGGCCTCCCCGGTTTGTTTGACAAACAGGTTCCAGGTTCTGTCTGTGGCTGACACTCTCACCGAGCCAGATGCGGTCGTGTGTCTTGTTCCAGAGAAAACCATTCGGCCTGCAAGATCCGGGCAGTGATAGAGGGTGGGATTATTGGTAGTTGGGAGCTCCAACGCTAGGTGCGTTATGGGGCCCCTTAGGGACTTGGCTGACAAGAAGGGTAAGAAAACCAATGTGCACTCCGTGTGCATACCGGGTGGAATCATTCCAGATGTGGAGAGGGTGCTCCCGGACGCCATGAAGAGCACAGGGTGTAGCCAACTGCAGGTGTGTGCTCACATCGGTACCAACAATATGTGTCACTTTGGATCAGAACAGATTCTCTCTGGTTTCGATCGGCTAACAGAATTGGTAGAGGCTGCCAGTCTTGCTTGCAAGATGAAAGCAGAGCTGACTATTTGTAGCATAGTCGACAGGACCGATTGCGGACCTCTGGTACAGAGCCGGGTGGAGAGTCCGAATCAGAGGCTGCGACGGTTCTGCGACCGAGTAGGCTGCAGATTCCTCGACTTGCGCCAAGGGGTGGTAGGGTTTCTGGTTCCGCTAAATAGGTCACGTGTCCACTATAAACAGGAGGCAGCTACATGAGTAGCAGGGGCTGTGTGGCGTGGACTTGGCGGTTTTTTGGGTTAGAGGGCCTTGGGGAAACACAAGAAGGGCTTCAGCCACAAAAGGAGCAGGCTGAGCACTGGAAGAGCGTAGATAAAGAACCATTGGTATAACAGTTGTAAATTGTCGTAGCTGTGTTGGAAAAGTACCAGAGCTCCAGGCGCTAATAGGAGGCACTGATGCTCAAATCGGTATAGGCACTGAAAGCTGTCTAAATCCGGATATAAGCTGAGTCGAAATTTTTTTGAAAAACCTAATGGTGTTCCGAAAGGATAGGCTAAACACGGTTGGCTTGCTCTCATAAGTTTAAACTGTCGCGAAATTGATGTAGGTACTTTCTGTGAGTTACAATGGGCACAGGTATTGTAGGCAAACGGATTAAAATAATAATTGCATCATTTTACCGACCTCCCAATTTAGATGATACAGTTGCTAAAAGATTCAAAGAACACTTGCGTTCGATAATAGTTGGTGGTGATTTTAATTGTGCTAAACGCATTTTCTGAAAATAATTTCGAGCGATTACTTCAAGAGCCCACACGAACAGTAAACGGTTCTGAAAACACACTTAATCTCTTACCAACAAATAATCCAGATTTAATAACGAGCATCGAAACCGATTCAGGGATTAGTGAACACAGGGCTGTTGTTCCGAGATTGAATGTTGCAATCCTCAAATCACCCAAAAATAAGCGAAAAATATACCTATTCAAAAAAGCAGATAAAAATTCACTTGACGCCTTCCTGAGAGACAATCTCCACTCATTCCAAATTAATAACATAAGTATAGACCACATGTGGCCTAAATTCAAAGAAACAGTATCGGCAGCAACTGAGAGATTTAGACCAAATAAATTAACAAACGACGGAGCTAATCCTTCTTGGTACACAAAACGGATTATAACACTGTTGCAGAAACAAGGAAACAAACATGCAAAATTTAAACATTTAAACACACGCATAATCCCCGAGATTGGCGACCTTTTACAGAAGCTCAAAATTTAGCGCAGACTTCAATGCGAGATGCCCATTACAGTTTCCACACCGAAACGTTGCATCGAAACCTGGCAGAAAATCCAAAGAGATTCTTGTCGTATGTGAAGTATGTTAACGGTAAGAAACAATCAATGCCTTCTCTGCGTGATAGCAATGGAGATACTATCGGAGACAGTGCTGCCAAAGTAGAGTTACTAAACACAGCCTTCCGAAACGCCTTCACAAAAGTTTACGCAGTAAATGTTCCAGAATTCGAATCAAGAACAACTGCCAACATGAGGAACATATAAGTAAATATCCTCTGAGTAGTGAAGCAACTTAAATCACTTAATAAAGGAAAATCTTCCTTTCAGAGTATGCTGATGCATTAGCACCATACATACCAACCATATACAACCGTTCGCTCGAGGAAAGATCCGTACACAAAGAGAAGAAAGTTGCACAGGTCATAGCAATATTCAAGAAAGATAGCAGGAGTAATCCACCAAATTACAGGCCCATATCGTTAACGTCGATATGTAGCAGGATTTTAGACCATATATTTTGTTCGAACATTATGAATTTCCTCGATGAAAACTGTCTATTGACACACAGTCAACATGGGTTTCGAAAACATCGTTCCTGAGAAACACAACTAGCTCTATATTCATATGAAGTGATGAGTGCTATCGACAAGCGATTTCAGATCGATTCCGTATTTCTGGATTTCCGGAAGGATTTTGACACTGTACCACACGTGCGACTCGTATTGAAATTGCGAGCATATGGAATATCGTCTCAGTTATGTGACTGGATTTGTGACTTCCTGACAGAGAGGTCACAGTTCGTAGTAACTGACGGAAAGTCGTCGAGTAAAACAGAAGTAATTTCTGGCATTCCCGAAGGTACTATTATAGGCCCTTTGCTGTTCCTTGTCTATGTAAACAATTTGGGAGACAGTCTGAGCAGCCGTCTTCGGTTGTTTTCATATGATGCTGTCGATTATCGACTAATAAAGTCATCAGAAGATCAAAACAAACTGCAAAACGATTTATAAAAGATAACTGAATTGTCCGAAAAGTGGCAGTTGACCGTCAATAAAGAAAAGTGTGAGGTCATCCACATGAAACTCGTTAAACTTCGGTTACACGATA
The DNA here is from genome assembly GCF_023898315.1 of Schistocerca nitens. NCBI lineage: Eukaryota > Metazoa > Arthropoda > Insecta > Orthoptera > Acrididae > Schistocerca > Schistocerca nitens. The sequence goes on along the minus strand of NC_064620.1, from coordinate 193,054,433 downwards.
AATCAGTCTAATCTGAAATCCGTTAATTTAACTAAATGACTAGGTATTACAATTACGAACAACTGAAGTTGGAAGAAACACATAGAAAACATTGTGGGGAAGACTAACCAAAAACTGCGTTTTATTGGCAGGACACTTTGAAAATGTAACTGACGTACTAAGGAGACTGCCTACACTACGCTTGTCCGTCCTCTTTTAGAATACTGCTGTGACGTGTGGGATCCTTACCAGATAGGGCTGATGGAGTACATCGAGAAAGTTCAAAGAAAAGCAGCACGTTTTGTATTATCGCGAAATATGGGAGAGAGTGTCACAGAAAAGATACAGGATTTGGGCAGGAATTCGTTAAAAGAAAGGCGTTTTTCGTTGCGACGGAATCTTCTAAAGAAATTCCAACCACCAACTTTCTCCTCCGAATGCGAAAACATATTGTTGACACCGACCAACATAGGGAGGAACGATCGCCACGATAAAATAAGGGAAACCAGAGCTCGTACGGAAAGATATAGGTGTTCATACTTTCCGCGCGCTATACGAAATTTTAATTGTGAAGGTGGTTCGATGAACCCTCTTCCAGAACTTAAATGTGATTTGCAGAGTATCCATGTAGATGTAGATATAATACAGCATTTCAATGTGGGTCACAACGTGTTGCGGATTTCACGGTTCTATGTGCCTCCCCTGAGTCTAGTTTGTCAAGCCTTTTTGGCCAGAAAGTTTTAGCGTAATAACTAAAGTGCAATCCAAAAGCTTACTCGATTAGTACATCGGACGGGCTAGCTCTACATACTGGCTGCTTGTTAAAATAAAACGTTTAAGATATTCACAATTGGTGCACCGAACTTTTATTCCGGCTGCTGCACACCTCCATTCTTTCGAAAGATCTCCCGAATCTGCCATGACGAATCTTTAATTAAAATTACTCTTAATCATAAGAATTCTGTGCTGTGCTGATGGCAACACCCAGCTGTAGCCCTGAGATGTCCCATATGAGTTTCTCCTTAATACACTTACTCTGAAAGTGCGGTTTCCAGGACCTAACTACAATACAGTCCTCAATCTAATGTTTATGCTTCCTAGTATAGAGATTCTACTTACGCCAGTTGTTCCATAGCCTATGCCGGTTAACCAGTCGCCTGGCAACTGGTGTGCCAGTTGTTCTGTAAACTCTGTCCCTTTCTGCTTTTATTACAGAAATAAAATATGCAAATACCTTGTAGGAGCAGGCACAACTGGTATATGAAAAAATTACTGATAAAATCTGGTGCTAACGATTTTGTACATCGGCTCCATTAAATTTTTCCCCTGCTGTGTTTCCATAAATTTGTCTAGCGAACACGTAATTTCAGGGCTGAGGGTGGCATTAAGGTGAGCTAAATTCTCGACGGGTAATGCCTTAAATGGCCCTTCCGCCCAGTACAGTTATTCCGCGTCAGTGTCATGACAGTCATACAAGTGAGTCTAGACGGAAGAAGGGAATCCGCCCCGAGTTGAGTGGCATTCCGCGGCACTCGTTATAGAAATCGCCGCTTTCTGAATATGACTAAGTGAATAATTTAATTTCGGAATGTCCTTCTCATTTGGTGTGCTGAACAACATTTTTATTAATAATCTCCCCCAATTAACAAACCTATCTTTCTCTTAACTATAGTCTGTGATACAATATCTACCAGCTGTGATAACCGTGCTCGTAATTTACCGTAGATAATCTGTGACTAATACAGCTCCCTTGTAAGTCCCAAATAACATTCACTTCTCTGTAGCTCTTTAAACAATTCCGAAAGAAAATCTTCCAGTCTCCGAATTTCATTCCTCATTGCAATATCCGCTGATGCCTCATAAGGAAGACATCCGATTTTCTAGAGAACAACACAAATCATACAAGTGTTGACCGACAACTAAGCGTTCTCCTCCACTCCCGATAATGTATGACAAACCCAGGACAATTCCATCATCCAGGATGATATCACAAAATCGTCACCTGAGGATAGGAAACATCCATCATCGCCATTCTTCGAAAGAGAATAACTAACAATAAGCAGAAAGAAGAAACAATAGGAACAAGAAACTGACAGTAATACTATAGTAATAAAAGAAAAGTGTATGTTTCAATGATACGAAAACACTAAATCCACCCGAACACAACACAATGCAAGAAAGACTCGTATCACAAATATCAAGTACATATTTAACAATAACATAATCTAACAACATAATTAATTACGTGACCTCAAGGTATAAGGAATGCTTATGCCTTAAACTGTCTAACCGATGAGGTTCCTTGATTTTGCCTACTGCACCCTACCGTACCGGGTACACAAGTAACTGTGGCACAGCATTCAAAATACTCTTAAACGGTTTCACCAGACTGACGTGCACGGCAGGCATTTTGATAGGAATCTGTACCTTTCCGCTAACCGGCGAGTTCATCTCCACGACCAGATATGCTACGTGATATTTGATCAAGATCTTCCTCGACATTCCTTCTGGTGTACTGGGATTAGTCACCAGTACATATTACCGTACACGGTACTGTGGTAATCTGCCCATTAGCCTATTCGGCGGTTCCTGGCATACCACAGCCTTCACGTTCGCCTTTTGTATGTTTCTCCACACCTCCCGATTTCTTCTCACAAACATCTTCACTGGTTCGCAGTTGACGCCTAATTTAGGACTTAAAACGTCAAAGTGGGACGGCATTTTCGGCCCGTATACTACCTCAAGTAGTGACATGACTGTTCCCGTGTGGACCTTCGAGTTGCACGTGCAAACTATATATAGAAAATAGATATCCCAGTCGTCACTAAGGCTTAGCATTTTGCAAATGGTCTTACGGTGGCGCTCCATTCAACTTTTGGTTTGCGGGTGGAACGGGCTCTTTCATAACTTCCGAATACGCAACACATGGCACATCTGCTCCGTAGGTTCCAAAACTAAGCTCGTACCCTGGTCCGCAATTAAGTTATCGGGGACTAAAATCTCCAATATCCAATATAATACTAGTGCCACTGTACTGGCCTGTTGAGCTGGAATTGATATTATTACTAGATACCGCGAAAAAGGTCGATAGCCGTAAGCACATGCGTACAGGTGTACTGCGGATAGCAAATGACGAGCTCAAGCATTTAAAATGGCTTCTACGCCTCTGTTGACCTCTACGGAGGGATTCTCTAGTGCAGAATATCCTCTCCCTCAGCGCATGAAAGACATTCTTTGGCACGCTTCGTATTCCTCCACCAAAACCATTCCGCAATAAGCCTGTCTGTTGCTCGTCGGCATTCAACAACTGATAACAGCTGGTCATGAGCCTGTTGTAGCACTTTCTTTTGAAGAACTGTCGGGACCACTACAAGTGGTCCCTATTTCTGGAGTCTGTACAACAAATCTTCAAGTATTATACCGTGAGGCTGTGACTTAAAGGCCTGATAATCGTTATCGTCTGCCTGTGCTCCATGCTGTTGCAATAAACTCTTGTCCAATACACTAAACACGGCTGTTTTGCGACTTAATGTAACATCATTTGTGTGTCTTATGCCCGACAACCTCGTAATTAAACGCATTAGCTGGAGAGCCCAACCTGGCAAACGAGAAGAAGGATCATGTAGACTAAACAATCAGTTCAATGACGCATGATCAGTCACAACTTTAAATTTTCTACCGTTCAAAAAACATCATAAATGTGTAATATCACATATGACCTTCAACATTTGCTTTTCGTTTGTTGAGCCGTTACTTTACGCCTTATTAAACCGCCATGGTACATAAACTACTAGATGCCCCTGTCCATAAAGCAACTAACCCAAAATGTTGTTGTACAAAATATGTCAACCAGTATAGTCCAAGGACATGATTCCCCAAGGTTCAGTATTAGGTCTTTTATTTTTCTCTATATATGTAACCGATTCTGCCTTATTTGAGGCATCATAAGCGAGGATGAACTCTTTGTCAAAATCTGGAATAGCAATACTGGATCGGGAATTATTGTTTCCTCCAATCTCTCCAATGCTACCTGATACTCCTGCCGTCCACTGAAACATTACACTCGTTGTGAATTATCTAGTTAAGAAAATTATAAATTCTCTAAAACGTCAATCTTATCTGGTTTTGACGGTGTTCCCGATAGAGTAATAAAGATTTTTTTCCCTATAATAAGTCCGGTCTTATCTGAAATATGCAATGCGTCACTAACTCAAGACATTTTTCCAGAGAGACTGAAATATCGCGTTCTTAAGCTCCTCTTTAAGAAATATGATGAGAGAGATGTCAGTAGGTACCGACCTGTTTCGCTGCTGACATCAGGTGATTTGTTGTGAAATAGTATCTCACCTTAGCAGTAGTCATATCCTCAGCAAATCACAGTATGACTTTCAGAGGAGTTACTCTACTGACAACGCCATTTACATGTTAACTCCACAAATTTTAAAAGCATTCAGTGAGAAATAGCACCATTTGGCATTTTCTGCGACCTATCTGAGGTGTTTGACAGTGTGAATCACATTACAGTCCTAGATAAATTGCAGATTTATGAGACTGGAGACATAGAAAATCAATCGATAATGTCATATGTAACCAAATGAATACAAAAAGTTGTACTAAATAAGTCAACCACTATAGTCCAAGGACATGATTCCCCAAGGTTCAGTATTAGGTGTATTATTGTTCCCTATATCTGTAACCAATCTTTGGTCTGATACGCAACAAGCAGAAATAGCTGTTTTTGCACTTAACACTAATATTGTAATCAGTCCAAGCATACGCAAGAAACAGAAGAAATGATAAACGATGTTTTTAAAAGTAGCATTGGTTTTCTGCGAATGGTCTCACACTCAATTTTAAAAAGGCACTATATATTCAGTTCTGCATATCTATGGGTACTACATCAGTGGTTAAGGTAACAAGTAGTAAGGAAATAGTGAATAGTGTGAAACTTCAAAATTGTAATGTGTTAATATTGACGAGCATTTAAACTGGAATAAGTGCATTTTGGAACTCCTAAAACAACATAGTTCACACACTTTTGCAATTAGAAACATTTCAAATCTCGGGGAGAGGCAAATCAGTAACATGTTATATACCCCATATTTTCATTCAGTGACATCATATGGGATAATGTTCTGAGGCAATTCGTCTTTAAAAACGAAACACTTCATTGTTCAAAAACCTACTGTATGTATGATATGTGGTGGTCACCCATGATCATCTTGCAGTCATCTGTTTAAGGAGTTGAGCATTCTGAGCATTCCGACAGACAGTAAAGTAAAATTCGAAAACAATCTGAAAAAGTTTCTTGTTGACACTTCCGTTCAGTCAAAGAATTTCTATATAATTGGTAAAAGTTGGTGGACAGGAGTTACTAGCTTAAATCTGTAAATTTTATAGTTATAAATGATTAGCATGTAGCCATGTTTACAAATTAATTTGAGATGTGTATGTGAAATGACTGTTTACAGATCATTACCATTTGTTGTACAGAATGATCCATGGAACATAAATCTAACTTACTAACTAATTTGTTCTAAGGTTCAGTTTTATTCACGAAATCCCTTATGAATTTACGATACCGGTTGCTCAAAGCGACGAACGACTGCATCTGCTTGTCAAATGTGCTGACTTAACCTACTAAAAGCATCCTCCAATCGTCTCACACGTTCTGGTTTAACCGAAGAATGCACTATTAAGTCATTCAAATAGATCATGTATGGGCCTTAGGATTTAATCCTCTTAAAACGCCGTCCAATAACCCCTGAAAAGTAGCTGGAGCGATTTCCAAACCGAATGACATCCGCTTCTATTGATAATGTCCGCCGCATGATGCGGTAAACGCTGTCTTTGGCCTATGCTCAAGTGCTACGTCCAACTGATGACAACTTTTGAGTTCCACTGCAGTAGAGCAACGACACTCAAAACTTATCCAAAATTTCCGTAAAATTTGCGATTGGATAAGCATCTACTATCTCAGAAAAAACATGTATTCCTTGGTTCCATACTATGATTTCTTAGGGATGATTACGACATATGTGCTTCAGAAACTGTTACTTCATTCTTGATCCCATCTCGTAGTTTCTGTTCCATGAACTTCTCTATTAATGTCTGTAAATGTCTCGCTGTACGAACTGTTTGCTGTAAACAGGTATAAAATCCCAATTGTGTACAGTGCTGAGTTACTAGAGTAGCTGGTAACACCCAATCTCTACAAAACAAGTTGATAAATTTCAATAATACAGTTTCCATATTTGCGCGATCACTGTCCTACAAGTGACACAGCTTCTTGCGTAATGGTTGCTGATGACTCCTATCCAAACCCAACCTATCGATGTATTCTTCTTTAGTATTGTCATTATACCTTTTTACAGATTAACTCCTCCTCTCTCAAAATTATTTACGCTAGCTGAAACCCTTTTACTATCCAATCCACTAACATTACTCAGCGAGCCGCGCTTCTGCATACAATACAATGTGAAACATCCAACTCTTCATTACACGAGTGAGATTTAACTAGGTTCTGGACTTTGGGATTTAGTAGAAGAGCCGATGTGATCATCAGAATAAAATTCTTTGAGTCGCCTGTTCTATTTGGAAAGGGACTGATAAGTGCGGTTAGCGCTGGATCAAAAGGAGAAGAAACTACCTCCAACTCTGCGTATTTTCCCCCGACAGGCTGTGAACCTGAAAGGTTTCCAAGGCCACAAATCTACGAAGAAGGTCCTCAAGCTCGTACTTTTGGTAAAACGTTATTCTTTTAACATCCGCAATTGCTTTGTTATAGCAGCAACAGATTCTGTTGTAATAGCAACACTTGTTTTCTCCACTACCAGTACCAGAAACACAAATAACTCACTAATACACTACTAAAGAATAACCTTATAAGTTACCTATTCTCATGTGTCGTCACCCATCTATAGTTTGCACTATCGAGAGCCAAATGATCAACACGTGTACATGTAAAAAATGTGCCTGCTACAGCCTTAGTGCGTGGCAATTCGGCTCTGCAAAATTGCAAAACAAACAATGATAAGTTCACGGATTCACATGAATTCGCAAACGTAACCTTATCATATTCCATCCAGTACTCGACGTTGTGGGTCTCTTAACTGAGAAAAAATACTGAATTAAACATAAACAAAGTGTGGTTCAACGCACCCCATTGTAATGAGCCAATGCTAGTGAACTGGAGATGTGACGAGTACCACTGTTCGGATGTAATTTACTAAATTACCAGTCTTACTGCCCGACTCCAAGAGACATTGTTTGGGCTAAAGTGTTACCGAACAATCACTGCTCTCGGCAAACTCTACGGTTTGTATGCTGGAAGAACACTTTCCCAGACAACCCGCGTCGTAAAGCGTAACGACTACTTTATGACACCACTGTAACAACTGGGCCTATTCCAGACCTCTGGGCCTCACGATGGGTGAGATGGTGAGGGAGAGGGCAAATTTACGCTGGGCCGTATACTCAAACGATTGTAGTATTGACAGATGTTTATTAAAGCAGCCTTATACCACATTCCAGCTGTCTTCACAGACGCGCTCTGTGCTTCCAAACACGGCCGATCGAGGAATACGTCGACGCCCCTTCCCGTTGGTGACGTCTGTTGACCTGAGCCATGTGTGGCAGCTACCGTGATGCTGAGGGTATGAGTCAGTCATTGGGCAGGTAGTCAACCGACCTTCATGAAGAAGGGTGTATTGTGGTTACTCTGAAATTCAAAAGCACATCATTCTGTTTTTGTTCAAACTCAGACAGAACGGCGGCGCTACTCAGTGCTTTGAGCAACGAAGTTCGATTATTGTCAAGCTTATAGCTATGCTTCTGATGTAGACCTATGGGAGCGTGATGAGTAGGTTTTCTTTATATTACTTGTTCCGTTGGCTTTTTCTAGCTCGCTGCCTACTGAGCACGGGTCGCTATACCGAGTTAAATTTGCGAAGTATGAGTTTCTTGGTAGCACGTACGTTCCCGAGTAATAAAATATTACTTCACTCTTGGTCACACTGTTCCATGCGCTCGGCCGTTGACGAGTGTCGTGAACGCCCCTCTGCCTGGACTGTTTTATCATAGTGGTAACAATACCGTCGATTGGCTTACTTAGTTATCACAAAGGACAGGCAGACCACTACTGCCTGCAGGCGGTAGGAAAAAAATTCTAACAGTTCACAAATCCCAAGTCGAACATTTAAGGAGCGCAACAGCACAAAGTGTACTACACATTTTGAAAAAAAAAAATGGGGCAGGAAAGAGAATGTAAGTGTCGGACCCAAGAAAACTGATGTAGCACCATTTATGAAGAAGAAAATTCATCACATAGATCGTACACTGGATTGTAAAGCTTCTTGATGAAACTCTACGAGTAGAGGGATGCGAAACTATCATGGGTCCCTCACATAAAGAATAAACATTTATGGGCAAAAAGCACTCACTACTGTAATAAGACCTATGACAACTGATGGAGCTAAAGTATGTAGGAATAAAGTAGAGGGTGGTTGTTAGGGAGCTTAGTAAGGTACAGACATTGGACTGTTTAGCTGTAAAAGGAGGAATCAGCAGCACACCCACTGCTGGTATGGAGACCATGCTGGACATGCCACCATTGCATCTCTTGGTTGCTATGGAGACAGCGGCAGGGACATACAGTTAACAGATTAGAATTAACTTGATTCCTTTAGCATAACGATAACTTCACATCAGTATAACGAGTGTGATAAATATAGGAACTGTCTGTGAAATGACGACTGACCATACAATAACATTTTGAAATTTCATCAACCTTTCGCTATATCAGCTGCAAGTAGGGAGCAGTCGAAGAATGAACCACAATACCTTCCAGGAGACATAATCTGGTCTGCTGGAAGGTCGAATGCGTACACTAAGAAGAATCGCTTCTCGGCTTTTGGCAAGATCAATGTGTAGTCTTCTTTATTAATAAATTTATTTATTCTATTGACGTAAAATAGATCTACCCTAATGAATCAAATAACCTGAAAAGGGATTATTCTGCAACAAGGTCCTAGTAATACTAGGTGCCTTGTTGCTGCAGAAAACAGGATTAGATAATATCTATTTTAAGAAGAACTGCTAACGCTGTACAGCAAGTCCTTTTCAGGAAAGTTGCGCAACCGGAAGTGAATTTTCCAGCAACAAACAGACAAGTAAAATAATAGACGGAGAAAAATTCTAAGTACCACAACAGTGGACAACATTACGTACTTTACTACTGTGTGGGACTTAGAATTTTTCACCGTTCTGTATTATTACTTATCCTGTGTTGCTGGAAAATTCACTTCCGGCAATGTTATTCTTATGGAGATTTGACTGCTGATACGCAATAATTACAGAAAAATAACTTCCGGTTCTTAATGAGCGCTGATAAGGACTTCCGTCCTCTTTCTATGCAATGAAAGTTTCTTCTTCCTCCAGTTTGGGTAACGGATGGCTAACTGTAGCTTTCGTTGCTTGTAACAACGCAGGAAGAGCCGGTTTGGAATCCTTTGAAACTCGGGAAATCTTAGCTTACCGAACTATAACGGTTTCTGAGATTATTATTGCTAGTGAGGGTTCTTATCTATTTCCGCACGGGAGTTTGTCTTTGTCTTGTCGTAGACATTGTAATATAAATTCTGATTGCAGCGTTCACTTATGGCTGAAGGCTAGTGGTCCTTCTTCTTTGGAAGATTGTCGCATTGTGGGTGATTGTACTCTGTATAATCATTGAAAGCAGTTGTCATTAAACGGCCCTTTTAAGGGCCACAAATACTACAAATTTTGATCTTGCCAAAAGCCGAGAAGCGATTCTTCTTAGTGTTGTAGCTCTCTGGGGCACTCTGGGATGCTCTCTGTGTCACCCTGGGAAGCTCAATAGATGTCGAGCACAGTCTCTGATTGGTTGATGTGTTTATGGCGCGCGATTGAAATTGCGTTGGGGCAACACGGTCTCAAGTATTACTTAGACCTGCGTTGCTGGAAAATTCACTTCCGGTTGCGCAATCGCGCTGATAAGAGTCCACATCCGCTGCGTGCGCCAGGACTGATGCTATAAATAGCACACTGTCATGTCTAGCGCATTCGCTCGGTTTGAGTGAATAGCCACTGAGGCACTGCTTCTTACAATGATGCGTAAACGTTGTTTTCGTCGTCGCCGGCGAATGCTGGTTTACAAATCACTCGTCAATTTACGGGGCACAGCGTAGAATAGAGAGAGCAGTCTCTCGAGGGAAGATGGCCGCAGGTGAAATTACCCGCTATCGTGGTTTACAAGGAGGAGCATTTCCGTAGGTGCTGCAAAGATCGTACCACCTATTTGTGTAAGGTGGTCATGTCATTTTGATTTTTGTATACGCACGTTAGAGAGAGAGAAATTTACGTTAAACAATGTTTGGTCTTGTCGTGGCAAAGTGTTTGCCTCTGCGCGTTCTGCTACTTTATTTGCAGTAGGGTAGGCGAGGGACGTATTTCGTAGTGCTGCGTGAACCATGTCGTTTGGCACGGTTTCTGTTTTTCCCTTGGTTTACTCCTGTTTGGAGTTTCTCCTAGGGGACGTTGTGAAGCCTTCGCTAGTGCGCTGCCAGCGCGCCCAGTGGGAGGAGCCGCGGTGTGCCGTGCCGAGGGCGGAGGAGGCAGTTCAGAAGAGTGTTCAGCCTTGGACGACCGTTCTGCAGCGGGACGCTCAGTCCCTCTATGCTAAATCTGGGTGAGCCCAAAACCCCGGGCTGTGAGGATGCAAGAGGCCGTAAATCTGTGGACAACGTTTGGTATCCGTTCATGGGCTGGGGAAGCTATGAAGTCCGTCTGCGGCTGCTAATAACCTCCAGAAGGTGGCGTCGTCACTGAAAGTAAGATTTTTCATCTAGTTAGTGCAACGGTCGTCGTCTGGAGGGGCCAAATTCCTGGTGTTGTGGTAGCTATTAATAACTGTGTGGCAACGTTTCTCTGCTTTGAGTTTGTGATCGGAAATTGCCTTGCGTGTGTGTTACTGCCCCTTGCATGATCGTGTATTTGAACGCCATGCTGACTTAAGGCGCGCGTAGTAAAGAAAGAAAAAAAATTTTTTTTCGCTGTGGTCTTTCTGCAAGCCGTTATTTTACCATGGACGGCGTAGATCACTGTTTGTATAAGCACGTTGTAAGATGTTAAATAACCGTGTACTGTCTGGCGGAAAGAGAGAGTGGACTGCTGCTAATTAATTTTATGGATGTCTGAAATGCGAGATTATGTTAATGGTCGCTAATATCTGTTGTGTTTTAGTGTGTAGGCATATTTAAGTATAGTCGTTGTTATTGTGTGTATATTCCTGTGTTAAAGAGTTTAGTCCCCATAGCATTTAAGTGCTCTATTTAGTTATATGTAAGGTAGTGCTAGAGTTTCTATTTGGTAATCCGCCTAGCCACCACTGATGTCGGTTGCTCGATCTGTCTGAAATGGTGGGCCTATTGGGTAGAGACCGTTGTTGACTTGCTCTCCTTAGCTCCGAAGTCCCGTGTTGATACTACGGCGGTAGTACTGCTGGAATCTCATTTGCAGAAGTTATCAGTTCTTGTGAGCACAAATAAAGCTGCCTTTTTCTCTGTAATTTTTGTCCGCTAGCCAGCAAGCTTTGATTAATGATTAAAAATCGCCAGCTGGTTTTCGTCCAACCTAGTGGCTCGTGTTAGACGAGTTCCCTTTCCAGTTCGGGTAAATGTTTCCTCGTCCTCGTGGAGCCATCCTCTTTCCCGAGCCACGCTGGGGTAAGAGTTGCCCTAGTGTCTATTGCCGCTCAATGTTCTAGGAAAATGAGATAAGATGTTATTTATCTACTCTACCCTTTTGCCCAAGAAAGGCGAATTAGAGTAGTTCTGGATAATCTAAGTTTTTACACTATTAAGATAGTTCGAGGTTAGGAGAAATTGCTGTTTGGTAAAATTTAGCCTTCTGAGTCGGTAATACGGCGTATTCCACGAACCAACATTATTATAGGACCGAAATATTTGGTTTTGATTCATTTGCTTAGACGTGCCTTAATTATTTGCTATTGATGTTAATTGCTTTAAATGAATCTTCTTTAATTTGTGTTTATAATTCGGTGTAACATTTAATGTACGTCCGATCATCCCCTATGTCACCTACTGACTTCATTCAGAGACTGAAAAGGCGATCCTTGCTCAAGTTTATTGGACTTTATAAACCGTTGATCTTTATCGTTTATGATCTTAAAAATATGTTTGTTAAAAAGGAACAGTGTGCGATTTGCAGGGGATTTGGGGGGGGGGGGTTTCTCCCTCTCTGCATCAAACCATCCCCTCTTCTGGTTTCAGTTTATCCATCCCAACCTGGGATGTTTATTTCCCACGCACTGAAGTAAAACTTTACATATAATTTAAATTTGTGGAGACGAACACTGAAAGTTTTTAATACAGTCTTACTATTAATACTATTAATATGTATCCTTATTAATTTTGAAAAACCGTTATCTAGTAGTTATTGTTGCTGTCTTCAGTCCAGATACTGATTTGATGCAGCTCTCCATGCATGTAGTAGTTAAGCATTTCAAAACGTTTAGAACTAAATCATCATCATCATGTTGTCATTATTGCTTTCGTCTAAGGTGCGTCATCCGTTTACTTGCGAGCTTGTATCATGATGGACGAAAGTACAACGGTTTCCAATAAAACTTGTTTAATAATATATATATACGTTTGTCCTTTGAGGGAGTTGCTTGCGATTATTGTTTTGACATTGTTGAATTAGAGTGTGCGACAGAAGAATGCAGTTTCAGCATACTGTTAGCAGCTCTTGAAAAGTATGGCATTACAAATGATGAACTAAAACACCACCTTGTAGGTGTTGCAACAGATGGTGGCTCAACAATGCTTGCACCTTACAAAGGCGTAGCCGCTCTACTGCGTAGTCATTTACAAAAGGATTTAACTGTTGTTCATTGTATGAACCACAAAATGAAATTACCTGTCCACGATGTTATTAATGATGTAGCAGATGTATACCATATACAGTTTTTTTTGGATTCCTTATATTCTGTGTTTTCTCGAAGTCCCAAAAATCAGAGGCTACTACATAGTGTTTCACAAGAATTATCCTCGCAGCTATTAAAACTAGGCCGTATTTTTCGCGTACGTTGGGTTGCTTCCTCATTTAATGCTCTTCGAGCTTTTCTTGAAAGTCACATCTCACAAAGTGGCTTTTCTGATAGTGCATACGCGTGAATAGTGAGTTTCGGCATTAACATCTATTTATAAATAACTGTTTAACCATGGGTAACGCCACGGTCCAAGCTAGTAACATATATAATTATACTAAACCCCTAAGACATCCCCCCCACTGGTTAGAGCACAAATCGCACACTGAAAAGGAAGAATCTTAGATTTCTGTTGTTTATTAAGTAATTCTTAAGTTATATAGCAAATATTACGAGTTCAAATATTCTCTCATTGTTACAGTTCCTTGTTCTGTGGTTTGCACTGAAGGGTGTGACAATAAATGCAAAACCTAAAGTGAAGCGTTGGGGCGAATTAATCCTTCCCCTTATCATTACCTTTAAAGATAACTGTTTGTCACTTGTTTTTGAAATTGGTTGGGAGAATAGTTTATTGATTGACCCCGTAGAAAGAGTACATCACTGTGTTGACTTGTGATTGTGTATTTTAGATGAAGAAAGATGCAATGAAAGGGACAACAAGGATCAGTACGATGTATATGTTGAAAGTTGAAAGGGGTATAAATTTTGGATCACGATTTTTTTTGTTTTGAAAGTGAAGGAGTCTGATATACGACTACAGCACTGCGCACCTAATTTGTAGAAATGATTATTGCCAGATAGTTAACTTCGTTCACTTGCCCAGTGCTGAGAGGAAGACCAGCCCACTTCCCTCATCATGACTTAACATTACAACTGATTATTTTCATTTTTATAGAAATTCTCTGCAAATTTTGTACCGTTTTGAATCGTTGTTCACATTACACCATGCGGAGGTAACAGTTTGATTTAAGTTTGGAAATTTTATATAGAATCGGAAATCTAGCTTAGCTGCTGTCTGTTTGCCGTTTGATGTTGTGCTTACGAGTAATCTGCGACAGTGTCCTCATAGGACGCAAGATAAGTGTAATTTTTTTTTTAGAGTGGAGGGTAAAGTAGGGCTAAATTACACGCAGGAACAGAAATACAGTTGGATTGTTACTCATGTATTCAGATTGCTAACCAGCAGTGAAATATCTATCAGCCTCTGGAACTAGATGAAAGATTATCGCAGAATGCTACGAAGGCCTTCGGAGACTAGGGGAAAGGAACAGTGTGAAATTACGAGGGGTACCTGGTCACTCAGGAATTAATGGCAATGAACAAGCTAATAGAATGACCAGGACAAGCGCGATGTGTCGATTTATTGGACCGAAGCCTGTCATAACCTAAGGCAATGGAACAATCAAAACTACATAGCTGAATCAGGAGGCAGCACGTAGAATATTGAACTAAGACCCAAAATCAAAAACATGGCAAGCCAATGTTGGCGATCTATATTTCAAGAGAAGTGCTATAATAAGGAACTCGAACAGGAAACAGATCACATTCGTGATAGAACTCATGACTGGCACTAGAACTTCATAAAACATCAGCACGCGATGGATAAGGAAGAAATAGCTCACTAAGTGTGGACTACGTGGTGAGGAGGATGAAACTGCACCACATCAAATCTTCTACTCTGAAGCTTTAGCGGCTAAAAGACACAGATTATTCGACCTGACAGAGCCTGAGGAAATTGCGTGTAATAAGGACCGAGTAAAGAGTCTTCTACCTCTTCTTAATGATACGTGTTTGCTTTACTAGAACCACAGGGGGCGAAACAGCAGAATGAATTCGGTTTCCGTCGGTACAGCAGTGGGCTAAGACCATTATTGTTTTTATCTCCCTGCATTAAACATATCAGATTGGTCTCAACATGAGCCTCTTCGTCATTTTGCTTAACATTTAACTTAATGTACGTACCTCTGGCAGCTCAAATCTGGGCGCAAACTGTAAACTACATAAAAAAGACTGAGCAGTTGAGTGCGTCTATAGTGGCGAGAAGGTATATTATCTTTCTTTCACTTCACATTTTACAAACATTTTGGTAATTCTCAGAGCATGACCACACATATTCAATACATCTAAGTGCAAAAAATGGTTCAAATGACTCTGAGCACTATGGGACTTAACATCGGAGGTCATCAGTCCCCTAGAACTTAGAACTACTTAAACCTAACTAACCTGAGGACATCACACAAATCCATGCCCGAGGCAGGATTCGAACCAGCGAGCATAGCGGTCGCGCGGTTCCAGACGGCCAACCCGGCCGGCCCATCTATGTGCAAAATGTCAGTGAATACATCCTTTCCTCATCCAACCTGATGAAGGAAAGCATGAATGAGAGTGTACAAGACATATTTCAATATCTAGCTGTGTGAGAGTAAAAGTAATCTGCCAGTGTGGCTGAATAGCGATACCCATACAGCACATATCAGGTAGCAAAGAGGTTGTGCGCTGCTCGTGGTCTAGTGGTAGATCAGTTAAAGCCGCGCTAGCGAGTGGACGTCGTTTACTGCTGCTCTGCAATTCCGTGTTTATATCGCTGTATCCGTCCGTTAATCCCCGCGTTCGCTCATATTCCTTGTGATCTGATTGCTCCTTCTGGTCGTGCTGATGCTAATTGGAATTATGGGTGTTTAGCCGAAATTTAGTCGCTCGATTAACCATAGCTACAAACCTCTGGAAGAATACTCTGGCAATTGCTTTTGACAAGGTGTCACGTCCTGTTCAGCCGACATATCTGGAAATAGATGACTGGATGACACAGGTAATTGCCGGTCTGTGTGGCCGAGCGGTTCTAGGCGCTTCAGTCTGGAACCACGCGACCGCTACGATCGCAGGTTCGAATCCTGCCTCGGGCAGGATGTGTGATATCCTTAGGTTAGTTAGGCTTAAGTAGCTCTACGTTCGAGGGTATTGATGACCTCAGATGTTAAGTCCCATATTGCTCAGAGCCACTAGAATCATTTTTGAACACAGGTCTTTGGTCTCAACTCTGAAACCGCCCATACCTGGCAACTGGTTCAGAAAAATACTGTGTTTATGTCAAGTTATTCAGGACTGCGACTGTTGATGAAGTGTGACGAAAGTGGAGGTATGAAGTAGAAATGGTAATAAAAGTAAAGTTTCCATCTATACAGCTGACATTGATTACAAAACAGTTCGTGTCTTGAATCTTACCATTGAAACTGAAAATGATAAGATTAAGGAAGCTCTTTGAAACTATGGGGACGTCAAATCATTTGCAAATGAAAGACGGTCGCTTCATTTTAAAATGCAATGTTTCACCGTGGTCCGTTGTGTAGAGATGGACGTCAAGACAAATATTCCGTCTCACATAACGGTTTGTGGGTATGAGGCGCAAATTGTTTGTACAGGAAGCTACATGTAATATATGTAACGAAACCGGCCACTTCAGACAGGAATGTCACCGGCGAACTGTTGTTCATCATCATCATCATCATTATCATTTAAAACTGATTATGCTTCCATCGTTCAGTCTGGAGCTGTTGTTCTTAAAAGTCATTTGATACGGCGTCAGAACCATACCTTTAATGATCTGTTACCAAAGAATAGCTCGGATAAACTGGTTGAGAATGTTATAGCAGCAGGCCAAGTTGATGTCCACCTTCACAATAACAGTCAATCAATCCCGTTAACAACAAAGGTAAAGATTGTTACCACTACTCGTGAAACTGAGATGCAACCGAAAACCGACCTGTGGAGACATCTGATAGTTGTTCAGAGGACGAGCGGTCCTGTACAACTCCCTCAGTCCTCAAGGTAAAACAGTGCGATGAGGAGGCAGAGGAACCGGAAGGCAGAATGAGAATGGAAACTGATGAATAGAAAGGTAAAAAACATACGATACCAGAAAATGAACGGGGTGTGGTCAGTGTTAATTTGCCAGAGACAACATGTGCAGTAACCGATTGCAAAAATCAGCAGCTATCTGTTGGTAAACAAATTCTGGGGGAGTTTGCAAAACTGCCGTCTCCATTGGTTTCCCTTGATCAGCAAGTAAGTGATATTAATAAATAACAAGGAAGTGGTGGCCAAAATGAAATAACGGTCAACACCGCAGGACAGACGCCAGCAACAGAAACTGAGAAAGCGTCTCCTGCTGCTCCAGATGAGCCGCGAAGTAAAATAATAACGCAACCAAATGTGAATGTAGCTCGTAACCAAGGGAAGCGAAAATCCGAAACGGGCGACCCAAGCCCAAAGAACGTTCGGTATGAAACAGTCCTACACAAATCACTGGAGGAAAAAACAGAAAGTTTAGAAAAATGGTTCAAATGGCTCTGAGCACTATGGGACTCAACATCTTAGGTCATAAGTCCCCTAGAACTTAGAACTACTTAAACCTAACTAACCTAAGGACATCACACACACCCATGCCCGAGGCAGGATTCGAACCTGCGACCGTAGCAGTCCCGCGGTTCCGGACTGCAGCGCCAGAACCGCTAGACCACCGCGGCCGGCTAGAAAGTTTAGAAGGAAATCAGTCTGCTAGCGGTACAACAGATAACCTCAGAAGTAGAAAAAAACGGGACGGTAACTAATAAACTGACTGAATTATTATTCGATTTTCATCCTTCCGAGAAAACTGTTAATAGTATAACTGAACCCTGAACCACAGGAAACTAAATTAGTTCATCAAAACATCTACACTGTGACAGCGCAAGAAGCAGTCCTATTCTGTGACCACTATAAACTTAAATAAAATTACGTCTAGTTGGAAACTATCGACACTTAAGGAATTTTTGTACGAATCAGCGATTGATAATGCCTAGTTACAAGGAGTTCTAATGTCTGGATTTAGTAATTCCCGGTTATGTCAGTTACATAAATGCCTCACGAAGCAAGTGTAGGAATAGCTGTTTTGGTGAGGGAAGAGATTCAGGAAGTTAGGTGGAACGACTGGAATCCGGAAGGGATAAAGGACTTGTATCTATGATGTGACAATCATCAATTCGTATGAACCTGTAGGAAGTTTTCACCGAGGTGACAGGGCACGTTATTTCAAAGATGAATTGTTGTACTTGTTAAGGAAAAATCCAAGACAGTAATTACTTGGAAGTGATTTTAATTGCGTTTTAAATCGAAAAGATCAGTTACCTAATTTTAATATCTCAAGTGAACTAAAACAGCTAGTTACTGGTTTAGAATTAAAGGATATACGGGAAATCAAATACCCGTCCATTGTTGAGTTCACTTATGTGACGGCCACATCTCGTAGCAGGATCGATAGGTTACATATTTCTAAAAATCTAGAAAATTTCGTGACAAAAGTAGAAACCATTCCTTCAGACCATTCAAGTGTCTTAGCTTGCATAAATATAACAAGACAGCCAGTTCACCGATTCAAGAATCAGTGGAATTTTAACATTTCCTTGTTAGTAAATCATTATTTAGAAGACCTGATTAAAGAAGCACGGGCAATATGCCTGCGTGCTCGTCGTAGATATGTCACTGCTATCGACTGGTGGGTTAAATAGACGCAGCCAAAGTTGAGGAATGTTCTTGTTCAATACAGTGCCCAGAGCGCAAGAGAAATGAAATTCACTTTAGAGTATAACTATTCCATTTTGAGAGATCAATATGATGAAGTCTCTGCAGGTTCCTCACTTCGCATATCAGACATCAAAAAGTGAAAGCCAAGTTACTTAATACCAAGAGAGATCAAATTTAATTGGTTGAAAATAAAATCTAAGGGAAATTCGGTGTCAGAAAACGAAACTACTTCGCTATACTATTTAGTGAAGCATACGAAAAACGAAAGAAGGGCTTTTATTGATGAAATTCGAACAAAAAAGATACGTTTCTCAGAACCCAGCAGGATATCGTGGACCAAATTTATCGCTATTATTGCGAGCTATATTCTGTAAATCAAAGTAGTGATGTATACTTGGAAGAATTCCTTGACATCCTAGTCCCATAGCCTACAGAAGATGACAACGAAAATTTTCTCGAAGTAGACAGTGAAGGGAACGTGTGTGAGACTCTGTGCGCCTCGCCACCAAAAAAATACCCAAGCCGGATGGTCTGCCAGCAGAGTTTTACATCCGATACTGACCAATAGTGGGTGCGAAAATCACGGACATTGTAAATGAGGCTATTGAGGGAATTACGATTCCGGTTGAGTTTAAGGAGAGTAAAATCATTCTTGCGCCAAAAAATAATGGAAACAAAGATTTAAATAATTTTCATCCAATTTCACTGCTGAATTCTGATTATAAACTAATAGCTAGAATGGTAAAGAAGAGAATTTAATGCCTTACAGATAAAATTATTAGGAAACGTCAGAACGTAGCGCAAGACAGAACCATTTTTCAAAATCTAACAGAATACAGAGATATCATTGCAATAACTTCTGTAACAAACTTAAAGTGTGTTGTATTTCTTTTAGGTTTTTATAATGCCTTCGATGTAGTAAGTCTTGAATATCTTCTACAGGCGTTGAAGAAAAAAGGATTTAACGACAGGGTCATACAGTTGATAGAGAACATAGCAACTGTAATAAATGTGAAAATAGCTGCGAATTGCCAACAATCCAGGCCGATACAATATAACGAGGTGTTCTTCAAGGGAGTCCTCTGTCCATGTCGCTTTTCGCCATTTCACTGGAACGTTTCCTCCGACATGTCCATGCTAGATTAAAAGGCTTAACATTATCAGGAAATAAAACAGCTATTAGAGCCTATGCTGACGATATAGTGGTCACCATTATAAAGGATAACGAAGAGCTAACAAGGCTAGCAACATACACTGGTACATACTGTAAAGTATCGGGAGCCAATGATAACGAAAGAAAAAGTAAGATGTTAAATCTCAGAGGTTTTGATAATATCAGCGTCAAGTGGGCAATATTAGTCCGACAACATAAAACCCTTGGGGTCACCCTGACAGTATGCCCCATGAAAATGACGGCTTCATATTGAAACGTTGGAGCAGATAAAGAGCAAGGAGGCATTATAGAGAATTTAACTCCATGTATGTTCCAAATTCAAAGAACAATGCATATCAACTCATGCATCCTTGATAAAGCTTATTATATTGTCCAGCTATTTCCTATACCGAGAGTGGTAGAGAGGAGAATAATGTCCAAAATCACAAAATTTTTGTGGAAAGGTGTAGTTTTCAGAGTATCCGCTAAAGTAGCCAAATTAAATTCCAAAAATGGTGGACTAGGTTTAACTGATATCACGGATAAAGCCTCTACAGCTTTTACGAAAAGGCAAGTTAATGTAATAAGAGACTCGCGAGAAAGCATAACCCTCCAACTTTTCGAGATCTTTAAACCTCGAAGCCTGCTTCCCTCGATTGATGTGCAGAAAGTCAACAGTCGTTTACAGATTGTGAGGGTTTTCTATGTTGAGTTCATTTATGTAAGTGCCGAAATCAGACAGTCATGACACTTAACATCAAGAGCCACAATGCGGGAACGAAAGAAAGCGAAAGATGGGACAAAGTAGAACGACAGTTTCCGAACATTGATTAGACTGAGATTTTTAAAAACATGAGTTCTAATATGCTCACGTCTAATATAAAAAAGTCATGGTGCAAGACAGTTAACAATGTAATTAGCACCAATGAAAGACTGTACGCATTCGGACTCTGTGAAAGAAATTTAGGTCAACAATTCCAAGAAGTTGACACACTAATTAGTAGATACGTTTCAGTGAACACATAGTGCGTAGTGGAGCGATCACTCTGTTGAAAAAACAATTCAAAAGCCACGATCGCTTAAATACTGTTTACTGGATAACCGGTTTCAACACACTGAAGATGCCTTCATCCGATCTGTGAAGATATAACATGACCGATTTGTGGGAGGGCGTACATGAGTTACACTATATACATTACTATTAGTACAGTATCACATACATGAATGTAGCATAACATTTATAAACCATCTGAAGCAAAGGCATTACGTATATTAGCGCCTTACAATACTCCATATGGCGCTAATGTGTATAATGCCATTGCTTCAGATGTTTCTTACTCTGTAATTGACGTACTTTATAGTATGTGTAGTATATATCGTACGCACAGCATGTATAGTACGTACAGCTAGTGTATGCGGAAGTGTTCTTTGCTTGGGTATTTGATTAGCAGTAAAAGTAAAGTTGTATTGTAGTAGTAATGAGTGGTTATACCATAGGACTGTGTTTACACTGCTTGGAAGGCGCTATCCAGAGGCCGGTTGTGAATCACTAGAATCGCAGCAGGTAAACCGGTGCGGAATAAGGCAGTGTGATACCGACCGGGATGTACCAAACAGTTTTATCTTGTGACTTCATTTTTACATAAGTGATGGAAAAGAATAACAATGAGAGCAGTTTTTTATTTTCTTGTGACAATGATTTTACATCAGCTAGTTTGCCTCAGGTATCGTTATAACCAAATGGTTTATAAACGTTAATAGACATTCAGGTGTGTGGTACTGTACTAATAGTAATGTATATAGTGTAACTCATGTAAGCCCTCACTCAAACCTGTCATGTTATATCTTCACAGATCCGATGACGGCACCTTCAGTGTGTTGAAACCGGTTATCCAGTAAACAGTATTTACGCGAACTTGGCTTCTGAATTATTTTTAAATTCGTAGATACACTTGCAGTGGTCACATGAATAGTTGTAAGTGGATCCAAGAGCAAATACCTCTGATTACAAGGACATACCCTGAGAGTATATCGCTGTCATTGATACACAGGCCTGAAGCACGCTTTTTCCCAGAGGCAGAAAAGAACACTGTGTACTGGTTGCTGGGAAATATTGTTAATTACGTCATTAAAAAACTAAGATCCGACACCACCATAAATTTCAAGGTACACATGCTGTGTGAAATCGACAAAATTAGACGGTATTCGAATCACAAGAAAAAGTTTGGTAGTATGTTAAATATTATATTTGATAGAATGGGCATTGAGTAATATAAAAAAGCAGACTGTGCTGACAGTGATGTATTATAGTTACTTTAAGGATATTATTTAAATTTTTAGTTTAAACTTTTGCTTGTATTTTTTCTACTTCATAAAGTAGTTTTTGAAATTTTACAAGATAATGTACATAACTTATGTGACAGTCAGATTGTGTGTCAAATAGTGTAAAAACACAGAACAATATAGCTGCATTTATAGTTTATAGTATTAATGTGAAAATTGACAGTTTTTAAGGAAATATCTTTATCGATTGTTTAAAACCATAATATTGTATCTAATATAATGCAATATTGCTTGGCTGCCAATTTACCCTGTTTATTTTTGCACTGTGATGTGTAAGTCAGTTTTCCAGTGAAATATGTAATATATAGGTCTGATCACTTCAGATAATTACCGTTCCATTCATGTCCAGAAAGTGTAGTTGGAATGCTAGTCAATTTTATAACGTCTCTTCTCCGCCATTGTCAGGTATTTAAGAGATTGTATAATACGATGCTTAAATTGTTTTTATGTGCGATGGGCATAAATGTTCCATATTCTGTGTAATTTTTAGTGACTTGTATATAATAGTTTGAAATGCTCATAGCTAGTCTGATTGAGCTAAGAAGATTGAAGATCAGTTTCTTCCCTTGACCTGTCTCTCACGGAGAAGATTTCCTTTTGAACATTAATATATTAAAATGATCCCAAGAACTTGCTGATATCCTTCATAAAGTGCTATTTATGCTTGTGTAAAGATTGGAACACGTGTAATTGAAATTGCAGTTTTTTATTTATTAACGTTTGAAGGAGTCTGAATGTCTTTAAAAAAAATTTCTTGGTATTCAGATTAATTCTTTCTGGTAATTTAGTCAGTATCGCAAACTTCTGTTGTATTGATTTAACATCAGCATAAATGCAGTGATCAAACTGTTTTTGATAAAATCATTTCCTATATAAATGTTAGCATGGTTAGTGCATGTAATTAGTATGTATTTGGAACGTGTAACATTGTTCGTTAAATAAATGTTTTAAAAAAATAAGTAGCTAGCGGTGGTGCCTCTGTATCACGGGGTCCCGAGTTCGATTCCCGGCCTGGTTGGGGATTTTCTCTTCCCAGGGACTGGGCGTTTGTGTTGTCCCTATCATTTCATCATCTTTTTTGAACGTGTCTGAAATTGGACTGTATAAAGATTGCGACATTATACGGGGGCTGATGTCTGATTAACTCTTTATCTTATTTTTGTAGATTTCAGCTCCAGGCAAAATTAACGTTTAGCTTTCACCGTTCATTGCTCGTTGAGCGGTATATGGATTTTTTTCCTTGCTAATTTCGGAATATTATGAACAGTTCCACTTATCCACCCTGTTCGAACACATGGCGCGTGATAAATCCTCTCAGTTCAGTCTGATTTAGTAAGTTGTTGAGCTCACAAGTATAGCGTAATTGAACAGGTTTCTGAAACTTCTCTAATTTCGATTTCGTTCATTTTCTAGTTCCCACGTGTCTTCGTTGTCTGAGCATGTGTTAAGTACGGATCTCAAAGCTTTACCTTCGCAGATCGTGTCTCACGGTAATATATCCTGTCCAATATGTTTAGCTATTCTGAATTTTACCACTCATATTATGCAGGATTTTTGTTTGTGACGACCAGGTGTTCGTGGATTGTGAGAAACGTTATATGTCACAGTTACTGATTCTTGGGGTTAAGGTTTCTAATTAGTCTCAGAACTTCTTCTACGGTGCAACTATTAACAGTTTACTCTTACTGATGTATTCTTGTTAACTTGCTTCGTGCACTCAAGCCATGGGGACGACCGTCGCCAACCTCGTGCATACTGATGGAGTTTTTCTGTATTCTTATAATTCTGCAGAATCTCTACTATATGTGTTTCTATATGCCTGAATGCCCCCCCCCCCCCCATTAACCATGGACCTTGCCGTTGGTGGGGAGGCTTGCGTGCCTCAGCGATACAGATAGCCGTACCGTAGGTACAACCACAACGGAGGGGTATCTGTTGAGAGGCCAGACAAACGTGTGGTTCCTGAAGAGGGGCAGCAGCCTTTTCAGTAGTTGCAAGGGCAACAGTCTGGATGATTGACTGATCTGGCCTTGTAACAATAACCAAAACGGCCTTGCTGTGCTGGTACTGCGAACGGCTGAAAGCAAGGGGAAACTACGGCCGTAATTTTTCCCGAGGGCATGCAGCTTTACTGTATGATTAAATGATGATGGCGTCCTCTTGGGTAAAATATTCCGGAGGTAAAATAGTCCCCCATTCGGATCTCCGGGCGGGGACTACTCAAGAGGATGTCGTTATCAGGAGAAAGAAAACTGGCGTTCTATGGATCGGAGCGTGGAATGTCAGGTCCCTTAATCGGGCAGGTAGGTTAGAAAATTTGAAAAGGGAAATGGATAGGTTACAGTTAGATATAGTGGGAATTAGTGAAGTTCGGTGTCAGGAGGAACAAGACTTCTGGTCAGGTGACTACAGGGTTATAAACACAAAGTCAAATAGGGGTAATGCAGGAGTAGGTTTAATAATGAATAGGAACATAGGAACGCGGGTAAGCTACTACAAACAGTTTAGTGAACGCATTATTGTGGCCAAGATAGATACGAAGCCCACACCTACTACAGTAGTACAAGTTTATATGCCAACTAGCTCTGCAGATGACGAAGAAATTGAAGAAATGTATGATGAAATAAAAGAAATTATTCAGATAGTGAAGGGAGACAAAAATTTAATAGTCATGGGTGACTGGAATTCGAGTGTAGGGAAAGGGAGAGAAGGAAACGTAGTAGGTGAATATGGATTGGGGCTAAGAAATGAAAGAGGAAGCCGCCTGGTAGAATTTTGCACAGAGCACAACTTAATCATAGCTAATACTTTGTTTAAGAATCATGATAGAAGGTTGTATACGTGGAAGAACCCTGGAGATACTAAAAGGTATCAGATAGATTATATAATGGTAAGACAGAGATTTAGGAACCAGGTTTTAAATTGTAAGACATTTCCAGGGGCAGATGTGGACTCTGACCACAATCTATTGGTTATGACCTGTAGATTAAAACTGAAGAAACTGCAGAAAGGTGGGAATTTAAGGAGATGGGACCTGGATAAACTGAAAGAACCAGAGGTTGTAGAGAGTTTGAGGGAGAGCATAAGGGAACAATTGACAGGAATGGGGGAAAGAAATACAGTAGAAGAAGAATGGGTAGCTTTGAGGGATGAAGTAGTGAAGGCAGCAGAGGATCAAGTAGGTAAAAAGACAAGGGCTAGTAGTAATCCTTGGGTAACAGAAGAAATATTGAATTTAATTGATGAAATGAGAAAATATAAAAATGCAGTAAATGAAGCAGGCAAAAACGAATACAAACGTCTCAAAAATGAGATCGACAGGAAGTGCAAAATGGCTAAGCAGGGATGGCTAGAGGACAAATGTAAGGATGTAGAGGCTTATCTCACTAGGGGTAAGATAGATACTGCCTACAGGAAAATTAAAGAGGCCTTTGGAGATAAGAGAAACACTTGTATGAACATCAAGAGCTCAGATGGAAACCCAGTTCTAAGCAAAGAAGGGAAAGCAGAAAGGTGGAAGGAGTATATAGAGGGTCTATACAAGGGCGATGTACTTGAGGACAATATTATGGAAATGGAAGAGGATGTAGATGAAGATGAAATTGGAGATACGATACTGCGTGAAGAATTTGACAGAGCACTGAAAGACCTGAGTCGAAACAAGGCCCCCGGAGTAGACAACATCCCATTGGAACTACTGACGGCTTTGGGAGAGCCAGCCCTGACGAAACTCTACCATCTGGTAAGCAAGATGTATGAAACAGGCGAAATACCCTCAGACTTCAAGAAGAATATAATAATTCCAATTCCAAAGAAAGCAGGTGTTGACAGATGTGAGAATTACCGGACAATCAGTTTAATAAGACACAGCTGCAAAATACTAACACGAATTCTTTACAGACGAATGGAAAATCTAGTAGAAGCCGACCTCGGGGAAGATCAGTTTGGATTCCGTAGAAATACTGGAACACGTGAGGCAATACTGACCTTACGACTTATCTTAGAAGAAAGATTAAGGAAAGGCAAACCTACGTTTCTAGCATTTGTAGACTTAGAGAAAGCTTTTGACAATGTTGACTGGAATACTCTCTTTCAAATTCTAAAGGTGGCAGGGGTAAAATACAGGGAGCGAAAGGCTATTTACAATTTGTACAGAAACCAGATGGCAGTTATAAGAGTCGAGGGGCATGAAAGGGAAGCAGTGGTTGGGAAGGGAGTAAGACAGGGTTGTAGCCTCTCCCCGATGTTATTCAATCTGTATATTGAGCAAGCAGTAAAGGAAACAAAAGAAAAATTCGGAGTAGGTATTAAAATCCATGGAGAAGAAATAAAAACTTTGAGGTTGGCCGATGACATTGTAATTCTGTCAGAGACAGCAAAGGACTTGGAAGAGCAGTTGAACGGAATGGACAGTGTCTTGAAAGGAGGGTATAAGATGAACATCAACAAAAGCAAAACGAGGATAATGGAATGTAGTCGAATTAAGTCGGGTGATGTTGAAGGTATTAGATTAGGAAATGAGACACTTAAAGTAGTAAAGGAGTTTTGCTATTTGGGGAGCAAAATAACTGATGATGGTCGAAGTAGAGAGGATATAAAATGTAGACTGGCAATGGCAAGGAAAGCGTTTCTGAAGAAGAGAAATTTGTTAACATCGAGTATAGATTTAAGTGTCAGGAAGTCTTTTCTGAAAGTATTTGTATGGAGTGTAGCCATGTATGGAAGTGAAACATGGACGATAAATAGTTTGGACAAGAAGAGAATAGAAGCTTTCGAAATGTGGTGCTACAGAAGAATGCTGAAGATTAGATGGTAGATCACATAACTAATGAGGAGGTACTGAATAGGATTGGGGAGAAGAGGAGTTTGTGGCACAACTTGACCAGAAGAAGGGATCGGTTGGTAGGACATGTTCTGAGGCATCAAGGGATCACCAATTTAGTATTGGAGGGCAGCGTGGAGGGTAAAAATCGTAGGGGGAGACCAAGAGATGCATACACTAAGCAGATTCAGAAGGATGTAGGTTGCAGTAGGTACTGGGAGATGAAGAAGCTTGCACAGGATAGAGTAGCATGGAGAGCTGCATCAAACCAGTCTCAGGACTGAAGACCACAACAACACAACAACAACATGCCTGAATGTCGTCATTTAAAGATTCCTCTGACCTTTCCATAATTAATAATTAACGATAATTCGTGGTGGGATCTGCAAAACGCAGTTGTAAATGTAATTTTATAACTCATCCGAGAGCGTTATGAGCAACAGCCACAATCACAGATTTGTCAATCTTTCAGTTTATTGGTTTGTTCCGTTGTATCTCCAACAATTGTGATATTTTTACCAGAGCACGTGCATACGTATTCTCTCGCAAAACCTCCATTTTTATGTCCTACTGCTATTCGTTGTGCAAAAGGTAAATATGGCGAAGTTATTCATTTAATATTTATTCAAGTATCATAAATGTGCAGATCCAGCAACCCAGTTCCTTTAAATATCAAAGGTTTTTCTTTGCTGTACGCTGAAGAGCCACAGAAACTGGTACACCTGCTTAATATCCTGTACGGCGTCCGTGAGCACACAGAAATGCCGCTACATGACGTGACATGGTCTAGACTAATGTCTGAAGTAGCGCTTGAGGGGACTGACACTATGAATCCTGCAAGGCTTCACATAAATCGGTAACAGTAACAGGGGATAGAGATCTCTTCTGAACAGCACGTTGCAAGGCATCCCAGAATTACTCAAAAATATGCATGTCTTGGGACTTTAGTGTCAGCGGAAGTGTTCAAACTCAGAAGAATATTCCTGTAGCTACTCTGTAGCAATTCTGGACCTGTGGGGTGTCACATTGTCCTGCTAGAATTTCCCAAGTTTGTCGGGATTCACAATGGATATGGAGGGATGCAGGCCATCAGACAGGATGCTTACGTACGTGTCACCTGTCAGACATGTATCTAGACGTACAAGGGGTCCCACATCAGACCAACTGCAAACGCCCTACACCATTACAGAACTTTGAACTTCCACAAGTTTGAACAGTCCCCTGCTGACATGCAGGGTTCTTGGATTCATGATGTCATCTCCATAGCCGTACATGTCCATTCGCTCGATACAATTTGAAACGAGACTTGTCCGATCAGGCAACATGTTTCCAGACATCAACAGTTCAATGTCTGTGTTAACGACCAAGGCGAGGCGTAAAGCTTTGTATTAATATTTTACCGGATTCCTAATGTTCACGGTACACTCGTGAAATGGTCGTACGGGAAATTATCCATTTTATCGTTACCTCAGAGATGCTGTGTCCCGTCGCCTGTGCTCTGACAGTAACACCAAGCCCATACTCACAAAGGATGGCCTACCTCCGATCGGCCCTGAAATGTTAAACTTTATCCCGTAGGGTAGAGACCTGATCAGTGCGAGGGTGGGTATTTTGGTCGAAACAACGTCGTTGTAAAGATCAGGTCTGCATCCTTTGGTACTAAGTGCAGTTCGATTATTCGTACACTTATAGCTATCCTTCCGATGTAGACCTATAGGAGGATGACGAGTACTTTTTTCGTATAACCTGCCCCGTTAGCTTTTTCCAGTTCGTTGTCTACTGAGCAATGGTTGCTAGACCCAGTTAAATTAAGCAGTATGTGACTTGGTCTCATCTGGAGCGCCACATTAAGACGTTAGTAGCCGGTTGTCATCGGTGTCGGACCGCGAAACCTAGTAATGCCCTACAGCAAAGTCTGTTGTCTTTGGAACGAGAAAATTGTCCAATTACCTTTATATCGATTATGTGGGCCAGTTGCCACGTTTCAGTAGAGGAAATATGTGTATTTTGGTGGTAATTGATGCCTTTTCTCACTTTACTTGGCTTATTCCCAGTAGAAGTAGTTCTACCAACGTAACTATTTCTCACCTTACTGACATCTTTTCGATCGTTGGGCCTCCTAAGAGCCTGGTTAGTGATAATGTCCCTGCTTTTGTGTCAGATAAGTTTAAGGCCTTTTGTTTCGGGAATGGCATCAAGCACATAAACACAACACCGTATTACCCTCAGGGGTCCTTTGCTGAACGTGTGAATCGTAACCTAAAATCAGCTTTAATAATTTACCATCAAGTTAAACCGAGTAAGCGTTTAACACTGCATTTCATGAGGCATTGAAGACTACTCCAACCTCCCTCTTATTGGCCTATCCTATCAATTCGCCTTTGTCAAACTTATGGCGCATTCAAGACTTACTTCCAGAGCGGGTACCCCGGGGTCAATTAGAAGGAACTTCAATCGGGCACGTCTTAATATAGCGGCAGCCCATGGTCGTCAAGCCGTGGGGTACAACCGCAATAGGCGTCCTTATCAGGGGAAATCGGGGGATCAAGTCTATACTAAGAATGTTCAGGGTCGAGGAAGGATGGGGGGCCGACTAGGGAAGTTCACACCCCGCTTTATAGCTCCATGCACGGTGCTCCGTGTGTTGGGGCCGGTTAACCTGTTAGTCAGACATGATCAGACCGGTAGGGAGTATCCAGTCCATTTGAGCCAGGTGAAGTCTCTGAGTTCGGGCGCCAGTTGTAATTTGAGGGGAGGAGGTTGAGCCGTGGTCAAAGTTGCGATTTTGAAGAGCGCGCCGCAACGCGTAGTGTGAAGCAGTCGCCCTCCCTTTCTGGCGGTGGCACCGCTGTGGCAATCGCAGCTTTGGTGTCTCCCTCTGGTGGGAATGGGGAAAGGTTGCCTGTTCACGTGCATTTAAGGGGCGCTATGAGCTCGCCGGTCGGTCAGTTGGGGTCAGTCTCTCGTCGCCAGCTTGCTAGTCTGACTCTCGTCCGCTTTTGTTAGGCAGTAAGAGAACACAGAGAGTGGTAGCCCTGTCGGGGCTTAGTTCCTGCATCTGAGTCTGCGCGTTAGGCCGCCAGTCTGCTCAAGTTTGCTCAGGCAATGGTCATTGGCGGTTGGAGCAATCGGTTGGTCCGTCGCGCACTGAGACACACGACGACTTATTCGTCTTGAGCGTCGGCGCATGTGAGGTAGCCACGTGAGTACAGTGGGCTGCGGCGTATAGCGAGGTGTAGTGACTTCGCGGTCAACACGAGAGCAACAGGAGTCAACCCACGACATCAGTCCGGCCGGTGCGAGCTGCGACGCCGTGAGACGGGAGATCGGCGCGCTTTCCTGCGTCCATTGAAGTGGCTGGCACCGAACGGTTCGGGAGACCGATTTGGGGGTGCTACGCCAGGTCTTCTCCAGAAATCGCAGTTTATTAGAAGTTAAGTGATTGGTGATATGTTGTTTGATTTACTCTACTTGTTTTCTTGGTGAGGTCACCAGCCGTTTTGCTTTGGGTTGTTCGGTAATCTTCCTACCAATCTACCGTAAGTTAGTAACTGCGTCTGTCATGTTTGTCGAATTTGGTGTGTTAACGACTTTATTGCTGGGACTTTGGAAACTTTGATATTATTGCCTCTGATCTCGAGAGGCGGTATCTGTGTACTGTAGAGCATCTTAACTATTGTTTGGCAAACCTTGTAGAATTTTATATAAGATTGCATTTCATGGGCTTTTATTTAAATGATCATTTTAGTACATAAAGTTGCCTCCCTTTCATCGTAAGACTTTTCTTAGAAGCTAAAATCAAGTTGCACCTTCGGTGGCAAGGTTAAAATTTTAATTGTTAGTGTTTTGTACCATTTCCATCTCTCCTACAGGGGGGTGCATAGTTTGTATGCGTGTGTAAATTGTTAAAACTCTTAGTTTAAAGTTATCTGGTGTGTTGCAGATTTGCACTAGTGAAGTCTTTCACAGGCTGTTGTGAGCGGTCGTAACTACGGGCGTGACGAAAGGGAGCGGCAAGGTTCTCTGCCCGGAAGCTCATACAGTCAAAACTTGTTTCTTTCTGCCTCTGAATAAATTGTAACTTTGATATTTAGAGGGTGCTTTCTGATCATAATTTGAAATATGTTTCTTTCAAAGAAATGCTTTTAGGCACTATAAAAAAGAATAAAACACCCATTTGTTAAAAGGAATTTGGTTATGATTTCATCAGTTACTCCCTGGAAACTACTTCCATGCTTACATAGTGTGATTAAATGTGTTAATGTTCTTGATGAATCGCTAGTAAATAAAATAAATTCTTAAGAATATTCCTTGAAAATAAATCACGGTTCATGCCCTTAGTCTTACAACATATACTCCTTTTCTCAGTTCATCACCTGACACCTTTCCCAATATCAGGCTTTTGTCTCATCCCCAGAATCTATGGTTCCTGTCTCTGTTTGTCCAGCAAGTTCCCAAAGAGCTCATGCACCTCAGAAAACACGATCGAAACCCATTTCGTGTCCAGTAAATCCTGTTACAACTGTTATTCCGTTGCGTGCTCCTGGAACATAAGACTAAGGCTTTCTGTGACCTGATTATTTGTTCCCTGGATGTGCCTGACAAGGAAGCGAAAGGTGGAAACATTCACAGTCCATCTCGAGCCCACCTCGCGATTTTTCCTGTCTTCCTGGATCTCGCGTGCACCCCAATCAAAGCCTGATGGTCTGTTTCGAGGACAAATGGCAAAGCTCCGAGTAGAACTTAAATTTTTCGAAGGCCAAAACCAAGAAGACCTCCCACTCACACGGAGTACTTCAGTTCCGCGTGAGACATGTATCTGGAACCGTAAGCTAAACGATCATTCGCCATCGTTTTTTTGGGGAAGGAGAGCAACTACGCTAGAATTAGAAGCACACGTTTAGGCAATGAAGGTTAGTTCAATATCCGGAACATTCAAAAGCGGCAAAATACTCAGAGATACTTTAAATGCGTCAAAGATCGCCTGCTGCGATTTCCCCATATGGAAACTCAACCCTTTCTTCCTCAAGCCATTTACTGTGGCTACTAATTGGACAAAATTCTAAACAAATTTTATGAAAAAATGTGAGATACTGATAAAGCGAGCTACTTCCTCCTTCTCTGAAGATCTTGTCTCCTTCCCTGATCTATTTTAACAACACTCGCTGACGGAAGCGCCTTTAGATCCAGATTTACCATAGAAGGTTTAACGGTCAAACCCACTTCCTGCATGACAACGAGGATTTTGGTGTACACTGATTTGAATTACACGTCACCCAAAACAGAGTCTACGGGAAATGATAGTACTGCCGCTTCGGTGTATAAACGAAAAGGAATACTGCCGAACTGGTACAGCTTCCAAACGGTGTCAAATCCTGTAGCATGTTTACAGTCCTCGGTGAGAGAAATCTTCTGGCAGGTCTTGTTCAAATTCAAGATGGTAATATACTGCGCCTCCTGCAAAGGAAATAGAACTGGTATGGAAGTCCGGGAGTGGTACAGATTTTAAAACGGCTTTTTGGTTAAGAATTCTATAATCAACTACCGATCGATAACTACCGGCTTGTCCCTTCGTTACCTGAAACATGGGCAACGCATACGGAGAGGTGGAAACCCGTTTCACGCCGACGCGAAGCCTCTCATTAATCAGCTGTCACAAAATCTTCATTTAGGGTAGCGCAACCGTTATGGAGGTTGGCAAACCAGAATATCGTCCATCAAGCCGATGTTATACTGAATCCTGGTGGTGACTCCGAGTTTGTTTGTCATCACGTCAGAAAACCGTACAAGTACTCCCAACAGAGCTTTGGCTTAGCACTTCCGCAAATGATTGACTTGAAACTATTATGTACCACGAGGCAATTCACCTTTTGGACAGGAAGACAAGCACACTGCTTAAAATCCCTACCAAGACTCAAATGGAATGAAAGCTTCTTCTGGGCATAATTAAGAATTAATCCTCTTCGCTGCCTGAAATTACACCCTAATCACAAATTAACTGACAATTCTGCGGCTAATATCAATTCCACCGGCCACTGAAAATCCCATAAAGCCACGCTTCCCTGTAATCAACCTTTTAGATTCATCACTTGCCTGTTGGCAGTTCGACATTTCTGTAACGTTTCTCGCATGGGGGCTAGCTTATAAAATCCACTCTTTGGCCAGTACCAGTTATATTGATAAGACAAACTTTATTCCCAGAGTTTATTAGAGCGCAGACGGGTTCATGATTGTCGTATCCGGACACAAAAGGTAGGTACTGACTAGTTACCATCCTGATTCACTTACACCGCTTGGATCGTGAACGACTCCCAGGGTATCAAAGTCTTTGGCGTCAGCTGTTCGGACGTCCATCGCTCTGTATGGGTCACTGTACCATAAAATGACCGGTATCGTCACACCGAAAAGAATCTTTAGTATTCTCAGGATTCGTCTTATTGCCACTTTCTATCTGAATATTACCAGTATGTTCCCCTGTTGATGATGTTTCAAAAATGCTTCTCGTATCGGCAAATG
Organism: Schistocerca nitens; assembly: GCF_023898315.1. Lineage (NCBI taxonomy): Eukaryota > Metazoa > Arthropoda > Insecta > Orthoptera > Acrididae > Schistocerca > Schistocerca nitens. The sequence goes on along the minus strand of NC_064620.1, from coordinate 193,021,031 downwards.
TATGCTCTTGATTTTAAAGAACAATTCACTAACCGGTAAAAAGTGATAAACCTCAGTAAAACACAAAATCATTCGTGACTTACCTTCTCGACTGTTTCCCCACTCAGTCACAGCCAATATCAATATAGCGACTGCAATTCTAATCTCCTCAGAATAATATTGGAGAGTTCCGCCACAGGCATCGACGAGTAGAAAGTATTTATACAGCAGTTTGCCCCTAACTCGCGACTATTAACTTCCTCACACAACCTATCTCTCTAAGTCATCGAACATTATCTGAACCTCTACTACCTCAGCCACACTCTTACGTAACAAACCTCTAGTCACCAGATACGTCAACTGAAGTATCACTGTTGTGGAACGTTAATGCATTCGCGAGTTTCTCAGAACGTTCCAACAATCACAAAACTTCTCCCACTTGAGGTAATTCATCTACCGCCTTTCATCCCTGACATATTAACTCTTTATCGGCGGCTACGGACCTGGTCTGTACGAGGACGTCGATTTGACCCATTTTGGGGTGATAGTAAACTCCATAAATTTGCCTAATCCAAGTTTGACGATACCTTGTGTGCCCTTGCCTTTTAATTGATGAAGTATTTCGGTGAGCTTGTTAAGATAAACTTCGTGCTTGTCGCCCTAGCATCGTGGTAGTCCAGCCAGGTTCCCCTCAACTGTATCGCTGTACGTGTTGCCTGTCGCGGCTCATTTCAAAATAACTGATGCTCATTACATTGGTGAAGATTTTTTTTCAATAGGTGCTGCTCTTTTCATTTAAATTATTATCGCCAACTACTGATGAAAAAATTATGGAGATTGATGTTCTGTCGTGTCTCCTATTTAAAAGCAGTGCGGTTTATCTTAAAGGGAGCTACCGTTTTCATTGCAGTTATTCCGTACCAGATTTGTTAGATCTTTTTTGGGCATTTAAAGTTTGTCTGGTCTCCCAATAAAAATATGGAGATTCATTTTAACAAAAGCTACTATTTTCCGGGTCGTCATTAAGGGCGTTCATATAGTAAAATAATTTCGGAGCATTGAAGCCTTGTCTTCTCGCCTTTTACTGTAATTCTGGTGTTACTGTAATAATGGTGTTACTGTAATTATGGTGATACTGTAATTCTGGTGTTACTGTAATTCTGGTTTTACAGAGGACTGTATAGCCTATTGCAATTCTGAGTTGCGCCTACAGATAGTTTGCTTACCATCATGTGTAGCCATTGGGCAGATGTTTTTACCAATTAATGTCGGCTTACAAGTTGTTACGTACCAGAATTTGTCCTTACTTTGCTGTAAAAGGAGTGGACTGTTATGAGTTCTTAAGATTAGTTTTGAGTCTGTTGTAGTTGACCTTGTATGGGATTCGCCCACATAATAGTATGGTCGTGCATGGCAGTTCTGCACCATCGATCTTGTCTGTTGCATTATCACCGCCTAAGCGGGGTGTGAATCGTATTTATATAGCTTAGTCTTATTCTAAACTTACGTCACCAACGGGCGTAACGCATTTGTTGTGTGTTTACTTCTAGTTTACTGTGAATTTTAATAGCATTTTTTAAATTCTATATTCAAAGTCACGTTAAAGAAATTTGAAGTCTATAAAAAAGGTAATTTTTGATAATTGCAAAAGTATTATAAACAAAAGATAGGTTTAGGTAATATGGGAAAGTTTTTCTTGTTAAGAATTCGGTAAAATTTTAGTTTTTTCGAAAAATTATGGGCAAAAGAATTTGTGTTAATGTTCTACTGAATAAAACGGCGTTGGTGTTGTCAACGGCGAATGCTCTTCATTCTTGTCTGGCCCAGTCGCAACATTCAACAGCGAATTAGGCTGGTTGAAGGGTCCGCAAGACAACCTAATATCCATGCTGTGCAGACAGTAAAGTTGAGCAGTTGAGCATAATGATAAGGCCTGTGGCCTCGGGATACTCATAATATATTAATATTTTTGGCTGTACATACTTTGCTTGTACTTTTTGTGTATTTTTTAATTCATCTACTTACACTAATTAAATGTCGCCACGTAGTTCAGTGCTGTTACTTATGAGTCTGTAGGATCGTTTCTGTGTACGTCAACTCTTCTAGTTTTCAGAATATGGTGTGTGTGAATATTATCCTTATTGAATGTTCAACAGTCCCACTACTGAGTACACCACTTGCTGCGTTCCTGGTTACAACATCTAACGGATTTATTTCTGCCTTTACGATAAATGAATGTAAATGGACCGAATTCATTGTGTACGTCACTAGTCTTGAGTAACACTGGAAGTTTCGCTCGACACTTCCGAACCAGAAACTACAATTACTAATGGTTGATTAAAAAATGTGACTCTTGTAACCGTTAGGCACCATGTAATATCAGAAACTATCATTAGTTGCGTGTATGAAACATTAATTTTCTCGAGGTGTAGAATCAAATCACTAAATTAGAGAGGACAGCAATGGAGTTTTAAGCGAATCGTTGCCCGCTTTAGTTCCTCGCACGTTTCAGTCGATGTTCAGTTTGATCGTCCTCTGTTTTCACTTCTTTTCTGTGGTAAGCATTCAAGCGAATGACGCGCTTTCACTCACAGCTGTATTATAATGTTATATGGCTGTTTCATTTCCGTTAGGTCAGGAAAAAGGCATTTATGTAAAAATACAACTGCAATAAGCATCAATGCAGACAGGCGAAATGGACTACGTGTGTAATTTGTTTGACAGTTGGTCGTGAACCAAATGAACTCACTATTATTTGTTATTTGTCATGATGAAGAAGGATATCCTATGTACTGAAAGTTATGGCAGTCTGTGTATAATATTTCTGTGGGCGATGGACATTTAAAAAGATAACATTCTCAAATATTTGTGTAAATGCAGTCATACATATAAAGAGAGAGAAATAATCGTACATCTTTGATAGAGATTATTAATTTCATTTTATTATTTGTTTAAATGGAGTTCAGTGATATTAAAGCTTCAATGACATTCTTTTACAAGGGTCCTTTTAAAGTTTCATTTTATTAATTCATTTAATAATTCATTCACTTTAAATATCTGTGAGGCGGTGTCCCCATTCACTTTTCAGACAAACAAGAGATTTAGTCCTGATTTTCTCTGCCAGCACTTCCAGCACTGTCTCTGATGACGATGCATCAGTGAGATGTCCTTCTGTACTTGGTTACCCATGAATATGTACACTGGCTAGTGAGCCGGTATCCCAATCCACTTTGCAGACATGCAAGAGTCCCAATCATGACATTCTCCATCCAGCAGCACGAACTCCCTGTCCAAAAATGAGGCATCGGTGATATGCCCTCCTCATACACTGTTCTAAGTTCCTCATCAATATGTTCACTGGCTTGTAGAAAAGCTGTTGTCACCATCCACTTTGCAGTCACCCAAGAGTCTTAGTTGTGACATTCTCTGGCCAGTATCTCTAACACATCCCCAACGTTGACACATTGTTGGGATATCCACTGTAATCAGTTCCTCACGAACATGTCTATTGGTTAGTGAGTCAGTATCCCTGTCCATTTTGCACACGCACAACAGTTTTTGCACTGACTGTTTCTCACCCAGCACCTCCAACTCCCTCTCTGACGACGATGAACTGGTGGGATGTCCTCGCCACGAATACGTTTAGTGGGTAGTGAGGCGGTGAACCCGGCCACCAGGTGGACGCACAACGGTCTTCTCCCCGACTCTCTCCGCCCAGCACCTCCGACACCCTCTCCGGCGGCGAGGGATCGGCGGGATGTCCTCGTCACACTCCACCGCAGGCGGCTCATGGATCTCGGCAGTCGTCACAACCATCCAGCCATCGTTCACCTGCACACAAAAGCAATTCTTCCCTTTAAAATTCATAAGACTTTCTTTACGCAACAACAGTATCAATAATTCCATACTGTGACTCGGATGGACAAAGCGTACATTAAAAGAGAACATCTTTCTATTTTTGTGTGTGATCGAAAGAAAGGGAAGAGTCTTCAAGCTAAATCATTAACGGTGACAATGATCATACTTATTATCTTCCAGTATTAACAAAACTTGTGCCATTTTGTATTGGTCTGAGAAAAGGGTATGTTGTATGTAATCTAACTTATCCCTTAGTAGCGAGTTATCAATGAAGTTGTGTCTTTAGTACCGCCTTACCTTCCCGATGACTTTGCCGCAGGCTACATCAATGGCAGCAGGCGGTGGCCGGGACTTCTCCGCCTGCGCTGCCAGCAGAACCAACTCGTCCACGTCTGAGCGCAGCCGCCAACGCGCGGCGCTCATCCTCTGTGGAAGATTTGTTTCCACCGTCACAATTCATTCATTTGTTGATTTTCAGTTTTATTTTCTAACTTTTATGTAACATCTAACATTTAGTGGGCGTTTACTCACAGCATAAATTAAATTAATCTCGTATTAGTGTATTAAATTCAGCAGCCTTGCAACATTTAGAAATTAGACAAAAAGGTCCTAGTTTTGGCAGCACATACTTGGATTGTTTTCCGGATAGTCATAATTTGACAATACGACTGTATTTTACCTTGGGTCTGGATCGTTAATGTGTAGTACTTAGAATAGGGATTCAAGAAAACTGCATATAAATTATCTTCACTTAAATCTCTCGGGCTGATAGTCCGTGGTCGATGTATAAAACTCTCTACTGACGTTTCGTCTTTGACTGCGACAGATATCCTCCGAGGATGTCTCTAGCAGTCGGAGACGAAACGTCAGGGGAGAGTTTTATAAATCGACCACGGCCTACCAGACCAGTGGTTTTAAGTGAAGACAATACAGGCCGTGAAAGCTTACACTGTATCCATATAAATTTGTTTAACAAGCTAAACGATGTGGTCCCACCTCTCTGAAAAGTAACTAGAATGTTTAAGTCGTTGAACGTGGCCCCTACTGAAACCCTCCTGTGACGGCAACACGTAGTGAAAAAGTCTCTCATAAATGGTCTCTAGAAAATCCAATTAATTTCAGAACTTCTATCGTCTTAACACAAGAACCAGCCAAGTACGAGCGGTACAGATAGTCACATAAACTACCTCCAACTGGTACCTAACATCTCACACTCATAACATCCGCCATAAGCAAAACAGAATAAGCCAACGGATCCACTCACTGCTTTGGGACCTCTAAATACCGAGCACGTGTACGCACATGCATTTACAACAGTCGACTTGAAAACCTGCATGTGGCTAAGCCGGACCTAAAATCATCGCCTAGTCAGTTTGTCCAAGTGTCAGCTAACGAATCATCATCATGCATAAGTGGGATCAGATACAGTTCTTGCATTAATTTCATCTGAATTTAGAGAGAATCTTCAGTAGTGATAAATGCTGTACTAGCAGGAGTTGCACGTAGTGTAAACTACGTTGTTACCGATTTTGGAACCAACAGCAACCAATTTATTAAGACATTTCTCCACATTCTGTCAATTCTTGTGCGGCTCTTGTGATATCGAATAGTTCCATCTAATACTCAAAGTCAGTAACTTAAGTGATTACTGACTTTTAATGTCCTGCGTAACGTACTTTTTTATTTAAAGTACTTTCTTCCTGTACAAAGTACAATTTTGAGCGAGACAGCGGCTACAGAGTTCCTACGAAACAGATGTACTCGTCTAGAAAGCCGAACCATATTTCGTTTTATTAGCGCTAGAAGCACGTTTAAACAAGGAACAAAGGAATAGTTGTTATTCTATGTTGGCCTATTTATAACTACGAGTAGCCTTGATAGATTTACTAAATGCAGAAGGCCTTACAGTAACCAGAGGTGTAAAGTAATTATCTTAGTAAACGTGGGTGCACCTAAGAGTCATTACTGTTTTTCCAATAAATCTCGGTGGTCCTCACCTCTGGCTTTCCAATTAAATCGACGTCTATCAGGTCTCCGTAAAAGTCTTCCTCTGCCTCCCGCCGAGACCGGAGGCAGAACACGCCCAAAAGCCTTCGGAACATCTGCGAAGAAAAAAATAGATATCACGTCACGTACTGATCATATGGAATTACAGCGTGTCCATTGTGGATTGTTAGAAAGGCAGAAAGATTGGAATGAGAACAGGGAGAGGTTTCTACGAAGATTTTTTCCTAATCAGTATTCAAGTAGATGAAACGTACAGAAACGTCGAAATGTCTGATAATGGAGTGTTTGTAGGAAATTTAAATATTAGCTCATGAACGATTTACAAATTCTGACCAAGGTAACGGTTTTAGTTAGTTCAATAATACATGTAGACCCAACATATTCTAAGAACCAAATCGATGATTCAAGCCTAGTCGGGATGTGGGGACTTACAGTGACAATTAAAACAGGTACACAGTTTTCGAACAAGTGATATGATACGTGATGTAAAGAGTGAGGGCCTTCGCTTTCCATTTGAGAACAATGTACGAACAGTACACATGATACCATGGGACTGAACACAGCATTATAGTTTACGAACGTGGTACGTTTTTCTTGTTCTTTTCCGTTTCTTTCTCTGTTCTTCACGTCAACTGATAAAACAAGGACAAACAACGGTTCACACTAGTTACTGTTGTCTGACTTATTTCCACTAATTCTTTGCCCTGCCATTTTAAAGCCACTTCGACATGTAAAGAGGCTACCACCAATTTGCCCGTAAATGGCACCAAAAGAGTACGAGGTACTTGTGGTAAATGGCCAAATGGCCAGCATGTAGAAGATACCTTGATCTATCGACAAGAAGGAATAGTTGAGTGAGGTACCATTGAGTTATTTGCGCTTTATATGGCTTTAAATGAGTTAAAATTACCGTTCAGCAAAGTCCAGAGATTTTCATAAGTTGTTCTAAAGCCACTTGCTGAGGGGAAAGATGAAATAACTCTTCTGAGAAGAACATGTCGACTTGCTGCCACGTCGTTGCCCAATTCGGCCGCTGACGAAATTGTAAACTCAGTTTCCCTTTCTGTTGTCCAGTACGTAAACAAGTAGACTTGAGTTACTACCAACTCTAAATATTCTCATAACCAGGTGGTAATTGTTTAAGACTGTAAGCGTCGTATGCTCACTAGTAACTGAGCTGCTTAACTTTGTTTGTTTCTGAAGCTAGAAAAACCACCTCCATTTGGAGGTGGAGTAGCAGCTAGTGCAATAATATTAACGTCTCATGCAGTCATTGTTTCACTTGGAACGGAATGAGAAGTGCTGACGTTTAGCAGCAAGTGTCTTTCGATTACTCCATCCACACTGAAAGAAGTGGTTAAATTAGTTTCACGTGGAATGCATTAGACAGCATGCGTTGCTCACATTAGCAGCTAGGTGAAACTTAACATGCTCCCCTTGAAATTGCTTCAAAACGCATCTCGTTTTTAACGGTTTGTGTCCTTAGCAGCTTCCATTGAATGATAGGTGATTCACAGTTACGGCTACGAAAAGCTCTCAAACGTAACATTCAGGCTCATAGGAACGCACGCGCAGTTTCAACCGAACTTGCGATGCTGATGTACACCTAACTCGCAATGGTGGATAAGTGTCGAGCAGAATAAGAAAAGAAGAAAGAAAAAGAGAGAGAGAGAGAGAGAGTGATCGATCCACCTTTATTTCCTACATACTTGGAAGTAGCTACCTCTATTTGGAAAGGTCACTCCCAGAGTAGAATTGCTAGTCGGACACTAGACCCTTTGTTCTGACTAATAAAACGCAGCACGATATACTGTTTTTAGAATATTCCACAGAAAATACCTTAGCACCCAATATCCGAATGGAGTGTAATAGGACGTCTAATAATCTCTGTATACACACATGATTTATCACGAGATATCCAGGGGAATGCAATAAATTACTTGACAAAGAAAATTAACTGGAATATACCACATGTTGTGATCATACCAATTTTATAAATCGATTGAAAAATTTAACACATTCACAAGAGAAATAAGCAAAAAATAATTATTTAAATAAAAGTGAATTTTGAATTTACCACATTATTAAATAGGACTAAAAAGCGTAAAATAATTTCCCACAGTCCCATACATTATCTTATCCTTACAAAAATACTGCTGAAAATTTGTGATTGTTAACTTTTAGTATCCGTGGTAGTTCTTGTAAGGTTAAAAACGAAAACCGTGGACCACTTGTAATATAGCTTCATGTCAGTCAGCAGATGAATTGTTCATGCATCAGTTATGTTTTGCGTGTGCCCCACGATTTTCGTTTTAAATATTTCAACTATTTTCATTGACATAAAAAATTCGTAATCACAACTTTCCAAGGCTCTCTACATGCTGTTCGTAGTCTGTATGGAGCTATGATAAATCGTTTTATACCTTTTAGTCGGATTTAAAAATGTGCTAAACGAAAAAGTAATTTTTCCTTTCATAGTTATTTTCTGTTTCTTACTCTTCGGTGGGCGAAATTTTTTCAATCGATTTCATACATTTTGGTGAGATTAGAACGGAGTCTATGATATATTTCAGGATTATTGTAGTTTATGTTCACCTTACTTGCAAAACCTGTTGTTTTCTCCTACGTTTACCTTAGGTGATCCTCCCACGGAGGATTACCACCTACCGTTCCCACGGGCCATTCGCGACTGGATCAGAAAAAGGGGCAGATGTCAGTGGTATATAAAGTACCCTCCCCCACACACCAGACAAGATAGTGAGCTAATATTGCTTTGCCAGACATGTCTGAGCAATGCTGGAAGTTTCAAGACTCTAGGTCACTTTTAAGTTAATTTAGAATCAATTGCGAAATCTGTACCGAAGAGATTGACAGATAAGGAAGCGATGTAACAGGAACGTTATATGGAGGAGCGGATATGGAGGGGCATGTGGTCAGCACACCGCTCTCCCGGACGTATGTCAGTTTACGAGACCGGAGCCGCTGCTTTGTTCAAGTGACTCTGAGCACTATGGGACTTACTTTTGAGGTCATCAGTCCCCTAGAACTGAGAACTACTTAAACCTAACTAAACTAAGGACATCACACACGCCCATGCCTGAGGTGGATTCGAACTAGCGACCGTAGCGTTCGCGCGGTTCCAGACTGCAGCGCCTAGAACCACTCGGCTACAACGGCCGGCGAGCCGCTGCTTCTTATTCAAGTATCTCCCTAGTTTGCCTCACAAGTGCTGAGTGCATCTCGCTTGCCAACAGCGCTCTGCAGACCAGTAGGTCACTCATCCAAGTGCTAGACCAGCTCGACAGCAGTAAACTTCGGTGATCCGACGGGAACCGGTGTAACCACAGCGACAAGGCCGCTGGCAAGTATAGGAGTCAGAAACTGCCTAAGATATGACAACTATGTATTGCGGACATATTGGAGTCCAGAAGTATGCCTGCGTGCAACGTGGATCTTATTAGCTAAAGAAACGTCTTGCTGTATTGAGGTACTTGCGAAGAAAATGTATCACAGAGGATGAAGTTTCCTTTCTGCAACGAAAAGGTTGTAAATGTATGGGATAGAGACACAAACAGGGAGAGTGTGCGTGTGCGTGACAGAGATAGAGACAGAAAGAGAGGAGGAGGGAGTGAGAGAGAGAGAGAGGGAGGAAGGGAGAGAAAGAAACTGACTGAAGCCTTGAAGTGTGCTCAGAGACGTGGTCGGTGGTTCAAATGATTGCTGGTTTGCCCCAGAAAGCCCAAGCTCAGATTGCTAGTCAGTGCTTAACAGTTGACTTCAGCATCACTGGAAACTGGATTGCTGTCAACTTACTACAGTAGGCTAAGATGAACAGTACTGAAACATACCCCCGCCATCTTTTGCTGTTAAGGTCTGTTTTCTTACACACTAAATAAACTTGTAATTTATTCTTAATCTCCACATTTATGAGGCGCTATTTCCTGATGCACGCTATAACACTACGGAAAAATCTCATTTAGCCCGCTCAAATCATTTTGTGTGGGAAATTAAGTTTAAGATACATGGAGCATAGAAAGTACTGCTATGACTTAGTCAACATCATCTTTCTCTTCTCTGTCGTTTGTTTTTGCAGAGCATTTCTAATTGTTCAACAGATTGCGTTCAATTTTGGGACGTAGTTTTTAATTTAATTACTGAATTCTCATCATTTGAGCATCTGCTTATAGCAGAGTATTAAAACATTTCTAACTTTTGATCTTCATGCCGTCTTGTTCCTGACGCTGTTTTTCCAAGCATTGACTAGGTCACCCACGTAGTAGTTGAAAAGAGCTGGAGACAGGTTACATACTTGTCTAATTCTCTGTTTCATTGCTACTTCTTTACACAAGTTCTTTATTCTGGGTCATAATTTTTGTTTCTTTGTAACAGCTTCAAAAGAGTTGATTAGACGCACCGGGTAGCCTTTTTCTTTTTTTTTTTTTTTTTGCAGGATCTGACACATCACTCGTCTATTGCCTTTTTCAGAAGCATTTTCATAATCTACAAACATTATAGCATTTCTAATTAAATTCTTTCATCTTCTTTAACCGTTGCCTTACCCCAAAATATACTGTCGATAAAGGATAGTTCTTTTCTAAAGCAAAAAAGCGCATGCAACAGTACCCGCTGTTAAATAAAATAATAAATAGCTACTGGCGCACCTCCTATGTTGTAGGTCGAAGCACGTGAAACTCTTTTGTTCCTGACGTTTCTTCCAAATTGTGTTGGACAACTATTGAGGGGTTCGTGGTTCGGCAACTTTTCGCGACTGACCACTTGTGTCTGCAAGTCTCAGCGTAATCGGGAGCATCAATGATGTTCAACGCTACCTGTGGACGAAGAGCCAGGACAAATAATTCTCATGGACCGCGATCATACAAGCTGTAAGATTCAGCAACAGCTAAACCGACTGGACGTGGAAGTAACCATTACATGAACAATATTTTTGTTTCTTCGTTAGCTGCTTATACACAACAATCAAATATCATTTATTTACACCGAGCGAGGTGGCGCAGTGGTTAGACACTGGACTCGCATTCGGGAGGACGACGGTTCAATCCCGCGTCCGGCCATCCAGATTTAGGTTTTCCGTGATTTCCCTAAATCACTCCAGGTAAATGCCGGGATGGTTCCTCTGAAAGGGCACGGCCGACTTCCTTCCCCATCCTTCCCTAATCCGATGAGACCGATGACCACGCTGTCTGGTCTCCTTCCCCAAACCAACCAACCAATCATTTATTTACGCTACAGAGCAGACGTGTATGTAGAACGCCTGGAAAAATAGGGTCATGGAGACGGGATGTAGGCAACTCATATTAATTTCTAGAATGACAGACTTCACGATTCATGCCACTACACAGCAACCAATAACTGTGATGCATTTCCTCAAACTTATTCTGAATTTTTCTTTCTGTCTAGCTGGCGATACAGGGTATCAATTTCTGCATAGGGAGGCAAAGCTGCCCCAGCTTCTTCTCGCAGGATACACCCATGTTCCAGACCAGCAAAAATTAATTGTGTACATATATTTGCTGCTGGTGAATCACGCAGAACAAAATAAAGAACCTTATTGAGCAACACTATATGCAGTACGTAACATGATATAGTATTCTAATATATCCTAGAACAACGTCGCCAGCTAGCCACTGAATTCACTTGATAATGGAAACTAAAAACTATTGGTATTCACCGAATGCGAAATATTCAGCGGGGTACATCAGTTACCGAAACCATGTCCGACAACAATGTAAAACTATTCTCGAAGGATGAACATCAAATCTGATCACCGGAAAGGATCGTTTCCTTCGGTAAAACGCATCTGGTCGAAAAACATCTGAATAAAGATGGATACGAACGATTTCAAATGTGAGGCCACAGCGATCAGCAGCATTAGTTTACACTCGACGTCAACAGCAAATGATGTTAGTGTGGATAAGAGATGACGGAGACAAGATATTGGCTCCTCACTTACTGTTTCGTATAGTGTTCCACTAAACGCTATCTTACTACGTTTTCCTATCTAAAGACGGTCCTCAAAAAACAGTTCAAATACTCAGTCAATGGCCTTTCCTCACCAAGGAGAAGCACTACAGCACGAAGAATAGCACTACGAAAATCACACAAGCACAGACAATATGTTTACGCCACACGATTCGCCATCGCAATGTTGCCTCTCATCTGCCCCCTCGTGTTGTGCGATATTTCATTGTTGACAAAATCGTCTGAGACCCACACTAAAACACAAAGATAGCTCCTGACTTTACCGCAGCGCTTTACTAGCCATAGGTAATACGTGGCTTATCTGCCTTTGTAATCTTCATCAATCATAATGTTAGTATCGAATTAAACATTTCAAAATCAGATTCATTATTTCCCTACTAAGCAAGATAAAAGAATAATGTGCATTTGAAAATGTCCCAAATCGAAGCTAATGTGCAGATAGAAGTCTGTATAATTGAGTGCAGTCGCACAAAGTACCCGCAGATGCCTACAGAATTGTGTAATAAATTTGCTTTCAAAGGAAGACGGCGACCTACACGACTACAACATATCTTTTTGACAGACCGATACCTTAGATATTTTCTTTATATGCGGTGAAATAAGTGTGGTAAGTACTTGTAAATATGAAAAGATACGAAACAGGCACGTCTTGTGAAGTTTCAGTAAGACTGAACTTATAGTTGTACGAAATACGTTTGCATCAGACATTTCCCAAGAACTTCTGAGATTTATGAACCGACGCACTGAGTGGGTCTGTGGGTCATCAGGATATGCAGATACGTCCTTTCAGACATTGAATAAAACTAGGACGGAATAGAGTAACCGTCGAAAGAAACTAAAAAACCAAAGCGATGGTGTCAAGGAGCCACCGTAGTTTGCAAGGAAGACACATTCAAACTACGGTGAATTAATTATGGAGGAATGAACGCAGAAGGTGAAGCTGTGTTTCGAAATAGAATGAAAATGCGCATACTGTAGTAAATACTGGTTCCCTGAGAGAATTAGGACCCTTACTAAAGAACGTGTACACACATGTTTGAACACTTACAACGTGATGGTACGAAAGTGTTACAGACAGGAGACAGTGCAGCCAGGTCCTAGGTCAGTTACGTTCATGAAATTTGCTCAAACTGGGTGCAGAGTTATTAATAACACGAGGGAGATATTCGATACAAATTAACTGAAATGTCGAATACTATTAATGCACCCAAAAGTAAGACTTAAACAATAAATGGTGCATACTTTGAACATAATGTTAGAAAAACTATTAATTTGTGGACGCGTAATCACAAGATATTATCAATACAACAGTACCCGTATGTAATGTAATTATCAGCATTCAGAATCCAAAAATACGTATTTAGTGGTAAGAAGCAGTAAACAACAACTCCTTTCCGCTGCAACACGACATGTAAACAGTAGACACCTTAAGTAATTCCCTTACATATCTGCACCATATTCTTGCAGTAAAACCATAAGGAAGACACACCGAGTTCATCGAAGCACGTCTAAAAACATTCTGAAACAAATTACCCACAGTTTCTTGCAAACATAAAAGATCTCAGGTAAATCCTGATTTCTTGAAAATGTGCAAAACTTCTATAATAGGAACACGTTTCTTATACACGATTTCTACTGGAACAGAATGTGATGTGCGCCAGCAGACAATGAACATTATTTTACTTGCATGTGATTTGGTAGCAGTTGGGACTTTTTGAACCTATCCTGCTCTTACGTTGCATTGTGAGGGTTGCAGTGTTTTTCGTTTTTGTTTCCTTTGCTCTTTACCACTTGGCTACTGACGTCCGACCGATGTTTGCTCATCTTCGCTTTGCTTCATTGACCACTCAGTTACCAACTTCACAACGCCACCTATGCGCTCGGTACACTGTAGCTGTTACTATAATTGTATTTGTGCACAAAAGAAGCAAAAGAGGCTAGATAACCTAGATACACAGACAGACCCTTTAAAGGAGATCACATCCTCGTCCTTTTTATGGGAACTTGAGGGACATGCTACACTTGCAAGGAGTATGAAAATGTAAAATGAAGCAACAAGTCTTAAATCTGTGTACTGCTGACATATTCATACCCAGATATATGACTTTTGGTGACAGGGCCCGTATTAGTTGAATAAATGCCTAACTGCATTAGCGTCAGCGGGAAAGAGTGTAAGACCGAGGACGAAGTTTTCATTCTGCATCGAAATGTAAGTGTATGAGACAGAGAGATAGAGAGAGAGAGATTCAGATAGACAGCCAGCAAGCGACCTAATACAACCATCGTTAAAAGTGGAGGCTTTTAGTGTAATGACTCGTGACATAGTAGGGTAGAGAGAGAATGGGCAATCGGCTGGCCGCGCTTCAGTTTGCAGACTAACGAAGGGGGAGGAGTTTGACCACATGTCAGCGGCCTCCGTTCCCTCACGTGTGTACCATCCGCCCACACTCCTCCACCCTGTTATAGTAACAGAACGCAATTTATCCCTTAACAACGTTATATTGCACTTTGACGAGCGACATCCATTTAATAAGTTCCTTTATCCCCTACGTTCAACAATAAAAATTAATTTTACAACGCCAAATATTATTTTCAATAATCTACGATTTTTCCAACCGCTGCAACACTAAGAATATTTCTTCTCCAGAGAATTGAACAGGACAATCTTCTTAGGAAACTTTGTGCAGCTTAACTGAACACTGGATTGCATTTTTTCTCAAAGCAGTCCGCCTGTCTGGACCATTAGTATAATATTCATGTCAGCCCCTGCTCCTACTAAGCAAAAATTATCAACTATAACAATTATTTTCTTGATTCGACTTATGTATTTTTCGTTGGCTGGGCTAGGAACAATATACATAATCTTGATAATAAATAGAAGATGTAAGACATAACATGATTCACTATGCTAATACGATGAAGAATAAAGTCGGCACAAAGTCAATAAATCATCTCGAAAATGAAAATTAAAAAATCCCGGAATTTAAAGAATGTAAAGAACTCAGCAGGCTACATGAGTTACCTAAATCATGCTCACTATTGAGTGAAAGTACTCTTGTAAATTGAATCTCAAGTTGCATTGGAAAGGATTTCTTTTGTCTTTCTCGTTAGAATGTAGCTGGTGTGATTAAACATGCAAAGTGAAACCAAGTACAAGCGATCTGATGCGTGAGCTACAGCGTTCAGCAGCAGTAGATTTCAGTAACATCAACATCAAAGAATTTTAGCGTGGATAAGAGATGACCGAGAGAAGATGTTGACTGATCACTTACGGTTCCGTATTGCGTCAATCCAACGCTGGCTTTGTAAGTTCTTTTGTCGGAAGACCCTTCTCGACAAGCTCTTCAGATATTCAAGTAATGAACTTGTCTCACCAAAAAGAAGCTCTAGAGCACAAATAACAGCACTACGAAAATCACGTAAGCACAGTCAATATGTTTACGCAACACGATTCGCAATCGCAATGTTGCTATGCAACTGTCCACCTAATGTTGTGTGACATTTCATTGTTCACAAATTCCTCTGGGACCTACGTCAAATAGCGACGATTACTTCCGACAGTATCCAGACAGTTTACTGACCATACGTATAATACGTGACTGATCCACCAAGCCGACAAATTCCCAAATCAACTGCAATTCAGAACTGCATATATTATAAGCTATGAAATTTGTCACTTTCCTTGGTGACCACGTTAGATTCAGCTTTAAACTTACACCCTCAAATTTTTCGTTGCCTATTAAGCGAGGTAAAGGAATAGCATTTACTGAAAATATTAATTTTAAATTAACAACAGCCTCCGTTGCAATGTTTGCCTAGATTTACCTAGATTTAAGTTGGGATAACACAACCTTGTTCAGAATAAAACGAACTACGATTTGTCCATAATGGACAATGTCAAAAACTAAAAACTATTAATAGTAATACATCGTTTATATTGCAATAACTTATCTGGGAAACAGTCTTGGCCCCACATCGCGATCGCAGTACGGCAACAACGGATAAGTTATTGCAATATGACGATGTATTACTGTATTATAGTTTTTAGTTCTTGACGTTGTCCATTACGGACGAATCGTAGTTCCTTTTATTCGGAAGTAGATTGGGTTATCCCAACTGAAACCTAGGTAAATCTAGGAAAACATTGCATCTGAGGTTGTTGTTAATTTAACATAAATATTTATACAGTTGCTGACAGGGCCGAGAAATGTTGAGAATATTGAAAATATCCAAAAATGAGCCTAATATGCTGGCAGAAGCCGATAATTTTTCGATCAGCTACCCGTTGGTGCCTGGAGAACTGTGTAGTAAATTTGGTTTAAAAACTAGCAGTTGACTTACACTTATAGTTATTTCTTCGATGTTTACAACGCGTCTCTTTGGCCACAGGAGTACATGAAATCATTTTTTAATGTACTGTGAAATGATAGTGGCAACCATTTATGAACGCGAACGTATCCGAATATTCACTTCTTTTCAAGTTTGAATAACATTGGGAAAGCAGCTGAGAGAAATGTGTTTGCAGTAGACATTTAACACGAAATTTTGACATTTATAAGCCGACGCCCTTAGTGCGTCTATGGTTCGCTGCGATGTGCAGATGACCCTTTCTTAAAGCCTGAACAAAATTAAAATGGAGTCGGAATACGATGAGCGTCGAAAGAAATTGTGAAATAAGATGCAATGATTTCAAGAGGTAATTATATTTCTCAAAGACGACACATGTAATACAATGACAGACGTGCAGAAGGTTCAGCTGCGTTTCGAAACAAAATCGAAATGCGTGTGAGGCAGTAAATATTGCGTCGCCTGAGGGCATTAAGGTCCTTGCTAAAGAACATGTTCACACATGTTTGTATGTTTAGAACGTGAAATATTGTGTGATGATACGAAATTCTCAGAGACGTGAGGATTTCTGCACTATTCGTAGGTCAGTTACGTAAACCAAATTTTCGGAAACGAGGGACAAAGGGGTGTAAATTTATTAACAACGCCAGCCAAATATTTGATCCATATTAATGGAAATTTCGAATATTATTCGTGCATCCAGAGGTCAGACATAATCAGTTAATTGAGAATACTTTCGAACATAAGGTCAAAAAACCTAAAAATTTGTGACACGTAATCACAGATATTAGCTATACAGTAGTGAACAAATTATGTAACTAACAACTTTCAGAATCCAAAAATACTTATTTAGAGGTTAGAAGCAATAAACATTAACTCATTTTCGCTGCCACACAACAGATGAATAGTGGAGTCCTTAATTCCCTTACGTATCTGCACCATTTCCTTGTAATAAAACTCAAGGAAGACTCATCCAGGTCACCGATGCGCTTCCTAAAACACAATCTAAACAAATTAGCCATACAATATTTTCCATAACTTCCTGCAAACACTAAAGATTTCACGATAGCCCGGATTCCTTCAAAATTGACAAAACATTACAACAGAAACTAGTTTTTTGTATATAGATTCTACTCGAACAAAATGTGATGTGCGCGAACAGACACAGAACATTATTTCCTTAGTACCAGGTGGATTTCATTATACTCTTTCCAGCCCCCATATTGCATTGCGAAGTTTGCAATTTGTTTCGCTTTACTTTTCGTCCTACAGTTCACTTCGCGTCATTCACTACTCAGTTACCAATTTCATAAATCAATTTAAGAGCTAGCTACACTGTGAATGTACTTTTCTACGAAAGAAGGAAGATACTGTTGATACGCAGATAGACCGTTTAAAGGAGAAAACATCTTCGTCCACTTTATCGGAACTTGGGCGACACGCTGGAGTTGTATGTACTGTGTAAATGTAAAATGAAGTCAGATGTTTTAATGCTGTTCACTGCTGACTGATTCGAAACTAGATATATGCCTTTTGGCGGCAAGGCCCCTTTTAGTTAAATAAATCCCTCGCCATTATTCTGCAAAGAAATGCGTGTAAGTGTATGAGAGAGAGAGGGAGAGACAGACAGACAGACAGATAGAGTGCCAGAAAGCGCCGTAATAAAACCTTGGTCAAATGTGGCGGTTTGCCTGGTACCGCTTCAGTTTGCAGACTAACGAAGAGGGAAGAGTTTGATCAAATACCAGACAACTTCATTCCCACACGTGTGTGCCATCCACACACCCACCACCACCCTGCTACAGAGAACTGAATAGGACAATTTTCCTAACAATTTTAATGTCGCTTACTGATTACAGAAATACAGTTTTGCTTGAAGCAACCCATTTCGATTTATTTAAGAGAAATAAAAAATTCATCTTTAACCCAACCCCCTCTCTTCCTCACCACATCCCATACCATCTCCCTCCCATACGGTCTAGCTCACATCTCGCCGGTCTGGAATTTTAAGTATAATATTCATATCAGTCCCTGCTACCACCAAGCACAAATTTTCAACAATATCAATTTTCCCCCGCTTTTTAAGTCTTCGTCGACTATGAACAATATAAAGAACCTTGGCAATCTCCAGAACATGTAGGACATAAAAAGTGATACATTATGGTGATATGACGCAGAATATAGCCGACACGTAGCCCCTAAACACTTTTGATGATGGACATATACACCTCCAGAATTTGAAGGATATAAAGAGTTCAGCAGATTACATCAGTTACCGAAATCATGTCCACGATTTTGTAAAACTGCTCTCATAGGCTATAGCTCAAGTCGGATCACCGGAAACATTTTCTTTTCCATTTTTCGTTAAAATGTAGCTGGTGTCATTAAACATCCAAATAAAATCAAATACAAGCGATTTCATGTGTGTGCTAAAGCACTAAGCAGCAGTAATTTAGAGTGACATTAACGGCAAAGCATGTTAGTGTGGATACGAGATGAAGAAGAGACGATGTCGATGTTCACTTACCGTTCCGTACTGCGTCACACCCAACGCTGGCTTTGGACGTTCTTCTGTTGGAAGACTGTTCACGAAAAGCACTTCAGATATTCAGTTAATGAGCTTTTCTCACCAAGAAGACGCTCTAGAACACAAAGAATAGCACAACGACAATCACGCAAGCACAGACAATGTGTTTACGCAACACGATTCGGAATCGCAATGTTGCTACGCAACTGCCCGCCTGATGACGTAGGATATTTCATTGTTGACAAATTCCTCTGGTATCCAACCTAAAGAGCGACGACCTGTTCTGACAGTACAATAGTATCGTACAAACCATACAAAATAAGTTACTGCAAACTTCATTCTCAGTATTATTGTTTTCCCCTTAAGTAAAATTTATTAATCATCTCTCTTTGAAAAGCCTCGAAATGAAGATGATGATGTGATATAAGCTGTTATAAACGAGGACAGCTCCAACCACATCTGCGAAGAATTGGGGTAATAAGTTTTTCTTAATGCCACTTAGGCCGCCCGCGGTGGCCGAGCGCTTCTAGGCGCATCAGTCCGGAATCGTGTGACTGCTACGGTCGCAGGTTCGAATCCTGTCTCGGGCATGGATGTGTGTGATGTCCTTAGGTTTGTTAGGTTCATGTAGTTCTAAGTTCTAGGGGACATATGCTCTTAGATGTTAAGTCCCATAGTGCTCAGAGCCATTTGAACCATTTGAACCAATGGCACGTAGTCCACTATCGCTATAGTTATATTTTTCGCTGACTACAAGACGTCGTTTTGGCTTACCTTAGTGTTACAGTAGATCATTTTGTAATGAGCTGTGTAGTGATGGTGGGGGTTACTTATGAAAATGCACAAATCTGAAACATTCGCTTCTTTTGAAGTTTTGATAACACTTAATTTCTAGTTCGATGAAATAAATTTGCATCAGACATTTGCCACAACATTTTTACATTTGTTGGCCGACGCACTTAGTGCATCTGGGGTTCGTTGCGGTGTGTAGATGCTTCTTATAGATCTTGAAAAAAATCAGTATAATGTCCGAATCATTCGGGCGTCAAAAGAGACTAAGAAAAGGATGTAATGGTTTGAAGTGCCACTGTAGTTCTCAATGACGACAGTTTCAGGACAATGGAGGAGGTTCTAAGAACAAATTCAAGTAGGGTGTGAAGTTCCGGTTCAAAACAGTTTCAAAATTCGTATGCGGTAGTAAATACCGGGTCCCGAATGCGAATTACCCTCTATAGTAAAGACCATGTACACACAAAGACGATTGAAAGTTTAGAAAATGAAACATTATGTAGTGGTATCAAGTGAGAGCATCTGCCGCTGTTGTCACCACCGTATGGCGGTTGCGTAGGTTAACCACTGCTGCCATGTTGGTGGTATTAGGAAGGAGTAGGCTCTGCAGCAGCGCTGAGTACCACTTGCTCACCTCCATACAGTACAAAAATTTCACTTATTTATTTGTAAATAATAAGTTTGAAAACCAAATCTGTTTTCTAACCTTTGGCTTCAAACATGGTTCAAATGGCAATAGGCACCATGGGACTTAACACGTGAGATCATCAGTCCACCAGACTTAGAACTACTTAAACCTAACTAATCTAAGGACATCACAGAAATGCATGCTTGAGGCAGGATTCAAAACTACGACCGTAGCAGCAGCGTGGTTCCGGACTCAAGAGCCTAGAACCGCTCGGCCACCGCTGCCGGCTACGCTTTGGCCATTTGCCACATAGATATTAACAGTACATTAGTTTGGAATCCAGAGTCACATGCTACTTGCCTTTTGTACTACGCTGCTTTGAGACATCAAAAATTTTGTGATTTGTGATTCTTGATTACATTACTATACAACATTACACTTCGCAGCACTATACTACATTAGCACCACACTAGATTAGATTACTCTAACCGGTCACACAAACAAGCTAGATTTTTCATTTGTCTTGATAGCAACCCCTGGCAGACTGAGGCACAGCTCAGGTTTCATAGGGACCCGGCTACTGCCACCCAAGTTGTATAGATTGGGAGGTGACTGCCAGGGAATCCTCCTTGAGGCTCATCTCCGCTCTCTTTGTGAAAGGTTGCTGTAGGTGGATGTTCTGCTATGGTGGAACTCGTCTTCACATGTGGTCTTTTCCTAGTTGTCTCTAGCCAATGTATGTTTGCAGTCCATATGCTAATACATACATCAAAAAAAGTATTGCATCACCCCGGTTCCCAGAAATCCTGAAAATAGACGTTGACTGTGGATTCCGTATCACACATATAGTCCCTTTGACCGTTCAGATATTTCACTAAACGTGCCTAAAGGTGTAAACAGCCATGCATGAGCTGCTCCCATTTGACGAAGGGTGTCCGATAGCCGATCAGATCCAGTCACTCCGCCAGGAAGGAGGTACACGGCTCATGTAGTCTGTAGTTCCAACGTGCCTAGACAGTCAATACCGCGGTTTGGTCGCGTACGCATTCTTACTTTGTGTCAGGAAGTGCTGTCAACAAGGGAAGTGTCCAGGCGTGTCGGAGTGAAGCAACATGATTTTGTTCAGACATGCAGGAGATACAGAGGGACAGGAGCTGTCGATGATATGCGTCGCTCAGGCCGAGCAAGGGCTACTACTGCAGTGAACGACCGCTACCTACGGATTATGGCTCGGGGGAACCCTGACAGCAACGCCACTATGTTAAATAATGCTTTTCGTGCTGCCACAGGACGTCGTGTTACAACTCAAACTGTGCGCAATAGGCTACATGATGCACTACTTCACTCACGACGACTAACGCGAGGTTCATGTTTGCAACCACGACACCATGCAGCGCGGTACACATGGGCCCAACAACAAGCCGAATAGACCGCTCAAGACTGGCATCATGTTCTCTTCACGGATGTGTGTCGCATATACCTTCAACCTGAGAATCGTCGGAGTCATGTTTGGAGGCAACCCGGTCAGGCAGAACTCCTTAGACACATTGTCCACTGACTACAGCAACGTGGAGGTTCCCTGCTGTTTTGAGGTGGATTATGTGGGGCCGACGTACGCCGTTGATGGTCATGGAAGGCGATGTAACGGCTGTACGTTACGTGAATGCCTTCCTCCGACAGATAGTGCAACCATAATTATGGGCAGCATATTTACAAGGCATTCGTCTTCATGGACGACAAGTAGCGCATCCTTCGTGCGCATCTTCTGAATGACATCCTTCAGAATAACGAAATCGCTTGACTAGAGTGGCCAGCATGTTCTCCAGACGTTAACCTTACCAAACATGCCAGGGATAGACTAAAAAGGGCTGTCTATGGGTGACGTGATCCATCACCACTCTGAGGGATCTACGGCAAATAGCCGTTGAGGAGTGCGACAACCTGAAACAACAGTGCGTTGATGAACTTGTGGGTAGTATGCAACGACGAATACAGGCATGCATCAATGCAAGTGGATGTGCTACTGGGTATTAGAGGTACCGGTGTATACAGAAGTCTGGACCACCACCACTGAACGTTGCTATACAGTGGTACAATATGCTATGCTTGGTTTTCATGAGAAATAAAAAGGAGGGAAGTAAAGTTTATGTTCATTTCTAATCCAATTTTCTGTACAGGTTCGGAACTCTGGGAACCGAAGTGACGCAATTTTTTTTATGTGTATTTTTTCGCTGTCAGCAAATTCCACTTGTGCCACACCTCTTCTTTCCTTATTATGTCATCGCCTGTTCCATAACCAAAGATGCTACTATCGTAATCTGCAACGTTTTGTCTAGAGACACATTTTCTACGGATGTGGTCAAGTCTGACAACTGCTCCTTATTCACAATGGTCTGTGGCATCTGGTTGTATTTTCTGCAATAAAGAAGGATATTAGCCATGTCCCGTCAGGTAGTGAGTAGGTTCCTTGGTCGGGAAGAATTATGACATGTGGCTCTTTCTTATATGTTAGGTTGGAAATGTTTAGTTCTCCTTCCTGTTTTTGCCTCGTCCCAGAAATATTGCCATTTTCTATCGGTGTATGCCTTCATTTCCTTATTCGATGTGGCTCTTGTGCCCAGTATCTCCTATACTGTTCCATATTCTCCCTTTCTGAACCAATACAGTATACCTTACTTTTATGTGGCTGTGTCCAGGTTAGCAAGTCTAATTTCACCAGGAGTGCCTAATTCGGTATTGGTCTCTACAAAACTCTAAGGCATAGAAGCACGCTTCCCTGTGCTCCCCGTAGAGTGTGGTTGTCCATAACTTTCAGGCTGTACGAGCCCAGACACTCCACCTTTACCTCACAACAGCGTTAGTATTGTTTTTTTGGTACGTTGTTACTCCACTTAGATTCATAGGAAAATCTCTTTGGCCAGTTGTACTTATTTTGGGCCGCATTTTAAGGTCTCTCTGGCAGACGATATCTACATCTGCATGAAAATGAAGCTCTTCTTCCATGTTTAAACCAAGGTAATTGTATATTACTTTTGTCTACGTGAGTTGATCATTTATTCTCACTGTGGGGTCTATCGACTTTAACGATCTTCCTAGTCCAAAGATGCCCCTTCACCAAAGACCTTGCTGATATCATCTTCCGTCAGTCCTATTGAAGAAGCTGTCCGACCGCTATCAGAGGATTCAGCAGATGAAAACAGACCAGACGTGAAAGCTGCCGAATAATTAGGAAACACAGTCCACAAAGAAGTTATGTTTCCAAGGAAGAGAGATTTGCGGTATAAAAGCTGCGTGAGGATGCTGACCCAGTCGTGCTGCGTGCTGATAAAGGTAATGCCACCGTCCCTTTGCTTCAGGAAGTCCACAAGGAAAATATACACTCCTGGAAATTGAAATAAGAACACCGTGAATTCATTGTCCCAGGAAGGGGAAACTTTATTGACACATTCCTGGGGTCAGATACATCACATGATCACACTGACAGAACCACAGGCACAGCGACACAGGCAACAGAGCATGCACAATGTCGGCACTAGTAAAATGTATATCCACCTTTCGCAGCAATGCAGGCTGCTATTCTCCCATGGAGACGATCGTAGAGATGCTGGATGTAGTCCTGTGGAACGGCTTGCCATGCCATTTCCACCTGGCGCCTCAGTTGGACCAGCGTACGTGCTGGACGTGCAGACCGCGTGAGACGACGCTTCATCCAGTCCCAAACATGCTCAATGGGGGACAGATCCGGAGATCTTGCTGGCCAGGGTAGTTGACTTACACCTTCTAGAGCACGTTGGGTGGCACGGGATACATGCGGACGTGCATTGTCCTGTTGGAACAGCAAGTTCCCTTGCCGGTCTAGGAATGGTAGAACGATGGGTTCGATGACGGTTTGGATGTACAGTGCACTATTCAGTGTCCCCTCGACGATCACCAGTGGTGTACGGCCAGTGTAGGAGATCGCTCTCCACACCATGATGCCGGGTGTTGGCCCTGTGTGCCTCGGTCGTATGCAGTCCTGATTGTGGCGCTCACCTGCACGGCGCCAAACACGCATACGACCATCATTGGCACCAAGGCAGAAGCGACTCTCATCGCTGAAGACGACACGTCTCCATTCGTCCCTCCATTCACGCCTGTCGCGACACCACTGGAGGCGGGCTGCACGATGTTGGGGCGTGAGCGGAAGACGTCCTAACGGTGTGTGGGACCGTAGCCCAGCTTCATGGAGACGGTCGCGAATGGTCCTCGCCGATACCCCAGGAGCATCAGTGTCCCTAATTTGCTGGGAAGTGGCAGTGCGGTCCCCTACGGCACTGCGTAGGATCCTACGGTCTTGGCGTGCATCCGTGCGTCGCTGCGGTCCGGTCCCATGTCGACGGGCACGTGCACCTTCCGCCGACCACT
Source organism: Schistocerca nitens (assembly GCF_023898315.1). Taxonomy (NCBI): domain Eukaryota; kingdom Metazoa; phylum Arthropoda; class Insecta; order Orthoptera; family Acrididae; genus Schistocerca; species Schistocerca nitens. The sequence continues at coordinate 192,996,492 of NC_064620.1, read as the reverse complement.
GGCGACAACATCGATGTACTGTGGAGACCTCACTCCCCACGTGTTGAGCAATTCGGCGGTACGTCTACCCGGCCTCCCGCATGCCCACTATACGCCCTCGCTCAAAGTCCGTCATCTGCACATACGGTTCACGTCCACGCTGTCGCGGCATGCTACCAGTGTTAAAGACTGCTATGGAGCTCCGTATGCCACGGCAAACTGGCTGACACTGACGGCGGCGGTGCACAAATGCTGCGCAGCTAGCGCCATTCGACGGCCAACACCGCGGGTCCTGGTGTGTCCGCTGTGCCGTGCGTGTGATGATTGCTTGTACAGCCCTCTCGCAAAGTCCGGAGCAAGTATGGTGGGTCTGACACACCGGTGTCAATGTGTTCTTTTTTCCATTTCCAGGAGTGTATATGGTCAACTTAGTTCTGGTGAATAACGGAAACAAAACAAAGATCCTACCAACGAGATGACAATATGAGGAATATAACGAGCACTATTGCTTCACCAACGCGTTTCTCTGCCAAATATTTAGCACCCTTTTTAAAACCAATGATAAGAAAATGTAGACATCAGATATGTAATTCTATGAATTTAATACCATGGATTTAATGCTATGCGTTAAATTCAGAGACTTAGCAATGTCATGCTGTATAGTACGGATGTGCTCGATTGTTTTGACGTGTGTATCATTATATATTAAAGTACAATTAAAGGACTCTTTATCTTTTATCTGCAAACATTTTGATACGAACATCACGACCTTGATTGATCATGTGCTTTTGTCATCTTATTTTCAGTTTTATGGTGAATTTCATTAGCAGATTGATGGAGTTGTATTTGGAAATTCCTTATCCTCTCTGGTGGCTAATTTATTCATGGAAGGCTTCGAGGATAAGGCAGTGGTCTTTGCAAGTTTTAAACCACCTGTATTCAGAAGTATGTGTGCGACACATTTGTAGTGTGGCCGCACGAGATGGATTAATGACATCGATTTCTTGAGAATCTGAATCCTAACTATGGTAGTATTATATTTACTATGGAAATAGGAAAAGATGGCTGCCTCCCCTATTTGGATGTTGTCGTTCTCCCTAAAGTTTATGGCACATTAGGTCATGCCGTATATCATAAACCAAAACATACATATCAATATCTACACGCCAGTAGATGCCATCGCCATTCACAGACCACTGGTGTCTTTAAGCTCTTAGTGCGTACGGCGTAGATAAATTGCAAGAAGAGCTCACATATCTCAAGAGCTTTTATAAACGACTGGCTTTTCTCCGCAACAAATTCGTAGAGCATTCAATGCGAAACCTACAATGCAGGTGTGTGATGGGAATTGTTGTTGTTGTTGTGGTCTTCAGTCCAGAGACTGGTTTGAAGCAGCTCCCCATGCTACTCTATCCTGTGCAAGCTTCTTCATCTCCCAGTACCTATTGCCACCTACATCCTTCTGAATTTGCTTAGTGTATTCATTTCTTGGTCTCCCTCTACGATTTCTACCTTCCACGCTGCCCTCCAATGCTAAATTTGTGTCCCTTGACGCCTCAGAACATGTCCTACCAACCGGTCCCTTCTTCTTGTCAAGTTATGCCACAAACTCCTCTTCTCCCCAATCCTATTCAACTCCTCATTAGTTATGTGATCAGCAGGACATATCGAAAGCTTCTATTCTCTTTTTCCAAACAATTTATCGTCCATGTTACACTTCCATACATGGCTACACTCCACACAAATACTTTCAGAAACGACCTCCTGGTACTTAAATCTATACTCGATATTAACAAATTTCTCTTCCTCAGGAAAGCTTTCCTTGCCATTGCCAGTATACATTTTATATCCTCTCTACTTCGACCATCATCAGTTATTTTGCTCCTCAAATAGCAAAACTCCTTTACTACTTTAAGTGTCTCATTTCCTAATCTAATACCATCACAATCACCCGACTTAATTCGAGTTCATACCATTATATTCATTTTACTTTTGTTGATGTTCATCTTACATCCTCCATTAAAGACATCGTCCATTCCGTTCAACTGCTCTACCAAGTCCTTTGCTGTCTCTGACAGAATTACAATGTCATCGGCAAACCTCAAAGTTTGTATGACTTCCCCACGAATTTTAATACCTTTTGTTTCCTTTACTGCTTGCTCAGTATACAGATTGAATAACATCGGGGAGAGGCTACAATTCTGTCTCACTCCCTTCCCAACCACTGCTTCCCTTTCATGCCCCTCGACTCTTATAACTGCCATCTGGTTTCTGTACTAATTGTAAATAGCCTTTCGCTCCCTGTATTTTTCCCCTGCCACCTTCAGAATTTGAAAGAGCGTATTCCAGTCAACATTGTGAAAAGCTTTCTCAAAGTTTTCAAATGCTAGAAACCTAGGTTTGCTTTTCCTTAATCTATTTTCTAAGATAAGTCGTAGGGTCAGTATTGCCTCGCGTGTTCAAACATTTCTACGGAATCCAAACTGATCTTCCCCGAGGTCGGCTTCTACCAGTTTAAGTCCTAGGACCTTCAATATGTGTCACATTCTTTCGAATGTTTCCAGAGTCCCAAAACGACGTCCTTTTAAGAAATTTTAAGTTTCGCTAACAGAAAGTAAATGACAAGGACTCAGATCAGGTGAAGAGGGTGCCTGTGGGACGACAGGAATGCCTTTTGTGGTGAAAATCAGCCTTCCAAAAATGATTTGTGCCAGTGAAAACTTTGTGCTCTTGACAAGGAATGTTTCCCATAGGCCTGTTTCATCTTTTGATTGGTCACACTCATTGATTACCAAAATCTCACAATAAACGTGACTGAATAACGCCGTTCTAAATTCCGGGTTTCCATTACTGTAAACACACAACGAAAACTCAACTTCACTGATGGGGGCTCCCAAAAATCTCGTGATTGATGTAAAGAGCTGAAAACTCAGACTGTCAGAAAGGGACGATCACGCCAGTGTACATAGCACTGCCAGATCGTTCGAGTGCTGTCTGACATATTACTTTTCTCACACCACACGTATATGGAATCTAGTAGAATAATTTCTTAAAAACAATAATATAGTTTTCAAAGTGTCAGCGTGCGAACCTTTCAAAGAAACATCATCGTATGAGCTTTTGGAGGTGAAGGCCAACTCCTCTACCCTTGATGACTTCACGACACAATACTTTATACTATGGCTAGACCAATCAACACCTCATTGGACTGTTGACCACTGGAAAGATTATGCTTGGTCGTCATCAGAGGACCGTTAAAGCTGGTGGAAGCTCTGTAATGGTGTGGGATGTGGGCAGCTGCAGTGATATGGAACCTCTGATACGACTCTGAGAAATGACAAGTGCATAAGCATCCTGCAGGACAGTGTGATACCCCACATTCCCAGAATTACTTCATAGTGCCTCCAGGAGCACTCTTCTGAGTTTAAATACTTCATTTGGCCACCAAACTCCCCAGGAATTAACATTACTGCAAATATCTGGGATGCTTTGCAACGAGCTGTTCAGAAGGGATCTCCACCTCTCATACTCTTACGGATTTATGGAGCGTCCTGCGTAATTCATAGTGTCAATTCCATGCAGCACTACTTCAGAAATTAGCCGAATCCATACCACATCGTGTTGCACCACTTCTGCGTACTCGCGGGGCTCTATGCTATATTCCACAGTTGTACTAGTTTCTTTGGCTCTTTAACGCATAATCCACATGTAATCCATTCACTTTTAAATATTTATCAATGGAATAACAGTATATATCACCTCAGATGATCAATAAACTTATAATATCAACATGTACATCACTTTCTAAACAATAATTGGTGCTATATGCGGAGTGAATGAAGAGATAACAATCACACTATTTACATACCTGTCATGAGGTTTTTCAAATATTACTTTTACTTCTCACATCCCACAATCAGATCACATTTATTGTCTTCATTTCCAGTTTCACTACATTTATCTAATTTTTATGCCTGTCAATGTTTTACTGATACACAAAACCTCTTCAAAAATTCTGTGCTAGACCTGTGGCTCATAATAAAATCCCTTTATGGACACTAAGTAGAAAAAGAGAGCTAGCGGTACAGCAAAAATTAATCGAAAGCATGATAACAGCCAGTGAAATCACGTTCATCATGCAACAACACACACACAAAAGAACTTTGTGTCCTTGGATGCACTAAAAACGTTGAAGAATTATGTCGCAGTACACTAAATAAATAGATTTTCACTAATTCGCCTACCACTTCAGCGCAGATACTCCAACTTCATATTTCTTGTGAAGTCCAAAGACCTCTTTGGAAATTGATGTAATAGGACTGTGTGAACACCATACTCAGTCACGACAGGCAACTCTTCCCTCATGCTTTAACATACCATCATTATATTTAAAACTCACTACACCACAGCCCAAGGCCATCACTTCTTTTAATTTAAACAAAAAATCAGCCCCTACAATCATATGCTTCACAGTTTCTAGTCAATCTCAGTATTCACGTACTAAGGTCACCCACCAAACAGCCCGCATCATGATTAAAGTGACTATGGTGGTGAAGAATTCTCCTCCATTCATAACGAGCTACAGGATCTCGTTCATCTTCATGAAAAGAATATAAATCACTATTACCTGGCACATGACCTTTGCTGTAACAATGACCCCAACATTTTTTCAGTTTTGAAAACTCTCTCATTCAAGTACTAACCTAATTCTTTATTCTCCTGTTACACTCCATTTGATTTACTCTGAAACTCCAAACGTCTGGACAGTTGCTTGGACAATAGATTGATTCCAAACCAAACTGGCAACTTCACATTAATCATGCCTTCGAAAGATATCAAAGCTGTCCTACCTCATCCAGAAATGTTTTGGTCCAAGTGGAAATAAATATCTTAGCACAGCTTAATTTGGCCTTTTCAGCTTCACACACATATGGGCTGTTGTTATGTGATCACTCATGTCATATCTGTGACGTAGTACCGATTCTGAAACAGGTGCTACGAATAATTATAAAGGGATTCCAAGGGAAAAATGCAGTCCGTTGTACACTAAGACAAAAATAGTGATGATGATAAAACTTTATCTCTTTTCGTCATTGATATTCGCTGAAAACAACATAGCAGATTTTGACACCACAGGGAACATACTCTATCATGATACCAGAAACAAATGAATATTGGAATTCCTAGAATTTTGTTGTTGTGGTTGTTGTGGTCTTCAGTCCTAGGATTAGTTTGATGCAGCTCTCTATGCTACTCTATCCTGTGCAAGCTTCTTCATCTCCCAGTACCTACTACAACATACATGCTTCTGAATGTATTTAGTGTATTCATCTCTTTGTCTCCGTCTACGACTTTTACCCTCCACGCTGCCCTCGAATACCAAATTGGTGATCCCTTGATGCCTCAGAACATGTCCTACCAACCGATCTTTTCTTCTAGTCAAGTTGTGCCACAAACTTCTCTTCTCCCTAATTCTGTTCAATAACACCTCATTAGTTATGTGATCTACCCGTATAATCTTCAGCATTGTTCTGTAGCACCACATTTCGGAAGCTTCTGTTCTCTTCTTGTCCAAATTATTTGTCGTCCATGTTTCACTTCCATACATGGCTACGCTCCATACAAATGCTTTCAGAAGCGACTTCCTGACACTTAAGTCTATACTCGATGTTAACAAATTTCTCTTCTTCAGAAACACTTTCCTCTCCATTGCCAGTCTACATTTTATATCCTCTCTACTTCGACCATCATCAGTTATTTTGCTCCCCAAATAGCAAAACTCCTTTACTACTTTATGTGTCTCATTTCCTAATCTAATTCCCTCAGCATCACCCGACTTAATTCGACTATATTCCATTATCGTCGTTTTGCTTTTGTTGATGTTCATCTTATACACTCCTTTCAAGACACTATCCATTCCATTCAACCGCTCTTCCAAGTCCTTTGCTGTCTCTGACAGAATTACAATGTTATCGGCAAACCCCAAAGTTTTTATTTCTTCTCCATGGATTTTAATGCCTACTCCGAATTTTTCTTTTGTTTCCTTCACTGCTTGCTCAATATACGGATTGAATAACATCATGGATAGGCTACAACCCTGTCTCTCTCCCTTCCCAACCACTGCTTCCCTGCCATGCCCCTCTACTCTTATAACTGCCATCTGCTTTATGTACAAATTGTAAATAGCCTTTCGCTCCCTGTATTTTACCCCTGACAACTTCAGAATTTGAAAGAGAGTATTCCAGTCAACATTGTCAAAAGCTTTCTCTACGTCTACAAATGCTAGAAACGTAGGTTTGCCTTTCCTTAATGTAGCCTCTAAGATAAGTAGTAGGCTCAGTATCGCCTCGCGTGTTCCAATATTTTTACGGAATCCAAAGTGATCTTCCCCGAGGTCGGTTTCTACCTGTTTTTCCGTTCGTCTGTAAATAATTAGCGTTAGTATTTTGCAGCTGTGTCTTATTAAAATGATTGTTCGGTAATTTTCACATCTGTCAGCACCTGCTTTCTTTGGGATTGGAATTTTTATATTCTTCTTGAAGTCTGAGGGTATTTCGCCTGTCTCATACATCTTGCTCACCAGATGGTAGAGTTTTGTCAGGACTGGCTCTACCAAGGCCGTCAGTAGTTCTAATGGAATGTTGTCTACTACCGGGGCCTTGTTTCAAATCAGATCTTTCAGTGCTCGGTCAAACTCTTCATGTAGTATTGTATCTCCCATTTCATCTTCATCTACATCCTCTTCCATTTCCATAATATTGTCTTCAAGTACATTGCATTTGTATAGAACCTCTATGCACTCCTTCCACCTTTCTGCTTTCCCTTCTTTGCTTAGAACTGGGTTTACAAGTGAGCTCTTGATATTCATACAAGTGGCCCTCTTTTCTCCAAAGGTCTCTTTAATTTTCCTGTAGGCAGTATCTATCTTACCCCTAGTGAGATAAGCCTCTACATCCTTACATGTGTCCTCTAGCCATCCCTGCTTAGCCAATTTCCCCTTCCTGTCGAACTCGTTTTTGAGACGTTTGTATTCCTTTTTGCTGCTTCTTTTACTGCATTTTTATATTTTCTCCTTTCATCAATTAAATTCAATATTTCTTCTGTTACCCAAGGATTTCTACTAGCCATCATCTTTTTACCTACTTTAACCTCTGCTGCCTTCACTGCTTCCTCTCTCAAAGCTACCCACTCTTCTTCTACTGTATTTCTTTCCCCCATTGCTGTCAATTGTTCCCTTATGCTCTCCCCGAAACTCTGTACAACCTTTGGTTTAGTCAGTTTATCCAGGTCCCATCTCCTTCAATTCCCACCTTTTTGCGGTTTCTTCAGTTTTAATCTACAGTTCATATCCAATAGATTGTGGTCGGAGTGCACATCTGCCTCTGGAACTATCTTACAATATAAAACCTGGTTCCTAAATCTCTGTCTTACCATTATATAATCCATCTGAATCCTGTCAGTATCTCCAGGCTTCTTCCATGTATACTACCTTCTTTTATGATTCTTGAACAAAGTGTTAGCTATGATTTTCCTAGATTAGACTCACAAAAACAGGCAACTTTCGCAAAGTAAACTGTTGGAACTTTTTTAATAAACTGACATACTGTCCATTCAATACATCTTTCTACAATTTTAGAAGTAAGTTGTATAAGTAAGTTCTATAAATTGTTAATAATCAATCCATTCTACAGTTCAAGAGAGTTCTTCGAGAGTAGTAGAGTAGAAACTCAGTTTTAGGATTATGATTACATTTCTGTACAACTGGTTAATATAGGATAAATCATTTGTATGTGCAAAGTGAACAGTAATTTTGTAGTGATTGCTACTGGACTCTTCTACAGAAACCACCCTTATTTTTATCACAGTGGCTCTCTGCAGCTCTTACCTTATCCGAGTGCTAAGTGCACAAAAATTCCTCGAAATGTCTTCCACAGTGAATTCAAACTTCTGCACTAAATTGTGAATTCACCTTTGTAGTAGAATAGCACTACCTCGTTGTTGACTGGCAACAGCCAGCAAGTTACCATTAAACCACTTGGTACTAGTCTGTGATTTCACTATAAGTTTCCTTCCACTAGTTCTGAGGCTAACATTTAATTAGGCCCCTTCACATTAGACTCCAACTTGTCCCTTAATTCTCGGAACATTAGCATATTATTCAATTTACAATTGTGTTTTGAAACTGAATTACCTCTCTATAGGTCATCAACAGGAGCTATAGGATCATTTTGCAGAATACCACAAGTGGTACTAGATTCAGAAATTGTATCAAACTAAACACAGCAGTGTAAACATTAAATCTTTGTAGGAATGATGTACTAAAAGTTACATTACCGCTCCACAAACATTAATTATTCATTGGAAAAGCTGCGTTGATGATCACAGAAGCACAAGCAGCCCTAGCTGACAGCCGCTTTCCACAATCCACCGCATGCCCACTCCACATATATAATTTTTTAAAGTCCAGATTCATAATAATAGTAATTAAACAAATAATTTAAATATGAATTGTTCTATATTACATTATACTCGACATGCTCTAACAATACAAAAACGACTCAAGACTCAAACTTCTTCACAATCTCACCCTGTTCAAAAACAGGTCAGTGTAGAGGTGGTAGTTTGAAGAAAACTTTAATTTTCAAACACTAATTTATTAAGCAAACTCATGTCCTTTTTCCACTATACTGACATCATTTTTGTAGAGTACCACACTTACTCCAGATATGACTCCCTCTAATAGCATCTAAACTATTGACTCCTATGTAGCACGTAGAAAAACCACAACTCTAATCAATATAGCAAATCCAGTTCTAATGAATAAGCAAAAACATTATGAAGCGTAAATCTCAGACAACTGTGTACACGAATTATAAATAAAAATTGTTACATGTAACAAGAGTAAAGACTTCAAAAACAAAACAAAAAAACATTATCCTGTATGCTGCAATATACGTCAAAAAGGTAAAAGAGAAACCTCCTCATCAGCACAAGGAGAACTGTGATCACTGTACTGAATTGACTCGGCCTATCCCTCGTCGCTATCCATCAGGACAGGTGAGACAAATGGCGAAGGAGCGGCCAGATTCAAATCCGAACTTGCAGTGAAACAGTCATAGCACTGACACAGGTCTGTTGAAGCAGCCATACACAGCTCTGTCTAGGCTCAGGGCCTTACTTTGTGCTTGAAAACTCAGCCGACCGCGGAATGCGCTGACGCCTGTTATCCTGGGCCGCCGTGGCTGCCGCCAGCGACAAAGATGAGTACTGGCTGTCCAGGCCCTCCGGAGTACTCGGCTAAGCAGCCCCCCCGTACTCGTTGTCTCCACTCGTGCGCTTGGGTGTGGCAGCTGACGATAGATGTCCTAATGACGACCAGGGATGCCCTAGTCACTCGCCAGAGATAGACGAAGACGGTGGCCAAATATTCATATGTGTGTGAAATCTTATGGGACATAACTGCTGAGGTCATCAGTCCCTAACTTTACACACTACTAAATTATCCTAAGGACAAACACATGCACCCATGCCCGAGGCAGGACTCGAACCTCTGCCGGGACCAGCCGCACAGCCCATGACAGCAGCGCCTTCGACCACTCAGCTAATCCTGCACGGCCGGTGGCCAAGGACGTCTAGGTTGCTAGGAGACCGCGAGTGAGAATCTCTCGCAACCAGACTGTAGACATCTGGTAGACCATCGACCGAAGTAGCTCAGGGGGTGGAGATTGGCTGGGCCCAAACTCCCCACATCATCGTAACTTCCCGCAAACCCAGCAGCCATCACGCCACAGCCATGGTGCGCCTTTTTGCCAGGTTGCCAGTAGATTACCATCACCAAGGGTGGGTCGTGGTTTCTCTGAAACACAAATGACATGGCTCTCTCCAGTTTAATAAGCAGACAGAATGGAGGCACTACTTCATGCTTTGAGTTCCTAGGCTCGATCACTTATAACCATACAACTACGCGTCCGACTACTATTATAGGGGGACGAGCATGTTCATTTCATGTTTCTTGCCTTTCAGCTTTTACTAGCTCGCTCTGCCCCGAGTACGGGTTCCTACACCCAGTTAAATTTGCAACGCGTCAGTTTCTCGGTAGTGCGCAAGTGTCTCTTATAAAACATCACCTCACTCTTAGTCATAATATGATGCGGCATTGAAGTTCGACGTGACTCGCCCGTCCAAGTCCAACGGCTTACTGTGTTAGCACTTCGGGCAGGCTTGCCTCTACTGCGTAGCCGCGAGTGGGAATAACACGTTTAAGATAATCGCAACTCGCGCTTCTAAATTTTTGGTGTGTAACACACATCCCCTTTTTCGAAAGATTCGTCCAGAATCTTCCAGGACCGAGCCTTCCACTCCTGAGGTGTCCCACATGGGTCCTTCTTTATCCATTTACAGCATAAGCTGACTCTTAATGGGAGGTCTGCAGGACCTTACTACAATACAATCCTGAATGTAAAATTTATACCACCTAATACAGATCTTCTACTTCCATCAATCGTTCCCACGGCCATTGCCTGCTAAACACACGTCTGGCAACAAGTGTCTCCGCTGATCTGTAGGTTGTGCCCTGCTGCGATTATTGCGTAAATAAAATATGCAAATACCTAGTAAAGACACGACATCTCGGTTGCTGAAAATCATCTGTGTAATCATAATTTAACGATTTTCTTGAATGGTTTGGATATAATGCAACATCCGCTCCACTGAAATCTTCCCCTGCTGTTAATCGATAAATCTGTCTAATGAATGTGTAAGTACATGGGTTGAGGGTGGTATCAAGGTGCTCTACATTCTGGAAGTGGAACACGCTTGATGGCCCTTCTGGCCAATGCAGTGAATTCCGCGTTAGTGTATTGATAGTCATACAAGTGAATGTACACCTAAGACAGAAACCCTTCCCAAGATGAAAGCCATAGCACCATGCTCTTCATAGCAATCACCGCTTTTTGAAAATGACCAAGTACATCATTTAATTTCGGAACTTCTCCTACTCTGCTGTCGCGAACAACGTTTTTATTAATTTATCTCCCGCATTTAACAAGTTCACTTCCTACAAACAACAGGTGGTGGCCAACATATACTAGCTGTGATAAGTGTGCTCTTAATTTACTGTGATTATGATACTCCTTCAGCACCTCCATGAAAAACGTCACTTCCCCGTGCCTCTGTATATCAGTCCGAAACAAAATCTAGCAGTCTCGGAATTTCATTTCTCTGATCTGTTGATTTCAATGTCCACTGATGTCTCATAAGGATGGCATCCGACTGCCTAGAGAAATATATACCTCAAACAAACATTTGAACGACAGCTAAGCATTCTGCTCCACTCCAGATGATGTATGGGAAACTAAGGAGCATTCCCAACATCCAGGATGTCATAACGAAGTCGCCAACTGAGGAAAGGATTCATCTATCACCCCCGTCCTCCTTCCGAAACGAGTAACTAACGATATATAGCAACAAGAACAACAGTGTGACTTCTGAACAGTAACAAATACCTGAAAATAACCCTACAATAATAAAAAAACCACATGTGTCAACGACATGAAAACAATAAATTCCCTGAAAACAACACATCCATAATACAAATATCAAGAATAAATCTAACACCAACGTAATATTTCAAATAATGTAACAACAGTGACGTCACACCACAGGCATGCCTTGTGCTTTCAGCTGTCTAGACGGCTACGTTTCTCCTTTCCACCAGCTGCACGTAATCGTACCGGGTCGGTTAGAGCGTCCAAAGTATTCTTAAACTGTTTAACCAGACTGATGTGCAGGATAGACGTTGTACCTTTTCGTAGGAAACTGTATCTTTCCGTTAACAGTTGACCTAGTGCGGCTCGTGATATTTTGTCAAGAAATTATTTGTCTTTCTCTTTGGTATATAGGGGCTATTAATTAAGAGACGGTGCCCTCTAGGTTACTGCGGCAGCCTTCCAGTGCGCCTATTTGGCTGTTCCTGGCGTTACAGAGCCTTTGTGTACTGGTTTTGCGCGTTTCTTCTCTTATTCATTGGTTCGCTATTCGCTAGTAATTTAGGACCCCAAAAAGTCAAATTGAGTGGGCATTTTCATCCCGTACCTCAAATAGTGACATGATAGTTCCCGTATGAACCTTTAAGTTGTTCGCGCAAACTACATATGCAAAATGGGTATACCAGTCGTCGTGTCTGGCATTGAAGTAAAAGCTTAGTAGTTTAGAAATTATCTTGGGCTCACGCTCCATCCTGCTTTTAGTTTTTGGGTAGAAAGGTCTCGTTCGTAACATCCGAATATGCAACACACGGCACAGCAGGTTTTAGGTACCGACCGAAACCAAGTTCGTACCCCTGGTCTATAACTAAGGTATCAGGCACTCCAATCTTCAGTGTCCAATTGTTAATAAATACTTGTGCTACATTACTTGCCTTTTGATCTGGAATTGCTATCATTACTAGATACCGTGAGAAACATTGATGATCGTAAGCACATACGTATTCTTTACAGGTGTACTGGCTATGATTAGCAAAGGTCTAGAACTAGCATTTAAAATGACGTCGACGCCTCCGGTAACCTCTGTGAAGGTATTTTTTGGTGCAAAGAATCCACTCTCTGAGCACATGGTACACAGCCATTGACATATTTCACCACGACACTCTTCCTGTTCCCCACCAAAACCATTTCCCAATACGCCTATCTGTTGATCGTAGGTCGCCGCGATCTGAAATAACATGCTCAGGAGCCTGTTGTAACACTTTCTTTGGGAATTGTGTACCGAATATCCTCATACATGGTAAAGTGCAGTTTGACTTAAAAGCCTAACTCTCTTTACTAACTGCCTGTGCTTGCTGCTATTCCAATATAATCTTGTCCAGAGTACTCAGCATCGCTATTTTGCGACTTAATTTGTCTGCATTTGCGTGGCCTACCTCGTAATCACACTCACTGAACTTGAGAAGCCAGGGCCTTATCCGAACTATGAAATGCATCACTAACTCAGCTATAAACCTGTTTCACTGCTGACAACATTTGGAAAAAATATCTGAGAAGGTGATTTATCCTAGAGTAATATCTCACCTTAGCAATGAAAATATCCTCAGATAATCACAGTTAGGGTTATAAAAGTGGTGCTCTATTGAGAAAGCCATTTACATGTTAACTCGCCACGTTTTCCAATGATTAAAGTATGAAGTAGCATCGTTTGGTATTTCCTGAAACCTACTTAAGACCTCTGACTGAATGAATCACAATATACTCCTAGATAAATTGAAATTTTGTGAGACTGATTGTACAGCCAACCAATGGATAATGACATATATAACCAAGTAAATGCAGAACGTTGTACTTAATAATTCAAGAATTATAGTCCAGCGGCACGAATCACCAAGGATCAGACTTGGGTCTGCTATTGTTCCACACATATTTAAACGATCTTTGGTCTAATATACAATAAACAGAATTAGTTCTGGGTGCATACGACACCGGTGCTAAAAACAGTCCCAACATACATACAGAAACAGAACAAATGGTAAACAATATTCTTAAAAGTGTCATTGACTGGTTTTCTGCGAGTTGTCTCGCAGTGAATATTAAAAAACACAAATGTTTGCAGAGGTATCGTTGACTGGTTTTCTGCGAATGGTCTCACCCTCCATTTTAAAAAGACACAGCATATTGAGTTCTGCGTATCTAGAGGTAGTACACCAATTATAACGGTATCACACCGAAAGGAAATCATGAATAGGGTGAAAACATTAAAATGCTTTTATGTTTATAGTGATGAGAATATAAACTGGAAAAAGCACATTTTGCATCTCCTTAAAAAGGTTAGTTCAGACACTTATGCAATTACAAATTTTGCAGACCTTGGGGAGAGACAATTCAGTAACTCGTCGTATTCTCCGTGTTTTCATTCAATAACGTCATATGGAATAATGTTCTGTGCCAAGTCATCTTTAAAAAAGAAACTCTTCATTGCTCAAATTACGTTCTGTAAGAATAATATGTGATTCTCACCCGTGATCACCTTTAGACATCTGTGTAAGCAGTGGAGCATTGTGACTCCCTTTACACAATTTATTTATTCGCTCCCTAAGACTTTTGTAAATATTTCACTGCCCTTCAGAAGGAGCAACGATGTACGTAATTACAATGTCAGAAGGAAAAATGATATTCATTATTCCATGTTAAGGTTGCCGTTAGCACAAGAAGTTGTGCAGGACGTTGCAAGAAAAGTTTTTGAACACTTGGCTAGCAATACAAAATGTCTGACAGAAAGCAAAGTAAAATTGGAAAACAAACTGAAAAAGTATCTTGTTGGCGCTTTCTTCTTATCTGTACGAAAATTTATATTGTAACTTGTAAAAGATGATGGGTAAGCATTACTATTACACATTTTTATATTTTAGGGAAAAATATAAAGTTATAAATGTTGAGCATGTAGTCCTGTTTACGATGTGTACATAAAGTAACTCTTTCCACATTACGATATATTGGACAAACTGACCCATGAACATGAAACTAACTAACTAACTAACAAATCCTTTCACGAAATCCATCACGAATTCACGGTAGTAGTTGAACACTCCGACAAACAACTGCATCTGTTCGACCGTCCATGGTGCTGGAAAATTTTGAATTGCTTCTGTAAAAGGAAGATCAGTGTGTATACTACGCTCACAAATTATGTGTCCCAGATTCTTAACTCGAGTTTGAGCAAAACGGTACTTGCCCATGCACGGCGTCCGACGTGCTGACTGTAGCATACCAAAAACAATTTTTGGTAGAACGGCTGAATAGACAATTGAGTCATCTAAATTGCTCGCATAGCCTTTAGGCTTTAACAATCTTAAAACTCCGTCTAATAACCTCTGGAAAGTAGCAGGGGAATTTTTTAAACAAAATGCCATCCCCATATATTGATAATGTCAACAGGGAGCGGTAAACGCTGTCTTTGGCCAATGTTCAAGTGCTACTTTTAATTGATTGTTACCGGTTTTGAGGTACCCTGCGGTAAGTAACGACATTCATCCAAATTATGCTCGGGTAATTCCGTAATATTAAGGATTTGATAAGCATCTGTAATCACATCAAGGCATGTATTTCTCCATCCCATCCAATGCTTTCTTAGGGATGATTACAATCTTTGTGCTTCAGGGACTGTCACTGGTTCCTTGATCCCATCTCGTAGTGGCTGTTCAATGATCTCTTCTGTTAATGGTTGTAAGTATCCCGCTTTACGATATTGTACTCTGTAAACTTGAGTTCCACATCATAACAGTATATACGGCTGAGTTACTAGTGTTACTGTAACACCCAATCTGTATAAAACAAGTCGCTAAACTTCAGTAATACTTTTTCCATGCTTGTACGATTACTGTCGTACAAGTGACGCAGTTCATCTCTTAATGCTTGCTAACGGCTTCTACCGAAACTCCACCTATCGATGTCTTTTTCTATCGTTACACCTTCTGACAGATTACCTTCAGATCTGTCAGAGTTAGATGTACTTACGGGAACCAAATATTGAAATTAACATTACTCAGTGCGCCATGCTTCTGCACACAAAACAATGTGAAACATCAAACCGTCCATTACTTGAGTTCAACCACATACAACGTCCCATAAGGTAAATCCGTACCCACTGCAACCCGCACTTTCATTCCCATACCTGCGGATATTTTATCCTACTGATCAATCTTTAACGAACTCGACTGCAGTTTAGCTGGCATCATCTTCATGACACGTAAGCCTTGCGATGTCACTACGTTTGCAACTGTATTACCCAAGTGAAACAAAGTGCACTTTAAACTTAGTTTCCGTAAAGTTAAACTCTCGTACCGTCATACCCAACGACTCAACATTTCTATCGACAACCCCATGTAACTTACATCGTGGTGGTCCCGCCGCCCCATGTTGACCATGCTCACACTAATAACGTGTGCCCTCGTGTTTACAAGAAACCTCTGTTCCATACCACCCACTACAACCACTAAGCATCCTTTTGGCTGTGCACTAACTTGTGTAGTGTTACGATCTATCAGGACTGTCTTCCGGTGGTCAAAGTTTACCCGTTTCTGTTTAGCTGCTGTTTACCACAATGATGCTTCCTGTTCTTCCTCTGCCATCATTCAGATACTCGGTATCCCACTTCCCCACAAAAGTAACGCTCTAGTTGCTTCCACTGTTTCGCCGGCCGTTGTGGCCGAGCGGTTATAGCGGTTCCAGTCCGGAACCGCACTGCTGCTACGGTCGCAGGTTTGAATCCTCCCTCGGACATGGATGTGTGTGATGTCCTTAGGTTAGTTAGGTTTAAGTAGTTCTAAGTCTAGGGGACTGATGACCTCAGATGTTAAGTCCCATAGTGGTTAGAGCCATTTGAACCATTTTTCCACTATTTCTGTGTATGGCCCTTGCGCCCACACCTGTAGCACCTCACCTCAGAAGGGAAAAAACAGTGAGCTACCCATTGCTTCATGACAAAATATACTTCCTCAAATTGCACCACAGTCCTAAGAACTGCAGCCTCCTGCGATAACACTATTTTGGCCTCTGCTTTGTGGAATGCACATATGTTGAGCATTAACTTCTCAAATCTTGTCTGAAAATATTTCCACTGACTTATCACAGTTCTTATTAAAAGTATTGAGCTTCTCGCGAAAAATTCCTATGGTATTTTGATTTTGGTAACACTGGCGTAGTCTAGCAGCCAACTGCTGAAACGACTGTGCTTTACTTTAGATCTCATGGTATACCACATTTCAATTGGCCTCTCATGTTAAACACAAATTCAAACACACGAAGTATTTCTTCGTCTGATTGACCTCTCAGTGCTGCAGTAGCTGTAACTTCATTAACCCATGGAAACCATGGGGATGCACGGAGGGGAGCCGTAATTTATGCCCACCTTTTGAAAGTGTTGAAATCTACTCAGGTACTTTATATTTTCAAATTTCCTAAGAAACTATTTATTGTCTTTCATGCAGTCCTCTTCCAGATTCTATGATTGTTTTACGTTTTTTCATTTAAGCTTAATCGAAAAATTTAAGTTTACGGCAGGTAGTCATAAGGTCTTCCCCGCTTGGTAGCAGATGCGACTTCCCATAACGATCGTCTTACTCCACAAATAATAGCATTAAGTGACCTTAGAACACATGGACATTATATTTCTCTGGATTGACAACAACAATTATCTCAACAATGATTCATTTCCCTTTGGTTCTTTATAGTTTCTTGTTCAGTGGAACTTAGTCCTGTGTTCGATAAAGCTGTGATTAAAATTATATTGACAGTCACATATCGTAGGAGAAATTTCACAAATTTAGGAAGTATCTACAGATTCTGAAATTAAATTTTCCGCGCGGTCTGGGGCACTCTGGTGCACATTGTCCCGGTCCGTGCGGCATGTCCAAAAGAATAGATACCATCTTAGTATATATATAGTTAAGGTTCACCGGCCACTTGACTATCTTCTTCTTCTGTTAAGATGCACAAACAGTGCCCAAACTTTTACGGGAAACGGCAACGCGCCACGAGTAATGATTATAATGGGTGGGGGCACTACGAATGTAGTGCGTGAAAATACTTTGAGCTTGTGGGTTTCTTGAGAGGCGTGCGAGAGTTAAATCCCTGCAGTCGCACTATCCTCTGTGTCCTCGATGGCTCAGGTGGATAGAGCGTATGCCATGTAGGCAAGAGATCCCAGGTGCGAGTCCAGGTCGGGCCACCAATGTTCCTCTGTCCCTGTTGACGTATGTCAACGCCTGTAAGCAGCTAAGGGTTTTCATTTCATTGTAATTTCATTCTAACGAGCTGCATGGTCATCGATAGTATGTGTTCTCTCGGACATGTCCGAAAGAACAGATAACATCTTAGTATTTAGACAATCTTTGGTCTTTCTGTGGAAAAGTATTTACCTCTCATCAGTCTGATACGTTGTTATTTGCAGTGTGGTAGGCGAGGGACGTATTTGGTCGTGCTGTGTTGACTTTCGATTGCATCTGTTAGATGATGAAAGATATACGGTGAATGACAGCAAAGATGAATAAGAGGTATATATTGAAAAGTGAAAATAATATAAATTTTGAATAATTATGTATGAAGGGCTTATTTCAATAGTGCTACAAATCCACTTTGCTCATTTTGACATACGGTGTCCTAAAGTTTAATGAGCGCTGAAAAATCTGCAGTTGAGATACCAGAAGTATTCAAGCATATGGCTTCAAGCTAGAGATGATCATTCATATATATATATATATATATATATATATATATTGCGTGGATCTATATATTATTCTCCCTCCCTCCCTCTCTCCCTCTCTCTCTCTCTCTCTCTCTCTCTCTCTGAGAGACTGACCTCCACACTTGCCACATTCACGCATTAACATTTCAACTGATTAAGCTGTTAGACTTTCTTAGAAGTTCTTTTTAACTTTGTATCCTTTTAAAATTATTGTTCATATTGCACAGTGTGGTATACAACAGTTTGAATACAGTTTGTAAATTTTACTTAGGAATCTAGCTTAACTACTACCTGCTTGCTGTTCGCTGTTGTGCTTTCGAGAATTCAGCAGCAGTGTTGTCAAAATGCGAGGTAAGTTGATTCAAAAATGGTTCAAATGGCTCTGAGCACTATGGGACTTAACATATGAGGTCATCAGTCCCCTAGAACTTAGAAACTACTTAAACCTAACTAACCTAAGGACATCACACAGATCCATGCCCGAGGCAGGATTCGAACCTGCGTTCGTAGTGTTCACGCGAGGTAATTGGAAATTTTGATTAGGGGCATATAAGTGTCTGATTTAAAGAGAAATTGTATTCAGACCAGTTACAGTTCGGTTCAATTTTTTTTTTTTTTTTGTCAGATGTTAGAATATGAGCTTAAAGTGGATAACAGTTCATAAGGACATAGTTTTCGTAAAACGTAGATTTCTTCTATAGATTGGGAAGTAAAGTAGGGCTAAATGTCATTAAAAAGTGTAGTGGGGATGTTACTTATTTATTCTGATTGATAACCAGCTGTAAAATGTCTATCAGTCACTGCAACGACATGAAAATCTTGGCAGAGTAAGGGAAAGCAACAGGCAAACCTGCTGTGGGTCCCTGGTCACTAAGGAAATCATGGCAAGAACAAGCTAGTAGAATGACCAGGACAGGCACAATGACTCGAATTGTTGGACCACAACCTGCCATCACGTATGGTGACAGTACCACCAAAGCTATGTAACTGAAACAGGAGGTGGAACGTTTATTGAACTACGAGTCAAAATCAAAAACATGGCATGTCAATGTTACCCAACCATTCAAAAGGAGTTCTATAATAATGAACTAGAACAGAAAACAGATCAAACTCGTCGTAGGACTTATGGCTGGACATGGAACTTCATAAAACATCTGCACCGGATTGATACAGAGCAAAAAGTCTCTACGGGTGGACAATGTGATGAGGAATATGAAACTCCACCACATCTTAACTTCCAATGCGAAACTCTGGCGGCCAAAAGACACAGAATAGTCGAGTCGGTAGAGCCAGAAGGAAACGTGTCTAATAAGGACACAGTAAAGGGTCTTCTGCTACTTCTTAATGGTACCGGTTTGCTTTACTAGAAATACTGGGATCGAAATACCAGAATAAACTCAGTTTCCGTGGTTGCACCTGTGGGCTAAGACCTTGTCGGTCTTATCTCTCTGAATTAGAAATATCAAACTGAAGGGTCTCCACATGAGCCTCTTCATTATTTTGCCTAACATTTAGCTTAATTTACCCACCTCTGGCACCACAATTCTGGGCGCAAACTGCAAACTGTTAAAAAAGACTGAGCAGCGGAGTGTGACTGTAGTGGATAGAAGGTAGATTATATTTATTTCACTTCACATTTTACAATGTTTATAGTAATTACCGGAGCCCCACACCTATATTCAATACATTTATGTTTACTATGTCAGCACATACATCCATCCCTGCTCTCACCTGAATCAACCAAGAGCAAGAATGAGAGTGTGCAAGATAAATTGAAATGAACAGTTACCATTTCAGAAGCCTTCCGTTTGGCTAAATATATCGTCCGCTGCTTGTATTAGATGCCTAAACAGTAAAATTCCTGCAGACTGACGATCAGACATAGCACTCTATGTGGATGACATTCTCGTGGCAGTGAAGTCATGGGCTGTCCACAGTAAAGTGGTGCATCGGTTATTGAAAGTCTTTGAACAGGTGAGAGCGACTGTGAACTTAGACAAGTTACAATTCGGCAGAAAAGAAATACGATTCCAGGAACTCATCGTATCTGCAGATGGAATACAACCTGGCCCGGACAAGAATTGTGCGATTGCGGAATGTGCAACTTCAACCAATAAAAAATAATTACACGGTTTTCACAGACTATTTAACATCTGTCAGCGCTCTGTGAATCTAAACTTGGTAGCCTTGTGGTCTTAGGCGCCTAGCCACGATTCGCGTGGCACCCCCATTGGAGGTTCGAGTCCTCCTTCCGGCAAGGGTGTGTGATGTGATTAGCGTAAGTTAGTGTAAGTTGTATTAAGTATTTCTAGGCCTAGGGACCAATGACCTCAGTAGTTTGGTCCCTTAGAAACTTACCACAAATTTCCAAATAAAAGAAAATCTAACTTTACCTCCAGACTACGTCTTCGTGTCCTGACGCGAACAAATACTCCATGGATCTGGGACCAGCAGTCAGAAGACGATTTCACGAAACGTAAAGAGGCATTAGTCAAGGCACCGATTCCTGCACACCCCGAACTGTAGCAAAACTTCTGTGCCATGACTGACAGTTCATTCTCTATTTTGGGTGTCATTCTGTCCAAACCAGAGAACATCACCGATCCATCCTGTTAGAAAATGAATTTTTTCACAAACCAGGTGCTCACTCTCTGTGAAGGAAATTACACTCTCATGGAGTTTTTGGCACTCGCAATTGTGTGGGTGTTTTTCAGAATCTAATATTACCATATTGGTCGAACGACAAGGGTATTTATCGACCACCGAGTTCTGCAATTTTTAAAGATTGCTAAGACTTCCCACAAGATACTGGGGTGGTAGGCAGTGTACCTCTAAGAATTCCGATTTAATGTGGCGTACATTCCCATCGACAGAAACATCATTGCAGACGCCTTCGCACGTGTACGTGCAGGATTAGTACGTGCAGAGGATGGTGGTGATGGAGACAAAAACTGCACCTTCTTACATCTAAAAGGCGAAGCTGGGGAAAATGCTGTTACAACCTGCCTCAGGAACAATGCACACAAGCAGGACACAGATGAGGTATTGATAGACGTTAAAGAAAAATGGGACGATCGCGTCATTGCGTCGATTTGTCATTTCTGCTCAGTAAGAGACGGCATTTTCTTTAAAATTCGTGGTCCAGATGACACACGGTGACAACACGCAAGTCCAGGTGTACTCATGGACAATTTAGTACGGTGCATACACTTGAGTTATGGGATTTTCGGTGCAAAGAAAGAGCTTAAAGGAACCCCATGAAACATTTTACTTTAACGAAATGCTCAGACTAATACGCCGTGTCATTTGAATACGCCATGCCAGAGAGCCAAACTAGCCGCAGTGATGTACGCTACAGCCCTGCACCCAGTACTCCCCAGAAAACTGTGTGGCATCGCCGCTGTCGACTTGTTCGGGCCACTAGTCCGTACTAGGTCAGGCATTCCTTATGTACTGGCGGCTGTGGAACTAACGTGTATGTTTGTTTCCTTTACACAAAAGAGGATGGCAAATGGGAAACTTGTGGCGAAGGCTTTCGTTAACAATTTTTAACGAGATGTATAACCTGGGAAGCGGGTAGTTTCAGACAGTGGATCGCAGTTTCGCTCGAAAGAGTGGTAACAAATTCTGAGGCGTCGCAAAGTAAATCCGTTATTCATTTCAGTGTGCCAACCGAGCTGTAAACCAGCGGAACGCTTGATAAGGGAACTTGTAAGACTTACTGTCACAGTAATCACGAAACCTGGAACACCCACATAGGCTATGATGGCTTAGGTTACACATCTTGAGGCTGCAGTGAATGGGCACCACTGTTGTGGGATGGCAGGAGGGATTCAGCGGACGTCTAGTGCTTCAGAGTCCTCTGATCGGTCTTCGCTGGTGGCCAGCGCAGTTACTTTTCGCACTGAGGTTGACCCCTCACCTGTCGTCGAGTGGGAGGTCACTCCAGGGCGCAGCAGGTGGCGAATGACTTCCCACGCGGCCGCACGTAAGGCCTCCCCGGTTTGTTTGACAAACAGGTTCCAGGTTCTGTCTGTGGCTGACACTCTCACCGAGCCAGATGCGGTCGTGTGTCTTGTTCCAGAGAAAACCATTCGGCCTGCAAGATCCGGGCAGTGATAGAGGGTGGGATTATTGGTAGTTGGGAGCTCCAACGCTAGGTGCGTTATGGGGCCCCTTAGGGACTTGGCTGACAAGAAGGGTAAGAAAACCAATGTGCACTCCGTGTGCATACCGGGTGGAATCATTCCAGATGTGGAGAGGGTGCTCCCGGACGCCATGAAGAGCACAGGGTGTAGCCAACTGCAGGTGTGTGCTCACATCGGTACCAACAATATGTGTCACTTTGGATCAGAACAGATTCTCTCTGGTTTCGATCGGCTAACAGAATTGGTAGAGGCTGCCAGTCTTGCTTGCAAGATGAAAGCAGAGCTGACTATTTGTAGCATAGTCGACAGGACCGATTGCGGACCTCTGGTACAGAGCCGGGTGGAGAGTCCGAATCAGAGGCTGCGACGGTTCTGCGACCGAGTAGGCTGCAGATTCCTCGACTTGCGCCAAGGGGTGGTAGGGTTTCTGGTTCCGCTAAATAGGTCACGTGTCCACTATAAACAGGAGGCAGCTACATGAGTAGCAGGGGCTGTGTGGCGTGGACTTGGCGGTTTTTTGGGTTAGAGGGCCTTGGGGAAACACAAGAAGGGCTTCAGCCACAAAAGGAGCAGGCTGAGCACTGGAAGAGCGTAGATAAAGAACCATTGGTATAACAGTTGTAAATTGTCGTAGCTGTGTTGGAAAAGTACCAGAGCTCCAGGCGCTAATAGGAGGCACTGATGCTCAAATCGGTATAGGCACTGAAAGCTGTCTAAATCCGGATATAAGCTGAGTCGAAATTTTTTTGAAAAACCTAATGGTGTTCCGAAAGGATAGGCTAAACACGGTTGGCTTGCTCTCATAAGTTTAAACTGTCGCGAAATTGATGTAGGTACTTTCTGTGAGTTACAATGGGCACAGGTATTGTAGGCAAACGGATTAAAATAATAATTGCATCATTTTACCGACCTCCCAATTTAGATGATACAGTTGCTAAAAGATTCAAAGAACACTTGCGTTCGATAATAGTTGGTGGTGATTTTAATTGTGCTAAACGCATTTTCTGAAAATAATTTCGAGCGATTACTTCAAGAGCCCACACGAACAGTAAACGGTTCTGAAAACACACTTAATCTCTTACCAACAAATAATCCAGATTTAATAACGAGCATCGAAACCGATTCAGGGATTAGTGAACACAGGGCTGTTGTTCCGAGATTGAATGTTGCAATCCTCAAATCACCCAAAAATAAGCGAAAAATATACCTATTCAAAAAAGCAGATAAAAATTCACTTGACGCCTTCCTGAGAGACAATCTCTACTCATTCCAAATTAATAACATAAGTATAGACCACATGTGGCCTAAATTCAAAGAAATAGTATCGGCAGCAACTGAGAGATTTAGACCAAATAAATTAACAAACGACGGAGCTAATCCTTCTTGGTACACAAAACGGATTATAACACTGTTGCAGAAACAAGGAAACAAACATGCAAAATTTAAACATTTAAACACACGCATAATCCCCGAGATTGGCGACCTTTTACAGAAGCTCAAAATTTAGCGCAGACTTCAATGCGAGATGCCCATTACAGTTTCCACACCGAAACGTTGCATCGAAACCTGGCAGAAAATCCAAAGAGATTCTTGTCGTATGTGAAGTATGTTAACGGTAAGAAACAATCAATGCCTTCTCTGCGTGATAGCAATGGAGATACTATCGGAGACAGTGCTGCCAAAGTAGAGTTACTAAACACAGCCTTCCGAAACGCCTTCACAAAAGTTTACGCAGTAAATGTTCCAGAATTCGAATCAAGAACAACTGCCAACATGAGGAACATATAAGTAAATATCCTCTGAGTAGTGAAGCAACTTAAATCACTTAATAAAGGAAAATCTTCCTTTCAGAGTATGCTGATGCATTAGCACCATACATACCAACCATATACAACCGTTCGCTCGAGGAAAGATCCGTACACAAAGAGAAGAAAGTTGCACAGGTCATAGCAATATTCAAGAAAGATAGCAGGAGTAATCCACCAAATTACAGGCCCATATCGTTAACGTCGATATGTAGCAGGATTTTAGACCATATATTTTGTTCGAACATTATGAATTTCCTCGATGAAAACTGTCTATTGACACACAGTCAACATGGGTTTCGAAAACATCGTTCCTGAGAAACACAACTAGCTCTATATTCATATGAAGTGATGAGTGCTATCGACAAGCGATTTCAGATCGATTCCGTATTTCTGGATTTCCGGAAGGATTTTGACACTGTACCACACGTGTGACTCGTATTGAAATTGCGAGCATATGGAATATCGTCTCAGTTATGTGACTGGATTTGTGACTTCCTGACAGAGAGGTCACAGTTCGTAGTAACTGACGGAAAGTCGTCGAGTAAAACAGAAGTAATTTCTGGCATTCCCGAAGGTACTATTATAGGCCCTTTGCTGTTCCTTGTCTATGTAAACAATTTGGGAGACAGTCTGAGCAGCCGTCTTCGGTTGTTTTCATATGATGCTGTCGATTATCGACTAATAAAGTCATCAGAAGATCAAAACAAACTGCAAAACGATTTATAAAAGATAACTGAATTGTCCGAAAAGTGGCAGTTGACCGTGAATAACGAAAAGTGTGAGGTCATCCACATGAGTGCTAAAAGAAACTCGTTAAACTTCGGTTACACGATAAATCAGTCTAATCTGAAATCCGTAAATGTAACTAAATGACTAGGTATTACAATTACGAACAACTGAAATTGGAAGAAGCACATAGAAAACATTGTGGGGAAGACTAACCAAAAACTGCGTTTTATTGGCAGGACACTTTGAAAATGTAACTGACGTACTAAGGAGACTGCCTACACTACGCTTGTCCGTCCTCTTTTAGAATACTGCTGTGACGTGTGGGATCCTTACCAGATAGGGCTGATGGAGTACATCGAGAAAGTTCAAAGAAAAGCAGCACGTTTTGTATTATCGCGAAATATGGGAGAGAGTGTCACAGAAAAGATACAGGATTTGGGCTGGAATTCGTTAAAAGAAAGGCGTTTTTCGTTGCGACGGAATCTTCTAAAGAAATTCCAACCACCAACTTTCTGCTCCGAATGCGAAAACATATTGTTGACACCGACCAACATAGGGAGGAACGATCGCCACGATAAAATAAGGGAAACCAGAGCTCGTACGGAAAGATATAGGTGTTCATACTTTCCGCGCGCTATACGAAATTTTAATTGTGAAGGTGGTTCGATGAACCCTCTTCCAGAACTTAAATGTGATTTGCAGAGTATCCATGTAGATGTAGATATAATACATCATTTCAATGTGGGTCACAACGTGTTGCGGATTTCACGGTTCTATGTGCCTCCCCTGAGTCTAGTGTGTCAAGCCTTTTTGGCCAGAAAGTTTTAGCGTAATAACTAAAGTGCAATCCAAAAGCTTACTCGATTAGTACATCTGACGGGCTAGCCTCTACATACTGGCTGCTTGTTAAAATAAAACGTTTAAGATATTCACAATTGGTGCACCGAACTTTTATTCCGGCTGCTGCACACCTCCATTGTTTCGAAAGATCTCCCGAATCTGCCATGACGAATCTTTAATTAAAATTACTCTTAACCATAAGAATTCTGTGCTGTGCTGATGGCAACACCCAGCTGTAGCCCTGAGATGTCCCATATGAGTTTCTCCTTAATACACTTACTCTGAAAGTGCGGTTTCCAGGACGTAACTACAATACAGTCCTCAATCTAATGTTTATGCTTCCTAGTATAGAGATTCTACTTACGCCAGTTGTTCCATAGCCTATGCCGGTTAACCAGTCGGCTGGAAACTGGTGTGCCAGTTGTTCTGTAAAATCTGTCCCTTTCTGCTTTTATTACACCAATAAAATATGCAAATACCTTGTAGGAGCAGGCACAACTGGTATATGAAATAATTACTGATAAAATCTGGTGCTAACGATTTTGTACATCGGCTCCATTAAATTTTTCCCCTGCTGTGTTTCCATAAATTTGTCTAGCGAACACGTAATTTCAGGGCTGAGGGTGGCATTAAGGTGAGCTAAATTCTCGACGGGTAATGCCCTAAATGGCCCTTCCGCCCAGTACAGTTATTCCGCGTCAGTGTCATGACAGTCATACAAGTGAGTCTAGACGGAAGAGGGGAATCCGCCCAGAGTTGAGTGGCATTCCGCGGCACTCGTCATAGAAATCGCCGCTTTCTGAATATGACTAAGTGAATAATTTAATTTCGGAATATCCTTCTCATTTGGTGTGCTGAACAACATTTTTATTAATAATCTCCCCCAATTAACAAACCTATTTTTCTCTTAACTATAGTCTGTGATACAATATCTACCAGCTGTGATAACCGTGCTCGTAATTTACCGTAGATAATTTGTGACTAATACAGCTCCCTTGTAAGTCCCAAATAACATTCACTTCTCTGTAGCTCTTTAAAAAATTCCGAAAGAAAATCTTCCAGTTTCCGAATTTCAATCCTCATTGCAATATCCGCTGATGCCTCATAAGGAAGACATCCGATTTTCTAGAGAACAACACAAATCATACAAGTGTTGACCGACAACTAAGCGTTCTCCTCCACTCCCGATAATGTATGACAAACCCAGGACAATTCCATCATCCAGGATGATATCACAAAATCGTCACCTGAGGATAGGAACCATCCATCATCGCCCTTCTTCGAAAGAGAATAACTAACAATAAGCAGAAAGAAGAAACAATAGGAACAAGAAACTGACAGTATTACTATAGTAATAAAAGAAAAGTGTATGTTTCATTGATACGAAAACACTAAATCCACCCGAACACAACACAATGCAAGAAAGACTCGTATCACAAATATCAAGTACATATTTAACAATAACATAATCTAACAACATAATTAATTACGTGACCTCAAGGTATAAGGAATGCTTATGCCTTAAACTGTCTAACCGATGAGGTTCCTTGATTTTGCCTACTGCACCCTACCGTACCGGGTACACAAGTAACTGTGGCACAGCATTCAAAATACTCTTAAACGGTTTCACCAGACTGACGTGCACGACAGGCATTTTGGTAGGAATCTGTACCTTTCCGCTAACCGGCGAGTTCATCTCCACGACCAGATATGCTACGTGATATTTGATCAAGATCTTCCTCGACATTCCTTCTGGTGTACTGGGATTAGTCACCAGTACATATTACCGTACACGGTACTGTGGTAATCTGCCCATTAGCCTATTCGGCGGTTCCTGGCATACCACAGCCTTCACGTTCGCCTTTTGTATGTTTCTCCACACCTCCCGATTTCTTCTCAGAAACATCTTCACTGGTTCGCAGTTGACGCCTAATTTAGGACTTAAAACGTCAAAGTGGGACGGCATTTTCGGCCCGTATACTACCTCAAGTAGTGACATGACTGTTCCCGTGTGGACCTTCGAGTTGCACGTGCAAACTATATATAGAAAATAGATATCCCAGTCGTCACTAAGGCTTAGCATTTTGCAAATGGTCTTAGGCTGGCGCTCCATTCAACTTTTGGTTTGGGGGTGGAACGGGCTCTTTCATAACTTCCGAATACGCAACACATGGCATATCTGCTCCGTAGGTTCCAAAACTAAGCTCGTACCCTGGTCCGCAATCAAGTTATCGGGGACTAAAATCTCCAATATCCAATATAATACTAGTGCCACTGTACTGGCCTGTTGAGCTGGAATTGATATTATTACTAGATACCGCGAAAAAGGTCGATAGCCGTAAGCACATGCGTACAGGTGTACTGCGGATAGCAAATGACGAGCTCAAGCATTTAAAATGGCTTCGACGCCTCTGTTGACCTCTACGGAGGGATTCTCTAGTGCAAAATATCCTCTCCCTCAGCGCGTGAAAGACATTCTTTGGCACGCTTCCTATTCCTCCACCAAAACCATTCCGCAATAAGCCTGTCTGTTGCTCGTCGGCATTCAACAACTGATAACAGCTGGTCATGAGCCTGTTGTAGCACTTTCTTTTGAAGAACTGTCGGGACCACTACAAGTGGTCCCTATTTCTGGAGTCTGTACAACAAATCTTCAAGTATTATACCGTGAGGCTGTGACTTAAAGGCCTGATAATCGTTATCGTCTGCCTGTGCTCCCTGCTGTTGCAATAAACTCTTGTCCAATACACTAAACACGGCTGTTTTGCGACTTAATGTAACATCATTTGTGTGTCTTATGCCCGACAACCTCGTAATTAAACGCATTAGCTGGAGAGCCCAACCTGGCAAACGAGAAGAGGGATCATGTAGACTAAACAATCAGTTCAATGACGCATGATCAGTCACAACTTTAAATTTTCTACCGTTCAAAAAACATCATAAATGTGTAATATCACATATGACCTTCAACATTTGCTTTTCGTTTGTTGAGCCGTTACTTTACGCCTTATTAAACCGCCATGGTACATAAACTACTAGATGCCCCTGTCCATAAAGCATCTAACCCAAAATGTTGTTGTACAAAATATGTCAACCAGTATAGTCCAAGGACATGATTCCCCAAGGTTCAGTATTAGGTCTATTATTGTTCCCTATATATGTAACCGATTCTGCCTTATTTGAGGCATCATAAGCGAGGATGAACTATTTGTCAAAATCTGGAATAGCAATACTGGATCGGGAATTATTGTTTCCTCCAATCTCTCCAATGCTACCTGATACTCCTACCGTCCACTGAAACATTACACTCGTTGTGAATTATCTAGTTAAGAAAATTATAAATTCTGTAAAACGTCAATCTTATCTGGTTTTGACGGTGTTCCCGATAGAGTAATAAAGATTTTTTTCCCTATAATAAGTCCGGTCTTATCTGAAATATGCAATGCGTCACTAACTCAAGACATTTTTCCAGAGAGACTGAAATATCGCGTTCTTAAGCTCCTCTTTAAGAAATATGATAAGAGAGATGTCAGTAGGTACCGACCTGTTTCGCTGCTGACATCAGGTGATTTGTTGTGAGGTAGTATCTCACCTTAGCAGTAGTCATATCCTCAGCAAATCACAGTATGACTTTCAGAGGAGTTACTCTACTGACAACGCCATTTACATGTTAACTCCACAAATTTTAAAAGCACTCAGTGAGAAATAGCACCATTTGGCATTTTCTGCGACATGTCTGAGGCGTTTGACAGTGTGAATCACACTACAATCCTAGATAAATTGCAGATTTATGAGACTGGAGACACAGAAAATCAATCGATAATGTCATATGTAACCAAATGAATACAAAAAGTTGTACTAAATAAGTCAACCACTATAGTCCAAGGACACGATTCCCCAAGGTTCAGTATTAGGTGTATTATTGTTCCCTATATCTGTAACCAATCTTTGGTCTGATACGCAACAAGCAGAAATAGCTGTTTTTGCACTTAACACTAATATTGTAATCAGTCCAAGCATACGCAAGAAACAGAAGAAATGATAAACGATGTTTTTAAAAGTAGCATTGGTTTTCTGCGAATGGTCTCACACTCAATTTTAAAAAGGCACTATATATTCAGTTCTGCATATCTATGGGTACTACATCAGTGGTTAAGGTAACAAGTAGTAAGGAAATAGTGAATAGTGTGAAACTTCAAAATTGTAATGTGTTAATATTGACGAGCATTTAAACTGGAATAAGTGCATTTTGGAACTCCTAAAACAACATAGTTCACACACTTTTGCAATTAGAAACATTTCAAATCTCGGGGAGAGGCAAATCAGTAACATGTTATATACCCCATATTTTCATTCAGTGACATCATATGGGATAATGTTCTGAGGCAATTCGTCTTTAAAAACGAAACACTTCATTGTTCAAAAACCTACTGTATGTATGATATGTGGTGGTCACCCATGATCATCTTGCAGTCATCTGTTTAAGGAGTTGAGCATTCTGAGCATTCCGACAGACAGTAAAGTAAAATTCGAAAACAATCTGAAAAAGTTTCTTGTTGACACTTCTGTTCAGTCAAAGAATTTCTATATAATTGGTAAAAGTTGGTGGACAGGAGTTACTAGCTTAAATCTGTAAATTTTATAGTTATAAATGATTAGCATGTAGCCATGTTTACAATTTAATTTGAGATGTGTATGTGAAATGACTGTTTACAGATCATTACCATTTGTTGTACAGAATGATCCATGGAACATAAATCTAACTTACTAACTAATTTGTTCCAAGGTTCAGTTTTATTCACGAAATCCCTTATGACTTTACGATAGCGGTTGCTCAAAGCGACGAACGACTGCATCTGCTTGTCAAATGTGCTGACTTAACCTACTAAAAGCATCCTCCAATCGTCTCACATGTTCTGGTTTAACCGAAGAATGTACTATTAAGTCATTCAAAAAGATCATGTATGGGCCTTAGGATTTAACCCTCTTAAAACGCCGTCCAATAACCCCTGAAAAGTAGCAGGAGCGATTTCCAAACCGAATGACATCCGCTTCTATTGATAATGTCCGCCGCATGATGCGGTAAACGCTGTCTTTGGCCTATGCTCAAGTGCTACGTCCAACTGATGACAACTTTTGAGTTCCACTGCAGTAGAGCAACGACACTCAAAACTTATCCAAAATTGCCGTAAAATTTGCGATTGGATAAGCATCTAGTATCTCAGAAAAAACATGTATTCCTTGGTTCCATACTATGATTTCTTAGGGATGATTACGACATTTGTGCTTCAGAAACTGTTACTTCATTCTTGATCCCATCTCGTAGTTTCTGTTCCATGAACTTCTCTATTAAAGTCTGTAAATGTCTCGCTGTACGAACTGTTTGCTGTAAACAGGTATAAAATCCCAATTGTGTACAGTGCTGAGTTACTAGAGTAGCTGGTAACACCCAATCTCTACAAAACAAGTTGATAAATTTCAATAATACAGTTTCCATATTTGTGCGATCACTGTCCTACAAGTGACACAGCTTCTTGCGTAATGGTTGCTGATGACTCCTATCCAAACCCAACCTATCGATGTATTCTTCTTTAGTATTGTCATTATACCTTTTTACAGATTAACCCCTCCTCTCTCAAAATTATTTACGCTAGCTGAAACCCTTTTACTATCCAATCCACTAACATTACTCAGCGAGCCGCGCTTCTGCATACAATACAATGTGAAACATCCAACTCTTCATTACACGAGTGAGATTTAACTAGGTTCTGGACTTTGGGATTTAGTAGAAGAGCCGATGTGATCATCAGAATAAAATTCTTTGAGTCGCCTGTTCTATTTGGAAAGGGACTGATAAGTGCGGTTAGCGCTGGATCAAAAGGAGAAGAATCTACCTCCAACTCTGCGTATTTTCCCCCGAGAGACTGTGAACCTGAAAGGTTTCCAAGGCCACAAATCTACGAAGAAGGTCCTCAAGCTCGTACTTTTGGTAAAACGTTATTCTTTTAACATCCGCAATTGCTTTGTTATAGCAGCAACAGATTCTGTTGTAATAGCAACACTTGTTTTCTCCACTACCAGTACCAGAAACACAAATAACTCACTAATACACTACTAAAGAATAACCTTATAAGTTACCTTTTCTCATGTGTCGTCACCCATCTATAGTCTGCACTATCGAGAGCCAAATGATCAACACGTGTACATGTAAAAAATGTGCCTGCTACAGCCTTAGTGCGTGGCATTTCGGCTCTGCAAAATTGCAAAACAAACAATGATAAGTTCACGGATTCACATGAATTCGCAAACGTAACCTTATCATATTCCATCCAGTACTCGACGTTGTGGGTCTCTTAACTGAGAAAAAATACTGAATTAAACATAAACAAAGTGTGGTTCAACGCACCCCATTGTAATGAGCCAATGCTAGTGAACTGGAGATATGACGAGTACCACTGCTCGGATGTAATTTACTAAATTACCAGTCTTACTGCCCGACTCCAAGAGACATTGTTTGGGCTAAAGTGTTACCGAACAATCACTGCTCTCGGCAAACTCTACGGTTTGTATGCTGGAAGAACACTTCCCCAGACAACCCGCGTCGTAAAGCGTAACGACTACTTTATGACACCACTGTAACAACTGGGCCTATTCCAGACCTCTGGGCCTCACGATGGGTGAGATGGTGAGGGAGAGGGCAAATTTACGCTTGGCCGTAGACTCAAACGATTGTAGTATTGACAAATGTTTATTAAAGCAGCCTTATACCACATTCCAGCTGTCTTCACAGACGCGCTCTGTGCTTGCAAACACGGCCGATCGAGGAATACGTCGACACCCCTTCCCGTTGGTGACGTCTGTTGACCTGAGTCATGTGTGGCAGCTACCGTGATGCTCAGGGTATGAGTCAGTCATTGGGCAGGTAGTCAACCGACCTTCATCAAGAAGGGTGTATTGTGGTTACTCTGAAATTCAAAAGCACATCATTCTGTTTTTGTTCAAACTCAGACAGAACGGCGGCGCTACTCAGTGCTTTGAGCAACGAAGTTCGATTATTTTCAAGTCTATAGCTATGCTTCTGATGTAGACCTATGGGAGCGTGATGAGTAGGTTTTCTTTATATTACTTGTTCCGTTGGCTTTTTCTAGCTCGCTGCCTACTGAGCACGGGTTGCTATACCCAGTTAAATTTGCGAAGTATGAGTTTCTTGGTAGCACGTACGTTCGCGAGTAATAAAATATTACTTCACTCTTGGTCACACTGTTCCATGCGCTCGGCCATTGACGAGTGTCGTGAACGCCCCTCTGCCTGGACTGTTTTATCATAGTGGTAACAATACCGTCGATTGGCTTACTTAGTTATCACAAAGGACAGGCAGGCCACTGCTGCCTGCAGGTGGTAGGAAAAAAATTCTAACAGTTCACAAATCCCAAGACGAACATTTAAGGAGCGCAACAGCACAAAGTGTACTACACATTTTGAAAAAAAAATGGGGCAGGAAAGAGAATGTAGGTGTCGGACCCAAGAAAACTGATGTAGCACCATTTATGAAGAAGAAAATTCATCACATAGATCGTACACTGGATTGTAAAGCTTCTTGATGAAACTCTACGAGTAGAGGGATGCCCAACTATCATGGGTCCCTCACATAAAGAATAAACATTTATGGGCAAAAAGCACTCTTTTCAGCACTGAAATGGCCAGTTGTAAAAGCTAGCTTCTAAACTCCTACGAACATGTTCTGGATAATCACTACTGTAATAAGACCTATGACAACTGATGGAGCTAAAGTATGTAGGAATAAAGTAGAGGGTGGTTGTTAGGGAGCTTAGTAAGGTACAGACATTGGACTGTTTAGCTGTAAAAGGAGGTATCAGCAGCACACCCACTGCTGGTATCGAGATCATGCTGGACATGCCACCATTGCATCTTTTGGTTACTATGGAAACAGCGGCAGGGACATACAGTTAACAGATTAGAATTAACTTGATTCCTTTAGCATAACGATAACTTCACATCAGTATAACGAGTGTGATAAATATAGGAACTGTCTGTGAAATGCCAACTGACCATACAATAACATTTTGAAATTTCATCAACCTTTCGCTATATCAGCTGCAAGAAGGGAGCAGTCGAAGAATGAACCACAGTACCTTCCAGGAGACATAATCTGGTCTGCTGGAAGGTCGAATGCGTACACTAAGAAGAATCGCTTCTCGGCTTTTGGCAAGATCAATGTGTAGTCTTCTTTATTAATAAATTTATTTATTCTATTGAGGTAAAATAGATCTACCCTAATGAAACAAATAACCTGAAAAGGGATTATTCTGTAATAAGTTCCTAGTAATACTAGGTGCCTTGTTGCTGCAGAAAACAGGATTAGATAATATCTATTTTAAGAACAACTGCTAACGCTGTACAGGAAGTCCTTTTCAGGAAAGTTGCGCAACCGGAAGTGAATTTTCCAGCAACAAACAGACAAGTAAAATAATAGACGGAGAAAAATTCTAAGTGCCACAACAGTGGACAACATTACGTACTTTACTACTGTGTGGGACTTAGAATTTTTCACCGTTCTGTATTATTACTTATCCTGTGTTGCTGGAAAATTCACTTCCGGCAATGTTATTCTTATGGAGATTTGACTGCTGATACGCAATAATTACAGAAAAATAACTTCCGGTTCTTAATGAGCGCTGATAAGGACTTCCGTCCTCTTTCTATGCAATGAAAGTTTCTTCTTCCTCCAGTTTGGGTAACGGATGGCTAACTGTAGCTTTCGTTGCTTGTAACAATGCAGGAAGAGCCGGTTTGGAATCCTTTGAAACTCGGGAAATCTTAGCTTACCGAACTATAACGGTTTCTGAGATTATTATTGCTAGTGAGGGTTCTTATCTATTTCCGCACGGGAGTTTGTCTTTGTCTTGTCGTAGACGTTGTAATATAAATTCTGATTGCAGCGTTCACTTATGGGTGAAGGCTAGTGGTCCTTCTTTGGAAGATTGTCGCATTGTGGGTGATTGTACTCTGTATAATCATTGAAAGCAGTTGTCATTAAACGGCCCTTTTAAGGGCCACAAATACTACAAACTTTGATCTTGCCAAAAGCCGAGAAGCGATTCTTCTTAGTGTTGAAGCTCTCTGGGGCACTCTGGGATGCTCTCTGTGTCACCCTGGGAAGCTCAATAGATGTCGAGCACAGTCTCTGATTGGTTGATGTGTTTTTGGCGCGCGATTCAAATTGCGTTGGGGCAACACGGTCTCAAGTATTACTTAGACCTGTGTTGCTGGAAAATTCATTTCCGGTTGCGCAATCGCGCTGATAAGAGTCCACATCCGCTGCGTGCGCCAGGACTGATGCTATAAATAGCACACTGTCATGTCTAGCGCATTCGCTCGGTTTGAGTGAATAGCCACTGAGGCACTGCTTCTTACAATGATGCGTAAACGTTGTTTTCGTCGTCGCCGGCGAATGCTGGTTTACAAATCACTCGTCAATTTACGGGGCACAGCGTAGAATAGAGAGAGCAGTCTCTCGAGGGAAGATGGCCGCAGGTGAAATTACCCGCTATCGTGGTTTACAAGGAGGAGCATTTCCGTAGGTGCTGCAAAGATCGTACCACCTATTTGTGTAAGGTGATCATGTCATTTTGATTTTTGTATACGCACGTTAGAGAGAGAGAAATTTACGTTAAACAATGTTTGGTCTTGTCGTGGCAAAGTGTTTGCCTCTGCGCGTTCTGCTACTTTATTTGCAGTAGGGTAGGCGAGGGACGTATTTCGTAGTGCTGTGTGAACCATGTCGTTTGGCACGGTTTCTGTTTTTCCCTTGGTTTACTCCTGTTTGGAGTTTCTCCTAGGGGACGTTGTGAAGCCTTCGCTAGTGCGCTGCCAGCGCGCCCAGTGGGAGGAGCCGCGGTGTGCCGTGCCGAGGGCGGAGGAGGCAGTTCTGAAGAGTGTTCAGCCTTGGACGACCGTTCTGCAGCGGGACGCTCAGTCCCTCTATGCTAAATCTGGGTGAGCCCAAAACCCCGGGCTGTGAGGATGCAAGAGGCCGTAAATGTGTGGACAACGTTTATTTTCCGTTCATGGGCTGGGGAAGCTATGAAGTCCGTCTGCGGCTGCTAATAACCTCCAGAAGGTGGCGTCGCCACTGAAAGTAAGATTTTTCATCTAGTTAGTGCAACGGTCGTCGTCTGGAGGGGCCAAACTCCTGGTGTTGTGGTAGCTATTAATAACTGTGTGGCAACGTTTCTCTGCTTTGAGTTTGTGATCGGAAATTGCCTTGCGTGTGTGTTACTGCCCCTTGCATGATCGTGTATTTGAACGCCATGCTGACTTAAGGCGCGCGTAGTAAAGAAAGAAAAAAAATTTTTTTTCGCTGTGGTCTTTCTGCAAGCCGTTATTTTACCATGGACGGCGTAGATCACTGTTTGTATAAGCACGTTGTAAGATGTTAAATAACCGTGTACTGTCTGGCGGAAAGAGAGAGTGGACTGCTGCTAATTAATTTTATGGATGTCTGAAATGCGAGATTATGTTAATGGTCGCTAATATCTGTTGTGTTTTAGTGTGTAGGCATGTTTAAGTATAGTCGTTGTTATTGTGTGTATATTCCTGTGTTAAGGAGTTTAGTCCCCATAGCATTTAAGTGCTCTATTTAGTTATATGTAAGGTATTGCTAGAGTTTCTATTTGGTAATCCGCCTAGCCACCACTGATGTCGGTTGCTCGATCTGTCTGAAATGGTGGGCCTATTGGGTAGAGACCGTTGTTGACTTGCTCTCCTTAGCTCCGAAGTCCCGTGTTGATACTACGGCGGTAGTGCTGCTGGAATCTCATTTGCAGAAGTTATCAGTTCTTGTGAGCACAAATAAAGCTGCCTTTTTCTCTGTAATTTTTGTCCGCTAGCCAGCAAGCTTTGATTAATGATTAAAAATCGCCAGCTGGTCTTCGTCCAACCTAGTGCCTCGTGTTAGACGAGTTCCCTTTCCAGTTCGGGTAAATGTTTCCTCGTCCTGGTGGAGCCATCCTCTTTCCCGAGCCACGCTGGGGTAAGAGTTGCCCGAGTGTCTATTGCCGCTCAATGTTCTAGGAAAATGAGATAAGATGTTATTTATCTACTCTACCATTTTGCCCAAGAAAGGCGAATTAGAGTAGTTCTGGATAATCTAAGTTTTTTACATTATTAAGGTAGTTCTAGGTTAGGAGAAATTGCTGTTTGGTAAAATTTAGCCTTCTGAGTCGGTAATACGGCGTATTCCACGATCCAACATTGTTATAGGACTGAAAGATTTGGTTTTGATTCATTTGCTTAGACGTGCCTTAATTATTTGCTATTGATGTTAATTGCTTTAAATGAATCTTCTTTAATTTGTGTTTATAATTCGGTGTAACATTTAATGTACGTCCTATCATCCCCTATGTCACCTACTGACTTCATTCAGAGACTGAAAAGGTGATCCTTGCTCAAGTTTATTGGACTTTATAAACCGTTGATCTTTATCGTTTATGATCTTAAAAATATGTTTGTTAAAAAGGAACAGTGTGCGATTTGCAGGGGATTTGGGGGGGGGGGGGGGGGGTTTCTCCCTCTCTGCATCAAACCATCCCCTCTTCTGGTTTCAGTTTATCCATCCCAACCTGGGATGTTTATTTCCCACGCACTGAAGTAAAACTTTACATATAATTTAAATTTGTGGAGCCGAACACTGAAAGTTTTTAATACAGTCTTACTATTAATACTATTAATATGTATCCTTATTAATTTTGAAAAACCGTTATCTAGTAGTTATTTTTGTTGTCTTCAGTCCAGATACTGATTTGATGCAGCTCTCCATGCATGTAGTAGTTAAGCATTTCAAAACGTTTAGAACTAAATCATCATCATCATGTTGTCATTATTGCTTTCGTCTAAGGTGCGTCATCCGTTTACTTGCGAGCTTGTATCATGATGGACGAAAGTACAACGGTTTCCAATAAAACTTGTTTAATAATATATATACGTTTGTCCTTTGAGGGAGTTGCTTGCGATTATTTTTTTGACATTGTTGAATTAGAGTGTGCGACAGAAGAATGCAATTTCAGCACACTGTTAGCAGCTCTTGAAAAGTATGGTATTACAAATGATGAACTAAAACACCACCTTGTAGGTGTCGCAACAGATGGTGGCTCAACAATGCTTGCACCTTACAAAGGCGTAGCCGCTCTACTGCGTAGTAATTTACAAAAGGATTTAACTGTTGTTCATTGTATGAACCACAAAATGAAATTACCTGTCCACGATGTTATTAATGATGTAGCAGATGTATACCATATACAGTTTTTTTTTTGGATTCCTTATATTCTGTGTTTTCTCGAAGTCCCAAAAATCAGAGGCTACTACATAGTGTTTCACAAGAATTATCCTCGCAGCTATTGAAACTAGGCCGTATTTTTCGCGTACGTTGGGTTGCTTCCTCATTTAATGCTCTTCGAGCTTTTCTTGAAAGTCACAGTTCTCTTGTCCATCTTTTTGAAAAACTGAGACATGATGGTTCCTGATCAACTCAGGAGAGATCTAAATTTGAAGGTTTACTAAAACATCTCACAAAGTGGCTTTTCTGATAGTGCATACGCGTGAATAGTGAGTTTCGGCATTAACATCTATTTATAAATAACTGTTTAACCATGGGTAACGCCACGGTCCAAGCTAGTAACATATATAATTATACTAAACCCCTAAGACATCCCCCCCCCACTGGTTAGAGCACAAATCGCACACTGAAAAGGAAGAATCTTAGATTTCTGTTGTTTATTAAGTAATTCTTAAGTTATATAGCAAATATTAAGAGTTCAAATATTCTCTCATTGTTACAGTTGCTTGTTCTGTGGTTTGCACTGAAGGGTGTGACAATAAATGCAAAACCTAAAGTGAAGCGTTGGGGCGAATTAATCCTTCCCCTTATCATTACCTTTAAAGATAACTGTTTGTCACTTGTTTTTGAAATTGTTGGGAGAATAGTTTATTGATTGACCCCGTAGAAAGAGTACATCACTGTGTTGACTTGTGATTGTATATTTTAGATGAAGAAAGATGCAATGAAAAGGACAACAAGGATCAGTACGATGTATATGTTGAAAGTTGAAAGGGGTATAAATTTTGGATCACGATTTTTTTTGTTTTGAAAGTGAAGGAGTCTGATATACGACTACAGCACTGCGCACCTAATTTGTAGAAATGATTATTGCCAGATAGTTAACTTCGTTCACTTGCCCAGTGCTGAGAGGAAGACCAGCCCACTTCCCTCATCATGACTTAACATTACAACTGATTATTTTCATTTTTATAGAAATTCTCTGCAAATTTTGTACCGTTTTGAATCGTTGTTCACATTACACCATGCGGAGGTAACAGTTTGATTGAAGTTTGGAAATTTTATACAGAATCGGAAATCTAGCTTAGCTGCTGTCTGTTTGCCGTTTGATGTTGTGCTTACGAGTAATCTGCGACAGTGTCCTCATAGGACGCAAGATAAGTGTAATTTTTTTTTTAGAGTGGAGGGTAAAGTAGGGCTAAATTACACGCAGAAAGAGAAATACAGTAGGATTGTTACTCATGTATTCAGATTGCTAACCAGCAGTGAAATATCTATCAGCCTCTGGAACTAGATGAAAGATTATCGCAGAATGCTACGAAGGCCTTCGGAGACTAGGGGAAAGGAACAGTGTGAAATTACGAGGGGTACCTGGTCACTCAGGAATTAATGGCAATGAACAAGCTAATAGAATTACCACGACAAGCGCGATGTGTCGATTTATTGGACCGAAGCCTGTCATAACCTAAGGCAATGGAACAATCAAAACTACATAGCTGAATCAGGAGGCAGCACGTAGAATATTGAACTAAGACCCAAAATCAAAAACATGGCAAGCCAATGTTGGCGATCTATATTTCAAGAGAAGTGCTATAATAAGGAACTCGAACAGGAAACAGATCACACTCGTGATAGAACTCATGACTGGCACGAGAACTTCATAAAACATCCAACCTGATGAAGGAAAGCATGAATGAGAGTGTACAAGACATATTTCAATATCTAGCTGTGTGACAGTAAAAGTAATCTGCCAGTGTGGCTGAATAGCCATACCCATACAGCACATATCAGGTAGCAAAGAGGTTGTGCGCAGCTCGTGGTCTAGTGGTAGATCAGTTAAAGCCGCGCTTGCGAGTGGACGTCGTTTACTGCTGCTCTGCAATTCCGTGTTTATATCGCTGTACTTGAGCTTGGCTCAGCGTTATCCGTCCGTTAATCTCCGCGTTCGCTCATAGTCCTTGTGATCTGATTGCTCCTTCTGGTCGTGCTGATGCTAATTGGAATTATGGGTGTTTAGCCGAAATTTAGTCGCTCGATTAACCATAGCTATAAACCTCTGGAAGAATACTCTGGCAATTGCTTTTGACAAGGTGTCACGTCCTGTTCAGCCGACATATCTGGAAATAGATGACTGGATGACACAGGTAATTGCCGGTCGGTGTGGCCGAGCGGTTCTAGGCGCTTCAGTCTGGAACCGCGCGACCGCTACGATCGCAGGTTCGAATGCTGCCTCGGGCAGGATGTGTGATATCCTTAGGTTAGTTAGGCTTAAGTAGCTCTACGTTCGAGGGTACTGATGACCTCAGATGTTAAGTCCCATAGTGCTCAGAGCCACTTGAATCATTTCTGAACACAGGTCTTTGGTCTCAACTCTGAAACCGCCCATACCTGGCAACTGGTTCAGAAAAATACTGTGTTTATGTCAAGTTATTCAGGACTGCGACTGTTGATGAAGTGTGACGAAAGTGGAGTTATGAAGTACAAATGGTAATAAAAGTAAGGTTTCCATCTATACAGCTGACATTGATTACAAAACAGTTTGTGTCTTGAATCTTACCATTGAAACTGAAAATGATAAGATTAAGGAAGCTCTTTGAAACTATGGGACGTCAAATCATTTGCAAATGAAAGACGGTCGCTTCATTTTAAAATGCAATGTTTCACCGTGGTCCGTTGTGTAGAGATGGACGTCAAGACAAATATTCCGTCTCACATAACGGTTTGTGGGTATGAGGCGCAAATTGTTTGTACAGGAAGCTACATGTAATATATGTAACGAACCGGCCACTTCAGACAGGAATGTCACCGGCGAACTATTGTTCATCATCATCATCATCATCATCATCATCATTATCATTTAAAACTGATTATGCCTTTCAGCGTTCAGTCTGGAGCTGTTGTTCTTAAAAGTCATTTGATACGGCGTCAGAACCATACCTTTAATGATCTGTTGCCAAAGAATAGCTCGGATAAACTGGTTGAGAATGTTATAGCAGCAGGCCAAGTTGATGTCCACCTTCACAATAACAGTCAATCAATCCCGTTAACAACAAAGGGAAAGATTGTTACCACTACTCGTGAAACTGAGATGCCACCGAAAACCGACCTGTGGAGACATCTGATAGTTGTTCAGAGGACGAGCGGTCGTGTACAACTCCCTCAGTCCTCAAGGTAAAACAGTGCGATGAGGAGGCAGAGGAACCGGAAGGCAGAATGAGAATGGAAACTGATGAATAGAAAGGTAAAAAACATACGATACCAGAAAATGAACGGGGTGTGGTCAGTGTTAATTTGCCAGAGACAACAGGTGCAGTAACCGATTGCAACAATCAGCAGCTATCTGTTGGTAAACAAATTCTGGGGGAGTTTGCAAACCTGCCGTCTCCATTGGTTTCCCTTGATCAGCAAGTAAGTGATATTAATAAATAACAAGGAAGTGGTGGCCAAAATGAAATAACGGTCAACACCGCAGGACAGACGCCAGCAACAGAAACTGAGAAAGCGTCTCCTGCTGCTCCAGATGAGCCGCGAAGTAAAATAATAACGCAACCAAATGTGAATGTAGCTCGTAACCAAGGGAAGCGAAAATCCGAAACGGGCGACCCAAGCCCAAAGAACGTTCGGTATGAAACAGTCCTACACAAATCACTGGAAAAAAAACAGAAAGTTTAGAAGGAAATCAGTCTGCTAGCGGTACAACAGATAACCTCAGAAGTAGAAAAAAACGGGACGGTAACTAATAAACTGACTGAATTATTATTCGATTTTCATCCTTCCGAGAAAACTGTTAATAGTATAACTGAACCCTGAACCACAGGAAACTAAATTAGTTCATCAAAACAACTACACTGTGACAGCGCAAGAAGCAATCCTATTCTGTGACCACTATAAACTTAAATAAAATTTCTTCTAGTTGGAAACTATCGACACTTAAGGAATTTTTGTAAGAATCAGCGATTGATAATGCCCAGTTACAAGGAGTTCTAATGTCTGGATTTAGTAATTCCCGGTTATGTCAGTTACATAAATGTCTCACGAAACAAGTGTAGGAATAGCTGTTTTGGTGAGGGAAGAGATTCAGGAAGTGAGGTGGAACGACTGGAATCCGGAAGGGATAAAGGACTTGTATCTATGATGTGACAATGATCAATTCGTATGAACCTTCAGGAAGTTTTCACCGAGGTGACAGGGCACTTTATTTCAAAGATGAATTGTTGTACTTGTTAAGGAAAAATCCAAGACAGTAATTACTTGGAAGTGATTTTAATTGGGTTTTAAATCGAAAGGATCAGTTACCTAATTTTAATTTCTCAAGTGAACTAAAACAGCTAGTTACTGGTTTAGAATTAAAGGATATACGGGAAATCAAATACCCGTCCATTGTTGAGTTCACTTATGTGACGGCCACATCTCGTAGCAGGATCGATAGGTTACATATTTCTAAAAATCTAGAAAATTTCGTGACAAAAGTAGAAACCATTCCTTCAGACCATTCAAGTGTCTTAGCTTGCATAAATATAACTAGACAGCCAGTTCACCGATTCAAGAATCAGTGGAATTTTAACATTTCCTTGTTAGTAAATCATTATTTAGAAGACCTGATTAAAGAAGCACGGGCAATATGCCTGCGTGCTCGTCGTAGATATGTCACTGCTATCGCCTGGTGGGTTAAATAGGCGAAGCCAAAGTTGAGGAATGTTCTTGTTCAACACAGTGCCCAGAGCACAAGAGAAATGTAATTCACTTTAGAGTATAACTATTCCATTTTGAGAGATCAATATGATGAAGTCTCTGCAGGTTCCTCACTTCGCATATCAGACATCAAAATGTGAAAGCCAAGTTACTTAATACCAAGAGAGATCAAATTGAAGGGGTTGAAAATAAAATCTAAGGGAAATTCGGTGTCAGAAAACGAAACTACTTCGCTATACTATTTAGTGAAGCATACGAAAAACGAAAGAAGGGCTTTTATTGATGAAATTCGAACAAAAAAGATACGTTTCTCAGAACCCAGCAGGATATCGTGGACCAAATTTATCGCTATTATTGCGAGCTATATTCTGTAAATCAAAGTAGTGATGTATACTTGTAAGAATTCCTTGACATCCTAGTCCCATAGCCTACAGAAGAAGACAACGAAGATTTTCTCGAAGTAGACAGTGAA
Source organism: Schistocerca nitens (assembly GCF_023898315.1). Lineage (NCBI taxonomy): Eukaryota > Metazoa > Arthropoda > Insecta > Orthoptera > Acrididae > Schistocerca > Schistocerca nitens. The sequence goes on along the minus strand of NC_064620.1, from coordinate 192,953,238 downwards.
GGGAACGTGTGTGAGACTCTGTGCGCCTCGCCACCAAAAAAATACCCAAGACCGGATGGTCTGCCAGCAGAGTTTTACATCCGATACTGACCAATAGTGGGTGCGAAAATCACGGACATTGTAAATGAGGCTATTGAGGGAATTACGATTCCGGTTGAGTTTAATGAGAGTAAAATCATTCTTGCGCCAAAAAATAATGGAAACAAAGATTTAAATAATTTTCATCCAATTTCACTGCTGAATTCTGATTATAAACTAATAGCTAGAATAGTAAAGAAGAGAATTTAATGCCTTACAGATAAAATTATTAGTAAACGTCAGAACGTAGCGCAAGACAGAACCATTTTTCAAAATCTAACAGAATACAGAGATATCATTGCAATAACTTCTGTAACAAACTTAAAGTGTGTTATATTTCTTTTAGGTTTTTATAATGCCTTCGATGTAGTAAGTCTTGAATATCTTCTACAGGCGTTGAAGAAAAAAGGATTTAACGATAGGGTCATACAGTTGATAGAGAACATAGCAACTGTAATAAATGTGAAAATAGCTGCGAATTGCCAACAATCCAGGCCGATACAATATAACGAGGTGTTCTTCAAGGAAGTCCTCTGTCCATGTCGCTTTTCGCCATTTCACTGGAACGTTTCCTCCGACATGTACATGCTAGATTAAAAGGCTTAACATTATCAGGAAAGAAAACAGCTATTAGAGCCTATGCTGACGATATAGTGGTCACCATTATAAAGGATAACGAAGAGCTAACAAGGCTAGCAACATACACTGGTACATACTGCAAAGTATCGGGAGCCAATGATAACGAAAGAAAAAGCAAGATGTTAAATCTCAGAGGTTTTGATAATATCAGCGTCAAGTGGGCAATATTAGTCCGACAACATAAAACCCTTGGGGTCACCCTGAAAGTATGCCCCATGAAAATGACGGCTTCATATTGAAAAGTTGGAGCAGATAAAGAGCGAGGAGGCATTATAGAGAATTTAACTCCATGTATGTTCCAAATTCAAAGAACAATGCATATCAACTCATGCATCCTTGATAAAGCTTATTATATTGTCCAGCTATTTCCTATACCGAGAGTGGTAGAGAGGAGAATAATGTCCAAAATCACAAAATTTTTGTGGAAAGGTGAAGTGTTCAGAGTATCTGCTAAAGTAGCCAAATTAAATTCCAAAAATGGTGGACTCGGTTTAACTGATATCACGGATAAAGCCTCTACAGCTTTTACGAGAAGGCAAGTTAATGTAAGAAGAGACTCGCGAGAAAGCATAACCCTCCAACTTTTCGAGATCTTTAAACCTCGAAGCCTGCTTCCCTCGATTGATGTGCAGAAAGTCAACAGTCGTTTACAGATTGTGAGGGTTTTCTATGTTGAGTTCATTTATGTAAGTGCCGAAATCAGACAGTCATGACACTTAACATCAAGAGCCACAATGCGGGAACGAAAGAAAGCGAAAGATGGGACAAAGTAGAACGACAGTTTCCGAACATTGATTAGACTGAGATTTTTAAAAACATGAGTTCTAATATGCTCACGACTAATATAAAAATGTCATGGTGCAAGACAGTTAACAATGTAATTAGCACCAATGAAAGACTGTACGCATTCGGACTCTGTGAAAGAAATTTAGGTCAACAATTCCAAGAAGTTGACACACTAATTAGTAGATACGTTTCAGTGAACACATAGTGCGTAGTGGAGCGATCACTCTGTTGTAAAAACAAATAAAAAGCCACGATCGCTTAAATACTGTTTACTGGATAACCGGTTTCAACACACTGAAGATGCCTTCATCCGATCTGTGAAGATATAACATGACAGATTTGTGGGAGGGCGTACATGAGTTACACTATATACATTACTATTAGTACAGTATCACATACCTGAATGTAGCATAACATTTATAAACCATCTGAAGCAAAGACATTACGTATATTAGCGCCTTACAATACTCCATATGGCGCTAATGTGTATAATGCCATTGCTTCAGATGTTTCTTACTCTGTAATTGACGTACTTTATAGTATGTGTAGTATATATCGTACGCACAGCATGTATAGTACGTACAGCTAGTGTATGCGGAAGTGTTCTTTGCTTGGGTATTTGATTAGCAGTAATAGTAAAGTTGTATTGTAGTAGTAATGAGTGGTTATACCATAGGACTGTGTTTACACTGCTTGGAAGGCGCTATCCAGAGGCCGGTTGTGAATCACTAGAATCGCAGCAGGTAAACCGGTGCGGAATAAGGCAGTGTGATACCGACCGGGATGTACCAAACAGTTTTATCTTGTGACTTCATTTTTACATAAGTGATGGAAAAGAATAACAATGAGAGCAGTTTTTTATTTTCTTGTGACAATGATTTTACATCAGCTAGTTTTCCTCAGGTATCGTTATAACCAAATGGTTTATAAACGTTAATAGACATTCAGGTGTGTGGTACTGCACTAATAGTAATGTATATAGTGTAACTCATGTAAGCCCTCACTCAAACCTGTCATGTTATATCTTCACAGATCCGATGATGGCACCTTCAGTGTGTTGAAACCGGTTATCCAGTAAACAGTATTTACGCGAACTTGGCTTTTGAATTATTTTTAAATTCGTAGATACACTTGCAGTGGTCACATGAATAGTTGTAAGTGGATCCAAGAGCAAATACCTCTGATTACAAGGACATACCCTGAGAGTATATCGCTGTCATTGATACACAGGCCTGAAGCACGCTTTTTCCCAGAGGCAGAAAAGAACACTGTGTACTGGTTGCTGGGAAATATTGTTAATTACGTCATTAAAAAACTAAGATCCGACACCACCATAAATTTCAAGGTACACATGCTGTGTGAAATCGACAAAATTAGACGGTATTCGAATCACAAGAAAAACTTTGGTAATATGTTAAATATTATATTTGATAGAATGGGCATTGATTAATATAAAAAAGCAGACTGTGCTGACAGTGATGTATTATAGTTACTTTAACGATATTATTTAAATTTTTAGTTTAAACTTTTGCTTTGTATTTTTTCTACTTCATAAAGTAGTTTTTGAGATTTTACAAGATAATGTACATAACTTATGTGACAGTCAGATTGTGTGTCAAATAGTGTAAAAACACAGAACAATATAGCTGCATTTATGGTTTATAGTATTAATGTGAAAATTGACAGTTTTTAAGGAAATATCTTTATCGATTGTTTAAAACCATAATATTGTATCTAATATAATGCAATATTGCTTGGCTGCCAATTTACCCTGTTTATTTTTGCACTGTGATGTGTAAGTCAGTTTTCCATTAAAATATGTAATATATAGGTCTGATCACTTCAGATAATTACCGTTCCATTCATGTCCAGAAAGTGTAGTTGGAATGCTAGTCAATTTTATAACGTCTCTTCTCCGCCATTGTCAGGTATTTAAGAGATTGTATAATACGATGCTTAAATTGTTTTTATGTGCGATGGGCATAAATGTTCCATATTCTGTGTAATTTTTAGTGACTTGTATATAATCGTTTGAAATGCTCATAGCTAGTCTGATTGAGCTAAGAAGATTGAAGATCAGTTTCTTCCCTTGACCTGTCTCTCACGGAGAAGATTTCCTTTTGAACATTAATATATTAAAATGATCCCAAGAACTTGCTGATATCCTTCATAAAGTGCTATTTATGCTTGTGTAAAGATTGGAACACGTGTAATTGAAATTGCAGTTTTTTATTTATTAACGTTTGAAGGAGCCTGAATGTCTTTAAAAAAATTTTCTTGGTATTCAGATTAATTCCTCCTGGTAATTCAGTCAGTAACGCAAACTTCTGTTGTATTGATTTAACATCAGCATAACTGCAGTGATCAAACTGTTTTTGATAAAATCATTTCCTATATAAATGTTAGCATGGTTAGTGCATGTAATTAGTATGTATTTGGAACGTGTAACATTGTTCGTTAAATAAATGTTTAAAAAAAATAAGTAGCTAGCGGTGGTGCCTCTGTATCACGAGGTCCCGAGTTCGATTCCCGGCCTGGTTGGGGATTTTCTCTTCCCAGGGACTGGGCGTTTGTGTTGTCCCTATCATTTCATCATCTTTTTTGAACGTGTCTGAAATTGGACTGTATAAAGATTGCGACATTATACGGGGGCTGATGTCTGATTAACTCTTTATCTTATTTTTGTAGATTTCAGCTCCAGGCAAAATTAACGTTTTGCTTTCACCGTTCATTGCTCGTTGAGCGGTATATGGATTTTTTTGCTTGCTAATTTCGGAATATTATGAACAGTTCCACTTATCCACCCTGTTCGAACACATGGCGCGTGATAAATCCTCTAAGTTCAGTCTGATTTAGTAAGTTGTTGAGCTCACAAGTATAGCGTAATTGAACAGGTTTCTGAAACTTCTCTAATTTCGATTTCGTTCATTTTCTAGTTCCCACGTGTCTTCGTTGTCTGAGCATGTGTTGAGTACGGATCTCAAAGCTTTACCTTCGCAGATCGTGTCTCACGGTAATATATCCTGTCCAATATGTTTAGCTATTCTGAACTTTACCACTCATATTATGCAGGATTTTTGTTTGTGACGACCAGGTGTTCGTGGATTGTGAGAAACGTTATATGTCACAGTTACTGATTCTTGGGGTTAAGGTTTCAAATTAGTCTCAGAACTTCTTCTACGGTGCAACTATTAACAGTTTACTCTTACTGATGTATTCTTGTTAACTTGCTTCGTGCACTCAAGCCATGGGGACGACCGTCGCCAACCACGTGCATACTGATGGAGTTTTTCTGTATTCTTATAATTCTGCAGAATCTCTACTATATGTGTTTCTATATGCCTGAATGTCGTCATTTAAAGATTCCTCTGACCTTTCCATAATTAATAATTAACGATAATTCGTGGTGGGGTCTGCAAAACGCAGTTGTAAATGTAATTTTATAACTCATCCGAGAGCGTTATGAGCAACAGCCACAATCACAGATTTGTTAATCTTTCAGTTTATTGGTTTGTTCCGTTGTATCTCCAACAATTGTGATATTTTTACCAGAGCACGTGCATACGTATTCTCTCGCAAAACCTCCATTTTTATGTCCTACTGCTATTCGTTGTGCAAAAGGTAAATATGGCGAAGTTATTCATTTAATATTTAGTCAAGTATCATAAATGTGCAGATCCAGCAACCCAGTTCCTTTAAATATCAAAGGCTTTTCTTTGCTGTACACTGAAGAGCCACAGAAACTGGTACACCTGCTTAAAATCCTGTACGGCGTCCGTGAGCACACAGAAATGCCGCTACATGACGTGACATGGTCTAGACTAATGTCTGAAGTAGCGCTGGAGGGGACTGACACTATGAATCCTGCAAGGCTTCACATAAATCGGTAACTGTAAGAGGGGATAGAGATCTCTTCTGAACAGCACGTACCAGGGGTCCCATATCAGACCAACTGCAAACGCCCTACACCATTACAGAACTTTGAACTTCCACAAGTTTGAACAGTCCCCTGCTGACATGCAGGGTCCTTGGATTCATGATGTCATCTCCATAGCGTACATGTCTATTCGCTCGATACAATTTGAAACGAGACTTGTCCGATCAGGCAACATGTTTCCAGACATCAACAGTTCAATGTCTGTGTTAACGACCAAGGCGAGGCGTAAAGCTTTGTATTAATATTTTACCGGATTCCTAATGTTCACGGTACACTCGTGAAATGGTCGTACGGGAAATTCTCCATTTTATCGTTACCTCAGAGATGCTGTGTCCCGTCGCCTGTGCGCTGACAGTAACACCAAGCCCATACTCACAAAGGATGGCCTACCTCCGATCGGCCCTGAAATGTTAAACTTTATCCCGTAGGGTAGAGACCTGATCAGTGCGAGGGTGGGTATTTTGGTCGAAACAACGTCGTTGTAAAGATCAGGTCTGCATCCTTTGGTACTAAGTGCAGTTCGATTATTCGTACACTTATAGCTATGCTTCCGATGTAGATCTATAGGAGGATGACGAGTACTTTTTTCGTATAACCTGTCCCGTTAGCTTTTTCTAGCTCGTTGTCTACTGAGCAATGGTTGCTAGACCCAGTTAAATTAAGCAGTATGTGACTTGGCCTCATCTGGAGCGCCACATTAAGACGTTAGTATCCGGTAGTCATCGGTGTCGGACCGCGAAACCTAGTAATGCCCTACAGCAAGGTCTGTTGTCTTTGGAACGAGAAAATTATCCAATTATCTTTATATCGATTATGTGGGCCCGTTGCCACGTTTCAGTAGAGGAAATATGTGTATTTTGGTGGTAATTGATGCCTTTTTTCACTTTACTTGGCTTATTCCCAGTAGACGTAGTACTACCGACGCAACTATTTCTCACCTTACTGACATCTTTTCGATCGCTGGGCCTCCTAAGAGCCTGGTTAGTGATAATGTCCCTGATTTTGTGTCAGAGAAGTTTAAGGCCTTTTGTTTCGGGAATGGCATCAAGCACATAAACACAACACCGTATTACCCTCAGGGGTCCTTTGCTGAACGTGTGAATCGTAACCTAAAATAAGCTTTAATAATTTACCATCAAGTTAAACCGAGCAAGCGTTTAACACTGCATTTCATGAGGCATTGAAGACTACTCCAACCTCCCTCTTATTGGCCTATCCTATCAATTCGCCTTTGTCAAACTTATGGCGCATCCAAGACTTACTTCCAGAGCGGGTACCCCGGGGTCAATTAGAAGGAACTTCAATCGGGCACGTCTTAATATAGCGGCAGCCCATGGTCGTCAAGCCGTGGGGTACAACCGCAATAGGCGTCCTTATCAGGGGAAATCGGGGGATCAAGTCTATACTAAGAATGTTCAGGGTCGAGGAAGGATGGGGGGCCTAGTAGGGAAGTTCACACCCCGCTTTATAGCTCCATGCACGGTGCTCCGTGTGTTGGGGCCGGTTAACCTGTTAGTCAGACATGATCAGACCGGTAGGGAGTATCCAGTCCATTTGAGCCAGGTGAAGTTTCTGAGTTCGGGCGCCTGTTGTAATTTGAGGGGAGGAGGTTGAGCCGTGGTCAAAGTTGCGGTTTTGAAGAGCGCGCCGCAACGCGTAGTGTGAAGCAGTCGCCCTCCCTTTCTGGCGGTGGCACCGCTGTGGCAATCGCAGCTTTGGTGTCTCCCTCTGGTGGGAATGGGGAAAGGTTGCCTGTTCACGTGCATTTAAGGGGCGCTATGAGCTCGCCGGTCGGTCAGTTGGGGTCAGTCTCTCGTCGCCAGCTTGCTAGTCTGACTCTCGTCCGCTTTTGTTAGGCAGTAAGAGAACACAGAGAGTGGTAGCCCTGTCGGGGCTTAGTTCCTGCATCTGAGTCTGCGCGTTAGGCCGCCAGTCTGCTCAAGTTTGCTCAGGCAATGGTCATTGGTGGTTGGAGCAATCGGTTGGTCCGTCGCGCACTGAGACACACGACGACTTATTCGTCTTGAGCGTCGGCGCATGTGAGGTCGCCGCGTGAGTACAGTGGGCTGCGGCGTATAGCGAGGGGTAGTGACTTCGCGGTCGACACGAGAGCAACAGGAGTCAACCCACGACATCAGTCCGGTCGGTGCGAGCTGCGACGCCGTGAGACGGGAGATCGGCGCGCCTTCCTGCGTCCATTGAAGTGGCTGGCACCGAACAGTTCGGGAGAGCGATTTGGGGGTGCTACGCCAGGTCTTCTCCAGAAATCGCAGTTTATTAGAAGTTAAGTGATTGGTGATATGTTGTTTGATTTACTCTACTTGTTTTCTTGGTGAGGTCACCAGCCGTTTTGCTTTGGGTTGTTCGGTAATCTTCCTACCAATCTACCGTAAGTTAGTAACTGCGTCTGTCATGTTTGTCGAATTTGGTGTGTTAACGACTTTATTGCTGGGACTTTGGAAACTTTGATATTATTGCCTCTGATCTCGAGAGGCGGTATCTGTGTACTGTAGAGCATCTTAACTATTGTTTGGCAAACCTTGTAGAATTTTATATAAGATTGCATTTCATGGGCTTTTATTTAAATGATCATTTTAGTACATAAAGTTGCCTCCCTTTTATCGTAAGACTTTTCTTAGAAGCTAAAATCAAGTTGCACCTTCGGTGGCAAGGTTAATATTTTAATTGTTAGTGTTTTGTACCATTTCCATCTCTCCTACAGGGGGGTGCATAGTTTGTATGCGTGTGTAAATTGTTAAAACTCTTAGTTTAAAGTTATCTGGTGTGTTGCAGATTTGCACTAGTGAAGTCTTTCACAGGCTGTTGTGAGCGGTCGTAACTACGGGCGTGACGAAAGGGAGCGGCAAGGTTCTCTGCCCGGAAGCTCATACAGTCAAAACTTGTTTCTTTCTGCCTCTGAATAAATTGTAACTTTGATATTTAGAGGGTGCTTTCTGATCATAATTTGAAATATGTTTCTTTTAAAGAAATGCTTTTAGGCACTATAAAAAAGAATAAAACCCCCATTTGTTAAAAGGAATTTGGTTATGATTTCATCAGTTACTCCCTGGAAACTACTTCCACGCTTACATAGTGTGATTAAATGTGTTAATGTTCTTGATGAATCGCTAGTAAATAAAATAAATTCTTAAGAATATTCCTTGAAAATAAATGCTCTTAGTCCTACAACATATACTCCTTTTCTCAGTTCATCACCTGACACCTTTCCCAATATCAGGCTTTTGTCTCATCCCCAGAATCTATGGTTCCTGTCTCTGTTTGTCCAGCAAGTTCCCAAAGAGCTCATGCACCTCAGAAAACACGATCGAAACCCATTTCGGGTCCAGTAAATCCTGGTACAACTGTTATTCCGTTGCGTGCTCCTGGAACATAAGACTAAGGGTTTCTGTTACCTGATTATTTGCTCCCTGGATGTGCCTGACAAGGAAGCGAAAGGTGGAAACATTCACAGTCCTTCTCGAGCCCACCTCGCGATTTTTCCTGTCTTCCTGGATCTCGCGAGCACCCCAATCAAAGCATGATGGTCTGTTTCGAGGACAAATGGCAAAGCTCCGAGTAGAACTTAAATTTTTCGAAGGCCAAAACCAAGAAGACCTCCCACTCACACGGAGTACTTCAGTTCCGCGTGAGACATGTATCTGAAACCGTAAGCTAAACGATCATTCGCCATCGTTTTCTTGGGGAAGGAGAGCATCTACGCTAGAATTAGAAGCACACGTTTAGGCAATGAAGGTTAGTTCAATATCCGGAACATTCAAAAGCGGCAAAATACTCAGAGATACTTTAATTGCGTCAAAGATCGCCTGCTGCGATTCCCCCATATGGTAACTCAACCCTTTCTTCCTCAAGCCATTTACTGTGGCTACTAATTGGACAAAATTCTAAACAAATTTTATGAAAAAATGTGAGATACTGATAAAGCGAGCTACTTCCTCCTTCTCTGAAGATCTTGTCTCCTTCCCTGATCTATTTTAACAACACTCGCTGAGGGAAGCTCCTTTAGATCCAGATTTACCATAGAAGGTTTAACGGTCAAACCCACTTCCTGCATGACAACGAGTACTTTGGTGTACACTGATTTGAATTACACGTCACCCAAAACAGATTCTACGGGAAATGATAGTACTGCCGCTTCGGTGTATAAACGGAAAGGAATACTGCCGAACTGGTACAGCTTCCAAACGGTGTCAAATCCTGTAGCATGTTTACAGTCCTCGGTGAGAGAAATCTTCTGGCAGGTCTTGTTCAAATTCAAGATGGTAATATACTGCGCCTCCTGCAAAGGAAATAGAACTGGTATGGAAGTCCGGGAGTGGTACAGATTTTAAAACGGCTTTTTGGTTAAGAATTCTATAATCAACTACCGATCGATAACTACCGGCTTGTCCCTTCGTTACCTGAAACATGGGCAACGCGTACGGAGAGGTGGAAACCCGTTTCACGCCGACGCGAAGCCTCTCATTAAACAGCTGTCACAAACATTTCATTTAGGGTAGCGCAACCGTTATGGAGGTTGGCAAACCAGAATATCGTCCATCAAGCCGATGTTATACTGAATCCTGGTGGTGAATCCGAGTTTGTTTGTCATCACGTCAGAAAACCGTACAAGTACTCCCAACAGAGCTTTGGCTTAGCACTTCCGCAAATGATTGACTTGAAACTATTATGTACCACGAGGCAATTCACCTTTTGGACAGGAAGACAAGCACACTGCTTAAAATCCCTACCAAGACTCAAATGGAATGAAAGCTTCTTCTGGGCATAATTAAGAATTAATCCTCTTCGCTGCCTGAAATTACACCCTAATCACAAATTAACTGACAATTCTGCGGCTAATATCAATTCCACCGGCCACTGAAAACCCCATAAAGCCACGCTTCCCTGTAATCAACCTTCTAGATTCATCACTTGCCTGTTGGCAGTTCGACATTTCTGTAACGTTTCTCGCATGGGGGCTAGCTTATAAAATCCACTCTTTGGCCAGTACCAGTTATATTGATAAGACAAACTTTATTCCCAGAGTTTATTAGAGCGCAGACGGGTTCATGATTGTCGTATCCGGACACAAAAGGTAGGTACGGACTAGTTACCATCCTGATTCACTTACACCGCTTGGATCGTGAACGACTCCCAGGGTATCAAAGTCTTTGGCGTCAGCTGTTCGGACGTCCATCGCTCTGTATGGGTCACTGGACCATAAAATGACCGGTATCGTCACACCGAAAAGAATCTTTAGTATTCTCAGGATTCGTCTTATTGCCACTTTCTATCTGAATATTACCAGTATGTTCCCCTGTTGATGATGTTTCAAAAATGCTTCTCGTATCGGCAAATGTATGCTCTTGATTTTAAAGAACAATTCACTAACCGGTAAAAAGTGATAAACCTCAGTAAAACACAAAATCATTCGTGACTTACCTTCTCGACTGTTTCCCCACTCAGTCACAGCCAATATCAATATAGCGACTGCAATTCTAATCTCCTCAGAATAATATTGGAGAGTTTCGCCACAGGCATCGACGAGTAGAAAGTATTTATACAGCAGTTTGCCCCTAACTCGCGACCATTAACTTCCTCACACAACCTATCTCTCTAAGTCATCGAACATTATCTGAACCTCTACTACCTCAGCCACACTCTTACGTAACAAACCTCTAGTCACCAGATACGTCAACTGAAGTATCACTGATGTGGAACGTTAATGCATTCGCAAGTTTCTCAGAACGTTCCAACACTCACAAAACTTCTCCCACTTGAGGTAATTCATCTACCGCCTTTCATCCCTGACATATTAACTCTTTATCGGCGGCTACGGACCTGGTCTGTACGAGGACGTCGTTTGACCCATTTTGGGCTGATAGTAAACTCCATAAATTTGCGTAATCCAAGTTTGACGATACCTTGTGTGCCCTTGCCTTTTAATTGATGAAGTATTTCGGTGAGCTTGTTAAGATAAACTTCGTGCTTGTCGCCCTAGCATCGTGGTAGTCCAGCCAGGTTCCCCTCAACTGTATCGCTGTACGTGTTGCCTGTCGCGGCTCATTTCAAAATAACTGATGCTCATTACATTGGTGAAGATTTTTTTTCAATAGGTGCTGCTCTTTTCATTTAAATTATTATCGCCAACTACTGATGAAAAAATTATGGAGATTGATGTTCTGTCGTGTCTCCTATTTAAAAGCAGTGCGGTTTATCTTAAAGGGAGCTACCGTTTTCATTGCAGTTATTCCGTACCAGATTTGTTAGATCTTTTTTGGGCATTTAAAGTTTGTCTGGTCTCCCAATAAAAATATGGAGATTCATTTTAACAAAAGCTACTATTTTCCGGGTCGTGATTAAGGGCGTTCATATAGTAAAATAATTTCGGAGCATTGAAGCCTTGTCTTCTCGCCTTTTACTGTAATTCTGGTGTTACTGTAATAATGGTGTTACTGTAATTATGGTGATACTGTAATTCTAGTGTTACTGTAATTCTGGTTTTACAGAGGACTGTATAGCCTATTGCAATTCTGAGTTGCGCCTACAGATAGTTTGCTTACCATCATGTGTAGCCATTGGGCAGATGTTTTTACCAATTAATGTCGGCTTACAAGTTGTTACGTACCAGAATTTGTCCTTACTTTGCTGTAAAAGGAGTGGACTATTATGAGTTCTTAAGATTAGTTTTGAGTCTGTTGTAGTTGACCTTGTATGGGATTCGCCCACATAATAGTATGGTCGTGCATGGCAGTTCTGCACCATCGATCTTGTCTGTTGCATTATCACCGCCTAAGCGGGGTATGAATCGTATTTATATAGCTTAGTCTTATTCTAAACTTACGTCACCAACGGGCGTAACGCATTTGTTGTGTGTTTACTTCTTGTTTGCTGTGAATTTTAATAGCATTTTTTAAATTCTATATTCAAAGTCACCTTAAAGAATTTTGAAGTCTATAAAAAAGGTAATTTTTGATAATTGCAAAAGTATTATAAACAAAAGGTAGGTTTAGGTAATATGGGAAAGTTTTTCTTGTTAAGAATTCGGTAAAATTTTAGTTTTTTCGAAAAATTATGGGCAAAAGAATTTGTGTTAATGTTCTACTGAATAAAATGGCGTTGGTGTTGTCAACGGCGAATGCTCTTCATTCTTGTCTGGCCCAGTCGCAACATTCAACAGCGAATTAGGCTGGTTGAAGGGTCCGCAAGACACCCTAATATCCATGCTGTGCTGACAGTAAAGTTGAGTAGTTGAGCATAATGATAAGGCCTGTGGCCTCGGGATACTCATAATATATTAATATTTTTGTCTCTACATACTTTGCTTGTACTTTTTGTCTATTTTTTAATTCATCTACTTACACTAATTAAATGTCGCCACGTAGTGCAGTGCTGTTACTTATGAGTCTGTAGGATCGTTTCTGTGTACGTCAACTCTTCTAGTTTTCTGAATATGGTGTGTGTGAATATTATCCTTATTGAATGTTCAATAGTCCCACTACTGAGTTCACCACTTGTTGCGTTCCTGGTTACAACATCTAACGGATTTATTTCTTCCTTTACGATAAATGAATGTAAATGGACAGAATTCATTGTGTACGTCACTAGTCTTGAGTAACACTGGAAGTTTCGCTCGACACTTCCGAACCAGAAACTACAATTACTAATGGTTGATTAAAAAAATGTGACTCTTGTAACCATTAGGCACCATGTAATATCAGAAACTATCATTAGTTGCGTGTATGAAATATTAATTTTCTTGAGGTGTAGAATCAAATCACTAAATTAGAGAGGACAGCAATGGAGTTTTAAGCGAATCGTTGCCCGCTTTAGTTCCTCGCACGTTTCAGTCGATGTTCAGTTTGATCGTCCTCTGTTTTCACCTCTTTTCTGTCGTAAGCATTCAAGCGAATGACGCGCTTTCACTCACAGCTGTATTATAATGTTATATGGCTGTTTCATTTCCGTTAGGTCAGGAAAAAGGCATTTATGTAAAAATACAACTGCAATAAGCACCAATGCAGACAGGCGAAATGGACTACGTGTGTAATTTGTTAGACAGTTGGTCGGGAACCAAATGAACTCACTATTATTTGTTATTTGTCATGATGAAGAAGGATATCCTATGTACTGAAAGTTATGGCAGTCTGTGTATAATATTTCTGTGGGCGATGGACATTTAAAAAGATAACATTCTCAAATATTTGTCTAAATGCAGTCATACATATAAAGAGAGAGAAATAATCGTACATCTTTGATAGAGATTATTAATTTCATTTTATTATTTGTTTAAATGGAGTTCAGTGATATTAAAGCTTCCATGACATTCTTTTACAAGGGTCCTTTTAAAGTTTCATTTTATTAATTCATTTAATAATTCATTCACTTTAAATATCTGTGAGGCGGTGTCCCCATTCACTTTTCAGACAAACAAGAGATTTAGTCCTGTTTTTCTCTGCCAGCTCTTCCAGCACTGTCTCTGATGACGATGCATCAGTGAGATGTCCTTCTGTACTTGGTTACCCATGAATATGTACACTGGCTAGTGAGCCGGTATCCCAATCCACTTTGCAGACATGCAAGAGTCCCAGTCATGACATTCTCCATCCAGCAGCACGAACCCCCTGTCCAATAATGAGGCATCGGTGATATGCCCTCCTCATACACTGTTCTAAGTTCCTCATCAATATGTTCACTGGCTTGTAGAAAAGCTGTTGTCACCATCCACTTTGCAGTCACCCAAGAGTCTTAGTCGTGACATTCTCTGGCCAGTATCTCTAACACATCCCCAACGTTGACACATTGTTGGGATATCCACTGTAATCAGTTCCTCACGAACATGTATATTGGTTAGTGAGTCAGTATCCCTGTCCATTTTGCACACGCACCACAGTTTTTGCACTGACTGTTTTTCACCCAGCACCTCCAACACCCTCTCTGACGACGATGAACTGGTGGGATGTCCTCGCCACGAATACGTTTAGTGGGTAGTGAGGCGGTGAGCCCGGCCACCAGGTGGACGCACAACGGTCTTCTCCCCGACTCTCTCCGCCCAGCACCTCCGACACCCTCTCCGGCGGCGAGGGATCGGCGGGATGTCCTCGTCACACTCCACCGCAGGCGGCTCATGGATCTCGGCAGTCGTCACAACCATCCAGCCATCGTTCACCTGCACACAAAAGCAATTCTTCCCTTTAAAATTCATAAGACTTTCTTTACGCAACAACAGTATCAATAATTCCATACTGTGACTCGAATGGACAAAGCGTACATTAAAAGAGAACATCTTTCTATTTTTGTGTGTGATCGAAAGAAAGGGAAGAGTCTTCAAGCTAAATCATTAACGGTGACAATGATCATACTTATTATCTTCCAGTATTAACAAAACTTGTGCCATTTTGTATTGGTCTGAGAAAAGGGTATGTTGTATGTAATCTAACTTATCCCTTAGTAGCGAGTTATCAATGAAGATGTGTCTTTAGTACCGCCTTACCTTCCCGATGACTTTGCCGCAGGCTACATCAATGGCAGCAGGCGGTGGCCGGGACTTCTCCGCCTGCGCTGCCAGCAGAACCAACTCGTCCACGTCTGAGCGCAGCCGCCAACGCGCGGCGCTCATCCTCTGTGGAAGATTTGTTTCCACCGTCACAATTCATTCATTTGTTGATTTTCAGTTTTATTTTCTAACTTTTATGTAACATCTAACATTTAGTGGGCGTTTACTCACAGCATAAATTAAATTAATCTCGTATTAGTGTATTAAATTCAGCAGCCTTGCAACATTTAGAAATTAGACAAAAAGGTCCTAGTTTTGGCAGCACATACTTGGATTGTTTTCCGGATAGTCATAAGGTGACAATACGACTGTATTTTACCTTGGGTCTGGATCGTTAATGTGTAGTACTTAGAATAGGGATTCAAGAAAACTGCATATAAATTATCTTCACTTAAATCTCTCGGGCTGATAATCCGTGGTCGATGTATAAAACTCTCTACTGACGTTTCGTCTTTGACTGCGACAGATATCCTCCGAGGATGTCTCTAGCAGTCGGAGACGAAACGTCAGGGGAGAGTTTTATAAATCGACCACGGCCTACCAGACCAGTGGTTTTAAGTGAAGACAATACAGGCCGTGAAAGCTTACACTGTATCCATATAAATTTGTTTAACAAGCTAAAACGATGTGGTCCCACCTCTCTAAAAAGTAACTAGAATGTTTAAGTCGTTGAACGTGGCCCCTACTGAAATCCTCCTGTGACGGCAACACGTAGTGAAAAAGTCTCTCATAAATGGTCTCTAGAAAATCCAATTAATTTCAGAACTTCTATCGTCTTAACACAAGAACCAGCCAAGTACGAGCTGTACAAATAGTCACATAAACTACCTCCAACTGGTACCTAACATCTCACACTCATAACATCCGCCATAAGCAAAACAGAATAAGCCAATGGATCCACTCACTGCTTTGGGACCTCTAAATACCGAGCACGTGTACGCACATGCATTTACAACGGTCGACTTAAAAACCTGCATGTGGCTAAGCCGGCCCTAAAATCATCGCCTAGTCAGTTTGTCCAAGTGTCAGCTAACGAATCATCATGATGCATAAGTGAGATCTGATACAGTTCTTGCATTAATTTTATCTGAATTTAGAGAGAATCTTCAGTAGTGATAAATGCTGTACTAGCAGGAGTTGCACGTAGTGTAAACTACGTTGTTACCGATTTTGGAACCAACAGCAACCAATTTATTAAGACATTTCTCCACATTCTGTCAATTCTTGTGCGGCTCTTGTGATATCGAATAGTTCCATCTAATATTCAAAGTCAGTAACTTAAGTGATTTCTATCTTTTAATGTCCTGCGTAACGTACTTTTTTATTTAAAGTACTTTCTTCCTGTACAAAGTACAATTTTGAGCGAGACAGCGGCTACAGAGTTCCTACGAAACAGATGTACTCGTCTAGAAAGCCGAACCATATTTCGTTTCATTAGCGCTAGAAGCACGTTTAACCAAGGAACAAAGGAATAGTTGTTATTCTATGTTGGCCTATTTATAACTAAGAGTAGCCTTGATAGATTTACTAAATGCAAAAGGCCTTACAGTAACCAGAGGTGTAAAGTAATTATCTTAGTAAACGTGGGTGCACATAAGAGTCATTACTGTTTTTCCAATAAATCTCGGTGGTCCTCACCTCTGGCTTTCCAATTAAATCGACGTCTATCAGGTCTCCGTAAAAGTCTTCCTCTGCCTCCCGCCGAGACCGGAGGCAGAACACGCCCAAAAGCCTTCGGAACATCTGCGAAGAAAAAAATAGATATCACGTCACGTACTGATCATATGGAATTACAGCGTGTCCATTGTGGATTGTTGGACAGTCAGAACGATTGGAATGAGAACAGGGAGAGGTTTCTACGAAGATTTTTTACTAATCAGTATTCAAGTAGATGAAACGTACAGAAACGTCGAAATGTCTGATAATGGAGTGTTTGTAGGAAATTGAAATATTAGCTCATGAATGATTTACAAATTCTGACCAAGGTAACGGTTTTAGTTAGTTCAATAATACATGTAGACCCAACATATTCTAAGAACCAAATCGATGATTCAAGCCTAGTCGGGATGTGGGGACTTACAGTGACAATTAAAACAGGTACACAGTTTTCGAAAAAGTGTTATGATACGTGATGTAAAGAGTGAGGGCCTTCGCTTTTCCGTTTCTTTCTCTGTTCTTCACGTCAACCGATGAAACAAGGACAAACAACGGTTCACACTAGTTACTGTTGCCTGACTTATTTGCGCACTCTGCACAAATTTCCACTAATTCTTTGCCCTGCCATTTTAAAGCCACTTCGACATGTAAAGAGGCTACCACCAATTTGCCCGTAAATGGCACCAAAAGAGTACGAGGTACTTGTGGTAAATGGCCAAATGGCCAGCATGTGGAAGATACCTTGATCTATCGACAAGAAGGAATAGTTGAGTGAGGTACCATTGAGTTATTTGCGCTTTATATGGCTTTAAATGAGTTAAAATTACCGTTCAGCAAAGTCCAGAGATTTCCATAAGTTGTTCTAAAGCCACTTGCTGAGGGGAAAGATGAAATAACTCTTCTGAGAAGAACATGTCGACTTGCTGCCACGTCGTTGCCCAATTCGGCCGCTGACGAAATTGTAAACTCAGTTTCCCTTTCTGTTGTCCAGTACGTAAACAAGTAGACTTGAGTTACTACCAACTCTAAATATTCTCATAACCAGGTGGTAATTGTTTAAGACTGTAAGCGTCGTATGCTCACTAGTAACTGAGCTGCTTAACTTTGTTTGTTTCTGAAGCTAGAAAAACCACCTCCATTTGGAGGTGGAGTAGCAGCTAGTGCAATAATATTAACGTCTCATGCAGTCATTGTTTCACTTGGAACGGAATGAGAAGTGCTGACGTTTAGCAGCAAGTGTCTTTCGATTACTCCATCCACACTGAAAGAAGTGGTTAAATTAGTTTCACGTGGAATGCATTAGACAGCATGCGTTGCTCACATTAGCAGCTAGGTGAAACTTAACATGCTCCCCTTGAAATTGCTTCAAAACGCATCTCGTTTTTAACGGTTTGTGTCCTTAGCAGCTTCCATTGAATGATAGGTGATTCACAGCTACGGCTACGAAAAGCTCTCAAACGTAACATTCAGTCTCATAGGAACGCACGCGCAGATTCACCCGAACTTGCGATGCTGATGTACACCTAACTCGCAATGGTGGATAAGTGCCGAAAAGAATAAGAAAAGAAGAAAGAAAAAGAGAGAGAGAGAGAGAGTGATCGATCCACCTTTATTTCCTACAAACTTGGAAGTAGCTACCTCTATTTGGAAAGGACACTCCCAGAGTAGAATTGCTAGTCGGACACTAGACCCTTTGTTCTGACTAATAAAACGCAGCACGATATACTGTTTTTAGAATATTCCACAGAAAATACCTTAGCACCCAATATCCGAATGGAGTGTAATAGGACGTCTAATAATCTCTGTATACACACATGATTTATCACGAGATATCTAGGGGAATGCAATAAATTACTTGACAAAGAAAATAACCTGGAATATACCACATGTTGTGATCATACCAATTTTATAAATCGATTGAAAAATTTAACACATTCACAAGAGAAATAAGCAAAAAATAATTATTTAAATAAAAGTGAATTTTGAATTTACCACATTATTAAATAGGACTAAAAAGTGTAAAATAATTTCTCACAGTCCCATACATAATCTTATCCTTATAAAAATGCTGCTGAAAATTTGTGATTGTTAACTTTTAGTATCCGTGGTAGTTCTTGTAAGGTTAAAAACGAAAACCTTGGACCACTTGTAATATAGCTTGTACATCTACATCTACATTCATACTCCGCAAGCCACCCAACGGTGTGTGGCGGAGGGCACTTTACGTGCCACTGTCATTACCTCCCTTTCCTGTCCCAGTCGCGTATGGTTCGCGGGAAGAACGACTGTCTGAAAGCCTCCGTGCGCGCTCTAATCTCTCTAATTTTACATTCGTGATCTCCTCGGGAGGTATAAGTAGGGGGAAGCAATATACTCGATACCTCATCCAGAAACGCACCCTCTCGAAACCTGGCGAGCAAGCTTCACCGCGATGCAGAGCGCCTCTCTTGCAGAGTCTGCCACTTGAGATTATTAAACATCTCCGTAACGCTATCACGGTTACCAAATAACCCTGTGACGAAACGCGCCGCTCTTCTTTGGATCTTCTCTATCTCCTCCGTCAACCCGATCTGGTACGGATCCCACACTGATGAGCAATGCTCAAGTATAGGTCGAACGAGTGTTTTGTAAGCCACCTCCTTTGTTGATGGACTACATTTTCTAAGCACTCTCCCAATGAATCTCAACCTGGTACCCGCCTTACCAACAATTAATTTTATATGATCATTCCACTTCAAATCGTTCCGCACGCATACTCCCAGATATTTTACAGAAGTAACTGCTACCAGTGTTTGTTCCGCTATCATATAATCATACAATAAAGGATCCTTCTTTCTATGAATTCGCAATACATTACATTTGTCTATGTTAAGGGACAGTTGCCACTCCCTGCACCAAGTGCCTATCCGCTGCAGATCTTCCTGCATTTCGCTACAATTTTCTAATGCTGCAACTTCTCTGTATACTACAGCATCATCCGCGAAAAGCCGCATTGAACTTCCGACACTATCTACTAGGTCATTTATATATATTGTGAAAAGCAATGGTCCCATAACACTTCCCTGTGGCACGTCAGAGGTTACCTTAACGTCTGTAGACGTCTCTCCATTGATAACAACATGCTGTGTTCTGTTTGCTAAAAAATCTTCAATCCAGCCACACAGCTGGTCTGATATTCCGTAGGCTCTTACTTTGTTTATCAGGCGACAGTGCGGAACTGTATCGAACGCCTTCCGGAAGTCAAGAGAAATAGCATCTACCTGGGAGCCTGTATCTAATATTTTCTGGGTCTCATGAACAAATAACGCGAGTTAGGTCTCACACGATCTCTGTTTCCGGAATCCATGTTGATTCCTACATAGTAGATTCTGGGTTTCCAAACACGACATGATACTCGAGCAAAAAACATGTTCTAAAATTCTACAACAGATCGACGTCAGAGATATAGGTCTATAGTTTCGCGCATCTGCTCGACGACCCTTCCTGAAGACTGGGACTACCTGTGCTCTTTTCCAATCATTTGGAACCCTCCGTTCCTCTAGAGACTTGCGGTACACGGCTGTTAGAAGGGGGGCAAGTTCTTTCGCGTACTCTGTGTAGAATCGAATTGGTATCCCGTCAGGTCCAGTGGACTTTCCTCTGTTGAGTGATTCCAGTTGCTTTTCTATTCCTTGGACACTTATTTCGATGTCAGCCATTTTTTCGTTTGTGCGAGGATTTAGAGAAGGAACTGCAGTGCGGTCTTCCTCTGTGAAACAGCTTTGGAAAAAGGTGTTTAGTATTTCAGCTTTACGCGTGTCATCCTCTGTTTCAATGCCATCATCATCCCGGAGTGTCTGGATATGCTGTTTCGAGCCACTTACTGATTTAACGTAAGACCAGAACTTCCTAGGATTTTCTGTCAAGTCTGTACATAGAATTTTACTTTCGAATTCACTGAACGCTTCTCGCATAGCCCTCCTTACGCTAACTTTGACATCGCTTAGCTTCTGTTTGTCTGAGAGGTTTTGGCTGCGTTTAAACTTGGAGTGAAGCTCTCTTTGCTTTCGCAGTAGTTTCCTAACTTTGTTGTTGTACCACGGTGGGTTTTTCCCGTCCCTCACAGTTTTACTCGGCACGTACCTGTCTAAAACGCATTTTACGATTGCCTTGAACTTTTTCCATAAACACTCAACATTATCAGTGTCGGAACAGAAATTTTCGTTTTGATCTGTTAGGTGGTCTGAAATCTGCCTTCTATTACTCTTGCTAAACACATAAACCTTCCTCCCTTTTTTTATATTCCTATTAACTTCCATATTCAGGGATGCTACAACGGCCTTATGATCACTGATTCCCTGTTCTGCACTTACAGAGTCGAGAAGTTCGGGTCTGTTTGTTATCAGTAGGTCCAAGATGTTATCTCCACGAGTTGGTTCTCTGTCAGTCAGCAGATGAATTGTTCATGCATCAGTTATGTTTTGCGTGTGCCCCACGATTTTCGTTTTAAATATTTCAACTATTTTCATAGACATAAAAAATTCGTAATCACAACTTTCCAAGGCTCTCTACATGCTGTTCGTAGTCTGTATGGAGCTATGATAAATCGTTTTATACCTTTTAGTCGGATTTAAAAATGTGCTAAACGAAAAAGTAATTTTTCCTTTCATAGTTATTTTCTGTTTCTTACTCTTCGGTGGGCGAAATTTTTTCAGTCGATTTCATACATTTTGGTGAGATTAGAACGGAGTCTATGATATATTTCAGGATTATTGTAGTTTATGTTCACCTTACTTGCAAAACCTGTTGTTTTCTCCTACGTTTACCTTAGGTGATCCTCCCACGGAGGATTACCACTTACCGTTCCCACGGGCCATTCGCGACTGGATCAGAAAAAGGGGCAGATGGCAGTGGTATATAAAGTACCCTCCTCCACACACCAGACGAGATAGTGAGCTAATATTGCTTTGCCAGACATGTCTGAGCAATGCTGGAAGTTTCAAGACTCTAGGTCACCTTTAAGTTAATTTAGAATCAATTGCGAAATCTGTACCGAAGAGATTGACAGATAAGGAAGCGATGTAACAGGAACGTTATATGGAGGAACGGATATGGAGGGGCATGTGGTCAGCACACCGCTCTCCCGGACGTATGTCAGTTTACGAGACCGGAGCCGCTGCTTTGTTCAAGTGACTCTGAGCACTATGGGACTTACTTTTGAGGTCATCAGTCCCCTAGAACTGAGAACTACTTAAACCTAACTAAACTAAGGACATCACACACGCCCATGCCTGAGGTGGATTCGAACTAGCGACCGTAGCGTTCGCGCGGTTCCAGACTGCAGCGCATACAACCACTCGGCTACAACGGCCGGCGAGCCGCTGCTTCTTATTCAAGTATCTCCTTAGTTTGCCTCACAAGTGCTGAGTGCATCTCGCTTGCCAACAGCGCTCTGCAGACCAGGTGGTCACCCATCCAAGTGCTAGACCAGCTCGACAGCAGTATACTTCGGTGATCCGACGGGAACCGGTGTAACCACAGCGACAAGGCCGCTGGCAAGTATAGGAGTCAGAAACTGCCTAAGATATGACAACTATGTATTGCTGGAGTCCAGAAGTATGCCTGCGTGCAACGTGGATCTTATTAGCTAAAGAAACGTCTTGCTGTATTGAGGTACTTACGAAGAAAATGTATCACAGAGGATGAAGTTTCCTTTCTGCAACGAAAAGGTTGTAAATGTATGGGATAGAGAGACAAACAGGGAGAGTGTGCGTGTGCGTGACAGAGATAGAGACAGAAAGAGAGGAGGAGGGAGTGAGAGAGAGAGAGAGGGAGGAAGGGAGAGAAAGAAACTGACTGAAGCCTTTAAGTGTGCTCAGAGACGTGGTCGGTGGTTCAAATGATTGCTGGTTTGCCCCAGAAAGCCCAAGCTCAGATTGCTAGTCAGTGCTTAACAGCTGACTTCAGCTTCACTGGAAACTGGATTGCTGTCAACTTACTACAGTAGGCTAAGATGAACAGTACTGAAACATACTCCCGCCATCTTTTGCTGTTAAAGTCTGTTTTCTTACACACTAAATAAACTTGTAATTTATTCTTAATCTCTAATTTTATGAGGCGATATTTCCTGATGCACGCTATAACACTACGGAAAAATCTCATTTAGCCTGCTCAAATCATTTTGTGTGGGAAATTAAGTTTAAGATCCATGGAGCATAGAAAGTACTGCTATGACTTAGTCAACATCATCTTTCTCTTCTCTGTCGTTTGTTTTTGCAGAGCATTTCTAATTGTTCAACACATTGCGTTCAATTTTGGGACGTAGTTTTTAATTTCATTACTGAATTCTCGTCATTTGAGCATCTGCTTATAGCAGAGTATTAAAACATTTCTAACTTTTGATCTTTATGCCGTCTTGTTCCTGACGCTGCTTTTCCAAGCATTGACTAGGTCACCCACGTAGTAGTTGAAAAGAGCTGGAGACAGGTTACATACTTGTCTAATTCTCTGTTTCATTGCTACTTCTTTACACAAGTTCTTTATTCTGGGTCATAATTTTTGTCTCTTTGTAACAGCTTCAAAAGAGTTGATTAGATGCACCGGGTAGCCTTTTTCTTTTTTTTGCAGGATCTGACACATCACTCGTCTATTGCCTTTTTCAAAAGCATTTTCATAATCTACAAACATTATAGCATTTCTAATTAAATTCTTTCATCTTCTTTAACTGTTGCCTTACCCCAAAATATACTGTCGATAAAGGATAGTTCTTTTCTAAAGCAAAAAAGCGCGTGCAACAGTACCCGCTGTTAAATAAAATAATAAATAGCTACTGGCGCACCTCCTATGTTGTAGGTCGAAGCACGTGAAACTCTTTTGTTCCTGACGTTTCTTCCAAATTGTGTTGGACAACTATTAAGGGGTTCGTGGTTCCGCGACTTTTCGCGACTGACTACTTGTGTCTGCAAGCCTCAGCTTCAGCAACAGCTAAACCGACAGATTCAGCAACAGCTAAACCGACTGGACGTGGAAGTAACCATTACATGAACAATATTTTTGTTTCTTCGTTAGCTGCTTATACACAACAATCAAATATCATTTATTTACGCTACAGAGCAGACGTGTATGTAGAACGTCTGGAAAAATAGGGTCATGGGGACGGGATGTAGGCAACTCATATTAATTTCTAGAATGACAGACTTCACGATTCATGCCACTACACAGCAACCAATAACTGTGATGCATTTCCTCAAACTTATTCTGAATTTTTCTTTCTGTCTAGCTGGCGATACAGGGTATCAATTTCTGCATAGGGAGGCAAAGCTGCCCCATCTTCTTCTCGCAGGATACACCCATGTTCCAGACCAGCAAAAATTAATTGTGTACATATATTTGCTGCTGGTGAATCACGCAGAACAAAATAAAGAACCTTATTGAGCAACACTATATGCAGTACGTAACATGATATAGTATTCTAATATATCCTAGAACAACGTCGCCAGCTAGCCACTGAATTCACTTGATAATGGAAACTAAAAACTATTGGTATTCACCGAATGCGAAATATTCAGCTGGGTACATCAGTTACCGAAACCATGTCCGACAACAATGTAAAACTATTCTCGAAGGATGAACATCAAATCTGATCACCGGAAAGGATCGTTTCCTTCGGTAAAACGCATCTGGTCGAAAAACATCTGAATAAAGATGGATACGAACGATTTGAAATGTGAGGCCACAGCGATCAGCAGCATTAGTTTACACTCGACGTCAACAGCAAATGATGTTAGTGTGGATAAGAGATGACGGAGACAAGATATTGGCTCCTCACTTACTGTTTCGTATAGTGTCCCACTAAACGCTATCTTACTACGTTTTCCTATCTAAAGACGGTCCTCAAAAAACAGTTCAAATACTCAGTCAATGGCCTTTCCTCACCAAGGAGAAGCACTACAGCACGAAGAATAGCACTACGAAAATCACACAAGCACAGACAATATGTTTACGCCACACGATTCGCCATCGCAATGTTGCCTCTCATCTGCCCCCTCGTGTTATGCGATATTTCATTGTTGACAAAATCGTCTGAGACCCACACTAAAACACAAAGATATTTCCTGACTTTACTGCAGCGCTTTACTAGCCATAGGTAATACGTGGCTTATCTGCCTTTGTAATCTTCATCAATGATAATGTTAGTATCGAATTAAACATTTCAAAATCAGATTCATTATTTCCCTACTAAGCAAGGTAAAAGAATAATGTGCATTTGAAAATGTCCCAAATCGAAGCTAATGTGCAGATAGAAGTCTCTATAATTGAGTGCAGCCGCACAAAGTACCTGCAGATACCAACAGAATTGTGTAATAAATTTGCTTTCAAAGGAAGACGTCGACCTACACGACTACAACATATCTTTTTGACAGACCGATACCTTAGATATTTTTTTTATATGCGGTGAAATAAGTGTGGTAAGTACTTGTAAATATGAAAAGATACGAAACAGTCACGTCTTGTGAAGTTTCAGTAAGACTGAACTTATAGTTGTACTAAATACGTTTGCATCAGACATTTCCCAAGAACTTCTGAGATTTATGAACCGACGCACTGAGTGGGTCTGTGGGTCATCAGGATATGCAGATACGTCCTTTCAGACATTGAATAAAACTAGGACGGAATAGAGTAACCGTCGAAAGAAACTAAAAAACCAAAGCGATGGTGTCAAGGAGCCACCGTAGTTTGCAAGGAAGACACATTCAAACTACGGTGAATTAATTATGGAGGAATGAACGCAGAAGGTGAAGCTGTGTTTCGAAATAGAATGAAAATGCGCATACTGTAGCAAATACTGGTTCCCTGAGAGAATTAGGACCCTTACTAAAGAACGTGTACACACATGTTTGAACACTTACAACGTGATGGTACGAAAGTGTTACAGACATGAGACAGTGCAGCCAGGTCCCAGGTCAGTTACGTTCATGAAATTTGCTCAAACTGGGTGCAGAGTTAGTCATAACACGAGGGAGATATTCGATACAAATTAACTGAAATGTCGAATACTATTAATGCACCCAAAAGTAAGACTTAAACAATAAATGGTGCATACTTTGAACATAATGTTAGAAAAACTATTAATTTGTGGACGCGTAATCACAAGATATTATCAATACAACAGTACCCGTATGTAATGTAATTATCAGCATTCAGAATCCAAAAATACGTATTTAGTGGTAAGAAGCAGTAAACAACAACTCCTTTCCGCTGCAACACGACATGTAAACAGTAGACACCTTAAGTAATTCCCTTACATATCTGCACCATATTCTTGCAGTAAAACCATAAGGAAGACACACCGAGTTCATCGAAGCACGTCTAAAAACATTCTGAAACAAATTACCCACAGTTTCTTGCAAACATAAAAGATCTCAGGTAAATCCTGATTTCTTGAAAATGTGCAAAAATTCTATAATAGGAACACGTTTCTTAAGCACGATTTCTACTGGAACAGAATGTGATGTGCGCCAGCAGACAATGAACATTATTTTACTTGCATGTGATTTGGTAGCAGTTGGGACTTTTTGAACCTCTCCTGCTCTTACGTTGCATTGTGAGGGTTGCAGTGTTTTTCGTTTTTGTTTCCTTTGCTCTTTACCACTTGGCTACTGACGTCCGACCGATGTTTGCTCATCTTCGCTTTGCTTCATTGACCACTCAGTTACCAACTTCACAACGCCACCTATGCGCTCGGTTCACTGTAGCTGTTACTATAATTGTATTTGTGCACAAAAGAAGCAAAAGAGGCTAGATAACCTAGATACACAGACAGACCCTTTAAAGGAGATCACATCCTCGTCCTTTTTATGGGAACTTGAGGGACATGCTACACTTGCAAGGAGTATGAAAATGTAAAATGAAGCAACAAGTCTTAAATCTGTGTACTGCTGACATATTCATACCCAGATATATGACTTTTGGCGACAGGGCCCGTATTAGTTGAATAAATGCCTAACTGCATTAGCGTCAGCGGGAAAGAGTGTAAGACCGAGGACGAAGTTTTCATTCTGCATCGAAATGTAAGTGTATGAGACAGAGAGAGATAGAGAGAGAGATTCAGATAGACAGCCAGCAAGCGACCTAATACAACCATCGTTAAAAGTGGCGGCTTTTAGTGTAATGACTCGTGACATAGTAGGGTAGAGAGAGAATGGGCAATCGGCTGGCCGCGCTTCAGTTTGCAGACTAACGAAGGGGGAGGAGTTTGACCACATGTCAGCGGCCTCCGTTCCCTCACGTGTGTACCATCCGCCCACACTCCTCCACCCTGTTATAGTAACAGAACGTAATTTATCCCTTAACAACGTTATATTGCACTTTGACGAGCGACATCCATTTAATAAGTTCCTTTATCCCCTACGTTCAACAATAAAAATTAATTTTACAACGCCAAATATTATTTTCAATAATCTACGATTTTTCCAACCGCTGCAACACTAAGAATATATCTTCTCCAGAGAATTGAACAGGACAATCTTCTTAGGTAACTTTGTGCAGCTTAACTGAACACTGGATTGCATTTTTTCTCAAAGCAGTCCGCCTGTCTGGACCATTAGTATAATATTCATGTCAGCCCCTGTTCCTACTAAGCAAAAATTATCAACTATAACAATTATTTTCTTGATTCGACTTATGTGTTTTTCGTTGGCTGGGCTAGGAACAATATACATAATCTTGATAATAAATAGAAGATGTAAGAAATAACATGATTCACTATGCTAATACGATGAAGAATAAAGTCGGCACAAAGTCAATAAATCATCTCGAAAATGAAAATAAAAAAATTCCGGAATTTAAAGAATGTAAAGAACTCAGCAGGCTACATGAGTTACCGAAATCATGCTCACGATTTAGTGAAAGTACTCTTGTAAATTGAATCTCAAGTTGCATAGGAAAGGATTTCTTTTGTCTTCCTCGTTAGAATGTAGCTGGTGTGATTAAACATGCAAAGTGAAACCAAGTACAAGCGATCTGATGCGTGAGCTACAGCGTTCAGCAGCAGTAGATTTCAGTAACATCAACATCAAAGAATTTTAGCGTGGATAAGAGATGACCGAGAGAAGATGTTGACTGATCACTTACGGTTCCGTATTGCGTCAATCCAACGCTGGCTTTGTAAGTTCTTTTGTCGGAAGACCCTTCTCGACAAGCTCTTCAGATATTCAAGTAATGAACTTGTCTCACCAAAAAGAAGCTCTAGAGCACAAATAACAGCACTACGAAAATCACGTAAGCACAGTCAATATGTTTACGCAACACGATTCGCAATCGCAATGTTGCTATGCAACTGTCCACCTAATGTTGTGTGACATTTCATTGTTCACAAATTCCTCTGGGACCTACGTCAAATAGCGACGATTACTTCCGACAGTATCCAGACAGTTTACTGACCATACGTATAATACGTGACTGATCCACCAAGCCGACAAATTCCCAAATCAACTGCAATTCAGAACTGCATATATTATAAGCTATGAAATTTGTCACTTTCCTTGGTGACCACGTTAGATTCAGCTTTAAACTTACACCCTCAAATTTTTCGTTGCCTATTAAGCGAGGTAAAGGAATAGCATTTACTGAAAATATTAATTTTAAATTAACAACAGCCTCCGTTGCACTGTTTACCTAGATTTACCTAGATTTAAATTGGGATAACACAACCTTGTTCAGAATAAAACGAACTACGATTTGTCCATAATGGACAATGTCAAAAACTAAAAACTATTAATAGTAATACATCGTTTATATTGCAATAACTTATCTGGGAAACAGTCTTGGCCCCACATCGCGATCGCAGTACGGCAACAACGGATAAGTTATTGCAATATGACGATGTATTACTGTATTATAGTTTTTAGTTCTTGACGTTGTCCATTACGGACGAATCGTAGTTCCTTTTATTCTGAAGTAGATTGGGTTATCCCAACTGAAACCTAGGTAAATCTAGGAAAACATTGCATCTGAGGTTGTTGTTAATTTAACATAAATATTTATACAGTTGCTGACAGGGCCGAGAAATGTTGAGAATATTGAAAATATCCAAAAATGAGCCTAATATGCTGGCAGAAGCCGATAATTTTTCGATCAGCTACCCGTTGGTGCCTGGAGAACTGTGTAGTAAATTTGGTTTAAAAACAAGCAGTTGACTTACACTTATAGTTATTTCTTCGATGTTTACAACGCGTCTCTTTGGCCACAGGAGTACATGAAATCATTTTTTAATGTACTGTGAAATGATAGTGGCAACCATTTATGAACGCGAACGTATCCGAATATTCACTTCTTTTCAAGTTTGAATAACATTGGGAAAGCAGCTGAGAGAAATGTGTTTGCAGTAGACATTTAACACGAAATTTTGACATTTATAAGCCGACGCCCTTAGTGCGTCTATGGTTCGCTGCGATGTGCAGATGACCCTTTCTTAAAGCCTGAATAAAATTAAAATGGAGTCCGAATACGATGAGCGTCGAAAGAAATTGTGAAATAAGATGCAATGATTTCAAGAGGTAATTATATTTCTCAAAGACGACACATGTAATACAATGACAGACGTGCAGAAGGTTCAGCTGCGTTTCGAAACAAAATCGTAATGCGTGTGAGGCAGTAAATATTGCGTCGCCTGAGAGCATTAAGGTCCTTACTAAAGAACATGTTCACACATGTTTGTATGTTTAGAACATGAAATATTGTGTGATGATACGAAATTCTCAGAGACGTGAGGATTTCTGCACTATTCGTAGGTCAGTTACGTAAACCAAATTTTCGGAAACGAGGGACAAAGAGGTGTTAATTTATTAACAACGCCAACCAAATATTTGATCTATATTAATGGAAATTTCGAATATTATTCGTGCATCCAGAGGTCAGACATAATCAGTTAATAGAGAATACTTTCGAACATAAGGTCAAAAAACCTAAAAATCTGTGACACGTAATCACAGATATTAGCTATACAGTAGTGAACAAATTATGTAACTAACAACTTTCAGAATCCAAAAATACTTATTTAGAAGTTAGAAGCAATAAACATTAACTCATTTTCGCTGCCACACAACAGATGAATAGTGGAGTCCTTAATTCCCTTACGTATCTGCACCATTTCCTTGTAATAAAACTTAAGGAAGACTCATCGAGGTCACCGATGCGCTTCCTAAAACACAATCTAAACAAATTAGCCATACAATATTTTCCATAGCTTCCTGCAAACACTAAAGATTTCACGATAGCCCTGATTCCTTCAAAATTGACAAAACATTACAACAGAAACTAGTTTTTTGTATATAGATTCTACTCGAACAAAATGTGATGTGCGCGAACAGACACAGAACATTATTTCCTTAGTACCAGGTGGATTTCATTATACTCTTTCCAGCCCCCATATTGCATTGCGAAGTTTGCAATTTGTTTCGCTTTACTTTTCGTCCTACAGTTCACTTCGCGTCATTCACTACTCAGTTACCAATTTCATAAATCAATTTAAGAGCTAGCTACAGTGTGAATGTACTTTTGTACAAAAGAGGGAAGATACTGTTGATACGCAGATAGACCGTTTAAAGGAGAAAACATCTTCGTCCACTTTATCGGAACTTGGGCGACACGCTGGAGTTGTATGTACTGTGTAAATGTAAAATGAAGTCAGATGTTTTAATGCTGTTCACTCCTGACTGATTCGAAACTAGGTATATGCCTTTTGGCGGCAAGGCCCCTTTTAGTTAAATAAATCCCTCGTCATCATTCTGCAAAGAAATGCGAGTAAGTGTATGAGAGAGAGAGGGAGAGACAGACAGACAGACAGACAGATAGAGTGCCAGAAAGCGACGTAATAAAACCGTGGTCAAATGTGGCGGTTTGCCAGGTACCGCTTCAGTTTGCAGACTAACGAAGAGGGAAGAGTTTGATCAAATACCAGACAACTTCATTCCCACACGTGTGTGCCATCCACACACCCACCACCACCCTGCTACAGAGAACTGAATAGGACAATTTTCCTAACAATTTTAATGTCGCTTACTGATTACAGAAATACAGTTTTGCTTGAAGCAACCCATTTCGATTTATTTAAGAGAAATAAAAAATTCATCTTTAACCCAACCCCCTCTCTTCCTCACCACATCCCATACCATCTCCCTCCCATACGCTCTAGCTCACATCTCGCCGGTCTGGAATTTTAAGTATAATATTCATATCAGTCCCTGCTACCACCAAGCACAAATTTTCAATATCAATTTTCCCCCGCTTTTTAAGTCTTCGTCGACTATGGACAATATAAAGAACCTTGGCAATCTCCAGAACATGTAGGACATAAAAAGTGATACATTATGGTGATATGACGCAGAATATAGCCGACACGTAGCCCCTAAACACTTTTGATGATGGACATATACACCTCCAGAATTTGAAGGATATAAAGAGTTCAGCAGATTACATCAGTTACCGAAATCATGTCCACGATTTTGTAAAACTGCTCTCATAGGCTATAGCTCAAGTCGGATCACCGGAAACATTTTCTTTTCCATTTTTCGTTAAAATGTAGCTGGTGTCATTAAACATCCAAATAAAATCAAATACAAGCGATTTCATGTGTGTGCTAAAGCACTAAGCAGCAGTAATTTAGAGTGACATTAACGGCAAAGCATGTTAGTGTGGATACGAGATGAAGAAGAGACGATGTCGATGTTCACTTACCGTTCCGTACTGCGTCACACCCAACGCTGGCTTTGGAAGTTCTTCTGTTGGAAGACTGTTCACGAAAAGCACTTCAGATATTCAGTTAATGAGCTTTTCTCACCAAGAAGACGCTCTAGAACACAACGAATAGCACAACGAAAATCACGCAAGCACAGACAATGTGTTTACGCAACACGATTCGGAATCGCAATGTTGCTACGCAACTGCCCGCCTGATGACGTAGGATATTTCATTGTTGACAAATTCCGTTGGTATCCAATCTAAAGAGCGACGACCTGTTCTGACAGTACAATAGTATCGTACAAACCATACAAAATAAGTTACTGCAAACTTCATTCTCAGTATTATTGTTTTCCCCTTAAGTAAAATTTATTAATCATCTCTCTTTGAAATGCCTCGAAATGAAGATGATGATGTGATATAAGCTGTTATAAACGAGGACAGCTGCAACCACATCTGCGAAGAATTGGGGTTATAAGTTTTTCTTAATGCCACTTAGGCCGCCCGCGGTGGCCGAGCGCTTCTAGGCGCAGCAGTCCGGAATCGTGTGACTGCTACGGTCGCAGGTTCGAATCCTGTCTCGGGCATGGATGTGTGTGATGTCCTTAGGTTTGTTAGGTTTATGTAGTTCTAAGTTCTAGGGGACATATGCTCTTAGATGTTAATTCCCATTGTGCTCAGAGCCATTTGAACCATTTGAACCAATGGCACGTAGTCCACTATCGCTATAGTTTTATTTTTCGCTGACTACAAGACGTCGTTTTGGCTTACCTTAGTGTTACAGTAGATAATTTTGTAATGAGCTGTGTAGTGATGGTGGGGGTTACTTATGAAAATGCACAAATCTGAAACATCCGCTTCTTTTGAAGTTTTGATAACACTTAATTTCTAGTTCGATGAAATAAATTCGCATCAGACATTTGCCACAACATTTTTACATTTGTTGGCCGACGCACTTAGTGCATCTGGGGTTCGTTGCGGTGTGTAGATGCTTCTTATAGATCTTGAAAAAAATCAGTATAATGTCCGAATCATTCGGGCGTCAAAAGAGACTAAGAAAAGGATGTAATGGTTTGAAGTGCCACTGTAGTTCTCAATGACGACAGTTTCAGAACAATGGAGGAGGTTCTAAGAACAAATTCAAGTAGGGTGTGAAGTTCCGGTTCAAAACAGTTTCAAAATTCGTATGCGGTAGTAAATACTGGGTCCCGAATGCGAATTACCCTCTATAGTAAAGACCATGTACACACAAAGACGATTGAAAGTTTAGAAAGTGAAACATTATGTAGTGGTATCAAGTGAGAGCATCTGCCGCTGTTGTCACCACCGTATGGCGGTTGCGTAGGTTAACCACTGCTGCCATGTTGGTGGTATTAGGAAGGAGTAGGCTCTGCACCAGCGCTGAGTACCACTTGCTCACCTCCATACAGTACAAAAATTTCACTTATTTATTTGTAAATAATAAGTTTGAAAACCAAATCTGTTTTCTAACCTTTGGCTTCAAACATGGTTCAAATGGCCCTAGGCACTATGGGACTTAACACGTGAGATCATCAGTCCACCAGACTTAGAACTACTTAAACCTAACTAATCTAAGGACATCACACAAATGCATGCTTGAGGCAGGATTCAAAACTACGACCATAGCAGCAGCGTGGTTCCGGACTCAAGAGCCTAGAAACGCTCGGCCACAGCTGCCGGCTACGCTTTGGCCATTTGCCACATAGATATTAACAGTACATTAGTTTGCTACTTGCCTTTTGTACTACGCTGCTTTGAGACATCAAAAATTTTGTGATATGTGATTCTTGATTACATTACTATACAACATTACACTTCGCAGCACTATACTACATTAATACCACACTAGATCAGATTACTCTAACCGGTCACACAAACAAGCTAGATTTTTCATTTGTCTTGATAGTAACCCCTGGCAGACTGAGGCACAGCTCAGGTTTCACAGGGACCCTGCTACTGCCACCCAAGTTGTATAGATTGGAAGGTGACTGCCAGGGAATCCTCCTCGAGGCTCATCTCCGCTCTCCTTGTGAAAGGTTGCTGTAGGTGGATGTTCTGCTATGGTGGAACTCGTCTTCACATGTGGTCTTTTCCTAGTTGTCTCTAGCCAATGTATGCTTGCAGTCCATATGCTAATACATACATCAAAAAAAGTATTGCATCACCCCGGTTCCCAGAAATCCTGAAAATAGACGTTGACTGTGGATTCCGTATCACACATATAGTCCCTTTGACCGTTCAGATATTTCACTAAACGTGCCTAAAGGTGTAAACAGCCATGCATGAGCTGCTCCCATTAGACGAAGGGTGTCCGATAGCCGATCAGATCCAGTCACTCCGCCAGGATGGAGGTACACGGCTCATGTAGTCTGTAGTTCCAACGTGCCTAGACAGTCAATACCGCTGTTTGATCGCGTCCGCATTCTTACTTTGTGCCAGGAAGTGCTGTCAACAAGGGAAGTGTCCAGGCGTGTCGGAGTGAAACAACATGATTTTGTTCAGACATGCAGGAGATACAGAGGGACAGGAGCTGTCGATGATATGCGTCGCTCAGGCCGAGCAAGGGCTACTACTGCAGTGGACGACCGCTACCTAAGGATTATGGCTCGGGGGAATCCTGACAGCAACGCCACTATGTTAAATAATGCTTTTCGTGCTGCCACAGGACGTCGTGTTACAACTCAAACTGTGCGCAATAGGCTACATGATGCACAACTTCACTCACGACGACCAACGCGAGGTTCATGTTTGCAACCACGACACCATGCAGCGTGGTACACATGGGCCCAACAACATGCCGAATAGACCGCTCAAGACTGGCATCATGTTCTCTTCACGGATGTGTGTCGCATATACCTTCAACCTGAGAATCGTCGGAGTCATGTTTGGAGGCAACCCGGTCAGGCAGAACTCCTTAGACACATTGTCCATTGACTACAGCAACGTGGAGGTTCCCTGCTGTTTTGAGGTGGATTATGTGGGGCCGACGTACGCTGTTAATGGTCATGGACGGCGATGTAACGGCTGTACGATACGTGAATGCCTTCCTCCGACTGATAGTGCAACCATAATTATGGGCAGCATATTTCCAAGGCATTCGTCTTCATGGACGACAAGTAGCGCATCCTTCGTGCACATCTTGTGAATGACATCCTTCAGAATAACGAAATCGCTTGACTAGAGTGGACAGCATGTTCTCCAGACATGAACCCTACCAAACATACCTGGGATAGACTAAAATGGGCTGTTTATGGATGACGTGATCCATCACCACTCTTAGGGATCTACGGCAATTTGCCGTTGAGGAGTGCGACAACCTGAATCAACAGTGCGTTGATGAACTTGTGGATATTATGCCACGACGAATACAGGCATGCATCAATGCAAGTGGATATGCTACTGGGTATTAGAGGTACCGGTCTATACAGAAGTCTGGACCAACACCTCTGGACGTCTCGCAATACAGTGGTACAATATGCTATGCTTGGTTTTCATGAGAAATAAAAAGGAGGGAAATAATGTTTATGTTTATTTCTAATCCCATTTTCTGTAAAGGTTCGGAACTCTGGGAATCGAAGTGACGCAATTTTTTTTTTTATGTGTGTATTTTCGCTGTCAGCAAATTCCACTTGAGCCACACCTCTTCTTTCCTTATTATGTCTTCGACTGTTCATAACCAAAGTTGCTACTATCGTAGTCTGTAACGTTTTGTCTAGTGGCACAATCTCACAGGATGTGGTCAAGTCTGACAACTGCTCCGTATTCACAAGGGTCTGTGATATCTGATTGTATTTTCTGCTTTAAAGAAGGATATGGGCCATGTCCCGTCAGGTAGTGTGTAGGTTCCTTGGTCGGGAAGAATTATGACATGTGGGTCTTTTTTATATGTTAGGTTGGAAATGTTTAGTTCTCCTTCCTGTTTTTGGCTCGTCCCAGAAATATTGCCATTTTCTATCGGTGTATGCCTTCATTTCCTTATCCGATGTGGCTCCTGTGCCCAGTATCTCCTATACTGTTCCATATTCTCCCTTTCTGAACCAATACAGTATACCTTACTTTCATGTGGCTGTGTCCAGATTAGCAAGTCTAATATCACTTGGAGTGCCTCATTCTGTATTGGTCTCTACAAAACTCTAAGGCATAGAAGCACGCCTCCCTGTGCTTTCCGTAGAGTGTGGGTGTCCTTAACTTTCTGGCTGTACGAGCCCAGACACTCAACCTGTACCTCACAACAGTGTTAGGATTCCGTTTTGGTACGTTTTTACTGCATTTAGATTCATAGGAAAATTTCTTTGGCCAGTTGTACTTATTTTGTGCAGCATTTTAATGTCTCTCGGGCAGACGATATCTACATCTGTATGAAAATCAAGCTTTTCTTCCATGTTTAAACCAAGGTACCTGTATATTACTTTTGTCTACGTGAGTTGATCATTTATTCTCACTGTGGGGTCCATCGACTTTAACGATCTTCCTAGTCCAGAGATGCCCCTTCACCAAAGACTTTGCTGATATCATCTTCCGTCAGTGCTATTGAAGAAGCTGTCCGACCGCTATCAGAGGATTCAGCAGATGAAATCAGACGTGACAGCTGCCGAATAATTAGGAAAAACAGTCCACAAATAAGTAATGTTTCCAAGGAAGAGAGATTTGCGGTATAAAAGCTGCATGAGGATGCTGACCCAGTCGTGCTGCGTGCTGATAAAGGTAATGCCACCGTCCCTTTGCTTCAGGAGGTCCACAACAAAAATATATGTGGTCAACCTAGTTCTGGTGAATACCGGAAACTTAACAAAGATCCTACCAACGAGATGACAATATGAGGTACATAAAGAGCACTATTGGTTCTCCAACGCGTTTTTCTGCCAAATGTTTAGCACCCTTTTTAAAACCAATGGTAAGAAAATGTAGACATCACATATGTAATTCTGTGAATTTAATTCCATGGATTTGATGCTATGCGTTAAATTCAGAGACATAGCAATGTCATGCTATATAGTACGGATGTGCTCGATTGTTTTGACGTGGTAACATTATATATTAAAGTACAATTAAAGGACTCTTTATCTTTTATTGGCCAACATTTTGATAAGAACATCACGACCTTGCTTGATCGTGTGCTTTTGTCATCTTATTTTCAGTTTAATGGTGAATTTTACTAGCAGATTGATGGAGTTGCCGCACGAGATGGATTAATTACATCGATTTCTTGAGCATCTGAGTTCTAGCTATGCTAGTATTATATTTACAATGGAAATAGGAAAAGATGGCTGTCAAACCTATTTCGATGTTTTCGTTCGCCCTAAAGTTGATGGCACATTAGGTCATGCGTATATCGTAAACCAAAACATACAAATCAATATCTACACGCCATTAGATGCCATCGCCATTCACGGAACATAGGTGTCTTTAAGATCTTAGTGCGTACGCGTAGATAAATTGTACGAAGAGCTCACATACCTCAAGAGCTTTTATAAAACGAATGGATTTTCTCCGCAACATATTCGTAGAGCATTCAATGCGAAACCTACAATGCAGGTATGTGATGGGAATCGTTGTTGTTGTTGTTGTGGTCTTCAGTCCAGAGACTGGTTTGATGCAGCTCTCCATGCTACTCTATCCTGTGCAAGCTTCTTCATATCCCAGTACTTACTGCAATCTACATCCTTCTGAATCTGCTTAGTGTATTTATCTCTTGCTCTCCCTCGACAATTTTTACCCTCCACGCCGTCCTCCAATGATAAATTTGTGATCCCTTGATGCCTCAGAACATGTCCTACCAACCGGTCCCTTCCTCTACTCAAGTTATGCCACAAACTCCTCTTCTCCCCAATCCTA
Source organism: Schistocerca nitens (assembly GCF_023898315.1). NCBI lineage: Eukaryota > Metazoa > Arthropoda > Insecta > Orthoptera > Acrididae > Schistocerca > Schistocerca nitens. Next base: position 192,916,015 of record NC_064620.1, on the reverse strand, counting down.
TTCAGTATCTCATCATTAGTTATGTGATCTACCCATGTAATCTTCAGCATTCTTCTGCAGCACCACATATCGAAAGTTACTATTCTCTTTTTTCAAACAATTTATCGTCCATGTTTCACTTCCATACATGGCTACACTGCATACAAATTCTTTCAGAAACGACCTTCTGATACTTGAATCTATACTCGATGTTAACAAATTTCTCTTCCTCAGAAACGCTTTCCTTGCCATTGCCAGTCTACATCTTATATCCTCTCTACTTCATTCATCATCAGTTATTTTGCTCCCCGAATAGCAAAACCCCTTTACTACTTTAAGTGTCTCATTTCCTAATCTAATTCCCTCAGCATCACTCGACTTATTTCGACTACATTCCATTATCCTCGTTTTACTTTTGTTGATGTTCATCTTATATCCTCCATTCAAGACGCTATCCATTCCGTTCAACTGCTCTTCCAAGTCCTTTGCTGTCTGTGACAGAATTACAATGTCATCGGCGAACCTCAAAGTTTTTATGTCTTCTCCATGGATTTTAATACCTTTTGTTTCCTTTACTGCTTGCTCAGTATACAGATTGAATAACATCGGGAAGAGGCTACAACCCTGTCTTACTCCCTCCCCAACCACTGCTTCCCTTTCATGCCCCTCGACTCTTATAACTGACATCTGGTTTCTGTACAAATTGTAAATAGCCTTTTATTCCCTGTATTTTACCCCTGCCATCTTTAGAATTTGAAAGAGAGTGTTCCAGTCAACATTGTCAAAAGCTTTCTCTACGTTTTCAAATGGTAGAAACGTAGGTTTGCTTTTCCTTTATTTATTTTCTAAGATAAGTCGTAAGGTCAGTATTGCCTCACGTGTTCCAACATTTCTACGGAATCCAAACTGATTTTCCCAGAGATCGGCTTCTACCAGTTTAGGTCCTAGGGCCTTCAATATGTGTCACAATTTTTCGTATGTTTCTAGAGTCCCAAAACGACGTCCTTTTAAGAAATTTTAAGTTTCGCTAACAGAAAATGAATGACAAGGTCTCAGATCAGCTGAAGAGGATGCCTGTGGGACAACAGGAATGTCTTTTGTGGTGAAAAGATCCGTGATGGAAATGGCTGTGTTAAATGGGACGCTATCACGATTCAGCGTCCATTTGTCTGCATGTCCAGTCGGTCTCACTCGATTTAATCTTCTCCTGAGAGTTTTAAGGACATCCTTGTATAGCACAAGGTTGACAGTTTGTCCTGAAGGAACAAATTCATTGTGCATGATATCCCTACAGTCAAAAAAGTAAATACGAGCTGTTTTGATCTCTGATTTTTACTCATTCGAGCTTCTTTTGGTGGAGAAGATATCTCAGTATGCCACTCCTCACTTTGCACCATTGTCTCAGGATCATACTCAATAATCCTTGATTCATCACCGATGATCAAACTACTGAAACACTCGCAGTTAATGGCAGTCTTCTCAAGAAGACCAACACACGTGTTTGTTCAACTGTTGTTCTTCTCAATTGTGAGATTTCTCAGCACGATTTTGGCACAAACCTTCTACATGGGCAAATCTTCAGTCAGATGTTTGATTTAAGGTGAAAGTTGTCAATTTTGACAATTCACCCATTATCTTTATTGTTAAATGTCCGTCTGGTCTCGAAAGACCATGCACACGTTCGACGTTCTTGTCGGTTTATGATTTTGATGGCCTCCCTGAGCGAGATTCATTTTCACCGTGCTATCAGCCTTCCAAAAATGATTTGTGCCAGCGACAAATTTGTGCTCTTGACAAGGAATTTTTCCCATAGGCCTGTTTCAACTTTTGAATGGTCACACCCATTGATTACCCAAGTTTAACAATAAACGTGACTGAATAACGTCGTTGTAAATTCGGCTGTTCCATTATAGTAAGCACAAAACGAAACCTCAACTTCAATGATGGGGGCTCCCAAAAATTACGTGATTGATGTAAAGAGCTGAAAACTCAGACTGTCAGAAAGGGACGATCACGCCAGTGTACATAGCACTGCCATATCGTTCGAGTGCTGTCTGAGACATTACTTTTTTCTCACCACACATATATGGAATCTGGTAGAATAATTCCTTAAAAACAATAATATAGTTGAAACTTCCTGGCAGATTAAAACTGTGTGCCCGACCGAGACGCGAACTCGGGACCTTTGCCTTTCGCGGGCAAGTGCTCTAACTGAGCTACCGAAGCACGACCCACGCCCGGTACTCACAGCTTTACTTCTGCCAGTACCTCGTCTCCTACCTTCCAAACTTTACAGAAGCTCTCCTGCTCGCCTCGTTGTCAGGTTTCCAGTAGTTTACCATCACCAAGGGTGGGTCGTGGTATCTCTGAAACACAAATGACATGGCTCTCTCCAGTTTAATAAGCAGACAGAATGGGGGCACTACTTCATGCTTTGAGTTCCTAGGCTCGATCACTTATAAACATACAACTACGCGTCCGACTTAGTACTATTATAGGGGGACGAGTATGTTTATTTCATGTTACTTGGCTTTCAGCTTTTACTAGCTCGCTGTGCCCCGAGTACGGGTTCCTACACCCAGTTAAATTTGCAACGCGTCAGTTTCTCGGTAGTGCGCAAGTGTCTCTTATAAAACATCACCTCACTCTTGGTGATACTATTATGCGGCATTGAAGTTCGACGTGACTCACCCGTCCAAGTCCAACGGCTTACTGTGTTAGTACTTCGGGCAGGCTTGCCTCTACTGCGTAGCCGCGAGTGGGAATAACACGTTTAAGATAATCGCAACTCGCGCTTCAAAATTTTTGGTGTGTAACACACATCCCCTTTTTCGAAAGATTCGTCCAGAATCTTCCAGGACCGAGCCTTCCACTCCTGAGGTGTCCCACATGGGTCCTTCTTTATCCATTTACAGCATGAGCTGACTCTTAATGGGAGGTCTGCAGGACCTTACTACAATACAATCCTGAATGTAAAATTTATACCACCGAATACAGAACTTCTACTTCCATCAATCGTTCCCACGGCCATTGCCTGCTAAACACACGTCTGGCAACAGGTGTCTCCGCTGATCTGTAGGTTGTGCCCTGCTGCGATTATTGCATAAATAAAATATGCAAATACCTAGTAAAGACACGACATCTCGGTTGCTGAAAATCATCTGTGTAATCATAATTTAACGATTTTCTTGAATGGTTTGGATATAATGCAACATCCGCTCCACTGAAATCTTCCCCTGCTGTTAATCGATAAATCTGTCTAATGAATGTGTAAGTACATGGGTTGAGGGTGGTATCAAGGTGCTCTACATTCTGGAAGTGTAACACGCTTGATGGCCCTTCTGGCCAATGCAGTGAATTCCGCGTTAGTGTATTGATAGTCATACAAGTGAATGTACACCTAAGACAGAAACCCTTCCCAAGATGAAAGCCATAGCACCATGCTCTTCATAGCAATCACCGCTTTTTGAAAATGACCAAGTACATCATTTAATTTCGGAACTTCTCCTACTCTGCTGTCGCGAACAACGTTTTTATTAATTTATCTCCCGCATTTAACAAGTTCACTTCCTACAAACAACAGGTTGTGGCCAACATATACTAGCTGTGATAAGTGTGCTCTTAATTTACTGTGATTATGATACTCCTTCAGCACCTCCATGAAAAACGTCACTTCCCCGTGCCTCTGTATATCAGTCCGAAACAAAATCTAGCAGTCTCGGAATTTCATTTCTCTGATCTGTTGATTTCAATGTCCACTGATGTCTCATAAGGATGGCATCCGACTGCCTAGAGAAATATATACCTCAAACAAACATTTGAACGACAGCTAAGCATTCTGCTCCACTCCAGATGATGTATGGGAAACTAAGGAGCATTCCCAACATCCAGGATGTCATAACGAAGTCGCCAACTGAGGAAAGGATTCATCTATCACCCCCGTCCTCCTTCCGAAACGAGTAACTAACGATATATAGCAACAAGAACAACAGTGTGACTTCTGAACAGTAACAAATACCTGAAAATAACCCTACAATAATAAAAAAACCACATGTGTCAACGACATGAAAACAATAAATTCCCTGAAAACAACACATCCATAATACAAATATCAAGAATAAATCTAACACCAACGTAATATTTCAAATAATGTAACAACAGTGACGTCACACCACAGGCATGCCTTGTGCTTTCAGCTGTCTAGACGGCTACGTTTCTCCTTTCCACCAGCTGCACGTAATCGTACCGGGTCGGTTAGAGCGTCCAAAGTATTCTTAAACTGTTTAACCAGACTGATGTGCAGGATAGACGTTGTACCTTTTCGTAGGAAACTGTATCTCTCCGTTAACAGTTGAGGTCAAACCCACGACCTAGTGCGGCTCGTAATATTTTGTCAAGAAATTAATTGTCTTTCTCTTTGGTATATAGGGGCTATTAATTAAGACACGTTGCCCTCTAGGTTACTGCGGCAGCCTTCCAGTGCGCCTATTTCGCTGTTCCTGGCGTTTCAGAGCCTATGTGTACTGGTTTTGCACGTTTCTTCTCTTATTCATTGGTTCGCTATTCGCTAGTAATTTAGGACGCCAAAACGTCAAATTGAGTCGGCATTTTCATCCCGTACCTAAAATAGTGACATGACTATTCCCGTATGAACCTTTAAGTTGTTCGCGCAAACTACATATGCAAAATGGGTATCCCAGTCGCCGTGTCTGACATTCAAGTAAAAGCTTAGCAGTTGAGAAATGGTCTTAGGCTCACGCTCCATCCTGCTTTTAGTTTGTGGGTAGAAAGGGCTCGTTCGTAACTTACGAATATGCAACACACGGCACAAAAGGTTGTAGGTACAGACTGAAGCCAAGTTCGTACCCCTGGTCTATAACTAAGGTATCAGGCACTCCAATCTTCAGTGTCCAATTGTTAATAAATACTTGTGCTACAGTACTTGCCTATTGATCTGGAATTGCTATCATTACTAGATACCGTGAGAAACATTGATGATCGTAAGCACATACGTATTCTTTACAGGTGTACTGGCTATGGTTAGCAAATGTCTAGAACTAGCCTTTAAAATGACTTCGACGACTCTGGTAACCTCTGTGAAGGGATTTTTTGGTGCAAAGAATCCACTCTCTGAGCACATGGTACACAGCTATTGACATATTTCACCACGCCACTCTTCCTGTTCCCCGCCAAAACCATTTCGCAATACGCCTATCTGTTGATCATATGTCGCCACGATCTGAAATAACATGCTCAGGAGCCTGTTGTAACACTTTCGTTTGGAATTGTGTACCGAATATCCTCATACATGGTAAATTGCAGTTCTGACTTAAAAGCGTAACACTCTTTACTATCTGCCTGTGCTTGCTGCTATTCCAATATAATCTTGTCCAGAGTACTCAGCATCGCTATTTTGCGACTTAATTTGTCTGCATTTGCGTGGCCAACCTCGTAATCACACTCACTGAACTTGAGAAGCCAGGGTCTTATCCGAACTATGAAATGCATCACTAACTCAGCTATAGACCTGTATCACTGCTGACAACATTTGGAAAAAATATCTGAGAAGGTGATTTATCCTAGAATAGTATCTCACCTTAGCAATGAAAATATCCTCAGAAAATCACAGTTAGGGTTTTAAAAGTGGTGCTCTATTGAGTAAGCCATTTACATGTTAACTCGCCACGTTTTACAATGATTAAAATATGAAGTAGCATCGTTTGGTATTTCCTGAAACCTACTTAAGGCCACTGACTGAATGCATCACAATATACTCCTAGATAAATTGACATTTTGTAAGACTGATTGTACAGCCAACCAATAGATAATGTCATATCTAAACAAGTAAATGCAGAAAGTTGTACTTAATAATTCAAGAATTATAGTCCAGGGTCACGAATAACCAAGGATCAGACTTGGGTCTGCTATTGTTCCAAACATATTTAAACGATCTTTGGTCTAATATACAACAAACAGAATTACTTTTGTGTGCATACGTCACCGGTGCTAAAATCAGTCCAAACATACATACAGAAACAGAACAAATGGTAAACAATATTTTTAAAAGTGTCATTGACTGGTTTTCTGCCGAGTTGTCTCGCAGTCAATATTAAAAAGACACAAATGTTTTCGTGGTATCGTTGACTGGTTTTCTGCGAATGGTCTCACCCCCAATTTTAAAAAGACACAGCATATTGAGTTCTGCGTATCTAGAGGTAGTACACCAATGATAACGGTATCACACCGAAAGGAAATCATGAATAGGGTGAAAACATCAAAATGCTTTTATGTTTATAGTGATGAGAATATAAACTGATAAAGCACACTTTGGAGCTCCTTAAAAAGTTTAGTTCAGACACTTCTACAATTATAAATTTTGCAGACCTTGGGGAGAGACAATTCGGTAACTCGTCGTATTCTCCGTGTTTTCATTCAATAACGTCATATGGAATAATGTTCTGTGCCAAGTCTTCTTTAAAACAGAAACTCTTCATTGCTCAGAATACGTTCTGTAAGAATAATATGTGATTCTCACCCGTGATCACCTTTAGACATCTGTGTAAGCAGTGGAGCATTGTGACTCCCTTTACACAATTTATTTATTCGCTCCCTAAGACTTTTGTAAATATTTCACTGCCCTTCAGAAGGAGCAACGATGTACGTAATTACAATGTCAGAAGGAAAAATGATATTCATTATTCCATGTTAAGGTTGCCGTTAGCACAAGAAGTTGTGCAGGACGTTGCAAGAAAAGTTTTTGAACACTTGGCTAGCAATACAAAATGTCTGACAGAAAGCAAAGTAAAATTGGAAAACAAACTGAAAAAGTATCTTGTTGGCGCTTTCTTCTTATCTGTACGAAAATTTATATTGTAACTTGTAAAAGATGATGGGTAAGCATTACTATTCCACATTTTTATATTTTAGGGAAAAATATAATGTTATAAATGTTGAGCATATAGTCGTGTTTACGATGTGCACATAAAGTAACTCATTCCACATGACGATTTTTTGTACAAACTGACCCATGAACATGAAACTAACTAACAAATCCTTTCACGAAATCCATTACGAATTTTCGGTACTAGTTGAACACTCCGACGAACGACTGCATCTATTCGTCCGTCCATGGTGCTGAAAAATTTTGAATTGCTTCTGTAAAAGGAAGATTAGTCTGTATACTACGCTCACAAATTGTGTGTCCCAGATTCTTAACCCGAGTTTGAGCAAAACGGTACTTGCCCATGCACGGCGTCCGACGTGCTGACTGTAGCATATCTAAAACAATTTTTGGTAAAACGGCTGAATAGACTATTGAGTCATCTAAATTGATCATATATCCTTTAGGCTTTAACAATCTTAAAACTCCGTCTAATAACCGCTGGAAAGTAGCAGGTGAATTTTTTAAACCAAATGGCATCCCCATATATTCATAATGTCAACAGGGAGCGGTAAACGCTGTCTTTGGCCAATGTTCAAGTGCTACTTTTAATTGATTGTTACCGGTTTTGAGGTCCCCTGCGGTAAGTAACGACATTCATCCAAATTATCCTCGGATAATCCCGTAATATTAAGGATTTGATAAGCATCTATAATCACAGCAAGACATGTATTTCTTCCTCCCATACAATGCTTTCTTAGGGATGATTACAATCTTTGTGCTTCAGGGACTGTCACTGGTTCCTTGATCCCATCTCGTAGTGGCTATTCAATGATCTCTTCTGTTAATGGTTGTAAGTGTCCCGCTGTACGATATTGTTCGCTATAAACTGGAGTTCCACATTATAACTGTATATACGGCTGAGTTACTAGTGTTACTGTAACACCCAATCTGTATAAAAAGAGTCGCTAAACTTCAGTTATACTTTTTCCATGCTTGTCGGATTACTGTCCTACAAGTGACGCAGTTCATCGCTTAATGCTTGCTAACGGCTTCTACCGAAACTCTACCTATGGATGTCTTTTTCTATCGTTACACCTTATGACAGATTAGCTTCAGATCTGTCAAAGTTAGCTGTACTAACGGGAACCAAATATTAAAATCAACATTACTCAGTGCGCCATGCTTCTGCACACAATACAATGTGAAACATCAAACCGTCCATTACTTGAGTTCAACCACATATAACGTCCCAAAAGGTAAATCCGTACCCAATGCAACCCGCACTTTCATTCCCATACCTGCGGATATTTTATGCTGCTGATCAATCCTTAACGAACTCGACTGCAGTTTAGCTGGCATCATCTTCATGACACGTAAGCCTTGCGATGTCACTACGTTGGCAACTTTATAACCAAAGTGAAACAAAGTGGACTTTAAACTTAGTTTCCGTAATGGTAAACTTACGTACCGTTCTACCCAACGACGCAACATTTCTATCGACAACCCCATGTAACTTACATCGTTGTGGTCCCGCCGCCCGCTGTTTACCATGCCCACACTGATAACGTGTTTCCTCGTATCTACAAGAAACCTCTGTTCCATACCACCCACTACAACCACTAAGCATCCTCCTGGCTGTGCACTAACTTATGTAGTGTTACGATCTATCAGGACTGCCTCCCGATGTCAAAGTTTTCCCGTTTCTGTTTTACGGCTGTTTACCGCAATGATGCTTCCTGTTCATCCTCTGCCGTCATTCAGATAATCGGTAGCCCACTTTCCCACATGAGTAACGCTCTACTTGCTTCCAATATTTCGCCGACCGTTGTGGCAGAGCGGCTACAGCGGTTCTAGTCCAGAACAGCGCTGCTGCTACGGTCGCAGGTTTGAATCCTCCCTCGGGCATGGACGTGTGTGATGTCCATAGGTTAGTTAGGTTTAAGTAGTTCGAAGTCTAGGAGACTGATGACCTCAGATGTTACGTCCTATAGTGGTTAGAGCCATTTGAACCATTTTTCCACTATTTCTGTGTATGGCCCTTGCGCCCACACCTGTAGCACCTCACCTCAGAAGGGAGAAAACAGTGAGATACCCACTATGTCATGAAAAATATATTTCCTCAAATTGCGCCACAGTCCTAAGAGCTGCAGCCTCCTGCGATATCACAATTTTGGCCTCTGCTTTGTGGAATGCACATATGATGAGCGTTAACTTCGCAAATCCTGTCTGAAAATATTTCCACTGACTCATCACAGGTCAAATTATTAGTATTGAGCTCCTCGCGAAAAATTAATATGGTAATTTGGTTTTTGTAACACTGGCGTACTCTAGCAGCCAACTGCTGAAACGACTGTGCTTTATTTAGGACCTCATGATATACCACATTCGAACTGGCCTGTCATGTTAAACGCAAATTCAATCACACTAAGTATTTCTTCGTCTGATTGACCTCTCAGTGCTGCAGTAGCTGTAACTTCATTAACCCATGGAAACCATGGGGGTGCACGGAGGGGAGCCGTAGTTTATGCCCACCTTTTGAAAGTATTGAAATCTACTCAGGTACTTTATATTTTAAAATTTTCTAAAAAACTATTTATTGTCTTTAATGCAGTCCTCGTCCAGATTCTATGATTGTTTTCGTTTTTTCGTTTAAGCTTATTCGGAAAATTTAAGTTTAAGGCAGGTGGTCATAAGGTCTCCCGCGCTTGGTAGCAGATGCGACTTCCCATAACGATCGTCTTACTCCACAAATAATAGCATTACCAGACCTTAGAACACATGGACATTATATTTCTCTGGATTGAAAACAACAATTATCTCAACAATGATTCATTTCCCATTGGTTCTTTATTGTTTCCTGTTCAGTGGAACTTAGTCCTGTGTTCGATAAAGCTGTGATTAAAATTATATTGAGAGTCGCATATTGTAGGGGAAATTTCACAGATTTTGGAAGAATCTACAGATTCTCAAAATAAATTTTCCGCGCGGTCTGGGGCACTTTGTCCCGGTCCTTGCGGCATGACCAAAAGAACAGATACAATCTTAGTAAATATATAGTTAAGGCTCACCGGCCACTTGACCATCTTCTTCTTCTGTTCAGATGCACAAACAGTGCCCAAACTCTTACGGGAAACGGCAACGTGCCACGAGTAATGATTATAATGGGTGGGGGCACTACGAATGTAGTGCGTGACAGTACTTTGAGCATGTGGGATTCTCGAGAGGCGTGCCAGAGATAAATCCCTGCAGTCGCACTATCCTCTGTGTCCCCGGTGGCTCAGGTGGATAGAGCGTATGCCATGTAAGCAAGAGATCCCAGGTGCGAGTCCCGGTCGGGGCACCAATTTTCATCTGTCCCTGTTAACCTATGTCAACGCCTGTAAGCAGCTAAGGGTTTTCATTTCACTGTAATTTCATTCTAACGAGCTGCATGGTCATCGATAGTATCTGTTCTTTCGGACATGTCCGAAAGAACAGATAACATCTTAGTATTTAGACAATCTTTGGTATTTCTGTGGAAAAGTATTTGCCTCTCATCAGTCTGATACGTTGTTATTTGCAGTGTGGTAGGCGAGGGACGTATTTGGTAGTGATGTGTTGACTTTCGATTGCATCTGTTAGATGATGAAAGATATACGGTGAATGACAGCAAAGATGAATAAGAGGTATATATTGAAAAGTGAAAAGAATATAAATTTTGAATAATTATATACGAAGGGCTTATTTCAATAGTGGTACAAATCCACTTTGCTCATTTTGACATATGGAGTCCTAAAGTTTAATGAGCGCTGAAAAATCTGCAGTTGAGATACCAGAAATATTCAAGCATATGGCTTCAAGCTAGAGATGATCCATTATTCTCCCTCCCTCTCTCCCTCTCTGGGAGAGTGACCTCCACACTTGCCTGATTCACGCATTAAGATAACTGATTAAGCTGTTAGAGTTTCTTAGAAGTTCTTTTTAACTTTGTACCCTTTTAAAATTATTGTTCATATTGCACAGTGTGGTATATAACAGTCTGAATATAGTTTGGAAATTTTACTTAGGAATCTAGCTTAACTGCTACTTGCTTGCTGTTCGCTGTTGTGCTTTCGAGAATTCAGCAACAGTGTTGTCAAGATGCGAGGTAAGTGGATTCAAAAATGGTTCAAATGGCTCTGAGCGCTATGGGACTTAACATCTGAGGTTATGAGTCCCCTAGAACTTAGAAACTACTTAAACCTAACTAACCTAAGGACATCACACAGATCCATGCCCGAGGCAGGATTCGAACCTGCGTTCGTAGTGGTCACGCGAGGTAAGTGGAAATTTTGATTAGGGCCATATAAGTATTTAATTCGGACGGGCATTTGATTTAAAGAGAAGTTGTATTCAGACCAGTTACAGATCAGTTCAGATTTTTTTTTGTTTTTTTTTCTGTCTTTGTCAAATATTAGAATATGAGCTTAAGGTGGATAAAAGTTCATAAGGACATAGGTTTCGTAAAACGTAGATTTCTTCTATAGATTTGGAAGTAAAATAGGGCTAAATGTCATTAAAAAGTGTAGTGGGGATGTTATTTCTTTATTCTGATGGATAACCAGCTGTAAAATGTCTATCAGTCGCTGCAACGACATGAAAATCTTGGCAGAGTAGGGGAAAGAAACAGGCAAACCGGCTGTGGGTCCCTGGACACTCAGGAAATCATGGCAAGAACAAGCTAGTAGAATGACCAGGACAGGCACAATGACTCGATTTATTGGACCGCAACCTGTCATCACGTAAGGTGACAGTACCACCAAAACTATGTAACTGAAACAGGAGGTGGAATGTTTATTGAACTGCGAGTCAAAATCAAAAACATGGCATGTCAATGTTACCCAATCATTCAAAAGGAGTTCTATAATAATGAACTAGAACAGAAAACAGATCAAACTCGTCGTAGGACTTATGGCTGGACATGGAACTTCATAAAACATCTGCACCGGATTGATACAGAGCAAAAAGTCTCTACGGGTGGACAATGTGATGAGGAAGATGAAACTCCACCACATCTTAACTTCAAATGCGGAACTCTGGCGGCCAAAAGACACAGAATAGTCGAGTCGGTAGAGCCAGAAGGAAACGTGTCTAATAAGGACACAGTAAAGAGTCTTCTGCTACTTCTTAATGGTACCGGTTTGCTTTACTAGAATACTGGGATCGAAATACCAGAATAAACTCAGTTTCCGTGGTTGCACCTGTGGGCTAAGACCTTGTCGGTTTTATCTCTCTGAATTATAACTATCAAACTGAAGGGTCTCCACATGAGCCTCTTCATTATTTTGCCTAACATTTAGCTTAATTTACCCACCTCTGGCACAACAATTCTGGGCGCAATCTGCAAACTGTTAAAAAAGACTGAGCAGCTGAGTGTGACTGTAGTGGATAGAAGGTAGATTATATTTATTTCACTTCACATTTTACAATGTTTACAGTAATTACCGGAGTCCCACACCTATATTCAATACATTTATTTGTACTATGTCAGTACATACATCCTTCCCTGCTCTCACCTGAATCAATCAAGAGCATGAATGAGAGTGTGCAAAATAAATTTAAATGAACAGTTACCATTTCAGAAGCCTTCCGTTTGGCTAAATATATCGTCAGCTGCTTGTATTAGATGCCTGAACAGTAAAATTCCTGCAGTCTGACGATCAGACATAGCACTCTATGTGGATGACATTCTCGTGGCTGTGAAGTCATGGGCTGTCCACAATGAAGTGGTGCATCGGTTATTGAAAGTCTTTGAACAGGTGAGAGAGACTGTGCGCTTAGACAAGTCACAATTCGGCAGAAAAGAAATACCATTCCTGGAACTCATCGTATCTGCAGATGAAATACAACCTAGTTCGGACAAGAATTGTGCGATTGTGGAATGCGCAACTCCAACCAATAAAAAATAATTACACGGTTTTCTCAGACTATTTAATTTCTGTCAGCGCTTTGTGAATCTAAACTTGGTAGCCGTGCGGTCCTTAGGCGCCTAGCCACGATTCGCTTGGCATCCCCATTGGAGGTTCGAGTCCTCGTTCGGGCATGGGTGTGTGATGTGATTAGCGTAAGTTAGTGTAATTTGATTTAAGTATTTCTAGGCCTAGGGAACAATGGCCTCATCAGTTTGGTCCCTTAGAAACTTATCACAAATTTCCAAATTAAAGAAAATCTAACTCTACCTCCAGACTACGTCTTCGTGTCCTGACGGGAAAAAATACTCCATGGATCTGGGATCAGCAGGCAGAAGACGATTTCACGAAACGTAAAGAGGCATTAGTCAAGGCACCGATTCCAGCACACCCCGACCTGTAGCAAAACTTCTGTGCCATGACTGACAGTTAATTATCTTTTTTGGTCGTCATTCTGTTCAAACCAGAGAACATCACCGATCCATCCTCTTAGAAAATGATTTCTTTCACAAACCGGGTGCTCACTGTCTGTGAAGGAAATTACACTCTCATGGAAATTTTGGCACTCGCAATTGTGTGGGTGTTTATCAGATTCTAATATTACCATATTGGTCGAACGACAAGGGTATTTATCGACCACCGAGCTCTGCAATTTTTAAAGACCGCTAAGCAATCACACAAGAGACTGGCATGGTGGGCACTGTACCTCTAAGAATTCCGATTTCATGTGGCGTACATTCAAATAGATAAAAACATCATTGCAGACGCCTTCTCTTGTGTACCTGTAGGATTAGTACGTGCAGAAAATGGTGGTGATGGAGACAATAACTTCAGCTTCTTATATCTAGAAGGCGAAGCTGGGGAAAATGCTGTTACAACCTGCCTCAGGAACAATGCACACAAGCAGGACAGAGATGAGGTATTGATAGACGTTAAAGAAAAATGGGACGATCGTGTCAATGCGCCGATTCGTCATTTCTACTTAGTAAGAGACGGCATTCACTTTAAAATTCCTGGTCCTGACGACCCACGGTGACAACTCGCAAGTCCAGGTGTACTCATGGACAATTTAGTACGGTGCATACACTTGAGTTATGGGATTTTCGGTGCAAAGAAAAAGCTTAAAGGAACTCCATGAAACATTTTACTTTAACGAAATGCTCAGACGAATACGCCGTGTCATTTGAATACGCCATGCCAGAGAGCCAAACTAGCCGCAGTGATGTACGCTACAGCCCTGCACCCAGTACTCCGCACAAAACTGTGTGGCATCGCCGCTGTCGACTTGTTCGGGCCACTAGTCCGTACTAGGTGAGGCCTTCCTTATGTACTGGAGGCTGTCGAACTAACGTGTAAGTTTGGTTCCTTTACACAAAAGAGGATGGCAAATGGGAAACTTGTGGCGAAGGCTTACGTTAACAATTTTTAACGAGATGTAGGACCGGGGAGGCGGCTAGTTTCACACAGTGGTCGCAAATTCTGAGGCATCGGAAAGTAAATTCGTTATTCATTTCATTGTGCCAACCGAGCTGTAACCCAGAGGAACGCTTGATAAGGGAACTTGTAAGACTTACTGTCACAGCAATCACGAAACCTGGAACACGCACCTTAAATCGTTTCAGGACATACTCAACTACTTACACCCACATCGATCATGCTACACCAGATCTCGGTACTGAAACACCAACCGAGTTGGCGACGCTTCGCTCTCAGATGCAGGCTATGATGGGTTCGGTTACACAACTTGGGGCTGCAGTGAATGGGCACCACTGTTGTGGGCCGGCGGTGGGGATTCAGTGGACGTCCAGTGCTTGAGTCCGCTGATAGGTCTTCACTGGTGGCCAGCCCAGTTACAGCTCGCACTGAGGTTGACCCATCACCTGTCGTCGAGTGGGAGGTCACTCCAGGGCGAAGCAGATGGCGAAAGACCTCCCACGTGGCCGCACGTAACGCCTCCCCAGTTTGTTTGACTAACAGGTTCCAGGTTCTGTCTGTGGCTGACACTCTCACCGAGCCAGATGCTGTCGCCTGTCCTGTTCCGGAGAAAACTACTCGGTCTGCAAGATCCGGGCAATGAAAGAGGGTGGGGTTATTGGTAGTTGGGAGCTTCAACGCTAGGCGCATTATTGGGCCCCTTAGGGACTTGGCTGACAAGAAGGGAAAGAAAACCAATGTGCACTCCGTGTGCATACCGGGTGGAATCATTCCAGATGTGGAAAGGGTCCTCCCGGACGCCATGAAGAGCACAGGGTGTAGCCAACTGCAGGTGTGTGCTCACATCGGTACCAATAATATGTGTCACTTTGGATCGGAGCAGATTCTCTCTGGTTTCGATCGGCTAACAGAAGTGGTAGAGGCTGCCAGTCTTGCTTGCAAGATGAAAGCAGAACTGACTAGTCGTAGCATAGTCGACAGGACCGATTGCGGACCTGTGGTACAGAGCCGGGTGGAGAGTCTGAATCAGAGGCTGCGACGGTTCTGCGACCGAGTAGGCTGCAGATTCCTCGACTTGCGCCAAAGGGTGGTTGGGTTTCGGGTTCCGCTGAATAGGTCACGTGTCCACTATACACAGGAGGCAGGAGTAGCAGGGGCTGTGGGGCGTCGACTGGCCGGGTTTTTGGGTTAGAGGGGAAACACAAGAAGGGCTTCAGTCACAAAAGGAGCAGGCTGAACACTGGAAGAGCGTAGACAAAGTACCATTGTTTTAACAGTTGTAAATTGTCGTAGCTGTGTTGGGAAAGTACCAGAGCTCCAGGCGATAATAGGAAGCACCGATGCTCAAATCGTTATAGGCACTGAAAGCTGTCTAAATCCGGATATAAGCTCAGTCGAAATTTTTTTGAAAAACCTAATGGTGTTCCGAAAGAATAGGCTAAACACGGTTGGCGGTGGCGTGTTTCTTGCTGTCAGAAGTTTAAATTGTCGCGAAATTGAAGTAGATACTTTCTGTGAGTTAGAATGGGCAGAGGTCATTGTTGGCAAACGGATTAAAATAATAATTGCATCATTTTACCGACCTCCCAATTTAGATGATACAGTTGCTGAAAGATTCAAAGAACACTTGCGTTCGATTTCAAACACGTACCCGACTCATACGATAATAGTTAGTGGTGATTTTAATTTACTCTCGATATGTTGGCGGAAATACATGTTTAATTCCGGAGGTACGCGTAAAATATCATCCGAAATTGTGCTAAACGCATTTTCTGAAAATTATTTCGAGCGGTTACTTCAAGAGCCCACACGAATAGTAAACGGTTCTTAAAACACACTTTGTCTCTTACCAACAAATAATCCTGAGTTAATAACGAGCATCAAAACCGATTCAGGGATTAGTGAACACAGGGCTCTCTTTGCGAGATTGAATGTTGTAATCCTCAAATCAGCCAAAAATAAGCGAATAATATACCTATTCAAAAAAGCAGATAAAAATTCACTTGCCGCCTTCCTGAGAGACAATCTCCACTCATTCCAAATTAATAACATAAGTATAGACCAGATGTGGCCTAAATTCAAAGACATAGTATCGGCGGCAACTAAGAGATTTAGACCAAATAATTAACAAACGACGGAGCTAATCCTTCTTGGTACACAAAACGGATTATCACACTGTTGCAGAAACAAGGAAACAAATATGCAAAATTTAAACAGACGCATAATCCCCAAGATTGGCGACCTTTTACAGAAGCTCGAAATTTAGCGCAGACTTCAATGCGAGATGCCCATAACAGTGTCCACAACGACACGTTGCCCTGAAACCTGGCAGAAAATCCAAAGAGATTCTTGTCGTATGTGAAGTATGTTAACGGTAAGAAATTATCAAAGCCTTCTCAGCGTGATAGCAATGGAGATACTATCGAAGACAGTGCTGCCAAAGCAGAGTTACTAAACACAGCCTCCCGACACGCCTTCACAAAAGTGAACGAAGTAAATGTTCCAGAATTTGAATCAAGAACAGCTGCCAACATGAGTAACGTAGAATTAAATATCCTCTGAGTAGTGAAGCAACTTAAATCACTTAATAAAGGCAAGTCTTCCTTTCTGATATTGCTGATGCAGTAGCACCATACATAACAACCATATACAACCGTTCGCTCGAGGAAAGATCCGTACACAAAGAGAAGAAAGTTGCACAGGTCATAGCAATATTCAAGAAAGATAGCAGGAGTAATCCACCAAATTACAGGCCCATATCGTTAACGTCGATATGTAGCAGGGTTTTAGACCATATATTTTGTTCGAACATTATGAATTGCCTCGATGAAAACTGTCTATTGACACACAGTCAACATGGGTTTAGAAAACATCGTTCCTGAGAAACACAACTAGCTCTTTATTGATATGAATTGATGAGTGCTATCGACAAGCGATTTCAGATCGATTCCGTATTTCTGGATTTCCGGAAGGATTTTGACACTGTACAACACAAGCGGCTCGTATTGAGATTTCGAGCATATGGAATATCGTCCCAGTTAAGTGACTGGATTTGAGATTTCCTGACAGAGAGGTCACAGTTCGTAGCAACTGACGGAAAGTCATCGAGTAAAATAGAAGTAATTTCTGGCATTCCCGAAGGTAGTGATACAAGCCCTTTGCTGTTCCTTGTCTGTATAAACAATTTGGGAGACAGTCTGAGCTGCCGTCTTCGGTTGTTTTCGTATCATGCTGTCGTTTATCGACTAATAAAGTCATCAAAAGATCAAAACAAACTGCAAAACGATTTATAAAAGATATCTGAATGGTGAGAAAAGTGGCAGTTGACCGTGAAGTACGAAAAGTGTGAGGTCATCCACATGAGTGCTAAAAGAAACTCGTTAAAATTCGGTTGCACGATAAATCAGTCTAATGTAAAGTACGTAAATATAACTAAATACCTAGGTATTACATTTACAAACAACTTAAATTGGAAGAAACGCATAGAAAATATTGTGGGGAGGACTAACCAAAAACTGCGTTTTATTGGCAGGACACTTTGAAAATGTAACTGACGTACTAAGGAGACTGCCTACACTACGCTTGTCCGTTCTCTTTCAGAATACTGCTGCGTGGTGTGGGATCCTTACCAGATAGGACTGATGGAGTACATCGAGAAAGTTCAAAGAAAAGCAGCACGTTTTGTATTATCGCGAAATATGGGAGAGAGTGTCACAGAAATGTTACAGGATTTGGGCTGGAAATAGTTAAAAGAAAGGCGCTTTTCGTTGCGACGGAATTTTCGAACGAAATTCCAATCACCAACTTTCTCCTCCGAATGCGAAAATATATTGTTGACACCGACCAACATAGGGAGGAACGACCACCACGATAAAATAAGGGAAATCAGAGCTCGTACGGAACGATCTAGGGGTTCATTATTTCCGCGCGCTATACGAGATTGGAATTGTGAAGGCGGTTCGATGAACTCTCTGCCAGGTACTTAAATGTGATTTGCAGAGTATCCATGTAGATGTAGATATACTACATCATTTCACTGTTGGTCACAACGTGTTGCGGATTTCACGGTTCTATGTGCCTCCCCTGAGTCTAGTGTGTCAAGTCTTTTAGGCCAGAAAGTTTTAGCGTAATAACAAAAGTGCAATCCAAAAGCTTACTCGATTAGTACATCGGCCTGGCTGGCCTCTACAGACTGGCTGCTTGTTAAAATAAAATTCAGAATTGGTGCACCGAACTTTTATTCCGGCCTCTGCACACCTCCCTTCTTTCGAAAGATCTCCCGAATTTTCCATGACGAATCTTTAATTAAAATTACTCTTAACCATAAGAATTCTGTGCTGTGCTGATGGCAACACCCAGCTGCAGCCCTGAGATGTCCCATATGAGTTTCTCCTTAATACACTTACTCTCAAAGTGTGGTTTTCAGGACTTAACTACAATACAGTCCTCAATCTAATGTTTATGCTTCCTAGTATAGAGATTCTACATTCGTCTGTTGTTCCATAGCATATGCCGGTTAACCAGTCGGCTGGAAACTGGTGTGCCAGTTGTTCTGTAAACTCTGTCTCCTTCTGCTTTTATTACAGAAATAAAATATGCAAATACCTTGTAGGAGCAGGCACAACTGGTATATGAAATAATTACTGATAAAATCTGGTGCTAAAGATTTTGTACACCTGCTCCATTAAATTTTTCCCCTGCTGTGTTTCCAAAAAAGTCTAGCGAACGCGTAAATTCAGGGTTGAGGGTGGCATTAAGGTGAGCTAAATTCTCGAAGGGTAATGCCCTTAATGGCCCTTCCGCCCAATACAGTTATTCCGCGTCAGTGTCATGACAGTCATACAAGTGAGTCTAGACGGAAGAGGGGAATCCGCCCCGAGATGAGTGCTATTCCGCGGCACTCGTCATAGAAATCGCCGCTTTTTGAATATGACTAAGTGAATGATTTAATTTCGGAATATCCTCCTCATTTGGTGCGCCGAACAAAATTTTTATTAATAATACCCCAATTAACCAACTTCTTTTCCTTTTAACCATAGTCTGTGATACAATATCTACCAGCTGTGATAACCGTCCTCGTAATTTACCGTAGATAAACTGTGACTAAGACAGCTCCCTTGTAAGTCCCATATAACCGTCACTTCTCTGTAGCTCTTTAAACAATTCCGAAATAAGATCTTCCAGTCTCCGAATTTCAGTCCTCATTTCAATATCCGCTGATGCCTCATAAGGAACACATTCGACTGTCTAGAGAACAACACATATCATACCAGTTGTTGACCGACAACTAAGCGTTCTCCTCCACTCCCGATAATGTATGACAAACCCAGGACAATTCCATCATACAGGATGATATCACAAAATCGTCAGCCGAGGATAGGAACCATCCATCATCGCCCTCCTTTCAAAGAGTGTAACTAACTGTAAGCAGGAAGAAGAAACAAAAGGAACAAGTATATGACAGTAATCCTATAGTAATAAAAGAAAACTATATGTTTCAATGATACGAAGACAGTAAATCCACCCGAACACAACACAATGCACGAAATACTCATATCACAAATATCAAGTATAGATTTAACACTAACATAATCTAACAACATAATTAATTACGTGACCTCAAAGTATAAGGAATGCTTGTGCCTCAAACTGTCTAACCGATGAGGTTCCTTGATTTTGCCTACTGCACCCTACTGTACCGGGTACACAAGCATCTGTGGCACAACGTTCAAAATGCTCTTAAACGGTTTCACCAGACTGACGTGCACGGCAGGCATTTTGGTAGGAATCTGTACCTTTCCGCTAACCGACGAGTTCATCCCCACGACCAGATATGCTACGTGATATTTGATCAAGATCTTCTTCGACATTCCTTCTGGTGTACTGGGGTTACTGACCAATACCCACTACCGTACACGGTACTGTGGTAATGTGCCCATTAGCCTATTCGGCGGTTCCTGGCATACCACAGCCTTCACGTTCGCCTTTTGTACGTTTCTCCACACCTCCCGATTTCTTCTCACTAACATCTTCACTGGTTCGCATTTGGCGCCTAATTTAGGACTTAAAACGTGAAAGAGGGACGGCGTTTTCGGCCCGTATACTACCTCAAGTAGTGACCTGATTGTTCCCGCGTGGAACTTCGAGTTGCACGTGCAAACTATATATAGAAAATAGATATCCCAGTCGTCATTAAAGCTTAGCATTTTGCAAATGGTCTTAGGCTGGCGCTCCATTCTACTTTTGGTTTCCGGGTGGAACGGGCACTTTCGTAACTTCCGAATACGCAATACATGGCACATTTGCCCCTTGGTTCCAAAACTAAGCACTTTCCCTGGTCCTAAATTAAGTTATTGGGGACTGCAATATCCAATATCTAATTTTTAAGTAATACTATTGCCACAGTACTGGCCTCTTGATATGGAATTGGCGTCATTACTAGATACCGCGAAAAAGTCCGATGACCGTAAGCACATAAGTACAGATGTTCTGTGAATAACAAATGTCGAGATCAAGCATTTAAAATAGCTTCAACGCCTCTGTTAACCTCAGCGAAGGGATTCTCTAGTGCAAAGTATCCTCTCCCTCAGCGCGTGGTACACATTCTTTGACATATTCCTCCAAGTCACGCTGGCTGTTCCTCAACCAAAACCATTTCGCAATAAGCCTATCTGTTGCTCGTCGGCCATCAGCAACAGACAGCAGCTGGTCATGAGCCTGCTGTAGCTCTTCCTTTTGAAGAACTGTCGGGACCACGATACGTGGTCCCCATTTCGGAACTCTGTACAACAAATCTTCAAGTATGATAACGTGCGTCTGTGAGTTAAAGGTCTGACAGTTTTTATCATCTGCCTGTGCTCCCTGCTGTTCCAATATACTCTTGTCCAGTGCACTAAACATTGCTATTTTGCGACTTAATGTATCCGCATTTGTGTGTCTTATTCCCGACAAACTCGTAATTAAACTCACTAAGCTTGAGAGCCCAACGTGGCAAACGAGTAGTGGGATCGTTTAGACTAAACAATCAGTTCAGTGACTCATGATCAGTCACAACTTTAAATCTTCTACAATTCAAAAAACATCAGTAATGTATAATATCACATATGACCGTTAACATTTCCTTTTCGTTTGTTGAGCCGTTACTTTACGCCTAGTTGAACCGCCACGGTACATAAACTACTGGATGCCCCTATCCATCAAGCATCTGACCCAAAAAACAGTCGATTGCCTTATTTGATGCATCATAAGAGAGGATGAACTCTTTGTCAAAATCTGGAATAACTAATACGGGATCGGAAACCATTGTCTCCTCCAATTTCTCCAATTCTACCAATGCTACCTGATACTCCAGCACCCAATGCCACTTTACTCTGTTTGTGAGTTGTCTAGTTAAAAAAATTATACATTCTCTAAAACATAAATCTCATCTGGTTTTTTTCTCTGCCTCGTGATGGCTGGGTGTTGTGTGATGTCCTTAGGTTAGTTAGGTTTAAGTAGTTCTAAGTTCTAGGGGACTGATGACCATAGATGTTAAGTCCCATAGTGCTCAGAGCCATTTGAACAATTTTTTCATCTGGTTTTGATGGTGTTCCCTTTAGAGTACTAAAGATTTGTTTCTATATAATAAGTCTGGTCCTATCTAAAAGATGCAATACGTGCCTGACTCGAGGCATTTTTCCAGAGAGACTGAAATATCACGTTGTTAAGCTCCTCTTTCAGAAATGTGATAAGAGGGGTGTCAATAGGTACCCACCTGATTCGTTGCTGACATCATGTAATTTTTTTACGGAATAGAATCTTATCTTAGCAACAATAATATCCTCAGCAAATTACAGTTTGGCTTTCAGAGGAGTTGCTTTACTGAGAAAGACATTTACATGTTATCATACAAATTTTAAGAACATTAAATGATAAAAAGCACCAGTTGGTATTTTCTGCGCCCTGTCTAAGGCGTTTGACTGTGTGAATCACAGTACTGAACTACAGGAATCGCAGGTTTATGAGACTGGTGACACAGAAAATCAATCGATAATGTCATATGTAACCAAATGATTGCAAAAAGTTGTACTTAATGATTCAACCAGTATAGTCCAGGGACATGATTCCCGAAGGCTCAGTCTTTGGTCTACTGTTGTTCCCTATATATGTAAACGATCTTTGGTCTGATACAAAACAAGCAGAAATAGTTCTTTTTGCACGTAACACTAGTATTATAATCAGTGCAAGCATACGCAAGAAACAGATGAAATGGTAAACGATGTTTTTAAAAGTATCATTAGTTTCCCACTAATGGTCTCACACTCAATTTTGAAAAGGCACAATATATTCAATTCTGCATATCTATGGGCAGTATATCAGATATCAAAGTAACAAGTAGTAAGGAATAACGAATAGGGAGAAACTTCAAAATTCTTATATGTCAGTACAGATGAGCATTTAAATATTAAAGAGTACATTTCGGAATTCCTAAAACCACTTGGTTCGGAGACTTTTGGAATTAGAATCATTTTTTTAAAATTTCGTTTTAAAATTCATAAACGACCTTATGGCGTGGATCGGTCTCTTTGGTTACTACAAATGAGCAATTTGTAAGTCACTCGTTCTCCTGTAAACTCGGCACTGTTAAAGTACAGCCTGCGACACATCCATAAACAAGGCAGGATTGGAACCTGCGACAGTAGCGGTCGCACGGTTCCAGACTGTAGCGCCTAGAACCGATCGGCCACCCCGGCCGGCAAACAGTGTTTGGGCTCAAGAGTTACCTATCAATCACTTATCTCGGCAAACTTTAGGGTTTGTATGCTGGAAAACACTTCCCCAGACAACCTGCGTCGTGAAGCGTAACGACTACTTCATGACACCAACTGTAACAGATGGGCCTATTCCGGACCCCTGAGCCTCATGATGGGCGAGATAGTGGGGGAGAGTGCAGTTTAACGGGGGGCTGTATACTCAAACAGTTGTATTTGTTACAGATCATTATTAAAGCAGCCTTATGCTGTATTCCAGCTGTCCTCACGGACGCGCTTTGTGCTTGAAAACACGGCCGATCGAGGAATACGTCGACGCCCCTTCCCGTAGGTGACGTCTGTTGACCTGGTTCATGAGTGGCAGCTACCGCGATGCTGAGCTGCCCACCAGAAGTGAAGAACGAGGGTGTGCCGTAAGGTCGATCAGAGTCTTGTTGTCGATGCACCCCTGCTCTTACTTGTGGTCTGCATGTCACACACTTGGGGGCAGTACCGATAACAGATGCCTATTGCTGAGCAGTAATGCCCTTCTTGTCAACTCCCCCTGGGATCACCCGGGGTGATGGCCGACTAAGCTCATGTCTCTTGGAGGCCTCGAAGTCGCGCTTTCCCCATCCAGACTGTAAACAGCTTGCACTCCATTGGCCGCTCACAAGCTCCCCCCATCAGTGAATTTCCGAAGTGCCGCAGCTACTGCTCCTCGCCGGAGCTCGATGAGTCAGTCATTGGGCAGGTATTCGAACTATCATCGTCAAGAGTGGTGGACTGTGGTTTCCCTGAAATTCAAAAGCACATCATTCGCTTTGGTTCAAGAGGCAGACAGAATGGCAGTACTACTCAGTGCTTTGAGCAACGAAGTTCGATTATTTATACGCTTACAGCTATGATTCTGATGTAGACCTATCGGAGGGTGACGAGTAGGTTTTCTTTATATTACTTGTTCTGTTACCTTTTTCTAGCTCGCTCTCTACTGAGTACGAGTCGCTATACCCAGTTACATTTGCAAAGTGTGAGTTTCTTGGTAGCACGTACGTTCCCGAGTAATAAAATATTACTGCACTCTTGGTCAGACTGTTCCTTCCGCTAGGCCGTTGACAGGAGTCGTAAACGCTCCTCTGCCTGGACTGTTTTATGAAGACCACTTCAGTAAGATACTGAACAAACGAGGACTCAAAACACCCCCAAAGAAAGAGAAACAACATCAACCTATGGAAAAATACAATACATGAGAACCCCTAAATGAAGATGACGTGAAACAAGTAATAAAATCACTGAAGAACAAGAAAGCAGCAGGACCTGATAATATATATAATGAACATATAAAAGATGCAAAAGAGGCCCTCCAGCACATATGGATCAAACTGTTTAACAAATGCCTGGAACTTGGAAGAATTCCGACACAATGGAGACACTCGACAATGAAAGTTCTCTACAAAGGTAGAGGAGACCCAATGGACCCAAACAAGTACAGAGGTATAGCCCTGGAAAATACTCAATTCAAGATGTTTTCAAAGATAATAACACAAAAAATCCAAGCCTCTGTGGACAGTCATCTCCCAGAACGACAAATGGGTTTCAGATCTGGAAGATCAACACTTACGGCAGTCAGGCTTCTTCTAAACAACATCGATGATGCACAACAGAAGAGACAAATGTTCTACACAGTGTTCATAGACTTTACCAAAGCCTTTGACCTATTGGAAAGAGAGCTCATACTCCGAAAACTTGAAAACACAATGGGAGAAGATAGCGTATGGGCAAGAATAGTCAAGTCAATCCTCGAATACAACTTAATTACAATATCAGACAACCTCTCTTTTTCGAACCCCATTCTGCATTCGAACGGAGTCTTACAGGGTGACCCAATGAGCCCTTTGCTGTACATTCTTGCCACTGAAGAAATACTCCGAATTGGAAAAAATTAAGAAGATGTGTATGTATATGCATACGCTGACGACATAGCCGTAGGATCAACAGATATACAGAAGCTGCAGAGAATCATTGAAAAAATAGACAGATGGTGCAGTGAACACAAACTACACATAAACATAACAAAGACAGAAATGGTAATTTTCAGAAAAGGAGGCAAAACACCCAAGAACGTGGAAATCAGTATCAGAGGACAAAAAATAATAATCTCATCAGACTTTAAATACCTTGGAGTGACATTGCAACCAACAGCCAAATGCTTCACAAAACGTACAACAGAACGCGCAGCCGAAGCAATAATAGCAATACAGGAAATCAAAAACATCCGCCTACTCAGTCTAGAAACAGCTATGAAATTATTCAACACAAAAATTTGCCAATCCTGGCCTATGGGATGGAGGTTATATGGGACCACCTGACAGAAAAAAATCTAGAAACACTAGAAAAGGTAAAATCGAACTATCTAAAAAGAGCACTAGGTCTCTCAAAGACAACAAGATCTAGACTAGTGTGCCTGCTAGCGAGAGAGACATTCCGAATTATCAGACTTCGATATATGATGCCACACACCAGGGCTTCCAGAAAGCAACTGAAGATCATGGAGGACAAACGAGAAAAGATATGGCCGGAGTTTTATGGCACCGAAGCAATGACGAACCGCTCATGGACAGCACCAAACTTCGAACAGCGACATGTCGTAACTAGACTTTCTATTCACGGCTTTCATCATCTAATCTGCAAAAACAAAACTTATCACGACCCAACCGCAACATGTGTATGTGAACTGTGTAACGAAGCCTGTGAACGATATCACATAGAACTGTACAGTAAAAGAGTGAAATCGATAAATGAATATGCAAAAATGGAAAATGGAAATGTAAAATGTTAAGCAAAGTAACTGTATATGGCTATTTGGCTGCAATTTTATTAAATTAAAAATTTTATCAATGTGGCAACAATACCGTCACGTGGCTTACTTAGTTACCACAGAGGCTAGGCAGGCCTCTACGGCCTGCAGGTGGTAGGAATAAAATTCTTATAATTCACAAATCCCGTGCCGAAATTTTAAAGGACGCTACAGCACAAAGTGTACTACACATTGTGGAAAACAGGTTCAGAAAAAGGAATATAAACGTCAGGCCCAAGAAAACTGATGTAACACCATTTACGAGGAAGCAAATTCATCATATACAACGTATATTGGATTGTCAAGCTTCTTGATGAAAGTCTACGAGCAGAGGGATGCGAAACTATCATGGGCCAGTTGTATACACTAGGTTCTAAATCCCTAGGAACATGTTTTGGATATTCACTACTCTAATAAGACCTATGACAACTGATGGGGCTACAGTACGGCGAAATGAAGTAGAAGGTGGTTGTTAGGGAGACTGGTAAGGTGCAAACATTGGAGTTGTTAGCTATAACGGGATGAATTAGCAGCACACCCACTGCTGGTATGGAGACCATGCTGGACATGCCACCATTGCATCTTTTGGTTACAATGGAGACAGCAGCAGGGATATACAGTTAAAGAATTAGAAATAACTTGATTCCTTTAGCATTACGGGAATTTCACACCAGTGTAGTGAATGTGCTAACTATAGGAACTGTCTGTGAAATGCCGAATGACCGACCACACAATAATTTTTTGCTAATTCATAAACTTTTCGACCTAACTACTGCAGGAATAGAGCAGTAGAAGTATGAACCACAGCGCCTTTCAGGATACATAGTCTGGTATGCTGAAGTGTCGAAAACAGATAAACCTGCTGGGGTCCGAATACACGGGGTACAGCGTAGAATAGAGAGAGCAGTCTCTCGAGGTAATTTGGCCATAGGCGAAATTATCCGCTATCAGTGTGTGCACGGAGGAGCATTTGCTTTCTGTAAGGTGGTCATGTTGTTTTTATTTTTGTATGTGCACGTTAGAGACAGAGAGAGAGCAATTGACCTCAAACTATCTTTGGTCTTGTAGTCGCAAAGTATTTGCCTCTGTGCACTCTGATACGTTATTTTAAGTAGGGTAGGCGAGGAACGTATTTTGTAGTGCTGTGTTGACTTGTGATTGTTTCTTTTAGATGAAGAAAGATGTGTTGTAAAGGACAATAAGGATGAATATCATCTACATATTGAAAGTTGAAAGGAATACAAATTTTGAATAACTATTCTATTTAAAAGAAAGTAAAAAGGGAAAGATTCAAATGGCTCTGAGCACTATGGGACTTAACATCTGTGGTCATCAGTCCCGTAGACCTCAGAACTACTTAAACCTAAGTAACCTAAGGACATCACACACATCCATGCCCGAGGCAGGATTCGAACCTGCGACCGCAGCGGTCACGCGGTTCGAGACTGAAGCGCCTAGAACCGCACGGCCACACAGACCGGCGCTTAGGGAAAGTTCACCCCACTTTCACTTCCCTGATCATGAAATAACATTTCAACTGATTAAGCTGTTTCATTTTTATGGAAATTCTCTGCAAATCTGATGGGTCTCTACATGAGACTCTTCGTTATTTTTCTTAACATTCAACTTAATGTACATACCACTGGCACCTGAAATCTGGGCGCAAACTGTAAACTAAATAAAAAGACTGAGCAGCTGAGTGCGTCTATAGTGGCTACAAGGTATATTATCTTTATTTTACTTCACATTTTACTAACTTTAGGTAACTGTACGAGCACGACCATGCATATTCAATACATCTATGTGCAATATGTCGGTATACACATCTTTCTCTCATCTAACCTGATGAATGAAAAGCGTGAATGAGAGCGTGCAAGACAAATTTCAATATCTAGCTCTGTGAGAGTAAAAGTAATCTGCTAGTGTGGCTGGATAGCCAGTCCCATAAAGCACATATCGGGTAGCAAAGAGGTTGTCCGCAGCTCGTGGTCTAGTGGCTGTTCAGTATCAGCCGCCCTAGCAAGTGGACGTTGTTTACTGGTGCGCTGCAATTACGTGCTTACATCGCTGTACTTAAGCTTCGCATAGTGTTATCCGTCCTTTAATCTCCGTGTTCGTTCATATTCTTTGTGATGTGATTGCTCCTTCTGGTCGTGCTGATGCTAATTGGAATTTTGGGTGTTTAACCGAAATTTCGTCGCTGGATGAACCATAGCTACAAACCTCAGGAAGGATACTCTGGTATTTGTTATTGACAAGGTATCCCGTCCTGTTCAGCCGACATACCTGGAAATAGATGACTGGATTACACAGGTAATTGTCGGCCGGTGTGGCCTAGCGGTTCTAGGCGCTTCAGTCTGGAGCCGCGTGACCGCTACGGTCGCAGGTTCGATTCCTGCCTCGGGCATGGATATGTGTCATGTCCTTAGGATAGTTAGGTTTACGTAGTTGTAAGTTCTAGGGGACTAATGACCTCAGAAGTTGAGACCCATAGTGCTCAGAGCCATTTGAACCACTTTTTTCCATCTATAGAGCTGACATCGACTACTGAACCGTTCGTGTCTTGAATCTTCCCATTGAAACCGAAAATTATAAGATTAAGAAAGCTCTTTGAAATTATGGGGACTTCAAATCAATTTCAAATGAAAGACGGTCGCTTCGCTTTAAACTGCAATATTTTAACGTGGTCCGCTGTGTAGAGATGGATGTCAAGACAAATATTCGGTCTCACATAACGGTTTGTGGGTATAAGGCGCAAATTGATTGTACAGGTTGCTACATGTCGTATATGTAACGAAACCGGCCACTTCAAAGAGGTATGTCCGCGGCGATCTGTTGTTGTTAAAAGTAATTTGAGGCAGTGTCAGAAACTTACCTTTAATGATCTGTTACCAAACAATAGCTAGGATCAACTGGTTGAGAATGTTGTAGCAGGACAGGCGCCAGCAACGGAAATTGAGAAAGAGTCTGTTGCTGCTCCAGATGAGTCGCGAAGTAAAATAATAACGCAACCAAATGTGAATGTAGATTGTAACCAAGGGAAGGGAAAATCCGAAAAGGGCGACCCAAGCCCAAAGAATGTTCGGTACGAAACAGTCCTACACGAATCACTGGAGGAAAAATGAGAAAGTTTAGAAGGAAATCAGTCTGATAGCGGTACAGCAGAAAACCTCAGAAGTAGGAAAAAACGGGACAGTGACTAATAAACTGACTGAAGTGTTATTCGATGTTCGGCCTTCCGAGAAAACTGTTAACAGTTTAACTGAACCCTGAACCACAGGAAACTAAATTATTTTATCAAAACAACTACATAGTATTAGTGCAATAACGCAATCTTATTCTGTCACCACTATAAACTTAAATAAAATTACTTCTGGTTGGAAACCATCGACACTTCAGGAATTTTTGAACAAATCCGCGAATGATATTGCTCAGTTACTAGAAGTTCTAATGTCAGATTTAGTAATTCCCTGTTATGTAATTTACATAAATGTCTCACGAAACAAGTGTTTGAATAGCTGTTTTGGCGAGGGAAGAGATTCCAGGAAGTGAGGTGGAACGACTGGAATCCGGAAGGGGAAAAGGGCTAGGTATCTATGATGTGACAATCATCAATTCGTATGAACCTTCAGGAAGTTTTCACCGAGTTGACAGGGCACGTTACTTCAAAGATGAATTTTTGTACTTGTTAAGGAAAAATCCAAGACAGTAATTACTTGGAAGTGATTTTAATTGCGTTTTAAATCGAAAAGATCAGTTACCCAATTTTAATTTCTCAAGTGGACTAAAACAGCTAGTTACTGGTTTAGAATTAAAGGAAATCAAATACCCGTCCATTGTTGAGTTCGCTTATGTGACGGCCACATCTCGTAGCAGGATTGATAGATTATATATTTCTAAAAATCTTTAAACTTTCGTGACAAAAGTAGAAACCATTCCTTCAGACCAATCAAGGGTCTTAGCTTGCATAAATATAACAAGACAGCCAGTTCGCCGATTCAAGAATCAGTGGAATTTTAACGTTTCCTTGTTAGTAAATCATTATTTAGAAGACCTGATTAAAGAAGCATGGGCAATATACTTGCGTGCTCGTTGTAGATATGCCACTGCTATCGACTGGTGGGTTAAAATGGCGAAGCCAAAGTTGAGGAAGGTTCTTATTCAATACATTGCCCAGAGCGCAAGAGAAGTGAAATGCTTTATAGAATATTACTATTCCATATTGAGAGATCTATATGTTCAGGTCTCAGCAGTTTCCTCACTTCGCATAGCAGACATCAAAAACGTCAAAGCCAAGTTACTTAATATCAAGAGAAATCAAATCGAAGGGGTTTAAAATAAAATCGAAGGCAAATTCGGTGTCAGAAGACGAATCTACTTCGCTATACTATTTAGTGAAGCATTCGAAAAACGGAATGAGGGCTTTTATTGATCAAATTCGAACAAAAAATGATACGATTCTCAGAACCCAGCGGGAAATTGTGGACGAAATTTATCGCTATTATTGCGAGCTATATTGTGTAAATCAAAGTAGTGACGCATCCTTGGAAGAATTCCTTGACATCCTAGTCCCACAGCTTACAGAAGATGACAACAAAAATATTCTCGAGGTAGACAGCGAAGGAAACGTGTTTGAGACCACCAAAAAAATACCCAAGACCGTATGATCTGCCAGCAGAGTTTTACATCCGTTTCTTGCCAATAGTGGGTGCGAAAATCACGGACATCGTAAATGGAGGTATTCAGGGAATAACGATTCTGGTTGAGTTTAAGGAGAGTAAAATCAATCTTGTGCCAAAAAATAATGGAAACAATGATTTAAATAATTTTCGACCAATGTCACTGCTGAATTCTGAATATAAATTAATAGCTAGAATAGTAAACAAGAGAATTTCATGCCTTACAGATAAAATTATTAGTAAACGTCAGAACTGAGCGCAAGACAGAACCATTTTCAAAATCTAGCAGAATACAGGGATATCATTGCAATAACTTCCTTATCAAACATAAAGTGTGTTTATTTATTTCAGGTTTTTATAAAGCCTTCGATGTAGTAAATCATGAATATCTCTTACAGACGTTGAAGAAAATACTATTCAACGATAGGGTCATACAGCTGATAAAGAACATAACAACTGGAATAAATGTAAAAATAGCTGTGAATTGCCAGCATTCCAGGGAGATACAAAAAAAACGAGGTGTTCTTCAAGGAAGTCCTCTGTCCATGTCGCTTTTCGCCATTTCACTGGAACATTTCTTCCGACATGTCCCTGCTAGATTAAAACAGTTATGAGAGCCTATACTGACGATAAAGGGGTCATTATAAGTGATAACGTAGAGGTAAGACGCTAGCAACAGTGACTGATACATACTGTAGAGTACGCAAACGAAAGAAAAGGTAAGCCGGCCGAAGTGGCCGTGCGGTTAAAGGCGCTGCAGTCTGGAACCGCAAGACCGCTACGGTCGCAGGTTCGAATCCTGCCTCGGGCATGGATGTTTGTGATGTCCTTAGGTTAGTTAGGTTTAACTAGTTCTAAGTTCTAGGGGACTAATGACCTCAGCAGTTGAGTCCCATAGTGCTCAGAGCCGTTTGAACCATTTTTTGAAAGAAAAGGTAAGATGTTAAATCTCAGAGGTTTTGATAATATCAACTTCGAGTGGGCAAACTGTCCGTACTATACAAACTATGCATACTATAAATACTACACTTACTATAATTTACCTCAATCGCAGAGTAAAAACATCTGAAACAAGGGTATTATATTTATTAGCACCATATGGAGATTTGTAACGCGTTAATATGGGTAATGCCTTTGCTTCAGATGGTTTATAAACGTTAAGCTACATTCAGGTGTGTGGTACTGTACTAACAGTAGTGTATATAGAGTAACTCATGTAAACCTTCCCTCAGACCTGTAACATTATATCTTCACAGATCAGATGATGGCGCCTCCAGTGTGTTGAAATCGTTTATCGAGTAAACAGTTTCTAAGCAATCTTGGCTTTTGAATTATTTCAAAATTCGTAGATACACTTGCAGCGGTCTTATAAATAGTTGAAAGTGGATCCAAGAGCAAATAGCTCTGATTACAATGACATCCCCTGAGAGTATCCTCAGACCACGACATGAGAACAATAAATACCCTAAAAATAACACAATGCAAAAAATACCCATCACACAAATATCAAGAATAAATCTGACACCAACATAATATTCCAAATAATGTAACAACAATGACGTCAGACCACAGGCATGCCCTGTGCTTTAAGCTGTCTGGACGACTACGTTTCTCCTTTCCACCAGCTGCACCTAATCGTACCGGGTCGGTCACAGTGTCCAAAGTACTCTTAAACTCTTTAACCAGACTGACGCGCAGGACAGACATAGTACGTTTTGCTAGGAAACTGTATATTTCTGTTGACAGCTGAGGTCATATTCACGACCTGGTGCAACTCGTGATATGTAGTCAAGAAATTATTTGTCTTTCTCTTTGGTATATAGGGGCAAGTAATTAACACACAAAGCCCTCTACGATACTGCGGCAGCCTGCCAGTGTGCCTATTTTGCTGTTCCTGGCGTTTCAGAGCCATTGTGTACTGGTTTTGCACGTTTCTTCTCTTATTCATTGGTTCGCTATTCGCTAGTAATTTAGCACGCCAAAACGTCAAATTGGGTCGGCATTTTCATCCCGTACCTCAAATAGTGACATCACTAATCCCGTATGAACCTTTAAGTTGTTCGCGCAAAATACATATGCAAAATGGGTATTCCAGTCGTCGTGTCTGGCATTCAAGTTAAAGGTTGGTAGTTTAGTAATGGTCTTAGGCTCACGCTCCATCCTGCTTTTAGTTTGTGGGTAGAAAGGGCTCGTTCGTAGCTTCCGAATATGCAACACACGGCACAGCTGGTTGTAGGTACCGAAACTGAGTTCGTACCCTGGTCCTTAACTAAGGTGTCAGGCAATCCAATCTTCAGTGCCAAATTGTTAATATATGCTTGTCCCAAAATACTGGCGTTTTGTTGTGGTATTGCTATCATTACTAGATACCGTGAGAAACATTGATGATTGTAAGCACACACGTATTCTTTACAGGTGTTCTGACTATGGTTAGCAAATGTCTAGAAAAAGCATTTAAAATTACTTCGAAGCCTCTGGTGATCTCTGCGAAGGGATTTTCTATTGCAAAGCATTCAATCTCTGAGCACATGGTACACAGTCTTGGACATATTACACCACGCCGCTCTTCCTGTTCCACACCAAAACCATTAAAAGCGTAACACTCTTTACTATCTGCCTGTGCTTGCTGCTATTCCAATATAATCTCGTCCAGAGTACTCAGCATCGCTATTTTGCGACTTAATTTATCTGCATTTGCGTGGACAATTTCGTAATCACACTCACTGAATTTGTGAACCATAGTGGCAAACGAATAGATGAGTCTCCTAGACCGAACAATTATTTCAGTGACTCATGATCAGCCAAAACTTTAAATCTTCTACCAGACATGAAACACCAGAAATGTATAATATCGCATATGACCGTTAACACTTCGGTTATTGAGTGGTTACGTTACGCATTATTTAACTGCCCCTGTCCATCAAGCATTTGATACAAAATACATTAGACTGTTCATTACAAGTATCGTTAGTGACAATGAAACATTTTCTAAACCCTGAAATAACCAATACGGTATCGGAGCTCATTGCCTCCTACAGTTTCTCTGATACTACCTCACTCTCCTCCTTCCACTGAACTACATATTTGTTTCCAAACAATAAATCTGGTCTTATCCGAACTATATAAGGCATCACTAACTCAGCTATAGACCTGTTTCACTGCTGATATTATTTGATAAAAATATCTGAGAAGGTGATTTATTCTAGAACAGTATCTCACCTTAGCAATGAAAATATCCTCAGAAAATCACAGTTAGAGTTTCAAAAGTGGTGCTCTATGGAGAGAGCCATTTAGATGTTAACTCGCCAAGTTTTACAATGATTAAATTATGAAGTAGCATCGGTTGGTATTTCCTGCAACCTACTTAAGGCCTCTGACGGTATGAATCACAATATTCTCTTAGATAAATAGAAATTTAGTGAGACTAATTGTACAGCCAACCAATGCATAATGTCATATCTAACGAAGTAAATGCAGAAGGTTGTACTTAATAATTCACGAATTATAGTCCTGGGACACGAATCCACAAGGATCAGACTTGGCTCTGCTATTTATCCCCACATATGTAAACGATCTTTGGTCTAATATACAACAAACTGAATTAGTTCTGGTTGCAGACGACATCGGTACTAAAATGCGTCCAAGCATAGATACAGAAACAGAGCAAATGGTAAACAATATATTTAAAAGTGTCATTGACTGGTTTTCTGCGAGTGGTCTCGCACTCAATATTAAAAAGACACAAATGTTTTCAAAAGTATCGTTCTCTGGTTTTCTGCGACTGGTCTCACCCTCCATTTTAAAAAGACACAACATATTGAGTTCTGCGTATCTAGAGGAACTACACCATTGATAACTGCAACACACAGTAAGGAAATAATGAATAGGGTCAAAACTTCAAAATGGTTCTATGTGCATAGTGACGAGAATATAAACTGGAAAAAGCACATTTTGGAACTCCTTAGAAAGGTTAGTTCAGACACTTCTGCAACTATAAATGTTGCAGACCTCGGGGAGAGACAACTCAGTAACTCGTCGTATTCTCCGTGTTTTCATTCAATAACGTCATATGGAATAATGTTCTGTGCTAAGTCATCTTAGAAAAGAAACACTTCATTCCTCAAAAAAGGTGCTGTAAGAATAATATATCATTCTTACCCGTGATCACCTTAAGACATCTGTTTAAGGAGTTGAGCATTGTGACTCCTTTTACACAGTTTATTTATTCGCTCCAGAAGAGTTCTACAAATATTTGACTACACTTCAAAAGGAGAAACGATGTACGTAATTACAATCTCAGAAGGAAAAATGATATTCATTATTACATGTTATGGTTGCCGTTAGCACAAGAAGTGGTGCAGGATGTTGCAACAAAAGTTTTTGATCACTTGCCTAGCAATACAAAATGTCTGACAGAAAGCAAAGTAAAGTTCGAAAACAAACTGAGGAAGTTTCTTGTTGGCACTTTCTTCTTATCTGTACGAAAATTTCTACTGTAACTTTTAAACGATGATGGGTAAGCATTACTAACTCACAAATGGTTCAAATGGCTCTGAGCACTATGGGACTCAACTGCTGAGGTCATTAGTCCCCTAGAACTTAGAACTAGTTAAACCTAACTAACCTAAGGACATCACACACATCCATGCCCGAGGCAGGATTCGAACCTGCGACCGTAGCGGTCTCGCGGTTCCAGACTGCAGCGCCAGAACCGCGCGGCCACTTCGGCCGGCCTACTAACTCACATATTTATATTTTAGGGAGAAACATAAAGATACAAATGTTTAGGAAATAGCCCTGTTTACGATGTCTACGTAAAGTAACTCATTCCACATTACGATTTATTTTAAAAACTGTCCGTGAACATGAAACTAACTACCTAACTAGCAAATCCTTTCACGAAATCCATTACGAAATTACGGTAGTAGCTGAAAAAACCGACGAACGACTGCATCTCTTCGGCCGTCCATGGTGCTGAAAAATTCTGAAGTGCTTCTGTAAAAGGAAGATCAGTCTGTATACTACGCTCACAAATTATGTGTCCCAGATTCTTAACTCGAGTTTGAGCAAAACGGTACTTGCCCATGCACGGCTTCCGACGTGCTGAATGTAGCCTATCAAAAACATTTTTTGGTAGAACGGTTGAATAGACAATTCAGTCATCTAAATAGATCACATAGCCTTTAGGCTTTAACATTCTTAAAATTCCGTCTTTTAACGGCTGGAAAGCAGCAGGTGCATTTTTTAAACCCAATGGCATTCCCATATATTGATAATGTCAAGAAAAAGCGGTAAACGCTGTCTTTGGCCAATATTCAAGTGCTACTTTTTATTGATTATAACCGGTTTTGAGGTCCCCTGTGGTAAAGTAACGACATTCACCCAAACTATCCTCGGATAATTTCGTAATATTAAGGATTTGATAAGCAGCTATAATCACAGAAAGACATGTATTTCTTCTTCCCATCCAATGATTTCTCAGGGATAATTACAAAATTTGTGCTTCAGGGACTGTCACTGGGTTCTTGATCCCTTCTCTTAGTGGCTGTTCAATGATATCTTCTGTTAATGGTTGCAAGTGTCCCGCTGTACGAAATTGTTAGCTATAAGCTGGAGTTCCTCCCCATAGCTGTGTATACGACTGAGTTGCTAGTGTTACTGTAACACCCCATCTGTATAAAACAAGTCGCTAAACTTCAACAATACTTTTTCCATGCTTGTACGATTACTGTCCTACAAGTGACACAGATCATCGCTTAATGCTTGCTTACGGCTTCGACCTAAACTCCACCTATCGATGTTTTTCTCTATCATTATACCTTCTGACAGATTCGCTTCAGATCTGTGAAAGTTAGCTATACTAAAAGGAACCAATTAATTAAATTAACGCCGGCCGAAGTGGCCGTGCGGTTAAAGGCGCTGCAGTCTGGAACCGCAAGACCGCTACGGTCGCGGGTTCGAATCCTGCCTCGGGCATGGATGTTTGTGATGTCCTTAGGTTAGTTAGGTTTAACTAGTTCTAAGTTCTAGGGGACTAATGACCTCAGAAGTTGAGTCCCATAGTGCTCAGAGCCATTTGAACCATTTTAATTAAATTAACATTACTCAGTGCGCTATGCTTCTGCAAACAAAACAATGTGAAACATCAGACTGTCCGTTACTTGAGCTCAACCACATACAACGTTCCACAAGGTAAATCAGTACCAGCTGCAAACCGCGCTTTCATTCCAATACCTGCGGATATTTTATCCTGCTGTTCAATCCTTAACGAACTCTACTGCTGTTTAGCTGGCATCACCTTCATGACACGTAAGCCTTGCGGTGTCGCTTCGTTTGCAACTGTATTACACAAGTGAAACAAATTTTCAGTGAGCTCAAGAGTTTTTCCAAAGCCCACCCACACGTGGTAAAAAATCCATATGCACTTTAAACTTAGTTTCCGTACTGGTAAACTCACGCACCGTCATACCCAA
Source organism: Schistocerca nitens (assembly GCF_023898315.1). Classification (NCBI taxonomy): domain Eukaryota; kingdom Metazoa; phylum Arthropoda; class Insecta; order Orthoptera; family Acrididae; genus Schistocerca; species Schistocerca nitens. Next base: position 192,879,054 of record NC_064620.1, on the reverse strand, counting down.
CGACTCAACATTTCTGTCACCAACCCCATGTAACTTCCATTGTTGTGGTCCCGCCGACCTCTGTTTACCAGTTTCAGACAGATAACGTGTCTACAAGAAACCTCTGTTCCATACCACCCACTACACCCACTAAGCATCTTTCCGCCTGTGCACTAACTTGTGAGTATTACGATCTATCAGGTCTGCGTTCCGATGGGTAAAGTATTTCCGATTCTGTTGAGCGGCTGTTTACCAGAATGATGGTTCCTGTTCTTCCTCTGCCGTCATTCAGATACTCGGTAGCCCACTTTCCCAAATGAGTAATGCTCTAGTTGCTTCCACTGTTTCGCCGGCCGTTGTGACCGAGAGGTTATAGCGGTTCTAGTCCGGAACCGTGCTGCTGCTACGGTCGCAGGTTTGAATCCTCCATCGGGCAAGGACGTGTGTGATGTCCTTAGTTTAGTTAGGTTTACGTAGTTCTAAGACTAGGGGACTGATGACCTCAGATGTTAAGTCCCATAATGGTTAGAGCCATTTGAACCATTTTTCCAGTATTTCTGTATATGGCCCTTGTGCCCACACCTGTAGCACCTCACCTCCAAAGGGTAAACACAGTGAGCTATCCATTGTTTCGTGACAAAATATATTTCCTCAAATTGCGCCACAGTCCTAAGAGCTGCAGCCTCCTGCGATAACACTTTATTGGCCTGTGCTTTGTGGAACGCACGTACGTTGAGAATTAACTTCGCAAATCCTACCTGAAAACATTTCCACTAATTTATCACAGTTCAAATTAAAAGTATGGACTCCTCCCGAAAAATTCCAATGGTATCTTGCTTTTTGTAACACTGGCGTAGTCCAGCAGCCAACTGCTGAAACGACTGTGTTTTACTTTGGATCTCATGGTATACCACATACTAATCAGAGGCTGAGACGGTTCTGCGACCGTGTGGGCTGCAGATTCCTCGACTTGCGCCATAGGGTGGTGGGGTATCGGGTTCCGCTGGATAGGTCAGGAGACCACTACACGCAGCAAGCGGTTACACGGGTAGCAGGGGTTGTGTGGCGTGGACTGGGCGGTTTTTTAGGTTAGATGGCCTCAGGCAAGTACAGAAAGGGCAACAGTCTCAAAGTGTGCGGGGCAAAGTCAGGACATGCGGGGACCAAGCAGCAATCGGTATTGTAATTGTAAACTGTCGAAGCTGCATTGGTAAAGTACCGGAACTTCAAGCGCTGGTAGAAAGCACCGAAGCTGAAACCGTTATAGGTACAGAAAGCTGGCTGAAGCCAGAGATAAATTCTGCCGAAATTTTTACAAAGGCACAGACGGTGTTTAGAACGGATAGATTGCATGCAACCGGTGGTGGCGTGTTCGTCGCTGTTAGTAGTAGTTTATCCTATAGTGAAGTAGAAGTGTATAGTTCCTGTGAATTATTATGGGTGGAGGTTACACTCAACAACCGAGCTAGGTTAATAATTGGCTCCTTTTACCGACCTCCCGACTCAGCAGCATTAGTGGCAGAACAGGAGGAGGAGGATATTGGTGTTTAACGTCCCGTCGACAACGAGGTCATTAGAGACGGAGCACAAGCTCGGATTAGGGAAGGATGGTAAAGGAAGGCAGCCGTGCACTTTCAAAGAACCATCCCGGCATTTTCCTGGAGTGATCTAGGGAAATCACGGAAAATCTAAATCAGGATGGCCGGGGGAGGGATTGAACTGTCGTACTCCCGAATGCGAGTCCAGTGTGCTAACCACTGCGCCACCTGTTGCTTAATACATGGCCCAGTCACACTGATTTGACCGCCTGTCAAAACACTGAGTAATCAGCTTTTGCGACGCGGACGCGCAGGAAGATAGCCAGCGAGGTTCTGAAAGCTACTGACAGGGCCAATACTGACTCCAGTGCCGTGGCCAGCTGCGCTGACATTCTCGAATGAGGATCCAAAGCACAAACAGTCCGGTCAAGGTGGTCCCACAGATAATCGATAGGGTTTTAATCAGTGGAGCCTGACGGCCAGAGGAGTACGGGAAGTTCATCCTTGTGCCCTTCGTACTATGCAAGGACGCTGTGAGCTGTGTGGCACATTCGATTGTTGTGCTGAGAGATGCAATCTTACAGAGGGAAAAACGAATTGCATGTAAGGGTGAACATGGTCCCCAGGTACTCACATAGATTTGCTCCTTTTACCGACATACCGACTCAGCAGCATTAGTGGCAGAACAACTGAGAGAAAATTTGGAATACATTTCACATAAATTTTCTCAGCCTGTTATACTCTTAGGTGGAGATTTCAATTTACCAGATATAGACTGGGACACTCAGATGTTTAGGACGGGTGGTAGGGACAGAGCATCGAGTGACATTATACTGAGTGCACTATCCGAAAATTACCTCGAGCAATTAAAGAGAGAACCGACTCGTGGAGATAACATCTTGGACCTACTGATAACAAACAGTTAATGGAAGTTAATAGGAATATAAAAAAAGGGAGGAAGGTTTATCTGTTTAGCAAGAGTAATAGAAGGCAGATTTCAGACTACCTAACAGATCAAAACGAAAATTTCTGTTCCGGCAATGACAATGTTGAGTGTTTATGGAAAATGTTCAAGGCAATCGTAAATTGCGTTTTAGACAGGTATGTGCCGAGTAAAAGTGTGAGGTACGGTAAAAACCCACCGTGGTACAACAACAAAGTTAGGAAACTAGTGCGAAAGCAAAGAGAGCTTCACTCCAAGTTTGAACGCAGCCAAAACCTCTCAGGCAAAAAGAAGTTATACGATGTCAAAGTTAACGTAAGGAGGGCTATGCGTGAAGCGTTCAGTGAATTCGAAAGTAAAATTCTATGTACCGACTTGAAAGAAAATTCTAGAAGTTCTGGTCTTACGTTAAATCAGTAAGTGGCTCGAAACATCATATCCAGACACTCCAGGATGATGATGGCATTGAAACAGAGGATGACACGCGTAAAGCTGAAATACTAAACACCTTTTTCCAAAGCTGTTTCACAGAGGAAGTCCGCACTGCAGTTCCTTCTCCAAATCGTCGCACAAACGAAAAAATGGCTGACATCGAAATAAGTGTCCAAGGAAAAGAAAAGCAACTGGAATCACTCAACAGAGGAAAGTCCACTGGACCTGACGGGATACCAATTCGACTCTACACAGAGTACGCGAAAGAACTTGCCCCCCTTCTAACAGCCATGTACCGCAAGTCTCTAGAGGAACGGAAGGTTCCAAATGATTGGAAAAGAGCACAGGTAGCCCCAGTCCTCGAGAAGAGTCGTCGATCAGATGCGCAAAACTATAGACCTATATCTCTGACGTCGATCTGTTGTAGAATTTTAGAAGTTTTTTTTGCTCGAGTATCATGCCGTTTTTGGAAACCCAGAATCTACTCTGTAGGAATGGATTCCGGAAACAGCGATCGTGTGAGACCCAACTCGCCCTATTTGTTCATGAGACCCAGAAAATATTAGATACAGGCTCCCAAGTAGATGCTATTTTCCTGGACTTCCGGAAGGCTTCGATACAGTTCCGCACTGTCGCCTGATAAACAAAGTAAGAGCCTACGGAATATCAGACCAGCTGTGTGGCTGGATTGAAGAGTTTTTAGCAAACAGAACACAGCATGTTGTTATCAATGGAGAGACGTCTACAGACGTTAAAGTAACTTCTGGCGTGCCACAGGCGAGTGTTATGGGACCATTGCTTTTCACAATATATATAAATGACCTAGTAGATAGTTTCGGAAGTTCCATGCGGCTTTTCGCGGATGATGCTGTAGTATACGGAGAAGTTGCGGCATTAGAAAATTGTAGCGAAATGCAGGAAGATCTGCAGCGGATAGGCACTTGGTGCAGGGAGTGGCAACTGACCCTTAACATAGACAAATGTAATGTATTGCGAATACATAGAAAGAAGGATCCTTTATTGTATGATTATATGATAGCGGAACAAACACTGGTAGCAGTTACTTCTGTAAAATATCTGGGAGTATGCGTGCGGAACGATTTGAAGTGGAATGATCATATAAAATTAATTGTTGGTAAGGCGGGTACCAGGTTGAGATTCATTGGGAGAGTCCTTAGAAAAAGTAGTCCATCAACAAAGGAGGTGGCTTACAAAACACTCGTTCGACCTATACTTGAATATTGCTAATCAGTGTGGGATGCGTACCAGATCGGGTTGACGGAGGAGATAGAGAAGATCCAAAGAAGAGCGGCGCGTTTCGTCACAGGGTTATTTGGTAACCGTGATAGCGTTACGGAGATGTTTAATAAACTAAAGTGGCAGACTCTGCAAGAGAGGCGCTCTGCATCGCGGTGAAGCTTGCTCGCCAGGTTTCGAGAGGGTGCGTTTCTGGATGAGGTATCGAAATTATTGCTTCCCCTTACTTATACCTCCCGAGGAGTTCACGAATGTAAAATTAGAGAGATTAGAGCGCGCACGGAGGCTTTCAGACAGTCGTTCTTCCCGCGAACCTAACACGACTGGAACAGGAAAGGGAGATAATGACAGTGGCACGTAAAGTGCCCTCCGCCACACACCGTTGGGTGGCTTGCGGAGTATAAATGTAGATGTAGATGTAGATGTAGAATTTGCCTCTTATGCTAAATGCAAATTCAGTCACACGAAGTATTTCTTAGTCTGATTGACCCCTCAGTGCTGCAGTAGCTGCAACATGATTAACCCTTACAATACCAAGAGGGGGCTCGGAGGGGAGCGGTAATTTATGCCCACATTTTGAAAACATTGAAATCTACTCAGGTTCTTTACATCATAAAATTTTCTAAGAAAATATTTATTGTCTTTAATACAGGCCTCCTCCATATTCTATTATTGTTTTACGTTTTTTTCGTTTAAGCTTAATCGGAAAATTTAAGTTCAAGGGAGGAGGTCATCAGGTCTAACCCGCTTGGTAGCAGATACGATTTCAAATGACGATCTTCTTACTCCACAAATAATAGCATTACGTGACCTTAGAACACATGGACGTTATATTTCTCTGGGTTGACAGCAACAATTATCTCAACAATGATTCGTTTCCTTGTGTTCTTTATTGTTGCCGGCCAGGGTGGCCGAGCGGTTCTAGGCGTTACATTCTGGGTCTGCGCGATGACTACAGTCGCAGGTTCGAATCCTGCCTCGGGCATGGATGTGTGTGATGACCTCAGAAGTTAAGTCCCATAGTGCTCAGAGACATTTGAACCATTTGAATCTTTATTGTTTCCTGTTCAGTGGCACTTAGTCCAGTGTTAGGTAAAGCTGTGATTTAAATTGTATTGACAGTGACATACCGACGGAGAAATATCACAGATTTTGGAAGAATCTACAGATTCTCAAATTGAAATTGCCGCGCGGTCTGGGGCACTCTGGGACACTTTGTCCCGGTCCATACGGCATGTCCGAAAGAACAGATATTATCTTTGTATATATATAGTTAAGTATCACTGGCCACTTGACCATCTTCTTCTTCTGTGCGGATGCACAAACATTGCCCGAACTCTTACGGGAATCGGCAACGCGCCACCAGTAATGAGTATTACAGGCGGGAGCACTACGAATCTAGTGAGGGACAATACTTCGAGAATAAGTGTTTCTCGGGCGGCGTGCCAAAGATAATTCCCTGCAGTCGCACGTATGTCCACGCCTGTAAGCAGCTAAGGGTTTTCATTTCATTGTATTTCATTCCAACGAACTATATCGTCACCGATGTTAACTGTTCTTTCAGACATGTCCGATAAAACAGATACCATCTTAGTATATTCACAATCTTTGGTCTTGCCGTGGAAAAGTATTTGCCTCTCAGCAGTCTAAAACGTTGTTATTTGAAGTGTGGTAGGCGAGGGACGTATGTAGTAGTGCTGTGTTGACTTTCAATTGCATCTGTTGGATGAAGAAAGATGTACTGTGAAGGACAGCAAAGATGAATATGAGGTATAAATTGAAAAATGAAAATAATATAAATTTTGTAATAATAGATAAAGGACTTATTTCAATAGTGGTACAAGCCCACTTTGTTAACTTTGAGATACAGAGTCCTAAAGTTAAATGAGCGCTGAAAAATCTGCAGTTGAGATACCAGAAATATTAAAGCATTTAGCTTCATTCTAGAGATGAACCTTCCTGAAGCTGATTTTTTTGATTTATATATATATATATATATATATATATATATATATATATATATATATATATATATATATAAATCAAAAAAATCAGCTAGTTAACTTGCACAGAGCTGAGGGAATGACCACCACACTTGCCTGATTCGCACATCAAGATTTCAACTGATTAAGCCTTCACAGTTTCTTAGAAGTTCTTTTTAACTTTGTACCCTTTTAAGATCATTGTTTATTCAAGTTTATTCACATTGCAGCATGTGGTATGTAACAGTTGAATATAGTTTGGAAATTTTACTTAGGAATCTAGGTTAAGGGCTACCTGCTTGTGTTTCCTGTTGGGCTTTCGAGAAATAAGCAACAGTGTTGTCAAGATGCGAGGTAAATGGAAATTTTGATTAGGGACATATAAGTGTTTTATTTCGGATGGGCATTTGATTTAAGGAGAAGTTGTACTCAGACAACTTACAGTTCATTTCTAATATGTATTGTTCTTTTTTTGTGAAAATTCAGAAAATGAGTGTAAGGTGGATAACAGTTCATAAGAACATAGTTTTCGTAAAACGTAGATTTCTTCTATAGAGTGCGAGGTACAGTATCGCTAAATTTCATTAAAAATGTAGTGGGAATGTTATTCATTTATTCTGACTGCTAACCAAATGTAAAATCTCTATCAGTCGCTGCAACGACATGAAGTCCGTAGCATAGTAGAGGAAAGCATCAGGCAAACCTGCTGTGGGTCCCTAAACACTCAGGAATTAATGGCAAGGAACAAGCTAGTAGAATGACCAGGACAGGCACAATGACTCGATTTATTGGACCGGAACCTGACATCACGTAAGGGGACAGTACTACCAAAACTACGTGACTGAAACAGGAGGTAGAACGTTTATTGAACTACGTTCCAAAATGAAAAACATGGCAAGGAAATGTTGCCGAACATTTCAATAGGATTTTTATAATAATGAACTTGAAAAGAAAACTGATCAAACTCGTCATAGAACTTATGGCTGGACATGGAACTTCATAAAACGTCTGCACCGGATGGATACAGAGCAAAAAGCCGCGACGTGTGGCTATGTTATGAAGAAGATGAAACTGTACCACATCTATTCTTCCAATGCGAAACTCTGGCGGCGAAAAGACACAGAATAGTCGAGTTGGTAGAGCCAGAAGGAAACATGTCAAATATGGACATAGTAAAGAGTCTTCTACTACTTCTTAATGGTACCGGTTTGCTTTACTAGAAATACTGGGATCGAAATACCAGAATAAACTCAGCTTCCGTGGTTGCAGCAGTGGGCTGAGATCTTGTTGTTTTTATCTCTCTGCATTAGAAATATCAAATTGAAGGGTCTCCACATGAGCCTCTTCATCAGTTTGCTTAACATTTAGCTTAACGTACCCGCCTTTGGCACCTCAATTCTGGGCGCGAACTGCAAACTGCTTGAATAAGACTGAGCAGCTGAGTGTGTCTATAGTGAATACAAGGTATATTATCTTTATTTCACTTCACATTTTACAATGTTTACAGTAATTATCGGAGCCCCACACCTATATTCAATACATTTATGTGTACTATGTCAGTACATATATCCTTCCCTGCTCTCACCTGAATCAAGCAAGCGCATGAATGAGAGTGTACAAGATAAATTTAAATGAACAGTTATCATTTCAGAAGCCTTCCGTTTGGCTAAATATATCGTCAGCTGCTTGTATTAGATGCCTGAACAGTATAATTCCTGCAGAATTACGATCAGACATAGCACTCTATGCGGATAACCTTCTCGTGGCAGTGAGGTCATAGGCTGTCCACGATGAACTGGTGCATCGGTTATTGGAAGCCTTAGAACAGGTGGGAGTGACTGTGAAATTAGTCAACTCACAATTCGGCAGAAAAGAAAGAAGATTCCAGGAACTCATCGTATCTGCAGATGAAATAAAACTTGACCCGGACAAGAATTGTGCGATTGCGGAATGCGCAACTCCAACCAATAAAAAACAATTACACGATTTAATCAGACTATTTAATTTCTACGATCGCTTTCTGAATCGAAACTTGGTAGCCGTGCAGTCTTAGGTGCCTTGCCACGTTTCCAGTGGCACCCCATTGGGGGTTCGAGTCCTCCTTCGGGCGTGGGTGTGTGATGTGTTTAGCGTAAGTTAGTTTAAGTTAAATTAAGTATTTTGTAGGCCTAGGGACCGATGACGTCAGCAGTTTGGTCCCTTAGAAACTTACCACAAACTTCCACAAAAAAAAAAGGAAATCTAACTTTACCTCCAGACTACGTCTTCGTGCCCTGACAGGAAAAAATACTCCATGGATTTGGGACTAGCAGGCAGAATACGAATTCACGAACGTAAAGAGGCATTAGTCAAGGAACCGATTCCTGCACACCCCGGCCTGTAGCAACACTTCTGTGTCATGTATGACAGTCCACTCTCTGGTTTGGGCGTCATTCTGTTCCAATCAGAGGACATCACCGATCCATCCTTTTCGAAAATGGTTTCTTTCGCAAACCGGATGCTCACTCCCTGTGAAAGAAATTACAGTCTCACGGAATTTTTGGCACTCGAAATTGTATGGGGCTTATCAGATTCTAATATTACCTTATTGGTCGAACGGCAAGGGTATTTTTCGACCACCGAGCTGTGCAATTTTTTAAGACCGCTAAGCCATCCCACAAGAGACTGGCGCGGTGGGCACTGTACCTCTAAAAATTCCGATTTCATGTGGCGTACATTCCCATAGATAAAAACATCATTGCAGACGCCATCTCACGTGTACCTGCAGGATTAGTACCTACAGAAGATGGTGGTGATGGAGACAAAAACTTCAGTTTCTTATATCTAAAAGGTGAAGCTGGAGCAAATGCTGTTACAACCTGCCTCAGGAACAATGCACGCCAGCAGGACAGAGATGAGTTATTGATAGACGATAAGAGAAATGGGACGATCGCGACAATGCGTCGATTCGTCATTTCTACTTAGTAAGAGACGGCATTCAACTTTGTGGTCCGGCAGTGGGGAGCTAATGCACGTCCTGCGTGTCAGAGTCCTCTGATCGGTCCTCACTGGTGGCCAGCCCAGTTACTACTCGCACTGAGGTTGACAGCTCACCTGTGGTCGAGTGGGAGGTCGCCCCAGGGCGAAGCAGGTGGCAAAAGACTTCCCTGGTCGACGCACGTAAGGCATTCCCAGTTTGTTTGACAAACAGGTTCCAGATTCTGTCTGTGGCTGACACTCTCGCTGAGCCAGATGCTGTCGCCTATCCTGTTCCAGAGAAAACCACTCTACCTGCAAGATCTCGGCAATCACAGACTGTAGGAATAATGGTAGTTGGGAGCTCCAACGCTAGGAGCGTTATGGGGCCCTTAGGGACTTGGCTGACAAGAAGGGAAAGAAAACCATTGTGCACTCCGTGTGCATACGGGTGGAATCATTCCAGATGTGGAAATGGTCCTCCTGGACTCCATGAATAGCACAGGGTGCATCCAACTGAGGGTGGTTGCTCACGTCAGTACCAATGATGTGTCACTTTGGATCAGAAGAGGTTCTCCCTGGTTTCGATCCTAACAGAAGTGGTAAAGGCTGCCAGTCTTGCTTGCAAGATGAAAGCAAAACTGACCTTTTGACGACAGGATCGATTGCAAGCCTCTGGTACAGATCCGAATGGAGGGTCTGAATCAGAGACAGTTCTGCGACCATGTAGGCTGCAGATATCTAGACTTACGCCAAAGGGTGGTTGGGTTTCGGGTTCAGCTGAATAGGTCAGGTGTCCACTATACGCAGGAGGCGGCTACACGGGTAGCCGGGGCTGTGTGGTGAGGACTGGGTGGTTTTTTAGGTTAGAGGATCTCGTGAAAGCAAGAGAACGGCTTCAGTCACAAAAGGAGCATACTGAACACAGGAAGAACGTAGATAAACGAACCATTGTCTGGGGCGGCTGGTGGAATTAATGTGGTTATATAAAATGTAGAATATTTTGTAATGTAGATGCATTTCCCTGTCGATGCACCATATGTGGGGCGGCGGGTGGAATTATTGTTATTTAAATGTTCTTATTATTTATTTAATGCTGCTGTTTGCCATTCTCAACACTGGCTCTCTAACAATAATATTGGCAACCAGAAAGTGATTGGCAAAACGTGAAGCCTGTAATTAGAATTCCTGGTGCCCACTTCATCTGAGAAATACACTTATAGCTACAGCTTATAGCTCTGAGGAATTAGGAGATTGTCTGGGATTCATAATCAAAAACGATTCTGTCTAAAATGTTCACTATATTCTGAAAGTCACAGACAAAAAAGAATCCACACAATCCAACTACCAGAGCAGTACAGAGTCTAATGCGCTGATGCAACTATAACTGTCCAAATTAAATGTTTAAGTGAATGCTCACCATAATTTGTGATAATGTTCATCAAACGCCACGCTACATAATGGTAGAATGTTTGTCCCGCGGCGGCACGTGAAAATACGACATACGCAAACTGAAGATAGATCATTAAAGTCATCCCAGAATTAACACTTGACCCGAAAACGATTTCATGGTTACGCGTATCCCGAGTAACTTATTACGGCATCCAAGGCTGTTTATAGCAATGATACCGATGCGACGCGACTCCCGGCACTGATGGTGCGCTAATCAGCGTCTGGAGGGAACTGGGACCTTATTTCCTCGCGCCGCGTTCTTATATACAAAGCCGCGGTGCGGACGGCTAAGGGAACGCCTGATCAAATCGGCTCTCCCGACTAGCCGCTGGGCTAGTAATGCAGCACTTTAAGTTATCGAATAAATCATTGCTTCCTTTGCTGATGGCCGATGAAGCTCTCAATTTAAATGTGCAATCAGCACACAGGTAAGTAATCATAATAAAAGTCTGACGTGGCTAAGTCAAATATTTTGGGCGAGAGAATTAGTTTAATTACACCACACGCAGTAGACGAGCTCTCAACTTGCCCTTTGGAGATACGCTATCGCTATAGTTTTATAGTTATTCAACTGAAACTTCTCACATCTTTATGATTATAGCGGATCTCCTTTCTACTTGAATTTAAACATCCTAGCCTTATTTATTCGCCTACTTAATCTATCTTCCTTCCTCAATTTCTAAGACAAAAACCAGAAAATCATGAATTTCAACAAAAATTTTGATTTGTGAGATCCCAAATACTGTTTCTACTAAATTATTATGAAAAAGGAATCTAAATATAAGTTTTTAAGTTTCTAGCTCTTTTCTGTTGCGCCAATGATTTTTACAGAAAAACGTCCAAATTTCGAAAATGGTTAAAGCTATTGAACTGACAATCAACACATATTGATTTAGTATTACTCCTGACATGCTAGAAACGTTTCAGGTTATTTACTTGATTTTTAAAGTATTGCGCAACATTTATGACGTCAGAGCTAGGCTGGCACACAATGGAAAGACTGAAGTGAATTTTATACAGCATGAGTAGGCTGCTTCCCTACATCTGGTATAACAGTTTTAAATTGTCGTAGCTGGGTTGGGAAAGTACCAAAACTCCAAGCGCTAATAGAAAGAACTGATGCTCAAATCGTTATAGCCACTGAAAGCTGTCTAAAGCTGGACATATCTCAGCCAAAATATTTGCGAAGAACCTAACGGTGTTCCGAAAGGATAGGCTAAACACGGTTGGCGGTGGCGTGTTTGTTACTGTCAGAAGCAGTTTAACTTGTCGCGAAATTGTAGTAGATACTTCCTGTGAGTTAGTATGGGCTGAGTTCATTGTTGGCAACCTGAATAAATTAATAATCGGATCCTTTTACCGACCTCCCAGTGCACATGATACAGTTGCTGAAAGGTTAAAAAAACTTCAGTTTGATTTTAAACACGTACCCGACTCATACGATAATAGTTGGTGGTGACTTTAATTCACCCTCGGTATGTTGGCGGAAATACATGTTAAATTCCGGAGGCACGCATAAAATATCATACGAAATTGTGCTAAACGCATTCTCTGAAAATCATTTCGAGCACTTTGTTCAGGAGCCCACGCTAATAGTAAACGGTTGTGAAAACACACTTTATCTCTTAGCAACAAATAATCCTGAGTGAATAACGAGCATCAAACCCGATTCAGGGACTAGTGAACACAGGGTTGTCGTAGCGAGATTGAATATTGTAATCCCTAAATCCCCGAAAAGTAAGCGAAAAATATACCTATTTAAAAAATCAGATAAAAATTCACTTGACCCCTTCCTAAGAGACAATTTCCACTCATTCCATATTAATTATATAAGTATAGTCACGATGTGGCGTAAATTCAAAGAAATAATATCGGCAGCAATTTAGAGATTTAGACCAAATAAATTAACAAACGACGGAGTTGATCCTTCTTGATACACAAAATGGGTTAGAACACTGAACACTGTAGCAGAAACAACGAAACAAACATGCCAATTTTAAACAGACGCAAAATCCCCAATTTTGGCGATCTTTTACAGAAGCACGAAATTTAGTACAGACTTCAATGCGAGATGTCTATAACAGTTTCCACAACGAAGCGTTGTCTCGAAACCTGCCAGAAAATCCAAAGAGGTTCTGGTCTTATGTGAAGTATGTTAGCGGCAAGAAACAATCAATGCCTTCTCTGCGTGATAGCAATGGAGATACTATCGAAGTCAGTGCTGCCAATTCAGAGTTAGTAAACACAATCTTCCGAAACGCCTTCACAAAAGTAGACGAAGAAAATGTTCCAGAATTCGAATCAAGTACAGCTGCCATCATGAGTAACGTAGAAGTAAATATCCCCGAAGTAGTGATGCAACTTCAATCACTTAATAAAGGCAAGTCTTCTGGTCCAGACTGTATAGCAATTAGGTTCATTTCAGAGTATGCTGATGCATTAGCACAATACATAACAATCATTTACAACCGTTCAATCGAGGAAAGATCCGTACACAAAGAGTAGACAGTTGCACAGGTCAAACCAATATTCAAGAAAGATAGCAGGAGTAATCCACCAAATTACAGGCCCATATCGGTAACGTCGATATGTAGCAGGATTTTAGAACACATATTGTGTTCGAGCATTATGTATTACCTCGAAGAAAACTGTCTATTGACACACAGTCAACGTGGGTTTAGAAAACATCGTTCTTGAGAAACAGATCTAGCTCTTTATTCACTTGAAGTTATGAGTGCTTTTGACAAGGGATTTCAGATCGAGTCGGTATATCTGGATTACTGAAGGCCTTTGACACTGTACCACACAAGTTATGTGACTGGATTTGTGATTTCCTGTCAGAGAGGTCACAGTTCGTAGTAACTGACGGAAAGTCATCGAGTAAATCAGAAGAGATTTTTGGCGTTCCCTAAAGTAGTGTTCTAGGCCCTTTGTTGTTCCTTATCTATATAAACAATTTGGGATACAGTCTGAGCAGCCGTCTTCAGTTGTTTGCGTATGTCGCTGTCGTTTATCGACTAATAAAGTCATCAGAAGATCAAAACAAACTGCAAAAAGGTTTAGAAATGATGTCGGAATGGTGCGAAAAGTGGCAGTGGACCCTGAATAACGAAAAGTGTGAGGTCATCGACATGAGTACTAAAAGGAACTCGTTAAACTTCGGATACAGGATAAATCAGTCTAATCTAAAAGCCGTAAATTCAACTAAATACCTAGGTATTACAGTTACGAACAACTTAAATGAGAAGAAACACATAGAAAATGTTGTGGGGAAGGCTAACCAAAGACTGCGTTTTATTGGCAGGGTACTTAGAAAATGTAACAGACCGACTAAGGAGACTGCCTACACTACGCTTGTCCGTTCTCTTTTAGAATACTGCTGCGTGTTGTGGAATCCTTACCAGATAGGACTGTTGGAGTACATCGAGAAAGTTCAATGAAAGGCAGCACGTTTTGTATTATCGCGAAATATGGTAGAGAGTGTCACAGAAATGATAGAGGATTTGGGCTGGAAATCGTTAAAAGAAAGGCGTTTTTCGTTGCGACGGATTCTTCTCACGAAATTCCAACACCAACTTTTTTCTCCGAATGTGAAAATATTCTGTTGACATCGGCTTACATAGGGAAGAAAGATCAAAACGATAAAATAAGAAAACCAGAGCTCGTACCGAAAGATATAGGTGTACATTCTTTCCGCGCGCTATACGAGATTGTAATTGTGAAGGTGTTTCGATAAACCCTCTGCCAGGCACTTAAATGTGATTTGCAGAGTATCCATGTAGATGTAGATGTAGATATAATGTATCATTTCACTGTTGGTCACAACGTGTTGTGGATTTCACGGTTCTATGTGCCTCAAAAATTGTTCAAATGGCTCTGAGCCATATGGGACTTAACATCTGAGGTCATCAGTCGCCTAGAACTTAGAACTAATTAAACCTATCTAACCTAAGGACATCACACACATCCATGCCCGAGGCAGGTTCCTTCCGAAACTGCGACCGTAGCGATCGCTCGGTTCCAGACTGTAGCGCCTAGAACCCCACGACCACACCGGCCGGCTTATGTGTCTACCCTGAGTCTATGTGTTAAGCTTTTGGCCAGGAAGTTTTAACGTAGTCCGCCTGCTGTACACCTCCCTTCTTTCGAAAGATCTCCCGAATCTTCCAAGACGAATCTTTAATTAAAATTACTCTTAACCATAAGAATTCTGTACTGTGCTGATTTCAACACCCAGCTGCAGCCATGAGATGTCCCATATGAGTTTCTCCTTTATACATGTACCCTCAAAGTGCGGTTTCCAGGACCTAACTACAATACAGTCCTAAATCTAATGTTGATGCTAACTGTTATAGAGATTCTACTTCCGTCAGTTGTTCCATGGCCTATGCCGGTTAACCAGTTCGCTGGAAACTGGTGTGCCAGTTGTTCTGTAAACTCTGTCCCCTTCTGCTTTTATTACAGAAATAAAATATGCAAATACCTTGTAGGAGCAGGCACAAGTGGTAGATGAAATAATTATCGATATAACCTTGTGATAACGATTTTGTACATCGGACATGTCCGAAAAAACAGATACCAACTTGGTATATAATCCTGCCTCGGGCATGGACGTGTGTGATGTCCTTAGGTTAGTTAGGTTTAAGTAGTTCTATATTGTAGGGGACTGATGACCACAGATGTTAAGTCCCATAGTTCTCATAGCCGTTTGAACCAATCACCGGCCACTTGTCCATCTTCTTCTTCTGTGCGAATGCACAAATAGTGCCCGAACTCTTACGGGAGTCGGCAACGCGCCGCGAGTAATGAGTATAATGGGCGGGGGGCACTACGAATGTAGTGCGGGACAATACGTTGAGAATGTGGGTTTCGTGGGAGGCGTGTCAGAGATAAATTCCTGCAGTCGAACTATCCTCTTTTTCCTTGGTGGCTCAGATGGATAGAGGGTCTGTCATGTACGCAGGAGATCCCGGGTTCGATTCCCGGTTGGGGCACACATTTTCATCTGTCCCAGTTGACGTATGTGAACGCCTGTAAGCAGTTAAGGGTGTTAATCTAATTGTAATAAGCGTTCTGCTCCACTCCCGATAACGTATGACAAACCCAGGACCATTCCATCATCCAGGATGACAAAACAAAATCGTTACCTGAGGAAAGGAACCGTCCATCATCGCCCTCCTTGCAAAGGGTGTAACTAACGACAAGCGGAAAGAAGAAACAGTATTACAAGAACCTGATTATAACACTAAAGTAATAAAAGAAAAATATACGTAGCAATTATACGAAATCATTAAATCCACCCGAACGCAACACAATGCAAAAAATACTAACAACACAAATATCAAGTATAAATTGAACACTAACATAACACAGGAAATAATCTAACAACATAATTAATTACGTGACCTCAAAGTGTAAGGCATGCTTGTGCCTCGAACAGTCTAACGGATGAGGTTCCCTCATTCTGCCTACTGTAGCCTTTCGTACCGAGTACACAGGTAACTGTGACACAGCATCCAAAATACTCTTAAATGGTTTCACCAGACTGATGTGCACGCAGACATTTTGGTAGGAAACTGTACCTTCCAGCTAACCGGCGAGTTCATCTCCACGACCAGATATGCTACGTGATATTTGATCAAGATCTTCTTCGACTTTCCTTCTGGTGTACTGGGATTAGTGACCAATACCCAGTGCCGTACACGGTACTGTGGTAGTTTGCCTATTAACCATTCAACGGTTCCTGGCATAATACAGCCTTCGTGTTCGCCTTTTGTACGTTTCTCCACACCTCCCGATTTCTTCTCAGAAACATCTTCTCTGGTTCGCAGTTGGCGCCTGATTTTGGACTTAAAACGTCAAAGTGGGACGGCATTTTCGGCCGTATACTACCCCAAGTAGTGAGATGACTGTTCCCGTGTGGACCTTCGACTTGCACGTGCAAACTATATATAGAAAATAGATATCCCAGTCGTCACTAAGGCTTAGCATTTTGCAAATGGTCTTACGGTGGCGCTCCATTCAACTTTTGGTTTGCGGGTGGAACGGGCTCTTTCATAACTTCCGAATACGCAACACATGGCACATCTGCTCCGTAGATTCCAAAACTAAGCTCGTACCCTGGTCCGCAATTAAGTTATCGCGAACTAAAATCTCCAATATCCAACATAATACTAGTGCCACTGTACTGGCCTGTTGAGCTGGAATTGATATCATTACTAGATACCGCGAAAAAGGTCGATAGCCGTAAGCACATGCGTACAGGTGTACTGTGGATAGCAAATGACGAGCTCAAGCATTTAAAATGGCTTCGACGCCTCTGTTGACCTCTACGTGGGGATTCTCTAGTGCAAAATATCCTCTCCCTCAGCACATGAAAGACATTCTTTGACACTCATCCTTTTCCTCCATCAAAACCATTCCGTAATAAGCCTGTCTGTTGCTCGTCGGCATTCAACAACTGATAACAGCTGGTCATGAACCTGTTGTAGCACTTCCTTCTGAAGAACAGTCGGGACCACTACAAGTGGTCCCTATTTCTGGAGTCTGTACAACAAATCAAGTATTATACCGCGCGGCTGCGACTTAAAGGCCTGATAATCTTTATCGTCTGCCTGTGCTCCCTGCTGTTGCAATAAACTCTTGTCCAGTACACTAAACACGGCTGTTTTGCGACTTAATGTAACATCATTTGTGTGTCTTATGCCCGACAACCTCGTGATTAAACGCATTAGCTGGAGAGCCCAACCTGGCAAACGAGAAGAGGGATCATGTAGACTAAACAATCAGTTCAATGACGCATGATCAGTCACAACTTTAAATTTTCTACCGTTCAAAAAACATCATAAATGTGTAATATCACATATGACCTTCAACATTTGCTTTTCGTTTGTTGAGCCGTTACTTTACGCCTTATTAAACCGCCATGGTACATAAACTACTAGATGCCCCTGTCCATAAAGCATCTAACCCAAAATGTTGTTGTACAAAATAAGTCAACCAGTATAGTCCAAGGACATGATTCCCCAAGGTTCAGTATTGGGTCTATTATTGTTCCCTATATATGTAACCGATTCTGCCTTATTTGAGGCATCATAAGAGAGGATGAACTCTTTGTCAAAATCTGGAATAGCAATACTGGATCGGAAATTACTGTTTCCTCCAATCTCTCCAATGCTACCTGATACTCCTGCCGTCCACTGAAACATTACACTCGTTGTGAATCATCTAGTTAAGAAAATTATACATTCTCTAAAACATCAATCTTATCTGGTTTTGACGGTGTTCCCGACAGAGTAATAAAGATTTTTTTTCCCCTATAATAAGTCCGGTCTTATCTGAAATATGCAATGCGTCACTAACTCAAGACATTTTTCCAGAGAGACTGAAATATCGCGTTCTTAAGCTCCTCTTTAAGAAATATGATAAGAGAGATGTCAGTAGGTACCGACCTGTTTCGCTGCTGACATCAGGTGATTTGTTGTGAAATAGTATCTCACCTTAGCAGTAATCATATCCTCAGCAAATCACAGTATGGCTTTCAGAGGAGTTACTCTACTGACAACGCCATTTACATGTTAACTCCACAAATTTTAAAAGCATTCAGTGAGAAATAGCACTATTTGGCATTTACTGCGACCTGTCTCAGGCGTTTCACAGTGTGAATCACAGTACAGTCTTAGATAAATTGCAGATTTATGAGACTGGAGACACAGAAAATCAATCGATAATGTCAATGTAACCAAATGAATAGAAAAAGTTGTACTAAATAAGTCAACCAGTATAGTCCAAGGACATGAATCCTCAAGGTTCAGTATTAGGTCTATTATTGTTCCCTATATATGTAACCGATCTTTGGTCTGATACGCAACAAGCAGAAAGAGTTCTTTTTGCACTTAACACTAATATTGAAACCAGTCCAAGCATACGCAAGAAACAGAAGAAATGATAAATGATGTTTTTAAAAGTAGCATTGGTTTTCTGCGAATGGTCTCACACTCAATTTTAAAAAGGCACAATATATTCAGTTCTGCATATCTATGGGTACTACATCAGTGGTTAAGGTAACAAGTAGTAAGGAAATAGTGAATAGTGTGAAAATTCAAAATTGTAATGTGTTAATATTGATGAGCATTTAAACTGGAATAAGTGCATTTTGGAACTCCTAAAACAACATAGTTCACACACTTTTGCAATTAGAAACATTTCAAATCTCGGGGAGAGGCAAATCAGTAACATGCTACATACCCCATATTTTCATTCAGTGACGTCATATGGGATAAGGTTCTGAGGCAATTCGTCTTTAAAAACGAAACACTTCATTGTTCAAAAACCTACTGTATGAATGATATGTGGTGGTCACCCATGATCATCTTGCAGTCATCTGTTTAAGGAGTTGAGGATTCTGAGCATTCCGACAGACAGTAAAGTAAAATTCGAAAACAATCTGAAAAAGTTTCTTGTTGACACTTCTGTTCAGTAAAAGAATTTCTATTTTAATTGGTAAAAGTTGGTGGACAGGAGTTACTAGCTTAAATCTGTAAATTTTATAGTTATAAATGATTAGCATGTAGCCATGTTTACAAATTAATTTGCGATGTGTATGTGAAATGACTGATTACACATCATTACCATTTGTTGCACAGAATGATCCATGGAACATAAATCTAAGTTACTAACTAATTTGTTCAAAGGTTCAGTTTTATTCACGAAATCCCTTATGAATTTATGATAGCGGTTGCTCAAAGCGACGAACGACTGCATCTGCTTGTCAAATGTGCTGACTTAACCTACTAAAAGCATCCTCCAATCGTCTCACATGTTCTGGTTTAACCGAAGAATGTACTATTAAGTCATTCAAAAAGATCATGTATGGGCCTTAGGATTTAACCCTCTTAAAACGCCGTCCAATAACCCCTGAAAAGTAGCAGGAGCGATTTCCAAACCGAATGACATCCGCTTCTATTTATAATGTCCGCCGCATGATGTGGTAAACGCTGTCTTTGGCCTATGCTCAAGTGCTACGTCCAATTGATGACAACTTTTGAGTTCCACTGCAGTAAAGTAACGACACTCAAAACTTATCCAAAATTTCCGTAAAATTTGCGATTGCATAAGCATCTACTATCTCAGAAAAAACATGTATTCCTTGGTTCCATACTATGATTTCTTAGGGATGATTACGACATATGTGCTTCAGAAACTGTTACTTCATTCTTGATCCCATCTCGTAGTTTCTGTTCCATGAACTTCTCTATTAATGTCTGTAAATGTCTCGCTGTACGAACTGTTTGCTGTAAATAGGTGTAAAGTCCCAATTGTATACAGTGCTGAGTTACTAGAGTAGACGGTAACACCCAATCTCTACAAAACAAGTTGATAAATTTCAATAATACAGTTTCCATATTTGTGCGATCACTGTCCTACAAGTGACACAGCTTTTTGCTTAATGCTTGCCGATGACCCCTATCCAAACCCAACCTATCGATGTATTCTTCTTTAGTACTGTCATTATACCCTTTTACAGATTAACTCCTCCTCTCCCAAAATTATTTACGCTAGCTGAAACCCTTATACTATCCATTAACATTACTCAGCGAGCCACGCTTCTGCATACAAAACAATGTGAAATATCCAGCTCTTCATTGCACGAGTGAGATTTAACTAGGTTCTGGACTTTGGGATTTAGTGGAAGAGCCGATGTGACCATCAGAATAAAATTCTTTGAGTCGCCTGTTCTATTTGGAAAGGGACTGATAAGTGCGGTTACCGCTGGATCAAAAGGAGAAGAATCTACCTCCAACCCTGCGTATTGTCCCCCGACAGGCTGTGAACCTGAAAGGTTTCCAAGGCCACAAATCTGCGAAGAAGATCCTCAAGCTCGTACTTTTGGTAAAACGTTATTCTTTTAACATCCGCAATTGCTCTGTTATAGCAGCAACAGATTCTGTTGTAATAGCAGCACTTGATTTCTCCACTACCAGTACCAGAAACACAAATAACTCACTAATACGCTACTAAAGAGTAACCTTATAAGTTACCTTTTCTCATGTGTCGTCACCCATCTATAGTCTGCACTATCGAGAGCCAAATGATCAACACGTGTACATGTAAAAAATGTGCCTGCTACAGCCTTAGTGCGTGGCAATTCGGCCCTGCAAAATTGCAAAACAAACAATGGTAAGTTCACGGATTCACATGAATTCGCAAACGTAACCTTATCATATTCCATCCAGTACTCGACGTTGTGGGTCTCTTAACTGAGAAAAAATACTGAATTAAACATAAACAAAGTGTGGTTCAACGCACCCCATTGTAATGAGCCAATGCTAGTGAACAGGAGGTATGACGAGTACCACTGCTCGGATGTAATTTACTAAATTACCAGTCTTACTGCCCGACTCCAAGAGACATTGTTTGGGCTAAAGTGTTACCGAACAATCACTGCTCTCGGCAAACTCTACGGTTTGTATGCTGGAAGAACGCTTCCCCAGACAACCCGCGTCGTAAAGCGTAACGACTACTTTATGACACCACTGTAACAACTGGGCCTATTCCAGACCTCTGGGCCTCACGATGGGTGATATGGTGAGGGAGAGGGCAAATTTACGCTCGGCCGTATACTCAAACGATTGTAGTATTGACAGATGTTTATTAAAGCAGCCTTATACCACATTCCAGCTGTCTTCACAGACGCGCTCTGTGCTTGCAAACACGGCCGATCGAGGAATACGTCGACACCCCTTCCCGTTGGTGACGTCTGTTGACCTGAGTCATGTGTGGCAGCTACCGTGATGCTCAGGGAATGAGCCAGTCATTGGGCAGGTAGTCAACCGACCTTCATCAAGAAGGGTGTATTGTGGTTACTCTGAAATACAAAAGCACATCATTCTGTTTGGTTCAAAGTCAGACTGAACGGCGGCGCTACTGAGTGCTTTGAGCAACGAAGTTCGATTATTTACAAGCTTATAGCTATGCTTCTGATGTAGACCTATCGGAGCGTGATGAGTGGATTTTCTTTATATTACTTGTTCCGTTGGCTTTTTCTAGCTCGCTGCCTACTGACCACGGGTTGCTATACCCAGTTAAATTTGCGAAGTATGAGTTTCTTGGTAGCACGTACGTTCCCGAGTAATAAAATATTACTTCACTCTTGGTCACACTGTTCCATGCCCTCGGCCGTTGACGAGTGTCGTGAACATCCCTCTGCCTGTACTGTTTTATCATAGTGGTAACAATACCGTCGATTGGCTTACTTAGTTATCACAAAGGACAGGCACGCCATTACTGCCAGCAGGCGGTAGGAAAAAAATTCTAACAGTTCACAAATCCCAAGACGAACATTTAAGGAGCGCCACAGCACAGAGTGTACTACACATTTTGAAAAAAAAATGGGGCAGGAAAGAGAATGTAAGTGGCGGACCAAAGAAAACTGATGTAGCACCATTTATGAAGAAGAAAATTCATCACATAGATCGTACAGTGGAATGTAAAGCTTCTTGATGAAACTCTACGAGTAGAGGGATGCGAAACTATCATGGGTCCCTCACATAAAGAATAAACATTTATGGGCAAAAAGCACTCTTTTCAGCACTGAAATG
Source organism: Schistocerca nitens (assembly GCF_023898315.1). Taxonomy (NCBI): domain Eukaryota; kingdom Metazoa; phylum Arthropoda; class Insecta; order Orthoptera; family Acrididae; genus Schistocerca; species Schistocerca nitens. The sequence goes on along the minus strand of NC_064620.1, from coordinate 192,856,916 downwards.
GCCAGTTGTAAAAGCTAGCTTCTAAATCCCTACGAACATGTTCTGGATATTCACTACTGTAATAAGACCTATGACAACTGATGGAGCTAAAGTATGTAGGAATAAAGCAGAAGGTGGTTGTTAGGGAGCTTAGTAAGGTACAGACATAGGACTGGTTAGCTGTAAAAGGAGGAATCAGCAGCACACCCACTGCTGGTATGGAGACCATGCTGGACATGCCACCATTGCATCTTTTGGTTACTATGGAGACAGCGGCAGGGACATACAGTTAACAGATTAGAATTAACTTGATTCCTTTAGCATAACGATAACTTCACATCAGTATAACGAGTATGATAAATATAGGAACTGTCTGTGAAATGCCGACTGAATATACAATAACATTTTAAAATTTCATTTACCTTTCGCTCTAACAGCTGCAAGAAATGAGCAGTCGAAGAATGAACCACAATACCTTCCAGGAGACATAATCTGGCCTGCTGGAAGGTCGAAAACAGATAAACCTTCTGGGGCCCGAATTTACGGGGCACAGCGTAGAACAGAGAGAGCAGTCTCTCGAGGGAAGATGGCCGCAGGTGAAATTACCCGCTATCGTGGTTTACAAGGAGGAGAATTTCCGTAGGTACTGCAAAGATCGTAGCACCTGTTTGTGTAAGGTGGTCATGTCGTTTTGATTTTTGTATACGCACGTTAGAGAGAGAGAAATTTACGTTAAACAATGTTTGGTCTTGTCGTGGCAAAGTATTTGCCACTGCGCGTTCTGCTACTTTATTTGAAGTAGGATAGGCGAGGGACGTATTTCGTAGTGCTGTGTGAACCGTGTCGTTTGGCACGGTTTCTGTTTTTCCCTTGATTTACTCCTGTTTGGAGTTTCTCCTAGGGGACGTTGTGAAGCCTTCGCTAGCGCGCTGCCAGCGCGCTCAGTGGGAGGAGCCGCGGTGTGCTGTGACGCGGGCGGAGGAGGCAGTTGAGAAGAGTGTTCAGCCTTGGACGACCGTTCTGCAGCGGGACGCTCAGTCCCTCTATGCTAAATCTGGATGAGCCCAAAACCCCGGGCTGTGAGAATACAAGAGGCCGTAAATCTGTGGACAACGTTTGGTTTCCGTTCATGGGCTGGGGAAGCTATGAAGTCCGTCTGCGGCTGCTAATAACCTCCAGAAGGTGGCGTCGTCACTGAAAGTAAGATTTTTCATCTAGTTAGTTTTACCATGGACGGCGTCGATCACTGTTTGTATAAGCACGTTGTAAGATGTTAAATAACCGTGTACTGTATGGCGGAGAGAGAGAGTGGACTGCTGCTAATTAATTTTATGGATGTCTGAAATGCGAGATTATGTTAATGTTAGCTAATATCTGTTGTGTTTTAGTGTGTAGGCATATTTAAGTATAGTCGTTGTTATTGTTTGTATATTCCTGTGTTAAGGAGTTTACTCCCCATAGCATTTAAGTGCTCTATTTAGTTATATGTAAGGTAGTGCTAGAGTTTCTATTTGGTAATCCGCCTAGCCACCACTGATGTCGGTTGCTCGATCAGTCTGAAATGGTGGGCCTATTGGGTAGAGACCGTTGTTGACTTGCTCTCCTTAGCTCCGAAGTCCCGTGTTGATACTACGGCGGTAGTACTGCTGGAATCTCATTTGCAGAAGTTATCAGTTCTTGTGAGCACAAATAAAGCTACCTTTGCCTCTGTAATTTTTGTCCGCTATCCAGCAAGCTTTGATTAATGATTAAAAATCGCCAGCTGGTTTTGGTCCAACCTAGTGGCTCGTGTTAGACGAGTTCCCTTTCCAGTTCGGGTAAATGTTTCCTCGTCCTGGTGGAGCCATCCTCTTTCCCGAGCCACGCTGGGGTAAGAGTTGCCCGAGTGTCTATTGCCGCTCAATGTTCTAGGAAAATGAGATAAGATGTTATTTATCTACTCTACCGTTTTGCCCAAGAAAGGCGAATTAGAGTAGTTCTGGATAATCTAAGTTTTTTACACTATTAAGATAGTTCTAGGTTAGGAGAAATTGCTGTTTGGTAAAATTTAGCCTTCTGAGTCGGTAATCCGGCGTATTCCACGATCCAACATTGTTATAGGACTGAAAGATTTGGTTTTGATTCATTTGCTTAGACGTGACTTAATTATTTGCTATTGATGTTAATTGCTTTAAATGAATCTTCTTTAATTTGTGTTTATAATTCGGTGTAACATTTAATGTACGTCCTATCATCCCCTATGTCACCTACTGACTTCATTCAGAGACTGAAAAGGTGATCCTTGCTCAAGTTTATTGGACTTTATAAACCGTTGATCTTTATCGTTTATGATCTTAAAAATATGTTTGTTAAAAAGGAACAGTGTGCGATTTGCAGGGGTTGGGGGGGGTGGGGGGTGGGGGATTTCACACTCTCTGCATCAAACCATCCCCTCCTCTGGTTTCAGTTTATCCATCCCAACCTGGGATGTTTATTTCCCACGCACTGAAGTAAAACTTTACATATAATTTAAATTTGTGGAGCCGAACACTGAAAGTTTTTAATACAGTCTTACTATTAATACTATTAATACGTATCCTTATTAAATTTGAAAACCCGTTATCTAGTAGTTATTGTTGTTGTCTTCAGTCCAGAGACTGATTTGATGCAGCTCTCCATGCATGTAGTAGTTAAGCCTTTCAAAACGCTTAGAACTAAATCATCATCATCATGTTGTCATTGTTGCTTTCGTCCAAGGTGCGTCATCCGTTTACTTGCGAGCTTGTATCATGATGGACGAAAGTACAACGGTTTCCAATAAAATTTGTTTAATAATATATATACGTTTGTCCTTTGAGGGATTAGCTTGCGATTATTTTTTGACATTGTTGAATTAGAAAGTGGGACAGAAGAATGCATTTTCAGCACACTGTTAGCAGCTCTTGAAAAATATGGTATTACAAATGATGAACTAAAACACCACCTTGTATGTGTCGCAACAGACGGTGGCTCAACAATGCTTGCAATTTACAAAGGCGTAGCCGCTCTACTGCGTAGTCATTTACAAAAGGATTTAACTGTTATTATTGATGTAGCAGATGTATACCATATACAGTTTTTTTTTTAGATTCCTTATATTCTGTGTTTTCTCGAAGTACCAAAAATCAGAGGCTACTACATAGTGTTTCACAAGAATTATCCTCGCAGCTATTAAAACTAGGCTGCATTTTTCGCGTACGTTGGGTTCCTTCCTCATTTAATGCTGTTCGAGCTTTTCTTGAAAGTCACAGTTCTCTTGTCCATCTTTTTGAAAAACTGAGACATGATGGTTCCTGATCAACTCAGGAGAGATCTAAATTTGAAGGTTTACTAAAACATCTCACATAGTGGCTTTTCTGATAGTGAATACGCGTGAATAGTGAGTTTCGGCATTAACATCTATTTATAAATAACTGTTTAACCATGGGTAACGCCACGGTTCCAAGATAGTAACATATATAATTATACTAAACCCCTAAGACATCCTCCCCCCCCCCCCCCCCACACTGGTTAAAGCACAAATCGCACACTGAAAAGGAAGAATCTTAGATTTCTATTGTTTATTAAGTAATTCTTAAGTTATATAGCAAATATTATGAGTTCAAATATTCTCTCATTGTTACAGTTCCTTGTTCTGTGGTTTGCACTGAAGGGTGTGACAATAAATGCAAAACCTAAAGTGAAGCGTTGGGGCGAATTAATCCTTCCCCTTATCATTACCTTTAAAGATAACTGTTTGTCACTTGTTTTTGAAATTGGTTGGAGAATAGTTTATTGATTGACCCCGTAGAAAGAGTACATCACTGTGTTGACTTGTGATTGTATATTTTAGATGAAGAAAGATGCAATGAAAAGGACAACAAGGATCAGTACGATGTATATGTTGAAAGTTGAAAGGGGTATAAATTTTGGATCACGATTTTTTTTGTTTTGAAAGTGAAGGAGTCTGATATACGACTACAGCACTGCGCACCTAATTTGTAGAAATGATTATTGCCAGATAGTTAACTTCGTTCACTTGCCCAGTGCTGAGAGGAAGACCAGCCCACTTCCCTCATCATGACTTAACATTACAACTGATTATTTTCATTTTTATAGAAATTCTCTGTAAATTTTGTACCCTTTTGAACCGTTGTTCACATTACACCATGCGGAGGTAACAGTTTGATTGAAGTTTGGAAATTTTATGTAGAATCGGAAATCTAGCTTAGCAGCTGTCTGTTTGCCGTTTGATGTTGTGCTTACGAGTAATCTGCGACAGTGTCCTCATAGGACGCAAGATAAGTGAAATTTTTTTTTTAGTGGACGGTAAAGTAGGGCTAAAATACAGTTGGATTGTTACTCATGTATTCAGATTGCTAACCGGCAGTGAAATATCTATCAGCCTCTGGAACTAGATGAAAGTTTATCGCTGAATGCTACGAAGCCCTTCGGAGACTAGGGGAAAGCAACAGGGTAAAATTACGAGGGGTCCCTGATCACTCAGGAAGTAATGGCAATGAACAAGCTAATAGAATGACCAGGACAAGCGCGATGTGTCGATTTATTGGACCGAAGCCTGTCATAACCTAAGGCAATGGAACAATCAAAACTACATAGCTGAATCAGGAGGCAGCACGTAGAATATTGAACTAAGACCCAAAATCAAAAACATGGCAAGCCAATGTTGGCGATCTATATTTCAATAGAAGTTCTATAGTAAGGAACTCGAACAGGAAACAGATCACACTCGTGATAGAACTCATGACTGGCACGAGAACTTCATAAAACATCAGCACGCGATGGATAAGGAACAAATAGCTCACTAAGTGTGGACTACGTGGTGAGGAGGATGAAACGGCACCACATCAAATCTTCTACTCTGAAGCATTAGCGGCTAAAAGACACAGATTATTCGACTTGACAGAGCCTGAGGATATTGCATGTAATAAGGACCGAGTAAAGAGTCTTCTACCTCTTCTTAATGACACATGTTTGCTTTACTAGAACCACAGGGGGCGAAACAGCAGAATGAATTCGGTTTCCGTCGGTTCAGCAGTGGGCTAAGATCATTATTGTCTCCCTGCATTAAACATATCAGATTGGTCTCAACATGAGCCTCTTCGTCATTTTGCTTAGCATTTAACTTAATGTACGTACCTCTGGCACCTCAAATCTGAGCGCAAACTGTAAACTACATAAAAAAGACTGAGCAGTTGAGCGCGTCTATAGTGGCGACAAGGTATATTATCTTTCTTTTACTTCACATTTTTCAAACATTTTGGTAATTCTCAGAGCAGGACCACACATTTTCAATACATCTATGTGCAAAAAATGGTTCAAATGGCTCTGAGCACTATGGGACTTAACATCGGAGGTCATCAGTCCCCTAGAACTTTGAACTACTTAAACCTAACTAACCTGAGGACATCACACACTTCCATGCCTGAGGCAGGATTCGAACCGGCGAGCGTAGCTGTCGCGCGGTTCCAGACGGCCAACCCGGCCGGCCCGTCTATGTGCAATATGTCAGTGTATACATCCTTTCCTCATCTAACCTGATGAAGCAGAGCATGAATGAGAGTGTACAAGACATATTTCAACATCTAGCTGTGTGAGAGTAAAAGTAATCTGCCAGTGTGGCTGAATAGCCACACCCATACAGCACATATCAGGTAGCAAAGAGGTTGTGCGCAGCTCGTGGTCTAGTGGTAGATCAGTTAAAGCCGCGCTAGCGAGTGGACGTTGTTTACTGCTGCGCTGCAATTCCGTGTTTACATCGCTGTACTTGAGCTTCGCTCAGCGTTATCCGTCCGTTAATCTCCGCGTTCGCTCATATTCCTTGTGATCTGATTGCTCCTTCTGGTCGTGCTGATGCTAATTGGAATTATGGGTGTTTAACCGAAATTTAGTCGCTCGATTAACCATAGCTACAAACCTCAGGAAGAATACTCTGGTAATTGCTTTTGACAATGTGTCCCGTCCTGCTCAGCCGACACCCCTGGAAATAGATGACTGGATGACACAGGTAATTGCCGGCCGGGATGGCCGAGCGGTTCTAGGCGCTTCAGTCTGGAACCGCGCGACCGCTACGATCGCAGGTTCGAATCCTGCCTCGGGCAGGATGTGTGTGATATCTTTAGGTTAGTTAGGTTTAAGTAGTTCTACGTTCGAGGGTACTGATGACCTCAGATGTTAAGTCCCATAGTGCTCAGAGCCACTTGAATCATTTTTGAACACAGGTCTTTGGTCTCAACTCTGAAACCGCCCATACCTGGCAACTGGTTCAGAAAAATACTGTGTTTATGTCAAGTTATTCAGGACTGCGACTGTTGATGAAGTGTGACGAAAGTGGAGCTATGAAGTAGAAATGGTAATAATAGTAAGGTTTCCATCTATACAGCTGACATTGATTACAAAACAGTTCGTGTCTTGAATCTTCCCATTGAAACTGAAAATGTTAAGATTAAGGAAGCTCTTTGAAACTATGGGGACGTCAAATCATTTGCAAATGAAAGACGGTCGCTTCATTTTAAAATTCAATGTTTCACAGTGGTCCGCTTGAAACGTCCCCTTAGAACAATTTATACATGACTGTGCTTAAACTGACACACAATATTTTTAGCGCAACGCAATCTGACTTTCAAAAAAAATCCCTACGAAAGAATGGCCCTGACTAACATTAACCTATGCGTTTCACAAATCGCTTACCTCACAAAAATCTTGGTTACTCGAACTACTGCAATACAGCGGGCGCCACTACTGCCAGCTAAATAAAAGATTCAAACTATAGAAGGCACTAACTACTGATAGGGATAGTTAGCAAATGAAAGATATTAATAGAGAACAAACACTGTATTTACCTTAATAGTCATAATATATATAGCAGTTCATGACAAATTACAAAACTCCGCCATCTCTCTCCCCACATCCACCACTGCTGGCGGCTCACCTCCAACTGCGCAACGCTACGCGCTGTTCACAGCCAGCTGCCTAACACTACAATGGCGAGTATTACAACAATGCAAAGCAGCCACAGACTGCACACAGCACAGCCAGTGATTTTCATACAGAGGTGGCGTTACCAATAAAAAAACCTAAACAGCCTACTTACACGCTGTGTAGAGATGGACGTCAAGACAAATATTCCGTCTTACATAACGGTTTGTGGGTATGAGGCGCAAATTGTTTGTACAGGAAGCTACAGGTAATGTATGTTACGAAACCGGCCACTTCAGACAGGAATGTCGCCGGCGAACTGTTGTTCATCATCATCATCATCATCATCATCATTATCATTTAAAACTGATTATGCCTTTCAGCGTTCAGTCTGGAGCTGTTGTTCTTAAAATTCATTTGATACGGCGTCAGAACCATACCTTTAATGATCTGTTGCCAAAGAATAGCTCGGATAAACTGGTTGAGAATGTTATAGCAGCAGGCCAAGTTGATGCCCACCTTCACAATAACAGTCAATCTATCACGTTAACAACAAATGGAAAGATTGTTACCACCGAAAACCGACCTGTGGAGACTTCTGATAGTTGTTCAGAGGACGAGCGGTCGTTTACAACTCCCTCAGTCCTCAAGGAAAAACAGTGCGATGAGGAGGCAGAGGAACCGGAAGGCAGAATGAGAATGGAAACTGATGAACAGAAAGGTAAAAATCATACGATACCAGAACATGAAGGGGGTGTGGTCAGTGTTAATTTGCCAGAGACAACAGGTGCAGTAACCGATTGCAACAATCTGCAGCTATCTGTTGGTAAACAAATTCTGGGGGAGTTTGCAAAACTGCCGTCTCCATTGGTTTCCCTTGATCAGCAAGTAAGTGATATTAATAAATAACAAGGAAGTGGTGGCCAAAATTAAATAACGGTCAACGCCGCAGGACAGACGCCAGCAACAGAAACTGAGAAAGCGTCTGCTGCTGCTCCAGATGAGCCGCGAAGTAAAATAATAACGCAACCAAATGTGATTGTAGCTCGTAACCAAGGGAAGCGAAAATCCGAAACGGGCGACCCAAGCCCAAAGAACGTTCGGTATGAAACAGTCCTACACAAATCACTGGAGGAAAAACAGAAAGTTTAGAAGGAAATCAGTCTGTTAGCGATACAACAGATAACCTCAGAAGTAGGAAAAAACGGGACAGTAACTAATAAACTGACTGAATTATTATTCGATTTTCATCCTTACGACAAAACTGTTAATAGTATAACTGAACCCTGAACCACAGTAAACTAAATTAGTTCATCAAAACAACTACACTGTGACAGCGCAAGAAGCAATCCTATTCTGTGACCACTATAAACTTAAATAAAATTACGTCTAGTTGGAAACTATCGACACTTAAGGAATTTTTGTACGAATCAGCGATTGATAATGCCCGGTTACAAGGAGTTCTAATGTCGGATTTAGTAATTCCCGGTTATGTCAGTTACATAAATGTCTCACGAAACAAGTGTAGGAATAGCTGTTTTGGTGAGGGAAAATATTCCAGGAAGTGAGGTTGAACGACTGGAATCGGGAAGGGGAAAAGGGCTACGTATCTATGATGTGACAATCATCAATTCGTATGAACCTTCAGGAAGTTTTCACCGAGTTGACAGGGCACGTTACTTCAAACATGAATTTTTGTACTTGTTAAGGAAAAATCCAAGACAGTAATTACTTGGAAGTGATTTTAATTGCGTTTTAAATCGAAAAGATCAGTTACCTAATTTTAATTTCTCAAGTGAACTAAAACAGCTAGTTACTGGTTTAGAATTAAAGGATATACGGGAAATCAAATACTCGTCCATCGTTGAGTTCACTTATGTGATGGCCACATCTTGTAGCAGGATCGATAGGTTACATATTTCTAAAAATCTAGAAAATTCCGTGACAAAAGTAGAAACCATTCCTTCAGACCATTCAAGTGTCTTACCTTGCATAAATATAATAACACAGCCAGTTCACCGATTCAAGAATCAGTGGAATTTTAACATTTCCTTGTTAGTAAATCATTATTTAGAAGACCTGATTAGAGAAGCACGGGGAATATGCCTGCGTGCTCGTCGTAGATATGTCACTGCTATCGCCTGGTGGGTTAAATAGGCGAAGCCAAAGTTGAGGAATGTTCTTGTTCAACACAGTGCCCAGAGCGCAAGAGAAATGAAATTAACTTTAGAATATTACTATTCCATTTTGAGAGATCAATATGATGAAGTCTCTGCAGGTTCATCACTTCGCATAGCAGACATCAAAAAGTGAAAGCCAAGTTACTTAATACCAAGAGAAATCAAATTGAAGGGGTTGAAAATAAAATCTAAGGGAAATTCGGTGTCAGAAAACGAAACTACTTCGCTCTACTATTTAGTGAAGCATCGTCGACGAAATTTATCGCCATTATTGCGAGCTATATTCTGTAAATCAAAGTAGTGATGTATACCTGGAAGAATTCCTTGACATCCTAGTCCCATTGCCTACGGAAGATGACAACGAAAATTTTCTCGAAGTAGACAGTGAAGGGAACGTGTGTGAGACTCTGTGCGCCTCGCCACCACAAAAATACCCAAGACCGGATGGTCTGCCAGCAGAGTTTTACATCCTATACTGACCAATAGTGGGTGCGAAAATCACGGACATTGTAAATGAGGCTATTCAGGGAATTACTATTCCGGCTGAGTTTAAGGAGAGTAAAATCATTCTTGTGCCAAAAAATAATGGAAACAAAGATTTAAATAATGTATCCAATTTCACTGCTGAATTCTGATTATAAACTAATAGCTAGAATAGTAAAGAAGAGAATTTAATGCCTTACAGATAAAATTATTAGGAAACGTCAGAACGTAGCGCAAGACAAAACCATTTTTCAAAATCTAACAGAATACAGAGATATCATTACAATAACTTCTGTAACAAACTTAAAGTGTGTTATATTTTTTTTTAGGTTTTTATAAGGCCTTCGATGTAGTAAGTCTTGAATATCTTCTACAGATGTTGAAGAAAAAAGGATTTAACGATAGGGTCATACAGTTAATAAAGAACATAAAAACTGGAATAAATGTGAAAATAGCTGCGAATTGCCAACAATCCAGGCCGATACAAATAAAACGAGGTGTTCTTCAAGGAAGTCCTCTGTCCATGTCGCTTTTCGCCATTTCACTGGAACGTTTCCTCCGACATGTCCATGCTAGATTAAAAGGCTTAACATTATCAGGAAATAAAACAGCTATTAGAGCCTATGCTGACGATATAGGGGTCACCATTATAAGGGATAACGAAGAGCTAACAAGGCAAGCAGCATACACTGGTACATACTGTAAAGTATCGGGAGCCAATGCGAACGAAAGAAAAAGTAAGACGTTAAATCTCAGAGGTTTTGATAATATCAGCGTCATGTGGGCAAAATTAGTCCGACAACATAAAACCCTTGGGATCACCCTGACAGTATGCCCCATGAAAATGACGGCTTCATATCGAAACGTTGGAGCTGATAAAGAGCAAGGAGGCATTATAGAGAATTTAACTCCATGTGTGTTCCAAATTCAAAGAACAATGCATATCAACTCATGCATCCTTGATAAAGCTTATTATATTGTCCAGCTATTTCCTATACCGAGAATGGTAGAGAGGAGAATAATGACCAAAATCACAAAATTTTTGTGGAAAGGTGAAGTGTTCAGAGTATCTGCTAAAGTAGCCAATTTAAATTCTAAAAATGGTGGACTAAGTTTAACTGATATCACGGATAAAGCCTCTACAGCTTTTACGAAAAGGCAAGTTAATGTAATAAAAGACTCGCGAGAAAGCATAACCCGCCAACTTTTCGAGATCTTTAAACCTCGAAGCCTGCTTCCCTCGATTGATGTGCAGAATGTCAACAGTCGTTTACAGCATGTAAGGGTTTTCTATGTTGAGTTCATTTATGTAAGTGCCGAAATCAGACAGTCATGACACTTAACATCAAGAGCCACAATGCGGGAACGAAAGAAAGCGAAGGAAGGAACAAAATAGAACGACAGTTTCCGAACATTGATTGGACTGAGATTTGGAAAAACATGAGTTCTAATATACTCACGTCTAATATAAAAATGTCATGGTGCAAGACAGTTAACAATGTAATTAGCACCAATGAAAGACTGTATGCATTCGGACTCTGTGAAAGAAATTTAGGTCAACAATTCCATGAAGTTGACACACTAATTCGTAGATACTTTTCAGTGAACACATAGTGCGTAGTGGAGCGATCACTCTGTTGTAAAAACAATTCAAAAGCCACGATCGCTTAAATATTGTTTACTGGATAACCGGTTTCAACACACTGAAGATGCCTTCATGGGATCTGTGAAGATATAACATGACAGATTTGGGGGAGGGCGTACATGAGTTACACTATATACATTACTATTAGTACAGTACCATATACCTGAATGTAGCATAACATTTATAAACAATCTGAAGCAAAGGCATTATGTATATTAGCGCTTTACAATACTCCATAAGGCGCTAATGTGTATAATGCCATTGCTTCAGATGTTTTTACTCTGTAATTGACGTACTTTATAGTATGTGTAGTATATATTGTACGCACAGCATGTATAGTACGTACAGCTAGTGTATGCGGAAGTGTTCTTTGCATGGGTATTTGATTAGCAGTATATGTAAAGTTGTATTGTAGTAGTAATGAGTGGTTATACCGTAGGACTGTGTGTGCACTGCTTCCACGGCGCTATCCAGAGGCCAGTTGTGAATCACTAGAATCGCAGCAGGTAAACCGGTGCGGAATAAGGCAGTGTGATACCCACCGGGATGTACCAAACAGTTTTATCTTGTGACTTAATTTTTACATAAGTGGTGGAAAAAATGACAATGGGAGCAGTTTTCTATTTTCCTGTGACAATGATTTTACATCAGCTAGTTTGCCTCAGGTATCGTTATAATCAAATGGTTTATAAACGTTAATAGACATTCAGGTGTGTGGTACTGTACTAATTGTAATGTATATAGTGTAACTCATGTAAGCCCTCACTCAAACCTGTCATGTTATATCTTCACAGATCCGATGATGGCACCTTCAGTGTGTTGAAACCGGTTATCCAGTAAACAGTATTTAAGCGAACTTGGCTTTTGAATTATTTTTAAATTCGTAGACACACTTGCAGTGGTCACATGAATAGTTGTAAGTGGATCCAAGAGCAAATACCTCTGATTACAAGGACATACCCTGAGAGTATATCGCTCCCATTGATACACAGGCCTGAAGCACGCTTTTTCCCAGAGGCAGAAAAGAACACTGTGTACTGGTTGCTGGGAAATATTGTTAATTACGTCATTAAAAATCTAAGATCCGACAGCACCATAAAGTTCATGGTACACATGCTGTGTGAATACCACAAAATTAGACGGTATTCGAATCACAAGAAAAAGTTTGCTTATATGTTAAATATTATATTTGATAGAATGGGCATTGGTTAATATAAAAAAGAAGACTGTGCTGACAGTGATGTATTATACTTACTTTAAGGATATTATTTAAATGTTTAGTTTAAACTTTTGCTTTGTATTTTTTCTACTTCATAAAGTAGTTTTTGAAATTTTACAAGATAATGTTCATAATTTATGTGACAGTCAGATTGTGTGTCTAATAGTGTAAAAACACAGAACAATATAGCTGCATTTATGGTTTATAGTATTAATGTGAAAATTGACAGTTTTTAAGGAAATATCTTTATCGATTGTTTAAAACCGTAATATTGTATCTAATATAATGCAATATTGAATGGCAGCCAATTTACCCTGTTTATTTTTACACTGTGATGTGTAAGTCAGTTTGCCAGTGAAATATGTAATATATAGGTCTGATCACCTCAGATAATTACCGTTCCATTCATGTCCAGAAAGCGTAGTTGGAATGCTAGTCAATTTTATAACGTCTCTTCTCCGCCATTGTCAGGTATTTAAGACATTGTATAATACGATTCTTAAATTGTTTTTATGTGTGATGGGCATAAATGTTCCATATTCTGTGTAATTTTTAGTGACTTCTATATAATCGTTTGAAATGCTCATAGCTAGTCTGACTGAGCTAAGAAGATTGAAGATCAGTTTCTTCCCTTGACCTGTCTCTCACGGAGAAGATTTCCTTTTGAACATTAATTTATTAAAATGATCCCAAAAACTTGCTGATATCCTTCATAAAGTGCTATTTATGCTTGTGTAAAGATTGGAATTGGAACACGTGTAATTGAAATTGCAGTTTTTTATTTATTAACGTTTGAAGGAGTCTCAATGTCTTTAAAAAATTTTTCTTCGTATTCAGATTAATTCTTTCTAGTAATTTAGTCAGTAACACAAACTTCTGTTGTATTGATTTCACATCAGCATAACTGCAGTGATCAAACTGTTTTTGATTAAATCATTTCCTATATAAATGTTAGCATGGTTAGTGCATGTAATTAGTATGTATTTGGAATGTGTAACATTGTTCTTTAAATAAATGTTTTAAAAAAATAAGTAGCTAGCGGTGGTGCCTCTGTATCACGAGGTCCCGAGTTCGATTCCCGGCCTGGTTGGGGATTTTCTCTTCCCAAGAACTGGGCGTTTGTGTTGTCCCTATCATTTCATCATCTTTTTTGAACGTGTCTGTAATTGGACTGTATAAAGATTGCGACATTGTACGGGGGCTGATGTCTGATTACTCTTTATCTTATTTTTGTAGATTTCAGCTCCAGTTAAAATTAACGTCTTGCTTTCACCGTTCATTGCTCGTTGAGCGGTATATGGATTTTTTACTTGCTAATTTCGGAAAATTATGAACAGTTCCACTTATCCACCCTCTTCGAACACATGGCGCGTGATAAATCCTCTCAGTTCAGTCTGATTTAGTAAGTTGTTGAGCTCACAAGTATAGCGTAATTGAACAGGTTTCGGAAACTTCTCTAATTTCGATTTCGTTCATTTTCTAGTTCCCACGTGTCTTCGTTGTCTGAGCATGTGTTAAGTACGGATCTCAAAGCTTTACCTTCGCAGATCGTGTCTCACGGTAATATATCCTGTCCAATATGTTTAGCTATTCTGAATTTTACCACTCATATTATGCAGGATTTTTGTTTGTGACGACCAGGTGTTCGTGGATTGTGAGAAACGTTACATGTCACAGTTACTGATTCTTGCGGTTAAGGTTTCAAATTAGTCTCAGAACTTCTTCTACGGTGCAACTATTAACAGTTTACTCTTACTCATGTATTCTTGTTAACTTGCTACGTGCAACGTGCTACGTGCAACGTTTGCCAACCACGTGCATACTGATGGAGTTTTTCTGTAATCTTCTAAGTCTGCAGAATCTCTACTATATGTGTTTGTATGTGCCTGAATGTCGTCATTTAAAGATTCCTCTGACCTCTCCATAATTAATAATTAACGATAATTCGTGGTGGGGTCTGCAAAACGCAGTTGTAAATGTAATTTTATAACTCATCCGAGAGCATTATGAACAACAGCCACAATCACAAATTTGTTAATCTTTCAGTTTATTGGTTTGTTCCGTTGTGTCTCCAACAATTGTGATATTTTTACCAGAGCACGTGCATACGTATTCTCTCGCAAAACCTCCATTTTTATATCCTACTGCTATTCGTTGTGCAAAAGGTAAATATGGCGAAGTTATTCATTTAATATTTATTCAACTATCATAAATGTGCAGATCCAGCAACCCAGTTCCTTTAAATATCAAAGGTTTTTCTTTCCTGTACACTGAAGAGCCAAAGAAACAGGTACACCTGCTTAATATCCTGTACGGCGTCCGTGATCACACATAAATGCCGCTGCATGACGTGACATGGTCCAGACTAATGTCTGAAGTAGCGCTGGAGGGGACTGACACTAAGAATCCTGCAAGGCTTCACATAAATCGGTAACTGTAAGAGGGGATAGAGATCTCTTCTGAACAGCACGTTGCAAGGCATCCCAGAATTACTCAAAAATATGCATGTCTTGGGACTTTAGTGTGAGCGGAAGTGTTCAAACTCAGAAGAGTATTCCTGTAGCTACTCTGTAGCAATTCTGGACCTGTGGGGTGTCACATCGTCCTGCTAGAATTTCCCAAGTTTGTCGGGATTCACAATGGATATGGAGGGATGCAGGCCATCAGACAGGATGCCTACGTACGTGTCATCTGTCAGACTTGTATCTAGACTTACCAGGGGTCCCATATCACACCAACTGCAAACGCCCTACACCATTACAGAATTTAGAACTTCCACAAGTTTGAACAGTCCCCTGCTGACATGCAGGGTCCTTGGATTCATGATGTCATCTCCATAGCCGTACATGTCCATTCGCTCGATACAATTTGAAACGAGACTCGTCCGATCAGGCAACATGTTTCAAGACATCAACAGTTCAATGTTTGTGTTAACGACCAAGGCGAGGGGTAAACCTTTGTATTAATATTTTACCGGATTCCTAATGTTCGCAGTACACTCGTGAAATGGTCGTACGGGAAATTCTCAATTTTATCGTTACCTCAGAGATGTTGTGTCCCGTCGCTTGTGCGCTGACTGTAACACCAAGCAAATACTCACAAAGGATGGCCTACCTCCGATCGGCCCTGAAATGTTAAACATTATCCCGTAGGGTAGAGACCTGATCAGTGCGAGGGTGGGTATCTTGGTCGAAACAACGTCGTTGTACAGATCAGGTCTGCATCCTTTGGTACTAAGTGCAGTTCGATTATTCGTACACTTATAGCTATGCTTCCGATGTAGACGTGTAGGAGGATGACTAGTACTTTTTTCGTATAACCTGTCCAGTTAGCTTTTTCTAGCTCGTTGTCTACTGAGCAATGGTTGCTAGACCCAGTTAAATTAAGCAGTATGTGACTTGGCCTCATCTGGAGCGCCACATTAAGACGTTAGTATCCGGTAGTCATCGGTGTCGGACCGCGAAACCTAGTAATGCCCTACAGCAAGGTCTGTTGTCTTTTGAACGTGAAAATTATCCAATTATTTTTATATCGATTATGTGGGCCCGTTGCCACGTTTCAGTAGAGGAAATATGTGTATTTTGGTGGTAATTGATGCCTTTTTTCACTTTACTTGGCTTATTCCCAGTAGACGTAGTACTACCGACGCAACTATTTCTCACCTTACTGACATCTTTTCGATCGCTGGGCCTCCTAAGAGCCTGGTTAGTGATAATGTCCCTGCTTTTGTGTCAGATAAGTTTAAGGCCTTTTGTTTCGGGAATGGCATCAAGCACATAAACACAACACCGTATTACCCTCAGGGGTCCTTTGCTGAACGTGTGAATCGTAACCTAAAATCAGCTTTAATAATTTACCATCAAGTTAAACCGAGTAAGCGTTTAACACTGCATTTCATGAGGCATTGAAGACTACTCCAACCTCCCTCTTATTGGCCTATCCTATCAATTCGCCTTTGTCAAACTTATGGCGCATCCAAGACTTACTTCCAGAGCGGGTACACCGGGGTCAATTAGAAGGAACTTGAATCGGGCACGTCTTAATATAGCGGCAGCCCATGGTCGTCAAGCCGTGGGGTACAACCGCAATAGGCGTCCTTATCAGAGGAAATCGGGGGATCAAGTCTATACTAAGAATGTTCAGGGTCGAGGAAGGATGGGGGGCCGAGTAGGGAAGTCCACACCCCGCTTTATAGCTCCATGCACGGTACTCCGTGTGTTGGGGCCGGGTAACCTGTTGGTCAGACATGATCAGACCGGTAGGGAGTATCCAGTCAATTTGAGCCAGGTGAAGTCTCTGAGTTCGGGCGCCTGTTGTAATTTGAGGGGAGGAGGTTGAGCCGTGGTCAAAGTTGCGGTTTTGAAGAGCACGCCGCAACGCGTAGTGTGAAGCAGTCGCCCTCCCTCTCTGGTGGTGGCACCGCTGTGGCAATCGCAGCTTTGGTGTCTCCCTCTGGTGGGAATGGGGAAAGGTTGCCTGTTCACGTGCATTTAAGGGGCGCTATGAGCTCGCCAGTCGGTCAGTTGGGGTCAGTCTCTTGTCGCCAGCTTGCTAGTCTGACTCTCGTCCGCTTTTGTTAGGCAGTAAGAGAACTCAGCGAGTGGTAGCCCTGTCGGGGCTTAGTTCCTGCATCTGAGTCTGCGCGTTAGGCCGCCAGTCTGCTCGAGTTTGCTCAGGCAATAGTCATTGGCGGTTGGAGCGATCGGTTGGTCGGGGGACTAAACAGCGGAGGTCATCAGTCCCTGACTTGTTCGTCTTGAGCGTTGGCGCATGTGAGGTCGCCACGTGAGTACAGTTGGCCGCGGAGTATAGCGAGGGGTAGTGACTTCGCGGTCGACACGAGAGCAACAGGAGTCAACCCACGACATCAGTCCGGCCGGTGCGAGCTGCGACGCCGTGAGACGGGAGATCGGCGCGCCTTCCTGCGTCCATTGAAGTGGCTGGCAGCGAACGGTTCGGGAGAGCGATTTGGGGTTGCTGCGCAGTTTATTAGAAGTTAAGTGGTTGGTGATATGTTGTTTGATTTACTCTTGTTAAATTCTACTTCTTTTCTTGGTGAGGTCACCAGCCGTTTTGCTTTGGTTTGTTCGGTATCTCCCTACCAATCTACCGTAAGTTAGTAACTGCGTCTGTCATGTTTGTCGGATTTGGTGTGTTAACGACTTTAGTGCTTGGAGTGTAACGGCATAATACCTGAAATATGTTTTGATCTTTGGAAACTTTGATATTATTGCCTCTGATCTTGAGAGGCGGTATCTGTGTACTGTAGAACATCTTAACTACTGTTTGGCAAACCTTGTAGAATTTTATATAAGATTGCATTTCATGGGCTTTTATTTAAATGATCATTTTAGTACATAAAGTTGCCTCCCTTTCACCGTAAGACATTTCTTAGAAGCTAAAATCAAGTTGAACCTTCGGTGGCATGGTTAATATTTTAATTGTTAGTGTTTTGTACCACTTCCATCTCTCCTACAGGAGGGGGGGGGTATAGTTTGTGTGCGTGTGTAAATTGTTAAAACTCTTAGTTTAAAGTTATCTGGTGTGTTGCAGATTTGAACCAGTGAAGTCTTTCAGAGGCTGGAGTGAGCGATCGTAACTACGGCCGTGTCAAAAAGGAGCGGCAAGGTTCTCTGCCCGGAAGCTCATACAGTCAAAACTTGTTTCTTTCTGCCTCTGAATAAATTGTAACTTTGATATTTAGAGGGTGCTTTCTGATCATAATTTGAAATCTGTTTCTTTTAAACAAATGCTTTTAGGCACAATTAAAGAGAATAAAAACCCCACTTGTTAAAAGGAATTTGGTTATGATTTCATCAGTTACTCCCTGGAAACTACTTCCATGCTCAAATAGTGTGATTAAATGCGTTAATGTTCTTGACGACTCGCTACTAAATAAAATAAATTCTTAAGAATATTCCTTGAAAATAAATCACGGTTCACGCTCTTAGTCTTACAACATATACTCCTTTTCTCAGTTCATCACCTGACACCTTTCCCAATATCAGGCTTTTGTCTCATCCCCTGAATCTATGGTGCCTGTCTCTGTTTGTCCAGCAAGTTCCCAAAGAGCTCATGCACCTCAGAAAACGCGATTGAAACCCATTTGGGGTCCAGTAAATCCTGTTACAGCTGTTATTCCGTTGCGTGCTCCCGGAACATAAGACTAAGGCTTTCTGTTACCTGATTATTTGCTCCCTGGATGTGCCTGACAAGGAAGCGAAAGGTGGAAACATTCACAGTCCATCTGGAGCCCACCTCGCGATTTTTCCTGTCTTCCTGGATCTCGCGAGCACCCCAATCAAAGCCTGATGGTCTGTTTCGAGGACAAATGGCAAAGCTCCGAGTAGAACTTAAATTATTCGAAGGCCAAACCAAGAAGACCACCCACTCACACGGAGTACTTCAGTTCCGCGTGAGACATGTATCTGGAACCGTAAGCTAAACGATCATTCGCCATCGTTTTCTTTGGGAAGGAGAGCAACTACGCTAGAATTAGAAGCACACGTTTGGGCAATGAAGGTTAGTTCAATATCCGGAACATCCAAAACCGGCAAAATACTCAGAGATACTTTAATTGCGTCAAAGATCGCCTGCTGCGTTTCCCCCATATGGAAACTAAACCCTTTCTTCCTCAAGCCATTTACTGTGGCTACTAATTGGACAAAATTCTAAACAAATTTTATGAAAAAATGTGAGATACTGATAAAGCGAGCTACTTCCTCCTTCTCTGAAGATCTTGTCTCCTTCCATGATCTATTTTAACAACACTCGCTGAAACCAAGGTCCTAAAAGGGGAAGCTCCTTTAGATTCAGATTTACCATAGAAGGTTTGACGGTCAAACCCACTTCCTGCATGACAACGAGGATTTTGGTGTACACTGATTTGAATTACACGTCACCCAAAAAGAGTCTACGGGAAGTGATAGTACTGCCGCTTCGGTGTATAAACGGAAAGGAACACTGCCGAACTGGTACAGCTTCCAAACGGTGTTAAATCCTGTAGCATGTTTACAGTCCTCAGTGAGAGAAATCTTCTGGCAGGTCTTGTTCAAATTCAAGATGGTAATATACTGCGCCTCCTGCAAAGGAAATAGAACTGGTATGGAAGTCCGGGAGTGGTACAGATTTTAAAACGGCTTTTTGGTTAAGAATTCTATAATCAACTACCGATCGATAACTACCGGCTTGTCCCTTCGTTACCTGAAACATGGGCGACGCATACGGAGAGGTGGAAACCCGTTTCACGCCGACGCGAAGCCTCTCATCAATCAGCTGTCACAAAATTTTCATTTAGGGTGGCGCAACCGTTATGGAGATTGGCAAACCAGAATATCGTCCATCAAGCCGATGTTATACTGAATCCTGTTGGTGAGTCCGAGTTTATTTGTCATCACGTCAGAAAACCGTACAAGTACTCCTAACAGAACTTTGGCTTAGCACTTCCGCAAATGATTGACTTGAAACTATTATGTACCACGAGGCAATTCACCTTTTGGACAGGAAGACAAGCACACTGCTTAAAATCCCTACCAAGACTCAAATGGAATGAAATCTTCTTCTGGGCATAATTAAGAATTAATTCTCTTCGCAGCCTGAAATTACTCCCTAATCACAAATTAACTGACAATTCTTCGGCTAATATCAATTCCACCGGCCACTGAAAACCCCTTAAAGCCACGCTTCCCTGTAATCAACCTTCTAGATTCATCACTTGCCTGTTGGCAGTTCGACATTTCTGTTACTTTTCTCGCAAGGGGGCTAGCTTATAAAATCCACTCTTTGGCCAGTACCAGTTATATTGATAAGACAAACTTTATTCCCAGAGTTTATTAGAGCGCAGACGGGTTCATGATTGTCGTATCCGGACACAAAAGGTAGGTACTGACTAGTTACCATCCTGATTCACTTACACCGCTTGGATCGTGAACGAATCCCAGGATATCAAAGTCTTTGGCGTCAGCTGTTCGGACGTCCATTGCTCTGTACGGGGCTCTGGACCATAAAATGACCGGTATCGCCACACCGAAAAGAATCTTTAGTATTCAATGGATTCGTCTTATTGCCCCTTTCTATCTGAATATTACCAGTATGTTCCCCTGTTGCTGATGTTTCAAAAATGCTTCTCGTATCGGCAAATGTTTGCTCTTTATTTTAAAGAACAATTCACTAACCGGGAAAAAGTGATAAACCTGAGTAAAACACAAAATCATTCGTGACTTACCTTCTCGACTGTTTCCCCACTCAGTCACAGGCATTATCAATATAGCGACTGCAATTCTAATCTCCTCAGAATAATATTGGAGAGTTCCGCCACGGGCATCAACGAGTAGAAAGTATTTATACAGCAGTTTGCCCTAACTCGCGGCCATTAACTTCCTCACATAAGGTATCTCTCTAAGTCATCGAACATTATCTGAACCTCTACTACCTCAGCCACACTCTTACGTAACAAACCTCTAGTCACCAGATACGTCAACTGAAGTATCACTGATGTGGAACGTTAATGCATTCGCAAGTTTCTCAGAACGTTCCAACACTCACAAAACTTCTCCCACTTGAGGTAATTCATCTACCGCCTTTCATCCCTGACATATTAACTCTTTATCGGCGGCTACGGACCTGGTCTGTACGAGGACGTCGTTTTGGCCAATTTTGGGGTGATAGTCAACTCCATAAATTTGCCTAATCCCAGTTTGATGATACCTTGTGTGCCCTTGCCTATTAATTGATGAAGTATTTCGGTGAGCTTGTTAAGATAAACTTCGTGCTTGTCGTGGTAGTCCAGCCAGGTTACCCTCAACTGTATCGCTGTTCGTGTTGCCTGTCGCGGCTCATTTCAAAATAACTGATGCTCATTACATTGGTGAAGATTTTTTTTAATGGATGCTGCTCTTTTCATTTACATTACTATCGCCAACTACTGATGAAAAAATTATGGAGATTGATATTCTGTCGTGTCTCCTATTTAAAAGCAGTGCAGTTTATCTTAAAGGGAGCTACCGTTTTCATTTCAGTTATTCCGGACCAGATTTGTTAGATCTTTTTTGGGCATTTAAAGTTTGCCTGGCCTCCCAATAAAAATATGGAGATTCATTTTAACAAAAGCTACTATTTTCACGGTCGTCATTAAGGGCGTTCATATAGTAAAATAATTTCGGAGCATTGAAGCCTTGTCTTCTCGCCTTTTACTGTAATTCTGGTGTTACTGTAATTATGGTGTTACTATAATTATGGTGATACTGTAATTCTGGTGTTACTGTAATTCTGGTGTTACAGACGACTGTATAGCCCATTGCAATTCTGAGTTGCGCCTACAGATAGTTTGCTTACCATCATGTGTAGTCATTGGGCAGATGATTTTACCAATTTATGACGGCTTACAAGTTGTTATGTACCAGAATTTGTCCTTACTTTGCTATAAAAGGAGTGGACTGTTATGAGTTCTTAAGATTAGTTTTGAGTCTGTTGTAGTTGACCTTGTATGGGATTCGCCCACATAATAGTATGGTCGTGGATGGCAGTTCTGCACCATCGATCTTGTCTGTTGCATTATCACCGCCTAAGCGGGGTCTGAATCGTATTCATACAGCTTAGTCTTATTCTAAACTTACGTCACCAACGGGCGTAACGCATTTGTTGTGTGTATACTTCTAGTTTGCTGTGAATTTTAATATCATTTTTTAAATTCTATATTCAAAGTCAACTTAAAGAATTTTGAAGTATATAAAAAAGGTAATTTTTGATAATTTCAAAAGTATTATAAACGAAAGACAGGTTTAGGTAATATGGGAAACTTTTTCTTGTTAAGAATTCGGTAAAATTTTATTTTTTTCGAAAAATTACGGGCAAAGAATTTGTGTTAATGTTCTACTGAATAAAACGGCGTTGGTGTTGTCACCGGCAATGCTCTTCATTCTTCTCTGGTCCAGTCGTAACATTCTGTGAGACATCGTAATATCCATGTTGTGCAAACAGTGAAGTTGAGCAGTTGAGCATAATGATAAGGCCTGTGGCCTCGGGATACTCATAATATATTAACATTTTTGTCTGTACATTCTTTGCTTGTACTTTTTGTGTATTTTTTAATTCATCTACTTACACTAATTAAATTTCGGCACGTAGTGCAGTGCTGTTACTTATGAGTCTGTAGGATCGTTTCTGTGTACGTCAACTCTTCTAGTTTTCAGATATGGTGTGTGTGAATATTATCCTTATTGAATGTTCAGTAGTCCCACTACTGAGTACACCACTTGCTGCATTCCTGGTTACAACATGTAACGGATTCATTTCTGCCTTTACGATAAATGAATGTAAATGGACAGAATTCATTGTGAACGTCACTAGTCTTGAGTAACACTGGAAGTTTCACTCGACACTTCAAAACCAGAAACTAAAATTACTAATGGTTGAATAAAAAATGTGACTCTTGTAACCATTAGGCACCATGTAATATCAGAAACTATCATTAGTTGCGTGTATGAAATATTAATTTTCTTGAGGTGTAGAATCAAATCACTGAAGTTGAGAGGACAGCAATGGAGTTTTAAGCGAATCGTTGCCCGCTTTAGTTCCTCGCATGTTTCAGCCGATGTTCAGTTTGATCGTCCTCTGTTTTCACTTCTTTTCTGTCGTAGGCATTGAAGCGAATGACGCGCTTTCACTCACAGCTGTGTTGTAATGTTATATGGCTGTTTCATTTCCGTTAGGTCAGGAAAAAGGCATTTATGTAAAAATACAACTGCAATAAGCATCAATGCAGACAGGCAAAATGGACTACGTGCGTAATTTGTTTGACAGTTGGTCGTGAAACAAATGAACTCACTATTATTTGTCATTTGTCATGATGGAGAAGGATATCCTACGTACTGATATTTGTGGCAGTCCGTGTATAATTTTGCTGTGGGAAATGGACATCTAACAAGATTCTCAAATATTTGTCTAAATGCAGTCACACGTCTAAAGAGAGAGAAATAATCGTACATATTTTATAGAAATTATAAATTTTATTTTAATATTTGTTTAAATGGAGTTCAGTGATATTAAAGCTTAATTAACATTTTTTTACAAGGGTACTTTTATAGTCAGAGGTCGAAGATATTTTATTAATTCATTTAATAATTCATTCACTTTAAA
This sequence comes from Schistocerca nitens, assembly GCF_023898315.1. NCBI lineage: Eukaryota > Metazoa > Arthropoda > Insecta > Orthoptera > Acrididae > Schistocerca > Schistocerca nitens. The sequence goes on along the minus strand of NC_064620.1, from coordinate 192,833,338 downwards.
TATCTGTGAGTCGGTGTCCCCATTCACTTTTCAAACACACAAGAGATTTAGTCCTGATTTTCTCTGCCAGCACTTCCAGCACTGTCTCTGATGACGATGCATCAGAGAGATGTCCTTCTGTACTTGGTTACCCATGAATATATTCATTGGCTAGTGAGCCGGTAACCCAATTCACTTTGCGGACATGCAAGAGTTCCAATCATGACATTCTCCATCCAGCAGCACGAACACCCTGTCCAAAAATGAGGCATCGGTGATATGCCCTCCTCATACACTGTTCTAAGTTCCTCATCAATATGTTCACTGGCTTGTAGAAAAGCTGTTGTCACTTTGCAGTCACCCAAGAGTCTTAGCCGTGACATTCTCTGGCCAGTATCTCTAACACATCCCCAACGTTGACGCATTGTTGGGATATCCACTGTAATCAGTTCCTCACGAACATGTCTATTGGTTAGTGAGTCAGTATCCCTGTCCATTTTGCACACGCACAACAGTTTTTGCACTGACTGTTTTTCACCCAGCACCTCCAACACCCTCTCTGACGACGATGAACTGGTGGGATGTCCTCGCCACGAATACGTTTAGTGGGTAGTGAGGCGGTGAGCCCGGCCACCAGGTGGACGCACAACGGTCTTCTCCCCGACTCTCTCCGCCCAGCACCTCCGACACCCTCTCCGGCGGCGAGGGATCGGCGGGATGTCCTCGTCACACTCCACCGCAGGCGGCTCATGGATCTCGGCAGTCGTCACAACCATCCAGCCATCGTTCACCTGCACACAAAAGCAATTCTTCCCTTTAAAATTCATAAGACTTTCTTTACGCAACAACAGTATCAATAATTCCGTACTGTGACTCGGATGGACAAAGCGTACATTAAAAGAGAACATCTTTCTATTTTTGTGTGTGATCTAAAGAAAGGGAAGAGTCTTCAAGCTAAATCATTAACGGTGACAAGGATCATACTTAATATCTTCCAGTATTAACAAAACCTGTGCCACTTTATATTGGTCTGAGAAAAGGGTATGTTGTATGTAATCTAACTTATCCCTTAGTAGCGAGTTATCAATGAAGTTGTGTCTTTAGTGCCGCCTTACCTTCCCGATGACTTTGCCGCAGGCTACATCAATGGCAGCAGGCGGTGGCCGGGACTTCTCCGCCTGCGCTGCCAGCAGAACCAACTCGTCCACGTCTGAGCGCAGCCGCCAACGCGCGGCGCTCATCCTCTGTGGAAGATTTGTTTCCACCGTCACAATTCATTCATTTGTTGATTTTCAGTTTTATTTTCTAACTTTTATGTAACATCTAACATTTAGTGGGCGTTTACTCACAGCATAAATTAAATTAATCTCGTATTAGTGTATTAAATTCAGCAGCCTTGCAACATTTAGCAATTAGACAATAAGTCCTAGTTTTGGCAGCACATATTTGGATTGTTTTCCGGATGGTCATAAGGTAACAGTACGACTGTATTTGGGTCTGGATCGTTAATGTGTAGTACTTAGAATAGGGATTCAAGCAAACTGCATTTAAATTAACTTCACTTAAATCTCTCGGGCTGATAGTCCGTGGTCGATGTATAAAACTTTCTACTGACGTTTCGTCTTTGACTGCGACAGATATCCTCCGAGGATGTCTCTAGCAGTCAGAGACGGAACGTCAGAGGAGAGTTTTATAAATCGACCACGGCCTACCAGACCAGTGGTTTTAAGTGAAGACAATACCCGTGAAAGCTTACACGGTATCCATATAAATTTGTTTAACAAGCTAAAACGATGTGGTACCACCTCTCTACAAAGTAACTAAAATGTTAAGTCGTTGAACGTGGCCCCTACTGAAACCCTCCTGTGACGGCAACACGTAGTGAAAAAGTCTCTCATAAATGGTCTCTAGAAAATCCAATTAGTTTCAGAACTTCTATCGTCTGACCACAAGAAACAGCTAATTACGAGCAGTACAAATAGTCACATAAACTACCTCCAGCTGGTACCTAACATCTCACACTCATAACATCCGCTATAAGCAAAACAGAATAGGCTAATGGATCCACTCACTGCTTTGGGACCTCTAAATACCGAGCACGTGTACGCACATGCATTTACAACAGTCGACTTGAAAACCTGCAAGTGGTTAAGCCGGACCTAAAATCATCGCCTAGTCAGTTTGTCCAAGTATCAGCTAAAGAATCATCATCATGCATAAGTGAGATCTGATACAGTTCTTGCATGAATATTAACTGAATTTAGAGAGAATCTTCAGTAGTGATAAATGCTGTACTAGCAGGAGTTGCACGTAGTGTAAACTACGTTGTTACCGATTTTGGAACCAACAGCAACCAACTTATTAAGACATTTCTCCACATTCTGTCAATTCTTCTGCAGCTCTTGCGATATCGAATAGTTCCATCTAATATTCAAAGTCAGTAACTTAAGTGATTTCTGACTTTTAATGTCCTGCGTAACCTACTTTTTTTATTTAAAGTACTTTCTTCCTGTACAAAGTACAATTTTGAGCGAGACAGTGGCTACAGAGTTCCTACGAAACAGATGTACTCGTCTAGAAAGCCGAACCATATTTCGTTTTATTAGCGCTAGAAGCACGTTTAACCAAGGAACAAAGGAATAGTTGTTATTCTATGTTGGCCTATTTATAACTAAGAGTAGCCTTGATAGATTTACTAAATGCAGAAGGCCTTACAGTAATCTGATGTGTAAAGTAATTATCTTAGTAAACGCGCGTGCACCTAAGAGTCATTACTGTTTTTCCAATAAATCTCGGTGGTCCTCACCTCTGGCTTTCCAATTAAATCGACTTCTATCAGGTCTCCGTAAAAGTCTTCCTCTGCCTCCCGCCGAGACCGGAGGCAGAACACGCCAAAAAGCCTTCGGAACATCTGCGAAGAAAAACATAGATATCACGTCATGTACTGATCATACGGAATTACAGCGTGTCCATTATGGATTGTTGGACAGTCAGAAAGATTGGAATGAGAACAGGGAGAAGTTTCTACGAAGATTTTTTACTAATCAGTATTCAAGTAGATGAAACGTACAGAAACGTCGAAATGTCTGATAATGGAGTGTTTGTAGGAAATTTAAATATTAGCTCGTGAATGATTTACAAATTCTGACCAATGTAACGGTTTTAGTTAATTCAATAATACATGTAGACCCAACATATTCTAAGAACCAAATCGATGATTCAAGCCTAGTCGGGATGTGGGGACTTACAGTGCCAATTAAAACAGGTACACAGTTTTCGAACAAGTGTTATGATACGTGATGTAAAGAGTGAGGGCCTTCGCTTTGCATTTGAGAACAATGTACGAACAGTACAGATGATATCATGGGACAGAACACAGCTTTATAGTTTACCAACATGGTACGTATTTCTTTTTCTTTTCCGTTTCTTTCTCTGTTCTTCACGTCAACTGATAACACAAGGACAAACAACGGTTCACACTAGTTACTGTTGCCCTACGTATTTGCGCTATCTGTACAAATTTCCACAAATTCTTTGCCCTGCCATTTTAAAGCCACTTCCACATGTAAAGAGGCTACCACCAATTTGCCCATAAATTGCGCCAAAAGAGTACAATGTACTTGTGGCAAACGGCCGAATGTCCAGCATGTATCGGATACCTTGATCTATCGACTAGAAGGAATAGTTGCGTGAGGTACCATTGAGTTATTTGCGCTTTATATGGCTTTAAATGAGTTAAAATTACCGTTCAGCCAAGTCCAGAGATTTTCATAAGTTGTTCTAAAGCCACTTGCTGAGGAGAAAAATGAAATAACTCTTTTGAAAAGAAAATGTCGACTTTCTGTCAAGTCGTTGCCCAGTTCGCCACAGACGAAATTGTATACTCAGTTTCCCTTTCTGTTGCCCAGTACGTAAACAAGTAGACTTGAATTACTACCAACTCTAAAAATTCTCATAACCAGGTGGTAATTGTTTAAGACTGTAAGCGTCGTATTCTCACTAGTAACTGAGCTGCTTAACTTTGTTTGTTTCTGAAGCTTGAAAAACCACCTCCATTTGGAGGTGGAGTAGCAGATTGTGCAATAATATTAACTTCTCATGCAGTCATTGTTCCACTTGGAACGGAATGAGAAGTGCTGACGTTTAGCAGCAAGTGTCTTTCGATTACTCCATCCACACTGAAAGGAGTGGTTAAATTAGTTTCACGTGGAGTGCATTAGACAGCATGCGTTGCTCACATTAGCAGCTAGGTGAAACTTAACATGCTCCCCTTGAAATTGCTTCAAAACGCATCTCGTTTTTAACGGTTTGTGTCCTTAGCAGCTTCCATTGAATGATAGGTGATTCACAGCTACGGCTACGAAAAGCTCTCAAACGTAACATTCAGGCTCAGAGGAACGCACGCGCAGATGCAACCAAACATGCGATGCTGATGTACACCTAACTCCCAATGGTGGATAAGTGTCGAGCAGAATAAGAAAAGAGTGAAAGAAAAAGAGAGAGAGAGAGTGAGTGAACGATCCACCTTTATTTCCTACAAACTTGGAAGTAGCTACCTCTATTTGGAAAGGACACTCCCAGAGTAGATTTACTAGTCGGACACTAGACCCTTTGTTCTGACTAATAAAACGCAGCACGATATACTGTTTTTAGAATATTCCACAGAAAATACCTTAGCACCTAATATCCGAAGGGAGTGTAATAGGACGTCTAATAATCTCTGTGTACACACATGATTTATCACGAGATATCTAGGGGAATACAATAAATTAGTTGACACCGAAAATAACCTGGAATATACCACATGTTGTGATCATACCAATTTTATAAATCGATTGAAAAATTTTACACATTCACAAGAGAAATAAGCAAAAAATAATTATTTAAATAAAAGTGAATTTTGAATTTACCACATTATTAAATAGGAGTAAAAAGTGTAAAATAATTTCTCACAGTCCCATACATAATCTTATCCTTATAAAAATACTGCTGAAAACTTGTGATTGTTAACATTTAGTATCCGTGGTAGTTCTTGTAAGGTTAAAAACGAAAAAGGTGGACCACTTATAATATAGCTTCATGTCAGTCAGCAGATGAATTGTTCATGCATCAGTTATGTTTTGCGTGTGCCCCACGATTTTCATTTTAAATGTTTCAAGTATTTTCATAGACATTAAAAATTCGTAATCACAACTTTCCAAGACTCTCTACATGCTGTTCATAGTCTGTATGGAGCTATGATAAATCGTTTTATACCTTTTAGTCAGATTTAAAAACGTGCTATATGAAAAAGTAATTTTTCCTTTCAATAGTTATTTTCTGTTTCTTACTCTTCGGTGGGCGAAATTTCTTCAATCGATTTCATACATTTTGGTGAGATTAGAACGGAGTCTATGATATATTTCAGGATTATTGTGGTTTATGTTCACCTTACTTGCAAAACCTGTTGCTTTCTCCTACGTTTACCTTAGGTGATCCTCCCACGGAGGATTATCACCTACCGTTCCCACGGGCCATTCGCGACTGGATCAGAAAAAGGGGCAGATGGCAGTGGTATATAAAGTACCCTCCGCCACACACCAGACAAGATAGTGAGCTAATATTGCTTTGCCAGACATGTCTGAGCAATGCTGGAAGTTTCAAGACTCTAGGTCACCTTTAAGTTAATTTAGAATCAATTGCGAAATCTGTACCGAAGAGATTGACAGATAAGGAAGCGATGTAACAGGAACGTTATATGGAGGAGCGGATATGGAGGGGCATGTGGTCAGCACACCGCTCTCCCGGACGTATGTCACTTTACGAGACCGGAGCCGCTGCTTTGTTCAAGTGGCTTTGAGCACAATGGGACTTACCTTTTGAGGTCATCAGTCCTCTAGAACTTAGAACTACTTAAACCTAACTAAACTAAGGACATTACACACGCCCATGCCTGAGGCCGGATTCGAACTAGCAACCGTAGCGTTCGCGCGGTTCCAGACTCTAGCGCCTAGAACCGCTCGGCCACCCCGGCCGGCGAGCCGCTGCTTCTTATTCAAGTATCTCCCTAGTTTGCCTCACAAGTGCTGAGTGCATCTCGCTTGCCAACAGCGCTCTGCAGACCAGTAGGTCACCCATCCAAGTGCTAGACCAGCTCGACAGTAGTAAACTTCGGGGATCCGACGGGAACAGCTGTAACCACAGCGACAATGCCGTTGGCAAGTATAGGAGTCAGAAACTGCCTAAGATATGACAACTATGTATTGCTGACATGTTGGAGTCCTGATGTGTGTCTGCGGGCAACGTGTATCTTATTAGCTAAAGAAACGTCTTGCTGTATTGAGGTACTTGCAAAGAAAATGTATCACAGAGGATGAAGTTTCCGTTCTGCAACGAAAAGTTTGTAAATGTATGGGATAGAGAGACAAACAGGGAGAGTGTGCGTGTGCGTGACAGAGATAGAGACAGAAAGAGAGGAGGAGGGAGTGAGAGAGAGAGAGAGGGAGGAAGGGAGAGAAAGAAACTGACTGAAGCCTTTAAGTGTGCTGAGAGACGTGGTCGGTGGTTCAAATGATTGCTGGTTCGCCCCAGAAAGCCCAAGCTCAGATTACTAGTCAGTGCTTAACAGCTGACTTCAGCATCACTGGAAACTGGATTGCTGTCAACTTACTACAGCAGGCTAAGATGAACAGTACTGTAACATACCCCCGCCATCTTTTGCTGTTAAGGTCTGTTTTCTTACACACTAAATAAACTTGTAATTTATTCTTAATCTCTACATTTATGCGGCGCTATTTCCTGATGCACGCTATAACACTACGGAAAAATCTCATTTAGCCTGCTCAAATCATTTTGTGTGGGAAATTAAGTTTAAGATCCATGGAGCATAGAAAGTACTGCTATGACTTTGTCAACATCATCTTTCTCTTCTCTGTCGTTTGTTTTTGTAGAGCATTTCTAATTGTTCAACAGATTGCGTTTAATTTTGGGATTTAGTTTTTAATTTCATTACTGAACTCTTGTCATTTGAGCATCTGCTTATAGCAGAGTATTAAAACATTTCTAACTTTTGATCTCTATGCCATATTGTTCCGGACGCTGCTTTTCCAAGCATTGACTAGGTCACCCACGTAGAAGTTGAAAAGAGCTGGAGACAGGTTACATACTTGTCTAATTCTCTGTTTTATTGTTACTTATTTACACAAGTTCTTTATTCTGGGTCATAATTTTTGTCTCTTTGTAACAGCTTCAAAAGAGTTGATTAGACGCACCGGGTAGGCTTTTTTTTTTTTTTTTTTTTTTTTTTGCAGGATCTGACACATCACTCGTCTATTGCCTTTCTCAAAAGCATTTTCATAATCTACAAAAATTATAGCATCTCTAATTAAATTCTTTCATCTTCTTTAACCGTTGCCTTACCCTAAAATATACTGTCGATAAAGGATAGTTCTCTTCTAAAGCAAAAAAGCGCATGCAACAGTACTCGCTGTTAAATAAAATAATAAAAAGCTACTGGCGCACCTCCCATGTTGTAGGTCGAGGCACGTGAAACTCTTTCGTTCCTGACGTTTCTTCCAAATTGTGTTGGACAACTATTGAGGGGTTCGTGGTTCCGCGACTTTTCGCGACTGACCACTTGTGTCTGCAAGCCTCAGCGTAATCGGGAGCATCAATCATGTTCAACGCTGCCTGTGGACGAAGAGCCAGGATAAATAAGTCTCATGGACCGCGATCATACAAGCTGTAAGATTCAGCAACAGCTAAACCGACTGGACGTGGAAGTAACCATTACATGAACAATATTTTTGTTTCTTCGTTAGCTGCTTATACACAACAATCAAATATCATTTGTTTACGCTACAGAGCAGACGTGTATGTAGAAGGTCTGGAAAAATAGGGTCATGGGGACGGGATGTAGGCAACTCATATTAATTTCTAGAATGACAGACTTCACGATTCATGCCACTACACAGCAACCAATAACTGTGATGCATTTCCTCAAACTTATTCCGAATAATTTTTCTGTCTCGCTGGCGATACAGGGTATTAATTTCTTCATAGGGAGGCAAAGCTGCCCCATCTTCTTCTCGCAGGATACACCCAGGTTCCAGACCAGCAAAACTTAATTGTGTACATATATTTGCTGCTGGTGAATCACGCAGAACAAAATAAAGAACCTTATTGAGCTACACTATATGCAGTACGTAACATGATATAGTATTCTAATATATCCTAGAACAACGTCGCCAGCTAGCCAATGAATTCACTTGATAATGGAAACAAAAAACTATCGGCATTCACCGAATGCAAAAAATTCTGCGGGGTACATCAGTTACCAAAACCACGTCCGACAATAATGGAAAACTACTCTCGAAGAATGAACATCAAATCTGATCACCGGAAAGTATCGTTTCCTTCGGTAAAACGCATCTGGTCGAATAAACATCTGAATAAAGGTGGATACGAACAATTTCAAATGTAAGGCCAAAGCGATCAGCAGCATTAGTTTACACTCGACGTCAACAGCAAATGATGATAGTGTGGATAAGAGATGACGGAGACTAGATATTGGCTCCTCACTTACTGTTTCGTATAGTGTCCCACCAAACGCTATCTTACTACGTTTTCCTATCTAAAGACGGTCCTCAAAAAACAGTTCAAATACTCAGTCAATGGCCTTTCCTCACCAAGAAGAAGCACTACAGCACGAAGAATAGCACTACGAAAATCACACAAGCACAGACAATATGTTTACGCCACACGATTCGCCATCGCAATGTTGCCTCTCATCTGCCCCCTCGTGTTGTGCGATATTTCATTGTTGACAAAATCGTCTGAGACCTACACTAAAAAAACAAAGATAGCTCCTGACTGTACCGCAGCGCTTTACTAGCCATGGGTAATACGTGGCTTATCTGTCTTTGTAACCTTCATCATTGATAATGTTAGTATCGAATTAAACATTTCAAAATCAGATTCATTATTTCCCTACTAAGCAAGATAAAAGAATAATGTGCATTTGAAAATGTCCCAAATCGAAGCTAATGTGCTGATAGAAGTCTCTATAATTGAGTGCAGCCGCACAAAGTACCCGCAGATACCTACAGAATTGTGTAATAAATTTGCTTTCAAAGCAAGACGTCGACCTACACGACTACAACATATCTTTTTGACAGACCGATACCTAAGATACTTTTTTTAATATGCGGTGAAATGAGAGTGGTAACTACTTGTGAATATGAACAGTTACGAAACAGTCACGTCATGTGAAGTTTCAGTAACACTGAACTTATAGTTGTACGAAATACGTTTGCATCAGACATTTCCCAAGAACTTCTGAGATTTATGAACCGACGCACTGAGTGGGTCTGTGGGTCATCAGATACGTCCTTTTAGACCTTGAATAAAACTAGGACGGAATAGAGTAAGCGTCGAAAGAAACTAAAAAAACCAATGCGATGGTGTCAAGGAGCCACCGTAGTTTGCAAGGAAGACACATTCAAAACGACGGTGAATTAATTATGGAGGAATGCATGTAGAAGGTGAAGCTGTGTTTCGAAACAGAATGAAAATGCGCATACTGTAGTAAATACTGGTTCCCTGAGAGAATTAAGACCCTTACTAAAGAACGTGTACACACATGTTTGAACACTTACAACGTGATGGTACGAAAGTGTTACAGACATGAGACAGTGCAGCCAGGTCCTAGGTCAGTTACGTTCATGAAATTTGCCCAAACTGGGTGCAGAGTTAGTCATAACACGAGGGAGATATTCGATACAAATTAACGGAAATGTCGAATACTATTAATGCACCAAAAAGTAAGACTTAAACAATAAATGGTGCATACTTTTGAACATAATGTTAGAAAAACTATAAATTTGTGGACGCGTAATCACAAGATATTATGAATACAACAGTACCCGTATGTAATGTAATTATCAGCATTCAGAATCCAAAAATACGTATTTAGTGGTAAGAAGCAGTAAACCACAACTCCTTTCCGCTGCAACACGACATGTAAATAGTAGACACCTTAACTAATTCCCTTACATACACTCCTGGAAATGGAAAAAAGAACACATTGACACCGGTGTGTCAGACCCACCATACTTGCTCCGGACACTGCGAGAGGGCTGTACAAGCAATCATCACACGCACGGCACAGCGGACACACCAGGAACCGCGGTGTTGGCCGTCGAATGGCGCTAGCTGCGCAGCATTTGTGCACCGCCGCCGTCAGTGTCAGCCAGTTTGCCGTGGCATACGGAGCTCCATCGCAGTCTTTAACACTGGTAGCATGCCGCGACAGCGTGGACGTGAACCGCATGTGCAGTTGACGGACTTTGAGCGAGGGCGTATAGTGGGCATGCGGGAGGCCGGGTGGACGTACCGCCGAATTGCTCGACACGTGGGGCGTGAGGTCTCCACAGTACATTAATGTTGTCGCCAGTGGTCGGCGGAAGGTGCACGTGCCCGTCGACCTGGGACCGGACCGCAGCGACGCACGGATGCACGCCAAGACCGTAGGATCCTACGCAGTGCCGTAGGGGACCGCACCGCCACTTCCCAGCAAATTAGGGACACTGTTGCTCCTGGGGTATCGGCGAGGACTATTCGCAACCGTCTCCATGAAGCTGGGCTACGGTCCCGCACACCGTTAGGCCGTCTTCCGCTCACGCCCCAACATCGTGCAGCCCGCCTCCAGTGGTGTCGCGACAGGCGTGAATGGAGGGACGAATGGAGACGTGTCGTCTTCAGCGATGAGAGTCGCTTCTGCCTTGGTGCCAATGATGGTCGTATGCGTGTTTGGCGCCGTGCAGGTGAGCGCCACAATCAGGACTGCATACGACCGAGGTACACAGGGCCAACACCCGGCATCATGGTGTGGGGAGCGATCTCCTACACTGGCCGTACACCACAGGTGATCGTCGAGGGGACACTGAATAGTGCACGGTACATCCAAACCGTCATCGAACCCATCGTTCTACCATTTCTAGACCGGCAAGGGAACTTGCTGTTCCAACAGGACAATGCACGTCCGCATGTATCCCGTGCCACCCAACGTGCTCTAGAAGGTGTAAGTCAACTACCCTGGCCAGCAAGATCTCCGGATCTGTCCCCCATTGAGCATGTTTGGGACTGGATGAAGCGTCGTCTCACGCGGTCTGCACGTCCAGCACGAACGCTGGTCCAACTGAGGCGCCAGGTGGAAATGGCATGGCAAGCCGTTCCATAAGACTACATCCAGCATCTCTACGATCGTCTCCATGGGAGAATAGCAGCCTGCATTGCTGCGAAAGGTGGATATACACTGTACTAGTGCCGACATTGTGCATGCTCTGTTGCCTGTGTCTATGTGCCTGTGGTTCTGTCAGTGTGATCATGTGATGTATCTGACCCCAGGAATGTGTCAATAAAGTTTCCCCTTCCTGGGACAATGAATTCACGGTGTTCTTATTTCAATTTCCTGGAGTGTATGTGCACTATATTCTTGCAGTAAAACCATAAGGAAGACACACCGAGTTCATCGAAGAACGTCAAAAAACATTCTGAAACAAATTATCCACAGTTTCCTGCAAACCTAAAAGATCTCAGGTCAATCCTGATTTCTTGAAAATGTGCAAAACATCTATAATAGGAACACGTTTCTTAAGCACGATTTCTACTGAAACAGAATGTGATGTGCGCCAGCAGACAATGAACATTATTTTACTTGCATGTGATTTGGTAGCAGTTGGGACTTTTTGAACCTATCCTGCTCTTAAGTTGCATTGTGAAGATTAAAGTGTTTTTCGTTTTTGTTTCCGTTGCTCTTTACCATTTGGCTACTGACGTCCGACCGATGTTTGGTCGTCTTCGCTTTGCTTCATTGACCACTCAGTTACCAACTTCACAACGCCACCTATGAGCTCGGTACACTGTAGCTGTAACTATAACTGTATTTGTACACAAAAGAAGCAAAAGAGGCTAGATAACCTAGATACACAGACAGACCATTTAAAGGAGATAACATCCTAGTCGTCTTTATCGGAACTTGAGGGACATGCTACAGTTGCAAGGAGTATGAAAATGTAAAATGAAGCAACAAGTCTTAAATCTGTGTACTGCTGACATATTCATACCCAGATATATGCCTTTTGGCGACAGGGCCCGTATTAGTTGAATAAATGCCTAACTGCATTAGCGTCAGCGGGAAAGAGTGTAAGACCGAGGACGAAGTTTTCATTCTGCATCGAAATGTAAGTGTATGAGACAGAGAGAGATAGAGAGATAGAGAGAGAGATTCAGATAGACAGCCAGCAAGCGACCTAATACAACCATCGTTAAAAGTGGAGGCTTTTAGTGTAATGACGCGTGACATAGTAGGGTAGAGAGAGAATGGGGAATCGGCTGGCCGCGCTTCAGTTTGCAGACTAACGAAGGGGGAGGAGTTTGACCACATGTCAGCGGCCTCCGTTCCCTCACGTGTGTACCATCCGCCCACACTCGTCCACCCTGTTATAGTAACAGAACATAATTTATCCCTTAACAACGTTATATTGCATTTTGACGAGCGACATCCATTTAACAAGTTCCTTTATCCCCTACGTTTAACAATAAACAGTAATTTCACAACGCCAAATATTATTTTCAATAATCTACGATTTTTCCAACCGCTGCAACACTAAGAATATTTCTTCTCCAGAGAATTGAACAGGACAATCTTCTTAGGAAATTTTGCGCGGCTTAACTTAACACTGGATTTCATTTTTTCTCAAAGCAGTCCGCCTGTCTGGACCATTATTATAATATTCACGTCAGTCCCTGCTCCTACTAAGCAAAAATTATCAACTATAACAATTTTTTTCTTGATTCGACCTATCTGTTCTTCGTTGGCTGGGCTATGAACAATATACACAATCTTGATAACAAATAGAAGATGTAATAACATGATTCACTATGCTAATACGATGCAGAATAAAGTCGGCACAAAGTCAATAAATCATCTCGAAAATGAAAATAAAAAAATTACGGAATTTAAAGAATGTAAAGAACTCAGCAGGCTACATGAGTTATCGATATCATGCACAAGATTTAGTGAAAGTACTCTCGTAAATTGAATCTCAAGTTGCATTGGAAAGGATTTCTTTTGCCTTTCTCGTTAGAAAGTAGCTGGTGTGATTAAACATCCAAAGTGAAACCAAATACAAGCGATCTGATACGTGGGCTACAGCGTTCAGGAACAGTTGATTACAGTAACATCAACAGCCAAGAATTTTAGCGTGGATAAGAGATGACCGAGAGAAGATGTTGACTGATCACTTACGGTTCCGTATTGCGTCAATCCAACGCTGGCTTTGTAAGTTCTTTTGTCGGAAGACCCTTCTCGACAAGCTCTTCAGATATTCAATTAATGAACTTGTCTCACCAAAAAGAAGCTCTAGAGCACAAAGAACAGCACTACGAAAATCACGTAAGCACAGTCAATATGTTTACGCAACACGATTCGCAATCGCAATGTTGCTATGCAACTGTCCACCTAATGTTGTGTGACATTTCATTGTTCACAAATTCCTCTGGGACCTACGTCAAATAGTGACGATTACTTCCGACAGTATCCAGACAGTTTACTGACCATACGTATAATACGTGACTGATCTGCCAAGCCCACAAATTCCCAAATCAACTGCATTTCAGAACTGCATATATTATAAGCTATGAAATTTGTCACTTTCCTTGGTGACCACATTAGATTCAGCTTTAAACTTACACCCTCAAATTTTTCGTTGCCTATTAAGCGAGGTAAAGGAATAGAATTTACTGAAAATATTAATTTTAAATTAACAACAGCCTCCGTTGCAATGTTTATCTAGATTTACCTAGACTTCAGTTGGGATAACACAACCTTGTTCAGAATAAAACGAACTACGATTTGTCCATAATGGACAATGTCAAAAACTAAAATTTATTAATAGTAATACATCGTCATATTGCAATAACTTATCTGGGAATCAGTCTTGGCCCCACATCGCGACCGCAGTACGGCAACAGCGGATAAGTTATTGCAATATGACCATGTATCACTATAGTATAGTTTTTACTTCTTGTCGTTGTCTATTACGGACGAATCGTTGTTCATTTTATTCTGAAGAAGATTGGGTTATCCCAACTGAAACCCAGGTAAATCTAGGTAAACATTGCATCTGAGGTTGTTGTTAATTTAACATAAATATTTATACAGTTGCTGACAGGGCCGAGAAATGTTGAGAATATTGAAAATATCCAAACTTGAGCCTAATATGCTGGCGGAAGCCGATAATTTTTCGATCAGCTACACGTTGGTGCCTGGAGAACTGTGTAGTAAGTTTGGTTTAAAAACAAGCAGTTGACTTACACTTATAGTTATTTCTTCGATGTTTACAACGTGTCTCTTTGGCCACAGGAGTACATGAAATCATTTTTTAATGTACTGTGAAATGATAGTGGCAACGACTTATGAATGCGAACATATACGTATATTCATTTCTTTTCAAGTTTGAACAACATTGGGAAAGCAGCTGAGAGAAATATGTTTGCAGTAGACATTTAACACGAAATTTTGACATTTATAAGCCGACGCCCTTAGTGCGTCTATGGTTCGCTGCGATGTGCAGATGACCCTTTCTTAAAGCCTGGATAAACTTAAGATGGAGTCCGAATACGATGAGCGTCGAAAGAAACTGTGAAATAAGATGCAATGATTTCAAGAGGCAACTATAATTCTCAAAGACGACACATCTAATACAATGACAGACGAGCGGAAGAATCAGCTGCGTTTCGAAATAAAATCGAATTGCTTGTGAGGCAGTAAATATTGCGTCGCCTGAGAGCATTAAGGTCCTTACTAAAGAACATGTTCACACATGTATATATGTTTAGAACGTGAAATATTGTGTGATGATACGAAACTCTCAGAGACGTGAGGATTTCTACACTATTCGTAGGTCAGTTCAAAATGGTTCAAATGGCTCTGAGCACTATGGGACTCAACTGCTGTGGTCATAAGTCCCCTAGAACTTAGAACTACTTAAACCTAACTAACCTAAGGACAGCACACAACACCCAGCCATCACGAGGCAGAGAAAATCCCTGACCCCGCCGGGAATCGAACCCGGGAACCCGGGCGTGGGAAGCGAGAACGCTACCGCACGACCACGAGATGGGGGCTAGGTCAGTTACGTATATCAAATATTAGGAAACGAGGGACAAAGAGAGGTAAATTTATTAATAACGCCAGCCAAATATTTGATCCATATTAATGGAAATTTCGAATATTATTCGTGCATCCAGAGGTCAGACATAATCAGCAAATAGAGAATACTTTCGAACATAAGGTCAAAAAATCTAAAAATCTGTGACACGTAATCACGGATATTAGCTATACAGTAGTGAACAAATAATGTAACTAACAACATTCAGAATCCAAAAATAGTTATTTAGAGGTTAGAAGCAATAAACATTAACTCATTTTCGCTGCCACACAACAGATGAATAGTGGAGTCCTTAATTCCCTTACGTATCTGCACCATTTCCTTGTAATAAAACTTAAGGAAGTCACATTGAGGTCACCAATGCGCTTCCTAAAACACAATCTAAACAAATTAGCCATACAATATTTTCCATAGCTTCCTGCAAACATGAAAGATTTCACGAAAGCCCTGATTCCTTCAAAATTGACAAAACAATACAACAGAAACTAGTTTTTTGTACATATGTAGATTCTACTCGAACAAAGTGTGATGTGCGCGAACAGACACAGAACATTATTTCCTTAGTACCAGGTGGATTTCATTATACTCTTTCCAGCCCCCACATTGCATTGCGAAGTTTGCAATTTGTTTCGCTTTACTTTTCGTTGCTCGTTGGTGGTCAACTGCCGACGTCCTACACATGATTGGTTGCCTTCACTTCACGTCATTCACTACTCAATTACCAATTTCACAAATCAATTTAAGAGCTAGGTACACTGTGAATGTACTTTTGTACAAAAGAGGGAAGATAATGTTGATACTCAGATAGACCGTTTAAAGGAGAAAACATCTTCGTCCACTTTATCGGAACTTGGGCGACACGCTGGAGTTGTATGTACTGTGTAAATGTAAAATGAAGTCAGATGTTTTAATGCTGTTCACTGCTGAATGATTCGAAACTAGGTATATGCCTTTTGGTGGCAAGGCTCCTTTTAGTTACCATCTCCCTCCCATACGCTCTAGCTCACATCTCGCCGCTCTGGAATTTTAAGTATAATATTCATATCAGTCCCTGCTACCACCAAGCACAAATTTTCAACAATATCAATTTTCCCCCGCTTTTTAAGTCTTCGTCGACTATGAACAATATAAAGAACCTTGGCAATCTCCAGAACATGTAGGACATAAAAAGTGATACATTATGGTGATATGACGCAGAATATAGCCGACACGTAGCCCCTAAACCCTCTTGATGATGGACATATACACCTCCAGAATTTGAAGGATATAAAGAGTTCAGCAGATTACATCAGTTACCGAAATCATGTCCACGATTTTGTAAAACTGCTCTCATAGGCTATAGCTCAAGTCGGATCACCGGAAACATTTTCTTTTCCATTTTTCGTTAAAATGTAGCTGGTGTCATTAAACATCCAAATAAAATCAAATACAAGCGATTTCATGTGTGTGCTAAAGCACTAAGCAGCAGTAATTTAGAGTGACATTAACGGCAAAGCATGTTAGTGTGGATACGAGATGAAGAAGAGACGATGTCGATGTTCACTTACCGTTCCGTACTGCGTCACACCCAACGCTGGCTTTGGAAGTTCTTCTGTTGGAAGACTGTTCACGAAAAAGCACTTCAGATATTCAGTTAATGAGCTTTTCTCACCAAGAAGACGCTCTAGAACACAAAGAATGGCACAACGAAAATCACGCAAGCACAGACAATGTGTTTACGCAACACGATTCGGAATCGCAATGTTGCTACGCAACTGCCCGCCTGATGACGTAGGATATTTCATTGTTGACAAATTCCGCTGGTATCCAACCTAAAGAGCGACGACCTTTTCTGACAGTACAATAGTATCGTACTAACTATACGAAATAAGTTACTGCAATGTTCATTCTCAGTATTATTGTTTTCCCCTTAAGTAAAATTTATTAATCATCTCTCTTTGAAAAGCCTCGAAGTGAAGATGATGATGTGATATAAGCTGTTATAAACGAGGACAGCTGCAACCACATCTGCGAAGAATTGGGGTTATAAGTTTTTCTTAATGCCACTTAGGTCGCCCGCGGTGGCCGAGCGCTTCTAGGCGCAGCAGTCCGGAATCGTGTGACTGCTACGGTCGCAGGTTCGAATCTTGTCTCGGGCATGGATGTGTGTGATGTCCTAAGGTTTGTTAGGTTTATGTAGTTCTAAGTTGTAGGGGACGTATGCTCTTAGATGTTAAGTCCCATAGTGCTCAGAGCCATTTGAACCATTTGAACCAATGGCACGTAGTCCACTATCGCTATAGTTTTATTTTTCGCTGACTTCAAGACGTCGTTTTGGTTTACCTTAGTGTTACGGTAGATCATTTTGTAATGAGCTGTGTAGTGATGGTGGGGGCTACTTAGAAAAATGCACAAATCTGAAACATCCGCTTCTTTTGACGTTTTGATAACACTTAATTTCTAGTTCGATGAAATAAATTTGCATCAGACATTTGCCACGACATTTTTACATTTGTTGGCCGACGCACTTAGTGCATCTGGGGTTCGTTGCGGTGTGTAGATGCTTCTTATAGATCTTGAAAAGAATCAGTATAATGTCCGAATCATTCGGGCGTCAAAAGAGACTAAGAAAAGGATGTAATGGTTTGAAGTGCCACTGTAGTTCTCAATGACCACAGTTTCAGGACAGTGGAGGAGGTTCTTAGAAAAAATTCAAGTAGGGTGTGAAGTTCCGGTTCAAAACAGTTTCAAAATTTTTATGCGGTAGTAAATACTGGGACCCGAATGCGAATTACCCTCTATAGTAAAGACCATGTACACACAAACACGATTGAAGGTTTAGAAAGTGAAACATTATGTAGTGGTATCAAGTGAGAGCATCTGGCGCTGTGGTCACCACCGTATGGCGGTTGTGTACGTTAACCACTGCTGCCATGTTGGTGGTATTAGGAAGGAGTAGGCTCTGCACCACCGCTGAGTACCACTTGCTCATCTCCATACAGTACAAAAATGACACTTATTTATTTGTAAATAATAAGTTTGAAAACCAAATCTATTTTCTAAACATGGCTTCAGACATGGTTCAAATGTCCCTAGGCACTATGGGACTTAACACGTGAGATCATCAGTCCACCAGACTTAGAACTACTTAAACCTAACTAATCTAAGGACATCACACAAATGCATGCTTGAGGCAGGATTCAAAACTACGACCGTAGCAGCAGCGTGGTTCCGGACTCAAGAGCCTAGAACAGCTCGGCCACAGCTGCCGGTTACGCTTTGCCCATTTGCCACATAGATATTAACAGTACATTAGTTTGGAATCCAGAGTCACATGCTATTGCCTTTTGTACTATGCTGCTTTGAGACATAAAAATTGTTGTAATTTGTGATTCTTGATTACATTACTATACAACATTACACTAAGCTGCACTATACTACATTAACACCACACTAGATTAGATTACTCTAACCGGTCACACAAACAAGCTAGATTTTTCATTTGTCTTGATAGCAACCCCTGGCAGACTGAGGCACTGCTCAGGTTTCATAGGGTCTGCCACCCAAGTTGTATAGATTGGGAGGTGACTGCCAGGGAATCCTCCTCGAGGCTCATCTCCGCTCTCTTTGTGAAAGGTTGCTGTAGGTGGATGTTCTGCTATGGTGGAACTCGTCTTCACATGTGGTCTTTTCCTAGTTGTCTCTAGCCAATGTATGTTTGCAGTCCATATGCTAATACATACATCAAAAAAAGTGTTGCATCACCCCGGTTCCCAGAAATCCTGAAAATAGACGTTGACTGTGGATTCCGTATCACACATATAGTCCCTTTGACCGTTCAGATATTTCACTAAACGTGCCTAAAGGTGTAAACAGCCATGCATGAGCTGCTCCCATTTGACGAAGGGTGTCCGATAGCCGATCGGATCCAGTCACTCCGCCAGGAGGGAGGTAAACGGCTCATGTAGTCTGTAGTTCCAACGTGCCTAGACAGTCAATACCGCGGTTTGGTCGCGTCCGCATTCTTACTTTGTGCCAGGAAGTGCTGTCAACAAGGGAAGTGTCCAGGCGTGTCGGAGTGAAGCAACATGATTTTGTTCAGACATGCAGGAGATACAGAGGGACAGGAGCTGTCGACGATATGCGTCGCTCAGGCTGAGCAAGGGCTACTACTGCAGTGGACGACCGCTACCTACGGATTATGGCTCGGGGGAACCCTGACAGCAACGCCACTATGTTAAATAATGCTTTTCGTGCTGCCACAGGACGTCGTGTTACAACTCAAACTGTGCGCAATAGGCTACATGATGCACTACTTCACTCACGACGACTAACGCGAGGTTCATGTTTGCAACCACGACACCATGCAGCGCGGTACACATGGGCCCAACAACATGCCGAATAGACCGCTCAAGACTGGCATCATGTTCTCTTCACGGATGTGTGTCGCATATACCTTCAACCTGAGAATCGTCGGAGTCATGTTTGGAGGCAACCCGGTCAGGCAGAACTCCTTAGACACATTGTCCACTGACTACAGCAACGTGGAGGTTCCCTGCTGTTTTGAGGTGGATTATGTGGGGCCGACGTACGCCGTTGATGGTCATGGAAGGCGATGTAACGGCTGTACGTTACGTGAATGCCTTCCTCTGACAGATAGTGCAACCATAATTATGGGCAGCATATCTACAAGGCATTCGTCTTCATGGACGACAAGTAGCGCATCCTTTGTGCGCATCTTGTGAATGACATCCTTCAGAATAACGAAATCGCTTGACTAGAGTGGCCAGCATGTTCTCCAGACGTTAACCTTACCAAACAGGCCTGGGATAGACTAAAAAGGGCTGTCTATGGATGACGTGATCCATCACCACTCTGAGGGATCTACGGCAAATAGCCGTTGAGGAGTGCGACAACCTGAATCAACAGTGCGTTGATGAACTTGTGGGTAGTATGCAACGACGAATACAGGCATGCATCAATGCAAGTAAATGTGCTAGTAGGTATTAGAGGTACCGGTGTAAACAGAAGTCTGGACCACCACCTCTGAACGTCTCGCTATACAGTGGTACAATATGCTATGCTTGGTTTTCATGAGAAATAAAAAGGAGGGAAATAATATTTATGTTTATTTCTAATCCAATTTTCTCTACAGGTTCGGAACTCTGGGAACCGAAGTGACGCAATTTTTTTTATGTGTGTTTTTTCGCTGTCAGCAAATTCCACTTGTGCCACACCTCTTCTTTCCTTATTATGTCATCGACTGTTCCATAACCAAAGATGCTACTATCGTAGTCTGCAACGTTTTGTCTAGTGGCACATTTTCTAAGGATGTGGTCAAGTCTGACAACTGCTCCTTATTCACAATGGTCTGTGGCATCTGGTTGTATTTTCTGCATTAAAGAAGGATATTAGCCATGTCCCGTCAGGTAGTGAGTAGGTTCCTTGGTCGGGAAGAATTATGACATGTGGCTCTTTCTTATATGTTAGGTTGGAAATGTTTAGTTTTCCTTCCTGTTTTTGCCTCGTCCCAGAAATATTGCCATTTTCTATCGGTGTATGCCTTCATTTCCTTATTCGATGTGGCTCTTGTGCCCAGTATCTCCCATACTGTTCCATATTCTTCCTTTCTGAACCAATACAGTATACCTTACTTTTATGTGGCTGTGTCCAGGTTAGCAAGACTAATTTCACCAGGAGTGCCTAATTCGGTATTGGTCTCTACAAAACTCTAAGGCATAGAAGCACGCTTCCCTGTGCTCCCCGTAGAGTGTGGTTGTCCTTAACTTTCAGGCTGTACGAGCCCAGACACTCCACCTGTACCTCACAACAGCGTTAGTATTGTTTTTTTGGTACGTTGTTACTCCACTTAGATTCATAGGAAAATCTCTTTGGCCAGTTGTACTTATTTTGGGCCGCATTTTAAGGTCTCTCTGGCAGACGATATCTACATCTGCATGAAAATGAAGCTCTTCTTCCATGTTTAAACCAAGATAATTGTATATTACTTTTGTCTACGTGAGTTGATCATTTATTCTCACTGTGGGGTCTATCGACTTTAAGGATCTTCCTAGTCCAAAGATGCCCCTTCACCAAAGACCTTGCTGATATCATCTTCCGTCAGTGCTATTGAAGAAGCTGTCCGACCGCTATCAGAGGATTCAGCAGATGAAAACAGACCAGACGTGAAAGCTGCCGAATAATTAGGAAACACAGTCCACAATGAAGATATGTTTCCAAGGAAGAGAGATTTGCGGTATAAAAGCTGCGTGAGGATGCTGACCCAGTCGTGCTGCGTGCTGATAAAGGTAATGCCACCGTCCCTTTGCTTCAGGATGTCCACAACGAAAATATACACTCCTGGAAATTGAAATAAGAACACCGTGAATTCATTGTCCCAGGAAGGGGAAACTTTATTGACACATTCCTGGGGTCAGATACATCACATGATCACACTGACAGAACCACAGGCACATCGACACAGGCAACAGAGCATGCACAATGTCGGCACTGGTAAAATGTATATCCACCTTCCGCAGCAATGCAGGCTGCTATTCTCCCATGGAGACGATCGTAGAGATGCTGGATGTAGTCCTGTGGAACGTCTTGCCATGCCATTTCCACCTGGCGCCTCAGTTGGACCAGCGTTCGTGCTGGACGTGCAGACCGCGTGAGACGACGCTTCATCCAGTCCCAAACATGCTCAATGGGGGACAGATCCGGAGATCTTGCTGGCCAGGGTAGTTGACTTACACCTTCTAGAGCACGTTGGGTGGCACGGGATACATGCGGACGTGCATTGTCCTGTTGGAACAGCAAGTTCCCTTGCCGGTCTAGGAATGGTAGAACGATGGGTTCGATGACGGTTTGGATGTACCGTGCACTATTCAGTGTCCCCTCGACGATCACCAGTGGTGTACGGCCAGTGTAGGAGATCGCTCCCCACACCATGATGCCGGGTGTTGGCCCTGTGTGCCTCGGTCGTATGCAGTCCTGATTGTGGCGCTCACCTGCACGGCGCCAAACACGCATACGACCATCATTGGCACCAAGGCAGAAGCGACTCTCATCGCTGAAGACGACACGTCTCCATTCGTCCCTCCATTCACGCCTGTCGCGACACCACTGGAGGCGGGCTGCACGATGTTGGGGCGTGAGCGGAAGACGGCCTAACGGTGTGCGGGACCGTAGCCCAGCTTCATGGAGACGGTCGCGAATGGTCCTCGCCGATACCCCAGGAGCAACAGAGTCCCTAATTTGCTGGGAAGTGGCAGTGCGGTCCCCTACGGCACTGCGTAGGATCCTACTGTCTTGGTGTGCATCCGTGCGTCGCTGCGGTCCGGTCCCAGGTCGACGGGCACGTGCACCATCCGCCGACCACTGGCGACAACATCGATGTACTATGGAGACCTCACTCCCCACGTGTTGAGCAATTCGGCGGTACGTCCACCCGGCCTCCCGCATGCCCACTATACGCCCTCGCTCAAAGTCCGTCAACTGCACATAACGGTTCACGTCCACGCTGTCGCTGCATGCTACCAGTGTTAAAGACTGCTATGGAGCTCCGTATGCCACGGAAAACTGGCTGACACTGACGGCGGCGGTGCACAAATGCTGCGCAGCTAGCGCCATTCGACGGCCAACACCGCGGGTCCTGGTGTGTCCGCTGTGCCGTGCGTGTGATGATTGCTTGTACAGCCCTCTCGCAGTGTCCGGAGCAAGTATGGTGGGTCTGACACACCGGTGTCAATGTGTTCGTTTTTCCATTTCCAGAAGTGCATATGGTCAACTTAGTTCTGGCGAATAACGGAAACAAAACAAAGATCCTACCAACGAGATGACAATATGAGGAATATAACGAGCACTATTGCTTCACCAACGCGTTTCTCTGCCAAATATTTAGCACGCTTTTTAAAACCAATTATAAGAAAATGTAGACATCACATATGTAATTCTATGAATTTAATACCATGGATTTAATGCTATGCGTTAAATTCAGAGACTTAGCAATGTCATGCTGTATAGTACGGATGTGCTCGATTGTTTTGACGTGTGTATCATTATATATTAAAGTACAATTAAAGGACTCTTTATCTTTTATCTGCCAACATTTTGATACGAACATCACGACCTTGCTTGATCATGTGCTTTTGTCATCTCATTTTCAGTTTTATGGTGAATTTCGTTAGCAGATTGATGGAGTTGCATTTGGAAATTCCTTATCCTCTCTGGTGGCTAATTTATTCATGGAAGGCTTCGAGGATAAGGCTGTGGTCTTTGCAAGTTTTAAACCACCTGTATTCAGAAGTATGTGTGCGACACATTTGTAGTGTGGCCGCACGAGATGGATTAATGACATCGATTTCTTGAGAATCTGAATCCTAACTATGCTAGTATTATATTTACTATGGAAATAGAAAAAGATGGCTGCCTCCCCTATTTGGATGTTGTCGTTCGCCCTGAAGCTGATGGCACATTAGGTCATGCCGTATATCATAAACCAAAACATACATATCAATATCTACACGCCAGTAGATGCCATCGCCATTCACAGACCACTGGTGTCTTTAAGCTCTTAGTGCGTACGGCGTAGATAAATTGCAAGAAGAGCTCACATACCTCAAGAGCTTTTATAAAACGACTGGCTTTTCTCCGCAACAGATTCGTAGAGCATTCAATGCGAAACCTACAATGCAGGTGTGTGATGGGAATTGTTGTTTTTGTTGTGGTCTTCAGTCCAGAGACTGGTTTGAAGCAGCTCCCCATGCTACTCTATCCTGTGCAAGCTTCTTCATCTCCCAGTACCTATTGCCACCTACATCCTTCTGAATCTGCTTAGTGTATTCATTTCTTGGTCTCCCTCTACGATTTCTACCTTCCACGCTGCCCTCCAATGCTAAATTTGTGTCCCTTGACGCCTCAGAACATGTCCTACCAACCGGTCCCTTCTTCTTGTCAAGTTATGCCACAAACTCCTCTTCTCCCCAATCCTATTCAACTCCTCATTAGTTATGTGATCAACAGGACATATCTAAAGCTTCTATTCTCTTTTTCCAAACAATTTATCGTCCATGTTTCACTTCCATACATGGCTACACTCCACACAAATACTTTCAGAAACGACCTCCTGGTACTTAAATCTATACTCGATATTAACAAATTTCTCTTCCTCAGGAAAGCTTTCCTTGCCATTGCCAGTATACATTTTATATCCTCTCTACTTCGACCATTATCAGTTATTTTGCTCCTCAAATAGCAAAACTCCTTTACTACTTTAAGTGTCTCAGTTCCTAATCTAATACCATCACCATCACCCGACTTAATTCGAGTTCATTCCATTATATTCATTTTACTTTTGTTGATGTTCATCTTATATCCTCCATTAAAGACATTGTCCATTCCGTTCAACTGCTCTTCCAAGTCCTTTGCTGTCTCTGACAGAATTACAATGTCATCGGCAAACCTCAAAGTTTTTATGACTTCCCCACGAATTTTAATACCTTTTGTTTCCTTTACTGCTTGCTCAGTATACAGATTGAATAACATCGGGGAGAGGCTACCATTCTGTCTCACTCCCTTCCCAACCACTGCTTCCCTTTCATGCCCCTCGACTCTTATAACTGCCATCTGGTTTCTGTACTAATTGTAAATAGCCTTTCGCTCCCTGTATTTTACCCCTGCCACCTTCAGAATTTGAAAGAGCGTATTCCAGTCAACATTGTGAAAAGCTTTCTCAAAGTTTTCAAATGCTAGAAACCTAGGTTTGCTTTTCCTTAATCTATTTTCTAAGATAAGTCGTAGGGTCAGTATTGCCTCACGTGTTCAAACATTTCTACGGAATCCAAACTGATCTTCCCCGAGGTCGGTTTCTACCAGTTTAAGTCCTAGGACCTTCAATATGTGTCACATTCTTTCGAATGTTTCCAGAGTCCCAAAACGACGTCCTTTTAAGAAATTTTAAGTTTCGCTAACAGAAAGTAAATGACAGGGACTCAGATCAGGTGAAGAGGGTGCCTGTGGGACGACAGGAATGCCTTTTGTGGTGAAAATCAGCCTTCCAAAAATGATTTGTGCCAGTGAAAACTTTGTGCTCTTGACAAGGAATGTTTCCCATAGGCTTGTTTCATCTTTTGATTGGTCACACTCATTGATTACCCAAATCTCACAATAAACGTCACTGAATAACGCCGTTCTAAATTCCGGGTTTCCATTACCGTAAACACACAACGAAAACTCAACTTCACTGATGGGGGCTCCCAAAAATCTCGTGATTGATGTAAAGAGCTGAAAACTCAGACTGTCAGAAAGGGACGATCACGCCAGTGTACATAGCACTGCCAGATCGTTCGAGTGCTGTCTGACATATTACTTTTCTCACACCACACGTATATGGAATCTAGTAGAATAATTCCTTAAAAACAATAATATAGTTTTCAAAGTGTCAGCGTGCGAACCTTTCAAAGAAACATCATCGTATGAGCTTTTGGAGGTGAAGGCCGACTCCTCTACCCTTGATGACTTCACGACACAATACTTTATACTATGGCTAGACCAATCAACACCTCATTGGACTGTTGACCACTGGAAAAATTATGCTTGGTCGTCATCAGAGGACCGTTAAAGCTGGTGGAAGCTCTGTAATGGTGTGGGATGTGGGCAGCTGCAGTGATATGGAACCTCTGATATGACTCTGAGAAATGACAAGTGCATAAGCATCCTGCAGGACAGTGTGATACCCCACATTCCCAGAATTACTTCATAGTGCCTCCAGGAGCACTCTTCTGAGTTTAAATATTTCATTTGGCCACCAAACTCCCCAGGAATGAACATTACTGCAAATATCTGGGATGCTTTGCAACGAGCTGTTCAGAAGGGATCTCCACCTCTCATACTCTTACGGATTTATGGACAGTCGTGCATAATTCATAGTGTCAATTCCATGCAGCACTACTTCAGAAATTAGCCGAATCCATACCACATCGTGTTGCACCACTTCTGCGTACTCGCGGGGCCCTATGCTATATTCCACAGTTGTACTAGTTTCTTTGGCTCTTCAACGCATAATCCACATGTAATCCATTCACTTTTAAATATTTATAAATGGAATAACAGTATACATCACCCCAGATGATCAATAAACTTATAATATCATCATGTACATCACTTTCTAAACAATAATTAGTGCTATATGCGGAGTGAATGAAGAGATAACCATCACACTATTTACATACCTGTCATGAGGTTTTTCAAATATTACTTTTACTTCTCACATCCCACAATCAGATCACATTTATTGTCTTCATTTCCAGTTTTACTACATTTATCTAATTTTTATGCCTGTCAATGTTTTACTGATACACAAAACCTCTTCAAAAATTCTGTGCTAGACTTGTGGCTCATAATAAAATCCCTTTATGGACACTAAGTAGAAAAAGAGAGCTAGCGGTACAGCAAAAATTAATCGAAAGCATGATAACAGCCAGTGAAATCACGTTCATCATGCAACAACACACACACAAAAGAACTTTGTGTCCTTGGATGCACTAAAAACATTGAAGAATTATGTCGCAGTACACTAAATAAATAGATTTTCACTAATTCGCCTACCACTTCACCGCGGATACTCCAACTTCATATTTCTTGTGAAGTCCAAAGACCTCTTTGGAAAATGATGTAATAGGACTGTGTGAACACCATACTCAGTCACGACAGGCAACTCTTCCCTCATGCTTTAACATACCATCATTATATTTAAAACTCACTACACCACAGCCCAAGGCCATCACTTCTTTGAATTTAAACAAAAAATCAGCCCCTACAATCATATGGTTCACAGTTTCTAGTCAATCTCAGTATTCACGTACTAAGGTCACCCACCAAACAGCCCGCATCATGATTAAAGTGACTATGGTGGTGAAGAATTCTCCTCCATTCATAACGAGCTACAGGATCTCATTCATCTTCATGAAAAGAATATAAATCACTATTACCTGGCACATGACCATTGCTGTAACAATGACCCCAACATTTTTTCAGTTTTGAAAACTCTCTCATTCAAGTACTAACCTAATTCTTTATTCTCCTGTTACACTCCATTTGATTTACTCTGAAACTCCAAACGTCTGGACAGTTGCTTGGACAATAGATTGATTCCAAACCAAACTGGCAACTTCACATTAATCATGCCTTCGAAAGATATCAAAGCTGTCCTACCTCATCCAGAAATTGTTTGGTCCAAGTGGAAATAAATATCTTAGCACAGCTTAATTTGGCCTTTTCAGCTTCACACACATATGGGCTGTTGTTATGTGATCACTCATGTCATATCTGTGACGTAGTACCGATTCTGAAACAGGTGCTACGAATAATTATAAAGGGATTCCAAGGGAAAAATGCAGTCCGTTGTACACTAAGACAAAAATAGTGATGATAAAACTTTATCTCTTTTCGTCATTGATATTCGCTGAAAACAACATAGCAGATTTTGACACCACAGGGAACATACTCTATCATGATACCAGAAACAAATGAATATTGGAATTCCTAGAATTTTGTTGTTGTGGTTGTTGTGGTCTTCAGTCCTAGGAATAGTTTGATGCAGCTCTCTATGCTACTCTATCCTGTGCAAGCTTCTTCATCTCCCAGTACCTACTACAACATACATGCTTCTGAATGTATTTAGTGTATTCATCTCTTTGTCTCCGTCTACGACTTTTACCCTCCACGCTGCCCTCCAATACCAAATTGGTGATCCCTTGATGCCTCAGAACATGTCCTACCAACCGATCTTTTCTTCTAGTCAAGTTGTGCCACAAACTTCTCTTCTCCCTAATTCTGTTCAATAACACCTCATTAGTTATGTGATCTACCCGTATAATCTTCAGCATTGTTCTGTAGCACCACATTTCGGAAGCTTCTGTTCTCTTCTTGTCCAAACTATTTGTCGTCCATGTTTCACTTCCATACATGGCTACGCTCCATACAAATGCTTTCAGAAGCGACTTCCTGACACTTAAGTCTATACTCGATGTTAACAAATTTCTCTTCTTCAGAAACACTTTCCTCTCCATTGCCAGTCTACATTTTATATCCTCTCTACTTCGACCATCATCAGTTATTTTGCTCCCCAAATAGCAAAACTCCTTTACTACTTTAAGTGTCTCATTTCCTAATCTAATTCCCTCAGCATCACCCGACTTAATTCGATTATATTCCATTATCGTCGTTTTGCTTTTGTTGATGTTCATCTTATACCCTCCTTTCAAGACACTATCCATTCCATTCAACCGCTCTTCCAAGTCCTTTGCTGTCTCTGACAGAATTACAATGTTATCGGCAAACGCCAAAGTTTTTATTTCTTCTCCATGGATTTTAATGCCAACTCCGAATTTTTCTTTTGTTTCCTTCACTGCTTGCTCAATATATGGATTGAATAACATCGTGGATAGGCTACAACCCTGTCTCTCTCCCTTCCCAACCACTGCTTCCCTGCCATGCCCCTATACTCTTATAACTGCCATCTGCTTTATGTACAAATTGTAAATAGCCTTTCGCTCCCTGTATTTTACCCCTGACAACTTCAGAATTTGAAAGAGAGTATTCCAGTCAACATTGTCAAAAGCTTTCTCTACGTCTACAAATGCTAGAAACGTAGGTTTGCCTTTCGTTAATGTAGCCTCTAAGATAAGTAGTAGGGTCAGTATCGCCTCGCGTGTTCCAATATTTTTACGGAATCCAAAGTGATCTTCCCCGAGGTCGGTTTCTACCTGTTTTTCCGTTCGTCTGTAAATAATTATTGTTAGTATTTTGCAGCTGTGTCTTATTAAAGTGATTGTTCGGTAATTTTCACATCTGTCAGCACCTGCTTTCTTTGGGATTGGAATTTTTATATTCTTCTTGAAGTCTGAGGGTATTTCGCCTGTCTCATACATCTTGCTCACCAGATGGTAGAGTTGTCAGGACTGGCTCTACCAAGGCCGTCAGTAGTTCTAATGGAAATTTGTCTACTACCGGGGCCTTGTTTCAAATCAGATCTTTCAGTGCTCGGTCAAACTCTTCATGTAGTATTGTATCTCCCATTTCATCTTCATCTACATCCTCTTCCATTTCCATAATATTGTCTTCAA
Source organism: Schistocerca nitens (assembly GCF_023898315.1). Lineage (NCBI taxonomy): Eukaryota > Metazoa > Arthropoda > Insecta > Orthoptera > Acrididae > Schistocerca > Schistocerca nitens. Next base: position 192,804,042 of record NC_064620.1, on the reverse strand, counting down.
GTACATTGCATTTGTATAGAACCTCTATACACTCCTTCCACCTTTCTGCTTTCCCTTCTTTGCTTAGAACTGGGTTTACAAGTGAGCTCTTGATATTCATACAAGTGGCCCTCTTTTCTCCAAAGGTCTCTTTAATTTTCCTGTAGGCAGTATCTATCTTACCCCTAGTGAGATAAGCTTCTACATCCTTACATGTGTCCTCTAGCCATCCCTGCTTAGCCAATTTCCCCTTCCTGTCGAACTCGTTTTTGAGACGTTTGTATTCCTTTTTGCTGCTTCTTTTACTGCATTTTTATATTTTCTCCTTTCATCAATTAAATTCAATATTTCTTCTGTTACCCAAGGATTTCTACTAGCCATCGTCTTTTTACCTACTTTATCCTCTGCTGCCTTCACTGCTTCCTCTCTCAAAGCTACCCACTCTTCTTCTACTGTGTTTCTTTCCCCCATTGCTGTCAATTGTTCCCTTATGCTCTCCCCGAAACTCTGTACAACCTTTGGTTTAGTCAGTTTATCCAGGTCCCATCTCCTTCAATTCCCACCTTTTTGCGGTTTCTCCAGTTTTAATCTACAGTTCATATCCAATAGATTGTGGTCGGAGTGCACATCTGCCTCTGGAACTATCTTACAATATAAAACCTGGTTCCTAAATCTCTGTCTTACCATTATATAATCCATCTGAATCCTGTCAGTATCTCCATGCTTCTTCCATGTATACTACCTTCTTTTATGATTCTTGAACCAAGTGTTAGCTATGATATTCCTAGATTAGACTCACAAAAACAGGCAACTTTCGCAAAGTAAACTGTTGGAACTTTTTTAATAAACTGACATACTGTCCATTCAATACATCTTTCTACAATTTTAGAAGTAAGTTGTATAAGTAAGTTCTATAACTTGTTAATAATCAATCCATTCTACAGTTCAAGAGAGTTCTTCGAGAGTAGTAAAGTAGAAACTCAGTTTTAGGATTATGATTACATTTCTGTACAACTGGTTAATATAGGATAAATCATTTGTATGTGCAAAGTGAACAGTAATTTTGTAGTGATTGCTACTGGACTCTTCTACAGAAACCACCCTTATTTTTATCACAGTGGCTCTCTGCAGCTCTTACCTTATCCGAGTGCTAAGTGCACAAAAATTCCTCGAAATGTCTTCCACAGTGAATTCAAACTTCTGCACTAAATTGTGAATTCACCTTTGTAGTAGAATAGCACTACCTCGTTGTTGACTGGCAACAGCCAGCAAGTTACCATTAAACCACTTGGTACTAGTCTGTGATTTCACTATAAGTTCCCTTCCACTAGTTCTGAGGCTAACATTTAATTAGGCCCCTTCACATTAGACTCCAACTTGTCCCTTAATTCTCGGAACATTAGCATATTATTCAATTTACAACTGTGTTTTGAAACTGAATTACCTCTCTATAGGTCATCAACAGGAGCTATAGAATCATTTTGCAGAATACCACAAGTAGTACTAGATTCAGATATTGTATCAAACTAAACACAGCAGTGTAAACATTAAATCTTTGTAGGAATGATGTACTAAAAGTTACATTACCGCTCCACAAACATTAATTATTCATTGGAAAAACTGCGTTGATGATCACAGAAGCACAAGCAGCCCTAGCTGACAGCCTCTTTCCACAATCCACCGCATGCCCACTCCAGATATATAATTTTTTAAAGTCCAGATTCATAATAATAGTAATTAAACAAATAATTTAAATATGAATTGTTCTATATTACATTATACTCGACATGCTCTAACAATACAAAAACGACTCAAGACTCAAACTTCTTCACAATCTCACCCTGTTCAAAAACAGGTCAGTGTAGAGGTGGTAGTTTGAAGAAAACTTTAATTTTCAAACACTAATTTATCAAGCAAACTCATGTCCTTTTTCCACTATACTGACATCATTTTTGTAGAGTACCACACTTACTCCAGATATGACTCCCTCTAATAGCATCTAAACTATTGACTCCTATGTAGCACGTAGAAAAACCACAACTCTAATCAATATAGCAAATCCAGTTCTAATGAATAAGCAAAAACATTATGAAGCGTAAATCTCAGACAACTGTGTACACGAATTATAAATAAAAATTGTTACATGTAACAAGAGTAAAGACTTCAAAAACAAAACAAAAAAACATTATCCTGTATGCTGCAATATACGTCAAAAAGGTAAAAGAGAAACCTCCTCATCAGCACAAGGAGAACTGTGATCACTGTACTGAATTGACCCGGCCTATCCCTCGTCGCTATCCATCAGGACAGGTGAGACAAATGGCGAAGGAGCGGCCAGATTCAAATCCGAACTTGCAGTGAAACAGTCATAGCACTGACACAGGTCTGTTGAAGCAGCCATACACAGCGCTCTGTCTAGGCTCAGGGCCTTACTTTGTGCTTGAAAACTCAACCGACCGCGGAATGCGCTGACGCCTGTTATCCTGGGCCGCCGTGGCTGCCGCCAGCGGCAAAGATGAGCACTGGCTGTCCAGGCCCTCCGGAGTACTCGGCTAAGCAGCCCCCCCGTACTCGTTGTCTCCACTCGTGCGTTTGGGTGTGGCAGCTGACGATAGATGTCCTAATGACGACCAGGGATGCCCTAGTCACTCGCCAGAGATAGACGAAGACGGTGGCCAAATATTCATATGTGTGTGAAATCTTATGGGACATAACTGCTGAGGTCATCAGTACCTAACTTTACACACTACTAAATTATCCTAAGGACAAACACATACACCCATGCCCGAGGCAGGACTCGAACCTCTGCCGGGACCAGCCGCACAGCCCATGACAGCAGCGCCTTCGACCACTCTGCTACTCCTGCACGGCCTGTGGCCAAGGACGTCTAGGTTGCTAGGAGACCGCGAGTGAGCATCTCTCGCAACCAGACTGTAGACATCTGGTAGACCATCGACCGAAGTAGCTCAGGGGGTGGAGATTGGCTGGGCCCAAACTCCCCACATCATCGTAACTTCCCGCAAACCCAGCAGCCATCACGCCACAGCCATGGTGCGCCTTTTTGCCAGGTTGCCAGTAGATTACCATCACCAAGGGTGGGTCGTGGTTTCTCTGAAACACAAATGACATGGCTCTCTCCAGTTTAATAAGCAGACAGAATGGAGGCACTACCTCATGCTTTGAGTTCCTAGGTTCGATCACTTATAACCATACAACTACGCGTCCGACTACTATTATAGGGAGACGAGCATGTTCATTTCATGTTTCTTGCCTTTCAGCTTTTACTAGCTCGCTGTGCCCCGAGTACGGGTTCCTACACCCAGTTAAATTTGCAACGCGTCAGTTTCTCGGTAGTGCGCAAGTGTCTCTTATAAAACATCACCTCACTCTTGGTCATAATATGATGCGGCATTGAAGTTCGACGTGACTCGCCCGTCCAAGTCCAACAGCTTACTGTGTTAGTACTTTGGGCAGGCTTGCCTCTACTGCGTAGCCGCGAGTGGGAATAACACGTTTAAGATAATCGCAACCCGCACATCTAAATTTTTGGTGTATAACACATCCCCTTTTTCGAAAGATTCGTCCAGAATCTTCCAGGATGAGCCTTCCACTCCTGAGGTGTCCCACATGGGTCCTTCTTTATCCATTTACAGCATGAGCTGACTCTTAATGGGAGGTCTGCAGGACCTTACTACAATACAATCCTGAATGTAAAATTTATACCACCTAATACAGAACTTCTACTTCAATCAATCGTTCCCACGGCCATTGCCTGCTAAACACACGTCTGGCAACAGGTGTCTCCGCTGATCTGTAGGTTGTGCCCTGCTGCGATTATTGCATAAATAAAATATGCAAATACCTAGTAAAGACACGACATCTCGGTTGCTGAAAATCATCTGTGTAATCATAATTTAACGATTTTCTTGAATGGTTTGGATATAATGCAACATCCGCTCCACTGAAATCTTCCCCTGCTGTTAATCGATAAATCTGTCTAATGAATGTGTAAGTACATGGGTTGAGGGTGGTATCAAGGTGCTCTACATTCTGGAAGTGGAACACGCTTGATGGCCCTTCTGGCCAATGCAGTGAATTCCGCGTTAGTGTATTGATAGTCATACAAGTGAATGTACACCTAAGACAGAAACCCTTCCCAAGATGAAAGCCATAGCACCATGCTCTTCATAGCAATCACCGCTTTTTGAAAATGACCAAGTACATCATTTAATTTCGGAACTTCTCCTACTCTGCTGTCGCGAACAACGTTTTTATTAATTTATCTCCCGCATTTAACAAGTTCACTTCCTACAAACAACAGGTTGTGGCCAACATATACTAGCTGCTGTGCTCTTAATTTACTGTGATTATGATACTCCTTCAGCACCTCCATGAAAAACGTCACTTCCCCGTGCCTCTGTATATCAGTCCGAAACAAAATCTAGCAGTCTCGGAATTTCATTTCTCTGATCTGTTGATTTCAATGTCCACTGATGTCTCATAAGGATGGCATCCGACTGCCTAGAGAAATATATACCTCAAACAAACATTTGAACGACAGCTAAGCATTCTGCTCCACTCCAGATGATGTATGGGAAACTAAGGAGCATTCCCAACATCCAGGATGTCATAACGAAGTCGCCAACTGAGGAAAGGATTCATCTATCACCCCCGTCCTCCTTCCGAAACGAGTAACTAACGATATATAGCAACAAGAACAACAGTGTGACTTCTGAACAGTAACAAATACCTGAAAATAACCCTACAATAATAAAAAAACCACATGTGTCAACGACATGAAAACAATAAATTCTCTGAAAACAACACATCCATAATACAAATATCAAGAATAAATCTAACACCAACGTAATATTTCAAATAATGTAACAACAGTGACGTCACACCACAGGCATGCCTTGTGCTTTCAGCTATCTAGACGGCTACGTTTCTCCTTTCCACCAGCTGCACGTAATCGTACCGGGTCGGTTAGAGCGTCCAAAGTATTCTTAAACTGTTTAACCAGACTGATGTGCAGGATAGACGTTGTACCTTTTCGTAGGAAACTGTATCTTTCCGTTAACAGTTGAGGTCAAACCCACGACCTAGTGCGGCTCGTGATATTTTGTCAAGAAATTATTTGTCTTTCTCTTTGGTATATAGGGGCTATTAATTAAGACACGTTGCCCTCTAGGTTACTGCGGCAGCCTTCCAGTGCGCCTATTTCGCTGTTCCTGGCGTTACAGAGCCTTTGTGTATTGGTTTTGCACGTTTCTTCTCTTATTCATTGGTTCGCTATTCGCTAGTAATTTAGGACCCCAAAAAGTCAAATTGAGTGGGCATTTTCATCCCGTACCTCAAATAGTGACATGATAGTTCCCGTATGAACCTTTAAGTTGTTCGCGCAAACTACATATGCAAAATGGGTATACCAGTCGTCGTATCTGGCATTGAAGTAAAAGCTTAGTAGTTTAGAAATTATCTTAGGCTCACGCTCCATCCTGCTTTTAGTTTTTGGGTAGAAAGGTCTCGTTCGTAACATCCGAATATGCAACACACGGCACAGCAGGTTTTAGGTACCGACCGAAACCAAGTTCGTACCCCTGGTCTATAACTAAGGTATCAGGCACTCCAATCTTCAGTGTCCAATTGTTAATAAATACTTGTGCTACATTACTTGCCTTTTGATCTGGAATTGCTATCATTACTAGATACAGTGAGAAACATTGATGATCGTAAGCACATACGTATTCTTTACAGGTGTACTGGCTATGATTAGCAAAGGTCTAGAACTAGCATTTAAAATGACGTCGACGCCTCCGGTAACCTCTGTGAAGGTATTTTTTGGTGCAAAGAATCCACTCTCTGAGCACATGGTACACAGCCATTGACATATTTCACCACGACACTCTTCCTGTTCCCACCAAAACCATTTCCCAATACGCCTATCTGTTGATCGTAGGTCGCCGCGATCTGAAATAACATGCTCAGGAGCCTGTTGTAACACTTTCTTTGGAAATTGTGTACCGAATATCCTCATACATGGTAAAGTGCAGTTTGACTTAAAAGCCTAACTCTCTTTACTAACTGCCTGTGCTTGCTGCTATTCCAATATAATCTTGTCCAGAGTACTCAGCATCGCTATTTTGCGACTTAATTTGTCTGCATTTGCGTGGCCAACCTCGTAATCACACTCACTGAACTTGAGAAGCCAGGGTCTTATCCGAACTATGAAATGCATCACTAACTCAGCTATAAACCTGTTTCACTGCTGACAACATTTGGAAAAAATATCTGAGAAGGTGATTTATCCTAGAATAATATCTCACCTTAGCAATGAAAATATCCTCAGATAATCACAGTTAGGATTATAAAAGTGGTGCTCTATTGAGAAAGCCATTTACATGTTAACTCGCCACGTTTTCCAATGATTAAAGTATGAAGTAGCATCGTTTGGTATTTCCTGAAACCTACTTAAGACCTCTGACTGAATGAATCACAATATACTCCTAGATAAATTGAAATTTTGTGAGACTGATTGTACAGCCAAACAATGGATAATGTCATATATAACCAAGTAAATGCAGAACGTTGTACTTAATAATTCAAGAATCATAGTCCAGCGGCACGAATCACCAAGGATCAGACTTGGGTCTGCTATTGTTCCACACATATTTAAACGATCTTTGGTCTAATATACAATAAACAGAATTAGTTCTGGGTGCATACGACACCGGTGCTAAAATCAGTCCCAACATACATACAGAAACAGAACAAATGGTAAACAATATTCTTAAAAGTGTCATTGACTGGTTTTCTGCGAGTTGTCTCGCAGTGAATATTAAAAAACACAAATGTTTGCAGAGGTATCGTTGACTGGTTTTCTGCGAATGGTCTCACCCTCCATTTTAAAAAGACACAGCATATTGAGTTCTGCGTATCTAGAGGTAGTACACCAATGATAACGGTATCACACCGAAAGGAAATCATGAATAGGGTGAAAACATCAAAATGCTTTTATGTTTATAGTGATGAGAATATAAACTGGAAAAAGCACATTTTGCATCTCCTTAAAAAGGTTAGTTCAGACACTTATGCGATTACAAATTTTGCAGACCTTGGGGAGAGACAATTCAGTAACTCGTCGTATTCTCCGTGTTTTCATTCAATAACGTCATATGGAATAATGTTCTGTGCCAAGTCATCTTTAAAAAAGAAACTCTTCATTGGTCAAATTACGTGCTGTAAGAATAATATGTGATTCTCACCCGTGATCACCTTTAGACATCTGTGTAAGCAGTGGAGCATTGTGACTCCCTTTACACAATTTATTTATTCGCTCCCTAAGACTTTTGTAAATATTTCACTTCCCTTCAGAAGGAGCAACGATGTACGTAATTACAATGTCAGAAGGAAAAATGATATTCATTATTCCATGTTAAGGTTGCCGTTAGCACAAGAAGTTGTGCAGGACGTTGCAAGAAAAGTTTTTGAACACTTGGCTAGCAATACAAAATGTCTGACAGAAAGCAAAGTAAAATTGGAAAACAAACTGAAAAAGTATCTTGTTGGCGCTTTCTTCATATCTGTACGAAAATTTATATTGTAACTTGTAAAAGATGATGGGTAAGCATTACTATTCCACATTTTTATATTTTAGGGAAAAATATAAAGTTATAAATGTTGAGCATGTAGTCCTGTTTACGATGTGTACATAAAGTAACTCTTTCCACATTACGATATATTGGACAAACTGACCCATGAACATGAAACTAACTAACTAACTAACAAATCCTTTCACGAAATCCATCACGAATTCACGGTGGTAGTTGAACACTCCGACAAACAACTGCATCTGTTCGACCGTCCATGGTGCTGGAAAATTTTGAATTGCTTCTGTAAAAGGAAGATCAGTGTGTATACTACGCTTACAAATTATGTGTCCCAGATTCTTAACTCGAGTTTGAGCAAAACGGTACTTGCCCATGCACGGCGTCCGACGTGCTGACTGTAGCATACCAAAAACAATTTTTGGTAGAACGGCTGAATAGACAATTGAGTCATCTAAATTGCTCGCATAGCCTTTAGGCTTTAACAATCTTAAAACTCCGTCTAATAACCTCTGGAAAGTAGCAGGGGAATTTTTTAAACAAAATGCCATCCCCATATATTGATAATGTCAACAGGGAGCGGTAAACGCTGTCTTTGGCCAATGTTCAAGTGCTACTTTTAATTGATTGTTACCGGTTTTGAGGTACCCTGCGGTAAGTAACGACATTCATCCAAATTATGCTCGGGTAATTCAGTAATATTAAGGATTTGATAAGCATCTGTAATCACAGCAAGGCATGTATTTCTTCATCCCATCCAATGCTTTCTTAGGGATGATTACAATCTTTGTGCTTCAGGGACTGTCACTGGTTCCTTGATCCCATCTCGTAGTGGCTGTTCAATGATCTCTTCTGTTAATGGTTGTAAGTGTCCCGCTGTACGATATTGTTCGCTATAAACTGGAGTTCCACATTATAACTGTATATACGGCTGAGTTACTAGTGTTACTGTAACACCCAATCTGTATAAAACAAGTCGCTAAACTTCAGTAATACTTTTTCCATGCTTGTACGATTACTGTCGTACAAGTGACGCAGTTCATCCCTTAATGCTTGCTAACGGCTTCTACCGAAACTCCACCTATCGATGTCTTTTTCTATCGTTACACCTTCTGACAGATTACCTTCAGATGTACTTACGGGAACCAAATATTGAAATTAACATTACTCAGTGCGCCATGCTTCTGCACACAAAACAATGTGAAACATCAAACCGTCCATTACTTGAGTTCAACCACATACAACGTCCCATAAGGTAAATCCGTACCCACTGCAACCCACTCTTTCATTCCCATACCTGCGGATATTTTATCCTACTGATCAATCTTTAACGAACTCGACTGCAGTTTAGCTGGCATCATCTTCATGACACGTAAGCCTTGCGATGTCACTACGTTTGCAACTGTATTACCCAAGTGAAACAAAGTGCACTTTAAACTTAGTTTCCGTAAAGTTAAACTCTCGTACCGTCATACCCAACGACTCAACATTTCTATCGACAACCCCATGTAACTTACATCGTGGTTGTCCCGCCGCCCCATGTTGACCATGCTCACACTGATAACGTGTGCCCTCGTGTCTACAAGAAACCTCTGTTCCATACCACCCCCTACAACCACTAAGCATCCTTTTGGCTGTGCACTAACTTGTGTAGTGTTACGATCTATCAGGACTGTCTTCCGGTGGTCAAAGTTTACCCGTTTCTGTTTAGCTGCTGTTTACCACAATGCTGCTTCCTTTTCTTCCTCTTCCATCATTCAGATACTCGGTAGCCCACTTCCCCACAATAGTAACGCTCTAGTTGCTTCCACTGTTTCGCAGGCCGTTGTGGCCGAGCGGTTATAGCGGTTCTAGTCCGGAACCGCACTGCTGCTACGGTCGCAGGTTTGAATCCTCCCTCGGACATGGATGTGTGTGATGTCCTTAGGTTAGTTAGGTTTAAGTAGTTCTAAGTCTAGGGGACTGATGACCTCAGATGTTAAGTCCCATAGTGGTTAGAGCCATTTGAACCATTTTTCCACTATTTCTGTGTATGGCCCTTGCGCCCACACCTGTAGCACCTCACCTCAGAAGGGAAAAAAACAGTGAGCTACCCATTGCTTCATGACAAAATATACTTCCTCAAATTGCACCACAGTCCTAAGAACTGCAGCCTCCTGCGATAACACTATTTTGGCCTCTGCTTTGTGGAATGCACATACACTCCTGGAAATTGAAATAAGAACACCGTGAATTCATTGTCCCAGGAAGGGGAAACTTTATTGACACATTCCTGGGGTCAGATACATCACATGATCACACTGACAGAAACACAGGCACATAGACACAGGCAACAGAGCATGCACAATGTCGGCACTAGTACAGTGTATATCCACCTTTCGCAGCAATGCAGGCTGCTATTCTCCCATGGAGACGATCGTAGAGATGCTGGATGTAGTCCTGTGGAACGGCTTGCCATGCCATTTCCACCTGGCGCCTCAGTTGGACCAGCGTTCGTGCTGGACGTGCAGACCGCGTGAGACGACGCTTCATCCAGTCCCAAACATGCTCAATGGGGGACAGATCCGGAGATCTTGCTGGCCAGGGTAGTTGACTTACACCTTCTAGAGCACGTTGGGTGGCACGGGATACATGCGGACGTGCATTGTCCTGTTGGAACAGCAAGTTCCCTTGCCGGTCTAGGAATGGTACAACGATGGGTTCGATGACGGTTTGGATGTACCGTGCACTATTCAGTGTCCCCTCGACGATCACCAGTGGTGTACGGCCAGTGTAGGAGATCGCTCCCCACACCATGATGCCGGGTGTTGGCCCTGTGTGCCTCGGTCGTATGCAGTCCTGATTGTGGCGCTCACCTGCACGGCGCCAAACACGCATACGACCATCATTGGCACCAAGGCAGAAGCGACTCTCATTGCTGAAGACGACACGTCTCCATTCGTCCCTCCATTCACGCCTGTCGCGACACCACTGGAGGCGGGCTGCACGATGTTGGGGCGTGAGCGGAAGACGGCCTAACGGTGTGCGGGACCGTAGCCCAGCTTCATGGAGACGGTTGCGAATGGTCCTCGCCGATACCCCAGGAGCAACAGTGTCCCTAATTTGCTGGGAAGTGGCGGTGCGGTCCCCTACGGCACTGCGTAGGATCCTACGGTCTTGGCGTGCATCCGTGCGTCGCTGCGGTCCGGTCCCAGGTCGACGGGCACGTGCACCTTCCGCCGACCACTGGCGACAACATCGATGTACTGTGGAGACCTCACGCCCCACGTGGTGAGCAATTCGGCGGTACGTCCACCCGGCCTCCCGCATGCCCACTATACGCCCTCGCTCAAAGTCCGTCAACTGCACATGCGGTTCACGTCCACGCTGTCGCGGCATGCTACCAGTGTTAAAGACTGCGATGGAGCTCCGTATGCCACGGCAAACTGGCTGACACTGACGGCGGCGGTGCACAAATGCTGCGCAGCTAGCGCCATTCGACGGCCAACACCGCGGTTCCTGGTGTGTCCGCTGTGCCGTGCGTGTGATCATTGCTTGTACAGCGCTCTCGCAGTGTCCGGAGCAAGTATGGTGGGTCTGACACACCGGTGTCAATGTGTTCTTTTTTCCATTTCCAGGAGTGTATGTTGAGCATTAACTTCTCAAATCTTGTCTGAAAATATTTCCACTGACTTATCACAGTTCTTATTAAAAGTATTGAGCTTCTCGCGAAAAATTCCTATGGTATTTTGATTTTGGTAACACTGGCGTAGTCTAGCAGCCAACTGCTGAAACGACTGTGCTTTACTTTGGATCTCATGGTATACCACATTTCAATTGGCCTCTCATGTTAAACACAAATTCAAACACACGAAGTATTTCTTCGTCTGATTGACCTCTCAGTGCTGCAGTAGCTGTAACTTCATTAACCCATGGAAACCATGGGGGTGCACGGAGGGGAGCCGTAATTTATGCCCACCTTTTGAAAGTGTTGAAATCTACTCAGGTACTTTATATTTTCAAATTTCCTAAGAAACTATTTATTGTCTTTAATGCAGTCCTCTTCTAGATTCTATGATTGTTTTACGTTTTTTCATTTAAGCTTAATCGACAAATTTAAGTTTACGGCAGGTGGTCATAAGGTCTTCCCCGCTTGGTAGCAGATGCGACTTCCCATAACGATCGTCTTATTCCACAAATAATAGCATTAAGTGACCTTAGAACACATGGACATTATATTTCTCTGGATTGACAACAACAATTATCTCAACAATGATTCATTTCCCTTTGGTTCTTTATAGTTTCCTGTTCAGTGGAACTTAGTCCTGTGTTCGATAAAGCTGTGATTAAAATTATATTGACAGTCACATATCGTAGGAGAAATTTCACAAATTTAGGAAGTATCTACAGATTCTGAAATTAAATTTTCCGCGCGGTCTGGGGCACTCTGGTGCACATTGTCCCGGTCCGTGCGGCATGTCCAAAAGAATAGATACCATCTTAGTATATATATAGTTAAGGTTCACCGGCCACTTGACTATCTTCTTCTTCTGTTAAGATGCACAAACAGTGCCCAAACTTTTACGGGAAACGGCAACGCGCCACGAGTAATGATTATAATGGGTGGGGGCACTACGAATGTAGTGCGTGAAAATACTTTGAGCTTGTGGGTTTCTCGAGAGGCGTGTGAGAGATAAATCCCTGCAGTCGCACTATCCTCTGTGTCCTCGATGGCTCAGGTGGATAGAGCGTATGCCATGTAGGCAAGAGATCCCAGGTGCGAGTCCAGGTCGGGCCACCAATGTTCCTCTGTCCCTGTTGACGTATGGCAACGCCTGTAAGCAGCTAAGAGTTTTCATTTCATTGTAATTTCATTCTAACGAGCTGCATGGTCATCGATAGTATGTGTTCTCTCGGACATGTCCGAAAGAACAGATAACATCTTAGTATTTAGACAATCTTTGGTCTTTCTGTGGAAAAGTATTTACCTCTCATCAGTCTGATACGTTGTTATTTGCAGTGTGGTAGGCGAGGGACGTATTTGGTCGTGCTGTGTTGACTTTCGATTGCATCTGTTAGATGATGAAAGATATACGGTGAATGACAGCAAAGATGAATAAGAGGTATATATTGAAAAGTGAAAATGATATAAATTTTGAATAATTATGTATGAAGGGCTTATTTCAATAGTGCTACAAATCCACTTTGCTCATTTTGACATACGGTGTCCTAAAGTTTAATGAGCGCTGAAAAATCTGCAGTTGAGATACCAGAAGTATTCAAGCATATGGCTTCAAGCTAGAGATGATCATTCATATATATATATATATATATATATATATATATATATATATATATATATATATATATATATTGCGTGGATCTATATATTATTCTCCCTCCCTCCCTCTCTTCCTCTCTCTCTCTCTGAGAGAATGACCTCCACACTTGCCACATTCACGCATTAACATTTCAACTGATTAAGCTGTTAGAGTTTCTTAGAAGTTCTTTTTAACTTTGTATCCTTTTAAAATTATTGTTCATATTGCACAGTGTGGTATACAACAGTTTGAATATAGTTTGTAAATTTTACTTAGGAATCTAGCTTAACTGCTACCTGCTTGCTGTTTGCTGTTGTGCTTTCGAGAATTCAGCAGCAGTGTTGTCAAAATGCGAGGTAAGTTGATTCAAAAATGGTTCAAATGGCTCTGAGCACTATGGGACTTAACATCTGAGGTCGTCAGTCCCCTAGAATTTAGAACTACTTAAACCTAACTAACCTAAGGACATCACACAGATCCATGCCCGAGGCAGGATTCGAACCTGCGTTCGTAGTGGTCACGCGAGGTAAGTGGAAATTTTGATTAGGGGCATATAAGTGTTTTATTTCGGACGGGCATTTGATTTAAAGAGAAGTTGTATTCAGACCAGTTACAGTTCAGTTCAATTTTTTTTTTTTTTTTGTCAGATGTTAGAATATGAGCTTAAAGTGGATAACAGTTCATAAGGACATAGTTTTCGTAAAACGTAGATTTCTTCTATAGATTGGGAAGTAAAGTAGGGCTAAATTTCATTAAAAAGTGTAGTGGGGATGTTACTTATTTATTCTCATTGATAACCAGCTGTAAAATGTCTATCAGTCGCTGCAACGTCATGAAAATCTTGGCAGAGTAAGGGAAAGCAACAGGCAAACCTGCTGTGGGTCCCTGGTCACTAAGGAAATCATGGCAAGAACAAGCTAGTAGAATGACCAGGACAGGCACAATGACTCGAATTATTGGACCACAACCTGCCATCACGTATGGTGACAGTACCACCAAAACTATGTAACTGAAACAGGAGGTGGAACGTTTATTGAACTACGAGTTAAAATCAAAAACATGTCATGTCAATGTTACCCAACCATTCAAAAGGAGTTCTATAATAATGAACTAGAACAGAAAACAGATCAAACTCGTCGTAGGAGTTATGGCTGGACATGGAACTTCATAAAACATCTGCACCGGATTGATACAGAGCAAAAAGTCTCTACGGGTGGACTATGTGATGAGGAAGATGAAACTCCACCACATCTTAACTTCCAATGCGAAACTCTGGCGGCCAAAAGACACAGAATAGTCGAGTCGGTAGAGCCAGAAGGAAACGTGTCTAATAAGGACACAGTAAAGAGTCTTCTGCTACTTCTTAATGGTACCGGTTTGCTTTACTAGAAATACTGGGATCGAAATACCAGAATAAACTCAGTTTCCGTGGTTGCACCTGTGGGCTAAGACCTTGTCGGTCTTATCTCTTTCAATTAGAAATATCAAACTGAAGGGTCTCCACATGAGCCTCTTCATTATTTTGCCTAACATTTAGCTTAATTTACCCACCTCTGGCACCACAATTCTGGGCGCAAACTGCAAACTGTTAAAAAAGACTGAGCAGCTGAGTGTGACTGTAGTGGATAGAAGGTAGATTATATTTATTTCATTTCACATTTTACAATGTTTATAGTAATTACCGGAGCCCCACACCTATATTCAATACATTTATGTGTACTATGTCAGCACATACATCCATCCCTGCTCTCACCTGAATCAACCAAGAGCATGAATGAGAGTGTGCAAAATAAATTTAAATGAACAGTTACCATTTCAGAAGCCTTCCGTTTGGCTAAATATATCGTCCGCTGCTTGTATTAGATGCCTAAACAGTAAAATTCCTGCAGACTGACGATCAGACATAGCACTCTATGTGGATGACATTCTCGTGGCAGTGAAGTCTTGGGCTGTCCACAGTAAAGTGGTGCATCGGTTATTGAAAGTCTTTGAACAGATGAGAGCGACTGTGAACTTAGACAAGTTACAATTCGGCAGAAAAGAAATACGATTCCAGGAACTCATCGTATCTGCAGATGGAATACAACCTGGCCCGGACAAGAATTGTGCGATTGCGGAATGTGCAACTTCAACCAATAAAAAATAATTACACGGTTTTCACAGACTATTTAACATCTGTCAGCGCTCTGTGAATCTAAACTTGGTAGCCTTGTGGTCTTAGGCGCCTAGCCACGATTCGCGTGGCACCCCCGTTGGAGGTTCGAGTCCTCCTTCCGGCAAGGGTGTGTGATGTGATTAGCGTAAGTTAGTGTAAGTTGTATTAAGTATTTCTAGGCCTAGGGACCAATGACCTCAGTAGTTTGGTCCCTTAGAAACTTACCACAAATTTCCAAATAAAAGAAAATCTAACTTTACCTCCAGACTACGTCTTCGTGTCCTGACGCGAACAAATACTCCATGGATCTGGGACCAGCAGTCAGAAGACGATTTCACGAAACGTAAAGAGGCATTAGTCAAGGCACAGATTCCTGCACACCCCGAACTGTAGCAAAACTTCTGTGCCATGACTGACAGTTCATTCTCTTTTTTGGGTGTCATTCTGTCCAAACCAGAGAACATCACCGATCCATCCTGTTAGAAAATGAATTTTTTCACAAACCAGGTGCTCACTCTCTTTGAAGGAAATTACACTCTCATGGAGTTTTTGGCACTCGCAATTGTGTGGGTGTTTATCAGAATCTAATATTACCATATTGGTCGAACGACAAGGGTATTTATCGACCACCGAGTTCTGCAATTTTTAAAGATTGCTAAGACATCCCACAAGATACTGGCGTGGTAGGCAGTGTACCTCTAAGAATTCCGATTTAATGTGGCGTACATTCCCATCGACGGAAACATCATTGCAGACGCTTTCGCACGTGTACGTGCAGGATTAGTACGTGCAGAGGATGGTGGTGATGGAGACAAAAACTGCACCTTCTTACATCTAAAAGGCGAAGCTGGGGAAAATGCTGTTACAACCTGCCTCAGGAACAATGCACACAAGCAGGACACAGATGAGGTATTGATAGACGTTAAAGAAAAATGGGACGATCGCGTCATTGCGTCGATTCGTCATTTCTGCTCAGTAAGAGACGGCATTCACTTTAAAATTCGTGGTCCAGATGACACACGGTGACAACTCGCAAGTCCAGGTGTACTCATGGACAATTTAGTACGGTGCATACACTTGAGTTATGGGATTTTCGGTGCAAAGAAAGAGCTTAAAGGAACCCCATGAAACATTTTACTTTAACGAAATGCTCAGACTAATACGCCGTGTCATTTGAATACGCCATGCCAGAGAGCCAAACTAGCCGCAGTGATGTACGCTACAGCCCTGCACCCAGTACTCCGCACAAAACTGTGTGGCATCGCCGCTGTCGACTTGTTCGGGCCACTAGTCCGTACTAGGTGAGGCCTTCCTTATGTCCTGGAGGCTGTGGAACTAACGTGTAAGTTTGTTTCCTTTACACAAAAGAGGATGGCAAATGGGAAACTTGTGGCGAAGGCTTTCGTTAACAATTTTTAACGAGATGTATAACCTGGGAAGCGGGTAGTTTCAGACAGTGGATCGCAGTTTCGCTCGAAAGAGTGGTAACAAATTCTGAGGCGTCGCAAAGTAAATCTGTTATTCATTTCAGTGTGCCAACCGAGCTGTAAACCAGCGGAACGCTTGATAAGGGAACTTGTAAGACTTACTGTCACAGCAATCACGAAACGTGGAACACCCACCCAGGCTATGATGGCTTAGGTTACACATCTTGAGGCTGCAGTGAATGGGCACCACTGTTGTGGGCCGGCAGGGGGGATTCAGCGGACGTCTAGTGCTTCAGAGTCCTCTGATCGGTCTTCGCTGGTGGCCAGCCCAGTTACTTTTCGCACTGAGGTTGACCCCTCACCTGTCGTCGAGTGGGAGGTCACTCCAGGGCGCAGCAGGTGGCGAATGACTTCCCACGCGGCCGCACGTAAGGCCTACCCGGTTTGTTTGACAAACAGGTTCCAGGTTCTGTCTGTGGCTGACACTCTCACCGAGCCAGGTGCGGTCGTCTGTCTTGTTCCAGAGAAAACCATTCGGCCTGCAAGATCCGGGCAGTGATAGAGGGTGGGATTATTGGTAGTTGGGAGCTCCAACGCTAGGTGCGTTATGGGGCCCCTTAGGGACTTGGCTGACAAGAAGGGTAAGAAAACCAATGTGCACTCCGTGTGCATACCGGGTGGAATCATTCCAGATGTGGAGAGGGTGCTCCAGGACGCCATGAAGAGCACAGGATGTAGCCAACTGCAGGTGTGTGCTCACATCGGTACCGATAATATGTGTCACTTTGGGTCAGAACAGATTCTGTCTGGTTTCGATCGGCTAACAGAAGTGGTAGAAGCTGCCAGTCTTGCTTGCAAGATGAAAGCAGAGCTGACTATTTGTAGCATAGTCGACAGGACCGATTGCGGACCTCTGGTACAGAGCCGAGTGGAGGGTCTGAATCAGAGGGTGAGACGGTTCTGCGACCGAGTAGGCTGCAGATTCCTCGACTTGCGCCAAGGGGTGGTAGGGTTTCTGGTTCCGCTAAATAGGTCACGTGTGCACTATAAACAGGAGGCAGCTACATGAGTAGCAGGGGCTGTGTGGCGTGGACTTGGCGGTTTTTTGGGTTAGAGGGCCTTGGGGAAACACAAGAAGGGCTTCAGCCACAAAAGGAGCAGGCTGAACACTGGAAGAGCGTAGATAAAGAACCATTGGTATATCAGTTGTAAATTGTCGTAGCTGTGTTGGAAAAGTACCAGAGCTCCAGGCGCTAATAGGAGGCACTGATGCTCAAATCGGTATAGGCACTGAAAGCTGTCTAAATCCGGATATAAGCTGAGTCGACATTTTTTTGAAAAACCTAATGGTGTTCCGAAAGGATAGGCTAAACACGGTTGGCTTGCTCTCATAAGTTTAAACTGTCGCGAAATTGATGTAGGTACTTTCTGTGAGTTACAATGGGCACAGGTATTGTAGGCAAACGAATTAAAATAATAATTGCATCATTTTACCGACCTCCCAATTTAGATGATACAGTTGCTAAAAGATTCAAAGAACACTTGCGTTCGATAATAGTTGGTGGTGATTTTAATTGTGCTAAACGCATTTTCTGAAAATAATTTCGAGCGATTACTTCAAGAGCCCACACGAATACTAAACGGTTCTGAAAACTTACTTAATCTCTTACCAACAAATAATCCAGATTTAATAACGAGCATCGAAACCGATTCAGGGATTAGTGAACACAGGGCTGTCGTTCCGAGATTGAATGTTGCAATCCTCAAATCACCCAAAAATAAGCGAAAAATATACCTATTCAAAAAAGCAGATAAAAATTCACTTGACGCCTTCCTGAGAGACAATCTCCACTCATTCCAAATTAATAACATAAGTATAGACCACATGTGGCCTAAATTCAAAGAAATAGTATCGGCAGCAACTGAGAGATTTAGACCAAATAAATTAACAAACGACGGAGCTAATCCTTCTTGGTACACAAAACGGATTATAACACTGTTGCAGAAACAAGGAAACAAACATGCAAAATTTAAACACACGCATAATCCCCGAGATTGGCGACCTTTTACAGAAGCTCAAAATTTAGCGCAGACTTCAATGCGAGATGCCCATTACAGTTTCCACACCGAAACGTTGCATCGAAACCTGGCAGAAAATCCAAAGAGATTCTTGTCGTATGTGAAGTATGTTAACGGTAAGAAACAATCAATGCCTTCTCTGCGTGATAGCAATGGAGATACTATCGGAGACAGTGCTGCCAAAGTAGAGTTACTAAACACAGCCTTCCGAAACGCCTTCACAAAAGTTGACGAAGTAAATGTTCCAGAATTCGAATCAAGAACAACTGCCAACATGAGGAACATATAAGTAAATATCCTCTGAGTAGTGAAGCAACTTAAATCACTTAATAAAGGAAAATCTTCCTTTCAGAGTATGCTGATGCATTAGCACCATACATAACAACCATATACAACCGTTCGCTCGAGGAAAGATCCGTACACAAAGAGAAGAAAGTTGCACAGGTCATAGCAATATTCAAGAAAGATAGCAGGAGTAATCCACCAAATTACAGGTCCATATCGTTAACGTCGATATGTAGCAGGATTTTAGACCATATATTTTGTTCGAACATTATGAATTTCCTCGATGAAAACTGTCTATTGACACACAGTCAACATGGGTTTCGAAAACATCGTTCCTCAGAAACACAACTAGCTCTATATTCATATGAAGTGATGAGTGCTATCGACAAGCGATTTCAGATCGATTCCGTATTTCTGGATTTCCGGAAGGATTTTGACGCTGTACCACACATGCGACTCGTATTGAAATTGCGAGCATATGGAATATCCTCTCAGTTATGTGACTGGATTTGTGATTTCCTGACAGAGAGGTCACAGTTCGTAGTAACTGACGGAAAGTCATCGAGTAAAACAGAAGTAATTTCTGGCATTCCCGAAGGTACTGTTATAAGCCCTTTGCTGTTCCTTGTCTATGTAAACAATTTGGGAGTCAGTCTGAGCAGCCGTCTTCGGTTGTTTTCATATGATGCTGTCTATTATCGACTAATAAAGTCATCAGAAGATCAAAACAAACTGCAAAACGATTTATAAAAGATAACTGAATTGTCCGAAAAGTGGCAGTTGACCGTGAATAACGAAAAGTGTGAGGTCATCCACATGAGTGCTAAAAGAAACTCGTTAAACTTCGGTTAAACGATAAATCAGTCTAATCTGAAATCCGTTAATTTAACTAAATGACTAGGTATTACAATTACGAACAACTGAAGTTGGAAGAAACACATAGAAAACATTGTGGGGAAGACTAACCAAAAACTGCGTTTTATTGGCAGGACACTTTGAAAATGTAACTGACGTACTAAGGAGACTGCCTACACTACGCTTGTCCGTCCTCTTTTAGAATACTGCTGTGATGTGTGGGATCCTTACCAGATAGGGCTGATGGAGTACATCGAGAAAGTTCAAAGAAAAGCAGCACGTTTTGAATTATCGCGAAATATGGGAGAGAGTGTCACAGAAAAGATACAGGATTTGGGCTGGAATTCGTTAAAAGAAAGGCGTTTTTCGTTGCGACGGAATCTTCTAAAGAAATTCCAACCACCAACTTTCTCCTCCGAATGCGAAAACATATTGTTGACACCGACCAACATAGGGAGGAACGATCGCCACGATAAAATAAGGGAAACCAGAGCTCGTACGGAAAGATATAGGTGTTCATACTTTCCGCGCGCTGTACGAAATTTTAATTGTGAAGGTGGTTCTATGAACCCTCTTCCAGAACTTAAATGTGATTTGCAGAGTATCCATGTAGATGTAGATATAATACATCATTTCAATGTGGGTCACAACGTGTTGCGGATTTCACGGTTCTATGTGCCTCCCCTGAGTCTAGTGTGTCAAGCCTTTTTGGCCAGAAAGTTTTAGCGTAATAACTAAAGTGCAATCCAAAAGCTTACTCGATTAGTACATCGGACGGGCTAGCCTCTACATACTGGCTGCTTGTTAAAATAAAACGTTTAAGATATTCACAATTGGTGCACCGAACTTTTATTCCGGCTGCTGCACACCTCCATTCTTTCGAAAGATCTCCCGAATCTGCCATGACGAATCTTTAATTAAAATTACTCTTAACCATAAGAATTCTGTGCTGTGCTGATGGCAACACACAGCTGTAGCCCTGAGATGTCCCATATGAGTTTCTCCTTAATACACTTACTCTGAAAGTGCGGTTTCCAGGACCTAACTACAATACAGTCCTCAATGTAATGTTTATGCTTCCTAGTATAGAGATTCTACTTACGCCAGTTGTTCCATAGCCTATGCCGGTTAACCAGTCGCCTGGCAACTGGTGTGCCAGTTGTTCTGTAAACTCTGTCCCTTTCTGCTTTTATTACAGAAATAAAATATGCAAATACCTTGTAGGAGCAGGCACAACTGGTATATGAAAAAATTACTGATAAAATCTGGTGCTAAAGATTTTGTACATCGGCTCCATTAAATTTTTCCCCTGCTGTGTTTCCATAAATTTGTCTAGCGAACACGTAATTTCAGGGCTGAGGGTGGCATTAAGGTGAGCTAAATTCTCGACGGGTAATGCCCTAAATGGCCCTTCCGCCCAGTACAGTTATTCCGCGTCAGTGTCATGACAGTCATACAAGTGAGTCTAGATGGAAAAGGGGAATCCGCCCCGAGTTGAGTGGCATTCCGCGGCACTCGTTATAGAAATCGCCGCTTTCTGAATATGACTAAGTGAATAATTTAATTTCGGAATATCCTTCTCATTTGGTGTGCTGAACAACATTTTTATTAATAATCTCCCCCAATTAACAAACCTATTTTTCTCTTAACTATAGTCTATGATACAATATCTACCAGCTGTGATAACCGTGCTCGTAATTTACCGTAGATAATCTGTGACTAATACAGCTCCCTTGTAAGTCCCAAATAACATTCACTTCTCTGTAGCTCTTTAAACAATTCCGAAAGAAAATCTTCCAGTCTCCGAATTTCATTCCTCATTGCAATATCCGCTGATGCCTCATAAGGAAGACATCCGATTTTCTAGAGAACAACACAAATCATACAAGTGTTGACCGACAACTAAGCGTTCTCCTCCACTCCCGATAATGTATGACAAACCCAGGAGAATTCCATCATCCAGGATGATATCACAAAATCGTCACCTGAGGATAGGAACCATCCATCATCGCCCTTCTTCGAAAGAGAATAACTAACAATAAGCAGAAAGAAGAAACAATAGGAACAAGAAACTGACAGTAATACTATAGCAATAAAAGAAAAGTGTATGTTTCAATGATACGAAAACACTAAATCCACCCGAACACAACACAATGCAAGAAAGACTCGTATCACAAATATCAAGTACATATTTAACAATAACATAATCTAACAACATAATTAATTACGTGACCTCAAGGTATAAGGAATGCTTATGCCTTAAACTGTCTAACCGATGAGGTTCCTTGATTTTGCCTACTGCACCCTACCGTACCGGGTACACAAGTAACTGTGGCACAGCATTCAAAATACTCTTAAACGGTTTCACCAGACTGACGTGCACGACAGGCATTTTGGTAGGAATCTGTACCTTTCCGCTAACCGGCGAGTTCATCTCCACGACCAGATATGCTACGTGATATTTGATCAAGATCTTCCTCGACATTCCTTCTGGTGTACTGGGATTAGTCACCAGTACATATTACCGTACACGGTACTGTGGTAATCTGCCCATTAGCCTATTCGGCGGTTCCTGGCATACCACAGCCTTCACGTTCGCCTTTTGTATGTTTCTCCACACCTCCCGATTTTTTCTCACAAACATCTTCACTGGTTCGCAGTTGACGCCTAATTTAGGACTTAAAACGTCAAAGTGGGACGGCATTTTCGGCCCGTATACTACCTCAAGTAGTGACATGACTGTTCCCGTGTGGACCTTCGAGTTGCACGTGCAAACTATATATAGAAAATAGATATCCCAGTCGTCACTAAGGCTTAGCATTTTGCAAATGGTCTTACGGTGGCGCTCCATTCAACTTTTGGTTTGCGGGTGGAACGGGCTCTTTCATAACTTCCGAATACGCAACACATGGCACATCTGCTCCGTAGGTTCCAAAACTAAGCTCGTACCCTGGTCCGCAATTAAGTTATCGGGGACTAAAATCTCCAATATCCAATATAATACTAGTGCCACTGTACTGGCCTGTTGAGCTGGAATTGATATTATTACTAGATACCGCGAAAAAGGTCGATAGCAGTAAGCACATGCGTACAGGTGTACTGCGGATAGCAAATGACGAGCTCAAGCATTTAAAATGGCTTCGACGCCTCTGTTGACCTCTACGGAGGGATTCTCTAGTGCAAAATATCCTCTCCCTCAGCGCATGAAAGACATTCTTTGGCACGCTTCCTATTCCTCCACCAAAACCATTCCGCAATAAGCCTGTCTGTTGCTCGTCGGCATTCAACAACTGATAACAGCTGGTCATGAGCCTGTTGTAGCACTTTCTTTTGAAGAACTGTCGGGACCACTACAAGTGGTCCCTATTTCTGGAGTCTGTACAACAAATCTTCAAGTATTATACCGTGAGGCTGTGACTTAAAGGCCTGATAATCGTTATCGTCTGCCTGTGCTCCCTGCTGTTGCAATAAACTCTTGTCCAATACACTAAACACGGCTGTTTTGCGACTTAATGTAACATCATTTGTGTGTCTTATGCCCGACAACCTCGTAATTAAACGCATTAGCTGGAGAGCCCAACCTGGCAAACGAGAAGAAGGATCATGTAGACTAAACAATCAGTTCAATGACGCATGATCAGTCACAACTTTAAATTTTCTACCGTTCAAAAAACATCATAAATGTGTAATATCACATATGACCTTCAACATTTGCTTTTCGTTTGTTGAGCCGTTACTTTACGCCTTATTAAACCGCCATGGTACATAAACTACTAGATGCCCCTGTCCATAAAGCATCTAACCCAAAATGTTGTTGTACAAAATATCTCAACCAGTATAGTCCAAGGACATGATTCCCCAAGGTTCAGTATTAGGTCTTTTATTCTTCTCTATATATGTAACCGATTCTGCCTTATTTGAGGCATCATAAGAGAGGATGAACTCTTTGCCAAAATCTGGAATAGCAATACTGGATCGGGAATTATTGTTTCCTCCAATCTCTCCAATGCTACCTGATACTCCTGCCGTCCACTGAAACATTACACTCGTTGTGAATTATCTAGTTAAGAAAATTATAAATTCTCTAAAACGTCAATCTTATCTGGTTTTGACGGTGTTCCCGATAGAGTAATAAAGATTTTTTTCCCTATAATAAGTCCGGTGTTATCTGAAATATGCAATGCGTCACTAACTCAAGACATTTTTCCAGAGAGACTGAAATATCGCGTTCTTAAGCTCCTCTTTAAGAAATATGATAAGAGAGATGTCAGTAGGTACCGACCTGTTTCGCTGCTGACATCAGGTGATTTGTTGTGAGGTAGTATCTCACCTTAGCAGTAGTCATATCCTCAGCAAATCACAGTATGACTTCAGAGGAGTTACTCTACTGACAACGCCATTTACATGTTAACTCCACAAATTTTAAAAGCACTCAGTGAGAAATAGCACCATTTGGCATTTTCTGCGACATGTCTGAGGCGTTTGACAGTGTGAATCACATTACAACCCTAGATAAATTGCAGATTTATGAGACTGGAGACACAGAAAATCAATCGATAATGTCATATGTAACCAAATGAATACAAAAAGTTGTACTAAATAAGTCAACCACTATAGTCCAAGGACATGATTCCCCAAGGTTCAGTATTAGGTGTATTATTGTTCCCTATATCTGTAACCGATCTTTGGTCTGATACGCAACAAGCAGAAATAGCTGTTTTTGCACTTAACACTAATATTGTAATCAGTCCAAGCATACGCAAGAAACAGAAGAAATGATAAACGATGTTTTTAAAAGTAGCATTGGTTTTCTGCGAATGGTCTCACACTCAATTTTAAAAAGGCACTATATATTCAGTTCTGCATATCTATGGGTACTACATCAGTGGTTAAGGTAACAAGTAGTAAGGAAGTAGTGAATAGTGTGAAACTTCAAAATTGTAATGTGTTAATATTGACGAGCATTTAAACTGGAATAAGTGCATTTTGGAACTCCTAAAACAACATAGTTCACACACTTTTGCAATTAGAAACATTTCAAATCTCGGGGAGAGGCAAATCAGTAACATGTTATATACCCCATATTTTCATTCAGTGACATCATATGGGATAATGTTCTGAGGCAATTCGTCTTTAAAAACGAAACACTTCATTGTTCAAAAACCTACTGTATGTATGATATGTGCAATCACCAATGATCATCTTGCAGTCATCTGTTTAAGGAGTTGAGCATTCTGAGCATTCCGACAGACAGTAAAGTAAAATTCGAAAACAATCTGAAAAAGTTTCTTGTTGACACTTCTGTTCAGTCAAAGAATTTCTATATAATTGGTAAAAGTTGGTGGACAGGAGTTACTAGCTTAAATCTGTAAATTTTATAGTTATAAATGATTAGCATGTAGCCATGTTTACAAATTAATTTGAGATGTGTATGTGAAATGACTGTTTACAGATCATTACCATTTGTTGTACAGAATGATCCATGGAACATAAATCTAACTTACTAACTAATTTGTTCTAAGGTTCAGTTTTATTCACGAAATCCCTTATGAATTTACGATAGCAGTTGCTCAAAGCAACGAACGACTGCATCTGCTTGTCAAATGTGCTGACTTAACCTACTAAAAGCATCCTCCAATCGTCTCACACGTTCTGGTTTAACCGAAGAATGCACTATTAAGTCATTCAAATAGATCATGTATGGGCCTTAGGATTTAATCCTCTTAAAACGCCGTCCAATAACCCCTGAAAAGTAGCTGGAGCGATTTCCAAACCGAATGACATCCGCTTCTATTGATAATGTCCGCCGCATGATGCGGTAAACGCTGTCTTTGGCCTATGCTCAAGTGCTACGTCCAACTGATGACAACTTTTGAGTTCCACTGCAGTAGAGCAACGACACTCAAAACTTATACAAAATTTCCGTAAAATTTGCGATTGGATAAGCATCTACTATCTCAGAAAAACATGTATTCCTTGGTTCCATACTATGATTTCTTAGGGATGATTACGACATATGTGCTTCAGAAACTGTTACTTCATTCTTGATCCCATCTCGTAGTTTCTGTTCCATGAACTTCTCTATTAATGTCTGTAAATGTCTCGCTGTACGAACTGTTTGCTGTAAACAGGTATAAAATCCCAATTGTATACAGTGCTGAGTTACTAGAGTAGCTGGTAACACCCAATCTCTACAAAACAAGTTGATAAATTTCAATAATACAGTTTCCATATTTGTGCGATCACTGTCATACAAGTGACACAGCTTCTTGCGTAATGCTTGCTGATGACTCCTATCCAAACCCAACCTATCGATGTATTCTTCTTTAGTATTGTCATTATACCTTTTTATAGATTAACTCCTCCTCTCTCAAAATTATTTACGCTAGCTGAAACCCTTTTACTATCCAATCCACTAACATTACTCAGCGAGCCGCGCTTCTGCATACAATACAATGTGAAACATCCAACTCTTCATTACACGAGTGAGATTTAACTAGGTTCTGAACTTTGGGATTTAGTAGAAGAGCCGATGTGATCATCAGAATAAAATTCTTTGAGTCGCCTGTTCTATTTGGAAAGGGACTGATAAGTGCGGTTAGCGCTGGATCAAAAGGAGAAGAATCTACCTCCAACTCTGCGTATTTTCCCCCGAGAGACTGTGAACCTGAAAGGTTTCCAAGGCCACAAATCTACGAAGAAGGTCCTCAAGCTCGTACTTTTGGTAAAACGTTATTCTTTTAACATCCGCAATTGCTTTGTTATAGCAGCAACAGATTCTGTTGTAATAGCAACACTTGTTTTCTCCACTACCAGTACCAGAAACACAAATAACTCACTAACACACTACTAAAGAAAAACCTTATAAGTTACCTTTTCTCATGTGTCGTCACCCATCTATAGTCTGCACTATCGAGAGCCAAATGATCAACACGTGTACATGTAAAAAATGTGCCTGCTACCGCCATAGTGCGTGGCATTTCGACCCTGCAAAATTTCAAAACAAACAATGATAAGTTCACGGATTCACATGAATTCGCAAACGTAACCTTATCATATTCCATCCAGTACTCGACGTTGTGGGTCTCTTAACTGAGAAAAAATACTGAATTAAACATAAACAAAGTGTGGTTCAACGCACCCCATTATAATGAGCCAATGCTAGTGAACTGGAGATATGACGAGTACCACTGCTCAGATGTAATTTACTAAATTACCAGTCTTACTGCCCGACTCCAAGAGACATTGTTTGGGCAAAGTGTTACCGAACAATCACTGCTCTCGGCAAACTCTACGGTTTGTATGCTGGAAGAACACTTCCCCAGACAACCCGAGTCGTAAAGCGTAACGACTACTTTATGACACCACTGTAACAACTGGGCCTATTCCAGACCTCTGGGCCTCACGATGGGTGAGATGGTGAGGGAGAGGGCAAATTTACACTGGGCCGTATACTCAAACGATTGTAGTATTGACAGATGTTTATTAAAGCAGCCTTATACCACATTCCAGCTGTCTTCACAGACGCGCTCTGTGCTTGCAAACACGGCCGATCGAGGAATACGTCGACACCCCTTCCCGTTGGTGACGTCTGTTGACCTGAGCCATGTGTGGCAGCTACCGTGATGCTGAGGGTATGAGTCAGTCATTGGGCAGGTAGTCAACCGACCTTCATGAAGAAGGGTGTATTGTGGTTACTCTGAAATTCAAAAGCACATCATTCTGTTTTTGTTCAAACTCAGACAGAACGGCGGCGCTACTCAGTGCTTTGAGCAACGAAGTTCGATTATTTTCAAGCTTATAGCTATGCTTCTGATGTAGACCTATGGGAGCGTGATGAGTACGTTTTCTTTATATTACTTGTTCCGTTGGCTTTTTCTAGCTCGCTGCCTACTGAGCACGGGTTGCTATACCCAGTTAAATTTGCGAAGTATGAGTTTCTTGGTAGCACGTACATTCCCGAGTAATAAAATATTACTTCACTCTTGGTCACACTGTTCCATGCGCTCGGCCGTTGACGAGTGTCGTGAACGCCCCTCTGCCTGGACTGTTTTATCATAGTGGTAACAATACCGTCGATTGGCTTACTTAGTTATCACAAAGGACAGGCAGGCCACTGCTGCCTGCAGGCGGTAGGAAAAAAATTCTAACAGTTCACAAATCCCAAGACGAACATTTAAGGAGCGCAACAGCACAAAGTGTACTACACATTTTGAAAAAAAAATGGGGCAGGAAAGAGAATGTAAGTGTCGGACCCAAGAAAACTGATGTAGCACCATTTATGAAGAAGAAAATTCATCACATAGATCGTACACTGGATTGTAAAGCTTCTTGATGAAACTCTACGAGTAGAGGGATGCGAAACTATCATGGGTCCCTCACATAAAGAATAAACATTTATGGGCAAAAAGCACTCTTTTCAGCACTGAAATGGCCAGTTGTAAAAGCTAGCTTCTAAACCCCTACGAACATGTTCTGGATATTCACTACTGTAATAAGACCTATGACAACTGATGGAGCTAAAGTATGTAGGAATAAAGTAGAGGGTGGTTGTTAGGGAGCTTAGTAAGGTACAGACATTGGACTGTTTAGCTGTAAAAGGAGGTATCAGCAGCACACCCACTGCTGGTATCGAGATCATGCTGGACATGCCACCATTGCATCTTTTGGTTACTATGGAGACAGCGGCAGGGACATACAGTTAACAGATTAGAATTAACTTGATTCCTTTAGCATAACGATAACTTCACATCAGTATAACGAGTGTGATAAATATAGGAACTGTCTGTGAAATGCCGACTGACCATACAATAACATTTTGAAATTTCATCAACCTTTCGCTATATCAGCTGCAAGAAGGGAGCAGTCGAAGAATGAACCACAATACCTTCCAGGAGACATAATCTGCTCTGCTGGAAGGTCGAATGCGTACACTAAGAAGAATCTCTTCTCGGCTTTTGGCAAGATCAATGTGTAGTCTTCTTTATTAATAAATTTATTTATTCTATTGAGGTAAAATAGATCTACCCTAATGAAACAAATAACCTGAAAAGGGATTATTCTGCAACAAGGTCCTAGTAATACTAGGTGCCTTGTTGCTGCAGAAAACAGGATTAGATAATATCTATTTTAAGAACAACTGCTAACGCTGCACAGGAAGTCCTTTTCAGGAAAGATGCGCAACCGGAAGTGAATTTTCCAGCAACAAACAGACAAGTAAAATAATAGACGGAGAAAAATTCTAAGTACCACAACAGTGGACAACATTACGTACTTTACTACTGTGTGGGACTTAGAATTTTTCACCGTTCTGTATTATTACTTATCTTGTGTTGCTGGAAAATTCACTTCCGGCAATGTTATTCTTATGGAGATTTGACTGCTGATACGCAATAATTACAGAAAAATAACTTCCGGTTCTTAATGAGCGCTGATAAGGACTTCCGTCCTCTTTCTATGCAATGAAAGTTTCTTCTTCCTCCAGTTTGGGTAACGGATGGCTAACTGTAGCTTTCGTTGCTTGTAACAATGCAGGAAGAGGCGGTTTGGAATCCTTTGAAACTCGGGAAATCTTAGCTTACCGAACTATAACGGTTTCTGAGATTATTATTGCTAGTGAGGGTTCTTATCTATTTCCGCACGGGAGTTTGTCTTTGTCTTGTCGTAGACGTTGTAATATAAATTCTGATTGCAGCGTTCACTTATGGGTGAAGGCTAGTGGTCCTTCTTCTTTGGAAGATTGTCGCATTGTGGGTGATTGTACTCTGTATAATCATTGAAAGCAGTTGTCATTAAACGGCCCTTTTAAGGGCCACAAATACTACAAACTTTGATCTTGCCAAAAGCCGAGAAGCGATTCTTCTTAGTGTTGTAGCTCTCTGGGGCACTGTGGGATGCTCTCTGTGTCACCCTGGGAAGCTCAATGGATGTCGAGCACAGTCTCTGATTGGTTGATGTGTTTTTGGCGCGCGATTCAAATGGCGTTGGGGCAACACGGTCTCAAGTATTACTTAGACCTGTGTTGCTGGAAAATTCACTTCCGGTTGCGCAATCGCGCTGATAAGAGTCCACATCCGCTGCGTGCGTCAGGACTGATGCTATAAATAGCACACTGTCATGTCTAGCGCATTCGCTCGGTTTGAGTGAATAGCCACTGAGGCACTGCTTCTTACAATGATGCGTAAACGTTGTTTTCGTCGTCGCCGGCGAATGCTGGTTTACAAATCACTCGTCAATTTACGGGGCACAGCGTAGAATAGAGAGAGCAGTCTCTCGAGGGAAGATGGCCGCAGGTGAAATTACCCGCTATCGTGGTTTACAAGGAGGAGCATTTCTGTAGGTGCTGCAAAGATCGTACCACCTATTTGTGTAAGGTGGTCATGTCATTTTGATTTTTGTATACGCACGTTAGAGAGAGAGCAATTTACGTTAAACAATGTTTGGTCTTGTCGTGGCAAAGTGTTTGCCTCTGCGCGTTCTGCTACTTTATTTGCAGTAGGGTAGGCGAGGGACGTATTTCGTAGTGCTGTGTGAACCGTGTCGTTTGGCACGGTTTCTGTTTTTCCCTTGGTTTACTCCTGTTTGGAGTTTCTCCTAGGGGACGTTGTGAAGCCTTCGCTAGTGCGCTGCCAGCGCGCCCAGTGGGAGGAGCCGCAGTGTGCCGTGCCGAGGGCGGAGGAGGCAGTTGAGAAGAGTGTTCAGCCTTGGACGACCGTTCTGCAGCGGGACGCTCAGTCCCTCTATGCTAAATCTGGGTGAGCCCAAAACCCCGGGCTGTGAGGATGCAAGAGGCCGTAAATCTGTGGACAACGTTTGGTATCCGTTCATGGGCTGGGGAAGCTATGAAGTCCGTCTGCGGCTGCTCATAACCTCCAGAAGGTGGCGTCGTCACTGAAAGTAAGATTTTTCATCTAGTTAGTGCAACGGTCGTCGTCTGGAGGGGCCAAACTCCGGGTGTTGTGGTAGCTATTAATAACTGTGTGACAACGTTTCTCTGCTTTGAGTTTGTGATCGGAAATTGCCTTGCGTGTGTGTTACTGTCCCTTGCATGATCGTGTATTTGAACGCCATGCTGACTTAAGGCGCGCGTAGAAAAGAAAGAAAAAAAATTTTTTTTCGCTGTGGTCTTTCTCCAAGCCGTTATTTTACCATGGACGGCGTAGATCACTGTTTGTATAAGCACGTTGTAAGATGTTAAATAACCGTGTACTGTCTGGCGGAAACAGAGAGTGGACTGCTGCTAATTAATTTTATGGATGTCTGAAATGCGAGATTATGTTAATGGTCGCTAATATCTGTTGTGTTTTAGTGTGTAGGCATATTTAAGTATAGTCGTTGTTATTGTGTGTATATTCCTGTGTTAAGGAGTTTAGTCCCCATAGCATTTAAGTGCTCTATTTAGTTATATGTAAGGTATTGCTAGAGTTTCTATTTGGTAATCCGCCTAGCCACCACTGATGTCGGTTGCTCGATCTGTCTGAAATGGTGGGCCTATTGGGTAGAGACCGTTGTTGACTTGCTCTCCTTAGCTCCGAAGTCCCGTGTTGATACTACGGCGGTAGTACTGCTGGAATCTCATTTGCAGAAGTTATCAGTTCTTGTGAGCACAAATAAAGCTGCCTTTTTCTCTGTAATTTTTGTCCGCTAGCCAGCAAGCTTTGATTAATTATTAAAAATCGCCAGCTGGTCTTCGTCCAACGTAGTGGCTCGTGTCAGACGAGTTCCCTTTCCAGTTCGGGTAAATGTTTCCTCGTCCTGGTGGAGCCATCCTCTTTCCCGAGCCACGCTGGGGTAAGAGTTGCCCGAGTGTCTATTGCCGCTCAATGTTCTAGGAAAATGAGACAAGATGTTATTTATCTACTCTACCCTTTTGCCCACGAAAGGCGAATTAGAGTAGTTCTGGATAATCTAAGTTTTTTACACTATGAAGATAGTTCTAGGTTAGGAGAAATTGCTGTTTGGTAAAATTTAGCCTTCTGAGTCGGTAATCCGGCGTATTCCACGATCCAACATTGTTATAGGACTGAAAGATTTGGTTTTGATTCATTTGCTTAGACGTGCCTTAATTATTTGCTATTGATGTTAATTGCTTTAAATGAATCTTCTTTAATTTGTGTTTATAATTCGGTGTAACATTTAATTTACGTCCGATCATCCCCTATGTCACCTACTGACTTCATTCAGAGACTGAAAAGGTGATCCTTGCTCAAGTTTATTGGACTTTACAAACCGTTGATCTTTATCGTTTATGATCTTAAAAATATGTTTGTTAAAAAGGAACAGTGTGCGATTTGTAGTGGATTTGGGGGGGGGGGGTTTCTCCCTCTCTGCATCAAACCATCCCCTCTTCTGGTTTCAGTTTATCCATCCCAACCTGGGATGTTTATTTCCCACGCACTGAAGTAAAACTTTACATATAATTTAAATTTGTGGAGCCGAACACTGAAAGTTTGTAATACAGTCTTACTATTAATACTATTAATATGTATCCTTATTAATTTTGAAAAACCGTTATCTAGTAGTTATTGTTGTGTTCTTCAGTCCAGATACTGATTTGATGCAGCTCTCCATGCATGTAGTAGTTAAGCATTTCAAAACGTTTAGAACTAAATCATCATCATCATGTTGTCATTATTGCTTTCGTCTAAGGTGCGTCATCCGTTTACTTGCGAGCTTGTATCATGATGGACGAAAGTACAACGGTTTCCAATAAAACTTGTTTAATAATATATATACGTTTGTCCTTTGAGGGAGTTGCTCGCTATTATTTTTTTGACATTGTTGAATTAGAGTGTGCGACAGAAGAATGCATTTTCAGCACACTGCTAGCAACTCTTCAAAAGTATGGCATTACAAATGATGAACTAAAACACCACCTTGTAGGTGTCGCAACAGATGGTGGCTCAACAATGCTTGAGCCTTACAAAGACGTAGCCGCTCTACTGCGTAGTCATTTACAAAAGGATTTAACTGTTGTTCATTGTATGAACCACAAAATGAAATTACCTGTCCACGATGTTATTAATGATGTAGCAGATGTATACCATATACAGTTTTTTTTTTGGATTCCTTATATTCTGTGTTTTCTCGAAGTCCCAAAAATCAGAGGCTACTACATAGTGTTTCACAAGAATTATCCTCGCAGCTATTAAAACTAGGCCGTATTTATCGCGTACGTTGGGTTGCTTCCCCATTTAATGCTCTTCGAGCTTTTCTTGAAAGTCACAGTTCTCTTGTCCATCTTTTTGAAAAACTGAGACATGATGGTTCCTGATCAACTGAGGAGAGATCTAAATTTGAAGGTTTACTAAAACATCTCACAAAGTGGCTTTTCTGATAGTGCATACGCGTGAATAGTGAGTTTCAGCATTAACATCTATTTATAAATAACTGTTTAACCATGGGTAACGCCACGGTCCAAGCTAGTAACATATATAGTTATACTAAACCCCTAAGACATCCCCCCCCCCCCCCCCCCCACTGGTTAGAGCACAAATCGCACACTGAAAAGGAAGAATCTTAGATTTCTGTTGTTTATTAAGTAATTCTTAAGTTATATAGCAAATATTACGAGTTCAAATATTCTCTCATTGTTACAGTTCCTTGTTCTGTGGTTTGCACTGAAGGGTGTGACAATAAATGCAAAACCTAAAGTGAAGCGTTGGGGCGAATTAATCCTTCCCCTTATCATTACCTTTAAAGATAACTGTTTGTCACTTGTTTTTGAAATTGGTTGGGAGAATAGTTTATTGATTGACCCCGTAGAAAGAGTACATCACTGTGTTGACTTGTGATTGTATATTTTAGATGAAGAAAGATGCAATGAAAAGGACAACAAGGATCAGTACGATGTATATGTTGAAAGTTGAAAGGGGTATAAATTTTGGATCACGATTTTTTTTGTTTTGAAAGTGAAGGAGTCTGATATACGACTACAGCACTGCACACCTAATTTGTAGAAATGATTATTGCCAGATAGTTAACTTCGTTCACTTGCCTAGTGCTGAGAGGAAGACCAGCCCACTTCCCTCATCATGACTTAACATTACAACTGATTATTTTCATTTTTATAGAAATTCTCTGCAAATTTTGTACCGTTTTGAATCGTTGTTCACATTACACCATGCGGAGGTAACAGTTTGATTGAAGTTTGGAAATTTTATATAGAATCGGAAATCTAGCTTAGCTGCTGTCTGTTTGCCGTTTGATGTTGTGCTTACGAGTAATCTGCGACAGTGTCCTCATAGGACGCAAGATAAGTGTAATTTTTTTTTTTAGAGTGGAGGATAAAGTAGGGCTAAATTACACGCAGAAACAGAAATACAGTTGGATTGTTACTCATGTATTCAGACTGCTAACCAGCAGTGAAATATCTAACAGCCTCTGGAACTAGATGAAAGATCATCGCAGAATGCTACGAAGGCCTTCGGAGACTAGGGGAAAGGAACAGGGTAAAATTACGAGGGGTACCTGGTCACTCAGGAATTAATGGCAATGAACAAGCTAATAGAATGACCAGGACAAGCGCGATGTGTCGATTTATTGGACCGAAGCCTGTCATAACCTAAGGCAATGGAACAATCAAAACTACATAGCTGAATCAGGAGGCAGCACGTAGAATATTGAACTAAGACCCAAAATCAAAAACATGGCAAGCCAATGTTGGCGATCTATATTTCAAGAGAAGTGCTATAATAAGGAACTCGAACAGGAAACAGATCACACTCGTGATAGAACTCATGACTGGCACGAGAACTTCATAAAACATCCGCACGCGATGGATAAGGAAGAAATAGCTCACAAAGTGTGGACTACGTGGTGAGGAGGATGAAACTGCACCACATCAAATCTTCTACTCTGAAGCTTTAGCGGCTAAAAGACACAGATTATTCGACTCGACAGAGCCTGAGGAAATTGCGTGTAATAAGGACCGAGTAAAGAGTCTTCTACCTCTTCTTAATGATACGTGTTTGCTTTACTAGAACCACAGGGGGCAAAACAGCAGAATGAATTCGGTTTCCGTCGGTACAGCAGTGGGCTAAGACCATTACTGTTTTTATCTCCCTGCATTAAACATATCAGATTGGTCTCAACATGAGCCTCTTCGTCATTTTGCTTAACATTTAACTTAATGTACGTACCTCTGAAACCTCAAATCTGGGCACAAACTGAAAACTACATAAAAAAGACTGAGCAGTTGAGTGCGTCTATAGTGGCGAGAAGGTATATTATCTTTCTTTCACTTCATATTTTACAAACATTTTGGTAATTCTCAGAGCATGACCACATATATTCAATACATCTAAGTGCAAAAAATGTTTCAAATGACTCTGAGCACTATGGGACTTAACATCGGAGGTCATCAGTCCCCTAGAACTTAGAACTACTTAAACCTAACTAACCTGAGGACATCACACACATCCATGCCCGAGGCAGGATTCGAACCGGCGAGCGTAGCGGTCGCGCGGTTCCAGACGGCCAACCCGGGGCGGCCCATCTATGTGCAAAATGTCAGTGTATACATCCTTTCCTCATCCAACCTGATGAAGGAAAGCATGAATGAGAGTGTACAAGACATATTTCAATATCTAGCTGTGTGAGAGTAAAAGTAATCTGCCAGTGTGGCTGAATAGCCATACCCATACAGCACATATCAGGTAGCAAAGAGGTTGTGCGCAGCTCGTGGTCTAGTGGTAGATCAGTTACAGCCGCGCTAGCGAGTGGACGTTGTTTACTGCTGCTCTGCAATTCCGTGTTTACATCGCTGTACTTGAGCTTCGCTCAGCGTTATCCGTCCGTTAATCTCCGCGTTCGCTCATATTCCTTGTGATCTGATTGCTCCTTCTGGTCGTGCTGATGCTAATTGGAATTATGGGTGTTTAGCCGAAATTTAGTCGCTCGATTAACCATAGCTACAAAACTCTGGAAGAATACTCTGGCAATTGCTTTTGACAAGGTGTCACGTCCTGTTCAGCCGACATATCTGGAAACAGATGACTGGATGACACAGGTAATTGCCGGTCGTTGTGGCCGAGCGGTTCTAGGCGCTTCAGTCTGGAACCGCGCGACCGCTACGATCGCAGATTCGAATCCTGCCTCGGGCAGGATGTGTGATATCCTTAGGTTAGTTAGGCTTAAGTAGCTCTACGTTCGAGGGTACTGATGACCTCAGATGTTAAGTCCCATAGTGCTCAGAGCCACTTGAATCATTTTTGAACACAGGTCTTTGGTCTCAACTCTGAAACCGCCCATACCTGGCAACTGGTTCAGAAAAATACTGTGTTTATGTCAAGTTATTCAGGACTGCGACTGTTGATGAAGTGTGACGAAAGTGGAGCTATGAAGTAGAAATGGTAATAAAAGTAAGGTTTCCATCTATACAGCTGACATTGATTACAAAACAGTTCGTGTCTTGAATCTTACCACTGAAACTGAAAATGATAAGATTAAGGAAGCTCTTTGAAACTATGGGGACGTCAAATCATTTGCAAATGAAAGACGGTCGCTTCATTTTAAAATGCAATGTTTCACCGTGGTCCGTTGTGTAGAGATGGACGTCAAGACAAATATTCCGTCTCACATAACGGTTTGTGGGTATGAGGCGCAAATTGTTTGTACAGGAAGCTACATGTAATATATGTAACGAAACCGGCCACTTCAGACAGGAATGTCACCGGCTAACTGTTGTTCATCACCATCATCATCATCATCATCATTATCATTTAAAACTGATTATGCCTTTCAGCGTTCAGTCTGGAGCTGTTGTTCTTAAAAGTCATTTGATACGGCGTCAGAACCATACCTTTAATGATCTGTTACCAAATAATAGCTCGGATAAACTGGTTGAGAATGTTATAGCAGCAGGCCAAGTTGATGTCCACCTTCACAATAACAGTCAATCAATCCCGTTAACAACAAAGGGAAAGATTGTTACCACTACTCGTGAAACTGAGATGCAACCGAAAACCGACCTGTGGAGACATCTGATAGTTGTTCAGAGGACGAGCGGTCGTGTACAACTCCCTCAGTCCTCAAGGTAAAACAGTGCGATGAGGAGGCAGAGGAACCGGAAGGCAGAATGAGAATGGAAACTGATGAATAGAAAGGTAAAAAACATACGATACCAGAAAATGAACGGGGTGTGGTCAGTGTTAATTTGCCAGAGACAACATGTGCAGTAACCGATTGCAAAAATCAGAAGCTATCTGTTGGTAAACAAATTCTGGGGGAGTTTGCAAAACTGCCGTCTCCATTGGTTTCCCTTGATCAGCAAGTAAGTGATATTAATAAATAACAAGGAAGTGGTTACCAAAATGAAATAACGGTCAACACCGCAGGACAGACGCCAGCAACAGAAACTGAGAAAGCGTCTCCTGCTGCTCCAGATGAGCCGCGAAGTAAAATAATAACGCAACCAAATGTGAATGTAGCTCGTAACCAAGGGAAGCGAAAATCCGAAACGGGCGACCCAAGCCCAAAGAACGTTCGGTTTGAAACAGTCCTACACAAATCACTGGAGGAAAAAACAGAAAGTTTAGAAGGAAATCAGTCTGCTAGCGGTACAACAGATAACCTCAGAAGTAGAAAAAAACGGAACGGTAACTAATAAACTGACTGAATTATTATTCGATTTTCATCCTTCCGAGAAAACTGTTAATAGTATAACTGAACCCTGAACCACAGGAAACTAAATTAGTTCATCAAAACAACTACACTGTGACAGCGCAAGAAGAAATCCTATTCTGTGACCACTATAAACTTAAATAAAATTTCTTCTAGTTGGAAACTATCGACACTTAAGGAATTTTTGTACGAATCAGCGATTGATAATGCCCAGTTACAAGGAGTTCTAATGTCTGGATTTAGTAATTCCCGGTTATGTCAGTTACATAAATGTCTCACGAAACAAGTGTAGGAATAGCTGTTTTGGTGAGGGAAGAGATTCAGGAAGTGAGGTGGAACGACTGGAATCCGGAAGGGATAAAGGACTTGTATCTATGATGTGACAATCATCAATTCGTATGAACCTTCAGGAAGTTTTCACCGAGGTGACAGGGCACGTTATTTCAAAGATGAATTGTTGTACTTGTTAAGGAAAAATCCAAGACAGTAACTACTTGGAAGTGATTTTAATTGCGTTTTAAATCGAAAAGATCAGTTACCTAATTTTAATTTCTCAAGTGAACTAAAACAGCTAGTTACTGGTTTAGAATTAAAGGATATACGGGAAATCAAATACCCGTCCATTGTTGAGTTCACTTATGTGACGGCCACATCTCGTAGCAGGATCGATAGGTTACATATTTCTAAAAATCTAGAAAATTTCGTGACAAAAGTAGAAACCATTCCTTCAGACCATTCAAGTGTCTTAGCTTGCGTAAATATAACAAGACAGCCAGTTCACCGATTCAAGAATCAGTGGAATTTTAACATTTCCTTGTTAGTAACTCATTATTTAGAAGACCTGATTAGAGAAGCACGGGCAATATGCCTGCGTGCTCGTCGTAGATATGTCACTGCTATCGACTGGTGGGTTAAATAGGCGAAGCCAAAGTTGAGGAATGTTCTTGTTCAATACAGTGCCCAGAGCGCAAGAGAAATGAAATTCACTTTAGAGTATAACTATTCCAATTTGAGAGATCAATATGATGAAGTCTCTGCAGGTTCCTCACTTCGCATATCAGACATCAAAAAGTGAAAGCCAAGTTACTTAATACCAAGAGAGATCAAATTGAAGGGGTTGAAAATAAAATCTAAGGGAAATTCGGTGTCAGAAAACGAAACTACTTCGCTATACTATTTAGTGAAGCATACGAAAAACGAAAGAAGGGCTTTTATTGATGAAATTCGAACAAAAAAGATACGTTTCTCAGAACCCAGCAGGATATCGTGGACCAAATTTATCGCTATTATTGCGAGCTATATTCTGTAAATCAAAGTAGTGATGTATACTTGGAAGAATTCCTTGACATCCTAGTCCCATAGCCTACAGAAGATGACAACGAAAATTTTCTCGAAGTAGACAGTGAAGGGAACGTGTGTGAGACTCTGTGCACCTCGCCACCAAAAAAATACCCAAGACCGGATGGTCTGCCAGCAGAGTTTTACATCCGATACTGACCAATAGTGGGTGCGAAAATCACGGACATTGTAAATGAGGCTATTGAGGGAATTACGATTCCGGTTGAGTTTAAGGAGAGTAAAATCATTCTTGCGCCAAAAAATAATGGAAACAAAGATTTAAATAATTTTCATCCAATTTCACTGCTGAATTCTGATTATAAACTAATAGCTAGAATAGTAAAGAAGAGAATTTAATGCCTTACAGATAAAATTATTAGGAAACGTCAGAACGTAGCGCAAGACAGAACCATTTTTCAAAATCTAACAGAATACAGAGATATCATTGCAATAACTTCCGTAACAAACTTAAAGTGTGTTATATTTCTTTTAGGTTTTTATAATGCCTTCGATGTAGTAAGTCTTGAATATCTTCTACAGGCGTTGAAGAAAAAAGGATTAAACGATAGGGTCATACAGTTGATAGAGAACATAGCAACTGTAATAAATGTGAAAATAGCTGCGAATTGCCAACAATCCAGGCCGATACAATATAACGAGGTGTTCTTCAAGGAAGTCCTCTGTCCATGTCGCTTTTCGCCATTTCACTGGAACGTTTCCTCCGACATGTCCATGCTAGATTAAAAGGCTTAACATTATCAGGAAATAAAACAGCTATTAGAGCCTATGCTGACGATATAGTGGTCACCATTATAAAGGATAACGAAGAGCTAACAAGGCTAGCAACATACACTGGTACATACTGTAAAGTATCGGGAGCCAATGATAACGAAAGAAAAAGTAAGATGTTAAATCTCAGAGGTTTTGATAATATCAGCGTCAAGTGGGCAATATTAGTCCGACAACATAAAACCCTTGGGGTCACCCTGACAGTATGCCCCATGAAAATGACGGCTTCATATTGAAACGTTGGAGCAGATAAAGAGCAAGGAGGCATTATAGAGAATTTAACTCCATGTATGTTCCAAATTCAAAGAACAATGCATATCAACTCATGCATCCTTGATAAAGCTTATTATATTGTCCAGCTATTTCCTATACCGAGAGTGGTAGAGAGGAGAATAATGTCCAAAATCACAAAATTTTTGTGGAAAGGTGAAGTGTTCAGAGTATCTGCTAAAGTAGCCAAATTAAATTCCAAAAATGGTGGACTAGGGTTAACTGATATCACGGATAAAGCCTCTACAGCTTTTACGAAAAGGCAAGTTAATGTAATAAGAGACTCGCGAGAAAGCATAACCCTCCAACTTTTCGAGATCTTTAAACCCCGAAGCCTGCTTCCCTCGATTGATGTGCAGAAAGTCAACAGTCGTTTACAGCTTGTGAGGGTTTTCTATGTTGAGTTCATTTATGTAAGTGCCGAAATCAGACAGTCATGACACTTAACATCAAGAGCCACAATGCGGGAACGAAAGAAAGCGAAGGAAGGAACAAAATAGAACGACAGTTTCCGAACATTGATTGGACTGAGATTTTGAAAAACATGAGTTCTAATATGCTCACGTCTAATATAAAAATGTCATGGTGCAAGACAGTTAACAATGTAATCAGCACCAATGAAAGACTGTCCGCATTCGGACTCTGTGAAAGAAATTTAGGTCAACAATTCCAAGAAGTTGACACACTAATTAGTAGATACGTTTCAGTGAACACATAGTGCGTAGTGGAGCGACCACTCTGTTGTAAAAACAATTCAAAAGCCACGATCGCTTAAATACTGTTTACTGGATAACCGGTTTCAACACACTGAAGATGCCTTCATCCGATCTGTGAAGATATAACATGACAGATTTGTGGGAGGGCGTACATGAGTTACACTATATACATTACTATTAGTACAGTATCACATACCTGAATGTAGCATAACATTTATAAACCATCTGAAGCAAAGGCATTACGTATATTAGCGCCTAACAATACTCCATATGGCGCTAATGTGTATAATGCCATTGCTTCAGATGTTTCTTACTCTGTAATTGACGTACTTTATAGTATGTGTAGTATATATCGTACGCACAGCATGTATAGTACGTACAGCTAGTGTATGCGGAAGTGTTCTTTGCTTGGGTATTTGATTAGCAGTAATAGTAAAGTTGTATTGTAGTAGTAATGAGTGGTTATACCATAGGACTGTGTTTACACTGCTTGGAAGGCGCT
The DNA here is from genome assembly GCF_023898315.1 of Schistocerca nitens. Classification (NCBI taxonomy): domain Eukaryota; kingdom Metazoa; phylum Arthropoda; class Insecta; order Orthoptera; family Acrididae; genus Schistocerca; species Schistocerca nitens. Next base: position 192,763,118 of record NC_064620.1, on the reverse strand, counting down.
ATCCAGAGGCCGGTTGTGAATCACTAGAATCGCAGCAGGTAAACCGGTGCGGAATAAGGCAGTGTGATACCGACCGGGATGTACCAAACAGTTTTATCTTGTGACTTCATTTTTACATAAGTGATGGAAAAGAATAACAATGAGAGCAGTTTTTTATTTTCTTGTGACAATGATTTTACATCAGCTAGTTTGCCTCAGGTATCGTTATAACCAAATGGTTTATAAACGTTAATAGACATTCAGGTGTGTGGTACTGTACTAATAGTAATGTATATAGTGTAACTCATGTAAGCCCTCACTCAGACCTGTCATATTATATCTTCACAGATCCGATGATGGCACCTTCAGTGTGTTGAAACCGGTTATCCAGTAAACAGTATTTACGCGAACTTGGCTTTTGAATTATTTTTAAATTCGTAGATACTCTTGCAGTGGTCACATGAATAGTTGTAAGTGGATCCAAGAGCAAATACCTCTGATTACAAGGACATACCCTGAGAGTATATCGCTGTCATTGATACACAGGCCTGAAGCACGCTTTTTCCCAGAGGCAGAAAAGAACACTGTGTACTGGTTGCTGGGAAATATTGTTAATTACGTCATTAAAAAACTAAGATCCGACACCACCATAAATTTCAAGGTACACATGCTGTGTGAAATAGACAAAATTAGACGGTATTCGAATCACAACAAAAAGTTTGGTAATATGTTAAATATTATATTTGATAGAATGGGCATTGATTAATATAAAAAAGCAGACTGTGCTGACAGTGATGTATTGTAGTTACTTTAAGGATATTATTTAAATTTTTAGTTTAAACTTTTGCTTTGTATTTTTTCTACTTCATAAAGTAGTTTTTGAAATATTACAAAATAATGTACATAACTTATGTGACAGTCAGATTATGTGTCAAATAGTGTAAAAACACAGAACAATATAGCTGCATTTATGGTTTATAGTATTAATGTGAAAATTGACAGTTTTTAAGGAAATATCTTTATCGATTGTTTAAAACCATAATATTGTATCTAATATAATGCAATATTGCTTGGCTGCCAATTTACCCTGTTTATTTTTGCACTGTGATGTGTAAGTCAGTTTTCCAGTGAAATATGTAATATATAGGTCTGATCACTTCAGATAATTACCGTTCCATTCATGTCCAGAAAGTGTAGTTGGAATGCTAGTCAATTTTATAACGTCTCTTCTCCGCCATTGTCAGGTATTTAAGAGATTGTATAATACGATGCTTAAATTGTTTTTATGTGCGATGGGCATAAATGTTCCATATTCTGTGTAATTTTTAGTGACTTGTATATAATCGTTTGAAATGCTCATAGCTAGTCTGATTGAGCTAAGAAGATTGAAGATCAGTTTCTTCCCTTGACCTGTCTCTCACGGAGAAGATTTCCTTTTGAACATTAGTATATTAAAATGATCCCAAGAACTTGCTGATATCCTTCATAAAGTGCTATTTATGCTTGTGTAAAGATTGGAACACGTGTAATTGAAATTGCAGTTTTTTATTTATTAACGTTTGAAGGAGTCTGAATGTCTTTAAAAAAATTTTCTTGGTATTCAGATTAATTCTTTCTGGTAATTTAGTGAGTAACGCAAACTTCTGTTGTATTGATTTAACATCAGCATAACTGCAGTGATCAAACTGGTTTTGATAAAATCATTTCCTATATAAATGTTAGCATGGTTAGTGCATGTAATTAGTATGTATTTGGAATGTGTAACATTGTTCCTCAAATAAATGTTTAAAACAAATAAGTAGCTAGCGGTGGTGCCTCTGTATCACGGGGTCCTGAGTTCGATTCCCGGCCTGGTTGGGGATTTTCTCTTCCCAGGGACTGGGCGTTTGTGTTGTCCCTATCATTTCATCATCTTTTTTGAACGTGTCTGAAATTGGACTGTATAAAGATTGCGACATTATACGGGGGCTGATGTCTGATTAACTCTTTATCTTATTTTTGTAGATTTCAGCTCCAGGCAAAATTAACGTTTTGCTTTCACCGTTCATTGCTCGTTGAGCGGTTTATGGATTTTTTTGCTTGCTAATTTCGGAATATTATGAACAGTTCCACTTATCCACCCTGTTCGAACACATGGCGCGTGATAAATCCTCTCAGTTCAGTCTGATGTAGTAAGTTGTTGAGCTCACAAGTATAGCGTAATTGAACAGGTTTCTGAAACTTCTCTAATTTCGATTTCGTTCATTTTCTAGTTCCCACGTGTCTTCGTTGTCTGAGCATGTGTTAAGTACGGATCTCAAAGCTTTACCTTCGCAGATCGTGTCTCACGGTAATATATCCTGTCCAATATGTTTAGCTATTCTGAATTTTACCACTCATATTATGCAGGATTTTTGTTTGTGACGACCAGGTGTTCGTGGATTGTGAGAAACGTTATATGTCACAGTTACTGATTCTTGGGGTTAAGGTTTCAAATTAGTCTCAGAACTTCTTCTACGGTGCAACTATTAACAGTTTACTCTTACTGATGTATTCTTGTTAACTTGCTTCGTGCACTCAAGCCATGGGGACGACCGTCGCCAACCACGTGCATACTGATGGAGTTTTTCTGTATTCTTATAATTCTGCAGAATCTCTACTATATGTGTTTCTATATGCCTGAATGTCGTCATTTAAAGATTCCTCTGACCTTTCCATAATTAATAATTAACGATAATTCGTGGTGGGATCTGCAAAACGCAGTTGTAAATGTAATTTTATAACTCATCCGAGAGCGTTATGAGCAACAGCCACAATCACACATTTGTTAATCTTTCAGTTTATTGGTTTGTTCCGTTGTATCTCCAACAATTGTGATATTTTTACCAGAGCACGTGCATACGTATTCTCTCGCAAAACCTCCATTTTTATGTCCTACTGCTATTCGTTGTGCAAAAGGTGAATATGGCGAAGTTATTCATTTAATATTTATTCAACTATCATAAATGTGCAGATCCGCAACCCAGTTCCTTTAAATATTAAAGGTTTTTATTTCCTGTACACTGAAGAGCCAAAGAAACTGGTACACCTGCTTAATATCCTGTACGGCGTCCGTGAGCACACATAAATGCCGCTACATGACGTGACATGGTCCAGACTAATGTCTGAAGTAGCGCTGGAGGGGACTGACACTATGAATCCTGCAAGGCTTCACATAAATCGGTAACAGTAAGAGGGGATAGAGATCTCTTCTGAACAGCACGTTGCAAGGCATCCCAGAATTACTGAAAAATATGCATGTCTTGGGACTTTAGTGTCAGCGGAAGTGTTCAAACTCAGAAGAATATTCCTGTAGCTACTCTGTAGCAATTCTGGACGTGCTGGGTGTCACACTGTCCTGCTAGAATTTCGCAAGTTTGTCGGGATTCACAATGGATATGGAGGGATGCAGGCCATCAGACAGGATGATTACGTACGTGTCACCTGTCAGACTTGTATCTAGACTTGCCAGGGGTCCCATATCAGACCAACTGCAAACGCCCTACACCATTACAGAACTTAGAGCTTCCACAAGTTTGGAAAGTCCCCTGCTGACATGCAGGGTCCTTGGATTCGTGATGTCATCTCCATAGCCGTACATGTCCATTCGCTCGATACAATTTGAAACGAGACTTGTCCGATCAGGCAACATGTTTCCAGACATCAACAGTTCAATGTTTGTGTTAACGGCCAAGGCGAGATGTAAAGCTTTGTACTAATATTTTACCGGATTCCTGATGTTTACGGTACACTTGTGAAATGGTCGTACGGGAAATTCTCCATTTTATCGTTACCTCAGAGATGCTGTGTCCCGTCGTCTGTGCGCTGACTGTAACACCAAGCCCATACTCACAAAGGATGGCCTACCTCCGATCGGCCCTGAAATGTTAAACTTTATCCCGTAGGGTAGAGACCTGATTAGTGCGAGGGTGGGTATTTTGGTCGAAACAACGTCGTTGTAAAGATCAGGTCTGCATCCTTTGGTACTAAGTGCAGTTCGATTATTCGTACACTTATAGCTATGCTTCCGATGTAGACCTATAGGAGGATGACGAGTACTTTTTTCGTATAACCTGTCCCGTTAGCTTTTTCTAGCTCGTTGTCTACTGAGCAATGGTTGCTAGACCCAGTTAAATTAAGCAGTATGTGACTTGGCCTCATCTGGAGCGCCACATTAAGACGTTAGTAGCCGGTTGTCATCGGTGTCGGACCGCGAAACCTAGTAATGCCCTACAGCAAAGTCTGTTGTCTTTGGAACGAGAAAATTATCCAATTATCTTTATATCGATTATTTGGGCCCGTTGCCACGTTTCAGTAGAGGAAATATGTGTATTTTGGTGGTAATTGATGCCTTTTCTCACTTTACTTGGCTTATTCCCAGTAGAAGTAGTTCTACCAACGTAACCATTTCTCACCTTACTGACATCTTTTCGATCGTTGGGCCTCCTAAGAGCCTGGTTAGTGATAATGTCCCTGCTTTTGTGTCAGAGAAGTTTAATGCCTTTTGTTTCGGGAATGGCATCAAGCACATAAACACAACACCGTATTACCCTCAGGGGTCCTTTGCTGAACGTGTGAATCGTAACCTAAAATCAGCTTTAATAATTTACCATCAAGTTAAACCGAGTAAGCGTTTAACACTGCATTTCATGAGGCATTGAAGACTACTCCAACCTCCCTCTTATTGGCCTATCCTATCAATTCGCCTTTGTCAAACTTATGGCGCATTCAAGACTTACTTCCAGAGCGGGTACCCCGGGGCAATTAGAACGAACTTGAATCGGGCACGTCTTAATATAGCGGCAGCCCATGGTCGTCAAGCCGTGGGGTACAACCGCAATAGGCGTCCTTATCAGGGGAAATCGGGGGATCAAGTCTATACTAAGAATGTTCAGGGTCGAGGAAGGATGGGGGGCCTAGTAGCGAAGTTCACACCCCGCTTTATAGCTCCATGCACGGTGCTCCGTGTGTTGGGGCCGGTTAACCTGGTAGTCAGACATGATCAGACCGGTAGGGAGTATCCAGTCCATTTGAGCCAGGTGAAGTCTCTGAGTTCGGGCGCCTGTTGTAATTTGAGGGGAGGAGGTTGAGCCGTGGTCAAAGTTGCGGTTTTGAAGAGCGCGCCGCAACGCGTAGTGTGAAGCAGTCGCCCTCCCTTTCTGGCGGTGGCACCGCTGTGGCAATCGAACTTTGGTGTCTCCCTCTGGTGGGAATGGAGAAAGGTTGCCTTTTCACGTGCATTTAAGGAGCGCTATGAGCTCGCCAGTCCGTCAGTTGGGGTCAGTCTCTCGTCGCCAGCTTGCTAGTCTGACTCTCGTCCGCTTTTGTTAGGCAGTAAGAGAACTCAGCGAGTGGTAGCCCTGTCGGGGCTTACTTCCTGCATCTGAGTCTGCGCGTTAGGCCGCCAGTCGGCTCAAGCTTGCTCAGGCAATGGTCATTGGCGGTTGGAGCAATCGGTTGGTCCGTCTCGCAGTGAGACACACGACGACTTATTCGTCTTGAGCGTCGGCGCATGTGAGGTCGCCACGTGAGTACAGTGGGCTGCGGCGTATAGCGAGGGGTAGTGACTTCGCGGTCGACACGAGAGCAACAGGAGTCAACCCACGACATCAGTCCGGCCGGTGCGAGCTGCGACGCCGTGAGACGGGAGATCGGCGCGCCTTCCTGCGTCCATTGAAGTGGCTGGCACCGAACGGTTCGGGAGAACGATTTGGGGGTGCTACGCCAGGTCTTCTCCAGAAATCGCAGTTTATTAGAAGTTAAGTGATTGGTGATATGTTGTTTGATTTACTCTACTTGTTTTCTTGGTGAGGTCACCAGCCGTTTTGCTTTGGGTTGTTCGGTAATCTTCCTACCAATCTACCGTAAGTTAGTAACTGCGTCTGTCATGTTTGTCGAATTTGGTGTGTTAACGACTTTATTGCTGGGACTTTGGAAACTTTGATATTATTGCCTCTGATCTCGAGAGGCGGTATCTGTGTACTGTAGAGCATCTTAACTATTGTTTGGCAAACCTTGTAGAATTTTATATAAGATTGCATTTCATGGGCTTTTATTTAAATGATCATTTTAGTACATAAAGTTGCCTCCCTTTCATCGTAAGACTTTTCTTAGAAGCTAAAATCAAGTTGCACCTTCGGTGGCAAGGTTAATATTTTAATTGTTAGTGTTTTGTACCATTTCCATCTCTCCTACAGGGGGGTGCATAGTTTGTATGCGTGCGTAAATTGTTAAAACTCTTAGTTTAAAGTTATCTGGTGTGTTGCAGATTTGCACTAGTGAAGTCTTTCACAGGCTGTTGTGAGCGGTCGTAACTACGGGCGTGACGAAAGGGAGCGGCAAGGTTCTCTGCCCGGAAGCTCATACAGTCAAAACTTGTTTCTTTCTGCCTCTGAATAAATTGTAACTTTGATATTTAGAGGGTGCTTTCTGATCATAATTTGAAATATGTTTCTTTTAAAGAAATGCTTTTAGGCACTATAAAAAAGAATAAAACCCCCATTTGTTAAAAGGAATTTGGTTACGATTTCGTCAGTTACTCCCTGGAAACTACTTCCATGCTTACATAGTGTGATTAAATGTGTTAATGTTCTTGATGAATCGCTAGTAAATAAAATAAATTCTTAAGAATATTCCTTGAAAATAAATCACGGTTCATGCTCTTAGTCTTACAACATATACTCCTTTTCTCAGTTCATCACCTGACACCTTTCCCAATATCAGGCTTTTGTCTCATCCCCAGAATCTATGGTTCCTGTCTCTGTTTGTCCAGCAAGTTCCCAAAGAGTTCATGCACCTCAGAAAACACGATCGAAACCCATTTCGGGTCCAGTAAATCCTGTTACAACTGTTATTCCGTTGCGTGCTCCTGGAACATAAGACTAAGGGTTTCTGTTACCTGATTATTTGCTCCCTGGATGTGCCTGACAAGGAAGCGAAAGGTGGAAACATTCACAGTCCTTCTCGAGCCCACCTCGCGATTTTTCCTGTCTTCCTGGATCTCGCGAGCACCCCAATCAAAGCATGATGGTCTGTTTCGAGGACAAATGGCAAAGCTCCGAGTAGAACTTAAATTTTTCGAAGGCCAAAACCAAGAAGACCTCCCACTCACACGGAGTACTTCAGTTCCGCGTGAGACATGTATCTGAAACCGTAAGCTAAACGATCATTCGCCATCGTTTTCTTGGGGAAGGAGAGCATCTACGCTAGAATTAGAAGCACACGTTTAGGCAATGAAGGTTAGTTCAATATCCGGAACATTCAAAAGCGGCAAAATACTCAGAGATACTTTAATTGCGTCAAAGATCGCCTGCTGCGATTCCCCCATATGGTAACTCAACCCTTTCTTCCTCAAGCCATTTACTGTGGCTACTAATTGGACAAAATTCTAAACAAATTTTATGAAAAAATGTGAGATACTGATAAAGCGAGCTACTTCCTCCTTCTCTGAAGATCTTGTCTCCTTCCCTGATCTATTTTAACAACACTCGCTGAGGGAAGCTCCTTTAGATCCAGATTTACCATAGAAGGTTTAACGGTCAAACCCACTTCCTGCATGACAACGAGTACTTTGGTGTACACTGATTTGAATTACACGTCACCCAAAACAGAGTCTACGGGAAATGATAGTACTGCCGCTTCGGTGTATAAACGGAAAGGAATACTGCCGAACTGGTACAGGTTCCAAACGGTGTCAAATCCTGTAGCATGTTTATAGTCCTCGGTGAGAGAAATCTTCTGGCAGGTCTTGTTCAAATTCAAGATGGTAATATACTGCGCCTCCTGCAAAGGAAATAGAACTGGTATGGAAGTCCGGGAGTGGTACAGATTTTAAAACGCCTTTTTGGTTAAGAATTCTATAATCAACTACCGATCGATAACTACCGGCTTGTCCCTTCGTTACCTGAAACATGGGCAACGCATACGGAGAGGTGGAAACCCGTTTCACGCCGACGCGAAGCCTCTCATTAATCAGCTGTCACAAAATTTTCATTTAGGGTAGCGCAACCGTTATGGAGGTTGGCAAACCAGAATATCGTCCATCAAGCCGATGTTATACTGAATCCTGGCGGTGACTCCGAGTTTGTTTGTCACCACGTCAGAAAACCGTACAAGTACTCCCAACAGAGCTTTGGCTTAGCACTTCCGCAAATGATTGACTTGAAACTATTATGTACCACGAGGCAATTCACCTTTTGGACAGGAAGACAAGCACACTGCTTAAAATCCCTACCAAGACTCAAATGGAATGAAAGCTTCTTCTGGGCATAATTAAGAATTAATCCTCTTCGCTGCCTGAAATTACACCCTAATCACAAATTAACTGACAATTCTGCGGCTAATATCAATTCCACCGGCCACTGAAAACCCCATAAAGCCACGCTTCCCTGTAATCAACCTTCTAGATTCATCACTTGCCTGTTGGCAGTTCGACATTTCTGTAACGTTTCTCGCATGGGAGCTAGCTTATAAAATCCACTCTTTGGCCAGTACCAGTTATATTGATAAGACAAACTTTATTCGGAGAGTTTATTAGAGCGCAGACGGGTTCATGATTGTCGTATCCGGACACAAAAGGTAGGTACTGACTAGTTACCATCCTGATTCACTTACACCGCTTGGATCGTGAACGACTCCCAGGGTATCAAAGTGTTTGGCGTCAGCTGTTCGGACGTCCATCGCTCTGTATGGGTCACTGGACCATAAAATGACCGGTATCGCCACACCGAAAAGAATCTTTAGTATTCTCAGGATTCGTCTTATTGCCACTTTCTATCTGAATATTACCAGTATGTTACCCTGTTGCTGATGTTTCAAAAATGCTTCTCGTATCGGCAAATGTATGCTCTTGATTTTAAAGAACAATTCACTAACCGGTAAAAAGTGATAAACCTCAGTAAAACACAAAATCATTCGTGACTTACCTTCTCGACTGTTTCCCCACTCAGTCACAGGCAATATCAATATAGCGACTGCAATTCTAATCTCCTCAGAATAATATTGGAGAGCTCCGCCACAGGCATCGACGAGTAGAAAGTATTTATACAGCAGTTTGCCCCTAACTCGCGACCATTAACTTCCTCACACAAGCTATCTCTCTAAGTCATCGAACATTATCTGAACCTCTACTACCTCAGCCACACTCTTTACGTAGCAAACCTCTAGTCCCCAGATACGTCAACTGAAGTATCACTGATGTGGAACGTTAATGCATTCGCAAGTTCTCAGAACGTTCCAACACTCATAAAACTTCTCCCACTTGAGTTAATTCATCTACCGCCTTTCAGCCCTGACATATTTACTCTTTATCTGCTGCTACGGACCTGGTCTGTACGAGGACGTCGTTTTGGCCAATTTTGGGGTGATAGTCAACTCCATAAATTTGCCTAATCCAAGTATGATGATACCTTGTGTGCCCTTGCCTTTTAATTGATGAAGTATTTCGGTGAGCTTGTTAAGATAAACTTCGTGCTTGTCGCCCTAGCATCGTGGTAGTCCAGCCATGTTCCCCTCAACTGTATCGCTGTACGTGTTGCCTGTCGCGGCTCATTTCAAAATAACTGATGCTCATTACATTGGTGAAGATTTTTTTTCAATAGGTGCTGCTCTTTTCATTTAAATTATTATCGCCAACTACTGATGAAAAAATTATGGAGATTGATGTTCTGTCGTGTCTCCTATTTAAAAGCAGTGCGGTTTATCTTAAAGGGAGCTACCGTTTTCATTGCAGTTATTCCGTACCAGATTTGTTAGATCTTTTTTGGGCATTTAAAGTTTGTCTGGTCTCCCAATAAAAATATGGAGATTCATTTTAACAAAAGCTACTATTTTCAGGGTCGTCATTAAGGGCGTTCATATAGTAAAATAATTTCGGAGCATTGAAGCCGTGTCTTCTCGCCTTTTACTGTAATTCTGGTGTTACTGTAATAATGGTGTTACTGTAATTATGGTGATACTGTAATTCTGGTGTTACTGTAATTCTGGTTTTACAGAGGACTGTATAGCCTATTGCAATTCTGAGTTGCGCCTACAGATAGTTTGCTTACCATCATGTGTAGCCATTGGGCAGATGTTTTTACCAATTAATGTCGGCTTACAAGTTGTTACGTACCAGAATTTGTCCTTACTTTGCTGTAAAAGGAGTGGACTGTTATGAGTTCTTAAGATTAGTTTTGAGTCTGTTGTAGTTGACCTTGTATGGGATTCGCCCACATAATAGTATGGTCGTGCATGGCAGTTCTGCACCATCGATCTTGTCTGTTGCATTATCACCGCCTAAGCGGGGTGTGAATCGTATTTATATAGCTTAGTCTTATTCTAAACTTACGTCACCAACGGGCGTAACGCATTTGTTGTGTGTATACTTCTAGTTTGCTGTGAATTTTAATAGCATTTTTTAAATTCTATATTCAAAGTCACCTTAAAGAATTTTGAAGTCTATAAAAAAGGTAATTTTTGATAATTGCAAAAGTATTATAAACAAAAGATAGGTTTAGGTAATATGGGAAACTTTTTCTTGTTAAGAATTCGGTAAAATTTTAGTTTTTTCGAAAAATTATGAGCAAAAGAATTTGTGTTAATGTTCTACTGAATAAAATGGCGTTGGTGTTGTCAACGGCGAATGCTCTTCATTCTTGTCTGGCCCAGTCGCAACATTCAACAGCGAATTAGGCTGGTTGAAGGGTCCGCAAGACACCCTAATATCCATGCTGTGCAGACAGTAAAGTTGAGCAGTTGAGCATAATGATAAGGCCTGTGGCCTCGGGATACTCATAATATATTAATATTTTTGTCTGTACATACTTTGCTTGTACTTTTTGTGTATTTTTTAATTCATCTACTTACACTAATTAAATTTCGCCACGTAGTTCAGTGCTGTTACTTATGAGTCTGTAGGATCGTTTCTGTGTACGTCAACTCTTCTAGTTTTCAGAATATGGTGTGTGTGAATATTATCCTTATTGAATGTTCAATAGTCCCACTACTGAGTACACCACTTGCTGCGTTCCTGGTAACAACATCTAACGGATTTATTTCTGCCTTTACGATAAATGAATGTAAATGGACAGAATTCATTGTGTACGTCACTAGTCTTGAGTAACACTGGAAGTTTCGCTCTACACTTCCGAACCAGAAACTACAATTACTAATGGTTGATTAAAAAATGTGACTCTTGTAACCATTAGGCACCATGTAATATCAGAAACTATCATTGGTTGCGTGTATGAAATATTAATTTTCTTGAGGTGTAGAATCAAATCACTAAATTAGAGAGGACAGCAATGGAGTTTTAAGCGAATCGTTGCCCGCTTTAGTTCCTCGCACGTTTCAGTCGATGTTCAGTTTGATCGTCCTCTGTTTTCACTTCTTTTCTGTCGTAAGCATTCAAGCGAATGACGCGCTTTCACTCACAGCTGTATTATAATGTTATATGGCTGTTTCATTTCCGTTAGGTCAGGAAAAAGGCATTTATGTAAAAATACAACTGCAATAAGCATCAATGCTGACAGGCGAAATGGACTACGTGTGTAATTTGTTTGACAGTTGGTCGTGAACCAAATGAACTCACTATTATTTGTTATTTGTCATGATGAAGAAGGATATCCTATGTACTGAAAGTTATGGCAGTCTGAGTATAATATTTCTGTGGGCGATGGACATTTAAAAAGATAACATTCTCAAATATTTGTCTAAATGCAGTCATACATATAAAGAGAGAGAAATAATCGTACATCTTTGATAGAGATTATTAATTTCATTTTATTATTTGTTTAAATGGAGTTCAGTGATATTAAAGCTTCAATGACATTCTTTTACAAGGGTCCTTTTAAAGTTTCATTTTATTAATTCATTTAATAATTCATTCACTTTAAATATCTGTGAGGCGGTGTCCCCATTCACTTTTCAGACAAACAAGAGATTTAGTCCTGATTTTGTCTGCCAGCACTTCCAGCACTGTCTCTGATGACGATGCATCAGTGAGATGTCCTTCTGTACTTGGTTACCCATGAATATGTACACTGGCTAGTGAGCCGGTATCCCAATCCACTTTGCAGACATGCAAGAGTCCCAGTCATGACATTCTCCATCCAGCAGCACGAACACCCTGTCCAATAATGAGGCATCGGTGATATGCCCTCCTCATACACTGTTCTAAGTTCCTCATCAATATGTTCACTGGCTTGTAGAAAAGCTGTTGTCACCATCCACTTTGCAGTCACCCAAGAGTCTTAGTCGTGACATTCTCTGGCCAGTATCTCTAACACATCCCCAACGTTGACACATTGTTGGGATATCCACTGTAATCAGTTCCTCACGAACATGCCTATTGGTTAGTGAGTCAGTATCCCTGTCCATTTTGCACACGCACAACAGTTTTTGCACTGACTGTTTTTCACCCAGCACCTCCAACACCCTCTCTGACGACGATGAACTGGTGGGATGTCCACGCCACGAATACGTTTAGTGGGTAGTGAGGCGGTGAGCCCGGCCACCAGGTGGACGCACAACGGTCTTCTCCCCGACTCTCTCCGCCCAGCACCTCCGACACCCTCTCCGGCGGCGAGGGATCGGCGGGATGTCCTCGTCACACTCCACCGCAGGCGGCTCATGGATCTCGGCAGTCGTCACAACCATCCAGCCATCGTTCACCTGCACACAAAAGCAACTCTTCCCTTTAAAATTCATAAGACTTTCTTTACGCAACAACAGTACCAATAATTCCATACTGTGACTCGGATGGACAAAGCGTACATTAAAAGAGAACATCTTTCTATTTTTGTGTGTGATCGAAAGAAAGAGAAGAGTCTTCAAGCTAAATCATTAACGGTGACAATGATCATACTTATTATCTTCCAGTATTAACAAAACTTGTGCCATTTTGTATTGGTCTGAGAAAAGGGTATGTTGTATGTAATCTAACTTATCCCTTAGTAGCGAGTTATCAATGAAGTTGTGTCTTTAGTGCCGCCTTACCTTCCCGATGACTTTGCCGCAGGCTACATCAATGGCAGCAGGCGGTGGCCGGGACTTCTCCGCCTGCGCTGCCAGCAGAACCAACTCGTCCACGTCTGAGCGCAGCCGCCAACGCGCGGCGCTCATCCTCTGTGGAAGATTTGTTTCCACCGTCACAATTCATTCATTTGTTGATTTCCAGTTTTATTTTCTAACTTTTATGTAACATCTAACATTTAGTGGGCGTTTACTCACAGCATAAATTAAATTAATCTCGTATTAGTGTATTAAATTCAGCAGCCTTGCAACATTTAGAAATTAGACAAAAAGGTCCTAGTTTTGGCAGCACATACTTGGATTGTTTTCCGGATAGTCATAAGGTGACAATACGACTGTATTTTACCTTGGGTCTGGATCGTTAATGTGTAGTACTTAGAATAGGGATTCAAGAAAACTGCATATAAATTATCTTCACTTAAATCTCTCGGGCTGATAATCCGTGGTCGATGTATAAAACTCTCTACTGACGTTTCGTCTTTGACTGCGACAGATATCCTCCGAGGATGTCTCTAGCAGTCGGAGACGAAACGTCAGGGGAGAGTTTTATAAATCGACCACGGCCTACCAGACCAGTGGTTTTAAGTGAAGACAATACAGGCCGTGAAAGCTTACACTGTATCCATATAAATTTGTTTAACAAGCTAAAACGATGTGGTCCCACCTCTCTAAAAAGTAACTAGAATGTTTAAGTCGTTGAACGTGGCCCCTACTGAAACCCTCCTGTGACGGCAACACGTAGTGAAAAAGTCTCTCATAAATGGTCTCTAGAAAATCCAATTAATTTCAGAACTTCTATCGTCTTACCACAAGAACCAGCCAAGTACGAGCTGTACAAATAGTCACATAAACTACCTCCAACTGGTACCTAACATCTCACACTCATAACATCCGCCATAAGCAAAACAGAATAAGCCAATGGATCCACTCACTGCTTTGGGACCTCTAAATACCGAGCACGTGTACGCACATGCATTTACAACGGTCGACTTAAAAACCTGCATGTGGCTAAGCCGGACCTAAAATCATCGCCTAGTCAGTTTGTCCAAGTGTCAGCCAACGAATCATCATCATGCATAAGTGAGATCTGATACAGTTCTTGCATTAATTTTATCTGAATTTAGAGAGAATCTTCAGTAGTGATAAATGCTGTACTAGCAGGAGTTGCACGTAGTGTAAACTACGTTGTTACCGATTTTGGAACCAACAGCAACCAATTTATTAAGACATTTCTCGACATTCTGTCAATTCTTGTGCGGCTCTTGTGATATCGAATAGTTCCATCTAATATTCAAAGTCAGTAACTTAAGTGATTTCTGACTTTTAATGTCCTGCGTAACGTACTTTTTTATTTAAAGTACTTTCTTCCTGTACAAAGTACAATTTTGAGCGAGACAGCGGCTACAGAGTTCCTACGAAACAGATGTACTCGTCTAGAAAGCCGAACCATATTTCGTTTTATTAGCGCTAGAAGCACGTTTAACCAAGGAACCAAGGAATAGTTGTTATTCTATGTTGGGCTATTTATAACTACGAGTAGCCTTGATAGATTTACTAAATGCAGAAGGCCTTACAGTAACCAGAGGTGTAAAGTAATTATCTTAGTAAACTTGGGTGCACCTAAGAGTCATTACTGTTTTTCCAATAAATCTCGGTGGTCCTCACCTCTGGCTTTCCAATTAAATCGACGTCTATCAGGTCTCCGTAAAAGTCTTCCTCTGCCTCCCGCCGAGACCGGAGGCAGAACACGCCCAAAAGCCTTCGGAACATCTGCGAAGAAAAAAATAGATATCACGTCACGTACTGATCAAATGGAATTACAGCGTGTCCATTGTGGATTGTTGGACAGTCAGAAAGATTGGAATGAGAACAGGGAGAGGTTTCTACGAAGATTTTTTACTAATCACTATTCAAGTAGATGAAACGTACAGAAACGTCGAAATGTCTGATAATGGAGTGTTTGTAGGAAATTTAAATATTAGCTCATGAATGATTTACAAATTCTGAGCAAGGTAACGGTTTTAGTTAGTTCAATAATACATGTAGACCCAACATATTCTAAGAACCAAATCGATGATTCAAGCCTAGTCGGGATGTGGGGACTTACAATGACAATTAAAACAAGGACAAACAACGGTTCACACTAGTTACTGTTGCCTGACTTATTTGCGCACTCTGCACAAATTTCCACTAATTCTTTGCCCTGCCATTTTAAAGCCACTTCGACATGTAAAGAGGCTACCACCAATTTGCCCTTAAATGGCACCAAAAGAGTACGAGGTACTTGTGGTAAATGGCCAAATGGCCAGCATGTAGAAGATACCTTGATCTATCGACAAGAAGGAATAGTTGAGTGAGGTACGATTGAGTTATTTGCGCTTTATATGGCTTTAAATGAGTTAAAATTACCGTTCAGCAAAGTCCAGAGATTTTAATAAGTTGTTCTAAAGCCACTTGCTGAGGGGAAAGATGAAATAACTCTTCTGAGAAGAACATGTCGACTTGCTGCCACGTCGTTGCCCAATTCGGCCGCTGACGAAATTGTAAACTGAGTTTCCCTTTCTGTTGTCCAGTACGTAAACAAGTAGACTTGAGTTACTACCAACTCTAAATATTCTCATAACCAGGTGGTAATTGTTTAAGACTGTAAGCGTCGTATGCTCACTAGTAACTGAGCTGCTTAACTTTGTTTGTTTCTAAAGCTAGAAAAACCACCTCCATTTGGAGGTGGAGTAGCAGCTAGTGCAATAATATTAACGTCTCATGCAGTCATTGTTTCACTTGGAACGGAATGAGAAGTGCTGACGTTTAGCAGCAAGTGTCTTTCGATTACTCCATCCACACTGAAAGAAGTGGTTAAATTAGTTTCACGTGGAATGCATTAGACAGCATGCGTTGCTCACATTAGCAGCTAGGTGAAACTTAACATGCTCCCCTTGAAATTGCTTCAAAACGCATCTCGTTTTTAACGGTTTGTGTCCTTAGCAGCTTCCATTGAATGATAGGTGATTCACAGCTACGGCTACGAAAAGCTCTCAAACGTAACATTCAGTCTCATAGGAACGCACGCGCAGATTCAACCGAACTTGCGATGCTGATGTACACCTAACTCGCAATGGTGGATAAGTGTCGAGCAGAATAAGAAAAGAAGAAAGAAAAAGAGAGAGAGAGAGAGAGTGATCGATCCACCTTTATTTCCTACAAACTTGGAAGTAGCTACCTCTATTTGGAAAGGACACTCCCAGAGTAGAATTGCTAGTCGGACACTAGACCCTTTGTTCTGACTAATAAAACGCAGCACGATATACTGTTTTTAGAATATTCCACAGAAAATACCTTAGCACCCAATATCCGAATGGAGTGTAATAGGACGTCTAATAATCTCTGTATACACACATGATTTATCACGAGATATCTAGGGGAATGCAATAAATTACTTGACAAAGAAAATAACCTGGAATATACCACATGTTGTGATCATACCAATTTTATAAATCGATTGAAAAATTTAACACATTCACAAGAGAAATAAGCAAAAAATAATTATTTAAATAAAAGTGAATTTTGAATTTACCACATTATTAAATAGGACTAAAAAGTGTGAAATAATTTCTCACAGTCCCATACATAATCTTATCCTTATAAAAATACTGCTGAAAATTTGTGATTGTTAACTTTTAGTATCCGTGGTAGTTCTTGTAAGGTTAAAAACGAAAACCGTGGACCACTTGCAATATAGCTTCATGTCAGTCAGCAGATGAATTGTTCATGCATCAGTTATGTTTTGCGTGTGCCCCACGATTTTCGTTTTAAATATTTCAACTATTTTCATAGACATAAAAAATTCGTAATCACAACTTTCCAAGGCTCTCTACATGCTGTTCGTAGTCTGTATGGAGCTATGATAAATCGTTTTATACCTTTTAGTCGGATTTAAAAATGTGCTAAACGAAAAAGTAATTTTTCCTTTCATAGCTATTTTCTGTTTCTTACTCTTCGGTGGGCGAAATTTTTTCAATCGATTTCATACATTTTGGTGAGATTAGAACGGAGTCTATGATATATTTCAGGATTATTGTAGTTTATGTTCACCTTACTTGCAAAACCTGTTGTTTTCTCCTACGTTTACCTTAGGTGATCCTCCCACGGAGGATTACCACCTACCGTTCCCACGGGCCATTCGCGACTGAATCAGAAAAAGGGGCAGATGTCAGTGGTATATAAAGTACCCTCCTCCACACACCAGACAAGATAGTGAGCTAATATTGCTTTGCCAGACATGTCTGAGCAATGCTGGAAGTTTCAAGACTCTAGGTCACCTTTAAGTTAATTTAGAATCAATTGCGAAATCTGTACCGAAGAGATTGACAGATAAGGAAGCGATGTAACAGGAACGTTATATGGAGGAGCGGATATGGAGGGGCATGTGGTCAGCACACCGCTCTCCCGGACGTATGTCAGTTTACGAGACCGGAGCCGCTGCTTTGTTCAAGTGACTCTCAGCACTATGGGACTTACTTTTGAGGTCTTCAGTCCCCTAGAACTGAGAACTACTTAAACCTAACTAAACTAAGGACATCACACACGCCCATGCCTGAGGTGGATTCGAACTAGCGACCGTAGCGTTCGCGCGGTTCCAGACTGCAGCGCCTAGAACCACTCGGCTACAACGGCCGGCGAGCCGCTGCTTCTTATTCAAGTATCTCCCTAGTTTGCCTCACAAGTGCTGAGTGCATCTCGCTTGCCAACAGCGCTCTGCAGACCAGTAGGTCACCCATCCAAGTGCTAGACCAGCTCGACAGCAGTAAACTTCGGTGATCCGACGGGAACAGCTGTAACCACAGCGACAAGGCCGCTGGCAAGTATAGGAGTCAGAAACTGCCTAAGATATGACAACTATGTATTGCTGACATGTTGGAGTCCAGAAGTATGCCTGCGTGCAACGTGGATCTTATTAGCTAAAGAAACGTCTTGCTGTATTGAGGTACTTGCGAAGAAAATGTATCACAGAGGATGAAGTTTCCTTTCTGCAACGAAAAGGTTGTAAATGTATGGGATAGAGAGACAAACAGGGAGAGTGTGCGTGTGCGTGACAGAGATAGAGACAGAAAGAGAGGAGGAGGGAGTGAGAGAGAGAGAGAGGGAGGAAGGGAGAGAAAGAAACTGACTGAAGCCTTGAAGTGTGCTCAGAGACGTGGTCGGTGGTTCAAATGATTGCTGGTTTGCCCCAGAAAGCCCAAGCTCAGATTGCTAGTCAGTGCTTAACAGTTGACTTCATCATCACTGGAAACTGGATTGCTGTCAACTTACTACAGTAGGCTAAGATGAACAGTACTGAAACATACCCCCGCCATCTTTTGCTGTTAAGGTCTGTTTTCTTACACACTAAATAAACTTGTAATTTATTCTTAATCTCTACATTTATGAGGCGCTATTTCCTGATGCACGCTATAACACTACGGAAAAATCTCATTTAGCCTGCTCAAATCATTTTGTGTGAGAAATTAAGTTTAAGATCCATGGAGCATAGAAAGTACTGCTATGACTTAGTCACCATCATCTTTCTCTTCTCTGTCGTTTGTTTTTGCAGAGCATTTCTAATTGTTCAACAGATTGCGTTCAATTTTGGGACGTAGTTTTTAATTTCATTACTGAATTCTCGTCATTTGAGCATCTGCTTATAGCAGAGTATTAAAACATTTCTAACTTTTGATCTTTATGCCGTCTTGTTCCTGACGCTGCTTTTCCAAGCATTGACTAGGTCACCCACGTAGTAGTTGAAAAGAGCTGGAGACAGGTTACATACTTGTCTAATTCTCTGTTTCATTGCTACTTCTTTACACAAGTTCTTTATTCTGGGTCATAATTTTTGTCTCTTTGTAACAGCTTCAAAAGAGTTGATTAGACGCACCGGGTAGCCTTTTTCTTTTTTTTGCAGGATCTGACACATCACTCGTCTATTGCCTTTTTCAAAAGCATTTTCATAATCCACAAACATTATAGCATTTCTAATTAAATTCTTCCATCTTCTTTAACCGTTGCCTTACCCCAAAATATACTGTCGATAAAGGATAGTTCTTTTCTAAAGCAAAAAAGCGCATGCAACAGTACCCGCTGTTAAATAAAATAATAAATAGCTACTGGCGCACCTCCTATGTTGTAGGTCGAAGCACGTGAAACTCTTTTGTTCCTGACGTTTCATCCAAATTGTGTTGGACAACTATTGAGGGGTTCGTGGTTCGAGAACTTTTCGCGACTGACCACTTGTGTCTGCAAGCCTCAGCGTAATCGGGAGCATCAATGATGTTCAACGCTGCCTGTGGACGAAGAGCCAGGACAAATAATTCTCATGGACCGCGATCATACAAGCTGTAAGATTCAGCAACAGCTAAACCGACTGGACGTGGAAGTAACCATTACATGAACAATATTTTTGTTTCTTCGTTAGCTGCTAATACACAACAATCAAATATCATTTGTTTACGCTACAGAGCAGACGTGTATGTAGAACGTCTGGAAAAATAGGGTCATGGGGACGGGATGTAGGCAACTCATATTAATTTCTAGAATGACAGACTTCACGATTCATGCCACTACACAGCAACCAATTACTGTGATGCATTTCCTCAAACTTATTCTGAATTTTTCTTTCTGTCTAGCTGGCGATACAGGGTATCAATTTCTGCATAGGGAGGCAAAGCTGCCCCATCTTCTTCTCGCAGGATACACCCATGTTCCAGACCAGCAAAAATTAATTGTGTACATATATTTGCTGCTGGTGAATCACGCAGAACAAAATAAAGAACCTTATTGAGCAACACTATATGCAGTACGTAACATGATATAGTATTCTAATATATCCTAGAACAACGTCGCCAGCTAGCGACTGAATTCACTTGATAATGGAAACTAAAAACTATTGGTATTCACCGAATGCGAAATATTCAGCGGGGTACATCAGTTACGGAAACCATGTCCGACAACAATGTAAAACTATTCTCGAAGGATGAACATCAAATCTGATCACCGGAAAGGATCGTTTCCTTCGGTAAAACGCATCTGGTCGAAAAAACATCTGAATAAAGATGGATACGAACGATTTCAAATGTGAGGCCACAGCGATCAGCAGCATTAGTTTACACTCGACGTCAACAGCAAATGATGTTAGTGTGGATAAGAGATGACGGAGACAAGATATTGGCTCCTCACTTACTGTTTCGTATAGTGTCCCACTAAACGCTATCTTACTACGTTTTCCTATCTAAAGACGGTCCTCAAAAAACAGTTCAAATACTCAGTCAATGGCCTTTCCTCACCAAGGAGAAGCACTACAGCACGAAGAATAGCACTACGAAAATCACACAAGCACAGACAATATGTTTACGCCACACGATTCGGAATCGCAATGTTGCTACGCAAAAGAGGCTAGATAACCTAGATACACAGACAGACCCTTTAAAGGAGATCACATCCTCGTCCTCTTTACGGGAACTTGAGGGACATGCTACACTTGCAAGGAGTATGAAAATGTAAAATGAAGCAACAAGTTTTAAATCTGTGTACTGCTGACATATTCATACCCAGATATATGACTTTTGGCGACAGGGCCCGTATTAGTTGAATAAATGCCTAACTGCATTAGCGTCAGCGGGAAAGAGTGTAAGACCGAGGACGAAGTTTTCATTCTGCATCGAAATGTAAGTGTATGAGACAGAGAGAGAGAGAGATAGAGAGAGAGATTCAGATAGACAGCCAGCAAGCGACCTAATACAACCATCGTTAAAAGTGGCGGCTTTTAGTGTAATGACTCGTGACATAGTAGGGTAGAGAGAGAATAGGCAATCGGCTGGCCGCGCTTCAGTTTGCAGACTAACGAAGGGGGAGGAGTTTGACCACATGTCAGCGGCCTCCGTTCCCTCACGTGTGTACCATCCGCCCACACTCCTCCACCCTGTTATAGTAACAGAACGCAATTTATCCCTTAACAACGTTATATTGCACTTTGACGAGCGACATCCATTTAATAAGTTCCTTTATCCCCTACGTTCAACAATAAAAATTAATTTTACAACGCCAAATATTATTTTCAATAATCTACGATTTTTCCAACCGCTGCAACACTAAGAATATATCTTCTCCAGAGAATTGAACAGGACAATCTTCTTAGGTAACTTTGTGCAGCTTAACTGAACACTGGATTGCATTTTTTCTCAAAGCAGTCCGCCTGTCTGGACCATTAGTATAATATTCATGTCAGCCCCTGCTCCTACTAAGCAAAAATTATCAACTATAACAATTATTTTCTTGATTCGACTTATGTGTTTTTCGTTGGCTGGGCTAGGAACAATATACATAATCTTGATAATAAATAGAAGATGTAAGACATAACACGATTCACTATGCTAATACGATGAAGAATAAAGTCGGCACAAAGTCAATAAATCATCTCGAAAATGAAAATAAAAAAATTCCGGAATTTAAAGAATGTAAAGAACTCAGCAGGCTACATGAGTTACCGAAATCATGCTCAAGATTGAGTGAAAGTACTCTTGTAAATTGAATCTCAAGTTGCATTGGAAAGGATTTCTTTTGTCTTTCTCGTTAGAATGTAGCTGGTGTGATTAAACATGCAAAGTGAAACCAAGTACAAGCGATCTGATGCGTGAGCTACAGCGTTCAGCAGCAGTAGATTTCAGTAACATCAACATCAAAGAATTTTAGCGTGGATAAGAGATGACCGAGAGAAGATGTTGACTGATCACTTACGGTTCCGTATTGCGTCAATCCAACGCTGGCTTTGTAAGTTCTTTTGTCGGAAGACCCTTCTCGACAAGCTCTTCAGATATTCAATTAATGAACTTGTCTCACCAAAAAGAAGCTCTAGAGCACAAATAACAGCACTACGAAAATCACGTAAGCACAGTCAATATGTTTACGCAACACGATTCGCAATCGCAATGTTGCTATGCAACTGTCCACCTAATGTTGTGTGACATTTCATTGTTCACAAATTCCTCTGGGACCCACGTCAAATAGCGACGATTACTTCCGACAGTATCCAGACAGTTTACTGACCATACGTATAATACGTGACTGATCCACCAAGCCGACAAATTCCCAAATCAACTGCAATTCAGAACTGCATATATTATAAGCTATGAAATTTGTCACTTTCCTTGGTGACCACGTTAGATTCAGCTTTAAACTTGCACCCTCAAATTTTTCGTTGCCTATTAAGCGAGGTAAAGGAATAGCATTTACTGAAAATATTAATTTTAAATTAACAACAGCCTCCGTTGCAATGTTTACCTAGATTTACCTAGATTTAAGTTGGGATAACACAACCTTGTTCAGAATAAAACGAACTACGATTTGTCCATAATGGACAATGTCAAAAACTAAAAACTATTAATAGTAATACATCGTTTATATTGCAATAACTTATCTGGGAAACAGTCTTGGCCCCACATCGCGATCGCAGTACGGCAACAACGGATAAGTTATTGCAATATGACGATGTATTACTGTATTATAGTTTTTAGTTCTTGACGTTGTCCATTACGGACGAATCGTAGTTCCTTTTATTCTGAAGTAGATTGGGTTATCCCAACTGAAACCTAGGTAAATCTAGGAAAACATTGCATCTGAGGTTGTTGTTAATTTAACATAAATATTTATACAGTTGCTGACAGGGCCGAGAAATGTTGATAATATTGAAAATATCCAAAAATGAGCCTAATATGCTGGCAGAAGCCGATAATTTTTCGATCAGCTACCCGTTGGTGCCTGGAGAACTGTTTAGTAAATTTGGTTTAAAAACAAGCAGTTGACTTACACTTATAGTTATTTCTTCGATGTTTACAACGCGTCTCTTTGGCCACAGGAGTACATGAAATCATTTTTTAATGTACTGTGAAATGATAGTGGCAACCATTTATGAACGCGAACGTATCCGAATATTCACTTCTTTTCAAGTTTGAATAACATTGGGAAAGCAGCTGAGAGAAATGTGTTTGCAGTAGACATTTAACACGAAATTTTGACATTTATAAGCCGACGCCCTTAGTGCGTCTATGGTTCGCTGCGATGTGCAGATGACCCTTTCTTAAAGCCTAAATAAAATTAAAATGGAGTCCGAATACGATGAGCGTCGAAAGAAATTGTGAAATAAGATGCAATGATTTCAAGACGTAATTATATTTCTCAAAGACGACACATGTAATACAATGACTGACGTGCGGAAGGTTCAGCTGCGTTTCGAAACAAAATCGAAATGCGTGTGAGGCAGTAAATATTGCGTCGCCTGAGAGCATTAAGGTCCTTACTAAAGAACATGTTCACACATGTTTGTATGTTTAGAACGTGAAATATTGTGTGATGATACGAAATTCTCAGAGACGTGAGGATTTCTGCACTATTCGTAGGTCAGTTACGTAAACCAAATTTTCGGAAACGAGGGACAAAGAGGTGTAAATTTATTAACAACGCCAGCCAAATATTTGATCCATATTAATGGAAATTTCGAATATTATTCGTGCATCCAGAGGTCAGACATAATCAGTTAATAGAGAATACTTTCGAACATAAGGTCAAAAAACCTAAAAATCTGTGACACGTAATCACAGATATTAGCTATACAGTAGTGAACAAATTATGTAACTAACAACTTTCAGAATCCAAAAATACTTATTTAGAGGCTTATAAGCAATAAACATTAACTCATTTTCGCTGCCACACAACAGATGAATAGTGGAGTCCTTAATTCCCTTACGTATCTGCACCATTTCCTTGTAATAAAACTTAAGGAAGACTCATCGAGGTCACCGATGCGCTTCCTAAAACACAATCTAAACAAATTAGCCATACAATATTTTCCATAGCTTCCTGCAAACACTAAAGATTTCACGATAGCCCTGATTCCTTCAAAATTGACAAAACGTTACAACAGAAACTAGTTTTTTGTATATAGATTCTACTCGAACAAAATGTGATGTGCGCGAACAGACACAGAACATTATTTCCTTAGTACCAGGTGGATTTCATTATACTCTTTCCAGCCCCCGTATTGCATTGCGAAGTTTGCAATTTGTTTCGCTTTACTTTTCGTCCTACAGTTCACTTCGCGTCATTCACTACTCAGTTACCAATTTCATAAATCAATTTAAGAGCTAGCTACACTGTGAATGTACTTTTCTACAAAAGAGGGAAGATACTGTTGATACGCAGATAGACCGTTTAAAGGAGAAAACATCTTCGTCCACTTTATCGGAACTTGGGCGACACGCTGGAGTTGTATGTACTGTGTAAATGTAAAATGAAGTCAGATGTTTTAATGCTGTTCACTGCTGACTGATTCGAAACTAGATATATGCCTTTTGGCGGCAAGGCCCCTTTTAGTTAAATAAATCCCTCGCCATCATTCTGCAAAGAAATGCGTGTAAGTGTATGAGAGAGAGAGGGAGAGACAGACAGACAGACAGATAGAGTGCCAGAAAGCGACGTAATAAATCCGTGGTCAAATGTGGCGGTTTGCCTGGTACCGCTTCAGTTTGCAGTCTAACGAAGAGGGAAGAGTTTGATCAAATACCAGACAACTTCATTCCCACACGTGTGTGCCATCCACACACCCACCACCACCCTGCTACAGAGAACTGAATAGCACAACTTTCCTAACAATTTTAATGTCGCTTACTGATTACAGAAATACAGTTTTGCTTGAAGCAACCCATTTCGATTTATTTAAGAGAAATAAAAAATTCATCTTTAACCCAACCCCCTCTCTTCCTCACCACATCCCATACCATCTCCCTCCCATACGCTCTAGCTCACATCTCGCCGCTCTGGAATTTTAAGTATAATATTCATATCAGTCCCTGCTACCACCAAGCACAAATTTTCAACAATATCAATTTTCCCCCGCTTTTTAAGTCTTCGTCGACTATGAACAATATAAAGAACCTTGGCAATCTCCAGAACATGTAGGACATAAAAAGTGATACATTATGGTGATATGACGCAGAATATAGCCAACACGTAGCCCCTAAACACTCTTGATGATGGACATATACACCTCCAGAATTTGAAGGATATAAAGAGTTCAGCAGATTACATCAGTTACCGAAATCATGTCGACGATTTTGTAAAACTGCTCTCATAGGCTATAGCTCAAGTCGGATCACCGGAAACATTTTCTTTTCCATTTTTCGTTAAAATGTAGCTGGTGTCATTAAACATCCAAATAAAATCAAATACAAGCGCTTTCATGTGTGTGCTAAAGCACTAAGCAGCAGTAATTTAGAGTGACATTAACGGCAAAGCATGTTAGTGTGGATACGAGATGAAGAAGAGACGATGTCGATGTTCACTTACCGTTCCGTACTGCGTCACACCCAACGCTGGCTTTGGAAGTTCTCCTGTTGGAAGACTGTTCACGAAAAGCACTTCAGATATTCAGTTAATGAGCTTTTCTCACCAAGAAGACGCTCTAGAACACAAAGAATAGCACAACGAAAATCACGCAAGCACAGACAATGTGTTTACGCAACACGATTCGGAATCGCAATGTTGCTACGCAACTGCCCGCCTGATGACGTAGGATATTTCATTGTTGACAAATTCCGTTGGTATCCAACCTAAAGAGCGACGACCTGTTCTGACAGTACAATAGTATCGTACAAACCATACAAAATAAGTTACTGCAAACTTCATTCTCAGTATTATTATTTTCCCCTTAAGTAAAATTTATTAATCATCTCTCTTTGAAAAGCCTCGAAATGAAGATGATGATGTGATATAAGCTGCTATAAACGAGGACAGCTGCAACCACATCTGCGAAGAATTGGGGTAATAAGTTTTTCTTAATGCCACTTAGGCCGCCCGCGGTGGCCGAGCGCTTCTAGGCGCATCAGTCCGGAATCGTGTGACTGCTACGGTAGCAGGTTCGAATCCTGTCTCGGGCATGGATGTGTGTGATGTCCTTAGGTTTGTTAGGTTTATGTAGTTCTAAGTTCTAGGGGACATATGCTCTTAGATGTTAAGTCCCATAGTGCTCAGAGCCATTTGAACCATTTGAACCAATGGCACGTAGTCCACTATCGCTATAGTTTTATTTTTCGCTGACTACAAGACGTCTTTTTGGCTTACCTTAGTGTTACAGTAGATCATTTTGTAATGAGCTGTGTAGTGATGGTGGGGGTTACTTATGAAAATGCACAAATCTGAAACATCCGCTTCTTTTGAAGTTTTGATAATACTTAATTTCTAGTTCGATGAAATAAATTTGCTCAGACATTTGCCACAACATTTTTACATTTGTTGGCCGACGCACTTAGTGCATCTGGGGTTCGTTGCGGTGTGTAGATGCTTCTTATAGATCTTGAAAAGAATCAGTATAATGTCCGAATCATTCGGGCGTCAAAAGAGACTAAGAAAAGGATGTAATGGTTTGAAGTGCCACTGTAGTTCTCAATGACGACAGTTTCAGGACAATGGAGGAGGTTCTAAGAACAAATACAAGTAGGGTGTGAAGTTCCGGTTCAAAACAGTTTCAAAATTCGTATGCGGTAGTAAATACTGGGTCCCGAATGCGAATTACCCTCTATAGTAAAGACCATGTACACACAAAGACGATTGAAAGTTTAGAAAGTGAAACATTGTGTAGTGGTATCAAGTGAGAGCATCTGCCGCTGTTGTCACCACCGTATGGCGGTTGCGTAGGTTAACCACTGCTGCCATGTTGGTGGTATTAGGAAGGAGTAGGCTCTGCACCAGGGCTGAGTACCACTTGCTCACCTCCATACAGTACAAAAATTTCACTTATTTATTTGTAAATAATAAGTTTGAAAACCAAATCTGTTTTCTAACCTTTGGCTTCAAACATGGTTCAAATGGCCCTAGGCACTATGGGACTTAACACGTGAGATCATCAGTCCACCAGACTTAGAACTACTTAAACCTAACTAATCTAAGGACATCACAGAAATGCATGCTTGAGGCAGGATTCAAAACTACGACCGTAGCAGCAGCGTGGTTCCGGACTCAAGAGCCTAGAACCGCTCGGCCACAGCTGCCGGCTACGCTTTGGCCATTTGCCACATAGATATTAACAGTACATTAGTTTGGAATCCAGAGTCACATGCTACTTGCCTTTTGTACTACGCTGCTTTGAGACATCAAAAATTTTGTGATTTGTGAGTCTTGATTACATTACTATACAACATTACACTTCGCAGCACTATACTACATTAGCACCACACTAGATTAGATTACTCTAACCGGTCACACAACAAGCTAGATTTTTCATTTGTCTTGATAGCAACCCCTGGCAGACTGAGGCACAGCTCAGGTTTCATAGGGACCTGGCTACTGCCACCCAAGTTGTATAGATTGGGAGGTGACTGCCAGGGAATCCTCCTCGAGGCTCATCTCCGCTCTCCTTGTGAAAGGTTGCTTTAGGTGGATGTTCTGCTATGGTGCAACTTGTTCTTCTCCACATTTGGTCTTTTCCTAGTTGTCTCTAGCCAATGTATGCTTGCAGTCCATATGCTAATACATACATCAAAAAAAGTATTGCATCACCCCGGTTCCCAGAAATCCTGAAAATAGACGTTGACTGTGGATTCCGTATCACACATATAGCCCCTTTGACCGTTCAGATATTTCACTAAACGTGCCTAAAGGTGTAAACAGCCATGCATGAGCTGCTCCCATTAGACGAAGGGTGTCCGATAGCCGATCAGATCCAGTCACTCCGCCAGGATGGAGGTACACGGCTCATGCAGTCTGTAGTT
The DNA here is from genome assembly GCF_023898315.1 of Schistocerca nitens. Classification (NCBI taxonomy): domain Eukaryota; kingdom Metazoa; phylum Arthropoda; class Insecta; order Orthoptera; family Acrididae; genus Schistocerca; species Schistocerca nitens. Next base: position 192,735,321 of record NC_064620.1, on the reverse strand, counting down.
CCAACGTGCCTTGACAGTCAATACCGCAGTTTGATCGCGTCCGCATTCTTACTTTGTGCCAGGAAGTGCTGTCAACAAGGGAAGTGTCCAGGCGTGTCGGAGTGAAGCAACATGATTTTGTTCAGACATGCAGGAGATACAGAGGGACGGGAGCTGTCGATGATATGCGTCGCTCAGGCCGAGCAAGGGCTACTACTGCAGTGGACGACCGCTACCTAAGGATTATGGCTCGGGGGAACCCTGACAGCAACGCCACTATGTTAAATAATGCTTTTCGTGCTGCCACAGGACGTCGTGTTACAACTCAAACTGTGCGCAATAGGCTACATGATGCACAACTTCACTCACGACGACCAACGCGAGGTTAATGTTTGCAACCACGACACCATGCAGCGTGGTACACATGGGCCCAACAACATGCCGAATAGACCGCTCAAGACTGGCATCATGTTCTCTTCACGGATGTGTGTCGCATATACCTTCAACCTGAGAATCGTCGGAGTCATGTTTGGAGGCAACCCGGTCAGGCAGAACTCCTTAGACACATTGTCCACTGACTACAGAAACGTGGAGGTTCCCTGCTGTTTTGAGGTGGATTATGTGGGGCCGACGTACGCTGTTAATGGTCATGGAAGGCGATGTAACGGCTGTACGATACGTGAATGCCTTCCTCCGACTGATAGTGCAACCATAATTATGGGCAGCATATTTCCAAGGCATTCGTCTTCATGGACGACAAGTAGCGCATCCTTCGTGCAAATCTTGTGAATGACATCCTTCAGAATAACGAAATCGCTTGACTAGAGTGGACAGCATGTTCTCCAGACATGAACCCTACCAAACATACCTGGGATAGACTAAAATGGGCTGTTTATGGATGACGTGATCCATCACCACTCTTAGGGATCTACGGCAATTTGCCGTTGAGGAGTGCGACAACCTGAATCAACAGTGCGTTGATGAACTTGTGGATACTATGCCACGACGAATACAGGCATGCATCAATGGAAGTGGATATGCTACTGCGTATTAGAGGTACCGGTCTATACAAAAGTCTGGACCACCACCTCTGGACGTCTCGCTATACAGTGGTACAATATGCTATGCTTGGTTTTCATGAGAAATAAAAAGGAGGGAAATAATGTTATGATTATTTCTAATCCCATTTTCTGTAAAGGTTCGGAACTCTGGGAAACGAAGTGACGCAATTTTTTTTTATGTGTGTATTTTCGCTGTCAGCAAATTCCACTTGAGCCACACCTCTTCTTTCCTTATTATGTCATCGACTGTTCATAACCAAAGATGCTACTATCGTAGTCTGTAACGTTTTGTCTAGTGGCACAATCTCACAGGATGTGGTCAAGTCTGACAACTGCTCCGTATTCACAAGGGTCTGTGATATCTGATTGTATTTTCTGCTTTAAAGAAGGATATGGGCCATGTCCCGTCAGGTAGTGTGTAGGTTCCTTGGTCGGGAAGTATTACGACATGTGGGTCTTTTTTATATGTTAGGTTGGAAATGTTTAGTTCTCCTTCCAGTTTTTGCCTCGTCCCAGACATATTGCCATTTTCTATCGGTGTATGCCTTCATTTCCTTATCCGATGTGGCTCCTGTGCCCAGTATCTCCTATACTGTTCCATATTCTCCCTTTCTGAACCAATACAGTATACCTTACTTTCAGGTGGCTGTGTCCAGATTAGCAAGTCTAATATCACTAGGAGTGCCTCATTCGGTATTGGTCTCTACAAAACTCTAAGGCATAGAAGCACGCCTCCCTGTGCTTTCCGTAGAGTGTGGGTGTCCTTAACTTTCTGGCTGTACGAGCCCAGACACTCAACCTGTACCTCACAACAGTGTTAGTATTCCGTTTTGGTACGTTTTTACTGCACTTAGATTCATAGGAAAATTTCTTTGGCCAGTTGTACTTATTTTGTGCAGCATTTTAATGTCTCTCGGGCGGACGATATCTACATCTGTATGAAAATCAAGCTTTTTTCCATGTTTAAACCAAGGTACCTGTATATTACTTTTCTCTACGTGAGTTGATCATTTATTCTCACTGTGGGGTCCATCGACTTTAACGATATTCCTAGTCCAGAGATGCCCCTTCACCAAAGACTTTGCTGATATCATCTTCCGTCAGTGCTATTGAAGAAGCTGTCCGACCGCTATCAGAGGATTCAGCAGATGAAATCAGACGTGACAGCTGCCGAATAATTAGGAAACACAGTCCACAAATAAGTAATGTTTCCAAGGAAGAGAGATTTGCGGTATAAAAGCTGCACGAGGATGCTGACCCAGTCGTGCTGCGTGCTGATAAAGGTAATGCCACCGTCCCTTTGCTTCAGGAGGTCCACAACAAAAATATATGTGGTCAACCTAGTTCTGGTGAATACCGGAAACTTAACAAAGATCCTACCAACGAGATGACAATATGAGGTACATAAAGAGCACTATTGGTTCTCCAACGCGTTTTTCTGCCAAATGTTTAGCACCCTTTTTAAAACCAATGGTAAGAAAATGTAGACATCACATATGTAATTCTGTGAATTTAATTCCATGGATTTAATACTATGCGTTAAATTCAGAGACATAGCAATGTCATGCAATATAGTACGGATGTGCTCGATTGTTTTGACGTGGTAACATTATATATTAAAGTACAATTAAAGGACTCTTTATCTTTTATCGGCCAACATTTTGATAAGAACATCACGACCTTGCTTGATCATGTGCTTTTGTCATCTTATTTTCAGTTTAATGGTGAATTTTACTAGCAGATTGATGGAGTTGCCGCACGAGATGGATTAATTGCATCGATTTCTTGAGCATCTGAGTTCTAGCTATGCTAGTATTATATTTACAATGGAAATAGGAAAAGATGGCTGTCACCCCTATTTCGATGTTTTCGTTCGCCCTAAAGTTGATGGCACATTAGGTCATGCGTATATCGTAAACCAAAACATACAAATCAATATCTACACGCCAGTAGATGCCATCGCCATTCACGGAACATAGGTGTCTTTAAGATCTTAGTGCGTACGCGTAGATAAATTGTACGAAGAGATCACATACCTCAAGAGCTTTTATAAAACGAATGGATTTTCTCCGTAACATATTCGTAGAGCATTCAATGCGAAACCTACAATGCAGGTATGTGATGGGAATCGTTGTTGTTGTTGTTGTGGTCTTCAGTCCAGAGACTGGTTTGATGCAGCTCTCCATGCTACTCAATCCTGTGCAAGCTTCTTCATATCCCAGTACTTACTGCAATCTACATCCTTCTGAATCTGCTTAGTCTATTCATCTCTTGCTCTCCCTCGACAATTTTTACCCTCCACGCTGTCCTCCAATGCTAAATTTGTGATCCCTTGATGCCTCAGAACATGTCCTACCAACCGGTCCCTTCCTCTACTCAAGTTATGCCACAAACTCCTCTTCTCCCCAATCCTATTCAATATCTCATCATTAGTTATGTGATCTACCCATCTAATCTTCAGCATTCTTCTGCAGCACCACATATCGAAAGTTACTATTCTCTTTTTTCAAACAATTTATCGTCCATGTTTCACTTCCATACATGGCTACACTGCATACAAATTCTTTCAGAAACGACCTTCTGATACTTGAATCTATACTCGATGTTAACAAATTTCTCTTCCTCAGAAACGCTTTCCTTGCCATTGCCAGTCTACATCTTATATCCTCTCTACTTCATTCATCATCAGTTATTTTGCTCCCCGAATAGCAAAACCCCTTTACTACTTTAAGTGTCTCATTTCCTAATCTAATTCCCTCAGCATCACTCGACTTATTTCGACTACATTCCATTATCCTCGTTTTACTTTTGTTGATGTTCATCTTATATCCTCCATTCAAGACGCTATCCATTCCGTTCAACTGCTCTTCCAAGTCCTTTGCTGTCTGTGACAGAATTACAATGTCATCGGCGAACCTCAAAGTTTTTATGTCTTCTCCATGGATTTTAATACCTTTTGTTTCCTTTACTGCTTCCTCAGTATACAGATTGAATAACATCGGGGAGAGGCTACAACCCTGTCTTACTCCCTCCCCAACCACTGCTTCCCTTTCATGCCCCTCGACTCTTATAACTGACATCTGGTTTCTATACAAATTGTAAATAGCCTTTTATTCCCTGTATTTTACCCATGCCATCTTTAGAATTTGAAAGAGAGTGTTCCAGTCAACATTGTCAAAAGCTTTCTCTACGTTTTCAAATGGTAGAAACGTAGGTTTGCTTTTCCTTTATTTATTTTCTAAGATAAGTCATTAGGTCAGTATTGCCTCACGTGTTCCAACATTTCTACGGAATCCAAACTGATTTTCCCCGAGGTCGGCTTCTACCAGTTTAAGTCCTAGGGCCTTCAATATGTGTCACAATTTTTCGAATGTTTCTAGAGTCCCAAAACGACGTCCTTTTAAGAAATTTTAAGTTTCGCTAACAGAAAATGAATGACAAGGTCTCAGATCAGGTGAAGAGGATGCCTGTGGGACAACAGGAATGTCTTTTGTGGTGAAAAGATCCGTGATGGAAATGGCTGTGTTAAATGGGACGCTATCACAATTCAGCGTCCATTTGTCTGCATGTCCAGTCGGTCTCACTCGATTTAATCTTCTCCTGAGAGTTTTAAGGACATCCTCGTATAGCACAAGGTTGACAGTTTCTCCTGAAGGAACAAATTCATTGTGCATGATATCCCTACAGTCAAAAAAGTAAATACGAGCTGTTTTGATCTCTGATTTTTACTCATTCGAGCTTCTTTTGGTGGAGAAGATATCTCAGTATGCCACTCCTCACTTTGCACCATTGCCACAGGATCATATTCAATAATCATTGATTCATCACCGATGATCAAACTACTGAAACACTCGCAGTTAATGGCAGTCTTCTTAAGAAGACCAACACAAGTGTTTGTTCAACTGTTGTTCTTCTCAATTGTGAGATTTCTCAGCACGATTTTGGCACAAACCTTCTACATGGGCAAATCTTCAGTCAGATGTTTGATTTAAGGTGAAAGTTGTCAATTTTGACAATTCACCCATTATCTTTATTGTTAAATGTCCGTCTGGTCTCGAAAGACCATGCACACGTTCGAGGTTCTTGTCGGTTTATGACTTTGATGGCCTCCCTGAGCGAGATTCATTTTCACCGTGCTATCAGCCTTCCAAAAATGATTTGTGCCAGCGACAAATTCGTGCTCTTGACAAGGAATTTTTCCCATAGGCCTGTTTCAACTTTTGAATGGTCACAACCATTGATTACCCAAGTTTAACAATAAACGTGACTGAATAACGTCGTTGTAAATTCGGCTGTTCCATTATAGTAAGCACAAAACGAAACCTCAACTTCACTGATGGGGGCTCCCAAAAATCACGTGATTGATGTAAAGAGCTGAAAACTCAGACTGTCAGAAAGGGACGATCACGCCAGTGTACATAGCACTGCCATATCGTTCGAGTGCTGTTTGAGACATTACTTTTTTCTCACCACACATATATGGAATCTGGTAGAATAATTCCTTAAAAACAATAATATAGTTTTCAAAGTGTCAGCGTGCGAACCTTTCAAAGAAACATCATCGATATGGGCTTTTGGAGGTGAAGGCCGACTCCTCTACCCTTGATGACTTCACGACACAATACTTTACACTATGGCTAGACCAATCAACTCCTAATTGGACTGTTGATCACTGGAAAAATTATGCCTGGTCGTCATCAGAGGACTGTTCCAGCTGGTGGAAGCTCTGTGATGGTGTGGGATGTGTGCAGTGGCAGTGATATGGAACCTCTGATACGACTCTGAGAGATGACAAGTGCATAAGCAATACTTCATTTGGCCACCAAACTCCCCAGGCATGAAAATTACTGAATATATCTGGGATGCTTTGCAACAAGCTGTTCAGAAGAGATCTCCACCTCTCATACTCTTACGGATTTATGGACAGTCGTGCATAATTCATAGTGTCAATTCCATGCAGCACTACTTCAGACATTAGCCGAATCCATACCACATCGTGTTGCACCACTTCTGCGTGCTCGCGGGGCCCTACGCTATATTCCACAGTTGTACTAGTTTCTTTGGCTCTTCAGCGCATAATCCACACGTAATCCATTCACTTTAAAATATTTATGAATGTAGTCACAGTTTACATCACCACAGATTATCAATAAACTCATAATATGAACATGTACATCACTTTGTAAACAATAATTAGTGCTATATGCGGAGTGAATGAAGAGATAACCATCACTCTATTTACATACCTGTCATGGGGATTTTCAAATATCACTTTTATTTCTCACATCCCACAATCAGACCACAATTATTGTCTTCATTACCAGTTTTACTACAGTTATCTAATTTTTTATGCCTGTAAATTTTTTATTGATAGACAAAACTTCTTCAAAATTCTGTGCTAGACTTGTGGCTCATAGTAAAATCCATTTATCGACACTAAGTAGAAAAAGAGAGCTAGCGGTGCAGCGAAAATTAATCGCAAGCGCTGATAACAGCAAGGGAAATCATGTTCATCATGCAACAACACACACACTAAAGAACTTTGTGTCCTTGGATGCACTGAAAACATTGAAGAATTGTGTCGCAGTACACTAAATAAATAGCTTTTCACTAATTCGCCTACCACTTCAGCGCAGATACTCCAACTCCATATTTCTTGTGAAGTCCAAAGACCTCATTGGAAAATGATGTAATAGGACTGTGTGAACACTATACTCAGTCACAACAGGCAACTCTTCCCTCATGCTTTAACATACCATCATTATATTTAAAACTCACTACACCACAGCCCAAGGCCATCACTTCTTTGAATTTAAACTAAAAATCAGCCCCTACAATCGTATCACTATCCAAATTCCACACAGTTACTAAATTCGGATGAAGCTATAACCTTGACAAAGAAAATCAATACCGACTTGTCCCTACATCTCTGCTCCTTTTCTGTTAATCATCCCTTTCACTTGAGTCCACTGTAAAGAAGGAATAGTTCATAAAGCTACAACTTCAGATCTGCGAAATGCTGACTCACTCACCCCAGACGACCGGCTTCCAACACCTGGAACACAAGGTGTAATAAATTTGAAACGCTGGACTCTGCAGAGAATTGAGATTGTCCTGTCTATCACTTATCAATAGGTAACTCAAGCATACAAAAGTAAATATATTCCATTTCTCGTAGGCATTTTTCAATCTGCTTTCAGCTCTCAAATCACCTGCGCACTTCAGTTTTCAATTATGTGACTATGGGGCTATGGGCTATCCACAAGAACATTTTTCTGTGGATAAGCTGAGCGTACTTCTACAAAATAGGAACTTTAGTTCCTATCTTATCAATGGCAGTGACTACCATTCCCTTCATTATCTTGATTTGACGTAAGAGTCTTCTAATCCAATCACTATTACCACTCCTAAAATTGTTGCTTTCATTGCAATCACATAATTCCTCTGATGCTTCCACTTTCCGTTCCCATATCTATCACAAAATGTGTCTCATTGCTGCTGATCATTATTCCAATTCCTCTGTGGCCTCAGACTAGGATAACAAAACTTACTGTTGCTTCTACCACAACCATTCTCTTCAGCATTGTCATATTCTAATTCTTGGAGGAAAATCTCAAAACCCACTATCTACCCTTTCACCTGACCAGGATTAATAATGTGGATCAACTTGGGAGTAAATTTTACACGTCAATTATAATTCACTTCAGTAGATTTGTAAGTATTGTTAAAAATTAATTTTTCCACACCATGCATTCAAAGAATGAAGCAGGATTTATAAAACGAGTATTATTAATATTTTTCACAAACAAGTATGCCAATGATTATGTCTTGCGCTGCTTCAGACCAATCTTCTAACAGGAATATCTCATAAAACTCGTCATATGGTTCACAGTTTCTAGTCAACCTCAGTATTCACGTACTAAGGTCACCCACGAAACAGCCACTTACAAATTCAGTTCTGTGATAGGCTAGCCATGTGGAAGGAAAGCATGAGGATAAGTACTATTTAATATGATTATAAAAACCTGATATTTTAGAACAGGCAACAGATGGATATATTGAAGACAGTGCTTCATTTCACAGTTTCCAGCATCATGATTAAAGTGACCATGGTGGTGAAGAATTCTCCTCCTTTCATAACGACCTACAGGATCTCATTCATCTTCAAGAACAAAATATAAATCACTATTACCTGGCACATGACCTTTGCTGTAACAATGACCCCAACATTTTTTCAGTTTTGAAAACTCTCTCATTCGAGTACTAACCTAATTCTTTATTCTCCTGTTACACTCGACTTGATGTTCTCCGAAACTCCAAACGACTGGACAGTTGCTTGGACAATAGATTGATTCCAAACCAAACTGGCAACCTCACATTAATCATGCCTTCGAAAGATATCAAAGCTGTCCTACCTCATCCAGAAATTGTTTGGTCCAGGTGGAAATAAATATCATAGCACAGCTTAATTTCCCCTTTTCAGCTTCACACACATATGAGCTGTTGTTATGTGATCACCGATGTCATATCTGTGACGTAATACTGATTCTGAAACAGCTGCTACGAATAATTATAAGGTTATTCCAAGGGAAAAATGCAGTCCGTTGTTCACCAAGACAAAAATAGTGATGATGATAAAACTTTATCTCTTCTCATCATTGATATTCGCCGAAAACAACATAGCAGATTTTGACACCAGAGGGAACACACTCTATCATGATACCAGAAACAAATGAATATTGAAATACCTAGAATTTTGTTGTTGTTGTTGTTGTGATCTTCAGTCCTAGGAATAGTTTGATGCAGCTCTCCATGCTACTCTATCCTGTGCAAACTTCTTCATCTCCCAGTGCCTACTGCAACCTACATCCTTCTGAATGTGTTTAGTGTATTCATCTCTTTGTCTCCCTCTACGACTTTTGCCCTCCACGCTGCCCTCCAATACTAAATTGGTGAGCCCTTGATGCCTCAGAACATGTCCTACCAAAGGATCTCTTCTTCTAGTCAAGTTGTGCCACAAACTTCTCTTCTTCCTAATCCTATTCAATAACGTCTCATTAGTTATGTGATCTACCCATCTAATCTTCAGCATTCTTCTGCAGCACCACATTTCGAAAGCTTCTGTTCTCTTCTTGTTCAAACAATTTATCGTCCATGTTTCATTTCCATACATGGCTACACTCCATACAAATACTTTCAGAAGCGACTTCCTGACACTTAAGTCTATACTTGATGTTAACAAATTTCTCTTCTTCAGAAACACTTTCCTCTCCATTGCCAGTCTACATTTTATATCCTCTCTACTTTGACCATCATCAGTTACTTTGCTCCCCAAATAGAAAAACTCTTTTACTACTTTGTCTCATGCCCTAGTCTAATACCCTCAGCATCACCCGACTTAATTCGAGTACATTCCATTATCCTCGTTTTGCTTTTGTTGATGTTCATCTTATTCCCTCCGTTCATGACAGTGTCCATTCCATTGAACTGCTCTTCCAAGCCCTTTGCTGTCTCTGACAGAATTACAATGTTATCGGCAAACCCCAAAGTTTTTATTTCTTCTCCATGGATTTTAATGCCTACTCCGAATTTTTCTTTTGTTTCCTTCACTGCTTGCTCAATATACAGATTGAATAACATCGTGGATAGGCTACAACCCTGTCTCACTCCCCTCCCAACCACTGCTTCCCTTCCATGCCCCTCTACTCTTATAACTGCCCTCTGCTTTATGTACAAATTGTAAATAGCCTTTCGCTCCCTGTATTTTACCCCTGACAACTTCAGAATCTGAAAGAGAGTATTCCAGTCAACATTGTCAAAAGCTTTCTCTACGTCTACAAATGCTAGAAACGTAGGTTTGCCTTTCCTTAATGTAGCCTCTAAGATAAGTAGTAGGGTCAGTATCGCCTCGCGTTTTCCAATATTTTTACGGAATCCAAACTGAACTTCCCCGAGGTCGCTTCTAACAGTTGCTCCATTCTTCTGTAAATCATTGGCGTTAGTATTTTGCAGCATTGACTTATTAAACTGATTGTTCGGTAATTTTCACATCTGTCAGCACCTGCTTTCTTTCTGACTGGAATATTTATTTTCTTCTTGAAGTCTGAGGGTATTTAGCCTGTCTCATACATCTTGCTCACCAGATGGTAGAGTTTTGTCAGGACTGGCTCTCCCAAGGTCGTCAGTAGTTTTAATGGAATGTTGTCTACTACCGGGGCCTTGTTTCAGATCAGATCTTTCAGTGCTCTGTCAAACTCTTCATGTAGTATTTCATCTTAATCTACATCCTCTTCCATTTCCATAATATTGTCCTCAAGTACATTGCCCTTGTATAGAACCTCTATACACTCCTTCCACCTTTCTGCTTTCCCTTCTTTGCTTAGAATTGGGTTGCCATCTGAGCTCTTGATATTCATACAAGTGGCTCTCTTTTCTCCAAAGGTCTCTTTAATTTTCCTGTAGGCAGTATCTATCTTACCCCTAGTGAGATAAGTCTCTGCATCCTTACATTTGTCCTCTAGCCATCCATGCTTAGCCATTTTGCACTTCCTGTCGATCTCACTTTTGAGACGTTTGTATTCCTTTCTGCCTGCATCATTTACTGCATTTTTATATTTCCTCCTTTCATCAATTAAATTCTATATTTCTTCTGTTACCCAAGGATTTCTACTAGCCATCGTCCTTTTACCTACTTTATCCTCTCTTGCCTTCACTACTTCGTCTCTCAAAGCTACCAATTCTTCTTCTACTGTATTTCTTTCCCCAATTCCTGTCAATTGTTCCCTTATGCTTTGCCCGAAACCCTGTACAACCTTCGGTTTAGTCATTTTATCCATGTCCCATCTCCTTAAATTCCCAAATTTTTGCGGTTTCATCGTTTTTAATCCACAGGTAATAAATAATAGATTGTGGTCGGAGTGCACATCTGCCTCTGGAAATGTCTTACAATTTAAAACCTGGTTCCTAAATCTCTGTCTTACCATTATATAATCCATCTGAATCCTGTCAGTATCTCCAGGCGTCTTCCATGTATACTACCTTCTTTTATGATTCTTGAACCAAGTGTTAGCTATGATATTCCTAGATTAGACTCACAAAAATAGATAACTTTCGCAATGTAAATTGTTTGAACGCTTTTAATAAACTGACATACTGTCCAATCAATACATCTTTCAACAATTTTAGAAGTAGGTTGTATAAGCAAGTTCTATAACTTGTTAATAATCAATCCATTCTACAGTTCAAGAGAGTTTTCGAGAGTAGTAGAGTACAAACTCAGTTTTAGGATTATGATTACAGTTCTGAACAACTGGTTAATATAGGATAAATCATTTGTATGTGCAAAGTGAACAGTAATTTTGTAGTGATTACTACTGGACTCTCTTCTACAGAAACCACCCTTATTGTTTTTCACAGCAGAGAGGCTCTCTGCAGCTCTTACCTTAATCGAGTGGTAAGTGCACTAAATTTCCACGAAATGTCTTCCATAGTGAAATCAAACTTCTGCACTAAATTGTGAATTCGCCTTTGTAGTAGAATAGCACTACCTCATTTTGCAGAATACCACAAGTAGTACTAGATTCAGAAATTGTATCAAATTAAACACATCAGTGCAAACATTAAATCTTTGAAGGAATGATATACTAAAAGTTACATTATCGCTCCACAAACATTAATTATTCATTGGAATAACTGCGTTGATGATCACAGAAGCACAAACAGCCCTAGCTGACAGCCTCTTTCCACAATCCACCACTTGCCCACTCCAGATATATAATTTTTTAAAGTCCAGATTCTTACTAATAGTAATTAAACAAATAATTTAAATATGAATTGTTCTACATTCCATTGTACTCGACATGCTCTAACAATACACAAACGACTTATGACTCAAACTTCTTCATAATCTCACCCTGTTCAAAAACAGGTCAGTGTAGAGGAGACAGTTTGAAGAAAACTTTAATTTTCAAACACTAATTTATTAAGCAAACTCATGTCCTTTTTGCTCTATAATGACATCATTTTTGTAGAGTACCAACCTTACTCCAAATATGACTCCCTCTAATAGCATCTGAACTATTGACTCCTATGTAGCAGGTAGAAAAAACACAACTCTAAACAATATAGCAAATCCTGTTCTAATGAAGAAGCAAAAATATTATGAACCGTAAATCCCAAACAGCTGTGTACACGAATTAAAAATAAAAATTGTTACATGTGACAAGAGTAAAGACTTCAAAAACAAAACAAAAAAAACAGTATCCTGTATGCTGCAATATACGTCAAAAAGGTAAAAGAGAAACTTTCCCATCAGCACAAGGAGAACAGTGATCTCTGTACTGAACTGACCCGGCCTATCCCTCGTCGCTATCCATCAGGACGGGTGAGAGAAATGGCGAAGGAGCGGGCAGATTCAAATCCGAACTTGCAGTGAAACAGTCATAGCACTGGCACAGGTCCGACAAAGTTGAGCGCCGGCTGTCCAGGCCCTCCGGAGTATGTCGGCTAAGCAGCCCTCCCCCACCCGTACTCGTAGTCGCCACTCGTGCGCTTGGGTGTGGCAGCTGACGATAGATGTCCTGATGACGACCAGCGATGCCCTAGTCACTCGCCAGAGATAGACGATGACGGTGGCCAAATATTCAAATGTGTGTAAAATCTTATGGGACATAACTGCTGAGGTCATCAGTCCCTAACTTTACATACTACTAAATTATCATAAGGACAAACACATACACCCATGCCCGAGGGAGGACTCGAACCTCTGCCGGGACCAGCCGCACAGCCCATGACTGCAGCGCCTTTGACCACTCAGCTAATCCTGCACGGCCGGTGGCCAAGGACGTCTAGGTTGCTAGGAGACCGCGAGTGAGCATCTCTCGCAGCCAGGCTCTAGACATCTGGTAGACCATCGAATGAAGTAGCTCAGAGGGTGGAGATTGGCTGGGCACAAACTCCCCACATCATCGAAACTTCCCGCAAATCCCGCAGCCATCACGCCACAGACATGGTGTGCCTCGTTGCCAGGTTGCCAGTAGATTACCATCACCAAGGGTGGGTCGTGGTATCTCTGAAACACAAATGACATGCCTCTCTCCAGTTTAATAAGCAGACAGAATGGAGGCACTACTTCATGCTTTGAGTTCCTAGGCTCGATCACTTATAACCATACAACTACGCGTCCGACTACTATTATAGGGGGACGAGCATGTTCATTTCATGTTTCTTGCCTTTCAGCTTTTACTAGCTCGCTGTGCCCCGAGTACGGGTTCCTACACCCAGTTAAATTTGCAACGCGTCAGTTTCTCGGTAGTGCGCAAGTGTCTCTTATAAAACATCACCTCACTCTTGGTCATACTATGATGCGGCATTGAAGTTCGACGTGACTCGCCCGTCCAAGTCCAACAGCTTACTCTGTTAGTACTTCGGGCAGGCTTGCCTCTACTGCGTAGCCGCGACTGGGAATAACACGTTTAAGATAATCGCAACTCGCGCATCTAAATTTTTGGTGAGCAGCACACATCCCCTCTTTCGAAAGATTCGTCCAGAATCTTCCAGGACCGAGCCTTCCACTCCTGAGGTGTCCCACATGGGTCCTTCCTTATCCATTTACACCATGAACTGACTCTTAATAGGAGGTTTCCAGGACCTTACTACAATACAAAACTGAATGTAAAGTTTATACCACCTAATACACAACTTCTACTTCCATCAATCGTTCCCACGGCCATTGCCTGCTAAACACACGTCTGGCAACAGGTGTCTCCGCTGATCTGTAGGTTGTGCCCTGCTGCAATTATTGAATAAATAAAATATGCAAATACCTAGTTAAGACACGACATCTTGGTTGCTGAAAATCATCTATGTAATCATGATTTGACGATTTTCTTGAATGGTTTTGATATAATTTAACATCCGCTCCACTGAGATCTTCCCCTGCTGTGAATCGATAAATCTGTGTAATGAATGTGTAAGTACAGGGTTGAGGGTGGCATTAAGGTGCTCTAAATTGTGGAAGTGTAACACCCTTAATGGCATTCTGGCCAATGCAGTGAATTCCGCGTTAGTGTAATGACAGTCATACAAGTGAGTGTTCACCCAAGACAGAAACCCTTCCCAAGATGAAAGCCATAGAACCTCACTCTCCATAGAAATCACCGCATTCTGATAATGACCAAGTCCATCATTTAATTTCGGAACATCTCCTAATCTGTTATCGCGAACAACGTTTTTATTAATTTATCTCCCGCATTTAACCAAGTTCACTTCCTACAAACAACAGGTTGTGGCCAATATATACAAGCCGTGATAAGTGTGCTCTTAATTTACTGTGATTATGATACTCCTTCAGCACCTCCATGAAAAACGTCACTTCCCCGTGCCTCTGTATATCAGTCCGAAACAAAATCTTGGAGTCTCGGATATTCCTTTCTCTGATGTGTTGATTTCAATGTCCACTGATGTCTCATAAGGATGGCATCCGACTGCCTAGAGAATTACATACCTCAAACAAACATTTGAACGACAGCTAACCATTCTGCTCCACTCCAGATGATGTATGGGAAACTAAGGAGCATTCCCATCATCCAAGATGTCATAACGAAGTCGCCAACTGAGGAAAGGATTCCTCTATCTCCCCCGTCCTCCTTCCGAAACCAGTAACTAACGACAGATTCTAACAAGAACAACACTAACAAATACCTGAAAATAACCCTACAATAATAAAAAAAAACATATGTGTCAACGACATCAAAACAATAAATTCCCTGAAAACAACACAATGCAAAAAATATCCATAACACAAATATCAAGAATAAATCTAACACCAACGTAATATTTCAAATAATGTAGCAACAGTGACGTCACACCACAGGCATGCCTTGTGCTTTAAGCTGTCTAGACGGCTACGTTTCTCCTTTCCACCAGCTGCACGTAATCGTACCGGGTCGGTTAGAGCGTCCAAAGTATTCTTAAACTGTTTAACCAGACTGATGTGCAGGATAGACGTTGTACCTTTTGGTACGAAACTGTATCTTTCCGTTAACAGTTGAGATCATACCCACGACCTGGTACGGTTCGTGATATTTAGTCAAGAAATTATTTGTCTTTCTCTTTTGTATATAGGGGCTATTAATTAACACACGCTGCCCTCTATGATACTGCGGCAGCCTTCCAGTGCGCCTATTTCTCTGTTCCTGGCGTTCCAGAGCTTTTGTGTACGGCTTTTGCGAGTTTCTTCTCTTATTCATTGGTTCGCTATTCGCTAGAAATTTAGGACCCCAAAAAGTCAAATTGAGTGGGCATTTTCATCCCGTACCTCAAATAGTGACATGATAGTTCCCGTATGAACCTTTAAGTTGTTCGCGCAAACTACATATGCAAAATGGGTATCCCAGTCGTCGTGTCTGGCATTCAAGTAAAAGCTTAGCAGTTTAGAAATGGTCTTAGGCTCACGCTCCATCCTGCTTTTAGTTTGTGGGTAGAAAGGGGTCGTTCGTAACTTACGAATATGCAACACACGGCACAAAAGGTTGTAGGTACAGACTGAAGCCAAGTTCGTACCCCTGGTCTATAACTAAGGTATCAGGCACTCCAATCTTCAATGTCCAATTGTTAATAAATACTTGTGCTACAGTACTTGCCTATTGATCTGGAATTGCTATCATTACTAGATACAGTGAGAAACATTGATGATCGTAAGCACATACGTATTCTTTACAGGTGTACTGGCTATGGTTAGCAAATGTCTAGAACTAGCATTTAAAATGACTTCGACGACTCTGGTAACCTCTGTGAAGGGATTTTTTGGTGCAAAGAATCCACTCTCTGAGCACATGGTACACAGCTATTGACTTATTTCACCACGCCACTCTTCCTGTTCCCCGCCAAAACCATTTCGCAATACGCCTATCTGTTGATCGTATGTCGCCACGATCTGAAATAACATGCTCAGGAGCCTGTTGTAACACTTTCGTTTGGAATTGTGTACCGAATATCCTCATACATGGTAAATTGCAGTTCTGACTTAAAAGCGTAACTCTCTTTACTAACTGCCTGTGCTTGCTGCTATTCCAATATAATCTTGTCCAGAGTACTCAGCATCGCTATTTTGCGACTTAATTTGTCTGCATTTGCGTGGCCAACCTCGTAATCACACTCACTGAACTTGAGAAGCCAGGGTCTTATCCGAACTATGAAATGCATCACTAACTCAGCTATAGACCTATTTCACTGCTGACATCATTTGGGAAAAATATCTGAGAAGGTGATTTATCCTAGAATAGTATCTCACCTTAGCAATGAAAATATCCTCAGAAAATCACAGTTAGGGTTTTAAAAGTGGTGCTCTATTGAGTAAGCCATTTACATGTTAACTCGCCACGTTTTACAATGATTAAAATATGAAGTAGCATCGTTTGGTATTTCCTGAAACCTACTTAAGGCCACTGACTGAATGCATCACAATATACTCCTAGATAAATTGACATTTTGTAAGACTGATTGTACAGCCAACCAATAGATAATGTCATATCTAAACAAGTAAATGCAGAAAGTTGTACTTAATAATTCAAGAATTATAGTCCAGGGTCACGAATAACCAAGGATCAGACTTGGGTCTGCTATTGTTCCAAACATATTTAAACGATCTTTGGTCTAATATACAACAAACAGAATTAGTTTTGTGTGCATACGTCACCGGTGCTAAAATCAGTCCAAACATACATACAGAAACAGAACAAATGGTAAACAATATTTTTAAAAGTGTCATTGACTGGTTTTCTGCCGAGTTGTCTCGCAGTCAATATTAAAAAGACACAAATGTTTTCGTGGTATCGTTGACTGGTTTTCTGCGAATGGTCTCACCCCCAATTTTAAAAAGACACAGCATATTGAGTTCTGCGTATCTAGAGGTAGTACACCAATGATAACGGTATCACACCGAAAGGAAATCATGAATAGGGTGAAAACATCAAAATGCTTTTATGTTTATAGTGATGAGAATATAAACTGGAAAAAGCACATTTTGGAACTCCTTAAAAAGTTTAGTTCAGACACTTCTACAATTATAAATTTTGCAGACCTTGGGGAGAGACAATTCGGTAACTCGTCGTATTCTCCGTGTTTTCATTCAATAACGTCATATGGAATAATGTTCTGTGCCAAGTCTTCTTTAAAACAGAAACTCTTCATTGCTCAGAATACGTGCAGTAAGAATAATATGTGATTCTCACCCGTGATCACCTTTAGACATCTGTGTATGCAGTGGAGCATTGTGACTCCCTTTACACAGTTTATTTATTCGCTCCTGAAGACTTTTGTAAATATTTCACTGCACTTCAGAAGGAGCAACGATGTACGTAATTACAATGTCAGAAGGAAAAATGATATTCATTATTCCATGTTAAGGTTGCCGTTAGCACAAGAAGTGGTGCAGGATATTGCAATAAAAGTTTTTGATCACTTGCCTAGCAATACAAAATATCTGACAGAAAGCAAAGTAAAATTCGAAAACAAACTGAAAAGGTTTCTTGTTGGCACTTTCTTCTTCTCTGTACGAAAATTTCTATTGTAACTTGAAAACGATGATGGGTAAGCTTTACTATTCTACATATTTATATTTTATGGAAAAATATAATGTTATAAATGTTGAGCATATAGTCGTGTTTACGATGTGCACATAAAGTAACTCATTCCACATGACGATTTTTTGTACAAACTGACCCATGAACATGAAACTAACTAACAAATCCTTTCACGAAATCCATTACGAATTTTCGGTAGTAGTTGAACACTCCGACGAACGACTGCATCTATTCGTCCGTCCATGGTGCTGAAAAATTTTGAATTGCTTCTGTAAAAGGAAGATCAGTCTTTATACTACGCTCACAAATTGTGTGTCCCAGATTCTTAACTCGAGTTTGAGCAAAACGGTACTTGCCCATGCACGGCGTCCGACGTGCTGACTGTAGCATATGAAAAACTTTTTTTTGGTAAAACGGCTGAATAGACTATTGAGTCATCTAAATTGATCATATAGCCTTTAGGCTTTAACAATCTTAAAACTCCGTCTAACAACCGCTGGAAAGTAGCAGGTGAATTTTTTAAACCAAATGGCATCCCCATATATTGATAATGTCAACAGGGAGCGGTAAACGCTGTCTTTGGCCAATGTTCAAGTGCTACTTTTAATTGATTGTTACCGGTTTTGAGGTCCCCTGCGGTAAGTAACGACATTCATCCAAATTATCCTCGGATAATCCCGTAATATTAAAGATTTGATAAGCATCTATAATCACAGCAAGACATGTATTTCTTCCTCCCATCCAATGCTTTCTTAGGGATGATTACATTCTTTGTGCCTCAGGGACTGTCACTGGTTCCTTGATCCCATCTCGTAGTGGCTGTTCAATGATCTCTTCTGTTAATGGTTGTAAGTGTCCCGCTGTACGATATTGTTCGCTATAAACTGGAGTTCCACATTATAACTGTATATACGGCTGAGTTACTAGTGTTACTGTAACACCCAATCTGTATAAAAAGAGTCGCTAAACTTCAGTTATACTTTTTCCATGCTTGTCGGATTACTGTCCTACAAGTGACGCAGTTCATCGCTTAATGCTTGCTAACGGCTTCTACCGAAACTCCACCTATCGATGTCTTTTTCTATCGTTACACCTTCTGACAGATTACCTTCAGATGTGTCAAAGTTAGCTGTACTAACGGGAACCAAATATTAAAATCAACATTACTCAGTGCGCCATGCTTCTGCACACAATACAATGTGAAACATCAAACCGTCCATTACTTGAGTTCAACCACATATAACGTCCCAAAAGGTAAATCCGTACCCAATGCAACCCGCACTTTCATTCCCATACCTGCCGATATTTTATCCTGCTGATCAATCCTTAACGAACTCGACTGCGGTTTAGCTGGCATCATCTTCATGACACGTAAGCCTTGCGATGTCACTACGTTTGCAACTTTATTACCGAAGTGAAACAAAGTGGACTTTAAACTTAGTTTCCGTAATGGTAAACTTACGTACCGTTCTACCCAACGACGCAACATTTCTATCGACAACCCCATGTAGCTTACATCGTTGTGGTCCCGCCGCCCCCTGTTTACCATGCTCACACTGATACCGTGTTTCCTCGTATCTACAAGAAACCTCTGTTCCATACCACCCACTACAACCACTAAGCATCCTCCTGGCTGTGCACTAACTTATGTAGTGTTACGATCTATCAGGACTGCCTTCCGATGGTCAAAGTTTCCCCGTTTCTGTTTTACGGCTGTTTACCGCAATGATGCTTCCTGTTCATCCTCTGCCGTCATTCAGATAATCGGTAGCCCACTTTCCCACATGAGTAACGCTCTACTTGCTTCCAATATTTCGCCGACCGTTGTGGCAGAGCGGCTACAGCGGTTCTAGTCCAGAACAGCGCTGCTGCTACGGTCGCAGGTTTGAATCCTCCCTCGGGCATGGACGTGTGTGATGTCCATAGGTTAGTTAGGTTTAAGTAGTTCGAAGTCTAGGAGACTGATGACCTCAGATGTTACGTCCTATAGTGGTTAGAGCCATTTGAACCATTTTTCCACTATTTCTGTGTATGGCCCTTGCGCCCACACCTGTAGCACCTCACCTCAGAAGGGAAAAAACAGTGAGCTACCCACTATGTCATGAAAAATATATTTCCTCAAATTGCGCCACAGTCCTAAGAGCTGCAGCCTCCTGCGATATCACAATTTTGGCCTCTGCTTTGTGGAATGCACATATGATGAGCGTTAACTTCGCAAAACCTGTCTGAAAATATTTCCACTGACTTATCACAGGTCAAATTAATAGTATTGAGCTCCTCGCGAAAAATTAATATGGTATTTTGGTTTTTGTAACACTGGCGTACTCTAGCAGCCAACTGCTGAAACGACTGTGCTTTATTTTGGACCTCATGATATACCACATTCGAACTGGCCTGTCATGTTAAACGCAAATTTAATCACACGAAGTATTTCTTCGTCTGATTGACCTCTCAGTGCTGCAGTAGCTGTAACTTCATTAACCCATGGAAACCATGGGGGTGCACGGAGGGGAGCCGTAGTTTATGCCCACCTTTTGAAAGTATTGAAATCTACTCAGGTACTTTATATTTTAAAATTTTTTAAAAAACTATTTATTGTCTTTAATGCAGTCCTCGTCCAGATTCTATGATTGTTTTCGTTTTTTCGTTTAAGCTTAATCGGAAAATTTAAGTTTAAGGCGGGTGGTCATAAGGTCTCCCGCGCTTGGTAGCAGATGCGACTTCCCATAACGATCGTCTTACTCCACAAATAATAGCATTACCAGACCTTAGAACACATGGACATTATATTTCTCTGGATTGAAAACAACAATTATCTCAACAATGATTCATTTCCCATTGGTTCTTTATTGTTTCCTGTTCAGTGGAACTTAGTCCTGTGTTCGATAAAGCTGTGATTAAAATTATATTGAGAGCCACATATTGTAGGGGAAATTTCACAGATTTTGGAAGAATCTACAGATTCTCAAAATAAATTTTCCGCGCGGTCTGGGGCACTTTTTCCCGGTCCTTGCGGCATGACCAAAAGAACAGATACCATCTTAGTAAATATATAGTTAAGGCTCACCGGCCACTTGACCATCTTCTTCTTCTGTTCAGATGCACAAACAGTGCCCAAACTCTTACGGGAAACGGCAACGTGCCACGAGTAATGATTATAATGGGTGGGGGCACTACGAATGTAGTGCGTGACAATACTTTGAGCATGTGGGATTCTCGAGAGGCGTGCCAGAGATAAATCCCTGCAGTCGCACTATCCTCTGTGTCCCCGGTGGCTCAGGTGGATAGAGCGTATGTCATGTAAGCAAGAGATCCCAGGTGCGAGTCCCGGTCGGGGCACCAATTTTCATCTGTCCCTGTTAACCTATGTCAACGCCTGTAAGCAGCTAAGGGTTTTCATTTCATTGTAATTTCATTCTAACGAGCTGCATGGTGATCGATAGTATCTGTTCTTTCGGACATGTCCGAAAGAACAGATAACATCTTAGTATTTAGACAATCTTTGGTATTTCTGTGGAAAAGTATTTGCCTCTCATCAGTCTGATACGTTGTTATTTGCAGTGTGGTAGGCGAGGGACGTATTTGGTAGTGATGTGTTGACTTTCGATTGCATCTGTTAGATGATGAAAGATATACGGTGAATGACAGCAAAGATGAATAAGAGGTATATATTGAAAAGTGAAAAGAATATAAATTTTGAATAATTATATATGAAGGGCTTATTTCAATAGTGGTACAAATCCACTTTGCTCATTTTGACATACGGAGTCCTAAAGTTTAATGAGCGCTGAAAAATCTGCAGTTGAGATACCAGAAATATTCAAGCATATGGCTTAGAGCTAGAGATGATCCATTATTCTCCCTCCCTCTCTCTCTCTCTCTGGGAGAATGACCTCCACACTTGCCTGATTCACGCATTAAGATTTCAACTGATTAAGCTGTTATAGTTTCTTAGAAGTTCTTTTTAACTTTGTACCCTTTTAAAATTATTGTTCATATTGCACAGTGTGGTATACAACAGTTTGAATATAGTTTGGAAATTTTACTTAGGAATCTAGCTTAACTGCTACCTGCTTGCTGTTCGCTGCTGAGCTTTCGAGAATTCAGCAACAGTGTTGTCAAGATGCGAGGTAAGTGGATTCAAAAATGGTTCAAATGGCTCTGAGCGCTATGGGACTTAACATCTGCGGTTATCAGTCCCCAAGAACTTAGAACTACTTAAACCTAACTAACCTAAGGACACCACATAGATCCATGCCCAAGGCAGGTTTCGAACCTGCTTTCGTAGTGGTCACACGAGGTAAGTGGAAATTTTGATTAGGGGCTTATAAGTGTTTTATTTCGGACGGGCATTTGATTTAAAGAGAAGTTGTATTCAGGCCAGTTACAGTTCAGTTCAAATTTGGTTTTTTATTTATTTTTTATTTATTTATTTATTTTTGTCATATGTTAGAATATGAGCTTAAGGTGGATAACAGTTCATAAGGACATAGCTTTCCTAAAACTTAGATTTCTTCTATAGATTGGGAAGTAAAATAGGGCTAAATGTCATTAAAAAGTGTAGTGGGGATGTTATTTATTTATTCTGATGGATAACCAGCTGTAAAATGTCTATCAGTCGCTGCAACGAAATGAAAATCTTGGCAGAGTAGGGGAAAGCAACAGGCAAACCTGCTGTGGGTCCCTGGACACTCAGGAAATCATGGCAAGGAACAAGCTAGTAGAATGACCAGGACAGGCACTATGACTCGATTTATCGGACCGCAACCTGTCATCACGTAAGGTGACAGTACCACCAAAACTATGTAACTGAAACAGGAGGTGGAATGTTTATTGAACTACGAGGCAAAATCAAAAACTTGGCAAGTCAATGTTGCCGAACCATTCAATAGGAGTTCTATAATAATGAACTTGAACAGAAAACAGATCAAACTCGTCGTAGAACTTATAGCTGGACATGGAACTTCATAAAACATCTGCACCGGATGGATACAGAGCAAAAAGCCACTAATTGTGGACTATGTGATGAGGGAGATGAAACTCCACCACATCTTAACTTCCAATGCGAAACTCTGGCGGCCAAAAGACACAGAATAGTCGAGTCAGTAGAGCCAGAAGGAAACGTGTCTATTAAGGACATAGTAAAGAGTCTTCTGCTACTTCTTAATTGTACCGGTTTGCTTTACTAGAAATACTGGGATCGAAATACCAGAATAAACTCAGTTTCCGTGGTTGCACCTGTGGGCTAGGACCTTGTTGGTCTTATCTCTCTGAATTAGAAATATCAAACTGAAGGGTCTCCACATGAGCCTCTTCATTATTTTCCTTAACATTTAGCTTAATTTACCCATCTCTGGCACCTCAATTCTAGGCGCAAACTGCAAACTATTAAAAAAGACTGAGCAGCTGAGTGTGTCTGTAGTGGATACAAGGTATATTATCTTTATTTCACTTCACATTTTACTACGTTTACGGTAATTATCGTAGCCCCACACCCATATTCAATACATTTATGTGTACTATGTCAGTACATACATCCTTCCCTGCTCTGAGCTCAATCAATCAAGAGCATGAATGAGAGTGTGCAAAATAAATTGAAATGAACAGTTACCATTTCAGAAGCCTTCCGTTTGGCTAAATATATCGTCAGCTGCTTGTATTAGATGCCTAAACAGTAAAATTCCTGCAGACTGACGATCAGACATAGCACTCTATGTGGACGACATTCTCGTGGCAGTGAAGTCATGGGCTGTCCACAGTAAAGTGGTGCATCGGTTATTGAAAGTCTTTGAACAGGTGAGAGCGACTGTGAACTTAGACAAGTTACAATTCGGCAGAAAAGAAATACGATTCCAGGAACTCATCGTATCTGCAGATGAAATACAACCTAGTCCGGACAAGAATTGTGCGATTGTGGAATGCGAAACACCAACCAATAAAAAATAATTACACGGTTTTCTCAGACTATTTAATTTCTGTCAGCGCTTTGTGAATCTAAACTTGGTAGCCGTGCGGTCATTAGGCGCCTAGCCACGATTCGCTTGGCACCCCCATTGGAGGTTCGAGTCCTCCTTTGGGCATGGGTGTGTGTTGTGATTAGCGTAAGTGAGTGTAAGTTGGATTAAGTATTTCTAGGCCTAGGGACCAATGACCTCAGCAGTTTGGTCCCTTAGAAACGCACCACAAATTTCCAAATAAAAGAAAATCTAACTCTACCTCCAGACTACGTCTTCGTGTCCTGACGGGAAAATATACTCCATGGATCTGGTATCAGCAGGCAGACGACGATTTCACGAAACGTAAAGAGGCATTAGTCAAGGCACCGGTTCCAGCACACCCCGACCTGTAGCAAAACTTCTGTGCCATGACTGACAGTTAATTCTCTTTTTTGGGCGTCATTCTGTTCAAACCAGAGGACATCACCGATCCATCCTCTTAGAAAATGATTTCTTTCACAAACCGGGTGCTCACTCTCTGTGAAGGAAATTACACTCTCATGGAAATTGTGGCACTCGAAATTATCTGGGTGTTTATCAGATTCTAATATTACCATATTGGTCGAACGACAAGGGTATTTATCTACCACCGAGCTCTGCAATTTTTAAAGACCGCTAAGCCATCCCACAAGAGACTGGCGCGGTGGGCACTGTACCTCTAAGAATTCCGATTTAATGTGGCGTACATCCCCATAGATAAAAACATCATTGCAGACGCCTTCTCACGTGTACCTGTAGGATTAGTACGTGCAGAAAATGGCGGTGATGGAGACAAAAACTTCAGCTTCTTATATCTAAAAGGCGAAGCTGGGGAAAATGCTGTTACAACCTGCCTCAGGAACAATGCACACAAGCAGGACAGAGATGATATATTGATAGACGTTAAAGAAAAATGGGACGATCGCGTCAATGCGTCGAATCGTCATATCTGCTTAGTGAGAGACGGCATTCACTTTCAAATTCGTGGTCCAGACGACACACGGTGACAACTCTCAAGTCCAGGTGTGCTCATGGACAATTTAGTACGGTGCATACACTTGAGTTATGGGATTTTCGGTGCAAAGAAAGAGCTTGAAGGAACTCCATGAAACATTTTACTTTAACGAAATGCTTAGACGAATACGCCGTGTCATTTGAATACGCAATGCCAGCGAGACAAACTAGCCGCAGTGATGTACGCTGCACCCCTGCACCCAGTACTCCCCACAAAACTGTGTGGCATCGCCGCTGTTGACTTGTTCGGGCCACTAGTCCGTACTAGGTTAGGCCTTCCTTATGTACTGGAGGCTGTGGAACTAACGTGTAAGTTTGTTTCCTTTTCACAAAAGAGGATGGCAAATGGGAAACTTGTGGCGAAGGCTTTCGCTAACAATTTTTAACGAGATGTAGGACCGGGGAAGCGGGTAGTTTCAGAAAGTGGGTCGCAGTTTCGCTCGAAAGAGTGGTCACAAATTCTGAGGCGTCGCAAAGTAAATCCGTTATTCATTTCAGTGTGCCAACCGAGCTGTAATCCAGCGGAACACTTGATAAGGGAACTTGTAAGACTTACTGTCACAGCAATCACGAAACCTGGAACACCCACCTTAAATCGTTTCAGGTTATACTCAACAAACTTCCACCCACATCGATCATGCTACCCCAGATCTCGGTACTGAAACACAAGCCGAGTTGGCGACGCTTCGCTCTCAGCTCCAGGCTATGATGGCTTCGGTTACACATCTTGAGGCTGCAGTGAATGGGCACGGCTGTTGTGGGCCGGGAGTGGGGATACAGCGGACGTTCAGTGCTTCAGAGTCCTCTGATCGGTCTTCACTGGCGGCCAGCCCAGTCCGCTCGCACTGAGGTTGACCCCTCACCTGTCGTCGAGTGGGAGGTCACTCCAGGGCGCAGCAGGTGGCGAATGACTTCCCACGCGGCCGCACGTAAGGCTTCCCCGGTTTGTTTGACAAACAGGTTCCAGGTTCTGTCTGTGGCTGCCACTCTCACGGAGCCAGATGCTGTCGCCTGTCCTGTTCCAGAGAAAACCACTCGGCCTGCAAGATCCGGGCAATGAAAGAGGGTGGGATTATTGGTAGTTTGGAGCTCCAACGCTAGGCGCGTTATGGGGCCTCTTAGGGACCTGGCTGACAAGAAGGGTAAGAAAACCAATGTGCACTCCGTGTGCATACCGGGTGGAATCATTCCAGATGTGGAAAGGGTCCTCCCGGACGCCATGAAGAGCACAGGGTGTAGCCAACTGCATGTGTGTGCTCACATCGGTACCAATAATATGTGTCACTTTGGATCAGAACAGATTCGTTCTGGTTTCGATCGGCTAACAGAAGTGGTAGAGGCGGACAGCTTTGCTTGGAAGATGAAAGCAGAACTGACTAGTCGTAGCATAGTCGACAGGACCGATTGCGGACCTCTGGTACAGAGCCGAGTGGAGGGTCTGAATCAGAGGCTGAGACGGTTCTGCGACCGAGTAGGCTGCAGATTCCCCGACTTGCGCCAAATGTGGTTGGGTTTCTGGTTCCGCTAAATAGGTCACGTGTCCACTATAAACAGGAGGCAGCTACATGAGTAGCAGGGGCTGTGTGGCGTGGACTTGGCGGTTTTTTGGGTTAGAGGGCCTTGGGGAAACACAAGAAGGGCTTCAGCCACAAAAGGAGCAGGCTGAACACTGGAAGAGCGTAGATAAAGAACCATTGGTATAACAGTTGTAAATTGTCGTAGCTGTGTTGGAAACGTACCAGAGCTCCAGGCGATAATAGGAAGCACCGATGCTCAAATCGTTATAGGCACTGAAAGCTGTCTACATCCGGATATAAGCTCAGTCGAAATTTTTTTGAAAAACCTAAAGGTTTTCCGAAAGGATAGGCTAAACACGGTTGCCGGTGGCGTGTTTCTTGCTGTCAGAAGTTTAAATTGTCGCGAAATTGAAGTAGATTCTTTCTGTGAGTTAGAATGGCCAGAGGTCATTGTTGGCAAACGGATTAAAATAATAATTGCATCATTTTACCGACCTCCCAATTTAGATGTTACCGTTGCTGAAAGATTCAAACACGTACACGACTCATACGATAATAGTTGGTGGTGATTTTAATTTACTCTCGACATGTTGACGGAAATACATGTTTAATTCCGGAGGTACGCATAAAATATCATCCGAAATTGTGCTAAACGCATTTTTTGAAAATTATTTCGAGCGGTTACTTCAAGACACCACACGAATAGCAAACGGTTGTGAAAACACACTTTATCTCTTACCAACAAATAATCCTGAGCTAATAACGAGCATTAAAACCGATTCAGGGATTAGTGAACACAGTACTGTCGTTCCGAGATTGAATGTTGTAATCCTCAAATCACCCAAAAATAAGCGAAAAATATACCTATTCAAAAAAGCAGATAAAAATTCACTTGACGCCTTCCTGAGAGACAATCTCCACTGATTCCAAATTAATAACATAAGTATAGACCAGATGTGGCCTAAATTCAAAGAAATAGTATCGGCGGCAACTAAGAGATTTAGACCAAATAATTAACAAACGACGGAGCTAATCCTTCTTGGTACACAAAACGGATTATCACACTGTTGCAGAAACAAGGAAACAAATATGCAAAATTTAAACAGACGCATAATCCCCAAGATTGGCGACCTTTTACAGAAGCTCGAAATTTAGCGCAGACTTCAATGCGAGATGCCCATAACAGTGTCCACAACGACACGTTGCCCTGAAACCTGGCAGAAAATCCAAAGAGATTCTTGTCGTATGTGAAGTATGTTAACGATAAGAAATTATCAAAGCCTTCTCTGCGTGATAGCAATGGAGATACTATCGAAGACAGTGCTGCCAAAGTAGAGTTACTAAACACAGCCTCCCGACACGCCTTCACAAAAGTGAACGAAGTAAATGTTCCAGAATTCGAATCAAGAACAGCTGCCAACATGAGTAACGTAGAATTAAATATCCTCGGAGTAGTGAAGCAACCTAAATCACTTAATAAAGGCAACCCTTCGGACAAGGAAAGATCCGTACACAAAGAGTAGAAAGTTGCACAGGTCACAGCAATATTCAAGAAAGATAGCAGGAGTAATCCACCAAATTACGGGCCCATATCGTTAACGTCGATATGTCGCAGGATTTTAGACCATTTATTGTGTTCGAACATTATGAATTACCTCGAAGAAAACTGTCTATTGACACACAGTCAACATGGGTTTAGAAAACATCGTTCCTGAGAAACACAACTAGCTCTTTATTGATATGAAGTGATGAGTGCTATCTACAAGGGATTTCAGATCGATTCCGTATTTCTGGATTTCCGAAAGGATTTTGACACTACAACACAAGCGGCTCGTATTGAGATTTCGAGCATATGGAATATCGTCTCAGTTATGTGACTGGATTTGAGATTTCCTGACAGAGAGGTCACAGTTCGTAGCAACTGACGGAAAGTCATCGAGTAAAATAGAAGTAATTTCTGGCATTCCCGAAGGTAGTGATACAAGCCCTTTGCTGTTCCTTGTCTGTATAAACAATTTGGGAGACAGTCTGAGCTGCCGTCTTCGGTTGTTTTCGTATCATGCTGTCGTTTATCGACTAATAAAGTCATCAGAAGATCAAAACAAACTGCAAAACGATTTATAAAAGATATCTGAATGGTGAGAAAAGTGGCAGTTGACCGTGAAGTACGAAAAGTGTGAGGTCATCCACATGAGTGCTAAAAGAAACTCGTTAAAATTCGGTTGCACGATAAATCAGTCTAATGTAAAGTACGTAAATATAACTAAATACCTAGGTATTACATTTACGAACAACTTAAATTGGAAGAAACGCATAGAAAATATTGTGGGGAGGACTAACCAAAAACTGCGTTTTATTGGCAGGACACTTTGAAAATGTAACTGACGTACTAAGGAGACTGCCTACACTACGCTTGTCCGTTCTCTTTCAGAATACTGCTGCGTGGTGTGGGATCCTTACCAGATAGGACTGATGGAGTACATCGAGAAAGTTCAAAGAAAAGCAGCACGTTTTGTATTATCGCGAAATATGGGAGAGAGTGTCACAGAAATGTTACAGGATTTGGGCTGGAAATAGTTAAAAGAAAGGCGCTTTTCGTTGCGACGGAATCTTCTAACGAAATTCCAATCACCAACTTTCTCCTCCGAATGCGAAAATATATTGTTGACACCGACCAACATAGGGAGGAACGACCACCACGATAAAATAAGGGAAATCAGAGCTCGTACGGAACGATCTAGGGGTTCATTATTTCCGCGCGCTATACGAGATTGGAATTGTGAAGGCGGTTCGATGAACTCTCTGCCAGGTACTTAAATGTGATTTGCAGAGTATCCATGTAGATGTAGATATACTACATCATTTCACTGTTGGTCACAACGTGTTGCGGATTTCACGGTTCTATGTGCCTCCCCTGAGTCTAGTGTGTCAAGTCTTTTAGGCCAGAAAGTTTTAGCGTAATAACAAAAGTGCAATCCAAAAGCTTACTCGATTAGTACATCGGCCTGGCTGGCCTCTACAGACTGGCTGCTTGTTAAAATAAAATTCAGAATTGGTGCACCGAACTTTTATTCCGGCCTCTGAACACCTCCCTTCTTTCGAAAGATCTCCCGAATTTTCCCATGACGAATCTTTAATTAAAATTACTCTTAACCATAAGAATTCTGTGCTGTGCTGATGGCAACACCCAGCTGCAGCCCTGAGATGTCCCATATGAGTTTCTCCTTAATACACTTACTCTCAAAGTGTGGTTTTCAGGACTTAACTACAATACAGTCCTTAAACTAATGTTTATGCTACCTAGTATAGAGATTCTACATTCGTCTGTTGTTCCATAGCATATGCCGGTTAACCAGTCGGCTGGAAACTGGTGTGCCAGTTGTTCTGTAAACTCTGTCTCAAAAATGGCTCCAATGGCTCTGAGCACTATGGGACTCAACTGCTGAGGTCATTAGTCCCCTAGAACTTAGAACTAGTTAAACCTAACTAACCTAAGGACATCACAAACATCCATGCCCGAGGCAGGTTTCGAACCTGCGACCGTAGCGGTCTTGCGGTTCCAGACTGCAGCGCCTTTAACCGCACGGCCACTTCGGCCGGCTGTAAACTCTGTCTCCTTCTGCTTTTATTACAGAAATAAAATATGCAAATACCTTGTAGGAGCAGGCACAACTGGTATATGAAATAATTACTGATAAAATCTGGTGCTAAAGATTTTGTACACCTGCTCCATTAAATTTTTCCCCTGCTGTGTTTCCAAAAAAGTCTAGCGAACGCGTAAATTCAGGGTTGAGGGTGGCATTAAGGTGAGCTAAATTCTCGAAGGGTAATGCCCTTAATGGCCCTTCCGCCCAATACAGTTATTCCGCGTCAGTGTCATGACAGTCATACAAGTGAGTGAAAACGGAAGAGGGGAATCCGCCCCGAGTTGAGTGCTATTCCGCGGCACTCGTCATAGAAATCGCCGCTTTTTGAATATGACTAAGTGAATGATTTAATTTCGGAATATCCTCCTCATTTGCTGCGCCGAACAACATTTTTATTAATAATACCCCAATTAACCAACTTCTTTTCCTTTTAACCATAGTCTGTGATACAATATCTACCAGCTGTGATAACCGTCCTCGTAATTTACCGTAGATAAACTGTGACTAAGACAGCTCCCTTGTAAGTCCCATATAACCGTCACTTCTCTGTAGCTCTTTAAACAATTCCGAAAGAAGATCTTCCAGTCTCCGAATTTCAGTCCTCATTTCAATATCCGCTGATGCCTCATAAGGAACACATTCGACTGTCTAGAGAACAACACATATCATACCAGTTGTTGACCGACAACTAAGCGTTCTCCTCCACTCCCGATAATGTATGACAAACCCAGGACAATTCCATCATCCAGGATGATATCACAAAATCGTCAGCCGAGGATAGGAACCATCCATCATCGCCCTCCTTTCAAAGAGTGTAACTAACGGTAAGCAGGAAGAAGAAACAAAAGGAACAAGTATCTGACGGTAATCCTATAGTAATAAAAGAAAACTATATGTTTCAATGATACGAAAACAGTAAATCCACCCGAACACAACACAATGCACGAAATACTCATATCACAAATATCAAGTATAGATTTAACACTAACATAATCTAACAACATAATTAATTACGTGACCTCAAAGTGTAAGGAATGCTTGTGCCTCAAACTGTCTAACCGATGAGGTTCCTTGATTTTGCCTACTGCACCCTACTGTACCGGGTACACAAGTATCTGTGGCACAACGTTCAAAATACTCTTAAACGGTTTCACCAGACTGACGTGCACGGCAGGCATTTTGGTAGGAAACTGTACCTTTCCGCTAACCGGCGAGTTCATCTCCACGACCAGATATGCTACGTGATATTTGATCAAGATCTTCTTCGACATTCCTTCTGGTGTACTGGGGTTACTGACCAATACCCACTACCGTACACGGTACTGTGGTAATGTGCCCATTAGCCTATTCGGCGGTTCCTGGCATACCACAGCCTTCACGTTCGCCTTTTGTACGTTTCTCCACACCTCCCGATTTCTTCTCACTAACATCTTCACTGGTTCGCATTTGGCGCCTAATTTAGGACTTAAAACGTGAAAGTGGGACGGCGTTTTCGGCCCGTATACTACCTCAAGTAGTGACCTGATTGTTCCCGCGTGGACCTTCGAGTTGCACGTGCAAACTATATATAGAAAATAGATATCCCAGTCGTCATTAAAGCTTAGCATTTTGCAAATGGTCTTAGGCTGGCGCTCCATTCTACTTTTGGTTTCCGGGTGGAACGGGCACTTTCGTAACTTCCGAATACGCAATACATGGCACATTTGCCCCTTGGTTCCAAAACTAAGCACTTTCCCTGGTCCTAAATTAAGTTCTTGGGGACTCCAATATCCAATATCTAATTTTTAAGTAATACTATTGCCACAGTACTGGCCTCTTGATATGGAATTGGCGTCATTACTAGATACCGCGAAAAAGGCCGATGACCGTAAGCACATAAGTACAGATGTTCTGTGAATAACAAATGTCGAGATCAAGCATTTAAAATAGCTTCAGCGCCTCTGTTAACCTCAGCGAAGGGATTCTCTAGTGAAAAGTATCCTCTCCATCAGCGCGTGGTACACATTCTTTGACATATTCCTCCAAGTCACGCTGGCTGTTCCTCAACCAAAACCATTTCGCAATAAGCCGGCAGTTCTCCCGTGTTTTTATGGAACAATCAGTACGCCGGGAAAGCTTTAAACATCACATCAGCCTATCTGTTGCTCGTCGGCCATCAGCAACAGACAGCAGCTGGTCATGAGCCTCCTGTAGCTCTTCCTTTTGAAGAACTGTCGGGACCACGATACGTGGTCCCCATTTCGGAACTCTGTACAACAAATCTTCAAGTATGATAACGTGCGTCTGTGAGTTAAAGGTCTGACAGTTTTTATCATCTGCCTGTGCTCCCTGCTGTTCCAATATACTCTTGTCCAGTGCACTAAACATTGCTATTTTGCGACTTAATGTATCCGCATTTGTGTGTCTTATTCCCGACAAACTCGTAATTAAACTCACTAAGCTTGAGAGCCCAACGTGGCAAACGAGTAGTGGGATCGTTTAGACTAAACAATCAGGCCGGCCGAAGTGGCCGTGCGGTTAAAGGCGCTGCAGTCTGGAACCGCAAGACCGCTACGGTCGCAGGTTCGAATCCTGCCTCGGGCATGGATGTTTGTGATGTCCTTAGGTTAGTTAGGTTTAACTAGTTCTAAGTTCTAGGGGACTAATGACCTCAGCAGTTGAGTCCCATAGTGCTCAGAGCCATTTGAACCATTTTGAGACTAAACAATCAGTTCAGTGACTCATGATCAGTCACAACTTTAAATCTTCTACAATTCAAAAAACATCAGTAATGTATAATATCACATATGACCGTTAACATTTCCTTTTCGTTTGTTGAGCCGTTACTTTACGCCTAGTTGAACCGCCACGGTACATAAACTACTGGATGCCCCTATCCATCAAGCATCTGACCCAAAAAACAGCCGATTGCCTTATTTGATGCATCATAAGAGAGGATGAACTCTTTGTCAAACTCTGGAATAACTAATACGGGATCGGAAACCATTGTCTCCTCCAATTTCTCCAATGCTACCAATGCTACCTGATACTCCAGCACCCAATGGAACTTTACTCTGTTTGTGAGTTGTCTAGTTAAAAAAATTATACATTCTCTAAAATATAAATCTCATCTGGTTTTTTTCTCTGCCTCGTGATGGCTGGGTGTTGTGTGATGTCCTTAGGTTAGTTAGGTTTAAGTAGTTCTAAGTTCTAGGGGACTGATGACCATAGATGTTAAGTCCCATAGTGCTCAGAGCCATTTGAACCATTTTTTCATCTGGTTTTGATGGTGTTCCCTTTAGAGTACTAAAGATTTGTTTCTATATAATAAGTCTGGTCCTATCTAAAAGATGCAATACGTGCCTGACTCGAGGCATTTTTCCAGAGAGACTGAAATATCACGTTGTTAAGCTCCTCTTTCAGAAATGTGATAAGAGGGGTGTCAATAGGTACCCACCTGATTCGTTGCTGACAGCATGTAATTTTTTTACGGAATAGAATCTTATCTTAGCAACAATAATATCCTCAGCAAATTACAGTTTGGCTTTCAGAGGAGTTGCTTTACTGAGAAAGACATTTACATGTTGTCATACAAATTTTAAGAACATTAAATGATAAAAAGCACCAGTTGGTGCTTTCTGCGCCCTGTCTAGGGCGTTTGACTGTGTGAATCACAGTACTGAACTACAGGAATCGCAGGTTTATGAGACTGGTGACACAGAAAATCAATCGATAATGTCATATGTAACCAAATGATTGCAAAAAGTTGTACTTAATGATTCAACCAGTATAGTCCAGGGACATGATTCCCGTAGGCTCAGTCTTTGGTCTACTGTTGTTCCCTATATATGTAAACGATCTTTGGTCTGATACAAAACAAGCAGAAATAGTTCTTTTTGCACGTAACACTAGTATTATAATCAGTGCAAGCATACGCAAGAAACAGATGAAATGGTAAACAATGTTTTTAAAAGTATCATTAGTTTCCCACTACTGGTCTCACACTCAATTTTGAAAAGGCACAATGTATTCCATTCTGCATATCTATGGGCACTATATCAGATATCAAAGTAACAAGTAGTAAGGAATAACGAATAGGGAGAAACTTCAAAATTCTTATATGTCAGTACAGATGAGCATTTAAATATTAAAGAGTACATTTCGGAATTTCTAAAACCACTTGGTTCAGAGACTTTTGGAATTAGAATCATTTTTTTTAAATTTCGTTTTAAAATTCATAAACGACCTTATGGCGTGGATCGGTCTCTTTGGTTACTACAAATGAGCAATTTGTAAGTCACTCGTTCTCCTGTAAACTCGGCACTGTTAAAGTACAGCCTGCGACACATCCATGAACAAGGCAGGATTGGAACCTGCGACAGTAGCGGTCGCACGGTTCCAGACTGTAGCGCCTAGAACCGATCGGCCACCCCGGCCGGCAAACAGTGTTTGGGCTCAAGAGTTACCTATCAATCACTTATCTCGGCAAACTTTAGGGTTTGTATGCTGGAAAACACTTCCCCAGACAACCTGCGTCGTGAAGCGTAACGACTACTTCATGACACCAACTGTAACAGATGGGCCTATTCCGGACCCCTGAGCCTCATGATGGGTGAGATAGTGGGGGAGAGTGCAGATTAACGGGGGGCTGTATACTCAAACAGTTGTATTTGTTACAGATCATTATTAAAGCAGCCGTATGCTGTATTCCAGCTGTCCTCACGGACGCGCTTTGTGCTTGAAAACACGGCCGATCGAGGAATACGTCGACGCCCCTTCCCGTAGGTGACGTCTGTTGACCTGGGTCATGAGTGGCAGCTACCGCGATGTTGAGCTGCCCACCAGAAGTGAAGAACGAGGGTGTGCCGTAAGGTCGATCAGAGTCTTGTTGTCGATGCACCCCTGCTCTTACTTGTGGTCTGCATGTCACACACTTGGGGGCAGTACCGATAACAGATGCCCATTGCTGAGCAGTAATGCCCTTCTTGTCAACTCCCCCTGGGATCACCCGGGGTGATGGCCGACTAAGCTCATGTCTCTTGGAGGCCTCGAAGTCGCGCTTTCCCCATCCAGACTGTAAACAGCTTGCACTCCATTGGCCGCTCACAAGCTCCCCCCATCAGTGAATTTCCGAAGTGCCGCAGCTACTGCTCCTCTCCGGAGCTCGATGAGTCAGTCATTGGGCAGGTATTCAAACTATCATCGTCAAGAGTGGTGGACTGTGGTTTCCCTGAAATTCAATAGCACATCATTCGCTTTGATTCAAGAGGCAGACAGAATGGCAGTACTACCCAGTGCTTTGAGCAACGAAGTTCGATTATTTATACGCTTACAGCTATGATTCTGATGTAGACCTATCGGAGGGTGACGAGTAGGTTTTCTTTATATTACTTGTTCTGCTACCTTTTTCTAGCTCGCTCTCTACTGAGTACGGGTCGCTATACCCAGTTACATTTGCAAAGTGTGAGTTTCTTGGTAGCACGTACGTTCCCGAGTAATAAAATATTACTGCACTCTTGGTCAGACTGCTCCTTCCGCTCGGCCGTTGACAGGAGTCGTAAACGCTCCTCTGCCTGGACTGTTTTATGAAGACCACTTCAGTAAGATACTGAACAAACGAGGACTCAAAACACCCCCAAAGAAAGAGAAACAACATCAACCTATGGAAAAAGACAATACATGGGAACCCCTAAATGAAGATGACGTGAAAGAAGTAATAAAAGCACTGAAGAACAAGAAAGCAGCAGGACCTGATAATATATATAATGAACATATAAAAGATGAAAAAGAGGCCCTCCAGCACATATGGATCAAACTGTTTAACAAATGCCTGGAACTTGGAAGAATTCCGACACAATGGAGACACTCGACAATGAAAGTTCTCTACAAAGGTAGAGGAGACCCAATGGACCCAAACAAGTACAGAGGTATAGCCCTGGAAAATACTCAATTCAAGACGTTTTCAAAGATAATAACACAAAAAATCCAAGCCTCTGTGGACAGTCATCTCCCAGAACGACAAATGGGTTTCAGATCTGGAAGATCAACACTTACGGCAGTCAGGCTTCTTCTAAACAACATCGATGATGCGCAACAGAAGAGACAAATGTTCTACACAGTGTTCATAGACTTTACCAAAGCCTTTGACCTATTGGAAAGAGAGCTCATACTCCGAAAACTGGAAAACACAATGGGAGAAGATAGCGTATGGGCAAGAATAGTCAAGTCAATCCTCGAATACAACTTAATTACAATATCAGACAACCTCTCTTTTTCGAACCCCATTCTGCATTCGAACGGAGTCTTACAGGGTGACCCAATGAGCCCTTTGCTGTACATTCTTGCCACTGAAGAAATACTCCGAATTGGAGAAAATGAAGAAGATGTGTATGTATATGCATACGCTGACGACATAGCCGTAGGATCAACAGATATACAGAAGCTGCAGAGAATCATTGAAAAAATAGACAGATGGTGCAGTGAACACAAACTACACATAAACATAACAAAGACAGAAATGGTAATTTTCAGAAAAGGAGGCAAAACACCCAAAAACGTGGAAATCAGTATCAGAGGACAAAAAATAATAATCTCATCAGACTTTAAATACCTAGGAGTGACATTGCAACCAACAGCCAAATGCTTCACAAAACATACAACAGCACGCGCAGCCGAAGCAATAATAGCAATACAGGACATCAAAAACATCCGCCTACTCAGTCTAGAAACAGCTATGAAATTATTCAACACAAAAATTTGCCAATCCTGGCCTATGGGATGGAGGTTATATGGGACCACTTGACAGAAAAAAATCTAGAAACACTAGAAAAGGTAAAATCGACCTATCTAAAAAGAGCACTAGGTCTCTCAAAGACAACAAGATCTAGACTAGTGTACCTGCTAGCGAGATAGACATTCCTAATTGAAGACATCAGACTTCGATATATGATGCCACACACCAGGGCTTCCAGAAAGCAACTGAAGATCATGGAGGACAAACGAGAAAAAATATGGCCGAGTTTTATGGCACCGAAGCAATGACGAACCGCTCATGGACAGCACCAAACTTCGAACAGCGACATGTCGTAACTAGACTTTCTATTCACGGCTTTCATCATCTAATCTGCAAAAACAAAACTTATCACGACCCAACCGCAACATGTGTATGTGAACTGTGTAACGAAGCCTGTGAACGATATCACATAGAACTGTACAGTAAAAGAGTGAAATCGATAAATGAATATGCAAAAATGTAAAATGTAAATGTAAAATGTTAAGCAAAGTAACTGTATATGGCTATTTGGCTGCAATTTTATTAAATTAAAAATTTTATCAATGTGGCAACAATACCGTCACGTGGCTTACTTAGTTACCACAGAGGCTAGGCAGGCCTCTACGGCCTGCAGGTGGTAGGAATAAAATTCTTATAATTCACAAATCCCGTGCCGAAATTTTAAAGGACGCTACAGCACAAAGTGTACTACACATTGTGGAAAACAGGTTCAGAAAAAGGAATATAAACGTCAGGCCCAAGGAAACTGATGTAACACCATTTACGAGGAAGCAAATTCATCATATACAACGTACATTGGATTGTCAAGCTTCTTGATGAAACTCTACGAGCAGAGGGATGCGAAACTATCATGGGCCAGTTGTAGACACTAGGTTCTAAATCCCCAGGAACATGTTTTGGATATTCACTACTCTAATAAGACCTATGACAACTGATGGGGCTACAGTACGGCGATATGAAGTAGAAGGTGGTTGTTAGGGAGACTGGTAAGGTGCAAACATTGGAGTTGTTAGCTATAACGGGAGGAATTAGCAGCACACCCACTGCTGCTATGGAGACCATGCTGGACATGCCACCATTGCATCTTTTGGTTACAATGGAGACAGCGGCAGGAATATACAGTTAAAAAATTAGAAATAACTTGATTCCTTTAGCATTACGGGAATTTCACACCAGTGTAGTGAATGTGCTAAATATAGGAACTGTCTGTGAAATGCAGAATGACCGACCACACAATAATTTTTTGCTACTTCATAAACTTTTCGACCTAACTACTGCAAGAATAGAGCAGTAGAAGTATGAACCACAGCGCCTTTCAGGATACATAGTCTGGTATGCTGAAGTGTCGAAAACAGACCACACAATAATTTTTTGCTACTTCATAAACTTTTCGACCTAACTACTGCAAGAATAGAGCAGTAGAAGTATGAACCACAGCGCCTTTCAGGATACATAGTCTGGTATGCTGAAGTGTCGAAAACAGATAAACCTGCTGGGGTCCGAATACACGGGGTACAGCGTAGAATAGAGAGAGCAGTCTCTCGAGGTAATTTGGCCATAGGCGAAATTATCCGCTATCAGTGTGTGCACGGAGGAGCATTTGCTTTCTGTAAGGAGGTCATGTTGTTTTTATTTTTGTATGTGCACGTTAGAGACAGAGAGAGAGCAATTGACCTCAAACTATCTTTGGTCTTGTCGTCGCAAAGTATTTGCCTCTGCGCACTCTGATACGTTATTTTAAGTAGGGTAGGCGAGGGACGTATTTTGTAGTGCTGTGTTGACTTGTGATTGTATATTTTAGATGAAAAAAGATGTGTTGTAAAGGACAACAAGGATGAATATCATCTACATATTGAAAGTTGAAAGGAATACAAATTTCGAATAACTATTCTATTTAAAAGAAAGTAAAAAGGGAAAGATTGAAATGGCTCTGAGCACTATGGGACTTAACATCTGTGGTCATCAGTCCCGTAGACCTTAGAACTACATAAACCTAAGTAACCTAAGGACATCACACACATCCATGCCCGAGGCAGGATTCGAACCTGCGACCGCAGCGGTCACGCGGTTCCAGACTGAAGCGCCTAGAACCGCACGGCCACACAGGCCGGCGCTTAGGGAAAGTTCACCCCACTTTCACTTCCCTGATAATGAAATAACATTTCAACTGATTAAGCTGTTTTATTTTTATAGAAATTCTCTGCAAATCTGATGGGTCTCTACATGAGACTCTTCGTCATTTTTCTTAACATTTAACTTAATGTACGTACCACTGGCACCTGAAATCTGGGCGCAAACTGTAAACTAAATAAAAAGACTGAGCAACTGAGTGCGTCTATAGTGGCTACAAGGTATATTATCTTTATTTTACTTCACATTTTACTAACTTTAGGTAACTGTACGAGCACGACCATGCATATTCAATACATCTATGTGCAATATGTCGGTATACACATCTTTCTCTCATCTAACCTGATGAATGAAAAGCGTGAATGAGAGCGTGCAAGACAAATTTCAATATCTTGCTCTGTGAGAGTAAAAGTAATCTGCTAGTGTGGCTGGATAGCCAGTCCCGTAAAGCTCATAGCAGGTTGCAAAGAGGTTGTCCGCAGCTCGTGGTCTAGTGGCTGTTCAGTATCAGCTGCGCTAGCGAGTGGACATTGTTTACCGGTGCGCTGCAACTCCGGGCTCACATCGCTGTACTTAAGCTTCACATAGTGTTATCCGTCCTTTAATCTCCGTGTTCGTTCATATTCTTTGTGATGTGATTGCTCCTTCTGGTCGTACTAATGCTAATTGGAATTTTGAGTGTTTAACCGAAATTTCGTCGCTGGATGAACCATAGCTACAAACCTCAGGAAGGATACTCTGGTATTTGTTATTGACAAGGTATCCCGTCCTGTTCAGCCGACATCCCTGGAAATAGATGACTGGATTACACAGGTAATTGTCGGCCGGTGTGGCCTAGCGCTTCTAGGCGCTTCAGTCTGGAGCCGCGTGACCGCTACGGTCGCAGGTTCGATTCCTGCCTCGGGCATGGATATGTGTCATGTCCTTAGGTTAGTTAGGTTTAAGTAGTTCTAAGTTCTAGGGGACTAATGACCTCAGAAGTTGAGTCCCATAGTGCTCAGAGCCATTTGAACCATTTTTTTCCATCTATAGAGCTGACATCGACTACTGAACCGTTCGTGTCTTGAATCTTCCCATTGAAACCGAAAATTATAAGATTAAGAAAGCTCTTTGAAACTATGGGGACTTCAAATCAATTTCAAATGAAAGACGGTCGCTTCGCTTTAAACTGCAATATTTTAACGTGGTCCGCTGTGTAGAGATGGATGTCAAGACAAATATTCCGTCTCACATAACGGTTTGTGGGTATAAGGCGCAAATTGATTGTACAGGTTGCTACATGTCGTATATGTAACGAAACCGGCCACTTCAAAGAGGTATGTCCGCGGCGAACTGTTGTTGTTAAAAGTAATTTGAGGCAGTGTCAGAAACTTACCTTTAATGATCTGTTACCAAACAATAGCTCGGATCAACTGGTTGAGAATGTTGTAGCAGGACAGGCGCCAGCAACGGAAATTGAGAAAGAGTCTGTTGATGCTCCAGATGAGTCGCGAAGTAAAATAATAACGCAACCAAAAGTGAATGTAGACTGTAACCAAGGGAAGGGAAAATCCGAAAAGGGCGACCCAAGCCCAAAGAATGTTCGGTACGAAACAGTCCTACACGAATCACTGGAGGAAAAATCAGAAAGTTTAGAAGGAAATCAGTCTGATAGCGGTACAGCAGAAAACCTCAGAAGTAGGAAAAAACGGGACAGTGACTAATAAACTGACTGAAGTGGTATTCGATGTTCGGCCTTCCGAGAAAACTGTTAACAGTTTAACTGAACCCTGAACCACAGGAAACTAAATTATTTTATCAAAACAACTACATAGTATTAGTGCAATGACGCAATCTTATTCTGTCACCACTATAAACTTAAGTAAAATTACTTCTGGTTGGAAACCATCGACACTTCAGGAATTTTTGTACAAATCCGCGAATGATATTGCTCAGTTACTAGAAGTTCTAATGTCAGATTTAGTAATTCCCTGTTATGTCACTTACATAAATGTCTCACGAAACAAGTGTTTGAATAGCTGTTTTGGCGAGGGAAGAGATTCCAGGAAGTGAGGTGGAACGACTGGAATCCGGAAGGGGAAAAGGACTACATATCTATGATGTGACTATCATCAATTCGTATTCCCCATCAGGAAGTTTTCACCGAGTTGACAGGGCACGTTACTTCAAAGATGAATTGTTGTACTTGTTAAGGAAAAATCCAAGACAGTAATTACTTGGAAGTGATTTTAATTGCGTTTAAATCGAAAAGATCAGTTACCCAATTTCAATTTCTCAAGTGGACTAAAACAGCTAGTTACTGCTTTAGAATTAAAGGAAATCAAATACCCGTCCATTGTTGAGTTCGCTTATGTGACGGCCACATCTCGTAGCAGGATTGATAGATTATATATTTCTAAAAATCTTTAAACTTTCGTGACAAAAGTAGAAACCATTCCTTCAGACCAATCAAGGGTCTTAGCTTGCATAAATATAACAAGACAGCCAGTTCGCCGATTCAAGAATCAGTGGAATTTTAACGTTTCCTTGTTAGTAAATCATTATTTAGAAGACCTGATTAAAGAAGCATGGGCAATATACTTGCGTGCTCGTTGTAGATATGCCACTGCTATCGACTGGTGGGTTAAAATGGCGAAGCCGAAGTTGAGGAAGGTTCTTATTCAATACATTGCCCAGAGCGCAAGAGAAATGAAATGCTTTATAGAATATTACTATTCCATATTGAGAGATCTATATGTTCAGGTCTCAGCAGTTTCCTCACTTCGCATAGCAGACATCAAAAACGTCAAAGCCAAGTTACTTAATATCAAGAGAAATCAAATCGAAGGGGTTGAAAATAAAATCGAAGGCAAATTCGGTGTCAGAAGACGAATCTACTTCGCTATACTATTTAGTGAAGCATTCGAAAAACGGACTGAGGGCTTTTATTGATCAAATTCGAACAAAAAATGATACGATTCTCAGAACCCAGCAGGAAATTGTGGACGAAATTTATCGCTATTATTGCGAGCTATATTGTGTAAATCAAAGTAGTGATGCATCCTTGGAAGAATTCCTTGACATCCTAGTCCCACAGCTTACAGAAGATGACAACAAAAATATTCTCGAGGTAGACAGCGAAGGAAACGTGTTTGAGACCACCAAAAAAATACCCAAGACCGTATGATCTGCCAGCAGAGTTTTACATCCATTTCTTGCCAATAGTGGGTGCGAAAATCACGGACATCGAAAATGGAGGTATTCAGAGAATAACGATTCTGGTTGAGTTTAAGGAGAGTAAAATCAATCTTGTGCCAAAAAATAATGGAAACAATTATTTAAATAATTTTCGACCAATGTCACTGCTGAATTCTGAATATAAATTAATAGCTAGAATAGTAAACATGAGAATTTCATGCCTTACAGATAAAATTATTAGTAAACGTCAGAACTGAGCGCAAGACAGAACCATTTTCAAAATCTAGCAGAATACAGGGATATCATTGCAATAACTTCCTTATCAAACATAAAGTGTGTTTATTTATTTCAGGTTTTTATAAAGCCTTCGATGTAGTAAATCATGAATATCTCTTACAGACGTTGAAGAAAATACTATTCAACGATAGGGTCACACAGTTGATAAAGAACATAACAACTGGAATAAATGTAAAAATAGCTGTGAAT
This sequence comes from Schistocerca nitens, assembly GCF_023898315.1. Lineage (NCBI taxonomy): Eukaryota > Metazoa > Arthropoda > Insecta > Orthoptera > Acrididae > Schistocerca > Schistocerca nitens. The sequence goes on along the minus strand of NC_064620.1, from coordinate 192,692,980 downwards.
TGCCAGCATTCCAGGGAGATACAAAAAAAACGAAGTGTTCTTCAAGGAAGTCCTCTGTCCATGTCGCTTTTCGCCATTTCACTGGAACATTTCTTCCGACATGTCCATGCTAGATTAAAACAGTTATGAGAGCCTATACTGACGATAAAGGGGTCATTATAAGTTATAACGTAGAGGTAAGACGCTAGCAACAGTGACTGATACATACTGTAGAGTATGCAAACGAAAGAAAAGGTAAGATGTTAAATCTCAGAGGTTTTGATAATATCAACTTCGAGTGGGCGAACTGTCCGTACTATACAAACTATGCATACTATAAATACTACACTTACTATAATTTACGTCAATTGCAGAGTAAAAACATCTGAAACAAGGGTATTATATTTATTAGCACCATATGGAGATTTGTAATGCGCTAATATGGGTTATGCCTTCGCTTCAGATGGTTTATAAACGTTAAGCTACATTCAGGTGTGTGGTACTGTACTAACAGTAGTGTATATAGAGTAACTCATGTAAATCTTCCCTCAGACCTGTAACATTATATCTTCACAGATCAGATGATGGCGCCTCCAGTGTGTTGAAATCGTTTATCGAGTAAACACTTTCTAAGCAATCTTGGCTTTTGAATTATTTTAAAATTCGTAGATACACTTGCAGCGGTCTTATAAATAGTTGAAAGTGGATCCAAGAGCAAATAGCTCTGATTACAAGGACATCCCCTGAGAGTATTCGATCTCATTGATACACAGGCCTGAAGCACGCTTTTTCCCAGAGGCAAAAAATAACACTGTGTACTGGTTGCTGGAAAATTTTGTTCATTACGTCATCAACAGCACCATAAAGTTCAAGATACACATGCTGTGTGAATACCACAAAATTAGAAGGTATTCGAATCACAAGAAAAAGTTTGGTAATATGTTAAATATTATATTTGATAGAATGGGCATTGATTAATATAAAAAAGAGGACTGTGTTGTCAGTGATGTATTATAGTTACCTTAAGGACATTATTCAAATTTTTAGTGTAAACTTTTCTTTCGTATTTTTTCTACTTCAGAAAGCAGTTTTTGACATTTTATAAGATAATATACATAACTTCTGTGACAGTCAGATTGTGTGTCTAATAGTGTAAAAACACAGACCAATATAGCTGCATTAATGGTATATAGTATTAACGTAAACATTGACAGTTTTTATGGAAATGTCTTTATAGATTGGTTAAAACCATAATATTGTATCTAATATAATGCAATACTCAATGGCTGGCAAAATGCCCTGTTCATTTTTGCAGTGTTGTGTGTAAGTCAGTTTTCCAGACAAAGATTTATTATATAGGTCTGATCGCTTCAGATAATTACCGTTCCATTCATCTCCAGAAAGTGTAGTTGGAAGGCTAGTCAATTTTATAACGTCTCTTCTCCGCAATTGTCAGGTATTTAAGAGATTGTATAATACGATTATTATATTTTTTTATGTGCGATGGGCATAAATGTTCGATATCCTGTGTAATTTTTAGTGACCTCCAAATAATCGTGTGAAATGCTCGTAGATAGTCTGACTGAGCTGAGAAGTATAAAGATCAGTTTCTTCCCTTGACCTGTCTCTCACGGAGACGATTTCCTTTTGTACATTAATATATAAATAATTATCCCAAAAACTTACTAATATCTTTCGTAAAGTGATATTTATGCTTCTGTAAAGATTCTAGCACTTGTAATTCAAAGTGCAGTTTTTTATTTATTCACGTTTGAAGAAGTCTGGATGTATACCAGCTTTTCTTGGTATTCAAATTAATTCTTTCCGGTAATTTAGTCAGTAACACAAACTTCTGTTGTATTTCTGTAACATCAGCATAACTGTAATGATAAAACTGATTTTGTTTCAATCATTTCCTGTATAAATGTGTGCATGGTTAGTATATGTAATTAATATGTATTTGAAATGTGTAACATTGTTCCTTAAATGAATGTTTAAGAAAAATAAGTAGCTAGCGGTGCTGCCTCTGGATCACGGGGCCCCGAGTTCGATTCCCGGCATGGTTGGGGATTTTGTCTTCCCGGGGACTGAGTTGTCCTATCATTCCATCATCATTTTTGAACGTGTCTGAAATTGGACTGTATAAAGATTAGGACACTGTACGGGCGCTGATGACCGCGCAGTTGAGCGTCCACAAACGCCAGACGGGGGCAACGACTAAGTGTGACTGTGCCTATTTGCAGTTAACTCTTTACCTTATTTTAGTAGATTTCAGCTCCAGTCAAAATTAACGTCTTGCTTTCATCGTTCATTGCTCGATGAGTGGTATATCGAATTTTTCTTGCTAATTTCGGAACATTATGAACAGTTCCACTTACCCACCCATGCAACCTATTGTCCTGCTCCATCCTGTTCGAACACAGGGCGCATGATATATCTTCTCAGTTCAGTCTGATTTCGTAATTTGTTGATCTCGCAAGTATAGCATAATTGAACATTCTGAAACTTCTCTGATTTCGATTTCAGTTCATTATGTAGTTCCCACGTATCTTCGTTGTCCCAGCATAAGTTAAGTACGGATCTCAAGACCTTACCTTCGCAGATCGTGTCTCACGGTAATATATCCTGTCCAATTTGTTTAGCTATTCTGAATTTTACCACCCATATTGTACAGGAATTTTTTTTTATGAAGAACCCGTGATAGTAGATTGTGAGAAGCGTTACATGTCGCAGTTACGGATTCTTGGGATTAAAATTCCAAATTAGTCTCAGAACCTCTTGTATTTTGCAACTATTAACAGTTAATTCTTACTGATGAATTCTTGTTAACTTGCTTCGTACACTCAAGCCAAGGGGACGACCGTTTGCCAACCACGTGCATATTGAGGGAGTTTTTCTTTATTCTTATATTTGTCCGAATCTCTATTGTATGAGTGTATGTGCGTGAATGTCGCAACTGAAAATGTTCTCTGACCCTGACCTCATTAATAATTAATGACAAATCATGACAGGGTCTCCAACATGCAGTTTTTGTTTTGTAACCGAGACGAGAGCAATATTAAAAAAAACAGCCATCACCCACTCATTAGTTGTTTAGTTTACTAGTTTGTTCAGTTGTGTCTTTAATAAAAGTGATATTTTACCACAGCAAGTGTTTACATATTCTCTCGCAAACTTCCATTTTTATGTCTTACTGGTATTCGTTGTGCAACAGGTAAATATGACGAAGTTATTCATTTAATATTTATTCAACAACCATAAATGTGCAGAACAGGCAACCCAGTTCCTTTAAATATCAAAATTTCTCTTTCCTATTCACTGAACAGCCAAAGAAACTGGAACACCTGCTTAATATCCTGTAGGGCCCCCGCGAGCACGCAGAACTGTCGATACATGAGTGACATGGACTCGAGTAATGTCTGAAGTAGTGCTGGAGGGAACTGACACCATGAAACCTGCAAAGATTCAGATAAATCAGTAACTGTAAGAGGGGATGGAGATCTCTTTTCAACAGTACGTTGGAATGCATCCCAGATATGCTCAAAAATGTTCATGTCTGGCGAGTTTGGTGCCAGCGGAAGTGTTTAAACTCAGAAGACTATTCCTGTAGCTACTCTGTAGCAATTCTGGACGTGCGGGGTGTCACATTGTCCTGCTGTAATTGCCCAAGTTTGTCGGGATTCACAATGGACATGGAGGGATGCAGGCGATCAGTCATGATGCTTACGTACGAGTCACCTGTCAGTCCTGTATCTAGACTTATCAGCGGTCCCATATCACTCCAACTGCATACGTTCTACACCACTACAGAGCTTAGAGCTGTTATATTTTTATAGAAATTCTCTATCATTGAACACTTTGGAAATCATTATTCACCATGAGATACGCAACAGTTTGAATATTGTTTGGAAATCTCATTTCGAAACAGAAATCTAGATTAGCTGCTGCGTGCTTGACATTTGCTCTTGTGCTTTCGAGAAATCTGTACCAGTGTTGTCACAAGACGCGAGGTAAGTGAAATTTAGATTAGGAGCTTGTTGTTTTACCACACTTACATATTTAGTGTAAAGAGAAGTTGTATTCAAACCAGTTACGGTTCAGTTCAAATTAGCTTATGTTTTGCGGTAGGTTAGCAAGCGAGTTGAAGGTGGATACATATTACAAGGAAATTGTTTGGTAATACGTTCATTATTTTGTATAGAGTGTGAGGTAAAGTAAGGCTGAATTTATTACAGAAACAAAAATGTAGTCGGAATGTTACTCATCTATTCAGATTGCTAAGCAGCGGTGAAATATCTATCAGCCTCTGCATCAAGATTAAAGGTCTTTACAGAATGCAAGGAAATCCTTCGGGAACTAGGGGAAAGCAAAACGGTAAACCTGCTGTGGGTCCTTGGTTATTCAGGAATTTGTGGCAGTGGACAAGCTAACAGAATGGCCACGACAGGGGCGATGAATCTATTTATTGGACCGGTAATTGCATAACCGAAGATGGTTAACATGGCGGTGAACACTCTGGGACTTAACTTCTGAGATCATCAGTTCCCTTGGAACTTAGAAATACTGAAACCTAACTTAACCTAAGGACAGCACACACATCCATGCCCGATGCAGGATTCGAAACTGCGACTGCAGCGGTCGCGCGGTTCCAGACTGTAGCGCCTAGAACCGCTGTGCCACTCCGGCCGAGTATGTTGATACAATCAACACTATGTAACTGAATCAGGAGACAGCGCGTAGAATATTGGACTAATATCCAAAGTCAGAAACTGGCAAGTGAATGTTGGCAGATCCATATTTCAAAAGAAGTTCTATATTAATGAACTTGAACAGGAAACAAATCAGACTCGTAGTAGAACTCATGACTGTCCATAGAACTTCGTAAAACATCAGCACGCGAGGACACAGAGGAGAAAGCCGCTAAATGTGGACTATGTAGTGAGGAAGACGAAATTGCTCCACATCTAACCTGCCAATGCGAGGCTCTGGCGGGCGAAAGACACAAATGGTTCAAGTGGCTCATAGCACTATGGGACTCAACATCTGTGGTCATAAGTCCCCTATAACTTAGAACTACTTAAACCTAACTAACCTAAGGACATCACACACATCCATGCCCGAGGCAGGATTCCAACCTGCGACCGCAGCAGTCGCGCTGTTCCTGACTGAGCGCCTAGAACCGCTAGACCACCGCGGACGGCGAAAGACACAGAATCTCCGAGTCGGTAGCACAATAAATTCAATTACCGTGGAGGCAACAGGAGTCTAGTAGCATTGTTGTTTTTATCTCCCTGCATTATACATATCAAATTGAAGTGTGTCTATCATGTAAATTCTGGGTGCAATCTGTAAACTACATAAATAAGACTGAGCAGATGAGTGTGTCTACAGTGTCGACAACGTATGTTATTTCTATTTCACTCCACATTTTACTAAGCTTTTAGTAATCGGAGCCCCACACACATATTCAGTAGATGTATCTGCTGTATGTCAGTATATACATTCTTTCCTCCTGCTGCCACTAATGGCGGAAGAATCAGCAATGCTCAATGGTATGAGGATGCGAAGGGCAATGGAAACCACTGCATCAAACAGAGGACATGAGGCCTGTTACTGAAACAGTGTCATGATGATCTCTTCATTGGCGAAAGATTCCGTAGGAGTCCCCCTATCGGATCTCCAGAAGGTGACTGTCAACGGTAGGTGACCATGAGAAAAAGGCTGAATACTCAACTATAGGATAGCGTTCTACGAGTCGAAGCGTAGGAACGTCAGAAGCTTGATCGTAGTAGGGAAGGTAGAAAGTCTAAAAAGATAAATGCAAAGGCTCAATCTAGATATAGTAAGGGTCATTGGAGTGATATGGAAAGAAGACATGAATTTCTGGTCAGATGAGTATAGGGTAATGCCAGTAACAGCAGAAAACGGTATAACGGGTGTAGGATTCGTTATAAATGGGAAGGTAAGGCAAACAGTCTATTACTGTGATATAGTAGTTCTTATCAGAATCGACTGCAAACCAACACGGAGAACGATAGTTCGGATATACATGCCAACGTCACAAAATGAAGATGAAGAGATGGAGAAAGTGTATGAGGACAGTGAAAGGGTAATACAACACATAAATGGAGATGAAAATGTAATAGTCATGGGAACTGGAATGCAGTTGTTAGGGAAGGAGTAGAAGAAAAGGCTACAGGAGAATATGGGCTTCGGACAAGAATGTGAATGTAGAAATCCTAATTGAGTTCGGTAACAAATTTCAGCTAGTGATATAGAAAACTCTGTTCAAGAACCGCAAGGGAAGGAGGTCACTTGCAAAAGGTTGGATAATACGGGAAGATTTCAGTTGGGTTACGTCATTGTTTGACAGAGATTCCGAAATCACATTCTGGATTGTAAGGCGTACCCAGGAGGATATATAGGCACTGATCACAATGTAGTAGAGATGAAGAGTGGGCTGTACTTCAAGGGATTAGTCAGGAAGAAGCAACATGCAATGAAGTGGGATACAGAAGTACTAAGGAATGACGAGATACACTTTAAGTTCTCTAAGGCTATAGATGCAGCAATAAATAATAGCTCAGTAGGCAGTACAGTTGAAGAGGAATGGACATCTCTAAAAAAAGGGCAATCACATAAGCTCTGAAGAAAAACATAGGTACAAAGACGGTAACTGCGAAGACACGGTGGATAAGAGAGATATACTTCAGCTGATCGATGAAAGCAGAAACTATAAAAGTGATCAGAAAAAGGCACGTATACAAAGATACAATTGGCTGAGGAATGAACTAAATAGGAATTGCAGATAAGCTAACACAAAACGGCTGCATTAAAAACGTGTAGAGATCGAAAACGAAATGATTGTCAGGAGGATTGACTCAGCATACGGGGTAGTCAAAACAACCTTCACTGACATTAAAAGCAAGGGTGGTATCATTACGAGTGCACCGGGATTTCCACTGTTAAATGCAGAGGAGAGAGTAGTTAGGTGGAAAGAGTACACTGAAAGCCCCAATGAGGGGGAAGATTTGTCTGATGTGATAAAAGAAGAAACGGGAGTCGATTTAGAAGAGGTAGGGGATCCAGTACTAGAATCAGAATTTAAAAGAGCTTCTGAAGGCTTCAGATCAAATAAGGCAGAAGGGATAGCCCACATTCCATTACAACTTCTAATACCATTGGGGGGACGTGGCACCAAAACAACTATTCACGTTGTGTGTAGTAGAGTCTGGCGAGATACCATCTGACTTTCGGAAAAATATCATACACACAATCCCGAAAACTGCAAGAGCTGACAAGTGTGATAATTACCGCACAATCAGCTTAATAGCACAAGCATCCATGTTGCTGACACGAATAGTATACAGAAGAACGGAAAAGAAAATTGAGGATGTACTAGATGACGATCTGTTTGGCTTTAGAGAAGTTAAAAACACCAGGGAGACATTCTGAGGCTGTGGTTGATAATCGAAGTAAGACAATAGAAAAACCAAGACATGTTCATTGCATTTGTCGAGCTGGAAAAAGCCTTCGCAATGTAAAATAATGCTGGTTGTACGAAAGCCTGAGGACAATAGGGGTAAGCTATAGAGAGAGACAGGTAACATACGTACAAAAGCCAAGAGTGAATAATAAGAGTGGGTGACTAAGAACAAAGCGCTCGGATTAAAAGGGATGTAGTCTTTCCGCCACACTGTTCAATCTGCACACTGAAGAACCAATGACGGAAATAAAGGAAACGTTCGGGAGTGGATTTAAAATTCAAGGTGAAAGGACGTAAGTGATATGATTCGCTCATGACTTTCCTGTCCTGAGTGAAAGTGAAGAAGAGGAATTCGTTGCGGGCCGCATCAAACCAGTCAAAAGCCTGATGACCCAAAAAATTAAAATGGAATCCACCACCACAAAACGATAAAGTTTCCCATTCCTTTGCCGTGGGACTGCTCCGATATAACCAATGAACATTTTGTCCATGGTATCACTATCTCGCGTGGACTGAAGAAAGCTTCTGTAAAATTGGGTTGGGGCTTGACGAATTTGCAATCTTCACAGTCGCCTACTAATTTACGCACATCTTTACGATTGTGGGCGAGACAGGTACTGTTTAACTTTCATAATGGCTTTATTCACTTCCAAATGCCAACCAAAAAGGGGGTTGTCAAAATACTTAAAAATGACCAGTACTAGTTCCTCAGGTAAACAGACCTTAAACGATTTGTCGCTCTTAGTCTTGCAACATGTACTTCCTTTTCTCAGTTCGTACCCTGGCACCTTTCCCCAGTATCAAGCTTTTGTCTCATCCTCTGAATCCATGGTTCCTGTCTCTGTTTGTTCAGCGAATTGCCAAAGAGCTCACGTACTTCGGAAAACACGATTGAAATAAATTTAAAGTCTAGTAAATCCTGTCATAGCTGTTACTCAGTTACTTGCTCCTGGAACATACGGCTAAGGGCTTCCGTTAACTGATTATTTGCTCCCTGGCAGTGCCTGGCAGGGAAGCGAAAGCTGGAAACAATCACAGCCCACCTCTCGATTTGTCCTGTCTTTCTGGATATCGCGACCACTCAACTCAAATCCTGATTTACCGTTTTGAGGACAAGATGACTAAATGACAAAGCTCCTAGTAAAACTTAAATTTTGCGAAAGCCAAAAGCCAAGAAGGCCTCTGGAAGCGTAAGTTAAACGACGACGCTCGCCATCGTTTTCTCGTGAATTTACAGCAACGACCCCAGAATCAGAAGCACATGTTTCGACAACGATGGTGCGTTCAAAATACGGAACATCCAAAGCCAGCAGAATACTCAGAGATACTTTAAAATGGTTCAAATGGCCCTGAGCACTATGCGACTTAACGTCTGAGGCCATCTATCGCCTAGAACTTAGAACTAATTAAACCTAACCAACCTAAGGACATCACACACATCCATGCCCGAGGTAGGATACGAACCTGCGACCGTAGCGGTCGCTCGGGTCCAGAATGTAGCGCCTAGAACCGCACGGCAGAAATACTTTAACCGCCTCAAAGACCGCCTGCTGGGTTTCCCCCATCTGGAAACTCACCCCTTTCTTCCTCAAGCCATTTATTGCGGCTGATAGTTGGGCGAAATTCGGAAGAAATTTTATAAAAAAATTTGAGATATTGATACAGCGAGCTACTTTTTTCTTCTCTGAATATCTCGTCTCCTTTCCTGATCTATTTTAACACCATTGGCTGAGACCAAGATCCTAAAAATGGAATCTCCCTTAGGTGCAGATTTACCATAGATGGTTTAAAGGTCAAACCCACTTCCTGCAAGGCTTATGGGGACTTTGCTGTACACTGATTTGAATTTCATGTCACACAAAACACAGTGTAGGACACGTGATAATACAGCCGCATTGTTAGATAAGTTGAAAGGAACGCTACTGAACTGGTACAGCTTCCAAACGGTGTCATATCCTGCGGCATGTTTACAGTCCTCAGTGAGAGGAATCTGCTGGTCGGGCTTTGTTCAAATTCAGGATGGTAGAACAGGTACGGAAGGCCGTTACTGGTACAGATTTTAAGACCACTTTTGGTTAAGAATTCTACCGATCGATAACTACCGGCTTGTCCCTTCGTTACCTGAAACATGGGCGACACATACGGAGAGGCGTATCACGCCGTCGCGAAGCCTCTCATCAATCAGTTGTCACAAAACTTTCATTTTGGGTGGCGCAACCGTTTTGGAGGTTGGAAAACCAGAATATCGTCCATCGGACCGATCTTATTCTTAATCCTGCTAGTGACTCCGAGTTTATTAGTCATCACGTCAAAAAACCACACCAGTACTCCTAACCCAGGTTTAGCTCACCAATCCCGCAAATGACTGACCTGAAACTATTATGTGCAGCGTGGCAATTGACATCTTGGACAGGCTGACAAACACGCAGCTTAAAATCCCTGACAAGACTGAAATGGAATGAAATATTATTCTCGGCATAATTAAGAATTAATCCTCTTCGCTGCATGAAATTACATCCCAGTCACAAATTAACTCACGATTCTTTGGCTAATATTAATTCCAGTGAAAATCCCCTAAAGCAACGCTTCCCTGTAAGCAACCTCCTAGATTCGACACTTGCCTGTTGGCAGTTTGACATTTCTGTAACTTTCCTCGCAAGGGGGCGAGCTTAAAAGTACCTCGCCTTTTGCAGTACTAGTTATATTGATAAGACAAACTTTACTCCCACAGTTTATTAGAAAACGTGCGGGTTCATGATTGTGGTATGCGCTGACAACAGGTAGGTACTGACTAGTTACCAATCTGTTTCGGTTACACCGCTTGGATAGGGAACGACTCCCAGACTATCCAAGTCTTTGACGTCAGCTGATCGGATGCCCACAACGCTGTATGGGACAGTGGCCCAAAATATTACCGGTATCGCCACATCGAAAAGAATCTGTAACATTCGATGGAATCGTCTACCTCACCCATTCATTCTGAACATTTGCAGTATGTTCCCCTGTTGTTGATCTTTCAAAAATGCTTCTCGTATCGGCAAATGCATACTCTCGGTTTCAAAGAACAATTCACTAAATAGGGAAAAAGTGGTAAACCTCAGCAAAACAGAAAATCATTCCTGACTTGCCTTCTCGACGGTTTCCCAACTCAGTCACAGGCAGTCTCAACGCAGCTACCGCAATTCTAATCTCCTCAGAATAATGTTGGAGAGTTCGGCCACGGGCATCGACGCGTAGAAAGGAATTATACAGCGGTTCGCCCCTAACTCGCGATTATTAACTTTCTCACACAATCTATCTCTCTGAGTCATCTACCATTCACTGAACCTCCAGTACCTCAGCCACACTCTTACATAACAAACCTCTCGTCGCCAGATACGTCAACTGAATGACCACCTGATGTGGAACGTTAATGCAATCGTAAGTTCCTCAAAACGTTTCAACAGTCACGAAACTTCTCCCACTTGTGGTAATTCATCTACCGCCTTTCAGCCCTGACGTATTAAACTCTATATCGGAGGCTAGGGACCTGTTCTGTACAAGGACGTCGTTATGGCCAATTTTGGGGTGATAGTAAACTCCATAAATTTGCTTAATTCAAGCTTGATGATACCTATTGTGACCTTCGATATTAATTCATGAAATATTTCGGTTAGCGTGACGTCTTAGGATTGTGGTAATTACAACGATATGTTTCCGTAAAGAGTATACATAATCATACAGTTATAGATTCCCCGTTCGTAGTCGCTAATTATAACAAGATGTTTACTTTTGTGCTGTAAGATATAGCTATAATCGGCGGTGGAAATATATTTGCGAACGCCGACCGTGTGCAGCTGTTTCTTGTTGGATCGTCTGATCAGTCGGAAGTTGCATTGCTGAGGAGAGCAAATGCCTATTCAAAATATAATTATTTTTGGATAGCTCAACATGAATTTCCTAAGGGACCGTAGTTTATCATGCATTTACCAGTAGAATATGGTGCGGGGAAAATATTTCGCCGCATGCAACTTCCTTCCGATTTCGACGAAAGAATTCATGACTGTGAACTCTCTATTTGCCAGAAACATAAAGAAAATTAAATAACTTCATGAAGGAGTGAGACATACATTCTATACTAAATAAATAGTCCCTACACGAGTTCCATTTAACTCTGAATTTATGGCAATTAATAGATGAACTTACACTCCAATGAAGGATTTAACATGGATGCGGTTTTGACTGGCAATTCTCTTCTCGTAATGAAAATAATTCCTTTGACATTTTCACATACACGTCGCACAATTAATCTACGGCTGTGCGGTATTGCACTTTTACTTTTGCACTTTTACTTTACACTAAAATAATATTATTTTTAACAATAATTATACGTCGGCAAGACGTGCGCGCCCGACACAAGTTACAAGAGACAAGAGAAATGAGTAGCTGAGTAACTGTTCACCGACAGTATTTCGTACATCAAAAGAATGTGTAAAACTGTTCTTCTTCTGTCCGTTTTTCGCGCTGCGGTTTTCAAAGTCAGTAACTCACTGCATCTCTGACAGCGCTTCGACAATAAACACGTTACGTCACAGGACGTTCACCACATAATGTTACAAACTCCAGCCATGTTCCCCTCAGCTGTATCGCTGTACTTGGTGCCTGTCGCGGTTCATTCATAACTGATGCTCATTTCATTGGTGAAGATTTTTTAACAGTTACTGCTCTTTTCATTTAAATTATTATCACCAGCTACTGATGAAACAATTCTGTAGATTGAAATTTTGTCGAGTCTGCTACTTAAAAGCAGTGCAGTTTATCTTATGGGGAACTATCCTATTCATTGCAATTATTCCGGGCAAGCTTTAGTACATCTTTTCTGGGCATTTTAAACTTTGTCTGGTCTGCCAATAAAAATATGAAGATTCACTTTAATAAAAGCGATTACTTTCAGGGCGGTTATTAAGGATATTCATATAGTCAAATAATTTTGGAGTATTGAAGCCTTGTCTTCTCGGCTTTTACTTTAATTCTGGTGTTACCGAGAACTGTATAGCTCATTGCAAATCTGAGTAGCACTTACAGATAGTTTGCTTACCATCATGTGTAGTCATTGGGCAGATGTTTTTACCAATTTATGTTGGGTTACAAGTTGTTATGTACCACAATTTGTTCTTACTTTGCCGTAAAAGGAGTGGACTGTTATGAGTTCTTAAGATCAGTTTCTAGTATGTTGTAGTTGACCTTGTATGGGATCCGCCCACATACCAGTACTAATGATTGATTAAAAAATGTGACTCTTGTAACCCTTGGCACCCTGTAATATCAGAAACTATCATTAGATTCTTTTATGGAAGATAAACTTTATTGACGTGTAGATTCAAATCACTGAAGTTGCGAGGAGAGCAATGGAATTTTAAGCGAATCCTTTCCGGGCTTTAGTTCTTCGCACGTTTCAGTCGATGTCCAGTTTGATCGTCACAGTTTTCACTTCTCTTCTGTCGTAGTCGTTCGAGCGAATGAGGCACCTTCTTTCATAGCTGTGTTATAATGTTATATGGCTATTTAATTTCCGTAAATTTACGTAAAAATAGAACTGCATTAAGTATCAATGCAGTTAGGTAAAATGGACTACCTGTGTAATTGGTTTGATAGTTGGTCGTGAACGAAATTAACCCACTATTATTTGCCATTTGTCATGATTAAGAAGGATATCCTATGTACTGATAGAGTGGCAGTCTGTGTATAATATTTCTGTGGGATATGGTCATCTAAAAAGATAAGATTGTTAAATACTAGTCTAAATGAAGTCACACATGTAAAGAGAGAGAGAGATAATCGTACATCTTTGATAGAAATTATATATTTTATTTCACTATTTGTTTAAATGGAGTTCAGTGATATTAAAGCTTCATTATCATTCTTTTACAACGGTACTTTTCAGGTCTGAGTTCGAAGACATTTTATTAATTCATTTAATAACATATTCACTTTAAATATCTGTGAGTCGGTGTCCACATTCACTTTTCAGACAAACAAGAGATTTAGTCCTGATTTTCTCTGCCAGCACCACCAGCACTCTCTCTGGCGACGAGGCATCCGTGGTATGTCCTCCTGAGCCACTGTACTTGGTTCTAAATGAATATGTTCATTGGCTAGTGAGCCGGTATCCCAACCCACTTTGCAGACAGAGAAGATTCCCAGCCCTGACATTCTCCATCCAGCACCTCTCCAATAATGAGGCTTTGGTGATATGCCCTCCTCATACACTGTTCTAAGTTCCTCACCAATATGTTCACTGGCTAGTAAAAAAGCCGTTGTCCCCATCCACATTTCAGGCACACAACGGTCTTCGCCCTGACTCTCTCCGCCCAGCACCTTCGACACCCTCTCCGGCGGCGAGGGATCGGCGGGATGTCCTCGTCACACTCCACCACAGGCGGTTCAGGGATCTCGGCGGTCGTCACCATCATCCAGCCATCGTTCACCTCCACATAAAACGAATTCTTCACTTTAAAATACATAAGACTTTCTTAATGCAACAACAGTAGCAATAATTATACACGGTGGCTCGTATGGACAAAGCGTACATTACGAGAGAACAACTTTCTATTTTTGTGTGTGATCGAAAGAAAGGGAAGGGTTTTCAAACGAAGTCATTAACGGTGACAAGGATCATATTTATTATCTTCCAGCATCAACTAAACTTGTGCCTCTTTATAATGGTCTGAGAAAAGGGTATGTTGTTTGTAAACTGGCTCATCCCTTCGTAGCGAGTTATCAATGAAGTTGTGTCTTTAGTGCCGCCCTACCTTGCCGATGACTTTGCCGCAGGCTACATCGATGGCAGCAGGCGATGCCCGGGACTTCTCCGACTGCGCTGCCAGCAGAACAAGAGGTGGGAAGAGAGAGAGAAAGAGAAAGAGAGAGAGAGAGAGAGAGAGAGAGAGAGAGAGTAAATGATCCACCTTTATTTCCTACAAACTTAGAAGTAGCTACCTCTATTTCGAAAGGACACTCCCAGAGTAGAAATGCAAGTCGTACACTAGACCCTTTGTTCTACCTAATAAAATGCAGCACGTTATACAGTTTTTGTATATTCCACAGAAAATAAATTAGCATCTAATATCCGAAAGAAGTGTAGTGGGACGTCTAATAATCTCTGTGTACAAACATGACTTTTCACGAGATATCTAGGGGAATGCAATAAATGGTTGACGCCTAAAAATTAACCTGAAATATACCACATATTGTGACCTTACCATTTTCTTTTAAATTGATTGAAAAATTTAACACACTGACAAGAGAAAGAAGCAAAAAATAATTGTTTAAATAAAATTGAATATTTAATACACCACATCATTAAATCGGAATAAAAAGTGTAAAATAATTTCTAACGGTCCCATACATATTCTTATCCTTATAAAGATACTGCTGAAAATTTTGTGATTGTAAACTTTTAGTATCCGTAGTAGTTCTTGTAAGATTACAAACGAAAAACGTGGACCACATGCAATATAGCTTCACGTTAGTCAGCAGCTGAATTATTCATGCATCAGTTATGTATTGCTTGTGCCCCACGTTTTTCGTTTTAAAAGTGTTTCAAGTATTTTCATAGACATTAAAAATTCGCAATCACAAATTTCCAAGACTCTCTGTATGGCGTCCGTAATCTGTCTGGAGCTATGAGAAACCGTTTTATACGTTTTAGTCAGATATGAAAACGTTGATAACTAAAAATTAATTTTTTCCTTTCAATAGTTATTTTCTGTTTCTTACTCTTCGGTGGGTGAAATTTTATGAATCGATTTCATACCTTTTGATGAGATTACAACGGGGTCTGTGATATATTTCAGGATTATTTTAGTTTACGTTCACCTGACTTGAAAAATCTGTTGATTTCTCCTACGTTTATCTTAAGATATTACCGTGTGGGAAAAAACTAGATATATCTGACGTCACACGGCGGCTTACCACCTACCATTCATCTCGCGGGCCATTCGAGACTGGATCAGAAAAAGAGGGAGATGGCAGTGGTACATAAAGTACACTCCGTCACCCACCAGACAAGATAGGGAGGTAATATTGAATTGCCAGACATGTCTGAGCTATACTAAAAGTTTCAAGGCTCTAGGTCACCTTTACGTTAAATTAGAATCAATTGCGAAATCTTTACCAAAGACACACAGACAAGGAAGCGTTCTAACAGGAATGTGCTTGAAAGTTGCACTTTTGTGGTGATGTGATGTTAAAGATAAATCCTAAGAAACCATGAATCGAACACAACTGAACATTCAGATAATCAGTAAGTAGATAAACACGTCTCAAGTCAAGTATAGGAGACGAAAGACTAAACTCCATCTGAACAGGCCAGGAAGCCCCCAGGTTACCGACCGGCCGCCGCCTCATCCTCACCCGACTGTAGTTGCTGGAAGCGGATTTGGAGGGGCATGTGGTCAGCACACCGCTCTCCCAGACATGTGTCAATTACCGAGACCGGAGCCGCTGCTTATCAATCAAGTATCTCCTCAGTTTACCTCACAAGTTCTGATTGCAGCCCGCTTGCTAACAGCACTCGGCAGGCCGGGTGGTCACCCATCCAAGTGATAGACCAGCCCGGTAGTTCTTAACTTCGGGGATCCTATGGGAACCGGTGTTACCACTGCGAAAAGGCTGTTGGCAAGTATAGCAGTCAGAAACCGCCTACGACATGACAACTATGTGTTGGTGACATGTTTGAGTCCTGATGTGTGCCTGAGGCTGACGTGGCTCTTATTAGCTAATTAAATGGCTTTCTGTATTGAGGTCCCTGGGAAGAAAATGTATTACCGATGATGAAGTTTCCTTTCTGCAACGAAATGTCTGTAAGTGTATTGGATAGAGAGACACACAGCGAGAATGTGTGTGTGCTTGACAGAGAGAGAGAGTGAGAGAGAGAGAGAGGGAGAGAGAGAGAGAGAGAGAGATAGACAGAGACAGAAAGAGAGAGAGAGGGAGGGAGGGAGGGAGGGAGAGGGAGGGAAGGAGAAAGAGAAAGAAAGAGACAGACTGAAGCCTTGAACTGTGCTGCGAGACGTGGTAGGTGGTTCAAATGATTGCAAGTTTGCCACCGAAAGTCAAACCTAAGATTACTAGTCAGTGCTTAACAGACGACTTCAGCATCACTCGAAACTGGATTACTGTCAACATACAGGGTTATTACAAATGATTGAAGCGATTTCACAGCTCTACAATAACTTTATTATTTGAGATATTTTCACAATGCTTTACACACACATACAAAAACTCAAAAAGTTTTTTTAGGCATTCACAAATGTTCGATATGTGCCCCTTTAGTGATTTGGCAGACATAAAGCCGATAATCAAGTTCCTCCCACACTCGGCGCTCACTGCAGGCCGACCCGTTGATTTCCCCTTACAGAGGCATCCAGAAGCTTTAAACTGTGCATACCATCGCCGAATGGAGTTAGCAGTTGTTGGATCTTTGTTGAACTTTGTCCTGAAGTGTCGTTGCACTGTTCTGACTGACTGATGTGAGTGCATTTCAAGCACGACATGCGCTTTCTCGGCTCCTGTCGCCATTTTGTCTCACTGCGCTCTCGAGCGCTCTGGCGGCAGAAAACTGAAGTGCGGCTTCAGCCGAACAAAACTTTATGAGTTTTTCTACGTATCTGTAGTGTGTCGTGACCATATGTCAATGAATGGAGCTACAGTGAATTTATGAAATCGCTTCAATCATTTGTAATAGCCCTGTACTACAGCAGGATGAGATAAACGGTACTGAGACATATTCAAAAATGGCTCTGAGAACTATGGGACTTAACATCTGAGGTCATCAGTCTTCTAGAACGTAGAACTACTTAAACCTAACTAACATAAGACATCACACACAACCATGCCTGAGTGAGGATTCGAACCTGCGACCGTAGCGGTCGCACGGTTTCAGACTAAAGCGTCTAGAACCGCTAGGCCACAACGGCCGGCGAAACATACTCCCCCCATCTTTAGCTGTTAAGGTCTGTTTTCTTACGCACTGAATCAAGTTGTAGTTCTGTCTTCATCTCTACGAGTCTCAGGCGATATTTTCTGATGCACGTTACAACAGAAAGGACAAATCACATTTATTGAGCTCAAATCATTAGATGTGGGAAATCAAGTATATGATGCATGAAGTATAGTAAGTACTAGCATGACTTTCTCCACTTCATCTTTCTCTCTTTCGTCGTTTGTTTTTGTAGCGCTTTTCTAATTGTTACACAGATTGCGTTATGTTGCAGGATGTTGTTATTAATTTCATTCCCGAAATCTCGTCATTTGATCATCTGTGTATAGCAGAGTATTAAAACACTTTTCACTGTTGATCTTTACGCCATAGCTGAAACTGCGTTTCCTAGCACTGACTAGGTCACCCACGTAGAAGTTGAAAAGAGCTGGAGGCCGGTTACATACTTGTCTAATTCTCTGTTTTATTGTTACTTATTTAGACAAGTCCTTTAGTCTCGACCATAATTTTTTTCTCTTTGAACAGCTTCAAAAGAGTTGATTAGACGCATCGGGAAGCTTTTTTTTTCCAATAATCTGACACATCATACATCTATTGCCTATCTCAAAAGCATTTTCATAATCTACAAACTTATTCCATCTCTAACTTAAATTCTTTCCTCTTCTTTAACCGGTGCCTTACTCTAAAATATACTGTCATTACAGGACAGTTCTCTTCTAAAGCAAAACAAGCGCATGCATCAATACTCGCTGTTAGATAAAATAGTAAATAGCTATTGGTGATCCATCCGTATTGTAGGTCGAGGCACGTGAAACTCTTTTGTTCCTGACTTTTGTTCCAAATCTGTGTTGGACAACTATTGAGAGGTTCGTGGTTCCACGATGTTTCGCGCCTGACCTCTTGTGTATGCAAGCCTCAGCAGAATCGGGAGCATCTCTAATGTTCAACGCTGGGGACAAATATGTCTCATGAACAGCGATGACACAAGCTGTAAGATTCAGCAGCAACTAAATCGACTGGACGCGAAACCAACCATTACGTGAACTAAATTTTTGTTTCTTCGTCTACTCATACTATATAACACATAAACAGCAACCAAACAGCATTTATTTACACAACAGAGCAGATGTGTTTCTAGAATGTCTGCTAAAAATAGTTCGAGGGGGTGGGGATGTAGGCAACTCATATTAGCTCTCTTGTGAAATGCCGAATGACAAAGAGACTTTACTAGACATACCACTACACAGCACCCAATAACTGTTATGCATTTCTTCAAGCTTATTCTGAATTTTTACTTCTGTCACGCTGGCGATACAGGATATCATTTTCTTTCTAGGGAGGAAAGCTGCCCCATCTTCTTCTCTCAGGGTACGCCCATGTTCCAGACCAGCAAAAATTAGTTGTATACATACACCCCTGGAAATGGAAAAAAGAACACACTGACACCGGTGTGTCAGACCCACCATACTTGCTCCGGACACTGCGAGAGGGCTGTACAAGCAATGATCACACGCACGGCACAGCGGACACATCAGGAACCGCGGTGTTGGCCGTCGAATGGCGCTAGCTGCGCAGCATTTGTGCACCGCCGCCGTCAGTGTCAGCCAGTTTGCCGTGGCATACGGAGCTCCATCGCAGTCTTTAACACTGGTAGCATGCCGCGACAGCGTGGACGTGAACCGTATGTGCAGTTGACGGACTTTGAGCGAGGGCGTATAGTGGGCATGCGAGAGGCCGGGTGGACGTACCGCCGAATTGCTCAACACGTGGGGCGTGAGGTCTCCACAGCACATCGATGTTGTCGCCAGTGGTCGGCGGAAGGTGCACGTGCCCGTCGACCTGGGACCGGACCGCAGCGACGCACGGATGCACGCCAAGACCGTAGGATCCTACGCAGTGCCGCAGGGGACCGCACCGCCACTTCCCAGCAAATTAGGGACACTGTTGCTCCTGGGGTATCGGCGAGGACCATTCGCAACCGTCTCCATGAAGCTGGGCTACGATCCCGCACCCCGTTAGGCCGTCTTCCGCTCACGCCCCAACATCGTGCAGCCCGCCTCCAGTGGTGTCGCGACAGGCGTGAATGGAGGGACGAATGGAGACGTGTCGTCTTCAGCGATGAGAGTCGCTTCTGCCTTGGTACCAAGGATGGTCGTATGCGTGTTTGGCGCCGTGCAGGTGAGCGCCACAATCAGGACTGCATACGACCGAGGCACACAGGGCCAACACCCGGCATCATGGTGTGGGGAGCGATCTCCTACACTGGCCGTACACCACTGGTGATCGTCGAGGGGACACTGAATAGTGCACGGTACATCCAAACCGTCATCGAACCCATCGTTCTACCATTCCTAGACCGGCAAGGGAACTTGCTGTTCCAACAGGACAATGCACGTCCGCATGTATCCCGTGCCACCCAACGTGCTCTAGAAGGTGTAAGTCAACTACCCTGGCCAGCAAGATCTCCGGATCTGTCCCCCATTGAGCATGTTTGGGACTGGATGAAGCGTCGTCTCACGCGGTCTGCACGTCCAGCACGAACGCTGGTCCAACTGAGGCGCCAGGTGGAAATGGCATGGCAAGCCGTTCCACAGGACTACATCCAGCACCTCTACGATCGTCTCCATGTGAGAATAGCAGCCTGCATTGCTGCGAAAGGTGGATATACACTGTACTAGTGCCGACATTGTGCATGCTCTGTTGCCTGTGTCTATGTGCCTGTGGTTCTGTCAGTGTGATCATGTGATGTATCTGACCCCAGGAATGTGTCAATAAAGTTTCCCCTTCCTGGGACAATGAATTCACGGTGTTCTTATTTCATTTCCCAGGAGTGTATATATGCTGCTGGTGAATCACGCAAAACAAAATAAAGCTCCTTTATTATCTACACTATATGCAGTACGAAACATGATACAGTATTCTAATATGTCCTAGAACGACGTCGCCGAGAAGCCACTAAATTCACTTGATAATGGAAACAAAAAAGTATCGGAATTTACAGAATGCAAAAAATGCAGTGGGATACATCAGTTACCGAAACCATGTCCGACAATACTGTTAAACTACTCTCGAAGAATGAACATCAAATCTGATCACTGGAAAGGTTCGTTCCCTTCGGTAAAACGTATCTGGTCGATTAAACATCTAAATAAAGCTTGATACGAACGATTTCAAATGTGAGACCACAGCGATCAGCAGCAGAAGTTTACACTCGACGTCAACGGCAAATGTAGGGAGTGTGGGTAAGACATGACGGAGACAAGATTTTGGTTCGTCACTTACGGTTTCGTATAGCGTCGCACCCAACGCTCTCTACATTTTTCTATCTGAAGACGGTGCTCAACAAGCAGTTAAAATATTCAGTCAGTGACCTTTTCTCACCAAGAAGAAGCACTATAGCATGAAGAATAGCACTATGCAAATCATACAAGCACAAACAGTGTGAGTACGCAACACGGTTCGCAATCGCAATGTTTCTTCTCAACTCCCACCTCGTCTTGTATGATATTTCATTGCTGACAAATTCCTCTGGTACCCAAACTAAAGAACAAATATAGCTCCTGACTGTACCGCAACGCTTTACTAGCCATAGGTAATTCGTGGCTCATCTGTGTTCGTAAATTTCATCAATGATAATGTTAGTATCGAATTAAACACTTCACAATCAGACTTATTATTTGCCCACTTAGCAAAATAAAACTATGTATTTGAAACTGTCCCATATCGAAGCTAGTGTGCTCATAGAAGTTTGGCTCAAATGGTTCAAATGGCTCTGAGCGCTATGGGACTCAACTGCTGTGGTCATAAGTCCCCTAGAACTTAGAACTACTTAAACCTAACTAACCTAAGGACATCACACACATCCATGCCCGAGGCAGGATTCGAACCTGCGACCGTAGCAGTCGCACGGTTCCGGACTGCGCGCCTAGAACCGCGAGACCACAGCGGCCGGCTCATAGAAGTTTCTATAATTGAGTGCAGCAACACGCCGTACCCACAGATGACTACAGAATTGTGTAATAAGTTTACTTTCAAAGCAAGACGTTGACCTACACGACTACAACATATCTGTCTGACAGAGACGACAGTTTAGCATAACCCTCAGCTACATCATTTGCTACGATCTAGCAAGGCGCCATATTCAGTTACTATGTATTCTGAACAGATAATATTGTGACTTATGTACCGTCAAGAGCGACGTTCATCATTAATCGATTGAAGTTATGTATCAAACTAATTCCGTCCGCTTTCTGAATTCTAATTCCTTGTCATTTTCCAGACCTCACGTCAGTATAGTCCTTCCCTCCTCACGCCAGCCTGCGTGAGCTAAAACGAGTGCATTTCGGCCTCCCTTCGTAACACGGTGTTGGCTCTTCTACCAACAAAACGGTAAAAAAGAGCGAGTATGTAGCTGAATTATTTTATTATCTGTATCACAGATTATCACTAAATTCCAAAGGGGATATTGGCAATAGGTATACTGCAGATAGCGTCAGAAAACACATGCGCCAAAATCACACACGAAAATTAAATAAATGATTGAAGGAGCGTAAATGAGTAGCCATAAAATTTAACTGATACACTGTGTTAACTCTTTCGAAGGCACATTATTTTAGGACATCAGCGAACATAATATTATGCCAGCCTACTAGAAATGTGATCCACTTACTGTATTTACTTTTTTAGTAACTTTATTTTTGAGATATAGGACCTAAAACTATTTTGGTACAAATATCACCACGCCACCTTGTGAGGTATTTAAATTGGGTGCAAATGGATTTCCCACTTCCCTTTTGAGTGTTGTTACGTGTTGCCACTTCACGTAAATAAAATAATGAACAGTGTTTTCTGTTTTTATTTTATATTTTCTTTTATTTGTTACGGATATTAATGTTTACTTACCACATTGTGAAAACAATCCTTGAAACTATGTCACTGCATAAAGTTACGAGCTCATACAGGATGCAATAAAGTATATTGCAGGAGGAATGCAATGTGTTCTGACAACAGTATTAATCCCACGACATACAGAAACTAATTGTTGTAGTAGTTTTAGTACACCTTGTGCAGTGTACTACCAGAATATGTCTGGCATAGACAGAGGTGGTAAGAACTGTTCCCAAAAGTTTTTGGGCACCCCTTAGTTGGTGCTAAGTATGCTTCCCAAGGACCACAAATGACAGATTAATTTTGCGGGAAGTATACTTCCCAAGCCGCTTCCAGAAACTATATTAATGGTAACCATAGTTTCCAGTAACCATTAATACACCGCTTTTTGTTGGGGTACATACTTCTCGCAGTCCTCAAGGCTGTATTTCACAACAAACTAAAACTACAGCTGGAGCAGCGGACTGCCACTAGATGCCAGGAGGGTACAGAAGTGATAACACGTATTCCCTTATGCACTTTAAATACATGCTACAGTGAGACGTACACCCTGCAAGGGTTAAAATAATCAAACAATAGATATACATCACATAGGCTCTACACTAAGTGTGAACCTCTATCGAATTTTTAGAAATCACAGAAAGATAAGATTCCTGTACACATATTCCAGCAGTGCATTAAGTTACCTGAAATGCAAGGGAAAATGGTGAAATGGATTGCATAAAACATTAGACAGAACAATTAAAATACTTTCTTGTAGTCATGTTGCAACACCCGAAAAACAATCTATCTCTGAAGCTCTGCCATACCATTTCACTGAACGTTAGACCGTGCCGGAATTAATCATCAATGCAGGACAGAAAACGATTACAGTTTAAATCTGTAAACATCTCAATACGTAAATATCCAACGTAATGTGTATTACTATGCACTGCAAAAAAACTGTAACGGTCTCACCAAATACCTAACTGCAATATCATACTATGATCAATTTTAGACCTCATGACCACCACGTTCAGGACACAAGCACGATTAAATTAAATTGCCTAAATGACACAAGTGATCTGCCTAACACGTGACTGGCTGTAGCTGTAGGTGAATCACTGAACTACACCAGTATTTCACAAATATATTGCTCAAAGAGCTTCGTGACCTATCGTTACCAACTATAAAACATCTTTTTGAAATGCATGCAATATTTATTTCACTGTCTAAAGAAGACAAAACAATGAAAAAGTAAAAGCACTGTTTAAAGTACAACTGTCATAGACTTCTCCTTATAAATAGGAGCATTTCTGTAATGTGTTCTGAAAAGATTCATTTTAGGATGTTATAAACTCATGCGAAACAAGAAAAATTAACCTTTATATTCACATACAAAAAAGGAAGCCACTTAGCAATGAATATTAAGATTGTGTGATAATACTGAAGCTAAGTTTGATTAATGGTAACATCATGGTGAAGACTGCATGCTTGACATTATTTAAACCTAATTAATGAGTAACAATTTTTTAGTTCCACAATGACAATAAAGTCACATTTACAATATCGCAAAACGAACAATTATTCTTAGATAAATACCTACAAAGATTTTATTTAATTGTTACATACAGAACTGTTAAAAGATACAGTATCAGCATGTAGACACTAAAGTTTACGTTAAAAGACCGATTAACCCCCGTAATGCCAAGACATTTAACATAATGTGCATTACAAAGAGGAGGGGGTGAGGCGACATTGTGCTCACGCTGAAAACTTTTATTTAAATTCGTTAGTTGTTGTTGAACGATATTAACAACATGATTTTCAAAGGGCAACGGATATGCGATCAGGGTCCAGAAATTGAAAATACCCCTAGCACACTCTTAGCAATAACAACCCACTTTCAATAAGATGTACTGCCGGTTTTACGAAAACCACAAAAAATATAAAAAAGCCAACTTCGTTCATTGTTTTTGACGTTTTTCTCACTATACTTTTTAAAGAGATACTGATGTATAAATAAAGCCCTCAAGTTGGAAATACTGGAAACGACCTTCATTGTAGAAAGTGATATCTACTACTAAGATTTAAATTTTTCGGTTGAGATTAAATTAAAAATTTAGGACGCGCTAGGTGTATGAGAAAACTAATGTGACTGATTGTTTATCTACCGAAGTTTCTTTTCGAACAACAGTATTGGTCCCTACACAGTAGTTTCTTTCGGCAACATTACTTCGGTATAGTCGTTGTTCCAAGTCTTGGCAGCAGCGCCGCAAGGCTTGAAGTCGTAGGGCCTTCTATATGTCAGTGAAATTCTTTTGAATGTTTCCAGAGTCCCAAAACGAATTCCTTTTAAGAAATTTTTAGATTCGCTAACAGAAAATGCACGACAAAGACTCAGATCAGGTGAATAGGTTGCCTGTGGGACAACAGGAATGCCTTTTGTGGTGAAAAGATCCTTGATGGAAATGGCTGTGTTAAATGGGACGCTATCATGATTCAGCGTCCATTTGTCTGCACGTCCAGTCGGTCTCACTCGATTTAATCTCTTCCTGAGCGTTTGAAGGACATTCTTGTATAACACAAGGTTGACAGTTTTTCCTGAAAGAATTCATTGTGCATGATATTCCTACAGTCAAAAAGGTAAATACGAGCTGTTTTGATCTTTTATTTGCTCAATACGAGCCCCTTCGTCTCAGGATCAATAACACGGGATTCACCACCGATGATAACACTACCGAAACATTCGCAGTTAATGGCAGTCTTCTCAAGAACACCAACAAACGTGTTTATTCGATTGTTGTTCTGCTCAATTGTGAGGTTTCTCAGCACGATTTTTGCACAAACCTTCCACATGTGCAAATCTTCAGTCAGATCTGTGATTTAGGGTGAAAATGGTCAGATTTGACAGTCCACCCATTATCTTTATTGTTAAATGTCCGTCTGCTCTCGAAAAACCATGCACAAGTTCGACGTTCTCGTCGGTTTTTCATTTTGAATGACTCTGTGAGCGAGATCCATCTTCACCGTACTATCAGCCTTCCAAAAAAGATTTGTGCCAGTGAAAAATTTGTGCTCTTGCCAAGGAATGTTTCCCATAGGCCTGTTTCAACTTTTGAATGGTCACACTCATTGATTACCCAAGTTTAACAATAAACGTGACTGCATAACGCCATTCTAAATTCCGCTCTTCCATTACTGTAAACACACAACGAAAACTCAACTTCACTGATGGGGGCTCTCAAAAATTACGTGATTGATGTAAAGAGCTGAAAACTCAGACTGTCAGAAAGGGACGATCACCCCAGTGTACGTAGCCCTGCCAGATCGTTCGAGTGCTGTCTGCGACATTACTTTTCCCACACCACACATATATGGAATCTGGTAGAATAATTCCTTAAAAACAAAAATATATTTTACTAAGTGTCAGCTTTTCAACCTTTCAAAGAAACAGCATCGATATGGGATTTTGGAGGCGAAGGCCCATTCCTGTACCCTTGATGACTGCACGACACAATACTATACGCTATGGCTAGACCAATCAACACCTCATTGGTCTGTTGATCACTGGAAAAATTATGCCTGGTCGTCAGCAGAGGACTATTAAAGCTGGTGGAAGCTCCGTAATGGTGTGGGATGTGTGCCGTTGCAGTGATATGTAACCCCTGATACAACAAGATACGACTCTGACAGATGACAAATGCATAAGCTTCCTGTCTGGTCACCTGAATCCATTCATGCCCATTGCAAATTCCGATGGACTTGGGCAATTACAGCAGGACAGTGTGATACCCCACACGTGCAGAATTGCTACATAGTGCCTCCAGGAGCACTCTTCTGAGTTTAAACACTTTATTTGGCCACCAAACTCCCCACGTATGAACATTACTGAACATAACTGTGACGCTTTGCAACGAGCTGTTCAGAAGAGATCTCCACCCTCTCATACTCTTACGGATTTATGGACAGCCCTGCATAATTCATAGTGTCAATTCCATGCAGCACTACTTCAGACATTAGCCGAATCCATACCACATCGTGTTGCACCACGTCTGCATGCTCGCGGGGCTCTACGCTATATTCGATAGTTGTGCTAGTTTCTTTGGCTCTTCAGCGCTTAATCCACTTGTAATGCATTCACTTCAAAATATTTATGAATGGAATCACAGTATACATCACCTCAGTTGATCAATAAACATATAATACCAACATGTACATCACCTTCTAAACAATAATTAGTGCTATATGCGAAGCGCATGAAGAGAATCATCTCACGGTTTAGATAACAGTCTTGAGGTTTTTCAAATATCACTTTTACTTCTCAGTACGTCCCACAATCATACCATATTTATGGTCTTCATTTCCAGTTTTACTACATTTATTTCATTTTTTATGCCTGACAATTTTTTATTGATACACAAAATTTCTTCGAAAATTCTGTACTTGATTGGCTCGTAGTAAAATCCCTTTATGGACACTAAGTAGAAAAAGAGAGCTAGCAGTACAGCAAAAATTAATCGAAAACAGCCAGGGAAATCATGTTCATCATGCAACAACACACACAAAAGAACGTTGTGTCTCTGGATGCACTGAAAATATTGAAGAATTATGTTGCAGTACACTAAATAAATTGCCTTTCACTAATTCGCTCACCACTTCAGCAGAGATTCTCCAACACCATATTTGTTGTGAAGTCCAAAGACTTCACTGGCAAATGACGTAATAGGACTGCGTGAACATCATACTCAGTCACGACAGGCAACTCTTCCCTCATGCATTAACGTACCATCATTATACTTAAAACTCACTACACCGCAGCCCAAGGCCATCACTTCTTTGTTTGTCAACAAAAAATCAGCCCCTAAAATCGTATCACCAGCCAAATTCCACACAGTTATTAAATTAGGATGAAGCTATAACCTTGACAAAGAAAATCAATACCTACTTGTCTCTTCATCTCTGCTCCTTTTCTGGTAATCATCCCTTTCGCTTGAGTCCACTGTAAAGAAGGAATAGTTCATAAAGCTAAACCTTTCGATATGTGAAATGCTGACTCACTCAACCCAGCCCACTGGCTTCCAACACTTGGAACACAAGG
Organism: Schistocerca nitens; assembly: GCF_023898315.1. NCBI lineage: Eukaryota > Metazoa > Arthropoda > Insecta > Orthoptera > Acrididae > Schistocerca > Schistocerca nitens. The sequence goes on along the minus strand of NC_064620.1, from coordinate 192,665,566 downwards.
TAATATATATTTGAAACTCTGGTCTCTTCAGAGAATTGAGATTTTCTTTACTATCACCTATCAATAGGTAACTCGAACATACAAAAGTAAATACACTCAATTTCTCATAGGAATTTTTCATCCTATTTTCAGCACTCAAATCAGCTGCACACATCAGTAGTCAATTATGTGGCTATGGGGCTATGGGCTATTCACTTGCACAATTTTCTGTGGATAAGCTGAGCGTACCTCTACAAAATAGGAATTTTAGTTTCTATCTTGTCAATATCAGTGACAACTATTTCCTTTACCACCGTGATTTGACGAAACAGTCTTAGAATCCAATCACTATTACTACTCCTAAAACTGTTGCTTTCATTCCAATCACATAATTCCTCTGATGCCTCCACTTTCCGTTCCAATATCTATGACGGTATGTATCACATTACCGGTGATCATTATTCCAATTCCTCTGTGGCTTCGGACTACGATAACAAAACTTACTGTTGCTTCTACCACAACAATTCTCTTCAGCATTTTCATATTCTAATTCTTGGAGCAAAATCTCAAAACCGACTAACTGCCCTTTCACCTGACCAGGAAGAATAATCTGCCTCAACTTGGGAGTAAAATTTACAAGTCAATAATAATTCAATTCAGTAGGACTGTAAGTATTGTTAAAAAATTATTTTTCAACACCATGCATTCAAAGAATGAAGCAAGATTTATATAGTCAGTATTATTAAATTCTTTTGACAAACAAGTATGCCAAAGATTCTGTCTTCCGCTGCTTTAGACAAATCTTTTATCAGGAAAATCTGATAAAATTCGTCATATGGCTCACAGTTTCTGGTCAGTCTCAGTATTCACGTACTAAGGTTACCTATCAAACAGCCACATGCAAACTCAGTTCTTGGTTCAAATGGCTCTGAGCACTATGCGACTTAACTTCTGAGGTCATCAGTCGCCTAGAACTTAGAAATAATTAAACCTAACTAACCTAAGGAAATCACACGCAACCATGCCCGAGGCAGGATTCGAACCTGCGACCGTAGCTGTCGCTCGGCTCCAGACTGTAGCGCCTAGAACCGCACTACCACTCTCGCCGGCAAACTCAGTTCTGTGATCGGCTGGCCATGTGGAAGGAAATACAAAATCAAACTGCTCTAGCCAAGTATGAGGATCACTACGATTTCATATAATTATAAAAACTTCAAATTTTAGAACACATCAGAAATGGTTAATTGAAAACAATGCCTCACTTCACAGTTTCCAGCATCATGATTAAAATGACCATGGTTGTGGAGAATTCTCCTCCTTTCATAACGAGCTACAGGATCTCATTCATCTTCATGAACAGAATATAAATCACTATTATCTGGCACATGACCTCTGCTATAACAACGACCTTGAACATTTTTCAGTTTTGGAAACTCTCTCATTCAAATACTGACCTAATTCTTTATTCTCCTGTTACTCTCCATTTGATCTCTGAAACTCCAAACGTCTGGACAGTTGCTTGGAAAATATATTCATTCCAAACTCACATTAATCATGCCTTAGAAAGATATCAAGGCTGTCCTACCTCATACAGAAATCATCTGATCCAGTTAGAAATAAATACCTTAGCACAGTTTAATTTGGCCTTTCAGTTTCACACATATATGGGCTGTTGTTATGTGGTCACTCATGTCATGTCAGAGACGTAGTGCTGATACAGAAACGCGGGCTACAAATAATTATAAGGTTAGTCCAAGGAAATAATGCAGTACTTTGTTCACTAAGACAAATATAATGACAATGATAAAACATTATCTCTTTTCGTCATTGACATTCGCTGAAAACAACGTAGCAGAGTTTGACACCAGACAGAACATACTCCATCATGATACCGGAAACAAAAAGGGTATTGACATTCCTAGATTAGACTCACAAAAATGGGTAGCTTTAGCAAAGTAAACTGTTTGAACTTTTTGAATAAACTGACATTCTCTCTAAACAATACATCTTTCAACAATTTTAGAAGTAAGTTGTATAACTGCTTAATAAACAATCCCTTCTACAGTTCAAGAGAGTTCTTCGGGAGTAGTAGTGCAGAAATTGAGATTTAGGATTATCATTACAGTTCTGTACAACAGGTTAATATAGGATAAAGCATTTGTATGTGCAAAGTGAACAGTAATTTTGCAGTGATTACTACTGGATCATGCCATTAATATAAAACACATTTCACTAAATGTTGTCTATGGCTAATAAACACTCTGAATCTGAATAAAGTCCTAACTTTTTTGTAATCATACACTAGAAGATACAGTACCACATGAACTTTGATCAGCGTTAAGAGCTAACTGTGCAACAACAATAGTGCAAGGTGCCACCTTTGTATTTATCTTTTGTACCTCCTTCTAATTCTCGTACGTTGATTCTGCAATAATATTTCATGGTATAAATTTGTTTTCAAACCTTATAATTATGTAGTATGAAGGAAAATAAATTTTTTAATCTAATTACTTCTTAACTGGGTAGAGCAATCAAACATTCTGTCAATCTAGTCTCTCTTTCACGCCGATTCTTTGAAACCTGTAAACATTCCTGTAACAGCTTCTTCTGTTCACTTACAGATCACTGCAGGATTACTGTACTCTCTTCTACAGAAACAACTCTTATTTTTTCACAACAGAGAGCCTCTCTGCAGCTCTTACCTTAACCGAATGGTAAGTGCACTAAATCTCCTCGAAAAGTCTTCCACAGTGAATTCAAACTTCTGCACTAAACTGTGAATTCGCCTTTGTAGTAGAATAGCACTACCTCATTGTTGACTGGGAACAACCATAAAGAATCAATAAACCTATTGGTACTAGTCTGTAATTTCACTCTAAGTTCCTTCCACTTGTTCTATCATTAAATTAAGCCCCTTAACATTAATACTTTAACTTGTTCCATAATTCTTGGAATATTAGCATATTATTCATTTTATGATTGTGTTGAAACTGAATTACTTCCCTTTTGCTCGTTAACAGGAGCTATAGAGTCATTTTCCAGAATACAACAAGTAGTACTAATTTCAGAAATTGTATCTAATTAAACACTTCAGTGTAAACATTCAATCTTTGTAAGAATGATGTACTAAAAGTTAAATTATCCCTCCACAAACATTAATTATTCATTAGAAAATCTGTGTTGATGATCACAAAAGCACAGGCAGCCCTAGCTGACAGCCTGTGTGCTCAGTCCATCAAGCCCACTCCAGACATATAATATTTCGAAGTCCAGATATATACTAATAGTAGTATGAATTGTTCTATTTCCTCTGTTCAAACACATGTGATTTTCGAGGTGATAGCTTGAAGAAAACCTTAAAATTCAAACACAAAATTATTAAGCACACTCATGTTACTTTGCCCACTATAATGACATCATTTGTTGTAGAGTACCATACGTGCTCCAGATATGACTCCCTCTAATTGGATCTGAACTATTGGCTCCTATGAAGCAGGTAGAAAAACCACAACTCTAATCAATACAGAAAATCCATTTCTAATGAATAAGCAAAAACATCATGAAACGTAAATCCCAGACAATTGTGTACGCGAATTAACAGTAAAAATTGAAACTTCCTGTCAGAATAAAACTGTGTGCCGGACCGAGACTCGAACTAGGGACCTTTGCCTTTGGCGAGCAAGTGCTCCACCAACTGAGCTTGGGTAGCTAAGTTGTTAGAGCACTTGCTCGCGAAAGGCAAAGGTCCCGAGTTCGAGCCTCGGTCCGGCACACAGGTTTAATCTGCCAGGAAGTTTCATGTTAGCGCACACTCCGCTGTAGAGTGAAAATTTCATTCTAGAAACAGTAAAAATTGTTATATGTAACAAGAATAAAGACCACAAAAACAAAAGACAAAACAAACACAATGCTGCATGTTGCAATATACGTCAAAAAGGTAAAAGAGAAACTTCCTCATCAGCAAAAGGAAAACAGTGATCTCTGTACTGTAATGACCCGACCTATTGCGCGTCGCTATTCGACAGGACGGGTGAGAGAAATGAAGGAGCGGGCAGATTCAAATCCAAACCTGCAGTGAAACAATCATATCAGTGAGACAGGTCTGTTGAAGCAGCCATACACAGAACTGCGTCTAGCATCAGGGCCGCACTTTGAGCTTGAAAACTCAGCCGACCGCGAAATGCGCTCACGCCTGTTATCCTGGGATGCCGTGGCTGCCGCCAACGAGAAAGATGAGCGCTGGCTGTCCAGGCCCTCCGGAGTATGTCGGGTAAACAGCCCCCCTGTACTCGTTGTCCCCACTCGTGCGCTTCGGTGTAGCAGCTTACGGTAAATGTCCTCATAACGACCAGCGATGCCCTAGACACCCGCCACAGACAGACAAAAACGGTGGTCAAATGTTCAAATGTGTATGAGATATTATGGGACTTAACTGCTAAGGTCATCAGTGCCTAAGCTTACACACTACTTAACCTAAATTATCCTAAGGACAAACACACACACCCATGCCCAAGGGACGACTCCAACGTCCGCCGGGACCAGCCGCACAGTCCATGACTGCTGTGCCCCCGATCGCTCTGCTTATCCCGCGCAGCCGGTGGCCAAAGACGTCTAGGTGCACATCTCTCCCAGCCAGACTGTAGCCATCTGGTAGTTCATCGACCGAAGTAGCTCAGGGGTTGGAGAGTGGCTGGGCCCAAGCTCCCCACACCATCGAAACTTCCCGCAAATCCCGCAGCCATCACGCCACAGACATGGTGTGCCTCGTTGCCAGGTTGGCAGCAGATTTCCATCACCAAGTGTGGGTTGCGGTTTCTCTGAAACACAAATGAAAGCATTCTCTCCAGTTTAATAAGCAGACAGAATGGAGGCATTACTTCATGCTTTGAGTTCCTACGCTCCATTACTTATTGCCTGCTAAACACTCTTCTGGCAACTTGCATCTCGCCTGATCTGTAGGTTGTGCTCTTCTGCGATTATTTCATGAATAAATTAAGCAAATACATAGTAAAGACCCTACATATTGGTAGATGAAAGTAATCTACGTAATCATATGTTGACGATTTTCCCCTGCTGTGAATCGATAAATCTGTGTAACGAATGTGTAACTTCAGGGTTGAAGGTGGCATTAAGCTGATCTAAATTCTGGAAGTTTAACACCCTTAATGGTCCTTCTGACCAATGCAGTGAATTCGCGTTAGTGTAATGACAGTCATACTAGTGAGTGTACACCTAAGACAGAAACCCTTCCCAAGACGAAAGCGATAGCGCCTCACTCTTCATAGAAATCACCGCTTTCTGAAAATGACCAAGTGCATCATTTAATTTTGGAACTTCTCCTAATCTGTTATCGCGGACAACGTTTTTAATAATTTATCTCCCAAATTTAACCAAGATCTCTTACTACAAACAACAGCTTGTGGACAATATATACTAGCTGTGATAGTGTGCTCGTAATTTACTGTGATTATGATAATCCTTCAGCACCTCCCTAAAAATCGTAACTTCCCTGTGCCTCTGTATATCAGTCCGAAACAAAATCTACCACTCACCGAAATTCATTTATCTGATCTGTTGATTTCAATGTCCACTGATGTTTCATAAGGAAGGCAACCGACTGCTTAGAGAAATATATACCTCCAACAAACATTTGAACGACAGCTAAGCATTCTGCTCCACTTCCGATGATGTATGGCAAACCCAGGACCATTCCCATCGTTTAGGATGTCATAACGAAGTCACCAACTGAGGAAAGGAACCATCTACCATCCCCGTCCTCTTTCCGAAACGAGTAACTAACGATATATAGCAATAAGAACAACAGTAACAAATACCTGACAATGACCATACAATAACAAAAAACACATGTGGCAACGACATGAAAACAATAAATTCCCTGAAAGAAACACAATGCACCCATAACACAAATATCAATAATAAATCTAACACCAACATAATATTTCATATAACGTAACAACAGTGACGTCAGACCATAGGCATGCCTTGTGCTTTAAGCTGTCTAGACGATTAGGTTTCTACTTTCTACCAGCTGCACCTAATCCTACAGGGTCGATCAAAGCGTCCAAAGAACTCTCAAGCTGTTTAACCAGACTGACGTGCTGGATAGACATTGTACGTTTTGGTAGGAAACGGTACCTTTCCGTTAACAGTTGACGTCATATCCACGACCTGGTACAACTAGTGATATTTCGTGAAGAACTTATTTGTCGTTCTCTTTGGTATATAGGGGCTGGTAATTAACACACACTGCCCTCTACGATACTGCAGCAGCCTGCCAGTGCGCCTATTTCGCTGTTACTAGCGTTCAAGAGCCTTTGTGTACGGGTTTTGCACGTTTCTTCTCTTATTCATTGGTTCCCTATTCGCTAGTAATTTAGGACACCAAAAAAGTCAAATTGAGTGGGTATTTTCATCTCGTACCTCTAATAGTGACATGACTATTCCCGTATGAACCTTTAAGTTGTTCACGCTAACTACTAATGCAAAATGTGTATCCCAGTCGTCGTGTCTGGCATTCAAGTAAAAGATTAGCAGTTTAGAAATGGTCTTAGGCTCACGCTCCATCCTCATTTTAGTCTGTGAGTAGTAAGAGCGCGTTCGTAACTTCCGAATATGCAACACACGCCACAGCTGGTTGTGGGTACCGAAACTAAGTTCGTACCCCGGTCTATAATTAAGGTATCAGGCACTCCAATCTTCAGTGTCAAATTGTTAATTATTACTTGTGCTACAATACCGATCTTTTGATCTGGAATTGCTATCATTACTAGATACCGTGAGAAACATTGATGATCGTAAGCACATACGTATTCTTTACATGTGTTCTGGCTATGGTTAGCAAATGTCTAGAACAATCATTTTAAATTGACATCCACGCCTCCGTAACCTTTGCGAAGGGATTGTCTGGTGTAAAGCATCCAATCTCTGAGCACATGGTACACAGTCTGTTGTAACACTTTCTTTTGGAATTGTGTGCCGATTATCCTCGTGCATGATAAAGGGCAGTTTGACATAAAAGCCTAACACTTTTTACTATCTGCCTGTGCTTGCTGCTATTACAATTTGATCTTTACCAGTGTCCTCAACGTGGCTACATTGCGACTTAATTTATCTGCATTTGTGTGGACAATTTCGTAATCACACTCACTGAACATGAGAAGCCAGAGTGGCAAACGAATAGATGAGTCTCTTAGACCAAACAACCATTTCAGTGACTCATGATCAGCCTAAACTTTAAATCTTCTACCAGACATGAAACACCAGAAATGTATAATATCGCATATAACCGTTACAACTTCGCTTCTTGAGTCGTTACGTTACGCATTATTTAACTGCCCCTGTCGATCAAGCATTTGACACAAGATAGATATATATCATTATTCAAAATATTAGAATATATATATATATATATATATATATATATATATATATATATATATATATATATATATGAAGGTCTTATTTCAATATTGGTACCAGTCTATTTTGTTCATTTTCAGATACGGAGTCCCAAAGTTAAATGAGCGCTGAAAAATCTGCAGTTGAGATATGCAGTTGAGATACCAGAAATATTCAAGCATATGGCTTCATGCTAGAGATGAACCTTTCTTTCCGTTTGTTTAGATCATTAATTTCAGGAACATTATATGCAGAAAAGTGGAAGTAATGGAATTGTACCACTATTGGAATAAGCCCTTTTGTGTGTGTGTGTGTGTGTTAGTTGAAATGTTATTGCGTCAATCAGGCATATGAGGTGGAACGTTTCAGGTAAGTGTGGTGGTCATTCTCCCAACTCTGTGCATGTAGCCAAATAAGGTGTGTGTGTGTGTGTGTGTGTGTGTGTGTGTGTGTGTGTGTGTGTGTGAAAGAATATATATATATATATATATATATATATATATATATATATATATATATATATATATAGAGGGAAACATTCCACGTAGGAAAAATATATCTAAAAACAAAGATGATGTGACTTACCAAATGAAAGTGCTGGCAGGTCGACAGACACACAAACAAACACAAACATACACACAGAATTCAAGCTTTCGCAACAAACTGTTGCCTCATCAGGAAAGAGGGAAGGAGAGGGAAAGACGAGAGGATGTGAGTTTTAATGGAGAGGGTAAGGAGTCATTCCAATCCCGGGAGTGGAAAGACTTACCTTAGGGGGAAAAAAGGACGGGTATACACTCGCACACACACACACACATATCCATCCACACATATACAGACACAAGCAGACATATTTAAATATGTCTGCTTGTGTCTGTATATGTGTGGATGGATATGTGTGTGTGTGTATACCTTATTTGGCTACATGCACAGAGTTGGGAGAATGACCACCACACTTACCTGAAACGTTCCACCTCATATGCCTGATTGACGCAATAACATTTCAACTAACACACACACACACACAAAAGGGCTTATTCCAATAGTGGTACAATTCCATTACTTCCACTTTTCTGCATATAATGTTCCTGAAATTAATGATCTAAACAAACGGAAAGAAAGGTTCATCTCTAGCATGAAGCCATATGCTTGAATATTTCTGGTATCTCAACTGCATATCTCAACTGCAGATTTTTCAGCGCTCATTTAACTTTGGGACTCCGTATCTGAAAATGAACAAAATAGACTGGTACCAATATTGAAATAAGACCTTCATATATATATATATATATATATATATATATATATATATATATATATATATATATATATAGCGACTTATTTGGCTACATGCACAGAGTTGGGAGAATGACCACCACACTTACCTGATTCATGCATGAAGACGTTCTTTTTAATTTTGGACCCCTTTAAAATCATTGTTAATATTGCACCATGTGGTATGTAACAGTTTGAATATAGTTTGGAAATTTACTTAGGAATCTAGCTTAACTGCTTTCTGTTTCCTTTTGTGTTTTCGATAAATCAGCAACAGTGTTGTCAAGATGCGAGGTAAGTGGAAATTTTGATTAGGGGCATTTTTCATGGGCATTTGATTTAAAGAGAAGTTGTACTCAGACCACTTACAGTTCAGTTCAATTTTTTTTTCTTTTTTTTTTGTCTAAAGTTTGGAAATGAGTTTAAGGTGGATAAAAGTTTATATGGACATAGTTTTCGTAGAACGTCGATTTCTTCCATAGAGTGGTATATAAAGTAGGGCTAAATTTCATTAAAAAATGTGGTGGGGATGTTATTCATTTATTCTGATTGCTAACCAGCTGTAAAATGTCTATCGGTCGCTGCAACGGCATGAATCCCTTGGCTGATAGCAGGGTAGGGGAAAGCAACAGGCAAACCTGCTGTGGGTCCCTGGACACTCAGGAATTAATGACAACTACAGTCTGGAACCGCGCGACTGCTACGGTCGCAGGTTTGAATCCTGCCTCGGGCATGGATGTGTGTGATGTCCTTAGGTTAGTTAGGTTTAAGTATTTCTAAGTTGTAGGGGACTGTTGACCTCAGAAGGTAATCCCCATAGTGCTCAGAGCCATTTGAATCCATGTTTTGAATTAATGGCAAGGAACAAGCTATTAGAATGACCGGGGCAGGCATAATGACTCGATTCATTGGATCAGAACCTGTCATCACGTAAGGTGACAGTACCACCAAAACTACGTAACTGAAACAGGAGGTGGAACGTTTATTGAACTACGAGCCAAAATCAAAAACATGGCAAGTCAATGTTGCCGAACTTTTCAGTAGGAGTTCTATAATAGTTAACTCGAACAGAAAACAGATAAAACTCGTCGTAGAACTTATGGCTGGGCAAGGAACTTCATAAAACATCTGCACCGTATGGACACAGAACAAAAAGCCGCTATATGTGGACTATGTGATGAGAAAGATGAAACTGCACCACATCTAATCTTTCTATGCGAAACTCTGCCGGCCAAAATACACAGAATAGTCGACTCGGTAGAGGCTGAAGGAAACATGTCTAATGAGAACGTAGTACAGATTCTTCTACTACTTCCTAATGGTACCGATTTGCTTTAGTATAAATACTGGGATCGAAATAACAGAATAAACTCAGTTTCCGTGGGTGCACCAGTGGGATAAGACCTTGTTGTTTTCATCACTCTGCATTAGAAATATCAGACTGAAACGTCTCCACATGAGCCTCTTCATCAATTTGCTAAACATTTAACTTAATGTACCCACCTGTGGCACCTCAGTTCTGGGCGTAAATTACAAACTGCTTAAAGAAGACTGAGCAGCTGAGTCTGTCTGTAGTGGATACAAGGTATATTATCTTTATTTCACTTCACATTTTACTATGTTTACGGTAATTATCGTAGCCCCACACCCATATTCAATACATTTATGTGTACTATGTCTGTGCATACATCCTTCCCTGCTCTCACCTGAATGAACCAAGACCATGATTGAGAGTGTACAAGATAAATTTAAATTAACGGTTACCAGTTCAGAAGCCTTCCGTTTGGCTAAATATATCGTCAGCTGCTTGTATTAGATGCCTGAACAATATAATTCCTGCAGCCTTACGATCAGGCATAGCACTCTATGTGGATAACTTTCTCGTGGCAGTGAAGTCATGGACCGTCCACTATGAAGTGGTGCATCGGTTATTGGAAGCCTGTGAACAGGTGAGACTGAATGTGAACCTAGACAAGTCACAATTCGGCAGATAAGAAATAAGATTCATGGAACTCATCGTATCTGCAGATGATATACAACCTGACCCTGACAAGAATTGTGCGATTGCGGAATGCGCAACTCCAACCAACAAAAAGCAATTACACGGTTTTCACAGACTATTTAATTTCTTTAATTTCTGCCAGCGCTTAGTGATTCGAAACTTGGTAGCCGTGCGGTCTTAGTCGTCTTTCAACGATTCGCGAGGCATCCCCGTTGGAGGTTCGAATCCTCCCTCGGACATGGGTGTGTCATGTGCTTAGCGTAAGATAGATTAAGTATTTTGTAGGCCTAGGGACCGATGACCACAGCAGTTTGGTCCCTTAGAAACTTACTACAAACTTCAAAAAAAAAAAAAATTCCAACTTTACCTCCAGACTACACCTTCGTGCCCTGACAGGAAAAAATACACCATGGATCTGGGACCAGCAGGCAGAAGACGAATTCACGAAACTTTGAGATTCGCCGATGACATTGTAATTCTGTCAGAGACAGCAAAGGATTTGGAACAGCAGTTGAACAGAATTGACATTATCTTGAAAGGAGGATATAAGACCAACATCAACAAAACCAAAACGAGGGTAATGGAATGTAGTCGAATTAAGTCTGGTGATGCTGAGGGAATTAGATTAGGAATGAGACACTTAAAGTAGTAAAAGAGTTTTGCTATTTGGGGGGCATAATAACTGATGATGGTCGAAGTAGAAAAAAAATAAGATGTAGACTGACAATGGCAAGGAAAGCGTTTCTGAAGAAGAGGAATTTGTTAACGTCGAGTACAGTTTTAAGTGTCAGAAAGTCGTTTCTGAATGTATTTGAATGGAATGTAGCCATGTATGGAAGTGAAACATGGACGATAAATAATTTGGAGAAGAAGAGAATAGAAGCTATGTGGTGCTACAGGAGAATGCTGAAGATTAGATGGGTAGATCACATAACTAATGAGGAGGCACTGAATAGCATTGGGGAGAAGAGGAGTTTGTGGCACAACTTGACTAGTAGAAGTGATCGGTTGGTAGGACATGTTCTGAGGCATCAAGGGATCATCAATGTAGTATTGGAGGGCAGGGTGGAGGGTAAAAATCGTTGAGGGAGACCAAGAAATGAATACACTAAGCAGATTCAGAAGGATGTAGGTTGCTGTAGGTACTGGGAGATGAAGAAGCTTGCACAGGATAGAGTAGCATAGAGAGCTGCATCAAACCAGTGTCAGGACTTAAGACCAGAACAACAACAACAAAGAGGCATTAGTCAAGGCACCGATTTCTGCGCAGCAAGACCTGTAGCAAGATTTCTGTGTCATGACTACAGTTAATTCTCTGGTTTAGGCGTCATTCTGTTCAAACCAGAGGACATCAAAGATCCATTCTTTTGGTAAATTATTTCTTTCGCAAACCGGATGCTCACTCTCTGTGAAAGAAATTACACTCTCACGGAATTTTTGGCACTCGCAATTGTGTGAGAGTTTTTCTGATTCTAACATTACTTTATTTGTCGAACGACAGGGGTATTTATCGACCAACGAGCTCTGCAATTTTTAAAGACCGCTAAGCCATCCCACAAGAGACTGGCGCGGTGGTCACTGTACCTCTAAGAATTCCGATTTTATGTGGCGTACTTTCCCATCGATAGAAACATCATTGCAGACACCCTCTCACGTGTACCTGCAGGATTAGTACGTGCAGAAGATGGTGGTGATGGAGACAAAAACTTCAGCTTCTTATATCTAAAAAGTGAAGCTGGAGAAAATGCTGTTACAACCTGCCTCAGGAACAATGCACACAAGCAGGACAGAGATGAGGTATTGATAGACGTTAAAGGAAAATAGGAAGATCGCGACAATGCGTTGATTCGTCATTTCTACTCAGTAAGAGACGGCATTCACTTTCAAATTCGTGGTCCAGACGACACACGGTGACAAACTTGCAAGTCCAGATGTACTCATGGACAAATTAGTACAATGCATACACTTGAGTTATGGGATTTTCGGTGGAAAGATAGAGCTTCCGAAATACTCAGACGAATACGCCGTGTCATTTGAATACGCAATGCCAGCGAGCCAAACCAGCCGCAGTCATGTACGCTGCACCCCTGCACCCAGTACTCCCCAAAAAAATGTGTGGCATCGCCGCTATCGACTTTTTCGGGACAGTAATCCGTACTAGGTCAGGCTTTCCTAATGTACTGCACGGTGTGGAACTAACGTGTAAGTTTGTTTCCTTTACACAAAAGACGATGGCAAATGGGAAACTTGTAGCCAAGGCTTTCGTTAATAATTTTTAACGAAATGTAGGATCCGGGAAGCGTGTAGTTTCAGACAATGGGTCGCAGTTTCGCCCGAAATTCTTGTCACGAATTCTGAGGCGTCGGAAAGTAAAGCCATTATTCATGTCAGTGTGTCAACCGAGCTGTAACCCAGCGGATCACTTGATAAGGGAACTTGTAAGACTTACTGTCACAGCAATTACAGAACCTGGAACTCGCACCTTAAATCGTTTCAGGACATACTCAACAAACTTCCACCCACATCGATCGTGCTACCCCAGATCTCGGTACTGAAACACAAGCCGCGTTAGGTGACACTTCTCTCTCAGCTTCAGGCTGTAATGGCTTCGGTTACACATCTTGAGGCTGCAGTGGATGGGCACCACTGTTGTGGGCCGGCAGTGGGGATCCAACGGACGTCCAGCGCGTCAGAGCTCTCCGATCGGTCGTCACTGGTGGCCAGCCCAGTTACTTCTCGCACTGAGGTTGATCCCTCACCTGTGGTCGAGTGGGACGTCACCCCAGGGTGAAGCAGGAGGCGAAAGACTTCCCAGGCAGCCGCACGTAAGGCCTCCCCGCTTTGTCTGACAAACAGGTTCCAGGTTCTGTCTGTGGCTGGCACTCTCGCTGAGCCAGATGTTGTCTGCTGTCCTGTTCCAGAGAAAACCACTCAGTCTACTAGATCTGGGCAACAACAGAGGGTGGTGTTATTGGTAGTTGGGAGGTCTAACGCTAGGCGCGTTATAGGGGCCCTTAGGGACTTGGCTGACAAGAAGGGTAAGAAAACCAATGTGGACTCCGTGTGCATACCGGATGGAATCATTCCAGGTGTGGAAAGGGTCCTCCCGGACGCCTTGAAGAGCACACGGTGCAGCCAACTGTAGGTGGTTGCTCACGTCGGTACCGATTATGTGTGCCACTTTGGATCAGAAGACAATCTCTCTGGCATTGATCGGCTAACGGAAGAGGTAAATGCTTCCAGTCTTGATTGCAAGATTGACCATTTGTAGCATAGTCGACAGGACGTACTGCGGACCTCTGGTACAGAGACCAGTGGAGGGTCTGAGTCAGAAGCTCAGACGGTTCTACGACCGTGTAGGCTGCAGATTCCTCGACTACCGTGAAAGGGTGGTTGGGTTTCTGGATACGCTGAATAGATCAGGGGGCTACTATACGCAGGAGGCGGCTACACGGGTATCAGGGGCTGTGTGGCATGGACTGGGCGTTTTATTAACTTAAAGGGTCTCTGGAAACACAAGAAGGGCATCAGCCACAAAAGGAGCACGCTGAACACAGGAAGAACGTAGATAAAGGAACCACTGGTATGACAGTTGTAAATTGTCGTCGCTGTGTTGGGAAAGTACCAGAGCTCCAAGCGGTAACAGAAAGCACAGATGCTCAAATCGTTATAGGCACTGAAAGCTGTCAAAAGCCAGACATAAGCTCAGCCGAAATTTTTGCGAAGAACTTAACGGTGTTCCGAAAGTATAGGCTAAACACGGTTGGCTGTGGCGTTTTTGTTGTTGTCAGAAGTAGTTCAACTTGTCGCGAATTGAAGCAGATACTTCCTGTGAGTTCGCATGGGCAGAGGTCATTGTTGGCAGCCGTAATAAAATAATAATTGGATCAATTTACCGATCTCCCAATTCAGATGATACAGTTGCTGAAAGGTTCAAGGAAAACTGAGTTTGATTTCAAACACGAAACCGAGTTATACGATAATAGTTGGTGGTGACTTTAATTTACTCTCGATATGTTGGCGGAAATACATATTTAATTCCGGAGGTACGCATAAAACATCATCCGAAATTGTGCTAAACGCATTCTCCGAAAATTATTTCGAGCAGTTAGTTCGTGAGCCCACGCAAATGGTAAACGTTTGTGAAAACAAACTTTATCTCTTAGCAACAAATAATCCTGAGTTAATAACGAGCATCAAAACCGAATCAGGGATTAGAGAACACAGGGTTATCGTAGCGAGATTGAATATTGTAATCCCCAAATCCCCGAAAAATAAGCGAAAAATATACCTATTCAAATAATCACATAAAAATTCACTTGACGCCTTCCTGAGAGACAATCTCCACTCATTTCAAATTAGTAATATAAGTATAGACCAGATGTGGCTTAAATTCAAAGAAATAGTATCGGAAGCCATTGAGAGATTTAGACCAAACAAATTAACAAACGACGTAGCTGATCCTCCTTGGTACATAAAACGGGTTAGAACACTGTTGCAGAAACAACGAAATAAACATGCCAAACTGAAACAGTCGCAAAAATTGGCGATTTCTTACAGAAGCTCGAAATTTAGCGCAGACGTCAATGCGAGATGCCTATTACAGTATCCACAACGAAACGTTGTCTCGAAACCTGGCAGAAAATCCAAAGAGATTGTGGTCGTATGTGAAGTATGTTAGCGGCAAGAAACAATCACTGCCTGCTCTGCATGATAGCAATGGAGATACTATCGAAGACAGTGCTGCCAAGGCAGTGTTACTAAACATAGTAATCCGAAACGCCTTCGCAAAAGTAGACGAAGTAAATGTTCCAGATTTCGAATGAAGAACAGCTGCCAACATGAGTAACGTAGAAGTAAATTTCCTCGGAGTAGTGGAGCAACTTAAATCACTTAATAAAATCAAGTCTTCTTGTCCAGACTGTATACAAGTTGGGTTCCTTTCAGAGTATGCTGATGCATTAGATCCTTACTTATGAATCATATACAACCGTTTGGTCGACGACCGATCCGTACCCAAACACTGTAAAGGTGCACAGGTCACACCAATACTCAAGAAAGATAGTAGGAATAATCAACTAAATTACAGACCCATATCGTTAACGTCAATATGTAGCAGGATTTTAATACATACATTGTGTGCGAACATTACGAATCACTTCGAAGAAAACTAACTGTATATTGACACACAGTCAACATGGGTTTAGAAAACATCGTTCCTGTGAAACACAACTACCTCTTTATTCGCGTAAAGTGATGAGTGCAATTGACAAGGGATTTCAGATCGATTCCGCACTTCTTGATTTCCGGAATGGTTTTGACACTGTACCACACTAGCGGCTCGTATTGAAATTGCGTGCTTACGGTATATCGTCTCAGTTATGTGAGTGGATTTGTGATTTCCTGTCAGAGAGGTCACAGTTCGTAATAACTGACGGAAAGTCATCGAGTAAAACAGAAATGATTACTGGCGTTCCCCAAGGTAGTGTTATAGGCCCTTTGCTGTTCCTTATCTACATATATAAACAATTTGGGAGACAGTCTGAGCAGCCGTCATCGGTTGTTTGGATATGAAGCTGTCGTTTATCGACTAATAAAGTCATCAGAAGATCAAAACAAACTGCAAAACAATTTAGAAAAGATATCTGAATGTTGCGAAAAGTGGCAGATGACTCTGAATAACTAAAAGTGTGAGGTCATCCACATGAGTGCTAAAAGAAACTCGTTAAACTTCGGTTACACGATAAATCAGTATAATCTAAAAGCCGTAAATTCAACTAAATACCTAGGTATTACAATTACAAAAAACTTAAATTGAAAGAAACACACAGAAAATTTTGTGGTGAAGGCTAACCAAAGACTGCGTTTTATTGTCAGGACACTTAGAAAATGTAACAGACCTACTACGGAGACTGCCTACACTACGCTTGTCCGTCCTCTTTTAGAATACTGTTGCGCGGAGTAGGATCCTTGCCAGATAGGACTGATGGAGTACATCGAATAAGTTCAAAGAAAGGCAGCACGTTTTTTATTATCGCGAAATATGGGAGAGAGTGTCACAGAAATGTTACAGGATTTGGGCTGGAGATCGTTAAAAGAAAGGCGCTTTTCGTTGCGACGGAATATTCTCAAGTAATTCCAATCACCAACTTTCTCCTCCGAATGCGAAGGTATTTTGTTGACACCGACCTACATAGGGAGGAACGATCACCAGGATAAAATAAAGGAAATCAGAGCTCGTACTGAAAGGTATAGGTGTTCATTCTTTCCGCGAGCTATACGAGATTGGAATTGCGAAGGTCGTTCGATAAACCTTCTGGAGGCACTTCAATGTGATTTGCAGAGTATCCATGTAGATGTAGATGTAGATATAATATATCATTTCACTGGTGGTCACAACGTGTTGTGGATTTCACGGTTCTGTGTGCCTCCCCTGAGTCTAGTGTATCATGCCTTTTTGGCCAGAAAGTTTTAACGTATTGTCAAAAGTGCAATCCAAAAGCTTACTGGATTAGAACATCGGCCGGGCTGGCCTCTACAGACTGTACACTTCTCAATATAAAACGTTTAAAATATTTACAATTCTGGCACCGAACATTTTTTTCCGGCTGCTGCACACCACACTTCTTTCTAAAGATCTCCCGAAGCTTCCTAGACGAATCTTTAATTAAAATTACTCTTAACCATACGAATTCTGTGCTGTGCGGGTGGCAACACCCAGCTGCAGCCGTGAGATGTCCCATATGAGTTTCTCCTTTATACACTTACTCTCAAAGTGCGGTTTCCAGGATCTAACTACAATACAGTCCTCAATCTAATGTTTATGCTACCTTGAATGGAGATTCTACTTCCGTCAGTTGTTACATGGCCTATGCCGGTTAACCAGTCGGTTGGAAACTGGTTGTTCTGTAAAGTCTGTCCCATTCTGCTTTTATTACAGAAATAAAATATGCTAATACCTAGTAGACACCTATCGATATAACCTTGTGCAGACGATTTTGTACATCTGCTCTATTAAAATTTTCCCCTGCTGTGATTACATAAATTTGTTTAACGAATGCGTAAGTTCAGGGTTGAGGGTGGCTTTAAGGTGAGCTAAATTCTCGAAGGCTTATGCCCCTAAAGTCCCTTCCGGCCATTACTGACATTACAAAATCGTCACTTGTGGAAAGGAACCGTCCATCATCGCACTGCTTCCAAAGAGAGTAGCTAGCGACAAGCAGAAAGAAGAAACAATAGTAACAAGATCCTGACAACAACACTACAGTAATGAAAGAAAAATATATGTTGCATTGATACGACAACACTAAATCCACCCGAACACAACCCAAGGCAAAAAATACTCGTAACACAAATATCAAATATAAATATAACGCTAACATAACACAGGAAATAATCTAACAACATAATTAATTACGTGACCTCAAAGTATAAGGCATGCTTGTGCCCGAACTGTCTAACGGATGAGGTTCTCTCATTCTGGACTGATGACCATAGATGTTAAGTCCCATAGTGCTCAGAGCCATTTTGAACCCTCATTCTGCCTACTGCAGCCTATCGTACCGGGTACACAGGTAACTGTGGCACAGCATCAAAAATACACTTAAATGGTTTCACCAGACTGACGTGCACGACAGACACTTTGGTAGGAAACTGTACCTTTCCGCTAACCGGCGAGTTCATCTCCACGACCAGATATGGTCCGTGATATTTGATCAAGACCTTTTTCGTCTTTCCTTCTGGTGTACTGGGATTATTGACCAATGCCAACTGCCGTACACGGTACTGTGGCAGTCTGCCCATTAGCCTATTCGGCGGTTCCTGGCATACCACAGCCTTCACGTTCGCCTTTTGTATGTTTCTCCACACCTCCCGATTTCTTCGCACAAACTTCTTCACTGGTTCGCAGTTGCCGCCTAATTTAGGACTTAAAACATCAATTTGGAAAGGCATTTTCGGCCCGTCTACTACTTCAAGTAGTTACATGACTGTTCCCGTGTGGATCTTCCAGTTACACGAGCAAACTATATATAGAAAATAGATAACCCAGTCGTCGTTAAAGCTTAGCATTTTGCGAATGGTCATACGGTGGCGCTCCATTCAACTTTTGGTTTGCGGGTGGAACGGGCTCTTTCGTAATTTCCGAGTACGCAACACATGCCACATTTGCTCCGTAGGTTGCTCTTACCCTGTTCCACTATTAAGTTATCGGGTCTCCAATTTCCAATAACCAATTGTTAACTAATACTAGTGCCACAGTACTGGCCTGTTGATCTGGAATTGGTATCATTACTATATATGCGAAAAAGGTCAATGACCGTAAGCATATACGTACAGGTGTGGACATCAAGCACTTAAAATGGCTTCAACGCCTCTGTTAACCTCAGCGAAGAGATTCTCTAGTGCAAAGTATCCTCCCCCTCAGCGCATGGTACGCATCCAATGACATCTTCCTCCAAGTCACTGGTGGCCGAGGGAAGCTAGGCGCTTCAGTCTGGAAACGCGCGACCGCTACGGTCGCTGGTTCGATTCCTGCCTCGGCCATGGATATGTGTGATGCCCTTAGGTTAGTTACGTTTAAGTAGTTCAAATATCTAGGGGCCTGATGATCTCAGATGTTAAGTCCCTTAGTGCTCAGAGTCATTTTTCAACCTCCAAGTTACACTGCCTGTTCCTCCACCAAAACCATTCTGTAATAAGCCTATCCGTTGCTCGTCGGCCATCAGCAACAGACTACAACTGGTCATGAGCCTGTTGTAGCTCTTCCTTTTGAAGAACTGTCGGGATCACGATACGTGGTCCCCATTCCGGGAATTAATGTATCCGCATTTGTGTATCTTACTCCCAACAAACTCGTAATTAAACTCACTATACTTGAGAGCCCAACGTGGCATACGAGTAGAGGGATCTTTTAGACTAATCAATCAGTTCAGTGACGCATGATTAGTCACAACTTTAAATCTTCTACCACTCAAAAAACATGAGTAATGTGTAATATCACATATGACCGTTAACATTTCTTTTTCGTTTGTTGAGGCGTTACTTTACGCCTTATTAAACCGCCACGATACATAAACTACTGGATGTCCCTGTCCATCAAGCATCTGACCCAAAATACAGCCGATTGCCTTATTTGATGCATCATGAGAGAGGATGAACTCTTTGTCAAAATCTGGAATAATTAATACAGGAGGGGAAATCATTGTCGCCTCCAATTTCTCCAATGCT
This sequence comes from Schistocerca nitens, assembly GCF_023898315.1. NCBI lineage: Eukaryota > Metazoa > Arthropoda > Insecta > Orthoptera > Acrididae > Schistocerca > Schistocerca nitens. The sequence goes on along the minus strand of NC_064620.1, from coordinate 192,645,663 downwards.
ACTAATGCTACCTGATACTCCAGCATCCACTGAAACTTTACTCTGTTTGTGTGTTATCTAGTTAAGAAAATTATACATTCTCTAAAACGTAAATTTCATCTGGTTTTGATGGTGTTCCCGATAGAGTTGTAAAGATTTGTTTATATATAATAATTCTGGTCTTGTCTGAATTATGCAATGCGTGACTAACTCAAGGCATTTTTACAGAGAGACTGAAATATCGCGTTGTTAAGCTCCTCTTTAAGAAATGTAATAACATAGGTGTCAATAGGTACCGACCTGTTTCGCTGCTGACATAAGGTGATTTGTTACGGAATAGTATCTCACCTTAGCAACAATAATATTCTCAGCAAACCACAGTTTGGCTTTCAGACGAGTTGCTCTACTGAGAACGCCATTTACATGTTAACTCACCAAATTTTAAAAACATTAATTGATAAAAAACACCTGTTGGTATTTTCTGCTACTTATCTAAGCCGTTTGACTGTGTGAATCTCAGTCCTGCCCTAGAGAAATCGCAGGTTTAGGAGTCTTGTGACGCAGAAAATCAATCGATAATGTCATATGTAACCAAATGAGTGCAAAAAGGTGTACTTAATGATTCAAACAGCGTAGTCCAGGGACATGATTCCCGAAGCTTAGTCTTAGGTCTACTATTGTTCCCTATATATGTAAACGATCTTTGGTCTGATAGCCAACAAGAAGAAATAGTTCTTTTTGCACATAACACTAGTATTACAGTCAGTCCAAGCATACGCAAGAAACAGATGAAATGGTAAACGATGTTTTTAAAAGTATCATTAGTTTCCCACGAATGGTCCCGCACTCAATTTCAAAAAGGCACAGTATATTCGGTTCTGCATAACTATGGGCACTACATCAGAGGTCAAGGTAACAAGTAGTAAGGAAGTAATGAACAGGGTGAAACATCAAAATTCTTATGTGTCAGTACTGATGAGCATTTAAACTGGAAATAGTACATTTCGGAAATCCTAAAACATCTTGGTTCAGACACTTTTGCAATTAGGTGCATTGCAAATCTCAGGGAGAGTAAAATCAGTAACTTTCTGTATACCACATACTTCAGTAACGTCGTATGGGATAATGTTCTGGGGCAATTCATCTTTAAAGAGGAAACTCTTCATCGTTCAAAAACGTGCTGTACGAATAATATGTGGTGCTCACCCATGATCATCTTGCAGTCATCTGCTTAAGGACTTGAGCATTCTGAGCATTCCGACAGACAGTAAAGTAAAATTCGAAAACAATCTGAAAAAGGTTCTTGTTGACACTTCTATTATGTAAAAGAATTTCTATTTTAATTGGTGGACATGAATTACTAGCTCATATCTGCATCTTTTATAGTTATAAATTATTACCATGTAGCCATCTTTACTAATTAATTTGTGATGTGTATTTGCAGTGACTCACCACACATGCCTCACTACACATCATTACTATTTGTTGTAGAAAATTATCCATGAAACATGAATCTAGCTTATTAACTAATGTGTTCAAAGGTTCAGTTGTATTCACCAAATCCCTTACGAATTTACTATAGTGGTTTATCAAAGCGACGAACGACTGCATCTGCTTGTCAAATGAGCTGAGTTAACCTACTAAAAGCATCCTAAAATCGTCTCACACGTTTTAGTATAACCGCTGAATACACTGTTCAGTCATTCAAATAGATCACGTGTGGACCTTAGGTTTTAACCCTCTTAAAACTCCGCTCAATAACCGGTAAAAAGTAGCAGGAGCGTTTTCCAAACCGAATGACATCCGCTTATATTGATAATATCCGCATGATGCGGTAAACGCTCTCTTTGGCCTATACTCAAGTGCTACTTCCAACTGATGATATAATTGGAGTTCCACTGCAGTAAAGAAATGACACTCAACACTTATCCAAAATATCCATAAAATTTGCGGTTGGATAAGCATCTACTATCTCAGAAAGCATGTATTCCTTGGTTCCATCCAATGATTTATTAGGGATGATTACGACATGTGTACTTCAGGGACTGTTACTTCATTCTTGATCTCATCTCGTAGTTGCTGTTCCATGAACTCCTCTATTAATGTCTGTAAATGTCTCGCTGTACGAACTATTTGCTGTAAATTGGTGTACTACTCCAAATGTATAGAGTTCTGAGTTACTAGAGTCGCTGGCAACACCCCATCTCTACAAAACAAGGCGATAAATATCAATAATACTTTTTACACGCTTGCACCATCACTATCCTACAAGTGACACAGCTTCTTGCGCAATGCTTGCTTATGATTCCTATCCAAACCCAACCTATCGATGTATTCTTCTTCTAGTATTGTCATTATACCTTTTGACAGATTAACTCCAACTCTCCCAAAATTATCTACGATAACTGAAACACTTATACTATCCATTAACATTACTCAGTGCGCCATGCTTCAGCAAACAAAACAGTGTGAAACGTCCAACTCTTCATTAGTCGAAAGAGACCAAACCACATACAAGATCCCACAAGGCAACTCAGTACCCACTGAAACCCACACTTTTTTTCCGATACCTGCCGGTATTTTATCCTGCTGATCAATGTTTAACGAAATCGACTGGCATCACCTTCACGATACGTGAGACTTGCGACGTCGCTTCTTTTGCAGTTGTATTACCAAAGGGAAACAATGTTTCACTGGGCTCCAGTGAACACTGCCAAAGGTCAATCTTTGCACAATATTTGAATAGAAAATCTGGTCCTTGAATCACTGAATATCCTTACCCACATAAGGCAAAACTTCCATACGCTCTGTAAACTTAGTTTCCAACGACTCCACACTCATAAGTCAACCCCATGTACTGAGACGTGGGAATTAGGGAAAGCAGGAAAAGGTGTAGACAGGGCCTAATCAGTTATCTTTGGTTGCACAGAAAACACATACACTTAGTTTTTTAAAAAACAAGACTCTTAAGAATCATTTTAAGGATTTTACTGCACTGGCGACTGAAACTCTTACTAGAAGAATCGCAAGTTATTGTCTGCTGAAGGCCACAAGCAATGTTACACACAATCAACAGCTGAAGTCCTGATTAAGAAAGTAAAGAATTATTCGTCGGCTGAAGGCGAGAAGCAATTTCAAAAATACACCACGGCTGAAGGCCTGAATTACAAATGAGGAAGGCAGTTACACATTAACAAATACTAGCATATTTTCTTCTTAACAATCAAACGGTAACAAGCTAAAGTAAAGGCTGAAGGCCTTATTAAGAAAAAATAGAAAATTATTGGTCGGCTGAAACCCACAAACAATGTAATACAAAATCAAAGCTGATGGCATGATTAATAAGGTTGAAAATTTTTCGTGGGCTGAAGGCCACAAGGAATTTCAGAATACACAAGGGCTGAAGGCCTGAATTACAAATAAGGTGGACAATTATTCTATAAAAATACTAAAACCGCTTCTAATAATCTTAATAACTTCTAACGAGCTATAATGACGGCTGAAGGCATCACTAAAACAGGATTGAAAATTATTTGTCGGCTGAAGGCCACAAGCAATGTTACAAACAAGTAACGGCTGAAGGCCGGAATTACAAGTGGGGAAGGCAATAACATGTTAAAACATTAGGGTAAATTTTAAACAATTATGGCAAATAAGACGGAGTGATCCACAGACAGTGTTCCCTGGATCGATCCGAGGAAGGTGACTACAGCTGTGTAAGCAGTGATACAGACAGCCAAGAGTTGTACTCACGTAGCAGGACGGCAACTCACACTAGGGGTAGCTTAAGCACCCGCCGACCGACTAACCAATCCGCCTATCGTCCGATCACTGGTGCAACGATGGAATATTTTTAAACAATGGCGAAGAGATGGACAGCACCACGTCTTCAGAAACATATCCAGGGCCGAAGGAAACACTGGAACCAAGGTATACCTCCCAAAAACATATTCACAGTACAATTCAATAGGTTGTCGAATTACACGCATTGTCGAACAGGAAGGGTCACGACAAGGAAGGGTACACTGCCAGAAAAGTACGCTAACCTCCAGGGCAGGTAACTGGGGCGTTAGCGGCCACATGGCAGAAAATATCGCTGGTTGCACATCACTAATAAGGATAATACTAAACCGAAACTAACATCAAGGAGTAGAAGGCCGCTAATAGCTTCCGCCAGCCTGACAGTCTCCACTTTTTGCGGTTCGTCTCACCGACTATGGGAGCAGCAACACGCAAACAACTGCGAGATCTCAATCAGTGGAGGTTTCAGTACTGGACACAAGTTACTCAACTTCAAACGTCCTGGGTTCGGTCGTCGGCTACAGCCCCTCGGTCTGACAGTGCCTGCACGCCAACAGCGGTCCCGGCCCGCCCTCGCGCTGCGGACCTCCTCGCTGCTCCGTCCAAAGCCGAACTGATGTCCGTTTGCCACCCTTACCAAATACAGTATGCAGACAGCATTAAAATAACTGCTCATTCAAAACCACAAGATACACACGGCTCCTGGAGAAGTATTCCAACAAGACCAAAAGCACTTCGTCCGCTGCGACGACCGACAGAACGGCCAACCATCGGTCGTGCGCACTCAAGTCAGGCATCTGAAAGATACCAGTATAAATTGTGTACTGACAACTTACTGCCATGAGCTCACTTCAACGGGCGGACACACACACACACACACACACACACACACACACAAGAGAAAGTGGCACTACTAGAATATCACGGTCCATTCAAGTAAAACTCTCAGAATCCGGTCCTTGACGTGGTCGTGCACTCTCGCGACCACATCCTTCCGTCGGACAGTGCATGTGTGTCGCCTGCGGTCGGGCAAATACTGGCTGTCCGGACCTCACTACAGCTCCGTCCCAACTCACTACCTCGACACACGACCACCCGGAAATACTAGAGGCTGCTCCAAAGATGGTACCACAGTACGCGCTACCGATAAGTGCTGCACGTCTCCCACTAAGCGCACTGAGAAACTTTCCGTCTGCGCACTAACTTCTCCAGTATTGCGACCTAACTGGACTACTTTCTGACAGTCGAACCATTGCGTTTCAGTTCAACAGTTGCCGCTCCAAAAGGTCCTTCCTGTTTTTCTCTTCGGATATTCAGATGCTTGGTGGCCCACTTCCCCACATGAGCAACATTCAGGTTGCTTACACCGTTTCTGCATATGGCCCTTGCGCCCACGCCCACAACATCTGACCTCAGAAGCGAATAGATGGTGGTCTCCCTGCAGCTTCAGGAAAATATATTTTCTCTAATTGCGCCATAAATCTAAGAGATACCGCCTCCTGCAGTAACACTTTGCTCGCCTCCGCATTGTGGATAGGCACTTAGGTCTGACCATCGACTTTGCCAGTCCTGTCAGAAAGTGCTTCCACGACTCACTGCATTTCAGAGTCAGACTGCTGAGTTCTCGCAAAAAGATTTGTATGGCATTTTGTTTTTCGTAACGCTGAAGTACTCCAGCGGCCAACATTTGAAACGACTGTGCTTTACTTTGGGTCTTGAAATGATGCTCTTTGAATAATTAATAAAATATGCCCCAAACGTTTAATTAATGCTAAAAAAACATTATTAATTATTTTAATTTCAGTCGAGAATTCTTAAAGAAAACATCAGTAATTAGCTTCCTTAGTTGATAGTAAACCCAGTATTTCAAATTAACTTCCTCACCTCCAGACAATCGTAACATAACATTTAAATATTAGTAATATTTTAGTCTTATGATATACTGCATATCTTTTGGGCTCTCCTATTAAACTATAGTCACACTTCGTATGACCAACTGCTCGTTGGCAGTAGTTGTAACGTTATTAATGGAAACCGACAGACCTTCCGTTGTTCAGGTGTTTCCACACTATAGCCCGTGGGCCAACACCGGCCCACGAACACCATCTACGGTAACGCGCCGGACATGTATGGTACCCAGTCCACCGTAATGTTTTTTATTGCAGTCGAATATTGCTTATAGGGTACCTCACATAAGACGTGATCCGCACAATGAGTAGAAGAAAATGTAATAAAACAACTAGCTTACCGAACGATGTTTCGCATAAAGAGTCTGTTTCTTTTATCAGTCTTTAATGACCATTTCTAATAACATTTTGGAACAGCGATCAAAAAAGTTTCAAAAACTACCATATAGACTGGATCGGTTTCTTTGTTCACTATAAATGGATAATTTGTAAATCACACTTTTTCCTGTAAACTCTGCACAGTGAAAGTAGAGCCTGCGACAGTGCTCTGTGCAGTCATCTGTAATGCCCGAGCTTCCGCGACGAGTTTGCCATTTCTCTCCAACAATGTTTGCAAGGTCTTTCTCTTCGTTGATGCATCGTAACCCTTTCCCTTTCAGTATCTGTTTATGAATCGATTTCTGAATTGTCGTCGTTTACTAACACGAATTCATTAAAGATTCAAGTAAGGTAATTGCTATGCTCGCTACAAATTTTATTAACGACGAAGGTATGTCTCTTTTTCGACACATTTTGAAGCACAGGCGAGAACAAACATCTTTAGACAAATTTCTTCTAAAACAGGATGTACTGTAGTACAAATAAAATATTACTATACTCTATTATAAAACTGTTTGAGTATCCGTTTTATTCGAAATGGAAAGAATTGACTTATTCTACATGGACTCCTAGCGATTACAAGTGTTTCTCTTATGAGGGTTAATTACCAGGAAGTTCAGGGATGAATCCTGCACATCACGTGAAGTAACACTGTACAGTGCAAAATTTACAGTGCGAATAAACCATACAGAATACGTACAATAATGAGTTATTTTCATTTATTATCAATTAAGACAAACATTAACTGACGTATATAAAAGAACTGATTGCTTCAAATCTAATTACTGATAAGATATTTCTTGAAAATTTACCATAACTAAGTGACATACGTAGGCAATTCACATAATGAGATTAAGTATTGTAATTATAATTAATGAGATTTACGTAGCTGCAACTTCCCTCTTGCAACTGTTTGCAGTTGGGCGTTTCACTAGGGGGAATTATCAGCAGCGGCTTCAAATGCTCATCGGTTTGCTCAGATCTTTAGTATTATTGTATAGTTAATTTTTTTCACAAAGGTAAGTAGAGCCAAAAGTGGAAAAAAGTCACAAGCAAACACATGCAACTGCTTAAACTGTGTGAGTGGAACACATAAAATGCAAAGACGAATACAATCATTTATCTCTACAAAAATCGCTACATTGCAATCAACCATTTCTATTTGCAATTCTGAGGCAAGAGTTTATACATCGGCATTGAAAGGGTTTTGAATAATCTTAATATCTTCTGTACCAAAATCTGAAACACGAGACTAAAAATTTATTTTTCACGCATTCTAAGTTTCAGTTGCAAAAGCAACCGGCAATGGAGTCTCTGACTGCCTAATGAATTTTGGCATGTATTAAAATACATGAAACACTTTTTGTTGAATTGAGACTGAAACAATTTTTTTTTGTTTGAAGGATTTAACATGAGTGTGCAATTCAGGCAGCAGTTAGTTTTCGCGTTGTAACATCAACTTACTGTTGTTCACATGTTCAGTTAAATCTGTACAAAATGACAACTTCCATAGCTACTCAGCGTTTTTTGACAGCAGAGATCGATTCCTTTCATTCAGAAAATTTCAATTCTTCCTAGGAGCCCATAAACCGAGTCAGAGCTTTTCCACAGCTGAGCCAGCATTATATGGTAAATCATTTTCTTCAATCTCTTCAGTAAACTCGTGGAGTAGACATACTGAGAGTATGTGGTCTTTGATACAGCTGACATGAGTGTCTTTAAGACTTCTGATAAATCCAAGCATTTTCCACACAGGAACTGTTGATGAATGATGGAATGTCCGATTACTGGTTTCGATCCACAGACATTTTCTATCGCCTTTGACACGACAGCAATGACTGGTGTGTTTTCTCCACAAATGTTTTTGCCACAATCAGTTTTGACACACCTCAAGTTTTTCCGTTCGAAGACTCTTTTTCTCAACAGCATTTTCTACGCCTTTAAAAAGTTCTTCTCTCGTGGCAATACCGCTAATGCTGTGTAGGTCAAGAAACTGCTCATAAACTTCATAATTTTTGTTCATCCATTCAATAAGAACTGACACCTGTGCACTATCGTAAACACACGTTGACTCAGTCAGAACCAAAGACAACCACTCATAGTGTTGAGTTTTCTCAGAAAACTGAGTTAATGTATTTAGATTAGAGCTGCAGCGTTTGCAGAAAAACTGTTGTTTTTATATAAATTAGCTTTTTCTGGAGACATTTCTTCAGCCTCTGCAGTCATGCAATCCTTTATTAACTTGCCGTCAGTTAATGATTTTCCATGTTTTGTTACTGTGTGAGCCATGGGGAAACTAGGAGAGTTGCTGCTTTTTGTTCAGTTTTTACTTTCTAAAAAACACATTTTCCGAGATTTCAAACCACGTGTCCAACACGCATAATTTCTAACTGTCGGTGTCTTGTAAATTTGGAATAGTTTACAGAATTTTTAGTCTCATAATGTATTCCTTGAAAACTGATATTGTTTTATTGCAAATTATACACACTGACTTATTACTTCACTCAATTAGGAAATAAAGATGTCCCCATTGCTCTTGGAAATTTCAGTACTCACCGTCTATCTTCCGTTTCTTTTACATATTCATACGAATCTGTACAAAAGAGACTTGTTTGCAAATCAGATTGTTGCCAATTGATAGTATGAAAAGCAAGGTTTCTGAGTAAAGAAGTGCACTGGATTTGTATTCAAGGGGATTTTAATAAAATAAATAATTCTCTGTTAAATATACCGTATTATCACTAAGACCCTGTAGTCACAAAACACACTAAACTTCTGTCCTCTCCGGAAAACGTCATTATTATATATTTAATACTGTCAAGTAGCCACAACAATACGTAAAGCCCTGCACGCACATTGGTTATCGGCGAGGCAGTGAAATGAGCAGGTCACTTGCCCCTAGGTTCCAACAGGAACTGCGGAATTATATTCAATCCCGCTCCCTATGCCATAGATATCTCAATCACTGCCTGGAACTGAAACAAAAATTTACGGGTAATTCAATGCTACAGTAGCTAGGTGTAATGAACCAAAGTCTGTCCAAGATTTTTTTTGAGCCAGAGATGTTCGCAGGGAACGAATAGGTAGCCACTATTGCCGACGCGTGGTGAGTAATGATGTGGTGGGAAGATATCCTGCAGTGCTGATGGAATATGGAGATCGAGATACGTTCTGAACTCCTGCTGCGATTTTAATGACGGACGGAAGTAACAAGCCTACGCCAAAGTGTGTTACAGCAAGCCTCACGAGTGGTTTTTATTTGTAACAATGTAATGAAGTAAAGGCCACATATCAAGGAAAAATAATAAACCGATCATTATGTAATGAGTGCTGCAGTGTTACTCGGTGTCAGCCCGTAAGGACTGGCTAGTGTCAGGAAAACTTATGCACTACATTGAGGATTCTCGAGCAGTACTAGGGTATAAGGCCTCCAGCAAGGCAGAATATAGCTCGGTTCTGGACCTTGGGATTTAGTGGAAGAGCCGGTGTGGCCAACAGATTAAAATTCTTGGAGACGCCTTTTCTATTTGGAAAGGGATTGATGAGTGCGGTTACTGCTGAATCAAAAGTAGAAGAATGTACCTCCAACTCTGCCTTATTTTCCCCTGACTCTGGCTGTGACTGAACCTGAAAGGTTTCCAAAGCCACAAATCTATTAAGAAGGTCCTTATCCTAGAGCTTTTGGTGAAACGTTACCTCTGTTAACATCCGCACTTGCTCTGTTACAGCAGCAACAGATTCTGTAGTAACACCAGCACTTGATTTCACCACTAGCAATGCCAGAAACACAAATAACCCACTAAAACACCACTAAAGAGAAACCTTACAAGTTACCTATTCTCACGTGTCGTCACTCATCTACAGTCTGAACAATCGAAAGCCAAATGATCAACACGTGCACAAGTAACAAATGTGCCTGCTACAGACTTAGTGCACGGATATTCGTGCCCTGCAAAACAAACAATGACAAGTTCACGGATTCACATGAATTCGCAAACATAACCTTATCATAATCTATCGAGTATTTCACAAATTGAGTCTCTTAACTGAGAAAAAATACTGTATTAAACATAAACAAAGTGTGACTCAATGCACCCCATTGTAATGAGCCAATTCTAGTGAATTGGAGATATGTCTCTCGAATGTAATTTACTAAATTACCCAGTCTTACTGCCCGACTCTAGAAAACAGTGTTTGGTCTCAAGCTTAGCCAACAATCACTTCTCTTGGCAAACTGTACGGTTTGTAAGTTGTAAAAACACTTCCCCAGACAACCTGCGTCGTGAAACGTAACGATTACATCATGACACTAACTGTAACAGCAGGGCCTATTCCTGATCTCTCACCCTCATGATGGGTGAGATGGTGAAGCAGAGGGTAGATTATCGCAGGGCTGTATACTCATAAAGTTGTATTGTTTACAGATCTTTATGAAAGCAACCTTATACTGCATTCCAGCTTTCCTCACGAACGCGCTTTGTGCTTGTAAACACTGCCGATAGAGGAATACGTCGACGCCCCTTCCCGTTGGTGACGTCAGTTGACCTGGGTCATGAGTGGCAGCTACTGCGATGCTGAGCTGCCCACCACAAGTGAAGAACGAGGGAGTGCCGTAAGGTCGATCAGAGTCTTGTTGTCTATGCACCCCTGCCCTTACATGTGGTCTCCATGTCACACACTTGGGGGCAGTAGCGACAACAGATGCCCATTGCTGAGCATTAATGCCCTTGTCAACTCCCCCTGGGATCACCTGGGGTGATGGCCGACTTAGTTCATGTCTCTAGGAGGCCTCAAAGTCGCACTTCCCCCATCCAGGCTGTAAACAGCTGGCACTTCATTGGCCGCACACCAACTCCCCACATCAGTGAATTTCCCGAAGTGCCGCAGCTACTGCTCCTCGCCGGAGCTCGATGAGTCAGTCATTGGGCAGGTATTCAAACGATCATCGTCAAGAGTGGTAGACTGTGGTTTCTCTGAAATTCAAAAGCACATCATTCTCTTTGGTTCAACAGGCAGACAGAATGGCAGTACTACTCAGTGCTTTGAGCAACGAAGTTAAATTATTTATACGCTTACTGCTATGATTCTGAAGTAGACCTATCAGAGGGTGACCAGTAGGTTTTCTTTATATTAATTGTTCTGTTAGCTTTTTCTAGCTCGTGCTCTGCTGAGAACGAGTTGCTATACCCAGTTAAATTTGCGAAGTGTGAGTTTATTGATAGCACTACGTTCGCGAGTAATAAAATGTTACTTTACTCTTGGTCAGACTGTTCCATGAGCTCGGCCGTTCACAGGTGTCGTAAACGCCCCTCTGCCTGGACTGTTTTATCATAGTGGCAACAATACCGTCGAGTGGCTTACTTAGTTACCACATAGGACAGGCAGGTCTATACTGCCTGCAGGCGGTAGGAATAAAATTCTAACAATTCACAAATCCCGCGCCGAAATTTTAAAAGACGCAACAGCACAAAGTGTACTACACATTGCGGAAAACTAGCGTAGAAAAAAGAATATAAGTGTTAGGCCCAAGAAAACAGATGTAGCAACATTTACGAGGAAGCAAATTCATCACATACATCGTATGCTTGAATGTCAAGCTTCTTGATGAAACTGTACGAGCAGAGGGCTGCGAAACTATCATGGGTCATTCACATAAAGAATAAACATTTATAGGCAAAAAACACTCTTTTGAGCACTAAAAGGGCCAGTTGTAGACACTAGGTTCTAAATCCCTAGGAACATGTTTTGGATATTCACTACTCTAATAAGACCTATGACAACTGATGGGGCTACAGTATGGCAAAATGAAGTAGAAGGTGGTTGTTATGGAGGTTGGTAAGGGTGCAGACATTGGACTGGTTAGCTATAACGTGAGGAATTAGCAGCACACCCACTGCTGGTATGGAGACCATGCTGGACATGCCACCATTGCATCTTTTGGTTACAATGCAGACAGCGGCAGGGAGATACGGTTAAAAAATTAGAAATAACTTGATTCCTTTTGCATAACGAGAATTTCACACTAGTATAGTGAATGTGGTAAATATAGGAACTGTCTGTGAAATGTCGACTGACCATACAATAATTTTTTGCTACTTCATAAACTTTTCGACGTAACAACTGCCAGAAAGGAGCAGTGGAAGAATGAACCACAACTCCTTTTAGGAGACATAGTCTGGTATGCTGGAGGGCCGAAAACAGATACACCTGATGGGGCCTGAATATATGGGGCACAGCGTAGTATAGAGAGAGCAGCCTCTCGATGGAAGTTGACCAAAGGCGAAATTTTCCGCTATGGGGGTGTGCACGGAGGAGCATTGCCGTAGGTATTACGAAGATCGTAGCACCTATTTTAGTAAGGTGGTCATGTCGTTTTGATTTTTGCATGTGCACGCTAGAGAGAGAGCAATTGATGTAAAACAATCTTTAGTCTTGTCGTGGCAAAATATTTGCCTCTGCGCACTCTGATACGTTATTTTAAGTAGGGTAGGCGAGGGACGTATTTTTTAGGACTGTGTTGACTTCTGATTGTATCTTTTAGATGAAGAGAGACGTGTTGTAAATGACAACAAGGATGAATATCAACTACATATTGAAAGTTGAAAGGTATATAAATTTTGAGTAACAATTTTTTTTTTAATTGGACGAGTTTGAGATACGACTGCAGCATTGAGTACCTAATTTGTAGAAATGATTATTGCCAGATAGTTAACTTCGTTAAATAACATTTCAACTGATTAAGCTGTTTCATTTTTATAGAAATTCTCTGCAAAGTTTGTACCCCTTTGTGTCGTTGTTCACATTGCACCAAGAGGTACGGAACAGTTTGAATATAATTTGATAATTTCATTTTGAAACAGAAATCTAGCTTAGCTGCTGCCTTCTTGCCGTTTGCTGCTGTACTTTCGAGAAATCTGCAAAAGTGTTGTCACAAAGCGCGAGGTAAGTGGAGGTTTTGATTAGGGTTTATGTATTTGTTTTACTTCAGATGCACATTTTATATAATGGGAGGTAGTATTCAGACCAGTTACATTTCAGTTGAAATTACGTTATACTTTACTAAAGGCTGGGACACGAGCTCAAGGTGGATAACAGTTTGTAACGACATAGTCTTGATAATAAGTAACTTTTTTTAAGAGTGAAAGGTAAAGTAGGGCTAAATTTCACGCAGAAACAGAAATACAGTGTGAATGTTACTCATGTATCCAGATTGCCAACCAGTTGTGAAGTATCTATCAGCCCCTGGAACGAGATAAAAGATCATCGCAGAATACAATGAAGCCCTTTGGAGACTAGGGGAAAACAACAGGGTAAAATTACTGGGGGTCCCTGGTCACTCAGGAATTGATGGCAATGATCAAGGTAATAGAATGACCAGGACAGGCGCGATGTGTCGATTTATTGGACCGGAACCTGTCATAACCTATGATGATCGTACAATCAAAACTACCATACATAGCTGAATCAGAAGGCAGCACGTAGAATATTGATCTAAGACCCAAAATCAAAAATATGGCATACGAATGTTGCCGAATCCATATTTAAAGAGAAGTTCTATTATGAGGAACTTGAACAGGAAACATATCAAACTCGTGGTAGACCTCTTGACTGGACGGGAAACTTCATAAAACATCAGCACGCGATGGATACGGAAGGAAAAGCCCACTAAGTGGGGACTACGTGGTGAGGAGGGTCAAACTGCACCACATATAATCATCGAATGCGAAGCTTTAGCGTGCAAAAGTCACAGGATATTCGACTCAACAGAGACTCAGGAAATCGCGTGTAATAAGGACCTAGTGAAGAGTCTTATACCACTTCTTAATGGTACCTGTATGCTTTACTAGAACCACAGGGTGAGAAACAGCACAATGAATTCAGTTTCTATGGGTTCAGCAGTGGGCTAAGACCATTATTGTTTTTATCTGCCTACATTAAACATATCAAATTGAAGGGTCTCTACAGGAGCCTCCTCGTCATTTTGCTTAACATTTAACATAATGTACGTAACTCTGGCACCTGAAATCTTGGCGCAAACTGTAAACTAAATAAAAAAGACTGAGCAGCTGAGTGTGTCTACAGTGGCTACAAGGTATACTATCTTTATTTCACTTCAAATTTTACTAACTTTTGGTAGCTGTCCGAGCACGACCACACATATTCAATACATCTATATACAATATGTCGGTATACACATCCTTCTCTCATCTAACCTGATGAATGAAAAGCGTAAATGAGAGTGTACTGTTAGTGTGGCTGAATAGTCAGTCCCATAAAGCACATGTCAGGTAGCAAAGAGGTTGTCCGCAGCAAGTGGTCTAGTGGTATTTCAGTTTCAGCCGCGCCAGCGAGTGGACGTTGTTTACTGCTGCGCTGCAATTCCGTGTTTACATCGCTTCAGTCTCGAACCGCGCGACCCCTTCGGTCGCAGGTTCGAATCCTGCATCGGGCATGGATGTGTGTGATGTCCTTAGGTTAGTTAGGTTTAAGTAGTTCTAAGTTCTAGGGGACCGATGACCTCAGATGTTAGGTCCGATAGTGCTCAGAGCCACTTGAACCATTTTTGAACACATGTAATTGGTCTCAACTCTGAAACTACAATACATCAGTGGCAACACAGTCTTCTTTTTTATATTAACCAATGCCCATTCTGTCAAATATAATATTTAACATATTACCGAACTTTTTCTTGTGATTCGAATACCTTCTAATTTTGTGGTATTCACACAGCATGTTTACCTTGAACTTTATGGTGCTGTCGGATCTTAGTTTTTTAATGACGTAATTAACAAAATTTCCCAGCAACCAGTACACAGTGTTATTTTTTGCCTGTGGGAAAAAGCGTGCTTCAGGCCTGTGCATCAATGAGAGCGACATGCTCTCGGTGGATGTCCTTGTAATCAGAGCTATTTGCTCTTGGATCCACTTCCAACTATTCATGTGACCGCTGCAAGTCTATCTACGAATTTAGAAATAATTAAAAAGTCAAGATCGCTTAAATACTGTTTACCGGATAACAGTTTTCAACGCACTGGAGGTGCCATCATCAGATCTGTGAAGATATCACATGAGAGGTTTGAAGGACGGCTTACGTGAGTTACACTTCATACATTACTATTAGTACAGTATCACACACCTGAATGTAGCTTAACGTTTATAAACCATTTGGTTATAGCGATACCTGAGGCAGACCAGCAGACATAAAATCATTGTCACAAGAAAATAAAAAAACTGCTCTCAATGTCATTCTTTTCCACTAGTTATGTAAAACCGAAGTCACAAGATAAAACTATTTGGTACATGACCGCTGCTCTACTAACAACGGTTGGCGTCACACTGCCTTATTCCACACCGGTTTACCTGCTGCGATTCTAGTGATTCACAACCGGCCTCTAGATAGCGCCGTCCAAGCAGTGTGCACACACTCCTATGGTATAACCACTCATTGCTACTACAATACAAGTTTACTATTACTGCTAATCAAATACCCACGCAAAGAACAATTCCGCATACACTAACTGTACGTACTATTCATGCTATGCATACTATATATACTATACATACTATAACGTACGTCAATTACAGAGTAAAAACATCTGAAGCAAAGGTATTATCCATATTAGCGCCATATGGAGTTTCGTAAGGCGCTAATATGGATAATGCCTTTGCTTCAGATGGTTTATAAATGTTAAGCTACGTTCAGGTATGTGGTACTGTATTAATAGAAATGTATTTTTTGTAACCAATGTAAGACCTCCCTCAAACCTGTCGTGTTATATCTTCACAGATCCGACGATGTCACCTTCAGTGTGTTGAAACCGCTTATCCAGTAAACAGTACTTAACGATCTTGGCTTTTGAATTAGTTTTACAAAAGAGTGATCGCCCCACTACGCACTATGTGTTCACTGCAAAATATCTACAATTTATTGTGTTAACTGGATGGAACTTTTCACCTAAATTGGTTTCACAGAGTCCGAATGCGTATAGTCTTTCATTGGTGCTAATTACATTCTTAACTGTCTTGCACCATGAGGTTTTCATATTAGACGTGAGCACATTAGAGCTAATGTTTTTCCCAAGTCTTAGTCCAATCAATGTTTGAAAACTGTCGTTCTATTTTGTTCCTTCATTCGATTTTTTTTCGTTACCGCATTATGGCTCTTGATGTTAAGTGTCACGTATCTCTGATTTCGGCACTGACATCAATGAACTCGACATGGAAAACACTCACATGCTGCAAGAGACCATTGGCATTCTACTCGTCAATCGGGGGAGGCAGGCTTCGAGGTTTAATGATCTCGAAAAGTTGGCTTGTTATGCATTCTCGCAAGTCTCTTATCACATTAACTTGCATTTTCATAAAAAATGTAGAGGCTTCATCCGTTATATGAGTTAATTATAGTCAAACATTTTTAGGCCCTAATGTGGCTACTTTAGCAGATACTCTGAACACTTCACCTTTCCACAAAAGGTTTGTGATTTTGGACATTATCTCCTCCCTGTCATTTTCCGTATTGGAGAAAGCTGGGCAGTATGATAAGCTTTAGCTGGATGCCTTAGTTAATATGCTTTGTTCATTGAACTTGGTTCATATATCGAGTTAAATTCTCTGTAATGGCTCCTTGCACTTTATGTGCTGAAACTTTTCAGTTTAAAGCTGTCATTTTCATGGGGCATACTGTCAGTGCGATCCCAAGTGTTTTATGTTGTCGGACTAATTTTGCCCACTCGACGTTGATATTATCAAAACCTCCGAGGTTTAGCATCTTACTTTTACTTTCATTTTCA
The DNA here is from genome assembly GCF_023898315.1 of Schistocerca nitens. NCBI lineage: Eukaryota > Metazoa > Arthropoda > Insecta > Orthoptera > Acrididae > Schistocerca > Schistocerca nitens. Next base: position 192,628,808 of record NC_064620.1, on the reverse strand, counting down.
TTGGCTCCAGATACTCTACAGTATGTATCAGTCACTGCTGCTAGCGTCGTTACCTCTTCGTTATCCCTTATAATGACCCCCATATCGTCAGCATAGGCTCTCACAGCTGTTTTATTTCCTGTTAAAGTTAAGCCTTTTAATCTAGCATGGACATGTTGGAGGAAACGTTCCAGTGAAATGGCGAAAAGTGACATGTACAGTGGACTTACTTAAAGAATACCTCGTTTTATTTGTATCGGCCTGGATTCTTGGCAATTCACAGCTATATTTACATTTATTCCAGTCGCTATGTTCTTTATCAACTGTATGACCCTATCGCTGAATCCTATTTTCTTCAACGTCTGTAGGAGATATTCATGATTTTCTACATCGAAGGCTTTATAAAAACCTAAAAGAAATAAAACACACTTTTTGTTTGTTACAGAAGTTATTGCAATGATATCGCTGTATTCTGCTATATTTTGAAAAAATGCCTCTGTCTGGCGCTCAGTTCTCACGTTTACTAATAATTTCATCTATAAGGCACTAAATCCTCTTGTTTACTATTCTAGCTATTAATTTATAGTCAGAATTCAGCAGTGAAATTGGTAGAAAATTATGTAAACCTTTGTGTCCATTATTTTTTGGCACATGAATGATTTTACTCTCCTTAAACTCAGCTGGAATCGTTATTCCCTGAATAACCTAATTTATAATGTCTGTGATTTTCGCACCAACTATTGGCAGGTAACGGATGTAAAACCCTGATGGCAGACGATCCGGTCCTGGGTATTTTTTTGGTGGTGAGGCGCACAGAGTCTCATACACGTTCCCTTCACTGTGTACCTCGAGAAATTGTCGTTGTCATCTTCTGTAAGCTGTGGGACTAGGATGTCAAGGAATTTTTCCAACGATGCATCTCTGTTTTGACGTACAGAATATAGCTCGCAATATTAGCGATAAATTTCGTCCACGATATCCTGCTGGGTTCTGAGAATGGTATCGTTTTTTGTTCAAATTTCATCAATGAAAGTCCTTCTTCCGCTTTTCGTATGCTTCACTAAATAGTATATCTAAGTAGTTTCGTTTTCTGACACCGGATTTGGCTTCGATTTTATTTTCAACCCCATCCATTTGATTTCTCTTGATATTAAGTAACTTGGCTTTACTTTTTTGATGTCTGCTATGCCAAGTGAGGAACCTGCAGAGACCTGATCATATAGATCTCTCAAAATGGAATAGTAATATTCTATACTGCATTTCATTTCTCTTGTGCTCTGGGCACTGTATTGAATAGGGACCTTCCTCAAATTTGGCTTCGCCATTTTAACCCACCAGTGGCATATCTACTACGAGCACGCAGGCATATTGCCCATGCTTCTTCAATCAGGTCTTCTAAATCATGATTTACTAACAAGGAAATGTTAAAATTCCACTGATTCTTGAATCGGAGAACTGGCTGTCTTGTTATATTTATGCAAACTAAGACACTTGAATGGTCTGAAGGAATGGTTTCTACTTCTATCATCGAAGTTTCATGATATTTAGCAATATATAATCTATCAATCCTGCTATGAGATATTGCCTTGACATAAGTGAACTCAACAATGGAGGGGTATTTTATTTCTCATATATCCTTTAATTCTAAACCGTTAACTAGTTGTTTTAGTTCACTTGAGAAATAAAAATTAGGTAACTGAACTTTTCGATTTGAAACGCAATTAAAATCACCACCAAGTAATTACTGTCTTGGATTTTTCCTTAACAAGTACAACAGTTCATCTTTGAAGTAACGTGCCCTGCCAGCTCGGTGAGAACTTCCTGAAGGGGCATACGAATTGATGATAGTCACATCATAGATACCTAGTCCTTTTCCTCTTCAGGATTCCAGTCGTTCACCTCACTTCCTGAAATCCCTTCCCTCACCAAAACAACTTTTCAAACACTTGCTTCGTGAGACATTTATGTAACTGACATTACCGGGAATTACTAAATCCGACATTAGAACTTCTTGTAACTGTGCAATATCAGTCGCGGATTCGTACAAAAATTCCTGAAGTGTAAATAGTTTCCAACCAGACTTAATTTTATTTAAGTTAATAGTGGCGAAAGAATAAGACTGCGTCATTGGGCTGTCCCTATGTCGTTGTTTTGATGAACTAATTTAGTTTCCTGTGGTTCAGTGTACAGTTAAACTATTAACAGTTTTCTCGGAATGCTGAACATCGATAACACTTCAGTCAGTTTATTAGTTAGCGTCCCGTTTTTTTCCTACTTCTGAGGTTTACTGTTGTACCGCTAGCAGACTTATTTCCCTCTAAACTTTCTGATTTTTCCTACAGTGATTCGTGTAGGACTGTTTCGTACAGAACGTGCTTTGGGCTTGGGTCACCCTTTTCGGATTTTCGCTTCCCTTGGTTACGAGCTACATTCACATTTGGTTGCGTTATCATTTTACTTCGCGACTCATCTGGAGTAACAGCAGACGCTTCCTCAATTTCTGTTGCTGTCACCTGTCCTGCGGTGTTGACCGTGATTTCATATTGGCCACCTCTTCCTTATTATTTATTAATGTCACTTACTTGTTGATCGAGAGAAACCAGTGGAGACGGGAGTTTTGTAAACTCTCCCTGAAATTGTTTACTAACAGATGGCTGCTGATCTTTGCAATCGGGTACTGCACCTGTTGTCTCTTGCAAATTAATATCTTCATTTTCTGGTACCGTATACGTATTATCTTTCTGTTCATCAGTTTCCATTCGCATTTTGGCTTAGGGTTCCTCTGCCTCCTCATCGCACTGTTTTTGCTGGCAGAGTGAGGGCGTTGGACAGGACAGCTCGTGCTCTGAACAACTATCAGTTGTCTCCAGAGAAGACTGTGTTGCCAGTGATGTACTGTAGTTACCTTAAGGATATTAATTAATTTTTTTGTGTAAGCTTGTGGTTTGTATTTTTTCTACTTCATAAAGTGATTTTTGAAATTTTGTAAGATAATGTACATAATTTATGTGACAGTCAGATTGTGTGTCCAACAGTGTCAAAACACAGAAAAATATAGCTGCATTGATGGTTCATCGTATTAATGTGAAAATTGACAGTTTTTTTGGAAATGTCTTCATCGATTGGTTAAAACCATAATATTGTATCTAATAGAATGCAATATTCAATAGCTGGCAAATGCCCTGTTCATTTCTGCACCGTCATGTGTAAGTCAGTTTTCCAGTCACAGATCTATTATACAGGTCTGATCGCTTCAGAGAATAATCATTCCATTCATGTCCAGAAAGTGTAATTCGAAGGCTGGTCAATTTTATAACGTCTCGTCTCCACTATTCTCAGATATTTAAGACATTGTATAATACGATTATTAAATTGTTTTTAAGTGTGATGGGAATATATGTTCCATATTCTGTATAATTTCTAGTGACGTCCATATAATCGTGTTAAATGCTCATAGCTAGTCTGATTGAGCTGAGAAGGTTAAAGATCAGTATCTTCCTTGACCTGTCTATCACGGAGACGATTTCCTTTTGTACATTAATATATTAAAATTATCCAAAAACTTGCTGATATCCTTCATGAAGTGCTATTTATGCTTCTGTAAAGATTGGAGCACATGTAATTCAAAGTGCAGTTTTTTATTTATTCACGTTTGAAGGGGTCTGAATGTCTTTAAAAAAACTTTTCTTGGTATTCAAATTATTTCTTTCTGGTAATTTAGCCAGTAACACAAACTTCGGTTATATTTCTTTAACATCAGCATAACTGCAATGATCAAACTCTTTTGTTTTAGTCATTTCCTGTATAAATGTGTGCATGGTTAGTGCATGTATTTAGTATGTAATTGGAATGTAAAACATTGTTCTTAAATAAATTCACTACTGTAATAAGAAATACGAGAATATATGGGGTTACAGTATGACGGAATGAAGTAGAAGGTGGTTGCTGGGGAGCTCGGTAAGTTACAGAGTTTGTGCCGCTTAGGTGCAACAGGAGGACACCGATAATGAATATGATGTATTCATTGAAATGTGAAAGGTATGTAAATTTTTCATAATAATTTTTTTTGGAAAAGACTGCAGCACTACTCACGTAATTTGTAGAAATGATTGTTGGCAGCTAGTTACTTGCCAAGAGCTAAGAGAATGACTACCCCACTTCCCTGACTCATGCATTAGGATTTCAGTTGATTAAGCTGTTATATTTTTATAGAAGTTCTCTGTCATTACTGAACACTTTGTTAATCATTATTCACGTTGAACCATGAGATAAGCAACAGTTCGAATATTGTTTGGAAATTTCATTTTGAAACAGAAAACTACATTAGCTGCTGCCTGCTTGACGTTTGCTGTTGTGCTTTCGAGAAATCTGCACCATTGCTGTCACTAGACGCGAGGTAAGTGGAAATTTTGATTAGAATCATGTTGTTTAACTACAGTTGCACATTTAGTGTAAAGAGAGGTTGTCTTTAAACCAGTTACGGTTCAGTTCAAATTAGAATATGTTTTGTGATAGGTTAGCAAGTGAGTTTAGGGTGGATAACAGATTGTAATGACATTGTTATGGTAATAGGTACATTATTTTTTATAGAGTGGGAGGTAAAGTAATGCTAACTTTCATATAGAAACCAAAGCGTAGTGGGAATGTTACTCATTTATTCAGGTTGCTAAGCAGCTGTGAAATATCCATCAGCCTCTGCATCGAGATCAAAGTACATTACAGAATGCAATGAAGACCTTCGGGGACTAGGGGAAAGGAATAGGGTAAACCTGCAGTAGGTCCTTGGTCATTCAGGAATTAGTGGCAATGAACAAGCTAACAGAATGGCCAGGACAGGGGTGATGAATCGTTTTATTGGACCGGTACTTGCATAACCGAAGATGGTTCAAATGGCTCTGAACACTATGGGACTTAACTTCTGAGGGCATCAGTTCCCTTGGAACTCGGAACTACTTAAACCTAACTAAACTAAGGACAGCACACAAATCCATGCCCGAGGTAGGATTCAAACCTGCGCCCGTAGCGGTCCCGAGGTTCCACACTGTAGCGCCCAGAACCGTGCGGTCACTCCGGCCGGCAAACGAAGATGATGATACAATCCACACTATGTAACTGAATCAGGAGGCAGCGCGTAGAATATTGGACTACTATCCAAAATTAGAAACTGGCAAGCGAATGTTGGCAGGTCCATATTTAAAAAGAAGTTCTATATTAATGAACGTGAACAGGAAACAAATCAGACTCGTAGTATAACTCATGACTGGATATAGAACTTCGTGAAACATCAGCACGCGAGGACACAGAGAATAAAGCCGCTAAATGTGAACTACGTGGTGGGGAAGACGAAACTGCAGCACATCTAACCTTACAATGCGAAGCTCTGGCGGGCGAAAGACACAGAATCTCCGAGTCGGTAGAGCCAACAGAAATCGTATCTAATATGGACCCAGTAAACAGTCTCCTACCACTTCTTAATACTACCGGTTGCCATTACTAGAATCACTGGGAGCGAAACAGAACAATGAATTCAATTTCCACGGAGTCAACAGGGGTCTAGTACCATTGTTGTTTTTATCTCCCTGCATTAAACATATAAAATGGAAGGATGTCTATCACCCCAATTCTGGGCGCAATCTGTGAACTACATAAAAAATACTGAGCAGCTGAGTGTGTCTATAGTGTCGACAAGGTATGTTATTTTTATTTCACATCACATTTTACTAAGCTTTTGGTAATTATCGGAGCCCCATAAACATATTCAATAGATCTATGTTCTATATCTCAGTATATACATCATTGTGTGTGTGTTAAATCTTATGGACTTGACTGCTAAGGTCATCAGTCACTAAGCTTACACACTGCTTAACCTAGATTATCCTAAGGATAAACACACACACGCATGGTCGAGGGAGGACTCGAACCTCCTCCGGGACCAGCCGCACACTGCATGACTGCAGCGCCCTAGACCGCTAGGCTAATCCCGCGCAGCTATACATCATTTACTCCTCTCGCCTGATGAATGAAAAGCATGAATGAGAGTGAACAAGATAAATTTCAGTATCTAGATCTGTGGTAGTAAAAGTAGTCGGCTACAGTGGCAGAATAGCCAACCCTGTAAGATAGTACCAGGTAGAAAACAGGCTTCTGTTCGCCTTGGACGAAGCTATTGTACAGTCTGACACCACAAACCAGGGAGTTCTCTGGGCACTTCTGGGGGAACGGGTCGCGTGGCTTCCAAAATAGTTCCTAATTCTGTAAAATTATAAACAATTGAACTTAGCGACGCATGCAAGCTGTCGTTCTGCTCCACCCTTGTTCGAACATGTGGACTTGTGATATATCTTCTCAGTTCAGTTTGATATTACTTCGTTATTTGGTGTCTCAAGTACAGCGTAATTAAACAAATTTTTCAATCTCCACTAATGTCGATTGCAGTTTTGAATCTAGTTCCTACGTATCTTTGTAGTCTCAGCACGTGTTAAGTGCGGATATGAGAACTGTAAGTCGGCATATCACCTCTCACAGTAATGTATCCAGTCCAATTTTCTTAGCTATTCTGAATTTTCTAATCATTTTATGTAGAATTTTTGTTAGTGACGACCGCGTGTTGACACGTTGTGAGAAACGTTACATGTCACAGTTACTGATTCTCGGGGTAAGAGTTCCAAATTTATTTCTGAACATTTTCTGTGGAGGAACAATTAACAGTTTATTCTTATGCATGAATTCTTATTCTGTTGATTCGTGCACTCAAGCCAAGTGCACTACTGTTTGGCAACCACGTGCATACAGCTGAAATTTTCTTTATTCTTATAATTCTGTCGAATCTCTGTTATATCCGTGTATGTGCCTGAATGTCGTCATTTAAAGATTCCTCTGACCTCTCCATAATTACTAATTAATGATAATTCGTGGTGGGGTCTGCAAAACGCAGTTGTAAATGTAATTTCCTAACTCATCCGAGAGCGTTATGAACAACAGCAACAATCACTCATTTGTTAATCGTTTAGTTTATTAGTTTGTTCCGTTGTGTCTTCGATAAGCGTGATATTTTTACCAGAGCACATGCTTACGTATTCTCTCGCAAAACTTCCATTTTTACGTCCTACTGCTATCCATTGTGCAACAGATAAATATGGCCCAGTTATTTATTTAATATTGATTCAACTATCATAAATGTGCAGAGCCAGAAACCACTGCATTTAAACATTATAGGCTTTTCTTTTCATGTATATCCAGATACCGACTCCCCACCCTCCATGTTAAGAGATAGCGCATTTTAATGTACACCTTCTACAGGAGCACCGATCCCCAGATCCATCACTTACAGATGCCCTTCAAATTCATGTCTGAGTTACGCAGGCTCGGATCGATCTCTCAATCGCGATAGCCATGCGGAATCTGCGACGGTTTTCCGCGCCAGGCGTCTTGACAAGCACGTGGTGAGGCAGTTGCAGATTCATAGGGAAGGTGGAAACAGCAGCTGAGGGCGCGCACGCGGCCTAACGCCTTTCTGTCCTGATATATTGAACTTTATCAGTCCGAGAGTGGTATTCTGGTCAAAACAACGTTCTTGTATAGAGCTGGTCTATATCCGCCGAGATAGAGTTTAGTATGTTTTATCTGAACACCCTCACTTTTCTTTTTAATTTGAGACACTTGCAACTTGGTCACTTTGCCCTTGACGATATTGCGTACCAAGGGGCTGATAGGGTTGAGCATCTGGATGTTCCCACATGGACCCAAAAAGCGAGGGACCAACTTAGAAAATATGGATACGTCACCCTAACCATGGCCGCAAAGATTGGAAATAAAAACATGAACACCAACCTTACCCTGCATGCATGGCGACCCTTACAATAGCGCTGTGTCTACCTCCAGAGTGCGAGCCCTGTATTTTTTCTTCAATTGTTGCTGTATGACCTCAGGTGTGACTTTGTCCAGTGAAAGATCGTTCACAGACCGTAAAGTAGACAGTGGTGAATTCAGAGGGTAACTCCACGTCAAGGAGTTGGGTGTTGCCTTACGAATCTCGTGAAGACACGAATTAAACATGATCAGTGCAGATTTCAAATTACTGTTCATTGTTTCGGCAATCGAACGCCAAGGGCAGTATGGTAGCGTGGTGTACAGAAACACTTAAACTGGAAAAAAGTGCTGTCACCAATCACTCTCTGAAGGAGGGCCATAAGTGGATAGTAGTCTAGACAACTGGCGAATGGTGAAGGCCGTTGTCATATGACTGCACGGATCCAACTTTATACACCAGGTAATGGCGTCCCCGTAGTCTAGGTGTAGTGCCTTTGTGTAATAATCGAAACGTTCTCGGTTCCGGGTGTGATCCCCGCAACGGCTACAATTTTGTTTAATAATAAACATTAGCGGCCGAAGACTTCCGGCATAAGGTGTCCCCCTCATTCTGCCAACGGCCTTGTTAAAGAGGTTGGAGGAGCGAAGAGAGGTTCAGGCCCCCACTTATCCTTAGGGAGGGAAACTGCCCCTAAAGGCGGAAGAATCAGCAGTGGCCAATGGCATGAGGATGAGAAAGGCAATGGAATGTCAGAAGCTTGTTCGTAGTAGGGATGGTAGAAACTTTAAAAAGAGAAATGCAAAGGCTTAATCTATCCACAGTAAGGGTCACTGATGTGTTCTGGAAAGAAGACATGCATTTGTGGTCAGATGAGTATAGGATAATATCAACAACAGCAGAAAATGGTATAAAGGGAATAGGATTTGCTATAAATAGGAAGGTAGGGCAGAGAGGCTGTTACTGTCATAGGGTAGTTCCTATCAGAATCGACAGCAAACCAACACGGAGAACGAAAGTTCGGATATACATGCCAACGTCGCATACTGAAGATGAAGAGATAGAGAAAGTGTATGATGATATTCAAAGGGTAATACAGTACATAAATGGAGATGAAAATCTAATAGTCATGCGGTACATAATGCAGTTGTAGGGGAAGGAGTAGAAGAAAAGGCTACAGGAGAATATGAGCTTAGGACAAGAATGAGAAAGGAGAAAGGCTAATTGAGTTCTGTAACAAATTTCAGCTAGTAATAGCGATTACTCTGTTCAAGAATCACAAGAGAAAGAGGTAAACTTGGAAAAGAGCGGGTGGTACGGGAAGATTAAAGTTAGATTACATCATGGTTTGACAGAGATTCAGAAATCAGATACTGAACTGTAAGGCATACCCAGGAGCAGATATAGACTTTGATCACAATGTAGCAGAGATGAAGAGTAGGCTGAAGTTCAAGAGATTAGTCACGAAGAAACAACACGCAAAGAAGTGGGATACGGAAGTACTAAGAAATCACGAGATACGCTTGAAGTTCTCTAAGGCTACAGATTCAGCAATAGATAATTACTCAGTAGGCAGTACACTTGAAGAGGAATGGACATCTCTAAAAGGGCAATCACAGAAACTGAAACAAAACATAGATACGAACACGGTAACTGTGAACATATGATGGCTAAGAAAGATGAAAGAGGGAACTATAAAAGTGTTCAGAGAAAGGCAGGTATACAAAGATACAAATGGCTGAGGAATGAAATAAATAGGAAGCGCAGAGGACCTAATTGCTGCATGAAAAACGTGAAGAAATCTGAAAAGAAATGATAGAAGGACTGACCCAGCATACAGGATAGTCAAAACAACTTTCTCCGACATCAAAAGCAGTGGTGGTAACATTGAGATTGTAACGATAATTCCACTATTAAATGAGGAGGAGAGAGCAATTAGGTGGAAAGAGTACATTGAAGGCCCTCAACGAGGGGGAAGTTTTGTCTGATGTGATAGAAGAAGACACGAGTCGATTTAGAAGAGATAGGGGATCCAGTACTAGAATCAGAATTATAAGAGGTTTGGAAAACTTAAGATCAAATAAGGCAGAAGGGGTAGATAACATTCCGTTAGAATATCTGAGATCATTGGGGGAAATGGCAACAAAAATACTATTCACGTTGTGTGTAGTAGAGTGTGGCGACATACCACCTAACTTTCGGAAAAATATGATACACACAACTCCGAAGCCTTCAAGAGCTGAGAGGTGCCAGAATTATCGCACAGTCAGCTTAACAGCTCACCCATCCAAGTTGGTGACAACAATAATATATAGAAGAAAAGAAAAGAAAATTGGGGGATGTGTTAGATGACGATCAGTTTGGCTTTAGAAAAGGTAGAAGCACCAGAGAGGCCATTCTGAGACTGCAGTTGATAACGTAAGCAAGACTAAAGAAAAACCAAGAGATGTCATAGGATTTGTCGAGTTGGAGAAAGCCTTCGACAATGTAAAATAGTGCACGTTGTTCGAAATTTTGAGAACAATGGGGGTAAGCTACGAGAGGGACGGGTAATACATTATATGTACAAAAGCCCAAAGGGAATAACAAGAGTGGGTGACTAAGAACGAAGCGGTCAGAAAAAAAAGGGTGTAAGGCAGGGATGTAGACTTTCCGCCATACTGTTCAATCTGTACATCGAAGAAGCAATGATGGAAATAAAGGAAAGCTTCAGGAGTGGAGTTAAAATTCAAGGTGAAAAGATATCAGTGATACGATTCGTTGCTGACATTGCTATCTTGATTGAAAGTGAAGGAGAATTACATGATATGCTGAACGGTATGAACTATCTAATGACTACAGGATATGAACTGAGAGTAAATCCAAGAAAGACGAAAGTGATGAGAGGTAGCAGAAATGAGAAAAGCGAGGAACATAACATCAGCGTTGATGCTCACGAAGTAGATGAAGCTAAGGAATTCTGCTATCAAGGCAGAAAAATAACGGAGCAAGGACGTCACAAGCAGACTAGCAATGGCAAAAATGGCATTCCTGGCCAAGAGAAGTCTACTAGTATCAAACATTGGCCTTAATTTGAGGAAGAAATTTCTGAGAATGTACGTATGGAGCACAGCATTGTATGGTAGGGAAACATGGACACGGAAAATCGGAGCAGAAGAGAATCGAAGCATTTGAGATGTGGTGATCCAGACGAATGTTGAAAATTTAATAAATTGCTGAGGTAAGGTATGAGAAGGTTCTACGCAGAATCGGTGAGGAACGAAATATGTGGAAAACATTGACAAGGGGAAGAGATGGCAATTGCAGCTTTGGTGTCTCCCTCTGGTGAGAAAGAGGAAATGTTGCCTGTTCACGTGCATTCAAGGGGCGCTATGAGCTCGCCAGTCGGTCAGTCTGGGTCAGCTTGCTAGTCTGTCTCTCGTCCGCATTTGTTAGGCAGTAAGAGAACTCAGCGAGTGGTCGCCCGGTCGGGCCTCAGTTCCTGCATCTGAGTCTGCGCGTTAGGCCGCCAGTCTGCTCAAGTTTGCTCAGGCAATGGTCATTGGCGGTTGGATCGATCGGTTGGTCGGTCGCGCACTGAGATACAAGACGACTTGTCCCTCTTGAGCATCGGTGCATGTGAGGTCGCCAGGTGAGTCCAGTGGGCCGCGCCGTATAGCGAGTGATAGTGACTTCGCGGTCGACACGAGAGCAACAGGAGTCAACCAACGACATCAGTCTGGCCGGTGCGAGCTGAGACGCGGTGAGACGGGAGATCGGCAAGCCTTCCTGCGTCCGTTGAAGCGGCTGGCAGCGGAAGGCGCGGGAGAGCGATGTGGGGGGGAGGGGGGGGGGGGGTGCTGCACCAGGTCTTCTCAAGAAATCGCCGTTTCTTAAAAGTTAAGTGATTGGTGATGTGTTGTTTGATTTACTCTTGTTAAATTCTACTTGTTTTCTTGGTTAGGCCACCAGCCGTTTTGCTTTGGAGTCGCCCCACCATCCTTCTCCGTTTTCCCACCCGCGGGAAGGTGGTTGTTAAAAATTGGGTGGTCCGTTTTTTCCCTTGTGGACTAGGGGCGGGTTAGAGCAACCTGCGGTTCGGGTTGTTCGGTAATCTTCGTATCAATCTACCGTACGTTAGTAACTGCCTCTGTCATGTTTGTCGGATTTGGTGTGTTAAAGAATACATTGCTTGGAGTGTAACGGCCTAATATCTGAAATATGTTCCGATCTTTGGAAACTGATATTATTGCCTATGATCTTGAGAGGCGGTATCTGTGTACTGTAGAGCATCTTAACTAATGTTTCGCCAACCTTGTAGAATTTTATATAAGATTGCATTTCTTGGGCTTTTATTTAAATGATCATTTTAGTACATAAAGTTGCCACCCTTTCACCGTAAGACTTTTCTTAGAAGTTAAAATCAAGTTGCACCTTCGGTGGCAAGGTTAATATTTTAATTGTTAGTGTTTTGTACCATTTCCATCTCTCCTACAGGGGGGTGCATAGTTTGTGTGCGTGTGTAAATTGTTAAAACTCTTAGTTTAAAGTTATCTGGTGTGTTGCAGATTTGCACTAGTGAAGTCTTTCAGAGGCTGTTGAGAGCGGTCGTATCTACGGCCGTGTCAAAAGGCAGCGGCAAGGTTCTCTGCCCGGAAGCTCATACAGTCAAAACTTGTTTCTTTCTGCCTCTGAATAAATTGTGACTTTCATATTAAGAGGGTGCTTTCTGATCATAATTTTAAATCCGTTTCTTTTCAAAAAATGCGTTTAGGCACTATTAAAGAGATTAAAAACCCCATTTGTTAAATGGAATTTGGTTATGATTTCATCAGTTACTCCCTGGCAACTACTTACATGCTTACATAGTGTGATTAAATGTGCTAATGTTCTCGATGAATAACTAGTAAATAAAATAAATTCTTAAGAATATTCTTTGAAAATAAATCACGGTTCACACTCTTAGTCTTATAACATATACTCCTTTTCTCAGTTTATTACCTGACACCTTTCCCAGTATCAGGCTTTTGTCTCATCCCCTGAATCTATGGTTCCTGTCTCTGTTTGTCCAGCAAGTTCCCAAAGAGTTCGTGTACCTCATAAAACACGATTGAAACCCATTTGGAGTCCAGTAAATCATGTTACAGCCGTTATTCCGTTGCGTGCTCCTGGAACATACGGCTAAGGGCATCTGTTACCTGATTGTTTGCTCCCTGGATGTACCTGACAGAGAAGCGAGAGGTGGAAACATACACAGCGACCTCGAGCCGACCTTGCGATTTTTCCTGTCTTCCTGGATCTCGCGAGCACCCAAATCAAAGCCTGATTGTCTGTTTCGAGGACAAATAGCAAAGCTGCAAGTAGAACTTAAATTTTTGGAAGGCCAAAACCCAGAAGACCTCCGACTCACATGGAGTACTTCAGTTCCTCCTGAGGCATGGCTCTGGAACCGTAAGCTAAATGATAGCTCACTATCGTTTTGTTTTGGAAGGACAGCAACGACGCTAGAATTAGAAGCACACGTTTGGACCATGAAAGTTGTTCTATGTCCGGATCATCCAAAACCAGCAAAATACTCAGAGATACTTTCATTGCCTTAAAGACCGCCTGCTGCGTTTCCCCATCTGGAAACTCAACCCTTTCTTCCTCAAGCCATTTACTGTGGCTGCTATTTGGACAAAAGTCGACAAAAAATTTTATTAAAAACTTTGAGATACTGATAAAGCGAGCTACTTCCTTCTTCTCTGAAGACCTTGTCTCATTCCCTGATCTATTTCAACAACACTGGCTGAGACCAAGGTCCTAAAAAGGGAAGCTCCCTTAGATCCAGATTTACCATAGATGGTTTAACGGTCAAACCTACTTCCTGCATGACAATGAGGACTTCGCTGTACCCTGATTTGAATTACACGTCACCCAAAACAGAGTCTAAGAGAAATGATAGTACTGCTGCTTCGGTGTATGAATTGAAAGGAACACCACCGAACTGGTACAGCTTCCAGACGGTGTCAAATCCTGTAGCAAGTTTACAGTCCTCAGTGAAAGAAATCTTTTGGTAGTCCTTGTTCAAATTCAGGATGGTAATATACTGTGCCCCCCGCAAAGTAAATAGATCAGGTACGGAAGTGCGGGAGTAGTACAGATTATAAGACGGATTTTTGGTTAAGAATTCTATAATCAACTACCGATCGATAATTACCGTCTTGTCCTTTCAGTGTCTGAAACATGGGCGACGCATACGGAGAGGTGGAAACCCGTATCACGCCAGCGCGAAGCCTCTCATCAATCAGCTGCCACAAAAATTTCTTTTTGAGTGGCACAACCGTTATGGAGGTTGGAAAACCAGAATATCGTCAATCAAATCGATCTTATACTGAATAATGGTGGTGACGCCTAGTTTATTAGTCATCACGTCAGAAAACCACCCAGGTACTCCTAACCGAGCTTTAGCTTTACACTCCCGCAAATGACTGACCTGAAACTGTTATGTACCACGAGGCAATTGACCTTTTGGACAGGCTGGCAAGCACACAGCTTAAAATCCCTACCAAGACTGAAATGGAATGAAAGCTTCTTCTCGGCATAATTAAGAATTAATCCTTTTCGATGCCTGAAATTACACCCCAATCACAAGTTAACTGACAATTCTTCGGCTAATAATAATTCCACCGGCCACTGAAAATCCCATAAAGCCACGCTTCCCTGTAAGCAACCTTCTACGTAGATTGGACACTTGCCTGTTGGCAATTAGACATTTCTGTAACGTTTCTCGCAAGGGGGCCAGCTTAAAAATACCACGCCTTTGCCAGTACCTGTTAAATTGATAACACAAACTTTAGTTCCAGAATTTATTAGAGCACAGGCGGGTTCATGATTGACGTATGTGCAGACAAACGGTGGGTACTGACTAGTTACCACGCTGATTCTGTTACTCCACTTGGATCGTGAACGACTTGCAGAGTACCCAAGTCTTTGGCGTCAGCTGTTCGGACGTCCATTGCGCTGTATGGGGCCCTGGACCATAAAATGACCGGTATCGCCACACCGAAAAGAATCATTAGTGTTCTATGGATTAGTCTTCCTGCCCTTTCAATCTGAACATTACCATTACGTTCCCCTGTTGCTGATGTTTCAAAAATGCTTCTCGTATCGGCAAATGTATGCTCTTGATTTTAAATAACAATTCACTAACCTGGAAAAAGTGGTAAACCTCCGCAAAACACAATATCATTCGTGACTTGCCTTCTCGACGGTTTCCCCACTCAGTCACAGGTAATATCAATGAAGCCAACGCAATTCTAATCTCCTCAGAATAATGTTGGAGACTTCCGCCACGGGCATCGACGCGTAGAAAGTATTTATACAGCAGTTTGCCCCTAACTCGCGACCATTAACTTCCTCACACAACCTATCTCTCTAAGTCATCGAACATTATCTGAACCTCTACTACCTCAGCCACACTCTTACGTAACAAACCTCTAGTCACCAGATACGTCAACTGAAGTATCACTGATGTGGAACGTTAATGCATTCGCAAGTTTCTCAGAACGTTCCAACACTCACAAAACTTCTCCCACTTGAGGTAATTCATCTACCGCCTTTCATCCCTGACATATTAACTCTTTATCGGCGGCTACGGACCTGGTCTGTACGAGGACGTCGTTTTGACCCATTTTGGGCTGATAGTAAACTCCATAAATTTGCCTAATCCAAGTTTGACGATACCTTGTGTGCCCTTCCCTATTAACTGATGAAGTATTTCGGTGAGCTTGTTAAGATAAACTTCGTGCTTGTCGCCCTAGAATCGTGGTAGTCCAGCCAGGTTCCCCTCAACTGTATCGCTGTACTTGTTGCCTGTCGCGGTTCATTCCAAAATAACTGATGCTCATTTCATTGGTGAAGATTTTTTAAATAGGTGTTGCTCTTTTCATTTAAATTATTATCGCCAACTACTGATGGAAAACTTCTGGAGATTGAAATTCTGCCGTGTCTCCTATTTAAAAGCAGTGCACTTTATCTTAAGGATAGCTACCCTTTTCATTGCAGTTATTCCGGACCAGCTTTAGTACATCTTTTTTGGGCATTTAAAGTTTGTCTGGTCTCCCGATAAAAATATGGAGATTCATTTTAACAAAAGCTACTATTTTCATGGCCGTCATTATATGCATTTATATGGTAAAACAATTGTGGAGCGTTGAAGACTTGTCTTCTCGCGTTTTACTGTAATTCTGGTGTAACTGTAATTTTGGTGTTACAGAGGACTGTATAACCCATTGCAATTCTGAGTTGCGCCCACAGATAGAACGCTTACCATCATGTGTAGTCATTGGGCAGATGTTTTCATCAATTTATGTTGACTTACAAGTTGTTATGTACCAGAATTTGTCCTTACTCTGCTGTAAATGGAGTGGACTGTTATAAGTTCTTAAGATTAGTTTTGAGTCTGTTGTAGTTGGCCTTGTATGGGATGTACCCACCTACCAGTACGGTCGTGGATGGCAGTTCTGCACCACTGATGCTGTCTCTTCCACTATCACCGCCTAAGCGAGGTCACAATTGTGTTCATATACCTTCGTCTTATTCTAAACTTACGTCAGCGACGGGCGTAACGCATTTGTTGTGTGTTTGCTTCTAGTTTGCGGTGAATTTTAATAGCTTTAAAGAATTTTTAAGTCGAGAAAAAGGTAATTTTCGGTCATTGCCAAAGGTTTAGCTAGTATGGGAAACTTTTTCTTGTTAAGAATTTGGTAAAAAATTAGTTTTTTCGAAAGATTAGGGGCAAAAGAATTTGTATTATTGTTCTACTGAATAAACTAGCGTTGGTGTTGTCAACGGCGAAAGCTCTTCATTGTTGTCTGGCCCAGTCGCAAAATTTAACAGCGAATTAGGCTGGTTGAAGGGTCTGTAAGACATCGTAATATCCATGCTGTGCAAACAGTGAAGTTGAGCAGTTGAGCATAATGATAACGCCGGTGGCCTCGGGATACTCATAATACATTAATATTTTTGTCTGTATATAACTTGCTCATACTTTTTGTCTATTTATTAATTCATTTACTAACACTCATTAAATTTCGCCACGTAGTGCAGTGCTGTGTCTGTAGGATCGTTTCTGTGTACGTCAACTCTTCGAGTGTTCAGAATATGGTGTATGTGAATATTACCGTTATTAAATGTTCAGTAGTCCCACTACTGAGTACACCACTTGCTGCATTCTTAGTTACAACATGTAACGGATTCATTTCTACCGTTACGATAAATGAATGAAAATGGACAGAATTCATTGTGAGCGTCACTAGTCTTGAGTAACACTAGAAGTTGCGCTCAACACTTCCAAACCCAAAACTACATTCACTAATGATTGATTAAAAAATGTAACTCTTGTAACCCTTAGGCACCGTGTAATATCACAAAATATCATTAGTTACTTGTATGGAATATTAATTTTACTGACGTGTAGAATCAAATCACAAGTTCAGAGGAGAGCAATGGAGTTTTAAGTGGATCGTTGCCGACTTTAGTTCCTCGCACGTTTCAATCGATGTTAAGTTTGATCGTCGTCTGTTGTCACTTCTTTTCTGTCCTAGGCATTCAAGCGAATGACGCGCTTTCACTCACAGCTATGTTATAATGTTATATGGCTGTTTCATTTCCGTTAGGTCAGGAACAAAGGCATTTATGAGAAAATAAAACTGCACTAAGCATCAATGCAGACAGGTAAAATAGACTACGTGTGTAATTTGTTTGACAGTTGGTTGCGAACCAAATTAACTCACTATTATTTGTCATTTGTCATGATGAAGAAGGATATCCTATTTACTGAAAGTTATCGCAGTCTGTGTATAATATTTCTGTGAGCGATGGACATTTAAATAGATAACATTCTCAAATATTTGTCTAAATGCAGTCATACATGTAAAGAGTGAGAAATAATCGTACATCTTTGACAGAGATTATTAATTTCATTTTATTATTTGTTTAAATGGAGTTCAGTGATATTAAAGCTTCAATAACATTATTTTACAAGGGTACTTTTAAAGTTTCATTTTATCAATTCGGTTAATAATTCATTCACTTTAAATATCTGTGAGTCGACGTCCCCATTCACTTTTCAGACAAACAAGAGGTTTAGTCCTGAATTTCTCTGCCCGAACCACCAGCACTGTCACTGATGACGAGGTATCAGTGGGATGTCCTTCTGAGACCATGTACTTGGTTCCACATGAATATGTTCATCGGCTGGTGAGCCCGTATCCCGACCCACTTTGCAGACAGACATGAGTCCCAACCCAGATATTCTCCATCCAGTACCACGAACACGCTCTCCAATAATGAGGCATTGGTGATATGTCTGCCTCATACACTGTTCCACACGAATATGTTCAGTGGCTGGTAAAAAAGCTGTTGTCACCATCCAATTTGTAGTCACACAAGAGTCTTAGCCATGACACTCCCTGACCAGTATCTGTAACACGCTCCCCAACTTTGAGGCATTGGTGGGATGTCCTTCCTATCCACTGTACTCAGTTCCTCACGAATATGGCTATTGGTTTGTGAGTCATTATCCCTGTCCACTTTGTACACGCGTAACAGTTTTTGCACTGACTTTTTTCACTCAGCACCTCCAACACCCTCTCTGACGATGAGCAGCTGGTGGGATGTCCTCGTCATGAATACGTTTAGTGGGTAGTGAGGCGATGTGCCCGGCCACCAGGTGGACGCACAACGGTCTTCTCCCCGACTCTCTCCGCCCAGCACCTCCGACACCCTCTCCGGCGGCGAGGGATCGGCGGGATGTCCTCGTCACACTCCACCACAGGCGGCTCGTGCATCTCGGCAGTCGTCACAATCATCCAGCCATCGTTCACCTGCACAGAAAACCAATTCTTCACTTTAAAATACATAAGACTTTCTTAATGTAACAACAGTAGCAATAATACTATACGGTGACTCTACATTAAGAGAGAACAAGTTTCTATGTTTGTGTGTGATCGAAAGAAAGGGAAGATTTTCCATACATAATCATTAACGGTGACAAGGATCATATTTGTTATCTTCCAGGATGAACCACACTTGTGCCACTTTATAATGGTCTGAGAAAAGGGTATGTTGTATGTAATCTAACTTATCCCTTAGTACCGAATTATCAATAAAGTTGTGTCTTTAGCGCCGCCTTACCTTCCCGATGACTTTGCCGCAGGCTACATCAATGGCAGCAGGCGGTGGCCGGGACTTCTCCGCCTGCGCTGCCAGCAGAACCAACTCGTCCACGTCTGAGCGCAGCCGCCAACGCGCGGCGCTCATCCTCTGTGGAAGATTTGTTTCCACCGTCACAATTCATTCATTTGTTGATTTTCAGTTTTATTTTCTAACTTTTATGTAACATCTAACATTTAGTGGGCGTTTACTCACAGCATAAATTAAATTAATCTCGTATTAGTGTATTAAATTCAGCAGCCTTGCAACATTTAGCAATTAGACAAAAAGGTCCTAGTTTTGGCAGCACATACTTGGATTGTTTTCCGGATGGTCATAAGGTGACAATACGACTGTATTTTACCTTGGGTCTGGATGGTTAATGTGTAGTACTTAGAATAGGGATTCAGGCAAACTGCATTTAAATTATCTTCACTTAAATCTCTCGGGCTGATAGTCCGTGGTCAATGTATAAAACTCTCTACTGACGTTTCGTCTTTGACAGCGACAGATATCCTCCGAGGATGTTTCTAGCAGTCGGAGACGAAACGTCAGAGGAGAGTTTTCTAAATCCACCACGGCCTACCAGACCAGTGGTTTTAAGTGAAGACAATACCGGCCGCGAAAGCTTACACTGTATCCATATAAATTAGTTTAACAAGCTAAAACGATGTGGTCTCACCTCTCTACAAAGTAACTAAAACGTTTAAGTCGTTGAATGTGGCCCCTACTGAAACCCTCCTGTGACGGCAACACGTAGTGAAAAAGTCTCTCATAAATGGTCTCTAGAAAATCCAATTAGTTTCAGAACTTCTATCGTCTGACCACAAGAACCAGCCAAGTACAAGCGGTACAAATAGTCACATAAACTACCTGCAACTGGTAACTACCATCTCACACTCATAACAGTCTCCATAAGCAAAACAGAATAAGCTAATGGTTCCACGCACTGCTTTGGGACCTCTAAATACCGAGCACGTGTACGCCCGTTCAGTTACAACGGTCAACTTGAAAACCTGCAAGGGACTAAGCCGGTCCTAAAATCACCGCCTAGTCAGTTTGTCCAAGTATCAGCTAACGAATCATCATCATGCATAAATGAGATCTGATACAGTTCTTGCATTACTTTTATCTGAATTTAGAGAGAATCTTCAGTAGTGATAAATGCTGTACTAGCAGGAGTTGCACGTAGTGTAAACTACGTTGTTACCGATTTTGGAACCACCAGCAACCAATTTATGAAGACATTTCTCCACATTTTGTAAATTCTTGTGCAGCTCTTGTGATATCGAATATTTCCATCTAATATTCAAAGTCAGTAGTTTATGTGATTTCTGACTTTTAATGTCCTGCGTAACCTCCTTTTTTATTTAAAGTACTTACAGTGCATTACAGTGGCTACAGAGTACCTACGAAACAGATGTACTCGTATAGAAAGCCGAACCATATTTCGTTTTATTGGCGCTACAAGCACGTTTAACCAAGGAACAAAGCAATAGTTGTTATTCTGTGGTGGCCTATTTATAACTACGAGTAGCTAAGTTAGATTTACTAAATCCGGAATGCCTTACAGTAATCAGAGGTGTAAAGTAATTATCTTGGTAAGCGTGGGTGCACCTAAGAGTCATTACTGTTTTTCCAATAAATCTCGGTGGTCCTCACCTCTGGCTTTCCAATTAAATCGACGTCTATCAGGTCTCCGTAAAAGTCTTCCTCTGCCTCCCGCCGAGACCGGAGGCAGAACACGCCCAAAAGCCTTCGGAACATCTGCGGGAAAAAAAAATAGATATCACGTCACGTACTGACCATACGGAATTACAGCGTGTCCATTGTGGACTGCAGGACAGTTGGAATGAGAACAGTGAGATGTTCCTACAAAGATTTTTTACTAATCAGTATTCAAGTCGATGAAATCTACAGAAACGTCGAAATGTCTGATAATGGAGTGTTTTTATGAAATTTAAATATTAGCTCATGAATGGTTTACAAATTCTGACCAAAGTAACGTTTTTGTTACTACAATAATACATGTAGACCCAACATGTTCTGAGAACCAAATCGATGATTCAAGCTCAGTCGTGCTGTGGGGACTTACAGTGCCAATTAAAACAGGTACACAGTTTTCTAACAAGTGTTATGATACATGATGTAAAGAGTCAGGGGCTTCGTTTTGCATTTGAATCATAGGACAGAACACAGCATTATAGTTTACGAACGTGGTACGTTTTTCTTGTTCTTTTCCGTTTCTTTCTCTGTTCTTCACGTCAACTGATAAAACAAGGACAAAAAACGGTTCACACTAGTTACTGTTGCCTGACTTATTTGCGTAATCTGTACAAATTTCCACTAATTCTTTGCCCTGCCATTTTAAAGCCACTTCGACATGTATAGGGGCTACCACCAATTTGCCCGTAAATGGCACCAAGAGAGTACGAGGTACTTGTGGCAAAAGGCCGAATGTTCAGCATGTAGAAGATACCTTGATCTATCGACAAGAAGGAATAGTTGCGTGAGGTAGCATTGAATTATTTGCGCTTTATATGGCTTTAAATGAGTTAAAATTACCGTTCAGCCAAGTCCAGAGATTTTCATAAGTTGTTATAAAGCCACTTGCTGAGGAGAAAGATGAAATAACTCTTCTGAGAAGAACATGTCAACTTGCTGCCACGTCGTTGCCCAGTTCGGCCGCTGACGAAATTGTAAACTCAGTTTCCCTTTCTGTTGGTCCAATACGTAAACATGTAGACTTGAGTTCCTACAAACTCCAAAAATTCTTATAACCAGATGGAAATTGTTTAAGACTGTTAGTGGTACTCACTAGTAACTGAGTAGCTTAACTTTGTTCCTTTCTGAAGCTAGCAAAACCACCTCCATTTGAAGGAGGAGTGGCAGAGAGTGCAATAATATTAACGTCTCATGCAGTCATTATTTCACTTGGGACGGAATGAGAAGTGCTGTCGTTCAACAGCAAGTGACTTTCGAATACTCCATCTACGCTGAGAGACCTGGTCAAATTAGTTTCACGTGGAGTGCCTTAGACAACATGCGTTGCACACATTGGCAGCGAGGTGAAAGCCATCTTGTTCTCCTTGAAATTGCTTCGAAGCGTATCTCGTTTTTAAGAGTTTGTGCCCTTCGGATGTTCCATTGAATGATACGTAATTCACAGCTACAGCTACGAAAAAGCTCTCAAACGTAACACTCAGGCTCATAGGAACGCACGCGCAGATGGACCAAATATGCGATGCTGATGTACACCTAACTCGCAGTGGTGCTTAACTGTCGATCATAACAAGATATGAAGAAAGAAAAAGAGAGAGAGAGTGAGTGAATGATACACTTTTATTTCCTACAAACTTTGAAGTAGCTACCTCTATTTGGAATGGACACTCCCAGAGTAGAATTGCAAGTCGTATACTATACCCTTCATTCTGACTAATAAATCGCATAACGTTATACTGTTTTTTGAATATTCCACAGAAAATACATTAGCACCCAATATCCGAAGAGACGTCTAAAAATCTCTGTGTACACACACGATTTATCACGAGATGTCTAGGGGAAGGCAATAAATTAGTTGACACCGAAAATAACCTGAAATACACCACATGTTGTGATCTTACCAATTTTTTAAATCGATTGAAAAATTTAACACATTCACAAGAGAAATAAGCAAAAAATATTTATTTGAATAAAAGTGAATTTTGAATTTATCACATCATTAAATCGGACTAAAAAGTGTAAAATAATTTCTCACAGTCCCATACATATTCTTAGCCTTATAAAAATACTGCTGAAAGTTTGTAATTGTTAACTTTTACTATCCGTGGTAGTTCTTGTAAGATTAAAAACGAAAAACGTGGACCGCTTGTAATATAGCTTCATGTTAGTCAACAGGTGAATTATTCATGCATCAGTTATGTATTGCGTGTGCCCCACGATTTTCGTTTTAAGTGTTTCAAGTATTTTCAGAGACATTAAAAATTCGTAATCACAACTTTCCAAGACTCTCTACATGCTGTTCGTAGTCTATATAGAGCTATGAAAAATCGTTTTATACCTTTTAGCGAGAATTAACAACGTGGTAAACGAAAATGTGATTTTTCCTTTCAATAGTTATTTTCTGTTTCTTACTCTTCGGTGGGTGAAATTTTATTAATCGATTTCATACATTTTGGTGAGATTAGAACGGAGTCTATGTTATATTTCACGATTATTATAGTTTATGTTCACCTGACTTGGAAAACCTGTTGCTTTCTCCTACGTTTATCTTAGGATATGACCGTTTGGGAAAAAAGTTGATACATCTGACCTCACACGGAGGATTACCACCTACCGTTCCCGCGGGCCATTCGCGACTGGATCAGAAAAAAGGGGCAGTTGGCAGTGGTACATAAAATACACTTCGCCACACACCAGACAAGATAGTGAGCTAATATTGCTTTGTGAAACATGTCTGAGCTATGCTGGAAGTTTCAAGACTCTAGGTCACCCTTAAGTTAATTTAGAATCAATTGCGAAATCTGTACCGAAGAGACTGGCAGACAAGGAAGCGATCTAACAGGAACGTCCTTGAAAGTGGTGCTATTCTGGTGATGTGATGTTTAAGGTAAATCCTAAGAAACTATGAATGGAGCTCAACTCAACATTCAGATATTCAGAAAGTTCATAAACACATCTCAACTCAAGTATTAAAACATTTCTCCCTGTTGACCTTTATGCCGTAGCTGATACTGCATTTCCAAGCATTGACTAGATCACCCACGTAGAAGTTGATATGAGCTGGAGACAGGTTACATACTTGTCTAATTCTCTGTTTTATTGTTACTTATTTACACAAGATCTTTATTCTCGATCATAATTTTTGTCCCTTTGCAACAGCTTCAAAAGAGTTGATTAGACTCATCGGGTAGCCTTTTATTTGCAGGATCTGACACATCACTCGCCTATTGCCTTTCTCAGAAGCATTTTCTTAAGCTACAAACATTATAGCATCTCTAATTCAATTCTTTCATCTTCTTTAACCGTTGCCTTACACTATAATATACTGTCAATACAGGATAGTTCTCTTCTAAAGCAAAAAAGCGATTGCAACAGTACTCGCTGTTAAATGAAATAGTAAATAGCTACTGGCGCACTTCCCATGTTGTAGGTCGAGGCACGTGAAACTCTTTTGTTCCTGACGTTTCTTCCAAATTGTGTTGGACAACTATTGAGGGATTCGTGGTTCCGCGACTTTTCGTGACTGACCACTTGTTCTGCAAGCCTCAGTGGAATCGGGAGCATCAATGACGTTCAACGCTGCCAGTGGACGAAGAGCCAGAACAAATAAGTCTCATGGATCGCGATCATACAAGCTGAAAGATTCAGCAACAGCGAAACCGACTGGACGTGGAAGTAACCATTACATGAACAAAATTTTTGTTTCTTCGTTTCCTGCTTATACACAACAATCAAATATCATTTATTTACACTACTGAGCAGTTGTGAATGTAGAACGTCTGGAAAAATAGGGTCATGGGGACGGGATGTAGGTAACTCATATTAGTTTGTAGAATGACAGACTTCACGATTCATGCCACTACACAGCACCCAATAACTGTTATGCATTTCTTCAGACTTATTCTGAATTTTTTTTTCTGTCTCGCTGACGATACAGGGTAATAATTTATAAGAGATGATGGAGACAAGATGTTGGCTCGTCACTTACTGTTTCGTATAGTGTCCCACCAAACGCTATGTTACTACGTTTTCCTATCTAAAGACGGTCCTCAAAAACAGTTCAAATATTCAGTCAATGACCTTTTCTCACCAAAAAGGAGCACTACAGCACGAATAATAGCACTACGAAAATCACACAAGCACAGACAATATGTTTACGCCACACGATTCGCCATCGCAATGTTGCCTCTCATCGCCCCCTCGTGTTGTGCGATATTTCATTGTTGCCAAAATCGTCTGAGACCCACACTAAAAAACAAAGATAGCTCCTGACTGTACCGCAGCGCTTTACTAACCATAGGTAATACGTGATTTATCTGTCTTTGTAATCTTCATTAATGATAATGTTAGTATCGAATTAAACATTTCAAAATCAGATTCATTATTTCCCTACTAAGCAAGATAAAAGAATAATGTGCATTTGTAAATGTCCCAAATCGAAGCTAATGTGCTGATAGAAGTCTCTATAATTGAGTGAAGCCGCACAAAGTACCCGCAGATACCAACAGAATTGTGTAATAAATTTGCTTTCAAAGCAAGACGTCGACCTACACGACTACAACATATCTTTTTGACAGACCGATACCTTAGATATTTTTTTTTAATATGCGGTGAAATTAGTGTGGTAACTACTTGTGAATATGAAAAGATACGAAACAGTCACGTCTTGTGAAGTTTCAGTAACACTGAACTTATAGTTGTACGAAATACGTTTTCATCAGACATTTCCCAAGAACTTCTGAGATTTATGAACCGACGCACTGAGTGGGTCTGTGGATCATCAGGATATGCAGACACGTCCTTTTAGACCTTGAATAAAACTAGGACGGAATGGAGTGAGCGTCGAAAGAAACTAAAAAAAAAAACCAAAGCGATGGTGTCAAGGAGCCACCGTAGTTTGCAAGGAACACACATTCAAAACGACGGTGAATTAATTATGGAGGAATTCATGTAGAAGGTGAAGCTGTGTTTCGAAACAGAACGAAAATGCGCATACTGTAGTAAATACTGGTTCCCTAAGAGAATTAAGACCCGTACTAAAGAACATGTACACACATGTTTGAACACTTACTACGTGATGTTACGAAAGTGTTACAGACATGAGACAGTGCAGCCAGGTCCCAGGTCAGTTACGTTCATGAAATTTGCTCAAACTGGGTGCAGAGTTATTAATAACACGAGGGAGATATTCGATACAAATTAACGGAAATGTCAAATACTATTCATGCACCCAAAAGTAAGACTTAAACAATAAATAGTGCATACTTTTGAACTTAATGTTAGAAAAACTATAAATTTGTGGACGCGAAATCACAAGATATTATCCATACAACAGTACCCGTATTTAATGTAATTATCACCAACCAGAATCCAAAAATAAGTATTCAGGTGTTTAGAAGCAGTAAACCACAACTCCTTTCCGCTGCAACACGACATGTAAATAGTAGACACCTTAAGTAATTCCCTTACATATCTGCACCATATTCTTGCAGTAAAACCATAAGGAAGACACACCGAGTTCATCGAAGCACGTCTAAAAACATTCTGAAACAAATTATCCACAGTTTCCTGCAAACCTGAAAGATCACAGGTAAATCCTGATTTCTTGAAAATGGGCAAAACTTCTATTACAGGAACACGTTTCTTAAGCACGATTTCTACTGGAAAAGAACGTGATGTGCGCCAGCAGACAATGAACATTATTTTACTTGCATGTGATTTGGTAGCAGTTGCGACTTTTTGAACCTCTCCTGCTCTTACGTTGCATTGTGAAGATTAAAGTGTTTTTCGTTTTTGTTTCCGTTGCTCTTTACCATTTGGCTACTGACGTCCGACCGATGTTTGGTCGTCTTCGCTTTGCTTCATTGACCACTCAGTTACCAACTTCACAACGCCACCTATGAGCTCGGTACACTGTAACCGTAACTATAACTGTATTTGTACACAAAAGAAGCAAAAGAAGCAAAAGAGGCTAGATAACCTATATGCACAGACAGACCCTTTAAAGGAGATCACATCCTCGTCCTCTTTATCGGAACTTGAGGGACATGCTACACTTGCAAGGAGTATGAAAATGTAAAATGAAGCAACAAGTCTTAAATCTGTGTACTGCTGACATATTCATACCCAGATATATGCCTTTTGGCGACAGGGCCCGTATTAGTTGAATAAATGCCTAACTGCATTAGCGTCAGCGGGAAAGAGTGTAAGACCGAGGACGAAGTTTTCATTCTGCATCGAAATGTAAGTGTATGAGAGAGAGAGAGAGGGAGAGATACTGGTAGACAGCCAGCAAGCGTCCTAATACAACCATCGTTAAAAGTGGCGGCTTTTAGTGTAATGACTCGTGATATAGTAGGGTAGAGAGAGAATGGGCAATCGGCTGGCCGCGCTTCAGTTTGCAGACAAACGAAGGGGGAGGAGTTTGACCACATGTCAGCGGCCTCCGTTCCCTCACGTGTGTACCATCCGCCCACACTCCTCCACCCTGTTATAGTAACAGAACGTAATTTATCCCTTAACAACGTTATATTGCACTTTGACGAGCGACATCCACTTAATAAGTTCCTTTATCCCTTACGTTTAAAAATAAACATTAATTTTACAACGCCAAATATTATTTTCAATAATCTACGATTTTTCCAACCGCTGCAACACTAAGAATATTTCTTCTCCAGAGAATTGAACAGGACAATCTTCTTAGGAAATTTAATGCTGCTTAACTCAACACTGGATTGCATTTTTTTCTCAAAGCAGTCCGCCTGTCTGGACCATTAGTATAATATTCATGTCAGCCCCTGCTCCTACTAAGAAAAAATTATCAACTATACCAATTTTGTTCTTGATTCGACCTATCTGTTCTTCGTTGGCTGGGCTATGAACAATATACACAATCTTGATAATGAATAGAAGATGTAAGACATAACATGATTCACTATGCTAATACGATGCAGAATAAAGTCGGAACAAAGTCAATCTCGAAAATGAAAATAAAAAAATTCCGGAATTTAAAGAATGTAAAGAACTCAGCAGACTACATGGGTTACTGAAATCATGCCCACGATTGAGTGACTCTCGTAAATTGAATCTCAAGTTGCATTGGAAAGGATTTCTATTGTCTTTCTCGTTAGAATGTGGCTGGTGTGATTAAACATCCAAAGTGAAACCAAATACAAGCGATCTGATGCGTGAGCTACAGCGTTCAGCAGCAGTAGATTATAGTAACATCAACAGCAAAGAATTGTAGCGTGGATAAGAGACGACAGAGAGAAGATGTTGACTGATCACTTACGGTTCCGTATTGCGTCAATCCAACGCTGGCTTTGTAAGTTCTTTTGTCGGAAGACCCTTCTCGACAAGCTCTTCAGATATTCAATTAATGAACTTGTCTCACCAAAAAGAAGCTCTAGAGCACAAAGAACAGCACTACGAAAATCACGTAAGCACAGTCAATATGTTTACGCAAATTTTTTTTCGTTGCCTATTAAGCGAGGTAAAGGAATAGCATTTACTGAAAATATTAATTTTAAATTAACAACAGCCTCCGTTGCAATGTTTACCTAGATTTACCTAGACGTCAGTTGGGATACCCAACCTACTTCAGAAGAAAAGGAACTACGATTTGTCCATAATGGACAACGTCAAAAACTAAATACTATAAATAGTAATACATCGTCATATTGCAATAACTTATCTGGGAAACAGTCTTGGCCCCACATCGCGACCGCAGTACGGCAACAACGGATAAGTTATTGCAATATAACGATGTATTATTATATTATAGTTTTTAGTTCTTGACGTTGTCCATTACGGACGAATCGTAGTTCCTTTTATTCTGAAGAAGATTGGGTTATCCCAACTGAAACCTAGGTAAATCTAGGTAAACATTGCATCTGAGGTTGTTGTTAATTTAACATAAGTATTTATACAGTTGCTGACAGGGCCGAGAGATGTTGAGAATATTGAAAATATTCAAAAATGAGCCTAATATGCTGGCAGAAGCCGATAATTTTTCGATCAGCTACCCGTTGGTGCCTGGAGAACTGGGTAATAAATTTGGTTTAAAAACAAGCAGTTGACTTACACATATCATATAATTACTTCTTCGATGATTACAACGTGTCTCTTTGGCCACAGGAGTACCTGAAATCATTTTTTAATGTACTGTGAAATGATAGTGGCAACTACTTATGAATGCGAACATATCCGAATATTCACTTCTTTTCAAGTTTGAATAACATTGGGAAAGCAGCTGAGAGAAATATGTTTGCAGTAGACATTTAACACGAAATTTTGACATTTATAAGCCGACGCCCTTAGTGCGTCTATGGTTCGCTGCGATGTGCAGATGACCCTTTCTTAAAGCCTGGATAAAATTAAAATGGAGTCCGAATACGATGAGCGTCGAAAGAAATTGTGAAATAAGATGCAATGATTTCAAGAGTTAATTATATTTCTCAAAGACGACACATGTAATACAATGACAGACGTGCAGAAGGTTCAGCTGCGTTTCGAAATAAAATCGAATTGCTTGTGAGGCAGTAAATATTGCGTCGCCTGCGAGCATTAAGGTCCTTACTAAAGAACATGTTCACACATGTTTGTATGTTTAGAACGTGAAATATTGTGTGATGATACGAAATTCTCAGCGACGTGAGGATTTCTACACTATTCGTAGGTCAGTTACGTATACCAAATATTCGGAAACGAGGGACAAAGAGGTGTAAATTTATTAACAACGCCAGCAAAATATTTGTTCCATATTAATGGAAATTTCGAATCTTATTCGTGCATCCAGAGGTTACACATAATCAGTAAATAGAGAATACTTTCGAACATAACGTCAAAACCTAAAAATCTGTGACACGTAATCACAGATATTAGCTATACAGTAGTGAACAAATAATGTAACTAACAACATTCAGAATGCAAAAATACTTATTTAGAGGTTAGAAGCAACAAACTTTAACTCATTTCCGCTGCCACACAACAGATGAATAGTGGAGTCCTTAATTCCCTTACGTATCTGCACCATTTCCTTGTAATAAAACTAAAGGAAGACACATCGAGGTCACCGATGCGCTTCCTAAAACACATTCTAAACAAATTATCCATGCAATGTTTTCCATAGCTTCCTGCAAACATAAAAGATTTCACGAAAGCCCTGATTCCTTCAAAATTGTCAAAACATTACAACAGAAACTAGTTTTTTGTATATAGATTCTACTCGAACAAAATGTGACGTGCGCGAACAGACACAGAACATTATTTCCTTAGTACCAGGTGGTTTTCATTATACTCTGTCCAGCCCCCATATGGCATTGCGAAGTTTGCAATTTGTTTCGCTTTACTTTTCGTTGCCCGTTGGTGGTTAACTGCCGACGTCCTACACATGATTGGTCGCCTTCACTTCGCGTCATTCACTACTCAGTTACCAATTTCACAAATCAAGTTAAGAGCTAGCTACACTGTGAATGTACTTCTGTACAAAAGAGGGAAGATAATGTTGATACGCAGATAGACCGTTTAAAGGAGAATACGTCTTCGTCCACTTTATCGGAACTTGTGCGACACCCGGAAGTTGTATGTACTGTGTAAATGTAAAATGAAGTCAGATGTTTTAATGCTGTTCACTGCTGACAGATTCGAAACTAAGTATATGCCTTTTGGCGGCAAGGCCCCTTTTAGCTAAATAAATCCCTCGCTCTCATTCTGTAACGAAATGCGTGTAAGTGTATGAGAGAGAGAGAGAGAGAGAGAGAGAGAGAGAGAGACAGACAGACAGACAGACAGATAGAGAGCCAGAAAGCGCCGTAATAAAACCGTGGTCAAATGTGGCGGTTTGCCTGGTAGCGCTTCAGTTTGCAGACTAACGAAGAGGGAAGAGTTTGATCCAATACCAGACAACTGCATTCCCTCACGTGTGTGCCATCCACTCACACACCACCACCCTGCTTCAGAGAACTGAATAGGACTATTTTCTTAACAATTTTAATGTCGCTTACTGATTACAGAAATACAATTTTGCTTGAAGCAACCCATTTCGATTTATTTAAGAGAAATTAAAAAATTCGTCTTTAACCCAACCCCCTCTCTTCCTCACAACATCCCATCCCATCTCCCTCCCATACGCTCTAGCTCACATCTCGCCGGTCTGGGCTTTTAAGTATAATATTCATATCAGTCCCTGATACCACCAAGCACAAATTTTCAACAATATTAATTTTCACCCCGCTTTTTTGGTCTTCGTCGACTATGAACAATGTAAAGAACCTTGGCAATCTCCTGAACATGTAGGCCATAAAAAAGCGATACATTATGGTAATATGACGCAGAATATAGTCGACACGTAGCCCCTAAACACTCTTGATGATGGACATATACACCTTTCGAAATTTGAAGAATATAAAGAGTTCAGCAGATTACATCAGTTACCGAAATCATGTCCACGATTTTGTAAAACTGCTCTCATAGGCTAAAGCTCAAGTCGGATCACTGGAAACATTTTCTTTTCAAAAAAATGGTTCAGATGGCTCTGAGCACTATGGGACTCAACATCTTAGGTCGTAAGTCCCCTAGAACTTAGAACTACTTAAACCTAACTAACCTAAGGACATCACACACACCCATGCCCGAGGCAGGATCCGAACATGCGACCGTAGCAGTCCCGCAGTTCCGGCATTTTCTTTTCCATTTTTCGTTAAAATGTAGCTGGTGTCATTAAATATCCAAATAAAATCAAATACAAGCGTTTTCATGTGTATACTAAAGCACTCAGCAGCAGTAATTTAGAGTGACATTAACGGCAAAGGATGTTAGTGTAGATACGAGATGAAGAAGAGACGATGTCGATGTTGACTTACCGTTCCGTACTGCGTCACACCCAACGCTGGCTTTGGAAGTTCTTCTGTTGGAAGACTGTTCACGAAAAGCACTTCAGATATTCAGTTGATGAGCTTTTCTCACCAGGAAGACGCTCTAGAACACAACGAATAGCACAACGAAAATCACGCAAGCACAGACAATGTGTTTACGCAACACGATTCGGAATCGCAATGTTGCTACGCAACTGCCCGCCTGATGACGTAGGATATTCCACTGTTGACAAAATTCGCTGGTATCCAACCTAAAGAGCGACGACCTGTTCTGACAGTACTATAGTATCGTACTAACTATACAAAATAAGTTACTGCAATGTTCATTCTCAGTATTATTGTTTTCCTCTAAAGTAAAATTTATTAATCATCTCTCTTTGAAAAGCCTCGAAGTGAAGATGATGATGTGATGTAAGCTGTTATAAGCGAGGACAGCTGCAACCATATCTGCGAAGAATTGGGGTAGTACGTTTTTCTTAATGCCACTTAGGCCACCCGCGGTGGCCGAGCGCTTCTAGGCGCTTCAGTCCGGAATCGTGTGACTGCTACAGTCGCAGGTTCGAATCCTGTCTTGGGCATGGATGTGTGTGATGTCCTTAGGTTTGTTAGGTTTATGTAGTTCTAAGTTCTAGGGGACATATGATCTTAGATGTTCAGCCCCATAGTGCTCAGAGCCATTTGAACCTTTTGAACCAATGGCACGTTGTCGACTATCGCTATAGTTTTATTTTTCGCTGAGTACAAGACGTCGTTTTGGCTTACCTTAGTGTTACGGTAGATCATTTTGTAATGAGCTGTATAGTGATGGTGGGGGCTACTTATGAAAATGCACAAATCTGAAACATCCGCTTCTTTTGAAGTTTTCATAACACGTCATTTCTAGTTCGATGAAATAAATTTGCATCAGACATTTGCCACGACATTTTTAGATTTGTTGGCCGACGCACTCAGTGCATCTGGGATTCGTTGCGGTGTGTAGATGCTTCTTATAGGTCTTGAAAAAAATCAGTATAATGTCCGAATCATTCGGGCGTCAAAGGAGACTAAGAAAAGGATGTAATAGTTTGAAGTGCCACTGTAGTTCTCAATGACGACAGTTTCAGGACTATGGAGGAGATTCTAAGAACAAATTCAAGTAGGGTGTGAAGTTCCGGTTCAAAACAATTTCAAAATTCGTATGCGGTAGTAACTACTGGGTCCCAAATGCGAATTACCCTCTATAGTAAAGACCATGTACACACAAACACGATTGAAGGTTTATAAAGTGAAACATTATGTAGTGGTATCAAGTGAGAGCATCTGGCGCTGTGGTCACCACCGTATGGCGGTTGTGTACGTTAACCACTGCAGCCATGTTGGTGGTATTAGGAAGGAGTAGGCTCTGCACCAGCGCTGAGTACGACTTGCTCATCTCCATACAGTGCAAAAGTGACACTTATTTATTTGTAAATAATATGTTTGAAAACCAAATCTGTTTTCTAACCTTTGGCTTCAAACATGGTTCAAATGGCTCTAGGCACTATGGGCCTTAACACGGAAGATCATCAGTTCACCAGACTTAGAACTACTTAAACCTAACTAATCTAAGGGCATCACACAAATCCATGCCTGAGGCAGGATTCAAAACTACGACCGTAGCAGCAGCGTGGTTCCGGACTCAAGAGCCTGGAACCGCTCGGTCACAGCTGCCGGCTACGCTTTGGCCAATTGCCACATAGATATTAACAGTACATTAGTTTGAATCCAGAGTCAGATGCTTCTTGCCTTTTGTACTATGCTGCTTTGAGACATCAAAAATTTTGTAATTTTTGATTCTTGACTACATTACTATACAACACTACACTTCGCAGCACTATACTACATTAACACCACACTCGATTAGATTACTCTAACCGGTCACACAACCAAGCTAGATTTTTCATTTGTCTTGATAGTAACCCCTGGCAGACTGAGGCACAGCTCAGGATTCATAAGGACCCGGCTACAGCCACCCAAGTTGTATAGATTGGGAGGTGACTGCCAGGGAATCCTCCTCGAGACTCATCTCCGCTCTCCTTGTGAAAGGTTGCTTTAGGTGGATGTTCTGCTATGGTGCAACTCGTCGTCTTCACATTTGGCCTTTTCCTTGTTGTCTCTAGCCAATGTATGCGTGCAGTTCATATGCTAATACACACATCAAAAAAGTTTTGCATCACCCCGGTTCCCAGATATCCTGAAAATAGACGTTGACTGTGGATTCCGTAGCACACATATAGTCCCTTTGACTGCTCAGATATGTCACTAAACGTGCCTAAAGGTGTAAACAGCCATGCATGAGCTGCTCCCATTAGACGAAGGGTGTCCGATAGCCGATCAGATCCAGTCACTCCGCCAGGAAGGAGGTACACGGCTCATGTAGTCTGTAGTTCCAACGTGCCTAGACGGTCAATATTGCGGTTTGATCGCGTCCGCATTGTTACTTTGTGCCAAGAAGTGCTATCAACAAGCGAAGTGTCCAGTCGTGTCGGAGTGAAACAAAACGATGTTGTTGAGACATGCAGGAGATACAGAGAGACAGGAGCTGTCGATGATATGAGTCGCTCAGGCCGAGCAAGGGCTTCTACTGCAGTGGACGAAAGCGACCTACGGATTATGGCTCGGGGGCACCCTGACAGCAGCGCCACCATGTTAAATAATGCTTTTCGTGCTGCAACAGGACGTCGTGTTACAACTCACACTGTGCGCAATAGGCTACATGATGCACAACTTCACTCACGACGACCAACGCGTGTTTCATGTTTGCAACCACGACACCATGCAGCGCGGTACACATGGGCCCAACAACATGCCGAATAGACCGCTCAAGACTGGCATCATGTTCTCTTCACCGATGTGTGTCGCATATGACTTCAACCTGAGAATCTTCGGAGTCATGTTTGGAGGCAACCCGGTCAGGCAGAAATCCTTAGACACATTGTCCACTGACTACAGCAACGTGGAGGTTCCCTGCTGTTTTGAGGAGGATTATGTGGGGCCGACGTACGCCGTTGATGGTCATGGAAGGCGATGTAACGGCTGTGCGATACGTGAAGGCCTTCCTCCGACAGACAGTGCAACCACAATTATGGGCAGCATATTTACAAGGCATTCGTCTTCATGGACGACAAGTAGCGCATCCTTCGTGCACATATTGTGAATGACATCCTTCAGAATAACGAAATCGCTTGACTAGATTGGCCAGCATGTTCTCCAGACAGG
Source organism: Schistocerca nitens (assembly GCF_023898315.1). Taxonomy (NCBI): domain Eukaryota; kingdom Metazoa; phylum Arthropoda; class Insecta; order Orthoptera; family Acrididae; genus Schistocerca; species Schistocerca nitens. The sequence continues at coordinate 192,594,014 of NC_064620.1, read as the reverse complement.
AACCCTAACAAACATGCCTGCGATAGACTAAAAAGGGCTGTTTATGGATGACGTGATCCATCACCACTCTGAGGGATCTACGGCAAATTGCCGTTGAGGAGTGCGACAACCTGAATCAACAGTGCGTTGATGAATTTGTGGATAGTATGCCACGACGAATACAGGCATGCATCAATGCAAGTGGATGTGCTACTGGGTATTAGAGGTACCGGTGTATACAGAAGTCTGGACCACCACCACTGAACGTCTCGCTATACAGTGGTACAATATGCTATGCTTGGTTTTCATGAGAAATAAAAAGGAGGGAAGTAAAGTTTATGTTTATTTCTAATCCAATTTTCTGTACAGGTTCGGAACTCTGGGAACCGAAGTGACGCAATTTTTTTTATGTGTGTATTTTTGCTGTCAGCAAATTCCACTTGTGCCACACCTCTTCTTTCCTTATTATGTCATCGACTGTTCCTTAACCAAGGAGGCTACTATCGTAGTCTGCAACGTTTTGTCTAGTGGCTCATTCTCAGAGGATGTGGTCAAGTCTGACAACTGCCCCATATTCACAAGGGTCGTGATATCTGGTTGTATTTTCTGGATTAAAGAAGGATATGGGCCATGTCCCGTCAGGTAGTGTGTAGGTTCCTTGGTCGGGAAGAATTATGACATGTGGGTCATTCTTATATGTTAGGTTGGAAATGTTTAGTTCTCCTTCCTGTTTTTTCCTCGTCCCAGAAATATTGCCATTTTCTATCGGTGTATGCCTTCATTTCCTTATTCGATGTGGCTCTTGTGCCCAGTATCTCCTATACTGTTCCATAGTCTCCCTTTCTGAACCAATACAGTATACCTTACTTTCAGGTGGCTGTGTCCAGATTAGCAAGTCTAATATCACCAGGAGTGCCACATTCGGTATTGGTCTCTACAATATTCTAAGGCACAGAAGCACGCTTCCCTGTGCTTCTCGTAGAGTGTGGGTGTCCTTAACTTTCTGCCTGTACGAGCCCAGACACTCCACCTGTACCTCACAACTGCGTTAGTATTGTTTTTTGGTACGTTGTTACTCCACTTAGATTCATAGGAAAATTTCTTTGGCCAATTGTACTTATTTTGGGCAGCATTTTAATGTCTCTCTGGCAGACGATATCTACATCTGCATGAAAATCAAGCTTTTCTTCCATGTTTAAAGCAAGGTACCTGTATATTACTTTTCTCTACGTGAGTTGATCTCTTATTCTCACTGTGGGGTCCATCGACTACAACGATCTTCCTAGTCCAAAGATGCCCCTTCACCAAAGACATTGCTGATATCATCTTCCGTCAGTGCTATTGAAGAAGCTGTCCGACCGCTCTCAGAGTATTCAGCAGATGAAATCAGACGTGAAAGCTGCCGAATAATTAGGAAACACACTCCACAAAGAAGGAAGAGAGATTTGCGGTATAAAAGCTGCGTGAGGATGCTGACCCAGTCGTGCTGCGTGCTGATAAAGGTAATGCCACCGTCCCTTTGCTTCAGGAGGTCCACAAGGAAAATATATATGGTCAACTTAGTTCTGGTGAATACCAGAAACTTAACAAAGATCCTACGAACGAGATGACAATATGAGGAATATAACGAGCACTGTTGGTTCACCAACGCGTTTCTCTGCCAAATATTTATCACCCTTTTTTAAAACCAACGGTAAGAAAATATGCCCATTACATATGTAATTCTATGAATTTAATTCCATGGATTTAATGCTATGCGTTAAATTCAGAGACTTAGCAATGACATGCTATATAATACGGATGTGCTCGATTGTTTTGACGTGGTATCATTATATATTAAAGTACAATTAAACGACTCTTTATCTTTTATCGGCCAACATTTTGATAAGAACATCACGACCTTGCTTGATCATGTGCTTTTGTCATCTTATTTTCAGTTTTATGGTGTATTTTATTAGCAGATTGATGGAGTTGCTATTGGAAATTCCTTCTCCTCTCTGGTGGCTAATTTATTCATGGTAGGCTTCGAGGATAAGGCAGTGGACTTAGCAAGTTTTAAACCACCGGTATTCAGAGGTACGTGTGCGACACATTTGTAGTGTGACCGCACGAGATGGATTAATTACATCGACTTCTTGAGCATCTGAATTCTAGCTATGCTAGTATTATATTTACTATAGATATAGAAAAAGATGGCTGCCTCCCCTATATGGATGTTGTCGTTCGCCCTAAAGTTGATGGCACATTAGGTCATGCCGTATATCGTAAACCAAAACATACAAATCAATATCTACACGCCAGTAGATGCCATCGCCATTCACAGACCACAGGTGTCTTTAAGACCTTAGTGCGTACGGCGTAGTTAAATTGCAAGAAGAGCTCACATACCTCAAGAGCTTTTATAAAACGAATGGATTTTCTCCGCAACAAATTCGTAGAGCATTCAATGCGAAACCTACAACGCAGGTATGTGATGGAAATTGTTGTTGTTGTTGTTGTGGTCTTCAGTCCAGAGACTGATTTGATGCAGCTCTCCATGCTACTCTATCCTGTGCAAGCTTCTTCATCTCCCAGTACTTACTGCAACCTACATCCTTCTGAATCTGCTTAGTGTATTCATCTCTTGCTCTCCCTCTACAATTTTTACCCTCCGCGCTGCCCACCAATGCTAAATTTGTGATCTCTTGATGCCTCAGAACATGTCCTACCAACCGGTCCCTTCCTCTTTTCAAGTTATGCCACAAACTCCTCTTCTCCCCAATCCTATTCAATAACTCCCATTAGTTATGTGATCTACCCATCTAATCTTCAGCATTCTTCTGCAGCAGCACATGTAGAAAGCTTCTATTCTATTTTTCCAAACAATTTATCGTCCATGTTTAACTTCCATACATGGCTACATTCCATACAAATACTTTCAGAAACGACCTCCTGATACTTAAATCTATACTCGATGTTAACAAATTTCTCTTCCTTAGAAACGCTTTGCTTGCCATTGCCAGTCTACATTTTATATCCTCTCTACTTCGACCATCATCAGTTATTTTGCTCCCCAAATAGCAAAACTCCTTTACCCCTTTAAGGGTCTCATTTCCTAATCTAATTCCCTCAGCATCACTCGACTTAATTCGACTACATTCCATTACCCTCGTTTTACTTTCGTTGATGTTCATCTTATATCCTCCATTCAAGACATTGTCCATTCCGTTCAACTGCTCTTGCAAGTCCTTTGCTGTCTCTGGCAGAATTACAATGTCATCGGCAAACCTCAAAATATTTATGTCTTCTCCATGGATTTTAATACCTCTTGTTTCCTTTACTGCTTGCTCAGTATACAGATTGAATACCATCAGGGAGAGGCTACAACCCTGTCTCACTCCCTTCCCAACCACTGCTTCCCTTTCATGCCCCTCGACTCTTATAACTCACATCTGGTTTCTGTACAAATTGTAAATAGCCTTTTGCTCCCTGTATTTTACCCCTGCCACCTTTAGAATTTGAAAGAGAGTGTTCCAGTCAGCATTGTGAAAAGCTTTCTCTAACTTTTCAAACGCTAGAAACTTAGGTTTGCTTTTCCTTAATCTATTTTCTAAGATAAGTCGTAGGGTCAGTATTGCCTCACGTGTTCCAACATTTCTACGGAATCCAAACTGATCTTCCCCGAGGTCGGCTTCTACCCGTTTAAGTCCTAGGGCCTTCAGTATGTGTCACATTCTTTCGAAAGTTTGCAAAGTCCCAAAACGAGGTCCTTTTAAGAAATTTTAAGTTTCGCTAAGAGAAAAAGAATGACAAGGACTCAGATCAGGTGAAGAGAGTGCCTGTGGGACAACAGGGAAGCCTTTTGTGGTGAAAAGATCCGTGATGGAAATGGCTGTGTTAAATGGGACGCTATCACGATTCAGCGTCCATTTTTCTGCATGTCCAGTCGGTCTCACTCGATTTAATCTTCTCATGAGGGTTTAAAGGACATCATTGTATAGCACAAGGTTGACAGTTTGTCCTGAAGGAACAAATTCATCGTGCATGATATCCCTACAGTCAAAAAAGTAAATACGAGCTGTTTTGATCTCTGATTTTTACTCATTCGAGCCTCTTTTGGTGGAGAAGATGTCTCAGTATGCCACTCCTCACTTTGCACCATTGTCTCAGGATCATACTCAATAATCCTTGATTCATCACCGATGATCATACTACTGAAACATTCGCAGTTAATGGCAGTCTTCTCAAGAACACCAACACATGTGTTTCTTCAGTTGTTGTTCTTCTCAATTGTGAGATTTCTCCGCACGATTTTGGCACAAACCTTCTACATAGGCAAATCTTCAGTCAGATGTTTGATTTAAGGTGAAAGTTGTCAGTTTTGACAGTTCACCCATTATCTTTATTGTTAAATGTCCGTCTGGTCTCGAAAGACCATGCACACGTTCGACGTTCTCGTCGGTTTTAAAATTTTGAAGGCCTCCCTGAGCGAGATTCATCTTCACCGTGCTATCAGCCTTCCAAAATTGATTTGTGCCAGCGAAAAATTTGTGCTCTTGTCAAGGAATGTTTCCCATAGGCCTGTTTCGACTTTTGAATGGTCACACTCATTGATTACCCAAGTTTAACAATAAACCTGTCTGAATAATGTCGTTCTAAATTCCGCTGATCCATTACTGTAAACAGACAACGAAAACTCAACTTCACTGATGGGGCCTCTCATAAATTTCGTGATTGATGTATAGAGCTGAAAACTCAGACTGTCAGAAAGTGACGATCACCCAAGTACACATAGCACTGCCAGATCGTTCGCAGTGCTGTCTGAGACATTACTTTTTTCTCACCACACATATATGGAATCTGGTAGAATAATTCCTTAAAAACAATAATATAGTTTTCAAAGTGTCAGCGTGTGAACCTTTCAAAGAAACATCATCGATATGGGCTTTTGGAGGTGAAGGCCGACTCCTCTACCCATGATGACTTCACGACACAATACTTTACACTATGGCTAGACCAATCAACACCTCATTGGACTGTTCATCACTGGAAAAATAATGCCTGGTCGTCATCAGAGGACTGTTCAAGCTGGTGGAAGCTCCGTAATGGTGTGGGATGTGTGCCGTTGCAGTGATATGGAACCCCTGATACGAAAAGATACGACTCTGAAAGATGACAAGTGCATAAGCATCCTGTCTGATCACCTGAATCCATTCATGCCCGTTGCGCATTCCGGTGCACTTGTGCAATTCCAGCAGGACAGTGTGATACCCCACATTCCCAGAATTGCTACATAGTGCCTCCAGGGGCACTCTTCTGAGTTTAAATACTTCATTTGGCCACCAAACTCCCCAGGCATGAACATTACTGAACATATCTGGGATGCTTTGCAACGAGCTGTTCAGAAGAGATCTCCACCCTCTCATACTCTTACGGATTTATGGACAGTCCTGCATAACTCATAGTGTCAATTCCATGCAGCACTACTTCAGACATTATCCGAATCCATACCACATCGTGTTGCATCACTTCTGCGTGCTCGCGGGGCCCTACGCTATATTCAACAGTTGTACTAGTTTCTTTGGCTCTTCAGCACATAATCCATTCACTTTAAAATATTTATGAATGGAATCACAGTATACATCACCTCAGATGATCAATAAACTTATAATAACAACATGTACATCACTTTCTAAACAATAATTAGTGCTATATGCGGAGTGAATGAAGAGATAACTATCACACTATTTACATACCTTTCATGAGGTTTTTCAAATATCATTTTTACTTCTCACATCCCACAATCAGACCACATTTATGGTCTTCATTTCCAGTTTTACTACATTTATCTAATTTTTTATGCCTGTCAATTTTTTATTGATACACAAAACTTCTTCAAAAATTCTGTGCTAGACTTGTGGCTCATAGTAAAATCCCTTTATCGACACTAAGTAGAAAAAGAGAGCCAGCGGTACAGCAAAAATTAATCGAAAGCACGATTACAGCCAGGGAAATCATGTTCATCATGCAACAACACACACACAAAAGAACTTTGTGTCCTTGGATGCACTGAAAACATTGCAGAATTATGTCGCAGTACACTAAATAAATAGCTTTTCACTAATTCGCCTACCACTTCTGCACAGATACTCCAACTCCATATTTCTTGTGAAGTCCAAAGAAATCATTGGAAAATGATGTAATAGGACTGTGTGAACAACATACTCAGTGACGACAGGTAACTCTTCCCTCATGCTTTAACATACCATCATTATATTTAAAACTCACTACACCACAGCCGAAGACGATCACTTCTTTGAATTTAAACAAAAAATCAGCCCCTAAAATCGTATCACTATCCAAATTCCACACAGTTAGTAAATTAGGTTGAAGCTCTAACCTTGACAAAGTAACTCGATACCGACTTGGCCCTTCATCTCTGCTCCTTTTCTGTTAATCATCCCTTTCACTTGAGTCCACTGTAAAGAAGGAATAGTTCATAAAGCTACAACTTCAGATCTGCGAAATGCTGACTCACTCACCCCAGACGACTGGCTTTCAACACCTGGAACACAAGGTGAAATATACTTGAAACGCAGGACTCTTCAGAGAATTGAGATTTTCATGTCTATTACTTATCAATAGGTAACTCAAGCATAAAAAAGTAAATATATTTTTATGTCTCATAGGCATTTTTCAATCTGCTTACAGCTCCCAAATCAGCTGCGCATATCAGTTTTCAATTATGTGGCTATGGGGCTATGGGCTATCGGCTTGAACATTTTTCTGTGGATAAGCTAAGCGTACTTCTACAAAATAGGAACTTTACTTTCTATCTTGTCAATGTCAGTGACTACCATTCCCTTCACCATCTTGATTTGACGTAACAGTCTTCCAATCCAATCGCTATTACCACTCCTAAAATTGCTGCTTTCATTGCAATCACATAATTCCTCTGATGCTTCCACTTTCCGTTCCCATATCTATCACAATATGTATCACATTGCTGCTGATCATTATTCCAATTCCTCTGTGGCCTCCGACTAGGAGAACAAAACTTACTGTTGCTTCTACCACAACCATTCTCTTCAGCATTGTCATATTCTAATTCTTGGAGCAAAATCTCAAAACCCACTAACTACCCTTTTACCTGACCAGGAATAATAATGTGGCTCAACTTGGGAGTAAATTTTACACGTCAATTATAATGCAGTTCAGTAGGATTGTAAGTATTGTTAAAAAAATTATTTTTCCACACCATGCATTCGAAGAATGAAGCAGGATTTATAAAATTAGTATTGTTAATATTTTTTATAAACAAGTGTGCCAAAGATTATGTCTTGCGCTGTTTCAGACCAATCTTCTAACAGGAATTTCTCATAAAACTCGTCATATGGTTCACAGTTTCTAGTCAGTCTCAGTATTCACGTACTAAGGTCAACCACGAAACAGCCACTTACAAATTCAGTTCTGTGATAGGCTAGGCATGTGGAAGGAAATACAAAACCAAACTGCTCTAGTCAAGCATGAGGATAAGTACTATTAAATATAATTTTAAAAACTTGACATTTTAGAACAGGCAACAAATGGTTATATTGAAAACAATGCTTCATTTCACAGTTTCCAGCATCATGATTAAAGTTACCATGGTGGTGAAGAATTCTCCTCCTTTCATGACGAGCTACAGGATCTCATTCATCTTCATGAACAGAATATAAATCACTATTACCTAGCGCATGATCTTTGCTGTAACAATGACCCCAACATTTTTTCAGTTTTGGAAACTCTCTCATTCGACAACTAACCTAATTCTTTATTCTCCTGTTACACTCCATTTGATTTTCTCCGAAACTCCAAACGACCGGACAGTTGCTTGGACAATAGATTGATTCCAAACCAAACTGGCAACCTCACATTAACCTTGCCTTAGAAAGATATCAAAGCTGTCCTACCTCATCCAGAAATTGTTTGGTCCAGGTGCAAATAAATATCTTAGCACAGCTTAATTCGGCCTTTTTAGCTTCACACACATATGGGCTGTTGTTATGTGATCACTCATGTCATGTCTGTGACGTAGTACTGATTCTGAAACAGGTGCTACGAATAATTATAAGGTTATTCCAAGGTAAAAATGCATTCCGTTGTTCACTAAGACAAAAATAGTGATGATGATAAAACTTTATCTCTTTTCGACATTGATATACGCTGAAAACAACATAGCAGATTTTGACACAAGAGAGAACATACTCTATCATGATACCAGAAACAAATGAAACTTCCTCGCAGATTAAAACTGTGTACCCGACCGAGACTCGAACTCGGGACCTTTGCCTTTCGCGGGCAAGTGCTCTACCATCTGAGCTACCGAAGCACGACTCACGCCCGGTTCTCACAGCTTTACTTCTGCCAGTGTCTCGTCTCCTACCTTCCAAACTTTACAGAAGCTCTCCTGCGAACCTTGCAGAACTAGCACTCCTGAAAGAAAGGATATAGCGGAGACATGGCTTAGCCACAGCCTGGGGGATGTTTCCAGAATGAGATTTTCACTCTGCAGCGGAGTGTGCGCTGATATGAAACTTCCTGGCAGATTAAAACTGTGTGTCCGACCGAGACTCGAACTCGGGACCTTTGCCTTTCGCGGGCAAGTGCTCTACCATTTGAGCTACCGAAGCACGACTCACGCCCGGTACTCACAGCTTTGCTTCTGCCAGTATTTCGTTTCCTACCTTCCAAACTTTACAGAAGCTCTCCTGCGAACCTTGCAGAACTAGCACTCCTGAAAGGTACTTAAATGTGATTTGCAGAGTATCCATATAGATGTAGATGTAATACATCGTTTCACTGTTGGTCACAACGTGTTGCGGATTTCACGGTTGTATGTGCCTCCCCTGAGTCTAGTGTGTCAAGCATTTTTGCCACAAAGTTTTAGCGTAATAACAAAAGTGCAATCCAAAAGCTTACTCGATTAGTACATTGGCCGGGCTGGCCTCTACAGACTGGCTGCTTGTTAAAATAAAACGTTTAAGATATTCACAATTGGTGCACCGAACTTTTATTCCGGCTGCTGCACACCTCCCTTCCTTCGAAAGATCTCCCGAATCTTCCATGACGAATCTTTAATTAAAATTACTCTTAACCATACGAATTCTGTGCTGTGCTGATGGCAACACCCAGCTGCAGCCCTGAGATGTTCCATATGAGTTTCTCCTTAATACACTTACTCTCAAAGCGTGGTTTTCAGGACCTAACTACAATACAGTCCTCAATCTAATGTTTATGCTACCTACTATAGAGATTCTACTTTCGTCAGTTGTTCCATAGCCTATGCCGATTAACCAGTCGGCTGGAAACTGGTGTGCCAGTTGTTCTGTAAACTCTGTTCCCTTCTGCTTTTATTACAGAAATAAAATATGCAAATACCTTGTAGGAGCAGGCACAACTAGTATATATGAAATAATTACTGATTAAATATTAAATCTGGTGCTAACGATTTTGTGCATCTGCTCCATTAAATTTTTTCCCCTGCTGTGATTCCATAAATTTTTCTAACGAACGCGTAAATTCAGGGTGGAGGGTGGCATTGAGGTGAGCTAAATTCTGGAAGGGTAATGCCCTTAATGGCCCTTCTGGCCAATACAGTTATTCCGCGTCATTGTCATGACAGTCATACAAGTGAGTCTAGACGGAAGAGGGGATTCCGCCACGAGTTGAATGCCATTCCGCGGCACTCGCCATAGAAATCGCCGCTTTCTGATTACGATTAAGTGAATAATTTATTTTCGGAATATCCTCCTCATTTGGTGCGCCGAACAACAATTTTATTAATAATACCTCAATTAACCAACTTCTTTTCCTTTTAACTATAGTCTGTGATACAATATCTACCAGCTGTGATAACCGTCCTCGTAATTTACCGTACATAAACTGTGACTAAGATAGCTCCCTTGTAAGTCCCATATAACCGTCACTTCTCTGTAGCTCTTTAAACAATTCTGAAAGAAAATCTTCCAGGCTCCGAATTTCATTCCACATTTCAATATCCGCTGATGCCTCATAAGGAAGACAACCGATTGTCTAGAGAACAACACAAATCATACAAGTCTTGACCGACAACTAAGCGTTCTCCTACACTCCCGATAATGTATGACAAACCCAGGACAATTCCATCATCCAGGATGATATCACAAAATCGTCACCTGAGGATAGGAACCATCCATCATCGCCCTGCTTCCAAAGAGAGTAACTAACGATAAGAAGAAACTATAGGAACAAGTACCTGACAGTAATATTATAGTAATAAAAGAAAAGTATATGTTTCAGTGATACGAAAACACTAAATCCACCCGAACACAACACAATGCAAGAAACACTCATATCACAAATATCAAGTATAAATTTAACAGTAACATAATCTAACAACATAATTAATTACGTGACCTCGAAGTATAAGTAATGCTTGTGCCTTAAACTGTCTAACCGATGAGATTCCTAGATTTTGCCTACTGCACCCTACCGTACCGGGTACACAAGTAACTGTGGCACAACATTCAAAATACTCTTAAACGGGTTCACCAGACTGACGTGCACGACAGGCATTTTGGTAGGAAACTGTACCTTTCCGCTAACCGACGAGTTCATCTCCACGACCAGATATGCTACATGTTATTTGATCAAGATCTTCTTCGACATTCCTTCTGCTGTACTGGGATTAGTGACCAATACCCACTGCCGTACACGGTACTGTGGTAATCTGCCCATTAGCCTATTCGGCGGTTCCTGGCATACCACAGCTTTCACGTTCGCCTTTTGTATGTTTCTCCACACCTTACGATTTCTTCTCACAAACATCTTCACTGGTTCGCAGTTGGCGCCTAATTTAGGACTTAAAACGTCAAAGTGGGACGGCATTTTCGGCCCGTATACTACCTCAAGTAGTGACATGACTGTTACCGTGTCAACCTTCGAGTTGCACGCGCAAACTATGTAAAGAAAATAGATATCCCACTCGTCATTACAGCTTAGCATTTTGAAAATGGTCTTACGGTTGAGCTCCATTGTAATTTTGGTTTGCGGGTGAAATGGGCTCTTTCGTGACTTCCGAATACGCTTTACATGGCACAATTGCCCCTTGGTTCCAAAACTAAGCACTTACCCTGGTCCTAAATTAAGTTATTAGGGACTCCAATATCCAATATCCAATTTTTAACTAATACTGTTGCCACAGTACTGGCCTGTTGATATGGAATTGGTGTCATTACTAGATACCGCGAAAAAGCCCGATGATCGTAAGCACATACGTACAGGTGTTCTGTGAATAACAAATGTGGAGCTCAAGCATTTAAAATGGCTTCAACGTCTATGTTAACCACAGCGAAGGGATTCTCTAGTGCAAAGTATCCTCTCCCTCAGCGCATGGTACACATTCTTTGACATATTCCTCCAAGTCACGCTGGCTGTTCCTCAACCAAAACCATTTCGCAATAAGCCTATCTGTTGCTCGTCGGCCATCAGCAACAGACAGCAGCTGGTCATGAGCCTGCTGTAGCTCTTCCTTTTGAAGAACTGTCGGGACCACGATACGTGGTCCCCATTTCGGGACTCTGTACAACAGATCTTCAAGTATGATAACGTGCGGCTGTGACTTAAAGGTCTGACAGTCTTTATCGTCTGCCTGTGCTCCCTGCTGTTCCAATATACTCTAGTCCAGTGCACTAAACATGGCTATTTTGCGAATTAATGTATCCGCATTTGTGTGTCTTATTCCCGACAAACTCGTAATTAAACTCACTAAGCTTGGGAGCCCAACGTGGCAAACGAGTAGTGGGATCGTTTAGACTAAACAATCAGTTCAGTGACTCATGATCAGTCACAACTTTAAATCTTCTACCATTCAAAAAAATCCATAATGAGTAATACCACATATCACCGTTAACATTTCCTTTTCGTTTGTTGAGCCGTTACTTTACGCCTCGTTGAACCGCCACGGTACATAAACTACTGGATGCTCCAATCCATCAAGCAACTGACCCAAAATAAAGCCGATTGCCTTATTTGATGCACCATGCTGACATCAGGTGATTTTTTACGGAATAGAATCTTATCTTAGCAACAATAATATCCTCAGCAAATCACAGTTTGGCTTTGTCAAAATCTGGAATAACTAATACGGGATCGTAAATCATTGTCTCCTCCAGTTTCTTCAATGCTACCAATGCTACCTGATACTCCAGCATCCACTGAAACTTTACTCTATTTGTGAGTTGTCTAGTTAAAAAAATTATACATTCTCTAAAACATAAATCTCATCTGGTTTTGATGGTGTTCCCGTTAGAGTACTAAAGATTTGTTTCTATATAATAAGTCTGGTCTTATCTGAAAAATGCAATGCGTGACTAACTCGAGGCATTTTTCCAGAGAGACTGAAATATCGCGTTGTTAAGCTCCTATTGAAGAAATGTGATAAGAGGGGTGTCAATAGGTACCCACCTGATTCGTTGCTGACATCAGGTGATTTTTTACGGAATAAAATCTTATCTTAGCAACAATAATATCCTCAGCAAATCACAGTTTCGCTTTCAGAGGAGTTGCTGAGAACGACATTTACATGTTAACATACAAATTTTAAAAACAATAAATGATAAAAAGCACCAGTTGGTATTTTCTGCGCCCTGTCTAAGGCGTTTGACAGTGTGAATCACAGTACTGAACTAGAGGAATCGCAGGTTTATGAGACTGGTGACACAGAAAATCAATCGATAATGTCATATGTAACCAAATGATCGCAAAACGTTGTACTAAATGATTCAACCAGTATAGTCCAGGGACATGATTCCTCAAGGCTCAGTCTTTGGTCTACTGTTGTTCCCTATATATGTAAACGATCTTTGGTCTGATACAAAACAAGCAGAAATGGTGCTTTTTGCACATAACACTAGTATTATAATCAGTGCAAGCATACGCAAGAAACAGATGAAATGATAAACGATGTTTTTAAAAGTATCAGTAGTTTGCCACTAATGGTCTCACACTCAATTTTGAAAAGGCACAATATATTCAATTCTGCATATCTATGTGCACTATATCAGATATCAAAGTAACAATTAGTAAGGAATAACGAATAGTTTGAAACTTCAAAATTCTTATATGTCAATACTGCTGATCATTTAAACTGGAAAGAGTACATTTCGGAATTCCTAAAACAACTTGGTTCAGACACTTTTGCAATTATAATCTTTTTTTTTTAATTTCGTTTTAAAATTCATAATCCACCTTATGGCGTGGATAGTTCTCTTTGGTTACTAGAAATGAGCAATTTGTAAGTCACTCGTTCTCCTGTAAACTCGGCACTGTAAAAGTAGAGCCTGCGACAGTTCTCTGTGCAGTCATCTGTAATGCCCGAGCTTCCGCGACGAGTTAGCAATTTCTCTCCAACAATGTGGCAAGGTTTTCTCTTCGTTGATGCATCGTAACCCTTTCCCTTTCAGTATCTGTTTATGAATCGAATTCTGATTTGCCGTCGTTTACTAACACGAATTCGTTAAACATGCAAGTAAGGTAGTTGCTATGCTTGCTACAAATTTTATTAACGATGAAGGTACGTCTCTTTTTCGACACATTTTGAAGCACAGACAATAACAAATTCCTTTAGACAACTTTATTCTAAAACAGGATATACTGTGGCACAAATAAAAAATTACTATACTGTATTATAAAACAGTTTGAGTATCTATTTTATTCGGAATGGAAAGCATTGAGTTATTCTACATGGAATCCTTGCAAAATTTACAGTGCGAGTAAATCATGCAAAATAGGTACAATAATCAGTTATTTTTATTTTTTACCAATTAAGACAAACATTATCTGACGTATATAAAGGTACTCATTGCTTTAACTGTAATTACTTATATGATATTTCTTTAAAATTTACCATAACTAAGTGACATACATAGGCAATTCACATAATAAAATTAAGTATTGTAATTATAACTAATGAGATTTACGTAGCTGCAACTTCCCTGTTGCAATTGTTTGCAGTTGGGTGGCTCACTAGGGGAAATTATCAGCAGCGGTTTCAAATGCTCATCGGCTTGTTTACATCTTTAATATTACTGTATAGTTAATTTTTTTCTCAAAGATAAGTAGAGCCAAAAGTGGAAAAAAAGTCACAAACAAACACACGCAACAGGTGAAAGTGTGTAAGTGGAGATATAAAATGCCAGCAATGACGAATACAATCATTTATCTCTAGAAAAATCGCTACATTGAAAGTCAACCACTTCCATTTGCAATTCTGAGGCAAGTGCTTCTATATCGGTATTAAAAGGATTTTGAATAATCTTAATATCGTTCGTACCAAAATCTGAAACACAGGACTCAAAATTTATTTTTCAAGCATTCGAAGTTTCAGTTGCAAAAGCAACCGGGAATAGAGTCTCTGACTGCTTAACGAATTTTGGCATGTATTAAAATACATGAAACCCGTTTTGTTAAATTGAGACTGAAAGAATATATTTCTTTTTGTTGAAATGATTTAATATGAGTGCGCAAATCAGGTTGTTCACATGTTTATTTAAATTTGTACAAAATGATAACTTCCATTGCTACTCAGCGTTCTGTGACAACTGAGATCGATTCCTTTCATTCAGAAAATTTCAATTCTTGTTAGGAGCCCAAAAACCGAGTCAGAGCTTTTCCACAGCTAAGCCAGGGCACTCTTGCATAATATGGTAAATCAGTTTCTTCAGTCTCTTCAGTAAACTCGCGGAGTTGACGATGACTGAGAGTATGTGTTCTTTTATACAGCTGACATGAGTGTCTTTAAGACTTCTGAAACATTCAAGCATTTTCCACACAGGAACTGTTGATGAATGAGGGAACGTGCGATTAATGGTTTCAATCCACCGACATTTTCTATCGCCTTTGACACTACAGCAATGATACTTGTGTTTTCTCCACAAATGTTTTTGCCACTATTACTTCTGACACACCTTAAGTTTTTCCGTTGAAGACTGTTTTACTCAACAGCATTTTCTACGTCTTTAAAAAGTTCTTGTCTCGTGGCAATTCCGTGAATGCTATGAACGTCAAGAAACTGTTCATAATCTTCATAATTTTTGTTCATCCATTCAATAAGAATTGAGACCTGTGCACTATCCGAAACACACGTTGACTCATTCGGAACCAAAGGAAAACGCTTATTGTGTTGAGTTTTCTCACAAAACTGAGTTATGTATTTAGATTCAAGCTGCAGCGTTTGCAGAAAAACTGATATTTTTAAATAAATTAGCTTTCTCTGGAGACATTTCTTCAGCATTTGCAGTCATGCAATCGTTTATTAATTTGCAGTCAGAAAATGGTTTTCCATGCTTTGTTACTGAGTGAGCCATCGGGAAACTAGGAGAGTTGCTGCTTGTTGTTCAGTTTTTCTTTCTTAAAACAACATTTTCTGAGATTTCAATCCACGTTTCAAACACGCATAATTTCTAACTTTTAGTATCTTCTAAATTTGGAATAGTTTTCAGAATTTTTAGTCTCATAATGTATTCCTTGACAACTGATATTGTTTTATTGCAAATTATACACATTGACTTATACCTCACTCAATTACGAAATAAAGATGTCCCCATTGCTCTTGGAAAGTTCAGCACTCACTATCTACCTTCTGTGTCTTTTACATATTTGGACGGATCTGTACAAAAGAGACTTGAGTGCGAATCAAATTGATGCCAATTAATAGTATTAAGAAGAAGGTTTCTGAGTAAAGAATTGCACTGTATTTATCTTCAAAGGGATTTTAATAAAATTAAAAATTCGCTGTTAAATATACCGTATTTCCACGAAGACACTGTAGTCACAAAACACACTAAACATCTGTACTCTCCGGAGAACGTCATTATTATATATGAACCATAGACCTTGCCGCTTATGGGGAGGCTTGCGTGCCTCAGCGATACAGATGGCCGTACCGTAGGTGCAACCACAACGGAGGGGTATCTGTTGAGAGTCCAGATAAACGTGTGGTTCATGAAGAATGGCAGCAGCCTTTTCAGTAGTTGCAGGGGCAACAGTCTGGATGACTGACTGATGTGGCCTTGTAACACTAACCTAAACGGCCTTGCTGTGCTGGTACTGCGAACATCGGAAAGAGAGGGGAAACTACAGTCTTAATTTTTCCCGAGGGCATGCAGCTTTACTGTATAGTTAAATGATGATGGCGTCCTCTTGGGTAAAATACTCCGGAGGTAAAATTGTCCCCCCATTCGGATCTCTGGGCGGGGACTACTCAAAAGGACGTCGTTATCAGAAGAAAGAAAACTGGCGTTCCACGGATCGGAGCGTGGAATGTAAGATCCCTTAATCGAGTAGGTAGGTTAGAAAATTTAAAAAGGGCAATGGATAGGTTAAAGTTAGATACAGGGAAAATTAGTGAAGTGCGGCGGCAGGAGGAACAAGACTTTTGGTCAGGTGAATATAGGGTTATAAATGCAAAATCAAATAGGGGTAATGCAGGAGTATGTTTAATAATGAATAAAAAAATTGGGGTGCGACTAAGCTACTACAAAAAGCATAGTAAACGCATTATTGTTGCCAAGAGAGACACGAAGCCCATGCCTACTACAGTCGTATAAGTTTATATGCAAACTAGCTCTGCAGAAGATGAAGAAATTGAAGAAGTGCATAATGAGATAAAAGAAATTATTCAGGTAGTGAAGGGAGACGAAAATTTAAGTCATGGGTGACTGGAATTCGAGAGTAGGAAAAGGGAGAGGAGGTAACATAGTAGATGAATATGAATTGGGGGTAAGAAATGAAAGGGAAACCGTCTGATAGAAATTTGCACAGAGCATAACTTAATCATAGCTAACACTTGGTACAAGAATCATAAAAGAAGGTTGTATGCATGGAAGTATCCTGGAGATACTAGAAGGTATCAGACAGATTACATAATGGTAAGACAGAGATTTTGGAACCAGGTTTTAAATTGTAAGACATTTCCAGGGGCAGATGAGGGACTCTGACCACAATCTATTGGTTATTACCTGTAGATTAAAAGTGAAGAAACTGCAAAAAGGTTGGAATTTAAGGAGATGGGACCTGGATAAACTGAATAAACCAGAGGTTGTACAGAGTTTCAGGGAGAGCATAGGGGAACGATTGACAAGAATGGGGAAAAGAAATACAGTAGAAGAAGAATGGTCAGTTCTGAGGGATGAAGTAGTGAAGACAGCAGACGATCAAGTAGGTAAAAAGACGCGGGCTAGTAGAAATCCTTGGGTAACAGAAGAAATATTGAATTTAATTGATGAAAGGAGAAAATATAAAAACGCAGTAAATGAAGCAGGCAAAAAGGAATACAAACGTTTCAAAAATGAAATCGACAGAAAGTGCAAATTGGCTAAGCAGGGATTTCCAGAGGACAAATGTAAGGATGTAGAGGCATATCTCCTAGGGGGAAGATAGATACTGCCTAGAGGAAAATTAAAGAGACCTTTGGGGAAAAGAGATCCACTTGTATGAATATCAAGAGCTCAGATGAAAAACCAAGTTCTAAGCAAAGAAGGGAAAGCAGAAAGGTGGAAGGAGTATATAGAGTGTCTGTACAAGAGCGATGTACTTGAGGACAATATTATGGAACTGGAAGAGGATGTAGATGAAAATAAAACGGGAGATATGATACTGCGTGAAGAGCTTGACAGAGCACTGAAAGACATGAGTCGAAACAATGCTCCGGGAATAGACAACATTACATTAGAACTACTGACGGCCTTGGGAGAGCCAGTCCTGACAAAACTCTATCATCTGGGGAGCAAGATGTATGAGGCAATCGAAATACCGTCAGACTTCAAGAAGAATATAATAATTCCAATCCCAAAGAAAGCAGGTGCTGACACATGTGAAAATTACCGAACTGAGTTCAATAAGTCACAGCTGCAAAATACTAACGCGAATTCTTTACAGACGAATGGAAAAACTGGTAGAAGCCGACCTCGGGGAAGATCACTTTGGATTCCATAGAGATGTTGGAACACGTGAGGCAATACTGACCTTACGACTTGTCTTAGAAGATAGATTCGAAAAGACAAACCCACGTTTCTTGCATTTGTAGACTTACAGAAAGCTTTTGACAATGTTGACTGGAATACTCTCTTTCAAATTCTAAAGGTGGCGGGGGTAAAATACAGGGAGCGAAAGACTATTTACAATTTGTACAGAAAGCAGATGGCAGTTATAAGAGTCGAGGGGCATGAAAGGGAAGCAGTGGTTGGGAAGGGAGTGAGACAGAGTTGTAGCCTCTCCCCGATGTTATTTAAACTGTATATTGAGTAAGCAGTAAAGGAAAAAAAAGAAAAATTCGGAGTAGGTATTAAAATCCATGAAGAAGAAATAAAAACTTTGAGGTTCGCCTATGACATTGTACTTGTCAGAGACAGCAAAGGACTTGGAAGAGCAGTTCAACGGAATCGACAGAGTCTTGAAGGAGGATATAAAATGAACATCAACAAAAGCAAAACGAAGATAATGGAATGTAGTCGAATGAAGTCAGGTGATGTTGAGGGAATAAGATTAGGAAATGAGACACTAAAAGTAGTAAAGGAGTTTTGCTATTTGGGGAGCAAAATAACTGATAATGGTCGAAGCAAAGAACATATAAAATGTAGACTGGTAATGGCAAGGAAATCGTTCCAGAAGAAGAGAAATTTGTTAACATCGAGTATAGATTTAAGTGACAGGAAGTCGTTTCTTAAGTATTTGTATGGAGTGCAGCCATGTATGGAAGTGAAACATTGACGATAAATAGTTTGGACAAGAAGAGAATAGAAGCCTCCGAAATGTGGTGCTACAGAAGAATGCTGAAGATTAGATGGGTAGATCACATAATTTATGAGTAGGTATTGAACAGAATTGGGGAGGAGTTTGTGGCATAACTTGACAAGAAGAAGGGACCGGTTGGTAGGATATGTTCTGAGGCGTCAAGGGATCACAAATTTAGCATTGGAGGACAGCGTGCAAGGTTGAAATCGTAGAGGGAGACCAAGAAATGAATACTCTAAGCAGATTCAGAAGGATGTAGGTTGCAGTAAGTACTGGGAGATGTTCAAAATGGTTCAAATGGCTCTGAGAACTATGGGACTTAACATCTATGGTCATCAGTCCCCTAGAACTTAGAACTACTTAAACCTAACTAACCTAAGGACATCACACAACACCCAGTCATCACGAGGCAGAGAAAATCCCTGATCATGCCGGGAATCGAACCCGGGAACCCGGGCGCGGGAAGCGAGAACGCTACCGCACGACCACGAGCTGCGGACTACTGGGAGATGAAGAAGCTTGCACAGGATAGAGTATCACTGAGAGCTGCATCAAACCAGTCTCAGGGCTGAAGACCACAACAACAACAACATATGTATAACACTGTCAAGCATTCACAATAATACGTAAAGACCTGCAGGCACATTGGTTATCGGCGAGGCAGTGAAATGAGCAGTACACTTGCCCGTAAGTGCCAACAATAACTGCGGAATGATATTCACTCCCGCTCCCTATGCCACAGATATCTCAATCATTGACTAGACCTGAAACAAAAATTTGAGCGTAATTCAACACTACAGTAGTTAGGTGTCATGAACCAAAGTCTGTCCAAGTTTTATTGAGCCAGAGATGATCGTAGGGAACGAAGAGGTATCCACTATTGTCGACTCCTTGTGAGTAATGTTCTGGTGGGAATATATCCTGCAGGGCTGATGGAATATGCAGATCGAGCTTCGTTCTGAACTCCTGCTGCGATTTTAATGACGCACGGAAGTTACAAGGTTTCTCGAAAGTGGGTTAAAGCAAGCCTCACGAGTGGTTTTTATTTGTAACAATGTAATGAAGTTAGGGCCACATCTCAAGAACAAACAATAAGCTGATCATTGTGTAATGAGTGCTGCTTGGTTATCGGTGTCAGCCCGTAAGGACTGGCAGTAGTGGCAAGTGTCACGAGAACTTCCGCACTACATTGAGGATTTCCGAGCAGTACTAAGGTATCAGGCCTCCAGGAAGGCAGATTATAGCTCGGTTCTGGACCTTGGGATTTAGTGGGAGAGCCGGTGTGGCCATCAGCCTAAAATTCTTGGAGACGCCTGTTTTATTTGGAAAGGGATTGATGAGTGCGGTTACTGCTGGATCAAAAGTAGAAGAGTCTGCCTCCAACTCTGCCTTATTTTCCCCTGACTCAGGCTGCGACTCAACCTGAGAGGTTTCCAAAGCCACAGATCTATTAAGACGGTCCTCATGCTCGAGGTTTTGGGGAAACTTTTCCTCTGTTACAGCAGCAACAGATTCTGTAGTAACACCAGCACTTGATTTCACCATTAGCAGTACCAGAAACACAAATAAACCACTAAAACACTACTAAAGAAAAATGTTATAAGTTACCTTTTTCTCGTGTGTCGTCACCCATCTACAGTCTGAACAATCGAGAGCCAAATGATCGACACGTGTACATGTAAAAAATGTGCCTGCTACAGCCTTAGTGCACGTCAATTCGTGTCTTGCAAGACTGCAAAACAAACAATGGCAAGTTCATGGATTCACGTGAATTCGCAAACATAACCTTATCATACTCTATCCAGTAGTCCACAAATTGGGTCTCATAACTTAGAAAAAATACTGAATTAAACATAAACAAAGTGTGGCTCAACGCACCCAATTGTAGTGAGCCAATACTAGTGAACTGGAGATATGCCGCTAGAATGTAATTTACTAAATTACTCAGTCTTACTGTCCAACTCTAAAAAAGCGTCTTTGGTTCAGAGTTGTTCAAATGGCTCTGAGCACTATGGGACTTAACTGCTGAGGTCATAAGTCCAGTAGAACTTAGAACAACTTAAACCTAACTAACCTAAGGACATCACACACATCCATCAACAAGGCAGGATTCGAACATGCGACAGTAGCGGTCGCACGGTTCCAGACTGTAGCGCCTACAACCGCTCGGCCACCCCGGCCGGCAAACAGTGTTTGGGCTCAAGAGTTACCCAACAATCACTTACTCGGCAAACTGTACGGTTTGTATGCTGGAAAAACACTTCCCCAGACAACCTGCGTCGTGAAGCGTAACGACTAATTCATGACACCAACTGTTACAGCTGGGCCTATTCCTGACCCCTGCGCCTCATGATGGGTGAGATGGTGGGAGAGAGGGCAGATTAACGCGGGGCTGTATACTCAAACAGTTGTATTATTTACAGATATTTATTAAAGCAGCCTTATACTGTATTCCAGCTGTCCTCACGGACGCGCTTTGTGCTTGAAAACACGGCCGATCGAGGAATACGTCGACGCCCCTTACCGTTGGTGACGTCTGTTGACCTGGGTCATGAGTGGTAGCTACCGCGATGCTGAGCTGCCCACCAGAAGTGAAGAACGAGGGTGTACCGTAAGGTCGATCAGAGTCTTGTTGTCTATGCACCCCTACTCTTACTAGTGGTCTCCATGTCACACAACTGGGGGCAGTACCGATGACAGATGTCCATTGCTGAACAGTAATGCCCTTGTCAACTCCCCCTGGGATCACCCGGGGTGATGGCCGACTAAGTTCATGTCTCTAGGAGGCCTCGAAGTCACGCTTTTCCCGTCCAGACTGTAAACAGCTTGCACTCCATTGGCCTCACTCAAGCTCCCACATCAGTGAAGTTTCCAAAGTCCCGCAGCTAATATGCCTAGCCGGTGCTCGGTGAATCAGTCATGGGGCAGGTAGTCAACCGATCTTCATCAAGAAGGGTGGATTGTGGATTCTCTGAAATTGAAAAGCACATCATTCTCTTAGGTACAAGAGGCAGTTCTACTCAATGCTTTGAGCAACCAAGTTCGATTATTTATATGCTTACAGCTATGATTCTGATGTAGACCTATCGGAGGGTGACGAGTAGGTTTTCTTTATATTACTTGTTCCGTTGCCTTTTTCTAGCTCACTCTCTACTGAGCACGGGTCTCTATACCCAGTTACATTTGCAAAGTGTGTGTTTCTTGGTAACACGTGCGTTCCCGAGTAATAAAATATTATTTCACTCTTGGTCAGACTTCCTTGCGCTCGGCCGTTGGCAGGAGTCGTAAACGCCCCTCTGCCTGGACTGTTTTATCCATGTGGCAACAGTACCGTCTAGTGGCTTACTTAGTTACCACATAGGCTAGGCAGGCCTCTACTGCCTGCAGGAGGTAAGGACGCAACAGCAAAAAGTGTACTGCACATTGCGGAAAACTGGTGCAGAAGGAAGAATATAAGTGTCAGGCCCACGGAAACTGATGTAGCACCATTTACAAGGACGCAAATTCATCACATATTTCGTATACTGGAATGTCAAGCTTCTTGATGAAACTCTACGAGCAGAGGGATGCGAAACTATCATGGGTCATTCACATAAAGAATAAACATTTATAGGCAAAAAACACTCTTTTGAGCACTAAAAGGGCCAGATTTAAAAACTAGGTTCTAAATCCCTAGGAACATGTTCTGAATATTCACTACTGTTTAAGACCTATGACAACTGATGGGGCTACAGTATGGCGAAATGAAGTAGAAGGTGGTTGTTCGGTAGGTTGGTAAGGTGCAGACATTGGACTGGTTAGCTATAACGGGAGGAATTAGCGGCACACCCATTGCTGGTATGGAGACCATGCTGGACATGACACCATTGCATTTTTGGTTACAATGGAGACAGCGGCAGGGACATACAGTTAAAAAGTTAGAAATAACTTGATTCCTTTAGCATAACGAGAATTTCATACCAGTGTAGTGAGGGGGTATACATAGGAACTGTCTGTGAAATGCCGACCGACCATACAATTATTTTTTGCTACTTCATAAACTTTTCGGCGTAACAACTGCAAGAAGGGAGCAGTGGAAGAATGAACCACAACACATTTCAGAAGACATAGTCTGGTATGCTGGAGAGTCGAAAACAGATAAACCTGCTGGGGTCCGAATATACGGGGCACAGCGTAGAATAGAGAGAGCAGCGTCTCGAGGGAAGTTGGCCACAGGCGAAATTATCCGCTATCGAGATGTGCACGGAGGAGCATTTGCGTAGGTCTTACGAAGATTATAGCACCTATTTTTGTAAGGTGGTCATGTCGTTTTGATTTTTGTATGTGCACGTTAGAGAGAGAGCAATTGACTTTAAACAATCTTTAGTCTTGTCGTGGCAAAGTATTTGCCTCTGTGCACTTTGATACGTTATTTTAAGTAGGGTACGTGAGGGACGTATTTCATAGTGCTGTGCTGACTTGTGATTGTATCGTTTAGATGAAGAAAGATGCGTTGTTAATGACAACAACAATGAATATCATCTATATATTGAAAGTTCAAAAAATGGTTCAAATGGCTCTGAGCACTATGGGACTCAACTGCTGAGGTCATTAGTCCCCTAGAACTTAGAACTAGTTAAACCTAACTAACCTAAGGACATCACAAACATCCATGTCCGAGGCAGGATTCGAACCTGCGACCGTAGCGGTCTTGCGGTTCCAGACTGCAGCGCCTTTAACCGCACGGCCACTTCGGCCGGCTATATTGAAAGTTCAAAGGAATATAAATTTTGAATAACAACTTCCTTTTTTTTTTTTTTTAAGCTGTGCGAGTCAGAGGTACGACTGCATCTAATTTGTAGAAATGATTATTGCCAGATAGTTAACTTCAGAAATTCTCTGCAAATTTTGTACCCCTTTGTGTCGTTGTTTACATTGCACCCAGAGATACGCAACAGCTTGAATATAATTTGATAATTTCATTTTGAAACAGAAATCTAGCTTAGCTGCTGCCTGCTTGCCGTTTGCTTTTGTACTTTCGAGAAATCTGCAAAAGTGTTGTCACAAGACGCGAGGTAAGTGGAAATTTTGATTAGGGGCATGTAACTATTTTACTTCAGTTCATTTAATATAAAGAGAGGTTGTATTGAGACGAGCTACATTTCAGTTCAAATTACGTTATACTATGTTAAAAGTTAGCATACGAGTTCAAGGTGGAAAACGGTTTGTAAGGACATAGTCTTGGTAATAAGTATTTTTTTTTTTTAAGTGGAAGGTAAGATAGAGCTAAATTTCACGCAGAAACAGAAATACAGTGGGAATGTTACTCATTTATCATTGCTTCAGATTGCTAACCAGCTTGGAAATATCTATCAGTCCCTGGAACTAGATCAAAGATCATCGCAGAATGCAATGAAGCCCTTCGGAGAGTAGGGGAAAGCAGCAGGGTAAAATTACTGGGTGTCACTGGTCACTCAGGAACCGATGGCAATGAACAAGCTAATATAATGACCAGGACAGGCGCGATGTGTCGATTGATTGGCCGGAACCTGTCACAACCTCAGGCGATGGTACAATTAAAACTACATAGTTGAATCAGAAGGCAGCACGTAAAATATTGATGTTAGACCCAAAATCGAAAATATGGCATGCCAATGTTGCCGAATCCATATTTCAAGAGACGTTCTATAATGAGGAACTTGAACAGGAAACAGATCAAACTCGTGGTAGAAATCATGACTGGCCGGGGAACTTCATAAAACATCAACACACGATGGATACGGAAGGAAAGGCCCACTAAGTGTGGACCAAGTGCTGAGGAGGATGAAACTGCACCACATGTAATGGGAAGCTTTAGCGGGCAAAAGTCACAGAATATTCGACTCGACAGAGCCTGAGGAAAACGCGTGTAATTTGTTCAGCTATTCTGAATTTTACCATTCATTTTATGCAGGATTTTTGTCTGTGACGACCACGTGTTCGTGTATTGAGAAACGTTACATGTCACAGATATTGATTTTCGGGGTTAAAGTTTCAAATTAGTCTCAGAACTTCTTCTATGGTGCAACTATTAACAGTTCATTGTTACTGATGAATTCTTGTTAACTTGCTTCTTTCACTCAACCAAGGGCACGACCGTTTGCCAACCACGTGCATACTGATGGAGTTTTTCTTTATTCTTATATTTTTCCCGAATCTCTGTTGTATGTGTATATGTGCGTGAATGTCGCCATTGAAAGATTCCTCTGTCCATGACCTCATTAATAATTAATGATAAATCATGACAGGGTCTTCAAAATGCAGTTTTAATTTTGTAACCCATCCGAGAGCAATATTAAAAAAAAAAACAGCCACCAACCACTCATTAGTTGTTTAGTTTACTAGTTTGTTCAGTTGCGTCTTTAATAAAAGTGATATTTTGATCAAAGCAAGCGTTTACATATTTTCTCGCAAACTTCCATTTTTATGTCCTACTGCTATTCGTTGTGCAACAGGTAAATGTCGCGAAGTTATTTATTTAATATTTATTCAACTATCATAAATGTGCAGATCCAGCAACCCAGTTCCTTTAATTAACAAAGGTTTTTCTTCCCAGTACACCTGCTTAATATCCTGTAGGGCCCCCGTGAGCACGCAGAACTGCCGCAACATGATGTGACATGGACTCGACTAACGTCTGAAGTAGTGCTGGAGGGAACCGACACCATGAATCCTACAAGTCTCCCCAGAAATCAGTAACAGTAAGAGGGGATGGAGATCTCTTTTGAACAGTACGTTGTAATGCATCCTAGATATGCTCAAAAATGTTCATGTCTGGCTAGTTTGGTGCCAGCGGAAGTGTTTAAACTCAGAAGACTATTCCTGTAGCTACTCTGTAGCAATTCTGGACGTGTGGGGTGTCACATTGTCCTGCTGGAATTGTCCAAGTTTGTCGGGATTCACAATGGACATGGAAGGATGCAGGCGATCAGACAGGATGCTTACGTTCGAGTCACCTGTCAGACTTGTATCTAGACTTATCAGAGGTCCCATATCACTCCAACTGCATACGTTCTACACCATTACAGAGCTTAGAGCTGTAATCTTTTTTTAGAAATTCTCTGTCATCATAGTACACTTTGGAAATCATTATTCACATTTCACCATGAGATACGAAACAGTTTTAATATTGTTTGGAAATTTCATTTCGAAACAGAAATCTAGATTAGCTGCTGCCTGCTTGCCATTTGCTGTTGTGCTTTCATGAAATCTGTACCAGTGTTGTCACAAGACGCGAGGTAAGTGGAAATTTTGATTAGGAGCATGTTGTTTTACAACAGTTGCACATTTAGTGTAAAGATAGGTTTATTCAAACCAGTTACCGTCCAGTTCAAATTAGGTTATGTTTTGTGATAGGTTAGCAAGCGAGTTTAAGGTGGGTACCTGATTGTAATGACATTGTTTTGGTAATACGTACATTATTTTTTATAGAGTCGGAGGTAAAGTATGGCTAAATATCATACAGAAACAAAAATATAGTCGGAATATTACTCATTTATTCAGATTGCTAAGCAGCTGTGAAATATATATCAGCCCCTGCATCGAGATCAAAGGTCATTACAGAATACAATGAAGACCTTCGGGGTCTAGGGGAAAGAAATAGGGCAAACCTGCTGTGGGTCCTTGGTCATTCAGGATGAGAGGCAATGAAGAAGCTAACAGAATGGCCAGGACAGGGGAGATGAATCGATTTATTGGACCGGTACTAGCATAACCGAATACTGTTGAAATAGCTCTAAGCACTATGGGCCTTAACTTCAGAGGTCATCAGTTACCTTGGAACTCAAAACTACTTAAACCTAACTAACCTAAGAACAGCACACACATCCATGCCCGAGGCAGGATTCGAACCTGCGACTGTAGCGGTCGCGCGGTTCCACACTGTAACGCCTAGAACCGCGCGGCCACTCCGGCCGGCAAACGAAGATGATGATACAATCCACACTATGTAGCTGAATCAGGAGGCAGTGCGTAGAATATTGGACTACTATCCAAAATCAGAAAATGACAAGCGAATGTTGACAAATCCATATTTCAAAAGAAGTCCTATATTAATGAACATGAACAGGAAACAAATCAGACTCGGAGTAGAACTCATGACTGACCATAGAACTTCGTAAAATATCAGCACGTGAGGACACAGAGGAGAAATCCGCTAAATGTGGACTACGTAGTGAGGAAGACGAAACTGCAACACATCTAACCTTCCAATGCGAAGCTCTGGCGGGCGAAAGACACAGAATCTCCGAGTCGGTAGAGCCTACGGAAAGAGTGTTTAATAAGGACCCAGTAAACAGGCTTCTACCGCTTCCTAATGGTACCAGTTGCCATTACTAGAATCACTGGGAGCGAAACATCAAAATGAATTCAATTAACGTGGAGGTAACAGTGGGCTAGTACAATTGTTTTTTTTATCTCCCTGCATTAAACAAATTAAATGGAAGGATGTCTATCACCTCAATTCTAGGCGCAATCTGTAAACTACATAAAAAAGACTGAGCAGCTGAGTGTGTCTATAGTGTCGACAAGGTATGCTATTTTTATTTTCCTTCACATTTTACTAAGCTTTTGGTAATCGTAGACCCATACGCATGTTCAATAGATCTATGTTCTATATGTCAGTATATACATCCTTTCCTCCACTCGCCTGATGAATGAAATGTATGAATGAGAGTGTACAAGATTTCCGTATCTTGATCTGTGGGAGTAAAAGTAGTCGGCCACAGTGGCGGAATAGCCAAGGTATAAGTACGTACCAGGTAGAAAACAGGCTTCTGTTCGCCTTGGACGAAGCTCTTGTACAGTCTGTCACCACAAAGCAGTGAGTTCTCTGGGCAATTCCGGGGGAACGGGACGCGTGGGTTCCAAAAGAGTTCGCTCAGCAGTGTTCCGTCAGAAGCGACATGGGCGAATAAGTGTGAGTCTGCGTATTCATAGTTCATTCTTATCTTATTTTTATAGACTTCAGCTCCAGTCAAAATTAACGTATTGCTCTCGTCGCTCATTGCTTTTGAGTGGTATACTGAATTTTTCTTCCTAATTCTGGAAAATTATGAACAATTGAACTTAGCCACGCATGCAAGCTTTTGTTCTGCTCCACCCTTGTTCAAACATGTGGACTTGTGATATATCTTCTCAGTTCAGTTTGACAATACTTCGTGGTTTGGTTTCTCCAGTACAGCATAATTGAACAACTTTTTCAAACTTCCCTAATTTCGATTTCAGTTTCGACTCTAGTTCCTACGTATCTTTGTAGTCTCAGCAAGCTTGGGGCATTGTTTGGTTTTTCAAGCATTACGCGAAAACTATGTAACTGACGGCGAAGAGCGATCGATGCGGCAGCGGAATTTAGTCAGCAATATGCACCTTCTGAAAGATCGATCTTTATTTCAAATGACGACACGCAAAAATTATAGTAAACTGAAAACCGGTTAATATCACAAATACTGAAAGATTAATAAAAATAGTAAATAACAGCTTACAGGGATGAGCGAACACTCATTAAAAGCGTTTCGTCATAGCGGATCGAGTGCCGTAGTCATATGTTAAGATTCATAAATAATTAAGCCTGTAGAGAGCAATAAACAAAGTTTGAGGGAAAATTGTTTATAAAATTCAATAGAAAATTCATGACGTAAAGAACGGCACTATATAATATTTTGGGTGGAATCACACGTAATTTAAACTAGTTAGGTTGTAATATACTCTTGACTTGCAATAGTTTTCATTGTTTGCAAATTATAATTAATATTTATCGCCCACAATTAATTATCTATTACAGATATGAAGATTTTGAGCAGCGAAATGTGTAGATCGCTATATATTACGTCTAAAAACGGTGCTACATGCAGTTCTATGTTAAAACTTTTCAGCACAGATGTAAACAAACAAATTTGCGCTAAGTGGCGAAACTTTGCAAAAATTAAAACTTGATTTGCGGACGATAGAATAATCCTAGAAATTAATGTAATATAGAAAATAAGACGTACTCTTTAGCGCGGTTCCGATGGTATACTTATTTCTGTCGAGGGATATATGTATCAAAATTTGTAACCTTAACTGGTGAGGCTGGTACTTGCATAAGAAGCGAGCGGCCATCTTGGTCAAGGGTCAGTCGCTGGGTAGTCGTTTTGGAGGGTGGGTGGCGAGCAGGCACCACTTGAGAGTGGCCCATGTGGTCGTTTGAGAATTCCTTTGCGCGCCGATTTATTTCGACAAAGAGTATTGTTTAATAGTGAAAGTGTGCAATTATATATTTGGTGAACTGGATGTGCTACGATTATTTGTGGGAGTGTGATTTACGAGGTATTCACTGTCGTAAGTGATCATGTGGCGAATTGTGATTTCGCGCCAAAACACTTAGAACAAACAGGACAGTGGGACTTGTGGTTCTGTTCGAATTGACTGAATACCTTTCGATTACAGCAGCCTACATTACTGCTACTGGGGGCTCGGAGTCAAATTATTATTAAAGTAAAAGTGCAAACCGCCTCACCAATGACAATTTCATTGTGTGACTAAAAGGACAACTCCAATAAATAGTGATTGAACTGTGTCGTGAAAAACTGATTTTAGTATAATAATCGCCTAGTTCTCGTTCCCTAGCATAAACTGTACTTATGTCTGAGTGAATAATTAATTCAAAAACTATAAAAAATGCGCGAGTGTGAAAGTGTACTAATGCACCAATTGCGGAAACCATCCCCTGAGACTTGCGTGAGGTCCAAAAATTTGCAATAACATCTTTTAACCAACATTTGTATATGCGCATTCGTGTGAAAACGCTGCAACTCCACATCTTCTTTATTATTTTTACCCCACTGTCGCAACCCTTTCTTCCTCAAGCCATTTACTGTGGCTGCTAATTGGACAAAATTCGATACAAATTTTATGAAAAAATGTGAGATACTGATATAGCGAGCTACTTCCTCCTTCTCTGAAGATCTCGTCTCCTTTCCAGATCTATTTTAACAACACTGGCTGAGACCGAGGTCCTAAAAAGGGAAGCTCCCTTAGATCCAGATTTACCACAGATGGTTTAATGGTCAAACCCACTTCCTGCATGTCAATGAGGACTTTGCTGTACACTGATTTGAATTTCATGTCACACAAAACAGAGTGTAAGACACGTGATAATACATGATAATACGTGATAATACGTTATAATACAGCCACATCGTATGATAAGTTGAAAGAAACGCTACTGAACTGGTACATCTTTCAAACGGTGTCAAATTCCACTGCAGGTTTACAGTCCTCAGTGAGAGGAATCTTCTGGTCGGCCTTGGTCAGATTCAGGATGGCAAAATACTGTGCCCCCGCAAAGGAAGTAGAACAGGCACAGAAGTTCGGTTGTGGCACAGATTTTAAGGTGACTTTTTGGTTAAGATTTCTGCAGTTAACTATCGATCGATAACTCCCGGCTTGTCCCTTTGGTACCTGAAACATGGGTGACGCATACGGAGAGGTGGAAAGCCGTATCACGCCGACGCGAAGACTCTCATCAATCAGCTATCACAATATTTTCATTTTGTGTGGCACAACCGTTATGGCGGTTGTCAAACCAGAATATCGTCCATCAAACCGATCTTATACTGAATCCTGGTGTTGACTCCGAGTTTATTAGTCATCACGTCAGAAAACCGCCCAGGTACTCCTAACCGAGCTTTAGCTTTGCACTCCCGCAAATGACTGACCTGAAACTGTTATGTACCGCGAGATAATTGACCTCTTGGACAGACTGGCAAGCATACAGTTTACAATCCCTAACAAGACTGAAATGGAATGAAATCTTCTTTTCGGCATAGTTAAGAATTAATCCTCTTCGCTGGATGAAATTACACCCCAATCAAAAATTATCTGACAATTATTCTGCTAATATTAATTCCACATGCCACTGAAAATCCCATAAGGCAACGCTTGTTTGTAAGTAACCTCCTATATTCAACACTTGCCTGTTGGCAGTTCGACATTTCTGTAACGTTTCTCGCAAGGGGGCTAGCTTAATAATACCACGCGTTTTCCAGTGCCAGTTATATTGGTAAGACATAAACATTACTTCCAGAGTTTATTAGAGCACAGACGGGTTCATGATTGACGTATCCGCAGACAAAAGGTGGGTACTGACTAGTTACCACCCTGATTCGGTTACACCGCTTGCATGGTGAACGACTCCCAGAGTAACCAAGGTTTTGGCGTCAGGTTTTTGGAAGTACATTAAGTTGTATGGTTCACTGGCCCACAAAATGACCGGAATCGCCGCACCGAAATGAATCTATAACATTCAGTGGAGTCGTCTACCTGACCCTTTCAGTCCAAACATATCCAGTATGTTCCGCTGTTGCTGATGTTTCAAAACTGCTTCTCGTATCGGCAAGTGTATGATCTCCATTTGAAAGAACAGTTCGTGTAAGTGGTAAGCCTCTGCAAAACACAAATTTCATTCGTGACTTGCTTCTCAACTGTTTCCCCACTCAGTCACAGGCAATATCAATGCAGCGAACGCAATTCTAATCTCCACAGAATAATGTAGGATAGTTCCACCACGGGAATCGACGTGTAGAATGTATTTACGCAGCAGTTCGCCCCTAACTCGCAACCATTAACTTTCTCACACAACCTATCTCCCTAAGTCATCTAACATTAACTGAACCTCTAGTACCTCAGACACACTCTTATGTGACAAACCTCTCGTCACCAGGTACGTTAACTTAAGGTTCACCTGATGTGGAACGTTAAGGCATTCGCAAGTTCCTCAAAACATTCTAACAGTAACAAAACTTCTCCCACTTGTGGTAATTCATCTACCGCCTTTCAGCCCTGACATATTAAACCCTATATCGGCGGCTGGGCACCTGGTCTGTACGAGGACGTCGTTTTGGCCAATATTGGGGTCATAGTAAACTCCATACATTTTCCTAATCCAAGCTTGATGATACCTTGGTTGCCCTTTGCTATTAATTCATGAAGTATTTCGGTGCTTGTCGCCTTAGGATCGAGGTACACCAGCCAGGTTCCCCTCAACTCGATCTCTGTACTTGTTGCCTTTCGCGGTTCATTCCAAAATAACTGATGCACATTTCATTGGTGAAGATTTTTTTAATAGATGCTGCTCTTTTCATTTAAATTATGACCAACTACAGATGAAACAATCATGGAGATTGAAATTTTGTCTTGTCTGCTACTCAAAAGCAGTGCAGTTTACCTCAAGGGGAGCTACCCTTTTCATTGCAATTATTCGGGGAAGCTTTAGTACATCTTTTTTGTGCATTTAAAGTTTGTCTGCACTGCCAATAAAAATATGGATATTCACTTTAATAAAACCGATTATTTTCAGGGTGGTCATTATGGGAATTCATATAGAAAAATAATTTTGGAGTATTAAAGCCTTTTCTTCTCGCCTTTTACTGTAATTCAGGTGTTACTGTAATTCTGGTGTTACAGAGGACTGTACAGCCCATTGTAATTGTGAGTTGCGCTTACAGATAGTTTGCTCACCATCATGTGTAGTCATTGGGAAGATGTTTTTACAAATTTATCTTGGGTTACAAGTTGTTATGTACCAGAATATGTTCTTACTTTGCTGTAAAAGGAGTGGACTGTTATGAGTTTTTAAGATCAGTTTTTAGTCTGTTGTAGTTGACCTTGTATGGGATCCGCCCTCATACCAGAACGGTCGTGGATGGCAGTTCCGCACCACCGATGCTGTCTGTTGCATTATCACCGCCTAAGCGAGGTCTCAATTGTATTCGTATAGCTTCGTCTTATTCTAAACTTACGTCACCAACGGGCGTAACCCATTTGTTGTGTGTTTACTACTACTTTGCGGTGAATTTTAATAGCCATATTTAAATTTTATATCCAAAGTGACTTTAACGAATTTTGAAGTCTATAAAAACTGGAATTCTTGGTCATTGCACAAAGTTTTGTAAATAAACGACAGGTTTAGGTAATATGGAAAACTCTTTCTTGTTAAGAATTTGGTAAAATTTTTGGTTTTTAGAGAAAATAGGGACAAAAGAATTTCTGTTAATGTTCTATTGAATAAAATAGTATTGGTGTGGACAGCGGCGAATGCTCTTCATTGTTGTCTGGCCCAGTCGTAACATTCTACAGCTAATTAGGCTGGTTGAAGGGTCTGCAAGACATCTCAATATACATGCTGTGCAAACAGTAAAGTTGTGCAGTTGAGCATAATGATAAGTCAGGTGGCCTCGGGATACTCGTAATATATTATTGTTTTTCTGTGCACACTTTGCTTATACTCTTTGTGTATTTATTAATTCAGCTAGTTGCACTAATTAATGTTCGCCACTTAGTGCAGTGCTGTTACTTATGTGTCTGTATGACCATTTCTGTGTACGTCAACTATTCTAGTTTTCAGTATATGGTGTGTGTGAATTATATCTTTCCTAAATGTTCAGTAGGCCCACTACTGAGTACACCACTTAATGCATTCCTAGTTACTACGTGTAAAAGATTCATTTTTGCCTTTACGATAAATGAATGTTAATAGACAGAATTCAGTGTGAGTGTCACTCACTAGTCTTGAGTAACACTGGAATTTCCGCGCGACACTTCCAGAAAAGAAACTACGTTTACTAATGATTGATTAAAAAATGTGACTCTTGTAACCCTTAGGCACCCTGTGATATCAGAAACTATGATTAGATTCTTGTATGGAATATTAATTTTACTGACGTGTAGAATCAAATCACTGAAGATGAGAGGAGAGCAATGGAGTTTTAAGCGAATCGTTTCCGGGCTTTAGTTCTTCGCACTTTTCAATCGACGTTCAGTTTGATCGTTCTCTGTTTTCACTTCTTTTCTGTCGTAGGCGTTCGAGCGAATGACGCACGTTCATTCACAGCTGTGTTATAGTGTTATATGGCTATTTAATTTACTTACTTTTACGTAGAAATAGAACTACACGAAGTATCAATGCAGTTAGGTAAAATGGACTAATTGTGCAATTGGTTTGACAGTTGGTCGTGAACGAAATGAACTCACTATTATTTGCCATTTTTCATGATTAAGAAGGATATCCTATGTACTGATAGTGTTGGCAGTCTCTGTATAATATTTCTGTGGGATATGGACATCTAAAAAGATAACATTCTTAAATATTAGTCTAACTGCAGTCACACATGTAAAGAGACAAAAACAAACATACATCTTTGATAGAAATTATAAAATTTATTTTAATATTTGTTTAAATGGAGTTAAGTGTTATTAATGCTTCATTAACACTCTTTTACACCGGTACTTTTAAAGTCTGAGTTCGACGATATTTTATTAATTCATTTAATAATTTATTCACTTTAAATATCTGTGAGCCGGTGTCCCCATTCACTTTTCAGACAAACAGATTTAGTCCTGATTTTCTCTGCCCGAACCACCAGCACTGTCACTGATGACGAGGCATCAGTGGGATGTCCTTCTGAGCCACTGTACTTGGTTGCACATGAATATGTTCATTGGCTAGTGAGCCCGTATCTCGACCCACTTTGCAGACAGATAAGAGTCCCAACCCTGATATTCTCCATCCAGCACCACGAACACGCTCTCCAATAATGAGGCATTGGTGATATGTCTGCCTCATACACTATTCCACACGAATATGTTCAGTGGCTAGTAAAAAAAGCTGTTGTCACCATCCAATTTGTAGTCTCACAAGAGTCTTAGCCATGACACTCCCTGACCAGTATCTGTAACACGCTCCCCAACGTTGATGCATTGGTGGGATGTCCTTCCTATCCACTGTACTCAGTTCCTTACGAATATGGCTATTGGTTTGTGAGTCATTATCCCTGTCCACTTTGTACACGCGCAACAGTTTTCGCACTGACTTTTTTCACCCAGCACCTCCAACACCCTCTCTGACGACGAGGAACTGTTGGGATGTCCTCGTCATGAATACGTTTAGTGGGTAGTGAGGCGGTGTGCCCGGCCACCAGGTGGACGCACAACGGTCTTCTCCCCGACTCTCTCCGCCCAGCACCTCCGACACCCTCTCCGGCGGCGAGGGATCGGCGGGATGTCCTCGTCACACTCCACCACAGGCGGCTCGTGGATCTCGGCAGTCGTCACAATCATCCAGCCATCGTTCACCTGCACAGAAAGCCAATTCTTCACTTTAAAATACGTAAGAGTTTCTCAATGCAACAACAGTAGCAATAATTTTATACGGTGACTCGTATAGACAAAGCGTACATTAAAAGAGTACAACTTTCTATTTTTGTGTGTGATCGAAAGAAAGGGAAGAGTAATCAAACGAAATCATTAACGGTGACAAGAATCATATTTATTATCTTCCAGTACTAACTAAACTTGTGCCACATTATAATGGTCTGAGAAAAGGGTATGTTGTATGTAATCTAACTTATCCCTTAGTAGCGAGTTATCAATGATGTTGGGTCTTTAGTGCCCCCTTACCTTCCCGGTGACTTTGCCGCAGGCTACATCAATGGCAGCAGGCGGTGGCCGGGACTTCTCCGCCTGCGCTGCCAGCAGAACCAACTCGTCCACGTCTGAGCGCAACCGCCAACGCGCGGCGCTCATCCTCTGTGGAAGATTTGTTTCCATCGTCACAATTCATTCATTTGTTGATTTATAGTTTTAATTTTCTAACATTTATCTAACGTCTAATATTCTGTGGGTGTTTACTCTTGTGCGTTTACTCGCAGCAATAATTAAATTAATCTCATATTAGTGCATCAAATTTAGCATGCTTGTGACATTCAGCAATTAGACAAAAATGTCTTAGTATTGGCAGCACATACATGGAATGTTTTCCAGACGGTCATAAGGTAAAAGTATGACAGACCAGTGGTTTTAAGTAAAGACAATACCGGCCGTGAAAGCTTACATTGTATGCATATAAATCAGAGTAACAAGCTAAAACTATGTGGTCCCCCCTCTCTACAACGTAACTAAATCGTGGGTCGCCACGTTTAAGTCGTGAACGTGACCCCTACTGAAACCCTTCTGCGTCGGCGAGACAGTCAAAATCTCTCTCACAAATGGTCTCTAGCAAATCCAATCAGTTCCGGAACTTCTAACGTCTGACCACATGAACCAGCCAAGTACGAGCAGTACAAATAGCCAACAAACTACCTCCAACTGATACCTAACATCTGACACTCATAATATCCTCCGTAAGCAAAACAGAATAAGCTAATGAATCCACTCACTGCTTTGGGACCTCTAAATACCGAGCACGTAACAACGATCGACTTGAAAACCTGCAAGTGGCTAAGCCGGACCAAAAATCACCTCCTAGTCAGTTTGTTCAAGTATCAGCTAACGAATTATCATCATGCATAAGTGAGACCTGGTACAATTCCTGCATTAATTTTATCAGAATGTAGAGAGAATCTTCAGTAGTGGTAAATGCTGTATTAGCAGGTGTTACAAGTAGTGTATCTACGCTGTTGCGTTTTTGGAACGAACAGCAACCACTTTATGAAGACATTTCTCCACATTCTGTAAATTCCTGTGTAAGTCCCATTATTCCCAAAAGTTCCGCTTAATACTAAAATTCAGGTACTTAGCTGATGTCTTCCTATTAATGTCCTGCATAACCTTCTTTTTTTTATAGTACCTTCTTCCTGTACAAAGAACAATGTTGAGCGGACCAGTGGGTACAGAGTTCCTATTAAACGGATGTACTCGTACAGCCAGCCGAACGATATTTCGTTTCATTATTGCTACAAGCACGTTTACACGAAGGCACAAAAGAAAAGTTGTTATTCTATGATGGCCTGTTTATAACTGCGAGTAGCTAAGATAGATTTACTAAATCCGGAAGGTCTTCCAATAATCAGAGACGTAAAGTAATTATCTTCGTAAACGTGGATGGACCTAATAGGCATTACTGTTTTTCCAATAAATCTCGGTATTCCTCACCTCTGGCTTTCCAATTAAATCGACGTCTATAAGGTCTGCGTAGAAGTCTTCCTCTGCCTCCCGCCGAGATCGGAGGCAGAACACGCCCAAAAGCCTTCGGAACATCTGCGAAGAAAGAAATAGATATCAGGTCACGTACTGACCAGACAGAATTACAGCGTGTCCATTACGGACTGCTGGACAGTTAGAAGCATTGGAATGGGAACAGGGCCAGTGTCCTACGAAGATTTCCTGCTAATGAGTGTGCACATTTGGAGACAACACCACCAGAAACGTCCAAATCTCTCATACTGTAGGATTTTAACAAAATTTTAATATCAGCTCACAAATAATTTGCAAATTCTTACGAATGTAATGATATAGATAGTATAATAATAGATGGAGACCCAACATATTCTAAGAACCAAATCGATGACTCAAGCCCAGTTTGGCTGTGGGGACATACAGTGCCAATTAAAACAGGCACACAGTTTTCGAACAAGTGTTATGATACGTGATGTAAAGAGTTAGGGGCTTCAGTGTGCGTTTCGGAACAACGTACGAACAGTACACATGATATCATGGAACAGAACACAGCATTATAGGTTACCCAATGGTACGTTTTTCTTTTTCTTTGCCATTTCATTCTCTATTCTTCACGTCAACTGATACCACAAGGACAAACACCGGTTCACACTAGTTATTGTTGCCCAACTTATTTGCGCTCTCTGTACAAATTTCCACACATTCTTTGCCGTACCGTTTTCAAACCACTTCGACATGTAAAAAGGCTACAAGCAATTTGCCCATAAATGGCGCCAAATGAGTAAAAGGTACTTGTGGCAAATACCCAAATGTCCAGCATGTAGCGGAGACCTTGTACTAAGGACAAGAAGGAACAGTTGAGTGAGTTAGCATTGAGTTATTTGCGCTTGATATGGCTGTAAATGAGTTAAAACTATCTTTCAGCAAAGTCCAGTGAAATTTTTAAGTTGTTCTAAAGCCACTTGCTGAAGAGTATGACGAAGTAGTTCATCTGAAAAGAAAATTTCGACTTTCTGCCACTTTGTTGTCCAGTTCGGCCACTGACGAGATTGTATTCTCAGTTTCCCTTTCTGTTGTTCAATACTTAAATATGTAGACTTGAGTTCCAACAAACTCTAGAAATTCTCATAACCAGGTGGTAATTGTGTAAGACTGTAAGCGTCGTACGCTCACTAGTAACTGAGTTACTTAACTTTGTTCCTTTCTGAAACTAGGAAAACCACCTCCATTTTAATGTGGAATAGCAGAGAGTGCAATAATATTAACGTCTCATGCAATCATTGTTTCACTTGGGACGGAATGCGAAGTGCTGACTTTGAGCAACATGTGTCTTTCGGTTACTCCATCTACACTGAGGATCGTGATTACATTAGTTTCACGTGGAGTGCCTTAGACAGCACGCGTTACGCACATTGGTAGAGAGGTGAAACTCATCATGCACTCCTTGAAATTGCTTCAAAGCATATCTCGTTTTTAACGGTTTGTGTCCTTCGAAGCTTCCGTTGAATGATACGTGATTCACAGCTACGGCTCCAAATAAGCTCTCAAACGTGACACTCAGGCTCATAGGAACGCACGCGTAGATGCAACCAAATATGCGGTGCTGATGTACACCCAACTCGCAATGGTGCTTAAATGTCGACAAGGAACGAAAAAGTGGGGAGAGGGAGAGAGAGAGAGGGAGAGAGAGAGAGTAAATGATCCACCTTTATTTCCCACAAACTTAAAAGTACCAACCTCTGTTTCGAAAGGACACTCCCAGAGTAGAATTGGAAGTCGTACACTGCACAATATGTTCTGACTAATAAAATACAGCACGTTATACTGTTTTTTGAATATTCCGCAGAAAATAAACTAGCACCGAATACCCGAAGGAAGTGTAATGGGACGTCTAATAATCTCTGTGTAGACACATCATTTATCACGAGATATCTACGGGAATGCAATAAATTGTTTGACGCCGAAAATTAACCTGAAATATACCACATCTTGTGATCTTACCAATTTTTTAAATCGATTGACAAATTTGACACATCCACAAGAGAAAGAAGCAAAAAATAATTATTTAAATAAAACTGAATTTTTAATATACCACATCATTAAATCGGACTAAAAAGCGTAAAATAACTTCTCACAATTCCGCACGTATTCTTATCCTTATAAAGATATTCCTGAAGATTTTTGATTGTGAAGTTTTAGTATCCGTGGTAGTTCTTGTAAGATTAAAAACGAAAAACGTGGACCGCATGCAATATAGCTTCACGTTAGTCAGCAGATAAATTATTCATGCATCAGTTATGTATTGCGTATGCCCCACGTTTTTCGTTTTAAATGTGGTAAGTATTTTCACAGACATTAAAAATTCACAGTAACAACTTTCCAAGAGCCTCTATATGGTGTTCGTAATCTGTAAGGATCTATGAGAAATCATTTTATACCTTTTAGTCAGATTTAAAAACGTAGTAAACTAAAATGTGATTTTTCCTTACAATAGTTATTTTCTGTTTCTTAAACTTCGGAGGGTGAAATTTTATCAGTCGATTTCATACCTTTTGATGAGGTTACAGCGGAGTCTGTGATATATTTCAGGATTATTTTAGTTTATGTTCACCTGACTTGAAAAATCTGTTGATTTCTCCTACATTTATCTTGAGATATGACCGTGTGGGGAAAAAAAAGTTGATACATCTGACCTCACACGGGGGCTTACCACCTACCGT
Organism: Schistocerca nitens; assembly: GCF_023898315.1. Lineage (NCBI taxonomy): Eukaryota > Metazoa > Arthropoda > Insecta > Orthoptera > Acrididae > Schistocerca > Schistocerca nitens. Next base: position 192,554,574 of record NC_064620.1, on the reverse strand, counting down.
TCATTCCGCGGTCCATTCGCGACTGGATCAGAAAAGGGGAGAGATTTCAGTGGTACATAAAGTACACTCTGCCACACACCAGACAATTAATATTGCATTGCGAGACATGTCTGAGCTATGCTGGTACTTTCAAGACTCTAGGACACTTTTAAGTTTATTTAGAATCAATTGCGAAATCTGTACCGAAGAGGAAGCGATCTAAACAGTAACGTGCTTGAAAGTAGCGCTTTCCTGGTGACGTGATGTTAAAGATAGATCCTAAGAAACTATGAATCGGGCACAACTCAACATTCAGATAATCAGTAAATTGATAAATACCTCTCAAGTCAAGTATAGGAGTCAAAAAACTAAACGCCATCCGAACAGGCCAGGAAGGCCCAAGGTTACCGACCGGTCGCCATGTCATCATCAGTCAACAGGCGTCGCTGGAAGCTAATATGGAGGGGCATGTGATCAGGACTCCGCTCTCCAGTTTACGAGACCGGAGCCGCTGCTTCTCAACCAAGTGCTAGACCAGCCTGGCAGTACTTAACTTCGGGGATCTCTGGCTCTGAGCACTATGGGACTTAACATCTATGGTCATCAGTCCCTTAGAACTTAGAACTACTTAAACCTAACTAACCTAAGGACATCACACAACACCCAGCCATCACGAGGCAGAGAAAATCCCTGACCCCGCCGGGAATCGAACCCGGGAACCCCTTCGGGGATCACACGGGAACCTGTGTTACCACTGAGACAAGGCCGTTGGCAAGTTTAAGAGTCATAAACTGCCCAAGATATGACAAACTATGTATTGGTGACATGTTGGAGTGCTGATGTGTGGTGGTGGTGGTGGTGGTTAGTGTTTAACGTCCCGTCGACAACGGGGCCATTAGAGACGGAGCGCAAGCTCGTGTTAGGGAAGGATTGGGAAGGAAATCGGCCGTGCCCTTTCAAAGGAACCATCCCGGCATTTACCTGAAACGATTTAGGGAAATCACGGAAAACCTAAATCAGGATGGCTGGAGACGGGTTTGAACCGTCGTTCTCCCGAATGCGAGTCCAGTGTGCTAACCACTGTGCCACCTCGCTCGGTGCTGATGTGTGCCTGCGGGCAACGTGGCTCTTATTAGTTAAATAAATGTCTTGCTGTGTTGAAGTCCCTGGGAAGAAAATGGATCACCGAGGATGAAGTTTCCTTTCTGCAACGGAAAGTTTGTAAGTGTATTGGGTTAAGATACACACAGAGAGAGTGTGTGTGTGTGCGTGACAGAGAGAGAGAGAGAGGGGGGGAGAGAGAGAGAGAGACAGACAGATAGACAGAGGGAGGAATGGAGGGAGAGAGAGGGAGAGAGGGAGAGAGGAAGCAAGGGGGGGAAAGAGACAGACTGAAGCCTTGAACTGTGATGAGAGACGTGGTCGGTGATTCAAATGATTGCAGGTTTGCAAACCAAAAATTACTAGTCAGTGCTTAACAGACAGCTTCAGCATCACTGGAAACATACTACAGCAGGTTGAGATGAACAGAACTGAAACATACTCCCGCCGTCTTTTGCTGTTAAGGTCTGTTTTCTTACGCACTGAATCAACTTGTAATTCATTCTTAATCTCTACAGTTCGGAGGCGATATTTTCTGATGCCCGCTATAGCACTACGGAAAAATCTCATTTATCGTGCTCAAATCGTTTTGTGTGGGAAATCAAGTTTAAAATCCATGGAGCATGGTAAGTACTGCCATGCTTTCTCAACTTAATCTTTCTCTCTTTCTTCGTTGTTTTTGTAGCGCATTTCTAATTTATCCACATATTGCGCTATATTTTAGAATGCTGTTATTAATTTCAGTCCCGAAATCTCGTCATTTGATCATGTGCGCAAAGCAGATTATTAAAACATTTGTCGCTGTGGATCTTTATGCCGTAGGTGATACTGCGTTTCCAAGCCCTGACTCGGTCACCCACGCAGAAGTTGAAAAGAGTTGGAGACAGGTTACATACTTGTCTAATTCTCTGTTTCATTGTTACTTATTTACACAAGTTCTTTAGTCTCGATAATAATTTTTGACTCTTTGTAACAGCTTCAAAAGACTTGATTAGACGCTTCGGGAAGCCAGTTTCTGCATTACTGACACATCAAACGTCTATTGCATTTCTAAAAAGCATTTTTATAATCTACAAACACTAAAGCGTCTCTAACTTAAATTCTTTCCTCTTCTTTAACCGGTGTCTTACCCTAAAATATACTGTCATTACTGGATAGTTCTCTTCTAAAGCAAAAAAAGCACATGAATAAATACTCGCTCTTAAATATAACAGTAAGTAGCTGTTGGTGAACCTTCCGTGTTGTAGGTCGAGGCACGTGATATTCTTTTTTTCCTGTCGTTTCTTCCAAATCTGTGTTGGATAACTATTGAGGGGTTCGTGGTTCCACCACATTTCACGATTGACGTCTTGTGCCTGCAAGCCTTAGGGGAATCGGGAGCATCTCTGATGTTCAACGCTGCCTGTAGACGAAAAACCAGGACAAATATGTCTCATGGAGCTGTAAAATTCACCAGCAGCTAAACCGACTGGACGCGAAAGTAAGCATTACATTAACAAAATTTTAGTTCTTCGTTTACTGCTACTACATAACACATACACAGCAATCAAATACCATTTATTTACACTACAAAGCAGATGCGTACCTCGAAAGTCTGCTAAAAATAGTTCTATAGGGAGGGGATGTCGGCAACTCATCTTAGCTATCTTGTGAAGTGTCGAATGAGAAAGAGACTTCACGACACGTCCCACTACATAGCACCCAATAACTGTTAGGCATTTCTTCAAACTTATTCTGAATTTTTATTTCTGTCTCGCTGGCGATTCACGATATCAATTTCTATCTAGGGAGGAAAGCAGCCCAATCTTCTTCTCGCAGGGTAAGCCTATGTTCTAGACCAGCAAAAATTAATTGTGTACATATACCTGCTGCTGGTGAATCAGGCAGAACAAAATAAAGCACCTTTATGATCTACACTATATGCAGTACGTAACATGACATGGTATTCTAATATGTCCTAGAACAACGTCGCCGGGTAGCCAATAAATTCACTTGATAATGGAAACAAAAAACTATCGGAATTTACAGAATGCAAAAAATTCTTCGGGGTTATCGAAACCACGTCCGACAACACCGTAAAACAATCCTCGAAGAATGAACATCAAATCTGATCACTGGAGACGATCGTTTCCTTCGGTAAAACCTATCAGGTCGACTAAACATCTAAATAAATACGAACGATTTCAAATGTGAGGCCACAGCGATCAGCAGCAGTAGTTTATAATCGACGTCAACAGCAAATGATGTTAGTGTGGATAAGAGATGACGGGGACATGATGTTGGCTCGTCACTTACGGTTCCGTAAAGTGTCACACCCAACGCTGTCATTCCCCGTTTTTCTAACTGAATACGGTCCTCAACAAGCAGTTCAAATATTCAGCCAATGACCTTTTCTCACCAAGAAGAAGCACTACAGCACGTTGGATAGCACTACGAAAATCACTCAAGCACGGACACTCTACGCAACACGATTCGCAGTCGCAATGTTGCTTCTCAACTGCCGCCTCATGTTGTGCGACATTTCGTTGTTGAAAAAATCGTCTGTGACCCAAACTAAAGAACAAATATAGCTCCCGTCTGTACCGCAGCGCCTTACTAGCCATGAGTAATTTGTGGCTGATCTGTCTTGTTAGTATCGAATTAAATATTTCACAATCAGATTCATTATTTGCCTAGTAAGCAAGATAAAAGAATAATGTATATATGAAAATGTCCCTAATCGAAGCTAATGTGCTGATGGAACTCTCTATAATTGAGTGCAGCCAAACTCAGTACCCACAGATGCCTACAGAATTGTGTAATAAGTTTGCTTTCAAAGCAAGACGTCGACCTACACGACTAAAACATATTTTTTGACACACCGATACCTTAGATAATTTTTTTTAATACGCGGTGAACCTTTTTTTCTGATGCGGTGAAATGAGAGTGGTAACTACTTGTGAATATGAAAAGTTACGAAAAAGTCACGTCTTATGCTCTTTCAGTAACACTGAACTTTTAGTTGTACGAAATACATTTGCATCAGACAATTCCCAAGAACTTTTGAGATTTATGAAGTGGGTCTGTAGGTCGTTAGGATATGCAGATGCGTCTTTTTATATCTTGAATAAAAATAGGATGGAAGGAGTAAGCTTATAAAGAAACTAAAAAACCAATGCGATTGTGTCAAGGAGCCACCGTAGTTTGCAAGGACGACACATTCAACACGACGGTAAAATAATTGAGGTGGAATGCATGCAGAAGGCGAAGCTGTGTTTCGAAACAGAATCGAATTGCGTATGCTGCAGTAAATACTGTGTCTCTAAGAGGGTTAAGACCCTTACTAAAGAACATGTACACACACGTCTGAACACTTAGAACGTGAAATGTTATGTGATGGTACGAAAGTGTTACAGACATAAGACAGTGAACCCAGTTCCTTGGTCAGTTACGTACGTGAAATATGCTGAAAAGGGGACACATTCGATACAAATTAACGGAAATGACTTAAACAATAAATGGTGCATACTTTTGAACGTAATGTCAGAAAACCTAAGAATTTGTGGACGCGAAATCACAAGATATTATCCATACAACAGTACCCAAATAATGCAACTGTCAGCATCCAGAATCAAAAAATACGTATTTAGTGGTAAGACGCAGTAAATCATAACATCTGTCCGCTGCAACACAACATGTAAATAGTAGACACCTTAAGTAATTCCCTTACATATCTACACCATTTTGTTGCTGTAAAACCATTAGGAAGACGCACCGAGGTCTTTAAATCACTTCTTAAAAACATTCTGAAACAAATTATCCATATAACATTTTCCACAGTTTCCTGCAAACGTGAAAGATCTCAGGTAAATCCTGATTTCTTGAAAATGGGCAAAACGTCTAAAACAGAAACGCGTTTTTTATGCACGATTTCTACTCGAACAAAACGTGATGTGCGCGAACAGACAATGAACATTATTTCACTTGCCCGTAATTTGGTAACAGTTGGAATTTTTTTATCCTCTCCTGCTCTTACGTTGCATTGTGAAGTTTGTTGTTGTTTCCGTTGCTCGTTACCACTTGGCTACCGACGTCCGACCGTTGTTTGGTCGTCTTCGCTTCGCTTCATTGACCACTGAGTTACCAACTTCACAACGCAACCTCAGAGCTCGGTACACTGTAACTGTATTTGTGCACAAATAGGGAAATGAGGGCAAATAATATAGATACACAGTCAGACCCTTTAAAGGAGATCACATGCTCGTCCTCTTCATCGGAACTTGAGCGACATGCTACACTTGCAAGGAGTATGTAAATGTAAAATGAAGCAAAAAGCCTTAAGGCTGTGTACTGCTGACATATTCACATCCAGATATATGCCTTTTGGTGACAAGGCCCCTGTTAGTTGAGTAAATGCTTAACTGCATTAGCGTCTGTGGGAAAGAGTGTAAGACCGAGGACGAAGTTTTCATTCTGCATCGAAATGTAAGTGTATGAGAGAGAGAGAGAGGGAGAGATACAGATAGACAGCCAGCAAGCGACCTAATACAACCATCGTTAAAAGTGGCGGCTTTTAGTGTAATGACTCGTGACATAGTAGGGTTGAGAGAGAATGGGGAAACGGCTGGCCACTCTTCAGCTTGCAGACTAACGAAGAGGGAAGAGTTTGACCACATGCCAGCGGCCTCCGTTCCCTCACGTGTGTACCATCCGCCGACACTCCTCCACCCTGTTACAGTAACAGAACATAATTTATCCCTTAACAACGTTATAATGCACTTTGACGAGCGACATCCATTTAATAAGTTATTTTATCCCCTACGTTTAACAATAAACATTAATTTCACAACGCAAAATATTATTTTGAATAATCTACGATTTTTCCAACCACTGCAACGCTAAGAATATTTGTTCTCCAGAGAATTAATGCAGCTTAACTAAACACTGGATTGCATTTTTTCTCAAAGCAGTCCGCCTGTCTGGATCATTGGTATAATATTCATGTCAGTCCCTGATACTACTAAGCAAAAATTATCAACTATAAGAATTTTTTTCTTGATTCGACCTATCTCTTCTTCGTTGGCTGGGATATGAACAATATACACAATCATGATAATAAGCAGAATATTAAGACACAACATGATTCACTACGCTAATACTACACAGAATAAAGTCGGCGCATAGCCGGTAAATCATTTCGAAAATGAAAATAAAAAACTTCCGTAATTTATAGAATGTAAAGAATTCATCAGGCTACATCAGTAACCAAAATCATTCCCACGATTTAGTGGATGTACTCTCGTAGATTGAGTCTCAAGTCGCATTGGAAAGGATTTCTTTTGTCTTTCTCGTTAAAATATAGCTGGTGTGATTAAACATTCAAAGTGAAACAAATACAAGCGATCAGATGCGTGAGCTACAGCGCTCAGCAGCAGTAGATTACAGTAACATCAACAACAAAGAATTTTAGCGTGGATAAGAGATGACCGAGAGAAGATGTTGGCTGATCAATTACGGTTCCGTACTGCGTCAATCCAACGCTGGCTTTGTAAGTTCTTTTGTCGGAAGACCCTTCTCGACAAGCTGTTCAGATATTCAATTAATGAACTTGTCTCACCAAGAAGAAGCTCTAGAGCACAAATAACAGCACTAAGAAAATCACGTAAGCACAGTCAATATGTTTACGCAACACGATTCGCAATCGCAATGTTGCTATGCAACTATTTAATGTTTTGCTACATTTCATTGTTAACAAATTCCTCTGGAACCTAGGTCAAATAGCGACGATTACTTCTGACTGTATCCTGACAGTTTACTAACCATACGTATAATACGTAACTGATCTGCCAAGCCCACAAATTCCCAGATCAACTGCAATTCAGAAGTGCATGTACAATGAACTATGAAATTTGTCACTTTCCTTGCTGATCACGTTAGTATCGGCTTTAAACTTCTATCCTCAAATTCTTTCTTGCCTATTAAGCGAGTTAAAGGAATATCATCTATTGAAAATATTTATTTTAAATTAACAACAGCCTCAGTTGCAATGTTTACCTTGATTTACCTATGATTCAGTTGGGATAACCGAACCTTCTTCAGATTAAAAGGAACTACGATTTATCCATAATGGACAACGTCAAAAACTAAAAACTATAATATAGTAATACAACGTCATACAGCAATAACGTAGGTGGGAAACAGCCTTGGCCCCACTTAGCGACCGCAGTACGGCAACAACGGATACTTTATTAAAATATGGCGATTTATTACTAAATTATAGTTTTGGTTTTTGACGTTGTTCATAATGGACAAATCGTAGTTCCTTTTATTCTGAAGAAGTTTGGGTCATCTCAACTGAAACCTCGGTAAATCAAGATAAACATTGAAACTGAGGCTGTTGTTAATTTAAAATTAATATTTATACAGCTGTTGACAGTGCCGAGAAATGTTGAAAATAATGAAAATATTCCAAAATGAAGCTAATATGCTGGTGGAAGCCGCTAATTTTCCCATCAGCCACGCATTGGTGAATGGAAAACTATGTAATAATTTTGCTTTAAAAACAAGCAGTTGTCTTACACACAAATGCACCTTTCTTCGATGATTACAACGTGTCTCTTTGGCCACTGGGGCACCTGAAATCATTTATTAATGTACAGTGAAATAATAGTGCCAACTATTTATGAATGCAAACATATTCGAAAATTCACTTCTTTTCAAGTTTGAGTAAAGCAGTTGGGTGAAATATGTTTGCATCAGACACTTAACATCAAATTTTGACATTTATAAGCCGACGCGCTGAGTGCGTCTGTGGTTCGTTGCGATGTGCTAATGATCCTTTCTTAAATCATGAATAAAATTAAGATGGAGTCCGAATAGGGCGAGCGTCTTAAGAAACTATGAAATAAGTTGCGATGGTTTCAAGAGGCGATTGTAATTCTCAAAGACGACACATCTAATACAATGACAGACGTGCAGAGGGTGCAGCTGCGTTTCGAAACAAAATCGAAATGCGTGTGCGGTAGTAAATATGGCGTCGCCTAAGAGCATTAAGATCGTTGATAAAGATCATGTACACTCATGTTTGTTTGTGTAGATCGTGAAATATTGTGTGATGATACGAAATTCTTAGAGACGTGAGGCTTTGCACACAATTCGTAGGTCAGTTACGTATACCAAATATTCGGAAACCAGGGACAGAGTGGGATAAACTGATTAATAACGCCAGGCAGATATTTGATCCATATTAATGGAAATTTGGAATACTATTCCTGCATCCAGAAGTCAGACATGATCAGTAAATAGAGAATACTCTTGAACATAACGTGAAAAAACCTAAAATTCTGTGGACATGTAATCAAAGATATTAGCTATACAGTAGTGAACAAATAATGTAATTAACAACATTAAGAATCCAGAAATGCTTATTTAGAGGTAAGAAGCAATAAACTGTTACTCATTTCTATTGCCACACAACAGATGAATAATAGAATCCTCAGTTAATTGCCTTACGTATCTGCACCATTTCCTTGCAATACAACTTTATGGAAGACACATCGAGGTTACCGATGCCATTGATAAAACGCATTCTTAACAAATTATCCATACAATATTTTCCATAGCTTCCTGCAAACATTAAAGATTTCACAGAAACCATGATTCCTTGAAAATTGTCAAAACATCTACAACAGAAACAAGTTTTTTGTATATGGAATCTACTCGAACAAAAAATGATGTGCACGAACAGACACAGAACATTAATTTCCTTAGCAGCAGGTGGATTTCATTTTACTCTGTCTAGCCCCCATGTTGCATTGTGAGGTTTGCAATTTGTTTCGCTTTACTTTTCGTTGCTCGTTGGTGGTCAACTGCCAACGTCCAACCCATGTTCGGTCGCCTTCACTTCCCGTCATTCACTACTCAGTTACCAACTTCAGAAAGCAGTTTAAGAGCTAGCTACACTGTGAACGTATTTCTGTACCAAAGAGGGAAGATTATGTTGATACCCAGATAGACCCTTTAAAGGAGAAAACATCCTCGTCCACTTTATCGGAACCTGTGCGACCCGCTGGAGCAGCATGCACTGTGTAAATGTAAAATGAAGTCGAATGTTTTAATACTGTTCACTGCTGACATGTTCGAAACTAGATATATGTCTTTTGGCGGCAAGGCCCCTTTTAGCTAAATAAATGTCCCCCTCTCATTGTGCAACGAAATATGTTTAAGTGTATGAGAGAGAGATATATATATATATACAGATAGAGTGCCAGAAAGCGAACTAACAAAACCGTGGTCAATAGCGGCGGTTTCTAGTGTGGCTACTGGTGACATAGTAGGGTAGAGAGAGAGGGGAATCGCCTGGTAGTGCATCAGTTTGTAGACTAACGAAGAGGGAAGAGTTTGATCAAATAACAGCTAACTGCATTCCCTTACGTGTGAGCCATCCACACACCCACCACCACTCTGCTACAGAGAACTGAACAGGACAACTTTCCTAACAAATTTAATGTAGCTTAGTGACTACAGGAATACATTTTTCCTTGAAGCAACCCATCTCGATTTATTTAAGGTAAATAAAAAGTTCATCTTTAACCCAACCCCCCCTCTTCCTCACCACACCCCATCCATCTCCCTCCCATACGCTCTAGCTCACATCTCGCCGGTATGTACTTTTAAGTATAATATTCATATCGGTTCCTGCTACCACCAAGCACAAATTTTCAACAATTTCAATTTTCACCCCGCTTTTTTGGTCTTCGTTCAATGTGAACAATATAAAGACCCTTGGCAATCTTCACAACATGTAAGACATGAAAAGCTATACTTTATGTTAATATGACGCACGTAGCCCCTAAACCTTCTTGATAGTGGACATATACACCTTTCGGAATTTGAAGGATATAAAGAGTTCAACAGGGTTCATCAGTCACCGAAATCATGTTCACCATTTTGTAAAACTGCTCTCATAGGCTGAAGCACAAGTCGGCCCACTGAAAAGGTTTTCTTTTCCCATCTTCATTAAAATTTAGCTAGTGCCGTTAAACATCCGAATAAAATCAAATACAAGCCATTTAATGCGTGTGCTAAAGCGCTCAGCAGCAGTAATTTAGAATGACATTAACGGCAGAGGATGTTAGTGTGGATAAGAGATGACGGAGAGAAGATGTCGATGTTCACTTACGGTTCCGTACTGCGTCACACCCAACGCTGGCTTTGGAAGTTCCTCTGTTGGAAGACTGTTCTCGAAAAGCTGTTCAGATATTCAGTTAATGAGCTTTTCTCACCAAGAAGACACTCTAGAGCACAAAGAATAGCACTACGAAAATCACGCAAGCACAGACAATGTGTTTACGAGACACGATTCGCAATCGCAATGTTGCTACGCAACTGCCCGCCTGATGACGTAGGATATTTCATTGTTGACAAATTTCCCTGGGACCTAAGCTAAAGACCGACGACCTCCTCTGACAGTAAAACAGTACCGTACTAACTATACAAAATAAGTTACTGCAATGTTCATTCTCAGTATTATTATTTTCCTCTTAAGTAAAATTTATTAATCATCTCTATTTGAAAAGCCTCGCAATGAAGACGATGATGTGATATAAGCTATTATAAACGAGAACAGTTGCAACCATATGTGCGAAGAATTGGGGTAATAAGTTTTTCTTAATGGCACGTAGTCCTCCATCGCTATAGTTTTATTTTTCGCTTACTACAATACGTCGTTTTGGCTTACCTTACCGTTACGGTAGATCATTTTGTTATGAGCTGTGTAGTGGTGGTGAGGGCTACTTCTGAATATGCACAAATGTGAAACATCTGCTTCTTTTGAGGTTTCGATAACACTTAATTTCTAGTTCGACGAAATTTGTATGCACCAGACACTTACCACTACATTTTTTAGATTTGTTGGCCGACGCACTTAGTGTATCTGTGGTTCGTTGCAGTGTGTATATGCTTCTTATATATCTTGAAAAAAATCAGTATAATGTCCGAATCAGTCGGGCGTCAAAGGAGACTAAGAAAAGGATGTAATGGTTCGAGCTGCCACTGTAGTTCCCAATGACGACAGTTTCAGGACGATGGAGAACATTCTAAGAACAAATTCAAGTACCGTGTTAAGTTCTGGTTCAAAAGAGTTTCAAAATTCGTATGCGGTAGTAAATACTGGGTCCCTAATGCGAATTACCCTCTATATTAAAGACCATGTACACACACACTATTGAAGGTTTAGAGAGTGAAACATTATGTAGTGGTATCAAGTGAGAACATATGGCGCTGTGGTCACCACCGTCTGGCGGTTGCGTAGGTTAACAACTGCTGCCATGTTGGTGGTATTAGGAAGGAATAGGCTGTGCACCAGCGCTGAGTGCCACCTGATCATCTCCGTACAGTACAAATATGATTTTAATTTATTTGTTTTTACTCATTCATCTCGTATTTTCCTTTAGTCTTCTATCTAAATACAACAGTGAACCAGATGTTGCACATGAATTGACATGAACATAGCACGTAATATTTTAACATAATTTCAGATCTGTTAGTGTAACTAATCATTGTATTGTTTAAGTTGGAAAAATCTACATTAAATATCTGCTTAAAATATTAATTGAAAGTCTGTATGAAATATGTATGTCAGTAAATTATAAGTTTTCAAACCAAATCTGTTTTCTAACTTTTGGCTTCAAACATGGTTCAAATGACTCTAAGCAATATGGGACTTAACATCTGAGATCATCAGTCCCCCAGACGTAAAACTACTTAAACCTAACTAACCTAAGGACATCAAACATTCCATTCCTGAGGCAGGATTCGAAACTACGACCGTAGTAGCAGCAGCGCGATTACGGACTAAAGCGCCTAGAACGACTCTGCCACAGCTACCGGCTACCCTTCGGCCATTTGCCACATAGATATAAACCGTATATTAGTTTGAAATCCAGATGCACATGCCACTGGCCTATTGTACTATGCTGCTTTGAGACATCAAAATTTTTGTAATTTGTGATTCTTGACTATATTACTATACAACACTACACTTCGCAGCACTATACTACAATAATGCCACACTACATTAGACTACTCTAAACGGTGACAGAACCAAGCTAGAGTTTTCATTTGTCTTGATAGTAACCCCTGGCAGACGGAGACACAGGTCAGGTTTCACAGGGACCCTGCTACTGCTGCCCAAGTTGTATAGATTGAGAGGTGACTGCCAGGGACTATTCCTCGAGGCTCATCTCCTCTCTCCTTGTGGAAGGTTGCTGTAGGTGGATGTTCTGCTATGGTGCTACTCGTGTCTTTATGTGTGGCCTTATCCGTGTTGTCTCTAGCCAATGTAGGCTTGCAGTTCATATGCTAATACACCTCAAACAAAGTTTTGCATCACCATGGTTCCCAGAAATCCTGAAGATAGACGTTGACTGTAGATTCCGTATCACAGATACAGTCCCTTTGACTGTTCAGATATGTCACTAAACCCGCCCAAAGGTATAAACAGCCATGCATGAGCTGCTCCTATTACACGAAGGGGGCCCGATAGCCGATCAGATACAGACATTCCGCCTGGAAGGAGGTACACGGCTCATGTAATCTCTAGTTCCATCGTGCCTAGACGGTCAATACCGCGGTTTGATCGGGTCCGCATTGTTACTTTGTGCCAGGAAGGGCTTTCAACAAAGGAAGTGTCCAGGCGCCTCGGAGTGAAACAAAACGATGTTGTCCAGATATGGGGGAGATACAGAGAGAAAGGAGCTGTCGATGATATGCCTCACTCAGGCCGCCTAAGGGCTACTGCTGCAGTGGACGACCGTTTCCTACGGATTATGGCTCGGGGAAACCCTGACAGCAACGCCACTATGTTAAATAATGCTTTTCGTGCTGCCACAGGACGTAGCGTTACAACTCAAACTGTGCGCAATAGGCTACATGATGCACAACTTCACTCACGACGACCAACACCAGGTCCATCTTTGCAACAACGACACCATGCAGCGCGGTACACGTGGGCCTAACAACATGCCGAATAGACCGCACAAGACTGGCATCATGTTCTCTTCACCGACGTGTGTCGCATATGCCTTCAAACTGAGAATCCTAGAAAATATGTTTGGAGGGAACCCGGTCAGGCTGAACGCCTTAGACACACTGTCCAGCGACTACAGCAACGTGGAGGTTCCCTGCTGTTTTGAGGTGGATTATGTGAGGCCGACGTACGCCATTGGTGGTCATGGAAGCCGACGTATCGGCTGTACGATACGTGAATGCGATCCTCCGACGGATAGTGCAACCACAATTATAGGCAGCATATTTGCGAGGCATTCGTCTTCCTGGACGACAAGTAGCGCATCTTTTGTGCACATCTTGTGATTGAGATCCTTCAGAATAACGAAATCGCTTGACTAGAGTGGCCACCATGTTCCCCAGGCATAAATCCTATCGAACATGCCTAGGATAGACGAAAAGGGCTGTTTATGGATGATTTGATCCATCACCACTCTGAGAGATCTACGCCAAATCGCCGTTGAGGGGTGCGACAACCTGAATCAACAGTGTGTTGATGAACTTGTGGATATTATGTCACGACGGATACAGGCATGCATCAATGCAAGAAGATGTGCTACTGGGTATTAGAGGTACCGCTGTGTACATAAGTCTGGACCACCACCTCCGAACGTCTCGCTGTATGGTGGTACAATATGCAATGCTTGGTTTTCATGAGGTATAAAAAGGGGGAAAATAATGTTTATGTTGATTTCTATTCCAATTTTCTGTACAGGTTTCGGAACTCTCGGAACCGAAGTGACGCAAAATTTCTTTTGATGTGTGTATTTTCGCTGTCAGCAAATTCCACTTGTGCCATAGCTCCTCTTTCCTTATTATGTCATCGACTGTTCCATAACCAAAGATGTTCCTATCGTAGTCTGCAGCATTTTGTCTAGTGGCACATTCTCAGACGATGTGGTCAAGTGTGCCGACAGCTCCGTATTCACAAGTCTGTGATGTGTGGCTGTATTTTCTGCGTTTAAGAAGGATATGGGCCATTTCCCGTCAGGTAGTGTGTAGTCTCCTTGGTCCGGAAGAATTATGAAATGTGGAACTTTCTTATATGTTAGGTTGGCAATGTTCAGTTCTCCTTCTGTTTTTGCATTGTCCCAGAATTATTGCCATTATCTATCGGTGTATGTCTTCATTTCCCTAGTTATTGTGGCTCTTGTGCCCAGTATCTCCTTTATTGATTCATATTCTCACTTTCTAAGCCATATCTTACTTTGTTCTGGTTGTGTCAAGATGTCGCAAGTCTAATACTACCAGCAGTGCCTCAATCGGTATTGTTCTATACAAAACTCTAAGGCATAGAAGCACGCTTCCCTTTGCTTCCTGTAGAGTGTGGGCTGTCCTTACCTTTCTGGCTGTACGAGCCCAGACACTCCACCTGTACCTCACAACAGTGTTAGCATTGTTTTTTGGTACTTTGGTCCTGCACTTAGATTAATACGAAAATTTCTTTGGCCAGTTGTACTTATTTTGAGCAGGAATTTGATGTCTCTCTGGCAGACGATATCTACATCTGCATGAAAATCAAGCATTTCTTCCATGTTTGAACCAAGGTACCTGTATATTGCTTTTCTTTACATGGGTTGGTCATTTATTCTGATTGTGGGGTCCCTCGATTTCAACGACCTTCCTCCTCCAAAGATCCCGCTTCTCCAAAGACCTTGCCGACATCACCTTTCGTCATTGCCATTGAAGAAGCTGTCGACGCTTTCAGAGGATTCAGCTGAAGAAATCAGACTTGAAACCTGCCGAACAATTAGGAAACACAGGCCACAAAGAAGTAATGTTTCCAAGGAAGAGAGATTTGCGGTAAAAAAGCTGCGTGAGGATGCTGACACAGACGCGCTGCGTGCTGATAAAGGTAATGCCACCGACCCTTTCCTTCAGGAAGTCCACAATGAAAATATATGTGGTAAACTTAGTTCGGGTGCATACCGGATGATTAACAGAGATCCTACCAACGAGATGGCAGTGCTGTTGTTGTGGTCTTCAGTCCTGAGACTGGTTTCACGCAGCCCTCCATGCTACTTTATCCTGTGCAAGCTTTTTCATTTCCCAGTACTTACTGCAACCTATATCCTTTTGAATCTGCTTAGTGTATTCATCACTTGGATTCCCTCTACAATTTTTACCCTAAACGATGCCCTCCAGTACTAAATTGGTGATCCCTTGATGCCTCAGACCATACCCTATCAACCGACCCCTTCTTCTAGTCAAATGGTTCAAATGGCTCTGAGCACTATGGGACTCAACTGCTGAGGTCATTAGTCCCCTAGAACTTAGAACTAGTTAAACCTAACTAACCTAAGGACATCACAAACATCCATGCCCGAGGCAGGATTCGAACCTGCGACCGTAGCGGTCCTGCGGTTCCAGACTGCAGCGCCTTTAACCGCACGGCCACTTCGGCCGGCTCTTCTAGTCAAGTTACGTCACAATTTTCTCTTCTCCCCAATTCTATTCAATACCTCCTCATTAGCCATGTAATCTACCAATCTACTCTTCAGCCTTCTCCTATAGCACCACATTTCGAAAGCTTCTATTCCCTTTTTGTAGAAACTATTTATCGTCCGTGTTTCACTTCATTACATGGCTATAGTCCATACAAATACTTTCAGAAACGACTTCCTGACATTTAAATCTATACTCGATGTTAGCAAGTTTCTCTTCTTCAGAAACGCTCTCCTTGCCATTGCCAGTCTAGATTTTATATCCTCTCTATTTCAACCATCATAGGTCATTTGGCTCCCCAAATAGCAAAACCCATTGACTACTCTAAGTGTCTCATTTCCTAATCGAATTCCCTCAGCATAACCCGAATTAATTCGACTACATTCCATTATCGTCGTTTTGCTTTTGTCGATGTTCATCTTATATCCTCCTTTCAAGACACTATCTTTTCCGCTCAACTGCCCTTCCAAGTCATTTGCTGTCTCTGACTGAATTACAATGTCATCGGCGAACCTCAAAGTTTTTATTTCTTCTCCGTGGATTTTAATACCTACTCCGAATTTTTCTTTTGTTTCCTTTACTGCTTGCTAGATTGAATAACATCGGAGAGAGACAACAACCATGTCCCACTCCCTTCCCTACCACTGCTTCCCTTTCATGCCCCTCGACTCTTATAACTGCCATCTGGTTTCCGTACAAATTGTAAATAGCCTTTCGCTCCCTGGATTTTATCTCTGCCACCTTTAGAATTTGAAAGAGAGTATTGCAGGCAACATTGTCAAAAGCTTTCTCTAAATCTACAAATACTAGAAACATAGGTTTGCCTTTCCTAACATTTCTTCTAAGATAAGTCATAAGGACAGTATTGCCTCACGTGTTCCAACATTTCTACGGAATTCAAACTAATAATCCACGAGGTGGGCTTCTACCAGTTTTTCCATTCGCCTGTAAAGAATTCGCGTTAGTATTTTGCAGCTGTGACTTATTAAACTGATAGTTCGGTAATTTTCACATCTGTCAACACCTGCTTTCTTTGCGATTGCAATTATTATATTCTTCTAGAAGTCTGAGGGTATTTCGCCTGTCTCGTCCATCTTGATCACCAGATGGTAGAGTTTTGTCAGGACTGGCTCTCCCAAGACCGTTAGTAGTTCTAATGGAATGTTGTCAAATCCCGGGGCCTTGTTTCCACTCAGGTCTTTCAGTGCTCTGTCAAACTCTTCACGCAGTATCGTATCTCCCATTTCATCATCATCTACATCCTCTTCCATTTACATAGTATGGTCCTCAAATACATCGCCCTTGTATAGACCCTCTATACACTACTTCCACCTGTCTGCTTTCCCTTCTTTGCTTAGAACTAGGTTTCCATCTGAGCTCTTGATATTCATACAAGTGTTTCTCTTTTCTCCAAAGGTCTCTTTAATTTTACTGTAGGCAGTATCTGTCTTACCCCTAGTGAGATATGCCTCTACATCCTTACATTTGTCCTCTAGCCATCCCTGCTTAGCCATTTCGCACTTCCTGTCGATCTCATTTTTGAGACGTTTGTATTCCTTTTTGCCTGCTTCATTCACTGCATTTTTATATTTTCTCCTTTCATCAATTAAATTCAATATTTCTTCTGTTACCCAAGGATTTCTACTAGCCCTCGTCTTTTTACCTACTTGATCCTCTGCTACCTTCACTACTTCATCCCTCAGAACTACCCATTCTTCAACTATTGTATTTCTTCCCCCCATTCCTGTCAATTGTTCCCTTATTCTTTCGCTGAAACTCTGAACAACCTCTGGTTTAGTCAGTTTATCCAGGCTCCATGTCCATAAATTACCACCGTTTTGCATTTTCTTCAGTTTTAATCTACAGTTCAAAACTAATAGATTGTGGTCAAAGTCCGCATCTGCCCCTTGAAATGTCTTACAACTTAAAACCTGGTTCCTAAATCTCTGTCTTACGATTGTATAATCTATTTCATACCTTCTAGTATCTCGGGAAAAATTACGGCTGTAGTTTTCCTTGCTTTCAGCCGTTCGCAGTACCAGGACAGCCAGGCCGCTTTGGTTAGTGTTACAAGGCCAGATCAGTCAATCATCCAGACTGTTGCCCCTGCAACTACTGAAAAGGCTGCTGCCCCTCTTCAGGAACCACACGTTTGTCTGACCTCTCAACAGATGCCCCTCCGTTGTGGTTGCACCTACGGTACGGCCATCTGTATCGCTGAGTGTCTCAAGCCTCCCCACATCAACGGCAAGGTCCATGGTTCCATATGAGGCCATATAACGAGCACTACTGGTTCACCAAATCTATTGTCTGCCAAATATTTAGCATCCGTATTAAAACCAATGGTAGGAAAATGTAGACACCACATATGTAATTCCATGGATTTCATGCTAGGAGTTAAATTCAGAGTTTTAGCGATGTCATGCTGAATAGTACGGATGAGCTCGTCTGTTTTGACATGGTATCATTATATATTAAAGTACCTTTAAAGTACTCTTTGTCTCTTATCGGCCAACATTTTGATAAGAACATCACGACCTTACTTGATCATGTGCTTTTGTCATCTTGTTTTCAGTTTAATGGTGAATTTTATTAGCAGATTGATGGAGTCTCTTTGGGAGGCTTTCTCTCCTCACTGGTGGCTAATTTATTCATGGAAGACTTCGAGCGCAAGCCTCTGGACTTAGCAAGTTTTAAACCACTGGTATTCGGATTACGTGGGCGACACATTTGCAGTGTGGCCGCACGAGATGGATTAATTACATCGATTTATTGAGCATTTGAGTTCTACCCATGCTAGTATTAAATTTACTATGGATATAGAAAAAGATGGCAGCCTCCCTTATTTGGATGTTGTCGTTCGCCCTAAAGTTGATGGCACATTAGGTCATGCCGTATACCGTAAACCAAAACATACAAATCAATAACTACACGCTAGTAGATGCCATCGCCCTTCACAGGCCACAGGTGTCCTTAAGACCTTACTGCATAGGGCGTATTGTATATTCGATAAAGATAATTTGCAAGAAGAGCTTACATACCTAAAGAGCTTATTTAAAGCGAATGGATTTTCTCCGCAACAGATTCGTAGAGCATTCAATGCAAACCCTAGAATGCAGGTGTGTGATGGGAAAGAAGATAGTAATTCCTTCAAATCAAGTATCGTTTTGCCTTATTTCGGTGCTCTCTCCTCGAAGATAGGCTATTTTCTTGAGAAACACAGGTTAACTTTTTCTTCCCGCCTCTCACGAAGATTGCAGCTTTACTCGGTGTTGATAAGTTAATAATTTAATAAACAGAGATAGTGGTTTCTGTTTGGACAAAGCATGGAACCCTGCTCTTGGGGTAATTAAACTGCAGAGAAGTCGTCATGGTTTCACCTCCGCCGAACATTGATCGATAATCGAATCGAATGTCTGTACGCTGTCGCCACAGGTGGATCTTGTATGAATGTATCTAAATGCCGCTGACCAGCGTCTGTGACCCGCATACGCAACACCGCCGCGGTGGAGCATATAAGGCCGCACATTGTCGTCAGTCTTTCCGCCCGCTCTGTGGACGGCCGGACGATACTCAACCGAAGTAACGCCGGAAGAAATCTTATTTCCGCGCCTGAATGTCCGAAATTTAGAGGGCTAACATAAAAACTGTTTTGTGTGATGATTTCGTTTAACTGTTTTCTGTGCCCCAATTACTTAGTCTTTCAAGAACTTTACTAAAATCCCCGTCTAATTTAGCGCTTGTGCTGGCAGATACTGTACTTTGGAGATCATCTGCGTAGGCTATGTACCCTCTAGTGTGTGCTGTACTCTGAAGCCGGTTTAGTAATGACTCTCTGCCAACGTTCCAGAATTCTGGACCCAAAGAGGGTCCTTCAGGTCCAATCATTGTGCATAATACGTACTTGTCGTCTGAGGTGTTCACAACATGTACTGGTTGATTTACCGACCATGGGTGGTTTTCATTTCCAGGAACCATGCTGCAGGGATTCTCGCCTATTACATTTCTGTGATCCCTCAGGCGGCAGCACAGAATCTCTCCTTGTATTTTGGCTAGAACATAACATGTTCTCCCCCTCACCATTACTTCTGTTGCGAGGCGGAGCTGAAACTACTCTGTTTCCCTGGTTACAATTTCACCCTCTACTGTTTTCGTGCCGTATTATACGCTGCATTACTTCATCCCCTCTAGTTATAACGCATTGCCTCTCGACGCGTATGAGATTTCCACGCTTCCTTCCACATTTCTCGCGGCGATCTTCGTAACTCGCTTCGAATACCAGTTGTCTCGTCCCCTGTTCATGCGTACGAAAGCAAGCTCCGAAGCTGCTTTATGTTTTGTGACCTGTACCGCTACTTTGGGAATCTATCCTCGCACACTTGCCTCGTTCCTCTCGCTGTCCGTCATTCAACTTTTCTGTGGGAGAACCTTGTCGCGCCGCTGAGACTGTGACCGTTCACAACCTGTTTTTGTGATTTCGCTAGTTCAGGCCCCTGTTCTTCTCATTAATATCGAGACCCTGTTATGCTCTCTTTTCAACATCATCATCATCTTCTTCTTCTTCTTCTTAGCGTAGTCCAATTGGAGTGTGGTCTGCTTTTTTGGTTAATGTACACCTTTTCTTACGTTCTAACACTACCTGTGGGTTTATATTCCTTGATTTTAGATATAAATTTATAGTACCTATCCAATGCGGTTAAGGTCGTCCGCGTTGTCTGTGGCCTTCAAGAGTGAGACGATAGGCTAAGCTGATGACTACAGTAGGTGTTATATGATGTGTCCATACAACTGAACGCTCCATTTGTGGATCTTTTCGGAGATAGGAGCCACTCCAGTTAGTTGTCAAAACGTTGTCTTGTTACTGTGGTCCAGTAGGGAAATGGCTAATGGTCTTCTCAGCATCCGAATTTTCATAACATGAGTGAAACTTCAGCACTCCTTGATGTGCGACAACGTTCAGTACCACATAATGCAACTGTCTTCACCGTTTTGCTTTATATCTTTTATTTTAGGCGGATGGGCATCTTGCTCTCACAAAGAATACCAGTGATGTGTCTGAATCGATCCAGATCACTGTGGTTCCTGGTCGCTCATCCTCTTACCTGTAGTCGAGGACCTAAATATAGAAATGTGTCCATCTTGCTAAGTGTTTCAATAGCCTTCCTTGTATCCACCACATGCATCACATCTTCAGCATATTGCATTGTCCACCATAATATTTTCTATAAGGGACTTGTTATAGTAAACGTTACAGTAAAAAAGAGCAAGTATGTAGCTGAATTATTTTATTAACTGTATCGCAGGTGATCACTAAATTCACAAAGGGGATATTGGCAATAGGTATACTGCAGATAGGGTCATATAACACATGCTCCAAAAACACTCACGAAACGTAAATAAATGACTGAAGGAGCGTTAATGAGTAGCCATAAAATTTAACTGATACACTGTGTTAACTCTTTCGAAGGCACGTTTTTTGTTGAAACTCAGCGAACATAATATTTTGCTAGCCTATTAGATATGTAAACAACTTACCGTATTTATTTTTTAATAACTTTATTTTTCAGATATAGGACCGAAGACTATGTTGGTACATATATCACACGCCATCTTTGTGAGGTATTTATATTGGTTGTAAATGGATTTCCCACTTCCCTTTTGAGTGCTGTTATAAGATGCCACTACACGTATATAAAATATTGAATAGTGTTTTCTGTTTGTTTTTATTTTATATTTTCTTTTATTTTATTTTGAAAATATTTGTGACCGATATTAATTTTTACTTACCACAGTGTGAAAACAATCCTTCAATCTTTGTCACTGAATAAAGCTACAAGTTGATACAGGATACAATAATGTATATTGCAGGATGGAAGCAATGTGTTCTGACAACGGTAATAATCGAATGACATACAGAAACTAATTGTTGTAGCAGTTTTCGTACACCTTGTGCAGTGTACTACCACAACATCTCTGGCATACACAGAGGTGGTAAGAACTGTTCCCAAAAGTTTTTGGATATCCCTTGGTTGGTGCTAAGTATGCTACCCAAGGACCACAAATGACAGTTTACTTTTGCGGGAAGTATACTTTCCAAGCTGCTTCCAGAAACTACATCAGTGGTAGCCAGAGTTCCCAACAACCATTAATGTACCGCTTTTTGTTGGGATACACACTTCTCGGAGTCCTGAAGGCTGTATCTCACAACAAACTAAAACTACAGCTGGTGCACCGGACTGCCACTAAATGCCAGGATGGTACAGAAGTGGTAATACATCTTCCCTTAATCACTGTAAATACATACTACAGTGGGAAGTACACCCTGGAAGGGTTAAAATAATCAAACAATAGATATACATCAGATAGGCTCTACACTAAGTGTGAACCTGTAACGAATTTTTAGAAATCACAAAAAGATAAGGTTCCTATACACATACTGAAGCAGTGCATTAAGTAACTTGAAATGCAAGGGAGAATGATGAAATGGAGTGCATAAAACATTAGACAGAACAAGTAAAATACTTTCCTGTAGTGGTGTTGCAACACGCGAAAAATAAGCGATCTCTGAGGCTCTGCCATACCCTTTCACTGAACGCTAGACCGTGCCGGAACTAATCATCATTGCACGACAGAAAACGATTACAGTTTAAACATGTAAACGTCACAATATGTAAATATCCAACACATTGTGCATTACTATGCACTGCAAACAACTGTAACGGTCTCACCAAATCACTAACTGCAATATCATGCTATGATCAGTTTTAGACCTCATAACCACCACCTTCAGGACATAAGTACGAATTAAATTAAATTGGCTAAATTACACAAGTGACCTGCCTAACATATGTCTGGCTGTAGCTGCAGGTGAATCACTGAACTACACCAGTGTTTCGCAAATATATTGCTCAAAGGGCTCCGTGACCTATCGTTACCAACTATAAAACATCTTTTTGAAATGCATGCAATATTTATTTCACTATCTAATGAAGAAAACACTGTCAAGAAATAAAAGCACTATTTAAAGTACAACTTCCATACACTTCTCCTTAGATATAGGAGCAATTCTGTAATGTGCTCTGGAAAAAACTCATTTCAGGATGTTATAAACTGATGCAAAACAAAACAAAAATATCCTTTATATTCACATAAAGAAAGAAACCCACTTAGCAATGAATATTAAGTTTGTGTGATAATACTGAAGCTAGGTTTGATTAATGGCGAAGACTACATGCTTGACATTATATGAATCTAATTCATGTGTACCAATTTTTTAGTTCCACAACAACAATAAAGTCACTTTTACAATATTGCAAAACAAACAGTTATTCGAAGATAAATATCTAGATAGATTTTATTTAATTGTTACATATAGAACTGTTAAAAGGTGCAGTATCAGAACGCTGGCAGTAAAGTTTTCGTTAAAAGACCGATTAACCCCAGTAGTGTTAAGACATTTTACATAATGTGCAATAAGGGGGGCGGGGGCGACATTGAGCCCATCCTAATTTTTTTTTAATTTGTTAATTGCTGTTGAACGATATTAAGAACATGCTTTTCAAAGGGCAACTGATATGCGATCAGGGTCCGGAAATTGAAAATACCTTTAGCACAGTCTTAGCAATAACAACACACTTTCAATAAGGTGTACTGCCGGTTTTATGAACAGCACAAAGAATATGAAAAAGCCAACTTGGATCATTGTTTTTGACGTTTTCTCTCAATATACTTTTTAAAGAGATACTGATATTTAAACAAGGCCCTCAACTTGGAAATACTGAAAACGACCGTCTTTGTAGAAAGTGACATCTACTACTGACAATTAAATTTTTCTGTTGGGATGAAATGAAAAATTTAAAACATCATAGGTGTATGAGAAAAGTAATGTGACTGACTTTTTAACTATCAAAGTTGTTTTTTTTTCGAACAACAGTGTTGGTCCCCACACAGTAGTTTCTTTCGAAAACTTTACGTCGGTATAATCGTTGTTCCCAGGCTTGGCAGCAGCGCCGAAAGGCTTTAAGTCCTAGGGCCCTCAATATGTCAGTCACACCCTTTCGAATGTTTCCAGAGTCCCAAAACGACTTCCTTTTAAGAAATTTTTAGATTCACTAACAGAAAATGCATGACAAAGACTCAGATCAGGTGGATAGGTTGCCCGTGGGACAACAGGAATACCTTTTGTGGTGAAAAGATACATGATGGAAATGGCTGTGTTAAATGGGACGCTACCATGATTCAGCGTCCATTTGTCTGCATGTCCAGTCGGTCTCACTCAATTTAATCTTTTCCTGAACGTTGAAGGACATCCTTGTATAACACAAGGCTGAAAGTTTGTCCTGAAGTAACAAATTCATTGTGCATCATATTCCTACAGTCAAAGAAAGTAAATACGAGCTGTTTTGATCTTTGATTTGCTCATTCGAGACTCTTTTAGTGGAGGAAATGTCTCAGTATACCACTCCTCACTTTGCCCCTTGTTCCCTGGACCATACTCAATAATCTTGGATTCATCACCGATGATCACACTACCGAAACAGTCGCAGTTAATGGCGGTCTTCTCAAGAAGACCAACAAACGTGTTCCACCAATTGTTGTTCTGCTCAATTGTGAGGTTTCTCAGCACGATTTTGGCACAAACCTTCCACATGTGGAAATCTTCAGTCAGATCTTTGACTTAAGGTGAAAGTGGTCAAGTTTGACAGGTCACCCATTATCTTTATTGTTAAATGTCCGTCTGCTCTCGAAAGACCATGCACACGTTCGACTTTCTCGTCGCTTTTTGATTTTGAAGGTCTCCCTGAGCGAGATTGGTCTTCACCCTGCTATCAGCCTTCCAAAAATGATTTGTGCCAGCGAAACATTTGTGCTCTTGACAAGGAATGTTTCCAATAGTCCTGTTTCAACTTTTCAAAGGTCACACTCATTTATTACCCAAGTTTAACAATAAAAGTGACTGCATAACGTCGTTCTTTATTCAACTGTTCCATTACCGTAAACACGCAACGAAAACTCAAGTTCAGTGACGGGGGTTCTCAAAAATCACGTGATTGATGTTTTTTTTCTTTTCTTTTTTGTTTTTTTTCTTTTGGTCATCAGTCTACTGACTGGTTTGATGCGGCCCGCCACGAATTCCTTTCCTGTGCTAACCTCTACATCTCAGAGTAGCACTTGCAACCTACTTCCTCGATTATTTGCTTGACGTATTCCAGTCTCTGTCTTCCTCTACAGTTTTTGCCCTCTACAGCTCCCTCTAGTACCATGGAAGTCATTCCCTCATGTTTTAGCAGATGTCCTATCATCCTATCCCTTCTCCTTATCAATGTTTTCCACATATTTCTTTCCTCTCCGATTCTGCATAGAACCTCCTCATTCCTTACCTTATCAGTCCACCTTATTTTCAACATTCGTCTATAGCACCACATCTCAAATGCTTCGATTCTCTTCTGTTCCGGTTTTCTCACAGTCCATGTTTCACTACCATACAATGCTGTACTCCAGACGTACATCCTCAGAAATTTCTTCCTCAAATTAAGGCCGGTATTTGATATTAGTAGACTTCTCTTGGCCAGAAATGCCTTTTTTGCCATAGCAATTCTGCTTTTGATGTCCTCCTTGCTCCGTCCATCATTGGTTATTTTACTGCCTAGGTAGCAGAATTCCTTAACTTCATTCACTTCGTGACCATCAATTCTGATGTTAAGTTTCTCGCTGTTCTCATTTCTACTACTTCTCATTGCCTTCGTCTTTCTCCGATTTACTCTCAAACCATACTGTGTACTCATTAGACTGTTCATTCCGTTCAGCAGATCATTTAATTCTTCTTCATTTTCACTCAGGATAGCAATGTCATCAGCGAATCGTATCATTGATATCCTTTCACTTTGTATTTTAATTCCACTCCTGAACCTTTCTTTTATTTCCAATATTGCTTCCTCGATGTACAGATTGAAGAGTAGGTGCGAAAGGCTACAGCCTTGTCTTACACCCTTCGTAATACGAGCACTTCGTTCTTGATCGTCCACTCTTATTATTCCCTCTTGGTTGTTGTACATATTGTATATGACCCGTCTCTCCCTATAGCTTACCCCTACTTTTTTCAGAAACTCGAAAAGCTTGCACCATTTTATATTGTCGAACGTTTTTTCCAGGTCGACAAATCCTATGAAAGTGTCTTGATTTTTCTTTAGCCTTGCTTCCATTATTAGCCGTAACGTCAGAATTGCCTCTCTCGTCCCTTTACTTTTCCTAAAGCCAAACTGATCGTCACGTAGCGCATTCTCAATTTTCTTTTCCATTCTTTTGTATATTATTCTTGTAAGCAGCTTCGATGCATGACCTGTTAAGCTGATTGTGCGATAATTCTCGCATTTGTCAGCTCTTGCCGTCTTCGGAATTATGTGGATGATGCTTTTCCGAAAGTCAGATGGTATGTCGCCAGACTCATATATTCTACACACCAACGTGAATAGTCGTTTTGTTGCCACTTCCCCCAATGATTTTAGAAATTCTGATGGAATGTTATCTATCCTTTCTGCCTTATTTGACCGTAAGTCCTCCAAAGCTCATTTAAATTCCGATTCTAATACTGGATCCCCTATCTCTTCTAAATTGACTCCTGTTTCTTCTTCTATCACATCAGACAAATCTTCAGCCTTATAGAGGCTTTCAATGTATTCTTTCCACCTATCTGCTCTCTCCTCTGCATTTAACAGTGGAATTCCCGTTGTACTCTTAATGTTACCACCGTTGCTTTTAATGTCACCAAAGGTTGTTTTGACTTTCCTGTATGCTGAATCTGTCCTTCCGACAATCATATCTTTTTCGATGTCTTCACATTTTTCCTGCAGCCATTTCGTCATAGCTTCCCTGCACTTCCTATTTATTTCATTCCTCAGCGACTTGTATTTCTGTATTCCTGATTTTCCCGGAACATCTTTGTACTTCCTCCTTTCATCAATCAACTGAAGTATATTTTCTGTTACCCATGGTTTCTTCGCAGCTACCTTCTTTGTACCTATGTTTTCCTTTTTAGAGATGTCCATTCCTCTTCAACTGTACTTCCTACTGCGCTATTCCTTATTGCTGTATCTATAGCGTTAGAGAACTTCAAACGTATCTCGTCATTCCTTAGTACTTCCGTATCCCACTTCTTTGCGTATTGATTCTTCCTGACTAATGTCTTGAACTTCAGCCTACTCTTCATCACTACTATATTGTGATCTGAGTCTATATCTGCTCATGGGAACGATTTACAGTCCAGTATCTGACTTCGGAATACCTCCTCCTCTTGTGATTCTTGAACAGGGTATTCGCTATTACTAGCTGAAACTAGTTACAGAACTCAATTAGTCTTTCTCCTCTTTCATTCCTTGTCCCAAGCCCATATTCTCCTGCAACCTTTTCTTCTACTCCTTCCCCCACCACTGCATTCCAGTCGCCCATGACTATTAGATTTTCGTCCCCGTTTACATACTGCATTACCCTTTCAATATCCTCATACACTTTCTCTATCTGTTCATCTTCAGCTTGCGACGTCGGCATGTATACCTGAACTATCGTTGTCGGTGTTGGTCTGCTGTCGATTCTGATTAGAACAACCCGGTCACTGAACTGTTCACAGTAACACACCCTCTGCCCTATCTTCCTATTCATAACGAATCCAACACCTGTTATACCATTTTCTGCTGCTGTTGATATTACCCGATACTCATCTGACCAGAAATCCTTGTCTTCCTTCCACTTCACTTCACTGGCTCCTACTATATCTAGATTGAGTCTTTTCATTTCCCTATTCAGATTTTCTAGTTTCCCCACCACGTTCAAGCTTCTGACATTCCACACCCCGACTCGTAGAACGTTATCCTTTCGTTGATTTTTCAATCTTTTTCTCATGGTAACCTCCCCCTTGGCAGTCCCCTCCCGGAGATCCGAATGGGGGACTATTCCGGAATCTTTTGCCAATGGAGAGATCATCATGACACTTCTTCAATTACAGGCCACATGTCCTGTGGATACACGTTACGTGTCTTTAATGCAGTGGTTTCCATTGCCTTCTGCATCCTCATGTCGTTGTTCATTGCTGATTCTTCCGCCTTTAGGGGCAATTTCCCACCCCTAGGGCAAGAGAGTGCCCTGAACCTCTATCCGCCCCTCCGCCCTCTTTGACAAGGCCGTTGGCAGAATGAGGCTGACTTCTTATCCCGGAAGTCTTCGGCCGCCAATGCTGATTATTTATCAAAATTTAGGCACTGGTGGGGATCTAACCCGGGACCAAAGACGTTTTGATTACGAATCAAAGACGCTACCTCTAGATCACGGGTACATACATTGATGTAAAGAGCTGAAAGCCCAAACTCTCAGAAAGGGACGATTACGCCAGTGTACACAGCACTGCCAGATGGTTCGCAGTGCTGTCTGCGACATTACTTTTCTCACACCACATTTATATGGAATCTGGTAGAATACTGCCTAAAAACAAAAATATATTTTCCAAAGTGTCAGCGTGCGAACCTTTCAAAGAAACATCATCTATATGGGCTTTTGGAGGCGAAGGACCACTCCTGTACTCTTGATGACTGCACTACACAATACTTTACGCTTTGGTTAGACCAATCACCTGGATCCATTCATGCCCAATCTGCAATCCAATGGACTTGGGCCATTCGAGCAGGACAGTGTGGTACCCAATACGTCCAGAATTGCTACGTAGTGCCTCCAGGCGCACTCTTATGAGTTTAAACACTTCCTTTGGCCACCAGACTCCCCAGGCATGAACATTACTGAACATATCTGGGATGCTTTGCAACGAGCTGTTCAGAAGAGATCTCCACCCTCTCATACAGCCCTGCATAATTTATAGAGTCAATTCCATCGAGCACTACTTCAGACATTAGTCGAATCCATACCACATCGTGTTGCACCACTTCTGCGAGCTAGCGGGGCCCTACGCTATATTCCACAGTTGTACTAGTTTCTTTGGCTCTTCAGCGCATAATCCACTTGTAATTCATTCACTTCAAAATACTTATGAATGGAATCACAGAACACATCACATCAGTTGATCAATAAACATATAATACCAACATGTACATCACCTTCTAAACAATAATTAGTGCTATATGCGAAATGCATGAAGAGATAATCATCACACTATTTACATACTTGTCATGAGGTTTTTCAAATATCACTTTTACTTCTCACATCCCACACTCAGACCACATTTATGGTCTTAATTTCGAGTTTTACCACATTTATTTAATTTTTTATGCCTGTCATTTTTTTATTGATACACAAA
Organism: Schistocerca nitens; assembly: GCF_023898315.1. Taxonomy (NCBI): domain Eukaryota; kingdom Metazoa; phylum Arthropoda; class Insecta; order Orthoptera; family Acrididae; genus Schistocerca; species Schistocerca nitens. The sequence continues at coordinate 192,525,707 of NC_064620.1, read as the reverse complement.
ACTTCTTCCAAATTTCTGTGCTAGACATGTGGCTGGTAGTAAAACCCTTATATCGTCACTAAGTAGGAAAGGAGAGCTAGCAGTACAGTGCAAATTATTCGAAAGCATGCTAACAGCCCGGGAAATCATGTTCTTCATGCAAAAACACACACACAAAAGAACTTTGTGTCCCTGGATGCACTGAAAACATTGAAGAATTATGTCGCAGTACACTAAATAAATTGCCTTTCACTAATTCGCCTACCACTTCAGCACAGATACTCCAACTCCATTTTTCTTGTGAAGTTCAAATACCTCATTGGCAAATGATGTAATATGACTGCGTGAACACCGTACTCAGTCACGACAGGCAACTCTTCCCACATGCTTTAACATACCATCATTATACTTAAAACTCACTACACCACAGCCCAAGGCCAACACTTCTTGGTATGTCAAAATAAATCAGCCCCTAAATTCTTATCACTAACCAAATTACACACAGTTACTAAATTTGGATGAAGCTATTACCTTGACAAAGAAAATCAATACCTACTCGTCTTTTCATCTCTGTTCCTTTTCTGGTAATCGTCCCTTTCACTTGGGTCCACTGTAAAGAAGGAATAGTTCATAAAGCTAAGCCTTCCGATCTGTGAAATGCTGACTCACACAACGCAGACGACTGGCTTCCAACACCTGTAACACAAGTTAATATATATTTGAAACGCCGGACTCCTCAGAGAATTGAGATTTTCCTTACTATCACTTATCAATAGCTAACTCAGGCAAACAAAAGTAAATATATTTAATTTCTCATAGGCATTTTTCATCCTGTTTTCAGCACACAAATCAGCTGCACACATCAGATGTCAATTATGTGGCTATGCGGCGGTGGGCTATGAACTTGAACATTTTTCTGTGAATAAGCTAAGCGTACCTCTACAAAATAGGAACTTCAGTTTGTATCTCGTCAATGTCAGAGACCACAATTCCCTTTTCCACCTTGATTTGACAAAACAGTCTTCTAATCCAATCACTATTACCACTCCTAAAAAAGTTGCTTTTATTGCAATCACATAATTCCTCTGATGCCTCCAGTTTCCGATCACGTACCTATCACAATATGTATCACATTGCCGGTTATCATCATTCTAATTCCTCAGTGGCCTAGGATAACAAAACTTACTGTTGCTTCAACCACAACCATTCTCTTCAGAATTGTCATATTCTAAATCTTGGAGCAAAACCTCAAATCCCAGTAACTACCCTTTCACCTGACCAGGAAGAATATTCTGGCTACACTTGGGAGTAAATTTTACAAGTCAATTATAACCCAATTCATTAGGACTGTAAGTATTGTTAAAAATTTATTTTTCCGCACCATGCATTCAAAGAATAAAGTAGGATTTATAAAATCAGTATTATTAAAATATTTCATAAACAAGTACGCCAAAGATTCTGTCTTGCGCTGCCTCAGAGCAATCTTCTAACAGGAATATCTGATAAAACTCGTCATATGGCTCACAGTTTCTAGTCAATCTCAGTATTCACGTACTAAGATCACCTACCAATCAGCCACATACAAACTGAGTTCCGTGATCGGCTGGCCATGTGGAAGGAAATACAAAGTCAAACTGCTCTAGTTAAGCATGAGGATCAGTATTGTTTCATATAATTATAAAAACTTGAAATTTTAGAACAGGCAAGAAAGGGTTATATTGAAAACCATGCCTCATTTGACAGTTTCCATCATCATGAATAAAATAACCATGGTTGTGAAGAATTATCCTCCTTTCATAATGAGCTACAGGGTCTCATTCATCTTCATGAACAGAATATAAATCTCTATTATCTGGCACATGACCTCTGCTGTAACAATGACCCCGAACTTTTTTCAGTTTTAGAAACTCTCTCATTCAAGTACTGACCTAATTCTTTTTCTCCCGTTACTCTCCATTTGATCTTCTCTGAAACTCCAAACGTCTGGACAGATTCTTGGACAATATGTTGATTCCAAACTAAACTGGCAACCTCACATTAATCATGCCTAAGAAAGATATCAAGGCTGTGCTACCTCATACGGATATTATCTAACACAGTTAGAAATAAATATCTTAGCACAGCTTAATTTGACCTTTCAGCTTCACACACATACGGGCTGTTGTTCTGTGGTCACTCATGTCATGTCAGTGACGTAGTACTGATTCATAAATAGGTGCTACAAATAATTATAAGGTTAGTCGAAGGGAATAATGCAGTCATTTGTTAACTAAGACAAAAATAATGACGATGATAAAACTTTATCTCTTTTCGTCATTGTTATTCGCTGAAAACAACATAGCAGAGTTTGACACCAGAGAGAACATACTCTATCATGATACCATAAACAAAAAGGGTATTGACATTCCTAGATTAGACTCACAAAAACAGGTAACTTTCGCAAAGTACACTGTTTTAACGTTTTGAATAAACTGACATACTCTCCAATCAATACATCTTTCAACAGTTTTAGAAGTAAGTTGTATAACTGTTTAATAAACAAGCCATTCTACAGTTCAAGAGAGTTCTTCGAGTGTATTAGTGTAGAAATTGAGTTTTAGGATTATGATTACAATTCTGTACAACTGGTTAATATAGGATAAATCATTTGTATGTGCAAAGTGAACAGTAATTTTGTAGTGATTACTACCTGATCATGCCATTAATATAAAACACATTTCGCTAAATGTTACCTATGGCTGATGAAGACTATGAATCCGAATAAAGTCTTAACTTTTTCGGAATCATTCAAACAAGAAGATACAGTACCACTTGAACTCTTATCAGCATTAAGAGCTAATTGTGCAACAACAATAGTGTAAGGAACCACCTTTTATTTATCTTCTGTACCTCCTTCTAATTCTTGCTCATTGATTCTGCAATAATATTTCGTTTTTTAAAAATTTGTTTTTCAACCTTATAATAATGTAGCATGAATTGAAATAAATTTTTTAATCTAATTACTTATTAACTGGGTAGAGAAATCAAACATTCTCTCAATCCAGTCTTTCTTTCACGCCGATACTTTGGAACCTGTTAATTTTCCTATAACAGCTACTTCTGTTCACTTACAGGTCACTGCAGGATTACTGCACTCTCTTCTACAGAAACAACTCTGTTATTTTTTCGTACCAGAGAGCCTCTATGTAGCTCTTACCTTAACTGAGTGGTAAGTGCACTAAAACTCCTCGAAATGTCTTCCACAGTGAATTCAAACTTCTGCACTAAATTGTGAATTCGCCTTTGTAATAGAATAGCACTACCTCGTTGTTGACTGGACATAGCCAGCAAGTTATCACTAAAGGTATTGGTACTAGTCTGTAATTTCACTCTAAGTTCCTTTCAACAAGTTCTGGGGCTAACATTCAATTAAGCCCCTTAACATTAGACTCCTACTTGTCTCATAATTCTTGGAATATTTGCATGTTATTCATTTTATAATTGTGTTTTGAAACTGAATTACTTCTCTATTGCTCATTAACAGGAGCTATAGAATCATTTTCCAGAATACCGCAAATAATACTAGATTAATAAATGGTATCAAATTAAACACATCAATGTAAACATTCAAAGTTACATTATCGCTACACAAACATTAATTATTCATTGGAAAACCTGCGTTGATGATCACAGAAGCACAAGCAGCCCTAGCTGACAGCCTCTGTCCCCACTCCACCTCATGCCCACTCCAGACATACAATTTTTAAAAGTCCATATACATACCAATAGTAATTAAACAAATAAATTAAATAAAAATTGTTCTATATCCCATTATAACTGACATTCTCTAACAATACAAAAACAACTCAACACTCATACTTCTTTGCAACCTCACCCTGTTCAAACACATGTGAGTGAAGAGGTGGTACTTTGAAGAAAACTTTAATTTTCAAACACTAATTTATTAAGCAAACTCATGTTACTTTTCCCACTATAATGACATCATTTGTTGTAGAGTACTCGAGATATGACCCTCTCTAATTGGATCTGAACTATTGGCTCCTATGAAGCAAGTAGAAAAACCACAACTCTTATCAATATAGCAAATCCAGCTCTACTGAATAAGCAAAAACATCATGAAACGTAAATCCCAGACAATTGTGTACACGAGTTAACAATAAACATTTTATATGTAACAAGATTAAAGATGTCAAAAACAAAACAAAAAATCTTTGTACTGTATGCTGCAATATACGTCAAGTGGTGAAGGAATGTGCAAATTCAAATCCGATCTTGCAGTGAAACAGTCTTAGCACTGACACAGGTCTGTTGAAGCAGCCATACAAAGCACTCCGTCTAGCCTCAGGGCCACACTTTGTGCTTGAAAACTCAGCCGACCGCGGAATGCACTGACGCCTGTTATCCTGGGTCGCCGTGGCTATAGCCGCGACGCTCGTGGGCCGCCAGCGACAAAGATGAGCGCTGGCTGTCCAGTCCCTCCAGAGTGTGACAGCTAAGCAGCCCCTCGCCCCGCCCTCCACCGTACTCGTTGGCCGAACTCGTGCACTTGGGTGTGGCAGCTGACGGTAGATGTCCTGATGACAACCAGCGATTCCCTAGTCACCCAGCAGAGACAGACGAAAACGGTGCTCAAATGTTCAAATGTGTGTGATATCTTATGGGACTTAACTGCTGAGGTCATCAGTCCCTAAGTTTACACACTACTTAACCTAAATTATACTAAGGACAAACACACACACACCCATGCCCGAGGGAGAACTCGAACCTCCGCTGGGACCAGCCGCACAGTCCACGACAGCAGCGCCTAAGACCGCTCGGCTAATCCCGCGCGGCCGGTGGCCAAAGACGTCTAGGTTTCTAGGAGACGGCGAGTGCGTATCTCTCCCAGTCAGACTGTAGACATCTGGTAGTCCGTCGGCTGAAGTTGCTCAGGGCTTGGAGACTCGATGGGTCCAAGCTCCCCACATCATTGAAACTTCCCGCAAATCCCGCACCCATCTCGCCAAAGACATGGTGAGCCTCGTTGCCAGATTGCCAGCAGATTTCCATCACCAAGGGTGGGTCGTGGTTTCTCTGAATCGCAAATTACATCATTCTCTCCAGTTTAATAAGCAGATAGAATAGAGGCATTACTTCATTCTTTGAGTTCCTACGCTTGATTACTTATAATCTTACAACTACGCGTCCGAAGTAGTACTATTATAGATGGACGAGTATGTTTATTTCATGTTACTTGGGTTTCAGCATTTCCTAGCTCGCTGTGCCCCGAGCACGGGTTCCTACCAGCAGTTAAATTTGCAGCGCGTGAGTTTCTCGGTAGGTACCGAGATGCGGCATTGAGATTCTAGGTGGCTCGCCCGCCCCTAGTGTAGCAACCCTGTCTGGCTGAAATGTTTTGTCGTAATGTCAAAAGTACAGTCCAACGGCTTACTCCATTAGCACATTGGTCAGGCTTGCCTCTACTGCCTAGCCTCGTGTGGGAACAACACGTTTAAGACATTCGCATCTCGCGCACCTAACTTTTTCGTGGTGCAACACATATCCCCTCTTTCGAAGGATTCGTCCCGAATCTTCCAGGACCGAGCCTTCCAGTGCTGAGGTGTCCCACATGGGTCCTTCCTTACCCACTTCCAGCATGAGCTTACTCTCAAAGTGCGTTCTCCAGGAGCTTACTACAATACAATCCTGAATGTAATGTTTATACCACTTAATACAGGACTTCTACTTCCATCAATCGTTCCCACGGCCATGGCCGCTAAACACTCGTCTGCTAACTGGTGTCTCGGCTGATCTGTAGGTTGTGCTCTTGTGCGATTATTTCATAAATAAATTACGCAAATACCTATAAAGACACTAGATATTGGTAGATTAAAGTCATATACGTAATCATGTGTTGACGATTTTCTTGAATGATTTGGATGTGATGTAACATCGGCCCCACGGAAATTTTCCCCCGCAGCGAATCCTTAAATCTGTGTAATGAATGTGTAAGTTCTGGGTTGAGGGTGGCATTAAGGTGCTCTAAATTCTGGAAGTGTAACACCCTTAATGGCCCTTCTGGCCAATGCAGTGAATTCCGCGTTAGTGTAATGACAGTCATACAAGAGAGTGTACACCTAAGAAAGAAACCCTTCCCAAGATGAAAGCCATAGCACCTCACTCTTCATAGAAATCATCGCTTTCTGAAAATGACCAAATGCATCATTTAATTTTGGAGCTTCTCCTAATCTGTTATAGCAGACAACGTTTTTATTAATTTATCTCCCGCATTAACCAAGTTCTGCTCCTAAAAACAACAGGTTGTGGACAGAATATACTAGCTGTGATAAGTGTGCTCTTAATTTACTGTCATTATGATACTTCTTCAGCACCTCCCTAAAAATCGTCACTTCCCTGTGGCTCTGTATATTAATGCGAAACGAAATCTAGCAGTCTCCGAATTTCATTTATCTGATCTGTTGATTTCAATGTCCACTGATGTCTCATAAGGAAGGCATCCGACTGCCTAGAGAAATATATACCTCAAACAAACATTTTAACGACAGCTAAGCATTCTGCTCCGCTCCCGATGATGTATGGCAAACCCAGGACCATTCCCATTAACCAGGATGTCATAACGAAGTCACCAACTGAGGAAAGGAACCATCTATCACCCCTGTCCTCCTTCCGAAACGAGTAACTAACGACAGACAGTAACAATAACAATGACCGTACAGTAATAAAAACACACATGTGGCAACGACATGAAAACAATAAATTCTCTGAAAACAACACAATGCAAAAAATACCCATAACACAAATATCAAGAATAAATCTGACACCAACATAATATTCCAAATAATGTAACAACAATGACGTCAGACCATAGCCATGCCGTGTGCTTTAAGCTGTCTAGACGACTACGTTTCTCCTTTCCACAAGCTTCACCTAATCGTACCGGGTCGGTCACAGCGTCCAAAGTACTCTTAAACTGTTTAACCAGACTGACGTGCAGGATAGACATTGCACGTTTTGGTAGGAAACTGTACCTTTCCGTTAACAGTTGAGCTTATATCCACGGCCTGGTACGGCTCGTGATATTTAGCCAAGAAATTATTTGTCTTTCTCTTTGGTATATAGGAGCTACTAATTAACACACACTGCCCTCTACGATACTGCGGCAACTTCGAAGTGCGCCTATTTCGCTGTTCCTGGCGTTCCAGAGCCTTTGTGTACGAATTTTGTGCGTTCCTTCTCTTATTCATTGGTTCGCTATTCGATAGTAATTTAGGAACCCAAAACGTCAAATTGAGTGGGCATTTTCATCCCGCAGCTCAAATAGTAACATGTTCCCGTATGTACCTTTAAGTTGTTCGCGAAATCTACATATGCAAAATGGTCGTCCCAGTCGTCGTGTGTGGCATTCAAGTAATACCTTAGCAGTTTAGAAATGGTCTTAGGCTCACGCTCCATCCTTGCTTTTAGTTTGTGGGTAGAAAGGGCTCGTTCGTAACTTCCGAATATGCAACACACGCCACAGCTGGTTGTGGGTAAAGAAAGTAAGTACGTACCCTGGCGTATATCTAAGGTATCAGGCACTCCAATCTTCAGTGTCCAATTGTTAATAAATACTGGTGCTCCAGTACTGGCCTTTTGATCGGGAATTGCTATCATTACTAGATACCGTGAGAAACAGTGATGATCTTAAGCACATACGTATTCTTTACAGGTGTTCTGGGTATGGTTAGCAAATGTCTAGAGCAAATATTTAAAATGAGTTCGACGCCTCTGGTAATCTCTGCGAAGGGATTTTCTGGTACAAAGCATCCACTCTCTGAGCACATGGTACACAGTCTTTCACATATTTCACAACGCCACTCTTCCTGTTCCGAACCAAAACCTTTCCGCAATACGCCTATCTTTTGATCATAGATAGCCCAGATCTGAAATAACATGCTCATGAGCCTATTGTAACACTTTCTTTTGGAGTTGTGTACCGAATATCCTCGTGCATAATGAAGTGCCGTTTGAATTAAAAGCCTAACACTCGTTACTATCTGTCTGTGCTTGTTGCTATTCCAATATAATCTTGTCCAGATTACTGAGCTTAGATACTTTGCGACTTAATTTATCTGCATTTGCGTGGACAACCTCGTAATCATAATCACGAACTTGAGAAGCCAGCGTGGCAAACAAGTAGATGAGTCTCTTAGACCAAACAACCATTTCAGTGACTCATGATCAGCCTTAACTTTAGATCTTCTACTAGACGTGAAACACCAGAAATGTATAATATCACATATGACCGTTAACACTTCGGTTATTGAGTGGTTACGCTACGCATTATTTAACTGCCCCAGTCCATCAAGCATTTGACACAAAATACATCCGACTGACTATTACAAGCATCATAAGCGACAATGAACCATTTTATAAAACCTGAAATAACCAATACGATATCAGAACTCATTGCCTCCTACAGTTTCTCCGATACTACCTAACTCTCCTCCTTCCACTGTAGTACTTATTTGTTTCCTTATAATAAATCTGGACTTATCCGAACCATGTAATGCATCACTAATTCAGCTATAGACCTGTTTCACTGCTGACACCATTTGAAATAAATATCCGAGAATTTGATTTATTCTAGAATATTATCTCACCTTAGCAACGAAAATATCCTCAGAAAATCACAGTAAGGAGTTCAAAAGAGGTGCTACATTGAGAAAGTCATTTACATGTTAACTCGCCAAGTTTTACAATGATTAAATTATGATGTAGCATCGGTTGGTATTTCCTGCAACCTGCTTAAGGCCCCTGACCATATGAATCACAATATTCTCCTAGATAAAAGGGATTTTGTGAGACTGATTGTACAGCCAAACAATGAATAATGTCATATCTAACCAAGTAAATGCAGAAGTTCGTACTTAATAATTCGAGAATTATAGTCCATGGACATGGATCCCCAAGGATCAGACTTGGGTCTGTTATTGTTCCCCACATATGTAAACGATCATTGGTCTAATATACAACAAACAGAATTACTTCTGGTTGCAGACAACATCGGTACTGAAATCAGTCCAAGCATACATACAGAAACAGAACATATGGTAAACAATATCTTTAAAAGTGTCATTGACTGGATTTCTGCGAGTGGTCTCGCACTCAATATTAAAAAGACACAAATGTTTTCGAAAGTATCGTTGACTGGTTTTCTGCGAATGGTCTCACCCTCCACTTTAAAAAGACACACCATATTGAGTTCTGCGTATCTAGAGGTACTACACCAATGATAACGGTAACACACAATAAGGAAATAATTAATAGGGTGAAACTTCACAATTTTTATGTGTTAGTACTGATGAGCATTTAAACTGGAAAAAGTACATTTTGGAATCCCTAAAACAACTTGGTTCAGACACTTTTGCAATTAGAAGCATTTAAAATGTCAGGGAGTTGCAAATCAGTAACTTTCTGTATACCCCATACTTCAGTAACATCATATGGGATAATGTTCTGGGGCAATTCACCTACAAAAAAGAAATTCTTCATCGCTCAAAAACGTGCTGTACGAATAACATGTGGTGCTCACCCATGATCATCTTGCAGTCATCTGCTTAAGGAGTTGATCATTCTGAGCATTCCGACAGACAGTAAAGTAAAATTCAAAAACAATCTGAAAACTCTTCCTGTTTACACTTCTATTCTGTAAAAGAATTTCTATTTTAATTGGTAAAAGTTAGCCGAAAGGAATTACTAGCTCACATCTGTAACTTTTATAGTTATAAATGATTACCATGTAGCCATCTTTACAAATTAATTTGCGATGTTTATTTCAAATGACTCATTACGCAACATTACTATTTGTTGTACAAAATGATCCATGAAACATGAATCTAGCTTACTAACTAATGTGTTCAAAGGTTCAGTTACATTCACCAAATCCCTTATGAATTTACTATAGTGGTTCCTCAAAGCGACGAAAAACTGCATCTGCTTGTCAAATGAGCTGACTAAACCTACTAAAAGCATCCTCCAATCGTCTCACTCGCTCTGGTTTAACCGCTGAATACACTATTCAACCATTCAAATAGATCATCTCTGGACCTTAGCCTTTAACCCTATTAAAACTCCCTCCAATAAACGGTGAAAAGTAGCAGGAGCGTTTACCAAACCGCTTACATTGATAATATCGGCATGATGTGGTAAACGCTGTCTTTGGCCTATGCTCAAGTGCTATTTCCAACTGAAGATAAATTTGGAGTTCCACTGCAGTTAAGTAACGACACTCTACACTTATCCAAAATTTCCATAAAATTGGCGATTGGATAAGCATCTACTATCTCAGAAAACATGTATTCCTTGGTTGCATCCAATGATTTCTTAGGGATGTTTACGACATGTGTACTTCAGGGACTGTTACTTCATTCCTGATCCCATCTCGTAGTTTCTGTAACATGAACTCTTCTATTAATGTCTGTAAATGTCTCGTTGTACGAACGATGTGCTGTAAATTGGTGTACTACTCCAAATGTATACAGTTCTGAGTTACTAGAGCCGCTGGCAACACCCCATCTTTAAAAAACAAGTCGATAACTTTCAATAATACTTTTTACACGCTTGTACGATCACTGTCCTACAAGTGACACATCTTCTTTCGTAATGCTTGCTTATGACTGCTATCCAAACCCAACCTATCGATGTGTTCTTCTTCTAGAATTAACCTTTTGAAAGATTAACTCCACCGCTCCCAAAATTACCTACACTAACTGAAACACTTATACTATCCATTAACATTACTCAGTGCGCCACGCTTCTGCAAACAAAACAGTGTGAAATATCCAACTCTTCAGTAGTCGAGAGAGACCAAACCACATACAAGATCCCACAAGACAACTCAGTACCTACTGATACCCACACTGTTTTTACGATACCTGCCGGTATTTTATCCTGATGATCACTCTTTAACGAAATCGACTAGCATCACCTTCACGATACGTGAGGCTTGCGACGTCGCTTCGTTTACAATTGTATTACCAAAGTGAAACAAAATTTCAGTGGGCTCAAGCGAACGTTGCCATAGGTCAATCCTCGCACAATATTTGGCTAGAAAATCTAGTCCTGGGATCACTGAATATCCTTCACCCACATATGGCAAAACTTCCATACGCTCTGTAAACTTAGTTTCCGCAATGGTAAACTCACGAACCCAACGACTCAACACTTCTATGTCAACCCTATGTACTGAGACGTGGGAATTAGGGAAAGCAGGAAAATGTGTGGACAGGTCCTAATCAGTTATCGTTGGTACCACAGAAAACACATACACTTTATTTTTTTAAAAAACAAGACTCTCAACAATCATTTTAAGGATTTTACTACACTGGCGGCTGAAAGTCTTATTAGAAGAATCGCAAGTTATTGTCAGCTGAAGACCACAAGCAATGTTACACATAATCAACGGCTGAAGGCCTGATTTAGAAGGTTCAAAACTATTCGTCGGCTGAAGTCGAGAAGCAATTTAAAAAATTCACCACAGCTGAAGGCCTGAACTACAACTGAGGAAGGCAGTTACACATTAACAAATAGTAACATATTTTCTTCTTAACAATCAAACAGTAACAAGCTATTGTAAAGGCTGAAGGCCTTAGTAAGAAAAAATAGCAAATTATTGATCGGCAGAAACCCAGAAACAATGTTATACACAATCAAAGGCTGAAGGCCTGATTAAGAAGGTTGAAAATTATTCGTGGGCTGAAGGCCACAAGCAATTTCAGAATACACAAGGGCTGAAGGCCTGAATTACAAATAAGGTGGGCAATTACTCTTTAAAAATACTGAAACCGTTTCTAATAATCTTAATAACTTGAATCAGGCTATAATGACAGCTGAAGCCATCACTAAAACAGGATTGAAAATTATTTGTTGGCTGAAGGCCACAAGTAATGTTACAAACAATTAAAGGCTGAAGGCCTGATTAAGAAAGGATTCAAAATTATTGGGGGCAGAAGGCCACAAGCATTTTTCAGAATACTCAATGGCTGAAGGCCTGGATTACAAGTAAGGATGGCAATTGAATGTTAAAATACTATAACCATTCTGAAACAATCTTAACGAACTGTACCATGCTATAGTGACGGCTGCAGGCCTTATTAAGAGAAGATTAAAAATAACTTGTCGGCTGAAGGCCACAAGCAGTGTTACAAACAATTAACGACTGAAGGCCGGAATTACTAGTGGGGAACGCAATAACATGTTAAAACATTAGAGTAAATTTTAGACAATTATGACAACTTGTCCAAATAAGACGGAGTGATCCATAGACAGTGCTCCCTAGATCGACCGGAGGAAGATGACTACAGCTGTGTAAGCGGGGATAACAGGCAACCAACAGTTGTACTCACGTAACAGAACGGCAACTCACACTAGGGGTAGCTTAAGCACTCACCGACCGACTAACCAATCCGCCTAACGTCCGATCACTGGTACGACGATGGAATATTTTTAAACAATGGCGAAGAGATTGACAGTACCACGCCATCAGAAACACGCCCAAGGCCGAAGGAAACACTGGAACCAAGGTATACCTCCCAAAAACGTATTCACAGTACAATTCAACAGGTTGTCGTATTACACGCATTGTCGGACAGCATCAACACGAAAAGGAAGGGTACACTGCCAGGAAAGAACGCTAACCTCCAGGGCAGGTAACTGGAGCGTTAGCGGCCACAAGGCAGAAAATACCGCTGGTTGCACATCACTAATAAGGATAATACTAAACCGAAACTAACATCAAAGAGTAGAAGGCGGCTAGTAGCTTCCGCCAACCTGACAGACTCCATTGGTTGCGGTTGGTCTCACCGACCCTGGGAGCAGCAACACGCAAACAACAGCGAGATCTCAAACAGTGGAGGTTTCAGTACTGGACACAGGTCACTCAACTTCAAATGTCCTGGGTTCGGTCGTCGGCTACAGCCCCTCGGTCTGACAGTGCCTGCACGCCACCATCGGTCCCGGCCCGCCCACACGCTGCGGACCTCCTCGCAGCTCCGTCCGAAGTCGAACTGATGTCCGGTCGCCACCCTTACCAAATCCAGTACGCAGACTGCAATAAAATAACTGCTCATTCAAAACCACAAGATACACACCGCTTCTGGAGAAGAATTCCACCAGCAACTCACAATACTATAACCAGTCACTGTGAAACAACACGGACGAATTATACGTCAGTACAAACACAGAGAATCCAGAAGCGGTCGGAAGACCAAATGCACGTCGTCCGCTGCGATGACCGACAGAACAACCAACCAACGGCCGTCTCCATTCAAGTCAGGCACGGGAAAGGTACCAGTATACATTGTGGATTGACAACTTATTGCCATGAGGTCACTTCGGCGGGCGGACAAACACACACACACATGTGAAAGTGCCACTACTCGAATATCACGGTCCATTCAACTAATACTCGCTGAATCCGATCCTTTACGTGGTCGTGCACTCTCTCGACAACATCCTTCCGTCGGACAGTGCATGTGTGCCGCCAGCGGTTGGGCGAGTATGGGCTGTCCGGACCTCACTACTACTCCGTCCCAACTCCTAGCTCGACACACGACCACCCGGAAATATTAGAGGCTGCTCCAAAGTTGGTACCACAGTACGCGCTATCGATAAGCCCTGCTGCTGCCACTCACGAACAGACAAAGCGAGCAAACGTAGTGGCGCCAGTGAACACACTAAGAAAACGAGACGCCAGTATCGCTATTACAAGATGTCAATCTATGAACGGCATCAACGTGAGCCGCACACTGCTCATGTACCTTATATCGTGGTGGCCCTGTCACCTCCTGTTTACCTGGTCCAGACTGATTACGGACACCTGTGCCCACGTGTCTACCAGGAACCTCTGTTAGACATCGCCCACTAAGCCCACTGAGAAGCTTTCCGTCTGCACACTAACTTCTCCAGTGTTACGACCTATCTGGACTACCTTCTGACAGTCGAACCATTGCGTTTCAGTTTAACACCTGCTGCTCCCAGAGGTGCTTCCTGTTCTTCTCATGTGATATTCAGATGCTTGGTGGCCCACTTCCCCACATGAGTAACATTCTGGTTGCTTAAACCGTTTCTGCATATGGCCCTTTCGTCCACGCCTACAGCATCTCACCTTAGAAGTGAATAAATGGTGACCTCCCTGTTGCTTCAGCAAAATATATTTCCTCCAATTGCGCCATAAAATAGCCCTTGCATCCATGCCCACAGCATCTGACCTCAGAAGTTTGTAGGAAGTACCCCGAGTCTATGAAAAGGAGTAGATGAAAAGGCGTCTGATGAGGAGTCGTACGGGTAATTAGGGAAAGAATCTATCGCGGTAAGAATCAGACATGTATCACCGATTCTCACACTGTCGATGCTTGTCTGTTCCCAAAACTTCACAGGCGACACATATCTGGATGTGTTGCTTGCAGGAGAGACCGGCATATTTGCTTCCCATTGACCCTGCGGTACCATGTAGACTGGACGTCAGTGGCAAGATAAGGATTGCACGCCGATCGCCAGCCGGCATGCCAATGTACGTGGGGATGCTTGCCGTCAATCACATTCGGTGACCTGTGCTGCTGAAGAAAGCCGTAGATCACATTCGTATATGTCAAGCGCGTTGGCAGTATTGCAATATGGACGTTGCTTAGGTCAAGGAAAAAATAGTCGAAGTAAAAGAAATGCGTCAGTACGTCCGAACGGTGGACAGGGGCTGACAGAGAGCCTGGTGCAAAGGCCTCCAGCAGCAGGATGGTAAGGCACGTAGGACAACGGCGCCACAGCAGCATTTTAGAGGTAACGAAAAGTGCAATCACTCTGTCAGGGACACGATACAGTCCTAAATCTGCTCAGCAAAGTGTGACGGTGAGAGTCTAGTACCTTACCTTGAACAGCAATCCGTGGGAAGCATATGAACCCTATGCCGCTAGCAGGTGGCGGTCAATGTATGGCAGCACAGGAATTATCTGATCCACGTGGGCGATACTTTAAGCCAAATATACATTTACGTTTTGTGTCCGTAGCAGAAGATCGAGGACTCTTAGTAAACAGTAGTCGCTGGTACATGAGGGCAACCGCTTGCTATAGATCTTCTGCCAAGTCGAGTCCTACGCATCTGATAGTAGCAGCTACATGCAATGGAGCGGCGCTTTCTGAAGGAAGTCCTGCACTTATAGCAGAAGATGCGTCATAGATGGTAACCCATGCCAGTGACGCCCGAACACAGCACTGCTACGAAGAACGATGACGAGGTCGTCCCATAAGCAGTGCACCTGAATACACGGTCGCTGAGAGACGTCCGAACAGGCATTGATGGAGCGACTGTCTCATGGTGAAAAAATACAACAGTGCAGGGAGCAGGCAGCCTTGATGCATCAAATGACAGATCAAGATGGGAGGAGTGAAACAGACATTGGCTAGTACATGGGACATGGCTCCACGAAGGAGATTCATTACTACGTCGATTATCAGGGTATCCCATTTGCAGAGCACCCCTTCCAGATCAAACGTCTGGCTGAAGACAAGCACTACCGAAATCCCAGACACAGTCGTCTTCAGTCTGCTACCTCGGAGTGTAGCGGCAGTGGGGAGTCTGGTGCGTCGCATGGTACACCCCAGGTGTTACATGCTTCACCCACTGTCCCTGCTGTCGGGACATCTTCGCGGGTACCGGGCGCGGTTGGGCCACCCTCTCCCCAAGGGGAGTGGCGAGTTCAGCGGCGTTCGCGGCGCATGAGGCGGAGGGTCAATGTGGAGGCCGGCCGTGTGGCATCGCCCGCTCTGCCTGTGAGTGGACATGTGGCCGCTCCTTCAGCAAGGTCCGAGCAGGAACACGGGTGGAGGGGTTTATTAGTTATTGGGAGCTCTAACGTTAGGCGGGTGATGGAGCCCTTTAGGGAAATAGCAGGAAGGTCGGGGAAGAAGGCCAGTGTTCACTCTGTCTGCTGCCGGGGGGTCTCATCCGAGATGTAGAGGAGGCCCTGCCGGCGGCGATAGAGACCACTGGGTGCACCCGACTGCAAATTGTTGCTCATGTCGGCACCAACGACTCCTGCCGTCTGGGTTCAGAGGTCATCCACAGTTCGTACAGGCGGTTGGCGGAATTGGTGAAGGCGGAAAGCCTCGCTCGCGTGGTGGAATCTGAGCTAACTATTTATAATATCGTTCCCAGAACCGATCGCGGTCCTCTGGTTTGGAGCCGAGTAGAAGGCTTAAACCAGAGGCTGAGACGATTCTGCGGAGATCTGGGGTGCAAATTTCTCGACCTCCGCTATCGGGTGGAGAAATGTAGGGTCCCCCTGAATAGGTCAGGCGTGCACTACACGCCGGAAGCGGCTATAAGACTAGCGGAGTACATGTGGAGTGCACATGTGGGTTTTTTATGTTAGAGAATTCCCTCCCTAGGCCCGACAAGACGCCTCCTGAGACGCGGCAAGGTAGGAGTAAGCCAAATGCAACAGGGAATAACAATATTAATGTGTTAATAATAAACTGCAGGAGCGTCTATAGAAAGGTACCAGAACTGCTCTCGTTAATAAACGGTCACAATTCCCATATGGTACTTTCTTTTTTTAAAAAAAAATCTCATTCTGTTCGCTTTTGTTCGTTGCGTTTGTTCAGGGCGGACGTCGTAAGACATCAGTTTAAGTTCGTTGATGATCGATTAACTCAGTTTTTTTACTACAGAGGGCAGCTAACCCTCTGACCGAACACGCTGAGCTACCGTGCCGGCAGTTTTCTTCATTCTATTCGTTGTTGATCGTTGTGTTTGGTCGTTGCGGACGTCGCAAGACATCCTGTTCAAGTTCGGTGGTTGATCCTTCCACTCTGTTTTTTATTACAGAGGCCAATCGGTTCTCTGGCCGAACACGCTGAGCTACCGTGCCGGCGTACTAGGGACAGAAAGTTGGCTGAAACCAGACGTCAACAGTAAAGAAATCCTAAACTCATATTGGAATGTATACCGCAGGGACAGGTCGGACAGTGAAGGGGGAGGCGTGTTTATAGCGATAAGAAGTGCAATAGTATCGAAGAAAATTGACGGAGATCCAAAATGTGTAATAATTTGGGTGAAGGTCACGGTTAAAGCAGGTTGAGACATGGTAATTGGATGTCTCTATAAGCCCCCTGGCTCAGCAGCTGTTGTGGCTGAGCACCTGAAGGATAATTTGGAAAATATTTCGAGTAGATTTCCCCACCATGTTGTAGTTCTGAGTGGAGATTTTAATTTGCCGGATATAGACTGGGAGACTCAAACGTTCATAACGGGTGGCAGGGACAAAGATTCCAGTGAAATTTTTTTAAGTGCTTTATCTGAAAACTACCTTGAGCAGTTAAACAGAGAACCGACTAGTGGCGATAACATATTAGACCTTCTGGTGACAAACAGATCCGAACTATTTGAAACAGTTAACGCAGAACAGGGAATCAGCGATCATAAAGCGGTTACCGCATCGATGATTTCAGCCGTAAATAGAAATATTAAAAAAGATAGGAAGATTTTTCTGTTTAGCAAAAGTGACAAAAGGCAGGTTACAGAGTACCTGACGGCTCAACACAAAAGTTTTGTCTCAAGTACAGATAGTGTTGAGGATCAGTGGACAAATTTGAAGACCATCGTACAATATGCGTTAGATAAGTATGTGCCAAGCAAGATCGTAAGAGATGGAAAAGAGCCACCGTGGTACAACAACCGAGTTAGAAAAATGCTGCGGAAACAAAGGGAACTCACAGCAAACATAAACATAGCCAAAGCCTTGCAGACAAACAAAAATTACGCGAAGCGAAATGTAGTGTGAGGTGGGCTATGCGAGAGGCGTTCAATGAATTCGAAAGTAAAGTTCTATGTACTGACTTGGCAGAAAATCCTAAGAAATTTTGGTCTTTTGTCAAAGCGGTAGGTGGATCCAAATAAAATATCCAGACACTCTGTAACCAAAATGGTACTGAAACAGATGATGACAGAATAAAGACCGAAATACTAAATGTCTTCTTCCAAACCTGTTTCACAGAGGAAGACTGCACTGTAGTTCCTTCTCTAGATTGTCGCACAGATGACAAAAGGTAGATATCGAAATAGACAACAGAGGGATAGAGAAACAATTAAAATCGCTCAAAAGAGGGAAGGCCGCTGGACCTGATGGGATACCAGTTCGAATTTACACAGAGTACGCGAAGGAACTTGCCCCCCTTCTTGCAGCGGTGTACCGTAGGTCTCTAGAAGAGCGTAGCGTTCCAAAGGATTGGAAAAGGGCACAGGTCATCCCCGGTTTCAAGAAGGGACGTCGAAAAGATGTGCGGAACTATAGACCTATATCTCTAACGTCTATCGGTTGTAGAATTTTGGAACACGTATTATGTTCGAGTATAATGAGTTTTCTGGAGACTAGAAATCTACTCTGTAGGAATCAGCATGGGTTTCGAAAAAGACGATCGTGTGAAACCCTGCTCGCGCTATTCGACCACGAGACTCAGAGGGCCATAGACACGGGTTCATAGGTAGATGCCGTGTTTCTTGACTTCCGCAAGGCGTTCGACACAGTTCCCCACAGTCGTTTAATGAACAAAGTAAGAGCATGTGGACTATCAGATCAATTGTGTGATTGGATTGAAGAGTTACTAGATAACAGAACGCAGCATGTCATTCTCAATGGAGAGAAATCTTCCGAGGTAAGAGTGATTTCAGGTGTGCCGTAGAGGAGTGTCGTGGGACCGTTCTATTCACAATATACATAAATGACCTTGTGGATGACATCGGAAGTTCACTGAGGCTTTTTGCGGATGATGCTGTGGTATATCGAGAGGTTGTAACAATGGAAAATTGTACTGAAATGCAGGAGGCTCTGCAGCGAATTGACGCATGGTGCAGGGAATGGCAATTGAATCTCAATGTAGACAAGTGTAATGTGCTGCTAATACATAGAAAGAAAGATCCCTTATCATTTAGCTACAATATAGCAGGTCAGCAACCGGAAGCAGTTAATTCCATACATTATCTGGGAGTACGCATTAGGAGTGATTTAAAATGGAATGATCATATAAAGTTGATCGTCAGTAAAGCAGACGCCAGACGAGATTCATTGGAAGAATCCTAAGGAAATGCAATCCGAAAACAAAGGAGGTAGTTTACAGTACGCTTGTTCGCCCACTGCTTGAATACTGCTCAGCAGTGGGGGATCCGTACGAGATAGGGTTGATAGAAGAGATAGAGAAGATCCAGCGGAGAGCAGCGCGTTTCCCTACAGGATCATTTAGTAATCGCGAAAGCGTTACGGAGATGACAGATAAAATCCAGTGGAAAACTTTGCAGGAGAGACGCTCAGTAGCTCGGAACGGGCTTTTGTTGAAGTTTCGAGAACATACCTTCACCGAGGAGTCAAGCACTTTATTTCTCCCTCCTACGTATATTTCGCGAAGAGACCATGAGGATAAAATCAGAGAGATTAGAGCCCACGCAGAGGCATACCGACAATCCTTCTTTCCACGAACAATACGAGACTGGAATAGAAGGGAGAACCGATAGAGGTACTCAAGGTACCCTCCGCCAAACACCGTCAGGTGGCTAGCGGAGTATGGATGTAGATGTAGATGTAGATGTAGATGTAGATGTAGAGTAACACTGTGGTTACTTACACCGTTTCTGCATATGGTCCTTGCGCCCACTCCCACGGCATCTGACCTCAGAAGCGAATAAATGGTGATCTCCCTGTTGCTTCAGCAAAATATATTTCCTCCAATTGCGCCATAAATCTAAGAGCTGCCGCCTCCTGCAGTAACACTTTGTTCGCCTCCGAATTGTGGATACGCACTTAGGTCTGAGCTACGACTTTGCCAGACCTGTCAGAAAGTGCTTCCACTGACTCACTGCAGTTCAGAGTCAGAGTACAGAGTTCTCGCAAAAAGATTTGTATGGTATTTTGCTTTTGGTAACGCTGAATTAGCCCAGCAGCCAACTGCTGAATCGACTGTGCTTTACTTAGGTTCTTGAAATGTTGCTCTTTGAGTAATTAATAAAATATACCACAAACGTTTAATTAACGTTTAATTAATGCTAAAACATTATTAATTAAATTAATTTCAGTCTAGAATTCTTAAAGAAAATATCAGAAAATAACTTACTCAGTAGACAGTAAGCTCATTTGTTCAAATTAACCCTCTCACCTCCAAGAAATCGTAACATAATATTTAATTATTAGTAATATTATAGTCTCATGATGTACTGCATATGTCAAGAACTCTCCTGTTAAACAAAACTATAGTCACACTTCGTATGACCAACCGCTCATTAGTGGTAGCTGTAACATTATTAATGAAAACCGACAGACCTTTCGTTGCTCAGGTGTCTCCACACTACGGCCCGCGGGCCACCCGTTGCCGCGAACACCATCAATCTGGCCCGCGGTAACGGGACGCACGTCTATGGAACAAATATCTCCAGTCAACTTTCTTCTAAAACAGGATATACTGTAGCACAAATAAAAAAATACTATACTGTATTATAAAATGGTTTCAGTATTTATTTTATTCGGAATGGAAAGCATTGACTTAACCTACGTGGATTCCTACTGAAAACAAGTGTTTCTCTTACGAGGTTTAATTACGAGTAAAATTCAGGAACGATACCTGCTCATTAAGTGAAGTAACACTGTACAGTGCAAAATTTACAGTGTGAATAAATCACACAAATTACATACGATAATCAGTTCTTTTAATTTATCACCAATTAAGACCAACATTTACTGACGTATATAAAGGAACTGATTGCGTAAACTGTAATTACTTATATGATATCTCTTGAAAATTTGCCATAACTAAGTGACATACGTAAGCAATTCACATAATGAGATTAAGTATTGTAATTATAATTAATGAGATTTACGTAGTTGCAACTTCCCTCTTGCAACTGTTTGCAGTTGGGGGTCTCTCTAGGGGAAATTATCAGCAACGCCTTCAGATGCTCATCGGCTTGTTCCGATCTTTAATATTATTGTATAGTTCATTTTTTTCACAAAGATAAATAGAGCCAAATGTGGAAAAAAGTCACAAGCAAACACATGCAACTGGTGAAATTGTGTGAATGGAGACATAAAATGCCAGCAATGACGAATACAATCATTTATCTCTACAAAAATCGCTACATTGCAAATCAACCATTTCCATTTGCAATTCTGACGCAAGAGTTTCTATATCGGCATTGAAAGGGTTTTGAATAATTTTAATATAGTTTGTACCAAATCTGAATCACGAGACAACAAATTTATTTTTCAAGCATTTTAAGTTTCAGTTGCAAAAGCAACCGGCAATGGAGTCTCTGACTGCTTACTGAATTTTGGCATGTATTAAAATACATGAAACACTTTTTGTTGAATTGAGACTGAAACAATATATTTACTGTTGAAATGATTTAATATGAGTGTGCAAATCAGGCAGTAGTTAGTTTTCGCCTTGTAACTTCAAATTACAATTGTTCACATGTTCAGTTAAATCTGTACAAAATGATAACTTCCATAGCTACTCAGCGTTTTGTGCCAGCAGACATCGATTCCTTTCATTCAGAAAATTTCAGTTCTCGCTAGGCGCCACAAAACCGAGTCAGAGCTTTTCCACAGCTAAGCCAGCGCACTGGTGCATAATATCGTAAATCATTTTCTTCAATCTCTTCAGTAAACTCGCGGAGGTGACGAAGACTGAGAGTATGTGGTCTTTTATACAGCTGACATGAGTGTCTTTAAGACTTCTGATAAATACTAGCATTTTCCACACAGGAACTGTTGATGAATGATGGAATGTGTGATTAATGGTTTTGATCCACCGACATTTTCTATCGCCTTTGACACGACAGCAATGACACTTGTGTTTTCACCACAAATGTTTTTGCCACCATCAGTTTTGACACACCTTAAGTTTTTCCGTTGAAGACTGTTATTCTCAACAGCATTTTCTACGCCTTTAAAAAGTTCTTCTCTCGTGGCAATGCCGTGAATGCTATGAACGTCAAGAAACTGTTCATAAACTTCATAATTTTTGTTCATCCATTCAATAAGAATTAACACCTGTGCACCGTCCGTAACAGACGTTGACTTATTTAGAACAAAAGACAACCACGCTAAGTGTTGAGTTTTCTCAGAAAACTGAGTTAATGTATTTACATTCGAGCTGCAGCGTTTGCAGAAAAACTGAAGTTTTTAAGTAAATTAACTTTTTCTGGAGACATTTCTTCAGCTTCTGCAGTCATGCAATCCTTCATTTATTTGCCGTCAGTAAATGATTTTCCATGTTTTGTTACTGAGTGAGCCATGGGGAAACTAGGAGAGTTGCTGCTTGTTGTTCAGTTTTTGCTTTCTTAAAACAACATTTTCTGAGATTTCAAACCACGTTTCAAACACGCATAATTTCTAACTGTTGGTATCTTCTACCTTTGGAATAGTTTTGAGAATTTTTAGTCTCATAATGTATTCCTTGAGAAATGATAGTGCTTTATTGCAAATTATACACACTGACACTGCTTCACTCAATTATGTAGTAGAGATGTCCCCACTGCTCTTGGAAATTTCAGCACTCGCTGTCTATCTTCCGTGTCTCTTACATGTTTACACGAATCTGTACAAAAGAGACTTGAGTGCAAATCAAATTGATGCCAACTGATAGTATGAAGAGGAAGGTTTCTGAGTAAATAATTGCACTGGATTTATCTTCAAGGGGATTTTAATAAAATTAAAAACTCGCTGTTAAATATACCATATTTTCACTAAGACACTGTAGTCACAAAACACACTAAACTTCTGTACTCTCCGGAAAACGCCATTAACATATAATTAATACTGTCAAGTAGTCACAACAATACGTAAATCCCTGCACGGACACTGGTTACCGACGAGACAGTGAAATGAGCAGGACACTTGCCCGTAAGTGCCAACAGAAACTGCGGAATGATATTCACTCCCGCTCCATATGCCATAGATATCTTAATCACTGCCTGGACCTGAAACAAAAACTTGCGCGTAATTCAACACTACAGTGTGAGCCGTGGTAAAAATTGCTGTTTTGAATAGCGCGCCGCAGCGTGTAGTGTGAAGCAGTCGACCTCCGTTTCTGGCGGTGACGCCGCTGTGGCAATCGCAGCTTTGGTGTCTCCCTCTGGTGGGAAAGGGGAAAAGTTGCCTGTTCACGTGCATTCAAGGGAGGCTATGAGTTCGCCAGTGGGTCAGTCTGGATCAGTCTCTCGTCCACAGCTTGCTAGTCTGTCTCTCGTCCGCATTTGTGCGGGAGGTAGTGTCTGTCTGTTGTTCGGAGTGCTAGTATGTCTGTCGTTCGGATCAACCTTTAAAGCCGGTAAAATGAGAGTCTTTCCACTCCGCCAGTAAGAGAACTCAGGGAGTGGACGCCTGGTCGGGGCTTAGTTCCTGCATCTGAGTCTGCGCGTTAGGCCGCCAGTCTGCTCGAGTTTGCTCAGGCAATGGTCATTGGCGGTTGCATCGATCGGTTGGACGGTCGCGCACTGAGACACCAGATGACTTGTCCGTCTTGAGCGTCGGCGCAAGTGGAGTCGTAACGTGAGTCCCGTGGGTCGCGGCGTATAGCTAGGGGTAGTGACTTCGCGGTCGACACGAGAGCGACAGGAGTCAACCACATCAGACTGACCGGTGCGAGCTGCGACACTGTAAGACGGAAGATCGGTGCGTCTTCCTGCGTCAGTTGAAGAGGCTGGCAGCGGACAGTTCGGGAGAGCGATTTGGGGATGCTGCGCCAGGTCTTCTCGAGAAATCTCAGTTTATTAGAAGTTAGGTGATTGGTGATATGTTGTTTGATTTACTCTTGTTAAATTCTACTTGTTTTCTTGATGAGGTCACCAGCCGTTATGCTTTGGGGTCGTCCCACCTGTTTTCTCCGTTTGCCCACCCGCGGAAGGTGTTTGTTTATATTCTGCAGTGCTGATGGAATATGCAAATCGAGCTACGTCCTGAACTCCTGCTGCGATTTTAATGACGCACGGAAGTAACAAGGTTTCGCGAAAGTGTGTTACAGCAAGCCTCACGAGTGGTTTTTATTTCTAACAATGTAATGAAATAAGGGCCACTTCTCAAGAACAAACAATAAACCGACCATTGTGTAATGAGTGCTGCAGTGTTATTCGGTGTCAGCCCGTAAGTACTGGCAGTAGTGGCAAGTGTCACGAAAACTTCTGCACTACGTTGAAGATTTCCGAGCAGTACTAGGGTATCAGGCCTCCAGGAAGGAAGATTATAGCTCGGTTCTGGACCTTGGGATTTAGTGGAAGAGCCGGTGTGGCCATCGGACTAAAATTCTTGGAGACGCCTGTTCTATTAGGAAAGGGATTGATGAGTGCGCTTACTGCTGGATCAAAAGTAGAAGAATCTACCTCCAACTCTGCCTTATTTTCCCCTGACTCAGGCTGTGACTGAACCTGAAAGGTTTCCGAAGCCACAAATCTATTAATAAGGTCATCATGCTCGAGCTTTTGGTGAAACTTTTCCTCTGTTAACATCCGCATTTGCTCTGTTACAGCAGCAACAGATTCTGTAGTAACACCAGCACTTGATTTTACCACTAGCAGTACCAGAAACACAAATAACCCACTAAAACACTACTAAATAACAACCTTGTATGTTACCTTTCCTCATGTGACGTCACCCATCTACAGTCTTAACCATCGAGAGCCAAACGATCAACACGTGTACATGTAAATCGTGCCTGCTACAGCCTTAGTGCATGGCAACTCGTGCCCTCCCAGACGGCAAAACAGACAATTTCAAGTACACGGATTCACAAGAATTGGCAAACATAACCTTATCGTACTCTATCCAATACTCCACAAATTGGGTCTCTTAATTGACAAAAAATACTGAATTAAACATAAACAAAGTGTGGCTCAACGCATTCCATTGTAATGAGCCAATACTAGTGAATTGGAGATATCCCGCTCGAATGTAATTTACTAAATTACACAGTCTTACTGCCCGACTCTAGAAAACAGTGTTTGGGCTCAAGAGACACCCAACTATCACTTCCCTTGGCTAACTGTACGGTTTGTATGCTGGAAAATCACTTCCCTACTTCATGGCACCAACTTTATCAGCTGGGCCTATTCCTGACCGCTGTGCCTCATGATGGGTGAGATGGTGGGGGAGAGGGCAGATTAACGCGGGGCTGTATACTCAAACAGTTGTAGTATTTACAGATATTTATTAAAGCAGCCTTATACTGCAATCCAGCTGTCCTCACGGACGCCCTTTCCCGTTGGTGACATCTGTTGACCTGGGTAATGAGTGACAGCTACCGCTGCCCACCAGAAGTGAAGAACAGAGTCTTGTTGTCTATGCACCCCTGCTCTTACTTGTGGTCTCCATGTCACACACTTGGGGGCAGTAGCGATAACAGATGCCCATTGCTGAGCAGTAATGCCCTTGTCAACTCCCCCTCGGATCAGCAGGGGTGATGGCCGATTAAGTTCATGTCTCTAGGAGGCCTCGAGGTCGCACTTCCCCCATCCAGGCTGTAAACAGTTGGATCTGCATTGGCAGCACACCAGCTCCCCACATCAGTGAAGTTCCCAAAGTCCCGCAGGTACTACTCCTCGCCGGAGCTCGATGAGTCAGTCATTGGGCAGGAAGTCAACCGATCTTCATCAAGGAAGGTGGATTGTGTTTTCTCTTAAATTCAAAAGCACATTATTCTCTTTGGTTCAAGTGGCAGACAGAATGGCAGTTCTACCCAATGCTTTGAGCAACGAAGTTCGATGTTTATACGCTTACAGTTATGATTCTGATGTAGACTTATCGGAGGGTGACTAGTAGGTTTTCTTTATATTACTTGTTCTGTTAGCTGTTTCTAGCTCGCACTCTACTGAGCACGGGTCGCTATACCCAGTTAAATTTGCGAAGTGTGAGTTCCTTGGTAGCGCGTACGTTCCAGAGTAATAAAATATTTCTTCACTCTTGGTCAGACTGTTCCATGCGCTCGGCCGTTGCATGTTGGTAGGTGGATTTGCAGGTAGAATTGCCGGACTCTGTCATTTCTTGGTGGCGATGATAGACATCAATTCAAGAATAGTTGCAGCTATTTATCATTCCATCCAAGGCATTGGAAAGCGCCAGGAAAAGCCTCTCTCAGAACCAACACAATACACAACTATTACTTGAGCTGTTGACTGTTTGGTAGCTCGTCCCCGACTGACTCTTGGTTCCACCTTTTCTACCTAGGCCAACCACAATTTGCGCTCGCTAAATAGTTCCGTTCCCGAGGGGAACCACAACACCTTTTACATACAAAATAACTAATAACCCTAAGAGAATGTCAGCAGTTTACATAACAGCAAAGAAACATTTTAAATGAAACATAACATTTGCACTTATTGGTATTTCAACCAAAAATTATTCACCCAAATTCCAAATATATACAGTAAGATTTGTCTCCCTCCAACTGAGACAAAGAATTGAAATGTCAGATACGCTACATTGCATAGAATCAGACTAAGGTAACAAAGTTTTTACAAAGTAAGGAGTATACAATTTTGTGTTATTGATTCAAACAAACAACATTCACAGAAGCACAACGATGTAACATTAAATAAAACAAAAAGCAAAATAAATCAGTAGAGCATTAGAGTTATGGTGTTACACAGACTGGAATGCAGTTGTTAGGGAAGGAGTAGAAGAAAAGGCTACAGGAGAATATGGGCTTCGGACAAAAATATGAATGTAGAAATCCTAATTGAGTTCTGTAACAAATTTCAGCTAGTGATAGAGAATACTCTGTTCGAGAATCACAAGAGAAGGAGGTACACTTGGAAAAGGTAGGATGATACTCGAAAATTTCTGTTAGATTACATCACGGTTTGACAGAGATTCCGAAATAGCATACTGGATTGTAAGGCGTACGCAGGGCCATATACAGACTCTTATCACAATGTAGTAAAGATGAAGAGTAGGCTGAAGTTCAAGAGATTAGTCAGGAAGAAACAACACGCAAAGAAGTTGGATACAGAAATACTAAGGAATTACGAGATATACATTAAGTTCTCTAAGGCTATAGATGCAGCAATAAATAAGGGCTCACTAGGTAGTATAGTTGAAGAGGAATGGCTATCTCTAAAAAGGGCAATCACAGAAACTCTAAAGAGAAACATAGGTACACAGACGGTAACTGCAAAGAAACGATGGATAAGAAAGAAATACTTCAGCTGATCGATTAAAGAAGCAACTATAAAGAATGTTCAGGGAAAGGCATGTATACAAAGATACAATTGGCTGAGGAATGAAATAAATATGAAGTGCAGATAAGCTGAGACAAAACGGCTGCATTAAAAACATGAAGAAATCGAAAAAGAAATGATTGTCAGGAGGACTGACTCAGCATACGGGGTAGTCAAAACAACTGACATTAAAAGCGAGGGTAGTAACATTACGAGTGCACCGCGAATTCCACTGTTAAATGCAGAGGAGCGAGCGGTTAGGTGGAAAGAGTACACTGTAGGCCTGATGTGATAAAAGAAGAAACGGGAGTCGCTTTAGAACAGAAAGGGGATCCAGTACTAGAAAAAGAATTTAAAAGAGCTTTGGAAGACTTAACATCAAATAAGGCAGAAGGGATAGACCACAATCCATTAGAATTTCTAATATAATTGGGGGCGTGGCACCAAAACAACTATTCACGTCGCGTTGAGTAGTGTCTGGCGAGATACCATCTGACTTTCGGAAAAATATCATCAAAACAATTCCGAAGACTGCAAGAGCTCGCAAGTGAGAGAATTATCGCACAATTAGCTTAACAGCTCATGTATCCGTGTTGGTGATATGAATAGTACACTGAAGAACGGAAACGAAAATTGAGGATGTACTAGATGACGATCAGTTTGGCTTCAGAATAGTTAAATACACCAGGGAGGCACTCTGAGCTGCGGTTGATAATCGAAGCAAGACTAAAGAAAAACCAAGACATGTTCATCGGACTCGTCAAGCTGGAAAAAGCTTTCGACAATGTAAAATGATGCAAGTAGTTAGAAAGCCTGAGGACAATAGAGAGAGTCCGGTACCATATGTACAAAAGCCAAGAGCGAATACTAATAGTGGGTGACTAAGAACAAAGCGCTCGGATTAAAAGGGGAGTAAGACAGGGATGCAGTCTTTCCGCCCATCTGTACACTGAAGTAGCAATGACGGAAATAAAGGAAAGTTTCAGGAGTGGAATTAAAATGCAAGGTGAAAGAATATCAGTGATAAGATTCGCTCATGACTTTCCAATCCTGAGTAAAAGCGAAGAATAATTACATAATATGGTGATCAGTATGAACGACTAAAGAGTACACGATATGAATTGAGCGTAAATCGAAGAATGGAGACGGTGATGAGACGTTTTCAGAAATGGGAACAGCGAGAACTTAACATCAACGATGATGCTCAGGAAGTAGATGAAGTTAAGGAATTCTGCTATGTGGGCAGAAAAATAACCAATGATGAACGGAGCAAGGACATCAAAAGCAGATTGGCACTACAAAAAGAGAATTACTGGCCAAGAGATGTCTACTAGTATCAAACATAGGCCTTAATTTGAGGAAGTAATTTCTGAGAATTTATGTATGGAGAACAGCATTGTATGGCAGTGAAACATGGACTGCGGAAAACCGGAACAGAAGAGAATCGAAGCATTTGAGATGCGGTGCTACAGACGAATGTTGAAAATTTGATGCACTGGTAAGGTAAGGAATGACGAGGTTCTGCGCAGCTTCGGTGAGGAAAGAAATAGGTGGGACACATTGACAAGGGGAAGATACAAGATGGTAGGACATCTGTTATGATATCAAAGAGTTGCTTCCATTGTAATAGAGGGAGTTGTAGAGGGAAAAAACTGTGGAGGAAAACAGACATTCTAATACATCCAGCAAATAACTGAAAACGTAGGTTGCAAATGGGTTGTCGCAGCGGAGGAATTCGTTGCAGACGGCATCAAATCAGTCAAAAATCTGATGAACCAAAAAATAAAAATGGAGTCAACCACCACAAAACCATACAGGTTCCCATCCCTTTGCCGTAAGACTAGTCCGGTATAACCAATGAACATTTTTTCCACGAGATTATTTTCTCGCGGGAACTCAAGTGAGTCTTTCGTAAAACTGGGTTCGGGCTTCACGACATTTCATTCTTCACAAATGCCCACTAATTTACGCACATCTTTACGCACTGTGGGCGAGACAGGTACTATTTAACTTTCATAATGGTTCTATTCACTTCCAAATACCCGCCAATGAGGGAGTGGTCAAATTACTTAGAAATGGCCAGTACTAGTTCCTCAGGTAAACAGACCTTAAAGGATTTGTCGCTCTTAGTCTTACAACATATACTCCCTTTTCTCAGTTTATAACCTGGCACCTTTTCCCCATTATCAAGCTTTTGTCTCATCCCCTGAATGTATGGTTCCTGTCTCTGTTTGTCCAGATAGTTCCCAAAGAGCTCATGTACATCAGAAAACACGATTGAAACCCATTTAGAGTCCAGTAAATCCTGTCACAGCTGTTATTCCGTTGCGTGCTCCTGGAACATACGGCTAAGCGCATCTGTTACCTCATTGCTCCCTGGATATGGCTGACACAGAAGCGAAAGGTACACACATACACAGCCCACCTCGCGATTCATCCCGTCTTCCTGGATCTCGCAAGCTCCAGACTCAAAGCCTGATTGTCTGTTTTGAGGACAAAATGACAAAATGGTAAAGCTCCAAGCAGCACTTAAAAATTTTGGAAGGCAAAAACCAAGAAGGCCTCCCACTCACACGGAGTACTTCAGTTCCGCGTGAGACATGGCTCCTGAAGCGTAAGCTGAATGATGACGCTCGCCATCGTTTTTTCATGAAACGACAGCAACGACCACAGAATTAGAACTACACGTTTGGACAACGAAGGTTCGTTCAAAATCCGGAACCTCCAAAACCGGCACAGTACTCAGAGATACTTTAATTGCTTCAAAGACCGCCTGCTGCGTTTCACCAACTGGAAACTCAACCCTTTCTACCTCAATCCATTTACTGTGGTTGCTAATTGGACAAAATTCGAAACAAATTTTATAAGAAAATGTGAGATACTGATAAAGCAAGGTACTTCCTTCTTCGCTGACGATCTCGTCTCCTTTCCTGATCTAATACAACACTGGCTGAGACCAAGGTCTTAAAAAGGGAAGCTCCCTTAGATCCTGATTTACCATAGATGGTTTAATGGTCAAACCCACTTCTTGCATGCCAATGAGGACTTCGCTGCACACTGATTTGAATTTCATGTCACATAAAGCAGAGCGTAAGAGACGTGATAATACAGCCGCATCGTTAGATAAGTTGAAAGGAATGCAACTGAACTGGTACAGCTTCCAAACGGTGTCAATTCCTGCGGCGTGTTTACAGTCCTCCGTGAGAGGAATCTGCTGGTCGGCCTTGTTCAAATTCAGGACTGTGCCCCGCAAAGGATGTACAACAGGTACGGAAGTTCAGTAGTGGCACAGATTTTAAGACGACTTTTTCGTTAAGAATGCTGCAGTCAACTACCGATCGATAACTATCGGCTTGTCCCTTCGGTACCTGAAACATGGGTGACGCATACGGAGAGGTGGAAACCCGTATCACGCCGACGCGAAGCCTCTCATCAATCAGCTGTCACAATATTTTCATTTTGGGTGGCACAAACGTTATGGATGTTGGCAAACCAGAATATCATTTATCAAACCGATCTTATACTGAATCATGATGGTGACTCCGAGTTTATTAGTCATCACGTCAGAAAACCGTCCAGGTACTCCCAACGGAGCTTTAGCTTTACACTCCCGCAAATGACTGACCTGAAACTGTTATGTACCGCGAGGTAATTGACCTCTTGGACAGACTGGCAAGCATACAGCTTAAAATCCCTAACAAGACTGAAATGGAACCAAATCTTCTTTTCAGCATAATGAAGAATTAATCCCCTTCGCTGCATGAAATTACACCCCAATCACAAATTAACTGACAATTCTTCTGTTAATATTATTTGCACAGGCCACTGAAAATCCCATAAAGCAACTCTTCCCTGTAACCAACCTCCTAGATTCAACACTTGCCTGTTGGCAGTTCGACGTTTATTTAACGTTTCTGCAACGTTTCATGTAAGTGGTAGACCTCTGCAAAACACAAATTTCATTCGTGACTTGCCTTCTCGACGGTATCCCCACTCAGTCACAGGCAATATCAATGCAGCGAACGCAATTCTAATCTCCACAGAATAATGTAGGATAGTTCCGCCAGGGGTGTCGACGCGTAGAATGTATTTATAGAGCAGTTCGCCCCTAACTCGCGACCATAACTTTCTCAGAAAATCTGTCTCCCTAAGTCATCTAACATTCAACTTAGGAATCACCTGAACGTTAAGGCATTCGCAAGTTCCTCAAAACGTTCCAACAGTCACAAAACTTCTCCCACTTGTTGTAATTCATCTACCGCCTTTCAGCCCTGACATATTAAACTCTATATCGGCGGCTGGGCACCTGGTCAGTACGAGGACGTCGTTTTGGCCAATTTTACGGTGACAGTAAACTCCATAAATTTGCCTGATCCAAGTTTGATGATACCTTGGTTGCCCTTCGCTATTAATTCATGAAGTATTTCGGTGAGCTTGTTAAAGTAAACTACGTGCTTGTCGCCTTAGCATCGTGGTACTCCAGCCAGGTTCCCCTCAACTGTATCTCTGTACTTGTTGCCTGCTGTGGTTCATTTCAAAATAACTAATTCACATTTCATTTAAATTATGACCAACTACTGATGAAACAATTCTGGAGATTGAAATTTTGTCGTATCTGCTACTTAAAAGCAGTGCAGTGTACCTTAAGGGGAGCTACCTTTTTCATTGAAATTATTCCGGGCAAGTTTTAGTACATCTTTTGGGCATTTAAAGTTTCTCTGGTCTGCCAAAAAAATATGGAGATTCACTTTAATAAAAGCTATTATTTTCAGGGCGGTCATTAAGGGCATTCATACAGAAAAATAACTTTGGAGTATGGAAGCCTTTTCTTCTCGCCTGTTACTGTAATTCTGGTGTTACTGCAATTCTGCTGTTACAGAGGACTGTACAGCCCATTGCAATTCTGAGTTGCGCCTACAGATAGTTTGCTTACCATCATGAGTAATCATTGGACAAATGTTTTTACCGATTTATACTCGGTTGCATAGTCACCACATAAACGATGTCTGATTTGTATTCATATAACTTCGTCTTGATCTAAACTTACGTTGCCAACGGGCGTAACGCATTAGTTGTGTGTTTACTACTAGTTTGCGGTGAATTTTAATAGCACTATTTAAATTTTATATCCAGAGTCAGTCTAACGAATTTTGAAGCCGTTAAAAAAAGTGAATTTTCGGTCATTGCCAAAGTTTTATAATGAAAAGACGGTTTTAGGTAATATGGGAAATTTTTCATGTTAAAAACTTGGTAAAAGTTTTGTTTTTTAGAAAAAATAGGTGCAAATGAATTTGTGTTAATGTTCTATGGAATGAAATAGCGTTGGTGTTGTCAACGACGAATGCTCTTCGTTGTTGTCTGGCCCAGTCGTAAGATGCAACAACGTATTAGGCTCGTTGAAGGGTCTGCAAGACATCGTAATATCCATGCTGTGCAAACAGTAAAGTTGTGCAGTTGAGAATAATGATAAGGCCGGTGGCCTCGGGATACCCAAATATATAAATATTTTTGTCTGTACATTTCTTGCTTATACTTTTGGTATATTTATTAATTCAGCTCTTTATACTGATTAAATATCGCCACTTAGTGCAGTGCTGTTACTCATGTGGCTGTAGGGCCATTTCTGTGTACGTCAACTCTTCTAGTGTTCACTATATGGTATGTGTGAATATTGTCCTTCCTAAATGTTCAGTTGATCCACTACTGAGTGCACCCCTTGCGGCATTCCTAATTACTACGCATAACGGATTCATTTTTGCCTTTACGATAAATGAATATAAATGGACAGAATTCAGTGTCAGTGTCACCAGTCTCGAATAATACTGGAAGTTAAGCTCGACACTTCCAAACCAGAAACTACATTTACTAATGACTCATTAAAAAATGTAACACTTGTAACCCTTTTGCACCCTGTAATATCAGAAACTATCATTAGTTACTTGTATGGAATATTAATTTTATTGACGTGTAGAATCAAATCACTGAAGTTCAAAGGAGAGCAATGGAGTTTAAAGTGAATCGTTGCCGGGAATTAGTTCATCGCACGCTTCAATCGATGTTCAGTTTGATCGTCCTCTGTTTTCACTTCTCTTCTATCGTAGGCGTTTAAGCGAATGACACGCTTTCACTCACAGCTGTGTTATAATGTTATTTGGCTATTTAGTTTCCGTTATGTGTGTAATTTGATGACAGTTGGTCGCGAACAAATTAAATCACTATTATTTGTCATTTGCATGATGAAGAAGGAAATCCTATGTACTGATAGTTGTGGCAGTCAGTGTATAATATTGCTGTGGGAGATGGATACCTAAAAAGATAACATTCTCAAATATTGGTCTAAATGCAGTCACACATGTAAAGAGAGAGAAATAATCGTACATCTTTCATAGAGATTATTAATTTTATTTTATTATTTGTTTAAATGGAGTTCAGTGATATTAAAGCTTAATTAACATTCTTTTACAAGGGTGCATTTAAAGACAGACGCCGAAGATATTTTATTAATTGATTTAATAATTCATTCACTTTAAATATCTGTGAGCCGGTGTCCCCATTCACTTTTCAGACAAACAGATTTAGTCCTGAATTTCTCTGCCCGAACCACCAGCACTGTCACTGATGACGAGGCATCAGTGGGATGTCCTTCTGAGCCACTGTACTTGGTTCCACATGAATATGTTCATTGGCTAGTGAGCCCGTATTTCGACCCACTTTGCAGACAGACAAGAGTCCCAGCCCAGAAATTCTCCATCCAGCACAACGAACACCCTCTCCAATAATGAGGCACTGGTGATATGTCCTCCTCATACACTGTTCTAAATTCCTGACGAATATGTTCATTGGCTAGTAAAAAAGTCCTAGTCACCATCCAATTTGCAATCACCCAAGGGTCTTAGCCATGACATTTTCTGACCAGCATCTCTAACACGCTACCCAACGTTGAGACATTGGTGGGATGTCCTTCCTATAAACTGTACTCAGTTCCTCACGAACATGTCTATGGGTTAGTGAGTCATTGTCCCTGCCCACTTTGTACACGCGCAACACTTTTTGCACCGACTTTCTTCACCCAGCACCTCCAACACCCTCTCTGACGACGAGGAACTGGTGGGATGTCCTCGTCATGAATACGTTTAGTGGGTAGTGAAGCGGTGTACCCGGCCACCAGGTGGGCTCACAACGGTCTTCGCCCCGACTCTCTCCGCCCAGCACCTCCGACACCCTCTCCGGCGGCGAGGGATCGGCGGGATGTCCTCGTCACACTCCACCAAAGGCGGCTCGTGGATCTCGGCAGTCGTCACAATCATCCAGCCGTCGTTCACCTGCACAGAAAAGCAATTCTTCATTTTAAAATGCATCAGACATTCTTAATGCAACAACAGTAGCAATAATTTTATACGGTGACTCGTGTGGACAAAGCGTACATTAAGAGACAACAACTTTCCTTTTTTGTGTGTGATCGAAAGAAAGGGAAGAGTTTTAAAAAAAATCATTAACGGTGACAAGGATCATCTTTATTATCTTCCAATACTGACTAAACTTGTGCCACTTTATAATGGTCTGAGAAAAGAATATGTTGTATGTAATCTAACTTATGCCTTAGTAGCGAGTTATCAATGAAGTTCTGTCTTTAGTGCCGCCGTACCTTGCCGATGACTTTGCCGCAGGCTACATCAACAGCAGCAGGCGGTGGCCGGGACTTAACCTGCGCTGCCAGCAGAACCAACTCGTCCACGTCTGAGCGCAGCCGCCAACGCGCGGCGCTCATCCTCTGTGGGATATTTGTTTTCATCGTCACAATTCGTTCATTTGTTGATTTTCAGTTTTATTTTCTAACTTTTATGTAACATCTAATATTTTGTGGGTGTTTACTCGCAGCATAAATTAAATTAATCTCATATTAGTGTATTAAATTCAGCAGACTTGCAACATTTAGCAATTAGACAAAAATGTCTTAGTTTTGGCAGCACATACTTAGATTGTTTTCCAGACAGTCATAAGGTAACAATACGACAGTATTTTACCTTGTGTCTGGATCGCTAATGTGTTGTACTTAGAATAGGGATTCAAGCAAACTGCATTTAAATTATCTTCACTTATATCTTCCTGGCTGATAGTCCGTGGTCGATGTATAAAACTCTCTACTGACGTTTCGTCTTTGACTGCGACAGGTATCCTCCGAGGATGTCTCTAGCAGTCGGAGACGAAACGTCAGGGGAGAGTTTTATAAATCGACCACTGCCTACCAGACCAGTGGTTTTAAGTGAAGACAATACCGGCCGTGAAAGCTTACATTGTATGCATATAAATTAGTTTAACAAGCTAAAACGATGTGTTCCCTCCTCTCTACAAAGTAACTAAAACGTGGGTCTCGACGTTTAAGTCGTTGAACGTGGCCCGTACTGAAACCCTCCTGTGACGGCGACACATAGTGTAAGAGTCTCTCATAAATGGTCTCTAGAAAATCCAATTAGTTTCAGAACTTCTATCGTCCGACCATAAGAACCAGCCAAGTACGAGCAGTACAAATAGTCACATAAACTACCCCCTACTGCTACCTAACATCTCACACTCATAACATTCTCCATAAGCAAAACAGAATAAGCTAATTGATTCACTCACTGCTTTGGGACCTCTAAATACCGAGCTTGTGTACGCTCATTCAGTTACAACGGTCGACTTGAAAACATGCAAGTGGCTAAGTCGGTCCTAAAATCACCGCCTAGTCAGTTTGTCCAAGTATCAGCTACCGAATCATCATCATGCATAAGTGAGATCTGATACAGTTCTTGCATTAATTTTATCAGAATTTATAGAGAATCTTCAGTAGTGATAAATGCTGTACTAGCAGGAGTTGCACGTAGTGTAAACTACGTTGTTACCGATTTTGGAACCAACTGCAACCAGTTTATTTAAGACATTTCTCCAGATTCTGTTAATTCTTGTGCAGCTCTTGTGATTTCGAATAGTTCTATCTAATATTAAAAGTTAGAATCTTAAGTGATTTCTGACTATTAATGTCCTGCGCAACCTCCTTTTTCGTTTAAAGAACATTCTTCCTCTACAATTTTGAGCGGGCCAGTGGCTACAGAGTTCCTACGAAACGGATGTACTCGTATAGAAAGCCGAACGATATTTCGTTTTGTTTGCGCTATGAACACGTTTACACGAACGCACGAAAGAAATGTTGTTATTCTATTTATAACAACGTGTAGCTAAGATAGAATTACTAAATCCGGAAGGCTTTATAGTAATCTGTGATGTAAAGTAATTATCTTGGTAAATGGGTGTGCACCAAAGAATCATTATTGGTTTTACAATAAATCTCGATGTTCCTCACCTCTGGCTTTCCAATTAAATCGACGTCAATCAGGTCTTCGTAAAAGTCTTGCTCTGCCTCCCGCCGAGATCGGAGGCAGAACACGCCCAAAAGCCTTCGGAACATCTGCGAAGAAAAAAATAGATATCACGTCAAGTGTTGAGTAGACAGAATTACTGCTTGTCCATTGTGAATTGATGGACAACCAGAAAGCTTGTAATGAGAACAGGGAAAGGTTCTTACGAAGATTTTTTACTTATCAGTATTCAAGTAGATGAAAGCTACAGAAACGTCGAAATCTCTGATAATGGAGGGTTTTTAGGAAATTTAAATATTAGCTCAGGAATGATTTACAATTTCTGACAAAAGTAACGGTTTTAGTTACTACAATAATAGATATACCCAACATATTCAAGCTCAAACGGGTTGTGGGGACTTTCAGTGCATATTGAAACTGGCACAAAGTTTTCGAAAAAGTGCATTTCGGAACAATGTAAGAACAGGTACACATGATATCATGGGAGAGAATACAGCATTATAGGTTACCCGCGTGGTATTTTTTCCTTTTTCTTTTCCGTTTCTTTCTCTGTTCTTCACGTCACCTGATACCACAAGGACAAACAACGGTTAACACTAGTTACTGTTTGTTGCCCAAATAATTTGTGCTCTCTATACATATCTTCACACATTCTCTGCCATATATTTTAAAGCCATATCGACAATTATAATGGCTACCACCAATTTACCCGTAAATGGAGCCAAAAGAGTAAGAGGTACTTGCGGCAAATGGCCGAATGTCCAGCATGTAGCGAATACCTTGTACTATGGACAAGAAGGAATAGTTGAGTGAGTTATCAATGATTTATTTGCGCTTGATATGGCTGTAAAAGAGTTAAAATTACCGTTCAGCTGAATGCAGTGATTTTTGTAAGTTGCTGTAAAACCCCTTGCTGAGGAGAAAGATGAAATAAACCATCCGAAAAGAAAATGTCGACTTGCTGCCACGTCTTTGTCCATTTCGGCCGCTGACGAGATTGTATACTCAGTTTTCCCTTTCTGTTGTCAATATTTAAAACATATGGACTTGAGTTCCAACAAACTCAAAAAATTCTCTTAACCAGATAGTAATTTTTTAAGACTGTATGCGTCATATGCTCACTAGTAACTCAGTCGCTTAACTTTGTTCCTTTCTGAAGCTAGCAAAACCACTTCCATTTTGAGGTAGAGTAGCAGAGAGTGCAATAATATTAACGTCTCATGCAGTCATTGTTTCACTTGGGACGGAATGAAAGTGCTTACGTTTAGCAGCAAGTGCCTTTCGATTGCTCCATCTCCACTGAGAGGCCTGGTTAAATTAATTTCACATGGAATGCCTTAGACAGCATGCGTTGCTCACATTGGTAGTGAAGTGAAACTCGTCATGCTCTCCTTGAAATTGCTTCAAAGCATATCTCGTTTTTAGCTGTTTGTGTCCTTCGGAGCTTCCATTGAATGATACGTGATTCACAGCTACGAAGAAGCTCTCAAACGTAACACTCACGCTCATAGGATCGCACGCGCTGATGCAACCAAATATGTGGTACTGATGTACACCTAACTTGCAATGATGCTTAAATGTCGAGCAACTCAAGAAAAGATGAAAGTGGGAAGAGAGAGAGAGAGAGAGAGAGAGAGAGAGAGAGAGAGTAAATGATCCACATTTATTTCCTACAAACTTAGAAGTAGCTACCTCTATTAGGAAACGACACTGCCAGAGTAGAATTGCAAGTCGTACACTAGACCCATTGTTCTGACTAATAATATGCAGCACGATATACTGTTTTCAGAATATTCCACAGAAAATAAATTAGCACTCAATATCCGAAGAAAGTTTAGTGGGACGTTAATAATCTCTGTGTATACGCGTGATTTATCACGAGATATCTAGGGTAGTGCAATAAACTGGTTGACGCCGAAAATTAACCTGAAACATACCACATGTCGTGATCTTACCAATTCTTTAAATCGATTGAAAAATTTAACACATTAACAAGAGAAAGAAGCAAAAAAAATTATTTCAATAAAACTGAATATTTAATGCAACACATCATTAAATCGGACTAAAAAGTGTAAAATAATTTCTCACAGACCCATACATATTCTTAATCTTATAAAGATACTGCTGAAAATTTGTGATTGTGAACTATTAGTATTCATGGTAGTTCTTATAAATTGGAAAACGAGAAACATGGACCACATGCAATATGGCTTCACGTTAGTCTGCAGGTCAATTTTTCATGCATCAGTTATGAATTGCGTGTGCACCACGTTTTTCATTTTAAATGTTTCAAGTATTTTCATAGACACTAAAAATTCACAATCACAGCTTTTCAACACTCTCTATATGGGGTTCGTAATCCGTATGGTGCTATGAGATATCATTTTATACATTTTAGTCATATTTAGAAACGTGGTAAACTAATAAGTGAGTCTCTCCACACAATTCGTAGGTCAGTTACGTATACCAAATATTCGGAAACCAGGGACAGAGTGAGACAAATTCATTAATAACGCCAGGCAAATATTTTATCCATATTAATGAAAATTTCGAATACTATTCCTGCATCCAGAAGCCAGACATAATGAGTAAATAGAGAATACTTCTGAACACAACGTCAGAAAACCTAAAAATCTGTGAACACGTAATTAAATATATTAGCTATACAGTAGTAAGCAAATAATATAATTAACAGCATTCAGAACCCAAAAAATACCAATTATGAGGTAAGAAGCAATGAACTGTAACTCATTTCCGCTGCCACACAACAGATAAATAAATTCCCTTACGTATCTGCACCATTTTCTTGTAATAAAACTTACATTAAGACACATCGAGCTCACCGAAGCCAGTCCTGAAACACATTCTGAAACAAATTATCCATACAATATTTACCAGAGTTTCCTGCAAACATAAAAGATTTCACGAAAACCCTGGTTCCTTGAAAATTATCAAAATATTTATAACAGAAACACGCTTTTTGTGCGTGGAATATACTCGAACAAAACGTGATGTGAGCGAACAGACAAAGAAAGTTATTTTTCTTAGTAGCATGTGGATTTCATTTTACCCTGTCCAGACCCCATGTTGCATTGTGAAGTTTGCAATTTGTTTCGCTTTTCCTTTCGTTTTCGTAGGTGGTCAACTGCTGACGTCTAACTCATGTTTGGTCGCCTTCACTTAGCGTCATTCACTACTCAGTTACCGACTTCACAACGCATTGTAGGAGCTACCTACGCTGTGATTGTACACTCCTGGAAATTGAAATAACAACACCGTGAATTCATTGTCCCAGGAAGGGGAAACTTTATTGACACATTCCTGGGGTCAGATACATCACATGATCACACTGACAGAACCACAGGCACATAGACACAGGCAACAGAGCATGCACAATGTCGGCACTAGTACAGTGTATATCCACCTTTCGCAGCAATGCAGGCTGCTATTCTCCCATGGAGACGATCGTAGAGATGCTGGATGTAGTCCTGTGGAACGGCTTGCCATGCCATTTCCACCTGGCGCCTCAGTTGGACCAGCGTTCGTGCTCGACGTGCAGACCGCGTGAGACGACGCTTCATCCAGTCCCAAACATGCTCAATGGGGGACAGATCCGGAGATCTTGCTGGCCAGGGTAGTTGACTTACACCTTCTAGAGCACGTTGGGTGGCACGGGATACATGCGGACGTGCATTGTCCTGTTGGAACAGCAAGTTCCCTTGCCGGTCTAGGAATGGTAGAACGATGGGTTCGATGACGGTTTGGATGTACCGTGCACTATTCAGTGTCCCCTCGACGATCACCAGTGGTGTACGGCCAGTGTAGGAGATCGCTCCCCACACCATGATGCCGGGTGTTGGCCCTGTGTGCCTCGGTCGTATGCAGTCCTGATTGTGGCGCTCACCTGCACGGCGCCAAACACGCATACGACCATCATTGGCACCAAGGCAGAAGCGACTCTCATCGCTGAAGACGACACGTCTCCATTCGTCCCTCCATTCACGCCTGTCGCGACACCACTGGAGGCGGGCTGCACGATGTTGGGGCGTGAGCGGAAGACGGCCTAACGGTATACGGGACCGTAGCCCAGCTTCATGGAGACGGTTGCGAATGGTCCTCGCCGATACCCCAGGAGCAACAGTGTCCCTAATTTGCTGGGAAGTGGCGGTGCGGTCCCCTACGGCACTGCGTAGGATCCTACGGTCTTGGCGTGCATCCGTGCGTCGCTGCGGTTCGGTCCCAGGTCGACGGGCACGTGCACCTTCCGCCGACCACTGGCGACAACATCGATGTACTGTGGAGACCTCACGCCCCACGTGTTGAGCAATTCGGCGGTACGTCCACCCGGCCTCCCGCATGCCCACTATACGCCCTCGCTCGAAGTCCGTCAACTGCACATACGGTTCACGTCCACGCTGTCGCGGCATGCTACCAGTGTTAAAGACTGCGATGGAGCTCCGTATGCCACGGCAAACTGGCTGACACTGACGGCGGCGGTGCACAAATGCTGCGCAGCTAGCGCCATTCGACGGCCAACACCGCGGTTCCTGGTGTGTCCGCTGTGCCGTGCGTGTGATCATTGCTTGTACAGCCCTCTCGCAGTGTCCGGAGCAAGTATGGTGGGTCTGACACACCGGTGTCAATGTGTTCTTTTTTCCATTTCCAGGAGTGTATTTTTGTACCAAACAGGGTAGATAGGGAAGATACGCCGTAGACCCTTTAAAAGAGAAAACATCCTCGTCCACTTAATCGGAACCTGTGCGACACGCTAGATCAGCATGCACTGTGTGAACGGAAAATGAAGTCAAATTTTTAATGCTGTTCATTGCTGACATATCCGAAACTAGATATATGCCTTTTGGGGGCAGGGCCCCTTGTAGCTAAATAAATGTCTCGCTCTCATTCTGAGACGAAATGTCTCTAAGTGTATGAGAGAGAGAGAGAGAGAGAGAGAGAGAGAGAGAGCCAGAAAGCGACCAAATAAAACCGTGGTCAAAAGTGGCGGTTTTTAGTTTAGCTTCTGGTGACATAGTAGAGTACAGCGAGGGGGGAATCTCCTGGTAGCGCTTCAGTTTGCAGACTAACAAAAAGGGAAGAGTTTGATCAAATACCAGCTAACTGAATTGCCTAACGTGTGTGCCATCCACACACCCACCACCACCCTGCTACAGAGAACTGAATAGGACAATTTTCCTGACAAATTTAATGTAGCTTACTGATTACTGGAATACATTTTTGCTTGAAGCAACCCATTTCGTTTTATTTGAGATAAATAAAAAATTCATCTTCAACCCAACGACTCCCCCCCTCCCCCCCCCCAAACTTCCTCACCACATCCCATCCCATCTCCCTCCCATACGCTCTAGCTCACATCTCGACGGTCTGGACTTTTATGTATGATATTCATATCAGTCCTTGCTACCACCAAACACAAATTTTCAACAATGTCAATTTTCACACTGCTTTTAGGTCTTCGTCGACTATGAACAATATAAAGAACCTTGGCAATCTCCAGAACATGTAAGACATAAAAAATATACATTATGGTAATATGACGCAGAATATAGCCTACAAGTAGCCCCTAAACCCTCTTGATGGTGGACATATACACCTTCCGGAATTTGAAGTGCGTAAAGAGTTCAGCAGGGTTCATCAGTTACCGAAATCATGGCCACAATTTTGTAAAACCACTCTCATAGGCTGAAGCTCAAGTCGGCCCACTGAAAAGGTTTTCTTTTCCCTTCTTCATTAAAATTTAGCTGGTGCCGGTAAATATCCGAATAAAATCAAATACAAGCGATTTCATGCGTGTGCTAAAGCGCTCATCAGATGTAGTTTACAGTGACATGAACGGCACAGGATGTTAGTGTGCATAAGAGATGACGGAGAGAAGATGTCGATGTTTACTTACGGTTCCGTACTGCGTCACACCCAACGCTGGCTTTGGAAGTTCTTCTGTCGGAAGACAGTTCTCGAAAAGCAGTTGAGATATTCAGTTATTGAGCTTTTCTCACCAACAAGACGCTCTAGAGCACAAAGAATAGCACAACGAAAATCACGCAAGCACAGACAATGTGTTTACGCAACACGATTCGCAATCGCAATGTTGCTACGCTACTGCCCGCCCTAGACGTAGGATATTTCATTGTTGACAAATTCCCCTGGTACCCAAGCTAAAGAGCGACGACCGCTTCTGACTGTACAATAGTATCTTACTATCTATACATAATAAGTTACTGGAATGTTCCATCACGCTATTATTATTATCCTCTTAAGTACAATTTATTAATCATCTCTATTTGAAAAGCCTCGCAATGAAGACGATGATGTGATGTAAGCTATTATAAACGAGAACAGCTGCAACCATATGTGCGAAGAATTGGAGTAATAAGTTTTTCTTAATGGCACGTAGTCCACTATCGCTATAGTTAAATTTTTCGCTGACTACAACACGTCGTTTTGCCTTACCTTATTGTTACGGTAGATTATTTTATAATGAGCTGTGTAGTGATGGTGAGTGATACTTATGAATATGCACAAATTTGAAACATCAACTTCTTGTGAAGTTTCGATAACACTTAATTTCTAGTTCGACGAAATATGCTTGCATCAGACATTTACCAAGACATTTTTCGATTTGTTGGCTGACGCACTTAGTGCATCTGTGGTTCGTTGCGGTGTGAAGAGGCTTCTTTTTGAACTTGAAAAAAATTAGTATAATGTCCGAATCACTCGGGCGTCAAAAGAGAATAAGAAAAGGATGTAATGGTTCGAGGTGCCACTGTAGTTCTTAATGACGACAGTTTCAGGACGATGGAGAAGATTCTAAGAACAAATTCAGGTACGGTGTGAAGTTCCTATTCAAAATAGTTTCAAAAGGCGTATGCGGTAGTAAAAACTGGGTCCCGAATGCGAATGACCCTCTATAGTAAAGACCATGTACACACAAACACGATTGAATTTTTAGAAACTGAAACAATCTGAAGTGGATGAAGTGAGAGCATCTGGCGCTGTGGCCACCACCGTATGGTGGCTGTGTACGTTAACCACTGCTGCCATGTTGGTGGTATTAGGAAGGAGTAGGCTCTGCACCAGCGCTGGGTACCACTTGCTCATCTCCATACAGTACAAAAATGACACTTATTTATTTGTAAATTATAAGTTTGAAAACCAAATCTGTTTTCTAACCTTTGGCTTCAAACATGGTTCAAATGGCTCTAGGCACTATGGGACTTAACACGTGAGATCATCAGTCCACCAGACTTAGAACTACATAAACCTAACTAATCTAAGGACATCACACAAATCCATGCCTGCGGCAGGATTCAAAACTACGACCGTATCAGCAGCGTGGTTCCGGACTCAAGAACCTACAACCGCTCGGCCACAGCTGCCGGCTACGCTTTGGCCATTTGCCACATAGATATACAAACTATAATCATCTGCAATCCAGAGGCAAATGCTACTGGCATATTGTACAATGCTGCTTTGAGACATCAAAAATTTTGTAATTGGTGATTATTAA
Source organism: Schistocerca nitens (assembly GCF_023898315.1). Lineage (NCBI taxonomy): Eukaryota > Metazoa > Arthropoda > Insecta > Orthoptera > Acrididae > Schistocerca > Schistocerca nitens. Next base: position 192,481,618 of record NC_064620.1, on the reverse strand, counting down.
CTACATTACTATACAACACTACACTTAGCTGCACTACACTGCATTAACACCACACTACATTAGAAAACTCTACCTGGTGACAGAACCAAACTAAATTTTCTCATTTGTCAGAATAGTTGACCTTTGGCGGACTGAGGCACAGCTCAGGTTGCACAGGCACCCTCCTACTGCCACCCAAGATGTATAGATTGGGAGGTAACTGTCAGGGTCTCACGTAATCCTACCTGTTCCTCCTCGAGGCTCATCTCCTCTCTCTTTGTGTAAGGTTGCTGTAGGTGGATGTTCTGCCATTGTGCAACTCGTCGTCATTATGTGTGGCCTTTTCTTTGTTGTCTCTAGCCCATGTATACTTGCATGTCATATAAATAAATGTCGTGTGACTAGGGCCTCCCATCGCGTAGACCGTTCGCCAGGTGCAAGTCTTTCTATTTGACGGCACTTCGGCTACTTGCGCGTCGATGGGGATGAAATGAAGATGATTAGACAACACAACACCCAGCCCCTGAGCGCAGTAAATCTTCGATACAGCCCGAAATCGAACCCGGCCCTTAGGATTGAGCATGTCAAATTCTATGCACACATCAAAAAATTTTTCATTACCCCGCGTCCCAGAACTCCTGAAGACAGACGTTGAATGCGGATTCTGTATCACAGACACAGTCCCTTCGAATATCATCCTTATTAAAACCATTGGTAGGAAAACGTACGCACCACATATGTAATTCTGTGGGTTTAATTCCATGCATTTAATGCTATGAGTTAAATTCAGAGAATTAGCCATGTCATGCTAAATAGAACGGATGTGCTCGTTTGTTTTGACGTGGTATCATTTTATACCAAGGTACCTTTAAAGGACTCTTTATCTCTTATCGGCCAATATTTTGATAGGAGCACCACTACTTTGTTTGATCATGTGCCTTTGTCATCTTATTTTCAGTTTAATGGTGAATTTTATTAGCAGATTGATGGAGTTGCTATGGGAAGCTCCCTGTCCCCCTGGCGGCTGGTTTATTCCTGGAAGATTTCGAGGACAAGTCACTGGACTCAGCAAGTTTTCAATCATCGGTTTTATGGAGGTACGAGGGCGACACATCTGTAGTGTGGCCCCACGGGACGGATTAATTACATCTATTTCTTGAACATTTGAATTCTATCCCTGCTAGTATTAAATTTACTACGGAAATAGAAAAAGATGGCTGCCTTCCCTATTAGGATGTTGTCTTTCGCCGTAATGTTGATGGCACACTAGGACATGCCGTATATCGTAAACCAAAAGATACAAATCAATATCTACAAGCCAGTAGCAGCTATCGCCATTCACAGACCACAGGTGTCCTTAAGACTTTAGTGCACAGGGCGCACTGTATATTCGGTAAAGATAATTTGCAAGAAGAGCTCACATACCTCAAGAGCTTTTTTAAAGCGAATGCAATTTCTACGCAAAAATTTGTAGAGCATTCAATGCAGAATCTTGAGTGCAGGTGTGTGATGGGAAAGAAGATAGTAATTCCTTTAGATCAAGTACCGTTTTGGCCTATGTGGTGCTCTCTCCTCGAAGTTAGGCCATATTCTTAAGAAACACAGTGTTAACGTTATCTTAGGGCCTCTCACGTAGATTGCAGTTTTACTCGGCCTAGATTATCTAGTAATTTAATAAACAAAGATATTCGTTTCAATCTGCACAAAGCAAGGGTCCCTGCTCTTGGGGTAATTAAACTGCAGAAAAGTCATCATGGTTTCACCGCCGCCGAACGTACATCGATAAGGGAATCGAACGTCTGTAGGCCTTCACCACAGGCGGCGCCTGTGCAAGAGTGTCTTACTGCCGTTGACCAGCGTCTGTGACCTGCATACGCAACACCGCAGCGGTGGATCATATACTGTCGCACTAGGCACCTTGTCGTCAGTCTTACCGCACGCTCTGACGACGGCCGGACGATACTCAACCGGAATATCGGCGGAATAAATTTTATTTGCGCGGCTGCATGTCCGAAATTTAGAGGACTAACATATAAATTGTTCTGTGTGGCGATTTCGTTTAAATGTTTTCTGTGCACCAATTACTTAGTCTTTCAAGAACTTCCCTAAAATCCCATGTAATTTAGCGCTTGTGTTGGCAGATACTGTAATTAGCAGACCATCTGCGTATGCTAAGCAGCCTCTAGTGTTTACTGTACTATGAAGATGGTTTAGTAATGAGTGTACGTCAACATTCTATAACTCTGTACCACAAAAAGGGCCCTTCAGGCATCCTTTGGTGATATCTGTCACGATTTTCTTTCAAGAACCTTCCAATTGCATCTGAATGCCTGTGCAATAATTTCGTAGTTTGTTATAGGGACACACAGAAGATCTCCTTGTATTCTGGCTAGAGCATACCATGTTCTCCCCCTCACCAATTATTCCATTGCGAGGCGGAGCTTAAACTACTCTGTTTCCCTGGTTACAATTTCTCCCTCTACTGTTTACGTGGAGTATTATATGCTGCATTACTTCTTCCACTCTCAGTGTGACGCATTGCCTCTCGTCACGTATAAAGATTCCACCGCGCGTCCCCATTTCTCGCGGTGCTCTTCGTAACTCGCTTCGACCACAAGTTGTCCCGTCCCCTCTTCGTGCGTGCGAAAGCCAGCTCCGAAGTTGCCTTATCTTTTGTGACCTGTACCGCTTCCTTGGAAACCTCTCCATGCACAGTTGCCTTGTTCTTCTCTCTATCCGTCATTTAACTTTTCGGGTTGGAGAACGCTGTCGCGCCGCTGAGTCTCTCAACATTTCAACGTTCACAAACTGTTTTTGTGATTTCGCATCTTCAGACCGCTGTCGTTCTCATTAATATCGAGACCCTCCTATTGTGCTCTATTTTCATCATTATCGTCTTCTTCTTCTCCTTCGCGTAGTCCCATTAGAGCGTGGTCTGCTTTTTTGATCAATGTACACCTTTTCTTACCTTCTAACACTACCTGTGGGTTTAGGTTTCTTGATCTTAGATATGCGTTTATAGAACCTATCTAATGCAGTTGAGGTCTTCCGCGTTGTCTGTGGTCTTCAACAATGAGATGATATGTGAGCTGATGACTAAAGTAGGTGGTGTGTGATGTGTCCATACCACCCACAGAACTCTCCATTTTTGGATCTTTTCGTTGATTGGAGCCACTCCAGTTGGTTGTCAGATCGTTGTGTTGTTACTGTGGTCCAGCAGGGAAATGGCTAACGGTCTTCTGAACATCCGAATTCCCATAACATGTAGTAAGAGTTCAGAAGTCCTGGGTATGCGCCAACTCTCGGTACTACATAATGTAACTGTCTTCATCGTTGAGCGTTATATCTTTGATTTTATGCGGACGGGCATCTTGTTCCCACAAAGAATGCCAGTCATGTGTCTGAATCAATCCAGATCACTGTGGTTCTTGCTCGCTCATAATCTTACAGACAGCTGTCACTCTGTAGTCAAAAACCTAGATATAGGAATGAGTCCATCTTGCTAAGTGTTTCAAGAGCCTTCCTTGTATCCACCACAAGCATCACATCTTCAGCATATTGCATTGTCCACTGTACAATTGTCTATAAGGGGCACGTTATGGTAAACATTACGATAAAAAATATCAAGTATTTGACTGAATTTATTTATTATCTGTATCACGGATGATCACTAAATTCTAAAAGGGGTTATTGGCAATTAATCATCACTGCAAGACTCAAAACAATTACATTTTAAATAGGTAAACATCACAATGCGTAAATATCTAACGCATTGTGTATCACTATGCACTGCAAGCAACTGTAACGGTCTCACCAGATCCCTAACTGCAATATCATCCTCTGATCAGTTTTAGACCACATGACCACCTCGTTCAGGACACAAGTACGAATTTAAATTGAATTGGCTAAATGACACATGTGAGGTGCCTAACACGTGACTGGCTGTAGCTGTAGAAGAATCACAGAACTACAGCAGTGTTTCGCAAATGTATTGCTCAAATGGATTCGTGATCTATCGATGCCAACAAAAAAATATATTTGAGATGCATGCAACATTTATTTCACTATCTGAAGAAGAGAAAACTGTGAAGAAATAAAAACACTGCTTAACGTACAACTTTCATCGACTTCTCCTTATAAACTGGGGCAATTCTGTAATGTGTTCTGAAAAGATTCGCTTCAGGATGTTATTAACTGATGCAAATCAAGAAAAAATATCCTATATATCCACATAAAGAAAGGAAGATACCTATCAATGAATATTACGTTTGTATGATAGTACTGAATCTACGTTCGATTAATGGTAACATCATGGTGCTTGACATTAGTTAAACCTAATTCATGAGTACCAATTTTATAGTTCAACAATAACAATAAAGTTAATTTTACAATACCGCAAAACTAACAACTATACGAAGATAAATATTTAAAAAGGTTTTATTTAATTGTTACATGTAGAACTGTTAAAAGGTACAATATCAGGATGTAGACATTAAAACTTTACATTAAAAGACTGATTAACCACCGTAATGCCAAAGCATTTTACATAATGTGCGATACGAACAGGTGGGGGAGGGGGGGGGGGTATACATTGTGACCACTCTGAAAATTACTTTTAAAAAATTCGTTAATTGTTGTTGAACGGTATTAACAACATGCTTTTTAAACGGCAACCGATATGTAATCAGGGACCAGAAATTTCTATAATAATGAAAACACACTTTCAGTAAGGTGTAATGCAGGCTTTACGCACACCACAAAAAATATAAAAAAGCAAATTTCGGTCATTGCTTTTGACGTTTTCTCTCAATATACGTTTTTAAGATATACTGATGTGTAACTAAGGCCCTCAACTTGGAAATACTGAAAACGACCTTCATTGTAAAAAATTACATCTACTACTGAGACTTAAATCTTTCGGTTGAGATTAAATGAAAAATTTAAAACATATTAAGTGTGTGACAAAAGCAATGTGACAGTTTTTTTATCTAACAAAGTTACAAAGTTTTTTTTTTTTTTTAACAACCCCACACAGCAGTTTCTTTCGGCAGCTATAAATCGGTAGAATTGTTGTTCTCAGTCTTGGCAGCAGCGCCGAAAGGCTGTAAGTGGTAGTGCCTTTAATATGTCAGTCAGATTCTTCTAATATTTCCAGAGTCCGAAAACGACGTCCTTATAAGACATGTTTTAGTTTCGCGAATAGAAAAAGCGTGACAAGGACTCATATCAGGTGAACAGGGTGCCTCTGCGACAACAGGAATGCCTTTTGTGGTGAAAAGATCCGTGATGGAAGTGGCTGTGTGAAATGGGACGCTATCTTGATTCAGCATCCATCTGTCTGCATGTCCAGTCGGTCTCACTCGATTTACTCTTTTCCTGCGTGTTTGAAGGACATCATTGTAAAACACAAGGTTGACAATTTGTCCTGAAGGAACAAATACATTATGCATGATATTCCTACAGTCAAAAAACTAAATAGAACTGTTTTGATCTTTTATTTGCTCATTCGAGCCTCTTTTGGTGGAGAAGATGTCTCAGCATGCCAGTGCTCACTTTGCCCCTTTGTCTCAGAATCATACTCAAAAATCCTGGATTCATCACCGGTGGTCACACTACTGAAACATTCGCAGTTAATGGCACTCTTCTCAAGAAGACTAACACATATGTTTCTCTGATTGTTGTTCTGCTCAATTGTGAGGTTTCTCAGCACGATTTTGGCACAAACCTTCCACATGTGCAAATCTTCAGTCAAAATTTGATTTAAGGTGAAAGTGTTTCAGATTGACAGGTCACAGATTATCCTTATTGTTAAATTTCAGTCTGATCACACAAGACCGTGCACGCCTTCGACGTTTTCGACGGCTTTTGAATTCGAAGGCTTCCCTGAGCGAGATTCGTCTTCACCGTGTTCTCGTCCTTCCAAAAATGATGTATCAAAGGGAAAATTTTGTGCTCTTGACAAGGAATGTTTCCCATAGGCCTGTTTCAACTTTTCGAAGGTCATACTCATTACTGTAAACACACAACAATAACCCAACTTCACTGATAGGGTCTCTAAAAAATCATGTGGTTGATGTAAAGAGCTGAAAATTCAGTCTGCCTGAAAGTGATGATGACGCCAGTGTACACAGCACCGAAAGATCGCTCGCAGTGCTGTCTACGTCATTACTTTCCTCACACCAAACCTTTATGGAATCTTGTAGAATAATTCCTTCAAAACAGAATGTGTCACCGTGCGAACCTTTCAACGAAACATCATCGATATGGGCTTTCAAAGGCGAAGGCCCACTCCTGTACCCTTGATGACTGCATGACACAAAGCTTTATGCCTTGGCTCGGCCTGTCAAAATCCCACTGGACTGTTCATTACTGCAAAAATGTTGCCTCGTCGGACGACTCTCGTTTCAAATTGTATCGAGCGGATAGACGTGAAGAGGTATGGAAACAATCTCAAGAATCCATGGACCCTGCATGTCGGTAGAGGACTGTTCAAGCTGGTGGAACCTCTGTAATGGTGTGGGACAGCTGGAGTGGCCGAGCGGTTCTAGGCGCTAAAGTCTGGAACCGCGTGACCGCTACGGTCGCAGGTTCGAATCCTGCCTCGGGCATGGATGTGTGTGATGTCCTGACGTTAGTTAGGTTTAAGTACTTCTAAGTTCTAGGGGACTGATGACCTCAGAAGTTAAATTCCATAGTGCTCAGAGCCATTTTTTTTAATGGTGTGGGATGTGTGTAGTTGCAGTGATATGGAACCCCTGATACGACTAGATACGACTCTGACAGATGAAAAGTGCATAAGCATCCAGTCTGATCACCTGAATCCATTCATGCCCATTGTGCATTCCGGCGGACTTGGGCAATTCCAGCAGGACAAAGCGATACCCCACACGTCCGGAATTGCTACAGAGTGGTTCCAGAAGCACTCTTCTGAGTTTAAACACTTCCCCTGGCCACCAAACTACCCAGGCATGAACATTATTGAGCATATCTGGAATGCCTTGCAACGAGCAGTTCAGAAGAGATCTCCACCCTCTCGTTCTCTTGTTGATCTATGGACAGCCCTGCAGGATTCATAGTGCCATTTCCCTGCAGCACTACTTCAGAAATTAGTCGAATACATCGTGTTGCGGCACTCCTGCGTGCTCGCGGGGGCCCTACACGATATAAGGCAGGTGCACCAGTTTTTTTTGGCTCTTCAGTGCATAATCCACTTGTAATCCATTAACTTCAAAATATTTACGAATGGAATCACAGTATATATTACCTCAGTTGATCAATAAAGAAACAATAACAGCTTCTACATCACCTTATAAGCAGTGGAAATGGAAATGAGCGTTTTGGCGTCATTGCGCGGGAGGCCCCATAAAGGGCAGGTCCGGCCGCCTTGGTGCAGTTTTTATTACATTGGACGCCACATTGGGAGACTGCGCGCCGGATGGGGATGAAATGACGATGAAGACAACACAACACCCTGTCCCTGAGCGACCTTATAAACAATAACTAATGCTCTATGTGGAGTGGGTGAAGAGATAATCATCACATTATTCACATACCTGTCATGAGGTTTTGCAAATATCATACTTACTTCTCAGTACGTCCCACAAGCAGACCACCTTTATGGTCTACATTTCCAGTTTTATCACATTTATTTCATTTGTTATGCCTGAAAATTGTCTACTGATACACAAAACTTCTTCGCAAATTCTGTGCTAGACTTGTGGCTCATAGTAAAATTCCTATATCGACACTAAACAGAAAGAGAGAGGTAGTAGTACAGAAAAAATTAATACAAAAAAATGCTAACAGCCAAGGAAATCATGTTCGTCATGTACAAACACACACACAAAACAACTATGTGTCCCTGGATGCTCTGAAAAAATTGAAGAATTATGTCGCCGTACACTAAATAAATTTCCTTTCACTACCTAGCCTACCACTTCAGCACACACACTCCAACTCCATATTTCTCGTGAAGTCCAAAGACCTCATTGGTAAATGATCTAATAGGACTGCGTGAACACCATACCCATTACGACAGGCAACTATTACCTCACTCAGAACAGGTTCGACTCAAAGAGGACTCAAGTCTCGCGCAAAATTTCAGACAACGGATTGAACTCAACTCCATAACAGCAAACTGATCAAAACTCAGATTTAACATAGCATAATTATACTTAAAACTCACTGCACCACAGCCCAAGGGCCGGCCGCTGTAGCCGAGCTGTTCTAGGCGCTTCATCCGGAACCGCGCTGCTGCTACGATCGCAGTTTCGAATACTGTCTCGGGCATAGGTGTGGGTGATGTCCTTAGGTCTGTTAGGTTTAAGTAGATCTAAGTCTATGGGACTGATGAGCTCAGATGTTGAGACAATGGTGTTTAGAGCCATTTGAACCATTTTTGAACAGCCCAAGAACATCACTTCTTGATCTGTCAACAAAAAAATCAGTCCCTAAAATCTTATCACTAGCCAAATTCAACTAAGTTACAAAATTCGGAAAAAGCTATAACCTTCACAAAGAAAATCAATACTCACTTGTCTCTTCACTTCTGCACCTTTTCTAGTAATCATGCCTTCCACTTGAGTCCACTGTAAAGAAAGAATAGTTCATAAAACTACACCTTCATATCTGTGAAATGCTGACTCACTCAACACAGATAACTGGCCTCTCACACCCAGAACATTGGTAAAGGAATTTCATTCACATATATTTGAAGCTCTGGACTCTTGAGAGAATTGAGACTTCCTTGACTATCACTTAACAATAGGTAATCCAAGCCTACAAAAGTAAATATACTCAATTTCTCATAGATATTGTTCATCTTGCTTTCAGCATTCAAATCAGCTGCACACATCAATTATCAATTATGTGGCTATGGGGCTATGGGCTATCCACTTGCACATTTGTCTGTGGATAAGCTAACTTTAGTTTCTGTCTTGGCAATGTCAATAACTACCATTCCCTTTACCAGCTTGATTTGACCAAACTGTCTTCTAATCCAATCACTTCTACCAGTCCTATAATTGTTGCTTTCATTGCAATCACGTAATTCCTCTGATGCCTCCACTTTTCGTTATCAAATCTATCGCAATAGGTATCTCGTTGCCAGTCATCATTATTCGAATTCTTCTGTGGCCTCAGACCAGGATAATAAAACTTACTATTGCTTCTAACACAACCATTCTATTCAGCATTGTCATACTTTAATTCTTGGAGAAAAATGTCAAAACCGACTAACAACCTTTTCAACTGACCAGGAAGAATAATCTAGATCTACTTGGGAGTACATATTATAAGTCACTTACAATTCAAGTCAGTAGGACTGTAAGTATTGTTCAAAAATTTATTTTTCAACACTATTCATTCAGAGAATGAATCATGATTTATAAAACCAGAATTGTTAAAATCTTTCATCAACAAGTAAGCCAAAGATCCTGTCTTGCTCTGCCCCAGACCAATCTGCTAAGAGGAATGTCTGATAAAACTCATCATATGGTTCACAGTTTCTCGTCAATGTCAGTATTCACGTTATAAAGGTCACCTACCAAACAGCCACATACAAACTCAGTTCTGTGATCGACTGGCTGTATAGAGGGAAAATAAAAAGTCGAACTGCTCTAGCGAAGCACGAAGATCAATATCATTTCATGTAATTCTAAAAACTTGAAATTTTAGAACAGGCTGGAAATGGTTATATTGAAAACCATGCCTGATTTCACAGTTTCCAACATTATGATTGCAATGACCATGGTTATGATGAATCCTCCTCCTTTCATAACGAGCTACAGAATCTCATTCATCTTCATGAACAGAATATAAATCACTATTATCCGGCACATGGCCTCTGCTGTAACAATGACCCCATACTTTTTTAATTTTAGAAACTCTCTCACTCAAGTACTGATGTAATTCTTGCTTCTCCAATTACTCTCTGTTTGATCTCTGAAACTGCAAACGTCTGTACAATTGCTTTAAAAATATATTTATTCCTAACTAAACTGTCAGCCTCACATTAATCATGCCTTAGATAGATATCAAGGTTGTCATACCTCATACGGAAATTATCTGATCTAGTGAGAAAGAAATATCTTAGGACAGCTTAATTTGGACTTTTTCAGATTCACAAACTTATTGGCTGTTGTTATGTGGTCATTCACGTTATGTCAGTGACGTAGTACTGAACCGGATATATGTGCTACGAATAATTGTAAGGTTAGTCCAAGGGAACAATGCAGTTCTTTGTTCATTAAGACCAAAATAATGACGATCATAAATGTTTATCTCTATGCATCATGCATATATGCTAAAAACAGTATAGCGGAGTTTGACAGCAGAGACAACATACACTATCATGATACCAGAAACAAAAAGAGCATTGACATTCCTAGCTTAAACTCACGAAGACAGGTAACTTTGGCAAACGGAACAGTCTAAACGTTTTTAATAAACTGACATACTCTCAAATCAATACATCTTTAAACAATTTTAGAAGTAAGTTGTATAACTGGTTAATAAACAATCCATTGCTAAGTTCAAGAGAATTCTTCGAGAGCTGTAGTGTAGAAATTCAGTTTTAGGACTATGGTTACAATTCTGTACAACTGGTTAATATAGGATAAATCATTTGTATGAGCAATATGAACAGTAATTTCTTAGTCATTACTACTGCATCATGTCATTAATATTAAAAACATTTCAGTAAATGTGTTCAGTAGCTAATAAAGACTCTGAATCTGAATAAAGTCCTAACTTTTTCGGAAACATTTACACAAGAAGATATAGTACAAATTGAAACTCTGATTAGCATTAAGAGCTAATAGTGCAACAACACTAGTGTAAGGAGCCACCTTTTTATTTGTCTTTTGTGCCTCTTTCTAATTCTCCCATATTGATTCTGCAATAATATTTCATTCTTTAAAACATGTTTCTACACCTAATAATAATATAGTATGAAGGGAAATAAATGTTTTAATCTGATTCCTTCTGAACTGCTGTGAGCACCCAAACATTCTGTAATTCCAGTCTTTTTTTTCACACTGATTCTTTGAAACCTGTAAATTTTCCTGTAACAGCTTGTTCTCTTCCCTTGCAGATCACTGCAAGATTTCTGGACTCACTTCTACAAAAACAACTGGTTTTTTTTCCGCAGCAGTGAACCTCTCACCAAATTACAGCTCTTACCTTGACCGAGTGGTAAGTGCACTGAATCTCCTCGAAATATCTTCCACAGTGAATTCAAACTTCTCCCCCAAATTGTGAATTCGCCTTTCTAATAGAATAGCACTACCACGTTGTTCACTGGGAACAGCCAGCACGCTTTTTCTAAACTAATTGGTACTAGTCTATAATTTCACTCTAAGTTCCTTTCCACTAGTTCTGGGGCTAACTTCTCATCAAGCCCCTTCACATTAGACTCCAACTTCTCCTATAACGCTTGGAACATTTGCATATTATTCACTTAATAATTGAGTTTTCAAACTGAATTACTTTTCTGTTGCACATCAACAGGAGCTATAGAATCATTTTCCATAGTATCACAACTATTAATAGATTCAGAAGTTAGATCAAATTAAACATTAAACCTTTGTAGGAATGATGTACTAAAAGTTAAATTGTCGCTCCTCAAACATAAATTATTCTAGGAAAACCTGTGTTGATGATCACAGAAGCACAAGCAGTCCTAGCTGACAGCCTATGTGCTCAGTCCACCTCATGCCCACTCCAGACATATAATTTTTCAAGTGCCAGATACATACAAGTAGTAGTATGAATTGCTCTATATCCTTTGTTCAAACACAGGTGAGTGTAGAGGCTGTAGTTTGAAGAAATCTTTAATTTTCAAACACTAACTTATTAAGCAAACTCACCTCACTTTTCCCTTTATAATGAAGTCATTTGATCTAGAGTACCATACGTACTCCAGAAATGATTCCTTCTAATTGGATGTGAACTTTGGCTCCTGTGAAGCAGGTAGAAAAGCCACAAGTATAATCAATATAGCAAATACAGTTCTAATCAACAAGCAAAAGTACCATGAAACGTAAATACTAGACACTTGTGTACACGAATTAACGGTAAAAATTGTTACTTGTCACAAGAATAATGACCTCAAAAACAAAAACAAAACAAAAAACGCTATCCTGTATGCTGCAATATACGTCAAATAGGTAGAAGAAGAATCTCATCATCACCACAACAAATTCAACGAAAACAATGATCTCTGTACTGTAATGATCTGGCCTATTCCGTGTCGCTGTGCAGCAAGATGAGTGAGAAAAATGGCGAGGGAGCGGGCAGATTCACACCAGAACTTGCAGTAAACAGTCATACCACTGACAGAGGTCTGTTGAAGCAGCCTTACACAGCACTCCGCCTAGCCTCAGGGCCGCAATGTGTCCGTGAAAACTCAGCCGACTGTTGAATGCACTGACGCGCCTGTCCCACTCAGTGACACCTGTTATCCTGGGCCGCCGTGGCTGCAGCCGCGACGCCCGTGGGCCGCCAGCGACAAAGATGAGCGCTGGCTGTCCAGGCCCTCAGGAGACTGTCGGCTAAACAGCCCCGCGCGTACTCGTTGTCCCCACTCGTGCGCTTGGGTGTGGTAGCTGACGATAGATGTTCTGATGACGACCAGCGATTTCCTAGCCATACCCTAGTGGTAGACCAGGGCGGTGGCCAAAGACGTTTAGGTGGCTAGGAGACTGCGAGTGCGCATCTCTCCGAGCCAGATTGTAGACATCTGGTAGTCCGTCGACCGAAGTTGCTCAGGAGGCGGATGCTGGCTGGGCCCAAGCTCCCCACATCCTCGAAACTTCGGCAGATCCCGCAGCCATCACGCCACAGACATGGTGCGCCTCGTTGCCAGTCTGCCAGCAGATTTCCATCACCAAGGGTGGATCGTGGTTTCTCTGAAACGCAAAAGGCCATCATTCTGTCCCAATTAATAAGCAGACAGAATGGAAACATTGCTTCATGCTTTGAACTCCTACGCTCAATTTCTTATACAATACAGCGTCCGACATAGTCCTATTACAGGGGTACGAGTATGTTTATTTACTTAGCTTTCAGCTTTTCCTAGCTCGTTGCGCCCCGAGCACTGGTTCCTATACCCAATTAAATTTTCAACTCGTGTGTTTCTCGGTAGCGCGCACGTGTCTGATATATAATATCACCTCACTCTTGGTCATACTGTGATGCGGAATTGCGATTCTACGTGGCTCGCCCGTCCCTAGTGTAGCAACCCTGTCTGGACGGAATGTTTTGTCATAGTGTCAAAAGTACAATCCAACGGCTTGCTCTATTTGCACTTTGGGCAGGCTTGCCAGTACTGCCTAGAACCGTGTGGGAATAACACGTTTGAGATATTCGCAACAAGCGCACGTAACGTTTTTGGGGTGCCACACACCTTCCCTCTTTCGAAAGATTCGTCCAGAATCTTCCATGACCGAACATTCCAGTCATCAGCTGTCCCACGTGGGTCCTTCCTTATCCACTTCCAGCATGAGCTTACTCTCAAAGTGCGTTCTCCAGGGGCTTACTACAATACAATCCTGAATCTAATGTTTATACTGCCTAATACAAAACTCCTACTTCCATCAAACCTTCCCACGACCCTTGCCGACTAAACAGTCGTCTGGCAACAGGTGTCTCGACTGATCTGTAGGCTGCACACTTCTGTGATTATTCCACGAATAAAATATGCAAATACCTAGTAAAGACACGACAACTTGGTTGGTGAAAATCATCTATGTAATCATGATTTGTCGATTTTCTTGAATGGTTTGGACATGATGAAACATCCGCTAAAGTGAAATTTTCCCCTGCTGTGATTCGATAAATCTGTCTAATGAATGTGTAAGTTCAGGGTTAACGGATGCATAAAAGTGCTCTAAGCTCTGCGTGTGTAATAACCGTAATGGCCCTTCTGGCCTATGCAGTGAATTCGGCGTTAGCGTAATGACAGCCATACAAGTCAGTGTACACCTAAAACAGAAACCCTTCACAAGATGAATGCCATTCCACGGCACTCTTCATAGAAATCGCCACTTTCTGAAAATCACTAAGTGCACCATTTAATTTCTAGCAATTTGTTGTCAGAGACAACGTTTTTATTAATTTATCTCCCGCATTTAACGAACTTCTCTTCCTACAAACATCAGGTTGTGGACAATATATACTAGCTGCGATAAGTGTGCTCTTAATTTATCGTAGTTAAACTGTGATTACGGTACTCCTTCAGCACCTTCCTAAAAAACGTCACTTCCCTGTGCCTCCCTAAATCAATCCAAAAAAAAAAAAAAATCTACCAGTCTCCGAATTTCATTTCTCTGATCTTTTGACTTCAATGTCCACTGATGTCTCATAAGGAAGGCATCCGACTGCCTAGAAAAAACATACCTCAAGAGCCGGCCGAAGTGGCCGTGCGGATAAAGGCGCTGCAGTCTGGAACCGCAAGACCGCTACGGTCGCAGGTTCGAATCCTGCCTCGGGCATGGATGTTTGTGATGTCCTTAGGTTAGTTAGGTTTAACTAGTTCTAAGTTCTAGGGGACTAATGACCTCAGCAGTTGAGTCCCATAGTGCTCAGAGCCATTTGAACCATACCTCAAGAAAACGTTTAAATGACAGCTAAGCATTCTGCTCTACTCCCGATGATGTATGGTAAACCCAGGACCATTCCCATCATACAGGATGTCATAAAGAAGTCGCCATCTGAGGAAATAAACCATCTATTACCCACCTCCTACTTCCGAACGAGTAACTAAAGACAAATAGCAACAAGAACAACAGTAGCAAAAACCTGACAAAGACCCTGCAATAATAAAAAGAAACGCATGTGGCAATGACATCAAAACAATAAATCCACCTGAACAAAACACAATGTAAATAGTACCCATAACACAAATATCCAGAATAAATCTAACACCAGCATAATATTTCAAATAACGTAAAAACAGTGACTTCAGACCATAGGCATGACTTGTGCTTAAGCTGTCTAAACGCTAAGGTTCCTTCTTTCCACCAGCTGCACCTAATCGTACCGGGTCGGCCAAAGTATCCAAAGTACTCTTAAACTGTTTCATCAGACTGTCGTGCTGGATAGACGTTTTGGTAGGAAACTGTAGCTTTCCGTTAACAGCTGAGGTCATATCCAGGACCTGCTACGGGTCGTGATATTTGGTCAAGAACTTATTTGTCCTCCTCTTTGGTATACAGGGGCTAGTAACTAACAAACACTGCCCTCTACGTTACTACGATAGCCTGAGCGTGCGCCTATTTAGCTGCTCCTGGTGTTCCAGAGCCTTTGTGTACGGGTTTTGCACGTTTCGTCTCACAAAAGTATACATTTTTTCGCAATTAGCTAGTAATTTAGGACACAAAAAGTCAAAATGAGTGGGCATTTGCATCCCTACCTCAAATAGTGACAAGACTGTTCCCGTATTAATCTCTGATTTGTTCGCGAAAACTACATATGGAAAATGCGTATGCCAGTGGTCGTGTGTGGCATTCACGTAAAAACTTAGCAGTTTAGAAATGGTCTGATGCTGACGCTCCATCCTGCTTTTAGTTTGTGGTTAGAATGTGCTTGTTCGTAACTTCCGAATATACAACACACGGCGCAGCTGGTTGTAGGTACCGAAACTAATATCGTATCTTGGTCTGCAACTAAGGTATCAGGCACTCCAATCTTCAGCATCCAGTAGTTAATAAATACTAGTGCTACAGTACTGGCCTTTTGATCTGGAATTGCTATCATTACTAGAGACCGTGACAAACATTTACGATCGTAATCACATACGTATTCTTTACAGGAGTTCTGTTCTATGGTTAGCAGATGACTAGAACAAGCAATTAAAATGGCTTCGACGCCTGTGGAAACCTCTGCGAAGCGATTTTATGGTGCAAAGCATCCACTCTCTGAGCGCATGGTACACAGTCTTTGACATATTTCACCAAGTCACTCTTCCTGTTCCCCACCAAAACCATTCCGCAACACGCCTATCTGTTGATCGTAGGTCGCAATAATCTGAAAAAAACATGCTCATGAGCCTGTTGTAAAAGTTTCTTTTAGAACTGTGTACAGCAAATCTTCAAGCATGATAAAGTGCGGTTGTGACTTAAAAGCCTGACACTCTTTGCTATGTGCCTTTGCTTGCTACTATTCCAATAGACCCTTGTTCAGCGTACACAGCGTGGCTGCTTTGCGACTTAATGTATCTGCATTTGTGTGGACAACCTCGTAATCACACTCATCGAACTTGAGAACCCAGCGCGGCAAACCATTAGATGAGTCTCTTAGACCAAACAACCATTTCAATGACGTATGATCAGCCTAAACTTTAAATCTTCTATCAGACTAGAAATACCAGAAATGTGCTAATCGCATATGACGGTTAACATTTCGGATGTTGCGTGGTTGTGTAACGCACTATTTAATGGCTCCTGTCCATCAAGCATCAGACACAAAATACATCCGATTGACCCATTACAAGCATCACAAGAGACAATGAACCATTTTCTAAAACCCGAAATAACCAATACGGGATCGGAAACCAGTGATACCTCCAGTTTCTCTTACACTACCTGCCACTCCTCCTTCCACTAAAACACTGCCCTCTATGCGAGTATTGTAATAAAGAGAATAGTAAATTATCTCAAAAATAAAGGTGATCAGGTTTTGATGCTTTTCCCAATGGTGTACTACATATTACTTTCCGTATAATAAATCTCGTCTTATCCGAAATATGTAATGCATCACTAACTTAGAAATCGACCTGTTTCGTTGCTGACATCATTTGAAAAAAATATTTGAGATGATTTATTCTAGAACAGAATCTCACCATAGCAATAAAAATATCCTTAGAAAATCCCAGTTTGGGTTTCAATAGAGGTGCTCGCCAAGTTATACAGTGAGTAAAAGATTAAATAGCATTGGCTTGTATTTCCTGCGACCTATTTAACGCCTATGAACGTATGAATCACAATATTCTCCTAGGTAAATTGAAGTTTTGTGAGATTGATTGTGTAGCCAGCCAATGGATAATATCATATCTAACCACATAAATGCAGAAGGTTGTACTTAATAATTTAAGAATTATAATCCAGGGATATGATTCTCCAATGCTCATACTTAGGTCTACTACTGTTTCCCACATATGTAAACGATCTTTGTCTAATATACAACAAACAGAATTAGTTCTTACTGCAGACGACACCGGTACTGAAATCAGTCCAAGCACACATACAGAACAAGAACTAATGGTAAACAATATTTTTAAAAGTGTCATTCACTGGTTTTCTACGAATGGTCTCACCCTCAGTTTTAAAAAGGCACAACATATTGAGCTCTGTGTATCCACAGGTGCTACGCCAGTGATAACTGTAACCCACTATAAGGAAATAAATAATAGGCTGAAAACTTCAAAATTCTTACATGTCCATAGTGATGAGAATACAAACTGGAAAATGCTCATTTTGGAACTCCTTGAAAAGGTTAGTTCAGACACTTCTGCAATTATAAATGTTTCAGAACTTGAGGAGAGACAAATCAATAACTCGACGTATTCTCCGTGTCTTCATTGAATAACGTCACATTGGATAATGTTCTGTGGTAAGTCATCTTTAAAAAAGAAATTCTTCATTGCTCAAAAAACATTTTGTAAAAATAATATGTGGTGCTCACCCGTGATCACCTTTAGGCATCTGTTTAAGGATTTGAGCATTGTGACTACCCCTGCCCAATTTATTTATTCCATCCTGAAGAGTTTTGTAAAGAAAAAAATACTACACTTCAAAAGGAACAAGGATGTACATAATTACAATGTCAGAACGAAAAATGATATTTATTATTCCAAGTTAAGGTTGCCTTTAGCACAGAAATTGGTGCAGCATGTTGCAACAAAAGTTTTTCATCACTTGCATAGCAACACAAAATGTCTGACAGAATGTAAAATAAAATTCGAAAAAATAATGAGAAACTTTCTTGTCGGAAATTTATTCTTTTCTGATGAAGAATTTCTATTGTAACGTGTAAAAGGTGGTGGTTAGGAATTACTAACTCACATCTTTATATTTATGGGAAAAACATAAAGTTATAAATGTTCAGCATGTAGCCGTGTGTACGATGTGTATATAAAATTACTCATTCCACATTACGATTTATTTTGCAAAATGACTAACTAAGTAACTAACAAATCCTTTCACGAAATCCATTAGGAATTTACGGTAGTAGTTGAACAAACCGACGAACGACTGCATCTGTTCGGTCGTCCATGGTGCTGGAATTACTAACTCGCATCTTTATATTTATGGGAAAAACATAAAGTTATAAATGTTCAGCATGTAGCCATGTGTACGATGTGTATATAAAATTACTCATTCCACATTACGATTTATTTTGCAAAATGACTAACTAACTAACTAACAAATCCGTTCACGAAATCCATTAGGAATTTACGGTAGTAGTTGAACAAACCGACGAACGACTGCATCTGTTCGGTCGTCCATGGTGCTGGAATTACTAACTCGCATCTTTATATTTATGGGAAAAACATAAAGTTATAAATGTTCAGCATGTAGCCATGTGTACGATGTGTATATAAAATTACTCATTCCACATTACGATTTATTTTGCAAAATGACTAACTAACTAACTAACAAATCCGTTCACGAAATCCATTAGGAATTTACGGTAGTAGTTGAACAAACCGACGAACGACTGCATCTGTTCGGTCGTCCATGGTGCTGGAATTACTAACTCGCATCTTTATATTTATGGGAAAAACATAAAGTTATAAATGTTCAGCATGTAGCCATGTGTACGATGTGTATATAAAATTACTCATTCCACATTACGATTTATTTTGCAAAATGACTAACTAACTAACTAACAAATCCGTTCACGAAATCCATTAGGAATTTACGGTAGTAGTTGAACAAACCGACGAACGACTGCATCTGTTCGGTCGTCCATGGTGCTGGAAAATTTTGAATTGCTTCTGTAAAAGGAAGATCAGTCTGCACACTACGCTCACTAATTGTGTGACCCAGATTCTTAACTCGAGTTTGAGCAAAACGGTACTGAAGCCTATCAAAAACATCCTGTGGAATAATGGCTGAGTAGACAATTAAGTCATCTAAATCGATCACATAGGCTTTAGGTTTTAACCTTCTTAAAACTCAGTCTAATAAACGCTGGAAAGTAGCAGGTGCATTTTTTAAACCGAATGGCATCCCCATATATTGATAATGTCGACAAGGCGAGGTAAACGCTGTCTATAGCCTAAGTTCAGGTGCTATTTTTAATTGATAGTAACCAGTTCTAAGGTCCACTGAGGTAAAGTAACGACACTCACCCAAATTATCCGAGATTTACGTAATATTAAGGATATGATAACCATCTATAATCACAGAAATCGTATATTTCTCAATCCTACTGAATGATTTCTTAGGGCTGATTACAATATTTGTGCTTCAGGAACTGTCACTAGGTTCTTAATCCAGTGTTGTGTTACTAGCCTTATTGATAAGACCGCATCTGTAAAAAAAATGTCGCTAAAATTCAATAATACTTTTTCCATGCTTGCAGGATGACTGTCCTACAAGTTCAAAACGGTTCAAATGGCTCCGAGCACTATGGGACTTAACATCTGAGGTCATCAGTCCCCTAGAGCTTAGAACTATTTCAACCTAACTAACGGGTTAGCTGTACTAACGGGAACCAAATATTTAAATTAACATTACTCAGTGCGCTATGCTTCTGCAAACAAAACAATGTGAAACATCAAACTGACCGTTACTTGAGCTCAACCACATACAACGTCCCATAAGGTAAATCCGTACCCACTGCAACCCGCGCTTTCATTCCCATACCTGCGGATATTTTATCCTGCAGATCAATCTTTAACGAACCTGACTGCAGTTTAGCTGCCATCACCTTCATGACACGTAAGCCTTGCGATGTCGCTTCGTTTGCAACTGTATTACCCAAGTGAAACAAAGTTTCAGTGAGCTCAAGAGCTTTCCCAAAGGTCAATCCTCGCAAAACTTTTGTCGAGAAAATCTAGTCGGCGAATCACTGCATATCCTTCACCTGAACGTGGTAAAACATCCACATGCACTTTAAACCTAGTTTCCGTAATGGTAAACTCACGTACCATCGTAGCCAATGACTCAACATTTGCCGGCCGAAGTGGCCGTGCGGTTAAAGGCGCTGCAGCCTGGAACCGCAAGACCGCTACGGTCGCAGGTTCGAATCCTGCCTCGGGCATGGATATTTGTGATGTCCTTAGGTTAGTTAGGTTTAACTAGTTCTAAGTTCTAGGGGACTAATGACCTCAGCAGTTGAGTCCCATAGTGCTCAGAGCCATTTGAACCATTTTTGACTCAACATTTGTATCGCCAACCCCATGTAACTTAAATCGTTGTGGTCCCGCCGCCCACGTGTGCCCTCGTGTTTACAAGAGTCCTCTGTTCCACACCACCCACTACACCCACTAAGCATCTTTCTGTCTGTGCACTAACTTGTGCAGTGTTACCATCTACCAGGACTGCTTTCCGATGGTCAATGTTTTCCCGTTTCAGTTTAGTGGCTGTTTACCCAATGATACTTCCTGTTCTTCCTCTTCCGTCATTCAGATACTAGGTAGCCCACTTCCCCACATGAGTAACACTCTAGTTGCTTCCACTATTTCTGTGTATGGCCCTTGCGTCCACATCTGTAGCATTTGACCTCAGAAGGGAATAAAATGTGAACTTCCCGTTGCTTCATGAGAAAATGTATTTCCTCAACCTGCGCCACAGTTCTAAGAGCTGCAGCCTCCTGTGATAAAACTTTGTAGGCCTCTGCATTATGGCTACACACGTACGTTGAGCATTAACTTTGCGAATCCTGTCTGACCATATTTCCACTGATTTATCACAGTTCAAGTTATATGTATTTAGCTCCTAGGAAATATTCCTATGGTATTTAGATTTTGGTAACGCTGGTGTAGTCCAGCAGCCAACTGCTGAAACAACTGTGCTTTACTTTGGGTCTCATGATATACCATATACGACCTGGCCTCTCCTGTTCAACAACACAAATTTAGTCACACATAGTATTTCTTCATCTGATCAACCCCTCAGTGCTGCAGTAGCTGTAACATCATTAACACTTGCAATGCCAATGGGAGGGGGGGGGGGGCGGACGGGGATGGGGAGGGGGCGTACTTTATGCCTACCTTTTGAAAGTATTGAAAGCTACTCAGGTACTTTACATTTTAAAATTTTGTAAGAAAATATTTGTTGTCTTTAATGAAGTCCTCTTCCAGATTCCATGATAGTCTTACATTTTTTCGTTTAAGCTTAATCGGAAAATTGAAGGGAGGTTGTCAAAAGTCTTCCCCCCTTGGTAGTAGATGCGACTTCGCATAACGATCGTCTTACTCCACAAATAATGGCATTACGTGACCTTAGAACAAATGGACATTATATTTCCCGGGGTTGACAACTACAATGATCTCAACAATGATTCATTTCCCTTTGGTTCTATATTGTTCCCTGTTCAGTGGCACTTAGTCCAGTGTTAGAAAAAACTGTGATTGAAAATGTATTGACAGTCACGTACTGACGGAGAAATATCACACGTTCTGTAAGAATCTAGACATACTCAAATTGAATTTGCCACCCGGTCTGAGGCACCTTGTCACGGTCTGTGCGGTTTTTCTAGCTAGCACTCTACTGAGCATGAGGTGCTAGACCCAGTGAAAGTGGCAAAGTGTGAGATTCTCGGTAGCATCTACGTTTCCGAGTAACAAAGTATTACTTTACTCTTGGTCACACCGCTCCATGCGCTCGGCCATTGGCCAGTGTCATAAACGCCCCTATGCCTGGACTGTTTCTTCATATCAACAATACCGCCGAGTGCCTTACTTAACTAGCACACCTGCCATTCTGGTGTCTACTACGGTAGGAATGAAATTGGAAAAAATCGCAAATTCCAAGCCGCATTTTTCCAAGGAGCCGCAGCACATACTGTACTACACATTGCGGAAAACTGGTGCCGAAAACAGGATCTAAAAGTCAGGTCCAAGACAATTGATGTAGCACAATTCACGAGGATGTAAATCCATCACATACATCGTTATTTGGAACATCAAGCTTCTAGATAAAACTCTACAAGTAGAGGGATGCGAAATTATCATGGATCCCTCTTATAAAAAATAAACGTTCCGAGGCGAAAAGCACTCTTATGAGCATTAGGAGGGTCCGTGATAAAAACTAGGTTCTAAAATCCTAGGAACATGTACTGGATATTTACTACTGTAACCAGACCTATGACAACTGATGAGGCTACAGTATGGTGAAATGAAGTAGAAGGTGGTTGCTAGGTAGCTTGGTAAGGTACAGAGATTCTAATGCTTAGCTATAACAGGAATTTGCAGTGGAACCTCTGCTGGTATGGAGACCGTGTTTGACATGCTCCTGCTACAACTTTGGGTTACAATGGAAGCAGTGGCAAGGGCATAAAGGTTAATAACAAGAAATAACTGGATTCCTTTAGCATAACTAGAACCTCACACCAGTATAGTGTAGTAAATATAGGCATTGCCTGGGTAATGGTGGCTGACCATACAGTAACTTTTAGCTACTCCAGTAAACTTTTCGCTGTAACAACTGCAAGAAGGGAGTAATGGAAGAAAATTGGAAATTTGTTTTAAGTTCCTATGGCACCAAACTGCTGAGTTCGTCGATCCCTAGGCATACACACCACTTGATTGCAGTTAAACTAACTTATGCTAAGCAAAACACACACAGCCATGTCCCAGGGAGGACTCGAACAACCAACGAGAGGAGCAGCGCGAACTGTGGCAAGGCGCCTCACACCCTTCGGCTACCTAGAACGGTCCAGTGGAAGAATGAACCACGACACCTTTCAGGAGACATTCTGGTTTTCTGACAGGTCGAAAATAGATAAACCTGCTGGAAATCGAGTAAATGGGGCACAGCCAAGAATAGAGGGAGCAGTCTCTGTAGGAAAGTTGGCCACAGGCGGAAGTATCCGCTGCCAGGGTATGCATGGAGGAGCATTTGCGTAGGTACAACAAGGATCGTGGTATCTAGATTTGTAAGGCTGTAACGCATTTTGATTTTTGTATGTCAACGATATCCACATTAGAGAGAGAGCAAGTTACGTTAGTGTTAAACAATCTTTGGTCTTGTCGTGGAAAAGTTTTTGCCTCTCTGCATTCTAATACATTGTTATTAGAAGAGTGGTAGGCGACGGACGTATTTGGTAGTGTTGTGTTGACTTTTAATTGTGCCTTCTGGATGAATAAAGAAGTACTGTAAAGGGCAGCAAAGATGAATATGATGTATATATTTAAATGTGAAAGGAATATCAATTTTGAATGATGACATATATTTATATTCTACTTCGAAAAGACTCGAACAGCTTAGTCAGTTGAAATCTTAATGCGTGAATCAGGCAAGTGGGGTCTTCATTCTCTCAGCTCTGTGCAAGTGAACAAAGCTAACTACCTGACAAGGATCATTTCTACAAATCAAATTTCCCCCCTCTCTCTCTCTCTCTCTCGCGCTCTCTCTCTCTCTCTCTCTCTCTCTCTCTCTATATATATATATATATATATATATATATATATATATATATATATATATATATATATACATATAAGGAGAGAGAGAGAGAAAATATATATGTATATACATAGAGACAGAAAGGAAATATGTACTCTCTCCCTCCATATATATATATATATATATATATATATATATATATATATATATATATGGTGTTACAAAAAGGTACGGCCAAACTTTCAGGAAACATTCCTCAGACACAAATAAAGAAAAGATGTTATGTGGACATGTGTCCGGAAACGTTTAATTTCCATGTTAGAGCTCATTTTAGTTTCGTCGTCTACCTACGCTCAATGGAGCACGTTATCATGATTTCATACGGGATACTCTACCTGTGCTGCTAGAACATGTGCCTTTACAAGTACGACACAACATGTGGTTCATGCACGATGGAGCGCCTGCACATTTCAGTCGAAGTGTTCGTACGCTTCTCAACTACAGATACGGTGACCGATGGATTAGTAGAGGCGGACCAATTCCATGGCCTCCACGCTCTCCTGACCTCAACCCTATATACTTTCATTAATGGGTGAATTTGAAAGCTCTTGTATACGCAACCCCGGTACCAAATGTAGAGACTCTTCGTGCTCGTATTGTGGACGGCTGTGATACAACACGCCATTCTCCAGGGCTGCATCAGCGCATCAGGGATTCCATGCGACGGAGGGTTGATGCATGTATCCTCGCTAACGGAGGACATTTTGAACATTTCCTGTAACAAAGTGTTTGAAGTCACGCTGGTACGTTCTCTTGCTGTGTGTTTCCATTCCATGATTAATGTGATTTGAAGAGAAGTAATAAAATGAGTTCTAACATGGAAAGTAAGCGTTTCCGGACATGTGTCCACATAACATATTTTCTTTCTTTGTGTGTGAGGAATGTTTCCTGAAAGTTTGGCCGTACCTTTTTGTAACACCCTGTATAGAGAGAGAGAGAGAGAGAGAGAGAGAGAGAGAGAGAGAGAGAGAGAGGAAATCTGAAATAATACTGCAGCACTGCGCACCTGATTGGTAGAAATAACCATTGTCATCTATATGTACATATTTCCTCTCTGTCTTTATGTATATTTATAGAGTGTGAGGTAAATTAGGGCTAAATTTCATACAAAAATGTAATGGAGATGTTATTCATTTATTCTGAGTGCTTATCAGCTGCGAAATATCTATCATCCCCTGCATCGACATGAAAGATTATGCAGAATGCAATGAAGCTCTTGGTAGAAAAGGGGAAAGCAACATGCAAACCTGCCTTCGGCCCCTTGTCTCTCAGGAATTAAAGGCAATGAACAAGATAATAGAATGACCAGAAAGCTGCAACGACTCGGGTTATTGGAGCGGAACCTGTCATCACGTAAGGTGATAGTACCACCAAAACTACAAAACAATTAGGAGCCAGCACGTTTATTGAAATACGATCCAAAACGAAAAACATGGCAAGCCAATGCTGCCGAATCTATATTTCAATAGCAGTTCTATAATAATGAACTTGAACAGAAAACAGATCAAACTCATGGTAGAACTTGCGAGTGGCCATAGAACTTCATACAACATCTACACCGGATGGATACAGAGCAAAAAGCCACTAAGTGTGGACTATGTGGTGAGGAAGATGAAACTCCACCATATCTAATCTTCCAATGCGGAGTTCTGGCGGACAAAAGACACAGAATAGTCGAGTAGGTTGAGCCTGAAGGAAACGTGTCTTATTAGAAACACAGGGAGTGAAATACCGGAATAAACTCAGTGTCCGTGGGTGAAGCAGTGGGCTAAGACCTTGTTGTTTTTATCTCCCTGCATTAGAAATATCAAATTGAAGGGTCTCCACATGAGCCTCTTCATCATTTTGCTTAACATTTAACTTAGTGTACCAACCTTGGGCACCTCAATTCTGGGCGTAAACTGCAAACTACTTAAAAAACGACTGAATAGTTGAGTGTGTCTATAATGGATACAAGCTATATTATCTTTATTTCACTTCACATTTTACTAAGTTTCGGCTAATTGTCGGAGCCCCACATGCATATTTAATAATATATGTGCACTATGTCAGTATATATATCATTCCCTGCTCTCACCTGAATCAATCAAGAGCATGAAAGCGAGTGTACAAGATAAATTTATGAGATCAGTTACCAGTTTAGACGCTTTCCTTTTCGGCTAAATATATCGTCAGCTGCCTGTATTAGATGCCTGAACACCATAATTCCCACAGACTTACGAACAGGCATAGGAATCTATGTGGATCACACTCTCGTGGCGGTTAAGTCATGGGCTGTCCACAATGAAGTGGTGCATCGATTATTGGAAGCCTTTGAACATGTGGGAGTGACTTTGAACTTAGACAAGTCACAATTCGGCAGATTCCTGGAACTCATCGTATCTGCAGATGAGATACAGCCTGACCCGGAATGCGCAACTCCAACCTATAAAAAACAATTACACGCTCCTCTAAATATATAATTTCTACAAGCACTTTGTGAATCTAAACTTCATAGCCGTGCAGTCTTATATCTAAAAGGGGAAGCTGGAGAAAATGCTGTTACAGTCTGCCTTAGGAACATTGCACACAAGCCGAAAGAGATTACGTGTTGATAGACGTTAAACAAAAATGGGGCGTCCGAGACGTCATTCTCTTTAAAATACGTCGTCCAGGCGATACACGGTGACAACTCGCAAGTCCAGATGTACTCATGCACAAATTAGTATGGTACATACACTTGAGTTACGGGATCTGCAGCGCAAAGTAAGAGCTTGAAAATACACCATGAGACATGCTACTTTAACGACATGCTCAGACTAATACGCTTTGTCCTTTGAATATGCCATGCCAGCGAGCCAAACCAGCCCCAGTGATGTACGCTGCACCTTTCCACTCAGTACTGCCCACAGAACTGTGTGGCATCGCCACTGTCAACTTGTACGGTCCAGTAATCCGTTCTAAGTCAGGCTTTCTTTATGTAGTGGTGGCTATGGAACTAACTTCCAAGTTTCTCTCCTGTACACTTCTGAGGATGGAAAATGGAAAAACTGTGGCGAAGGAATTAGCTAACAACTTTTTGTGAGAAGAAGGACCGGGAAAGCGGATAGTTTCAGACGATTGGTCGCAGTATCTCTCGAAAGAGTGGACACAAATTCTGAGGCGTCGGAAAGTAAAGCCGATATTCATTTCAGTGTGCCAATCGAGCTGTATCCCAGCGGAAAGCTTGATAAGGGAACTTGTAAGACTTACTGTCGCAGCAGTCACGAAACCTGGAACACGCATCTTAAATCGTTTCAGGACATACTCAACAAACTTCCTCACACATCGATCATGCTACCTCAGATCTCGGTACTGAAACACAAGGAAACGCCTGGTAAAATCAAAGAGGCAGTTTCCTGTCCGAAAGAGTGGAGGCTTATCGGTGAAGAACATTAGACAGGCTGCTGAGGCTAGAAAAAAAGGCGTATAAGAAGATTGTTAGGAGAACTGAGTTTCAAATAGGACAAAAGGTCCTGATCAGAAACCATAACCTCTCAAATAAGCGTTCCGCAATCTCCAAAAAGTTTTTCAGTGTCTCCAATGGATCCGACCCGGGGTGTGACCGGCGCCAGTAGTATCTCTGACATGAGTACGATCGATTTCCTAGTACTGAGATTTGTCTTGGAGCTTGGGCCGGCTTGGGAAATAAGCGAGTGCCGACCGCGTGTAAGAAAGAAACAAGGCTTTCAGAACGCAAGGCGGCGGTGCTCGAGCAGCACCCCCTGTAAAAGAAAGCCTGTCCACGTAGAGCGTGACATCACAAGATGGCTATACATCTAGTCCCTTCTTCAATAGTTTCATGGAACAGTGCTTGTGAACAGTCGTGCGGCGAGTTTCGCGTCAGTTTACTATTATATTGAATGGTGTTCCTGCGTTAGTGTACGTGATTTGGATGTTTACTTTCTGTACACTAAACTGGTGATCTGTTTTTCTTGCCTGTGAAAATTTCGTTGCCTGCAAAATGCCGTTTTGTTGCTCTGTACCGAATTGTAGAGGAATTTACGACGGTGGCCCAAAAGCAACTGTGTTTAAATTTCCGAAGGATGAAGCAACCAGGAAGAAATGGTTGTGAAGTATCTGCAGAGATAACTTTACTCCTTCTTCAAGTTAAAGAGTGAGTATTTGTTTTGTTTATTTCTTAAAAGAAGTTAAGTGTGTTAACAATGAATAGGAACTTACGCAGTGTGGAAGGTCAGCGACATTTTGACTAATATATCAGATCTTAACTGCGTAAGTGCCGAAGAAGACAATGTTTCGTTTCCTTGTCCTTGCGATTCAACAGTTTAGGTAGTTTAGGTTATATGAATTCTGTATTCTGCAGGTTCAAGCAATATAGCCTAAGCACAGTAATACTTAAGTAGTTAAATATCTCAGTATATATTTATACTTACTGTTTGCACTGTTCGTTGTTAGGAATAAAAGTCGGTTTGTGATTAAGTACATGCACATAAGATACAGACGACTTTCGATATATTCTGTTTCTAGTATTTAGTTCTGTTTCTTTCTGCTGTAAAAGTCTTCAGGAAGTAGCCTGTTAAAAAACAAGGGATGTGGTGTACCCAGAAATAGAAAATTAAGTAAAAGCAGTGTCTCAGTGGCTTGTTTTTAATAAATTATTGATGGGAATTGGAAGTTCACTGCAAGGAATGTTGGTATTTGTGAATATAGTAAGCTTCACAATGCACAAATAAATATTTTGCTTTAAGACCATAGAAAGGAGATATGAATGAGCATTTGAATGGATTAATAGGCCATCACAAAATGCAAAGGGAGAAACTGTGAAACTGTGAAACGGTTTCAAGCTGACGTGTGGGTCATCTTCTGGGCGTTTACACTGTGAAATTATAGATATCCGTCGAAGACTCCATTATACAACAGATAAAATTACGTAAATTTACGTAATTTTAGCTGTTGTATAATGGAGTCTTTCTGACGGATATCTATAATTTCACACTATAAACGCCCAGAAGACGACCCCTACATCGGGTTCAAACCGGTTGGTGGTGTAATAATAATAAATGCGATTAAGACTATTTTTGAATAATAGATAATAGCAGCTGAAATACAAAAGCAAAACAGTGCCTACCTCATAAAAAGCACTACCATTATGAATTTCATACTTCTACAGGATACACAGTCTGAGAATTATTTTGTATTATTCTGTTGCTTTCGTGTATCCGAGAGTGTGTGTGTATGTGGGGGGGGGGGGGGGGGGCAGCGGGGGTAATAGAGCAAGAGATTAAGCAGAAATCCCACCCCTCTAGTGAATATATGAGCTTAAAGGCTAAATTATTTTAAAAAAATTATCATTATTATTGAATTATGCTACAAACAATAGTCAATGTTTGTAATTATTGATGGGTCAAGTACTTTCTTCATTTCACCATCTGTTGAAGAGCTTGTTGCCATGATGTGTGACTGCATGTGTTGTGATATTGTACTGTTACTACTCTATGAAGGTACTGTGTCACGGCTACATTTATCACTTTAGTATTCCTCTGCTTTTCAGTTGGGAGTCTATTTGTATTTTAGAAATAGAAACTAACTTTATATACATAAATTGTTTTCACACTATTAATATTTTCATCACATTCATTTGTAGGCACCTTTTTCATTTTTTATTCATTTTTAATTACAGGTATGCCATGTTCACCTTCACAAGGATGATGTTATTTGGGAAACATAAATTGTGGGTGAAAGGACTGGTCAGTTATTAAGTGCCCCCCTTCGAAAACAACTTTTGAGACCAGATGTAGTTCCATCACTGCTCCCAAAGTGTCCTTCCTACCTTTCAAAGGAAGAAAGCAGACATGAAGAGCCAGAGGAAAAAATCAAAGGCTTGAAAATGAGCAGTTAGCTGCAGTGTTACTATATAGTTTAGCGTCACAGCAGGGCTATGAAAATACTTTCAGCTTCAGTTCTTCATAAGAGTTGATGTTACGTACGAAGGAAGTGGAATTGCCCAATGAGTGGAGTGTGATTGAAAAAAATAGTGATTTTTTTGTGGTCTTTGGAGATAACAAGAAAACTTGTAGATGGAAATTTAAATGTTTCGTTGTTTAAGAAAGATGTACAAATTAAGACATTGGGAAAATTTCTTTTCCTGCAGTTGTAACCAATATCCATGAAATTGTCAGTGTACTGCAGGAGTTTTCAGAGACTGTTGCAGAGTGTCAAGTTGTAACGCCGGAAATGCATATCCTCCTATTTCCATCTATTGTACCATAATTTTTTCCTTATTTTGTTACCTGAAGATATAACATTTCTGTGTCTTTATATATTGTATTGTTTTAATATTTGTATATATATATACATATATATATATATATATATATACATTTATGTCGATGTATAATTGGTTTGTTTTGTAAATATTATTTGTATTTTACACTGGGTCTTGCCTAGGGAAAACTATGCTATCGAACGAATACATCGATAGGTCGTGTGAAGAACGAAAGTGTGTAGGATCTTTGGTAGTGTTAACTCTGCCACGTGGAGCGCGGGCTGAGCACGGAGAGTCTGGCTGGGGTGGTGCAGTGGAGCAGGTGTGTTGTGTGAAGCTCCCGCGAGTTGCCGCGCTTTCGGGGTTTGGCAGCATGTAATTGCGCTCGACTTGCGATAATAGTTTCTGACATGGTGTCGCGGACGGGAAGCATTAGCTGGCGCACATCAAGAGCCCGTTTCGTCTGGTGACCGTATCGGGAAGAAGGCGCGCCAACATCCAGCTTCTGCAACAGCGACGGCCGACAATGAGTGACTGTCGCTACCTCCTCGATCGA
Source organism: Schistocerca nitens (assembly GCF_023898315.1). Lineage (NCBI taxonomy): Eukaryota > Metazoa > Arthropoda > Insecta > Orthoptera > Acrididae > Schistocerca > Schistocerca nitens. The sequence continues at coordinate 192,451,203 of NC_064620.1, read as the reverse complement.
CGGCTTCAAACCTTCAATCAACCAACAAGGAAGACTGGAAGCACGTAAAGTTTTAGAACAGTATGGCAGACCTCAGCTTTTCAAACTTTTAAAATTGTTGCATCACAAAATTACAGCAACATAGCATGAACCTTTGTTGCTCATTGTCCCAATTGCATTGCCAAGCAGGGTCCCTTCCTTTTCCGAAATGAATCCGAGTGTCGTTGAAATTCAAACGCCAGCATTAAAATAATATAATCCGATTTCACTGCTTTAATTTCAAAGTTCAGTTAAAGTATTCGTAGCTGGCTACAATATTTAGATTACACAAGCACAAATTAAGAGTGCGAGTTTTGTTTGCATATTTTAGCTTACCTGTGACTCCAGCTCAGCTTGGTACGTACTAAATTTTACTATTGTTAATTGTTCAGAATCATTTAATTCAAGTTCGAAGTTAAATCTCTTATTTCTAAATTGCGTAGATTCAAGTAGCTTTTGAAATGATTGTTGAGGTAGCCCCAGACTAACTGTATTTTACTGAATTTCGATATGCTTCAGAAACAAAGTTCACTATTAATTTCAGTCACTAAATTAACTTTCAATTTTCCAGTTTCATTAATTCTTTTGCTAAATTAAGTCAGGATGTAGCGAAATTTATTACTTCAGACAAACATTCAGTTTTCAGACAACACGTGTCAACCTTCAGTTGCCACGCTTTTAGTGCTAATTATATGTGCATTAACCTTTCTTTTTCAGTTATTATAGTAATTGTCCATAGGATTGGCGACTGTAATTTTCCCCAAATCTCAAATATCTAATTACCGCTAGTTAATTGTTAACGTAACGGCCGCACATTTACTTTCTTTATTAACTTTACCCCTTTTCAAAATTAATTTCCACCAGTTTCATTTGCTTTTTTCCTTTCATTTAGATGTAACCCTTTCCTCCCTCTTTACCGACAGATTAACTTCGGTGACGATTGCTTTTCCCAAATTTGCATTAGGTACACGCGGTTTAATTTTTCACTGTCATTAAGGTCGATAAGTAAGGGGGAGGTTACAAAGTCTGTGTACAGGCATGCTGTTCGATTTTACTGGTGAAAATCATTTCATCTAATGTATTATATGATGTGCTACTGGCCATAATAAATGGCCTTCAACTAATAGGCTATACGGTTTTTGTGTGGTAACTGTCAACAACAAAATCAATAGCAAAACTATGTCCATGTTTTCTGTGGATAAAGCTGTTTATATAGTTTTTAAACATCCATCTAATCCTAATCGTCCACTTTTCTTTTTAACTGATGCCATACGCATTGTTAAATGAATAAGAAATGTGTGGTTGAACCAAAAAAATTATGGTAAAGATATGTTTTATCCTCATTCCAGTTAGAAAAGAAGTGGAAGAAAATAAGTTTTCTGAAGCTTCTTTTAAAAGGCTGAAACGAATTTGTGACATAGATTCCAGTTCTTTAGTAAAATATTGTCACACATTGTCTCTCAAATCGCTTTGCCCTACATCGTTAGAAAAACAGAGCATGAAACTAGTGTTGCAGATATTCAATCGACATGTGTCGGAGGGCCTTGAGGTAGCTAGTGATAAATTTGATTAGAGACATGCACCATCAATAGCGGTATACATTCAAATAATAACAAAATTATTTGATGTCATGAATGTGAAATTAATTTTTAAAGGGAAACACAAGGTGGGTTTCTCACAAAAGAAACATTTTTTGCTCTTCAGCATACAACATATGCCATTGTAGAAATTGCTCGATATTGTACCAAAGAGCTAGGTATGAGCTGTTTACTCACAGCCAAGCTTCAAACAGATGTGCTTAAGCGGCGTGTTGGAAAGTATCGACAGATTGTAGGTTCCCAATTAAATGTTTCAGTGACACATGTCTATGAAGCAGAAAAGTAGCTTAGAATTCAAAGTGTAATGTGTTTAGTTTTCTGTTCTACTTCCTATAGCAGTATTACAGTAGGGGCCATAAAATATTTTGTTTCCTGAAGTTGAAGAAACAGACACATTAGACATAAAAGTCAATAGAAATATAGACGATGTTCTTTCAGTGAAAGATATTGCAATGTCTTTAGCTTTCGTTACAGGCTACTGTGTTCATGCAGTGATTAAGAAGCTGAAGCGTGAGAGTTGCCTTAATGAAATTATGAATGAAAAGGAGTTGCCAATAAACGAACATTTTAATTTCATACAAAGACTTGACCATGAGGGAATGAAATACCCATGATACACTATTTAAAATATGCTTGTCTATTCAAACTTCTCAAACAACATGAAAGAGATTTTCTTACCTGTACGAATCAATGTGCTATTGCCTGTGTAGCAGCACTTGCTACTCTTCAAGAAAATTACTTTTATTATTTGATGGGTTATGCTGCAATGGACATTCATCCCAGGCAATAATGAAGTGTTGTTTGGGTTGGTGTGAACATAATTTTAAATAACTACTGTAATAATGTTAATAGAAAAAAATTTCAAAAAACACTCAGTGAAAACTGCAAACTCTTATGACATATTTTTGAAATCTTTGTCTTATATTCTTTTTAAATCATTAATACAAAACCTGTAATCAGTAATATTGCCACATCAACAAATACCTCTTAAGCTGAACTACTTAGGTCAATCTGAAACTAGTCAAGCAATAAAACTTAGCAAACTGCAACTTATGGCTGAGAGTTTATATAAATATTTTAACATTCAGTTGCTAACAGCTATCAACAGTGTGATAGCCTAACTTGAAATTTTTGTCGAAAATATTAATCTTGAATATAAAGAATCATACACTACTTCTTTCTCAGTTGACGTTTGGGTGGTGAATGACACATACAGGAAGGTGGAGGGACTGTGTCAGACAGAGAGGACCAATAGTAATATCTTTGTAGTATGTGAAACCTAAAAATCACTTCTCTCCTGCACGTCTTATTGATAGTATTTCTAATTTGTGTAATAAAGTTATGTGGCCCAACATTCAACATGCCTTTGACAAAGCCAAGACAATGCCATTTTGATCACCTTCCTTTATTATTTTGAGAACAACTTACACAAACTGTGCTATAGCACACTCCACTTTTTTTTTGCAAACAAGGTTAATCTGGTTTGGTGATAGTTCTCATTCTTCTAGAAATGGAAGACAAGAGCAAAATTGGTCTATAGTTTTCTACATGCACTGCAACTCTTTTCTTTGTATACTGAAATTATTACTTTAGCTTCTGGTGTGTGTGATAAATCTGCCAATTTGTAATGATTCATTAATTGTTACTGTTGAAGAAGCTACTATAGTATTTATGCATTCCTTAAGTAGACAAATTCTGATTTCATGTAGTGTTCCTTTGTCTTCTACTAATGTAATTGTTGTGAGTGCAGATGTGCATGCTGTGGCAACTGCCTCCTTTTTCCTCTGAGTTTGTACTTTTTTCTGCAGCTGTTATAACTGTTGTTATCTCATCATTTTCTTCTGTCGATAATGTTTGTGAATTTTTTACTACCATTAGACATCGAGAAGCTAGTAGGAGAGGGCTTTGCAGTACTTTAATAGCCTTCCTTGTGTATGATGATTGGCAGGTCTCCTCATTTAATAGTAATGTAATTGTGGAATAGCTCTCATTTCTATTACAAGCACTATTGAGTGCCACTAATACTCAGACTGACTAATGACTGAGCTCTTTAAATAGCTGTTTGCTCTGTGCCATCAAGTGCCTTCTTGCTGGCTCATCTTCACTTAGAAGGAAAACATTTGAGGTGGACTGTCAGATATGTCCTTTTGTTATCTTTTTGAATATTTTTGTTTATAAAAGAATATTCAAGAAGCTTAAGCCTATCGCAGTTGCATTTCACTCAGCTAATCTAATTAATGTGTCCAAATCCAACTTAAGCATTACTAATCATATTCCAACGTCACTTGACACATTTTTGCCACATAACATACACTTACAGATGGTAATTACTTGCAATTGACAGGGTGACCTAATATAATGTCTACACGCATTGCCATTTATCTACTACACTGCTTCCATTTGCATTCTTCCTACACAAAACTTTATGGTGCAGTGTTTTATTTGCATTCTTTTAGTGTCCCAGTTACTTAAAGACCTTCCATTACTACCCTGGAGATTATAAAATAGCAATATATTAATTAATGTAGTTCAAAAATGATCATTATTACTCCTAAAATTATCAAACTTCGGTCTCAAGAATGTGCTTATTGTTAATATTTTGGTTTGGTGCCCATAAGTCTTAATTATTTTGTACCTACATTGTATTCATGCTGTACATCTATAATTTTCTATTGTGAACCACTATAATCCAAAATTTTTCTCATTCCATGTGTTAGTGATTATTGACAACAAGAGTACACGGAAGATGAATATGAGAAATAAATAAATTCATTCCTACACAGAATTTTTCTACTTTCATTTGCATTCATTCATATCAGCATGGTCAGTGGATGCAACTTGTGTTCCACTTCTAAACAATTAAACTGTTTCTAATAGTTTACCACTATATATAATTTGGAATGATGATCTGTTAATGTATTGCAACTAAATAGACCTGAGCCACCACCACCACCACCACCCCTTTCCCCCAAATTACAGAAGGATGAAGTATCAAAGCCACTTCTGAATGCAGCCCAAATGTGACGCCAAGTGTTGGTAAGTGTTTATTTTTCACAATTATTTCATCACAGGTCACATCACTTCATAAAACTTCTCAACAGATGAATTGAAAGCTTACTTCTATGTTGAAAGTTATTTACATGTAATTCATGCAAACAGTTTGTTTCAAAAGTGTGTATTTATTAGTAAAGAAAGATTCTTTCTTCAAAGGTATTCTGTTTATAGCAGGGAGATTTTTAATCTGGTAATCTGTATTTTGAGACCTGTATAATTTGAATACTTAGATTGAAATTTAGTTAACTTACGGAGAAAAGAGAATTCAATGAAATCTGTATTGGCCTACCAAAACTTTCTGACAATACCATTACATATTCATCGTGAGCCAGTGAGATATTGTTAATGGAAAGAAAGTTTCTTAGGGAAAGGTGCACAAACTGAGAAGTGATATCGTATGGCATTTCATTTTAAACCTATTAACAAGAGAAATTTCTTTAAATTTAAAAAGGCATGAATACAAGGTTGCTGAATGGTGGACTAAAACATATGTAGAACATTTCTCTCATGGAATTGTTGGTTTTTGAAACGACTCATACAACTGATTATTACCAGTGCCCCTCTATTGGGGGTGCTGTTATAATTCGACCACTGTTTGCCCGATTTTCGTGTTTCTTTCTTTAATTCACAAGTATACCGTCCGACCAGGTTTTAAAATAGATTTTGCTACATAACGAATAAGTGGCGGCAATAACGGTGAACAAAGCCACCAGAGTGCATGCCGTCCACACCATTAGACCTGCGTCAAACTGATGCAATAATAAACAAAAAAACCGGCAGAAAGTCCGAGAGAGCATACCAGAATCTTTCGCTGTTGGCTTTCAATCAATAGTTTTGTCATTAGAAGTCGTCTTCCACAGCAACTACAAAACGCAAGAATGGTGAACGGTGGTCAGTCCGTTAAGATAAATATATACTGTTGCAGACGTTTAGGTAGGCCTTTTCGGGATTTACAATTTGTACTACAGCACTTACAGTTTAGGAATTGTACTGGAAAAGATCACACTGGCGGCAAACACTTTCACTTTGTATAGTTGACGATCTTTGAACGGCTACCCAGGCTGTCATCAAACAAGTCGTGACAATCCCCATCAAAGCAACTTTAAAATAAAATCAGCTCCAATGAAATGGGTCCATTAATTTGGGAGTTTTTATGCCCCAGATAGTGATAGTTATGACAGCCACTTTTTACGTTGGGGCTAAAAGGTATGCAAAAATTAGTTACAGACAAAAGAACTGGGTCATTTAAAAAAGGAAATCTTGTAATTCATGAGAGAGGTATCTCAGATTTCTTTGCGAAGTTTCGTCGTCCGGATCCCTTTACAGTCTATTGCTGTGGCCAAACGGCCTGCGGGCACCAGCACCAGACTCTGTGCGTGGCTTTACGATTACAAGTTTGGCCTATGTGCTGTAGACTTTGCATGAGATCGTGTGTTCCTCATCGGTAGCGTTTGCTGGGTTCACATTTCGGTGGCCTACTTGATGTTGGGTTGTAAACGAAGCCAAGTCTTGGTTCGAAGTCGAGCATTAATTCCCTCAGGTGTCTCCACCGTTCGTGGTTAAATTTCTGCCGTAAAAGCTTGGACCTTACTTCTGTTGTTACACATTCATGGTTGTACATAGTTGTAAGTTTCAATGCCCTAAAACCCCATCTTACAAGCCAATGCGCATTTGAATAATTTCGTGATTCGCTCTGAAAGGATTTCTAGTCTAGTAATTTGCAACATTGCCCAAGTTACGTTTTAATAAATATGTTCTAAGTATTTGACTTGAAATCGACGTTGTGTGTGCACTGTTATTTTACATGTATTATTAAAGTATTCGAATTTAAAGGGTCTTAAATAACGTGTGTTAACTAGAGCTGTTTTGTTAAAGTTATGGTCAAATTCAGCCTTACTGGCATCTGTCAATTTTTATGTGAGATTGCTTTTGGTAGTTAATAAACACATTGGATATCCCTGTTCCCTTCTCCATAATTACAATGACATGTTCCTTTATAAAAATAGGAGACGTTCTGACTCACTCAGTTGCTGTATAAATACGTAATCAATTTAATATATAATTTTGAGTTGACTTTTAAACTTATTTTTTTTCTCATTGTAAATTGAGAGTACTAATTCCTTATTTCATACCGCATCACGGCACATAGATTGAACGTAATTTTTCTCAGTTGTAAAGTTGATTAGGTTTTGTACAGGTTTAGGTATTCACTGTCTTTCACCGTTTCACAGTAATTAGACAACAGCTATTTTACTGCCCAAATTGTAGAGGTTCTAGGACAATGTACTGTAATGCGTTTCTCGTTAACCAATAGGTTACTTTAGTTTTTGCTTATTTTGATCCATCTGTCTTTTCCCATCGAAAGCATCTGCATAAATCTATCTCGTGTCTCATTTGTGAGTCCAGCTCTGGTATCGCAAGGCGAGACTGCAGTCGCAAGTCCAGCGTAGCCGGCGCTCTGCGCTTCCTGTGTATAGGGCGTCGGCAGGGGGCCGATTACTGCTGCGACAGCCCAGAGCGATAGTGGCGGATGGCGCGGGGAGTCGCGGAGGCTGGGCAAGGTCCGCTACTGCCAAGGGTAGCACGCAGAAGAGCTGATGTAGTGCCACCCTGGCACGGGAACCTGCCGCGGTTCAAAAATGGCACTATGGGACTTAACTTCTGAGGTCATCAGTCCCCCAGAACTTAGAACTAAAACCTAACTAACGTAAGGACATCACACACATCCATGCCCGAGGCAGGATTCGAACCTGCGACCGTAGCGGTCGCGCGGTTCCAGACTGTAGCGCCTAGAACCGCTCGGCCACTCCAGCCGGCGAACCTGCCGCGGAACACTTATTATTACTATATTAAGGGCATCACTTGACATGCCTAACAACAACAAAAGAGGGTCCTCACAAGCCGTCTTCGAGAGGACTACGGAACTCGATCAGAGGTGGGTCACCTGGTGTACTAACAGCTGCGAGTCTGAACACCTCCTGCCGCTTTCTTCCTCCCGACGAAGAATTCTCAACAAAGTGCTACCTCTACGTCTGCTGTGTACGTGCCGCAATAAATTCAATTTCGTGTGCCGTGAAATCAGTATTCAAGGCTTTCCTTTGGTATAAGATCTCGTCATTGAGGCACGACACATAATACTTCAATAATATGTGTTTGATTTCGCCTTGAATGAACTGAGATAAATAAGACAAATGTCAGTTTTGCTGTGCATTGCTCTCCAGTGGACATTCACAATTTAGTAATGTGTGTTTTTCGTTTTTGCTATGAAACCACAGATATAAAGGTCAATTTTGTTGTTTACTCGTGTCATGTATATTCTATCATTATAATCAAACACTTTTCGTCTGTTATTCGACGCTTTGTTTTAGCTGTACTTTTCTGCTTTATGTTGATTTTACTCATTTTTTAAACTGTGACAAATTTACACTTCGTTCCTCTTGTAATATCTTATTGTCTTGTCAGTCAAATTCAGTTTTCCGTTTTAAAACAAGATTCATATAAACATTGACACCTGTGTCACAGAAACTAATGCTTAACTTGTAAACAGTTACCCTTAAGCTAGAATTGTTGGTCCATTGTTTGCCCGTTTACCTACTCACTTGTTTGCTTATTATTTTCTTGTTTATTCTCCTTTTTCTTTCAATGTCTATCGTATATACCTCTGTCGATGTTCTTTTTCTGCAAACATTTTTCAAATTCTGTGTTGGTGGCATGGCTTGGTTGTGTCGCTGCATGACAAATCCACTCCCTGCACAATCTTTCCACCGAGGTGTTTGAGTGACAAATGGTCTCTACATGAGCCTCTTCATACTTTTGCTTCAAATTCTACTTAATGAACTCTCCTCACCAACATCAGTTCTAGGTACAAACTGTAAACTACATGAAAAAATGAGCAGCAGAGTATGTCTATAGTGCCCACAAGGTATATTATATTTATTTCACTTCACATTTAGCTAAGTTTTTTATAATTATCGGAGCCACACACGCATGTCCAATAAGTCTATGTGCAACATGTCAGTATATCCGTCCTTTCCTGATGTCACTTGATCATTCAAAAGCATGAATGAGAGTGTACAAGATAAATTTCAGTACCTAGATATGTGGGAGTAAAAGTAGTCTCCTAATGTGGCAGAATATCCAAACCTATAAATCACGTACCAGGGAGCAGGCAGCCTTTTATTCACCTTGAACGGTGTTCTTGTACAGATTGGCAGCAAACAATTGCGAGTTCTCTGGGCACTTCCAGAGGCACGGGACACGTGGGTTCCAAAAGAGTTCGCTCAGAACTGTTCCTGGAGACGCGACACGGGCGACTAAGTGTGGGTCTGCGTTTTCATAGTCATCTCTTATCTTAGTTTTGTAGATTTCAGCTCCAGTCAAAATTAACGTCTTGCTCTCATCGCTAATTGCCCGTTAAGTGGTATACGGAATTTTTTTTTGTGCTGAATTTGGAACATTATGATCAATTGCACTTAGCCACGCATGGAAGCTATTGTTCTGCTCCACCCTTGTTCAGACATGTGGTCGTGTGATGAATCTCCTCAGTTCAGTCGGATTTAGTTCGTTGTTGATCTCACTAACATAGCATAACTGAACACATTTCTGAAACTTAGCTAATTTAGATTTCAGTTGGTTATCTAGTTCCCAAGTGCCTCTAATGCCTCAGCATGTGTTAAGTACGGATTTGAGAGACAGAAGTTAGTAGATCGTGTCTCACAGTAATATATGCTACCCTATTTGCTTAGCTACTCTGAATTTTACCACTCAGGTTATGTAGAATTAGTGTTCGTGACGACCACATGTTCGCGGATTGTGAGAATCGTTCCATGTATCGGTTACAGATTCTAGGAGTAAAAGATCCAAATATGTCTCAGAACTTATTCTATGTTGCAACTATTAACAGTTCATTCTTACTGATGAATTCTTGTTAATTTCACTCTAAATATCATTTCATTAGTTCTGGGGCGAACTTTGATTGAGCCCCTTAACATTAGACTTCAGCTTCTCCCACATTGCTTCAAATGTTTTCATATTATTCATTTTGCAGTCGAATTTTGAAACTGAATTACTACTGTATTGCTCATCAACAGGATCTGTAGATTCATTATCCACAATATCGCAGCTAGTACTAGATTAACGGGGACGTACTGTTCCAAATAAGTCTACAACTCCATTGATAGATACACCATTAGCATTTTAAGTTACAAAAGCATCTCTTCTTAGGTCGACAATCCCAAGTTGACTAACCAAATGCTATCTGAATCACTAAACACCAGATAGTCATCACCTTGTGTAGCAATATACAGAAAAACATGGGAATAAGACTGCATTTCTAGTCTAGATTTCTCACTTCTATCCTTCCAAACCTGCTGGATCTCGTCCCTCTTTGACTTACCATAGGCTTCTTCACCATGCAATAAACATCAACAGCTTCAGTGAATTAACAATTTGCAACGGAATAACTTAGTGCATAACTAAACTGCCAAAAAATTTCACATGTCCAGCAACTGGTTAAAGATCGAAATATTTCTACAGAAGATCTCCAGGAAAGCCTCGCAATAGTAAGTCAGAATACAATAGTGCTCAAACCCATCCTAAATAGTCCATAGAATCGCAAAAGTCACAAACTGTATAAAATGAAACATTACAATCTAAATATTCAACGTGTGTATGAAAGATGTACTAAAAACTAAACAATCGCTCCACATACATTAATATTCATTAGAAAACCTACGTTGACGATCACAGAAGCGGAAGCAGTCCTACCTGACAGTCTACAATGCTCAGTCCATCTCATGTCCAAATCCTGATACATACTACAAGTAATCAAAAAACAAATAATGAAAATGTGGAACGTTAACTAACCCACTGTACTCGACATGTTATAATAATACAAAAACGACTCAAGACTCAAACTTCTTCACAGTCTTACCCCGTTCAAACACACGTGGATGTCGAGGTGGTGGTTTGAAGAAAACTTCAATTTTCAAAAACTAACTTATTAAGCAGTCTCATGCCACTTTTCCCACTATAATGAAATCTTTTGTTATAGAATATCATACGTACTCAGATATGGCTCCCTCTAATTGGATCTGAACTATTGGCTTCTATTACTGGCTTCCATGAAGCAGGTAGTAAAGCCACAACTATAATCTACACAGCAAATACAGCTCTAATGAATAATCAATAACATCATGAAATGTACAGGGGATAATGTGAACAGTGGTAGTAAAGTGATGTTTGTGTTTGTCAGTCAACTACGCAGATAAGGAACGTGTCGGGCTGGACTGTCCGTGTTCAGTACGTACCTGGCATCAGTGCTATCAGTTGTTGTGCAGTCAGTTGTTTACGAGTAGTCCACACTTCGTATTTGCAATCGGAGGCCGAGGTCAACGTGCAATGAAAGACTTAGCAAAGTTCCAAAGAGGGCAGATTGTGAGTAGCCGCTAGAGCTGGAGCATCAGTAATCAACAAAGCCAACTTATTGAATGTTTCAAGAGCAACTGTTTCAACAGTTATGACAGCCTACACAAAACAGGGAGGAAAATCATCATGTAAATGTGATAGTGGGTGCAAATCAAAACTAAGCGACAGTGGTCGTCGTACACTAACTCGAATAGTGTCAAAACAACACAAAACTACGGCGGCTTAAGTGACTGCAGAGCTCAATACGTCTTAGAGACCCCGTATCTATTGACACTGTCCGCCAAGAACTCCATAAAGCGAATATTCATGAACGAGCTGCTATACCGAAACCATTAGTGACGCCAACCAACACAAAGAAGCGTAAAACATGGTGTCAGAAGCATGAATCCTGGATGGCAGTGTAAACACGTCATATGGCGCAACGAGTCAACGTTATCATTATGTGCAACATCGGAACGTGTTTACATCTAGAGAGCGCTAAATAAACCTTCAATCTTGATTGCTTGATTCCAACGGTTAAACATGGAGGTGGAAGTGTGATGATGTGGGCAGCCATATCATGGTATTTTGCTGGTCTTATCATTACTCTCAAAGGCCTTATCACAGCCAACGTATGTGAGGATTTTAGGTGACCAAGTGTACCCCATGATTCAAATGTTGTTCCCCAACAATGATGCCATATTTCAGGACTATAATGCACTCTTTCACGCAGCCAGGACAGTGCCATCGTGGTATGAGGAGCATACAATTGAACTACAGCGTCTTCCCTGGCCACCACACTCCCCAGACTTGAACATTATCGATTCCTTGAGGGCGGTATTGGAGTGCGGGCTCCTGAGCAGATTTCGGCCTCCCTCGTCACTACTGTGGTTAGAAGAGGTTCTGATGGAAGAGTGGCATGATATTCCACTGTGAGACTATACAAACATTATATGCCACTATTCCAAGAAGTATCACAGTCGTATTACGGGCAAACGGCAGTACAACACCTTACTAATAACCCACTCCCAAGTAAGTACAGGTGTTCATATTATGTTGCCTATCATCTATAAGTCTCAGACGATTATATACACGAATTAAAAAGGAAAAAGGTTACGCCTCAGAAGAAGAAAGACCTAAAACACAAAAAACATTATCCTGTATGGTCGAATTTACGTCACAACGGTAAAAGAAAAATCTTCTCCTGATCAGCACAACACATTCAACGGAAACAGTGGCCTATTCTGCGTCGCTATGCATCGGAATGGGTGACAGAAACGGTGAGAGAGTGGGAAGATTCACACCCAGACATGCAGTGAAACAGTCGTAGTACTGACAGCGGTTTGTTGAAGAAGCCTTACACAGGACTCGGGCCAGCCGCAGTTCATCACTTTTCGCGTGCAAACTCAGGCGACCGCGGAATGCGCTGACGCCCAAAACACATACAGTGACACCTGTTATCTTGGGCAGTGGTGCCCGTAGCCTCAGAGTCCATGGACCGCCAGTGGCAAAGGCGAGCGATGGCTGCCCGGCCTCCATAGCAGTGTCGGCCAAGCAGTCCCGCGCGTTCTCGTTGTCCCCACTCGTGCCCTTGGGTGAGTTACACTATGTGATCAAAAGTATGTGGACATCTCCAAAAACATTAATTTACCATATTAGGTGCATTCCTGAGCTGTACCGCAAGGGTTTCTCCCTTACCCACCTCTAGCATGAGCTTAGTCTCAAAGTGCGGTCTCCAGGACCTTACTACAATACAGTCCTGAATGTAATGTTTATACTAACCAAATACAGAGCTTCTACTTCCATCAGTCGTTCCCATGGCCCTTGCCAGTAAAACACTCGACTGGCAAATGCTGTCTCAGTTGATCTGTAGGCTGTGACCTACTGTGTTTATTGCATAAATAAAATATGCAAACACCTAGTAGAGACACAACTTAATCGGCAGAGGAAAACCATCTATGTAATCATTCCATGACACTCATAATTGAAATCACCAATTTCTGAAAATGACCAAGTATGTAGTTTCATTTTGGAACATCCTCCTCATCTGTTGCCCAAAACCGACGTTTTTATTCATTTATTTCCCTAATTTAACCCACCTCTATTCCTATGAACAGTAGATTCTGGACAATATATACGAGCTGTGATAAGTGTGCTCTTGATTTACCGTAGATTGAATGTGTGAGGTAAAGGGCGAGTTGTGGGGCCCAGAAAATATCCTAAGTTCAGAGTTGGCGTGGCCACACTAGGGCCTCTAAGCGGGCCGCGAACGTCGGCGGCCACATGGTGCTGAATGGTAGCCGCGGTCTGGGCGAACGTGTAACTGGTAATTCCATGGTGATGCTGTGTCGATGAAGGAGACATGCCGAGAGTGCCAAAGATGGCGGATTTTGTGAAATGTTAATGGCAGACATTTCACAGTTCATATAGAAATTAATAGTAGCTAGCTGAATCATGATACCACAAAAAGAAGATTCTGATGGTGTATTCAGATTTTCAATATCTTTATTAGTTTAAAGTTTAGTATCTGACGATAAATTATACAAGTAACACCCAGAAACGAATTTCCAAAATCTGGATGGTTCATCCGATTTTGTCGTTCGACCTGTCTTTAGAAAGCTATTAGTGTAAACCTAAATTGGTATGAATTACAGGCATGTAACTTGAGTGGTACATGAGTTATTGGAGGTCAAAGTGGCCAATTACTATTAACCATGGCAGCCCATAAGTACTCCACAGAGACACGAATAAACGGGGTATGAATTACAGGCATGTAACTTGAGTGGTACATGAGTTATTGGAGGTCAAAGTGGCCAATTACTATTAACCATGGCAGCCCATAAGTACTCCACAGAGACACGAATAAACGGTAGCAGCATGCTTATAAATATATTTATCTGTCTATGTCTTTGTTTATATCCGATAAACACTATTCATGATGGAGTTGGTTAAATATTTACTGTGATTTAGAAAGCACAGAGATGTTAAGGTATTGGCCTACCTTTTGTTTCTATTCCTTTGATATATGTTTATTTGATTTGTTTATGTATTTAATAATGTGTGTTAGAGCGTGTTTATGGTCCAGCCGCAGAAATATTTATTTTATTTCAAGTTATTTAATTGTAAATCCTGTATTTCGAATGTGTTTCATTGTGTTTGTGAGTGTGAATTGTCATCGAGACGGTGCAGGAGCACTCTAGCCAATCAAAGCGATCGTTCCAAAAAAGGACACGTGGAGAGACTGTATGGAAGTTTGGGAGGAGGATCGTTTAGAGAGTGGACAGGAGAGTCCTGGACAGTACGGCGCGGCCGACGCATGGTCGCGGGAAAGGCTGGACGTGGAGCAGTGACGTATAGTCGTGGGAAAGACTTCGAGAGTGGAGCAATTTGCGCATGGTCGTGGGAGATGGAAATATCTCATAGTGCCGACTTATGCGCTTGAGAGACTTCTGTGGCTTTTGCAGTGAAGATGGAGCATGCATTTAGAGGTGAATATCTCGTGAGCTATTTTGTTGTTCATAACTAATTACGTGATGTAGGAATCTATTGTTTCCCTGTTATTCAACTTATATTTCATTTAATTGCTGTACCATCGATAGCAATAAGTGTTTTACAGTAATAAAGGACATTCTTAAAAGTACTTTTGCTACCGTACCCATCATTAAAAGTTTTTAAAATAGTACCTGCAGAATTTATTTAACTGCAATCTTTCATTTATAAATCCTATATAACATTCAAAATTCGCAAATGCCTAGTTATAGAAACCTTCGACCATTCGATTCATGTGTATATTCATATTGTATACTGTAGACTCAACAGTATTTGGCTTGTAATGTGGCAACTACGTATCCCAGCGCCTAGGCAGCGAAACAAGACAAAACTTTTAATATTTCAACTCTGACCCTTAGGGTAAGTAGTAGAGGGCCATCACACCACATCATTTCATTTTTATTTCAAATCCCTCAACTGTGAGTAGGATACTCCTTTTGTACATCCCTAAAGCCGGCACTTCCCTGTGTCTCTTTATATAAATCCGAAAAAAAAATCTTCCTGACTTCAAATTTAATTTCCCAGATCAATTGATTTCAATACCCATTGACTGCACATTAGGAAGAGATCCGACGGCCTACAGAAAACTGTACCTCTTATAACTGTTTGCAAGACAGCTAAGCGTTCTGCTTCACTCCCAATGATGTATGGCAAATCCAGGACCATTCCCATCATCCAGGATGTCATAAGGAAGTCGCCACCTAAGGAGGAGACACATCCATCTTCAGTGCCCTCCTTCAGAAACAATTTACTAACGACTAGTAGCAACAAAAAACAACAATAACAAAACTTGACAATAACCCTACAATAATAAAAGAAAATTACATGTAGCAATGGCATGAAAATACAAAATTCACCTGAACACAACACAGTGCAAAAAATACGTCACCAATATCAAGAATAAATCCAACACCAACGTGACACTTTACATAATCCAACTGTGACTTGAGAGCATAAGGCATGTCTTTCGTATTAAGCTGCAGAGAATGGTATAACAGGTGTAGGATTCGTTATGAATAGGAAGGTAGGGCAAAGGGTGTGTTACTGCGAACAGTTCAGTGACCGCGTTGTTCTAATCAGAATCGACAGCAGACCAACACCGACAACGATAGTTCAGGTATACATGCCGACGTCGCAAGCTGAAGATGAACAGATAGAGAAAGTGTTTGAGGATATTGAAAGGGTAATGCAGTGTGTAAACGGGGACGAAAATCTAATAGTCATGGGCGACCGGAATGCAAATGTAGGGGAAGGAGTAGAAGAAAAGGTTACAGGAGAATATGGGCTTGGGACAGGGAATGAAAGAGGAGAAAGACTAATTGAGTTCTGTAACAAGTTTCAGCTGGTAATAGCGAATACCCTGTTCAAGAATCACAAGAGGAGGAGGTATACTTGGAAAAGGCCGGGAGATACGGGAAGATTTCTATTAGATTACATCATGGTTAGACAGAGATTCCGAAATCAGATTCTGGACTGTAAGGCGTACCCAGGAGCAGATATAGACTCAGATCACAATATAGTAGTGATGAAGAGTAGGCTGTAAGTTCAAGACATTAGTCAGGAAGAATCAATACCCAAAGAAGTGGGACACGAAAGTACTAAGGAATGACGAGATACGTTTGAAGTTCTATAATGCTATTGATACAGCAATAAGGAATAGCGCAGTAGGCAGTACAGTTGAAGAGTAATGGACATCTCTAAAAAGGGCCATCACAGAAGTTGGGAAGGAAAACATAGGTACAAAGAAGGTAGCTGCGAAGAAACCATGGGTAACAGAAGAAATACTTCAGTTGATTGATGAAAGGAGGAAGTGCAAATATGTTCCGGGAAAATCAGGAATACAGAAATACAAGTCGCTGAGGAATGAAATGAATAGGAAGTGCAGGGAAGCTAAGACGAAATGGCTGCAGGAAAAATGTGAAGACATCGAAAAAGATATGATTGTCGGAAGGACAGACTCAGCATACAGAAAAGTCCAAACAACTTTTGGTGACATTAAAAGCAACGGTGGTAACATTAAGAGTGCAACGGGAAGTCCACTGTTAAATGCAGAGGAGAGAGCAGATAGGTGGAAAGAATACATTGAAAGCCTCTATAAGGCTGAAGATTTGTCTGATGTGATAGAAGAAGAAACAGGAGTCGATTTAGAAGAGATAGGGAATCCAGTATTAGAATCGGAATTTAAAAGCGCTTTGGAGGACGTACGGTCAAATAAGGCAGAAGGGATAGATAATATTCCATCAGAATTTCTAAAATCATTGGGGGAAGTGGCAACAAAACGACTATTCACGTTGGTGTGTAGAATATATGAGTCCGGCGACATACCATCTGACTTTCGGAAAAGCATCATCCACACAATTCCGAAGACGGCAAGAGCTGACAAGTGCGAGAATTATCGCACAATCAGCTTAACAGCTCATGTATCGAAGCTGCTTACAAGAATAATATACAGAAGAATGGAAAAGAAAATTGAGAATGCGCTAGGTGACGATCAGTTTGGCTTTAGGAAAAGTAAAGGGACGAGAAAGGCAATTCTGACGTTACGGCTGATAAAGGAAGCAAGGCTAAAGAAAAATCAAGACACTTTCATAGGATTTGTTGACCTGGAAAAAGCGTTCGACAATATAAAATGGTGCAAGCTGTTCGAGATTCTGAAAAAAGTAGGGGTAAGCTATAGGGAGAGACGGATCATATACAATATGCACAACAACCAAGAGGGAATAATAAGAGTGGACGATCAAGAACGAAGTGCTCGTATTAAGAAGGGTGTAAGACAAGGCTGTAGCCTTTCGCCCCTACTCTTCAATCTGTACATCGAGGAAGCAAAGATGGAAATAAAATAAAGGTTCAGGAGTGGAATTAAAATACAAGTTGAAAGGATATCAATGATACGATTCGCTGATGACATTGCTATCCTGAGTGAAAGTGAATAAGAATGAAATGATCTTCTGAACGGAATGAACAGTCTAATGAGTACACAGTATGGTTTGAGAGTAAATCGGAGAAAGACGAAGGTAATGAGAAGTAGTAGAAATGAGAACAGCGAGAAACTTAAGATCAGGATTGATGGTCACGAAGTCAATGAAGTTAAGGAATCCTGCTACCTAGGCAGTAAAATAACCAATGACGGACGGAGCAAGGAGGACATCAAAAGCAGACTCGCTATGGCAAAAAAGGCATTTCTGGCCAAGAGAAGTCTACTAATATCAAATACCGGCCTTAATTTGAGGAAGAAATTTCTGAGGATGTACGTCTGGAGTACAGCATTGTATGGTAGTGAAACATGGACTGTGGGAAAACCGGAACAGAATAGAATCGAAGCATTTGAGATGTGGTGCTATAGACGAATGTTGAAAATTAGGTGGACTGATAACGTAAGGAATGAGGAGGTTCTATGCAGAATCGGAGAGGAAAGGAATATGTGGAAAACACTGATAAGGAGAAGGGACAGGATGATAGGACATCTGCTAAGACATGAGGGAATGACTTCCATGGTACTAGAGGGAGCAGTAGAGGGCGAAAACTGTAGAGGAAGACAGAGATTGGAATACGTCAAGCAAATAATTGTGGACGTAGGTTGCAAGTGCTACTCTGAGATGAAGAGGTTAGCACAGGAAAGGAATTCGTGGCGGGCCGCATCAAACCAGTCAGTAGTCTGATGACAAAAAAAAAAAAAAAAAAAAAAAAAAAATCGATTGGGGCTCTTTCTTTCAGCCAGCTGCACCTAATAGTACCGGGTTGGACGCAGCTAACTTTGGCACAGCATCCGAAGCACCCTTAACATGTTTCACCAGACTGAATTGCACGATTGACGCTTAGGTAGGAAACTGTACCTTAACGTTAGATGTTGAGGTCATATCCACGACCTGATACGACCTGTGATACTTGGTCAAGAAATTGTTCATGTTTCCCTTTGGTGAACCAGGGTTAGTGACAAATATCCATTCCCTATACGATACTGCAAATACCTGCCCTTGCACTATTCGGCTTTCCTTGTCGTTATAGCGCCACATTGTTCACGTTTTGTACGTTTCTCCACATCTCCCGTAGTCTTCTCGCAAACTTCTTCATTGGTTAGCAATTCGATCCAAATTTAGGACTTACATCGTTAAGGTATGGCGGCATTTAATTTGTTCGCGCAAACTACATATGGAAAATAGTTATACCAGTCGTCGTGTCTAGCATTCATGTAAAAGCTTAGCAATTTAAAAATGCTCTAATTCTCACGCTCCATCCAGCCTTTAGTTTGTGGGTAGAACGGACTCGTTCATAACTTCCGAATATGGAGCACACGGTACATCTGGTTGTAGGTACCGAAACTAAGTTCGTACTCTGGTCTATAATTAAGGTATAAGGCACTCCAATCTTCAGTATCCAATCGTTAATTACTATTTGTGCCACAGTACAGGCCTTTTGGTCTGTAATTACTATCATTACTAGATATAGTGAAAAACATTGATTATCGAAAGCACATATGTGTTCTTAACAGATGTTATGTTCTATGGTTAGCAAATACACCTGTCTATTGATCGTAGGTCGGCATGATCTGGCAACACATGCTCATTAGCCTGTTGTAGAACATTCCTTTAAGGCGCTGTACAACAAATTCTCATGCATGATAAAAGTGTGGCTCTGACTTAAAAGCGTGACAATCTTTACCATCTATTTGTGTTTGTTGCTGTTCCTTTAGACTCTTGTCGAATGTACTTAGCGTGGCTATTTATGACTAGTGTATCTGCATTTGTGTGGACAACCTTGTAACCACTCTCATTAAGCGTGTGAACCCAGCGTGGCAAGCGAGCAAATGAGACTTTTAGTCCAAACAGTCATTTCAGTGACGTACGATCAGTCACATTTTTAAATCTTCTACAAGACAAGGAACACCAGAAATGTGTAATACATCATATGACTGTTAACATTTCGGTTGTTGAGTAGTTACGTCACGCCTTATTTAACTGCCACAAAGCATACGCTACTGGATGCTCCTGTCCATCAAGCATCTGACTCAAAATACATCCGACTGCCCCATTAGAAGCATCATAAGACAGAATGACACGTTTTCTAAAATCTGAAATAACCCATACGGGATCGGAAACCACTGTGTCCTCCAATTTCTCTGATACTACTTGACTTTCCTCCTTCCAGTGAAACATTACACTCTTTGCGAGTAATGTAATTAAGAATACAGTACATTCTCTCAAAAATAAAGGTATCAGGTTTTTATGTTGTTTCCAATAGAGTACTAAATATTCGTTTGTATATAATAAATCTGATCTGAACCGAAATATGTAATGCATCACTAACTGAACGCATTTTTACAGAGAGACTGAATATATGTTTTCGATAAACACCTCTTTAAGAAGAGCTATAAGAGAGATGTCAGTAACTATCATCCTTTTTCACTGTTGACATCATTTTCCGAAATATTTGAATAATATCTCAACTCAGCAATAAAAATATCCTCAGGGAATGAAAGTTTGGGTTTCGTGCTCCCTGAGAAAGGCATTTACATGTTAAATCACCGAATTTTACATACTTTAAATGATAAAATAGCAACGACTGGTATTTCATGCGACCTATCTAAGGCCTCTAACTGTGTGAATCACAGTATTCTCCTACATAAATTCAGGTTGTATGAGATTGATGGTATAGCCAACCACTGGATGATGTCATATCTAACCAAATAAATGCAGAAGGATATACTTAATAGTTCAACCATTATAGTCCAGGGACATATACCACAAGGATCAGTCTTCGGCCTACTAATGTTCCCCTGCATGTAAACGATCTTTGGTCTAATATACAAAAAACAGAATTAGTTCTGTGCTGACTACGTGTCAATAAATCGTTTTCTACGAGGTACTTCATAATATTCGAATAAAGTATATGTTCCAAAACCCTACTGCAAATCAACGTTAGTAATATGGGCCTGTAATTCAGCGGATTACTCCCACTTCCCTTTTCGCGTATTGGTGTGACTTGAGCAATTTTCCAGTCTTTAGGTACGGATAATTCTGTGAGGGAGCAGTTGTATATGCCATTATTGCTAAATAAAGGAAATTGATGTACATAATTACAATATCATAAGGTAAAATGATATTCATTCCTCCATGTTAAGGTTCCCTTTAGCACAAAAACTGGTGCATGGTGATGCAGCAACAATTTTTCATCACTTTCCTAGTGATACAAAATGTCTGACAGATAGCATAGGTAAAAGTCGAAAATAAATTGAAAAGGTTTCTTGTATTCAATTTCTTATTTTCTGTAACAGAATTTGTATTATAATGTGTGAAAGGTTGTGGGTAGGAATTACTAACGAGCATCTGTATATTTTAGGGAAAAAAGTAAAGTTATAAATGTTCAGCACGCAGCAGATTACAAATAAATTTCCGGTGAATACGTCAAATGACTCATTCCACATAATTACGATTTATTGTACAAAATGATCCGTGAACATGAAACTAACTAACTAATCTGTTCAAAGGTTTAGTTATTTTCACGAAATTCATTCCGAGTTTACTGTAGTAGCTGTACAAAGCGACGGGGGACTGCATCTGTTCGGCCGTCCATGGTGCTGGAAAATTTTGAATTGCTTACCTCGTAGAAAACGGTCTATTGACACACAGTCATCATAGGTTTGGAAAACATCGTTCCTGTGAAACACAACTAGCTCTTTATTCACATGAAGTGTAGAGTGCTATTGACAAGGGATTTCAAATCGTTTCCTTATTTCTGGAATTTTGACACTGTACCACACAAGCGGCTCGTGGTGAAATTGCGTGCTTATGGAATATCGTCTCAATTATGTGACGGAATTTGCGATTTCCTGTCAGAGAGGTCACATTTCATAGAAATTGACGGAAAGTTATCGAGTAAAACAGAAGTGATTGTGCCGTTCCCCAAGGTAGTTCCTTCTCTGTGGAAACTGTTTGGGAGACAATCTGAGCAGCTGTATCCGGTTGTTTGTAGATGACGCTGGCGTTTATCGACTAATCAAGTCATCAGAAGATCAAAAATTGTTCAAATGGCTCTGAGCACTATGGGACTTAACTGCTGTGGTCATAAGTCCACTAGAACTCAGAACTACTTAAACCTAACTAACCTCAAGGCATCACACACATCCATGGCCGAGGCAGGATTCGAACCTGCGGCCGTAGCGGTCGCGCGGTTCCACACTGTAACGCCTAGAACAGCTCTGCAACTCCGGCCGGCTCAGAAGATCAAAACAAACTGCAAAACGTTTTAGAAAAAATATCTGAATGGTGCGAAAAGTAGCAGTTGACCCTAAATAACGAAAAGTGTGAGGTCATCCACATGAGAGCTAGAGCTGTGAGTACCGGGCGTGAGTCGTGCTTCGGTAGCTCAGATGGTAGAGCACTTGCCCGCGAAAGGCAAAGGTCCCGAGTTCGAGTCTCGGTCGGGCACACAGTTTTAATATGCCATGAAGTTACATATCAGCGCACACTCCGGTGCAGAGTGAAAATCTGATTCTGGAAACATCCCCCAGGCTGTGGCTAAGCCATGTCTCCGCAATATCCTTTCTTTCAGGAGTGCTAGTTCTGCAAGTTTCGCAGGAGAGCTTCTGTAAAGTTTGGAAGGTAGGGGACGAGATACTGGCAGAAGTAAAGCTGTGAGTACCGGGCGTGAGTCGTGCTTCGGTAGCTCAGATGGTAGAGCACTTGCCCGCGAAAGGCAAAGGTCCCGAGTTCGAGTCTCGGTCGGGCACACAGTTTTAATCTGCCAGGAAGTTTCATATCAGCGCACACTCCGCTGCAGAGTGAAAATCTCATTCTAGGGTTGCAATGATGCAATTCGAGATATGATGTAGGAAGATATACAGGTCGGAGATGAAGTGAATATGAGTGACTGTGAAGAAGATAATGGTATTCAGGTAACGAGTGCATCTACGTTTGTAGCTAGAAGTGAGCAGATAACATATAACACAGTATGGCTTAATGTGGGCAAGCAGTTTTCGAGGAATGTAATACGTGAAACTGCACCTGTTCCACGTCACCTTCGACCACAGTTACAGACAAGGGCAGATTATTTCAGACTTCTTATCACCGATCACATCCAGAGTTTAATAGTAATACATACTAATAATCATGCAAAAGATAACCAAATTCTTGAACCAACTACTGTACGCTGGATTGAACCTGATTCTACAGAGCTACCTGCATTCTTTGGTCTACTAATAGTAGCTGGCTTGCATAAGGCACGTGGGAAACTTTTAAGTGAATTTTGGTCACAAGTGGATGGCTATCAACTTTTCTATGAGCTTTTCAAGATTTTGTGATATCTTGATGTGCCTCCTGTTCGATGATCAACTTACTAGGGAAGAAAGGAAAGCTGTTTTTGGATCACAAGATGAACCTATAATGGCTGTGTTTGAAATGTTTGTTGATGCTTGCATTTGGTCTTTTGTCCATGGACCTTATACTACAGCTGATGAGCATCTTTGTATTTTCAGGAGACGGTGTCCATTCAAGGCGTACATTCTTTCGAAACCTAGAAAGTATGTGGAAAAAGTGTGGGGCTGTTGTAGATTGAGAGACCAACTTTGTCACAAATGTACAAATGTATACGGTGAAATTTACTGAAGGAAGGGGTATAAATCAAGGGAAACGGGTGGTACATGATTTACTTGATCACTTAAAGGGAAGCGGTAGGAACATTACCACTAATAATTTTTTACAAGTTTTAACTTGGAACATAACTTCTTGCTGATAAATTGACACTTGTTGGAACTTTCTGGCCAACGGAAAAAGGATACCAAATGTAATGCTGACATCCAAACAGAGGCGTTCATTAACGACCTCTATTGGGTATGCACAGAATACTGTTTTAGTTTCGTATGTTCCTATGCGCAGAATACTGTTTTAGCTTCGTATGTTCCTACACAAAGTAAATAAGTCTTTCTGTTGTCTACTATCCACCAAACAGTTGATGTAAGTGAGAATGAGCACAAAAATCGTGAAATAATAATGTTCTACAACTCAGCAAAGTCAGGGGTTGATACAGTTGATAAGACGGCTAGACATTATTCAGTTCAGTGAAACGTGGAACAATAAGGTCATTTGCTGTATATTTCGATATACTAGGTTTAGCTTCTCTCAGCGCTTCCGTTCTGTATTGTATATTTTTACAAGAAAACAGAAGTAAAAATGCAAGAAGAGAATTCCTCTCAGAACTAGGAAAAGGATTACACAAACCTCACATTGAACGACAAACACTGTCACCAAAATGCAGAACCCAACGCATTCGTTTAGCAATAATATCTGCAGGATTTAAGGATCTTCTAAAGGAAAAACACCACGATAACCGGAAAACCGATATTCCAAATCTGAAAAGAAAACAGGGTGATTACTGCCCAAGGTGTAAGGACAAGAAAGTGAATCAACAATGCGATGGGTGTCACTAGTTTGTCTTTAAAGAACATGCTAGGATAAGTGTGTTGTGTAATGATTGTTCGTCATACGACATGGAGAGCGAGTATGAGTGTATTTCTAATAAAATTATATATAAGTGATATTACACATAATATTAATAAATTACAGTTTTGTCACATAGTGTGTGGGTTATGAATATTTTGCGTTAAAATAATTTTTGGAACTAAGCAAACTAAACAGAATCTGTAGTCGTATTTCTAACAAATATAGTTATTTATTTATGTATTTATTTATTGTTCCGTGGGACCAAATTAAGGAGAAGTCTCCATTGTCATGGAACGAGTCAATACATGAAATTATAACACGATAGTAGAAACAGATAAAATGAGACATAAAAAAAAAACATACTCAGGCGACAAGTCGTAAGCTTAAATAAAGAAAATCAACAATGTAACACTGGAATTTGCTTAATATTTTAGCTCTTCCAGGAGCTCCTCGACAGAATAGAAGGAGTGAACCATGAGGAAACTCTTCAGTGTAGACTTAAAAGAGTTTGGGCTACTGCTAAGATATTTGACTTCTTGTGGTAGCTTATTGAAAATGGATGCAGCAGAACACTGCACTCCTTTCTGCACAAGAGTCAAGGAAGTGCATTCCACATGCAAATTTGATTTCTGCCTAGTATTAACTGAATGAAAGCTGCCAACTCTTGGGAATAGGCTAATATTGCTAACAACAAACGACATTAAAGAAAATATATACTGTGAGGGCAATGTCAGAATTCCCAGACTATTGAATAGGGGACGACAAGAGGTTCTCGAACTTACACCGCATATAGCTCGAACAGCCCGTTTTTGAGCCAAAAATCCCCTTTTTGAATCAGAAGAATTACCCCAAAAAATAATACCATACGACTTAAGCGAATGAAAATATGCGAAGTAGACTACTTTTCGTGTTGAACTGTCACTTATTTCAGATACTGTTCTAATGGTAAATAAAGCAGCATTTAGTTTCTGAACAAGATCTTGGGCATGGGTTTTCCACAACAACTTACTATCTATCCGAACGCCTAGGAACTTGAACTGTTCCGTCTCGCTTATAATATGCCCATTCTGTCTGATCAAAATATCGGTTCTTGTTGAATTGTGAGTAAGAAACTGTAAAAACTGAGTCTTACTGTGATTTACCATCAAATTATTTTCCACAAGCCATGAACTTATTTCATGAACTACATTATTTGATACTGTTTTAATATTACACACAAGATCCTTCACTACCAAGCTGGTGTCATCAGCAAACAGAAATATTTTTGAATCACCTGTAATACTAGAAGGCATATCATTTATATAAATAAGAAACAGCAGTGGCCCCAGCAACGACCCTTGGGGAACGCCCCACTTAACAGTACCCCATTGGGACTGAACATCACTACCACTCTCAATATTGCGGAGAATTACCTTCTGCTTTTTGTTCTTAAAGTAAGAGGCGAATCAATTGTAAGTTACTCCCCTTACTCCATAATGGTCCAACTTCTGCAGTAATATTTTGTGGTCAACACAGTCAAAAGCCACCGTTAAATCAAAGAAAACACTAGCGTTCGCAAGCTTTTATTTAATCCGTCCAAAACCTCACAGAGAAAAGAGAATATAGCATTTTCAGTTGTTAAACCATTTCTAAAACCAAACTGTACGTTTGACAGCAAATTATGCGAATTTAAATGCTCCAGTAGCCTTGTATATACAACCTTCTCGATAACTTTAGCAAACACCGATGGTATAGAAATAGGTCTAAAATTGTCAACATTATCCCTGTCTCCCTTTTTCTAAAGTGGCTTCACTACCGAGTACTTTAATCGGTCAGGAAACCGACCACTCCTAAAGGAAAAGTTACTGATACGGCTAAGTACTGGGCTAACATACATAGAACAATACTTCAGTATTCTGCTAGATACCCCGTCATATCCATGAGAGCTCTTGGTCTTTAGTGATTTAATTATTAACTCAATCTCCCTCTTGTCCGTATCATGGAGGAGCATTTCAGGTAACAGTCTCGGAACACTTTTTTCTAAGAGCGCTATATGATTCCCTGTTGGGACTACGTTTGTATTTAGTTCACCTGCTATATTCAAAAAGTGATTATTAAATACTGTACATATATGCGACTTATCAGTAACACGGAAATTCCCACTATGCACTGATTCTATATCCTCGGCCTGTCTCTGCAGACCAGCCACTTCCTTTACGACTGACCATATGGTTTTAATTTTATCCTGAGACTTAGCTATGCTATCTGCATACCACATACTTTTTTCCTTCCTAATAACATTTTTAAGCACCTTACAATACTGTTTGTAATAGGCTAGTGCATTTAGATTTTGCCTGTTTCTAACGTTTTGATATAATTGCCACTTTGTTCTACAAGATTTTCTTATCCCTCTAGTCAGCCACCCATGTTGCCTATTTGTGCTAGTACCCTGTTTTGAACGTTCTAATGGAAAGCAACTTTCAAAGAGCACGAGAAAAGTCTTGAGAAAAGCATTATATTTATCATCTTCTGTATCAGCGCTATAAACATCTTGCCACTCTTGTTCCTTGATAAGGTTTACAAAGGTCTCTACAGCAACTGGATCAGCTTTCCTAAACAGTTGATAACTATATTTAACATGTGTTGCAGCACAAAAATCTTTTAGAGTTAAAATTTGTGCATCATGATCTGAAAGGCCATTCACATTTTTACTAACAGAATGCCCTTCTAGTAATGAGGAATGAACAAAAATGTTGTCTATGGTTGTTCTACTGTTCCCTTGCACTCTCGTTGGAAATAATACGGTTTGCATAAGTTTATATGAATTAAGGATGTCTACCAGCATCTTTTTCCTTGCACAATCACTTATACAATTAATGTTGAAGTCACCACATATAACAAACTTTTTGTATTTCCTATAAAGTGAACCAAGAACCTCCTCTAGCTTTAGCAAAAATTTTGTGAAATCGGAGTCTGGGGATCTATAAATAACAACAGTTAGAAGTTTAGCTCCATTAAATTTAACCACACCTGCAGAACATTCAAACACCTTTTCAGTGCAGTACTTTGAAACATCAATTGACTCAAATGGGATGCCGTTTTTCACATACATGGCTACACCCCACACCGCAAAGGGCTCCTAGAAAAGCTGCCAGCCAACCTGTATCCTGGTGAAGGAAGTCTCTGAATTATCTCCTTATTTAAGAAGTGTTCCGATATACCAATAATTTCAGAGTCAACATCTATAAGCAGTTCACAAACTTTATCTCTAATACCTTGTATATTCTGATGAAATATACTAATTCCGTCATTACTGGGATACCTAAGCTTCGTCAATAGTGGTTCCTTTGTTAGAGAGACTTCCCTTAAGCAGGAATACCTATCAGCTGACTTCAATCTAAAAAAGGTGCAGCTCTAACACCCACTACTGCAGGAATTTTCCCATGAGTGATCCCACCACCCCCACCTATGCTGTCACCTATAAGCTTTGCCAACCTCCCCTTCCCATACCTGTTGAGGTGCAGGCCATGTCTAGTGAAACCCGTCCTGCTGATACACTCCACCGGCACCACTCCTGCTGATAGACTCCACAATGACAACTTATATGTAACTAAATTATATTAAGAAACTATAAAGTTCTAATATTAACATCGTGCATATGGTTCTCAGTAAATTACAATTACATTTCTGGACATATTTCAAATTTTATCGCCATAAAGTTGCTCGGATCGCTTTGGGGTCAAAAAAGACCACAGGCATACAACATGCTCTTCCGGAGCTGATACCACGCGAGGATTACCCAGTCTTACTGCCCGACTCCAAACCACAGTGCTTGGGTCCAAGAGTTACCTAACAATCATTTTTCTCAACAAACTGTGCCGTTTATATGCTGGAATAACACTTCCCTACACAACCTGTGTCGCGAGGTTAACGACCGCTTCCTGACACCAGCTATAATGATCGGTCCTTTTCCAGGTACCTGTGCCTCATAATGGGTGAGAGGAATGGTGAGGGAAAGGACAGATTTACGCTGGGGCTTATGGTCAGACAGTGGTAGTACTGAGAGATGTTTAATGAAGTAGTCTTATTCAGCACTTCAGCCGTTTTCACGGCCGCGCTCTCTGCTTGCAAACACCGCCTATCACGGAATACTATAGGAGGTAGACGAGTAGTTTTTTTTGTTTTTTTTTTTGTTCATATTGCTTGTCCTGTTAGCTTTTTCTAGCTCGTTCTCTACTGATCACGGGTTGCTAGACCCAGTTGAATCTGTAAAGTGTGAGTTTGTCGGTAGCACGTACGTTCCCGAGTAACAAAATATTTCTTCACTCTTTCTCAGACTATTTCATGCGGTCGGCCGTTGACCAGTGTCATAAACGACCCCCGGCTTGGACTGTTTTGTCATAATGTCAACAATACCGTCTATTGGCTTATTTAATTACGGCATCGGCTAGGCTCGCCTCTACCACCTAGACGTGGTAGGAATAATGGTAGGAAAAAATTGCAAAAATTCACAAATTCCGCGACCATCTTTTCCGGGGCGCCACAGCAGAAAGTGTACTATACACTTCGGAAAACTGGTGCAGTAAACAGGATCTAAGTGTCAGGTCCAAGAAAACCGATGTAGCACCATTTACGAGGAACCAAATCCATCACGTACATCGTATACATTAATGTCAAGTATGTCTTTGAAACTCTATAAGTAGAGGGATGTGAAATCATATAGATAATAAAGGTTACGAGGGAAAAAGCACTCTTATGATCACTAAAAGGGTCTGTGGTAAGAACTAGATTCTAAATCTCTAGGAATATGTTCTGGATATTCACCTCTGTAATGAGGCATACGACAACTGGTGGGGTACAGTAGGACGGATTAAAGTAGAAGGTGGTTGTTGCGGAGTTCGGTAAAGTTTAGTGATGGGACCGCTTAACAGGAGAACAGCGATAATGAATACGATGTATTCATTGAAGGTGAAAGGAATATAAAATTTTAATATTTTTTTTAACAGAAGAAGTTTGAAATAAGACTGCAGCACTGCTCACCTAATTTGCAGAAATGATTATAGGCAGCTAGTTAATTTTGTTCACTTCCCAGAGCTGAGAAAATGACCACCCCACTTCCCTGACTCATGCATTAAGATTTCTATTGATTAAGCTGTCAGATATTTTTACAAATTCTCTGTCATC
Organism: Schistocerca nitens; assembly: GCF_023898315.1. Lineage (NCBI taxonomy): Eukaryota > Metazoa > Arthropoda > Insecta > Orthoptera > Acrididae > Schistocerca > Schistocerca nitens. The sequence goes on along the minus strand of NC_064620.1, from coordinate 192,421,982 downwards.
ATTGAACACTTTGTAAATCACTGTTGACATTGCACCTTGGGGTACGCAACAGTTTGAATATAGTTTGTAAATTTCATTTTGAAGCAGAAATCTAGCTCAGCTTCTGCCTGCTTGCGTTTGCTGTCGGGCTTTTGAGAAATCTGCAACAGTGTTGCCATAAGACGCGAGGTAAATGGAAATTTCGTTTAGGGGCATGTTGTTTTACTACAGTTGCACATTTAATATGGAGAGAGGTTGTATTCAGACCAGGTACGGTTCAGTTCAAAGTAGGTTATGTTGCGTCAAAGATTAGCACGCGAGTTTAAGGTGGATAACAGACGGTAAGGACATTGTTTTGGTAATACGTCGATTATTTTTTATACAGTGGATATAGCTGAATCAAGAGGCAGCACGTAGAATATTGGACTAGGATCCAAAATCAGAAAATGGCAAGCCAATGTTGGCGAATCAGTATTTCAAGAGAAGTTCTATAACAATGAACTTGAACAGGAAGCAAATCAAACTCGGTGTAGAACTCATGACTGGCCATAGAACTTCGCAAATCATCATCACGCAAGGACACAGAGGAGAAAGCCACTAAATGTGGACTACGTGGTGAGGAAGATCAAACTGCACCACCTCTAATCTTCCAATGTGAAGCTCTCGAGGGTGAAAGACACAGAATCTCCGAGTCGGTAGAGCCTGCAGAAGTCGTGTTTATTAAGGACCCAGTAGACCGTCTTCTACGACTACTTAATGGTACCGGTTTCCTTTACTAGAATCACAGGGAGCGAAACAGTGCCATGAATTCTATAGTCCGCAGCTCGTGGTCGTGCGGTAGCGTTCTCGCTTCCGACGCCCGGGTTCCCGGGTTCGATTCCCGGCAGTGTCAGGAATTTTCTCTGCCTCGTGATGACTGGGTGTTGTGTGGTGTCCTTAGGTTAGTTAGGTTTAAGTCGTTCTAAGTTCTAGGGGACTGATGACCATAGATGTTAAGTCCCATAGGGCTCAGAGCCATTTGAACCATTTTTTTTTTTTTAACCATGAATTCAATTTCCGTGGGGCCAACATTGGGCTAGGACCGTCGTTGTTTATATCTCCCTACATAAAAAAAATGAGCAGCTGAGTGTGCCTATAGTGTCCACAAGGTATGTTATTTTTATTTCACTTCACATTTTACTAAGTTTTTGGTAATTAGCGGAGACATACAAGCATATTTAATAGATGTATATACTGTATAGACAGTCTTCTACGACTACTTAATGGTACCGGTTTCCTTTACTAGAATCATCCTTTCCTCCTCTCACATCATGAATAAAAAGCGTGAATGAGAGTGTACAAGATAAAAGTAGTTGCTACAGTGGCAAAATAGCGAACCTTGTAAAGCACGTACCAGGAAGAAAAGAGGCTTCTTTTAGCCTTGGATGAAGCTCTTGTACCGTCTGTCACCGCAAAGTAGGGAGCTCTCTGAGGACTTCCGGGGGAAAAAGAGTACACTCAGCAGTGTTCCGGGAGGCGCGAGACGGGCGTCATTCAGAGTGAGTGTTCCTATTCATAGCTAACTCATTATCTTATTTTTGCAGATTTCAGCTCCAGTCAAAATACACGACTTGTTCTCATCGCTCACTGCTCGTTGAATGATATTAGGAACATTTCTTGCTAATTTCGGTATATTATGAGCAGGTGCACTTAGCCACGTATGCAAGCTGTTGTTATACTCCACCCTTGTTGAAACATGTGGACATGTGATATATCTTCTCAATTCAGTTTGATATTACTTAGGTGTTTGGTCTCTCGAATACAGCATAATTGAACAAATTTCTCAGACTTTAGTGATTTCGATTTCAGTTTCGAATCTAGTTCCTACGTATTTTTGTTGTCTCAGCACGTGTTAAGTACGAATCTGAGAAACTGAAGTTCGCAGATCGCCTCTCACAGTAATGTATCTTATAACTGTGGCGAATCTCTATTATATGCGTATATGTGCCTCTGAAATGGTTCAAATGGCTCTGAGCACTATGGGACTCAACTGCTGAGGTCATAAGTCCCCTAGAACTTAGAACTACTTAAACCTAACTAACCTAAGGACAACACACACACATCCATGCCCGAGGCAGGATTCGAACCTGCGACCGTAGCGGTCGCGCGGTTCCAGACTGTAGCGCCAGAACCGCTCGGCCACCAGCGGCCGGCTATGTGCCTCTGAACTTTCCATAATTAATAATTAATGAGCAATCGAGGTGGGGTCTGCAAAACGCAGCTATTAATGTAATTTTGTTACTCAGCCGAGAGCGTTATGAACAACATTTGTTAATTATTTCGTTAGTTTGTTCCGTTGCGTCTTCAATAAACGTGATATTGTTACCAGAGCCAGTACTTACGTAATCTCTAGCAAAACTTCAATTTTACGTCCTATTGCTATCCGTTGTGCAAAACATAAATATGGCCAAGTTACTTATTTAATATTTATTCAACTATCATAAATGTGCAGATCCAGAAACCATTTCATTTAAACATTGAAGGTTTTTCTACCTTGTATATCCAGATACCGACTCCCCACCCTCCATGCCTCTTAAGAGATACTTCATTTTAATCGACACCAGGAGCACCGATCCCCAGATCCACATACATGTACACGTACAGGTACACGTACAGGTACACTTCAAAATCATTTCTGAGCTACGCAGGATCGGATCGATGCTCGATCGCAAACGTCATGCGGAATCTTTGGAGGTTTTCCGTGCCAGGCGTTTTGACAAGCACGTGGCGAGGTAGTTAAAGATTAATAGGGAAGACGTAAACAGCAGCTTAGAGCGCGCACACGGCCTTCCGCCTTTCAGCCATGAAATATTAAACTTTATCAGTCCCAGAGTGATATTTTGGTCAAAACAACGTCCTTGTACAGATCAGGTCTGCATCTGCCGAGATAGAGTTTAATATGTTTTAACTAAACACCCTGACTTTTCTTTTTGATTTGAGAAACTTGCAGCTTGTTATGTTTGCCCGTGACGATATTGTGTCCCAAGGAGCTGATAGGGTTAAGCACCTGGATGTTCTCGCATGGACCCACAAAGCGTGGGTCCAACTCAGAAAACACGGCTACGTCACCCTAAAAAATGCCCCTAAAATTGGAAATAAAAACATGAACACCAACACTCACCCTGCATGCATGGCGACCCTTATTATAGCGCTGTGCCTACCTCCAGTGTGCGAGCCCAGTATTCTTTCTGGCTGTCTTCCGTTGCTGCTGGATGACCTCAGGCGTGACTGCGTCCGGCGAAAGACTGTTCACATACTGTAAAGTAGACTGTGGAGAATTAAGAGTGTAATTCCACGTCAAGGAGATGGATGTTGCCTTAAGAATCTCGCGATGACCCGAGTTAAAGGCTGATTTCAACCTCGGAAAAGAAAAATCCCACTAGTGATGAGATTCAGCGTCAAACATGATCAGTGCAGATTTCTAATTACTATTCATTGTTTAGGCAAACCAACGTCGAGGGCAGTATAGCAGCGTGGTGAACAGAAACACTTAAAATGACTGGACAAAAGGCTCAGTACTGTCACCAACCACTGTCCGAAGTAGGGACAAAAGTGGAAAGAGCCTAGACAAATGGCGAATGGTGAAGTCCGTAGTCACTCGACTGCACCGGACCAACTATAAACACCTGGTAATGGCGCACCCGTAGTCTGAGCATAGCGCCCTTGTGTAGTAATCAAAACGTCTTTGGTCCCGGATGTAAAACCCGCAGCGGCTTAAATTTTGTTTAATAATAAACATTGGCGACCGAGGACTTTCGGCATAAGAAGTCCCCCGCGTTCTGCCAAAGGTCTTGTTAAAGGGGTTGGAGGAGCGGACACTCATTCAGGGCCCCACTTGTCCTTGGGGGTGGGAAACTGCCATTATAGGCGGAAGTATCAGCAATGGTAAATGGCACGAGGATGCGAAAGGCAATGGAAATCACTGCATCAAAACACATAACGCGGATCCAGAGGACATGTGGCCTGCAACACATATCTTCATTGCCAAAAGATTCCGGAATAATCCCCCTCTCGTTCTTCGTGGTAGGGAAAGTAGAAAGTCTAAAAAGAGAAATGCAAAGGCTCAATCTAGATATAGTAAAGGTCAGTGAAGTGATATAGAAAGAAGACATGGATTTCTGGTCAGATTAGTATAGGGTAATATCAATAACAGCAGAAAATGGTATAACGTGAGTTGTTGTTGTTGTTGTGGTCTTCAGTCCTGAGACTGGTTTTATGCAGCTCTCCATGCTACTCTATCCTGTGCAAGCTTCTTCATCTCCCAGTACCTACTGCAACCTACATCCTTCTGAATCTGCTTAGTGTATTCATCTCTTGGTCTCCCTCTACGATTTTTACCCTCCACGCTGCTCTCCAATACTAAATTTGTGATCCCTTGATGCCTCAAAACATGTCCTACCAACCGATCCCTTCTTCTAGTCAAGTTGTGCCACAAACTTCTCTTCTCCCCAATCCTATTCAATACCTCCTCATTAGTTACGTGATCTACCCAACTTATCTTCAGCATTCTTCTGTAGCACCACATTTCGAAAGCTTCTATTCTTTTCTTGTCCCAACTGGTTATCGTCCATGTTTCACTTCCATACATGGCTACACTCCATACAAATACTTTCAGAAACGACTTCCTCACACTTAAATCTATACTCGATGTTAACAAATTTCTCTTCTTCAGAAACGATTTCCTTGCCATTGCCAGTCTACATTTTATATCCTCTCTACTTCGACCATCATCAGTTATTTTGCTCCCTAAATAGCAAAACACCTTTACTACTTTAAGTGTCTCATTTCCTAATCTAATCCCCTCAGCATCACCCGATTTAATTTGACTACATTCCATTATCCTCGTTTTGCTTTTGTTGATGTTCATCTTATATCCTCCTTTCAAGACACTGTCCATTCCGTTCAACTGCTCTTCCAAGTCCTTTGCTGTCTCTGACAGAATTACAATGTCATCGGCGAACCTCAAAGTTTTTACTTCTTCTCCATGAATTTTAAAACCTACTCCGAATTTTTCTTTTGTGTCCTTTGCTGCTTGCTCAATATACAGATTGAATAACATCGGGGAGAGGCTACAACCCTGTCTCACTCCTTTCCCAACCACTGCTTCCCTTTCATGCCCCTCGACTCTTATAACTGCCATCTGGTTTCTGTACAAATTGTAAATAGCCTTTCGCTCCTTGTATTTTACCCCTGCCACCTTCAGAATTTGAAAGAGAGTATTCCAGTAGGATTCGTTATAAATAGGAAGGTAAGGCAGAGAGTCTGTTACTGTGATATGGTAGTTCTTAGGAAAATCGTCAGCAAAACAATACCGACAACGGTTGGTCGGATATACATGCCTACGTCGCATACTGAAGATGAAGACATAGAGAAAGTATATGAGGATATTGGAAGGATAATACCATACATAAATGGAGATGAAAATGTAATAGTCATGGGGGACTGGAATACAGTTGTAGGGGAAGGAGTAGAAGAAAAGACTACAGGAGAATATGGTCTTCGGACAAGAATGAGAAATGAGAAAGGCTAATTGAGTTCGGTAACATATTTCGGCTGGTAATAGGTAATACTCTGTTCAAGAATCACAAGGGAAGGAGGTATACTTGGAAAAGGCAGCATGATACGGGAAGATTTCAGTTAGATTAAAAAAAAATGGTTCAAATGGCTCTGAGCACTATGGGACTTAACAGCTGTGGTCATCAGTCCCCTAGAACTTAGAACTACTTAAACCTAACTAACCTAAGGACATCACACACATCCATGCCCGAGGCAGGATTCGAACCTGCGACCGTAGCAGTCGCGCGGTTCCGGACTGCGCGCCTAGAACCGCGAGACCACCGCGGCCGGCAGTTAGATTACATTATGGTTTGACAGAGGTTCCGAAATCAGATACTGGATTGTAAGGCGTACCCAGGAGCATATATAGACTCTGATCATAGCGTAGTAGAAAAGAAGAGTAGGCTGAAGTTCAAGAGATTAGTCAGGAAGAAGCAACACGCAAAGAAGTGGGATAAAGAAGTACTAAGGAATGACGGGATACGCTTGAAGTACTCTAAGGCTATAGATGCAGTAATAAATAACAGCTCAGAAGGCAGTACAGTTGAAGAGGAGCGCACATCTGTAAAAAGCGCAATCACAGAAACTGGGAAGAGGAACATAGATACAAAGACGGTAACTGAGAAGAAACGATCGATAAGAATGAAATACTTCAGCTGATCGATCAAAGAAGCAACTGTAAAATTGTATAGGGAAAGGCAGCAATACAAAAATACAAGTGACTGAGGAATGAAATAAATAGGAAGTGCAGAGAAGCTAAGACCAAACGGCTGCATTAAAAACGTGAAATATCGAAAAAGAAATGATTGTCAGAAGGACTGACTCAGCATACGGGATAGTCAGAACAACCTTCGCTGACATTAAAAGCAAGGGTGGTAACATTAAGAGTACAACGGAAATTCCATTGTTAAATGCAGAGGAGAGAGTAGTTAGGTGGAAAGAGTACATTGAAGTGCCGAATGAGGGGGAAGATTTGTCTGATGTGACAAAAGAAGAAACCTGAGTCGATTTAGAAGAGATTAGGGATCCAGTACTGGAATCAGAATTTGAAAGTGCTTTGGAAGACTTAAGATCAAATAAGGCAGAAGGGATTGATTACATTCGATTCGAATTTCTAAACTCATTGGGGTGAGTATCAACAAAACGACTATTCACGTTGTGTGTAGGAGAGTCTGGCGAGATATCATCAGACTTTCGCAAAAATACACTATTGGCCATTAAAATTGCTACACCACGAAGATGAAGTGCTACAGACGCGAAACTTAACCGACGGAAAGAAGATGCTGTGATATGCAAATGATTAGCTTTTCAGAGCATCCACACAAGGTTGGTGCCGGTGGCGACACCTCCAGCGTGCTGACATGAGGAAAGTTTCCAACCGATTTCTCATAAACAAACTGCAGTTGACCGGCGTTGCCTGGTGAAACGTTGTTGTGATGCCTCGTGTAAGGAGGAGAAAGGCGTACCATCACGTTTCCGACTTTGATAAAGTTCGGATTGCAGCCTATCGCGATTGCCGTATTAGCGTATCGCGACATTGCTGCTCGCGTTGGTCGAGATTCAATGACTGTTAGCAGAATATGGAATCGGTGGGTTCAGGAGGGTAATACGGAACGCCGTGTTGGTTCCCAACGGCCTCGTATCACTAGCAATCGAGATGACAGGCATCTTATCCGCATGGCTGTAACGGATCGTGCAGCCACGTCTCGATCCATGAGTCAACAAAAAAATGGTTCAAATGGCTCTGAGCACTATGGGACTCAACTGCTGTGGTCATAAGTCCCCTAGAACTTAGAACTACTTAAACCTAACTAACCTAAGGACTGCACACAACACCCAGCCATCACGAGGCAGAGAAAATCCCTGACCCCGCCGGGAATCGAACTCGGGAACCCGGGCGTGGGAAGCGAGAACGCTACCGCACGACCACGAGATGCGGGCCCATGAGTCAACAGATGGAGACGTTTCCAAGACAACAACCATCTGCACGAACAGTTCGACGACGATTGCAGCAGCATGGACTTTCAGCTCTGAGACAATGGCTGCGGTTACCCTTGACGCTGCATCACAGACAGGAGCGCCTGCGATAGTGTACTCAACGACGAACCTGGGTACACGAATGGCAAAACGTCATTTTTTCGGATAAATCCAGGTTCTATATACAGCATCATTATGGTCGCATCCGTGTTTGGCGACATCGCGGTGAACGCACATTGGAAGCATGTATTCGTCATCGCCATACTGGCGTATCACCCGGCGTGATGGTATGGGGTGCCATTGGTTACATGTCTCGGTCACCTCTTTTTCGTATTGACGGCACTTCGAACAGTGGACGTTACATTTCAGATGTGTTACGACCCTTGGCTCTATCCTTCATTCGATCCCTGCGAAACCCTACGTTTCGGCAGGATAATGCACGACCGCATGTTACAGGTCATGTACGGGCCTTTCTGGATACAGAAAGGATACAGATGTTCGAGTGCTGCCCTGGAAAGCACATTCTCCAGATCTATCACCAACTGAAAACATCTGGTCAATGGTGGCCGAACAACTGGCTCGTCACAATACGCCATTCATACTCTTGATGAACTGTGGTATCGTGTTGAAGCTGCATGGGCAGCTCTCCCTATGCACACCATCCAAGCTCTGTTTGACTCAATGCTAAGGCGTATCAAGGCCGTTATTACGGCCAGAGGACGTTGTTCTGGGTACTGATTTCTCAGTATCTATGAACCCAAATTGCGTGAAAATGTAATCACATATCAGTTCTGGTATAATATATTTGTCCAATGAGTACCCGTTTATCACGTACATTTCTTCTTTGTGTAGCAATTTTAATGGCCAGTAGTGTATCGCCCATACAATTCCGAAGACTGCAAGAGCTGACAATTGCGAGAATTATCGCACAATCAGATTAACAACTCATGCACCCAAGTTGGTGACAAGAATAGTATACAGAAGAACGGAAAAGAAAATTGGGGATGTACTAGATGACGATCAGTTTGACTTTAGGAAAAGTAAAACACCAGTGTGGCAATCCTGCGGCTACGGTTGCTAATAGAAGAATGACTAAAGACAAACCAAGACATGTTCATAGGATTTGTCGACCTGGAAAAAGTCTCCGACAGTGTAAAATGGTGAAGGTTGTTCGGAATTCTGAGAACAATAGGAGTAAGCTACAGATAGAGACGGGTAATATATAATATGTGCAAAAGCCGAGAGGGAATAATAAGAATGGGTGACTAAGAACGAAGCGCTCGGATTAAAATGGGTGTAAGACAGGGATTTAGCCTTTCCGTCCTACTGTTCAATCTGTATATCGAAGAAGCAATTATGGCAGTAAATGAAAGGTTCAGTAGTGGAATTAAAATTCAAAGTGAAAGGATACAAGTGATACGATTCGCTGATGACGTTGTATCCTGAGTGAAAATGAAGAAGAATTACATGATATGCTGAACGGTATGAACTATCTAATGAGTACAGGATATGAACTGAGAGTAAATCGAAGAAAGACGAAAGTAATGATAAGTAGCAGATATGAGAACAGTGTGAAACTTAACATCAGCGTTGATTCTCACGAAGTATATGAAGTTTCGGAATCCTGCTATCTAGGCACGAAAATAACCAATGACGAACGGAGCAAGGACATCAAAAGCAGACTAGCACTGGCAAAAAGGGCATTCCTGGCCAAGAGAAGTCTACTAGTATCAAACATAAGCCTTAACTTGAGGAAGAAATTTCTGAGAATGTACGTCTGCAGCACAGCATTGTATGTAGTAAAACATGGACTGCGGAAAACCGGAACAGATGAGAATTGAAGCATTTGGGATGTGGTGTTACAGACGATTGTTGAAAATTATATGGACTGGTGAGGTAAGGAATGAGGAGGTTCTGCGCAGAATCGATGAGGAATGAAATATGTGGAAAACATTGACAAGGGTAAGGGTCGGAATGATAGGACATATGTTAAGATATCAAGGAACTGCTTCCAAAGCCCTAGAGGGAGCTCTAGAGGGCAAAAACTGTAGAGGAAGACAGAGATTTGAATACATCCAGCAAATAACTGAAGACATAGATTGCAAATGTTACTCTGAGATGAAGAGGTAGGCATAGGAGAGGAATTCGTTGCGGTCCGCATCAAACCAGTCAAAACCCTGATGACCCAAAAAATTAAAACTGAATCCACCTCCACAAAACCATAAAGGTTCCCATCCCTTTGCCGTTAGACTTGTCCCATATAACCAATGAACATTTTTTCCGTGGTATCACTTTCTCGCGTGGGCTGAAGTAAGCCTTTCGTAAAACTAGATTCGGGCTTGACGACATTGCGGATTCAAGATTGCCCACTAATTTACGCACATATTTACGCATTGTAGGCCAAACAGATACTGGTTAACTTTCATTATGGTTTTATTCGCTTCCAAATGCCCGCCAATAAGAGGGTTGTCAAAATACTAAATAAAGGCCAATACTAGTTCCTCAAGTAAACAGATATTAAAGGATTTGTCACTCTTAGTCTTACAACATATACACCCTTCTCAGTTCATAACCTGGTACATTTTCCCCAGTATCAAGCTTTTGTCTCATCCCCTGAATCTATGGTTCCTGTCTCTGTTTCTTCAGCAAATTACCAAAGAGCTCACGTACCTCGGAAAACACTATTGAAACCCATTTAGAGACTTGTTACTCCGTTACTTGCTCCTGAATCATACGGCTAAGGGCTTCTGTTATCTGATCATTTGCCCCCTGGATGTGCCAGACAGAGAAGCGAAAGCTGGAAACATACACAGCCCACCTCGCGATTTGTACTGTCTTTCTGAATCTCGCGACCACCCAACTCAAAACTTGATTGACTGTTTTGAGGACAAAATCACAAAGCTCCAAGTATAACTTAAATTTTTGGAAGGCCAAAAACCAAGAAGGCCTCCCACTCACACGGAGTACTTCAGTACCGCATGCGACATGGCTCTGGAAGCGTAAGCTAAACGATAACGCTCGCCATCGTTTTCCCGTGAATTGACAGCAACGACCACAGAATTAGAAGCACACGTTTCGACAACGAACGTTCGTTCAAAATCCGGAACATCCAAAGCCGGCAGAATACTCAGAGATACTTTAGCCGCCTCAAAGACCGCCTGCTGCGTTTCCCCCCTCTGGAAACTCACCTCTTTCTTCCTCAAGCCATTTATTTTGGCTGATAGTTGGACAAAATTTGGAAGAAATTTTATAAAAAAATTGTGAGATATTGATACAGCGAACTACATTTTTCTTCTCTGAAAATCTCGTCTCCTTTCCTTACGAAATATGCAGCAACCAGTCGCAAAGTCATGTTTTATTAATTTACTTTTGCAAATCGATTTCAACTGATTAACAGCCATCATCGGTGCTACAAATACAGGAATAAAAATAATTAATAACAGTGACCAAATGAATAAATGTATATAAAGCAACGTAAACCAATTACATGTGTACAGACGCATTAAACTATTTAAAATGAACATACAAATTTACCTTTCAACCAATATGTGCAGTGAGTAGTAATACTGTCTTTCGCAGGGGTCAAACATAAAGTAATACATCGAGAACTGACTATGACAACGAGAAACAATAACGGAGTGCTGGAAAGCAAACCCGCCCTCTATGCGAAAAGCTACAGCTAAAATAAAAATTAAAAGAAGAAGAAAGAGGTATGACATACAAAGTTAGGTAAAATATAATGATATAATACTAAAATATTTACATGAAATGGATATATTGACAAAGATTTTGTCAAATACATAGTACAGTTACATACGCAAAAAAGCGATTGTACAAATTGGAACAAACATAGCCGAGAAGCACATCATCGAGAATATTTTAATTTTTTTTAAAAGATATCCTAAGTTCTGTGTAAGCGTGGCCGCACTGGCACCTCTCTGCGATCCGCGGCACGGCAACAGCGGCGTGGTGCTGAACGTTAGCCGGGGTCCAGGCCAATCAAGTGGCTGGGAATTCCATGGTGACGCTGCTTCGATTAAGGAGACATACCGGGAATGCCAAAGATGGCCGACATTGTGAAACCTTAGTGGCAGACGTTTCACAGGTCGTATAGAAATTAATAGTACCTAGATGAATCATGATACCTCAAAAAGAAACATATACATTACCACAATCAGCACAAATATTCTGATGGTGTAACCAGATTTCCGATATCTTTATTAGTTTAAAGTTTAGTATCTGACGATAAATCATACAAGTAACCCCAAGCGACGAATTTCCAAAATCTAGATGGTTCTTCTAATTTTGTCGTTCGACATGTCTTTAGAAAGCTATTAGTGTAAACCTAAATTTGTTTGAATTACAGGCATGTAACTTGAATAGTACATGAGTTATTGGAGGTCAAAGTGGCCAATTACTATAAATCGCGTCAGGCCTTAAGTACTCCAGAGTGATACGAATAACGGTAGCAGCATGCTTATAAATATATTTATTCGTCTGTCTCTTTGTTTATATCCGATATAAACTATTCATGATGGAATTGGTTAAATATTTACTGTGTTTTAGAAAGCACAGAGACATTAGGACAGTTTCGTACCTTTTGTTTCTATTCCTTTGATATATGTTTATTTGATTTGTATATGAATTTAATATTGTGTGTTAGAGCGTGATTATGGTATAGCCGCAGGAATATTTATTTTATTTCAAGTTATTTATATGTAACTCCAGTATTTAGAATGTGTTTCATTATGTTTGTGAGTGTGTATTGGCTTCGAGACAGAGCAATATCGCTCTAGCCAATCATAGTGATTCTTGCCAAAAGGACATGTGGAGAGACTGTACAAAAGTCGGGGAGGAGGCTATTTCGAGAGAGGGAAAGAGAGCCCTGCACAGTACGGCGTGATGGACACACGGTAGCGGGAAAGGATAGATGTGGAGCAATGACGTACAGTCGTGGGAAAGACTTGGAGAGTGGAGAAGTTTGCGCTTGGCCGTAGGAGATAGAAATATTTCGTACTGCCGACTTGTGCACTTGAGAGACTTCCGTGGCTTCTGCAGTAAAGCTGAAGTAAGCGTTTGGAAGTGGATATCACGTGAGCTATGTTGTTGTTCATAACTAATTATGTGATGTAGGAATCGATTGTTTCCCTGTTATGCAACTTACATTTTGACAAACTGCCTATTGGCTTCTGTCTCGGGTTCTTCGGCCGACGTTCATCTAATGATTTTTCTGACGTTTCGCCAGCACGAGTGGCTGGCATTGTCAAAGCTTCACCCTCCATTGCCGGTGGTGAACTGGAGCCGAGCTCGCGGGCATCAGAAAAATCGTTAGATGAACGTCGGCCGAAGAACTCGAGACAGAAGCCAATAGGCAGTTTGTCAACAAGTGGCCACGAAAGCCTCAACAATTTTGAACTTATATTTTATTTAATTGCTGGACCATCGACACCAGTAAGTGTTTTACAGTAATAGAGGGCATTCTTAAAGGCACTTCTGCTATCATAACCATCATTTAAAGTCGTAAAATAAAACCTGAAGATTTTATTTAATTGCAATCTTTCATTTATAAATTTCTCTATAATATTCAAAATTCGCAAATTCTGAGTGACAGCAATCTTCGACCATTCGATTTATGAGTATATTCGTATTGCATACTGTAGACTCAGCAATATTTGGCTTGTAATGCGGCAAATATGTATCCCAGTCCCTAGACAACGAAACTAGCCTAAACTTTTAATATTTAAAATCTGAGTCTGAGGGTACATAGTTGAGGGCAATCACACCACATCATTTCATTTTTCTTTGAAAGCCTGCAATTGGGGGCTCGTCCGGGTTTCGTGTCGTGAAAAGTGGTAATTCCTTTGCTCTCTGTTATTCAGCATACTACGTGAAGTGTGAAAAACCTTTGCAAAACCAGTAGAGATTTCTGTAGAGTGAACCTCTCACAAAACACAGTGTGAGATCATTTCTTCCGCAAATAGGCGTCTGGAAATAGTGAAAATACGCAGTAATTTTCACAACCAACACATGCTATCGATAGAGGTCCTAATCTATTACTTCAAAGTCAATTTGCGTTTGGGCTCAGAGACCAAAAAGGTTCAGTGCAGGGAACAGTAGCGGTTAGCGCTTTTAACGGACAGCGGTATTGGGGACGGTTGGAATGTGCGGTAATCGGGGGCAGCTACAGTTTTAACTGGCTATTTCTCCAGTGGCGAACGATGACCAACAGCAGTACGACGGCAGCATCTTCGAGTACTCCAGGGCATTCTTCAGTGTCGACTTCTATTACAACCAATGGCGTCACCATGGAAGAGATAACCATCTCAGATCAGATAAGTGGCTGTCCAAAGAGTGAGATAGTGTTTGACTCCGAAGTTTAAGCTCCACACATAGACCTTGCGAATATAATACATTCACCTAGTACGTGTAATTCTGAAAACGGAAGTGAGCCAGTTAGTCCGAATCAGAGCGCGAAAGTGCAATTAGTAGGAATTCAGGCAAGGGGAATGAATTTGGGGGAGATATGATGTCTCAGCTAATGCAAATGATCCAGCGATTGGGCAATAAAATGAATACAATGGCAACTAATATCAGTAAAATTCGAACAGATATGGACACATTGCAAACAGTTCCGAATACATTTCAGAATGATATGGGTACAATGCGAACTGAAATAGTTTCCGCTGTGAAAGAAGGTGTTGAAACAATTATAGGTAACCTTGAAAAAGCAATTGATAATAAATTAAAATATGTCTGATTGGATATGGGGAATCTTACAGACCAAGTTGTAATAGTAAAATCTAAAATCGAACCAGTGGCAAAAGTTCTTAGGGAAAAAATGTATAAGTTATTGGCGGAACTTGGGGCAAGGTAAGCGATTGTATAAAAGCGCAAATGCTCATAAATGCGATATAAATTTAGGAATTAGTAACATTGCAAATTGTGTTGGTGAGGGGGAGAAAGAATTGGGCAAAATTAAAGATAGTCAGAGTCCAGTATCACTAGTGAAAATGAATTTAAAAAACAAACACAACAGATAAAAAGTGATTTAATTCGTTAGCCACACCGGTTATAAATACCCCTTGGGCAAATACCGGATCTGTGAAATGTTACATAGATGACAGAAAATATCACCCAGCAAATTTATTGGCTGTGTGCAGGGACGCTTTTGCTCACAGCATGTCGGACGAAGAGAACATAAAATACATTAAACGGCATGTGGAGGGAGACCCACAGTCTTGGGTAAACGTTAAATGTAGTTCGTGCGAATTGTACAAAGAGTTCGAAATGTATTTTTTGAATAAATTTTGGAGCAAGGGAAAACAGATGTAGATCCAAAATGAATTTTTAAATGGGCCGAATTACAGATACTGTTATGGGACGATGAGAGATTTTTGGAAGCGTGAACTTGGCAAGCTTATGCATGTGAAACACCTGTTGGGGGTTTTGACGGAAATCACCACGTTGAAAAGGCGATTACCCGAAGATTTGCAATGGGATCATGTCCATAGTCCTTGTGATTCCGTGGACAAATTTCTAGCATTTGTAGAAAAATTAGAGAGGGCTTTGAAGTTCAAACCTCAGAGAAAACTGGGTGGTAGTTCAAAATGGGAATCCAGATAATCATCGCCAAAATAATAATTCTGGGAGAAATCAAATGATCTCTCAGAGAGATAGTAGCTGCAATGATCAGAAAGGCGAACTAATAGGAATGATTACTTCTGTACTTCTGTGAACGGGACCCAAGTAAAGAACGCTTATTTGACTTGGGAAATTCGTGCTAAGTGCAATCGCGTAACAACTGGTCGGGAAACTGATGTTCGACACATCTCAGGTCCAGGGATGGCGATCTGAACAGGCGATGAAAACGACTGGAAATAATGGTAATGGTAGAAATGTTGATAGGTTTGGAGAAAGGCAACAAATATGTAATATGGAGTATGTTAAAGACTAAGGCTATGTAGGTGGCTCTTTCAATAAGAGCAGGCGCGAACAGCGGAAGCATAGATTTCTAAGAGATTTAAGTAAAAGTAATGGGAAAAAATTTGGGGAGAATGATGTAAGTTATGAATGTGTAATGAATGAGTATGTGATAGGTGATGAATGTAAAGATACAGTGGTTCAAAACGAAGTTAAAAAGGAGATGTATTTTGTGAAAGAAAATTGTATGAAGAGTACTGAAGAGATATTAGTAAATAGTAGCAATTACAGTAAGGATGGTGTTGTAGTAGCAAGTATTTGTGAGTCGCCGAAAAGCGTCGATGTTAGTGAAGGCGGCGTGGCTTTGCTCTCGCCAGCTGCAAGTGAGGGTGATTGTGTTTCGGTGGAAAGCGTCAGTGTTACTAAGGAGGCTTAGCATTGGTCTCGCCAGCAGTTGAAGTTAAAAACGTATCGGCAGACGTAGATGATTTCTGTTTAAAGGGACAGAGTAATGGTAATTCATGTAATGATGTAAAAGCTACAGTTATTAATACATCGGAGGAAGGAATTTACGCGTTTCTACTCATGAATGAAGGCGAAACAAAATTTATTGATGAATATTTGGATCTAAAACGTTTGCCAGAGTGTGAACGTGAGAGTATGTTAAGTAGGATCGGGGGTCAACCTGGATGAAAAGTGTGTAGAAATGGCAGTGTGTGCTGATTATTGTCCGATAACAGCAGAATATAGCAAGTCAGGAGGCCCCAAAATTGTACGACAAGGTAGCAGCAATTTGTGTAGCGGCGGGCAATAAAGTTGTGTTCGATTCAACTAAAGGTAATTTGTCGACGGAGGAAAGGAAGGTTTCTGATGTGAATTTTTGTGGTGATTTAAGTTGTGTATCACCAGATAATGTTGCTGAGATGAATATTGATGGTGATGATGGCTTAGGTATCGATGTATTATTTCAGGAAGATAAAGTGTTTGACAGTGAATTGATGTGTAATTTTGTTGAAGCTGCAAATGTCGATATTTTAGAGGGGAAAAACAGTAAAGTTGTGCATGCTGTGGGTAGTGAATCGGAGAAATGTGTGGAAGAACTAAAAGAAAAATTTGGAGAGGCCTAAGTAAATAGTGTAGATGGGGGTAGTTTGTGTAATGAAGTTCGTACGAATTGGTATATGAAGCAGGAGTGTGATTTTAGTGTGACAGTAAAACGTTACGGTCGTTACTGTCGCATATGTGGGAATGACAGAAGTTCAAAATTGCTGGAGGTTTAGAAAAGGGAAGGAATGAATTTGGGGCGAAGGAAATATTCAGTGAATTATTGTGGGATGAACATGAGACTGAAGGATGGATAGAACAGGGTGTGTGTACGTTAGAATTGGAAGAGAAGTGACGAGACGTAGAAAACGATTTATTAGGGGAGAAATATTTAGAACGAAAGGAAATGGTAAATCTACAGCCAATTATTGAAATTAAAGTTGGCAAGGAAATGGTAGAGGCACTTCTAGATTCAGGTAGTAACGTGTCAGCGGTGTAGGAAAGTTTTATGAACATGATCAGAAATAGGAGCTAGTAATCAAATGGGTCAAATGGCTCTGAGCACTATGGGACTTAACATCTGAGGTCATCAGTCCCCTAGAACCTAGAACTACTTAAACCTAACTAACCTAAGGACATCACACACATCGATGCCCGAGGCAGGATTCAAACCTGAGACCATATCGGTCGCGCGGTTCCAGACTGAAGTGCCTAGAACCGCTCAGCCTCGCCCGACGGGAACTAGTAATCTTCCCAGTCACTAGCGTTTAGAATAAAATGGCAGTTGGCGGTATGAGTAGGCCAATAAGGCAACAAATACTTTTAGAATTTCAATGTGAAGAAAATAAATTCGAGATAGATTGTTTTGAAGTGAGTGGTCTAGTAAAGGAGGTACTTTTAGGAACTGACTTCCTGTGGAAATACAATAATCGCTTAATTGTGTAGGGGAATGCCTAGAATTTGAATTTCAGAATGAAATAAGGCAAGTAAAATTTAAAAGACTTTTAACAGGTAAAAATAAGATTGCTCATACCATACTTACTAAGGCTTGGAGTGATTACGTCGATATGCATAACAGAATTAAGGAAGTGATTGATGCAGTCAAGACCATATAGAGAAAGGGGACAATTGAAAAGCTGGTCTAATTTGTAGTTAGGGGTAGTAATTTTCGAGAGATAGTTTATTGGTTTATTTGCAGATTCATTAGTAATTTGTTAGTTTATTGTGGCACTTTACATGTGCAAAAGGGGGAAGTTTAGGCACTGAATGTGCGTGTAAGAAAGTGACCTCGTGGATTCAAGTAAAATATGTAATGATTTAAGTTTTATATAACAGTGTGGCAAATAATTTAGTAGTCAATTAGAAGGGTATTAAAATTGTAATTGCATGTGCATGCAATTTTTGGTGCATGGAGGTAGGAAGGATTGATTAAAGTCAATTAAATAGAACTTATGGGAATTTGAGCTTACTGTGATTTCATTTGCCTTGTGACTTTGTTCCTTAAGTATCGTTTTGCGCTGGACGGAATCTTTAGCAAGGATACTGGTTGGTTTTGGGAAATGGTTTGTTGATAGGATTCTACTTTTGGTTTTCATTATAGACATATTTGTCACTATAAACGGTGGAACTCGGAATTCAGAGGGAGACACGATTTCTGCGACACAATTGGTCAAAAGACTGGTGTGAGTTGATTAATACTTTGTGTGAAAATCCTTGTGAGCGTGTGTAGTGCGACGGAAAAATCAGTGCTAGAAAGCGCCTTAGTGCTGAGTTAGTGGCACAAGAAATGCTTACAAAATCGCACATAAGTGAAAGTGCATATAAAAATTTTATTTCTTGTTCCAAAAGTTGTTTATACATAACTGAAATGCAGGTATTTATTTAATAAGCCGTTTTGTTCATAATTTGTATTAGTTTAAGTTTATTTCGAAACTCATGCTTCTTTATCCATAACTGAAATGCAGGCATTTAACTAACATGTCATTTCATTGATAATTTGTGTTAGTTTAAATTTATTTCGAAATTCATTCTGTACCCACGCCACTACAAAAAATTTGTAAACACTATAGGCCTGGCGTTTTAACCATTAAATTCTGTTCTTTGATATTTGTTTTATATGTACTTGTATGAACTGAAGGGTCCTACTTCCGAACGTTCTAGCAAGCAAGAAAGTGTAGGCGTGTGAGGTAACAGGTGAGTTGTGTTGCCCTGAAGACATTCTAAGTTCGGAGTTGGCATGGCCTCGCTGTGGTCTCCCTGCGAGCCGCGGCTCATCGGTGGCTGCGTGTTGCTGAACGTTAGCCAGGGTCTGGGGCGACTGCGTGGCTGGGAAGTCCATGGTGATGCTGTGTCGATGAAGGAGAGATGTCAGGAGCGCCAAAGATGGCGGACTTTGTGAAACCGTACTAGCAGACATTTCACAGTCCTTATAGAAATTAATAGTAGCCAGATGAATCATGATAAATCAAAAAGAAACATGTACATCCTTTGAACGACGATTCTGATGGTGTAATCACATTTTCATTATCTGTATTAGTTTAAAGTCTAGTATCCGGCGATGAATTACACAAGTAACACCCAGCAACGAATTTCCAAAATCTAGATGGTTTATCCGATTTTGTTGTTCGATATGTCTTTAGAAATCTATTAGTGTAAACCTAAATTGGTATGAATTACAGGCACGTAACTTGAATAGTACATGAGTTATTGGGGGTCAAAGTGGATGATTACTGTTAATCGCGTCAGGCCATAAGTACTCCACAGTGACACGAAAAAACGGTACCAGCATGCTTATAAATATATTTTTCATCTTCGTCTTTGTTTATATCCGATATACGCTATTCATAATGGAATTGGTTAAATATTTACTGTGTTTCAGAAATCACAGAGACATTAGGCTACTGGCGAACCTTTTGTTTGTATTCCTTTGATATATGTTTATTTGATTTGTATATCAATTTATTAATGTGTGTTAGAGCGTGTTTATGTTCCAGACGTAGGACTGTTTATTTAAATTCGAGTTATTTAAATGCAAATACATTATTTCAAATGTGTTTCATTATGTTTGTAAGTGTGCATTGTCTTCGAGACAGTGCAGGAGCACCCTAGCCAATCACAGCGATCGTTCCTAAAAGGACACGTGGAGAGGCTCTATGGAAGTGGGGGATGAGAATCGTTTCGAAAGAGAACAGGAGAGTACTGGACAGTACGGCGTGATGGACACACGGTCGCGGAAAAGGATAGATGTGGAGCAGTGACAGTCGTGGGAAAGACTTGGAGAGTGGAGCAGATTGCGCATGGTCGTCTGAGTTAGAAATATTTCATAGTGCCGAGTTGTGCACTTGAGAAGATTCCGTGGCTTATGCAGTGAAGATGTAGCATGCATTTAGAAGTGTATATCTAATGAGCTATGTTGTTGTTCATAAGTATTTACGTGATGTAGGAATCGATTGTTTCCCTGTTATGCAACTTATATTTTATTTAATTTCTGGACCATCGACACCAGTAAGTGTTTAACAGTAATAAAGGGCATTCTTAAAGGTACTACTGCTATCGTACCCATTATTTAAAGTCGTCAAAATAGTACCTTCTGAATTTATATAATTGCAATCTTTCATTTATAAATTTCTATGTAACATTCAAAATTCGCAAATGCCGAGTGATAGGAAACTTCGACCATTCGATTCATTTGTATATTCATGTTGTATACTGTAGACTCAGCAGTATTTGGCTTGTAATGCGGGAACTATGTATCCTAGCCCCTAGGCAACGAAACCATCGAAAACGTTTAATATTTCAACTCTGAGTCTGAGGGTAAGTAGTTGAGGGGCATCACATCACATCGTTTCATTTTTATTTGAAAGCCCCCAACTGTGACTAGGATACTCCTTTTGTACATCCCTAAAAACAGTACTTCCCTGTGCCTCTTTACATAAATCCGAAAAATAAATCTTCCCGTCACCTAATTTAATTTCCCCGTTCAGTTGATTTCAATATCCATTGACGGCTCATTAGGAAGAAATCCGACGGCCTACCGAAAAGCACACGTCATATAAAAGTTTGAAAGACAGCTAAGCTTTCTGCTCCACTCCCAATGATGTACGGCAAACCCACAACCATTCCTATCATGCAGGATGTTACAAAGAAGTTGCCACCTGAGGAGGGGACCATCCATCATCCGCGCTCTCCTTCCGAACGTGTAACTAAGGACTAGTAGGAAAAAAAACAATAGTAAGAAAACTTGACAATAACCCTACAATAATAAAAGAAAATTACATGTAGTAATGGCATGAAAACACTAAATCCACCTGAACACGACACAATGCAAAAAATACCCATAACACCAATATCAAGAATAAATCCAACACCAACGTAACATTTTACATAATCTAACTGTGACCTGAGAGCATAAGGCATGTCTTTCGTATTAAGCTGTCTAATCGCTTGGGGCTCAGCATCCAAAGTACCCTTAACCTGTTTCACCATTCTGAAGTGCACGATTGACGCTTAGGTAGGAAACAGTACCTTGATGTTAAATGTTGAGGTCATATCCACCACCTAATACAACCTCTGATACTTGGTCAAGAACTTGTTCATGTTTCTCTTTGGTGAACCAGGGTTGGTGACTAACATCCCTGCTCTATACGATACTTTAAAAGTCTGCCCTTGTGCTATTTGGCCGTTCCTGGAGTTATAGTGCCTCCATGTTCACCTTTTGTATGTTTCTCCACATCTCCCGTAGTCTTCTCGTAAACTTCTTCATTGGTTAGCAGTTCGATCCAAGTTTAGGACGCAAATCATCAAGATATGACGGCATTTGATTTGTTCGCGCAAACTACATATGGAAAATGGGTATCCTAGTCGTCGTGTCTAGCATTCACGTAAAAGCTTAGCAGTTTAGAAATGGTCTTATGCTCACACTCCATCCTGCCTTTAGTTTGTGGGTAGAACGGACTTGTTCGTAACTTCCGAATATGGAACACACGGCACAGCTCGCTGTGGGTACCAAAAACAAAGTTCGTACCCTGGTCTATAATTAAGGTATGAGGTACTCCAGGCTTCAGTATCCAATCGTTAATTAGTAATTGTGCTTAGGTACTGGCCTTTGATCTGTAATTGCTATCATTACTAGATACGTGAAAAACATTGATAATCGCAAGCACATAGCGTTCTTAACGGATGTTATGTTCTATGGTTAGCAAATACGCCGTATGATCTGGCAATACATGGTCATCAGCCTGTTGTAACACATTCTTTTGAGACTCTGTACAACAAATTCTCGTGCATGACAAATTGTGGCTGTGACTTAAAAGGTTGAAAATCTTTACCATCTATTTGCTGCTGTTCCATTAGACTCCTGTCCAATGTACTTAGCGTGACTACTGCATTTGTGTGGACAACCTCGTAATAGTACTCACTAAGCGTGAGAATCCAGCGCGGCAAGTTAATGGATGAGTCTATTAGTCGAAACAGCCATTTCAGTGTCGCATGATCAGTCACAACTTTAAATCTTCTACCAGACAAGGAGTACGAGAAATGTGTAATACCTCATATGACAGTTAACATTTCGGTTGTTGAGCAGTTACGTCACGCCTTATTTAACTGCCACAAAGCATACACTACTGGATGCTCCTGTCCAGCAAGCATCTGACACAAAATACATCCGACAGCCCCATTAGAAGCATCATAAGACAGAATGAACGGTTTTCTAAAATCTGAAGTAAAAAATACACGATCGGAAACCACAGTCTCCTCCAATTTCTCTGATACTACCTGACACTCCTCCTTCCACATAATATTACACTCTTTGCGAGTAATATAATTAAGAAAAAACACATTTCATTAGATTTTTATGTTGTTTAGAATACAGAACTAAATATTCGTTTACATATAATAAATCTGATCTTATCCGAAATATGTAATGCATCGTTAACTGAACGCGTTTTTCCAGAGAGACTGAAATATGTTGTCGTTAAACACCTCTTCAAGAAGGGCTGTAAGAGAGATGTCAGTAATTATAACCCTTTTTCACTGTTGACATCATTTTCCAAAATATTTGTGAAGGTGATTTAATCTAGAACAATATCTCAACTCAGCAATAAAAATATCCTCAGAAAATCACAGTTTGAGCTTCGAAAGAGGTGCTCTCCTGAGAAAGGCATTTACATCTTAAATCGCCTAATTTTACAACCATTAAATGATTAAATAACACCGACTGGTATTTTCTGCGACCTATCTAAGGCCTCTGACTATGTGAATCACAATATTCTCCTAGATAAATTCAATTTTTATGAGATCGATGGTATAGCCAACCACTGGATAATGTCATATATAACCAAATAAATGCAGAAAGATATGCTTAATAGTTCAACCATTATAGTTTAGGGACATATACCACAAGGATCAGTCTTCGGCCTACTAATGTTCCCCTGTATGTAAACGATCTTTGGTCTAATATACAAAAAACAGAATTAGTTCTGTTCTGACTACGTGTCAATAAATCGTTTTCTTCTAGGTACTTCATAATGTTCGAATACAGTATACGTTCGAAAACCCTACTGCAAATCGACGTTAGTGATATGGGTCTGTAATTCAGTGGATTACTTGTGCTTCCCTTTCCGCGTATTGGTGTGACTTTAACAATTTTCCAGTCTTTAGGTACTGATCATTCCGTGAGCGAGCGGTTGTATATAATTGCTAAATAAAGGAAAAATGATGTACATAATTACAATATGAGAAGGAAAAATTATATTCATTACTCCACGTTAAGGTTCCCTTTAGCACAAAAACTGGTGAACGCTGCTGCAGCAAAAATTTTTGATTATTTGTCTAGTGATACAAAATGCCTGACAGATAGCAAAGTAAAATTGGAAAATAAATTGAAAAAGTTTCTTGTATTCAATTTCTTATTTTCTGTAACATAATTTCTATTATAATGTGTAAAAGGTGGTGGGTAGGAATTACTAACGGGCATCT
The DNA here is from genome assembly GCF_023898315.1 of Schistocerca nitens. NCBI lineage: Eukaryota > Metazoa > Arthropoda > Insecta > Orthoptera > Acrididae > Schistocerca > Schistocerca nitens. The sequence continues at coordinate 192,398,492 of NC_064620.1, read as the reverse complement.
GTATATTTTAGGGAAAACCTGACGTTATAAATGTTTAGCATGCAGCATGTTCACAAATAAATTTCCGGTGAGTGCGTAAAATGACTTATTCCACGTCATTACGATGTATTGTACAAAATGATACGTGAATATAAAACTAACCAACTAATATGTTCAAAGGTTAAGTTATTTCCACGAACTTCATTCCGAGTTTACGGTTGTAGTTGTACAAACCGACGAACGGCTGCATCTGCTCGGCCGTCCATGGTCCTGGAAAATTTTTAATTGCTTACCTGGAAAAAACGGTCTATTGACACACAGTCAACATGGGTTTATAAAACATATTTCCTGTGAAACACAACTAGCAGTTTGTTCGCATGAAGTATTGAACGCTATTGACAAGTGATTTCATATCCATTCTGTATTTCTGGATTTCCGGAAGGCTTTTGACACTGTACCACACAAACGGCTCATAGTGAAATTGTGTGCTTATGGAATATCGGTTCAGTTATGTGACTGGATTTGTGATTTCCTGTCAGAGAGGTCACACTTCATAGTAATCGACGGAAAGTTATCGAACAAAACACAAGTGATTTCTGGCGTTCCCTAAGATAGTGTTGCAGGCGCTTTGCTGTTCCTTATCTATAAAAACGATTTCGGGGACAATCTGAGCAGCCGTCTTCGGTTGTTTGCAGATGATTCTGTCGTTTATCAACTAATAAAGTCATCAGAAGATCAAAACAAACTGCAAAACGATTTAGAAAAGATATCTGAAGGGTGCGAAAAGCGGCAGTTGACCCCAAAGAACGAAAAGTGTGAGGTCACCCACATGACTGCTAAAAGGAACTCGTTAAACTTCGGTTACACGATAAATCAGTCTAATCTAAAAGTCGTAAATTCAACTTAATACCTAGGTATTGCAATTACGAACAACTTAAATTGAAAGAAACACACACAAAATTTTGTGGGGAAGGCTAACCAAAAATTGCGTTTTATTGGCAGGAGACTTAGAAAATGTAACTGACCTACTAAGGAGACTGCGTACACTACACTTGTCCGTTCGCTTCTAGAATACTGCTGCGCGGTGTGGGATCCTTACCAGATAGCACTGACCTAAATAGATCATCAATACCCGCATGAGCCATGGACCTGGCCGTTGGTGGAGAGGCTTCCGTGCCTCAGCGATACAGATAGCCGTACCGTAGGTGGAACTACAACGGAGGGGTATCTGTTGAGAGGCCAGACAAACGTGTGGTTCCTGAAGAGGGGCAGCAGCCTTTTCAGTAGTGGCAGGGGCAACAGTCTAGGTGATTGACTGATCTGGCCTTGTAACACTAACCAAAAGGGCCTTGGTGTGCTGGTAACACTGACGTAGTCCAGTAGCCAATTGCTGAAAGGACTTTGTTTACTCTGGGTCACATGAATACTTCATACGACAGCTGCCACAGACTCTGTAGTACCATCAGCAAACGTTTCTACGATTTTGCTTACTTTACATCTACTGTAATTAGTACTAGAAACACAAATAACCCTCTAATATATCCATAGTCACTTTATAAGTTGCTTTTTCCCGTGATCATCACCCCTCTACACTGAACAATCGCGAGGCAAATGATCAACACATGTACATGTAAAATATATGGCTGATACAGCCTTTTTGCTCGGCAATTCGTGCCCTGCGAGATTTCAAAATAAACAATGGGAAGGTCACGTGTTCACGTGGTTTCAAAAACGTAGCCTCAATAATTCTCTATCCAGCAGTCCACAAATTAGGTCGCACAACTGAGAAAAATGCAGAATAAACATAAAACAGTGAAACTTACCCAACCTTATTGTGCTGAACCAATACTTGTGGAACTGGAGACATGCTATGTATCACTGCCCATATGTAATTTGCTAAATTACCCCTCGCATGATGTGTGGGGTCATTTTAGGCCCCCGGGCTCGTCTGACTACAAATAAACATTTTTAATGTGGGTACAGACTACTCATCCACCTGATATGCTATTCACGGACTTTTTATTATAAGTGTATAAATTATTCATGATTATATCGCAGTTTGTAGTACAACAATTTGAAATTTTTGCAGTGTTGTTGGAAAATACCGCAGGTATACAATACGTGATTTTCAATGTTACATATGTTTTGTTAAGAAAATTATCTTGACAAAAATGCACCTTATAAACAGACATTCACTTGTACATTGCTGTAAACAATGAATAGAAAATGCTTTCATGTTTATTGTTTCGTCAAATTCACAGTTTAGAATTGAGTTTTATGGAAGGAAGGCGTGGTGTTAATGCTGATATGCGTTTTGCAAGTGGCTACAGTCTCAAGCACACTTTGGCAGATTTACAGAGTGATAGTGATAATGAATAAGTTTTTGGCAACGAGGATGACAATGATGCTGATAGAGATGTGATAGAGGAAGATATACAGGTCGGAGATGAAATGAGTTTGAGTGACTTTGAAGAAGAAGATAATGGTATTCAGGTAACGAGTGAATCTACTTTTGTGTCTAGAAGTGGACAGATAACATATAACACAGTACCATCTGATACGTGTGCAAGCAGGTTACAAGGAATTTAATACGTGAAACTGCATCTATTGCACGTCACCTTAGCCTTGCAGACAAGGGCAGATTGTTTCAGACTTTTCATCAACGATCACATGCACAGTGTAATAGTAATGCTTACCAATAATCATGCAAAAGACAGCAAAATTCTGTACCCAACTCTTGAACGTTGGATTGAACTTGATTCTACAGAGCTGCAGGCATTCTTTGGTCTACTAATAATAGTTGGCTTGCATAAGGCACGTGGGAATCCTTTCCGAGCCACAATGAGCTTTTCAGATTTCGTGATATTTTGATTGCCTTCTTACTAGGGAAGAAAGAGAAGTTGCATTTGAATCAAAAGCTATAAGGGCTGTGTTTGAAATGTTTGTTCATGATTGCATTTCGTCTTATAACCATGGACCTTATATTACAGTTGATGAGCATCTTTGTACTTTCACGGAACGGTGTCCATTCGAGGTGTACATTCCTTTGAAACCTAGAATGTAAGTGGTAAATGTGTGGGCTGCTGTAGATTGAGGGACCAATTATGTCACAAATCCACAAGTGTATACGCTGGAATTTGCTGAAGGGAGGAGAATAAATCAAGGGAAACGAGTGGTACATGATGTAGTTGATCACCTAAAAGCAAGCAATAGGAACATTACCACTGATAATTTTTTCAAGTTTTAACTTGGGACAAGAACTTCTTGTTGATAAATTGACACTTGTGGCAACTTCCGGGCAAACGGAAAGAGATACCAAACGAAATGATGACATCAAAACAGAGGCGTTCATTATCGACCACTCTTGAGTATGCACAAAATACTGTTTTAGCTTCGTATGTTCCTACACAAAATAAATCAAGCTTTCTGTTGTCTACTCTACACCAAACAGTTGAGGTAAGTGAGCATGAGCACATAAAACGTGAAATAATAATGTTCTACAACTCAACAAAGTCAGGAGTTGATACAGTTGAAAAGATGGCTGGACATAATTCAGTGAAACGTGGAACAAGAAGGTCACTTGCTGTATTTTTTAATATACTGGGTTTAGCTTGTCTCAGTGCTTACGTTCTCTATTGCAAATTTTTACATGATATGAGAAGCAGAAATGCAAGAAGAGAATTCCTCTCAGAACTAGGAAAAGAATTTGTCAAACCTCACACTGAGCGACAAATACTGTCGCCCCAACGCGGAACACAACGCATTTGTTCAGCAGTAATATCTCCAGGCTTTGAGGATCTATTAAAGGAAAACCCACATGATAACCAGGAAGCCGATATTCCAAATCTGAAAAGAAAACGGTATGATTACTGCCCAAGATCAAAAGAAAAGAAAGTGAACCAACAATGTGAAGGGTGTCACAAGTTTGTCTTTAAAGAACAGAATAGGGTAAGTGTGTTGTATAACGATTGTTCGTCATACGACACAGAGAGCGAGTAGGAGTGTGCTTCTAATAAAATTCTATGTAAGTGCTATTACACATAATGTTAATAAATTACAGTATTGTTACATAGCGTGTGGGTTATGAATATTTTATGTTAAAATAATTTTTGGAACTAAACAGACTAAACCAAATATGTTTTGGAATTTCTAACAAATATAATAGAGAATTCAAATTATATGTTACTAAATTACATTAAGAAACAGTGGAGTTTTAATATGAGCATCGTGCATATGTTTCTCAGTAAATTGCAATTAGGTTTATGGACAAATTTCAAATTTTATCGCCTTAAAATTGCTTGAATCACTTTGGGGTCAAGAAAAAGCTCACGAATACAACATGTTTTTCCAGAGCTGATAGAATTCTTCAGCTTACGTTAACATCGGCGAATCAACTCAAGAATTCCGCGTCATGAGTGGTGTCAAGCGGTGTGGGACGAAGGTTAATGACATCTTAAGAGACAGTAGGTTCCCTGAAATGGCAGTGGGATGGTCACGTCGCAAGAAGAAAAGACAACAAATGGACGAAGCTAGTACTGGAGTGGAGTCCGAAAGAGCACCGTAGGCCAAGAGGAAGACCACCTGACAGATGGGACAAAGACATCAAGAAGATCGCTGGGAACACCTGGCAGAGAACTGCCCAAGGCCGTCCCACGTGGAGAAGACTGCTGAAAGCCTACCTGAATCCACGACTCGAAGAGGCCACATCATTTAATGATTGAACTGGCTGATGATGATGATGATGATGATACCGTGCGAGGGCTACTCGGTCTTACTGGCCGACACCAAACAACAGTGCTTGGGGCCACGAGTTACCCAACAATCACTTCTCTCATCAAACTGTGCCATTTGTATACTGGAATACACTGCCCCACACAGTTTGCGGCGTGAGGTTAACTACCGCTCTCTGACACCAACCCTAATGATCAGGCCTATTCCAGGTACCTGTACCTCATAATGGGTGAGAGGAATGGTGAGGGAAAGGACAGATTTACGCTGTGACTTACAGTCAGACAGTGGTAGTACTGAGAGATGTTTAGTAAAGCAGCCTTATGCAGCACTCCAGCCATCCTCACGGCCGCGCTCTGTGCCTGCAGACACCGCCTATCACGGAATATGCTGACCCCCCTATCCTCCGGCAACGTCTGTTGTCATGCTTCATGAGTGGGAGCTTCCGTGATTCTGAGCTCACACCAGCTGGCGACGCTGAGTGCCGCCCGCAGTGAAGAACGAGGGTGTGCCGTCAGGACTTCCAGAGTCTTGCTGGCTATGAACCCTTGTCCTTACCTGTGGTATCCATGTCACACACTTGTGTGCAGTACCAACAGATGGCCATTGCAGAGTAGCAATGTCCTGGTCACCTCCTCTAAGGATCGGGAAGGATGATGGCCGACCATGTCCATGTTCCTAGGACTCCGCAGGGAGCTCTTCTCCCTTCCGGATTGTAGACAGCTGGCAATTTATTGGCGAAAGCCCCTTAAGAGGGCCGACGCCGGCCGCACACCAGCTCCCCACATCAGTGAAATTTCCCCTAGTGCCACAGCTGCTGCGCTCGCCAGAACTTGATGAGTCAGTCAGTGGGCAAGTAGTCAGCCTATCTCCACCACAAAGCATTCGAAACCACATCATTGTCTGTGGTTCAAGAGGCAGAGAGTATGGCGGCACTACTCAGTGCAGTTCGATTATTTATAGACTTATAGCTATGCTTCCGATGTAGACCAACAGGAGGATGACGAGTAGTTGGTTTTTTTTTTTTACATTACTTGTCCTGTTAGCTTTTTCTAGCTCGTTCTCTACTGAGCAATGGTTGCTAGACCTAGTTAAATCTGTAAAATATGAGTTTTTTGGTAGCACGAACGTTCCCGAGAAACTAAATATTACTTCACTCATGCGCTTGGACGTTGACCAGTGTCGTCAACGCCTCTCTGTCTCGACTGTTTTGTCGTAATGTCAACAATACCGTCCAGTGGCTTACTTAATTAGCGCATCGGCTGGGCTGGCCTCTACCACCTAGACGTGGTAGAAATAATGGTAGGAATAAAATCGCAAAAATTCACAAATTCCGCTACCAAGCTTTGCGGGACGCAACAGCAGAAAGTGCACTACACACTTCGGAATACTGGTGCAGTAAGCCGGATCTAGGTGTCAGACCGAAGGAACCTGATGTAGCACCATGTACGAGGAACCAAATCCACCACATACATCGTATACTGGAACGTCAGGTATCTCGATAAAACTCTAGAAGTAGAGGGATGCGAAACTATCTAAATAATAAACTCTTATGAGCACTAAAAGGGTCTGTGGTAAGGACTAGATTCTTAATCCCTAGGAATATTTTCTGGATATTCACTACAGTAATAAGATATACGACAAGAGATGGGGTTACAGTATGACGGAATGAAGTAGAAGGTGGTTGCTGGGGAGCTCGGTAAGGTACAGAGATTGGACCACTTAGCTGCAACAGGAGGACAGCGATAATTAATTAATATGACGTATTCATTAAAAAGTGAAAGGAATGTAAATTTTTCATAATAATTTTTTTGGAACAGAATAAGTTTGAGACATGACTCCAGCAATGCTCACGTAATTTGTATAAATGGTTATTGGCACCTAGTTACTTGCCCAGAGCTGAGAGAATGACTACCCCACTTCCCTGACTCATGCATTAAGATTTCAGTTGATTAAGCTGTTAGGTTTTTATAGAAATTCTCTGTCATCATTGTACACTTTGTACATCATTATTCACATTGCACCATGAGATACGCAACAGTCTGAATATAGTTTGAAAATTTGATTTTGAAACAGAAATCTAGGTTAGCTGTTGCCTGCTAGCCGTTTGCTGTTATGCTTTCGAGAAATAATCTGCACCAATGTTGCCACAAGACGCGTGGTAAGTGGAAATTTCTATTGAGGGGCATGTTCTTTTACTACAATTGCGCATTTAATAACGAGAGGTTGTATTGAAACCAGTTACAGACCAGTTCTAATTAAGTTACACTACTGGCCATTAAAATTGCTACACCACGAAGATGACGAGCTAGAGGCGCGAAATTTAACTGACAGGATGAAGGTGCTGTGAAATGCAAATGATTAGCTTTTCAGAGTATACACACAAGGTTGGCGCCGGTATCGACACCTACAACATGCTGACATGAGGAAAGTTTCCAACCGATTTCTCATACACAAACAGCAGTTGACCGGCGTTGCCTGGTGAAACGTTGTTGTGATGCTTCGTGTAAGGAGGAGAAATGCGTACCATCACGTTTCCGACTTTGATGAAGGGCGGATTGTGGCCTATCGCGATTGCGGTTTATCGTGTCGCGACATTGCTGCTCGCGTTGGTCGAGATCCAATGACTGTTAGTAGAATATGGAATCGGTGGGTTCAGGAGGGTAATACGGAACGCCTTGTTGGATCCCAAGGGCCTCGTACCACTAGCAGTCGAGATGGCAGGCATCTTACCCGCATGACTGTAACGGATTGTGCAGCCACGTGTCGATCCCTGAGTCAACAGATGGGGACGTTCGCAAGGCAACAACCATCTGCACGAACATTTCGACGACGTTTGAAGCAGCATGGACTATCAGCTCGGTGACCATGGCTGCGGTTACCCTTGACGCTGCATCACAGACAGGAGCGCCTGCGATGGTGTACTCAACGACGAACCTGGGTGCACGAATGGCAAAACGTCGTTTTTTCGCATGAATCCAGGTTCTGTTTACAGCATCATGATTGTGGCATCCGTGTTTGGCGACATCGCGGTGAACGCACATTGGAAGCGTGTATTCGTCATCGCCACACTGGCGTATCATCCCGCGTGATGGTACGGGGTGCCATTGGTTACAAGTCTCGGTCACCTCTTGTTCGCATTGACGGCACTTTGAACAGTGGACGTTACATTTCAGATGTGTTACGACCCGTGGCTCTACCCTTCATTCGATTCCTGCGAAACCCTACATTTCAGCAGTATAATGCACGACCGCATGTTGCAGGTCCCGTCGGGCCTTTCTGGATACAGAAAATGTTCGACTGCTGCCCTGGACAGCACATTCTCCAGATCTCTCACCAAATGAAAACGTCTGGTCAATGGTGGCCGAGCAACTGGCTCGTCACATTACGCCAGTTACTACCCTTGATGAAATGTGGTATCGTGTTGAAGCTGCATGGGCAGCTGTACCTGTACACGCCATCTAAGCTCAGTTTGACTCAATGCCCAGACGTATAAAGGCCGTTATTACGGCCAGAGGTGGTTGTTCTGGGTACTGATTTCTCAGGATCCATGCACCCAATCTGCGTGAAAATGTAATCACATGTCAGTTCTAGTATAATATATTTGTCCAATGAATACCCGTTTATCGTCTGCATTTCTTCTAGGTGTAGCAATTTTAATGGCCAGTAGTGTATGTTCTGTCAAAGGTTAGCTTGCGAGTTTGAGGTCGATAACATATTGTAAGGTAATTGTTTTGGTAATACGTACATTATTTTTTATAGAGTGGGATGTAAGGTAATGCCAAATTTCATACAGAAACAAAAATATAGTACAAATGTTATTTATTCAGATTGCTAAGCAGCTGTGAAATATCTATCAGCTCCTGCATCGAGATCAAAGATCATTACAGAATGCAATGAAGACCTTCGGAGACTAGGGGAAAGAAACCTGCTGCGGGTAACTGGTCATTCAGGAACTAGTGGCAATGAACAAGATAATAGAATGGCCAGGACAGGGGCTATGAATCGCTATTATTGGACCGGTACTTGCATAACCGAAGACGATGATACAATCAGCTCTATGTAGCTGAATCAGGAGGCAGCGCGTAGAATATTGGACTACTATCCAAAATCAGAAACCTGGCAAGCCAATGTTGGCGAATCAGTATTTCAAGAGAAGTTCTATAATAATGAACTTGAACAGGAAACAAATCAAACTCATAGTAGAATTCATGACTGGCCATAGAACTTCGTAAAATATCAGTACGCGAGGACACAGAGGGTAAATCCACTAAATGTGGAATACGTGGTGAAGAAGATGAAGCTGCACCTCATCTAACCTTCCAATGCGAAGCTCTGGCGGGCGAAAGACACAGAAGCTCCGAGTCGGTAGAGCCTACGGAAATCGTGCTTAATAAGGACCCAGTAAACAGTCTTCTACCACTTCTTAATGGTAATGGTTCCTTTTACTAGAATAATAGATGGCAAAACAGCACAATTAATTTAATTTCCTTGGGGGCAACAGGGGGCTAGTACCATTGTTGTTTATATCTCCCTGCATTGAACATATCGAATTGAAGGGTCTCTACCACCTAAATTCTGGGCGAAATCTGTAAACTACATAAAAAGACTGAGTGTGTCTATAATGTCCACAAGGTACGTTATTTTTATTTCACTTGAAAATTTACTAAGTTTTGGTAATTATCGGAGCCCCACACCCACATTCAATAGATCGATGTTCTATATGTCAGTATATACATCCGTTCCTCCTCTCACCTGATGAATGAAAACCATGAATGAGAGTATACAAGATAAATTTCAGTATCTACTGTAGATCTGTGGGAGTAAAAGTATTCGGCTACAGTGGCAGAATAGCCAACCCCATAAGTACGTACCAGATAGAAAACAGGCTTCTGCTCGCCTTGGACGAAGCTCTTGTACTGTCTGTCACCACAAAGCAGGGAGCTCACTGAGAACGGGACGCGTGGGTTCCAAAATAGTTCGCTCAGCAGTGTTCCGGCAGACGCGACATGGGCGAATAAGTGTGAGTCTGCGTATTCATAGTTCATTCTTATCTCATTTTTGTAGATTTCAGCTCCAGTCAGAATTAAATTTTTGCTTTCAGCGCTCATTGCTCTTTGAGTGGTATACGGAGTTTTTTTCCTAATTCTGGAAAATTACGAACAACTGAACATAGCCACGCATGTAAGCTCTTATTCTGCTTCACCCTTGTTCAAACATGTGGACTTGTGATATATATTCTCAGTTCAGTTTGATATTACTTCGTTGTTTAGCCTCTCGAGTACAGCACAATTGAGCAAATTTCTCAAACTTCACCAATTTCGATTTCAGTTTCGAATCTACTTTCTACGTATCTCAGTACGTGTTACGTACGGATCTGAGAACTCTAAGTTGGCAGATCGCCTCTCACAGTAATGTATCCTGTCCAATTTGCTTAACTATTCTGAATTTTACCACTCATTTTATGCAGTATTTTTGTATGTGACGACCACGAGTTCAGAGATTGTGAGAATCGTTACATGTCACAGTTACTGATCCTCGGGATAAAAGTTACAAATTAGTCTCAGAACTACTTTTATGGTGCAACTATTATCAGTTTATTCTTACCGATGAATTCTTCTTCACTTGATTCGTGCACTCAAGGCAAGTGGACGACCGTTTGCCAACCACGTGCACACAGGTGAAGTTTTTGTTTATTCTTATAATTCTGCCGAATCTCTATTATATGCGTATTGAAACGTCCCCTTAGAAAAATTATACATGACTGTGCTTAAACTGACACACAATATTTTTTAGCGCAACGCAATCTGACTTTCAATAATCCCTACAAAAGAATGGCCCTGACTAACATTAACCTATACCTTTCACAAATCACTTACCTCACAAAAATCTTGGTTACTCGAACTACTGCAATACAGCGAGCGCCACTACTGCCAGCTAAATAAAAGATTCAAACTACGGAAGGCACTAACTACTGATAGGCATAGTTAGCAAATGAAAGATTTTAATAGAGAACAAACAATGTATTTACCTTAAAAGTCATCAAAAGTCATAATACATATAGCAGTTCATGACATCCAGTCTTACAAATTTCAAAACTCCGCCATTTCTCTCCCCACATCCACCACTGCTGGCGGCTCACCTCCAACTGCGCAACGCTTCGCGCTATTAACATCCAGCTGCCCAACACTACAATGGCAGACAACAATGCAAACTAGCCACCGACTGCACACAGCACAGCCAGTGATTTTCATACAGAGTGCTATGTGGCGTTACAAATATAAAAACCTAAACCTACTTACAGTATATGTGCCTGAATGTCGTGATTTAAAGATTCCTCTGACCTCTCCGTAAATAATAATTAACGATAATTAGTGGTGGGATCTGCTACACGCAGTTGTAAATGTAATTTTGTCATCATTCGGGAGCGTTATGAACAACAGCAACTATCAGGTATTTGTTAATCGCTTAGTTTACTAGTTTGTTCCGTTGTGTCTTCAATAAGTGTGATATTTTTAACAGAGCATGTGTTTGCGTATTCTCTCGCAAAACTTCCATTTTTAAGTCCTACTGCTATCCGTTGTGCAACAGACAAATATGGCCAAGTTATTTATTTAATATTTATTCAACTATCATAAATGTGCAGATCGCGCAACCATTCCATTCAAACACTAAAGGCTTTTCTTTCATGTATATCCAGATACCGACTCCCCACCCTCCATGTTAACAGATAAGTCATTTTAATGGACCCCTTGAATAGGAGCACCAATCCCCAGATCCACCACGTACAGATACCCTTCAAAATCATGTCTGAGGTACGAAGGCTCGGATCGATCTCTCGATCGCGATAGCCATGCGGAATCTTTGACGGTTTTCCGTGCCAGGCGTTTTGACAAGCACGTGGTGAGGCAGTTGCAGATTGATAGGGAAGGTGATTACAGCAGCTAAGGGCGCGCACGCGGCCTACCGCCTATCAGTCCTGATATATTGATCTTTATCAGTCCGAGAGTGGTATTTTGGTCAAAACAACGTTCTTGTATAGATCAGGTCTACATCAGACGAGATAGAGTTTAATATGTTTTTAACTGAACATCTTCACTTTTCTTGTTAATTTGAGAATCTTGCAGCTTGGTAACTTCGCCCTTGACGACATTGTGTACCAAGGGTCTGATGGGGTTGACCATCTGGATGTTCTCGCATGGACCCACAAAGAGAGGGACCAACTTAGAAATCATGGCTATATCACCCTAACCATGGCCGTAAAAATTGGAAATAAAAACATGAACACCAACCCGCACCCTGCATGCTTGGCGAACCTTATTATAGCGCTGTACCTACCTCCAGAGTGCGTGCCTAATATTCATTCAGGATTTCTTCCATTGCTGCTGGGTGACCTCATGAGTGACTGCGTCCGGCGAAAGATCGTTCACAGACAGTAAAGTAGACAGTGGTGAATTCATAGGGTAACTCTAAGTCAAGGAGATGGGTGTTGCCTGTCGAGTCTCGTGAAGACACGAATTAAAGGCTGAGTTGAACCTCGGAATAGGAAAATTCCATTGGTGCAGAGATTTTGCGTCAAACGTGATCAGTGCGAATTTCAAAATACTGTTCATTGTTTCGGCAATCGAATGCCGAGGGCAGTATGGTAGCGTGGTGAACTGAAACACTTAAATTGACTGGACAAAAAGGCTCAGTACTTTCACCAACCACTTTCTGAAGGAGGGCCAAAAGTGGAAAATAGTCTAGACAATTGGCGAATGGTGAAGGCCGTAGTCATTCGACTGCACGGAACCAACTATATACACGCGGTAATGGCGTCCCCGTAGTCTAGCTGTAGCGACCTTTTGTAATAATCAAAACGTTCTCGGTTCCGGGTGTGAAACCCGCAAGGGCTTAAATTTTGATTAATAGTGAATATCGGCGGCCGAAGACTTCCGGGGTCAGAAGTCCCCCTCATTCTGCCAACGGCCTTGTTGAAGAGGGCAGATGAGCAGATAGATGTTCATCCCCACACTTGTCCTTGGTCTGGGAAATACCCCTAAAGGTGGAATAATCAGCAATGGTCAATGGCATGCGGATGCGAAAGGCAATGGAAACCACTGCATCTAAACACATAACGCATATCCAGAGGACATGAGGCCTGTAACTGAAAAAGTGTCATGATGATCTCTTCATTGGCAAAAGATTCCGGAAAAGTCCCCCTCTCGGATCTCCAGAAGGGGACTGTCAACGATAGGTGACCATGATAAAAAGACTGAATACTCAACTAAAGGATACAGGGGGAAAAGATTGAATAGTCAACTATAGGATAAAGTTCTACGAGTCGGGGCGTGGAATGTCACAAACTTGTTCGTAGTAGGGAAGGAAGAAGGTCTAGAAAGACAGATGGAAAGGTTCCATCTACACTCCTGGAAATTGAAATAAGAACACCGTGAATTCATTGTCCCAGGAAGGGGAAACGTTATTGACACATTCCTGGGGTCAGATACATCACATGATCACACTGACAGAACCACAGGCACATAGACACAGGCAACAGAGCATGCACAATGTCGGCACTAGTACAGTGTATATCCACCTTTCGCAGCAATGCAGGCTGCTAGTCTCCCATGGAGACGATCGTAGAGATGCTGGATGTAGTCCTGTGGAACGGCTTGCCATGCCATTTCCACCTGGCGCCTCAGTTGGACCAGCGTTCGTGCTGGACGTGCAGACCGCGTGAGACGACGCTTCATCCAGTCCCAAACATGCTCAATAGGGACAGATCCGGAGATCTTGCTGGCCAGGGTAGTTGACTTACACCTTCTAGAGCACGTTGGGTGGCACGGGATACATGCGGACGTGCATTGTCCTGTTGGAACAGCAAGTTCCCTTGCCGGTCTAGGAATGGTAGAACGATGGGTTCGATGACGGTTTGGATGTACCGTGCACTATTCAGTGTCCCCTCGACGATCACCAGTGGTGTACGGCCAGTGTAGGAGATCGCTCCCCACACCATGATGCCGGGTGTTGGCCCTGTGTGCCTCGGTCGTATGCAGTCCTGATTGTGGCGCTCACCTGCACGGCGCCAAACACGCATACGACCATCATTGGCACCAAGGCAGAAGCGACTCTCATCGCTGAAGACGACACGTCTCCATTCGTCCCTCCATTCACGCCTGTCGCGACACCACTGGAGGCGGGCTGCACGATGTCGGGGCGTGAGCGGAAGACGGCCTAACGGTGTGCGGGACCGTAGCCCAGCTTCATGGAGACGGTTGCGAATGGTCCTCGCCGATACCCCAGGAGCAACAGTGTCCCTAATTTGCTGGGAAGTGGCGGTGCGGTCCCCTACGGCACTGCGTAGGATCCTACGGTCTTGGCGTGCATCCGTGCGTCGCTGCGGTCCGGTCCCAGGTCGACGGGCACGTGCACCTTCCGCCGACCACTGGCGACAACATCGATGTACTGTGGAGACCTCACGCCCCACGTGTTGAGCAATTCGGCGGTACGTCCACCCGGCCTCCCGCATGCCCACTATACGCCCTCGCTCAAAGTCCGTCAACTGCACATACGGTTCACGTCCACGCTGTCGCGGCATGCTACCAGTGTTAAAGACTGCGATGGAGCTCCGTATGCCACGGCAAACTGGCTGACACTGACGGCGGCGGTGCACAAATGCTGCGCAGCTAGCGCCATTCGACGGCCAACACCGCGGGTCCTGGTGTGTCCGCTGTGCCGTGCGTGTGATCATTGCTTGTACAGCCCTCTCGCAGTGTCCGGAGCAAGTATGGTGGGTCTGACACACCGGTGTCAATGTGTTCTTTTTTCCATTTCCAGGAGTGTAGATATAGTAAGGGTTAGTGGAGTTATATGGAAAGAAGACAGGGATTTCTGGTCAGATGAGTATAGGGCGATACCAATAATTGCAGGAAATGTTATAACTGGCTTAGGATTCGCTATAGATAGGAAGGTAAGGCAGAGTGTCTGTTACTGTGATACGGTAGTCCTTATCAGAATCGACAGCAAACCAAAGCGGAGAGCGATAGTTCGGACATACATGCCAACGTCGCAAACTGAAGATGAAGAGATAGAGAAAGTGTATGAGGATATTGAAAGGGTAATGCAATACATAAATGGAGATGAAAATGTAATAGTCATGGGGCACTGGAATGGAGTTGTTAGGGAAGGAGTAGAAGTATACGGATAGTCAAAACAACCTTCACTGACAGTAAAAGCATAGGTGGTAACATTACGAGTGCACCGGGAATTCTACTGTTAAATGCAGAGGAGAGAGCAGTTAGGTGGAAAGAGTACACTGAAGGCATCAATGAGGGGGAAGATTTGTCTGATGTGATGAAAGAAGGAACGGAAGTCGATTTAGAAGAGATAGGGGATAGAGTACTAGAATCAGAATTTAAAAGAGCTTTGGAAGACTTAACATCAAATAAGGCAGAAGGAATAGACCACATTCCATTAGAATTTCTAATATCATTGGGGGACGTGGCACCAAAACAACTATTCATGTTGTGTGTAGTAGAGTCTGGCGAGATACCATCTGACTTTTCGAAAAAATATTATCCACACAATTTCGAAGACTGCAAGAGCTGACAAGTGCGAGAATTATCGAACAAACAGCTTAACAGGTCATGCATCCATGTTGGTGACAAGAATAGAATACAGAATAACAGAAAAGAAAATTGGTGATGTACTAGATGACGATCAGTCTGGCTTTACAAAAGTTAAAAACACCAGAGAGGTTTTCTGAGACTGCGGTTGATAATGGAAACAAGACTAAAGAAAAACCAACACATGTTCATATGATTTGTCGAGCTGGTATAAGACTTCGACAATGTAAAATAATGCTGGTTCTTCGAAAGCCTGAGGACAATAGGGGTAAGCTATAGAGAAAGCATTTGAGATGGGGTTCTACAGACGAATGTTGAAAGTTAGATGGACTGGTAAGGTAAGGAATGAAGAGGTTCTGCGCAGAATCGGCGAGGAAAGAAATATGTGGAAAACATTGACAAGCGTAAGGTACAATATGATAGGGCATCTATTATGATATCAAAGAATTGCTTCCATAGTAACAGAGGGAGCTGAAGAGGGCAAAAACTGTAGAGGAAGACAGACATTCGAATACATTCAACAAATAACTGAAGACGTAGGTATGTTAACTTAAGGTTCACCTGATGTGGAACGTTAAGGCGTTCGCAAGTTCCTCAAAACGTTCCAACAGTCACAAAACTTCTCCCTCTCCCACTGGTGGTAATTCATCTACCGCCTTTCAACCCTGACAAATTAAACTCTATATCGGCGGCTAGGGACCTGTTCTGTACAAGGACGTCGTTTTGGCGAATTTTGGGGCGATAGTAAACTCCATAAATTTGCCTCATCCAACCTTGATGATACCTTGTGTGCCCTTTGCTATTAATTCGTGAAGTATTTCGGTGAGCTTGTTAAAGTAAACTACGTGCTTGTCGCCTTAGCATCGTGGTACTCCAGCCAGGTTCCCCTCAACTGTATCTCTGTACTTGTTGCCTGCTGTGGTTCGTTTCAAAATAACTGATGCACATTTCATTGGTGAAGATTTTTTTTAATAGATGCTGCTCTTTTCATTTAAATTATGACCAACTACTGATGAAACAATTCTGGAGATTGAAATTTTGTCGTGTCTGCTATTTAAAAGCAGTGCAGTTTACCTTAAGGAGAGCTACTCTTTTCATTGCAATAATTCCGGGCAAGCTATAGTACATCTTTTTTGGGCATTTAAAGTTTGTCTGGTATGCCAATAAAAATATGGAGATTCACTTTAATAAAAGCTATTATTTTCAGGGCGGCCATTAAGGGTATTCATATAGAAAAATAATTCTGGAGTATTGAAGCCTTGTCTTCTCGCCTTTTACTGTAATTCTGGTATTACCGTAATTATGGTCTTACAGAGGACTGTAGAGCCCATTATAACTCTGAGTTGCGCCTACAGATAGTTTGCTTACCATCATGAGTAATCTTGGGCAGATGTTTTTATCAAGTTATGTTGGGTTGCTTTGTCACCACATAAGCGGTGTCTGAATTGTATTCATACAGCTTCCTCTTATTCTAAACTTACGTCGCCAACGGGCGTAACGCATTTGTTTTGTGTTTACTACTAGTTTGCGGTGAATTTTAATAGAATTATTTAAATTTTATATCCAAAGTCAGTCTAACGAATTCTGAAGCCCTTACAAAAGTGGAATTTTCGGTCATTGCCGAAGTTTTATAACAATAGGCGGTTTTACGTAATATGGAAAATTTTTCTTGTAAAGAACTTTGTAAAATGTTTGTTTTTTAGAAAAAATAGGGCAAGTGAATTTGTGTTAATGTTCTATTGAATAAAATAGCGTTGGTGTTGTCAACGGCGAATGCTCTTCGTTGTTGTCTGGCCCAGTCGTAAGATGCAACAGCGTATTAGGCTGGTTGAAGGGTCTGCAAGACATCGTAATATCCATGCTGTGCAAACAGGAAAGTTGTGCATTTGAGAATAATGATAAGTCCGGTGGTCTCGGGATACTTATAATAGATTAATATTTTTATCTGTACATACTTCGCTAATACTTTTTGTGTGTTTATTAATTCAGCTAGTTAGACTAATTAAATTTCGCCACTTAGTGCAGTGCTGTTACTTATGTGGCTGTAGGACCATTTCTGTTTACGTCAACTCTTCCAGTGTTCAGTATATGGTATGTGTGAATATTATCCTTCCTAAATGTTCAGTAGGCCGCTACTGAGTGCACCCCTTGCGGCATTCCTAGTTACTACATGTAATGGATTCATTTTTGCCTTTCCGATAAATGAATGTGAATGGACAGAATTAAGTGTGTGTGTCACTAGTCTTGAGTAACACTGGAACTTCCGCTCGACACTTCCAAATCAGAAACTACATTTACTAATGATTGATTAAAAAATGTGACACTTTAACCCCTAGGCACCCTATAACATCAGAAACTATCATTAGTTACTTGTATGGAATATTAATTTTATTGACGTGTAGAATCAAAACACTGAAGTTCAGAGGAGAGCAATGGAGTTTTAAGCGAATCGTTGCCGGGATTTAGTTCCTCCCACGCTTCAGTCGATGTTCAGTTTGATCTTCCTCTGTTTTCACTTCTCTTCTGTCGTAGGCGTTCGAACAAATGACACACTTTCACTCACAGTTTTGTTATAATGTTATATGGCTATTTAATTTCCGTTAGGTCAGGAAGAGAGGCATTTATGTAAAAATACAACTGCACTGAGCATCAATGCAGACAGGTAAAATGGACTAGATGTATAATTTGTTTGACAGTTGGTCGTGAACCAAATGAACTCACTATTATTTGTCAGTTGCATGATGAAGAAGAAAATCCTATGTACTGATGGTTATGGCAGTCTGTGTATAATATTGCTGTGGCAGATGGACACCTAAAAAGATAACATTCTCAAATATTTGTCTAAATGCAGTCACACATGTAAAGAGAGAGAAATAATCGTACACCTTTGATAGAAATTATTAATTTTATTTAATATTTGTTTAAATGGAGTTCAGTGACATTAAAGCTTAATTAATATTATTTTTCAAGGGTAGTTTTAAGGTCAGAGGTCGAAGATATTTTATTAATTCATTTAATAATTCATTCACTTTAAATATCTGTGAGTAGGTGTCCCCATTCACTTTTCAGACAAACAAGAGATTTAGTCCTGATTATCGTGCACCAGCACTGTCTCTTATCACGAGGCATCAGTGGGATATCCTTCTGAGCCACTGTACTTGGTTCCACATTAATATATTCATTGGCTAGTGAGCCGTTATACCCGTCCACTTTGCACACAGGCAAGAGTCCCAGCCCTGACATTCTCCATCCAGCACTACTATCACCTTCTCCAATAATGAGGCATTTATGATATGCCCTCCTCATACACTGTTCTAAGTTCCTCATCAATATGTTCACTGGCTAGTAGAAAAGCTGTTGTCACCGCCCAATTTGCAGTCACCCAAGAGTCTTAGCCGTGACATTATCTGGAGAGTATCTCTAACACGTCCCCAACATTCTGGCATTTTCGGGATATCCACTGTAATCAGTTCCTCACGAACATGTCTATTGGTTAGTGAGTCATTATCCCTGTCCACTTCGTACACGCACAACAGATCTGCACTGATGTTTTTCACCCAGCACCTCCAACATCCTCTCCGACGAGGAGTAACTGGTGAGACGTCCTCGTCATGAATACGTTTAGTGGGTAGCGAGGCGGTGTGCCCGACCACCGTGAGAACTCACGACGGTCTTCGCCCCGACTCTCTCCGCCCAGCACCTCCGACACCCTCTCCGGCGGCGAGGGATCGGCGGGATGTCCTCGTCACACTCCACCACAGACGACTCGTGGATCTCGGCAGTCGTCACAATCATCCAGCCATCGTTCACCTGCACACAAAAGCAACTTTTCCCTTTAAAATACATAAGACTTTCTTTATGCCACAACAATAGCAATAATCCTATAAGATGACTGGTGTGGACAAAGCGTGTATTAAGAGAGAACAACTTTCTATTTTCGTGTGTAATCGAATGATAGGGAAGAGTTTTCATACATAATCATTAACGGTGACAAGGGTCATATTTGTTATCTCCCAGGATGAAAAAATTTGAGCCACTTTATAATGGTCTCAGAAAAGGGTATGTTGTATGTAATCAACTCATCACTTAGTAGCGAGTTATCAGTGAAGTTGTGTCTTTAGTGCCGCCTTACCTTCCCGACGACTTTGCCGCAGGCTACATCGATAGCAGCAGGCGGTGGCCGGGACTTCTCCGCCTGCGCTGCCAGCAGAACCAACTCGTCCACGTCTGAGCGCAGCCGCCAACGCGCGGCGCTCATCCTCTGTGGGAGATTTGTTTCCACCGTCACAATTCATTCATTTGAGGATTTTCAGTTTTATTTTTCCAACTTTTATCTAACGTGTAATATTTTGTGGGTATTTACTCGCAGCATTAATTAAATTAATGCCACATTACTGTATAAATTAGTTTCACAAGCTAAAACGATGTGGTCCCATCTCTCTACAACGTAACTAAATCGTGTGTCGAAACGTTTAAGTCGTTGAACGTGGCCCCTACTGAAACCCTACTGCGACGGTGAGACACAGCTAGACAGTCTCTCATAAATGGTCTCTAGCAAATCGAACTAGTTTCAGAACATCTCGCATCTGACACCAGAACCAAGAAGGAGTAGTGCAAATAGTCACATAAACTACCTCCAACTGGTACCTAACATCTCACACTAAAAATATCACCCGTAATCAAAACAGAAGAAGCTAATGGATCCACTCACTGCTTTGGGACCTCTAAATACCGAGCACGTGTACGCCCATTCAGTTGCAGCGGTCGACTTGAAAACATACAAGTGGCTAAACCAGTCCTAATATCACCCCCTAGTCAGTTTTTTCAAGTATCAGCTAACGAATCATCATCATGCATAAGTGAGACCTGATACAATTCCTACATTAATTTTATCAAATTTTAGAGAGAATCTTCAGTAGTGATAATTGCATTATTAGCAGGTGTTACACGTAGTATAACTAGGGTGTTGCGGTCCTGAACCAACAGCAACCAGTTTATGAAGACATTTCTCCACATTCTGTAAGTTCTTGTGTGAGTCTCGTTATTTCCAAAAGTGCCATTTACTACTAAGATTCAGTAACTTAAGAGATTTCTTTCTATTAATGTTCTGCATAACCTTCTTTTTTATTTGTAGTCCATTGTCCTTGTACAAAGTACAATTTTGAGCGGATTAGTGGCTACAGAGTTCGTATTAAACGGATGTACTCGTAAGGCCAGCCGAACGTTATTTCGTTTTATTACCGTTACAAGCACGTTTACACGAAGCCACAAAAGAAAAGTTGTTATTCTGTAATGGTCTATTTGTAACTTCGAGTAGCTAAGATAGATTAATCAAATCCAGAAATCATTACAGTAATCAGAGATGTAAAGATATTATCTTGGTAAATGTGGGTGCACCCAAGAGTCATTACTGTTTTTTCAATAAAGCTCGGTATTCCTCACCTCTGGCTTTCCAATCAGATCGACGTCTATCAGGTCTTCGTAGAAGTCTTCCTCTGCCTCCCTCCCAGACCGGAAGCAGAACACGCCCAAAAGCCTTCGGAACATCTGCGAAGAAAAAAAATAGATATCACGTGACGTACTGACCAGACAAAATTACAGCGTGTCCTTTATGGACTCCTGGACAGTTAGAAAGATTGGAATGGGACAGTGTCCTACGAAGATTTCTTACAAATGAGTATGCACATATGGAGACAACACCACCAGAAACGTCGATATCTCTTATACTGTAGGATTTTAACGAAATTCAAATACCAGCTCACGAATAATTTGCAAATTCTGATCAAAGTAACGGTATAGATAATAGAATAATACATGTAGACCCAATATATTCTAAGAACCAAATCTATGATTCAAGCCCAGTCTCGTTGTGGGGACATACAGTGCCAACTAAAACAGGAACAAAGTTTTCGAAAATGTGTTATGAGACGTGTTGTAAAGAGTGAGGGGATTCAGTTTACATTTCGGAACAATGTACGAACAATACACATGATATCATGCGACAGAATTTAGTATATAGGTTACCCGCGTGGTACGTTTTTCTTTTTCTTTTCCGTTTCTTTCTCTGTTCTTCAAGTCAACTGACACCACACGAACGAGCAACGGTTCACACTAGTTACTGTGGCCCGACTTATTTGCTCTCTGTGCAAATTTCCACACATTCTTTGCCGTACCATTTTAAAGCCACTTCTACATGTAAAAAGGTACCATTAATTTGCCCATATATGGCACCAAAAGAGTGCGAGATACTTGTGGCAAATGGCCAAATGTCCAGCATGTAGCGGATACCTTGTACGTTGGACAAGAAAGAAGAGTTGAGTGATATAGCATTGAGTTATTTGCGCTTTATGTGGCTGTAAATGAGTTAAAATTACCGTTCAGCTACGTCCAGTGATTTTTTTAAGTTGTGCTAAAGCCACTTGCTGAGGAGAAAGATCAAATAGCTCACGTGAAAAGAAAATGTCGACTTTCTGCCACGTCGTTGTCCAGTTCGGCCGCTGACGAGATTGTATACTCAGTTTCCCTTTCTGTTGTCCAGTACGTAAACATGTAGACTTGAGTTACAACAAACTCTAAAAATTCTCATAGCCAGATGGTAATCGTTTAAGACTGTAAGCGACGGATGCTCACTAGTAACTGAGTTGCTCAACTTTGTTCCTTACTGAAGCTAGTAAAACCACCTTCATTTGGAGGTGGAGTAGCAGAGAGTGCAACAATATTAACATCTCATGCAGTCATTGTTTCACTTGGAACAGATTGAAAAGTGCTGACGTTTTGAAGCAAGTGTCTTTCGATTACTCCATTCACACTGAGAGGCCTGGTTAAATTAGTTTCACGTGCAGTGCCTCAGACAGAATGCGTTGCTCACTTGGCAGTGAGGTGAAACTCATCACGCTCTCCTTGAAATTGCTTCACAGGATATCTCGTTTTTAACGGTTTTGGTCCTTCGGAGCTTCCATTGAATGATATGTGATTCACAGCTACTGCTACTGAAAAGCTCTCAAACGTAACACTCAGTCTCATAGGAACGCACTCGCAGATGCAACCAAATATGAGGTGCTGATGTACACACAACTCGCAATGGTGCTTAAATCTCGAGCACGACAAGAAAAGAATAAAGTGGGAAGAGAGAGAGACAGAGTAAATGATCCACCTTCATTTCTTACAAACTTAGAAGTAGCTACCTCTATTTGGAAAGGACACCCCCAGAGTAGATTAGCAAGTCCATACTATACGCTATGTTCTAACAAATAAAATGTAGCACGTTATACTGTTTTTTGAATATTCCACAGAAAATAAATTAGCACCCAATATCCGAAGGCAGTGTAGTGGGACGTCTAACAATCTCTTTCTACACACATGGTTTATCACGAGATATCTACGGGAATGCAATAAGTTGGTTGACACCGAAAATGAACCTGAAATATACCACATGTTGTGATCGTACCAATTTTTTAAATCGACTGATAACTTTGACACATTCACAAGAGAAAGAAGTAAAACATAATTATTTAAATAAAACTGAATTTTGAATGTACCCCATCATTACATACGAATAAAAAGTGTAAAATAATTTCTCACAGTCCTATACATATTCTTATCCTTATAAAGATAATGCTGCAAATTTGTGATTGTGAAATTTTAGTATCCGTGGTAGTTCTTGTAAGATTAAAAACGAAAAACGTGAATCACATGCAATATAGCTTTACATTAGTCAGCAGGTGAGTTATCCATGCATCAGTTATGTATTGCGTGTGCCCCACGTTTTTCGTTTTAAATGTTTCAAGTATTTTTATAGACATTAAAAATTTTCGATCACAACTTTCCAAGACTCTGTACATGGTGTTCGTAATCTGCATGGAGCTATGAAAAATCATTTTATACCTTTCAGTCAGATTTAAAAACGTGTTACACTAAAAACTGAATTTTCCTTTCAGTAGTTGTTTTCTGTTTCTTACTCCTCGGTGGGTGAAATTTTATCAGTTGATTTCATACCTTTTGATGAGTTTACAACGGGGTCTGTGATATATTTTAGGATTAATTCAGTTTATGTTCACCTGACTTGAAAAATCTGTTGATTTCTTCTACGTTTATCTTAGGATATTACCGTGTGGGAAAGAACATCTGACCTCACTCGGAGGCGTAGCACCTACCGTTCATTCCGCGGTCCATTCGCGACTGGATCAGAGAAAGGGGGAGATGGCAGTGGTGCATAAAATAAACTCCGCCGCATACCAGCAAGACAGTGAGTTAATAATGCATTGTCCGATATGTCTGAGCTATGCTGGAAGTTTCAAGACTCTAGGTCACCTTTAAGTTAATTTAGAATCAATTGCGAAATATGCACCGAAGAGACTGACAGTCAAGGAATCGAACTAACAGAAACGTGCTTGAAAGTAGCGCATTTATAGTGATGTGATGTTAAAGATAAACCCTAAGAAACCATGAATCGAGCACAACTCAACATTCAGATAATCAGTAAGTTGATAAATACGTTTCAAGTCAAGTGTAGGAGTCTAAAAACTAAACTCCATCCGAACAGGCCAGGAGGGCCCAAAGTTACCGACCCACCGCCGTGTCATCCTCAGCTGACAGGCTTCGCTGGAAGCGGATATGGAGGGTCATGTGGTCAGCACACCGCTCTCCCGGACGTATGTCAGTTACGAGACCGGAGCCGCTTATTCTCAATCAAGTGTCTTATCAGTTTGCCTCACAAGGACTGACTGTACCACGCTTGCCAACAGCGCTCGGCAGACCGGGTGGTCACCCATCCAAGTGCTAAACCAGCCCGACAGCACTTAACGTCGGGGATCCGTCGGGAACCGGTGTTATTTGGTCCCTGGGAAGAAAATGTATCACCAAGGATGACGTTTCCTTTCTCTTACGCTCTTAATCAACTTGTAATTCATTCTTAATCTCTACATTTCTGAGGCGATATTTTCTGGTGCACACTATAACACTACGGACAATTCTTATTTATCCTGCTCAAATCCTTTTGTGTGGAAAATCAAGTTTAAGATTCATGGAATATAGCAAGTACTGCCATGGCTTTCTCAACTTCATCTTTCTCTCTTTCGTCGTTTGTTTTTGTTGCGCGTTTCTAGTTGTTCCACAGATTGCGCTGCATTTTAGGATGCTGGTATTAATGTCATTCACTAAACCACGTCATTTGATCATACGCGTATAGCAGAGCATTAAAAAATTTTCTCTGTTGACCTTTATGCCGTAGCTGATACTGCGTTCCCAAGCACTGATTAGGTCATCCACGTAGAAGCTGAAAAGAGGTGGAGACAGGTTACATACTTGTCTAATTCTCTGTTTTCTTGTTACGTATTTAAACAAGTTCTTTATTCTCGATCATAATTTTTATCTCTTTGTAACAGCTTCAAAAGACTTGATTAGACGCATCGGGAAGCCATTTTTTGCATTACTGACACATCACACGTCTATTGCCTTTCTCAACAGCATTTTCATAATCTACAAACGTAATAGCGTCTCTAACTTAAATTCTTTCCTCTTCTTTAACCGGTGCCTTACCCTAAAATATACTGTCATTACAGGATAGTTCTCCTATAAAGCAAAAAATGAGCATGCATCAATACTCGCTGTTAAATACAATAGTAAATACCTAATGATAAACCTTCCGTGTTGTAGGTCAACGCACGTGAAACCATTTTTTTTTTCTGCCTTTTCATCCAAATCTGTCGTTGGACAACTATTGAGGAGTTCGTAGTTCCGCCAAGTTTCGCGACTGACCTCTTGTGTCTGCAAGCCTTAGGGGAATCGGGGGCATCTCTGATGTTCAAAGCTGCTTGTATACAAAGAGCTAGGAAAAATGTGTCTCATGGACAGAGATCATACAAGCTGTAAGATTCAGCGGCAGCTAAACCGACTGGACGAGAAAGTAACCATTACATGAACAAAATTTTTGTTTCCTCGTGTACTGCTACTACATAAAACATACACAGCAATAATTAGCATGTATTTCCACTACAGAGCAGAGAACGTCCGCTAAAAATAGGGCGATGGGGAGGGGATGTAGGCAACTCATATTAACTCTCTTGTGAAGTTCCGAATGACAAAGAGACTTCACGTCACATGCCACTACACAGAAACCAATAACTGTTATGCATTTCTTCAATCATGTTCTGAATTTTTATTTCTGTATCGCTTGCGATACAGGATATCAATTTCTTTCTAGGGGAGGAAAGCTGCCCCATCTTCTTCTCGAAGGATCTGCCCATGTTCCAGACCAGCAAAAATTAATTGTGTACATATATCTGCTGCTGGTGAATCACCCCGAACAAAATAAATCACCTTTATGATCTACACTATATGCATTACGTAACATGATATAGTATTCTAATATGACCTAGAACAACGTCGCCGAGTAGCCACTAAATTCATTTGATAATGGAAAAAAACAAACTATCGGAATTTACAGGATACAAAAATTTCAGCAGGGTACACCAGTTACCGTAACCATGTCCGCTAATGCTGTAAAACTAATCTCGAAGATTGAACATCAAATCTGATCACTGGAACGGATCGTTTCCTTCGGTAAAACGTATCTGGTCGACAAATCATCTAAATACAGCTGGATACGAACGATTTCAAATGTGGGGCCACAGCGATCAGCCGCAGTAGTTTACACTCGACGTCAACGGCAAATGATGTTAGTTTGGATAAGAGATGACGGAGACAAGATATTGGCTCGCCACTTACGGTTTCGTGTAGCGTCCCACTCAACGCTATCTTTCTACGTTTTTCTATCTGATGACGGTCCTCAACAAGCAGTTCAGATATTCAGTTAATGGTCTTTTCTCACCAAGAGGAAGCATTACAGCACGATGAATAGCACTACGAAAATCACACAAGCACACACAATATGCTTACGCAACACGATTCGAAATCGCAATGTTGCTTCTCAACTGCCGCCTCATGTTTCGATATTTCAATGTTGACAAAATCGTCTGGGACCTAAGCTAAAGAACAAAGATAGCTCCTGATTGTACCGCAGCGCTTTACTAACCGTAAGTACTCCGTGGCTGATTTGTCTTTGTAACTTTCATCAGTGATAATGATAGTATGGAATTAAATATTTCACAATCGGAATCATTATTTGCCTACTACCCAAGACAAAAGAATAATGTATATTGGAAAATATCCCAAATCAAAGCTAATGTGATGATATAAGTCTCTATAATTAAGTGCAGCCACACGCAGTACCCTACTGCCTACAGAATTGTGTAATAAGTTTGCTTTGAAAGCAAGACGTCGACCTACACGACTACAACATATCTTTTTGACAGAACCATACGTTAGATATTTTGTTTTTTAATATGCAGTGAAATAAGAGTGGTAACTGTTTGTGAGTATGAACAGATACGAAACAGTCACATCTTGTGAAGTTTCAGTGAAACTGAACTTTTATTTGTACGAAATACGTTTGCATCAGACATTTCCCAAGAACTTTTGAGATTTATGAACCGACGCACTGAGTGGGTCTTTGGGTCGTTAGGATATGCAGATACGTCTTTTTAGATCTTGAATAAAATTAGAATGGAATGAGTTAAACGTCGAAAGAGACTACAAAACCACTGCGATGCTGTCAAGGAGCAACCTAGATTGCAACGACGACACATTCAATATGACGGTGAAATAATTTAGGAGGATGCATGCAGAAGGTGAAGCTGTGTTTCGAAGCAGAATCTAACTGCGTATGCTGTAGTAAATACTGTGTCCCTAGGAGAATTAAGATCCTCACTAAAGAACAGGTACACACATGTCTGAACACTTAGAACATGAATCGTTATGTGATGGTACGAAAGTGTTACAGACATGAGACACAGCACCCAGTTCCTAGGTCAGTTACCTACATGAAATATGCGTAAAATGGGTGCAGAGTTACTAATAACACAAGGGAGATAGTTGATACAAATTAACGGAAATGTCGAATACTATTCATGCGCCAAAAAGGAAGACTTAACTAATAAATGGTGCATTCTTTTGAACATAATGTCAGAAAACCTAAAAATTTGTGGACGCGAAATCACAAGAAATTATCCATACAACAGTATCCATATATAATGTAATTATCCGAATCCAGAATCAAAAAATACGTACTTAGTGCAAAGAAGCAGTAAACCATAACTCCTTTCCGCTGCAACACATATAAATAGTAGACACCTTAAGTAATTCCCTTACATATCTGCGTTGCAATAAAACTATAAGGAAGACACACCGAGGTCATCGAAGCACAACCTAAGAAACATTCTGAACTAAATTATCTGTATAACATTAACCACAGTTCCTTGCAAACATGAAAGATCTCACGTAAAACCTGATTTCAGAAAAATGGGCAAAACTTCTATAACAGAAACGCGTTTTTATGCACTATTTCTACTGGAACAAAACGTGATGTGCGCGAACAGTCAATGAACATTATTTTACTTGCAAGTGACTTGGTAGCAGTTGGAATTTTTTTATCCTCTCCTGCTCTTACGTGGCATTGAGAAGGTTGCAGTGTTTTTTGTTTTTGTTTCCGTTGCTCGTTACCACTTGGCTACCGACGTCCGACCGATGTTTCGTCATCTTCGCTTCGCTTCATTGACCACTCAGTTACGAACTTCACAACGAAACCTATGAGCTCGGTACACTGTAAGTGTATTTGTACAAAAAAGAAGCAAAACAGGCTAGATAATCTAGATACACAGGCATATCCTTTAAAGGCGATCATATCCTCGTCCTCTATATCGGAAGTTGAGCTACATGCTACACTTGCAAGGCGTATTAAATGTAAAATGAAGCTAAAAAGTCTTAAACTGTGTACTGCTGACATATTCATACCCAGATATATGCATTTTGGCGACAAGGCCCCTATTAGTTGAATAAATGCTTAACTGCATTAGCGTCTGTGGGAAAGAGTGTAAGACCGAGGATGAAGTTTTCATCCTGCAACGAAATGTGTTTGAGAGAGAGAGAAATACAGATAGACAGCCAGCAAGCGACCTAATAAAACCGTCGTCAAAAGTGGCGGCTTTTAGTGTAATGACTCTAATGACTCGTGACATAGTAG
Organism: Schistocerca nitens; assembly: GCF_023898315.1. Classification (NCBI taxonomy): domain Eukaryota; kingdom Metazoa; phylum Arthropoda; class Insecta; order Orthoptera; family Acrididae; genus Schistocerca; species Schistocerca nitens. Next base: position 192,370,100 of record NC_064620.1, on the reverse strand, counting down.
GGTAGAGAGAGAATGGGGAATCAGCTGGACGCACTTCAGTTTACAGACTAACGAAGAGGGAAGAGTTTGACCACATGCCAGCGGCCTCCGTTCCCTCACGTGTCTACCATCCGCCCACATTCCTCCACCCTGTTACAGTTACAGAACATAATTTATCCCTTAACAACATTATATTGCACTTAGACGTGGTACATCCATTTAAGAATTTCCTTTATCCACTTCGTTTAACAATAAACATTAATTTCAGAACGCAAAATATTATTTTCAATAATCTACGATTTTTCCAACTGCTGCAACGCTAAGAATATCTGTTCTCCAGGAATTGAACGGGACATTTTCTTAAGAAATTTAATGCAGCTGAACTGAACACTGGATTGCATATTTTCTCAAAGCAGTCCGCCTGTCTGGACCATTAGTATAATATTCATGTCAGTCCCTGCTACTACTAAGTAAAAATTATCAACTATAACATTTTTTCTTGATTCGATGTATTTGTACTTCGTTGGCTGGGCTATGAACAATATACACAATATTGATCATAAACAGAATATGTAAGACATAACATGATTCACTATGCTAATGCGACGCAGAATAATATCGGTACAAAACCAGTAAATCATCTCGAAAATGAAAATAAAAAGCTTCCTGAATATCAAGAATGTAAAGAACTCAGCAGGCTACATCAGTTACCGAAATCATGCCCACGATTTAGTGAAAGTACTCTCGTAGATTGAATCTCAAGCCGCACTGGAAAGGATTTCTTTTATCTTTCTCGTTAGAATGTAGCTGGTGTGATTAAACATCCAAAGTGAAACCAAATACAAGCGATCTGATGCGTGGGCTACAGCGTTCAGCAACAGTAGATTACAGTAACATCAACAGAAAAGAATTTTAGCGTGGATAAGAGATGACCGAGAGAAGATGTTGACTGATCACTTACGGTTCCGTATTGCGTCAATCCAACGCTGGCTTTGTAAGTTCTTTTGTCGGAAGGCTCTTCTCGGCAAACTGTTCAGATATTCAATAAATGAACTTGTCTCACCAAGAAGAAGCTCTAGAGCACAAAGAACAGCACTACGAAAATCACGTAAGCACAGACAATATGTTTATGCAACACGATTCGCAATCGCAATGTTGCTATGCAACTGTCCACCTAATGTTGTGCGACATTTAATTGTTGACAAATTTGTCTGTGACCTAAGTCAGATAGCGACGATTACTTCCGACTGTAACCAGACAGTTTACTAACCATACGTGTATTAAGCGACTGATCTTCCAAGGCCACAAATTCCGAACTTCACAACCCAATGTAAGAGCTACCTACACTGTGAACGTATTTTTGTACCAAACATGGCAGATAATGTAGATACACAGACAGACCCTTTAAAGGAGAACACATGCTCGTCCACTTTATCGGAACCTGTGCGACCAATTAGAGCAGCACGCAATGTGCAAATATAAAATGATGTCAAATTTTTAATGCTGTACACTGCTGACATATTCGAAACTAGGTATATGCCTTTTGGCGGCAAGGCCCCTCTTAGCTAAATAAATGTCTCGCTCTCATTCTGCAACGAAACGTGTGTAAGTGTATGAGAGAGAGAGAGAGAGAGATACAGATAGAGAGCCAGAATGCGACCTAATAAAACCGTGGTCAAAAGTGGCGGTTTTAAGTGTAGCTTCTAGTGACAAAGTAGAGTACAGAGAGAGGGAATCGCCTCGTAGCGCTTCAGTTTGCAGACTAACAAAGAGGGAAGTGTTTGATCAAATACCAGCTAACTGCATTCCTTCACTTGTGTGCCATCCACAGACCCACCACCCTCCTACAAAGAACTGAATATGACAATTTTCCTAACAAATATAATGTAGCTTACTGATTACTGGAATACATTTTTGCTTGAAGTAACCCATTTCGATTTATTTAAGATAAAAAAAATTCATCTTCAACCCAACCCCCGTCTACCTCACCACATCCCAACCCATCTCCGTCCCATACGCTCTATCTCACAGCTCGCCGGTCTGGAGTTATAAGTATAATATTCATATCAGTCCCTGCTACCACCAACCATAAATTTTCAACAATATCAATTTTTACCCCGCTCTTTTGGTCTTAGTTGACTCAGCTATGAACGATATAAGAACCTTGGCAATCTACAAGACATGTAAGACATAAAAAGTAATATGACGCGTAATATAGCCGACACGTAGCCCCAAAACCCTCTTGATGGTGGACATATACACCTTTCCTAATTTGAAGGGTATAAAGGGTTCGGCAGGGTACATCAGTTACTTAAATCATGCCCACGAGTTTGTAAAACTTTTCTCATATTCCGAAGCTTAAGTCGGACCATTGGAAAGGTTTTCTTTCCCTTTTTCGTTTAAATGTAGCTGGTGCCGTTAAACATCGAAATAAAATCAAATACAAGCGATTTCATGCGTGTGCTATAGCGCTCAGCAGCAGTAGTTTACAGTTACATTAACGTCAAAGGATGTTAGGGAGGATAAGAGATAACGAAGAGAAGATGATGTTCACTTACGGTTCCGTACTGCGTCACACCCAACGCTGGCTTTGGAAGTTCTTCTGATGGAAGACTGTTCACGAAAAGCACTTCAGATATTCAGTTAATGAGCTTTTCACACCAAGAAGACGCTCTAGAACACAACGAATAGCACAACGAAAATCACGCAAGCACAGACAATGTGTTTACGCAACACGATTCGGAATCGCAATGTTGCTACGCAACTGCCCGCCTGATGACATAGGATATTTCATTGTTGACAAATACCCCTGGTACCCAAGCTAAAGAGCGGCGACCTCTTCTGACAGTACAATAGTATCGTACTAATTATATAAAATAAGTTACTGCAATGTTCATTCTCAGTATTATTATTTTCCTCTTAAGTAAAATTTATTAATCATCTCTCTTTGAAAAGCCTCGAAGTGAAGATGATGAGGTGATATAAGCTATTATAAACGAGGACAGCTGCAACCATATGTGCGAAGAATTGGGGTAATAAGTTTTTCTTAATGGCACGTAGGCCGTCCGCGGTGGCCGAGCGCTTCTAGACGCTTCAGTCCGGAACCGTGCGACTGTTACGGTCGCAGGTTCGAATCCTGTCTCGGGCATGGATGTGTCTGGTGTCCTTAGGTCTGTTAGGTTTACGTAGTTCTAAGTTCTAGGGGACTGATGACCTCAGATGTTAAGTCCCATAGTACTCTGAGCCATATGAACCATTTGAACCAATGGCACGTTGTCCACTATCGCTATAGTTTTATTTTTCGGTGACTACAAGACGTCGTTTTGGCTTACCTTACTGTTACGGTAGATCATTTTGTAGTGAGCTGTGTAGTGATGGTGGATGCTACTTATGAATATGCACAAATCTGAAACATCCGCTTCTTTTGAAGTTTCGATAACACTTAATTTCTAGTTCGACGAAATATGTTTGTATCAGACATTTACCATGACATTTTAAGATTTGTTGGCCGACGCACTTAGTGCGTCTGTGGTTCGTTGCGGTGTGTAGATGCTTCTTATAGATCTTGAAAAGAATCAGTATAATGTCCGAATCATTCGGGCGTAAAAAGATACTAAGAAAAGGATGTAATGGTTTGAAGTGCCACTGTAGTTCTCAATTACGACAGTTTCAGCACGATGGAGGAGATTCTAAGAACAAATTCAAGTAGGGTGTGAAGTTCCGTTTAAATAAAGTTTCAAAATTCGTATGAGATAGTAAATATTGGGTCCCGAATGCGAATTACCCTCTATAGTAAAGATCATGCACACACACGATTGAAGGTTTAGAAAGTGAAACATTATGTAGTGGTATGAAGTGAGAGCATATGGCGCTGCGGTCACCACCGATGGCGGTTGCGTACGTTAACCACTGCTGCCATGTTAGTGGTATTAGGAAGGAGTAGGCTCTGCACCAGCGCTGAGTACCACTTGCTCATCTCCATACAGTACAAAAATGACATTTATGTGTTTTTACTGATTTATCTCGTATTTTCTTTAGTGTTTTATCTAAATACAACAGTAAAGCAGATGTTTCACATGAATTGACATGAACATAGCACGTAATATTTTAACATAAATTCAGATGTGTTAGTGTAACTAATCATTGTAGTGTATAGGTTGGAAAAATCTACATTAAATATCTGCGTAAAATATTAATTGAAAGTATGTATGAAATATGTAAGTCAGTAAATAATAGCCCGCATCTCGGGGTGTGCGGTAGCGTTCTCGCTTCCCACGCCCGGGTTCCCGGGTTCGATTCCCGGCGGGGTCAGGGATTTTCTCTGCCTCGTGATGGCTGGGTGTTGTGTGCTGTCCTTAGGTTAGTTAGGTTTAAGTAGTTCTAAGTTCTAGGGGACTTATGACCACAGCAGTTGAGTCCCATAGTGCTCAGAGCCATTTGAACCATTTGAACCATGAGTAAATAATAAGTTTGAAAACCAAATTTGTTTCCTAACCTTTCGTTTCAAACATAGTTCACATGGTTTTAAGCACTATGGGACTTAACATGTGAGATCATCAGTCCACCAGACTTAGAACTACTTAAACCTAACTAACCTAAGGACATCACACATATCCATGCCCGAGGCAGGATTCGAACCTGCGACCGTAGCAGCAGCATGGTTCCGGACTAAAGCGCCTAGAACCGCTCGGCCACGTCATCCGGCTACCATCTGGCCATTTGCCACATAGATATGAACTGTATATTAGTTTGGAATCCAGAGGCTCGCGCTACTGGCCTATTGTACTATGCTGCATTGAGACATCAAAAATTTTGTAATTTGTGATCCTTGACTACATTACCATGCAACACTATACTGCGCAGCACTATACTACATTAACGTCACACTACATTAGACTACACTAACCGGTGACAGAACCAAGCTAGGTTTTTGATTTGTCTGGATAGCTGACCCTGGCAGACTGAGGCACAGCTCAGGTTTCACAGGGACCCTGTTACTGCTGCCCAAGTTGTATAGATTGGGAGGCGACTGTCAGGGACTATTCCTCGAGGCTCATCTCCTCTCTCCTTGTAAAAGGTTGCTGTAGGTGGATGTTCTGCTATGGTGCAACTCGTCGTCTTTATATATGGCCTTTTCATTGTTGTCTCTAGCCAATGTACGCTTGCAGTTCATATGCTAATACACATCAAACAAAGTTTTGCATCACCCCGGTTCCCAGAAATCTAGAAGATAGACGTTTACTGTCGATTTCGTATCACAGATACAGTCCCTTTGACTGTTCAGAGATGTCACTAAACCTGCCTAAAGGTGAAAACAGTCATGCATGAGCTGCTCCTATTAGACGAAGGGGGTCAGATAGCCGATCAGATCCAGTCATTCCGCCAGGAAGGAGGTACACGGCTCATGTAGTCTGTAGTTCCATCGTGCCTAGACGGTCAATACCGCTGTTTGATCGCGTCCACATTGTTACTTTGTGCCAGGAAGGGCTACCAACAAGGCAAGTGTCCAGGCGTCTCGGAGTGAAACAAAACGATGTTATTCGGACATGGAGGAGGTACAGAGAGAAAGGAGCTGTAGATGATATGCCTCGCTCAGGCCGCCCAAGGGCTACTACTGCAGTGGACGACCACTACCTATGGATTATAACTCGGGGGAACCGTGACAGCAACGCCACCATGTTAAATAATGCTTTACGTGCTGCCACAGGACGTCTAGTTACAACTCAAACTGTGCGCAATATGCTATATGATGCACAACTTCACTCATGACGACCAACGCGAGGTCCATCTTTGCAAGCACGACACCATACAGCGCGGTACACATGGGCCAAACAACATGCCGAATAGACAGCTCAAGACTGGCATCATGTTCTCTTCACCGATGTTTGTCGCATATGTCTTCAACCTGAGAATCGTGGGAGACATGTTTGGAGGCAACCCGGTCAGGCTGAACGCCTTAGACACGCTGTCCAGCGACTACAGCAACGTGGAGGTTCCCTGCTGTTTTGAGGTGGATTATGTGGGGCCGACGTACGGTTCAAATGGCTCTGAGTACTATGGGACTTCACATCTGAGGTCATCAGTGCCCCAGAACTTAGAACTACTTAAACCGAACTAAGCTAAGGACAGCTCACACATCCATGCCCAAGGCAGGATTCGAACCTGCGACCGTAGCGGTCTCGCGGTTCCAGACTAAAGCGCCTAGAACTGCTCGGCCACAACGGCCGGCCGGCCGGCGTACGCCGTTGGTGGTCGTGGAAGGCGACGTATCGGCTGTACGATACGTGAATGCCATCCTCCGACGGATAGTGCAACCATAATTATGGACAGCATATTTGCGAGGCATTCGTCTTCATGGACGACAAGTAACGCATGCCTCGTGCACATCTTGTGAATGACATCCTTCAGAATAATCAAATCGCTTGACTAGAGTGGCCACCATGTCCTCCAGACATGAACCCTACTGAACATGCCTGGGATAGGCTGAAAGGGCCATTCATGGATGACGTCATCCATCACCACTCTGAGGGATCTACGACAAATCACCGTTGAAGAGTACGACAACCTGAATCAACAGTGCATAGATGAACTTGTGGATATTATGGCACGACGAATACAGGCATGCATCAATGCAAGAGGATGTGCTACTGGGTATTAGAGGTACCGGTGTGTACAGAAGTCTGGACCACCACGTCTGAACGTCTCGCTCTATGGTGGTACAATATGCAATGCTTAGTTTTCATGAGGAATAAAAATGGGGGAAATAAAGTTTATGTTGATTTCTATTCCAATTTTCTGTACAGATTCCCGATTCGGAACAGAAGTGACGAAATTTTTTTTTTATGTGTGTATTTTCGCTGTCAGCAAATTACACTTGTGCCACAGCTCCTCTTTCCTTATTATGTCATCGACTGTTCCATAACCAAAGATGTTCCTATCGTAGTCTGCAACATTTTGTCCAATGGCACATTCTCAGGCGATGTGGTCAAGTGTGCCGACTGCTCCATATTCACAAATGTCTTTGATGTGTGGTTGTATTTTCTGCATTTAAGAAGGATATGGGCCATGTCCTGTCAGGTAGTGTGTATTTTCCTTGGTCGGGAAGAATGATGACATGTGAATCTTTCTTATACGTTATGTTGGAAATGTTTAGTTCTCCTTCCTGTTTTTGCCTCGTCCCAGAAATATTGCCATTTTCTATCGGTGTATGTTTCATTTCCTTATTCAGTGTGGCTCTTGTGCCCAGTGTCTCCTTTACTGTTTCATAGTCTCCCTTTCTGAGCCAATACGGTTTACCGTACTTTATTGTGGCTGTGGTCATATGTAGCAAGTCTAATATTACCAGGAGTGCCTCATTCGGTATTTTTCTATACAAAACTCTGAGGCATAGAAGCACGCCTCCCTGTGCTTCCCGTAGAGTGTGGGTGTCCTTAACTTTCTGGCTGTACGAACCCAGACACTCAACCTGTACCTCACAACAGCGTTAATATTGTTCTTTGGTACGTTGTTACTCCACTTAGATTCATATGAAAATTTCTTTGGCCTGTTGTTCTTATTTTGTGTAGGATTTTAATGTCTCTCTGGGAGACGATATCTACATCTGCATGAAAATCAAGCTTTCTTCCATGTTTAAACCAAGGTACTTGTATATAACTTTTCTTTACATCGATTGGTTATTTATTCTGATTGTGTGGTCCCACGATTTTAACGATCTTCCTAGTCCAAAGAGGCCCGTTCTCCAAAGACTTTGCTGATATCATCTTTCGTCACTGCCATTGAAGAAACTGTCGACGCTATCAGAGGATTCAGCTGAAGAAATCAGACGTGAAAGCTGCCATGCAATTAGGAAACGCAGCCCACAAAGAAGTAATGTTTCCAAGGAAGAGAGATTTGCGGTATAAAAGCTGCGTGAGGATGCTGACCCAGTCGTGCTGCGTGCTGATAAAGGTAATGCCGCCGTCCCTTTCCTTCAGGAAGTCCACAAGAAAAATATATGTGGTCAACTTAGTTCTGGTGCATACCGGAAGATTAACAAAGATCCTACCAACGAGATGACAATATGAGGCCTATAACGAGCACTATTAGTTCACCAACGCATTTTTCTGCCAAATATTTAGCATCCTTATTAAAATCAATGGTAGGAAAATGTAGACACCACATATGTAATTCTGTGGATTTAACTCAATGGATTTAATGCTATGAGTTAAGTTCAGAGACTTAGCAATGTCATGCCAAATAGTACTGATGTCCTCGTTTGTTTTGACGTGGTATCATTATATATTAAAGTACCTTTAAAGAACTCTTTATCTCTTATCGGCCAACATTTTGATAAGAACATCACGACCTTGCTTGATCATGTGCTATTGTCATCTTATTTTCAGTTTAATGGTGAATTTTATTAGCAGATTGATGGAGTTGCTGTGGGAAGCTCCCTCTCCTCTCTGGTGGCTAATTTATTCATGGAAGACTTCGAGAACAAGGCACTGGACTTAGCAAGTTTTAAACCTCCGGTATTCCGAGGTACGTGATCGACACATTTGTAGTGTGGCCGCACGAGATGAATTAATTACATCGATTTCTTGAGCATTTGAATTCTATCCATGCTACTATTAAATTTACTATGGAAATAGAAAAATATGGCTGCGTCCACTATTTGGATGTTGTCGTTCGCCCTAAAGTTGATGGCACATTAGGTCATGCCGTATATCGTAAACCAAAACATACATATCAATATCTACACGCCAGTAGATGCCATCGCCCTTCACAGACCACAGGTGTCCTTAAGACCTTAGTGCACAGGGCGTACTGTATATTCGATAAAGATAATTTGCAAGAAGAGCTCACATACCTCAACAACTTTTTTCAAAGCGAATGGATTTTCTCCGCAACAAATTCGTAGAGTATTCAATGAAAAACCTAGAATGCAGGTGTGTTATGGGAAATAAGATAGTAATTCATTCAAATCAAGTACTGTTTTGCCCTATTTGGGTGCTGTCTCCTGGAAGATAGGCCATATTCTTGAGAAAAACAGTGTTAACCCTATCTTCCCGCCTCTCACGGATATTGCAGCTTTACTCGGTGTAGATTAGCTAATAATTTAATAAACAGAGATAGTGGTTTTTGTTTGAACAAAGCATGGAACACTGCTCTTGGGGTAATTAAACTGCAGAGAGGTCGTCATGGTTTCAGCTCCGCCGAACATACATCGATAAGCGAATCGAATGTCTGTACGCGTTCGACAAAGGCGGCGCTTATATAAGCTTATCTTAATGCAGCTGACCAGCGTCTGTGACCTGCATACGCAACACCGCAGCGGTGGAGCATCTATGGCCGAACATATCACATTGTCGTCAGTCTTACCGCACGCTCTGTGGACGGCCGGACGATACACACCCGAACTATCTGCGGAAGAAATTTTATTTGCGCGGCTGCATGTCAGAAATTTAGGGGGCTAACATGAGAACTGTGTTGTGTGGTGATTTCGTTTAACTGTTTTCTGTGCACCAATTACTTAGTCATTCAAGAACTTCACTAAAATCCTCGTCTAATTTAACGCTTGTACTGGCAGATACTGTAATTAGGAGATCATCTGCGTAGGCTATGCAGCCTCTAGTGTCTGCTGTACTCTGAAGCTGGTTTAGTAAAGACTCTATGCCCACATTCCAGAACTCTGGACCCAAAGAGCGTCCTTCAATCAGGCCTTTGGTGATATCTGTCACGATTTTGTTTCAAGAACATTCCAGTTGCATCTGAATGCCTGCTCAATAATTTCGTAGTCTGTTAAAGAGACATAAGGGGCAGTACATGTGCTTCATTTTGACAGGGCACTCCACCAAAAATTATCAAACGCCACAGCTATACCAATCATTGTGGTTATAACGTACTTGTCGTCTGAGGTGTTCACAACATTCACTGGTTGATTTACCGATCGTGGATGGATTTCAATTTCCTGAAACCATGCTGCAGGGTAATCATGCCTATTACCTTTCTGTGATCCTTCGGGCGGCAGCACAGAAGCTCTTCTTGTATATTGGCTAGAACACACAATGTTTTCCCCCTCACTATTCTTTTATTGCGGGACCTACCGATTTTATGCGGATGGGAATCTTGTTCTCAAAAATAAATAAATAAATAAATAAATAAATAAATTACTGAATCGATGCGGATCACTGTGGTTCTTGCTCGGCCATCCTCATATAGGAATGTGTCCCTCTTGCTAAGAGTTTCAAAATCCTTCCTTGTATCCACCACAAGCATCACAGCTTCAGCATATTGCATTTTCCACGGTAAAATCATCTCTAATTTGCGTTTGGTAAACATTACAGTGATAAAAAGCAAATATTTGACTGAATTTATTTATTATCTGTATCACGGATGATCACTAATTTCACAAATGGGATATTGGCAGTAGGTGTACTGCAGATAGCGTTAGATAATACATGCTCCAAAATCACTCACGAAAATTAAATACATTACTGAAGGGAGTGTAGAAGACTAGGCATAAAATTTAAATAGTACTCTCAGTTAACTCTTCACGGGCGCATTTTTTGTAGCAACTCGGGGAAAATAATTTTTTTACTAGCCTATTATAAACTTGATCAACTAACTAACGGTATTTATTTTTTAATAATTTTATTATTGTGATAGAGGACCAAAAACTATGGTGGTACATATATCACCCCACCATCTTTGTGAGGTATTTAAATTGGTGGTAAAAGGATTTCCCAATTTCCTTTTGAGTGCTGTTACACTTAAAAAAGTAATGAACAGTGTTTTCAGTTTTTAATTTATATTTTCTTGTGCTGTTTTTAATATATTTGTTTTCTGTTATTAATATTTACTTACCACAATGTGAAAACAATCCCAGAAACTATATGACTGAATAAAGGTACGAGCTGATATAAGTCGCAATCATGTATATTGCAGGAGGGAAGCAATGTGTTCTGAGAACAGTAGTAATCTCACGACAAACAGAAACTGATTGTTGTAGCAGTTTCCGTACACAAAAAGGTTAAATGTGTGTGATTTCCTAAGGGACGAAACTGCGTAGACTTACGCACTACCTAAACTAACTTATGCTAAGAACGACACACACACACACACACACACACACACACACATGCCCGAGGGAGGACTCGAACCTCAGGCGGGATGGGCCGCTCAATCCATGACATGGCGCCTCAAACCGGGAGGCAACTCCGCACGGAAGTTTTCGTACATCTTGTGCAGTGTACTACCACAACATGTCTGGCATAGACAGAAGTGGTAAAAACTGTTTCCAAAAGGTTTGGATACCCCTCAATTGGTGCTAAGTATGCTTCCCAAGGACCATAAATGACAGATTAATTTTGCGGGAAGTATAGGGCTACTTCAAAAGCCGTTTCCAGAAACTATATTAGTGGTAACCATAGATCCCAATAACCATTACTACACCGCTTTTTGTTGGGATTCATACTTCTCGCAGTCCTCAAAGCTATGTTTCACAAGAAACTAAAACTACAGCTGGTGCAACGGACTGCCACTAGATGCCAGGAGGGTACAGAAGTGGTAACATACAGTATATTCCCTTACGCACAGTAAATACATACTACAGTGGGAAATACACCCTGCAAGGGTTAAAATAATCAAACAATAGATATACATCACATAGGCTCTACACTAAGCGTGAACCTGTACTGAATCTTTAGAAATCACAAAAAGATAAGGTTCCTGTACACATATTCCAGCAGGGCATTAAGTAACTTGAAATGCAAGGGATAATGATGAAATGGAGTGCACAAAACATTAGACAGAACAATTAAAATACTTTCCTGTAGCCATTTTGCAACACGTGAAAATTAATAATCTGTGAGACTCTCCAATACCATTTCGCTGAACGCTATACAGTGCCAGCAATTAATCTTCACTGCAAGACACAAATCGATATCAATTCAAATATGTAAACATCACAATATGTAAATATCTAACGCATTGTGGATTACTATGCACTGCAAACAACTGTAACGGTCTCACCAAATCCCTAACTGCAATATCATCCTACGATCAGTTTTAGACCTCATGACTACCACGTTCAGGACACAAGTACGAATTAAATCGAATTGGCTAAATGACATAAGTGATCTGCCTAACAGGTGACTGGCTGTAGCTGTAGGTGAATCACTGTACTACACCAATGTTTCGCAAATATATTGCTCAAAGAGCTTCGTGACCTATCAATACCAACTATAAAATATATTTTTGAAATGCAGGCAATATTTTTTAAAGTACGTCTTTCATAGGAGCAATTCTGTAATCTGAAAAGATTCATTTTAAGATCTTAAAAACTCGTGCAAAACAAAAACGATATCCTATATATTCACGTAAAGGAAGGAAGCCACTTAGCAATGAATATTACGCTTGTGTGATAATGCAGAAGCTAAGTTTGATTAATGGTAACATCATGGTGAAGACTGCATGCTTGACATTATATAAACGTAATTCATGAGTGCCAATTTTTTCGTTCAACAGCAACAATAAACTCACTTTTACAATATTGCAAAACAACCAATGATTCGAAGATAAATATTTAAAAAGGTTTAATTAATTGTCACATAAAGAACTGTTAAAAGGTACAATATCAAAATGTAGACATTAAAGTTTACGTTAAAAGACTGCTTAACCCCCGTAAACCCAAGACATTGCGCCCACACTGAAAAATTTTTTAAAAAAATTCGTTAATTGTTGTTGAACGATATTAACAACATGCATCTTAAAGGGCAACTGATATGCGATCAGGGTCCAGAAATTGAAAATTCCTTTTAGCGCAGTCTTAGCAAGTACAAGACACTTTCAATACTCAAGGTTTTATGAACACCACAAAAAGTATAAAAAAGCCAACTTCGGTCATTGTTTTTGACGTTTTCTCTCAATATACTTTTTAAAGAGATACCGACGTCTAACTAAGGCCCTCAATTGAAAACGACCATCATTGTAGAAAGTGACATCTAATACTGAGACTTAAATTTTTCAGTTGAGATTAAATGAAAACTTTAAAACATGCTACGTGTATGAGAAAAGTAATGTTACTGATTTTTATCTACCAAAGTTTTTTTTCGAACAACAGTATTGGTCTCCACACAGCAGTTTCTTTCGGCAACTTTACGTCGGTAGAATCGTTGTTCCCAGGCTTGGCAGCATCGCCGAAAGGCTGTTAGTGGTAGGACCTTTAATACGTCAGTCACATTCTTTCGAATGTTTCCAGGGTCCCAAAATGACGTCCTTTTACAATGTTTTAGTTTCACGAATAGAAAAAGCGTGACAAGGACTCAGATCAGGTGAATAGGGTGCCTGTGAGACAACAGGAATGCCTTTTGTGGTAAAAGATCCGTGATGGAAGTGGCTGTGTGAAATGGGACGCAATTATGATTCAGCATTCATTTTTCTGCATGTCCAGTCGGTCTCACTCGATTTACTCTCTTCCTGAGCCTTTGAAGGACATCCTTGTATAACACAAGGATGACAGTTTGTCCTGAAGGAACAAATTCATTATGCATGATATTCCTACTGTCAAAAAAGTAAATAAGAATTGTTTTGATCTTTGATTTGTTCATTCGAGTCTCTTTTGGTGAAGGAGATGTCTCAGTATGCCACTCCCCACTATGCCCCTTTGTCCCAGGATCATACTCAAAAATCCGGGATTCATCACCTGTGATCACACTTCTGAAACATTCGCAGTTAACGGCAGTCTTCTTAAGAAGACAGACACACATGTTTCTTCGACTGTTGTTCTGCTCAATTATGAGGTTTCTCAGCACGATCTGAGCGCGAAACTTCCACATGTGTAAATCTTCAGTCAAAATTTGATTTAAGGTGAAAGTGTTTAAGATTGACAGGTCACCCATTATCCTTATTGTTAAATGTCAGCCTGATCTCACAAGACCATGCACTCCTTCGACATTTTCATCGGTTTTTGAGTTTCAAGGCCTCCCTGAGCGATATTCATGTTCACCATGTTCTCAGCCTTCCAAAAATGATTTGTGAAAGGGAAAAATTTGTGCTCCAATAGTCCTGTTTCCACTTTTCAAACGTAACACCCACTGATTACCCAAGTTTCACAAAAAAACGTGACTGAATAACGTCATTCTAAATTCCGCTGTTCCATTAGTGTAAACACACAAAGAAATCCCATCTTCACTGATGGGGGCTCTCAAAAATCACGTGGTTGATGTACAGAGCTGAAAACTCAGACTGTCTGAAAGGGATGATCACGCCATTGTACAGCACTGCCAGATTGCTCGCAGTGCTGCCTGCGTCATTACTTTCCTCGCACCACACTTATATGAAACCTGGTAGAATAATTCCTTAAAAACTAAGATATGTTTTTAAAAGTGCCAGCGTGCGAACCTTTCAACAAAATATCATCGATATGGGCTTTCGGAGGCGACGGCCCACTCCTGTAGACTTGATGACTGCAGGACACAAAGCTTTATGCCTCGGCTAGGCCCGTCACACCCCATTGCACTGTTGATCACTGGAAACATGTTGCCTGGTCGGACGCCTCTCGTTTCAAATTGTATAGAGTGCATAGACTTGTACAGTTATAGAGACAACCTCATGAATCCATGGCCCTGCATGTCAGCAGAGGGCTGTTGAAGCTGGGAAGCTCTGTAATGCTGTGGGATGTGTGCAGTTTGAGTAATATGGAACCCCTGATACGACTAGAAACGACTCTGACAGATGACGTGTGCTTAAGTATTCTGTCTGATCACCTGAATCAGTTCATGCCCATTGTTCATTCCGACGGACTAGGGCAATTCCAGCAGGGCAATGTGATACCTCACACTCCAGAATTGCTACAGAGTGGCTCCAGAAGCACTTTTCTGAATTTAAACACTACCGCTGTCCACCATAACAGCAAAATCATCAAAACTCAGCTTTAACATAGCATCATTGTACTTAAAACTCACTGCACCACAATCCAAGGCCATCACTGTTTGGTATGTCAACAAAAAAATCAGACCCTAAATTAGTATCACTAGAAAAATTCCACTCAGTTACAAAATTCTGCACCTTTTCTGGTAATCATTCCTTTCAGTTGAGTCCACTGTAAAGCAAGAATAGTTCATATAGCTACACCTTCAGATCTGTGAAATGGTGACTCACTCAACACAGACGAGTGGCTTCCCACACCCAGAACACTCGTAAAATAATTTCATTCATACATATTTGCAACTCTAGACTCTTCAGAGAATTGAGATTTTCTTGACTATCTCTTAACAGTATGTACCACAAGCCTACAAACGTAAGTATACTCAGTTGCTCAAAGCTATTGATCATCCTGCTTCCAGCACTCAAATCAGGTGCACACATCAATTGTCAGTTATGTGGCTATGGGGCTCTGGGCTATTTACTTGCACATTTGTCTGTTGATAAGTTTAGCATACCTCTAAAATTTTCGTTCAGGCAAGAAATAGTTTTACTGAAAACCATGCCTCATTTCACAGTTTCCAGCATCATGATTACAATGGCCATAGTTATGATGAATTCTCCTCCTTCCATAACGAGCTACAGGATCTCAACAGAGTCTAAATCACTATTATCTGGCCCGTGACCTCTGTTATAACAACAACCCCAAACGTTTTTCAACTTTAGAAACTCTCTCATTCAAGTACAGAGCTAATTCTTGCTTCTCCCATTACTCTCCATTTGATCTTCTCTGAAACTCCAAACTCTCTACAGTTTCTTGGAAAATATATATTGATTCCAAACTAAAGTGGCAACCTCACATTAATCATGCCTTAGAAAGATATCAAGGTTGTCCTACCTCATACAGAAATTATCTGATCTATTGAGAAATAAATATCTTAGCACAGCTCAATTTGGACTTTTTCAGCTTCACACACGTATGGGCAGTTGTTATGTGGTCACTCACGTCATATCAGTGACGTTGTACTGCTACGAACAATTGTAAGGTTAGTCCAAGGGAACAATGCAGTCGTTTGTTCACTATGACTAAAATAGTGACCATGATAAATCTTTTTTAATAAACTATCACACTATCCAATCAATACATATTTCAACAATTTTAGAAGTAAGTTGTATAACTGGTTAATAAACAATTCTTTCTACTGATCAAGAGAACTTTTCGAGAGTAGTAGCCTAGAAATTGTGTTTTAGGATTATGATTACAAATCTGTACAACTGGTCAATACAGAATAAACCATTTGTATGTGCAATATGGACAGTAATTTTGTAGTGATTACTACTGGATCATGTCATTAATATTAAACACATTTCACTAAATGTGGTCAATGGCTATTAAAGACTCTGAATGTGAATAAAGTCCTAACTATTTCTGGATAATTTACACAAGAAGATACAGTACCACTTGCACTCTGATCAGCATTAAGTGCTAATTTTGCAACAACAGTAGTGTAGGAAGCCACCTTTTTATTTGTCTTCTGTACCTACTTCTAATTCACGTACATTGATTCTGCAATAACATGTCATTCTTTAATATTTGTTTCTAAAGCTTATAATAATGTCGTATGAAGAGAAATAATTTTTTGATCTAATTACTTCTTAACTGGGTAGAGCAATCAAACATTCTGTCAATCCAGTATTTTTTTCCCGCATCGATTCTTTGAAATCTGTAAATTTTCCTTTAACAGCTTGTTCTGTTCACTTGCAGATCACTGCAAGATTACTGGACTCTCTTCTACAGAAACAACTCTGTCATTTTTTTTCACAGCTGAGAGCCTCTCACCAAATTCAGAATGCAGCTCTTACCTTAACCGAGTGGTAAGTGCACTGAATCTCCTCGAAATGCCTTCCTCAGTGAATTCAAACTTCTGCCCTAAATTGTGAATTCGCCTTTGTAATGGAATAGCACTACCTCGTTGTTCACTGGGAACAGCCAGCAAACTTTTTCTAAACTAATTGGTACTAGTCTATAATTTCACTCTAAGTTCCTTTCCACTAGTTCTGGGGCTAACTTCTCATTAAGCCCCTTCACACTAGACTCCAACTTCTCCCATAATGCTTGGAACATTTGCATATTATTCATTTTATAATTGTGTTTTGAAACTGAATTACTTCTGTATTGCTAGTTAACAAGAGCTATAGAATCATTTTCAACAATATCACAATTATAACTAGTTTCATAAATTGTAACAAATTAAACTCGAGAGTGTAAACATTCAACCTTTGTAGGAATTATGTACTAAAAGTTAAATTATCGCTCCACAAACATTAATTATTCATTGGAAAATCTACGTTGATGATCACAGAAGCACAAGCAGTCCTAGCTGACAGCCTATGTGCTCAGTCCATCTCATGCCCACTCCAGACATATAATATTTCAAATACATACTAATAGTAGAATGAATTGCTCTATATCCTCTGTTCAAACACAGGTGAGTGTAGAGGTGGTAATTTGAAGAAAACTTTAATTTCCAAAGACTAACTTATTAAGGAAACTCACGTTACTTTTCCCACTATAATGAAATCATTTGTTGTAGAGCACCATATGTATTCCAGATATGATTCGCCCTAATTGGATCCGAACTATTGGCTTCTAAAAAGCTGGTAGGAAAACGACAAGTCCAATCAATATAGCAAATCCTGTTCTAAGTAATAAGCAAAAACATCATGAAACGTAGATCCCAGACAATTGTGTACACGAATTAATAATAAGAATTGTTATGTGTCACAAGAATAAATATGTCAAAAACAAAAAACATTATCTCGTATGCTGCAATGTACGTCAAAAAGTTAAAAGAAAAATCTCCTCATCAGCACAAGGAAAACAGTGATCTCTGTACTGTAATGACCCGGGCAATTCAGCGTTGCTATGTATCAGGATGGGTGAGAGGAATCGTGAGGGAGCAGCCAGATTCACACCTGGTCTCGCAGTAAAACAGGTATGGAACTGACAGAGGTCTGTTGTAGCAGCCTTACACAGCACTCCGTCTAGCTTGAAGGCCGCACTTTGTGCGTGAAAACTCAGTCGACCTCGGAATGTGCTGTAGCACCTATCACCCCTAGTGACACCTGTGGCTGCAGCCGCGAAGCCCGTGGGCCGCCAGCGACAACGATGAGCGCAAGCTGTCCAGGCCAACCGAGCCTCGCGAGTACTCGTCGTCCCCACTTGTGCGCTTGGGTGTGGTAGCTGACGGCAGATGTCCTGATGACGTCCAGCGATGCCCTTGCCGCCTCCCAGAGGTAGACAAGGACGGTGGCCAAAGACGTCTATGTGGCTAGCAGACTGCGAGTGCGCATGCATCTCTCCCAGCCTGACTGTTGACATCTGGTAGTCCGTCGACCGAAGTAGCTCAGTGGGTGGAGACTGGCTGGGCCCAAGCTCCCCACATCATCGAAACTTCCCGCAGCCATCACGCCACAGACATCTTCCGCCGCGTTGCCAGGTTGCCAGCCGATTTCCACCACCAAGGGTGGGTCGTGGTTTCTCTGAAACACAAATGCCATCATTCTCTCCAGTTTAATAAGCAGACAGAATGGAGGAATTACATCATGCTTTGAGCTCCTACGCTCGGTTATTTATACCCATGCTGCTTCCCGTCCCACATAGTCCTATTACAGGGGGACGAGTATGTTTACTTCATGATACTTTTCTTTCAGCTATTCATAGCTCACTGTGTCCCGAACACGGGTTCCTATACCCAATTAAATTTGCAACGTGTGAGTTTCTCGGTATGGTGCAAGTGTCTCTTATAAAACATCACCTCACTCTTGGCCATACTGTGATACGACATTTGCGTTTCTACGTGGCACGCCCGTCCCTAGTGTAGCAACCGTGTCTAGCCGTAATGTTTTGTTGTAATGTCCAAAGTACAGTCCAATGGCTTACTCTATCAGCACTTCCCGTGGCCTTTACTGCCAAGCCGCGGGGAATAACACGTTAAGATACTCGCAACTCGCGCACCTAACTTTTTAGGGGTACAACACACCTCCTCTCTTTCTTCCAGTCAAAAACAGTCCCACATGGGTCCTTCCTTATCCACTTCCAGCATGAGCTTACTCTCAATATGCGGTCTCCAGGACCTCACTACAATACAATCCTGTATGTAATGTTTATACTACCTAACATAGAACTTCTGCTTCCATTTGTCCTTGCCGACTAAACACTCGTCTGGCAACTGGTGTCTCGGTTGATCTGTAGGCTGTACCCTTCTGCGATTATTGCATAAATAAAATATGCAAATACCTAGTAAAGAGACGACATGTTGGTAGATGAAAATCATCTATGTAATCATGTGTTGACGATTTTCTTGAATGGTTTGGACATGCGCTCCACAGAAATTTTCGCCTGCTGTGATTCGATAAATCTGTCTAATGAATGTGTAAGTTCAGGGTTGAGGGTTGCATTAAGGTGCTCTAAATTCTGAAAGTGTAATACACTTAATGGCCTTTCTTTTCAATGCAGTGAATTCTGCGTTAGTGTAATGACTGTCATACAAGTGAGTGTACATCTAAGACACTAACCCTTCCCAAGATGAATGCCATCGCCCGGCACTCTTCATAGAAATCACCACTTTCTGAAAATGACTAAGTGCATCATTTAATTTCGGAACTTCTCCTAATCTGTTATCCCGGACAACGTTTTCATCAATTCATCTCCCGCATTTAACCAGTTCTCATGCTACAAACAACAGGTCGTGGAAGATATATACTAGTTGTGATAAATGTGTTCTTAACTCACCGTGGTTAAACTGCGACTATGATACTCCTTCAGAACCTACCTAAAAAAGTCACTTCCCTATGCCTGCCTATATCAATCTGAAAAAAAATCTCCTAGTCTCCGATTTTCATATCTCTTATCTATTGATTTCAATGTCCACTGATGTCTCATGAGGAAGGCATCCGACTCCCTAGAGAAAAACATACCTCAAACAAACGTTTGAACGACAACTAATCATTCTGCACCGCTCCCGATGATGTACGGCAAACTCAGGACCATTCCCATGATCCAAGATGTCATACAAAGTCGCCACCTGAGGAAAGGTACCATCTATCACCCTCGTCCTCCTTCGAAAACGAGTACCTAACGAAAAATAGCAACAAGAACAGCCGTAACAAAAACCTGACAACTACCCTACAATAATAAAAAACACATGAGGCAATGTCATCAAAACAAGAAATCCACCTGGACACAACACAATGCAAAAAGTACCTGTAACACAAATATCAAATATAAATCTAACTCCAACATAATATATAAAATACACTCCTGGAAATGGAGAAAAGAACACATTGACACCGGTGTGTCAGACCCACCATACTTGCTCCGGACACTGCGAGAGGGCTGTACAAGCAATGATCACACGCACGGCACAGCGGACACACCAGGAACCGCGGTGTTGGCCGTCGAATGGCGCTAGCTGCGCAGCATTTGTGCACCGCCGCCGTCAGTGTCAGCCAATTTGCCGTGGCATACGGAGCTCCATCGCAGTCTTTAACACTGGTAGCATGCCGCGACAGCGTGGACGTGAACCGTATGTGCAGTTGACGGACTTTGAGCGAGGGCGTATAGTGGGCATGCGGGAGGCCGGGTGGACGTACCGCCGAATTGCTCAACATGTGGGGCGTGAGGTCTCCACAGTACATCGATGTTGTCGCCAGTGGTCGGCGGAAGGTGCACGTGCCCGTCGACCTGGGACCGGACTGCAGCGACGCACGGACGCACGCCAAGACCGTAGGATCCTACGCAGTGCCGTAGGGGACCGCCACTTCCCAGCAAATTAGGGACACTGTTGCTCCTGGGGTATCGGCGAGGACCATTCGCAACCGGCTCCATGAAGCTGGGCTACGGTCCCGCACACCGTTAGGCCGTCTTCCGCTCACGCCCCAACATCGTGCAGCCCGCCTCCAGTGGTGTCGCGACAGGCGTGAATGGAGGGACGAATGGAGACGTGTCGTCTTCAGCGATGAGAGTCGCTTCTGCCTTGGTGCCAATGATGGTCGTCTGCGTGTTTGGCGCCGTGCAGGTGAGCGCAACAATCAGGACTGCATACGACCGAGGCACACAGGGCCAACACCCGGCATCATGGTGTGGGGAGCGATCTCCTACACTGGCCGTACACCACTGGTGATCGTCGAGGGGACACTGAATAGTGCACGGTACATCCAAACCGTCATCGAACCCATCGTTCTACCATTCCTAGACCGGCAAGGGAACTTGCTGTTCCAACAGGACAATGCACGTCCGCATGTATCCCGTGCCACCCAACGTGCTCTAGAAGGTGTAAGTCAACTACCCTGGCCAGCAAGATCTCCGGATCTGTCCCCCATTGAGCATGTTTGGGACTGGATGAAGCGTCGTCTCACGCGGTCGGCACGTCCAGCACGAACGCTGGTCCAACTGAGGCGCCAGGTGGAAATGGCATGGCAAGCCGTTCCACAGGACTACATCCAGCATCTCTACGATCGTCTCCATGGGAGAATAGCAGCCTGCATTGCTGCGAAAGGTGGATATACACTGTACTAGTGCCGACATTGTGCATGCTCTGTTGCCTGTGTCTATGTGCCTGTGGTTCTGTCAGTGTGATCATGTGATGTATCTGACCCCAGGAATGTGTCAATAAAGTTTCCCCTTCCTGGGACAATGAATTCACGGTGTTCTTATTTCAATTTCCAGGAGTGTAATATAACAACAGTGACCTCATACCACATTCATGACTTGTGCTATAAGCTGTCCAAACGCTGAGAATCCTTCTTTCCACCAGCTGCATCTAATCGTACCGGGTCGGTCAAAGTATCCAAAGTACTCTTAAACTACTCCACCAGACTGATGTGCAGAATTGATGTTTTGGTAGGAAACGGTACCTTTCCGTTAACAGTTGAGGTCATATCCACGACTTGGCACGGCTGGTGATATTTGGTCAAGAACTTATTTGTCTTTCTCTTTGGTATATAGGGGCTAGTAATTAACATACACTGCCCTCTACGTCACTGCGGCAGCCTATCAGTGGCTCTGTTTCGTTGGCTCTGGCGTTCCAGAGCGTTTGTGTCCGTGTTTTGCACGGTTCTCGACACCTTCCATATTGTTCTCACAAAATTATTCATTGGTTCGCAATTCGCTAGTAATTTACGACCTAAAAATCAAAATGAGTGAGCGTTTTCATCACGTACACTATCTCAAATAGTGACATGAATGTTCCCATATGAACATTTGATTTGTTCGAACAAACTACATATGGAAAATGGGTATCCCAGTGGTCGTGTCTGTTATTCACGTAAAAGCTTAGCAGCTTGTCTTATGCCGACGCTCCATCCTGCTTTTAGTTTGTGGGTAGTACAGTCTCGTTCGTAACTTCCAAATATGTAACACATGGCACAGCTGGTTGCAGGCACCGAAACTAATTTCGTACCCTGGTCTATAGCTAAGGTATCAGGCACTCCAATCTTCAGCATCCAATTGTTAATAAATACTTGTGCTACACTACTGGCCTTTTGATTTGGAATTGCTATCGTTACTGGATACCGTGAGAAACATTGATGATCGTAAGCACGTACGTACTCTTTACAGGTGTTTGTTCTATGGTTAACAAATGTCTAGAACAAGCATTTAAAATGGCTTCGATGCCTCTGGTAACCGCTGCGAAGGGATTTTCTGGTGCAAAGCATTCACTCTCTGGGTTCATTGTACACAGTCTTTGATACATGTCACCACGCCACTCTTCCTGTTCCCCACCAAAACCATTCCGCAATACACCTATCAGTTGATCGTAGGTCACCATGGTCTGAAAAAACATGGTCGTGAGCCTTTTGTAACACTTTCTTTTGGAACTGTGTACAGCAAATCCGCATGCATGATAAAGTGCGGCTGTGACTTAAAAGCTGCTCTTTACTATCTGCCTGTGCTTGCTGCTATTCCAATAGACTCTTGTCCAGTGTACTCAGCATGACTACTTGGCGACTTAATGTATCTGCAATTGTGTCACTGTCTTACACCGCTTCACAGTAATTAGACTACAGTTATTTTGCTGCCCAAGTTGTAGAGTTTCTAGGACAATGCACTGTAATTTTTTTCTTATTAATCAATAGGTTACTTTAGTTTTTGCTTATTTTGATCTATCTGTCTTTTCCCATCGAAAGTATCTGCCTAAATTTATCTCGTGTCTCATTTGTGAGTCCAGCTCCGATATCGCAAGGCGAGGGTGCAGGCGGAAGTTCAACGTAGACGACGCCAGCGGTTCCTGTGTACGGGCAGCCGGGGGCCGATTAGTGCTTCGGCCGGCCAGAGCGATAATGGCGGATGGCACTGGTCGTCGCGGAGGCTGGGCGAGTTACGCTACTGCCAAGGGTAGCACGCAGAAGAGCTGATGAAGTGCCACCCTGGCACGGGAACCTGCCGCGGAACACTTATTATTAGTATATTAAGGGCATCCCTTGGCACGCCTAGCAACAACAAAACAGGGTCCACACAAGCCGTCTTCGAGAGGACTACGGAACTCGATCAGAGGTGGGACGTGTCTTGTACACAGACTGTCTGGTGTACTAACAGCTGCGAGTCTGAACACCTTCTGCCGCTTTCTTCCTCCCGACGAAGGATTCACAACAAAGTGCTACCCCTGCGTCTGCTGTGTACATGTTCCAATAAATGTCAATCTCGTGTGCCGTGAAATCAGTATTCAAGGCTTTCTTTTAGTGGAACACCACGTAATTGAGCCACCATACATTATACTTCAATAATGTGTGTTTCATTTTGACTGGAACTAACTGACATCAATAAGACAAATGTCAATTTTGCTGTGCATTGCCCTCCAGTGGCCATTCACAATTCAGTAATGTGTGTTTTTCGTTTTTGCTACGAAACCACCGATATAAAGGTCAATTTTGTTGTTTACTCGAATCATCTATATCCTCCCATTATAATAAAACACTTTTCGTCTGTTATTCGACACTTTGTTTTAGCTGTAGGTTTTCGCTTAATGTTGATTTTACTGATTTTTTCATCTGTGACACATTTACACTTCGTTCCTCTGCAATATCTTATTGCCTTGGCAATCAAATTCAGTTTTCAGTTTTAAAACAAGATTCATTTCAACATTGAGACCTGTGTCACAGTAACAAATGCTTAACTTGTAAACTGTTAAGACTTCAGTTACAAATGTTGGTTGCTTGTTTGCCCGTTTGCCTACTCGGTTGTTTGCTCATTCTTTATTCTCCTTTTCTTTCAATTTCGATCATATTTACCACTGTCGATGTTCTTTTTCTGCAAACATTTTTCAAATTTTGCGTTGGTGGCATGGTTAAAACCCGCTTGGGTGTGACCTTGCACGGCAAAACCACTGCCTGCACAATCTTTTCTCCGGGGTTTGTGTGTGATAAAGGGTCTCAACATGAGCCTCTTCAATGTTTTGCTTAAAATTTTACTTAATGTACTCTCCTCATGCAAATCAATTCTAGTCACAAACTGTAAACTTCATTAAAAAAATGAGCTGCAGAGTGTGTTTATAACGGCCACAAGATATATTAAACTTCCTGACAGATTAAAACTGTGTGCCCGACCGAGACTCGAACTCGGGACCTTTGCCTTTCGCGGGCAAGTGCTCTACCATCTGAGCTATCGAAGCACGACTCACGCCCGGTACTCACAGCTTTACTTCTGCCAGTATCTCGTCTCCTACCTTCCAAACTTTACAGAAGCTCTCCTGCTGCAGAGTGAAAATCTCATTCTGGCACAAGGTATATTATCTTTATTTCACTTCACATTTAACTAAGTTTTTATAGTTACCGGAGTCCCACAAGCATATCCAATAGGTCTATTTGCAATATGTCAGTGTAATCGTTTTTTCCTGCTTTCACCTCAGTCTGAGTATTCACAGTTAACTCTTATCTTATTTCTGTATATTTCAGCTCCAGTCAAAATTAGCGTCCTACTCTCATCGCTCATTGCTCGTTGAGTGGTATACGGAATTTTTCTTGCTAATTTTTGAACATTATGAAGAATTGCACTTAGCCACGCATGCAAGCTATAGTTGTGCTCCACCCTTGTCCAGACATCTGGACGCGTGATGTATCTCCTCAGCTCAGTCGGATTTACATCGTTGTTGATCTCACTAATAGAGCATAATTGATCACATTTCAGTAACTGAGCTAATTTCGATTTCAGCTGGCTATCTAGTTCCCAAGTGCCTTTGTTGCCTCAGCAGGTCTTAAGTACGGATTTGAGAGCCATAAGTTCGCAGATCGTGTCTCACAGTAATGTATCCTGTACAGTTTTCTTAGCTATTCTGAATTTTACCACTTTTTTATGCAGAATTATTGTTCGTGACGACAACGTGTTCGTGAATGGTTAGTAATTCTCGGGGTAAAAAATCTAAATTACTCTCAGAAATTCTTCTGCAGTGCAACTATTAACAGTTCATTCTTACTGAGGAATTCTTGTTAACTTGCTTCATGCACTCAAGCCAAGGGACAACCGTTTTGCCAATCACTTGCACACGTGAAGTTTTTCTTTATTTTTATATTTGTGCTGAATCTCTATTACATGTTTATATGCACGTGAATGTCGCTATTTAAAAATTCCTCTAATCCTTCCATAATTAATATTAAATGATAAATCGTGCTGTGGTCTCCAATACGCATCTGTAAATGTAATTTTGTAACTCAGCCGAGAGCGTTATGAAGAATAGCATCAGTCACCCATTTACTAGTTGTTTAGTTTATTAGTTTGTTCAGTTCTGTCTTCAGTAAACGTGATATCTTTACCAGAGCACATGCTTACGTATTCTCTCTCAAACTTCCATTTCTACGTCCTACTGCTATCCCTTGTACAACAGATAAATATGGCCAAGTTATTTATTTAATATTTCTTCAACTATCATAAATGTGCAGATCCAGAAATACAGTTTATTTAAACTTCAAATGTTTTTCTTTAATGTATATTCAGATACCATCATCCCACCTTCCATGTTAATAGTTATCTCATTTTTATGAACACTTTCAGCACGAGCATCGATCCCCAACCAGTTCCACCACGTAAAGGTACCCTTAAAAATCACGTCTGATCGCGACAGTCTTGCGGAATCTCTGACGGTTTGCCATGCCAGATCCTTAAACAAGCACGTGACGAGGTAGTTGCAGATTGACAGGGAAGGCGGAAACTGAAGCTGAGGGCGCGAGGACGGCCTACCGTCCTTCAGCCCTGACATATTAAACTTTGTCTCGGAGAGTGGAGACCTGATCAGTACGAGGTAGGTATTTTGGTCAAAACACCGTTCTTGTACAGACTAGGTCCACATCCACCGAGACAGAATTTAATGTGTCAGGGCTGAACCTCAAGTTTAACTGAACACCCTCACTTTGCTTTTTAATTTGTATAACTCGCAACCTGGAATATTTTCACTTGACGAGATTGCGTACCAAGGGCCCACAGGTTTGAGCATCTGAATCAGCTTGCACGGACAAGCGAAATGAGGGACCAACTTAAAAAATGTGGTTACCTCACACCGACAATAGCCGCAAAAATATGGAATAGAAACGTGAACCCCGAATCTCTCTCTCTCTCTGCACCCATGGCGGTCCTCATTATAGAGTTGTGCCAGCCCCCAGCGTGGAAGCCTGATGTTCTTTCGGGCTATATTCCATTTTTGTTTTATGTCATCGGGGGTGACTTTGTCCTGCGATAGATCGTTCACAGACCGTAAATTAGCCAGTGGAGAATTCAGAGCGTAACTCCAAATTTAGGAGACGGGTGTTGCCTTAAGTGTATCGCGATGACCCGAAACAAAGGCTAAGTTCTACCTCGGAATAGGCAAATCTCACTAGTGCTGTGATTCAGTGTGAAACATCCTCAGGACAGATTTCAAATTGCGGCTCATCCTTGCGGCAAACGAACGCAGAGTGTAGTATGGCAGGGTGGTGAAATGTTGGATCACTTTCTTGAAACAGAAACACTTAAATTGCCTGGAGAAAACGGCTCGGCGTTGTCGCTAACCACTGGCCGACGGAGGGCCGAAGGTAGACAATATCCTAGAGTAGACAAATAGCGAATGGTGAAGGCCGTAGTCATTCCACTGCACGGTAACAACCATACAAACCTAGTAATGGAGTCCACCGCTACAAAAGCATAACGGTTCCCATCCCTTTGGCGTGGGAATTATCCGACATAGTCAATGAACCTTTTCTCCACGGGATCCATTTCTCACGTGGACTGAAGTAAGCCTAGTGTGAAATTGGGATCGTGGTTGACTTATTTGAAATCTTCACACTTCCCCACTAATTTACGCACATGTTTACGCACTGTGGGCCAATCAGGCACTGTTTAATTCTCATAATGGTTTTACTCACTTCCAAATTTCCGCCAATAAGGGAGTTGTGAAAATACATACAAATCGCCATTACTGGTACCTCAGGTAAACAGAACTCAAAGGGTTTGTCGCTCTTCATCTGATGACATACAATTCCTACCTCAATTCATAACGTGGCACCTCTTCCCCAGTACAAAGGTTTTGTTTCATCTTCTGGATCCACTGTTCCTGGTTCTGTTTCTCCATCAAATTCCCAAAGAGCTCATGTTACCTCAGCAAACACAACTGAAACCCATTTATAGTCTAGTAAATCCTGTCATGGCTGTTATTCTATTTCGTGTTGCTGGAACAAAATGCCGATGCTCCAAGTAAAATTTAAATGTTTGCAAATCAAACATGATCCAAGAGGGCCTCCCACTCACACAGAGTACTTCAGTTCCGCTTTCGACATGGCTCTGGAAGCCTATGCTTCACGACGACGCTCGCCATCGTGCTCCTGTGAAATGACAGAAACAACCCCAGAATTAGAAGCATACGTTTAGATAATAAAGGTTCGTTCAAAATCCTAGAGATCCAAAAGAGGCGGAATACTCAGAAATACTTTAATCGCATCAAAGGCCGCTTGCTGCGTTTCCCCATCTGGAAACTCACCCCTTTCTTCCTCAAGCCATTTACTGTGGCTGACAGTTGGACGAAAATCGGAAAAAAATTCTAAAAAATATGAGATGTTGGTAAAGCGATCTACTCCCATCTTTTCTGAAGATCTCGATTCCTTTCCTGGTCTATTTTAACACCATCGACGGAGGCCAAATGTTCTAAAAGGGGATCTCCCGTAGATCCAGATTTACCATAGATGGTTTAATGTGAAACCCATTTCCTGCAGGCAAATGAGGCCCTAGCTGTAGAGTAAAGGTGGCAGTATATAACACCACTTCGTCCAAGTAACTGTAGACCGATAAATTTCAGGCCATCCAAAGCGAGTCTAAGAGACGTGATAACACTGCCGCTCCGGTAGATAACCTGAAATGAACACCACTGAATTGGTACAGCTTCCAAACGGCTTTACATCCTGTGGCATATTTACAGTCTTCAGTGAGAGTAACCTGCAGGTAGGCCTTGTTCAGATCCAAGACATTAAAATAGTAAGCACCTCCAAACGAGGTAGAACAGTTACGCAAGTCCGGTAGTTGTACAGACTTTAAGATGACCTTTGGTTAAGAATTCTATAGTCCACCACTGGTCGATAACTACCCGCTTGCTCCTTTGGTACCTGAAACGTGGGCGACGCATACGGAGCAGTATCATGGCGTCGCGAAGCATCTCAGTGCGGTAGCGTTCTCGCTTCCCACGCCCGGGTTCCCGGGTTCGATTCCCGGCGGGGTCGGGGATTTTCTCTGCCACGTGATGACTGGGTGTTGTGTGATGTCCTTAGGTTAGTTAGGTTTAAGTAGTTCTAAGTTCTAGGGGACTGATGACCATAGATGTTAAGTTCCATAGTGCTCAGAGCCATTTTTTTAAGCATCTCATCAATCAGTTTTCGCAAAATTTTCGTATTGGATGGCGACAGCCGATATTGAGGTTGGCAAACCAGAATATCGTCCATCAAACCTATCTTATACTGAATCCTATTTGTAAGTCCGAGTTTATTAGTCAACACGTCAGGAAACCGCCCGAGTACTTCTAATCGGGCATTAACTTTGCAATCCACCAAAAGACCGACCTGAAACTATTATCCACCGCGACACAATTAACACATTGGTCAGGTTCTCAAGGACACAACTTATAATACCTACCGCGACAGAATTTGGATGAAAGCATCGTATCTGCATAATTCAGAATTATTCGTCTTCACTACATGAAATTTCACCGCAACAACAAATTAACTCTTAATGTTTCAGATAATATTAACTTCACCGGTGACGAAAAGTCCCGTACACATTCCTTACCTGCAAACAACCCCCCTAGCTCCATCACCTGGCCGCGCGGGATTAGCCGAGCGGTCTCAGGCGCTGCAGTCATGGACTGTGCGGCTGGTCCCGGTGGAAGTTCGAGTCCTCCCTCGGGCATGGGTGTGTGTGTTTATCCTTAGGATAATTTAGGTTAAGTAGTGTGTAAGCTTAGGGACTGATAACCTTAGCAGTTAAGTCCCATAGGATTTCACACACACATTTTCCATCACCTGTTTGTTTTCAGTTCGACATCTCTGTAAGGTATTTGGCAAGGGGGTGAACTTAGAATTACACGCCATTCCCAGTACCAGTTATCATCTATAAGACAAATTTTTCTTCCAGAGTTTTTTACGGTGTAGATGGGTTCATGTTTGAAATATACCTCTTGGATCGTGAAGTACCCCCAGAGCTTCCAAGTCTTTGGCGACACCTGTTCTGACGCCCACAACGCTGTATGGGACACTGACGCACAAATTGGCCGCTATCATCACACCGAAAATAATATTTCATGGACTCGTCTGCCTGTCCCTTTCACCCTGAACATTTCCAGTATGTTTCCCTGTTGTTGATTTTTCAAAATTGCTTCTCGTATCGGCGAATGTATGCTCTCGATTTTGAAGACCAGTTCATATAACTTGGAAAAAGTGGTAAACCTCTGCAAAACACAAAATCATTTTTGACTTGCCTTCTCGACGGTTTCCCCACTCAGTCACTGACAATATCAACGTAGCGACCGAAATTCTAATCTCCTCAATATAATGTTGAAGAGTTCCGCCTAGAAAGTACTTATACAGCAGTTCGCCCCTAACTCGCGACCATTAACTTTCTCACACAATCTATCTCTCTAAGTCATCTGGCATTCACTGAACCTCTAGTACCTCAGCCAGACCCTTACGCAACAAACCTCGGGTCTAGTGAAGCAGGGGATAGAACCCGTCGGCTTTGACCAATGACGTCATACATTACTCATAGATAATAATGTCTTCACTTTCAGCCATAGATAATAAAACAGTTCTGTGTTCCGGATTAGCGCTATCACTGTACATTAAAAAACATGAATGTGATTTGAAAACAGATCGCTACATATTGCTCAAAATATTCTTCGTGTGTATTTATTTAAATAATTGGTTGTTTGCAATTCATTCCGTACTTAATTTCATTCTTAGTGACATTGAGGCAATTTGAACTATTAGTTTCTTATTTTAGGACAATTTTTAGTATCTCATTTTCGTTTATAGGTATGGATTTATCTGTTCTGCTGAACCTGGATGATTTGAGAGAGGACATGTTGGCCCGATTTGTTTATTACAAATGTGTGGTCTCGTTGGTGAGTCTGTTCGATGCTGTGAGTGCGGTGAACATATGTGCCTCACAAGTGTATCTCGTCGCCGTACTCACGACTTAGTCGTATTGCGATGCAGCAAAGATCAGTTGTGGCGGTCCATTAGACGAGGGACGTGGTTCGAAAACTCAAAGCTCGCCTTGAGAGACATTATGAAAATCACGTACTGTTGGTGTTTGAGATATCCTGTGTGATTGTATGTCCATGAATGTCGTGTGAGCAAGCGTACAGTTGTGGATCAGTAGTTTTTTTGTAGGGAAGTTTGTGGGGAATACATGCAATATAGGGGGCCGTGAGGGAGGGGGGAGGGCGACTGTTATGGTCTAAATTGACGCGTCGCATTTTGGCAAAAGGAAGCAACAGAGGGGAAACTCCCGTGGGATTATGGGTTTGGGGGGCTGTAGTTTCAGGTCAAGAGTGTGACGTTCTAGTGTTTAAAGTAGTACCCAAGCGAATGAAGAAAGTTCTGGTCAGTTTAGTTGAAAATCACGTTGCAGAGGGTTCCATTGTAATTTCAGATCGTTTTTCTTCATATAGGGATTTGGGGGAAAGGGGTTATCAGCATCTCGTAGTTAGTCACAATATTGAGTTCAGATCATTATCCACAGGGGCTTGCACGAATAGTATAGTGGGTTATCGGTCAGCTGTGACATCTCTTGTAGGGAAGGGGAAACGCCGGATTTCCACACTTCAAGTCACGTAGACAAATATTAATGTAGGCGTAGTATTCCCCAAACATATTCCCCCTTTAAATGTTTTGTTAAACGGGTTGGTCAGATGTACCGTCCGAAATATGTTAGCTAATTTGACGCTAGGACGGGGAGTGGAGGGGGGTGAACGTGTGTGACTGTACGTGTAGGTATGTGTGTGTGTGTGTGTGTGTGTGTGTGTGTGTGTGTGTGTGTGTGTGTGTGTGTGTGAGTGAGTGAATGTTATTGTAATGTTTTGTTTGTTGTGTATGTGGGTATGTGATTTTTGTTGATGTCTTTCTAGTCGAGCTTCGTTTCTCATTAAGAAGTTCCCGTGTGGTATGTACAGTTTTCCATTTTTTTTCTTTTACTGCATTTGCCTATTTTGACGTATTTCATTGTTGTATTACATCATTACGTATGAGTTCCAGTACTCTAGTACATAATAGAAATTTCGCAGCTGTCGTTCTTCTTTCGTTTCCCAGCACTAATATCAGTACGATTTCTTCGAATCTGTACTAGCAATATTAAATGCGAAACGCCCAACACAATTAAAATTTGTATCCCGTCCTTCAGTTGACCTTTACACTGACACTACCTATTCGGAAAGAACGACATATGTAACATTGATGAGATTTACCTATGTATGTCAACTGGAGAGCAGGATACAAACGTTGTGTATAGCTATATAGCTCAACTAAAGCATGGGATACTATTGTCACTGCTGTAATCAAAATTATAACATTCAGTCGATACTATTAGCATCGAATGCGAAAGAAAAAGCTATACCTCATACTTAAGTATGGGATACAAATTGTATATGTGTCAATACAGTTCGAATGAGGTTCGAGATACAACACATATATATGTGACGAGAGGTATTCCGTACTACCAATATTTCCATCCATTTTTTTCTCCTTCATTTTCCACAGAAATAACACGATACAAAAACGCGATATCCTTAAGGTGAAAATACTACTTGCCTTGATAAATGTCAACTATATTTTTCGTCTCTCCTCTTTCTTTATTTCTGAACAGTCTCGTCAGCTCTTTCATGTGTGTAATAAATGCTCTCTGGCCAATTCTGACGTCATTGGTCAAAGCCGACGGGTTGTCACTAGACTCCAAACTCCTCATCACCAGATACGTTAACTGAAGGATCACCTGATGTGGAACGTTAATGCATTCGCAAGTCCATCAAAACGTTCCAGTAACCACAAAACTTCTACCATTTGTGGTAAATCAGCTACCGCCTTTCATCCCTGACATTACTGGCCATTAAAATTACTACAAAACGAAGAGGACGTGCTACAGACGCGAAATTTAACCGACAGAAAGAAGATGCTGTGATATGCAAACGATTCGCTTTTCACAGCATTCACACTAGTTTGGCGCCGGTGACGACACCTACAACGTGCTGACATGAGGAAGATTTCAAACCGATTTGTCATACACAAACAGCAGTTGACCGGCGTTGCCTGGTGAAACGTTGTTGTGATGCCTCGTGTAAGGAGGAGAAATGCGTACCATCACCTTTCCGACTTTGATAAAGATCGGATTGTAGCCTATCGCGATTGCGGTTTATCGATCGCGAAAATGCTACTCGCGTTGATCGAGATCCAATGACTGTTAGCAGAATATGGAATCGGTGGGTTCAGGAGGGTAATACAGAACGCCGTGCTGGATCCCAACAGCCTCGTATCACTAGCAGTCGAGATGACAGGCATCTTATCCGCATGGCTGTAACGGATCGTGCAGCCATATCTCGATCCCTGAGTTAACAGATGGGGACGTTTGCAAGATAACAGCCATCTGCACCAACAGTTCGACGACGTTTGCAGCAGCATGGACTATCAGCTCGGAGACCATGGCTGCGGTTACCCTTGACGCTGCCTCACAGACAGGAGCGCCTGCGATGGTGTACTCAACGACGAACTTGGTTGCACGAATTGAAAACGTCATTTTTTCGGTTGAATTCAGGTGCTGTTTACATCATCATGATGGTCGCATACGTGTTTGGCGACATCGCTGTGAACGCACATTGGAAGCGTGTATTCGTCATCGCCATACTGGCGTATCACCCGCCGTGATGGTATGGGGTGCCATTAGTTACACGTCTCGGTCACCTCTTGTTCGCATTGACGGCACTTTGAACAGTGGACGTTACATTTCAGATGTGTTACGCCCCTTGGCTCTACCCTTTATTCGATCGCTGCGAAACCCTACATTTCAGCAGGATAATGCACGACCGCAAGTTGCAGGTCCAGTACGGACCTTTCTGGATACAGAAAATGTTCGACTGCTGCCCTGGCCAGCACATTCTCCATATCTCTCACCAATTGAAAACGTCTGGTCAATGATGGCCCAGCAACTGGCTCGTCACAATACGCCAGTCACTACTCTTGATGAACTTTGGTATCGTGTTGAAGCTGCATGGGTAGCTGTACCTGTACACGCTATCCAAGCTCTCTTTGACTCAATACCCAGGCGTATCAAGGCCGTCATTACGGCCAGAGGTGGTTGTTCTGGGTACTGATTTCTCAGGATCTATGCACCCAAATTGCGTGAAAATGTAATCCCATGTCAGTTCTAGTGTAATATATTTGCCCAATAAGTTCCCGTTTAGCTTCTTGGTGTAGCAATTTTTATGGCCAGTAGTGTATTAAACTCTGTCTCGGAGGTTGGGGACCTGTTCTGTACGAGGACGTCGTTTTGGCCAATTTTGGGGTGATAGTAATATCCATAAATTTGACTAAGCCAAGTATGATGAAACCTTCGGTGCCCTCCACCATTAATTCATGAAGAATTTCGGTGAGCTTGTTATTGTAAACTGCGTGGTTGTCGCCTTATCATCGTGGTACTCCAGCCAGTTTCCCCTCAACTGTACTGCCGTATTTGTTGCCTGTAGCTGTTCATTCCAAAATAACTGAAGCTTATTTCATTGGTGAAGCTTTTTTGTAATAGGAGCAGCATTTTTCATTGCAATTATAATGGACAACTACGGGTGAAAAAATTCTGGAGAATGAAATTTTTTCATGTCTGTTACTTAAAAGCAGTGAGGTTTGTTTTAATAAGAGCAACCCTCTTCCCTGAAATAGTTTTGGGCAAGCATTACTACAACTCTCTGGGCATTTAAAGTTTCTCTGGTCTGCCACCAAAAATAGGGAAATTTACTTTTATAGGAGCTATTATTTTCAGAGCAGTTATTACGGACTATCATTTAGTAAAATAATTTTGGATTATTGAAAACTGGTCCTATCGCCTTTTACTTTACAGTTATTTAGGATTGTATAGCCCATTGCCATTCTGAGTTGCGTCTACAGATAGTTTGCTTATTATCATGTATAGTCTAGTCATTGGGAGATGTTTTCACCAATCTGTGCCGGTGTTTCCAGTTGTTATGTACCAGAATGTGTCCTTCCTTTGCCCGTGGATTGCAGTTCTGCACCACCGATCCTGTCTCTTGGATTATCACCGCCTGAGCGGGATCTGAATTGAATTCATATAACTTCACTTTATTCCAAACTTACGTTAATAAAGGGCGTAACGCATTCGTTGTGTGTTTACTACCAGTTTGCGATGAATTTTAATGACATTTTTTAAATTGTATATCCGAAGTCAATTTAAGGTATTTTGAAATCTACAAAAAAAGGGAATTTTCGGTCATTGCCGAAATTTTATAACCAAAAGACAGGTTCAGGTAATACGGAAAATTTTTTCTTGTTAAGAGTTTGGTAAAACTTTAGAAAAAATAGAAGTGAAATAATTTGTGTTAATGTTCAGTTGCATAAAGCAGCGTTGGTACTACTAGTTTGCGGTGAATTTTAATGGCATTATTTAAATTTTATATCCAAAGTCAGTCTAACGAATTTGGAAGCCCTTAAAAAAGTGGAATTTTCGGTCATTGCCGAAGTTTTATAACAAAAGGCGGTTTAACGTAATATGGAAAATTTTTCTTGTAAAGAACTTGGTAAAATTTTGGTTTTTTTAGAAAAAATAGGGCAAATGAAATTCTGTTAATGTTCTATTGAATAAAATAGCGTTGGTGTTGTCAACGGCGAATGCTCTTCGTTGTTGTCTGGTCCAGTCGTAAGATGCCACAGCGTATTAGGCTGGTTGAAGCGTCTGCAAGACATCGTAATATCCATGCTGTGCAAACAGTAAAGTTGTGCAGTTGAGAATAATGATAAGTCCGGTGGTCTCGGGATACTTATAAAATATTAATATTTTTGTCAGTACATACTTCGCTAATACTTTTTGTGTGTTTATTAATTCAGCCAGTTAGACTAATTAAATTTCGCCACTTAGTGCAGTGCTGTTACTTATGTGGCTGTAGGACCATTTCTGTGTACGTCAACTCTTCTAGTGTTCAGTATATGGCATGTGTGAATATTATCCTTCCTAAATGTTCAGTAGGCCGCTAATGAGTGCACCACTTTCGGCATTCCGAGTTACTACGTGTAATGGATTCATTTTTGCCTTTCCGATAAATGAATGTGAATGGACAGAATTAAGTGTGTGTGTCACTAGTCTTGAGTAACACTGGAACTTCCGCTCGACACTTCCAAATCAGAAACTACATTTACTAATGATTGATTAAAAAATGTGACTCTTTAACCCCTAGGCACCCTGTAATATCAGAAACTATCATTAGTTACTTGTATGGAATATTAATTTTATTGACGTGTAGAATCAAATCACTGAAGTTCAGAGGAGAGCAATGGAGTTTTAAGCGAATCGTTGCCGGGATTTAGTTCCTCGCACGCTTCAATCGATGTTCAGTTTGATCGTCCTCCGTTTTCACTTCTCTTCTGTCGTAGTCGTTCGAACAAATGACACACTTTCACTCACAATTTTGTTATAATGTTATATGGCTATTTAATTTCCGTTATGTCAGGAAGAAAGGCATTTATGTAAAAATACAACTGCACTGAGCATCAATGCAGACAGTTTAATGGACTTGATGTATAATTTGTTTGACAGTTGGTCGTGAACCAAATGAACTCACTATTATTTGTCATTTGCATGATGAAGAAGAAAATCCTATGTACTGATGGTTATGGCAGTCTGTGTATAATATTGCTGTGGCAGATGGACACCTAAAAAGATAACATTCTCAAATATTTGTCTAAATGCAGTCACACATGTAAAGAGAGAGAAATAATCGTACACCTTTGATAGAAATTATTAATTTTATTTAATATTTGTTTAAATGGAGTTCAGTGACATTTAGCTTAATTAACATTATTTTTCAAGGGTAGTTTAAAGGTCAGAGGTCGAAGATATTTTATTAATTCATTTAATAATTCATTCTCTTTAAATATCTGTGAGTAGGTGTCCCCATTCACTTTTCAGACAAACAAGAGATTTAGTCCTGATTATCTCTGCCCGAACCACCAGCACTGTCTCTGATGACGAGGCACCAATTGGATGTCCTTCTGAGCCACTGTACTTGGTTCCACATTAATATATTCATTGGCTAGTGAGCCGGTATACCCGTCCACTTTGCACACAGGCAAGAGTCCCAGCCCTGACATTCTCCATCCAGCACCACTATCACCTTCTCCAATAATGAGGCATTTATGATATGCCCTCCTCATACACTGTTCTAAGTTCCTCATCAATATGTTCACTGGCTAGTAGAAAAGCTGTTGTCACCGCCCAATTTGCAGTCACCCAAGAGTCTTAGCCGTGACATTCTCTGGCCAGTATCTCCAACACGTCCCCAACATTGAGGCATTTTTGGGATATCCACTGTAATCAGTTCCTCATGAACATGTCTATTGGTTAGTGAGTCATTATCCCTGTCCACTTCGTACACGCACAACAGATTTGCACTGATGTTTTTCACCCAGCACCTCCAACACCCTCTCTGACGAGGAGTAACTGGTGGGATGTCCTCGTCATGAATACGTTTAGTGGGTAGCGAGGCGGTGTGCCCGACCACCGTGAGGACTCACGACGGTCTTCGCCCAGCACCTCCGACACCCTCTCCGGCGGCGAGGGATCGGCGGGATGTCCTCGTCACACTCCACCACAGGTGGCTCGTGGATCTCAGCAGTCGTCACAATCATCCAGCCATCGTTCACCTGCACACAAAAGCAACTTTTCCCTTTAAAATACATAAGACTTTCTTTATGCCACAACAATAGCAATAATTCTATAAGATGACTGGTATGGACAAAGCGTGTATTAAGAGAGAACAGCTTTCTATTTTTGTGTGTAATCGAAAGAAAGGGAAGAGTTTTCATACATAATCATTAACGGTGACAAGGGTCATATTTGTTATCTCCCAGGATGAAAAAAATTGAGCCACTTTATAATGGTCTCAGAAAAGGGTATGTTGTATGTAATCAACTCATCACTTAGTAGCGAGTTATCAGTGAAGTTGTGTCTTTAGTGCCGCCTTACCTTCCCGATGACTTTGCCGCAGGCTACATCGATAGCAGCAGGCGGTGGCCGGGACTTCTCCGCCTGCGCTGCCAGCAGAACCAACTCGTCCACGTCTGAGCGCAGCCGCCAACGCGCGGCGCTCATCCTCTGTGGGAGATTTGTTTCCACCGTCAAAATTCATTCATTTGTTGATTTTCAGTTTTATTTCTCTCACTTTTATCTAACGTCTAATATTTTGTGGGTATTTACTCGCAGCATTAATTAAATTAATGTCATATTAGAGAATAATTAGTTTCACAAGCTAAAACGATGTGGTCCCATCTCTCTACATCGTAACTAAAACGTGGGTCGCCACGTTTAAGTCGTTGAACGTGGCCCCTACTGAAACCCTACTGCGACGGTGAGACACAGTTAGAAAGTCTCTCATAAATGGTCTCTAGCAAATCTAACTAGTTTCAGAACATCTCGCATCTGACACCAGAACCAAGAAGTAGTAGTGCAAATAGTCATTAAACTACCTCCAACTGGTATGTAACACCTCACACCCATAACGTTCTCCGTAACAAAAACAGAATAAGCTAATGGATCCACTCACTGCTTTGGGACCTCTAAATACCGAGCACGTGTACGCCCATTCGGTTGTAACAGTGAAAACCAGCAAGTGGCGAAGCCGGTCATAAAATCATCGCCTAGTCAGTTTGTCCAAATATCAGCCGACAAATCGTCATTGCGCATAAGTGAGACCTGATAAAATTTCAACATTAATTTCATCAGACTTTTGAGGGATCGTTCAGTAGTGATTAAACGCTGTATTAGCAGGTGTTACGTGTATTGTAAACTATGATGCTGCCAATTTTGGAACCAACATCAACCAGTTTTAGGAACATTTCTCCACATTCTTTAAATTCTTGTGTAGCTGTCGTGATATTCGAAAATTCATTATAACACTAAAAGTCAGAAAGTTAAGTTACTTCTGACTGTTAATGTTCTGCGTAACCTTCCTTTTCATTTATGGTACATTCTTCCTGTACAAAGCACGGTTTTGATCGGGCCAGTGGCTACAGAGGTCCTATTAAAAGGATGTATTCGTATAGCCAGCCGATCGACCTTTCCTTTTAATAGTGTTACAAGGACATTGATACGAAGACACAAAAAAAAGTTGTTTACTCTATCATGGCTTATTTATAACTTTAAGTAACTAAGATCCACTAAATCGAGAAGGCCTCTCAGTAACCTGTGATGTAAATTAAGGTTAATTATCTTAGTAAACATGGGTGCACCTAAGAGTTGTTGTTGTTCGGTGTTCCTCACCTCTGGCTTTCCAATTAAATCGACGTCTATCAGGTCTTCGTAAAAGTCTTCCTCTGCCTCCCGCCGAGATCGGAGGCAGAACGCGCCCAAAAGCCTTCGGAACATCTGTGAAGAAAAAAACAAATATCACGTCAAGTATTGACCAGACAGAATTACAGCGTGTCCATTGTGGACTGCTGAATAGTCAGCAAGATTGGAATGGGAACAGGGCAGGTGTCTTACGAAGATTTCTTACTAATGATTATACAAAAGTGTAGACGATACCACCATAAACGTCGAAATCTCTGATACTGTAGGACTTTTAAGAAATTAAAATATCAGTTCCCGATTAATTTGCAAACTCTGATCAAAGTAGCGGTTTTCGGTAGTACAATGATATATGTAGGTTCAGCGTATTCTGAGAATCAAATCGATGATCAACCTCCGTCTGATTGGGGGACTTACAACGCCGATTAAAAGTGGCAAACAGCTTTCGAACAAGTGTTATGATACGTAATGTAAAGACTGAGGGGTTTCACTGTGCATTTCGGAAGGATGTACGAACAGTAGACATGATATCATGGGACATAACACAGAGTTATAGGTTACCCAAGTGATACGTTTTTCTTTTTGTTTTCCATTTCTTTCTCTGTTCTTCACGTCAACTGATCCCACAGGAACAAACTACGGTTCACACTAGTGCGTGTTGCCCCACGTATTTGTGCCCTGTATACAAATTCCCACAAATTCTTTGTGGTACCGTTTTAAAGCCACTTCGACTTATAAGTGGGCTACCAGCAATTTGCCCATAAATGGCGCCCAAATAATACGAGATACTTGTGGCAAATGGCCAAATGTCCATCAACCCGTTCCCTTCTTCTTAATGAATTACGGGGGGCGCCTTAGCGGGTACCTTGTATTATGGATGAGAAGGAATAGTTGAGTGAGGGAGCAGTGAGTTATTTGCGCTTAACATGGCTGTAGATGAGTTCTAATGATAGTTCACCCAAGTCCACTGTTCTTTTTTTTTAATTGCTCTAAAGCCATTTCCTCATGAGAAAGATCGAACACCTCACCTGAAAAAGAAATGTCCACTTGCTGCTACTTCGTTGTCCAGTTCTGTCGCTGACGAGATTGTATACCCTGTTTCCCTTTCTGTTGTCCAATATTTAAACATGTAGACTTGAGTTCCAACAAACTCTAAAAATTCTCTTAACCAGATGGTAAGTGTCCGAACTGTAACTGTTGCATGCGCATTAGTAGCTGAGTTGCTTAACTTTCGTTCCCTTCTGAAGCTAGCAAAACCACTGTTCTTGTCATTTGGAGATGTAGTAGGAGACAGAGCAATAATATTAACGTCTCATACAGTCATTGGATCACTTGGGACGGAATGAGAAATTGACGTTTAGTAGCAAGTGTCTTTCGATTACCCCATCTACACTGAGGCCTGGTTAAATTACTTTCACGTGAAATGCCACAAAGAGCATGCGTTAATCACATTGGCAGCGAGGTAGAACTCATCATGTTTTCCTTGAACCGCTTCTAAGCGTATCTCGTTTGTAACTGTTTGTGTCCTACGGAGCTTCCATTGAATGATACGTGATTCACACCTAAGGCTACGAATAAGCTCTCAAACGGGAGCAACTCTCAGGCTCATAGGAACGCACGCGCAAGTGCAACCAAAAATGCGGTGCTGATGTCCACCACACTCGCGATAGTGCTTAAACGACGAGCACGACAAGAAAAGAAGAAAGTGGGAAGAGAGAGAGAGTAAATGATCCACCTCCATTTCCTACAAACAGAAGATTAGCTACCTCTATTGGGAAAGACGCTGCCAGAGCACAACTTCATGTCATGCACTAGACCTTTACCTAGCGCTTGTACTGACTTATAGAACACAGTACTATATACTGCGCATTGAATATTCCACAGAAAATACATTAGCATCCAATATATCCCAAGGAAGTGCAGTATAACATCTAATGTTCTCAGTGTACATACATTGTTTATAGCGAGAAATATCTAGGGGAATGCAATAAATTGGTTGACGCCGAAATTGAACCCGAAATATACGACATGTCTCTGTTGTCATCTTACGAATATTTTTAAATCGACTGAAAAATTTGTCACATTCACAAGAGAAAGAAGCAAAACTACTTATTTAAATAAAACTCAACTTTTAATATATCACATTATTAAATGGGATTAAAAAGTGTAGTATAATTTCTCACTGTCCCATACATAGTCTTATCCTCATACAGATATTGTTGAAAACTTGTGATTGTGATTTTTTTAGTATCCATGGCAGTGCTTGTAAGATTGAAAACGGAAAACATGGAACACATGAAATACAACTTTACGTTAGTCAGCAGGTGAATTATTCATGCATCAATTACGTATTGCGTGTGCCCCACGTTTTTCGTTTTAAATGTTTCAAGTATTTACATAGACATTAAAAATACACAGTCACAAATTTCCAAGACTCTCTATATGGTGTTCGAATCTGTATGAAACTATAAAAAATCATTTTATACCTTTTAGTCAGATTTAAAAACGTGGTATGCTGAAAACTGTTTTTCTTTCTTTTAATAGTTATTTTCTGTTTCCTACTCTTCCATGCGTGAAATTTTGTCAATCGATCTCAAACATTTTGATGGGGTTACAACGGAGTCATGTGGTATATATCAGAATTATTTTAGTTTCTCTTCACTTGGCTCGACCGATTTGTTGCTTTCTCCTACGTATATCTCACGGTACGACCGTGAAGGAAAAAATAGAGATATCTGACCTCACACGGAGGCTTTCCAGCAACCGTTCCTCCCGAGGACCATTCGCGACGAGATCAGGAATAGCGAGACATGGCAGTGGTACATAAAGTACACTCCGCCACACAACAGACAAGATAGTTAGTTAATACTGCATTGTCGGATATCTCTGAGCTATGCTGGAAGATTCAAGACTCTAGCCCATCGTTAAGTTACTTTTGGATCATCACGAAATCTGTACCGAAGAGACAGACAGACAAGGAAACGACCTAACAGGAACTTGCTGGAAAGTGGCGCTTTTCTGGCGATGTGATGCAAGAGAAAAATCAAAAAATCCTAATGAACCATGAGTGAAGCACAAGTAAACATTCAGATAAACAGCAAGTTGATGAACACGTCTAAAGTCAAGCATAGGAGTCTGAAACTGCCAAAGGTAAGGTTACTATGCGTTGGTGGCATATTGGAGCCCAGATGTGTGCCTGCGGGAGACGTGGCTCTTATTAGCTAATTAAATATGTTGCTGTGTTGCAGTCCCTGGGAAGAAAATGTGTCACCGAGAACGAAGTTTCCTTTCTGCAACGAAATGTTTGTAAATGTATGAGATAGATAGATAGATAGAGAGAGAGAGAGAGAGAGGAAGGGAGGGAGGGAGAGAAAGAGACAGACTGAAGCCTTGAACTGTGCTGAGAGACGTGGTAGGTGGCTCAAATTGTTGCAGAGGTGTCCCCGAAAGCTACAGCTAAGAGTACTAAGTCAGCGCTTGACACACGAGTTCTCTGTGAACTGTATTGCAGATAACAGCCCATACAGATTGCAATAAACGATACGGAAACATACTTCCGCCATCTTTCCCTGCTAAGGTCTGTTTTCTTGTGCACTGAATGAACTTGTAATTCATTCTTAATGTCTACTTTCGTGAAGTAATATTCTATGGCGCACGCTATAACATTACTGACAAATCTTATTCCTGCAGCTTTTATCACGCTCGTATTCTTTGGTGTGGGAAATCAGGCTTAAGATCCATCGAGCGCAGAAAGTACTGCGATAACTCTGTCAACTCCATCTGTCTCTCTTCCGTCTTTTGTTTTTGTCGCGTATTTCTAATTGTTCCACAGACTACGTTATATTTTAGCATGCTATTATCAATTTCGTTGTCAACATCACGTCATCTGATCATCTGCATACAGCAGAGAATTAAAAACTTTCTCTGTGTTCATCTTTATGTCGTAGGTGATACTGTGTTTCGGAGCACTGGCTAGGTCACCAGCGTAGAAGTTTAAAGGTGCTGGACAGAGGCTATATACTTTTCTATCTATCTTATTCCTACTTATTTATGCAAGTTCTTCAGTTATTGATTATAATTTTTGGCTCTTTGTAAGAGCTTCAACAGAGCTAATTTGATACAATGGGAGGGCTTGCATAATCTGACACAGTACACGTCTACTGCCTTTGTCAAAAACTTTTTTCTAATCTACAAACATTATTGCATCCCTAAACCGTGTATTATCCTAAAGTACACTGCCATTGCAGGATCGTTCTATTTTAAAGCAAAAAAGCGCATGGATGAAGAGTCACTGTTGAATAAATTATTAAATAACTACTGGTGAACCTTCCCTGTTGTAGGTCGCGGCCCAGGAAACTCTTTTGATCCTGCTGTTTCTTCCAAATCTGCGATGAACAACTGTTGAGTGGTTCGTGATTCTGCCACGTTTCCCAACTGACCTCTTGTGTATGCACGCCTCAGCAGAATCAGGAGCACCTCTAATTTCCGATGCTGCGTCTGGATGAAGAGCCAGGACATATAAGCCGCAAGATTTCCAGCAGCAAACCCGACTGCTCGCGAAAGTCACCAGTGTATGAGCAAAATTTTCTTTCTTCATTTGTTGTTATTACGTAACACGTACACAACGATAAAATAACGTTTATTTACGCTACCCAACAGATGTGTATCTAGAATGAGTGGTAAAAATTAGGCGACGGTGCAAGGGATTTAAGCAACTCATATTAGCTCTCCTGTGAAGTGCGAAATGACACAGAGACTTCACAACACATGCCACTACACAACGCCCAATAACTGTTCTGCATTTCTTCAAACTGATCCTGGATTTTTGTTTGTGTCTGGCTAGCGATACAGTACAGGACACCAATTTCGTACTCGGGAGGAAAACTGCCCCATCATCTCCTCGACGGATACGTCCATGTACCAGACCAGCAAAAATAAATTGTGTACATGTATCTACCGCTGGTGAATCACGCAGAACAAAATAAAGCACCTTTATGATCTACACGATACCGTATGCTAACATGACGTAGAACAACGTCACCGGGCAGCCACTAAACCCACTTGATAATGGAAACAAAAAACTATCGGAATTTATAAAACGCAAAAAATTCAGCGGGGCACATCAATTACCGAAATTATTCCCCACGATTTTCTAAAACTACTCTTGTAGGATGAACATCAACTCTGATCACTGGAAAGGATCGCTTCCTTCGGTAAACGTAGCTGACACTACTAAACATCTAAATAAAGCTGGATACGAACGATATCAAATGTGAGGCCACAGCGATCACCAGCAGTGGTTTATATTCCATCTCAACAGCAAATCATGTTAGTGTGGATAAGAGGTGACGGAAGCAAGATGTTGGCTGGTCTCTTACTGTTCTGCATAGCTTCCCACCCAACGTTGGCTTTCTACGTTCTTCTGTCTGAAGCCGGTTCTCAAAAAGCAGTTCATGTATTCAGTTAATGAGCTGATCTCACCAAGATGCAGCACTACAGCACAAAGAATAGTACTACGAAAATCACGCAAGCACAGACAATATGTTTACGCAACACGATTCGCAA
This sequence comes from Schistocerca nitens, assembly GCF_023898315.1. Classification (NCBI taxonomy): domain Eukaryota; kingdom Metazoa; phylum Arthropoda; class Insecta; order Orthoptera; family Acrididae; genus Schistocerca; species Schistocerca nitens. The sequence continues at coordinate 192,325,591 of NC_064620.1, read as the reverse complement.
TCGCAAAGGTGCTGATCAATTGCCTTCTCATGTTGCGCGATATTTCATTGTTGACAAAATCGCCTGGGACCCACACTAAAGAACAACGATAGCTGCCGACTGCACCACAGCGCTTTTACCAACTGTACGTAATACGTGACTGATCTGTCACAATCATAATTTCCCAGAATAACTGCAGTACAAATGTAAAAGTACCACAAACAAGGAAATTTGTAACTTTCATCAATAGACAAGTTAGTATCGAATTAAAAATTTCCGCATTACATTTACTATTTGCCTATTCACCAAGAAAAAGGAATAATGTACATTTGAAAATGTCCCAAAGTGGTGCTAATGTGCTGAGAGGAGTCGTTATATTTGTGGGCAGCTACACGCAGATGCCTACGGAAAAATACTACGACATGTTTCTTTGATAGAGCGATAGCTTCGATCATATTGTAGTATGCTATGAACAGATTCGAAACTGACATGTCTTGTGAGGTTTAAATAACGCTGAACTTTTAGTTGTATGAAATATGTTTGCATCAGACATTTCCCAATAATTTTGTGGTTTGTGATCCAACGCACTGAGTGGGTCTGGGGATCGTTGGATTGAACTGATATCTCTTTTTAGATTTTCAATAAAATTAAGATGGAGTGCGAATTGAGCAAGAGTCGAAAGAATCTACGAAACACAAGCGATGGTTTCAAGGAGCGACCGTAGTTAGCAAAGACGTCACCTTAAATACGATGGTGAATTAACTTAGAAGGAATTACTTTTGAATACATCCCGGGAAAGGCAGTGATGAATGTCTTACAAATATTTACTATTAAAAACTTAGAAGGAATTCATGGAGAGGGTGAAGCTTTATTTTGAAATAGAATCGAAATACGTACGCGTCAGTCAGTACTTGGTCCCCTAACAAAATTAAGAGCCGTTTTACAAAACACGGAGACACATGTTCGAATACTTAGAACGCGAAATATTATGTGATGATACGGAAGTGTTACAGACGTGAGACTTTGCACACAGTTCCTAGGTCAGTTACGTGTACGAAATATTCTGAAAACGGGGACAGAGTGGGTAAATCTATTAACAACACAAGGAAGATATTCGATCCAAATTAATGGAAATTTCGAGTACTATTCCTGCAATCAAATGTGAGACATAATGAATAAATGGAGCACACTTTTGAACATAATGTCAGAAAACCTAAAAACCTATGGACGCGTAATCACAAGATATTAGCTATGCAGTGGTACGAAAATATTGTAATCATCGACATTCAGAAACCAATAATACGTATTTAAAGGTAAGAAGCAGTAAACCATAACTCCTTTCTACCGTAACGCAACAGATGAATAGTAGACACATTAATCAATTCCGTTACATATCTGCAATATTTCCTTGTAATAAAGCTTTAAAGAATACACATCGAGGTCACCGAAGCACGTCCTAAAACCATTCTGAAACAAATTATCCAAATAATATTTGCCACAGTTTTCTGCAAAACATGACAGATATCAGGAAAAGCCTGTTTTTTTTTTTTTTTTAAATGGTCAAAACGTCTCTAACAGAAACGATTTTCTTATGCACTAGTTGTACTGGAACAAAGCGTGATGTGCACGAACAGTCACTGAACGTTATTTTACTTAGAAGTTATTTGGTAGCAGTTGGATTTCTTTTCACCTTCTCCTGCTCTTTTTACATTGCGTTGTGACCATGTTTTGTCGTCTTCGCTTCGCATCATTAACTACTCAGTTACCAACTTCACAGCACAACGTAACAGCTCGGTACATAGTAACTGTACTCGTACACAATAGACGGAAAATTATCTAGATACTCAGACAGACACTTTAAAGGAGAACGTATCCTCGCCGACTTTATCGGAACTTGTGCCACATGCTAGACTTTCAAGGACCATGTAAATGTTAAATGAAGCAAAAGTTTTAAGGCTGTGTACTGTTGACATTCGAAACCAGGTATGTCCTTTTTGGCGACAAGACTCTTATTAGATGAATAGACGCCTTGCTGTATTAGCGTCAGTGGGAAAAAGTGTAAGACCGAGGATGAAGTTTTCATTCTGCAACGAAATGTGTGTACGTGTATGAGAGAGAGAGAGAGAGAGAAATAGAGAGCCAGGAAACAACCTAATAAAACAATGGTAAAAAGTGGTGGTTTTTGGTGTAGTCACCTCTCTTGACGTAGTAAAGTAGAGAGAGAGTAGAGAATCGCCTGGACGCGCTTCAGTTTGCAGACTAACGAAGAGGAAAGAGTTTGACCACATGACAGCAACCTCCATCCCCTCACGTGTGTACGATCCACACACCAACCACCACCCTGCTACAGAGAATCGAACTGGACCATTTTCCTAGGAAATTTAATGTAGTTTAAGTGATTACTGGGATACATTTTTGCTTGAAGCCACCGATTTCGACTTAAAGTAAATAATCCACCCCACCCCCCCTTCCTCACCACATTCCACGCCACCCCCCCCTCACCCCCCTCCCATACACTCTACCTCACATCCTGCCAGTCTGGATTACAAGTATAATATTCATATCAGTCCTTGCTACCACTAAGCAAATATTTTCAGCTATATAAATTTCCACGCCGCTTTCTGGTCTTCGTTGATTGGGCTATGAACAATATAAACAACCTTGCTAATCTACACGACATACAAGAGATAAAATGATAAACTATGCTAATACAACGCAGAAAAATTCGGCGCATTGCCCCTAAACGCTCTTAGTAGTGGAAATGTAGAACTTTCGGAATTTATAGAATGTAAAGAACTCAACAGGTTACATCAGTTACCGAAATCATGTCCGACGATTTTGTAAAACTACTCTCGCAGATTGGATGTCAAGTCGGATCACTGGAAATTATTTCTTTTTACTTTCTCGTCAAAATGTAGCTGATGCCATTAAATATCCAAATAAAACCATATACAAGTGATTTGATGTGTGAGCTATTGCATTCAGCAGCAATCGTTTACAATGACATTAACACCAAAGGAAGTTAGTGTGGAAAAGAGATGACCGAGAGAAGATGTTGACTGGTTACTTACGGTTCCGTACTGCGTCACAACCAACGCTGGCTTTGTAAGATCTTCTATCAGAAGACTGCTCTCTACAGGCTGTTCAGGTATTCAATTAATGACCTTGTCTCACCAAGAAGAAACTCTAGAGCACAAAGAATAGCACTACGAAAATCACGCAAGCACAGACAATATGTTTGCGCAACACGATTCGCAATCGCAATGTTGCTACGCAACTGCCCGGCTCATGACGTACGATATTTCATTGTTGACAAATTCCCCTGAGACCCATGCTAAAGAGCGTCGACCGCTTCTGGCCTTACAATAGTGCCTTACTAACTATTGATAATAAGGTACTGGTCTGTTCATTCTCATATTTATTATTTTCCTTTTCCTTCGCTTTGAAAAGCCCCGAAATGAAGCCAATAAGGTGTTTAAGCCATTGTAATTGAGAGCAGAGAGTTATCATTTGATTCGATGATGCGTATCCGGCCAACACATTGCGTCAACCATAGGTAAAAGCACCTTTCAATGTATACTATGACCGTGATGCAGATTCGTCAGCAAACACCACGAACCAAATATCCGAAGGTCCTACAGAAGCCTTGTACATATGACCACTCAGGGAAATACACCGGTTATAAAATGAAACTTGTTTAAATACGTTTTCAGCACTGTATAATATCCTTGATGAAAATTACAGTAACTTCTCTTCAGTACCTTTAACACATTGGTCACAGTGGCAAAGTAAAACAGAATTGATTTTGATGGTAGACAACAATGAGTCACAATTCTATTCTACATCTATGCACGTCCATTCTCGATCGCACGTCGTAACATTGTGTGTCATCTATCTCTACTTTTTGCTTTAGATTTAGCTCTCCAAGGAGGAACTACAGTCCAAGAGTCAACGTGTCTCTTTTGAAAGTGGAATGTGATACTTAACCGTATTTCAGACTTCATCGTTGACATGTGATTGCTGATTGAATTTTGCTCTTGCTTCTGTAAGCAACAGAGCTTACTCGATTAGATGCAAGTTCTGTGCTACTTACGGAACGAGGTTAGGCTATGATTGCCAAACGCCCGTTAATAATGAGCGATTGATATGTCTCTGGATTAATATGATGACCGACCTTCCTATTCGGGCAAAGACTCCAAGGGAAACCAAGGAAAATACGGTGCAGTGTTGTGCAACCTCGTTTTCTATTCAACACTTATCGGTTCTCACGAATTAGATGCTGTTAACTACGAAAGATACATTTATATTGCTTGTTTGTTATTCAATAAACAACTGAAGGAAATCGAACAGTTTAGAACATCCTCTGAATAAATATTAAGCTTTACAACTGCTAATGATTCACATTATTGTACATTATTCTTTGTAAGTTACTTCTTTTTTATTATAGTTAATTTCTTTAATGTATTAAGAACGACTTTGTCTCAGTTGAGAAGCTGGACGATGCAGTGTAGCAACAGGGCAGCGGATGTCCTTCTGGGATGGTGACGTGTATGGCGTGGTAGGTGGACTTGATCGGACCGAACCATGGACTGAGGTAGGTATTTGCTCTCATTAGTCTCAGGGTGTTGGATGTTGTGTACATGAAATAAAAGGAAGGTGTGAGTGTTGACGATCCACCACAGTCTAACATAACAGTCGTGATACTCCGTCCTGTTGCACACTGGAATAGGAGCACGCCAAATGGCAGCCGGCACGGTAGCTCAGCGTGTTCGGTCAGAGGGTTAGCTGCCTTCTGTAATAAAAAAACTGAGTAAACCGATCAACGACGAACTTAACGGGTGTCTCACGACGTCAGCCCCGAGCAGATGCATCGAACGAAAGCGAACAAAGAGATTAAAAAAAATTTTAAAAAAACGGCCAGCAAGCGACTCTTCTGAATACCATATCACATGAGTGCGAATACTATCTTTTATATTGATTTTTAACATAGTTTACAAATTATGGAGCGTAACTATTGCAATAAAAATAAAAAAGGATTTCGCGCTCCTTTAATATCGAAAAACTGCTAGTAAACACCAGAAGACCTCACCTTTACCAGAAAGACATCATATATCTACCCAACATCGTGCAGTTTGTTCGTTAAATTTTCATCAGGTTAATTAATAAGGAAACCAGGAAACCATTACGGAATGTAATACCTTCATTATTTAACATGAAAAGTAAGCCACCACGCCTGTAGCTGAAGCAAAACCCACACAGACGTGTTGGTAAAACGTCAGAGGAAATGAAACTGTTTCGCAATGCCGAGGAAACCAGTCCCACAGTAGCTGCTACATCTCAACCACAACCGGAAAAAATCTTCAATATATTCGCTATTGAAGCAAAATTAATTACATTTTCAAAAATTTTCTAGAATTAGAAAGTCAGGTGAAGTGTAAAAGCTGAAGAATCATTGGACTCCAAAATAGTTTTTCTTGTCAAGGAAAGTGCCTGGCACAATAAGAACAGACAAAAAAGAAATATGTGCTTCTCAGGCATGAAAAACGTGTTTACATGCTCTTACTTTTAGTTCTATAAGCTGCAATTATACAGTTATTCGAAAGTATTTCTACATGGGTAAGTTGTAGTTTGCCATGAAACCAGTGCGATTTGGCTGTTTTTGCATTTCTTTCGCGGTAATTTATGTGTCTTCGTAATTTACTAATGCATGGAACCCGAAACTCAACAACTATTTCGTTAGTTAAGTATAAAAATAATTAAAAACAAACTTTGTCCTTAAGACGCAGGTCACTGTTTACTTTCTTACCGCTTGGAGCGCTAGCGTAGCTCCAGCTGTCAAACGATAACAACTTCCACAACATGGAGTGTCGCGACTGTGTTTATTAGACTTTCGTGGTACTTAGCAGAATTACAGAATTTATCGTTAAAACGATAGAGAGTTCACTGAATCCATCAGCTGATCGACAGACATTAAATAAAACGTATTACTCAACAAGTCTCAGGAGCCAGAATATTACAGCAGTAAGTTGGGATTTGAGATGGTTATATGGTAAGGAATGAGGATGCACATCATAGTTGAAACGTTGAACAACTCGATAGATGTGAACAGCAGAGATGGCTGAAAGAAAAGATCATTGGCATGTGTCACCCACTGGAATGTGTCACCTTGAACTGCGGAGTCCATGAAAAGTCTCTCCAATATCATCATGAAGGCGGGCTATGGCTCCGTCTTCTAATCTAAATTTTGAAATGGTGGTCCACGATCGTCGTCACGTGTGGCCACGACCGTAGCAGAAGCTCCTTTTGGTGCTGAAGTAGCTCGAAGGACTTGGGCAGCGTCGCGATGGGCCACAGTTTGTAGAAGGGTCTTCTGTTCTTGCTGACGTCGCTGTAAGGCGTGCAGCAACTGCGTCAGCAAGCCTTCTTTCTGCGTTGCAATGCTGAAAGGAGAAAATTAGCTCAGTACACTTAAATTTGTGGGGCGAAATGGCAATATAGATCCCAAAATATGAATGGATGCAGTGACGACACAGGAAATGTAAACAATAAGTAAATGATGTCGCCTTAGGGAAAAGAGAGAAAGTGGAACCTAGTGTAATACTCGATGCCAACTAGTGGAACTAAACACCAGATATCGTACACAGTTATAATGCGCCGCTGCAGGCACAAGAAGAACACAGTCACAATAAACGATGCAAAACATGTTGAGCAGAGAACACATGAAAGAAAACTCTGCTGCTTGTAATACGTTTGTACCCGTGACGCCAATGTCAGACTAACGGAAACGGAAATTAATATTCAAGTCATTCAAAACTTGGAAGAGTTATGAAACAAAAGTCTACTATGGGAGCAGCACATAGCTGAAAAACTGAGTTCAGCACACAAATACCTCTTCACCAATTGATGTGTCCTACATGGTAGCACCTGCCAATAACAAATTATTCCAGGTCCTTTGTGAACCGTAGCGCATCGTTTCGAGTCGATACATGGCTGCTTGCGTATCTTTGGTTCGCTGGCCCTTCGTGTGGCTAGGTGTCGCTCCGGAGCCGGGAGGTACGCTATGTGAGGGAGATTAGATTAGATTAGATTAGATTAGATTAATACTAGTTCCATGGATCATGAATACGATATTTCGTAATGATGTGGAACGAGTCGAATTTTCCAATACATGACATAATTAGGTTAATTTAACAACATACTTAAGTTAATATAACAACTTTATTTTTTTGTGTTTTTTGTTTTTCTTTATTTTTTATTTTTATTTTTTTAATATTTTTTTCTTTTTTTTCTTAATTTATATCTAAAAATTCCTCTATGGAGTAGAAGGAGTTGTCATTCAGAAATTCTTTTAATTTCTTCTTAAATACTTGTTGGTTATCTGTCAGACTTTTGATACTATTTGGTAAGTGACCAAAGACTTTAGTGCCAGTATAATTCACCCCTTTCTGTGCCAAAGTTAGATTTAATCTTGAATAGTGAAGATCATCCTTTCTCCTAGTATTGTAGTTATGCACACTGCTATTACTTTTGAATTGGGTTTGGTTGTTAATAACAAATTTCATAAGAGAGTATATATACTGAGAAGCTACTGTGAATATCCCTAGATCCTTAAATAAATGTCTGCAGGATGATCTTGGGTGGACTCCAGCTATTATTCTGATTACACGCTTTTGTGCAATAAATACTTTATTCCTCAGTGATGAATTACCCCAAAATATGATGCCATATGAAAGCAATGAGTGAAAATAGGCGTAGTAAGCTAATTTACTAAGATGTTTATCACCAAAATTTGCAATGACCCTTATTGCATAAGTAGCTGAACTCAAACGTTTCAGCAGATCATCAATGTGTTTCTTCCAATTTAATCTCTCATCAATGGACACACCTAAAAATTTGGAATATTCTACCTTAGCTACATGCTTCTGATTAAGGTCTATATTTATTAATGGCGTCATACCATTCACTGTACGGAACTGTATGTACTGTGTCTTATCAAAATTCAGTGAGAGTCCGTTTACAAGGAACCACTTAGTAATTTTCTGAAAGACAGTATTGACAATTTCATCAGTTAATTCTTGTTTGTCAGGTGTGATTACTATACTTGTATCATCAGCAAAGAGAACTAACTTTGCCTCTTCATGAATATAGAATGGCAAGTCATTAATATATAATAAGAACAACAAAGGACCCAAGACTGACCCTTGTGGAACCCCATTCTTGATAGTTCCCCAGTTTGATGAATGTGCTGATCTTTGCATGTTACGAGAACTACTTATTTCAACTTTCTGCACTCTTCCAGTTAGGTACGAATTAAACCATTTGTGCACTGTCCCACTCATGCCACAATACTTGAGCTTGTCTAGCAGAATTTCATGATTTACACAATCAAAAGCCTTTGAGAGATCACAAAAAATCCCAATGGGTGGTGTTCGGTTATTCAGATCATTCAAAATTTTACTGGTGAAAGCATATATGGCATTTTCTGTTGAAAAACCTTTCTGAAAACCAAACTGACATTTTGTTAGTACTTCATTTTTACAGATATGTGAAGCTACTCTTGAATACATTACTTTCTCAAAAATTTTGGATAAAGCTGTTAGAAGGGAGATTGGACGGTAATTGTTGACATCAGATCTATCCCCCTTTTTACGCAAAGGTATAACAATAGCATATTTCAGTCTATCAGGGAAAATGCCCTGTTCCAGAGAGGTGGCTGAGAATCTTACTTATCTGTTGAGAACAAGCTTTTAGTATTTTGCTGGAAATGCCATCAATTCCATGTGAGTTTTTGCTTTTAAGCAAGTTTATTATTTTCCTAATTTCAAAGGGAGAAGTGGGTGAGATTTCAATTGTATCAAATTGCATAGGTATGGCCTCTTCCATTAACAGCCTAGCATCTTCTAATGAACACCTGGATCCTACTATATCCACAACATTTAGAAAATGATTATTAAAAATATTTTCAACTTCTGACTTTTTGTTCGTAAAGTTTTCATTCAATTTGATGGTAATACTGTCTTCCTCTGCTCTTGGTTGACCTGTTTCTCTTTTAATAATATTCCAAATTGTTTTAATTTTATTATCAGAGTTGCTGATTTCAGACATGATACACATACTCCTGGATTTTTTAATAACTTTTCTTAATATAACACAGTAGTTTTTATAATTTTTGATAGTTTCTGGGTCACTACTCTTTCTTGCTGTCAGATACATTTCCCTTTTGCGGTTACAAGATATTTTTATACCCTTAGTAAGCCATGGTTTCTTACAAGGTTTCTTACGAGTATATTTAACTATTTTCTTGGGGAAGCAGTTTTCAAATGCATTTACAAAAATGTCATGAAATAAATTATATTTTAAATTGGCATCAGGTTCACGGTACACCTCATCCCAGTCTAACTGCTGTAGGCTTTCCCTGAAATTTGCAATTGTTAAATTGTTGACTGAACGTACCACTTTGGAGGACTGTTTAGTATTGCTGAATGGAGCTATGTCATATATTGTAACTAGCTGTGCACCATGATCAGAAAGACCATTCTCAACAGGCTGAGCATTTATCTGGTTAAACTTATCTTGGTCTATAAAGAAGTTATCTATCAGTGAGCTGCTATCCTTTACCACCCGAGTAGGAAAATCAATAACGGGTGTCAAATTGAAAGAACCGAGTAATACTTCAAGGTCATTTTTCCTATTACCCTCTTTCAGAGAATCTACATTGAAGTCCCCACAAATAATAATTTGCTTCCCCCTGTCTGACAGATAGCACAACAAGGAGTCCAAATTTTTCAGAAATAGATGAAAATTTCCTGATGGGGACCTATATACAGTTACAATTATAAATGTGCCTTTATTTAATTTAAGCTCACAGGCACATGCTTCTATATGTTTCTCTACACAAAACTTTTTTGTTTCTATACTTTTTGCACAATGATAACTTTTGACATATATGGCAACTCCTCCTTTCTCCATATTTTCTCTCATTACATGTGCAGAGAGCTTATATCCACTTACATTTACCTTATCCATATCAGTAACAATGTGATGCTCAGACAGGCATAGTATATCTATTTCATTCTCAGCTTCTAAATCTTCTAAACAAACCAGAAGCTCATCTACTTTATTCTTTAAACTCCCAATATTTTGATGAAATATACTTACATTATTTTTAATTATACCTTTATGAGAACCTTTCCTTATTCTAACATTTGCAGTACTCTCCTGTCTGAGTTTCTCATTGTGCTTAGGCCTAGTTCCTATACCAGTGGTCACACGGTGTTCAGAGAGGCAGATTATGTCAACTGGGTTGGGTGACTTTAATTCATCAATGCAATTACCTAGGACTGAGCTACAACTTGGTGGAAATAAAATTTCTGGTGATTGGTGAAAATTTATAATTGATAGCTGTGATTGGTGATCCAATGTGCTAGAATTGTGCTGTTTAATTTCTTTCCTAAACTGAAGATTTGTTTCAATCCTGACCTCTCGTAGAACTTGACATCTTTCTGTCTTACCTATCCTAAAAAAGGTGCTGCTCCAACACCTGTAACCACTGGTATTTTACCATTCATGGCAGTGCCTCCCCCCCTTAAATTTCCTGCTATTACCCCAGCCAGTTTCCCCTTCCCTTTCCTGTTGAGATGTAGGCCGTGCCTGGTATAGTCCCACCTACTGAGATAATCAACAGGAACCACACCAATATGAGCCCCCGCACCCGACCCAAGCAGCCGTTCCAACTCCAAATTAACTCTCCCAACAGAAGAGTCCAAATGAGGCCGGTCATGACGTCTCAGGACAGATACAAATTCAACATTGGTGTGTCTCGATGCCGACGCAATCTTTACCAGGTCACACTCTATACTGTACCCAGGATCTCTGTCAATGCTGTTCCCTGGCCCTCCCACAATAACCACGGTGTCTTCCCTGGTAAATCCTTTACAGAGTGAACCTAAATCCTCTGTCACCTGATCCAGACTAGCACTTGGTTTGAAAAAATTTGTGACCTGGTATTCTGGTCCTAATTCCTCCTGCAGAAGTTGGCCTACACCTCTGGCATGAGAACTGCCTAACAACAAAACTTTCTTCCTTTTCGATAACTTTCCTACATTCTTTTTCAATTTCCTATTGAAAGTTTGTTGTGTCCTGTCTACACCTACCTCTGCTTGAGGCTCATCAGTTTCTAACTGAAGCAACAGGTCAAACTTATTTTTGACATTCACCACAAAACTGTCAGACTTAGTTCTAGGCCTGTTCCTTCTGCTACCTGTTGCCACTTCCCACCTCTCTTTGCCCTTCTCCCTCCTTAACCTGTCCAGATCTTCCCTAGCCTGATCTAGCTCAGCCTGAAGGGCAGCAATTTTCCCCTCCTGTTCCACTATCTTCCTATCTCTGCTGCAAATCCTACATAACCACTGATGAGCCTGATCCACTTTCCCAACACCCACGCCACTGCAGTCCCCCCAGTGAAAAAAACTACTACATCCATCACACCAAACCCCGGAACTAACAATTCTACGGCAAGTCAGGCACTTCTCACTCATGGCAAAAATAATACTTTAGCTAGAATAAATCAATTAAATTACCGAAAATCAAAAAAGACGTTACAAGAATTAAGCCTATTCACAAATGTATATAAGCAAGTTTCTGATTTAAAATTCCGCTGTTTTTCTGAGATCTGTATTAAAACAATGAAGGTATACGCTATTTATTATATATTTCACTCGATGGAATGAAAAGAAGGACAATTAAACGAGATACTGTAACTTTGATTCTCCAAAAACGTTACGAGAATTAGGCCTATAAACAAATGTATATAGGCAAGTTTCTGATATAAAGTTACGCTGTTTTTCTGAAATCTGTATTAAAACAATGAAGTTATACGCTATTTGCGGTAGTTTACTTATTTGTTACCGAGAAACTAGTTAAATTACCGTGAAACAAGAAACAAACAAGTTTACAAAATTTAAGCCTAAGCGCGACTTCGCGAAGTTACGATCTTTTTGTGTTTGTGTTTTGTGTTTGTGGGGCGAGTGCACCGAGCTTGGCAAGACCATTATCGAGGAACTCTGCGCTATTGGGCGTGCTACAAACCGGTGGTAGCTCTGCGCGCTGTAGGCAGCATTTTTCAGTGGTCGACATCCTAGTGATCGTGCCGTATTTTGGATGGTGTGTTCTAGGACTGACCACGTGTATTGCTAAATTACGGTTGCATCATTGGTAGAGTGTTCCGCTGGATGTATATGATTTGTCGTCTTTTATATATATATATATTGCTTGTACAGCCCTCTCGCAGTGTCCGGAGCAAGTATGGTGGGTCTGACACACCGGTGTCAATGTGTTCTTTTTTCCATTTCCAGGAGTATATATATATATATATATATATATATATATATATATATATATATATATATATATATATATATATATATATATACTCCTGGAAATGGAAAAAAGAACACATTGACACCGGTGTGTCAGACCCACCATACTTGCTCCGGACACTGCGAGAGGGCTGTACAAGCAATGATCACACGCACGGCACAGCGGACACACCAGGAACCGCGGTGTTGGCCGTCGAATGGCGCTAGCTGCGCAGCATTTGTGCACCGCCGCCGTCAGTGTCAGCCAGTTTGCCGTGGCATAAGGAGCTCCATCGCAGTCTTTAACACTGGTAGCATGCCGCGACAGCGTGGACGTGAACCGTATGTGCAGTTGACGGACTTTGAGCGTGGGCGTATAGTGGGCATGCGGGAGGCCGGGTGGACGTACCGCCGAATTGCTCAACACGTGGGGCGTGAGGTCTCCACAGTACATCGATGTTGTCGCCAGTGGTCGGCGGAAGGTGCACGTGCCCGTCGACCTGGGACCGGACCGCAGCGACGCACGGATGCACGCCAAGACCGTAGGATCCTACGCAGTGCCGTAGGGGACCGCACCGCCACTTCCCAGCAAATTAGGGACACTGTTGCTCCTGGGGTATCGGCGAGGACCATTCGCAACCGTCTCCATGAAGCTGGGCTACGGTCCCGCACACCGTTAGGCCGTCTTCCGCTCACGCCCCAACATCGTGCAGCCCGCCTCCAGTGGTGTCGCGACAGGCGTGAATGGAGGGACGAATGGAGACGTGTCGTCTTCAGCGATGAGAGTCGCTTCTGCCTTGGTGCCAATGATGGTCGTATGCGTGTTTGGCGCCGTGCAGGTGAGCGCCACAATCAGGACTGCATACGACCGAGGCACACAGGGCCAACACCCGGCATCATGGTGTGGGGAGCGATCTCCTACACTGGCAGTACACTACTGGTGATCGTCGAGGGGACACTGAATAGTGCACGGTACATCCAAACCGTCATCGAACCCATCGTTCTACCATTCCTAGACCGGCAAGGGAACTTGCTGTTCCAACAGGACAATGCACGTCCGCATGTATCCCGTGCCACCCAACGTGCTCTAGAAGGTGTAAGTCAACTACCCTGTCCAGCAAGGTCTCCGGATCTGTCCCCCATTGAGCATGTTTGGGACTGGATGAAGCGTCGTCTCACGCGGTCGGCACGTCCAGCACGAACGCTGGTCCAACTGAGGCGCCAGGTGGAAATGGCATGGCAAGCCGTTCCACAGGACTACATCCAGCACCTCTACGATCGTCTCCATGGGAGAATAGCAGCCTGCATTGCTGCGAAAGGTGGATATACACTGTACTAGTGCCGACATTGTGCATGCTCTGTTGCCTGTGTCTATGTGCCTGTGGTTCTGTGAGTGTGATCATGTGATGTATCTGACCCCAGGAATGTGTCAATAAAGTTTCCCCTTCCCGGGACAATGAATTCACGGTGTTCTTATTTCAATTTCCAGGAGTATATATATATATATATATATATATATATATATATATATATATATATATATATATATATATATATATATACTACTGGCCATTAAAATTGCTACACCACGAAGATGACGTGCTACACACGCGAAATTTAACCGACAGGAAGAGATGTGATATGCAAATGACTAGCTTTTCAGAGCAGTCACACAAGGTTGGCGCCGGTGGCGATACCTACAACGCGCTGACATGAGGAAAGTTTCCAACCGATTTCTCATACACAAACAGCAGTGGACCGGCGTTGCCTGGTGAAACGTTGTTGTGATGCGTCGTGTAAGGAGGAGAAAAGCGTACCATCACGTTTCCGACTTTGATAACGGTCGGATTGTAGCCTATCGCGATTGCGGTTTATCGTATCGCGACGTTGGTGCTCGCGTTGGTCGAGATCCAATGCCTGTTAGCATAATATGGAATCGGTGGGTTCAGGAGCGTAATACGGAATGCCGTGCTGGATTCCAACGGCCTCGTATCACTAGCAGTCGAGATGACAGGCATCTTATCCGCATGGCTGTAACGGATCGTGCACCCACGTCTCAATCCCTGAGTCAACAGATGGGGACGTTTGCAAGACCACAACCATCTGCACGAACATTTCGACCACGTTCGCAGCAACATGGACTATCAGCTCGGAGACCATGGCTGCGGTTACCCTTGACGCTGCATCACAGACAGGAGCGCCTGCGATGGTGTACTCAACGACGAACCTGGGTGCACGAATGGCAATCGTCATTTTTTCGGATGAATCCAGGATCTGTTTATAGCATCATGATGGTCGCATCCGTGTTTTGCGACATCGCGGAGAACGCACATTGGAAGCGTGTATTCGTCATCGCCATACTGGCGTATCACCCGGCGTGATGGTGTGGGATGTCATTGGTTACACGTCTTGGTCACCTCTTGTTCGCACTGACAGCACTTTGAACAGTGGTCGTTACATTTCAGATGTGTTAAGACCCGTGGCTCTACCCTTCATACGATCCCTGTGAAATCCTACATTTCAGCAGGATAATGGACGACCGCATGTTGCAGGCCCTGTACGGGCCTTTCTGGATACAGAAAATGTTCGGCTGCTGCCCTGGGCAGCACATTCTCTCACCAATTGGAAACGTCTGGTCAATGGTGGCCGAGCAACTGGCTCGTCACAATACGCCAGTCACTACTCTTGATGAACTGTGTTGTCGTGTTGAAGCTGCATGGGCAGCTGTACCTGAACACGCCATCCAAGCTCTTTTTGACTCAATGCTAAGGCGTATCAAGGCCGTTATTACGGCCAGGGGTGGTTGTTCTGCGTAGTGATTTCTCAGGATCTATGCACCCAAACTGCGTGAACTTGTAGTCACATGTCAGTTCTAGCATAATATATTTGTCCAATGAATACCCATTTATCATCAGCATTTCTTCTTGGTGTAGCAATTTTAATGGCCAGTGGTGTATATACTTAGTAGATCCTTTGTGGATCACGTGAGCTTCCACAGTTCCTCCTGCGGTTTTTCCATCAGACCATCATTTTCTCGCTCATGGCTTTCTTTCTTTCATGCGTCCACTTTGTACCGGTCTTTTTGGCTCTTGTCTTTGGCTTGGACTTCCCACTTCTCTATTTTGCTTCTGCAGATGTTACGGTCTGCAGTGTCCTGAATGGTGAGTTGAGCATCAGTAAGGTCTCTTCGTACTTGTTCGGACCATGTCATACCTTTAAGGTTTTCAGTGTCTCTGAGTTTCTGGCGTGTGGGTCTATACTCAGGGAGTCTGTGTATGTGTCTATAGTATTTTAGGCATCTTTT
Source organism: Schistocerca nitens (assembly GCF_023898315.1). Taxonomy (NCBI): domain Eukaryota; kingdom Metazoa; phylum Arthropoda; class Insecta; order Orthoptera; family Acrididae; genus Schistocerca; species Schistocerca nitens. The sequence continues at coordinate 192,309,952 of NC_064620.1, read as the reverse complement.
TCTAATGTCAGCAGCTATATTTGAAATTTTCCCTGTAGTTTTGTTGATTTGCAGTTTATATCCAGCTTCAATTTTTCTGGGTCCAAGGAATTTCCTAATCATCTTTCGTTCGTCTTTTTGTAGATTTTGTAGCAGCATCTTCTCATGGAGTGAAAAGGTTCTGTTGCTTACAGCACCTCGGGTTTAATGACAGTGCTGTAGCGCCTGATTTTTGCATGCATGGACATGCACTTTTTGTTGTAAAGTTGGTGTGTTCGACGGTTGGCTCTCTCTAGTTTCTGTGCTCGAGTTTCTTCAGATTTTATTTCTAGTTCAGTGGGTTCCAAAATTCCCCCCAGGTATTTAAAATGTGGAACTGTTTATCCGTCCATATTTTGTGGCTAGACTCTGCATGTGTAAGAGTGTACACATAAATTCCATTTTCTCAAAAGAAATTTGCAATCCAACCTTCTCGGTGCATTCCTTGAGTATATCTATTTGATGTATTGCATTTTGTTCACTGTCTGTCAAAATTACAAGGTCATCGTCAAAGGCTAGGCAGGTGACTTCAGTTTTCCTTCCAATCTTCATTGGTTTCCATAGGCCACGTTTTCTAAGCTCGCTCTCCCATTCACTTATAACTTTGTCCAAAACGATATTGAACAAAGTTGGAGATAGTCCGTCTCCTTGTCTTACTCCAGTTCTGATCTCAAAATATTCCGAGATATCCCAAATGAATTTTACTTCAGAGCTTGTGTTGAAGAGAGTCAGCTCAACGAGCTTACGTGTTTTCCGGTCAAGTCCGAGTTCTGTTAGTGTGTTGACAAGGGATTTACGGTCGACTGAGTCATACACCTTCTTGAAGTCGACAAATGTACATACGGTGGGCTTACGTCTAATAGCTCTGTATTTCAACGTTGTTTTTAGATTAAAAATTTGTTCAGGGTAGGAACGTCCTGGTTGGAAATCCGCTTGATACTCCCCAATCTTGTGTTCGATTTGTTCCTGTGTTCTCTGCAATAGGCATGAAGATAAGATCTTGCAGGTGACTGGTAGAAGTGAAATGCCTCGGTAACTGTTGACATCCTGTCTCCTTTTTTGTGCAGGGGATGGATAAGTGCACACTTCCAATCGACAGGTAATTCTTCTGTTGTCCAAATTTCTTTAATAATTTCCGTGAGCTCCTCAGGTGATTTAGGGCCTAAATTTTTCAGTAGTTCTGCTACTATGTTGTCTTCACCAGCCACTTTGTTGTTTTTGAGAAGGTGGATGTGCTTGAGGATTTCTTGTTTTGAGGGTGGTATCGCGTCTTGGTTAGTGTGTGCGGGTTCGATAAGTGGGAACCTTTCTGTGCGATCTGAACAATTTAGGAAGTTGGTGAAGTAAACTGCGAGTTGTTTGTAGTTTTCTTCATGTGTAAGTGCTAATTTTCCATTTTGTTTTTTTGAAGCAGAGATTTTGTGGTGTGTATCCTCGTATCCTATTTGGAAATATCCTGTAGAAATCTCTTATATTGTAATTCCGAAAGTCACTCTCCAGTTGTTCCAGTTGTTCGTTTAGGCATCTTCTCTTGGTTTGTCTGTTGGTTCTGGCTGTTTCTTTCCGTACTTTGAAGAAATTTTGTTGTTTTTCTGGCGTTTTCTTGCTGCTGTATTTCTGGAAGGCCAATTTGCGTGTTTTAAGGGCGTTTTCACAGTTGTCATTCCACCATGCATGTTTTTTTCTTTTTTTTCAGCGGTAGTAGTTCCTGTGCTTTACGCATGACCTTGTTTTTGAACTCTTCCCATGTGTTTGCTTCCTCTTTCTCCAATTCGTCCTTTATGGTTGTTTTGTGGAGACTGTTTATGTCGAATCTCTGCAGGTGCGATTTCTTTGGATTGTGCTTTGACTCGTGTAGGATAGTGGTCTGAGTCAATATTGGCACCTCTTAGGACTTTTAGAAAATGAATTTCTCGTTGCTGCATGTGATTGATTGCTATATGGTCAATCTGGAATACTCCAAGTTCTTGAAGAGGAGAGCGCCAAGTTTTCTTCTTTCTGGGGTGCTTTCGTAAAGATGTCGGCATTATCTTCAGTTTGAATTGTTGGCAGAGATCAACTAGTCGCCTTCCATTGCTGTTGGTAAATTTGTGCTCACGATATCTGCCTATAGCGTTCCTGTGTTCTTTCTCTCTGCCCAGTTGTGCATTATAGTCAGCAAAGAGTAAGATGGTGTCCTTCATGGGGATCTTCTCCATAGTCTCCTCCAGTTGGTTCCAGAAATTCTCCACTTCGGTAGGGTTTTTCTTGTTGTCTATGTTGATTGGGGCGTGAGTGTTGACAAGTGTATAATTTCTGTTGGCGCACTGTATACGCGCTGTCATGAGTGTTGTTGACGGGATTGACTTCCTTGGCGGAATTTATGATCTTCTTGGAGCAAGTATCGCCATTCCCAGCAAGGGGCACCTTTGCCAATTAGTCTATCAGTTTTTCTCTTGAATATGCGGTAGTTGCCATAATCTATGGTATCATCGTCAGTATACCGTGTTTCCTGAAGTTCTAGTAAGAGGATTTATTGTCTGTCGAGTTCTGTAGTAAGACTGAGTAGCTTTCCAGTTTGTATTAGTGTATTGATATTTATTGTGACAATGAATGTTGGTGTTTTAGTGGGTAGTTTGACAGAGAACTCCGACTTTCTCTGAGTTCGTGGTTGCCCGGGTCCCCCATAATCCGAATGCCCGGTTGCCGCCGGTCAATGGGTGGACTGATTACCACCTGGGGTAATGTTCTTATTCCTCTCACGAACCATATGCTTGTTATTAAGTTTTTTCCAGCTAGGGTGGTTGTGTAGAACCAAGCATTGCTAGTTCTTGGAGCATTTTCCACAACAGACGCCGCTTGTGTTTTAAGAAGACAATTCTTCCGCCTTCTCTGCCAGTGAGATCTTCACCTTAATTTGCCATCAAAGCCCTTGACCCTCTTCACCTGTACCCTGGTAAGGGGCCCCTACGAGGTATTACAAGCCGGTCCAGCTCCCCCTCCACCTTTCTCAACCGGGCTTGGGACCGGCTCTGGTGGAGTTGTATATGATGTGTTATTTATTCATGGGCTCAGTGCTGGAACTGTGGTGAACTGTAAGCTATTGAAGCTTAATTTCCCTTGTTTTAAGTTCTGAAATTTTACTTGTAGTATGTTGCGCAGCATTGCAAGTTTTGGTTATGTAAATTCGTGACCTTCGTAATACTTTATTCTATATTATGTATTTAAGGTTTCTGTAAATTTATTGTTCTGGCTAGTCAATAGATTAATTTCATTTCATCGTGTTAGTAAGCTTCTTCATTTTATTGAGGTTTCGAGGTAGTATAGCCTCGTATTTCGGGAGAAAACTTATATTTGATTCAGTCCCAAGCGTAGTGACTTGGTGGAGAGTTTTGCTAGGGAACATGTAATATTCCTAAGTAGATCAACTTTGACCTAGCCCTCTGCACAGTTGAAACGAGTTTTCCCTCTTGTATCTCGGCTAATAAGTTTTTGTATCCTAGATCTGCCTTCCAGCCCGGTTGTTAATATACATGCTTGCGTGGGGCTACCTCAATTGCGTTAATCGTCCACGCTTTGGTCGCTGAGAGGGTCGCGTTGGCCACTCCGCACATACGTGATCCGAAAGGGATGCCTAGACATCGTGCGACACATCTGGTCGTATATGACCATTCCAAATGGACTCCGTCTGTATTGTGTGCCTGTTGCAAAGTTAAGTTGTTGTTCTTTGTGAATGGGAACTGGCGCTTGATCTTTAATATATCATGTAATAACTGCTGGTTGGTTTTTCATTTTCCAAGAAGTTGCTTACTATACTGTTCGATGTTTTTGCATCTGATCAGTTATTATTTTGGTTAACGGTTTTATATGGACCTAGTCTTCCTTAATTTTATATTGTTCCGAATCTTATTTTTCTAAGGCAATGTTGTTGATGAAATGTTAGTTATTCTTGTAATTTTGATCCAATTAATTTCCTTAAAGAGTGCTGTTTTTTATTCAGGTGGTTAAGTGGCTGATTTTTGTAAAACAAAAAAATTTTATGTACTGTTTTATTCTGAGTGTTAACCAGCTGTGAACTTCCATTTTGATTATGTTAGTTACAGTCACATTATGTAGTTGTGAGACTGACAAAGCAAATTCTGAATTAATTCAAGGTTAAAAGTACCTTCATTGAGTTGATTAATTGCTCAATTGAATAGTTTTTTCTGAGCGGTTGTGATAAATATACATTTTTGTTTGAAACTATATTGTGAATGATGTTTATCAACTTCGGATCAAGTCGTCCAACTTGTTTTCATTGAAATTCCTCTGCACACAGTTTGCCCATTTCAGTATACAATTAAAAGTTATTTGTTGCTTCACCACAAATATGCAAAACAACTAAATTGTCCTTCCTAACCTCCGGTGTAAGTTCAGTGCACATGAAGTTTACCAAGAACTAATGATTGATTACCCAGTATATTATTTAGTGTCTAAGTACAAACGCATGAAAGCAGGTAAGTTCAACAAAAGGAGTCATGTAGACCACAGTCATCGATTTAGTTGTGATCAGCATAATAATTCCTAAGTCCCATTAGCACTGGTGCTTGATGATGATAAGCCAAGTCTGTTGGCCGTATAATGACAGTGATCACAGATCACAGTTAGCAGTCTAAGTTCCACGCAGGAATACAAATCTCCGAGCACCAGTCCCATGGGGTGCCAGGTAGGAACAGACGAAGTTCATTGACTGACGCCTGGCTGCTAGTTGTAATTGCAGTGCAGTGTCCTCATGGTCGAGCTGCTGCTGGAATCACGTGGTGTTGATCCAGGAACTCGCTCTGCACCGGAAGTTCTTGCAGTGGCACAGCAAACTGACTTGGCTGAGAGCGTCCAGATAACTCCCTAAACACACCCCTGCTGAAATGATGTCTACGTGATGTATGGACAGCACGTCACTGGCGGAGCAAATATGTGCTCATGACTGTCACACTACTACGTGGGATAAATGTTCGCTGTTCTCGGGCTGGCATCCCCTATGGTGAAACTAGCTCTGCAAATAAACATAGGTTTTCGCGGCCATTGTCACAGTCAATAAAATTTTTCTCGGTTTGTGAGCGCATTGTCACTATGTAAAACTACCGACGTTTCGGTCAATGTTGCAGGTGACCTTCTCCAGACGTGTCTGTTACATAATTCTGATAAGCTGTTAAGGATGAAGTAGAGGGATGTTAGAAGTTCTTTATTGGTGTTTTTATTATTTCTTTTCATTGGTGGAAACCCGATGTTTTGATTAGTGTTTGCATTACCGCTTGTGATGGTGGAAAGAGGCAGGTATAAAAGAAACAAAGTTTTCTCATTCAGCAGTAAACAAAAACACCCTGATATCACTTGCAACAGTCATCGGGAAACGCCTGTAGTTTTACTTATTGACAATGCGGCCACAAACCGAGAAAAATGTTACTGACTAGCGCCGGATGTTTCTGAGGTGCCGGCTGGCACTCTGATTCAATATAGCCCGGCGAGTTTTGGACTCATTCTACCTTATTTTGATGGATAATCCTTTCTCGCATTACTGTAGCCATCACGATTTCCCAAAGGACTGTCCCCTGCAAAGCCGGGGTAACTTGCTGACCACGTCTGTGATATGCGTAGCCATACTCACAGGCAAAGATCGTGGGTTTGGCACTATGTTAAATGTATATTACACTCCAAGACAAATATGCGACGCACCACGAAGAACTTATCCGAATGGGGCGCAAATAAGTAGATATGAAGTACATGTACAGACAAACAAATGATCAAAATTTCAGAAAAATTGGATGACTTGTTCAAGAGAAAGAGCTTCAGAAATTGGGCAGGTCAGTAACGTGTTGGCCCACCTCTGGCACTCATGAAACACTTATTCGGCTAGGTTTTGATTGATAAAGTTGTTGATACTGTCCTGAACGATATCGCGCCATATTATGTCCAGTGGTTCAATTGGCGCGTTATATCACCAAAATCCGGAGTTCGTTCGAGGGCCCTGGCACAATGCTCGAAACTTTCTCAATTGATGAGAGATTCAGTGACATTGCTGGCCAAGTTATGGTTTGGCAAGCACGAACAAATGCGGTAGAAACTCTCACTAAGTCTGATCAGGCGTTATCTTGCCGAAATAAAAGTCCAGAATGGCTTGCCATGAAGAGCAACAATACGAGGCTCAGGATATCATCGACGTACCGCTTTGTTGTAAGAGTGCCGCATATGGCAACCAATTGAGTCCTGCTATGAAATGAAATGGCATCCTAGACAGCCACTATTGGTTGCTGGGCTGTATGGCGGGTGAAATTCATGTTGGATCCCATCGCATACCGCGACATCTCCAGCCATGTCTTTGCTGCTCAACGAGGCTCAGTGCAAAGTGGGATTCATAACTGAAGACAATGAGATTCCAAGAGGCTCGACAAATAGAAGTAATGATCAGGGATGCCATTTCTTTTCATAGTAGGACTCCTTTGGTTGTCATGTAAGGCACACTTACAGCACAGCGGTATGTCCACGATATACTACATCTCATTTTCTGCCGTTCACAGCACGCCGTCCTTGGCTTACATTTCAGGAAGGTAATGCCCACTCGCACCAGGCGAGAGTTTCTACCGTTTGTCTTCGTGCTTGCCGTTCCCTACATTGGTCAGCAAGGTCTCTGGATCTCTCCCCAACAGGGAACATTTGGAGCATTATGCGCAGGCCCTCCAACCAGTTCGGGATTTTGATTATCTAGCGCTCCATTTGGACAGAATTCGGCACGACATCCCTCATGAGGACATCTAACTACTATAGCAATCAATGCCAGGCCGAAAAAGTAGAAACGTAACTCAGTTTATTCAAAAGTTGTGCCAGGTGAAGGTCGAATCCTTGTCTGCGGCTCAGAGCAGAAATCGTCTCAAAGAACAAAAAGAAAATGAAGTTAAAGAGTGGCTTCTTAAACATAAATAGTGGGTACTAAAAGATCTTTAACCTAACACTTCCAAAACAAGGCTGTCCCACAGTAAAGTGGATATTCAGAGTCCTTCTATCTTTAAGGGAAGAAGAGAACAAGGAAAGAGTCAAATACCCACATTTCTCAGGATAAACGGGCCTCAAAAAGCCGAGACAGGAAATTGGAACGGTGCTTTCCAACAGGCACATCCACTAGTCAGTATCACTTTGCAGTAAATTGAGCTTGTTAACACAGCTGTCTTTGAGAAGATTGTGGAGAGGGCGGGGGCACAAATCGATTACCCATATTTAGTAGGGTCTATCTGGACAAATATGGTCTTATTTTTAACTGTGGAGAGATAGGAACAGTGGAGTGGCTCAAGGAGATGGTGCCCAGAGTATTTCTCTGGGAGTAGGCGAAACTTCAGGTCAAGACAATAGGTACCACTTTGGGAACCAAAAAACTATAAAGCATGAAGTTACGTTAAGAACAGAATTTCATTCAATCCGATGGCCGACTTCTCTTTCAGGAACTTTGTAACCGCAACGTGAGCAAGGAAGCCTTACGAGAATAGTACTCCTCCTTCCCGGAGAGTGGTGGGTAGCTACTAAGAGCAGAATAAAAGTCTGATTGGTTGTCATGCCAATGCCCACAACTTGTTGTGGGGAAGCAGCAACAGAAACATCAGAGGTGAGCACCTACCCAAACTTGTACTAGAGAATAATCAATAACCTTGAATAGGGATAGGGAATCTACCATCAGGAATACAGGAAGGAGAGAAGTAATTGACATAACTTTTAGGTCCACTCGTGTGGGTAGTAATGTCAAATAATGACATGCAGCGATGGAGCTATCTTTATCTGGCCGCATGTATATTAGGTTTGAGGTTGAAATGGATACTAAACAGACCATGACATGTAGAAATACCAGGGAAACAGACTGAGACTCGAGGAGGAAAGACCAAAACCCAAGCTTATCTGAAGTCAGAACTTAGTTAAGAATCCCAGTAGATGTTGAGGAAATGGCAGATGCAGTGATATCTACCATCTGTCTAACCATCAAGAAGCGCACATGCAGAAATGTATGTTGGTGGAACAACAATCTGGAACTGCAAAGGAAGCTGGTGGGAAGACTGTTCAACCTTGCAGAAGAGAAAGGGCAATGGACAGAATATCGGGAGGGGCTTGTCAAGTACGACCTTATGATCTAGCAAACGATTCTACCTTACTGGAAGGTATTCTGTGACAAAGTTAAAGTTACAAAATGGTTCAAATGGCTCTGAGCACTATGGGACTTAACATCTGTGGTCATCAGTCCCCTAGAACTTAGAACTACTTAAACCTAACTAAACTAAGGACATCACACACATCCACGCCCGAGGCAGGATTCGAACCTGCGACCGCAGCAGTCGCGCGGTTCCGGACTGAGCGCCTAGAACCACTAGACCACCGCGGCCGGCAGTGAAAGTTACAGCTACATGCGCCAGACCGCGTAATATCCTCACTAGGATATCAAGTAATCGAGGAGGAACTCTAAGGAAATACTTTGGTGGTTATAGAAGGATAGCAGTGAGACGCTGGATGTCCTTCCCAAGACTTACTTCCCACAGTGCAGATAAATGAGACCATGTGTCAGTCTCTAAGAGGTACTAGTTTACAGGTAATCAAAGAGAAATGTGTTGATATTTTTAAAAAATCCGGTGAGTGGTGGGAACGTTTCAACCATCCAAGTCAACAGGCCCATACTGTATCTTCCCAGCTATACTGCTACAAACAGGAGGCTGTCTAGATTGTTTATAATCAGCCTATCAGCGGGAATCATTCCTAACGCTTGGAGGACAGTGAGTATTGTTCTCATTCCAAATCCAGGAAGAATTGTCATACCAAGGCTAAGAACAAGAGATCGATTAGTCTGTCCTTTGTTCTAAAGACGTTAGAAAATCTGGTTACTGAACACATTAGGGAAAATAGGTTAACTGACGTTCTTCTACAAGCAACTCTACACCAGGTAAATCATGTAAACTAGCACTTCACCAACTTGGTGGGAAGGAGGAAAAGCTCCAAATTTTCACGAAATAGCTCTCTTCGTCTTCCCAGATATCAAGCGGGCTTTTAGCAATACGACGTTCGAATCAATTGTTAAAGTTGCAGAAGCGCACGCCATTAAGACCATCATGTATAGGTGCATTAAGACCATGCTAAACAGAAGAAAGATAGAAACCACCATGATGAATGAGAAAATAGCAATTAACAGCAACAGGGGATGCTCACGAGGAGGGCGTTTGGCGCCACTACCATGGAACCTAGTGGTCAATGCAATCACTGAAGATTTAAATACTAGTGACTACGTTTACCAAGGATACGAAGACGATTTAGTCACAGTGATACTTGGCAAATCTACTAGCAATCTTAAAACAATCGATCAACGTATATTACACATTGTGGAAGACCTGGTGCAGAAAACAGGATCTAACTGGCAATCCCAAGAAAACTGTTGTAGTACCATTTACGAGAAAGCAAATCCAGCACATATATTGCAATCGCAAGCTCCTCGATGGAACTCTGCCAGTAGAGGGGGTAGTGAGGTACCTAGAGGAAACACTGCACGCAAAACTGTCATGGATCGCTCACATAAAGAATTTATGTTACAAGGCAGAAAGCACACCTACGTCCACTAGAATAAGGCGTATGACAATTGTTATATCTACAGTATGATGGAATTAAGTAGATGAAGCTTAGTAAGGTACAGACATCGGACTAGTTAGCTATAACAGGAGGAATTAGCAGCACACCTACAGCTGGTATGGATACCATGTTGGACATGGCCTCATTACACCTTTTGGTTACAATGGAGGCAGCAGAAGGGCCATTCAGGTTAAAAACTAAAAACAACAGGATTCCTTTAGTATATCCAGAACCTTACACCATTATAACGAGAATGATAGATATAGGTATTGTCAGGAAAATGTCGGATGACCATACAATAACTTCCAAATGCGTGAATAAAACTTTCAATTTGCATTGCATGCAAATACATGCTGCGCCAGCCCAAAAGGGATGCACATGCGTACATCAACAAAAGGTTAAAACTAGTTAGAGCCTGCGCAAAGGTGTAGTTTAACGAAAATTGTTAGCGAAGTGATGTTAATCCAAAATATGCAGGAATTATGATTGGTAACAGTTCAAAAGTGTCACTCGGGCTAAGAAACGAGCACAAAGTAGTAGGGTTAAAAGGGAGAACATAATGGTACATAGGACTAAATATTGTCACACTAAGGAATTATATTTGTTACATTTGAAATTAACCGCCTTAACTGTTGACTCACAGCTGCAAATTTTCAGAGATAAAGTTGATGAATGCATGGTTAGTGAATGGCAACCTATAAATGGTGTACAATATCGCCAACTGCAATGACTTCGTCCATACAGAGGGAAAAGTTGCTTTGTTTTGCACTTTCATAAAGTTAGAAGTGGGGCAGTAAATCTTACAGATATTTGCTGTTCATTTGAAAAAGATGTCAATTACTTATAAGGGGCCGAACTTTTGCATTCAATCACGAATTAAAGAAAATTAAATAGCAAGCATAACTGCAGTTGTAAAAAAGGTTTTGTGCTTAGGGTGGATTATCACGTCTTGAGGAAGCGAAAGTGGGGCCAGAATGTAAGAACTGGTAGCAAAAAACAAATTTTGTTCAGGAGACAATGTTATCAGGTATTAATAGAGGGTTAAAAATTGAGAAGGCACTTGTTATAAAATCGGACAATGGCAGCAGACTTGTTATCCTCTTTGAGGTGATTTATGCAAAACGTATCATTGATTTTTTGATGCAGAATAGTATAAGTCTGGTTGAAAGAGACCCCACAAGATTTGTAAATGTTACACTCAAATAGAGAAATACATGTGTCTAATTATCAACTGTATATCTTCACCGTTATAGCCTCTATATAGGTTTCTCTATCTTAAGCAGAAGAAAGCGTATAAACTTCCAAGCGATTGCAGTATTCCGAAAAAATTAAGTTTTTGAAAATGGGTGTCACAAATTAGTGTTACCTAAAGATATGATTTTGACTCCTTTCGAGTTCTCATACGCCCCTTAACATTATTGAGAGTTACGTTTACATAATGGCACCATGGACAATGGTGAGCTTGAGGAATTTCTAGAGGCCCTCTGCTTTAGCTTATCTTACAATTACTTCAGCTGTGATGGCTGAGTTTATCAGCAACCAGACGGCCTGGCCATGGCTAACTCTCTCAGGATTGTTCGCAAATATTTTCATAAATCATTTGGAGAAAAGAGTTTTAGGTTTGAATTCGGAACCTCTTATCGACACAGTCTTCTCCAATGGGAAGTCTACAATGTTTTACTATCATAAAGGTAACCAAGATCGGTTCACAGATATTTTGAGTATTTTCAAAGAGCGGCTTCCAAAACCAAATATACACTAGAACTAGGAAAGGATAGTAACACCATTTCCTGTATCTGTTTATTATTAGGAGATACAAGAGCCTTGGTTCTTCTTTTTTTCGAAACCCAACGATGTCAGACGCGATCATATGGACAGATTCGAGTCAGCAATTTGGGAAATTGCTCCTTTCACTCAATGATTATGCTCTGTTGAGGTTGCCATTGAATGAGGGGAAGATTAATACAGAACTTAGGATTTAATCCCTGGTCAGTAGACTTTACAATAAACAAAGGCAGGGAAGACCGTCACGGGATAGTGAAGCCACGAAATATCTTTTAATACAGTATAAGGGACCTATGTCAGAATCATCGGCTAGTTCTTTTCCAAAATTGCTTAGGGCTTCGTTTCGTACAGCCTACCAATTTAAATTCAAATTACGACTTAGGTTGATTGCTCAGGTAAGGGGCTCTGACGTGGATAAATTTGATTCCTCGTGGGTATATAGGCTATACACTCTGGCTCTTGTGAGTCCTTCTACATAGCCTAGGCAGTTAGAAATTTTATCTCGCGTTGTAAAGGAGATATTAATCCGAACCATAAGCCAGAGTTCGGTTAGCATCTTCAAAAGGAGTGCCATTCTGTCGGTAATATAGAGGGTACTTTAGATGTTCTGCATTATGCAACAAAGAAGTTGCAGTTCGGCATCTTGGAAGAAATGGAGATTTTCAAAAACAAACTAAGAGAATTTGCTAAATTTCCGAATGAGAAACTAGATTTCTGGTTTAACAGATTCTTTGCTTTCTTCAGGAATGTATTGTAATACATATTTTTTGGTATTTGTTTGGAATGTTCCCATCCCCCTTTTAGCCCTATCCCTTCCCTTTTCCCTTTTTACCCATTCAAAACTTCTCCTTCCAACCACCCAAGCCCTCCCCAACTGCAACCCCACGTTTCCCCATTCTTTTCCATTTTTCTTTTTCCCTCCCTTCTCTTTTATTTCCTGATCCTTATATCCCCACCACACACATCCTCCCCCTCCCATCAGCCTTTCTCCCCCTTTTTAATTTCTCGTATCTCTCTCCTTCTTCCATGCCCTTTCTTTAATTTTTATACAATAATTAGTTTTACCAACTGATAATTATCTTGGGTGCTGCTTGTTGAATCTATTTTTGGTAAGATGTCGTCTTCTCTAAAAATAGAATGCGTTTAACTACACTCCTGGAAATGGAAAAAAGAACACATTGACACCGGTGTGTCAGACCCACCATACTTGCTCCGGACACTGCGAGAGGGCTGTACAAGCAATGATCACACGCACGGCACAGCGGACACACCAGGACCCGCGGTGTTGGCCGTCGAATGGCGCTAGCTGCGCAGCATTTGTGCACCGCCGCCGTCAGTGTCAGCCAGTTTGCCGTGGCATACGGAGCTCCATCGCAGTCTTTAACACTGGTAGCATGCCGCGACAGCGTGGACGTGAACCGTATGTGCAGTTGACGGACTTTGAGCGAGGGCGTATAGTGGGCATGCGGGAGGCCGGGTGGACGTACCGCCGAATTGCTCAACACGTGGGGCGTGAGGTCTCCACAGTACATCGATGTTGTCGCCAGTGGTCGGCGGAAGGTGCACGTGCCCGTCGACCTGGGACCGGACCGCAGCGACGCACGGATGCACGCCAAGACCGTAGGATCCTACGCAGTGCCGTAGGGGACCGCACCGCCACTTCCCAGCAAATTAGGGACACTGTTGCTCCTGGGGTATCGGCGAGGACCATTCGCAACCGTCTCCATGAAGCTGGGCTACGGTCCCGCACACCGTTAGGCCGTCTTCCGCTCACGCTCCAACATCGTGCAGCCCGCCTCCAGTGGTGTCGCGACAGGCGTGAATGGAGGGACGAATGGAGACGTGTCGTCTTCAGCGATGAGAGTCGCTTCTGCCTTGGTGCCAATGAAGGTCGTATGCGTGTTTGGCGCCGTGCAGGTGAGCGCCACAATCAGGACTGCATACGACCGAGGCACATAGGGCCAACACCCGGCATCATGGTGTGGGGAGCGATCTCCTACACTGGCCGTACACCACTGGTGATCGTCGAGGGGACACTGAATAGTGCACGGTACATCCAAACCGTCATCGAACCCATCGTTCTACCATTCCTAGACCGGCAAGGAAACTTGCTGTTCCAACAGGACAACGCACGTCCGCATGTATCCCGTGCCACCCAACGTGCTCTGGAAGGTGTAAGTCAACTACCCTGGCCAGCAAGATCTCCGGATCTGTCCCCCATTGAGCATGTTTGGGACTGGATGAAGCGTCGTCTCACGCGGTCTGCACGTCCAGCACGAACGCTGGTCCAACTGAGGCGCCAGGTGGAAATGGCATGGCAAGCCGTTCCACAGGACTACATCCAGCATCTCTACGATCGTCTCCATGGGAGAATAGCAGCCTGCATTGCTGCGAAAGGTGGATATACACTGTACTAGTGCCGACATTGTGCATGCTCTGTTGCCTGTGTCTATGTGCCTGTGGTTCTGTCAGTGTGATCATGTGATGTATCTGACCCCAGGAATGTGTCAATAAAGTTTCCCCTTCCTGGGACAATGAATTCACGGTGTTCTTATTTCAGTTTCCAGGAGTGTATATTTATGAGACGGTCTGAAACCTTTTCCCAAGTGTCTTGATATTTATTTGTCCTTGAGACTGCTCAGGCTTGTTATGGTTGTAGAACAGTTCATATGTGAAGTATTTTACATATATTTTCACTGAATCAATTTTCGCAAGGACGCTCTGTGAGTGTTTTAGGAATTTTGTGTTGAACCAATGGCCTGCAAGGTAGGAAGACACCATCTCACGCATGCAGAGTCCATAAGAGTGCAGCAGAATGGACAGTGATGTAATCAGTGTCAGTTCCACTACACTCCCTGTAAATGAAACGTTATCGCTAACAGAGATTAGTGTGCAGGTCAGGCGTAACTATAAGTTAGCAAAAATAAAAATCTTAGATTTTCATTATTAAGGTATATTTTTACCCTAAGTATGACTTCATGTCATAACAATTTAATCAAATTTACTTGCAGGATGGGAAAATATTGATATTGGGTGCTCACAACTGTGAAGCGAAATTCGTAGCTATTATAAGATTCGTTAATGGTAATATGGTTGAGGACCATGTCTGGGGATCGATAAAAACAAGTTAAATAAAATTGGGGCCAGAGATATCAATTATACTAAAATGCACCCTGAAAATGCCCAAAACTGAATGGGGGTCTGTAAAGAGCAATCGAAAAGAAGTACACTGTTAAAACAGTTCCGTAACTTAAGAGCTTGCCTTTGTGACCGTGCGGTTCTAGGCGCCTCAGTCCAGGACCGCGCGACTGCTACGGTCGTAGGTTCGAATCCATGGATGTGTGTGATGTCCTTAGGTTAGTTAGGTTTAAGTAGTTCTAAGTACTAGGGGACTGATGACCGATGTCAAGTCCCATAGTGCTCAGATCCATTTGAACCATTTGATTTTTGAACTTAGAGTATAAATCACTCTACAGTGACTGATCAGTTCTTTTCGTTAAATCGGATATTTCGCGTTTCTGCTTCAATTAAGCCCGACAGTCATGAATATGTTTAACTGCAGGTCATGTTTGAATGTACAAAAATCAGGAGAGTCGGCTACCACCAAAGTCCTGAGTGTCAATTGAATACCAATGCTGGCATAGCGAAAGCGCGCGTGTTTACCTTCCGTTACGGCGGAAGTGGCTGCTGTCGGTGGGAGCTGTGAACCTGAGAATCTAATCTAAAACTCTCTCGACTTTTAAAAAGAAGTCGGATACATTTCCAACGTCTTCAGTGAAGCTGAGACTCCTAGTTATTCCCTAACTAAGTTAATTGGCGTGGTACACGCTATTTGGCTGGAAGATTGCGTTCGTCGTTGCGCTCAGATCGCACGCAAACATTAACTCTCAGTGCTCGGTGTGATTCTCTGTACTAGGAGACTTTGCAGTTTAACTCCTTACGAGTTAAGACAAGCCTGTGAACATAATGAATCTCGTAATCATCTTAGTGTGAGGTGAGTCGCCTTGCTCAAAGACTCGACGATTTTCTGCAAGGGAAGAAGCGAATTACTCTCTCTGCAAATTTGCCTATATCAAAGCTGGTGGCCACCTGTTTTCCTTCTGTCCAATCAGATCATTCATACTTGTAATAACTCCACCCACTAGAGCTTTCGTAGCCTGTCACAGGCGTCGTTTCTTTCGTAGGGCAGAGTTTAACTTCTGCTACATAATATTGAGATAAACAGCTTTTTCCTTCATGTGAGTTTTAACACAGGTGGCTACAGCGAGTCACCAATGTTTCGAGTTGGGTTTCTCTGGGCGTTTACTTGGCATCTCCCGCTGTCTTCTTGGTGAAAGACTTTCCAAAGGGCCATCGTTAAAAGCAGGGACCAGGGCTGCTTTTGCTGGCTGCCTACGCAGAGGCTCCAGCATCTCATTGTGTCCACTAGGTGTCCTAGCTGTGAAAGTTTCAGCTGAATTCAGGACAGGCATTCTGTCGTAAAAATTCTCCATCCCTCATAACTGCGTCTTGTAGCTTGGTTTGAAGAAATTACTTGTGTGCAATTACAAGTGTATTTGTGGTTTATATTCACAAAATGACACTTTGTTTATTTGCTTTGCCTATCAATAAAATGCTTTACATGCAGCTTTACTGTATGATTAAATGATGATGGCGTCCTCTTGGGTAAAATATTCCGGAGGTAAAATAGTCCCCCATTCGGATCACCGGGCGGGGACTACTCAAGAGGATGTCGTTATCAGGAGAAAGAAAACTGGCATTCTACGGATCGGAGCGTGGAATGTCAGATCACTTAATCGGGCAGGTAGGTTAGAAAATTTAAAAAGGGAAATGGATAGGTTAAAGTTAGATATAGTGGGAATTAGTGAAGTTCGGTGGCAGGAGGAACAAGACTTCTGGTCAGGTGAATGGCTCTGAGCACTATGGGACTCAACTGCTGTGGTCATAAGTCCCCTAGAACTTAGAACTACTTAAACCTAACTAACCTAAGGACAGCACAGAACACCCAGCCATCACGAGGCAGAGAAAATCCCTGACCCCGCCGGGAATCGAACCCGGGAACCCGGGCGTGGGAAGCGAGAACGCTACCGCACGACCACGAGATGCGGGCTCTGGTCAGGTGACTACAGGGTTATAAACACAAAATCAAATAGGGGTAATGCAGGAGTAGGTTTAATAATGAATAGGAAAATAGGAATGCGGGTAAGCTACTACAAACAGCATAGTGAAAGCATTATTGTGACCAAGATAGATACGAAGCCCACACCTACTACAGTAGTACAAGTTCATATGCCAACTAGCTCTGCAGATGATGAAAAAATTTAAGAAATGAATGATGTAATAAAAGAAATTATTCAGATAGTGAAGGGTGACGAAAATTTAATAGTCATGGGTGACTGGAATTCGGTAGTAGGAAAAGGGAGAGAAGGAGACGTAGTAGGTGAATATGGATTGGGGCTAAGAAATGAAAGAGGAAGCCGCCTGGTAGAATTTTGCACAGAGCACAACTTAATCATAGCTAACACTTGGTTTAAGAATCATGAAAGAAGGTTGTATACATGGAAGAACCCTGGAGATACTAAAAGGTATCAGATAGATTATATAATGGTAAGACAGAGATTTAGGAACCAGGTTTTAAATTATAAGACATTTCCAGGGGCAGATGTGGACCCTGACCACAATCTAGTGGTTATGAACTGTAGATTAAAACTGAAGAAACTGCAGAAAGGTGGGAATTTGAGGAGATGGGACCCAGATAAACTTAAAGAACCAGAGGTTGTAGATAGCTTCAGGGAGAGAATTAGGCAACGATTGACAAGAATGGGGGAAAGAAATACAGTAGAAGAAGAATGGGTAGCTTTGAGGGATGAAGTAGTGAAGGCAGCAGAGGATCAAGTAGGTAAAAAGACGAGGGCTAATAGAAATCCTTGGGTAACAGAAGAAATATTGAATTTAATTGATGAAAGGAGAAAATATAAAAATGCAGTAAATGAAGCAGGCAAAAAGGAATACAAACGTCTCAAAAATGAGATCGACAGGAAGTGCAAAATGGCTAAGCAGGGATGGCTAGAGGACAAATGTAAAGATTTAGAGGCTTATCTCACTAGGGGTAAGATAGATGCTGCCTACAGGAAAATTAAAGAGACCTTTGGAGATAAGAGAACCACTTGTATGAACATCAAGAGCTCAGATGGAAACCCAGTTCTAAGCAAAGAAGGGAAAGCAGGAAGGTGGAAGGAGCATATAGAGGGTCTATACAACGGCGATGTACTTGAGGACAATATTATGAAAATGGAAGAGGATGTAGATGAAGATGAAATGGGAGATAAGATACTGCGTGAAGAGTTTGACAGAGCACTGAAAGACCTGAGTCGAAACAAGGCCCCCGGAGTAGACAACATTCCATTGGAACTACTGACGGCCTTGGGAGAGCCAGTCCTGACAAAAGCAAGATGTATGAAACAGGCGAAATACCCTCAGACTTCAAGAAGAATATAATAATTCCAAGCCGGCCGCGGTGGTCTAGCGGTTCTAGCGCTGCAGTCCGGAACCTCGGGACTGCTACGGTCGCAGGTTCGAATCCTGCCTCGGGCATGGGTGTGTGTGATGTCCTTAGGTTAGTTAGGTTTAAGTAGTTCTAAGTTCTAGGGGACTTATGACCTAAGATGTTGAGTCCCATAGTGCTCAGAGCCATTTGAATAATTCCAATCCCAAAGAAAGCAGGTGTTGACAGATGTGAAAATTACCGAACAATCAGTTTAATAAGCCACAGCTGCAAAATACGAATTCTTTACAGGCGAATGGAAAACTGGTAGAATCCGACCTCGGGGAAGATCAGTTTGGATTCCGTAGAAATACTGGAACACGTGAGGCAATACTGACCTTACGACTTATCGTAGAAGAAAAATTAAGGAAAGGCAAACCTAAGTTTCTAGCATTTGTAGACTTAGAGAAAGCTTTTGACAATGTTGACTGGAATACTCTCTTTCAAATTCTAAAGGTGGCAGGGGTAAAATACAGGGAGCGAAAGGCTATTTACAATTTGTACAGAAACCAGATGGCAGTTATAAGAGTCGAGGGACATCAAAGGGAAGCAGTGGTTGAGAAGGGAGTAAGACAGGGTTGTAGCCTCTCCCCGATGTTATTCAATCTGTATATTGAGCAAGCAGTAAAGGAAACAAAAGAAAAATTCAGAGTTGGTATTAAAATCCACGGAGAAGAAATAAAAACCTTGAGGTTCGCCGATGACATTGTAATTCTGTCAGAGACAGCAAAGGACTTGGAAGAGTAGTTGAATGGAATGGATAGCGTCTTGAAAGGAGGATATAAGATTAACATCAACAAAAGCAAAACGAGGATAATGGAATGTAGTCGAATTAAGTCGGGTGATGCTGAGGGAATTAGATTAGGAAATGAGAGACTTAAAGTAGTAAAGGAGTTCCGTTATTTGGGGAGCAAAATAACTGATGATGGTCGAAGTAGAGAGGATATAAAATGTAGACTGGCAATGGCAAGGAAAGCGTTTCTGAAGAAGAGAAATTTGTTAACATCGAGTATAGATTTAAGTGCCAGGAAGTCATTTCTGAAAGTATTTGTATGGAGTGTAGCCATGTATGGAAGTGTAACATGGACGATAAATAATTTGGACAAGAAGAGAATAGAAGCATACGAAATGTGGTGCTACAGAAGAATGCTGAAGATTTGATGGGTAGATCACATAACTAATGAGGAAGTATTGAATAGGATTGGGGAGAAGAGAAGTTTGTGGCACAGCTTGACCAGAAGAAGGGATCGGTTGGTAGGACATGTTCTGAGGCATCAAGGGATCACAAATTTAGTATTGGAGGGCAACGTGGAGGGTAAAAATCGTAGAGGGAGACCAAGAGATGAATACACTAAGCAGATTCAGAAGGATGTAGGTTGCAGTGGGTACTTGGAGATGAAGAGGCTTGCCCAGGATAGGGTGGCGTGGAGAGCTGCATCAAACCAGTCTCAGGACTGAAGACCACAACAACAACATCAATAAAATTCGTACATTTCGTCGTAACTATGTCATGTGACATTTCGAGTTAACCGGAATTGTTTCACAAATTCAATGTAAGGTGTGTTATTTGTTTGAAACCTTTTACGTATATTATTTAAAAATATTAGTTTATTTGTGATTATTTGATGTGTTTATTGTAAACTAATATTGTAATGTATGGTCATTTATATCACACACTTATTAAATATGTATTGTTCCTTAAATGGCTATGATCATCCTAGACTTCACTTGGACTTTACTGCCCACCACCAGCTCATCGTCAAGTGCTTTCTTATTTGTGGTTTATTATTTACTTCAATTAACAGTTAGATACCTGTCGGTGCTGCTTGCTCAGTCTACTTTCGATACGAATACATCTTCTCTAAAAATATTAGTTTACTTCATTCTTATAATAAAATCAACGCTGTGGGAAAACAGTGAAGCTGTATAGGTGAGCACAACGATAAGAGGAGGTGTTGTAACATTATTATCGATATTACCTATAATGCTCTTATCTTCTTTGTATTTTACTTGATTTGACTTCTGTGTAATCTCACTCCTTGTCGTAACGTCCATGTAAAGGTTTTAGTCACTTTTTAAGTAATTTATGTAATTGTAATTAATCTATGGATGTACACTAATGACCATTAAAATTGCTACACCAAGAAGAAATGCAGATGATAAACGGGTATTCATTGGACAAATATAGTATACTACAACTGACATGTGACTACATTTTCACGCAATTTGGGTGCATTCTGCCCATGCAGCTTCAACACGATACCACAATTCATCAACAGTAGTGACTGGCGTATTGTGACGAGCCAGTTGCTCGGCCACCATTGACCAGACTTTTCAATTGGTGAGAGATCTGGAGAATGTGCTGCCCAGGGCAGCAGCCGAACATTTTCTGTATCCAGAAAGGCCCGTACAGGACCTGAAACATGCGGTCGTCCATTATCCTGCTGAAATGTAGGGTTTCGCAGGAATCGAACGGAGGGTAGAGCCACGGGTCGTAACACATCTGAAATGTAACATCCACTGTTCAAAGTGCCGTCACTGCGAACAAGAGGTGACCGAGACATGTAACCAATGGCACCCCATACCATCACGCCGGGTTATACGCCAGTATGGCGATGACGAATACACGCTTCCAATGTGCGTTCACCGCGATGTCGCCAAACACGGATGCGACCATCATGATGCTGTAAACAGAACCTGGATTCATCCGAAAAAATGACGTTTTACCATTCGTGCACTCAGGTTCGGCGTTGAGTACACCATCGCAGGCGCTCCTGACTGTGATGCAGCGTCAAGTGTAACCGCAGCCACAGTCTCCGGGCTGATAGTCCATGCTGCTGCAAACGTAGTCGAACTGTTTGTGCAGATGGTTGTTGTCTTGCAAACGTCCCCATCTGTTGACTCGGGGATCGAGACGTGGCTGCATGATCCGTTACAGCCATGCGGATAAGATGCCTGTCATCTCGACTGCTAGTGATACAAGGCCATTGGGATCCAGCACGGCATTCCGTATTACCCTCCTGAACCCACCGATTCCATATTCTGCTAACAGTCATTGGATCTCGACCAACGTGAGCAGCAATGTCGCGATACGATAAACCCCAATCGCGATAGGCTACAATCCGACCTTTATGAAAGTCGGATACGTGATGGTACGCCTTTCTCATCCTTACACGACGCATCACAAGAACGTTTCACCAGGCAACGCCGGTCAACTGCTGTTTGTGTATGAGAAATCGGTTGGAAACTTTCCTCACGTCAGCACGTTGTAGGTGTCGCCACCGGCGCCAACCTTGTGTGAATGCTCTGAAAAGCCAATAATTTGCATATCACAGCATCTTCTTCCTGCCGGTTAAATTTCGCGTCTGTAGGAAGTCATCTTCGTGGTGTAGCAATTTTAATGGCCAGTAGTGTAATTTCAAAAGTAATGTTCTGTAAAAGAACTAAAATGTTATATTTTATTGGTTCAAGCATAGGGAAGATAAGTTAGTAATAATTTAAAATGGAACTAGCTAGGCGGTAATATGAAAGGTACATCTGGCGGTGGAACTGCGAAATTCCTTTGTGGCATGAGTTAGTCGGTGGCTTGCAGGTAATGAGTGCTCATCTTGAGAACTGAAAGAAGTGAGAAGAACTGCAAGATTACGTAATGTAGCCTCGAATGCACAAGTAATGTGATTTATTATTCATGGCATACTTGGGTTACATCTGTACTATGAAAATACGACGCTAAGGTGAGAATTTTCGGAGCCTATTACAAAGGAAGAGCCGTGTACACTTTACCGCCTGTTTTTAAGAGCATAGGAGATCGAAGTTGCTACCACCTTCATCTTAAATTATCAGTTGAGTACTGTATAATTTCATGAGCCACTTATGTGCTTTCGTTTTAATAATAATTTTATGTTCTGCAAAGTTTGTGTCGAGCCACCGTATTTTACTTTAATCGTTTATTTAGACATCGACCCACCCCAGGTGCTACAGTGAATCCTAGTATCCTATTTTACTGAACTGAACAGCAGTTATCTTCCTTAACAAAACTTAAACTTTATAGAGCTGTAAAGTAGAAAATGCTCATTTGGTTAGCGTAAGTTTCGAAACACTCCACGTAGTTTTCATAAATGGACACTTGAAGTATTTAGTTCAAAGATTTTTTTTATTGAAACAATAGTGTTTACCATTTCAAGTGTTTTGTAGTTGACAATATTTCCCATATTTTGTTGTGACTAAAGTGTTCAGCCACGATCTGAGCTTGTCGATAGATTACTTTCTTGATCCCCATGCTAATAGTTCATCCAGATTTCAATGTCATAATACAGTGCAATAACAACAATCAAGAATAAGCAACTCGCTGCAAATACGCGAACTTTACTAGATCCAGGTAACACATGCTCCACTTGAGCTAAGTAATATAAGGAAGTGAATATTAATAGAGAAAGCAAATAATAATCAGTACAAAAGATACAATTACTTCGTAACTAATTTAATAGCAGGAATTTCCTATAATTAAAGAGACAAAAGAACCTCTTATCAAGTCAGTAGTGCATCACCATTGGTAATCATTTACCTATAATTATCATTATCTTCTTACCACTATGTAAAGATAGTGTTATTGAGAGCCAGTTGTTGCCTAAATGTATTAATACTCCTCCTGTGTAGTTCAAGTCAAATCACTGTTATATGAATTGTGCTGCTGTCTTGTACCTTATTAGCAAAACAGAAAGTAAAGTCAACCCCAATAGTTATCTTTCTTTATGAACCATGATAGTACAGGGTGCAACTTTACCTAACTAGACTGGCGACTGTTTTTTTCACGTAATTACAGTTTGTGAGATAACTAATAGAACCTTGGTTCGGTTCTCATTTACCTTCCTACTGCTTCCTTTCAATAGAAATCCTTAGGAAAATAAAATTAGTCCGATTTCTTACCACTACACACCGTTACGCTCACAAAATAAAAGCCTTCCAGAGGAGTAGCACTGTCAGTATATTACTATTTTAATAGTAGCCGGTAGTGCTATTGGGTCTAGCGAGTTCTGTCACCCACTGTACCTACATGTTTATGACTGTTACATACTGTTTAAAACTTATGTCACATGATGTAATTGTTCTTGTCTGTAAATAATTTGCTTGTATTTTTTGTGTAATTAATAATTCAGTTAGATACGGTAAATAAATTTCACCACTTGCTCCAGTGCTGTTACTTACATGTAACGCCTTCATTTTGTATATGGGACCATTTCTGTGTATTTCAACACTAAAATAGTTAACTATAGAGTCTGTGTAACTATTTTCCCATCTAGATGTTCGTATAAGCCCAGTATAGGGTACGCTACATTCTGCTTGCTAAGTGTAGCGATTTCGTTTTTCCCTATACGGTAAAATTATGTTAATTGGTACTATAATTCAGTTTGAGTGTGACTAGCTTTGAGTAACGCTGGAAGTTTTATTCACCTCATATAAACCCGAAACCACGTTTACCAATGATTAATCAAGAGTGATGAACAGTGTATGTGTAGCTCTATCTGTTGTGTAACAATTGAAATTCTACACGAATAACAAACAGAGTTCTTGGCGTCCTTAGGGGTGCTGTAATATTGAAATACTACCACTAAATGTTTTTATGATATATTAATTTTATTTTCATTCAGAAACATAGCAGTGAAGTTCAGAGGAGAGCAAGGGACTTTTTACCTTCTTGTTGCTAGGATTTAGTTCCTGAAATGTTTAAAACAGTGTTCAGATCGTTTGTCCTCTGTCTTCCGCTTCTGTTCTGGGGTATGCAGAGATTCGAACGAATGACACGTTTTCAACCATTGTTGTGTGTTATGTCATATGGATATTTAATTTTCTACTCGGTCAGGAACGCAGGCGTGTATGTAAAATTCTAATGCATAGAGCGCCAGTTCAAAGAAATAATTAAAACGAAAGTAAAATGATTATTTCTGTAATGTATGCGGTAGTTTACTGTGAACCAAGTGTACGTACGATTGCCGTTATTTTCTATGTTGAAGATGGATATCCTATGTCCTACTAATATTGTGGCAGTCCGTAAATAATATTACTGTGGGTAATATAAAAAAAAACCAACAATATCAAATATTTGTCTTCATGCAGTAACTTGATGAAATACAGGATCATGTAACTTTTTGCTGATATTTTATTCATTCATTTAATAATTTATTCAATTCAAATATTTATACAATATATATTTAATTCACACAGGTATTAGACCCAGCACTGGCTTACTTGGTTTCTTCAGCTATCATTTCGTCATGCTTAAAAATTACTTACAAGGGAACCTCCCCATCGCACCCCCCTCAGATTTAGTTATAAGTTGGCACAGTGGATAGGCCTTGAAAAACTGAACACAGATCAATCGAGAAAACAGGAAGAAGTTGTGTGGAACTATAAAAAAATAAGCAAAATATACAAACTGAGTAGTCCACGCGAAGATATGCAACATCATGGACATTCTGAAACTAGGAACGCCGTGGTCACGTGGTTAGCGTGACCGACTGCGGGCCGAGAGGTCCTTGGTTCAAGTCTCCCCTCAAACGAAAAATTTTTCTTTATTTTAGCAAAGTTATGATCCATCCATACGTTCATTGACGTCTCTGTTCACTGTAATAAGTTTAGTGTCTGTGTTTTGCAACCGCACCGCAAAACCGTGCGATTAGTAGACGAAAGGACGTGCCTCTCAAATGGGAACCGAAAACTTTTGATCGTAAGGTCATAGGTCAACCGATTCCTCCACAGGAAAACACGTCTGATATATTCTATACGACACTGGTGACGGCATGTGCGTCACATGACAGGAATATGTTGTCGACCCACCTAACTTGTACACTTGGCGAATGGGTAAAAAGATTCTTCTACGTTGCCCGATTAGGTTTTCTTGTGGATGTGATAATTACTCCCAAAAAAGTGATGAAAACATAAGAGTTTGTCACATAAACTGCAACAAATGAATCCAAAAGTCTCACACTCGCACACTTTTCCCTATGCTCTGTCAAAACATATGTTTTTTTACGTTTTCAAATTTTTCCGTGAGTAGACCGTCAAATCCTGCATATGTCCAAGCAAATCTGAACATGTCCTGGAATTTTGGAGAGCGAAGTTGATTATGTGTGAGTGCCTGAACTTTGATAATTGTCTGAAAATAAAGAATTAAACCTTTTTTGCTCGAAGGTAGACTTGAACTAAGGACCTCCAGTTCCGCAGCTGCTCACGCTAACCACGGGACCACAGCGCTCCTGTGTTCTGTCGGTACATGATGTTGCCTATCCTGCGCATGGACTACTCAGTTTGTATATTTTGCTTATTTTTTCACAGTTCCACACAACTTCTTCCTGTTTTCTCGATTGATCTGTGTTCAGTTTTTCAAGGTCTATCCACTGTGGCAACTTATAACTAAATCTGAGGGGGGGGGGGGGGGGGGGGGTGCGATGGGGAGGTTCCCTTGTTAGTAGTCAAAGTTTAGCTGAAAAATATGATTACTGGCTGCTGAATCCGTATCCCTACGCACCATCCAGAGGCACAATGGTGTCCACCCTCACTTTCTCCACTCA
Source organism: Schistocerca nitens (assembly GCF_023898315.1). Taxonomy (NCBI): domain Eukaryota; kingdom Metazoa; phylum Arthropoda; class Insecta; order Orthoptera; family Acrididae; genus Schistocerca; species Schistocerca nitens. Next base: position 192,284,434 of record NC_064620.1, on the reverse strand, counting down.
GCGCCTCCAACAACCTCTTCTACTATGAGGCACCTTCAGGCTGTCCTCCTCACCCACTGTCCTCGGTTCCCCATGAATATGTTTGTTAGCCAGTGAACCAGTGCCCCCCGAAGGTGCAGACACACATCCAGTAGTACCCGTCGTCGTTGCAGACCCCCTTTTTCCGCCCAACACATCCAACATCCTCTCCGACGACGGGGCATCGGCGGGATGTACTCCACATCCACTGTCTTTTCTTCCTCAGGAATATGTTTAATGACTAATAAGCTGGCGTCCCTACCCACCGTTTGGGTGCTCTGCTGCGGCAAAAGATCGACGCAATGTCCTCGTCATTTACCGTCACGTGGGGCTCATGTATCTCAGCGGTTATTATCCATGCATCATTCACCTAAACAGAAAAGCAATTCTTCACATTAAAATACGTAGAACTTACATCAAACAGCGAAAGCAGCAAAAATTCTGTAGAGAAAATGTAATGGCCAAAGTGTACACAAAAACAGAACAACTTATTCCACAGGGTGTCCCAGCTATCTTGTCCACCCAAAATATCTTTGGAACAGTAACAGCTATTGGAAAACGACTTTCACCGGTATAAATGTAGGGCTGGGGCCCATGAATGTACATATTTGGAAACATTCTAAAACGAAAGCATATGTGTTTTTTAACACAAACTTATGTTTTTTTTAAATGGACTTCCTATATTTTTTCTTCAGCAATCTACAGCATGACAAAGCACATACAGAATGGCGTTGATTGCATCGCAATATTCCCATTACATCCCGAGATATTGAGACGCGAAGTTGACGCATGAAACACCCGACATGCGCTGCTAGCGCACGTCCTGAGGCTCAGGCGTGAACCCCATGCTGCCCGTAATCGCGATGTGATTGACATGCGTAATCACACCTCCATACTTATCAAGAGGTCCGAAACGAATAATACGGTCTGCTGCCATCAACTCTCATAAGCACATAATAGTTTCCCTCTTGCACGTTTTACGTATCTACGTACACAATATGAACCAGTACCGATCGGTGTACACCCGTCAGGTTGTCTTATTTATCCTGCACACCCAAAATAAGGTTTATCTAATGCGTTATATGACCCATTGTGCCTGTCGCGCAGGACCTGGCTCTACCTAGTCAAGTGTCCAACGTAGTTCCCACTACTGCCACAGGTACCACTTCGCCTTGTTTATGATTTGTGACCCATGCAAACTCCTGTACTCCACCACCCTCCGAGCATCCCATTTGTTGTTGCTTTGGCGTGCAGTACACCGCTTGTCAGTGTAGTCGTGCATCAGAGTAATCTAGTGACGCCACGGAGGTAGTACACATTGTGAATAAACGTTGTGTTGTTGAACTTATACTGTACAGTATAATGTACATACATGAAGATATGGTAGAAATGCTGCTGATCTATGGAAAATGTACGTTGACGGGAAATACGTTATGAGATTGCTTGTTTGTTGATAGTACTGTTAGCGAACATTATGATTATTAAGTTAGTATGTCTGTTTTCTACCCTACTCTACATACCTCTACTGTACCCCGTTGTAGGTGGAAGAAATGCTGTTCAGGCAGAACGACTGTACAGAAGACGATTCCCTGACAAGCCATCGCCTTCGCGCCGGATGTTTGGTCGTGTCACATCTCGTCTAAGTGAAACGGGAAGCTTAAATCCAAGACCTCGAGATCGTCCTAGAACACGCACAGATGAACGTGCTGAAGTTGCTGTGCTCGCTACCATAGCTGTGAATCCTCAAATCAGCACACGTCAAACTGAACGTGAAGTTGGTGTGTCGAAATCAAGTGCACAGCATATTCTTAAACGTCATAAATTTCATCCTTACCATGTTCATTTACACCAGGATCTTCATGGAAATGACTTCCGCAATAGGGTAACATTTTGTCGCTGGCTCAGCAAAAACTTCTGACTAATCCAAATTTTTTTGCAGATGTTCTCTTTACCGACGAGGCATCATTCTCCAACAAAGGAATTGTCAATGTGAGGAATATGCAAAATTGGTCAGCAGACAATCCAAAATGGCTCCGTCAGGTAGCGCATCAACGTCCGTGGAAAGTTAATGTTTGGTGTGCGATTATTGGAGATACCATTATCGGACCTTTCTTTATAAATGGCATCCAAAATGGCAGACAATACTCCAGATTTATACGACACAATCTTCCTGTTCTCTTGGACACCGTACCTCTGAACCGGAGAATGGTCATGTGGTATCAGCATGACGGATGCTCTGCACATAACGCCTTACGAGACTTCTGAACCGTAAGTTCCCTGGTAGGTGGATTGGACGAGGTGGCCCACTTAGGTGGCCTGCCCGATCTCCGGACCTTACACCGCTGGATTATTTTCTTTGGGGAGCAGTGAAGGATGCTGTTTACCAACATGAACCAACAACACCAGAGGACATGAAGCAACGCATTATTGATGCCTGTAAAGCCATCAAAGAGGAAACAGTAGCACGAAGTAGGGCATCCTTCATCCGCAGAGTGATCCTATGTATGGAAGCCAATGGGCATCACTTTGAGCATGAGATGTGAACGCTATGTTTAGTGTGTAGTGCTGGTATCACAGTGGAAGTTTCTACAAGGGCCATTTTACCCACTGATGTTAAGAAACATTTGTTTGCAACAATTTGTCATTTAACGCATTAGACAAACATAACATTGATAATTATGTGATAATAAAACTAATTGGTTAAACATGTTTACATTGATCTTCTAGCCGGCCGCGGTGGTCTAGCGGTTCTAGGCGCTCAGTCCGGAGCCGCGCGACTGCTACGGTCGCAGGTTCGAATCCTGCCTCGGCCATGGATGTGTGTGATGTCCTTAGGTTAGTTAGGTTTAAGTAGTTCTAAGTTCTAGGGGACTTATGACCTCAGCAGTTGAGTCCCATAGTGCTCAGAGCCATTTGAACCATACATCTTCTATGTCCTACCTGAACTTCCCAAATCAAAACATTTTTACCTAAACAACGGTAAAACTTTTAGTCCACTTGCTCGTTTCACTAAAACCATCAACATGAATTTTACTATTACGAGTGAATGATTAACTGTCACTTGCGCTAGATCTACAGTAAAGTAAAGTTTTAACGTTGAACGGCATTACCTTTTTAGTAACGGATTAACGATAAGCGAAAACTTTGTGACTAACGTTGTGGTACACAGATATGTTACAGAACCGCATCACCCCTAGCCTATGGGATAAATACCTGCTGGAATGTACGACGTTAATGCAGGATGGCAGCAGACCGTATTATTCGTTTTGGACCTCTTGATAAGTATGGAAGTGTGATTACGCATGTCAATCACATCGCGATTACGGGCAGCATGGGGTTCACGCCTGAGCCTCAGGACGTGCGCTATCAGCGCATGTCGGGTGTTTCAAGCGTCAACTTCGCGTCTTAATATCTCGGGATGTAATGGGAATATTGCGATGCAATCAACGCCATTGTGTATGTGCTTTGTCATGCTATGGATTGCTGGAGAAAAAATATAGGAGGTCCATTTAAAAAAACACAAGTTTGTGTTAAAAAACACATATGCTTTCGTTTTAGACTGTTTCCAAATATGTACATTCATGGGCCCCAGCCCTACATTGATACCGGTGAAAGTCGTTTTCCAATGGCTGTTATTGTTCCAGAGATATTTTGGGTGGACATGATAGCTGGGACACCCTGTATATTTTGCGTATGGTAGAAAAAAGGAAAGAGGCTTCAAACAGGTTCATTAACGGTGACAAGGTCATACTTATGATCTTCCAGCATTAATTAAACCTTTTCCACTTTTTATGTTGGATGAAATCCAACTGTACATAAGACTACTATTTAGAAGTATGCAGTGACTCTTGGACAAAAGTGAACAGATTCAGTATAAATTAAAGTAGAAAGATCTCACTTCTGATGTCATTACCCTCTATGAGATTCAGAAGTACTTTTCAGACGCTAACTGGCATAAATCTTATACATAACTTGCAAATATTTAATGAAGAAGCATCTTGAATGTACTTCTTTCAATGTATGTATGTGGCGTCAGTTCCTTAGGACAGGTCCGACAGAACAGACGCCATTTTGATCCTGCAGCCACTATGAATCAAGACACAAAGGTATTAAAGGTAATGGCTGTCATAAGGCATTCATTTACATCAATGGAGCAAGTTGAAAGTCTATATCGCACCAGGATTTCAACCAGAGTCTTCTGTTCACTAGGTAGTAGCCCAGACCACTACTCCAGTCGCACACACTGCACACTGGTCACCACAATCGCACGGACTACATGCCTCCCGTCAGATTTGAATTTTCAACTTATACTACTGACATGGTGCTCCTGTTCATTAGCCTCCTTACTCGCGGCATCTCGCCGATTCCCATAATAAGACATCTAGATTGGTGTGAATCTAATCTGTAGGGATCACCTAAGTTATATTCATTTGGTGTAAATTATTTCGCATATGTCTGCCTGCCAAATTTTTGGGAATATTTTTAAAGCGGCTGTGGAAGATAGAATGTAGCATCTGGTATCTCAATTTTCAGTCAGTGTTTAAATGAACCGGAACATATTCGCGTATTTTCTGCTCCGATAGGAACATTTTTTCGCTGGTACACTATTGAGGACGTTATGACAGATGGCAGAACGCCCTCATAGTCATCAACATAGATCTCACGTAAGAACCACGAATACAAAATAAGAGAAACCGGGGCTTGCACGGAATCATATAGAGAATCGATTTTCCCTCGATCCATTTTCCAATGGAACAGGGAAACGGATGATTGGCAATATTACAAGGTATCATCGTCCACTTATTGGTGTCTTGTGGAATAAGATACAGAAACTCTGCTGCATTGCTTACTACACCAGTACTCTTGGGAGTAAAGATGTTGCGGAGAAATGTCTCAGTCACAGATTACGTTCGTTCCCAGAATGACTCTTTCACTATAAAGAGGAGTGTGTTCAGTTTAAATAACGGATTTAAACTGTGCGTGGCACCAGAACACGAACCACAAACATAGGTATCCAGATCCGATTCGTGATCCACCGTTAAAGCCACAATTGTATCAGTCCCTGTGTCTGCCAATATTTACAATGAAGTCACCGTGTTTAATGATGGTCCCCAGGACACTGAAAACGGCGGAGCGCGGTTCTTAATACAGTGTGGGATCACCACGGATGGCAATGCGAGCTCTGCAACATGCTGCCATGCTGGCAACAAGGTTGGTAAGGAGTTGTTGTGGTACGGTGTTCCACTCCCCCATCTAAATCTACAAATACATCCATACTCCGCAAGCCACCTGACGATGTGTGGCGAAGGCTACATCGAGTACCTCTATCAGTTCTCCCTCCTATTCCAGTCTCGTATTGTTCGTGGAAAGAAGGATTGTTGGTATCCCTCTGAGTGGGCTCTAATCTCTCTGGTTTTATCCTCATGGTCTCTTCGCGAGGTATACGTAGGAGGAAGGAATATACTGCTTGACTCCTCGGTGAAGGTATGTTCTCGAAACATCAACAAAAGCCCTACCTAGCTACTGAGCGTCTCTCCTGCAGAATCTTCAACTGGAGTTTATCTCTCATCTCCGTAACGCTTCCGCGATTTCTAAATGATCCTGTAACGAAGCGCGCTGCTCTCCGTTGGATCTTCTCTATCTCTTCTATCAATCCTATCTGGTACGGATCCCACAGTGCTGAGCAGTATTCAAGTAGTGGGCGAACAAGCGTACTGTAACCTACTTCGCCGGCCGCGGTGGTCTAGCGGTTCTGGCGCTGCAGTCCGGAACCGCGGGACTGCTACGGTCGCAGGTTCGAATCCTGCCTGGGGCATGGGTGTGTGTGATGTCCTTAGGTTAGTTAGGTTTAAGTAGTTCTAAGTTCTAGGGGACTTATGACCTAAGATGTTGAGTCCCATAGTGCTCAGAACCATTTGAACCATTTTTTGTAACCTACTTCCTTTGTTTTCGGATTGCATTTCCTTAGGATTCTTCCAATGAATCTCAGTCTGGCATCTGCTTTACCGACGATCAACTTTACATGATCATTCCATTTTGAATCACTCCTAATGCGTACTCCGAGATAATTTATGGAATTTACTGCTTCCAGTTGCTGACCTGCCATATTGTAGCTAAATGATAAGGGATCTTTCTTTCTATGTATTCGCAGCACATTACGCTTGTCTACATTGAGATTCAATTGGCATTCCCTGCACCATGCGTCAATTCGCTGCAGATCCTCCTGCATTTCAGTACAATTTTCCATTGTTACAACCTCTCGATACACCATAGCATCATCCGCAAAAAAGCCTCAGTGAACTTTCGATGTCATCCACAAGTTCATTTATGTATATTGTGAACAGCAACGGTCCTACGACACCTGAAATCACTCTTACTTCGGAAGACTTCTCTCCATTGAGAATGACATGCTGCGTTCTGTTATCTAGGAACTCTTCAATCCAATCACGCAATTGGTCTGATAGTCCATATGCTCTTACTTTGTTCATTAAACGACTGTGGGGAACTGTATCGAACGCCTTGTGGAAGTCAAGAAACACGGCATCTACCTGGGAACCCGTGTCTGGGGCCCTCTGAGTCTCGTGGACGAATAGCGCGAGCTGGGTTTCACACGATCGTCTTTTTCGAAACCCATGCTGATTCCCACAGAGTAGATTTCTAGTCTCCAGAAAAGTCATTATACTCGAACATAATACGTGTTCCAAAATTCTACAACTGATAGACGTTAGAGATATAGGTCTATAGTTCTGCACATCTGTTCGACGTCCCTTCTTGAAAACGGGGATGACGTGTGCCCTTTTTCCAATCCTCTGGAACGCAACGCTCTTCTAGAGACCTACGGTACACCGCTGCAAGAAGGGGGGCAAGTTCCTTCGCGTACTCTGTGTAAAATCGAACTGGTATCCCATCAGGTCCAGAGGCCTTTCCTCTTTTGAGCGAAGTTGAGATTTTTGCATGTGGATGTTGTGCAATATATTACCCCAACGCATCCAACACGTTCTCTATGGGATTTAAGTCGGAGGGAGGGCAGACCAGTCCATTAGCCGAATCTCCTCTCGTTCCAAGACCTCGTCCCATGGGCATTTCGATGTGGTCTGCACAGTCTTGTGTTAAAACGAAGTCAAGGGCGAAAAGACGGAAACACAGCATAACAATAGCGGTGACCAATGTTTGTACACTTTTAAAAGATCTGGAGGTTAGTACGCCTATGGCTCCCCATACAAGTACCACGAAAAGGATCATATTGGACAATACTGGACATACACTCATATGGAGAGAAGTGGGAATGTGAAATACACCCACTCACGTTTTCCAACATGATTGTTTTCGTGGTCCTGATGTTATGGTGTGCGGTGGCATAACGTTATATGGACATACTGACCTCCAAATGTTTGAACACGGTACACTCAGTGTCATTGTACACCTTCCCTATGTGCGTGTTTTTAGGGATGCATTCGACATTGATTACATTTTAATGGATGATAAATCGCTACCTGAGCAAACTGGGTAAGGGGTAGAGCTCTTGGAACGAGAGGATTTTCAGCGAATGGAATGGGTTGTCGCCGGCCGCGGTGGCCGTGTGGTTCTAGGCGCTCCAGTCCGGAGCCGCGCTGCTGCTACGGTCGCAGGTTCGAATCCTGCCTCGGGCATGGGTGTGTGTGATGTCCTTAGGTTAGTTAGGTTTAATTAGTTCTAAGTTCTAGGGGACTAATGACCACAGCAGTTGAGTCCCATAGTGCTCAGAGCCATTTGAACCATTTGAATGGGTTGTCCCCCCACCCTATTTAAATACCACCGAGCGCGTGTGAAATGCGTTGGGGAGAAGTGCTGCTGCGTGTCCACATGCACCGACGGCCATTCAACACATGTCACCCCTACTGGTGAGGGAATGGATTGACCTATCATAAATTCCTCTCCTACGCCAAACTCTTCTTTTCAGAGTAGCACTTACACCTAACGTCCTCAATTATTTAATGGCTATATTCCAGCTTCTGTCATCCCTGAAACTTTCATTCTCTGTACGTGCGATCTAGGGGTATCGTCCTTGGTTAGTAATCAAAAAATTTTCCGTCCTAGGCTCGAACCAAACCACCGCTTATGTTTTGAATACAAATCATCATCAATGGCTACTAAAGACTTCCGCTATAAGAAGCCACCCTCATTCGGCCATGGGCCTTGTCAAAGAGGGCAAAGGAGCGGACAGATGTTCAGGGCACTCTCTTGTTCTTGGAGTGGGAAACTTCCCCTAAAGGTGGAAGAATCAGCAATAATCAACGGCATGAGGATGCAGAAGACAATGGAATCCATTGCATTAAAGAAACATAATGTGTATCCACATGACATGAAAAAGTGTCATGATGACCTCTCCATTGGCAAAAGTTACCGGCATGGTCCTCTATTCGGATCTACGGGAGGGGACTTCAAAGGGGTGTGAGCATGAAAAAAAGATGGAATAACCAACAAAAGGGTAACGTCCTAAGAGTCGGGACGTGGAATGTGAGAATCTTGAACGTGATAGGGAAGCTAGAGAATCTGAAAATGAAAATGCAAAGCCTCAATCTAGTTACAATGGGGATAAGTAAAGTGAAATGGAAAGAAGACAAGGATTTCTGGTTCGATGAGTGTAGGGTAATAGCAACAGCAGTAGAAAATGCTATAACTGGATAAAGAATCATTATGAATAGGAAAGTAGAGCAGAGAGTGAGTAATTGTTTACAGTTCAGTGGTAGGCTTGCCCTAATCACAAACCACAGCAAACCAGCACCGACAACGATAGTTCAGGTATACATGCCGACGTCGCAGGCTGAAGATAAAGAGATAGAGAAAGTATATGAGGATACTGAACAGGTAATTCCGTACATAAAGGGAGAAGGAAACGCAATAGTCGAGGGGGGACTGGCATACGGGCGTTACAGGAGAATACGGGACTGGTACTAGAAATTATAGAGCAGAAAGACTAATTGAATTCTTCAATACATTTCAGCTGGTAAAAGTGAATATCCTGTTCAAGAATCACTAGAGGAGGAGGTACACTTGGAAAACGCAGGGAGAAACGGGAAGATTTCAGTTAGATTATATCATGATAAGGCGGAAATTATGAAATCAAGTAATGGAGTTTAAGGCGTACTCAGGAGCAGATACAGATTGAGACCACAATGCAGTAGTGACGAAGAGTAGGCTGAAATTTAACACACTAGTCAGGAAGAATCAATGGGCAATGAAGTAGCATACGGAAGTACTAAGGAATGAAGAAATAAGCTTGAATTTCTCTAAGTATATCGATACTGGGATAAGGAATAGTTCAGTAGTCAGTTCAGTTGATGAGGAATGAACAGTTCTAAAAAGGCCAGTAAGAAAAGCTGGAATGGAAACCGTAGGTACAAGGAAGGCAACTCCGAGGAAACAATGACAAACAGAAGAAATACTTCAGATGGTCGATGAAAGAAAGATGTACAAAAAGGTTCGGGGATATTCATGAAAACGGAAATGTAAGTCACTTAGGAAATAAACTGGAAGTGCAGGGAAGGTAAAGCGAAAAGATTGTATGAAAAATGTGAAGAAACCGAAAAAAGATATGATGGTTGGAAAACTGACTCAGCAGATAGAGAAGTCAAAACAATCTTCGGTGAAATTAGAACCAAGTGTGAAATGGGAATTCAATTGTTAAATGTATAGGAGAGAGCAGATAGATGGAAAGAGTACACTGAATGCCTCTATAAGGGGGAAGTCTTGTCTGATGACGTGATAGAAGAAGAAACAGGAGTTGATGTAGAAGGGATAGGAGATCCAATATTACTATCAGAATTTAAAAGCACTTTGGAAGATTGAGGATCATATAAGGCAGAAGGGGTAGACTTCATCCCATCAGAGTTTCGAAAATCATTGGAGGAAAGTGGAAACAAAATGATTATACAAGTTGGTGTTTAGAATGCATAGGTTTGGCGATATACCCATATCCACACAATTCTGAAGATTGCAGGAGCAGGCAAGTGCGAGAACTATCGCACAAGCACCTTAATAGCACGTGCATCTAAGTTGCTGACAAGAATAATATCCAGAAGAATGAAAAAGAAAACTGAGAATCAGTCTGGCTTAAGGGAAGGTAAAAGCACCAGAGAGGCAGTTCAAACGTTGCGGCTGATAATGGAAGCAAGACTAAGAAAAATCAAGATACGTTGATAGGGTCTGTCGACCTGGAAAAAGCCTTCGACAATGTCAAATGGTGGAACATGTCTGAAATTCTGAGAAATATGGTGCTAATCCGTGGGGAAAAACGGATAACATATAGTACCTACAAGAGTCAATAGGAAGCAATAAGAGTGGAAGACCTAGAAAGAAGTGCTCGAATTAAAAAGAGTGTAAGATAGGGATGTAGTATTTCACTCCTGAAGTCCTATCTGTACATCAAAGAAGTAGAACTTCAAGTGTGTATTTAAAATTCAAGGTGAAACGGTATCAGTGATAAGATTTGCCGATGACGTTGATGACACTGATCCTCAATCAAAGTGAAGAAGAATTATAGGATCTGCTGAATGTAATAAACAGTCTATGAGTACAAAATATGGATTGAGAGTAAACTCAAGAAAGACGAAAGTAATGAGAAGTAGCAGAAATGAGAACAGTGAGAAACTTAACTTCAGAATTGGGAATCACAAAGTTAAGGAATTGTGTTACCTAGGAAGCAAAATATCTCATGACGTGTGGAGCAAGGGAGACATAAACAGCGGACTTACGCTGGCAAAAAGACATTCCTAGCCAAGACAAGTCTATTAGTATCAAACATAGATGATGATTTGAGGAAAAAATTTCTGAGAATGTGCATTTGAAGCATAGCATTGTATGATAGAGAAACACGGATTGTGAGAAAAGCGGAAAAGAAGAGAATCGAAGAATCTGAGATATGTTGCTACAGAAGAATATTGGAAATCAGGTGTACTGATGACGTAAGGAATGAGGAGGTTCTCCGCAAAAACGGCGAGGGAAAGCATATATGGAATATATGTAAAGGAGAAGGGACAGAATGGTAGGGCATCTGTTGAGACACCAGGGAATAACTTTCATGACACTAGATGCCAGTATAGGGTAAAAACTGTAGAGGAAGACAGAGATTGAAATACATCCGACAAATAATTGAGGACGTAAATTGCAATTGGTACCCTGAGCTGAAGAGGTTAACACAGGAGGGGAAGTTGTGAGGGGCCACATTAAACCAGTCACATGAATGACGACTCACGAATAAAAGGAGCTCCTACAAGTACCGTGGAAGTTATTCCTTGATGGCTTAACATATGACCTACCGTCTTGTCTGTTCTTCATCAACAGCAGCTTACGGTAAGTGAACTTCGTTGACAGACGAGCAATAAACCAAGACATCGTTGTATTTGGTGTCGGTGGATGCACCTTTGAAAGCGGCAGAGTTTTGATCTAGTAATTAAAATGTACGTCATAAAATGTATTTTTAATTTCGTATTTCTACATTTGGGTGGGTAGTAAATGCATAGAACCTGGAGGCAAAGAGAAGGGTGGAGGGGGGGAGGAATAAGTAATAGGCGAACAGAGTGAGAAACTATGTGTGTGTGAGAGTGAATTCCTAAGGGACCAAACTGCTGAGGTCATCGGGCCCTAGACTTACACTTTACTTAAACTAACTTAAAGTAACTTACGCTAAGAACAACACACAGGCACACAAACACACACCTATGCCCGAGGCAGGGCCGTGCAATCCGTGACATGGCGCCTCAAACCAGGCGGCCACTCCGCGCGGCGAGAAACTATGGTTGAAACAGGATTTACCTAATTGCGGTTCGAGTATTAACTGAATCGGAAAGTTTAGAGGAAGTTACTGAGGCAATTTCGCCCGTATCTCGTGGTCGTGCGGTAGCGTTCTCGCTTCCCACGCCCGGGTTCCCGGGTTCGATTCCCGGCGGGGTCAGGGATTTTCTCTGCCTCGTGATGGCTGGGTGTTGTGTGCTGTCCTTAGGTTAGTTAGGTTTAAGTAGTTCTAAGTTCTAGGGGCCTGATGACCATAGATGTTAAGTCCCATAGTGCTCAGAGCCATTTGAACCATTTTTTGAGGCAATTTCTGAGCAGCTGAAATGCCACAGCATTGAGGTTTGTACAATTCGATAGCAAAGCAAGTGTTCAAACTTAGTAAAAAAATCATCGTGCAGCAGCTCAAGACTCTAAATTATTTGTATATCACACTGGACATGTAGAGTTTTCATGCAGCGGTACCGAACTTTAGCGATTTATGGTGTGTAGTAGGACCTCTGAACTTTATTGGTTGGAGGATATAGTCCAGTTTAGTTTACAGTGAAAATAAAAATCCTCAAGTATTATTTGACAAATGATTACAAGTTAAATGTGAAGATAACTTTGCCCTCACGCAAACTTGTGTTGGGCTAGATTCGTACCCACTCCGTGCAATTGACTGCCGACATTTATAGACGAATTCTCTTCACTGAACGGAACATCAAACAACTTCTCCTGTTTCGCTTTTATTGACAAAGCGGTGTTACAAGTAACTATACTTTTCGTCCCTTTAGTTTTGACGGAGTGATGACAGTTTTGCTTAGAAATGAAATATTGGAGACATTGTTGGCAATTTTAGTAACTTGTTTCATATTTTCATCACGACTACTTCCCCCTCATGCTATCTCAACCTGTGACCGAACATGCACTGCATTAATTCAAATGTTTGTCTTCACGGCTTTGGAAGATTTTCTTCCACGGTTTGCTTCTATGATTTGAAGCTAAATGCTATACGCCGCTGATTAACTTTCTTTGGGGATGATTTTTTTTTTGTCAGTGTTATGTTGTCTTTTCGTTGGTGTTATTATGACAATGAAAGCATTCATGAGGAAAACAGTTTTCAAATGTGTAATTTTAATATGAATGTTATTTATTCATAATGTTAATAGTGTCTGATAAAGTTAACAAAAAGAGTCGCTTTTGGTGAATGGTTTATTTAGTTTGGAGTTCGTGCAAGGCAGAAAAACAAAAATAGCTGCGACAGCTGCTGAAAAAGAGAGCAACCCAAATTATTCACCATGCTCGATTTTACGACGTTCGAATGGCAGTCGGTGAATCTGGATAGCATTCTTAATTACACTTCAGATTCAAATAATAATTACAGATATGTGAGTAAACCTCATTGGCCTATATTAGGTAACTCAGCGCCTCGTCAACGCCGTGGCAGCCAGGACCACTGCCTCTTCTATGTGCAAACTACATTAGACGTTTTTCCTCCTATTTCGTAATGAAAGTTAATGGTTTCTCAAAGGTGAGGGGAGAATTTAACAGTTAGCAATGGGTGCGATTTAGATCAACAGAACACGACATGGAGGCAACCCCCATTGATTATGGATAATTTTATTCAGAAAACGCACAATGTGGTGCGTCGCAGGAAAAGTGGTTCAAATGGCTCTGAGCACTATGGGACTCAACTGCTGTGGTCATCAGTCCCCTAGAACTCAGAACTGCTTAAACCTAACTAACCTAAGGACATCACACACATCCATGCCCGAGGCAGGATTCGAACCTGCGACCGTAGCAGTCGCACGGTTCCGGACTGCGCGCCTAGAACCGCGAGACCACCGCGGCCGGCACTAGAAATGGTAAAAAAACGATCGATGGAAGTAAGCATATATCTATTACCTGCAAGTGTTCCGTTATATGGGCCGCAAATGTCAAACCCAACCATTTAAAATGGTTTCGACGCCGCTGGTAACCTCTACAAAGGGATTTCCCATTGCGATGTATCCACTCTCTGTGCGCATAGTACACAGTCTCTGGCATACTGCTGTTCTATATCGCGTTTCCTGCTCCTTCAGCAAAACCGTTTCGCAACACGATTATCTGTCGCTCGTCGGCCACAATGCCCTGACAACACAGGGTTATTAGCCTGTTATAACACTTCTTTTTGAAAAATTTTCGGGATCACATTAACTGGTCCGCATTTCGTGACAGTGTTCAATAAATCTTCATGCGTGATGAAGAGTAGCTGTGCTTTAAAAGCCTGGCAATCCTTATCCTCTGCTGTGCCTGCTGCACTCTTACAAAATCTTGCCCATTCTACTCAAATTGGCCACTTTTCGGGATAATGTGTCCACGTCTGTGTGTTTTCTACCTGCCTTACGAACGAACTCGTAATCAAGTTCACTATGCTTGAGAGCCCAATGTGTTAGACGACTAGAAGGATCTTTTATACCAACCAGCCATTTCAATGACACATGATTAGTCACATCTTTAAAACTTCAAACATAAAAGTAACACCGAAACCACAGTGAAGAGCCAAAGAAGATGGTACACCTACCTAATTTCGTGTAGGGTCCCCGCGAGCACGCATAACTGCAGAACACGACATGCCATGGACTCGACAAATGTCTAAAGTAGTGCTGGAGGAAACTGACACCATGAATCCAGCAGAGCAGTCCATAATTCCATAAGAGTACAAGGTGGTGGAGGTCTCTTTTGAGCAGCATGTTGCACGGCATCCCAGATGTGCTCAATAATGTTCATGTCTGGGGATTTTGGTACCCAGCAGAAGCGTTTAAACTCAGAAGACTGTTCCTGGAACCAACCTGTAGCAATTCTGGACGTGTGGGGTGTCACATTGTACTGCTGGAAACGCCCAAGTCCGTCGGAATCCTCAATGGACATGAATAAATGAAGGTGACAGACACCCTGCTTACGTACTTGTCACCTGTCAGAGTTGTACCTAGACGTATCAGGAGTGCCATACCACTCCAACTGCACACTCCCCACACCATTACATAGCCTCCATCAGCTTGAACAGGCCTCTGCTGACATGCTGGGTCCATGGTTTCATGAGGTTGCCTCCATATCTGTACTCGTCTATCCGCTCGATACAATTTGAAACGAGACTCATCCAACTAGACAACATGTTTCCAGTCATCAACAATCCAATATCGATGTTGATGGGCCCATGCAAGGCATAAAGCTATATATCATGCAGTCATCAAGGGTATACCAGTAGACCTTCAGCTCCGAAAGCCCATATCGATGATATTTCATTGAACATTTCGCACGCTGACACTTGTTGATAGCACAGCATTGAAATCTGTAGCAATTTCAGGAAGGATTGCACTTCTGTCACGTTGAACGATTGTCTTCAGTCGTCATTGGTCCCATTCTTCCATTCTTGCAGGATCTTTTTTCGGCCGGAGCGATGTAGGAGATTTGATGTTTTACTGGAATCCTGATATTCCCAGTACGCTCGTGAAATGGTTGCATGGGAAAACCCCACTTCATCACTACATCAGAGATGCTGTGTCCCATCGCTCTTGTGCCGACTATGAAACCACCTTCACACTGACTTAAATATTCATCACCTGCCATTGTAGCATCAGTAACCCATCTAACAACTGCTTCAGACACTTGTTGTCTCATGTAGGCATTGCCGACCGCAGTGCCGTATTCTGCCTGTTTACATATCTCTGTATTTGAATACACATGCCTATACCAATTTCTTTGGCGCTCAGTGTATTTAATACTGTATCTTACCCTAACATTTCCTTTTCAGTTATTGAGTGCTTAAGTTCCGTCATATATAACTACGTAGAACCATGCGAGTGCTGGGAGGTGACATCAACTCTAACGAATCGGCCTATTTCAGGTCGCTATCTGTGTCATGATGGCTAAGAGAAATGGTGTGGGAGCTGGCAGATACATGATGGGAAGTGCAGTGAAAAAGTGTTTGGATTGACAGATGTTTATTCAATCAGTCTTATACAGCACTCCCACTGGCCTCAGGGCCACACTGTGTGCATGCGTCTCCAGCCTAACACGGAATGTGTTGACGCCCCGTTCACGCCTGGTGACGTCTGTTGTCTTGGGTCACAGTGGCTACAATTTCGGCGCCCGTGCGCCACCATCGGTAAAGACAAGAAAGGGTCACCCATGCGCTCCGGAGCGTAATCAGCTAAGCACTCCCATGCGTACTCACCTCATGTCATGCACATCGGGGTGTTAGCCAACCTTATATGTCCCGATACCAGGATGGTAGGTGAAGACGTCTAGGCTAGGAGGCCGTGAGGGCATGTCTCCCCCAACTGGATTGTAGACAGCTTGCAGTCCAACGGCCGAAGAGTCTCAGAAGGTGGAGGCTGATCAGACCCCAGCTCCCTGCATCAGTGAACCTTCCCTAAGTCACGCAGCCTCCATGCCACAGGGATAGCCGCCTCGTAGCAGAACATCATGAGTTAATCAGTGGCAGGTTTTCCAAACGATTTCCATCGCCAAGGGTAGCCCGTGGTTTCTGTGAATCTCAGACGTCCGCCACTCTCCGTTTCAAGACACAGACAGAATGGTGGAATGACTCAGTGCTTGGAGCTCCTATGCTAGATTACTTATACCCTTATAGCTGTGCTTGTGACACAGTCCTATTGCAGAGTGAGAAGTTAGTTCGTCTCGTCGTATTTGTGCTGTCAGCTTTTCCTTGCTCTCTATGCCCTGAGCACGGGTTCTTAGGACCGCTTCAATTTGCAGCGTGTGAGTTTCTCAGTAGCATTACAAAATATTACCCGTCCCTCGGTCACATAGTTTTGCGGCGTTCACGGTCCTACACGCCTCTCCTGCGCATGGTGTAGGAAGCCATTCTGGCAGGAATGTTTAGACGTCTTCTTAATAATACAGTTAAGTGGGCCCACCGGAGTGGCAGAGTGGTTCTAGGCGCTACAGTCTGGAACTGCGTGACCGCTACAGTCGCAGGTTCGAATCCTGTCTCGGGCATGGATGTGTGTGATGTCCTTAGGTTAGTTAGGTTTAAGAAGTTCTAAGTTCTAGGGAACTGATGACCACAGCAGTTAAGTCCCATAGTGCTCAGAGCCATTTGAGCCATTTGAACTGTTCAGTGGAATTTCGATTAGTAGATTGACCGGGCTGGGCTCCACAGCATGGCCATGTGTAGAAATGAAACTTTTAAAAAATTCACATTACGCATGTAAAAAATTTTGGGGCGCAGCAGCACTGTGTAACAGCCTAACACTGATGCCCCTCTCTTATAATGTAACCCATGAGTACGCAATTTCACAAAAGAAAACATTTTTCATTGTACCAAGAATATGAACAAAAACTTAGTCACAACCAGTTCTGAATCATATCACTAATCACGAATCTTGCAAAATTCTGCCAGCAGTATTCCACCACGATATGACCCAAAATATTTCAGTCTACCTTTACATAACAAATAAGACGCAAATACTCACCAAGACTAAGAGGAGAAAATTTCTCTCCACTAAAAATACATACAATGGCAAAGAATACACACAAATTTTATGCACTGTAACAAGACAATAAGGCAAAAATGAAATACAAAAGGCCAGCAGAAAAATAATAGTTACACCACACTCTCTGCAAATAGCTTACTCGCCATATCACTTCCTCAAAATGTAGCCTATGTTAGCAAACATTTCCCCACAAAATCACATCACACTGACATAGTTCAAGGAAAGCATGCAATATGTAATGGTTATAGATTTTAGCAATCACAAAGAAACCCCACAGGTTCGACCTCAAATTTAAGAAGCAAATAAGTCACACTTGAAAGATATTATTCACACCAGCCGATCCAACAGGAGAGTTTGGGCCATAATAATTACAGTACGCAGTTACGACCTTCTGAAAGCACAGCTTTTAAACCTTAGGTTACTCCTTTTGTTTGTCACATGCTTTGCTCAGCTGCTGCCCCCTAATGACCAAGTGCGAAATGCCCTATGGCGGAGTGAATAAATAGGATTGTGAAATACTGTTTTGACATTGGTTACAAGCTTTCTACATTGTGTCAAAGTGCAAGGTTATAACCTGCAGCCAATGCAGGGGATTTCCTTACTTTCAACATTCTGATATTGCAGTTCACAAATGGAACGTAAATTGATTAAATGAATTGGTGTATCATTTCAGAAGTAGCCTAGCGTTATTTAATTATTAACGTCATTGTTGTGCATTATTTTCTTCGATGTTAATGCTCACTTTGTTAAAGTGAAGAGCATTTGCAGGAGAAGCGTTGTTCCACTACATGATTGGTAAGATTAAATTGTAAATCATAAATCTTTAACTTCATTTCATATTAATTCCTCAGTAACTTAGGTACAGTAATTTTGATTTTAAAGTGTGTATACATAATGAAAATTTTTGGTAAGATCCTGTGGGACCAAAGTGCTGAAGTCATCGGTCCCAAGGCTTGCCCACTATTCAGTCTAACTTAAACTAACGCTAAGGACAGCTACACACATGCCCAAGGGAGGACTTGACCCTCCGACGGGGGGAGCCGAGTGAACCGTGACAAGGCTCTTAAGACCGCTCGGCTATACAGGATGATTCAGGAGGAAGTCGCATAATTTGTGGGGTGATTCTACATGAGAAAACAAAGGACCAAGTCGTATGAACATCACTTCGATTTTCGATCGCTATGGAACTGGAGCAGGTTGAAGTCTACACATATTCACGAATGGATATGAAGATAAGTGTGTAATTACGTGTGATGTGTGTTTCATAACGGTATTCCTTGCGCAATCGGAATAAAGAAAGAAATGCAATGGATGTAATTACTTCTCACAAGACCTGCATCTTTCCAAACAGCAGAGAATGATGAACAAGTGAAGTCCAAGCCCCACAAACTGATTTTTTTTTGTAAAAGAATAATATATCCTTGAATTTACCTTCATGAGATCCTGCCTCTCCGCCAAGAGCCGCCAATTTCCAGGTAGAGGAGGGGAGGGGGAGAGGGGAGGGGGCGAGTGGGGCTGGGATGGGGTGGTGGTGGGGTGATCGATTTCCTGAAAAAATTTTTAAATAGATAAATAAGCTATATTCCATACATTGCCTTGAATTGTGTGAATTGTTTAAATAAACAATATACCACACATTGTCTAAACTGTTAAACAATATTCTATACAAAGCAATCGATTTCCAGACAAATTCTTTAACTAAATAAATTAACTATATTCCATACACTTCCATAAATAATTAAATATTCTGTACATTGTATAAATTGTTTAAACAATATTCCATACATTACAATCGAATTCGCTCCAAATGACCGATCAAATGAGTCTTTTTCTCGCCAATTTCCGAAAAGGAGATTGGGAGGGGAGGGATTTTATCAGGGGGGCGAGGTTAATTAACTGTTCAATTTAATTAATTAGTCAATCAAATTGACAAGACTGAGAGGGGCTATTCTAACAACTCAAACCTGAAAGTGTACCTGTAGCAGCAAGGGGGCTGGTTTCCTGAGGGATGGTGAGGGGGGGCAGCAATAGGTTAAGTGCCTGTCAATCAAAAGGAAGGATCCTTTTAGCAGAACAATAGGTTAAGTACCTGTCAATCAAAGGAGAACAATCGGTTTGCCTCAGATTACATACCGCCCTCGATGTAGGCAACCCACACTAAGAAAAATGTGCTGATACTGGCCTTACCCTACTACTACCAACACAGTTGCCCACATTTAAGGCCGCTGAGATCATGTTTGATGAGCAACACAACACATGCTCCAATGTGCTGGCAAGTACATTGAGATGGCTGGGAGACTTTTTGAACACCTCCGCCGGCCGAAGTGGCTGTGCGGTTAAAGGCGCTGCAGTCTGGAACCGCAAGACCGCTACGGTCGCAGGTTCGAATCCTGCCTCGGGCATGGATGTTTGTGATGTCCTTAGGTTAGTTAGGTTTAACTAGTTCTAAGTTCTAGGGGACTAATGACCTCAGCAGTTGAGTCCCATAGTGCTCAGAGCCATTTGAACCATTTGAACACCTCCTGTACAGCGGATCAACAATTTGTCCTATCATTATTCTGTCCACCACAGCGCCCATATAACATTTCGGTAAGTGGTACTCACATTTGTCTTCAATCATTCATGGATGTGTGTAGTCTTCAACGCACTCCAGTTCCAAGGCATTCGAAAATCGGATTCATGTTCATTTACTTTTTCACTTTATTTTCGCATTTAGAATCACCTCACAAATTATGTGTCACTCCACATGAATCACCATATAACTGCAGAATATGGGTACAAACTAAAATAATATATTTAACATGTATGTGCATGTATGTACAGTGCGTACAAATGTTTTTTCTCAATTTTGGACATGGCAACGAAGTTTGTAAGTCATTGCATGCTGCAGTGGGGAAAGACATAACGAGCAGAATTACATGCCTACAGTTTTTGGATCTAATTGCCTAATATGTGAAGCGTCACGTTTGTGAAGAATGTATGAGACAGACAGAAATTGCTGCACGTCGGTCTAGGGACCAGTATGTGTAGTATGTAGGCTGCGTATATATGGTATTTAGGGTATGTATGTGTGTTTGTGTGGATAATTATGCATTTCTTTTGTTCTAAGTTCGTTTCAATGCAATTTTTATGAATTTCAAACTTATGTTGTTAATTTCAGGTTATGGGATTATGATTAGTAGGGATCGTGGAGTTGTTTTACCTACATTGGTGAGTTCAGGATTTCCATTTTAGGTACATGAAAGAGCTGGTGGCAACCTGGACTTCGTTTTAGATGTATAGGTCAGTGATGTGTTTGGTACAGGATTTGTCGGCCTGTGTGTGGTTTTGTGGTATCGTGGATTCGTTTTAGCTCTATTTATCAAGATAAATTTCCGGTATTTTCTATTTGAAGCATTGTATGTGTTCGTGGTATCGTGGTTGGTATTTAAGCTTCATACGTCAATTGAAACGTCCCATTTCAGGTTTTTTCAGTTTCTTTTATTGAGATTTACTTGATTGTTGAGGACGTCGTTTGAATGATTTTTATGTAAGTATTTTATTAGGATTGTCATATAAGTAATCTACCCCCACACAAAAGCCCTTATTTCCTGCTTTTGTCCAGTTAGTTATATGTTATCTCTGCAATTAAATATTTTTCGTATTATTTGTGTCTGTTCGCTTGTGTAATGTATGGCGTCATGTTATTGCCAAAGCCTGAAATGGGGACATCATTGTCTTGATGGCGATATGGGTCAAAGCCATAGGGTGGTAACACAATCTTTAGTTATTTCTACATTCTTAAATGACTCCCAGTTACTCACAAAGGCAATGGAATTTGTATCTTTTCAATTTGGAACATAAGAATTAAAAGGCACTGACCCCAAAAGAGTAAGAATTTCTTCACATTTATGAGACAAATGTAGCCTGGATTAAACAAGTAAAGCAGTATTAGTTCACGGTATTTCACGTAACAACGATGTTTCAGAGAAATATAAGTTTGGTACATAAGTTCGTATCTGTTTTGTTTTGCATGTTGATATTCCGGTTGTATGGATTGTCATTTTTATTTGTAGTTCACTGTTGCAGTCTGAGTTTAAAGAGCGTCATTTTGTCATTTGGAGGTAGTGATTGGAGCTGTGTACGCTAGAAAGTGGAGTGCCAAGTGGAGAAATTTTCTTTTGTTTGATTTCAGTAGAGTGGTGACCGCAGCGGAGGCAGCCAGAAACATAGCGCCATTTATGGGGATAATTCCATTGCACAGAGCACTCCAAGAAAATGGTTTTCCGTTTTACGGAGCATCGTTTTGACATTAGTGACCATCCACGTTGAGGAAGACCTCTAGCGTATGACAAAGATCGTTTAAACGCGTTAATCCACAGTGATCCATGTCAGTGTTCCTGAGAACACGCAAATGTGATAAAATGTGATCATTCCACCATCGTACGACATTTGGATGGAAGAGGTTCAAAAATCGGATATATGGGTACAGCCTACCCTAAGTCAAAACCACAAAAATCAGTTAGTGACAATTTGTGCATCCCTGTTTGCTCGTCATCAATTGTCTCGAGAACAGCACCGATCATTCCTATCCTGTATCGTTACTGGTGACGAGGAATTGTGTCTTC
This sequence comes from Schistocerca nitens, assembly GCF_023898315.1. Lineage (NCBI taxonomy): Eukaryota > Metazoa > Arthropoda > Insecta > Orthoptera > Acrididae > Schistocerca > Schistocerca nitens. The sequence goes on along the minus strand of NC_064620.1, from coordinate 192,262,560 downwards.
GTGGAAATGTAAGGACAAGACAGGCGTAATGAGCCCTAGCAAAACAGTAATTCCCTGTACAAAGACCTGCGTACATCCACCAAAAAAATGATGTTAAGCATCTAATGGAACAACGACGGTGTGCCGTACTACAAATTGCTTACCTGAGGAACAACCATCACTGCTGACATTTATTGTCAACAACTGAGACATCTTGCAGACGCAGTCAAAGAACAACGACCAGGAATATTGCGTGAAATTACGCTACTCAATGATAAAGCTCTCCCGCATTCTGCTAGACTGACAAAAAGCACTGTACAGGAGTTGGGCTGGGAAGTCATTCTGCACCCATCTTATTCACCTTACCTTCAGCCCTTGGATTTTAATCTTTTCCTCTCTCTATCGAACAGTCCTCAAGCAACTTCCTTTCTGGCTGAAAATGCCCTCCGAACTTGACTCGACGAGTTCTTCGCCCCAAATCCATGTGATTTCTATAATCGTGGAATCGAAAAATTTCCTCAGGTTTAGCAGATTGTTGTAAACAGTGAAGAAGAATACATTATAAATGAAATAAGTCTCCGTTACTTTTATCTGTTTCCTTTATTAAACGTACGGAAAAACGCTACGAACTTACGCATCAACCCAATATGTAAGAATCTTTATGCTCCACTCTGCAAGCAGGAATATGTAGCATGTAGTTCACAGACAATACCATATTTTTCAGCATCAAGTACGAATGAATAATGCAATAGCAATATCCTTTACAAAATCCCTCACAATTATTAACAACAGAAATTGGTTTCTTGACACTACAAGAGGTGATCCACACAATATGAAAATACTACGAGAAACTGATGGATGCTGGTAACATGAAATGTTAACTGACAAAAATGAAACTATTTAATAAAGCAATCAAAAGAAAAATTGTTCGAAATGAAGGCAGTTCCTACCAAATGTAAGTTGTCTACTGTGTTTAGTACTGGTCTACTATCATGACTGGCTAGACTCAGTACTGACTTATGAAGCTATCCCCTGTTATATGAATGTTCACGAGTCAATAATCAATTTTTATTTTATATCCGACTACGAAATAAGCAACAGAATAAATCATAGAAGCATACACTTAAACAAAATCCACACAACGTGAATTAGATATGCGAAGCTTGTATCAAGCGGTGTGTAACTTAACAAATTTCTCAAAATTATAAGGTGTAATTATCGTTACTTCGTAGCTAAAGCTGGTGTTACGGGATGATTTCTCTTGACTGTAACCACAATATTGTGATCTGAATATAATCTAGTACTGAAAATACCACATCAAAGTAATAGAATGCTGATGTGATTCAAGGAGAAAGTCTACACGAATAATTACAAAAGCTAAAGGCCTCACTATAGAGTTCTGTGCAAATTATTACAAGAAAAGATTTACACAATCATTAAAAAAAAAAATGCCACAGCGAATCTCCATCCCATCATCATCGAAGAAACTCATTTTTCATTATGAGAATTTTAAACGCAGATAACAGGAAGTATACTGCAAATTCGTGGCAGGAACTGTAACTGAATGAAACATTTCATTATCTACGTCGCAGATGATCATTGAATTGGCAATATGGGTACTGGCAACAAGTGTGCATAGGATGGTGTCACATAACAAGAGTCCACGATTACGCACGAAAATTAAATAAATGACTGATGGATCGATACTCCGCATTAGGTTCAAAATTATCAAACAGTATAAAACAATAGAAGGGCTACAATACACGTGAACGTGAATCAAATTTCAAGAAAGCGCAGAAAGATAAGTTTCCTATACATGTCCTCCAGTACTGTATTATTTACCCTGAAATACAGGAGATCATGTTGAAATTGCGTCCACAAAGCCGTAGGCTGAATAACTACGACACGCTTCTGCAAAGACCTTCCAACCTGTGGAAAGTAATCGATCTCTGACCCTCTGTAACACTATGGCACTAAAAAGTAGATACATTTGTCAACACTACAACGCACGAAATAATAGCAACATAAATGTGCAAATGGTATATGTTCTTTCAGACATGACCTAAACAGCCGGCCGCAGTGGCCGAGTGATTTTAGGCACTTTAATCCGGAACCGCACGATTGCTACGGTTCGAATCCTGCCTCGGGCATGTATGTGTGTGATGTCCTTAGGTTTGTTAGGTTTAAGCAGTTCTAAGTTCTAGGGGACTGATGACCTCATATGTTAAGTCCCATAGTGCTCAGAGCCATTTTAACCTTTTTTTTCCGAAACAACAGACACCATTTTGATCCCGATTCTACTATGATTCAAGACACAAAGGAATAAATAAGATTAACTGTCAATGGGCACAAATTTAAATCAATGGGGAAATTTGAAAATTTGTGCCAGACCAGGATTAGAACCCAGGCCTCCTGCTTACTAGGGAGATGCGCTGACCACTGCGTCATCCAAACAGTAGTCGTCGGATGCACGGACTGCCTTGGCGTATCTTCCGTCACACCTAAATTCTCAACTTATCCACCCATTAATGATGTAGTGGCCCTTGCCCATTATCCTCATTACTCATTGTCTAGGAAGCAGGAGAGCCATATTTGATTCCTGGGGCGGCGCAATTTTTCAACTTTCCTCATTTATGTAAATCAGTGTCCACTAGCAGCTAATGCTGTTAATTCCTTTGTGTCTTCCTTATATGTTGCGTGTTAATGATCACTGCAAATGATTCTAACAGTCTCCCAAAAACCCCAGCTGCAGTCGCCACCTCCGATCAACTTGCATCTTATTGCTGCCGCGTCCAGAACAAAAGTGCGAATTTAAACTGAGTGGGCCGTATGCCCAAAGTCAGCCGCCTAATGCTCGATGGCAGTAGCCGAGCGGAACACTCCAGCGGTGAAAGCAATAGACTACAGAGGTGCTTCACAATCAGCTCGCATGATCTGTTGATACCAATGACAGGAAATCTTAGTGAAATTTATGCATAGGTTATTTCACGATTTAAACAAAATTAAGCTATGAATGAAATGAAAACGCTTCTTAACCCAAAACTTTCAACAAATTGAAAGTTTCCAGGTCACAGTGTGCAGCCATGTTCGACGCGAAAGAAGCAATCCCAGTACGAAGGAACAAAATTTCAGAGAAAGAGGGTTTCTAGACACGCAACTGGGTGCTTTGGAGCATTTCTTTAAAAGTAAGAGTGGGTTTTTAGCATTTTCATCATTAAAAAGACTTTGTCGAAATGAATTTCGTTCACAGGTAATCTCTCTACGTCTGAATAACTATTTGTGATAGGTACATGAAACTCTATGAGATGCTTCATTATAATATACTACACATACTGAAGCACAGCCACGGGGGTTGTGTGAATAGTTATGAAGACAGGTGTTTTCGTATATAAAAATTTGCTGTGGTAAAATGAGTATTATTAATAAATGAAAACTTTTTAGTCTCTTGCACTTCATTTTTTAGTTCTTCTTCGGTTAATGTGGATACGTTACCTGTAAAAAATTTAGGGTGTTATCTTCACCGCATTCAAAGGCAGAAGAACTGTCATGCTCTTAGATATCTGGATATCATGAATAGCATTTCGCCTGATTTATATGCAACACGTACAGCACAACTGTCTTGCAGGTCCTCTGCTCTCGATTCAGTAGTGTAATTTGACTATACAACATGGTTACTACAAGATGCACTAGAAATAAAAGCTCTGTATGGTTATCAGTGCTTATACAGATTACTTAAAAAAATGTGAAATCTTATGGGACTTAACAGCTAAGGTCATCAGTCCCTAAGCTTACACACTACTTAACCTAAATTATCCTAAGGACAAAGACACACACCCATGCCCGAGGGAGGACTCGAACGTCCGCCAGGACCAGCCGCAAAGTCCATGACTGCAGCGCCTGAGACCGCTCGGCTAATCCCGCGCGGGGCAGATTACTACCACGATATTTCACATACGTCACGAAACACGTAATTAGAGATAACATAGGCTTTAGCACCTGTAAACTCAACATGATTACTATAAATGCCATTTGTGTATGCAAGTTTCAATTTTAAATTACATGAGGAAAATTTTTGTACTGGACTGGTGCCCAAGACTCTAATCCATCAAGTAGTGTCTTTGTTAACCAACCATGAAATGTCGTAAATATGGTTTCAAACACAAGTAACAAAGTATGTGCGAGCTAACATCGCAAAGGTGTTCGGGTTCACATGCGGTTCCTCTTCGTCGAAATGTCTTGCCTCAAACTCATCTACGGGTTGAACCGCACGTGTCACATTACACGCCCTAAATTACACTTGCCCGCATCTCGTGGTCGTGCGGTAGCGTTCTCGCTTCCCACGCCCGGGTTTCCGGGTTCGATTCCCGGCGGGGTCAGGGATTTTCTCTGCCTCGTGATGGCTGGGTGTTGTGTGCTGTCCTTAGGTTAGTTAGGTTTAAGTAGTTCTAAGTTCTAGGGGACTTATGACCACAGCAGTTGAGTCCCATAGTGCTCAGAGCCATTTGAACCATTTTTTTTTTTTTTTTTTTTTTTTTTTTTTTTTTTTTTTTAAATTAGACACTTGTGAGCCTTTGGTTTAGTTGTCTGGCTGATGGCAAGTCTGTGAAATACAAAGTTAGCATAACATATAATAACAGTAATAATAATATCGGCAACTAAATTAACGATCCATAAATGATGTAGGCTACACAGTTGCCATTTCGTTAGAATAACGTTTATTCAGAAAGCAAACTAATAGCGAAATTGGTCGTATTTAGAGTTACTGTTCCACTCAAGCGCATATCCATTTGACACAGTTCGATCATTCACAATCTCATAGCGAAAAGTTAAAGAGTTCACGCCAGGCCCGCGGCTGCTCACCGCTCAGAGACCAAGTCCCGCGATAGCACACAACGCGACATTTTCTAAGTCGTTTCACTTCCTAGCTGGCTAAAGACCGACTGTCCGCTTTCGCGTCTCAGTCCGAACTGTTCCTTTGGTGTCTCCAGCCGAACTGTACTCTTCGGTGTCTAGACCAGAATTGACTCAATCTTCCCGTCCCCGGCCGCGTTTCGCGAGCGCCGAATACCCTCGCTCAACTGACTAGGGCAGTTCCCTTTCCTGAAGCCGTTCCTCTGATTGGCTACAGCTTATTCTATATTTTCTAACATTTTAACATATTTAAGTAATCAAAGCTTGACAACTTTCATGTTCTAAATAAACTAACACTAACATCCTTTACGTAATAAGTCACGGCCAGTAGCCTTGCAACAATGTGCTTTCTGATAAATAAATAAAGAACAAAATTAGCTATTTTGCACTAAACTTTACAACACATATTCCATTACCTAATTATTCAATAACGTGTCATGCTGTCATCGTTCAATGTGTATTTTGTGGAGAAAATGATGATCTGATGCTTAACTGAAAATATTGATAATTTAAATTTACTATATATTTTAAACAAATAAAGTTACTGAGTTGATATTTAATAATCAAGTTTTGTTGGGATCACCACGAAATTTTATGGAGAATGGCAAATTAAAATTACTGTGGCTTCATTCCCTGCACTACTACAGAATTAAATAGTTTTCATAAATGTTTCCCTTTATGGCCGATCTTAGGTCCGCCATATTTAACACTGCTACGTCTCCTTGGCCACAAAAGGCTTCTACTGCTGCTACGTCTCCTTGGCCACAAAAGGCTTCTACTGGGTTTCCCAATGATGTAGGTTCTCGTCCGTCGCACTCGCACACTAAAGCGCTTAGGCCTCAATAGACAAGAGACACCTGTGAGGTTCCCCATCTCGGGGGGAATCAGCGCCCTTTGTGGCATGCGGTCCTGTAGGCTGACTCTTTCGGCCATATACTTAAATGAAAGCGAAATGCTTGATAACTCACATGTGGACGTGTTTAAACTTTAAATGACGTAGCATTACGTATTGTGTTGGCCAAGGATTCGAAGCCAACACCTAACTGAATTGTAAACTAAACACAGATAAATGTTAAGCATCGAAATGTTTCATCGGTAGCGAGGTGATTGAAACTGAAATAATGAGATGAAAAAGCCTTGCCTTACCGCGATTAGAACCCAGCTCCTATCGTCGTTGTTTTCTGCACAAGAATAGTCCTTAAGTATCGGCTTATTTCAGCTGTAGCTCATGTCTGCAGTGGAAATAGCGTAATGAAAAATTCTGTGCTAAGTGGTAAGCGAATCTTGCCCACATCACCATTGTTGTCTACACACGAAGAGACTATAGAATTCTTTTTCGCCAATAAGTGGGAGTGGAAAGTTTGCACGTGGAATAATATGACGAAAAGTTCTGTCTAACTGGAAGTCAAAACGGGCACCAAATATTATTGTTGGCAATGCGCGGAGAGGCGTTAAAAATCATAGTTATGTGTCACCTGTAGTTTGGTGTTTGCTAGTTTATTTATTTGCAACATGCTCCACTACAACTTTGTGTAATACTACATATATGTCTCTATGTGTGTATGTGTGAAATGTAGAAGAATGTTTGTGTTGTGTGATTATGACGATGATGATGATGATAGAAGGGAGAGGATAAAACCTGGTATCTGCACATAGCCTGCTCCTCGCAAATTGCGCCAAGGGGACCGTTTAGCTTAATGTCCCCATCCGACGGACGCATTGCCATCAACAGTCACATGCCCTCACATTGCTGAGAGGTTTGATATTTAAACCATGGCTTTGGCGCAAAATCTGGTGATCGGGAACTTTACGTCATCCCCTCTCCTACCCTTACCGGCCAAATACTGGCAGTGAAATGTTCTTCCTCCACCAGGATTCGAACCGGCTTACCCCTGGGTCGAGCGCCGTCACACAAGCGTACGTTTGTGAGCTTGGCCATGCAGACGGGTTGTAGTTCGATGTGTAAATGCTACAACTTGAGATGACAGGATGAAAATTTTGAGCACGACCAAGATTTGGACCCAGACACGCTCCTTAAGTCGAGACCTGTGGCAGATTCTTGGGGAAACAACAAAACGAAGGAACTGTACCGTCTTAGATGGGACAAACCCGCCGCGACAAAACCGACTCCAGCATCAACACTTCCGACGTCTCACTTTCAACAAGAAGTAAATGCCCTATGACCTTACGCAACGATTGGCTTATTAATAAAATTAGATTTCTCATGCAAGATGGCTTGCTGGTAACATAGTTTCAACTTGCTGCGACTTCCTCCTCTGTCATTGTTCAATCTACACGATCAGTAGATAGAGAAGGTACGTAGTGCTTAAGGTGGATCTGGAACAACAGAGCAGCTCTATACTGTTATAGTGACGTTGCCAGTGTTGAAGAGGGTCTGTTCGAGTTTGTTAAAATTGGTTTTTTGATGCATGAATCAAACCAAGACCTTATAAAAAAGCTGGTAACATACCAACACACCACCAAACTACAAGGAGCAGCTTTGCTTCATGATTTTGTTGTAAGGAAGGATGCTCCCAGTTAGATGAGGATTCTGCTTCGCTGGAGGATGCTTACAAACTGTTCAAAACATTCATTTCCTTTTAATTCGCGTCGATATTCACTTGCAGCCTTGCTGTCAAATATGTGTATTTCACTTGAGATTGTAATAAAATAAAATAAGTACCAGTTCCACGAACTGGCAACTCAGTAGTATGAGGAAATTTCTGCAGGAGGTGATGGTTTTTGATTCAGCTTCTCTGCTGGTGTACATATTATTGGTCTAATGACAAATCTGGTGCAGTGTAAACCCAAAGACCAAATATCGAGAACACTCTTTTACTTTATTAAAGCGCATTCCATCTCATATAGCTCCGCAGGCAATGCTGGTGCATAATACTGAGGAGGTTTTGGTTTGCATATTCTCATGCAGGTTGCTATAAGCATTTTTGTCGATCGTCTTTTTTTGTTTCAGGTTCTAAATTGCCCTTGTGCTGAAATTAATTTTTGCATATTTAAAGGTTAAGAGGACTCTTATTTACGCATTAGAAAATGGAGTAAGAAACGAGAAAAAAGTTTAACATTCGTGAAATTTTGTTCTCTTTTGTTTTAATAGAGGGTTTCTAGCAGTGGAGGCAGCTGGAAATGTGTTCCGTATGTGGGGTAAGTGCACACCTGAAATCACGCCAGAAAATAGTTTTGTCATTGCAAGTAGGATGTTTTCGACTAAATTATTGCTACATTCAAGAATACAACAGCTTTTGCTGAATGACGTTTCTAGGCATTTCCAATACGGTCCATCTGATTACCCACATACGTGATAAACTGTGACCATTTAACCTCCATGAAACACTACTTTTCAATCGACAGTGTTGGATTAAAATGAAAGAAAATAATATTAAGATTAAACGTCCTGTCAGCTACTAGACAATTAGAGATGAAGCAGAAGCTCCGATTGGGGCAAATGAGGAGGAAATCTTTTGCGTAATTTTAAAGGAAAGCATTTGATGGAACAACTAAATCTGGACAGCCAGATGAATATTTGAACCACTGCGCATTACCTTCATTAAAAAAATCATGTCTGAAGCAAAACCCAGCGTATATCCTCAGAAGTAACGTTAAACGTCTAGTGGCACGACGTAGGTGTTTTGAATTAAAAACTGCATCCCAAAGGTGTTTCCACCGAATCTCTTGCCAACAACTGAGACACCTTGCTGTCGTAGTATACGAAAAGTGACCAAGGAAACTGAAATAAGTGTTGCTACTGCACTAGAATCGCCATCAACGCACTGGTGATTTCACGAAAGGACTTACCGACGAGCTTGGCTGAGAAGTAGGCCTTGCCCCACTTATTTTTCGTATGTAAAACCCACGAAAGTTTATCTTTCTCGATCCTCATCGAATAATCATCAGGAAAAATTCTTTGTGGACAAAACTGTACTTTAAACTTGGATTGGTTATATCTTTATCTCGAAACTAGTAGCATTTGAGGGTGTGTAATCACCACATTGTTTTATTTAATGTGAGTGAATTTATTCTTGATGATCGATTTCTCTGTTATGTTTTCTGTTACATTCAAGGAGAAACATTATAAAAATGTGCAATATTCTAAAACAAATGAACTACAGTTTACCGGGACCCATTACGACAAAAGTCAAAAATCTTTCGTATACGCAGAAAAATGTAAGTTTTAACAAGGATGCAATGTCACAATTTCTGAAAATTTCCACCTCTAAATCCAGGAGGTACTAAATCGAGATTGGGATAAGATTTAAGATGGTGATGTTAAAATTTCCAGCTCGGTAAGAGAAGAAGTATAAAGCAGACTAAATGGTTAGGTCTCTAGCGAGATTCCCCTTCAAAAAGCAGTCGCTTAGCCCTTAGCTACCGAGCCAATATCACCAGCAGTATGCTTTCACTGCTCTAGGGCTTATTATCAGAGATAATTCTTAGTGTGAGATATGAGATTAGTTACATAATCTGTGTGGAACGACCCTCTTGGAATCAAATGATATAGGTGACAACTCGATATTACACTTTAAGCGGGGATCATTCAGACTATTTATCGGAAATGACAACGAAATATGAAGCGAATTTAGTGGGATAATTAAGAACTAAACCAGGAAGCAAACGACGCTCGAATAGTTGCCAAACGAATTGTACAATGTTGCCAGTTTTCCATTAGACTAACGATAGGAAGAGAACGTTCGCTCAGACATTGTGTTGCGTTGGCTAGCACTTTGGAACCTCATGTTCCGGAGACGCGGCGACCCCAGATGCTGCAACATTGACTGATAGCCAAAATCCCTAAGGTTCGGCCCAATGAGTTTCGCTAAGCTTTTCTATAACTATAATTTGGGTATACAGCTTAGTTACGAATAGCATCCAAGTGTACTGAATGCAATTCAAACATCATAAAGAAGGAACACGGGAAATTATTTGGATGACCCTACTTTCAGTAGCTGTGGGAGTATTTCTTTTTTTCCTCGTAAAACTGAGAAACTCACTCGCAAGACGCGATACGTCTGTGGTCCAGTGTTATACTCCAAACATTACGAGTAGAACTTTTTATTCTTTTGATCATTATGAACGGTCAAAACGATTTTTATTATGAACGCCTGCATAGTTTGTATCCGGAAATCTGCAAGAACACAAAGTTTCAAATCAAGAAATTGAAGTGGACTCAAATTCGCAGACAAATGGAGCCAGCGAGTGGGTGCAACTCAAGTTCGATTCTGCTTCTGCTAACACAAATGGAGCAGCTGTCATCAGTACTGGTAGAAAGGAACAAAAAAGCGCTGACACTACTGTCTGTATCATCGGAAACAAGTCTTCATTGAGCGAAACTGCCATTCAGTCTGCGATAGCCAAAACAATGAATAGTATCACCCAGTCGCACGCATTGAAATATCAACGTTTATATTGTTTTGTCAGTGAAAGTGAAACGCTTCAGATGAATGGCGGTGTCAACCTACTGTACACTTCGGACGGAGGGAAATCAAAATAAGAGTAAGAGTCCCATCATGCTGAGCGTGGGTTGAAGTTCCTATGCAGCGCTTCGCATTTGGCCGTCTTTGCTCTTCAATTAGTTACTGATTATTTCATACGAGTGAAGTCTCAAGGCTAACAGAAACTTCATATGAGAATCATCAAAGTGTAATTGTTAAAAAGACCACTATGTTAAATAGTTCCCTAGTTATGGCTAAATATGGCTCAATCGGTGACGCTAACTTTAATTTCGTTTCTGCTGATGACATGCTGCATGTGTTCTAACTGCTCAGACAGTAGAGTTGTCTGCCTTTTGAAAATCGGCAAGACGATGTTGTATAGGCTGATTATCAGAAATGGTTTGCAGACTTGCTCAAAAGTCTCCACTTTTATATGGGATTATCTCTTCGTAGCAACTTGTTGGTCAGTACCGCGATTCTTTGCTTGTTACAGATGTTGTTTTAGTTGCATAGATAATTTGCATAAAAAACCATAGGCTTTGGTACACATGTGCAACGATGACCACTGCACATGTTTTGTGTCTTATGATTTGCTAATTAATAATCAGTTCACCGCCATCAATGATTAACTGTTCAGAATTTCACTGAACGTTAGCACGCCCTGGATGAAAGTTGCCAAGAGTGTAATACATTTTCTGCAGACTCATTCCCGTCTGCTGCTCCTCACTTTTGATGCAGTACCTCGAGTTCACAAGTTATCGCTTTACAAAAGCTCAAAATAACTGACGAAAGCCGAGATACTGGCTGCTTCTCAGTGTCTTATCATATTAGACAAATTTATTCAAGCAATCGGGTCGTCTCATTCTGAAACATTTACGTAAGAGCCTTCGCTTTTGACAGCGTTTGTCACACAATATATTTTCATTTGAATACTGGAAAGAAAGAGAGTGTATCCGTTTGAGGTGTAGTTTCAGAGAAGAATAATGAAAATTGTCTGATAAGAAAAGAAATGAACAGCTTCGCTGCAGAAATGACGACGAACGCAGTACGTGGAAAATATTAATTAAGACAGGGAGGCAGAGCACTTGTTAAGACATCAAGAAAAAACATCCGTGGTACTTGAGAGAGCCATAGAGCTAAACGTGAAGACAGTAATTGCTATACGTGCATCATATAAATGAAAACGTTTAGTCTAGGTGGAGGTCTTAGCGCAGAGAGGACGTCGTGACAAGCTGTATCAAATCATTTAGAACACTATGTTACGATGATTTGAAAATGGGTCCCGGCCCGAAACCAGTCATCGAGTGCATAAATTGTCACTGTTGTTATTGCATTGTTGTGAAGATTGGTTTGACGCAGTTCTTCACGAAAATCCACCATCTGCAACACCTCTATGTAACTACCGCAACTTGCACGCACTTGGGCCTGCTTACTATATTCAAACCTTGATCTTCCTCAAATGTTCTTGACAACGATTCCTTGATGCCTCAGAACATGTTCTATCAAACAATCCCTAATAAAATACATTTCCTTTCTTCGCAAATCAGTTCTATATCTCCTCATTACTCGATTTACTCTTCTAAACGCTACAGTCTTCTGAAGCGTCACATTTCTAAAGCTTCTATTTCTTCTGGTCTCAGCTGTTTGTAGCCCCCGTTTCAGTTGCGTTCAAGGTTACATTCCGGACAATACCTTCCGAAACGATATTCCAAGTCTTAAATTTATGTTGAATGTAATCTACACTGCGTAACAAAATTAAAGGATCACTTTTTCGAAAACCCGTAAGTGTCTCCCGTTGCCACGCGTAAGTTTGACATTCGGTCCGAAGATTCCTATAAACTTCCTCTGGAATGGTGGAAAAGCCGGATGCCCTGTCATCTACCTTGGACTCGGCGACGCTTAAAACTGCAAAATGTCGATGGAAGCGAAAGAAAGGCCACAGATCAGAAGTCTATCTGAGCTATAAGCTGGGTTAATGATGTCACACTGCCACCAAATTTCACCACAATTCTGTCCAACGCCAGTGTGAACTTTTCACATGGTGAGAAAGTCATCACAGTTCCTCTTACTCACATTTCTCCCGTTCCTTTGACTTCACTGCGATAGAGGTTAGAACCGCTACACCCAGCGTTGAAATCAATCGGGAAAGCACTTCAGGGAAACCATCTCTCAAAAGTGACACGAGAAGGTCTCACGGGGTGACAGAAAGACCGTCAATGAAACCACCCCCTTCCATCACGAGTCCCACACATTTCGCTGTCGAAAACGTCAGTTCGCATTGTGATGAGCAACTTGAATATGTTATTGACAACCTTCGGTACTGCTAACACTCTCGGATTTTTCAATCCTTCTCTAAACACATTGTGGGACTGTATCCCCGTTGAACGTGATCGCATCCCTTTGGAGTGCAGCGCAAGTGCAATTTTTGCTCTCGTGTACATGTAGGAACCACTAGGGGCAGTTCAAAATCATTCGACGAAATATAAACATCTCTGTTGGTCCATCACGGCCAGAGGACATCGGCTGGTAAGTGCTTTTCAATGTCAATAAGCTTCACCAACAGCAGTATGCTGTAATATATTTCATTTTATTTTGAAAGCAACCAGTTTCGGCAACATATTTTGCCATCTTCAAACCCCATACGCTTTTATCCAAATAAACGAACTTATCGTATAGCGCCATAAAGCACTGGATATGGTGAATAGCTATTGGAATTCACGATACACAGTGTTTTATGGCGCTATACGATAAGTTCGTTTATTTCGATAAAAGCATATAGGGCATGAAGACGGCAAAATGAATTGCCGAAACTGGTTGCTTTCAAAATAAAATAAAATCTCTTACTGTATACGGCTGTTGGTGAACTTTATTGACACTAGAAAATATGAACATGATCCGAAGCAGCAAAGGCTACTTATGCTTTCTCAACCCTCTTGTTTTCTGTCCTTCTGTGGCCTGATCACGTGGGAACACATAAACATGTGCGTAAATAAAACGGCAAAGAATTCGTCTACACCCTCCACTTTCCCAACACCGTAGTGCCAATAAGCTTCTTTGTTGAGCACGTTAAAAATATACGTATCAGAAACTTCGACACCTCTTCAGCCCATCATTTGCTCTGGTATCGAAACTTAGGCAAATCGCACGCAATGGGTGTCGAATGGGTAGCCTAATCCTCGGGCGCTGTAGCAGCCCCAGGCTGATTTGGTGTCGAAATTTCCGAAGGTACATTTGTAATGTGTTCAGTAAAGACACGTTGGTAGTATAGAGGGCGTTACAGCACGGGCGAGGGGGGCGGGGGGAGGGGGGGAATGCTTTATAGGGACACTTTGCCGTTTTATACAAGAACATCTTAATGTTACAGTGCTGCGTGATCGTGTCACAGGAGAGCAGAAAACAGAAGCGCTCAAAAGGCATAAGTAGCCTTTGCTGCTTCGGATCTCAATCCAATTTTGTCCAATGACTTTGAACTGTTCCTAGTGGTTCTAGCCTGTACACTAGAGCTATGCCCTTTATTTCACATGTGTCGATGCCTTGCAGTTTGTAGCGTCACCAGGCCCGAGGGTGATATCGCAGGGCGCCACGCTTGTACGCCTTTGAAGACGAAGTTTGTAGGTACCTTTCAGCCAAATATCAAAGTTACACGAAGCAATGGAAGACACTTACGGGTTTTCGAAAGAGTGATTCATTAACTCTGTTACGGTTTGTAGTTTCTGTTTTTCGTAAATGCTTATCAAACAATTGCACCCTGCTTTTTTCTGTCCGGCCAACTTCAGCTTTCTTCATTTATTTTACCACCTAAATAACAAAACTCATCCATTACTTTTACTCTTGCATTTGCTAATGTAATTCTCTTATCATTGGCTAGTTTAATTCGATTACATCTCATTATATTTGCTCTAAAGTTGATGTTCATCGTATCACCTGTTGTCATGACGCTATTCATTTTGTTCAACTGCTCTTCCAAGTCTTTTGCCGTTACTAACAAAATTGCAATATCATCGGCAGAGCTCAAAGCTTTTTTTTCTCTCTGAACTTCAATTTCCTTTCAACATTTCTTCTTGACATCCTATATTTGTTGCTCAATGCACTGATCGCATAACAGACTACAACAATTTCTCACAGGCTTCCCAACAACTGCTACCCTTCAAGTCGTTCGACTACAGTTTCCTTCTTATGCAAGCTGTTAGTAACCTTTCCCTACCTGTACTTTATACCTGCTATCTTCAGCATTTCCGTGTGTCTTCCCGTCAACTTTGTCAAATGTTTTTCTTAAAATTGAAAACTGATAGAAACGTAAGTTTTCCACTCTTCAACATATTTTCTAAGATAGTGCCAGTACAGCCCCACGTGTTACTAAATTTCTACAGAATCCAAATGATCCTCCCCCATCCTGGCTTCTACTAGTTTTTCGACACTTGTGTAAATAATTCACGTCATTATTTAACAAATATGACTAATTAGAACGATACTTGGGGAATATTCTCATCTCCCAGCAACTGCTTTCTTTGGTGTTGAAATTATTACGTTATTCTTTCTCCTACATGACTCGCATTCGGGAGGACGACGGTTTAAACCCACGTCCGGTCATCCTGATTTAGGTTTTCCGTGATTTCCCTAAATCGCTTCAGACGAATGCCGGGACTGTTCCTTTGAAAGGGCACTGTCGCCTTCCTTTCCCATCCTTTTCTAATCCGAAGGGACCGATGATCTCGCTGTTTGGTTCCTTCCCCCAAATCAACCAACCAAATTTCTCCTACGTCATACACGTGGCGTACAGGAATCCGAGGAAGAGATCAGTACCTAACGTCCGTCGACAACGAGGCCATTAGAGACGGAGCACAAGCTCAGAGTATGGGAGGATTCAGAAGTATATCGGCCGTGCCCTTTCATAGGAACCATCCCGGCATTTGCCTAAAGTGATTTAGGAAAATCAAGGAAAAGCTAAATCAGGATGGCCAGAAGCGGGTTTGAGCCGTCGACTTTCCAAATGCAAGTCCTGTGTGCTAACCGCTGTGGGATACCGATCGAATAGTTTAGCCGTGGTATTTTCTCCCGAGGATATCAATAAATTTGAGGGAATTTAATCTACTCCAAATATTTTGTTGCGACTTAGGTGATTCTGTGCCCTATGAATTCATTTCAGCATCTTATGTATGAACCAAGAATTGAAATTCGTTCCTGAAATTCATCTTAACTCTAATAGATATACATGGTGATTTGAGAGGTGATTCTACATGTGAAAATAAACCGAAAAAGTACGATAAACATGTGTCCGAATTTCGACCGTTACGGAACTGGAGACGCTTGAACACTACACACAGCCATGCAAGATTATGAAGACAAGTGTGAATATTACTTACCGAAATGCGATGTAGCCGCTGTGGTGGACAGAATAATGATGGAACAAATGACTGATCCATCGTACAAGAGGTGTTCCAAAAGTCCCCCACCCGTCTCAATACATACACTCATCAATACTTTGGAGGATGTGTTGTGCTGCACATCGAACATCATCTCAGCGGGATTCAGTGAGGGCAACAGCATCGATAAGGCTAGATACAAGTTCTTAAGTTCTTCACATGTATCCACCTTCGTAGCATATACGCCCCCCCCCCCCCTCCTTCTAATCAGCCACGTCGGGTGATCTGACTGGTCAGTTAATGGGTCCGACATGGCCAATGCACCGTTGAGGAAATTTGTCATTCAGACAGTGGGACACTTGTCTGGTACAGTGAATCGATGATGCATCATTTGCAGGTACATTTATCGTTGTTGCTCTAATAATACGTCATCCAGAAGTGCGGATAAGTCTTCTCTCAGGAAATGTGCGTATGCGGCGACTGTCAAGCGATTTAGCAGGAACACAGGCTCTGTCGCAAGGTCACCAAACATATCACACCAGACGTCACTGAGAACCTAACTTGGAATCTTGTTTCCTTAATGTCAAGTGGATTATCCATCGGGCATGTGTGAGAACTGCGGGTGTTCATGGTAGCACTGAGTGTAAATGTAATCTCATTTGTAAATAAAATATACAGCCAACCATTCACAAAGTTTTGTCTGTTTACTGGGTAACCAGGATGCAGATGTGCATGAGCTGCACGTGGAATAGGTACAAGTCCTCGGTATGTAACGTGCGCTGCACTCGCATTTGTGGAATATCGAACTGATGACTAATGTGGCATGTGCTGGTGATGGGATTCTGTTTGTGTAGTGTCGGCAGACTTGCCAACACTACGCACACTAATTGAAAGAGGCGGCCAAGATGCACGCGCTACTCACGAAGGATGGAGTGAGGTCTGAAACAGGATACGTAATGAAGGCTATAAAGAAAAGTACGTACCTTCTCGAATACTTAACTTTAATCCATCCTTTGTATACATCGTTCTTGATGAGACATCTGGAGATTGTGGCGATACAAGTGAGACTCTTTAGATACAAGCTATCTAAGGCTAATGGCGCCTTGCTAGGTCGTAGACATGGACTTAGCTGAAGGCTATTCTGTCTCTCGGCAAATGAGAGAAAGGCTTCGTCAGTGTATTCGCTAGCAACGTCGTCGTACAACTGGGGCGAGTGCTAGTCCGTCTCTCGAGAGCTGCCGTGTGGTGGCGCTCGGTCTGCGATCACTGCCAGTGGCGACACGCGGGTCCGACATGTACTAATGGACCGCGGCCGATTTAAAGCTACCACCCAGCAAGTGTGGTGTCTGGCGGTGACACCACAGTTTGTGCCATTGTAGTAATGTCGTTCGCGTTTGTTGAATATCCAACTGACTACTAATGTGCCCTGTGCTGGTGGTGGGATTCCGTTGTGCCATTGCAGTAATGTCGTTCCTTTCTTCAGCTGACTGGACAGCCTCACACTACGATGTTACGTGTACACTGGGTAGTGTTCCGGATTCACGTTTGGCAAACCTTGGGAAATACTATAGCAAAGGGGGTTCATCGATCAGGGAAACGTTCCTGACATTCTGTCACATCTGCACAGGCGCTGCCAGTACAGTACCCGAACACAAACAACATGTTTGCATACGCTGCAAGTGTGAACGGATACGGCATGTTGGTATTCAGGGACACACACACGATCTCACGACTGCTCACTGACCTAACCTACGATTGGACGCTGGATACGTTTGCCGTTATTCCCTGGGTGCGACGTCACAGTGCTTCTATCTGTTGGAGAAACCCCACACTTCTTTTGGGATGGATCAGTCATCTGTCCCATCATGATTCTGTCCACCACAGTGCTTTCACAGTATTTCGGTAAGTAATATTCACTCTTATCTTCGTGTCCACTCGTGGGTGTGTAACGACAACTGTACATATAATAATTTTTTTCTGTATGAATTTCGATAAATTAGTATGAACAATGTTTGACTTTATTTCTTTCTCTTTTCGTGTCGTGTTGAAGAAATAGTGAGCAACTTTTGAAATGAATATTATTATTTATGTTGGATTTCAAATAATGTGATAATCAAAAGAAAGTGTACTATTGTTAAAACTATTGTAAGATGTGAAAATTGTAATTTAAACACTTGGTCCATACATAGGTAATGCAGTAGGATATGTGTAGTAGAAAACCTGTAGTGAATACCCTACCTGTAGGGGAGCGGGAAAAGGTGGAGGCAGGCGAGCGCGGGAAAACGCACACTGGGCGCGGTTCGGCACAACGGGCTCAGTAGTCAGTCGGAGGCGAGCAACAGTAATAGTCGGAGTGGTGAATTGGTCAGAGGAACACGGACTGTACCGAGGCGGCTACCCAGGAAAAGTGGATTCCATTGAGCCTCGGGTGCACCGATTCCGACGAATACTTGGCATGGCTATATTCTGAGGCACAAAGTTGGAAAGATTACGACGCTAAGAAGATGGAAAGTGCCGATGTAGTGTGAGCCTTAGCCGTGCTTGTATGTGTGCCGTGCTGCCCGCTATCTCGCTGCCCGCCAACCGCCGCACCGACTTGCACAGGTCAAACTTTTATTTCATCTTTAGAAGTGTATCTGTGTGGACCAGTGTCGAAAATGTTTCTAATTGTTCAATAATAACGTGACTTTTACCAGAATTGCTTTAGCCATGACTTATCCTGATAATTGACCTAGACAGGATCCTTACCTCGTATTGTGCAACCCGAGTATCCTGAACTGAAAGTCTAAAATCAGTGTTAATAAGAATTATCAGTAGATCAATCTATGCTATAAAGAAGTTTAAAAGCTCTATGTGTTATTGCAAATGTTGGTAAAGAACAAAAGTATGACTAACTTGGAAGAGAGCTTTTTGAATTGAGTTAGCGATGTTATTTAATTAATCTTAGACAGAAATAATGACATTTAAATTATTCAGAAGTAAGACAAAAGAGTAGTTATCCATAGATTGATAATTTTGAGTGTAAATTTGCCTTCAGTACTTAACAGTTTCAGTATAACGACCATAACAGTTTCAGGACCCCCCCCCCCTTCTCTTGTCCATTCTTTCAAATCTTGAAATATGCTGATCAGATCTCACCAGTAAAGTTAAGTTCTGTATTAATCCTAAGTGTATTAGTGTTGTTTTCCAATTTTAATAGTGACATTGTATATGTGCTTTCAAAATTGCTTATTCTAGGGAAATCTATGCCCGATTTCAGTCTGATCAATATACAAAATGCAGTTCGTAGTAATCATTGATGTGTGGTATCGTGTAAATTTAGCTCGTCCTAATTAGTACAAAAAAAGAGAAAGCTTTAGTTCAGTGGAATTTTCTGGTTCCAAACTTTGCCATATAACGCATCATTACTACGTGTTACTATGCTTGTACATGCACCCACTTGTACAAGGAAAAACTCACTCATTGCCTAAGTAGGCTGGCGACCGAATTATTAATTAACGGTAGCATCTACTGTGTGTACTTCTTGTCCATGCGAACGAACAATTATACTTTACATTTGCTTGATGCATCACTGTAGTTATTGACTGAATACAAGTCCGATCTTGCTTCTATTAGGTACACGCGGTCAACTTATGTACTAAAATCCTTGTTTATAAGGTGAAGCCCGTGAACTTATTACAGTACAGGCTTTATACAGATAACGTACGTCCGTTTAAGGGCGGTAGTGTTACAGGTGTGTGCTGTTTTCAACCTGGTCCAGTTCCGTAACGATCGAAAATCGGTCACACTTTCATTGGACTTTTTCAGTTTACTTCACATGTAGAATAACCTCAGAAATTATGTGAGATTCATCCTGAATCGCCCTGTAGATTTACTACCTAAGGCAACATATGATAATTTGTGTTGGATCGGGCCAAGACTAGGATCCGAATTTTTCGTTTATGGCGAGCGGTCGCCTTACCATTTAGTCATCTGAGGACACTCCCAAGCCTGACCCAAATTTCCATATGTCACACACTTATCAATTTCTTGTTACAGATAATTAATTCATTTACTCTCTCTTACACGTCTTGTGGTTCTTGTATAGGTTTCGAATAAAGACAGTTAGTAGTCACTCTCAATTTTGCCCCAAGCCCATCTTCTCCTTATATACAGGACGTTCATAAAAAAAGCGTCGGATCTTTTGTGAGGTGATAGTACTCGTCGAAACAAGAAAAATAAATCCAATAAAAATGGGTCTGGAAACGCATACTTTCCGAGATAAACAAGTGTTTATACGAAGCACTTCGCGACGCTTGCACTGGCGCTCGGTCAAATGTGTCGGCAGGGTATTGTGGTGTCTTGTTCTCAGTACTCCACCTAATTAGTTGTGTGGTTCGAGTCGCGTTGTACGCTACGTTATTTTTTGTCGTGCTTGTGTGCCTTTCTGTACAGTACTGTCAGCCCTGTATACGTATCATGGTAGTGTACCAACTTCCAGACGAGGATTCCCTCCTATGTTTTATTCTGCTGTTTGTACGTATAAATGGTGTAGTACATTTACCTTTACTCTCTGCCAGCATGCCTCCTACTCAACAAGTGAATTGGCGGATATGATATTCTGCTATGGTTTGTCAAACGGACGTAGCCTGCGAGTCCGTGCCTCACGCTGAAAAATATTCACAGCGCAGAATGCACTCTGATAAGCTACTTGGCAGACTTTTCCAGTGTCTGAGGGACACAGGTACCCTTGCACCTAGGAAGATTGAGAGTGGAAGGCTCCCCACAGTCCGCGCTCCTGACATGGAGGAGCATGTGTTACGTTCGTTGGAAGAAATCCCTCCAGGGGTACGACAATTAGCAGCAGCAGAGGCGTATCTCACTCTCCTACCTGCGGGGGTACTTGCTGCACAGTTGCTGTACCCATATCATCAACAGCGCTTTCACGCCCTAAAGCCATAGGATCATCATGGCAAACGACAGTTCTGTCAATGGCTGTTGCAGAAATGTGCCGCAGATCCACTTTTCACATCCAAGATTTTATTTACCAATGTGGCAGGGTTCACAAAAGATTATGTCAATTTCCATAACTAGCATGTATGTGCAGTTGCAAATTCCCAAGCAATTAAGGACAGAGGGCATCGATACTCCAATCTTCTTTTAAAATTTATTGTCGTGTAACGTTGTTTAAGAATAATAGAAATGCTTAAATGTTTGCCTGAGCTGGGAATGGATACAAAATTGGAGTTATCGTGTAGCGTGCTGTAACTGCAAGTGCTGTGGTTACTCTGTCTTAATGTTAGCAAAATGTTATACGAACTGATTGGGTAATGCAACTCCCAATACCAATATAGAAATATAGTCACTACAAAATACGTTCAGCCCCTTAGTTACTGAATCCTAGTGCCCTGTTCAAAACTGATAACTTTGGTCCCTGTGCGTATAACAAATAAATAAAACTGTCTTACCTCTAAAGCAGCAATGGTGGATTGCGTTATATTCTGTTCTCTACCGACAGAGAATAAAATTTACTAGCTACAGGCTCAGTGGTGTGCAATGCTGGCCCCAGTACTCTGAAAAATAGATGAAATTATTTTGGCTGATAAATTAATACATTTAAGAAAAACTGAATGTCTGTAAAAAACATATGACTTGGAGAGGGAGGCAAGAGTGATTTGGGTGAATTACTAACACTGACTTTTTCAATAGTGATATTGTATTCGGAGTTAAGTTTGGCTTGTCAAAACATCTGACAATCGAAATTATATTACTTAAAAAAATGACATCCTTTTTACAAAATGAAAACTTTTCTTTGCCGACATGGTCACTAACAATGAGATTTGTACAGCAAGTATTATCTAAAATAGTTAAAAAGCATAAAGACAAATCATCAAATTATGTATACCTGTGTTAACAAACCTTAGACACATTACAAAAGAGAAATATCTAACTACCCTACACATCAAATCCGTTTACGTACTTTCTGGGGTTACTCAACGTAGAACTCACTGTTACCAATTATCAGCCAACTCATTTACACTAACGAACCGGAAAAGGAAATTAACAAAACATTAATTTCTTGCAAGCAGACTTCTGCTTCCACATTTATATTTCCAATAACACATGTACTCGTAAAGCATCTTTGTAATATCAATCCATTAATCCTTTCTTGTTACAATTAAATTTACATTTCATTAGAAAATCACTCATCATTTTAACTACCTATTTTATGAGCTGTTTAACACAAAATATTGATATGAGATAATTTCTGCATTATAATCTACACTTGGTGGCTTTACAGAGCACACCACAAAAGCTGCCTACTGCATCCCTTTTCAGTCACAGACTGTGTTGAGCGCCAAGCGCTCTCTTACTACAACACTACAATCTCAGACCAGAAGCAGTATCTTTGTCTCTGCGGTCGTGCAAAGTCAACTATCCGCTTCATAGAGCCCATCATAGACATATATTGTTTACAATACAATAGTTTCATTTTAGTTTACATTAGTACCCTTACAATATTCGGGTGCCACATACAAGTGTACCCAGTAAACTCCTTTCAACACCGATTCTCAGTCAATGTACGGGCAGGCGTACTTGGCAATAGATTAACAGGGTCATACGTGCCACCAAAAAGGTTAACAGGGGCGCATTATCTGTAATTTCTCATTTATGTATTGCCTAGCTAGATGGAGGCTGAGCCACTGCAGCAACGAATGTAAATGTGGTTCATACATGATGGCGCACCAGCACACTTTCGGCGCAATGGTCGGGAACATCTGACACAGACATTTTAGGACTGCTGGTTTCGTCGGGGGGGCCAACAGCTTGGCGTGCTCATTTTCCTTAACTCAATTCCCTAGACTTTTGGTTATAGGGACACTTAAAGGAACTGTTCTACGCCGCGCAATCAATGATTTGCTGACATAATTACAGGGTCCCTTCTTCAATGAGTTCCAACAGGTACAACCGGTTGCGAGTACATGACAGTACAGTAAAGTGAGACTCACGTAGCATGCACACATTCGGTAATGTATTCACGGCCATTACAATTTTTATATCAATATTTGTGTCCACATTTAAAGTTGGCCCTATCTAACAAGGGAACCTCCCCATCGCACCCCCCCCCCCCCCCCCTCAGATTTAGTTATAAGTTGGCACAGTGGATAGGCCTTGAAAAACTGAACACAGATTAATCGAGAAAACAGGAAGAAGTTGTGTGAAACTATGAAAAAAATTAATAAAATATACAAACTGAGTAGTCCACGTGCAACACATATCACATTAAGGATCACGTGAGCTCTGGTGCGCCGTGGTCCCGTGGTTAGCGTGAGTAGCTGCGGAGAGAGAGGTCCTTGGTTCAAGTCTTCCCTCGACTGAAAATTTTACTTTCTTTATTTTCGCAAAGTTATGATCTGTCTGTTCTTTCATTGCCGTCTCTGTTCACGGTAATAAGTTTAGTGTCTGTTTTTTGCGACCGCACCGCAAAACCGTGCGATTAGTAGACGAAAGGACGTGCCTCTCCAATGGGAACCGAAAACATTTGATCGCAAAGTCATAGGTCAGCCGATTCCTCCACAGGAAAACACGTCTGATATATTCTATACGACACTGGTGACGGCATGTGCGTCACATGACAGGAATATGTTGTCGGCCCAACTAACTTGTACACTTGGCGAATGGGTAAAAAGATTCTTCTACGTTGCCCGATTTAGGTTTTCTTGTGGATGTGATAATCACTCCCAAAAAAGTGATGAAAACATAAGAGTTTGTCACATAAACTGAAAATAAAAAAATTAAACTTTTCACTCGAGTGAAGACTTGAACCTAGGACCTCTCGCTCCGCAGCTGCTCTCGCTAACCACGCGACCACGACGCTGCTTGTCTCCCATTGTCCTTGATGTTGCCTATCTTCGCATGGACTACTCAGTTTGTATATTTTACTAATTTTTTTCATAGTTCCACACAACTTCTTCCTGTTTTCTCGATTTATCTGTGTTCATTTTTTCAAGGCCTATCCACTGCGTCAACTTATAACTAAATCTGAGGAGGGTGCGATGGGGAGGTTCCCTTGTAAGCATAGCTACATGCCTTGGCCGAAAGCGTACACCAAAATTTCGGCTACTTATGACTAATGCCTTACCTGCAGTTCCTATAAGAATACTGAAGATCCCTCAAAAAGGAAAAAGCGTCAATAAAGCTTATGCTGTTTTTGCAACCTAGACTGCTTTTACTGCTGAAAAAGCTGCATGGTGGCTGTACGATGGCCATAGAGTGGGAAGATTTATATAATGCAATAAGATTATAAGCATGGTCCTATCTTGTCATTGCTGTATACCTTCGCCCAAGTAAGAATCGTCGTCGTTTGTACAGTTCCACTAGGAATTTATTTTTTCGTTGCCAATTTTGGGCAATATATTTTTAAAAAGATTTAAAAAATTATTACTTTTCTATTCTAGGCGCATACCAAAATCTGGCTATTCATGACTACTGCGTTATCCAGTCTTCACAGACATACGTCTCCCTTCTTTTTCCTTTTTGTATAGTAATCAAAAAAAATTACCTCCTTCTCATGCTAGGTAGAACAATACCCCTAATCTATTTCTGTTTACTTTTTCCTATTCAGGAATTCTGAAGATGCTTCAAAAAGGCGAATTGTGTAAATAAAGCTTCTGCTGTCATTTGCAACCTAGATTGTTTTCTTACAGAAAATATATGACTAAGGTTGCTGCACCATAATCATGGAGTGGGAGGATTTATGTTAAGATTTAGTGTTAAGCTCGGCTTGTGAAATTTATTTCTGCATGGTCGCGTTTTGTAATTAATGAAACGTTGTCTTTCCTTTTGTGTTAGTATATGTTAGAGATGGTGCCAATGAAAGCATTCTCAAAGAAAATTGTTTTAACTGTATAACATTAAAAAGAATGTTATTCAAACACAATATTAATTGCGTCCCATGATGCTGAAAAAGTGAATCGTTTCTGCTGTATGAGCTTCAACTTTGCAGTACACATAGGATATAAAGAACAAAAATAGCTGCTACAGCTATTGAAGCGGATGACCATTCAGATAAGTTTTCCTGGGCTTTATTTATGACGCTCGAGTTCCAGTCAGTGTATCTGGACATAATACGTAACTATGTTTCAGACCCTCAATTTGGTTACAGGCACTTGAAAAAAATATACTTTAGAGTTTTCGCCTACCAGTCAACGTTGCAGCAGCCAGCATTGCCGCATCTTTGAAGTATCAGCTTCTCAAAAGCTAACCAGCACGGCACATCGCCCGAGCGGACGTATTCTTCCTGTCGCAAATATAATGGAAAATTGGCAACGTTGTAGAATAAGTTTGGCAACTATGTGACTGTCGATTTACTTCGTGGAGTAGTTCGGAACTGTTTTACAAAGATCTCTTGATTTTTGTTCTTAAGACCGATAATAATATGAATGATTTTCTCTTAAGGTTGCAACGCTGGGTTTGATTAAAGAAAGGTCGTTCCACACAGAATCTACAATCAATCTGATATTTAAGATTACAAGTTATCTCCGTTACCAGTCAGTATGGCAATGAGACAATACATTATTGGCTCGCTAGCTAAGTGGTAAGTGGCCGCTTGGAAGGGAAGATGCATTAGCTCTAGGTTCAATCCAACCAGAGACCTGAACATTTCGCCTATATTTTACTTCGTCTCTTACCGACCTATAACATTTCTGATCGGAAACCATTAAGGGAATTTCAGCTTCACCATCTTAAGTCTTATCGAAGTCTGACTTAGTACTCCCTAAAAGTACAGATAAAAATTTAGAGAAATTGTGGCATTGCTTGCTTTCTCAAACTTATACTTTTCTACTTGCATCGACACATACCTTAGATTTGTGAATATGCAATACGACTGATTATGTGAGGCATTGAATGATTGGTGAATTGGGTTTCTTCTTGGGCCTACTCTCAATGCCACGTTTATATGTCGTCGTCGTAATATCGAAATGCTCCTTGCGTGGGACACTGCACTTCACGTAGGTACAGACAATACTAGGGTTGAAAGTGCTTACTAACTTGTTAATTGGTGATTTTTTGGGCAGGCTTGTATCATAAATACTATTTGCTTAATTAAATCAGACTTTTATTGTAAGTATACCTTGCTAAGTTGCATTTCACTTGTATTTGAACAGTGCACATTTTTATAGCGTTCTTCTTTGGCTTATCAAGTAGGACAAAAAACAAGAGAGGTAAATGATCAACAGTAAATTCCTGCACATTAACTAAAGCCATCTGATGATGCTCAGGGAGTTCCTGGATTACACTCCCGCAGAAAGCTACTAATTTGGATATAAAGATGTCATCAATCCAGATGCATTTTCGTCCACATGGACATTTTCAAGATGGTTGTTCGATAAGGATCCAGAAAGCCAAACGTTTGTGGATTCTCGATCGAAAAAATAAGTGCACTAGGAACTGCTTTCCAGCCAAGCTCCTCGGTCGCTACTCTTGTGAAACCACCAGAGAGTAGATGGCATTCTACTGTTGTACAATAGCAACAATTATTTCAGTTTCATTGGTTGCTTTCCATATGCTGCGACCCAAAGGCATCTCAATTACTGGCAAGAAATGTCATGGACGAACCCTTGGGATGCAGTTCTTAATTCAAGACATGTTTTTTTGCCAGCAAGTGCATAGTGTTAAGTATTGGGGACATATACTGTCTTTTTCTTCAGATATGAGTTTGCAGATTGGTTAAAATCCGCTTTTGATAATCCTGATCTAGGTTTTCCATTATTTCCTTAAATCATTTGAGGTAAACGTTGAAACCTTTCCTTTCAAAGGGTGCAGTCGATTTCCTTCGCCATTCATCCCTATCGTATTTTCTGTTTCGTCTCTAATTATCTACGTATTAGTGGATAGGACTTTTAACCTTAAACTTCCTTTCTTGCATTTTCATCCAACATTGCCCATTGGCTACAAGTGCCTCACGAAGTTTAAATGGTCACAGCTCTTCACATTTGTAGATGGACCACATTGGTAAACTGTAAAAAACATCATTCATCAAAGCTCACTGGTATTCTTGAATGTGGTGAATAACTCACGTTGCATAGATCCTACTTGAAATGAGAAACTATTTTCTGATGGGATTTCAACTATGCTCTTAACCCATACACACACAAATATTTTAGCTGCCTCCGCTGTTAGCAACCCTCTATAAAGTCAAAAGAGAACAGTATATCACAATTTTTAGACTTTATTCAAGTTTCGCACTCCATTTTCTAATGCTTAAACATTAACCTCCAAATCTGCATCATTCAGTAACTGACCACGAGAACAGTTACAACCTGAACTAAAATATGATGATTGACAACCTACCTGAGGCAATGTGCTAAATAAAATCTCAACCTACTTTTTTCACGTAAATTTTGCCCTGGTGGATTACATACATTAATATCCTTCGCACAATATGCTGCGTGAGAGTGATTAGTGCACCCATGCCTAAGCATTTATACGAGACGAAGTACGGTTGAAAAAAGTAAAGAAGAGACTTTACTCAATATCTGGGCTTTGCCATTACACTCACGAGATTAATCGCTAGACTATCAATACATACACAGGACAGAAGCTTAAGTTAAAAGCAAAATGTCCTGCTGGAAATTTCCGCATCCTACCTCGTCGCCAGCTCTTACAGTTGGGTCTTCATTGATTTTATTTCATCGATTACGAAACCAGGTCAAAAATACGTATTACATAACCGAAACAGCTCGTGAATATCAATGTGGATGACCAAGGAGATCAATGTTTTAGCAGGCTATAACCATCCACCACAGAATCAGAATTCTCATCCAAGATGGAACATCCGCCTTACAACAGAATCGTAAAGCTATGTTCCATGTTGTTCGGTAATCTATTGGCATTGAGTCATTTTAAAATTATCCCAAGGAAATACTATCATTTCGGTACCGATAGTACCAAGCGAACATATTTAGCAATAAACCCATAAAATTTTCACAGTTTTATTTTACCAAATAACTCCAAGGAAAACGACCAGCTTAGTAATCTGAATAACAAAAATAAAGACAACCAAAAACTAACAACAGTATTTCCTTTAAAGATGTACAGTTGAAACACTACAATATTTAATAATTCCTTTGTGGGTGAAACATTTTCCAGCAGCTTTTATAGAGTAACTGCCACGTCTGGTACTCCAGACACGTTCGCTTCTCAAACAGATATCAGTTGTTATACAGAGGAGACCATCTTCGTTAGTGTTCTAAATCATACATAAAAAACAATTATAAAAATTGTCTTAAAATAGAATAAGCACTTAAAACCTTCTACACACAAAAATAATGCAACATTTTTCACAAGATTCTCTTGATAAAAATCAGAGATATATTTTGGGTAATGTAATTTGAAAACCCTACCCCCATCAACCATAAACCTTGCCGTTGGTGGGGAGGCTTGCGTGCCTCAGCGATACAGATGGCCGTACCGTAGATGCAACCACAACGGAGGGGTATCTGTTGAGAGACCAGACAAACGTGTGGTTCCTGAAGAGGGGCAGCAGCCTTTTCAGTAGTCGCAGGGGCAACAGTCTGGATGATTGACTGATCTGGCCTTGCAACACTAACCAAAACGGCCTTGCTGTGCTGGTACTGCGAACGGCTGAAAGCAAGGGGAAACTACAGTCGTAATTTTTATCAAGGGCATGCAGCTTTATTGTATGGTTAAATGATGATGGCGTCCTCTTGAGTAAAATATTCCGGAGGTAAAATAGTCCCCCATTCGGGTCTCCAGGCGGGGACTACTCAAGAGGACGTCGTTATCAGGAGAAAGAAAACTGGCGTTCTACGGATCGGAGCGTGGAATGTCAGATCCCTTAATCGAGCAGGTAGGTAAGAAAATTTAAAAATGGAAATGGATAGGTTAAAGTTAGATATAGTGGGAATTAGTGAAGTTCGATGGCCGGAGGAACAAGACTTTTGGTCAGGTGAATACAGGGTTATAAATACAAAATCAAATAGGGGTAATGCAGGAGTAGGCTTGATAATGAATAAAAAAAATAGGAGTGTGGGTAAGCTACTACCAACAGCACAGTGAACGCATTATTGTGCCCACGATAGACACGAAGCCAATGCTTACTACAGTAGTACAGGTTTATATGCCAACTAGCTCTGCAGATGATGAAGAAATTGATGAAATGTATGACAAGATAAACGAAATTATTCAGGTAGTGAAGGGAGACGAAAATTTAATAGTCATGGGTGACTGGAATTCGAGAGTAGGAAAAGGGAGAGAAGGAAACATAGTGGGTGAATATGGATTGGGCGAGAGAAATGAAAGAGGAAGCCGTCTGGTAGAATTTTGCACAGAGCATAACTTAATCATAGCTAACACTTGGTTCAAGAATCATAAAAGAAGGTTGTATACATGGAAGAATCCTGGAGATACCAGAAGGTATCAGATAGATAATATAATGGTAAGACAGAGATTTAGGAACCAGGTTTTAAATTGTAAGACATTTCCAGGGGCAGATGTGGACTCTGACCACAATCTATTGGTTATGAACTGTAGATTAAAACTGAAGAAACTGCAAAAAGGTGGTAATTTAAGGAGATGGGACCTGGATAAACTAAACCACAGGTTGTACAGAGTTTCAGGGAGAGCATAAGGGAACAATTGAAAGGAATGGGGAAAGAAATACAGTAGAAGAAGAATGGGTAGCTCTGAGGGATGAAGTAGTGACGGCAGCAGAGGATCAAGTTGGTAAAAAGACAAGGGCTAGTAGAAATCCTTGGGTAACAGAAGAAATACCCTCAGACTTCAAGAAGAAAATAATAATTCCAATCTCAAAGAAAGCAGGTGTTGACAGATGTGAAAATTACCGAACTATCAGTTTAATAAGTCACAGCTGCAAAATACTAACGCGAATTCTTTACAGACGAATGGAAAAACTGGTGAAAGCCGACCTCGGCGAAGATCAGTTTGGATTCGGTAGAAATGTTGGACACGTGAGGCAATACTGACCCTACGACTTATCTTAGAAAATAGATTAAGGTAGGTAAACCGACATTTCTAGCATTTGTGGACTTAGAGAAAGCTTTTGACAATGTTGACTGGAATACTCCCTTTCAAATTCTAAAGGTGGCAGGGGTAAAATACAGGGAGCGAAAGGCTATTTACAATTTGTACAGAAACCAGATGGCAGTTATAGGAGTCGACGGGCATGAAAGGGAAGCATTGGTTGGGAAGGGAGTGAGACAGGGTTGTAGCCTGTCCCCAATGTTATTCAATCTGTATGTTGAGCAAGCAGTAAAGGAAACAAAAGGAAAATTTGGAGTAGGTATTAAAGTCCATGGAGAAGAAATAAAAACGTTGAGGTTCGCCGATGACATTGTAAGTTTGTCAGAGATAGCAAAGGACTTGGAAGAGCAGTTGAACGGAATGGACAGTGTCTTGAAAGGAGGATATAAGATGAACATCAACAAAAGCAAAACGAGGATAATGGAATGTAGTCGAATTAAGTCGGGTGATGCTGAGGGAATTAGATTAGGAAATGAGACACTTAAAGTAGTAAAGGAGTTTTGCTATTTGGGGAGCAAAATAACTGATGATGATCGATGTAGAGAGGATATAAAATGTAGAATGGCAATGGCAAGGAAAGCGTTTCTGAAGAAGAGAAATTTGTTAACATCGAGTATAGATTTAAGTGTCAGCAAGTCGTTTCTGAAAGTATTTGTATGGAGTGTAGCCATGTATGGAAGTGAAACATGGACGATAAATAGTTTGGACAAGAAGAGAATAGAAGCTTTCGAAATGTGGTGCTATAGAAGAATGCTGAAGATTAGATGGGTAGATCACATAACTAATGAGGAGGTATTGAATAGAATTGGGGAGAAGAGGAGTTTGTGGCACAACTTGATAAGAAGAAGGGGCCGTTCGGTAGGACATGTTCTGAGGCATCAAGGGATCACAAATTTAGCATTGGAGGGCAGCGTGGAGGGTAAAAATCCTAGAGGGAGACCAAGAGATGGAAATGGAAATGGAAATGCGTTTGGCGTCATTGGCCAGGAGGCCCCTCGCGGGGCAGGTCCGGCCGCCATAGCGCAGGTCTTATTACATTCGGCGCCACATTGGGCGACCTGCACGCCGGATGGGGATGAAATGATGATGAACACGACACAACACCCAGTCCCTGAGCGGAGAAAATCTCCGACCCAGCCGGGAATCGAACCCGGGCCCAGAGGACGGCAATCCGTCACGCTGACCACTCAGCTACTGGGGCGGACACCAAGAGATGAATACAGTAAGCAGATTCAGAAGGATATAGGTTATGGAGATGAAGAAGCTTGCACAGGATAGAGTAGCATGGAGAGCTGCATCAAACCAGTCTCAGGACTGAAGACAACAACAACAACAACAATTTGAAAACAAAGTAATGGTGTTAATGTAACCCTAAACTATGGCCTAAATGAACAATGTTATGCATATCTCTGGAAAAATGCTAGAGATATCAAATTAAACTTCATAAAACATGAAGTCAAAAGCACCTACAGTGAAATGAATGACAGGCTAGCCAAAATCCTTCTAAAAAGTATTACTCATCTTAAGCAAGAGCAAAAATATTAAAATATATTTCTCTTTTAAAATTTAAAATATTTGAAAGCATTTAACGAGAATAAAGGTTCATGATCATATGTAATTCTAAAAACATTGGGCTAGTAACCAACAAAACGAGTAATCAGAACGCTTAATGGCAGTCAATCAAAATTAAATACTGAAGAGGTCGGTGAACAGTCTGACAACACTATGTACCACTCTCAGTATACAACTTCAACACAATCGCACCTGAACACCAACAAAATATTAAACAAAGTTAGTAAATGGTGTACATTAATACCAGTAGGTAACCAGTATCTGTGACCTAATTGTAAAGCTCAACTTCATTGGTTTGCGTTATTCCTTCTTTTCATATTATGAAAATGAACAAGGAAGACGACAGAATCAATCTAAATTAGTAGATGACACATGCTGTAGTTAATACGCCTGTTGACCTTTAAATGATCTAGGCGGCACCTTCAACAATGTATAAACAGTTCGTAATCTCGACGAAAAACTAATTGGTTCACCAAGAGTAACATTTCCTCACGAATGCTCGGTTTAGACTCAAGACGTCACTTGGAACTTTACTTTACTTTCAGGTGACATTGAGAACATATACCATAAATGATGTCACTGGGTTTCAACGGTAACACCGTGTATACCACCTAGCAACAATTCCACATGTGAACAGCTCCTCCACTGTCCCACAAGATTCACTAACACTTCCATTTGCTAAAGGTGACAAGACCATGAACCAGTCCACGTACGGCACTTTACAGCCTTATGATTCCACTCCGCTGCCGCCTCGCGAGATGCCGACGAAAGCGTTACCTAGAGATGCGGCCTCGTTATCACTGTATGGTGGGCATTCAAAAGAAACGGTACGAAATGACACTGTTGGTATAACTGAAGACTTTGTTTAAAAGTAACTACCAATGGACTGAGCTCAACAGTCCTGCTTTTTCATGAGCCGCCAGATTACCTTTTCGCGCAATTCCTGTGGCTGTGGCAGGAGACAGTCCTCCACTTTCTCCAGTTTCTCGTTAGCGTTGAAGCGCTTCTCTTTCAGATTGTTTTTAGAGGACCAAACACATGCAAGTCGAGGAGGGTGACATGTTCAGGTTGTAGGCCGGATGCCTAAGTTGCTCCCACTTCAACTTGGCCATTACACTTTGTGTGACCTTGGAGACGTAGGCACGCGCTTTATCGTGGAGCAGAATTACTCCCTCCTTGAGCAGCCTAGGCTGTTTTCTCTTGATGGACTTGCGTAGGCCGCAGACTATCTCGTTGTTGACGCTTATTCTGTGAACGAGGAACTGGATGAGTATCGGGCCTCGGACGTTAACAGAGCCGACGCGTGATTCCATTAAATGCTGTGCTGCTTTGTCTCTACCTCGAAGTGATGGCACCAGCTCCAGCCACCGTCGACGATCCTCATCTTCATAATGCCGGAACAGGTGTTGCAGGGCCAGCCCCATATCCACTTCTTTTGTAATTCGCTGAGCTTCTTGAGAACACCTTCTAGTACCCACCCTGTCATGCACAAATGTCCACACTGTTCCAACACTTGCCCCAAATATCAAAGCCAATATTCGTATTGTGACACGCCGATCATTTCTTAATAAGTCGTTCAATTTGTCGATGAGTTCGGCTGTGATTACCTTGTTTGCCTAGCCTAGTCTCGGGTCATCATGCAAAGACTCATTGCCTGCACGAAAATGGCACTCAGCTTTCTCACTGACTTACCGGATATGCACTCTTCCCCGTGCACGGCACCACCGGGTGACGAATATTGGCGCAACTAGCTCTTCCGCAGTCAAATCTGATAACAGCTCTCTGCTCCTCAGCCGTCGAATTTTGCTGTGTGAACACCATTATTCCCTCACATGCGCTGTCGCGTCAATCGACGGAACACCCAATGGTGTGCTTCTTCCCTGTATCATGTGCCCCTGCATGCCCACAACCATGCCTGACAATACATTCGCTTCACTAGATATCTCACGTTATTCCAAAGGGGCATAAGCCTATTTAAACCTGTCTGGTTGTCACGACGTTTCATATCTTTTCATTTGAAAACTCCTTACAGATCGATAGCGTACCAGCTCAGGAATTACACTGAAGAGCCAAAGAAACTTGTACACCTGCCTAATATTGTGTCGGCCCCCCGCAAGCACACATATGTGCCGTAACACGACGTAACAGTGACTCGATTAATGTCTGAAGTAGTGCTGAAGGGAACTGACCCGATGAATCCTGCAGGGCTGTCCATAAATTCGTAAGAGTACGAGGGGATGGAGATCTCTAACGAACAGCACGTTGCAGGGCATTCCATATACATGGTGAGTTACCTAACGTTACCGCTGGATATATTTCGTAAACCACATCAAATACTGACGAATCGATTCCACAGACCGAACGTGAGGATGGGGGCTAGTGTAATTGTTTAATACAAAACATAAAAAATTGCACGGAAGTATGGTTTTTAACACAAACCTACGTTTTTTTTAAATGGAACCCCGTTAGTTTTGTTAGCACATCTGAACATATAAACAAATACGTAATCAGTACCGTTTGTTGCATTGTAAAATGTTAATTACATCCGGAGATATTGTAACCTAAAGTTGACGCTTGAGTACCACTCCTCCACTGTTCGATCGCGTGTATCAGAGAGCACCGAATTACGTAGGCATCCAAAGGGAACGGTGATAGACCTTAGGTACAGAAGAGACTGGAACAGCACATTACGTCCACATGCTAACACCTTTTTATTGGTCTTTTTCACTGACGCACATGTACATTACCATGAGGGGTGAGGTAAACGTACACACGTGGTTTCCGTTTTCAATTACGAAGTGGAATAGAGTGTGTCCCACTGGAAACGCGTCGACGTATGTGGTATCAGCATGATGGTGCACCTGCACGTTCCGCAATTAACACTAGGCTGACCCTTGACAGGATGTTCGACGGGCGTTTCATAGGACGTGGAGGACGCATAAATTGGCCAGCCCGTTCTCCTGATCTTACACCTCTGGACTTCTTTCTGTGGGGTACGTTAAAGCAGAATGTGTACTGTGATGTGCCTACAACCCCAGAGGATGTGAAACAACGTATTGTGGCAGCCTGCGGCGACATTACACCAGATGTACTGCGGCGTGTACGACATTCATTACGCCAGAGATTGCAATTGCGTACAGCAAATGATGGCCACCACATTGAACATCTATTGGCTTGACATGTCGGGACACACTCTATTCCACTCTGTAAATGAAAACGGAAACCACATGTGTACGTGTACCTCACCCCTCATGGTAATGTCCATGTGCGTCAGTAAAAAAGACCAATAAAAAGGTGTTAGCATGTGGACGTAATGTGCTGTTCCAGTCTTCTGTACCTAAGGTCCATCACCGTTCCCTTTGGATCCCTACGTAATTCGGTGCTCTCCGATACACACGATCGAAAAGCGGAGGAGTGGTACTCAAGCGTCAACTTTAGGTTACAATATCTCCGGATGTAATTAACACTTTACAATGCAACAAACGGCACTGATTACGTATTTGTTTATATGTTCAGATGTGCTAACAAAACTAACGGGGTTCCATTTTAAAAAACGCAGGTTTGTGTTAAAAAACATACTTCCGTGCATTTTTGTATGGTTTGTATTAACCTGTTACACTAGCCCCCCTCCTCACGTTCGGTCTGTGGAATCGATTCGTCAGTATTTGATGTGATTTACGAAATATATCCAGCGGTAATGTTATGTGACTCACCCTGTATGCTCAATAATGTTCATGACTGGGGAGTTTGATGCCCAGCGGAAGCGTTTAATCTCAGAAGGGTGTTCCTGGAGCCACTCTGTAGCAATTCGGACGCGTGGGGTGTCGCATTGTCCTGCTGGAATTGCCCAAGTCCGTCGGAATCCACAATGAACAAGAATGGATGCAAGTGATCAGATAGGATGCTCACGTACCTGTCACCTGTCAGAGTCGTATCTAAACGTATCAGCGGTCCCATATCACTCCAACTGCACACGGCCCGCACCATCACAGAGCCTCTACAAGTTTGAACAGTCCCCTGCTGGCATGCAGGGTCCATGGATTCATGAAGTTGTCTCCATACCCGTACACGTCCATCCGCTCGATAAAATTGGAAACGAGACGAGGCAACATTTTTCCAGTCATCCACAGTCCAATGTCGGTATTGACGTCCCAGACGAGGCATAAGCTTGGTGTCGAGCAGTCATCCAGACTACACGAGTGGTCCTTCGGCTGCGCAAGCCTATATTGATGATGTTTAGTTGAATGGCTCGTACGCTGACACTTGTTAGTGGCCCAGCATTGAAATCCGAAGCAATTTGAGGAAGGGCTGCACTTCTGTCACGCTGAACGATTCTCTTCAGTCGTCGTTGATCGCGTTGTTGCAGGTTGTTATTCTGGCCGCAGCTATGTCGGAGATTTCGTGTTTTACCGGCTTCCTGATATTCACGGTACATTCGTGAAATAGTCGTACGGGAAAATCCCCAGTTCACTTCTACCTCGGAGATGCTGTGTCCCGTGTGCGACGACTGTACCACCACGTTCAAACTCACTTAAATCTTGATAACCTGCCACTGTAGCGGCATTAACCGATCTAACAATGCGCCAGACACTTAACTTACATAAGCGTTGCCGACCGCAACGCCTAATGCTGCCTGTTTACATATCTCTGCATTTGAATAAGCATGCCTATACCAGTCTATTCGGCGCTTCAGTGTGCTATAGTTTTGTGAGTAAGGTATTTATTCGATTCACTCGTCAGGCAACCACTTTTAACAAACACGAACAGACCCTCTTCACCACTGGTAGCGCCGTTTGGACAATGCAAGACAGCACCGTGATTCCAAATCCACGTGACGTCCCTCTGCTACCTATCGGGGAAGAGTTGATGTAGGCTGGGCCATGACAGAGGTGTCACGGAAAGCAGAAACTCTGTCACCAGTAAGCTTTATTCCACGGGAATTCTTATTTTATTAATGAGCCAATCGCATGTAAGGTCACAGGGCATATATTTATTACTGCACTTGAACTTACACGTTGAAGATATTGGTGCTGGACTTGGACTGTGATCTGCCCCTTTCGCCCGGTTTGACCTCTCTGAGACGATATAGCTCTATCGTTTCGTTTTTTCCCCAAGATCCAAAACTACTCATGGTCTCTACGAAAGGTGCATATCTCGCTTCAAATCTTGCTCGGGTTCAAAATTTTCATCCTGTCATTTCAAGTTGTAGCATGTGCACACCAAAGCACAGGTGACGATTACGATTTTTAACACCTCTCCGCACTTTGTCAGTGATAAACTTTTAGATGACGGATCCGACTACCAGTCAGACTGAAAATTTTTCGTCATATCATTTCACTTTCAAACATTCCATTCCTATTTATTGGTGAAAAAGTATTAGGTACAACGTCTCCTCGTGTGTAGCTAACAACGATGATATGTGAATGGTTCACCTTGCAGTCAGCACATAAGATTTATTCAGTTTGTTTACTGTTCAGACATTAATATTTTATTTCTATTCGCGAGTATAAAATAACTATGATATGTGCTGGCTCCGAATTCCGGTGAGGAACTTTTTCTTCTCGTCATTTCAGTTTCAGTCACTTTGTTACATTGTAGCTTGTGCTTGAAACCATATTTAACGTCTTTCGTGGTTAGCTAAGACGAACGGCAGTCCCTGGATGGGAGATCTTGGTCCCAGTCCAGTAAAAAAGTTTCGCCATGTAATTTCAGGCTAAAAGTTGCTTTTTGAAACGGCATTTATTGTAAAAACTGAGAGATTACAAGCGTTAAAGGCTGTGCCATCTCTAATAACGTGTTTTATGATATATGCGTTATAGTGGTATTAAGTTCCATTTTGACTGATTGTCACACAGTACAGTTATCTGTATTAATTTCTTAAGCAACCATTTGGTATAGTCAAACGACTGCCCCGGAAAGGAAGCGAAGGACTTGCAGTACAGTTACGTTATGTGGGTTGCATATGAATCACGTGGAAAACATTTAGATCATTCGGATACTTTTCAGCGTGCTAGTATAGAAACTTAGCTAGTTTAACATAAGCAGCGCAGGCCTTGCCATTGTAATAGATTTTTTAGAATCGCAACGTAATTCCTTCCCCACTCATGGACACTATTTCTACAAATTCTGTCACTCACGTTAGCAAGTTCCCGGCATGTCACTGCGGAATTCAGAGCAAACCTTTGGATGGAGGACAGTTTTACTTTACTTATCGAAATTCTTACAGGAAAGTCTCTTCTAGCTTTACTGCTCCATTGTTTGTGCAGTGGCCATTGGCGGTGCATTTAGAAAGTAATTTCACGCAAGGTAAATATTCGAGAGGCCGTTTTGTGGCTACTGAGAACTCATTAAGGCGTCTCCTCGGGCAGAATTTCACTGTTTTTAATCAACTCAGCGCGGCCCACCTCCCTTTGGAATTACTGGTTTGGCAGCCAGCACCGCTCGTTAGTATGAGGAGCTTTATGACGACGCTGACATAAAAGACATATTACAGCTGCGCCACGCCGCACAGTTGAATGGAGAGAGTGTCCTTTCACTAATATTTTATGTTGAGGAAC
Source organism: Schistocerca nitens (assembly GCF_023898315.1). Taxonomy (NCBI): domain Eukaryota; kingdom Metazoa; phylum Arthropoda; class Insecta; order Orthoptera; family Acrididae; genus Schistocerca; species Schistocerca nitens. The sequence goes on along the minus strand of NC_064620.1, from coordinate 192,224,688 downwards.
CCATACCAAGGTTAATTGCTTCTCAAAGGTCACGACCTTTCAGCTGGCAATGAATCAATAATGGTAGGTGGGCACAAAGAACGAGTCGAAAGCTCTATCGTTATAAGAAGTCGTAAATTGTCATCGCATCTTAATTCAGTTATGCATCACGTTTCATGTTGCTCACAGTAATTTATATTGTCAGTGTTTTCGGAGAATAAATTTACGTATATTTTGCTGTTGATTCCATGAGCCTAACAAATTAACGTGATGCTACTGATATTTTGGAACATTAAAAGTCACACTCTGAAATATAATAATTTTTTTTAATCTATCTTAATTTAAACCAATATAATTTGTTCTTCATTGATGAAATCTGATGATTCATGCGAAATTTAATGTTTGTCTACCAACGTAAGAAATTACTAAGAAATCGCAATTACTTTTGCAAGTGCTGATTTGTTCTCTGCTACCCCTTACAAGACAGATACGTAATGTTTTGTCACTATCGTTCATTCCTAGCTGTCATTGCATAATTAAAGAACCATGACAGCTAATCTTTCGACGAGAAAAATATCAAGCGACAAAGTGAAGAGAACGTCTACGTCGAATCCTTAAAGTTGAATGTACAGGTCTGTGATGCGTTTTCTGAGACATCTATATATATTCCGACTTTCATAAGAAAATGAGCTATATACTGTAATTTGTTCGTGCTAACCTTCAGTGTAGGCATAACTTACTATCATATGAAATTTGGAAAATCTACTTATCTTCTTACTGTAGCAATTTGCTTTTTTACATATTTTGCAAAGCTGATGCTGTGTATAAAACATTTTACCCCACAAGGGAAGCTCCTCATCGCACCCCTCTCAGATTCAGAGGCAAGATGACCCAGTGGACAGCGCACGAGAAACTGAGAAAAAAGAAGAAAAAATCGAAACTGTGAACGGTTCAAGCTCAAGATGTGCAACATCAAGCCAATTTGATTAGCTACGGCGTCGAGGTTATGTGCTCCTTGTGCTGGAATGCGAAGGGGGAGATGCCTCATTTTTTCACAAACTTATGAAGTGTCTGTCATTGACATGTGTGTTCGCTGTATTCAGATTTGTAGCTGTGGAGTGATGCAACGTCCACTTTCAACAGCAAGGTGTAAGGAAAGGACCTCCAGACGCACGTACCTCCTATTTGTTCTACACAAGTACACATGTTATGATACTTGCGTTCCGCCTCCGAAGTTTTAGCTCTTGAATTCCTCTGCTGTAAAATAGTTCAAACCCATCTATTTGCTGTGTCAATTTCTGTGAGAAGTCTATGCGGCATCTAGCCTGCTCTCTCTTTTTTTCCATCACATTTACTTGTGACGGTAATATCTTACCACATGACTCATTTTCTATAACCAATGTGTAGTATGACAATTGCAAAGGTACGGGAAGAGAACAGGTAAGTTAATTAGAGACAGAAACTTCACAATTTTGTGAAAGAAATGGGGCATGGATGAGGTTTGAAGATAGGTCGCCCGCTTGCTTTCCAGTACCGTGACCACACAACCGGGACTCTGTGTTTCTTTCAAACCGCTTGATGTTTCACATTTTCAGCTTGGACCGTTCCCTGTTTCTACTTAACTTCTTTTTTCACAGTTCGGTACACTTTCTTCCTGTTTTCATGCTTGATGAGTGTTCACTTTATCACGGCCTGTCAATGGGACATTTTACCACTAAATCTGAGGGGGGGGGGGGGGGGGTGCATTGTGGAGTTTCTCTTCTTAGAAGCAAGTGCGTAAACAGCTGGAATATAAATTGGCATTTAACGCAGATAATACTGCACGCAAAACATTTTGTCTGACCTGTATGCCAGAAAGACATCAGATCAATAGCTGAAAATATGCATCGGCAGATACCTGAAGAACAATACAAACTCGAAAATATACTGCAGTTAATTACGATCAGTGTATGGAGCAATTTTGTACAAATTAAGAAATTCGTCACAGATATAAATAATGACAGAAAACTGAAGAAATACTTAAGGATTATTACTCCAGACCAATAATCTGGAGGCAGTTCTCGGTATTCAAATTGATAATTCCTAATAGACGACGAATAGAACACCCGAAGTACTTTTAAGAGTGTCTCTTTACTTCCACTGATCTGACAGGCTCAAAACTTTTAAAAGCCGCTATCTTCAGGTTTACACTTCATCAAAATTAAAATAATACAAAAAAATCAAGCCTTTCAGTTTGCTAACGAACTATACGTAAAGTCAGTGACAGAAAAATGTTAATTTGAATGCCGTTTCTGAATTTTTTGTTCGTATGATTGTCAGAATATAAGAAAAATTCCAGTTCAAAACTTTTCTCACTTAAATATTTACTTCAAAATCCATAGAAGAAGATACGGAGTAATAGGTTGATAACCTACGTTAGTCGGCTGTTGATTCCAAACTTTCAAAGACTCCTTCGCTACTGTCGTCAGGGATAAAAAATAATAATTTGCGAGGAAGTTTACTTTTTGTGCTTGTTTCCGTTCCCCGCGAGGGTGCGAGTACACGTGTAACACACAACTCTTGTTGTGATAAAAAAAATCACAGTTGCATTCTCGCCTGCTTAATATCACTATTATATCTTATCCGTCTGCAATGTATGATGTATTAAAGACAAGATTATTTTGTTCATCCGTATCTTTGGACTATATAACCAAAGGTTATTGTTCAGTTACGCTCTTCTAAGTACAACTGTTGTAATGTCTCTTTAGTTCATTAGTTAACGTGAAACATATTTTAGTTAAATAATCTTACATCGCTTTTACACTGAAATAACCATGCTTGTTTTATTCCTATGCTAACATTAACATTTTCGTCTCTGGAAGTGGAGATACTCTCTGCATGTTTTGGTCGAACAAAATTTCACTGCCTCACATACTTATCTTTGAACCTAATGATGGAGTAACGGCGGAAAACAGGTCCGTGTGAAAATATAATAAATATTGTAAAATATTACACCAGATTTGTGTGCGTTTCATTCACAATGTTCGAAGTACTCCACCAAGAATAAACGGAACAGTCAGTCAATGCAAAGTCAGAACAGACACAAGAACCTCAATTAACCATGAGTGATTGGTTAAAGGTTCTGACTACACAAATAACTAAACAAAATTCGTTGATATTCAATGAAGTAGATAGCCACAACAGTAAAACTGATTTTGTTCACAAGAAATTAAAATCTATTTAATCCGAAATTAAAAGCATCAATATCGAAAGTGATCCTATGACTACAGAATTTGTAAATTCTCAGATTTACTTAATTAAAATAAGCGGTAGATCTGAATCAGAAATATGAGCAATTAAAAACAGCATCGAACATACAACTTTATCTAAAATAGAAGAAAAGGCACTAGTTACGAAAATTGAAATCAAAAGAGAAACTGAAGCAGAGTTCTCAAATTAGAGGAAAGCTGTTTCGTATTCGAAATCCGAATTGAGTGAATAGGTGGTTGATTGAAAATGGAAGTGTAGCTCTCACACATCCGACATTGAAGACAAAATTACTGACCCTGAACTGAAAATCCAAGATAAACCATACTACGTTTCTAGTAGAATGCTAAATGGTTCAAATGGCTCTGAGCACTATGGGACTCAACTGCTGAGGTCATTAGTCCCCTAGAACTTAGAACTAGTTAAACCTAACTAACCTAGGGACATCACAAACATCCATGCCCGAGGCAGGAGTAGAATGCTACACACAGAATATTTAAGCAAGGAAAAAAAGTTTGATCCACATAAAAGGATGACTTTGTGGCATCCAGTTAATTTAATGATGCAGTCTGAATGAGCATTAACAGACTGTACAACATGATGCCTTGCCAGGTTACAGCCATCGTTGCTGCCAGACATGTCAACTCTCTGAACTAGATTCCACTTTCTGTATACCACTAACGCTTCAAAAAGCGAGGCTTCCAGTGCTCTGCCGTCGGCAAACATTGTTGTGACCATACCTTCGAGAATTCACCCAGGCGGGATCTCACTGAGGAGGATGCTGACGGGAATTATGCTGATGGGGAAATCATAACAAACGGCATCATTGATGAGGAGAAATGAGTAGACACATAATTTGACTAACGTTAATTTTTCGCCATAATGTCTCCGGCTTTGTATTCTTTCATTCATAGTAATTCTCATTTTTTAAATATGTATTTAGCTGGTAAGAAATGACATTTCCTATACATAAGAGAAACTTTTATAAAACCTACATTGTGTAATTCAATAATTGTATTTTATACATAGTTAGATACAAGTACTGAATGAATATCCTATTGATGGCAGGGAAGAGGAAGTGTGGGTGCTCTTCAGGTCATTGAATGTTGACAATTAGAAATACCTACCATCAAAAATAAGCATTTTTTGCCATTATTAAGCAACCTTAGCAGAAATGAGCACCCCATTGGAGATAGTGGTGTAGGGGTGAGAGGTTCCTGATGTTATGCTTTAATTATTGGAGGTCCCCTTTGATTAACCTTTGAAAACAGGTGTACAACTTAAAATTTTCTTGAGTCATTGTCCTTCTGACTGGCTTAATGCGACTCGCCACAGATCTCTTTCTTATACCAGCCATCTCAGCTCAAAGCCACAATTTCAACCTATGTCCTCAGTTATTTGTTGGATGTTATACCAATTTTAGTCTTCTCTTGCAGTTTTCCCCGCTATAGCTTCCTCTGGTATCGTATGGAAGTTACTCCCTGACGTCTTAACACATATCCTATCATCCTGTCCGATGTTATCAGTGTTTCCCATGTGCTCGTTTCATCGTCAATTCTGCAGAAAACCTCCTCATTCCTTATTGCAACGTCCTTCTATAGCACCACATCTCTAACGATTCAGTTATAATGCTAAAGCTTGACCTTTTTTAGTTTTTTTAATGACAAAGATGATAGGACACCTGCTAAGACATCAAGGAATGACTTCCATGGTACTAGGGGGAGCTGTAGAGGGGAAAAACTGAAGAGGAAGACAAAGGTTGGAATACATTCAGCAAATAATTGAGGATGTAGTGTGCAATCGCTATTCTGAGATGAAGAGGTTGGCAAAGGAAAGGAATTCATGGTGGGCCGCATCAAACCACTCAGAGGACTGACGACTCGATAAGAAAAAACTATTAATTTGAGAACATCGCCTGCCGGCCGATGTGGCCGTGCGGTTCTAGTCGCTGCAGTCTGGAACCGCGAGACCGCTACGGTCGCAGTTTCGAATCCTGCCTCGGGCATGGATGTGTGTGATGTCCTTAGGTTAGTTAGGTTTAACTAGTTCTAAGTTCTAGGGGACTAATGACGTCAGAAGTTGAGTCCCATAGTGCTCAGAGCCATTTGAACCATTTTTTGAGAACATCGCCAGTCCTTTGAAGCTGTATCTTGGTAAGTTGTATCCAGATCCCGCTCCAGCTACTGCCAAGTCTGGGCGTTACTACTGACTGTGGCAGTGTTAGTTGCAGACGGTGGGCGGATGCCGTTCCTGTAGCCATCCCAAACCCCGAGGATGGAATTAGTGTACCCCAGCTGTCTGCGTTTAGTGTAAGCCATGGAAGAGCGTGAACGTATTCAAATGTCAGTGAGTCGTGTAACTGAGGCGCAACGTGCGGACCAGCCCGGTATTCAGCTAGCAGGATGTGGAAAACCGCCTAAATACCAGCTAGCCGGCATACTGGCCCTCGTCGTTAATCCGCTGGGCGGCCTCGATCCGGGACCGTCATGCCTACTCGAGTCCAGGAAGCAGCGCATTAGCGCTCTCGGCTACCCTGGTGTGTTATCTTCGTAAGTACGTGGCGTAAAAGTATGTTATCGCAAATTATAGAAAATTTTACGTTTATAAGGAAAGTTTGACTGCATTTTGTCGCAGGTTACAAGCCAAAAATTTTATAGGGAAAACGAAAATATTGCCCACATTCTCAGCTTTTTGGCTGCCCCTTGGTTAACACAGGTTCTCAAGTCAAAAAACGTACACTCGACACTAATACTACCTACATACAGCATACTGCAGTTTCATACAATTTGGACTTGTTGTAAGCTCCAACGTACCCTCCGACTAGGCAGCTACTCGTATGTTCACGTACATACGCACTTGCGAATTGATGGCTCGTTAGCCACTCGTAACGAGTGGCCTGATGTTCGCTTTTCCGGTGACCAGTGGAAGATTGTCTCGGGTTCTCATCCACTGATGACCCTAAACGTTATCATAACACTGCCTGTAGTGAGATCAATGGCCTGTGGTGTGTTGAGGATGAAATGAGCAGTGAGCTATTTGCTTGAGGAGTCGTAGCTGTCAAATAAACATCATTCACATAATAACAAATTTATTCAAATAAACCAGCACGCTGCTCATAAGTAAAAAAGTTGCCCAAAGTTTTGCAATACAGTTATAAACGTCAGCAGATGTCTAGTTAGCTTCCTTTTACAATCAACCGCGTGTGGTTAGGACTCAGACTCGGCACCAGTTCACAGCATGCCGTTCTACAGGATTTCGCCAAATACTGCAGTCACTGGCGCTTCTGAAGCATGTAAATATAATACAGTTACCAAACACACAATAACCAGTTCACAAAAGTGGGCAGCACTTAAAAGTTCCCCAAATTACTCAGTAGACAGCCAGCACCCACAAATAAATTTATAATGACCTTCCATCACACTATTAAATAATCTACACTCCACAAATACGAATAAGTTAAAATTATAATGCTTGTATCCTTCAGGAGCAGTTTTTGACTCTTCAATAATAAACCAACAACAAGAAGTCCTAATAAACCTAGTGAAACAATAATACAGCTAGGATGAAACTTCCCAGAAACAGTTTCGATGACTGAATCTTAATCAAATAGAATTAATCAAAGGTACAGCATCGACTAGGACGAGTTACAATACATACACTCTTTTTTTTTTTTTTGAGTCACCAGTCTTGTCTGATATGATGCACCCAGCCACGAATTTCTTTCCTGACCCAACCTTTTCATCTCAGAGTAGCAACCTATGTCCTCAATTATTTGCTGGAAGCATTCCAGTCTTCGCCTTCCTCTATAGTTTGGTTCTGAGCACTATGGGACTTACCATCTGAGGTCATCAGTCCCCTAGAACTCAGAACTACTTAAACCTAAACAACCTAATGACATCACACACATCGATGCCCGAGGCAGGATTCGAACCTGTGACCGTAGCGGTCGCACGGTTCCAGACTGAAGCGCCTAGAGCCGCTCGGTCACAGCGGCCGGCTCCCTCTATAGTTTTTACCCTTAACAGCTCCCTCTAATAGTATGGAACTTATTCCATGATGTCTTAACACATGTTCTATCAACCATCCCTTCTTCTTGTCAGTGTTTTCTATATCTTCCGTTCCTCACTGATTCTGCGGATACCTTCCTCATCCCTTACCTCATCAGTCCACCTAATTTTTCAACATTATTCTACAGCATCACACCTCAGAGGCTTTGGTTATCTTCTGTTCTAATTTTCCAACAGTCCATGTCTCATTACCATACAATTCAGTGCTCCAAACGTACATTCTCAGGAATGTCTTCCTCAAGTTAAGCCCTACGTTTGATACAAGTAGACTTCTTTTGGCCAGGACTGCTATTTTTGCCAGTGCAAGTCTGCTTTTCATGTCCTCCTTGATCCATCCATCATTTTCCCCCTGTTCTCATTTCTGCTACTTTTCATTACTTTCGCCTTTCTTCGATTTAGTCTCAGTCCATATTTTGTATTCATTAGACTGTTCATTCCATTCAACACATCCTGTAAATCTTCTTCACTTTCACTGAGGATAGGAATGACATCTACGAATATTATCATTGATATACTTTCGCTTTTACTATTATACCCACTCTTAAAATTTTCTTTTATTTCCATCATTGCTTTTTCAATGTATATATTGAATAGTACGAGTGAAAGACCACTCTTATTGTTCCCTCTTGGTTGTTGTTCATATGGTATATCACCCATCGTTCCCTGCAGCTTACCCCTGTTTTTATCAGAAGTTCAAACACCTTCCATCATTTTACACTGTCGAACTCTTTTTCAAGGAATACATATCCCATGAACGGCTCTCGATCTTTTTTTCAGTCTTCCTCACATTATCAACAGAAATGTCAGAACTGCCTCTCTGGTGCCTTTACCTTTCCTAAAGCCAAACTGATCGTCATCCAACCCATCCTCAATTTTCTTTTCCATTCTTTTGTATCTTCTTCCTGTCAGCAGCTTGAAGCCGTTAAGCTGGCCGAGCGATAATTCTGGCACTTGTCGGCTCTTACTACCTTCGGAACATCCTGCACACAAATGGAAATAATCGTTTTGTTGCCATATTCCCCTATGATTTTAGAGATTCCGACGGAATATTATTTATATCTTCTGCCTTATTTTATGTTAACATTTCCAAAGCACATTTGAATTCTGATTCTAATACTGGATCCCTATCAACTCTTGTTTCTTCTTCTATCACTTCAACAACAAGTCTTCATAGAGGCCTTCAATACACTCTTTCCACCTATTCGCTCTCTCCTCTGCATTTAGCAGTGGAATTCTCATTGCACTCTTAACGTTACTGACTTTGCTTTTAATTTCACCAAATCCCGTTTTGCCTTTCTTCACATTTTGTCTTTCTTCACATTTTTCCTCCTGCCATACATAGCACATTGGCTTCCCTGCGCTTCCTATTCATTTTATTCCTGTGCGACTTTTATTTCTGTATTCCTGAATTTCCCTGAACATTTTTGCATGAATGGAGAGACTTTCAATTAAAATATCTCCCTATACGGGAATATACATGATAAATGTACGACTGCAGGATGTACATGCATGATTAATGACACTGGGAGGTGTCTTCAATCTACAGTATTTCCATATCCCACTTCTATGTCCATTGGTTCTCTGTGAATAGTCACTTAAGCTTCAGCCTATTCTCCATCATTACTAAATTGTGGTATGAGTCTGTATTTGTTTCTGGGTATGCCTTGCAATCCAACATCTGATTTCACATCTCTGCCTGACCATGATGAAATCTGATATCTTCTCTTATCTCCCGGCCTCTTCCAAATATACTTCCTCCTGTTTTGAGTCTTCAACAGAGCATTCGTTATTACTAGCTGAAATTTATCGCAGAACTCTATTAGCCTTTCTCCTCTCACATTCCCGTTACCAAGCCTGTATTTTCCGGTATCAATAACAAAGACCCGGTACTCAAGCTAGTAAATGCCCAGTTTAAACATAAGATAAGAACGTTTAATTCCGATCTGAGTGAACACGAAGAAATTAACCGCTGGAAGCAGTTTGTCATGAAACAATAAGTAATCAGTTATTTTCAAGTTTGACTGGATCAGTAACAAACGCCAAATGAAAGAACTGTCAGCAACTTGATGGGGAGCATATTAAAGTTAAAAGTCTTGATCGCAACAGAAATTATAGCAACTGATTTCGGTCAGACAACCACCATCGCCAGACAATATGCACTGAACTGTAAGTATGATATAGATTTAGGGGGAATCTAATAATAACAGTTAATGTAAGACAAGTGAAATATGACCAAAATTAAAATAAGTTGTACCCATTATGCCAGGTGGTGGCGGTGAACGGACCAGGTGTCGTGCGGGTACACCCTACAAGTTTGCTTTTCTTCATTTGACCATACAAAGTAGTCATTGTACTGGCAACTGATTTCAACTGGCTCTTCTTTTGTGTTACCTCCTGTAACTATTTAAATGTAATTTAGCAAACTGGTTTACGTAACAGACATTTTTGTGATGTTATGTAACTTCGTTATTAATCTTTGTACAGTAGTTCATTCTGCACGTTATTTGTAATAACGCCTTTTACGTACTAATTCCTGATCGGCTGTTAGTGACGTAAAGCTATAAGAGCATCCAATACTTAACACATAGCCCCTCTACCTTTAGCAGCATCGTTCGTGATCCAGTATTCCGGTAGTTTCACAGCCACCACCCGTAACCATGGACATGACTTATTTTAATTTTGGTCACGTTTTACGTATCTTGCATTACCTGTCATTATCATATTCCTCTGAATCTATTTTGTACTCACAGTTCCGTGCATATTGTCTGAAGATGGTCGCTATTTCACTGAAACTGGCTGCCTTTTATAATAAACGTTTTATTGCCATTAAGGCTGTTTTAATTTTAAAATATCCCATTGAGATCGCTGCTTTATCTCCATGAAAATGTTTTCAAAAATTGCCAATGCTAAGTGAAGTCCGGCAAATCGTACTATAAGATTTCAGCATATGTTAAAGTAGGCTCCTCAGCACAAGCGCACAGTACCAGGTAATATTCTGAAGTGTGCTCATCAGGTTTAGTTCTTTTCGGTTGAACGTGGTATGTCCCAAGACGTAACTGGTACGCCACGGTTCATCTGGCTACGCCCTGCAACCCAATGATTCTTCACCCGATGTACAGCTGTCCACTATGCCTCCTGACCGCATACTCGCGTAGGCCCTGGGCGCTGATGTCTTGCAGTCGGCCCTGCGCTGTTCTGAAGGCACCCATACAGCTTGGCTCGTCCACTCAGAGTCCTCACTTTTGTTGTCAGATGGAACCTTCCTTCTTAACCACCAGACGGAGGTCATAACATGCAACCTTAGAAGTCACTGTGCACGCCCTCTTGGGCACCAATCGCGAAGTCGTTGCTGGGTAACAGTCAAGAGCTTAACCAGCATAACATCCCAGTGGGTGTGATTTATAAAATTTTAGGTACCAGGACAAGTTTTAACGTGGTTCTGTGAGGGTTATCTGTAGAATGGTTCTTAATCAGAAGGCTAACTGGGGTGAGAGCAATTTTATAATCTTACAAAGTTCCACAAAATGGGGTAAGGAATTATTTAAGATTTTCTAGGGCGTCTCACTGATTGTATTGCTCCATCTCCTTCCGACGCGCACAATCAATATTAATATTTGACCACCTCTAATTGTCCTAAAAATGTCAGAGGTCGTTCACTGTCCAAAGATTGGACAAGGAGTCTTGGGAGAGTAAGCAAATCAAAAAACCGCCGGGATACCTTACGGGCCTAGCGACTGGTAGTGTTCAGTGCTAGGTTCAACCAAGGAACAGGCGTGTTCCATTTTATCTGGAATATTATTAAAGCACACTATCAGCGAAAGAAGGCTCAGAGTAATAAGAAATGGTCGTCAAATGAGATATACCAATGTGAAAGAAAAAAAACTCTTAAATTCCCAAGGACCAAAAGTTGGTGGATTGTCACTTACTGTTGACTTAAATGGCCCATACTTGTGGAAAAGATATTGGTAAAAATACCTAACCATTAATCCAATTGTTATTCTTTTACTAGTATTCATCCATAAGAAACGCGAAAATTCGCCAGTGACAACGAGTACATGTTTATTATCCTTCTTTATACGAGGCAGCGGTCCTACATAATCAATAAACACCTTGTCCGTTGGTCTCTCAGCTCACTTCACATGAAGAAAGCACTTTCGTGTGTTGGAAATCGGCTTGGCAAACTTACAAGCTTCACACGTCTCTGTTCAGAGATATTTTTTAATTTTCTGAATTACTGTATATATTCCCATGTGCCCACCGAACACGCTCTGCTGAAAATATTTGAATTCTGCTGGCTCTAACTCCCCCGACAGAGAGATTTTCAGCCTGTTATCCCCACGAGTAAGATAACAGAATGTGCAGCTTGCACTTCCTCCACGGGGCAAGTCTCTGTTTCAACTCCTCATGGCTAGGGTCTTGTTCTTGTCTTTCTTTTAGATACACAAATAAGGAAGGTATCTCAAATGACACAGAGGAAACCCAAGGATTACCGGGATCCCCGACATCCTCTTCAAACATACGGCTCAGAGCTTCGGCCACCAAACTGTCAGTGCCTCTTATGTTTTCCACAGAGAAACAAAATGCTGAAAAGCAGATGGCTCAACGGGCAATGCAACCTGTTTTACATGGTCGAGCAAGCACTCAGCTTAAAGCCTGATTATCAGTTTCAAGGGAAAACTCTCGATGCTGTAGATAGAACTTGAATTTTTATATTGAAAAGACGACCACCAACACTTCTAATTCATAGAACAAATATTTTATTTCATCAGGAGACAAGGCACTGCAGGCGTACTCGAGAGGACTCCTGTCATCGTAATTTTCTTGTCACGAGGCCTGAAATAGAGCATGGGTCTATACTCTGAATTTCTGCTCAAAATTCGAGAGAGCTAGAACGGGACCTTTACTTAAGGTGGATTTCAGTGCTAAAAAAGGCGCCTGCAGGCCTTCAGTCTAGTGAAACGCTTCCCCTTTCTTATGTAACTGATTCATAGGTATATCCAAATTTAGGTACTAACTTCCTATAAAAATTCGCAATCCCTACAAAGCAAGTGATTCCTTTGTTATCTCTAGTTGGTTGGAACTTACCGATAAGATTACTTCTCGTCTATTTTAACCCCGCTGGCCAATACTAAATTTCGTAAGAGGGAGATTTCCTCATAGGCCAGATTAACGTTAGATGGCTTTACTGTGAGACTAGCGCTACGCAACCATGCCGGTACTTGTCGGACGCGCTTGACATGCTCAGAAGATGTTCCACTATACAGAGTGGTCAGTCTGAAATTCCTGTAAGGGTGACACAGAGTAGGTTGCAGTGAGGAATAACTGTTACGAGAAAAAATCGATACGTTGCGCTGTTTATGAGTTAATTAGCATTGAAGTTAGCCAGTCAGGCCATTGCTCCTGCAGAGTCAAGTGGTTCGCCAGATACAATTAGTGTCAGTTGCCCTCATAATCTATATGATAACGCACGAGGCTGCTCAGCCTTTGGCCTTTCGATCCTTAATGACGTCCCATGTCCAGTTTCTGTATCAGTCTTTTGTTCGGTTTTAGGAAAGTAAATAAAGAACACGTTTGGCGACACCGTCCCCGGCAAGCCGCTTGAATTTGTGTGTGTGTAACGTCCTTATTCGTTAACTTCAATGGCAATTAGCTCGGAAACGTATCTAATTTTTTCTTAACAGTCATTTCTCAGCACATCTTACCCTCCAGCATCCTTACAAGCTTTTCTGACCGCCCTGTATATTATAAAGTCGTCCAAATAATTATAAACAAATTTAAATTTCAAGTCCCCCAAAACAGAATCCAGGAGCCCTGAAAGCACAGCCGCTCTGGCAGATAAACCAAAGATGACCCGATTATATCCACATAAGTTCCAATTAGTGCAAAAGGCGGAATATGCATCGAATCCTCAGCCAAGGGAATTTGATGGTGAGCTTGGTTGAGATCTAGAACAGTTAAGTATTGCACCTCGGCGAACCAAGTGCAGCAGTAGTGAAGATCGGACGAGGGAACCGATTCAAAAATGACCTTTTGATTTAGGTCCTATTATCCTCAACTGGCCTACATCCTGTGTGGTTAGCCTTGGAAAGCAACAACATCAGCGATGCATAAGGTGAGACCGACTGCCTAATCACATCCTCCCGTAACATCTGGTCAAACAACTTGTGCAGGATCTTCATTTTAGATGGTGACCGCGGATAAGGGGTTGCCGGACCCGTAGCTGATCTGTCAGCTGTAGGTGATACTTCCTTCGTTACCCTTATCTTATCAGTCAAAACATCGGGGAACTCCCTAAGCACCTGAACTAATAGCTGCGCCTCACGAAGTACAAATTCTGTAGCCTTACTGGACAGGTTATACACACATTTCCCCCGAATACTAAATTGGTATCCCCTGACGTCTCAGAATGTGTCCTATCAACCGACACCTCGTTTTGGTCAAGTTGTGAACAAATTTCTTGTTTCCACAGTTATATTCAGTACTTCTTCATTAGTTACATGATCCACCCATCAATCTTCAGCATTCTTCTGTAGCATCACACATCAAAAGCTTCTTTATCTCCTTGTCTTATCTGTTTATCATCCACGTTTCAATTCCATAAATGGCTACACTCCAGACACATTCCTTCAGATAAGCACTCCTAATATTTAAATCTATGTTCGATGTTACCAAATTTCTCTTCTTCAGAAATGCTATTTTTACCACTGTCATTCTACATTTTATGTCTTCTCTACTTCGGCCATCATCACTTATTTTACTGCCCAAACAGCAATACTGATCAACTGCTTTAAGTGCCTCGTTTCCTAATCTAATTTCCTCAGAATCACATGATTTAAGTCGACTACAATTTATTATCCTAGTTTTGCTTTTGTTGAAGTTCATCTTATGACTTCCTTTCGAGACAATATCAATTCCGTTCAACTGCTCTTCCAAGTCCTTTGCTGTCTCTGACAGAATTACAGTCATTCGCAAACCGCAAAGTTTTTGTTTCTTTTCCCTGAACTTTAATTCCTACTCCAAATTTTTCTTTGGTCTCCTATACTGCTTGTTTGGAGTACAGAGTGAATAACTCCCTTCTCAACCACTGCTCCCCTTTCATGCACTTCGATTCTTATTGCTGCCGTCTGGTTTCTGCAGAAGTTGTTAATAGCCATTCGCCCCCCGTATTTTACACCTGCTACATTCAGAATTTCAAAGAGAGTATTCCAGTCAACATTGTCAAAAACTTTCTCAAAGTCTACAAATCCTATAAACGTAGGTTTGTCTTCCCTTAACGTATCTTCTAAGAAAAGTCGGATGGTCAGTACTGCCTCGGGTGTTCCTACATTTCTCCGGAATCCAAACTGATCTCTCCGAGGTCAGCTTCTACCAGTTTTTCCATCCTTCTGTGAGGAATTCGTGTTTGTATTTTGCAAACAGGACTTATTAAACAGACAGTTCGGTAATTTTGACACCAGTCAGCAACTGCTTTCTTTGGAATTGCAATTATTACATTCTTCTTGAAGCCTGAGAGTATTTAGTCTGTCTCACACATCTAGCGTACCAGATGGAAGAGTTTTGTCGTAGCTGGCTCACCCAAGGCTGTCAGTAGTTCTGACAGAATATCGGCTGCTCCTGGTGCCTTATTTCGAATTAGGTCTTTCAGGTCTCTGTCAAGTTCTTCTCGCATTATCACATCTCTCATCTCATCCTCATCTACGTCCACTTCCCTTTCTATAATATTGAAATGGTCAGTGTTAAGGGTGCTTCGACAGCTGTCTACGAGAAATCGACACACGTTGCAAAACCGTGTAACCTATATCAGCTGCTGTTTCAGACCTTAGTCATTTGATTAAAACTTCAAAAACGAAACTTTCCACGATTATATAAAAATTAGTTGACAATTAACATGAGATTCCTTAAGACGGCATCCTTGCACAAATTTCACGACTAAGAAGATTTTTTCGCGAAACTGTTCCCAACTTCACTTCGGCGCTAAGATTTTGCTTAACTTTGTGTGTTTCGATTGAGTCCTCTTTATCAAAAGTCAAATTAATTAAGAATTATCTCGGGTCCATTATGAGTCAAACACGACTGAAACACGACTGCCTACTTTAGCAGTTAGTCAATAAAAATGGGGTAGCTATCCATATAGTTATTGATGAGGGAATTTCAAAATTTGCAGCCGAGAAAGAAGGAAGAAACTTTAAGCTACTTACTAGTCACCTGTCACTAAGGAAATCTTCGGTTACTTGTCCTGCTTCATTAACAATCAATTAAAATTCTTTAATACGTTTTACTTAAATGTTTTCATCCATGCAAAACTGTTTGCGAAGTAGGTAACATTATACTTTGATACTTAATCATGTATATGCAAAAATCGTGCACACAAATGCTGTATTCTATGCTTTTGGGAGGCTAGCAATTTGGGACGGGGGGAGGTGTGGTGACAAAAGACTCTGTACCGGGTACCAAACTAACTAACTATGCCACTGCGAAAACATCACCCTGAACCAGAGTGAAATATTGCATATGTAGGTAACCAAATAGGGATTTCTATGTACAGTTGTGTACAAGTTCGAAATTGATCACTATAAATGTCGCCAAGACATTCAGCAGCATTTAAATAATTCATTAGTCTTACCTTTACGTCATTAAAGCATGTGTATATGTCTTAGAAGCTTTATAATGTGAATGGCAAGTCCACTCACAGAAACAAAGTTTAAACTTCGTTTATATGTTTAATTTTAGCTCAGTATACCTTTATTCATCGTCATAACAAGTTTTTCGTTTGTTGTTTTACGTCGCTTCGACTGTTATTATCGTTAGAGACTAAGATTCCGCTCAAATTTGCGGTTATACGAGGGAGAAGAAGCCTCCTTAAGGAAAGATCCCAGTACATGCTTGGAATGATGTTAAAAAAAAACGGAAAACCAAATTTGGTATGGCCCACGTTTTTAAAAATAATCAATTTCCATCACACTTTATTCACGTTTTGGACTGGCTAAATAGCAAAAGTAAATTATTGTGGCGTGTTTAAAATCTGCTTATAAACGTCACCAACATATCTTTTTTTAACTTTTTTATTTACAAGTTGCTATTACATTTTGTACATTTCCTATCTACATAGGCCTACATCTTCTGACAAATTGAGTAAAATTTTTGTAGGTAGGACATAGCTTTCAAGCAAGCCCTGATCTCACTATCCTGTTCATACATTTTTACAGTTTTTTCCAACCTTTCATCCTGTTTCATGTAGACTGCTGCTTTTTGGTGTACCTTCCATACTCAGCTCTGCCCTCATTAACACGAACGCTGCCTTTTCTGCTTCTCATTTCATACACCTTACTACGTCACTGATTTTAGGATTCGGTTTGGCAAGCATGTTATTAATTTTTTACTGCCTTCTACAGCGTTGGTTGTTTATAGCAACTTCAAAGGTTGATAGGGTTTTCTTCATTTTCAACCATCTATCTGCAAAGAAGTAAAAAAATACAGAAAGCCTGAGGATATCCGGTGCCTGTGAATGTATCTTGAGCCAGTCATCACATACATCTTCATGCCGTAGAAACTCCAGCGCAGCACACAACTTCATTTTCTTTGTATTTATGAGTAAATCCTGGATTTTGCACTTTTCTCCAGAGAGACTTCTTCATGTGGAAACAACATCCATGTTCTTCGGCTGTCGGTGTACAACTTCAATCGCAGAAATCGCTGCTGTTTCGAAAACTACAGTTATCTGTGTAGATTTCCATTCTGGAATACTTTCCACCAAATTTCGGAAAAGGCGGATGTATGTTTCCTTTATTTTGTTTGGCAATAATGCAAATGCAACTGGATGGATGTCTGTCTAATTATTTGTGCTCCCAAAGTCGGTGTGAATGGTGTATATTTGCGAAAACTGTTTGCTACAGTACTCGAACGTACCATCAGTAAACACGTCTTGTTAACTTCTTTAAGCGTCTCTTCGTGCTCATCCGCTAATTTGTCGTCGCTTAAGAGAAAACTGCTACCTTCATTCACAGCTAGTAACTCTGCTTTGAGATCAATTTCTTCTCTTACCTGCAGATCTCTCTCATTCCCCTGTCATTTTTCCCTCTGGTAGCATAAAGTTTTCTTCGTTGATTGCTGCTACGGCATTTCAGTGACAAAATCATATCCTCAATTATGCAGGCAACGCAGCTCCTCTGAATATACACTCCTGGAAATTGAAATAAGAACACCGTGAATTCATTGTCCCAGGAAGGGGAATCTTTATTGACACATTCCTGGGGTCAGATACATCACATGATCACACTGACAGAACCACAGGCACATAGACACAGGCAACAGGGCATGCACAATGTCGGCACTAGTACAGTGTATATCCACCTTTCGCAGCCATGCAGGCTGCTATTCTCCCATGGAGACGATCGTAGAGATGCTGGATGTAGTCCTGTGGAACGGCTTGCCATGCCATTTCCACCTGGCGCCTCAGTTGGACCAGCGTTCGTGCTGGACGTGCAGACCGCGTGAGACGACGCTTCATCCAGTCCCAAACGTGCTAAATGGGGGACAGATCCGGAGATCTTGCTGGCCAGGGTAGTTGACTTACACCTTCTAGAGCACGTTGGGTGGTACGGGATACATGCGGACGTGCATTGTCCTGTTGGAACAGCAAGTTCCCTTGCCGGTCTAGGAATGGTAGAACGATGGGTTCGATGACGGTTTGGATGTACCGTGCACTATTCAGTGTCCCCTCGACGATCACCAGTGGTGTACGGCCAGTGTAGGAGATCGCTCCCCACACCATGATGCCGGGTGTTGGCCCTGTGTGCCTCGGTCGTATGCAGTCCTGATTGTGGCGCTCACCTGCACGGCGCCAAACACGATTACGACCATCATTGGCACCAAGGCAGAAGCGACTCTCATCGCTGAAGACGACACGTCTCCATTCGTCCCTCCATTCAAGCCTGTCGCGACACCACTGGAGGCGGGCTGCACGATGTTGGGGCGTGAGCGGAAGACGGCCTAACGGTGTGCGGGACCGTAGCCCAGCTTCATGGAGACGGTTGCGAATGGTCCTCGCCGATACCCCAGGAGCAACAGTGTCCCTAATTTGCTGGGAAGTGGCGGTGCGGTCCCCTACGGCACTGCGTAGGATCCTACGGTCTTGGCGTGCATCCGTGCGTCGCTGCGGTCCGGTCCCAGGTCGACGGGCACGTGCACCTTCCGCCGACCACTGGCGACAACATCGATGTACTGTGGAGACCTCACGCCCCACGTGTTGAGCAATTCGGCGGTACGTCCACCCGGCCTCCCGCATGCCCACTATACGCCCTCGCTCAAAGTCCGTCAACTGCACATACGGTTCACGTCCACGCTGTCGCGGCATGCTACCAGTGTTAAAGACTGCGATGGAGCTCCGTATGCCACGGCAAACTGGTTGACACTGACGGCGGCGGTGCACAAATGCTGCGCAGCTAGCGCCATTCGACGGCCAACACCGCGGTTCCTGGTGTGTCCGCTGTGCCGTGCGTGTGATCATTGCTTGTACAGCCCTCTCGCAGTGTCCGGAGCAAGTATGGTGGGTCTGACACACCGGTGTCAATGTGTTCTTTTTTCCATTTCCAGGAGTGTATTTTGGAAACGGAAGTCTCTTCCTGTCGTGTCCATTTCTTCATCTGGTCCAAGGTATTCCTTACTTCCAACCGAGCGTCATCTGGAGCTCCACACTGATGTTCTAGTGAGAAAAGCACCGTCGAATCCCTGGTTTTAAGCACTCCTCCGCAGTGGTCCGCTTTCTGTCTTGAACAGCGAGAAGTCTCACTCCTGTCTTGTTTAGTTCTCTTCATTGCGGAAGAATAACCTTCATAGTGGCATCATGGCTTAGCGGTGATGGTCGTTGAAACTTCCATGTTAGAACCATTCTAACAGAAACATACAAGTCGCACGATGTCTGCTCTGTCATAGCTAGAGCAGTACTAAGGCTGTTTGTTCAGACAGTCGGCTATTGTGGTAGAGGAGGTCTATCGGGGAGCAGTTCGGCCGTGCTAGGGAGTTTAGCGTAATTACGACGGTCCGGGCGCAGGTAACTGATGGCACAAAGGGGCAGGTATTGGGAGCAGATTTCACAGATTTCTGGCTGGGCGCAAATTTCACTGGGTGCAGTTTTCATGGGTTCTCATGAGCCGCACGCAAGTGTTTTATTATCAAGTGTATATGCACCTTTATAGGTGTTCCCTCGTGTTCCGTCTGTTCGTCTGTCCGCACTTCATTCAAGGACGATTGTGTGCTCACCCCTTCGGTGATCGCCTCGCTATGAAAATTACAGGGCAGTCACTTTCACAGTCAGGCGTTTTTCGTCGTCACCTGCCACTTTGTGAGTGTTGTGGCCAATGGAGTCGTCGTACAAAAAGGGTTTGGGTGTTAATCGAAGAATTACACGGGTTTAATTACTCGTAAAATCCGGGGAAAGAGAGAGACAGGAAATTGCGCTTTTAAGCTGATATTGCTCGTTGTTTGTTTGTATCCTGCTTTGCAGTCCTCGCCTAAATCGCGCTGAGGGGCCAGGGAAAATTACCTGCGACAAGCAATGAAAGATTTCAAACGAAACTAACGAAGGGTGTAAATTCAATTCCGTAAAAAATTTTCTCTCGCCTCAGGTACCATACTGGCGAAAAAATTCAAAACCTACATTCTTCTTTGTCTTTTCCAATGCCACATTACTTGTTTCATTGATCACAGTGCTCTCGCTATACATAGTTATGTTCTTTTCACTGTATTTTAGGGTGGCTAACCGTCCCGTATTTCCTGGGATCTCCTGTCTTATGGAAATTTCTTTTAAATCCTCCCACCTCTCTTATTAACCGCCTGTTCCTCCCGTATATTTAGTCAGTGATTACTTTTGTAAATATTAATCCCACGAAGTTTTATCGATAGCTGAAATTCAGTGACTGATAGATCTCGAAAAGTTTTCTTATAGCTGCCGGTACTACTGCAGACATATGTCCTTTTTCTCACGTGTTTCTACGGAAGGAGGTCGCTCTGGCTCAAGGCAACGCGAAGAGCGGAGGAAGAATGACATAGGCCTACGTGTCTAGAGTGATGCTGAGAAGAGGAAAGTTTGCTTGTTTATCGGTCAGTACTGACAACCCACGGATGTTCACGACTCGTAACGATCAGCTACTGTAGTATTTATATCACACGGAAGTAACAAGGACTCTTGAAAACACATTATAGAGTCATTCATATTTAATCATGCTTGCTACATTATGTATTTCTCATTTGACTCACGTAGAAAAACAACATTTCACAGCGCTTCAAAAGAGCCACTGTTGATAAATCTCTCATGTTGCCAGAAATTGTTAATAGAGGACGGCCAACGCAACATGTTTCGATTCGTGCAGTCTTCTTTCCGTGATCGTACCTATTCCACTGTCAGTGTTCACGTGTGTCTTCATCTAAAGCGAATCAGTTTTCGTCATGTGCTCCAGCAGTGAAAACGGAGATGTAAAAACACCGTGAAGCAAGAAGATTAAATACTCATATATTTGTTTGAAGAAATGAGAGTAGCAATATTCTTGCTTAAAGCCAATGGCTTTGAAAGTTAACCGAGCTTATTGACTGCTGTTTTCTTTCTCTCCGTTTTCTGGAGTTATACCAATATTTCTGGAGTTATTCCAGTACATGAAACCGTGTGATATAAAAGAGTAAACGTTAGCAGAGTATGCCAATTTTTTTAACATTTATATTTCCATTGCCATCCATTCCAAGAAAATGCGATGTAGCTGTAGAATTGAAATTTAATGTGATTAAATCTCCCTTAAACCTCCCATAAAATCGTGGTCAGAACGCGCCGTGTCGAAGTGTTCGCATGCTTCCAAGTTCGTTCTCTTGTATCTTCTCTCATTGCTGCTGTGTAAATGCTGGCTGAATATGTACAAACGATCGTACACGAAAGGTAACGATCACTAGCGAATTTTTCATTGATACTCGTTCGTTTTCTCCACCTTACGCCGTTACCTGAAGCAGGTCAGCAGTGGAAATAGGGGCACAGGAAAAGAAGATGTGTATTTTTTTTACTCAATTTTTAAAATGTATAATTGACATAGTGAAACCTTTGTCTGATGATTACGGTGTGTGAGACACACGAAAACAAAGAGTCTCTTAACTACTCGGAATAGTTTTTCCTTTTTAAAAGTTTCATACCAAGAGAGAAAAACAATGAACCGGTCAGATCGTAACGCTGTAGTGAAAAGTATACTCTGCCCCAAAAAGTGAACAGTAACTCGCTGTTCGCAAGGTTTCGCCTCTGGTTAACAGAAAAGACAATTAAAATTGGCACTCCATAATCTACTTCTGCATGGCTGAGCAGTTTGTATCTTCGTTGTCTTAAGTTGTCTATGAGCTGCTGTAGTATTCAGTGCTACTGGGGCATTTTATACGACGTGCCACATCGTACTTGTACGTGCAAAAAATAAGACCGAAAGTAACTTCCGCATGATGTGTCACTGGCAAGTAACATAGCTCGATGAAACTTGGAGCAAACATAGAAATAACTGCTACAGTATAGTACGGAAGGTAACTGAAAACTATTATTCAAAGACAAAAATTATGCCGAAGTCACAACGATTCATTATTGCCACCTGACACTACAGTCTGGAACCGAGCGACCGCTACGGTCGTAGGTTCGAATCCTGCCTCGGGCATGGATATGTGTGCTGTACTTAGGTTAGTTACGTTTAAATAGTTCTAAGTTCTAGGGAACCGATGACCTCAGAAGTTAAGTCCCATAGTGCTCAGAGCCATTTGAACCATTTGTCACCTGACATTACAAAAGGCTGGACATGACTCTTAGTAGTGTGCATGCACTACGTGTTCCCACGTCTCGACACGTGAGAGTAAGTGCAGCGTTGTCGAACACGATCGTTTTGGTGATCCAAGTGTTGTGGCGTGGAGGAAGCATAATGTTGAGTGGGTGTACCGAGCTCGAAATTTTTGGACACAGCACGTTCACTGTCAAAGTTATTGTGACACTGTACTCCTTCTCCAGGTGCATCTTTTCAGGGGTGCATTCGGTCCTGACTTCATTTTGATGGTTGAGAATGCGCGACCGCATCGAACAATGCAAGAGTGGAAAGAGTGGATATTCGGCGAATGGACTGGCCTGTTCCTTGTCTTAAATCCCCTCCAGCACGTGTGAGATCCGTTGGGGAGACATATTTCACCTCGTCCATATGCACCAATGACCATCCAGCAGTTGTTAGCCGCACTGGTGGAAGAATGGAACACTTTAGTAACCTTGCGGCCAGCATGGGAGCACGTTCCGGAGCATGCATTGGCGCCCATGGTGCTCACACGTTCTACTAAGAACCATGTCACGTCCTTTTTAATATCTAGGGGACCACCACGATTCACGGTGATTTCAGTGTAATTAATCTGTGCAGTCCTAAAGGACCGACAGTATACCGACCAGCGCAGACCCACGAAACGGCATCAAGAAAGAGCTGACACACGCGCCAATGGAAAGAGTGGGCAGCGCCACACCTCCAGGAAGACAGAGTTGAGAGGCCCCTGTCAACAGTGCCTTAAGGGAGACGTTGATGAAATTGACGAAAAATGTCAATTTTCGATTTATTTTTTGTATGTTAGTGCAACTCATGGACAATATGTTCCCAAAGTTCCGATGTTGAAATCGCATCCGAAGTGCCTGAAAATTAATTAAAAGTGCGATGCAGCCTCCCTGCCACGCCAGGCTCAGAGGGATAACAACCCCTACATTCACGAGGGAAGGCTTCCAAATTGTATCCTGGATCTTGTCAAACCCACTTACAGGTATCTGGCCGATCCTGCACTTCTCAAAAAGTGTGTTCATGGCAAAACCCAAAATCCAAATGAGTCTCTAAATTCACTCATATGGAAACGATGCCCTATAAACACATTTGCATCTGCTACAGTTATCAGAACTGCAAACTTATGATGCAGTTATGGTATTTAATGATGGGAATGTCGGGAGGATTAAGGTATTAGAAAGGATGGGCTTCAAGATAGGAAATTTTACTCAAGACATCCTGATAAAAATAGATTTACAGCGCGTCTCTGCAGCTGAAAAGTCAGTTGAAGACGTGGTAAAGGAAAGAAGACAGACAACAAGAAACCAGAAGAGAAGCCTTCAAGGGAAAGACGACCCAGAGTACAAATATGGTGCCTTCTGAAGAAGTGACATAAGGAAAAATGTTAGGTTGAAGTTTAAATTGCGTTTCCTGAAAAGTTTGTTTTTTAAAGTTTACGTACCTTTTCCTCGGGTTCTATGAATCCCAGAATTATGAAATTTTGTGCACATATTTCTGTAAACCTAATAAACGTTGTCTCAAGAGAAAATTTTTAAATTCTGGTTGCAAGCTGAGATATGGGGCAAAGTGCTTGGAGATTTGCATGAATTTAAATTGTGGAATTATAATTAAAAATTATGAATATTCTCCTATTTGACCTATTCCAAAAACCTCATGAGAGAAGCTTACAACATATAAAGAGATGAAACAGAGAAATTTTTGTAGAAATCACTTGAATACCTTCTGAAAAAAAGGAACACACATTATTTTTTGAAAATAAAACTTCAAATTTCATTCAAAAAAAGTTGAAGTTATATAATCAAAGGATTTTATATGTAAATGTGTTACTTTCTTGTAAAGCGTGGTACAAAATTTCATTTCCATGTCTCCAAAACTGTTGATTTCAGGATTTCTGAAATATTGTGTTTTTCATCAATGTCCCCCCTTAACCAGTCGGCCATAGCTGGTAGGGCCAGCTCGGCTGCAGACTCCGAGAGCATCTGAACTGAATAACAGGAAGACGATACTTAGCCTGCGTGCTGCGAGTAGTAACAGAGTATAAAAGTAATTACACGTAGAAATGACAGGAAAATGGTGAGTCCACCTCATAACGAGAAGTTACGTTCCTTTTTTTGTCAGAAATAAAGAGTTCTGTTAATCTGCATGTGTTACTTACGGATTATTTCGGATTCCTGCCACAGGCCATCTCCTTTCTCGTTTGTGTCGATGCTGACTCCCACAGTCGCTGACACAACACTATTGTCTTTAAATGTATCATTTCTTTTCGTCTCATTGTCAAATTTTTCAGTTACCTTCTGTACTACACTGCAGATTTCTTTCTATGTGTGGTCCAAGTAGTTTCATCCAGATATGTTAATGGTAGTGATGCATTAATCGAAAGCTACTTTCGGCGTTAAGTTTTGCACACCACTGGATTACCGTGGAATGATGGTTATAGCGTTAGTCTCTATAACGTGTCAACTGCACCTGCTCCTCGGTTATGCTGTTACTTACGTACTCTATACCACGTAAACGTTTCTTCTCCCTTTACAGAAACTGTAAAATGTTTAGTTATCGCACGTCTCATATTCACATATGTAATCTCCTAGTTGCTAATTCTCATTTCCTGACCTTTTTTTCGGTATGTGCCCTTTTCTTCTGACATCACTGTATTTAAGTTAAATATTTGCTGTTAAAGCAAACTGTAAGTATTACTTGTATTTTTGCTACAATTTTGAAACATATTTCTTCACCAGCATTCCCTGTGTTCGTGATGTTTGTACTAAAGGTTCTGGGAAACTGTCTCTAAATGAAATCGATAGCTTCTCAAATTATACTTTTAACATAAGTTTAAGGAGTTTCATGACGTCATTTCTAAACTTTATCAAAGCTGTGCAACACAACCAACAGAAAATATTACAGTAACCTTAAAGTCTGTAGTCTATTTTAAGAGCGGCAAAGATTTCTATAGTCATTATATTTTTATTTTTCATTATTTTTTATTCCTATTTTTATATTTAAATCCATAATGAATCTAAAAATATCACGGGATTTGCTAATTAAAATTCCGCCAATGAAGGTGTAAGTGTGTAGTAATCAATCGGATGCTGACATAAGGAAGCATGACAAGTAATCTAAAAGCCTCATTAATGTTTAATAGAAAACTTCACACTGTACAGTTCATTGAAATTGGTATCGTTTAGATGACTGGTCAGGTATACGATTTTCAGTCCTGTCGATTCCAAAGGGGTAACTTATTTTTTTATCTGTGTGGACTGAGACCAAGCAGTCTATAGGAACTACGCCAAAAATATTTGAAGAGCTTCTGAGCTCGTGTTCTTCGCGATGGAACAACTGCCAGGTACACAGGTACCCTGGCACTTTCCGCTCCTGCAGAAAACGAATTACCTCACAACACTCCACGTCAGTAATAGGCTGTGCCTCTTATGTTTGGCTCTTCTAGTGGACTCAGTATGTACCAATATTACACACATATACCTGCAAGCAAACAAAAAAAATTTAATAACTGTTTTTCTTCGAACTGATTATTCTAACTTTATAAGCAACTCTCAGATTCGTTTCACCCACAGGGATATTCTTATCTTCTTAGATCCCTGTTCGTATAAAAGCGATTATGTCGCAGTGTGGATTCTTCAGGAATATTTCAAACAAATTGCTATGCACTATCTCTTTCACTTTTGATTCCAGAAATACAAGACGCTGAATGCGATAGTACAGTGTGAATCAGATCAGAAATGTCTTCTTTATTTATTTGTAGCTGGTTCACATAAAGGTCTGATAACTAGAAACTAAAGCAGACTATAGCCTTTATGCTGCATAGTGAATATTACTCTACACTGATGCGCCAAAGACACTTGTATGGACATGTGTATTCAAATAAAGAGTTATGTAAACAGGTAGAATACGGCGCTGCGGTCGACAGCCCCTAAATAAGAAACAAGTGCCTGGAGCGGTTGTTAGATCGGTTACTGCTGCTACAATGGGAGGTTATCAAGATTTAAGTGAGTCTGGATGTGTTGTTATAGTCGGCGCACAGCAGATGGGACTCAACATCTCCGAGGTAGCGATGAAGTGGACGACCATTTCACGAGTGTACCATGAATATCATGAATCCGGTAAAACATCAGATCTCCGACATCGCTGCGGCCAGAAAAACGTATTTTAGCAATTCCATCAGGACAATGCGACACCCCACCCGTCCAGAATTGCTACAGAGTGGCTCCACGAACACTCTTCTGAATTTAAACACTTCCGTTGGCCACCAAACTCCCCAGACATGAACATTATTGAGCATATCTGGGATGCCTTGCTACGTGCTGTTCAGAAGAGATCTTCATCCACTCGTACTCGTACGGATTTATGGGCAACCCTGCACGATTGACGGTCTTAGTTACCTCGAGCACTGCTTCAGACATTAGTCGAGTCCACGCCACGTCGTGCTGCGGCACTTCTGCGTGCTCACGGGGTCCCTACAAGATATTGGGCAAGTGTACCGGTTTCTTTGGCTTTCAGTGTATAATTTAATTTTTAAACTTTTTGAAAGAGATAGCAAATGTCGACTAATTCTTTAATTATTACGATAAGACTACTTGCTTAACATACTAACTACTTACTACACTACACAAGAGTATTAATGGATCACTTTTCCGAAACCCCATAACTGCCTCTCATTGCAAGGTATAACAGTGAAATTTGGTTTTGAAAATCTGTACAATCCTTCTCTGTAATGATGCAAGAGCGTAGTGCCCTGCGACCTCACCCTCGGTCTTGACGAAGCTTCAAAGAGCAAGATGTCGATTCATGCGGAAAGAAGTTCACAACAGTTCGTAAATTAAAGTGACTTAGGAAGTAGGTGAATGATGTCACACTCGCACCACATTTCGGCTCAACGCCACCGAGGAGCTGTCACGCGATGCAACGCTTGTCACTTCCCTTCTTATCCATATTTCACGCTTTCGTGTAACACGATGGAAAGGTCGTCACTGCCCCTCTTACTCACAATGCGGTGAAAAGTAGAAAGACGTTCTTGACAACTTTTGACGTTGCAAACCCTTAACATCCCCGTCGTTACAGTTGCCTGCCTGCAAGCGCTTCGGACTGTTTAGCACAGTGTCTCACTACATGATCATTTCTAAAGTTCTCAGTAAAAGTGGCCGGATGCCACCAGTGGTTTTGACGAACTGGGAAAGGCGGACGCGTAGTCTCACAGGAATCCTTTGCCGTTCTGTTCACGCATGTGTGTGCTGCACCCCTCCATGACCACGCAACAGGAGGACGCAAAGCACGAGGTCTGAATAAGCACAATTGCTGCTTAGGATCACCTTCAAATTTCATCATACCTTTTTAACGTCCCTAGAGTTTCCGATCTGTCCACGGGAGGCAAAATTGCGGTCGTGCTGTAGCCCTAAGGGTTGCGACCATTTTTAATGGGAACATAGCCCCACAATATCCTTTGATGAAAATGGTTCAAATCGCTCTGAGCAATATGGTACTTAAGTCATCAGTCCCATAGAATTTAGAACTACTTAAACCTAACTAACCTAAGGACATCACACTCATCCATGCCCGAGGCAGGATTCGAACCTGCGATCGTAGCGGTCGCGCGGTTCCAGACTGTAGCACCTAGAACCGCTCTGCCATCCCGGCCTGCTATCCTTGGTTGAATTTTGATTGTCTTGCATTTTGTGTGATTCTGTTAAATCGTGCGCCATATTAACATACTTCTAGGAAGTTAATGTATAAAAATTTTTGAACGTCATATTCTTAAGAGTTCCGTTGAAGCGTTCAGCTACCGAAGTTTTCATATTTGGAATAGTGGAATATTGATTAACATTGCTGTGTTGCATTATCTTTTTTAAATGTAGCGCTGTAAAATATGGTGTGATCATTTCTGCTACGTCTATACCATGGCTATTATTAATATTGAATGAAACGATACGTTTATTGTCACCAGCCACTGTTTATTTATTTCCACCGTCATCAGGTGGAGTTATCATCTTTGTTCCCTTGTGGTATAACGTACCGGTACCACTCCACGGGCGCCGCGAAGCTGGCAGTAGAATTGCAGGTCTCTGTCTGCTGCCGGTAGTGGCCGCACGGGTTCTGTCAGATCAAGCGGTGCGCACCTGCTTAGCCACACCTCCAGTGCGTCTGGACCACGAGTGCCCTGTGCCACCACAGTATAGCACGGCCGGCGGCAGCCGGGCACTCCACTTACACTTGGAGCCTCTTTTTTATCACACCATCGTTCGTGCTTAGTACAGCGAGCCTTATCCTTGTTAACATTGTGATAGTTGGACTCTTATTCCTTGTGGAGTTCTTTGTAATGAGTCCTTGTTAGTTTGGAGAAATACAATTTAAGTAAATCTCCGGTTTATTGCGATTAAGTTATTGGCCAATAATTTCTGTTTTTTTTTTTCCTTTATTGAGTTTCGACTCCCCCCGAAGGGGGGAGGGGGGGGGCTGGCAGCACTACTTTAGTGCGCCGCTCTTCAGCCTACAGAATTTGATTTAAAAAAATGAAGATAATAAATAATAAAAGTAGGCGATAAAATCGGTGACTTAAATGGTAAAATGACGGGAAATTGTGTAACTTAAAACACAAAACAAAGGGCTGGTGATGCTAATAAAATACACAGGAAGCAGACAGGTAAAATAATAGACAGACAATTAAAAAAACACGGCGACTGTCTGGTTTCTGTTCGCAAGAGATATAAAAATCACACCCAGCGACAGCATGATTTCTATTCGCAACACTTTGGAGCGCGCACAACCCTGAACACTCACTGCACTTAAAAGCTGGCACAAATATGACACACCACAGCCGAGGGCAGACGGGTGAAACCTGAACAGATGATGGGAAATAAAAGGGGGAAGGAGGGGTAAGTGGGGGAAGGAGCCGACGGAGGACGAAGACTCATAAGAGTGGGGGGGGGGGGGTCTGGGCAGACGCGAGAGGGAGTAGGGAAAGCAGAGGAGGGCAATGCAAAAGGACTCGGGGATTGGGGGGGGGGGAATAATTTCTGTTCAGGTAGAGCATTCTTATGATGACAATTGCCACACCTCTAAATAGCCCACTTGTACTTAACATTGCATATGAAGTCGTTCACAACACCTCTAGTGTTTAGAAAAAGTATATTATACAGGGCGATTATAATTAAAATTAAACTTTCAAACCACTTTAGAAATAACACCACTGGTCAGAATGACGTCAAATTGCAACGGAATATTATCAGAGCAGGGAAAAACGTATGGCAGAAGAAAAGCAAATACTTACAAAACGTATCAATAGAATGCACTGTAAGCATCATAATTTAATAGTGATCGACTACGAATGACAAATGAATCGTACAACAATGCCTAAGGTGTACATTTGACGTTAAACAAACTGTGCTGCTCAGTTTGCATGGTTGTACAGGTATCATACTGTTAGTTACGTAATCCCATCCACCACGGCAAGGTCATATCACATCGGATGGGAAAAATCGGTTTGTAATATTCCTGAGGCCGAAAACCGCATAAAAAGCATCACTCACATGGGTTTTTAACTGTCCTGAGTCCAAAAACCGCATAACATCCATCAGTCAAAATGAAATCGGATTATTAATTTAGGTGTGACTAGCGCAAAAGATGTTCAATACGCTGTTCACCGTTTTCTGCAACAAGTTGAAATCGAGAAACAACATGTTCCACAACTGATCGAAGTGTTTCCAGGGTCACGTTCAGAATGTGTTACACAATGCGTGCCTTCAGTGCATCTAAGCTTGCAATCGGAACACTGACCACAATATCTTTCAGATAGCCCTACAGCCAGAAGTCACACGGATTAAGATCACGTGATCGGGGCTTCCAGGCTGTAGGGAAATGGCCGCTGATAATTCTAGCATTTCCGAAATGGCGCTTCAGCAGCTGCTTAACTGGATTTGCTATGTGTGGAGATGCGCCATCTTGCATAAAAATGATCCCAACCACACATCCACGTTGTTGGAGAGCTGGAATGACGCGGTTGAAAAAAAGACACCCATAGCGCTTACCACTGACGGTGCAGGTAACAGTGGGTAATTTTGAATGCATAGCAAAGAAGGATGTTTCATAGGATTTTACACATCATGCTCACGGGTGTGTCCAATGTTCCGGCAATTCTCCATGCCCTACACGTTTGCACACCACCACTCGTCTCCTCCTGCACTGCTGTGGCCATTGCTTCCACTGACGCCGAATCAATTCGTTTCCCCCTCTACCAGGTTGCACAACAAAAGAACCCGTCTTTTCGAATTTCCGAATCATTTTCTCCAGACCCATGGCAATCAACGAACCAACGCCTTTTTTCAAATCCTTCAGTGTCCGGAACTTCTGCAGTGCGACGTGTGCACAGTCATCATTCTTGTAATACAGTTTTACAACCAGAGCGAGAGTCATGGAGAACGTCGCAGACGCGAAAGGAGGAAAAGCCGTGTACCCGGCGTGTTTATACCAACTTCAATGGGTGTTGCGCATGATAGGTGTTTTCACTTACGTAGGTATATTCCGACTTACACAGCGCCATCTATTGATCAATTTTCACACTATTTTTGTTCTTCTGCCATATGTTTTCCGATAATTTCCGTTGCAATTTGACGTCATTCCGAGCAGTGGTGTTAATTCTACAGCGTTTTGAAAGTTTAATTATAATCACCCTGTGTATATGTGATGTATCACGACAGAGAAAGGCGCCTGTGACCACTGAAGACAATGCCAAAGGGTAACCATAAGTCGCAACACAGCGCACACATGTAAATCAGTCTGACAATGAAGCATCTAACGATAGTTTACAATGCGATGAGCAGCAGAAAGACGTTCTTCACAAACTGTGACAGTATTGACACCCTAATATTTACACGGAGTTAGGGTTACAAATGCAGATATTTCTATTGATGACTAACAGCAGAGAACTGAAGAATATCACATGACTATTGACTTCATTTTCCCGCGCGACTGCTACGGTCGCAGGTTCGAATCCTGCCTCGGGCATGGATGTGTCTGATGTCCTTAGTTTAGTTAGGTTTAAGTAGTTCTAAGTTCTAGGGGACTGATGACGTCAGAAGTTAAGTCCCATAGTGCTCAGAGCCATTTGAACCATTTTTTGAACTTCATTTTCAGACTAATAATTATAACTATTACGGCACAGTCCACTTCACGGAGAACTTACGACAGTGCAGAAAACATCAGGTAGTAAATTATGTTATGTGCTAATGGGAAGACTGTTAGACAACGAGAAAAAACAGCTAACGCACTGATGTGTGTACCCATTAAGGTATCAATGATTACAGTGTCTCTACCTGTACCGCTAACACCCTGTGTAACAAAATAAAAATGACTGATCCTAAAAGTGATTGATCCACATTCACCTAAATTCAAACTAGGGATTTCTTTCAAATTATCAAACAGAAGACTGTTTATCAGAATGATTTTACTGCAAATTGACCTGCTGAAATATTAAGAACTTGTACAGTCAAAGAAACTAATCGGAGAAATATCTCCTCAATTATTACGATTCTCAGCCCATAGTAGCATCTTTCTATACATCACAACTACAGTAAACGAAATATCTATCTATCTTGTTGAGAAAATTATACGTAAGAAAGAAGGCAAAGCTTACCTAGTGTTCCCAGCAACGGTCAAAACAGTTAGATTTCCTTGCAAAAACAATAGTAAATTTGAACTAATTTAGTTACACTTATAACATGCTGTGTTTGTGTGTGCATGCGCGCGCGCATGTGTGTGTGTGTGTGTGTGTGAGAGAGAGAGAGAGAGAGAGAGAGAGAGAGAGAACGCGAACCTCCATCTGCGCTAGCCACTGTTGTCTCAGCACTGGCAGATGCCCAAGTGACGTGTGACGTCACAGGGTACTAAGGATGGCGTGGCTCTAAGATTTTCAACCGTAAGTCAGATTTCCATTGGCTTCCTACTAATTTAGACTTTCCGTGTTCGACCTGGAGAGTGAAGTAGACATGTCAGCGTCTTATAATGTCGGCATGCGATAGCCACTGCAAGTGCGTGTAGCCTAGAAGGCTTACAATGCTAGCGTCGTTGGTGTCATTACGTAATCGTTAACACTAAACTCACTTCCCAGAGAAGAAGGATTGGAATTTAGATTTCTCCTGCCTACCTTACGTCACGCAGGGGTGGCTACTTTGAAAGGAGGGCGGACTATTTCTCACCTTCTTTTCAACTCTTTCCGCGCGGTCTAGGTACGGAATGGCGAACGGCGACCATTTGCCAGCTCGTTCCGCGCTGCGCACTCGCGCGTGATCGGCATTTTAAATCCGCCTTTAATGAGGGCGCCGGCGGCGGCTAGTTTGTGACGCTGGGTAGGGTGGTGGGAAGGGGGGGGGGGAGGCGGGGACTCCCGGCCTCTGTTCAATTAGCGGCCCTGCTCAGCTCACCGAGAGTGGCGCACTCGTCCGCCAGGGGGTTCGCGGATGACCGGTTTTCACGACTTGAATTCGAGTTCGCCAGCTCACATTTCCCAGATCCGAGTCTGCAGAGCAACATATTCTTTAAGGCAGTGTTTCCTAACATTTCTGAGACCATTACCCGTAAGTGTAATCAAATATAAGCTAGTACCACCTCTCCAACCATCATCGTCAGTAGTGCCTAGTTAAATTTCTGGATGAAGGAAGTGTCTTTGACCCCTTTCCTTTCTAAAATGGCGAAACATAAATAATATTAAGTTTTTGTTGGTGTTTCATTAAACCACGAACCAATCACTCTATGAGACAATCTGTACAGTTTCTTTCTAGCAACCTTTTCTTATAGAATATCGAAGCAACTCTCAGTGCATCGCGCATGCTACTCACAATTCCTTTTCAGGAAAGAAAGTTAACTTTGTACTCTGAGGGTAGACATTTGCAAAACATGCTTCCTTTGCATCACTCCTCTCCCAAGCAGCACCTGCTTTACCCACACGCTGCAGTCCCTTTTAAAATCAATCGTGTTAAAATGCGTGGACTATACTTAATGTGTTTAATAATTTCACTGATTCTTACTTCATACTGCCAACGCTTTTAGTTTAAAATAAGATTTTCGCTCTGATGCGGAGTGTGCGATGATACGAAACTCCCTGGCAGATTAAAACTGTGTGCCAGACCGAGCCTCGAACTCGGGACATTTCCCTTTCGCAGGCAAGTGCCCTTTCTTCCAGGAGTGCTAGTTCTGCAAGGTACGCAGGAGAGCTTCTGTGCAGTTTGGAAGGTAGGAGACGAGATACTGGTGGAAGTAAAGCTGTGAGGACGGGGCGTAAGTCGTGCCTGGGTAGCTCAGATGGTAGAGCACTTGCCCACGAAAGGCAAAGGCCCCGGCTTAGAGTCCCTTTTAGTCTAACCACTGCAATTAATAACAATAATAATAACACTAATAATAATAATAACAATATATAGGCCCTACAGCAGTGTAGTAGACGCTACATAGTTACTATTGCGCTGCCAAATAGTTCGTCTATCTGTTGCGAAGTGGGTAATGAAGCATGTTCGTAGGATAAAATTGAGGAACAAATCTCCATGGTCATGGAACAATAACAGAATAGTAATAATAGATGAAATGAAACGCAAAAAAAATGTTCAAATGTCTGTGAATTCCAAAGGTACCAAACTGCTGAGGTCATCGGTCCCCAGACGCACACACTACTTAATCTAACTTATGCCAGGAACAACACACACACACCCATGCCCGAGGGAGGACCCGAACCTCCGGCGGGAGGGGCCGCGCAATCCATGCCATGGCGTCTTTAACAATGCGGCCACTCTGCGCGGCAATGAATCTCATATGAAACCTATGCAGACGAGAAACCAAAGTTAAAATAAACATAATCAAAAACGTAAAGCAGGAGTTAACTTGATTTTTAAATTTTGCTACCAGTTCCTCGAAAGAATGGAAGGAATGAACCAAGAGGAAACTCTTCAGTTTAGACTTGAAAGTGAGTGAACTACTGTAAAGATTACTCACTTATTGTGGCAGCTTATTGAAAGTGAATGCAGCAGAATACTGTACATCTCTCTGCTCAAGAGTGAAGGAGGTACGATCCAAATGCAGATTGGATTTCTGCCTGGTATTAACTGAGTGAAAGCTGCTAACTCTTGGGAATAAGCTAATACTATTGACAATAAACGACATTAAAAGAAATATGTGTCAACAGGCCAATGTTAGAATTTTCACACTACTGAACAGGGATCGACAAGTGGTTCGCGAACTTACATGGCATACTACTCGAATGGCCCGTTTCTGGACCAAAAATACCCTTTCTGAATCAGAAGAGTTACCCCCAAAAAATAATACCCTACGCCATAAGCGAAAGAAAATAAGCAAAGTAAACTACTTTTCGTGTTGGACTATCACTTACTTAAAATACTATTCCAATCGTAAGTAAAGCAACATCAAGTTTTTTAACAAGATCCTGAACATGAGCTTTCCATGACAGCTTACTATTTGTCTAAATGCCCAGGAATTTGCACTGTTCATCATTACTAATCATAAGCACAGTCTGTGTAATCAAAAGTCAATTTTTGTTGAATTGTGTTTAAGATACTGCAAGAACTGAGTGTTACTATGTCTTGTCATCCATTTATTTTCTACAAGCCATGAACTTATGTCTTGAGCTGCATTATTTGGTATTGAGTCAATATTGCACAACAGACTTCACTACCAAGCTGGTGTCAACAGCAAACAGAAATGTTTTAGAACCACTTATAATACTTGAACGCATATCATCTATACAAATAAGCGGCCGCAGCACGGACCCCTGGGACACACCGATTTAACTGTGCCCTACAGTGGTTGCATATCGTAGCCATTCTTAGTACTGCAGAGAATTATCTCCCGCTGTCTGTTCTTAAAGTAAAAGGTGAACCATAATGCCCCATCTTTCGCAGTAATATTTTGTAATCAACACAATCAAACGTCTTAGTTAAATTAAGGAAAATGCCTAGCATCTGCAACCTTTTGCATATGTGACGTATATGTCTCAAGTGTAAAGTCATAGGTGCATGGTACCAAGAACGAAGTATATGTGTAGTGGGTGGACTACGTGAGAAAGGTGTTCATAAATTCGTTTCATAGCCTGTGAACCCCACTTCATTGTGTCACGTTAGAGTATTTGAAGTAATCAGAATAACAATCTTAGATAATAGCGATAATAGTAACGCTCTTTTAAAAATAATTTAGTTTCTTAACCGAAATACAATCGGACCCTTTTGCTTTTAATCCTCAGAAAATTTCATTTTACCCCTAACGGGGTGATTGGTTAAGGGTAAGGCATTTAAAAGTGGCAGACAAGAGCTGCAGATTTCTCTTCAAAGAGCAGAATAACACTAATTCGCTATAAATTAATAAATGGGAAGACTTTGTTAATTTTCTCAAGGTCCGATCGATCGCGGAATTGAAACCATAGTGAAAAACCGATGAAGCTTTGTGGAGATGTTTTCCACAGTGCCTCTAGTATCGTCACCGTTCGCGTCACGCGGACTTTCCAGTTCTGAGAGCACAGAGAGCACGTAGATGCCTAGAACACGAGAGCATGAGTGAAGCTCGTTCTGTCTTTCGATTTCTTCTTGGCGAGGGGTTTCGCCTGATTTCATGCAGCCCACATAACGTAACTGCCATGCGTGACAGCAAAGTGCGGCAATGATGCAGCAACTTCAAGCAGGTCGTACAGACGTTCACGACGTAGGCAGTCAGGAAAGTAAGCAAGTGTCAACTGATGATCTTGTTCAGCAAGTGCACCAGGCGTATCGAGAAAACTGCCTATAAAGGGTAACCGAGAACAAGCGAAAAGGAATGTTGTTATAAAGCGTTGTCCTTCTTCACGACAATACTGGACCGTACGCTACAGCTGCACAAAAGATTCGCCTGCTGCGTTTTCGGTTAGGTGTGTGTGATCAGCCACCATACAGCCCGGATTTTATAGACATTTGCTTTCGCTGCACCCCATAAGAAAAATCAGATGGCGTTAGGTCAGGCGATCGTGGAGGCCAAAGTCCCTGTGAAATTATGCGATCACCAAAAACATCAGCAAGCAGTGACATTGAAAAGTGAACTGTATGCGCGGTTGCACCATCTTGTTGAAAATAACCGTTCAGTATTTCACTTAACAGAAGTTCTCCTATGAATGGGTACAGAATATCACAGCAGTATCGTTGTGCGTTTATTGTTTCGTTGAAAAATATGGAACCCACAATCTGACGTCTAGAAATTGCAATCCAAACTCCTATTTTCACAGAATGAAGTGGTTCCTCATGAATACACAATGGATTTGCGGTACTCCAAATACGATAATTTTGCGAGTTCATGAACCTGGAGCCGGCCGGTGTGGCTGAGCTGTTCTACGCGCTTCAGTCTGGAACCGTGCGACCGCTACGGTCGCAGGTTCGAATCCTCCCTAGGGCATGGATGTGTGTGATGTCCTTAGGTTAGTTATGTTTAAGTAGTTCTAAGCTCTTGGGGACTGATGACCTCACATGTTAAGTCCCATAGTGCTCAGAGCCATTTGAACCAACCATGAACCCGGATAAATGAAACCACGCCTTATCAGTGAAAAACGTTTCGTTAAGAATATCCCTTCCATTTTCTTGAACGAAATTTTTGAACCACTGACAATAATGCAGTCTCTTTCCATGATCAGTATTTTTCAGTTCTTGCACGACTGTCACTTTGTATGGGAAAAGTTCTAATTTTTTCCTTACAGCTGTGTGGGCCGTTCCGACACTAGCATCGATTTCCTGGGCGAGTTTTCTTACTGACTTGTTCGGACTCATGGACATTTTATCGGAAATATCGAGTAGTTTATCCTCAGACAAAGCGCTAGGACGACCACTTCTCGGTGCATCTGTCACTGAACCCGTACTTCGAAATATGTTAATCAAATCTCGCACAGTATCGCGATGTGGGACTGTTGTCTCCGGGAAAAGTAAATTAAATGTTTGCCGAACTGAAACTGTGTATTTACCGCCAGCTTTGAACACTTATTCGAGTAAAAACACACGTTCTTCAATGGTTAGCATTTTAACAGTGACAATAACGAAATAAACGAACAAAGGAACTAAACTTAAACGTTCACGTCAACACGTAACGACACACAACAACGATACTATTGACGCTGGCTGAGATAAACGAAACAGTGGAATATTTGGAGAGTCCATTTGAAGGGAAGCAACCCAGGCAGATGAGCAATCAAGCATACGGCACGCGCGACTAACAATCATACGGCACTGCGGAGAGACTTTTTGAATACCCGGGGTAGTAACTTGACACAACACTTCGACAAATGTCTAAGTCGGAGCGGTGATTATGCATAGAAGAAGGTGGAACGTGTAGATAAATGTTGCAAATAAAACGTTTTCGATTCTTCGTTGTAGTTTCCATTTCGCAACTGATCGAACCTGGAAATTTAAAAAAGTAGGCGTCGTATAAGTGAAGATCAAGGCAAAGACACGTGTTGAGCTGAATGTGACGGGGTAATAAACTTTGGAGAGTGCCTTGAGTTACGACTGCTGTGGATACCAGGCAGACGTCTTCGACATCTGGCTGTACACTGACCAAAGGACTCAAGAAGACCGGACACTCGCCAGTGTTGCAGCGTGTGTCCTTACTGGAACTTCAGAGGAGGTAACTTCAGCGATGGAGGACGTACGGTAGTGGCGGCAGCTCGAAGTGGTATGCGTACTGCACATCAGTGTACATTTTTAAAGAATTGCAGCCGCGCGGGATTAGCCAAGTGGTGTAAGGCGCTGGAGTCATGGACTGTGCGGCTGGTCCCGGCGGAGGTTCGAGTCCTCCCTCGGGCATGGGTGTGTGTCTTTGTCCTTAGGAAAATTTAGGTTAAGTTGTGTGTAAGCTTAGGGACTGATGACCTTAGCAGTTAAGTCCCATAAGATTAAAAAAGAAAAAAAAAAAAAAAGAAAAAAGAATTTCAGATCTTGATAGGTAAGCAATATTCAGACTGGTCATCCTTTCTGGATTCCACTAACACTATGCTAGTGCTGGAGAACGTAAACCTTACGGTATCTATTTTTGAAGTAAGTGCTGTCGACGAAGGATCGAGATCTCAGTTAGCAATTACACTCCGCAACAGAATTAAAGTATCACTTTTTCGAAACCCGGTACATGTCTCTTACTGCTATGCAGAAGTTTGAAATCTGGCTCAAAGGGGCGTACAAACTATCTCTGGCGAGGTCCAAAAGCGTGGCGCCCTGCATTGCCACCCTGCGTCTCGAGGACCCGTCAAAGAGCAAGGTGTCGGCACATTAGAGAAAACAACCACAGCTTAGAAGTTCACGTGACGTGGAAGGTAGATTAATGATATCACATTGGCGTAGAATTTTACCACAATTCTGTCCAGTGCCACCGTGGAATGTCACATGATAGGACGTTCGTCACTGCACCACTTACCAACATTCAACTCTTTCTTCTGATACCTCTCGATGTCCAGCGTTGCAATCACACCGTTTTCTATAAGTTACCAAGGAAAACATTCCAGACTCACTGCCACTCAGGATTCACAGCAAAAGGCCTTAGGGTATGCCATAAAGCGCGTGAATGAAATCACCCCTTTCCCGGGGATGTTGTTTCCCACACATTTCGCGGTCGAAACTTCGCTTACTGAAAATTCTAATAACCTGTTAATGTAATGCTCGAAAAATAGTATAGATTAAATTTTTATTTTCGAAATACCACTGCATGAGCAGTCTTACATTAGCTTTGAGCATTACAGGTACACTACAATATTTTCTCAACGCTTTGGAAGATGGACAATCGAACGTTAAGCATTTTTATCATTCTGTCGGTATCTTTATCTAATAAAGTCGACACTAGTCCAACTTTTTCCTCTCCCACAACCATTAAACAGTCGCTAGATTTGCGTAATTCGCACAACATGTTTTTTGCCATTCATCCTCAAATTCTGATTGTAAAAATGTCTTGTTAACCCCGATTTCATTCTTTGACTTCTTTCTGAAAGGCTGCTGAAAGCTCACACCGGTGATACTGTGAGACACACTTCTGCAGTAACTAGTCTTCCATCGACAAGAACACCAGAAACCTGTTCCAGGATAAAATTACTCCCACCACACTTAAAGACTTGTTAATCAATGATTTTATCTTCATTCTGGAACGGGAGTAAGATACTATTTAACTAATTTTCAAACTGTCGTTACTGCGATTTCAAATAAGACGGCTACGGATTACTCAGAAAATAAAAATTACAATCAGTCATCCTACCTGCAAAGCGTTTGCAGGAGCACTTCTGTCGATTACGAAAACTAGGTCGGCGAAACTTACAATGAATACAAATCTTCCGTAAACAGTTCTATTTTTTAAGCAACTGTCAATGCTGGTCAAGTACGCATGTGTCTCCGAGTTTATTGACATGTACTTCGGTGTAAAGAGGAAGCCCGACTTCGTTTACCGGTGCACATCCATTACAGAGGGAAGAAAGAGATACAAGTTCACATTTTCACAGGCGCTAAGGAAGCTGCTATACAATATGCTTTCAAATAAAAGTATCAGAGTCAACTTTCGCGTTTTATAATAACAGATGAACTGGCATGATCTCAAAAACTCCCCATCACGTACGTCAAGAGGCCTTGCTGTGATACCCTCTACTGTTAAAAAGCAGTTACTTTAGCATGACAACTGAGATCTGTTACCGGTAATCAATCTTCTCTATGTACGGGGTGAAAATTGATAAAACCGTCAAACTTCAGGGACGGATTCCTGACTGGAAATGTAAGAAGAAAGGTCCTATGAACATGTGTCCGGAAATGGACGATGTGCGTGCAATGACAACAAATCGTCCTGGAACACACAGTAAAGAGGTTCATCGTCAGAAGAACTGTCATTCGTCGTTGCCATTTACAGTGGCAACGATACTCTTCCGGACACATGTTGAAAGGACCTTTTTTCCTCCATTTTCAGTCAAGAATCCGTCCTCGCAGTTTGTCGGTTTTATTAATGTCCATCTTGTATAAAAGAAATGTCCAAACCGCTATGGATAGAAACTTGGAATTTGGAGAGGGTGTTAATTTTATACTGTTGGCATCGTTTACAAATGATTTTCCAAAATTCCACCCCTAATATTTGAAATAGGGGATGAAAGGTTTCTTTAAAATACGTCGCTATTAAGGCAATTATGAAGCTAGAACTACGAAAACTGGTATTTGGTTTCTCGGTCAGAAGTAAATAAATTAATACGTGTTTCGACACTTTTCGGAATTTAACCGCTATAAAGGTGAAGTACTGGGTACAATTCTTTTAAAGTAAATCATTATTAAAGAACTAAGCATCTCTAAGCATCTCTAAAGCTACATCTATGAAAACTGGTATTTGACTTCTAGGTTAGAAATAAAAAAATTATGTGTTTCAGTGTTTTCGGAAATTCAGTCTCGAAGGAGGTGAAATAGGAGATGAAATGTTTTATGGAAATATTTAACAAAGACAATATTTTTGAAACTAAATCTATGAAAATTGGAATTTGGCTTCTCGGTTAGAAATTGTAAAATTACTTGTTTCAACGTTTTTGGAAGTATGACCCGTAAACTGGTGAAATAGGGCTTGAGTGATACACTGACTCATCATCGCTCAAACCAAACCGTTAAGGATAGAAACTTCAAATATGGAGAGGGTGTTTATCTTATATTGTAGGCATTGTTTAGTAACGGCTTGTTCGAAATTCCATCCCCAAGTTGGTGAAACATAGGATGAAAGGTTTCTAGAAAATATGTCTGTACCTTGGAGTTTTGAAGCTAGAATTACGAAAATTGGTATTGGGTTTCTCAGTCGGAAATAAAAAATACTTGCTTCAATAATGTTGGAAATGCAACCACTAAAGGTTTGGAAACAAATCGTTATTGGAGCACTACTAAAGCATTTTTAGAGCTGAGTCTGTGAAAACTGGTTTTTGACTTCTCGGCTAGAAATAAAAATTACGTGTTTCATTGCTTTTGGAAATTCAACACCTAAGGGGTAAAATAGAGGATGAAAATTTTTATGGAAATATTTCATAACAATAGCAATTTTGAAAATAAATATCTGAAAATTTGTATTTGGCTTCTTGATTAGAAATAAAAAGAAACTGTTTAGGTGTTTCTTGAACATTCGACCCCAAAGGTGTGAAATAGGGGATGAACATTTTTATGAAAATATTTCGTTATGAAAGTTTGTATGAAAATGCACAATATGAACTCAAAAGGTAGGATTAACAAAGATGTGCGACTCCGGCTACCAGAATCACTTTTTGGTCGGAAGTACATTAAGAAAAGACCAGGCTTCTAGCCTCTCAAATAGCGTGAAAAATTTAGAAAATGCTGCCGTTTGTGAGCAACATAAGAACGTGATTAAAGAAACACAAGCCGGCCGAAGTGGCCGTGCGGTTAAAGGCGCTGCAGTCTGGAACCGCAGGACCGCTACGGTCGCAGGTTCGAATCCTGCCTCGGGCATGGATGTTTGTGATGTCCTTAGGTTAGTTAGGTTTAACTAGTTCTAAGTTCTAGGGGACTAATGACCTCAGAAGTTGAGTCCCATAGTGCTCAGAGCCATTTTGAAAGAAACACAAAATAAATTGTGTAGACGAGCGAAGCAACGGTCGTTAAGGTAGTTTCGGTATGAAACTTGTCGCATGGGGAAGTAGTGGAGCGCCAGAAAGCGAAGAGCGTCACGGTGGGCTAGCGGTTAATAATATGGACGCCTGAAGTAACGTGGCTTCTGTTTCTCGTGGTGTGGAGCACGCACAGCGATAGCGAACCGACGAACCGATGACGCGCTTGTGGGCGCTGCCGGTAATACGAGTCAGCAAAGCAGACGCACAAGGGGAGAGGCTTATGAAGAACGATGGTCTCCGTGTCTACAGGTATGGAGCACGAACAGCGATAAGGGTTCGCTGGCACACGTATGGTCGCTGCCGGTAGTATCAGTTACGGTGGCATAGCTAAAGGCCTACAGGTCGGAGCCGCAAAACGTCTCCACGTGTGACGGCTGACGCCGCGAGCGTGCTTGTAAGGCCGACACACGGGCCCTGTGAGATCTCAGTTGGTCGCTAGATGCACTGTCTGATCGACAGTTTCCAAACACCTGTTAGAGGATATTAATATGAAGTGTGTCCAGCTTTTGCGTTTGTGACGAATTGAATTCCGTAGGGGAAGGTGTCTGATGTAATCTACCCGTGAAGGAAGTTAACATTTGATCGGTAAACAGTAAAGTGACATTTAACGTAAAGAAAACAAATGACAAGAATTTCACATTGATCATGAAAAATTACATTGTTAAATTAAATGGAGATGGTACCTCTAAAGGCTGTGTATCAAATGCAAAATTTCTAGGAATGAACATTTGCCGGCCGGTGTAACCGAGCTGTTCTAGACGCTTTAATCTGGAACCGCGCTACCGCTACGGTCGCAGGTTCGAATCCTGCCTCGGGAATGGATGTGTGTGACGTCTTTAGGTTAGTTAGGTTTAAATAGTTTAAGTTCTAGGGGACTGATGACCTCAGATGTTAAGTCCCATAGTGCTCAGAGCCATTTTTTGAACATTGACTCGCAGTTTAAGTGGTGTGCGTACACAAAGATGTTTGCAAACAGAATGCCATCAGCATGTTTTGCACTTGGATTCCTGTCATCAGTATGTAACAGCCAGTGCCTTTTAGTAACATATTACTCTTACGAACACTCAATTCGTAGCCACGGCATTCTTTTCTGAGGAACAAATGCATAAAATGTGAACTCAGTTTTCAAACAGCAGAAAAGGACCTTAAGAATAATAACCAAAAACAATAGTGAGCTCACTGCAAAGACCTTTCCAAAAAACTGTGGTTTTTAACTGCACCAGTTCATTAGTTTTACCAATCAGTTGTACAAATGAAAAATAACATTGATAATTACTGTACAAACAGCTCTCTCTGTGACCATAGAACAAGATCGTCTCGAAGAAAGAATAAACATAAAACTCAAAACAACATTTCCAACCAAAGAAAAAGCTGACAATATATTGCTGAATGAAATTAAAGACATTACTAAAACAAACTTATTTAAAAAGGCAGTTAAAAAGTATCCGTTAAGCAATACATTCTAAACATTAAAGGATTATTTAGGTAACTTAGGTAACAAAGAGTGAGAGTTCGATAATAAATGTATCAAAAATAAACAACAATATTAATAATAAAACATTTATCACTCCACGTAACATTTCCATACTATTGTTTTCCTTCCTTTTTATTTTCTGGAATAAACTTAAACCTATAGCTATGCAATGGATAATTCACATTCTGAGAGTAATATCTCACTCACTATAGAGGGATACTAACTCAGTTTTTCAGGCTAGCGGTATACATAGTGTTCCTTATGTCAGCTCTGTGTAATTTTATGAAACAATGTGTACATGGTGTGTGTAGTGATGGTGAGTGAGAAATGAGTGAAGAGTGTGCACTGGCCTTTTACACTATTAAATAACTATTCTGTAAAAGAGTTTCGTACACTAGGGATAAATCGAATGAGGTAGCACTGTTTTAATCAGACTGGCCTTGTG
The DNA here is from genome assembly GCF_023898315.1 of Schistocerca nitens. Lineage (NCBI taxonomy): Eukaryota > Metazoa > Arthropoda > Insecta > Orthoptera > Acrididae > Schistocerca > Schistocerca nitens. The sequence goes on along the minus strand of NC_064620.1, from coordinate 192,181,040 downwards.
TTCGGGAGGGCGGGGGCTCCACTGCTCATCCGGCCATCCTGATTTACGTTTTCCATGGTTTCCCTCAATTCTTTCAGACAAATTCCAGGACGGTTCCTACTATAAGGCGACTGCTGACTACCTGTCTCATCCCTGTTATATTAGACCTTTACGTATGTACAGTAAATGTCTTTATAGGTCCTATACGAATTATCATATTTTTGTTGTTCTTACGTTGTAATACCAAAATACGCCCAACATCTCTGTAAAAGTATTCTACGGATGATCAGAATTACTATTAGCTTACTTTTTGCGGTCTAGAAAATTTCTTTCAAAGTTTTTCACCCCTATATCAAGCCATGCCCAGTGCTTCTTTCTTGTCAAATCTATCAAGAGTGCAATTCGTTGGGACATTGTAGAAAATGTTCCATGTCGTGGACTTCACCAGAGTAATATTTGTTCTCTGCTTCATCTCTGAGGCCCCATTGAATTAGATTTTGAGTGACGCTTCTCGTACATCCGTTCTGATACGATTCTGTGCTCTCCAAATCTTCGAGCTTGGTGTATTACCACAGGACATCTCTTGTGAGTAGGCGTAGTTCTACGGGGCTCCATTTAGCTCAATGCTAAGGAATCCCTTGTGGGCATGTAGAGGATGGTGCTCATCGAAAGTCTGTATAAATTTTTCTATATGGTTATGTTCAATTCTTCGGGATTCAGGATATAAGAATCCGGTCGTTTTGAACAGCTTCCCATGTGGTGTGAGTTTCATGTACTAGGGCTATTCAAAACTTAAGTTCCGATTTGTTAAAAAAATATATCGGATGAACCACTTGTTTGTTGTGGTTGAGCCGATATATTTTTTAACACTGACATTCAAAATCACGACCTCTCATCCAGTATGGATAAAATCAAAGTTCCGATTTATTGCGAAATGGAAACCACTTTGAAACTCAGAAATATTTTATCTGCAACAGTTAGCTACAGCTTCCAGCCACTGCTCTACATAGTCACCACTCCGACTTAGACATTTCTCGTATCGTTGTACCAACTTTCCAATACCCTCGTCATAGAAGGCAGTCGCCTATGCTTCCCCCCAATTCTCTACGCCGATCCATAGCTCGTTGTCTGTGCGAAAATGTTGTCTTCATAGCCAGTAGTTAATGTGAGCAGAGATGAAACACAGAGGGAGCCAATTACGGGCTGTAGTGCGGGTGATCAAACACTTCCCACTGAAAACGCTGCAGGAGCATTTTCATTGGCCCTGCAGACTGCGACCGAGAATTGTCACAAAGTAGGAACCGTATAACAGTTCTGTAATGTGGGCTGCATAACTTCAGGCGAAATCTCTCACCAGGACCTCATACTTGAAGGGAGACACTATTTTCTACGCATCTTTATGTGCTCACCATGTGCTCAGAAGTGATGTAACCGACAGGCATACTAGAGACACTGTCGAACACATATGTGCAAAGCTTTATTAGATTTTCACAGTGGTTTCCATTTCCTGACCGATCGAAACTTACTTTCCGAATATCCCCCGTATCTTACTCTTATCCTACAAGTGCCATATGCGGTTGTATTGACTTTTTTGGCATGTTTGGAACCGCATCTATAAGGCATACATATTCTGCCGTGAAAAATCAGAATACTTGGGCAGATGTTCTTAATACAGTTGGCACGGCAAGTTTTCTTAAAATGCTGTTCCCAGCGGCAAGCTGCAGGCTGGTATTCTCGAAATTATATTTGTATGTCAGTGGTCTGTCTAGTATGACACCCATGTATGTCAGTTTGTCTGTATGTTCCATGTTGCTGCCATTCCAGGTGACTTTCTGATTTCTGTTTGACTATTCTGAGCGAAGGTGATGGAAAGCGTTAACTTGTCTCCTCGAAGGGTTTGGTTTGAGGGAGCTCTGTCGTAATATTCAGACATGATGTTTAATGAGTTTTCCAGTTTCCGTTCTATTTCCTCATAGCTCTTTCCTTGTGCAGTAACAGCCATATCATCGGCATACAAGAAATTGATTGTGTCGATTGGTATTAGCTGAGCATTTGTATACAAACTGAATAAAAGAGGGGGGTCCGGTAGGACACTGCCCTGAGTGACACCGTTCTATTGTCGACCCCATCGACTTCTCCTACTCACCATCTTTCCATCAAACTGTCTGTTTTGTAAGAGAGATTCAATAATTTTTGTGAGTTGATGGTCGTTAATTGTAAAGTTTTTTCATGAGCAGTCTACGACTGACGATGTCATATGCAAGTCTACCAGAGTTACACCTGTTATTTCCTTGTTCGCAAACCCTTTCGCTGTATTTTCTGTAAGAGACTAGATTTGACTTATGCACGATTTTCCGGGTCTGAATCCAGCTTGTGGAGGAATGAGCTTTTGATCTCCGGTATTTGTTATGCGATTTAAAATCATTCGTTCATACAGCATACAAATGGTATGGGAGCACTATAGGGTGGTAGTTCTTCGACTGATACACTTCTTTCCCAGCTTCCAGTAGCGCTACTGTCTTTGATCATGTCCACATCTTTGGGATCTTTCACGTTTCCAGACTTGGTTAAAGAGTTGTAAAATCCATTGTTTGCTATTAGGGCCGAAGTGTTTGAAGTCTGTGAAGGAATGGCAGCCCATTGTTCCTCAAGAACGGAAATCAGATAAGATAGTGATGATGCACTCTGGGATCTGGAGTGGAGTCGACGCTCTCACTCATTCCAAAGGTGTACCATTGGTTTCAGGTAGGAATCCCAGCAGATCAGTCCATTTCAGGAATGTTACTATCAAAAAGTATTCTCTACAGATGCAACATCGTTATAGGGTTCATTTTTATACAGGTACAGTCATTATCTCAAAATTGTACCCTGTCGTACACAGCACACAATGTTGTAAAATAGGTTAATATCCTTGAGCATTTATTCTTAAGACCGATTAGAGAACCACCGCTTAAACGTAAAAAAATACCCCCATACCGTAACATCACCTCCTCTGCACTTCACTGCCGGCTGAACTTTCTCCAGATATTCGCCAAACCCAAATTCTTCCCGAAAAAAGTGTGTGTTTTAGTCCATAGTCACAGTTATTTTGCCTACTGACTAACAGGTTTCGATACACGGTACCATCCTCAGCCCATTCCCTGGCACGCGGTCGTCAAGCTCGCTTCGCAAGAATGTGCGTCAGATATCTGACTGAAACAGGTAGCCAGTATTTAAAACTTTCCCGGTGTACGTATTGTTCCACAAAATTTCGGGAGTACTTCAGGATGTTTGTAACTTCCTGCCACAATATTTCGACGCAGAGTCTTCTGACTGTAGCGGCATCACTGTTTAGGATAGGGAAAGTTATTTTGTGGGATATTCTGAGCACAAGTTACAGCCAGGTGCGGGCCGGATTGCAGTAAGTTACGCTGACAAGCGCTTGCGGAGTGGAATGGAGGCCACAGGGGCCATCGAACCGCTGAAAAGAGTAAACGCAGCGGTTCGCATGTCGCAAGCTATAGGCAGAAGGGCCGGCCGCGGTGGTCTCGCGGTTCTAGGCGCGCAGTCCGGAACCGTGCGACTGCTACGGTTGCAGGTTCGAATCCTGCCTCGGGCATGGATGTGTATGATGTCCTTAGGTTAGTTAGGTTTAAGTAGTTCTAAGTTCTAGGGGACTGATGACCACAGCAGTTGAGTCCCATAGTGCTCAGAGCCATTTGAACCATAGGCAGAAGGGGCCCTCTAGCGCAACCGGGGTGTGGGGCGTACGTGACTCGGAACGATGCGTTAGCGGAACAGAGGCGCGCAGCCGAGTATAAATAGGTGTGGTTTTCTAACGAGATTCATTCAAGTGTGGCAGCTCTCCTGGACGGCGGGGCGTGTCACACTACCGGCGACACACGGCAACAGATGGGGCGACAGCGTCCCAGTCCACGGCGGGTCGTTGGTTCGACCCTCTGAGGCCGACGCTCGCTACCGTGGGCAGTCGTCTCGGCTCCCGAAACACGCCGGAGACTTCCCGAGGCGCGGGCCGCAAATTCGGACGCCAGATAGCTGGGGCGGTCGTTGCCGCAGCGTTCCCAGCTACGCCAGCCGAGGAAGAAGCAGCAGCGGGGACGGCCTACGGCTCCCGGCGGAGCAGCGCAGCGTCAACGAGGACGGTGGCCACTTAGTCGCCTGCTGGCGCAGCCATCCTAACTTAATCGGAAACATACAGCTGGCGAACAAGGCCCGCACGACACAGGGTTGCGTTGCACAGGTCGCTGGGGCAGTGGCCTCAGCAATGCGGGGTCTGTGACGCGGACCGAGGTGAACGAAGTTCTGTAGTGGAAACGAATACATCGTTTGAAAAGTTCGGCCGAGTTTTGAAACGGAACATTCTGACTCCTTCCTCTACATGACCATCTTCAGGTGATACTGACGAAAACGCACTGAGCTCTGGTATTTAAGGCCCCGCCGGCACATGCGTGGTGGATTCACTTGGCGTTGTGAAAGAAAATGAGCGTTTGCGTCATTGGCCGGGAGGCCCCGCCTTGGTGCAGGTCTTATTACATTCGACGCCACATTGGGCGACCTGCGCGCCGTATGGGGATGAATTGATGATAAAGACAGCACTATATCCAGTCCCTGAGCGGAGAAAACCCCCGACCCAGCCGGGAATCGAACACGAGCCTGTAGGATGGTAATCCGTCACGCTGACCACTTTTTTTATCTCATTTTTTTCGTTTTTCGTTCGTTACATCTGCTCTGGGGGGATGTCGTAAGACATCCGTTTTAAGTTCGATTTTGATTCATTAACTCATTTTTTTTATTACAGAGGGCACCTAATCCTCTGACCGAACACGCTCAGCTACCGTGCCGGTGCCAGTCAGTTATCGGGTAGGCCCACTTGGCGTTACGCGTGCGCTACTTGAGCGCTTTCGATTCTGCTGCGCCGCGCGCCTTCCGTGGTGAAAACTCGCCTCATCGATATCAGTTGTCTTCCCGTGGTTCCATCACAGAACAACGCCAGCTAAGGAGGACACGCAGTTTTTCAACCATTGCATTCCATGCCGAAATCAACTGAAAACCGACGTCTCGAGACTCACTGTCAGACAGTTGTATTTCCATGGATTCATTAATAATAGAACTCCAAAAGTTAGACGTATGGGCAACAATTTTTGTCTCACAGTATTTTGGTGATATGTTGATGGTACTTCTATAGTTTGGCCTCATGGTTTGGATCGTCTGCGACAGTTCCTACAATATCTGAACTCCATACACCAAAACATAAAATTTACTAGGAAGTTGGAGTTGGAGAAGGAGGGTGGCCTGCCGTTCTTAGACGTCTTGCTGCGACATAAGAGCGATGACATGCTTGGTCATTCAGTATATAGAAAGCACCTTCACAAAGACCTTTACTTACAAGCCGCTTGTTGCCATCATCCGGCAGAAGCGATGGGTGTTTTGAAGACCTGGATTCACCGAGCCCACCTCATCTCTGTCACTGATAGTTTGCAAACGAAACTGGAGCACCTGCAAACTCTATTTCTGAAGAATGGGTATTCGTCCCAGCAAGTGGAGAGAACGACAGAGCAAAGAAGAGGAAGAGACTTTTAGAAAGACTCCCTATTAACCATATATCGGTAATATTTTAGCGCAAATAGGCAGAATATCAGGAAAAAGAAAACTGGCGTTCTACGGATCGGACCGTGGAATGTCAGATCCCTTAACAGGGCAGGTAGATTAGAAAATTTAAAAATGGAAATGGATAGGTTAAAGTTAGATATAGTGGGAATTAGTGAAGTCCGGTGGCAGGAGTAACAAGACTTTTGGTCAGGTGAATACAGGGTTATAAACACAAAATCAAATAGGGGTAATGCAGGAGTAGGTTTAATAATGAATAGGAAAATAGTAGTGCGGGTAAGCTACTACAAACAGCATAGTGAACGCATTATTGTGGCCAAGATAGACACGAAGCCCACGCCTACTATAGTAGTACAAGTTTATATGCCAACGAGCTCTGCAGATGATGAAGAAATTGAAGAAATGTATGATGAGATAAAAGAAATTATTCAGGTCATGGGTGACTGGAATTCGAGAGTAGGAAAAGGGAGAGAAGGAAACATAGTAGGTGAATATGTATTGGGGCTAAGAAATGAAAGAGGAAGCCGCCTGGTAGAGTTTTGCACAGAGCATAACTTAATGATAGCTAACACTTGGTTCAAGATCATGAAAGAACGTTGTATACATGGAAGAATCCTGGAGATACTAGAAGGTACCAGATAGATTATATAATGGTAAGACAGAGATTGAGGAACCAGTTTTTAAATTGTAAGACATTTCCAGGGGCAGATGAGGACTCTGACCACAATCTATTGGTTATGAAATGTAGATTAAAACTGAAGAAACTGCAAAAAGGTGGGAGTTTAAGGAGATGGGACCTGGATAAACTGAAAGAACCAGTGGTTGTACAGAGTTTCAGGGAGAGCATAAGGGAACAATTGACAGCAATGGGGGAAAGAAGTACAGTAGAAGAAGAATGGGTAGCTCTGAGGGATGAAGTAGTGAAGGCAGCAGAGGATCAAATAGGTAAACAGACGTGGGCTAGTAGAACTCCTTGGGTAACAGAAGAAATATTGAACATAATTGCCGAAAGGAGAAAATATAAAAATGCAGTAAATGAAGCAGGCAAAAAGGAATACAAACGTCTCAAAAATGAGATCGACAGGAAGTCCAAAATTGCTAAGCAGGAATGGCTAGAGGACAAATATAAGGATGTAGAGGCTTATCTCACTAGGGGTAAGATAGATACTGCCTACAGGAAAATTAAAGAGACCTGTGGAGAAAAGAGAACCACTTGTATGAATATCAAGAGCTCAGATGGAAACCTAGTTGTAAGCAAACAAGGGAAAGCAGAAAGGTGGAAGGAGTATATAGAGGGTCTATACAAGGGCGATGTACTTGAGGACAATATTATGAAAATGGAAGAGGATGTAGATGAAGATGAAATGGGAGATACGATACTGCGTGAAGAGTTTGACAGAGCATTGAACGACCTGAGTCGAAACAAGGGCCCGGGAGTAGACAACATTCCATTAGAACTACTGGTGGCCTTGGGAGAGCCAGTCCTGACAAAACTCTACCATCTGGTGAGCAAGATGTATGAGACAGGCGAAACACCCTCAGACTGCAAGAAGAATATAATAATTCCAATCCCAAAGAAAGCAGGTGTTGACAGATGTGAAAATTACCGAACTATCAGTTTAATAAGTCACAGCTGCAAAATACTAACGCGAATTCTTTACAGATGAATGGAAAAACTAGTAGAAGCCGACCTCGGGGAAGATCAGTTTGGATTCAGTAGAAATATTGGAACACGTTAGGCAATACTGACCTTACGGCTTATCTTAGAAGAAAGATTAAGGAAAGGCTAACCTACGTTTCTAGCATTTGTAGACTTAAAGCTTTTGACAATGTTGACTAGAATACTCTCTTTCAAATTCTAAAGGTGGGAGGGGTAAAATACAGGGAGCGAAAGGCTATTTACAATTTGTACAGAAACCAGATGGTAGCTATAAGAGTCGAGGGGCATGAAAGAGAAGCAGCGGTTGGGAAGGGAGTGAGACAGGGTTGTAGCCTCTCCCCGATGTTATTCAATCTGTATATTGGGCAAGCAGTAAAGGAAACAAAAGAAAAATTCGGAGTAGGTATTAAAGTCCATGGAGAAGGAATAAAAACTTTGAGGTTCGCCGATGACATTGAAATTCTATCAGAGACAGCAAAGGACTTGGAAGAACAGTTGAACGGAATGGACAGTGTCTTGAAAGGAGGATATAAGATGAGCATCAATAAAAGCAAAACGAGGATAATGGAATGTAGATTTAAGTTTCAGCAAGTCGTTTCTGAAAGTATTTGTATGGAGTGTAGCCATGTATGGAAGTGAAACATGGACGATAAATAGTTTGGACAAGAAGAGAATAGAAGCTTTCGAAATGTGGTGCTACAGAAGAACGCTGAAGATTAGATTGATAGATCACGTAAGTAATGATGAAGTATTGAATAGAATTTGTGAGGAGTATGTGGCACAACTTGGCAAAAAGAAGGGACCGGTTAGTAGGACATGTTCTGAGGCATCAAGGTATCACAAATTTAGCATTGGAGGGCAGCGTGGAGGGTAAAAATCGTAGAGGGAGACCAAGAGATGAATACACTAAGCAGATTCAGAAGGATGTGGGTTGCAGTAAGTACTGGGAGATGAAGACGCTTGCACAGGATAGGGTAGCGTGGAGACCTGCATCAAACCAGTCTCAGGACTGAAGATCACAACAACAACAACAACAGGCAGGATACTAAGAAAATATAAAGTGTAAGCAATCTTTCGCCCTCCTGTAAAACTTTCGTTGCTGTTGGGATCTGTCAAAGACGACCTAGAGCTGCGCAAGGCAGGTGGTTACAGGATTCCTTGCGAATGCGACAAATCTTTAACGACGCGTACTGTACAGGATCGCATTGTAGAACATCAGCGGCATACTCGCCTCCTACAGCCTTGTAAGTCTGCCATCGCCGAACACTGTATTTCCACTGGTCATGTAATGAATTACAGTGAGACAAAAACTGTGGCCCATACGTCTAACTTTTGGAGTTCTATTATTAATGAATCCGTGGAAATACAACTGTCTGACAGTGAGGCTCTTATTAATCGAGAAGGCGGTTTTCAACTGAATTCGGCATGGAATCCAATTGTTGAAGAACTTCGTGTCCTCCGTAGCCGGAGTAGTTCTGTGATGGAAGACAATCGAACTGATAACGATGCGGCGACGTTTCACCACGGAGGGCGCGCGGCGCAGCAGAATCGAACGTGTGAAAGTTGCGCACGCGCAACACCATGTGAATCCACCACGCATGTGCCGGCGGGGTCTTCAATACAAGAGCTCAGTGCGTTTTCAACAGTATCACCTGAAGATGACCAAAATACTCTGCGCCGAAATATTGTGGCAGGAAGTTGTAATCATGCGGCAGTTCTCCCGAAATTTTGTGGAACAGGTAGCCAGTAGGCAAAATAATTAAATTGCGACTATAGAATACAACATATATATTTTCCGTACTGAATTGGTCGCTGTTCCACCAGTAGTATGTCGGGGATATGCCATACCTTTCCATCGCATTGCCATCTCTCAAAACCACTCGTTTCCAATCATCCACCGTGCAGTAACGTCGCTCTTCTCGCCACCGCAACCCTTCGCTTAGAACTGACTGCCAAAATGGGTCACTTACGAGGAGATACTCGACCACTGCACCACATTATTGTTCGACTCCCAACGCACTCCTGGGAGCACTTGGAACTCATGAGTGACTACTTCCACCAATTTCATTTGATTTTATACGACAACCCTCCAAAACGATTTACGGTTCCTGTTCGCCAGTACATGAGGAGTGCCTGGTCTTGCTTTAGCTATGGTTGTTCCTTCATGTTTCCACTTCACAGTGACGTCACCAATAATCGACTTCGACAGCGTTAGTGACCAATTCTGCATTGCATGGGGGTGTCCCGGTACTTTCAACCACGTAATGTAGATTGCCAGATGCACTCCGTGTCTGTCCATCCTTGAAACCGATGTTAGACCACCCGATCGAACGTAACAAACTCTCTTGCAGGAGACGTCACTCAAAGTATTCGCTCAGTCGTCTCTGTGACTGCTGTGAACGTCTCACTAGCGCCATCACCACCCCTTAGAATTACTAAATATAGGTCTCATACGCATTACATGTCGCTTTTAATACGAGCTTTGCGTCTATCTTGTCAATTACTTTTTGTAATTTAGAAACTAAAGAAAGGAGAATACAGGCATTCTTCTTCTTCCTTTTTGCAGAATTTGAGACAGCTCACAAAGTCGGAAGCTCAAAACGTATTTAAAGGTTATCGGCGTTAGAGAAGCGAGAAAAAAATCTACATTGGGTGCAAGACGCATCAACACCAAATTTGGAGCAGCGCTCTTGGTTTATGTAGCGTCAAGATTCACAGCTACCACAACTTCAGATTCTCAACAGTGGCAAAGTATGTGTGTATACAGCGGTGGAGTAAATTCCATGAACACAGTTTCGACAATAGCCATGAGAACCAGTTTTGTACAGACACAATTTCTCTTTGTACTTGAGTCTAATATTACCCGTATAGTAGTGCATATTATAAAGATATAAAATGAGATCATTTATTTCAGTTACTGTTCATACAGTATCACGTAGTAGTATAATATGTGTTCCCTAAAGCAGAAAATTTGTTGTCTTGTATTTAATTCGCAAGAGAATTTAGTTTTAACATTCAAAGCAATTGGTTTTGTCGGTGATCTAAACGCCTATTCAGAAGTTAACAGCAAAATAATACAGTTGCTCAAGAAGGACTGCTTTACAAAATCTGAACACTTCGTTGCCTGTGTTACAATGAACTGCTTCCGCTTCAATTAAAAAAACTGCTTGATACTTACATTAAGAAAACATTGTTCATATTGCCTAATGTTTGCCCGAATATCGTAATTCAGTGTAAGTAAAATATTATTAAAGCAAATACATCTCTTAAGACTTGGTTAAAAACTGGAAATGTTTTGCATATTTTCTCATATCGTAATAATCTATAATTTGCAATATATCAGATTCTAAAAAACTTTGAGGAAGATCAATTGATGATCCACCTTCAAAGAGATTTCAGTTAATCCAGGAACAGTAAGAAACGATCTGGACTCCATTTCTATCTCTCTGTCCACTTGAACCAGAAATATGCATCAGTAGCATTAGTTGAATCTGTAGTAACCTCTCCTTTTCATTAGCTTTTTTAAATCTATAGTCTTTCAGTTGTACCATTTTGACATCCTCGTGGATAATTTATTCCAAGTCGTTGAATATTTCTTGGCACAGCAACATTCGTGATAACACATACATTTTAGGGTTGCTGTTCTCTTCTAACAGCTTTTAAGTGAAGCGTGTAATGCTTGAAAATACGTTTTTATGTCCAGAACTTTTATTACACATCCGTTCCCCTCATTAAAGTTAACAGTTAATGCTCTTACTTGCTATTTGTCTGAAGTTATTACAACGGCATTTATTTTTGTCGCATCTCTATCCAGCTGGAACTGGAACTGCAGACAATAATAATGGAATAAATACACACCTCAGTAAATGTTTCTCTTACATCTGAGTGCACTTTTATGACTGATTGGTTGATGCAGTTATCTCAGTTATTGGGTCATGAATGTATTTTTTTGGAAACAGTTTTTGTTCCTAATTCAATTTTCACATCTGTGACATGTGATTTAAATATTTCATCTTGATGATAACAGAAAATACGGGACGTGTCTGGAATGTGATGCAGTTCATGTATGGCTTTCTTCAACTTACCCCAGCCTCTCCATGCTAGTGTGATTGAAAACTGGTATACATTTCATTTGTTTGATCACAATTTTTGTGACAAAATCAAGAGCAAAATTCTCTTCCAGGTTTCAGATGTATTTAAATATACCTCAGATCTGGTACGTTTATTTTACCATATATTTGCAGACTGGAGTTGATTGAAAAAGAATTTTTTTCAACTAAAAATTTGTCACTAAAGCCGTATTAAATTTAATTTGTTATTTCCATTCACTAATGCCTGGTGCAACATTTTCAATTTGATCCCAATGTCGAAAAGCCAGCCGGCCGGAATGGTCAAGCGGTTCTAGGCGCTACAGTCTGGAACCGCGCGACCGCTACGGTCGCAGGTTCGAATCCTGCCTCGGGCATGGATGTGTGTGATGTCCTTAGGTTCCTTAGGTTAGTTAGGTTTAAGTAGTTCTAAGTTCTAGGGGACTGATGACCTCAGAAGTTAAGTCCCATAGTGCTCAGAGCCATTTCAACCATTTGAACCATTCGAAAAGCCAAACTCAAACTGATGTCTTTTTTTTAATATGTTCCACATGGAAATTTCATCTATTTCAAGCAGTTGAACATGTAGTATTTCCCTGTACATTTTTTCCATCACAATCTTTGAAGTGGTATCTGCATCATACGACGTAATACAGCTAACATCCTGTCTGCTAAGGATCAGTAAAAGTTCATGGCGTTCATTTAAAATAACCTTGTGGTAATTATCAGTAAACCTTAATACCATCTTCAGCACAATACAGATATTAAAATATCTATTGTCATCAACTAGTTCTTTCAGCTACTCTCTTATTCGCCAGCTACTATTCTGCAATGTATTCACTTCACCTTGTGTAAAAGATGTGTATCTTCTCATAAACATTGTAATTCCTGGACTACACATATGATCAGTAACTTGTTATTGAGACGATATAGATTTTGTTAAAGCAGTTTTTACTTGAGCTCTTCATCTTTATTCAGTTCTGTTGTCTCATATACTAGTTGTTTAATGTGCAGTTGACTAGTGGAAGACAAAGAGCAAGCATTCTGTATAAGTATTGATACAGAATCACTCTGAGCACAGGCTGGTTGGCCAAAAGGTTTATGAGATGCTCATAGCTAGTAAGAGGATAGTCAACAAGAATTTGCTCTCGTATATTCTAGACGTTTTACATATTTCAGTTGTGTCGTGTAGTACGGTTTGTTACCTCCATCTGTAGAGAGTCATATTGTAGGTAGTGTTGTGCTGGAGCCAAGAGTAAGCGAACGGCACGTACACGTGACTGCCACAAATACTGCCATGAGCGAGTTGGTGGCAAGCACGAACGGCGGTGGTGAGTCACCTGCAGCACGTGGGGCAGTAACATACTCGTACTCCAGAGGCAAGGGCTGTCGCCGTGATGAGAGCGGTAGGCAACCCTGCAATGCGTCGTCAGGGCTGGACTGGCACGGAAGATGAGGTATCCGTAACGACAGGCTTGCACCGAAGTCACCGGGGTAGCTTCTCGGCACAGAGTTGAACAAGCGTGTTCTGTGGCATGCACATGGGGCTTTTCTAGGTTAGAGGACCCCTCCCTTGGGAGCAAACACGAATTGCCATTTAAATCAGCCACAGCGACCTCAGAGAATCTTGATCCACGCAGGTCAGAGTTAGAAAAGATTAATATGATTTTAGTAAACTGCAGGAGCATCCAAGGAAATGTCCCAGAATTAGAATCGCTTACTGAAGGTTACAATGCACAGATAGTATTGGGAACACAAAGCTGGTTGAAGCCAGACATCAACGAGAACGAAATCCTAAGGTCAGACTAGAATGTTTATGGTAAGGGTAGGTTAGTCGCCGAAGCTGGTGACGTGTTGATTGCAGTAAAAAAATTCGATAAAATCCAGCGTGGTCATCGCGGATTCCGAATGTGAATTAATGTGGGTGAAACTGAGTATCAAAGAAAGGTCAAAAGTGGTGACCGGATGCTTTTATAGACCACCTGCGTCAGGCTCTGTAGTTGTACAGCGCTTCAGACAGAACTTGCAGAATACCATTAGTAATTTTCCTGACCATTCCGTCGTAATAGGGGGTGAGTTCAACTTGGCAGGTATAGATTGGGAACGTTATGCCCATCAAAACTGGTGCCAGAGACAGAGAATCCTGTGGCATTGTTCTGGATGTCTTGTGCGAAAATTACCTCGAGCAGACAGTTAGATAACCAACTAGTGAGGGTAACGTCTTAGACCTCCTGGCAACAAACAGACCTGAACTTATCGAATCAAATAAGGTAGTGGTGACAGCATCTATGACGACGGGTCCTACAAGGAATGTTAAGAAAGGTAGGAAGATATATTTGCTCAGCATGGATGACAGAATATAAATTTCAGAATATCTCAGCAGTCAGCATTAAATATTCGGTGATGAGGACGAAGATGTCGAGAACAAATGGAAAAAATTCAAAGGCATCGTTCAATATGCCCTAGACAAGTATGTTCCGAGTAATATTTTAAGGGATGGGAGAGATCCTCCATGGTTTAATACCCGTGTTAGAAAAGCGCTACGTAAACAAACAGCACTTCATCTCAGATTCAAGAGAAGTAAAATCCTTGCTGACAAACAAGAACTAAAAGAAGTGAAAATCAGCTTAAGGAGAACAATGAGAGAAGCGTTCAATGATTTTGAAAGTAAGACGTTGTCGAGAAAAAATCCTAAGAGATTTTGGTCGTATGTAAAATCAGGAAATCATCCAAATCATCTATTCATAATCTCAGCAGCTATACCGGCAGTGAAACGAAAGGTAACAGAGAGAAGGCCGAAATGCTGAATTCGGTCTTCCGAAGTTGTTTCACCGCGGAAGATGGTAACACTTTCCCTCCTTTCAATCGTCGTGCAAAGGTCGAAATGGCAGATATTGAGATAACCGATCGAAACATTGAAAAACTGCTACAATCGCTTAGTTGTGGAAAGGCTTCAGGTCCAGATGAGATACCTATAAGATTCTATAAAGATTATGCGAAAGAACTTTCTACCAGTAATTAATACGAGATCGCTTGAGCAACGAAAGGTACATAACGACCGGAAAAAAGCGCAGGTCATTCCGTTTTAAAGAAAGGCCGTAAGACGAATGGCTCTGAGCACTATGGGACTTAACTGCTGTGGTCATCAGTACCCTAGAACTTAGAACTACTTAAACCTAACTAACCTAAGGACATCACACACATCCATGCCCGAGGCTTCGAACCTGCGACCGTAGCGGTCGCGCGGTTCCAGGCTGTAGCGCCTAGAACCGTTCGGCCACCTCGCCCGGCCGCCGTAAGACGGATCCACACAATTATAGACCTATATCGTTGGCGTCAATCGGTTGTAGAATTATGGAACATGTTTTATGCTCAATAATTATGACGTTCTTGGAAAATGAACATCTCCTCTATAAAAATCCACATGGATTCCTCAAACAGAGATCCTGCGAAACTCAGCTCGCTCTGTTCCTCCATGAGATCCACAGCGGATTGGACAACGGCGCTCAGGTTGATGCCGTGTTCCTTGATTTCAGTAAGGCATTTGACACCTTCCCGCATTGGCGTTTAAGAAAAAAAAATACTAGCTTACGGAGTATCGGAGGAGACCTGCTATTCGATTCAAGACTTTCTTGCAGATGTAATTCAGCATGTCGCTCTTAACAGAACTTAATCGACAGATGTATAGGTAATATCCGGGAAGTGTGATAGGACCGTTGCTGTTCAAAACATATACAAATGATCTAGTAGAAAGCGTAGGATGTTCTTTAAGGCTATTCGCAGATGATGCAGTAGTTTATACCAAAGCAGCAACGCCAAAAAATAGTAAGAATTTGCAGAACGACCTTCAGAGGATTGATGAATGGCAGTTGACCATGAACGTAAATAAATATAACATATAGCGCATACATAGGAAAAGAAATTCAGTACTGTACAGCTATGCTATTGATGACAAACAGCTGGAGACAGCGTCTGCCGTAAAATATCTAGGCGTAACCACCCAGAGCGACCTTAAGTGGAATGACCATATAAAACAGACACTAGACTCAGATTCATCGGAAGAATCTTAAGGAAATGTAACTCATCCACGAAAGAAGTTGCTTATAAGGCGCTTGTTCGCCCGATTCTAGAGTATTATTCATCTATCTGGGATCCCCATCAGGTAGGACTGATAGAGGAGTTAGAGAAGATCCAACAAAGAGCGGCGCGTTTCGTCACGGGATCGTTTAGCTGGCTAGAGAGCGACACGGAGATGCTAAACAAACTCCACTGACAGATGTTACAAGAGAGGCGTTGTGCATCACGGAGAGATTTCCTATTGAAATTTCGGAGCAGCCCTATTCAGAAGGAGTCAGACAACATACTATTCCCCCCCCCCCTTCCCCGCCACACACACACACACACACATACATCTCACGTATTGACCACGAGGAGAAAATTCGAGAAATTAGAACCAATAGAAAGACTTACCAACAATCATTCTTCCCACGCACTATTCGCGAGTGGAGCAGGGTTGGAGGGATCAGATAGTGGTATCAATAGTACCCTCCACTACACACCATTAGGTGGCTTGCGCAGTATGATGTAGATGTAGATGTAGATCGAGATGGCCAAGAGTGAAGCACTCAAAAAGCAGGTCCACTGCAGTACGGTCAGATGGACATCACTTCGGTGTGTGCACAGCGTGACCATTGTGTGGGCACAACTACCTGGTGAGGCGGTTAACGTCTTTTCTCGGCCAGATGGATAGTGATTCCAGTGGGGATGGAGGGAGAGGGTTCTGTATGTCAAGAGAACCACTACTCAAGTGCTTTTGCAGCTGATAGTTGCACCCTGGAGATTTTGTGGTTGATACAGTGCACTGTGTGGTGAATGAAAAGTTTGTTGGGTGTATTCACTAACAGAAAACGTTCTGCATGCGAGTCCATGGTTGTTGTGACAAGTTTTCGTTGTTTATTGATGGCACATGTGCAGGTGTGTGCTCTGTGAGTGAGAATAGTTCAGTTTGTTAAACTACATGCTGTTACTGTGATTAATTGTAGTTGACCAAAAGTGATTTTGTGTGAATTACGCCATGACCTAACTCAGTTGTTGATACTATTTGTACTTAGAATTCATCTTGTTATTAGCACTGTGTTAATGATTCCATGTATATGCTATTGTATAAGAATTTATTGGTATAAATCCGTAAGCGGTTTGGCAGAGTGTTGTGGGCAGGTTGTTGTGAATGGTATCAGGCGACGGTTGTAGACCCATGTGAAGGTATCTGTTTTGTAACTGATCACAGTTACGTCTAAGAGTTATTGTAGTATCTTATGATTTGTTGCAAAAGTTATTCAGTGTAAACTGGCAGTGTAGTTGCCCAGTTCGTATTTTATTACAAAGATAGGATTGTAATTCTGTTTATTGTGTGCAGTACATTTTGTTGTATTGATTGTTTTGAGCCCTGCTTGAAGCTATTCACAGGATACATGAAGATATATGGTTTTAATTAGATTGTAGTAATATCTGCATGCAGAAGTATTTTTAGATTCTTTAATACATTAACTGTTAAATTGAGACCCACATCTGCAAGACACTTTTTTTTTAGTTTTTATCACTCAAAGTCAAAGTATCAACATAAGTTTTAGGAAAGGATGACACCAATATTTATTTAGAAGTTCATATCCCAGCGACGACAGTTTTTGTCTGTCGTGATGAGTCAAAATATTGTATACTTTTCTCTTCGCTATTTTTCTTTTATTCATGTCATAGTTTTTAATTTGATGTCAAAACTCGTAATATCTTTGTATATGTCAGAATCTTGATGTATACGATAGCCATTTACCTGAATTTGGGTTCAGACAAACAGTAATTTCTTCACTGTCAAAGTCTACAAGAATTCTTTCTTGATCTCTCATTACTACCGTTAATTCTGAAACATGTCTTACACCTAACGCCATATAAATGTGTGAGTTTGTGTATCGAACTACCATTACCGAATTTGATTTCGCATTCACTAGTTTCTCTAGTTAATGGTGAGATGATATAATAGAGCTCATACATTCCATGTTACAGAATAACTTTATCAAAAATTTCTAAATCAGCTATCAGGTTATAGAAAGCAAAAGTTATTATTTCTTAACGTTATTACACATCAAAAAGATTTAGTAAGGTTATGCCTGAGTCGTGACGGGGTGGCATGTGTAGATATGGCTGTTGCTAAGGTACTCCTTGCACTGTGAGTGACAGGGTGGTGGCACTGCACTCGAGACAGACAGTGAGTCTCACATAGTCAAGGAGTACTTGCACTTGCTCTCAGACAGCTGTGGTAGGCAGCAGTGACAGAGAGCGAGTATGAAAGAAAGATTGAGAGAGAGAGAGAGAGAGCGAACTTCTTCGCAGCCCAGCGAGGAGAATGGGATTCACTGGCTGGTTATAGGCAACTCATTCGGGAATCCTGAAGAGGGCAGGAAGGAAATGCGTGGATTCATTTCTGGAAGTAAGGGAATGTACTGAACCGGATGTGGTGCCTTGGGAGGAGTGGTTGCTGCCACTTGAACGGGAACATGCACATGTATTGAATCCGATTCTGATTTCGCTGAAGGCTGCGAAAGCTTGGAAATACGCCATAAATGTGGTGGACGCAGTGCTGATTTATTGATCTGGAGAGAACTTGTCTTTAACTGGTTAGACAAGAAATAGCGAATTTTATCTGCAGGTGTAAAATAGTTACTCTCGACCTTCCTGTTTTCAAGTGGAAAATTTGTATTTGTATGACTTATGTTCAAAATGTGTATGGTGTGGCGTCATTCAAAGGTCACATTCATGTCATTTAAGGCAGAGTACCAGCTGCAGAAACGTTCCCTTAAATATAATTGTTCTCGTAATTGTTATCAATGGTGCTGGGGCCCAAGAAGTGAACTAGTACACAGCAGACTTTCTAATAATTTTGCAGCCAGAAATGGCTGCCATAGGCGAGACTGGATACTGGTACATATTTTGCAGTTAAGAGGCGACAGACACCGATTATTCACATCCAGGTTTTGCTACTGACAGTTGTGTTGCCGAAATTGTGATCGCAGCCCAATTGCACATTAAACTATGTGTCATTACAGCCATTCTAAGTAATAATAATTAATCTTGGGGTTCCTTCCATGTTTGTATGTGGATGTGAATATGGTGTTATGGGCGCTCAACAGTGTAGTCTTTAGCGCCCGAACGGAAACAATAACGGACGAGTGTCACCAAAATGCAGCAAGTGCAGAAATAAGACTAAAATTAAAGGTGACAGTCTACGTAGGCAGTGTGCACGTCCACAGTAGCAAAGTGGAAAACAGCACGTAAAGAGGAGAACTGCAAGAGAACGTAGGGGAAGGGGTTAAAATGAAACACATAGCACATGTTTGGAACTGGCCTATTACAAGAATAAAAAGGAGTGGTCAGCCACTCGGCAATACATTAAAAATTCCAACCTAAAATTTTAGGCTGAAGCCTGAAACATCACAGTACCTTAAAACTTTCTTGACACTCATCTCGTCATCGGTTAAAATCGAGGGCAGATCCCCACTAATATTAACTTCCGCCCTGACAGAACGATGTAAATCACACTCAACTAAAATGTGGCGTACAGTGATTCGTACGCCACAGACATCACACAGCGGGGGTTCCTCTCGCCGTAGTAAGAAGGCATGCGTAAGAGGACAGTGCCCTATGCGAAGACGTGTAAGGTCACTTCGGCCCGCCTAGGTGACCGGCAGGAGGAACACCACGGCTGGATGGTGGGTTTCACCAACCGCAGCTTATTTTCCCTCACCGCCAGCCATTCCTCCTCCCACAATTGCATAGACTTCCGCCGTAGCACAGAAACGACACCCACCATGTTTGTCCATCGTAAAAGTTATCGGCTGTTTTGGATTAATATTTTAAAATAGAGCAGGGGCAGTTTTAATTCATCTATTCCTGGAATATTGGAGTGTTTAGAGTTTTAGATGTTGCAGGGGGTCTTAATGTATTTTGTGATCTGCTGTTCGGTTGATTGCACGTGTAGCCTTTTGCTATGCAGGAACACAGCCAATTGGCAGTTGTGGCTGATCACAGTCTAAAGAATCCTTCACGTGTAACACAGCGCCTGCCTGGCCACAGCGCACTGATCCTGTTTATTTGAATGATTAAAAATATTTGGCCTATGGAAGGTGTGTTATAGCCTGTCCCTTTTGAAAGGTTATAGGATAATTTGTACAAGAAATTTCAAAAATTTAATCGACATTGAAAATCATTTTATTGTGACATGTGTGTTTTGAAAGCTTATAAGAGATTTAGAGATCTTTATCCCGTCTAAATCAGTACAATTTAAGGATGTTGAAGTTCTCTTCAGTATCTTAGCTGGTTAATATGTTATATTTATCTTTTAAACTGAAGGCTGTTGCACTGAATTGTTGTGGAGGGAGTTTTTCGGAAAATAGTTAGTGAAGTTTCACTTTCTAGGTCTTTAAATTTCAATAAACGTTGAGGTGAATGTAGTTACATCTCAATCATTTTCAGCACCTTTCCTGCTCCACAAACCTAACTCAACTTGTAGCAGCCAATGTTGCTAATCTTTTTAAATCCTTCGTTTAAAGTGAGTATTAACCGATATAAGTAAAAAGATTTACTAAGGCAATTTCGTAACATGTTTTGATAATTTTACACAGATTCAAGACTGCAGTTAGGAGCCAGTTTAGACTGTTTAAAGTTACATCATGTTCCATATCTATATTTCAATAAGTCTGCGTTATAAAATACCATCCAATTTATCTCGAGATCAGGAAATTAAGACACATGCGATCAAATCTTTGTCTATTAGCTGGAGAAAAGGCATTGTAGTTACATTTTATATTACAGTTTTTCAAATGTCTTATTGTATTTTGAGGAGGTATCAAACTGCCGAAGATATCGAAATAATAAACAATGCTGCACTTCTTTCTGTAAGTTAACGAGTGTGAACCAGGTTCACCATCTGCCTGGAAAACAGATAAACAATTTCATTTTGTTAAGGCCGGCCGGAGTGGCCTTGCGATTCTAGGCGCTACAGTCTGGAACCGAACGACCGCTACGGTCGCAGGTTCGAATCCTGCCTCGGGCATGGATGTGTGTGATGTCCTTAGGTTAGTTAGGTTTAATTAGTTCTAAGTTCTAGGCGACTGATGACCTCAGAAGTTAAGTCGCATAGTGCTCAGAGCCATTTTATGTTAAGGTCTTTGGCGTAACATGACTTTCATAAACATTACTTTAAACAGATTTAGTTCCACTTTTTAGCATGGTGCTGTAAGTCAATGTTGGTATGTGATCTTTTCTGACGATGGCTTAAGGAAAACTTTTTTTCCTGTAGTTGATAGATATAACAAAATCAGTTTTTCCTGTACGTCCCTAACTACAGGTCTTTCCCATCATAAAGTGTAATTGCTTCTATTACACGATTATGTCTTTACATCTGAGCTAACTGCCCACGACTACTTCTGCGTCATTATCTTCTTTAGCAGTCCCTCCAGCATCATCAGCAACCCTCCAAATGCTGATTAAACAGCAAATAGGGGAATTAGAGACAAACCAATGAACCCTCATCCGAGATTCTTCAAAGAACCGAACTACATCATCTCTCCCGAACTATGTGTCGTACAATGATTTGATTTGGCAAGTCTCGAATAGAGGTAATAGAAAAGAAGCAATAAACTGAAACGTCATGTCTGACAAAGTAGTTTTATTGCAAGAACAGCGGATATGTAGTAAGTGATAAAAGTCTGACCTTTCGTCATTTTGTAGCAACAAAAAGGTTCGTAAGAGTTTCATATTGTGTATTAAGTATGTTGGAAGTCATTAAGTACTGTCGTTTTCTAATATTTGACGAATGTAATCATGGTAACTAGCGTGCTATGAGTTATACTGCCTCAAAACAAATAAACACTTTCTAATTTTAATATCTGGCTTATTGTCTTAAAGCTTTAACATAAGATTCTACATTGGAATGCCAAAGAAACTGATGTAGAAATGCGTATTCACATAAAGAGATATGTAAACAGGCAGAATACGGTGCTGCGGTCGGCAACGCCTATATAAGACAACACGTGCTTGGTGCAGTTGTTAGATCGATTTCTGTTGCTACAATGGCAGGTTATCAAGATTCAAGTGAGTCTTAATGCGATGGGACTCGGCATATCCGAGGTAACTATGAAGTGTGGATTTCCCTTAGAACTATTTCCCGAGTGTACCGTGAACATCAGGATTCCGGTGAAACATCATATCTCCGACATTGCTGCGGGCGAAAAGAGATCGTGCAAGAACGGGACCAACGACGTCTGAAGAGAATCTTTCAACGGGACAGAAATGCAACCCTTCCGTAAATTGCTGTAGATTACAGTGCTAGGCCGTTAGCAGGTGCCAGCGTACCAACCATTCAACGAAACATCATCGATGTGGGCTTTCAGAGACGAAGGCCCACTCGTGTACCCTTGATGACTGCACGACGCAAAGCTTTAAGTCTCGCCTGGGCTTGTTAAAGCTGACATAGGACTGTTGGTGACTGGAAACATGTTGCTGGTCGGACGAGTCTCGTTTCAAGTTATATCGCGCGGGCGGACATTTATGAGTATGGAGACAACCTCATGAATCCATGGACCATCCATGTCAGTAGGGGACTGTTCAAGCTGATGAAGGCTCTGCTATTGTGTGTGTCGTGTGCAGCTGGAGTGATATGTGACCCCCTGATACGTCTAGATGCGACTCTGACAGGTGGCACATGCGTAAGCATCCTGTCTGATCACCTGCATTCATTCATGTCCATGGTGGATTTCGACGGACTTGGACAATCCTAGCAGGACAATGCGACACACTACACGTGCAGAACTGCTACAGAGTGGCTCCACTAACACTCTTCTAAGTTTAAACACTTCCGCTGGGCACCAAACTCTCCAGACATGAACATTATTGAGCAAATCTGGGATGCCTAGCTACACGCTGTTTAGAAGAGATCTCCACCCCATCGTACTCGGAAGGATTTATGGACATCCCTGCAGGATTCATGGTGTGAGTTCCCTCCAGCACTGCTTCAGACATTTGTCGAGTCCATTCCACGTCGTGTTGCGGCACTTCTGCGTGCTCGCGGGAGCCCTGCACGATATTTGGGTCCTCAGTGTAGTTGTTGATGCGTATATTATGGTGGCATCTTAAATTTTTTGTGTTTGGTCAATAGCTCTATGAAATACTGAAAATCAAGTTTTTTTTTCTTTCTTTTTACAGCTGGAAGTCGTTATATAGGCAACCTGCAACTGGGATTGTTTCCTGGTTAGCTATGTAGTAATTCAGAGTCCAACTCTTTTTGGAATGGGAATTGCGTTGTCTTTGTTGAGAAGTAGATTATGCAGTACACTCCCAGCCGTCTTCTTCTTTATCATACGCATTCCCAATTTAACTTAAGTTCTCATTGCACCAGACACTACTCAGGCAGATAATTTTTCACTAAGTTTTGCGTCTTTTACTTTCATTATTTCCTAAATTCTCTTGGCCAAGATGAAAAGCATAAACTACATCATGCTCTTTTTACATTTCACATAATGACATCACCATCACCTCCTTTAGTCGTTCTACTAACTTAGCACCTGGACAACAATATGAATAGTTAGGCAAATGAATCTCGATGGGTAGCTCAGTAGTTACATGGCTTATTTGGTTTGTTACTGCGGTTCTTCATTGTTCAAGTTCTAAATAGAGACTGTTGTTTGGCAATCTGTAGCAACCTCTTATACTAGTGATTATATGATCTGAAAACTCATTTTTGTGCTTCTGTAAGTAATTCACCAAGCATGGACTTCAACTATAAATCTGTCTTTTTACTAAATACAAAGATGTACAACAGCCACAAAGTAGCAGCCATAGCGATCTATGTCCAGATACGATAGGTCGTAAAATATCTGGTACTTCTGAATGTGGTAAAACGAACTTAGTTATTAATCTTCTCATTCAGTAACATGGTCTGAAATTAAAAAAACAGGTCTCCGAAAACTTGACTGACATTGTATATTACAGATTTTACAATAATGATGCATTCCCATTTTCAGTTTTTTTTTATTTTTTTTTTTTTAGTGATCAATCTCCTGCCTGATTTCCCAATTACTTGCTGGATGTATTCCTATCTGTATCTTCTCCCAGAGTTTTTACCTTCTACACCTCCCTATAGTGCCACGGAAGTTGCATCCTGATGTCTTGACACACGTCCTGTTATCGTGTCCCTTCTGCTTCTCAGTGTTTATCATACCTTCTGCTTTGATGCTCTTCTTTTCCGATTTTCCTGCAGTCCATGTTCCACCATCATTCAGTGCTGTGCTCCAAATGTACATTCTCAGAAATTTCTTCCTAACAGTAACACATACGTTTTATACTAGCAGGCTTCTCATGGCCCGGAATACCGTTCTTGCCAGTGCTAGTCTACTTCTTTGTCCTCCTTGCTCCATATGTTATAGATAATTCTGCTGCCTAGGTAGCAGAATTCCCTAACTTCATCTACTTCGTGATCGCCAGTTCCGCTGTTAAGTTTGTCGCTGTAATCATTTCTACTCCTTCTCACTACTTACGTCTTTTTTAGATTTACTCTTAATCCACATTTTGTACTCATTATACCGTTCATTCCATTCAACAGATCCTATAATTCTTCTTCACTTTTCTTGATGATAGCATTGTCATCAGTGAATCTGATAACTGATTTCCTCTCATTTTGAATTTTAATCCCATCTTATACCCATTTTAGTTCGAAAATTTTGTTCTCGGTTGTCAGTCTTATTGTTCCTTTTCGGCTCTTGTAAGCGTTCTACACTGGTCAGTCGGAACATCATGACCACCTACCTAATAGCCGACGTGCCGACATTTGTCATGGATAACAGAGGTGATGAGCCTTTGGTAGGTCGCTGGAGGGAGTTGGCAACGCATCTGCACACACAAGTCCCCTAATTCCCGTAAATTCCGGGGAGGGAGGCGATGAGCTCTGACGACACGTTCAATCACATCCCACATGTGTTCGATCGGGTTCAGATCTGGCGAGTTGGTGGGCGAGCACATCAACTGGAAATCGCCACTGTTTTCCTCGAGCCACTCCATCACACTCCTGGCCTTGTGGCATGGTGCATTATCTTGTTGAAAAATGTCACTGCCATCTGGAAAGATCATTGTCATTAAGGCGTGTACGTGGTCTCCAACCACTGTATGACACTCATTGGCTGGCATGCTACTTTGCACGAGCTTCATTGGCCGTTGGATGCCCACGTGATTATTCCCCAGAGTACAATGAAGTCGCCGCCGGCTTGTCTCTGTCCCGCAGTACAGGATTCAAGAAGCTGTTCCCTGGAAGATGACGGATTCGCGCCCTCCTATCGGCATGATAAAGAAGATATCGGGATTCATCTGACCATGCAACGCTCTGCCACTAGGCCAACGTCCAGTTCCGGCGGTCACGTCAATTTCAGTAGTAGTTGACTATGTCGTCATGTTAACATTGGAACATGCATGGGTCGTCGGTTTCGGAGGACCATTATTAGGAGTGTTCGATGCACTGTGTGTTCAGACACACTTCTACTCTGCCCAGCATTAAAGCCTGATGTTAGTTCCGCCACAGTTCGGCGCCTGTCCTGTTTTCTCAGTGTGCTCAGCCTATGACGGGCGACATCTGAAGTCGGGGTGGCCGCCCAACCCCACGACGTCTTAACATGGTTTCGCCTGGGATTCGCCACCTGCTGAAGACACTCACTGCAGCACTCCTAGAACACACTCAAGTCGTGCCGTTACCGAGATGCTCGTGGCGAGCCTCTGGGCCATCACATTCTGTCCTCGGTCAAACTCAGATAGGCTGCGCCCGTAGCCATTCAACACACGGACAGCAAGCTCACTGATACTACATGCACCGTGTGTGCGTCTAATGAGCAGTCATTCCTCGCCAGTGACATTGCTATCACCTGGACGGGTTTATATCGATACCAGGTCGGTGGTCGTAATGTTCTGGCTGATAAATGTATTTTACCCACATTTCCCTATACCTTACACCTATTTTCCTCAGAATTTCGAGAATTTTGCACTATTTTACATTGTCGAACGCTTTTTCAAGGTTGACAAATCCTGTGATTTTCTTATTTTTCTTCAGAGTTGCTTCCGTTATCAGTCGCTACGTGAGAAATGTCTCTCTGTTGTCTTTACCTTTCCGAACCCCAGACTGATCGTCATCCAAAAGAAATTCGTTTTTCTCCCATTCTTCTGTATATTATTCTTGTAAGCATAAGCTGCTAAGCTGATTGTACGATAATTCTCACACTTGTCGATTTTACGAAAATCTGAAGGTATACCGCTCGTCTCATACATCCTGCACACCAACGTTAGTAGTCGTTTTGTTGCCACCCCCATCAATGATTTTATAAATTACAATGGAGCGTTATCCATCCCTTCTGCCTTATTGATTGGCGAATCCATGGAGTGCTGTGTGCACAACGACCATATACGTTAAATTAAAAGGAAGGTCAGCGTTGGCCGTAATATTGATGGTTTATTGAGAGCAAAATCGATTTTCAATCACATAGTGATCATCTTCAGTGCTGTGGTGTACAAATTAAACTCATAGACACTGGTATCAAGTTATCAGAAACCAAAACTGTGAAGCGATCACTATAACTCTGCCTTATTTGATCTTAAGTCGTCCAAAGTTCTTTCAATTTCTCTTTCTAATACTAGATTCCTCATGTCTTCCATACTGACTCCTGTTTCTTCTTCTATCACGCCTTAGAGAGCTTCAGTGCTCTCTTTCCATCTACCTGTTCTGTCCTCTACATTTGACAGTGGTTTTACTACATCAGTCTTAATGCTACCGCTCTCGCCTCTAATTTCACCGAAGGTGGTTTGGACTGTTTTATATTTTCAGTCAATCCTTCTGACAATCATTTCTTTTCTGATTTCTTCACATTTTTCACTCAGCCATTTCGCCTTAGCTTCCCTGCACTACCCACTTATATCATTTCTGTGTGGCTTGTATTTCTGTATTCCTGGTTTTCCCTGAACATTTTTGTACTTCTTCCTTTCGTCGGTCAACTGAAGTAATTCCTCTGTTACGCATGGTTTCTTCACATCTACCTTCCATGCACTTAGGTTTTTTATTTCCAGTTTGTGTGATTGCCCTTTTTTAGAGATGTCCGTTCCTCTTCAACTGATTTGCCTACAGAGCTATTCATTAACGCATTATCCATAGCAACAGAAATCTTCAAGCGCATCTCTTCATTCCTTTGTATTTCTGTATCCCACTATTTCGAGGATTGATTCTTCCTGACTAGTCTCTTGAACTTCAGCCCATTCTTTTGCCATTATCAAAGTGTAATCTGAGTTTATATCAGCTCCTGTGTACGTCTTGCAATCCAATATCTGATTTCGGAATCTCTGCTTGACCATGATGTAATCTAACTGGAATCTTCCCGCATTTCCCGGCCTTTTCCAAGAACACGTCTTCCTCTTGTGTTTCTTAAACACAGTATACGCTATTAATAACCGAAATTTATTGAGGAACTCAATTATTCTTTCTCCTCTGTACCAATCAAATGTTTTTCCACAACACTTCCTCCTACTTCTTCCCATACAACCACATTCCAGTCCCCCAAAGATTTAACATTTTCATTTCTCTTTATATACTGAAATACGTGTTCAGTATCCTCATATATTTTCTCTGCCACTTCATCCTCTGCTTGCGACGTCGTCAGGTACAACTGCACTATTGTCGGTGTTGATTTGCTGCCAATCCTCGCAATGAACTGCTCACGAAAACTCGCTCTCTGCCACACTTTCCTATTCATAACGAATCCTACATCCTTTACACCATTTCTGCTGCTGTTGATATTTCCCTATACTCGTCTGACCATAAGTCTTTGTCTTCTTTCCATTTCACCTCACTGACCCCACCATATCTAGATTGTGCCTTAGCATTTGCGTTTTCTGATTTTCTCGATAGTTCAGTCTTTTTCTCTTGATCACCTCCCCCTAGCAGCCCCCTCCCTGAGATCCGAATAGCGGACTCATCCGGCATCTTTTGCTAATGGAGAGATCATCATGGGCTCTTTTGTATGATAGGTCACATTTTCTGTGGAAAAACATTATGTGGCTTTAATGTAGTGGTTCGTTTGCCTTCTACATCCTTATTCCGTTGATCTTCGCTGATTCTTCTGCCTTTTATGGCCAGTTTCCCATCCCAAGAGCAACAGAGTGCCCTGAACCTCTGATCGCTTCTCTTCTCTCTTTGACAGTTATTTATGTGATATTGCTTGCGACATGCAAGACCATACTAAAGCTCATTTTCCGACGAGTCAAATGGTTCAAATGGCTCCGAGCACTATGGGACTTAACATCTCAGGTCATCAGTCCCCTAGACTTAGAACTACTTAAACCTAACTAACATAAGGACAGCACACACATCCATGCCCGAGGCAGGATTCGAACCTGCAACCGTAGGAGCATCGCGGTTCCGGACTGAAGCGCCTAGAACCGCTCGGCTACAACGGCGGGCTTCCGACGAGTCGTCATTACGGTATCGACAGCTTTTATTTATGTGAGACGTACAGCAAAATTCCGAAACAGTTACGAGAGACATTGCTAACGTAACTACTCCTTTCCAAGCAGAATCAGTTCGATTGAAAAATGAATTTAGCGGTCATGTTATTCCTGAGATGACGTTTGATGTGTTGCTTGAAATGTGTAAAGTACAAAGGGTAAGAATGCATATAACTTTAATACAAGCAAAGATGACAAATTGAAACACTCTCGTAGTCATATTAATTTTGGCAATTATATATTCCATATAACACAGTACTTGTGACTGATAGAATCAATTTTCATCATGGCTTCTACATTGGTAACAACTTATAGCAGCAACAGCACATTGCATATTGCTGTTAGTTTTAGACCCTTAGTATAACCATGATGTATCTAACAAAAAGTACATGGACTAAAAATTTCAGTCACGTTCAGATATTACTACAATTCTTATTGATATAGTAAATCAGCTGTTTCAGAAACACCTAACAGATACGTATGAAAGAGCTCATGTAAGAGATAAAAGCTGTGACAAAACTGCGTACTTATGCTCTCAGGAATACGTTTAGAAAATGATTGCCTCATGTAATTAGTCTGCTTTCTACTAAACGCGCAAACAGAACTGTAATATACTTCCATAAGAGTTTTTAAATGGTTTGTTCTATCCTACTAAATATAATGGAGCCCGCACAAAACCTTATACTGTAATGGAACAACAGACGTTATATGAAGACTCAGAAGAAGCCTTTTCCTTACTCTGTTTTTGTTAAGAATATTTTGTGCATGAATATTCCAGCCCTATTTATGTTTTCGGGCTACAGACAATTACATTGTTTTACTGTTAATGGTATCGATTTTGTGACATTGAATTTTTGATATTAAAGAAATTAGTGAAGTTGAGACCCACGTCTGCATAACCGCAACCCCAATCCCATCCATCTAAGTTCCACACTACAATGGTAGCCATATGTGTCATGTACTTTTTAATAAATAAAATTGTTTGACTTTTCGGTAATGGAAATGTTTGTTGAACAGTTGTCTACAAGTTATATTTACTTAATTACAATTCAAACCTCATAATAACCAAATGAATGCATACTATTTCCCATGGACCACCCTGTATTTTATTAGCGTGTGAAGGGAGAGAGAAAATACCTATGTCTGGACACACCTTAATCAAACTTACCTGTCGTTCATGATGCCTACGCGAGATGTATTGTGAGGCAGTAGAGTGGTGACAAAGTCCTCGTCGAATACAGGTTACTCAGTAGCGTTCCGAGAAACCAACTTAGCCTTTTTTCAAAACATTCCCCTTTAACCCCTAACTGGTAGATCCAAAAGGTTAACACACAAGGTATTCCTGGCTCCTCGGGGCCCAGATAAATTCTGAACAGATTTTAGAAGAAAATAATAAAGCTGACAAAATTTAAATATTAACTATTTAATATGGTAGTATTAATGCTATTACAAAACTAGTTTCATTATTTCTTTCAGAAACTATATGGAAAGAAAATAAAGTAGTTCAAGCACAAAAAGTGAAAAGCATATATTTGTCAAGTCCTACTCATGAGCTACAAACATTAACCTATATAACTGAAACTACACATTTACAATCAAAATGGACTGTTCTTCAAAGCTGTGAACCAAAAGAAAAGTTCAAATATAGTATAAAGATTTCTACAGGTATAGCTTCTGGGAAGATTCTATGGTAACATTTTCAGCCGAATGACATACTTTATTTATAAAGATGGTAGAAAATAGCAGCAATTGCTTAAAAATCTCACGTTTTAGATAATTTATTGTTTTTACCGGCTAAATTCAGTAATTTTACTCGTCCAAACAACCGAAACACTTTGAGCACAAAACACTGGAACATTCCAAACACAATGGTGCTCGACATCTGGCACACTTTCGTGATGTTTTCCTGTCTTTCTTATATGGACTCATTGAGTACCTTTTGCTGTTAGATTTAGTAGCAGGGGCCTCTTGGTGGGCTTGGGTTGTTCGTGGTGCTTCGTTAGGATTCATTCCTAAAATATCATAAATCGAATTTCTGACATCTGTTATCGGAAATGGAGAATACAGTCTTCTTTTCATATGGTCACTTACAAGTTCTAGTTGAATGAGGAATTCTCAACGAGTAACATCATTATTATCTTCTTTGCCATGGAGTAAAACAAAAGCATTTACACCAGCTAAATCCAATATGGTGTAGAAGATTGCCATAGGCGATCGCCTTGTTTTTCTGGAAGTTGTTTAATTATGAGTCTTTTCATCAAGAGCATCAACACCCACTTTTGCTCTGTTGTAGTCGTGTATAAAAATGTTCAAATGTGTGTGAAATATTATGGGACTTAACTGCTATGGTCATCAGTCCCTAAGCTTACACACTACTTAACCTAAATTATCCTAAGGACAAACACACAAACTCATGCCCGAGGGAGGACTCGAACCTCCGCCGGGACCAGCCGCACAGTCCATGACTGCAGCGCCTAAGACCTCTCGGCTAATCCCGCGCGGCAGTCGTGTATAATTTCAGGCTTATGTTCCACCTCACATTCACCATGATGCATTGTTGATATCATGTTCACTACCTTGTTCATTTTTGGGATGTGTAAAAGTAGCGTTATACAGCCAGAGTATCCATAGATTGAGGAAGACACGTTTCTGCCTTTCGCTGTCGAAAAGTTTGATGGTAGCTCAGTCTTATTCTTTCTTACAGTGCCAATGTGAGTCAAATGGCATTTGAACAACTCATTAAGCAGTTGCACACTTGGGAACCAGTTGTCTCCAGTCACATTTCTGTTGCTTCCTCTAATTTGTTCAACCAACCGCATGACAACTGCTGTTGGAATGAGCATACGCCGTGGGCGATTACAGCTGATTTTCCCCTATAAATTTTGGCATTCAAATAGTAATGCATTCTGGCATCAGCCAGGATGAATATTTTTATTCCATATTTCCTTGGCTTGGAAGGAATGTACATCATAAATGCACATCTGCCACGGAATCCAACAAGCATTTCGTCCACAGTGACATATTTTCCAACTAAATAGTTTTCTTGGCAATTTTTTTCAAATGAATTGAACTGCCAAGAGATGCGGTACATTTTATCTCTGGGTTTTCTAGCCTCACAGGTTGTTGAATCATCAAAACGAAGACAAGGAAATAAAAATGGCAAACGTTTCAAGGGTGCAGTTGCTCTAAAAATTGGTCTACCAGTGCCATTTGTAGCATATAAACCATCCAGATCTTCATTGTTTGATTTGAAGGCTCCCCAGAGATGACAATGACTCATAAGGACCTTTATATCCACTTTATCTGTTACTTTTGAAAAAGAATTTCTTTTAGACTCAGGTGGCAATGATATAATTTTTTGATTGGTTCTGAGTACTATCACTGCCATCATTTCGTCAGTGAAAAGTAGTTCCCAAAATGCTAGAGGGGTCTTTTTAATTACCCGTCTAGCTGGGCCACGTATTCCAGGAAGATGAATTGGAGAGATGATATTGCTTTGTGTTGTCCTTCCACGCATGCTGGGTGTTGTTGAACATTTGAACCTCTTCCTCCCATAGATATAATTACCTGTAGATTGCCCTTCATTACTGTCATCGGCACTTTCATCACTTTCAGTTTCATGTTCACTAGTTTCACAATCGCTGTGACTTTCGTTTACATCATCAATATCACTGTCCACTGGATCGTTCTGAGTATCGATGATATCTTCCTCACAAATTTTTATGAAATCTGGTACAATAAATCCAAAATATTGCAAAGGCTGTTAAGGAAAAAAACTTTCACTGCAGTTACAACTGGGTCCTTGGGACCGTTGTGCTTTTATAGATGCAAAACTATCAAACACACATGTGACAATGCTGTGAGCAAGAACTCCAAATGCTAAAGCAATACTCTGAAACGGGTTGCTCTAGCGTATCGTACTCGATTACCCTTACATAGGCAATATACTTCCCCGGAATCCTTCCGCCGGCCGCGGTGGTCTAGCGGTTCTAGGCGCGCAGTCCGGAATCGCGCGACTGCTACGGTCGCAGGTTCGAATCCTGCCTCGGGCATGGATGTGTGTGATGTCCTTAGGTTAGTTAGGTTTAGTTAGTTCTAAGTTCTAGGGGACTGATGACCACAGATGTTAAGTCCCATAGTGCTCAGAACCATTTGAACCATTTTTGGAATCCTTCCAACACGTTTGCTTTCCTTCCACATTCCCTGATATAGCTTTTACCTTTATGTAAATTGAATGTGGTGGGGGAAAGAAGGGTAGGAAAGGGAAGAAACTATTGGCGTTAGCTGAACTGAGACTGTATTTGGAATTAGCGACGACGAACGAAAATGTGTGCTAGAGCTGGATTCGAAGCCGGGATCTCCCGTTACTAGTCAACTGCGTTAACACAGTATTTATCGCACTTGCGCGGACTATCCCATCACGCCTCTCGGCCGATCCGCACTCTCACGTAGCGCCAACTATCCGCATTCCCCTTCCACGTCCTCCACATTCGCTGGTTTGAGATTCCCACAGGAGGTCGAATGTATTGTGCATCAGCACTGAAGGTTGTAGATTCACTGCCCATCGAGGTGAATCAATTATATTCATATAGCTGTTACCTTACTGTCCATTTCTTACCGCTCCTTAGCATCCCTGCTAAATACTTATACGATGTGATGTGGATAAGATGTTCAGTACCAATGCTACAGCAGAGTACTACAGGATACTCTCTCGTTATTACAGTCATAGCAGGATGGATCTAGCAATGAGAGAAACGAGGTTTACTATGTGTGAACAGTGGAGGGAGCAGATGTTTTGAAGGTTGGGAAGGAAACGAATGACGTCTTCTAATAGGGGTATGTTGTTCTTGGTGATGCCCTGGACCAAATATGGCTTGATACTTTCCGTTTTAGGCTGGTGGTGAATGGTGATAAATCCAAATACTTCGTTCTGTCACTTCAACAAACTCTGTTTCCTTCCATTGTTGTTGACGAACATACCTTTGAAATCAGGTACCTGGGATCCATAGTGATTAACAAAAGTGAAGCGACGAAAGAAATGCATCAACAAATAATAAACGCTAATCGGCGGGTCTTTAGTCTGAACGTTTTAGACATGTCACGACTGATATCACAGAAGAATAAGATCCAACTGTACATGAAACTAGTACGACCGACCTTTTTATGTGATTGTGAAACCTGGATGACAGGAAGGTACTTAAATATCTATGGACCCGTCTACTGTTCCATGGAAGGTGAATGGGAACGAAGAAGGAAAGGAGACTTGTACCAGCGGTTTGTAAAACCACATATTGGCCGAATATTAGGGGACAAGAGGCTTTAGCGGTTTGACCACTGACTTTGAGCTGACACATCCTTCCGGTACCGAATCCTCTAGTCTCAACACGGTGGTCAACGCCCACTGTGACATGCGGGAACGCGATGGAAGGATCAAGAATTAACGACCCTTAAACAAGTGAAGTCGACAGAAGTGGAAAATGAAGCTAGAGACGGGCAACGACGGACTACCATCTGCAGTAGATGTCTTCTCTGTTGCGACTGACTGACCTCATTTTGTATTGTGCTTTTTGTAATGTTCTTTTATAATTTTTATAGTTTGATGTTTTTTTTCCTTTCGTTCTGTGGTTATTTCTTTTGGTTTTTCCACTGTTAATGAAATGATGATGAAGATGATGATATGGGTGATGGACGGGATTCTCAGCTACTCATACTGGGGCTAAGTTCGAAATTAAGAGATCGTGGTCTGGATGAGACTGATGCCAAGTGAAAACGGAAAGGCAGTGTATATGAGACATTATGACTCTTTACTTTCATTACAGGTGTAACAACTGCTCACTTAGAGCATCGGTAGTCATCACAAGCAGCTTCAGAAGGTTTAACTTTAGAACAAAATATCATCCACGAAACGGCAGACTATTATTTCGACAAATTAGAATACAGGGGCGGCTTGTTCATGCTTAACATGTGATATCTACTCTGTCCACAGGACGACGATTTGCATAATTGGTTATACTTCTATGTCTCCCTTTGAAAATTTGCTTTTATATTGAAGTACATTCCTTGTCAGAAATTGCGTAATTTCTACACATTTTTCATGTCAGTCATGTCACTGGAACACAGAAACTGATTTCAAGGCTCATTGACTCCTCGATGCAAAAGAGAAGAATGAACTTTAAATGAGCCAGTAAGAAATAAATGACCATTTTTCGATGACAAAACTGTGTTTCCGAATGAACGGTTCCACTTGCGGACACTTCATTTCCGTTCATGAATAAGTAATATACGTTACTGATGTATTTGTCCGTACGTACGTGCGGCAGTTATATAAAAGTAATTCCTCCTCTCCCTGCAAGAACGAGACGTCGGCATCATACTCATTCGTACCTTTTGTCTTCAGTTTTACTCCAGCTTTGAATAAATTTCTTTGTGAGGTTGAGCACTGCACGAAAAGTTGTAGATTTTCTGTATGCACGCACAATTCAGATAATTTTTCCGGTATTAAAAAAAGTAGTTCAAAGTGTTTTCATCGTGTGACGTGCTTTCTTCCAGTTCAGGTATGTTGAAAAACAATTTTTTTATTTTAATTTTTATTTATTTATTCATTTAATTTTTTTTTGAGTCATCAGTCTTCTGAGTAGTTTCCCGCGGCTCGCCACGAACTCTTCTTCTGCACTAACCCCTTTACCTCAGGGTAGCACGTGCTCAGTTGTTTACTGCAAGTTTTTTACTCTCTGTCTTCTTCTACGGTGTTTACTCTCTAGAGCTCCTACTGGACCATGAGGGTTATTACATGATGCCTTAACAGATGTCCCGTCGTCCTTCCGTTCTACTTACCAGTGTTTACCATATGTTCATTCTTTCGCCCATTCTGCAGATAACCCCTTCATTACTTATCTTACCAATCAGCACGGCTTTGAAGGGTTCAAACGTGTTTGAAATCTTATGGGACTTAACTGCTAAGGTCATCAGTCCCTAAGCTTACACACTATTTACCTAAATTATCCTAAGGACAAACACACACACCCATGCCCAAGAGAGGACTCGAACCTCCACCGGGACCAGCCGCACTGTCCACGACTGCAGCGCCCCAGACCACTCGGCTAATCCCGCGCGGCTCACAGATTTGAACAGTGTCCTGTAGCACCATATCTCAAACTCTCCGATTCTCATCTGTTTTGTCCAGGATTCACTGCCATACAATGTAAAATATAAAATATTTATATTCTGACGACGGTGTATGCACTAAAACAGGGAAGATGATGGGAAATAGTTTTACGTGATAACTTCACCATAGTTACTAAAGTGAGGAACAGAATGATAGCTTACCTCTTCCTAGATGTAATATGCTAAGTTATTACACGGTCCAGACACATTGTGACCACCTGTCAATAGCCAGCACGAGAGTGCAGGAAGAGACTCAGTGAGGTACTGGATGGTATCGACAGGGATGTGACCCATGCCGACTCCCGTGCCGTGGCCAGTTAGCAACGCTTCTCGGATGAGGATCCAAGGTACGAACATATCCATCTTTTCATTTGCAGCTCCTTGTATTGGCCGTGTTTGTAGTTAATATTTTTGGGATTTGAGGTCCGCCAGTTAGGCAAAACAACGTTTTTCTCAGTACCCAAACATGTTTCGGCACCACTGTGCCATCATCAGTGGGTTTTCGTTTCTTTTTATTCTTTACATTTGGTGAGCGTGAATTTTCTGGACCACTTTTGTGTTAGTTATTACAGGTAGCTTGTCATGTTTTCGTGTGGCAAGCACTACCATTCTCCGCATCATGCTGAGATGTTGTGATGCATACGTAGCTATAACAAGTATTTTCCACAAATAACGTAGTAAAACGCTTTCCACTACACCACACCGTGTTTTACTACGTTATTTGAGGAAAGAAAATACTTGTTATAGCTACATATGCATCACAACATCTCAGCATGATGCGGAGAATGGTAGTGCTTGCCACACGAAAACATGACGAGCTACCTGTAATAATTAACACAAAAGTGGTCCAGAAACTTCATGTTCACCAAATGTAACGAATAAATAAAAACGAAAATCTACTGATGATGGCACAGTGGTGCCGAAACATGTTTGGGTACTGAGGAAAACGGTGTTTTGCGTAACTGGCGGACCTCAAATCACAAAAAAAAGGTACGAACAACCTGAATGAAGTAGTCCCACAGATTCTCGTTTGGATTTAAATCCGTTGAATTTCGTGGCCAGGGGAGTTCAGTAACCTCATTCTAGCGCTCTTCAAAATACGCGTGTACACTGTAAGCTGTGTGACACGTTGCATTGTCCTGCTGGCAGATGCCGTCATGTCGAGGGAGAAACAAACATCGTGTAGGGGCGGACATGGTATTCAAGGATAGACGCCTTCAAGAATGACGAAATCACCCAGGAAATGCCACAAAAACATTCCCCAGACCAAGAGGCCCCCTCCTCCGGCCTGGAACCTTCCGACGATTGTTTAAAGGCCATACAAGCCAATGGCCATCTGTGTTATGTAGCATAAAACGTGATTCATCTGAAAAGGCCACCTCTCGCCATTCAGTGGAAGTCCAGCTGCAGTGCTGAAGTGCAAATTCCAACCTTTGTAGCCGATGAACAACAGTCAGCGTGGATGCATTAAGGGGGTTAGGACGTCAAACGGGCCGACTTGGAGCAGGAGAGACATCACAGGACATTTTAATTTCCACTGTCTATACTTTTACAAATAAATTCATAAAACTTTGTCAGCATCACCAGGGAGGATTCAGGATTCACAGTCATTGCAGTGGAAGATCGAAAACATAACAAAATAATTTTTTTACGTGTGAAATTTCATCATTCTTTCACTTACTAATGGCTGCATTTGTTGCTATAGGTACACTTTTCTTCATAAGTTACAGAGGTTCTTCGATGAATTTTGCACAGCATACAAACCATACTTACAGGTGTATGAAACTCTAGATTTTATTTAATTTATGAAAAAAACGAATGAGCTGTCATATTTTAAACTTCATGTTTAGAAAAAACACAAATTTTTTAGTTAATTACCTCAATTTTTACCATAGTTTTTAATAGATTTGTAAAATTCTAGAGTTTCATACACCTTTGAGTATGGTTTTATGCCGCGCAAAATTCATCGAAGAATCTCTCTTACTTATGAAGAAAAGTGTACGTATAGCAACAAATGCTGCCATTAGTAAGTGAAAAAAAATGATGAAATTTCACATGTAAAAAAATTATTTTGTTGTTTTCGAACTTCCACTGCTGTGAGTGTGAACCCTGAATCCTTCCTGGTGATACTGAAAAAGTTTTATGAATTTATTTGTAAAAGTATAGACACTGGAAATTAAAATGTCCTGTGATGCCTCTCCTGCTGCAAATTGGTCCATTTGACGTCCAACCCCCCCCCCCCCCCACCCTCCCCGTTAACCAGGTGCCTGCGGTAGAGGCCCATACGCAGAAACATTCCACTGGGCGGTCAGTTGCTTATACGTCTCACGTCCATTCGCCTGTACACACATTTGCATCCGTCGTTTACCCTTGTCATCTATAGCGAGTGACGCACCACAGTGGCCTCGGTGCCGGTTTTGGAAAACACCATTTTGCCATACACAGTATACTTTAAACACAGCAGCGTGCCAACAGTTTACAGTCTTGGTCATTTCGGAAATAATTCCGTCGGGCATAGACAGTGGTCACATTAATGCGACTGGACTGTATAAAACTCACTTCATAAACAGAGAAGAATTCATTAGTGAAATTCTACAAGAAAATCTGCAATCTAGTGTAGGTCACTGTTGTCCCAACAGCACCGAAAGAGCACAATGATACAGGGCTACTCTTGAAGTAACTTCAAAGTTGTAGAAGACGAGTGCGCGAAAGCTAAAAGACGTACAGAAAATAGATAAAAAAAATGTCGTGTGATTAGGGCCTCCCGTCGGGTAGACCGTTCGCCTGGTACAAGTGTTTCGATGTGACGCCACTTCGGCGACTTGCGCGTCGATGGGGATGACATTATGATGATTAGGACAACACAACATCCAGTCCCTGAGCGGAGAAATCTCCGACCCAGCCGGGAATCGAACCCGCGCCCTTGACATTCCGTCGCGCTGACCACTCAGCTACCGGGGGCGGACAGAAAATAGATAATTACCAGTGAACAGAGCATCTCTCAAAACTTTTAACTCAGTTTACAGGTGCTCAGTATGAGCATCTTTTGTGACGCGGCAGACGTCAGTACGATCGTCAAATCAGAGCTATACCCCTCCTTGCAACTCTTACAAATTAATGGGTAGTCGAGACAGGAACACACTCTCTTTGACATAATCCCATCAGAAGAAATCAAGTGACCGTAGGGGCCACTGAAGAAGCGGCGACTCATCATAATGGGAAGCACGCCTAATCCAACGCTGAGGCAGTTATCCATCACGAATGGCTCAAAGAAAGTGTGAATGGCGCGCCCTCTTGTTGCAGAATGAATTGTCCACTGTTGTGCTGTAATTGTGGCATAAGACACTACTGCATCGTGTCCGGGTACAGGGAACTAGTCACAGTTTCCTCCCCGAAGAAAAATCGTACTCAGACTTTTGAAGAGGACACTGCACAAAAGACGTTAACTTCAGGCGAATCACGAGCGTGCTCCACAATCTCGTATGGGTTTTCTTTGCCACAAACAAACTCGTTATGACGATTCATCTGTCCAGATCCATGAAACAAGCATTCGTCATTGAAAACCAACTTCTATGAAAAACCGTGTTCTTTCAGTAGCTGCTGCTAGCCACTGCAGAAGTGGGAACGCAGTTCATTGTCCCGACTAGTCAGAGCATGTCACAACTGAAGCGGGTATGGTTTTAGGCGCAGATGTATACGAAGAATGCGCTAGATAGATGACTACGGTATGTGCAGTTCTCTGCTCGAAGGTGTCGTCGATTTATTAGGGCTCTTGACGAACGCGATCCGCGTTCTTTGCTGACGGTCATTGCTGGGCCGTTTTCTTCACACCACATAGGACGGGCTGTTTTCTTCAAACCAAATAGACACCATGGATTGCTTTGTCTGTTGGAAGGTTACCTGATATTTGGTACTAAACCATCGCTGAACCGTTACAATTGACTCCAAGGACAAGGACAAAAAGCGCACTCATCACACCGTTATACTCCATTTTCTGACACGACTGCCCCACACGGGTAGACACTGGAACTATGCCACAGCGCTTATCACTAACTGAAAATTGGAGAGGTGCTTTATTCACTAATATCATTTTCGTCTTCCGAAACACCGAAGGTACTTACGAACAAGCCTGTATTAAAATTACACAATTTGTGACGGAATTGGGTATGGGGTATAAAATGCTAGTGGAATGGGCGTGAGAAGGGCTGTAATTAAGAGGTAGCAACATACCGTTCCGACTAGCAGTCCCCCACAGGCGTCACCTGCTGCATCTGGGATTTGTTTGGCGGAGCCAGTAAAGGGCCGCCAGAATCCACTTGCTGTTTGAGCGCCAGAATGGAATACTTTAATATTAAACATTATTCAGCTGGAGCAATACACAGGAATGGTATATAGATGAAGGAACCAACCAAAGAATAATACGAAGACACAGACAGACTAACAGGGAATATCAGAAAACGCCGGCTAACATTCTGTGGACACATACAGAGAATGAACAACAAAACAGGCTCACAAACATAGTTTTTGATGTAGTAAAGAGCCCAATTAAAAAGAGGAAAAAAGAAACACTTGGCTTCAAGAAATAGAAGAAGACCTAAAGCCAGCAGGAATCAGTTGGGAAATGATAAATGAAAGAGACAAAATCAGAAACAAAATTATGAAGACGAAATTTGAAGTAAAAGAAAGGGGAAAATATGGACTGACAAAGATGAGAGGGAAAGAAGAAAACTACAAAAAATTGAATAATCATGCAGCACTCAAATTCACATACTGTCTTAAGGGCAAATATGGGTAATACTAGTAATAAATAATATCCAAAATAAGCAATGGTCACGTTTACGGACCTAGGAATAAATCTCTTATTCATTTCCTATATTAATCATCATAAAATACAAAAGTTTTATAAAACAATTGCCAGCATGCCATTGGATTGGAATCTGACAAAAATGGTAGAAAGTCTGCCGATATAAAACACTGAAATTTTGCGCGTAAAGAAGTCAGTCAGTACTCGCGTTTGGTCTGTTGTACATTACGTGTCACTTACGACGAGCTTGTGATAATACTTCGATTTTTTGTGCCACTAGTTTCTTCAGTACTTGAGTTATAGGAACTATGTCGCGACACGAGCGAATATTGTATCATACGTGTAGCTTGGTGACAATCAGTGTAGGCCTAGGAATGACAGTTTTGTACACATTTTTCAGTTTAGGAGGACAGCACTTTTGGCTGCCTCTAATTTAATAACATTTAATGGCATTCCACTTTATTAATCAAGACGACTACATCGTAAGCCACCAGTCGAATAATCAACGACACGCGAAAGATCTTTAACTGTATCCAACAAGCGCAAGGGACAATCCGAGTGAAATAAGTACCCCATACCCGACCGACGCCGCATCAAGGTTTAGTACAAGTAAGTCCTTATCAAACTAGGAACCCCTTGTGCGCTGTACTCACCAGAGCAACCCTACGGTGACATCAGGACAGCCTCTGAGTAAAGACATAGGGCAGATTTATAGCCGACCGCGGAGGTAGCTCGAACCATGAGTAACTGTACTAGGGGCAACTGTCTAGCAGCGTTAAACATCTATTTCACCCTGACGACGGGGTCGACATATCGTAGCAGCTTCGGCAAACAGTTCTAATAATCCTCAACTGTTCATCTATTGCCCATAGCTCATAGTGCTTCTTATAGGCTGGACATCCCTACTCCTGAATGTCCCTTTTGTGCTCAGTAGCACTGAGATCAGGTATCTTGTGGTGGCTACACGGATACTCTAACATCTGCGGACTGTTCCCCAGCCCGCTGTGACACAATTCTGGAGTGATGAGCTGTCTCAACGTCTAGTTCAAGGTACAGCATGCTTGGGAGTCGAGCGGATGCACATAACCAGACAGTAGGCATTGTATCATTCGACGCTGAGAGTTTCAGTCATTCGGGTTGAACGGCGTTGAACGCCTATTTCATCCCACGTAAACATCGCTTCTATGAGAATATATTCACTAACTGCTAGAACTGAGATATCTTCACAAGCATAGTGTAACGTTTTTCACGATTCTTTACCCCACCATCGGCGTGCACCAACAAGCACGATTAAATTATCAACAGAAGCGACCTCCTTTCGGGCATCAAAGGTGCAGTGGCGGTGCTCTTGCACCCATATTACTCCATGGATCCCATGACGAGTAGTAAACTCAGGTGCACGGGTGAGGTGGTAAATCGTGTGCCCTAT
The DNA here is from genome assembly GCF_023898315.1 of Schistocerca nitens. Lineage (NCBI taxonomy): Eukaryota > Metazoa > Arthropoda > Insecta > Orthoptera > Acrididae > Schistocerca > Schistocerca nitens. The sequence continues at coordinate 192,139,731 of NC_064620.1, read as the reverse complement.
AGCTGCATAACTATCGTATGGCAGTCGGGGCACGTGTCATTTCCACGGGGATATAGTTTCGTGACGGGCGAAAAATACGAACAAGTTCGAAATCAAAAAGATACAGGGTGGAGCAGGAGAGAGAAAAATTAATAAGAAGTAGAAGGAAACGCACTGGAAGTCACCGACATGGAAAGAGGCCAGAGAACTTGAAAGAAAATCCTGAGGAGATTCGGATTGGACTGTTTCCAGTAACAATTTTATAAGACATACTTTTCCCAGGTAATAAGACGCCTGTTTCTTGGTTTTGCTTACTAAATGAAGCCACTCCCGTTATGCAAAGTGAAAGACTCCAACAAAATTGCAAATAATATATTTTATGCTTGTTGTTTTCATGTTACGATTTTGCATTGATCGGCAATGAAACAATGAAAAACGAATTGCGATATTGTTTCAAAGTCTGCGACTTGGGACTGTATGTCGTAATGTGCATTCACTGTATCACACAGAAAGAGTTACTGAAATGTTCACCTTTTATTTTAGTGTGAACTCGTGTTGATTCCAAGAAACTAGTAAACAATGACTAGTACACAGCAAAACTAGGATACGTCGAAAGGGGTGAGCGTCGAAGTTTCCTCTGGGAGCCATTTAACCCTTAACTACTCTTTTGGGGTCCCGTAGAACTGCAGATGATATGAATATAATACACATCATGTGAATGGAACAACAGATGGTCTTTGTGTTCTCGGTATTCCAGAATTCGAATGAAGAACAACTGCCAAAACGTGTAACTTACAGGGAACCTCTTGAACAAGAGTTCGCAAAAGGCCAGCGATGTTTACGGTATTCGACGCCCCACATATTGTCTACCATGCAACCACAATATTGGCATATTGGCTGGAGGTATTCAGTGTTGAGCACAGCATGGGGCTACGGAGAGAAGAACTGCTTAGTCGACGAGTAACTCAAAACAGTGTTATAGTACTAGTGGTGTTGATACAAAGCAGAGCAATGGCAACGATAAAAAAGCATACATAGCATTATCTTTACAACAACACTTGCCGAAGCTGACATTTCGTCAGAAAGGAACTCATTGAATTTCGCAGGGTGAGAAAACTGAGAGACGAAATGTTAGCGTTTTGGCTTTTCTGGAAGATTAGTCGGTGGAATGTTTAGTGTCGTATACGCTCTACTGTGCGGACAATGTACACGAGGAGTACAGTGATACGTGCTTAAGAAGTGAAAGTGATATTGAAACAGGTGTTGAGATATGTAGTACATCAGTTCATCATACTTGTCGGACAGGGAGCCACAAATCCCGTCTCTAGTGAAACGTTGTAACGGGCAATCGTTGTCCAGGGGACGGGTACTAAACATAATTACGTACATAGAAAATCATCCGCAGCATAGTAGAAATCCAATTATGAACAGATTTAGAATAGGCCCGCAGCAATATGACCATGTAGTGCATAAGAGAAACTATGGCCATTCCAGGGAGGACAAGCAGCATTTATTACAACAACTGGCATTTCCGCGTTTCAGGGATGCTCGATTCAATTAACAGAATGTTCGTTATAGTGACATACTATGTTATTCACATCAGTGACATAGATTACAGTGCTTTCAAGAAAAGTAGTGGATTGCTACATATCTTCAAACAGTGCTACAAAATAGGGAACCGCAAAACAATTAAATTTCAAGCAAAGCGTCAACTTGATAATGCACAGCAGACTGGGGAATCAGCCCGAAAATTTGTAGATGAGGAAAACAAAATTATACCATAGTATTTTTTTCAACTGCGGCCAATCTGGATTTGAAGAGAAAATCCATGTTAAAGGAACGCAAATGGTTCAAATAGCTCTAAGCACTATGGGACTTAACACCTAAAGTCATCAGTCCCCTAGACTTAGAACTACTTAAACCTAACTAACCTAAGGACATCACACACGTCCATGCCCGAGGCAGGATTCGAACGTGCGACCGTAGCAGCAGCGCGATTCCGGACTGAAGCACCTAGAACCGCTCGGCCACAACGGTTGGCGAAAGGAACGCAGGAAGTTAGAGGTACCAAGAGAGTTGTCTCAGCATCAACTAACATCAATGCTCTAACGCGTTCGTATACAATTATGCCGATTGTTAATCTGGAAGGTAAATTGGTTGCAAAGTTGTTTATAGTGCTGCGAGAAGTTGGTGGAGCTCTGCCCCCTACGACTCTTTCTCAAGTGCGTCATCTTGCAAAGGCAGTAGGGAATATTTGCGTCACAGCCAGCAAGAATTGGAAAATGGGCATAAGAGAATTACAGCTATGATATGAGCACTGTTTCTGGCCAATGGCTGGTCAAAATAAGTGGCTTTTGCTTAATTCCTGGTCTGCGAATGAAAATCATAGTCCTTTAGGGCAAACTACCCCTCCTGAAAACCGAGCGAGGTGGCGCAGTGGCTAGCACACTGGACTCGCATTCGGGAGGACGACGGTTCAATACCGCGCCCGGCCATCCTAAATTAGGTTTCCCGTGATTTCCCTAAATCACTCGAGGCAAATGGCGGGATGGTTCCTTTGAAAGGGCACGGCCGACGTCCTTCCCTGTTCTTCCCTAATCCGATGAGACCAATGACCTCACAGTTTGGTCTCTTCACCCAAACAACCCAACCCCTCCTGTTTAAGAGGAGATAATTAGTTCTGAACTTGCTGCACGGCTTGTAACTCCCAAGGAGTTCACGTTCGATATTGATGGTGTGAACCTTTGTGATCACTGTAGCGCGCCATTTTCCAATCGGTGTTCATGATGCAAGTTAATAGTTTATTTTGAGCATTTCTTGAATTTCGACGATGTCCATTTCGTGAAGTGTAATACATACATTGCATAGGAGGTTGACCTCTGCACTCAATTTCTGTCACCATCTTGATGTACATGGCGAGACATTAGCAGCTAATATTTTTCCTGTCATAATTTTTAACACAATACATTCAAATGAGTCTTATTACAGCTTGAATTTGCGTCCTCGCACTCAAGGGGTTTCTTGTCAGAAGTAGATATCCTTGGTGTTGCGAACAAGCTTAAAAGACTTGAAAACACAAGGCTTCCGGTCTAGATTGCATACCAGCCAAGTTCCTTTCAGAGTATGCTGACACAATAGCACCATACATAGCAATCATATACAAGCGCCCGGTCCTAGAAAGATTCATACCCAGAGACTGGAAAGTTGCATAAGTCACACCAAAACCCAAGAATGAAAACAGGAGCAATCCGCTGAATTGCAGACCCATATCACTAACGTCGATTTCGAGTATTAATTTGGAACATAGACAATGCTCGAACATTATGAATCACCTCGAAGAATATGCTTTATTGACAAACAGCCAACACGGATTCACAAAATAGTGTTGTTGTGAAACACTACTAGCTCTTTATTCTCAAGAAGAAATGAATGCTGTCGACAGGGGACGTCAAATTGATTCCATAATTTTCGATTTCCAGAAGGCTCTTGATGCTTTTCCTCGCAAGCGACTGCTGATTAAACTGCGTGTCTATGGATTATCGTCTCAACTGCGTGAGTGGATTCGTGATTTCCTCTCACAAAGGTCACACCTCGTAGTAACTGAAGGAAAGTCATCGAGTAAAACAGAAGTAAAATACAGCATTCCCCCAAGGAAATGTTATAAACCCTCTGCTGCTCCTGATCTACGTAACCGATTCAGAGACAATCTGAGCAGTCGTCTAGACTGTTTTCAGATGATGCTGTCATTTACCGTGATGTAAAGTAATTTGATGATAGAAAGGACTTGCAAAATGATTTAAACAAGACATTTTTACGGTACAAAAAGTGGCAATTTACTCTAAATTATGAGAAGTTTGAAGTCATCCACATGAGAACTAAAAAAAAATCCGCTGAATTTCAGTTATACGATAAATCACACCAATATAAAGGCTGTAAAATCAGCTGAACACCTAGGAATTAGAATTACAATTAACATAAATTGGAACGTTCGTATTGATAACGTAGGGAAAGCAAACCAAAGACTACGATTTATTGGCAGAAGCTTACAAAACATAACAAGTCTACCAAAGAGATTGCTGACACTACACTTGTGCGCCCTCTTATGGAGTACTGCTGTGCGGTGTGGGATCCGTATCAGATAGGATTGACGGAGAACTAAGAAAGGTAGCCCGTTTTGTATTCTCGCGAAATAAGAGAAAGAGTATCACGGACACTGCACGTGAACGGTGTTGGCAGTCATTAAGACAAAGGCATTTTTCGCTGCTGCAGGACCTTCTCATAAAATTTCAATCACCAATTTCCTCTTCAGAGTTTGAAAATGTTTTGTTGGCGCCCACCTACATAGGGAGAAATGATCACCATAATAAAATAAGAGAACACGGTGCTCGCACGGAAATATTTAATTGTTCGTTTTTCCCTCGCGGCTTTAGAGAGTGGAATGATAGAGAAGTAGCTTAAAGGGGGTTCGATGAACCCTCTGTCAGGCACTTAATTGTGAATTGCAGAGTAACGATGTAGATGTAGACGTACATGCTATTCCTCAGTGAAGTTATGTCGTTTAACTTGGAGTGTTACGGGAGGTGTTTGCTGGTATATTTTATGAAACAAAGAGAAATAGTTCTCAGAATACCCCATCAATGTAATTACATAAGTTACTTTTCATTCTCACTTTTAGTGTTTTCTGTGATTGAAGTCTTGGAGTACATCTAAAAGAGTAAAATGTAAAGGAAGTATGTTGGTATGAATTATTTCTCACAAGGGAACCTCCCCATCGCACCCCCCTCAGATTTAGTTATAAGTTGGCACAGTGGATAGGCCTTGAAAAACTGAAAACAGATCAACTGAGAAAACAGGAAGAAGTTATGTGGAACTGTGAAAAAATAAGCAAAATATACAAACTGAGTAGTTCATGGGAAGATATGCAACGTCAAGGACACTGGGAATGCAGGAGCGCCGTGGTCTCGTGGTAACGTGAACAGCTGCGGAGCGAAATGTCCTTGGTTCAAATCTTCCATCGAGTGAAAAGTTTAATTTATTATTTTCAGTTTATGTGACAAACTCTTATGTTTTCATCACTTTTTTGGGAGTGATTATCACATCCACAAGAAAACCTAAATCGGGCAAGGTAGAAGAATTTTTTTACCCCTTCGCCAAGTGTACAAGTTAGGTGGGTCGACAACATATTCCTGTCATGTGACGCATATGCCGTCACCAGTGTCGTATAGAATATATCAGATGTGATTTCCTGTGGAGGAATCGGTTGACCTATGACCTTGCGATCAAATGTTTTCGGTTCCCATTGGAGAGGCACGTCCTTTCGTCTACTAATCGCACGGTTTTGCGATGCGGTCGCAAAACAGAGACACGAAACGTATTACAGTGAACAAAGACGTCAATGAACGAACGGACAGATAATAACTATGCAAATATAAAGAAAATAAAATTTTCACCCGAGGGCAGACTTGAAACAAGGACCTCTCGTTCAGCAGCTGCTCACGCTACCACGGGACCAAGACGCTCCTGAGCTCACTTTGTCCATGATGTTGCCTATGCGACCCGTGGACTACTCAGTTTGTATATTTTGCTTATTTTTTCACAGTTCCACACAACTTCTTCCTGTTTTCTCATTTGATCTGTGTTCAGTTTATCAAGGCCTATCCAATGTGCCAACTTATAACTAAATCTGAGGGGGGTGCGATGGGGAGGTTCCCTTGTCAGAATGGTATCATCAGAGTCATTAACAGATGACAACTTGGAAAGAATAGTGAAAAATTTTGCGCTTTTGCAGTCTGATGAGAAGAGCACAGCAGACGTGGATGAATTTACACTAAGTAATTATGATTACAGGTCTGATGCTACCACAGAGAGTAGATGTGAAGAATCAGATGACGAAGCGTGTAATGTGTCTTTAGCCGACAAAAATTTTTTTGGTAAAACGTAGTGCTATAAGAAGTCAAAATAAACTCCTTCTACAACTCATACCCGCAGTCGCAATATAGTTACTAGCCTGAAAGGCAGGAAACAGAAACGTTCGATTCAACTAACATTATCTGTTTGGAAATTGCACATTACTGCAGATTTACTACAAATAATAATCACAATACAAACGTCAAGATACTTGACATTTCAAACAAATACAGACTCCTCAACCAGCATTCATATGACCCTACATATAACAGATTTCAGAGCATTTTTAGATCTGCTTTATTTAGAACCAGAAACCATGTGCAAAGCAAGATGCCACAAAGGAAAGCAGCCAAGAAAACCAAAACAGTGTAAAAAACGCTAGAAACACGTTTGTCCTGATCACAGATTCTCAGTATGCCCAAATTGTTTGTAGCCGTATCTATAATGTATAAATGTGTTTACGATATTAAATACACACATCAAAACAAGTTTTGCATCACCTCGGTTCCGAGAGTTCCAAAACCTGTACAGAAAATTGGAATAGAGATCAAACAGACATCACTTCAGCCCTTTTTATTGCTCATGAAAACCACACATTGCATGTTGTACCACCATACAATGAGACCTTCAGAGGTCGTGGTTCAGACTACTGTGCACACCGGTACCTCTAATACCCAGTAGTACGTCCTCTTGCATTGATGCATGACTGTATTCGTCGTGGCATACTATCCATAAGTTCTTCCAGATTGTCCCACTTCTCAACGGCGACTCAGCGTAGATCCCTCAGAGAGGTTGGTGGGTCACGCCATCCATAAACAGCCCTTCACAATCTACCCCACGCATGTTCCATAGGGTTGATGTCAGAAGAACATGCTGGCCACTCTAGTCGAGCGATGTCGCTATCCTGAAGGAAGTCATTCAGAAGATGTGCACGATGGGAGCGCGAATTTTCGTCCATTAAGACGAATACCTCGCCAATATGCTGTCGATATGCTTGTACTATCGGTCAGAAAATGGCATTTACGTATCGTAGTGCCGTTATGGCGCCTTCCATGACCACCAGCGGCGTACGTCAGCCCCACATAATGCCACCCCAAAACAGCAGGTAACTTCCACCTTGCTGCACTTACTGGACATCGTGTCTAAGGCGTTCAGCCTGACCGGGTTGCTTCCAAACACGTCTCCGACGATTGTCTGTTTGAAGGCATATGCGACACTTATCGCTGAAGAGAACTTGAATCCAGTCCTGAGCCATCCATTCGGCATGTTGTTGGGCCCATCTGTAGCGCACTGCATGGTGTCGTGGTTGCAAAGATGGACCTCGCCATGGACATCGGGAATGAAGTTGCGCATCATGCAGCCTACTGAACACAGTTTGAGTCGTAACACGACGTCCCGTGGCTGCACGTAAAGCATTATTCAACATGGTGGCGTCTTCGTCAGGTTTCCTCCGAGCCATAACCAGTAGGTAGCGGTCATCCACTGCAGTAGTAGCCCTTTGGCGGCCTGAGCGAGGCATGTCATCGACAGTTCCTGTCTCTCTCTGTATCTCCTCCATGTCAGAACAACGTCGCTTTGGTTCGCTCCGAGACGCATGAACACTTCCCTTGTTGAGAGCCCTTCCTGGCACAAAGTAACAATGCAGATGCCATCGAACCGCGGAATTGACCATCTAGGCACGGTTGAACTACAGGCAACATGAGCCGTGTAGCTCCTTCCTGGTGGAATGACTGGAAATGATAGGCTGTCGGACCCCCTCCGTCTAATAGGCACTGCTCATTCATGGTTGTTTACATCTTTGGGCGGGTTCAGTGCCAACTCTGAACAGTCAAAGGGACTGTGCCTGTGATACAATATTCACATCAACGTCTATCTTCAGGGTTTCTGGGAATCGGGATGATGCAGGACTTTTTTTGGTGTATGTACAAAAGCGCAATTAGAAATGAAATTCTTTAAATTACAGTTACATTTTACTTATAGGTGTACTCCAAGACCCCACTACAGTATTAGCGTAAGAGCATTGCACTAGAGTAGTTCGGGGTTAAGCTTGTTCCACACAGTCTACCGAAGACCATTCCAGCGCTGCCCGATGGAGCTCGATGGTAAACACAGTTACATGAATGCGTATTCTCTGTTCTTTTGGGAATGTCCGAAAGAACAGAGACCACGCGGAATTTAGAGAATCGGCATATGAAGCTGACTGCCGAACGATACAACCGCCGCCAAAATACACTGAGCGTAAGTTCGACGAAGACAGTATACGAGAAATTAGGGCTCATACGGAGGCATAAAGATAGTCTTTTTTCCTTGCTCTGTTTGTGAGTGAAACAGGAAACGAAATAACTAGTAGTGATACAGGGGAGCCTCCGCCATGCACCATTCGATGTCTTGCGGAGTATCTATGTAGATGTAAATCAGCAGCTCTTATGCATATTATACAGGGTGGCGCACGAAATGTGTTACCATTTTGTTTTTGAATATAAACTTTATTGTCAATACAATCTGAGAGGAACATATACTACAATGAAGAGCCGTCCATGGAGATTTGTTCTAACTCGGCACATGCTCAATATGTCCATCATTTCGTTTCCTAACTTCCTGCAAACGAACACTGAAGTTAGTGATTTCCCTAAGGCACATGTCTTCCGTAATTTCACTGCAATCTTGAAGAATAAGTCTTCTGAGCTCCATTAAATCGCGTGGACGTTTGGGGAAAATTTTTTCCCTTAGGTACCCCCCAAAGAAAAAAGTGACATAGGTTGAGGTCTGGACTCTTGGGGGGGGGGGGGGGGGGGGGGGGGGACAGTTTTGTCCGTCATTGAAGAGACCTGGAAACCTGAGTGAAATGATCCGCATGTCGAAATGCACGTGTAAAAACTCCATCACAGTGTTTGCAGTATGTGGCCTTGCTCCATCTTATATGAACCACTGCGTGTTGAAGGTCAAGGCAGTAGCAAGAAGCTGTGGAATGAAGGTATTGCGAAGCATGCTCAAATAACGCTCGCTGTTCACAGTTTCTTCAAAGAAATAGGGTCCAATAAGTCCGTGACTGGAAATTGCTGCCCACGCTGTAATCCTCGGAGCATAATGTTGTCGTTCATGAAGCACTTGTGGGTTTTCAGTGGCCCAAAAGCGTACATGTTGTTTGTTAACCACACCGTCTAAATGAAAATGCGCCTCGTCTGAAAACCAAACGTTGTTGAGAGTTTCTTCCCTATCCTCCGCCCACTGAGCAAACAGTAGTCTGCTGCTTGTGTTCTTCAGTGATCTTCTGTGCACAGGTCACCTTGTATTGGTACATATGGAGGTCACTTTTAAGAATGCCTTGAACGGAGCGTCTGGATATTCCCAGTTGCACTGCTGCCTTTCTACACGATTTCTCGGGACTTCTCTGCACAGCAACTCGTACCGCTTCAGTATTCTCTGGCGAACAAACAGGCTTCGGCCGAGGTCGCTTCGCTTCCAATATTGTTCCTTCCTGTACAAATTTATCGTGCAACCTGTGGATGGTCATCTTGCAAGGGACCCATAGTGTGTTAAACTGTTGTCGAAAACGCCTCTTAGTCACAAGAAGGCTTCTCGTTGAATGAAAAAGTAACACAATTGCCGATCGTTGCTGTGTCGTCAGTCTTCCATTGTCAGCCATTGCTGCTTACTAGTAGAGTTGTGGCGATTCGTGAATGAGTCGTTCATTTGAACGACTCTAAATAAAGAATCGTAAGAATCGAATCGTGATACGGACGAATCGTCGTTCAAAATAATCGTAAGAACGAGTGCGTGTTTCCGAGTCGTGACGATTCCAAGTTCCAACGATTCGTCGATTCTTACGACGCTATGCTTCGTAGGCAACTTCCGAATCATGCTGAGTCGTGCCGAATGATTACGACCGCCAGATGGCACTCAAGTGGAGGATGCGTGTGAACAAAGGAAGCTCGGAACGAACAAAGGAAGTTCGTGGGCCGTAATATTACTCGTGAAAGCCAAGCTGACACTTGGCGGTGGCTGACGGGAACGAGCGTAAAGGCATTTCCTACTATCGCTACCATCAGCCACCGCGCCGACGTCAGCTTAGTTTGCGCGAGTAATACACGAACTAGTGATGATAGAAACGATATACAGCGAGTACACAGCTCCCAATACACACGATTAAAATCCAAGTATGATGAATAAATACGTACCTCTTATTTATTGCAGATGCAATGCAAAACACACACACACCTTCTTTACACAAGAGCAATAGCACTTGGAATATGTATTATATTTCGCGTATCTCGAAAACGGCCCTAATGATTTGGATGAAAATCTTTGTTACTATTGGATGTTACAGTAGAGGTGTATCAAAATTTTGTGAGATGGCGGTATAACCTTATCGGAGTACGAACATACATCCAATAGTAACATTCATCCTAGATATGTTTTAGGTTAGACATGGTTTCCTCTGATCACTGGTATCTCGGAAATGAAAATTTATATTTAGTAAACTGTTTGCTTTCAACTTTATTTGAATAAGTAGCTTCTCCCAAAAAATACGATTTTACAAAAAGAAACAGAGCTAAGCTCGGTCTTCCACACATTGTGGTAATAACAAGAGTAATATGCACATTACAGCATTAGATTACTGATTACTTGCATAACGGTATCAAAGTTTCTTGTCTAAACACAGTTCAAAGCAAGTATTGTCACAAACATATACAGTTCAGGCTCAGTTCGCGAAAAAGTTCTACACACACACACACACACACACACACACACAGTTTATAAATTGTAGTTCAAAAACATTGTTGTTTGTTTGTTGTGGTCTTCAGTCCAGAAACTGGTTTTATGCAGCTCTCCATGCTACACTATACTGTGCAAGGTTCTTCATCTCCCAGTACCTACTGCAACCTACATCCTTCTGAATCCGTGTGTCCCTCTACGATTTTTACCATCCACGCTACCTTCCAATACTAAATTGGTGATCCCTTGATGCCTCAGAATATGCCCTACCAACCGATCCCTTCTTCTAGTCAAGTTGTGCCACAAACTCCTCTTCTCCTCAAAAACATTATCTTTCTTAATTTCCTCGATGTTAGACGTCGTCGTAAGTCTGTGAGAGTATTTCCAGCCCTTGAAAAAATACGCTCACAAGGAACTGAGCTTCCCACCATACACAAGCGTCTTAACATGAGCTGGTACAGTCTCGGGTGGTATATCTTATGTTCACTCCACCATCTAAAAGGGTCTGCCTTTCTTCCTAAAGCCTGAATTTCGATATACTTGTCGAATTGTATTATTGTAGACGTCATGGGTGTAACAGTTTGACTCGAAGAGCGTTGACCACTGGAGTCAAAATTTTCCCAAAATAAATCTTCCTCCGTGTCTGCTGATTGTTCCTGTTCCTCAGGCTGTTTTGCCTCATCATCGCTGGATGTTCTTAATACTGGAGCTTTTTGTATAACACATTGTTTTGCTTTTTTGTACGAATTTGTCGACAGAAACGCTTGCTTTTTAAATGTGGGATCAAGCAATGTAGCTTCGGCCAACATAGCTTTATCTTCAATATCTTTGAAACGTCTGTCAAGTTCGTCCTTTATTTTTCTAATAACAGATAATATCTGTCTACGTTTGTTGGCAGTATCGTATTTCTCAAAATGTTTTCTCAAACACCGAGAAAATAGAATTAGTTTAGATATAGTTACTTCTTTCTCAGAACTCACATCCTCAGTGATATGTAAAAAAAAAGGCTTTAAAATTTTGCGCATTTCTTCGAGCATTTCCAAGTCTTCCTTAGTAATTACTATTGCAGGATTCATTATTGCTAAAGTTGCAACAATAGCATCCTTGCTCTTCACTACATTTCAAACAATGCCAGGGTTGAATTCCACCTTGTTTAAACGTCTTGTTTGACAGTTTGCTCTGGAAGACCCATTTGTTTTTGTATTTCCTGGGGACTTCGTTTAAAATATTCCACTGCCGTTTTTACTTTTGTTTGCATCTCTTTTATTTCAGCTATTGCATTTTGCACAACCAGATTTAGGCTGTGAGCGAAACATGCCACTGCAAATATCTCGCGGTTGAAGTCATATTAGCGGCATTGTCAGTCACAATTGCGACAATTTTATTGTCAATTTGTCACTCTTGACAAATCCTCCTTTTTCCGTGGGTGATATTTTCGGCAGTGTGTTTTCATTGAACGCAAAACAATCAGGTAACGCGCTTTAAACAAAAGCTTTTTAATTTTCGAATCTTATCGTGTTCAGATTCATATTAAATTTTAGTGAAGTAATGTCGCTGTATACGATTGAATCCTACTGTTTAGAAGTATGTCGTCTTCTCACGTAAACAGTAGTGACAACGGCAAGTTCTCAGACAAATTAAAAGCAAAATACCTATGCTTTGTACTTAGAAGAAATGAAAGTTAAGCTAAATTTGCTGTGTGGGAGGGCTTTCAGCTGCGTTATGAATTACAAGGGTGATGTGGACTTGGAAAGTCATCTTAGCACAGAAAAACATAGGATGATATGAGCCAAACCACGTCTGCCTCACTGCTAGATTTTGTTACTATAAAACAGACGTCTGTAGTTAGATACGTTCAAGCCACACAACCAAACTGGCATACCATGTAATTTTGCACCACCTTTCGCATAAATCGACTCCTCTTCCCTGGCATTCTGAAATAAAACAATAGATTCAATCAAATCAAACGTGACCTTTCATCAATTAAGGCATTACACATAAAAATCGAGAATCACACTTGTAACGTCATATGCATGTTTACTCATAAATAAACTATTTCTGGCATATCTTATCATAACACAGTTCGATTCTAACCCCATTGACAATTTCAGACATGTCCTGCCATTTGTGAGTAAGATGTAGAACTTTTTGCAGTCCGTAAGAATCGTGCCATCGCAGACTAGAATGAATCGTGAAAGAATCGTGAACGAATCGTAGGAATCGATTCGCAATGTGAGATTGAATCGTAGGAATCGAATCGAGAAAAAGAATCGTGTTGCACAACTCTACTTACTAGTCTCCTAGCGGCAGTATCGTGAATTACACGTCATTTCGTAACTCATTTGTTTCTCCAAGCTCTGCTGGTACTGCTGTAGAGATTCCAGCGGGATATCTAATGTGCGTCGTAAATTGTGAAAGAAACTATTGGTAATACATTTCGTGCGCTACCCTGTATAAACTGAAGATGCAGGGGGGGGGGGGGGGGGGGCACAAAGGAAAGGGAAGGAACTAATTATTTCAGCTGCATCCGCATTTTATGCGGAATCAGCGGCGACGAGTGAAAATGTGTGCCAGGGCGGGACTCGAACCCAGGATCTCCGGAGTGGCCGTGCGGTTCTAGGCGCTACAGTCTAGAGCCGAGCGGCCGCTACGGTCGCAGGTTCGAATCCTGCCTCGGGCATGGATGTGTATGATGTCCTTAGGTTAGTTAGGATTAATTAGTTCTAAGTTCTAGGCGACTGATGGCCTCAGAAGTTAAGTCGCATAGTGCTCAGAGCCATTTGAACCATTTTGAACCAGGATCTCCTGGTAACTAGGCAGTTGGACTATCCACTGCGCCGTCTGGACACACTGTTTATCCCAAATGCACGGACTATCTCCCCAGCCATTTCACATTCCCACCCAACGACTGCTATCCACAGTCCCCGTCCGTGTCATCCATGCTTGCTAATTTTAGATTCTCATTGCAAACCGAACGATAGTGTGCACCCGCATTTCCGAAAGAACAGACACCAGATATTCATGTAATTGATTCGCCTTGGTGGGCCATGAGTAACATAATGTTCAGTATAGAAGCACAATATGTGTGTGTGTTACCGTGGGTATTTGATTCTGCAGCTGTGTGCGTCGCTGAATCAAAGTACACTGTTGCAACACCATGGAGGCGGCATGTAACAAACATCAAGTTGGCATGAAGTAAACTGCGTGCATTGATTCAGAGATGAGTAGCATTTCAATGCAAATATATATACTGGGTAGGATTAACGCTATCTACTTGCTGTATACAAGGAAAGATTATGCAATGGGTTCCAAATTCATAAATCGTATCTGAATTTTGAGACAGTGGTTTACATTTCCGCGATATTGATTCTTGCGCTGGTCAGGACTAAACGAGTGTCAAGTATGGAATATACAGGGTGTAACGGCCACGGGTTTTGTCGACAATGTAAAATTGTGCAAGATGTTCGAAATTCTGAGAAAAATAGGGGTACGCTGTAGGCAAAGACGTGTAATACACAAAACGTAGAGGAGCCAAGAGGGAATAATAGGAGTGGACCATTAAGAACGGAGTGTTCGGATTAACAAGGATGTAAGACAGGGATGTAGTCTTTCGCCCCATCTGTTCAGTTTGTATATCGAAGAAGCAATGGTGGAAATAAAAGAAAGGTTCTGGAGTGGAGTTAATATTCAAGGTGAAAGGATATCAATGATACGATTCGCTGACTACATTGCTATCCTGAGTGAAAGTGAAGAAGAAATGCTTGATCTGCTGAATCGAATGAATGCAGAATATGGATTGAGAGTACTTCGAAGAAAGACAAAGTAATGAGAAGTAGCGGAATGAGAACAGCGAGAAACTTAACATCAGGATTGATAGTCACGAAGTAGATGAAGTTAAGGAATTCTGCTACCTATGCAGCCAAATAACCAATGATGGATAGAGCAAGTAGAACATCAAAAGCAGACGAGCACTGGCAAAAAGAGCATTCCTGTCCAAAAGAAATCTACTAGTATCAAACATAGGCCTTAATTTGAGGAAGAAATTTCTGAGAATGTATGTTTGGAGCACACCATTGTAAGGTAGTGAAACATGAACTGTGGGAAAACCGGAACAGAAGAGAATCGAAGCATTTGAGGTGTTGATCAGACGAATGTTGATAATTAGGTGGACTGCTAAGGTAAGGAATGAGGATGTTCTGCGCAGAATCGGAGAGGAAAGGAATATGTGGAAAACACTGAAAAGGAGAAGGGACAGGGTGATAGGACATCTGTTCAGACATGAGGGAATGACTTCCATAGAACTAGAGAGAGCTGTAGAGGGCAAAAACTGTAGAGGAAGGCAGAGATTGGAATACATCCAGCAAATAACTGAGGATGTAGGTTGCAAGTGCTACTCTGAGATGAACAGGTTGAAACAGGAGAGGAATTCTCGGCGGGCCGCATCAAACCAGACAGAAGACTGATAAAATTGATGACTCAAAAAAAAGAAAAAAAAGAACGTGTATAAGTGCCGATATTTCTATTGTTTACTGAGGTCGGTGTACTGAATAACATCACAACTTTTTAATGTTATATGGAGACTGATAGTTGCAGCCATTGCAAGTTGTATATTTTTAGGTTGGCTGTTACCTCCAAGTACGAGTGACAAGAGTAAGACATTAATGCTTATTTTCCCCTGTGCAGCAGAACAAGTGTTGAAATGTGGACATGTGGATGCAGAATGGTTAATCTATACTGACAGACAGTGCAGTACAACCATGTAGACAACATCAGATCGTGAAGTTTGTGACGTATTTCTAGGAAGACTGTTCGACACAGAAGAAAACATAACCAGCACACTGATATGTGTACATATTAAGGTTCCACATATGAAATTATCTGCACTTACACCTGTTACAAACTGTGCGTGTTGAGGAAGGCCATATTCAAGACATGCAGGACTTCAATGCCCCACACTATTAGCACCCAAGAGGACAGACACATTGTTCATTTTGCCGTGCAGGATCATATATCCACGCCTCTGCCTTGGATCAGGAACTGGGCTGTTTCGCAACAATCTAGTATCAGCATGGACAATGTGACGCCTCGAACTCCACATACTGTTAGCATGGCTACCACTGCTGCAGCTTTTCTTGAAATGGCAAGAGAGACAGGTACGGCAACAGTGGCGTAGTTAACATAACACCGGACGCAGGAACCGGTACACGAGTCCTGCTTCTGCATACAGCATCACGATGGATGTATGCATGTATGAAGGCTTCAAGGAGAACGAATGTAACGACAGTGCACTGCGTGGTTGTATGATTGTATGGGGTGTCACTGGATACACAACACGAACATGTCAGGTTTGTATGTTCAATAATTTGAAGAGCAGTCGTTACAATTCTGATGAGTTAATGACAGTGGCTGTGTTGTATCCTTGAGGTTCCGTAAGGTTGCGTTCGACAGGATAATGCAGGACAGAACACTAATCTTATTGTCCTGACCTGTGTCTACATCCAGGTTGTTCGATAGTTTCCTGGTCATCATGTCTCCCAGATCTCTCACCAACTGCTCATGGGTTGAGAGAGACTGACACGCCGTCACACAACAGTAATTTCCACTGATGATCCTGAGTCGAAACAGCAGTAAATGACATAACCGCCCAGTTCAACTAGATGCTCATTCGGCTTATTTGTTTCATTTTCATTTATTTACTTAATTATTTATTTACTTACCCTGATCTGATTAGGGCCATCAGGCCCTCTCTTATATTAGATCAGGTTTTCACACATTCCTTACCTTTTTACATCACAGGAACCTAAGAAATAAGCATTTTAATATGACAAATATTACTGAAATAATCTGAATGTCTGAAGTGGCATTTTGAGTGAATAATACTGATTACGAACAAAAAAAAGTAAATACTGGCAGCACTTGTAGTACTGCAGCTACTGCTACTAATAGAGTTAATGGTAATAATAATAATAATAGATAAAATAGCAAATTTCTGGCTAAAGAAGTTCACCTCAACACATTCACATATAACTAAATTATTTAACAGTTACATTGCAAACCCATACACATTCCCTGATACACATACACATGGAATAACTTATCTGAAACCTAAAGATCAAGCAGATACAGCAAACCCAGCTAAATATCGCCCCATAACATGCCTACCAACAATATATAAAATATTAACTTCAGTCATTACACAGAAATTAATGACACATACAACACAGAACAAAATTATAAATGAAGAACAAAACGGCTGTTGCAAAGGAGCACGAGGATGTAAAGAGCAACTGATAATAGTTGCAGATGTGACAAAGGTCGCTACACTATGCATACATTGATTACCAAAAAGCTTTTGATAGTGTACCCCACTCATGGTTACTACAAATATTGGAAATATACAAAGTAGATCCTAAATTGATACAGTTCCTAGACATAGTAATGAAAAATTGGAAAACCACACTTAATATCCAAACAAATTCAAATAATATCACATCACAGCCAATACAGATTAAGCGTGGAATATACCAAGGAGACTCATTAAGTCCTTTCTGGTTCTGCCTTGCTCTGAACCCACTATCCAACATGCTAAATAATACAAATTAAGGATACAATATTACTGGAACATACCCACACAAAATCACACATTTGCTGTACATGGATGATCTAAAACTACTGGCAGCAACAAATCAACAACTCAACCAATTATTAAAGATAACAGAAGTATTCAGCAATGATATAAATATGGCTTTTGGAACAGACAAATCTAAGAAAAATAGCATAGTCAAGGGAAAACACACTAAACAAGAAGATTATATATTTGATAACCACAGCGACTGCATAGAAGCGATGGAAAAAACAGATGCCTATAAATATCTAGGATACAGACAAAAAATAGGAATAGATAATGCAAATATTAAAGAAGAACTAAAAGAAAAATACAGACAAAGACTAATAAAAATACTGAAAACAGAATTGACAGCAAGAAACAAGACAAAAGCTATAAATACTAATGCTATACCAATATTGACCTACTCATTTGGAGTAGTGAAATGGAGTAACACAGACCTAGAAGCACTCAATACACTTACACAATCACAATGCCACAAATATAGAATACATCACATACATTCACCAACAGAAAGATTCACATTAAGCAGGAAGGAAGGAGGAAGGGGATTTATCGACATAAAAAACCTACATTATGGACAGGTTGACAATTTAAGAAAATTCTTTATAGAACGAGCAGAAACTAGCAAAATACACAAAGCAATCACTCATATAAATACATCAGCTACACCACTGCAATTTCATAACCACTTCTACAACCCTTTAGATCACATAACATCAACAGACACGAAGAAAGTAAATTGGAAATTGGAAACACTACATGGCAAGCACCCGTATCATCTAACACAGCCACACATCGATCAAGACGCATCCAACACATGTCTAAGAAAAGGCAATATATACAGTGAGACGGAAGGATTCATGATTGCAATACAGGATCAAACAATTAACACCAGATATTACAGCAAGCATATTATTAAAGATCCCAATACCACAACAGATAAATGCAGACTTTGCAAACAACAAATAGAAACAGTAGATAACATCACAAGCGGATGTACAATACTAGCAAATACAGAATACCCCAGAAGACATGACAATGTAGCAAAAATAATACATCAACAGCTTGCCTTACAACATAAACTTATAAAACAATACGTTCCCACATACAAGTATGCACCACAAAATGTACTGGAGAATGATGAATACAAATTATACTGGAACAGAACCATTATAATTCTTTCAATTAGTGTGCGTAGTGTTGGCAAGTCTGCCGACACTACATTTTTGGCGACGCGGATCACTCAGGATCTTGTTCTTTCTAATTGCTTACATTTCCTTGTGTCATGGCTTCTCCAGATGTACTGTCCGAATTTTATCGCTTGCAGAATCAGCAGACGCAGGCGTTATTGGATGCCCTTGGACAGCTCGTCCAGGGTCAACGTGCACTGCAAACCGATGCGGCCGCTGCCGCTTCACCGCTCTGGCAGCCACAAAACGCAGTTGCGCCCCAGTTTCGTCCGTTTCACACGGACGAGGAAACCTGGACGGAGTGGTCACGCCAATTTGGATTCCATCTCGCCGCCTACAGAATTCAAGGTAATGAGCGGCAGCCGTTTTTGCTTTCGTGTGTAGGTGTGTCCACCTACCGTGTGATAGTGAAATTATTTCCCCAACGCGACGTAGCAACTCTGTCCTACGAAGAAATTTTGTCGGCGTTAGATGCCTATTTCAAAGAAACAGTAAATGTCGTTGCAAAAAGGTATACGTTCTTTCGTACAAAACGTACGGCCGGTCAGACTAATAGGGAGTGGGTTGCAACATTGCAAGGCCTTACTAGGGATTGTGCTTTTGAGTGTGAATGTGGACTACCTTATTCAGATACAATGGTGCTTGATGCAATAGCACAGAACGTTTCTGATGTTCGTATACGGGAACAGATTTTGAAACTAGTAAATCCCTCCCTTCAACAAGTGATAGACATATTGGATAGGCAAGACACACTTGACTTTGCTCAGGAATCATTTGAAACTTCGCCAGCCGTGTGTCACATTAACCGGCCCGCCGGGCGCGCTGCACGGACCGCTAAACAGCCCTCGCGCACGTCCGCGCAGCTGCGGCCTAGCTCTCAAACACGTGTGTCACATAGGCAAGCAAATGCAGTGAAATCATGCCCGCGGTGTGCAACTAGACATTCGCGTGACAATTGCCCGTCACGCCAAGCTATTTGCTTTTACTGTCATAAGAAAGGACATGTTCAAAGTGTTTGCCAGAAAAAGCTCAGATCAGACAATCACAACCATTCCAGGCCCTTTGCTTCACGCCGGAATCGAACCACGAATACTCAGGCTCGTGAACCTTCGCCCATGGACATTCATGTAGTTAATTCCACCCCGTCCAGTGCCACTATCTCTAACAGTGACTGTGTTCATCCCACAAAAAGTGTGTGTCGACGTCGCCGGAAATCCCGTAAAGTCGCAAGTGCTTCTGTACCTGTATCAGTTCAAATTGCACGTGAAAGTCGCTCTTGTCGTCAGCAGGACAATAAACTTTTTGTCGACTTGGACTTTGAAGGCAAAGTGATACCATTCCAGCTCGATACCGAAGCTGCCGTTTCATTGATCAATCACGACACGTACAACCAACTGGGCAAACCTCCGTTGCGTGCCGCAAATGTTAAGTTAAATAGTTATTCAGGACAAGCTATCCCTGTGTTAGGACAGTGCACTCTTCTTGCAACATACAAGGGACAAACAAAACTTGTGTCATTTTACGTCCTTCGTTCTTCTTCTGCAGTGAACTTGTTTGGTTTAGATTTATTTCCGTTGTTTAACATGTCTATAGTAAATCAGGTACTATCAGTGAACGAGACTGTGCCTTCAGACAGTGTTTCTCGTCTGTGTGAAGAAATTGCAGACATTTTTGCACCGGGCCTTGGTTGCGCTAAGGACTCTGCAGCACATTTGGAACTGAAAGTGAACGCGCAACCGAAATTTTTCCGAGCGCGCAATGTTCCCCACTCATTGCGTTATGAGGTCGCCAACCACTACGATATCTTGTATCGGTCCACTGCTCAGCACGGAAACGCTGATGCGTTGTCCCGTTTGCCTGTTGCTGAGGATAAAGCATTCGATTCTTCCGAACTTGCTTGCATGTTCATTGCTGCGGAAACCGATGACGTGGTCGAATCGTTTCCGATTGATTTTCGTCGTGTAGCTGCAGCCACAGCTGCTGACCCTGTCCTTGCTACTGTTTTGCGTTTTGTTGCTTCGCAATGGCCCTTGTCGAAGTCACGGATCGAGGATCCGTTGGTTCGCCGATTTTTTGCTCACAAGGAGAGACTTTTTGTACGACGTGGTGTTTTGTTGTTGCGTTCTGATAATGATCAGTCCAGAGTCGTGGTCCCACGTTCGTTACAGTCCTCTGTCTTACGGCTTCTTCATCAAGGACATTGGGGTATAGTGCGCACGAAACAACTTGCTTGTCAGCACTGTACTTGGTTCAGAATCGATGCTGCGATTACGAATATGTGCTCTTCTTGCATGGCGTGTGCCGAACAACAATCCGCACCGCCGCGGAAATTCTTTGCATGGCCACAAGCCAGTTCCCCTTGGCAACGCTTGCACATGGATTTTGCTGGCCCATTCTGGAATGCTCGATGGTTGGTTGTGGTCGATTCTTTCAGTAATTTTCCTTTTGTTGTCCGGATGTCTTCCACGACGTCATCTGCCACCATCCAAGCGTTATCTGCTATTTTTTGCATTGAAGGTCTTCCGCAGACTATT
The DNA here is from genome assembly GCF_023898315.1 of Schistocerca nitens. Lineage (NCBI taxonomy): Eukaryota > Metazoa > Arthropoda > Insecta > Orthoptera > Acrididae > Schistocerca > Schistocerca nitens. Next base: position 192,118,777 of record NC_064620.1, on the reverse strand, counting down.
GTTTCCGACAATGGCCCACAATTCATGTCCGCAGAATTTCAGTCATTCTGCAAGGCCAATGGTATTCAACATCTAACATCCGCGCCGTTTTCGCCTCAGTCAAACGGTGCCGCTGAACGATTGGTCCGGACTTTCAAGTCACAGATGTTGAAGTTGAAAGAGTCGCATTCTCGGGAGGACGCATTGTTGCTCTTTTTGTCTTCATATCGCTCTCAGCCCCGCGACGGTCGCTCGCCGGCTGAGTTGCTCCATGGTCGTCCTCATCGAACCTTGATGTCTTTGCTGCATCTGCCGCATCAGGTTTCTGTGCAGGGGCAGACTCCTGCTTTTGCTCCTGGCGACGTTGTATTCTATCGCAACTATCGAGGTTCACGGCGTTGGCTCGCAGGGCGCATTCTTCGCTGCCTCGGCCGCGCGATGTATTTGGTTTTGGGGGCCTCTGGTGAGGTGCGTCGGCATCTCAATCAGCTGCGCCTCTGTCGTCGCCTGGGTTCTGCCGCTCCCCGTCTGCTTTCAGCGACGGTGCCGTCCGGTCTGCGCCCTGGGGACCCATCTACTGGCTCGCCTCATCCCCAGGTGTTACCGACGCTGCCTTCCATTTTGCCTCATGGCGACGCGCCGCCGCCGCCGCCGCCGCCACCGCCTGTTCTCCCGCCTTCGCCGCCCGCAGTGGACGCTTCGCTGCAGCCGCCGAGCGCCTCCCTGGGCCACGTGCCGCCGGTCGCTTCCGGTGACCAGCTGTCCTCCACCATGGAACTCTTGCCCGCTCCGGACCGGATGTCGTCTTCGCCCGTCGGGTGCCCCGACCACGTGGAGGTCGACCCTTCGGCCCCTCCTGTCTCTCTACGGGCGCGTACACCGCATGTTGACGTGCACCCTGGACTAGGTTTTCAGGCGTTTCCTAGCTCCCCTCGGACCGAATGGCAGGGTGCGGGTGGCACAGCCTCGCCTGTTGTTAGGCTCCCCACCTCATCGCATACGTCAACATGGGGTCCTCCCCACGGCGGGCGGAAGCCTTAAAACACGACCGTTCGCCGATTTGCGGGGGAGGAATGTGGTGTCACAGCCAGACACCACACTTGCTAGGTGGTAGTTTAAATCGGCCGCGGTCCATTAGTACATGTCGGACCCGCGTGTCGCCACTGGCAGTGATCGCAGACCGAGCGCCACCACACGGCAGGTCTCGAGAGACGTACGAGCACTCGCCCCAGTTGTACGACGACGTTGCTAGCGACTACACTGACGAAGCCTTTCTCTCATTTGCCGAGAGACAGTTAGAATAGCCTTCAGCTAAGTCCATGGCTACGACCTAGCAAGGCGCCATTTGTCACATTGCATGTATCTAAAGAGTCTCACTTGTATCGCCACAATCTCCAGATGTCTCATCAAGAGCGATGTACAACTATGATGGATTAAAAGTTAAGTATTCAAGAAGCTACATACTTTTCTTTATAACATTCATTACGTATCCTGTTTCAGACCTCACTCCATCCTTCGTGAGTTAGCGCGTGCATCTTGGCCGCCTCTTTCAATTAGTGTGCGTAGTGTTGGCAAGTCTGCCGACACTACACAAACTATGTCATTCGCCATGCTGACAAAAATGCCTTCAGTCCAACACATTAACTATGTTTTGTAGTAACATAAACTTTTCTTTTTTTCAGGTATGGAAGCCCTTCACACGGATCTCACTGCATATAAGCCACTGTATGTGGCCTGCAAGCTCTGCGGATTAATGCCTTTCAGAGTGAATATGAAGACACTGACCTTCAGACAGAGGCCTTTGGATTTCGTGTACCCCTCAATACTCATAGCTTTCCAGATAGTATTTCTCGTAATGAACATTGAATATCTCCTTAGGTCGGAGGAAGTTTTCTCACTCAAAGTTTTCGACCACGCTGTAATGCGGTTCTCATCCTACGCTACTTCGTTAACATTTCTCATACAGGACATGCGCAAGAGTACGGAAATATATCAATACATGGTAAACGTTATGGCACAATGCAGTCAGTTAGTAGTGAAACACCACCAAAGCTCTCAGGCCAGAATCAAGGCGGTTCTCCTTGGAGAGTTACTCGTCAGTTCCTGTGCCTCGCTAACGCCAACTGTCGGGTTTCTGGCAACATTGAAAGTAACAGAACTGCGTGTCCATATTGTTCTTTTCGTCCCTGTTGTGCTGACGTCGCTCATGGGATTGCTGAGATTCGCTAACCTGATGCTGTTGTTAAGGGACATACTGCGACGAATAAATAATGCGCTGGTAAATCTGAGGGAGGAGATGATAGTACCGGATGTTTCTGCTGATGTTCACACACACATGAAGTGCAGCACGCTTTGTGGTGCCGTTGCCAGTAAAGCATGTTGCCTGGGCCATGACCGACACACTTCGGTAAATAACATATGTGGTAGGCAACTCCAGAACGAAGCTGAGCGCGAGGAAGTTTACAGGTCACGTCAGCTTGACGTTCAAGGTGTACTGTTGGACGGGAGACACCAGAAGAAACCAAATTTTCGCCAAGGACGTATTACAGGGCTGAGTAACAAAAACATGAGATCTTATTCACGCCAAATGCTTCGTTTGAGCTCTGCAGGGAACGTATTCATATCTGATGCCTCAATCAATTACAGTCGCGTGGCCATTCGACAGTCTGTAGGTTCCCCATGTATAAATCTACACAGAACGCTCGAGGTGCGTAACACAAGATGTGACTTCAGAAAGGCGGCAGAGGATGGACGTAAACCCTACGTCGATTCCTGTAGTATAAGCAACAGCGGTTGTTGTGGAGGGCGTACGTTACCTCTTGCTAATAAAAAAATGAAGAGAGTGCAGCTTCCTCTAGATCCAAATGGCAGTCAAGAGCGCAATATTAACGTTCTAGCGAACTTCTCTCAGCATGCTGATGACATTAGGCGACTCCGGACAACGCACGGCAGCGTGTGCTTGCTGGGCTACCACATACTAACAGCACACGCTCTACCTGGGGTACTCTCGCTGATGTCGTTCCTGGCTCACGCCCTGCACAGTGCGGTCAGTGCCATCTCTGGTAAGAGTGGCGCGCTGAGCCCCATCGCCGAACTGCTCTTCTACTGGTAAGTCTAGACATACGAGAAAAATCTTTTCATCTCATACCAATACTTCTATATTCATTACTTGTCAACTGATACTTTCAGTCGTATCAATATATTATAGGAGGTATCATTTCGAATTATCCTCATAAGGATACATTTCTTTTTATATAAGGGTGATTATAATTTAAGTTAAACTTTAAAAAACGCTGTAGAAATAACACCACTGATCAGTATGACGCCAAATTGCAACGTAATATTATCGGAGAAGGGGGGAAACATATGGCAGAAGAGAAAAAGTAGTGTGAAAATTGATCAACAGATGGCGCTGTATGTGTCAGAATACTTAAATGAAAACACCTGTCATGGGCACAACCCATTCAAATTGGTATAAACTCGCCGGGTACATGGCTTTTCTCCTCTGTTATGCCCGCCTGAATATCTCCCCCCCCCCCCCCCAAATTCTGTAAGTCCCTCCAGATCCTCGAGCGCCATGCACTCTGCCTCGCCTTCCGTATACGCCTCCCGTCCCCCACGTGGATCCTCTATGACTTCATTCCTTTCCTCCATCTGCTCCTATTCCTCGAACATACCCGCATACTGTACACCTCCTGCTGCCTCTGGATGCTCCTCTCCTCTCCAATCCTTGCCCTCTGCCATGCCTTCACTGTTGTGTCCCCCCTACCCTCCATCTCTACACCCTTCATCTCCTTTCCCAAGGTGGCTTCCGCAACTCCCCCTCCTGGATGATGCCTTCTGTCCCTCCATTTATCCCTCCTATTAACTCTGATCCTCACCCCCACTCCTTTCCTCTGTCCTTTCCCTGGGCTCCCTCTCCCCCCCCTTCCATCCTTTCTCCCCACCTAACCTCTATCTGCCACCCTCCCCCCACCCAAGTCCTTTTGTATACCCCTCCTCTGCCTTTCCCCACTCCCTGTCACGTACCAGCCCCCCTCTTATGAGTCCTAATCCTCCATCGGCTCCTTTCCCCCCTCCCCACCACTTCGTTTTTTTCCTCTCCTTTCCCCCCTTTCCCTTCCTGTCATCTGTCCATGTTCCCCCCCATCTGCCCTCGGCTGTGGTGTATCATATTTGTGCCAATTTTTTAGTGCAGTGTTCAAATGAATGTTCAGTGTTGTTCGTCTTTCCAAAGTGTTGCGAACACAAGCCATGCTGTCGCTGGGTGTAAATTTTATATCTCTTGCGGACAGAAACCAGACTGTCGCCGTGTTTTTTTAATTGCCTGTCCATTCTTTTACCTGTCTGCTTCATATGTATTTTATTAGCATCATCAACCATTTGCTCTATATTTTAAGTTCCACGATTTTCCGCCATTTTACCATTTGAGTCACCGATTTTATCGCCTGCTTTTATTGTTTACTATCTTCATCTTTTTAAAACAAATTCTGTAGGCTGAAGAGCGGCATACTACGCTGCTGCCAGCCCGCCCCCTTCGGGGGGAATCGAAATTCAATAAAGAAAAAAAACGGCTTTTCCTCCTTTCGCGTCTGCGACCATCGCCATGCCTGTCTCAATGTAGGATCGAGCTCTGGTTGTAAAGCTGTATTACAAGAATGATAAATGTGCACACGTCGCTCTGCAGAAGTTCCGGACACTGAAGGGTTTGAAAAAAGTCGTTGGTCTGATGACTGCCGTGGGTCTGGAGAAAATGATTCGGAAATTCGAAAGGATGGGTTCTTTTGGTGTGCAACCTGGTAGAGGGAGGAAACGAATTGATTCGACGTCAGTGGAATCAGCGGCCACAGCAATGTAAGAGGAGACGAGTGGTAGTGTGCAAACATGTAGTGCACAAAGAATGGTCCGAACATTGGACTTACCTGTGAGCATGGTGCGTAAAATCCTACGAAAAATCCTTCTTTGCTGTCTATTCAAAATTAACCACGTGCATGAGTTGCTTCCTGTTGAGCTGCCAGCAAGAGAAACCTTTGCTTTACAATTTCTTGCTTCAATGATTGGCCAAGGACGATTTTGTGGACAGATGAAGCCCACTTCCATCTGACAGAATATGTCAATACACAGAATTGTCGAATGTGGACAACGGAAAATCCACACGCAAATCAACCAATACCACTTCATCCTGGAAAGGTCATAGTGTGTTGCGGGTTTACAGCATCATTTATCTTAGGGCCATATTTTTTCGAAGAGACCGGTGCTTCCGCTCCTGTTACCTGTACCGTCACTGGTAAACACTATGAAAGTCTTTTGCACGTCATTCCAGCTCTCCAACAACGTGCATGTGTGGATGGGATCATTTTTATGCAAGATGGGGCACCTCCAGTTAAGCAGCTGCTGAAGCGCCATTTCGGAAATGCTAGAATTATCGGCCGCCGTTTCCCTGCAGCCTGGCAGTCCCGATCACCTGATCTTAATCCATGTGACTTCTGGCTGTGGGGCTGTCTGAAAGATATTGTGTTCAGTGTTCCGATTGCAAGCTTCGCTGCACTTAAGGCACGCATTGTGTAACACATTCTGAACGTGACCCCGGAAACACTTCGATCAGTTGTGGAACATGTTGTTTCTCGATTTCAACTTGTTGCAGAAAGCGTATTGAACATGTTTTGCGCCAGTCACACAGAACTTGATAATCCGATTTGTTTGATTGATATTATTTACACGGTTTTTGGTCTCAGGACAATTAAAAACCGGTTTTTCCCATCCGATGTGAAATAACCTTGCCGTGGTGGATGGGCTTACGTAATTAACTGTAACACACCTGTACACCCATGCACACTGAGTAGTACAGTTTGTTTAGTGTCCAACGTACACCTTAGGCATCGTTGTATGATACATTTGTCATTTGTAGTCGACCACTATTAAATTATGATGCTTACATCTACATCTACTTCTACGTGATTACCCTGCTATTCACAATAAAGTGCCTGGCAGAGGGATCAATGAACCACCTTCAAGCTGTCTCTCTACCGTTCCACTCTCGAACGGCGCGTAGGAAAAACGAGCACTTAAATTTTTCTGTGCGAGCCCTGATTTCTCTTATTTTATCGTGATGATCATTTCTCCCTATGTAGGTGGGTGCCAACAGAAAGTTTTCGCAATCGGAGGAGAAAACTGGTGATTGACATTTCATGAGAAGATCCCGTCGCAACTAAAAACATCTTTGTTTTAGTGATTGCCTCTCCAATTCACGTATCATGTCTGTGGCACCATCTCCCCTACTTCACGATAATACAAAACGGGCTGCCCTTCTTTGTACTTTTTCGATGTCATCCGCCAGTCCCATCTGATGCGGATCCCACACCGCACATCAGTACTCCAGAATAGAGCGGACAAGCATGGTGTAAGCAGTGTCTTTAGTGGACCTGTTGCACCTTCAAAGTGTTCTGCCAATGAATCGCAGTCTTTGGTTGGCTCTACCCACAACATTATCTATGTGATCGTTCCAATTTAGGGTATTTGTAACTGTAATCCCTAAGTATTTAGTTGAATTTACAGCCTTCAGATTTGTGTGACCTTTCGCTTAATCGAAATTTAGCGGATTTCTTTTAGTACAGCGCCATCTGTTGCTACATTTTGTAACTATTTATTTTTTATTTTGCCATACGTTTTCCCCCTTCTCCTATAATATTCCATTGCAATTTGACGTCATTCTGATCGGTGGTATTATTTCTACAGCGGTTTGAAAGTTTAACTTTATTTATAATCACCATGTATAATATGGATGAAAGTAGTTCTAATTCCAAAGAATGCAGATGCTGACAGGTGTTAATATTACCGAACTATCAGTCTGATATGTCATAGTTGCAAAATACTAACACGAATTCTATATAGAAGAAGACAACTACGGGATATATCAGTTTCGATTACGGAGAAAAGTGGACGCACGCTGGGCAATACTGATCCTATAACTTATCATACAAGATAGGCTAAGGAAAGGTAAACCTACGTCTATGGCATCTGCAGACTTAGAGGTAGCTTTTGACAGTGTTGACCTGAATACTCTTTTTCAAATTCTGAAGTTAGTACGGGTAAAATACAGAGAGAGAAAGGCTATTTACAACTTGTATAGAAACCAGGCGGCAGTTATGTGTTGAGGGGCATGAAAAGGAAATAGTGATTGAGAAGGGAGTGAAATAGGGTCGTACCCTATCCCTGATGTTATTCTTCCTCTACACTGAGCAAGGAGTAATGGAAACCAAAGAAAAATTTGGCGAAGTTTAGGGAGAAGAAATAAAAAAAAGAACTGAAGTTCGCGATGACAATGTAATTCTGTCAGACATAGAAAAGGACATGGAAGGATAATGGAATATAATCGAATTAAATAAGGTGACGGAGAGGAAATTGGATTAGAAAACGAGATACTTAAAGTAGTAAATGAGTTTTGCTATTTGGCCAGTAAAATATTTGATTATGGCCGATGTAGAGAGGATATAAAATGTAGATTGGTAATGGCAAGAAACGTATTTCTGAAGAAAAGAAATTTTCTAACATCAGCCAAAAATTTAAGCGTTAGGGAGTCTTTTTCTAAAAGTACGAGTATTTATGAAGTGTAGGCATGTATGGAAGTGAAATATGGACTATAAACAGGGTAGACAAGAAGAAATTTTAAGCTTCTGAAATATGATGCTACAGAAGAATTCTAAAGGTTGGACGGATAAAGCAAGTAACTAAAGAGGAGATCCTGAACAGAACTAATGAGAAAAAATTTATGGCACAACCTGACTAGAGGAAGAGAAATTTTGGTAGAACACATTCCGAGACATCAAGATATCACCAATTTAGTATTGGAAGTGTAGAGGATAAATTCGTGAAGAGAGACCAAGAGATGTATACAGTAAGCACATACAAAAGAATGTAAGTTGCAGTAGTTATCCAGATATGAAGAGGCTTGCACAGGACGGAGTAGGATGGAGAGCTTCATCAAACCAGTCTTCGGTCGAAGACCACAACAACAGCAACAATAATAATATGGAAATGTGGTTTCGCCTCGAGAAAACACAAACTCTTCTTGTTTTAATACACAAACATGTTTCGGTGAAGTTATTCCATCTTTAGTGGGCTATTTATTCTCTGTCAAATAGCACATAAAAATTTTTTTCATCACAATACGTAAGAATTTTTTGAAATTATGCTATTTACATGAATAAACGTATTAACTGAAAACTGTTAACAAAACAGATACATACCTTGCTATTACACACTGTTGTTCATGTGTCTGTTTGGCATTCGCATTACAGCTGTCGTTTTGCTCCAGTTTTTCGTCTGTAATCAGTCAGCGTTTTTCAGTGCCGAGTTACTTAATTTACCAAAATGTTAGGCCTCAAATAAAATCATCGTCTTTTTTTTCCCTTTTCTGATGTTTTATTATAGTACTAGTGTCATTATATTCCGTTCTGCTGCCGGCCGAAGTGGCCATGCGGTTAAAGGCGCTGCAGTCTGGAACCGCAAGACCGCTACGGTCGCAGGTTCGAATCCTGCCTCGGGCATGGATGTTTGTGATGTCCTTAGGTTAGTTAGGTTTAACTAGTTCTAAGTTCTAGGGGACTAATGACCTCAGCAGTTGAGTCCCATAGTGCTCAGAGCCATTTGAACCATTTGAACCGTTCTGCTATCAACAAATATTGGCTATCTTATTCTTTAACTATTGTTTGTTAGGTAGAATTACTAGTTTACGAAAATGTTGATTATGATTGGGCTTTGTAACGTTGTAAGCGCAGTGAGGTGGTGGCGCGTTGTGTATGTAAACGGAGTGTACTTACTTTATGCTAATTTGCTTTTTCATGCTTTTACAGACTGTCAAACTGACTGATCTGTGCTCTTCACTGCTTGTCGGATGTTTACCTGTTCCGCCATTTTATTCTGTGTGTTCTGGGCAGAAATTTAGAATTTTGTAATGACACTAGTATATCGATATGTGTGTGTGTGTGTGTGTGTGTGTGTGTGTGTGTGTGTGTGTGTGTGTGTATGTGGGTGTGGGTGTGTTGTTCTTCTGATAGATATTTCATAGCTGTGAACAGTGTTCCACTTCAGGGTTGTAGAGCTTGTTCGGAAATTCCTGGCGTGGCGTTGACATATTCACCATATCAGCAAACTCACAACAGCCACACTCACATTTTTCGACTAACATCTGTGTACATCAGTATCCCCATCACAGAAACATTCAACATCATAAAACAGCAAAATACGTTCCCAAACCTAACGTAAAAGAAATAACAAACGTTCTAAAATTAATCACAGAGCACAGCTTTTTCTCATTGACAACCGTTCCTTCTCACAACAATAGGGACTCTGTATGGCACCACCAGTCATGTATTCATAGCCAACATCTTCTTAAATAAATCTGAGGACGAAATATTTGAGAACATAGTGTAACCCAAACGATACAGAAATACATTCTGACAGAGTTATATAGATGATGTCATATTTTTAGTAGATGAGACAGCCGGCCATGTGTAACAACTCAACAGTGGCGTAAACACATTCCAACCACAAATAAAATTCTCCATAGAATCATAAAAGGACAAAAAGCTAAATTTCCTAGCTATGACAATACACAGACGCAACACCCAACATCAAATTTCCATATTCAGAAACCCACCAGCACAAGCACTCATCGAAACTCAAACCACCCAATTATCCACAAACGACTGTGTTTCCGACACAGCCTACACAGCTTGCACAAAATTTCACTTAGTGAGAACAATTACAAAAACCGGAGTAGGACTCGTGCACTGAGGATTCCATACAAACTGAAATATGTATACAAATAGTTTATCCATCACGGAAATCGAGCGTCTGGACGATTTTTTGCCTCTTATGGGTATCGATGCCTGCATGGTACCAGTCCAGAAAATTCCACGATTTTTACGAATATTTTAATGTTAAGTTTGAAGTTTACATCTTGTTTAGAATTTCACATTCGCTATTGCACCTTTTCATTTGTTTTATTAGTTTTGGAGTTATATTACCATGTTAATGAATTGATTGCATCTGCTCTTGTCCCGGTTGCGATTTCTGGTAGAATTTTATGGAAATCTCCAGAGAAGAAAACGGTGCAGTCGGTCATAGGACTACTGTTTCTATGCAAACGTCGAATTGTTGCGTGTTACCCTTCAGTGGATATTGTATGGGATATCGGAATCTCGCCCAATCAATGAACCAGTTACCAATACTACTTTTCCCTGAAACATTAGAAACGCTGTAAGTGTCATAGCCACAGACTGCCAGAGAAGTCCTCAAGCTGACTTCTACCTGTAACCACTAGACGGCAAAACCATCGTTTTCACAGCGGCAGGGGACTTCACTTCATCGTAGCTCAGTCAATTACCATAAAATATTTGTAAATTATATACACGAACCTTCCTCTTGAGTCACTCTACCAATTACTGAAATCCAGATCAAAATCCCTACAGTAGCTTCTGAGATTTTTGCAGTTTTCAATGTTACATTATGTAATTTGCAAAAATGTTTGGCGTAAAATGAAATTATCGCCTTTTCTTCTTTTGCACCTTACATTATAGTGGTCATTATATTACGTTCAACTGTCAACAAAGATTCCTTGTTTTGTTTCAGATGACAAACTGGAGTAAAACAATAGCTCTACTGCAAATGCCAGACAGCCACATGAACATCAATACGTAATACTAAGGGCTATATCTGTTCTACTAATATTGTTATTCATGTAATGCCATAGTCTCTAAAACTGTTACGTATTAGGATGGAAACATTCTTGAGATGTTGTAGGACGGAGAATAAATGAACCCTTTGAAGATGGAAAAACATTCCCGAAACATGTTTCGGTATTAAAACTAGAAGAATTTGTGTCTGTTCAAGGCAAAACCAGATTTCCGTGTTATATCTTAGGAAGCATTAGCAGACAAAAAGAGAGCTTCAATCACAAGAAGTATTTGTGTTAGTCATACAAAATTTTGGCGGCATGACTAATTTCCAACACTTTCAACAGTCAAACGTGGGAGTAACAACAAGCCAATAATTGAATTATGTTCGCCTGAGTGACAGAATGGTGTACGAAAAGATTTAAGACGCTTCGCCAACCGTTGCGAATTTTTAGTTTGCAGTTCATTCACTTGTAATCCACTTGTTTCCACAATTTGACTTACTTATTCGTTTCTGCATTGTTGTTTAAAACGGGTTAAGTGCAAACACTACTAAATCAGCAAACAGAATAGCACCTGCAAAAGTGAATTTTTTGCAGTATTTTGATAAGAATGAAGTGATGGGCAAAATCTGTTTCAAAGATTTAATATCTTTCGAAAATATTTTAAACATGAAAAACCACTTCAGAAAATACCCTACCACATCAACAACAATAAATTATTTAGTTAACCAGGCAATAAGAAAGTGAATAGGCCATCACGCATTTGTTATTATAAATACATGACGACATGAATTGAAAAATGACTAAAATAAAAAAAAATACCGGGTTAGAAAACTGCGCTAGGAAATCACATCTGAGCAATTAGATGTGTCACGATAAACTTGATTAGCTGGAAGAATTCAGTTTATATTTTTTTATAAATGTTTGAGTTTTGAGCTGTTTTTTCTGTCTAAGTTACACCATTGTACTATAAATGGGCACATTTTACACTACTTTCCAAAAAGATGTCTGTGTGTATTTGTGTGTGTATGTGTGTAAATTCTACAACATGTGTCTGATCCGAATGAATTTCTTTCTGGAAAGTAGTAGGCCCTACCCCAAAGGACACCTCAACGTGGAAATTCTGACTTCTTAATTTCCAAATTAGTGCACAGCAGAATTTTTGTATTTCGTTTATCGACCATTTAAATAACATTGCAATTCAAATCTTGAAACGCGTAATGCATCTGAAAGAAGTTTTACATATGCGTAAATCTGTAATGAACCTGGCTGGTCGCATAAAAATTCGCTCAGCAGGTGAAGAATGGGTAACTGGTGAGGCTCTTGACCTTGAGCTGCTAGTGCACTTGGATTTCTGATCATGGGAATAATTCCGAGGGAGGAGGAGGAGATTAGTTTTTAACGTACCGTCGACAATGAGGTCGATAGAGACGGAGCACAGTCTCGGATTAGGGAAGGATAGGAAAACAAAGCGGCCGTGCCCTTTCGAAGAAATCGTCCCGGCATTTGCCTTAAGCGAGTTAGGGAAATCACGGAAAATCGAAATGAGGATGGCCGGTCGCGGGTTTCAATCATCGTCCTTCCGAAAGCGAATCTAGTGGAAAACTCAAAGCTGCAGTTTCGGTTTCTTAACTTTCAAAGTAGTGTCCAATGTAATGCTTGTATTAGTTTGTTTAGAACTAGTGAAAATCGACTGTCTCTCCACCTACCCCGATTCTTTAAAGAATCGAACTCCCATGTGTGAAATCTCTTACCTCCCGAGCTATGTGTCCCGCAGTGACATGATTTTTCAGGTACTTTCAGTGATATATGTGGATAGTATGTGCAAAAAGTGTTGCAAATAGACTTAGTGGTAAGAAATTAAAAAGTCGTTCTGACGTAGTTTTACTGCATGAACAATGAAAATGAAGTAAGCAACAAATTTCGCTTCTTTCATCATTTTGTGGGGAGCTTCAGAGAGAAAAAGTTTCGTAAGGGTATGAAATTATGCTCTGAAGTTGTTGGATGTCGCTTAAGTGCTCTCGATCTCAAATACTGGGTTAACATAATCCAGGTAAAATGCAGGTTATGCGTTACGCTGCCACAAGACAAATACACAGTTTCTAACTGCGATTTAAGATTATAGCTCTAAATGAGTAGATAAGGACAGTTTTCAAATTTTAAAATTCGAACTATAGAAATACTGAAAATGAAATTTTTGTTGCCCCTGGAAATTGTTTGATAGGCAACCTGCAATTGAGGCTATGCTCTGAATTAGCTGTTCAGTAACACACAGAGTGCCGATGACCTTGCCGCAGTAATACCACCGGTTCCCGTCAGATCACCGAAGTTCAGCGGTGTCGGTCTGGGCTAGCACCTGAATGGGTGACCATCCTGTCTGCCGAGCGCTGTTGGCAAGCGGGGTGCACTCAGCCCTTGTGAGGCACACTGAGGAGCTACTTGATTGAGAAATAGCTACTCCGGTCTCGTAAACTGATATACGGCCAGGAGAGCGGTGTGCTGACCACATGCCCCTCCATAACGCCATCCAGTGCCACCTGTAGGCTGAGGATTATGCGGCGGCCGGTCGGTACCGTTGGGCCTTCATGGCCTGTTCGGGTGGAGTTTAGTTTAGTTTTAATACGCAGGATGGTTACAATTAAACGGTACTTGAACCAGTGTAGACGAAAAACTATTATTGTATGCGTACTCACCTGTATAGGAATGTATGTAATGTCGTGAGACTAGCGACTCCCGTCGGGTAGACCGTTCGCCGGGTGCAAGTCTTTTGATTTGACGCCACTTCGGCCACTTGCGCGTCGATGGGCATGAAATGAGGACGACTAGAACAACACAACACCCGGTCCCTGAGCGGAGAAAATGTCCGACCCAGCCGGGAATCGAACCCGGGCGTTTAGGACTGACATTCCGGCGCGCTGACCACTGAGCTACTGGGGACGGACAAATGTAAATGTCGTGTGACTAGGACCTCCCGTCGGGTAGACCGTTCGCCGGGTGCAAGTCTTTCGATTTGACGCTACTTCGGCGACTAGCGCGTCGATGGTCATGAAATGATGATGATTAGGACAACACAACACCGAGTCCCTGAGCGGAGAAAATCTCCGACCCAGCCGGGAATCGAACCCGGGCCCTTAGGATTGATATTCCGTCGCGCTGACCAACCAGCTACCGGGGGCGGACCATATAGGAATGATGTGTTCAGACTGTGCACTGCAGGATTAGCGTTGTTGGTAATGTCAGAGTCACGATTTGCCTTTGTAGCCCAGTCAACGAACACTAAAACAGATCTATTAGGCGAAAAATTCGTGCAGTCGCAAATTTTGGCACAGTGCCGATGGAGAGTCCTGAACGACATACTATAAAAACTGACACGTGGGGTGTGAGCGTTGGAGGCGGGGGGGGGGGGGGGGAGGAGAGGGGTGCGGAGTAAGTTTAAAGTCACTTTTTTGTTTTTTCTCGAATAACTCGAAAATAGCTATTTCTTGCGAAAATATTTCGTAGTACTAAATTAAACTACATTAAATTTCGTACAATAGAAGATCCTGTTCATTTTTGCTCTAGGACTAATGCTTTCCAAGTTATAGGGGATGGAAAAATTGCAGATTATCCTAACAGTATAAATTAATTTTCATCTTTAAATTAAGTTGGTTGGAAACAGTTCTTAAATGTGCATATCGTGTCTAAGCGTAGCAGAACTGTATTAACTGATAAACTATGATCCAGGGGTGCAACAGGATTTGTGGTGTAGAAGTGCGAGGGAAGGTAGGTTGTCGGATTTTGTTGGAGCCTTTCCCCTCTTGGTGGGTCAACAAACTGAAAGTCTAGCAGGTGATTCCCCACTACGTCATAACAAGAGACTACAGAGTGTTTCATAAAGTTATACGGACCCTTCACAGTGTCCGTTATAAATCACTGGCCACATAGTTTGCAGACATGCGTGGGAAGGGGGGAGGGGGGAGGCGTCATTTTCCACGACATGCTTTATCGCTGCATGGAATGAAGATCTGAGCTACTAATAAAAAGAATGCAATAATGCATATGGACAGAATCTACGTAAATATCCGCCCACTATCGAACACTGCCAGAGGGAAGTTTATTCTTAGTCACCCTGAATGGCAACTAGAGTATTTTCTTGACAAAGGTGACTTCCTCTATCATGAGTGCCGCATGGTTTTCAATTTACAGACAGACTATACCTGTATTTTAGTCACTTGGTGATGAATTAATGAACGACCGAAAAGTCACTGCTCTCCTCTCACGATTAATTATGTTACCGGTAAACTGCATAAACCTTTTTGTACGGGAATTGCTGCCACCCGTAACGTGAGCTGCTCTGAGTGGAGCCACTTACCACACATCCACAGTATATCTTCAACAAAGGGTGTGAATACGTCTGATGTAATTGGAGTGATCACGATCTAGCCTAGAACAGTACTCTGCTGTAATGCAGTATCTGACATTCGTTGAAATACCTGAAATTCTGTAACTCCTTGGTGACCTACTTCTGTTGCAGAGAGAGCCGCTGGCCCCTGGCCCTCTTCAGTTTTTGGGCGAACTGGGGCTGGGGTGATACAGTTGATACCTCTCATGCGGTGAAACATAATATAGACAGTGATAGTGGTTAGTGCGGTAGCTCCGGCTTTTAAGCTTTTTTACATAAAAGTTGACTAAACAACTGCAAGTAAGTACTCACTTAATAAACTTAGAATAATCCCAATGGAGCTATTTTGTCTACGCACACAAGAGAATTGGACAGGGAATACTGTGGAGGTGTTGTCTGTAAACTGAAAAGCGAGCAGCGCTCATGGTCGGGGAAGTTGCCTTTAGTGGAAGAGCACAACAACTGCCGTATAGGACGACAAAGAATCAGTTACCACTCTAGCAGAGTAGAAGAGAGTACAGACCTTTACGTAGATCCAGTCCATATGCACTACAGGCGTTAGTGTTATTAGCAGACTTGGAAAAGTTACTTTTTGAAAGTAACTTTTTTACATTTGTAGCTACTGTACATCAGAAGTAACTATATTACTTATAGCTATCATTACAGTTACTTAAAAAATATAATTATAACCGTAAACAAATAATGAAACCTATACATTCAGAAAGGAAGCAAACAATAAAGTCAATCAATTAAATACATTGTGTACAATGTCTTCTATCTCAGTGGAAAACCTCGTTTATCATAAATAAAAAATTAGGTTTTTTCAATTGTTTGAGCTGTCAATTTACCCCCTATTCTGAAAACTGTTTCTACAAATGCAATAGTTGATATGACTGTATTGTATTTAGTACTGGGTCTTGATTGTGAGAAACACAATGAGCATCTGTATATGTGTTGAAAAAATTAGTAAAAATTCTTCAAGATCCTGTTGAGCACGACGTTAGGTGAGTGTATTTTGTCTCTCAAAGCAGAGAGAATCTTCTTCCTTGTTCTCGAGTACTTCTGTTCCTTTCCAAACAGTGTCTCTTACAGTTGTTGTTTCCAGCGTGGCTTCAAATGGTTCAAATGGCTCTGAGCACTATGGGACTCAACTGCTGTGGTCATCAGTCCCCTAGAACTTAGAACTACTTAAACCTAACTAACCTAAGGACATCACACACATCCATGCCCGAGGCAGGATTCGAACCTGCGACCGTAGCAGTCGCACGGTTCCGGACTGCGCTCCTAGAACCGCAATACCACCGCGGCCGGCCCAGCGTGGCTTCCAGATTTTCCTTGGTTACATAGACGTGTCATTGAGACATCCAGTTGGTTTTGAATATTGGGTGGAAGCATGCAGGCAGGATTAGATCTTTATTTTAAAATGCATGTTTAGAACTCGTCTGCAATCCTAGAAGAACTTCATCACAGTTCTGCACAATGTCAGATTAACATGTGTTCACATAGCAGCTAGTTCTTAGCCCATCCTAGTGGATTAACCACTTCACAGTATTCTCTCTGGATAGTAACTTCTTCAGGGATTAGTCCTGGTAATGGACAAAAATACATGCAACTGTCTATTCTTGCATACACTATACATCAAACTGCAGATCCGTTGGACAGCCTGATACAACGTGTAAATTTTCAAATAAAAGTGCTGTGAATGAATGAAAACCAATTAAATACAATAAGGGCACTGAAAATTATAATTCAGACGTTAGATATTTGCTATGTACGTTTTAGAATATGTTTCACAAGTGATAATACTTAATACAAAGCAGCCATATTGTTGACCAAGTTAGGTCAGAAAGAAAATGATGGAGAAACACATGCAGAAACAGTTCGGCTGGGCTGCGGGAAAGAAAAATCACTGGCGACCAGAGCGAACTCCAAGGTTTTCATTGTTGAAAAGATGTAATTTCGAAACGAATACTGTTGCTTTCTTCTTTTTTTAATAAAGGGCGGTATTGCGCTGTCTCAAAATAACTAAATATGTTACTTGTGATAAAAAAAGAAACGACACTTTCGTTAAATTGTTACAGATAAAAGTAACGTAGTTACAGTTAAAGTTACTTTTCGGATATAGTTACTCCGTCACCATCAGCTACCTTCGAAAATAACCGTTACTTGCAAGGACGTTAAAAGTACCGCACTGTAGCGCCAGTGATTCAGAAGCAACGCTGTGGAGGATCCTTATAACTTCTTGAAATACGCTGTAGGTGCTTCTTGTGACATATTAAGTTAGATAGAATAGGAATCACCTGCTCGATCTTCAGTTTGCCGATCTATGAAAGAGGGAACAGCGTGAACACAATCCACCTACCACTTCTACTCCACACATCACGCCTCCTCCTCCTGCTCCCCCCTCCCCCTACACTCTCTGAACACAGTTGTCCCTTAATACGACTCTCTTGCACTCCTTTAATATTTGTTGTTAAATCGCTTTATTTGAAGATAAACATTAATTTTATATCGTTAGAACGCCATATGTAGGAAATTTAATGCAGTGTAATTTTGTACTGGGAAACATTTTCGCAAAGAGATCTTTAAAGGTACCTCTACCCTAACGTTCAGACCCCACAGCTCAGGATGTGTGCTGTGCTGCGCAGAAAACTGTGAAAAATAGGCAGCTATTGGATTTTTTCCCCACATTTTCCGTCGTTCACCGGACTATTAGGCGCCGGTACTGATACGGCGACGTGTGGTTCAAACAGAAGCATCAGTGTACATTAAAGTTGCAGAAGACGGTCGACATGGGTCTGGACAAAGTGAGCAGGGCTTTTCTCGTAAAGATGTCCGCAGCTCGTGATCGTGCGGTAGCGATCTCGCTTCCCGCGCCCGGGTTCCCAGGTTCGATTCCTGGCGGGGTCAGGGATTTTCTCTGCCTCGTGATGACTGGGTGTTGTGTGATGTCCTTAGGTTAGTTAGGTTTAAGTAGTTCTAAGTTCTAGATGACCATAGATGTTAAGTCCCATAGTGCTCAGAGCCATTTTCTCGTAAAGATGTTTCATCAGAACAACAGCAATAATGCTGCTGATATTCGCGAGTATCGATGCATTTAAGGAATACAGAGAGGTCCTCTTTCCATACCTGGGTTGAAGAATTTGATTCGGAAGTTGGAATTACTGGCGATTTTGGAATTTTTCCTAGGAGAGACCGACGGACAATTACGACACAAATTGTTGAAGAAGTTACTGTTGCAATGGCTGAGAATGCTGGAGGCAATGTGCAACCTCCAAGCAGTGCACGAGCTGTGTTACGATAGATGAACGTTCCATGGTACACCTTTCGAAAAGTGCTGCAACCATTTGTCAAGTGGTATCTCTAGTGCGGTTCCAGGTTGTGTGGATGCAACGGTTCTCACATTGAGCAACGTATGTAACCTGGAATGTAAACATGGTACGTAGTTAACAAACATTACCCTCTCATGTGGAAATTAAAATGTGTTTGTTACTGTAGATATCCGTCTTAAGCTGACTGCAATATAATTAAAAAGAACTACACCAGACAAGTTTCGGTTTCATTTGCAAAGCATCTTCCGTGGTTATTCTGCAAATTGGATACGTACGTTTGTACATTTTTTGATTGTTTTAGGCTAGAAACAGCGTTTTCTTATAAAGTTGGTCCCCAAGCTACTTACGATGTTTCTTTACATAATCTTCTCCTTCCCTTCTTGCTAGCAGTTGTTGGTAACGACAGGCTTCATTTCACACCTGCACTGGGCAGTTTTTGGCATTCTGCAGTATTTCTGCCCAGCATTATTTGCAATTGACTTTCTTAACTGTTTTTCATTCTGCACTGCCATAGTGTTTATGCCTATTCGTTTGTTTTCGTTCACGTTGTGAGTGTTGCCAACCTATGAAACGATTTTGTGTGTTTGTGTTTGTGTGTGTGTGTGTGTGTGTGTGTGTGTGTGTGTGTGTGAAAGAGAGAGAGGGGGAGAGAGGGGGGGGGGGGAGAGTGTTTGTGAAATTGTCTTGTATGTAGGTAGAGACGTGAGAGAAGTCGGGTTGCTTGATTTTTTTCTTTTGTTTTTGCAAGAAGGGGAGGGGGAGGGGGAAGACAGGGATGGGCCTGGACAGTGATTATAGGATAGAAACTGGGAAGAACATATAAGAACACGGAAGTAAAGGACAAATCACTCAACTTTTGCTGAACACTAACATCAACACCGACATAAAATTACAACCAGAGACACAGACATTGAAATCGTAAACAACAACAAAAAACATCTCCTCACCTTACAAGAAAACTAGGACATCCAGAAAACCATAACAGAAAAGAAACAGCTCATAAACGGTCGGATCAACTTGGCAAACCACACACTCTTTAAACTGATTGACCACTTAGTGTAACAAAAAAGTACTCATATAACCACAGGCACCATTTACCACTACCATTTCCTCCCAGATACTGTCCTATAATCACTGGCCAGGCCCATCCCTGTCTTTCATCCCCCTCCCGCCCCCCCCTTTGCAAAAAAATCAAACAATCCCACTTCTCTCACGTCTCTACCTACATACAAGACAATTTCACTAACTCCGTCCCTCTCTCTCTCTCTCTCTCTCGCTCTCTCTCTCTCTCCTACACACACACACACAAAATCGTTTCATAGGTTGGCAACACTCACAACGTGAACGAGAACAAACAAATAGGCATAACACTGTGGCAGTGCAGAATAAAAAACAGTTAAGAAACTCAATTGCAAATAATGCAGGGCAAGAAATACTGCACAGTGCCAAAAACTGTCAAGTGCAAGTGTCGACACCAACAACTGCTAACAAGAAGGGAAGGAGCAGGTTATGTAAAGAAACACCTTAAGTAGCTTGCAGACCAACTTTATAAGAAAACTGTTTCTAGCCTAAAACAAAAAAAAAGGTACAAACGTATGTGTCCAATTTACAGAACAACCACGGAAGATGCTTTGTAAATAAAAGCGAAACGCGTCTGGTGAGGTTCTTTTTACTTAGATTGCAGTCAACTCAAGACGGATAACCCATAGCAACAGATGTTAACAACTGCTGCGGAAAATGGCCACGCAAACAAACGTAAAAATGTGTTCCTTTCAGTAGTCATTCGTTTTCCATTGAGGCCCTCTTAAGTAGCGACAGTATAATTATAACCACACTGTAGATCTACTCTTAACATTTTTGTCAAAGACAAATATCGATGTGAAGGCGTTCCCGCCGTAACAGCTGATAATATTCTTCTCAGGTCTGCAGCTGGATCATTAAGTCATCTTGACACAATATTCCCATGGTGCACCTGGCCGCCATCTTCAGGTGAATATGCAGTTGCGGCCGGCCGAATAGGGCGGGAGGTTCTAAGCGCTACAGTCTGGAACCGCGCGATCACTACGGTCACAGGTTCGAATCCTGCCTCGGGCATGGATGTGTGTGATGTCCTTAGGTTAGTTAGGTTTAAGTAGTTCTAAGTTCTATGGGACTGATGACCTCAGAAGTTAAGTCCCATAGTGCTCAGAGCCATTTGAACAATTTTTATGCAGTTGCACTAACTCGTCAGAACTGAATTCACACTGCAAAAAGCGGCTCCTTCGTACGCCGCGTAAAGTCAAAAGCGCATGTGGAAGGAATCGTCGTTCTTAACTGTCCACTAGCGCAGGTGAACGTATAGCGACACAGTGGTGGAGGCTGACAAAATAGATAAATCGCTGTCCAAAAATTATTCTGATGGCTGTTATAACAGGGTTCCAAATCTTACCAAAAGGGTAACTCTTGTCTCTGTTTAAAAGATTGTCAGATAAACGTATTTCAATAGATTCTCTTAACACACAGTCCCAATAGCGAGACGGAGGGGCAATCATTTTTGAACAAACTGATGGAGTGTCTATAGGGAGCCCATTGTCCCCAATAGTCGCACTTTATTTATGGAAGATACTGAAGACGGCGCTGAGGACGGGATTTTTAGAATCTACTTGTCGGAAGTGTGTCGGAGGTATGTTTATGGAATGGCCACAGAACTAATATCCAAACTGTATGACGTTATTGTCAATGTTCGTGTAGCACAATAAATAATTAAGATGACTTGTTCTCAGTATCAATGGTAGCACAATAAATAATTAAGATGACTTGTTCTCAGTATCAATGGTAAATGCAGTTGTAAATGCAGAATACTCTATTCTAATAACACGTAATGATGTTCTCTGATATGAAAGGTTGCAAATTAGAAAGTGCAATGCCATTAAAGCCACCTTAATGCAACTTTGATATTTTCAATAAAAAGAAATGTACTTTCCTTGGGCGCCTTGGCCCCAGACACTTTAGTTTTTTGAGAGCCTGTCGTTATTAGAATATTATGTTTCACGTACCTTTCGTCGTTTGCAGACGCGCAGTGCCTCTCTGCAACACGAAGCTGAAATGCTGTGTTCAAGTGCACCAAAATCTTGACGGTTACGTGAAAAGGTTTGATTGTAGTGCGTTGTTGTTGTTGTGGTCTTCAGTCCTGCGACTGGTTTGATGCAGCTCTCCATGCTACCCTATCCTGTGCAAGCTTCTTCATCTCCCAGTACCTACTGCAACCTACATCCTTCTGAATCTGCTTAGTGTATTGATCTCTTGGTCTCCCTCTACGATTTTTACCCTCCACGCTGCCCTACAATGCTAAATTTGTGATCCCTTGATGCCTCAAAACATGTCCTACCAACCGATCCCTTCTTCTAGTCAAGTTGTGCCACAAACTTCTCTTCTCCCCAATCCTATTCAATACCTCTTCATTAGTTACGTGATCTACCCACCTTATCTTCAGCATTCTTCTGTAGCACCACATTTCGAAAGCTTCTATTCTCTTCTTGTCCAAACTGGTTATCGTCCATGTTTCACTTCCATACATGGCTACACTCCATACAAATACTTTCAGAAACGACGTCCTGACACTTAAATCTATACTCGATGTTAACAAATTTCTCTTCTTCAGAAACGATTTCCTTGCCATTGCCAGTCTACATTTTATATCCTCTCTACTTCGACCATCATCAGTTATTTTACTCCCTAAATAGCAAGACTCCTTTACTACTTTAAGTGTCTCATTTCCTAATCTAATCCCCTCGCATCACCCAATTTAATTTGACTACATTCCATTATCCTCGTTTTGCTTTTGTTGATGTTCATCTTATATCCTCCTTTCAATACACTGTCCATTCCGTTCAACTGCTCTTCCAAGTCCTTTGCTGTCTCTGACAGAATTACAATGTCATCAGCGAACCTCAAGGTTTTTACTTCTTCTCCATGAATTTTAATACCTACTCCGAATTTTTCTTTTGTTTCCTTTACTGCTTGCTCAATATACAGATTGAATAACATCGGGGAGAGGCTACAACCCTGTCTCACTCCTTTCCCAACCACTGCTTCCCTTTCATGCCCCTCGACTCTTATAACTGCCATCTGGTTTCTGTACAAATTGTAAATAGCCTTTCGCTCCCTGTATTTTACGCCTGCCACCTTCAGAATTTGAAAGAGAGTATTCCAGTTAACGTTGTCAAAAGCTTTCTCTAAGTCTACAAATGCTAGAAACGTAGGTTTGCCTTTTCTTAATCTTTCTTCTAAGATAAGTCGTAAGGTTAGTATTGCCTCACGTGTTCCAACATTTCTACGGAATCCAAACTGATCTTCCCCGAGGTCCGCTTCTACCAGTTTTTCCATTTGTCTGTAAAGAATTCGCGTTAGTATTTTGCAGCTGTGACTTATTAAACTGATAGTTCGGTAATTTTCACATCTGTCAACACCTGCTTTCTTTGGTATTGGAATTATTATATTCTTCTTGAAGTCTGTGGGTATTTCGCCTGTCTCACACATCTTGCTCACGAGCTGGTAGAGTTTTGTCATGACTGGCTCTCCCAAGGCCATCAGTAGTTCTAATGGAATGTTGTCTACTCCCGGGGCCTTGTTTCGACTCAGGTCTTTCAGTGCTCTGTCAAACTCTTCACGCAGTATCTTATCTCCCATTTCATCTTCATCTACATCCTCTTCCATTTCCATAATACTGTCCTCAAGTACATCGCCCTTGTATAAACCCTCTATATACTCCTTCCACCTTTCTGCCTTCCCTTCTTTGCTTAGAACTGGGTTTCCATCTGAGCTCGTGATATTCATACAAGTGGTTCTCTTCTCTCCAAAGGTCTCTTTAATTTTCCTGTAGGCAGTATCTATCTTACCCTAGTGAGACAAGCCTCTACATCCTTACATTTGTCCTCTAGCCATCCCTGCTTAGCCATTTTGCACTTTCTGTCGATCTCATTTTTGAGACGTTTGTATTCCCTTTTGCCTGCTTCATTTACTGCATTTTTATATTTTCTCCTTTCATCAATTAAATTCAATATTTCTTCTGTTACCCAAGGATTTCTACTAGCCCTCATCTTTTTACCTACTTGATCCTCTGCTGCCTTCACTACTTCATCCCTCAGAGCTACCCATTCTTCTTCTACTGTATTTCTTTCCCCCATTCCAGTCAATTGTTCCCTTATGCTCTCCCTGAAACTCTCTACAACCTCTGGTTCTTTCAGTTTATCCAGGTCCCATCTCCTTAAATTCCCACCTTTTTGCAGTTTCTTCAGTTTCAAGCTGCAGTTCATAACCAATAGATTGTGGTCAGAATCCACATCTGCCCCTGGAAATGTCTTACAATTTAAAACCTGGTTCCTAAATCTCTGTAATGTTATGTGCGAGTAATGTTAATTTCATTTCAACTGCGAGTTTAAGCAGTCTAGCATGTTTGTGTTTAACGTATTAGACATGAAATGTTACTAAGCTAAATGTCGCGCACATTAAAATCCGACCAGCTTCATTGTTCTGTTAATGAGAAGAGACTCTGGGCTTTCTGTGAGGCTCGCATTGAAATCTTGTTATAGAACTGATTAAAATTATTTGAAAGCTATTTTCTATTTACATCTGAATTACAGTTATTTTTTATGTAGTGAATCGTGTGAGACCTGATCCGTGCTGACTGGTCCAGGCTAACCCAAAAACTTGTTTCTACAATTAAATATTAATTCACTTTAAAGTGAAACATTTAAGCAGATAATTCTCAGCGAGTGAGTTCCTATTTTTAAGCCGTGTGGCATAATGAAACACTTATAATTATGTTCTCTCCGACTACGCACAAAACAAGCGTTTAATTTGCTTTAATACAAAGACAAATATTGTAATTTCCCTTGAATTTAGTCGTTATAACAAGTAACATATTATATGTGAAAATCCTATTATAGAAACGTTTCACATTTACAATATAGGTAGAAAATTGTTATGTTGCCATCATAGAAATGGAAATTGTAGAAGCAATAAAGTCATTATTTTTCATGACGAAAAGTTCGTCTCTTTCGTTGATGATGTATTGTTGCGTCGGTCCGCGGCGAGATGAAGACGGCCGGCCGCGGTGGTCTCGCGGTTCTAGGCGCGCAGTCCGGAACCGTGGGACTGCTACGGTCGCAGGTTCGAATTCTGCCTCGGGCATGGATGTGTGTGATGTCCTTAGGTTAGTTAGGTTTAAGTAGTTCTAAGTTCTAGGGGACTGATAACCACAGCAGTTGAGTCCCATAGTGCTCAGAGCCATTTGAACCATTTTTTTCGAGATGAAGACGGCGTGCTGCTGTAGCGTTGAGACTGAAGTCGCACACGTGCTTTGCATTGCTATCCGTCCGCTAGCCGGCTCGCGCGTCTCGTTCGCAGCAGTACAGTAGTGTACATGAAATAAATCACACACGCATTAGAAATCGCAAGTATACACCCTACATCTGGAAAGAAGATTTATTAGCACATTTTATATTGTTTCCCCTTCCGAGTAAATAATGTTCGTGTATGTTTGTGAACTTATTTAGTTCGTCCAGTTCTTTTCGTCTACACGTAATTTAATTATTTAAAGGTGTAGCAATCTTTCTCCGTATTGCACACAGCACAATTTAAGTAAGTGGGTACATTCCGCACACACGCACTGTGGTGGGCGTCCATGTATGTTTCCTGTACGTATTTCGCCAGTCCGTGTTGACACACAACGGATGTGGATGGCTACACCGTCACTGACGTCTATGACAACGTGCACTGACTTGTATCACTGATCCAGATCCACCACATCAGATGATGCACTTCTTTTTCCGAAAATTGTCATATACGGTAACCACAACATTTAGTACAGTTATATAACACTGTTCGTTATACAGATCGCTACTGCGTCGTTTGAAACAGCAACAGTCCTTTTACAAAATACACTAGCTCGCAGACAAGAGCCTTTCACAAAATGAAACTGTAATCATTTAATAATGACAATAATCAAGTAAAGTTGGTTTATTGGCAACCCAACGTTACACATAATAAACATCCTTCGTAGTGTCTCGGAAAAGCATCATTTAAATATCCAACCAACGGTTCAGGTTTACAATGTTGTTGCCCAGATTATTTACTGATTTAGCCCTAGTTCATTTTTTGTTTTGTCATTTATTCATGGTGTGTCGGACATCAGTCCAAGTACAACCAGCTACAGTCCCTAACCAAACAGTCGCAGCCACGAAACGTTATTCCAAATTCTTACAAGTTCCCAATATGGGATTCTACTCGTATGTAACCTTGGAATAGTATCACGTAATCCAGATTGGTAACAAGTTCCCCCCTGTGGTACATGCCATATTTATTCACCCAAGGTGCGCTTATTTACACTTACATTCAAGATATATTTACAAAGAACATAAAATAGTAACTGCACAAAAAATCTCTTTAACTGAAATTGCAAAATTTAAAGAAATAAATTTGACCTTCAAATGATCTTAGGTTTTTTTTATTAGCTATCTTAACTATATTTACCAGAAAAAGCTTCTAAGTCCTGATGACTTTCTTCTTTTCATTGTCAGTTAGCTCTAATTCCATGAAATTATTTCTTCCACAACCAATGCTTTGACTTTGTAATCAATGATATATACTAGTATGTACATCTTATGCTATCACTTGCATACATTTCACATATACACAGTAATATTAAAAACACAAATGAGATACATAGTAATTGTAAAAAACACAAACGAAATAAATTATAATCCTATAAACAGCAATGAAATTTTCAACCTTAATTACTCTGGCCAAGTAGCCCGCCTCCCCCCCCCCCCCCCCCACAACATATCAAGCTGGTACTCTACATTTCTTATAAATGGTTTTAAATTCTTGTGAGGATAGGCTCCTTTTATTTTTTTTTCTATGGTTCCCAACAGATAAGTTTCATGGTGTGGTATGTCAACAATCTTAAAGGGCCTTGTGTACAACAGTTGCCACTTTTTGTTCACTTTTCTCAAAACAGACAACTTCGGGTGATGCCATACTAGTACTAGATCGCCGACATTGTATTTTTGCACAACGCCAAGTTTCTTCCTATGACGGTTTTTTCATAACTCTGCATGTCTTTACAGTGTGGTAAGAGTTTCTGTCAACCTATTTTTCCGAGATATTTGGTCATTAATTTTAGGCAAAGGCCGCATCCACTCATTTTCTTCTTCTTGGTCAAACATTAGTTCTAAAGAAGTTGCTCCTGTGGACTCATGAGGTAAATTGTTATAGATATCTTCAAATACATGTACATAGTCAATCCATTTGGTTTGTTGACTAGGTATATATGTTCTCATAAAGCGATTTAATTTCCGAAAGTTCCTCTCTATGGGACTCGCACTGGGATGGAAGAATTCTTTAAAAATATGCTTAATTCCAAGTTTTTCAGTGAAATCTTTCAATTTGCTCCTCTAAGTTCTCTGGACGAGTACGTACAGTCAATATAATTTGATTTATATCTCGGGCGTCCAGTACAGGCTGTCAGCCTTCTGAACCGGACGCAAGGGGCTGTTACAAGGTGATAGGTTTCTATCACCCCCATTCCAACATCTTTTTTCTTTCCAGACAGCTTCTTTCTTTGAGTGAGGAACGGAATATGTGGCGCGACGAAACGTTTTGTGCTCCTTGACCTGCATATCGTAGACGTAACCTTTTATGATGCCGGGCTTCGCCGAAAATACAGGTGCTTATTGTGTTAGAGTATGTTTCAACTGCAGCTGTTGATTCAACTTCAAATATTCTGACTTGTCAACTTTACTTTCAGTTTCTCCTACGATGTCTTTTAATTCATCATGAGTGACCTTATTGTACGTGGGGTGACCAACAAACGGTTCTTCTCCCTTTAAAAAGATAATTTGCGGCTCCTCATAGGTCATGATGAGACTCCACATATTCCATCGTATCACCGACCGTGTTCCTAACAGGATCCAGAGTTTCATTGACGAAAGTTAGGGAAGCTCAAGCCAAGTCTACAATCGCGTACCTGTCTCGTAAAAAATCTAAACCCACGATACATGGGACAGAGAGGTGCTTTACAACCAGGAACGAGCATTTTATAACTTCATTTCCCACGGTTACGTCCGCCTGTACCTGAAACTATATACTTTCATTTTTCCCTTTTATCGCCCCGTGGATTCGACAATTCTGCACCGGAAGACGTGGCAATATTTTCACCGCAGCAATATATCCATACAGTTCCTCACTCATGACCGACATCGATGCACCAGTATCGATAATCACATTTACCGGAACATTGTTAATCGTCGCCTGAATCGCGGCTTGTACGCACTCTTTACTTTTGACGAATTGCCTCTCGGGTTCCGTTGAGAGTTCGTCTCGTATATCCATGCCATCCTTGTATCGTAGCAGGTTTGTCTGTGCCCTAATTCCGCCCCACTTAACTTTCTATTGACCAAGCATGGGGGACTTACGATGGTCGCTGAGCGTTTAGCGACCGTGCGGAGTCTTTGTTTCTCCGTCACGTGCTCTACTATATGTACATTTTGACTTGGCGCCGGTATGAGGTTTGGCGCGTTCACTGACCAAGCTGCTCCCGACGAAGTACTCGGTACATTCATGATGTTGACCGGCACACGTCCCTGCGTGTGATCATACCATTGATTATGCTGTGTTTTCATATTTTTCGCGTTGTAGTTAATTCCGAAGCTACGGTCATTATGGCGCTTCCTAGTATAATCTTGTTTGTCGACTTTAAAATACGGTTAATTGCCGTTTACACTTTGAGCCTGATTGCCACTATTCTGTGGACTAGGAAAATTACTGGCCTTGTTGCGCGAGAGAAAATGGACTCCACATTGTAAGAAATAAATGTCGAGAACTTATGACGAGTTGAAGCGAGGTGTAGCTGCGAGAATAGTTGCTCCAGCGAGCAGCCTGAAAACGACGCTCGACATTGTGTAGCCGAGCATTCATCACCCTACTCAGGCCAGCCACAGAATCAACCCGTGCCTGCACCATGCTGACCTCCGCGCGAACATGGACCAACACCGCCATGTCTCCCTATGTTCGCACTCCTTGTCCCCTTCATCCGTTACGGATACTACTGTTTTAATTAAACCTTTTTCGCGTTCTTTCTCTTTAATTCTAGTTTCCTGAGAAATTCACACATGAGGGTTTCCATGGGACTCATTTGTGTTTGAGGTTTACCAACAATTCCGGTCTCCGGTAAATCTGTTTTTCCGTCTTTCACAACTATATTCTCGATACGCCCATCAACTTCCCTAGAAGGGACTTGCTCATCGTGTTCCCTGCTTGTGGATTGGATATCCGATTCCTCATTGATAGTCTGAGTATCGTTTCGCGGTGTTACATGTTCCAATACATGTTCCAGACTATGTTCCGTCTCCTCTACGTTTTCACTTTCTAACATTACTGCCTTCTTCGGTCGACCCATAGTTAATGTTAAACTAGATGACTCCTCTTACATACAATGAAATCACAGATGTCGTCACACGGTATATATTCAATTTCCCCTTCAATCTTTTAACCACTGGGTTCTCTTCCAAAGGGTTACACACAGTTTAAAATGGAAAAATTTCACTTAAGGTGCTACTCAAACTACTGTCAAGCACACGCAAAGCAATGCACACTAATGCAATTTACATGTAAATGTTAGTTGACGTAAGTTACAGTTAATCCAAATTTTCATAAAGTTCATGCACCAGAGGAAGTTACTAGTCACTAAATCAGGAAGCTGGTGCACTGCGACAAATGTCCTTACCTTGTAAATGTTTCTGCCACTGGTCAACTTATGGTCCAAGCTCAATCTCTTTTTGTCCAAATCAAACGTCTCTGTTCTCCTTCACTCATGCAATAGAGTTGCAATTCAGTTCATCGAAAAGAGTCATGTACAGTATTAAATATACGTCATACATATACAAGTTATACAGTTTAATCATTATGTATTCTGAAGTTCTTGGCACTCTATAGCAAGAAGTTGGCCACACGTTATGGGTGTCGATCGTACTACTAACCGAACTGTATGATGTTATTGCCAATGTTCGTGTAGCAAAAGAAATAATTAAGATGACTTGTTCTCAGTATCAATGGTAAATGCAGTTGTAAATGCAGAATACTCAATTCTACTAACACGTAACGATGTTCTCTGATATGAGGTGTTGCAAATTAGGAAGTGCAACACTTTTAAAGCCTCCTTAATGGAGCTTTGCTAATTCCAATAAAAAGGAATGTACTTTTCTTGGGCGCCTTGGCCCCAGACACTTTGGTTTTTTGAGGGCCTGTCGTTATTAGTATATTATGTTTCACGTACCTTTCGTCGTTTGCGGACGCACAGTGCTGCTCTGCAACACCAAGGTGAAATGCTGTGTTAAAGTGCTCCAAAATCTTGACGGTTATGTGAAAGGCTTTGATTGTTGTTCGAGTAATGTTAATTTCTTTTCAACTGCGAGTTTAAGCGGTCTAGCATGTTTGTGTTTAACAACTGACTGCCATGATGAAATTTGGACCATA
The DNA here is from genome assembly GCF_023898315.1 of Schistocerca nitens. Lineage (NCBI taxonomy): Eukaryota > Metazoa > Arthropoda > Insecta > Orthoptera > Acrididae > Schistocerca > Schistocerca nitens. The sequence goes on along the minus strand of NC_064620.1, from coordinate 192,088,893 downwards.
CGTTTCTATGCCACATTGAATTCACGACTATTACTTCTGAAGCCAAATCTATTTTTTGCATCAGATGTCTTCTTTTGAACATGTATAATTAAGTTACTTGATAAAATGTCAATTTATGACTCATCTGGACTGATAACAGGCGTGAGCCACGTATGGCTAACGTGGCCCAACAACACTTTAACACAGTTATAATCTGTGGCCACATGAGCCACATGAGGCTCACACGATTTAAAATCAACTAGGCATAAAAAATCGTTTTTCAAGAAAAGATTCAAACGATTAGTTTGTTTTATTATATTAGCTACATATAATATTATTTACGATTTTTTTACTTGGTCTGACAGTCTTCATGAATAAAGATCTTAGAATATTCTACTTCTTCAACACAGTATTGCCATTGTCACTAAAACACTCGTTGTACATAAAACTGTCGCATTTATTACATTTAGTGCACACCCTCTTCATTTTCTTTCTTCTGTTCTTCGAAGGCGTTTGTAACAGCCCGAATATCATCTTTGACTGATCTGCTGTGGTCCCTCTACTGTTACAAGGCGATGGCTGTTATCTTCGTGGAAAGGTTGTAGTGTTGCTCGTGGTTGTGGATCTTTGGCATTCAATATCAATAGGGTCAAGCGCCCCCTGAAAGGAATTATTTGTTTGCGAGACTTTGATCCTTTGTTTGCCAAGTTGTACAGCACTTGAGCATTTACAAACATGTTAAGCGAGTGAGTTTATATTTTTAAGTCGTGTCGCGTAATGAAACCCTTAAAGTTATGTTCTTACCCGCGATGGCGTCTTTGAAACAAAATCAGCTCAGCATATGAAAACTGCAAATTTTTCAGTAATAATTATGGGATGCCTTTCCCTGCACTATTGAAAGGAAAACACAAGTTTACACATTTATAGAATTAATTATTATTATCATAAGATAGTAAGAAACACACTATTATCATCACGAATCGTCAATGACGTTCTTTTGCAATCAAGAACAAAACGAAGAGTAGTTAGTTTTTTTCTCTTTCTTCCTCTTTAGAGGACTGTCTATTTATTTTTATCTTTGTTCACACATTATCCTTGAAATACATAGTATTCGTATTAATAGTAATTTTCATTGTTCTTTTTCTATATCATTTTACAATATTTCACTGCAATAATCACAACATATCGTCTTAATGGCTTTAATATTTTCGTTATTACGATTGTTTTTATATCGTTGCACTAGTTTCGTAAATTTTCACAATAACGTCTTGGGGATGATACTCCACATGGGGCAGACGCTCTCAACCGTTTCCTAGATCACTTTAATTGCCTTCAACTCAGCGTCAAGTTCACGATGGAGGTTGAAAGGGCTCGAAAGATTCCGATTCTAAGGTGATGAGACACTGGGACAAAGTCTCTGTGTGTCTATATTTTTAGAGATGGTTTCAGGACTCGCCTGTTCGCTACAGGCCGTCTAGTCCCCAAACTTGTTTTATTTTGCATCCAGTTTCAAAGTTTTACTACGCCATCTTCAGACCGCTGACCGACGTGTACGAAGATACCACCTCGGTTTTGATCAAAACAGGGGCCAGTCGGCAGATGATGGTTGAAGTGATCGCTGTAGCAAAAATCTAATAACAACAGTATTTCTGGCTCCTATTTTAATCAGAACCGAGATAGAATCTTTCTACAAGTCGGTCAGGGGCCTGAAGATGGCGTAGTAAAACGCTGAAACTGGTAGCCAAATAAAACAAGTTTCAAGACTATATAGCTGAAAGTTGTTTAATTTGGCGTATTGGGACAAAGAGTTTATCACAAGCTCACGCACACGGACCGTTTTCTGCATGCATCGAGCTGTCATCCATCGTTCCAATGCAGGGGGTCCTGCAGACTATGACAAGAAGAGTTTATGTCATTTCAGACGCAGAATGCTTGACACAAGAACTGAATCAATTTAAAGTTGTATTCAAGCTGAGCGGCTGTGCAGAAAAACAGATCCGTCATGCTTTCCAGTTTGGACCATCGGGGGAAGCATTGGAAGATACATGTATATCGGTGGCTTTCCTAGCTTTTGATCTCCGAAAATAGAAAAAAAAATTAAAAATATATAAGATCGAAAGTGCTTTTCGTCCGCCAGCAATGAAGAGACATATACAAATGGTTGCCCCTGCATCCCGCTATTGGAACTATGTTTTAAAAGATTCCATTGAGATTCGACTATCTGACAATCTTATCTGAGGCAAGGGTTACCCTTCAAGTAAGACATGGAACCTTGTTCTATCTTACATTGAAAAACAACGGTCTTCTATTCATTCATCTGAATAATTTTTGATATCGACTTACCTATTTCGCCAGCGTCCACCACAGGGGCGCTACAAGTCCAGTTCCTCTAGACTGTAGCTGGGATGATTTCCTACTCGCGCGCTGTTGGCCTCCCGCGGCGTATAAAAGCAAGCCTCGGTCTCAATCTGTATCCACGCCGATAGCAGAATGTTATGTCAAAACGACTGACAGTTATCTTCAAGAGCGGTAACTCTTCGTTCGAACTGCAGATAAAAACCCTGGGAAGAAATTGATGGTAGCCGTTATCTCTCCCACACTGTTCTACATAAATGTCAATGCTATCCCCACTCTACATCATATATCAGTCAACATCTAGGCCTTCCTCACCATCGGGAGAAACTTGGACCACCTCATTTCACGGATGCAGGGACCCAGAAAATATTAGATACAGGCTCCCAGGTAGACGTTATTTTCCTTGACTTCCGGAAGGCTTTCGATACAGTTCCGCACTGTGGCCTGATAAACAAAGTAAGAGCCTACGGAATATCAGACCAGCTGTGTGGCTGGATTGAAGAGTTTTTAGCAAACAGAACACAGCAGGTTGTTATCAATGGAGAGACGTCTACAGACGTTAAAGTAACCTCTGGCGTGCCACAGGGGGGTGTTATCGGACCATTGCTTTGCACAATATATATAAATGACCTAGTAGATAGTGTCGGAAGTTCCATGCGGCTTTTCGCGGATGATGCGGTAGTATACAGAGAAGTTGCAGCATTAGAAAATTGCAGCGAAATTCAGGAAGATATGCAGCGGATAGGCTCTTGGTGCAGGGAGTGGCAACTGACCCTTAACACAGACAAATGTAATGTATTACGAATACATAGAAAGAAGGATCCTTTATTGTATGATTATAAGATAGCGGAACAAACACTGATAGCAGTTACTTCCGTAAAATATCTGGGAGTATGCTTGCGGAACAATTTAAAGTGAAATGATCATATAAAATTAATTGTTGGTAAGGCGGGTACCAGGTTGAGATTCATTAGGAGAGTCCTTAGAAAATGTAGTCCATCAACAAAGGAGGTGGCTTACAAAACACTCGTTCGACCTATACTTGAGTATTGCTCATCAGTGTGGGATCCGTACCAGATCGGGTTGACGGAGGAGATAGAGAAGATCAAAAGAAGAGCGGCGCGTTTCGTCACAGGGTTATTTGGTAACCGTGATAGCGTTACGGAGATGTTTAGCAAACTCAAGTGGCAGACTTTGCAAGAGAGGCGCTCTGCATCGCGGTGTAGCTTGCTCGCCAGGTTTTGAGAGGGTTCGTTTCTGGATGAGGTATCGAATATATTGCTTCCCCCTACTTATACCTCCGGAGGAGATCACGAATGTAAAATTAGAGAGATTCGAGCGCGCACGGAGGCTTTCAGACAGTCGTTCTTTCTGCGAACCATACACGACTGATACAGAAAAGGGAGGTAATGACAGTGGCATGTAAAGTGTCCTCCGCCACACACCGTTGGGTGGCTTGAGGAGTATAAATGTAGATGTAGATGTAGAAATAAACCTGATGGAACAGTGGGCACTGATAAACAAAATCGCTATCAACCCAACGAAGACGGTCGCTATACTGTAACGGAAACCATTCCTGAACACGAGGCTCACAACCAACACTCAGCCTATGACATGGTGCCCACTAGTGAAATACTTGGGGGCCCATTTGAATACGAAACTTCTCTTAACACACAACGTGACATAGAAGAAAACAGCGGGACTACGCATGCTAAAACCACTGGTACTGTTCTTCAACAGTACTCAGCACGAAGATAACAGCTTTACAAAGCAAGTCGAACTTACCTTGCCCTGTGTTTCGACAGCTCAGGGAACGACGTATACAAAGAATTTCAAGTCACTTCATGTGATACTAAACAGATACCTACAGATGGCACTGGGAGTCCGCTGGTGGACTCGCACAACGGAACTTCACGCAGTACAGGAAAAGTAACTACCCAAAAAGTCAAAGATAAAGCACAGAAATTGTTCGACAACTTACGCAGCACCTGCAGACAGCAGTAAAAGTCCCTCCGGAGAGGTGGCACAAGCATCTGATGCCACAGTCTATAATTCACATCAAAGATAACCGACATCCCACCACCACTCTACGCAGCTACATACCACCTTCAGTGACATACGACCACCAACTAAGCCGGTGTAAGGACTCAAAGCCCAAGTCCTGTCTCATATGAGTAAAAGATAAAGAAATTTATCCTTTAGCCCTACGTCCCACACAAGCAGCAAAACTGACAAAGTCGATAACGCTGTAGTTATCACCACTCGAAAAAAAAAAAAAAAAAAAAAAAAAAAAAAAAGTCTGAATTCCAGAATGAGATTTTTACTCTGCAGCCGAGTGTGCGCTGATATGAAATTTCCTGGCAGATTAAAACTGTGTACCGGACCGAGACTCGAACTCGGGACCTTTGCCTTTCGCGTGCAAGTGCTCTACCAAATGAGCTACACAAGCACGACTCACGCCCCGTCCTCACAGCTTTACTTCTGCCAGTACCTCGTCTCCTACTTTCCAAACTTCACCGAAGCTCTCCTGCGAACCTTGCAGTTTGCAAAGCAGGAGACGAGGTACTGGCGGAAGTAAAGCTGTGAGGACGGGGCGTGAGTTTTGCTTGGGTAGCTCAGTTGTTAGATTACTTGCCCGCGAAAGGCAAAGGTCCCGAGTTCGAGTCTCGGTCTGGCACACAGTTTTAATCTGCTAGGAAGTTTTAAGTCTGAACTCATTTCCGGCGAGTCCGTGCAACGGCGTACTTGCCTGAAGATGGTAGCCAGATGAGTCGTTGGAATATTGTGTTAAGATTTCAGGATCAGCTGCAGCCCCGGGAAGAATATTAACAAGATTCGATATTTCAGAGTACTGGCATTTATCTTTCCTTGCTTTCATGAGTGCGATAATTTTCTTGCAGTGCAACTCACGAACGAGTAAAGTATCGATACGTTTGGTTCGATACCGTGTCGCCAGGTACGTGGGTCTGGGAGCCGCGGACGTGCTGCTGATGATCGCGCCCGCGCAGGCCGCCAACGCGGAAGCCAGCCGCACCGGCAGGTTGCTGCAGCGGCTCCTGGTGCACACGCCGCTGGGCAACGCAGCTCACCGCCAGCTGCGCGCCTTTGCCCGTCAGCTGGCGCACGCCCGGCCGCCGCTGGGAACCTGCGGCCCTCTCACACTTGACCTACGCCTCTTTGTAACCGTGATGTCGGCCTTCACGACAGGCATCACCGTCCTCACCACATTTAAATGAAATGCAAATAAGACAGGACGTTATTACTAATATCTGTAACCATTTTTTCCTCAGTTGCTATGAATCGTGAAAGTTTACTTTAAAAATCTTTCCTAACGAATTTTCTTTATTTACTAGCGATTCATCAAGAACATTAACACACTATGTGAGCGTGGAAGTAGTTGCCAAGGAGTAACGGATGTAAAAAAATTAAATTTCAACCAATGGAAATTTTATTCATAAAAACCTTTTCAAAAACAGATTTAAAATTTATAAGCAGAAAGCACCCTCGAAATATCAAGTTACAATCATTCAGAGGCAGAATATTTTTTTTTTTTTTTCAGTAGGAGCCTTTGGGCTGCTAAGCTTCCGCTCCCCTTTCAACACGGCCGTATTCACGACTGCTCACAACGACCTCTGAAAAACTACACTGGTGCAAATCTGCAACACACCAGATTACTTTAAACTAAAATTTCTAACAACTCACACAAACACATTAACTATGCACCCCGTAAGAGGAATGGAAATGGTACTAACACTCACATTACAAAAAATTATTTGCCACCGAAAGTGCAATTTGTTTTTATAAAGGACTCTTACAGTGGAAGGGTGGCAACTTTATAAAAACGACTATTTAAATAAAACCCATTAAATTCAGACTTGCATAAAATGTACAACATGCTCTACATTACACATATAGCTCCTCGCAAAATGATAGGCAAGATAAAACATATTTCAGGAATTCGGCCTTTAATTTTATAAATTCGTTAACACCGAATCCGACAAACACGACAGAGGCAGTTAGTAACGTATGGCAGACCGACAGACAGACAGACACTAACTGCCTAACAAATGCGGACGAGAGACAGACCAAGAAACAAGTAAAATTTATCAAGTTAAATGAAACAACATATCGCGAATCACTTAACTTCTAATAACTGCGATGTCTGGCGAAGACCTGGCGCAGCATCCCGAAAATGCCCTCTGAACCGTCCGCTGCCAGCCGCTTCAACGGACGCAGGAAGGCGCGCCGATGTCCCGACTCACGGCGTCGCAGCTCGCGACGGTCAGACCGACGTCGTCGGTGACTCCTGTTGCTCTCGTCCGCGAAGCCACTACGCCTCGCTATACGGCGCGGCCACTGGACTCACGTGGGGACCTCACATGCGCCGCGCTCCAGGCGGACAAGTCATCTTGTGTCCCAGTGCGCGACGACCAACCGATCGATCCAACCGCCAATGATCATTACCCAGAACAACTCGAGCAGACTGGCGGCCGAACACATACTAGCACTCCGGACAACAGACAGACACTGACTGTCCCACACTGATGGCTGACCAACTGACCAAACTCGCCGAGACTGACATACTCCCTCGGCTGACCAACTGCCTCCGACTGACTGACCCAGACTGACTTGGCTGACCGACTAACCAGACTCGGTGACTCAGACTGACCGCCTGGCGAGCTTATAGCACCCCTTAAATGCACGTGAACAGGCAACCTTCTCCCTTTTCCACCAGAGGGAGACACCAAAGCTGCGATTGCCACAGCGGCGCCACCGCCAAAAACGGAGGGCGACTGCTTCACACTATGCGCTGCAACAGCAAATTTTACCACGGCTCAGCTACTTCAGTTGAATTTTATTTATTTATTTATCGTATGGCGATACAGACACATAAGAAAGAAACAGAGAAATCACTAATATAACAAACGTTAATAATTGCAAACAGACCACTAATATAAAGTTTAAGGATTACAAACAAACATCAAGTGTATTAACATAATCTATCGATTCTGGAGTTGCGAGCAGGAAGTCGTCGGGGCTCCCATTATAGGCTCTTCTGGAACACTTGAAACGTCCCCTTTTGAACAATTATACAAGACTGTGCTTTAACTGACACACAATATTTTTTTTTTTTTAGCGCAACGCAATCTGACTTTCCAAAATCTCTACAAAAAAAAAAAAAATGGCCCTGACTAACATTAACCTATGCGTTTCACAAATCGCTTACCTCACAAAAATCTTGGTTACTCCCACTACTGCAATACAGCAAGCGCCACTACTGCCAGCTAAATAAAAGATTCAAACTATGGAAGGCACTAACTACTGATAGTTAGCAAATGAAAGATATTAATAGAGAACAAACAATGTATTTACCTTAATATCATCATATAAATATTATATAGCAGTTCATGACAAATTTCAAAACTCCGCCATCTCTCTCCCCACATCCACCACTGCTGGCGGCTCACCTCCAACTGCGCAACGCTACGCGCTGTTCACATCCAGCTGCCGCTGCCCAACACTACAATGGCAGACAACAATGCAAACTAGCCACAGACTGCACACAGCACAGCCAGTGATTTTCGTACAGAGCGCTACGTAACGTTGCCAATAAGAAAACATAAACAGCCTACTTACATAGCCCCCATGCTCCCCATAAAAAATTTTACAAATTGTTTTGGGCACTGGCCAATACAGATTTGATAAAGTTTTTCATAATTACAATAACAAAGAAATCAAAGGCACACACTTATTGGTACAATGTTGGTCAAAAGCTAAAATTTTCTCACAGTCCATAAAGACAGTCCTGATCGTTCATCATAATAGTAATTACAGTTTTTTTCACAAAGTCTCATTAGTAAAAGAAATTGCACACGGAAGTAGTGGATTTCCATGCAGTCTTGAATCAGTAGTGTTGTCCTTCCAACGGAAAGACAGTGCTTACTCTTGACATGCAGACAGGTAATGGGACACAACAAAGCAAACCCACCGCAGAGTCAGTCGAAGTTTTGAAGAATATTGGTAGGTAGGTCATCACAGAGTAGACCCACTGTAGTCCTGGTAGAGATTACAGTATTGGTGGGCCATCAGAGGTGCAGACCCACTGCAGTCCTGGTAGAGATTGTGGTATTGGTGGGCCACCAGAGGTGCAGACCCACTGCAGTCCTTGTAGAAATAATGGTATTGGTGGGCCATCAAAGATGCAGACCCACTGTAGTCCATGTAGAGACGGCCAGCAGCCATCTGTTGCAACTGTGCAGGTTAGATTAGATTAGATTAGATTAATACTAGTTCCATGGATCATGAATACGATATTTCGTAATGATGTGGAACGAGTCGAATTTTCCAATACATGACATAATTAGGTTCATTTAACAACATACTTAAGTTAATATAACAACTTTATTTTATTGTGTTTTTTTTGTTTTTCTTTATTTTTTATTTTTATTTTTTTAAATATTTTTTTGTTTTTTTTCTTAATTTATATCTAAAAATTCCTCTATGGAGTAGAAGGTGTTTCATTCAGAAATTCTTTTAATTTCTTCTTAAATACTTGTTGGTTATCTGCCAGACTTTTGATACTATTTGGTAAGTGACCAAAGACTTTAGTGCCAATATAATTCACCCCTTTCTGTGCCAAAGTTAGATTTAATCTTGAATAGTGAAGATCATCCTTTCTCCTAGTATTGTAGTTATGCACACTGCTATTACTTTTGAATTGGGTTTGGTTGTTAATAACAAATTTCATAAGAGAGTATATATACTGAGAAGCTACTGTGAATATCCCTAGATCCTTAAATAAATGTCCGCAGGATGATCTTGGGTGGACTCCAGCTATTATTCTGATTACACGCTTTTGTGCAATAAATACTTTATTCCTCAGTGATGAATTACCCCAAAATATGATGCCATATGAAAGCAATGAGTGAAAATAGGCGTAGTAAGCTAATTTACTAAGATGTTTATCACCAAAATTTGCAATGACCCTTATTGCATAAGTAGCTGAACTCAAACGTTTCAGCAGATCATCAACATGTTTCTTCCAATTTAATCTCTCATCAATGGACACACCCAAAAATTTGCAATATTCTACCTTAGCTATATGCTTCTGATTAAGGTCTATATTTATTAATGGCGTCATACCATTCACTGTACGGAACTGTATGTACTGTGTCTTCTCAAAATTCAGTGAGAGTCCGTTTACAAGGAACCACTTAGTAATTTTCAGAAAGACAGTATTGACAATTTCATCAGTTAATTCTTGTTTGTCAGGTGTGATTACTATACTTATATCATCAGCAAAGAGAACTAACTTTGCCTCTTCATGAATATACACTCCTAGAAATTGAAATAAGAACACCGTGAATTCATTGTCCCAGGAAGGGGAAACTTTATTGACACATTCCTGGGGTCAGATACATCACATGATCACACTGACAGAACCACAGGCACATAGACACAGGCAACAGAGCATGCACAATGTCGGCACTAGTACAGTGTATATCCACCTTTCGCAGCAATGCAGGCTGCTATTCTCCCATGGAGACGATCGTAGAGATGCTGGATGTAGTCCTGTGGAACGGCTTGCCATGCCATTTCCACCTGGCGCCTCAGTTGCACCAGCGTTCGTGCTGGACGTGCAGACCGCGTGAGACGACGCTTCATCCAGTCCCAAACATGCTCAATGGGGGACAGATCCGGAGATCTTGCTGGCCAGGGTAGTTGACTTACACCTTCTAGAGCACGTTGGGTGGCACGGGATACATGTGGACGTGCATTGTCCTGTTGGAACAGCAAGTTCCCTTGCCGGTCTAGGAATGGTAGAACGATGGGTTCGATGACGGTTTGGATGTACCGTGCATTATTCAGTGTCCCCTCGACGATCACCAGTGGTGTACGCCCAGTGTAGGAGATCGCTCCCCACACCATGATGCCGGGTGTTGGCCCTGTGTGCCTCGGTCGTATGCAGTCCTGATTGTGGCGCTCACCTGCACGGCGCCAAACACGCATACGACCATCATTGGCACCAAGGAAGAAGCGACTCTCATCGCTGAAGACGACACGTCTCCATTCGTCCCTCCATTCACGCCTGTCGCGACACCACTGGAGGCGGGCTGCACGATGTTGGGGCGTGAGCGGAAGACGGCCTAACGGTGTGCGGGACCGTAGCCCAGCTTCATGGAGACGGTTGCGAATGGTCCTCGCCGATACCCCAGGAGCAACAGTGTCCCTAATTTGCTGGGAAGTGGCGGTGCGGTCCCCTACGGCACTGCGTAGGATCCTACGGTCTTGGCGTGCATCTGTGCGTCGCTGCGGTCCGGTCCCAGGTCGATGGGCACGTGCACCTTCCGCCGACCACTGGCGACAACATCGATGTACTGTGGAGACCTCACGCCCCACGTGTTGAGCAATTCGGCGGTACATCCACCCGGCCTCCCGCATGCCCACTATACGCCCTCGCTCAAAGTCCGTCAACTGCACATACGGTTCACGTCCACGCTGTCGCGGCACGCTACCAGTGTTAAAGACTGCGATGGAGCTCCGTATGCCACAGCAAACTGGCTGACACTGACGGCGGCGGTGCACAAATGCTGCGCAGCTAGCGCCATTCGACGGCCAACACCGCGGTTCCTGGTGTGTCCGCTGTGCCGTGCGTGTGATCATTGCTTGTACAGCCCTCTCGCAGTGTCCGGAGCAAGTATGGTGGGTCTGACACACCGGTGTCAATGTGTTCTTTTTTCCATTTCCAGCAGTGTAGAATGGCAAGTCATTAATATACACTCCTGGAAATTGAAATAAGAACACCGTGAATTTATTGTCCCAGGAAGGGGAAACTTTATTGACACATTCCTGCGGTCAGATACATCACATGATCACACTGACAGAACCACAGGCACGTAGACACAGGCAACAGAGCATGCACAATGTCGGCACTAGTACAGTGTATATCCACCTTTCGCAGCAATGCAGGCTGCTATTCTCCCATGGAGACGATCGTAGAGATGCTGGATGTAGTCCTGTGGAACGGCTTGCCATGCCATAAGAACAGCAAAGGACCCAAGACTGACCCTTGTGGAACCCCATTCTTGATAGTTCCCCAGTTTGAGGAATGTGCTGATCTTTGCATGTTACGAGAACTACTTATTTCAACTTTCTGCACTCTTCCAGTTAGGTACGAATTAAACCATTTGTGCACTGTCCCACTCATGCCACAATACTTGAGCTTGTCTAGCAGAATTTCATGATTTACACAATCAAAAGCCTTTGAGAGATCACAAAAAATCCCAATGGGTGGTGTTCGGTTATTCAGATCATTCAAAATTTGACTGGTGAAAGCATATATGGCATTTTCTGTTGAAAAACCTTCCTGGAAACCAAACTGACATTTTGTTAGTACTTCATTTTTACAGATATGTGAAGCTGCTCTTGAATACATTACTTTCTCAAAAATTTTGGATAAAGCTGTTAGAAGGGAGATTGGACGGTAATTGTTGACATCAGATCTATCCCCCTTTTTATGCAAAGGTATAACAATAGCATATTTCAGTCTATCAGGGAAAATGCCCTGTTCCAGAGAGCTATTACACAGGTGGCTGAGAATCTTACTTATCTGTTGAGAACAAGCTTTTAGTATTTTGCTGGAAATGCCATCAATTCCATGTGAGTTTTTGCTTTTAAGCAAGTTTATTATTATCCTAATTTCAGAGGGAAAAGTGGGTGAGATTTCAATTGTATCAAATTGCATAGGTGTGGCCTCTTCCATTAACAGCCTAGCATCTTCTAATGAACACCTGGATACTACTATATCCACAACATTTAGAAAATGATTATTAAAAATATTTTCAACTTCTGACTTTTTGTTCGTAAAGTTTTCATTCAATTTGATGGTAATACTGTCTTCCTCTGCTCTTGGTTGACCTGTTTCTCTTTTAATAATATTCCAAATTGTTTTAATTTTACTATCAGAGTTGCTGATTTCAGACATGATACACATACTCCTGGATTTTTAATAACTTTTCTTAATATAACACAGTACTTTTTATAATTTTTGATAGTTTCTGGGTCACTACTCTTTCTTGCTGTCAGATACATTTCCCTTTTCCGGTTACAAGATATTTTTATACCCTTAGTAAGACATGGTTTGTTACAAGGTTTCTTACGAGTATATTTCACTATTTTCTTGGGGAAGCAGTTTTCAAATGCATTTACAAAAATGTCATGAAATAAATTATATTTTAAATTGGCATCAGGTTCACGGTACACATCATCCCAGTCTAACTGCTGTAGGCTTTCCCTGAAATTTGCAATTGTTAAATCGTTGACTGGACGTACTACTTTGGAGGACTGTTTAGTATTGCTGAATGGAGTTATGTCATATATTGTAACTAGCTGTGCACCATGATCAGAAAGACCATTCTCAACAGGCTGAGCATTTATCTGGTTAAACTTATCTTGGTCTATAAAGAAGTTATCTATCAGTGAGCTGCTATCCTTTACCACCCGAGTAGGAAAATCAATAACGGGTGTCAAATTGAAAGAACCGAGTAATACTTCAAGGTCATTTTTCCTATTACCCTCTTTCAGAGAATCTACATTGAAGTCCCCACAAATAATAATTTGCTTCCCCCTGTCTGACAGATAGCACAACAAGAGTCCAAATTTTTCAGAAATAGATGAAAATTTCCTGATGGGGACCTATATACAGTTACAATTATAAATGTGCCTTTATTTAATTTAAGCTCACAGGCACATGCTTCTATATGTTTCTCTACACAAAACTTTTTTGTTTCTATACTTTTTGCACAATGATAACTTTTGACATATATGGCAACTCCTCCTTTTTCCATATTTTCTCTCATTACATGTGCAGAGAGCTTATATCCACTTACATTTACCGTATCCATATCAGTAACAATGTGATGCTCAGACAGGCATAGTATATCTATTTCATTCTCAGCTTCTAAATCTTCTAAACAAACCAGAAGCTCATCTACTTTATTCTTTAAACTCCCAATATTTTGATGAAATATACTTACATTATTTTTAATTATACTTTTATGAGAACCTTTCCTTATTCTAACATTTGCAGTACTCTCCTGTCTGAGTTTCTCATTGTGCTTAGGCCTAGTTCCTATACTAGTGGTCACACGGTGTTCAGAGAGGCAGATTATGTCAACTGGGTTGGGTGACTTTAATTTATCAATGCAATTACCTAGGACTGAGATACAACTTGGTGGAAATAAAATTTCTGGTGATTGGTGAAAATTTATAATTGATAGCTGTGATTGGTGATCCAATGTGTTAGAACTGTGCTGTTTAATTTCTTTCCTAAACTGAGGATTTGTTTCAATCCTGACCTCTCGTAGAACCTGACATCTTTCTGTCTTACCTATCCTAAAAAAAGGTGCTGCTCCAACACCTGTAACCACTGGTATTTTACCATTCATGGCAGTGCCTCCCCCCCTTAAATTTCCTGCTATTACCCCAGCCAGTTTCCCCTTCCCTTTCCTGTTGAGATGTAGGCCGTGCCTGGTATAGTCCCACCTACTGAGATAATCAACAAGAACCACACCAATATGAGCCCCCGCACCCGACCCAAGCAGCCGTTCCAACTCCAAATTAACTCTCCCAACAGAAGAGTTCAAATGAGGCCGGTCATGGCGTCTCAGGACAGATACAAATTCAACATTGGTGTGTCTCGATGCCGACGCAATCTTTACCAGGTCACACTCTATACTGTACCCAGGATCTCTGTCGATGCTGTTCCCTGGCCCTCCCACAATAACCACGGTGTCTTCCCTGGTAAATCCTTTACAGAGTGAACCTAAATCCTCTGTCACCTGATCCAGACTAGCACTTGGTTTGAAAAAATTTGTGACCTGGTATTCTGGTCCTAACTCCTCCTGCAGAAGTTGGCCTACACCTCTGGCATGAGAACTGCCTAACAACAAAACTTTCTTCCTTTTCGATGACTTTCCTACATTCTTTTTCAATTTCCTATTGAAAGTTTGTTGTGTCCTGTCTACACCTACCTCTGCAAGTGCACAATCACCATCGAAGAGTCTTGCGGACAATATAGCAAGTCCATAAACCACCACTTGTGCACTCACAAAGTTTTTGGAATTGTCCTCAGAACCGGCAATGCTGTTATCCAGTCCCTTGCTGAATTATTAACACACGTGCAAACACTAACAGTCCCTACTTCTCACATATTGTCCATATACTATGACCAACAGAAATGTGTGCAGTGAAATGTAACTTACAAGTTACTTAATTCGATGAACTGGTGTCAATTACAATTTTATAACATAAGAATACAATTACAAAGGTACAAAATACATCATTAAAGAACATAACAATACAGATAACATTTGTAGTAACACAAACTTTACAAAAGAATAGAAATAAACATATACATCAGTGTTACAGGAATTATGAAAAAATATCAGAATAACGTTTGAAACATCAACTTTACACATAAGCATTAAAACAAAACAGAATAAATAATGTCTAAGCATATTTACAAGGTAAATAACATATTATTAATGCCAATTATATTTGAGGATAACAGTATCCCTCATCATAGTTCATGTAGCTGAGTATTAGAAAAATTCTACAACATAAGTCTTATCAGATAAACATATAAAGACAGGAAGAACATAAATACACAAGGGTACACAAACAGATAGTGGGATAACACAAGGAAAGGACAGGGTTTGTTTTACTGCAGTATTTTGCAAACAAAACTTTCTTTACTTCTTGGAGATCTCCCTTCATTCATCATTATTCCTAAAAAGTCCTATCTATAACTGCTTTCTGTATTCTATTCATATATCTTTCAAAACAATTATTTTTCAGTGTACAATACTCATTTTGGCCCAAATCTTTTTCATATAACTTCTCAATGCATTTCTTCCCTATTGTCCATAGTCAGTTTCTTATATAGTCTACCCCCTCTTAAGCTAACTTAAATCTACTGAGCTCAGATGCTAAACTAAGGGACGAGGCAATGCAGCAGCACAAAACAATTAACACAAACAGCAATGACAAAAAAATGGAAATTTGCAAAGCAATTGCAATATTACAACTAATATAAGGCACTATGCAGCAAACAAGAAAAATAAATCCGTAGTAAAACTGGCTTAACAGCGTAATACAAAGTCAAATTCAGTAACACTATGCCTGGCAAACAGCATAACTTATACCTAAACATGACAAAGTTCAAGCAGAAAAAGTATTACACTAAAAATGGCCATGTCTAATACCTATGTCACATCTTAATACTACAGTGATGCATCACGATAACTTACTCTACCAAAAAAAATTACCAAGTAGTTGAAAAGAAAATTATGTATGCAGTTACTGTTATTAATCCCTTCTTATTGTTCTTTCCTTTCCAAGTGCTCCTTTTTCGAAGAACGTGGATCATAAAATTATTATTTTATAGATCTGTTGACAGAAAGTTTTCACATTAGCAAATGCATTTAATTTTATTTTATAAAACCAATGCTGCAACATAGCTGGAAAACAGATATCAAATGAAATAAGCAACTATGTACAAAGCATAAAAATATCATTCAATAGTCATGTGGCATTTCATAAGTTAGTAGAATTTCTCTCAATTCTCGTAGAAATACGCTTGTCATAATCAGGTGTGCAGATGTACGTATATTTCCAAGTAACGAGCGTGTCGTACTTGCAATGTAATTATACCCTCAGGTGTTACAGAATACAGCAATGGAATAAAATGTATCACGGCAAACCTTTGTATCATTGTACTCCAAATATCTTTAAAAAATAAATGTTTTAAGTGCGAAATTAATCACTCAAATACGTGTACTGTAGCGCTAAACTGTGCGTCATGTTGTAAGATAATCTCTGTGGAAGTCTCGTAGTTATCGTCCTCCGAAAGCTAAGTTCTGCAGAAGTCAATGTACTTACCTCATGATAAACAAAAGTGAAATGCTTTGTGTATAGACATCGTAGTTATTACGCTTATTGTTGTGATGAAGAAAGTACTGTACTGCAACGTACTGTTGTGCTACGGAAAAGGCTGTCTCATTGTAGCTATACCACGAAAGTTACTACTAAAACATGTTTTACTTTCCAGTATAAAACAGAAAACTGTGCAGATATAAAACAGAAACACTGCAAAAGCAACATTGTAAATTGTCACTCATTAGTAGCGTCGTGATAAAAATCGTGTAGCTGTCACATAAACTAACCACTGTGTCATCTGGTATCTCACAGAAAGTACTTTTAAATCCAGAATGTATTTTCAAGTAAACCTAAATGTTGCATTAAAACCTCATTAGCAGTACCAGTATGTGTCCTAAGTATGTAAGCCTTATAGTCGTTACGTAATAGTGCAACTAAGAAGCAGGAATGTACACACACAATAGCACTGTGACGTCTGTTCACTATAACAATGCATTCGTAATTTCTGTTTAAAAATGTTCCCTAGGTTCTAGGCTGGATATTTAACTTCAAACATTGTTACATGTTAACAGTTTCTAAGTCTGACAAAGCATACTAGAAATGTGAAGTGAAAAATTTTATGGCAAAGACAAAGTTAAAAAGCAGATTATCTTTCAATAAATGGTTTTACATGTGAAATGTGGTGCAATCCTTTACTCTTCATAGTGCTCACGGTTTGATTTGAATGCAATTATCATGCGGTATACGTCGGTAAAGAACACTGGAATTTTTCTCAAGGTTAGCGTCTATGTTATTTTTCTCTGATCCAGCAGGCGCAATCGGCTGCCTGCGGTGCGAGTCATTGTCTGTCTCTTTGTTGGCGTGCGTCGTTATTGGGATTAGGAGACCTAACTTCTACAAATTCGCCTTGCTGAGAGGGCCCAGCTCTGTTAGAATCCCGCCAGTTCTGATGAAATTCAGGTCTGTCGTTATGTCGGTAGTTTACATAGTTTCTTTTCTCTCTGTCACGTTGTGGAGAATTTCTCCCTGAATCGTAACTGTGCGCCGAACTGTTGCGTCTGAGGTTATTCTGTCTCCCTTGATAATAATTATTTTGGTTCCCATATTGTCTGTTTCTCTGGTAGTCTGTGTGATAGTCATTACTATGGAAATGCAATCTTTCTCTGTAATTATTTTTACTCTGCCAACGGTTGTCATACGGGTGGTGTCTGTTTTGGTCACGATTTACGTTGTAAGAATAGCCTTGTCGTGTCCAGTTATTATTTCTGTCGTCACGGAATTGTGACGGATGTGACCTGTAGTGATTGCTTTCCTCTTTTCGCATCCGGCGACTGTCTGTGTCAATTTCTAATTCTTGTAGGAGTCCCTGAAAAGCTTCAATGTCGTCTTTGCAACGTCCTGCCAAAATAATATGTCGTAAATGTTCAGGTAATTTGATTAAGCAAATGCGGATGAGTTCTGAGGGGCTGTATGGGTTTGAAAGATACTGATTCTTATGCAACATGTCTTCAAAATATTTCATAAAACTGGAAAATTCAGATTGTTCGAAACGTTTCATCATTATAATGCTATGTTTTACTCGGTCTTGTGTGGCTTGAGACCAATATGCTGAGAGGAAGGCATGGTAAAACTCTCCTTCACTGTGGCAATCGTGAATGACCGATCGCATTCTTGCAGCTGGTTCATTCACTAAACAGCCACACATAAATTCTAATCTGTGTTCTAACGACCAGTTGGGAGGAAAACAATGAGAGAATTGATGGAGCCATGCTTGTGGATGAATGTCATTGCCAGAATTCTTAAATGTTTTGAATTTACGTGTAGTAATGAACAGTTTATAGTCAAAGTCATCATGTCGGCGAGTCGCATATCGGTCATTGTTACGTCGTTTCGGCGGTTCCATTTCAAAATTCGGTGCACCTTGCCAATTTCTTTCATAATTTCCGAAGTGTCCTGTGTTATTATTTTGTGGCTGTTCCGTATTTCTGTGTCCCTCGTCCCGTATTGGGGCGCGAGTGTCCTCTGAAATACGTAATTCTTGTATTACCTGTATCAGCTGATCTTGTACTTCGCGGATTTCTCTTTGGTGTTGCGTATTAATTTGATTCTGATTTTGTTTGAATTTCCTAATTTGTTCGCACTCTTCTGTGTCATTAAAGACTACCGGTTTTGTGTCATTCAGATTATCATCTACCTTCGTAGATAAATTAGTGAACTGATCCGAAAGTTCGGCTACTTTCTCCGTTTTTCTGAACCAAGTTTCAGAGTATCTACTGTGTCCTTTAAGTTTTCCTGAGTTTTTGCAAGTTGAGTAACCGAATCGGTAGATGCAACTGAGTCAATTTTAGCTTGCAAGGTGTCGTGATTTTCATGAACAATGGTTTGCAGTTCTTTTATGGCTGCTTCGTGATTCTGTAATGCATTTTCATGCCGCGAAAAAATAGGTTGAAAATGCTCACAAATTTGTGTTTTTACGTCATTACAGACTTTTTGACATTTCGATTCGATGTTATGTAACTCAGTAGTTAAATCTTCACGTGTTTGTTCAAGCTTATGTTCCACTGAGTCTAACTTTTGAAGCTTTTGTTCCATTGCGTCTAATTGTTGCTGTGTTTGTCTCTGGTGTTGTTCCATTGTGTCTAACTTTTCAAGCTTTTGTCCCATTTGTTGCATTAATTGTAATAACAATGCACTGGTGTCTGAAACATGTTCCAGTGCTTTTCGGCAGTGAATTTGCACCGGCAACATTCACATTTTGACAAGCAGAAAATGTGTCTTGACTTATTTGAGAAAATGTTGAGGACCCAAAACCTGAATCTGTAGTATTTGCAAGATTGTGTCCTGTCATTCCCGATTCCTGAGGCGAGCTGTTGCCGTCCGATCGATCGATAATGCTTCCCTGTTCACTATTTGTTTCACTGTCTACGCCATTGTTTGCAGCCCGCTCCATTTCCCTATGCACAATTACCAAATTACTACTTTGAACATCAGTTAATTCATTACTCGGTGGCGCCAACACACTGCTTTCGTTTCCACTGTCATTTCTCAGTTTACTTTGGAGCCTAG
Source organism: Schistocerca nitens (assembly GCF_023898315.1). Classification (NCBI taxonomy): domain Eukaryota; kingdom Metazoa; phylum Arthropoda; class Insecta; order Orthoptera; family Acrididae; genus Schistocerca; species Schistocerca nitens. The sequence continues at coordinate 192,069,555 of NC_064620.1, read as the reverse complement.
TATTACGTTTTTCACACGCCATTATTGTCACAATATTTCACACAACAACACAGAAAAGCACAATTTGATGAGCAAAAATAGGAGAACACATTAACATAACACTGAAAATAATATCTAGTTAATTGCAAGCGCAGCTGCGAAATACTTGCTGCAAATCTACATACATGCCACAACTGTTTTACTGTACAACAATGAAAAACTACAACTACAAAGGAGATTCTCTCTACAATTACGCGCTAGCAATAAACAAAAGCTACACTAATTGCACAAACTACAAGAAAAAATCAGAAGATTCCAGTGAGGTATCCTCGGCTAAGGGTCGACATATGAAACGTCCCCTTAGAACAATTATACGAGACTGTGCTTTAACTGACACACAATATTTTTTTTTTTTAGCGCAACGCAATCTGACTTTCCAAAATCTCTACAAAAAAAAAAAAAAATGGCCCTGACTAACATTAACCTATGCGTTTCACAAATCGCTTACCTCACAAAAATCTTGGTTACTCTCACTACTGCAATACAGCAAGCGCCACTACTGCCAGCTAAATAAAAGATTCAAAGTATGGAAGTCACTAACTGCTGATAGTTAGCAAATGAAAGATATTAATAGAGAACAAACAATGTATTTACCTTAATATCATCATATAAATATATAGCAGTTCATGACAAATTTCAAAACTCCGCCATCTCTCTCCCCACATCCACCACTACTGGCGGCTCACCTCCAACTGCGCAACGCTACGCGCTGTTCACATCCAGCTGCCGCTGCCCAACACTACAATGGCAGACAACAATGCAAACTAGCCACAGACTGCACACAGCACAGCCAGTGATTTTCGTACAGAGCGCTACGTAACGTTGCCAATAAGAAAACATAAACAGCCTACTTACACACTCTTCAACAATGTGGCTGATGGTCTGATTTTCTCCGCAGTCACATTGAGGGGATTATATTTATACAGGGAGTAAGCACATCTGCCATGACGAGTTCGAATCCTATTTGGAGTGGACCACGTTTTGCGTGGTAGGTCAAAGTCAGGTGGCTTTTGAGTGATGCAAGGCAAGTTATGATTCTGCCATGCATTCCATTTTTCAGACCATGCGTTTGTGGCACTGAAACCTTCTTGTACACAGGTCCTTGCTGCTCTTGTTGGCGGGTTCCTAGATCGAAGCCTATTAGTGTTTGCAGCCTCAGTGTCTTGATGGATTGGCAGGATTCGATTTCCCATGTTGTATTTTTGTATTCAAGTACAAGGGCGTCAGTACGTCGCAGGTGTGGCGGCGGGATGTGGCTTAATATTGGGAGCCATTGCGTTGGAGTGGGTTAAGCCAGAAATCATCCTTAGAGTGTTATGCAACTGGACATCCACCTTTTTTACTTGTGGCCTATTTAGCCAAATCGGAGCACAGTATTCGGCAGCCGAGAATACAATCGCTAAAGCAGAGGTGCGGAGAGTGGAGGCCGTTGCTCCCCAGGTAGTACCACAGAGCTTTTGAATAGTGTTGTTTCTCGCCTTTAATTTTTCGGCAGTCTTTGTTAGGTGCTCTTTAAAAGATAGTGTTCTGTCCAGCGTCATGCCCAAGTACTTCGGAGTTGTTTTGTGCCTGAGAATTTTTTTTTTAAATCGAATGTTGAGTTCCTTTCCAGCGAGTTTGTTGTTGAGATGGAAATAACTAACCTCTGTTTTGGAAGCATTTGGTTGAAGTCCCCACTTACGGAAATATTCACCCATTATTAGATCTTTCGTTAGGATGTCCTCAGATAGCCTACCCGAGTGGCCGTGCGGTTCTAGGCGCTACAGTCTGGAACCGAGAGACCGCTACGGTCGCAGGTTCGAATCCTGCCTCGGCCATGGATGTGTGTGATGTCCTTAGGTTAGTTAGGTTTAAGTAGTTCTAAGTTCTATGGGGACTGATGACCTCAGAAGTTAAGTCCCATAGTGCTCAGAGCCATTTAAACCATTTTTTTTATGTCCTCAGATGTCTTCAGTTGAAGACTTCTGCTAAAGCAATGGTAAGGGACAAGCTGACAGTTTTGAAAAATTTCGTCGTAAAGTTTCAATAAAAAGTTCCAATAAAATTTCATAAACGAGATTTTTCAAGTACTTCCTTTTTTTTGTGCAGGTAAGTCAGTGTTGTCAAATACTCATAGAGTAACGTCAAATTTTTAAAAATCGTAAGTTCTGTTCCAAATATTATTCGTGAAAGTACGTCATCGGTACTTACTAGAGTATAAAACTACCGTACGCTACAGTAGACTATCACAAGTAAGTGCAAACAGCGATAGTTTTCCTAGTAGCTTTTGTCAGTTAAGGTCGTAGCCATGTTGCCTGTACGTAGAGTGTGTTGCAGACCTGTCGAGCTTTACCTCGTAACGATCACTTTCTTTACGCATGCGATCCGTGTGTTTCTAGACTCCCCTAAAAACTGGAAGTGGTGAACCGTCTGCAAACATAATGGGCTGGGTAACTTACGGAAAACTTTAGTTCTATGTAGTCAGTCTTGTGTCTGTTACTTAAAAATAAACATTACTGACAGCAAAGTTTTAACCGATAATGTGTAATTCAGGTTTCATTCGAAAATTATTGATCTGTAACGTGAAAAAAAACAGATGTTACGTTAAACATAAAGAAAACAATGCAAATTTTTCACAAGGCGCTGGAAAACGCAATTTTATAGACAAATATATAAAATAAAAATACCTGCGAAACAAAAATATATCAAATATCGCTTCAATACTTCGTCGAATTTACATAAAACATGTTTCTGTTATTCATAAACAGCTTTCGCATTTATCAATAATAACTGGAAGTTCTTGCCTTTGAACCTCATGATGATCTTTTACTGAGTACAAAATAACAACAATAATTATATATTTTCTTTAAATCTGTGCACATAAATTGTACTTGCACTAAAAGTAATTGCTTCTGTTACACAAAAGGGCGTCGTTACGCGATCAACTAATTTTTGTTACTTATAAAATGTAATTTATGTTGTATGGTTTTAAATAGACAATGGACTAACACTGAATGATCTGCGGTTCTCATTATGTGTAAAAGAAACAACCAAACAAACAAGAAAATAAAGAGAAGTCGTCGGCACCCATTTGCTCTCTTACACATTCATTTATGTTTCTTTCCCTACCAATTCTACCAATACTACCTGTAATCCTACCATTTACTACGTCATTTGGTAGTGTATCAAAAGCATCGCACCGCAGTTTTGATAGAGTGCAACTACAGTACTTAACATTGTTTACTTGCGTACTGAATGCACCTAACATGGGTTAGTACTGATTTGCTATCTTTTAATTGCTTTGCTAGCTAACGAAACTTTACTGAGAAACCTCGCAAAAACATAAATTTAAAATGTTGGAATTATTTCAGTTTATGAAACTAAGATTTGCATCACCAATTTTTAGAGCAATAAATTTTAACTACCTCAAAAATTATCTATGGCGTACCACAATATATTATGATTTTCATTGTCGCCTTGTTACAGCACGTAATAAATATTAAGGCTGGCCCTTAAGATTTCTGCCTTCACACTGTCACGTAAATTGGCGTAAAGTGTGCCAAGAGATATGATATTGTTTACTCGCTTTAATAATTCACATTTACGAGATTAAGGACAAATCTTCAAACGCATTTGCGTTCAGAAACATATTCAGGTTCATCATTTGAGTCATAGTTATCCATATCATCCTCGGATTTGCGCGAATTGTCCCCGAAAAGCATTTTCCTATCACAAACACCGTACGCTATTCTACTATTTGTAGCCAAATTTTTGGCACTTACCACGGACAAAGCTGCCATGAGCGAGAAACTGAAATCATATATAGAGCTGCCATATCGCGGGATTATCAATATGAATACAGCACAATATGTACCACATTTAAATTCTGTTTTTCATCGACTTTCTCTTACCACTGTTTACAGACAAGGTTTTCAAAAATGGTTCAAATGGCTCTGAGCACTATGGGACTTAACATCTATGGTCATCAGTCCCCTAGAACTTAGAACTATTTAAACCTAACTAACCTAAGGACATCACACAACACCCAGCCATCACGAGGCAGAGAAAATCCCTGACCCCGCCGGGAATCGAACCCGGGAACCCGGGCGTGGGAAGCGAGAACGCTACCGCACGACCACGAGATGCGGGCAAGGTTTTCAATTATGTTTATTATGTAGGTAAGAACAAATATTTCATTGTCCAAGAACACTGCATTTGCACATAGTTTAACTGTAATTACAGTTTATTCAATAAATTATGAGTGTGTTCCAGTATGATCAAATTTATTTAAGAACTGGGAGAGTGACATTAAGTGTATCTTGCTTTAGCCGGCCGGAGTGGCCGTGCGGTTCTAGGCGTTACAGTCTGGAGCCAAGCGACCGCTACGGTCGCAGGTTCGAATCCTGCCTCGGGCATGGATGTGTGTGATATCCTTAGGTTAGTTAGGTTTCATTAGTTCTAAGTTCTAGGGGACTGATGACCTCAGAAGTTAAGTCGCATAGTGCTCAGAGCCATTTGAACCATTTTTTGTATCTAGCTTTATGTTTCGATTGTGGAATCAAGGCTTTCTGCCTATTGCAGAAAAGTCCTGAATTATAATTTTCTTTGAATACGTTGTATGGGCCAGGCGTTATTTCAAATCAAATGCAACTTCAGAGTTATTATTACTTGTGTTTTTTCACGTTTCCAAGAGTACACACCAACTCCCACCACACAGGTAACTTCCATGCTGTCCATTGAACTACTACCGCTACTTCCATTGAGTGAAATTAACGCAATGCTTCCCACGCACGAAGTAACTTATAACTCCCGCCAAAATTTCTCGGCGCCAAGTCAAAGACTTGCTTTGCATACAGAGAAAATACAGTACAAAGAGTTAGGATAAAACAATAATATTTGTTTCTTTTAATATTTTCAAGTGCTTGCTACAATAAATTGAAATCAACAATATTAAGTTCGTATCACTAAATAATTATTCTGTAACGTTTTACTCATATTTTGTTGTTACAAAAAGTAAGTAAATAAATACGATCAGCTGACTTCTTCAGTGCGGTAGTGGTACGCACATAATCGATTATTTAAGAATCCCTACTCCAAAAGTAGGTCTATTACAATTTTTCTGAATTTCGCATTTGGGTATGTATATTGAATTTATCAATACCATGCGGTGAAATGGAAGGAAAAGATCGATATCCATTGAAATAGCTCCATACTTTAAACGTATTACGAACTTAATGTTTATTTTGTTTTCAACTAAATATTTTTTACCTATTTGTCTTAGACATCATCGGTATTCTATACAGTAAAATATAATTATTTATCTATACATTATTTGCTACAAGACGTACAGTGTTTCCTGACTGCATTTTATGTTATCTTACTATTTACAGTTACAGAGTTGTGATTTATCGTTTACTTTAATGTTCCCTATTCTTCTGAAGTGTCCGTGGTTCTTGTGTAGGCACTAGCTGAACACAATATAGATTTACAATTGACTGTCAGTCACAATTGTGCATTTCACTGTACACAACATTCCTTGCTGCACATTGTACCAAGACCTTGCTTGCTGTAGTGTTGATTGAGGGATCATGGAGGCAGTGAAGGGTAGCGGAGGCACGCAAATGCAAAATCTGTAAACAGGGAGAATCTTAATTAGTAGGATGAAAGTATACTATAATAGAAATAAAAATGTTCCAGTAAACAAGTTTCCGCAAACCAACTGTGTAGAAATAACTGCGAATGTATGGTTGCCAGCTGTTGCGTCGATTGAGTAGTGAATTCAAAAAATCGCACATAGAAAAATCGTACGTAGAAAAAGTGAAATCAAAAATTAACAAACAATATTTTTAAACGTATAAAAATGAATAAATTCTGGTGTAGGAATATTCAGTGTAATTATGTCAGATATTAATTATATGAAAGACAATCAAAGAGATGTAGATGCAAGCAGACATTGTAGAAATTGGATAAATAGCAACTCACAGTTAGTATCTCTGTTATTCTTTATTGCGCGTTTGGTTTCGATCTTGTTGCTCGTATGTCGTATAGCGCTACTGTTGTTCCTTTCGTTGTAAGAGCGATTGTTCTTATCGGGACTTGTAGGTCGGTACTGTGGTAAACTTATCATGGTTAGGTTTCTTAATTCAGTGTAAAGCAACATTGAGCGTACGTGTATTCATTTATTAGATAATAACCACCATTTGCCATTCATTTGAGATTTTCCAGAAATTTAGCACAGCCGCTGCGGAGGCGAAAACGATTATCGCTGACCGCCATTTGAATTTCAGTATATTTAAAACCAACAGCGCATTCTAAGCCGCAAAAAAATGTTTAAAATATGGAATAAACGATCCTGTCGAGTATGTAAACACAAAACTTTGATTTAGATACCAGAACTTGACGAAAATAAAAAAGTGTAAAACATTCATGCCTGGCTTGACTGTATTAAACTGCTTAGGTAATTCACACTTTATTTCACTGATATCAACAATCCCTGTTTCATAAATTACAGATTTCAGTGACCCCACTAAAATCAATCCAGTGGATTAAGATCTGGTGCTCTAGATGACCATGCTAAAGCGCCCCCACAATCAATCTAGAGGGAAGGAATTGTCTGGTTGTCGTCGCACTGTGTCGCTGAAGTGAGCGGGTGCTCCATCACTCATGTACCACAGGTTCATACGAGAGGCCAATTCCGCTAACGTATCATCCAGGAAACGCAGGTATCGCTTCCCTGTCGGCCTTGGTGATAGCACATGTGGGCCCTCTGAGACGCCGATCGTTATTACCACAATAGATATTGACACCGGATCGTTGTTGGTACCCTCGTACCACTGTGCTGTGGAGATATTCTAGTCCCCACTCGTGCCAATTATGTGAATTCACTATACCCTCCTTCGTGAAATGGGCTTCGTCGGCGAAAGTACTATGCGTAAAAAATACTGATCATAACCTATGTCGCCGTAGGATGAACCTGCAGAATTCTGCCCGCATCTCGTGGTCGTGCGGTAGCGTTCTCGCTTCCCACGCCCGGGTTCCCGGGTTCGATTCCCGGCGGGGTCAGGAATTTTCTCTGCCTCGTGATGGCTGGATGTTGTGTGATGTCCTTAGGTTAGTTAGGTTTAAGTAGTTCTAAGTTCTAGGGGACTGATGACCATAGCTGTTAAGTCCCATAGTGCTCAGAGCCATTTTGCAGAATTCTAGCCTCTGCTGGTAGTCTTCTGGCGACGCCGGCCGTAGTGGCCGAGCGGTTCTAGGCGCTACAGTCTGGAGCCCCGCGGCCGCTACGGTCGCAGGTTCGAATTCTTCCTCGGACATGGATGTGTGTGGTGTCCTTAGGTCAGTGAGGTTTAAGTAGTTCTAAGTTCTAGGGGACTGATGACCTCAGCTGTTAAGTCCCATAGTGCTCAGAGCCATTTGAACCATTTGCCATCTCCTGGCGACAATACTTCTACCTTCGGCATGTGAAAGGGGAGGTAATGGTTTCTGAGCAGTCTTCTCATAATAGTAGATCGTGACATAGTGACAGCAGTGGCGATAGAACTGGTGCTTATTCCACGGTCCTCCGCAACATTTTGTAGCAAATTCACTTCATCATACGCACTGTACGTCGACAGCCGGCTTCGGTCACTAAGTCCTGGAGGTGCCACACATGCACCACACTCCCTCAAGTGCCTGTCCACAGAGCAAAATATGTTTGCGGATGGAAGGCGCCGGTTAGGTAATCTCTCGTGATACAGTCGTCTTGCGACGTCAGATCTTCCATCAGCGAGCCCATAGGTGAGGTGGATGTCGGCATTTTCCTCGTTTGTGAAACTTGCCATGGTAGTAACGCTGTGACGCGACAGTTGGCAGCTGCCGGCGCAGCGAATATCGGCTAGAGCGAACAGCGCAGTGCTGTGGTAGATAAGCCATGCAAGCCGCTGGTTTCCTTCCGCCAATAACCGCTCTTTCTGTTTACAAGACAAACATTGCCTGATATGAGACTGTACACTCTGTCACCACCGGCAACGTGTAGTTCCTAAGTTCTGATACAATTCCACATAGACTACGATGGTATTTGTTCTTTCCCGTATCTTTCTAACGTTGGCAGGTACTAATTAGCTCATTGGTGTGTCATATGATGCATCTGTGGGTGAATATCATGTCGTGATCGCGAGGTTTGTGGGTTTCTCGTTAAATGGTTAACGGTTTCTTTTGTTCTATGTATACAATAAGAAGAACGGTTCGTCACTTGTTACGTATAGCAGCATGTGGTCCTCGGAATATTTTTCCTCATTTACGACTCACCTTGTATGTGATAACAAACTCTTTACTATTATGTTTACATATAAATAATTAATGCACTTCGTGTGGCTCGCAGCTTGATGCAAATATTTTCAAGTGGCGTCATTTCAGTGGTGAAAGCTTCAGTGTGGGTTGGTGCTGCCACCAGTAAATGGCCGGCTGGTGTGGCCGAGCGGTTCTAGGCGCTACAGTCTGGAACCGCGCAACCGCTACGGTCGCAGGTTCGAATCCTGCCTCGGGTATGGATGTGTGTGATGTCCTTAGGTTAGTTATGTTTAAGTAGTTCCAAGTTCTAGGGCACTGATGACCTCAGCAGTTAAGTCCCATAGTGCTCAGAGCCATTTGAACCAACCAGTAATTGATTCAGGTCCACTGCGTAAAAAGCACGATCCATACTATCCAGCTATGGAGGGGATTGCCGTACTTATGACAGGAGTAAAATGCTTCACGTTTAATTTCATTAAGTTCAAGGTATTTTGACTAATAAATTGGTACGACACTTCAGAACAAAACACCAAGCGCTTCGCCAACGCTCGGCGAAAAGCAGAAACTCTTTACAGAGACAGAATCACGTTTCATGGGCAGCTGCGGCACTTCTCTACTGCAAACATCCAAACTGTGTGGTAGGAACACTTGCTTCCAGGCAGCAGTGTTCAAATATTGGTATCCTAGAGTGCTCTTGTTCCATGCTAGGATATTGCTCTGTGTCCATTTGTTCGACACTTCAATGAAGTTATTCAGTATTCTTATTGTCTTCATAACGAGGAACGTATGACGATAACATGCCTGAAAAGAAGAATATTTGGAGGAATTCATCGAAAAAGAAAAGTGCATGAAATGAAGGAAAATGAAAAAGAAGCTAAGGCTACGATGTTTTTACGTCGCCTGCTTCGTGCAGCGAAAAGTATTGTAAACGTGATAAAACTGCGAACTTAGATGATGATCCGCCTACAGGGACATCTCTCTCATCAAGACTTGAACTGTTGTTGGTTCAAGAAAGAGGTTATTTTATTTACCTGTTGCCAGACATAATTTCTTCTTTTTTATAAAATTACTAATTATATACGAAAAATCGAATTTTATTAGTTTTTTATTAGTTTCATTTTTTGTTACTAAAGCCGGCCGAAGTGGCCGTGCGGTTAAAGGCGCTGCAGTCTGGAACCGCAAGACCGCTACGGTCGCAGGTTCGAATCCTGCCTCGGGCATGGATGTTTGTGATGTCCTTAGGTTAGTTAGGTTTAACTAGTTCTAAGTTCTAGGGGACTAATGACCTCAGCAGTTGAGTCCCATAGTGCTCAGAGCCATTTGAACCATTTTTTTTTGTTACTAAAACCAGTGAAGAGGTTTGTAATCAATGAAGTAATCCAGGCCTCCATAAAAACAAATCTTTGTGAATGCATTGCAAACGTTATCGAAAGTACCGTATGCAAGTATCTGTCGTATCATAAAAAGTGTGGATTTCATTTTGTACCTTGAACATCATTTCATGTTTCATCTAATTAAACATTATAACACACACCTTAAAATGAGTGAAACTTATTTCTGGGATTTGTTTTTCTGCATTCTGTTTTAAAATGTACACTGCAGTCGATTAACGCAGCCTGTTCTAATTGTAAGAGGTCAGAAATTATGAATTCCAGTGGGTTTTGTTGAGTAAAGCCGTTTAGAATTTTATCTTCAGCTTCGTATTTCTGCCATATTGGCCGTCGTCGACAGTACTATTTCCTCCTGATAAAATGAAATAGCGCATGGCGTTGTTGGCCAGGAGACCCCATCAAAAATGGCTCTAAGCAATGTGGAACTTAACATCTGAGGTCATCCGTGAGCTAGACTTAGAACTATTTAACCCTAAATAACCTAAGGACATCACACACATCCATGCCCGAGGCAGGATTCGAACCTGCGACCGTAACAGCAGGACGGTTCCGGACTGAAGCGCCTAGAACCGCTAGGCCACAGCGACCGGTGAGACCCCATCCGGGGAAGTTCGGAAGTTGCAAGTCTTATTTCAGTCGGCGCCACATTGGGCGACTCGAGTGCCGATGTTGAGGACAACACAACACCCAGTCCACGAGCGGAGAAAATCTCCAGCCTGGCAGGGAATCGAAACCGGGCACGCTTGCATGGGAGGCGAGAACGTTACCACCCACCTAAGCAGAAGGACCTCCTTCTGATATTTCGCCGACATGTGAGGTGCGCACAATCTAAAGCACTTCCCTTCACACCTTTGACAACCCTGAACATCAGGAAACTGTGAGCAATAGCCTGTTTCTAAGAAACGACACTGCAGAGAAATGTGTAAAGCTAGTCGTGAAATTCTGAGTGATCTTGTAAAAGTAAGACGTGCGTGTAATTATACATATTAGGATGGGAGGACACCAATTACAGAACCATCTGAACTTTTTGCTATCTAGCTTCTAGCTTGCCCTTACAAGCCATTATGTCGGATAGTTTAGACACCAATCTGTGTTGACAAAAGATTTCATAATCCCTTGACGTCCTAGTAAGACAGAGGATGGACAAAAACATGGAACACCAAAAACACGGCACATTACTATGCCTAATACGGTGTCATTCGAAACAATTTCCAGTTGTCTCGCCAGCCGGAGTGGCCGAGCGGTTCTAGGCGCTACAGTCTGGAACCGCGCTACCGCTACGGTCGCAGGTTCGAATCCTGTCTCGGGCATGGATGTGTGTGATGTCCTTAGTTAGGTTTAAGTAGTTCTACGTTCTAGGGGACTGATGACCACAGTAGTTAAGTCCCATAGTGCTCAGAGCCATTTGAAACATTTTTTGAACCAGTTGTCTCGGCATGCATAAATACAGTTCCTTTATGGTTTTCAAGGGACTCTTATATTATTCTTCCAGTAAAACACCCTTCTCTACGTCCGCCCCTGGTAGCTGGGTGGTCAGCGCGATTCCTGACTGGGCCGGAGATTTTCTCCACTCAGGGACTGAGTGTTGTGTTGTCCTTCTCGTCATTTCATCCCCATCGACACGCACGTCGCCGAAGTGGCGTCAACTCGAAAGACTTGCACCAGGCGGACGATCTATCCGACGGGAGGACCTAGCCACATGGCATTTTAACCTTCTCTCCAAAGTAGGCCACAAAGGGTCAATAACATTGAAATCAGTAGACTAACCACGGTAGATGCAACAGTTCATCCTCAAGCTCACAAAACCGTTCCTGAACGATGAAAGCCGTGTGAACAGAGGTCCTAGCGCCTTGGAACGCAGCATCACTACTGGGGAACAAATATTGTACCATGGAATGGACTCGACCAGCCGAAATGGTCACATAAACCTTGGTAGTAATGCGACCTTGAGAAGTAATCATGGAACCCATGGAACACCAAGATATGGCTACCCAGATTGTCACCGAACACCCGCGATGATTTATTCTCGGAAACTCGAATTGGAAACAGTCTGATACAAGACATCTTACAAAAGGACTTCCTACATTGTTCCGTAGTCCAGGGTTTATGGCTTCGGCACCACGTTTTCCTGTTACTGGAATTTACATCTCTGATGAGAGCTTTCAGAATTCAAACTCGCCCAACAATTCCCTGCTCATGGAGCTCCCTTCGCGTTGGTATGATGCTGGAAGAATTCGCTAGTGAGAAATCCGGTTCTGCAGTAAACATTGCAGTTGTCATCATCTTTTTTTTTCACAATTCTTTTCAGTGACCGCCTGTTACGATCTCTCAACATACACTTTCGTCCGCGTTGTGAATTAGCAGGTTAAGTTTTTACAGTTTCCCTGTATGCGCTATAAATATTCTATACAGTGTTTCTTGGTACACCAAACACTTTGGAAGCACCTACCATACGAGCACCAACGATTATCCCACGTTCGAATTCACTTAGCTCCGTGTATCGTTAAGCATATGTAGGCGAGCCATTTAGCCGCCTGAAAGTAGCGCCAAGTGAGGTGAAACTATTGAACGGCGGAACTCTAGCGGGCCCAGTGCCCAGAGCTCGCCGCAGGAGGTCCGGCTACGCGACCGGTACGGGCGAATTCATGTACAAAGAAGAGCACCATCGCCGAAAATAAATCTCGAAGCTCCGAATTTGGATGGCTGTTTCTCGCATGGCCTTTGTGAAGGAAATGCTCCAAGAAATGGCGGAGTGTCAGACTAGCTGAAAAATGGCTTGTTACAGCTCTTCAAGAATCTATAATGTCCGTCCCCGGTAGCTGAGTGGTTAGCGCGACAGACTGTCAATCCTAAGGGCCCGGGTTCGATTCCCAGCTGCGTCAGAGATTTTCTTCGCTCTAGGACTGGGTGTTGTGTTGTCCTAATCATCATCATTTCTTCCCCATCGACACGCAAGTCGCCGAAGTGGCGTCAAATCGAAAGACTTGCACCAGGCGAGCGGTCTACCCGACGGGAGGCTCTCGTCACACGCCATTATTAAGAATCTATAATAATTTACAGGTACGTATTAAAGCAAATTTGATTACGTTGGCGACTCAGACTATGAAGAGCATCCAATTATACAATATTTCAGTATCTTCAATATTACAGAACGATTCTCAACACTTTTACGCGAGTTCTGGAAGAAAGCAGACATGTCTATGGTACCGAGTTGTATTCGATCGTGGAATAGTCTGATTCTGGGCGATGAAAGCCCGCTAACGTTTGTTCTTCAAAATCTGAAGGGATCCTATGTTTAGAGAGGTCTGAATGTGCTCCAGAGTAGGACCCTAACGTTTTTCCGCTTGTATTACAGAACTGACTATAGACACATTACGTGTTACTATTCTTTGCATCACGTGTCATAGTTTGTAACTCATCTCGTTGAACTATGAACTATTTTGAGCCGGTGAATATTTCACGTATCCTTGATTATAATTTCATTTGGGTATTTTGCTACCATTCTCATAACGCTCTCAACGTAACTTTACTGCATTTGATAAGGGCACTTTCTGTCTGTATTTTAACTGAATATCGTAGGACCACTTCGTGTTTATTTCGGATGTCCTTTATTCAATAAACAAAAAAAATGGTTCAAATGGCTCTGAGCACTATGGGACTAAACATCTGTGGTCATCAGTCCCCTAGAACTTAGAACTACTTAAACCTAACTAACCTACGGACATCACACACATCCATGCCCGAGGCAGGATTCGAACCTGCGACCGTAGCAGTCGCGCATTCAATAAACATTATTCAACGTAATTCTCTGTTGTCTACATCATATACAGACATCATAATAAAGGACTTTTTATTAAATTATTCATTTAAATTTTATTTTGTATTTACGTTTATTTTATTGAGCTGCATTTCTAGTCAGTGGGTAGACTATTTGACTGCAGGATCACAGCAACAGGTTATTATTTGCGACGAAATAGTTGTGGGGCATGAAAGCAGACGCGAGCAGCTCGATCTTATAACTACATTGACCTATTCTTTTTTAAATAGAACCGTGCATAGCTCAAGTACCTAAAGTACGAGTAACCACAGGTAAACACGCAGCTGGTTTGCTCGTATGAGATGCTGTTTAGAGGCGCAACTACACTCAGCAGTACCCGTTAGGTACCGTCATATTAGTCGTAATGCACTCACAATTGCACAAAACACTGTGCTGACGACGACTGACATTTGCAACGTATTGAGGGCACTACACAGGTGCCGTTCGTGGTCAAAGACGACAGTGTAACAGAGGCGCAAACCGTGTTCAGAAAGGATAGATTAAATAACGTAGGTGGTGGTGTGTTTGTGTCTTCGGTAGTATATCTTGTAGTGAAGTTGAAATAGATAGCATCTGCATTTATGTTCAAACATGCATTTCTCGCGATGTTTCCATATTTTTGTCCTATATGTCTGACAGCTCGGCCGTCCCCATTCTGCTATTAGTCTGTGACCCCATCCCAAAATGTCCAACTATTTTATACTATTTGATGTTTGATGATGATGATGTTTGGTTTGTGGGGTGCTCAAAAGCGCGGTCATCAGCGCCCGTACAAAGTCCCAATTTTTACACAGTCCATTTTCTTTTCACAATCCAATCTAGTCACTATCACAAATGATGATGATGATGATGAAATGATGAAGACAACACAAACACCAAGTCCCCGGGCAAAGAAAATCCCCAACCCGGCCGGGAATTGAACCTGGGACATTGTGATCCAGAGGCAGCAACTCTAGCCCATAGACCACGAGCTGCGCACATATATATATATATATATATATATATATATATATATACTATTTGGTGAATTTATATGTTGTTATTGACAAGTTAACAAAAAAGCGCATTATCATAAAGTTTGCATTCAAACGTGTCTTAATATTTAATACCTGGAAACTAAATTATACTAGCTAAAACTTCTTTTAAGCATTATTAGTAGTATAAAATGTTGATACACGAGGGTTGCCCAGAAAGTAAAACACCACTTTTTTTTTCTTCAACAGTTCTTTATTGAAAACAATGAGAATTACACACACGGAAGAATGGTGTTTTATCTACACACTCCTCGTAATCTCCATCCCGCTGGCCTTTCTCCAGCGTTAAACAAGGGCGTGTATGCGTGTATGCGTGTTCAGCTCGCTGCAACATGTCAGGTGTGACAGCCGTCGATGGTCTCCCAGTCCTTGCAAATAGTGGAGCTCCGCCGAACCGACTTCTGATGACCTCACCCTCCGTGCCCCGCGACTAGCTGTACTTCTGTCGAAAGCAGATGCTTCATAGACTTTGAACAATCGTTTGTGAATATTCCACACAGTTTCTTTCATGCAGTGAGAAATTCGATAACGGCACGTTGCTTGTAACGTACATCACTTGCAGACGCCATTTTGAAACTGTCCGTCAGCTACGCTATCTGTCTGAAGTGATGGAAACTTGGCATGCTCTCTCAGGAGACTTCAAACAATACATACGTAACGTTTCGCATTGGTATCATTGTTTTCGGCTGATAAAAAAAATGCATTCCATTACTTTTTGGGCAACCCTAGTAAATGTTAGCCAGCACCTAATTGGGACTACCACTATCAGCAACGTTCTAAAGTTGTCAAAAAAATGTACATGGTGCAACTACTTTATACTGTCCGAAACCATTGTCTTTCGATTCGTTTGGAATCATATTTTAAAAAAAGAAGTTTTTTTTTTTTGGGGGGGGGGGGGGTCTCGTCCAGTCAGCAACGCTGAAAGTGAAAATGTATATTTATGCAGTACTTTTTCTTCAAGTTTGTTTAAAACATTTATGATATCAAATAAACGTATGTTGTGTTAATGTAATTTTATCTTTGTTTGTGTTTCACCTAGATAAGACAACGTGTAAAGCAGAGTAATCTGCTCTTGTGAAGTGCTTAGAAATGACTATCGACAAAACATCAGCGCAACCCATTGAAGTTATTTTAATTGGTTTAATTGGTCATTTTTTCATCTTACATCGAGTGAAAATGTGCAGCAAACTTTCCGCATTATTTCATAAATCATAACTTCATACTAGCCAAACGATATCACTATCATTTATAATTGCCACAAAACGCCTTCCAAAAAGATATGGAGCACTATTTTCATAATACAGGTGCATTATGGGACTACCATACTAGCGGAACAGATCATAATCGGCTTCCTGATTTCAGTAAGCAATTGAGGAACATGAAATTCAAGGAGATGTTCATTAAATTCTTGACTAGTCATTGGGAACGCGACGAAATAATACGATTCCTTGTTATGAAGCGATTTAAAATCATTTATAATAAATGTTATGAATATGACGTTTCTGAATGGTGAATAGTAAAAACACTACTATATGACTTCGAATACAGCGCACACGAAAAAGCGAATACTACGATTAAGGAGCGCCTGGTCCCCGGCACGAATCCGCCCGGCGGACTTGGGTCGAGGTCCGGTGAGCCGGCCAGTCTGTGGATGGTTTTTAGGAGGTTTTCCATCTGCCTCTACATCTACATCTACATGGTTACTCTGCAATTCACACTTAAGTGCCTGGCAGAGGGTTCATCGAACCATTTTCATATTACTTCTCTACCATTCCACTCTCGAATGGCGCGTGGGAAAAAGGAACACCTAAATCTTTCCGTTCGAGCTCTGATTTCTCTTACGATGATCATTTATCACTTCGTAGGTGGGTGTCAACAAAATAATTTCGCGTTCGGAAAAGAAAGTTAGTGACTGAAATTTCGTAAATAGATCTCTCCGCAAAGAAAACCGCCTTTGTTTCAGTGACTGCCACCCCAACTCACGTATCATATCAGTGACACTCTCACCCCTATTGCGCGATAACACGAAACGAGCGGCCCTTCTTTGCACTTTTTCGATGTCCTCCGTCAATCCTACCTGATAAGGATCCCACACCGTGCAGCCATATTCCAGCAGAGGACGGACAAGTGTAATGTAGGCTGTCTCTTTAGTGGGTCTGTCGCATCTTCTAAGTGTTCTGCCAACAAAGCGCAGCCTTTGTTTCGCCTTCCCTACAATATTATCTATGTTGTCTTTCCAATTTAAGTTGCACGTAGTTCTAATTCCTAGGTATTTAGACGAATTGACAGCCCTTAGATTTGTGCGATTTATCGTATACCCAAAATTTATCTGATTTCGTTTAGTACCCGTGTGGATGACCTCGAACTTTTCTTTGTTTAATGCCAATTGCCACTTTTCGCACCATACAGAAAATCTCTCTAGATCACTTTGTAATTGAAATTGATCTTCTGATGATTTTACTAGACGGTAAATTACAGGGTCATCTGCAAAAATTCTAAGGGGGCTGCTCAGATTATCACCTAGATCATTTATGTAAGTGAGGAAGAGTAGAGGGCCTATGACACTGCTCTGCGGAACGCCAGTTATCACTTCTACGCGATGATTTACCGTCTATCACTACGAACTGTGACCTCTCTGAGAGGAAATCACGAATCCAGTCACACAACTGAGGCGATACTCATTATGCACGCTATTTGATTAATAGTCGCTTGTGAGGAACGGTATCAAAAGACTTCTGGAAATCTAGGAACATGGTATTGATCTGAGATCCCTTGTCGACAGCACTCATTACTTCATGGGAATAAAGAGACAGCTGTGTTGCACAAGAACGATATTTTCTGAATCCGTGTTGGTTATGTATCAATAAGTCATTTTCTTCAAGTCGATTCATAATGTTAGAGTACAGTAAATGCTCCAAAATCCTACTGCAAATTGAGGTCAGTGATATGGGTCTGTAATTCAATGGGTTACTATTATTTTCTTTCTTGAATATTGGTGTGACCTGTGCTACTTTCCAGTCTTTAGGAACAGACCTTTCGTCAAATGAGTGGTTGTATATGATTGCTAAGAAAGGCGCTATTGTGTCTGCATACTCTGAAAGGAACCTGATTGGTATACCATCAGGACCGGCAGACTTGCCTTTCTGAAGGGATTTGAGTTGTTTCGCAACACTTAAGGTATCTACTTTTATGTCACTCATGCTAACAGCTGTTCTGGTTTCGAATTCTGGAATATTTACTTCGTCTTCTTTCGTGAAGGAATTACGGAAAACTGTATTTAGTAACTCCGCTTTAGTGGCACCATCATCGGTAACATTTCCATCACTATCGCGCAGTGACGTTATTGACTGCTTTTTTCCACTGGTGTACTTTACAGACGACCAGAATCTCTTAGGGTTTTCTACCACATTTTGAGACAGTGTTTCATTGTGGAACCTATTAAAAGCATCTCGCATAGACGTCCGCACTAAATTTCGAGCTTCCGTGAAACTTAGCCAGTCTTGAGGATTTTGCGTTCTTCTGAATTTGGCATGCTTTTTTCGTTGCTTCTGCAACAGTGTTCTGACGTGTTTTGTGTACCATGGTGGATCAGTCCCGTCTCTTATTAACTTATGCGGACTGAATCTATCTATTGCTGTCGATACTGTGTCTTTGAATTTGAGCCATATCTGGTCTACACTTACATAATTAGCTTGGAAGGAATGGAGACTCAGACTCTCTCTTAGGAAGGCATCAAGCTAATTTTATCTGCTGTTTTAAATAGATATATTTTTCGTTTATTTTCAGTGGTTTTGGTTGATACGGTTTTGAGCCTCGCTACAATGACCTTATGTTCACTAATCCCTGTATCTGTCATGACGCTCTCTATTAGATCAGGATTATTTGTGGCTAAGAGGTCAAGTGTATTTTCGGAACCATTTACAATTGGTGTGGGCTCATGAACTAATTGTTCAAAGCAATTCTCAGAGAAAGCATTTAGTACAATTTAGGAAGATGTTTTCTGTCTACCACTGGCTTTGAACATGTATTTTCGCCAACAAATAGAGGGTAGACTGAAGTCTTCACCAATTATAACTGTATGAGTGGGGTACTTATTTGTAATGAGATTCAAGTTTTCTTTGAACCGTTCAGCTATTATACCATCTGAGTCGGGGGTCGGTAGAAGGAGCCAATTATTATTTTGGTACGGCTGTTGAATGTAGCCTCTACCCATAGTAATTCGCAGGAACTATCTATTTCAACTTCACTGCAAGATAAACTACTACCGAAGACACAAACACACCACCACCTACTTTATTTAACACAGTTTGCGCCTCTGTAAAAATTTCGGCAGAATTTATCTCCGGCTTTAGCCAGCTTTCTGTTCCTATAACGATTTCAGCTTCAGTGCTTTCTATCAGAGCTTGAAGCTCTGGTACTTTTCCAACACAGCTACGACAATTTACAAATACAATACCGACTGTTGCTTGGTCGATTCTTGTCGGTTCTTTGCTCTGTACCCTTTGAGACTGGAGCCCTTTCTGAACTTTCCCGAGACTGTCTAGCCTAAAAAAACCGCCCAGCCCACACCACACAGCCCCTGCTACCCTTGTAGCCGCCTCTTGTGTGTAGTGGACACCTGACCTATTTAGCGGAACCCGATACCCCACCACCCTATGGCGGAAATCGATGAATCTGCGGCCTACACGGTCACAGAACCGTTTGAGCCTCTGATTCAGACCCTCCACTCGGCTCTGTACCAAAGGTCCGCAATCGGTCCTGTCGACGATGCTGCAGACGGTTAGCTATGCCTTCATCTCGCTAGCAAGACTGGCAGTCTTCACCAGCCCAGATAGACGCCGGAAACCAGAAAGGATGTCTTCCGATTCATAGCGACACACGTCATTAGAGCCGACATGAGCCACCACCTGCAGTTGGCTGCACTCTGTACCCTTCATGGCATCCGGAAGGACCCTTTCCACATCTTGGATGACTCCCCCCGGTATGCACGCGGAGTGCACGTTGGCTTTCTTCCCGTCCTTAGCTGCCATATCCCTAAGGGGCTCCATCACCCGCCTAACATTGGAGCTCCCAATGACAAGCAATCCCACCCTCTGCGCTTGTCCGAACCTCTCAGGCAGTCCGGCCACTGCCGCAACAGGCGAGGCCGCTCTTGCTGGCTCAGAAGTCCTTTCAACAGTGGGCAGTACCTCAAACCTGTTACGGAGGTGTAAGAGTACAGCCTTGCAGCCAGCATCAACTTTCGCCATCCGTCCAGGGATTCGCGACCCCGCCACGGTTGGCCAATCACCGTCAGGTAAGTGTCGACCAGCAGGGACGTCCGAATCCGAGGGCGCAGTGGCATGAGAGATCCCAGGTGATGCTACAGGTTCCAGAGGCGACAGAGCGCTCGCCTCGGGTGTCCCAACGTCACCGCGGCCCAGGGCAACAGCCTGGGGCCTGTCGACCACGGCCAACACAGCTTCCAGCTGTTTACGGACGGTGGCCAATTCCCCCTGAATCCATACACAACAGTTGCAGTCCCTATCCATCCCTAACAATGTTTTCCCTCTCTTTTATCTCTCAAACCGTTCAAAATAAACAGATGACTAACGACTCCGCTAATTTACACTATACGGATCCTAAAACGCGATGCTACAACTCTCAAATACTATAATACTCCCGAAATTTGTGAATGAAACTACGCAAGTACCCAAAAACACGCAAAAAATTAAGAATTAAACTATAAAACAAGTAAGTGAGCTAAAAGTGTGACTTGCTGCTGGCTGCTGCTTATCCATCGGCCGCAAGGAGCCTCGGCGAATGCGCGCTGGTTCCCCTTATTCCGCCTCAGCGACACTATGTCGACGTTTGCTGCGCAAATAAGTTCTCCACGTACGCGTACACCACCATTACTCTACCACGCAAACATAGGGGTTGCACTCGTCTGGTGTGAGACGTTTCCGCCGGCCGGGGTGGCCGTGCGGTCTAGGCGCTTAAGTCTGGAACCGCGTGACCGCTCCGGTCGCAGGTTCGAATCCTGCGTCGGGCATGGATATGTGTGATGTCCTTAGATTAGTTAGGTTTAAGTAGTTCTAAGTTCTAGGGGACTGATGACCAAAGATGTTAAGTCCCATAGTGCTCAGAGCCCTTCTTTTGAGACGTTCCCTGGGGGGGAGGGGGTGTCCACCGGGACCGAACCGCACGATAACCCTGAAAGAGTGGTTCGGTGTGGGACGGCGGAGAGGTGGACTGCGGTAGTTCAAATGGTTCAAATGGCTGTGAGCACTATGGGACTTAACATCTGAGGTCATCAGTCCCCTAGAACTCAGAACTACTTAAACCTAACTAACCTAAGGACATCACACACACATCCATGCCCGAGGCAGGATTCGAACCTGCGACCGTAGCGGTCGCGCGGCTCCAGACTGAAGCGCCTAGAGCCGCTCGGCCACATCGGCCGGCGACTGCGGTAGTCGTCGTGGGGTTGTGGACCACTGCGGCTGCGGCGAGGACGAAGCCTCTCCACCGTTTATAGGCCCCCGATTAAATACAATACATACATACAATACAACACATCTAATCTGGAAAGTAACTCCACAATTTGGATCTAAATGTGCTTGAGAAACGCATAAACTGACGTTACTACTTTACAGGAAAAACCGGGAAAGTTGTTTTGTAGCGCATTCACTGGTTTTCACGTATTTACGATTTTAACACCTCATTCTATAGAAATAGAAAAAATGTCCTCGACAATACTGAGAAATTTTGAAAATTATCACGTGTCATCAGAAAACACAAACCATTTATTTGTGGAAGTGAGTTTTCTGAGATTCTAAAAAACTTTGTGTGTCATCCGAGCGGCTTCAAAAATCTCAATACCATTAATAATTCAAGAGTAGCAACTTTTTTCAAAAACGTACAATTTTAAAACTGCCGACGATAGTTTCAGAACTCTAGCCAAGAATGAGAAAGAGTTGAATAAATGACCTGTATATGGAGAAACACTAATTTGAAATTTCCAGCACGTGAATCACATTTAAACAACGGATGGAAAGAAATTAACAATCTACATGCATGCCACTGGTTCGATGGAGCCATATACCAACCACAGTAAACAATCTTACCATTTAAACGGATCAAACATTAGGTGTATATTTATACACAATGAAGCTATGAATATTTATTTGATACATATTATTAACTGTTTTATAATTATACTTTTGCAAAAGATTCGGAAACAAAACGCGAAGAAGAAAGCGAAATCCTCTGCTGTTCTAGTGATGATGAGAGCGATTCTAGTGGGGATGAGACGACACCACCCAGAGGCAAGGCCAAACAACGCATCGTGACGTTATAGACTAGCGGCGATCGTAATAAAAAGCAGCCAACACCAAAAGAATTGTGTGGCTAGTAAAATTAGCGATTTTTGAGTTGATGCTTGAGTAAGATTAGTTAACAGAGAAAACACATACAGATGTTTATGTGGAAATAAGGCATAAACAATTAAGAACCCGTAACTGCGATTAATTTCGTGCATATCATGTAAAACACGACTAGCACATTTGTATACAAAGCTGCCGTAAAAATATGTGTTATTTTTGTGCGTATGAACAGTTAGGAACATCTGAAGTATTTTTACATATACGGTAGTTGTTAAGTAAAACATGCAAACGTTTCCAAATAATATTTCTTTGCACAAAAACACTGAGGTATGCACATGGCAGTCGGATGCATTCACAGAATTTTCTGTTAGAAGTAGAACTTCAGGAAAAACTTCAATGACTAGAATTTTGTTCAGTGAAACTCGTTTTGAATAGGCCTCCACTTTAAAATGCTTATGGATCTCAATATACACGAAGGAATGGGACCACAAATAGATCGATACACATAAATGTAATATACTCTCCTTTCAGTATTTTCACTCGACTCTACTGTAACAATATTACACTACCTTTCAGTACCTGAAGGTTGTTATATGAAATTGTTTTTAAATAATCATTATGGCTGCCTACAATAATCTTCATGCTTTCCTGCAGTGCTACTGCCTCCAATGTGTTCCTTCTTTCTTCTGGTCGCTCTTTTGATATTTATGGTTGGTTGGTTGGTTTGGGGAAGGAGACCAGACAGCGAGGTCATCGGTCTCATCGGATTAGGGAAGGACGGGGAAGGAAGTCGGCCGTGCCCTTTGAAAAGAACCATCCCGGCATTTGCCTGGAGCGATTTAGGGAAATCACGGAAAACCTAAATCAGGATGGCCGGACGCGGG
This sequence comes from Schistocerca nitens, assembly GCF_023898315.1. NCBI lineage: Eukaryota > Metazoa > Arthropoda > Insecta > Orthoptera > Acrididae > Schistocerca > Schistocerca nitens. Next base: position 192,046,776 of record NC_064620.1, on the reverse strand, counting down.
ATTGAACCGTCGTCCTCCCGAATGCGAGTCCAGTGTCTAACCACTGCGCCACCTCGCTCGGTGATATTTATGCAGCTGACAACCGGTGGCTTGGGCAGATCAGGAAATGCCTGGCATGACATTTGAACCAAGCTGTGGTTTTGACAGTGGAGCAGTTAATCTTTTCCTGTCTATGGCAGATACTTCCCAGATAAAGTCGATAGTTTTGAAATGCCTGTGACATACCTGAAAAATGAGCAGAGAAGTACGTCAGTGGTAATATATTCAACCCTAGTCAACCGGCAAACAATAACACACCATTATTTAAGACATGCGTTACTAAATTACATTCAAAACAAAGCCTCCCACTGAATATTTAGTAACTGCAAAGCGCTGCCTTGGAATTCAATGGAGCCATTTCTGTGCCGTTACACCGTCTTCAGAAAACTTGAACACAAGAACCTTGTTTCCTGCTGCGTAATTTCCATTAGCTTTTGGTACGCAACATTTCGTAATGAAGAGGGAACTGTATAAACGTATATCATGTTGCGCTAATCTCACATAAACACAATTTAGTAACACACAATATGATATCGGTGTACAGGCAGTCTTTTAACGACGATCATGTTCGGGTTAATCAGTACAAAAATGTTTCCAGAATGAGATTTTCACTCTGCAGCGGAGTGTGCGCTGATATGAAACTTCCTAGCAGATTAAAACTGTGTGCCCGACCGAGACTCGAACTCGGGACCTTTGCCTTTCGCGGGCTTCTGTAAAGTTTGGAAGGTAGGAGACGAGGTACAGGCAGAAGTAAAGCTGTGAGTACCGGGCGTGGGTCGTGCTTCGGTAGCTCAGTTGGCAGAGTACTTGCCCGCGAAAGGCAAAGGTCCTGAGTTCGAGTATCGGTTGGGCACACAGTTTTAATCTGCCAGGAAGTTTCAGTACAAAAATGTATTTGACAACAAACTAAAACATATACAGACATCATATATGAACAAAATAAAAATGCAGTTACAATTAATAATACGTCCAGTTAGCTGCATCGTCGATAATTGCTTGGCGTCTCCGAAACATGCTTGAAAACAAGTTTTCCGAATATTCATACGCGTCGAATTTGCTTTGACAGCTTTTTCAAAATGAAGATTTGTTTTCCGTGCAACTTCTTTTTGACGTAAGACAATGCAATTACAGTAGCAATAGAGTAAGGCGACTGTGAAGACCAGTCCAGCACCTGCCCACCTTTCTTCCTTTCACAGTGCTCCAAAGCCTGATGCTGTGCTTCAGAGCACTTTCTTCCTGCAGTAATCAATCTTCATTTTTGTCGATGAACCAACGTTTGGCAGGCGACATCAAACACCTTTTATAAATGGGACCCGTAAGCTGCACTCATGTCTCTTCTTGTGTATGTTGGTCAAGAATTCAAGGTAAGATTAAGGGTTATGGACATTACATGAAGGACAAAGGCTCCCTCTTTTGGGTTGTGAAAAAACTAAGGCGTTATCTTTTACCATCTATTTGTAGTTTTATGTAAAATCGTCGGAGAACAATCTCTTACTCAACAGACTGTAAATAACAATCTCGTAAAAATAACATAGCACAACGGGTTTTTTTACACCCAACACGTTGTTGATACAATACAGTATGCCTGTTGACTTTCACCGCTTCCTGTTGACGTCACAACTTCGAGTTCTCGCAGTTGTTCGACCCTTCCATCAAGGTGGTGTTGGACGAGAGCGATTAATTGTTATATATTTTCACGAATAAGTTCGAAAAATTGTTTGTGTACTGTAGTAAGTACTATGACACTTTCTGTTTTTGTAAAAAGGTACTGCATAAACAGGAAAAAAACTTAGAATAAAAGGCGATCACATTTTCACTTTCACCGTTGCCGACCGGGTTCAAAAATTTCTATTTTTTAATTTATTATAAATAATACGGTGCGGAACGAAGCCTAAGACAAAAATTTCAAAGATTGCGACACTTCTGAAAGTGTGTAGGCGTCGCCGGTGCCAGAATCCAAACTTTTTGTTAAGTCATCAATAACAACATATTAAAACACATAGAAGTATAAAATAAAATTATGCACTCTCTGTCATGGGCTCCCGAACCACATCGAAAGTCCCTGAAGTCTGTTACTGTCTTCCTTCTTATAACAAAAGTCCACACCATAACACTGAGGCAATACACTCGAAATTGTTCAGTGTCTTACCCTTTGGTCGGCTGGACATCTCCTCGCTGCCTAAGTCTGCAATAGTTCATTGTTGTACCCACGCCTTCACTTTTTCTCGCATTACACAAACACACACACACACACACACACACACACACACATACACACACACCAAACCGCCTCCACAATCTTGTCCTACCTGTCCTGTACCTTTTTTCCCTACTTATTTACACCCAGGTCGTTACCGTCCCCGACAGTAAATACTCCCAACTGGCTGCATCAGGACTGTTAAAAACATTGTGGGTCTGTTGTGTATGCCTTCCTCCTCCGGAGATTTCTGTAGACGCAGGCCTTGAGACACGCACGAGCCATTCTCCAGTTTGGGTTCGCACGACCTCCGGGTTTCCACAGTGACAGGAAAGTTCATCCGCTGCGCCTGGCGTATTATCCAGGCTACTAATGAAGCCACTACACAGTCGAATATCAGCGGTCACTAGAGCCCAACTCATTTATTAATTTTTGGAAACTCGTAACAGAAGTTAGCTGCAGAAAAATCGCGTCCCATATTGTCGCCGGTTGTTCCCGTACGAATTATGGTGACAATCCAGATATGTCAGTCCAATTATTAATCGCTAACGAAGAGTCATGTCAAGTTCATATCTGCATAAATGTGTGAAAAGAAAGTTATCTAACGCATTTTCATGAAAAAATTAAGTTTGTAAACCGATCAGAACTACACTACTGGCCATTAAGATAGCTACACCACGAAGATGACGTGCTACAGACGCGAAATTTAACCGACAGGAAGAAGATGCTGTGATACGCAAATGATTAGCTTTTCAGAGCATTCACACAAGGTAGGCGCCGGTGGCGACACCTACAGCGTGCTGACATGAGGAAAGTTTCCAACCGATTTCTCATACACAAACAGTAGTTGACCGGCGTTGCCTGGTGAAACGTTGTTGTCATGCCTCGTGTAAGGAGGAGAAATGCGTACCATCACGTTTCCGACTTTGATAAAGATCGGATTGTAGCCTATCGTGATTGCTGCTCGCGTTGGTCGAGATCCAATGACTGTTAGCAGAATATGGATTCGGTGGGTTCAGGAGGGTAATACGGAACGCCGTGCTGGATCCCAACGGCCTCGTATCACTAGCAGTCGATATGACAGGCATCTTATCCGCATGGCTGTAACGGATCGTACAGCAAAGTCTCGATCCCTGAGTCAACAGATGGGGACGTTTGCAAGACAACAACCATCTGCAGGAACAGTTGGACGACGTTTGCAGCAGCATGGACTATCAGCTCGGAGACCGTGGCTGCGGTTACCCTTGACGCTCCATCACAAACAGGACCGCCTGCGATGGTGTTCTCAACGACGAACCGGGGTGCATGAATGGCAAAACGTCATTTTTTCGGATGAATCCAGGTTCTGTTTAAAGCATCATGATGGTCGCATCCGTATTTGGCGACATCGCGGTGAACACACATTGGAAGCGTGTATTCATCATCGCCATACTGGCGTATCACCCGGCGTGATGGTATGGGGTGCCATTGGTTACACGTCTCGGTCACCTCTTGTTCGCACTGACGGCACTTTCAACAGTGGACGTTATAGCTCAGATGCGTTACGATCCGTGGCTCTATCCTTCATTCGATCCCTGCGATACCCTACATTTCAGCGGTATAATGCACGACCGCATGTTGCAGGTCCTGTCTGGATACAGAAAATGTTCGACTGCTGCCCTGGCCAGCACATTCTCCAGACATCTCATCAACTGAAAACGTCTGGTCAATGGTGGACGAGCAACTGGCTCGTCACAATGCGCCAGTCACTACTCTTGATGAAATGTGGTATCGTGTTGAAGCTGCATGGGCAGCTGTACCTGTACACGCCATCCAAGCTCTGTTTGACTCAATGCCCAGGCGTATCAAGGCCGTTATTGCGGCCAGAGGTGGTTGTTCTGGGTACTGAGTTCTCAGGATCTATGCACTCAAATTGGGTGAAAATGTAATCACACGTCAGTTCTAGTATAATATATTTGTCCAATGAATACCCGTTTATCGCCTGCATTTCTTCTTGGTGTAGCAATTTTAATGGCCAGTAGTGTAAATAGACGAAGTTGTTTCTATTTTTACTCTGCCATTCCGATTTACACAAATGGAACTTAATTGCTAAATCCTCAGTGGCGACCTACACACACAAATGGCTCTGAGCACTATGGGACTCAACTGCTGTGGTCATAAGTCCCCTAGAACTTAGAACTACTTAAACCTAACTAACCTAAGGACAGCACACAACACCCAGCCATCACGAGGCAGAGAAAATCCCTGACCCCGCCGGGAATCGAACCCGGGAACCCGGGCGTGGGAAGCGAGAACGCTACCGCACGACCACGAGATGCGGGCTACACACACATTAAGATTGGTGATAGTTGTACCTTTGGTGGAGGTAACTGTCATTCGAAACATGGAAATGGAGCTTCTCTGATGTTTCTCATGAACAGTTTTAAAATTAGTGGCTTTAACAGTCTGATCGTGAGTGTCGTTCTTCTTTAACTTATCGTAGTATTTTAAGGTTTAAGGATATTTTGGTGATATTTTTTACGATTAAACACTTATATCAGCCAGTTTTGACAATCTTGAACATGGTCTTTGTCAGCAATTGTGCCTATGTTTCCAATTAATGAAGTACACACTTGCCGATTTTCATTACTTTTTTTAGAATTGGTCCAGTTTCGGTACAGCTAAGCATATCTTCTTCAGAAGGAGAAGGAACTACTTGGAATACATAACGTAAAACATGTTACATCCATCACGAGCTGAGGCGCTCAAGTCACATACAGGCAATATCGATTAAAAATAAAAAATTAAAAATTAAAAGTAGATATGGCTACTGAACAGACAAACGTCAACTTTAAAATCTTGCCTCCTCCCGCCCCCTCCCCCCTCCCATTGAAAAGTTATTGTATATTCTTGCCCATTCCTAGAAAAATTTCTGTGGACGTTCGTGGATGATTGCAGTCCACACACCCGAGGAAGAGAAAACAGTTGTTTATCTATAACACGTGTAAGTTCCCTGCAGCTTCGGTAAAAGGAAATCGTTGGGTAAGGATTCCTCTATCAGTTTCCACAAGAACCTGGGTCAGTGTGCGATACCGTTTGAATAAACCTGACCTGGAAAATTCAGAAACAGACAAACGTCAAACGTTGTTCAATAGTCATACTTGTTTTTAATTTTTAATTGTTCTATTTTAATGGATTTTAATCATATTGTCTGTTTGTGACTTGAGTACCTCAGCTCGTAATAGATGCAACAAGTTTTATGTAACGTAATCCAAGTAACTCCCTGTTTCTTCTTCATAAGAAACCCTTAGCGGTGTCGAAACCTGGGTCAAATCTAAAAATAAGTAAAAATCAGCAACTGATTGATTGTGTCCTTTATTAACAGAAAACTTATATCTGTACATAAACATGCAAACTATATGGAATACCCACCAATATTCGCACAGAAATCAAAATTATTGCCTGATATTTGTTTTGTACAACACATGTAGTTTAAAAATAAGCTTCTCTTCGTGTGAGTTGTCAGCACGAAAACTGACATATGAATTAGTGATGAAGAACGTGTAACTATTCATTGGTGTTTAGGAGGCTATGCTTCGTTGTTAACTCTGGAATGACACAGTCGTTCTTCCGCAGTGTGTTTCAGGAAGTCTCAAAGTTTTTGATCTTATATGATATCGTCAGTAAGTATTACACGCTGTTTAAGTTCAGTGACACATTGCCATTGCTTTACTGCGCAACTAGTTTCCTAAAAGTCAGTAAAATAGTGTTTGTATCTAAATTATTCATAGCACTCAGCACTCTGTTTGCTTTTATTTCAAATCTGTTCACCATAGCTTTCATAAATCTAGGGATACGTTTCATGAAAAACAGAAATTACTTCTTTCAGCTCTTATGAAGACGAAGGGAACTTATAATAGTGAATATTACGTATTAGGACTCAATGGTAGGAGTAAAAGTTATATTCAAGGAAGAAATAAACAAATGCTCGTCTCTGGTAAATTATTAGGTGAGACTCGAACTTAAATATTACTCTTTCTAGTCAATCTAATTACTATAGAAAGTTCCAGCTACACTACATCGACGTAGAGTTGGAGAGACGCTGGGAAAATTGGGAGAGATTGGCGAATGAACCTGCAAATAAACACGACGACTTTCAACGGAATCAACAAGAAATCTGCCACAGCTCTTTACCAAAATATTACCACATGACAATACACACAAAAGGTGATTTTAGTTTCAATGGACAATTCAACAATACATGCTAATCTTGTCTGTAAAACCGCAAAATACAATAAAAATGACAATAAACGTTCATGCTGGAGTCGCATGCTCCGGGCTATGCGACGAAGCACAATCACGCACTGCGATCTCAGTGAGAGAACTGTTAATTTACAAATCCGGATCAGTCTTTCGATTGGTTTTATGTGTCAGCGGACGAGTTTGTTATTAGTGTCTTTAGCCTCACTACGACGAGTGACACTGACAACTCGGATACTACAGATCATAGTCCTTCACTTATCCGACTGAATTCAGAGAAATTATGAGGTGCGACCACAGGAGTAGAAACATTCAGCGGTAACAGTCTCCGTTTAAAATACATCTGGCTTCTTGCAACGCTTTCTGTGGTCTCAGTTAATAAAACTTGTCAGGATAACCAAAAAACTGAAGAGTAACAATGTAGAAGTAGTTTCCACCACAGAGAACAAGAAGAAACTCCAGACAGAAGAATATCTCGTTAATTACAGCGGAGTAAAACAACACGTATGAGTAAATAAAGTGGTAGCAATATATATAAAATGAAGTAAACAATCAGGCCTATCACCGTTAGAATCTTTACTTTTAACATTAAACGAAGATAGGAGATTCTTGACGATTGCATAGGCGCCAGCAAAGGTGTGAGGTCCAGGAGGAAGACAGGACACTTGCCACCACCCCGTCGCCCACCCTCTGCGCCCCCCTGGTATCTGGATTACAGAGTTTTATTCATATACTGAACGGATAACTACCAGTTCTCAGGGATATAATAAGTTATCAGTGTCACCACTTATGGTACGACGTGTCTCAAAACTAACCAAATCGTTCGTATAAAAAACGACCATTTTAGAGGCTCCCCCCTTCTTCCCCTGGAAAAATTATTTTAGACCCTTGGTTAACCCTGGAAAAATTTCTGCGGACTCCCGTGGACGATTATATTCTAGACACTGTAGGAAGGGAAAAGAGATGGCTTACTATAACACGTTTAAGTTCCCTGTAGGTACGGTAAACTGAAAGGAAATCGTTGGGTAATGATTCCTCTATCAGTCTGCAGAAATAACTGGGTAAGTGTGCGATTCTAATTGAATAAACTTGGCCTGTATTCGAATTCTGTGGTTGTATCGCACACTCTCACTAAGCCCTGCTGTATTTGTTGAAAAAAAGATAATTCCTCAGAGGTAGTGTGGAAAACGTAATAACAGCTTTCCATTTTTAAAAACTGGAGAAATAAGTAACTGAAATTGAATAACAAATGGCTCTGAGCACTATGGGACTCAACTGCTGAGGTCATTAGTCCCCTAGAACTTAGAACTAGTTAAACCTAACTAACCTAAGGACATCACAAACATCCATGCCCGAGGCAGGATTCGAACCTGCGACCGTAGCGGTCTTGCGGTTCCAGACTGCAGCGCCTTTAACCGCACGGCCACTTCGGCCGGCAATTGAATAACATATGCTGTTTGTTCAATGAGCAACAGAAAAGAATTACTGGGGCCCTTAACAAAATCACAAGTATGGAAGAGAGTCATGTTATGAAATCTCAGAATTGAATCAGCTTCGCCGGCCGGTGTGGCCAAGAGGTCCTAGGCGCTTCAGTCTGGAAACGCGCGACCGCTACGGTCGCAGGTTCGAATCCTGCCTCGGGCATGGACGTGTGTGTTGTCCTTAGGTTAGTTAGGTTTCAGTAGTTCTAAGTTCTAGGGGACTGATGACCTCCGATTTTAAGTCTCATAGTGCTCAGAGCCATTTTTTGAATCAGCTTCCAGTACATATTGTTATTACGAAACAGGGTCACCATCCACAGTTCGCAGTTTAAACGTGTAAATAGATTGATCCAATGTGCCTTAACAAAAACAACCGTAACAAAATAGTGCTACATAAGTACAATTCCTGCAGTCACATAACAAAATTAAATAAAACAAGTTCAAAGCTCGAAATTGCCAAACTAACTATAAAACGAGCTATAAAATGACTATAAATTTACCATTGTCGTCCAAAACTAAAGTCCGAAACACACGTGAAATTTTCTATCATCAAAACCAGCAGTAACTCTAGTGAAGCGCGAAACACCCGAAAATATTTCCATTAGTTGAACTACATATAAATGCGACTAAATTAAAAACCCATTCAAATTTCTTCTGACATTTTTTTTTAATTTTCGAAAAAGTCCGAAAGAAACCGAGATATCTCTTACAGTTGAACTAGTATCTCCTAGTGCCACACATAATTTCTTACAGACTCAAAATACCTATTTTTTTTGGAAAAAATTTTCAGATATGTACATGATTTTCCAGGGGTTATAGTTAGGTCATAGATTATGTTGTTATCAACAAAAACGTAAAAGAGAGGATAAGAGATGCAGAAATATTCATATTATATGATTTAGCGCAAAACCATTACTTGATAATACCATATACAGAAATATATTCAAAATGGAAGAGCATGAGCGACCTCAATCGTCGGAACAAAACAAGAAGACATTTATAAAGTATGTAGGTGTACATAGTATCAAGTGCCTATACCAGAAGACATCGGACAACTTTCTGGAACGAATACTTAAAATAGACAATACCGATGATAAATGGGACAATACAGAAAAACTGGTTAAGAAAGTTGCTGATAAAGCAGTTAGGAAAAAGGAAAAGGTAAGAAGCAAAGAGGGTTTAAAAATTTGGAACCAAGTGGTGGCAGCAGTTAGTAGTGAAACATTTTGCATTCAGCTCTACTAATTTATGGCTCTTTTGACATAACCCGTCATTTTCAAGATCACAATTTAACCTGAGATACCACCCACGTTTCTGTGCCAATTTCATATTGTAAGTTGAAGGTCAGCCATCATGACACTTGTAAAGGTCACCTATTTCCCTTCTCCCATCCTCTACCATCCACCCAACATCTCTAGGCCAATTGTATGGTTTAAAAATGGCAGGAAATTTCTGGTACTGGCTGAGGGGGTTAAGGACAGCCACTTATCTCTAGATGAACTATGTGGCTTAAAAATTGATGGGTGGGGCATTGTCCTATTGGTTAGGTATATGGGGACAGCACCTGACACCTTGACATGTGTCACCCACCCCACTCCTCTGGGTTAACTGGGTGATGACAGGAAGTTACCTCATTGGTGTGACCCCCACCACTGGACCCTTTCACTCATGCACGATTGGTAGTCATCAAGAGATGGCATTTGTGTTGTGTACGTCAGTCGATCAACTTCATGAAGAGTTATCAGAGATAAGACACTCCCCTCAGGCAGAATAAAGAGGAACACCTTACCCGATTTATCATCCTATGTCAACTCAGCAACAGAGCAGCAACCAGCGACATATCTACATACTATGTAAGATGTGTCGTCATTACCTGATGTTTCTAAAGAATTACATGCATATTTGTACTTATTTCTGTGCCCTAATATGATAGCTCAAATTAAGAAAAATAGAACAATTTGTTGAGGTGAATATCCACAATTGAGGAACAAATCTGCTTCAGTTGCCAGTAATTTTCTTAATTTGTTGTTTATTATTTGTTAATGAATTCTGGTCTCTCTAAACTGAGTGACTGGATTTGTGGAATCAAGGTACGATTCCTTTTTTTTTATAGCGAGAAGAAGAGGAATATATATGGCAGCAAAATAATTTCTGATTTATTCACAAAATAATACATTTTTCTTTGGTGGAATTTTTTTGTACAATATATACTACTAGAAATAAATGCAAACCCTCAACGACAGTGTTTAGTGGCACAAGGGCATAATACATACATACATACTGAGGGGTTGTAGTGTAAGTGATTCATTTGTCATGGTCATCGTCGATCAGATGGAGTTCAGGAAACTTGTCTGTGCACCCTCTCTTTTGACTCTGTAGTCAGTAACTGTATTGAGCTTAGAGGTGGAAAGTGTGTGCAACATTCTCTACACTACAACCATGACCTGCTGACGAGTGCATACTCCTGCTGACCAGCTTCAGCCTTTTGAACAGTTTAACATTGAGGGCCTATAGGAATGTGGATGGACACATCGACGGATTGTTGCACATGTTAGGAACATTCCCACACCTCTAGATCAGGCGACAGCTGTCCCCATAGTAAAGACGCAAATGAAAATCGATGTACTGTGTGGGAAGTGATGACTGAGCGAACATCATTCAGTCCCTCTGTTACAACTAACAGTTACATTTAGTGTTTCTGCCGGGTAAAACAACCGTTATCCGCTACACTGCACCGGTAGTTCCTTCGACTGGAAGGTGATGTGCCTTTTCAGCAGAACAACGCACGTCCACACACGACTGCTGCGATGCAATGCATTCTTCGCAGTGAAAAACAACTGTCCTGTCCAGCAAGATCACCATATCTCTCGCCAGTTCAACACGTATGGCACATGATAAAGTGAGAACCTTTTCCGTTTCAGGACCTGTCAGAATTAAGAATTATTGCTGAATTGTAACAGAAGACACTCGTCAATAGAAAGACGACCTTGAGGGTGATACCGTTGCATTTTTTATTCTGGCAGTGGATATATACATTCTCCGTGGTAGCAAAATTTTTATACATTATGTCCAGATATATGTTTTTATTTCCTTTTATACATTAATAATAAAGACTAGTAGCATTGGAATAAAATTAATATATAGCTAAAAAAAGAGTTTATATGTAGCATATTTTCCATGGTAATATGTTACAGTTCTCACGCAAAACAGTATTAGAGAGAGACAGATTATTTTGATACAGTTGTCATTTGTTGCAATGTCTTGTTTGACAACTGAGACTTTTTTTTACACAGGAAAGGAATAAAAGATACCACTAATAATACAGCCTGGGACGACCAGCCGCAATTAAAAAAATTATACACAGAGTGAATTTTATAGGGGGATTCAACTAATACTTGAACCGTAAACATTGCAGAAATCGAGAGTGCTTTTGATGTGCGATTTTCACAGAATGGAGTGGTAATCAAGTGCTGGTACTGTTAGCCAGTAACCAGATTGTAATAATGCACACATCAAAAAAGGTTTTGCATCACCTCGGTTCCGTGAGTTCCGGAGCCTGTACAGAAAATTGGAATAGAGATCAACATAAACATCATTTCCGCCCTTTTTATTGCTCATGAAAACCACACACTGCGTGTTGTACTACCATACAGCGAGACCTTCAGAGGTGGTGGCTCAGATTGCTGTACCCACCGGTACCTCTAATACCCAGTAGCGCGTCCTTTCGCATTGATGCTTGCCTGTATTCGTCATGGCACAGTATCAAGAAGTTCATCAATGCACTGTTGGTCCAAATTGTTCCAGTCCTCAACAGCGATTCGGCGTAGATACCTTACAGTGGTTGGTGGGTCACGCCGTCCGTAAACAGCCCCTTTCAATTTATCCCAGGCATGTTCGATAGGGTTCATGTCTAGAGAACATGCTGGCCGCTCTAGTCGAGCGATGTCGTTATCGTGAAGGAAGTCATTCACAAGATATGTACGATAGGGGCGCGAATTGTCGTCCATGAAGACGAATGCCTCGCCAATATGCTGCCGATATGGTTGCACTATCGGTCGGAGGATGGCATTCACGTATCGTACAACCGTTACGGCGCCTTCCATGACCACTAGCGGCGTACGTCGGCTCCACTTAATGCCACCCCAAACCAAAACAGCAGGGAACATTCACCTTGCTGCACTTGCTGGACAGTGTGTCTATGGCGGTGAGCCTGACCGAGTTGCCTCCAAACACGTCTCCGAAGATTGTCTGGTTGAAGGCATATGCGACACTCATCGGCGAAGAGAACGTGAGCGGTCCATTCGGCATGTTGTTGGGCCCATCTGTACCGTGCCGCATGGTGTCGTGGTTGCAAAGATGGATCTCGCCATGGACGTCGGGAGTGAAGTTGCGCATCATTCAGTCTATTGCGCACAGGTTGAGTCGTAACACGACGTCCTGTGGCTTCACGAAAAGCATTATTCAACAAGATGGCGTTGTTGTCAGGGCTCCTCCGAGCCATAATCAATAGGTATCGGTCATCCACTGCAGTAGTAGCCCTTGGGCGGCCTGAGCGACGCATGTCACTGACAGTTCCTGTCTCTCTGTATCTCCTCCATGTCCGAACAACATCACTTTGGTTCTCTCCGAGACGCCTGGACACGTTCCTTGTTGAGAGCCCTTCCTGGCACAAAGTAACAATGCGGACGCGATCGAACCACGGTATTGATCGTCTAGGTAGGCATGGTTGAACTACAGACAACAAGAGCCGTATACCTCCTTCCTGGTGGAATGAATGGAACTGTTCGGCTGTCGGACCCCTTCCGTCTAATAAGCGTTGCTCATGCATGGTTGTTTACATCTTTGGACTGATTTAGCGACATCGCTGAACAGTCAGAGGGACTTTGTCTGTGATACAGTATTCACAGTCATCGTCTATCTTCAGGGTTTCTGAGAACCGGGTTGATGCAAAACTTTTTTCGATGTATATACCTATAAAGTCTGTTTTTGCGCAAACATACACTATTTAAATGGAACAATGCCTACTTACATTAGCAAACTAAATGTATGGTACATTAGAATGTCAGCAGTGTTTGTTGTAGGGGTCTAGTGCGAGTCGTTTGTGAGATATCGTATTGTGAAAAGTTTCCATACCGACACTTGTCTGTACCACTCAACTCGCGTAGTTGCTAGGTACGGTGTTGTTATGTTTGCTTACGGTGTGCTTGTGTGTTCCTTGAGTGTACTGCGACTTCCTACTCAGTTAGTGTGTGAGCGTCCAAGCAGTATGTCGTTAGTGGACGATGGGCTGTACCAATGCAAAAAAAAGCCGACATGCTCATGGTGTACGGAGAGTATAAGAAGAATGCATTTAGTTCATCTGTGGTGTATGCAGCAGAATATCCAGAATATCTCAATATATGTCAACGATCTCTGCAGTTATTTATCGGCCTCTTCAACCAGTTACATTAAAGTGATACTGTAATATCTAGGCAACGTAACAGAAGGAAACATATAACGACAGTAGAGAGAGAAATTAATTATCTTGCTGCTGTTGCAGTTGATCCGCGCGTTACTTCCTGTGTAATTACACAAGGAAGCAGCATGAGTCAGGCAAGGGTCCTACGCATTCTCCATCGACATTGGTTCCACCGTATCACTTCTCTCTCCATCAAGAGCTGCATGAAAAGGATTACGATAATCGTATTAACTTCTGTACATGGGCATTAAGACAGTATACTCCAGATGTATCATGTGTCATATTTAGTGATGAAGCCACAGTTAACAATCAAGGAGGTAAACCGCCGAAACATGCATTTCTGGTGTGTTGGCAGTCTCCTTTGGCTTCAGCGTATGCGCCCAAGGAGTTTAAAAGTCTGGTGTGAGATACTGAAACATCGGCTCACATGCCTGTGTTTCGTAGATGGAACACTGAGCATGCACAAATATCACAGCCTCCTAACAGACCATCTTGCATGGACGCTAGAAGACGTTCCTCTGCAGATTAGGAGGAACCTTGGTACCAACATAATGGTTGTCCAACCCATAGTTCACGAAGTAAAGCAGCGTCTTCACGAATTGTTTCCTAATAATTTCAAAAAATGCGTGTGAAATCTTACGGGACTTAACTGCTAAGGTCATCACTCCCTAAGCGTACACACTACTTAACCTAAATTATCCTAAGGACAAACACACATACCCATGCCCGAGGGAGGACTCGAACCTCCGCCGGCAGCAGCCGCACAGTCCATGACTGCAGCGCATTAGACCGCTCGGCTAATCCCACGCGGCGCAAATAATTTAATTGGCCCCAGACGACCTGTAACTTGGCTGGCTCATTCCCCAGATTTTATGCCTATAGACTTTTTTCTGCGGAGAAAGCTGAAAGACGCTGTCTGCAAGGACATACCATCTACATCCAACAGTACACAATGACATATTACAGCAGCTGGCTTGGGGATGTCTCCTGAAATGCTAGCACGTGTGCAGCAGTCGTTCCGTACCAGACTGAAGCACATATTGCCGCATCCAGTTGTCATTTTGAACACAACCTGTGATGGTCAGTTGTCTTGTTACTGGTCAGGATCAACTGAACTAGAGTATGCACTTATGTTGTTCTTTATTGCGTGCTATCTCAAGTATTGTACAAGTGTCGGTGTGGGAACTCTTCATAATACTATTTCTCGTCAATGACTTGTACTAGAATCCAGCAACAAACACCACTGACGTTCTAATTTACTTTACTTTTAGTCTGTTAATAGGAATTGTTCTATTTACGAAAGTGTATGTTTGCAAAAAATACACTTTCTAAGTATTTTTACAATCAGTTTACTTGCTAACAATACGAGGCCCTGACTACAATCCATTCTGTGAAAACCGCACGTCAATAGCACTTTCAATTCCGCAATATTTATGGTGCAAGTCTTAGATGATTTGCCCTGTATGTGCAAACACAAACATACAGTGTGCAATCAACTCATACACACATATGCCCACGCATGCACACATACAAAGTGTACAGTCAACTTGGATACATATCCTATATATACAAGCACTCATGGCATGCAATCAGCCCACATGCACACACACACACACACACACACACACACACACACACACACATTCACGCGCGCGCGCGCGTCTTCTCTCAGCCATGGTTGCTAATTTATTTACGTAAAATTTTGAAGAGAAAGTAGTCAACTTTGCAGTTTTACAATTGACAGTGTTCTGAAGATATGTCAATGGCACGCCCATAGTTCGGCCCTCACGGCGAAGACAAATTGATCAAGTTTCTTAGGTATCCAAACTCCATTCATGAAAATATCAAATTTACACTGGAACTCGAAATGAATAGCCATTTCTGGATGTATTAGCTAGACATAATGAAGATGAGTTTTAGGATATAGAATTTACGGTAAGCCCAGTCATACCGGTTTATACTTCAAGTGTGTAACCCCCACCATTCTTCACGAACTATGAGTGTACTTACAAATTTAGTACATAGAGCTCATGTAGTATCCGACGCTGACAGCTTACGGAGCGAACCAATATCCCATAAGAAAGAACATACAAAACATCGAATTAATTGAGTTCTGCAGGAGCATACGCCAGACCAACCAAAAGAAGAGCAAGAAGAAAGAGATGTAAAATCTACGGCCTTTCTGCCGCATTTGGGAAATAACTCTTCAAAAATTGCAAGAATGATGTAGGAGCATAAAGTGGATTTGATCTTTCTTCTACCGTCAGAAACGGCAGCTCTTCTGGGGACTGTGAAGAATGATCTGCTTTAATAAAGGTGGGTATATACGAAATTCCATATGATTATAGTAAAAGGTACATAAGACAAACAATAAACACTGTAAAAGGAAGTTGCACTGAACACTAGCGATACGCCCATCTTTTGCAGCCTAACAAATCAGCAGTGGTTGAACATTGTATTTGCAGTGGCCTCCCGTGGATCACGGTAAAGTTAGGATACTGACCACAGCCTCATCCTGCTGGGATTCAGTGGTTAAGGAAGCTGTGCAGATTCAATTAGGTGACAAGCTGCTCAAGCGAGACGACGGTTTCGCGTTCGAAAAATCATGGAAACCCTCATTTCACATCTGAGCTCTCAAATTAAATATTCTAAGTCTTACGCAATCCACAATTAACAACAACATGCTTCGTAAGCACTCTGGATTCATTGGTTCTGCACTTGCTTTTTTTTTGCTCTTAGACGCTTCAAGTTTAGTCTATGACTGACGCTCTTGTTACCAACAATGTTATCTCCGACACATGTGCATTCACTCCACAGTGTGTGAAGTGATTTAAAAATTTGTAAGCGACTGACCTTGATAATGGCTGAAAGGTTCTCAGCCGAAATATAGGAACATGAATTAAAAATATCGCGGATATACGCACGAAGAATGATGGAAGACACACATATTTACACTAAGACAAATTATTCATGCTAATCAGTATACACAACTGCAGTTTCACTATTTACACATAAATATAACCGTTCTTCCTCAGTGTCGCCTCAGTGAATTGTTTGAGTACAGTAGGGTCTCGATCCCGTCCTCAGAAACGAACCTTTTGTCATCGTGGTACGACAGAACGATTTTCAATTGAGATACAATGTGTTTGCTACACGGCATCGCGATTGAATGTTTACTTGGTGCACCAAGTGCGGAGGAGGAGATGGAGCACTGCCAACAACAATGAGCAGGTACTCCTTATAATCGTCCATTGTGATAGCCATTGAGTCTGCACGACGCACACTCTTCACTGGCCCCTATGGGTGAAACCTATGTCTGTACAGCATGCATACCTGTTGATATAAGATTCACAAACTCCATAATTGCGACCCTTTACACTCATCTTTCCTTATTGTTTTGAGATCTTGTGCCACAAAGATTATCGGCTGCATATCCAGACTTGTCGAATTTGTCGCGGTAGCACTTTGTTACTTCATATAGGGTGCAGCCTTCCAGCCAATAGATCAAACTGTCTGTATTCATGTAAAGTAACTTCGAATGAGACAAATGGGGTTTCGCAAACTCATAGTGAAAGTAGTACATGTGGAGTTTGCATAGGTCCACTATACATAAACAAGTTTCGTGACATAAACAAGTTTCGTGACCTCCATCGAAACATTAGGCATTTGCAGAGTGACAAATTCTTCGTTGAAGATGGCGTCCCATTCAAAATTTGGCGGGGCGATATGATCCATTGCACCACAACGCCTCTCCCAGCGAGGAACTATGTAAATTTCGTGGTGGTTTCTCAAATCCTCCGTTATCTTGACCAATCTTCATTTTTCACAACTTTAAAAAAATCTTTTTCGGTCACGTTTCATGGAAGCCCTCGTCTGAATGTTAACATCAAGATAGTCCTTCAGCTTGCAGGGGATAGTGCAGGCGGTTCTAATCAGTTTCAGCGCCAACTTGATGCATTACTAGACGTTCCTATAGTGAATTACGTATCTCCCATTTCCCCAGCAACGTCATCAATCAGTTGACCGAATCACTACATGGAACTTGCCGCTCCAAACATAGTGGCAAATCGCTGTTCTCGTCATTCAGACTTCTATGAGATGCCAGTTCTGATTCCCCCACCCCCCACCCCCCCACCCCGAATTCGCATCAAAATCTGACGATTTCTTTATCGAGCAACCAACAAAACCCTCCAATCGGCACAGATTGTGGCATGGCATACCTGTATAAGTTGTTTACGCCCAGGTACAGAATGTAAGTCAAATCGTCGAATGCTTTGTACTCCTCCTCAGTCATTTGCGAATTATATGCCTTGTCGTGCATATGGATACATTGGTGAAGTCTCCCACAAATCCGTCGTTGAAGAAAGAGCAACGTACCGACGTCCGTCAATAGTATCATTTTTGCATGGTGCTCCCCGAAAGCCCTGGCGCCTTGTAATAGAAATCAGTGTCCAGTGTGCAGAGTATGGGCATGCGCTAAATGTTTGGCAGGAATTGAACATCCCTGATTTAAGGGAGTATGCAAGGCTTTACATGGACGCAGATGTACTCTTGCTTGCAGTATCTTCGAAAAATTCCGGAATTAAGGCATGATCACAGCAGTGTCCAGTATGCAGAGTATGGGCATGCGCTAAATGTTTGGCAGGAATTGAACATCCCTGATTTAAGGGAGTATGCAAGGCTTTACATGGACGCAGATGTACTCTTGCTTGCAGTATCTTCGAAAAATTCCGGAATTAAGGCATGATCACAGCAGTTCCATTTTGGAACAAACGTGTATATGCCGTGATGTTGGTATTTCAAGTTGCACGCATGTGCGCTGCGGCGCAAAATTCCCCCTTAGATAACATTGGTCTCTACGTGGAGTTTCCATTTTTCTCTCTTGTGGGAGTCCATAAATAGGACAGTCAACTGCTGTGATCATGCCTTAATTCCGCAATTTTTCGAAGATACTGCAAGCAAGAGTACATCTGCGTCCATGTAAAGCCTTGCATACTCCCTTAAATTAGGGATGTTCAATTCCTGCCAAACATTTAGCGCATGCCCATACTCTGCATATGTCACGGCATTGCCCGTAAGATCACTGGCGAAAGCAGGTGTCAGGCAGTGTGGTTTCGTTGAGTCTCTCTATCAAATGCAGATATCCATGTGTGAACACCCCCTTCTTCCTCATGAGCTGACTCTTTGCATCATCGGGATGTACAGCTCTAGTGAGGTGCGTGCCCTTCTGATGAGTTGCGTCAACAAGTTTCTGAAGCAGCGTGTGCGTAAATCGAAGTGAATCCAGAAACAGCAGCGTAATTTTCAGCATTATTCGCTTGGAGAACGAAATGTGTTTTTCCGTGCTCTCAGGTAGCACACTAGCCTAAATCAGACAAGTGGTAAACAAGGAAGTGAGCATCATATCTGCTCAAATTTTGGAACAAACGTGTATATGCCGTGATAGTTGGTATTTCAAGTTGCATGCATGTGCGCTGCGGCGCAAAATTCCCCCTTAGATAACATTGGTCTCTACGTGGAGTTTCCATTTTTCTCTCTTGTGGGAGTCCGTAAATAGGACAGTCAACTGCTTTCTTCTGTAACTCGTCATTTTCTGCGATTCGGCCACAGGAATTTTGGTATGATTAAACCACAGCTCGTTCACACTCAGAGAGCAACAACATGGCAGGAGTATCCTTGCCATATGAATGGAAATAATTGAGATTTGAGTCATATGACGTAACTTCATATTTCGCCACGTATGGTATGTGCCACAGTGTGAAGGTGCATTGGCAGCCAGTCGTATCACCCTCGCAACACGTCACTGAAGCTATGAGGCACGCAAAGTCTATATATACTACAAAGGGGCAATCCTCCTGGTAGTAGCTGCTCTTAAACATTAAGAAACTGTTTGCCTCATTCGTCATTTCCACATTTTCTGGTTCCTGGCTAGGCTAATCTATCAGAAACTTTCCTAAATGCTCACTCAAAGTTAAAGAGTTGAGAGGTGTAAGGCAATAATGCCGTGTACCATGTTTTGAGAATAGGGAGGATAGTAGGTGGGATATACGAGGTGTGGCTAGAAAAAAACCGGACTAGTACTGGTGAAACAATAAAACGAATGCAATAAGGCTGAAAGACGCGTGGCCTGACACGTGACTCTCGCTCCGCCTACTGCTCGAGTTTCATCTGCCTCCTGCACTCAGTCTGCCCGTGGCGTCTGTTTTATGTAGTTGACGTTTTGTCTGTGCGTCGGAAAATGTTGAGTGTACAGAAATAACAGCGTGTTAACATCAAATTTTGTTTCAAACTAGGAAAATCTGCAAGTGAAACGTTTGTAATGTTACAACAAGTGTACGGCGATGATTATTTATCGCGAACACAAGTGTTTGAGTGGTTTAAACGATTTAAAGATGGCCGCGAAGACACCAGTGATGACACTCGCACTGGCAGACCATTGTCAGCAAAAACTGATGCAAACATTGAAAAAATCGGTAAACTTGTTCGACAAGATCGCCGTTTAACAATCAGAGCAGTGTCTGAGTTAACAGGAGTTGACAAGGAAAGTGTTAGGCAGATTCTTCATGAAAGTTTCAACATGAACAAAGTGTGTTCAAAAATGGTTCCAAAGTGTCTCACAATGAACAGAAGGAACGCCGAAGAATGATTTGTTCTGACATCCTGGAAAACATTGAAAGTGATCCCACCTTCTTACAAAATGTTATTACTTGCGATGAATCGTGGTTTTTTACTTACGATCCCGAAACTAAACGCCAATCGATGCATTGGAAAACTCCTGGTTCTCCACGACAAAAAAAGCACGAATGTCAAAATCGAAATAAAGGCAATGATGATTGTTTCTTTTTTTTTTGACATCAAAGGGATTGTGCACATTGATTGGGTACCAGAGGGACAAACAGTGAATCATCATTACTACATTAGCGTCCTGGCTACCCTACGTGAGCGAGTGCGGAGAAAACGGAATGATTTGTGGAGAAAAAAGTCATGGATCCTTCACCAAGACAATGCCCCAGCTCACAGTGCGTTGTCAGTGAAGACGTTTTTGGCAAAACACAACATTCCCATCTTAGATCATCCACCCTACTCACCTGATTTGGCCCCCTGTGACTTTTTTCTTTTCCCTAAAGTCAAGTCAGCTTTGAAAGGAACTAGATTTGAGACTGTTGAAGCAGTAAAAGAAAAAGCGACGGAAGTAATGTATGGAATTACCGAACATGATCTGCAGCATTGCTATGAACAGTGGAAAATTCGTATGGAGCGGTGTAGAGACCGAGGAGGAGAGTACATTGAAGGAGATAACATGAAATTGTAAATAATTGTAAATAAATGTTTTTTCCAGCATCAGTCCGGTTTTCTTCTAGCCGCACCTCGTATTTTCTATCCATATATAATGCCATTTTTCCCACTCACAGACTCTATGTGTTTGGGGTTAGTTTTGAGAAGTAGAGAGATCCGAAATCTTTTTTGCATCTGTTTTCTGCACGTCATACAAATCTTCTCGCTGGTTTTCTTCTTCCATCAGCCTGTAAACTTGGATTGCTATACCTGTATTCTCCCTCTCACATTTGAATACGTTCTGAAGTTTAATGCGGAAATCAACACCATTAATATTACAAAGACTACAAACATTAAAGGTGTGGCACCTAATCGGACCCTCTGCATATTTCGTGTACTTTCTTTCGCAAGTCAGAATTGACCATGCAAAGCAAAATTCGTCGTCTTTAATTTTGACATTTATACAGCCACATTTTTTTTTACCGCATCTTCTTGGAGCGGGGTATAGCTGGAACCCCCCACCATCTTTTTACCGAGCCACCGATCCAAATATAAACTACTGACCAACTGACCATTGAAATTGCTACACCACGAAGATGACGTGCTACAGACGCGATATTTAACCGACAGGAAGAAGATGCTGTGATATACAAATGATTAGCTTTTCAGAACATTCACACAAGGTTGGCGCCGGTGTCGACACCTACAGCGTGCTGACGGAGGAAAGTTTCCAACCGATTTCTCATACACAAACAGCAGTTGACCGGCGTTGCCTGGTGAAACGTTGTTGTCATGCCTCATGTAAGGAGGAGAAATGCGTACCATCACGTTTCCGACTTTGATAAAGGTCGGATTGTAGCCTATCGCGATTGCGGTTTATCGTATCGGAACATTGCTGCTCGCGTTGGTCGAGATCCAATGACTGTTAGCAGAATATGGAATCGGTGGGTTGAGAAGGGTGATACGGAACGCCGTGCTGGATCCCAACGGCCTCGTATCACTAGCAGTCGAGATGACAGGCATCTTATCCGCATAGCTGTAACGGATCGTACAGCCACGTCTCGATCCCTGAGTCAACAGATTGGGACGTTTGCAAGACAACAACCATCTGCACGAACAGTTCGACGACGTTTGCAGCAGCATGGACTATCAGCTCGGATACCATGGCTGAGGTTATCCTTGACGCTGCATCACAGACAGGAGCGCCTGCGATGGTGTACTCAACAACGAACCTGGGTGCACGAATGGCAAAACGTCATTTTTTCGGATGAATCCAGGTTCTGTTTACAGCATCATGATGGTCGCATCCGTGTTTGGCGACATCGCGGTGAACGCACATTGGAAGCGTGTATTCGTCACCGCCATACTGGCGTATCACCCGGCGTGATGGTATGGGGTGCCATTGGTTACACGTCTCAGTCACCCCTTGTTCGCACTGACGGCACTTTCAAAAGTGGACGTTACATTTCAGATGTGTTACGACCTGTGGTTCTACCCTTCATTCAATCCCTGCGAAACCCTACATTTCAGAAGGATAATGCACGAGCGCATGTTGCAGGTCCTGTACGGGCCTTTCTGGATACAGAAAATGTTCGACTGCTGCCCTGGCCAGCACATTCTCCAGATCTCTCATCAATTGAAAACATCTGGTCAATGGTGGCCGAGCAACTGGCTCGTTACAATACGCCAGTCACTACTCTTGATGGACTGTGGTACCGTGTTGAAACTGCATGGGCAGCTGTACCTGTACACGCCATCCAAGCTCTGTTTGACTCAATGCCCAGGCGTATCAAGGCCGTTATTGCGGCCAGAGGTGGTTGTTCTGGGTACTGATTTCTCAGTATCTATGCACCCAAATTGAGTGAAAATGTAATCACACGTCAGTTCTATTGTCCAATGAATACCCGTTTGGCATCTGCATTTCTTCTTGATGTAGCAATTTAAATGGCCAGTACTGTATGTGATTAGTACGTCGAGCTGGAGTACACGGCTGAACGCCGTACTGGACCCTCTCCCGCAGTGCGAAAAATTGGCCCAGTATGATTTTTTTTTAAATCATCAGTCTTCTGACTACTTTGATGCAGCCCGCCACGAATTCCTCTCCTGTGCCAACCTCTTCATTTCAGAGTAGCACTTACAACAGTCATCCTCTACAGTTTTTGCCTTCTACAGTGCCCTCTAGTACCATGGAAGCCATTCCCTCATGTCTTAAAAGATGTCCCACCATCCTGTCCCTTCCCCTCGTCAGTGTTTTCCATACATTGCTTTCCTCTCCGATTTTGTGCAGAGCCTCCCTATTCCTTACATTATCAGTCCACATAATTTCCAACATTCGTCTGTAGCGACACATCTCAAATCCTTCGATCCTCTTCCTTTCCAGTTTTCTCACAGTCCATATGTCACCACCATATAATGCTGTATTCCAAACGTATATTCTCAGAAATTTCTTCCTCAAACCTATGTTTGATACTAGCAGACTTCTCTTGGCCAGTAATGCCCTTACTGTTAGTGCTAATCCATTTTGACGCCCTCCTTGCTCCGTCCTTCACTCGTTATTTTGCTGCCTGGGTAGTATAATTCCTGCTGTACTCCAAACGTACATTCTCAAAAATTTCTTCGGAAAGTTAAGACCGATATTTGATACTAGTAGACTTCTCTTGGCCAGGGGCCAGGAATGCCCTTTCTGTTAGTGTTAATCCGCTTTTGATGCCCTCATTGCTCCGTCCGTCATTGGTTATTTTGCTGCCTGGGTAGCCAAAATCCTTAACTTCATCTACTTCGTGACGATCAAGTTAAGTTTCTCGCAGTTTTCATTTCTGCTACTTCTGATTACTTTCGTCATTCTACGATTTGCTCTCAGTCCATATTCTGTACGCATTAGACTATTCATTCCATTTAGCAGATCATGTAATTCTTCTTCAGGTTCACTCACGATGACAGAGTAATCAGTGAATCGTATCATTGATATCCTTTCACCTTGAATTTTAATTCCACTCCTGAACCTTTCTTTTATTTCCATAATTGCTTCTTCGATGTACAGATTGAATACTAGGGGCTAAAGATTACATCCCTGTCTTACACACTTTTTAATCCTAGCACTTCGTTCTTGGTCGTCCACTTTTATTATTCACTCTTGGCTCATGTACAAATTGAATATTACCCATTTCCCCCTATAGCTTACCCCTATTTTTCTCAGAATTTCGAACATGCACACTTTACATTGTCGAACGCTTTTCCCAGGTCGACAAATCCTATGAACGTGTCTTGATTTTTCTTTTTTCTTGCTTCCATTATCAAGTGCAG
Organism: Schistocerca nitens; assembly: GCF_023898315.1. Lineage (NCBI taxonomy): Eukaryota > Metazoa > Arthropoda > Insecta > Orthoptera > Acrididae > Schistocerca > Schistocerca nitens. Next base: position 192,022,784 of record NC_064620.1, on the reverse strand, counting down.
CGTCAGAGTTGCCTCTCCGTTGCCTTTGCTTTTCCTATAGCCAAACTGATCGTCATCTAATGCATCCTCAATTTTCTATTCCATTCTTTTTAATGTTATTCTTGTCAGCAACTAGGATGCATGAGCTGTTAAGCTGACTGTGCGATAATTCTCCCACTTGTCAGTTCTTGCAGTCTTTGGATTTGTGCGAATGATATTTTTCCGAAAGTAAGATGGTATGTTGCCAGACATACACCAATGTGAGTAATCGTTTCGTTGCCACTTCCCCCAATGGTTTTAGAAATTCTGATGCAATGTTATCTATGCCTTATTCGATCTTAAGTCCTCCAAAGCTCTCCTAAATTCTGATTCTAATACTGGATTCCCTATCTCTTCTAAATCCCTCCCGTTTCTTGCCACTTATAGAGGCCTTCAATATACCCTTTCTACCTATCCTCTCTCTCTTCTGCATCTAACAATGGAATTCCCATTGCACTCCTAATGTTCCCACCCTTGCTTTTAATTTCACTGAAGGTTGTTTCCACTTTCGCAGCCCTTCCTACAATCATTTCTTTTTCGAATTCGTCACATTTCTCATGCAGCCATATAGTCGTAAGCACACCGTCTTGAGTCCATAAGTAGCCCATGGGGACCATCCGACTGCCGTGTCATCCTCAGCTGAGGATGCACATAGGAGGGGAGTGTGGTCAGCACACCACTCTCCCAGTCGTTATGATGGTTTTCTTTGGCCGGAGCCGCTACTATTCTATCGAGTAGCTCCTCAATTGGCAACACGAGGCTGAGTGCACCCCGAAAAATGGCAACAGCGCATAGCAGCCTGGATGGTCACCGCTCAAAGTGCCGGCCACGCCCGACAGCGTTTAACTTCGGTGATCTGACGGGAACCGCTGTAGCCACTGCAGCAAGGCCGTTGCCTCATTTAGTCTTAACTTCCCAGCATTTCCTATTTATTTCATTCCTCAGCGACTTATATTTCTGTGTTTCTGAATTTTCCTGAACATTTTTGTACTTCCTTCTTTCACCAATCAGCTGAAGTATTTCTTTTGTTACCCATGGTTTCTTCGCAGTTACCTTCTTTGTACCTATGTTTTTCTTTCCAACTTTTGTGATTGCCCTTTCTAGAGACGTCCATTCCTTTTCAACTGTACTGCCTATTGAGCTGTGTACTGCTGTGTCTATAGCCTTAGAGAACTTCAAGAATATCTCGTCATTCCTTAGTACTTCCGTATCCCACTCCTTTGAAAGTTGATTCTTCCTGACTTATCTCTTAACCTTCAGCCTACTCTTCATCACTACTAAATTGTGATCTGAGTCTATATCTCTTCCTGCGTATGCGTTACAATCCAGTATCTGATTTCGGAATCTCCGTCTGGCCATGATATAATCTAACTGAAATATTCCCTTATCCCCAGGACTTTCCCAAGTATACCTCCTCCTCTTGTGATTCTTGAACAGAGTATTCGCTACTAAAAGCTGAAATGTTCTATGGGACTCAAATTAGTCTTTCTCCTCTCTCATTCCTCGTCCCAACCCCATGTTGTCCTGTAACCTTTTCTTCTTCCCCTACAACTGCGTTCCGGTCCCCCATGACTATTAGATTTTCATCTCCTTTTACGTAAGTATTGTGTTAGCCTTTCAAATGTTCAAAGGTGTATGAATTCCAAAGGGGCCAAACTGCTTAGGTCATCGGTCTCTAGGTTTACACGCTACTTAACTAACTTGTGCTAAGAACAATACACACACCCATGCCCGAGGGAGGACTCAAACCTCCGACGGGAGGGGCCGCGCAGTCCGTGACATGACGCCTCAAACCGCGCGGCCACTCCACGCGGCTATCCTTTCAATATACTCTCTATATCTTCATCTTCAGCTTGCGAAGTCGGCATGTATATATCGACTATCGTTGTCGGTGTTGATTTGCTGTCGATTCTGATAAGAACAACCCTACCACTGAACTGTTCACAGTAACCGGCTCTCCACCCTATATTCCTATTCATAATGAATCCTACTCCTGTTATACCATATTCTGCTGATTTTGATATTACCCTATACTCATCTGACTATAAATTCTTGTCCTTTTTCCATTTCACTTCACTGATCCCTACTTTACCTACTCGTAGATTGCCCCTTTGCATTTCCCCATTATGATACCGAGGTAAAATTTCGGAGTTACTATGCAACTGAGATGCCCCACAACATCAAACCATTTTCCCTCCAAATATAGACGATGCTGTTCTCTTCAGCACCATTACCATCTTCTGTTGGTGGCTAAGTCAGTGCGCAGCATGAAACTGCACTTCACTTTTTGGTGGGATACTGTGAATCTTAGACGATTTTGAGGACCTCCCCTTGCATAATGGGTAGACACACATTTAGGAAAGTGGTACTGTATCTGTATCATTAAGTATCAGCTTTACTCTCCTGTATGGTTTTTGTTATTTTACACTTGTTCATAAAGGTAAGGAAGGCTACGTTACATTGCCAATTAGAAAAGAAAACTCGTAATCGCAAAAGTGGCAGGAAGGTATCAGCTCTGTTAGTCTTTTCTTGATGCATAAAATGATTTTTACTCGGATGAGTTTACTTTCATTCTCATGCAAGAATTAGCTTCAAGCCAAGCAGTTGTCATCGGACAGCAGCGACCTTGGTGACGAGAAACCGTGTTCTTAACTCTTAGTGCAAAGTGTTAGTTTTGCGTAATAGTAATAATCACAATCATATGTAGTGTGAAGCATAGGCTGCAGGTTTGTCTCACAAGAGTTGAAATGGGAAAACTATAACATGCTTATGACATGCAGTCGTCGTGTCACCGAACTATTTCCAACTGACGTACAGGCCAATAATTATAAAAAACAAACCTCATTAGTACAGAAACTAAAGTTTGCATACTATGCTACCAAAATAAATGGGAAATAATTCAAACAGCATTATTATTTAACACGGAATGCAAGTTACAATTATGAACGAAACTTACATCACTGACACTCGAAGAAGAAGAAGGAAGGAATATCGGTTCAATTAGCATAACAAAAAAAGAATCGAAAATATCTTTCACACGCCGGCCGCGGTGGTCTCGCGGTTCTAGGCGCGCAGTCCGGAACCGTGCGACTGCTACGGTCGCAGGTTCGAATCCTGCCTCGGGCATGGATGTGTGTGATGTCCTTAGGTTAGTTAGGTTTAAGTAGTTCTAAGTTCTAGGGGACTGATGACCACAGCAGTTGAGTCCCATAGTGCTCAGAGCCATATCTTTCACAGGTAATTCATGTACAAAGATGAATTATTATGTCTAATATCGAAATGCAAATTCAGGCAGGATGCATATTTGAAATAGAATGTGTTGTTACAGTACACAGCCACACTATTGTCAATACGGGCATACAAGATCATATCCTCAAATGCGCATGCAGCTCCAAAGTAATTACAATCTGGCATGCGATTAACCTGGTGGTCGTTAGTAGGATGTGTGAGAGAACTATTGCTATGAGTAGGATTACTGTAACTTGGTCCTGAAGAGCCCTTGGTGGGGTGATGCCCAATGCCGCGGTCATCGCTATAATCCAGGATGTGGTGATTGCGATGGCACAGGTGTTACTGTAACCCCAAAGTCCCCATCCGGACAGCTCAAACACTCGAGTGGAAAAAATTACGTAAAGCATAATCAAGAGGTTTGAATTTCAGTACTACACTAACTGTAGCCCTCAGCTCGTCATCGATATCCGTGTCATTCATTTCAGTGTGGTTATCCAGAATCTCGAGAAACAAAACAGCACTTGATAAGCATTGTACGCTAACATAGATTATTAACGCTTTTCTATGTTAATTACAACTTATGCATTACTCAATTGTGAACTGTAGTTATCCTGCATTTCAGTCTCTCGATGTTCTCATACAAATCACCTAGAAGCAAAAAACGTTTGACAAGTTTAAGCGCAAATTATTGTTATTGTAGAATGCCTTCTAGCGTGAGTTGATCCTTATGTATTCGTTCATCGACGGCTTGGGGCACCCACATGAACTTTGGCTCGTAAATGGCGTTGGTACAGTGTCAACCTTACCTTAAAGTGCTACATAAAATCGAGTAGAATGTCTGCAACCATGACTTATACTTAAAATGATGTATGTCACTCCTGAATACGTCGTTAAAAATGAACTGGCCACTTGATTAAAAATTTTACTATATTGACATGTCTCAGGTACAGCCGCTTCAGAACGTCGGCCAAACAAAGGTACAAAGCCGTAAATATAATTGTAATTCATGAAAGTCTTCCAGAGTAAAGATACGGAAGGTTTTATAAAAAATGGTAAAAAAAATAAAAGCATACAAAATAGAAAAGCCTTTATACAAAGTATGGAGTCACATGTGTCTGTTCTCACCATCAGTGGTCAATTGATGGAGAGTCGCCGTTACAAAACATGATCACCAGAAACTGCCATCAGGAAGTGGGGCTGGTTTGGTATAGTGACAGTGATATTAATTTCGTCTACAGAAATAAACACCTTGATAATGATACAGAAAATGCTACAACTAAACATAAAATAAATACAAAAATTCAAGGTCAGAAGGCAAGGAGTACAACAAGGAACAGGATGGGAGAAGAGGCGTGGTGACGAGGAGAGGGGGGGGGGGGGGGAGCGGGCAGTGCAGAGAAAGTCGTACATTGGACGGACAACAAACCATACACAATACAATGTTCTTACAAAGAACCATAAACGTACAGCAACAAAAACATCCGAGGTACTGAATAATAAACACCCAGGCGGCGTGGTAAATAAAGGAAGAAAACAGTGCTGACAAGAGGCTCTGCGCCGACTAAGTGTTTAAAACGTCAATGAAATTTCTAGTATTCTAGCAATCTGTAAGCAATGTATGCAATTGCAGATAACACTAAACATCGTTACATAGACGAAGGTAGGAAAAGTTCCGCGTTGTGGCCAAAGACGAGCCAATCGGGCACAACAGATCGCCGGGCCTACCAGTGGTGTCATTGGAAGGTAAACACACCATTCTCCCGGTCGTTGTCAGGTTCCTTGACCATGCAACAGTTACTACTCGATCAAGTAGCTCCCCAGCTGGCTTCATGAGGCTGAGTCTACCCCGTTCGATTTGTCCTACCAATGAAAACTCCCTGGCAGTACTCGGAATCGAACCCGTATCCTTCACATGGCAGTCAGTTGCACTGATAAGTCAGCGACGGAGGCATTACATAATACAGTAAAAATATCAAACAAAGATTTCACAGTAATTATAAATCTATATCAAAAACTAAACAGTAATGAGAAACAAAACGAAACAGAAAAGAGAAACACTATCATGCAAAACTTTATGCTAAGAACTATTAGAATATGAGGGTAAATGTATATGTTTCTAAAAATGAATCCTCGAATGCGTAGCCAAGCTTAGCAACCAAAAATCGCAGAAAAAAATTGTAACTAATCAAACATGACTATGAGACAAGGGTGCAATGATAAGTATCCCAACATAAATAGGACCAATGGGATTCACAAGGATCAGCTGGCATATGCGAACACGTATACAGTAACAACACAGCATACCATCAAGTATGAAACTTGCAAAGTCAAAATAAATTCAGGGGATTTAAAATCATAAACACATTTTGTTTAAAAAAAATGGAGCTAATCTGTTGGAGAAACGACAAGTATGAACGTCCGAGAAGTGTAGTAGCGTATAATAGTCAAACGAAACTATTCCATAAAAACTGCTACACACTTTTAGAGGTTTCCGTTTAACTCAAGATCTATTGTTGCAACAGTGCATATGGAGAGTAAGAAATGACTGAATTTACAAATAAATGGCGCAAGCGGTTCTGAGGTACCAGATTTCAACCCACGCTGAAACAGTCATATTAATTCGTTGTATATCCTCCACGGGCGGCAGTGCAGAGGCTGACTCTGGCATGCAGTCGATCGTACAGATGGAGAATACTGTCCTGGGATACGTTATGCCACGTCTCCTAGATCTGTTCACGTAGTTCTACAAGAGTTGTTGCCTGAGCAGTCACACGAGTCACTTCTCGTTCCATCATATCCCACACGTGCTGAATTTGAAACAAGTCCAGAGATTGTGCTGACCAGGAAAGTTGCTGCACGTGTTGCAGAGCACGTTAAGTTTCAGGGGTAGAGCGTGGGCGAGAATTATCTTGTTGGAACATCGCATCACCTTCATGTTGCAAGAACAGCAAAAGAAGGATCTAACAATTCGGCACGAACTGAGTCCTGGTTTGCGTCCTCTCTAGCAACACCAAAGAGGGGGGGTAGTGTGTATTGGACGAATGCATATCAGGTCTACGTCGTATGCGCAAACTACCATCACTTCCGTCCAGACATAATCTACTTTAATCGCTGAAGCTCATGGTGCACCTTTCCAAGTGATCCTCTGACGCCACCAGCCGAGCCTGCACGTCAATGTTGTGTCGGGAGTGGAAGATGGGCTAGAGGTGTCGAGTCTCCATAGTCCCACTGATGATAATCGGGTCACAACAGTTCGTGTTGACATGTCTGGGCTCACAAGCCCTCTTACCTTCGCTGTAGTAGCTGTACGACCCACCTCTGGTTCCCTTACAGTACGACGATCCCAACAGGTGTCTGTGCTGAGAGGACGTCCAGAACCTCATCTACAGGTGCGGGAATATTCACGTGATCACTGATACCAGAATCGTTGCACAGCTGACAAAACACGTCCAGCTTGCGTGGAAATTCTCCAAAAGGACCAGCCAGCGACTCGGAAGGTCACAATTCGACCCCTTCGAAACTCGCTCACTTGGCTGTAAGAAGCAATTGTGTGTCTCCCTGGCAGGGTTGCCTGCTTGCTTCACACGTTTGTGCCTTCTGAGTCTTCTGGCAGTGAGCATTCCCTATCAAAGGTTACACACAGATGACGCTCTGGTAGCTATGCCACTACGCTACCTTTTGGCGGACAACGTTTAAACCATTATCGGTACATCTACTATCCATCAGTTGGTATATCCGTCGTTGGATCAAAAAGACATCGTCTGTCTAGGTGTACTAATTTTTTTCCGGAAGTGATATATGACTAAACGTGCTTAAAATATGCCTAACCACGTTCGGCAGAGACCTGTAAAGTACAAGACAAATGAATAAAAACACCAACAGCTAAGAGCAGAGGCATTCCTAAATATAGGTAGTGAATTTAGTTGTCTATGCTACGAATGCAATAGCAGAAAAGGGACCGATACAAATCACGTGCTGTTGTATAACCAGATACATGGCCACACTATAATCTACAAGGAACGTGACAGCACTAAAATACAAACAAAAAATTGTTTACAGAGAATTGCATACAAAGAAAAAGCATTGATTACTATATTTTCTCTCTCTCTTATATGAACAAAATATATGTGGAAAGAGATTACATGTATATAAAAATCAAATCCTCACCACCTTAAAAAACAAAGTAGATTTGATTGAGCATACTGGGTACTGAAATCTATATTGCAACAGCCTCATGTTGTAAAATAGTTAAGCAGAGAAAAATCGGGCATATATAAACTAAAGCGATGAAAACTGTGTCAGATGTAACATAGCCCAGAAAAGCCCTCACATCATAAATAGATAAAAGAAAGTTTGGGAAGGGAGGGTGCCTCAACTTTGAATAAAGATATCGTAGAGCCTACTAAAATGAAGGGATGCGCAGGGAATAGCTGGTCCATGTGTGAATGAGCACCTATAACAACTACTCGTACTATCTATGAATAAATAAAGCATAGCATTCCCTCTGCAGTCACTGCACTACAGCCAACTACCTGTGCGATCTGTCGGTATGAAACTCCTATGTTCCTCAAGCCAGTTCTGCTCTTAGCTGTTAGATGCGTATTATTATAAAATATGGCTGAGAACTTCGGGCCTCGCGAATACCTGATTACGGCCACAGACGGCTCACAGGCTGCTGCTTGACGACCACGTGGCTGGGAAACTATCACGAAAACTCACATAAAGACTATACGTTACAAGGCAAAGGGTGCTCTTATGTGCACTAGACGAGCCTGTAGTAAAAACTAGACTCTAAACCCGAGGAGTATGTATTGGCTATATACCACTGTAATAAGATTCATGATAATTTATGGGGCTACAGTACGGTGAAATAAAGTAGAGCAGAAACTGGCTTCTAAGGAGCTTACGAATGTTCAGAGACCGGCCTGCCTAGCCATAACTGGTGAAATTAGCAATCCACCTACTCCTGCGATAGAGCTCATGCTGGACATGCCCCCAATACAAATCTGAGTTACGATGGAGACACACAGTTTAAAAAGTGGAAGGAACTGTAAACTTCAGGCTATCCAAAACCCACACCAACACTATCATTTTAAGAATCATTATTGGGGCAATCGGAGGTTTAAATCAAACATCTCTACGCCAACTTCTAGCATATTCTTCAATTAGACATTTAGGGTGAATGATTAGATCCCTAACGGTCAGAGAAAACATCTGAGAACTATACTTTATTATTTATTCACTACTAAGACTAATCATGGTTTTACTATTCAAGCAAATAAATCTATTCGTCATAAACCAGATTTGTTCAGCCAGAAATATAAAAACTGAAATTAAATTCATAATATTCTTATCTCCCCTATCTCTAGGTGGTTTACCGTCATTTCTTGGATTTCTACCAAAATGAATTGTAATACAATCATTAATAGAAAACAACATGACAACTATTATAACTATTATAGTAGAATTAACTACAATTACACTTTATTATTACATACGTATTAGATGCTCAGCCTTAATTATATCATATACAGGAAATTCATGATCTATAAAGATAAAGTCTCAAAAATTAATAATTATTCTTCCTATAACCGTAATAATTTCAACAATAGGATTGATTTCAACATCAACCTTAATCTCATTGTACTAAGGACTTAAGTTAATTAAACTAATAACCTTCAAAGTTATTATTAAAAGAATAATCTTTTAGGCCTTACTAAAAATTTACACCTCTAGAATCATAATTGAACATAAGACCTGAATATGGTAAGATAGAAAATATCTCATAAGTAGAGTTACAGTCTTCCACCTAAAATTCAGCCATCTTACCGCAAAAATGATTATTCTCAACATACCATAAGGACATTGGTACTTTATACTTTCTATTTGGAGCATGAGCAGGAATAGTAGGAACATCAATAAGAATAAGTTTTCGTGCTGAACTTGGTCAACCAGGATCTCTAATTGGAGATGACCAGATTTATAATGTTACTATTACAGCCCACGCATTTGTAATAATTTTCTTTATAGTAATACCTATTATAATTGATGGATTTGGTAATTGACTTGTACCATTAATAATGGCCGAAAAACTGCTGCCTGACTACACAATAACTTCCAGCTGCTTCAACAAACCTCCAAGGTAACGATTGGAGTAGGGAGTGGTGAAAGAATGAATCACGATACCGATCAGGAGACATAGTCGGTTTACTGACAGGTTGAAAACAGATGAAGGAGCTGGGGCAAAGGTCTATGCGGTACGGACTAAACTATAGTAATCTCTCTAGGGAAGATGGCCACGGCATTCGAAACCAAAATAATTACTATCTGGTGTGTGCCGAAGAGAATCTGCATACGTGCTACAAGGACTGTGGCTTTGCATTCATTCAAGCGGCCAAGCATATCTGAAATTATCCGATGCAACCAAGTCACAGATCTTGTAGATGCCATAAAGCCCTTGTGAAGCTAGGCGAATATTACAGGTTAAACGTGCAGAGGGTCCCTGATCACTCAGGGATTAATAGCAGTGAAAGGGCTAATAGGCTAGCCAGGACTGGAGTGACCACTTTATTTGTCAGACCGGAACCTCTCTTAACTATCACTAAGATGATGGTAAAATCAAAACTTCTAACTCTATCAATAGGCAGCAGGCAGAATATTTGACTATGATCCAAAAACATGAACGTGACAAGTTATTGTTGTCGAAGCAATGTTTGAAGAGAAGTTATGCAATCCTGGGCTTGGGCAAGAGTCAGGTGAAACTCATGGTAGGACTAATGACTAAGAACTCCAGAAAATATCTGCACACGATGAGTATAGAAACAGAAGCCCCTAAATGCAGACCATGTGACAAGGGGATGAAGACGCACCATCACTTCCGATGTGAAGTGATGGAGGTAAAAAGACACAGAATATTCGGGTCACCAATTACTGGTGAAATCGTGTGTGATAAGGAACTAGTAAACTGTGTCCTACTGATCTTCAAGGGTATAAGCCTGGCTTTACTAGAATCACGGGGAGAGAAGCAGCACAATAAATTCAGTTTCGGTGTGGACAACAGAGGGCTTAAACCACTGTAGTTTTCTTTCCCTGCACATATCAAATCAGTGAAATCAGCGCACTCTGGTGGCAGTTCTACCTATCACAGAGAGTTCTGATTCTAATCATGTACGAGGTTACACTGCCGGAAAATAAAATGAAACACCCTCAAGGACAAGTATTCTGATAGGAAGTATATGATAACAAATTCATTCAAATAAAACACACACGTCACAGTAAATGGTGCCAAAAAAGTCACATCAGTACATAGTGTACCCCCTTCTGGTGGCAACTAAGGCGTGAATTATCGCATGCAAAGGATCACAAAGGGGCCGAATGACATCCTGAGATAGATTGTCTCTAGCTTCTTACATCTTTTACTGCAGTTAGGCAATTGTTCTCACAGGCTCTGGAGAACGAGTAAGTTCCTGCTTCATCATGTTCCATACTTATACAACTGACGAGAAATGTGGTGAACTTCCTGGCCAGTAAAGTTGTTGTTCACCATGAAGAGCACGTTGCGTCGCAACAACCGTATGTGGACTTGCACGTCATCTTCCTGGGAAAAAACTTGTACAACGTAGCGGGCACTGGTTACTATACCCTGTGGGTACATACTATATACTGTGGATTGTAACTGATACCCCCGCCCCCCCTACCCCACGTAGCCTGCGGCGGGACCTGTGTGTCGTACGCAAATGCTTCCCGGAGCAGGCTGCCCAAGAGGTCTGCGGCATATACACTCCTGAAAATTGAAATAAGAACACCGTGAATTCATTGTCCCAGGAAGGGGAAACTTCATTGACACATTCCTGGGGTCAGATACATCACATGATCACACTGACAGAACCACAGGCACATAGACACAGGCAACAGAGCATGCACAATGTCAGCACTAGTACAGTGTATATCCACCTTTCGCAGCAATGCAGGATGCTATTCTCCCATGGAGACGATCGTAGAGATGCTGGATGTAGTCCTGTGGAACGGCTTGCCATGCAATTTCCACCTGGCGCCTCAGTTGGACCAGCGTTCGTGCTGGACGTGCAGACCGCGTGAGACGACGCTTCATCCAGTCCCAAACATGCTCAATGGGGGACAGATCCTGAGATCTTGCTGGCCAGGGTAGTTGACTTACACCTTCTGGAGCACGTTGGGTGGCACGGGATACATGCGGACGTGCATTGTCCTGTTGGAACAGCAAGTTCCCTTGCCGGTCTAGGAATGGTAGAACGATGGGTTCGATGACGGTTTGGATGTACCGTGCACTATTCAGTGTCTCCTCGACGATCACCAGTGGTGTACGGCCAGTGTAGGAGATCGCTCCCCACACCATGATGCCGGGTGTTGGCCCTGTGTGCCTCGGTCGTATGCAGTCCTGATTGTGGCGCTCACCTGCACGGCGCCAAACACGCATACGACCATCATTGGCACCAAGGCAGAAGCGACTCTCATCGCTGAAGACGACACGTCTCCATTCGTCCCTCCATTCACGCCTGTCGCGACACCACTGGAGGCGGGCTGCACGATGTTGGGGCGTGAGCGGAAGACGGCCTAACGGTGTGCAGGACCGTAGCCCAGCTCCATGGAGACGGTTGCGAATGGTCCTCGCCGATACCCCAGGAGCAACAGTGTCCCTAATTTGCTGGGAAGTGGCGGTGCGGTCCCCTACGGCACTGCGTAGGATCCTACGGTCTTGGCGTGTATCCGTGCGTCGCTGCGGTCCGGTCCCAGGTCGACGGGCACGTGCACCTTCCGCCGACCACTGGCGACAACATCGATGTACTGTGGAGACCTCACGCCCCACGCGTTGAGCAATTCGGCGGTACGTCCACCCGGCCTCCCGCATGCCCACTATACGCCCTCGCTCAAAGTCCGTCAACTGCACATACGGTTCACGTCCACGCTGTCGCGGCATGCTACCAGTGTTAAAGACTGCGATGGAGCTCCGTATGCCACGGCAAACTGGCTGACACTGACGGCGGCGGTGCACAAATGCTGCGCAGCTAGCGCCATTCGACGGCCAACACCGCGGTTCCTGGTGTGTCCGCTGTGCCGTGCGTGTGATCATTGCTTGTACAGCCCTCTCGCAGTGTCCGGAGCAAGTATGGTGGGTCTGACACACCGGTGTCAATGTGTTCTTTTTTCCATTTCCAGGAGTGTATGTGTACTTCCGTCACTCCCATACAGACAGAACCTACTCTCATCGCTGAAGACAACAGAGAGACATTCCACTCTCCAGTTGACCCTTTATGATACCAGAGCAGGTGTGGCAATGTTCCACAGACACTGCTGGAAGCAGTGACACACAAGCGATACATTGTGCTGAACGTGTGTAGCAATCTGTCAATATGCCCACCCAGCATCCTGCGGGTCCACAATGTGAGCCCGTTCATGTGGCTGAAAATGTTCAAATGAACGCATTCGTTAGTGGGGCCGGTTGTACCCTAGAATGAATTTTGCAAACGCTATTCACGTCTAAACTCAGCGACGGTTACTGTCTGCAGAATAGAAACAGAGGACGCCCAGACAAACTTCCTGCTCGCTGATGACCGTGACAAGAGAGTCACTTAAAAAACTACAACCCTTTGTGCACACATTACACCTGGTGCTACATAGCACAGTCGGTAAGGATGTTGAGCCTTGGCTGTCTCATGCTATGTGTTGGATTAACCCTTGGTTGCTACTCTGTGTTTAGTCTCCTGCGGTTATCGTGATGATGCTGTTATCCTCTCTTTCTGCTGGTGGCAGCAGCAGTGTGTATCGATATTTGCACATTGGACTATCTTTGGTATGGCGCTTATAATTTCTGGCTGGGCTATGTGCAGGCAGTTGGTCGGTTGGCGTGGAGCAGCGAGGAAATCTCTGCAGCGCGTCGTTTGGCTAGGCCTGCTGGCGGCCTCTATGCGGTGTCGGAGTGTGTGGTGCTGTTCCAATTGCTAGAAGGTTCGAGGCTCACCGATCCTGGACATGAAAGTTCAGTTTCGACTTAATCTACCAGCAAGTCACAACTGTTCACATTATGTCGTTTGGAGTTCCTTGTCGGATGTTGGGATATTCCCGTGAGCAACAACGTGTGTTTTCAAGTTGGCAAATGTTAGCCACTCTCTGGTGGAGTTTAACTGTACCTGGTTGTTTGAACTGAAGTGCGCCAGCCGAATCTTCTGCCTTGTGGTCGCTAAAGTTCCGGTTACCTCCCATGGATGTTGACGTAAATTCAGGCAGTGTATTTTCCTCATCGTGTTGTCGCTGTCCAGCACAGTGTGTAGTTCGACATCTCAATGTATAATTGGTTGCGGGCTCCAATACATTCTACGTTGTTCCATTGAACTTACTGTTGTCTGTTGGTCGGGTGAAGCGGAGGTTACTTTGTCGGTGGGTCCGTTGACTGTCTGTCGGTTGGGTTATCGTCGTATCGACAATGATTGTGCCGACTGCCTGTCTCACCTAAGCGAGCGTTAGTGTTTGAATTCCAGGCCGATCCTCGAAACTTCTGAGCGCCCTTGGGTGTACTGCCTTCTCTTGTTTGTTCTTGTTGTTTGTACTTGTATGGCTTCCAGCTGATTTTTAGATTAAGATTGTTTTGCGCATAAGGCGCCAGATGGTTTGGGCCTTCAGCCTAATTTAAGAACTGTTTTACGTAAAGCCTTTGGCATTTTTAAAATTAATGTTATTGAGACTTAAGTATTGGGCATTCAGCCGATTTTGAATTTAAGTTGTTTGCTCTTAAAGTGTCAGATTCTTTGGGCATTCGGACTAGTTAAGGAACTGTTTTAAGATAAGGCTTTGCCTTTTAAATTTCTGATTTTGGTTCAGCTTTAAGTTATTGGCTTTCGGTCGTTTTTAAATTAAAGTGGTCTTGCCCTTAGGGCACGTGACTGTACGGCGCATTCAGCCGCTAATTAAGTTCCAAAACTAAAGCTGTGTTTTTTTTTTAATTTTCTTGGCTCTTGTAATGTTTGATCAAATAAAAGGTTGTATGTTCGAGTGTAACTGATAGCCACTTATTTTGGCCCCTTTCCACGACTTAAACTACCTGTCCTGCCCTGCGGGTTTAGCAGGGCGTCTCATTATATCTTTTTCCGACAGTGTACATTGACATTTGTTTCCGGCAGTGTACATTGACATTCGTCCCCGTCTTCTGGGTGCTTCACTTTATTTGTTAGGCAGTATATACACTGAGGTGACAAAAATCATGGGGTAGCGGTGTCTTCATATACGTATGGTGATAGGATAGCGTACACAAGATGTAAAAGGACAGTGCATTGGCAGAGATGTCATTTGTACTCAGGTGATGCGTATGATTAAGGTGTCCGACGTGTTTATGGCCGCACGACGGGAATTAAGAGACTTTGAACGGGGAATGGTCGTTGGAACTAGACACATGGGACATTCCATTCCGGAAATCGTAAAGGAATTCAATATTGCGAAATCCACAGCGTTAAAAATGGGTCGAGAATGCCGAATTTCAGGCCTTATCCCTCTCCACGGACAGCGTAGTTGCCGACAACCTTCACTTAACAGCCGAGGGCAGTGCTAACCGAAAAGCAACACTGCGTGAAATAACCGCAGAAACCAATGTAGGACGTAAGACTAATGTATCCGTAAGGCAGTGCGACGAAATTTGGCGTTAGCGGGCTACGGCAGCAGACAACGGACTCGAGTGCCTTTGCTAAAAGCACGATATCGCCTGCGGCGCCTCTCCTGGGCTCATGACCATGTCGGTTGGGCGCTGGTCAGGTGAGTCCTAATTTCAGTTGGTAAGAGCTGGTGGTAGGGTTCGTGTGTGGTGCAGATCCCACAAAGCCGTGTACCCCGGTTGTCAACAAAGCCCCTGTGCAGGCTGATGGTGGCTCCATAATGGTGTAGGCGGTGTTTACATGAAATGTAATTGATCCCCTTGTCCAACAGAACCGATCATTGACTGGAAATGGTCATGTTCGGCTACTTGGAGACCATTTGCACCTGAACATTGAGAGGTGATGGGCGAGTTGTGGCGCCCTAAGTTCGGAGTTGGCGTGGCCGTGGTGGGGCCTCTCGGCGAGCCGCGGCTCTTCGGTGGTCACATGGTGCCAAACGTAAGGCGGGGTCCAGGCCGACCACGTGGCTGGGAATTCCTTGGTGATGCTGTGTCGATGAAAGAGACTACTTGTATGTCGGGAGCGCCAAAGATGGCGGACTTTGTAATACCATCATGGCAGACATTTCACAGTTCGTATAGAAATTAATAGTAGTCAGATGAATCATGATACCTCAAAAAGAAACATGTACATTACCATTATCCGCACGACGATTCTAGTGGTGTAATCAGATTTTCAATACATTTATTAGTTTAAAGTTTAGTATCTGACTGTAAATTATACGAGTGTATAACGAATTTACAAAATCTAAGCGCTTCCCGGCCAGGGTGGCCGAGCGGTTCTAGGCGCTACAGTCTGGAGCCGAGCCGGCCGGAGTGGCCGTGCGGTTCTGGGCGCTACAGTCTGGAACCGAGCGACCGCTACGGTCGCAGGTTCGAATCCTGCCTCGGGCATGGATGTGTGTGATGTCCTTAGGTTAGTTAGGTTTAATTAGTTCTAAGTTCTGGGCGACTGATGACCTCAGAAGTTAAGTCGCATAGTGCTCAGAGCCATTTGAACCATTTTGAACCTAAACGCTTCATCCGATTTTGTCGATCGGTGTGTCTTTATAAAGCTGTTGGTGTAGGCCATAAGTACCCCACAGTTACACGAAGAAACGGTAGCAGCATGCTTATAAATATATTTATTCATCTATGTCTTTGTTTATATCCGATACATACTATTCATGAAGAAATTGGTCAATTATTTACTGTGTTTTAGAAAGCACAGAAACATTAGGCTACTGGCTTACTTCTGTTCTATTCCTTTGATATATGTTTATTTGATTTGTTTATGTATTGAATAATGTGTATTAGAGCGCGTGTTTGATCCAGTTGTAGGAATATTTATTTAATATAAAGTTATTTAAATGTAAATCCAGTATTTCGAATATGATTCATTGTGTTTGTGAGTGTGTGTTGGCTTGAAGACATGGAAGGAGTGCTCTAGCCAATCACAGCGATCGTTCGCCCGCATCTCGTGATCGTGCGGTAGCGTTCTCGCTTCCCACGCCCGGGTTCCCGGGTTCGATTCCCGGCGGGGTCAGAGATTTTCTCTGCCTCGTGATGGCTGGGTGTTGTGTGATGTCCTTAGGTTACTTAGGTTTAAGTAGTTCTAAGTTCTAGGGGACTGATGACCATAGATGTTAAGTCCCATAGTGCTCAGAGCCATTTGAACCATTTTTGAACAGCGATCGTTCCAAAAAGGACACGTGGAGAGACTGTATGGAGGTGGGGAAGGAGCATCGTTTCAACAGAGGACAGAGGAGTTCTGGACAGTACGGCACGACGGACGCACGGTCGCGGAAAAGACTGGGAGAGTGGAGCAGTTTGCGCCTGTTCGCGGGTGATAGAAATATTTCGTAATGCCGACTAGTCCACTTGTGAGATTTCCGTGGCTTCTGCAGTGAAGACGTAGTATGCGTTTAGAAGTGAATATCTCGCGAGCTATGTTGTTGTTCATAACTAGTTACGTGAAGTAGGAGTCTATTGTTTCCCTGTTATTCAACTTATATTTTTATTAAATTGCTGGACCATCGACACCAAAAAGCGTTTTGCAGAAATATACCGCATTCTCAGAAGTACTTCTACTATCGTTAAGATAGTACCTGCAGATTTTATTTAATTGCAATCTTTCATTCATAAATTACTATGTTGCATTAAAAATTCACAATTGCCGAGTGATAGGAACCTTCGACCATTCGATTCACGTGTATATTCATTTTGTATACTGTAGACTCAGCAGTATATGGCTTGTATTGCGGCAACTACGTATCCCAGCCCCTAGACAACGAAACCAGCCAAAACTTCTAATATTTCTGTGGTGTCACAGCCAGACACCACACGTCCTAGGTGGTAGCTTAAATCGGCCGCGGTCCTGTAGTACATGTCGGACCCGCGTGTCGCCACTGTGTGATCGCAAACCTAGCGCCACCACAAGGCAGGTCTCGAGAGACTGACTCGAACTCAGCCCAGTTGTACGGACGACAGAGCTAGCGACTAGACGTACGAAGCCTTTCTCTCTCATTAGCCGAGAGACAGAATAGCCTTCAGCTAAGTTAATGGCTACGAACTAGCAAGGCGCCATTAGCCTTACAGTGATTGTAATTAAAGTCTCCTTTGTGCGATGTACCACAATGAGTTATTAAAGATAAGTATTATATCAACTACGTACTTTTCTTCATAGCATTAATTACGTATCCTGTTCCAGTACTTCACGCCCGTCTGCGTTAGTCTAGCGTGCCTTAAGCCACCTCTATCTACAAGGTATTGGCCCAGCTGCCGACACATCACAAGGCGACGAGTCTACAAAGGCTCTTGTGTTTTACTTTGCCCTAATTTCTTTGTGTCATGGCTTCGCCACAATCTCCAGATGTACTGTCCGAATTTTATCGCTTGCAGAATCAGCAGATGCAGGCGTTATTGGATGCTCTTGGACAGCTCGTCCAGGGTCAACGTGCGCTGCTCACCGATGCGGCCGCCGCCGCTTCATCGCTACCGCCGCCACAACATGCTGTTGCACCTCAATTCAGACCCTTTGACGCAACACAAGAGTCATGGCAGGAGTGGTCCCGCCAGTTCAGCTTTCATCTAGCCGCCTACAGAATTCAAGGTAATGAGCGGCAGCCGTTTTTGCTTTCTTGTGTCGGTGTGTCCACCTACCGCGTGATAGTGAAGTTGTTTCCCCGGCGCGACGTAGCAACTCTGTCCTACGAAGAACTTTTGTCTGCTTTAGATGCCTATTTCAAGGAAACAGTAAATGTCGTTGCAAAAAGGTATACGTTCTTTCGTACAAAACATACGGCCGGTCAGACTCATAGGGAGTGGGTTGCGACATTGCAAGGACTTACTAGGGAGTGTGCGTTTGAATGCGAATGTGGACTTCCTTATTCAGATACTATGGTGCGTGATGCAATAGCACAGAACGTTTCTGATGTTCGCATACGGGAACAGATTTTGAAACTAGTTAATCCCTCCCTTCAACAAGTGATAGACATATTGGATAGGCAAGACACACTTGACTTTGCTCAGGACTCATTTGCAATTTCGCCGGCAGTGTGTCACATTAACCGGCCCGCCGGGCCCGCTGCACGGGATGCTAAGCGGCCCTCGCGCCCGTCAGCGCAGCGGCAGCCTGGCTCGCAAACACGTGCGCCGCGTAAGCAAGCTAATGCAGTGAAATCATGCCCGCGGTGTGCAACTAGACATTCGCGTGAAAATTGCCCGTCACGCCAAACTATTTGCTTTTACTGTCATAAGAAAGGACATGTCCAAAGTGTTTGCCAGAAAAAGCTCAGATCAGACACTCACACCAATTCCAGGCCCTTTGCTTCGCGCCGGAATCGAACCAAGGAAACTCAGGCTCGTGAACCTTCACCCATGGATATTCATGTAGTTCATTCCACCCCGTCCGGTGACAGTGTTCATTCCACAAACAGTGTGCGTCGACGTCGACGGAAGTCCCGTCACGTCGCACGTGATTCTGTCCCAGTGTCCGTTCCAGTTGCACAAAACAGTCGCTTTTGTCGTCAGCAGGACAATAAACTTTTTGTCGACTTAGACTTTGCAGGCAAAGTGATACCATTCCAGCTCGACACCGGAGCTGCAGTTTCATTGCTCAATCACGACACGTACAACCAACTGGGCAAACCTCCTTGCGTGCCGCAAATGTTCAGCTCAATAGTTACTCAGGCCAGAAAATACCAGTGTTAGGACAGTGCAGCCTTCTTGCAACATACAAGGGACAAACAAAACTTGTGTCATTTTACGTTCTTCGTTCTTCTACTGCAGTGAACTTGTTTGGTTTAGATTTATTTCAGTTGTTTAATTTGTCTATAGTCAATCAGGTCCTCTCAGTGATTCAGACTGTGCCTTCCGCCAGTGTTTCTAGTCTATGTGAGGAATTTGCAGACATTTTTGCACCGGGCCTTGGTTGCGCTAAGAACTATGCAGCACATTTGGAACTGAAAGAGAACGTGCAACCGACATTTTTCAGATCGCGCAATGTTCCCCACGCATTGCGTGATGAGGTCGCAAGAACATTGCACGATTTAGAATCTCAAGGTGTAATTGAACGTGTGCAGGCTTCTCTCTGGGCCTCTCCCTTAGTAATTTTGCCAAAACCTTCCGGAAAATTGAGACTTTGTGTGGACTTCAAGGCAACTGTGAATCCCCAACTTGTGACTGCAACTTTTCCTTTGCCCCGCCCGGAAGATCTTTTTGACAAACTGTGCCCGGGAAAATATTTTTGAAAGTTGGACCTAGCGGATGCGTACTTGCAAATACCTGTGGACGAAGAATCCCAGCGCGTCTTGGTGGTAAACACACAGCTTGGTTTGTATCGCTTCAAAAGACTGACTTTCGGGTGTGCGTCCGCACCTGCATTGTTTCAGCAATATTTACAAACTGTTTGTGCGTCGGTTCTTACTGCTGCGAACTATCTGGACGATATTGTGATCTCTGGAAAGACAGACGCCGAACATTTGCAAAATCTCCGAACATTATTTCAGGTCTTGCGACAAAATGGTCTTCGCTTGAGGAAGGACATATGTGTGTTTTTTGCTCGGGATTTACCCTACCTGGGCCATGTAATAAATGCCCAGGGCATCCATCCCAGTCCAGAGCACCTCCGTGCCATACTGGATTTGCCTTCACCGCAGAACTTGAAGCAACTACAGAGTGTGCTGGGTAAAATCAATTATTATCATAAATTTTTGCGCAATGCTTCTTCCATTTCAGCTCCGCTTCATCGCTTACGCCGTAAAGGTGTTCCGTTCGTCTGGACGACGGAATGCGAACGCCCCTTTCGCCAGTTGAAATCGGCGTTACTTTCAAATACTTGCCTTACGCCGTTCGATCCCCAGAAACCCCTTTTGTTGATGGTAGATGCATCGGATTTCGGGATCGGTGCTGTGCTTGCGCACAAAGATGGATCGCATGATCGCCCTATTGCCTTTGCGTCAAAATTGCTCTCATCTGCACAAAGAAATTATTCACAGATAGAGAAAGAGGCTTTAGCTCTCGTGTTTGGTGTTACAAAGTTTCACGATTTCTTGTATGGTCGTCACTTTACCATCCTCACGGACCACAAACCTTTGACATCGCTTTTTCATCCGAACAAGCCGGTACCTCCGCGTACGGCGCAGAAATTCATTCGCTGGTCTGTTTTCCTCTCGCAGTACCGCTACGATATCTTGTATCGGTCCACTGCTAAGCATGGAAACGCTGATGCGTTGTCCCGTTTGCCTGTTCCTGAGGATAAAGCATTCGATTCTTCCGAACTTGCTTGCATGTTCATTTATGCGGCAACCGATGACGTGGTCGCATCGTTTCCGATTGATTTTCGTCGTGTCGCTACAGCCACAGCTGCTGACCCTGTCCTTGCTACTGTTTTGCGTTTTGTTGCTACG
This sequence comes from Schistocerca nitens, assembly GCF_023898315.1. Taxonomy (NCBI): domain Eukaryota; kingdom Metazoa; phylum Arthropoda; class Insecta; order Orthoptera; family Acrididae; genus Schistocerca; species Schistocerca nitens. The sequence goes on along the minus strand of NC_064620.1, from coordinate 192,001,970 downwards.
CAATGGCCCTTGTCCAAGTCACGGATCGAGGATCCGCTGGTTCGCCGATTTTTTGCTCACAAGGAGAGACTTTTTGTACGCCGTGGTGTTTTGTTGTTGCGTTCGGATAATGATCAGTCCCGAGTCGTGGTCCCACGTTCGTTACAGTCCTCTGTCTTACGGCTTCTTCACCACGGACATTGGGGTACAGTGCGTACGAAACAACTTGCTCGTCAGCACTGTACTTGGTTCGGCATCGATGCTGCGATTACGAATATGTGCTCCTCTTGCGTGGCGTGTGCCGAACAACAATCCGCACCGCCGCGGAAATTCTTTGCATGGCCGAAAGCCACTTCCCCTTGGCAACGCTTGCACATCGATTTTGCTGGTCCATTCTGGAATGCTCGTTGGTTGGTTGTGGTCGATGCTTTCAGTAATTTTCCTTTTGTTGTCCGGATGTCTTCCACGACGTCTTCTGCCACAATCCAAGCCTTGTCTGCTATCTTTTGCATTGAAGGTCTTCTGCAGACTATTGTTTCCGACAATGGCCCACAATTCATGTCCGCAGAATTTCAGTCCTTCTGCAAGGCCAATGGTATTCAACATCTGACGTCCGCGCCGTTTTCGCCTCAGTCAAACGGTGCCGCGGAACGATTGGTCCGGACTTTCAAGTCACAGATGTTGAAATTGAAAGAGTCGCATTCTCGGGAGGACGCATTATTGCTCTTTTTGTCCTCGTATCGCTCTCAGCCCCGCGATGGTCGCTCGCCGGCTGAGTTGCTCCATGGTCGTTCTCATCGAACCTTGATGTCTTTGCTGCATCCGCCGCATCAGGTTCCTGGGCAGCGGCAGACTCCTACTTTTGCTCCTGGCGACGTTGTCTTCTATCGCACCTATCGCAGTTCACGGCGTTGGCTCGCAGGGCGCATTCTTCGCTGCCTCGGCCGCGCGATTATTTGGTTTTGGGGGCCTCTGGTGAGGTTCGTCGGCATCTCAATCAGCTGCGCCTCTGTCGTCGCCCGGGTTCTGCCGCTCCCTGTCTGCTTTCAGCGACGGAGCCGTCAGGTCAGCACCCTGGGGACCCATCTACTGGCTCGCCTCATCCCCAGGTGTTACCGACGCTGCCTTCCATTTTGCCTCATGGCGTCGCGCCGCCGCCGCAGCCGCCGCAGCCGCCGCAGCCGCCGCAGCCGCCTCCGGCGCCGCCCGCAGTGGACGCTTCGCTGCAGCCGCCACGCGCCTCCCTGGGTCACGCGCCGCCGATCGCTTCCTGTGACCAGCTGTCCTCCGCCATGGAACTCTTGCCCGCTCCGGACCAGATGTCGTCATCGCGCGTCGGATTCTCCGACCACATGGAGGTCGACCCTTCGGCCCCTCCTGTCTCTTTACGGGCGCATACACCGCATGTTGACGTGCACCCTGGACTAGGTTTTCAGGCGTTTCCTAGCTCCCCTCAGACCGAATGGCCGGGTGCGGGTGGCACAGCCTCGCCTGTTGTTAGGCTCCCCACCTCATCGCATACGTCAACATGGGGTCCTCCCCACGGCGGGCGAAAGCCTTATCTCACGACCGTTCGCCGATTTGCGGGGGAGGAATGTGGTGTCACAGCCAGACACCACACGTCCTAGGTGGTAGCTTAAATCGGCCGCGGTCCTGTAGTACATGTCGGACCCGCGTGTCGCCACTGTGTGATCGCAAACCTAGCGCCACCACAAGGCAGGTCTCGAGAGACTGACTCGAACTCAGCCCAGTTGTACGGACGACAGAGCTAGCGACTAGACGTACGAAGCCTTTCTCTCTCATTAGCCGAGAGACAGAATAGCCTTCAGCTAAGTTAATGGCTACGAACTAGCAAGGCGCCATTAGCCTTACAGTGATTGTAATTAAAGTCTCCTTTGTGCGATGTACCACAATGAGTTATTAAAGATAAGTATTATATCAACTACGTACTTTTCTTCATAGCATTAATTACGTATCCTGTTCCAGTACTTCACGCCCGTCTGCGTTAGTCTAGCGTGCCTTAAGCCACCTCTATCTACAAGGTGTTGGCCCAGCTGCCGACACATCAATTTCAACTCTGAGTCGGAGGGCACGTAGTTGAGGGCCACCACACCATCACCTCATTTCATTTATTTTTGAAAGCCCGCAACATGGACTTCATGTTTTCAAACAACGATGTAATTTTTATGAATGACAATGAGTCATGTCATTGGGCCACAAACGTTCGCAATTGGTTTGAAGAACATTCTGCACAATTCGAGAGAATAATTTAGCCACCCAGATCGGCCGACATCAATCGCATCGAATGTTTATGGGACATAATTGAGAGGTCAGTTCGTGAACAAAATTCTGCACCGGCAATACTTTCGCAGCTATGGACAGCTATAGAGGCAGCATTGCCCAGTATTTCTGTAGTGGATCTCCAACGATTTGTGGAGGTCCGACAAAATATTAGGAGATATCCCACGACTTTGTCACCTCAGTGCAGTTGCGACTCTTGCGAGAATTACTCTCCTCAGTGCGTCAGCTTTCAGTACAAGACTCTCGACAAAATGGTGCCTAGCACAAAGCTCATCGTGATGTTCAATGATAACGCAAAGTGGAAGATGGCTATTCCACGACACTGTCAAAAGCAAGTCCGAGTGATCCTGCTGGCTCCTATTAAAAACTCCATCCCAACAAGGAAACAATATACAATCATATTTCCACTGAGACGCTAAGTGGAAATTCCTACAAGGTACTAGGTCACTTTCACAACCGGGTTCCATTAATGTTAAGTTGTTAGTACTTGCCAGGTCCTATTCGACAACTATCTTCCGGTAAAGGTAGTCTCGAGCTTATGGCACCGTCATTTATACAAGGAACATAAACCACGGGCTGTGGTATGCAGGTGTATATTATTAACTATAGATTTAAAGCAGATGTTTCGCAATGAAAATCATTCAAAATTACTTCCATGCTGTACGGATAATATGATTCAATTTCAGTCTCCCTCTCGTCTCGTAAACACAAAAGGGCATTAGGTAGATTTAAGCATTAATGAAGAACTATTCGGAAAAATAAAGTATCATAGTTCGATTTAACTACGTGCAATCGATTTCTGGAAATACAATTAAACTAAAATCTCCTCCAGTGTAGGCGTCGTATACAAAATGTAAACACTATCGTTAGAGCTTCGTGAACGTAATATCATGGTCAGAAGCCTTTTCCTCTTGCTTTATTGTATCCTAAATACATTCCTCTCGATCTTGCTGCAGCTAAATATGCTCGTTATCCTCGACGAAATTGTTTTGCTTCAGCAACTTTGATATGCAAGTAGGATGCTATCCAAAGAACTGCTCTAAGGCACTCCGAGATGGTTTATTATTCTGCTTCACGTCTAATGAAGTTCAGTTCCGCATGCACGTACTATTTAGCTTTACCGCCGTTGTAGAGTGACTCTCTAGCGAAATGTGCAGATGGACTTCGGATATTTAGCACATACTCCTTACTCATTTCTGTCATTGAAACTAAATTAACTGAAATTAAATTAAATTCAACATTCAACAAAGCGTGCATGGAATTATTGTATTTAGTTGTCTTACAAGGTAAGAATACGCGACTGGTGGAATAAAAAATAGGAACACAAAAAAATATTTAATTTAAGGTAGTGAAACTTCGGGAATACATTTTTCTAGGTAACATATTTATGTGGTTAACATTGCAAGATCAGAGGTTAATGTATGCGTGAGGTAAGCCGTTGCAAATGCGAAATGCTGGTGCATTTATAACCAGCGTAACCGCCAGGATGTTGAATGCAGGCACGCAAATGTGCATGCATTGTGTTGTGCAGTTGCTGGATGTCAGTTTAAACGATGCAGTTCCATGCCTGTTGCACCTGGTCGGTCAATAAAGCGACAGTTAGTGCTATTTGTGGATGACACCTGGGTTGTCGTCCGATGATGCCTCATTTGTGCTCGATTGGAGACAGATCTGATGATCGAGCACGCCATGGTAACACGTCGGTACCCTGTAGAGCACGTTGGGCCACAACAGCAGTATGTGAGCGAACGTTATCTTATTGTAAAACACTCCCTGGAATGCTGTTGATGAATGGCAGCACAAAAGGTTAAACCACCAGACCGGCGTACGAATTTCCATTCAGAGTGCATAGGATAATAATGAGAGTGCTCCTGCTATTATATGAAATCAAATTTCAACCATAACTCCAGGTATACGTCCAGTGTGTCCAGCACGCAGACAGGTCGGTTGCAGGCCCTCAACTGGTCTCCTTCTAACCAACACACTGCCATCACTGGCACCGAGGCAGAACCAGCTTTCATCAGAAGACACAGCAGACCTCCACTCTAACCGCCAATGAGCTCTCGCTTGACACCCCACAAGTCGCAAACGGCGGTGGTTTGGGGACAATAGAAAGCACGCTACAGCGCCACTATTATACCACTGTCATGAAATCTTAATAGACATTCCCTTTCATCTACATCTACATGGTTACTCTGCAATTCACACTTAAGTGCCTGGCAGAGGGTTCATCGAACCATTTTTATACTACTTCTCTACCGTTCCACTCTCGAATGGCGCGTGGGAAAAAGGAACACCTAAATCTTTCAGTTCGAGCTCTGATTTCTCTTATTTTATAATGATGATCATTTCTCCCTACATACGTGGGTGTCAACAAAATATTTTCGCATTCCGAAGAGAAAGTTGGTGATTGAAATTTCGTAAATAGATCACTCCGCAAAGAAAACCGCCTTTGTTTCAGTGACTGCCACCCCACCTGGCGTATCATATCAGCGACACTCTCACCCCTATTGCGCGATAACACGAAATGAGCTGCCCTTCTTTGCACTTTTTCGATGTCCTCCGTCAATCCTACCTGGTAAGGATCCCACACCGCGCAGCAGTAGTCCAGCAGAGGACGGACAAGTGTAATGTGGGCTGTCTCTTTAGTGGGTTTGTCGCATCTTCTAAGTGTTCTGCCAACAAAGCGCAGTCTTTGTTTCGCCTTCCCCACAGTGTTATCTATGTGGTCTTCCCAATTTAAATTGCACGTAATTCTAATTCCTAGGTATTTAATCAAATTAACAACCCTTAGATTTGTGCGTTTCATCGTATACCCAAAATTTATCGGATTTCTTTTAGTACCCATGTGGATGACCTCGCACTTTTCTTTGTTTAGTGCCAATTACCACTTTTCGCACCATACAGTAATTCTCTCTAGATCATTTTGTAATTGGAATTGATCGTCTGATGATTTTACTGGACGGTAAAATATAGCGTCATCTGCAAACAATATAAGGGGGCTGCTCAGATTATCACCTAGATCATTTATGTAAATCAGGATCAGCAGAGGGCCGATGACACTACGTTGCGGAACGCCAGATATCACTTCTGTTCTACTCGATGATTTACCGTCCATCACTACGAACTGTGACCTCTCTGAGAGGAAATCACGAATCCAGTCACACGACTGAGACGATACTCCACATGCACGCAATTTGATTAATAGTCGCTTGTGAGGAACGGTATCAAAAGCCTTCTGGAAACCTAGGAATATGGAATCGATCTGAGATCCCTTGTCGATAGCACTCATTACTTCATGGGAATAAAGAGCTAGCTGTGTTGCACAAGAACGATATTTTCTGAATCCGTGTTGGTTATGTATCAATAAGTCATTTTCTTCAAGGTGATTCATAATGTTCGAGTACAGTATATCCTCCAAAATCTTACTGCAAATTGAGATCAGTGATATGGGTCTGCAATTCAATGGGAAATGTAGAAAAATGTCTACCAACTTTCGTTTATATCGCACAACTCCTTGGTGGAGTTGTGATTCTTTTTTTTTTTTTGTCAGTGTAGATTAAGAACAATGATACCAGAATTCGACAAAATGATCAGAAAATCTATAAAGAGTTTTATACATATCAGCAAGGAATTTTATTTATAGAATTGTAACTTTCAACATGTTGTAGCATGACGGTGGCTACTACACAGCTAAACAGACAAGAAAATGAATCTTATGACCCTGTCGTCATTCCCCCAACTGCCAGAATACGTTCCTGCTCGACTGTTTTCAAAGCGCACTGACAGAAATACGAAGTGTTACACCTTGAACATCTTGACCGAACGCTACCGAACTTATACTCCAGTGTTTCCATGTCTGTGGGATACGTTGATTAAAATTTCGTCCTTAGACGAGCTTATTTTCAGTATCTTCAACACAGAAAAAGGCCATTGCAACAGTTGAACAATAATGTCAGTAAATATTGGCTACTGGGGGTGTCTGACGTTACTGGAAGTTTTGACGTGGAGCTCAGAACAGAGCATACCAACATAAGTTGTATTTGCAGATTATTTCTATCTTTTGGACTCCGGGAACGTTGTAATACATGGGAGAAAATACCTACAGATCACACAGATATTCGGCTGTAGTACACTGAATGGAGAACGAATGATGACGAGATGCACTCAGGATCATAGATTGGCAAGACGAGTAGGCACTGGTTCTTCTAGAAGATCACACAACGAGAATAACGATTGGCTTTAACAAATAGATGGGCGAGAGTTGAAATCCGAGCAGAGGCCACACAGTTCGTTGTAACAGACGGAAAGTCATCGACTAAAACGGAACTCATATCTGGCGTTCCCCAAGGGAGTGTTACAGACCCTCTGCTGTTTCTAGTCTACACTACTGGAAAAAAAGTACACTATTGGCCATTAAAATTGCTACACACAGAAGAAATGCAGATGATAAACGGGTATTCATTGGACAATACATTATGCTAGAACTGACATGTGATTGCATTTTCACAAAATTTGTGTGCATAGATCCTGAGAAATCAGTACCCAGAACAACCACCTCTGGCCGTAATAACGGCCTTGATACGCCTGGGCATTGAGTCAAACAGAGCTTGGATGGCGTGTACAGGTACAGCTGCCCATGCAGCTTCAACAGGATACCACATTTCATCAAGAGTAGTGACTGGCGCATTGTGACGAGCCAGTTGCTCGTCCACCATTGACCATGACCAGACGTTTTCAGTTGATGAGATGTCTGGAGAATGTGCTGCCCAGGGCAGCAGTCGAACATTTCCTGTATCCAGAAAGGCCCGGACAGGACCTGCAACATGCGGTCGTGCGTTATACCGCTGAAATGTAGGGTTTCGCAGGGATCGAATGAAGGGTAGAGCCACGGATTTTAACGCATCTGAACTACTGTATAACGTCCACTGTTGAAAGTGCCGTCAGTGCGAACAAGAGGTGACCGAGACGTGTAACCAATGGCACCCCATACCATCATGCCGGGTGATACGCTAGTATGGCGATGACGAATACACGCTTCCAATGTGCGTTCACCGTGATGTCGCCAAATACGGATGCGACCATCATGATGCTGTAAATACAACCTGGATTCATCCGAAAAATGACGTTTTGCCCTACGTGCACCCAGGTTCGTCGTTGAGTACACCATCGCAGGCGCTCCTGTCTGTGATGCAACGTCACGGGTAACCGCAGCTATGGTCTCCGAGCTGATAGTCAATGCTGCTGCAAACGACGTGGAACTGTTCCTGCAGATGGTTGTTGTCTTGCAAACGTCCCCATCTCTTGAGTCAGGGATCGAGACGTGGCTGCACGATCCGTTACAGCCATGCGGATAAGATGCCTGTTATCTCGACTGCTAGTGAAACGAGGCCGTTGGGATCCAGCACGGCGTTCCGTATTACCCTCCTGAACCCACCGATTCCATATTCTGTTGACAGTCATTGGATCTCGACCAACGCGAGCAGCAATGTCGCGATACGATAAACCGCAATCACGATAGGCTACAATCCGACCTTTATCAAAGTCGGAAACTTGATGGTATGCATTTCTCCTCCTCACACGAGGCATCGCAACAACGTTTCACCAGGCAACGCCGGTAAACTGCTGTTTGTGTATGAGAAATCGGTTGGAAACTTTCTTCATGTTAGCACGTTGTAGGTGTCGCCATTGGCGCCAACCTTGTGTGAATGTTCTGAAAAGCTAATCATTTGCATATCACAGCATCTTCTTCTTGTCGGTTAAATTTTACGTCTGTAGCACGGCAACTTCGTGATGTAGCAATTTTAATGGCCAGTAGTGTAGTATACTCTTTTAGAAGTTTCCAATTCACTCAAGATTTATTGTAGCACTACTCCATATTTAGTGCATGAAATGATTACATTTACAGAGCAATAGCAGAAGCGATTATTAGTACTGGGTATCGATCCATGCTGAAACACCCATATTAGTACATAGTTTAGGTTCGATGGCCGCAATGAAGACACTGATTCTGGTACCCAGTCGTTTGTCAAAATGGCAAATAATGTCCTGGGATACGTTATGCCATGCTTGTTCGCGTAGTTCTGTAAGAGTTTTTAGCTGCCAATTTGCACGAGTCACTTCTCATCCCATCATATCCCATATGTGCTCGATTAGAGAATGGTGCAGAGATTGTGCTGGCCAGGTAAGTTGCTGCACATCCTACAGAACACGTTAAAGTCTCAGCGGGTAGTGTGTAGGTGAGCATTATCTTGTTGGAACACCGCATCACCTTCCTGGTGCAAGAACAGCAAAAGAACAGGTCTAACACTTCAGCACAAACTGAGAGCTCGTTAGCGACCCCTCTAGAAACACCAAAGGCGGGGCCAGTGTGTATTGACCGAATGCACTCTATGAGACAACGCTCACCAGGTCTATGTCATACGCGCAAACTACCATCACTCCCAAGCAGGCAGAATCTGCTTTCATCGCTGAAGACCACGGCGCAACTTTCCATTTTCCAAGTGATCCTCTGACGCCACCAGCCGAGCCGTGCATGTCTATGTAGTGTCGTGAGTGGAAGATGGGCTAGAGGTGTGCGTCCCCATAGTCCCACTGCTAATAATCTGGTCACAACAGTTCGTGTTGACGCGTCTGTGTTCCCAAGCCATCTTATCTGTGCTGTGGTAGCTGTACAATCTACCACAGATGCTCTTGCAATACGTCGATCCTGGTGGGCATCTTTGCTGTGTGGACGTCGAGAACCTCGTCTCCATGGTGAGAACATTCACGTGACCACTGATATCAGCATCGTTGCACAACTGACGTGGCAGGTCCAACTTGTGTGGCAGTTCTCGGCTACCACCTCCTGCCACTCGTAAGTTCACAATCTGACCCCCCTCAAATTCTTTCAGTTGGCTGTTGGAATCAAGAGTGCACCTACTTGGCATGGTCGCCTAATTGCTTCACATGTTTGCACTACACTGAACCCTCTGGCTGTGAGCATTCCCTAGTAAAAGGTGAATACAGATGGCGCTCAGGTAGTCATACCACTACGCTACCTGTTGGCGGACGATGCTGAAACCATTATCAGTACGTTTACTGTCCGCCAGGTGGCATATGTCGCCACCGGATCCAAATCGATAACGTCTTTCCGGCTGTATTATTTTTTTACAGCGGTTTATATAAAAGATTTAAGACACTATCTGAGCAGAGTTCTTAGATTGTCTGTGGACGACTCTGTTACTTACCTTTTAGTATAGTCATCAGAAGATCAAAAAGGATTGCAAAATGATTTGGACAAGATATCTGCATATTGCGAAAGGTGGCAGTTGGTTCTAAATAATCAAACGGGTGAGGTTATGCACATGAGTACAGAAATGAATCCGAAAATTTCGGCTGCGCGATACATCACACTAGTCTAAAGGCTGTCAATTCGACTGAGCACCTGGGAATTACAACCATGAACAACTTAAACTGGAACGATTACATAAATAATGTTGTGAGGAAGACTCCGTTTTATTGGCAGAACACTTCCTAGCTGCAGAAGAGCTACTAAAGAGACTGCCTTCACTACGCTTCTCCGCCCTCAGCTAATGTATTTGTGTGCGGTTTGGGAATCTTATCAGACAATATTGAAGGAGGACATCGAAAAAGTTCAAAGAAGGTCATCTCGTTTTGTATTATAACGAAATAGGGGAGAGGATGTCACGGATATGGGGGGTGGCAATCATTGAAACAAAGAAGTCTTTCGTTGAGGAGAGATATTTTCAAAAAACTTCCATCTCCAACGTTCTCTTTGTGACGCGAAAATATTTTGTTGACAGCCATCTGCATAGGGAGAAATGAATATGGTAATAGAATAAGAGAAATATGAGATTGCACAGAAAGATGTAGGTGTTGGTTTCTCCGGCGCACTGTTCGAGAGTGAAAATATAAGTAGAATGAAAGTGGTTCGATGAACCCTCTGCTAAGCACTTAAGTATGTGTTGTAGAGTACTCATGTAGATGTAGATTTTAGAGACAGATTGCCACCACAGATCGTGGGTAATAGATTAACACAAGCTGAGTTGAGAGTTTGATTTACTATGTGCCGTTTACCTCTGCCATTTTACCGCATGCAACAGAGAGTTGCACGGCATGGAGTCAGAGTCAACTTGGACACTGAGTGACACTCTGTTGTGTTCAGCGGTAAATCCCCCTTCTGTTCATAGCGAGCAGATGAAGCCATCATGCGCGTAGATGTCTGAATGAATTGTCACAGGAAGCAGTGACTCTTGAATCTCATACCTCAACTGCATGTGTTTCAGGCATAGTAGAAACGTCCTAAAAAAGATGTTTGAAAGCTGTTTGTCATAACAAATACAAGTATGTACTCTTATCCACGATGTCGCACCTCATACCATAAACCAGGGCTACTTTGGCCGAATTTTCATGACTTTTGCTATGTGGTAAGGAAACAAAGGATGGTACCAGAGAGAAAATTTCAGTTACATTTTTCTAGTAGTGTCAAAGATTTGAAGCATTAGTTAGCCCTCGAGCAGGCGCGCCGTTTTTCATAACACGAGCGGGCTCGCGGTGCACTTTGTACACATGAAAAGAATAAGTTTCCTTATGTTACGAAGGTAGGTCATGTATGAATAAAATCACAGTTTAATCTTAGTTTATTTCAACAAGGAGAAATAAACTTATATAATATGAGCTAAACTACTGTCTTATTAAACAATAATGACGTGAATGTTCACTACAACTGTCTGTTGCCAAGGACAGGTGTTAAAAAAGCCAGTAATGAAGCATTCGAAGTATTAAGCAGTGCAGTTGCATCAGATCTCGGTCAGCTGCTTAATCGATCACTAATTATCTCGTAGACAACTGCCTCAATGTGGGATTATGTTGCTAGTTCGTAACTGGGGTCTTTTTTTTTTAACTAACCGTAAATTTTTTCTCGCCTAGCTCGCTTTGTACTTTATATTACTGCTGCTCACTTGGGCGAACGATAACACAATTTATCGCTGTGTTACCTGAAGCAATACAGTTGTGAAACAAAAATGGAACCGCACAAAATGATTTTATTTTTGGTTGGCGCACTCTGTACACTTTATACAAGGGTTATAAAAATATTAAGCAAAATGCGTCACATCTGTTGCTATGATAACATAAAAATACGGGCTAATGTTACTCCCCGTCAGAGCTACTTCGACCCACGTAGACATTACATCATGAAAAAGTGATAATATAATGTTGGGACAAAATAAAGTCAGTGAATATCACCACAGTACATATGCGACTGCAAAAAAAAAAAAAAAACGAATAAAACACTAAATTTTGAAGTCAAGGACAGGGAATATTGAATTTGAACTGATGCAGTAAATATGCAAGTGTAGTAGTAATTGACTGATTTACTAATTTTCAGGTAACATGTTACTATATCGTAACTATGTGCGTTAAGAATACTGAACTTCATGGATATGAGCCTTATTAAACTTGTTACTGGGGTACATGAAAATAGCCACGTTTTGTTAGTCGTGTTAGACTGATAATTCTCAACGAACCCTCTGCTTTCTATCAGTCAGGTATGATCTGAGCCACATTCCCACTGTGTCAGATAAAACATAATAGGCTGCTTTTGAAAGGAGGATTTCATGGCTCATACAGTAAAAGGCTTTGGTTAAGTCGCAAAAAATACCAACTGAAGCCAATTTATTGTTCAGTGCTTCTAGAACATTATTAGTAAAGGAGAATATGGCATCATCAGTTGATGGGCCTCATAGGAAACCAAATTGGCATTGACTAAGAGCCTTATGGAAATTCAGGTGTTCTACAATTCTCCTATGTATCAGTTTCTCGAGAACTTTGGAGAAGCATGTTAAAAGGGATATAGGGCGGTAGTTAGAAGCATCAGTTTTTCCCCCTTCTTGAACAGTCGTTTCACATCAGCATACTTCATTCTATCAGGGACAATACCTTGTCGAAGGGTCTCATTAAATATATGGCAAAGTATTACACAAATGGCATTATGACAGTGTTTAAGTACCTTAGTGGAGATATTATCAAAGCCAGATGACAGTTTGGTTTGCATTTTAGTGATGATCATTTTCACATCACTGACTGTAACTGGGGCTATGAGCATTTGATTAATTTTGCACAGATCAGATCCTTTCAGATGGTCCATAGCCTCATTGACTGAACCCCTACAGCCAGTTTTCTCAGAAGTTCTTAGAAAGTGCTCATTTAAGATTGTTGCAACTGCATTCGTTTCTTTAATTAAATAACCCCACTGTCTTATTTCTATGCTGGATACACTCTCCTCATTTTTTCCCAGCTCCCTTTTGATGTCATCCCAGATGGTTTTTATTTTGTTGTTAGAGTTGTCTATTTCACTTTTAATATGTAAGGTTTTGGAGCACTTTATAATTCTTTTTAGGATTTTGCAATATAATCTGTAATGTTCTTTTATTGCCGGATCTTCAGAACATCTTTGTGACATATATAACCATTTTTTTGCATTGCATGAAATTTTTATCCCTTTTGTAATCCAGGGTTTGATTTTGCAATTCCGGGGGTTAATTTTAATAGTTTTCTTGTGAAATACTGCTTCAAAGAGGGACATGAATTCATCTGTGAATAGGTTGAATTTAATATTAATTTTTTTTTTTTTTTTTTTGTATATTGGGCTACAGTCAGTCTGCTGCAAGAGCTGATCGGAAGTTTCTGAAGGACCTATAAACTGGTTTATACTTTTTAATGCCAGAACATAAGTCATTAAGAGTTAGCAACTGCCCATCATGGTCTGACAGACCATTAAGAATTTGACATACAGTACTAAGACTACTACTAAACTTATTAATAAAGATGTTGTCAATAAGGATTACACTGGTATCTGTCACTCGGGTAGGAAATTGAACTACTGGGGTTAAATTAAAGGTTTCCAATAAATGTTCCATTTCTCTTCTACTGGTGTTGCCTGTAAGGAAGTTTACATTAAAGTCGCCCATAATGACTAGCGTATTTACTCGAATCTAAGCCGCACTTTTTTCCGGTTTTTGTAATCCAAAAAACCGCCTGCCGCCTAGAATCGGGTGCAAAGTAAGCCGTCAAATACATGTAGCACAACACAGGTATGCTTTGCAGGCAAAAAGATAAATACTGGCGCCAAAACCTCTGCGTCAGTAAATAAATTAAAAGAAAAGGTAGAAGAATGTAAACATTATGCCACGTATTCTTTCGTGTTTGCTACTATCTGATTTAAATCCTGTCTGCCTAATAAACTACGAAACTAGAGAGAGACAACACCAAAGACGGAAGAATATACATATCATGTCGCGTTTATATTCGTATTACGCTGATTAGTGATACAGTCAGAAATGAAGCACGGCAATTGATTAGATTTTTAAATCTAAGATGGCTCTAATATCTGTGCAGAATGTAATGTACTAAAGAGGCGTCTGCAAAGATTTCCAAACGGAGAAAAATTTTCCCTAAACTCTCGTTCAGAACATCTATCATACGCAGTCTATTATTTGGTTCTTGTTGATCATTATCAAAGAAAGCATCAGTGTAAGTAACAACAAGTAGCAGTCTCTTGCCATCGTTTCGCTTACGAGACAGTTCCTCTCTCTCTCTTTTTTTAAAAAAAGCCACGGTGGTGCACACAAAAGCAAGCCATGCCGTGAGCGGCAGCAGGTCGTGAACCCTCAATATCAGAATGCGACAAACAATGCATGACACAGTACAATAATGCATTTTCAGCTTAGAGTGACGTAAACCCCTATAACAAAGAGAACGGTACTTATCAGATCAAAGCAAAATAAGCAATCGATTCAAACCAGACGAAGCACGCGAAAAAGGAAGGGTACCCGTGTAAATACGGACGGAGCGCCTGACACATAGCAATGGCTACTTGATAAAACTTAACTGTTAAGCTTACGACTCGAACCAAACTACTGTAGCTGTATCTTCACCCATTCGACCTCAATTGTGTTTCACGTTACAATGGACCAAGTTTGTTTCGATTTGGAGGGGTCGTCTAAAACTTTTGTCCAACCTTGAATTTCGAGTCTCAAATTTCAGGAGCGGCTTAGATTCGGGAAAAATTTTTTTTCCTTGATTTCGAGTCTCATTTTTCAGGTGCGGCTTAAATTCGAGTGCGGCTTAGATTCGAGTAAATACGGTAACTGCTTAGCCTTTGAATATATTTTTACCAAATCTGATTCAAGCTGTTTTAAGAAAATGCAGATTTTCCCTGCAGGAGCCCTATAATTTGTTACCACTATAACAGACGGTTTCGAATACTTTCATTTATTAGAAAAGACTTTTTTGTAACATTATCATGATAATTTGTAATTCATTTGTATTAGTACAGTGCATAATAAATAGTGTTTCTTTGTTAGTTTACTGAACACAAATTAATCAGCAGCAATATAGTCTTCCACATTATCTAAAACAGTCTGACAATGCTCAAATAGTTTTTCGACTTCACGCCTGTACACAATATGTTGATAGCGTTTCATCTACTGGAATGTTGTGCTGTGTAAGAGACAGTAAAACGGTACCGCTACAGTTTAGTATAATGATAGGGCGATGGGCCTCGCAAATTCTGTCACTGTACAATGGTCTTAAATAGTGTTCTAACATCAGAAGCTAATAGTGTGTACGTTCTGTACCGGCTAGTGGTTTTTAGCTTACAAGACCAGTTAAATTTGTTGTCAGATGAAGAGTTTGTTAGGTTATATGACGATGTTCTATGGACAGCGAGATACAGTGTTTAAGCCATAAATCAAGAAGCAATGCACTCATATAGAAGTAACAAATGTACGAGGGCTATCCACAAAGTATAGTCTGTCGGTAAACTGAAGAGCGAGCGAGCGAGTCCCCACTCTGCTAACCCAGCTACGTCACAAGGCGCTTCTACAAGCTGTTTCGCAACGTAGTACCGGCCCTACCGCGGTGCGCGATTTAAATCTGTGGCGACGCCCTACACAGATACGTCTCGGCTGCGTTTTTTTTTTTTTTAGACAAATGCATTAATACCATAAGGAACACAAAAGACGATAGATTCTTTCCAAATACAACAATAGAGTAAATAATATTAACATAAGAACGGAAGTCAGGATTTTACTACAAACATAGAACCGAATGCCTATTCATGTGAATATGGTATATGTTGTTCTGTTGCTATTCGTAAAACGAACCGCACATAATTCAATAAATCTGTAGAATTTAAGGCTTGTTCTTACTTTGTGTTTCTACTGAAAGATAGAAGTTTTCTTTGAAGGACTGTATTGAAGCTTAACAATTCTTGCAACATGAAGAGTGTTTAAAAAGTAAGCAGAAATTTACAATTCTGTGTGTTAGTCCGATTTGCACTACTTTTTTGTCACTGTCTTCGTGAACATGTCTCTAAAGTATGTGTACAATGTTATGCATATTGGCTATTTACTCTCCTGTCAGTTGTCAAAAGATTACATGTGTTTTGGTAGCATCAACGATTATTTGTTTTGTATAAAAATAGCTTAGAGAATCTGTATCAAATTTTGTTGTAAGAATGGAATAAAATGTATGAAGAATGAGATTTTCACTCTGCAGCGGAGTGTGCGCTGATATGAAACTTCCTGGCAGATTAAAACTGTGTGCCCGACCGAGACTCGAACTCGAACTCGGGACCTTTGCCTTTCGAGGGCAAGTGCTTGTAACGATACATATTAAAGGCTTTACTTTAATGAAGTATGCGATCCCTTCCAAATTCAACCAGTTTAATGAGTATTTATGATTATAGAAAAGTTATTGTGTAAGTTAACAATGATTGCACAACATGTCTCCATAAACAGTCAACCCATTAAATTATACTGAATAACTGACCCACACAAAAGTTAATATCACTTGATCACTGATACAGCAAATGTCATCATGTAAAAACACTAAGTTCATCTTAAATAATTAATATGAAGTACGAGAAATAGTGGCCAACTTACGTATTTTGGATCTCCTTAAATAAAAATCGCCCAGTGAAACCTATTTGTTCACTAGGAGCGTTTTCACTCAGTATTCACGTAATCAATCCTGTTTTAGACGAAAACCTATGTAATTCTTCATAATTCATGTTACTTACTTATTTATGCAAATTAGAGAAGTCAATTGACAAACTTCTAAAAAACGACCTTTTTGTAACAAAGAATTATTCTGTCAAGTCAACAAATCTGTCTGTCATTTTAATAACATGTTAAATTATGTCACTCGATGCAAATTAATAACTTTTCTGCACAAATTATGATAACAGATGTACATGTGACTCATAAACTGTATCTCTTTTTAGTAGTTCTTTGACAATGTTATAAATACAAGCAGCTAGAAGGGTCGAGAGAGCAGTCGGAGGCAGTCAGGGCAGTCGGAATGTCACTTTGGTGAAGTGTGTTTCTGTGTTATTGTTTGGCAAAACAAGTCAAAGAACATGTAAAGGAAGTATTACTTTGTGTTGTGTTATGGTCTTTGGTGGACAGTGGAATCAATATGGCCACCAAAGTAATAAATGTTTGATGTTTACATATGTGTTGGTTTCGCTCGTTCTTTATCAGCAAAAGCACATGAAAAACACGGAACCTCATGTGTTTACCCTAGACAACCAAATTTAGAGCCAGCATCAGCAACGAGACACCGCAGCGATCCAGCAAGCAGCAGCGATTACTACAATACAATATTTTGTAATGGCGCCAACCTAACATCAAGTGCTAACAAGCTCCGTAAATTGGAGTGAAATAGTGCGATTACAGCAATTAGCCGAAATATCCAACTACGATTTGGCGGTCCATTTACAAAAGTGGGGGCTCAGCCGGGATCTTTAAGTGCATCGATGATAATAGTGCAGCGATAAATTTCGTAAGTGCTTAGCACTCCAAAAAATTTTATTTGTGCATTGTGGCAACAGTGAAAATATGTCAAAAATAAATAAATAAAGTGTGTTTGTGCGACTACGAAGAACTATCATCACACCGCTCGGAAGATTAACGTCTGGATTATGTCAATGGATTTCATCAATCAAGACTTCAGCTTCGATAAAACTGAATAGAAGTGAAGAAAGCCAACAAGAACACCGATCACGACATCATAGCATAAAGCAAGGTATTTTGTTGTTGTCATTTAAAATAATTATTAGTGAAAATGTCTCTACCTGAGAGGGATGAGAGCGTAGGAAATGTAAAAATTGAACCAGGGGATGGTGAACAATTAAACTTAACAGAGTGGCTAGCAGGGTTTGCAACTCAAATAAACTCGCAACTTAAACAATTAAGTGAACAAGTAAGTTTGAAACATGAAGAAAACACAGATAGACTGAATAAGTTAAGTTTGGATTCTAAACAATCAAGTGAACAAGTAAGTTTGAAACTTGAAGAAAACACAGATAGACTGAATAAGTTAAGTTTGGATTTTAAACAATCAAATGAAGAACACACAGATAGACTGGATAAGTTAAGTTTGGATTTTGATCTATTAAGTACTCATCTCAATGAGAAGTGTGAGGAAATTAAAACTACCCTCAGCAAGAACACTAGCGAACAGTTGATACACTTCAGAAAAGAATTTCAAGTTAAAGTTGAAAGTTTAAATGAAAACATACAAGCTAACACAGACAGCATTGCTGTCATCTACAACAGAGTAGATGCTGAAGCTAAAAGATTAGATCAAAGAATAGACAAAACATCAGAAGACCTTAAACAAGAATACAACCTGTACACCACTAATGTAGATACAAAAGTAGAAAATATGCACACTAAATATTCACAATTGGAAGATGCAGTGATGTCCAAACAAACGATTTACAATCAAGATACAATGTATGGGCACATCCAAGTGAAATGCTTTCCTGGTGAAAATCTCCACCCTATTGACTTTATTCACCAATGTAAGGATATGTTTGTTGTAGGAATGTCAGACAACATAAAAATTAAGTTAGTAAAACGGTTTCTAGAAGGGGAGGCCCTATCCTGGGCAAATGAGAATAATGATTCTTGGAATACATTTGAAGAGTTTGAAGCCAAATTTATTTGTAAATTTTGGTCACAGTCCATACAAGCCAGATTAAAGTCAGAATTTCTAAATGGACCAGTGTATAGAGGGAAAGTAGGGGGAATGCAAAAATTTTGCAGAGATCAATTGAAAAAACTTGCTCACTTAAATAACTCTTTTGATATTATGACACAAATTGATGTTTTAAAAAGAAGATTACCAGAGAGACTGCAGTGGGAATTGGTCCATGGACCAGACGATTCAATGGAAGAGTTCCTGAAATTTGTAGATAGATTAGATAGGGCCTTGGAAAGAGATAATAACCAAAGTTTTGGCTCTGGCAACAACCAGTATGGGGGGTGGAACAGGAATGTAAATAGAGATTATTATGGGAGGAGAGACTTTGAAAATTCTGGAAATAATGCGCCAAATAGGGGAGATAGGAGATATGAAAATAATTTCAGAAACAATACACAGGAGGGAGGATGGAGGAGAGATAACAGGAATGATAGAAATAGGTTTTGGGGAAGAGAACAAGATAGAAGGGGGTTTGTTGAAACTAGTGAACAAAACGACAACTACAAATGGACAGACCGAGGAAACCAGCCGGGAAACGGTGGACAGTCCCACTAGATGTCCGTAGTTTAGGGGCTAGACAATATTATGACATGACAACACATAACCGAAACTGGAAAAGGAGAGGATACAATGTAAAGAGTAAATACCATGAAAATACTGAAGTTGTTAGAATGAATAAATTAGAATTTAATAAAAGGTTTTGGGATACTATGAGTAAAAGTGATACAGTTAATAAAAACTGTATTCAAGCACAGGTAGTTGGTGAAAGTGCAGAAGTTGAAGGTATTGCAGAGTTCCATAGTTGGGCTGAAAAGGATACTGGTGTGAATAACAAGTCAAACACACCACAAGTAGAATCTATTTTGGGGGGTTTATTTGATATGAAGGGGAATGACGAAGTGTTTAATGGAGCCAAAGACTCAATTGCTGAGATTCAGATACATAGGGGGGAAACTGAAGATGAGGTTGTTGTGGAGGAGGAGGAAGAAGTAATAGAGGGACATTTAAATAATGATCCTAAATCAAGTGATGTTATTGATGAGAGTGTAGAGAAAGAAATAAAAGTATTTGTAGAATTGAAAAGTGATGATGAGATAAAGGTAAGTGATGTGACGAACATGGGTGATAATGAGGTTAATTTAAGTGAAATGCAGACTAGGGAATGTGTATCTGAGGACAAGCTATTGCCTATTGGGAACTATGAAATGCTAATCTATGAGAACGGTAATAATAATAATATTAAAGAAAATATAAAGGGATGGAATGTAAATGTGTGTTTTCAAGAAAAAGGGGAAAAGTTTTTAGAAGTTTTGTGGAACAACTATGGAAACTGTATAAACAAAGATGCCTTTTGGAAAGAATTAGCAAAGGTAAGTGCAACCTTGTATCCTATATGGTGGACAAGAATCCGTAGTGGACTTTATAAAAAAGGGGGTGAAAACAGTAGGTTGTTAAGTGACAACACAGTGTTAAAAGGAACAGATGAAAACAAAGGTTTATGTTTAAATGTCAATGCTTTGCAAACAGAGAGGGATGTGTCTAAGTGTAGGAAAGAGACATTAGGCTTAGGAACTAAAGAAATTGAAAATGATCTATTGTTTGAAAATACTGAAATAGACAAAGATGTTGAGCTAGGTTGTCCATATGTTAAAGTAAACATTGACATTTGTCCATTTGAAATAAAAGAAAGCCCACATCCTAATGCGTATAGACTTATCTTTCCCAGATCAAGAAGGTTATTTGGATTAAGAAACATCACTGAATTGAAACCATATAAACATGATTAAGCACATTTCCCTGTTTGAATACAATTACTTCCCCAGTTTCCATAAAGCGTTTTACCAGCAAAGATTTTTACTGGGTGTGTCAAATAGCAACTACCACTCATCCTATAGACCCTCGAAAAGTTCCAGATCTCTGAGAGAATGTTTTTATATTTGTATTGTCACTATTGAATATTAAATTTTGAGACATCTTCTTTACTTGCAATGGGCAAGAAGGTGACAAACATTTATTACTTTCGTTTTGTATTGTTGAATATGGGACATACTTGCACCAAATATAAAAGACATTGTAAAAATTGTTGTGCAAGACCCATCATTGTGTTACTATTGTTTTCTTAGGCATAAGATTTGTGGACAATTTTCTACAGCCAATCAGATGTTTACCAAATTTGATGTTTGTGTTATGTTGTGACCAATTTAAGTGTCCAATTTTAGTATTCATATGTTCTTGTACTATCTTGACTATGTGTCTCAATGGGAGACAAGTTTTTTTTAAATATTTCATTTTTTTTTAAAATGCGTATTATATTCATACATGTGACTTCTCTAGTGTTTATGTTTATATATCATGTCCATACTTATAATTATGTTCTTGGTTTTCATTTCTTTTATGTGGCTCAAAAGAAACAGACAGTGGCAAAATTTTGCTATGGACATCTGACCTGTCCATCTATGTAATATATTTATGTTCCTTCTATTATCTTGACTAATCTGTGACGCAATGAGAGCTGACTTTGAAATAATTTACATATTTATTTTTTTTATATATCTTAAAATCGCATGTGATATATTTGTGTCTGTTTTTGATCATTTTCCATGTGGCTCACTGGGAGCAAAGATTAACAATTTTTTTACTTTCATATATTACTAAATAATTTTATTATGCTGTCATACTGATTGACATAACACAAAGTGCATTTCAAACAACACAACTAAAATATTTGCAGGAAAAAGTCATTTTGAAACGGTGTAACGGTTGTTGTATACATACACATTATGCACAGTAATTGACACATTTGTCCTAGTCGGCTAATATCATTAACATTCTGTAAATGATATTACCCGAGGGGGGTATTGTAACGATACATATTAAAGGCTTTACTTTAATGAAGTATGCGATCCCTTCCAAATTCAACCAGTTTAATGAGTATTTATGATTATAGAAAAGTTATTGTGTAAGTTAACAATGATTGCACAACATGTCTCCATAAACAGTCAACCCATTAAATTATACTGAATAACTGACCCACACAAAAGTTAATATCACTTGATCACTGATACAGCAAATGTCATCATGTAAAAACACTAAGTTCATCTTAAATAATTAATATGAAGTACGAGAAATAGTGGCCAACTTACGTATTTTGGATCTCCTTAAATAAAAATCGCCCAGTGAAACCTATTTGTTCACTAGGAGCGTTTTCACTCAGTATTCACGTAATCAATCCTGTTTTAGACGAAAACCTATGTAATTCTTCATAATTCATGTTACTTACTTATTTATGCAAATTAGAGAAGTCAATTGACAAACTTCTAAAAAACGACCTTTTTGTAACAAAGAATTATTCTGTCAAGTCAACAAATCTGTCTGTCATTTTAATAACATGTTAAATTATGTCACTCGATGCAAATTAATAACTTTTCTGCACAAATTATGATAACAGATGTACATGTGACTCATAAACTGTATCTCTTTTTAGTAGTTCTTTGACAATGTTATAAATACAAGCAGCTAGAA
Organism: Schistocerca nitens; assembly: GCF_023898315.1. Classification (NCBI taxonomy): domain Eukaryota; kingdom Metazoa; phylum Arthropoda; class Insecta; order Orthoptera; family Acrididae; genus Schistocerca; species Schistocerca nitens. Next base: position 191,980,112 of record NC_064620.1, on the reverse strand, counting down.
GGGTCGAGAGAGCAGTCGGAGGCAGTCAGGGCAGTCGGAATGTCACTTTGGTGAAGTGTGTTTCTGTGTTATTGTTTGGCAAAACAAGTCAAAGAACATGTAAAGGAAGTATTACTTTGTGTTGTGTTATGGTCTTTGGTGGACAGTGGAATCAATATGGCCACCAAAGTAATAAATGTTTGATGTTTACATATGTGTTGGTTTCGCTCGTTCTTTATCATCAAAAGCACATGAAAAACACGGAACCTCATGTGTTTACCCTAGACAACCAAATTTAGAGCCAGCATCAGCAACGAGACACCGCAGCGATCCAGCAAGCAGCAGCGATTACTACAATACAATATTTTGTAATGGCGCCAACCTAACATCAAGTGCTAACAAGCTCTGTAAATTGGAGTGAAATAGTGCGATTACAGCAATTAGCCGAAATATCCAACTACGATTTGGCGGTCCATTTACATGCTCTACCAACTTTTTTTTTTTTTTTTCATTTTTGTTCGATATAGTTCGTTGCGTTTGTTCTTGGCGGACGTCACAAGACATCTGTTCAAGTTGATCGTTGATTTCTTGACTCAGTTTTTTATTACAGAGAGCGCGCAGCTCTCTGACCGAACACGCTGAGCTACCGTGCCGGCTACCAACTGAGCTACCGAAGCACGACTCACGCCTGGTACCCACAGCTTTACTTCTGCCAGTACCTCGTCTCCTACCTTCCTCGTCTCCTTCGCAGGAGAGCTTCTGTAAAGTTTGGAAGGTAGGAGACGAGGTACTGGCAGAAGTAAAGCTGTGGGTACCGGGCGTGAGTCGTGCTTCGGTAGCTCAGTTGGTAGAGCACTTGCCCTCGAAAGGCAAAGTTCCCGAGTTCGAGTCTCGGTCGGGCACACAGTTTTAGTCTGCCAGGAAGTTTCATATCAGCGCACACTCCGCTGCAGAGTGGAAATTCTCATTCTGGAAACATCCCCCAGGCTGTGGCTAAGCCATGTCTCCGCAATATCCTTTCTTTCAGGAGTGCTGGTTTCGCAGGAGAGCTTCTGTAAAGTTTGGAAGGTAGGAGACGAGGTACTGGCAGAAGTAAAGCTGTGGGTACCAGGCGTGAGTCGTGCTTCGGTAGCTCAGTTGGTAGAGCACTTGCCCGCAAAGGGCAAAGGTCCCGAGTTCGAGTCTCGGTCGGGCACACAGTTTTAATCTGCCAGGAAGTTTCATATCAGCGCACACTCCGCTGCAAAGTGAAAATCTCATTCTGGAAATATCCCCCAGGATGTGGCTAAGCCATGTCTCCGCAATATCCTTTCTTTCAGGAGTGCCAGTTCTGCAAGGTTCGCAGGAGAGCTTCTGTAAAGTTTGGAAGGTAGGAGACAAGGTACTGGAAGAAGTAAAGCTGTGGGTACCGGGCGTGAGTCGTGCTTCGGTAGCTCAGTTGGTAGAGCACTTGCCCTCGAAAGGCAAAGGTCCCGAGTTCGAGTCTCGGTCGGGCACACAGTTTTAATCTGCCAGGAAGTTTTAACATGTATGAAATTTTTAGAAATATTGAATATTGCTTTTGGTGAACTTGTTATGAGTAAACCAAGGGCATTCAAGTGGTATAAACATTTCAAAGTGGGTCTTAAAGGGCAGCAGTTTTACAAGTATGGATGAGATTAAAAATGTTCAGTTAGAAGACCTATAAACTATCCCGAAGAAATAGTTCCCAAAGTGTTTCGGGAATTGGAAAAAGCACTGGCATAAGTGTGTAGTATGTAATGTGGAATATTTTGAAGAGTATAACATTGCTGTAGACTAACAAATAAAGTTCTTGCCAAAAAATAAAAGTTAATATCTAAGAACACCTCGTATGTCAAGCTTTCTGCTTGGCAGTCCAGAATCAGGGTACATGTTTTGAAGGAAATTTCAACAGTGTTTACAATATCTATTGCGCACATGTTTTAAGCAATATGTCTTAGAATCGGGTGAATAGTGACCGAGACAGAGATTTACTGTTCCATCAGTATCAAAGGTTTTACGTGATTTTGAAACTTTCTATAACGATGGGTTTCCTCACAAAATTATTAATTTCCTTCTTGGCGATTCCAGTAAACCATGCGGCTTATTTCCGCACTTCTTCTTTATGCGTCCTATTGGGAGAGGCTGACGTTTGCCTAAATTGCAGCCATTTGGTTGGGAGTAGTAATATTAGCCAACAGTTCTTTTTGCGCCGCCTCTTTAACATATGCTGTACTAACATTAGAGACGATCGAACGCTCGTTACTCCGCAAATACCTCCTCTTCTTCGTATTCTGCACATTTTCTTACAATGCTAGACGATTATATCGAAGTATATCAGTAAGTATACAAAGTTAACTCACACTGGCAACTAAAATCCCACGAACAGAAACAACATATATCACTGCACGCCAATCTACACCGCTACACAGGTAACGGGCAACAGATTTTGGGTGCCCTGTAGTTCGGTGGCAGCGTTCTTCCGCGAAAGGCCACCTCCCCCACCAAGAGCGCTGCTCGCTCTTCAGTTTACAGACAGACTATACATTACGTTTTCGTTTGTGTCCGTTAGGGGCGGGGCTAGCGCGGCCATCTTGGTGTCATGGCATTCCGCCGCTCAGTCGGCATCCTGCCGTGCTAGTGAGAGGTTCGTGCTGTACTCCGTTGAGTTACTGTGACAGTTTTAGATGTCAGCGTTAATGCCGCGAAGTGTGAAGTGCGTGCTGTAATAAGGTTTCTGACTGCAAAAAACTGTACACCGATAGAAATCTATCGGCAGCTTTGTGAAGTGTATGGGGACAACATAATCACTGAAGATGGGTCATAAAATTTAAAAATGGCCGAACTAACGTTGACGACAAAGAGCGAAGTGGAAGACCCAGCATAGTGACTGCCGAACTTGTCGAAAAAGTCGATGCCACGGTCCGTGAAAACCGTAATTTCACAATAATGGAACTCTCTATGAGTTTTCCACAAATTTCACGTATTTGTTGCACGAAATCATTACCAAAAAGCTTGGTTACAACAAGTTTTGTGCAAGATCGATACCAAAAATCTTAACAGAGATTCACAAAAATCAGCGAATGGCTGCAGCGTTAAGGTTTTTGGACGCTTACGGGAAAGATGGCGACTCATTTCTCGATCGCATCGTTTCTGGTGACGAAACATCGGTTAAGCATGTGAACTGCGAGACAAAATTGCAGTCAATGCAGTGGGGGCACACAAATTCCCCCCAAAAACCCAAGAAATGTATGCAGACAATGTCGGCAAGGAAGGTGATGGCGACTGTCTTTTTGGCACAGAAAAGGTGTGATTTTTGTGGATTTCCTGGAAAGAGGCGCTACAATAAACTCTCAAAGGTATTGCCAAACTCTGCACAACCTCAGAAGAGCAATATAAAACAAGCGCAGGGGAAAGTTGGGCTCAAAGATCTTGCTGATTCACGACAACGCCCGGGCCCACGTGGCAAATGCCACTCATGAAGTTCTCGAATCTTTTAAGTGGGAGTTGTTTCCTCATCCGCCGTACAGTCCCAACCTGACACCGAGCGACTTCCACATATTCCCAGCAATGAAGAAGTGGTTGGCTATGTAACGTTTTTATGACGACGCACAGCTTCAAGACGAGGTAACCACGTGGTTGAAGGCGCAGGCGGCCGAATTTTACGACGAAGGAATTTCCAAGCTCGTCCATCGCTACGATAAGTGCCTTAATTTAAATGGCAACTATGTAGAAAAGTAGTATTTAAGTGTGGCTTTCATCTGTGTATAATAAAAAAATTTCCAATACTTTATTTATTTTTAATTGCAGATTGTAATGTACTTTGTGGATAGCCCTCGTATTAGTGTCCACAATCTATTGAACAAGTTTAGTGTACAGCATGTGCTGCCAACATTGAACTAGGATTGTTCAGGCCCTAATGTTGTTTTGTGCTAAGAGCTAAACTATAACATTACATGTACTTATTTATTGGCAACACTAATAACGAAAATCTAAACATGTCAAAGGAAGAAAAGTTGCTCTCCATACATAAGTACCACAAAGAAGTGTTTCCTATTTATTTGTTAATTGAGTACACAATCACAAGATCAACTACTTTCTTCTGAGGTACAAACTTATTACTCCTTCTAAAAAAAATTATTTGAAAGTTGTCAAGAACTCCCAAGTGCAAGGCTGTTGCTCTGTTTGTAGGCCTAATGAAACAGGAGAAATAAAATACATGCTCACTATCGCCCCTGTTTAACTTTGATCTCTCCCTACTTGAAGTAAATAACCTGGAAGGATTGCCTATTATCATGCATGAGTAGTAACGCACGCTACCAATCACCATGTTGGCGAGTTTGCCCGTCTGGAATACTTTTCTAACTTTATCAAAGACTTGCTGAAAAATAACGCCTTTGAATTTTTTATATGAAAACTCAAAGCCTTTTCAATTAAACAAACTATATTACCATTCTACACTTTTATTCTTCATGTGTAAGCAGCTCGTGGTCTTCTGGTTAGCGTTGCTGATCCTCGATCTTGGGAACACGGGTTCAATTCAGGTACAGGTCAGGGATTTCCTCCACTTTGGACTGTGTGTGCGTGTGTGTGTGTGTGAGTGTGTGTGTGTGTGTGTGTGTGTGTGTGTGTGTGTGTGTGTGTGTGTGTCGGTATATTGCCTTTGTCGTTATCGTTATGTAAGTTGCTGAAATGGCTCAACTAGGAGCATCTTGGCCACAAATGCCTTACACACATTATTCTTTATGTCGACACGTTTGTTTATCAACATAGTCACCTTGGTGATGAATACACTTATCTCAATGAGAGGTCAGTTTGATAGTACCGTCACTGTTAATTGTCTGATTCTGTTAACGGAGCCACAACCTCACCTCTGCATGCACAATTCATCACTATCAGAGTGAAGCTCTGGAAAGTGTTCTTTAAGTTCTGGAAACAGATGAAAATCAGATGACGCCAAGTCGGGGATGGAGGATGATCGATGACAGTGACCCTAAGCATCAGAATGTGGCAGACATTGCAGCACTCGTGTGTGGTCTGGAATTGTCATGCTGAAGGGAAGGGTGCTCCATGTGTGAATAAACTCTCTGAAATTGTGCTCACTCGAATGCAGCATGGCGTTTCTCACACACTGAAACAATTATGTTCCACACCACTACGTTACACGCCGCAATTCGGAGCCCTCTAGCGGCAGAGGGTTGCAACTTGCGCCAGTGAATCAGGAGAGTCGACCGAGTAATATTCAAGACATGTAATACATCAACTAATACTGAGAACAGAATGAGAAACTCGGAGGCATTACCTCTCAGAACACCCTCGTAGGCTCTCCACCAGCCACTCTACTCGAGAACATCAACCTGCTTACGCCAAGGAATTCATTAATATCAATACAGTCAAAATTACAAATAAAAAAAACACTGTTTTTAAATCAATGACAGGTGACTCCCAAGTGAAGGGGCATGAGAACTGATAGCCCCTTGTCCATATTGCTTTAAAAAATTCCACAATTCAAAATGAAAAACATTCCTGAACAGTTAGCAAAAAGAAGGAAGCAGTTTCCTAACTAAAAACGAGTGTCTGTCCTCACTAAACAAAACACATAAAACACCAAAGCAATTTCCGAAGAACACCTATGCTTACCACACCAGCGTCCCATCCAAGACTGAGCTCCCCCAGACCCCACCGACTAGCCATTGCCCCGAGGAACTTTTTGTTTTAAAGGAGTGGGGATGGACAGTCAGTGGCTCGTTGAGCCATAAGAGCATGAAAAGCTCTCATTGGCCGAAAAGCAACTTTACCAACTGTTTAAATAGACATCCAACTGAAGTCGCTGTGAAGACTATCCCAGGGAGTGGGGTGGATATCATTACCAATGTTTTGGAGAGACACAAACGAGAATACTCTGACTGAGAAGTAAGCCCCTTGTTAAGCCTCATTGGAGATGTCAAACAAGGTTGGTAGAACACTACCAGAAAGTTCAAGGAAGTCTCTGTTACCCTCACCAGCAGCTTTGAGCTACTAACAGCCATACATCCTGACCTGTAGAGATTATTTTTTTCAGAAGGAATGGGTAAGGAGAGGAAGCTGGTTGTTCCACAAAAAAGATGTTGTCACACCATGTGTATTCTCTTCTCAGTGAGCTACAAAAGCACAGAAACAAAGGCATCCATGAAGCACATAAACGACTTTACCCGACAATACAGGCTAGAAAAATGAAAGTGACATCTTTCAGTACGCCATCTTGATATCATGCTCAGTGGCAGCACTTAACATACTGCAGTGTCATATGTTGTTAACACGTTTATACGCAGTGATTACATATTCACAGAAGTATCATAATAAATAGCAAAAAACTTACATGAATTAAAGTATATTACAGCAAAAGCAAAAAGCATTTCCAGTAAACATGCATCTGTAAATAAGCCATTTCTGAGATGACTGTGAATGCATGGATAAGAGCTGACACTGACTTGAGAGTGCACAAGCATTTGCTGGAGTCAGCTTTTTTCAAAGAAAACCTCGCACATAGGCACAGCTCATATTACACATGGGGACACACTTGCAAAACATGCACACAGCTGAGTGCCTTCACGCCACTACAGATGAGCTGTTAAGCCATAACGTAGCCTGTCATATGCAAATTTCCTGAATGTTCTGTAAATTAGCGTCATGTTCAAAAGTATCCAAACGATATGAATTTGTGAAAACAGGTGTTATGATCAAAAGATTTCTGAATGAATTGTGTGTTTTAAAAAAAATCCTCATTATTTATCATAGTCAACAATCTTATTACTTGTGTTATGCATGCAGGTTAATGATTTAGCTGACATGTTATGAAATAATGCTTGATATCTCTATAAACCATTTTGGAAATCATTGGGTATTTTGTCATGTGGCTCACAACTCTCACCAATGCACTTGACTCAGCTTGGGATAATATGATACACATGCCGATTGATCGGAAGACAGGCAGGCAGGTATTGGCAAGTCTGTGTTAGCTGACAAAGTGTTTTAGCTTGCTGAACAAGCAGTAACTTATCTTGGCTCGTCTGTTTGAGAAAGCACTCATGCATGCATTTTCCAAGTCAGTGATAAACATGGTTCGAGATGGTGAGAGTACTGACTCACTGTCTAAGCGAGAAGATAGGTAATAAGTCAAGGAAGGCACTAGCAGAACGAAGTCATTTGATGCTGCTGTCCTTTATGCATATATAGCCAGAGAATTTGCACACTGGAATACTGACAAGGAACCTGTCGAGTGCGAGGTCACAAGTTCTGTCTATAGTAACACTCATTTTAAAGTGTTCTGTTCACAATTACCACAGAAAAATATTAGCTGCTAATAACTCACCATGTGCATCAGGAGGGTGACAGAAAATGAGTGCCTGGGAGATGAAGAGACCAGTTTTCTATGGGATGTATGAATTACACTTCACAAAATGGACATTGTAGGCATTCAAGAAATCTTCAAAACAAACCATTAACTTGCACCACAAACACCGAATAAAAAATGTGGTGCCAAAATGATTACAAGGGTTTGCACCTCAAGATTGGAGGCAAACTCCTTGGGAGTCACAAACCGTGCAGAATGTTTAACTAATTAACCACTCTTAAAAATGTATATAGAATCATTTTGCTGTAATGCAAACTGATGAAATGTGATAGCATGCAACTAAATGCGAAGCAGACTGTCATGGAACTTTTTGTGGAACTGGCTGTCCTTTAAGTTATAGCTGCAGATAGTATGGTAACATGGAACATTGGCACAGAAAAAAAAACATACAGAGGCTAAAATTTGTCCAATGGTTCCGCGTGGTATGAAATGCAATGTCACACACTTTTCAGGAGGGATAATTTTATCTAAATTAGTATAATTTTTATATGCAGACCAAGAATCGAGCAAAGGCAAGTTATTTCGACCAACTATTGGCCAAAAGCAGTGTTCATACCGTAGTTGTAGATCTCTTACATTCATTTTTCCATTCTTGCTTGCTGTGACGTAAATATTCCCTACTGACCTTGCAAGATCACAAACACAAGATAGAATCGTAGGGAGCAGAGCGGCCCCAACTTCTTGCAGCACAGTAAACAACTTTCTAGCCAATGTACCATCCAGATTAACAGTCGGCATTATTGCAATTTTTTTTTTTTTTTTTTTTTTTTTTTTTTTCATCAGTCTACTGACTGGTTTGATGCGGCCCGCCACGAATTCCTTTCCTGTGCTAACCTCTTCATCTCAGAGTTGCACTTGCAACCTACGTCCTCAGTTATTTGCTTGACGTATTCCAATCTCTGTCTTCCTCTACAGTTTTTGCCCTCTACAGCTCCCTCTAGTACCATGGAAGTCATTCCCTCATGTCTTAGCAGATGTCCTATCATCCTGTCCCTTCTCCTTATCAGTGTTTTCCACATATTCCTTTCCTCTTCGATTCTGCATAGAACCTCCTCATTCCTTACCTTATCAGTCCACCTAATTTGCAACATTCGTCTATAGCACCACATCTCAAATGCTTCGATTCTCTTCTCTTCCGGTTTTCCCACAGTCCATGTTTCACTACCATACAATGCTGTACTCCAGACGTACATCCTCAGAAATTTCTTCCTCAAATTAAGGCCAGTATTTGATATTAGTAGACTTCTCTTGGCCAGAAATGCCTTTTTTGCCATAGCGAGTCTGCTTTTGATGTCCTCCTTGCTCCGTCCGTCATTGGTTATTTTACTGCCTAGGTAGCAGAATTCCTTAACTTCATTGACTTCGTGACCATCAATCCTGATGTTAAGTTTCTCGCTGTTCTCATTTCTACTACTTCTCATTACCTTCATCTTTCTCCGATTTACTCTCAAACCATACTGTGTACTCATTAGACTGTTCATGCCGTTCAGCACATCATTTAATTCTTCTTCACTTTCACTCAGGATAGCAATGTCATCAGCAAATCGTATCATTGGTATCATTGATATCCTTTCACCTTTTATTTTAATTCCACTCCTGAACCTTTCTTTTATTTCCATCATTGCTTCCTCGATGTACAGATTGAAGAGTAGGAGGGAAAGGCTACAGCCTTGTCTTACACCCTTCTTAATACGAGCACTTCGTTCCTGATTGTCCACTCTTATTATTCCCTCTTGGTTGTTGTACATATTGTATATGACCCGTCTCTCCCTATAGCTTACCCCTACTTTTTTCAGAATCTCGAACAGCTTGCACCATTTTATATTGTCAAACGCTTTTTCTAGGTCGATAAATCCTATGAAAGTGTCTTGATCTTTCTTTAGCCTTGCTTCCATTATTAGCCGTAACGTCAGAATTGCCTCTCTCGTCCCTTTGCTTTTCCTAAAGCCAAACTGATCGTCACCTAGCACATTCTCAATTTTCTTTTCCATTCTTCTGTATATTATTCTTGTAAACAGCTTCGATGCATGAGCTGTTAATCTGATTGTGCTATAATTCTCGCACTTGTCAGCTCTTGCCGTCTTCGTAATTGTGTGGATGATGCTTTTCCGAAAGTCAGATGCTATGTCGCCAGACTCATATATTCTACACACCAACGTGAATAGTCATTTTGTTGCCACTTCCCCCAATGTTTTAGAAATTCTGATGGAATGTTATCTATCCCTTCTGCCTTATTTGACCGTAAGTCCTCCAAAGCTCTTTTAAATTCCGATTCTAATACTGGATCCCCTATCTCTTCTAAATCGACTCCTGTTTCTTCTTCTATCACATCAGACAAATCTTCACCCTCATAGAGGCTTTCAATGTATTCTTTCCACCTATCTGCTCTCTCCTCTGCATTTAACAGAGGAATTCCCGTTGCACTCTTAATGTTGCCACCATTGCTTTTAATGTCACCAAAGGTTGTTTTGACTTTCCTGTATGCTGAGTCTGTCCTTCCGACAATCATATCTTTTTCGATGTCTTCACATTTTTCCTGCAGTTATTTCTTCTTAGCTTCCCTGCACTTCCTATTTATTTCATTCTTCAGCGACTTGTACTTCTGTATTCCTGATTTTCCCGGAACATGTTTGTACTTCCTCCTTCCATCAATCAACTGAAGTATTTCTTCTGTTACCCATGGTTTCTTCACATCTACCTTCTTTGTACCTATGTTTTCCTTCCCAACTTCTGTGATGGCCCTTTTTAGAGATGTCCATTCCTCTTCAACTGTACTGCCTACTGCGCTATTCCTTATTGCTGTATCTATAGCGTTAGAGAACTTCAAACATATCTCGTCATTCCTTAGTACTTCCGTACTTGCGTATTGATTCTTCCTGACTAATGTCTTGAACTTCAGCCTACTCTTCATCACTACCATATTGTGATCTGAGTCTATATCTGCTCCTGGGTATGCCTTACAATCCAGTATCTGATTTCGGAATCTCTGTCTGACCATGATGTAATCTAATTGAAATCTTCCCGTACCTCCCGGCCTTTTCCAAGTATACCTCCTCCTCTTGTGATTCTTGAACAGGGTATTCACTATTACTAGCTGAAACTTGTTACAGAACTCAATTAGTCTTTCTCCTCTTTCATTCCTTGTCCCAAGCCCATATTCTCCTGTAACCTTTTCTTCTACTCCTTCCCCTACAACTGCATTCCAGTCGCCCATGACTATTAGATTTTCGTCCCCCTTTACATACTGCATTACCCTTTCAATATCCTCATACACTTTCTCTATCTGTTCATCTTCAGCTTGCGATGTCGGCATGTATACCTGAACTATCGTTGTCGGTGTTGGTCTGCTGTTGATTCTGATTAGAACAACCCGGTCACTGAACTGTTCACAGTAACACACCCTCTGCCCTACCTTCCTATTCATAACGAATCCTACACCTGTTATACCATTTTCTGCTGCTGTTGATATTACCCGATACTCATCTGACCAGAAATCCTTGTCTTCCTTCCACTTCACTTCACTGACCCCTACTATATCTAGATTGAGCCTTTGAATTTCCCTTTTCAGATTTTCTAGTTTCCCTACCCGTTCAAGCTTCTGACATTCCACGACCCGACACGTAGAACATTATCCTTTCGTTGATTATTCAATCTTTTTCTCATGGTAACCTCCCCCTTGGCAGTCCCCTCCCGGAGATCCGAATGGGGGACTATTCCGGAATCTTTTGCCAATGGAGAGATCATCATGACACTTCTTCAATTACAGGCCACACGTCCTGTGGATACATGTTACGTGTCTTTAATGCAGTGGTTTCCATTGCCTTCTGCATCCTCATGTCGTTGATCATTGCTGATTCTTCTGCCTTTAGGGGCAATTTCCCACCCCTAGGACAAGAGAGTGCCCTGAACCTCTATCCGCTCCTCCGCCCTCTTTGACAAGGCTGTTGGCAGAATGAGGCTGACTTCTTATGCCGGAAGTCTTTGGCGGCCAATGCTGATTATTTATCAAAATTTAGGCAGTGGCGGGGATCGAACCCGGGACCGAAGACGTTTTGATTATGAATCAAAGACGCTACCCCTAGACCACGGGCATGCGAATGCTTTAAGGCACTGATGTTACTTGATCTTGATACAACTGTCTTGATACCTCTAATTTCCAGGGTTCCTTTTACATGCATTTTCTCTTCAAATCCCAATTGGTCAGCACTGAAAACAAATTCCTTTCTGAACGATGATATAAGTTTGTTTATTTTATATATAAATTTTCTAGACAATTCCGCAGTTTGCAGTACATCATCAAGTTGATAATTTGTTTGAAATTTCATTATCTTGTGTGTAGCAAATCTGTAGCACTATTTGGAGTTATACAACCATCCACTGCTTTCCTTGAAATAATTGTATTCTATGTTGCGCATGTTTGATGTGCATAACATAGTAGATCACTATCATGCACATCCTGTAGACTGTATCAAGCTTCCTTGAAATGTGAAGCATCAGTTATTATAACAAGTGTGCATTGTCCTCCCTTGAATATCGATAGTTTTTCCTATGCACTACACATTCGTGATGCTGCAGACTTTTTCGAAATCTGTTCATAATTGATATTTTTACTATGCTGCCCTCTCCTTGGACAAAGATTGTCATTTACAATATTTCACCGGAGACAGGATTTGCGGCTCCCCGTCTGGCGAGGATGATGAATTACATGGCTCCACACCTGTTTCAGTGTCACTTTCACTTGTTAAGCATGAATCGTAATCATTATAGTCCCAATGTACATTGTCTGCACAGTCGAGTGTATGTGACATCACACATTCCACTGTGTCATCTTGCAGAAACGCTGATGTTTCAGCTGCCACTTCTTTCTCACTCTGCAGAATTCCTGGGCTATCTTTCTGATGAATGTCAACTTTTGCACCTGTTCTTGTAGATATAATACAATGTTTGCTTTGTTTATCATTCCCATTTCTGTGCTTTATACCTAATGTTTGAATTACACTTTTTAAATCCCTCAAACTTTTCTCAGTGATGAATAACAATCACATTTTAATTATTGTTATTATTTATAGGTAGCCTTGGTGAAGAGAATGAGAAACAACTGCTCACTTACATAAGGCGGTTGCAAATGTGTGGATTTGCACCAGCTGGAGAAACTCTTCGTAGGCTGGTAGTCCAGTTTGCGGAAAGAAATGGAATTCCTCTTAGATTTTCTAAAGAAAATCAAATGGCTGGTTGGGACTGTTTACAGTCCTTTCTGAAATGTAACCCACAGCTAGCTATGAAGAAGCTACAAGATCTCTCTATTGATAGGGTGATGGGAATGGAATTTTTCTTTAGTTCTGGAAGTCTTAACTGCAAATTATTTACTGGATAAGCCTGGCCACCTGTACAACATGGACGAAACTGTGTTTCAGATGAATCCTAGACCAGACAGTGATAACAGAAAAAGGTTGTCCTTCTTTGTATCAAGTAACTTCCCCCCCCCCCAAAAAAAAAAAAAAAAAAAAAAAAAAAAAAAAAAAAAAACGGGAAACCATAATGGTAATCACTTGCTGCAATGCTGAAGGCAACTTCATTTCTCCAGCGTGCATTTTAAAAGGTAAAAGAAACAAGTCTGAATGGGGGGATAGACTTCCGAATGGTTTGATTGTATTTATGAATGAGAGATCAGGGTATTTCAACTCTGATATATTCATGAGTTGGACAAAAGACCACTTTATTCCCACAAAACAAGGAAAAGTAGGTCTGCTTCTCGATGGGCACACCTCACATTCTACTGATCCAGATATGCTTGATCTTGCAACAGAAAACGATTTGATCATGGTTTGTTTACCTCCACATTCAAAACGCTACCTTCAGCCTCTTAACAGGTGTGTTTTCAAATAACTGAAACAAGCTTTTTACAGAACAATGTGAAACTGGACATTGTGTCATCCTGGATGTAAAGTCTCAAGAGCACAGTTCCCTGTCTTCCTCAGTAAAGCCTGGAAGAAAGCTGCAGTTCCATCCAATGTGCAATCTGGATTTGAAGCTTATGGCTTTTACCCATACAACCCAGAAATAATTCCAGAGGAGGCATTTCAAATTTCTGATCTGGTTGCTACTGGTGTGGCAGACAAGAATGAAAGATATAACACCGACTGTAGAGGATGTGCTCAGGTTGTTCTCCCACAGAAAGGCAATAGAAGACTTGAAGCACAGGTCGATAATGAGCTGAAGTTCTCGCAGAAGATGATCAAATAGAAGCAGCAAGAGGTAGGTCACAGCGAATTAAAAGCAAAAAATCAATTCCAGGTTGGTCTAAGTTTAGCAAACCAAGTAACTCTGCAAATGACAGTGATCATTGTGCTGAGTGTGCCAAGAATTACTATGATAGAAATGGACCACAGGTGGATTGGATTAAGATTCAGATTCTTTATTGGTCATTCAGCATTATTACATGCAATAGACTTCATCAGTTCACTTAACCTATTAATTTTACAAAATAAATTTTTACATATTTAAGTTGATATTGGGCATTTCTAAAAATTCTTCCAATGAATAGAATGGATTAGTTAACAAGAAGTTATGTATATTTTCTTTAAATAATTTGTCAGGCTTGACTGACACATTTTTAGACAATTTGTTATATATTTTAATTGTCATATACTTATGACTATTGTTAGTTTTAGCTAATCTATTTTGTGGCAACAGCAGAGAAGTACAGGTTCTTGTATAGTAGTCATGCCTTTGATTTGTTACACTTAAATTAGGTAGTTCAGCAAGTATGTAGTTAATGCTGTCAAGAATATATAAATTAATATCTGTTAAATTTCTATATTTAATGAATAATGGTTTACAATGTGTTCCATTATCTACATTAGCCATTACTCTGATTGCTTTCTTCTGGATCACCATAATTTCATTTATTTTTCTGCTGTTTCCCCAGAGCATTACCCCTTCCCTTAAAACAGATTGAAAAAAAGGCAAAGTACACTGTCCTTACATACTCAAATGTCACACCACACATCAGTCTCTTCAACAAATATATAACTCTTGTCAAGTATGATACCTAAAAACTTTGCATTCAGTGTGTCATTTGCAATAAATAATTGCATGAAACCTGTACAGAGGAAGAAAACATGTGCAATAGCTGTGCAGATGAATTCTGATTTCATTTTGATGCTTTCTTGTCATTTGCTTATTTTTAAAAGTATTTATATATTTGTTTTGTATTCTATTCCTTGCAAGCGTAATAAATTTGCTTTCTGTGATTACTTATGTAGCTATGTTGTATAATAAATGCACAAAACTAGTGCTGAAATCTCCTTGCAATATAACTGTCATCTCATCCCAATGCCTGGGGTCAGATGCCTAAACGACACTGTTCATAAAAAAATTAAATATGCATATAATTATTAATAGTTTCGTAATGCCAACTGGCCTTTACATAGAAAAATCTCATCAGTGAACAATATTTCAATGCTGGTCCTAAACCTCCAATTCTAACTCGCCTTGTGATCTTCCAAACCTTAAGTATGGCATCTTCCCCTGATCTACTTTAAATATCAAATGCCATGGTACCATGCAACTCTAGCAAGGAAGGCATATCGTCTGTGGAAGCATTGGCTGGAGGCGGAAGAACACAAATAACCAAATACTACCAGGTAGTAAATACCGCTGACAGGATGTGCCTACAGAAATGCATAGTGCAAAGTTATTCTTATCTCGCTGGAAAACAACTGGGGATTTGGCATCGAAAAATACATTGATCAATGCTCTGGCCTGTGGTGCCTCAAATATAATAACTACAGGTCCTTCAGAGCTGAAAAGCTGTCACTTCAAAGTGACTGGAAATGGCAGAAAGAGACTGCAACACATGACAAATTAAAAGGGTGAAAAGCCATCTGTTTCCGTGTTGGAAAGCTTGCTGCCTCCAAAATTAGACTGCCAGAAGGCAACAAAAGACTTGCTTACTGAAAAGGTAACTCTATGTCATCAATGCAGCACTCAGGACCTATCTCATAGCACTTCCATATGGCCAAGATGTAAAGTTCTTCCTAACAGAAACAAACATCACTCACACTCCAAGAACAATGTCCTCCTCACATCTGGATGCGAACTCCTAGCCTACGCTTGTGGGTACCAGTTCCAGTGGTGGGAGAAAGACAGTCATATCACCTAGGCTGCATGCTACAGTGGCAGTTGCTTCGGAAAGTATCTAGCTGCCTCACTCATAGACAAGTATCATTGCTAGAGCGAGCTGAGGGGATCAGGAATCCTGACAGGAGAGAGATGCCACGCAATCCCCCTCCAATGAGATAAGACTTTAGGGTGAAAACGCCAAATGCAGCTCTGAAGCGTTGAACAGTGGACTGCGGGTGCTGCAGTAATGAGCAGCGTCAACAGTGGTGGCATTTGGAAAACAGTCGAGGTCTGTGGAATGCCTGACAGCACTTGTGATGACAGCTGGGTTTGTCAGCACTGTGGGTGGTCGAAGGCAGCTGGCTGCTGCCAGTTGGCATGTGATGCAGTGGTAGGGACAGCATATGACAGAGGTGAGTAGCCCATATGAGATGGTTGAAACCTGGGCTAGGCTGATGGTTGGCATGGTGCATCAGAGGATGGGTCAGGCAGCATGCTGTGTGAGGTGATGTGCAGCAACTTGGAAGGTGCAACAGGCAGCTCAAGGAACAGTGCACTGGACAGCATGGTTAACAATGGAACACTTAAGGTAAGAGACTACAACTTGAAAAAAGACGTGTTGCATGGCACAGTGACATGCACAGAAAACGCATTGGGCAACATGTGGAGTTACTAGGAACTCAGTCTCACTGAGCATAGATGGTACATGGTCTCCCAGGTGGGTGGTACAATGATGCCATAAACTGTTTGGTCAGCACTTGTGATAGACCCTGCTGAAGTGAAAGGCAGTGGCCTTTGTGGCTGCTGTTGGTATTGTCTGCAAGAAGCCCTTATGAAATGCTGCTTTGGCCGTAAGTTATGGTATTGACCTCAGCACTGCTGCAGTGGCTGCAGGCCTAGTGATGTAGAAAGGCATTTGAACAGTGCCAGGAGCTGGAGGAGCTGCACCTACAACTGCATCAGGCAGTGCCATTATCAGGCTTTCTGATCATGAAGCTGCTGTACGTAGGTTGGGGTACAGGCAGTAGGAGAGACAGTCTGTGGTTCAATAAATTAATCTAATGGCTGCCTGCAAACCAGGTCAACAGTGGATGCCTCCAAGTCAGCCTTCTGGGTCACTCTCAAACCTAGCACAATTAGTAACAGGGCAGCAAATGATTTTGTGTCATATCAGGTGAGGAAAGAATTCAATACCAGGTGGAAGCATTTCACCACATGGTTGGTAATAGGATGATAACTAGTGACGAAGTGAACAAGGGTGATGCAAGTATCTGCAAGGCCTTAAAGAGACAGGAGGTGGATTGGGGTCCACAGTCTGATGTTACGTGGTGAGGGCAGCCAGGATTTGATGAATGAAGTGGCAACATGTTTGTCTGAAATAAAAAAAAAATAAAAATAAAAAAATAAAAAAAAATAAAGACTCTGAGCACTATGGGACTTACCATCTATGGTCATCAGTCCCCTAGAACTACTTAAACCTAACTAACCTAAGGACATCACACACATCCATGCCCAAGGCAGGATTCGAACCTGCGACCGTAGCAGTCACGCGGTTACAGACTGAAGCGCCTAGAACCGCATGGCCACACCGGCCAGCAGCTGAAATGTCCAAGAAGGGAAGGGCTACCAGCCAGCAAGTAAACTATCTTGGATAGGACTTAGCAACAGCCTTTTGAAGATGGAAGATGGTCGACAATATCTACGTTTTGGATGTTGAGGTGACCCAGTACTGGTTTGCTGAAGGTGGGGAAAGATAGAGCAGATTTAGTCTCTAAGGCTGTCAGTGTACACAGGATCTGTTAGAAGATCTCACCAAATTTATATGTCCATACAGGAGACCTGATGGAGCTGGAGGGAAAGGTGCTGACGCAATTTGGCTAAGGAGGGATCGATGGACTGGGCCTTTGCATTGGCCTCATAATGTGTAGGAGGGCAGAGGCCATGGGAATGAATGATGCAGTTACCAATAATGTTATCGATGCTGTATGTTGGATGAAAATTTCATCATGTTCCTGTTAACGGAACTACCATGACGAAATCTGGGCGCCATCTTTCTGACAAAATCCTGTTGTAAGAGGGCACTGGGCATTAAAGATGGTAAAAGGGCATCTCTCAGCTCAAGAATGGATGTACTTCAGTAAAAAAGAAAAAAATGATGATGTGGCGTTGATGGCTGGGAGGCCCCATCAGGGGAAATTATAACACCAGTTACAACTCCTATTTCAGTTGACGCCACATTGGGCGACTTGCATGTCAGTGGTGATGAAATGATAATGAGGGCAACACAACACCCAGCCCACAAGTGGAGAAAATCTCCAACCCAGCTGGGAATCGAATCCGGGCATGCTGTACGGTAGGCAAACACATTACCACTCAGTTAAGCAGGTGGACAGTACTTCAGTGTCTCATACACTGTAACTGTCACATACAGCCCATTTGCACTGGGTTCAGAGAACTTAGCTGAGAGGAAAGCCAGCTGCTGCCAAGCATTCCTGACGTGCTGTTGAAGGCTGGCACTGATCACATATTGACTCACATCTACAATGATGGTGAGCAGGGCAATGGGTGGGGGTGTGCCAGAAAGGCCACATTAGCAAGGTCACGGTTGGTGTTTACAAATCTAGCTATCATGGGCAGGGTCCACGACATGAGCCTTTTCTCTCTTGCATGATCATCTTTTAGTGCAGCCCTGAGGGGCTTCTTAACAGAAAACACATTTTTGAGAAATTGCCTAAAGCCGTTGGCCATGCCAAGAAATCTGTGAAGTCGCTTATACATCGTGGGTGTGGGATGTTAGGAATCCTTGACATTTTAGGGCAGAGGTCGAGAGCTGCAGGAAGATATGATGTGTCCAAGGGATTCCACTCGTATTTCAGCTACCCCAAAATGCATTTTCTCAAATTAAAAATGACTCCCGCTTTTTGAGGTGAGCAAAGATTTTGCTGAGATGCTTGTGGTGTTCTATTATATCGCAGGAGTAAATGAAGGTGTCATCTAAGCATGAAAACAGAACGGTTAGCCACAGGGGTCATTGCCTAGGAAATTGTGCTAGGTTTATGCTGCATTACAGAGGCTGCAGGTCATAAAGATGCTGTCAAAAAGGCCAAAAGGTGTTAGTACAGGTATTTTGTCAATGTTCTCTGGTACAACCGAGATCTGTGTGAATGCTTTGACACAGTGAATCTTGCTGAAAGTAAGAGTGGCACAGAGTAGCAATTGGGGATGGTTATATGATTGAGCTGCTGATAATCACCACAAGAATCCCAGGCCCCATTCTTCTTTGGTGCCCAATGTAATGCAGAGGACCAATGGCTTTTAGATGGGTGGAGGATGCCAGCAGTGTTGGAGGCCTCAGTTTTCATGTGCACAAACTATGCACTCGAGAATGGAAGAGGAGTGGAAATTTGGAAAGGAGATCAGTGATAGGACTAGAACAGATGAGCTCTTTGTTGGTAAAGTGGGTAGCAGGGCAGAAAGTGCAGGGGTATAACAATCAATGCACCATCAATGAGGTGACACTGTGCAAGGTTGGGGAGGAGGCTGAAGTGCAATATGAAACATGCACCAAGGATAAAGTCAGTGACAGTAACCATGGTGAACGTCCAAGATAACTCGTTAAGGATGGGTGCAGAAAGTGTAAGTTATGATTACAGAGACATTAGTGATAGTGAGGAGAAAGTGGGAGGTAGAGCCAGGTGAGGGCAGCAGGCTCATGGGACAATGGATAGATCCAACAAAGTTTCATCAGGTAGGAGATAGGTGGGGTGGGATTGTGACAGTCATGCACAAACAGGTGCTGAGATACCGTCAAGAAACCAGGTATCCCTACTGACAATTGCCATTTGCATTTGAGGATCATGAGGATGGTGGTCTGCAGTTGTCTATGTTACTGCCAAAAGACTTTTGATACCAGCATATGGGGTTGGCCACACTCAGCCTTCCTGACTGCTGGATGGACATGGGGAAATACATCTGTGCTGGCCTGCATGCTGGGCATCATCATACAGGAGAGCATCAGGATTGTGTGGACTGTGTGAATAGTGCCTTGTGCTGTGCGGGACTGGGATGGACCCTGTCTAGAGGCAGACAGATGTGACTAAGTGATGGCAGCAGTTAGCTTAGCCATCTTGCTGCTCATGTGCACCATCATTTGTGCTAAATTGGACTGTGCGTCTTTCAGTGCAGGCTCTGGAGGTGGCACTAAGTGTTGCACTTCAGACCAGCTAGGTGACTTATGGCAGCGGTGGCTTAAAGGAGACATCGAGGGCAGCGGGGGATATGGGGACTGCGTGGCAGCTGTACCCAGCAGAAGTTGAGAGGTTGAAACACTTGGCCTACTATTACAATGGTGATGACCATGTTAATGTAGTCACACTTTGCATGCATTATACATATCACAGTAGGCAAATATAAGTGATATTTTTGAAATAAGAGCTTGTCTAGCAAGACTATGAGATCAGCTAGGACATGGAGGTGCTGCAAACACTGAATGGGCCTCATGTCAGAACATTCCTCCAAAGGAAACAGTGCCCAAGAGCACTAAATCTTGGAAGATGCTAGCTGAATGGGTAATTGCTCATTTAATTTAGCATAGCTTCCAGACTGTGGAGACTTTATAATGATTTCATGAGCCTCTACCACTTTGGGGGGGCTTGAGTTTTGCAATAGTCATGGCAAACTTTGCAGCGTCATTCATGATCTTGGAGTTAGATCGCCTCAGCAGAAAAACAACACATGTGTGGGTCACATGCACTGAATGCTTGGAGTTGAGTGAAGATTCTTCTTGGTTGATGTGTTGATGAAGCAACCTGTGACTGAAGCATGGTGGCAGTCATGAGTTGTGCTATTTGAGTAAAAAACTAATTTAATCGGGTCATCTGTGCTAGTGGGTTGGGAGAATTGGGTGCATTCTTCTGACACTGTAACCTGGGCGCTTGTGCTTGCAGGTTAATTTGACTGCATGAACCAATCACTTGTGCTGGCAGGTTGGGAGGCATCAGTGCACGATTCTGACCAGTTGAAATGCTTCCTGACACAGACCACATTAAGGAAGCGGATTTGGCCTGAATCTTACCATGGAGAAAACTACACTTAATGCTTGTAAGATTGCAGGTGTGGCGTTAAATGAGTAATTAAAAGTTGCACAGACCTAGTGGAGCGATTTGTGAATGGTTGCCTTGGGAAGGTGTACTGCATGGAACATGCAGGGAATGGGAATGATACAAGGATGATGCATGAACTAGAGCTGTTGAATGTTTGTCCAGGTCAAACTTGTGGAAAACAGGTGCAACACCACCTACCTTAGATCTTCAGTCATTATTTTAACCAGACTCCTGATGTGATTGCTGAATAAGCTGGTGCTGATATCTGATGGTTCAGCTGTCAACTGGTAGAGCTGAATTAAGTAGTTCCCAGGAAAGTGAAGGGTGTTATCACTTGCTTAAATGCCACTGCACAATTTGGCAAACTTCTGATGCTTCTGTTGAAGTATTCAATTTGGTTTAGGCAGAATAACCTAAAATGACACTTTTATCACCTCAGAGGTGGTGTTTAATCTCTGTTAGCAAAATGCAATATTAAATGAGAAGTTAAATAGCGTAGTAGCCACAACACAGCTCATGCAAACACAAAAATACAAACTTTAGACAAGTTGATTATGGGAATGGAGATGGGGTAAATATTCCAAAGTGGAATTACAAGAATTTTGACTCAGATATGACAGAGAGCACAATCAATTTATTGAGGTCAACTAACTATTACAAACAAACAAATAAGATGAAATAGGATAGGCCTGGTTTAGGAATGACTTGAAAATCCAAACAGCTGGAGGTAAAATATGAAACATCACATCATGCATCTCCAAAAATGAAAACCAAGTCTTACATAATGCAAAAATACAAAAACAGTTTAAATGAAACTCGGGCAATAATTATTCATTTCCATTGGAGGTTCACAGAAATTAACACAAATGCAACAATTGAGCACATGCTGTGTGTGGGAGAAATAATTTAAACACAGCATTTGGTCTCCACTGGCTAGTCAACATGGGCACTTGTAATGTCATAGCACACATCCAGCGCAGCTAGTGCTGAGCACAGAAAACATACATGAATACAAATTTTGGCCCATGCCATGCATGAAATACAGTTTGAACAAGTTTTCAAACTCAACCGGTTAGTCCACATGGGCCATTCAAATACTAATATAAATATCAAATTTGGTTGGCACTGTGCATATAAACCATATTAAATCTGACATGAATACGTACAAATTATGGTCCATGTCTTGCATGAAAGACACTTTGAAAAAAGTGTTTAAACTCAACTGGTTAGCCCACATGTAACCTGGTATACTAACATAAATATCAAATGTAGCTGGTACCATGCAACCATATCAGGAAGGCAATGGATTTTGTGGTTGCATTGGCCTGGGGCAGAATGAAGCAGACTACTGAATACTACCTGGTAGCAGTTACCACCGACCTATAGAAATGCACACAGCAAAAGTTATTCTGACCTTGTTGGAAAACTACTGGGAATCTGGCATAGAAAAACACACCAGTCAAATTCTGTCTTATGGTGACATAAATTTAATAACTTAAGGTCCATCAAAGCTGCAAAGCTGACTCTCTGAAGTTATTAGAAAGGGCAGAAAGAGACAGCAACACATGTGCATTTGAAAGTGCATAAAACCATCTGGTTCTGTGTCAGAAAGCTAGCTGGCTATAAAACTGGATTATTGCAAAGTTACACACGACTAACTTACCAGAAGGGTCACTCAAGGTCATCAGAGCATAGCTCAGAACCTATCTCATACTGCTTTTACTTGGCCAAGCCATTAATTTCTTACTACCTCAGACAAATAAACATCCTCACAAGTGGAAAGGAATTCCCAGCCAAAGCTCACCAGAGCCAGTCCCAGTGATGGGGGAAAGGCATTTCTGTCAACTGATAACCACTGTAGTGCGAGTGCTTTGGAATGTCTTGTGGCCTTACCATAAGAAAGGATTGTCTGCTAGAGCAGGACTATAGGAATCGCGAATCATGAGAGAAGAGAGCCACTACAAAATAAATGCATCTGTTTATTATCTACCTTCTTAGAATATCACTAGTTTTATGTTTTTACCTTTTGTACTTTTTGTATAGTGTCACCACACTATAATTCCTAAATCTGAACAAAAAATTCTTCTTTTCAGCTAAAGATGATAAGTATTCTATACTAGACTATAAATTGAGCACTGCTGCATGAGGTCTTTGCTGTGTACACTACAGTAGCCTATTGTACATAAACACATGTTTGTCCAATGACTTTTTCAATCCATTAAACCGTTTTCTGTTGTATGCACACATATGTTATTCACTTGATGTGCTTTGTATTTTCTACTATTAAACATTGCAACCTAGGTTTATCGGCATAAAATGACGAACATTTTATGCTTCAGGGTAAAGTGGATTATTAGCTTAGTGTCACTACCACCTGAATAATGATGACTGATTTTGTTGTACAGATATGAAAATGTAAAATGACATTTGTACTCCAAGGGAAAGTTAAATGTGACTTTTGTGTACGTGTTAAAGTGCAAAAACTTTAAATGTGATTGGTAACTGATTTATTGAGTGAGCCATGCTGGATTAGCCAAGCGGTCTAAGGTGCTGCAGTCATGGACTGTGCAGCTGGTCCTGGCAGAGGTTCGAGTCCTCCCTGGGGTGTGGGTGTGTGAGTTTGTCCTTAGGATAATTTAGGTTAAGTAGTGTGTAAGCTTAGGGACTGATGACCTTAGCAGTTAAGTCCCATAAGATTTCACACACATTTGAACATTTATTGAGTGAAAAATAAAAAGACAGATATAAAATATATCAGTTTCATTTATTTCATCTGAAAGTTCCTTCAGTTTAATAGGAGGTTGACCATTAATCTGACATACCTTAACCTTCATGTTCATAAGAAAAATCATCCCTCTACAAAAACTTGAACTAACCTGTATAAAATGTTAGCAATACTTTGTGGGGATATGAAATGTAGGATCAGTCGTGGGTAAAGCAGGTGGTAGACTTTGGTTTGTTGATAGAATACTGGGGAAGTGCAGTCAATCTACAAAGGAGATCACTTACAAATCACTCATATGACTGGCTCTAGAATGTGGCTCAAGTGCATGGAATCCATATCAAATAGGACTAACAGGGCATATTGAACACATCCATGTAAGAGCAACATGGTTGTCATCAGTTTGTTTGAACCATGGGAGGGTGTCACAGAGATACAAAAGGAACTGAACTGGAAGACTCTCAAAGATAGATATAATCTATACTGTGAAAGTCTAGTAACAAAGTTTCAAGAACCAGCATTAAATCATGACTCTAGGAATATACTACAGCTCACTATGTATTGCTCACACAGGGATTGAGAGAATGGGATTAGAAAAATTACTGCACCAACAGAGGCATTCAGAAAATCATTCTTCTGTGCTCCACAGTAACAAGAATGGGAAGAAACACTAACAACTGATACAACCGGGTATGCCCTCTTAAGTTCAGCCTACAACGCAGATCCAGTGTGGAGGTAGGGGGGGGGGGGGGGGGGAGAGAGGGGGGAGTGAAAGTCAATCCCTCTGTCCTCGGTGACAATGCATTGTTATATATTTTTCTGCCAACATGGCTCAGTGCATCTCAGGAGTGGTGCAACCTTCATGGTAACATTCCTTGTCAGCAGCAGGGCTGTGTCAGATGTATTGTATTGTGTTTTGGTTGGCAGGAGAGCCAACACCGTGTTAATAGAGGAGGTCGAAAGGCACGCGTTTTAGCTCACGCAAGCTGGCGTGAGGTCTGGAACAGGGCAAGGAAATTAGAATTTAGAAAAACGGACGTAGCTGGTGGAATACTTAACTTTAATCCGTTAATGGTGAATGTCGGTCTTGACGGTACATGATTCAATATCAATAGTAACTGATAATGGCGCCTTGCTAGGTCATAGCAAATAACGTAGCTGAAGGCTATGCTAAACTATCGTCTCGGCAAATGAGAGTATTTCGTCAGTGAACCATCACTAGCAAAGTCGGCTGTACAACTGGGGTGAGTGCTAGGAAGGCTCTCTAGACGTGCCGTGTGGCGGCACTCGGTCTGAATCACTGATAGTGGCGACACGCGGGTCCGATGTATACTAATAGACCGTGGCCGATTTATAGGCTACCACCTAGCAAGTGTGGTGTCTGGCGGTGACACCACATTCCTCCCCCGCAAATCGGCATACGGTTGTAGCATAAGGCTTCCACCCGCCGTGGGGAGGATCCCATGTTGACGTATGCAATGAGGTGGGGAGCCTAACAGGCAAGGCTGTGCCACCCGCACCCTGCCATTCGGACCGCGGGGAGCTAGGAAACGCCTGAAAACCTGCTCCAGGGTGCATGTCAACATGCGGTGTATGCGCCCACAGAGAGACAGGAGGGGCCGAAGGGTCGACCTCCATCGGGTCGGGGCACCCGATGGGCGAAGACGACATATGGTCCGGAGCGGGCAAGAGTTCCATGTTGGAGGACAACTGGTCCCGGGAAGCGATCGGCGGTGCGTGACCCAGGGAGGCGCCCGGCGGTTGCAGCGACACGTCCACTGCGGGCGTCGCTGGCGGGAGAACAGGCGGCGGTGGCGGTGGCGGCAGCGCGTCGCCATGGGACAAAATGGAAGGCAGCGTCGGTAACACCTGGGGCTGAGGCGAGCCAGTAGATGGGTCCCCAGAGCGCTGACCGGACGGCACCATCGCTGAAAGCAGACGGCGAGCGGAAGATCCCATGAGACGACAGAGGCACAGCTGGTTGAGTTGCCAGCGCACCTCACCGGAGGCCCCCAAAACCAGATACATAGCGCGTCCGAGGCAGTGAAGAATGTGCCCTTCGAGCCAACGCCCTGAACCTCGGTAGTGACGATAGTAGACAACGTCGCCTGGAGCAAAAGCAGGTGTCTGCCGCTGCACAGGAACCTGATGCGGCGGATGTAGCGAAGACATCAAGGTTCGATGATGATGACCGTGGAGCAACTCAGCCGGCGAGCGACCATCTCAGGGCTGAGAGCGATACGAGGACAAAAAGAGCAATAATGCGTCCTCCCAAGAATGCGACTCTTTTAACTTCAACATCTGTGACTTGAAAGTCCTGACCAATCATTCAGCGGCACCGTTTGACTGTGGCGAAAACGGCGCGGACGTCATATGTTGAATACCATTGGCCTTGCAGAATGACTGAAATTCTGTGGACATTGATAATGTTGACAATTTTAGACCTATTTCTATGCCATCGGTGTTTGCTAAAGTTATCGAGAAGGTTGTATATACAAGGTTACTGGAGCATTTAAATTCACATAATTTGCTGTCAAATGTTCAGTTTGGTTTTAGAAATGGTTTAACAACTGAAAATGCTATATTCTCTTTTCTCTGTGAGGTTTTCGACGGATTAAATAAAAGGTTGCGAACGCTAGGTGTTTTCTTTGATTTAACGAAGGCTTTTGACTGTGTTGACCACAAAATATTACTGCAGAAGTTGGACCATTATGGAGTAAGGGGAGTAGCTTACGATTGGTTCGCCTCTTACTTTAAGAACAGAAAGCAGAGGGTAATTCTCCGCAATATTGAGAGTGGTAGTGATGTTCAGTCCCAATGGGGCACTGTTAAGTGGGGCGTTCCCCAAGGGTCGGTGCTGGGGCCACTGCTGTTTCTTATTTATATAAATGATATGCCTTCTAGTATTACAGGTGATTCAAAAATATTTCTGTTTGCTGATGACACCAGCTTGATAGTGAAGGATCTTGTGTGTAATATTGAAACAGTAACAGATAATTTAGTTCATGAAATAAGTTCGTGGCTTGTGGAAAATAATTTGATGCTAAATCACAGTAAGACTCAGTTTTTACAGTTTCTAACTCACAATTCAACAAGAACTGACATTTTAATCAGGCAGAATGGGCATGTTATAAGCGAGACGGAACAGTTCAAGTTCCTAGGCGTACGGATAGATAGTAAGCTGTTGTGGAAAGCCCATGTTCAGGATCTTGTTCAGAAACTAAATGCTGCTTTATTTACCATTAGAACAGTATCTGAAATAAGTGACACTTCAACACGAAAAGTAGTCTACTTCGCATATTTTCATACGCTTATGTCGTATGGTATTATTTTTTGGGGTAATTCTTCTGATTCAAAAAGGGTATTTTTGGCTCAAAAACGGGCTGTTCGAGCTATATGTGGTGTAAGTTCGAGAACCTCTTGTCGACCCCTATTCAAAAATCTGGGAATTCTGACATTGCCCTCACAGTATATATTTTCTTTAATGTCGTTTGTTGTTAGCAATATTAGCCTATTCCCAAGAGTTAGCAGCTTTCACTCAGTCAATACTAGGCAGAAATCAAATCTGCATGTAGAATGCAGTTCCTTGACTCTTGTGCAGAAAGGAGTGCAGTATTCTGCTGCATCCATTTTCAATAAGCTACCACAAGAACTCAAAAATCTTAGCAGTAGCCCAAACTCTTTTAAGTCTAAACTGAAGAGTTTCCTCATGGCTCACTCCTTCTATTCTGTCGAGGAGCTCCTGGAAGAGCTAAAAAATTAAGCAAATTCCAGTGTTACATTGTTGATTGTCTTCATTTAAACTTATGACTTGTCACCTGAATATGTTTTTTTTTTCTATATTTCATTTATCTGTTTCTAATATCGTGTTATAATTTCATGTATTGACTCGTTCCATGACCATGGAGATTTCTCCTTAATTTGGTCCCACGGAACAATAAATAAATAAATAAATAAATAAATAAGTAGTCTGTGGAA
The DNA here is from genome assembly GCF_023898315.1 of Schistocerca nitens. NCBI lineage: Eukaryota > Metazoa > Arthropoda > Insecta > Orthoptera > Acrididae > Schistocerca > Schistocerca nitens. The sequence continues at coordinate 191,952,814 of NC_064620.1, read as the reverse complement.
GACCTTCCATGCAAAAGATAGCAGATAACGCTTGGATGGTGGCAGATGACGTCGTGGAAGACATCCAGACAACAAAAGGAAAATTACTGAATGAATCTACCACAGCCAACCATCGAGCATTCCAGAATGGACCAGCAAAATCAATGTGTAAGCGTTGCCAAGGGGAAGTGGCTTTTGGCCATGCAAAGAATTTCCGCAGTGGTGCTGATTGTTGTTCGGCACACACCATGCAAGAAGAGCACATATTCGTAATCGCGGCATCGATTCCGAACCAAGTACAATGCCGACGAGCAAGTTGTTTCGTTCTCACTATACCCCAATGTCCTTGGTGGAGAAGCTGTAAGACAGAGGACTGTAACTAACGTGGGACCACGACCCTGGACTGATCATTATCAGAACGCAACAGCAAAACACCACATCGAACAAAAAGTCTCTCCTTGTGAGCAAAAAATCGGCGAACCAACGGGTCCACAATCCATGACTTTGACATGGGCCATTGCGTAGCAACAAAACGCAGAATGGTAGCAAGGACAGGGTCGGTAGCTGTGGCTGTAGCTACACGATGAAAATCAATCGGAAATGATTCGACCACGGCATCAGTTTCCGAATCAATGAACATGCAAGCAAGTTCAGAGGAATCGAATGCTCTATCCTCAGCAACAGGCAAACGGGACAACGCATCGGCGTTTCCGTGCTTAGCAGTGGACCGATACAAGATATCGTAGCGGTACTGCGAGAGGAAAATAGACCAGCGAATGAATTTCTGCGCTGTACGTGGAGGTACAGGCTTGTTCGGATGAAAAAGTGATGTCAAAGGTTTGTGGTCTGTGATGATGGTAAAGTGACGACCATACAAGAAATCATGAAACTTTGTAACACCAAGTACGAGAGCCAATACTTCTTTCTCGATCTGTGAATAATTTCTTTGCACAGACGAGAGCAATTTGGACGCAAAGGCAATAGGGCGATCGTGCGATCCATCTTCGTGCGCAAGCACAGCACCGATCCCGAAATCCGATGCATCCACCATCAACAAAAGGGGTTTCTGGGGATCGAATGGCGTAAGACAAGTATTGGAAAGCAACGCCGATTTCAACTGGCGACAGGCGCGTTCGCATTCCGTCGTCCAGACGAACGGAACACATTTACGGCATAAGCGTTGAAGCGGAGCTGAAATGGAAGAGGCATGCGGCACATATTTATGATAATAGTTGATTTTTCCCAGCACACTCTGTAGCTGCTTTAAATTCTGCGGCGAAGGCAAGTCTTGTATGGCACGGAGGTGGTCGGGACTGGGATGTATGCCTGGGCATTGAGTACATGTCCAAGGTAGGGCAAGTCATGAGCAAAACATACACATTTATCCTTCCGCAAGCGAAGACCATTTTGTTAAGACCTGAAATAATGTTCTGAGATTGGCTAAATGTTCTTCTTCCGTCTTTCCGGAGATCACAATATCGTCCAGATAGTTTGCTGCAGTAGGTACCAACGCACAAACAGTTTGGAGATATTGCTGAAACAATGCAGGGGCGGATGCACACTCGAATGGCAGTCGTTTGAATCGATACAAACCAAGATGCGTGTTAACCACCAAAATGCGCTGGGAGTCTTCGTCCACCGGTATTTGCAAGTATGCATCTGCTAGGTCCAACTTCGAAAAATATTTACCCGGGCACAGTTTGTCAAAAAGATCTTCCGGGCAGGGTAAAGGAAAAGTTGCAATCACTAGTTGTGGATTCACTGTTGCCTTGACGTCCACACAAAGTCTCAATTTTCCCGAAGGTTTTGGCAAAATGACTAAAGGTGATGCCCAGAGAGAAGCCTGCACACGTTCAATTACACCTTGTGATTCCAAATCGTGTAATGTTTTTGCGACCTCATCACGCAATGCGTGGGGAACATTGCGCGCTCTGAATAATTTCGGTTGCGCGTTTACTTTCAGTTCCAAATGTGCTTTATAGTTCTTAGCGCAACTGAGGCCCAGTGCAAAAATGTCTACAAATTCTTCACATAGACGAGAAACACTGTCTGAAGGCACAGTTTAGTTCACTGATAGGACCTGATTTACTATAGACAAGTTAAACAACTGAAATAAATCAAAACCAAACAAGTTCACTGCAGAAGAAGAACAAAGGACGTAAAATGACACAAGTTTTGTGTGTCCTTTGTATGTTGCAAGAATGCTGCACAGTCCTAACACAGTGATCTGTTGACCTGAATAGCCAGTGAGCTTAACATTTGCGGCACGCAATGGAGGTGTGCCCAGCAGTTTGTAAGTGTCTTGATTGATCAGTGAAACTGCAGCTCTGGTATCGAGCTGGAATGGTAGCCTTTGCCGTTAATGTCCAAGTCGACAAAAAGTTTGTCCTGCTGACGACAAGAGTGACTGTCTCGTGCAACGTGAACTGACACTGGTACATAATCACTTGCAACTTGATGGGATTTCTGGCAATGTCGACGCACACTATTTGTGGGACGAACACAGTCACTGTTAGAGAGAGTGGCACTGGGCGGAGTGAAATGAACTACATGAATGTCCATGGGCGAAGTTTCACGAGCCTGAGTATCCTTGGTTCGAATTCGGCGCGAAGCATAGAGCCTGGAATGGTTGTGAGTGTCCAATCTGAGCTTTATCTGGCAAACACTCTGAACTTGTCCTTTTTTATTACAGAAAAAGCAAATAGCCTGGCGTGATGTGCAATTCTCACGCGAATGTCTAGTAGCACACCGCGGGCATGATTTTAGCACTGCATTTGCTTGCCTGCGTGGCACACGTGGCTGAGAGCCTGGCGGCAGCGGCGCGGCCGGGTGCGAGGGCTGTTTACTGCTCCGTGCACCTCACCCGGCGGGCCGGTTAACCTGACACACGGCTGGTGAAGTTTCAAATGATTCCTGAGCAAAGTCAAGTGTGTCCTGTCAATCCAATATGTCCATCACTTGTTGAAGGGAGGGATTGACTAGTTTCAAAATCTGTTCCCTTATATGAACATCAGAAACGTTCTGTGCAATTGCATCACGTACCATAGTATCTGAATAAGGGAGTCCACATTGACACTCAAAAGCACAATCCCTAGTAAGGCCTTGCTAGGTTGCAACCCACTCCCAATTAGTTTGACCTGCCGTACATTTTGTACGAAAGAAGGTATACCTTTTCACACCTACATTGACTGATTCTTTGAAATATGCATCTAATGCAGACAAAATTTTGTCGTAGGACAGAGTTGCTACGTCGCGTCGGGGAAATAATTTGACTATCACATGGTACGTGGTCACCCTGATGGATGATAACAAAAAAGGCTGCCGCTCGTTACCTTGAATTCTGTAGGCAGCGAGATGGAATCCAAATTGGCGTGACCACTCCGTCCAGCTTTCCAGTGCAGCATCAAAAGGTCGAAAAGTTGGTGCAACAGCGTGTTGTGGCTGCATTAGCGGTGGAGCGGCGGCTGCCGCATCGTTTTGCATTGCCCGTTGACCCTGGACGAGCTGTCCAAGGGCATCCAGAAAGGCCTGCGTCTGCTGACTCTGTAAGAGATAAAAGTCGGACAGTACATCTGGAGATTGTGGCAAAGCCATTACACAAGTAAATCAGGGCAATATTGATAAGAACGCAGTTTTGCCTCGTCGCCAATGTTTTGGTTGGCAGGAGAGCCAACACAGTGTTAACAGAGGAGGCCGAAAGGCACGCGTTTTAGCTCACGCAGGCTGGCGTGAGGTCTGGGACAGGACAAGGAAATTAGAATTTAGAAAAACGGACGTAGCTGGTGGAATACTTAACTTTAATCCGTTAATGGTGAACGTCGGTCTTGACGGTACATGATTCAATATCAATAGTAACTGATAACGGCGCCTTGCTAGGTCGTAGCAAATGACGTAGCTGAAGGCTATGCTAAACTATTGTCTCGGCAAATGAGAGCGTATTTTGTCAGTGAACCACCGCTAGCAAATTCAGTTGTACAACTGGGGCAAGTGCTAGGAAGTCTCTCTAGACCTGCCGTGTGGCGGCACTCGGTCTGCAATTACTGATAGGGGCGACACGCGGGTCTGACGTATACTAATGGACCGCGGCTGATTTAAAGGCTACCACCTAGCAAGTGTGGTGTCTGGTGGTGACATCACATATTGTATTATGACTGGTTCTAGAATGTTGCTCAAGTGCATGGAATCCATATCAAATAGGACTAACAGGGCATATTGAACACATTCATACAAGAGCAACATGGTTGTCATCAGTTTGTTTGAACCATGGGAGGGTGTCACAGAGATACAAAAGGAACTGAACTGGAAGACTCTCTAAGATAGATATAATCTATGCTGAGAAAGTCTAGTAACAAAGTTTCAAGAACTGGCATTAAATCATAACTCTAGGAATATACTACAGCTCACTATGTATTGCTCACATAGGGATTGTGAGGATGGGATTAGAATAATTACTGCACCAACAGAGGCATTCAGAAAATCATTCTTCTGTGCTCCACAGTAACAAGAATGGGAAGAAACACTTACAACTGGTACAACCGGGCATGCCCTCTTAAGTTCAGCCTACAACGCAGATCCAGTGTGGAGGTAGTGAGGGGGGGGGGGGGGGAAGAGGGGGAGTGGAAGTCAATCCCTCTGTCCTTGGTGACAATGCATTGTTATACATTTGTCTGTGGCCAACATGGCTCAGTGCATCTCAGGAGTGGCGCAACCTTCATGGTAACATTCTTTGTCAGCAGCAGGGCTGTGTCAGATGTATTGTATTGTATTGTATTGTATTGATGCTGGCATAGCAGACTATTACAGCTATGCTGTGAGTGGAACACATCAGTTGCCTATCCCAGCAGAGGCTGGTGACAGAGTCCCAGGCCCAGTCATCCAGCTGACTTCACCTGGTAGTAGTAGATGCAAAGCTGGTCAGCATCTGGAAGGATTTTAGTTCAAATCCATCGTGTTATGTTTTTACTTATTTCTCTATTTCTTTAATTCATTCTAGTAAATATTAGTTTATAAATTACATCCTGTGTAATTAATTTATTTTGAAAAATGTCCAAAGAAAGTTATGGACAGTTATGACCTGCTACAGGTTACTAGCAAGCAGGTCAATGTAGTTCAGCAGAAAACAAATAAATAAAATAAGTGCCCTACTTAACTCAAATTCTACATCAACTGAAAGAGTTACTTGCTTTTCACTCCCACATTGAACACTTCCATAATATCCATGAACTTGACTAACAGCTCTTTCATAATATCCATGAACTTGACACCAATCACTGTTGCATTTTATTTCTAAGTTCCAAATCTTTGTACACTGCCATGTTTGTTGCAGCACATACCACTAATTTTACAGCTACACACTCTCCATGTCCAACCCAATAGCCCAATAAACCTTTTCCTCATCTCTCACTACATGAGCAAGAAATACTTCCACCCCCATCCACCCAAATTTGAGGGAAACCATATTTTGCTCTCTAAGCCATGGTTTTTTTTTCCGTCTCTGTCAAACAGATCGACTTTGAGTCTTATTCCTCATCACTCTCTCTTTCCTTCTATCCCGAATACATGCATCCCACATAAATTTACACCATACAGATGACTGCTACTAACTTCATCCTTAAAATTAATAAAGCTCACTCCTCAGCCACGTCTTTTACCCCACAGATAAAGAACCATGAACCATCAGCAACAATAGTAATAAAAGTAAAAGACACATCATTTTTGTCTATAACCACCAAGAAAAATCAAACTTTTAATTTTAGAGAAACAAAAATTTAAAAAAAAACTAATTTATGTTTTAACTGATGATTTTTGCTTCAAACTTGTTCTCAATTAGTACATTAATTGTCTCTGAAATTGTTCAAACCTTTAATGTTGCTGATGTTTCTCCAGTTTACCAAGGGCAAATATGACACCACAACAACTGAATGGAAATTTTGCTCAAGTGTACTTTGTTCTTGCACTTGAAATATATATGGTGCAGTAAATGAAACATTTTGATGAAGACAAGAAGAACAGATACTTCAATAATTCCAAAATGCCTACAATGCACTGACATGCAGAATTCTAGAAGTGACTAGTTATTTACTTCACCTACCAGTCAGTACAAAATTAAAACATGTAATAAGTTATTCTCTATAAAAGTGTACAAAACTGTACTAACAATGAGTGTATCATTAGTACAAAGTATAGGACACCATAGCTGATCTAAAACTTGTCACATCACAATAATCAGTTTCGGTGGCATAATCAGTACCTTTGATTGACTGTCAAGCCATTACCAGTTCAATGGTACTTATGGCACAAGACAGTTCCAACCAATGACAGATCAGAATGATGCAGCCAGTCACATTCATCACTCAGCACACTTATTTTGAAATGCTCAACACCATATTATAACTCTAAGGGAGATGTAAACAATTGTCTGTTAACTGACAAACAGTCATAAACTGATATATCTATGTTACCTTTAGAGTTTTGACATAACAGTCATTTGCTTTTGTATTTAATGTACCATAATAGTATGTTACAGGCTGTCTTACCCAAAGTACCACTAGCGTTTAAAATGTTTATGTATATTTTAAGTGGTCTGTAAAATCTAGCATTAACAGACACAAATTAATATGTTTTAACCAACAGCCACTTTGCTGATTGTTAGGCCTATGTTATTATTGTTTCTTGTCTCATAATTATTAAAATATTTCAGATTTCTGGAAAGGAAAGCTTTAAGGGATGCCTGGGTAAAAGCAGCTTCCAGGGAGAAATGTTCACCTTCAAAAGCTTCATAAGTTTGTTCCCAGCACTTTTGAGAAAAAGACATGAATTTAACTGGTCAGACAAGATTTCAAGAAAGAGTTGTTCCCTCTGTTTTTCTTTCATATGTACCATATGTACAAGAAGTAGTCTCTATAAGAAAGCCTTTTAAATGCGAAGAAGCTGGAAACAGAAATTTAGACACATCTCGTAACAGCTCACTGGTATGTAATGATGTGCTGATTCATTGGTCTTTTTATTCCTGCTAGAAATGTTGTGAAACTGTGAAAATTTGTCTGATGCGAAAACATACAAATAACAGTTCTCTTTTTTCATTTGAAAATAAAATTTGATCCTCTTGAATTTTCTCAAAGGACCACTCTATATTTTACATGTGGGTAGAAGGTTGTGTGAAAATGTATGGGGGCCTATCAAATTGTTCCTGACACTTGAAAATGTGAATTGATACTTGAGTTACTTGCAACATAGTCATGGGAAGAAGCACCATGAACAGGAATCCCACACAAAAGGGCCAAAAGTTTGGTACTGAGAAGTAGGAAAAAAAGCAACATACGAAATAGTACAATAGTTTCAAAAATTTTAATTCAAAAATACTGCATCAAAATGTCCATTATGCAACTAATAATTCATAAGAATTAGGTGGGTTATTAGCTGCTAAAGTGCCCAATATTTTCCTAATGACAGAGTATGGTTTAAACAAGAGTGAATTAAAGATTTCTAGACTAATGGGATACAAAAATATAGCATATAACTATAGAACTGAACATAAAAATTGGGGACCAGTAACATCTATAGACAGTAAAGTAGAGAACAGCACTACACAAAAGATCTCAAACTGCACAGATTTTGCTTTAAGCAGGGGCAACACATATAAAGTTCATGGCAGAAAAATGCCTTTTTAATAGTAATATATTGCTCACTTAGCACAAACAATGAAAGCTTTTTATGGAAAGTTGACATCCTAGTGCATAAAGTCAGGATGTATCACACCTGCCTTGGATCAAGGGTGGTAAGAAGGTGGACTGTGTACAGATTTCTTGTGGTCGTCTTGAGGCAGTAAACTTCTTTCTCAAAGGTGCAAAGTCTCTACCAGCTGGAAATCTCAAACGCCAATTACAACAAAATAAATTCACATGCCGCTTTTTTATTGTGCCTGTATATCACCCCCATTACATAAATTCCATTTTATATTTTACTACAGAATACAACTTTAACAAAGTTCACAATACCGATTTGTTTGTCAACTGTGCTCCGTATGCCCCCTCTGGATTACCCTTGACAAGTGATGTCATTACAATTGTCGTGCCTGGTGAGTATCTATGGTCCACAGTGAATCTCCAAGGTGGGATCGCATTTTCATTAAATAACTGCTCTTACCAACAGATGTCTCCAAGAACAGGAATCCAAATGCCCATCACCCCTGCCTTGCATATCTGTAATGTCCACTTTCACTCTCATGACATGCACAAAAGAGACAGTAATTTACCATGTAATATGTGGCCCAAAAGCAAACACTTAGTAATATAGCAAGATGCTTGCTCCAGGTCATGACTGCCCTTAGTCACTTAGAGAAATAGATGGAATAACACATAACTTTATCGAAAGTGATAGGTTGCTCCACATATCCTCCCCATCTACAAGAGGGGGCCATGATGTTGGGACCACAGTTTACTTTAAACCCTGTACACCTCTAGTAGACCATTAAAACAACATAATTTGGATGTAGTAAGGCGCACTACTATGGAAATTCCACGAAAATTGCAAGAGAAGTTTTATGCAACTACCGTATAACTGATGTATCTGTGTGTAGATGCTGGATGTTAGAGTTCATGGTGATCAGGTGGTTAGTGTGAGAGTTTCGTAAGACAAATGTGTCTGAGGTGATGGTTTGACTCCCACTCAAACCTTCATTTTTGTAGTAAAAGCATAAATTCTGTGATTTTCAAAAAAATTGCATCTACACTATCCATTCTTTCTGTATTAGCAAAGTCTCACTGCTGCACAGTTTAACTGCCAAATGGGACCTGCCTCTGTGTCTGCAGCTTGAAGTGTCAAGGTGAAAAATAGTTCCAGATACTACCAGACTGCATATATAATGGATTTTGCCAATCACAACATGCATACATTTTCAGGAAAACTCTATGTGTTTTTTAATTTACTTGTTTATAGTTATAAATATCTTTGTTCTGATAATTAGTAGTCAAAAAACATGAAATTCACTAAAACTTCATGCAAATACACATAGATTTTCTTTTTTTAATTACATTACCTCTCAAATGTCATATAAATTAAATAATATGAAAAGTGATGAAAAAATTGAATATAAATTAAGTTTGAGTGGGAGTTGAACTGTCACCTCATACACATTTGTCTTACATAGTTCATATGCTAACCACTTGACCACCATGAACTTTGACATCCAGCACCTACACACAGAAATTTCAATTACATAGTAGATGTTTAAATTTTCTGTTGTAATTTTCTCAGAATTGTCAGAGTAGTGCACCTTACTACTTGTGTATTATGTTGTTTTAATGGCCTTCTAAAGGTGTACAAAGTTTGACATAAATCTGTTATCCCAACATTGTGGCCTCCCCTTGTTAGGCAAATGATGCCATGACAACTTAATTATCTAAGCAACTAAAAATATATTTATCTAAAAACAAAGATGATGTGACTTACCAAATGAAAGTGCTGGCAGGTCGACAGACACACAAACAAACACAAACATACACACAAAATTCAAGCTTTCGCAACAAACTGTTGCCTCATCAGGAAAGAGGGAAGGAGAGGGAAAGATGAAAGGATGTGGGTTTTAAGGGAGAGGGTAAGGAATCATTCCAATTATTGAGTATATATAGGCGGGATAAAATAGTATAGTAGATAACGGTAAAAAGGGGAAGGTGAATACAAAGTGAGATAACTGGTAAAAACAGAAAGAGAAAATAAAGAGAAAATAAGACGACAGGAAAGATTTCGAAATGCAACAGCGACAATAACAAACGTAATTGTTGGGTTCAAATTAATGATATGGTTATAATAGAGGGAAACATTCCACATAGGAAAAATATATCTAAAAACAAAGATGATGTGACTTACTAAATGAAAGTGCTGGCAGGTCGACAGACACACAATTATAACCATATCATTAATTTGAACCCAACAATTACGTTTGTTATTGTCGCTGTTGCATTTCGAAATCTTTCCTGTCGTCTTATTTTCTCTTTATTTTCTCTTTCTGTTTTTACCAGTTATCTCACTTTGTATTCAACTTCCCCTTTTTACCGTAATCTACTATACAATTTTATCCCGCCTATATATACTCAATAATTGGAATGACTCCCTTAAAACCCACATCCTTTCGTCTTTCCCTCTCCTTCCCTCTTTCCTGATGAGGCAACAGTTTGTTGCGAAAGCTTGAATTTTGTGTGTATGTTTGTGTGTCTGTCGAGCTGCCAGCACTTCCATTTGGTAAGTCACATCATCTTTGTTTTTAGATATATTTTTCCTACGTGGAATGTTTCCCTCTATTATAAAAATATATTTAACTATTTTATGAGTGATTTTGCTCTGAATTCAGTAAACAGAGACAATAATTCTTTCCTGCACCTTATTTATAACTACTGAATTGCAATATATCATTTTATAGTATTTTTGAGTTCATTTCAAAATGAGAATATAGCTTACACTAAATCTCATATCCTTATACTTGTATTTCTGTCCTTTGAGGTTGCAAGTCTGTGCAATAATGCCACACTCCCATAGATTTCTACTTATATGTTTCTCTCTTTATCAGTGGTACTTGCCACAACAATGTTTTGCACACTACATCATTGTGTGTTAATTTTTATTGTAACACTTACAGACTAGCCACCCAAAGGAACTGTCCCATTATTTATAACCACCACTTACTCACCACTACCTTTCAAGTATCTGGTCCATCTCCATTCCATTCTGTCACACAAGAAACTCACAAGTATATATACCAGTCATTCTCTTATTCCTGTGCTCGTTTTGTGCAGTGATTTACTTAAGCAAATAAAAAGGTAACTAGCCTAAATAACACTAACAGCCCTGAGAAATGTTCTTATAAACCACACCAGATATTTCTTATATTCCACAAAACTACAAAATTTCCCAGGTACAAGGAATTAATCCAGTTGGGACAGACAGTCTACCAACTCAAACATATATATTCTCCACAGTGCATCATTGAGGTGAGTTTGTCCCCCCTTGGGATATGCTCTCCACCATATACTTAAATATGTATCATTGAATTTATTATTACCTTATTCAAGGCTCAGAGGAGTCACTTGCAGAAAGGTGTTTGCAAACTTCTGTTACTCTTACTGGTACAAATACAGTTAAGCTCTCTATGCTGTGATTGGATAACAAAGCTCAGACCCCTTCTCCTTGTTCATTTGATTTTTCCAAGGTTACTGTTATAACATAAAGTTGAACACTTATTTTTCAAAAGACGACACAATACATGTAAGTCACAGAGCAAGTAGACCACGTAAGGCATGTGTACACAGTAATGGTCAAATCTGCACTGGGTCCAAGTCTAGCAGGCGCTGGCTGGCTGACCGCTTAGGTGGCACAGCGGCTGCAAGGCTGGCAGACAGTGCCACATGTAGAGGATGCGCGTAATTGCGCGGCGGCACTTTGAATGATCGGTGAGTCACAACACTTTTCCCCCCTTTGAAATTTTTGCACTGGTCTTGATGGAGGTGGCCTGCAGATTGCTAATGTCCATAGGCATTGTTTGATTGGCCGTAAAGTCTCGAGGAGGAGGCTTCCCGTGTGGATGAAAGAGTCCCCGATGATAACGCGTCGAGATGACAGGAGACGTAGGGGTCGAATCTGCTGGGTCCCTGTGCACCAATCTACCCATTGCGGCAAGTCCGGTTGTTATAACAGGAGACATGGGCGATGTGTCGGCATCTGTAGGAGAAGGAGGCAAGTAGAGTTGCTCCGACAAATGATGGTCATCCGGGTCCTGCATGGGCACGTCTCCTGGAGGAGTCTATTCTTGTGCTGGCACCGAGATGACGGTGAGAGGGCTGCATTGTGAGTAATGAGAGATGCCAAAATCCCAAGCGTCAGGTAGAGCCGAAGGTGGTGTAGCGGCATTCAGAAAAGGCGTTGCCGGCACAATAGGCCGAAGCTGGTCCAAATGACGCACTGCAACACCCGTGTCCATCTGGATTTCATACAGGCGTCGACCATGGTGTCGTAAGATGTGGCCAGGACTCCATTTTGGCCGCCTGCCATATCCCCGTACCCATACAAGGTCGCCGGCGGTGAACCAGCCAAGCGAAGGCACCCGCAGCCATGAGGTGGAAGGCCACAGAAGATGAAGTAGCGTGTGGGGCTGTCGGCCATGTAGGAGCTGAGCTGTGCTGTGGTCACCCATGGGGGTGAAATGATAAGAAGCCAGAAATTGGAGAAGCACATCATCAGCAGCAGAAGAAGTCAGGAGTTTCTCATCTGAGCCTTCAATTTGCAGACCAGTTGTTCAGCCTCACCTTTTAACTGTCAATGGAACGGAGGGCCGTGACATGCATGATGCCGTGACGGGCACAAAAATCTGCAAACTCGGAAGAGGCAAATTGTAGACCATTATTATCAGTGACAAGAGTAGAGGGAAGGCCTTCCAAAGAGAAAATGCGAGCTAGCATTTGTGGTTGCCGCGGTGGTAGGCGACATGCAACAGACAATGAAAGGAAAGTCAGAGTAGGCGTCAATTACGAGTAGCCAATAAGTACCTAAAAATGGTCCCGCGAAGTCAGCATGACTATGCTCACAGGGCTTCTCAGGCGAAGGCCACGGTGACAAAGACGACTTCGGGGTGGCGGCCTGTGACGCACAAGGGCTGCAGGCAGCGACCATGTGTGAAATTTCAGAGTTGATGCTGGGCCAGTACACATGACGGTGCACCAGAGATTTTGTGCGAGAAACACCCCAGTGCCCTTGGTGAAGGAGGCACAAGACCGATGCACGCAAAGACACAGGTACCACAACACGCGGCGAAGCATTGTCAGTGGAAAAGAGGATAACACCATCCCTAGCCGTGAGGTGGTAGCAGAAAGCGTAGTAGTTCTGCAACGGATCAGAAGTCTTAGCGGATGGATGATCTGGCTAACCCTTCTGAATACAGCGTAAAACCTGGGAGAGGGTAGGATCAGAACCCGAAGCAGCCGCCAGCCGGTCCCCTGTGATGGGGAGCGCATCCACAACCCGCTGCTCAACATCATCCAGGTGGAAACACAAAAGTTCATCACTATCGAATGCCCGATCAGGACCCATGGGAAGGCGAGACAGTGCATCAGCATTCGCATGTTGAGCTGTCGGCTGGAAATGAATCTCATAATTGTAACGAGACAAGTAAAGAGCCCAACGCTGGAGGCGTTGTGCAGCCTTGTCAGGAAGTGACGTTGATGGATGAAACAAGGAAACAAGTGGTTTGTGGTCCGTAACAAGATGAAATTTGGATCCATAAAGAGCGTAAATAATGGCCAAAGCTTCTTTTTCAATTTGAGAATATTTTCGTTGAGCATCCATGAGCGTTTTGGAGGCATAAGCAATGGGTCTTTCAGAACTGTCAGAAAAACAGTGCGCAAGGACTGCTCCAACCCCGTATTGAGAGGCGTCCATGGCAAGAATGAGATGTTGGCCAGGTCGATAAGTAACCAGGCATGGGGCCTGTTTCAGCATAGTCTTCAAGTTCTGGAAAGCGGCATCGCATGACATGGACCTTTGAAAGGTCACGTTTTTACACAACAGGCGATGCACAGATGGTAAAAACCTGTAATAGTATGCTATTTTCCCCAAGAAGGCCTGCAGTTCCTTAACAGATGTAGGGCAAGGAAGGGTATCGATCGCAGTAACCGTTTGCTGAAGCGGACAAATACATTCCGAGAGAGTTGGAACCCCAAGTACGTGATAGATGCCTGAAAAAATTGTGATTTCTGAAGCTTACACTTAAGACCGGCAGTCTGTAAGACATGAAAGAGTGTGTGGAGATTCTGAACAACAATGTCATCCATGTAATTGATACACCTAGGGACAGGGAGCAGTAATTGTTCCAAGAATTGCTGAAAGAGAGCGGGGGCACTGGCCACCCCGAATGGCAATCGTTGGTATTAATAGAGGCCGAAAGGTGTGTTAAGGACCAGAAACTGCTGGGAAGCAGCGTCGAGAGGAAGTTGATGATAAGCTTCTGACAGGTCAATTTTAGAAAAATACTGGCCTCCTGCAAGTTTAGTGAACAATTCTTCAGGTCGGGGCATAGGGTAAGTGTCGATGAGGCACTGAGCATATACAGTAGCTTTGAAATCGCCACAGAGACGAATATCACCATTTGGCTTAGCAACGACAATGACAGGAGGGGACCACTCACTTGAAGTGACAGGAAGCAAGACCCCGGAAGCAGTGAGAGGATCCAGCTCCCATTTTACCCGATCACGAAGGGCAACAGGAATGGGCCGAGCCCAAAAAAACTTAGGCCGAGCAGTGGGTTTGAGCGTAATATGAGTTTCAAAATCGTTTGCATGGCCTAACCCAGGAGAAAAAAGGGACGAAAATGTCGTTGACAAGGAATCCAATTGAGCAGAAGGAATGGCATTAAAGACAATATTGACAGAGTCATCTATGGAGAACCCAAAAACGCGAAATGCATCGAAATCAAAAAGATTTTCCGCGTTACTATGGTTGACCACAAATATGGGAACAGTGCGAACAACGGATTTGTAAGATACCTCAGCATCAAGTTGTCCCAAGAGACAAATCTTCTGTTTATTGTACGTCCATAATTGCCTAGTGACAGGTGATAGGGTTGGAGAACCCAACTGAAGATACATTTGAGAATTGATGATAGTGGCAGCAGAACCAATATCCACCTGCATGCGAACATCTCAACCAAGTATGTGGACAGTGTGGAATAACTTTCCTGAAAGGGAAGAAGTACAATTGACAGACAACACAGAATCAGAATCAGCATCATGTTCATGAACATCATGTATGCAGTTGGATTTGCAAATAGATGACTCATGACCCTTCTTTTTGCAGTTGTGACACACGGCCCAACGTTGGGGACAATCCTCCCATGAATGTTTCGTAAAACACCACGGACATGAAGGAAGTTGCATGGGGTTTTGCTGCAGTTTCTGAAAGGTTTGTTTATGGTTAGGCTGAGGCTGTGCTTGGGAGCGTACTGTAGCCACTTCGGCCGGCGGGGACACGCCACACGCGTCGTCAACAGCGCACAGAGGTTGTATGTCCCCGACATCACCCCACGCCTCTATTTGCGTGCCAGCGGTGCAAGAAATTTCAAAAGACTGCGCAATGGATAGGACTTCATCTAGAGTCAGATTTGCTAACTGAAGATCACATTGCCTCACTTCTTTGTCGGGCGCCGACCGGATAATAGCATCCCGTACCATGGAATCAGCATAGGATTCTTTGTGAATGTCAGTATAAAAATGGACACTTTCTACTGAGGCCATGAAGTTCAGCAGCCCAAGCGCGATAGGATTGATTTGGTTATTTTTGACAACGATAAATGGCAACACGAGAGGCTACCACATGCGTTTACTTATGAAAATATATGGACAGAAGTGAGCACCTTTCAGCAAAGGACAAAGACACAGGATTTTCAAAGGAGCCAATTGCGACAACAATCAATACAGTTAAGGTGAAATCCATGAAAGGAACAGAGACTGACATGTTTGTTCGTCCGTGACATGAAATGCCAAGAAGTGCTGTCGAAGACGTTTTTCGTAATCAGACCAGTCTTCCACCATCTCGTCATAAGGAGGAAAAGGAGGTAAAGACAACGACGAGAAATGCCCCGCATTGGATTCTGCGACAAAATCACAAATTGCCGATGTGAGAAGTGTTTGCTGTTCAATGAGACTTTGCAAAAGTTGAACACTTGCAAGTTGAACACTTATTTTTCAAATGACGACACAATACATGTAAGTTACAGAGCGAGTAGACCACATAAGGCATGTGTACATGGTAACAGTCAAATCTGCACTAGGTCCAAGTCTAGCGGCCGCTGGCTGGCTGGCAGCTTAGTTGGTGCGGCTGCTGCATGGCTGGCAGACAGCGCCACATGTAGAGGCCATGCATAATTGCGTGGCTGCACTTTGAAAGATCGGCGAGTCACAACAGTTACATACATACATATGTTCATTATCTCATGCTATATTAAGTGTCTGTCTATGTTTCTTGACATCTAGAACTCACTTCTACATCTTGAACTTGCATATCCACTATGGCTGTTTTAGAACAATCTTCCAACTGTTGTGACACTGTAAGTTCAGATATTCATAAACCATCTTCACTAGGGCATAGCCTGGACAGTACCACATCATTAGCTATCGTATGTGGTTATTTGTGCTTGGTTAACCCTTCTCCCATCGTCAGTAATGTTCAGGTTTCTTCAACTTCCTATGAATGTATAGCCAGAAATATCTATTATTTTTTTCTTCCATGCATCTGGGGTGTGGCGGCAGGGTTATATTTTGGATTGTTAGTATGTGAACTTCAGTATCACATACTTTCTTAATGACACTACTTAACAGAGTTGATTTCTGATGGCTGAGGGGTTGGCTCATTATTGAAGTAAATTATCTTGTTCTTATTTTAACTGCTTTGTGATCCAACCACAGTAAATCTAACACAATTTCTTTGGGTAGAACAGGGAATAGAAACAATACCAGTACTATTTAATCACCAACTGAATCATTTGTTTTGTTTTCGATAGCAGTAGTCTTTTCCAGGAAATATCCTGTACCATGTCTACATTACAGAGTCCCTTCTCTTGACCCATAGAAGGATCTATCAGAAATAATGTATTTGCATGTGGAACATCTGTTATCTCATATGGACCATCGTAGCAATGAAAACACTTGTTAGTCTCTTTTTTTTCAGGTTTGAGCTTAGATGATAGGCTTTTATTAGCACTATCTCTTCTGTAGTAAACTCAGGTGTAGCATCTTTTTTATTGAGTTCCCTCATTCTCTAATTAGCTTGCTGTATTAATTGTTTTCTGACATGTTCATTATCTCTTCATTACTAATGTTGTTTTGTTTTGGCCATGTAAAAAATTTCTTCATTGCCTCTACTAGTTAAAGCCCAATATTTAGATATGGTAACTCATTTATTATTTGAAATTTCAGATAATTTGTGACCAGGTGGTGTGTTGGTAGAACAGTATGTTCTACATAGTGTACTAGTTTCCTTCATTATTCATTTAGTTGAGTAGGATTTGGGGTGATGTTTTGAAATGATTATATATTTTACTCCTTTCCAGGCTAAAAATTCCCTGAAGCTATTACTCATAAATTGTGATCCATTTATGTGATTATAAAATAATTTCTTAAATAATTTATTATGATAGTTGTCTTCACTAATGGTATCAGATATGACTTAACACATTTTCACCAACACTCTAGTAGTACTAAAATATAAAGAACTCCACCTCTACCTTCTGATAATGGCCCATAGAGATCTACAGCTGTTAGGCCACTAAAGTTTTTGGTATAACTCAATATGACCTCTAGGTCATTTCACCTTTTGACACCATTTACATGTCCTTTGGGCATTTTTTTACCTTTCCACTGAAATTCTTGAAATCATAAAACATCGTCTTATGCCTAATGCATTTCCTTATGCCAAAAACACCATGTGCTTCGTGTGTACACCAATTTAAGTTCAAATGGCTCTGAGCACTATGTGACTTAACATCTGAGGTCATCAGTCCCTAGAACTTAGAACTACTTAAACCTAACTAACCTAAGGACATCACACACATCCATACCCGAGGCAGGATTCGAACCTGCGACTGTAGCGGTCATGCTGTTCCAGACCGAAGCACCTAGAACTGCTCAGCCACACCAGCCAGCCCAATTTAAGTCTTCCACTACAGTTATGAGAATACACAACTTACAATACAGCGCTTCCTTATTCACTCATCGAAATAAATCCCCACCTTGCATTAGCCTCAATTTTTTTTCCCATTTTGGGTAATGCCTCACGCTCACACAACAATATCTTTTCTCCAGAATACTTATCTGTCCACAGGTCATATATTTTTTCAGCTAAGCTCTTTAAATCATCATTGATGTAACTGACAGATGAACAGTTTGTCATGAAAACCACACCAGGCACCTCAGTTCTAGTTATCTTATACATTCCCAGTGGTAATCAGGCAGCATCTGGCACTGTATTTTGTGATCCTTTTATGTACCTTTCCTCCATCTGAAACCCTTGCAAAAACTCATTAGGCAGCTATTTAACAAGCTGCTTTCCATGAGGAACGTTTTTGTGGCTTGATGTTGTCTATAAATGACTATTTGTGAGCCCCATGTTAATGTTTGGAAGTTTTGTATACTCTGCACTATGGCTAGTAACTCTTTTTCCATTGATGTGTGGCTCAGTTCATTCTTGTTCAAATTCCTACTAGCAATGTAGCAATGATATCATATTATGCTTGCCTTTCTCTTAATGTCATTTGCTTTGAAACAATTCGCATTCAATTTTGCATTCAGATGCATCAGTGGGAGACTTAAATGGTTGTTTCTCCCATGGAAGTTTTAGAATTAGAGCATTTAATAGAGCTTGTTTTATATTTTGGAATGCCTGCACTGTGCATGTACCTCGTATCTATTTTGTTTGCTGTTTCAATAGTGAAAGAAGACATGCATTGTTAGTTAGTTAGTTTCACCTTTCTTGGATGATTGGCACAATAAATCTTAATGATGTGAAATGAGTCATTTTACATTCACATCACATATCAAATTGTAAATATGGCTATATGCTGAACATTTAAGACTTTTCTTTACATTTTGTGCTAAAGACCGCCTGAACATGGAGTAATGTATGTCATTTTTCCTTCTGGTACTGAAATTACATACATCATTGTTCCTTTAGAACTGCAGCAGGTTATTTAAACAAATTTCATGAGGGAATAAGTACACAATGAATCAGTAGTCAGAATGCCCCAACAGATATGTACAAGATGAATGTGTATGATGTAATACGTCTGACGGCAGCCACTTTCGCCAAATCACCGCAAGTGGCTGAGGAGTAGAAGGGAAACGCACACCCCGGGGTGAGCCCCTGAGGATAGGACACTGCAGTCATTCTGCAAGCACACAGCAGGAAGCCAGGCAGACACCCTGGCCTCGCTCAAGGAGGGACATGTTGTGAAGGATCTGTCTGGCAATGAGAAGTGTGCTGGGAACTGACAGACACCTGCAGCCATTAGGATGGAATGCCGAGAATGTACGCATGAAAGCATGTGAGTTCTTCTGGCCCAGTGGCAGTCATTTTTCCTGCCTTACAAGGGAATTTGTGCAGAGAGGTGTGTGAAAGAAGTCAGCTTAAGGATGTTCCTTATAAATCACAGATGTCAGCAGGTTTTGCAATGAAACCCAAACGTGAGTCCATCCAGGCCTCACCCAGAGAGGGCAGTTATAAAGAAGTGTTGTGTAGCTGCTCTCACAACAGCCTTGGAATGCAGGAAAATGTCATAAGAATGTGAAATCATGAGAAAGATACCAATTCACGAGGCACACACCAGACCATGCCAGATAGGAACTTTTTACCCCACACAGAGAGGCGTGGCTATGAAACAATGATCTGCCATTGGGGTGCATGGAAAATTTTGTCCTCCAGTAACAACACTGAAAGGAAGAATAATTTGAAGAGGAGTTGATCTGAGAGATGGAGGAGAAGTGAGTAAGGGATTTGTGGAAACACCACAGAAGCGAGAGGACATGGGTGCTCTTCCACCCATCACCAACATCCGCATACCAACACCACGATATCACAGCTTCAGCCACACAACCGACAATGGGCAGACAATGAACAGATCATAGCTGGGCCTTGTTGCAAAGCCACGATAACTGATGAGGGCAGCCAACTCATGCCACACAGTCCCAAGGCAATGTACCATACCAATGTAGTGCCTGATGCTGACAGCAGTACACAATGAATGATGCCGAATAATGATGAAATGATTCATCCCATCCTCCTTCCCCCTTAATAACTGAGTCATGTCCATGCCCAGTCAAACTGGCCCTGAGATTTATAATTTTGTTTTGGTTTGTGTAAACAGCATGAAAATAAATACATTTCTTTCATGTTTTGATCATATAAGCAATCCTTTACATTCATACATGCACCCCTTAATTATGGACCATTTATGTTTGATTTCATTTCCCTGCTGATATCAAGCAATTGTTGGCTCCTAATGTGGGGCAATCTCATTAGTCATCTACTTGTCATTTCATGTCTGACAACAGAGAGAATAATTCACAGTTTGCAACAATGAGCACCACATATTGTTCTTATGGAATATTTTTGAGAAACGAAAACTTTCTTTCTAGCAATAGAAATTCTTGGTTGCAATCAGCAATATAAGGAAAAAATAGACATCTACTCATCATAAAGATGATATGTTAAGTTTGAGATAGGCACAACAAAACTACATTTACACATTTGCTTTCAGACAAAGCCTTCATCCAAAAAGGAAACACAAACACATTAATTCACATAAGCAAGCACACCTCATGCACACATAACCACCATCTCCAGCAGCTCAGACATTGTGCCTGTTTGTAACTCAGTGTGCCATCTTTCTCAATGATGAGTACCCCAGAACATTATCCCACATGATATAATTGAATGAAAATATGCGAAATCTATCAACTTACTGATTTGTATCTCCCAAAGGTCTGCAATGATTCTAAGTGAAAATGTGGCCAATTAAATTTTTGGGAGTTGCAAAATGTACTTTTTCCAGTTTAAATCCTTATTAGTTTTGAAGTTTTGACCTATTTATTATTTCCTTGCCATGTGTTAGACTTATCATTGATGTAGTAAAGCTAGATTTGCAGACCTGAATATGTTACATCTTTTTAAAATTGAGGGTGAGACCATCTGCAGAAACCCAGTGATATTTTTAAGAACATTGCTTACCATTTCTTCTGTTTCTATATGTACATTTTAACAGATTACTATACCAGTGTCACCTGTAAAAATTATGCTTATTGTATGTAGTATGGAAGGTTGTTTACAATAGTGGACCTAAGATTGCCCCTTGGGGAATGCTGTATGGAATTTCTTTCCAGTCAGAATAATGCCCCAGACAACATTGGTTGAATTACTGAGTATACCCTTCTGCATCTTGTTGCTTGATGTAACATTGTCCACTGGTTGTCTATATAATCAGACTCATAAAACATCAATTAATTGTACTAGCTCACAGTGTACTTGCACAACAGAAAACTAAGGGTGACTATCACTTCAAATGCAGTGAATTATTACTCTAAATGGAGTACAGTATCACAAGATGCGCCTCAATTTGAAACCAATACTGCTCCTATTCTATGTACATGACTTGTCGTAAATATAAATTTCCCATCAATTCAGTTTGCAGATGACATTTCTGCTTTGATTGAAGATAACAATGCAGAAAAAATACTGAGCTCTGTGCCAAGCACACTGTATGCCCTAAAAAGCTGGTTCCAGTAAAATGGGTTGGAACTGAACATTGCAAAACCTCCTATGGTATGGTACATTTTAAAATCAAACATTCTAAATGGTTGAAACTCAAAATACAACACAACAATCAACATATGGAAGAAGTTGACATAGTAAAATTCCTACGGCTAACTGTGTACAAGAACTTAAGCTAGAATACACATATTGACTTCCTATCAAATAAACTAAGCTTTTTTGCATTTGCAAAGCAAGTACTAACAAATTATGATGCTATGAGTACACAAAAAATAGTGCATCATGGTTATTTTGAGTATGTCATTAGATATGGTATAATTTTCTGGTGAAGTTCAAATAGCGTATCTCAAGTACAGAAATTGCAGAAGAAAATTATCAGATACATGTGTACTGCACAGCAACCAGAATCTTGTCCCCCATTATTTCAGAAACAGCAAAGGCTAACTGTTCCCTCCATATACAATTATGAAATTATAATCTGCCTAAAGAGCAGATAATATTTCAGGAGAATCATTTTAACCACACGTTGTAATATTAGTAATTTTCGCCTCACAAACATTAATATACGCACAATAGTAAACGCCTGAAGGCCTAAAGTTATCGAACAATTGTAAAGTAAAAGAAATGAACCATCGCATAGCAGCGACAGAATCTATTATTCTTTATCTTTGCCGTTCTTGCGCGGTGCCAGTAAATCTCTATGTACATGTATCGATTAATGGTGTAAAAAAAAAGAATTCTGTTGTTTCAAGACAAATGAGGCTTTTGGGGCCTCACCTTCTACTGTTTGTATTCCATGAGAGGCGGACGCGGACTTGCTGCGTTGCGCAACTGTATTTTATATTCTATGTGTAAATATTGAGTGAAAATGCTAATTGTTATTTTTTCCAATCAGAAAACATGTAGTTTCTTGTAACTGATATCGAACAGACAGCGTCAAGAGGATATTTTGACTGTTATGTATAAAGTATTTAACCACAATGGTCATCTATTGTAATTTAATATGAAAAGGTACGTAGCATTAAAAAAAAACGTGTGTTAAAGATAAGTGTGCTTATTTTCGTAAATTAACCTTGATTATTTCCATCTCCTCATTCAATCAATTAATAATTAATTTGTGTTAGTTCATCACCAGAAATTACGATCACGCTGATGGGCCGAACGCAGCATGAGGCAGAAGGAACATTATCGTTCTCCTAATATTTCTGAACCAATTTTTTTTTTAATTGTGTAGTGTTGCATTTCTTTTAAAGTCTATAAATCTTCTGGTCCCTTAGTGTTGATCCGGGTATGACTACATCGCAACTATAAAAATGCACAGAAATGATAATGTTTCTTCCGAGCGATCTCAAATATATATATATCAATATGCTGCTCTTATTCAGGTATTTAAGGGTCAACGTATGCTATTATAATAGTGTAATCAATCCCTGATTCTGTTGCCAAGTGGCCCACCAAAATATTCACTTTTTCGACATTTTTCAAAAATAAAATAAAATAAAATAACAATTCTTATTCTTTTCGTCCCCCAAGAGCAACGCTACAACGTATAACATGAGAAATAAAAATAATTTTATGTTATTCATCCACCAATTGAAATTATATGCATGGTCCCCAGTGTACATGGGGATGACAATATACAACAAGATAATGGGTGAAAACATACATAATATGTAACCAGTGATTTTAAAAACAAGGCTACAGAAGTTTATGTGAGGAAAACACTGCTATAGTGGATGCATATAACAAAGCTGTATTATAATTATGATGCAGTTTGCTAACATCAGCTGTTCTATGTCTATGGCGAAATGTTGCCACAATTTTAATATTTCTCCTGTACCTGAATCAAATGATTTAGTTTATATACACAGCCATCATTCCACCACCACACCCAATCTTTTTATTTCTCTCCTTTTCCACACTTCCCCCTCCCCATCACTCCTTGCTAATGGTCTAACCTGCAGCACATCACTGTCCGCCAGACCCACCATACTATCCCTCCCCCTCCCCACCCCAGCCTCCTCCTTACACCCACCCAGTTACCACCCCCATCATGCACTGGTGCTGTTGCTAGCAGTATGGTTTCAGTTGCATTAGACTGCACTCTCCTTGCTAACAGTCTAACCTGCAGCACATCACTGTCTGCCAGACCCACTATACTATCCCTCCCCCTCCCCACCCCAGCCTCCTCCTTACACCCACCCAGTCACCACTCAAATCATGCACTGGTGCTGTTTGCTTGCAGTATGGTTTCAGTTGCATGAGACTGCAGTTGTATGTGTGAGTTGCATTTGGGTGAGTGTGTGTGCATGTGCATATGTGTGTCTATTGTTGACGAAGGCCTTAATGTCTGAAAGCTATAACTGTGTGTCTTTTTGTTGTGCCTATCTGTGACTAAGCATCTCTGCAAAATGGTGAGTACCAACTTTCGTTCTCATAATATTGTTACATTTCATCCTGGATTTTCCATTGCTTGAATGATTTAGTTTATGTATGTTATGAGACTAATAAACCATAGTTTACAATATGTGCTTTTCCTGTAACCTTTTAAAAGTCTTAACCAACAGGGCACAATGTTCCTCCCAGGAGTTAGATGCTATTAATAAGTGGTCTAGGGAAAGCCGGCACAGAAGCTCAGAGTGTTCGGTCAGAGGGTTAAATGCTCTCTGTAATAAAAAACTAAAAAACTGAGTGAATGGACCAATGATAAACTTTAACAGGTTTCATGGGATGTCTACTGCGCTAACATATCCGAGATCAGCAAAAAAATTGGGGGTGGGGGGGTTAGCGTCTTTGATAAGTAATCAAAAATGTCCTTCGTCCTGGGTTCGAATCTTGCCACTGCCTGAATTGTGATTAATAATCAGCATTGACAGCATGAGGATGCAGAAGGCAATGGAAAGCACTGCATTAAAGACATGTAAGGTGTATCCACAGGACATGTTCTCTTTAATTGAAACAGTGTCATGATGATCTCTCCATTGGCAAAAGATTCTGGAACAATCCCCCAATTCAGATCTCCAAGAGGGGACAGCCAAGGGGGAGGTGATCATGAGAAAAAGATTGAATAATCAACAAAAGGATTATGTTCTACAAGTTGGGGTGTGGAATTTCAGACACCTGAATGTGGTAGGGAAACTCGAAAATCTGAAATGGGAAATTCAAAGGCTCAATCTACACTCCTGGAAATGGAAAAAAGAACACATTGACACCAGTGTGTCAGACCCACCATACTTGCTCCGGACACTGCGAGAGGGCTGTACAAGCAATGATCACACGCACAGCACAGCGGACACACCAGGACCCGCGGTGTTGGCCGTCGAATGGCGCTAGCTGCGCAGCATTTGTGCATCGCCGCCGTCAGTGTCAGCCAGTTTGCCGTGGCATATGGAGCTCCATCGCAGTCTTTAACACTGGTAGCATGCCGCGACAGTGTGGACGTGAACCGTATGTGCAGTTGACGGACTTTGAGCGAGGGCGTATAGTGGGCATGCGGGAGGCCGGGTGGACGTACCACCGAATTGCTCAACACGTGGGGCGTGAGGTCTCCACAGTACATCGATGTTGTCGCCAGTGGTCGGCGGAAGGTGCACGTGCCCGTCGACCTGGGACCGGACCACAGCGACGCATGGATGCACGTCAAGACCGTAGGATCCTACGCAGTGCCGTAGGGGACCGCACCGCCACTTCCCAGAAAATTAGGGACACTGTTGCTCCTGGGGTATCGGCGAGGACCATTCGCAACCGTCTCCATGAAGCTGGGCTAAGGTCCCGCACACCGTTAGGCCGTCTTCCACTCACGCCCCAACATCGTGCAGCCCACCTCCTGTGGTGTCGCGACAGGCGTGAATGGAGGGACGAATGGAGACGTGTCGTCTTCAGCGATGAGAGTCGCTTCTGCCTTGGTGCCAATGATGGTCGTATGCGTGTTTGGCGCCGTGCAGGTGAGCGCCACAATCAGGACTGCATACGACCAAGGCACACAGGGCCAACACCCGGCATCATGGTGTGGGGAGCGATCTCCTACACTGGCCGTACACCACTGGTGATCGTCGAGGGGACACTGAATAGTGCACGGTACATCCAAACCGTCATCGAACCCATCGTTCTACCATTCCTAGACCGGCAAGGGAACTTGCTGTTCCAACAGGACAATGCACGTCCGCATGTATCCCGTGCCACCCAACGTGCTCTAGAAGGTGTAAGTCAACTTACCCTGGCCAGCAAGATCTCCGGATCTGTCCCCCATTGAGCATGTTTGGGACTGGATGAAGCGTCGTCTCACGTGGTCTGCACGTCCAGCATGAACGCTGGTCCAACTGAGGCGCCAGGTGGAAATGGCATGACAAGCCGTTCCACAGGACTACATCCAGCATCTCTATGATCGTCTCCATGGGAGAATAGCAGCCTGCATTGCTGCAAAAGGTGGATATACACTGTACTAGTGCCGACATTGTGCATGCTCTGTGGCCTGTGTCTATGTGCCTGTGGTTCTGTCAGTGTGATCATGTGATGTATCTTACCCCAGGAATGTGTCAATAAAGTTTCCCCTTCCTGGGACAATGAATTCACGGTGTTCTTATTTCAATTTCCAGGAGTGTAGATATAGTAGGGGGTAGTGAAGTGAAGTGGGAAGAAGAAAAGGACTTCTGGTCAGATGAGTATAGGGTAATATCAACAGCAGCAGAAAATGCTGTAACAGGAGTAGGATTTGTTATGAATAGGAAGGTAGGGCAGAGAGTGTCTTACAGTGAACAATTCAGTGGTAGGGTTGCCCTTATCAGAATCAACAGCAAATGAACACTGACAATGACAGTTCAGGTATACACGTCGAAGTTGCAAGTTGAAGTTGAAGAGACAGAGAAAGTATATGAGGATACTGAAAGGATAATACAGTACATAAAGAGAGATGAAAATCTAATAGTCATGGGGGACTCGAATGCAGTAAAGAAGGAGTAGAAGAAAAGATTACAGGAGAATATGCGCTTGGGACAAGGAATGAGCAAGGAGAAAGCCTAATTGAGTTCTGTAATAAATTTCAGCTAATAATAGCGAATACTCAGGAAGGATCACAAGAGAAGGAGGTATACTTGGAACAGGCCGGGTGATATGGGAAGATTTCAGTTAGATTACATCATGGTCAGACAGAGATTCCAAAATCAGATACTGGACTGTAATACACGCCCAGGAGCAGATATAGACACAGATCACAATATACTATCAATGAAGAGTAGGCTGAAGTTTAAGACATTAGTCAGGAAGAATCAATACACAAAGAAGAGGGATATGGAAGTACTAAGGAATGATGAGATTTGCTTGAAGTTCTCTAAGGCTATAATACAGCAGTAAAGAATACCTCAATATGCAGTACAGTTGAAGAGGAATGGACGTCTCTAAAAAGGGACATTGCAGAAGTTGGAAAGAAAAACATAGGTATAAAGAAGGTAACTTGAAGAAACAATGAGTAACAGAAGAAATACTTCAGTTGATTGATGAAAGGAGGAAGTACAGAAATGTTCAGCAAAACTCAGGAATACAGAAATACAAGTCACTGAGGAATGGAATAAACAGGAAGTGCAAGGAAGCTAAGATGAAATGGCTGCATGAAAAACGTGAAGAAATCAAAAAAGAAATTATTGTCACAAGGATAGACTCAGTATACAGAAAAGCCAAAACAACTTTCAGTGACGTTCAAAGCAAGGATGGTAACATTAAGTGTGCAATGGGAATTCCACTGTTAAATGCAGACAAGAAGCAGAAACAGGAGTCGATATAGAAGATATAGAGGTTCCGGTATTAGAATCAGAATTTAGGAGAGCTTTGGAGGACTTAACATCAAATAAGGCAGAGGGTACAGATGACATTCCACCAGAATTTCTAAAATTGGGGGAAGTGGCAACAAATGATTATTCACGTTGGTGTGTAGAATGTATGAGTCTGGCAACATACCATCATCCACACAAATCCAAAGACTGGAAGAGCTGACAAGTGCAAGAATTACTGCACAATCAGCTTAACAGCTCATGCATCCAAGTTGCTGACAAGAATAATATACAGAAGAATGGAAAAGAAAATTGAGGATGTGCTACATGATGATCAGTTTGGCTTTAAGAAAGGTAAAGGCATGAGAGAGGTAGTTCTGACTTTTCAGTTAATAATGGAAGCAAGACTAAATTGGTAAAACTTTCCTTCAAATAAGAAGGCTCAATAAAATTTCAAGTTCTTATGAATTTTACCTACTAATTATTGGCCATCAGATCCATCCAACTAAATCAACTAAAGAATTTTTCTTGGTTGAATTTCACCAACAATTCTTCATAGCTCACTGCGTGGGCTCTTTCACCTTTATATATGTTTATCTAATATCATGGAATCTGACACCAAGTATACTCCTGTGGTTGGTTTACTTACCACCAACAATAGATTGTTGTATGTACTTTAACTGTGTTCCACAATCCCATCTGCTACCATCTTTTGAACTTCTCCTTGTACTGCTGACATCAGGTTCATAAAGATTGGGTATAGTTTGCAAAAGGACAGTGTGTTATCATTTACTTTAAAGTTACATACACACTCTCCTATTATGCCTGGTTTATAAGAGAACACCTCCTTATATTAAGTAATATATCATTTAGTTCCTTTTTCTGGTCCCTACTAAAAACATTAAATTCCCAAAATTTTGCCTATATTTGTTGCATAAGTTCCTTTACCTCTTCTGCTGTACTATCCTCCATCTCTATCATAGTGTATGTCATATTTTATGCTTAACTGAGCACCATGTTACTGATAAATGTGCCTTGCCATCTATAGTAAGTTATAGTTTAGTAACATACTACTGTAGGGAAAGTAAAGACAAAGGTGGAGTAGCAGTTTATGTTATGGATAGTGTAGCATACAAAGCTATAGATGTTAAGAAATATTGTGTGGAGTCCACAGCTCGTGGTCGTGTGGTAGCATTCTCGCTTCCCACGCCCAGGGTCCCGGGTTCGATTCCCGGCGGGGTCAGGGATTTTCTCTGCCTCGTGATGACTGGGTGTTGTGTGCTGTCCTTAGGTTAGTTAGTTTAAGTAGTTCTAAGTTCTAGGGGACTGATGACCATAGATGTTAAGTCCCATAGTGCTCAGAGCCATTTTATTGTGTGGAACAACAATTTGAGGCATGTGCAACAGAAATAATAACTAAATTCTACACAATAATACTGTTGGCTGTCTACAGGGCTCCTTCAGGTGACATAAAAACTTTTCTACATTTAATGGAACTCCTTCTGTCAGGGTTACTTTCAAAAGCAAAGGATATTGTAGTTTTAGGTGATTTCAATATAAACTTTCTGACAGAAAATAAGAATAAAATTGACTTTGAGATTGTGATGACCTTACATAATCTGATTTCAGTAATAAACTTCACAACAAGAATTACATCTGAGTCCCAAACTATGATTGATAACATTTTTTTAGTTGTAAGTAGACATCAGTATTATAATGTCAGGCAGGTTATAAGTGGGCTTTCAGATCATGATGGACAAATTCTCACTCTTTATTGTGTTAATCTGTTCAAAAAAGAATTTCCTCAATGTAAATTCATAAGAGTAATGAATGAAGAGACAAAAGGAACTTTCAACCATAGGTTGCAGCAAATGGATTGGTCTTTAGTATATAGCCATGATAATGTTGATACTAAATTTAACTGTTTTACAAATGAATTCTGTGCTCTTTTTGAAGAAATATTTCCCAAGAAATTGGTCAGAAACAGTGCTTCCAATTCTGTAAGTAAGCCTTCGATCACAAAAGGTATAAAACAGTCATGCAAAACCAAAAGGGAAACTTATGCTGCAATAAGATTATGTAAAGATGTAGAACAATGGGAACACTATAGATTATACTGTAAAATTTTAAAGAAACTAATACAGAAATCAAAAGCCCTTTATTATGAGAAGAAAATAGATAATTCTAATAATAAAATAAAAACAATTTGGAGCATTGTAAAAAAAAGAAACAGGAAGAGATACAACAAGCAAAGACGATGTAAATAAAATCAGATATGAAGGTACTGTAGTAGATAACCCCAAAACTGTGGCTGAGATTTTTAATAAACACTTCCTATCAGTAACTCAACAGGTTGGTTGCAAGTCCAATGTTGATGAAGCTGTAACTCTTTGTCAAGCAGTACATTCAAACACAATTTCAGAAATGCACCTTAATCCTGTCACTGTACAAGAAATTCAAAAAAATCATCATGTCTCTAAAAAGTAAGAACTCTGCAGGGGTTGATAATATATCTAGTAATTTATTGAAATATCCTTGTGTGTGGATAAGGGACATTCTCTGTCATATTTTCAAGGCTTCCCTTCAGAAAGGTGTTGTTCCCAATAGACTTAAGTATGTCATTGTGAAGCCCCTGTACAAAAAGGGAGATAAAGCTGAACTAACTAACTATTGCCCTATCTCTTTGCTGACAGCTTTTGCCAAAATTCTAGAAAAGCTAATACATGTAAGAATTACTGATCATCTCATGAAGAATGGAGTTCTCAGCAAGAGCCAATTTGGCTTTCAACAGGGCCGTTCAACAGAAGATGCAGTCTGTGCACTTGCAAATGAAGTCCTAGAAACCCTTAATGAAAAATGGTAGCACGTGGTGTCTTCTGTGATTTATCCAAAGCATTTGACTGTGTTGGTCACCAGATTCTCTTACAAAAAGCAAAATTAGTGGGAATAAGTAGTATTGCAGGGAATTGGCTACAGTCGTACCTTCAAGACAGAAAACAAAAGGTTGTGTTGAATAGCTCGGGTGGAGTATGTGACACTTCCTCAGATTCTGAATGGAGTTCCATTACATGTGGAGTGCCTCAGGGCTCAATTCTTGGGCCACTATTATTCCCGATTTTTATAAATGATCTACCATCATGTACAAGACTGCCGTGTGAATTTACATTATTTGCTGATGATACCACAATTTTTTTGAGCAGTAGAACAGACAGTAATCTTGAGGAACTCATTAATCACATACTCTCAGATGTGGTTAATTGGTTCAAGGTGAATGGTCACCTCATTTAATTCCAGTAAGACTAGCTTTATTCAGTTCTGTACAAAAACAAAAAAAGAGAGAGAGATAAGTGTGACATGTGGTAATCAGCCAATAGAAAGAATGGAAACAACCAAATTTCTTGGAGTGCCCATTGAAAGAAAATGAACTGGTCTTCACATATTATAGATCTCTGTAAGAGGCTCAGCTCTGCTACATTTGCTTTACGGGTTGTCACTACAGGTGTTGAATCTAACACTACAAAAGTGGCATACTATGGCTATTTTCACTCACTCATTGGATATGGCATTATTTTTTGGGGCAAACAGCCATTAGCAAGGAAAGTGTTCATTGCACAGAAGCAAGCTTTAAGAATTACATGTGGATTGCGCCCAAGAGACTCGTGTAGGAATAGCTTTCGAAAACTTAAAATATACACAACTACATTCCAACATTTTTTTTTCTCATGTGTTTTGTTTGTAAAAATATAGAGATATTTCAACCAAACAGTAATTATCATGAGCATAACACACGGAGGAAGAATGACATACATAGCAAGCATAGAAATTTGAGCTTGGCACAAAAGAGTGTCCACTACACTGGAACAAAACTCTTCAATGCTCTATCTTCTGAAATAAAGACAGGAATTCATAACAAGAGTAACTTTAAGAAAGCACTAAAAATATTTCTGCTAGAAAAAGCTTTTTACCTTCTAGATGAATTTTTAACTAAATAAATTGTAAAATTTTAATATTGTATAATACAAGTTGACATAATGCCACTAAGAACGTTATTTAATTTGAGCTCTGTATCTGTGTGTGCTCTGTATCTGTTTTCTGTAGTGCTTAAATGTATTTTCTTTTTACTGTATTGCTGCCCAAAGAATTCACTGTGTAAATTTTTATATAATTATGAACTCAAATATCTGTATATGCTATAAGATTATCATATTGTATTTGTAAAAAACTGACTCATTCCACACCCTTGTGAACCCAACACAGTTGGACCTATGGAACACAAAATAAATCAGATCAAATCAAATCATTAATAGCTATTAAATGATCTACCTGTACATCTTGCAAAATGTTACTGAATTATTTTCGAATGGTAATTCCCATCTGCAGTTTTTATCCATCCAGAATAATGTACAGGTCCTAAAATTTATGGATGCCTGGTGGTCCAACAGCCAATCCAAGCTCAGTAGTATTCCTAAATTTAAATTAGGTACAATCAACAGTGTCTGCGAAGAGGTAGAGTTACTTATCTCAGTACATTATCTAGTTCCTTCTTTAAACAGTTTCCCTTTACTTCCAGATATGACTCTGTAAACACCAATCACTGGTAGTATATGACATGTAACTTTATACTGAAATGTGAATACTAATGTTGATGCAGATACTAATTCCTGTGATATTACCAGATGTCACTTCCCTAATCACCAACAACTATTGGCCTAATGTGTTTTTCACTGTTATTTTTTTGTTCTTACACTAGCCATTCTCATGTAGGTACTTTCTGTGCAAGTGCTCCTTTCTCCACATGGGCCTATGGTTGTACTATCACATTCTGGCACCTGGCAAATCAACAACCTGGCACTTACCAATGCAATTGTTTGATTCTGCAATAAAATCAAAACATTCTTTATCCTCATTTCACTTATAAGTGGGACAATCTCAGTGATACTGATTTCATTTGATATTTTATGAATCCATAATATTTTGTCACCTCCATCAAGTCTTCACGAATACCATCACAATCAGCGCTTATCCATTTACAAATAATGGTTTATCTTTCTGAATCAGCAGATCTACTTGTGTTGGGCTTAGGTATGCTAATCATCTTAAAGCATTTTTATAACAGGCACAGAAGTTCTACACTGGATGGTGCAAATAAGTCAAACAGTTTGAACAATACTGAGAGCATCCAAGCACTGACAAATTTATAGTTGCTTGGATGGTGTTTCCTGGGCGTTGTCTGGACCCTCCACTTAAAAGTCTCCATCTGCCAGCACAAAACGAACTCCAAAATCATGAGTCTGAGCATACACAAACTCAGTGAATGCCTCTATGTTATTTGCATCATAAATGTTCTCATTTCTGCCAGTGCCATCAACTACATCTCAAATGTCTTACAGGGCCCAGCATAAAAATCAGATAGTCACAAGTCATGATGAGCTCCCGGTGTGAAGCCAAAACCTTTGGATTGACACTTCTTTTTCCACAATACATATCCTAAGAAGCTTCAAGGACCAACACAAACATCAGCTATACTCTTATACATTTCCTTCAACCATTCAGGGGCATTCGACACCATTAGTCTGGATATTACTGGCATACACTAACATAATCAGTACACTATCACATGGTTCTGATTTGGAGTCTATTTCCACAGCACTCCACTTGGGTATTTATCCAACAAAAGAGAACTTTGGTCACCCAACACTATCATGGTCCCACTACCACAAAAAACACACACACCACAACTTACCACCAGGACAAAAAATTGTTTCAAATACGGCTCAGCAAAGATTAAGAACAGCAGTCATTGCTTCAAGTTGTCAGTGAGAAGCTGATTCACTAGATGAGGTGGTCTGTGTTGCCAGCAATACAGATCAGTGACTGTGGTGGATGCTGGAATGAACAGTGCTCCCAGTGCACCTGTAGTTGATTGCAGATGCATTGACACTGTGTTGAGGAGACAATAGTTGCTTATTGCCAATGGTTGCATTGTCCTTCCCATGCATTGACTCATTATTTGCTACTTTAATGGAGTCACTGTTGAGGCATTCAGCAACTTCCCACTCAGCAAATTTACTTTTTGTAGAATTCATTCACCTGCAGTGCAAAAACAGTTTATGCACTGCTACAAATACTAAGTGTTGCCTGTGTTGCTAGGGATGAAGACATTGCATTCTGAAGTAAATTTTTTGTTGTTGTTGTTGTTGTGGTCTTCAGTCCTGAGACTGGTTTGATGCAGCTCTCCATGCTAATCCACCCTGTGCAAGCTCCTTCATTTCCCAGTACCTACTGCAACCTACATCCTTCTTAATCTGCTTAGTGTATTCATCTCTTGGTCTCCCTCTACGATTTTTACCCTCCACGCTGCCCTCCAATGCTAAATTTGTGATCCCTTGATGCCTCAAAACATGTCCTACCAACCGATCCCTTCTTCTAGTCAAGTTGTGCCACAAACTACTCTTCTCCCCAATCCTATTCAATACCTCCTCATTGGCTACGTGATCTACCCACCTAATATTCAACATTCTTCTGTAGCACCACATTTCGAAAGCTTCTATTCTCTTCTTGTCCTAACTATTTATTGTCCATGTTTCACTTCCATACATTGCTACATTCCATACAAATACTTTCAGAAACGACTTCCTGACACTTAAATCTATACTCAATGTTAACAAATTTCTCTTCTTCAGAAATGCATTCCTTGCCCTTGTCAGTCTACATTTTATATCCTCTCTACTTCGACCATCATCATTTATTTTGCTCCTCAAATAGCAAAACTCCTTTACTACTTTAAGTGTCTCATTTCCTAATCTAATTCCCTCAGCATCACCGGACTTAATTTGACTGCATTCCATTATCCTCGTTTTACTTTTGTTGATGTTCATATTATATCCTCCTTTCAAGACACTGTCCATTCCGTTCAACCACTCTTCCAAGTCCTTTGCTGTCTCTGAGAGAATTACAATGTCATCAGTGAACCTCACAGTTTTTATTTCTTCTCCATGGATTTTAATACCTACTCCAAATTTTTCTTTTGTTTCCTTTACTGCTTGCTCAATATACAGATTGAATAACATCGGGGAGAGGCTACAACCCTGTCTCACTCCCTTCCCAACCATTGCTTCCCTTTCATGTCCCTCGACTCTTATAACTGCCATCTGGTTTCTGTACAAATTGTAAATAGCCTTTCGCTCCCTGTATTTTACCCCTGCCACCTTTAGAATTTGAAAGAGATTATTCCAGTCAACATTGTCAAAGCTTTCTCTAAGTCTAAAAATGCTAGAAACGTATGTTTGCCTTTCCTTAATCTTTCTTCTAAGATAAGTCGTAAGGTCAGTATTGCCTCACATGTTCCAACATTTCTACAGAATCCAAACTGATCTTCCCCGAGGTCGGCTTCTACCAGTTTTTCCATTCGTCTGTAAATAATTCGCATTAGTATTTTGCAGCTGTGGCTTATTAAACTGTTAGTTTGGTAATTTTCGCGTCTGTCAACACCTGCTTTCTTTGGGATTGGAATTATTATATTCTTCTTGAAGTCTGAGGGTATTTCGCCTGTCTCGTACATCTTGCTCACCAGATGGTAGAGTTTTGACAGGACTGGCTCTCCCAAGGCCATCAGTAGTTCTAATGGAATGTTGCCTACTCCCGGGGCCACGTTTCGACTCAGCCTTTCAGTGCCCTGTCAAACTCTTCACGCAGTATCATATCTCCCATTTCATCTTCATCTACATCCTCTTCCATTTCCATAATATTGTCCTCAAGTACATCGCCCTAGTACAGACCCTCTATATACTCCTTCCACCTTTCTGCTTTCCCCTCATTGCTTAGAACTGGGTTTCCATCTGAGCTCTTGATATTCATACAAGTGGCTCTCTTTTCTCCAAAGGTCTCTTTAATTTTCCTGTAGCTGTATCTATCTTACCCCTAGTGAGATGAGCCTCTACATCCTTACATTTGTCCTCTAGCCATGCCTGCTTAGCCATTTTGCACTTCCTGTCGATCTCATTTTTGAGATGTTTGTATTCCTTTTTGCTTGCTTCATTTACTGCATTTTTATATTTTCTCCTTTCATCAATTAAATTCAATATTTCTTCTGTTACCCAAGAATTTCTATTAGCCCTCGTCGTTTTACCTACTTGATCCTCTGCTGCCTTCACTACTTCATCCCTCAGAGCTAACCATTCGTCTTCTACTGTATTTCTTTTCCCCATTC
The DNA here is from genome assembly GCF_023898315.1 of Schistocerca nitens. Taxonomy (NCBI): domain Eukaryota; kingdom Metazoa; phylum Arthropoda; class Insecta; order Orthoptera; family Acrididae; genus Schistocerca; species Schistocerca nitens. Next base: position 191,917,564 of record NC_064620.1, on the reverse strand, counting down.
CTGTCAATTGTTCCCTTATGCTGTCCCTGAAACTCTGTACAACCTCTGGTTTAGTCAGTTTATACAGGTCCCATCTCCTTAAATTCTCACTTTTTTGCAATTTCTTCAATTTTAATCTACAGTTCATAACCAATAGATTGTGGTCGGAGTCCACATCTGCCCCTGGAAATGTCTTACAATTTAAAACCTGGTTCCTAAATCTCTGTCTTACCATTATATAATATATCTGATACCTTTTAGTATCTCCAGGATTCTTCCATGTATACAACCTTCTTTCATGATTCTTGAACCAAGTGTTAGCTATGATTAAGTTATGCTCTGTGCAAAATTCTACCAGACGGCTTCCTCTTTCATTTCTTAGCCCCAATCCATATTCACCTACTATGTTTCCTTCTTTCCCTTTTCCTACTGTCAAATTCCAGTCACCCATGACTATTAAATTTTCGTCTCCCTTCACTACCTGAATAATTTCTTTTATCTCATCATACATTTCTTCAATTTCTTCGTCATCTGCAGAGCTAGTTGGCATATAAACTTGTACTACTGTAGTAGGCATACTTCGTGTCTATCTTGGCCACTATAATACGTTCACTATGCTGTTTGTAGTAGTTTACCCGCACTCCTATTTCTTTTATTCATTATTAAACCTACTCCTGCATTCCAGAATGAGATTTTCACTCTGCAGCGGAGTGTGCGCTGATATGAAACTTCCTGGCAGATTAAAACTGTGTGCCCGACCGAGACTCGAACTCAGGACCTTTGCCTTTCGCGGGCAAGTGCTCTACCAACTGAGCTACCGAAGCACGACTCACGCCCGGCCCTCACAGCTTTACTTCTGCCAGTATCTCGTCTCCTACCTTCCAAACTTTACAGAAGCTCTCCTGCGAACCTTGCAGAACTAGCACTCCTGAAAGAAAGGATATTGCGGAGACATGGCTTAGCCACAGCCTGGGGGATGTTTCCAGAATGAGATTTTCACTCTGCAGCGGAGTGTGCGCTGATATGAAACTTCCTGGCAGATTAAAACTGTGTGCCCGACTGAGACTCGAACTCGGGACCTTTGCCTTTCGCGGGCAAGTGCTCTACCAAATGAGCTACCGAAGCACGACTCACGCCCGGCCCTCACAGCTTTACTTCTGCCAGTATCTCGTCTCCTACCTTCCAAACTTTACAGAAGCTCTCCTGCGAACCTTGCAGAACTAGCACTCCTGAAAGAAAGGATATTGCGGAGACATGGCTTAGCCACAGCCTGGGGGATGTTTCCAGAATGAGATTTTCACTCTGCAGCGGAGTGTGCGCTGATATGAAACTTCCTGGCAGATTAAAACTGTGTGCCCGACCGAGACTCGAACTCGGGACCTTTGCCTTTCGCGGGCAAGTGCTCTACCAACTGAGCTACCGAAGCACGACTCACGCCCGGCCCTCACAGCTTTACTTCTGCCAGTATCTCGTCTCCTACCTTCCAAACTTTACAGAAGCTCTCCTGCGAACCTTGCAGAACTAGCACTCCTGAAAGAAAGGATATTGCGGAGACATGGCTTAGCTGTGAGGGCCAGGCGTGAGTCGTGCTTCGGTAGCTCAGTTGGTAGAGCACTTGCCCGCGAAAGGCAAAGGTCCCGAGTTCGAGTCTCGGTCGGGCACACAGTTTTAATCTGCCAGGAAGTTTCATATCAGCGCACACTCCGCTGCAGAGTGAAAATCTCATTCTGGAAACATCCCCCAGGCTGTGGCTAAGCCATGTCTCCGCAATATCCTTTCTTTCAGGAGTGCTAGTTCTGCAAGGTTCGCAGGAGAGCTTCTGTAAAGTTTGGAAGGTAGGAGACGAGATACTGGCAGAAGTAAAGCTGTGAGGGCCGGGCGTGAGTCGTGCTTCGGTAGCTCAGTTGGTAGAGCACTTGCCCGCGAAAGGCAAAGGTCCCGAGTTCGAGTCTCGGTCGGGCACACAGTTTTAATCTGCCAGGAAGTTTCATATCAGCGCACACTCCGCTGCAGAGTGAAAATCTCATTCTGGAAACATCCCCCAGGCTGTGGCTAAGCCATGTCTCCGCAATATCCTTTCTTTCAGGAGTGCTAGTTCTGCAAGGTTCGCAGGAGAGCTTCTGTAAAGTTTGGAAGGTAGGAGACGAGATACTGGCAGAAGTAAATCTGTGAGGGCCGGGCGTGAGTCGTGCTTCGGTAGCTCAGTTGGTAGAGCACTTGCCCGCGAAAGGCAAAGGTCCCGAGTTCGAGTCTCGGTCGGGCACACAGTTTTAATCTGCCAGGAAGTTTCATATCAGCGCACACTCCGCTGCAGAGTGAAAATCTCATTCTGGAAACATCCCCCAGGCTGTGGCTAAGCCATGTCTCCGCAATATCCTTTCTTTCAGGAGTGCTAGTTCTGCAAGGTTCGCAGGAGAGCTTCTGTAAAGTTTGGAAGGTAGGAGACGAGATACTGGCAGAAGTAAAGCTGTGAGGGCCGGGCGTGAGTCGTGCTTCGGTAGCTCAGTTGGTAGAGCACTTGCCCACGAAAGGCAAAGGTCCCGAGTTCGAGTCTCGGTCGGGCACACAGTTTTAATCTGCCAGGAAGTTTCATATCAGCGCACACTCCGCTGCAGAGTGAAAATCTCATTCTGGAAACATCCCCCAGGCTGTGGCTAAGCCATGTCTCCGCAATATCCTTTCTTTCAGGAGTGCTAGTTCTGCAAGGTTCGCAGGAGAGCTTCTGTAAAGTTTGGAAGGTAGGAGACGAGATACTGGCAGAAGTAAAGCTGTGAGGGCCGGGCGTGAGTCGTGCTTCGGTAGCTCAGTTGGTAGAGCACTTGCCCGCGAAAGGCAAAGGTCCCGAGTTCGAGTCTCGGTCGGGCACACAGTTTTAATCTGCCAGGAAGTTTTACTCCTGCATTACCCCTATTTGATTTTGTATTTATAACCCTGTATTCACCTGACCAGAAGTCTTGTTTCTCCTGCAACCGAACTTCACTAATTCCCACTATATCTAACTTTAACCTATCCATTTCCCATTTTAAATTTTGTAACCTACCTGCCCGATTAAGGGATCTGACATTCCACACTCCGATCCGTAGAATGCCAGTTTTCTTTCTTCTGATAACGACGTCCTCTTGAGTAGTCCCCGCCCAGAGATCCGAATGGGGGACTATTTTACCTCCGGAATATTTTACCCAAGACGACGCCATCATCATTTAACCATACAGTAAAGCAGCATGCCCTCGGGAAAAATTACGGCTGTAGTTTCTCCTTGCTTTCAGCCGTTCGCAGTACCACAACAGCAATGCCGTTTTCGTTAGTGTTACAAGGCCAGATCAGTCAATCATCCAGACTGTTGCCCCTGCAACTACTGAAAAGGCTGCTGCCCCTTTTCTTATATACTTTATTTTTATTTTAAAACCCACCTTTCCCCCCCCCCCCCCCCCCCCAATTAAGTCTTGTCAGTCACTAGCACAAACTTGTCCACACATCCTGTTACAAAGGGTGCCAGAATGAAATGTAATGCATATGACTTTGTTTGGGCACGGTAATGAGGTGCACCAAATATAGTTCAAAATTACACCAACAAACTTTGAGGGATGTAGAAGATGTCTTGAGGAACAAAATGAGGGTATGGATCTTTGTCTGGAAACATCAAAATGATGTTACAGAATGTCAAAGTTATAGGCATTGGCACCTGGCACTAGGCCTTCCCTCTGGCAGCAAGCATGACATACATGAACATACTCCAGGCAAGTTGAGACCTGCGGTTTTTTATATTCAGTGATCACAACTGATTGCCATGATCAGCAGTGTAGTGGGTGGAGATAGCTGCTAGACACACCTTGTCTCCTATTAAAGTAATGCGCTGTTGATGTGGTGGCTGATGGCATTGAACACAGGCTCCTCTTCACAGTTTATTGTCTACTGGAACCCTCTATACAGTCTCCAGTGTTTTGCAGTATAGTGTAGAGGATTTAACAGACTGAATGACAGCATTTAAATTATGGGAGCAGCCATTGGCCAATGAAGATGCCATTGCCATCTACTCAGCTGGAATTGAGGCAATTCCCACATGCTTGAGTAACAGCAGATGTAGCGAGTCATTGGCACCTTTATTGAATTTAAAGGACAGAAACCATGAATGAAAGGAAGTCAGTAGGAACCATATGCGTAGACACTGTGACAGGCATCAGCCAACAGGATTGAATTAATATATTAGGCTGGTGCAAAAGTTTGTAGCGATTTTGTTTTGCATGTTTGAATTCAAGTTGCTATGGGTTTATTTATCGACTGTCTTTTTTCATTATCGACTGTCAGTTTTTATTTGTAGTTCACTGTCACTATTTTATTAAGGTATTGTCATTTTGTCATTCAGAGATAATGAGTGATGCTAGAAAATGGAGTGTGAAGTGGAGAAATGAGAACATGTGCAACATATTCTTCTGCTTGGATTCAGTAGAAGAGTTACAGCAGTGGAGGCAACCAGAAACATTCCTGCCATGTATAGGGATAATGCTATTGGCAGAGCAAAGTAAGAAAATGGTTTTCTCATTTTAAGAAGGATCATTTTGACATTAGCGATTCTGTACATTCAGCAATACCTTCAGGATTTGATGAATATCATTTAAACACATTAACCTGTAATTATCTATCTCAGTGTACTCAAGAACTGGCAAATGTGATGAACTGTGATCATTCCACCATTTTGGAACATTTGTATGCAATGAGGGAGGTTTAAAAATTGGGTGTGTGGGTACCACATGCTCTAAGCCAAAGCCACAAAAATCGGTGGGTGACCATATGTGCATTTCTGCTTGTTCATCATAAACTGGCTCATGAACAACACTGAACATTCATATCCTGTATCTTACTGGCGAAATTACCTGCACAAAGACGTGTGCACATCCACAGAAGATAATATTATGCATCTGGTGGAACAGTGACAGTATGGTGTACTATGAATTACTTCCTCAAGGAAACCGTGCACCTCATAGTGGTTTACAGAGTATAGATGCAGAGGTGTAACCTTCACTACTGACATTCTTTTGTCACCAGCTGAAATGACTTACACATGCATTTCAAGAATAATCACCAGAAGGACTGCATGAATTGATGCTACTACATGATAATGTCCACCCATATTCTACTAGGCTGACAAAACACACTGTACAGGAATTAGTTTGGGAAGTCATTCCACATCCACCTAATTTATCTGATCTTGCACCATGTGACCTCATATTTTCACCTCTTCTGCTCTCTATCAAAAATCCTTCAAGAAACTTGCTTTCCAGATGAAAATGCACTCCGAATGTGGCTTGATGAGTTCTTTACCTCAAAACCACGTGATTTCTATAGTCACTGAATTTAAAAGTTACCCCATCATTGGCAGACTGTTGTAAATAGTGAAAGAGAATATACAGGGTGTATCAACAAGAATCATCCAATTTGGCATGCCCATATTTCTGAAACTAATAAACATATACAATGAATTCTGTTTTTGAGGAACAGGAAGCTCAAAATGTTTTTTTTTAATGCATTTTCATAGGTGTTCAATATGCTCCCCTTGAGGTGCATGGCATATGCCAATGCGGTATTCATATTGTTCCCACACTGCAGTGAGCATGTCTTGATTTACAGCTTTCACAGCTGGTGTTATGCTATGTGTCAGTTCTGTGATTGTTGTTAGTAGTGGAGGAACATAAACAGAGTCTTTTATAAATCCCCACAAGAAATAATCATATAAAGTCAGTCTGGTGACCTTGGAGGCTAGTAATGTAAGGCTCAATCATTTTGTCCAGTGTGGCCAACCCATCATTCAGTAATCCTTTGATTTAAAAACTTCCACACTTCCAGATGCCTGTGTGGCAGTGCCCCATCCTGTTGGTAAGTGAAGTTGTTCAAATCACTAACTGTGGTAAAAGAAAGTTCTCAAATATATCAAGATATGTGCTTCCTGTAACAGAGTTCTTGGCAAAGAAAAATGGACCATACACCTTTTCCCATGAAACTGCACAAAACACATTAAATTTTGGAAAGTCCCTCTCATGTTGTCCAACTTCAGGTGGTTTTTCCGTACCCCATATTCTCACATTATTATGGTTAACCTTTCCATTTAAATGGAATGTTGGCTCGTCATGAAACACTAAGCATGGAAGAAAACTGTCATTCTCCATCTTGCCAAGAACAAAATTACAGAACTCCACATGTTGTTGTTTGTCACCTTCACAAAGAGCTTGCAATAGCTGAATTTTGTATGGTTTCATGTGTAAACATCAACACAACACATGCCAGATGGAGATCGGGAACATGTTGAGTTGTCAAGCTGCATGGCAAGTGGATTCCTGTAGACTCCTTGTGAAACTATCGCAGATGCATTTGATGTCTGTGTCAGACAATTGGGGACAGCCCAGCAATTTGCCTTTACATGAGCAACCTGTTTCTTGGAATTGTTCATGTCACTGTCTAATGCTCTGTGCTGTGGGAGGATCCACACCATACCTAATATGAAACTCACACTGAACTGTTATTACTGAACTGCACTGCACAAAACGTAGAAGACAAAATGGTGGGCACACACTGCTGCTACCTAGTGGGAACCATGTAAAACTCGAGAGTTTGCTCTTTTCAACAGTACATTGTTAATTCACATATCTAAGTAACATAATAATTATGGTTCTTTTTTTTAAATTGGATGATACTTTTTGATACACCCTGTATTATTGATGAGTAATGTCTCTATTATGTGCATCTGTTGTGTTTACTAACCTTCTGGAAAATGCTAAAAACTTATGCACCAGCCCTATACATTACCATTTACTCCCCTGGTACAGGAAATTAGATACAATGTATAAAGTAAACACATGAAAGAAATGTTAAAAACTAAATATTCCATTGTGGTTGATACTGTTTTCTTCACTTGTTTAAACTTGTTCACTGGATCACTGGTACTGCCCGCAACAATGCTTTCAACACTCACAAATTAAATACTCTCATAGCAAATGCACAAAATGCCTGCCTCCAGTGTTGCAGCATGTCTGACTCCTCCTTACCATTGATTGCTGCATTCAGCCAGAGGTACCGGGCAGGATGCAAACAACCTCACATGCTGCATGTATTCTCACCACTATATCTTTGCCAACTCCACCAGGATTTTGTACATCACATTTTCAGATGGCCTTGCAGGAAGGTGTCCAGTGGATTGAGGTCAGGCAATACAGGCAGCCATGTTACATGGCCACTTCAACCAATCCAGCAACCCCAAAACATCTGTCCAATATGGATTTTAGCACCTTGACTGAAGTGTGGGAGTGCCCCTCCTGTTGGAAACACGTAAGTTGACAGACTGCAAATGGCATCTCTCCAGTAATTTTGGCAGCACTTGCCAGATCTACATTGTATAGTTGTCATCTGTGAATCAAGGGGGAAGAAGCATGAAGGGCCAATAAAGTAATTATGGGCCATACTTTCCCTCATGGCTTTGCTCACGGGTGGTGCAGTCATGGGTGTTGAACAAACCATCACAAGTGAAGGATGCCTTTTGCATGAAAAACACATATGCATGTGATACAGCTACCCAGTACACACTGCAAGAACCGTTGTAAAAACTCCACATGCAGAGCAAAATTGTGAGCCAACAGCACCTGCCTTCTGAAGATGGAATGGATGCCTTCCTTCCTCATGCACACTCCCAAACTGCTGAGTGGCAGCTTCACCTTGCATGCACCATAGCACAGTTGCTTGCATATGGGTGTGTCGAACCTCTCTAGTATGTTCTCCACAAATGGTGGCATGTGTACGCTTTGTGCACAGCCTCTGTTGTGTCAACATCCTGTGAAACCATCCATTTCACCCTGATGCCAATGGATGGCTGCAAATGTAGGGTGGTACAGCTGACACATATTGGTGTATCATTGTCAATAGATGTGCAAACTGAGTGCCCATTGCCTCTCATACCACCAAACATGAAATGCATGTCACAGTGCTCAGCCCAGATGGACATCTCCATGATGCGGCACATCAGCATGTGACACACTATTACTAAGCACTGTGTTTCTACTGCATATGTTTGTCATTCCCCTCTGCCACTACAGTGCTGGTGTAGCCACATCTTCTAATGGCCAGACTGCTGTCAGGTACATTCTGATATGTGCTATTTGTAGTCTGCTTACATACAAAGTCATGCTTGCTGCTACAGGCTACGCCAAGTGGCAGGCCCTGGTGCCTATAACTTCAACGCTCTGTAGTGTCGACAGATGATGTTTCTGAACACAGATTCCTCTCCTCATTTTGTTCCTAAAGACAATTTCTACACCCCTCAGAGTCTGTCAATGTAATTTTGAAAGATGACTGTGTTGCTATATCTCAAGGCAACAGACTCCTTCCTCAGTAATGCAGAGTCCATACCAAATGGAAATCTCAGACACTGGTAACAAAAAATAAATTCATGTGCTGCCTGTGTTTCACCTCTGTTACATTTTATTACAGCATACAACTTTAACAAAGTTCACAATAGAGACTGACCTTATCATTTGTGCTCTGAACATCAACTCTGGGTTGCCCTTGACAACTGATGATATTATCATTTTCATGTACGGTGAGGTTCCGGGGTCTGCAGTGAATCTCTAAGAGGGAATGGGATTTTTGTGGAATAACTGCCCAGATGAGCAGGTATCTCCAAGAACAGGAATCCAGGTGCCCATTGCCCCTGTTTGAAGACACACTGTGTCCAGCTTAGCTCTCACGACATGTAAAGAAAATTTAAAAATAAAAAAAATCCTGCACAATATGTGGACCAAAAACAAACACTTACTTAATAAAATAACAAGATGCTTGCTCAAGGTCATGATTATCCTTCAACAGTTAGAGAGATAAAGAAAATAACACATTACTTCTCCAAAGTGACAGGTTACCCCTAAAGTCATGAAGAAATACATTTTTGTAATTTGCTACAGGTATGATGAAAGACAGTGGCTACACAAGAAGTTTTCATGACATTATGAGGACATAAAATCTCCAGTTTCATCTAAAAAGTCCATCGAGATGTACATAAATATCAAGCACATTAATAGACCATGTTCTGTCAAATATATGTACAGATAGACAAAAAGTTCAGGCTGTGAATACTGTTGTTGCAGAAGATATTGGACAAACAGTTGAACTGAAAGATGGTATGAAATGTAAGAACAACATAGAGGCTGAATTTAAACAAACTAAACCCAGAAATTTGAGTAGGTTACAAATTTTGCTAAAAGGAGAAAAGTGGGATGATGTTTACATAGAAGCCAATGTAGAAAGAGCTGGGAAACTTTCTGTAATATATTAAGAAACCACAGAGACATTGATTGTCCTAAAATACACAGAACTATTAGGGGTAAACCACACACAAAATGGTGCACCAAAGAAATTAAAAAACAAGAGATGGACTGACTGAGCTCCATGAAAATCACCAAAAAGATAAAGGACGGGACAGTCATGAGGCTTACAGGTGAAAGAAGGAAGCGTATACTAGGATGATAAGAGAAGCAAAGCCTATGCTCCAAACATCTGAAATACAAACTTCTTCCAACATCTGTAAGACAGTTTGAAATTATATAAATGAGAGAAGGAAGGAGTCACACGTATTAAGAGCTACAAATGTAATACTGAAAAGGTAGGGGAAAGAAGCGATATCTCTGCAGCAAGTGCGTAATATTTTCAGCTTTAGTGGAGAAATTTCTAAAAGAAAACATATCAGCAACAAAGTACATGGAAAGTCTCTAAAAGGTGGCTGAGATTTTATACTTACTGCCTACAAATGAATTGGAAGTTTTAAAAATAATTGGATTACTAAAAAATAAAAATACAGAGGGGCTGGATGGTATATCAGTATAAATGGAAACCACTGTCACAGATACCCTGCAAAGCCTCTAATGAAGGAAGGAGTATTCCCAAAATGTTTAAAAGGGAGAAAGATCATGCCAATAGTAAAAGAAGGGGATGAAATAGATCCTGGAAACTACAGACCCATAACAAAAACAACTGTTCTGTCTAAAATTGTAGAAGCAGTTATTGAAATAGAATTATAAACTTCATAGAGAAACTAAACATCGTAATTGAAGCACAACATAGGTTTAGAAAGGGGAGATCCATCAACACTGCAGTAGCAAACTTCATAACACACATCACTGAGGCCATAGATCATCATAGGAAAGTATCTATGGTATACTTAGACCTCTGAAAAGCTTTTGATTATGTCAGTCATAAAATTCTTCTAGAAAAATTATACTGTTGTGACATATGAGGAAAAGCTGTGGATATTACAAAAAACCTTTGCTGAAATAAAACATAGATGCAGAGAAAACTGTCTACTCTTATTCTCTGCAAATAAATATGGAGTAGCTCTGGATTCAATACTAAGGATTTATCTTCTCACGCACATTGTCCTGTATAGCACGACAGAGAAGAGCAGCAGATGTACACATTCAGAGAATTTTAGAAGCTCAAAAGAAAGGCATCAGACCCATAGCAAAACTAATCTACATCTACACTATGAGAACCATTGTGAAGTGCATGGCAGATGGTACAGCCCACTGCACCAGTTATTAGGGCCTCATCACATTCTATTCACGCATGGTGTGCAAACAGAACAACTGTTTAAATGCCTCTCTGCACACTGTAATTAATATAACCTTGTCCTCATGTTCCCTATGGGAGCAATATGTAAGGGGTTTTAGTATATTCCTAGAGTTGTCATTTGAAGCTGGTTCTTGAAACTTCGTTACTGGACTTTCTCGAGAGAGTTTCCATCTACCTTCAAGTGTTTGCCAGTTCATTTCTTTCAACAGCTCTGTGACATTCTCCCACAGATCAAACAAACCTGTAACCATTCATGCTGCCCTACAAAGTATTGCACCTGGGAATTTGTATGGGGCAGTCAATTCCAGCTGTTACTCATTGGTATTATATTCACAGGATATTAAGCTTATTTGTTCTGTGAAGTGCACAGTTTTACATTTCCAAACCTTTAAAGCAAGTTGCCAAACTCTGGACCATGTTGCAATCTTGTAAAGATTTGTCTGATTATTTATGTAGCTTCTTTCATACAGTACCTATTATAGATAACTGCATCATCTGTAAAAAGTCTGGGTTACTACACTGAAGAGCCAAAGAAACTGGTATACCTGCCTAATATCATGTAGGGCCCCCACGAACAAGCAGAAGTGCTGAAACATGACATTACATGCACTTTACTAATGTCTGATGTAGTGCTGGAGGGAAATGACACCATGAATCCAGTAGGGCCGTCCGTAAATCCATAAGGGTATGATGGGGTGGAGATCTCTTCTGAACAGCACACTGCAAGACATCCCAAACATGCTGAACAATGTTCATGTGTGGGGAGTTTGGTGGCCAGTGGAAGTGTTTAAACTCAGAAGAGTGTTCCTGGAGCCACTCTATAGCAATTCTTGATATGTGTGGTGTTTTATTGTCCTGCTGAAATTTTCCAAGTCTGTCGGAATGCACAATGGACATGAATGGATGCAGGTGATCAGACAGGATGCTTATGCATGTGTCACCTGTCAGTGTCATATCTAGACATATCAGGGGTACCATTTCACTCCAACTGCACATACCCCACGCCATTACAGAACCTCCACCAGTTTGAACAGTCCACTGCTGACAGGCAAGTTTCATGGATTCATGAGGTTGTCTCCATACCTGTACACATCCATCCACTTGATACAGTTTGACATGAGACTTGTCCGACCAGGCAACATGTTTCCAGTCATCAACAGTCCAATGTTGGTGTTGATTGACCCAGGCAAGGCATAAAGTTTTATATTAATGACTTGCCATTCTATATTCATGAAGAGGCAAAGTTAGTTCTCTTTGCTGATGATACAAGTACAGTAATCACACCTGACAAACAAGAATTAACTGATGAAATTGTCAATACTGTCTTTCAGAAAATTACTAAGTGGTTCCTTGTAAACGGACTCTCACTGAATTTTGATAAGACACAGTACATACAGTTCCATACAGTGAATGGTATGACGCCATTAATAAATATAGACCTTAATCAGAAGCATATAGCTAAGGTAGAATATTCCAAATTTTTAGGTGTGTCCATTGATGAGAGATTAAATTGGAAGAAACACATTGATGATCTGCTGAAACGTTTGAGTTCAGCTACTTATGCAATAAGGGTCATTGCAAATTTTGGTGATAAACATCTTAGTAAATTAGCTTACTACGCCTATTTTCACTCATTGCTTTCATATGGCATCATATTTTGGGGTAATTCATCACTGAGGAATAAAGTATTTATTGCACAAAAGCGTGTAATCAGAATAATAGCTGGAGTCCACCCAAGATCATCCTGCAGACATTTATTTAAGGATCTAGGGATATTCACAGTAGCTTCTCAGTATATATACTCTCTTATGAAATTTGTTATTAACAACCAAACCCAATTCAAAAGTAATAGCAGTGTGCATAACTACAATACTAGGAGAAAGGATGATCTTCACTATTCAAGATTAAATCTAACTTTGGCACAGAAAGGGGTGAATTATACTGGCACTAAAGTCTTTGGTCACTTACCAAATAGTATCAAAAGTCTGACAGATAACCAACAAGTATTTAAGAAGAAATTAAAAGAATTTCTGAATGACAACTCCTTCTACTCCATAGAGGAATTTTTAGATATAAATTAAGAAAAAAAAAAGAAAAAAATATTAAAAAAATAAAAATAAAAATAAAGAAAAACAAAAAACACAAAAAAATAAAGTTGTTATATTAACTTAAGTATGTTGTTAAATTAACCTAATTATGTCATGTATTGGAAAATTCGACTCGTTCCACATCATTATGAAATATCGTATTCATGATCCATGGAACTAGTATTAATCTAATCTAATCTAATCTAATCTAATGTCATACAGTCATTAAAGGTACAGGAGTGGGTCTTTGGCTCCAAAAGCCCATATCAATGATGTTTCAGTGAATGGTTCACACACTGACACTTGTTTATGTCCCAGCATTGAAATCTGCAGCAATTTGCAGAAGGGTTGCACTTCTGTCACATTGAACAATTCTCTTCAGTCATCGTTGGTCCTGTTCTTGCAGGATCTTTCTCTGGCTACAGCAAGATTTGATGTTTCACCAGATTCCTAATATTCATGGTGCACTTGTGAAATTGTTGTATGGTAAAATACCCACTTCATCACTTGGAGATGCCATGTCTCATCAATCATGCACCAAGTATGATGCCACATTCAAACTCACTTTAATCTTGATAGCCTGCCATTTTAGCAGCAGTAACCAATCTAACAATTGCATCAGACACTCGTTGCCTTATATAGATGTTGCTGACTGCAGCACCATATTCTGCCTGCAGCAAGAGTCCCTGCACATATCACTGTGGCACAACTGAAGTTACTTCTATACCTGACAATGACTGTCCATCTGAGATAACATGCTGCATCCTCCCTATGAAAAAGTCCTCAACCTAGTCACAAATTTAGCTGGATACCACATGTGATTGTACTTTTGACAAAAGGCATAGACACAGTACTGAGAAAATGCTTTTCAGAAATCAAGAAATACTAAATCCACATGACAGCCTTGATCCAAATGTTTTGAGTATGTCATGTGAGAAAATATGAATTGGTTTTTGCACAATAGATGTTTTGGGAATACATGCTGGTTGGCATGGCGGAGGTCATTCTGTTCAAGATACCTCATTATATCAATTATTTGACTTGTCCTATATGATTATGTACCTCTGTATGATGTATGATCCACAGGACCAATAAATATACAATACAATACAATACTCAAAATATGCACAGAAGATTTTACAACAAACAGATGTCAAGGATATTGCATGGTATTTTTGTGGACCACTTCTATTACCCTTCTTGTAAATAACAATGACCTGAGTTTGCTTACATCTACTGGGTGCAGTTTTTTGTTTGAGGGATCTAGGATACATTATACTTAAAAGAGGGGCTATCGCAGATGCCAATTCAGTACAAAATCCGTCAAAGATCCCATTGAGCCATGGAACTTTGTTCAATTTTAACAATTTCAGCTGTTTCTTAATACCACTGACACTAAAACTGACTTCAATTACTTTTTCAGAGGTATGAGGATTGAATTGGAGTGATTACCCTGTGTTCCTTTATAAAGGAACATTTGAAAATGGATCTAAGCATTTCAGCTTTCGCTTTCATACCCTCAGTTTCAGTTCCAGTCTCATCTGTGAGTGATGGGACAATAACTTTTGTGCAACTAACCCCTTTACATATGACCAGAATTTCTTTGGGTTTTGCAAAAGATCATTTGATAGTATTCTCCCACAGTAATCAATGATGGCTTCATGTACTGACAGCCAAATGCATTTCATTCAGCATCTCTGTATCTAGAGCTCTCTGCTTTATTTACAACCTATTAAGAAGTAGTCTGAGTTTTCTTAAAAGTTTCTTTACAGTGACTGTATACCATGGAGAGTCCCTCCCATTACAAACTCTTCTACTCGGAACACAGCAGCACATGGTCAACTATTCTTTCGAACTTGAGGAGCCATAGTTCCTCCACATGCTCCTATCCTGTGCTGAAAGCTTTAAGTTCTGCATTGAGATTTGAGTCTACTGCTCTTTTATCTATCAATATTGTGGGAAGGAAAGTTGCTACTCACCACATGATGCTGAGTCACAGACAGGCACAACAAAAAGACTTCCACAATTAAAGCTTTCAGCTACTGGCCTTGGTCACTCACACAGTTGACTGCAGTCTTGCGTTTGCATGAGTGTGTTTTATGGGTGTATGTGTGTCTATTGTTGCTGAAGGCCAATGGCTGAAAGCCTTAATTGTGAAAGTCTTTCTGCTGTACCAATCTGCAACTCAGCATCTCTGCTGTATGGTGAGTAGCAACTCTACTTCTCATAATATTGTTAAATTCCATCGTGGATTGTCCATTGTTGGATTTTTGCTCTTTAATCTAGTGTACTTAATGTATATGTGTTTCTGATTAGTTTAGATGTCCTATGTACTTTGGTAATAATTGTTGCTACACCCACATCATGGTCACTGATACCAGTTTCAGTGTGGACATTCAGGTCAGCTCTATGTGTTGCCATTAGATCTAATATATTTCCATCATGAGTGTGGTTCCACACTACCTGTTGCAAGTAATTGTAAGAGAAGATATTTAGTAATGTTACACAGGATATCTTTTCATGCCCATCACTAACAAAACTGTAATTTTCCCAATTGATCGTTGAATGATTAAAGTCTCCACTGATGATTACAGTATGACTGGGGAATTTACAAACAAATGAACTTAGGTTTTCTCTAAAGTTTTCAGTTACAGCAGGAGGTGAATCTGGTGGCTGATAGAAGGATCCCCATTTTATGCCCAAACAATCTCACATGCAGTGTCAGTTTCTATCTTGGTGGATCTAAGTTTCTTGTCTACTGCAGCAAATATACCACCTCTATTTCCAGATAGCCTAACCTTTTTATACACAGTTAAATTTTCTCCACAAGTCACTGCTATCAGATTCAAGTTTCAACCAACTTCCTATACCTAGTATTATGTCAGCTTCGCCACTTTCAGAAATGCTTCAAACTCTGACAATTTGTTTTAAATGCTTCTGCAGTCAGTCAATAGGATTTTAATACTCTCACCTGTGAGGCATATTCTTTTTAGTCTTACACTTACACGTCTGGGTCTACAGCTGTCATTAACTGGACTGGATGGGGAGTCACCTAATGGGGGGGGGGGCAAAAAAAAAAAAAACCCTTGTGTATACCTCACACACTGTCAGTTACCTGGAGAGCAGCCTTTTATGTGTAGTGTGCAACTGATCCACTTAGGGCGATACTACAGTTCCTGACCCTATGGTGCATGTAAACGAGGTCACAGCCTAGCTTGTCACAGAACCTTCAAACTCTCTAGTTCAGACCTTCCACTAAAGTCAGAACCATGAGGCCACAATCAGTTCTGAGGACAATTCTGCAGATTGTGAGCTTTGTTGAAACAACTGGTGCAAATATGATTTAAATGAGTCTTCACTATGTGCAGGGTGTTAGAAAAAGGTACGGCCAAACTTTCTGGAAACAATCCTCACACACAAATAAAGAAAAGATGTTTTGCGGACATGTGTCCAGAAATGCTTAATTTCCATGTTAGAGCTCATTTTAGTTTCGTCAGTATGTACTGAATTTCCTCGATTCACCGCCAGTTGGCCCAATTGAAGGAAGGTAATGTTGACTTCGGTGCTTGTGTTGACATGCGACTCATTGCTCTACAGTACTAGCATCAAGTACATCAGTACGTAGCATCAACAGGTTAGTGTTCATCACCAACGTGGTTTTGCAATCAGTGCAATGTTTACAAATGCGGAGTTGGCAGATGCCCATTTGATGTATGGATTAGCATGGGGCAATAGCCGTGGTGCGGTACATTTGTATTGACACAGATTTCCAGAACAAAGGTGTCAAGACAGGAAGACGTTCGAAGCAATTGATCGGCATCTTAGGGAGCACGGAACATTCCAGCCTATGACTCGCGACTGGGGAAGACCTAGAACAACGAGGACATCTGCAGTGAATGAGGCAATTCTTCGTGCAGTTGACGATAACCCTAATGTCAGCGTCAGAGAAGTTGCTGCTGTACAAGGTAACGTTGACAACGTCACTGTATGGAGACTGCTACGGGAGAACCAGTTGTTTCCATACCATGTACAGCGTGTGCAGGCACTATCAGCAGCTGATTGGCCTCCACGGGTACACTTCTGCGAATGATTCATCCAACAATGTGTCAATCCTCATTTCAGTGCAAATGTTCTCTTTGCGGATGAGGCTTCATTCCAACGTGATCAAATTGTAAATTTTCACAATCAACATGTGTGGGCTGACGAGAATCCGCATGCAATTGTGCAATCACGTCATCAACACAGATTTTCTGTGAACATTTGGGCAGGCATTGTTGGTGATGTCTTGATTGGGCCCCATGTTCTTCCATCTATGCTCAATGGAGCACATTATCATGATTTCATACGGGATACTCTACCTGTGCTGCTAGAACATGTGCCTTTACAAGTACGACACAACATGTGGTTCATACACAATGGAGCTCCTGCACATTTCAGTTGAAGTGTTCGTACGCTTCTCAACAACAGATTCGGTGACCGATGCATTGGTAGAGGCAGGCCAATTCCATGGCCTTCACGCTCTCCTGACCTCAACCCTTTTGACTTTCATTTATTGGGGCATTTGAAAGCTCTTGTCTACGCAACTCCGGTACCAAAAGTAGAGACTCTTTGTCCTCGTATTGTGGACGGCTGTGATACAATACACCATTCTCCAGGGCTGCATCAGCGCATCAGGGATTCCATGCAATGGAGGATGGGTGCATGTATCCTTGCTACTGGAGGACATTTTGAACATTTCCTGTAACAACGTGTTTGAAGTCACACTGGTACGTTCTGTTGCTGTGTGTTTCCATTCCATAATTAATGTGATTTGAAGAGAAGTAATAAAATGAGCTCCAACATGGAAAGTAAGTGTTTCCGGACGCATGTCCACATAACATATTTTCTTTCTTTGTGTGTGAGGAATGTTTCCTGAAAGTTTGGCCGCATCTTTTTGTAACACCCTGTATAAATGTCTGCATATTGCCTGTAGTGTGGCTAACACATATGAACTAAAAAATTAGTTTTCAGTTAGTATAATTGAAAACGTACAGTGTGGCAGAAACATATAACTTTGTAGACTTTCCTTATGCATGAAAGTCTGTTTCATAAATTAATGCATGCTATTAGAATGAACCATGGACCATGAACCTTGCCGTTGGTGGGGAGGCTTGCATGCCTCAGCGATACAGATGGCTGTACCGTAGGTGCAACCACAACGGAGGGGTATCTGTTGAGAGGCCAGACAAACATGTGGTTCCTGAAGAGGGGCAGCAGCCTTTTCAGTAGTTGCAGGGGCAACAGTCTGGATGATTGACTGATCTGGCCTTATAACATTAACCAAAACGGCCTTGCCGTGCTGGTACTACGAACGGCTGAAAGCAAGGGGAAACTACAGCCGTAATTTTTCCCGAGGACATGCAGCTTTACTGTATGAATAAATGATGATGGCGTCTTCTTGGGTAAAATATTCGGATCTCCGGGTGGGGACTACTCAAGAGGACGTCGTTATCAGGAGAAAGAAAACTGGCGTTCTACGGATCGGAGCGTGGAATGTCAGATCCCTTAATCGGGCAGGTAGGTTAGAAAATTTAAAAAGGGAAATGGATAGGTTAAAGTTAGATATAGTGGGAATTAGTGAAGTTCAGTGGCAGGAGGAACAAGACTTTTGACCAAGTGATTACAGGGTTATAAGTACAAAATCAAATAGGGGTAATGCAGGAGTTGGTTTAATAATGAATAAAAAAATAGGAGTGCGGGTTAGCTACTACAAACAGCATAGTGAACGCATTATTGTGGCCAAGATAGACAAAAAGCCCATGCCTACTACAGTAGTACAAGTTTATATGCCAACTAGCTCTGCAGTTGATGAAGAAATTGATGAAATGTATGACGAGATAAAAGAAATTATTCCGGTAGTGAAGGGAGACGAAAATTTAATAGTCATGGGTGACTGGAATTCGGCAGTAGGAAAAGGAAGAGAAGGAAACATAGTAGGTGAATATGGATTGGGGGAAGAAATGAAAGAGGAAGGCACCTTGTAGAATTTTGCACAGAGCATAACTTAATCATAGCTAACACTTGGTTCAAGAATCATAAAAGAAGGTTGTATACCTGGAAGAATACTGGAGATACTAAAAGGCATCAGATAGATTATATAATGGTAAGACAGAGGTTTAGGAACCAGGATTTAAATTGTAAGACATTTCCAGGGGCAGATGTGGATTCTGACCACAATATATTGGTTATGAACTGCAGATTGAAACTGAAGAAACTGCAAAAAGGTGGGAATTTAAGGAGATGGGACCTGGAGAAACTGAAAGAACCAGAGGTTGTACAGAGTTTCAGGGAGAGCATAAGGGAACAATTGACAGGAATGGGGGAAAGAAACACAGTAGAAGAAGAATGGGTAGCTCTGAGGGATGAAGTAGTGAAGGCAGCAGAGGATCAAGTAGGTAAAAAGACGAGGGCTAATAGAAATCCTTGGGTAACAGCAGAAATATTGAATTTAATTGATGAAAGGAGAAAATATAAAAATGCAGTAAATGAAGCATGCAAAAAGGAATACAAACGTCTCAAAACTGAGATCGACAGGAAGTGCAAAATGGCTTAGCAGGGATGGCTAGAGGACAAATGTAAGGATGTAGAGGCTTGTCTCACTAGGGGTAAGATAGATACTGCCTACAGGAAAATTAAAGAGACCTTTGGAGAGAAGAGAACCACTTGTATGAATATCAAGAGCTCAGATGGCAACCCTGTTCTAAGCAAAGAAAGGAAGGCAGAAAGGTGGAAGGAGTATATAGAGGGTTTATACAAGGGCGATGTACTTGAGGACAATATTATGGAAATGGAAGAGGATGTAGATGAAGATGAAATGGGAGATAAGATACTGCGTGAAGAGTTTGACAGAGCACTGAAAGACCTGAGTCGAAACAAGGCCCCGGGAGTAGACAACATTCCATTAGAAATACTGATGGCCTTGGGAGAGCCAGTCATGACAAAACTCTACCATCTGGTGAGCAAGATGTATGAGACAGGCGAAATACCCACAGACTTCAAGAAGAATATAATAATTCCAATCCCAAAGAAAGCAGGTGTTTACAGATGTGAAAATTACTGAACTATCAGTTTAATAAGTCACAGCTGCAAAATACTAACGCGAATTCTTTACAGATGAATGGAAAAACTAGTAGAAGCGGACCTCGGCGAAGATCAGTTTGGATTCCGTAGAAATGTTGGAACACGTGAGGCAATAGTAACCTTACGACTTATCTTAGAAGAAAGATTAAGGAAAGGCAAACATACGTTTCTAGCATTTGTAGACTTAGACAAAGCTTTTGACAACGTTAACTGTAATACTCTCTTTCAAATTCTGAAGGTGGCAGGGGTAACATGCAGGGAGCGAATGGCTATTTACAATTTGTACAGAAACCAGATGGCAGTTATAAGAGTCGAGGGGCATGAAAGGGAAGCAGTGGTTGGGAAGGGAGTGAGACAGGGTTGTAGCCTCTCCCCGATGTTATTCAATCTGTATATTGAGCAAGCAGTAAAGGAAACAAAAGAAAAATTCGGAGTAGGTATTAAAATTCGTGGAGAAGAAGTAAAAACTTTGAGGTTCGCCGATGACATTGTAATTCTGTCAGAGACAGTAAAGGACTTGGAAGAGCAGTTGAACGGAATGGACAGTGTCTTGAAAGGAGGATATAAGATGAACATCAACAAAAGTAAAACGAGGATAATGGGATGTAGTCGAATTAAGTTGGGTGATGCTGAGGGAATTAGATAACGAAATGAGACACTTAAAGTAGTAAATGAGTTTTGCTATTTGGGGAGCAAAATAACTGATGATGGTCGAAGTATAGAGGATATAAAATGTAGACTGGCAATGGCAAGGAAATCGTTTCTGAAGAAGAGAAATTTGTTAACATCGAGTATAGATTTAAGTGTCAGGAAGTCGTTTCTGAAAGTACTTGTATGTGTAGCCATGTATGGAAGTGAAACATGGACAATAACCAGTTTGGACAAGAAGAGAATAGAAGCTTTTGATATGTGGTGCTACAGAAGAATGCTGAAGATAAGGTGGGTATATCACGTAACTAATGAGGAGGTATTGAATAGGATTGGGGAGAAGACAAGTTTGTGGCACAACTTGACTAGAAGAAGGGATCGGTTGGTAGGGCATGTTTTGAGGCATCAAGGGATCACAAATTTAGCATTGGAGGGCAGCGTGGAGGGTAAAAATCGTAGAGGGAGAGCAAGAGATGAATACACTAAGCAGATTCAGAAGGATGTAGGTTGCAGTAGGTACTGGGAGATGAAGAAGCTTGCACAGGATAGAGTAGCATGGAGAGCTGCATCAAACCAGTCTCAGGACTGAAGACCACAACAACAACAACATTAGAATAGAACATTGCTGTGTATTATTACTGATTATCTATTAACATTGTTACTACAGAAAAAAGGCCTGTATGTATCAGTGACAAAACTCTAAAAAATTTTGTATGAAAATGGTGACATGACATGTCTAATATCATGGTGAAATATGATCTAAGGACAAAACATAAACTGTACTGCACTACATTAATCTGTCATACAGGAGATTTGTCAAGTTTAAAATGAAATGTAGTGATTTACAAAAACCTCCATAAGGTGCCATTATCATAACACTGACAGAGCCTAACATGGCTGTGGGGGTAAATATAAGAGAACTGCAAGCTAGCTGAGTGTGGGAGTTTGGTCTGTCCATGGTGAAGTTGACCTGCCAATCTGTGTTTGACCACCCGGCGTGTGGAACTCCACTGCAGCTGTGCGCAGGTGAGTGCTTTTTTGTTGTGGAATATCATTAGTACTGCAGGGAAGTGTGTACTAAACTGTAAGTAACATGTCTTCCTCAAGGAGAGAAACCTAGAAATTTAGTTTTGAATGGCACAAAACAAAACCTACCCCTCTTGCTATTCAGAAATGGATGATTAATGAAGTAAGCTGCTTGATATGGAGATGACAGGTGTTGAAATTGGCTATGAAGCTAACTAGTGTTTATGCAAAATAGTCAGGAACACCAATGGTAGCATAAAATTTAAGCGTAATGATGATTCTGTAAGAACAGTATCAAAAACAGGCACAGGTCTTGGCTTGCAGTCAGTGAGAGTCTGTAATTTACCATTTAAGATGCTGCTCAAGGAGATAAGAAAAGCGTTTGATTTATATGGGACAGTTTACAGTATCAGAGAAGAAGTGTGGTCAGGCAATAGAACAGCTAAAGTATAATTATAAAAACAGATACCTCTTATGTGACTGTATGCCATTATAGGGCATATGGTGTGTGTGAAAACTAGTCCCTCACTTGCTCCATATGCAATTTCATTGAACATCTGAGGAGAATTTTGACTGTAGACACCCTGTACAATTACATATTGAGAAAAGTCTGCTTGTGGCAATGACATATGCAACAGTTCTGTCAAGGTAGGATGACCGCACTGTGACTACATCAGGGCCTGATAGTGGGAGAAATCTAAATGAGAAAAGATAAATCCAAACTCTGGTCTCCAATATTAAGAACCATAAAAGGGATAAGGAGGACACTAAAATAGTACCAATCTCAGTGTTACATGACACAGAATTTCATTAGCTGCAGCAAAAGACTGGCAAGAAAAATACTGCACCTGGGCAGATAAACCACAGGATAAAGCCTAATTTCGACTGGACAATATGAGGTAATGATATTCTGCTGCAGAATAATATGGATGATATTGAACTGGCTTTCCCTATGCACATAGATAAATGGAACTCAAGTGAGTATGTGAAATAAAGGTCTAACAATGGAATATCCAGGATGGAATGTAACAATATTAGAGGAAAGTTGCTACTCACAATACAGCGGAGATGCTGAGTCACGATAGGCACAACAAAAAAATTCACAAAAACATTCACAGCTGTCATTTCACCGCCACACCCAGTCTTTCAGTTTCTTTATATTTCTCTCCTTTCCACTACTTACCCCCCCCCCCCCTCCCCACCTTCGCTCCTGCCATCTGTCTAAACTGGCACTTCACTGTGCACCATCAACATCATACATCCCTCCCCCTCCCCCAGCCCTGCCTCCTCCTTACCCACACCCAGTTGCCACTCCATTTATGCACTGGTGCTGCTGCTTGCACTGTGGTTTCAGTTATCTGAGACTATTGCAGATGTGTGTGCAAGTTGCGTTTGCATGTGTGTGTGTGTGCGTGTGTGTGTGTGTGTGTGTGTGTGTGTGTGTGTGTGTGCGCGCATGTGTGTATGTGTGTCTATTGCTGACAGAGGCCTTAATGGTCAAAAGCTATAATTGTGTGAATCTTTTTGTTGTGCCTATCACGACTCAGCATCTCCACTATATGGTGAGTAGCAATTTTCCTCTCTAATATTGAAATAAAGGTCTTCTTTTTCTAATAAATGTGACTACTTCAATGGTGAATGTAAATATGGGTAATGAATAGTTTCAGAAATATCATACTGGATTTAAGGAGCCCTTGTAGTTGAACAAAAGTAAAATTTGTTCTGTTGTTTATGGCTGCTAAAACTGACCTTTTTTTAAGAATCTGTATTACCCTAATAGAGGTTTAAAAATTCTAATGGTCTGCATTTTTCTGTTCATTCTAATAGGAGCTGGATATTCTCATGCTCATTTTTTTTTTTTTTTAGTAGCGTACAACCGAAGGGTGTCCTATTGCTTAAAAGTACTTCCCATTGTACTTACAGATAATGGCATTAACATTTAAAGACTGAGATATGTCATTAATAACTTTCCTCAAAAAATATTTATTTTCTTAGTGGCCAAAGAGTTTTGTTGCATGAGACTCAACTGATTCATCATAGACCTGTGGTACATTTTTGTGGTCCTAACTCCATAAGAGGCCTAAACATCACAACATGTGGCTGTGTGGCTTTCTTATGTCTGGAAACAATGTGTGTTTCAATAGTTGTATATCTATCCTAAAATGTAAATAACTGTTTTTAATAATTTTAAAAAATAAAATAAAAGTATTTGGACGATGTTGTGATGGCTTTGTGTTATGCACTGAGATGAGAGGAGAGGAGTATGAGTGTATAAGAGTACAGGCACACCTTTTCTATTCAGTGTGACAAATTCAATAGTGAATGTAAGTTTAGGGTAATGAAAGGTTTTGAGAGTATTGCATTGCATCTGAGAAGCCCTTTTGTGATTGTGTGAAAGTACAAGTTGTTCTTGTGTTTCTCATTACTAAATTTGTCTTTTTTTCTGGAGCTGTGTACAGTTCAAGTATGCCACATTGTTTGTTTGCATATACAAAAAAATAACAGTATCAACATTTCCAAGTATTAAGGTATGCTATCAATGTTTATTCTTAAAACATAATTATTAGCTTAGTGACCAAACAACAGATATTTAGTGTGAGAGTCAAATTTTTGATCATAGAACTTGTAGTAGATATTTACAAAAGACCAACAAATGATGAAGTCCATTTCTTTCACTTTATTTTCACTGATACTGTCTAATCACTCCATCACAATCTTCTTCATACAATTCTGAGTCACTGTCCATTAATGGAACTTTACTTTCACTCTGAAGTTTCTGGACCAGACACCACCAATTTATTTTTCTCTTTCTCGGCTATGTTTTCTTCCCTCTTCTTTTGCTGAATAATCTTCTTGTTCTCTCTTATCTTTTTCTTTCTTGTTTTTCTGTTTATAGTTTCTTCTTCATTACTCCCTTTTTCTGGAAGTAATCTGTCATTTGAGAAGATGTGATAACAACTGGAATTTTTTATCTCTTCCTCTTTACTCTAGTTGAAGCAGTATGGCTAGGCCAAAACAAAACTCTTTTAAAGAGTCATGGATGGTTCTGGCTTCTTTGTTGTCATTATGACTTTTTGTGGAGTGCTAGGTTCTACAAGTGTCACTGACTTTGATGTATTTGCCACTTCTTGATGTTGAGAAAGTTGTTCTGGTAATGAAACCTGTGGCAAATCAGCAAGGCACCGTGTGGTGCAGATGATGGTGCTGGTGAGATTTATTGCTGAGGCATATCATGTATAAGTTGTTAATTTACTTTCTTCCAAAGGTTGTAAAGGGACACAGTCTGCCCAGTCTCCTTTATTTTCCATGAAAGTTCTCAGTCTCTGAAATACAAGTTGATATTTGAGCTAAGTTATATACTTTTTTCAACTGGGTCTCTGGGATTGCTGTTGTAGCAACTTGTGGCATGGTAACATTTAATTCTGAAACTACAACAGCTTCTGCCTTTCAGGGGAATAACACATTCATGAAACCCATTCTGAAGGATCTCGGGTGTTATACCATTTAGAACTGAACTGAGCACATGGGCATTATTTAAGTGTCTGTTCTCCATATGTCATTCTTGCACTTTCTGCTTCCAAGACATTTTCAGTGTATGGAATACAACAACCATAGGTTGCAAAATATGTATTGCATATGGATATAAGGTCACCATTCCAATGCCCTTCTTTGCACAAGACCGACTCAAGTGTGGTGGCATATGCAATGTATGGCCATTCAGAAACAGAACAATTGGGAAATGAAATTCTTTTTACCAACCATGGGTTAGAAAATGTTGGCAATGCACTCATAGAAGTTTTCATGATTCATCCACCCATTTCCCAATGGACCATTCCTTTGGCACTGATATGGAAGTGGTAGCTGGTATTCTGGTGTACCTGAAAGAAAATGTTCAGAATGTAAATTAGGCTTGCTAGGGGAAACAGATACATGAAACTGCTTTGTTTATCTAAATACAGTCATTGGTGGAGAAATTTCCCCAAAAACATTTCCCATAATGAGTGTTGTTATTTTCTCCTTTTCATCATTTCCAGCTGTTTGATATACTGTCTTGCTTCCTTGATAGGCCAGAAACTCTCCATCCTTTGGACTGAGGAAGAAGGAAGTTTCATCTCCATTAAAAATTCTACTTGGGTCCTCAAACATTGAAATAGCCATCTTTCCTCAAAGTAACTATGACCCTCCTTAAACCAATATTTAATATTATCTTGAGTGACTGTTCAACAGTCTGTAGTTAAATTTTGGCAAATCCTTGGACTTAAGTTGCGATGCCTTTGTGTAAATCCCTTATACTATTTCTTACTGGGAAAAGGCTGTTTTACTTTAAGTCTTAATTCATCAACCAACTTTCAACAAAATACAATACTGTTTTCCCCATCATTACTACCCATTCTGCTAGCAAGTTTTATTGACCTTTTATGGATGCCCTAGAAACTCCCATTTTCATTTCTAACGGTACCTGCCCCTTACATTTGCTTCTTAAAGTTACCCTTGGAATTCCAAACCGTTTTTTAAGCAGAAAAATAGCTCAAACCATTGTTCGCTGCATGAATGGCCTTTATCATAGACTCTTGTGATTATTGTTGATATTTCTTTGGACCCATATTTCTGGGGAATAAAACAGATAAAAATATTTAGAATGTTATACTTAGAAGGAGAGACAGCATTGGTCATATTTTTTTGTTTTATTAACCACAAAATTGATTTTTGGTCACTTAGTGACCATCCTCAGTGCTGTAATATCCAATTTAAATTGGTAGGCACTGGTGTCAACAAGCTTAGAGCGATCACATAAACTGAGAGTTGAGTTCTCAGTTTATGTGATCGCTCTAAGCTTGTTGACACCAGTGCCTACCAATTTAAATTGTATATTACAGCACTGAGGATGGTCACTAAGTGACCGAAAATCGATTTTGCGGTTAATAAAACAAAAAAATACAGCCAATACTGTCTCTCCTTCTAAGTATATCCATTATCTGGTCGTGGTGCACAGGACACTCCATGGAGGCGCCAATCAATATAATTTAGAATGTTGATACAAGAAAATAAAAGATTTAAAATGATAAGAAGGCTCTCCTAAATTCGACATCTGGGTACCTAAAGCTGACATCCTATGTCAATTACAGGTTCTAAGTGACTTAGCTTAATAAAACTGATATAATTATGAACAGCATTAAAATTACTTTCAGATACTGTATAAAACTTAAGTTATAGTATGAATCCCCTGTCATATTTAAGACAATACTAATTTAGAAGGACCTGCGGTGTTGATAGGTCATATTGACCATGAACAACATGATCTTTGACTGAGATCGGTTCATTTGAGCCGCCATGTTATTCTAAGAGTGTGCTTTTACATCTCTTGCTGTGTACATGTGTATGACTACTGTGGAAATATATACACTCCTGGAAATTGAAATAAGAACACCGTGAATTCATTGTCCCAGGAAGGGGAAACTTTATTGACACATTCCTGGGGTCAGATACATCACATGATCACACTGACAGAACCACAGACACATAGACACAGGCAACAGAGCATGCACAATGTCGGCACTAGTACAGTGTATATCCACCTTTCGCAGCAATGCAGGCTGCTATTCTCCCATGGAGACGATCATAGAGATGCTGGATGTAGTCCTGTGGAACGGCTTGCCATGCCATTTCCACCTGGCGCCTCAGTTGGACCAGCGTTCGTGCTGGACGTGCAGACCGCGTGAGACGACGCTTCATTCAGTCCCAAACATGCTCAACGGGGGACAGATCCGGAGATCTTGCTAGCCAGGGTAGTTGACTTACACCTTCTAGAGCACGTTGGGTGGCACGGGATACATGCGGACGTGCATTGTCCTGTTGGAACAGCAAGTTCCCTTGCCGGTCTAGGAATGGTAGAACGATGGGTTCGATGACGGTTTGGATGTACCGTGCACTATTCAGTGTCCCCTCGACGATCACCAGTGGTGTACGGCCAGTGTAGGAGATCGCTCCCCACACCATGATGCCGGGTGTTGGCCCTGTGTGCCTCGGTCGTATGCAGTCCTGATTGTGGCGCTCACCTGCACGGCGCCAAACACGCATACGACCATCATTGGCACCAAGGCAGAAGCGACTCTCATCGCTGAAGACGACACGTCTCCATTCGTCCCTCCATTCACGCCTGTCGCGACACCACTGGAGGCGGGCTGCACGATGTTGGGGCGTGAGCGGAAGACGGCCTAACAGTGTGCGGGACTGTAGCCCAGCTTCATGGAGACGGTTGCGAATGGTCCTCGCCGATACCCCAGGAGCAACAGTGTCCCTAATTTGCTGGGAAGTGGCGGTGCGGTCCCCTACGGCACTGCGTAGGATCCTACGGTCTTGGCGTGCATCCATGCATCGCTGCGGTCCGGTCCCAGGTTGACGGGCACGTGCACCTTCCGCCGACCACTGGCGACAACATCGATGTACTGTGGAGACCTCACGCCCCACGTGTTGAGCAATTCGTCGGTACGTCCACCCGGCCTCCCGCATGCCCACTATACGCCCTCGCTCAAAGTCCGTCAACTGCACATACGGTTCACGTCCACGCTGTCGCGGCATGCTACCAGTGTTAAAGACTGCGATGGAGCTCCGTATGCCACGGCAAACTGGCTGACACTGACGGTGGCGGTGCACAAATGCTGCGCAGCTAGCGCCATTCGACGGCCAACACCGCGGTTCCTGGTGTGTCCGCTGTGCCGTTCGTGTGATCATTGCTTGTACAGCCCTCTCGCAGTGTCCGGAGCAAGTATGGTGGGTCTGACACACCGGTGTCAATGTGTTCTTTTTTCCATTTCCAGGAGTGTATTTATGTGCAGATATTTGTGGGACAGTTCATTCAGTACACCTCTACACACATCATGTTCCCATACTGGTGACCCCAAAGTTTGCACATCTTCTGCGACTGCCATGCTGAGTGTTGTAGCATCAACAGGTTATGTGCACGCCGCCATGGCCACCTCACCCAACGATTTGTTTGAAGATTTGGAAGCTCAACAATGATCGCTGGACCTCTTCATTCCTTTGCCAACGACCAATTCTACATTAATTCACAGCGATTCATGATCTCCAGCCACATTAACCTCAAACTTTGTCACTCTACTCGCTCTACAACAGTCGAGTGCTACACCGCTAACACAAACAATGGACTCGGGTTTCGTGTCGCTGGACTGTGCTCGCCAGTGTGTAAAGTTTGAAGTGAACAATATTCAGAAATGTGTACTACCAATCGATTGTATAATGCTCAAAATGATCTACATTCGCACACATACTTTGACTCTCAACTGGCCACAACGACAGTTGCTGTGGTGCTGTGTGCAGCACCGCAATTACTGCAAAATGCACCCGGCCACCATCAACTGCGACCTGGTCTGGTTTTACCTCATTTTCAAACTAATCAAGGACATTTTAGTGTGCACAATTCTTGATACTCACCCCACAGACCGGTCGCTCAAATTTTCGAACACATCAGTTCGAGTGCATCATTCAGTGTTTCGCCTTCCAACGGCATCTTACCATATCGCATACTGGAGTTACTTTCTGCAAGTTCCACCAGTCATTTATAGTCCAACATGCATGGAGAACTCAATCTTTTGTCATATGAGTTAACGACTTACCAACCCCCCCCCCTCCCCCCGCCCCGGTTACGGCTGCTCAGCTGCTCGCCTCTCCCACAGCATCACCTGTGCCTGCCGCGCCAGCCTTCTGCATTATTTCTGAGGTGGGTCAATTCAAATCAGTGCCTGTAGCCTACGGCCCAGTTTATGGGACCCCAACACCTACCGCGCAACTGCCTGTTCCCATGATACTGATCACGTCAGCCATGTGATGTTTTAACAACACATCAAGGACAACGCAACCCGCGGTTGCTACAGATATTTTCGCCAGAAACGCACCAGTGCCTACCGTGCTGGCCTGCTGTATAGCTTCTCCTGTCAGGGACCAGACAGTTTCCCAAGAGACACCAAAGCCATCTTCGTCCCCACCTCCAAGCCATCTGCTGAAGCTGCCACCTTTATATGAGGACAACCCAGTGTCATGGTTTGTGCTTGTCGAGCATCTTTTCGAGTTGCATCACATGTCCAATGACAACTCTAAATTCCTGTGTCTCGTCACACACCTCCATGATCATTCAGACTTAACTTGCGATCTACTCCTTTTGACACCGCCTTCACGAAAATACGAGTTCATGAAGAAGACGATCATTGAACGACTCACCTGCTCACCACAAGAATTAATCATCAAGATCTTTCACGAGGAACACCTGGGGGGCCGAACCCCATCAAAACTCTGGTGCTGCCTTCGGTTGCTTGTGAGTGAGCATACCATGCCGGACCTCATCCTGTGGGCAGTGTGGTCTACCAAGCTGCCTACTGACCTACAGATCCACCTGCTACCGCATTCCTTCGAGTCAATCACCTCTAGTCTCCACATCGCAGACCATCTCTAGTCTCCACATCGCAGACCAACTGTATTCATTACTATGACAACGCCAGCCAGCTCACCCCTCCCCACTAGTTGGCACAACTGCTCCCACTTACTGGCCACCTGTTGGCAGAGGCAGGGCTCGCTCCGCCTCTGCACCTTCTACATCACCTGGCAGCATCCGCTTGCTCTCTCCACCGTCTGAGCACTCCAGGATTGCCCACACACTATACGTGCCGGTATCCATGCCTGAACAAATCGATGAGAACAAGCCTCCTCCACTGCCGCAGTCACTGTCACCACCACATCCGGCTCATCCATACTGCTGGTACCACAAGGTTTTCGGCGAGGATGCTAAGAATTTCCGATTACCTCACCAGCACCCAAACGCTGACTGCAGGACCTAAAAGACTCTGAGTCCTGAGGAGAACCTCACAGGCATCCTCTTACATTGCACTCCATCCACTCGTTCGCCCTGCTGAGCGGTTGTTTGTACGTGACTGATGTTTCGTTATGGCTCACTTTCCTAGTCGACACTGGTGCTGACATGTCTATCATATCTACATCGATGGCTCCCCCCGTCTTTTCACCAATGAGGTCACTTCTATGAGCTGTTAACGCATCAAAATTACAAACCTCAGGCTCTGTCAAAGTTAAGGTGCACGTATCTCATTCTCTGTGTTTTCCGTGGACTTTCTACAATGCCAACATTGATGAACCAATTCTCCATATGGATTTTTTGTCTCATTACAAACTCTCTCCAAACGTAGTTCAGGGCTCAGTGCTACACTATCCCACAAACACTCAGATACTGTGCTCCCGCACTTATATTCCCCGTTCAGCTTCTCACATGACATGTGAATTAGTATGCAAGTGCTCCACCCTCATGGGCAGCATTCTGACCTGTGTAACTAATGTACTGTCAGAATATGACTCAGCAGCACAACTCCGTTGGGACAATGACGAGCTGAAACAACGCATCGCACGCACCTACAATGAGCTCGTCGCGGCTCGTAACTCACTGCTAAAACTGCAGTCCACAGTTCCATCACCTAATCAAGCTTCTCCAGCTGACACCAGTTCAGACACACGTGTGACGATTCACGTCCGGTAGGCTCCGCACCCCTGACAAGCTTGCCACGTTCAGTGCCTTGTGTTTCAAACAGTGCTTCTGATGACAGTCGCGCATGCAACGCAACCATGCAAGCAGCCACCCCAGGTGTTGATAAACATTCCCCCTCTCTCACCCACCAGCCACGTGACTCAGCGGCCATCGCTCTTCCAAGTGCGGGGCAACACTGCTCTCACACACACCAGTTATCAAGTGCAAAGTTGACAGCAGACACTCACTGCGCGTTCTGACCCACTTCATGCTGCAGGCACAGCCACCCTCTCCACACAAGTGCACACCACGCTCACGTACTAGGCATGTCACTTTCGGGCTGCCCTTTCCCTCTCACACTTACGGCTATGCCTCGTTGCGCCCTACTCGTCCAAAAACTTTGTGTCAGGTGCAGTTCTCAGTTTCACTGATGGAATGATGCACAAGATAGTTACCACTGCCTATTAGGCACAAGGTTAGATGCCTCAACGCTATTAAGTTGTGTGTGGCTTGGCAGCAAATTAACGAACTTTTGGAGGCAGGTATCCTACAACTGTCAGACAGCAACTGGTCTTCACCGATTCACCTTGCCCTGATACACAATGGTTCTTTCCAAATGTCTGGTGATTACAGACGCCTAAACACTTGTACCATCATGGACAATTACCCTGTGCCTAACATACATGATTTCACTCATATGTTATTGGGCGCTACAATCTTCAGTGTTATTGACTGTAAACTTGCCTACCACCAGATTCCCGTAGCACCAGAAGACATCCCTAAAACAGCTATTATCACGCCGCTTGGTTTGTTCCAATTCAACTTCATGCCATTCGGCCTGAAAAACATGGCGCAAACGTGGCAGCGGTTCATTGACTCCATCTTATGACAGTTCGAGTTTTGCTTTGCATATCTGGATGACATACTCATTTTCAGCAAGTCAGCTCAGGAACATAAAAATCATTTATCCATGGTCCTCCAGACCTTGAACTCCAATGGCGTCGAGGTCAACAAAGACAAATTCCAATTGCGTCAGCCTTCCATCACTTTCTTGGGTTACACTGTCTCCACTGACGGAATACAGCCTCCCAAATCTCGTGTGCAGACCATACCATCAATGTCACCCCCTGCTACTTACAAAGAACTCTGATGTTTCCTGGGCACAATAAATTACTACCGCCATCACCTGCCCTCTTCCGCCACTGTGCAGGGCCCACTGACAGACATGCTGTCGGGTACACAGACTTAAGGACTCAAACCTGTTCGCTGGACTGTACCTATGCTGGAGGCCTTCAATGCACTAAAGACTTCTTTAGCTCATGCCGTGATGCTCGCTCACCCCGACCCCTCGGCCGAGTTGTTCATCACTGCAGATGCCAGTGACATTGCGGTGGGAGCGGTACAACAGCAACGCAAGGCAGACATGGCTTACCCTCTTCATTTCTCTCTAAAAAACTGTCAGCAGCTCAGAAGAAATACTCTGCTTTCTATAGAGAACTCTTTGTGGTCTACAAGGCCGTCAAACACTTCCGCCCCGATGTGGAGAGTCGCTCACGGATCACAAAACACTTGCAGGCGCTTTCCGCAACCCCCCAAGGACCTATCCCCTCGGCATTTCCGCCACTTTGATCTAGTCTCCCAATTCACAACCGACATTCGCTACATCAAAGGCACAGACAACATCACTGCAGCTTTTTCTTGTGGATCAACACTATTTCGCACATCATAGACTTATCAAACCTGGCAGCCCTACTAGCCTCCGACGAAGAATCACAAGCTCTCCTTGCAGACCCTCAAACATCCCTTGTGCTTACCAAAGCTAAATTCCCCAGTGTTGTGGATGAGGTATGGTGCAACTCTTCTACTGGTACCTTACACCCATTGCTCCTGCCCCCCCTGCGCCGGCAGGATTTCGACACTCTGCATAACCTCACTCACCCTGGTGTCTGCGCCACTAAACAGTTAGTCTCCGAGCGTTTTGTTTGGAAAAATATAAAATGAGACTGTTAGACCTGGGCACGCAGCTGCATCCCCTGTCAACACAACAAAATCGGCTGCCACCCCACCCCACCACTGGGTAGGTTCGACATTCCCCCAGGAAGATTTCACCATATACACTCCTGGAAATGGAAAAAAGAACACATTGACACCGGTGTGTCAGACCCACCATACTTGCTCCGGACACTGCGAGAGGGCTGTACAAGCAATGATCACACGCACGGCACAGCGGACACACCAGGAACCGCGGTGTTGGCCGTCGAATGGCGCCAGCTGCGCAGCATTTGTGCACCGCCGCCGTCAGTGTCAGCCAGTTTGCCGTGGCATACGGAGCTCCATCGCAGTCTTTAACACTGGTAGCATGCCGCGACAGCGTGGACGTGAACCGTATGTGCAGTTGACGGACTTTGAGCGAGGGCGTATAGTGGGCATGCGGGAGGCCGGGTGGACGTACCGCCGAATTGCTCAACACGTGGGGCGTGAGGTCTCCACAGTACATCGATGTTGTCGCCAGTGGTCGGCGGAAGGTGCACGTGCCCGTCGACCTGGGACCGGACCGCAGCGACGCACGGATGCACGCCAAGACCGTAGGATCCTACGCAGTGCCATAGGGGACCGCACCGCCACTTCCCAGCAAATTAGGGACACTGTTGCTCCTGGGGTATCGGCGAGGACCATTCGCAACCGTCTCCATGAAGCTGGGCTACGGTCCCGCACACCGTTAGGCCGTCTTCCGCTCACGCCCCAACATCGTGCAGCCCGCCTCCAGTGGTGTCGCGACAGGCGTGAATGGAGGGACGAATGGAGACGTGTCGTCTTCAGCGATGAGAGTCGCTTCTGCCTTGGTGCCAATGATGGTCGTATGCGTGTTTGGCGCCATGCAGGTGAGCGCCACAATCAGGACTGCATACGACCGAGGCACACAGGGCCAACACCCGGCATCATGGTGTGGGGAGCGATCTCCTACACTGGCCGTACACCACTGGTGATCGTCGAGGGGACACTGAATAGTGCACGGTACATCCAAACCGTCATCGAACCCATCGTTCTACCATTCCTAGACCGGCAAGGGAACTTGCTGTTCCAACAGGACAATGCACGTCCGCATGTATCCCGTGCCACCCAACGTGCTCTAGAAGGTGTAAGTCAACTACCCTGGCCAGCAAGATCTCCGGATCTGTCCCCCGTTGAGCATGTTTGGGACTGGATGAAGCGTCGTCTCACGCGGTCTGCACATCCAGCACGAACGCTGGTCCAACTGAGGCGCCAGGTGGAAATGGCATGGCAAGCCGTTCCACAGGACTACATCCAGCATCTCTACGATCGTCTCCATGGGAGAATAGCAGCCTGCATTGCTGCGAAAGGTGGATATACACTGTACTAGTGCCGACATTGTGCATGCTCTGTTGCCTGTGTCTATGTGCCTGTGGTTCTGTCAGTGTGATCATGTGATGTATCTGACCCCAGGAATGTGTCAATAAAGTTTCCCCTTCCTGGGACAATGAATTCACGGTGTTCTTATTTCAATTTCCAGGAGTGTACTTATGAATCTTATCGGTCCTCTTCCACCTTCGGAGGGCCACAGATACATTCTATCCACAACTGACCGCATGTCCCGCTGGGTAGAGGCAGTTCCTTTACCTAACATCATGGCCGAGACAGTGGCCAAGGGTTTCATCTACTCATGGATTACTAGGTTTGGTTGTCTGACCACCATCACCACCAACCAGGGTTGGCAGTTTGAGTCTTCCCTGTTCACCATTTTATGTAACATCTGTGGCATAAAGAAAATTCATACCACAGCCTACCACCCACAAAGCAACGGGTTGGCAGAACGGTGGCACCGCACTCTGAAAATGGCCCTCAGATGCCACAACTGCCTCTGGTCCGAAGCCCTTCCATGGGTTCTCCTCAGCCTCTGCTCAATTTTCAAACCCGACTTACAGGGAACTATCTCAGAATTCGCTTTCGGGAAGAACCCCGTCCGACCAGGAGAACTCATTCAGCCTCAGGTACCCGAAGATTTCCCCCCTACCCGGATTTCATAAGTCACATGCGCACTCACTTCAAACATGTGTGCCTGCACCCACCTATCTGCCACTCCCTGCTGGACACTTACGTGGCAACCACTCTCAACACTTGCTCCCATGTGATGCTGAGAGATGATTCGTCCGACAACCTCTGCAACCACCTTACCTGGGCCCCTTTAAAGTCCTCTGGTGGGGCGATACAACTTTTGACATCATCATCACAGACTCTCCCCAAACTGTTTCATTACACTAACTCAAACCAGCATTTGTGGACCCCAACACTCCCCTGCTGGCTCAGTCAGATTCTTCTAATGACTCTCCCACCAGCCTCTCTCCCGCTGTGGAGTCCAACAACATTTCTCCTTGGGCCAACACGCTGATTTTTTCACCCGATGCCTTGCCATCACCATTTGCGGGTGTCTCAGATACATCAACCTCCACTCCATGTGTGGGTTTTGCTGCTACCTCACCGACTAGGGAGACACCCTCTCCCATAATCACCCTGCTCTGCAACGTACCCCCACAATGCATGGACGACATTTCAGTCATAGCTCTTGATTACTGAGTTCTCATTCTACTCACATTCTACTCATGTGACCTTGCCACCCAACGACCAGCTGAACTTCAGAGTTGTGCATAGACACATCTTCCCTCGTGGGTGTGACCCGACAACAATCTGCACCTTCATCTCACCGCACGGCTTGGTTGGCATCTGGGCTTGCCACACCTACACCCCACCATCCGCCGTTCCGCCCACCTGCTCACGGGCCGGCTGCCGTCGCTGGCTCAATGACTTCAAGGTGGACCTGCCTCCTGTAGTTCTGCCTCCGCACCCCACCCCGGTTGAGGTGAAGGTCCCGGTCATGCGTCTACCATCTCATATGACCACCAACAGCGTCAGTGCCCACACTGTCTCCAGCCAAGTCTCTCCTGTCCCTACTGTGGGGGGTGGGGGCACAAAATTGTGCCTCTATGAAGGACACTCTTCTGGTAGGCTGATGTTCTGGCATATGAGACATGAGTGTTATTGCCTTGCTTGTTGTGTAATTGTGCACAGAGCTGTTCAGCTGATAGGCATTGGAGGTTCTTAAATATTCTCTTACAAAGACCATGAACAACATGATGTTTGACTGAGATCGATTCATTCCAGCTGTCAAGTTGTTCTAAGAGTCTGCTTTTATGTCTCTTGCTGTGTAAATGTGTACCACTACTGTGGAAATATATATTTATGTGCAAATATTTGTGGGATAGTTCATTCAGTATACCTCTACACGCATCAAGTTCCCATAAACCAATAGCTAACACACATGTGTGTACTTAAAGTACTAATTTTATCCTATACTCAACAAAACAAAGGCAATTATAAAGTCTTTTTAATAAAACTAAAGAAATGAATCTTGCCAACTTATGAATTCCTCAAGGTTTGCTTCTTGCTTCTGTTGTAGTGCAGATCATAACATATGTGGCTTTTCCTGTGTGACTGTGTCGATACCAGACTTAAACAATGCATAACAACATCATATGTTACAAGCAAAGCCTTCTATATTACTTCATTTCCTTATTTCAAATATTTTAACATTTTATGTCGACTTTAGGAGACCTGTCAACCATAGATGCTCTTACTAAAGATTCTTTTCTTTTTTCCTAGTTACAGATTATTTCCCAACTCACCCATTCTACCCTAAAATTCTATATTATTGTTGTTGGCTGCTCAGAATGTATTTTCCAGAATTTTTCCTCTTACATAATACATACCGAAACAAGAAGTTGATACATCTAAAAAATAGGAGATTTTATTCTTCTTACAGAACAAATTTAGATGAAAATATGTATTACCTTCTCCAAAATTTGATCAGTGAGAAGCAAATACATATGGTATTTTAATTTTCTGCAATTTTTGATGCATGTTTACCAACCCATTGCCCACTTAGTCTGGTGATTTATTTGTAAAAGCTATGAAGATTCCATGAATTTTTGACAGTAAGTCAAGTCTGCCCAAACAATTTGAAGTGGGGGAGGGGGGGGGGGGGAATCTTCCACACTTTCTTCTACTTCTGGTACAATTAAAATTTGTGTTCTGGCATTTTTGACAGCATTCAAGTCTGTTGAAATGCCAGTTTTTGTTCCAAGCCATCCTGCAGGAGGTTAATTTGTGGCTAATAGATAACAGAGCATTTGTAGCCTGTTAGTATGACCTCCAAGTATTTTTCTGAAGATGAAACAATACTTGTCCAATCTATGTGTTTACATGTTTTTCCTGAGTTTCCTTCTGAACATGTGCAAATAAGGACACCTGTGTTAACAATGTATCGATGATTGTTTTGATTCTCACATGAAACAAACGAAACATTTTTATTTATCTTCTTGATTTTGTTTAATACCTCTTGTGGATACTTTTACTGGCCTATTGGAAACACAATGCCTTTGCTATTACTGGCTGTATCAAGCAATCTTCTCTCTAAATACAAGATGATTTCATTGTTATGAAATCAAACATACATACAACATTCAAGAATCTCCCTTGTTCAAATATTTTATCCCTTATAATTGTCATCAGTGCCTCAGAGAAATTATTTGTGTGGTTGTCTTGCACAAGTAAGCCATTTTGATACGACAAAACTCACAGTTTCTGTCTTCTCCAGTAATTTTCCAAGTTTTGTGAGTAATCAGGAACATTTTCTGTTTGATGACTACTCGATCCATGATAAGTTCTTATAGCTTTCTCTTCTGTTTGGGCAAAAATTATATTTTAAAAATCATGACAAAATGTACACTGCTTTCCTTGGGGTATAATGTTCTCATGGGAAAGACCCAGGGAGGGGGGCAAACCGAAGTCTTTGCCCGGGGCGGCAGTTTCAGAGGACGCCAAATTCATATTCTTGAAGAAAAAAACCCATGTTTCACAAAGCGCTTTGCATCCAGCGCACATTGGTTCATCGATTGTACATGTGATTTTGAAAGTCATCCCTGTTGATTTTTGAACATTTCTGAACACATTCCAATTTGATATATCTGAATTTTGTCGTATCTAGAAATAAAAAACTTACCCGCACACAAAAGGGGACGGCATTATACGAGCTGAGGTGAGCTGAGTAAATTCGAACGGGTGAATGTCTATCGCTGTTTATTAATGTTGCTGATTTGGTGTGCGAATGATGAGCGTCGTTTTAATTGTTAGCGAAGTCCTTACATTCAGATTACTAGGGGAGAAATAAACGACTAACAAGAATAACAGGTAAGAAAGATTACATATTATTCTCTCGGTGTATTTTGACAGAAAATTTTTGCCGGATCGCTCCAATGCTAAGGGTCAGTTGTACAGTCCCAAGTTATCAGCCGCTTAATTCTATTCTCGGGATAGAACACGTTGTACGAACACGTATTAACGCCTAGCCGGAGAAAAAAACGCGGTGTAACCAAACCTGCGATTCTGGCAGGGTTAGTGAAGTTAACCGTAGAATAACTTTTGACAATGGCACGAATAGTTACAGAATTAGAGATGACAAGATTGTTTGTTAGAGCGAAGAAGGAGAAGAAACGGGGTCATCGCACAAGTTATATGAAAGAATACGCTAACACCAAATTTATATAAACGTTTCTTCATGCTACTACTTTTCGATCTCATGACTGAGAAAACTGGAGCATATGAATGAAATGTAAAACTATTTCCTAACATAAAGCTTTTTGCTTCTAGAAGACCCAATAGGTATTTCAGTTTGGTAGTTCTTGAAATATATTCTGTCTGTTTTATTTATGTAAATGAGGTAGATAAAAATGACCATTTGCGTCAAAACAGTCCCTCTTATTTGACGTGCGTTACAACTGCTAAAATATTACAATCTAACAGACAGTGACAACACAGTCATAATCAAATCGAGGAACCACACCAGTCTTGGGTACTATTTGTATAAATAGCTTTTTCAGTATTAGACAACGACATCTTGATTTTTCATGTAGCAAAACTTTTGACGAACTTTAATGAGGTAACAGGTTCTTTCGCAGAAAGAAAAGCACGCTGAGTAAAACTAGCAGGATTAGAGAGAAAATAATGCTGGGACCTAAGGATTGAATAAATGTTTTGCTTGTCTCTCGTCTTTACTGCTTTTATGTTTCCTGTATTTAATTTTATCTCGCACAAAAGAGAAAGTTATTATCTAATAGGCAATAAGGAGTACGGTATAAATTTTCTGAAGAGTTCTTATTCTCCCCGTCACAAATAATCCCACCGAGTATTAATTGTGATTTTTTATTTTAAGAGGGTAGGTTGTCAAACCGGCGGACTGGGAACAGGAGAGACACCACAGGACATTTTAATTTCCGCTGCCCTAGAGCTAAATACAGTGAAGTGCGATAGAAGAAGACTGTGTAAAGAGGCGTGGCACTGCATTTCGGCACACTTAAGACCAAATAATTTGTCTTACATTACGTATCAAATTCTTCAGAAAGGCGTGCGCTACAAAATGAACATACCGATATTAACGCTCGAGGGAGGGCGCCAATATCAAGTTTTCGCCCCGGTTCGGAAATATCGTAGATCCGGGGCTGACCAATGATACCAACAATTGAAGACATGCGCGGAAAAACGGGCTAACTCAAAAATGTAAGAGCTTAGAGATAAGTGTTGCCATCTGTTTCTGGGTACGGGAACCATTAAAATTGACATTAGACTCACCCCTAAATATCACCTAAGGGTTAGACTAACGTCAATTTTCCATTGTGATAGTTCACATACCCAGTAACCGATGGCAACACTTATCTCTAAGCTTTTAGATTTGAAATTTAGCCCATTTTTCCGGGCATGTCTTCAGTTATAACTCGGGTACTAAAGAGTAGTTTGGCTCATATCACTGATTCCAGTTTCGATAGCATCGAGTGCTTAAGCTAATTAGCAGCTTTGTTAATAGACTAAACAACTTGTCCGTCGTGTCACTTAATGGTTCTCTTAACCTCCAGAACGCAGAAACTCCTGAACTGTGGTTGTGATTTAGTGTTAAACTTGTGAAGGCATTTCAGGAAAGGAATCACATTTCCATTTTTGTCTACATCGTGTCTTCAGGCCATGATAGTGACTGTCAGCTTCGAAGGAGTGTTTGTATTTGGGTGACTTTTATGTCAGCAGCACACCCACTGCTTAAAATCATGCTCATTTTAGCGTCTATCATGAAATCTACTTCCTCCAATTTCTCATCAGTTTCCCTTCTCAGCACATCATAAACGAATGTTTTCCATGATGACAGTATTCCCGTTGAAAAGAAATTTACTCATGATGGTAGTTCTAGAAACAATGAAAATGTTCTGAGACTAAGAAAAAACTAATATAAAACACTTATAAGAATTTCATTCTCTTTTTCGTGTGAACTGATCTCCCCAAAACTTATCATATTACACTCTTTGCGATCCTTCACAACTCACGAGCACATGATGATGACCGAACAAATACGAGACAGAAACACAGGATAACTTCAAAACAAGTGCGCTAGTGCCGCAAGCGATTGGCTGCGACAATCTGGCCTGCCATTGGTTAGGTGTGTGTTGTGCCAGAACTGCGGTTCGGATGATTTTCGTGACTGTCAGTGATGAGAAAGTGAAAACCGGAGAACCGTAACGTAAAAGTGCTGTTTGTATGGGTATAAATGCCTAGGGAGTTGATGGATTCTAAATTGAAAGAAGTGTTCCGAGAAATGAAATAGCCGAAAAATATGTGCGAGGAGTGCTGAATAGAAGAAAGGTTAAAATACAATTCCATGAGTTTATTGTTTACTTGATGTCATTAGACGCCAAGGCCCAAGTGCTTCTCGTTTCGTGACACCCGCAGGTTCGGGAGCCATACAAGGTAAACGTCGTAGTTTGTCATTTTGTCTTGCCCTTCTAGCTTCCACACTTTAAACTTGCGCGTACTGTTTCACGCATAGAAGATCCATGTTTGCAAGAATCCTTCTATTGTGAGCTCTACATGTATCCAGGTCATTTGATCGATGTAATATGTGTTGTTCCCGTCAGCTTTGATAGCGTAAAAGTACAAACATTCGCCCACAAAAATAACAGGCTAATATAATTAATTTAAAAAAAATGCATTGGCTCTTTGAAACATATGGATGAAGTGTCAAGCCATATATCCCCATCACAATATCGTAGTACTGGTGCTATTTACTGTGGACGTGAAGAAGTAGTTAAGCAAATTTACTCACCATCTTTATATTTTCACTTGAAGACTGCTCCACCACTGGGACAGATACAGATACCTTCGAAAGCTTTATATTAATTTACATTATTTAGCTGTTGTGTGGCAAATGACAACCCTTACATCGGTATTTGTGCATCACATTCACTATATAGGTTGGTTTTAACTAGGCCTACTTGCATACCCTTTGATATTTATAGATAAACGTGTAGTTCGAGATTTAAACTGATACCAGTTTTTGGAACTAGTAGCAAATACTGAATAAAGATCTTCAGTTTTTATGTATTGCTTTCTTTTTCATAAGAAGAGAAATTATTTGGACAGAATTATCAACTTGGTCTATGGTTAACTTCCACCATTATTTTGGAGCCATATAAATACCTTATGTTCAATACACTATAAGCATAACCAATTGATTTTGGAAATTATGCTAGTGTTATCAATTCCAGTAGGCATACATCAGTGGGAAATTGCAATGTTTGTGAAATAGCTACTGGATTTTTTTTCTGTGTATCTTGTTTGTTAATAAAATGAATTATGCTCCTACAGCACATATAGTTTCTCATACAATAAAGTAAAAACATCATAAAAAGTGAGACAAATAGGAATATAAAATCAGAAGAAGCAGGGATAGCACATTCCTGTGGTAATGGTATGGGCAAGAACAATCAAAACGTTGCAGCCCCAGATTTCAATCAACTTTTTTCTCATGGTGGCAAAACAAAAAAAAAGGAGGTAGCCGAACCATAATACACAATCTCTTATAGAAACCATGAAACACATGCAGATCATATGAAATGTAGCGCTTCGTTTCAAAAACACAACTACTCAAAAACTGAAAAAATCATAAAATTACTTAAGAGTTCTCAATCCTCTGGATTTGATAGTGTATCAAGTGGTGTTTTAAAATCATGGTCAGATTTAGTCACCTGTTCTACTATTTGTGTAACTAATCAATTAAAAGTGAGGTATTTCCAGAGGGACTAAAACAGGTGACAGTGATGCCAGTTCACACAAGTGGAGCAAGGGTTGTAATAACCAACTATTTGCTCATCTCTTTGCTGCCAGTGTGCTCAAAGGTATTTGAGAGAACAATGTAGATAGGATTTATAGCAACTGTGTACAAAGTGGATTGCTGATACCTACACAGTTTTGCTTTCATAAGGGTTTTCCCACAGTGTGTGCTGTATTGAGTGTACTGGAAACAGATGAAAGTCTAGGTAAACTAAATTTTATAAGTTACCAAATAGGGAATTTTTGTGACCTTGCTAAGGCATTCAGCTGTGCAGATCATATCACAGTGCTAAAAAGGCTCCACACTATGGAACCAAAGACTGACCTTTCACTTGGCTAGAATCTTCTAAACAACAGAAGACAGAGCTGTCTTAATGGAGGCAGGTGTAAAAATAAACTCAGACTGAGGAAATGTAAAATACAGAGTACCACAGGTCTCAATCCATGGGCCACTGATTTTCTTGTTCTTTGTTAATGATTTACCAATTACAGTTAATGCCAGAGCAAAAATAGTCGCGTTTACTGGTTATACAAGTATTCTGATCAAATGGTCCAACCACAATGTAGGACACAGCTCTGACAGTCACCAACCATGTACATAAATAGTTCACAACAAATAGCCTAACCATAAATTTTTCAAGAACTAGTATGATATAGTTTCAGTTAGCAAATAAAGAAACTTCAAGTTCTTGAATTGGATATTAACAGTAAGAAAATTTATGAAACCACACATTGAAAATGACTAGGCAGTCACCTAAGGTGGAAAGAGCAAATTGAAAAGCTCAGCGTGCTTCGCACTATGAACCATTTCTCACTTTGTTGACAGATAAATAATACTGTTGCCATATCTGGCATGTTTCTATTCTATACTCTCCTGTGGTAGGCCTATAATCTTCTCAGGAAATGCCACAAGAGTTGAAAAATTTTTCAAACTTCAGAAATGGGCAGTGAGATTAATATATGGGGTCTCTAACAGAAAAACAGCTGGGATCTCCTCAAATCTCTCAGAATATTTGCTGTGATAGGTCAGTATAAATACACACTGATTACGTTTGTAGCCAACAGAAAGTGTGCCCCTTCACAACAACAACAACAACAACAACAACAACAGCACAAGACAGGTGAAAAATTTACACCAAGGCTCTGCAACTCTCCTGCCAGTACGTAGGGGAGTTACTGAATCAGGTATAACAGTATGCGAGTACAATGTGTTTCCCCTCGATATAAAAAAGGAAATTAATAATATACATATACTCAAAATTAAATTAAAAACATTATTGATAGAAAAAACATTTATAAGAGGTTATTTACCGTTAAAAGGCATCCTTTAGTGTAACTGTAGAAGAAACCATTTAGCTAAAAACACACTCTTAAAAGAAAG
Organism: Schistocerca nitens; assembly: GCF_023898315.1. Classification (NCBI taxonomy): domain Eukaryota; kingdom Metazoa; phylum Arthropoda; class Insecta; order Orthoptera; family Acrididae; genus Schistocerca; species Schistocerca nitens. Next base: position 191,873,955 of record NC_064620.1, on the reverse strand, counting down.
AAAAAGGTATATTTAGGTCATGAAGATAAAATTTTGCATATTAATTCAAATTATGTTGATAAAACGTAAAATTTTATGTTGTTAGAATAAAAGTATATGTGCTCTCAGGAAAAAAAATGTTTTAATTGAAATATGTTGTTACAATGTATATTTGTTTATTTCTGTGTGTCATTAGGGTAAGAATATTTAGTTTCATTTGTTTTACAATTTTAGCTATTCACTTAAACTTATGACAGTAAACTGCAGGTTATATTATAAGCAATCAATAGTTCTTAGAAAATAAGTAAGATTCAGGAGGAATGTCACATAATTTGTGAGGTGATTCTATAGGTGAAATAAACAGAAAAAGTCCTGTAAAGGTCCACACTACACACATCGATGAATGATTGTGAATGGAAATGTGACTGTTGCTTACATAAATGCTGTGTAGGTGCAGTGGTGGACAGATAATTGATCCATCCTACAAGAGATGTTCAAAAATCCCCCACCTATCGCAATGCACTTCTCAAAGCATAGGAGGGTGCATTGTGTTGCACACTGAACATTATCTTGGTGGACTTTAATGTGAGCAACAGTGTCGGCGATGTGAGAGGCACGTTCTTCACTTGTATCCACCTTCGTAGCGCACACATCCTCCATTAACCAGCCCCATAAACAGAAGTCTGACGTAGTTAAGTTGGGTTATCTGTCAGGCCAGTTAATGAGCCTGCCATGACCAATCCACTGTTGAGGAAGTGTGTTATTCAGATACTGGGATACTTGTCTGGTACAGTGAATAGGTAATCCATCATGTTGCAGGTGCATTTGCTGTTGTTGCTCTGATGTAAAGTCTTCCAAAAGTGCAGGTATGTCTTCAATCAGGAAATATGTACATGCTGTGGCTATCATGTGATTTGGTAGGAACACAGACCCTACCATCAGGTCATCAGTCATACCACACCAGACATTCACTGAGAACTACTTGGAATCTTCTTTCTATAGTGTCATGTGGGTTCTCCTGCATCAATGTATGGTAACTGCAGCTGTTCATAATAACTAACATTGCATGCAAATGTAGCCTCATCTGTAAATAAAATCTACTGTGTGACATACCTGTGTACAGCCAACCATTCGCAAAATTATTGTCTGCTTACTTAGTCACCAGGATGCAGATGTTGCACAGGCTGCACATGTAATGCACACTGCACTTGTGTTTAAGTAGAATTTTGAGTTGATGGACAATACACTGTGTACTGGTGGTGGGACTCAGTTGTACCAATGCAATCATGTCTGCCCCCTCAACTGGCTGAACAGTCTCACATTCTGACATTACGTGTACACTGGGTAGAGTTCTTGGTTCAGGTAATGTTTGAAAAACCCTGACAAATACAATGGCACAGGGGGTTCATCGATCAGAGAAACGTCTCTGGTATTTTGTCACAGCCACATGAGCACTGCCATTAGAGTATCTGTACACAAACAACATGTCTGCGTATTCTGCATGGGTGCAGATGTGGTGTGTTGGTATTCATGAACACAATAGACTTGCTCAATAAATTACAGTCAGACATGACACACACAGGATTTCATGATTGTTCACCGATCCAACTCACAATTGCACACTGGGTATACTTGTAGCTATAGCCTCAGTGCGACATCACAGTGCTGCCATTAGGTAGAGAATCCCCACACCTGCTGTAGGATCCAGGGCTTTGAAGAAAAGAGAAGCAGCTGTATGGAATCCCCACACCTGCTGTAGGATCCAGGGCTTTGAAGAAAAGAGAAGCAGCTGTATGGATATTAAGTGCTCAGATGGAAAACCAGTCCTAATTAAATAAGGGAAAACTGAAAGATGGAAGGAATATGTAGATGATCTATACAAGGGAGATGAACTTGTAAGCAGTATTATAGAAAGAGAAGAGGATGTAGATGAGGATGAGATGGGAAATATGAAACTGCGAGAAAAATTTGACAGAGCACTGAAAGACCTAAGCCGAAACAAGGTCCCGGTAGTAGACAACATTACATTAGAACTATTGATAGTCTTGGAAGAGTCAGCTATGACAAAACTCTTCCATCTGGTGAGCAAGATTTATGAGACAGTTGAGACCTCAGACTTAAAGAAGAATGTAACGACTGCAGCTCCAAAGAAAGCAGTTGCTGACAGGTGTGAAAATTACTGAACTCTCAGTTTAATAAGTCGTGGCTGCAAAATACTAACACTAGTAAAAGCTGACCTCAGGGAGGGTCAGTTTGGATTTCGAAGAAATGTAGGTACATGTGAGGCAATATTGACCCAATGACTTATCTTAGAAGAAATGTTAAGGAAACCTACATTTATAGCATTTGTAAAGCTTTCGATAATGTTGACTGGCATACTCTTTGAAATTCTGAAGGTAGCAGATTTAAAATAAAGGGAGTAAAAGGCTATTTACAACTTGTACAGGAACCTGATGGCAGTTATATGAGACTTGAGGAACATGAATAGAAAGCAGTAGTTGAAAAGGGAGTGAGACAGAGTATTAAATCAGATGATGCTGAGGGAATTAGAGTATGAAATGAGACACTTAAAGTAGTAGATGAGTTTTGCTGTTTGGGCAGCAAAATAACCGATTATGACCAAAGTAGAGACGGTATAAAATGTGGACTGACAATGGCAAGAAACATGCTTCTGAAGAATATAAATATGTTAACGTTGATTGTAGATTTAAATGTTGGGAAAACTTTTCTGAATGTATTTGCCTGGAGTGTAACAATGTGTGGAAGTGAATAGTTTAGACAAGAAGAGAATAGAAGCATTTGAAATGTGGTGCTATGTAACAATCCTGAAGATTAGATAGGCAGATCAAAAAATGAATGATGAGGTACTGAATAGAACTGATGCAAAAAGAAAGTTTTGGCACAACCTGACTAGAAGAAGGGTGTGGTTGATAGGACACACTCTGAGACTTCAAAAGAACATGAATTTAGTATAGTAGGGAAGTGTGTGGTGTAAAAATCGTAGAGGGAGACCAAGAGATGAATACAGTAAACAGATCTGTAAGATGTAGGTTGCAGTAGTTATTTATAGATGAAGAGACTTGAACAGGCTAGAATATCATGGAGAGCTGCATCAAACCAGTCTCCTGAATGAAGACCACAACAACAATAGTTTTATTGCATAAAAGTGTCCATAAGAAGGTGTAGTACTTGTCCATTATCATGTGGATAACTTAAAATAAGAGATAGGATGATGAGACACATTCTGAGTCATCAGTGTGCAACTAATTTCACGTGATAGCAGGTGGAGGAGATGGTGGGGAGGGGTGAAAATTGTACTGAGAAACCAAGGACTGAGTGTAGTCTGTCATCAGGTTCACTCAGATCAAGAATCCAGCGAAGGAAAAAGAGACATTTACATGGGATAGACTAACAAGCAGAGATACACCAAATCAGTTTTGGACTAATGAATATAGCAGCTACTGCTTTGAGTTCAGTATTTGATGTGAAGAATTGCAATTATCTTGTGAAACATCTTGTAAATAAGAGATGACAGTTCAGAAAGAGTAACAATAACACTGGCAATATGTGTGCTTTTCTAAACTTGTTCACATGTACCATGACAATCTTTTATAACTTGTGTAATAAGACAAAATGTCTCATGGATAGCAAAACTAAAATTGAAAACAAAGTGTAAAAATGCATAGTTTTAAAACATTATACTGTCTCTTGCCATTTTCAGTTCTGAAAATGTTTTCTTGTGTAGATGGCTGCATTGCACTTACGTCTCCAACTAAAGAGTCAGTTGAATGTTTTCAGTACTATGATACTCTACACTGAAAAACCGTTTATGGTACCATGATACTCTACACTGAAAAACTATTTTGAATTTAAAAAAAATCTGAAGTATAAATGAAAATCAACTACATGCCCCACTTCAAGATAAACATCTGGCAAATGGCCCATTCATTTACAGTAAGAATTTCTCAGTTATTTCCAGAAACATGCACAAAATACATATTAATACGTGTTGTTTTTAACTTAAGTTTGGCCTTGATTTTCATATCTGTTTCGAACATTTGTCAATCTAGAATTGTGTGTCTCTATAACATATCCTGACACTGTAACCATTCAACTGTTGAATAATAGTTTATAGTTTATCTTTCAAATTCTGAAGGTGGCAGGGGTAAAATGCAGGGAGTGAAAGGCTATTTACAATTTGTACAGAAACCAGATGGCAGTTATAAGAGTTGAGGGACATGAAAGGGAAGCAGTGGTTGGGAAGGGAGTGAGACAGGGTTGTAGCCTCTCCCCGCTGTTATTCAATCTGTATATTGAGCAAGCAGTAAAGGAAACAAAAGAAAAATTCGGAGTAGGTATTAAAATTCATGGAGAAGAAATAAAAACTTTGAGGTTCGCCAATGACATTGTAATTCTGTCAGAGACAGCAAAGGACTTGGAAGAGCAGTTGAACGGAATGGACAGTGTCTTGAAAGGAGGATATAAGATGAACATCAACAAAAGCAAAACGAGGATAATGGAATGTAGTCAAATTCAATCGGGTGATGCTGAGGGGATTAGATTAGGAAATGAGACACTTAAAGTAGTAAAGGAGTTTTGCTATTTAGGGAGTAAAATAACTGATGATGGTCGAAGTAGAGAGGATATAAAATGTAGACTGGCAATGGCAAGGAAATCTTTTCTGAAGAATAGAAATTTGTTAACATCGAGTATAGATTTAAGTGTCAGGAAGTCGTTTCTGAAAGTATTTGTATGGAGTGTAGCCATGTATGGAAGTGAAACATGGACAATAAATAGTTAGGACAAGAAGAGAATAGAAGCTTTCGAAATGTGGTGCTACAGAAGAATGTTGAATATTAGGTGGGTAGATCACGTAGCCAATGAGGAGGTATTGAATAGGATTGGGGAGAAGAGTAGTTTGTGGCACAACTTGACTAGAAGAAGGGATCGGTTGGTAGGACATGTTTTGAGGCATCAAGGGATCACAAATTTAGCATTGGAGGGCAGCGTGGAGGGTAAAAATCGTAGAGGGAGACCAAGAGATCAATACACTAAGCAGATTCAGAAGGATGTAGGTTGCAGTAGGTACTGGGAGATGAAGAAGCTTGCACAGGATAGAGTAGCATGGAGAGCTGCATCAAACCAGTCTGAGGACTGAAGACCACAACAACAACAAATAAGGGCAGTGCAACCACCTGGAGGTGAACAAAATAGTAACTTGCAGTTGTCTTCTATTCTTTCACAAAGCCCACTGTACAGAAGTTCAGGAGACTCTGCACATCTTCCCAAATTGCCATCCCCCCCTCCCCCCCTCCCCCCTTCCCCATCCTGGATTTTTCGTTATTTGAAGATAATGAATGCTTGTTGCATCTTATAAGTTATCTGTGTTATCTGTGTCACATGGGTTACAGGTTTTGTAAATATCGAGTTCCTCACCTGTAGGTAGGTCACTGTCACCACTCCATGAGCTCTGAGTAGATGTGTGCTACCACCATTGGAGCATAGTAATGGGACACTGTGTTTCATGGTGAGTTTTGCTCTTGGCTTAGCCACTTGGGTGATTGCCAAAATAACCAAACAAGACTACATGTGCGTATTTTAACCATGCTCATTGAAATTTTAACCAACCAGAATTCACAATGAAGGACAATATTATAAATTTTAAGGGGAATGTGCACTTTTTGGGCCTACTATTTGACATGAAACTAAGCTGGCTCCTGCACCTGAAAGCCCTACGAACAAAGGGGATCAAATCATTGAATATTTAGAAATGACCCAGCAGAAAGGTATGGGGAATTGACATGTCCCACTTTCTGCAGTTTTCTGGGGCATTTGTCAGATTACAGCAAAATTACAGCAGTGTGGTTTGTGAATCATCGAGTACTTCCTACCTCAAGACGTTAGATTTCTGTCCAGCATGAGGGCATTTGGATATCAACAGGAGCCTACCAGACAAGCCAAGTTCAGAGTCGGTGTGGAGAGGCTGGTGAATCACCACTCCATATTTGGTGGTGCTTGGCTTGTGAGGCCCTGAAAATCATAGTATTGTCTCTGTCATTATCATGTAGTATGGCACTCCACCCCAACTTCAAGTGGCTGTTCAGGAATCGGCCCCATGTAACCAAACCATTCAGGATACATGCTGTTGACTGCCTCATAAATCTGGATATATCAAACCTCTGAATACACAGCCAGGGATGGAGCATATTTATGCCTTGGTGTCTTGAGAAGCCCAAAGTGATATTGAGGTAGACACAGTACAAGAAAATTGTACCCAGAATTACATTTTTACAACACTGCTTTCTTCAATTTTAAATGTGTAGCACAGTTTTATCACTGCAGTACACAGATGGCACCCAGCAAGGGAGTGCACTCTGTTGTACAACTGTTTTCCCTGGTGGGGATTCTCCAGGATACCTTGTGGAGCACTTTACAAATTATTATGGCACCTTAGTGGAACAAGGGCATCATAGTATAGAGTTTAGCATTTGCTCTGACTCGTGCAGTGTACTAAGAGTGATCCAACACACACATTTCTGGTAGAGTGATAGATTCCAATCATCCATAGCACTTTACAATAGATCCAACACCAAGGCAAGGAGGTGGTCTTCTGTTTAGTACCTGGACAAGTTAGTGTAGAGAGAAATGCCACAGCCAACAAAGCAGCCAAAGAAGCATGAAGAGATGCTGTTGTGCATCAAGGTGCAGTTCTGTTGCACACCTCATCTCATAGTCTGACAGAAGAGCTTTGTGTCGGTGGAAAAGTAAATGATAGGAAGTGGAAAACAGCAGACTATGTTTGCTCAAATCAACCACATGAGCATGGTGGTCTTCATGCCTGTCTCACTGTATTGCAGTGTGAGAAAAATTATAAAGTACTGTTGTCAAAATGGTATGTGTGTCTAAAAATATGATCCAGTCATCTTTCTCAGGCCTATTTGGACATTGTTGGAATTGAGAATATGCATTACTACACCCACGGGAAACAATATACCAAATGTGTTTGCTGAGAACAATACTGCCATATGGACATATGAAGTGCTGCATTTGAGAGGCCCTCATTAAATTCATTGGCCATGTAAAACCTTCATACTTCCGTTATTGATGTGGTACCAAAATAATGTACTTGTCAGTGATGATACAGTGTTGTAAAATTGCCAAATTGTTTGAGTTTGAACTTAAGTTTGAACATTATTTGTGACAAAAAGTCTTTCCGCAGGTTTGTGACCCTGTTTGGCTCAATAAAACTCTTGTCTTGCTCACTGTAGTCTTTTTGCTACTGCCCCTGATAACACATTTCACTTTAACAATATCTTCGCATCATATCTGTGGTACAGAGAAGTAACATTAAGACTGTAAGAAGCCTTGATGTAAACAATGTTTAGAATAATTGCGGTCACAAGAGTTGATCACATACCTTATGGATGCCTAGAATCTAGTGACAGTTGAAAAACCTTATTTGACCTCAAAAACCAAATTGGCAAAGTAAACATGTTCAGACACCATATGGCTGTAGTGAGAGACATCATGTTGTTGTTGTTGTTGTTGTTGTTGTGGTCTTCAGTCCAGAGACTGGTTTGATGCAATTCTCCGTGCTACTCTATCCTGTGCAAGGTTCTTCATCTCCCAGTACCTACTGCAACCTGCATCCTTCTGAATCTGTTTAGTGTGTTCATCTCTTGGTCTCCCCTACGATTTTTACCCTCCACGCTGCCCTCCAATACTAAACTGGTGATCCCTTGATGCCTCGGAATATGCCCTACCAACCGATCCCTTCTTCTAGTCAAGTTGTGCGACAAATTTCTCTTCTCTCCAATTCTATTCACTACTTCCTCATTAGTTATGTGATATACCCATCTAATCTTCAGCATTCTTCTGTAGCAACACATTTCAAAAGCATCTATTCTCTTTTTGTCTAAACTATTTATCGTCTGTGTTTCATTTCCATACATGGCTACACTCCATACAAATACTTTCAGAAATGACTTTCTGACACTTAAATCTATACTCGATGTTAACAAATTTCTCTTCTTCAGAAACGCTTTCCTTGCCATTGCCAGTCTACATTTTATATCCTCTCTACTTCTACCATCATCAGTTATTTTGCTCCCCAAATAGCGAAACTCATTTACTACTTTAAGCGTCTCATTTCGTAGTCTAATTCCTGCAGAATCACCCGATTTAATTCAACTGCATTCCATTATTATCGTTTTTCCTTTGTTGATGTTCATCTTATACCCTCCTTTCAAGACACTGTCCATTCCGTTCAACTGCTCTTCCATGTCCTTCGCTGTCTCTGACAGAATTACAATGTCATCGGCAAACCTCAAAGTTTTTACTTCTTCTCCCTGGATTTTAATTCCAACTCCAAATTTTTCTTTTGTGTCCTTTACAGATTGAATAACATCGGAGATAGGCTACAACCCTGTCTCACTCTCTTCCCAACCACTGCTTCCATTTCGTGCCCCTCGACTCTTATAACTGCCATCTGGTTTCTGTACAAATTGCAAATAGCCTTTCGCTCCCTGTATTTTACCCCTGCCACCTTCAGAATTTGAAAGAGTGTATTCCAGTAAATATTGTCAAAAGCTTTCTCCAAGTCTATAAATGCTAGAAATGTAGGTTTGCCTTTCCTTAATCTATTTTCTAAGATAAGTCGTAGGATCAGTATTGCCTCACATGTTTCAACATTTCTATGGAATCCAAACTGATCTTCCCCGAGGTCGGCTTCTACCAGGTTTTCCATTCGTCTGTAAAGAATTTGTGTTAGTATTTTGCAGCCATGGCTTATTAAACAGATAGTTCGGTAATTTTCACATCTGTCAACACCTCCTTTCTTTGGGATTGGAATTATTATATTCTTCTTGAAGTCTGTGGGTATTTCACCTGTCTCGTACGTCTTGCTCACTAGATGGTAGAGTTTTGTTAGGCCTGGCTCCCCCAAGGCTGTCAGTAGTTTTAATGGAATGTTATCTACTCCCGGGGCCTTGTTTAGACTTAGGTCTTTCAGTGCTCTGTCAAACTCTTCACACAGTATTATATCTCCTACTTCATCTTCATCTACATTCTCTTCCATTTCTTATTGTCCTCAAGAACATCGCCCTTGTATAGACCCTCTATATACTCCTTCCGCCTTTCTGCTTACCCTTCTTTGCTTAGAACAGGGTTTCCATCTGAGCTCTTGATATTCCTACAAGTGGATCTCTTTTCTCCAAAGGTCTCTCTAATTTTCCTGTAGGCAGTTTCTGTCTTACCCCTAGTGATATGTGCCTCTACATCCTTACATTTGTCCTCTAGCCATCCCTGCTCATTTTTGAGACGTTTGTATTCCTTTTTGCCTGCTTCATTTACTGCATTTTTATATTTTCTCCTTTCATCAATTAAATTCAATATCTCTTCCGTTACCCAAGGATTTCTATTTGCCCTCGTCTTTTTATCTACTTGATCCTCTGCTACCTTCACTACTTCATCTCTCAAAGCTACCCATTCTTCTTCTACTGTATTTCTTGCCCCCATTCTTGTCAGTCGTTCCCTAATGCTCTCCCTGAAGCTCTCTGCAACCTCTGGTTTAATCAGTTTATCCAGGTCCCATCTCCTAAAATTCCCAACTTTTTGCTGTTTCTTCAGTGTTAATCTACAGTTCATAACCAATAGTTGTGGTCAGAGTCCACATGTGTCCCTGGAAATGTCTTACAATTTAAAACGTGGTTCCTGAATCTCTGTCTTACCATTATATAATCTATCTGATACCTTCTAGTATCTCCAGGCTTCTTCCATGTATATAACCATCTTTCATTATGCTCGAACAAAGTGTTAGCTATGATTAAGTTATGCTCTTTGCAAAATTCTACCAGGTGGCTTCCTCTTTCATTTCTTCCCCCCAATCCATATTCACCTACTACGTTTCTTTCTCTCCCTTTTCCTACTATCGAATTCCAGTCACCCATGACTATTAAATTTTCGCTTCCCTTCACTATCTGAATAATTTCTTGTATCTCATCATACGTTTCATCAATTTCTTCGTCATTTGCGAAGGTAGTTGGCATATAAACTTGTACTACTGTGGTAGGCATAGGCTTCGTATCTATCGTGGCCACAATAATGCGTTCACCATGCTGTTTGTAGTAGCTTACCCGCACTCCTATTTTCGTATTCATTATTAAACCTACTCTTGCATTACCCCTATTTGATTTTGTATTTATAACCCTGTATTCTCCTGACCAGAAGTCTTGTTCCTCCTACCACAGAACTTCACTAATTCCCACTATATCTAACTTTAACCTATCCATTTCCCTTTTTAAATTTTCTAACCTACCTGCCCAATTAAGGGATCTGACATTCCACACTCTGATCCGTAGAATGCCAGTTTTCTTTCTCCTGATAACAGTGTCCTCCTGAGTAGTCCCCGCTCAGAGATCCGAATGAGGGGACATATAGCAAATATAATTTCCCACATTAATTTTTAATATGAATCTATTATTTCTATTATTAATATTCTAATTATAACTTAAACATACAATATTTTAAAATCATTTACAGTGAATATTATTGTGCATCGAAAGCTATGTGACTTGGATCCTGTGCCATTGCACTTACAATATTAATTTTTAAAGTTCAAACACTGTAATTGTTACATGTGCAGAAGAAACGTAAGTCTGCTGTATTAATATATAACTGTAGCTATCAGTGTTACGTGTACAGAGGAGAGGGGAACTTTATTTTGAGGCCGGCAGAGGGAACTTATATATAGGGCATCATACAATGAGGCACCAAAGAAACTCGTATAGGCATGCATATTCAAAGACAGAGATATGTAAACAGGCATAATACAGCGCTGTGGTCGGCAATGCCTAAATAAGACAACAAATGTCTGGTGCAGTTGTTAGATCGGTTACTGCTGCTACAATGATCAAGATTTAAGTGAGTTTTGAATGTGGTGTTATAGTCGGCGAACAGATGCTGGGACACAGCTTATCTGAGGTAGTGGTGAAGTGGGGATTTTCCCGTACAACCATTTCATGAGTGTACTGTGAATACCAGGAATCTGGTAAAACAGCAAATCTCTGACACTGCTGCAGCCAGAAAAGGTTCCTGCAAGAACAGGACTGACAACAACAGAAGACAATCATTCAACATGACAGAAGTGCAACCTTCTTGCAAATTATTGCATATTTCACTGCTAGGCCATCAACAAGTGTCAGCGTGCAAACCATTCGACAAAACATCACCGATATTGGCTTTCGGAGTCAAAGGCCTGCTCGTGTAACCTTGATGACTGCTCGACAGAAAGCTTTACAACTCTCCTATGCCCATCAACACTGATGCTGGATTATTGAGTACTGGAAACCTGTTGTCTGGTCAGACAAGTCATGTTTCAAATTGTATCAGGTGGGTGGACATGTACAGGTATGGAGACAACGTCATGAATCCATGGACCCTGCATGTCAGCAGGGGACTGTTCAAGCTGGTGGAGGCTCTGTAATGATGTGGAGCGTGTGCAGTTGGAGTGATATGGGAACCCTGATATGCCTAGATACGACTCTGACAGGTGACACATACGTAAGCATCCTGTCTGATAATCTGCATCCATTCATCTCCATTGTTCATTCCAACGGACTTGAAGAATTCCAGCAGGACAGTGCGACACCACACACGAACAGAATTGCTAAGAGTGGCTCCAGGAACACTCTTCCGAGTTTCAACACTTCCACTGGCCACCAGACTTCCCAGATATGAACATTATTGAGCATATCTGGAATGCTTTGCAACATGCTGTTCAGAAGAGATCTCCACCCCCTCGTACTCTTATCGATTTATGGACAGCCCTGCAGGATTCATGCTGTCAGACATTAGGTGAGTCCATGCCACATCGTCTTGTGGCGCTTCTGCATGCTTGAGAGGCTCTACACAATATTAAGCAGGTGTACCAGTTTCTGTGGCTCTTCAGTGTAGATATAGGCTCATATATAAAAAATGACAGTAGTAATATAAATGACATATTTTACAAGAATGTAACTGGGATATTCTCTTGTCAGAATACACCCTTTAAAACATGGGTAATTACGTATCATCCCCGCACTCAAGTTTAAATCAAAGTTATTTCAATAATAGTGTAATATCCACATCATGTTGTGGTGTTCTGCTGCATTTTTAAATTAATTTCTGGAAGGTTGACTGACAATTCAGTGAATTACTGTTGCTTTTTGTATTAAAATATCAGCATAAAAGACATTATTTCTCTGATTTTAATTTCAGATCATTATGTTTGATGATGACTTGGCACTACAGTTGCAACTGCAGGATATGAACAGACAAGTAAGGCTTCATTTACCCTACCTTCCATTCTATGGAATTGTGTAATTCAAGTGTGTTCCAAAATTGTATGTTACTGTATTGCAACTTTATACTGTGTAATGAAGAAAATGTCAGTAATATTAAAGGCAGGTAAGTGGCTGTTCAAATATGCAGCTGTATGCAGTATTTAGTATTCACCCCCTATGTAAGTTGTCAAGGTTTTGCATCACCGTGTAGTTTAATTTCTCTTTTTGAAGGCAGTTTCGCTGTAGTGAGATCCAACAGTGGTATACTTTTTGGTTGTTTTAGTCTTCATGAATATAGTTTTTTATGTCGCACAAATTGTACCTCACAGTCATATATTTAACAACTGATATCAAGATTCCTTTAATAATATTTCAGTACTCATGTACAAGGGTCAAAACATTTTCTATTCATCAACCATGCATCTTAGGCAAATTCCTGTCTTTAGTTTCTCAATCTCTTTTGGTTTCATTTATAAGGCTATGGAACCCATTATTTCAAAAAGTAGTATTTTAGTTTGGTTTGGATAATTTTTGGGTAGCTGAGTGTTTCAAACTCTAGTGTAAGATTTTCTGTAATATTTGAATTAATGAGAAGCTGAAGTGTGTTGTGTGTGCCATACACTTTGCTTGTAACACTAACAGTAGATATGGTGCAGGTAGGAAAAAACAGTCTAGGAATACAGTGTACTAATTTTGTACCAGCCTGCATTTTTCTTCACTATTTCCCTGTTCCCAAATCTGAACCCATCCTTTGACCTGTCTGAATAACTTTAAGTTTCTTCATGAGTAATTACTGTTCCCCCACTTTTTCAGATGAAAAGAGAGTTTCTGTTATTGGCTTGTCAAATAAGTCAGAAGAAAGCTGTTTATATATTCATTTATTTACTAAGTTCCATGGGCCCATGTGAGTCAAAGCTGCCTAGTCATGGAATGAGTCAGTACATAGTTTACAGAATGCTGATTAGAGAATTTTTAAACAAAAGGACTAAAGAACTAATGAACCCAATAATAATGAGAGTATATGAAAAAATAGCATCTCACAGTGAAAAGTTATCAACTATTGCGAGGGACTTCTGTACAGTGTAGAAGGAGAGCATCACTAGCAAATCTTTCAACTTAGGTTTGAAGACTTTGGGTTTAACACTTTGATTTTTAGGGATCCGTCCTCAGTCTGTAAAAACAGAACCCTTTTAGGATCACTTTGTCTGTCTGTCTGTCTTTATGTCTGTCCGACTGTTATGAACCCTTTTTCTCAGGAACAAGTAGATGAATCAAGAGCAAATTTATGTCACATATTGAGGTCAATGGTGCCTTGGCTGTGTAAAAATTTTACATTTCTAAATCAATTCAGTCAGAAGATGTAGGCATTTGTCAAAAACAAACAAAAAAAAAAAAAACCTTGTCAAAACCTATAGGGAACTTCTCATTGACCTAGAATCATGAATTTTGGCAGGAAGCAAGCTTTCACAGTAAAACTAAAGAGAAAAAACCAAAATTGTTAATTTTTTTTTTACATCATACAAAAAATATATTTCGTTTGTCATTCGTTATGACTTCAAACTTGAAATTAAAACACTCTTGAAAATCTTGGAATCACTGGGACCGATATGACAGTATCAGTGTCAATAACAGGCAAAACTCATCAATATACTCTATTCCCGGAAGTATGAACTGTCTGTATACATAATTAAGTTTGTGTGAAACCCTTAGTGTGCAAGTCCTACTTGTATCTGGCCTTACCCCCCTCCCCTGTTGAAAGCCTGTTAAAAATGAAACCTGCAGCAGAATAGTGCACACATTTCTTTACAGTTCTTAAGGGAGTGTTACCCATATGTGGGTCATTTCTCAGGCTAGTGCTCACTGAACAAATATTACAGGTTCTTCTGAAAGAGTGACTGTTGCCAACAGCATATCTGATGGTGGAATACATATACAGAGATGGAAGAGTTAGAATTCTGAGGCATCTGAACATTGGCCTATACACATTTTGTGAACTGACACTGCAGATCAGTCTGCCTGCCTCTTTCTGGATTAACAATGTTCTTGGTGAGAGCACAGGGTTGTCTCAAAATATAATACTGTGTGAGATAATAGAGAGAAAGTAAGCAGTTCAGAGAAGCCTTAATATTCCAGCGTCAGAGACAGTGGGAATCATTCTGAGAGTGATGATTACTTTATTCAGGTTCTGCACAATACCTTGCACATAATAGTTCCATGAAAGTCTTCCATCCAGCCTCGGACCTAAAAATTTTAAATGGATGTCTTCACTGTCTGTATAGCCAGCTTCTGACAGTGAAGTCACAATTTTATAAGAGTTCCATGTCACATGTCAGATATGGTGTACATTGTGTTTTGATACATTTAAACATTAATCTGTTACCTAAAAGCCATGTGCAATGTTACTGACTACTCTATTAGCTATGTCATTTTCATTACAGTCCACGTCTTTCACAATAACACCTCTCATCTGCGTTTTTGTGTCATCTTTTGTGTTTAGTGGCATGTCATTGATATACCGGGTGATCAAAAAGTCAGTATAAATTTGAAAACTGAATAAATCGCGGAATAATGTAGATGGAGAGGTATAAATTGACACGCATTCTTGGAATGACATGGGGTTTTATTAGAACAAAAAAAATACAAACGTTCAAAAAATGTCCGACAGATGTCGCTTCATTTGATCAGAATATCAATAATTAGTGTAACAAAGTAAGACAAAACAAAGATGATGATCTTTACAGGAAATGCTCAATATGTCCAGCATCATTCATCAGCAACAGCTGTAGTCTAGGAATAATGTTGTGAACAGCACTGTAAAGCATGTCCGGTGTTATGATGGGCATTGGCATCGGATGTTGTCTTTCAGCATCCCTAGTGATTTCGGTCGATCATGATACACTTGCGACTTCACGTAACTCCAAAACCAATAATCGCACGGACTGAGGTCTGGGGACCTGCAAGGCCGAGCATGACGAAAGTGGCGGCTGAGCACACGATCATCAACAAACGACACGCGCAAGAGATCTTTCACGCATCTAGCAATATGGGATGGAGCGCCATCCTGCATAAACATCGTACGTTCCAGCAGGTGTTTATCAGCCAGGCTGGGGATGATGCGATTCTGTAACACATCAGCGTATCTCTCACCCGTCACGGTAGCAGTTTTGCTGTCCAGTGCCATCTGTTGGACATTTTGTGAACTTTTTTTTTCTCTCTCTAATAAAACCCTATGTCATTCCAAGCATGTGTGTCAATTTTTACCTCTCTATCTACATTATTCCGTGCTTTATTAAGTTTTCAAATTTATACTGACTTTTTGATCACCCTGTATATCAAGAAAAGCATTGCATGCAGAACTGAACCTTGTGGTGCACATGATCCCAGCCAGATTAAACCTCTCCCTGTTTTCAGACACTAGTAGACAACCTTCTGCTTCTACTTTCCAGATATGAAGTAAACCGTTTTGAGGTTTTCCCCTAATTCCATGATGTTCCAACTTGTGTACAATTATTGGTTGGTCCACACAATCATATATGTTTATGAAATCTGAGGAAATGCCTATTACCCTCAATGTGTTGTCCAGGCATGTTGGTACCCCACACATGGAATAACAAATAACCTTTTCTATGGATACTCCTTTCTGGACCTGACGGCAGATTATGTGTACTGAAATGTGCCACTGCTCTCCTTTACATTGCTTTTTTAAACTTTCAAAAACTTTGGTAGACAAAGAAATTGACCAGTAACTGTCTATATTATCTCTTGTTTACATTATGTCTTACCATCATCTATCTGAAGCTTTTCTTATGTATGTACGCATGTATAGTGAACATAATTTTCATTTTGATTGCAGCCATCAATAATGGATCTACCTGATGACTCATCTACACACCGGTGGAAGAATCGAAAACAAAGTGAAAATGAGGACCCAAACAAAAAACCAATGACACTCATAGATCCATCTTTTGAGTATATTGATCCAACTCCAGATGTTCACGCAATGTTTTTGCAGTTCAACTCACGCTTCTTTTGGGGTAAACTTTATGCTGTTGAAGTAAGATGGAGCCCAAGGATGACTTCGTAAGTTATATTTTTCTTCTTTGTACTTATGTAAAGCACTGGGTTGGTTATATTGTAAATTTAAAAAATATCAGAAAATACTATATTGCTATGACTGAGTTCACTTTCTTGTTCCAAGACAGCAAAACAGCCTGTTAGAGTAGCTTAATATGTATTGAAGATGTATTCTCTTTCAAATGGGAGTAGGTAATTATGTGTTTGTCATATTTAGACAGGAGAAGTGAAAGAAACAGTACAAATGCCACTTGCAGTATGTGCCAGTATAAATATGATAAGTCAGCAGAGGGGGGGTGGGGGGGGGGGGTAGGGGTAGTGTGTGTTTTCCCAACACTCTTAGTTAATAATGTTGTAACATTTGTTAGTTCAGAACATACTTGGAACTTAAAGGACAAACAGTTATTATGACATTAATATTTCAGCATCCCATTTATACAGAATTTTGTGTTGCTAGCTGAAAAAAGTTTCTCCATTGCAACATAGTGAAACTGTATTTCATGATAAATTCTCTTTAATTGGCATTCTGAGCAATACTTGGATGAACTTTAATGCATTCCATCCCTCCCCCTTTTTTTTCATGGATTTTCCCCAAATGATCTGTAAAAAGAATGTCTGCTTTAGCAAAATTAATTTTTCAGTATTTTAAAATCAAAGTCAATCAGTGCAGAAGGAAACTTTTTTCAGGGTCAACACAGCCAGCAGAAAGTCTCAGTTGACTATAAAAAAGGCCAGGTTACTCCCATATATAAGGAGGGTAAAAGACTGCATCGAAAAAATTATAGACCAACATTCTTAACATAGGTTTGCTGCAGAATTATTGAGCATATTGTCAGTACAAATATAATAATTTTTTTTAAGAGAGAGAAACTTATATCCACAAATCAATATGGATTTAGAAAGCATCATTCACATGAAACTTAGCATGTTCTTTTCTCACCCAATATCCGGTGAACCAAGGATGAAATAACAACAGGCGAATTTGATTTTTGTAGATTTATGGAAAGCATCTGACTCACTGCCACACTACAGACTGTTAGTGACTCAGGTCCAAGCACACAGAATAGCTTCTCAGATCCGAGTGGCTACAAGACTTCTTAAGTAACAGAACTGAGTACATGGCCCTGGGCGGCAAGTATTCATCAGACACAAAGGTATGATGTTCCAGGAAAATATAATTGGACTGCTGTTGTTCTCATATACTTAAACAGTCTGATGGTTAGGATGAGCAGCAATCTGCGATTGTTCGCTGCTGGCATAGTAGTGTACAGGAAAGTGCCATTTTTGTGTGACTGTAGGTGGATATGGGATGATATGGAGAATTTTTATTTGGTTTGATGAATGGAAGCTTGCTCTAAATGTGAAAAATGTTAGTTAATGCAGATAAGTGAGAAAAATGCCGGCCGGAGTGGCCGAGCGGTTCTAGGCGCTACAGTCTGGAACCGCGCAACCACTAAGGCCGCAGGTTTGAATCCTGCCTCGGGCATGGATGTGTGTGTGATGTCCTTAGGTTAGTTAGGTTTAAGTAGTTCTAAGTTCTAGGAGACTGATGACCACAGAAGTTAAGTCCCATAGTGCTCAGAGCCATTTGAACCATTCGAGAAAAATAATCCTGTAATGTTTGATTACAGTGTTGGTGGTATGCCATTTGACACAGTCATGTCAATTAAATATCTAGATGCAATGTTCCAAAACAACATGAAATGGAACATGAATGTAAAGTCAGTTGTAGGGAAGGTGAATAAAAACTAAACTCTGCCCAAACAGGCCAGGTTGCCGTGTAATCCTCAGCCTACAGGCATCACTGCATGTGAGTATGGAAGGACATGGGGTTAGCGCACTGTTCTCCCAGTCGTAAGTCAGTTGCCAAGACAGGCGCCACTACTTCTCACTCAAGTAGCTCCTCAGTTTGCCTCACAAAGGTTGAGGGCACCTTGCTAGCCAACAGCAATCGGCAGACCATGTGGTCACCATCCAAGTGCTAGCTCAGCCTGACAGCACTTAGCTCTGGTGATCTGATGGGGACTGGTGAGGGAAGGTGAATGGTTGGTGGATATTTATTGGGAGAATTCTTGGAAGGTGTAGGTCATCCGTAAAGGAGGCTATATTCAGAACTCTTGTACAACTGTTTCATGAGAAATGCTCAGGTGTTGGATTTCCTACCAGATTAGATTACAGAAATGGTCTGTATACAGAAAAGCTCAGTGACCTCAAATGGGAATCTCTGGAAGGAAGAAGACATTATTTTTGCAAAAGTTTAGAGAACTTGTATTTGCAACAGACTACAGAATGATCCTACTGCCACCAACATACATCGTGGGTAAGGACCATGAACACAAGATAAGTGAAATTAGGGCTTGTATGCAAGTATGTAGATAGTTCTTTACTGTCACTCCATTTGTGAGTGAAACAGTAAAGAGAATGACTAGCAGGGGTAAAAAATACACTCCACTATCCACTGTATGGTGGTTTGTTGAGTATGTGTTTAGTTCTAGATGAAACAAACAATAACTGTTCAGTTGGAGGAGGAAAGACAAAACAGTTACCCAAACCTTTTTTGTGAAATCTCAGGTAGAGCAACTCTTATGCTGTGACCAAGTGGAACATAGTAGAGTGCAGTGTATTGGGCAGAGAGCAAATAAATGGTTAAAGAAAATACGTGATGTAAATTTCAACTTGATATGTCTACCCATTCCTGCAGAAAAGGGATCTGAAAAGTTGGACGGACATAGAGACAGACAGACAGACAGACAGCAGAGTGATCCTCTAAGGGTTCCATTTTTACCAATTGAGAAACAAAAGTAGTAGTAAAAAATTTCTTCTATTTAGGGATTGATATTAAACATGACAGCTGAAGTAAGAACATTGAAGTAGTGGCAGTGATAAAGCTTCCTGACCCAGACTGCTCTACTGATTTAGTGTATTGGCATACATTTGAGAGGGAAATGTATTTCACATTTTGTTTGGGCAGACCTTTGTGTTAAAATAAAGTGTAAACCTTGGAAAAAGGAGAAATTTTGAAATTTGGTATTATGGAAGAATATTGTATATAGGGTGAACAACTGAAATGGGTTGCTACTGTAAAGAATAGGTAAGGGAACAAATCTGTAGATAATCTTTGCAGCGGGGACATGTTAGTTGTGCATTTGCTACCCGAAGGAATGATCAGCTTCAAACTGTAAGGAGCACTACAGGTGAAAAATGGTTGTCAGGTAAAAACTAGAATTTGTAAAACAGTTTCTCATATCGGTTAACATAAGAGATGCAGAAGGGAAATGATAAGAACAACACAGGAAGAGGTGAAGGACTCCATCTAATCAATTCTGCTTGTGAGTGAAAAAAAAGTCATAAATAAGGCAGTGACATTTTAGTTTAGAATCTAGTTTCCAAATTCCTCAGATATACAATTGAACATATGTATGAGGAAAAAAAAAATTCTTTCATCCATTTGCAAATAATGTCACCATAATGAAAAAGTGGGAAAGATCAAGGGATTTATTAACAATATCTGCCCTAAACCATGAGTAAGCTATAATTCAGAAAGTTTTTTCCTTATTTTCAAAATATAGTTCATCTGCTTTACTGTTAACACATTAAAAGATTGAAATATTGGAAAAATTGAAGTCTCTCTCTCTCTCTCTCTCTCTCTCTCTCTCTCTCTCTCTCTGTGTGTGTGTGTGTGTGTGTGTGTGTGTGTGTGTGTGTGTGTGTGTGTGTGTGTGTGTGTGCGCGCACGCACACATGCACATTGAGTCTCCTACAGTACTGATTAGCTGTGGAGAAACACTTACAAAAGCTACTGCATACAGACGTTTTCATAATATATTTTTATTCCAAATCATTTTCCAGATGTGCTGGTGTGTGTTGTTATGAAGGGAGAGGTGGTTTATGTTCCATTCGTTTGAGTGCACCATTGTTGAAATTGCGCCCACGGAAGGATCTTGTTGAAACACTACTTGTAAGTATTTTAATTTTTATTGTACTTATTCCAAGTTAAACCTTTGTTAAAATGTATTCCTCACTGTTGCACAGCAGAAACTGTAATATTGAGAGACTGCCATTTTCTTTTTTCTTTTTTTATTAAACAGTGATAGATGAGTTAGTAGACTCAAAAGATTTGTGAAGGTTGAAAAAATAGGCAGTTATTGTTTGTAAGTGATATATTGAATACCTAATTGTAGACTGGAAAAGTAGCTAGAAGATTTAACATGCATTAAGGTATTCAATATAACATCAGACTGTCTTTTTGCAATGTATACATACCAAGTGAGTCATCCATTTGCATAATTTATTACAGGCAAAAGAATAAAATTTTCAGGAACCACAAAAACTTTTATTTCTTACTGTAAAATAGTAAGGACTTGCCTTCTTCAGAGAAGTCATGAAAGCTGCTCTCCATCTTCCAATAAACTTTGAAAAGTCTGGAACTTAAACTCTTTGGGAATAATGCATTTTGCAACTGTTTTAGGTACAAAACAGTTTGAGGCAGTATTTTTCTGTAAAGATGGAAACACAATTCAGTAATTGTTACTTTCCTATTGACTTACATTAAATGTTACATGTGTTGTATATTAGGAGTGGATAAAGGTGTAAATTGAAAAATTATACCGAACTGGAACTTCCCCCCAGGGGGTCCACAACTCTTTTGTGGATACGTGCGTGGCGAGCACGGGGCCCCGAGCCATTGCAGCCTTCTTTCTCTCCCGGGCTGCATTTCCTTTTCCTTCCCCTCCTTTCCCCTCCATGCTCCTTTCCCCTCGCCCTCTCCTCTCCCACTATTGGTGTCCTTGCTTATGTTGGCCCCGCTATCCTCCTGGTTCTGTTGGTTTTACTCTCTGGCTTTGTTGCGTACTTATCTCCTCTTTTTGGCATTCCTTGGTCCCCCTCTGGGGTTTGACCTCCATTCCAAAATTTCTCTTCCGTAGTGTGAGCCATTTGGGGAAGAGCACCTTACCTAGTGTCTCCGACGTGCGCCCTCCTAGTACATTCCACCTTTTCTTTCACGTCGTGGTCTGATGCTAGGGTGCATAGCCAGCACGGTAGCCAGCCCGTGTGGTGGGGTCGCTATGTACCCTTTTGGTTGAGCCCCCTGAACACACAGGGATCACACTTCTGATACCTGAGCTGTGACCTCCTCATGCATGCCTTGGAGTGGTTGCTCGTCATCCTGGAGCATCGGAACTCCCGGCAATGGCCGCCGTGCCAGACGGCCCTTGCTGTGGCTGGGTGGCGCCCGTGAGGAGAGCCCCTGATCGGAGTGGGTGGTATCAGGGCGGACGCTATGCAGATGAAACACATAAGGGTCCAAAACTCTGGCCGTTCTGCGGCCGTCTCTCTGCGTGGTACTGATTCCTCAAGTGCTGCTTCTCTTGCCCCTTCGGCCTTCCCTTCCATGGCTACCCCCTGGGAAGAGGGTCAGGCCCGTCGTCTAGGGGCAAAACCTTTCCCCCGTTATCTAGTTTGCACCAGGACTGATGGAGATACTTTCACCAGTGTCAAGCCTTTATTCTTTGTGGAACACATTGAAGACAAGTTTGGCGAAGTGGACTCCCTGAGCAAGATGCGGTCGGGTTCGTTGCTGATTAAAACTACTTCAGCTGCCCAATCTGCGGCCCTTCGTGCCTGTACCCATCTTGGCACAATTCCTGTGTCTATTACCCCTCACCAGTCTCTAAATATGGTACAAGGTGTGATTTTCCACAGGGACCTCATCCTTCAAACTGATGAGGAACTTCGGGACAATCTCGCACGGCGGGGTGTTCACTTTGTTCGGCGTGTTCAGAAGGGTCCTAAAGATAACCGTATTGATACTGGTGCCTTTATCCTGGCCTTTGAAGGGGATACCCTTCCTGAGAAAGTTAAGATTATGGTCTATCGCTGTGATGTGAAGCCGTACATCCCACCTCCTATGCGGTGTTTTAAGTGCTTGCGTTTTGGCCACATGTCTTCTCGCTGTTCCCAGGACCCTCTCTGTGGTGACTGTGGACGTCCACTCCATGAGGGGAGTCCCTGTGTTCCCCCTCCTGTATGTGTAAATTGTCGTGGTAGTCATTCTCCACGTTCACCAGATTGCCCAGTTTATAAGAAAGAAAAAAAGATCCAAGAGTATAAGTCCCTCGATCGTTTAAGCTACACAGAGGCCCGTAAGAAATATGCACGACTGCACCCTGTGTCTATGACATCAAGTTACGCCTTGGTTACATCTTCCCCCCTTCCCCCCCCTTCCTTACCCCCATCCCGGACCCCCATCCCGGACCCCACTCCTCCCCCCCTCCCCTGCGGCTCCCACACCTTCTCCTCTGGGTGCTGCTCCCCCTCCCCAGCCGGAGAAGTGTCCCACTCCTTCGGCGTCTGCCGGTCAAGGGCGCCTCTCCCGGGATGCCCCTTCCCGGCACCTTCCAGGTCAAAGGTCTGCTGCCGCGCGGCGACCGCGAGAGCCGCGGTCTGTCGGCCCCCAGGTCGCCCGGTCTGTTTCTGTTCCTGATCTTGCTGCAGCTGGCTCCTTTATGCCACACAGCCCTCCTCGATCTCAGCCTGAAAAGAAGAAGAAACATAAGTCCCGGGACAAAGAGCCTCTGGTGTCACCGGAGGTCCCTTCCCCGACTTCACAACTGGATTCTGACCTGTCGTTTATGGATGTCGCCCCCTCCTTGTCTGTGACGGGTGGGGACCCGGCAGTATGACTGGATTTAGCGTGTTCAGCCCTCATTTAAACCATCGTTCTGTGGTTCTCCAATGGAATTGTAATGGCTACTATCGACACCTTCCGGAATTGAAATCCCTTCTTTCGTCCTACTCTGCAGCTTGTGTGGTTCTCCAGGAATCACATTTTACTGATGCTCACTCACCGACCCTCCGTGGGTTCCGTGTTTTCTGTCGCAATCGGGTCGGACCCTTGCGGGCTTCTGGTGGCGTTTGTACGTTGGTCCGTACCGACATTGCTTGCACGTGGATTCCTCTCCAAACTACATTGGAAGCGGTTGCTGTTAGGGTCCACTTAGACTCTGCAGTCACCGTTTGCAATCTTTATCTCCCTCCTGACAGGGCTCTTACACCTGCTGCCTTAACCACCCTTCTTCAGCAACTTCCTCCTCCCTTCCTCCTCCTTGGGGATTTTAATGCTCATCATCCTTTGTGGGGCAGTGCCTTTCCATCTAGACGAGGTCTTCTTATAGACCAATTTATTGCAGACCACGACCTGTGCCTTCTTAATGATGGCTCCCCTACTCATTTCAGTGCTGGTCATGGTACCTTTTCTGCCATTGATCTTTCTCTTTCTTCTCCCTCTCTCCTCCCTTCATTACACTGGTCGCCACACGACGACCGTTGTGATAGTGACCATTTCCCGTTGATTCTCACGCTCCCTTCGCGCTCCCCGATGGACAGGTTACCTCGTTGGTCTTTCCACCGCGCCGATTGGCCTCTATACACTGCACAGGTCGAGTTTTCTCCCTCTTTGTCGGGTTGTATTGATGACGTCCTACGTGACGTGTCTGACGCGATTGTTCGC
This sequence comes from Schistocerca nitens, assembly GCF_023898315.1. Lineage (NCBI taxonomy): Eukaryota > Metazoa > Arthropoda > Insecta > Orthoptera > Acrididae > Schistocerca > Schistocerca nitens. The sequence continues at coordinate 191,850,072 of NC_064620.1, read as the reverse complement.
GCTGCTAACGTTGCTGTCCCGCGCTCATCTGGACTATTTCGTCACCGGCAAGTCCCGTGGTGGAGTTCGGCCATTGCCATTGCCATCCGTGATCGCCGTCGAGCTTTGCAACACTTCAAGAGGCACCCATCCGTAGCCAGCCTTACTACTTTTAAACGCCTTCGCGCTAAAGCCCGTTATTTAATCAAACAGAGCAAGCGGATATGTTGGGAACGATTCGTTTCTTCCCTTGGTTCCACTGTCCCTCTGTCACGGGTATGGGCTACACTTCGTTCTCTCCAAGGTTGCCATCGGCAGTCCACCCTACCAGGCCTTCACCTCCCAGATGGCATTTGTACGGACCCATTAGTTATCGCCGAACATCTTGCGACCCATTTTGCAGTGGCATCGGCGTCAGCCTCCTATCCCGCTGCTTTCCTTCATCACAAACAGCAGGCTGAAGCTCTCACCTTATGTTTCACCACTTGTGAGTCAGAATCTTATAACGAACCTTTTACTGAATGGGAATTTCTTTCTGCTCTATCTTCTTCTCATGATACGGCCCCTGGCCCAGATTCCATTCATAACCAACTGCTTCAACATCTCAGTGCTCCACAACGGCAACATCTTCTTCGGGTGTTGAACCGTATCTGGCTCCAGGGTGACTTCCCTTCTCAGTGGAGGGATAGCATTGTGGTTCCTGTCCTTAAGCCTGGTAAGAACCCCCTATCTGTTGACAGCTATCGGCCAATTAGTTTGACCAATGTTGTTTGTAAGTTACTTGAACGGATGGTAGCCCGTCGGCTCACTTGGGTCCTCGAATCTCGGGATCTATTGTCCCCTTACCAGTGTGGCTTTCGAGAGGGACGATCTCCAATCGATCATTTACTTCGCTTGGAATCCGCAGTTCGGCAGGCTTTTTCCCAGCGCCGCCATTTGGTTGCAGTGTTTTTTGACCTTCGCAAGGCCTATGACACGGCCTGGCGCTATCACATCTTACTAACCCTTCATCAGTGGGGTCTTCGGGGCCCACTCCCGAATTTTATCCACCAGTTCCTGATCCATCGGTCATTCAGAGTTAGAGTTGGTACTGCTTTTAGTTCTCCGCGGACCCAGGAGACGGGCATCCCACAGGGTTCTGTCTTGAGTGTCCTTCTTTTCCTCATTGCTATCAATGGACTTGTGGCCTCTGTCGGTCCCTTGGTCGCCCCTGCCCTGTATGTGGATGATTTCTGCATTTGGGTTAGTTCCTCCTCGATGGCATCTGCAGAACGGCAGCTCCAGGTGGCTATACGGCGTGCCTCTGCATGGACCCTCTCACACGGGTTTCAATTCTCTCCTTTAAAATCGCGGGTGGTCCACTTCTGTCGCCGTACTACGGTCCACCCTGATCCAGAGCTCTATCTCGCTGCACAACGATTGCCTGTGGTTTCACAGTTTCGTTTCCTGGGTCTTCTTTTCGACAACAAGCTCACTTGGTTGCCCCATATCAGACTCCTGAAGGTAGGATGTTTACGTAAACTCAACGTCCTTCGCTTCCTTGCCCACTCCTCTTGGGGTGCGGACCGTTCCCTCCTCCTCCGTCTTTATCGTGCTCTAGTTCTGTCTCGTTTGGACTATGGTTGTCAAGTTTATGGTTCAGCTGCTCCTTCCACACTGCACGTGCTGGATCCAGTCCACCATCGTGGTATCCGTTTGGCCACCGGTGCCTTCCCTACTAGCCCTGTTGATAGTCTCCTGGTTGAAGCTGGGATCCCACCCCTTTCTGTTCGGCGGTCCCAGCTTCTGGTGTCTTATGCCCTCACTATCCGTTCTTCTCCCTCTCATCCTTCCTATTCTATCCTGTTCCCAGACCATGGACGTCGCCCACCCGACTCCCGCCCTCGGGCGGGTTTACCGGTTGGGCTGCGCCTTGCGTCTCTTTACCGTGATTTTCAACTTCCTTCTTTGTCCTGTCTTCCTCGCTCCCTCCCCTCCACCCCTCCTTGGTTAGTTCCTCGGCCTCGAATTCGGATGGATCTCCGCCGCAGTCCGAAAGATTCCATCCCCCCGGTGGTGTTTCGTTCCTTTTTCCGCAAAATTTTATGGGAGTTTCGGGATGCTGTTGTTTTTTACACTGATGGCTCTAAATCTGCTGATCATGTTGGGTATGCCTTCACGTCCTCTGTTGGAACGGAAAATCATCTGCTGCCACCTACATGTGGGGTGTTTACTGCGGAATTGATGGCTATTTCCCGGGCCCTTACCTTTATTAAACAATCCCAACACAACCGCGTTTTGTTATGTACGGACTCGATGAGTGGCCTTCTTGCTATTGACCGGTGTTTTTCGCGCCATCCCTTGGTCTCTGCCATCCATGACCATCTCGCTGATATTCACCGTGCTGCTTGTTCCATTGACTTCCTATGGGTCCCTGGCCATGTGGGTATCCCGGGAAATGAGCTCGCTGATCGTTTGGCTGGGGGAGCAGTTACTTACCCCCCGTTTCCTGTAACCCCTCCTGCAGCGGATTTACGGCTTCACATCAAATCCCACTTCGCGCAGTCATGGGCCAATTCTTGGGAGGCTACTCCACTGTCTAATAAACTTCGTGCAATTAAGGTGACACCAGGCCCATGGCGTTCTTCCTTTCGCCTCTCCCGAAAGGACTCGACCACACTGTGTCGTCTCCGCATTGGTCATACCAGGCTGACCCATGGTTTTCTTTTGCGTGATGAGCCACCCCCGCTATGTGGTTGTGGAGCCTTCCAGTCAGTGGCCCACATTTTGGTTGAATGCCCCCTTCTTTTGGCTCTGCGTACTAAGTACAGACTCCCCCACACTTTACCTTTGATGTTGGCTGACGATTCCCGGATGGTCTCTCTGGTTCTCGGTTTCCTCCGGGAGAGTGGTTTTTATTCTCAGTTTTAAGGTTTTTAATCTCTCTGGTGTTGGGGCAGGGCGGTGAGTGTTTGGGTGTCTCCCACTGTAGGCAGTGTTTAGAGATTCCCGATTCACCTCCCTGACCGGAATCCTCTTTTCTTCTCCTTTTACTCTTTTTACCCTTTTTTAAGGCTTGGTTAGTCTTTTTATTCCCATACGTATTTTCTGCATTATAGCAGTTGTACCTTTTAAGTCACAGGTGGTCTTGCCTATGCTGCTTCAGCATAGTGTTGGGTTCGTTCTCTTGCCGACTTCCCTCATTTGTTTTTACCAATGACAACGTGACTGCCCTTTACGTTTTTTCCCTTTTTCCGTTTTATTGTTCTGACTTTTCTGAGATGTCCCGTTAGCAGAATGGAGTATATTTGAAACAAGGGACTGATGACCTCGCTGTTTGGTCCCTTAAACCTCAAACAACCAACCAACCGAACTGGAACTTAAAATTTCATTCCCAACCTCAGATTGAAAAGGATTATTGCTTTCATCAAACATAATTAACTTTATTTCATTCAACACATATATGTGAATAACTCGTTACTCTCTGACAAAATATTGTAGATCAGTGAAGTGGCTCACTTGCTGAAGTTTGCTGTTTTTCTAACAGTGGTTTAACTAAAGAAAAGAAGACTTCAGTTTTCCATCCAGTCTTTCTCATGATGTTTAACAATCAGTTTGTTCATATCTTGAAGTTCTTTTTCATTTTTCGAAGTAATTTCTTCTTGCACTGTTGATGGTGCTATTACATACAAGTGTTAACCATGTTTCAGTATGCTTTTAGCTTTCCTGCGATCATTGTTGTAGACCGCTTCACCCTTCACGACACAGTTTTTTGATTTCGTTCACTTTATTATGATTCTTTTGCAGGGCTGAAGTTTGAAATTTCAGTTACCAGGTTCTCTGAGTACCCTGGAAACTGCTCCCTTCATGTGCTCTGCAGGTCAGTTCATTCTCAGCCAAATCACTGTTGTGTGGCATCAGAAATGTTAATGTGTTTCTGATCAGCCTTCTTAATGTCACCCATAATTCATCAGAAAACTCTTACCAGTTGGGACAAATGAATGCCCCACTACAGAAAGTAACAATGTCATTTTATTTAGTCAGGAGAGAGATCTTGAGCCAAAGGATTGCAAAGCATCTCAGTGTTTCTTCTTGTTTTGTCCACTGCAGCAATTGACAGTGTGCTTCACAGAATGTTAATTCCTTGGGTCTGTGATTGTGGACCTGTGGCACAGTGCTGCAGCTGTTTGGTTAGAGCAGAGATGGGTAAATGTCTGTTTTGTAATGCTATTTTATCAGCATGGAAGAACTTTGTGTGAAATTCGTGATCACTTTTCGATGCTGAGGAAAGTTAGGCCAAACTCCTCAAGCTAAATCAGTAGTAGTTCATGTAGATATGTCATTTCTTGAAAATATTACCATTATTTTTAAGAATTATGTGGTATTGCCCTTGATTTTACCTCTTCCTTGTAATGTATCTACAGGAAAAGAACCATGTCATCCACATTGTCAGTGCAATGAGAGTGATTTATCACATAACTTCTGAAACAGCCAAACAGCCTATCCCTTCAGCAATGGAGAATTTGTTAAAAATAGTATTTTGCTGCTGCTGCAACACTCTTGGGTTCAGTGACTCTCTCCATTTTTGAAACAGTTCCTCTTTCACAGAGAACACTTTGCAGATGCACCTAAGAAATGGTGATGTGGAAATACAACTGAAAGACAAAAAAAGATGTAGTTGTTTTTTAGCTTTGGATGAAAGCACAGATGTAACAGATGTTGCTCAACTTGCTCAATGTGTGAGAGGTGTTGGTGCTGAGTTCAGTGTAGTGTAGCAGCTCCTTGATCAGTACCAGTATAGCTATGGCAATTGACTATTTTCTTGGTCAGGAAACACTATTGTTAAATGTGAACCTTTTTTTGTTAAAAACTTCCATTGATTGTGACAGGTAGAGCTTCAGCAATGATTGGTCAAAAGTCTGATGTCACTGCTTTGATAGGAAAAAAGATGAAAGAAGTTGGTATCCATCAGGAAATATCAGTGATATACTGCATTCTACATCAAATCTGCTGGCAAAATGTGCCAAAATAAGTGACATAATCAACATTGTTGTAACAACCATTAATAAACTAAGATCACATGGCTTGGGACTTTGGGAGTTTAAATCTTTCCTGGTGGAGGTAGAGTGAGATTGCGGCATGTCCCAGATTTTTGTGAAGCATGCTGGGTGAGTTGAGGTGCTGTTTTAGAAGATTTTTCAACCTGTGTAAACACAACATTTTTCATGGGCATAAACAAAACGCCAGTAAAAGAATTTGACAACCCCCAGAAGACAGTAAATCTTCCATTTTGAACTGATGTTAGAAAGAACTTGAATGTCTTGAGTACAACTTTACACGGTATACATAAACTGATTACCGAGGCTTTTGGTGTGATATTGGGATTTAAGGAAAATTGATGTTGTTGGTAAAGCAACTTTCAGAAGGTAATTTGTGAATTTTTTTATGTTGCACTAGTTACAGGTGAAAGGAATTTAAAAAAAAGGAGATACTGAATTAACATTTTGATGAATTTGTTACATTGCTGCAGGCTTTGTTAGAAAACTTGTCCAGTAGACTTAGTGACTGAAATTGATTTTAGTATTTTTATGACACCTTTTGCAGTGGTGCCTCATGGGATTCAGTTGGAGCTCATTGACTTTCAATGTAGTCTTATGCTCCGGGAGAGGGTTTGCGCTGCAGAAAATATTGAAATGTTTATCAAAACTTTTCTTGAACAGTTGCCACAGCTGTTTTTAATAGCTGCTAGAGTGTGCGATATATTCAGAACCACATATTTGTGTGAAAGTGTTTTTTCAACAATGAAATTAATATCCAGTATCTGACTGGAGCTATGGGTATGATGACCAGTAATCTCACTTCAAACATTGAGACTCTAGCAAAAACATTTAAAGATAATGGTAGAGTGAAGAAGATAAAAGTTTCCTTTTCATAAGTAGCAGGTCAGCTCCTAACTTAACAGTTCTCAGTCATGTATTATTCGAGAGGAATTCCACCTTATACTGGACGCCTTTTTTTTTACCCAGATGTGTTTCATCACTTTTTGTGTCATCTTCAGTGGGTTTATTTGTTTATTTCCTTTCTGAAAAATTGTTGTTACATGTTAACCACTAAAGAAATTTTTTCTACAAATTACATTTGTAGAATGGGTGATTACTGTCACACATTTAACGTTAGTTTGCATACAGTTGTGGTACTCTATGTTGCTCATTTATGATATGCCTAAAGATTTTAGTTCTATGGTAAATTTAAAAATAAAGTGGATGTGTACATTTGTTTATGTAGCTCACATGAAGCTATTGGTTGTTTGTGCTGCTAGTTTTACATCTGCTACACAATTTACAGCCTGTCATCTGCAAACAGCAAACTATGTTCTTTTTATTATGCATTTATGACTGAGAATCACTGTAAATTGGGTTATTTAATTAGTAACAGCCTATACCAAAAATTAACAACAGAAGAAAACTATTATATCCAAAAATCAACAGCTCAAGGAAAGAAAGTCCTAGAAAGTATTAAATGAATACACATCACTGTGTAATAAAACCCTCTTTGCCACAATTGAACTACTGTATAAATAACCCCAACCAAAACTGCAAGTGACACTCTCTAAAATTAAATTCTCCTCTCCCCATACTCCACACTGCATATTTGTAACTCTGTCTTATCTAAACACACACACACACACACACACACACACACACACACACACACACACACACACACACACACACACAGCTAAACGTCACAAACTTCAACAACACTTCAGATCTGCATGCCACATTTAAAGCAAATATGCCACGAAACAAATGAACACCACACAGACACAACATCATGTAATGGTGGTGAAAACTCTGTGCTTGATAAACAAATCTTAGAAAATGCATATGTAACAACAGCAGCAAAAGAAATATCATGTTACCTTGATACAAACAAAGTAAAAAATGCCACAATATAAAAAAACTTTAAGTAACATTCTAAATGACCTGATATATAGCAATCCTCAGTTGGAAATGCCGCCTAACAAACAGAAAATAAAAAAGTTGTACTATTTGCAGATGTCAAGCTGTAAATTGTGTAATAGATCAAAATCTGCCAGCATAAATAACCAATAGCTTCGTATGAGGTACATGAAAAAGTAGGCATCCAGTTTATTTCAAAATTTACTGAGAAACTTGGACTTTAGACATACCATAAATGAACAACATAGAGTACCTCAGTTCATTGATACATGTCACAGGTCTGTACTGTATGCAGACTAAAGTAAAATATTTGACACTAATGGTCCATTTTACAAATGTAAATATCTTGTCCAAAAGTTTCTTAAGAGGTTAGTGTGTAACAATAATTTTGCATAAAGAAAATAAACAAGTAAACACCTGAAGACAGTACAAAATGTGCTGAAGCATGCTTTGGAAAAAGTAAACATCAAAACAGTGTCTTGCATGAGGTGGAATTCCTCTCCAATTTTTCTTAGTAAATACGGAAATACGAACTGCAGCAATGACAAGATGATTACATAATGTATGAAGTTAACAGCTGGATAATAAAAAAGCCTGTTTTCGTTGCTTATCACTTTACCTCTATACTTTGTCACCAGGAAATTATGTTGATAAAAGTGATATTTTATTCTCTTTTTCTTGAACCTCAAGTGGCAGACAGGCACATTAAAAAAGCTTACTAGGTATTATTTAGATTTCAGATTAAGTCCTTCATCAGATGTTGACAGCTGCCATCCTGGATTTTCCATAGTTTGAATTAATGAACAATGTAATGTATTCTAAAAACACTTGGAGTAATCATCATAAGAAATGTCATGAAAGTAATCATACTTGTTTTGAGACATCAATCTTCTGACTGGTTTGATGTGACCCACCATGGATTCAGCTCCTGTTCCAACCTCTTCATTTCAGAGTAGTGCTTGCACCATGAATCTTCAGTTACTTGCTGAATGTATTCCGATCTATGCTTTCCCCCTTTCTTACCCTCTACAGTTCTTTCTAGTACCATTGAGGTTATTGGCTGGTGCTTTAACCCTTTAACTGCTCTGGATGTGTTAACACGCGTGCCTTTGTACCTGTCCCTGCATGCTCTGAACGTGTTTACGCACGCCAGCAGTCCTTCTACCTGGTACTCTAAATGTGTATTAACAGTCCACCTGATTTTCAACATTATTCTGTTGCACCACATCTCAAATGCTTAGATTTTCTTCTGTTCAGTTTTCACACTGTCCATGATATACAACCACACAATGCTAGTCTCCAAACATACATTCTCAGAAATTTCTTTCTAAAATTGTTTGAGACTAGTAGACTTCTCTTAGCCAGGAATGCACACTCTGCCTCTGCTCATCAGCTTTTTATGTCGTCCTTGCTTCATCTGTCAGGGTTATTTTGCTTCCAAGGTAGCAGAATTTCTTAACTTCATTTACTTTGTGACCATCAATGTTCATGTCAAGTTTCTTGCTCCTCTCATTTCTGCTGCTTCTCATTACTTTTCTCTGTTTCCAGTGTACTCTTAATCCATATTCTGTACTCATTAAACTGTTCACTCCCTTCAACAACTCCTGTAATCATTCATGACTTTCAATGAGGATAGCAGTGGTATCAGCGAATCTTATCATTGATATCCTTTTGCCATGAATTTTAATCCCACTCTTGAATTTTTCATTTCTGTCATTGGCTTCTTCAATATATGGATTGAATGGTAGGGGCAGATGACTGAATCCCTGTCTTATACCCTTTTTAGTCCAAACACTTCGTTATTGGTCTTCCAGTCTTATTGTTCCCTCTTGATTCTTGCACATGTTGTATATTATCTGTCTTTCCCTGTAGCCTACCCCTAGTTTTCTCAGAATCTCAAACATTTTGCAGCGTTTCACATTGTTGAACACTTTTGTTTAGATCAGCAAACCCTGTGAGTGTATCTTGATTTTTCGTCACCCTTGCTTCAGTTAACAATGAAAAAGTCAGAATTGCCTCTCTGGTGCACTAAGACTTCCAAAAGCCAAACTATTCATCATCTGACATGTCCTCAAGTGTCTTTTCTATTCTTGTGTATATTGTTATTGTCACTGTGCTGAATACATCAGCTATAAACCTGATAGTGTGATACTTTATGCATCTATTTGCCCTATCTATTTTCGAAATTCTGTGGATAATATTTTTCTGGAAGTTGGAAGGTACAATGCCAGTCTCATAAATTCTGCACACCAGATTTAATAGTCATTTGGTTACCATTTCCCTGTCAATACTTTTAGAAATTCTGTTGGAATATTATCTGTATGTATTGCCCTACTTGATCTCAAGTCTTCCAGGTGTCATTCTGACTCTAATAATGGATCCTCCGTGTCTTCATTATCAACTCCAGTTTCTTCTTCTATCAAGTCACCAGACAAGTACTCCCCCTCATAGAGGCCATCAGTGTAGTCTTTAAATTTTAGTTACACGGTAAATCACATAAATCTAAAGGCTGTCAATTCAACTTAAGTACCTAAGTATTACAGTTAAAAACAAGTTAAACTGGAATCCATCACTCAGAAAATGTGGAGAAGGCAAACCAAAGACTGTTTTTATTGGCAAAATACTTAGAACATGTAACAAGCCCATTAAAGAGACTGCCTGTACTACACTTGTCTGTCCACTGCCAGAGTATTGCTATGTGGCATGGGAGACTTCCCAAATGGATTTGATGGAGGAAATCGAAAAAGTTCAAAGAAGGGCAGCTTGTTTTGTATTACCACAAAATAGGGGAGAGAGTGTCATAGATATGGTACAGGAGTTGGGGTGGTAGTCATTAAAACAGAGGTATTAATCATTGTGGCAAGATCTTTTCACAAAATTCAATCACCTGCTTTCTGGTCAGAATATGAAAATATTTTTTTGATATGTAATTGACAGACTTAAGACCTACTGTTCATAACTTCATCATTTAGTGGCTGTGGCTATTTCTGTATTGTGCTGATAAGAGCACTTGGAGAAAAGATCCAGGGCAGATATGGGAAATTATTTCCCAATCTCTCCTCTTTTTGTCTTAGCAAATGTGTTAAAGTAGCCACTGCCATACTGCAAATAGTTATTGTAACATCTGAGAAAATTTTGAACAACCAGTTTAGTTTTCAGCATGGAAAAAAATACTGTAGATGCCATAATTAACTTTGTTTAGATTAACTTTGTTTAGATTAACTTTGTTTAGATTAACTTTGTTTAGATTAACTTTGTTTAGATTAACTTTGTTTAGATTAACTTTGTTTAGATTAACTTTGTTTAGATTAACTTTGTTTAGATTAACTTTGTTTAGATTAACTTTGTTTAGATTAACTTTGTTTAGATTAACTTTGTTTAGATTAACTTTGTTTAGATTAACTTTGTTTAGATTAACTTTGTTTAGATTAACTTTGTTTAGATTAACTTTGTTTAGATTAACTTTGTTTAGATTAACTTTGTTTAGATTAACTTTGTTTAGATTAACTTTGTTTAGATTAACTTTGTTTAGATTAACTTTGTTTAGATTAACTTTGTTTGGATTAACACCTCACTAGGCAAGAATTCCTGTGACTTTAGAAAGCCCTTTGACTCAGTAAAACATGCCTCACTAATTCACAAAGTAGATAATTATGAGGTTAGAGACAGTGTGTTACAGTAGCTGATGTCGTACCTATGTAACATGAGGCAGAGAGTAATTATCTTCTCAAATGGAGATCAATGACACGAGGTAGCCTTCTAGGCTGTATTCTCGATCCAGCAGTCAAAAGGACAAGAAATGCCACAAAAATAACAAAGGAGTGCAATATGAAGCTTCTAGAACTGGATCTAGATAAGAACTTATTACATGTCATCAAGTGGTTATAATTAAACTTGCAGTGTTCTGAGTGCTGCAGGGTGGGCTGTCTACATTGCGGAACAGTGGAACATTATAGGTATCTTCGTTAATTGGTTCAGTCATGGAGTATGCGGGAAAAAATAATTATTCCACAAAATTTTCCACCAGGTGAAAATAGGGTGCTGCAAGCAGTTACACTGTGGTGTGGGTGCAGGAAAAGAGGAGAAATGATCAAACATGTGCTAAAAATTGTTCTGGCATGTTTATCAGGATATGGTCACAAGTTGCAACATGTGTTCAGCATGGTCTCCTGACTCAGTGATGTGCTGTATTTGTAACAAGACATGGTCAACAGTTACCCACATCATATACAGTGTAATCGGAGCAGTATGTCACCATATGATCCAATCAGGTAGAACCTCAATACATCCCTGGTAGGTGTAACCTTTCAGATATCCCCACAACCAGGACTCACATGGATTTAGGTCAGGGATCTCGAAGGCTGCAAGTGTTGAAATTGTACAGAGATGATGCTCTCATTACTGAAGGTTTCTCGAAACAAATCTTTCACCTGGCAAGCAACATGTGGCGCCGCCAATTCTTACATGAAAAAAGTGGTGTGGACACAGTTTCGTTCTTGCAAAGCTGGCCCTTATAATGTGTGTATGTCACTGTTCACCTTACAGGCCCACAAGGTGTCATTTCCTTTAAAAAATCAGAGAGAACAAAGGATCTTGTGAAAAAATCACACCACTCGGTCGCATAACCTGGGTGCAGTGGATATATATAAAGTGTGCCTCATCCGCCCAAAGAATATACCCCAGCAACGCTATTCTTTCCTTGTGTACTAAAAAATGAGGGGCAAAGTCAAGGTATTGTAACCTATGTTGGAGCTTCATTTAGTGCACATTCTGTTTCTTGTAGAGGTACTGGTGTAAAATGTGCCAGAAAATCTTGTGAACCATTGATCTGGGGAGAGAGTTCCTGTGACACAGCTCAAGCACTGGCTGCAGAAGGCATGTACTGCACAATTGGCTACGGCTATAGCAACAGCAACTTCTACAACAACTGCCATGGAATTGGCTGCATCCTTTTTTCTGCTGCACCACATAGGCACTGTTTCTGTCTGTGATATTTCCACAATGCAAGGCTGTTGTTGTTGTCGTGACAAAACAACTTCATCAGGAGTGCATGGTCTTTCTTGCCAATAGCCATTGTGTTTTGTGTGGAAAACTTCAACATTCTTAACCTCTTTACCCAACAGTCACTACTCAAAATCAATGTGCATCACCAAGCAACAGATAGTCCACTCATATCAAAACAGGAAACATTTCACATTATGCCTACTTATAGTGCCATATTTTCACTTGGTGTCAGAAAATGAAACTATTATTTTTTCCACATACTCTTCGAGTGCACCGATTAAGAACATACCTATGATGTTTCAGCATCCTGTAGTGTATACAGCCTGCACTGCAGCATTCAGAACACCATCAGTTTAATTATAATTGCCCAGTACATTGAGTTAAGCATAGAGCTTTACATTTATAATGCAAGTATTATCCATTGCCATAGATACAGGGAAGACTGTGTACCATAGCTATTTTAAATGTGTAATTATGTATGATATTTTTCGCTGGAGAAGTTTTAGTAATGTATTGCTCCAGAAATGTGCAGCACACTCAGGACAGTCATGCTGTCGTCTATTTAAAACCATGGAACCTTCAACATCCCCTTTGTATGCCAATGAGATAACCATATATTTATACAACAAATAATAATTATTTTCAGTAAATCAGTTTGATAATTTGTATAACACAAGAAATGAAGATAATATGCTTCCTGTTTATCAATTAAAATTATATGGTGGCTCCCAAATAAAAGAGAATGAAAATACTAAACAACATGAAAGTTAAGAACATTTGAAATGTTACCATGAATAAAAAAATAGGCGTGCAGGTAAGCTACTACAAACAGCATAGTGAACGCATTATTGTGGCCAAGATAGATACGAAGCCCATGCCTACTACAGTAGTACAAGTTTATATGCCAACTAGCTCTGCAGATGATGAAGAAATTGATGAAATGTATGATGAGATAAAAGAAATTATTCAGATAGTGAGGGGATACGAAAATTTACTAGTCATGGGTGACTGGAATTCGAGAGTAGGAAAAGGGAGAGAAAGAAACGTAGTAGGTGAATATGGATTGGGGGGGAAGAAATGAAAGAGGAAGCCGCCTGGTAGAATTTTGCACAGAGCATAACTTAACCACAGCTAACACTTGGTTCAAGCATCATGAAAGATGGCTATATACAGGGTGTTTCAAAAATGACCGGTATATTTGAAACGGCAATACAAACTAAACGAGCAGCCATAGAAATACACCGTTTGTTGCAATATGCTTGGGACAACAGTACATTTTCAGGCAGACAAACTTTCGAAATTACAGTAGTTACAATTGTCAACAACAGATGGCGCTGCGGTCTGGGAAACTCTATAGTACGATATTTTCCACATATCCACCATGCGTAGCAATAATATGGCGTAGTCTCTGAATGAAATTACCCGAAACCTTTGACAACGTGTCTGGCGGAATGGCTTCACATGCAGATGAGATGTACTGCTTCAGCTGTTCAATTGTTTCTGGATTCTGGCGGTACACCTGGTCTTTCAAGTGTCCCCACAGAAAGAAGTCACAGGGGTTCATGTCTGGGGAATAGGGAGGCCAATCCACGCCGCCTCCTGTATGTTTCGGATAGCCCAAAGCAATCACACGATCATCGAAATATTCATTCAGGAAATTAAAGACGTCGGCTGTGCGATGTGGCCGGGCACCATCTTGCATAAACCACGAGGTGTTCGCAGTGTCGTCTAAGGCAGTTTGTACCGCCACAAATTCACGAAGAATGTCCAGATAGCGTGATGCAGTAATCGTTTCGGATCTGAAAAATGGGCCAATGATTCCTTTGGAAGAAATGGCGGCCCAGACCAGTACTTTTTGAGGATGCAGGGACAATGGGACTGCAACATGGGGCTTTTCGGTTCCCCATATGCGCCAGTTCTGTTTATTGACGAAGCCGTCCAGGTAAAAATAAGCTTCGTCAGTAAACCAAATGCTGCCCACATGCATATCGCCGTCATCAATCCTGTGCACTATATCGTTAGCGAATGTCTCTCGTGCAGCAATGGTAGTGGCGCTGAGGAGTTGCCGCGTTTGAATTTTGTATGGATAGAGGTGTAAACTCTGGCGCATGAGACGATACGTGGACGTTGGCGTCATTTGGACCGCAGCTGCAACACGGCGAACGGAAACCCGAGGCCGCTGTTGGATCACCTGCTGCACTAGCTGCGCATTGCCCTCTGTGGTTGCCGTACGCGGTCGCCCTACCTTTCCAGCACGTTCATCCGTCACGTTCCCAGTCCGTTGAAATGTGTCAAACAGATCCTTTATTGTATCGCTTTTCGGTCCTTTGGTTACATTAAACCTCCGTTGAAAACTTCGTCTTGTTGCAACAACACTGTGTTCTAGGCGGTGGAATTCCAACACCAAAAAAATCCTCTGTTCTAAGGAATAAACCATGTTGTCCACAGCACACTTGCACGTTGTGAACAGCACACGCTTACAGCAGAAAGACGACGTACAGAATGGCGCACCCACAGACTGCGTTGTCTTCTATATCTTTCACATCACTTGCAGCGCCATATGTTGTTGAAAATTGTAACTACTGTAATTTCAAAAGTTTGTCCGCCTGAAAATGTACTGTTGTCCCAAGCATATTGCAACAAACGGTGTATTTCTATCGCTGCTCGTTTAGTTTTTATTGCCGTTTCAAATATACCGGTCATCTTTGAAACACCCTGTACATGGAAGAAGCCTGGAGATACTAGAAGGTATCAGATAGATTATATAATGGTAAGACAGAGATTTAGGAACCAGGTATTAAATTGTAAGACATTTCCAGGGGCAGATGTGGACTCTGACCACAACTATTGGTTATGAACTGTAGATTAAAACTGAAGAAACTGCAAAAAGGTGGGAATTTAAGGAAATGGGACCGGGAGAAACTGATTAAACCAGAGGTTGAACAAAGTTTCAGGGAGAGCATAAGGGAACAATTTTCACAAATGGGGGGAAAGAAATACAGTAGAAGTAGAATGGGTAGCTCAGAGGGATGAAGTAGTGAAGGCAGCAGAGGATCAAGTAGGTAAAAAGATGAGGGCTAGTAGAAATCCTTGGGTAACAGAAGAAATATTGAATTTAATTGATGAAAGGAGAAAATATAAAAATGCAGTAAATGAAGCAGGCAAAAAGGAATACAAACGTCTCAAAAATGAGATCGACAGGAAGTGCAAAATGGCTAAGCAGGCATTGCTAGAGTACAAATGTAAGGATGTAGAGGCTTATCTCACTAGGGGTAAGATAGATACTGCCTACAAGAAAATTAAAGAGACCGTTGGAGAAAAGAGAGCCACTTGTATGAATATCAAGAGCTCAGATGGAAACCCAGTTCTAAGCAAAGAAGGAAAAGCAGAAAGGTGGAAGGAGTATATAGAGGGTCTATACAAGGGCGACGTACTTGAGGACAATATGCTGGAAATGGAAGAGAATGTAGATGAAGACGAAATGGGAGATAAGATACTGCGTGAAGAGTTTGACAGAGCACTGAAAGACGTGAGTCGAAATGTGGCCCCTGGAGTAGACAACATTCCATTAGAACTACTGACGGCCTTGGGAGAGCCAGTCATGACAAAACTCTACCATCTGGTGAGCAAGATGTATGAGACAGGCGAAATACCCTCAGACTTCAAGAAGAATATAATAATTCCAATCCCAAAGAAAGGAGGTGTTGACAGATGTGAAAATTACCAAACAATCAGTTTAATAAGCCACAGTTGCAAAATACTAACGCGAATTCTTTACAGGCGAATGGAAAAACTAGTAGAAGCCAACCTTGGTGAAGATCAGTTTGGATTCCCTAGAAATATTGGAACACGTGAGGCAATACTGACCTTACGACTTATCTTAGAAGAAAGATTAAGGAAAGGCAAACCTACGTTTCTAGCATTTGTAGACTTAGAGAAAGCTTTTGACAATGTTGACTGGAATACACTCTTTCAAATTCTAAAGCTGGCAGGGGTAAAATACAGTGAGCGAAAGGCTATTTACAATTTGTACAGAAACCAGATGGCAGTTATAAGACTCAAGGGACGTGATAGGGAAGCAGCGGTTGGGAAGGGAGTGAGACAGAGTTGTAGCCTCTCCCCGATGTTATTCAATCTGTATATTGAGCAAGCAGTAAAGGAAAAAAATGAAAAATTTGGAGTTGGTATTAAAATCCATGGAGAAGAAATAAAATCTTTGAGGTTCGCCGACGACATTGTAATTCTGTCAGAGACAGCAAAGGATTTGGAAGAGCAGTTGAACGGAATGGACAGTGTCTTGAAAGGAGGATATAAGATGAACATCAACAAACGCAAAACGAGGATAATGGGATGCAGGCGAATTAAGTTGGGTGATGCTGAGGGAATTAGATAACGAAATGAGACACTTAAAGTAGTAAAGGAGTTTTGCTATTTGGGGAGCAAAATAACTGATGATGGTCGAAGTAGAGAGGATATAAAATGTAGACTGGCAATGGCAAGGAAAGCGTTTCTGAAGAAGAGAAATTTGTTAACGTCGAGTATAGAATTAAGTGTCAGGAAGTCGTTCCTGAAAGTATTTGTATGGAGTGTAGCCATGTATGGAAGTGAAACATGGACGATAAATAGTTTGGACAAGAAGAGAATAGAACTTTTTGAAATATGGTGCTACAGAAGAATGCTGAAGATTAGATGGGTAGATCACATAATTAATGAGGAGGTGGCACAACTTGACAAGAAGAAGGGACCGTTTGGTAGGACATGTTCTGAGGCATCAAGGGATCACAAATTTAGCATTGGAGTGCAGTGTGGAGGGTAAAAATCATAGAGGGAGAGCAAGAGATGAATACACTTAGCAGATTCAGAAGGATGTAGGTTGCAGTAAGTACTGGGAGATGAAGAAGCTTGCACAGGATAGAGTAGCATGGAGAGCTGCATCAAACCAGTCTCAGAACTGAAGACAACAACAACAACAACAACAACAACAACAACAACGACAACAACCACCTAACTGGGAATTCTGTTCTGCACTTGGTGCCTTAGTGAGAAAAGTTTAGTGGAATCCTGGAAAACTGGCTTTATGGGAAATACTCCGATAATGTCCATGACATGGTTTTTAATTAACGTGACTTCTTCCACATTTATTGTCACTCGTGACAATATGATGAGCAGTATCAGCACTCACATAAAATGTTGTTCACAGTTAATCACTTTCAGAAACCTACTAATCAGTATGACAGTGGCTAATTATGTAGAGTGCACTTCCGCTTACAAATCTTACCACTGAATGTCAAAGTTGACTTTAAATTATACAGTTATTGAGCATGACATACTTTCTGATCTCTCATAGAAATGAAAAGATGTGACTGAAGTGGCATTTACTCACAGATAGTCAAAATACACTCCTGGAAATTGAAATAAGAACACCGTGAATTCATTGTCCCAGGAAGGGGAAACTTTATTGACACATTCCGGGGGTCAGATACATCACATGATCACACTGACAGAACCACAGGCACATAGACACAGGCAACAGAGCATGCACAATGTCGGCACTAGTACAGTGTATATCCACCTTTCGCAGCAATGCAGGCTGCTATTCTCCCATGGAGACGATCGTAGAGATGCTGGATGTAGTCCTGTGGAACGGCTTGCCATGCCATTTCCACCTGGCGCCTCAGTTGGACCAGTGTTCGTGCTGGATGTGCAGACCGCGTGAGACGACGCTTCATCCAGTCCCAAACATGCTCAATGGGGGACAGATCCGGAGATCTTGCTGGCCAGGGTAGTTGACTTACACCTTCTAGAGCACGTTGGGTGGCACGGGATACATGCGGACGTGCATTGTCCTGTTGGAACAGCAAGTTCCCTTGCCGGTCTAGGAATGGTAGAACGACGGGTTCGATGACGGTTTGGATGTACCGTGCACTATTCAGTGTCCCCTCGACGATCACCAGTGGTGTACGGCCAGTGTAGGAGATCGCTCCCCACACCATGATGCCGGGTGTTGGCCCTGTGTGCCTCGGTCGTATGCAGTCCTGATTGTGGCGCTCACCTGCACGGTGCCAAACATGCATACGACCATCATTGGCACCAAGGCAGAAGCGACTCTCATCGCTGAAGACGACACGTCTCCATTCGTCCCTCCATTCACGCCTGTCGCGACACCACTGGAGGCGGGCTGCACGATGTTGGGGCGTGAGCGGAAGACGGCCTAACGGTGTGCGAGACCGTAGCCCAGCTTCATGGAGACGGTTGCGAATGGTCCTCGCCGATACCCCAGGAGCAACAGTGTCCCTAATTTGCTGGGAAGTGGCGGTGCGGTCCCCTACGGCACTGCGTAGGATCCTACGGTCTTGGCGTGCATCCGTGCGTCGCTGCGGTCCGGTCCCAGGTCGACGGGCACGTGCACCTTCCGCGGACCACTGGCGACAACATCGATGTACTGTGGAGACCTCACGCCCCACGTGTTGAGCAATTCGGCGGTACGTCCACCCGGCCTCCCGCATGCCCACTGTACGCCCTCGCTCAAAGTCCGTCAACTGCACATACGGTTCACGTCCACGCTGTCGCGGCATGCTACCAGTGTTAAAGACTGCGATGGAGCTCCGTATGCCACGGCAAACTGGCTGACACTGACGGCGGCGGTGCACAAATGCTGCGCAGCTAGCGCCATTCGACGGCCAACACCGCGGTTCCTGGTGTGTCCGCTGTGCCGTGCGTGTGATCATTGCTTGTACAGCCCTCTCGCAGTGTCCGGAGCAAGTATGATGGGTCTGACACACCGGTGTCAATGTGTTCTTTTTTCCATTTCCAGGAGTGTAGTTCGGAAAATGTAATACAAGTTACTAGATGATGTTGACTGATAGTGGATTTTCACTGAGATGTAGCTTATGTACTGATCAGGCACAGACTGCAGATTGTTGGTTGGGTTGTGCTATTTAAAAACTTGCATACAAATACATTTGGATTTTGGGAACTACATATTTGTTTGTACAGCTTGCTAGGTTATAATTTACTAATTTGGATAAGTTATGTATTTCAGCCCCCCCCCCATGAACCATGGATCTTGCCGTTGGTGGGGAGGCTTACGTGCCTCAGCGATACAGATAGCCGTACCGTAGGTACAACCACAACGGAGGGGTATCTGTTGAGAGGCCAGACAAACGTGTGGTTCCTGAAGAGGGGCAGCAGCCTTTTCAGTAGTTGCAAGGGCAACAGTCTGGATGATTGACTGATCTGGCCTTGTAACAATAACCAAAACGGCCTTGCTATGCTGGTACTGCGAACGGCTGAAAGCAAGGGGAAACTACGGCCGTAATTTTTCCCGAGGGCATGCAGCTTTACTGTATGATTAAATGATGATGGTGTCCTCTTGGGTAAAATATTCCGGAGGTAAAATGGTCCCCCATTCGGATCTCCGGGCGGGGACTACTCAAGAGGATGTCATTACCAGGAGAAAGAAAACTGGCGTTCTACGGATCGGAGCGTGGAATGTCAGATCCCTTAATCGGGCAGGTAGGTTAGAAAATTTGAAAAGGGAAATGGATAGGTTAAAGTTAGATATAGTGGGAATTAGTGAAGTTCGGTGGCAGGAGGAACAAGACTTCTGGTCAGGTGACTACAGGGTTATAAACACAAAGTCAAATAGGGGTAATGCAGGAGTAGGCTTAATAATGAATAGGAAAATAGGAACGCGGGTAAGCTACTACAAACAGCATAGTGAACGCATTATTGTGGCCAAGATAGATACGAAGCCCACACCTACTACAGTAGTACAAGTTTATATGCCAACTAGCTCTGCAGATGACGAAGAAATTGAAGAAATGTATGATGAAATAAAAGAAATTATTCAGATAGTGAAGGGAGACGAAAATTTAATAGTCATGGGTGACTGTAATTCGAGTGTAGGAAAAGGGAGAGAAGGAAACGTAGTAGGTGAATATGGATTGGGGCTAAGAAATGAAAGAGGAAGCCGCCTGGTAGAATTTTGGACAGAGCATAACTTAATCATAGCTAACACTTGGTTTAAGAATCATGATAGAAGGTTGTATACATGGAAGAACCCTGGAGTTACTAAAAGGTATCAGATAGATTATATAATGGTAAGACAGAGATTTAGGAACCAGGTTTTAAATTTTAAGACATTTCCAGGGGCAGATGTGGACTCTGACCACAATCTATTGGTTATGACCTGTAGATTAAAACTGAAGAAACTGCAAAAAGGTGGGAATTTAAGGAGATGGGACCTCAATAAACTGACTAAACCAGAGGTTGTACAGAGTTTCAGGGAGAGCATAAGGGAACAATTGACAGGAATGGGGGAAAGAAATACAGTAGACGAAGAATGGATAGCTTTGAGGGATGAAGTAGTGAAGGCAGCAGAGGATCAAGTAGGTAAAAAGACGAGGGCTAGTAGAAATCCTTGGGTAACAGAAGAAATATTGAATTTAATTGATGAAAGGAGAAAATATAAAAATGCAGTAAATGAAGCAGGCAAAAAGGAATACAAACGTCTCAAAAATGAGATCGACAGGAAGTGCAAAATGGCTTAGCAGGGATGGCTAGAGGACAAATGTAAGGATGTAGAGGCTTATCTCACTAGGGGTAAGATAGATACTGCCTACAGGAAAATTAAAGAGACCTTTGGAGATAAGAGAGCCACTTGTATGAACATCAAGAGCTCAGATGGAAACCCAGTTCTAAGCAAAGAAGGGAAAGCAGAAAGGTGGAAGGAGTATATAGAGGGTCTATACAAGGGCGATGTACTTGAGGACAATATTATGGAAATGGAAGAGGATGTAGATGAAGATGAAATGGGAGATACAATACTGCGTGAAGAGTTTGACAGAGCACTGAAAGAGGTGAGTCGAAACGTGGCCCCGGGAGTAGACAACATTCCATTAGAACTACTGACGGCCTTGGGAGAGCCAGTCATGACAAAACTCTACCATCTGGTGAGCAAGATGTATGAGACAGGCGAAATACCCTCAGACTTCAAGAAGAATATAATAATTCCAATCCCAAAGAAAGGAGGTGTTGACAGATGTGAGAATTACCGAACAATCAGTTTAATAAGCCACAGCTGCAAAATACTAACACGAATTCTGTACAGACGAATGGAAAAACTAGTAGAAGCCGACCTCAGGGTAGATCAGTTTGGATTCCGTAGAAATACTGGAACACGTGAGGCAATACTGACCTTACGACTTACCTTAGAAGAAATATTAAGGAAAGGCAAACCTATGTTTCTAGCATTTGTAGACTTAGAGAAAGCTTTTGACAATGTTGACTGGAATACTCTCTTTCAAATTCTAAAGGTGGCAGGGGTAAAATACAGGGAGCGAAAGGCTATTTACAATTTGTACAGAAACCAGATGGCAGTTATAAGAGTCGAGGGACATGAAAGGGAAGCAGTGGTTGGGAAGGGAGTAAGACAGGTTTGTAGCCTCTCCCCGATGTTATTCAATCTGTATATTGAGCAAGCAGTAAATGAAACAAAAGAAAAATTCGGAGTAGGTATTAAAATCCATGGAGAAGAAATAAAAACTTTGAGGTTCGCCAATGACATTGTAATTCTGTCAGAGACAGCAAAGGACTTGGAAGATTAGTTGAACGGAATGGATGGTGTCTTGAAGGGAGGATATAAGATGAACATCAACAAAAGCAAAACAAAGATAATGGAATGTAGTCGAATTAAGTCGGGTGATGTTGAGGGTATTAGATTAGGAAATGAGACACTTATAGTAGTAAAGGAGTTTTGCTATTTGGGGAGCAAAATAACTGATGATGGTCGAAGTAGAGAGGATATAAAATGTAGACTGGCAATGGCAAGGAAAGTGTTTCTGAAGAAGAGAAATTTGTTAACATCGAGTATAGATTTAAATGTCAGGAAGTCATTTCTGAAAGTATTTGTATGGAGTGTAGCCATGTATGGAAGTGAAACATGGATGGTAAATAGTTTGGACAAGAAGAGAATAGAAGCTTTCGAAATGTGGTGCTACAGAAGAATGCTGAAGATTAGATGGGTAGATCACATAACTAATGAGGAGGTACTGAATAGGATTGGGGAGAAGAGGAGTTTGTGGCACAACTTGACCAGAAGAAGGGATTGGTTGGTAGGACATGTTCTGAGGCATCAAGGGATCACAAATTTAGTATTGGAGGGCAACGTGGAGGGTAAAAATCGTAGGGGGAGACCAAGAGATGAATAAACTAAGCAGATTCAGAAGGATGTAGGTTGCAGTAGGTACTGGGAGATGAAGAAGCTTGCACAGGATAGAGTAGCATGGAGAGCTGCATCAAACCAGTCTCAGGACTGAAGACCACAACAACAACAACAACAACAAACAACATGTATTTCAGCAAAGCCTTGTTGAACAAAATATATAGTTGGATAATAAAATGCAAAATGTTACAGAACAATTGCGGATCTGTGCTGGAAATTAGCAATAATATTTGAAATTGAGATAAATCATGCAAATTCTTAATTAGTGACTTCTTTGATTAAAGATGGATGTCATTTGGTCCATAAAAAGTATGGCAATAAAAGTATATTGTCAAATTTGGCTATTAAATGGGTATAATGGACCAAAAGGAAACAGTAGTTTTTGCTGTATCTGGGCTTGAGTGCTGATTATTTTTTTAAGTTAAATTGAAGATGTATACAGTAAAATGGACTAACCCACAGTATTTAGAAATGGAGAGAAAGAGGGTTTTGTAAATAATGCTGGAAAATACATATCAAATTATTTTATTCTCTCTCTCTCTCTCTCTCTCTCTCTCTCTCTCTCTCTCTCTCTCTCTCTCTGTAACCTAACCTAACGGGAACCCATACAGAATGGACCAGTTAATGTTTCTGATCTGCCATGTTCTTTATATTGCAATATAACGTGAAAAAAATAATTGAAAGAAAGATTTGTTTTGTGCATTATCAAATATACACAATCACAAATTACCATTAACTGTAGTTAAAAAAAATTTTCCTATCGTTGTTAAAATTATATACCAGGCTTAATGTATTCTAAATGTATTTACTCTGAAAACGCACACGCGCACACACACACATACACACACACACACACACACACACACACACACACACACACACATTAGTGACAATAATTGGTGATGTCAATGTGTCATTGATGTTCTCAGATAATGTTTCTGGGTTAAGGTTCCTATAATGTGCATGTTGAACTGGCGGAATGTAATTTAGTAATTGCTGTAAATTCTATAGCTTGACAGGTTTAATAAGTCTTGGACCATCATATTTGAGAGGCAATTTCGCATTAGTAATGAAAGGTGAAACACAAGCAATTCTCTGTGTTATATTACATCCTCTGTGATATTTACTGTTTAGACCAGTGTCAGTTTTCATAGTTCTTATACCCAGCAACAGATGCCAGCCAGCACTTATCTCCAAATCTTTACATTTGAGGGTTAACCTGTTTTTCTGTGTATGTCTTCAAATAATTTCAGTAAAATTAAAACGTGTTACTGCAAAGTCTGGGTTCTTCTATTTTTAATGGTTTGTGTCAATAGTGCCATAGTTATTGATCAACCTACTTGAAATTTGTCATTACTTTTAATTAATGTGGTTTCTAGAACAACTGAATTCTCAGGACAAAAATATTAATTTCAATATACTCTTCCATCTCATTAGCGATAATTTTATATAAATGCATTGTATTATTAATTTTTGATATGTTTCTTGCATTACTAATTTTTTACGTGTTTGTTGTAGTGTAATCTGATGAGTGACAAGTGAAAGTTATGATCTCAATAAATCACTAGCCAGTATATTTTAGGTCAAATGCTGTAATAAGAGTTCCCATAAAAGCTAATATTTAATTCCAGTCGCTTTACGTAAAAAGTTGGTATCATCAATAATATCCACCTTTATGAGAGTTTTTGTCAGCTTTGAATGCTACTTTGCGGTCTTTGATGATCAGTATATTACAGCAGATGATTTTCATGAGACTTCCTGTCATTGTCGTTGTTGGGAATTTACTTCTCTATTGGTGGCACGTAGTTGAAGAGTTTGTCAAAGCATTCCAACAGGTTCTAATTATTCTGTGGTATTGTTTGCTAACTAAATCTCCATATTGTCAGTCTCTCTTTTTCTTAGCATTTATCCTTTTGTATGGTGCCTGCTGTTTTCATGGTATGGATAATTATTTCATTTCCATATGCGCATTAATTAGATACTATGTTTAAGTCCAAACATCATGTTTGTAGAAAAGTTGTCTTAAAATACCTTTGTTATGTTTTTTTCAGGGAGTGTATTGTTAGCTGGGTTTAATATTCCAGATTTGTTTTATCTTAATAAATTAAATTTGTTATATATTTTGGCAGTTGTGTTTAGTTTATATCTCAATTTCAGCATGAAATGATACATGCCTACCTCTTTGTGACAAACAATGATCGGGACAGAGATGGGCATGGACCTGAATTCCACAAGCACATGTATCG
Organism: Schistocerca nitens; assembly: GCF_023898315.1. NCBI lineage: Eukaryota > Metazoa > Arthropoda > Insecta > Orthoptera > Acrididae > Schistocerca > Schistocerca nitens. Next base: position 191,825,677 of record NC_064620.1, on the reverse strand, counting down.
CATTAACAAAGAAGCAGGCACCAAAATATCTGTGTACCATAACTTTCATGATGAAGTGAAGCTTTATCAGCAACACTGGTGGCGGTGCAATGGCCCATGCCAGAAGTGGCCACCTTATTTTGGTATGGTAAAACGAGCAATGAATCGACCTCCTGGGCCCACTGACTTTTGGTGGGCAAATCATCAGGCTAAATGTGGTGGTACCTACATCAAAGTCCGTGAGCCAGAAGGTTTCTCCAAAAAGAAAACAGGTCCTGCACCAGTAAAAGGTGAGTGACCTGCCATTAACAGCTGTTAGCTGAGAATTGACAGTGAATTAATGCTGAAGGTTGAAACTGTGGTGCTTCAGCAACAGTTGGGATTACATAGTATTCATGTATCATCCATTTGGATTTTTTAGGATTTTATTTTACTAATTTATAATGCTTCACTCCTCTATTTATGGTTAAGTTTTTGTTCAGTCAAGTGATATAGTTTATAAATTTGCTACAAACCACATAAATAACATTTTTTAAATGTAAGCAAACTACATATTTCTCAGTCTATTCCCCATGCAATGCAATGCACCTTTTTGAGCAAATTTCCTTCTTTAAAATTATTCATAAAAGATATTTACAGTCTGTGCATTTGATATAAATTAATTTTCATTCAGCAGTTTTTGGGCACCAAATGTGGGGAATAAGCTTCGTGTGTAACAATTTTGAAACCTTCAGCTATCACAGTCACCTTCACATGAGTGGGTTCATTGTTCTGATGCAAGAATTGACTTCATTTGCTTCTATTTCAATGCACTAAGTGAACATCCCAGTTACCTTAAGCAACAAGAGCCCTCAGCATTCTTACCTTTTCCAAATAACAAAACATGGTGACAGCTGACAAATCCCAAAAATCTGTCATCATTGATGTAATACAATTTATTGTCTTGTTTCACTTACATGAACCTTCTGTTTTGATCACTGACTTTCTATTTGTGTAAGATTGACTGTCAAAAATAATGCCCAGTGATCATAAGCCCAAGTCGTAATTATTTTGGAGTGAAGGAAACATCACTGAAAGTGGAAGCATTAGGTCTTCAGCAGGGTGACATAAAAGAATTACATGTCACTAGTTTTCAGACGAATCCTTTCTCGAGCTTGAGTTCAGATACCTATGTGCACGCACACAGCTCCATTGTGCTATCTGAATACACTGCAGTCTTAGCAGGTAGATTGAGGTGAGGGGTTGTTTCAAGTTTGTTAGTTGAGGGGGAAAAAAGAGGTGGTGTGTGGGAAGGATTTTTGAGGGAAGGTTGCTGGTGGCTTGGAGAGAAGCAGAAAGTGTACAAGATAGGAATGCGGGAGGGAGACGCTGCAGGTGCACGAGATATGTATGTGACACCTGGGTAGACACCACAGCCAGTGGGCCCTCTGAAACAGCCCCCAATGTGTGGGTTCGCAGCTGGTCGAAATGACAGGGCTTCCTCTTGTGAGGAATGCAAATGAAGCATAGGGGTGGCCCTGGTGACACTTGATGATGGCAGAAATCCAATTCATCGTGAACCCAGACAGGTGCACGTGGCCAGAACTGTCACAGAGCCAGCAAGGCTGACAAATGCATCAACAGGTGCAGCAGGTGAAGGTGGATTGGTAGTTAGCATCATTGTAACAGCTCTGTTGGGCTCTTGTCTCCCATCAGAGTGGAATGGTGTGAACTCACAAAATGGTCTAAAGCAGCTCTAGGGGGCCTCCAGATACATACTTCTGCATCTGAGTCTTAAACGTCCTAACCATGCTTTAAGCCTCGCCATTAGGTTGAGGATGAAATGACGGAGCTGAGAGAAGGTGAACGCCAGTTGCCTGACAGAAAAATGAAAATTCTCGAGAAACAAACAAGGGACTGTTATCAGTAACAATGGTTTATGAAAGTCCCTGAATAGCAAAAATCTTAGATAGGGCCAAAATAGTGGTCGCCATTGATGTGGACACACAACATGCCACGAAGGGCAACTTGAAATATGCATAAACTACCATGAGCCAATACTGATCATGGAATGACCCAGAAACATTGACATGTAGATGATCCCATGGGCACTTCAGCATCAGCCAGGACAGGAAAAATGCCCACAGGGTCGCCTGTTGCTCCACACAGTGAGTGCAAGTGGCAGTAAGCAACATAATGTTCCTCTTTATGCTGACAGGTCAAAGCTTCGGTGTGAAAGGTACCCCAGTGACCGACATACAGAAGCTGCAGTGCATTATGGCGTAAGGAAGTGGGAATCGCAACCCAGAGACAGAGTCCTCCATAGGTGATGAAAGGACCCAGTCAAACACAGAAAGGCAGTGCTGGAGGAAGAAATAACTACACAAGGGATCAAAGGTGCAGCCTGGGGGTTTTTCTGGCCACATGGGGTGCACCCCCCCCCCCCCACCCCTGCAGGTCCGGGGGTTAGAATAGGCCCGAGGTATTCCTGCCTGTCGTAAGAGGCGACTAAAAGGAGTCCCTCCCCCTCAAGGGGGTAGTTAGCGCCTGCATCCGGAGACGGACGGTTCCATGACCTATATTTGCGGTCATTTTGGTTGTTCACTTCTTCTGGTTTCTTCCTTCCTTTGGTTGGTTCCTTTCTTTGTTCTTCTCCATCTCACTGTCTTACTTACTCTTTCCCTTGCCTCCTCCTCCTTGCCTCCTTCTCCTTGCCTCCTCCTCCTTGCCTCCTCCTCCTTGCCTCCTCCTCCTTGCCTCCTTCTCCTTGCCTCCTTCTCCTTGCCTCCTTCTCCTTGCCTTCTCTGGTCTCCGCTTCGGCGTTTGAGACAGTCTGTCCTTTCTCTCCCTCTCTCCCTTCTTTTTCCTCTTCTTCCTTCCTCCCTGTGCGTGCCTGAAGGCCGACCCACTCATTCGCACGCATAGCCAGTGAGGGGGTAACGCGTAATTCTCTGCCCTGGGTAGACAAGTAAGGCAAGCACGTACCCCCTGGTAAAGGCCGGGCCCAGGAAGGGGTGATTGCCTGAGGTGACACCTTCCGACCATGCCGATTGGTCCCTCCGTCTGTTTCTCGGGAGGTGTGACCTGAGGTGTAAACATTCACCTAAGGCGGGAGTGCCCTCTGAGAGGGTCCCCACAAGGAAGGAGCGCGCCATCGGAGACGCTGGCAATCATGGGGGATTCCTCCGCAATGGATTTCTCTTCTTCTTCTCTCTCGACTTCTGCCCAAAAACGAAAACTTGACCAGCCACCAGTGACAAACGTACTACCGCCTGCCCCACAGTTCCTCGTAGTTTCTCGATCTGAGGACAGAAAGGATTTTTCCTCTGTCAACCCTTCCATTATCCAGAAGGGTGTAGATGCCATAGCCGGATCTGTCAAGTCTTGTACCAGGTTGCGTAACGGTACCTTGTTACTAGAAACTGAGAGCGCCTTTCAGGCACAAAAACTGCTTCGGGCCACACTCCTGTACACGTTCCCTGTCCGGGTGGAGGGTCACCGCACTTTGAATTCGTCTCATTGTGTGGTATATACTAGATCACTCGACGGATTGACTGACGAGGAGATTCAGTCTTTCCTCGCTGAGCAGGGCGTGACGGCTGTCCATAGGGTCATGAAAAAGGTCAACAATGACCTTGTACCGACCCGGACACTTTTCTTGACCTTTGATAGTGTTCAGCTGCCGTCGCGCATCAAAGCGGGCTCCGAGGTTATTTCTGTTCGACCCTATGTCCCGACACCTACGCGCTGCTACGAGTGTCAGCGTTTTAATCACACTGGCCAGTCTTGCTCCAATGCGGCTAAATGTGTCACTTGTGGCAGGGATGCCCATGAGGGTGACTGTCCACCTCCGTCTCCTCGTAGTGTGAACTGTCAGGGTGACCATGCAGCGTCCTCCCGCGACTGTCCCATCTACAAGGAAGAACGCTGCATACAGGAAATTCGGGTCAAAGAGAAAGTGTCCACCTCGGCTGCTCGCAAGCTATTTGCTAGTAGGAAGCCCACGCTGTTCCCAGCGGGGAAATACAGTACTGTCCTCGCCTCTCCTCGGACTGCCAGGGAGGTGGCGACGCAGACATGCGATCTGACCTTCAGCACTACGGTCGTCCGTTCAGCCAGTGCTAAGATTGCCCAGTCGACGTCTCCTCTTCCTCCCATCACCCCTCAGACACAAGCACCTTCATCAGCTTCTGCCAAGGCGAAGACCCAGAAGTCAGATGCACGGGCCTTCAAGAAGGAACCGTCCCGTGCAGACTTCCTACATACCTCAAACTCCCAGTCATCGACCAGTACTTCCACTAAAAGACCTTCCAAGAAGGCTCATAGGAAGCACAGTTCTCCGCCACGGCACATTTCTTCTTGTGCGCCACCCAGCGGTTGCCGCCCCAGGCCGTCATCCGTTTCGCCTGGCCGCACCGCTGGTAGCCGAACATCTGGCCGTTCACCGGCGGAGGAAGCTCTCCCTCCCGGCCATCTTAACAAGATGGCCGATGAACCTATAGAACCAATGGACGATGACTGTCCGCCTACTGATAGCGGCGGCAGTGCTCGCTCGAAGCCAGGCCCTCAGCGGCCTTCGAGGTGACCCCTTCTTGCATCTTCTTTTTCTTTTTCTTCACACGATGGCACTTATTCACTGGAATATTCGCAGCATTCGCTCCAACCGAGAGGACTTAAAGTTGCTGCTCCACTTGCACCGTCCGCTCGTCGTAGCCCTCCAGGAAACGAAGCTACGCCCATGCGATCAAATTGCCTTGGCACACTACACCTCTGTGCGTTTTGATCTACCCTCTGTGGCAGGTATTCCGGCTCATGGAGGGGTTATGTTGCTGGTCCGGGATGATATTTACTACGATCCCATTACAGTGCACACCGGCCTGCAGGCAGTTGCCATCCGAATTACTCTCCCCACTTTTACATTTTCCATTTGTACCGTTTACACTTCATCATCGTCTGCCGTTACCAGGGCAGACATGATGCAACTTATTGCTCAGCTACCTGCACCATTTTTGTTAACTGGAGACTTCAATGCCCACCATCCCCTTTGGGGCTCTCCAGCATCCTGCCCGAGGGGCTCCCTGTTAGCAGACCTTTTCAACCAGCTCAATCTTTTCTGCCTCAAAACTGGTGCCCCTACTTTTCTTTCGGACACATCTCACACCTATTCCCATTCAGACCTCTCTATATGTACTACCCAACTTGCACGCCGGTTTGAGTGGTATGCACTTTCTGATACATATTCGAGCGACCACTTCCCGTGTGTTATCCATCTCCTGCATCATACCCCCTCTCCGTGCTCAACTAGTTGGAACATCTCCAAAGCGGACTGGGGGCTCTTCTCTTCCAGGGCGACCTTTCAGGATCAAACCTTCACAAGCTGCGATAGTCAGGTCGCACACCTCACGGAAGTCATTCTCACTGCTGCTGAATATTCCATCCCTCACACTACTTCTTCTCCACGTCGCGTACTGGTCCTCTGGTGGACCGCAGCATGTAGAGACGCTTTATGTGCTCGTCGACGTGCTTTACGCACCTTTAAATGCCACCCTACAGTGGCGAATTGTATCAATTATAAACAATTATGTATGCAGTGTCGTCATATTATTAAAGACAGCAAGAAAGCCAGCTGGGCTGCTTTCACAAGCACCTTCAACAGTTTTACTCCTCCTTCTGTTGTCTGGGGTACCCTGCGCCAGTTATCTGGCACTAAGGTCCACTCACCAGTTTCTGGCTTGACGGTCGCGAATGACGTCCTTGTGGCCCCTGAGGATGTCACCAATGCCTTCGGCCGTTTTTTCGCAGAGGTTTCGAGCTCCGCTCATTACCACCGTGCCTTCCTGCCCCGAAAACAGGCAGAGGAGGCTAGGCCACTCCTCGAATCGTGAAAGTTATAATGCCCCATCACCATGCGGGAACTCGAAAATGCACTTGCCCGGTCATGGTCCTCATCTCCAGGGCCTGATTCTATTCATATTTAGATGCTGAAGAACCTTTGTCCTGCGGGTAAAGATTTCCTTCTTCGTACTTATAATTGCGTCTGGATTGAGAGAGGTGTTCCCGCATGCTGGCGCGAGTCTGTTGTTGTACCGATTCCTAAGCCGGGGAAGGACAAGCACTTGCCTTCCAGTTATCGACCCATCTCGCTTACCAGCTGTGTCTGTAAGGTGATGGAGAGAATGGTTAACTCTCGTTTGGTTTGGCTGCTCGAATCTCGACGCCTACTTACCAATGTACAATGTGGATTTCGTAGGCGCCGCTCTGCTGTTGACCATCTGGTTACCTTGTCGACCTTCATTATGAATAACTTCTTGCGGAAGCGCCCGACCGCAGCTGTGTTCTTCGATTTGGAGAAGGCTAACGACACCTGGTGGAGGGAGGGCATTCTCCGCACCATGCATACATGGGGCCTTCGCGGTCGCCTCCCTCTTTTTATTCGTTCCTTTTTAATGGATCGACAGTTCAGGGTACGTGTGGGTTCTGTCCTGTCAGACACCTTTCGCCAGGAGAATGGGGTGCCACAGGGCTCAGTTTTGAGCATCGCTCTCTTCGCCATAGCGATCAATCCAATAATGGATTGCCTCCCAGCTCATGTATCGGGCTGCCTTTTCGTGGACAATTTTACCATCTATTGCAGCGCGCAGCGTACATGTTTCCTGGAGCGCTGTCTTCAGCGTTCTCTTGACCGTCTTTACTCCTGGAGTGTCGCCAATGGCTTCCGTTTTTCTGCCGAGAAGACGGTCTGTATTAACTTCTGGCACTACAAAGAGTTTCTCCCACCGTCCTACGACTCGGTCCCGTTGCTCTCCCATTCGTGGAGACAACAAAATTTTTAGGTCTTACATTTGACAGGAAACTTAGCTGGTCTCCACATGTGTCATATTTGGCTGCCCGTTGTACCAAGTCTCTAAATGTCCTCCGTGTTCTCAATGGTATGTCGTGGGGAGCGGATCGAACCGTCCTACTTCGCCTATATCGGTCGATCGTCCGCTCCAAGCTGGCTTATGGGAGCTTCGTATACTCCTCTGCACGGCCGTCCATCTTACACCGGCTCAACTCCGTACAACATCGGGGTTTACGTCTTGCAATCGGAGCATTTTATACTGGTCCCGTCGAGAGTCTTCATGCTGAAGCCGGTGAATTGCCACTCACCTACCGGCACGATATACTGCTTTGTTGGTATGCCTGTTGGCTACTGTCAATGCCCGACCACCCGTCTTATCGTTCCTTTTTTGACGACTCTCTCGACCGTCAATACGGGTTGTATGTCTCTGCCCTGCTACCCCCTGGAGTTCGCTTTCATCGCCCCCTTCAACACCTTGATTTTTCACTCCCTGCAACCTTTAGAGTGGGCGAGAGCCACACGCCACCTTGGCACCAGGCTCAGGTTCACGTTCACCTTGATCTCAGCTTGCTCCCAAAGGAGGTTACCCCCGGTTCATTATACCACTCCCCTTTTGTCGAACTTCGTTCGAAGTTCATTAATATTACCTTCATTTATACAGATGGCTCTAAGACCAATGAAGGGGTCGGGTGTTCTTTTATTGTCAGGACACAAAGTTTCAAATACCGGCTCGATGGCCATTGTTCGGTCTTCACAGCTGAGCTCTTTGCCCTCTACCAGGCTGTTCTTTACATCTGCCGCCAGCGACATTCTGCTTATGTCATCTGCTCCGATTCCCTGAGCGCCATCCAGAGCCTCAGTGATCCGTATCCGGTTCACCCTTTCGTGCACCGGATCCAACGCTCTCTTCAGCAGCTGGTGGACGACGGTTCTCCGGTTAGCTTTATGTGGGTTCCTGGCCATGTCGGTATCCCTGGGAATGAAGCTGCAGATGCCACGGCCAAGGCTCTGGTCCTCCAGCCTCGGACAGCTTCTTGTTGTGTCCCTTCATCAGATTGTAGCAGGGTCATTTGTCGGCGCAATTTATCGCTGTGGTATGCCGATTGGGCTGCACTTATGGACAACAAGCTTCGGGCCTTGAAACCTCTTCCCGCGGCTTGGACGTCCTCCTCATGCCCTTCTCGGTGGGAGGAGGTCGTTTTGGCCCGGTTACAAATTGGACACTGTCGGTTCAGCCATCGCCATTTGATGACGGCTGCGCCGGCGCCGGCGCCGTTTTGCCCATGTGAGCAATTGCTGACGGTCCGCCACATTTTAACGTCCTGTCCGGATTTTAATACACTGCGTCTTGATCTTGGCCTGACATGTACTCTGGATGCCATTTTAGCGGATCACCCAGGAGCAGCTGCTCGTGTTCTTTGTTTTATCAACTTGACAAACCTGTCTAAGGACATTTGATTATGCTGTTTTTAAATCCTCTGCCTGTCTATGTCTTTTATAGTATTGTCCCTTTTAGTTGCTGTTTTAACCTTGTGCCTCGCGGTGCATTCCTAACTTGGTCTGGGCGCTAATGACCATTGTAGTTGTGCGCCCTAAAAAAAAAAACATGGGGTGCACAAAAGAAAGAACCTGACTAAGTACAGGATCTGCGACATTTGCCGATGCTATCATGGTGCTAGCAATGGGAAAACGATTGATCACGTTCTGGTTCTCAGGATATAAGTGAAACAAAGCAACTCATCCTGATCGAAAATGGATAAGGCATTGGCATCGGCCAACATGGGCATGTTGTGCCGTCGGCTGCTAATGGATCTGATAATAATGGGACAGGAAGAGAGCCCACTGCTAAAAAGTGTGAGGATGCCACATTTATTTATACTGATGGCTCAGAAGCATCGTTTGGAGTTGGGAGTGCCTATATTGGCGACACCCCTAATCGATTTCGGCTTCCCGACCAGTGTTCGGTTTTTACTGCGGAGCTTTACGCTGTTCCCCAGGCTGTCCAATACATCCGTTGCCATCAGTGGATGCAGTATGTTATCTGTTCAGATTTGCTCAGGTCTCTCCTCAGTCTCCAAGCTCTCTACCCTGTCCACCCTCTGGTCCACCAGATTCAGGACTGCCTCCACTTGCTCCACTTGGGGGCATCTCTGTGGCGTTCCTCTGGATCCCAGGACATGTTGGTATCTGTTGAAATGAGGTGGCAGATATACCAGCCAAGGCTGCAATCTCTCTTCTTCAGCCTGCTATTCGCATGATTCCCTTCGCCAATCTGCGGAGTGTTTCATGTCGTCGTGTTGCTCTTTTATGGCACGCACATTGGTCGACACTTCCCAGTAATAAATTGCGGGACGTGAAAGCTCTTCCCTGTGCTTGGACCTCTTCCTCTCGAACTCATCGTCAGGAGGAGGTAATTTCAACTAGACTCCGGATAGGTCGCTGTCTTTTTAGCCATCGACATCTTTTAAGTGGCAATCCTCCCCCACTCTGTCCCCACTGCTCTCAGCTGTGGACGGTGAGACACCTTTTACTTGAGTGCCCCTATTTTACTCCGTTACGTGCCCGTCTACAGCTGTCGCCTGATATATCTTCCATTTTAGCAGATGACACACGCTCAGCCAATCGCGTTCTCGAGTTCATTAGTGCCAGTGAGATGACGTCAGTCATTTGATGTTCTTTTTGGGGCCAAACAACCCCCTTTCTATAGTGGTTTTCTAAGCTTTCCTTCTGTTTTTAGTTTCCCCAATTTTTTGAGTTTCGTTGCAATTGCTGCTGGTTCCAGTTTCATTTTTTTTTTACCTTTTCCTAAGTCACAGACCAGGCGCTAATGACCGTAGCAGTTTTGCGCCCTAAAACCATAACAAAAGAAACAAAGCAAACAGAAAGTAAGTGAAATCATTCTTGTTGTTATCATTTAAAATTCCAATGTGCAGAGTTTCTGGTTCGCATAAGCTATTCTTATTCTGGCGCTCGTTCCACGTGCTGGTCGCCCTGTTATAAAAAAAATCTGAATATTTATAGAGATCATTTGTATTCAGTAATAACAATAACACTGTGAACTGCACAATATTAGCCCTTATGTAGTTGCTGCTGTGTCATGGTGTGAATTAATTCATGTATCTGTTTCCAAGTGACAAGTGAAGCAGTTTCTAGTCTACTGCAATGATGTATGGGATAAAGCATAACATATGCATCTAATAGTTGAACTATGTGAGGAACCTGTAACCTACAACGCATTAATACTACTAATGGAGAGTAAATAACTATTGATAACTTATATAATCAGTATTAGTGTCTTACAGAATTGTGACAACAGTAGTGCTCTTTCAAAAATAATTTAGTTTCATGACTGAAACATAATCAAATCATTTAGTTTTTACCTGTCAGAAAATTTCAATTTACCCCTCAGGGTGTAATTACCCCAGGGTGGGAACCACTAACTCAGTGGCTTAGCATACTAAATATTCTGCTGCGTGGATGGATTAGCATTGCTCATTCTCAGACTGATTACACGTTCTGTCTAAATGAAAAGAAATCGTTGCACACACATCAAAAACAGTTTGCATCACCCCTGTTCCCAGAACTCCTGAAAATAGATATTAACTGTGGATATTGTATCACAGACACAGTCCCTTTGACTATTCAGATATGTCACTAAACCTGCTCAGAGATGTAAACAACCGTGCATGAGCAGCACGTATTAGATGGAGGGGTTCCGACAGCCGATCAGTTCTAGTCATTCCACCAGGAAGGAGGTACATGGCTCATGTTGTCTGTAGTTCAACCATGCCTAGACAGTCAGTACCGCGATTCGATCGTGTTCGCATAGTTTCTATGTGCCAGGAAGGGTTCTCGACAAGGGAAGTGTCCAGACATCTCGGAGTGAACCAAAGCGATGTTGCTCGGACATCAAGCAGATACGGAGAGACAGGAACTGTTGATGACATGCCTCGCTCAGGTTGCCCAAGGGCTACTACTGCAGTGGATGACCTCTACCTACGGATTATGGCTCGGAGGAACCCTGACAGTAACGCCATCATGTTGAATAATGCTTTTCGTACAGGCGGAGGACGTCGTGTTAAGACTCAAACTGTGGCAGTGGGCTGCATGATGTGCAACTTCACTCCCGACATCCATGGCAAGGGCCATCTTTGCAACCACAACAACGTGCAGTGTGGTACAGATAGGTCCACAACATGCCGAATGGACCACTAAGGTTTGGCATCATGTTCTCTTCACCGACGAGTGTCGCATACAACTTCAACCAGACAATTGTCGGAAATGTGTTTCGCGCAACCCGGTCAGACTGAATGCCTAAGACACACTGCCCAGCAAGTGCAGAAAGGTGTAGGTTCCCTGCTGTGTTCGGATGGCATTATGTGGGGCCGACATATGCTGCTGCTGGTGGTCATAGAAGGCACCATAACAGCTGTACGATACATGAATGCCATCCTCCGACTGATAGTGCAACCATATCGGCACCGTATTGGCGAGGCATTCGTCTTTGTGGATGACAATTCGCACCCCCATCATGCACATCATCTGAATGACTTCCTTCAGGATAATGACATCTCTCGACTAGAGTGGCCAGCATGTTCTTCAGACATGAACCCTATCGAACATGCCTGGGCTAGATTGAAAAGGGCTGTTTATGGACGACGTGACCACCAACCACTCTGAGGGATCTACGCCAATCCGCCGTTGAGTGGGACAATCTGGACCAACAGTACCTTGATGAACTTCTGGATGGTATGCCACAACGAATACAGGCATGTATCAGTGCAAGAGGACGTGCTATGGGTATTAAAGGTACCGGTGTGCGCAGCAATTTGGACCACCAACTCTGTAGGTCTGAAGGTGGTACAACATCCAATGTGTGGTTTTCATGAGCAATAAAAAGGGTGAAAATGATGTTTATGTTGATCTCTATTCCAATTATCTGTACATGTTCTGGAACTCTCAGATCTGAGTTGATGCAAAACGTTTTTTGATGTGTGTACTACATTCATACATGTATGAAATAATTGTTAGCTCACTAGTAGAAGTAAACAAATTTGACAAAAGGCTGGAAATTGTACTGCGGACAACTTGAATAATTGCAGGATAAAATTACAAAGCCAGTAATGTGACGACCACTTTACCATGATTCTTGGCAAGCAAAATATATGAAGCTTCAGCACGTATTGCTTTGTCTCTGAAATACCCCACTTAACCTTCAGGACAGGACAGATAGAATATATTGCAGAAAGGGGCCAAAATAAGGGACTGTCAGTTACACTCAAACATACAACTTTATTATTTGATCAAACATTACAAGCGCTCAAAAAAAAATTTTTTAAACACACAGTTTTAATCTTTGGGACTTAACTACTGGCTGAAAACCACTTTAATTTAAAAACGGCTGAAGGCCAATAACGTAAATGGAAGCATAATCAGAAATATAAAAGGCAAGCCTTATCTTAAAACAGTTCTTTAGTTAGGCTAAAGTAAACAAGTTAAATTGAAATCAGCTGAAGGCCGAAGACTTAAAAATTGATTTTTTTTTAATGCCAAAGGGCTTATGTGAAACAGTACTTTAAACTAGGCTGAAGGCCTTTAGAGTAAAACAACTCTAATTTAAAACACAAAACCGGCTAGAAGCCATACAAGTACGAACAACAAGAACAAATAAAAAAAGGCAGTCCACACAAGGGCACGCAGATGTTAGAGGGTCGGCCTGTAATTCAAACACTAATGCTCGCTTAGGTGAGACTGGCAGTCAGGCCAACCATTCACGATCCGACGGCAACCCAACCATCCGACAGTCAGCTGACCCACCAACAAGATAACTTCCACTTCACCCTACCAGGGCACAACAGGGAGTTCAATGGAACAACATGGAAGATATTGGTGCCCACAACCAATCATACATGGAGCTGTCGAACTACACACCATGCTGGACAGCAACAACACAATGAGGAAACTACACCGCCTGAAATTTATGTCAACGCCCAGGGCAGGTAACCAGAACATTAAGGCCACAAGGCAGAAGATTCACTGGTGCACTTCATTTAAAATAACCAAATACAGTGAAGCTTCACCGGAGGGTGGCTAGAATTTTCCAACTCGAAAACCATGTTGTTGCTTGTGGGAATATCCCAACAGCCGACAACGAACTCCAAACAACACAATGTGAACAGTCTTGACTTGCTGGTAGGTTCACTCAAAACTCAAATTTTGTGTGCAGGGAGGGTTGGAGAGCCACGGACCTCGTAGCAATGGGAACAGCGCCACACTCTCCAACACCAAGTAGAGACCGCCAGCGGGCCCTGGCCAAATTACGCCCCGTTGAGAATTCCTCACTGCTCCATGCCAACTGACTGACTCGTCATAGCCAGTACACCGACAACATTTAAAATTACTTGTCAGTGAAAATCACACGAACTACATACAGTTTCATGAACATTTGCCCGAAGAGCTAGACAATCTAACGGCAGTGACTGTACAATAACCAGGACAAATCACGAGTCGGCACACACAGTAAGCCCATAAGCGATCGCCAGCCAAATACACGTCGTCAGGCAAGATGACTGACCGACGACCAACCAAAGTTGTCCCAACTCCTATCCTGTGTGTCGGCAACTGTAGGGCGAGTCATATTGGTCCAGACCTCACTGCTGCCGCGCCCCGACTGAACTTGTGCTGCGTGCCAACTCAAACACTCCCAGGTCCAAACTAACTCTCAATACACGACGACCGGGAAGTAATAGCAGTCCAGCATAGATAATACGGCAGGGCATATATTCCAGAGTGAGATTTTCACTCTGCAGCGGAGTGTGCGCTGATATGAAACTTCCTGGCAGATTAAAACTGTGTGCCCGACCGAGACTCAAACTTGGGACCTTTGCCCGCGAAAGGCAAAGTTCCCGAGTTCGAGTCTCGGTCGGGCACACAGTTTTAATCTGCCAGAAAGTTTCAGGGCCTATATTGATAAGTACTGCTGCTGCTGCTCACGGACAGGCAAGGCAGCAGCTGATTGACACCAGTAATTGAAAATTAACATAATAAGGTGGCAGTATGGTAAAAACAAGATCTAAAGTAAGAAATGGCATGAACATGAGCCACGCACGGCTCAGTCACGATTAACACAGGTGTGACTCCAGCATTAGAATTGCTTTGTCCAATGGGTATGTGTTAAAGATTCCAATGCCACACTTAGTGACTTTCTACGCCTAAAATTATGGCTCATAACAAGCAGTTTTATAAGTACTTTCAATTCGTTGGGTGCATTTGAACAGCAAAATTTGGTACCAAGTTATTGAGGCAGGAAAACTGTGAAATAGGGCACAAATGATTTGACTCTGAAACGGTGCAGGCAATATGACCAATCAGCAGCAACCAAGACCCAAGAATAATACAGTTGGTTCACATGACGTGAGAACTGCGCTCCTAGCAGATGAAACTGGACACTGTGACATAAAAAGTTATGTTCAGTGGGGAGGCCAAAACTCTTTTGCATTCATTTATGGATAGTATGAAATCTAATTTATTTATTTGGCAGCACTGTACAGAGGGTTTTTGTAATAACTGCACTACGTGATTGTCAGCTTGAGTGCAGATTTGAGAAGTTGTACCGTACTACAGAAAATTGATGGAATGATCAGACTTTATGGTCTTGCAGAAAGAGCCTTAATAGTAAATGTGTACCCAAATTTAACTTTCCTCCTTCAGATTGCATATACATATGGTAGCTAACGAAAATTACACTTTTATTTTATTATTATTAGTGAAAGAACATGTCATGAGTGGTTTCAACGCTTCAAGAACGGTGATTTTAGCATCGTAGACCGGCATAGTGGTGGAAGAAAGAATGCTTTCAAAGATGAAGAATTGGAGACATTGCTGCGTGAATACTCACGTCAAACTCAAGAAGAATTGGCATGATTAGTGGGAGTGACACAGCAAGCCATTTCAAAACATCTCAAGGCTATGGGCATGATTCAGAAAGAAGGAACTAGGGTCCCATGTGAGCTGAAACCAAGAGATATTGAACGGCATTTTTGTGTTTGTGAACAGTTGCTTCAGAGGCAAAAACGGACGGGATTTCTGCATCACACTGTTACTGGAGATGAAAAATGGATTCATTATGATAACCCTAAATGCAAAAAATCATGGGGATACCCCAGCCACACTTCCATGTGGACGGACAAACAGAATATTCACGGCTCCAAGATCATGCCCTGCATTTGGTGGGACCAGCTCGGCGTCGTGTACTATGAGGTGTTAAAACCAAGTGAAATAATCGCAGGTGCTTGTTATTAAATGCAATTAATGCGTTTGAGCAGAGCATTAAAAGACAAACGGCTGCACTATAGTGAGAGGCACAATAAAGTGATTTTGCAGCACAACTCTCGACCCCACATTGCAAAAGAGGTCAAAACATACTTGGAAATGTTAAAATGTGAAGTCCTACCCCACCCGCCATATTCTCCAGACAGTGCTCCCTCTGACTATCACCTGTTTAGATTAGTGGCGCATGGCCTGGCTGACCAACACTTCCGATCTCGTGAAGAAGTCACAAATTGGATCGATTTGTCTATCACTTCAGATGAACAATTTTTTTGACGCGGGATTCATGCACTTCCCAAAAGATGGGAGAAAGTAGTGGCCAGCAATGGAAAATACCTTGAATGATACATGTGTAACCAATTTGTTTCATTAAAGCCTCAAATGTTGGGGAAAAAACGGTGGAAGCAAAGTTGTACAAGTAGGAGGATGCGAAACGTTTTGTTTCTAGTGTTGAAAAAAGCAATTTAACAAACTAGGTTCAAAAGCTGATGAGACAGTAGAAAAAGCTACCAACGACAATTTGATAACTGTGAAACATGATTTCTTTCTTATTTGTGTCCAGAATGTTGACCCCTTTCTTAGAAAAGTATGAAAGCAGTAATCCAGTGTTACCTTTTATACTGAGGGTCTAAGATTTGTTCATGACATTTTTATAAATTTTAATATAATACAGAAAAAAGCACAGATAAACTGACCTCTGCAAACAAACTATCAAAAATTGATATGGGAGATAAATCTATGCATACAGAAATCCATAAAATTAGTTTAGGCATTTTAGGAAACTTAATAGCCTTTTAGGAAATTTAATAGCAAAAAATTTACTATTTGAGAAAGAAGTCTCAGAGAAAGATATCTTTAATGTAGGATCTGACGATAATAATTTTTTGATTTCATTAGTTAAAAACTTGCTAGAAAAATCTGCAATTAACTCTCTAATGGTCCGAAGCTTATCTTCTTTAGATCAAAGGCAGATGACATTAAATCACTTTGATTGTTATGCTGAAATGAAACAAGAAATATTATGAAGGTTAAAGTTATTAGAGAAGATGAGTGTGCCATGTTATTGATAGATTGATAGATTGTAATAAATTTCTAAGTGAGCAAGTATCATGTAACTATCATATCTTCAAAGTTTTTAGTTCTTTTTTAAGTAAGTTCTTGACTCCAGATTCTTCAAAGCTGTACAGCATCATCAGAAATTATTTATTTGATATTGTGGTCAAGATGATGCAGAAAGAAGTTTTCATCAAACAAATTAATGGAAGTGAATAATGTGAAAAGTGAAACACGTATTGCCCAAAGAGTAATAACTAATCACATAAAACGTATTAGTGGATTAGCAAATTTTGAAATGAGCAAGGAACTTTCTTTATCTGCTGCTAATGCGAGGCAGAAATATACAATGTACACTCCTGGAAATTGAAATAAGAACACCGTGAATTCATTGTCCCAGGAAGGGGAAACTTTATTGACACATTCCTGGGGTCAGATACATCACATGATCACACTGACAGAACCACAGGCACATAGACACAGGCAACAGAGCATGCACAATGTCGGCAGTAGTACAGTGTATATCCACCTTTCGCAGCAATGCAGGCTGCTATTCTCCCATGGAGACGATCGTAGAGATGCTGGATGTAGTCCTGTGGAACGGCTTGCCATGCCATTTCCACCTGGCGCCTCAGTTGGACCAGTGTTCGTGCTGGATGTGCAGACCGCGTGAGACGACGCTTCATCCAGTCCCAAACATGCTCAATGGGGGACAGATCCGGAGATCTTGCTGGCCAGGGTAGTTGACTTACACCTTCTAGAGCACGTTGGGTGGCACGGGAGACATGCGGACGTGCATTGTCCTGTTGGAACAGCAAGTTCCCTTGCCGGTCTAGGAATGGTAGAAAGATGGGTTCGATGACGGTTTGGATGTACCGTGCACTATTCAGTGTCCCCTCGACGATCACCAGTGGTGTACGGCCAGTGTAGGAGATCGCTCCCCACACCATGATGCCGGGTGTTGGCCCTGTGTGCCTCGGTCGTATGCAGTCCTGATTGTGGCGCTCACCTGCACGGCACCAAACATGCATACGACCATCATTGGCACCAAGGCAGAAGCGACTCTCATCGCTGAAGACGACACGTCTCCATTCGTCCCTCCATTCACGCCTGTCGCGACACCACTGGAGGCGGGCTGCACGATGTTGGGGCGTGAGCGGAAGACGGTGTAACGGTGTGCGGGACCGTAGCCCAGCTTCATGGAGACGGTTGCAAATGGTCCTCGCCGATACCCCAGGAGCAACAGTGTCCCTAATTTGCTGGGAAGTGGCGGTGCGGTCCCCTACGGCACTGCGTAGGATCCTACGGTCTTGGCGTGCATCTGTGCGTCGCTGCGGTCCGGTCCCAGGTCGATGGGCACGTGCACCTTCTGCCGACCACTGGCGACAACATCGATGTACTGTGGAGACCTCACGCCCCACGTGTTGAGCAATTCGGCGGTACGTCCACCCGGCCTCCCGCATGCCCACTATACGCCCTCGCTCAAAGTCCGTCAACTGCACATACGGTTCACGTCCACGCTGTCGCGGCATGCTACCAGTGTTAAAGACTGCGATGGAGCTCCGTATGCCACGGCAAACTGGCTGACACTGACGGCGGCGGTGCACAAATGCTGCGCAGCTAGCGCCATTCGACGGCCAACACCGCGGTTCTTGGTGTGTCCGCTGTGCCGTGCGTGTGATCATTGCTTGTACAGCCCTCTCACAGTGTCCAGAGCAAGTATGGTGGGTCTGACACACCAGTGTCAATGTGTTCTTTTTTCCATTTTCAGGAGTGTATTTTGAAGAACATGAAAAACTGAGACAAACTGAAATGCTGGGTTATAAAAGAAAAGCATTGGTAGATGAAATAAGAGGACAGAAAACCAAAAAGAGGAGATTAAAAGATGCTATTAGTTAACAAGATAAATGTGGTGCTGATTTGGCAGAAAAAGCTGAAAATGTGGGAAATATGAAATATATTTTCCAGTCACAGTTTCAGAAGATCAATCAAGGAAAAAAATAAATAAATCAAAAGAATTGACAGGAATAAACACTAAAACTGAACCCATGCTGAAAGACATGAAAGTAAATTAGAATGTGTAACTATAATTAATGTGCGTATAGATAATGTATAGTGTGTATATAAAATGTACTTATAAAATGTTTCTTAAAGTGGCTCATATTGCCTTTAAATTGATTTTGCTAAATTAAAAAAAAAAAAAAATTATGTGGAATCGGTGAGTATTTTATTTTATCTTAAATTTGCAGCTTCTTGTTTTAAGTTTTCTCTTTAGAACACGTGTTCACTGGCCCTAAAAAGGCCTTAATTTCTAGATTAGGAAAAGAGTGGGAATCCTGTGTTGAGGATAGGATTGGTTCAGTGCATAAGGAATTAAGTAGTGGGTTTTGAGTTAGAAATGTGTTAGAGAGAGGCAGTGTTCAATAGCAGGAGAACCTTGGGCATGGGATATTGTTTAATGGGAAGGTGGCATCAGTGATGATGAGATGCAGTGGGGTAGTTTGTAGAGAATTGGCAGAGGAAGTGGTTCCTTAATAGGTAATGCTAGACTGTGGGTAATTAGTTGCAGGTAATGGTCAACAACAGTGGAGATTCTTTCAGAGGGAGCATGGTGACCAGGATTGTTGAGTTTACAGGTTTTGGGAATCATGTGTGTGTGGTGTATGTGCAAGTACTCATAGAAGTGAGGAGGGAAATGAATTGGGGTCCTAAGGATTTGAGTAGAGATTCGAGGTTATGCTGGACGTCTGGGATGGGATCAATTTGGAAGGGCTTGTAGGTGGACAAACAGATGGCGGGTGCTTTCTGTCAGTTAGGCATCCTGACAGAATGTGGAGATCTGGCTGCAGGAAGGGTGATTAAATGAGGCTCTGTCTTAGTGTTCTAGATGCTTGTTCTTTCTTGCTATGAGAGGTGTGTATCTTGGGAAGGGACTTGGGGAAGGATGGTGAGGATAGTTTAGACATCTGAATTCCTGGAAGGTAACCAGGCATTGATTATGTAGGAAAGGGCTAGGGTCACAGTGTGGTGGTGGTGGTGGTGGTGGTGGTGGTGGTATGAACTGGGAGAGGCAACGTTTAATGTTGAAATTAGAATATCTTTGGTTGGAGGAACTGATAGCAAAGAAGTGTTTCCACTTCATGGATCAGGAGGAGGAGAGAATTTCTTTGACAAATCCAGTGTGGTTGAACATGTGTCGCTGGCTGTAGGTGAATGCTTTTGGTAGGGTTGAAACTTGTGTAGAGATTATTTTTTCCCGGATGGGTTGACAACTTGGTTTTGGGTTTGTTTCTGTTCTGAGTTTTATGGGATGTTTAGAGGAAGTATTGAGGCAGATAAAATAGGTCATCAAGGCAGAGCCTGGGTGCTGTGTAGGGTTGACAAGGACCTTCAGTGGTAGTAGGATAGGTGATGGTAGTGGAAGTCTGTGGTGGAAGTGGGCTCTCAGTAAATTAGATAATTTTTCGAAGGCGTGTCTGGAGTGCTCTTCCAGGTGTTGTAGGGCAGCAGTTTAAATTTCAGAGATCCGTTGTTTGTTGTCAGGATTACACAGTAACAGTATTTGATGAAAGGAGCAGAGGTGGTCGAAGGATGGCTGTACCACAGAGATTTGTTTCTGTAGTGTGTTTGGTGTGGGATGAGAATTAGCAGAATCTGAAAATTTGAAGAGCATCAAGAAAGGAGGGGCGGCAGCCAAAGAAGGGAATATTTATGGTTAGCTTGTTGGGGGGTATTCCACAGCTTTTCAGGAACAGGATGTGGGACTGGTTTGTAGCTAGGGGTAGAGATACTTTTCTGAACTAATACAGATAGGTTGGTCTCTTTGGGATGGAATGTCACTGGGGTAGGGAGTGGGTACCGAAGTACATATTAAAGTAGTTGCAGAAAAGACAAATGAAAGCATTAGCTGTTTGTAAAGGGAACCACGAATAACATGGTGAGCCATCAGGAAATAAAAAAAAGGAAAAAAATTGTGCTGTGGCGTATAGGATAGTTCTGTAATGTGAAGATATCATTTGACGTTAACTATCATTGCATGAAAGGGAAAAAGTGAAAGATGTAAAATTACTCTGAGAGCAATGTGTGGAGGAAGGGTCAGTGTGCTGAAGGTCTCACTAAGCCCTTCACAGACAGGTACTGTCTCCAAAATCTAGTCTGCATCAGATTTTTTGCACTATATGCACTATATCCTCAACACACATCCCTAATTTCCCTCTACCCCCAAGGACCAGCTGCAGAGGAGCATCCCCCACCCAGTTACCCAGTGACATCCAGGACTGGAACAACTGAACTACATCCTTCACCAGAGCCTAGAGTATATATCACTGCGCCTGGAAATGAAGGACATTATATTCATAATCCTTCCTACTCCCTCTTAAAGTGCTATGCCCCACTCAACCTACCTGCACATCCTCTTCCATCTGTATGCCACTCCCACTGCCAATACCTTGCCACTGGGGTTACACTACTTTAGAAGAGCGAGGTGAAGGACCTGCTAATTTCTCTCTCTCTCTCTCTCTCTCTCTCTCTCTCTCTCTCTCTCTCTCTCTCCCTCTCCCTCCCCCCCCCCCTCCCAAAAAAAAACCCATCCCCCCTCCACAGCATATCGTATTCTAGTAATGTCACAGTCTTTATGATGCCATCAGAGGCCAAGCCATATGTGAAAACAGCCATGACATACACCAGCTCTGCCACAATTTCTGCATAGCATTTTATGTAGGTATGACCATCAGCCAGCTGTCCACCGGAATGAAATGAACCCACCAAACTGTTTCCAAGAGCAGAGTCAACCACCATGTAGTGTTCAGTTTAAATGACTGTTTCACAACCAGTGCCATCTGCATCCTTCTCCCCAGGACTTACATGTGAGTTATCCTTGCAACCCGTTCTTCATTCCCACAATCCTCCTGGCCTCAATTTCTGCTAACCTCTTTGCACCAACACCTGTTTCTCAATAGCCTCCCATTCCTCTCTTCTGTCACCTTCTCCCAGGCCCTTCCCTGTGGAATTGTAGTTGTATGCTGCATGAAAACACCTGCTCCAGTGCCCATGTGTCTTGCCCCTGACCCATGCAACTGCTGCATCTCTCCCCCCCCCCCCCCTCCACCCACCCTCTGCTGTCCTATTTCACACACTTGCAGTCTGCCTCCAAGGCACAAGCAACCCTTCCTTAACCTTTCTTCCCACTCCCCACCTCCTACCTCTTTTCTTCCCCACCCAACACAACCCCTCACACCAGTCTACCTGTGCAGTCCCAGCATTGTGTGCTTAGCTGGCAGAATGTATCTGTGTGTGTGTGTGTGTGTGTGTGTGTGTGTGTGTGTGTGTGTGTGTGTAGGGGTGGTGGGGTGGCAGCGGCTCACATGCATACACAAGTGTTTGTTTATTCTGGCTCAAAAAGGATTTGTCTGAAAGCCCAAGACAAGGCTGCTGTTTACGTAGAGTTTGTGATTTACTAAGGCTGATGCACTACGTATTATCTACATTGTATATACTGACATGATGTGACCTTAGATTTCATATGGTCTCTGCCTCATCAAGTAATAAAGCAAGTATGGTGCAGATCTTATAAAGATTTTTATAAGTGCACTGCCACTGCTGCCATTGCCATCCACCTGGCTACTCTCTCCACTTTCTATGGACATTTCAGAATCTTCAGTTGCTAGTTTTTAATTAGTAGAAATCAGAAGATTTTGAATTGCTTGTACTTTGTCTCCTGTCACTATCTACTGTAAGTATCAACCAAGACTGTATGTGGAAGCACTGTAATAGCCATAGGTGAATGCTGTGTTTCATCTCAATGTGTGTGTTAGATTTCTTTAGTGAAATGAGCATGATCCATGAAGTGGAGAGGACTATTTTGTCACTGACGGCTTCATATAAGAAAGAGAAGTTTCTGACATATTTTCATTACACTCAGAAGCTTGGACAGATGCTTAGTCTGAATTGGTGCACATGTATACTGTCTGCACTGCATACTGGTGGCAGAGCTTGCTCTGTTTGCACTGTGTCGTGTCAGTGCATATTTTTGGGAGTGCTTTTATCGTCAGCTTCCTGTGCAATTTTCTGAAGTTATTAAAAGACCCAAGTGTGTTCTCTGTACACTGTTTCTTATTTCAGATTATTATCATCAAATCCATTAGATTTACTGTACAGTAGCCATTAAAAAATCCATGCCAACATACTGTAATGAGAGTAAATATGTAATAACGATATTATCTTTACTTTCAGGGACTGCTACAGTGGCTAAAGAAAGGAATGACATCCGTAATTTCTTTCCATTTATGGGTGAAGGTAAGGCATTGGCCACGAGCAGTTCACATAGCAAAGCAAGACCTGTTTCAGATGGAAAGTGTTCGTCTGAAAAGGATACTCTCAGAAACACAGATATGGTTACTTCTAACAAAAGGGAACCAAGTGATTTAGTGCATCATGGGCCAGTATCTGCAAGCAGTTTCATTAAAGGTACCCCAATAGCCAAAGATAAAAATGTAGGTGTTAAGGGGCTATTTGACAAGCCAGTTTTAAACAATCGCTCTAAAAATGTAACAAATAGTAAAAATAATCTCCTAAGCAATAATAAGAGCAGTTCACCTATTGGTTCATCTCCAAACAATAAGTTTGGAAAGGCTCAAATTGGAGGAATGTTGGCCAATAAAGGAAATGGAACTATGGTAATCACCCAAAAAGGAAATAAGCAGACACAGAAAAAGTCCAGTGGTGCAAATGATTCAGCACCTCAACGCTCTGTTTCTGCACCAGTTACTCCTTTTGTTGGAAAAGGCTATACTGTTGGATCCAGTAGCAGCTGTCAGCCTGTGCCAGCAGCTACTGAAAAGCCGTGGTTGTCCTTGTTGGACAAAATTGAAGCTGACAGGAAGAAAAAGAAACATTTGTCCTCTTTGACAATTGACAAAGTCTTCTCAACAACCAAGATGGTAAAAAGTAATGAAATTATTAAAAATGAAAGTAAAATGAAGAATTCCAGTGAGTCAATGCGGTCGCCACCCAAGAAATTCAAAAATGATCCTGCTACAAAGCCTTTTTTCACATCTGATGTGGGCAGCCACAATAAAATCCACAGTAGCAGGGATATTAACAGCCAAGCACAGTCATCAGCAAATGGCAGTTTGGAAGTTATGGTCAACTGTCCAACTTGTGGAAAATTAGTGGAAGAACATGCAATCAATTCACACTTAGATATTTGTTTGCAGTATAGAGCAGAAGACACACCTGCATCTCAGAATGTAGCAAACTGCCCAATCTGCAACAAGAATTTTCCATTAAATGAAATTAATAGTCATGTTGATGTATGTCTGAGTAATAATGATGATTCTACCTCTGTAACAATGGAAGAGGAAGATGAAATGATTAAATGTCCTATGTGTGATGAGAAACTTTTAAAACATGCACTAAATGTCCATCTAGAATCGTGCATTCTTTGTATTACAAAAGCAGATGCTTGTTTCATTGAAGATGAAGATGACTGTGAGAGTGAGGTGAATGATGCTATTGGAAGTGATGGTGGAGAGGATTTACATCCGTGCCCTCTATGCATGAAGTTAGTGAAAGAGAATCTCATGAACATCCATTTGGATGATTGCTTGTCAGCAGACATTTTGCAGGAAATGGCTCAAGAGTGATGCTGCCATCAGTTAAATGTTCCTAAGAAAAGAGTCACTAGTCAAGCTGTGTAAGACTGTGTTTATCAGTTTAACACTTTTGGAATTTTAATTATATTCTTTGTTATTTATGTTCCATGTGATTTTTCAAGAACATTCTCTTTAATATTTTAGTCACAAATGGCATTTCATTGTAATATTTTTAACCAAGTAATTTGTTTTATAACTGATGCTATTTGAAGTCAATGAAAAAAATCCATGCTGCAAACTTGTATTTTGTAAATTGTTGTATTTGTAATAAAATTTTATTTTTATAAAGTTTTATAAAAGGTTTGTACTAAATTCAGAACTGTCAACATAATTTTGGAATTACATTGTTTGTCCTCAGCAAACTCGTATGCTGTTATAGACTGGTATTGATAAATGCTTCCAGCTACTTTGTTTTGGAGATAATAGTATAGATGAAGATGATTCATGTCTTATGGGACAAATCACATTGCCTGCAGGGAAAGGATGACTCTCAAGAGCATGGTTGACTTGGATCTAATGATGCTTCTTGAAATCGGGTCACTGCAAGATCACTTGCGGTGTGGGTTCAGGAGATATCCTTACACACCTGATAACCTGACCCGGAAATGTGAAATTACAATGAAATCTGTATGAAGATGGTATGTGTTCTTTTGGACCCGTCCAATAATGCTTACTGGCCATTGATCTTCTTCAGTGTGGATGCACTCACATTGCTCGAACTGTTACGGGAATTGGTAGATTGACTGCCGTGAGTAAAGAATATAGTGGGCAGGAGCACTACAAATGTAGTGTGTGGACAGTAAGTTGGAGATGTAGGTCTCACAGGGAACGTGCCAGAGATAAGTCCATGCAGTTGCACTATCCTCTGTGTCCTCGGTGGCACAGATGGATAGGGCGTCTGCCATGTAAGCGGAAGATCCCAGGTTCGAGTCCCAGTTGGGGCACACACTTTCAACTGTCCCTGTTGATATTTGTCAACGCCCGTAAGCAGCTATGTTCTGGATTTCATTGTAATTTCATATTTCGAGAGCTGCAAGATCACCAGTGGCATCTGTTCTTTCAGACAGGTCCCAAAGAACAGATACCATCTTCATATATGACCCAGAAATGACAATTCAGTAACTTTGTAGACGTATTATTACATTGTGGGCATCTCCGCACCTTCATGTGACCCCTTCTTTTGAAAAGATTTGTTAGGCACTGACTTGAGACTTGCCTGTGCAAATATTTTAAGCTGGAAAATGGCATCATTCATCCAAGTGTTTTAAGTGTGACTGTGTTTGTATTTGCAGTTAACAGTAATATGTCCATGGTAAGGGTCCTGTGTAGTGTGTAACGTGCCGGGCTGTATCCTTGTATTAGAGCCACTTAAACTTCACGTCACAACTGGATGTACCGGTATTGAAACATTTCCTCACCCAGTAGATAGTGCGCAGTGTTCCCGACATACCTTGCTTTGCTTATTCAGTGTTGTCTTCCTGGTAGCTGCGTCCGTCTCACCTAAATCACACTGAAATTAAGAAGCCAGGATCCTAGATTAAGTTTTCCAAAATCAAAAGTCAAGACCGTATTCATTCTTGAACATTTATGACAACCACACTGCGATTTATTTGTTATCACTCACACAGACAATATTCATGTGACCAGGCCTCTTACACTTAATTGTCCCCCCTGCGGGTCCGGGGATTAGAATAGGCCCGAGGTATTCCTGCCTGTCGTAAGAGGCGACTAAAAGGAGTCCATCCCACTCACGGGGGTAGTTAGCGCCTGCGTCCGGAGACGGACGGTTTCACGACCTATAATCGTGGTCTTATTGGTTTTTCACTTCTCGTTTCTTCCTTCCTTTTGTTGGTTCCTTTCTTTGCTCTTCTCCACTTCACTGTCTTCCTTACTTTTTCCCTTGACTTCTCCTTGCCTTCTCATTGCCTTTTTCTCCTTGCCTTCTCATTGCCTTCTTCTCCTTGCCTTCTCCTTGCCTCCTTCTCCTTGCTTTCTCATTGCCTTCTTCTCCTTGCCTTCTCTGGTCTCCGCCTCGGCGTTTGAGACAGTCTGTCCTCTTTCTCCCTCTCTCTTCTTTTTCCTCTTCTTCCTTCCTCCCTGTGCGTGTCTGAAGGCCGACCCACGCGTTCGCACGCGTAGCCGGTGACGGGGTAACGCGTAAGTCCCCGCCCTGGGTAGACATGTAAGGCACGCGCGTACCCCCTGGTAAAGGCCAGGCCCGGGGAGGGGTGATTGCCTGAGCTGATACCTTCTGACCATGCCGATTGGTCCCTCCGTCTGTTTCTCGGGAGGTGTGACCTGAGGTGTAAACATTCACCTAAGGCGGGAGTGCCCTCTGAGAGGGTCCCCACAAGGAAGGAGCGCGCCATCGGAGACGCTGGCAATCATGGGGGATTCCTCCGCAATGGATTCTACTCCATCGCTTTCGACTTCGACCCACAAACGGAAACGTGACCAGCCAACAGTGACAAAAATACTACCGCCTGCCCCACAGTTCCTCGTAGTTTCTCGATCTGAGGACGGAAAGGATTTTTCCTCTGTCAACCCTTTCGTTATCCAGAAGGGCGTAGATGCCATAGCCGGATCTGTCAAATCTTGTACCAGGTTGCGTAATGGTACCTTATTACTAGAAACTGAGAGTGCCTTTCAGGCACAAAAACTGCTTCGGGCCACACTCTTGTACACGTTCCCTCTTCGGGTGGAGGCCCACCGCACTTTGAATTCGTCTCGTGGTGTCGTCTATAGTAGCTCTCTCGACGGATTGACTGACGAGGAGCTTCAATCTTTCCTCGCTGAGCTTCAATCTTTCCTCGCTGAGCAGGGCGTGACGGCTGTCCATAGGGTCATGAAAAAGGTCAACAATGACCTTGTACCGACCCGGACACTTTTCTTGACCTTTGATAGTGTTCAGCTGCCGTCGCGCATCAAAGCGGGCTCCGAGGTTATTTCTGTTCGACCCTATGTCCCGACACCTACGCGCTGCTACGAGTGTCAGCGTTTTAATCACACTGGCCAGTCTTGCTCCAATGCGGCTAAATGTGTCACTTGTGGCAGGGATGCCCATGAGGGTGACTGTCCACCTCCGTCTCCTCGTAGTGTGAACTGTCAGGGTGACCATGCAGCGTCCTCCCGCGACTGTCCCATCTACAAGGAAGAACGCTGCATACAGGAAATTCGGGTCAAAGAGAAAGTGTCCACCTCGGCTGCTCGCAAGCTATTTGCTAGTAGGAAGCCCACGCTGTTCCCAGCGGGGAAATACAGTACTGTCCTCGCCTCTCCTCGGACTGCCAGGGAGGTGGCGACGCAGACATGCGATCTGACCTTCAGCACTACGGTCGTCCGTTCAGCCAGTGCTAAGATTGCCCAGTCGACGTCTCCTCTTCCTCCCATCACCCCTCAGACACAAGCACCTTCATCAGCTTCTGCCAAGGCGAAGACCCAGAAGTCAGATGCACGGGCCTTCAAGAAGGAACCGTCCCGTGCAGACTTCCTACATACCTCAAACTCCCAGTCATCGACCAGTACTTCCACTAAAAGACCTTCCAAGAAGGCTCATAGGAAGCACAGTTCTCCGCCACGGCACATTTCTTCTTGTGCGCCACCCAGCGGTTGCCGCCCCAGGCCGTCATCCGTTTCGCCTGGCCGCACCGCTGGTAGCCGAACATCTGGCCGTTCACCGGCGGAGGAAGCTCTCCCTCCCGGCCATCTTAACAAGATGGCCGATGAACCTATAGAACCAATGGACGATGACTGTCCGCCTACTGATAGCGGCGGCAGTGCTCGCTCGAAGCCAGGCCCTCAGCGGCCTTCGAGGTGACCCCTTCTTGCATCTTCTTTTTCTTTTTCTTCACACGATGGCACTTATTCACTGGAATATTCGCAGCATTCGCTCCAACCGAGAGGACTTAAAGTTGCTGCTCCACTTGCACCGTCCGCTCGTCGTAGCCCTCCAGGAAACGAAGCTACGCCCATGCGATCAAATTGCCTTGGCACACTACACCTCTGTGCGTTTTGATCTACCCTCTGTGGCAGGTATTCCGGCTCATGGAGGGGTTATGTTGCTGGTCCGGGATGATATTTACTACGATCCCATTACAGTGCACACCGGCCTGCAGGCAGTTGCCATCCGAATTACTCTCCCCACTTTTACATTTTCCATTTGTACCGTTTACACTTCATCATCGTCTGCCGTTACCAGGGCAGACATGATGCAACTTATTGCTCAGCTACCTGCACCATTTTTGTTAACTGGAGACTTCAATGCCCACCATCCCCTTTGGGGCTCTCCAGCATCCTGCCCGAGGGGCTCCCTGTTAGCAGACCTTTTCAACCAGCTCAATCTTTTCTGCCTCAAAACTGGTGCCCCTACTTTTCTTTCGGACACATCTCACACCTATTCCCATTCAGACCTCTCTATATGTACTACCCAACTTGCACGCCGGTTTGAGTGGTATGCACTTTCTGATACATATTCGAGCGACCACTTCCCGTGTGTTATCCATCTCCTGCATCATACCCCCTCTCCGTGCTCAACTAGTTGGAACATCTCCAAAGCGGACTGGGGGCTCTTCTCTTCCAGGGCGACCTTTCAGGATCAAACCTTCACAAGCTGCGATAGTCAGGTCGCACACCTCACGGAAGTCATTCTCACTGCTGCTGAATATTCCATCCCTCACACTACTTCTTCTCCACGTCGCGTACTGGTCCTCTGGTGGACCGCAGCATGTAGAGACGCTTTATGTGCTCGTCGACGTGCTTTACGCACCTTTAAATGCCACCCTACAGTGGCGAATTGTATCAATTATAAACAATTATGTATGCAGTGTCGTCATATTATTAAAGACAGCAAGAAAGCCAGCTGGGCTGCTTTCACAAGCACCTTCAACAGTTTTACTCCTCCTTCTGTTGTCTGGGGTACCCTGCGCCAGTTATCTGGCACTAAGGTCCACTCACCAGTTTCTGGCTTGACGGTCGCGAATGACGTCCTTGTGGCCCCTGAGGATGTCACCAATGCCTTCGGCCGTTTTTTCGCAGAGGTTTCGAGCTCCGCTCATTACCACCGTGCCTTCCTGCCCCGAAAACAGGCAGAGGAGGCTAGGCCACTCCTCGAATCGTGAAAGTTATAATGCCCCATCACCATGCGGGAACTCGAAAATGCACTTGCCCGGTCATGGTCCTCATCTCCAGGGCCTGATTCTATTCATATTTAGATGCTGAAGAACCTTTGTCCTGCGGGTAAAGATTTCCTTCTTCGTACTTATAATTGCGTCTGGATTGAGAGAGGTGTTCCCGCATGCTGGCGCGAGTCTGTTGTTGTACCGATTCCTAAGCCGGGGAAGGACAAGCACTTGCCTTCCAGTTATCGACCCATCTCGCTTACCAGCTGTGTCTGTAAGGTGATGGAGAGAATGGTTAACTCTCGTTTGGTTTGGCTGCTCGAATCTCGACGCCTACTTACCAATGTACAATGTGGATTTCGTAGGCGCCGCTCTGCTGTTGACCATCTGGTTACCTTGTCGACCTTCATTATGAATAACTTCTTGCGGAAGCGCCCGACCGCAGCTGTGTTCTTCGATTTGGAGAAGGCTAACGACACCTGGTGGAGGGAGGGCATTCTCCGCACCATGCATACATGGGGCCTTCGCGGTCGCCTCCCTCTTTTTATTCGTTCCTTTTTAATGGATCGACAGTTCAGGGTACGTGTGGGTTCTGTCCTGTCAGACACCTTTCGCCAGGAGAATGGGGTGCCACAGGGCTCAGTTTTGAGCATCGCTCTCTTCGCCATAGCGATCAATCCAATAATGGATTGCCTCCCAGCTCATGTATCGGGCTGCCTTTTCGTGGACAATTTTACCATCTATTGCAGCGCGCAGCGTACATGTTTCCTGGAGCGCTGTCTTCAGCGTTCTCTTGACCGTCTTTACTCCTGGAGTGTCGCCAATGGCTTCCGTTTTTCTGCCGAGAAGACGGTCTGTATTAACTTCTGGCACTACAAAGAGTTTCTCCCACCGTCCTACGACTCGGTCCCGTTGCTCTCCCATTCGTGGAGACAACAAAATTTTTAGGTCTTACATTTGACAGGAAACTTAGCTGGTCTCCACATGTGTCATATTTGGCTGCCCGTTGTACCAAGTCTCTAAATGTCCTCCGTGTTCTCAATGGTATGTCGTGGGGAGCGGATCGAACCGTCCTACTTCGCCTATATCGGTCGATCGTCCGCTCCAAGCTGGCTTATGGGAGCTTCGTATACTCCTCTGCACGGCCGTCCATCTTACACCGGCTCAACTCCGTACAACATCGGGGTTTACGTCTTGCAATCGGAGCATTTTATACTGGTCCCGTCGAGAGTCTTCATGCTGAAGCCGGTGAATTGCCACTCACCTACCGGCACGATATACTGCTTTGTTGGTATGCCTGTTGGCTACTGTCAATGCCCGACCACCCGTCTTATCGTTCCTTTTTTGACGACTCTCTCGACCGTCAATACGGGTTGTATGTCTCTGCCCTGCTACCCCCTGGAGTTCGCTTTCATCGCCCCCTTCAACACCTTGATTTTTCACTCCCTGCAACCTTTAGAGTGGGCGAGAGCCACACGCCACCTTGGCACCAGGCTCAGGTTCACGTTCACCTTGATCTCAGCTTGCTCCCAAAGGAGGTTACCCCCGGTTCATTATACCACTCCCCTTTTGTCGAACTTCGTTCGAAGTTCATTAATATTACCTTCATTTATACAGATGGCTCTAAGACCAATGAAGGGGTCGGGTGTTCTTTTATTGTCAGGACACAAAGTTTCAAATACCGGCTCGATGGCCATTGTTCGGTCTTCACAGCTGAGCTCTTTGCCCTCTACCAGGCTGTTCTTTACATCTGCCGCCAGCGACATTCTGCTTATGTCATCTGCTCCGATTCCCTGAGCGCCATCCAGAGCCTCAGTGATCCGTATCCGGTTCACCCTTTCGTGCACCGGATCCAACGCTCTCTTCAGCAGCTGGTGGACGACGGTTCTCCGGTTAGCTTTATGTGGGTTCCTGGCCATGTCGGTATCCCTGGGAATGAAGCTGCAGATGCCACGGCCAAGGCTCTGGTCCTCCAGCCTCGGACAGCTTCTTGTTGTGTCCCTTCATCAGATTGTAGCAGGGTCATTTGTCGGCGCAATTTATCGCTGTGGTATGCCGATTGGGCTGCACTTATGGACAACAAGCTTCGGGCCTTGAAACCTCTTCCCGCGGCTTGGACGTCCTCCTCATGCCCTTCTCGGTGGGAGGAGGTCGTTTTGGCCCGGTTACAAATTGGACACTGTCGGTTCAGCCATCGCCATTTGATGACGGCTGCGCCGGCGCCGGCGCCGTTTTGCCCATGTGAGCAATTGCTGACGGTCCGCCACATTTTAACGTCCTGTCCGGATTTTAATACACTGCGTCTTGATCTTGGCCTGACATGTACTCTGGATGCCATTTTAGCGGATCACCCAGGAGCAGCTGCTCGTGTTCTTTGTTTTATCAACTTGACAAACCTGTCTAAGGACATTTGATTATGCTGTTTTTAAATCCTCTGCCTGTCTATGTCTTTTATAGTATTGTCCCTTTTAGTTGCTGTTTTAACCTTGTGCCTCGCGGTGCATTCCTAACTTGGTCTGGGCGCTAATGACCATTGTAGTTGTGCGCCCTAAAAAAAAAAACATGGGGTGCACAAAAGAAAGAACCTGACTAAGTACAGGATCTGCGACATTTGCCGATGCTATCATGGTGCTAGCAATGGGAAAACGATTGATCACGTTCTGGTTCTCAGGATATAAGTGAAACAAAGCAACTCATCCTGATCGAAAATGGATAAGGCATTGGCATCGGCCAACATGGGCATGTTGTGCCGTCGGCTGCTAATGGATCTGATAATAATGGGACAGGAAGAGAGCCCACTGCTAAAAAGTGTGAGGATGCCACATTTATTTATACTGATGGCTCAGAAGCATCGTTTGGAGTTGGGAGTGCCTATATTGGCGACACCCCTAATCGATTTCGGCTTCCCGACCAGTGTTCGGTTTTTACTGCGGAGCTTTACGCTGTTCCCCAGGCTGTCCAATACATCCGTTGCCATCAGTGGATGCAGTATGTTATCTGTTCAGATTTGCTCAGGTCTCTCCTCAGTCTCCAAGCTCTCTACCCTGTCCACCCTCTGGTCCACCAGATTCAGGACTGCCTCCACTTGCTCCACTTGGGGGCATCTCTGTGGCGTTCCTCTGGATCCCAGGACATGTTGGTATCTGTTGAAATGAGGTGGCAGATATACCAGCCAAGGCTGCAATCTCTCTTCTTCAGCCTGCTATTCGCATGATTCCCTTCGCCAATCTGCGGAGTGTTTCATGTCGTCGTGTTGCTCTTTTATGGCACGCACATTGGTCGACACTTCCCAGTAATAAATTGCGGGACGTGAAAGCTCTTCCCTGTGCTTGGACCTCTTCCTCTCGAACTCATCGTCAGGAGGAGGTAATTTCAACTAGACTCCGGATAGGTCGCTGTCTTTTTAGCCATCGACATCTTTTAAGTGGCAATCCTCCCCCACTCTGTCCCCACTGCTCTCAGCTGTGGACGGTGAGACACCTTTTACTTGAGTGCCCCTATTTTACTCCGTTACGTGCCCGTCTACAGCTGTCGCCTGATATATCTTCCATTTTAGCAGATGACACACGCTCAGCCAATCGCGTTCTCGAGTTCATTAGTGCCAGTGAGATGACGTCAGTCATTTGATGTTCTTTTTGGGGCCAAACAACCCCCTTTCTATAGTGGTTTTCTAAGCTTTCCTTCTGTTTTTAGTTTCCCCAATTTTTTGAGTTTCGTTGCAATTGCTGCTGGTTCCAGTTTCATTTTTTTTTTACCTTTTCCTAAGTCACAGACCAGGCGCTAATGACCGTAGCAGTTTTGCGCCCTAAAACCATAACAAAAGAAACAAAGCAAACAGAAAGTAAGTGAAATCATTCTTGTTGTTATCATTTAAAATTCCAATGTGCAGAGTTTCTGGTTCGCATAAGCTATTCTTATTCTGGCGCTCGTTCCACGTGCTGGTCGCCCTGTTATAAAAAAAATCTGAATATTTATAGAGATCATTTGTATTCAGTAATAACAATAACACTGTGAACTGCACAATATTAGCCCTTATGTAGTTGCTGCTGTGTCATGGTGTGAATTAATTCATGTATCTGTTTCCAAGTGACAAGTGAAGCAGTTTCTAGTCTACTGCAATGATGTATGGGATAAAGCATAACATATGCATCTAATAGTTGAACTATGTGAGGAACCTGTAACCTACAACGCATTAATACTACTAATGGAGAGTAAATAACTATTGATAACTTATATAATCAGTATTAGTGTCTTACAGAATTGTGACAACAGTAGTGCTCTTTCAAAAATAATTTAGTTTCATGACTGAAACATAATCAAATCATTTAGTTTTTACCTGTCAGAAAATTTCAATTTACCCCTCAGGGTGTAATTACCCCAGGGTGGGAACCACTAACTCAGTGGCTTAGCATACTAAATATTCTGCTGCGTGGATGGATTAGCATTGCTCATTCTCAGACTGATTACACGTTCTGTCTAAATGAAAAGAAATCGTTGCACACACATCAAAAAAAGTTTGCATCACCCCTGTTCCCAGAACTCCTGAAAATAGATATTAACTGTGGATATTGTATCACAGACACAGTCCCTTTGACTATTCAGATATGTCACTAAACCTGCTCAGAGATGTAAACAACCGTGCATGAGCAGCACGTATTAGATGGAGGGGTTCCGACAGCCGATCAGTTCTAGTCATTCCACCAGGAAGGAGGTACATGGCTCATGTTGTCTGTAGTTCAACCATGCCTAGACAGTCAGTACCGCGATTCGATCGTGTTCGCATAGTTTCTATGTGCCAGGAAGGGTTCTCGACAAGGGAAGTGTCCAGACATCTCGGAGTGAACCAAAGCGATGTTGCTCGGACATCAAGCAGATACGGAGAGACAGGAACTGTTGATGACATGCCTCGCTCAGGTTGCCCAAGGGCTACTACTGCAGTGGATGACCTCTACCTACGGATTATGGCTCGGAGGAACCCTGACAGTAACGCCATCATGTTGAATAATGCTTTTCGTACAGGCGGAGGACGTCGTGTTAAGACTCAAA
This sequence comes from Schistocerca nitens, assembly GCF_023898315.1. Lineage (NCBI taxonomy): Eukaryota > Metazoa > Arthropoda > Insecta > Orthoptera > Acrididae > Schistocerca > Schistocerca nitens. The sequence goes on along the minus strand of NC_064620.1, from coordinate 191,791,682 downwards.
CTGTGGCAGTGGGCTGCATGATGTGCAACTTCACTCCCGACATCCATGGCAAGGGCCATCTTTGCAACCACAACAACGTGCAGTGTGGTACAGATAGGTCCACAACATGCCGAATGGACCACTAAGGTTTGGCATCATGTTCTCTTCACCGACGAGTATCGCATACAACTTCAACCAGACAATTGTCGGAAATGTGTTTCGCGCAACCCGGTCAGACTGAATGCCTAAGACACACTGCCCAGCAAGTGCAGAAAGGTGTAGGTTCCCTGCTGTGTTCGGATGGCATTATGTGGGGCCGACATATGCTGCTGCTGGTGGTCATAGAAGGCACCATAACAGCTGTACGATACATGAATGCCATCCTCCGACTGATAGTGCAACCATATCGGCACCGTATTGGCGAGGCATTTGTCTTTGTGGATGACAATTCGCACCCCCATCATGCACATCATCTGAATGACTTCCTTCAGGATAATGACATCTCTCGACTAGAGTGGCCAGCATGTTCTTCAGACATGAACCCTATCGAACATGCCTGGGCTAGATTGAAAAGGGCTGTTTATGGACGACGTGACCACCAACCACTCTGAGGGATCTACGCCAATCCGCCGTTGAGTGGGACAATCTGGACCAACAGTACCTTGATGAACTTCTGGATGGTATGCCACAACGAATACAGGCATGTATCAGTGCAAGAGGACGTGCTATGGGTATTAAAGGTACCGGTGTGCGCAGCAATTTGGACCACCAACTCTGTAGGTCTGAAGGTGGTACAACATCCAATGTGTGGTTTTCATGAGCAATAAAAAGGGTGAAAATGATGTTTATGTTGATCTCTATTCCAATTATCTGTACATGTTCTGGAACTCTCAGATCTGAGTTGATGCAAAACGTTTTTTGATGTGTGTACTACATTCATACATGTATGAAATAATTGTTAGCTCACTAGTAGAAGTAAACAAATTTGACAAAAGGCTGGAAATTGTACTGCGGACAACTTGAATAATTGCAGGATAAAATTACAAAGCCAGTAATGTGACGACCACTTTACCATGATTCTTGGCAAGCAAAATATATGAAGCTTCAGCACGTATTGCTTTGTCTCTGAAATACCCCACTTAACCTTCAGGACAGGACAGATAGAATATATTGCAGAAAGGGGCCAAAATAAGGGACTGTCAGTTACACTCAAACATACAACTTTATTATTTGATCAAACATTACAAGCGCTCAAAAAAAAATTTTTTAAACACACAGTTTTAATCTTTGGGACTTAACTACTGGCTGAAAACCACTTTAATTTAAAAACGGCTGAAGGCCAATAACGTAAATGGAAGCATAATCAGAAATATAAAAGGCAAGCCTTATCTTAAAACAGTTCTTTAGTTAGGCTAAAGTAAACAAGTTAAATTGAAATCAGCTGAAGGCCGAAGACTTAAAAATTGATTTTTTTTTAATGCCAAAGGGCTTATGTGAAACAGTACTTTAAACTAGGCTGAAGGCCTTTAGAGTAAAACAACTCTAATTTAAAACACAAAACCGGCTAGAAGCCATACAAGTACGAACAACAAGAACAAATAAAAAAAGGCAGTCCACACAAGGGCACGCAGATGTTAGAGGGTCGGCCTGTAATTCAAACACTAATGCTCGCTTAGGTGAGACTGGCAGTCAGGCCAACCATTCACGATCCGACGGCAACCCAACCATCCGACAGTCAGCTGACCCACCAACAAGATAACTTCCACTTCACCCTACCAGGGCACAACAGGGAGTTCAATGGAACAACATGGAAGATATTGGTGCCCACAACCAATCATACATGGAGCTGTCAAACTACACACCATGCTGGACAGCAACAACACAATGAGGAAACTACACCGCCTGAAATTTATGTCAACGCCCAGGGCAGGTAACCAGAACATTAAGGCCACAAGGCAGAAGATTCACTGGTGCACTTCATTTAAAATAACCAAATACAGTGAAGCTTCACCGGAGGGTGGCTAGAATTTTCCAACTCGAAAACCATGTTGTTGCTTGTGGGAATATCCCAACAGCCGACAACGAACTCCAAACAACACAATGTGAACAGTCTTGACTTGCTGGTAGGTTCACTCAAAACTCAAATTTTGTGTGCAGGGAGGGTTGGAGAGCCACGGACCTCGTAGCAATGGGAACAGCGCCACACTCTCCAACACCAAGTAGAGACCGCCAGCGGGCCCTGGCCAAATTACGCCCCGTTGAGAATTCCTCACTGCTCCATGCCAACTGACTGACTCGTCATAGCCAGTACACCGACAACATTTAAAATTACTTGTCAGTGAAAATCACACGAACTACATACAGTTTCATGAACATTTGCCCGAAGAGCTAGACAATCTAACGGCAGTGACTGTACAATAACCAGGACAAATCACGAGTCGGCACACACAGTAAGCCCATAAGCGATCGCCAGCCAAATACACGTCGTCAGGCAAGATGACTGACCGACGACCAACCAAAGTTGTCCCAACTCCTATCCTGTGTGTCGGCAACTGTAGGGCGAGTCATATTGGTCCAGACCTCACTGCTGCCGCGCCCCGACTGAACTTGTGCTGCGTGCCAACTCAAACACTCCCAGGTCCAAACTAACTCTCAATACACGACGACCGGGAAGTAATAGCAGTCCAGCATAGATAATACGGCAGGGCATATATTCCAGAGTGAGATTTTCACTCTGCAGCGGAGTGTGCGCTGATATGAAACTTCCTGGCAGATTAAAACTGTGTGCCCGACCGAGACTCAAACTTGGGACCTTTGCCCGCGAAAGGCAAAGTTCCCGAGTTCGAGTCTCGGTCGGGCACACAGTTTTAATCTGCCAGAAAGTTTCAGGGCCTATATTGATAAGTACTGCTGCTGCTGCTCACGGACAGGCAAGGCAGCAGCTGATTGACACCAGTAATTGAAAATTAACATAATAAGGTGGCAGTATGGTAAAAACAAGATCTAAAGTAAGAAATGGCATGAACATGAGCCACGCACGGCTCAGTCACGATTAACACAGGTGTGACTCCAGCATTAGAATTGCTTTGTCCAATGGGTATGTGTTAAAGATTCCAATGCCACACTTAGTGACTTTCTACGCCTAAAATTATGGCTCATAACAAGCAGTTTTATAAGTACTTTCAATTCGTTGGGTGCATTTGAACAGCAAAATTTGGTACCAAGTTATTGAGGCAGGAAAACTGTGAAATAGGGCACAAATGATTTGACTCTGAAACGGTGCAGGCAATATGACCAATCAGCAGCAACCAAGACCCAAGAATAATACAGTTGGTTCACATGACGTGAGAACTGCGCTCCTAGCAGATGAAACTGGACACTGTGACATAAAAAGTTATGTTCAGTGGGGAGGCCAAAACTCTTTTGCATTCATTTATGGATAGTATGAAATCTAATTTATTTATTTGGCAGCACTGTACAGAGGGTTTTTGTAATAACTGCACTACGTGATTGTCAGCTTGAGTGCAGATTTGAGAAGTTGTACCGTACTACAGAAAATTGATGGAATGATCAGACTTTATGGTCTTGCAGAAAGAGCCTTAATAGTAAATGTGTACCCAAATTTAACTTTCCTCCTTCAGATTGCATATACATATGGTAGCTAACGAAAATTACACTTTTATTTTATTATTATTAGTGAAAGAACATGTCATGAGTGGTTTCAACGCTTCAAGAACGGTGATTTTAGCATCGTAGACCGGCATAGTGGTGGAAGAAAGAATGCTTTCAAAGATGAAGAATTGGAGACATTGCTGCGTGAATACTCACGTCAAACTCAAGAAGAATTGGCATGATTAGTGGGAGTGACACAGCAAGCCATTTCAAAACATCTCAAGGCTATGGGCATGATTCAGAAAGAAGGAACTAGGGTCCCATGTGAGCTGAAACCAAGAGATATTGAACGGCATTTTTGTGTTTGTGAACAGTTGCTTCAGAGGCAAAAACGGACGGGATTTCTGCATCACACTGTTACTGGAGATGAAAAATGGATTCATTATGATAACCCTAAATGCAAAAAATCATGGGGATACCCCAGCCACACTTCCATGTGGACGGACAAACAGAATATTCACGGCTCCAAGATCATGCCCTGCATTTGGTGGGACCAGCTCGGCGTCGTGTACTATGAGGTGTTAAAACCAAGTGAAATAATCGCAGGTGCTTGTTATTAAATGCAATTAATGCGTTTGAGCAGAGCATTAAAAGACAAACGGCTGCACTATAGTGAGAGGCACAATAAAGTGATTTTGCAGCACAACTCTCGACCCCACATTGCAAAAGAGGTCAAAACATACTTGGAAATGTTAAAATGTGAAGTCCTACCCCACCCGCCATATTCTCCAGACAGTGCTCCCTCTGACTATCACCTGTTTAGATTAGTGGCGCATGGCCTGGCTGACCAACACTTCCGATCTCGTGAAGAAGTCACAAATTGGATCGATTTGTCTATCACTTCAGATGAACAATTTTTTTGACGCGGGATTCATGCACTTCCCAAAAGATGGGAGAAAGTAGTGGCCAGCAATGGAAAATACCTTGAATGATACATGTGTAACCAATTTGTTTCATTAAAGCCTCAAATGTTGGGGAAAAAACGGTGGAAGCAAAGTTGTACAAGTAGGAGGATGCGAAACGTTTTGTTTCTAGTGTTGAAAAAAGCAATTTAACAAACTAGGTTCAAAAGCTGATGAGACAGTAGAAAAAGCTACCAACGACAATTTGATAACTGTGAAACATGATTTCTTTCTTATTTGTGTCCAGAATGTTGACCCCTTTCTTAGAAAAGTATGAAAGCAGTAATCCAGTGTTACCTTTTATACTGAGGGTCTAAGATTTGTTCATGACATTTTTATAAATTTTAATATAATACAGAAAAAAGCACAGATAAACTGACCTCTGCAAACAAACTATCAAAAATTGATATGGGAGATAAATCTATGCATACAGAAATCCATAAAATTAGTTTAGGCATTTTAGGAAACTTAATAGCCTTTTAGGAAATTTAATAGCAAAAAATTTACTATTTGAGAAAGAAGTCTCAGAGAAAGATATCTTTAATGTAGGATCTGACGATAATAATTTTTTGATTTCATTAGTTAAAAACTTGCTAGAAAAATCTGCAATTAACTCTCTAATGGTCCGAAGCTTATCTTCTTTAGATCAAAGGCAGATGACATTAAATCACTTTGATTGTTATGCTGAAATGAAACAAGAAATATTATGAAGGTTAAAGTTATTAGAGAAGATGAGTGTGCCATGTTATTGATAGATTGATAGATTGTAATAAATTTCTAAGTGAGCAAGTATCATGTAACTATCATATCTTCAAAGTTTTTAGTTCTTTTTTAAGTAAGTTCTTGACTCCAGATTCTTCAAAGCTGTACAGCATCATCAGAAATTATTTATTTGATATTGTGGTCAAGATGATGCAGAAAGAAGTTTTCATCAAACAAATTAATGGAAGTGAATAATGTGAAAAGTGAAACACGTATTGCCCAAAGAGTAATAACTAATCACATAAAACGTATTAGTGGATTAGCAAATTTTGAAATGAGCAAGGAACTTTCTTTATCTGCTGCTAATGCGAGGCAGAAATATACAATGTACACTCCTGGAAATTGAAATAAGAACACCGTGAATTCATTGTCCCAGGAAGGGGAAACTTTATTGACACATTCCTGGGGTCAGATACATCACATGATCACACTGACAGAACCACAGGCACATAGACACAGGCAACAGAGCATGCACAATGTCGGCAGTAGTACAGTGTATATCCACCTTTCGCAGCAATGCAGGCTGCTATTCTCCCATGGAGACGATCGTAGAGATGCTGGATGTAGTCCTGTGGAACGGCTTGCCATGCCATTTCCACCTGGCGCCTCAGTTGGACCAGTGTTCGTGCTGGATGTGCAGACCGCGTGAGACGACGCTTCATCCAGTCCCAAACATGCTCAATGGGGGACAGATCCGGAGATCTTGCTGGCCAGGGTAGTTGACTTACACCTTCTAGAGCACGTTGGGTGGCACGGGAGACATGCGGACGTGCATTGTCCTGTTGGAACAGCAAGTTCCCTTGCCGGTCTAGGAATGGTAGAAAGATGGGTTCGATGACGGTTTGGATGTACCGTGCACTATTCAGTGTCCCCTCGACGATCACCAGTGGTGTACGGCCAGTGTAGGAGATCGCTCCCCACACCATGATGCCGGGTGTTGGCCCTGTGTGCCTCGGTCGTATGCAGTCCTGATTGTGGCGCTCACCTGCACGGCACCAAACATGCATACGACCATCATTGGCACCAAGGCAGAAGCGACTCTCATCGCTGAAGACGACACGTCTCCATTCGTCCCTCCATTCACGCCTGTCGCGACACCACTGGAGGCGGGCTGCATGATGTTGGGGCGTGAGCGGAAGACGGTGTAACGGTGTGCGGGACCGTAGCCCAGCTTCATGGAGACGTTTGCAAATGGTCCTCGCCGATACCCCAGGAGCAACAGTGTCCCTAATTTGCTGGGAAGTGGCGGTGCGGTCCCCTACGGCACTGCGTAGGATCCTACGGTCTTGGCGTGCATCTGTGCGTCGCTGCGGTCCGGTCCCAGGTCGATGGGCACGTGCACCTTCTGCCGACCACTGGCGACAACATCGATGTACTGTGGAGACCTCACGCCCCACGTGTTGAGCAATTCGGCGGTACGTCCACCCGGCCTCCCGCATGCCCACTATACGCCCTCGCTCAAAGTCCGTCAACTGCACATACGGTTCACGTCCACGCTGTCGCGGCATGCTACCAGTGTTAAAGACTGCGATGGAGCTCCGTATGCCACGGCAAACTGGCTGACACTGACGGCGGCGGTGCACAAATGCTGCGCAGCTAGCGCCATTCGACGGCCAACACCGCGGTTCTTGGTGTGTCCGCTGTGCCGTGCGTGTGATCATTGCTTGTACAGCCCTCTCACAGTGTCCAGAGCAAGTATGGTGGGTCTGACACACCAGTGTCAATGTGTTCTTTTTTCCATTTTCAGGAGTGTATTTTGAAGAACATGAAAAACTGAGACAAACTGAAATGCTGGGTTATAAAAGAAAAGCATTGGTAGATGAAATAAGAGGACAGAAAACCAAAAAGAGGAGATTAAAAGATGCTATTAGTTAACAAGATAAATGTGGTGCTGATTTGGCAGAAAAAGCTGAAAATGTGGGAAATATGAAATATATTTTCCAGTCACAGTTTCAGAAGATCAATCAAGGAAAAAAATAAATAAATCAAAAGAATTGACAGGAATAAACACTAAAACTGAACCCATGCTGAAAGACATGAAAGTAAATTAGAATGTGTAACTATAATTAATGTGCGTATAGATAATGTATAGTGTGTATATAAAATGTACTTATAAAATGTTTCTTAAAGTGGCTCATATTGCCTTTAAATTGATTTTGCTAAATTAAAAAAAAAAAAAAAATTATGTGGAATCGGTGAGTATTTTATTTTATCTTAAATTTGCAGCTTCTTGTTTTAAGTTTTCTCTTTAGAACACGTGTTCACTGGCCCTAAAAAGGCCTTAATTTCTAGATTAGGAAAAGAGTGGGAATCCTGTGTTGAGGATAGGATTGGTTCAGTGCATAAGGAATTAAGTAGTGGGTTTTGAGTTAGAAATGTGTTAGAGAGAGGCAGTGTTCAATAGCAGGAGAACCTTGGGCATGGGATATTGTTTAATGGGAAGGTGGCATCAGTGATGATGAGATGCAGTGGGGTAGTTTGTAGAGAATTGGCAGAGGAAGTGGTTCCTTAATAGGTAATGCTAGACTGTGGGTAATTAGTTGCAGGTAATGGTCAACAACAGTGGAGATTCTTTCAGAGGGAGCATGGTGACCAGGATTGTTGAGTTTACAGGTTTTGGGAATCATGTGTGTGTGGTGTATGTGCAAGTACTCATAGAAGTGAGGAGGGAAATGAATTGGGGTCCTAAGGATTTGAGTAGAGATTCGAGGTTATGCTGGACGTCTGGGATGGGATCAATTTGGAAGGGCTTGTAGGTGGACAAACAGATGGCGGGTGCTTTCTGTCAGTTAGGCATCCTGACAGAATGTGGAGATCTGGCTGCAGGAAGGGTGATTAAATGAGGCTCTGTCTTAGTGTTCTAGATGCTTGTTCTTTCTTGCTATGAGAGGTGTGTATCTTGGGAAGGGACTTGGGGAAGGATGGTGAGGATAGTTTAGACATCTGAATTCCTGGAAGGTAACCAGGCATTGATTATGTAGGAAAGGGCTAGGGTCACAGTGTGGTGGTGGTGGTGGTGGTGGTGGTGGTGGTGGTGGTGGTGGTGGTATGAACTGGGAGAGGCAACGTTTAATGTTGAAATTAGAATATCTTTGGTTGGAGGAACTGATAGCAAAGAAGTGTTTCCACTTCATGGATCAGGAGGAGGAGAGAATTTCTTTGACAAATCCAGTGTGGTTGAACATGTGTCGCTGGCTGTAGGTGAATGCTTTTGGTAGGGTTGAAACTTGTGTAGAGATTATTTTTTCCCGGATGGGTTGACAACTTGGTTTTGGGTTTGTTTCTGTTCTGAGTTTTATGGGATGTTTAGAGGAAGTATTGAGGCAGATAAAATAGGTCATCAAGGCAGAGCCTGGGTGCTGTGTAGGGTTGACAAGGACCTTCAGTGGTAGTAGGATAGGTGATGGTAGTGGAAGTCTGTGGTGGAAGTGGGCTCTCAGTAAATTAGATAATTTTTCGAAGGCGTGTCTGGAGTGCTCTTCCAGGTGTTGTAGGGCAGCAGTTTAAATTTCAGAGATCCGTTGTTTGTTGTCAGGATTACACAGTAACAGTATTTGATGAAAGGAGCAGAGGTGGTCGAAGGATGGCTGTACCACAGAGATTTGTTTCTGTAGTGTGTTTGGTGTGGGATGAGAATTAGCAGAATCTGAAAATTTGAAGAGCATCAAGAAAGGAGGGGCGGCAGCCAAAGAAGGGAATATTTATGGTTAGCTTGTTGGGGGGTATTCCACAGCTTTTCAGGAACAGGATGTGGGACTGGTTTGTAGCTAGGGGTAGAGATACTTTTCTGAACTAATACAGATAGGTTGGTCTCTTTGGGATGGAATGTCACTGGGGTAGGGAGTGGGTACCGAAGTACATATTAAAGTAGTTGCAGAAAAGACAAATGAAAGCATTAGCTGTTTGTAAAGGGAACCACGAATAACATGGTGAGCCATCAGGAAATAAAAAAAAGGAAAAAAATTGTGCTGTGGCGTATAGGATAGTTCTGTAATGTGAAGATATCATTTGACGTTAACTATCATTGCATGAAAGGGAAAAAGTGAAAGATGTAAAATTACTCTGAGAGCAATGTGTGGAGGAAGGGTCAGTGTGCTGAAGGTCTCACTAAGCCCTTCACAGACAGGTACTGTCTCCAAAATCTAGTCTGCATCAGATTTTTTGCACTATATGCACTATATCCTCACACACATCCCTAATTTCCCTCTACCCCCAAGGACCAGCTGCAGAGGAGCATCCCCCACCCAGTTACCCAGTGACATCCAGGACTGGAACAACTGAACTACATCCTTCACCAGAGCCTAGAGTATATATCACTGCGCCTGGAAATGAAGGACATTATATTCATAATCCTTCCTACTCCCTCTTAAAGTGCTATGCCCCACTCAACCTACCTGCACATCCTCTTCCATCTGTATGCCACTCCCACTGCCAATACCTTGCCACTGGGGTTACACTACTTTAGAAGAGCGAGGTGAAGGACCTGCTAATTCTCTCTCTCTCTCTCTCTCTCTCTCTCTCTCTCTCTCTCTCTCTCTCTCTCCCTCTCCCTCCCCCCCCCCCTCCCAAAAAAAAACCCATCCCCCCTCCACAGCATATCGTATTCTAGTAATGTCACAGTCTTTATGATGCCATCAGAGGCCAAGCCATATGTGAAAACAGCCATGACATACACCAGCTCTGCCACAATTTCTGCATAGCATTTTATGTAGGTATGACCATCAGCCAGCTGTCCACCGGAATGAAATGAACCCACCAAACTGTTTCCAAGAGCAGAGTCAACCACCATGTAGTGTTCAGTTTAAATGACTGTTTCACAACCAGTGCCATCTGCATCCTTCTCCCCAGGACTTACATGTGAGTTATCCTTGCAACCCGTTCTTCATTCCCACAATCCTCCTGGCCTCAATTTCTGCTAACCTCTTTGCACCAACACCTGTTTCTCAATAGCCTCCCATTCCTCTCTTCTGTCACCTTCTCCCAGGCCCTTCCCTGTGGAATTGTAGTTGTATGCTGCATGAAAACACCTGCTCCAGTGCCCATGTGTCTTGCCCCTGACCCATGCAACTGCTGCATCTCTCCCCCCCCCCCCCCTCCACCCACCCTCTGCTGTCCTATTTCACACACTTGCAGTCTGCCTCCAAGGCACAAGCAACCCTTCCTTAACCTTTCTTCCCACTCCCCACCTCCTACCTCTTTTCTTCCCCACCCAACACAACCCCTCACACCAGTCTACCTGTGCAGTCCCAGCATTGTGTGCTTAGCTGGCAGAATGTATCTGTGTGTGTGTGTGTGTGTGTGTGTGTGTGTGTGTGTAGGGGTGGTGGGGTGGCAGCGGCTCACATGCATACACAAGTGTTTGTTTATTCTGGCTCAAAAAGGATTTGTCTGAAAGCCCAAGACAAGGCTGCTGTTTACGTAGAGTTTGTGATTTACTAAGGCTGATGCACTACGTATTATCTACATTGTATATACTGACATGATGTGACCTTAGATTTCATATGGTCTCTGCCTCATCAAGTAATAAAGCAAGTATGGTGCAGATCTTATAAAGATTTTTATAAGTGCACTGCCACTGCTGCCATTGCCATCCACCTGGCTACTCTCTCCACTTTCTATGGACATTTCAGAATCTTCAGTTGCTAGTTTTTAATTAGTAGAAATCAGAAGATTTTGAATTGCTTGTACTTTGTCTCCTGTCACTATCTACTGTAAGTATCAACCAAGACTGTATGTGGAAGCACTGTAATAGCCATAGGTGAATGCTGTGTTTCATCTCAATGTGTGTGTTAGATTTCTTTAGTGAAATGAGCATGATCCATGAAGTGGAGAGGACTATTTTGTCACTGACGGCTTCATATAAGAAAGAGAAGTTTCTGACATATTTTCATTACACTCAGAAGCTTGGACAGATGCTTAGTCTGAATTGGTGCACATGTATACTGTCTGCACTGCATACTGGTGGCAGAGCTTGCTCTGTTTGCACTGTGTCGTGTCAGTGCATATTTTTGGGAGTGCTTTTATCGTCAGCTTCCTGTGCAATTTTCTGAAGTTATTAAAAGACCCAAGTGTGTTCTCTGTACACTGTTTCTTATTTCAGATTATTATCATCAAATCCATTAGATTTACTGTACAGTAGCCATTAAAAAATCCATGCCAACATACTGTAATGAGAGTAAATATGTAATAACGATATTATCTTTACTTTCAGGGACTGCTACAGTGGCTAAAGAAAGGAATGACATCCGTAATTTCTTTCCATTTATGGGTGAAGGTAAGGCATTGGCCACGAGCAGTTCACATAGCAAAGCAAGACCTGTTTCAGATGGAAAGTGTTCGTCTGAAAAGGATACTCTCAGAAACACAGATATGGTTACTTCTAACAAAAGGGAACCAAGTGATTTAGTGCATCATGGGCCAGTATCTGCAAGCAGTTTCATTAAAGGTACCCCAATAGCCAAAGATAAAAATGTAGGTGTTAAGGGGCTATTTGACAAGCCAGTTTTAAACAATCGCTCTAAAAATGTAACAAATAGTAAAAATAATCTCCTAAGCAATAATAAGAGCAGTTCACCTATTGGTTCATCTCCAAACAATAAGTTTGGAAAGGCTCAAATTGGAGGAATGTTGGCCAATAAAGGAAATGGAACTATGGTAATCACCCAAAAAGGAAATAAGCAGACACAGAAAAAGTCCAGTGGTGCAAATGATTCAGCACCTCAACGCTCTGTTTCTGCACCAGTTACTCCTTTTGTTGGAAAAGGCTATACTGTTGGATCCAGTAGCAGCTGTCAGCCTGTGCCAGCAGCTACTGAAAAGCCGTGGTTGTCCTTGTTGGACAAAATTGAAGCTGACAGGAAGAAAAAGAAACATTTGTCCTCTTTGACAATTGACAAAGTCTTCTCAACAACCAAGATGGTAAAAAGTAATGAAATTATTAAAAATGAAAGTAAAATGAAGAATTCCAGTGAGTCAATGCGGTCGCCACCCAAGAAATTCAAAAATGATCCTGCTACAAAGCCTTTTTTCACATCTGATGTGGGCAGCCACAATAAAATCCACAGTAGCAGGGATATTAACAGCCAAGCACAGTCATCAGCAAATGGCAGTTTGGAAGTTATGGTCAACTGTCCAACTTGTGGAAAATTAGTGGAAGAACATGCAATCAATTCACACTTAGATATTTGTTTGCAGTATAGAGCAGAAGACACACCTGCATCTCAGAATGTAGCAAACTGCCCAATCTGCAACAAGAATTTTCCATTAAATGAAATTAATAGTCATGTTGATGTATGTCTGAGTAATAATGATGATTCTACCTCTGTAACAATGGAAGAGGAAGATGAAATGATTAAATGTCCTATGTGTGATGAGAAACTTTTAAAACATGCACTAAATGTCCATCTAGAATCGTGCATTCTTTGTATTACAAAAGCAGATGCTTGTTTCATTGAAGATGAAGATGACTGTGAGAGTGAGGTGAATGATGCTATTGGAAGTGATGGTGGAGAGGATTTACATCCGTGCCCTCTATGCATGAAGTTAGTGAAAGAGAATCTCATGAACATCCATTTGGATGATTGCTTGTCAGCAGACATTTTGCAGGAAATGGCTCAAGAGTGATGCTGCCATCAGTTAAATGTTCCTAAGAAAAGAGTCACTAGTCAAGCTGTGTAAGACTGTGTTTATCAGTTTAACACTTTTGGAATTTTAATTATATTCTTTGTTATTTATGTTCCATGTGATTTTTCAAGAACATTCTCTTTAATATTTTAGTCACAAATGGCATTTCATTGTAATATTTTTAACCAAGTAATTTGTTTTATAACTGATGCTATTTGAAGTCAATGAAAAAAATCCATGCTGCAAACTTGTATTTTGTAAATTGTTGTATTTGTAATAAAATTTTATTTTTATAAAGTTTTATAAAAGGTTTGTACTAAATTCAGAACTGTCAACATAATTTTGGAATTACATTGTTTGTCCTCAGCAAACTCGTATGCTGTTATAGACTGGTATTGATAAATGCTTCCAGCTACTTTGTTTTGGAGATAATAGTATAGATGAAGATGATTCATGTCTTATGGGACAAATCACATTGCCTGCAGGGAAAGGATGACTCTCAAGAGCATGGTTGACTTGGATCTAATGATGCTTCTTGAAATCGGGTCACTGCAAGATCACTTGCGGTGTGGGTTCAGGAGATATCCTTACACACCTGATAACCTGACCCGGAAATGTGAAATTACAATGAAATCTGTATGAAGATGGTATGTGTTCTTTTGGACCCGTCCAATAATGCTTACTGGCCATTGATCTTCTTCAGTGTGGATGCACTCACATTGCTCGAACTGTTACGGGAATTGGTAGATTGACTGCCGTGAGTAAAGAATATAGTGGGCAGGAGCACTACAAATGTAGTGTGTGGACAGTAAGTTGGAGATGTAGGTCTCACAGGGAACGTGCCAGAGATAAGTCCATGCAGTTGCACTATCCTCTGTGTCCTCGGTGGCACAGATGGATAGGGCGTCTGCCATGTAAGCGGAAGATCCCAGGTTCGAGTCCCAGTTGGGGCACACACTTTCAACTGTCCCTGTTGATATTTGTCAACGCCCGTAAGCAGCTATGTTCTGGATTTCATTGTAATTTCATATTTCGAGAGCTGCAAGATCACCAGTGGCATCTGTTCTTTCAGACAGGTCCCAAAGAACAGATACCATCTTCATATATGACCCAGAAATGACAATTCAGTAACTTTGTAGACGTATTATTACATTGTGGGCATCTCCGCACCTTCATGTGACCCCTTCTTTTGAAAAGATTTGTTAGGCACTGACTTGAGACTTGCCTGTGCAAATATTTTAAGCTGGAAAATGGCATCATTCATCCAAGTGTTTTAAGTGTGACTGTGTTTGTATTTGCAGTTAACAGTAATATGTCCATGGTAAGGGTCCTGTGTAGTGTGTAACGTGCCGGGCTGTATCCTTGTATTAGAGCCACTTAAACTTCACGTCACAACTGGATGTACCGGTATTGAAACATTTCCTCACCCAGTAGATAGTGCGCAGTGTTCCCGACATACCTTGCTTTGCTTATTCAGTGTTGTCTTCCTGGTAGCTGCGTCCGTCTCACCTAAATCACACTGAAATTAAGAAGCCAGGATCCTAGATTAAGTTTTCCAAAATCAAAAGTCAAGACCGTATTCATTCTTGAACATTTATGACAACCACACTGCGATTTATTTGTTATCACTCACACAGACAATATTCATGTGACCAGGCCTCTTACACTTAATTGTCCCCCCTGCGGGTCCGGGGATTAGAATAGGCCCGAGGTATTCCTGCCTGTCGTAAGAGGCGACTAAAAGGAGTCCATCCCACTCACGGGGGTAGTTAGCGCCTGCGTCCGGAGACGGACGGTTTCACGACCTATAATCGTGGTCTTATTGGTTTTTCACTTCTCGTTTCTTCCTTCCTTTTGTTGGTTCCTTTCTTTGCTCTTCTCCACTTCACTGTCTTCCTTACTTTTTCCCTTGACTTCTCCTTGCCTTCTCATTGCCTTTTTCTCCTTGCCTTCTCATTGCCTTCTTCTCCTTGCCTTCTCCTTGCCTCCTTCTCCTTGCTTTCTCATTGCCTTCTTCTCCTTGCCTTCTCTGGTCTCCGCCTCGGCGTTTGAGACAGTCTGTCCTCTTTCTCCCTCTCTCTTCTTTTTCCTCTTCTTCCTTCCTCCCTGTGCGTGTCTGAAGGCCGACCCACGCGTTCGCACGCGTAGCCGGTGACGGGGTAACGCGTAAGTCCCCGCCCTGGGTAGACATGTAAGGCACGCGCGTACCCCCTGGTAAAGGCCAGGCCCGGGGAGGGGTGATTGCCTGAGCTGATACCTTCTGACCATGCCGATTGGTCCCTCCGTCTGTTTCTCGGGAGGTGTGACCTGAGGTGTAAACATTCACCTAAGGCGGGAGTGCCCTCTGAGAGGGTCCCCACAAGGAAGGAGCGCGCCATCGGAGACGCTGGCAATCATGGGGGATTCCTCCGCAATGGATTCTACTCCATCGCTTTCGACTTCGACCCACAAACGGAAACGTGACCAGCCAACAGTGACAAAAATACTACCGCCTGCCCCACAGTTCCTCGTAGTTTCTCGATCTGAGGACGGAAAGGATTTTTCCTCTGTCAACCCTTTCGTTATCCAGAAGGGCGTAGATGCCATAGCCGGATCTGTCAAATCTTGTACCAGGTTGCGTAATGGTACCTTATTACTAGAAACTGAGAGTGCCTTTCAGGCACAAAAACTGCTTCGGGCCACACTCTTGTACACGTTCCCTCTTCGGGTGGAGGCCCACCGCACTTTGAATTCGTCTCGTGGTGTCGTCTATAGTAGCTCTCTCGACGGATTGACTGACGAGGAGCTTCAATCTTTCCTCGCTGAGCTTCAATCTTTCCTCGCTGAGCAGGGCGTGACGGCTGTCCATCGGGTCATGAAAAAGGTCAACAATGACCTTGTACCGACACGGACACTTTTCTTAACCTTCGATAGTGTTAAGCTGCCATCGCGCATCAAGGCGGGCTACGAGGTTATCTCTGTTCGCCCCTATGTCCCGACACCTACGCGCTGCTACCAGTGCCAGCGTTTCAATCACACTCGACAGTCTTGTTCCAATGCGGCTAAATGTGTCACTTGTGGCAGGGATGCCCATGAGGGTGACTGTCCACCTCCGTCTCCTCGTTGTGTGAACTGTCAGGGTGACCATGCCGCATCCTCCCGCGACTGTCCTGTCTATAAGGAAGAACGCTGTATCCAGGAAATTAGAGTCAAAGAGAAAGTGTCCACCTCGGCTGCTCGCAAGCTATTGGCTAGTAGGAAGCCCACGCTGCTCCCAGCGGGGAAATACAGCACTGTCCTCGCCTCTCCTCGGACTACCCGGGAGGTAGCAACCCAGACATGCGATCTGACCTTCAGCACCACGGTCGTCCGTTCGGCCAGTGCTAAGATCGCGCGGTCGACGTCTCCTCTTCCTCCCATCACCCCACAGCCACCAGCCACTTCCTCAGCTTCTGCTCAGTCGAAGACCCCGAAGTCAGATGCACGGGCCTTCAAGAAGGAACCATCCCGTGCAGACTTCCTCCGTCCCTTGACCTCCCAGCCTTCGACCGGTACTTCCACCAAACGTCCTTCTAAAAAGGCGCATAGGAAGCACAGTTCTCCTTCTCCGCCGCGGCGCCTTTCTTCTCCTGCGCCACCCAGCGGTTGCCGCCCCAGGCCGTCATCCGTTTCGCCTGGCCGCACCGCTGGTAGCCGAACATCTGGCCGTTCACCGGCGGAGGAAGCTCCCCCTCCCGGCCATCCTCCTGAGATGGCCGATGACCCTATAGACCCCATGGACGATGACTGTCCGCCTCCAGCTAGCGGCGGCAGTGCTCGCTCGAAGCCAGGCCCTAAGCGGCCTTCGAGGTGACCCCTTCTCTCATCTTCCTTTTCTTACGATGGCACTTATTAACTGGAATATTCGCAGCATTCGCTCCAACCGAGAGGACTTGAAGCTGCTGCTCCGCTCGCATCGTCCGCTCGTCGTAGCCCTCCAGGAAACGAAGCTACGCCCATGCGATCAAATTGCCTTGGCACACTACACCTCTGTGCGTTTTGACCTACCCCCTGTGGTAGGTATCCCAGCTCATGGAGGGGTTATGTTGCTGGTCCGGGATGATATTTACTACGATCCCATCACGTTGCACACCGGCCTGCAGGCAGTTGCCATCCGCATTACTCTCCCCACTTTTACGTTTTCCTTTTGTACCGTTTACGCTCCATCGTCATCTGCCGTTACCAGGGCAGACATGACGCAACTTATTGCTCAGCTACCTGCACCATTTTTGTTAACTGGAGACTTCAATGCCCACCATCCTCTTTGGGGCTCTCCAGCATCCTGCCCGAGGGGCTCCTTGTTAGCAGACCATTTCAACCAGCTCAATCTTGTCTGCCTCAATACTGGCGCCCCTACTTTTCTTTCGGACACATCTCATACCTATTCCCATTTAGACCTCTCTATATGTACTCCCCAACTTGCACGCCGGTTTGAGTGGTATGCACTTGCTGATACATATTCGAGCGACCACTTCCCGTGTGTTATCCATCTCCTGCAGCATACTCCCTCTCCGTGCTCCTCTCGTTGGACCATCTCCAAGGCAGACTGGGGGCTCTTCTCTTCCAGGGCGACCTTTCAGGATCACACCTTCACAAGCTGCGATCGTCAGGTCGCACACCTCACGGAAGTCATTCTCTCTGCTGCTGAATATTCCATCCCTCACCCTACTTCTTCTCCACGTCGCGTACCGGTCCCCTGGTGGACCGCAGCATGTAGGGACGCTTTACGTGCTCGTCGACGTGCTTTACGCACCTTTAAACGCCACCCTACAGTGGCGAATTGTATTAATTATAAACGATTACGTGCTCAGTGTCGTTGTATTATTAAAGAAAGCAAGAAAGCCAGCTGGGCTGCTTTCACCAGCACCTTCAACAGTTCTACTCCTTCTTCTGTTGTCTGGGGTAGCCTGCGCCGGCTATCTGGCACTAAGGTCCACTCCCCAGTTTCTGGCTTGAAGGTCGCGAATGAAGTCCTTGTGGCCCCTGAGGCTGTCTCCAATGCCTTCGGCTGCTTTTTCGCCGAGGTTTCGAGCTCCGCTCATTACCACCCTGCCTTCCTCCCCCGCAAACAGGCCGAGGAGGCTAGGCCACGTGACTTCCGCTCCTCGAATTGTGAAAGTTATAATGCCCCATTCACCATGCGGGAACTCGAAACCGCACTTGGCCGATCACGGTCCTCCGCTCCCGGGCCCGATTCTATTCATATTCAGATGCTGAAGAACCTTTCTCCTGCGGGTAAAGGTTTTCTTCTTCGTACATACAATCGCATCTGGATTGAGGGACATGTTCCCGCATGCTGGCGCGAGTCTATTGTTGTCCCGATTCCTAAGCCGGGGAAGGACAAGCACTTGCCTTCCAGTTATCGACCTATCTCGCTTACCAGCTGTGTCTGTAAAGTGATGGAGCGAATGGTTAACTCTCGATTGGTTTGGCTGCTCGAGTCCCGACGCCTACTTACCAATGTACAATGTGGATTTCGAAGGCGCCGCTCTGCTGTCGACCATCTGGTTACCTTGTCGACCTTCATCATGAATAACTTCTTGCGGAAGCGCCCGACCGCGGCTGTGTTCTTTGATTTGGAGAAGGCTTACGACACCTGTTGGAGGGCGGGCATTCGCCGCACCATGCATACGTGGGGCTTTCGCGGTCGCCTCCCTCTTTTTATTCGTTCCTTTTTAATGGATCGACAGTTTCGGGTACGTGTGGGTTCTGTCCTGTCCGACACCTTTCGCCAGGAGAATGGGGTGCCACAGGGCTCAGTTTTGAGCGTCGCTCTCTTCGCCATCGCGATCAATCCAATAATGGATTGCCTCCCAGCTGATGTATCAGGCTCCCTTTTCGTGGACGATTTTACCATCTATTGCAGCGCGCAGTGTCCACGTGTCCTGGAGCGCTGTCTTCAGCGTTCTCTTGACCGTCTTTACTCCTGGAGTGTCGCCAATGGCTTCCGTTTTTCTGCCGAGAAGACGGTCTGTATTAACTTCTGGCGCTACAAAGAGTTTCTCCCACCGTCCTTACGACTCGGTCCCGTTGCTCTCCCACTCGTGGAGACAATCAAATTTTTAGGCCTTACCTTTGACAGGAAACTTAGCTGGTCTCCACATGTGTCATATTTGGCCGCCCATTGTACCCGTTCTTTAAATGTTCTCCGTGTTCTCAGTGGTATGTCGTGGGGAGCGGATCGAACCGTCCTACTTCGCCTATATCGGTCGATCGTCCGCTCCAAGCTGGATTATGGGAGCTTCGTATACTCCTCTGCACGGCCATCCATCTTACGCCGCCTTAACTCCATACAACATCGGGGTTTACGACTTGCGATCGGAGCATTTTATACCAGTCCCGTAGAGAGTCTTCATGCTGACGCTGGCGAATTGCCACTCACCTACCGGCGCGATATACTGCTTTGTCGGTATGCCTGTCGGCTACTGTCAATGCCCGACCATCCTTCTTATCGTTCCTTTTTGACGACTCTCTTGACCTTCAATACGGGTTGTATGTCTCTGCCTTGCTACCCCCTGGAGTTCGCTTTCGTCGCCTCCTTCAACACCTTCATTTTTCACTCCCTGCAACCTTTCGAGTGGGCGAGAGCCGCACGCCACCTTGGCTCCAGGCTCAGGTCCGCGTTCACCTCGACCTCAGCTCGCTCCCCAAAGAGGTCACCCCCGGTCCGGTCTACCACTCCCGTTTTTTGGAACTTCGTTCGAAGTTCAACAACGTGACTTTCATTTATACAGATGGCTCTAAGACCAATGACGGGGTCGGGTGTTCCTTTATTGTCGGGGCACAAAGTTTCCAATACCGGCTCCATGGCCATTGTTCGGTCTTCACAGCTGAGCTCTTTGCCCTCTACCAGGCTGTTCTGTACATCTGCCGCCACCGACATTCTGCTTATGTCATCTGCTCAGATTCCCTGAGCGCCATCCAGAGCCTCAGTGATCCGTACCCGGTTCACCCTTTCGTACCCCGGATCCAACGCTCTCTTCAGCAGCTGGTGGACGTCGGTACGCCGGTTAGCTTTATGTGGGTTCCTGGCCATGTCGGTATCCCTGGGAACGAAGCTGCAGATGCCGCGGCCAAGGCTGCGGTCCTCCAGCCTCGGACAGCTTCTTGTCGTGTCCCTTCGTCCGATTTTAGCAGGGTCATTTGTCGGCGCGTTGTGTCGCTGTGGCATGCCGATTGGGCTGCACTTACCGACAACAAGCTTCGGGCCTTAAAACCTCTTCCCGTGGCTTGGACGTCCTCCTCACGCCCTTTTCGGCGGGAGGAGGTCGTTTTAGCAAGGTTAAGAATTGGACACTGCCGGTTCAGCCATCGCCATCTGCTGACGGCTGCGCCGGCGCCGTTCTGCCCATGTGGGCACTTGCTGACGGTTAGTCACATTTTAATGTCCTGTCCCGATCTTAAAACACTGCGCCTCGATCTTAACCTGCCTACTACTTTAGATGCCATTTTAGCGGATGACCCACGAGCAGCTGTTCGTGTTCTTTGTTTTATCAATTTGACAAACCTCGCTAAGGACATTTGATGATGTTTTTTAATCCTCTGCCTGTCAGTCTGTCTTTTATTGTGTTTTCCCTTTTAGTTGTTGTTGTCAACTTGTGCCTCGCGGTGCATTCTTAGAGTAGTCAGGGCGCTAATGACCATTGAAGTTGTGCGCCCGAAAACCACCAAAAAAAAAAAAAAAAAAAAAAAAAAAAAAAAAAAAAAAAAAAAAAAAAAACCCACTTAATTGTCACATTAGGTAGGTCAAAAACTTACAGTCTTTAACAATGTTCACAATTACACTTTTTTGGTATCGACCGGAAAAATTAACCGACTTGCCGCACTTTTGCTCCATGAGAATCTGACTGAGAACTGCACCAGCTCGGACGTTATATAGATGAGTGCTTGAATATTTGACTATTTCTGTTAATATATTATAGTTTATAATTTCCCAGGGTTAAAATGATCCTTTCTAATTGGTTTTGAAGTTAACTATTGGGTTTTATTACTTAAATAACATGAGTGAGCTGTATCAATTTAAATATGCGGAACTAAGTTATGCATCTGCAGTGGGAATTCCCGATTTATAACCATGGCAGCCCTCTTGAACAATAATTACTTATTCAAATTTACTTAATTCTTAATTAATGCACTTACAAAGTTTAGACTGGAGTCATTTTAAGTAGAAAAATAAAGGTAGCCAAAGTATCAAAACAGATCTCGGAATTATTTAGTAGTTTGGTCACAATTGGCACTGAAAGTCATACAGGCTACAGATTTCAAGTCTTAATATCTATTTAACTAATAGACTTTAGGTTAATTCAAACACTTTGCTGGAATCAGTAAAATTTAGGCTTTCTTTTGGATGCTGTCTTGTAGCTGAATTCGATCTATTAGCTCACTCGAATTTTACTTAATATGTATTGCACAGTATACGTCATTGTTCATAACTTTTAATAGGATGCATTTCTAATAAAACTAATTAGCTCATTACTTTCAGAATAGACATTAGAATGTACTGAAATAATAGATTTTACTAGGGGAATTTTATTTAAACTATTTCTGAATTATGTACTATGAGGCTGAAGGCCACAGAATCTGTAGTCGGAATCTGATTAGTGAAAATGAAAAAAGATAAAAGTTTATTGCTTAACTAAGTTACTGAAGGAGTGTAAAACCAAAACAGGATAGCAGTGGGTGACCCTGCTGCATTACAAGTGCTCCTTATTTGTTCTACATCTACATCTATACTCCGCGAGCCACCTTACGGTGTGTGGCGGAGGGTACTTATTGTACCACTATCTGATCCCCCCTTCCCTGTTCCATTCACGAATTGTGCGTGGGAAGAACGACTGCTTGTAAGTCTCCGTATTTGCTCTAATTTCTCGGATCTTTTCGTTGTGATCATTACGCGAGATATATGTGGGCGGTAGTAATATGTTGCCCATCTCTTCCCGGAATGTGCTCTCTCGTAATTTCGATAATAAACCTCTCCGTATTGCGTAACGCCTTTCTTGAAGTGTCCGCCACTGGAGCTTGTTCAGCATCTCCGTAACGCTCTCGCGCTGACTAAATGTCCCCATGACGAATCGCGCTGCTTTTCGCTGGATCATGTCTATCTCTTCTATTAATCCAACCTGGTAAGGGTCCCATACTGATGAGCAATACTCAAGAATCGGACGAACAAGCGTTTTGTAAGCTACTTCTTTCGTCGATGAGTCACATTTTCTTAGAATTCTTCCTATGAATCTCAACCTGGCGCCTGCTTTTCCCACTATTTGTTTTATGTGATCATTCCACTTCAGATCGCTCCGGATAGTAACTCCTAAGTATTTTACGGTCGTTACCGCTTCCAATGATTTACCACCTATGGCATAATCGTACTGGAATGGATTTCTGCCCCTATGTATGCGCATTATATTACATTTATCTACGTTTAGGGAAAGCTGCCAGCTGTCGCACCATTCATTAATCCTCTGCAGGTCTTCCTGGAGTACGTACGAGTCTTCTGATGTTGCTACTTTCTTGTAGACAACCGTGTCATCTGCAAATAGCCTCACGGAGCTACCGATGTTGTCAACTAAGTCATTTATGTATATTGTAAACAATAAAGGTCCTATCACGCTTCCTTGCGGTACTCCCGAAATTACCTCTACATCTGCAGATTTTGAACCGTTAAGAATGACATGTTGTGTTCTTTCTTCTAGGAAATCCTGAATCCAATCACAAACCTGGTCCGATATTCCGTAAGCTCATATTTTTTTCACTAAACGTAAGTGCGGAACCGTATCAAATGCCTTCCTGAAGTCCAGG
This sequence comes from Schistocerca nitens, assembly GCF_023898315.1. Taxonomy (NCBI): domain Eukaryota; kingdom Metazoa; phylum Arthropoda; class Insecta; order Orthoptera; family Acrididae; genus Schistocerca; species Schistocerca nitens. The sequence goes on along the minus strand of NC_064620.1, from coordinate 191,768,931 downwards.
AATACGGCATCAATCTGCTCACCAGTGTCTACGGCACTGTGAATTTCTTGGACAAATAGGGCGAGCTGAGTTTCACATGATCTCTGTTTGCGGAATCCATGTTGGTTATGATGAAGGAGATTTGTATTATCTAAGAACGTCATAATACGAGAACATAAAACATGTTCCATTATTCTACAACAGATTGACGTAAGCGAAATAGGCCTATAATTATTCGCATCTGATTTATGACCCTTCTTGAAAATGGGAACGACCTGCGCTTTCTTCCAGTCGCTAGGCACTTTACGTTCTTCCAGAGATCTACGATAAATTGCTGATAGAAAGGGGGCAAGTTCTTTAGCATAATCACTGTAGAATCTTACGGGTATCTCGTCTGGTCGGGATGCTTTTCCGCTACTAAGTGATAGCAGTTGTTTTTCAATTCCGATATCGTTTATTTCAATATTTTCCATTTTGGCGTCCGTGCGACGGCTGAAGTCAGGGACCGTGTTACGATTTTCCGCAGTGAAACAGTTTCGGAACACTGAATTCAGTATTTCTGCCTTTCTTCGGTCGTCCTCTGTTTCGGTGCCATCGTGGTCAACGAGTGACTGAATAGGGGATTTAGATCCGCTTACCGATTTTACATATGACCAAAACTTTTTAGGGTTCTTGTTTAGATTGTTTGCCAATGTTTTATGTTCGAATTCGTTGAATGCTTCTCTCATTGCTCTCTTTACGCTCTTTTTCGCTTCGTTCAGCTTTTCCTTATCAGCTATGATTCGACTACTCTTAAACCTATGATGAAGCTTTCTTTGTTTCCGTAGTACCTTTCGTACATGATTGTTATACCACGGTGGATCTTTCCCCTCGCTTTGGACCTTAGTCGGTACGAACTTATCTAAGGCGTACTGGACGATGTTTCTGAATTTTTTCCATTTTTGTTCCACATCCTCTTCCTCAGAAATGAACGTTTGATGATTCCTCCATCTTGTGTGTGTTGTCTAGCCTCCTAACAATCACTCATCAGTTGTAAATGGTGATCAGGAGCCTGAAAGACTGGGGGCATGCCACATGTGTGTTTTTCCTTCAAGAAAATGGTTTGTCATTTTTAATCATTTTCATTGTCTTTCTAATTTCTCTGTTTTGTTGGTGAAATATGCATTTCTCAGTTCTAAGGGCAAGTTGGAATTAGGGTCTAGGAAGCAGACCGAGCCCCAATTTTGCTACAATTTTACAATCTTCTTGTGGTCCCTGATCAAATATGGAGAAAAGATTCATGGAGCAGCTAGCCCTTCATACCAGAAAATGCTGGATGTGATGTAGTATGAGGAAATCAAGGCTGTCAATGAAAATTTACCATACAATCCAATTCCAACGTTGTACGTGGAGTTTATAAAGGCACATTTGCATGCCGAGCGTGAGTTTCCGCGGAAACGCGAAATATTAATTAAATAAATAATCAGTGACAAATAAATAAAGCCTATGGCACACAACTGCAGCGCTGTGTCGCTGATAAAACAAAAGCATAATTACGTTACTCTTATGTTTGATTAAGAAGAGAGAGCTCTGGTAGAAGTGGTGCGAGAAGCACGTATTTTATTTTATTGTCTGGCACACCGCCATATTTTCATGTTATAGAAGAATACTGCGAGTTGCAACCACACTAGGCACTCGATTCTGAAAAGAATTTGTATTTGTAAAAGTAAGTAGGATTATGAACTGTAGGCAATTTCATTGAATATATCCGATTTAACTAACTATGTAACCTTTTTTATGTTCAGTAGACAATCACCTCTGTACGACGTATTGGCATGGCTGGCAAATCATTGTAATATTGAGATTAGATTATGAGTCCGTACCTACCGCAGCAGTCTTTGGAAACGATTTAATTACGAAGTCCGATTATTTCAGTTTTATTTCACGGTCAACTACGAGTAACATTGCCTTTACCAAATAGCCATTGTCAAGCGTCCGATTCCGAATAATTAAACGTCCATGTTCCAGATAAGGAAATATCAATTACAACCAATCACAATCATATACATCACAAATAGTGAATAATTGAAATATTTTATTTATTATATATTTTATTTTATTTATTTTATATTGGCGACTGCGTGTCGGACTTCTTATTTTGTCATTTGTTACATTGTTCTTTTTGTTTCATGTCAAAAATCAACTTTCTGGACCTGGACGTGAATGTATGAGAGATAACAAAAATCTGAAGATATTTTCCAATTCTAAAGTTTTGCCGGAAGACGCAATGAAACTTCCAGCAAAATAAAGTAAGACGCAGCATCTTTGCATTAGCAGGCTTGACCAGACATATAAATTCAGTGTATTAGCTTTTCAGTAAATTCTGTAGTGTTTCTTTCGCACATAACAGTTTTCAGTAATAAATTCCATTCTCAGTACTTTTCCCTAAACAATAACGTATGCAACAATACCAATACACGAGTGTACAATATGGCCGACTTCTGTACGATATGATGTAACATGGCCAGCAGCCATTACCAATTATCTCAAATTCAGTTTATATTTTTAAATTAACGGACAGCCATTGTTGCTACGAGCGATTCATGCTCAACTGCATCTTATTTTAAAATCAGTGTCAAATATTTTCTTGAAACATATATCACGTGTGGCATGGTAATAACTAGAAATCAATACGCAAAAATGGAACAGCAAAGACGTACTATTCAGACACAATCCGACTCGGACGAGAGACAAATGTTAGAAAATGACTTTACGACAGCAACCGGTAGTGACGATTTATCAAACATTGACGCAAGTGTTGACGGAAATTTTGACAATAGCCCGTCCACCACAAAAATTTCAAAGTCTCAGTCAGAGCCCATGTTAATGCATGACGTCACGTCTAATGACGCGGCGGGGGCACAGACCTTGCAAACGGTAAACATTGCCGACATGTTACAAATGTTAATGAAACAGAACGCGGAGAACATGGCAACCTTAAAGACACAAAATGACGAAATTAAATCTGACCTCATAGCACTCAAGACAGGTAATGACACTTTATGTAAACGTGTGGAACTTATAGACGCCACACTGACCAAACAGATGAATGAACTCAGTACTAAATTTTCCCAGCTTAATACGAGACAAGAAAAGACTACAACTGACGTAGCACTTTTACAGACACAAGTAAAAAACCTTAATGTCACGTGTGAAGTTCTTACTGAACAAATTCAAACATATCCTTTAGTGCACGTCAACCTTGAAAGACGAATTTCTGACGTGCAGAATAAATTTGACAATGTTGAACAACACCTGACTGACATCTTACAATCTGATGCCACAGCTCATTTTCAAAACATTAATAAAGAATTTCATGATTGGGTAGTGAACAAAGACAAACATTTTGATAGATGCTTACGTGAAAATTTACCAACAATTGTGCACGACTCCGTAGCGGAATACATGACTAATAACAAACAGCTGATCAGTGATGCAGTACAATCCGTCACTGCACCCATGAGAGAATTCACCGATCGACCACAGACTGAATGTAACGAAAATATCAGTCAAAATGCACAGTTCAGGAACCAATATACATTCGAGTATGACACACACATACCGCACACGACTAACACACAAGAACAAAACACACCACGACTACAATACATACCACGATGTGCAAACACAAACACAAGCTATTATCATGGTAAACCGCAGCAACATTATCGTAATTACTCGCCAGCTGAACATAGCAGTAATTACAGTGGAATAAATCCATATCACAATGCGAAGGAAGAAGAAAGCTTAATGAAACACAGGCAATTTCAGATCTTTATCCCAGAAAAACGAACCATTCATCCGGTGATTTTTCTTAAATCTTTTAGTAACGCATTTCCACGCACTTGGAGTGACCGGAAAAAGATTTCATATATTGTCGGTTACATCCAAGGCGATGCAGCTGTCTGGGCATACAGTCAAGCTGACGTATGTACCACGTACAGTGAGTTTGAGCGTGCTTTTCTGAACAAATTCTGGTCGCAATCCGTCCAGGAGCGACTCAGAAGACAAATTCTAGAACCTGAAATTTTTAACAGTAAAAATGGCAACTTACGCAGATATTTTGAAAAATACTTGAACATGGGACACTTTTTAGACGAACCAGTCGCAACACGCGATATACTCCGTGCGTTGAAGGCCAAATTGCCTTTCAACATTAAAGAAAAACTCCTACATATCCCGGATGACGATTCAGATTATTTCTTAACAGCTTTAGATTCGGTTGACATGTTACTTGAAGATCAGCGCTTCGCGCAGCAAAACAGCAGCCACAATGTTTACACTAGTGGAATGCAAAACATGCAGGCTTGCCAACTCAATTCTGGCGCGCCCACAGTTGGATACGCGGTACAGCAAAAACAGCAAACTCACATGCCGTCTCAATACGGAAATCCAAATCAACACGCGTATTCCAATACAAACAATGGTTACAACAGTAATAACATTTCATCCGGCAATCCATACAAAAGGCACCGCGGTAATAACTACAACGGTAACAACGGATACAAAGGGAACGACAAAAGCACAAACAGAAATAGAAATAATAATAACTACGAGCCAAGACAGCATCAAGGCTGGACTCGTAACGATCAGTACTTTCATTCAAACACTGCTTTACCACAGCAGCCACCAGGACAAAATTGGAGCATACCTTACGACCGACAGGTAAGTTATAATGCGCAACAGCAACAACAACCGCAAAAGTTTGGAGATCACAATAGGCAATATCCGAATGTGAATATAATAGAAATGACACCTGATACACAACCTCAATCTGTGTCAGTACCTAGTACAAATGCTAATCCAACAAACTAGAAACAGTCACTTCTATGCCCCAGGTCGTGGCTGAAGAATTCTTGGGGGGCGACTTCAATGTTAATCAGTTATTTGACACCACAGTTGAACATCAGAATAATGATATGCCGAATAATTCTAAACAAAAATTACCTGTTTTATTTATAAGATACAACCACAATAACAATATATCAGATGAACTTTTACAAGACAGTACACAATGTCGTTCAAACACAGATGAAATTGTTTTAGCATCTACTACTGGTGTAGTAGGTGGGATTCCAACTACTATTATCCTAGATACAGGTGCAGCTGTGAGCGTTTTGTCTTTTAATTTCTATAAAAAGATGTGTGAATTGGAACCCGTGCCTGAGTTTCCTGCCCAAAACTGTAAAATAACTACTGCACTAGGTAATAAGTCATGTAGGGTTACGAAGCAAGTTTTTGTAAACATTAAAATAGGTAATGGAACCGTACAATGGCCATTCCTGGTTGTACAAAACCTTGTGACAAATTGCATATTAGGAATAGATATTATGAGCGAGAAGGACTGCATTATAGACTTCTCCGAAGGTAAATGTATTTTAAAGGATAAAGGCAGTGTAATTATTATTGATTTGGACAGGAGAACTCTAAAGCATGGCAAACACTGTACCGGGTACAAGGTTCAGTTAGTACTTGACAATGACATTCAAGACACGCACACACACTCATCTGACACAGAGCTAATGGACTTGAAAACATTGCTTGATCATAAGATAAATGAAGCTACAGCTCTCAGTGCACATGAACGTATAAAACTACAGGAAGTGTTATCCAAATATTTACAAGTTTTTACCAAACGAATAGGTGTTATCAACACGTATGTGTACAAGATTGAAGTTAAGCCTCACAAGATCTACCACAAGACATATAACGTACCGTTATCTCAACGACCTGCTGTGTGGCAAGAATTAAAACAAATGTTAGACTGGAAGGTCATTGAACCATCCACCTCACCTTACTGTAGTCCTCTACTTGTTGTCGAAAAATCAAATGGAAGCATTAGGTTAGTGTTAGACGCACGAGCAATTAATGAAATAATTTTACCAGTTCACACAAAACCCGAAAATTTAGAAGAGCAATTACAGAAATTTCTAGATGCAAAATATTTTTCCACAATAGATCTCGCTAATTCATTTTGGCAGGTGGGTATCACTCCTGATCCTCGGAAATATACTGCATTTATGTTCGGGGGGCGAACCTATCAGTTTTGTGTTCTACCTTTCGGACTGAATGTCAGTTCTGGGGTATTCATTACAGCCCTGGATACCGTGCTTGGCGACGATTTAGTTGAGACAGTCACACACTATGTAGATGATATACTGATAGCTACACAGTCTTGGAATGAACACGTTGACGCACTTCAAAGAATTTTAGAAAAATTTGCACAAGCTGGAGTCACAGCCAATCTTAGAAAATCAAAGTTTGGTTGCAGTGAGATAAAATATTTAGGACATATCATTAATTCACAGGGCATACGTCCTGATCCCAGTAAATTAGATGCTATCAGAAACTTTCCTAGCCCTCGAACTAAAAAGCAGTTAAAATCATTCCTTGGGCTATGTTCATTTTTCAGACGTTTTTTGCCACAACCACTTTTGAACAGTAAACATCTGCTAAATCTACTCAGAAAGAATCAAGTTTGGATCTGGTCAGAACAGTGCCAGAATGACTTTAATACAATTAAACATGCCTTAGTGAATGCAAACTTATTGAGCCATCCAGATTTCGATTTAGATTTTTGTATGACTTGTGACGCTTCACGTACTGGCTTGGGATGTTGCTTATTTCAAGTTGTAAAGAATAAAGAAAAGGAACAGATAAGAATTATTGGGTTTGCGAGTCGTACTTTATTTGAATGTGAGCGTACATACTCCACTACTGAGTTAGAAACACTTTCCATAGTATGGGCATTCAAGAAATTCAATTATTATTTATTTGGAAAACATACAGTAATTTACACTGACCACCAGGCCCTGACATTTTTGTTAACTTGTAAACTTGTACATCCTAGACTATCACGATGGGCAGTTACACTTCAGAACTACTCTTTTGAAATTAAATACATAAGAGGTAAGGACAACACCATTGCAGACGCTTTGTCTAGACTTCCACAAGGTATGAATGATACCAACAGTGACTTGGAAAATGTAAATGACTACAGGATTCTCTTAATGCAAGATAAGCAGTATCACCAATATTATATTGATATGTGCAGAAACATGGCTGAATTGCAAAAATCTGATCCTCACTGGTATTAGATAATAACATTACTGGTAGAAAAACACAATCATCCTTTGACTAAGTATTACAAGTTACACAATGATGTGTTATTTTATCGCCGACATCCAAATGCTACTGACTGGTGTGTATGCATTCCCAAAGAGTCTGAACGTAATCTGATTTGGCACACACACTTAGTTTGGGGTCATTATGGGACGAAAAAGTGTTTAGCAAAGATCAGCACATACTGTTATTTTAGCAATATGAGAAGAAAAATTTACAGGGAACTGAAAACATGTGTCATATGTCAAAAATCAAAACCTCAGAATTTATCCACAAAAACAGATTTACATTCTATTTTACCCAGTAAACCCCTGGAAATTCTGTGTACTGACATCAGTGGACCGCATCCAGCAAGCTCTGGAGGCGTCAAATATATCTTAGCTTTTTACGATATATTTTCTAAACATGTAAAACTTTATGCTTTAAAATCCGCCACTGCAAGTGCTATAATACGAAGATTCTCAAGTGATTACCTGACGCACGTGGGAAAACCTAAAGCAATTCTGTCAGATAATGCAGCATACTACTCTGGGTACAAATGGAGAAATTTCTTGAAGGACAATAACATTAAAAGTATATTTATTTCGAGGTTTAGTCCACAATGTAACGCGACTGAGAGACTTTTCCGAGAATTAAACCGATTCATGAGGACCTATATTTCATCAAAACATACTAATTGGGTGTCCTACCTAAGTCTTTTCGAAGACGTACACAATAACTTAAATATTTACGATACAAATTACACACCTAACGAGATCATGTTCAATTGCAAACAGAACGATCAGTGGATAGAACCATTACCTAAGTTGTCAGACAAGGAAATCACACCAGAACAGAAAATAAAAGAAGTTTTGACTACGCTGACACATCACGCACAGATACGAAACAAACATCACAGAAACACAATAAAAAGAAAACAAAAATTCGAGGTAGGAATGCTTGTACTACTTCGTACTCATCATAAATCTGTAGCACTAAAACGACGCAACGCTAAGTGGCGTCTGCTATATGAAGGACCTTATATAATTATTAACATACCGCATCCTGGTGCGTATCTGTTACATCATCGTAGAACTAACAAAATTATTGGGCTATACGCACACCGAGATCTTAGAGCATTTCATGCGGAATAATGTCAAAGTCATACCCATCAAAACATTGCTAAGCAACTCGAAAAACTCTGTTGCTACAACACAGATAATAAGTAGTATAGAAATTTTCATTTCAGCGGTTCCAGTGACGCAGTTGAAGGCAGAAGAACTCTTCTTTCAGCGCGCGCCACCACCTGGAAGACGGAATATTAAAATAAAATTTATGTTTACGTAGTAGTGAATGATATATTAATTTTTCACGAAACATTTGTTACTGTAGGCACCACTGACTTGGTATGACACCTGACGAACCGACAGACGTCATCTGTGAAGCGATCTTTTACTTCAAAAAATAGATTAGACGCACATCTCTCAACACGAAAAGCATCTATCAGTAGTCAAGGCCACACAGACACTATACACACACGCACAAAACGCGAGGAATCGAACAGTTTTCCGTCTCTTATTATTTTGAATATTTATTGAGTAGTGAAAATGCCTGGTCTTGCCTACTGATGTAATGAATGTTGTGTCTAACCAATCTTAATTTCAGATGACATCATAAAATAAACATCGATAAAATTCCAGCAAAACCGATAAAGAGGACGTCAATATCTGCAATTCATGTAATCAAATGTGACACAATGTAATAACCCATAGCTATGTAATGATGATGTAAACATGTTTATGTGCAACTGAATTATGTTTATGCTAAGAAAATATGTGACGTGTATATGTACGATTACTCATGTTTATTTTTCTTTCGATGATGTATAATGTAACTGTTACTATGTAAAAAAAATTGGAACAAAACGAGTGCCAAAAAGACATTGCATAGTGAACCACTGTTCACGGACATTAACAAACATTACTAACTCTGCAACCACGCAGAAACCTATGTGAAAGAAATGGTTAATGCCATTCATTATGCATCGTACCTATGTAAACGCGATGAACCATTTCTTTGATTAATAACTACGAACATTTAGGTGAGCTATATTCAAAAAAAAAGAAAAAAAAACTGAAAATGTGAAGTGCATAATTCGTGCATCGTCTAGTGTCATTACTACAGCACCTAACTTCAAGATGTTAACTGGATTAAATGGACACAAAGTGCCTGTCCAGAAAACAACAAGACGGATGGAAGAATTTTGGTTGGAACTTCAGGGAATGAAATGTTCTCGAAATGTGACGGACACTCTTACCTGGACTGTCCAAGAATCGACGCCAGCTATGTGCCGTCCGAGGTTCTGCAACCAAGCTTCCACGGAATGTAAAAAAAAAACGAACTGCACGTGGACCAATTACTCGACGGGTCACGTCAGATCTGTAATAAACAATGCTTTTTGTCACAACGAACTGTAGCACAACGACTATAATGGAAATGGGAAATGGACACGCTTATGTATTAATCACGTTGTTATACAACGATGTTACTGTGATCAAAAAACTTTACCACGACGACACTAACCTGTAAAAAATTATTGTGCAGCAGGTGAATATGAACTGAAATAACGTCACGATGTGTATAGGTCAACGCACCTGAAACATACGGACATTTTTCTTTGAAGTATTTCAAAACAATACAATGTAACTAAGAAACATTCAACAATCTAAGTTGTATTGTGTTATAACAAATATTGTAAATTTAAAACTAAGTTACCTGTCATAGAATGTAGTCTTCATATGAAATCTTGCTTGAATATTTTCTTTGTGCAACGATTTAGAAACGCGCGCACACGAAGAATATGAACTGCAATACTGTGCCGCGTGATCTAACTGTACAATATAACGGCAGTGCCGGAGTCACACAGACGCTTCTGCGCATGCGCGCACTCTATCTGCCAACATAAGAACTTTTACGGCGCACCCGCGTCATTCAAATTTTGTACATAATGTGTATAATGTGTGTAATGTAAGTCATGTAAATAGTTGTAGATAACTTAGATTTTCTTGTGCCTTTAGGTGAATTGCTCGCCTGCAGGTGTGTCCTTTCGCCTCGCAATTCAGGGGGCAATATAAAGGCACATTTGCATGCCGAGCGTGAGTTTCCGCGGAAACGCGAAATATTAATTAAATAAATAATCAGTGACAAATAAATAAAGCCTATGGCACACAACTGCAGCGCTGTGTCGCTGATAAAACAAAAGCATAATTACGTTACTCTTATGTTTGATTAAGAAGAGAGAGCTCTGGTAGAAGAGGTGCGAGAAGCACGTATTTTATTTTATTGTCTGGCACACCGCCATATTTTCATGTTATAGAAGAATACTGCGAGTTGCAACCACACTAGGCACTCGATTCTGAAAAGAATTTGTATTTGTAAAAGTAAGTAGGATTATGAACTGTAGGCAATTTCATTGAATATATCTGATTTAACTAACTATGTAACCTTTTTTATGTTCAGTAGACAATCACCTCTGTACGACGTATTGGCATGGCTGGCAAATCATTGTAATATTGAGATTAGATTATGAGTCCGTACCTACCGCAGCAGTCTTTGGAAACGATTTAATTACGAAGTCCGATTATTTCAGTTTTATTTCACGGTCAACTACGAGTAACATTGCCTTTACCAAATAGCCATTGTCAAGCGTCCGATTCCGAATAATTAAACGTCCACGTTCCAGATAAGGAAATATCAATTACAACCAATCACAATCATATACATCACAAATAGTGAAAAATTGAAATATTTTATTTATTTTATTTTATTTATTTTATAAGTTGGTGGTGCACCCCCACTGCTCACACAATGGCTTCTGATGGTCCACCAAAACTGCCAGCATCCATCGCTGTTCTCTAACCACCTCTAGAAAGTTTGTTTAGCAACTGTCCGTGGATAATGAGAACTACTCATTTATCATTTCTGTATTACCATCAACAACAAGAACATTAGGGATGTGGATCAAGTCTATGTATACTTCAGCAAAAGGTACGGAAATTCAGTTCACTTATTCATGTACTAACCATGTCCATAGTATAGTTGTAGTTAAAATTTTCATAAAAAATACTTGCGCACACTCGTCTGCGCTGATGTGTGTACACACACACACACACACACACACACACACACACACACACACACTCACTAACTAAGGCTAATTGCATTAAAACATTTTGTTGTAAGTTGTTAAGAAGCTTGCCTACAAACACAATCATTTTACTTAGATGTATGTAAGTAATTTCTCTTCAACACAGCACTTCACTTATTCTTCAGTATTGTGGAAACTACGTTATTAGAAAGTGTTTCAGCTCTGCTTTGAATTTATGAAATTTTTAATTTCCTTTGACAATCTACTAAAAATATTTTGGATAGATAAAGTACACATTTTTGCACTTGCTTCTTCTGACATTTGTCTTTACCATATTTTTCCTTATTTATGACAAAAGCATTTTTCTAAAAGATTTTCCTGACACATGTCTTACAAACTTTCTTCTGTGGATCATCCTCAGTATGTCCTTGCTTAAAAAAGGGCCTCCTTAGTTATATTATAATGCTGCTGTCTTACTACTGTTAGTAGCTGTATTGGGTTCAACCGGGTATCAAGAGTGCACGCTGAATTATAATTGGAAAACAAGATGCATCTGCAGCAGCAAAAGTGGTGGCAGCGAAACGGGGTGCGAACACGACATTTTTCCATTTTTATTTTATTTATTTTTAATTAATTAATTAATTTTTTTTTAATATAGGTTTGCTCAACTATTCTACTTAATTTCATAACTAATTATGTATACTCATACATCAGCCTAGTTTATATTGAGCTGCTATATTATCAGCAGTATCCTTAACCTGCCTTTTTAACCCCATAGTTTTTTCCCCTCACTAGTATTGTAAGCTTATTTCACTGTAATCAGAGAATGCAGGCTTTCATGGCTGGTATTTGCATGATATGACATTTGTCTTACGAGCATCGGGCCATGCTCCAAGTCATAATTGTCTGCCTAAGGTTTCATCTTCCAATGTTGGAGACATCATCAGAGGCTTTAACAACTAAGAAAGCTGTTAGAGACAAGCTCAGCAAGCAGAACTGTTTATATGTATCCATGCAACAGTCAGCTTGTGATGTTATCAGACTGCTGTCAAAGATGGAGGAGACTGACCAACATATGTTATGGAACTTGTAGTGGGAAAGAGTTGTCAGTGTTCGTTTTATTTAGCACTAAAGCTACAATTTATCTAATTTCCATCCTTCTTATTTTCTGATAAAGTTGTTTTTGTGGTGAAATAAATTATTCTAGCTCCATCATAAGTCGCAATGAGAAATATTTTTTTTATTTTTTTGGTGACTAGATCTGGACACCTTTGTCCATAAGTGTGATAAATACAGGCAATAACCTGTGTACAAAAACTGACCCTACAGTGATCAAAGTGGCACTGTGGCCAACTCAACAGTAAAATAGGCCACGTAGAGCAGACATTAGGAAGCTCTGATGTCCATCCTGTGCGGTGGGGCAGGAGGTGGGGTGCCATCTTGTTGAGAACAAAACAGTGTTTTCTCCCTTAAAACACTGTGTGAAACATGCCCACTCTACTTAAAGCCATTGAATTGATACAGAGAGTTGAGAACTTAATTTATTTATGCAAAATTTCATTTGTTAAGCATTGACTAAGTCGTGGCAAAACAGCCAGTTGTTTTAATTTAAGTTAAACTATTAGTGTGGTAGTTAATATTACAAATGGCACAAGATCCTTTCTGTTCATTTCACTAATTATGTTCAATTTCCATAATGTAAGCCCTGAAATGACACTTTTTCGGCATTGTACGAAAAGTTTTGACTGAGCTTAGGTGTAGTTAAGCATTACCACTAAAATCAATAGCTTATGCTTAATGTTAAGTAAACACTATCTTTCTCTCACACACATTTTTCCCCATTCTAATTATGTTTGGGTCGCTCTGTACACTATCAGTCTCGTTTGACAACTTTGCCCAGTCAGTAATATTTATTTTTCATTAATTTAAGTTACCGTTATAACACTACTGCACCTGTATTCGGTTATGAGGTCTGTAAAAAGGAATTTGTACAACAAATCAGTTATAGGCCTACATGTGAATGATCATTTTATATTCAACAAAACAATATTCCAGTGTTTTGTGAAATTAAATTTTATTTCTCTTTCATGAAACAAAACATACTTGCAACTTAGCAACCAGTGTACTGTATGACAAATCGAGTTCAGTGTCCATCAAAGATAGATAACTGTATTTGCATTCACTTTTATTTCTGTGAGAAAGATGACTTACAGCATTCATACTGCATGAGCCACACTAGACTGTAATACCAAGTGATTATCAAGTGACCATTGATGTCTCATGTGAGTACTCAGATTCAGAAGTTGTCGTGTCTAAACAGTTACTTATAACTTCAGTAACCTTTTAATCAATGCAATTCTTGGACACACATATTGCATCACTTGCGAAATCATGTGCCCCAACTTGGTACCACTTACTGTTCTACAATGTTGTCTTGGCAAACTGACTGAGAACTCTTTATTTAGACAACGCTGGATTTGCACACTGTTAAGCATTAAGAAACTCTTCATCTATGTAGTTCTGCCAGGCCTTTGTAGTATGTTCAAAAGACTATGTTGCTGCTTGAGATGCCAATTTAGCTGCTTAAGAACCTTGATTTTCTTCCTGTTTTGCATGTTTATTTTGCACACAGTGTATAACTATAGAAGATATTGTGCTATAAAGATGAAGGAAAGTAAGCAGAAGAGTTGTGATGTTCAAACTTTTCCCCAGCTGAAAAAGATATAATGTTGGAAACCATATGGTGTTAGCATAACAAAACAGTAGAAGGCAAGAAATTGATAAACCAGCAAAGAAAAGGCAAGGAATTCACAGAACATAGAAACAAATTGTGACCTGAAATGTTTAAAATAGTGTTTCATCAATATTAAGAAACTGACCAAGAAATCATCTGTGCATGACAGGGTATAATTATAAGATGCTCTTTACAGTTATTACATTTCATGCCTATGTAATTACATGAGAGCAAAATCATTGTCAGAACTCTTCAATGTTGAAATGCATAAAACTGGAAGCAGTACCAGTAATTGTCAGGCGTTATATTACCGAAAATGGGCAGAAGCTATTTTCAGGCCTGAAGCCACAATTTATTTCCCTAGATAACAATGTAGATATTCATCCTAAAGTTACATGGGGTGATTTGTATATATTTTAATATGCTCAAATAAATTGCTGCATAAAAGATAGTTTATAACATTATTCATTCTAGTTGACTTATTGCTCTTCTACACATTTAAAGAACACTGCAGGGTACAGTTCATTGAGGCTCCTCATCTGATGCAGTGACTTTTATATTGTATTGTGCAAATCAAATGCTCCAGCTGTGTGCGATATAGTTTTATTCTGATCCTAAACAGCTCAGCATTTTGCACATTAACAAAGATTGCAAGAGACAAAAGAAGTGGCAATTGAAAAAAAAAAAATTTCTATGAAATGATGTAGCAGCAGAAAATGGCATTGTCTGAATTTTCCAGCATACAACGACTGAGCAACCACTTTATAACTACAAACTGACTTACATATGCATATTACTAATCTTGTTGACGTATGTGTGTGCTGTTAGCATAATAGCTGAAGCACTTATTTTGCATTTGTTTAAAGTCGGTACTGCTATTACACTGTGGCCCCGCATTCTCAAAAAACTTATTTTACAGTTAAAAATTAAATGCAAATGGCATAGATACTCTTGTTAGAGCTTAAAGAACAGTTTTGAAAGGGGTGTTCAATTTTGACTTTTTTACATTGCTACTAAGAGTATATAGAATGCCTTAAACTAGACATACTAATTATGAATCATCTCCAAGAATTATTAGGAGTGTAAATAATCTCCACTCATTACTTCCATACCCAATAATTTCATAACACTCTGGTATGGTTGTCCACTGCAGTGGACAGCTGTTAGTGTCACTTCTTTGCCATTTTAATCAGTCCTGAGGCTGAAAATGCTCACAGTCCATTCCAGTGGATACTCCCTACTGGTGCTGTGCCCTGCACACATTTGCAGCATCGGGACTGATTAAAAACACCAAAGGAGTGACATTCTGTCACTGCACTGGATAACTGCACCACAGTATTAATTTTAACATTATAGATCTAAAACAAGATTTTGAACTTGAGCAGTGTGACTGTGGTGCATTCACTTATGTACTGGCAGTCAAAATATATTTTGTTAATAATATCTTTATTATTTACTTCTTTTTAACTCAGATTTGCACAAAAAACATAATTGTGTAATGCCACTAGGCTGTAACCTGGCAGTTGCAGTTGAACTGATCCACAACATTTTGCCAATCAAAGCTGGTCCTTCTTTACAGTGATGTAAGCTGAGATTTATGTTCATACAATACAGATTTCTGAGTTCAACTTGATCTGAGGACATTTTCCTTTGTTAGTCTATGGTCAACTGCTTTATACAGTCAACCAAGAAACCACACCATAAACTGATTGGTAGACACTTAAATGAAACAATTCCTTCAATACCTCCCATATCTATGGTATTCAGTTAAAAAAACAGTTAAGTGCTTTGGCATAATGGTGGGTGAGCATCTGAATTGAGAGGAACAACCTACTGCAGTTTGCAGGAAATCTCTCTCTTGCCTACATAAAAAAATTGTACAACTAGTGAAAACTACAGACAACTCAAGCTAGCAATGAATGCTTGAATAATGTATGTTCACCACAAATCCAGCATCATTTTCATACTTTGTGTTTAGTTAATTGGATTCTTAATCTTCAATACATTCCCATACATATCAAATATGTCATTATTCCACAGCAGCTATATCAAATCATATACATCTAGCATTTTGGCTTTTCCTTTGCTTAGCACTAAGTATCTCTCGATCTCTCCCTAAATTTCAGCTGTGCAATGGGGAAACAAATTTTCCTGTAATGTGCATCTTATCCAAAGCCAATCTGCATTCAAGATGAAATTAAAGCTTTATCTGTCACCATCAGTGTAGCTTCCCTCTCAGCATATCACAGCAGCTTTCTTTGTATCCAAAAGGGAACCAGTAACTCTGTCACACTGCAAACTAAGAAGGGGCAAGAGATTATGTATCTGTTACAAATGACAATTGATTGAGAAGTCACAGATTCCACAATAACAGCTTGTTAGTATCTGTCTTTGATTTCAGTCAGAAAGAGGAATAACAATTAGGAACTAACAATTCTGTCTCTCGTCTTCTCCATTTTCTTCTCTGATTTGTTTACATATTTTAGAAATTCCTCAGTAGAATCATCAGGTCCGTAAACTAAACCCTACTGTACCTTCCCTGATAAACTTATTTTTAATGCATTTATTTGTGTTATGCAGTTCATTCAAAGGTTTTTCTAAATGGATAAATTTCTAAGTTGTCTTTCACAAAATTCTTTCAAGCTCCCACTTCTCTCTCTGTAATTTGATCCATTTAAAAAGACACTTATAAGCCTAGCATGTTCTCATTCTTAGCAGAATTTATTAAGGAAACCTTTTTCAAAATCACTATAATCATGTGGTGATGTGCGCAAGTTAGTGCTTCTCCATCCAAAAACTACTTTAAAAATTATATTTTAAACATATCAGTCACACCAGGAACAAAATTATCATGACAGTGCTGCAAAAATCAACAGGATGGAATTTGTCAGGAAAACTTTTAAAAGCTACTTTGGCCCACACACCATTACAATTACTGGCAAACTTTTTGCAGCAAAACTTTCTTGTTATTCAACAGAATATATGCTGCTGTGATGTATGCTACTTTGTCACAAATCTACATTGCTAATGACAACTTTGTCTACATCTATGACCTCAATATTAATTACAGCAGCATGTTTGTCTTCCTTGGATTCCAAAGTTAAAAATTTCTCTTCTAGATTCTGTTTAGTAAAATCTGTCTTGAATTTCAAGATTCGACTTTCCTGTTTTATGAAACTGTGAACAGTTCCAAAATTTTTCAGTTTTTTCAGCTTCATTAATGAAATTTGGTTCTACCTTTACAGTTTTACTACTAAATTAACCCAAGTATTCAACTGTTTCCAAACTAATCCAAGAACTGGACTGTTTGCATTCCAATTCTAAAGTGAATTTCAGTTTGGGAAAACCTTATTTAATATCCACTACCTGAACACTGTTACTCAAGAGTTCAGTTTTTTTTTTTTTTTTTTTTTTTTTTTTTACCATCTGAAAATTCTGATTAGTGATAACACTTTATAGGATGCAGGGCTAACAGGCTGCGGGGACCAGGGGAAACACAGTTAACAATTACAAAGAGGATTACTAATCTTGTACATGTTATAGTGAGACAAGCATGCCTCTCCTCTTTGACCCTGTCTGGAGCTATTTTGTGTGTGGTGGCATCTGCCTGGTGCTGTTGCTGTGTAGGCAACTCACATTGCTGTGGCTGGCAGCCTCTGTAGGCCCTGGGCTTTTGACAGTGGTGCGTTGTGTTGTGCTGCGATAGTGGCTAACTCGGGAAATAGCCCCATGGCTCCACCTACTACCATGGTGACAGCATGAAGAGTCTGCTTTGTGTGGGAATAAACCCGCTGTTCTCAGGTAGAAGTCAGCCAGCAGCTGGTGCTGTGATACCGACTTCTGATAGGAACTAAGTGTTTGAGTCGACAGGTGTGGACGGCAGAATGGCAAGGCTGAGACTCCAAGTCTGATGAAGGACTAAAAATTGCAGGTGCAGCCCAGTCTCAAACCCATGGATACTGTAGCAGAGCCCAGTCATCTCGCTGTCTGACATCACTCTGTTGTCATGGTGGCACTGCTTGCTTCCTGCAATGATGAGTGATCCCTGTATTAAAATCCAAACTTATTTTTGTGCCTACAGTGCCCATTTGTTTCACTAAAACCTTGTGCATAGTCGCGTTGCCAAAACAAGAGACTCACCCTAATGCAGTGACACCTCCCCACGTGCTGTTTACCACTGAGCCCAGCTATCTTTGCTGTGCAGTCCATTGCCATATCTGTTTTGTCCCCCACGCTACCACAATGACATTACCAACCTGTGGCTGTTAACATAATGCTTTATGGTGCTTGCATGCTACCTCTCCTTACTTTTGTTAAAGACAAATGATTTCCTGAGCAAGTAGTGGATCACAGCACAACACTAGTACCAATCACCAAATCGGCTGTTCTCAACAGCTATGCAAATTACTATGGTCATTCCGGACTTGGTAAATCCGTCTTTCATCTCTTGCTTGTGGTATCCAGTCTATGGAAATTTGGATTAGCTCTTGATCAGACTTCCACACAGTTCATCATTTCAAATATATGAGAGCTAGGCAGAGCATAGTCAGCACAGTACTAAGAAGGGCATCTCACAAATCGTAGTTACTTGTCATCTACCATCTCTGTGCTGCTACACATGCTGCAACAATTTCTCAGCAGTGATCCACCCCTCCTGAGCTGCTATCATTCAGCTTAGTGAATCGTCCAGGCTGCATTCCCAGGTGTTGCTAAGAGAGGTAAGGTTTTGTGTGGACAACATCTCTAAAGGTTCATCAAGCCAGTACAGCTGTGGCTGTGTCATATTTAGCAGAGTAACTCTCGTCATAGTAGCTGGCAAATGAAACATGGCCCCCAGAACATTGCACATAGTCATATTGATCAACAATCCACAGCTTCACAATTCCAAACATCTAACCCCCATTAGGTTCTCCTGTTTATATCAACTAGCAACCGTCAGTACGTTGTACACAGAGTGCATCCAATGTAGAACTGCCTTATGAAAACACAGTTCTAGTTTGATCACATCTTTTTTTGGAAGGACGTCCCTCTGTTTTACTCGTGAAGAGTTACATAATGCATGTACTCCTACATGTCACAATTTTGCAAGTCAGGCATATGGTAAGTACTCCACTGTGGCGTTACTGGAGTTCACCATCAGTCATCACCACATGATGATCCCCATATTCTGCTAATAGCAGCACCCCTTCTTCTCTCACTGGTACGAATTTCCCAACATGTACTCACTTCACCAGATAAGCATGCACAGTGTAACACCTGAACGCTGCCAAAACAAGCATCCACCTTCTTCAGTCTTTCTCCCACATGGCAGTCTGAGGACAGGGTCCTATATTATCTCCCTCCCCTGAGAAGCCTGCTTTCTCCAAACAACCTATCTCAATACAGCTATAACAAAACCAGTCTTAACGCAAATAGATAACTTTATTGAAAATAATGTTCATACCCTACACAATACACAAAAGAAAAATATTTGGTAATCACAAAAGTCATACCATATATCAATTATTTCCTTGGCCTTAATCCATAATGATACTGAGGTTTGTGGATATCTCACTCCTGTTGCTCATACTTCCGCTTTTTCTTTTTCTCCTCTCTCCTCTCTTTTACAAATACCTCGCGTGGAATTGCCTCCAGTGCACCCTCGAATCATCATAGACATCCAATGTGCACAGTTGTTGTCATTGTTGGCAGCTGTACCTTCATATTTACCAGTAATGTAGTTTCAGTTACTTGGTATGGCACTGGTACTGTATTATGAACTTATTCATCTTTCCCTACAGGGCATAAGGGCTTGACAGCATCACCCACTGACTCACTTTATATTGAGGTAATATCCCCACTCATTTCACCGCCTCTACCTGCTTCTCCAATGCCTTAGTACAGGGCTTCCCAACCTTTTCAGCTGGCGGACTCCTTGTTCAGTCGAAAATCCATGGCGGACCCCTAGTCAGTCAAAAGCAAAGTAACTTTAAATTTCAGAGCGAAACCCATGGGAACTGAAAGGTTCTTAATGCAAGTGCCATGTTCCCAATGACCTCCCCCTCCCCCCCCCCCCCCTGAAGTATCAATAGTGTTTGGTTTAGAGATGAATGAAAACAACTTGAAATTAACGTTCCAATTTGAATTCCCACTGTATCCAGACACTTACTAGTGGATTTACTCCCTTTGTTCAACACACTATAGTCAGATTAAAATTACTTGGCAATTGACATTTCACACGTTGGAGTTGCCTTCCTCCAAGAGCAATCACCGTCACGTCCAAACTGTTCGCTGTTGACAAGCTGCCACTTATGGTCTGTTCACTTCCACTGTTTGGCTACTGTTGTGTAAGGAACATGCATATTTCATAACGGTTTTGTGTGTGTGTGTGTGTGTGTGTGTGTGTGTGTGTGTGTGGTTTTTCATGAAATCCGAAGAAAAATGTTCAAATGTATGTAAAGTCTATGGGACTTAACTGCTGAGGTCATCAGTCTCTAGTCTTACACACTATTAACCTAAGTTTAACTTCCGCTAAGGACAAAACACACACACACACACACACACACACACACACACATGCCCAAGGGAAGACGGGCGACATGGTGCCTTAGACTGCGCGGGCATTCTGCGTGGCTGTGAAGAAAAGAGGCAGACCCATGATTCGGGATACAAACACATCACGAAAGAAAAGAGGGCAAGGATCTGCCTTTAAAGGACTATTGTGACATCTTTTGAGCAATGTGTGGGAATACATTCACCCAGTTTACATGCGTTTCCAAAACTGGATTTCGTAAGCAGATGTCCCAGTTCTGCTTTTGGTTGGTCAGGTAAACACTTCAAAATCGATTCTGGAAATCTGCTTGTATAAAGCTGTTTTCCAGTTCCACAGTCTATTTTCGGGCCCATGTAAACAGCTCGGAAAGTATAGTTATTTTTACATCTTTGCGTATCTACTGAACGGCAGCTGTCCGTCCATAGCCGATAGCTATCAGGCGGTGTTGCAACGGTGTACTGTCAGTTGGTAGCTGGCAATTGGCAGGTGACGTGGTAACAGTTTAGCCACAGCTGACAACTTCAACTACTACTTGGACACTATATCATGGCATTCAGCCTTGACCGTAAACAAATTAGGGAAACAAACAAACAGACTCTCTTATTTCTATATAAGAAGACAAAGCATTCCACAGAATGTAAGACTTTTTTCCCAAAGGAAACAATTCTGGCAGAGGAGGTTTACCTTTTACAAGGTGGCACGTGAAAAGTCCTCATTTGCTTACGCTCGCAGCCAGTTGCCACAATATAGTGTCATAGTAATAGCAAGTAATTGTAATTGAAGTATAGGCAGGCCATATTTTTAACTGACAGGACGGAATATATTATAAAGAAAAGAAATTAGCTTTAGAGATCATTTTAATTTTCGTAACAAAAATATCAATGCCAACAGAATTCAATTAATAATTATTTTGTAAATGATAGAAGACAGAAACACAATTCCTATAAAGTTATAGTTCAGGTATGTTCACTGAGCATCTACGCAGAAAAATGCTTTCTTCTTTACTATAGATGAGTCTATAGGAATAATAATGGAATCCTAATGTGATGGTTGAGGGAGGTTCTGCTGACACAATTTTGAGAAGCTGAGGTCAATTCTTGACAACTGGAGACAGATGTCTGGTTCCGCATCTAGACAGCTTCGGTACTTAGTTTTGTGGGCAGCGTAGATCGAGAATCCAGATTCACACATGTATGTTGTGGCAAATGGAAGAAGTACATATTTTGCCTTTTCAACAAGGGGGTAGTATTTCTTGTCATCCAAAGGGATCCAAAAGTGTGAGTAAGCGTCAATGCCAAAACTTGATTTCAAGGTAGGGTCTGTGGCAATTTCTATCAACAACTCATATTCATTTGATGATAGAATGTTCGGCTTTTAGGATACAGTGAATGGATTGACCACCCATTCGTATTTCTGCAGCTTCTCATCTTCAGCTGTTGGGAAATAATGCTCCAACAATGACATCAAGCTTTGGAGATGTTCCAGGATTTGATGAAACAAGTTCTTCCCAATGTTTTGTTTTGTAAAAACTCCTTGAGAAGAGGAAAACACTTGACCTCCTCCTCCTGGACACACTGTGCCCAAAAATTGATTTTCCTCTTGAATGCTCGAACTTTTTTGTTGATAGCAGTGACCTTTGTTTCACTTTGCCCTTGGAGTGAAATATTCATTTAGTTCATTTTGGAGAAAATATCTGACAAACAGGCAACTATACACTGCCAATTTTCGTCATTAATAAGGTCTGCTAATTTGGTGTTATGCTCCAAAAGGAAAGCTAAGACTTCCAACCTTAATTCGTACAATGAGACAGTGCATTCCCACGTGAGAGCCACCTCACTTCTGCGTTGATAAGCAGGGAACGATGAAGGCTTCCCATATCTTCACACAGTATTGTGAAAAGTCTTGACTTCAACGGCCTTGATTTTATGTAGTTAATGATTTGAATGGATTCGTCTAAAACTTTCTTGAACGAAACAGGCATTTGTTTCGTAGCTAAAGCGTATCTGTGGAGAGCACAATGACTAATGCTGCAATTATTGGCATTTTCTTTTATTTTTGTTATTGCTCTGACTGTAGGACCCGTCATAGCTTTTGCACCATCTGTGCACACATCTATGCAATTAGACCATGAAACTTCGTTAGTCAAAAAATCATCCAATAGACGGAATATTTCAGCACCTCTTGTGCTGGCAGGTAGTGGTCTGCACAATAAGAGGTCCTCCTCAAAACATCCAGAATATTCATAACGGACAAAAGCCAATAAAATCGCTAATCCTGCAACATCAGTGGATTCATCTATCTGCAGAGAAAATGAATTGTGTTGGATGCGAGAAACAAAGAGTGTCTTTCACATCATTTGACATGTCAACAATGCGTCTCTTGACAGTATTGTTTGATAACAGCACCGAAGATACAAGCTTTACAGCCTTTTCATCTAGCATGCAAGAAACAATATCATTAACACACAACTTTATGAGATTTTCTGCAATGGTATGAGTTTTGCCACTCAATAACTAACCAAGAAAGAAGCTTTTAATGAATTTTCATTAATTGTTTTTGCATGAGTTTTCATGCAATGCTGAGAAGCAGCTAGTTCAGCACTCTTCCTTTTGAAAAAATCGATGTCTTTAGCCTGGAAATCCAGGTGAGTACCTTCAAAATGACGGCGCATTTTAACTGGAACCATTGAAATGTTCGGAAAGACTCGCGCACAAATTACACACTGAACTTTACCCTCCTTTGTCTACATAAAGCCCATTTCTAAATAGCATTCGTTGTACTTACGTTTCTTGGTTATTCCACTTCCACAGGATATTGCAACCAATGGAGTACTTGCAGCGTTTTCACATAATAAATCCGGCTGTGGAGCTTCTTGTGATTGTTCTTCCTTTGGTCGTCCTCCCTCCTCATTCTTTTCAACTGAAAACTTCCCTTGTTGTGAAGCCGATGGAGAAACTGCACCCTTCTTCAATGATCCTGACTTCAGCCACTGATCCATGTTAGAAGTACTAAACTGGTCAAAAATTGACTTATGAAATAGGTAGTGCACTGATAAAGCAAGTTTAACATTTAATGATGCCTGGGGCCACATTTGTGCCAGCGAGCGCTGTGATTGGTCAACAAAGCTCGCTCCGCGCATGCGTAAAAGGTTTCAGCGCATCTAGCGCCGTGAGCCGGCACACAAATGACCCCCGTATTGTTGCGAAACAGTCGATCAGAGAAACCGCATTCTCCAGCACTAAACTGTGTATGCGTTCTCACTTAGGAACCGCAAAGGCTGCTTGGAAATACGACCTGAAGTAAAAGTACACATGTTTTTCACACGAAAAAAAATAGTGATGTATTTGATTTTCACATTTTTATTCAGTTATTTTACTCATTATTTTACACGATTTGGTGTAAGGTGGCTGCGGACCCCCTAGAAATAACCAGAGGACCCCTAAAGGGTCCGCGGAGCACACGTTGGGAAGCCCTGCCTTAGTATTTGCTCATTGGACCTTTCTCTGTACTTCCATTACTGTTCTAGCAAACTCCCTTAATGCCTCTTTTTTTCTACAACCTTTAGGGTTAATATCTAATAGTGATGGCATCTTTCCTCCATGAACCACCTCAAATGGTGACAACTCTATACTAGTGTGTAATTAGAGTTGTATGCACTCACTGCAAAGGAAGGATACTTTTTCCTTTCTGAATGCTGAGAGTTCTTGTAATAACTAAGTGTATTCCCAACTGTACAAATAACTCATTTTGTTCTTCCATTAGCTTGTGGGTCAAGTGGGCTGGTTGCCAGTTTTTTTCACCTTTAGTAACAGACACAACCATGCCATCAGGTCTGACATGATGTTCACCAACACTTATGCAGGTGTGACCCCCTGTTGGTCTGGCATGTGTATCATCTTGGTGAATTAGAAAAATGGTTAGCTGCTGGTGTTCAGTTGAATTGGCCTAACATGTCCACCCCCAATGAAACTGAACAGTTTCATTGCTTCTGGCAGCCTCTGTAACATTACCTGTTTCCGACTCAAATCCACATAATTCCTGACATATCGATGGACATCATCTTTCCTCCCCTTCCACCAATACTTAGCTTGTCCAGCACCACCACTTATGGTTCCAGTTTTGTCTCTCTGTATAATAATCCATCATTCGTGCTAAACTGTTCTTGCTGGCCGTACTGCTTACACTCTTCCTCGGCGCTCTGTGCTGTGTGCCATTCTCCAGGACCTAGTACTTGCAAGACAGCTATTTTTCTGCTAAACTTGTCTGCATTTCCATGTTACTTTCCTGGATTGTAAATTACTTCATACTCAAATTCACTGAGTTTCAACACCCACCTCACCAATCTACTCGATGGTTCCTTCAACTCCTTCAAACCAAGTAACAACTTCAAAGCAGCATGGTCCATCATCACCTTGAACTTCCTTCCACACAGGAAATATTGGAAATACGTCATTCCATACACCAAGCTAAGGATTTCCCTCTCTGTTCTGAATGACTTTTCTCTCTTGTAACTGAACTGTCTTGATGCCTAGGCAAGAGTATGTTCTTGATTGTCAACCTCGTGGCTCAAGAAAACACCTGTACCCCATGTAAATTATACACTGGTGCATTTTTGGTCCCAGTGTCCAACAAAACTTTATATTTCCTACCATTTATTACACCCATTATGGTAGATTCCACATTTGCATTCATACTCACTGCATTTACTTTTATTGGGAACCTCTGTCAGTAGCCCTGGCACTCCCTCTTAAGTTTAATGGACCTTTACTCCCCTTGGACCACCTTTATGATCACCCCTGTATCTGTGTCAGCGACCTACATCTCCCTTGTTAACATTCTCATAGAATTCTTGGCTACCTCTATTACTCTGATCACTCCTTGGTTGCTAGTAGCACTGTCTTTGTGTATTTCCTGTTTGCCTATGATTAAAACACTTTATATTTGTTGCAAATATGTGCCTTAGAAAAATATGGCTCTGAGCACTATGGGACTTAACATTTGAGGTCATCAGTCCCCTAGAACTTAGAACTACTTAAAGCTAACTAACCTAAGGACATCGCACTTATCCATGCCCGAGGCAGGATTCGAACCTGCGACCGTAGCAGTCGCGCGGTTCCGGACTACAGCGCCTAGAACCGCGTGGCCACCGCAGCCGGCTGTGCCTTAGATCTCTCATCACAGACAACCTATCAGTTTCCTCCTATTCCAACTCTAACCTAAGCCAACATGTAGATTTTTAGGTGCTCCTGTAATACCTTCCTAGACATCTCTGATACCAAACCCCCTCATAAAAAAAATCTGAGAGTGCTCGCTGGTCGACTTCCTGCAGCACCACTTTGTTCACCATATAAGTTTGCAGTAACTCATAGGTGTGAACATTCAACTTCCTGAACCTATCCACAAAATCCTCCACTGCCTTATTAAGCCCTCTGGACACAATACACAACTCTATCTGAAAAAAATTGCATTATTCTGCTTCTTGTACCATTGCTCTAACCCCTGTCTTGGCTGATCAAAAGTCTCTGCATTACATAATGCTTCTGTAGACCTTACAGACAACTTCACTTTCCCCATAAAATGCGACCTTGCAATTTCCAATAACTGCTTATCTGACCAACCCTCTCATTTAGCTTGATCTCTCCTACAAATGCTACCACATCCTCAGACACCCTACCATAGATGGGAGAAACAAGGTTAACAATAGCCAGATCCACCCATAGAGCCTGATACCTCAACACTTTTATTTCATGATCTTTATCCATCAATATGTAATTTACAACCAGATTATGTGCTCGCAACTGAGCTACCTTATTCACCAATGATTGCAAAGCCTGCTCACTGGTGACACCTAATCTTTTTCATCTAACACAAATGGAACATGCAGTCGCAGGATACTCTATCAGCCTACTTCTGTCCAATAAGAGGAATCTGGACTCCTTGCAGTATCTGGCTGTGTGCCCAAAATTATTATGTATAAAGCAGTTCACTGCTAACAATTCAGCACAAGGATCAGAGTGCCCAAAAACATTACACGAGTACAATGCACAGACACTAAATGCTCATATCTAGAATTCCCCTTAAACTGTGATAAGCCAGCCGGCTCCTCTGGTCTTGTGAAGGTAACTTGTGTATAATTATGTCCTGTAACCTTCAACCCTGTGACTATCATCATACAAGAGCAAAAATAGTCTCAATGACCCTAACAATGACAGTGCGCGCTGTGACTTGAATGATGTGCTGCAGTGGTGCCACTCCTATGTTGATTGCAGAAATGTTGGCCCTCCTGAGACCACTCAGTGGCATCACGTGGGTAATGGCAGAGACAATGGGGTCCACAGCAGACACTGTTAACAATCACTGCTGACGGCGGCAGTGTGTGTACGACCTCTGTGTTGATGTCAATGGTGCATTTGTTGTGCTGTGATGGTGTCCTGGTGTCCCTTTTGGGAGACAATCCCTCAGTTCCACAAGTGACCATGGTGATGGCATGAGGAGACTGCTGTGTTCGAGATTCAACCCCCTGTCGTCAGATGAAAGTCAGCTGACGACTGACGTTGTGATGCCAAGTTCCACAAGGAGCTCAGCGTTGTAGTCAGCAGGCTTGGATGACAGATCAACAGGGCTGAGACACTAAGTGCTGTGAAGGACTTAGTGTAGTGCTATTAGTAAACTGCAGGAGCGTCTATAGAAAGGTCCCAGAACTGCTCTCATTAATAAACTGTCACAATGCCCACATAATACTAGGGACAGAAAGTTGGCTGAAACCAGATGTAAACAGTAATGAAATTCTAAACTCAGATTGGAATGTATACCGCAGAGACAGGCTGGACAGTGAAGGGGAAAACGTGTTTATAATGATAAGAAGTGCAATAGTATCGAAGGAAATTGATGGAGATCCGAAATGTGAAATTATTTGGGTGAAGGTCACGGTTAAAGCAGGCTCAGACATGGTAATTGGATGTCTCTATAGGCCCCCTGGCTCAGCAGCTGTTGTGGCTGAGCACCTGATGGATAATTTGGAAAATATTTTGAGTAGATTTCCCCACCACGTTATAGTTCTGGGTGGAGATTTTAATTTGCCGGATATAAACTGGGAGACTCACACGTTCATAATGGGTGGCAGGGACAAAGAATCCAGTGAAATTTTTTTAAGTGCTTTATCTGAAAACTACACTCCTGGAAATTGAAACAAGAACACCATGAATTCATTGTCCCAGGAAGGGGAAACTTTATTGACACATTCCTGGGGTCAGATACATCACATGATCACACTGACAGAACCACAGGCACATAGACACAGGCAACAGAGCATGCACAATGTCGGCACTAGTACAGTGTATATCCACCTTTCGCAGCAATGCAGGCTGCTATTCTCCCATGGAGACGATCCTAGAGATGCTGGATGTAGTCCTGTGGAACGGCTTGCCATGCCATTTCCACCTGGCGCCTCAGTTGGACCAGCGTTTGTGCTGGACGTGCAGACCGTGTGAGACGACGCTTCATCCAGTCCCAAACACGCTCAATGGGGGACAGATCCGGAGATCTTGCTGGCCAGGGTAGTTGACTTACACCTTCTAGAGCACGTTGGGTGGCACGGGAGACATGCGGACGTGCATTGTCCTGTTGGAACAGCAAGTTCCCTTGCCGGTCTAGGAATGGTAGAACGATGGGTTCGATGACGGTTTGGATGTACCGTGCACTATTCAGTGTCCCCTCGACGATCACCAGTGGTGTACGGCCAGTGTAGGAGATCGCTCCCCACACCATGATGCCGGGTGTTGGCCCTGTGTGCCTCGGTCGTATGCAGTCCTGATTGTGGCGCTCACCTGCACGGCGCCAAACACGCATACGACCATCATTGGCACCAAGGCAGAAGCGACTCTCATCGCTGAAGACGACATGTCTCCATTCGTCCCTCCATTCACGCCTGTCGCGACACCACTGGAGGCGGGCTGCACGATGTTGGGGCGTGAGCGGAAGACGGCGTAACGGTGTGCGGGACCGTAGCCCAGCTTCATGGAGACGGTTGCGAATGGTCCTCGCCGATACCCCAGGAGCAACAGTGTCCCTAATTTGCTGGGAAGTGGCGGTGCGGTCCCCTACGGCACTGCGTAGGATCCTACGGTCTTGGCGTGCATCCGTGCGTCGCTGCGGTCCGGTCCCAGGTCGACGGGCACGTGCACCTTCCGCCGACCACTGGCGACAACATCGATGTACTGTGGAGACCTCATACCCCACGTGTTGAGCAATTCGGTGGTACGTCCACCCGGCCTCCCGCATGCCCACTATACGCCCTCGCTCAAAGTCCGTCAACTGCACATACGGTTCACGTCCACGCTGTCGCGGCATGCTACCAGTGTTAAAGACTGCGATGGAGCTCCGTATGCCACGGCAGACTGGCTGACACTGACGGCGGCGGTGCACAAATGCTGCGCAGCTAGCACCATTCGACGGGCAACACCGCGGGTCCTGGTGTGTCTGCTGTGCCGTGCGTGTGATCATTGCTTGTACAGCCCTCTCGCAGTGTCCGGAGCAAGTATGGTGGGTCTGACACACCGGTGTCAATGTGTTCTTTTTTCCATTTCCAGGAGTGTACCTTGAGCAGTTAACCAGAGAACCGACTCGTGGCGATAACATATTAGACCTTCTGGTGACAAGCAGACTCGAACTATTTGAAACAGTTAAACCAGAACAGAGAATCGGTGATCATAAAGTGGTTAATGCATCAATGATTTCAGCCTTAAATAGAAGTATTAAAAAAGGCAGGAAGATTTTTCTGTTTAGCAAAAGTGACAAAAAGCAGGTTTCAGAGTACCTGACGGCTCAACACAAAAGTTTTGTTTTAAGTACAGATAGTGTTGAGGATCACTGGACAAAGTTCAAAACCATCATACAATATGCATTAGATGAGTATGTGCCAAGCAAGATTGTAAGAGATGGAAAAGAGCCACCGTGGTACAACAGCCGAGTTAGAAAACTGCTGCGGAAGCAAAGGGAACTTCACAGCAAACATAAACATAGCCAACGCCTTGCAGACAAACAAAAATTACGCGAAGCAAAATATAATGTGAGGAGGGTCATGCGAGCGTTGTTCAATGAATTCGAAAGTAAAGTTCTATGTACTGACTTGGCAGAAAATCCTAAGAAATTTTGGTCTTGTGTCAAAGCGGTAGGTGGATAAAAAAAAATGTCCAGACACTCTGTGAACAAAATGGATTCTGAAACAGAGGATGACAGACTAAAGGCTGAAATACTAAATGTCTTTTTCCAAAGCTGTTTCACAGAGGAAGACTGCACTGTAGTTCTTTCTCTAGATTGTCGTACAGATGACAAAATGGTAGATATCGAAATAGATGACAGAGGGATAGAGAAACAATTAAAATCGCTCAAAAGAGGAAAGGTCGCTGGACCTGATGGGATACCAGTTCGATTTTGCACAGAGTACGCGAAGGAACTTGCCCCCCGTCTTGCAGCGGTGTACTGTAGGTCTCTAGAAGAGTGTAGCGTTCCAAAGGATTGGAAAAGGGCGCAGGTCATCCCAGTTTTCAAGAAGGGACGTCGAACAGATGTGCAGAACTATAGACCTATATCTCTAACGTCGATCGGTTGTAGAATTTTGGAACACGTATTATGTTCGAGTATAATGACTGTTCTGGAAACTAGAAATCTACTCTGTAGGAGTCAGCATGGGTTTTCGAAAAAGACGATTGTGTGAAACCCAGATCCCGCTATTCGTCCATGAGACTCAGAGGGCCATAGACACGGGTTCCCAGGTAGATGCCATGTTTCTTGACTTCCGCAAGGCGTTCGATACAGTTCCCCACAGTCATTTAATGAACAAAGTAAGAGCATATGGACTATCAGACCAATTGTGTGATTGGAGTGAAGAGTTCCTAGATAACAGAATGCAGCATGTCATTCTCAATGGAGAGAAGTCTTCCGAAGTAAGAGTGATTTCAGGTGTGCCACAGGGGAGTGTCGTAGGACCGTTGCTATTCACAATATACATAAATGACCTTGTGGATGACATCGGAAGTTCACTGAGGCTTTTTGTGTATGATGCTGTGGTATGTCAAGAGGTTGTAACAATGGAAAATTGTACTGAAATGGAGGAGGATCTGCAGCAAATTGATGCATGGTGCAGGGAATGGCAATTGAATCTCAATGTAGACAAGTGTAATGTGCTGTGAATACATATATCAGTTATCTACAATATAGCAGGTCAGCAACTGGCAGCAGTTAATTCCAAAAATTATCTGGGAGTACGCATTAGGAGTGATTTAAAATGGAATGATCATATAAAGTTGATCGTCGGTAAAGCAGATGCCAGACTGAGATTCATTGGAAGAATCCTAAGGAAATGCAATCCGAAAACAAAGGAAGTAGGTTACAGTACGCTTGTTCGCCCACTGCTTGAATACTGCTCAGCAGTGTGGGATCCGTACCAGATAGGGTTGATAGGGGAGATAGAGAAGATCCAACGGAGAGCAGCGCGCTTCGTTACAGGATCATTTGGTAATTGCGAAAGCGTTACGGAGATGATAGATAAACTCTAGTGGAAGACTCTGCAGGAGAGACGCTCGGTAGCTTGGTATGGGCTTTTGTTGAAGTTTCGAGAACATATCTTCGCCAAGGAGTCAATCAGTATATTGCTCCCTCCTACGTATACCTCACGAAGAGACCATGAGGATAAAATCAGAGAGATTAGATCCCACAGACAGGCATACCGACAATCCTTCTTTCCACGAACAATACGAGACTGGAATAGAAGGGAGAACCGATAGAGGTACTCGAGGTACCCTCCGTCACACACCGTCAGGTGGCTTGCAGAGTATAGCTGTAGATGTAGGTAGATGTAGATGACAGTTGCCACCCAATCTCAAACCCATGGCTGCAGCTGGTGGAGCACAGTGGTCTCACTGACTGGCATCACTTTTGTGTTGTGGTGCTGGTGCTACTGCTGGCTTCCAGCAATGTCAAGTGGTCCCTGTCTTAAAATCCAGACTTATTTATGTGCCTCCAGTGCCTAGTTGTTTCACTAAAACCCAATGCCTAATCATTTTACCAAAACAAGAGACTCACCCTGGTGTGGTGGCACTTCCCAACTTGTTACATGGTTACTAACTGAGACTGGCTATCCTCACTGCGCACTCCACTGGTGTGTCTGTTATTGTAACCCATGTGTCACCAGTGACAGCTACCGACCTGCAGCTGTTAATGCAAAGCCAGTTTGGGTTATCAGAGTATTCATTAATGCTTTATTGGGAATTTAAAATTTTCATTCATGCATGTAACTGCGAGCAATGTAAAGGCTTAGATGCCCAACATGAGTTGTTGCAGTACCTATGGGACCAAGCAGCCTGCCCTGTCAGGACAAAAGCAGTTCTATCCACTAAAAGCCATCAATGGGACACACTTTCAGCCCTCTTCTGTATGCAGGAAAGTACCCACACCAATGAGTAGCCAGTAGGAAGGTGTGAAAAAGAATTCATGTTGCTAGGTGAAGTTGCTCTCTTGAGTTCTAGTTGTCAGCCAGAGTGGACAGCCTCATGCTATCTGCTCCTGCTCTTTGCATCCAGCTTTCATGCAGAGCATATTTCCTTTTGATTTCCAGCTTTCAGTTGGAGCATGCAGTCTGATGCCATCTGCGTCCATTCCTGCCCTCTCTTACTGGCTGTCAGCTATTTTAGTCATGAACCACCTCTCTCTCCTTTTTGTATTCTCATATTTTGCTAACACTCAGGCTGTCAGACACCCCTGCTGTTCAGTCTGGACATGCCCTTATGTACACTGTATTGTCAGATCAAATGTTTGTTTTACTTCGCTCTCTTATTTTGAACCACATCTCTTCCAGTGCCCCCATCCCCATGCTTGACGTATGGCGGCTCCACATTAGGTTTGGTCTGTACATTTTGATGTTAGAAGTTTGGATCATCTACTATTTGGCCTGAAGGATGACCACGAAATTTTTGGTTCATATTCAGCACTGTGTGGCCAGGTAGAAGCATTTGTCACGTTATTCTGCATGAGCTGCATTGAGACTTGTCACGTGGCTAGGGGTGTGTCATGTTAGTGCATTTGATGCAACAGGGGCAGAGCCCACCTCACTACAGAGAGCAGCACGACACCAAACTTAACACAACTTGCTTCTGGCACTCCATGCTAGCCTGACCCATTTGACTGATGTGGTCGCAATTCAATACCAGCTGGAGTTTCTCGCCTGCTGCATGCTACTTCCACAGCCTTGTTCATGGGTGCTGTATGCAGTTGGCAAGGCTAACCTGCTGCATGCATGACCATGTCTGTTGCTGCATGGCTGGGCCTGCCGGCTGAGGTATCTGTTATAACGTCAAGTTTAACAAATATATTTCAGAACGACACAACACGTATAAGTCACAGAGTAAGTTGACAAGCAAGACATGTGTACACGTTAGCATTCGAATGAGCACTGAGTCCCAGACTAGCGGCCGCTGCTCGGCTGTCCGCTTAGGTGGCGCAGCTGCTGCATGGCTGGCAGACAGCGCCACACATAGAGGATGTGCGTAATTACGTGGCAGCACTTTGAATGATCGGCGAGTCACAACACTTTTCCCCCCTTTGAAATTGTTGCACTGGTCTTGATGGAGGTGTCCTGGAGATGGCTAACGTCCATAGGCGTTGTTTGACTCGCTGTAAAGTCTCGAGGAGGAGGTTTCCCGTACGGACGGAAGTGTCCCCGATGATAACGGGTCGAGATGACAGGAGACGTAGGGGTCGAATCTGCTGGGGCCCCCTGCACCAAGCTGCCCGTTGCGGCAAGGCCAGTTGATATGACAGGAGTGGAGAACCCAACTGAAGATACGTCTGAGAATTAATTATAGTGGCAGCAGAACCGGTATCCACTTGCATGCGAACATCTCGACCAAGGATTTGGACAGTGAGGAATAACTTCCCTGAAAGGGAAGAAGTGCAATTGATAGACAACACAGAATCAGAACCAGCGTCATGTTCATGAACATCATGTATGTGGTCGGATTTGCAAATGGAAGACACATGACATTTCTTTTTGCAATTGTGACACACAGCCCAACGTTGGGGACAATACTCGCGTGAATGTTTCGTAAAACACCGCGGTCATGAAGGAAGTTGCCGGGGGTTTTGCTGCAGTTTCTTAGCTGGTTGTTTACGGCTAGGCCGAGGCTGCGTGTGGGAGCGCACTGTGGCCACGTCGGTCGGCGGGGACGCGCCGCACGCGTCGTCAACAGCGCACAGAGGTTGTATTTCCCCAACATCACCCCACGCCTCTATTTGTGCCCCAGTGGTGCGAGAAATTTCAAAAGACTGCGCAATGGAGAGAACTTCATCTTGAGTCGGATTCGACAACTGAAGGGCACGTTGCCGAACTTCTTTGTCGGGCGCCGACCGGATAATAGCATCCCATACCATGGAATCGGCATAGGATTCTTTGTGAACGTCAGTAACAAATTGACACTTTCGACTGAGGCCGTGTAGTTCAGCAGCCCAAGTGCGATAGGATTGATGTGACTGTTTTTGACAAAGATAAAAGGCAACACGAGAGGCTACCACATGTGTTTGCTTTTGAAAATAGACAGACAGAAGTGAGCACATTTCAGCAAAGGACAAAGATGCAGGATCCTTCAAAGGAGCCAACTGCGACAACAACCGATACATTTGAGGTGAAATCCAGGAAAGGAACAGAGACTTACATGGTTGTTCGTCCGTGACATGAAATGCCAAGAAGTGCTGTCAAAGACGTTTTTCATAATCAGACCAGTCTTCCACCGTCTTGTCGTAAGGAGGAAAAGGAGGTACAGCCAACGACGAGAAACGCCCCGCATTTGATGCCGCGACGAAATCGCGAATCGCCGCTGTTAGAAGCGTTTGCTGTTCTAGGAGATTTTGCAATAGTTGCTCTACAGTAGCCATGGAACCCTGTGGGTCAATGGTGAAAAGGAAAAATCCACTACCTCATCGCCAATTGTTATAACGTCAAGTTTAACAAATATATTTCAGAACATCACAACACATATAAGTCACAGAGTAAGTTGACAAGCAAGACATGTGTACACGTTAGCATTCGAATGAGCATTGAGTCCCAGTCTAGCAGCCGCTGCTCAGCTGGCCGCTTAGGTGGCGCAGCTGCTGCATGGCTGGCAGACAGCGCCACACATAGAGGACGCGCGTAATTGCGCGGCGGCGCTTTGAATGATCGGCGAGTCACAACAGTATCCATACCATGGACCATACGTCAGCTGCTGCTTGGCTGCGTGGCTTTGTTGTGCAGCCCACTGTGACCAACCCTTGCCTGGATATCACTGTTCTGCACTACTTGCTGCCTTGCAGTCCTCCTGCTGTACTTGTGGGCACTTGCATCAACCCCAGGGCCACGCTATGCCTCACTGCCATTGCAGCAGCCACCAATAGGTCCACGCCTTGCTTCCCTTGTGCCATATGCTTGTGACTCATGCTGCCCACACATGCCATGGTGCTACCACCCACTGCCCAGTGTGCATCATATACACTGCGCCACACCATAACAACACAGGATTTGATAAGTACCCTTCAACTTTTCAGATCAGAACACTGAGGTTTTGATGAGCATTATTCAATGTAGAATTATGATGACATACAACTGACTGGCACATACTTTCATCATATGGGATTAATGACAGAATGTTGGAGTTCTTTTCTTAAGCTTTAGTCTTGAGAGTGCTAAATGATTCACTATAAAATGTCTGCTTATTAATGTGACCATGTCTGTCTATCTTTATTAATTCAAAGGTGAATGCAATATTACTTCTTCAGGGAATAGTTATTAAATTTATGATGTTGTCATTTGAGCCCCTTCTCTCTACAATGCCTTGATTTTAAGATGATGTCTGTGGGTACTGTTGTTTCAAAGGAAATGTGAAGTATGATTTACAGAAATATTTGAGTTTGTTTGTGGTGTATGAAATTGTTTGTATGATTTTTAGGAGGGTCTTCCATCTAATCTCCAGGTCCTGGTGCTGGTAAGATGTGGTGTAGCAAACACAAAGTGTCCTAGCTGTCCATGATATTTTTTTCAGTTTCATTGCCGTGATCCTTCCTGTGTTCTTTTATCTTTCCTACCTAAAACAATTCCTGTGCTTCTGCTGATAGCAGGTTTCTTCCCCTACAGACATGAGGGTGTGAGGAGTTATGCTCTTCTTCTTTTCTCACTATACCACATCTAGCAGAGGGAGTGGTTTGCAGTTGTAAACCTTGGTGGGAGTGTGTTTTTATTCCGTGACCAGAAGCAGATGTTTCATCCATGTCTAGGTTTCGAACAAAAGCCACAAACCATTAAGCTTTTAAATCTCAGTTGAGTCTGTCAGATTGCTAATGGGATTAATTGGCTTTGAGCCTGCAGATAATCACACTGTCATATATGTAATAACTATCTGCTGCTGCCAAAACCACTAGAACGCTGTGCAACCTATCAAACTGTAAGACAAAAGGATTAAACCTTCTCTGCCTTTCCTTCCTCTTCTTTTTGTGTATCACTGCATTTTCTCTCTCCACATTTTTTTCTTTTCTGTCTATACTTTTCATCAAAAGTAGTAGCTGCCTGTGAACCCAATGCACACGAGGGAAAGGTGCCCTACTACATGAAGCCGCAATTTATTATGATTAATAATGTGAAGAAGATAAACATGTTGATGAAAAGTTAAATAATGATTACAGTGAAAATTTGATTTTATGTTCTCCAGTGTTACGTTTTTTGTGATTCTATGTCATAAATTCATAGCCCCTGTCCATAAGATCAGTGCAAAAAATTCGTCAATTTTACATTTCTTTCTAGTAAGTTTTACCTTGATTCTGCGTTCTTACTCAATGTCTAGCTTGACTTCATCATGTTTTCTTCCCACTGACATTTGACTGACATTGACTGAACAAGTTATAAGTGACAGGAAAGAAATATGTTCACACCTTGGGTGGTGGCAGAGTTAAGGGAATCTTTTAGGCCATTGTGGAAAGGGGCAATGTGAGAGAGGAAATGCTGACTTAATCCAAGATCAGCATCGCCAACACACCTTGCAACATTTAGCTTTGCCATGCAGTTATGATAAAACTATTACTAGGTTGTGTCAGTAGTGGAAAAACAGGACAGTTGAAGTGAAGTGTTCCAGACTGTGCCAATACGTGGTGAAGTGGCCAAACAGCCACTTTTTCTTGTGGCCACTTATAACTCAGCCCCGTCTTTTCGCAAGTATTTCCAATGTATCATACTCAGCAACAACATCATTCACAAACCATTTAAATTCAAACACTGTCTTTAAAAATGGGCTCAGTCAGAATCGATGAAACGTCTGCCATTTTTAGCTAGTGAGCTCCTATTGGCTGATGACTTGTTATATCTTCCAACAGCCAGCACAGCCACCACACCACACCAACACACACAAAATGAACTCACCTGCTGGATGTGGGGAAAGGGAGAGTGGCTTTTCAGTGACTAGTGCAGGTAGGAGTAAAAGCGTTTTGTGAAACGCTGAAAATATTCTTTTCATGCAGATCATGTGCTATGGCAGAGATGTCACATGGAAATAGAGCAAGGGTTTTGTGATAGCTCATTTTAAAGACTTTTGTGTCCAAATCTGACATGATACAGTTGCAGTGTCTACATACGCTACCCACATATATAATTTGTACCAAACACTGTATATTACACAGATTGGCAGCAGTGATTGAAGGCATGAAGCAAAACTGTAGTGCCTGAGCTTTCCTTTATATTTTACACAGTGTACAGAAATTCAATGAGCCAACTGGTAATATGCTTGTAACGTCAATTGAGGAAGTAAGTTCATTTTTTAATGTCTCTGTTTCTCTCATTGAGAGAAGGAAAACACACATCCTATATGTTAGATTCCGGTGCCTTCCTCCATACTTCATCCCCCTGCGGGTCTGGGGCTTAGAATAACCTTGAGGTATTCCTGCGTGTCGTAAGAGGCAACTAAAAGAAGTCTCTCACCTTTTGGCCTTCATGTGATGGTCCCCTGAAGGGTTTGACCTCCATTTTTCAAAACTTCCCCGAAGAGTGAGCCAATTGGGGAAGAGTGCCTTACATGGTGCATCATGTCCATCATGTATTGAGATCTTTAGCCCACTTTCTCGTCGTGGCATTGCAGTCCTGCTCATCTTCCATCTCTTTGGTGAGGACACCTTCCTGGGTGTGATTTCCTCTGCCCACTAAGCATTGTCGCTTTCTGTGCCAACGATGACTATGGAATTCTTTGCACCTCATATCCGGCTCAGTAGCCAATCTGCTGTGGTGGGGCCACCCTGTACCCTGTTGGTCATAGCTGACTACACAGGGATCATCCTGCCGATGTCTGCGCCGTTAACTCCCCATGTATGCGAAGGAGTAGATGCCTGTCACCCTGGGGCATCGGGACTCCTGGCAATGGCCATCCTGCTAGGTGGCCTTTGCTGCGTCCGGGTGGTGCCTGTGGGGAGAGCCCCTGGTCAGAGTGGGTGGCATCAGTGCTGATGACACGGGATGAAGTGTACCATGTCATCACTTGCTGGTGATCAAACACCAGCAGTCTCTAAGCATTCAAATTCTCAGTACATTGCAAGGAAGTATGATCCTAAATCATTCCCCTCCCTGGCCACACCATGGGAGGAATGCCAGGCATAATTACCCATAAGCGCTTAAATATGGTCCACAGGGACCTTCTTTTGCAGTATGATGACAAGCTGCATGCCAGTTTAGAGCGGCGAGGTGTTTATTTCATCTGGCACATCCATTGGGATCCGAGGGATAATCGGGTTGCCACTGGTGCCTTCATCTTGGCCTTCGAGGGTGACACATTGCTCGAGAAGGTCAAGGTGATAGTCTACTGCTGTGACATCAAGCCATACATTCGTCCCCCAATGCAGTGCTTTAAGTGCTGGAAGTTCGGTCATATGTCTTCCCGCTGTACTTTCCACAGCCACAGGTCGAGTTTGTGGATGTCCGTCACATCCCCCTTACTCCATGTGCCCCACCTCCCATCTGTGTCAACTGCGGAGAGCACTATTCGCCTTGTTCGCCAGACTGCAGGATTCTCCAGAAAGAAAGGAAAATCATGGAGTACAAGACCCTGGACCGACTGACCTACACTGAGGCTAAGAGAAAATTTGAGTGCCTACACCCCGCAGCTGTGACCACCTCTTATGCTGCCGCTACAAGAACAGTTGTTGGCCCATCACTTCCTTGCATTCCTGTCGCCTGTCAGAACAAGAAGACTACACCTGCCCCCTAGATGGTAGGGGGCACTTTCCTCCCTGTTGCTCCTGTACCACTTACTTCAGGAGCAACATCCCCACTCCTCCAACCATCGGGGATAACAGTCCCCACTTCTGAGATGGAGAAGCATAAATCTTCTTCAGCTCCTCTCGCTAGGAAGGGGTCCCTTGGGTCGCTACCTTCCCAGGTTTCTGGTAGTAGGAAAGATGACACCCACCAGTGTCTGAAGAGCTCAAAAGCAGCTGGTTGTAGAGCTTCATGCTCATCCTCAGTCCGGAGACTGAATCAGTGATGTTCTCCAAGCCAGGGAAACACAAGGAGCAGCGAGAGAAATCCAAAAAGAAGGTCCCCAAGACCAAGGGAATTGTGGTGGCAACCACACCACTGCTACCTACAACCTCTGTGTCTTAGGATGAGGTGGAGCTTCTGGCATCTGCTGAGGACCTAGATCTTGCCGGATCCTCAGACACAATGGATATAGACTGCTCAGGCAAAAGTCAGTGGCAGCAGATGAACCTGAGGTGTAAACTGCCTCATTGAATGTTCCCTGCCTTCCTAGTCTCACGATGATATCATCCTCCAGTGGAATTGCGGTGGTTTTTTCCACCACCTGGCTGAGCTACTGCCTATTTACCTGCTTTCTGCATTGCCCTCCAGGAAACCTGTTTCCCAGCAATGCAGACCCCTGTCCTCCATGGCTATAAGGGACATTACAGGAACTGTAGCGACTATAATCGAGTGTCAGGTGGAGTTTGCGTTTATGTCCTAAACTCAGTCTGTAGCGAAACTGAGCTGCTTCAAACCCCTCATGAAGCTGTGGCTTTCAGAATAAGGATGATGCAGGAAATAACTGTCTGCAATGTATATCTTCCTCCAGATGGTACAGTACCCGCAAATGTATTAGCTGCTCTGATTGATCAACTCCCTAAACCCTGTCTACTTTTGGGAGATTTTAACGCCCATAACCCCTTGTGGGGTGGCACTGTGCTCACTAGCCAAGGCAGAGATGTTGAAACTTTACTGTCTCAGTTTGACGTCTGCCTCTTTAATACTGGGGCCACCACACGTTTCAGTGTGGCTTGTGGTAGTTACTTGGCCATTGATTTATCCGTTTGCAACCCAGGACTTCTCCCATCTATCCACTGGAGAGCATATGATGACCTGGGTTGTAGTGACCACTTCCCTATCATCCCGTCACTGCCTCGGCATCAGGCCCACAGATGCCTGCCCAGATGGGCTTTAAACAAGATAGACTCAGAAACTTCTCACCTTTGTGGTCACCCTTGACTCTCCCCCACGGTAACATCGATGTGATGGTTGAGCAGGTGACTACAAGAAGCGTTACTGCGGCGGAAAACGTGATCCCTCACTCTTTAGGGTGCCCCGGTGAAAGGCGGTCCCTTGGTGGTCGCCGGAAGTCGCTGAGGCAACTAAGGAGTGTCGGCGAGCTCTACAGCGGCACCCTTCCCTGGCGCACCTCATAGCCTTTAAGCTGCTCTGTGCCCGCATTCACCAGCTTATCAAAATACCGAAGCAGGAGTGTTGGGAGAGATATGCTCGACTATTGGGTGCCTTATGTCACCTTCCCAAGCCTGGATGAAGATCAGACGTCTTTTTCGGTACCAGACCTCAACAGGTGTCCCTGGCATTAACATGAATTGCATGTTATCTACCAACGCAAACACGATTGCTGAGCCCTTTGCTGAGCCCTTTGCTGAGCCCTTTGCTGAGCCCTTTGCTGAACCCTTTGCTGAGCCCTTTGCTGAGCCCTTTGCTGAGCCCTTTGCTGAGCCCTTTGCTGAGCCCTTTGCTGAGCCCTTTGCTGAGCCCTTTGCTGAACCCTTTGCTGAGCCCTTTGCTGAGCCCTTTGCTGAGCCCTTTGCTGAGCCCTTTGCTGAGCCCTTTGCTGAGCCCTTTGCTGAGCACTTTGCTGAGCACTTTGCTGAGCACTTTGCTGAGCACTTTGCTGAGCACTTTGCTCGAGCCTATGCATCGGAGAATTACCCTCCAGCCTTTCGCACTCTGAAATGGTGGCTGGAAGGGAAAGTCCTCTCTTTCACTACACCCCACAGTGAATCCTATAACGCCCCATTTACAGAATGGGAGCTCTTCAGTGTCCTTGTACATTGCCCCGACACAGCTCCTGGGCCATATCGGATCGATGGTCAGATTATTAAACATCTCTCATCTGACTACAAGCGACATCTCCTCATCATCTTCAACCAGATCTGGTGCGATGGCATCTTTCCATAGCAATGGCGGGAGAGCACCAACATTCCGGTACTTAAACCAGATAAAAACCTACTTGATGTGGATAGCTATCGACCAATCAGCCTCACCAACATTCCTTGTAAGCTGCTGGAACCTATGGTGTGTCAGCGGTTGGGTTGGGTCCTGGAGTCATGTGGCCTACTGGATCCATGAAAGGGCGGCTTCTGCCAGGGTCGCTCTGCCACTGATAATCTTGTGCCCTTGACTCCTGTCATCCAAACATCCTTGTCCAGACACCAACACCTGGTTGCTATATTTTTGTATCTACAAAAAGCATGTGACATGGCGTGGCG
This sequence comes from Schistocerca nitens, assembly GCF_023898315.1. Taxonomy (NCBI): domain Eukaryota; kingdom Metazoa; phylum Arthropoda; class Insecta; order Orthoptera; family Acrididae; genus Schistocerca; species Schistocerca nitens. The sequence goes on along the minus strand of NC_064620.1, from coordinate 191,727,585 downwards.
ACATCATATCATTGTCACATTATATGAGTGGTGTCTCCAAGGCCAGCTCCTGATTTTTATCAAAAATTTTCTGTCGCTTTGTACTTTCCATGTCCATGTTGGTGCCTCCCATAATTCCCCCCATATCCAGGAGAATGGGGTCCTGCAGGGCTCTGTACTGAGTGTATCTCCATTTTTAGTGTCCATGTATGGTCTAGCAGCAGCTGTAGGGCCATCTGTCTCCCCTTCTCTGTATGCAGACGATTTCTGCATTTTGTACTGCTCCACCAGTACTGGTTTGCTGAGCAGCGCCTACAAGGAGTCATCCACAAGTTGCAGTCATGGGCTCCATCCCACTGTCTCCAGTTTTGGCTGCAAAGTCATGTGTTACATACTTCTATCGGTTTCGTACCATTCATCCAGAACCTAACTTGACCTTAATGATGATCCACTCACCACAGTGGAGACATATCGATTCTTAGGACTGGTTTTTGACGCCCGTTTGACTTGGATTCCTCACCTCCATTAGCTTAAGTGGAAGTGCTGGCAGCACCTCAATGCCCTCCGCTGCCTGAGCAACACCAGCTGGGGTGCAGATCACTCTACGCTGCTGCAGCTCTACAGAGCCCTTGTCAATCCTGCCTTGACTATGGGAGTCTGGTGTATGGTTCGGCGGCACCCTCAGTGTTACGTTTACTCGACCCAGTGCACCACTGTGGCATTCGCCTAGCGACAGGAGTTTTTAGGACAAGTCTGGTGACCAGCATCCTGGTGGAGGCTGGAGTCCCTCCACTGCAGGTAAAGTGTCCGCAAATGCTCTCCAGTTACATTGCACACTTTTGTAGTGCATCTGAATTACCATCTCCTTTTCCTGCCCACGGCGGATCATCTCCCTCGTCGCAGCCCAGTCCGTGTGCGATACCTTCTCTCTGAACTGGAGTCCTTGCTTTTACCGCCTATACTTGGTGTTCATTCACAAACACCTCCACGGTGTATACCTAAGCCACGGCTTCGCTTGGACCTTTCACATGGCCCTAAGGATTCAGTTAACCCTGCAGCTCTCCACTGTCACCTCCTCTCAATTCTCAACATGTACTGGGGCCATGGAGGACATACAGAACAGCACTCCTTGCCAGATGGCTGGAGTGTTATCACTGCAAAGCTGGGGACCATATCTCATGCTCTTGAGCACATCTGCTCATGCCCAAGCGAGTCATTTCTCCAGTGTACTGACTCCTTGAGCAGCCTACAAGCTATCCACCAGTGCTACCTTCGTCATCCTTTGGTAGCGACCATCCAGGAGTCCATCTTTGTCCTGGAGTGGTCCAGTCGTTCAGTGGTGTTTGTCTGGACCCCAGGTCATGTCAGAATCCCAGGCAATGAACTTGCCAACAGGCTAGTCAAACAGGCTACGTGGAAACCACTTATGGAGATCGGCTTCTCTGCAACTGACCTGCGCTGAGTACTACACAGCAAGGTTTTGTGGATTTGGGAGACAGAATGGCATAACATCAGTACACCTAACAAACTGTGTGCCATTAAGGAGACTAAGAATGTGTGGAAGACCTCTACCCTCCACGGGAGCCTCTTGCGGGGACTTCGTGGTTCTCTGTTGGCTCCGCATTGGCCACACTAAGGTGACACACAGCTACCTCCTGTGCTGTGATGACCCACCTCAGTGTCGGTGCAGTGCCCATATCTTGGTGAGCTGTCCTTCTTTGGCTGCCCTGCGATGGACTCTTCAGTTACTGAACTCATTGCCATTAATTTTAGCTGACGACGCCTCACTGGCTAATTTAGTTTTACATTTTATACATGACGGAGGGTTTTATTGTTCTACAGGGTGATCAAAAAGTCAGTATAAATTTGAAAACTGAATAAATCGCGGAATAATGTAGATAGAGAGGTACATATTGACACTTATCCTTGGAATTTCATGGGGTTTTATTAGAACCCAAATACAAAAGTTCTAAAAATGTCCGACAGATGGCGCTTCATCTGATCAGAATAGCAATAATTGGCATAACAAAGTAAGACAAAGCAAAGATGATGTTCTTTACAGGAAATGCTCAATATCTCCACCATCATTCCTCAACAATAGCTGTAGTCAAGGAATAATGTTCTAAACAGCACTGTAAAGCATGTCCGGAGTTATGGTGAGGCAATGGCGTCGGATGTTGTCTTTCAGCATCCCTAGCGATGTCAGTCGATCATGATACACTTGCGACTTCAGGTAACCCCAAAGCCAATAATCACACGGACTGAGGTCTGGGGACCTGGGAGGCCAAGCGTGACGAAAGTGGCGGCTGAGCACATGATCATCACCAAACGACGTGCACAAGAGATCTTTCACATGTCTAGCAATATGGGGTGGAGCACCATCCTGCATAAACATCGTACGTTCCAGCATGTGTTTATCAGCCAGGCTGGGGATGATGTGATTCTGTAACATATCGGCGTACCTCTCACCCATCACGGTAGCAGTTACAAATCCAGAATCACACATTTCCTCGAAGAAAAAAAGCCTGATAACGTAAGATGTGGTAAAGCAACCCATACCATAACTTTATCGTCATGCAATGGAGTTTCCATGACAGTTCTAGGATTTTCGGTAGCCCAAATTCTGCTGTTGTGGGCATTGACAGACCCTCGGAGTGTGAAATGAGCTTCATCAGTCCACAATTCATTACTCAACCAATTGTCATCTTCCGCCATCTTTTGAAACGCCCACACCGCAAATGCTCTCTGCTTCACTAAATCGCCAGGTAACAGTTCATGATGCTGATGGATTTTGTACAGATAGCATCGGAGGGTAAGCCTAAGTGCCAACCAAACAGTAGTGTATGGAATGCCAGTGCAACGTGCGACTGCACAAGCACTGACTTCCCCGTGCATAGATGAACCCGCTACAGTCTCCATTTCTTCCTGAACTGTCTCAGCAGCATTACGCCTTGTGCTCAGTCGGCCACTGCAGGGTCTATTGTCTAAACAACCCTTGGCTTCGAACTTCGAAATCATTCTCGCCACAGCTGCATTTGTCAACGGACCTTTACTCGTTCGAATCCCCTTCCTATGGCAATAGGATTGTAACACTGAACTAGCACATTCCCCATTCTGATAATACAGCTTCACTAAAAGCGCCTTTTCAGGTAATGTCAACATGCTGTGACTGCTGGCGCATCTGATTCTCTCTCAGATTACAGCTCCTTTTATACACGATTGTCATGTGCAGTCACTGACATTTTGCTGTCCAGCACCATCTGTCGGACATTTTGTGAACTTGTGAACTTTTTTTTTGTTCTAATAAAACCCCATGTCATTCCAAGCATGTGTGTCAATTTTTACCTCTCTATCTACATTATTCCATGGTTTATTAAGTTTTCAAATTTAGACTGACTTTTTGATCACTCTGTATATAAGTTTAAGCACATGTCCTTTGTCCCTTTGTATTCTGCACTCTAATGCTTTTAGGGTTGATGTTTTAATGTGTCACAGAGTGGCTGGCTTTTCCATTTTATTCTTGTGGTCGGCCAGCCATGGTCATCTGTTCTCTTATTCTTACCTCTTCTGCCAGTTTCTTGCTTCTCTGTGGTTTTCTTTTCCTGTTTTGTCCATAATGGTGTTGGTTGTCCTTCTGTTGTTCTCCTGGTTCTTCCTTTCTCCTGTTATTGTGCTGTACATCTCCTTTCTTTTGTTCTTTCCTTTGTGTACTTATTTTACTGGGAACCAAGGACCGGTAATCTCGCAGTTTGGTCCTTCCCCCCCCCCCTCCCCCCCTCCCCCCCCCCTCCCCACTCCTCCCACTCTTTTAAACCAACCACCATACTTCAGTTTTCGGTTTAGTTGATGTTCATCAATTTTTGCTTTTTCTTGGATGAGCACAAAGGAAAGATCTCTCACAGCATGTCAGAAAACAGCTCCAGTGCTTGTACCCATATACCAATTTCAATTTTTTGACATGGCTTTACTTGCTGTTACACATCTGTGATTTTTGAAAAACTGATGAAATTCATTACACAAATTATTGTAAAAACATTGTATTATACATTTAATTTCCATCATTAATACAGATTTTATACAGTGTATTGTAGAGGGTTACAATTTTTAGTCATATGTGCCACTTACATATTTTTTTGCTTGTATTTTGGAAGTTTTAACATTTTCCTCAATTTTGAATTTTGTAGTTGTTGACCACACATCTACATCTACATCTACATCTACATCTTCATACTCCGCAATCCACCATACGGTGTGTGGCGGAGGGTACCTCGTACCACAACTAGCATCTTCTCTCCCTGTTCCGCTCCCAAACAGAACGAGAGAAAAATGACTGCCTATATGCCTCTGTATGAGCCCTAATCTCTCTTATCTTACCTTTGTGGTCTTTCTGCGAATTATAAGTTGGCGGCAGTAAAATTGTACTGCAGTCCAATGTGCACTCGGTTTGTCTGCCGGGGCGCCTCATCCAAGATGTGTAGGCGGCCTTGCCTGCGGCTATCGAGCGTACGGGGTGCAGTCGTCTCCATGTAGTTGCTCACGTCGACACCAATGATGCCTGTCGCTTGGGTTCTGAGGTGATCCTCAGTTGGTACAGGCGGCTGGCAGATTTGGTGAAGACTGCTGGTCTCGCACGTGGGGTGCAAGCAGAGCTCTCTACCATATTTACTCGAGTCTAAGCCGCACTCGAATCTAAGCCGCACCTGAAAAATGAGACTCGAAATCAAGGAAAAAAAATTTCCCGAATCTAAGCTGCACCTGAAATTTGAGACTCGAAATTCAAGGGGACAGACACGTTTTAGGCCGCGTCTCCAAATCGAAACAAAGTTGGTCCACTGTAATATGAGACAATTTTGGTCGAATGAATGACGATACAGCTACAGTAGTTTGGTTCGAGTCGTAAGCTTAGCAGTTAACCTTTACCAGGTAGCCATTGCTATGCGTCAGGCGCTCCGTCCGTATTTATACGGGTAACCTTCCTTTTTCACGTGCTTCGTCTGCTTTGAATTGATTGCTTATTTTTCTTTGATCTGATAAGCGCAGTTTTCTTTGTTATAGGTGTTTACGTCACTCTACGCTGAAAATGCATTACTGTACTGTCATGCATTGTTTGTCGTACTCTGATACTGCGTGTTTACGGCCTGTCGCCGATCGCGGCATGGCTTGCTTTTGTGCTCACTACCGCCGCTTACAATTAAAAAAAAGAGAGAGGAATCATCTCATTAGTGAAACAATGGCAAGAGACTACTTGTTGTTACTTACACTGCTGCTTTCTTTGATAATGATCAACAAGAACCAAATAATAGACTGTGTATGATAGATGATGTTCTGAACGAGAGTTTAGCGAAAATTTTTCTCCGTTTGAAAATCTTTGCAGGCGCCTCTTTAGTACATTACATTCTGCACAGAAATTAGAGTCATCTTAAAATTAAAAATCTAGTCAATTGCCTCGCTTCATTTCTGACTGTATCACTGTTTAGCATAAGAATAATACGAATATAAACATGACATGATATGTATATTCTTCCGCGTTTGCTGTTGTCTCACTCTAGTTTTGTGGTTTATTACGCAGACAGGATTTAAATGAGATAGCAGCAAACACGAAACAATACATGGCAAAATGTTTATATTCGTATTATTCTTATGGTGACGAGAATACTGCATGTGATTCACAATTTATAAAAGTTCCTATTAGCAACCATCTCTTCTCACAGATAGGAAAAAATTTAGAGCATAGAGTTGGCCATATTGACAAACATCCTAAACATTCTTGCCAGTCGAGTTTTCGTAGTATATTGAAATGCTGCTACATTCGAAGATGAACAATACGGAATTTGTATTTACTTCGTTGGATAATGTATGAAAATGCAGTGGTCGAAACTCGGCGCGGAGAAATAAAAGCTTGTCTTCCACCTTTTTTTTTTTTTTTTTTAATTTATTTACGGACGCAGAGGTTTTGGCGCCAGTATTTATCTTCGTGCCTACAAAGCATGCCTGTGTAGCACTACATATATTCGACGGCAGAACTAACTTGTGGCGGCACCCACCGACATTTTTAAGAACTTCCGCTTGCTTTGCACTCGATTCTAAGCCGCAGGCTGTTTTTTGGATTACAAAAACCGGAAAAAAAGTGTGGCTTAGATTCGAGCAGCATCGTTCCCAGAGTGGATCGGGGTTCTTTGGTTTGGAGCCGAGTGGAGGGTGCCAACCAGAGGCTTCATCGACTCTGTGATGGTCTTGGATGCAGATTTCTAGACTTGCGCTATTGGGTGGAGAATTGTAGGATGCCCCTAGATAGGTCAGGGGTGCACTACACAAAGGAAGCGGCTGTTTGGGTAGCAGAGTACTTGTGGCGTGCACATGGGGGTTTTTTAGGCTAGGCAGTAGTGTAAGGTGTCCTGACGAACACTCACCAGTCGACGTGCAGCAGGGAAATCAGGACGATCTCAATGTAAAGACACTTCAGCTGTCAAGATATTAGCAGTCAATTTTCAGAGTGTTCGGAATAAAGTTCCTGAATTTACTGCCCTCCAGGAAGCATGTGGCGCGCAAATTATTCTCGGGACTGAGACCTGGCTGAACCCTGAGATAGGAAGTTCTGAAATATTTAGTGAGGGTTGGAACGTATATCGGAAATACAGATTAGACACCGCAGGAGGTGGTGTCTTCATTGCAGTTGACAAAAACATTGTGTCTACTGAGGTTGAAGTTGAGTGTGATTGTGAAGTTATCTGGACACACTTAACAGGGCTAGGAGAAATAAAGTTAATTGTTGGGTGTTATTACCGGCCACCAGGTTCCACTGTGACAGTTCTAGAACCATTTAAAGGGAGTCTATACTCTGTATCGCAGAAGTACCCGGATCATGCTATATTAGTCAGAGGCGACTTCAACCTACCTAGTATAGACTGGGATGTCTATGGATTCATTACAGGTGGTACAGACAAGCCATTGTGTGAATTACTTTTGAACACATTATCCGGAAACTGTCTTGAGCAGATAAATTGACAGCCAATGCGTAATGGAAATATTTTGGATCTGGTAGCCACGAACAGACCAGACCTCATCGACGGTGTCAGTATTGAGACAGGGATTAGTGATCATGATGTTGTCATTACGACTATGGTTACAAAAGTTGAAAAGTCGGTCAAGAAGACTAGGAGAGTATTCTTACTAGAAAGAGCAGATAAGCAGTTGTTAGCATCACACTTAGTAAATGAATCGACTTCATTTACTTCCGGTACGATGGACGTGGAAGAATTATGGGCAAATTTTAAACACACTGTAAATAACACATTGGACAAGTATGTGCTGAAAAAGTGGGTTATGGATGGAAAAGACCCACCGTGGTAACAGTGCAATTCAGATAATGCTCAGGAAGCAAAGACAGTTGCACTCATGGTACAAGAAAGATCGGGAGAATGAGGACAGGGAAAAGTTAGTAGAGATTCATGCTGCTGTAAAAAGAGCGATGCGTGAAGCATGCAACCACTACCACCGTCATACCTTAGCAAAAGATCTTGCAGAAAACCCAAGGAAATTCTGGTCTTACGTAAAATCGGTAAGCGGGTCGAAGGCCTCCATCCAATCACTCACTGATCAGTCTGGCCTGGCAATGGAAGACAGCAAAACGAAAGCTGAAATTTTAAATTTAGCATTTGAGAAATCTTTCACACAGGAGGATCGTACAAACATACCGCTGTTCGAGTCTCGTACAGATTCCCATATGGAGGACATAGTGATAGACATCCCCGGGGGTTGTGAAGCAGCTGAATGGGTTGAAAATAAATAAATTGCCAGGTCCTGATGGGATTCCAATTTGGTTTTGCAGAGAGTACTCTACTGCATTGGCTCCTTACTTAGCTTCCATTTATCGTGAATCTCTTGCCCAACGTAAAGTCCCGAGTGACTGGAAAAAAGCACAGGTGATGCCTGTATATAAGGAGGGTAGAAGGACAGATCCTCAAAATTACAGACCAATGTCCTTAACATTGGTTTGTTGCAGGATTCTCGAACATGTTCTCAGTTTGAATATACTGAATTTCCGTGAGCCAGAGAAGTTGATGTCCATGCATCAGCACGGCTTTAGAAAGCATCGCTCCTGTGAAACGCAACTCGCCGTTTTTTCACATGTTATCTAGTGAACCATGGATGAATGGTATCAGACGGATGCCATATTCCTAGACATATGGAAAGCATTTGACTTGGTGCCCCACTGCAGACTCCTAACTAAGGTACGAGCATATGGGATTGGTTCCCAAATATGTGAGTGGCTCGAAGACGTTGTCCTCAATGGTGAGTGTTCATCGGAGGTGAGGGTATAATTTGGAGTGCCCCAGGGAAGTGTGGTAGGTCCGCTGTTGTTTTATATCTACATAAATGATCTTTTGGATAAGGTGGATAGCAATGTGCGGCTGTTTGCTGATGATGCTGTGGTGTACGGGAAGGTGTCATCGTTGAGTGACTGTAGGAGGATACAAGATGACTTGGACAGGATTTGTGATTGGTGTAAAGAATGGCAGCTAACTCTAAATATAGATAAATGCAAATCAATGCAGATGAATAGGAAAAAGAATCCCATAATGTTTGAATACTCCATTAGTAGTGTATCCGTCTCTAATGACCTCGTTGTCAATGGGACGTTAAACACTAATCTCCTCCTCCTCCTCATTAGTAGTGTAGCGCTTGACACAGTCACGTCAATTAAATATTTGAGCGTAATATTGCAGAGCGATATGAAGTGGAACAAGCGTGTAATGGCAGTTGTGGGAAGGCGGATAGTCGTCTTTGGTTCATTGGTAGAATTTTGGGAAGAAGTGGTTCATCTGTAAAGGAGACCGCTTATAAAACACTAATACGACCTAGTCTTGAGTACTGCTCAAGCATTTGGGATCCCTATCAGGTCAGATTGAGGGAGGACATAGAAGCAATTCAGAGGCAGGTTGCTAGATTTGTTACTGGTAGGTTTGATCATCACGCGAGTGTTACGGAAATGCTTCAGGAACTCGGGTGGGAGTCTCTACAGGAAAGGAGGCATTCTTTTCGTGAATCACTACTGAGGAAATTTAGAGAACCAGCATTTGAGGCTGTAATAACGTTTCCCTTTGCAATGCATGAAACTGATGTTATTGCATTGATGATAAATGTTAGGTAAACTGAGAATGATGTGGAGATGACTAATATGACTGTTGCTGTATTGTGTGTAAAGGAGCCCCTGTTTTGGTGTAACATTGTGAAAGCTTATTTTGCTTACTCCACAGTGAGTTTCCAGTTCATGCAACAGTTTACTTTTGGATTTTTTTATGTAGCAGTCTCTGGCACCTGTGAAAGCTTGCTATACGCATCGGACTGCCCGGTGAAAACGCATGGCCTGACGAAGCTGTTGCCTTGTAATAAACCAGCCACATCAAGACAAGCTACCACCTCTCCTTACTTTCTTCCTCTTGCCTTTGTCTATTAGCAGACTTTGTGGGAAGGAATCCAGTGTTCTTAACGCATAATTATGTTGTGAATTTAATTTTATTAACAGTATCAGTATGTTTGTAGAATGTGAGTTGCTAAAAGAGTAACCAGTTAAAAGGTACTCTCTCTCATTTATTTTGTAGGTCTTTGCCATCTGATTATATTAGACAGTTTGCATTATTCAGTCTTCACAAAAAAATTTTGAGCCATACGCAATTCTCTTAAAGAGGCTCAGATGTGGATATCCTTCAACATTGTTTTCTATAGATAAAGATTTTGGCGTGTTTCTTGGAATTGAAAGAGTGCCTTCTGTTTGCTTTGTTATTTACAATTTTCTGTAGTGCTGTCATTAAAAATTCTCATTTGTTGCACGTAATTTTGTCACCAAGCATAAAATGTACTGCCCTTTTTTTTCGGTTCCATTCTGTTTGATTTCATTTTTCAAGATTTTATGTGGACTGTTGCACCTGGAATTTTCAAATAAGTCTTTGTAACAAATATTGTGCTGCTCTGCAGATGAGCTAAATTTATCTTCTGTTTATAAGCAGTTATTTCCATTCTTTTCTTGAACATAAGTGTGCATTTTTAATTCTTATGTTCACTAAACTGACTGTTTCCCTTCAACATTTCTTTATAAGATTTTCCTGCCCTGTATTTGGTGAAATTACTGTGTGTTCTATTCCTGTTTGCTTGTTCTAACCTATGTAAATTCATCATAAGGCTAATTTAATATGGTCTTTGTATCACTTGTTTTTCTTGTATCAAAATTTTGTCATCTTGGTGTGATGCTGTTGTGGTTTCTATGCAGATGAGAGATTCCTAAGAATAATGGTCGTCGCCTTTTGAATCTTGGTCTGCTGAAATGCAGCACAAAGAAGGAGTAAGCCACAACTGAAATTTTGAAGCATGTGTACTCTGTCATATTATTTCTGACATACGCATTTCAAACTGAATCACAATATATAGTGTTGATCTTAAATAAGCCAACATAGAAAACAATTTAAAACTGAGAGGTAATATTTCACCTTATTTAAATTATCAACTGTCCCAAATTGAAGCTTTTTTGCTATGTTTTTTTGTTATGTTATAAAGATGAAATTTTACTACACTGATTATTCTGTCTCAACTAATAGCTATTCTAGCTTCCAGTCCACCTCTACAAATCAATGTTAGTACTTGACCTTCCATTAAACAACTTTATCCTTCCAGAATTTTATCCTTGTTTTATGCATACTTAGCGTCATATCACCCAGGCACGTTATTAGCTGTTCATTTAAAACCATGTACTTTCTTCAATGTCATGTGTTTCCGCTTTCGGATGTGTTACTTGTCCTCTCCCCTCTTGAGCTCTTTTTCCTCTATCCCCTCCATTCCTCTGGCCATTCCAGGCCTTATCTCCCAACTCCCCCTTCCCACCATGTGCGTACTGCTATACCTCCCCTCTGTCCCTTCATAACCACATTTTCTCCCATTCCCCCCTGAATCTCCTACCTTCCCCCTTCCCCCTTTCCCTTTTCCCCTTTCTGAAAGTAGTATTTCAATATTTTAGAGAAACTTGGAGCATTCATTCACCCTAAGATGTATGTTGTCAATGTGATACACCATTCAGAGATGCTAGAAATTTTCAGTTTTTGTTGAAGCCATGTATATTTTATTGAACTTCTCTAGAGTTTTCTATGTGTGTTTTGTCTTACCTATAGCAACAACAACAAAGGTACAACTGGAACAAAAATAATTTTTGCAAAACAAATTATCACTCCACAGGAATCAAGCATCATGACATCATCATATATGGTAATACTAATGAGGCATGTCAAAAGTTTAAGTATCTGGGAGTTATAATCTCAAATCAGAGGTCCAGTAAACAATAAATAAGGCAGAGGACAATACATGCTTAACAAGCAATCAATAAACTGAATTCAATCTTTTGGTAAGATAAAATGAAGGAAAAGTGAAAAAGGATAATGTTGTTGATGTGGTCTTCAGTCCAGAGACTGGTTTGATGCAGCTCTCCATGCTACCCTATCTTGTGCAAGCTTCTTCATCTCCAAGTAACTACTGCAAACTACATCCTTCTGAATCTGCTTAGTGTATTCATCCCCTGGTCTCAGTCTACGATATTTATCCTCCACACTGCCTTCCAATACTAAATTGGTGATCCCTTGATGCCTCAGAACATGTCCTAACAACTGATCCCTTCTTCTAGTCAAGCTATGCCACAAATTCCCCTTCTCCCCAATTCTGTTCAGTACCTCCTCATTAGCTACATGACCTACCCATCTAACCTTCAACATTCTTCTGTAGCACCACATTTCAAAAGCTTCTATTCTCTTCATGTCTAAACTTTTTATTGTCCATGTTTCACTTCCATACATTGCCACACTCCATACAAATACTTTCAGAAAGGACTTCCTGACACTTATATCTATACTCGATGTTAACAAATTTCTCTTCTTCAGAATTTGATTTTGTATTTATAACTCTGTATTTACCCGACCAGAAGTCTTGTTCCCCATGCCATTGAACTTCACTAATACCCACTATATCTTACTTTAACCTATCCATTTCCCTTTTTAAATTTTGTAACCTTCCTACCCGATTAAGGGATCTGACATTCCATGCTCCGATCTGTAGAACCACAGTTTTCTTTCTCCTGATAATGACATCCTCCTGAGTAGTCCCCACCTGGAGATCCAAATGGGGGACTATTTTACCTCTGGAATATTTTGCTCAAGAGGATGCCATCATCATCTAACCATACAGTAAGCTGCATGCCCTCGGGAAAAATTATGGCTGTAGTTCCCCCTTGCTTTCAGCCATTGCAGTACCAGCACACCAAGGCCGTTTTGGTTAGTGTTAGAAGGCCAGATCAGTCAATCATCCAGACTGTTGCCTGTGAAACTATGGAAAAGGCTGCTGTCCCTCTTCAGGAACTACACGTTTGTCTGGCCTCTCAACAGATACCCCTCCAGTTTGGTTGCACTTTTCATAAGACTATCTGTATCGCTGAGGCACGCAAGCCTCCCCACCAACAGCAAGATAATATGAATTAATAATACAAAGCATTTGTTTATAAGGTGTGAAATCCTGGGAAATAACAAAACAAGACAGAGGAAAACTTGAAACTGTTCAAACAGATTTTTTGGTGAGAAGCTGTAGAGTCTCAAGGCGAGAGCAGATACCAAATAAAGAAACCAGGAAATAAATGCAAACTCCCATGTACATGACTTAAGAGGTTTAAAATGGTATAGGCATGTGGTGAGGTTAGGGAATGAATGATTGTTGGCAACCTCCATACAAGAGAAAAAGAGGAAGACCCTATGCAAGGTGAAACAATTATGTGGAGGAGGATCTCATGAACACACCAGTATAACATTAAAAGAAAATCATGAATGACCAAAAAGAAGCTTGTGACACATTCGTACAGATGATTAATATAAGTGGCACAAATGAAACACATGACTTAGCTAGCACCCAATTTAAATTCTACAAAAACTAGCTAATCTTTTTCATCTATGGCATTAGTGAGAGGGAGCTCCTAGCAGTCATTTCAAAACTGCAAGCTAAAATGTCTTGTGGCTAGGATGACATTTCACCTAAGCTGCTAAAGGTATACAAAGGAGAATTAGAGGAATAAATATCTCCCTCAGCCATAGAGAATTCCCTTATCTTTTGAAATCACTGAAATCATACCTGGGTGTAACAAGTGAGTAAAAAAAACTATAGGCCAATATCATTTACTTCAAAGCTTCGAAAATTATTAGAGAAAGTAATATTAAATCAGTTTGAGACTAGTTCATCAATTGTAATCTATTTAACAATCTATGACATGGTTTTGGAAAAGGAGAATCTACTGTAACAGCAGTAGCAATTTTTTTACAAGAAATATTAAACAAGCTAGATGAAGGAGACAGGGTAATAGGCATCTTCCTGGATATGAGTAAAACTTCCTTACAACTATTACCTCCTATCTGAAAAACTGGAAACAAGGAATGAACAGTTGGTAACAGCCGAATCAACCCACAAATACTTCAATGTAATGTGCCCCAAGGAAGAATATTGGGGCCTTTTCTGTTTCTCATGTACATTGATGATTTAACTGAATCCCAAAATTGCAAAGTTGGAAGCTATGCTAATGACACATCTTATGTCAGCTGGGGCTGTGATATGCAAACTACTACAAACAGTAGGGAAATCAGTTATAATTTTCTGTCAAGTTATCTTACAGCAAATAATCTACACATAAATAAAGAAAAGATAGTGACACTGCAATTTATGCTTAGCTATAGTCAGAACATAAATAGAATCTTTCTACACCTCCATTGGCTCTTAGCTACACAAACACAAATTTTATGGGTATAATTGTCAATGAACACCTGTCATAGAAAGCATGTATAGACCATATTTGTAAGAAAATGTGTATCTACTGAAAAGGATCTCTCTTCAATACGGTATTGAGATATGGGGTGAGGCACAAGCTGTCTATACAAACAGGCTTTTCAGACTACAGATAAGGTAGTAAGAGTGGTAGCTAAGGTAAACAGGTGAGAGACTTATAGAGAAATCTTCAGAAAATATAAAGTACTAACCATCTGCTCTATGCCCATCCTACAGGCAATAATGTTGTGAAACAAAATCCATAATATAATGTAACCAACAGTAATGTACATGCATATATGCATATAACACACGATGAAGGGAAAACTTTCACAGAATTGCATGGAGGATGGGGGGGGGGGGGGGGGGGAGGAAATATTGCAGGAAGTAGGCCACATACAATGGGGACCACCTTTTATTACAGACTTCCATCTTACCTCAAAACTTTAAAGAATGCACTTAAGCATCTATTAACAGAGAAAAGCTGTTATTCAGTAGAAGATTTCAGGTTGTAATACGCCTTTGTAAAACAAATGTACATAGCACAAGTTTGTTTTTGCAACAGAAAATGATAATTTCTGATCTTCAGCCCTATATCAATACATAGTTGTAAATGCGGTCTTTAAGGACAAGGAACAAGAGACCTGGATACCATTCATGTGTAATGGTTCTAATTAATGAATTTTGCAAATGTGACAGTAAACAGTGCCTGAATTAAACTGTAAACTATGTATTGAGTAGAGATATGTGAAATATGGCAGACACTCTCTGTGGGAGATGATGTAATGTTTTGCTTAGGAAAACCTTGCAACCCATTTTCATATCATTGTTGCAGTAAGTTTCATGTAGAATAATTATGCAAGGGAGGATAGTAGGATTTTTCATCAGTGTATGTAATTTATTTATAGAAGTAGTAAGGCTGTGAGGCAGCCACACACCTCAGTTTAATCCACTGTACTTGATCAACAGCAACCAGTGTTACGAAGCAGAATCATTTTAATCCTTTATCTTGTATTACAAACTAACATTCAGCTTTTTTATATGAACACGTGAAGAAACTATTAAAGCTGTTAGCGTTTTACTCACTTCCAGTGGGATCATAGGGAGGCCTTGATTTAATGATTGTGTTTATCTGGTTCTACATCTATATTCTGCAAACCACTGTGAAGTGTATGGCAGAGTGTACGGCCCCTTGTACCATTTATGAGGGTTTCTTTCCATTCCATTCGCGTATGGAGCACGGGAAGAATGATTGTTTGAATTCCTCTGCATCTGCTGTAATCATTTTAATCTTATCCTCACAATCCCTATGTGACCAATATGTAGGAGGTTGTAGTGTATTCCTAGAGTCATCATTTAAAGCCAGTTCCAACATTGTTAACAGACTTTTTCAAGAGTCTTAAAGTTCAGTTTCTTCCATATCTCTGTGACACTTTCACATGACTCAAAGAAACCTATGAACATTCATGCTGCCTTTCTCTGCACACATTCAATATTCTCTGTTACACCTATTTGGTATGGGTCCCACACATTTGAGTAACATTCTAGAACCGGTCGCATGAGTGATTTGTAAAATTTGTAAGCAATCTCCTTTGTAGACTGCTTGCACTTCTCCAGTGTCGTGCCAATAAATTGAAGTCTACCACTTGTTTTACTCGTGACTGAGCCTATTTGATCATTCCATTTCATTCGTCTATAAAGTGTTATACCCAGGTATTTGCATGAGTTAGCCAATCCCAGAAGTGATTCATTGATATTACAGTCATAGAACACTATGTTTTTTTCATCGTGTAAAGTGCACAATTTTACTTTTTTGTACATTTAAAGCAAATTGCCAATCTCTACACCACTTTGAATTGTTATCAAGATCTGACTGAATATTCATGCAGCTTCTTCCAGACAGTACTTCAATATAGATAACTGCATCATCTGCAAAAACCTGAGATTACAGTTGGTTTTGTGTTCAAGGTCATAGAAGTATGAAATGAACAGCAAGTGTTCCAACACATTTCCCTGGGGCACACCCAATGTTACTTCTACATCTGACATTAACTCTCCATCCAAGATAACATTCTGCTCCTCCCTACCAAAAAACTCAGTCCAGTCGATACCCCAAATTTTCATAATTTTGACAATAAGCTTAGGCGCAATACTGAATCAAATGCTTTTCCAAAATCAGGAAATACTGCATTTACAAGTGTTGCCCAGAAAGTAATGCACCACTTTCCTTTTTTTGTTTTTTGTTTTTCCAGCTGAAAACGGTGCTACGAACTTGAAATGATATGTATATGTTATTTGAAGTCACCTGAGTGAGCGCACCAAGTTTCCGTCATTTCTGACAGATAGCGTAGCTGCAGGACAGTTTCAGAATGGTGTCTGTAGGTGATGTATGTTACAAGCAATGTACCATCATTGAATTTTTCACTGCAAAGAAAGAAACTGTGGGGAATATTAACAAATGCTTGTACAAAGTCTATGGAGCATCTGATGTCAAAAGAAGTACAGTTAGTCACTGGGCATGAAGGGTGAGGTCATCAGAAGGTTGTTCAGTGGAGCTCCACAGTTTGCATCAGTCAGGGAGATCATAAACGACTGTCACACCTGACATGCTGCAGCGAGCTGCTGATGTCATATGCAAGGACATACTTATTATGACTCAGCAGTTGGTGCTGCAACCGTCAATCAGCAAAGGAAGTGTGGAAGCAATTATCCGCACTCTTGGATATTCAAAAGTGTGCTCAAGATGGGTTCCACGGTGTCTAACGGTGGATCACAAATTGCACAGAAAAAAATATTTGCCTTGATTTGTTGCAATGTTTTGATCTGAGGTGGAGGCCTTCTAGTCCTGGATTGTGACAGGTGATGAAACCTGAGTTCACCATTTTGAGCACAAAACAAAATGGCAGTCAGTGGAATGACACCATTCCCACTCCCCACAGAAGAAAAAATTCAAAACAACAGCTTCTGGTTGTAAGGTCATGATCACCTTGTTCTGGGACTGTGAAGGTGTGATTCTGAGTGATGTGATGCCAAGAGGTGGTACCATTAATTCAAAAGCATATGTCAACACATTAACAATACTCAAGATGCGTTTCTGGTGACTTCGGAACCACAGCAACACAGCAGATGTTTTGCTGCAACACAATAATGCTCAGCCCCACACAAGTCTGAGAACTGCCAAACACATCACAAAATAGGGTTGGGCAGTGTAATCCATTGGCCCTACAGCCCTGACCCTATGGCCCCTTGGACTTCCACTTGTTTGGGCCATAAAGGATGCCATTTGTTGAAAATGTTTTGAGGCCAATGAGGAGGTGATTCACACAGTGAAGCAGTGGCTCTGCCACCAGGACAAAGATTGGTATTGACAGGGCATACACGCCCTTATTTTGCATTGGAGGAATGCCATATAATGGGCTGAAGATTACGTGGAAAAATAGTGTGTGTTGATAAAACACCATTGTTTTGTGTGTGTAATTTTCATTATGTTCAATAAAGAATTGTTGAAGAAGAAAAAATGTGGTAGTTTTTGGGCAACCCTCGTACCTTGCTCACATTGATCCAAAGCTTTCAGTATGTCATGTGAGGAAAGTGTAAGTTAGGTTTCACATGATCAACATCTTTGGAATCAATCCTGGTTGGCTTTGAGGAGGTCATTTTGTTCAAGATACCTCAATATGTTTGAGCTCAGAATATATTCTAAGATCCTACAACAGCTCGATGTATTGAGGTCAAGAATATTGGAGGGCAGTTTTGTGGATCGCTTGTACTACCCTTCTTGTAGGCGGTTGTGACCTGTGTTTTTTTCAAAGAACTGGGCAAATTTTTTTTGTTCGAGGAATCTACAATAGATTACAGTTAGAGGAGGGGCTGACTCAGTGAGAAATTCAATATATAATCTGACAGGGATTAATTTGGGTTTTGGAGGTGTGTTCAGTTTTAATGATTTCAACTGTTTCTCAACACCACTGACACTAATACTTAATTTACTCATCATTTCAGTGGCACAAGGATTAATTTGGGGCAATTCATGTGGGTTTTTCTCTGTGAAGGAACATTTGAAAACATAGTGAAGCATTTCAGCTTTTGCTTTGCTATCCTCAAGTCCAGTTTATGTCTCATCCATGAGTTGTTGGACACTATCTTTGGTGCCACTAATAGCCTTTACATAGAACCAGAATTTCTTTGGTTTTGTGAAAAATCAGTTGACAATATTCTGCTATGGTAGTCATTGAAGAACTCAAACATTGCCCTCTTGACGGCCAAACACATTTCATTCGGCATCTCAATCTGTAGCTCCATGCTTTGTTTTACACCTATTATGCAGTAATCTCTCTTTCTTCAGAAGTTCCTTTACAGTGCCTGTATACCATGGAGTGTCCCTCCCATTATGAACTGTTCTACTGGGCACATACCTGTATCTATCCAGTGCCTGGTCAATGATTCTTTTGAACTTGAGACATAGTTTTTCTACATGCCCCAGCCATGAGCTAAAAGTTTCAAATTCCTCATTGAGGTATGACACTACTGGTACTGGCTTTTTGTCTACTTTAGTGAACATACTTATGCCACAATCTCCAGTTGGTTGCACCCTGTTCCCTCAATGGCAGTTCAACTATCCCCTCATTATCTTGTACCTAATTTTCTACCTCCTCCATATCTTGATTGTCAATCCTACTGTCATCACATATCATGAAAATATTACAGGGAAAACACACAAAATAAAAACACCCTCTGAACAAAAGGTTTTTCTCATGGCCTATGGAACTGATGTCATTGTAGAAAGCTGAAATAATTTTAGAGGGTGTACCTTGGTTGTTTCAATGTCTGAGTTGATTGTAGCCACTGGTACTCACAGTTCCACAGACCAATTTTCTCATGCTCTTAATTTTTTGGTTCCAGATTGTTTCAGCATCCAGTCCCAAGTTTTGCTTTCCAGATAGAATTGTCAGTCAGTCTTGGTGTTAAAAATGGTACACCTGAAACTCACAGGTTGTCCTTAGCACTTTGACTCAAATTAGATTACTATACCAGCTCCTCCATCATGCTGCACTGTAAGCATTTTGCTGGGAATTAATCAACAGAGAATAATTCAAAGTAAACATCTTTACAAAATTTAATTTTCCCAGTGGTAGCTGAAATAAACGTTTTAGAAATTTGGTGGATGTAACTCATTTTGTTCAAAATAATAAATATTGACCACAACTTACCTTCATTTTGTTGCTTTGCTGTAATTGATGTTTTTTTTTGTCATTTATTGTTTCAGGCGTACAATTTATTATATCACAGAGAGCTGCTCAAAATTTTACATTAGATGAGATTAGATTAATTATTCATTCCATAGACCCACAAAAGAGGGAATCCTCTTGGGTGTAACATGTCAGATAAACACAATTTGCTACAAGCAACAATACATCAATTCTTAGCAAGATTGTATGAGAACCATTAGAAATCATGTGGGAGGTCCAGTATTCAGCAACACATATTTTCAATAAGTTACCAGCAACCATTAAGAGTTTAGTTTCAGACAAGGCACAATTTAAACATAAGTTAAAAGAATTTTTGGTCGCCAACTCCTTCTATTCCATCCATGAATTTCTCAACAAGTGCAGTAGACCATTTTCATGAAAATTTATTACTTTAATTTTTGACAACCCTTGATTGTAACAGCCAAGTAACTACCTATTGTGTGAATGATAGATGTATGGAAAGCAGATGTAAGCCTTACACCTGTGAATAGTGGAAGTTTAATTTTAAATCTTGTACATAATTTGACTGTTCTTAACTGAGGATCATTGAAATGAATAATTTACTTTAATTTTTGACAATACTTGATTGTAATAGCCAAGTAACTAGCTACTGTGTGAATGATGGACTTAATGAAAGCAGATGTAAGTATTAGAAGTTTAATTTTAATTCATGTACATAATTTTACTGTTTATTGACTGAGGATCATTAAAATTAATGAAACTCAAGTTTTTCTAATTACATTTTTGTAATGCGTTTATCTGATATGTTGCACCCAGGAGGATTCCCTCTTTTGTGGGTCTATGGAATGAATAATTACTCTAATCTCATCTAATGTAAAATTTTGAGCAGCTGTCTGTGATATAATAAATTGTACACCTGAAACAATAAATGACAAAAAAACATCAATTACAGCAAAGCAACAAAATGAAGGTAAGTTGTGGTCAATATTTATTATTTTGAACAAAATGAGTTCCATACACCAAATTTCTATAACGTTTATTTCAGCTACCATTGGGAAAATTAAATTTTGTAAAGATGTTTACTTCAAATTATTCTCTGTTAATAATTAATTCCCAGCAAAATGGTTGCAGTGCAGCATGATGGAGGAGCTGGTATAGTAATCTAATTTGAGTCAAAGTAAATGATGACTAACTGACAACCTCAGCTGCCGATAGGTGTTGTTGTTATACCTCAATGTGGACAGCTGAAAATGTGTGCCCCGACCGGGACCCGAACCCGGGATCTCCTGCTTACATGGCAGACGCTCTATCCATCAGAACCACCGAGGACACAGGTGAATAGCGCGACTGCAGGGACTTATCCCTTGCACGCTTCCCGTGAGACTCACACTCCCAACTGTCCACAATTCTACATATGTATTGTACCTTATAGACATTTGCCCACCCATTCATTACTCACGCACGCTTTGGCGATTCCCGTAAGAGTTTGGGCAACCTGTGCACATTCGCACAGACGAAGGTCAATGGCTGGGTAGCCTTTAACTATATATATGAAGACAGCTGTCCACATCGAGGTATAACAACAACACCTGTCGGCAGCTGAGGTTGTCAGTTAGTCATCATTTATTCCAGGGAAAAGCTGCACGGTCATCAACAGTAACTGTTCTTTCGAGAACAAGTTACTGTCTTCATATATATTGAGTCAAAGTGCTAAGGACAACTTGTGAGTTTCAGGTGTACCATTTTTAACACCAAGACTGACTGACAATTCAATCTGGAAAGCAAAACTTGGGACTGGATGCTGAAACAATCTGGAACCAAAACATTAAGAGCATGAGAAAATTGGGCTGTGGAACTGTGAGTACCAGTGGCTACAATCAACTCGGACATTGAAACAACCAATCTACAATGACGTCAGTTCCATAGGCCATGAGAAAAACCATTTGTTCACAGGGTGTTTTTATTTTGTGTGTTTTCAATGTAATATTTTCATGATATGTGATGACAGTAGGATTGACAATCAAGATATGGAGGAGGTAGAAAATTAGTTAGAAGATAATGAGGGGACAATTGAAAATACTGCAAGTGACTTAGAATCAGAAGAGGAAGAAGTAAGTGGAGATTCCAACAGTATTTGTCACTGATTAAAGGTTTCTGTCATGAGGAGATAGTTGGAGATAGTGGCAATATTTTCAATAAGCTTGCAAAACTCAGTGGGGAGAAATTAATTAATCAAAGTCAGAAAGTAGACAGCAGAATTTGGAAAAAACTTGGAATACAGACGGGGCGGGGGAGTAGACAAAAAGTTGGATAAACAAGGGGAAAAATAGATCAATTATGATAAAACTTGGAGAGGCAAGATCAAATACTAGAAATGTATCATAAAACATTTAGATAACGTCAGAGTTCAGGAAGAGAAAACTGCAGAGACAACTGAGGGATTAGAAGTAGATTTAAATGATTTTAAAACACATTTAACCACAGATCATAGTAAATTTGAACCATGTATTACTTCTGTATACTAAAAAAAGAGATTGAAAACAAACTGACCAATGAGATAGAGTGCAATGACAGGAGTCTAAAACTCTTACATTCTCTGATTAAAAATGAAAGTGATGGCATTAATTTGAAATTGCATGAAACAAATAGAGTATTACAAAAAATTGTCAGATGGGAAAAGTGATGTTGTTGCACATGTTAAAAATGTGGGGACATAACTCTGTGGGCTCACACAGAACAGTATTGCTGCCCTGAGGTAGCTCACCTAAGTTCTGTGGACCTGCAGTTAGAACTTTGTGACAATGTACTTTGTACCTTGTAGGACAATAAAATGTATTTGCATGGAATTGTATGACCTGTTAGTTGTTGAAACTTGCTAGCAGATCAAAACTGTGTGCCAGACCAAGACTCGAACTCGGGACCTTTGCCTTTTAACAACTGAGCTACCCAAGCACGACTCACGCCCTGTCCTCACAGCTTTACTTCTGCCAGTATCTCGTCTCCTACCTTCCAAACTTTACAGAAGGTTTGCAGGAGAGCTTCTGTAAAGTTTGGAAGGTAGGCGACGAGATACTGGCAGAAGTAAAGCTGTGAGGACGGGGCGTGAGTCATGCTTGGGTAGCTCAATTGGTAGAGCACTTGCCCGCGAAAGGCAAATGTCCCGAGTTCGAGTCTTGGTCCTCCACACAGTTTTGATCTGCCAGGAAGTTTCATATCAGCGCACACTCCGCTGCAGAGTGAAAATCTGATTCTGTTAGTTGTTATTATGTATGTAACTACTATCCTGAACACCATACTTCCTACAGTGGTGACCCTGAGATTTCAGTCATGCCATGTTAAAAATGTAAAATCTCCTTCGCTAGTCCATTGTTCTACAGTGCTGCAGCTACCTCCAGCTCAACATTACCTACTCCAAGGGACATCAGTCTTACCTCTTTGTCAATGCCTGTGGATTCCACAAACTTTCTGTGCCTCAATCTGGTACAATTTTGCCAAAACCTGGCCAAAATGTCTTATTCAACAATGTGTAGTGAAATGATGACAGTGCTTCCATTGTTTCTACATCTACTGTACCAAACTCATGCCACTTCACACCAAACTGGTCAATGATGTACATTGACTTGTTAATGTGACCTTACCAGAGACAGCACTATAATGATGCGGGGTGACTGTTTGGCTAACAATTCTGCTATGAAAATGAATGTTATTCTAGGTGAACAATGGCTTCCTGTCATGCCATTCGCCAGTACATACAATGCTCTGAGTTTCCATATGGGAAATAATGACACTTATTCCCATGGACATTCATCTGGTGCCAGTGAATCTATATGCATTAACATTCCCAGTGTTTTGTAGAACTATACAGATACTCACTAGAGTGTCACAATAGTTGGTTAACATTGGCGCCCACTAAATGATCCTCAAACTGTTTCCAGTTATTTACTGCCTTCTAGACAAAATAATATAGATTCAAGTGGTCTTCCTGGACACAAAAGTGAACTACCTGACACAGACTATGTCATCATGCAGCATTTACCAGCATCATCCACACTGCAACTGCCACCACATCACCTGAGTTACTTCACATCTCCACCACCTCCCCTACAAATGCTTGAAGCTGCCACTGCTATGCACAATATACACACACTGCAGCTCCTCCAAGTGTGTGTAATGTCTGGATTCAGCACAACTGCCTTACCAGATTCATTACCTCATGAACACAGACTGATTAAAAATGAAAGTGATGGCATTAATTTGAAATAGCATGAAACAAATAGAGTATTACAAAAAATTGTCAGATGGGAAAAGTGATGTTGTTGCACATGTTAAAAATGATGTACA
Source organism: Schistocerca nitens (assembly GCF_023898315.1). Classification (NCBI taxonomy): domain Eukaryota; kingdom Metazoa; phylum Arthropoda; class Insecta; order Orthoptera; family Acrididae; genus Schistocerca; species Schistocerca nitens. Next base: position 191,704,219 of record NC_064620.1, on the reverse strand, counting down.
GCAGCTCCTGTGGACCAACATTATGTCGGTCATGCCTACCTTCATACTCAGCTCATGCCTAACACATTGTGCATACCTTTACCTCATCATGACATACTCTGTCCCACTGCTTCCACACCTGCTGTACCTACTGTACTGCATACGTCTTTGCCACTTTAAACTGTACTGCACTGCGATGGCTCCACCCCTGCCATGTCTACCACATTGGGCAATGCTCACCTCATGATGGTGCCAGTCTCACATAACCATGGCCCTTACCATCCTCCACACCCTGAGTCAAAACTCCCTCCACTGGACATGGACTCACCTACACTGTTGTTCATGCACAGGGAGTGCATAATAGTCTGCAGGTATCACTGAGGGCAATGACAAATTTCCTGTCCCTCTCAACCACCTTAGTGGTACTGCTGATCACAGTAGTTACTGTGTGCTTGATGTGTATGTGTATGCACAAACAAACAAGTACGAGGCTGTCAAGACACTTCTGCTTCAACTATCCTGCTTGCCAGAGCAACAACTTCATCTAGTGAACTTCATCTAGTGACCTTCATCTAGTGAACTTCATATAGTGAACTTCATCTAGTCATAAGTCAAACCTCATTCAGACACAGTACTCCTTTCTCACTGCAGAACAAGCTCCACCTGCAAATCGATAGGAGCTTACTCCCAGATTGTGCCCTGAGGATTTTGAGGCTATTAAAACTACTGAAGAGCATTCAGATGGCGATGCTCATGTATGAGGGCACTCCACTAGATTTCAAACTACAAAAATATTTAAAAGCAGTCTTGATCGCAGCTGATGTTATCTTCTGACCATTTTTGGCCTTTTAATTAAGGGCTATCATCAGAGTTTGCACCATATGAATGATTGTGATGGTGCCTGACCCACTGTGGATGCCTCAGTCACTCAGTTACAGTGACTGAGGCATCCACACCAGGTCAGCCGCCATTGCTGTCATCTAGATGGTGCAAACTCTGATGATGGCACATAATTAGAAGGCTGAAACCAATCAGAAGCTAACATCAACTTTGATAAAGACTGATTTTAGATAATTTTATCACAATAAGATCACTGTTCTTTTGAAAATGTTATATAAAATTATTTAAAACTATGCCTGGCTGACAGATTGCTAGCTTTCACACAGCACCACTCGTTGACCAATTTTCATCATGACCATGCTTCAACTGACAGCATCCCCACCTACATCACTGACAAGACATGATCTTGGCTGAGCCTACCTGATGATCCACCTGCACTCCCAGCCATTACTGCACACCCCCTACCGTGCAGACACTGGCCACCTGACATCTATGGGGGCTCGCTATACTTCGCTGAGCCACCACACGTTACTGCTCTGTAAAGTCTCACAGGTGATGAACATAAACAAATATCTACAGTGCAGACTACCACCAGTGCTCCTCTGCCTGGACACTGATCCATCCTGCCAGTCAAAACAATGTAAGCCAGCCAGCCACTATGTCCAACCACGCGCACTACCTCTGCTGGTTACATATTTGCTTTGGCTCCAATGTGCTACAATGCAGACAGCCTTGCTCATACCCAACCTGATCTCATAACCTGATACTGGTGCACTAAACCACAAATTACCACATCATGATAGTGTCCACAGGTCTCATCTATGATTGGATGGCTCTTGTCTCTTCATTTACAATGTACAACTGATTTCTCATCTTCTAGTCTACACCAGAGCTGATGTCAGCACATTTCCACCACCTCTCACTCCCACTACACTTTCACCTTTGCCTATGCAATTGCGAGTAGCTTATGAGTCTGTGATACGGATGGTTAGCACCACCTCCATCTCTCTCAATCTTGGCAACCACACACCTATGTTCTGGATGGCTGAAATGGTAGAATCTGTCTTAGGAGCTGACTTCCTCAGCCACAACCATTTTGTGCCAGATCTGAACCACGCTCTGCTGCTGCACAAAGGTGACCAACGGCCAATCAGTGGCAAAATCAGTGACTCCTTTCCTTCCAATGATATACTGCCATCTCCTCTCATTTTATCTTGAAACTTCAAATTCTTCTGTAAGAGCTGTGCACGACATCTGCCTAACACTCCAAACTCTGGTGTTCCAACTTGGATATGTGAGCAAACAATGAACTTATCTGCTCATGCATTGCCAAGACATCTAATTAGTTTCATATGGCTCAATGGCAACTCACCATTCTGCAACATCTATACACACTGCCTGATGACAAAGATAATATGTCAGTTTCACAACAGGTCAGCCAAGTGTCATTACCTAATTGTGCTTGACTGACCTCACCCAGTGTTATTGACAGTGCCTTCATGACTGGGTTATCCGTTGACAATAGATTTGCAATAACTCCTATCACTATGCCCTCAGCCCCCACTTCATGCCAGCCCATCCAGCTACAGACTATTTGTACTATCTGTGATAGGACAGTTCATCACATCAACATCACACCCAGCTCATCAGTCTGCCATACCCTTGTCACCTTCCTGCTCACAAACTAACAGCAGCAAAAGCCGATGTGGACAGACTCTTTCATGCTGGTAGTGTACAGCCATCTCACAGTGCCTGGGCTTCTCCTATCAAGCTCATAGTCAGAAAGTATAATACTTTGTGATGGTGTGGCAATTATCAGTATGTTAATGGCCAGTCTATAATAGACAGTGATCCTGTACCAAACTTACAAGACTGGTGCTACTATGTGCTGCTATATTCACTGTTTTCGACTGTAAAAGAGGCTATTCACAGAAATGTATCGCTGATGAGGGTTTACCAGAACAGCAATAACAATGCAATTTGATATTTTGAGTTTTAGTTTATACTTATGGGTTAAAAATGCGGTGCAGACCTGGCAGAGGTTTACTGGAGGCCTCCTATTTGATATGTCCTCATTCTATGCTTACCTATATGATGTGATAATTTTCTTGCACTCTTCCAATGAATATGAGATTCATTTAGGGAGCATGCTGGACTAGTTAGCAGCACACAACATCATAATTAATAACAATAAATGCCGCTGGCTGCGGTGGCCGAGTGGTTCTAGGCGCTTCAGTCCGGAACCGCACGACTGCTACGGTCACAGGTTCGAATCCTGCCTCAGGCATGCTGTTTTATTACAGAATGGTAACATGTATGCATCTATACCTATTGGACATTCTGTACATATGAAAGAAAGCTATGTAAACCTAGAAATAGCACTAAATAAAATAGGTTATTCTGCTCATCGTTGGATGATATGTGGCAATCTAAAAGTAACACGCATGCTTCTTGGTGAGCAAGGTGGATTTACCAAATTTCCATGTTTCTTGTGTGAACGGGACAGTAGGGCTAGGGATCAACACTGGTGCAGAAAGAACTGGCCTGCGAGGGAGTCCTTAAAACCTGGCAAGAAGGACATTCTACACAAAAACCTTGTAGATCCAAAAAACGTACTCCTACCACCTCTACAAATAAATTTAGGCCTAATGAAACAGTTTGTAAATTCTTTGCCTAAAGATGGACCACGTTTTAAGTATCTCTGCCAAAAGTTTCCACACCTTCCTGAAGCTAAACTAAAAGAAGGCATCTTTGTTGGACCTGACATTAGAAAATTGATGTTTGATGTTAACTTTAAATCCACAATGACCTTAAATAAGAAAGAAGCATGGGTGTCATTCAAGAAAATCATTACAAAGTTCTTAAGACATGAAAAAGACCCACAATATGTTTCTATTACAGCTACAAAGTTAATGAAGTTTAAAACTTTAGGATGTTTAATGACCCTGAAAGTTCACTTTTTGAACAGTCACCTTGATTACTTTCCAGACAATATGGGAGGTGTTAGTGAGGAACAACGAGAGAATTTTCACCAGGACGTTAAAGTGATGGAAAAATGCTGCCAAGGCCACTGGAACACCAACATGAAGGGGGACTACTGTTGGTCACTTCACCGAGAAGTTCAGCAAGTGACTCATTATAGAAAAAGCGACACAAGAAGCTTCAAAGAAAAAAGAGAAAGAAAATACAAACCAGTTATAACTGATAGGTGAAACCCCTGTTAACACATATCATTGTTTTAAGTAGCTTACTGCAAATACAGACCATGCTTATGTTATAACAAAGCATTTCATTAATTTCCTCATTTAACTTATAGCATAGGATTTTTATACTATATGATAAAAAGCATATTGCTAAAAAACTATGGGTGATACAAAAAAACTAAGGCTAGATTTGGATTCAGCTCATAAAAATCTATGAAGACCAGCTGTCAAAGTAAAAAAGCTTTTTCAAAAAAAAATTTCATTGGCCTGTGTAATCATTGGAGTGACAAATACAGCGATGATGACAGGAGAAATAATAATTGGAATGATAGATGTAGGGACAATGAAAGGTGTCATGAGCCGAGAAGTACGGAATGGGAAAGTAGTGATAGAAGATTTGATGATAGGAATTTTGAAAATGAAGGAACAGTTTGAAGTGCTTTTAACAGATAATGACTGCTCTATTTAGCTTGTGTGATGATGTTTTGACTGATTGAGCAGTGTCTGTTCTAGGCCTATTACTGCATGCAGCTACACCTAATACCACTACCTTAACACTCCCTCATTATATTGGTGTAGCTTTTCAACCTTGCAACTCTTGGGATTTATCTCAGTGTCCAACTATGCTGTGCCATGTTGTAGATTGGGTCCAAATTAACTTTATATACTGTCACAGACTTTCATAAGTGGTTAAACATTACATGATGAATTACTACTCCCAGTATACGAACAAGAAGGGGGACTACTGTAGGTAACTTCATCAAGAAGTTCAGCAAGCGACTCATTACTGCATTTACTAGGCAGCCTTGTATTTTAATAACCATTTAAATTTTGTGTCAAATTGTCTGTGCTGTCTGTAGATTAGTTCAGACGTTCTTTGCTCAACGGTATTTAGAATGGATAGGGACTGTGACTGCTGTGTTCGGATGTGGGCTGAGTTGGCATCCCTTCACTCCCAGCTTCAAGCAGTGTTGCCTTTGGTCACACAGCTTGAGGCTGTTGCCAATGGGCATCACTGTGATGGTCCGGACGGAGGTTTGTTGGGGACGGCCAGCTCGTCCCACACATCCCCCGATCGGACTAAAGCTGTGGCTGCCCGGGATACTGCCCACATTGAGGCTGACGCCTCACCTGTGGTAGAGTGGGAGGTCGTCTCAAGGTGTGGCAGGAGGCGAAAGACATTCCGAAGGGCTGAACGGAAGGCCTCTTCAGTTTGTCTGACGAACCGGTTTCAGGCTCTGTCTCCGGTTGATACTCATCTTCAGCCAGACATGAATGCTTGTCCTGTTCCATAGGTTGCCCCTCAGTCTGCAAGATCCAAGCCGTCGCAGAGGGTGGGCTTACTGGTAGTTGGGAGCTCCAACGTCAGGCACATAATGGGGCCCCTTAGGGACATGGCTGCAAGGGAGGGGAAGAAAACCAATGTGCACTCCGTGTGCATACCGGGGGGAGTCCTTCCAGATGTGGAAAGGGTCCTTCTGGATGCCATGAAGGGTACAGGGTGCACCCATCTGCAGGTGGTCGCTCATGTCGGCACCAATGATGTGTGTTGCTATGGATCAGAGGAAATCCTCTCTGGTTCCCAGCAGCTACCTGATTTGGTGAAGACTGCCAGTCTCGCTAGTGGGATGAAAGCAGAGCTCACCATCTGCAGCATCGTCAACAGAACTGACTGCGGACCTTTGGTACAGAGCTGAGTGGAGGGTCTGAATCAGAGGCTGAGACGTTTCTGCGACCGTGTGGGCTGCAGATTCCTCGACTTGTGCCATAGGGTGGTGGGGTTTCGGGTTCCGCTGGATAGGTCAGGAGTCCACTACACACGGCAGGTGGCTACATGGGAAGCAGGGGTTGTGTGGCGTGGACTGGGCAGTTTTTTAGGTTAGTTGGCCTGGGGCAAGTACAGAAAGGGCAACAGCCTCAAAGGGTGCGGGGCGAAGTCAGGACATGCAAGGACCAAGCAGCAATCGGTATTGTAATTGTAAACTGTCGAAACTGCATTGGTAAAGTACCGGAACTTCAAGCACTGATAGAAAGCACCAAAGCTGAAATCGTTATAGGTACGGAAAGCTGACTGAAGCCAGAGATAAATTCTGCCAAAATTTTTACAAAGGCACAGACGGTGTTTAGAAAAGATAGATTGCATGCAACTGGTGGTGGCGTGTTTGTCGCTGTTAGTAGTAGCTTCTCCTGTAGTGAAATAGAAGTGGATAGTTCCTGTGAATTGGCTCCTTTTACCGACCTCCCGACTCGGCAGCATTAGTGGCAGAACAACTGAGAGAAAATGTGGAATACATTACATATAAATTTCCTCACCATGTTGTAGTCTCAGGTGGAGATTTCAATTTACCAGATATAGACTGGGACACTCAGATATTTAGGACGGATGGTAGGGACAGAGCATCGAGTAACATTATACTGAGTGCACTATCCGAAAATTACCTCGAGCAATTAAACAGAGAACAGACTCATGGAGATAACATCTTGGACCTACTGATAACAAACAGAACTGAACTTTTCGACTCTGTAAGTGCAGAACAGGGAATCAGTGATCATAAGGCTGTTGCTGCATCCCTGAATATGGAAGTAAATAGGAATATAAAAAAAAAGGAGGAAGGTTTACCTGTTTAGCAAGAGTAACAGGGTGCAGATTACAGACTACCTAACAGATCAAAATGAAAATTTCTGTTCTGACACTGACAATGTTGAGTGTTTATGGAAAAAGTTCAAGGCAATTGTAAAATGCGTTTTAGACAGGTATGTGCTGAGAAAAACTGTGAGGGACGGGAAAAACCGACCGTGGTTCAACAACAAAGATAGGAAACTACTGTGAAAACAAAGAGAGCTCCACTGCAAAGTTAAACACAACCAAAACCTTTCAGACAAACAGAAGCTGAATGATGTCAAAGTTAGCATAAGGAGGGCTATGCATGAAGAGTTCATTGAATTTGAAAGTAAAATTCTATGTACAGACTTGACAGAAAACCCTAGGAAGTTCTGGTCTTACGTTAAATCAGTAAGTGGAGCGAAACAGCATATCCAGACACTCTGGGATGATAATGGCATTGAAACAGAGGATGACACGCATAAAGCTGAAATACTAAACCCCTTTTTCCAAAGCTGTTTCACAGAGGAAGACCACATTGCAGCTCCTTCTCTAAATCCTTGCATGAACGAAAAAATGGCTGACATCAAAATAAGTGTCCAAGGAATAGAAAAGCAACTGAAATCACTCAACAGATGAAAGTCCTCTGGACCTGATGGGATACCAATTTGATTCTACACAGAGTACACAAAATAACTTGCCCCTCTTCTAACAGCCATGTACCGCAAGTCTCTAGAGGAATGGAAGGTTCCAAATGATTGGAAAAGAGCGCAGGTAGTTCCAGTTTTCAAGAAGGGTCGTCAAGCAGATGCACAAAACTATAGGCCTATATCTCTGACATCGATCTGTTGTAGAATTTTAGAACATGTTTTTTGCTCATGTATCATGTTATTTCTGGAAACCCAGAATCTATTCTGTAGGAATCAACATGGATTCCGGAAACAGCGATTGTGTGAGACCCAACTCGCTTTATTTGTTCAAGAGACCCAGAAAATATTAGATACAGGCTCCCAGGTAGACGCCATTTTCCTTGACTTCTGGAAGGCATTCGATACAGTTCCGCACTGTCGCCTGATAAACAAAGTAAGAGCCTATGGAATATCAGACCAGCTGTGTGGCTGGATTGCAGAGTTTTTAGCAAACAGAATACAGCACGTTGTTCTCAATGGAGAGACATCTACGGACGTTAAAGTAACCTCTGGCATGCCACAGGGGAGTGTTATGGGACCATTACTTTTCACAATATATACAAATGACATAGTAGATAGTGTCGGAAGTTCCATGCGGCTTTTCGCAGATGATGCTGTGGTATACAGAGAAGTTGCAGCATTAGAAAATTGCTGCGAAATGCTGGAAGATCTGCAGCGGATGGGCACTTGGTGCAGGGAGTGGCAACTGACCCTTAACATAGACAAATGTCATGTATTGCGAATACATAGAAAGAAGGATCCTTTATTGTATGATTATATGATAGCGGAACAAACACTGGTAGCAGTTACTTCTGTAAAATATCTGGGAGTATGTGTACGGAATGATTTGAAGTGGAATGATCATATAAAATTAATTGTTGGTAAGGCAGGTGCCAGATTGAGATTCATTGGGAGAGTCCTTAGAAAATGTAGTCCATCAACAAAGGAGGTGGCGTACAAAACCCTCGTTCGACCTATACTTGAGTATTGCTCATCGGTGTGGGATCCGTACCATGTTGGGTTGACGGAGGAGATAGAGAAGATCCAAAGAAGAGCGGTGCATTTCGTCACAGGGTTATTTGGTAAGCATGATAGCATTACAGAGATGTTTAGCAAACTCAAGTGGCGGACTCTGCAAGAGAGGTGCTCTGCATCGATGTGTAGCTTGCTGTCCAGGTTTCGAAAGGGTGCATTTCTGGATGAAGTATCGAATTTATTGCTTGTCCCTACTTATACCTCCCAAGGAGATCACGAATGTAAAATTAGAGAGATCAGAGCGTGCACGGATGCTTTCCAGCAGTCGTTCTTCCCGCAAACCATACATGACTGGAACAGGAAAGGGAGATAATGACAGTGGCACGTAAAGTGCCCTCCGTCACACACTGTTGGGTGGCTTGCGGAGTATAAATGATGTAGATGTAGATGTAGATGTAGATGCACTGACTAATATTAATCCTCTGAAAGACCTCTCATTAACATACTGTGAATAGTATAAGACAACAATTGGTTGTACTCATCATATTCATCTAGATTGGTTCTGGAGGTCTTCCATGGTACCAGAGCTCCTTCATTCCTCCTTGCCCCACAGAGATTACAAATGCTCTTCAACAAGTAGACTCCACACCCTTTCAAGTAATACTTCACCACAGAATGTGGCCCAATGTTTACAGACTCACTGCGATCACACACATCTTTACTCTGAGCTCTATATTCGATGTATGTGATACATGCCCTTCCATTAATGGCATGGATCACTACATATCCACCCACTAAGAGAAAAGATGTCATGATCATACACTTAATAAACAATCAATACAAACATATGAATCCTTTAATTAGAATTTTCATTATTTCTTCATGCTTTATTTCTTCCTTGGCAGCAATGTTGTTTTTCAACAGCATAATTGTCCATGTCTCAGAGCCAGAGCTGTGCTGTAGTGGTTTGAGGAGCATTATATTGAACTCATGTTGATGTCCCAGCGACCAAATTCACCTAATGTAAATCCCATAGAACCCGTCTAATCCATTTATTCATATGACATCACAAGTTGGATTGTTTTAAAACTTAAGCAGACCAAATATTTCTTATTATTGCTACAAATACTTCGTGTCCTGTGGAGTCTATCTTTTCTAAATTTACTCTTTGGGCATAACATTAGGAAAAATTATAAAAATATTAACCATGTGCTTCACATAAGCTCTTCTATGCCAGTATGTAGGCATGGATGCCTAACCAATTAAGGGTGACTTTACAAGTTCTCACATTGTAGCAAAGATAGAGAAATAAACTCTACAGAGGATTTAGACACTCCACAGGGTTCCACATTAATATAAATCCTTGGAAAGATGCTGCATATCATGACTCGATTCCTGCATCCTCTCTCTCCCTTTTCCACTTGTTTCTTTGCTGCTGCCCTGTCTACCTGCAAGCTCTGTGATGAACACTTTTCTCACTGACTGTGCACCTCCTTTCCACAGGCTATGTAGTGTGTCACTTTTATACAGCCAGTACTATACATTTTGCCTCCTGAAGATAAGTGATGGCCAGTAATTATGTATCAAATTTTATAATTTTCTCCATTGGTATTTTGCCTACATTTTTGTCGAATTAACACAAACCACAAGCCTTCATGAATTTAGAATAACAAGCAGTCACTTCCAACAACTGTCAGAACTCTCTATGCTGAGGTGCAAGTGCCAACAAACACAGTGTGGTTCTACATGTTCAAGCATTGCCCATCGGCAGTACTACCAAACCAATTTAATTGCCTGGAGGTAGATTTATGAATTTAGATATATGTGTGGCAATTCATTATACATATGTTGATTATTTTTCAACAACAAAATCTTTAGAATATTTAAATTAAGTCACAGAAGAACATCCAATACCTGTCATTTTCAAGGATTTTGAGGATAGGGCATAGCAAAACTGAACCCAGTAGCCCAAGCTAGCTGCATTTTTGAATTAAACACTATGTCTTATCGAAGAATGTCATTCATATTCTTTGTAACAAAAATACTATTGACCAGTATAGCTTTCCCTATAACTGCTCAATAAGGAATTCATAGATTTATTCTTGCAAAGTCCAGTATAATGTAATTGTCTGTACTGCCCATCTCAACCAAGCAGCTTTCACTGATAATTATCTAATCATTTGGTCCAATTTATTCATGTCACATTTCATTTCATTATAAAATACTACAGTTACTGGAATACATTTCAAATCATTTCAAATTTCTACACACCAATGACCCATAATGAGAGCAAGAACCCTTAATTTTATTGGCATGATAAATGCAAAAAGTACACACATCACAGAAAATTGGAATAGAGATCAACATAAATATCATTTCCACCCTTTTTATTGCTCATGAAAACCACACATTGCATGTTGTACCAACATACAGTGAGACCTTCAAAGGTGGTGGTCCAGATTGCTGTACACACTGGAACCTATAATACCCAGTAGCACGTCCTCTTGCACTGACGCATGCCTGTATTCATTGTGGCATACCATCCACAAGTTCATCAAGGCACTGTTGGTCCAGATGTCCCACTCCTCAATGGCGATTTGACGTAGATCCATCAGAGTGGTTGGTGGGTCACATAATCCATAAACAGCCCTTTTCAGTCTATCCCAGGCATGTTTGATAGGGTTCATGTTTGGAGAACATGCTGGACACTCCAGTTGAGCAATGTCATTATCCTGAAGGAAGTCACTCCCAAGATGTGCACGATGGGGGGCATGAATTTTCGTCCATGAAGACGAATGCCTTGCCAATATGCTGCTGGTATGGTTTCACTACTGGTTGGAATGCACCCCAAAACAGCAGGGAACCTCCACCTTGCTGCACTCACTGGGCAGTGTGTCTAAGGCATTCAGCCTGATTGGGTTGCCTCTAAACATGTCTCTGATGATTGTCTGGTTGAAGGCATATGCGACACTCATCGAACAGAATGTGATGCCAATCCTGAGTGGTCCTTTCAGCATGTTGTTGGGCCCATCTGTACCACACTGCATGGTGTCATGGTTGCAAAGATGGACCTCAACATGGACATCAGGAGTGAAGTTGCGCATCGTGCAGCCTATTGTGCACAGTTTGAGTCATAACGCAACATCCTGTGGCTGCACAAAAAGCATTATTCAATGTGGTGGTGTTGCTGCTGTCAGAGTTCCTCTGAGCCATAATCTGTAGGTAGCAGTCATCCACTGCAGTAGTAGCACTTGGGCAAGCTGAGCAAGGCATGTCATCAGCAGTTCCTGACTCTCTGTATCTCCTCCATGTCTGAACAACACCGCTTTGGTTCACTCTGAGACACCTGGACACTTCCCTTGTTGAGAGCCCTTCCTGACACAAAGTAATAAAGTAAGCAATTGAATCACAGTATTGACTGTGTAGGCATGGTTGAACTACAGACAACATGAGCTGTGTCCTCCTTCCTTGTGGAATGAGTGGAACTGATCAGATATTGGACCCCTTCTGTCTAATAGGTGCTGCTCATGCCTGGTTGTTTATGTCTTTGGGCGGGTTTAGTGACATCTCTGAACAGTCAAAGGGACTGTGTCTGTGATACAATATCCACAGTCATAATTTATGTTCAGGAATTCTGGGAACCGGGGTACTGCAAAACTTTTTTTGGTGTGTGTATGTATCCATACTTCATTCCAGTAGTTTCATATGATGGTTGTTTTCAGAGTTTTGTGGATGTTTGTTTCTTATTGAATGACTGATTGTACTTGCTAAGGTTATATTCTTAGTCTTCAGTAGTTCAGCCAGATAAAATATGGGAAAAATTGCAAAATGCAAAATATGTGTAAAAACAAAAAGAACAGAGTGCCAAAACAAGGTACTTACTTATAGTATTTGGTAATACATAACATGCAGTCAGGCCAGTCAATAGAAGAGTTCCAATCATTGTATGTTGGCAGAACTAGAAACTGACCTAAAATGTAACATATGGGTGGATGGGACAAAGTAAACAGAAGAAAACACAGTAATCACTCTGTCTGCCACTGGGCAGCCACATGGTAGGAACACCAACCACTACTGTGTGGAGGGTCACTCCAGAGGTCTGGCAGTTTGGTGCAGAGCAGGCACCAACAGTGTAAAAGCAAGTAAACTCACATTATCGGTGATGATACAGAAAATCTGTACTGACTGGTCTGAACACTTACAATACTTCATTTAAGGACATATTAGAATATGAATAAGCTGTGGTACACCAATAAGGAGAATAACTCTCAAGCATGTCACAATATTTGGTGTTCTTAGGCAACAAGGCAATGGTGCAAAGTTAAAATGAATGAACAAGGGATAAAAACAGTGACAATTGTGATAAAAATTAATGGTAATATAAACCATACTAAGTAAATCATCACATGTATGGGCTCAAGTGACAAAAATAAAATAAAATATATAAAAACCATCTCAAATCTAAAATGTGGGTGTAGCAATGTAAGCGTCAAAATAACACACACAGATGGCTGGGAGGGGAAGAAACTAAACGAACCAGAAAAAGTAAGTCTGAACCTTACAGATAAGTAAAAGTATGTGCCTTAATAGGCAACATGGCAATGGAAGATAGGCCAAATGAGTGAAGAGGGGAGTATACAGTAAAAATGTGATAAAAATATTGATAAGATAAACCATACCAAGTGAGTCATGATATATGTATGATACATTATGGGTTCAAGTGGTGTGTATAAAAATGTGTAAATGTAAAAACTATCATAAAAATTCTAAAATGTAAGTGTAGCAATGCAAAGACCTAAATGGCAAGTCACCATAATCAGGCAAGCACCCTTTATTTGATGAAATAAACTAATATGGAAAGTTGATAAAGGTTAATGGGAGTTTAGACAATTAGGCCTGAACTAGTGACACATTATTTTAGAAACTGTTATAACCTTTAATCACCAATAATTGCATGGATATTCAAACACACTCACTTAGAAACAATAGCTGGTTACATGATAACAACTCAGTATCTCTTATTCGACTGCCGTGCCGTGACGTGTGGCCGGCGCCGTTCGTAGCTAGGTGGCGCTCCTGCACTCAGCCGAGTTGCGGAGCGCCTCTATCGCTCTTTGCACGTACTGTTGCGGCGGCACTGTAAATGTTGTGGCACTGTCACAACACTTTTCCCCCCTTGAAAAAAAAAACACTCACTTCCTTGGAGACATGGACAGTGTGGAGACATCCATAGCCTCTTGTGAGGCTCCGAGAAGATCCCGCGGAGAGACACGAGAGTATGGTCGAAAATGTCCAGGACAGAAGCTCGTGTGTGGAACGTGCCCCCTGGACGAGATGATGTGTGAAAACTCCGGAGCAGCATCCATAAGTGTCGTGGACCTGGGGGGTGTGCTCCAGCGAGATGGGTCCCGGAGAAGGTGGCGTCGCAACTGGGGCTGGTTCCGGCATACTCTGAAGCGGTAGCAACGTCGGCTGCAGCAACACGTACGGTAGATCGGCAGCAGCGACAGGACTGGTGTCTCGGGCTGGTGGAGGTGAAGGAAGGGGCAGTGGCACCGGCATGGCCACCACTCGTGGGCGCATCTGGTCATAATGGCGAACAACCATGCCGTCGTCCGTACGTATTTCACAAAGCCAGCAGCCGCGAAGAGCCTTGACCACCCCTGGAATCCATTTAGGGTGAGATCCATACCCTCATGCCCACACGTCGGCGCCCACCGAGTATTTTCCCACACTAGGGGACACAGCACAAGGCCTGACAGGGTGAAGCAGGTGCAGTAGAGTGCGCGGTTGGTGGCCATGCAAGAGTTCAGCAGGGCTGCGATCACCCAGAGGCGTGAATCGATAAGAACTCAGAAATAGCAGCAGAGTGTCATCTGTGAAAAAATCACTAAGGAATTTTTTCATCTGGCTTTTGAAAGTGTGGACAAGGCGCTCGACCTCCCCATTTGATTGCGGATGGAAGGGCGGTGCTGTAACATGATGAATCCCTTGTCCAGTACAAAAATCACGGAAGGCCTGCGAAGAGAACTGAGGGCCATTGTCCGTGACGATCGTGGATGGAAGACCTTCTATCACAAAGATTTTGGACGAAACCAGCATCGTCGCCGCAGTGGTGGGCGATGGACATCGAACAACAAACGGAAACTTTGAGAAGGCATCAATCAACAGTAGCCAATAAGTACCGAGGAAGGGGCCGGCAAAGTCAGCGTGCACCCATTCCCATGGCTGCGCCAGATCAGGCCACGGAGAGGGCATCGTACGAGGTGCAGACAGTTGTGGAGCACACTGACCACACGCAGCAACCATGTGGGCGATGTCCGAACCAATACTGGGCCAATAAACGTGCCTGCATGCCAGGGACTTAGTCTGAGAAATACCCCAATGGCCTTCATGCAACAGTTTGAGAACATCTTTGCGAAGAGAGGCTGGCACCATGACCCGTGGAGATGCGCCATCCATGGCCAGAACAACAACACCATCACGAACAGACAGACGAAGGTGCAAGGCATGGTAGTTGCGAAGGGGATCCGATGCCCGGCCCTTGGTCCTGTCCGGCCAACCCCGTTTAACAAAACCGATCACCTGACGCAGGACCGGGTCCCGCGTAGTAGCCGACGCGACCTGCGAACCTGTAAGTGGAAAACCCTCGACCGCACGACGTTCTGCCTCATCAATGTGGAAACAGAGTAGTTCATCACGATCGAAAACCGGGCTGGGGCCCATCGGCAATCGCGACAATGCGTCAGCGTTGGCGTGCTGGGCCGTGAATCTCATAGTGAAAACGAGACAAGTATAAGGCCCAACATTGCAGGCAGTGAGCTGCCTTATCTGGAAGCGATGCTGATAGGCTGAACAGAGAGACCAGCGGCTTGCGGTCGGTGATAAGGTGAAACTTAGAACCATACAAAAAATCATTGAACTTTTTTAGAGCATAAATGATAGTGAGCGCCTTCTTTTCGATTTGAGAGTAACGCCATTGCGCATCGTTGAGGGTTTTGGAAGCATAGGCGATGGGTCGTTCTGACCCATCCTCAAACCGATGGGCGAGAACAGCCCCTAGGCCACACTGTGATGCGTCAGTCGCCAGAACCAAGTGCTGACCCGGACGTAATGTGGCCAGACAAGGCGCCAACTGCAAATGAGCCTTCAGGTGGACAAAAGCCTGCTCACACTCGTCGGACCAACAGAAAGGGACGTTTTTGCGTAACAGCTGATGCAGAAGATGAGCTACCGCCGCCGTGGATGGAATGAATTTGTGATAATAAGCAATCTTGCCTAGAAATGCCTGAAGTTCTTTGACCGTAGATGGCCGGGGTAGAGCGTTAATGGCCGCAACGTGCTGTCGTAGAGGACGTATACCCTCACGGGACAAGTGGAAACCAAGATACACAATGGAGGGTTGGGAGAACTGTGACTTGTCCAGATTGCACCTCAACCCAGCCGAATGCAAAACCCGAAACAGGGAACGCAAATTGTGAAGGTGCTCCTCAGTGGAGGCCCCCATGACAACTATGTCATCCAGATAGTTTATGCAACTGGGAGCGGAAGCCGTGAGCTGTTCCAAAAACCGCTGAAAAATGGCCGGCGCGCTAGTGACGCCAAATGGTAATCGCTGGTACTGATACAACCCACAAGGAGTGTTGATGACGAGAAATTCCTTGGAAGAAGCATCCAACGGCAACTGATGGTACATCTCCGATAAGTGAAGTTTGGAGAAGAACTGGCCCCCAGCGAGCTTGGTAAATAACTCCTCAGGACAGGGAAGAGGATAAGTGTCAATGAGGCTCTGAGCGTTGACAGTGGCTTTAAAATCACCACACAATCGCAGACTCCCGTTTGGTTTAGAAACCACCATGATGGGTGATGCCCATTCGCTGGAGGTAACAGGAAGGAGAATCCCTGAAGCTGTTATCCTGTCTATCTCAGCCTTGACAGGTGCACGCAACGCCACCGGAATAGGGCGTGCCCGGAAAAACTTAGGGCGAGCTGTAGGTTTAAGAGTAATGTGGGCTTCAAAATCCTTGGCATGACCCAGACCAGCAGAGAACACAGACGAAAAATCAGAACACAATCCATCCAGCTGTTGATACGGAATATCCTCAGATATGAGGTGCACATCATCATCAATGGAGAATCCGAACAACTGGAAAGCATCATAACCGAACAGGTTTTCAGTGCCCGCATGATCCACCACATAAAACGTGAGGGGCCTAACAACAGACTTGTAGGCAGTGGAAGCATTAAACTGGCCAATGATAGGAATTTTCTGTTTATTATAAGTTCTCAGATTTCGTGTAACTGGAGACAAGAGAGGGGAGCCCAACTCCAAATACGCGCGAGAATTAATGAGAGTTACTGCAGAGCCAGTGTCCACTTGCATGCGAATGTCTTTATCCAGAACACGAACAGTAACAAACAACTTATGTGTTTGAGAAAGCACACAGTTAACATCCATGTCCGATGCCTCATCCTCGTCAACAGGAACTTTAGGGGACTGACACACAGAAGCAATGTGGCCTTTTTTCCTACAGGAATTACACGTGGCCCAACGTTTTGGACACGTGGCCCTGCCATGCTGTACGAAACAATGTGGACAAGAAGGAAGTGTGGAACGAAACTGCTTCTGTGGTTGCTGTTTTCACTGCGAGCGTTGCAACCCAACGCGACGTTGTTTACTTGAGTGAACCGCCGCCACCTCTTCGTTCTCCTGTGAAACAGGCAAATTGTCCATGTCGAAAGTTGACTGTACAGCACCTACATCACACCACGCATCTATTTGTGCACCAGCAGTATGAGACACTTTAAAGGATTGAGCGATGCTTAGAACTTCCGACAACGACGGGTTTGACCGAGCGAGGTGGCGCAGTGGTAGCACACTGGACTCGCATTCGGGAGTACGACGGTTCAATCCTGCGTCCGGCCATCCTGATTTAGGTTTTCCGTGATTTCCCTAAATCGCTCCAGGCAAATGCTGGGATGCTTCCTTGGAAAGGGCACGGCCGACTTCCTTCCCCATCCTTTCCTAATCCGATGAGACCAATGACCTCGCTGTTTGGTCTCTTCCCACAACCAACTACCACCAACGACGGGTTTGGCAGTTGTAGGGCACGTTGCTGAACTTCTTTATCAGGAGGAAGCCGTAGAATAGCATCCCTAACCATTGAATCAGCATAAGACTCATGATGAGTGTCCGTGACAAACTGACATTTCCTACTCAGACCGTGTAGTTCCGCCACCCAAGCCTGGTAAGATTGATGGGGCTGTTTACGACACCGGTAGAACGCCACGCAGGTGGCAACGACATGGGTGTTTTTTCAGTAATAGTTAGTAGTTAGACAATAAGTCACACATTTCTTGGAAGGACAGAGAGGCAGGTTCCCGCAGAGGGGCTAACTGAGATAGCAGCTGATAGATCCGTGGGGAAATCCAAGATAGAAATAACGACTTACACATAGGAGCGTCGACAACGCCGAAAGCCACGAAGTGTTGCTGCAAACGCTTCTCATAATCCTCCCAGTCTTCAGCGGCCTCATTGTAAGGAGGGAATGGAGGGAGAGAAGAGGAAGACAGACGATGAGTAAGTGACGTCGACAACGCCTGAGTAGCAGCCGTCAGCTGTGTTTGTTGTTCAATGAGCACTTGCATAAGCTGTTCCATGTCCGCCCCTTCACAAACACACAAATCCACAACGCAGTGAAAATATCCCATCCTCGTCGCCAAAAAGTGTTATAACCTTTAATCACCAATAATTGCGTGGATATTCAAACACACTCACTTAGAAACAATAGCTGGTTACATGATAACAACTCAGTATCTCTTATTCAACTGCCATGCCGTGGTGTGCGGCTGGCGCCATTCGTAGCTAGGTGGCGCTCCCGCGCTCAGCCGAGTTGCGGAGCGCCTCTATCGCTGTTTGCGCGTACTGTCGTGGCGGCACTGTAAATGTCATGGCACTGTCACAACAGAAACTTGTAGTCATTCAGTAGAACCATATGTTTCAGTGTGGTTTGCTCATTTAGTGTATATAGTGGATTATGGTTCAAACTGCATAAAATTTCAAGTTCGTCCAGTAAGTTAAGGATGTGACCTTTTTTCTGTAAATGGAGCCTACTAAAGGTACTACCTATGTCAGGAATAGAGTGCTTGTGTGCTCATAGGTGGTTAGTTAACACAGACCTCTTATTACTTAAGTCTTGATGTTCTTTGAACTGAATTGTAAAGTATGTCCTGTTTGTCCAACATAAAGGCATTGGTAGTCATTCAAATTAATTTATAGAAACATGACAGACTGTGTGGTTTGTGGTTACAGTTTTCTGCAGTCTAAACTGTAGGCACCCCTGGTTTGGTACATAAAACACAGAAGCTATACCAACTTTTATTTGCCATTTGCCCACTTTGTCAGAAATTATTCCTATATATGGTGTTTCACAATATATTTTTCATGCTATATCTTTAATGATAGGTGTGAGATTGATCCCGTGATTATTATCTTTCTGCCTCTTATGATGTATCTATTGGTTAAGCATGTTTACCATTTCCATAGAATATCCATTAGTAAGTGCTGTTTATCTAATAATTTTCAATTCTTTTTCATAATCTTGTGTCCAACATAGCCCATCATAATGCCATATTGTACTTGTGTGGGAGGTTGGAGGAACTGCGAATGACACTGTTAGGAGTATTCTTCTTATAAATGCTGAACAAAATTTTATTGCCTTGTAAGGTAACAAAGAGATCCAAACACAGTAAGGAGAAGTTGTTGTGGTGTTTGAGTACAAATTGTATGTTCGGATGCATATTATTTACATACTGTTGAAATTGTTGGTCACATTCGCTGGGACCATTTACAAGAGGAGTACATCATCAGCATAGTGTCACCAACACACTATGTTGTGTGAATGATGTGGGTGGGATGAAAAGAAAGGCTGCTCAATATGGCAAATGAAAAGATTGGTGATTATACTCACCAAAGGGGAGTCCATACCAACCACTCATTTTCACTGTAAACAACATTACTAAACTGGAAATAGTTATGACTCAATATTAGCTTGAGAAGTGCTGTGAGCTTATCATAACTTGACAGTCACGATTAGCATGCTATTCTAGGTTATTTTCAATGGGGGAGACAAGTTCTTATATTGGTATACATGTTAGTAATGTCTAGCCTAGCTAGAAATGTGTCACTCATAATAGAAACCTTATTCAAGTGGCCGCTCATCCCCTTTTTCTCAGTGACCTTACTGAGAAACTGATAAAATAATCAGAGAAAGCTATTCTACTCCTTAGCCATCCAAAAATCTGGGGAATCAATGGCATTCCCTATTCCTCTTAAAGGAAAATTTGATTTATGTGCATTAAGTGTACCTCTTAGGGTTGGAGTTTTTGGATTCATTGGTATTAATGACTTTTTGAAATTATATCAAAACTTTGTGTATACTTATAAAAGTATTTGGTTTCAGCTATGAATTTGGATGTTAGATCAAAGGGGCATTTTAGTGTACTGCTACTATGAAGAAACTTGTAGGCTTTTTGTATATAATTAGCCTCATAAATAATAATAGAAGCGTAGCCCTTATCAACCAATGTGATAATAGCCTGGCTGTCTTTGAGTTCTTGTTGACATTCCAAACTATATACTGGTCCTTTGTGGGAGTAAGTGGCCTTTGTGTTCCCATTCTACCGTTAACCTATGCTTTCTATTTAGAACAGTCAGGTGTCCCTCAGATTAACTGTGATGACTCACAATGCCTTTATGTTGGACAAACAGGACATATTCTCACAATTCAGTTCAAAGGACTGTAATTTATTACAGTAAATATAATTAAGTAATTTGAGATGTTCCATAACTAATCACCTACAAGCAAACAAGGACTCTGCCTCTGATAAGGAAATAGCTTAAGTATCCTCCATACACAGTTAAAATATTGAGTCCTTAACTTATTGGAAGAAATTTAAATTTCACACAGTTTGAACCAGAATCCACTACATACACTATACGAGCAAACAATGCTAAACATGTGGTTCTACAGAATGACTACAAGTTTCTAAAATAACGTGTAACAAGTTCAGGCCTATTTCTCTAACCTCCTATTTGCCTTAATCATCTTTCCATATTAGTATATTTTGTCTAATAAAAGGTGCTCAACCTGATCATGATGACTTGCCATTTGGCTCCTAGCATTCCTACATTTCCATTTTATAACTTTTATGATAGTTTTTATATTTATATATTCTTATACACACCACTTGAGCCCATAATGTATCCTATACACATGATGACTCACTTGGTATATTTTATCTTACTTATTTTTGGCATAGCTTTTACTGTATACTCCCCTCTTCACTCATTTGGCCTATCTACCACTGCCATGTTGTCTATTAAGGCATATACTTTTACTTGTCTCTAAGGTTCAGACTTACTCTTTCGGATTCATTTAGTTGCTTAGGGCCAACCCCATTAGCTTCATTCCATATCATTATTCCTTTGTATATTGTATGGTAGCCAACCTAATCACCTTTGTGTGTTATTTTGATGCTTTCATTACTACAGTTATGTTTTAGTTTGTTGTGGTTTTCACATATTTTATTTTATTTTTGTTACTCAAACCAATAATGTATTTTATACACGTGACCTTTTATTTATTATGGTTTAAATTACCATTAATTTTTATCACTGTTGACACTGGTTTTATCCCTTGTTCATTTATTTTACCTATGTACCGTTGCTTGCAGCTTGAAAATGTCACATATTGTCACATGCATAAGAGTTACTGTACTTATCCTATTGGTGTACCACAGCTCATTCATGTTCTATTATATCTTTAAATGAAGTAATTTAAGTGCACGGAGCAGTCAGTGCAGATTTTCTATATCACTGATAATGTCAGTTTACTTGCTTGTACACTGTTGGCATCTGCATCACACCATGCTTTCAGACCTCTGGCATGGCCCTCAACACAATACTGGTTGGTGTTCCTACTGTGCAACTGCCCAGTAGTGGACAGTGTGAGTACTGTCATTTCTTCTGTTTATTTCATCCACCTGCCCACATGTTACATTTTAGGTCAGATTTATTATTACCCCCCTCCTTTTTTTCTCCTAGTTCTGCCAACATGCAGTGACTGGAACTCTTGCAGTGACTGGTTTGACCACATGTGGTGCATCACCAAATACAATAAGTATACACAGGTGCAGACTCCATGGGGCCTGAGGGGGCTGAGCCCCTCAAAAATTCATTAGTTGGGCGGAGAGGGGGGGGGGGGGGGGAAGGCGGAGCTCCCACAATAATTTATGAAAATTATGTTGTATTATGCTTTGTAAAATCACAAAATTATGTTGGAATTTTTTATTTTCCTTGCTTGACGATAGTTATTTTTTAAAATACATTCAGTAATGAGTTAAAACAATAATTATTACAATTACAAACTGAAAACAAGTGGTGTGAATCATGATAGTGTTACGGTGCTGCGGGCACACTTAGAATTTGTCCCGGTGTGCGAACCTCCGGGTAAAGTCTGGCGCTGGTGGGCCAGTGCTGTGGCCACGGCAACATCAAAAGGACCGGAGCAGGAGCGCCTGGAACCCTCCGCCTCATGTAGCCTTGACACTAAGAGATAGTTTTTGCTCATTTTGATTTGTCAATGGGTAACTTAAGAGGACAGTGTTATGACGGTGCCTTTAATATGAGAGGTATGTTCAAAGGACCAAAAAAGTTAGTTTTGGATATACAACCAAAAGCATGTTATGTGCACTGCACTGCTCACAGTTTAAACTTGGCAGTTGTAGACAGTCTCCACCATATTACATCTATTATGGATATTATGCCTTTAGCCAAGGACTTAATAAACACAATAAGGAAATCCAACAAAAGGATGGGGCTTTTCAGAAGCATACATTGTGAAAGCACCAATGATTAAGCTGGTCTATGATCCCTTTGCCCCACTCAATGGACTATGTGAGCTTCTAGTATCTTGAGAATATTGAAAAACTTTGAAGAACTTCTAGAGTTTCTTTTAAACATTTTCTGCAGAGGACAAAACAGAGGCAGGTTACAAATGTGCAGGCTACCTTGAGTCAGTCTTACAATTCAAGACTTAGTTCTTTTTACATCATTATCACCATGCAATGAATCAAGTAGAGGATATCAATGAAAAAAATCAATGCCTTCATCTAACTGTTGCTGATATGGAAAAAATATATGAGGGCTTGATTTGTATATTGAATGGAAGGAGTGATAGTTTTGAACACTTTTGGGAATTGTGTTTAAAAGAAAACCATTCAAAAGTTGACGATCCTTCACTTCTCCAGAATGAAGTTTACCAAAGAAGTATGAAAACAACAAAGTCAGCTCAATGCACACTTTCAAAACCCCCAAAGGAATACTACAAAGCTAACTACATTGGAGTTTGTGAAATGGTGCAATCCTGCATTACTGAGCGGTTTGCTTCAACTGACTTACCCAGGTCATTGCAGTTGAACAAGAGTGCTTGCTTTTAGGAAACAGAGGTGAAAGAAATTTGGAAAAATCAACTGAGTTTTTCAAAAATGACCTAGATATTGAGAGACTGTGCTTACACTTGAATATGTTAGCCAATATTGCTAATAAAAAACAACTTGTCGTAAAAAACATGTGCGATTTAAGAAAGTACATTACACAAGAGCTTGCAGCTGGAGAAATGTTATGTGATGTAGTGAAATGCATTAAGCGTCTACAAGTAGTTCCAATCATGACAGCAACAGCAGAATGGTCATTTAGCACCCTTAGACGTCTAAAGTCATATCTCCAGTCGACAATGGGACAGAAGTGATTGAAGAACTTGGTTGTTCTTCATGCCCACCAAGATGTTTTGGATGAACTGGATATCCAACCAGCCGTCAACGACTTCATATTCAGTAATCCAGTCTGGCAGTCGACATTTGCACCTATCTAAAGGCACTGTAGCCCTAATAATGGCATTTAGAGCAATATTAAAAATCTTTTTAAAATAGAGAATTAAATACATACACAATGTTAAATTTTCAGTTTTGAAATATTAGTACTAGTTTATTATTGTATTACTATGTTACTATAAAACTGTATTAGTTATTTTCAAATACTTAAATATTTTTAGGGTGTAAGACCCAATTAAAACCCGCTATTTACATACTTTTTGACTGAATGTATTAGGCATATTGTATTAACATTATTAACTGTATTAAAGCATTAAAGCATTATCTTTGAGATCTTGTTTTTATTTAATGAACCCTAGGCCTTATTAAAATTAAGCTTAAATTACCTATTTCACTTATTAATCAAAGTGCTATTACTGTGCGACAGCAATATTTTATGTTTTATTCTTTTAATGATAGTTTAGGTTCTTGGCGCTACAGTCTGGAACCACGCAACCGCTACGGTCGCAGGTTCGAATCCTGCCTCGGGCATGGATGTGTGTGATGTCCTTAGGTTAGTTAGGTTTAAGTAGTTCTAAGTTCTAAGGGACTGATGAACTCAGAAGCTAAGTCCCATAGTGCTCAGAGCCATTTGAACAAGTTTTGATAGTTTAGGGTTTATTGAAATATAATTTCAGATTTTTCAGAGTTATATACTCACTGATAATCATGATAATCATCATCAGTAATAATAATGATTATTACTGTAAATTAAATTAGCTTTTAACTAAAATACCATATGTGTTTATGTTTTGTTTCTTTTTTCAAAGCCAAAAAATGTGTCAGGCATGTTGACTTTTCCAGAGTGTCGAGTTTTGGGAGTCCTGTTTTTGGGGTTCTAGTGTTGATCATATGACTCTAAAATTCTTAAAAAACTGTAAAATTCTCTATTTTTCACCTAGAATTTAGAAAATTTCCTGGAATAACATCCCCAGTTTGCTCCCCCCCCCCCCCCCCCCCCACAATTTTTTATAAGTCAGCACCCCTGATGGTGACAAACCTGTGTTTAAGGTATTTCTACCTAAATGTTCTTTGTTATTGAACTATAAAGGCTGCCTTGTTGACCGATGGTTTGTTACAAACTCAAGAAGCAGACATTTGACAGTGGGGCTTGTACCTGTGGGTTATTATTCCTAATCTGCATTTTAATTTGTCATGTTGTAAGCTAGAGTGTTGTGATTTGGCATGTTGCAAGCTTGTCAATAGTAATTATTACCTGCTATTAGTTACAGAAAGTCACTATTTAATTCTAAGCTGTCACTACTGTTTCTGAGACCTTGTTTTCCTGAATTACAATCAGTGAATAAAACTTGTAATTTGATCTTGATTTTATGTACATTGGCATCTAACTGTTAAGCTATTATTATTGTAGCACGGTGTCATCAAAAACTGTAATATGAAATAAGAGTAGGTGACATTTAACCATGAAGGAAAACTAAGTTTTTAGTTTCAATATTAAAATCCAGTCTTTGTTTGATTTTGTAGAATGCGTGAAGTAATTTTGGCCTATCATCTGTTCTTACCATTAGACTATCTACCAACAGTTTCCAAGAACTACCAGTGAATACAGTTGATTCTTCTGCAAGCAGCCAATGATCCTGCTGTCTGGCTTAAAACATTTTGCTTTTTTAGTCTTCAAGATCTCCCATTCTATCCCATTCCTTTTTTTTTAATTATGGAGGACCCACAAAAACTTGTGAAGTACCTGATGCCCACCATTTCCTCCATAATGGCCTCTGTTGTACTGAATGTGATCCCTCCCCAAAAGATGTAGAGGTTTTGGTGAAGTAACATGTATTGTTGCTGTAACAGTCATGTGTATAATTTCTCTGGACTGATCACAACTACTTTCACTTGTTTCAACACTGTTTGGAATGCAATCATCACTACTAGTTTCTACTTGATTTCAGTTTCACTAACTTCAGACTGTTATTCTGAAACTCACTGTAGTTGTTCCAAATATTCGATTACTTCCTTCTTTGGCAACTTACAAGACATTGTCAATACCTGTATTATGAATTACACACAATGAAACACTTTTAGGCATAGTGAGACACAATAATCAGTTCACAAATTTCAGCTTACATTGCAGTTTCGTGTCACAAGCACACTGAGCATTTGCAGTACTTTCAGGCTACATAGGTTGTCTACTGAGTGTGATCACTCCTGTGTTGTTGAAAGCTCTGTGGTTGTTTTGGCAATCACTATGTAGTGCAACAGTGGAATGTTGAGTGCCACAGAAAGTGGGACTTTCAATTTAAACCCATGGACTGCAAAGCTGGTATAAAAATCTATTTAAAAAATCCCCAACTTCAAGGTGTGCTTTGTGTTAATGGGTAGATGGCTGCTGAAGCAAACAGTCATTAGCAGGTAACCTCCACACCAAATTCAAACAATAGAAAATCCAGGATGGATGTAACAATATTATGAAAAGGATAATTGCTACGCACCATGTAGTGGAATGCTGAGTCACAAATAGGCAGAACAAAAGACTGGCACAAAGTGAGCTTTCTGATCAACAAGGCCTTCATAGGAAATAGAGAAAACACACACACACACACACACACACACACGACCACAGTCTCTGGCTACTGAAGCCATACTGCCACTCCTCAGCAGCAAGGTACTGTGGTTGTGTGTGTGTGTGTGTGTGTGTGTGTGTGTGTGTGTGTGTGTGGGTGTGTGTGTGTGTGTGTGGGTGTTGATAATATTGCTACATCATATTCAGTCATTTCCAGCAGTTCAGGTAATCTGTTGGACGGTATTATCATCCAATTCATGTGGTCAGTACATCTGAGATGTATGTCAATAGTAGGGGAAGCACTGCCATTGATGAGAGAGATTGTAAGCTTTACAAAGTAGTTTGTTGGTACACCTTCTCGTTAAATGATGTAGGCCAGTCAGATAAACAGTTGGACAACCAGAGTTCTCCAAAAGTCTAACAGCTATGTGTTTGAACTGATAATCTAGCTCATTTAGTGTTGTTTTTGTGATCTTATACTATGTTCCTTTTACTAATTTTGCATTTCTGCACAGTGCATCTTCGAAATATCTTTATCTACCACGTTTCAATATGTATAATAGAGCGAAACATTCCACGTGGGAAAAATATATCTAAAAACAAAGATGATGTGACTTACCGAACGAAAGCGCTGGCAGGTCGATAGACACACAAACAAACACAAACACACACACAAAATTCAAGCTTTCGCAACAAACTGTTGCCTCATCAGGAAAGAGGGGAAGGAGACGGAAAGACGAAAGGATGTGGGTTTTAAGGGAGAGGGTAAGGAGTCATTCCAATCCCAGGAGCGGAAAGACTTACCTTAGGGAGAAAAAAGGAAAAAAAGGACAGGTATACACTCGCACACACACACACACATATCCATCCACACATATATGGTGTCTGTATATGTGTGGATGGATATGTGTGTGTGTGCGAGTGTATACCTGTCCTTTTTTTCCTTTTTTCTCCCTAAGGTAAGTCTTTCCGCTCCTGGGATTGGAATGACTCCTTACCCTCTCCCTTAAAACCCACATCCTTTCGTCTTTCCCTCTCCTTCCCCTCTTTCCTGATGAGGCAACAGTTTGTTGCGAAAGCTTGAATTTTGTGTGTGTGTTCGTGTCTGTTTGTGTGTCTATCGACCTGCCAGCACTTTCGTTCGGTAAGTCACATCGTCTTTGTTTTTAGATATATGTTTCAATATGTTGTGTACATAGCTCCACGTAGTCAGTGCGTACACAACTTTCCCGCTAGAGTGCGCCCCGCTAAGCACAACAGCACAGGCACAGCGCTCATCCATCTCCGCACTAAGAGATGGCGCTGCTTTAGAGATGGACCAAATTCTGCTTCCGCCGATCCACGTATTAATATGTAATGCAGCCAATGAGATTGCTGCTAATGTAGAACCTTTTCTCCTCGCGTATCACACTCGTGCAGTGATACCTGAACTCTTGAGATATTATAACGAGTGTACAGACCTCCGATTAGTTAGTCTGCATTAGTCTGTACCAGTCTGGATTTGTCTGTACCAGCCTGTAGTCAAGTTACAGTCTGCGCCTAATAAGATTATCATATTCCTGTACATAGCCATGAAGATAAATGTATAGACACTTTGTCAAGTATTCAGAGACATGTGAGAATAAGATTAACGTACCAAGACCAAAGGAACTTCAGATTGGCAATTGTAAACAGCATCCAGAATCAAGTTACGTAATGTCTATGTTTTTTATTATTTTAATAAATGTGTGTGAAAATTAATCAAGTTCTGTTTAAAGTTGGTCGCCATCAATCTGCTGCTCTAAGCGTGCAAGTGGCATTTCTATCGTCTGACCTAACGGCATAAGATAAACACACCACGATAAGACCACGAGACATATTGCTGACACTCGCCTACTTCGTTAGAGCAACAAGTCAAATAATCTGATGGTGTGTGTACCGAAGGTCTTACAGTACGCACACCACACAATACTAACCATTTTTGTAGGCAATTGCCAACAGAGATTAAGTATTATATGAAATACTGCACATCATGCAGTTAATAAAGTATTTCAAGACCTTACTGTTAGTAGTTCAACCAGAATTATTGACATCCATGAAGTACATGTTCAGATTATGAAAAAACATAGAAATTGTAAGAGTGGGGCGCTGAAGACAATACTGATGCTAGAATTGAGAAAGAATTTATGGAGAAGTGAATGAATCAGGCTGGCACATTGATCAGAGCAGACATGGGGCCTCCAAGGGCTCATTCAGTAGTGAGCAATGCCCCACTCCACATCTGACTCCCACCATCCCAATGAAGAGTGAAGACAGTTACAGAGCAAAGAAAGTCTTCAAGTTTGCAGATTCAGAACAATAAAGGTGAGAAGGCTAAAAATGTAGTAGACATCTATTGGACCATCAATAATGAAAGCAAGAAGAGACAGGTAGCAGGTGGGTGTCCTCAGGGCTCTGCATGCAACAGGAGTTGCCCCACCCACAGATATCCCATTCGTGCTCCATTGCAGTCAAGGTGTTAGAAAGAATCTACAGTTCACCACTGTGCAACCTCTAAAATGAGAAAATAGGGCATGGCAGAAGAGCAAATTGTATCTAAATGCAATTAAAACAGAGTAAGAGAGGCATGAAAGAGTGAGCTGGTCAAGGAGGTAGAATTAAGAGACCCCAAGACTCAGCATGCACAGAAGATGCCCCAATCCCAACCACCCATCCCTGCCCTGAAGGTAGCTTAAAATCTTGCATAAGAAAAATCTATATAAAAAAGGAGAACCAGTTCAGCTGTTCATGAATTGTCTGCCAGTATCAGAGGCAAAGATTTTGAAAGGCCATGCTTAGCATAGAGGGCCAGAAGAAGAGGGTTTTCCACCACGATATGAGCTACTGTTTGTAAGGATCCATGACCCCAATATGGGGATGGTTTGTTACATAAAATAAAACAATGGGTTAGCCTGGTGTGAACAACATGGAGTTGACAAAGGATGGTGGATTCCTAATGAGAAGAATGGAAGGAAGAGCAACATACATCAGTAGTCTCATTGATGGCACAGAGTTTATTAGAGGGGAAATACCCAAGTGGATGGACCTTGAAATAGATCGCTTCTAATTCATGGCTTTGACACCAAACAAGGGCTGTACATGGAGCACATTCCAGGGAGGAGAGATGAAGAGCCTGTTTTTTGCTATGCGAAGCACTAGGAGATGGCACAGGGCTAAAAGGCACATCCCAACTGCCAACTGGCAATCTCACTCGAAGGTGGGTATCAGAATGCCAATACCCCTCTTATTAAAAAAGAATGGGATATGTTGGATGATTACCGAACGGTCGTATGGCAAGTACACAGAAGATCAAGAGTTGGTATTATCAGAACTGAGGTGGTAAGAGTCCTGCTTTATTGAGGAGACTGTTTACGGGACTAGCCTGGACGGTAATAGTGGCCAGCAAACTCATCAATGATGGACTGGGTCTAACAGTTTCGAACCCAAAGGCACTGCTGAGTCATAAGCCTGGCAACCATAGTGTAGTGGACTGACAAGGCAGCCAGTCCACAGTGACGGGTGGCCGAAAGGCACACGTACACACACGCCGACTGGTGTGAGGTCTGAAACAGGATACGTGTTGAAAGCTATAAAGAAAAGAACGGAGCTTCTCGTATACTTAACTTTAATTTCTTGTGGTACATTTCTCTTGATAATACAAGTGAGACTCTCTCCAGATATGGTTAATGGCGCCTTGCTAGGTCGTAGCCATGGACTTAGCTGAAGGCTATTCTAACGGTCTCTCGGCAAATGAGAGAAAGGCTTCGTACGTGTAGTCGCTAGCAATGTCGTCCGTACAACTGGTGCGAGTGCTAGTCAGTCTCTTGAGACCTGCCGTGTGGTGGCGCTCGGTCTGCGATCACTCAGTGGCGACACGCGGGTCCTACATGTACTAATGGACTGCGGCCGATTTAAGCTACCACCTAGCAAGTGTGGTGTCTGGCGGTGACACCACACATAGTCCTGTCTGGATGAAACCAAGGCCTGGTAAATATCGAGAAGAGAAGCACAATCTGCACCACAAGGGGTGTGGGCATTGAAGCAGAGAACATTAAGCTCCTGCGTGCAACTAGTCTCTAATGAATATGGCGCAGCCCAAAAAGGTTTTTTATCGAAAAGAAGGTCCAAGAAACTGGGCTGTGGAACAACTTTCACACCAAGCTACCCAAGAAGAGTTCTCAGTGAGGATGGACTATGGTACAAAGACAGAAATGGGTGAACATGTTTTTGCACGAGAGGATTACCATGGAAAATGGTCCATGTAGAGGCCTGTCAAATGTCGCCTTGGAGCTGGCACTTGCCCAGTGTTACTCAGTGGAAGTTATTTGCCTCTCCCTCCCCCCCCCCCCCCCCTCTCTCTCTCTCTCTCTTTCTGTCTTTCCCTCTCCTAATTGGTTTGATGCATCCTGCCATCTCTCTCTCTTTCCCTCTCCTAAATTGTTTGATGCAACCCGCCATCTTAAAAGCCTCAATTATTTCTTGGATGTATTCCATTCTTTTTCTACAGTTTTTACCCACTACAGCCCTTTGAGTACCATGGACGTCATTCCCCGATGTCTTAACATATGACCTATCGTCCTATCCCATTTTCTTGTCAGTGTTTTCCATATATTCCTTTCCTCAACCAATCTGTAGAGAACATCCTTATTTCTTACCTAATTTTCAACATTCTTCTGTTGCACCACTTCTCAAACACTTTTGTTCCCCTTTGTTCCAGTTTTCTCACAGTCCATTTTTCACTATCATACAATGATGTGCTCCAAATGTACGCTCTCAGAAATTTCTCCCTCAAATTAAGATGCATGTTTCATACTGCTCATGGACAGGAATGCCGTTTCTGCTAGTGCTAGTCTGCTTTTGATGTCCTCTTTGCTCCATCTACCATGAGTCATTTTTGAGAATGGAATGGAAGTTAGGAAGTGAGATATTTTCAGAAGTAAAACTGTGAGGACAAGTCACGAGTTGTTTATTTTGCTGCCTAAGTAGCAGAATTCCTTAATTTCATCTACATCATGATTAGCAATCCTGATGGTAAGTTTCTCGCTGTTCTCATTTCTGCTACTTCTCATTACTTTCGTCTTTCACTGAGTTACTCTCAAATCATATTCTGTACTATTAAACTGTTTATTCCATTTAACAGATCCTGTAATTCTTGTTGACTTTCTCTGAGGATAGCGATATCCTTTCACCTTGAATTTTGATCCAACTATTGAACTTTTATTTGGCTTTCTTCACTGCTTCTTAGATATATAGGTTGAACAGTAGGTGCAAAAGAATACATTCCTGTCTTACCCCCTTTTTAATCTGGAGCATATCTTAGTTTCCCAGTCTTATTGTTTCCACTTGGTTCTTTTATATTACCGTACCCGTCTTTCCTAATAACAACCTAATTCTTCTCAAAATTATGAACATCTTCCACCACTTTACATCATTTAACACATTTTCTGGAACCACAAATTCTATGAATCTGCCTTGATTTTTCTCCAGTCTTGCTTCTATTACCAGCCACAACGCCAGACTCAGAACTGCCTCTGTGGTGCCTACCTTTGCTGAATTCAAAGTGGTCGTCATATAACAAGTCCTCAGTTTTTTTTTTTAATTCTTCTATATATCATTCTTTTCAGCGTCTTGGATGCTTGAGATGTTAAGCTAATTGTGCTGTAATTCTTACAACTGTCGGCTTTTGCAGTCCTCAGAATTGCATGGAGAGCTCTTTCCGAAAATCTGATGCTATATTACCAACCATATAGATTGTACACACCAACATGAATAGTCGTCTTGTTGCCACTTCCTCCAACAATTTTATAAATTCCGGTGGAATGTTATTGATCCCTTCTGCATTATTTGATCTTGACTCGTCTAAAGCTCTTTCAAATTCTGATTCTAATACTGGATCACCTATTTCTATTTCTACTGTGTCGACTCCTGTTTCTTCTTCTAGCACATCACACATCATCAGACTAGTCCTCCCCCCCCCCCCCCCCTCAAAGACATTCAAGGTACTCTTTTCACCTATCTGCCCTCTCCTCTGCATTTAACAGTGGAATTCCCGCTGGACTCAACGTTACTGCCTTGCTTTTAATTCCATCAAAGGTTGTTAGGATTTTTCAGTATGCTGAGTCCTTATGGCAGTAATTTCTGTTTTCGATTTCTTCACATTTTTCATGCAGCAATTCGCCTTAGCTTCCATGCACTTTATTTCATTCCTAAGTGACTTGTATTTCTGACAAGGGAACCTCCCCAACGCACCCCCCTCAGATTTAGTTATAAGTTGACGCAGTGGATAGGCCTTGAAAAAATGAACACAGATAAATCGAGAAAACAGGAAGAAGTTGTGTGGAACTATGAAAAAAATTAGTAAAATATACAAACTGAGTAGTCCATGCGAAGATAGGCAACATCAAGGACAATGGGAGACAAGCAGCGTCGTGGTCGCGTGGTTAGCGAGAGCAGCTGCGGAGCGAGAGGTCCTAGGTTGAACTCTTCCCTCGAGTGAAAAGTTTAATTTTTTATTTTCAGTTAATGTGACAAACTCTTATGTTTTCATCACTTTTTTGGGAGTGATTATCACATCCACAAGAAAACCTAAATCGGGCAACGTAGAAGAATCTTTTTACCCATTCGCCAAGTGTACAAGTTAGGTGGGCCGACAACATATTCCTGTCATGTGACGCACATGCCATCACCAGTGTCGTATAGAATATATCAGACGTGTTTTCCTGTGGAGGAATCGGTTGACCTATGACCTTGCGATCAAATGTTTTCGGTTCCCATTGGAGAGGCACGTCCTTTCGTCTACTAACTGCACGGTTTTGTGGTGCGGTCACAAAAAACAGACACTAAACTTATTACCGTGAACAGAGACGTCAATGAAAGAACAAACAGATCATAACTTTGCGAAAATAAAGAAAGTAAAATTTTCAGTCGAGGGAAGACTTGAACCAAGGACCTCTCTCTCCGCAGCTACTCACGCTAACCACGGGAACACGGCGCACCAGAGCTCACGTGATCCATAATGTGGCATGTGTTACACGTGGACTACTCAGTTTGCATATTTTATTAATTTTTTTCATAGTTTCACACAACTTCTTCCTGTTTTCTCGATTAATCTGTGTTCAGTTTTTCAAGGCCTATCCACTGGGCCAACTTATAACTAAATCTGAGGGGGGTGCGATGGGGAGGTTCCCTTGTGAGGTTCTGAATTTCCCTGTGTGTTTTTGTAATTCCTTCTTTCATCAGTCAACTGAAGTAGTTACCTGTCCTGTGCCTATGCTTTTCTTTCCAATAATGTGACTGCCCTTTTTAGATGTGTCCATTCCTCTTCAGCTGAACTGCCTAATGAGCTGTTTATTATCACAATATCTAAGGAAATCTTGATCTCACAAGGAAATCGTTTCTGAAGAAGAGAAATTTGTTAACGTCGAGTATAGATTTAAGTGTCAGGAAGTCGTTTCTGAAAGTATTTGTATGGAGTGTAGCCATGTATGGAAGTGAAACATGGACGATAACTAGTGTGGACAAGAAGAGAATAGAAGCTTTCGAAATGTGGTGCTACAGAAGAATGCTGAAGATAAGGTGGGTAGATCACGTAACTAATGAGGAGATATTGAATAGGATTGGGGAAAAGAGAAGTTTGTGGCACAACTTGACTAGAAGAAGGGATCGGTTAGTAGGACATGTTTTGAGGCATCAAGGTATCACAAATTTAGCGTTGGAGGGCAGCGTGGAGGGTAAAATTCGTAGAGGGAGACCAAGAGATGAATACACTAAGCAGATTCAGAAGGATGTAGGTTGCAGTAGGTACTGGGAGATGAAGAAGCTTGCACAGGATAGAGTAGCATGGAGAGCTGCATCAAACCAGTCTCAGGACTGAAGACCACAACAACAACAACAATCTAAGGCTCAGAGAATTTCAAGCATATCTCTTTATTCCTTAGTATTTCTGTATACCACTTCTTTGCACATTGATTCTTCAGCCTATTATCTGAGTCTATGTCTGCTCGTGGGTATTCTTACAATCCAGTATCAGATTTTGGGATCTCTGCCTGACCATGATGTAATCTAACTGGAATCTTTCTGTATATCCTGGCCTTTCCTCTTGTGATTCTTGAACAGAGTATTTGCTACAACTAGCTGAAATTTATTGCTGAACTCTCTTAGTCTTCCTCGTCTCTGATTCCTACTATGAAGCCCATATTCTCCCGTAACTGTTTCTTCTATTCCTTTCTGTACAGCTGCATTCTGGTCCCCCATGACTATTTGATTTTCATCTCTCTTTGTGTGTTGAATTACCTATTCAGTAACTTCATATACTTTATCTCATCATCTTCTGCTTGTGACTTTAGCATGTATGTGTGAACTACTGTTGTCAGTGTTGGTTCGCTGTCATTTCTGATGAGAACAACCTTAACACTTAACTGCTCACAGTAACTCACTCTCTGTCCTACCTTACTATTTGCAACGAATCCTACGCTCGTTATACCATTTTCTGCTGCTGTTGATCCTATGCTCATCTAACCATAAACCTTTGTCTTCTTTCTATTTCACTTCACTGATGCCCACTATATCCTGACTGAGCCTTACAGGGGAAACTCCCCATCGCACCCCTCTCAGATTTAGTAGTAAAATGGCTCAGCGAATAGCCCGTCAAAAACTAAACACTGATCAAGCATGAAAACAGGAAGAAGGTGTCCTGAACTATGAAAAGAGAAGCAAATCAGAAACAGTGAACAGTCCAAGAACAAGAAGTGCAATAAAGAGCAGCCTGAAACAACAGCTTTGTGGGTAAGTAGTCTTGAAGTTGAAGTGCCAGGCGGGCGAGTCATGTTCAAAACTCCCTTCACAATGTTTTCTTTTTTCCCCACAACATTATGAACTGCCCATGCAGTCATTAAATGTTTGTCCTTTTTCTCTAGTCTTGGCGTTTGTCATACTATACATTGGTTATAGAACAGTCATATGGTAAGAATATGTTACCGTCGCAACTAAATGTGATGAACAGTGAGAGCAGGCGAGACACCAAATAGACGACTTGCAGAAATGAAAACAACAAATAAACTGGGGTGAACTATGTTACAACAAAGTAATTCAAGAGTCAGGATGTGCAGAACAGAACGCAACTTCAAAAACGTTAAAAATATATGTTTTGACAGGGCACAGAGAAACTGTGTGATTGCGAAACTGTTGCATGCATTTGTTGCAGCTTATGTGACAAACAGTTATGTTTTCATCATTTGGCACGAGGGAGGTTTGAGCACGTCACGCCCGCTTGGTAGTACAACAACATAATCACTTAACCACGACACCGTTCCTCTTGTCGCCTGCTCTATATTGCATTTTTTAATTCTTGGTCCGTTCACTGTTTCTATTTTGCCTTTTTTTTCACAGTTCAGTACATGTTTTTCCTGTTTCCACACTCGATTTGTGTTCAGTTTTTGATGAGCTGTCAACTGGGCCCTCTCAGCACTAAATTTGATGGGGGTGTGATGAGGAGTTTCGCTTGTTAGCATTTCTTTTTTCAGATTTTCTAGCTTCACTGCCCCATTCAGACTTCTGACATTCCCCGCCCTGACTCATAGAATGTTACCCTTTCACTGGTTATTCAGATACTGCGAATCAGAAGATGCAATGACATCCAGGTCACCAGGGGTTCCAAAGGTACCAAAGATGTTGCAAGTCTCATCCCCCCAATGCCGCCACAACTTTGAACATTAGCCAGAAGCATATCGAAGGTAGCCAATGCTGCTTCCAGCTGTTTATGGACGGCTCACAACAAACACGGTTCCAAGCCATATTGTAGTTTGTAAAAACAGAGGGAGCTGCATTACAGAAGGATATGCACATAAAAACAAAATCTTACATTAGTTTGCTAATCACTAGTCTACACAGTAAAATACATGTACAGTTCACTCCCTTGCAGAAGCACATGAAAAAACCAGAAATGAAACTGAAATTACTGTGTATCAGGCAAATATGAATCTGTAGGCTGGGTGGGAGCTGTACCAGATGAAAAGTTGTTGACATTCAGTGCAAGGGTGCCTAGAAGCCTGACAGATGGTGCTGAGGAAGAATGTAATACTCAGAAGAGAGCCCTGTGCAAGCCATTCTCTTGGACCTATGGAGAGCTCAGTGATGTACCAACTTGGACCCTGGATAACCAATGGTATAAAAAATTATGAATAAAAACTGCAAGTCAAAAGAATTAGCAACATTAGCTGCTCAATGCGGAAAGTTTAAGATTTATGCCAGACAAGGATTCAAACTCAAGCCTCCTGTTCACTAGTCAAATGCGCTGACTACTGTACCATCCGGACACAGGTGGTTAGTGAATCTGCATGAACTACCCAAGCACGCCTCCGGTCAGACCCAAATTCTCAACTTATCCATACACTACTGATGTGGTGCTCCTCCCCCACTATCCTCATTATTCGTGGCATTTCGCTGATTCCTCTAAGAGTTAAAGCATGGTTTACATTCGCACTGAAGTGATCTTTGGACATCTTCGCCTTAATTATCTGTGTGATATCTATTCTTTCAGACATGTCTGAAGAAAGAGACACCATGGAGCTTCATGGCAGATTAAAACTGTGTGCCGGACAGAGACTCGAACTCGGGACCTTTGCCTTTCGCGGGCAAGTGCTCTACCATCTGAGCTACCTGAGCATGACTCACGACCTGTCCCCACAGCTTCAACTCCGCCAGTACCGCGTCTCCTACCTTCCAAACTTCACAGGAGCTCTCCTGCGAATTGCAGAACTACCAGTCCTGGAAGAAAGGATCTTGTGGAGACATATCGTAGCCACAGCCTGGAGGATGTTTCCAGAATGAGATTTTCACTCTGCAGCAGAGTGTGCACGGATATGAAACTCCAGGTTTGCATGAGAGCTTCTGTGAAGTTTGGAAGGTAGGAGACGAGGTATTGGCAGAATTTAAGCTGTGGGGACAGGTCGTGAGTCGTGCTCGGGTAGCTCAGAAGGTACAGAACTTGCCCACGAAAGGCTAAGGTCCCGAGTTTGAGTCTCGGCCCGGCACGCAGTTTTAATCTGCAAGGAAATTTCATATCAGCCCACACTCCATTGCAGAATGAAAATCTCATTCGGGAAAGAGACACCATTTTGGTTCTACAGCCACTATGGATCAACACACAAAGGCATTAATGACACTAGGGAGACGTGCTGGGGTAGTCCGTGCAGATGCAATGACCACTGTGTCTGAATGGCGCAGTGATTAGTGCATCTGCCTAGTAAACACAAGACCTGGGTTTGAATCCTGGTCCAGCACAAATTTGCAACTTTTTCCTTTGATTTAAATCAATGTCCACTGGCAGCTAATGTCATTAACTACTTTGTGTCTTGATTCATAGTGGCTGCAGTATCAAAATGGTGTCTGTTCTTTCAGACATGTCCAAAAGAACAACACCACAAATACACTCCTGGAAATTGAAATAAGAACACCGTGAATTCATTGTCCCAGGAAGGGGAAACTTTATTGACACATTCCTGGGGTCAGATACATCACATGATCACACTGACAGAACCACAGGCACATAGACACAGGCAACAGAGCATGCACAATGTCGGCACTAGTACAGTGTATATCCACCTTTCGCAGCAATGCAGGCTGCTATTCTCCCATGGAGACGATCGTAGAGATGCTGGATGTAGTCCTGTGGAACGGCTTGCCATGCCATTTCCACCTGGCGCCTCAGTTGGACCAGCGTTCGTGCTGGACGTGCAGAACGCGTGAGACGACGCTTCATCCAGTCCCAAACATGCTCAATGGGGGACAGATCCGGAGATCTTGCTGGCCAGGGTAGTTGACTTACACCTTCTAGAGCACGTTGGGTGGCACGGGATACATGCGGACGTGCATTGTCCTGTTGGAACAGCAAGTTCCCTTGCCGGTCTAGGAATGGTAGAACGATGGGTTCGATGACGGTTTGGATGTACCGTGCACTATTCAGTGTCCCCTCGACGATCACCAGTGGTGTACGGCCAGTGTAGGAGATCGCTCCCCACACCATGATGCCGGGTGTTGGCCCTGTGTGCCTCGGTCGTATGCAGTCCTGATTGTGGCGCTCCCTGCACGGCGCCAAACACGCATACGACCATCATTGGCACCAAGGCATAAGCGACTCTCATCGCTGAAGACGACACGTCTCCATTCGTCCCTCCATTCACGCGTGTCGCGACACCACTGGAGGCGGGCTGCACGATGTTGGGGCGTGAGCGGAAGACGGCGTAACGGTGTGCGGGACCGTAGCCCAGCTTCATGGAGACGGTTGCGAATGGTCCTCGCCGATACCCCAGGAGCAACAGTGTCCCTAATTTGCTGGGAAGTGGCGGTGCGGTCCCCTACGGCACTGCGTAGGATCCTACGGTCTTGGCGTGCATCCGTGCGTCGCTGCGGTCCGGTCCCAGGTCGACAGGCACGTGCACCTTCCGCCGACCACTGGCGACAACATCGATGTACTGTGGAGACCTAACGCCCCACGTGTTGAGCAATTCGGCGGTACGTCCACCCGGCCTCCCGCATGCCCACTATATGCCCTCGCTCAAAGTCCGTCAACTGCACATACGGTTCACGTCCACGCTGTCGCGGCATGCTACCAGTGTTAAAGACTGCGATGGAGCTCCGTATGCCACGGCAAACTGGCTGACACTGACGGCGGCGGTGCACAAATGCTGCGCCAACACCGCGGTTCCTGGTGTGTCCGCTGTGCCGTGCGTGTGATCATTGCTTGTACAGCCCTCTCGCAGTGTCCGGAGCAAGTATGGTGGGTCTGACACACCGGTGTCAATGTGTTCTTTTTTCCATTTCCAGGAGTGTAGAATAAAAATTGGTAGGGAGGCTTGAAAGCCACATTCATGGAGGATAAGTACAATGGTGTGGTACCCAGTAATGTCATATGCCTTCCACACAACAAAAATGTTTGCAATGAGGTGTTGGTGTTTAGGAAAAGCATGAACAATTGCTGTTTCCATCCAGACTTGATGGTCAGTTGTAGATTGTCCATCCCAGAAACTGCAGCTGATGGGGAACAGAAAACTCCGAGACAAGAGAACCAAGCATAATCTTCAAGTAACCATCCTTTTAAGCATTTTTTGGAGAATATCATATTCGCTGTTAACTGTAGATATTATTTATTTTACAACTGCAATTTCGGCCTTTGCGCCATTTTCAACCCCGACATGTATATAAGTCATCGTAAAAAGCCTTACATATGTTAAAGCAAAATCTTTTGCAGTACCACTTGAAATCGGCTCAAAGGCCAAAATGGCAATTGTGAAATAAATAATTTCTGCAGTCAATGGCGAATATGACATATTTCAAAAAAATCTACATGACTGATAACCGCGACCATGAGATGTTAATGCTTTCAAGCAGTTTGCAGAGCACTTTGGGTACGCTAATCTTCGCTAGCTGTGGAGGGACGTTGGGTTTTCGCCTTTTTTAAGGACTTGGCGACGATCCTATCTCATTATTGCGAAGGGAAGATGTCTTCCAGACAAATAGGGTTGAAGACCCCAATGAGATTTAGCCTTTTAGTAACATTCAGATGTTGGATCATCTGATTATGAAGT
This sequence comes from Schistocerca nitens, assembly GCF_023898315.1. Taxonomy (NCBI): domain Eukaryota; kingdom Metazoa; phylum Arthropoda; class Insecta; order Orthoptera; family Acrididae; genus Schistocerca; species Schistocerca nitens. The sequence goes on along the minus strand of NC_064620.1, from coordinate 191,664,878 downwards.
GAATCAGGGCCTGTGGCCGCAACTTGAGATGAGGTAATAACCTGAAGCACTTCCCAGACAGTGAAAAGTTCATTATGTGATTCGACAAGGTGGGAGGTGAAACATAGAGGGATATCTTCAACTTGTCGTTTCTGCAATAGAAAGGTAGATGCATAAGAAGAGAATACGGATGCTGTTGTCAAGTGGGTTGCACAGTGGTTAGCAAGAACCAATGCGTTGTTACAAGAACCACACTGAAGGACAACACCTGGATTGGTTGTTGATCACTGGTAGCCCAGAAGGCTAAGGCGCTTGGCCCATACCAGGGAGGAAGAGGCAGACATTCCCAGCGTTGTTTCTTACTGCATGTAACTGGATAGCGAGCCTTAACATGAAGGCACCTAAACATGATGAAGTTGGTCTGTAAAGGATATCGCTTGAAATGCCTATCCTAAAGAGCTGTTGCAGAGTCTTTGGTCCACCATGGCATCAGCCAGCAATGGACCAGATTTACAGAAAGGGGAGTAGCAATTCTGGTGACGTGGGTCACTGTTGGAGAAGTCTTGCAAAAACCTCATGGATGCAGTCTGACAGAGAGGGGGCGAAAGTAACAGCAGAGGCATACATATGCCAGTTGACACTTTGAACCACCCAGTGTGATGGTCAGTCCGTCTGGTAATGGAAAGGAAGTGACAGGAACACCAAAAAGTGATCACTGTCACAAAGATGCGTTGAAATATCCAATTAGGAGTAAATGGGGGGAGGGTGGGAGGAAATAAGTGGCCTGCCTGGATGTATGTAAACGTTGCAAATGGTGGTCCCTGAGGTCGTTTGCACCGACACTGCTATTGCTTCCAATGTGAAATGAAGAGGGAGCCACTCACTGACCATATCTGCGTCAACTACTGTAAAGTCCTCTCAAGACGTCGTCTCAGGGCCAGTATGGTTCCGACAAAATGCACCATAGTCATGAAGTGTTTCCGATGGCTATAAGTGAATTGCATTTCTTGTAGAGCAATGCAAAATGCAGAAAAAAGGAAAACGTTATGTAGTTCCAGCTGGTGATGGTAATATCCGTTTCAGTTACTTTGAATGAACACGTTACTGCTGTCCAGGTTAAGACTGAAGGGGCCAGGAGAACTGTTTATTCCCAAGGATCACTATTTCAGAATACTAGGGTGTTGGGAGACCTAGTGCCTCCAGAGTCACTGTAGTGGTCTTGTCCCAAGTCTTTACCACCTCCTCCTCCACCTATCCTTTACGAGCTCTGAGGTGGATGAAGAGTGAGCAGCCCTGTAACTGACAGTTCGCAGTTCCTTCAGCCACTGGTTGACGTCAGGCCTCTGATCTGTGGGTTTCCAGAGAGAGGGATCCCAAGAGGGAACTCTGTCACTGGAAAAAGCAAGATCAAAAAGCTGCTCTTCCAGCAGGGTGCACAAAATGGTTACCGAAGACGGTAATGCAGGAACCACAAGAGAGGAGGGTGGCGGGAGAACTGATTTGGAAAAAATTGAGGTAGTGGGAATCATGGCTGCGACTATCGCATAATTGAACGTCACATCACGGGATGTATGTGTCCATATTTTTTAAATGCTTCAGTATATGAAACGTGGTCAACAGATTTAGATTCCTGATTATAGTTTGTTTCTTGAAGACTTCGCAAACCAATGAACATGGTGGATGGTGTTTCGTAAAATTGACGTGCAAAAGTGAATATTCACAAGAACTAAATTTGTGAAGTGATCGTCAGCAGGTACTACATCTTTGGTCCATCATGCAGTGGGATGACAAATGAACAAAATGCAAGTATCAAAAGCAAGTCATGGGCAGTGGGACATCAGCTTTCAGGTCACACCTGTACACCATAACTAACTTTCTCTGGGGGGACATTCCATTCAAAGAATAAGATAAAGATATCTGTATTTATTCTATTATCATTGGCAACTTTGTGGACACGTCTGACAAAATTTACCCCTCACTGTTCTGGAGTGTAACGTCTCAGTGGAAGATGATTCCTTGGACCATATTCAATGTCTTGTGTGGGGTAATGTTCACTGGTATGCCACCCGGACATTCACATGCCTGAAGAGCTGTAGATTTTGCAACAGAATAAGCTTGAATCAATAGAGTGTCCGTTGCACATTTTTCCTAGTGACTCATCGGCTCAAAATTTATCTTCAATATGCTCCACAAAAATATCACCCTTTTTGCAGTAGAAGTATCATCATCAGTTCGTGAAACTAACTACTGAATAAAACTGTACGCAGGTATTGTACACAGATCTTTAATACTGAATGCAGTATGTGGCATTTAAGGTGTTCTTCTGCAGTTGGTCCATACTACAGAAAAATTTGGAAAAAGAAGGTCGAACCCAGAAGAGGACCACAAATTACTTTAGCCAAAAGGTAGTGAATGAAAGAATATTCCAAGGAAGGAACACGGAACATAGGGAGTAGCTGTGTTGACATAAAAGGGTGGCTCCAAGAGAAACAGCAGGAGAACGAAGGACAGTCAGAGATAAGAGGGCAGCATAGGAAAGGATGGAGGCACTTCAGTAGATTGTGGTCCCATGCTCGCCTCGCATATACTCACGAAAGAGTCGTGAGCCTTGATGTGTCTTTGAACACGATACACTCACTAGTCAACGTTACTGTGACACTCCTTCCCCCCTTCCCCGTGTGTCTCCTTTGGAGGTGCATTCGTCCCTGACTTCACTTTTATGAATGACGTTGCGTGACCACACCGAACTGTGCAGGTAGAGAAGCTCTTGAAACGAGAGCATATTCGGCGAATGGACTCATCTGCCTGTTCCCCCGACTTCAATCCCAGTGAACACGTGTGGGATGTGTATGACGGCATATGCAGAATGTTCACATGTATCAACGACATCCAGAAACAGCCACATTGCTCGAGGATTGGGATGTCCTACCACAAGGGCTTACTATTCTTGTAACCACCATGGGAGCACGTTGCACAGCATGCACTACCATCCTTGGTGACCAGACACCGTGTTAAGAAACTTGTCCCACCTTTTGTAATGTCAAGGAGACTTCAGTGAAATTATGGAATATTTGTTTCAATTATCTTCAGTGTTCTACTGTAGCAGTTCTTTCTTTGTATGGCGCATGTATCATCGAGTTACTTTACTTGACAGTGACACAACATGCAAAAATTACTTGCGACCTTGAGTTTTGTACACAAATGTAATAAATTTAGTGAAATGCGAGTACCTGTTGCTGAATAGGGGCTCAGCGATTCAGCAGTGCTACGGACAGTTCGAGACCTCAAACCACCTCTGATATGATGTCAATATTTTGTGTAGATTCACTGTAACTGGATATTACTATAAAGTTAAGCAGACAGAGTTCATCACAGGTAACTTCATCTGAGATTGCATCGAACACTGTCCCGAAAGTCATAAATCTAAAATTTACAAATGGATAGCAATGGTCTTCTCACAACTCTTTTCACACGATATGAGGTGCTATCCAAAACTTTTGGGATTGGTGCTGCCATCTGTTGTAAACCTTACGTTTGGTCTAATGGTCACCATCACCCTCGAAGTAGTTCCCATCCCCAAGTACACACTGGACCGAGCTTTTCTGCCACTGGTCAAACGTTTTATAGGAGTCGTGTTCTTTGAGGGTTTTTGTCACAGCCAGCGATGCTTCTTGTATCCTCTCTAGAGTAGGGAACCGACGGCGTTTCAACTTGAGTTTCAGTTTTGGGAATAGCACAAAGTCGCAAGGTGCCTAATCTGGCGAGTACAGTGGTGGGGTACAATGGCCATGTTGTTGTTTGCCAAAAAGGTCCTGGTGAGCAAGGATGCATTGTCGTCGTGATGCAGCAGCCCGTTCCCTTGACGCCAAAGTTCGGGCCATCGTCATTGCACGTTTTTATGGAGCCATTGCAAAACGTCACAGTAGTACGTGGAATTCACTGTTTGGTTTGGTGGGACGAATTATTTGTGCACAATTCCCTTGGTATCAAAGAAAACGATGGTCATGCTCTTCACTTTGCTCTTCACCTGTCTAGCTTTTTTGGGTCTTGGAGAGCCCGGGCTCTTCCACTGGGACGATTGTTGCTTTGTCTCTGGGTCATAACGGTAAATCCAGCTCTCGTCACTGTTGATAACCCGTGACAAGGAGGTTGGATCATCGGATGCGGTCTGACGAAGGTCTGTGCACACTTCAACACGCTGTGCCTTCTGATTAGCAGTCAAGATCCTTGGCACAAATTTTGCAGCGACACGATGCATGCCCAATTCATCAGTCAAAATTCGTTGGCATGTCTCATAACCAATACCCACTTCATCTGCAAGGTCTTGATGGTTCGACGTCGATCCACATGAACCAATTGTTGAAGTTTAGTAACAATGTCTGGCGTTGTGGGGCTAACGGGCCTTCCAGTGTGAGCATCATCTTCGACGTCTGTACGGCCGGCCCTGAACCGAGCATGACACTCAAACACCCGTGTACAGCTCATGCTCTGCCCCCAAACACTTGTTGAATCATTGCAAGGGTCTCCGTAGCACTTTTCCAGAGATTCGAACAGAATTTGATACACACACGCTGTTCTGTTCGCAGATCCATCGTAAAATCGGCCACACACCAAACACAGAGTATTACGGAAATCACTGTGGACACTCAGAACGTCCTCCCACCTGAATGCCACTCGGTACACTGACTCATCAGATATGCAGCTCTCACCACCCAGCGGTGCAAAGATCTACTACTCCTACTTTCCAGATGTCCCGAAAATTTTGGATTCCACCTCGTATATAGTAATGTACGTAGAATACTCGTCTTTCAGGCTGACACAGAATCAATTGCTTTTAGGAAATCTGCAAACACCGAATTTCTCTATCCATGGTATGAGTATAAAGTGTACGATGAGGACAATTTGAGTTCATGCGTTCGGCGTTCTGGGTGATTTTCAGATAGAAGGTTTTATACTTATACATAGGTCATGTTGATGTCCCAATGGAAATATCACACTATGATATATGACACTTACTTACTTACTCACTGGTCATACCGGACTTGAGAGTCCATTACCGCAGCAACGTATTTTCGCCATCTGTCCCGGTCTTGGGCTATTTCCTTCCATTCTCCTTCAATACCTAGGCTCCTCAAATCAGCCTTCACGTTGTCCTCCCATCTTCGCCTCGGTCTCCCCACAGGACGTTTTCCCTCTAAGTGCCCTACCAGTACTCTCCGCGCTGCCCTGCCCTCATCCATTCGAGCTACGTGACCCGCCCATCGCAGCCTACGTGATGTAATACTAATAATATCAGGGCTTGAATAGAGTTCGTGAACCTCTTCGTTATGCAGTTTTCGCCACTCTCCGCTAATGTCATCCCTTTTTGCTCCGAAAATTTTCCTCGAAATTTTGTTTTCAAATACTCGAAACGGCTTTTCATTTTGCACAGTGAAAGACCAAGTCTCACACCCATACAGCATAACTGGTAGAATAATAGTTTTGTATATTCTAATCTTTAAATTCCTAGACAATATCCGTGATGAAAGTAATCTATTCAGTGAGAAGTAGCACACATTTCCCGCCCGTAATCTTTTCTTCAGTTCGGATACAATCTCATTTCTCGAAGTGATGTCCACGCCTAGATACTTAAATGTGTTCACCTTTTCAAACTGCATGTCTCCAACTCTTAACATTTCCTGATCTACTGCTGTTGGCATTCTAGTAGTAACCAGGTATTTAGTTTTGTCTTCACTTATCTTTAGACCTACATCTTCACTAGCCTTGATTAACGCATTCACATTTGCTGTTACAAACTCTTTCCTATCGCTAATGATGTTTAGATCATCTGCATACCCTAATATCTAAATATTTCTATTTAACTCCACACCCTCTGAATTATCTGCTGCCAATCGTACAATATATTTTAGGACTAAATTAAAAAGTAGCGGAGACAGGGCATCTCCCTGCTTAAGTCCGTTCTTTATTGCAAATTCTTCTGACTCCAATTTCCCCACGCGTACGCTACCTTTTGTGTTTTTCAAACTCGCTTCTATAAGTCTAACATACTTCTTTGGTATTCCAAGTTCCAAAAGAACTCTGTACAATTTTGAAAGCAATAATGAATCATATACTTTTGTAAAATCTATGAAAAGATTATGAACTGGTTTATTGTATTCCCATTTCTTTTCCAAAATTTGATGCAGGGTGAATATTTGGTCTACAGTTGATCTGTTCCTCCTAAAGCCGGCTTGGCAATCCACTACAATTTCATCTGCATATGGTGTAAGCCTGCTTAGCAGAATATTCGAGAAAATTTTGGAACATACTAGTAATAGCGATATCCCTCTATAATTACTACAATCCATTTTGTTGCCTTTCTTAAAAATTGGGATCACAATCGACTTCTGCCACTCTTCAGGTATCATCTCTGAGTTCCATACTTAAGTTATCACATTGTGAACTACTTCCACCAATTTCTGTCCCCCATTTTTAACTAATTCTGCAGTTATGCAATCTGATCCTGGTGCTTTATAGTTTTTCAATTTGTTGTTTGCATCTCTTACTTCCTTTAACGTTGGCTCAGGTATCTGGGGTTCTGCTGCACGTATTTCGTACGCCTGCTCATTTCCTGCTTCCTGGTGTACATTTAATAGATGCTCAAAATACGCCCTCCATTTACTTAACATAGCACTGGGGTCTGTCAGTATTCCCCCAGCATCCCCTCGAAGTGCATTTGTCCTAGCCTTGAAGCCCTTCCTATACCCATTTATGTCTAGGTAAAGTTCCCTAATGTTTTTTGTTTTACTGTTTGTTCCCATTTTTGTAATTTGATTGTTCAAATAAGCCCTCTTCTCTGCCCGTAGCCTACGACCAACTTCCCTTCTCAAGTTCAAGAACTCCTCTCGTTTTCTGTCTCACATTCTATTCCAATCTAATCGCGCTTTTCTCCTTTCCTCTACCAATTTCTTGCATTCCTCATCAAACCACGGTTTCCTCCTGTTATTCTTAATTGTACCTATTGTGACCTTCGCTACCTCTTTGATATTATTCCTCACAGTAATCCACTGTTTATTTACATCCACGTCTTGATCTTCGTGTGTCCTGAGAGTATCAAACCTATTTGAAATTTCTATCACGTACCTTCTTCTAAAGTTTTCATCATTTAGCTTGTCAGTGTCGAACATAACAAGTTCTGCATTGTGACACCTTGGTGTTGCTGTAGATAGCCGTTGGTGAACTTTTGCAACTACAAGAAAATGATCAGAATCGCAGTCTGCTCCCCTGAAAGTCCTGAAATTTTCTATACTATTGTGCCATCTCCGATCTACAAGAACATGATCAATTTGGTTTCGGGTGTGTTCATCCGGAGAGACCCAAGTTGCTTTATGAATGTCCTTCCGTTTGAAATATGTGCTCTCAACAATAATGTCTTTTGAAACAACAAAATTAATCACCCTTGTGCCATTATCATTCGAAATGTTATGCAAACTTTCTTTCCCAATTGTAGGCCGGAATGCTTCCTCCTTCCCTATCTTCGTATTAAAATCACCTATGATTAATTTTGTATCATACGAGGAGAACTCATCCCACAGTTTATCTAGTTCTTCATAAAAGCCGTCTTTAACAACCTCTTCAGTGTCCTCAGTTGGTGCGTGTACATTAATTACTACTAGTCTATTCCACCAGCCGGACAGCATTATAATTGATAGTCGGTCACTAATGAACCTTATATCTCTGATTGCGTGAAGCACTTTTCTCTGTACTGCGAAACCTGTTCCGAAACTGTGAGCTTCCGTACCTCCATAGAAAAATGTATAGTTACCCCTCTTTATGCTACCCTCCCCCTGCCACCAAGTTTCGTGAATAGCTGTAATGTCTACATCGTATCTATCTAATTCGTCTAATAATGTCTGGAACGTTCCTGGCCTGTTCAAAGTTTTAACGTTCCATGTTCCCATCCTGAAAGTTCCTTTCGGCCTGAATCTCTTCGAAGTAGGTTCCGCTCGGAGATCCGAATGGGAACCTAGTTTACCTCCGGAATATTTTACTTCGAAGGGAGCCATGCCCATTAATGTTGCTGATTCTTGATGAATTGATTTGATAGTAAGAGAAGAAGAAACAGGGATGGTTCATCACGCCATATCAGACACACCATTAATTTTATTTATTTATTTATTTATTTATTTTTTTTTGTAAATAGTGTGTATGTCGCTGTGGTAATACCACTGGTTCTAACGTAACGCAATCACTAACATCCAAAGAAACAAACTTCGGTCTTCTTGCAGTGAGTGATCGATAACAAAAACCACTTCAGAGTTCCATAAAGTTAACGTTTATAAATTTGATCAATAAAATTTAAGTCTTAAGTGTACAGATATGTGGCGCCTGTTGTGTCGGACATATTTGACAGAAAAGGCACCACAGATCACTATACAGAGGGTGATTATCACTAATGTTAAAAAAAAAAAAAACGAAGCCACTTAGACGAAGCCGAGACACGTAATTTGAGGCAAATGGGGTTGCAGATATCGGGAAATACCCCGAAAGTGGATGAGAGACGTTGAACATGTGACGTCAGTAGATGACGTATTTCGCCGCAGTGCAGCGGTTGGGTTTGCGTGTGAAGGGATGAATGAGCGATCGATGTAATTCTTGCATTCGAACAAACGGTGCAAATTTCAAACACCGTTTGTAAATGTGATCTGTTGTAAACGTAGAAGTTACAAAATTATTGTCCTCGTTGCAACCAAGGGACAGCTTTTCTTATGTTGTGTTTCTTTCCTTTTATACTTGGTTCCTTTGTTTACAGGCATTATTTAATAAAGAAAACGTAGGTCATTTACCGGTAACAATGCAATGTGGAACGTTGTAGTCATTTACCTGTGACGCGATACGGTAGTTTTCTGTTAAACTGTACTGCAAGACAGGTAGGTAAAAAAATAAATTTTAACTTAATGTAGACACATATTGGTCTAACTCAATGAAAAAATACTGCCTGCTAGGTGCAAGACTCGAACTCTGAGACCCACGCGCTAAAGTCGCGCACGTGGGCCCGGAGTCACATCGAAGTGAATACTTTGCTAGAGTTGGGATGAGTAGGTGTGACAGACCTATAGGCTGAACTACTGTACGTTAGGCGAGGTATGTTATCTTCTGACGTCACATGTTCAACATTTCTCAGCCACCTTTGGGGTATGCCGGCCGCGGTGGTCTCGCGGTTCTAGGCGCGCAGTCCGGAACCGTGCGACTGCTACGGTCGCAGGTTCGAATCCTGCCTCGGGCATGGATGTGTGTGATGTCCTTAGGTTAGTTAGGTTTAAGTAGTTCTAAGTTCTAGGGGACTGATGACCACAGCAGTTGAGTTCCATAGTGCTCAGAGCCATTTGAACCATTTTTGAACCTTTAGGGTATTTCCCTAGATCTGCAGTCCCATGTGCCTTATATTAAATTACTTGCTTGAGAATCGCCTACGTCGTTCCAAAGGTTTTTAAACGTTAGTAAGAATCACCCTGTATATGAGCGAGGATGGCTCTAGAGAGTTCCAGTGCAGATGCGCCATACGTTCCGTACCCCTGCAGGACTTAGCGAATGTCACGAACAGTGGAACTAATGGATGAGGGCACTACTTATACGTGTCAGGTTGAGAATTTGGGTTGGACGAGAAACGTGATGACATTGCCGAAGCGGTTAAGGCAACCCTTCCAGAGAAGCGGGGCATCCGGGTTCGAGGCCTAGTCTGACACAAATTTTCAGCTTTCACCATTGACTTATTTCAGCGCCTGTAGGCGGATGAAGTCCTTGTTTATAGTAGTATGGAGTCTGAAATGTAATGTAGAGTTTCCAGTTACTTGAACTAAGTTACGTTCTGAAAAAGGAGTCCGGAGTCTTAGACAAAGCACAAAAAATGAAACGGGATCATAACACTTGGAATTTCTTTGGGTCGTACTTCGCTGATGAATTCTCGATGAGACAACCCGAGAAGCTGTCTAAGTTTGTGCAAATACTACCAGCACTATAACTGGCGCTGTTAAAGCGTGAAGAAGGAGTGAAGCAGAGTATAACTAGGCCTTCTGGCATGGCACCATTACATTGACGAAGTACGGTCCCTCAGTGAAGTGCAGAGTGGAGATACGTCCACATTGTAGTGAGTGAGATATCCTGGCAGTTTTTCCGGACCTGCTCGCTGCGCTGGAACTGACTCCTGGAGACGGAGCGCGAGCCTAAATAATAGCCTCGAGTAGTGATGTCTCAGGTGTGCCTGGCTCCATTCGATTCTCGTGGAACTAATAAATAGTCGACCGCACCCGTGATTAGCAATCAAAACGACGTCGCTCCTGTGTTCGAAACCCTTCACCACTTAAATTTTGATTAATAATCAACACGGGCGACCGATGACTTTCAGCATAAGAAGTCACCCTCATTCTGCCAATGGCCTCGTCAAAGAGAGGGGAGGGGCGGACAGAGATTCAGGGCACTCGACCTTGGGGTGGGAAACTGCCTCTAAAGGCGGAAGAATCAGCAGTGATCAAAGGCATGAGGATGCATAAGGCAATGGAAACCGCTGCATTAAACACGCTTAACGTGTACCCATAGGACATGTGGCCTGTAATTGAAAAAGTGTCATGGTGATCTCTCCATTGGCAAAAGATAGTCTCCAATTCGGATCTCCGGGAGGGAGGTGACAATGACAAAAAAATTGAATGGCCAACGAAAGTATAGCATTCTACGATGCAGGGCGTGGAATGTCAGAAGTTTGAACGTGGTAGTGAAGCGAGAAAATCTGAAAAGGGAAATGCAGAGGCTCAGTCTAGATATAGTAGGGGTCAGTGAAGTGAAATGGAAAGATGACAAGGATTTCTGGTTAGATGACTATAGGGTAATATCAAGAGCAGCAGAAAATGGTACAATGGGGGTAGGATTTGTTATGAATAGGATGGTAGGACAGAGAGTGTGTTACTGTGAACAGTTCAGTGATAGGATTAGTCTTATAAGAATCGACAGCAAACCAACATTGACAACGATAGTTCAGGTATACATGCCGACTACGAAGCTGAAGATGAAGAGATAGAGAAAGTATATGAGGATATTGAAGGGGTAATACAGTACGTAAAGGGAGATGAAAATCTAATAGTCATGGGGAGCTGGAATGCAGTTCTAAGGGAAGGAGTAGAAGATAAGATTAGAGAAGAATATGGACTTCGATCAAGGAATGAGGGAGGAGAGAGACTAATTGAGATCAGTAATAAATTTCAACTAGTAATAACCAATACTCTGTTCAAGAATCACAACAGGAAGAGGTATACTTGGAAAAGGTCGTGTGATACGGGAAGATGCCAGGTTACATCATGGTCACGCTGAGATTCCGAAATCAGATACTAGATTGTAAGGCGTACCCAGGAGCGGATATAGATTTATATCACAGTTTAGTAGTGATAAAGAGTAGGCTGAAGGTTAAGAGATTAGTCAGGTAGAATCAATATGCAAAGAAGATACGGAAGTACTAAGGAATGACGAGATACGCTTGAAGTTCTCTCACGCTATAGATACATCAATAAAGAATAGCTCAGTAGGCAGTACAGTTGAAGATGAATGGACATCTGTAAAAAGTGTCATCACGTAAGTTGGAAAGAAAGGTACAAAGAAGGGAACTTTGAAGAAACCACGGGTAACAGAAGGAGGACGTACAAAAATGTTCCGGGAAACTCAGAAATACAGAAATACAAGCCGTCGAGGAATGAAATAAATAGGAACTGCAGGGAAGCTAAGACGAATTGGCTGCATGAAAAATGCGAAGAAATCGAAAAAGAAATGATTGTCGGAAGGACTGACTCAGCATACAGGAAAGTCAAAGCAACCTCCGGTGAAATTAAATGCAGAGGTTTTAACATTATGAATGGAACGGAAATTTTACTGTTAAATGCAGAGGAGAGAGCGCATAGGTGGATGGAGCACATTAAAGGGCTCTATAATGGGGAAGATTTGTCTGATGTGATAGAAGAAGAAAGAGGAGTCGATTTAGAAGATATAGGGGATCCAGTATTAGATTCAGAATTTAAGAGAGCTTTGGGAGACTTAATATCAAATAAGGCAAAAGGAATAGATAACATTCCGTCAGAATTTTTAAAACCATTGGAGGAAGTGGCAACAAAACGACTATTCACATTGGTGTATGTCTGGTGACATACCACCAGACTTACGAAAAAATAGAATCCGCACAATTCCGAAGACTAAAAGAGCTGACAAGTGCGAGAATTATCGCACAATCAGCTTAACAGCTCATGCGTCCACGTTGCTGACAAGAATAGTAAACAGAAGAGTGGAAAAGAAAATTGAGGATATGTTAGATGACGATCAGTTTGGCTTTAGGAAAGATAAAGGCACCAGAGAGGCAATTCTGACGCTGAGGTTGATATTGGAAGCAAGACTAAAGAAAAATCAACACATAGGATGTGTCGATCTGGAAAAAGCGTTCGAGAATGTCAACTGGTGCAAGATGTTCTAAATTCTGAGAAAATTAGGGGTGAGCTATAGGGAAAGACGGGTAATATATAATTACCCGAGCGAAGAGGGAATAATGAGAGTGCTCGAATTAAAAAGGGTGTAAGACAGAGATGTAGTTTTCGGCCCTTCTATTCAATCTGTACATCGAAGAAGCAATGATGGAAATAAAAGAAAGGTTCAGGAGAGGAATTCAAGTGAAAGGATATCAATGATACGATTCGCTGATGACATTGCTATCCTGAGTGAAAGTGAAGAAGAATTAAGAAGAATTATATGATTTGCTGAATGGAATGAACAGTCTAATGAGTACTGAGAGTAAATCGAAGAAAGACGAAAGAATTGAGAAGTAGCGGAAATGAGAACCGCGAGAAACGTAACGTCAGGATTGATGGTCACAGATTAGATGAAGTTAGGGAATTCTACTATCTAGAGAGCAAAGTAGCCAATGACGGACGAAGTAAGGAGGACATCAAAAGCAGACTAGCACTGGCAAGAAGGACATTCTTGGCCAATAGAAGTCTACTAGTAGCAAATATAGACCTTAAATTGAGAGAGAAAATTCTGAGAATGTTACATACTACGGAAAAACTGGAACAGATGTGAATCAAAGCATTTGAGATGTGGTGCTACAGACGAATGTTAAAAATAAGATAAGGATTAAAAAGGTTCTGTGCTGAATCGGAAAGAAATATATGGAAAACACTGACAGGGAGAAGGGATTAGTGATAGGACCTCTGTTAAGATATCAGGGAATGACTGTGCGGCTCGTCGGTTTGAGTTGCCGCGGCCTCTCTTTAGCCGGCCCGAGTGCCGTGGACTGCCACCGTGATATATGTTGCGCGGGTAGCTGTTGGCGCCTGCTGTTCGTGTCGGCACAGTACATAACTTTTGAATTCACAAGGGGAGGCCACGAACTTTGGAGCACGGATTCATTTCAGACTTTGTACATCTACTGAAATCTATTAGGGCAACATATCGTGCAACTAGTATGCAATTTCGAGAAAATTGTAAGAGAATATATACTGGTGTGTTGCGGCTGCGAGCTCGAAATGGCGGCAGTCAAGTGATTAGCGTTCAAGCTCAGTAATTGCTAGATCGTTGGATAGAGGCCTGCTAATTTTTTAAAAGAAATGTAGTCCTATAATTTTTTATTTCGAAATAAATTCGCTGAACGTGAATAACTTGGCTTCAGTTGCATAGATTTTGATGTGCTACCTATTGATGATACATGACTATTGGACTCGAACCCGGTTTTCCCCTCTTATCTCGAATCTGTGTTCGAATCCCGGTCTGGCACAAATTTTCATATGCCAGCTTACGTGGTGCATCGATACCTAACACAGCTGAAGCCATCTTATTCGCATTCAGCTAATTTATTATGAAATAACTTCGATCGGCTGTCTTTCGTCAACAATGTCTGTTCATTCAGACATTCAAGCTATATCTTTTTGTAACATTAGTCATGTTATTTCACGTAAATGAAATTTTAAAGGTAACAATAAATAAACATGAACATTTATTGAGTTCCCAATTTTATTTAGCTGTTTACTAATTGTAAATTTAGCTGTTCAGTAATTGTAATTGTTACAATAAATAATATATTTGTAACTATTGTCAAGTAAACGACAAAATGCATAAATGTGTCCTGAAAATCTATGCCCGTTGTGATTTGCGAGTAGAGGCTGCTTCTTGAAGAAGACTATCACAGTACACGAACACATCTTTTAGCCGACGTTTTGCGACTGCATTAAGCATTGAATCTCCGTGACATTCTTCACCCGCCGCTGTCCAAGAACAGGGAGTCAGTTCCGCTTTTGCAGAACAAAATAAAATGTAAAATTTGTGAATTTCAAAAAGCAAATCCGACGATTATACGTACATTATTCTTATATCATGGCATATTTTAACTCAATATATTACTGAATAGAATTATTCACACCTCTGCTTATCGACGTTTGACTTAGGCTTTCCAAGCCTGTCCCTCATACGTGAAACCTATATCTGGTGATCGAAACGTCCAGTTACACAGCAGTCCCAGGTACATTAACCAACTGCTGCTATAAGGTATTTCGGAAATCACGACAGGCATACGCTTTCAGGAAAACTTCATGCATCTAATCGTTTACATACCTGTAGTTATAAATACAAAATCTGTTGCAATAATTAAAATTAGTAAGCAGCGAAATACCATTACAGATTCAATAAAATTTTATGGAAATAAACGTGTTTTTTCATTACACTATCTTTTAAATGTCGTGTATAGGAAATAATATGACTAGAGTTGAAAAAATGTACATTTAGAAAAATGACTGCGACGCAACCCAGCGGTCTATCGATTACGGAGCTTAAACGCTAACCACTTGATCGCCGCCATCTCGTGGATAGAACTGCAGCGTACTGGTACATATTCGACCCTAAAATTTCTCTTGCGATTTTCTCGAAAGTGACTAAGAAGTGTGCCTTACCACTTGCAAATTATGTTGTCCTAATGAACTACTAAAACTGTACAAAGTCTGATGTCAGAATAAGACTTACTATCAAAATTCTGCCGGAATGCTTATCACAACTGGAAGAAACCTAGCCGCTATCGCCACATATACTAGGGTTGGGACTTAAATAGTGGCAACTATTTAATCACAAACGATACACAAGAGTTACATGTTTATACCTGCTACTGTCCTTCAGAGTAGTCACCAGCGTTGGGGACTGATGACCTTCGCTGTTTAGTCCCCCTTACACATCCCAACAACCACCACCACCATCACCAGCGTTGTGTAGAACCCGTTGCCAGCGATGTGTAAGGCTTAGTATACCGTTAGCAGAGCCTGTTTTGTTGCGGTGCTAATGGAGTGGTCTACTGCCTGTCGAATCTCTGGAACAACTCCGAAGTGAATGCCACGAAGCGAAAACTGAAACGTTAGTCCAACGAATGGCGTCATTACGGCTCGACGCGGAAGTCGAAAGTGCGTCAGAGCCCCAGTATGGTGAAAGTTATGGTGATTTTCGTGTACGACTGTGATGGTGTTATCCTAACGCATTACGTTCCTCCACGGCAGACCGTCAGTGAACAACACTCCTGTTCATTTTTGGAGCATCACCTGCGACCAGCTTTGCGAAAAAAGCGGCGGTACTTTCTGCGCATCCCACCCATCATTTTGCACTACACCGCGCGGGCGTATACAGCGCAAGCTGTGGCTGCTCTTGTCGGCCGGTGGGACTGGGAAGTACTAAAGCATCCACCACACTCCCCGGACTTAAATGCTTGTGACTTTGATTTGATTCCGAAGATGAAGGAACCACCTCGTGGCATTCGCTTCAGAACTGTTTCGGAGATTCGACAGGCAGTAGACAGCTCCATTCAGACCAGCAACATAACAGGCTCTGCTAACGGTACACTACGCTTTCCACATCGCTGGCGACGGGTTATACACAAAGCTGGTGACTACTTTGAAGGACTGTAACAGGTGCAAACTGGTAACTCTTTTGTATCGGTTGTGAATAAATAGTTGCCACTATTTAAGTTTCAACCCTCGTATCTCGCAAGTCAGGACGGTGAAATCTATTTTTCTACATCTACATGATTACACTACAATTCAGCTAAAGTGCCTGCCAGCGGGTGTGATCACAGAAATCTTTATGTACGAACTCTGTTTTCTCTCTTTTATTGCGATGATTATTTCTCCCAAACTAGGTCGGCAACAACAAAATGTTTTCGATCCATCTTACGTTTTTGGCTTTCATTAATAATATTCTTAAACGGAAAACATACAATTACTTAGTGTGTGTGTGTGTGTGTCTGTGTGTGTGCGTTTCTCTGAGCACTATGGGACTTAACATCTAAGGTCATCGGTCCCCTAGAACTTAGAACTACTGAAACCTAACTAACCTAAGGACATCACATACATACATGCCCGAGGCAGGTTTCGGACCTGCGACCGTAGCGGTCTTGCGGTTCCAGACTGAAGCGCCCAGAACCGCTCGGCCACACCGGCCGGCCCCTTATAATGCAGGTTTGACCTTGAGGAATAGATAAAATTCACATGGTGCCAGGTTTGGTGAATAAGATGGGTGTTCCAACACGGGGATTTCTACTTCGCTGGAAAGCTCTTAATAGACAATGCGGTATGAGCCGGTGCGTTGTCTTGATGCACATCCCATGCCTTGCTCCTTCACAACTCGGGTCGTTTATCTCATATTTTCTCACTGAGTTGAGCAAGAACCTCAATGTACATATATTTAGTAATAGTTTGACCTCCAGGAACACAAGAAAGATACACAATTGCGTGAATACCGCAAAGAGGCGTCGCTTTGAATCTTGATTTGATCATTCAGTTTATTTATTTATATGTTCTCTATGAAGCTGGGTTCTTCCAGTGATTGGATTGACACTTAGTTTCTGGATTATAAGTGAAAAACTAAGAATCGTCACATGTTTTCACTATTTCCAACAAATAAAGGACGTTTTCAATTCATTCAAAGTGTCAGAACAAACATTTTCACGAGCTGCATTTTCTACGACCATGAGAATTTTTGGCACCAGTTTCGCAAACACCTTTCTCATGTTAAGTTGTTTATGTAACATTTGTCCTGCGCATTCTTTGTCATTTCGTACAGTTTCAGAAATCGATTGATTACTCAGCCGACGGTCAGATCAGATCAGATTACCACCTTTATCGAAATTTTCATCCGCTTTTGATGCTGAAGGCCGTCCATGGAGTGAGTCATCTTCAACGTCTCCCCGGCCATCTCGGAAACTCCTGAACCACTTAAAAACTCGCATATATTAAACAGTCTTCGCCATGAAATTCTGTTAGTAAAACATTGGTTTCAGTAGCAGTTTTTCCAAGTTTCGTGTGAAACTTCACGGCAATTCGTTTATTATTGCGCTTTTTTTCCGTCAAATGGAAATGAGCGTACGGCATTGTGGGCCGGGAGTCCCCCATTCGGGGAAGTTCGGCCGCCGAGGGCAAGTACTTAATGCATTCGACGCCACATTGGGCGACTTGCACGTCGGAGATGGGGATGGAATGATGATGAGGACAATACAACACCCGTCCCTGAGAGGAGAAAATCTCCTGCCCCAGCCGGGAATCGAACCCGAGCCCCTTAGGGTGGCATTCCGCCGCGCTTACCACTCAGCTAACGGGGGCGGACATTTTTCCGGCAAAACAAAATAACAGCTCTTGATAAAAAACGCCACGGCAACACTGATTTGTATATAGTCACTGAAGTGCCGCAATCGTCTCAGAAGGCTTCGCGTTTCATTGCTATTGGCCGTTCATCTTTGGCGCATATGTACTTACTCTGTGACAGCATCAGACCCGTTGTTTTACAGCCACACCTCGTAGTCGCTGAGTCTTTGCTAACAACGGTCGGAACATTCTACAAATTGTTCAGTTCCTCGCCTATAGAAATCAGCTCCTTGGTCACAGAACCATTCGAGAATCTCTGTGAGAGCGTCTCCATCGTTGAAGAATCTCTTTCCTCCAGATGTTCATTCAGCTTACCGAAAAGATGAAAATCGCATGGTGCAATGACTTTCCGATCGCCGTCACCCACATCTGTCCAGTTTCCGTCAAATGGCTGCCACAATTTCACTGCCGCTGGACGCAACATTGCATTTGGTCCATATAGCGACAAAATTTCGCAGTAAATCCGAGTGTAAATTAGACTTTTGTCCACAAGAAACGTTCTGTACTGCGTATTTCAACTTTGGAATACATTTCCAGTTGCCGAGCCATTTCGCTCGCATACGGTGATGCACTTGTTATCTGTACGTTTTTTTTTAATGTGTGTGAAATCTTATGGGACTTAACTGCTAAGGTCATCAGTCCCTAAGCTCACACACTACTTAACCTAAATTATCATAAGGACAAACACACACGGCCATGCCCAAGGGAGGACTCGAACCTCCACCGGGACCAGCCGCCCAGTCCATGACTGCAGCGCCTGAGACCGCTCGGCTAATCCCGCGCGGCTGTTATCTGTACTGCAGCAGAACTGTGTCTGCGGGAGACCTCAGACTAATTTTCTCTTCTGATAATGCACCACTCTTCTTCATCTACAAGGATAGCCTGGAAAACACACTTAAGTGCCTGGCAGAGGGTTCATTGAATCCCATTCACAATAATTCTCTAGTCTATCTCGAACAGCGCGCGGAAAAAACGAACATCTACATTTTTTCTTGTGAGCTCTGATTCCCCTTATTTTATTATGATTCGCGATTCTCCCTATGTAGGTCGACGTAGACAAAATATTTTCGCAGCCGGAGGAGAAAGTTGGTAATTGAAATTTGGTGAGAAGATTCCACCGTAACGAAAAACGCCTTTGTTTTAATGATGTCCACCCGAGATCCTGTATCGTTTCAGTGACACTCTTTTCCCTATTTCGCGATAATACAAAACGTACTACTCTTCTTTGAACTTTCTCGATCCACTCCTTTAATCCCATCTGGTAAGGATCCCAGACAACGCGGCAGTACGCTGAAAGAGGACGGACAAGCGTAGTGTAGGCAGTCTCTATAGAAGATCTGTTACACCGTGTTCTGCCAGTAAAACGTAGTCTTTCGTTTGCCTTCCGTACACCATTTTCTATGTGTTCCTTCCAATTTAAGTTGCTCGCAATGGTAATTCCTAGGTATTTAGTTGAATTTACGGTCCTTAGATTAGACTGATTTATCGTATAATCAAAGTTTAACGGATTCCTTTTAGCACTCATGTGGCTGACCTCACACTTTTTATTATTTAGTGTCAACTACCGATTTTCACGCCATACAGATATCTTTTATAAATCATTTTGCAATTTTTTTGATTTTCTGATGAATTTACTAGACGATAAACGACAGCATCGTCTACAAATAATCCTTCGATTGTCTCCTAAATCGTTTATATAGATAAGGAACAACAGAGAGCTATAACGCTACCTTGGGAACCCCAAATACAACTTCTGTTTTACTCGACGACTTTCCGTCAATTACTACGAACTGTGACCTCTCTGACAGCACATTACGAATCCAGTCACATAACTGAGGCAATATTCCATACGTACGCAATTTCACTACAAGCCGTTTGTGTGGCACAATGTCAAAAACCTTCTGGAAATTTAGATACACGGAATCAATTTGAAATCCCTTGTCAATAGCACTCAACACTTCGTGTGACTAAAGAGCTAGTTGCGCATTGGTCTTAGCATGGGAGTACATGTATAACTTACTTTCAAAAGTTCGTCCGAGGTACTGCATCTAAACTACAGTATTTAAATTTGATACGTTTCGTAATACAAGCAGTTTCCCCTCTCTTCCCTTGTCTAAGTTTCGATGAGGTAACAAGAATACAATCTATTTATGTGAATTAAGAAATAAATATTCTAAAACGAGGATGAAAAGCGGACCTTGCACCATCAGTAGGGAAGAAATAGAAAGAAGAATTTTTAACAGCCTCGCGTCATTAATTTATTATGGTGTGTGAGGAAAGCAGAGTTATGTAACTCGAGATGGATGATCATGTTGTTTTTTTTTGTGGAAAGTGTTAAGATGTGTCAGCATTTGTAGACGACACAGTTCCCTCGAAACGACGTAAGAGCAGACAACGTAATTAGATAGCTTTAATCTCTGCTCCCGCGTCTGGTATGGTTCTCATTTGAATACTGAGAGCAGTGCATTGCTACCTTTTGCAGTATTCATAAGGACAGCAGAAATAATTCCCAGACAGTGTTAGCACGGCGTCAAGGCGGAAATGCAAATATGTATGGAGTGATGTTTCCAGCTCAGTTACGGCCATGCATTTATGCTAAGGTGAGTGGTAAGCGATTTATGAGATCCAAAATAGTTTTAACTCAATCTCTTCGTCAGTAACCTAGTGCACCTAGCAAATGTCATTTAGCAAATAACTCCGCTATGTAACCGAATAGTCACTAAGGAATCAATTTATCGTCAGCAGCTACCATTTGCATCCACTACTTAACAAAGGACTCATAAGTACCGGCATCCGGGGATAGGCAACCTGGGTTACAGGAATTCATTACAGAATTCTCCCGCCTCCCAGCAATGATTAGCTTCGATTCTACTAAATCGCATATTTAGCTATGATTACAGTCTGTCCGAGAAGTCTCGCTGTATTGAACCATTAGTAGTGTGTGTGTGTGTGTGTGTGTGTACAAACGTCCGCAGACAAAACATTGAACTCTAAAATTAACAATTAGCGCCTCATATGCTGTACTTGATTTGGAGTATCATTCAAGGGACGCGTCAAGTGTTTATCTAATCTATTTTATTTATTCCTTTTAGACAAAGAATTTCACAAGAAATTTGACAGCTTTTTTCATTTTTTTTACTAGCAAACTTTGTTCAGAAAGCATGCTTCTGTTCCTGAAATATCCTGGATTCAGTACTTGCTTTGAAGAAAGCTATTTTGACAGTTAAATATCACATCGGTGTAACTTTTTGTGCGGAGCTAGGCCTCGAAGAGATGAACTTCTTGACACTTTATTTACACAGATAGCAGCAGCCGCTCGTGAAGTATTTCAACTTTCCCCCAAATCACTAATTAAGTTTTTCCTAATTACTCTGATTACTTTCCAGACAGTAAACATTCTTTTGAAACACTAGAATTCACGCTGGTCAGTTTGACACCCCAAATATCCGTTATTCACTCTTAGTTTGGCGATGAAATTTCGGACAAAAATCAACTGTTTAATATTCCCTGAAATCGCTAGTTAATTTTATTCTCAATCACCTTCAATACTTTCAAGCTAATAGCCCCCTCCTCCCCTTTTCTTTTTTACAATACTAGGCCTCACACTGGCCAATTTGATATCCTAGTTATCCGTTTCCCACTCTTCATTTGGCTAAGAAGAAAAGAAAGTGAAAGGCTTGAGACGATATTAGCGAAGGAACTGTCGGACAACGACATGGAATAGAGAGTTGCATTGTTTTGTTGGCACAATTCCAAATGCCACACCTCGCCCAAGAGCGTTATTTTCTGATGAATGTGCGACACATCCGAGTTCACCCGGAAAGAGTGTGACTTTCTGGCCTAAGGAAATCCACATTATGTGCAGTAGTTGGAAAGGAATCTGCTTAATGTAATGATATGGGCCAGATTTCATAACAATATTTGTTCGAACCATATATTTTTTAAGGGTTTGTAAATGTAAATTCTAATTTGGATATGCTGGAAACGTGGTAGATACTTCATCTGGATGATGAAATAATCGTGGGTCACATGAGGCTGCAGCAGGACGAAGCTCCAGCTCATTCTGCTATTCAGCTACTTGAGTGCTTTCATGAGCAGTTTCAAGGCAAGTGGAAAGTAATTGGTTCGGCATCATCTCCAGCCCCATTGAAATGACCTCCATGAGCTCGGACCTTACCATACCAGATATCTCGCTTTGAGAAATAATCGAGTACCATGAGGCTCAATGTCAGTAAAAGACTTCTGAAGAATTGCTTAAAAATATTGAGAAAGCCTTTGTGTGGTACTGAGTCAAACGCTTTTTGGAAGCCAATAAATATCGCTTCTACCTGAGTGGTTTCAGGATGCCACTTAAGAAAAGCCCAGTTTGGTTTTGCATGACTGATTTTCTTGAAATCCTTGATGGTCTGCATGGAGGGAGCAAGCCATTCTGTTTGAGATACCTCATCTCATTATGTTTAAGCTCAGAATGAGTTTTAGGTTCTACACTAGATGGATGCCTGTGATGTTCTAAGGTAGTTTTGTGGATCACTTCTTCCAATTACTGGGCATAATTTTTTTTATTCAAGTAAAAGGGGTACGCTACAAGGTATACGAGTATGAAATTTGTTTTCTTTTGTAAAAGTGTGAATCACTGGAGTTCTCATGAATCGTCTTCCTGTGTGGAACGGTCGTTTCCTTGCAAAAACTACCACTCTTTGCTGAAGGACGTGTTGGTGATTAAGAAAGGACGGGGAAATATGATTCTACAGTCAGACCGTAGAAAAACGGTATACAAACAGTAGAATCTCAGCAGCGGAACAATAATTTAACCCCTGCACTGTTTTCTTTTATACTTTTATTCAAAGAATGTTGATTGAATAAATTTGTGTAAGTTTAAACAGTTTTCTAAGAAAGGGAATATCCCAGTATCGTAGCTCAACGTTTGAATAATTTCAAAGAAAGCTTTGCCCTATCTTGGGGCTATTGGTTTGGGGGTGGGGAGGGGCTACGGTTCTATTATTCGCGAAAACCAATTTGACATCGAAACGGTGGCTTTTGGGACCAACCGTAAAGGCAATTCCCATTTACGGTCGCTCCCATCTGCCACCGCGCCGAGTGTTATCGACGTAGCTTGCGCGAATAGTACCTACACTTTTTAAGTACATAGTTTTCATTATTCAACGCTAGTCTAAATACTTCTCAACATTTTGAGAACAGTCGGAATGCAGAATAGCTGTTAGTTCTTACTTTTAAAAAGAATTTATCCTTTGTGACACTTCGGAAAGCAATTCACTATGCCCTCAGAATAAAATGAAATTTCAGTTTGATTTTTTCTCTTTCGTGGATGAGGTTTGAAGTAAGATATGTCCTTCGTGGCCTTGCTGTCAAAAGCGACAGGAAAGCAGGAATGTGGAGCATAGATCTAAAATTGGTTAAAAAAAGGGATTTGCGCCTTTAAAACGTTCTGTAGTCTTGTACATTGTTCTTCTTCAGGACATTTATGATTGCGAACGGAAATTTCTCGAAATGCGGATAAAGGCTCTGACAACATCGATTGGTCAAATCTGACGGCCGCCAATAGGCCTATATCTTTGTGCATTTTACGTATTTTGTGTGAATGGTACTTTAAAAGAATTTAACGCATTCTATAATGCTTCTCTCCCATAAAATTTATCGTTGTTGTTAGCATGGCTGTTAACTTGGTATTCCATCGCAGACGCTGGCATCATCGATTGTTAACCCAGCTTCGAATATTTTGGAGTTTCGCTAAACTGCTTTTCTATTACTACTGTTTCACTATCTTGCCTCACCTATCTGTGTTATTAAACAGCTAAAACGATCACTCAGTTCCATTTGCAGGTTGCCTGTCTAAAGGCTTCCAGGGGCAACGAAATATGGTGTTTGGTATTTCATATACTTATTGACCGAATACTGTTATAATCTACTCACTATGAAGTATACTCTTACATTAAAAAGTTAGACAACATGTTAAATCACGCAACCTTACATAATAAGAAAATCTGCAATAAATTTTACTACGCTACAACTAGTGTCGACATTTTGTCATCATTTGGCGCATATTAAAGCTTCATATGGTCGCCTCTAGTTGCAGTGCAATAAAGAGTTTTAGCAAATTGTGCTGTCGTGCATAAAAATACATAAACAATCTTACATCAGAGTTGTGGTGCACAACTTAAAGATAATTTTATGGAATAAATATTCTTCATTCGCCGTTATAAAATAGTCACTTCTTAACTTTCCTTCTGAAGATTTTTTATTTTGCGGTATACTACCGAATAAAATTCATCAAAAATTGCAAACGTTTCTAAGGAATTCGCTTAATGATTTCCTACTGTAAAGAAATGGGTGGCTACATTCAGAAGTGGTTTGCCTCTCTTGTAGATAGTTCTCTAGAAAAATCCTGTGAAAGTAAAGGCAAATAAAAAACGATATCTTACGCAAAGTATTACTGGACGATTGTCAATAACATATATGTGTTGTAGCTGACGTAGTAGGCATACTAGAAAAAATAAGCCAGAACATTTTATATTGAGAATTAACTATGAAATAACTTCGTGCAAGTTATGTTCCACATTTATTGTATACTGACCAAAAGCAAATGAAAAAACGAACTTCTTACAAATGTTTGGGACGTTTCAAAAAAGGGATCCAGCTGATTCGTTTCTCTGTATGAGACGTGGGTCCAGCACTTTCCACCAAAAACGAGACAGTAATGAATGCTACGAGCGGAACATGCCCGCTAATCTCGAGAAAAAAATGTTAGCTTCATTTCCTTTACTGCAAAAGTCATTGTCAATGCATTACAGGATGGAAAACATCCTTCTTACTGATTACCATGGGAATGGTGAAACAGTAATCCTGTAATCGGTTAATATTGTACAAGTCTTTAAATAGGACAATGCACTTGCCCACAAAGTTATCTTCAAGCGGATGGGGAAACTGAGGTAACTCTGCTCTGTCATCACCACCTTGCCTCCTACCACAATTCACTAGTTTAATTAGGTTGGAGCATACGTTCGTAGCATTTTTCCGTAAGTTCAATAAACACATAACACAGACTCTAGTCATAATAATACGAGTACATTGTCCTTCGCTATTTGCAACATACTGCCAACACTAGAGTATCTTTTCCATTCTGGGACTGTAGGAATCACATGGTTTTGTGGCAAAGAACTCGTCGTGTCCCGTTCGGAACGAATTTTCATCCGGAAAGAAAGTTCCCTGAAGGCTGTTCGGCAGAGGGCGAAAAAGGTGAAAATCTGAGGGCTCAAGATTTGGTGGAATGAATTCCCAATCCAATTGTTAGTCTAATGGAATGCGGGCGGGCTTTATCGTGGTGCAGCATGAAGACACCATCTCTGGCCTCCAGTAACGATACAGGGCATAAATGATCTGTGTTGTTCACGAGCTATTTTGTGATAAGCAAGCAGAGATGAACATATGCAACCAGCAGATTTTTTGTTGTTGTGATTTTGGGTTAGAACCTGCGGTATCCATACATCCGATTTTTGAGCCTCCCTCATTGCATAAAAATGTCGCACGATGATGGAGTGATTATACTTCACCACTTTTCCAAGTTCTCGAGTACACTGACGTGAATAATCGTCAATGGGTTTAAACAATCCTCATCAAACCCCTAAGGTCTTCCTTGACGTCACTAATGTCAAAAAGATCCCCCTTAAAACAAGAAAACCATTTTCTCTCTATGCTCTGTCCAAATGCATTATCCCCATACATGGCACAAATTATTCTGGCTGCCACTGTTGATGTCACCTCTTTACTGAACTCAAACAGGAGAACATGTCTGAGATGTTACGATTTATTCACTTAGCACTCCATTTTCTAGTGTCCCCAAATGACAAAATGACAAAATGTTCAGTGAAATAGCAACTGTGAACTAAAAATAAAAAATGGAAATGGATAAATAAACCCTTCGCAACCGAAATACCTAAATGAAAAACCAAAACGCTACGAACTTCTGCAACAGCCGAATAGCATTCTCATATTACCACCTAGTCCAACATACAACATGTACAACATAGGTTTCTAGACTCTATTTATAATGCTGATACTAGAAATTACTTTAATTTTATTCTTTCACGTCAGGTTTTTTCACAAAACGAGGTATCAAGTTTAACTAAAGCACATACATTAAAACAAAATTTTAATCAAGGTTTCAATTTTTATAATCATTGTTTTCTTAGGCATGTGCTAAAAATATCACAAACTGTTCTCTTAGCAAAATTATGAGTGTTATATTTGATTTTCAAACTTTCCCCATTTTTATTTTCTCAGAGAACCTTCATCTTTACTGTACATATTCATCCTCCAACAATAATCGGCTATTAAAGTTTCCTTCCATCTTCCGTGAAACCTATCCTCCGTTTCCATAATGTCCTCGTGTAAGCGATCTCTTTGATTTTCACAGAAATACCCTTGATTTTTAGGTAATTAGTCAATACATGAGTGTAGAAAGTGGGCTTTCACATTTTTGCAATCCAACTTTTTGAAATTTTCCAAGGTGGTTATGACAATGTTCTTCTGATCTGCATGTTTTCTATTGTCAAAGGTTTTCCATAGCAAACATGAAGACAGCCCGTGTCTCTTTCTTCCTAACATTCATTCCAGTCTCAAATTCGAGATCCTTCATCAATTTGTGAATCTGAGGACCAAAAAAATTTTAGCTTTCAAGTTTACTTGACAGATGTAGGGAAATTTCATAGAAGGATAATGCAGAATCCATCTCGTGGAAGAGTCCATACAAACTGCTGTATCAAGTGTAATTTAGTATGTAGTGGTGAAAGCAATATTCTTTTTTTGGTCTATAAGCGGCTCATGCAAGATGTTTTTTGTCCCAGGAACAAAATGTCTTCGATTTAGCCAAAATATTACACTTCAATGCTTCCGCTTTGCTCGGCTACCCCGCAAGGCATTTGCATGTGTCTAGCTTGCTGTCCTAATAAAATTCATTTACGTAATAATAAAACAAAATTTATTCCATTATGAAAAAATCTGTACATGACAGAAGAAAATTAAGAGCGGGTTTGGGATCACCATTAAAGGGTTAGTTAAAAACAGTTATTTATTTTAAGTCATCTAGTATCATACAGACTGGTGTTATTTCTAGCAATAGGAAGTTTAGAATAGCACTACTCAACAGTCATTTTGCATGTGGCATGTGACACATCAATTACTATGCATTTTGGTGTGCATAATACTAACGTACCTTTCAAAATTTTCAGGCACGTAAGATTTTTGTGTCCTTTTTCACTGTCGGACCTTCAGCCATTCGAAAGTTTCCTAAATTGAGCTGAAAGACCACAGCCAACAAAATTTATGAAAGATACAACCGTTGATATCAAACTCAGAAATATCTGATTAGCTTCTGGTCCTCGTTCAAAGGTCCTCGTTCAAAGCAATTGTGAAGAGCTCTGTGGCCACAGAAAAGATGATAACTATGTTTCAGTGCCTTTCTTAGGCTGGTATCCGGAAATTTTCTGCTCCGATTGAAGATGTTGTTTGATCTGGGAGAACTCCGTGTCGGAAATCCTGTTGTTGAGCAGGACTCCCAAAAACTCAGGCACTCCACCCAAGGCAGCACCAATAGCTGCTTCCTGATCGGACACTTGTGGAGCGGAATTTTCGTTATCGTTATAGTCCGTCCGCGACGACATTTTCGCTCACGCTTATATGCTTTACAGCAAATTTGAACGTCGAAATGCGCGCGCCCACCTCGTAAAACGCCTCGTTTAGTGGGGAAGCGCGAGAACACATGAGAGCACCTGATTGTTTCTGAGGTAAACTGAAGGTGCACTAAGTAAATCAGACTTCTCTGTCCTAAACAGGACAGCGAGGGCCTCGAGCTCATAGGTCGAATATTTGACCTCTGTAGTTATTAAACCGCGTGATTCACACGCAATGGGGCGTCGCTCCCCTCCTTGTTCTTCCAGAAATACGGCTGCTGTTCCAGAATTTGACGTATCAGTTTGTAAAATGAAAGGCAGATCAAAATTTGTGACTGACACTAACGGAGTATTACTAAGAGCTCTCTTCAGGGCGTAAAAGACAGCTTGCTTGCTTGCGGTCCTTCAGAATTCCTGTCCTTTTCTAGGTAATAAATTTAATGGACTGCCAATCCCGCAAATTTCGGTACAAACGTAAGGAAAAAAATATATATCGTGCCTATAAACTTGGCTAGCCCCTTTTTAGTCCTAGGAGGGCGAAAATTATGGATAGCCTGAGTTCACGAATGGTCTACACGAACCTCATGAGCCCAAAGTAAATGGCCTAAAAAGGGAGAGCTCAGACGGCACCAAATTAA
This sequence comes from Schistocerca nitens, assembly GCF_023898315.1. Lineage (NCBI taxonomy): Eukaryota > Metazoa > Arthropoda > Insecta > Orthoptera > Acrididae > Schistocerca > Schistocerca nitens. The sequence continues at coordinate 191,636,900 of NC_064620.1, read as the reverse complement.
CCTTTGTCGGTTTGACAGTTAGCCATGACCCCTCAACCTTGCCAACAAATGACAGAGGTGATAAATCGCTCCGTTTCCATGTTAGGACAATGTCTGCACTGTTTACCGCGTTCCCCTCATACACTTTATATACCCTTCAGTGCTAGTGCTCCCACATGCCGTCTGTGAGTGGTTATTGCACGTTGACGTCAAACATAAGCTGTGGCAACTTTAATGTGATAGAACCGTGTAGAATCATTGATAAGAGGTTTGTGAGAGCACGATACCGACAAATCACACACAGACAGCTGGTTTTAGTGCAATGACTGCACAGTGAGTGGTGATGAGATGAGTTATGGGCAACAGTGCGGAAAGAAGACTAGGCACAGATCCTGTCAGAACAACGCCACCAGAAGACTGTAGGGTTGTTCAGCTGGCTTTGATGAACCGACGGATGACAACAGCTGAGATTGGGGCAAAGGTTGCAGCCAAAGTGCCACCACGAACCGTCGGGAGCAGAGTATTGGCAGGTGGGTTGAGATTTCGTGTCGCCATGCGTCGTTTACTGCTGACACCATACTATAGGCAACAGAGACTATGAGAGACAGTGTAGGGAGAGAGTCGAATGGGACATTTGGCGAAATTCTGTAATATTCAGAGGTGAGTGTGTCTTCCGTTAGATCGATATCTCCGTATCTATAGTCGATCTGGTGAAGATCACATGAAACAGCAAAACTAAAGACCTGTACTTCACCAACTTCTGGAATTATATTATTAGGATATAGTGGATATGATAACAGGAATGCTTTTACAAGAATCTTCTAGTAGAAGATCTGAGAAGATTTACGGACGCACCCACTGACAAGAAGCTATTATCAGTGACATAAATGTCGAAACTGGTCTAGCCACCAAGCAGTGAATCTGAGCACTGGCTATTAACGTTTGTAATTTAACTTAATATGCTCACTGTTGCTCTGTGTCAACAGTATGGCAGATATGAGTGAATGCAAGCCAGTATGTGGCAAGGATGGTAAACCCTGCTGTCCTACACGTCATGATCAGGTTGTAGGGAAGCAGCCTACTCACGCCACAGTAAATTCACATCAGTCTTTCAATTGTGTGCCAGCCAGTCCGTTGTAACTAGCTCTGACGTCATAAATGTTGCGCAATACTTTAAAAATCAAATAAATAACCTGAAATGTTTCTAGCATGTCAGGAGTAATACTAAATTAATGTCTGTTGAATATCAGTTCAATAACGTTAGCCATTTTCGAAATTTGGACGTTTTTCTGTAAAAATCATTGGCGCAACAGAAAAGAGCTAGAGACTTAAAAATTTATAATTAGATTCCTTTTTCATAATTATTTAATAGAAACAGTCTTCTGGATCTCACAATTTAAGATTTTAGTTGAAATTCAATATTTTCTGGTTTTTGTCTTAAAATTTAAGGAAGCAAGATAGATTAAGTAGGCTAATAAATATGGTGCATCGGCCGGGAAATGAAGTGTTTCTCCATTCAAACAAATTATAAAGATGTGAGAAGTTTCATTTAAATAACTATAAAACTATAGCGATAGCGTATCTCAAAAGGGCAAGTTCAGAGCTCGTCTACTGCGTGCAGTGTAATTAAATTAATTCTCTCGCCCAAAATATTTAACTTAGCCACGTCAAAATTTTATTATGATTACTTACCTGTGTGCTGAATGCACATTTAAATTAAGAGCTTCATCGGCCATCAGCAAAAGAAGCTATGATTTATTCGGTAACTTAATGTGGTGCATTACTAGCCCAGCGGCTAGTTGGGAGAGCCGATTTGATCAGGCGTTCCCTTAGCCGTCCTCACCGCGGCTTTATATATAAGAACGCTGCGCGAGGAAGCAAGGCCCCAGTTCTCTCCAGATGCTGAATAGCACGCCATCTGTGTCGGGAATTGCGTCGCGTCGGTATCATTGCTATAAACAGCTTCGGATGCCGTAGTAAGTTACTCGGGATACGCGTAACCATGAAATCATTTTCGAGTGAAGTGTTAATTCTGGGATGATTTTAATTATCTATCTTCGGTTTGCGTATGTCGTATTTTCACGTGCCGCCGCGGGACAGACGTTCTACCATTATTTAGCGTGGCGTTTGATGAACCTAATCATCAAATTATGGCGAGCATTCATTTAAATATTTAATTTGGATAGTTATAGTGGCATCAGCGCATTAGACTCTGAACTGCTCTGTTAGTTAGATTGTGTGGATTCTTTTGTTTTCATCTTTGACTTTCAGAATACAGAACGTTTTTTCACGACCGTTTTTGATTATAAATCCCAGACACTCTCCTAACTCCTCAGAGCTATAAGCTGTAACTATAAGTGTATTCTCAGATGAAGTGGGCACTAGGAATTCTAATTACAGGCTTCACGTTTTGCTAATCACTTTCTGGTTGCCAATATTGTAGTTAGAGAGCCAGTGTTGAGAACGGCGAAAGACAGCATAAATAACATTCTAAATAATAGGAACTGGTTTTACATTCTACAAACCAAACATTTTTATTGAATAACAACAATAAATTCCACCCGCCGCCCCACATATGGTGCATCGGCCGGGAAATGAAGTGTTTCTCCATTCAAACAAATTATATAACAGCAACATATTTTCCCACCTGCCGCCCCACAAGGTGACCAACTGGCACATTCTAGCAGGATAATGCAAGACCCCAAATTGCAGTTCACGCGACAAACGCCCTGAGTAATGTACGGATCGTTGACTGATCACCCAGTCCCTTGATTTGTCACCTATGGGGCATGTGTGGTATGCAATAGGAAGATGTATACTTTTATGTCAGCCTCTAGCCAGTCATGAACGGGTACAGCATGTGTTTAAGGCAGCTTCCTTTAAGATGATATTTGTAGCCTCTTTGCTTCTAAGCCACAACGATTTATAGAGTTTACTGGTGTCTGTGGGGGTCACATGTGATACTGATGTTGATGATGGAATGAAAGTGTGGTTAATTATTTCATGTTATATGATGAATATCTCCACAAAGTGCCTTGTGACTATATTGAGAATATTTCGGTGTGGAGGATGCAGGAATTATCTTGGATGGAGAGTCTTCAACAGACATAAAAGTAATTTCGGGTGTATCTCATCAAAGTGTGTTCGAACCCTTGCTGTTCATGTTGTATGTTAACGACCTAGTGGACAATATTAACAGTAACCTAAGTTTTCTCGCAGATGATGCAGTTATCTACAATGAAGTGCTACCTGAAAGAAGCTCCATAAATATTCAGTCAGATCTTCATAACATTTCAAAGCTATGCAAAGATTGTCAATTTGCTTTAAATGTCCATAGATGTAAAATTGTTCATTTCACAAAACGAAAAAACATTGTATCCTGTAACTATAATATCAATATGTCACGGAATAGGCCAACTCACACAGATAACTGGGTGTAATAATTTGTAGGGTTTCAAATGGAAGGATGACATAGGCTCAGGTTCCAGACTTCAGTTTATTGGTAGAATACTGCGGAAATGCAATAAGTCTAGAAAGGAGATTGCTTAGGTATCACTCGTGCGAGCCAAAGTGGAATAGTGCTGAAGTGTGTGCGACCTGTACATCAGGGGATACTAAACGAATACAAGGAAGTTCAGCATGGATGGTCATTGGTTTGTTTGATATGTGGTAGAGCGCCACAGAGATGCTGAAGAAATTGAACAGGCGGACTCCTGAACACGTAAACTCTACCGGAAAAGCTACTTACAGAGTTTCAAAAACAGGCTGTAAATTATGACTCTAGGAATATTCTACCGCTCGCTGAGTATCGCTTCCATTGGAATCCGAGGACCAAATTAGATTAATTACACCACTCATGGAAGCATTTAAACAATCATTCTTCCCGCGCCACACGTGAATGAAACAGAAAAAAAATCCCTAATAAATAGTACAATGGGAAGTGCTCTCTGCCACGCACTCCACAGTGGTTTTCAGAGTTTAGATATATATGCAGAAATACCCTGATCCTATAAATGTTTTAATTTGTTCAGTTGAATTTAATCCAAAAATTTAAGTCACTTTCCCCAATGAACATCATACTCAATATTTTCAGTTTCAGGACCTTGCTGACATATCAGTGCCTCTTTAAAAAGTATGTCGTGTTTAAAGGTCAACAACAGTTAACGAAATTAAATTTTTTAATTTTTTTCTGGTGGTCATAACGTACCCCCTTTGTAATATACGTTACTAAAAATGTGTTAAAGTTGCTAAGAATGTGTTAAAAGATATTTTACTATTGTGGACCGTGCTAACACATCAGTATCTCTTTAGAAAGTGTGATTAATATAAGGCATCAACAATCAACGAAATAATTTTTTTAAAGTGTTTGTTGCATGGACATAAAGCACCCTCCACCCCTCCCATGGTAATAAACGTTATGAAAAATGCTTTGGTATTGCTAGTGTCATAATTGCGAATGACAGTAGTTATTACAGAAAACGCTGAGGATTTTATCCACGTTTAATCGTTTATCAGTTGGTGTATGAGAACGCGGGAAGTTGGGTCGTTACTGACTTCGTAGCATATCTTTTGAGATATTCAGATGGTATAGTGCGTGTCGAGTCACGATTGCTGCTGTCTTTGTGTCCATCACTGAATGGTGCCAATCTGAGACGGGCGCGCTCGGCCGCTGCCGGTTGCACCCCTCGGGCCGTCGCGTGGGCAGCGCGTGGGCGGCGGGCGGCCCTCTGACGTCACGGCGCAGCGCCACGCCCCCCTCCGCCGCCTTCCCCCACCACCGCGCCGGTGGCGGCGGGCGTCGTGCGCGGCTATAAGACGGCGGCGCGGCGGCGCCCGGGCAGTGGCGCCCTCTCTGCCGACAACGCCAGACCTCCCGACGCCGCCGCCGACGCCGCCTCCGACGCAACCCCAGCCGCCGAGCCCGCTGAGCCGCACCGGTGAGTGGCACTTGTTGAGCGGCGGGCGCACGCCCCACACGAGCATCGCCGCCTCCAGGGCAAGCAGGCGCCGATCCAGGGTTCTGTTCTGGAAGCGCCCCTGCCCCAACCCCCTCAAATATAACTCGCTGTCACTCCCACTTCTAGATGCTACTTTAGATGCCTAGGATTCCGATAATAAAATATTATGTTTCGATATAATAACAGTAATTTGTGTACTTTACAATAAAATATTTTGTAATAATAATAATTTGTTTATGGATACATCGGAGCTTAATGCATCACTTTTGCACAGTAGTTCTCAACCTGGTAGTAATTATCCCTTGAGGGCTAAAACGTAATTTTCTGATGGGTAAAAACAACAGGTTACAGTTGTACTTTGGTCGCGAAGCTAAAATAATTTTTAAAAGATTAACACTATTGCCATTATTTCGTCAGACCATATTAATAATAAGTTAAGTTACCAGTAATAACATTTATTCAAATACTAGCATTTGTGTGTGACACAACAGCTTGAGGAATGAATGTATGATCAATATCTTCCACGCTTAGTCCACTCACGACAGACACACTTTGTACCACGATCTACGACAGTACAATTGAGACATGTACATCACATTTGCTTAAACATCTCATGAAAATCCGTTCTCTGTTGTGGATAGTTCCCGAAACAGACCAGAAACTGTTTTATTATTCAGTTCACAACAATAAAGGAATTTCACATAACTTCAGCTATGTATTGCTGCACAGCCTTATAGCTGTAGGGCTACATTGTCATTATTATTATTATTATTATTATTATTATTAATGGCAGCGTCAGACACAAAGCATTAGCAGTCTAAACGGGGAAGGCTTTTTCTTTAAGGCGTTTGCGCTTATTTTCAGGAAAGTCTATTTTATTTTTTTCCTTTTTCTGTGGAAGGTCTTCCCCTTTCTGCCTCGCCTTATTCAGCTGCTTGTGGTTTGGAGGTCATGACTGTGGACTCACGAATTGTGTCGGATTTGTTGTTGATAGCAGGCAGATCGGTTTGTGATGGGGAGCCTTTCCCTGGTGAGACGGGAATGTTCTCTGCAGGTGGCCAGAGTAAGAGATTTAGCCAGCAGCTAAAAAGTATCCTGTCTTAAACATAGCTTATAATTTCCAGTATTTCTATCCATTTTCACCCTTCATGCTATTTTATTCTCCAACAACCGAAAATTTGGAAAATCATATATGTAAAAATATGAATGCTTTTACTACTATGTTCTCTGGGAGGGAAGTGTTTGGGGGAGGGAGAGTGCTGTCGTGACTCCGTCGTTAAACTATCTCCCTCCCTCCCCCCCCCCCTTCTTTGATCCTTGCATGACTATGACTGCAAACAGCAAAGACAAATACATTCATAGTGGTCATCTTTTTCAAAGCATAAATAAACATGGACAAAAGAAACTACTGCCTGAAAATTCTCAGGATTTAAGAGCAAGTTACGCATGCCTGAAATGATGAGCTTTTCAAGAAAAGATACTAAACGAACACGAAGTCGTAGTATTATGTAGGTTGAGTTAACCTAACGTATTTCAGGAAATTGTTGAAGTTCTGATTGTTGGCTAAATGAAACAATACTGACAGTATAGTTCCTCTGTAAGTTTGTTTATTAATCATGGTATAAGGATGGTACGCAGAAATATATGCAAGAGTGGATGAGATTGTAAAATTGCCATTTTTATGTAACTGATTTGTTGAATTTGAGGACGAATGGTGCCCTAAAAAAATTCCCAAGAAGTGCACAATACGTATTGTATCTTAAACGTTTGATAATTTTCGCCACAATATATTTTGAACATTTATTACTTTAACAGATTTGTAGCTGGCAACCACATTTCATTAGTATCTGACAACTATATCTTTTTATATTATCAATATGATTATGAATATCAGTTTTTTGAGGTAATGATCTGAAATAAAATCCTCATGTAATTAAATCAACCGTATCGAACGAAGTAGGAAATACCGTTAATAAAAATTTACAAAAGAAATTTATATTCATATGTCCATAATGTTGTGTCGCATTCAAAACTAAAAATTTGTAACAGAAAAAAAGAACAATTCCGTTTGATGTCAACAAAAATGACAAAACAAAAACTGCTTTTGATTAAAATTTGTAAGAATGGAGAAACAGGAAATGAACTTAAAAACAACTTTAATGCCTTCTGTAAGACTTCGCTTAAGCAGGGTGATTCAGCTGTACCTACCGCTGTCGTTTTATGCAATTCGCAATATTATAACCCTGCCTCATAAACTGCGCACGAGATTTTCATATTCTCTCACTGGCTACGCGCGAGCCATTAATCCTACAGAAGAAATGACCAAGACATTTTTGTAGGCAATTTAATACAGTTAAATATTGCACTGGGTCACATTTTCGCTAGAGGCCGTAGTTTTCGAGTTATTCAAGAAAAACGAACAAAAGTGACTTAAGACGCACCTCCAGTCACACATTCAGCCCCCACCGGATTGCTAGTATCTTGTTCATGACACTACACCCTGCAAGGGTACAAAAATTTACGAATGCCGATTTATTCTCCGCATTAGACCTTTTTTACTCTGCACTGACTGGCCTTATTACGCCACTGGCTTACTCGAGGACTTACAAATTGTAAAATTGACGTTTATTGAATTTTAACGTAACAGTTTTGTGGGTTTTGACAGTATAAAACAAACTGTTACATCGTAATATTTGTCAGGCCATCTGATTACGAAACTATCGTGCATATTAGGATTAAGTTTGGACCCAATTGTCAACGTAATTAGTTTTAGCGTAACGTTTACAAAAGGCAATTTTCATTTATTACCTCCACGGGCACGTTTGAATAAATAAAGATGAAATAGCCGACCGTGCTGATGGCGTAATAGCTCAGTAAAGCGAGAGCAACTGGTCGGCTGTTTTTTAATCTTTTGACGTGGAACCGTTGCTGTATCGCAGCTATGTTTAAAATACCGAGAGCAATAAGTTCGAATATCGGGAACAGTTCGTATGGCCCGAAGTTTTTGTACAATAGTAGTAGGGAGTTCCACGAACAACATACTAGAAATCCTGAATGGTGAAGGATGAGTATGGGGTGAAGGTGCGTTTGAATGTCACTTGTGTATGTTTTTCTTTAATAACTCTAAAATCGTGCCTCCAACGAAAACGTGTCTCAGTGCAAAATTTAACTACGTTAAATTTCCTACAATAGGGCCCTGCTCATTCTTTTCTATGGGACTTTTCGTTTGCGTGTAGCAATCGAGAGAATATGAAGGCCAGATATGACATTGCGGGTTGCATAAAACGACAACGGTAGGGGCAATTGAATCATCTTGTATAAGAGGCAGTCAAATGAAAACGAAATAGATGGGAAACAAGTAAGTAAACATTTTTCCACAAATTGTCAAATTGGAAGTCGAACAGCAAGTTACATAAATTACGATAACAACAAACGTTTTTCAAGTAGACTGATCACTGTAGGTGTCCAACGCCTTTATTGTGAGTTACATGCGCAGTATGTAAACTGGCAACGCCACCAACACACAATACCACTAAGCTATGAAGTACTGTGTGAAAAATAATCGCCGTAACTATAGATACATCTATCCCACTGTGAGACAAGATGGTCAACGCCTACATGGAAAAATGTTTCCGTTGCCTACGGAACCGTAATTGAACCCAGGCGTGGATCTCTTCGACCACCGTGCTTCAGCTGACAGCCGAAAGCATTTTTCCATGCATGCACTGACCGTCTTGTCTCACAGTGGGATGAATGTGTTAAGCGTTATGGCGATTACTTTTGAAGTAACAAAAAGTTTACTTACTTTTTCCATGTTAAATTAAAAGGAAGGTCAGCGTTGGTCGTAATATTGATGTTTTATTGATAGCAGAATCGATTTTTGATCACATAGTGATCATCTTCGGTGCTGTACACATTAAACTCAGACACTGGTCAAAATATGTACAGCACCGAAGATGATCACTATGTGATCGAAAATCGATTCTGCTATCAATAAAACATCAATATTATGACCAACGCTGACCTTCCTTTTAAAATAACATATATGGTCGTGGTGCACACAGCATTCCATGGAGTCGCCAATCAATACTTTTTCCATGTGTCTCGCTTCCATTTGACTGCTCCTACAAACCCTCACTTCCGGTAAAGTTAACTGATGTTCTGTTTTAGTTTCGTACCTTTGTTTTTAATATTAACCCCCATAATTAAAGTTCAACATAATTTGTGTATGAAAATTACATTTTTGAGTTTTTGATTCAAGAGGAGCCCAAAGCTACAAGTCAATTAGGTGAGCCGGCCGCGGTGGCCGTGCGGTTCTGGCGCTGCAGTCCGGAACCGCAGGACTGCTACGGTCGCAGGTTCGAATCCTGCCTCGGGCATGGGTGTGTGTGATGTCCTTAGGTTAGTTAGGTTTAAGTAGTTCTAAGTTCTAGGGGACTTATGACCTAAGATGTTGAGTCCCATAGTGCTCAGAGCCATTTGAACCATTTTTCGATTAGGTGAGTACGTGAAATCTCATCAGTGATAAATTTATGGTATTCTAGAATCGCAGAAAACCACTTATTGAAGTGTGCGAAAGATATGCAATGATTTAATATTCTGTACTTAATATTCCACTAGGAGGCATGTGCCTTGCATACATCTGTGGGTGCCAGTTACAGTGGCGTAACTAAGGTATGATAGGAGGGGGGCGTGGCATGGGCACTGTTTCTGTGGGGGTGAGTTTTGAAACAGGCAACAAAATGAAGAACGGCACTATAAAGGGGAAGAGGTATAGCGAAGCAGGCGGCAAAAAAGAAAGGAATGGATTGGAAGTCACTAAACTGAAAAGGAGGTGGAGAAATATCTTGAGGGGATTTGAATTGGTCTGCATTTAGTAAATATTTCACGACACCCACTTTTCAGTGGTGAAGAGACTCTTGTTTTGGCTGCTACATGAATCCACTCCCGTCAAATCAGGTGAACCAACCCAATGAAACTGTAAAGAGTGTACTTTGCTTTTACTGTTTCAAACTATGCGACTTTAAACTGTGTGTTTTTACACGTTTTGAATTCTATCATACAAATAAAAGTGGCATATTGGTGAAACCTTAATGCTGAACGTTATGATCCAGAAATACGTTACAATACGAATATATTGGTTTGTTTGTAATGTAATTATAGTTTCAATGTCCATGTTTCTACCGTGGGGAGGGGGGGGGGAGGAAGGGGGCGAGGGTGGCAGTATGTGCAGTTTATAGCAATAGTGTCACCTGTAAACATCGCAGTACTTGAGCTGTGTGTGATTACGAGAGTTTTGTTGCTTCAGGATGGTTAGGACAAAAATAACGTACGATCAGAGGCTCTCTGTAATCACTCTGATGGAGCAAGACCTGAGACAGGTGGGCGTCGTAGCGAATGTCATTGTGACACAAAGTGATGTCTATAGAATATGGAACAAGTTTCTAGCGACAGAGCCAGATGAGAATCGTCGTAGATGCCGCCGCAGAAGTAAAACAACAGGTGTTCAGGTCCAACATCTGCGTATAACACAAAACAGAAACCCTAAACAAGATCCTACGCGTCTTACAGTAGAAATTACAAACAGCTACAGGAGGGCAACTGCCAACACAAACGATAGAAAATACTTTCCATGAGCAGGGATTACGTGCCAGAAGACCTCTCAAGGCTCCAGCTCTAAATCGATTTTGGACAGGAGCTCGTGTCACACTCGCCCGTATCCATCCTTTGTGGGCTGGGCAGCAGCAGTGGGACACAACACTCCCTTGTGACGAGACCCGTGCCAGTCTCCACCCGGTCAATACTGAAATTCGTGTGTGGTGGCAACGAGCACAACCTTTACATACTAACTATACCGTAGACCACCACCCTTACTAATACGTGGGAGGATGACTGGCGGCAAATATCGCGAAGACATCTTTGCACGCGTTATGGCTCCATTTGGGGAACGTATTGGAGGGGGATTCACGCTGATGGGCTATAATTGTCCTGTCTCACCAGAGACCTTTCAGGGCATCATAGAGACCGCTGTGGAGGAATGGAACAATCGCTCACATGCATATCAAGACAGTTTTGTAAGGAATATGGCCAACCGCATTCGAAAGTGTCTCCAGTTACGAGGAGGGCCAATTGGTTCATAAACAATGGGTTATGCAAGATGACAGAAGAAATTGTGGCGTTTGTAGTAGAATATTTCGTAATTTTTTGTGTTTATCGTGTTTATTTTTGTTTCCTTACGACTACACCTGACAGAATAAAATCAGTTTTGCTTCCTGTTAAGTCCACTATTGATAATAAAGCAACCTACAACATTTATTTTTACCACTCTATAAACATAATTATTGAAATCTGTAACGCTTAAATCATTATGGAATCACGTTGATCTCAGTAGAGGGATAAACTGGCTAAGCAACAGTGAGGATTAGACAAATGAATTCTTCTACCGGATTTCGGGAATGTTTCAGACTATTCAGTTAAGCTTAACACATTGAATGTCATATTCGTTATTTTCAGGTTCAGGACCTTAGTTACACATCAGTACTTTTCTAATACGCGTGTTGTGGGTAAAAGTCAACAACAATTAACAAATATGCATCTTAAAAATTTTTTTGTGGTGGTTATAGTACAGCTGGTAGCATATTTTATTGAAAGGTTCTTTAATACTGCTAGGAGTTGCCAATATTTTTGAGGTTCTGTACCCTACTTAGAGATCAGCAACTCTTTAAAACCAATGTTATTAATATAGGTCGACAGCAAAGAGTTTTAATTCTTTCATTTTTTTTTCGTCTCTGATAACATACACATATACAGTGTAATTCCTTAACTCTAATGTCTACATACTTCTCGCACAACTTTTTTCAGGTGACGCTGAAGAAACCAACGATCAGAAGATGATCTAATGTCAAATAAAATTAAGGGTGAAACTCCTAATTCCTCCTTCTCCTCCCCTTCCTCGACACCAGAAGTGAACTGCCGGGGTCATATATAGATATTTACGGGTTATGCCTTTGATTAAGAGCAAATGTAATAATTCTGCACGCCGTGGCCTGATAATGAGTTGAATTTATTTGAGACGTATCGCGTTTTAATGGCGTTATTGAGAGTATTCGTTACTTTTTGTGACTGGTTATGAATTAATAAGACAATGGAGTCCCTCTTGTTCACTGCATATACCTTATGTTGATGTCGATATTATCTAGAAATGAGGCAGTATGAAGCATCGTATTGTACTTTTGAAAGCAGCCTCCGTTTGTGAAGGCGTCGGTAAAATTCGCAGATCTGGTGCAGATCTCTGCTGTTGGTTAGGTTTTCGGTTAAAAATGAGAAGATTAACAAGTAAGTTACTTGCAATTAATGCTGCAGTTTCTATTTTGAAAATTCGCCTCTGTCACAATCGCATGATTTCTTTGTAGGCCTGTTACTTTCCATTTTATACACTGCTGGCCACCGTAAATGCAACACCAAGAAAGACAAGAGGTAGCACAACAAAATTTATTTTGTAGCTAACATGTTGACCAAGTATCAAATGATTACGTTTACAGACGTCTGTGACATGTGGTTCCTGCCAGAATCAGTAGCCAGAGTAGCCGCCATTGTTGGAGATCACCGTTGCCACACGTCTCGGCATTGAGTCAAAGAGACGTTGGATGTGTTCCTGGGGTACAGCAGCCCAAGCAGCTTCCACACGTTGCCAAAGATCATCTGGTGTGGCAGCTGGGGATGTAATCTGGGTCACTCGTTGAGCAACCATGGACCACATTTTTTTCTATCGGCGAAAGATCCGGAGAGCGAGCCGGCCAGGGAAGCAATTCAATCTGGTTATTGACGAAGAACCTTTGGACAATGCGTGCCACGTGTGGTCGCACATTATCCTGTTGAAATATGGCTGTGGCCGAGCCCTGAAGATAAGGAAGGACAACTGGCTCCAGCACCTCGGATATGTAGCGCCGGCTATTTAAAGTACCGGCAATGCGTACTAGAGGCGTGAGAGAGTAATATCCAATACCGCCCCATACCACAATGCCCGGTGCAAGACCAGTGTGGCGGTGCATAATGCAGCTGTCCAGCATCCTCTCTCCACGGTGTCTCCACACTCGAATCCTGTCTCCACACTCGAATCCGACCATCGTGGTGCTGCAGACAGAAGTGTCCTCGTCAGTAAAGACAACGTCATTCCATTCTGCCGTCCACATCCGTCTGTCATCACACCATTGGCGACGGAGACGTCTGTGGTTCTGCGTCAGTGGTAGACGAAGCAATGGACGTCTTGCGGACAGACCACTCTGCTGTAAACGGCGTCGAATGGTACGCGCAGACACTGGATGATGCGTTACAGACGCAATGTGCTGCGCTACGGTTCGGGATGTCACTGAGCGATCCGTCACTGCCATGCGCACAATTTGCCTATCAGCACGTGCAGTGGTGCACCGAGGTGAATGCGATCGACCACGTCGGTCCGTCGTACCCTCATGCATCCAACGGTCACATATCCGCATTACAGTTGTTTGGTTTCGTCCAACACGACTAGCGATTTCTCTGTATGATAATCCACAATCTCGGTAAGCCACTATCCTTCGTCTGTCGAACTCGGATACGTGATCAAAAGATGTTCGCTGTTGTCTGCGAGGCATAACTGATCGTCTTGTGAAACAACCACAAGGTAAACACACGTGCCGAACGTACACTCGTCGAAATCGCCAAGCCTTAAATGGCGCTATGAGGTGGCGCCACAGGCGCGCGTGATGTGCGTCTGCGCTGAAATTCTAATCAGTTGCATATCTCATCGCTGCAAACTCATGGTGTAAATTTCACTTGATTCGGATGCTTCCTTCAGGGTGTTGCATTTACGGTGGCCAGCAGTGTAGTTACTTTACTTTTACATAGCCACAAATGTCCTGATTTACTAATACGTTGGTATACCAAAAAGGCACCAACAAGTAAAGGAAGTGAATATCAGACATCTCAAAGAGGACTTACGTTTGCAATTAAGACAAGAAGCGCTCAACGAATAATTAAGAAGGAAAATGCGTAGCACTTCTGGTTTTATAGTTTCACTCATTGTTAATTCCATTGCAAACGAATTTGTTGTTACTCTGTCTCCACTTGACGGAAATGATATACTCTTCAGATATCGATAACGTTAAAATTGATTCTGAGACCGTAACAATACATAACATTCCTTTATACTTTGTCTACGACTTTACAAAATTTTTTCGAAGTTGCATAGCATAATATAAAGTTACTTCAAACACGATTTTTAATTTTCTTTCCAGTCCTTTTTTTTCGTCGTGTCGCCGCCAACTCTTTTAGGTCTGACACATAACTCCTTCGCCGGCCGAAGTGGCCGTGCGGTTAAAGGCGCTGCAGTCTGGAACCGCAAGACCGCTACGGTCGCAGGTTCGAATCCTGCCTCGGGCATGGATGTTTGTGATGTCCTTAGGTTAGTTAGGTTTAACTAGTTCTAAGTTCTAGGGGACTAATGACCTCAGCAGTTGAGTCCCATAGTGCTCAGAGCCATTTGAACCATAACTCCTTCCTTGGTGATTTGTTATCGAATACGTATTTCAGTTCTGAGAATTAATAAACACGCAGAGACCTTTTGGGAATACAATGGGTGTGAAGTACCATTTACACCGTAATTGAATGGTATTCCTATTGTAAAATTTAGCCACTACTTTCCTTTCTTAAGGAAATAATTCTTTAATTGGGACGACATGGTCGACTGACATTACTCTCTTGTGTGTCTATTCCAGGAATGAGAAACGGAAATGGATTTATTTATCTCAGTGTCTAATTCCTGTAGTTTGGATTTTTCTCATTCCAACAAGTGACATCGATTGTCGAGCTGGCGCTCAGCCACCTAGCAACTTTTAGGGAAATTTCATTCCGTTGCGTTTGTGGCTAAATGTGTTATTAATTCTGGCAAGGGGCCTATCCACTTGTCAAGTATTTACTGTTAAGCATTCGCAGAAGAGAATATGATATGTTTATTGATTCTGCATAATGTTTAAAGTAACCGTTGAAATCGAAATGGTGTACCATTTACTTGGCTATTTCTACATACGTTGTATATTGCTGTGCTGTATACTGCCAACCATCAGTACCAACCACGATGTTACTCACTTATCCTAGGAAACACTTTCTGTGAACAGAGTATTATCGTTTCATTTTAGAGCGATTTTCGTCAAATAATGACACTGACTATATGCAGTTGGCTGATGTATCACCTACACATTTCAGAAGAAATTACAAGATATGTCGCTCTGAATATTGTCTATCACGTATCTCTTCTATTTTCACTTTAGAATTCCCTGAACAGTTATTGAACATTTCAAAAGAGAACAGACAGTTAATTTGTAATCCCAGCCTACTCAGTTGCTTGTTCACTAACAAAGCATCAATGCTTTCACAAAGCTAAGGTGTTCATCGTTCTTCTACTGGAACATATGGTGGCATGCCTGTTCATGTACGCGATGCTAAGGTTTTGTACGCGTTTCCTTTTATGTAGTTATCTCAGTGGACATAGTGGAAATATAATACCTGACAAAAGGAATGAAACACCCTGAAGTTGAGGAGGAAACGAGAATAAACATTACTGGTTGAGAGGATTTGTAACGTTATTTCAGCGACTACAAAACCGAGACAAATTTACAAAGAGCTTGGAAGTACATTGGTGTCAAAAATTAAAGCGACAAACCGCTATTCCCCCGTCTTGTGTCTAATTCACGATATAATCATACAAACTATCAGCCAGGCGACCGTGCAATCGTGTTCTGCACGGAAGCCGGCCGCGGTGGTCTAGCGGTTGTAGGCGCGCAGTCCGGAACCGCGCGACTGCTACGGTCGCAGGTTCGAATCCTGCCTCGGGCATGGATGTGTGTGATGTACTTAGGTTAGTTAGGTTTAAGTAGTTCCAGGGGACTGATGACCACAGATGTTAAGTCCCATAGTGCTCAGAACCATTTGAACAATATTTTTCTGCACGGAAGATGGAAATTCGGTCAACGGACAATCATGCCAACGATGACGTCAGGGCACTTATGAAACGAGGTTGTATTTGCCGGGTAGCCCCACACTCACAACCACTGTGTGTGCAGTCACACACGGTGCAGTATGGCACAAGAAGATGTCTACCAAATACTCTGCGGTGGAGGACCTTAGAAAGAAAGCAAGCAGGACAGTCGCAAATTGATGTGGCCCGATGGCGTAATGTGAATCGTCCTATTGTTTCTCTGATGTGGCTACAGTTTATAGAGACCGAAACTGTATCCCGAAGACCAGGGCAGTACCGACCTAGGGTGACTTCTGAAGAGAGGACCGTTATTTGGCTGTAAGGGCACGACAGTACCGCGTTGTTATTGCACGGCAGCTGGCATCTGACCTCGCAGCATCTACTGGACGTGTTGTATCGAGGCAAACGGTGTGCAGAAGGCTTCGTCCGACTGGCCTTTATTGTCAGACACCTGCTGTTTGTCTACCACTAACGTGTTTTGATAGAAGGGAACGTCTAGAGAGGAGTCATCAACATGGTACCTGGACGCTCGACGCGTGGGCCAATGTTGTTTTCACAGATGAATCCCGATTTAGTCTGGAGAGGGATTCTCGATGGATTCCTTACTAGAGGGAACGTGGAACACGATTTCGGGAGCCAAGCATTGTGGAAAGAGACCAATATCGAGGAGGATCCCTGATGGTGTGGGCGGGGCTATGTTCACCACTCGAACCCCTCTTCATGAAATGGGTGAACTGACAAGGTTTAACTGCTTTCAGGTATCGTGACGAGATCTTAGGACCTCATTTGCGGTTGTTGCAAGGTGCTGTGGATCCAGACTTCGTATCGATGGGCGATAATGTTCGACCTCACAGAGGATTGGTGGCTGATGTTTTCTTGGAAACGGAGGATACTGCGCGCATGGCGTGGCCAGTTCGCTCGCCGGATTTGAGTCCCATGGTGCATAGCTGGGGGCACTGGGTGGACGGCTTGCATCGTGACGGCATCTACCAATGACTCTCCAAGAGTGCGATCAGCTCTTTAGGGAGAATGAGCATTACTACCCTCTTATGAGACTTATAGTATTACTTAATAACCTGAATTATCGCTCTCGCCTGCGACAGCGCAGCGTTGTAAGTAACATCGTTGGCTTGTTCGTGTTCCGTGGTTTTTAACACACTTGTATATTCCGTGACTTTACTAATGATTTTTTTTCTGATAGTAGACTTGACTACAGAAGGACGTATTTTCAAAGGAAGGGTACTTCTATAGTTAAAAAAGAGACGACAGCCGCCGTTGCTACGAGATGTAAGAAAATATTAATCTTTGTCAGTATACGCTCTTGTAAGAAGCTGAATATATACTGTAATAGTTGCACACTGAGACGAACGTCTATATGAAATAGTAATTGCTGTCTTACAAGGTAAAATTTTCCTCTGTTTTGAATATTATGCTCATTTCCTCTCCTAGTAATTACGATACAAAGTGCAAGAAAGCAGAAGATGTAGGATTTTGAATGCTAGGTAGTACTGTGCAGCCCCTGTTTAATATCACTGTCTTTTGGAATGAACAGATTCTCTTTTGTGAAAAGCGGGAAATTGTGGAACTTGCCCTACTGACACAGACTATCATAGTTGTTCAGAATCGTATCCGTCTGACTTCCTCTTCAATAACAGCGTCAAGAATTATTCCCAGATAGACACAGATCTTGAAAAGCTGTTTACTACGCTGCTTACTAAGAAGAACTTGAACCTTGAGTGCACTCGAATCCACTCCGGAAATGCCACGCATTACTGAAAAATTAATAATTTACTCTTTTTCAGCCAAGAAGACAGTAATGAAGATCCACAGCACTAAATATTTTATATTTGATGAAAAGGTCAGTTTCAATTTCAAAATTAAAAAGTAACACCAAAGGACAGATTCACAGGCGCCGACTGCATGGGGCCTGGGGGGCCCGAGCCCCTTCAAAATTCCTTTGTGGGGGCGGAGCCCCTCCAATAATTTAAGAAAATTATTACTTATATTATGCTTTGTAAAATCACAAAATTATGTTGGAATTTTTTATTTTCCTTGTTTGACGATAGTTACCTTTTAAAATACATTCAGTAATGAATCAAAAAAAAAAATATTACGGTAGTAAGCAGGTTAACTGAAAACGAGTGGTGTGAATCATGATAATGTTACTGTGCTGCGCGCACACTTTGAATTTGTCCCGGTGCGCCAACCCTCAGGTGAAGTCTGGCGCCGGCGGGCAAACGCTGCAGCCGCAGCTACATGGAACGGACTGGAGTAGAAGCGCCTGGAGCCTTCCGCATCGCGTCGCCTTGACGCTTCGAGACATTACGACGCCGCGGCTATATAAGGCCCAACCTGCTGTCACAGTCATTCAGTGTGGATAGTTTCATTCAGTACATGCTGCAGACGTGTTTAGAGTTTCGATTATTTTATATGACTATATTTTCTTCATTTACTTTAGTCTCTTACTGTATTGTGAATTAAGTTTGCAATGGATAAATTTGTTACCAAAAGGCGCGCTCGGAAGTTGATCATGTTGCAAGTCAACCTCCAACAATTATTGTATCGTCAATTACTTCGTCGTCTTCAGGAGAGAACTGTTAACAGCTGAAAGCTGGACAATCCGGTAAGGGAAGATCATTTCAGAAGTCTTGGTTGATCAAATATACATCGCTAGATATGAATCATCTACTGAAAAAGTTTTTTGCAATACCTGTAAAGAGGCAGATGCTAAAAATCTATTACAATTTTCTTAAAAAAAGAAGAAGATGCAATTACTTCCGTAGGGTTTTCTAACCTGAAAAAGGCTTTGGAAAAATTCCGTCTTCATGAAAATATGTTTACGCATAAAGAAAGTGTTCTGAAACTAAATTCTATCGCTAACCGAGGTGTGGCCTCCCAATTGAATGAACAGTTAGATAGTGGTTTGAAGAAAGGCCGTTTAGCTTTTGAGACAATTTTTACTGCCTTGCAATTTCTATGCCGACAAGGACTAGCAATTAAAGGGCACGAAGATGTAAACTCAAATTTTTTTTCAATTGTTGTAACTACGAAAGAATGACATACCTGAGTTTAAAGATTGGTTACGGCAATTGGGGTATAAGTGGACGTCCCACGATATTCAAAACGAGATCATTGATGTACTAGGAAAGTCTGTGTTAAGAAACGTATTGGCTTCAATCAAGAAGACTGACCATTTTTCTATTATGGTCGACGAAACAAGTGATTCTTAGATTCATGAACAAGTGTCATTTTGTATTCGTACTGTCCATTTTTCCTTAATCATCAACAAAGACTTTATTGACTTATACGAGACCCCCAGCACTCAATCACAAACTCTGTTTACTATTTTGAAAGACGCTTTTGCTCGTCTTGATTTGTCAGCGGATAACTTACGAGTGCAGTGCTGTGATGGTGCCTCGAATATGAGAGGTAAGTTCAAAGGACCAAAAAAGTTTGTTTTCGATATACAATCAAAAGCAGATTATGTGCACTGCACTGATCACAGTTAAAACTTGGCAGTTGTAGACAGTCTCCGCCATCTTACATCTATGAGGGATATTATGGCTTTAGCCAAGGACTTAATAAACACCGTAAGGGAATCCAACAAAAGGATGAGACTTTTCAGGTATACGCTGTGAGAGCGCCAACGACCAAGCTGGTCTACGACCCCTTTGCCCGACTTGATGGACTATGCGAGCTTCTAGTATCTCGAGAATATTGAAAAACTTAGAAGAACTTCTAGAGTTTTTGAAACATTTTCTGCAGTGGACAAAACAGAGGCACAAATATGCAGGCTACCTTGAGTCAATGTTACAATTCAAAATTTCTTTCTTTCTACGTCTTTATTGCCATGCAATGAACCCAGTAGAGAATGTCAATGAAAAATTTAATGCCCTCATCTAGGTATTGCTGATCTGGAAAAAATATATGAGGGCTTGATTTGTATATTGAACCAAAGGCGTGATAGTTTTGAACACTTTTGGGAATTGTGTTTAAAAGAAAGCCATTCACAAGTTGGTGATCCTTCGCTTCCTCGGAATCGAAGTATACCAAGGAAGTATGAAAACAACGAAGCCAGCTCACCGCACACTTCCAAAACCCCAAAGGAATACTAGAAATCTATTTAAATTGAGGTTTGTGAAACGGTGCAATCTTGTATTACTGAGTGGTTTGCTTCAATTGGACTCACACAGGTCATTTCAGTTGAACAAGAGTGCTTGCTCTTAATAAACAGAGGTGAAATAAATTTGGAAAAATCAACTGAGTTTTTCAAAAATGACCTAGAGATTGAGAGGCTGCGCTTGCACTTGAATATGTTAGCCGATATCGCTAATAAAAAAACAACTGGTCTTAAAAAAACATGTGTGATGTAAGAAAGTACATTACAGAAGAGCATGCAGTTGGAGAAATGTTATGTGAAGTAGTGAGGTGCATTGAGCTTCTCCAAGTAGTTCCAATCACGACAGCAACAGCAGAATCGTCATTTAGCGCCGTTAGGCGTCTGAAGTCCTATCTGCGATCACCACTTGGACAGAAGCGATTAAACAACTTGGCTGTTCTTCATGCTCACAGAGATGTATTGGATGAATTCGATATCCGACCAGTCATCAACCACTTCCTATTCAGTAATCCAGTCAGACGGTGGGCATTTGCACCTTTCTAAAGACACTCTAGCCCTAATAATTGCATTTAGAGCAATATTAAAATTCTTTATAAAATAGAGAATTAAATACAAACACAATGTTAATTTTTCAGTTTCGAAATATTAGTTTTAGTTTAGTACTGTATTACTATGTTACTGTAGTATTGTATTAGTTACTTTCAAATACTTTAATATTTTTAGGATGTAAGACCCAATTAAAAACCGCTATTTACATACGTTTTGACTGAAAGTATTAGGCATACTGTATTAACTTCATTAACTGTATTAAAGCATTAACTTTGAGATATTCTTTTTATTTAATGAACCCTGAGCCTTATTCAAAGCAAGCTTAAACTAGCTTTTTCACTTATTAATCGGAGTGCTGTTACTGTGCGACAGCAGTATTTTATGTTTTATTCTTTTAATGATAGGTTAGGATTTATTTAAATATAATTTCAGTCTTTTCAGAGCTATATATTCAATGCTCTGTAATAGTCTATTAGCATGACTATTATTGTAAATTAAATTAGCTTTTTACGAAAATACCATGCGTGTTTATGTTTTGTTTCTTTTTCAAAGCCAAAAAATGTGTCAGTCTTGTCGAGTTTTCCGGAGTGTCGAGTTATCCAGAGTCCAGTTTTCGGGGTTCTAATGTTGATTATATGACTCTAAAATGCTTAAAACACTTTAATACTCACAATTTTTTTATCTAAAATTTAGAAAATTTCCCTGGGCAAGACCCCAGTGTGCCGCCCCCCCCCCCATACAGATTTCTTTAAACCATTTAATACTAAGAAGGAAGGAGGACCTGGTAAGAGTAGGGAACAGTAGTTACAATTAATTTAGCAGCGGAAAGCTTCGAGGTTGCCTGTCTGTTCTTTTTGCTCTTATCAGGAATACTTAATAATTTTTCTGGTGGCCAAGGGAGGGTCACTAGAGACTGATGACATCATTCACAGCATGAACCGTCGTTGTCAGGCCTGTATTGCTGCCAGAAGTTGTCACATCCCACGCTGAACACATTAACCAGTTGTCGCAGTATGCGTGCAAATCCATTAAGTTGGAAAAAACGAAGAACATTTTTTGTCTAGCGTTATGCATGTTGCAGTTATTTACGTTTTGATTCCTTACATTGTCTCTTATACTACCTCCTGTTTATACTGTTTTGAGACAAAATAAACGTAACCCTGCAAAATTTCCGGTTGTTGCTTGTGCCCCCTTTAGGCTGGACGGATGCACTGATTAGGATTTTAAGGGTGTCACAAAACCATCGTGTCCTCTGCTGAGGCAAGCCGCCCAACAACTGTTGTAACTGAGCCACGATAACTTGGTTACTGCCACTGGGACAAAGTTGACGTCCGAGATGATCCCACATACGTTTCATTGGGGACAGATGTGGGGGCTTGCAGGCTATGGGAGTATTTAAACATCATACGTACAGTTCATAGAGAGACGAGTCATATTTGGACGAGCATTGCGCTGCTGAAAAATAGCACCACGATATTGTCAAAGGGAAGCAGGATGTCCGTGACATACTGTTGCGCCGTCACAGTTCCCTCAGTCACTACTAACCTTGATTCAGCGGTTTACCACACCATGACGCCACGAGTAACATCGCTGTGCCACTCCAAACTTCTCACCAGGTTTCTGCCATAGTCGCCGACGATGGACAGCCGGGGTAGTGCAGAACAGCGATTAATCGCTGAACACAATGTGACACCATTTACCCATGCTTATTACACCAACTGCAGACGTCTGTGTTGTGGTGTTAACGGCAATCTATGCATGGGACGCTAATTCTCTTGCTAGGCTGCTGCTAGTCTCCGACCAGTGGTGAGGGAGGACAGAATTTTGCACGCGTCCATTACGTCTCTCTGGTTCTAGGTGCAAATGTGAAGGCACAACGATGTGATTGGTGCACATACCGCTATCCTCCTTTGTGTGGTCAGATGTGATCGATCTGAACCATCACGAGGAGTATATCTGCCCTCACGAACATGGGGCCACAGTCACATCCGAATAGCGCAAAAATTTGGATATTGCACGACTCGGTTAGCCGGCCAAATCTAGATCCACATTGCAGCCCTTTTAAAACTGTGTCAGATGCTGGTAACACTCACACGAGTATGCGATATCTCCGTCTCCTTTACAGTGATCACTCAACGTCTGACGCTGTTCACGCCTCTTATATCCCATACGAGGTCTGGTAGTAACACTACATACATATACAACTGATGGGGTGTAATGGCAGTTCTATCGATGTCTGTACACATACGAAGTCACACTGACGTCCGACCACGTCTTCTGGGCGTTATACTTTTTTGCGAGTCCTCATATATGTTTATCACACTATACTCCAGACATTACCTTACAGTGTGTGGTGGCGAGGACCACTATTATTCCCGCTCCTTACAGTTTCATTTATAACTGATGTGCGTCGACAACGATTGAATCTTACGCTTCCAGAGTTTTAATTGTACACACATCATAAGAAGTTTTACATCACTTCGGTTCTAAGATTTCCGGAACCTGTACAGAAAATTAGAATAGACATCAACATAAACATCACTTCCGCCCTTCTTTTTATTGCTCATGAAAACCACACATTGTATGTTGTATCACCACACGGCGAGACCTTCAGAGGTGGTGGTCCGGATTGCTGTACACGGGTACCTCTGATACCCGGCAGCACGTCCTCTTTCATTGAAGCATGCCAGTATTCGTCGTGGCATACTATCCACAAGTTCATCAAGGCACTGTTGGCCCAGATTGTCCCACTCTCAACGGCGATTCGGCGTAGATCCCTCAGCGTGGTTGGTGGGTCACGTCGTCCATAAAGAACCCTTTTCAGTCTATACCAGGCATGTTCAAAAATGTTCAAATGTGTGTGAAATCTTATGGGACTTAACTGCTAAGGTCGTCAGTCCCTAAGCTTACACATTACTTAACCTAAATTATCCTAAGGACAAACACACACACCCATGCCCCAGGGAGGACTCGAACCTCCGCCGGGACCAGCCGCACAGCCAGGCATGTTCGATAGGGTTCAAGTCTGGAGAACATGCTGGCCACTCTAGTCGAGCGATGTCGTTATCCTGAAGGAAGTCATTCACAAGATATGCACGATGTGGGCATGAATTGTAGTCCATGAAGACGAATGCCTCGCCATTATGCTGCCGATATGGTTGCACTATCGGTAGGAGGATGGCATTCACGTATCGTACAGCCATTATCGTGCCTTCCATGACCATCAGCGGAGTACGTCGGCCCCACATAATGCCACCCCAAAACAGAAGGGAACCTCCAGCTTTCTGCACTCGCTGGGCAGTGTGTCTAAGGCGTTAAGCCTGACACCGGGTTGCCTCCAAACACGTCTACGACGATTATCTGCTTGAAGGCCTGTGCGACACTCATCGGTGAAGAGAACGTGATGACAATCCTGAGCGGTCCATTCGGCATGTTGTTGGGCCCATCTGTATCGAGCTGCATGGTGTCGTGGTTGCAAAGATGGACCTCGCCATGGACGTCGGGAATGAAGTTGCGCATCTTGCAGCCTATTGCGCAGTGTTTGAGTCGTAACACGACGTCCTGTGGCTGCATGAAAAGCATTATTCAACATGATGGCGTTGCTTTCAGGGTTCCGCCGAGCCATAAACCATAGGTAGCAGTCATCCACTGCAGTAGTAGCCGTCGGGCGGCCTGAGCGAGGCATGTCATCCTGTCTCTCTGCATCTCCTCCATATCCGAACAACATCGCTTTGGTTCACTCTGACACCCCCGGACACTTCCCTTATTGAGAGCCCTTCCTGGCACAAAGTAACAATGCAGACGCAGTATTGACCGTCTAGGCATGGTTGAACTACAGACAACACGAAGTGTGTACCTCCTTCCTGATGGAATGACTGAAACTGATCGGCTGTCGGGCCACCTACGTCTAATAGGCGCTGTTCATGCATGATTGTCAACATCTTTGGGTGGGTTTAGTGACATCCCTGAACAGTCAAACGGACCATGTCTGTGATACAATATTCACCGTCAACGTCTCTCTTCAGGAGTTCTGGGAACCGGATGATGAAAACATTTTTTGATGTGGGTACTTGTATAACGCCTCTAGTAGCTTTTGCCACTGATTTTGGATGACTATTTCCATAACGCTTTAGCGTTTACAAAACGAACGCATGACAAAATGAGTCGCTCTTCTTTGGATATTCTCTATCCCCTCTGTTAATGTTATCTAGTAAGGATCAGTGACTGAGGAGCAGTAGGAAGCATCGCTCGGATGAGTGTTTCAGCAACTATGTTGTTCGTCTTTTCGTTTGTTGGGGAATAGGACAGCCAGTCAGTCAACAAGATACCAAAAAAATGGAACTAAATGACAATGTTTTGAATGATAATTCACAATTTACAAGCTCAGTTTCTAAACGTGGAAGCAGGATTAATGGATTCAGTTGAAGAAGCAAGAGAATATACGCCGTATTAAAAATATCGTTCCACAAAACTTTAATCTACTAGAAGTAGCACCAATATTCTTCACTAAAATTAATAGAATTCTGTCATGTGGAGCTGATGGCATTTGAAACAGAATTCGTAAAAGTTGTTTCAACTTAATAATTAACCTTCTTAATAACATACGTTACACACAAGTGGCACGGAAATTATTTCACGCAGATTAAAATAATACAAATTTTAAGTTTCTTTATAAGAAAGGTGAGAGTAAAGAGTTAATTAACTATCGTACAATTTCCCTACTGATATTTTTTTCCAAAATATTCGAAAAAATAATATAAATAGTAGTCCCACATTTAAGCACAAACAATTTACTTAGCGTATCACAGTTTGGATTCCAGAAGGGTCGCTCAACTTAGAATGTTATTTTCACCCTTATCCACCAAATTTTGAAGCCTGAAATAATTGAATAACCGTAGTTGGTATTTTTTGTGAGCTTTCCAAGGCATTTTATGCTATAGATTAGGTTACACTATCAGAAAAAGTTTTTTGGAATTGATGGTTTCACACAAGACTGATCTGAAACATACTTAACAAACAGGACAAAAAAGAGTATGCTGAATAATTCAGACAATTAGAAATGAAGCACATTCTTCGTACGTGGCTATCGCGGTATAGAAACGTATTGCTGGAACAATAAATGTTTGTACACTGCGATCACAGCGTAGGAAGTATGTGCTTCATTTCCAACCACAAGGACCGCCCCACAGCACATGTGTACCTTACAGTCCAGAAAATTTTGGAAAGGTAGAAAATTTTAGTGACTGGGGAGGAATCACAAAAGCGGTCATTCAGTCCTGTTTCTTACTTATGTGGAAGACCTTCCACTTCAGTCAGCAATCGGAATTTGTGTTTTTTGCAGACTATACTGGTGTTGTATTAAATCACATTAAAGAGAAACCAACATAAGAGATTGTTAAGATGTTTTACAAACAATTGTTAAGTGGCTACCTGAAAATGGAGTATCCCTAAAATTTCAGAAAAGACGCTGTATTCAGTTCTGTTCAATGAGTAGGGTTATATCCAGTTAATATAACACACGGTCAGGAATAAGTAAACAGTGTGCTTTTTTATGAAAACTTGAACTGGAGTAACCATATTACTGAAGTTGTCAAATAATTAAGTTAATTTATTTTTGCTCTTTATAGAATTGCTAGTCCTGTCAACAAACAAATCAACCTTCTGATATATTTTACATATTTCCACTTATGAATGTATTACGGAATAATTTTTTGTGATAACTCATCACTTACGAAGGCAGTATTGACTGTACAAAAGCGAACAGTAAGAATAATGTGAAGGCTATTCGTTTATTTAGGTCCTATCGGTCGCGAGATGGAAACCGCAGTGAACATCAAAACTCTTTATTTGCAACTGTTAACTACTCCTTCCAGCCACTGCTGTACATAGTCGCCACTCCGACTTCGACATTTGTTTTAGTGCTGTACCATGTTTCGAACGCCCACGTCATAGAAGGCAACCTGTGCTTTCCGCCAATTCTTTACACGGGTAAGATGGTCTGCAACTCGTTATCTGTGCCAAAACGTTGTCTTCATAGCCAGTGGTTCATACGAGCAGACTTGAAAATAAGAGGGAGCCATGTCCGGGCTGTATGGTGGGAGATCAAACTCTTCCCATCCAAAACGCTGCAGGAGCGTCTTCATTCCCCTTGCAGTGTGCGACCGAGAATTGTCGCAAAGAAGGAAATGCATGGGAGTTACTTTATGTGGGCTGCATGAAACCAGGCGATATCTGTCAGAAGGTACGGGAAACATTTTCTAGGCATCTTTACGATCTCACTGAAAGGAACTGAAGAGTGACATGACGCTATCGACGGGCATATTAGAGACACTACCCAACACATCTGTGCATAGCTTCATCCGATTTTCACTGTGGTTACCATTTCACAACCGATCTGACCTTAATAAACGAATAGCCCTTGTATGTCGTGTTAACCTGTAGTCCTCATGTAGACACCTCTCCAAGGAGTTAGGCAATACAAGTGCACCATCACAATGCATATATACCGCAGCCTGTGGCTAAGCTTGCCTCCGGCATATCTTTTCTTCCAGGAGTGCCTGTCCTGCAAGATTCGAAGGAGAGGTAGTCTGATGTACCGGCGGAAGTAAAGCTGCGAGGACGGATCGCGAGTAGCACTTGAGTAATTCAGCCGGTAGAGCACTTGTCCGCAAAGGGCAAAGATCCTGATATCGTGTATCGGTCCGGTACACAGTTTTAATCCGTTAGAAAGTTTCATATCAGGCAACCTCCGCTACAGAGAGAAAAATTCGTTCTGAAAACTCGTCATAAATAATGCACTACAATTTGAGAAAAATAATGATATCACTTCCCAAAATATTAGAGGAAAAAATGACCTTTATCACCGATTATTAAGGCTATCAGTGGCTCAAAAGGAAATTCAGTATACAAAAATTTTTGAACGTTTGCCCAATACAGGTAGCAAAGAAAGTGTAACTTCTAACATAAAATCCTTTGTCCCGGACAACTCCAATCCATTGTGTTCCAAGCAAGAATTTCTATTAAAAATTCAGTAACCTGTAAAAGAAGAAAAAGCAGAAAAAGAAAATACTAGTTCTTTTACATGTAATGGCATGAGTAGGACTAAAATTTAATGTCTTCACTAACGTGAACACTAACCATGTATCATTTATACCTGTAAACTGACTCGGTCCACCTCATTTAAATAAACTAACTGTCAGATGAGCATCTCCGTAATACTATTGCGCTTACCAAAAGAACCAGTGATGGGTTGGGCTGCTCTTCTTTGGATCATCTCTGTCTCCGGTGTTAATGTTACGTAGTAATGGTACCAGAATAAGGATAGATAGTCTAGAATCGGTCGGATGAGTGTTTTGTAATCTACGTCGTATTTTCGTATGATTCAACCAATGAATCGGAGTCTAATGTCTGCATTTCTCAAAAGTAGTTTCATATCTTAGCACCACCGTAGTTCGCTGCCTGTCGGTTTATGGACACATGTTACATTTATTCATGATGGAGGTTTATTGACAGTCCTTGTCGAACGTTTGCGAGTCTCCTTACAATATTCTGGTATCGAGAATTTCCTACATGCATTAGCATTATCCAGTCAGCGCCACGAAGACCGCGACGTTATCCATCAGATAATTCGTAGTAATTTATTGCGAACAATGATCGCCTAAAAATTGCGTCAGAAATTATTTTTACGTTTAAATCTATATACAGACGCCCTAAACCACCATACCGCGCGTGGCGGAAGGTACCTTGCAGTGCTAATCATTCCCTTTCGTGATCGAGCCGCATTAGGAGCGAGGGACAAACAACGTGTACGAGGGGCGTTAAAAAAATAGTACAACACTTTTTTCTCGGCCATTTGTGGTTGAAAAAATGCAAAATTTGTTGTGGGATATCGAGGGATATTCTCGCTTCTGCCACTGTAGTTTGATGAAGTTCCGATAAGTGGCGGAGCTTTGCGTATCCATCAAAGTGACATCTGTCACGGTGGTGCGCTGCGAGCAGAGAGCTGACGTTTGAATTTCTTTCGGCGGAAAACCAGAGCATTGCAAATATTCATAGGCACTTGCAGAGTGTTTACGGGGACCTGATAGTGAACAAAAGCACGGTCAGTCGTTGGAGGGGAGGCGTCTGCCTTCATCGCAGCAAGGTCGTGCAAACCTGTCCGATCTCGAGCGTGCTGGCCGGCCGCACGCAGCTGTGCAATGTTGGAACGTGTGGACACTCTCATTCGAGTTGATGGAAGTATCATAATCAAACACCTCGCTGCTCAACTAGACGTCTCCGTAGGTAGTGCTGACACACTCGTCCACCAGCAGGGCTACTCAACGTTGTGTGTCTGCGCTGGGTTCCTCTCCGCCAAACTGAAGACCACAAAGAGCAACGAAGGACCATCTGCTTCACCCAATGAAGAATGCATGCCACGTGAAGCAGTGAGTGAATGATGGGCAGGTTACTGATGCAGTAAGACACAGGCTCCTACGTTGACCAGTGCAGTGGTACCGTGGTGGCATACAGGCCCTCTCAGTAATGTGCCGTAAGGCGGTCGAATTGAACGGAGATTATGTCGTAAAATAGGATTTTGTAACCAGAAGTCCGTAGAAATATTGGAACACGTGAGGCAATACTGACCTTACAACTTATCTTGGAGGAGAGATTAGGGAAGGGCAAACCTACGTTTCTAGCATTTGTGGACTTGGGGAGGGCTTTTGACAATGTTGACTGGAATACTCTCTTTCAAATTCTAAAGGTGGCAGGGGTAAAATACAGGGAGCGAGGGGCTATTTACAATTTGTACAGAAACCAGATGGCAGTTATAAGAGTCGAGGGGCATGAAAGGGAAGCAGTGGTTGGGAAGGGAGTGAGACAGGGTTGTAGCCTCTCCCCGATGTTATTGAATCTGTATATTGAGCAAGCAGTAAAGGAAACAACAGAAAAATTCGGAGTAGGTATTAAAATTCATGGAGAAGAAATAAAAACTTTGAGCTTCGTCGATGACATTGTAATTCTATCAGAGACAGCAAAGGACTTGGAAGAGCAGTTGAACGGAATGGACAGTGTCTTGAAAGGAGGATATAAGATGAACATCAACAAAAGCAAGACGAGGATAATGTAGTCGAATTACGTCGGGTAATGATGAGGGAATTAGATGAGGAAATGAGACACTTAAAGTAGTAAAGTAGTTTTGCTATTTAGGGAGCAAAATAACTGATGATGGTCGAAGTAGAGAGGATATAAAATGTAGACTGGCAATGACAAGGAAAGCGTTTCTGAAGAAGAGAAATTTGTTAACATCGAGTATAGATTTATCAGGAAGTCGTTTCTGAAAGTATTTGTATGGAGTGTAGCCATGTATGGAAGTGAAACATGGACGATAAATAGTTCGGACAAGAAGAAAATAGAAGCTTTTGAAATGTGTTGCTACAGAAGAATGCTGAAGATTAGATGGGCAGATCACATAACTAATGAGGAAGTATTGAATAGAATTGGGGAGAAGAGGAGTTTGTGGCACAACTTGACAAAAAGAAGGGACCGGTTAGTAGGACATGTTCTGAGGCATCAAGGGATCACGAATTTATCATTGGAGGGCACCGTGGAGGGTAAAAATCGTAGAGGGAGACCAAGAGATGAATACACTAAGCAGATTCAGAAAGATGTAGGTTGCAGTAAGTACTGGGAGATGAAGAGGCTTGCACAGCATAGGGTAGCATGGAGAGCTGCATCAAACCAGTCTCAGGACTGAAGACCACAACAACAACAACAACCAGAAGTGTCGAGAATAATATGGTGTTATTGGAATCCTGAATAAAACCACTCTGCTTCGAGGCAAAAAATGAATTCCATTATTTTTGAACGCTCCTCGTATAAGCTTCCGAACGAATCTGATTACACTAATCCTGTCTTCGCATTCCTTTCTAGAGTTGTACATTGCTGGCAGTATAATCGTTCTGGAGTCTTTAGTAACTGCCGGTTGTCTAAATTTTCTCAATAATGTTTCGAGAAAAGAACTTCCCTTAACTGGAATAATTGTAGGAAAATGTGGCTCATCCATGAAGGAGACCGCGTACAGAACAATGGTGCGACCAATTCTTGAGTACTGCTCGAGTGTCTGGGATCCCTAAAGGGTCGGATTAAAGGAAGACATCGGAGCAGTTCAGAGGCGGGATGCTAGATTTGTTAGCGGTGGTATCGATCAACACGCTAGAATTACGAAGATGCTTTGAGATAACTTGTACGAATCCCTGCAGCGTAGACTATGTTCTTTTTGAGGAACACTACTGGGAAAATTTTAAGCACCGGCATTTGAAGCTGAACTCTTACCTCCACGAATTTCCGCGGGCTGCTAGATTTGTTAGCGGTTGAGTCGATCAACACGCTAGAATTACGAAAATGCTTTGTGAAATTTTATGCGAATCCCTGCATCGAAGACGATGTTCTTTTTGCGGAACACTACTGAGAAAATCTTAAGCACCGGTATTTGAAGTTGAACTCTCACCTCCAAGAATTTCCGCTCACGGAGTATTTCCGTAATATTCGCCTGCTGGTCGTACCTATCGGTAACAAATATAACAGCGCGCCTCTGAATTGCATCAACGTGGACTCACAAATCAAGTGCCACAATGCTATTTCAATTTATAAATCGTCTGTAATATTCTTTTGTAAAACACATACGAGCTACAATACGAGCTACTGGACGTAGGCAGCTATTGCGTATCTTACTAGCAAAATTGTGGAACGTCAAATTACGTTTTGCAATGATATTTCCACGTCTAAACCGTTTTATAACTGCACCCCTTCATTTACCCCCCGATACATACTCCGAAATCAACGGTAGGCTGCGTGACTGAAGGTGCATCGTCCCACTACTGGTCATTTCCTTTCCATTTTCCAATAGCAAATGCAGCAAGATAAAAACGAACGTCTATGTGTCTTCGTAATAACCTTAATTTCTCTTATTTTCGAGGTCCTTCCGCAAAAAATACGTTGGTGGCACTAGAGTCGTTCTCCAATCAGTTTCAAATGCCGATTCTTTAAATTTTCTCAGTAGTGTTCAACAAAAAGAATATCGTCTTCGCTGCAGGGATTTGCATCAGATTTCACGAAGCATCTTCGTAATTCTAGGGTGTTGATCGACTCTACTGCTAAAAAATCTATCAGCGCATCTCTGAACTTCACCGATGTCTTCCTTTAGACCGACCTTATAGGGATCCCAGACACTCGAGCAGTACTCAAGAATGGGTCGCACTAGTGTTCTGTACGCGGTCTCCTTCGTGGATGAGCTACATTTTCCTATAATTCTTCCAATTAACGGAAGTCAACCATTCGCCTCCTCTATAGCTGACCTTCAGCGCTCGTTTTCATGTTCCTCCTAATACCTGTAGTTGATCGATGCGATTGCGTCACGCAGCACACCACTAATACTGTATTTCAACACTGCAGGATTGTTTTTCCTACTTATCAGCATTAATTTATTTTTTCCGCATTTAGAGCAATCTGACATTCACCACAGCAAGTCGTCCAATATTCTCCTACAGTTACTCAACGATGACACTTTCCAGACTGTTGCGGATTGATGTTCACTCCATCCATCAGATGGTTTGTGTAAATGGGGAGCAAGAGCTTGTCATACCAATCTTTTCTGGGGTATTTCTGACGATATCCCTGTCTGTGATGTTCGGAAGTTTCATGCCGATATGAGCCTCGATTTGGTTGACGTGGGGGGAGGCGAATAAACAGTGAGGTCATCGGTCCCATCGGATTAGGGAAGGGTGGGTACGGAAGTCAGCAGTGCCCTTTCAAAGGAATCATCCAACATTTTCCTGAAGCGATTTGGGGAAATCACGGAAAGCATAAATCAGGATGGCCGGACACGGTTTTGAACCGTTGTCTTCCTGAATGCGAGTCCATTGCGCTAACCTTGCGCCACCTCGCTCGGTGAGCCGAGATTTGGAGCCAGCTTTATTTAGTGCTTTCAGATATCGTTTACGCGTCTTTGACGGAAGGCCTCCTGCTTCTCTGAAAACACGCGTAAGTGCGCAGTGGCCTTCCTTTCCAGTCTACTTGCTTTGTCCATGTGTGGCTCAATTATTCGCCTAACGCTGAAGCTACAAATGACCGGCATACACATTATTCGCACTTATCTGGTCTTTAAAAGAAGACCGGCTCAGACCCAACAATCGTGACTTCTGTAGCTGGTTCATATGTACTCTGAACAATAGACAACACTTCGTGTTGCTGCTGAAGCGTAATGCGGCAGGTGACTGTTCAGTACCCCCATTCGCCTTCCGCCCAAAGATAAGCGATCCCACCTGTGTCCCCAATTCTCCTCAGGTGAGCACGAACCGTACGGTCACGCATATCGGAAGACGTAAAAACGTAAGGTTTTCCTGAGGATTTCAGAGTCACCAGAGTTGCCACAGTCTTCACTGTAGGTGCCTCAATGTCACTGTAGGCTAGATCAGCAGCCTGAATGTCAACTGTACTTACCGAGTGAGGATGCAAGATAGACTGGCAATTGCCTGGCATCACAATACAGTGTAGGCTATCACGACCGGTATTTACTCCATCCAGAATGTGGTCGATATATAGAGCCATTCGCCGACGTTTCGTACGTTTTGCATGAGACATCTGTGGACATAAAATCGGCAACTGCCGATCTAAGATGTTTCCCGTTCATGGCGGCGAAACGTCGGTGAATAGTCCTTATTATCGACCATAGAAGTTGCCGATTTATCTCCGAGGGTGCTTGTCTCAGATGTGGACGTAACATGCATAAATAGTTCTATATATCGACAACAACCTTTCAAACTAGAACTTCTAAATAACCACCGGCCGTAATAGCCTAAATCGTATTATGTTCCCAGACAGCAGCCAAATTTCCTTGCATCTGTACACAACAAACACAGATATCATCCATCTGTCACATTTTAACTCCATAATAATACGATATAAGACGCTAACAAAAGAAATAGGCGAGTGTAGGGAGACTGGCACAGCAAGAGATAGAACTACACGATTGCGCTGCTGCCAGCGTCGCGAAGCTACACTGATGACACTACGAACAACAAAGAGAAAAAAATACGAAATAAAGACGAACCCCAACTTCTTTTAGATGGTGATAATACTAAACTCATTCACATAAAGACGCGAACTACGGAATAAACATAGAGACAGACATAAATTGCAATTACAATACATTCGATCTGTTGAAAGCAATGCACTATTTTTAAGTCTCCCCACATCTTAAAGAAATCAGAGGTATACACAATGTGCAAGTTTATGTACATTCGGTGCAGTTCGGCGCAATTCACGTTTGTCCTTAAGGAATTTGATTATCTGATTTTACTGTAGGCAGACGTTGAAGTGGTTTTCCATGTATGAAGTTAGTGCAGTGGATTTCTGATCATTTACCTCGTCGTATTGTACTTGCTTTCGAAGAAAATATCAAGTATAAGAAAATCACAATAAAAAAGAAGATTTGCTCCGGTTAAATAAAAGCCATCTTCATCCCTCTTCTATTTCTCCCTCACGTTCTGACATCATCTCAATGAAGTTACTCGCTGATGTATGCCTCGCTTTGTGTAAACAAGGCTTCCCTCGTTGTTTATTCTTCACTGTCTGCTTGAATTACCCAGTCACGTTGTTTACACGCAGAACAACAGGCTGTCACTTCTGCCTCCAGTGTTTACTTGATTTGTGAATTGTCTCTCTCTAAAAACAATTTTAATATTTGTTGCTCGCTCCACCCGAAGTCCTCTTCGTGTAATATTTGCTGTCTACATTTAGGTGTGAAGATTGCGTTACGGTGTGTTGCATTTTGAAATGTTTTCTGCATTATACTCTTTCGCCTCTCTCTCTTTGTCTTTCTGTCTCCCATACTCATCCACTCCACTCCTCCACCTCCTCCCTCATTCACTCTCGTTCTCCCATAGCGTTAAATGTGCACTGGATAGTGTCTAAACTCTACAGTCATTGGATTCGTCTTGTGCACGCTTTTGACATCTTCGGTAAAGCCATTTTCGACTTTGTTATGATGATTTGAGAATGGGTCTCGGCCAGAAACTAGTCATCGAATGAATAAAAAAGTAAAAATTTGCAACTTGGACTGGTTCTTCGTTCCACTGTTTAACAGAAGTTGTTGACCCAAGCTACTCCAGCATGCTGGATGTATGTATTTTATTTTGTTTTTATTTTCTGTTTTGTTTTTTGGGCGACAGTGTGGAATTGTAACGAATGCTATACAGAAGTCAAGGAACATTGCTTCAACGATGGTGCTGCTGTTTTCTGCTGTCCAGATTTCGTGGACGAACAATACTTTTTCAATTTCAAGAGATCTTTCTTTGCGAACTCCTATAGAACAGCGTTTTATTCTCCAAAAACCTCATAATACGCTAGCATGAAAGGTATCTGAGAATTCTACAACAGAGTGACGTCAGCGATATAGACTTATAACTATATGCATTTCTCCGACGGGTCTTCCTGAATACAGCAATGAACCAAACCTTCTCCCAATCATTTAGACCCCTTCGTTGCTCTAGAAATTCACATTGAACTGCTGCTTCAAGGGCAGCACGTTCTATTTCTCTCTCTCTCTCTCTCTCTTTCTCTCTCTCTCTCATGTGCCATCTGTGTTCTGTCTTGCTTAATGGCTGGCCGGCCGGAGTGGCCGAGCGGTTCTAGGCGCTTCAGTCTGGAAACGCGCGACAGCTACGGTTGCAGGTTCGAATCCTGCCTCGGGCATGGATGTGTGTGATGTCCTTAGGTTAGTTAGGTTTAACTAGTTCTAAGTTCTAGGGGACTAATGACCTCAGAAGTTAAGTCCCATAGTGCTCAGAGCCATTTGAATTTTTGTCTTGCTTAATGCGGTGCGGAACTAGTCACGAATTCCCTTCCTGTGCCAATCTCTCCATCTCAGAGTGTCACCTGCATTCATTATTTCTTGAATATATTGCAAACTTCTATCCGTGTTCCTCTTCTTTCCAATTCTGGGGAGAACCTCCTCATTTATTATCTTATCACCTAATTCCCAACATCCTGTAGCACCGCATTTCAGTAATGTCCTCCGTGCTTCACCTTTCAAATTTTATTTTCCTCCCTATGTAGCAACAATCCTTCGTATATTTCTTGTGCCCAATTTTAAGAACAGCGCTAATGCTGTCCCTGCTGGATACTTTCGCCATTTTTTAAGTTATTCTCAATCGATAGTCTGCTCATGAATCCGTTTTTCTGTTCATCAGGTGCACGCCTTCAAAGAACCATTTAAGAGTGACATTAATAGACAGGAACAGAAAATAGTCTTATCGAATTTCCTCTCTTTTCTGTAAAGTCCACGGTGTCTCAGGTAGTACGTAGCTTCGTTGTAGTGAATTTTGTCTTAACAGCGGGAAAGCAACGTGATCTGGGGACACAGTATATGGGAGCGAGGCAAACGAAAAGACCTTTCGCGTCTCGCGTTCGTCTTTTGATCGCTCGTGTTGCTTTACGCTTCATTAACCCGCCGCCTTGCAGGCGACGAAAAGGCGTGTGGCATTGTGCTCTGGGGAATAGTGCCGGGACAGAAAAGGAACGGTGAAGAAGGGAGCCGAAGTCAGATTGTGGGAAGAACAAAGTGAACCACGATTTGCAATTCCGCAGAGACGCTGCAGAACATCTGCTGCCGAGCTGCCGAGTAACAGACACATCTTCTTTTCACTATCTGGGCACAATATTGAAAATAACCTGTGTGACACACGAAAAGGAGCGTTTCCTAAGCGATTAGAGGGAAAAATCATGTCCTCAAGTATCAGTTAGCACGACAATTCCAGCTGTTATTAAGATGTTATCGAGTGTTACGGAGTGATGAAGCAATTATTAAGACTCTGTTTTATCACCAGTAACTGGTTGCTAGGCAGGGAGTGTAAAACGCGCGCTTGTGGCAACAGCGAAGCATTAAAAGCCTAAATCAGATGTGGCCTGTGGAGTCTAGCATAACACTAAATTATTAAGTTCCAGCCTTAAAATGAAATAACCTGTTCGTCTTATAGGATGTAACATATTATAGGTTTTACCAACCACCTCCGCCCCCCTCTCTCCCGCCATTCTACCCCTAACATCTGACTTCATATTGCTAACGCAGCGCTATGACGCAAAGATATCCTTCTAGTGTTATTCCTGATGCTAGTGTGCAACAGTACACCGTACCACTCCTCTGTCTGCCTTCAAATGGTTCAAATGGCTCTGAGCACTATGGGACTCAACTTCTGAGGTCATTAGTCCCCTAGAACTTAGAACTAGTTAAACCTAACTAACCTAAGGACATCACACACATCCATGCCCGAGGCAGTATTCGAACCTGCGACCGTAGCGGTCTCGCAGTTCCAGACTGTAGCGCCTAGAACCGCACGTGTCTGCCTTCCTTTTCGTTTTGACACATAATATACTGTTCATTATCCGCTGCTAATCATTGGTTGTCCTAGGAAATGTCTTCATTCAATAGCTTCTCTTGCCTTCTTTTCAGTGATGCTGTCGTGTCTTCAAATGTTCTGGTCTAGTGATCTGGTTTTCTGTGTTCTTCTCTCTTGATTGGCAACTGTCTACTAAGCAGATCTTCAATACCCTTCTGTTGCACCAAATCACTCGGGTTTCTAGCTATCTTCTTTCTTATTTTCGTAATGTCCAAGTTCTACTTACATATAGGGTCACGAGCCACACATTTGCTTTCATGGCTTGGTTACTTATTTCAAAACTGGTGTTCTTGCTGATTTCCTCCCTGTTCAGACTAACTTCCTCTTGTATCTCGGAATTTCGCGTAAAATTTTCCGAAGTCGAAGTTCAGATTTCCTAACTGGGAGGAAATCAGTAATAAGTACAGAGACGAATAATAAATATAAGGAACTCCGAAGTAACAATGGAGAAGTAATAAGAGTGAGAGACCACGAGGGGTTAAGAAACTTTTTTAACTGTCTGATAAACAATGAAGAAAGTGAAATAATAACAGCTACATGTTACAGTGCAGAGATTGCAGTCTGCTTATCTTTTGATGTTCATACTACTGAAGAATAAAACTCCGTTGCTGGTGTAGACAGCACATTTAGTGTAGCATGTGATTTAACTATGAAAGAAATAACGGCAAAATAAAACGAAATAGAGGTAGAAAAGGACAGTCGAAATAATGGAAAATCAGAAGAACACTGGCAATAACGCAGACACCTCTTTTCACGGAAATGCTGGATTAAATTTTCACATGGAACTGATGAAAAAGTTCTCGAAACTGTTCCAGAGCACAAATTTTTTTGGATGTAAACGGCAAAGAAGCAACTGCTAACATTTTAAACATTGTAATGTGGACACATAAAATTTGAAATGATGAGATACTTGAAAGAATGGAGAAGGGAACTCGCATATGAAAAAACTTGTGAAGCGGTCAGGGTAGCCTTTTTGCAGAAATATTTCAAAGCTACATTTCCCATTAGACTTCATCACAACGGCGTGAAACTGAGAATGAAAAGTGAAATCTGGCAAGGAGATTCCTAATCAAAGTTACTCTCGGCCAACCTAGAGGAGTTTTTCAGATCTTTGAACTGGTAAATGAATAAGTAATCCTTGTCAACAGGATATATATGAACGACTTCAGTGGTGATAAACGACTCGACGGACGAGATTGAGAAAGTTTGAAAGTGGACTTAAGAATCATTGACAGTAAGGCGGCACTAAATATATTATGCCGTATATTCGCATTGGTGCGACATTCCACCTGGATGCCTACAGTTAGGTATGATGAGTCGTCTTGGAGCATCGCGCTTCACTAATTCACAGGAAGTTCATTGAACCCTTATAAAGCAAATAAATGTCTGCGTAAAGTAAAACTTCCCTTAGTTTGTACGACGGAACTCACAGACATAGCGTATCAGTGTTCAAGGATACTTACGATCACTGAAGGTAAGATAAAATGTAGTGTACCATTTATTGCCGGAGCGGATGGTTTTAGATGCCCTAGGAGACAACCACAGCTGTTTTAATTGTTGTTCCTCTGTCTCCTAAAATTCTTTATCCTCATGGGTTGCTATCGGATCGTCTGATGGCAGTATCAAAAATGGTTCAAATGGCTCTGAGCACTATGGGACTTAACTTCTGAGGTCATCAGTCCCCTAGAACTCAGAACTACTTAAACCTAACTAACCTAAGGACATCACACACATCCATGTCCGAGGCAGGATTCGAACCTGTGACCGTAGCGGTCGCGCGGTTCCAGACTGCAGCGCCTAGAACCGCTCGGCCACTCCGGCCGGCGATGGCAGTATCCATTAGTTGTTTACGTAAAAGCTTATAAGCTGCGCAACATAACAGTGAGTCAATATAGAAAATAAGCGAAATAGGAAGCTTGCCTCTGTAAGTAGTGGAAGAAGACCCTTTCCTGAGATTCGCAAATGATATAAATTGATAACCACAAAACCAACAAGGGAAAAGAACTTCTGTAAGGCCAATTCCTGAGATTCACAAATAATATAAATTGATAGCTACAAAGCCAACAACGGAAAAGAAATTCTGTAAGTCCAAAAATAAGTAAAAACCTTTGTACGTTGTAAGCAGCATTTATGCAGGGTAAGATATTAACATACGGATTTACTGAACTATTTAAGACATTTTAATTCTGTTTTCACTACAAGGAAATCATCACTCAACGACGTAGATATTAACCTCGAAAATGCCGAAGTAACTCTATTTTTTTTTCAAATGGAAATACAATGTCCAGAATGAATCTTCACTCTGTACGGAGTAGTTTGTAATTTTCTGGCATAAAAACTTTGTGCCAAACCGGGAGTCGAAACCGGAACCTTGACGTTATCGGGCAATGCTCTGACTGAGCTACTCCATAGGAGAGATAGATAAGTGAGGATTTTATTACTGTCATCAGCGTTTTGACTGGTTTGATTAGAATCTCATAGTCCTCAGTTATTCGTTGGATATATTTGCAATCTCAGTCTTCCACTACAGCGTATGTTCCATCATCATGTTCCTTCTTTTTGTCTATATTTTCCACATGTTCCACTCTTCGCCGATTCTGCTCATTCATTATGTCATCTGTCTGCCTAATTTCCAACATCCACTTGTAGCACCACGTCTCAAATGCTTCGATACTCTTCTTTTCCAGTTTGACTTCAGTCCATGATTCTTTACCACACAGTGCTGTGCTTCAAGTATACATTCTTACAAATTTCTTCCTCAGTTTAGAGTTAGGAACAATGGAACAGACAGAATACTCGTACAAAACTGCATGCCATCCTGCTTCCTTACATACCGGCATCGTGCACTGTAACATTTCGTATCCCCCTTATCCTGTGCCATTTATTGCCCTATTTAGCAACCAAATCACTAAATTTAAGGTAAGATAGCAACCAGTTTGATGTGAGAAAGAGAGAACTCCTAATGTATAGGTCCTGTAATTTCTCCAAAACTGTTTATTGGATGCTAGAGAACAAACGCCGTTGGAATCCTCTCATTCAGAACTAGGATAGTAGAGGCACTAATTATTGTTGATTTATGTGGAAAAATGTGGGAGGTGTGTTTATAATTTATATTGTTGTGGCGAAATACTATAATGCCATTTGGAGAGGATGTCTTTGCAACTCATGTAGGGGAAACAGTATCTCATCCCGTTCCAGAAATATTTTCTTGGAAGCAATGAATAAACTAGACTTAACTTAAACGTACACCCTTCAAGAGAGTGAGCTAAGGGAAAGTACATTGTTTTTTTTTTCAGTGATGGACAAGGGAGAAATTCAGATCCCAAGCTACGGCGAAAGAGAAGAATATACGAATCAAACTCAAGAAGTCTCTTTAAATGCACAACTCTGCGAAACAGATTTCGTAATAATATTCTGTCCACGCCAAACTTCCAACTTACACAATCGTGTTTACTTTTGGTAACACGGCATTGTAGAAACACGTAGACTCTCGCCATATGGTATGACTCATCACTAAAGCTAGAAGATCGGTCCGCTATTGTACTAGAAAAGCAAACATGAATGCTCCCAGGAATTTATGTTTAAAACAGCATATAGTGTGAGACAACTGCTACAGTTACTCAAACCGAGCGTGATTTCGATCGCGATTTGTTCAAGTTTTGTTAAAAGAGCGTCCCTGTTGCACAACGTGTCTATTAAGCAGGGAATTAAAATGCATAGAAGCGTATGCTACTAAATCTCTCGTATGACAAGATTGATTACCGGCTATCGGAATAATTTCGCTGAGATCAAAGATTAGCACTAATGGACGCTGTAATCGTTCGAACAGTACCAAGTAAAATGTTCCCCTACTAAACTT
Source organism: Schistocerca nitens (assembly GCF_023898315.1). NCBI lineage: Eukaryota > Metazoa > Arthropoda > Insecta > Orthoptera > Acrididae > Schistocerca > Schistocerca nitens. Next base: position 191,595,988 of record NC_064620.1, on the reverse strand, counting down.
GAGAAAGGTTGTTAAACGTGCACTCGCTGATACTTATGCTAATAACTTCTCGTAGTACTCTGTACAGAAGACAAGACAATGCAATACTGACACTGTTGCGATTGGCACCAATTGAACTTCAACACAGGTATTAGAAATGAACCGCATTTGCTGTTAATCGTCTCAATATACAGGGTGATTCAAAAAGAATACCACAACTTTAAAAATGTGTATTTAATGAAAGAAACATAATTTAACCTTCTGTTATACATCATTACAAAGAGTATTCAAAAAGGTTTTTTTTTCACTCGAAAACAAGTTCAGAGATGTTCAATATGGTCCCCTCCAGACACTCGAGAAATATCAACCCGATACTCCAACTCGTTCCACACTCTCTGCAGCATATCAGGCGTAACAGTTTGGATAGCTGCTGTTATTTCTCGTTTCAAATCATCAATGGTGGCTGGGAGAGGTGGCCGAAACACCATATCCTTAACATACCCCCATAAGAAAAAATCACAGGGGGTAAGATCAGGGCTTCTTGGAGGCCAGTGATGAAGTGCTCTGTCACGGGCTGCCTGGCGGCCGATCCATCGCCTAGGGTAGTTGACGTTCAGGTAGTTACGGACAGTTGATTGTGGAATTTACAGCTCTCTGCTAGCTCTGCGAGTCGATTTTCCTGGGCTGCGAACAAATGCTTGCTGGATGCGTGCTACATTTTCATCACTCGTTCTCGGCCGTCCAGAACTTTTCCCTTTGCACAAACACCCATTCTCTGTAAACTGTTTATACCAACGTTTAATACATCACCTATCAGGAGGTTTAACACCATACTTCGTTCGAAATGCACGCTGAACAACTGTCGTCGATTCACTTCTGCCGTACTCAATAACACAAAAAGCTTTCTGTTGAGCGGTCGCCATCTTAGCATCAACTGACGCTGACGCCTAGTCAACAGCGCCTCAAGCGAACAAATGTACAACTAAATGAAACTTTATAGCTCCCTTAATTCGCCGACACATAGTGCTTAGCTCTGCCTTTTGTCGTTGCAGGGTTTTAAATTCCTAAAGTTGTGGTATTCTTTTTGAATCACCCTGTATAATGCACTTACTTTTACAAGACGTTAGTGAAAACCAAATGCATGGTCACACAAATACAATTAGTATACATTTCTTAATTATGTATTGATATATTTATATTTTTATGACGTACAAAAGAACTGAAAAAGTTAAAGTCTGAAGGAAAATGGAATAAAAGGGCTAAATCTGTTATACACGGTCATAATCATCTATACTGTTAGTTGGTTGGTTGGTTGGTTTGGAGAAGGAGACCAGACAGCGTGGTCATTGGTCTCATCGGATTAGGGAAGGATGGGGAAGGAAGTCGGCCGTGCCCTTTCAGAGGAACCATCCCGGCATTTGCCTGGAGTGATTTAGGGAAATCACGGAAAACCTAAATCAGGATGGCCGGACACGGGATTGAACCATCGTCCTCCCGAATGCGAGTCCAGTGTCTAACCACTGCACCACCTCGCTCGGTATATACTGTTAGTATACACAGCTGCTAACACAAGAAAACCAGTGGAAACTGCTATGATACGATATTGTCAGAATAATGCGTTAAACTCCTGAAGTTCTGCACTCTATGCTCTAAATGCATCGTGCTTTAAATGAAAACTACGTTTGTAAGTGAAAGTTGATGCTCTTTGCTTTTCATTTGATAAGAATAGTCGTTTGTGTGATGTTAAATCAGACTGAGCTAAAGATAAAATGAACTGCAGCTACACTGTTGAAACATAGTTGAAACATAGTTGAAACAACCACTACGTCTAAAGGATGCAGCAACAGGATAATAACTGAGCACAAACTGAGCGCTCGATAGAAGTAATTAATTTCAACGGAATTCAGCATTCAGATGTTAGTAAAGGATTCTAAGTTTCTGGTTTAAGCAATACAGGTAACGATACCGAGAACGGTGCTGTTGATATATTGGGGACTGATGACCTCAGATGTTAAGTCCCATAGTGCTCAGAGCCATTTGAACCATTTTGTTGTTGATATATCACATCTGCTGTTGGGGTACCTGCTGCTGTCACCTTTCGTCCAGCGAGTGATTATCGACTATAAGATAACCGATTGGGGGTGGACTTTCAAATTCTGCATATGAATGAGAGCGGAGCACAATCAGAATAGTGGAATATGTGCACTGACGACGCAAAACATTATGACCGCTGCTCACCGCAAAATTTAGTGCTCCCTGGTTGCGTTTTCAGCACGTGATTCGGCAAGAACACTGTACAGGGTGAGTCACGAGGAGAGGTACATACTTTGACGGGTGATACTATTGGTGATTCTGAAGAAGGAGAAGAACTTCAGATGAGCATATGTCCTTTTCTTGACCGTATCTGACATAGAGTTATCTGAAAATGACGATCGTCAGTCTCGTTTCCTTCTTCACCTGCACTCACCCGCCACTACAACCAAAGTGGCATTAGGGTACTTAGTGCTGTCTTTACTGATCATATGAGTGTGGCGTGGTGTGCTACTATTAATGACCAACGTATCGGTCCGGTTTAACTGACCGTCTTAATGGAGTATGGTATCTTGATTTCCTTCAAAATGTGTTACCGCAATACTTGGAGCATATTCCTTTGGCAACACGACGTCGTACGTACTTCAAGCACGACGGAGCTTCTGCACATTCCGTACCACAGAGAAGCGCATCCTGGGTGTTGGATCGATCGCCATGGAGTCATTTCTTGGCCACCGAGGTCACCCTATCTTACTTCATTAAATTACTGTTTGTGAGGTTGGCTTAAGAGTGAGGTCTACTAGCGTTCTCGTATTTTATATGCTTGTGCTCAAATACAGGACCGTCCGAATGAGATCAGATCAGCAATACAGCAGCTGTGTAAAAGAACTGAAAAATGCAGTACAGTTGAATTCTTGAACATTTTTTGTGAGGAAATGTTCACAGTCAAATAAAATATGAGATCACATAGATTCATTTTTATCACATACATTTGTCCTGTTGCCCAATGTTTTAATTACTATCCTAGGAAACTGTGAAGAACAGGATATATGTTCATACGAAGTTTTTTGTTCAGAATCACAAATACTGTCACCTCTCAAAGCATGTACCTGTCCTCGTGATTCAACCTGCAAGACGAATAGGAAGTCGTTCTAGCGACGATATGGGCCGCTAATGGAGAAATCACCTGGCGTAAGCAGATTTAGCAAAGGGAAGGCTCTTATGGCCCGGCACCTGGGGACGTGACTTTTGAAAGCGGCGAAGCTGGTTGGCTGTTCGCATCCTACTGTCGAAGAACAGTGATACTACATTTAGGCGGCGGTGTGGAGGTCAGAGGTTTCTCTTCTCTGTAAGGCAGAATAGGTTGAAACCGGTGGTAGATCTGACGACGGAGTACAATGCTAGTGGAGGCACAAGTGTTTCGGAACACACCTTTCAGCGCACATTGTTGAACATGGAGAACCACTACGTGTTTTCGTGTTGATCCAACAACATAGCACGATTGAAGTTGGCACCGGATAATCGAAACTGGACTGTGGATCAATGGAAACGTGTCGGATGAAAGATGTTTCTTGTTTCACTTACAAGTGGAGGCCACAACGTTTGAAACGCGGATTCACTGCAAACTTCGTACACTCGTAGTACTCCATGAGGACAACAAAATATGTAAGCAATAGCGCGTACTTCGCAAGCGTTACTGAGAAAATCGCAAGATAATTTCGGTCGTCAAATATATATCTGTGTGCGGCCATTTTTACATGATGTGGTGTCGCCACGGTAGCTCAGCGTGTTCGAGGGGGGAGGGGGGGGGGGCGTTAGCTACCCTTTTTAATAAAAAAATCCGAGCGAACGGATCAACGAACAAACTGAACGCGTGTCATCGGACGTCCGCCCTGAACAAATTCAACGAACAATGTAGAACAAAATGAAATTAAAAAAAAAGTGGTTGGCGTTCAAGCCCCGTAATCACTGGTGACTGGATAGAGTTCCGTTCGTCTGTTTTTTTTTTTCAACACAGTCATTTTCTTTAATATTTATATTACAATTGATATAATGGGAAAAATACGTGTAATCGGATGAACTTTTATTAAATTTACAATGTTATTTGGCAGTCTACTAATTTTTATTATCACAAATAATATGATATTCATAACTATCGGCTAGTAAACGACCAAACGCATAAATTGAAACTGAAAATGTATGCTCCGCAATTTGAGAAATCCCGTATACCTGGGCCGCGCTGGATTAGCCGAGCGGTCTGAGGCGTTGCAATCATGGACTGTGCGGCTGATCCCGGCGGAGGTTCGAGTCCTCCCTTGGGCATGGGTGTCTGTGTTTGTCCTTAGGATAATTTAGGTTAAGTAGTGTGTAAGCTAATGGACTGATGACCTTAGCAGTTAAGTCCCTTAAGATTTCACACATTCACACCCTTATACCTGGAAGGAGCCCGAAACGACTTGTTACCTCCAAGTTTTGACCGGCACAGACGGCTTTCGAAAGATGTACAATTAATCGTCGCTTTGACATTACGAGTACAAGTTGCAGGATGGTATTTTTCGTAAAAACATGGAAAACATAAAGTTAAACGGCACTAGCTGCATTGAATAAATGCTACGTTCCGCATACGCAAGGTCTTTTGAGGTTTTCCGTGGATAAACAAAACTCTTTAACATTTTCAAAAACCTCTCTTTCAGACGATAATTTGGAAGCAAACCATGCATAACCCAGTATTTCCTTAAAAATTGGCGCTGATAATTGGTCATGGAGTATCGAGTGTATTTTAATCGCGTCATCAGAGAAGCAATTTGTTGTTCTCTTTCGATTAAATACGAACAATTTTGAAGACACGGACAAGCATACATTTTCTGTATCACTTTATGCGTTTGGTCGTTTACTAGTCGATAGTTATGAATATTATATTATTTGTGATAGTAAAAATTAGCAGACTGCCTCATAACATTGTAAATTTAATAAAAGTTCATCCGATTACACGTATTTTTCCTATTATATCAATTGTAATGTAAATAGTAAAGTAAATGACTGTGTTGAAAATTAAAAAAAAACAGACGAACGGAACTCGATCCAGTGAATACGGAACTTGAACGCTAACCAGTTTTTTTTTTGTTTTTTTTTTTTTTTTGTTCGATGTTGCTCGTTGTGGTTGGTCGCTGCGGACGTCATATGACATCCGTTAAAGTTCGTTTTGTTGATACTTCCACTCAGTTTTTTATTACAGTGACCAACGAAGCTCTCTGACCGAACACGCTGAGCTACCGCGCCGGCACCATTCGGCTACCGCCACTTCATGGTAAAAATGGCCACTCGCAGGTATATATTTGACGACCGAAATTATCTTGCGATTTTCTCAATAACGCTTGAGAAGTACGCGCTACTGCTTACACATTTTGTTGTCCTCATGAAGTACTACAAGTGTACGAAGTTTGGAGTAAATCTGCTTTCCAAACGTCGTGGCTTCCCCTTGTAAGTCGATGGTTGTGTTGGCATTCGCGGTCATCCAGGCGAACACCTGCTCGAAACAAGCACCACGCCATGGATGCAGAACTGTAGCAGCAGTATTGCGCAGTGGCGGGATTCGTCTAACCTTTCAAGGGACCTGCGGTAGTAATCGAAGACACCATGACGGCCTTGGAGTACGTGAACATTATTGCCGTCCACCTGCATCGCTTATTCCCCGTCGATGGAAGTGGCGTCTTCCAGGAAGATAGCAGGCAGCGCCACAAGAAAGGACTCGTGATACAATGGTTTGAGGAGCATGATAATGAATTCATGATGATATCTCGGGCACAAAATTCGACTGGTCTGAAGCTGACGGAACACATCTGGATTTCTATCTGATCTCAGTTCCGTGCTCAAAAACAACCTGGCAGTAATTTACGTGATCAGCGCTTAGAAATCTGGAGCTGCATACCTCCGGAAGAGTACCAAGGACTTGCCAAATCCTCACCATGCAGAATCGCCACTGTATTATGTTACAAAGATGGATCAACTTGCTATTATGCACACGATCGTTACTTTTTATAGCTCATCATTGTGTATCTCTACAGATAAATGTTGTGTGACATATTGTAACAGGTTTGTTTTCAGTTTTGCCCAATAGTTTCTCTGAAGATCAATGGACTTTTCTTTTTAAATGCCCTGAAAGCTCACAAAGAGTCGTAAACCTTACAGTAATTGATAATTTCTGCTGAATGGAGATCCTGACCAAAGAGAGAATGCTGCAGACTGTCAGCAGTATTGTTCATTATGTACACTTATGATACGGTGCCAGCTGAAATGCTTGCTGAGTTTCAGAAGACCGTAAGTACCCTCTAGTTGGTGGATGGGCAGGGAATCATAATAGCTGAGAAGACGGCCTGCTGAACGTGACTGACATGTTAAAATAATCTCAGAAATATTACAACAACCCCACATCAACAGTTATGAGAATGGAATTTCGAATGAAAGATAACTGTTTCGATCAATGATCGCCGGCCGGAGTGGCCGTGCAGTTCTAGCCGCGACAGTCTGGAACCGAGCGACCGCTACGGTCGCAGGTTCGAATCCTGCCTCGGGCATGGATGTGTGTGATGTCCTTATGTTAGGTTTCATTAGTTCTAAGTTCTAGGCGACTGATGACCTCAGAAGTTAAGTCGCATAGTGCTCAGTGTCATTTGAACCATTTTTGATCAATGATCAGCATCAGCTTGATAGTAGAACGGGTCACAAAGTTCAGACACCTGAAACGAGTCCGCTCCTACCTGGGATTTTAATATGAAATAAAGTTGATATGATTAATATCAAACCAGAGCTCGTACAGAAATATATAGGTATTCGTTCTTTCCGCGCGGTATACGAGACTGGAGTAATAGAGAATTGTGAAGGTGGTTCGATGAACCCACTGCCAGGCACTTAAATGTGATTTGCAGAGTATCCTTGTAGTTATAGAAACATCTTACTCCGGCAATGGTATGTGATTCACGGATAATGAATTCTTATGGCTCACGTAAGTCAAAGGATTTCCGTGTACCATCGCTTTCTGTTCCTGAAAATATTGTTTATCGAAAACATCTGTAAATATTCCTAACCATTATGACGTAAAGCATGAAAATTACGATGCAGGGCATGAGAATTAAAGTTCAATAAACTTTTTATTATTCTCAGGTGTAAGTGCAGAGTGTGTTGAATCATAGTACCAATCGAGTTGAACTGACTCACTAAACTTAAAATCTATAAAGTTTCTTCGAAGATATTGAAGTAGCGATTAATTATTCTAAGTCGCGTCAATTTTTAGCGATTGGGGCCTCGCACTGCTCCCAGTTATAGTACCGCAAGTTGCTCATTGCGCACCACACGCCATGTCCCTCCAAAAGTCCAAGTCCCGTATTTAGCACTTCTCACAACAAATACTTTATCAACGCTGCCGAACCGCCTCCCAGATCAAAACAGGTACATAATAAAAACGTTTCTAGTACAGTAGTCCGACTCCACATTCACTTCTCGGAATTTATACCCTTTACTTCCCCTGTGGGTCCCCAACCATTACTGTCCTGATTTACCAGACTGGAGAACGTATTTTTTGTAGAACACGTGATATTTACACTTAACGTCGAACTTAAATATTTCACCAGTTTCTGTGATTTGTAACATTTCAAAAAGTAAGAATCTTTGAACAGTCAAAATACATCTTAGTTTTATGCTGGCACAATGAGTAGAGCGTCTTTTCTACCTCTCTTTTCAATTGTGGTTCAAAATGATTCAAATGGCTCTAAGCACTACGGGACTTAACATTTGAAGTTATCAGTCCCCCACACTTAGAACTACGTAGACCTAATTAACCTAAGGACATCACACACATCCACGCCCGAGGCAGGATTCGAACCTTCGACCGTAGCAGCCGCGTGGTTCCGGACTGAAGCGCCTAGAACCGCTCGACCACAGCGGCCGGCTCCAGTTGTGGGCTAAAACTGACGTTGAACTTCTGGTTCCCGTGTAACCGACGATTTTATTAGGTATACAGATTTGTGTTCGCCGTTTTGTAATAGCTGGCAGTATCAGCAAGTGCTGGCGCTATTGGTGGTGCAAATGGTAGATCGTAAATGTCATAAAATAAGCGTAGGAATATATAAACACAAAGCCTTCAAAATATTAGCCGATTTGTGATTGCATTATAAAGATATTTTTTATTTAATATGTCCTCTTACGGGCTAAATTCTCGGAATTTGCGGCATGTTTTAATTTTCTGCTTCAATATGAAGAAACCTGCGGCTGACTCCCATAAAATACTGGGCAAGTTCTTTGGTGAGGCACGTATTAGTGGAAGAAGGCGCAAGAAATGGTTTGGACACTTCAAGAGTGGTGATTTTCTCGTCGAAGCCCGTCATTGCGGTGGAAGAGAGAAGGTTTTCGAAGCTACTAAAACCGACAGAAACAGTCGCAGAAGATCGTTATCGAAAGCAGTGTATGTATTTGAGACGATCACTGGAAGCTAAAAGGCCACAATATAGCGATAGACATAAAAAGGTGAATTTTCAGCACGACAGTGCTCGACCTCATGTCGCAAAGCTTCTCGAAAAATATTTGGAAATAGCAAGTTCTACCCCAACCCCCGTATTCTACGGACATTGCTCCCTCTGACTACCACCTTTCTACACAATAACGCCTCGATATTAGGGAAAAAACGGTGGAACCATAGTTCTTGACCTAATGATAATACACATTTAGCATCGTCTAATTTTCACCTTAATTATACAAAAGCATAGACATTTCTTTCTTTCTAACATTTAGGTTTTGATCCTGATGGCATTGGAATGTCCAGGCATGGGGAGAACAAAAATGAGCTTGATTTTCAAGAATGTAAAATTGTTCGCAAGGAATAGTCAGCAAATATCGACTATGCCCACTGGAATAACCAGAATGAATTAGTAGAGAAAAAAAAAAAAAAAAAAAAAAAAAAGGTTCTGAGCACTATGGGACGTAACATCTACGGTCATCAGTCCCCTAGAACTTAGAACTACTTAAACCTAACTAACCTAAGGACATCACACAACACCCAGTCATCACGAGGCAGAGAAAATCCCTGACCCCGCCAGGAATCGAACCCGGGAACCCGGGCGTGGGAAGCGAGAACGCTACCGCACGACCACGAGCTGCGGACTAATTAGTAGAGCAATTACTTTTCTTGCTAACTTCGGTAGTGGCAGGCAGAAATTCTCTTGATAATCTAATAACATGTACTGAACAGTATTTTCGGAAAGCTGCTATTATTGCTTGAAGTTTGTGATGACTGTGAGAAATGAAGTGAAAAACAGCCACAAAAGGTGCGCTTTTCAGATTCTAAAGATTTGCAAACAGTTCTCATAATTATTGCTTGGGATTTTACATACTGAACAGCACCTACTGGATGTGTATGTGTTATAACAGTGTAATGTTTCATGACATACTGAGCTACGAGTATATATCTTATTGCTTTTCTTGTAATCTATACTTATCATGTACTCTTTGAACTTCCATAACAGAATATTCAATCTGCTTCAGGAATTGCATAGATTATATCACATACTAATTTACATAATACAGATCGTTTGACTACCTTTGAACATGTTGTTATTTTGTGCAATTCAGGTTGTTCAGATATTTTTAACACTGTGCCAGTTTACGGAATTCAGGTCGTTCGGATACTTTTGAACATGGTGCCAATTTAGCTAGTTCAGATTATAGTCATAATTCGATGATGATGATGATTATGAATATGATGTTTGGTTTGTGGGGCGATCAACTGCGCGGTCATCAGTGCCCGCACAAATTCCCAACCTTTGCTCAGTCCGGTCTCGCCACTTTGATGAATGATGATGAAACGATGAGGACGACACAAACACCCAGTCATCTCGACGCAGGTGATCATACTTCGATAGTACGTATGCAACATACAGCTTATAAATTTAGTTTCTTAATACATCTACAATATTTAGCTCATGTTCGCAGTTTACATCTTTTCTGTATCTACGTACAACATACATGAAGCCTACTTCCGTTTATGTAACACAGCACATATGCACGTGTGAATTAACTACCAGAGAACTTCACCTTCTGTAACGGGCTTGTAATATTTGAACTAGAATTCCGCTTATATATTCAGTCCTCCTTTGAAATCGAATATGATCTTTCCCCAACTATTCCTAAGACCCAAAACGTTCTGTGGCGCTTATTTAAAGAAATTAGGTCGTTCGGATACTTTTTCACATGGCGTTAATTCACGTAATTCAGGTCGTACAGATACTTTTGAGCATGACGCAGTTTGCGCAGTTCAGGTCATTCGGATGCTATTGGACATGTCCAAGATGGCGGCCTTGGGTCTACACGCTGATTCGCTGTTTCGTTTAAAAGGCTAAGTACTGGCCGTGATTAGGAGACCTGTGTGTGTGTGTGTGTGTGTGTGTGTGTGTGTGTGTGTGTGTGTGTGAGTGTGTATGAGAGAGAGAGAGAGAGAGAGAGAGAGAAAGTTGAAATTATCTGACGAGAAGGTCCAAAGAAGAGCGGCAATATTCGTGACTGGTACATTTAGCCATCGCGAGAGCGTTACAAATCTGATAGAAAGTTTGATGTGGGACACTCTTGCAGACAGCCGGCGCACTAAACGAAAGGCGCTGCTCACTAAATTCCGAAATCCGATCTTCACCGAGGATGTAGAACATATATTATTACCACCAACTTTCAAATCGCGCAATGATCACCGTTCAAAGATAAGGGAAATAAGAGCTCGTACTGAGGCGTTCAGACAGTCGTTTTTCCCTCGCGCTATCCGTGAGTGGAACAGAGATTATGACTTTGCCGCGAATTGTGCCCTCCGCCGCACACCGCTTGGTGGCTAGCGGAGTATATATGTAGATGCAGATAAATAATGCAGACATTTTAGACCTGCTAGTTACACCGGTATTCCTCAGTATTTTCACCTATTTTTGACGAATATTACAGATATTTTAGACTTAAAATAACACTGTGAAATTTTTGCGCACACACTCACACACACTCACACACACACACACACACACACACACACACACACGTGTTTCGGCAGACTTTTGCAATTTCGTTTTTGCTATATGTAGCTCGAGTCACGTCTTTCATGCGACGGACAATGTCGACGGAAACGTCGCTTTGTTTCATACTCAAAAGAAAATTATTTTTAAAGACGGTCCCAAATTAGTCTCGAGTGATACTCGCTTCGTCGGCATGTATTAACAAGGACAGTAAAAGACTTAGAATAACCAGCACTCCAGCAACGACATGCTTGGCTGTTCTGACTGCTAGCGCCATGCAACTACGCTGCCCGATCGCTGCTGGAGTACTACTTATACTTCATTTTTTTAATGTTCCTGTTAATACATACTGATAAACCGAATATCGCTCTAGACTAAATTGGGGGCAACTCAACTTACAGCAGTCACTGACCGTCGAGCTTTGCCGAGGGAATTTGTTAAACAAAGTCACATGAAATCAGAGGAAGGAATCTCTCTTGTGTTCCAAAGTGCTACTAGCATTTCACCTGACACCATGACTGTGCGTAAGGCGACGAAGAAAATGAGGTTCAATGGTCGAAAAGCTCTCGTAAGAAAAACATTTCTGTGGTCAGTGCTGCCCTATAATTGAGGTGGTTAATGAGTGACGCTATTGGATAGTGTTTTGGAGTGATCGTGCACGCCATACCCTTTGGCAGTCCGATGGAAATTTTTGGGTTTGGTGAGTGCCTGGCGAATTTAACGTGCCATCATATGTAATGCCAACAGTAAAGTACAGAAGCGGTGGTGTTATGGTATGAGGGTGTTTTTTTCGGTAGGGGTGGGCTCTCATTATATTGCTTAGGAAAATTCTAAATGCTGATCAATATGAACATATTTTACTCCACAGAATTCCTCGTACAGCAGAGAGAGTTGGGTAGGGTTGTTTAGGGGAGGAGACCAAACAGCGATGTATATTAAAAATGAAGAAATTCCTCCAGCTGTATTGAAGGTTCAAATAGTTCAAATGGCTCTGAGCACTATGGGACTCAATTGCTGTGGTTATCAGTCCCCTAGAACTTAGAACTACTTAAACCTAACTAACCTAAGGACATCACACACATCCATGCCCGAGGCAGGATTCGAACCTGCGACCGTAGCAGTCGCACGGTTCCGAACTGCGCGCCTAGAACCGCGAGGCCACCGCGGCCGGCTGTATTGAAGGTGTCGATTTTATTTTGGCAACTAGTTTCAACGTTGTAACAACGTCATCTTCAGGCCCATACACTTGTTGACGTCAACTGATTGCGGCTGATACTAGAAGTCAGTGGTGAGATACGGACGTAACCACCTTCCACACGGAGCACGTCCGTATCTCACCACTGACTTCTAGTATCAGCCGCAATCAGTTGACGTCAACAAGTGTATGGGCCTGAAGATGACGTTGTTAAAACGTTGAAACTAGTTGCCAAAATAAAATCGACGCCTTAGACATAGCTGGAGGAATTTCTTCATTTTTAATATAAATTTATACCAGTTGACGTCCCGCTGTCCTCCATTCCAATTATGGATGTACGAAGATTAAACAGCGATGTCATTGGTCTCATCGGATTAGGGAAGTAAGGGGAAGGAAGTCGGCCGTGGCCTTTCAAGGGAACCATCCCGGCATTTGCCTGGAGCGATTTAGGGAAAACACGGAAAACCCAAATCAGGACGGCCGAAAGCGGAACTGCACCTTCGTCCTCCCGAATGCGAGTCCAGTGTGCTAACCACTGCATCACCCCGCTCGGTATACAGTAGAGGAACAATTCGCCGACGAGATCTGTTTGTATCAGCGTGACAAGGAACCCTGTCACAAAGCAGCGTCTGTGAGGCAGTGTGGACGATAACATTCCTGAAATGGACTGGCCTGTCCACAATTCAGACCGGAAGCCAACGGAACACTTGTGGGATGAGTTGGCTCCAGACCACAGCCTCCAGCTTCTGAGAAAGAATGGGCTGCCATTCCTCAATAGACATTCAGACACACCATTTAAAGTGTCTCCAGCAGAGTACAACCCATCATATAGGCGAAGGATGGACAAAGCCGATATTAATGTCCACTGATGGTGTCCTAATGTTTTTGATTAGGCAGTATATGTGTTGTATGCTAAATTATTTGTGGACAAAAAGTGATATTGGTTAGCACAGCGTCTTCTGTACGGTGAATTAGAAAAACAATCAGATTCATCGGCATGCACATCGACACTGATGAGCTAAAACGCTATGATACCCTGTGATTGTCCGCATGCTACTATCACAACAGTAGAAAGCGGCTGAAGTAAAGTGAAACTACGAGTATGTGACAAGGTGCTGGACGACTACGCATCACGAAACCTGGCGATGTGGTCCCTCTGTAGAGCAGGACAGGCAGCGATGTATGGCAGATTTGTCGACAGAATACAATGCTGGTGAAAGTACAAGTGTTTTAGAGAACACAGTTTAGCGCCATTGTTGAACATGGGGCTCTGCAGGAGACGACGCCTACGTTTTTACTTGTTGATCCAACAAGATTGTCAGCCGTGTTCGGGTACGCCGATACCAGGGCGAATGGGTGCTCGGAACATGCACCGCACCAAGGACTCGGGCTAGTGGGGACAAATTCACTTGCTCTTTCATGCAACCTGAGGCACCAAGAGAGCTGTGGATTACGTGAATGTTATTGCGGAGCACCTGCTTCCTTTCGTGCTTGATGTCTTCCCCGACGGCTATGTCGTCTTTCAGCATGATGGCTGTCAGTGTCACAAGGTTAGAGTGGTGCTGCAGGAGCAAAATGGTGACCCATGTTGATGTCTTAGCCACCTAATTCGCCTGATCTGAACTCAGTGGAACACACCTACTGCTCTATATGTCGCCAGTTACGCTTCCACTAACCACCGTCGCGTACTTTATAAGAACTACGTGATCTGTGAGGAGCTATCTAGTACCACTTACCTCGGACGTTCCAAGGAATTCCCCAATCCATGCCTTGCAGAATCACTGCTGAACCAACATGCTTTCCAGCATGTTATATATATATATATATATATATATATATATATATATATATATATATATATGTGTGTGTGTGTGTGTGTGTGTGTGTGTGTGTGTGTGTGTGTGTGCCTGTGCAAATGTGTGTGTAAATTTGTTATATTTGAAGAGAGCCAAAAACACTAATGTTAAAAACGACATTATTTTTAATTAATCTTCCAATAATGATACGTTTTAAATAATCAATACGTGACTCTAAATATGAATCAGTTTAGCGATTGGCTAGGAGCGGTACGGAGTGCCAGATATCGGTTCGCAGGATATGCGCGGCGGTACTGTACGCTAACTAACTCCCAGGCAACCCGCTATGCGTCCTTTGCACATAATGACGTTTTTTTTGCGTCAACAATGAAGTTAAGCACTAACTATATAGACAACCTTTGTATTGCGCTTTGTGTGTACTGCTTGCTAACATGCAGTGCAACTTTATAAAAGCAGTGGTACAAACCCAAATTTACGTAATAGTAGCTTAAGATACAATTTATTTCACTGTCAATGATCGCCTTAATATGAACACTATAAAAAAACCACGTCACGATCTCCTACAAACACGCAGCACAAGCTCTGCAGCGATTGGCTCTTTGAAAGCTGTGTGAGAGCCACAATGCACTGCAGTCGTAGAAGTACCTCAGTGTACCACGAGATGCGTCTGTATGCAGTACCATCAGCGGTTTCATGCAAAAGGCACTGGTACTTACAAAAAAAAAATTAATAAAATGTTGGTTACAGGCAGATACCACTGGTACGCCAAGGGTTAAAAAGAAAGAGAGACCGTAAGATGTAAATATGTCCCCGTATTTATTTGTCCAGAGGAATCTGTTTAAGGCAGGTTCGTACACAGCAATGAAAAGTCCTGTACTTCGATGATAACGAGTCTAAGCTCATTCCAGGTCTTGACCGTTTTACTTTGTGTTCGTAAAAGCTTGCTTTGATGTGTGTTGCATAAATTAAGGTAAAATTAGCAATGGCAGCAATGATTTGCTGAGAAATAAACCAGCAAAATTGAGTATGTTATCATATTAGATGTTCTTTACAAGTGAACACACAAAACCTGCGTTGCCAGTTACCTTACAGTTTCCTGTATAGTCCTTAAGAGTTGCTACAGCGTGCCATTTAACACAGTGAGATCTGCAGCTAATACGAGGATGTCAAATAGTTCAGCTTCAGACAGTAGATCAGTCTAGGCCAATGATTCTGCCAGTGCCAGACTAGTGTTGAAGTACAAAGCAGTAAAGAATCCTACATTGTATACATTGTATCTTTCCAATTTATAAATACTTGAAACACAGTAACGGAATTTATTCTTTAAGTAGTACTTTCGTGTTTTATTGTAGTGAAATTTATCATATTTTACATTCAAGTTCATTTTAGCTGTTTTGCATCGGCATAATTTATTTGAAACTTTGTGTTAATTAACTGAAATGTTTAATATCATTTGGAAAGTTGCAAATTAACTCGCTGCCAAGCATCCTAGGACCAAACACAGCACACACACGAGAAAACGGTGAGCTAATTACCTCTTCTGAGCGCTGTATATTTCCCACTCTACCTCTGCAAAGGGTCGCCGTATGTCCTTTAATTTCATTAACTAAAACGTTAGTGGTAGTTGGGGGAGGGAGCTGGAGGATACGGTGGAAGGAGCAGCGCATTTTGTGTGAAGGATATGTTGCCACAGTGTTCACGAGTTTGCTTGGAAACGGGATATATAAACACGAGCCAGTTTTTATTTGATTCATGCCAGGCTGGCGAAAATTACTATTCATCGAGTCACCTATGTTGAAGCAACAGGCTGTACTCACAAAGATCACGTAGTCAAGTGTAATAGTTTTTGAGAATTTATGAGCTTAAATTTCATTCTTTCTAAAGTGACGTTCGCATATAATTTAATTTGCCTTATTGTTTTAGTTATTTACGGGACTGAGCTGCCCAAGTAAACATCTTTTAGTATTTTATGCAGTAAAGGCAGGAGTGTTTTCTTACTAAATTATGGGAATTGTATTCCACTCGCAACAGAGGGAATCTTTGTATTGTGCAGATATGTTTCGGTGCATTTGCGCCATCGTCAGTCAGATCTGACAAATCCATATTTTTCGAAGTAATTGCGCGGTGACTTCCTTTGCATCTAGAAGGTAGGACATTGGAAGACCTTCGCTAACTGGTCACGTACATTGGTCGCCATTAAAATTGCAACACCAGGAAGTAACTACATTTTGCTTATTGTGTGTATACACTAAAATATGAAGAATAGATGAGTAGATTTACAAGTAATTTAAAAATTTCAGTCACAGTTGCAAGAATTTTTAACAGTATCACTGGTTTCGATATCCCTGGATCATCTTCAGATCTGACGCAGCCGCGTAAATCTGGAAATGATCCATGGAGATCGAAAACTAACCATTATAAAAGAATACGCAAATTCGACAGAAAAATAATCGAAATAAACAAATGTTGTAGTGGACGGGGTTTCCAAGTCGAGTGTAAAGTTACGTCTTCTGGCGAGCAAAAATTAAAACACAAGGAATTGTAGAGAGCTCGAGTGCAGCTGGAACGCATCGTCGGTTGCTTACAAAAACATGTTTACAAACATGTAGTTACAGTTATTAGTTGACCACAACATTACTGCGCCTGGGAGTAAGAGCACTTTGGTCGGCTTATGCGTTTTTATCGTGATATTTCATGAAGACATGCTGAAACACTTGATAGTATATGCGCAAGTGTCCTGAAAGCATTCACAGAGCGATGGATTTTCTTCAGTTATGACTGTAATTGTTTATTGTAACGTTAACACATGTTACCGAAAACGGCCACGGGAGGACAAATGCAGTAATATGGTAATCGAGTAGTACGAACCTGTGGAGAATCTATAAAGGAAGTTGTCCATATCTAAGCAGCTGATGTACAAGAAACTGGTTTTTCACGGTGTGCATTAGACTTGGCCACTGTTTCTATGTTTCGATACAGTGTATCGATACGTGGAACTGTTTCACTGTTTCGAAACTACTATGTTTCACTGTTTCGAAACAGTGGTGTTTCATTCCGCTCTGTGTCGGACAACGGGACCAGATTCGATCTCGAGCCAGCCACAGAAACTGTATCGTTGTTTCAAAATAACGCTGTTTCAGTCCACTTGTGCTTGGAACGGACTAATTGTATCGGAACAGTGATGTTTCATTTCGCTTTGTCTCGGACGAGTTCGGGCACGGCACAGATACGGAAATACGTTTAATATACTACTTCATCAAACTCTTTCAAGAGTGTCGAAATCGTTTTGACACACAACAGTATGAAGCTTAAGATTTCCGAAAATAAAGTTTCGTTTCTAATTGACTGCTCTATTCCGAAAGGGCGTAATATGTGCTTTATAAACACTAACAAACAATAAAATAAAGCACACTATTCGCATTCAAAATAATAAAAGTGTGACAAACATTCAGTTAAATTACACATCTCCTATAACATATGCTTCTCTGTTCATGTACAGTAATCACATTAAAAAACTCAAGTAAACCTACAACATTTTGAATTAAAAAAGGCGTAGAGTGGCAGTTTTTAGACATATACGTAAATTGGATGTACTTTCAAGCAATGTGATTGACGGATCATTGATGATGTAATGGTGAACGGGAAGGGCTGGGATGCATGGTGGATTTATAGTAATGATTTGAAACACTTGAGGGACAAAATTTTTTTTCTCTTATATTTTGTTATTTTTTGTATTATGTGGCTTTACTCATGAGTCTACAGTCAATGAGCCTATTCTCCTCAACGATTTCTTTTGTGTGCATGAATATTAGCAGCCCGGGTATATATTATCCATACTAACGAAATTTGGGAATTCCAGTAGCGTATCCGTTGTTTCTGCAGTTTGTTCCCGCCTCCAGTACAGTTCGTGTTGTTTCTTCTGTCTTCAGCTATGGCATTACGAAGCCCGGTGTGGGATTATTTTATGAAGATAAATCCTGAGAAAGTTAAATGTAACTTGTGTTCGTCAGTGTTGTCGTTTAAAAGTAGTTCAACTTCTTGCTTAAACAGACACTTGCGACATAAGCATCCAACAGTTCATTTAAGTGAAACTCGTTCGAAATCAGTTTTTATGAATCTGGCCAGTGACGAAGCCAGTTCAGTTTCCACAGCAACTGTTCAGGAATCTGCCACTTCAGTGCCTGTGCGTCAAGATGAACAATCTGTGCAAGAAATACCCAGCACTTCCACCAGTTCAGATCTGGGTACGTGTGGTAGCCAAACAAAGATTACTGGATTTGCATCAAGACCAGTGACTTCATCCAAACGTGCCAAAATAGACGAACAGATTTTAAGACTTGTTGTTAAAGAATACCTCCCATGTAATGTAGTTGAGAGTGTAGAGTTTAGAAAAATGACTTATTTATTAAATGAAAACTATGTACATCTCAGTAGAAAAACACTCTCCCACAGTTTACTCTCTCAAGTGTTCGACAGCACACTAGTGCGAGTAAGATCTGCAGTGCAAGCTGCATCCTGCATCTGCGTTACAACTGATGGATGGACATCTGTGAAAAATGAGACTTATATTGCAGTGACTGCTCACTTCATTGATGAAAACTGCAATCTGAAGTAATATTTGTTATCTAGTTTTAAATTACATGCGACAGCACACTAGTGCGAGTAAGATCTGCAGTGCAAGCTGCATCCTGCATCTGCGTTACAACTGATGGATGGACATCTGTGAAAAATGAGACTTATATTGCAGTGACTGCTCACTTCATTGATGAAAACTGCAATCTGAAGTAATATTTGTTATCTAGTTTTAAATTACATGACAAGCATACAGCAGAAAACATTTCCAGTGAATTACAAAATGTGACTTCAACTTGGGGTATTATCAATAAAATTGCAGCTTGCACTACAGATAATGCACCCAATATGGTGAAGGCAGTGATGATGTGCAAATGGTGGCATGTACCTTGTTTTGCACATTCACTGAATTTAACTGTGCAAGTAAGCCTTGAACCAATTACAGACTCAAGGGCAAAAGTGAAGTCAATATTGGAATTTTTCAAAAGAACTCCTCAAGCACTTGAGAAATTACACAATATTCAGAAGCAAATGGGCTTCCCTATTTCAACACCGAAACAAGATTGCCCAACGAGATGGAATTTCACGTATGAAATGTTTGACAGGCTTTTGAAAATCAAAGAACCTTTGCAAAGCACCCTTGCCATCCTCAGTGTGGATTCACAAACAAGACTGTCCAATGAAGACTGGTCAGTTATTGAAAAATCTTGTGAAATACTATCTCCTTTTGAACAAGTCACAACAGAAATTAGCAGTGAAAGAAATGTAACCTTGTCAAAAGTTGTCTTATTAAGCAAAGGTTTACGAAGTCATTGTGTGAGACTGAAAAACTCAGATCACAGCAATGAAGCCACTAATACAGTAATTGCTAAACTTGAGGACGGAATCTGTACTCGCCTCGTTGACAAGTTTGCAGATAAATCAATTGCTTGTGAAGCAACATTATTGGATCCTCGCTTCAGGGAGCATGGTTTTCCAAACACTGGGCATCGATTAAAAGAAACAAAAGATGCCATAATTAAAATATGCTCTGCAATACGACAGAAACCCACTAGGTGTTCTACAGAAAATCCACCACCAGCCAAAACAGTTGTGGTGAGCACATTCACCTCTAGCAGTGGCAACATTTGGCAAGATTTTGACTAAGCTGTAGGTGGCTTGATCCAAAGTGTAGACAATCCACGTGCTGCAAGTATAGTCGAGATTGATAAATATATGACGATGCCACTGATACACAGATCACAAGATCCATTGCTGTGGTGGAAAGAAAATCGTGTGTTGTTTCCTATACTGTTTGAAATAATGAAACGACGTCTTTGTATTATGGCCACTTATGTTCCATGTGAGCGCATATTTTCAAAGCAGGGGCAAACAATAACAGACAGACGATCCCGTCTCTCAAGCGAAAAAGTATCAAAAATGATATTTCTAAACTACAACTTAGAATAGCTACAGCAGATCCACTCAGAAATGAAACAAAATTTCAATTGATTTTGTTCTTCTCTGGACCGAGTGCACTGAATTTATATTTGATTGTATTTTGTTTAGTCCACTAAATTGTGCATGTAGCTACCTTACAAGAACACAGACACAGAAGACACGTTTTTGCTCACCATTCAGTGAGTTAAATTTTTTTTGAGTATGTTATTTATTCATTGTTGTGTTTGAGAATAATTATCTGATTTGTGTATGTATATGTTTGTGTGTTGTAAATGTGCTGTGTTTGGTTATGACACTATAGGCATCTTGATACTTGTGTATGATAAATAATTCTCAGGCAAATCAACAATGGTACTTCGATGCTTTTGTTTTTGGCGTTCAGCTACTGTGATTAAAATTGCATTTCAGCATGCAACGTAACTTCATCTCTGATTTGCTGGGGAAGTTTATAATAAAATGGTGATACATCTGCTTGCTGTGAGTACTTGAGGGAACTCCATGTACCTGTACCTCAAAGAAATTTCTTTAGCAAGAGCTATAAGTGGTGTAGAGACAGATCTTCCATGATATAGGTATCACAAAGGCATTACACTGTATGAATTGTTTTAAATTTTAGTCTCGATTTTATATTTCAAAGAAACATACCTGTCTCTGCATTTCAGTTACCTTGAAATGTTCTCCAATTCTATCAAATGTACTTACTGTGAGATGTATCCAGCTAACTTGCGAATGTTTGATGAGAAACTGCCATACTTGACCATTGTGCTATATCCTCCAGTCTGTTACGGTAATTTTTTTATCTGTGTGGCATCAGTCACTTTGCATCCTGCTCTGTGTGACAAACAATGGAAAATTTAACTGTGAGTAGTAAAAGTGTGAGTGGCACACTCATAAATGTTAATTCAGTGCCTCGCTCCCCAGAATGTTATTTCAATAAATTTTATCTCATGATATGCCTTTTCAAGAGCACATACAGATTATCACTCATAAAACCTATCAAAATTATGCCCTAGAATACAGGGAAACGAGTTTGGCAAAATCTGTTATGTCAAACATATTTAGTCTGACCTCGGCCAATTGGAAAGTATGGAAGTCACATGACACGAAAGCAGCGCATTTGCTACAGGAAATATGGAACTGCAAAGACGCCTAAGTGAAAGTTTCATACTTTCTGCGATATGCTTGGCGGTCTCGCACCTCATTTCTGTTTTTATAACAATATTTACACAGTAGACACTCAAGATGATATAATTTGAAGGCTTATACTATTACAAATCACAAACTGATTCACTGTTTCGAAACAGCATTTCGAACATTACATTGTACTATTTCATTTGTTTCGAAACAGTTATATGTTTCAGTCTGCCCATCTCTATAGTGCATTACTCATACTTTGGAAGTTGGGTATAAATTTCCATTTCTTCCTATACATCACTAAATATCCCTTCTTTATTGTATGAAAGACTGCGAGATTGTTTTTGGTACTGCGCACCGTACGACTATCTTGAATGAGGTACGCTGCGAAGATGGATTTACGTCCTATATTTTTTCTTTTAATTCTTTATGCTCCTTGTAACGCGTTTTAAAATTCCTTCCTGTTTGTCGGATGTAGCTAGCCTTCCAGCCGGAGCAGTAAATTTTGTAGACGTCACAGTTTTGCTCGTACATCCTACGTTGTGTTGATACTGTGAATTAAAAGACTTAACAGTGAGGGTTGAGATTTATACGCAATTATGTTTTGTTACCTGACCGTAGAAAGAAAATGATGCAAATTTTGTTTTGTGTAGTACCTCGTTTTGTGCCAGTTGTTTCCTTCTAAACCTCATGAAATTCCACGTACGAATACCATCAACGACCATGGCGTCATATCCGTCATTCTGGTCTGTATTTCGCGACCAGCTAAGTTCCTTTTCTACCTGATTAGTGCGTAGTGGCACTTTAAGGCAACTGTTTATTGCAAAACGAAAGAGAGCCTTTTTATATTTAGCAGGTTGACATGATATGGCTAAAATTAGATACAGAATTTTGCTTGATAATTGACGAATCATTGAAATCATTCCCACGCTCTAGTCTATTATTTTAGAAGGGGAATTCTATTTTCATGTTCTCAGTCGAAAAAATATTTGTGTTGGAAGTAGAAGTTCAACAAATAATCTGTATTTTTCTAATTTTATTTATGTATACTTACCTTCTTTGCGACTAGTTCGGCATCTTAAAACAAGGAGTGCGACCCCGAAACTAGTCACAAAAAATCAAATATAAATGAATAAAATAATAACTACAAAGTTACCTGTGGAACTTCCAATTCCAAAACAATGCACTGAAATCTTGTGATCTTTAACCAAATGAAAATAAATATTGTTGATCTGTGCCTCATCAATTAAAGACCTGGTTTATAATTTTAGGTCCTGGAAAACTTCACACGATTAGCGGCAGCTGACGGCGAAACACTGCTGTTCGATAACGAAAACGAGAGAGGTGGCGCGCTGTTTATGACACTGTGTCTACATTCTTTTCAGAACTGATGTCCAATTTTTCAAACCCTGTGATGTGAAGTAGTCCTCAACCCGTAGCGTGATTTTTGTAATTTGGAAGAGAGACGCGAAACACTATTTGTTTATCAGTCTTCTGACTAGTTTGATGCGGCCCGCCACGGGTTCCACCTCTGTGCCAGCCCCTCCATCTCAGAGTATCATTTGCAACTTACATCCTCAATTATTTGTTGGATGTATTCCAATCACTTCTTTCCTCTGTAGCTTCCTCTAGTACCAACGAAGTTATTCCCTGCAGTCTTAACAGACATCCTAATATCCTGTCCCTTCTTCTTGTCAGTGGTTTCCGTTTCTGCCGAGAACCTTCTCATTCCTTACCTCATCAGTCCAACGAATTTTCAACATTCTTCTGTAGCACTACATCTCAAGTTCTTCGATTCTCTTCTTTTCCGATTTTGCCACAGTCCTTGTTCCACTGCCATACAATGCTGTGCTCCAGACATACTTGTCAGAACTTTCTTCCTCAGATAAAAGCCAATGTTCGATTCTAGTAGACATCTCTTGGCTATAAATGCCCTTATTATCAGTGCTAGTCTGTTTTTATATTCCCCCGGCTCCGTCTGTCATGTCTTATTTTACTGCCTAGGTAGTAGCGCTCCTTAACTTCATCTACTTTGCGATCACCAACCCTGACGTTAAGTTTCTCGCTGTTCTCATTTCTGCATTACGTTCATCTTTCTTCGATTTACTCTCAGTCCAATTAGCAGATCCTGTAATTCTTCACTTTCACTTAGAATAGCGATGTCATCGGCGAATCTTATCGTTGATATCCTTTCACTTTGAACTGTAATTCCACTCCTGAACCTTTGTTTTATTTCCATCATTGCTTCTTCGATGTACAATTTGAACAGCAGGGAGGATAGACTACATCTCTGTCTCACACCCTTTTTAATCCGAGCACTTCGTTCTTGGTCTTCCAGTCTTATTATACCCTCTTGGTTCTTGTACATATTGCACCTTACCCGTCTTTCCCTATAGCTTACCGCTATATTTCTTAGGATTCCGAACATCTTGAACCATGTGACGCTGTGGAACGCATTTTCGAGGGCGACAAATCCTGTGAACGTGTCTTGATTTCTCTTTAGTCTTGCTTCCATTATCAACAGCAACATCAGAGCTGCCTCTCTGGTTTCTTTACTTTTCCTAAAACCAAACTGATCGTCATCTAACAGCTCCTGAATTTTCTTCTACATTCTTTTGTATATTGTTCTTGTCAACAATTTGAACGTATGAACTGTTTAACTGACTGTACAGTAATTTTCACACTTTTCGGCTCTCACAATCTGTGGAATTGTGTGTATGTTGTTTTCCCGAACGCCATATAGTATATTTCCAGACTCATGCATTGTACATACCAACGTGAATAGTTGTTTTGTTGCCACTCCATCCAATGATTTTAGGAATTCTGATGTTAAGCTATCTATCCCTTCTGCCCCATTTGATTTTAAGTTTTCCAAGGCTCCTTCAAACTCTTACTCTGATAGTGGATCCCCTATCTCTTTTATAACGGCTCCTGTTTCTTCTTCTATCACTGCATCAACAAGTCCTCCCCCTGAGACCTACGTTAAGGAAAACAGGCAGAGAACAGAGAGAAGAATTGCGAGGGTAATAAGGAGATGTATCTACCAATCCTTCTGTGGCATGAATCAGTAAACCAGTGTTTAGAAGTATTAGATGGTAACAGTCTTGGTTGCAATTTTAGTTTTTTATTTATCAACTATGCGTTTCACCCTATTTAGGCATCTTCAGATTGATTTTAATTTGGTATTTCTTAGGACGATCCTTTAGACAGTATAGCTGAAGGGCATCGTCGAGTACATCAGGCCAATATCGCCTTCGTTAACCTCAGTAAATACTTTCTAGATGGAGTCACTAAAAGACCTGCATAACGCGTACCCGTTCACAGGAGCAAATTATCACTCACTCACGTCCATCTAGAAAGTATTTACTGAGGTTAACAAAGGCGATGTTGGCTTGATGAACTCGACGATGCCCTTTAGCTATACTGTCTAAAGGATCGTCCTAAGAAATACCAAATTAAGATCAGCCTGAAGATGCCTAAATAATGTGAAACGCGTAGTTGATAAATAAAAAACTAACATTGCAACCAAGACTGTTTTCAACTAATATGAGATATATATATCTCCAACTGCGAAAATGTTCGCATCTACGTCAGCAAAAAAAAAAAAAAGTTGCTACTCGGTATTTCCACTTCTTGTTGTTTTGTGTGGCACGATCACAGCACAGGTCTACACTGATCGTGCCAGGCCTCACCGACCGACTTCGATACCTCTCCTCCTCTCCTCAGTGCAGCACTCCGTGAAAATGGGCTGCCGTTCCCCAAGAAACCTTCCAGCATGCTAAGAGTGGGCCAACAACATACTGAATTCCAGCATTACCGATGGAGGGTGCCACGAACTTGTAAGTCATTTTTAGCAATGTGTCCGGATACTTTTGATCACATAGTGAATATGAAGAGTGACTCGAGCGTTGTGCGCCACTCCCCACACACAATCACAGTGTTAGCTGAACAGCCGGCCGGTGTGGCCGAGCGGTTCTAGGCGCTTCAGTCTGGAACCGCGCGACCGCTACAGTCGCAGGTTCGAATCCTGCCTCTGGCATGGATGTGTGTGATGTCCTTAGGTTAGTTAGGTTTAAGTAGTTCTAAGTTCTAGGGGACTGATGACCTCAGATGTTACGTCCCATAGTGCTCAGAGCCATTTGAACCATTTTTTGTTTGTTTGCTGAACTGCTGATAGCGCTTAGGAGCTCCTGAACAGTTCCTTCCACCGATTTAATAAGATTTTTTACAACTGCCTTCCGCAATACTTGACGGCTCCCGTCCGTCAGTACATGATGTCTCTCTAGTCTTGGTTCAAATGGCTCTGAGCACTATGGGACTTAATATCTGAGGTCATCAGTTCCCAGAACTTAGAACTACTTAAACCTAACTAACCTAAGGTCATCACACACATCCATGCCCGAGACAGGATTCGAACCTGCGACCATAGCGGTCGCGCGGTTCCAGACTGAAGCGCCTAGAACCGCTCGGTTACACCGGCCGGCTCTCTGGTCTTGGTTTAGCTGCGGTTATTCCTTTGCTTATCCACTCACAGTCACTTGACTAACAGTCAAAACTGGCAGTTTTAGAACGGTTGAAATGTCCGCTGTGGATTTGATACACTGGTGAGAGCCAATTTCCAACCTCGAAGTCACTGAGCCCTCCTGACACACGTATTCTGTCGTTACTGCTTATCTACTGGTAAAACAGTGCTTTCCACCTCCGTTTATACCGGCGGGGCCCGCTTTCGTGTATTGAGTGGTGCATTAAATATCAGTGTACATATAGTTTTGATCAGATAGTGTGGGTGTACAGGCACCCATATTAGGACCTCGGAAAGAAAAAGTTCGATTATGATACATTAGACTGAGAGAAAGCACATTCACAGTTGTGGCTCACCACTGAACGCGTCTTCCAGTTACTGATCCCCGCAAAATATTGCAGAATATCAAATTTCCGTTTTCAGGCGGTATCGTCCAACTCACATATTTAATTATTTTCGAATAAAGCAGTTTCAGCCAAAGGGTCAGGCGCTGCTTCCACTAATTAACTCTGCGATAAATTAAAATTTACGTTAAATGTGATGACGTCAAAAATGATATAAACTCCCAGCAAAACTGAAATCACTTATGACAAAGCGTTTGAAGTTATCATTTCAATTGTATTTTTAAACACAGACGATAAAGAGAAAGGCGAGTGCCGTTATTTAATTGTGCATAATTAGGAACGAAAGATGTGACACCATGACCTTTGGATGTCCACAGACGGCGTTTCTGACCGATGAGGTAAATGATTTCCACGATAACTGTACCGTTTCTGTAGCACGGCTTCCCCCTTTTTTTGTTTTGTTTTATTTAAAAAAAAGAAAACTAGAAATCTGCCATTTCGCTGCTTATCCTACAATTTCATTTAACTCTGAAAATACCGGACTTGTCATGAATCTGATGACACTGGTCAGTGAGTTGCAGACTGCAACACAATACCTATGCTAAGCACGAATTAAGCCTATAAGATGGACAATCTTGCTGTGTTCATACATCGCTCTTCGAATCCTGGCGCCGTAAACAGAACGCTCATTTCCTCTCAAGCGTCTAAAACATCGCTGCATTGCGATCCGAGTTAAGAACTGACGTTTCCCGTTCCTAGAGCTCGGCTGAACTAAGAATCGCTTTTACACTGGGTGTTGGTAAATATGTATATTGTGGAAGTATAAGTGGTTCATAGACATTGGCTATGCTGTCGACGTAGTTGTCAGTGTAACTGGAGAAAAGCGACGCCCCATGAAGTAATTGTCCGAATGGAATGGAAATCAGTAAACGTGATGTACGTGTACGGACACACGAATGATTTAAATTTCAGGAAAACGAACGATTTATTCAAGAGAAAGAATTTCAGAAACTGAGGAGGTCCACATCGTGTTGGTTCACCTTTAGCCCTTATACATACGGATATTCGGCGCGGCAATGATTTATGGAGTTGTTGGATGGCGACCTGAGGGATATAGTGCCAAATTCCGCACAACTGACCCATTAGATCGTCAAAATCGCGAGCTGGTTGGAGCGCTCTGCCCATAATGCTCCAAACGTTCTCAATTTAGTTTGGCAAGCAGGAAGTCAAGCAGCTGATATTCTTGCTGTGTGCAAGCGCGCAGCCGTCCGGTGGGGCCGAGTGGTTCTAGGCGCTACAGTCTGGAACCGCGCGACCGCTACGGTCGCAGGTTCGAATCCTGCCTCGGGCATGGATGTGTGTGATAGGTTAGTTAGGTTTAAGTACTTCGAACTTATAGGGGACTGATGACCTCAGAAGTTAAGTCCCATAGTGTTCAGAGCCATTTGATCCTTTTTTTTTTTTTTTTTTTTTTTGCAAGCGGCGGGTGTTATCTTGCTGAAATATAAGTCCAAGACGTCTTATCATGAAGGGCAACAAAACGGGGTATAGAACATCGCCGACGTATCGCTGTGTTGCAAGGGTGTCACGTTACAACCGAAAGAGTTCTACTATGACAAGAAACGGCATCCCAGACCATCACTCCTGATTGCCGGTCGCATGGCGGGTGAAAAGGTTGATATGCCATTGCTGTACGGGGCGTCGCCAGACACGTCTTCACTGGTCATTGGGGCTCAGTTCGAAGCGGGAGTCATTACTGAAGACAATTCTACTCCAGACAATGAGATTTCTAGGCCAGAACTGCGTGGGAGAAGGTGGTAGAAGGGAGAGTAATAATATTTAAATTTAAATACAGGGGGGTGGGGGCGGAGTTAAATAAAGGGAAAAATAAGGGGGAGACGGGTGGCAGTAAGACAATGTAGTAGCTTAATGTAAATGAATGTGCCGATAGTAAGGTAGGGGTGGGGGTAATGGTATAGGAAAGTATTGGAAGGTGGGGGACGATGGATAAGGAAAGTATTAGAAGATGCGGGGAGAGTGGGAAGGATGCAGGAGAAAAAGTAGAGGAACAAGGAGCAGGCAATATCAGAAAACTGAGTTGGAACATACGGGGTGTAACTAAGACGTAAAAGGAAGGGGGGCCTTTTGGGCGAGGGGCGTAAATAAGAAAAGGAGATTAAACAAGAAAAGAAATAAATGAAGGAACACGGTGTTATAACTAGTATGCGTATGTTAATGCTAATGTAACACAAAAGCCGGCCGCGGTGGCCGTGCGGTTCTGGCGCTGCAGTCCGGAACCGCGGGACTGCTCCGGTCGCAGGTTCGAATCCTGCCTCGGGCATGGGTGTGTGTGATGTCCTTAGGTTAGTTAGGTTTAAGTAGTTCTAAGTTCTAGGGGACTTATGTCCTAAGTTGTTGAGTCCCATAGTGCTCAGAGCCATTTGAACCATTTGTAACACAAAAAACAATGTAGTTTCATAACTCCGCAAAAGGAAGTTAGTTATAACAAAATAATGGAAACATTTAAGAAATTCAGCAATCCATTCATGTCATATTATGTCTAATACTATAGGCAGGTTATAAAATGACTAAAGTCAAACCAAGAAAATGTTCAACTGATGTGAGGATGTATCAAAGGAATGTAACAGCTAAGAATGTAAACTGTTGTAAATATATCAATGACATTAGGTAAACTAGAGAACGGGGGAGAGGAGGAGAGATAACATTCGAACAATGTAGTATTATATCTTCATAAAAGGAAGGACGGTGGTAGAGCACAATTGAAAATTTAATAAATACAGCAGTCGAATCATATAATACTATGGATGATACTAAAGCCACGTAATAAAATAAATGAATTCAAACGAGGAAAATGTACAACAGATGTAAAGACGTAGCAATGGGAAGTGACTACCAGAGAATGGAAGCTGTGTATCTCCTCAGGTCATACTGTGGGTAATATTATAACTAAGCAATAAAAAAAATTAATTCATCTCAGGGGGAAGTACAATACAGGTCTAGTTTATACGATGACATAGGCTACTGATATTTTTTTATGGAAGATCAAATAAATACAGCAATACATTCATATAATTATATATTCCAAACTTAGAACGAGCATCTATAAATATACAAAAACTTATTCACTTGATGTAACTCTGGTCTATTGCCTACAACACTTCCCTGGATCCAACCAAAGGCTTTTTTTGTTTTTGTTTTTTGGTCATCAGTCTACTTACTGGTTTGATGCGGCCCGCCACGAATTCCTTTCCTGTGCTAAACTCTTCATCTCAGAGCAGCATTTGCAACCTACGTCCTCATTTATTTGCTTGGCGTATTCCAATCTCTGTCTTCCTCTACAGTTTTTGCCCTCTACAGCTCCCTCTAGTACCACGGAACTCATTCCCTCATGTCTTAGCAGATGTCCTATCATCCTGTCCCTTCTCCTTATCAGTGTTTTCCACATATTCCTTTCCTCTCCGATTCTGCATAGTACCTCCTCATTCCTTACCTTATCAGTCCACCTAATTTTCAACATTCGTCTATAGCACCACATCTCAAATGCTTCGATTCTCTTCTGTTCCGGTTTTCCCACAGTCCATGTTTCACTACCATACAATGCTGTACTCCAGATGTACATCCTTAGAAATTTCTTCCTCAAATTAAGGCCGGTATTTGATATTAGTAGACTTCTCTTGCCCAAAAATGCCTTTTTTGCCATAGCGAGTCTGCTTTTGAAGTCCTCCTTGCTCCGTCCGTCATTGGTTATTTTACTGCCTAGGTAGCAGAATTCCTTAACTTCATTGACTTCGTGACCATCAATCCTGATGTTAAGTTTCTCGCTGTTCTCATTTCTACTACTTCTCATTACCTTCGTCTTTCTCCGATTTACTCTCAAACCATACTGTGTACTCATTACTCTGTTCATTCCGTTCAGCAGATCATTTAATTCTTCTTCACTTAGGATAGCAATGTCATCAGCGAATCGTATCATTGATATCCTTTCACCTTTTATTTTAATTCCACTCCTGAACCTTTCTTTTATTTCCATCATTGCTTCCCCGATGTACAGATTGAAGAGTAGGGGCGAAAGGCTACAGCCTTGTCTTACACCCTTCTTAGCACGAGCACTTCGTTCTTGATCGTCCACTCTAATTATTCCCTCTTGGTTGTTGTACATATTGTATATGTCCCGTCTCTCCCTATAGCTTACCCCTACTTTTTTCAGAATCTCGAGCAGCTTGCACCATTTTATATTGTCGAACGCATTTTCTAGGTCGACAAATCCTATGAAAGTGTCTTGATTTTTCTTTAGCCTTGCTTCCATTATTAGCCGTAACGTCAGAATTGCCCCTCTCGCCCCTTTACACTTCCTAAAGCCAAACTGATCGTCACCTAGCGCAACCATAGGCTATGCCACATAAACTGGCAACCTACGATCACTTAGCGGTGTAAGAAAATAAAGCTTTTAAGTCAATTTAGTCAAAAGATACGATGATTTATGTCACATAGTTTGATACTCGCAAACTCACTCATCAAAACGTTTAGGGTACTTCCCGTTGATCCAAAATGATGAAATTTGGCAAAAACTGAGTTTTCACAGTACAAGTAAAGAAAAAAAATCTAAAAATGGTCAATTTTTGATTACATCACAAAAAAATAAAAATTATTATTTTTTGATTACATCACACAAAAAATATTTCTTTTGTCACTTGTTAGCAGACGTCAGAAAAGAAAATGGTTCAAATGGCTCTGAGCACTATGGGACTTAACATCTGAAGTCATCAGTCCCCTAGAACTACTTAACTAACCTATGGACATCACACACATCCATGCCAGAGACAGCATTCGAACCTGCGACCGTAGCGGTCTCTCGGTTCCAACCTGAAGCACCTAGAACCGCTCGGCCACATCGGCCGGGTAGCAGACGTCAAACTTGAAAATTAATACAATCAGTAGTCCTGCCTTCAGGCGACTGGATTGCAATGTAAAAGTTAAACATCAGTCGTTCCGACTTTATCGCTCATTAGACGCGTTTCGAAATTCATCCTTGCCTTCATCCTGACCTTACTCGGTCAGCCTCCTGCATAACTTTGTCACATTTATGTTACTAAAGGCAAAAAATTCTCGAAAATCTTGGGATGGGTGTCTTCCCAGTGTAAATACTAGGCAAAAACGGTAGAGATTCTCGATTCCTGGAATCGATAAAAAAAAATGTAAATCTCGTGTGACTAAGGCCTCCCGTCGGGTAGACCGTTCACCTGGTGCAAGTCTTTCAATTTGACGCCACTTCGGCGACTTGCGCGTCGATGGGGATGAAATGATGATGACTAGGACAACACAACACCAAGTCTCTGAGCGGAGAAAATCTCTGACCCAACCGGGAATCGAACCCGGGCCCTTAGCATTGACATCCTGTCGCGCTGACCACTTTTTTTACATATATTCCAGAAAAACAGTAACCTACCGGGGGCGGACCGTGGACTCGATTATCCGTCTATATAGGTAAGTAATTTTGTAAGGACCCTCAGTGCGTAAGACCTACTCACACCCGACCAATTTTTTATGATTCTTACACATCCAGATTATTCCTTGCTAAAACACAAGAAAATTGAGGAACCAGAATTGATTTCCAGAAAATGATAAGTAAAACACCACGTTATTCAATAGGAATGATCCACTTAACATACCATTTGTGTGAGTTATATTCTAACAAACTTTCAGCAGTACGTCACCATATGACTATCCTAGTGTACTGGCAGAAGGATACTGAGGTTGTTCGTTTACAATACGTACAGCTGCCTCCGTTTGCCTCATACAGTGTAAGAAATGACCTCCATATTCCAGAAATCAGCTTATCCAGTTCCTTTTCGATTTAGTAATTTAAAACCCATTTTTATTAAATAAAACCAGCAAGTATATCTGCATATCACCTTTAAAATACACCAAGAAACGCCTATTCACAATATTTTAATACTTATGTTGGTGGTGAAGCGATCTATCAGATCTTGTAAAAAAGATTATTAATTGGTTCATAAAACTGTCGCCTATAAAACTGTTCCATCACATTCGAAATAGAAATTTCAGAAAAAACCAACTGGAATTCGTCAAAAGCTATTATCATAATGGCAAAAATTGTTTTTTTGAAGACCCGTTAACTTCATAATACAATACTGAAGATCAACAGAACAAGGCTATTTTAACTAGGTACGATTAATAAAAACATACTACTGCCCTCTATTGACGTCCATTTCCTACGTAACGCATAGTGTAGCTCCGGTTGTGGCGCGCTAGTTGCAAAGAACACGTCGCCTTGTACTTAGCCCCTAACGCTAATAGTTGAAACATTTTACTTGTTTGATAGTAAAACGGATATAGCATTGGATAGTAGCAACAAAATGAAAGACAAAACGGTTTGGAAACATTCAACGATGAACTCATGTGACGTCCGCCCAGACCAAATACTGTGAAAAATGAAGAGCAAAATGGAAAAGAAGCGAGAGGAAAGGTAAGTTAGTCGGTAGAGCACATGCCCTCGAAAAGTAGAGGTCTCGAGTTAGAGTTTTACTATACTAGGAAGTTTCAAATACTTTTTTTTAAAGTATAGAATTTTTCTTTTTCATAATTTTCAAGCCATTTTAACATCAGTCAGTTCGTATTTTATTATTGGCGCCAGTGGGCAGTGTTCTAACCATAATTTCGGTTACTTATTTAGCCTTCGTTGGCCATTATGTAGCTCAATTTAGCATAAAGGTCATGGTACATGATATTAGGATATTTTGTTCCATGCTTGCTCCCCTGTATTAGGAATTCATGAAGGGGTGTTACTGTCAATACTAATCGGACCAGATGGCGTGCTATCATGTCCCTCAAATGTTCAATGAAGCCTGCCGGCGTGGCCGTGCGGTTCTAGGCGCTTCAGTCTGGAACCGCGTGACCGCTACGGTCGCAGGTTCGAATCCTGCCCCGGGCATGGATGTGTGTGATGTCCTTAGGTTAGCTAGGTTTAAGTCGTTCAAGTTCTAGGGGACTGATGACCATAGATGCTAAGTCCGATAGTGCTCAGAACCATTTGCGCCATTTTTTCAATGAAAGTTAAATCTAGTGAGATTCTTGGCTAGGGATATTTGCAACACTGACGACTGGCTGCAAATGGAAGAAGCGCTCTCTGTTATATCAGAGGAGAAGGAATAGTATTACAGATTTTATACACACACAGATCTACATAGTCCTCCGCAAGCCACCTGATGGTGTGTTGCGGAGCGTACTTTATGTATTACTAACTGAGCCCTCCAACCCTCTTCCACTCGCGAATAACGCGTGGAAAGAATGATAGTCGGTAAGCCTCTGCATTGACTCTAATTTCTCGAATTTTATCCTCATTGACATTACGCGTTGAGTGGGACGAAGTAATATGTTGTCCGACTCTTCCCGAGAAGTTCTCTCTCGAAATTTCAATAGTAAACAATCCGTGATGCACAACACCTCTCTTGTAAGGTCTGCCAATGGAATTTGTTGAGCACCTCCGTGACGCTCTCGTGTCGAGTAACCGATCCCGTGCAGAAACGTGCCGCTCTCCGTTGCATCTTCTCTATCTCTTGTATCAGTCCTGTCTGATAGGGATTCCAGACAGATGAACAGTGCTCCAGAATCGGTCGAGCAAGCGCCTTGTATGCTACTTCCTTCGTGGATAAGTTAAATTTCCTTAAGATTATTTCTATGAATGTAAGTCTGGCACCTGCTTTTCCCATTATTCATGTGGTCATTCCACTTAAGGTCGCTCTAGATAGTTACTCCCAAATATTTTACAGCAGATACTGTTTCCAGCTGATTGTCATCAATAGTGTAGCTATACAATAGTGGATTTCTTTTCCTACATATCTGTAAGCAGTGTGAGTATAGTATGCCCAAAAATCACTGATGAAATCAAGGAAAAAAGTAATAAAATTACTACAAGGCACAGACACAGACAGGTAGGTTGGAAGCTTACAAAACATTGTTGGTAGTAGTAGTAGTAGTTACATTTATCCGTGGATCATATGTATAAGCACTGGATATATCACCGTATTACAGTTTAAGAACAAAAACAACATAATTCATGTATAAAGGCATTTTAAAACTACGACATTTAGTTGGCCAAGGGTGGAACAAATAGTCGGCCGTGGCCGTGCAGTGGCAACCATCTCGACACTTGCCTAAACTAATTTAGAGAAACCACGGAAAACCTAAATCATGATGACTGAGTAGAAACTGGATCCTCTGTCCTCATGAATACAAGGTCAGTTTATTTAAAACAGCACATCATTCGGATTATTCCCAACGTATTCAGTGTTGTTATTTAAATCATATAAAAAGCTAGAGCTACTCTCTTCATTCATTTATTACTTTCAGCAACCTGATAAACTACACACACAACAGGCATTATTTCATAATGTAACACCACACGCAATACCAGCTGATATAAACACTATAGCGTCATTGTTTGTTTCCCATTTTGTGTACCGCAACTTGTACTTGCTTGCCTGAAAAACTCAGTCAGCATCCCTCCACAATGAATGACACGTAAGTTCACAGAGAGGATAATGTATTTATATCATCATTTGCACAGATTTGGGAGTAAGATTTTCAGAAAAGAAAACAAAAGAAAAAGAGGAAAGAAATATTAAAGCCTGAAACTCTTCCGTGAAAATACAATCATTATTATTATTATTATTATTATTATTATTAGTATATGGCTGCTGTATCAAACAATCATATATATATATATATATATATATATATATATATATATATATATATGTGTGTGTGTGTTGTGTGTGTGTGTGGGTGTGTGGGTGGGTGGGTGTTGGTGTGGGTGTGTTTGATACGGCAGCCATACGCTAATAATGATAATAATAATTATTGTATTTTCACGGAAGAGTTTCAGGCTTTCATATTTTTTGCTTGTTAGTTGTCGAATATTTGCTGAATGCCTGGAGACCGAATTAATTTTATGCCTCTTTAGGAGCCGGCTAATCATTCTTGTTATTGAGCCACAGAATGGCAAAAATGCAAGTTTCATTGTGTTCTCCTCGGGGGCCTTCTGCTTGCGTTTCTTCGGCAATATGGCTTGGGAAATGTGTTGGTTGTTACAGACTTGAAGACTTTCATAAGTGGCTCAGTTCCTTCGGAGGCTTTCCGCTAGATGCATCAAGGTGCTCAGAACAGAACTTTTCTGCGAAGGGTTGTACAAAGTAATAGCTGGAAGCATTCAGATATCGGTCCGTGTGGGTGGGTTTCCATCAAACCTGTTGCTGAGACACACATTTTCTTTGTGGAGAATGAGGACGTCAAGAAAAGGCAAGATACCATTCGTGTCTACCTCCGTCGTGAACTTGGTGTTGTTTTGGATGCTATTGACGTGGTCCAAGAACTCTCCGAGCTTTTCACGTCCATGAGACCAGACAAACGTGTCCTCGACGTAACCATGAAAACAACTACGCTTTGAGGAGCCGTGTCTAGGGCGATGTCCTCAAAGTTCTCGATAATCTGGTTGGCTATAACTGCTTTTATGTGATGGAGAATATTTTTTCCAGACGGACAGCGTCGAGTAGGGGAGGACATTAGCAAGAGCGCAAACAAAACATTACAATATATGGCGACGCTGTAGCGCGCACCAGTGTCGTCACTGAAGGAGACGCGGCTGTATGACCTTGTTGTTGTGGTCTTCAGTCCTGAGACTGGTTTGATGCAGCTCTCCATGCTACTCTATCCTGTGCAAGCTTCTTCATCTCCCAGTACGTCAGCAGCAACGATTGGACAGTTACCACTGGACGATGGCCGAGGAGCACTCAGCCGAAAGCTCGTGGATTCTACACCACTTGACGCGACTTGAAGCCCTTGAGTATTTTATTAGTATATATCGCTACGAAACTATGTATTCGTATACTAAGCGTAGTTTTATCTGTACAGATGTGCTTTGGAAAGTTTTGTAGACTGCGATCTACGGAATTATTTTAATATTGATATGCTTCATGCGGTCTAAGTTCTCAGATCCCAACAGGTCCGCCTATGTAACCAAAGATGGTTAGAGTTGTTTTCTAGTAGCCATGCACTACACCGTAAACTAAAATGTCTCTCTTGTGTAGTATCGTGACAGGATAACTTATGATAAATCTGTCATATTAATGTGCCGTAACTAGTGATGTGTTTCTGATAGTCATCTGTCACTTGACTAAGGTGAAATTCTGAGTAAAAGAAGGGACATGAAGGCGTCGTAGTTGAATGTGAGCAAGTAATAAATATTTTTAATAATAATTTGAACGCACGAAGAAGGTAATATGGAAAGTAATCAGATTACTAGAAAAAATCAAATACTTCAGCAGAAGACAAATGGTAGTCAATTACGCCATCTCGATTATTATCACGGACGTTCTTTATTTTCTGGCTGATCTTTGCAAAATAGCTGAGTTACGTGTATGATGTTGCATTTGAGAAAACCAAAAAATATTTGTGCTGTTTATGGCTTTCCCTACGTAACAGTTACGTATTAGCTACGTAAAAGCTGCGTCAATGGTTCGCGGAGGTCATGTCGGATGGTTTTGTATAAACTTCCACGACATAGTTGCTCGTCATCTTCAGGTGCCTCAGCTTATCAGCAGAGCTTAGGCATCTCCATTCTGCGTTTGTCCAGAAAATATCTTCCGACAAGTAGATTCGAAATGCATCAATACATGCTAAAACTCAAGAGCAGCCAGATGAAACTGAGACTCCACAAGGATGATCCGCAGGCTATCCAACAAACATCGAATAAAGTGTGCCTTCCGCCCTCCAGCGACAGTACAATGATGCAGGGTTCTGTAAAAGATAACCTGAGTCTCATAAGAACAAGGATAAATAAAAGCCTGTGGCAGTGAGGGAAATCTTACATCGGCCAGAGGTGTCACACTGTTAAAGACAGGTGCTATGAAGAGAGACGTTGAAACTTTCTAAATGTAATTCTGCTATTGTAATGTATTGGAAATTAGGCAACGCCTACGATTTACTTAAAACTGCTTTTAAACTCCGATTACAGTGTCGCCCTTGTAATCCGATCTATGCTACTTTTGAACACGAACATAGTATAAAGTACTTTCGGTGTGTGTTAAATTACTCTAAACTGTATCTATTTCTAAATGGAACGGAATACAAAGAATGATTATCACTAATATATAGAATGGCTTCCT
Source organism: Schistocerca nitens (assembly GCF_023898315.1). Taxonomy (NCBI): domain Eukaryota; kingdom Metazoa; phylum Arthropoda; class Insecta; order Orthoptera; family Acrididae; genus Schistocerca; species Schistocerca nitens. Next base: position 191,558,715 of record NC_064620.1, on the reverse strand, counting down.
TATCGAACAATCACAACACGTTGTCTAACTGTTACTTACTGGAGACTTATAAGCTGTTAGAAAAATACATCTACTGAATTATATAAAAAAATTCAAATGACAACTGTTCCTGATTTTCTCACAAAAGGTTCATTTAGGCCAACAATAAGTTGTTGCGTTTTCAATGGATAACTCAGCTATACTCCGTCTGTATACTGGGACAATGTGAAGTGCTGAACTGCATGTACCTGAAATGAATCAACATACGGCAAACCGCCTCATCTTATTTTATTTTCCTTTTAAAAATACATCTCATTATCCAACGAATAGTGCAAGGCGTGACAATGCAGTTGTAACCATATTTACCTTTTGTCCAACAGTGAGGTTTAGTTTCAGTAAAATATTTGTAAATAAATCAACGGATATTTTGAAATCAGATTAAATCCTTGTAGTAACACAAAAGTGGCTCATATTATATGAACTATAACTTTTCCTCAGCATTGTTATACACCATAAAAATTACTTTAGCACACAGCACTTGAAGCACGTAAAATTTAGTCTTTGCTTTACTAACGAAATGCTTTTAACTAACAGTGGTTGGAGAAAGATAGTAAGAATACTGAACACATGATTGATAATTCGCTCTGGGTACGAAAAGTAGAAACTGTTAAACAGAATGAAATCTTTACAGTACAATAATTACTCGGCTAGCACTTGCGGCAGAGAAACCTTTCTCCAAATGAGCCGTCTCTCTATAAAATCCTCATAAAAAATCATCCTCTATCTTTAAACCTCAGTTACACACCAAGGAGCATCTTTGATAAAAATCACGCTCTGCGCGGCACCTCCGCCATCTGCTACGTCTCAACACTCACTCTCTTTCTCTGCAACTGGCTTTCTCGCTTGTCCCAGCTCTACTCAATAATACAACCTCTGGTAGTCAAAGACTACGTATCACTCATTTCTTTAGGCATGAAAAGATGCTTATGGTGGTAAAACATACCAAACAAACTGATATCTCTCATGATATACACAGCTTTCAAAACCGTTTATCATGGTACTTACACCTTTCAACGTTGCACCAGATAAGGTCAGCCACAAAAATGTGCTATTGCTGTCAGTCTTGACGCGGCACATGGCTTGAACTACGAAGAGATAAACATCCTCTCCTCCGCCTCCATGCACTGGGATCCCACATTAAAGAAGCAGTCGAATTATGTATCCTAACGACATAATTCCTTTACTGTATGATTAAATGATGATGGCGTCCTCTTGGGTAAAATATTCCGGAGGTAAAATAGTCCCCCATTCGGATCTCCGGGCGGGGACTACTCAAGAGGACGTCGTTATCAGGAGAAAGAAAACTGGCATTCTACGGATCGGAGCGTGGAATGTCAGATCCCTTAATCGGGCAGGTAGGTTAGAAAAATTTAAAAAGGGAAATGGATAGGTTAAAGTTAGATATAGTGGGAATTAGTGAAGTTCGGTGGCAGGAGGAACAAGACTTTTGGTCAGGTGATTACAGGGTTATAAATACAAAATAAAATAGGGGTAATGCAGGAGTAGGTTTAATAATGAATAAAAAAAATAGGAGTGCTGGTTAGCTACTACAAACAGCATATTGAACGCATTATTGTGGCCAAGATAGACACAAAGCCCATGCCTACTGCAGTAGTACAAGTTTATATGCCAACTAGTTCTGCAGATGATGAAGAAATTGATGAAATGTATGACGAGATAAAAGAAATTATTCAGGTAGTGAAGGGAGACGAAAATTTAATAGTCATGGGTAACTGGAATTCGTCAGTAGGAAAAGGGAGAGAAGGAAACATAGTAGGTGAATATGGATTGGGGGGAAGAAATGAAAGAGGAAGCCGCCTTGTAGAATTTTGCACAGAGCATAACTTAATCATAGCTAACACTTGGTTCAAGAATCATAAAAGAAGGTTGTATACCTGGAAGAATCCTGGAGATACTAAAAGGTATCAGATAGATTATATAATGGTAAGACAGAGATTTAGGAACAAGGTTTTATATTGTAAGACATTTCCAGGGGCAGATGTAGATTCTGACCACAATCTATTGGTTATGAACTGCAGATTGAAACTGAAGAAACTGCAAAAAGGTGGGAATTTAAGGAGATGGGACCTGGATAAACTGAAAGAACCAGAGGTTGTAGAGAGTTTCAGGGAGAGCATAAGGGAACAATTGACAGGAATGGGGGAAAGAAATACAGTAGAAGAAGAATGGGTAGCTCTGAGAGATGAAGTAGTGAAGGCAGCAGAGGAACAAGTAGGTAAAAAGACGAGGGCTAATAGAAATCCTTGGGTAACAGAAGAAATATTGAATTTAATTGATGAAAGGAGAAAATATAAAAATGCAGTAAATGAAGCAGGCAAAAAGGAATACAAACGTCTCAAAAATGAGATCGACAGGGAGTGCAAAATGGCTAAGCAGGGATGGCTAGAGGACAAATGTAAGGATGTAGAGGCTTGTCTCACTAGGGGTAAGATAGATACTGCCTACGGGAAAATTAAAGAGACCTTTGGAGAGAAGAGAACCACTTGTATGAATATCAAGAGCTCAGATGGCAACCCAGTCCTAAGCAAAGAAGGGAAGGCAGAAAGGTGGAAGGAGTATATAGAAGGTTTATACAAGGGCGATGTACTTGAGGACAATATTATGGAAATGGAAGAGGATGTAGATGAAGATGAACTGGGAGATAAGATACTGCGTGAAGAGTTTGACAGAGCACTGAAAGACCTGAGTCGAAACAAGGCCCCGGGAGTAGACAACATTCCATTAGAACTATTGATGGCCTTGGGAGAGCCAGTCATGACAAACCTCTACCATCTGGTGAGCAAGATGTATGAGACAGACGAAATACCCACAGACTTCAAGAAGAATATAATAATTCCAATCCCAAAGAAAGCAGGTGTTGACAGATGTGAAAATTACCGAACAATCAGTTTAATAAGTCACAGCTGCAAAATACTAACACGAATTCTTTACAGACGAATGGAAAAACTGGTAGAAGCGGACCTCGGGGAAGATCAGTTTGGATTCCGTAGAAATGTTGGAACACGTGAGGCAATACTAACCTTACGACTTATCTTAGAAGAAAGATTAAGAAAAGGCAAACCTACGTTTCTAGCATTTGTAGACTTAGAGAAAGCTTTTGACAACATTAACTGGAATACTCTCTTTCAAATTCTGAAGGTGGCAGGGGTAAAATACAAGGAGCGAAAGGCTATTTACAATTTGTACAGAAACCAGATGGCAGTTATAAGAGTCGAGGGGCATGAAAGGGAAGCAGTGGTTGGGAAAGGAGTGAGACAGGGTTGTAGCCTCTCCCCGATGTTATTCAATCTGTATATTGAGCAAGCAGTAAAGGAAACAAAAAAGTTCGGAGTAGGTATTAAAATTCATGGAGAAGAAATAAAAACTTTGAGGTTCACAGATGACATTGTAATTCTGTCAGAGACAGCAAAGGACTTGGAAGAGCAGTTGAACGGAATGGACAGTGTCTTGAAAGGAGGATATAAGATGAACATCAACAAAAGCAAAACGAGGATAATGGAATGTAGTCAAATTAAATCGGGTGATGCTGAGGGGATTAGATTAGGAAATGAGACACTTAAAGTAGTGAAGGAGTTTTGCTATTTAGGGAGTAAAATAACTGATGATGGTCGAAGTAGAGAGGATATAAAATGTAGACTGGCAATGGCAAGGAAATCGTTTCTGAAGAAGAGAAATTTGTTAACATCGAGTATAGATTTAAGAGTCAGGAAGTCGTTTCTGAAAGTATTTGTATGGAGTGTAGCCACGTATGGAAGTGAAACATGGACGATAACCAGTTTGGACAAGAATAGAATAGAAGCTTTCGAAATGTGGTGCTACAGAAGAATGCTGAAGGTAAGGTGGGTAGATCACGTAAGTAATGAGGAGGTATTGAATAGGATTGGGGAGAAGAGAAGTTTGTGGCACAACTTGAGTAGAAGAAGGGATCGGTTGGTAGGACATGTTTTGAGGCATCAAGGGATCACAAATTTAGCATTGGAGGGCAGCGTGGAGGGTAAAAATCGTAGAGGGAGACCAAGAGATCAATACACTAAGCAGATTCAGAAGGATGTAGGTTGCAGTAGGTACTGGGAGATGAAGAAGCTTGCACAGGATAGAGTAGCATGGAGAGCTGCATCAAACCAGTCTCAGGACTGAAGACCACAACAACAACGACATAATTAACAGTGGCACGAGATTTAAACTCATCAAAGCAAGTCAACCAGCATTAAGGACGCTAAGGCATTGTCAGCCGATGGCAAACGAAACCAAAGATCCAATACGGGGAATCAGAGCCAGGACGGTTAAGATGGGAATCAACTCCCTGTTCGTGCCAGTATGCTTGGTCTGTGATCTCCAGCCCCCCCCCCCCCCACCCAATTTTTTACCCTCCACCCTCCACTCCCCGTTGCGAAGTTCACTCTTTCTGTAGGCTGAAGCAGATTTCTACTAAACTCTCCCTTTTTCTGACAATTGACTCCCATAGAACTATCTCTTCACCTACTGTTTTCAGCATTAATTAATTCACACACTATCTGCTCGTTCATTTTTGATATCCTTTGTTAGAAGCACACCTCAGATGTTTCCAATTTCTTCTTCCTCGGATTTCCGAGTGTCCACGTTTTACTCCCACTCTAATACGGCAATGACGTCTCCGATCAATTAAACAAGTTTCAAATGACGTGTGGCACCATGCATAGAAGGTTAGCAATAAAACCTGGAAAAATACAAATATAAAATTCTACAAAGTAATGGCAAGGCCTGCGCTCATATGCGGAAGTGAGACTTGGACAATAAGTAAGGCAGGCCATTCAAGATGCAGTCAGCGGAAATATTATTGTTAAGGAAAGCAGAAAGATGAGCTCTGAGAGATTAAATAAAGAATTCCGAAATAAAACAAGAATTAAATATATTTTGTGTGAATGAAAGGACCCAACGCGGGATAACAAAATGGAAGGAGCATATTGGAAGACTGGGAGCAGAAAGAATAGTCGTACAAAAGGAAAGCGAGATATAGGAAGAGCAAGGAGCAGGCAATAAGCCTACTCCTTGAAGTGAAGAAGAAAACGAAGCAGAAGAAAAAAAGAGAAGCAGGCCAATATGTGCTCTATAAGTACATTTTCATGAAAGTTTTCCCAATTTCCACATCAATATCAAACACCAGTAGAACGCTTTTATTGAAGAAACCTTTCATCGTCTGTGCCAATCTACTTCAGAAAAAAAAATGGTTCAAATGGCTCTGAGAACTATGGGACTTAACATCAGAGGTCATCAGTCCCCTAGACTTAGAATTACTTAAAGCTACCTAACATAAGGACATCACACACATCCATGCCCGAGGCAGGATTCGAACCTGTGACCGTAGCAGCAGCGCAGTTCCGGACTGAAGCGCCTAGAACCGCTCGGCCACAGCGGCCGGATCTACTTCAGGACTTTTACTTTCTTCGGTCATCCTGTATAAGCTTATTTCCGGGATAGAATTCACATTTTTCACTATTGTTTTGTTCCCAGTTTTGAAGTTAAGTCGTTTTTCTCCTTTCTACTATTCCTCACCGCTTTCATCTTTGGTAAATAATAGTATGTGTGTCTTTCGCCCCTACGTCAATATATACAGATTTGTTATAATCAAACTTCAGCTATTGGAACCAGTGTAGACGGTAAACGATTCAAAGTATAGGTACCCAATTATCTAAGAATGACATTCAGACTGTGCACTTCAGGATTCGCGTTGTTAATAGTATTATTGTTCTGGTATGGTGACGTATGGCTGAAACATAAGCATCAGTGCGAATTACAATTGCGGACAGTCAACATGGGTTTGGACAAGGTGAGCCATACTTTACTCCTAAAGCCGTTTTATCAAAACAAAACCAATAGTGCTGCTGCTCTTCTCGATTATCGACGCATTGGCAACTGCTCCTAGGAGAGGCCGACGGCCAATTGCGCCACAAATTGCTAACATGTTGACATGTTGCTGTTGTGTTGGCAAGAGCCAACACCGTGTTACTAGTGGAGGCCGAAATGCACGCGTTTTAGCTCACGCAGGCTGGCTTGAGGAGGGAAGGACTATACTGACGTTAGATCTGGAACATGGCAAGGAATTAGAATTCAGAAAGCGGACGTAATTAGTTTGATACTTAACTTTAATCCATTAATGATGAACGTCGCTCTTGACGGTACGTGATTACAATATTATCTGTTCAGATTATAGTAACTGAATATGGCGCCTTGCTAGGTCGTAGCAAATGACGTAGCTGAAGGCTATGCTAAACTGTCGTCTCTGCAAATGAGAGCGTATGTAGTCTGCGAACTGGGGCGAGTGCTAGGGAGTCTCTCTAGAATAGACCTGCCGTGTGGCGGCGCTCGGTCTGCAGTCACTGATAGTGGCGACACGCGGGTCTGACGTAAACAGACGGACCGCGGCCGATTTAAAGGCTACCACCTAGCAAGTGTGCTGTCTGGCGGTGACACCACAGTTGCCATGGCTCACATTGCTGGACTCAATGTGCGACCTTCATGCGGTGCATGAGATGTGTCACGACAACTGAACATTCCATGATCCATAGCTCGAAAAATACTGCTAACAGTTGTGAAATGAGGTCTAGTGCGGTTCCAGGCTGTTGAAGATGCAATAGTCGTCACAATGAACAAGTTCATAGCCTAGAACGTAAACATGGTACGCAGTTACCAAATATTATACCCTCATGTGGAAATTAAAATGTGTTTCTTTCAACGGTATATTCGTTTTTCTTTTCCGCATCGTCTTATAAATATTTCCACAGTATTTCATTCTACGATCACTCGTTTCTCATGGGGCCCTTCTCAAGTAGCGGAAGTTGATAACCACCTTGTACATCGAAGATGCAATGATGGAAATAAAAGAAACGTTCAGGTGTGGGATTAAAATTCAGGGTGGAAAGATGTCGACGATAAGATCCGATGATAGCATTTCTGTTCTGAGTGAATGTGAAGAAGAATTACAGGTTCTGCTGAAAGGAGTAAACGTTCTAATGAGCATACAGTATGGACTGAGGATAACAAGAAGAAAAACGAAGGTAATTAGGATTAGCAGAAATCAAACTAGCGATAAGCTTAATGAAAAAATTGGGAACTACGAAGTTAAGGAATTATTCTGCCTTGGTAGGAAAATAACACATGATGGACGAAGCAAGGGTGACATGGAAGGTAAAGCGGGCAATCCTGCCCAAAAGTAGACTTCATATGAGGCAGAAATTTCTGAGAATGTACGTTTGGAGCACAGCGTTCTGTGGTAGTGAAACATGGAGTGTGAGGAAACTGGAAGAGAAGAAGCTCGAAGACTTTGAGTCGTAGTGCTGACGAATGATGCTGAAAATTAGGTCGACTGATAATATATAATAAATAAGGAGGTTCTCCGCAGAACCTGTGAGAAGAGGAACGTGCAAAACTTTGATGAGAAGAAGAATCAGGATTATACGACATGTGTTAAGACATCGGTAATCACTTCCAAGGTACTAAAGAGAACAACAGAAGGTAAAGACTAGTAGTAGTAGTAGTAGTGGTAGCATTAGTAGTAGCTTTATTCATCTGTAAATCTGTTTTTACAAGGATATAGGACTTACAGTTTAGACCAATTTAAAATAACATTTACAGACTTCTAGGTAGAGACAATCATTAGATTTACTCCTGGTATACAATACGTTTTTACAAATAACTTATTAAATAATGTAATGCCACATTGTTCACTCATATCTCACTACCAGTCACTGCACACACTATATACACATTGTTTCATAACACTTCACTCACTACACACACAAACACACACACACACACACACACACACACACACACACACACTGGCTGGTGATTTCTGGGCCATTTTCTTCCCATTTGCTATCCTGAGAACTGAGTCAGCATCCCTCTATAACGAGTGAAATGTTGAGCTCAGAAAGAGGAAGAGGTGTTAGTATTGTGCTATGCATAGCTCGGGGGTAAGTTTTTCTAGAAAAGGAAAAAAAGAAAGAAAAGAAACATAGTGTGAAGAAGTTATGTGGAATGCTGTATGTTTTATAATCATTATTATTATTTATTTGTATAACATTTTTTTACCAAATCCCTACTCTGTTTTATCTAAGTAATCCTTCAATGTATAAAATGTATTGCATAACATGTACTCTTTGGCTGCATTTTTGAATAAGTGTATTTTTGCAATTTCTTTAATCTCTTTTGGTAAATTATTGTACAGTTTTATTCCTTGGTAGAAAATGCTGTTTTGAGTTTTATGTTTATTTTTTCTTCATAAGTGTAAGTTGAGTCTACCTCTTGTTCGATGGTCATGGACAGAGCTGTTTGTGCAGTAATTACCAATGTTATTTTTGATAGGTACAACTGACTGGTAAATGTATTCACACGGAGCAGTTAAAATACCCAGGGATTTTATAGGGGGAGACGGATATCTCAATGTGTTCAACGAATAACCGAGGATGTTGGGTGCAAGCGCTACTCTGAGGTGAAGAGTGTGGCGCATAAGAGGAATTAATGGTGGGCCGCATCAAACCAGTCAGAAGAATATGACATATAAAAGCATATTATTTGCAAACCATATGCCCCATTCTTTCCAATTGGTCTAAGGCTTTCTTATACACAACCATAAGGGCAATGTCGTCTGTGAACTTTACTATTTTATCTTTCCACTTATTTTACCCTTCTGATGAGCCTCTCTTAATAAATACTTTTATAACCATTTATAAGCGCAACATCAGAAATGCTTATTTGTTAATATTTACCTTCCTAGAAACGAAATATACTTCGTCCAGATCACCTTCGGTCGTTCTCATTGTATTCCTCCATATATTATTCTGATCAACAGTAGACAAGGCTTTCCTTACCATTATCTAATTTTAAGTTTAGGTTATCTCCATTGATCTCTATTCTCATACCACGATTTCCGTATGTTTTGAATATTGCTCTCTTTTCTGTCTGTGTGTGTACCTTTGAGGGATCAGAAGATTTTTTTCCAGATTTATCGCCTGGATCTCCAAGTACAGCAGCCATGAAGAGAAAGATATTAACAGTACAAAAATAAATTTCGTAGTATACCAAACTGTGAAGAAACTCATGGAATAGCGATATACACATATATAAATGGCGGTAGTATCGTGTTCGAAAGCTATAAAAGGAAGGTGAGGAATGGACAGATTCTGCACAGAATCGTAGATAAAAGGAATATGTGGAAAATATTGACAAACAGAAGGGCAGGATGACAGGACATGTGTTAAGACCTCAGGGAATGAATTTCACGGTATTAGAGCGAGCTGTAGAGGGCAAAAACTGTAGAGGAATACAGAGATTTAAATGCACCCAGGAAATAATTAAGGATGTAGGTAGCAAGTGCTCCTCTGAGATGAAGAGGTGATACCACGACGGGAAATAACAGACTCTGAATGCGGAATGGTTGAAGGACTTAGACGCATGGAACATTCCATTTCGGAAATCGTTAGGGAATTTAATATTCCGAGATCCACAGTGTCAAGGGTTTGCCGAGAATACCAAATTTCAGGCATTATCTCTCACAACAGACAAAGAATGGTCGACGGCCTTCACTTAACGATAACGACCGAGAACCATAGAAATCAATATGGGACGTACGACTAAATTTGGCGTTGATGACGTATGACAGCCGAAAACCGAAGCGAGTGTCTTTTCTAACAGCACGACACTGGCTGCAGCGCCTCTCCTGAGTTCGTGACCATAGCGGATCCTAGACGGCAGGAAAACCGTGGCCTGGTCAGTTGAGTCTTGAAAAGAGCTCATAGTGGGGTTCGAGTGTGGCGCAGACGCAGCAAAGCCAGGGATCCAGGTTGTCGAGAAGGCACCATGGAAACTGGTGGTGGCTCCATAATGACGGGGTCTGTGTCTATATGGAACAGACTGGGCCCTCCAGTCCAATCGCATCGATCATAGACTGGAAATGGTTATATTCGGCAACTTGGAGACCATCTGCAGCCACTCATGTATTTCATGTTCCATAACAACGGTGCTGAAGATAAGGTGGGTAGATCACGTAACTAATGAGGAGGTATTGAATAGGATTGGGGAGAAGAGAAGTTTGTGGCACAACTTGACAAGAAGAAGGGATCGGTTGGTAGGACATGTTTTGAGGCATCGAGGGATCACAAATTTAGCATTGGAGGGCAGCGTGGAGGGGAAAAATCGTAGAGGAAGACCAAGAGATGAATACACTAAGCCAGGGCTTCACAACATACGTGCTCGCGGAGCAAGCTGTGAGCAGCAAGGCGCGAGCACGGAGCAGCGCGAGCACGCTACCCCCACTACCGGACCAGAGCGGAGAGTGGGGAGAGTCACGTGGGGCACACAACAGCTGCCGCCAGTCAATGTAAATCCGCGGCCACATGCAGGGATATCACTCACGAATTATTACTGCGACAAATGAAACAAATAAAGGAGAATGTACACGTGCCACATAATTTTATTAGCTTAGTGTGTGCCTCAACATTCGTATTAATTTGTGAAGGGGCGCAGGGATTTTGCTAAAAGCAAAGCAATTTTGTAACTCATTCTCAGAGCTGCCTCAGTTGATTTTCCTTCGTCGTCCAGATCTTCTTCGGATAGCTTTCTTTTAAGTTTAATAACTTCCTGTGCACGATCTGGTCCATCACATTTTCCACTTCCGTAGTCTTTCGCGTGGTACGACATAAAATGTCGCTGCAAATTAAATTTCGTAAAAGAATTCAGCGTTTTGTGACATACTAAACATTTTGCAACACCATCTTTTTCTGTAAACAAATACAATTCCTCCCAACTGCGAAAGCATGGTTGGGGTTACACAACAGCGATGTGACATGATTCTTAACCAGCGAAGTGGCTGTTAGAGCTGATCGTAGTACTTTAAACGTTACACAGTCAGCGCTATTTCAATAGGCAAGCTGCGGCCCTATTCAAACGTGCGCGCATTTCCCCTCCCTCCCCTCCCTCCCTACTCCGCGACCTTGCACCTGCTCGCGAGCACGTGCCTGAGCAGACATGAGTACTCGCGCTCAAAACCGGCCAGTTGTTAAGCCCTGCACTAAGCAGATTCAGAAGGATGTAGGTTGCAGTAGGTACTGCGAGATGAAGAAGCTTGCACAGGATAGAGTAACATGGAGAGCTGCATCAAACCAGTCTCAGGACTGAAGACCACAACAACAACAACAACAACAACAACGATGGAATTTTTATGGATGACTATTAGCCATGTCACTGCGCCACAATTGTTCGCGATTGGTTCGAAAAAAAAAATTGTGGGTTATTCGAGCAGATAATTTGGCCACCCAGATCCCCTGACATCAGTCCCATCGAACATATGTGGAACATAATCGTGAGATCAGTTCGTGTACAAATTTCTGCTCCGGCAAACTCTTTTGCAACTATTGACAGCTTCAGAGAGATGAAGGTAATTTTTTTTTTTTTAATGGGGTCCTATAGTTTGGTACTTATTTTCTGATAGTGGCTAAAGAGACGAATCTAAGGATGTGTAACAGTAAGGTCTTTGATGGTCAACGAGGGTGAAAAAAGTGGCATGAACGTCCATTTACAGAAGGTGTTCGAAATGATGACCATTGGAATCAATGCAGTGCTGCAATCTTCTTATCATGGACTGAGTGGTATTGCTTATCACTGCGGCACTTATCGAAGCACAGGCTCTAACAATTATCTCTCGTATATTGTGCAAATGGTAAATATTCGCCAAATACGGCCTATCCATCTAGCGTGCCATTGACATGTAAACATCATTCGACGGTTTCGTAATACAAGACTAATAGAAAAGGTAAGATTAGTATCTAGCGAATGTGAATGATGTATTCCTTCGAAGAACAAGTGGATATGCTTCTCATTTACGGAGAATGACAACGAAATTCAGTGAGAACTAGAGACTTATACGCTGAAAGATATCCTCAGCGTACTCACCCTACACGTCGTACATTTAAATATGTGTATGATAAATTGAGAGCAACTGGATCTTTAACGCATCGGAAACATACCCAGCACAGGAAAGTTACTAACGAGGAAACGGACATTGGTACTCTTGCCGCTGTGTTCGAGATCCTTGTGTTGGTTCGCGTCAAACCGCAAGGGAATTTGCATGATCCAGACCCTACCTAGAAACAAAAAACCAATGTCGTATTACAGCCCCCAGTGTCCCATGCAACGTTTGTCCTACAAACTTGTCTTCTACTATCATACTTTCGGAGTTATTCTAGGTGGAAATGGTCAGTGACTCACTCTGTAGGGGCAGGATCGTTCAATATTTTCAACTATTCGTTGAGTACATGCCACGTTTAGTTGTTGCACTTCGCCGGGTAAAAGGAGGACCGACACGGTATTAGAAGGTACCACATGACTTTTGTCACCTCGGTGTGCATCAAGTATCTTTGACCAAGCGAAAATTATAACGGTAATCTTTCAATACCGTTCACAAACTGTTACTTAACAGTGGAATTGTTAATACGCGATCAAACGTGCACTACGAATGTATTCGAGTTTTCGTGCACATTTTTAATAGCAAAAAGTTATGTTTTCAGTAGTATGGTGACAGAAAATACATGCTTTCGGATGTGTGTTCACAGGTTGGGTCACGTGCTTCCAGGTGCACGAATGTGACTACATGTAACGGTCCAGTGAGTCCTTTTCGGTTCATTTGGTTGGCTTTAGCAGCGCGTAAGGTATGAATGAGTGCCGGTGGTGGCGGTATCGTTGCCACGCTTAACACTAGCCGTGGGCGCTCGGTGTGGGCGGACTTTGTTCGCTCTCGATCGACAACGGCCATTACTGAATACTGGCCACTGGGAAATGAGCCCGACCTTTGCGTTAATGTTTCACGCCTGAATCTCCCTGCTTTAATTACTTCCGCATAAAATGTGCGTCGCCGGCCTTGCCGCCGCTCAGTAGGACGAGCTGCGAGGGCCCTGAAAGATGGACGTCCGAATTTCGCACAAAACGTACACTACAGAGAAAGTGAGCTTCATGTTTTGTGGTCTCAAACGATGCGCGCTGAAGTGAAATTTCGCTCGTAAAATTCTCGTAACAGAGTACGGCTACATTTATCACTCCTCATTTGATGTAAATGGGGGTCATCGGTTCAAATGAGTAATACTTCTCAACTTACGTTTTTTCGTAATTTTAATTAAAGAAATATTTCGCTGAAACGTAATCTATAAACATGAGTTCTGCAAACTGAGGAACGTAATTTTTTGATTTTTGGAAAGCAGTCACCGATTATTTCTTCTTTACTAAGCTGGTTACATGCGCTATGCATTATTTTGCAGTTTAATATCTCAAATCGCCATTCAAAACGGTTGTGGAAACACTTGACCATTACAGCTTAATTCTTACAATAAAGTAAAACCAGCAACTGCTGACGATGGTTACGTTATTGTAAGAATTAGCCCATATTTTCACACAGACACTGTTTCACCGTGTCAGTTTTCACGAAATAGCATTAAGCCTTACCTACTATTACAAGTGACATTATGTTAACCATTCTCAGGAAATCGGCGGCGAGTGAAAATCCTTTATAATTCAGGTAGTAATTTAGTGATTTAACAGTATTTGAATAGAAACAACAATCTCAATTACATAACTCACACCAAACTGATTTATTTTTCCGCATACAGAAACAGCACATTTCTGCGTTCATGAGGTTACAGAAGCAAGTAGTTTTCTGTTTCAGTAATTTTCACCGAGCTGAAATGATCTCAGGGAGGAGTCAACAGTGCTGAGTAATTGAACGAAACAATAAAAGCTGTTTAAAGTTTCAGAAACTATGCTAATTACCTTACACGTACCCCCTCCCCTCCGCCTCCGAATTCCCCCTTCCTCCCCCACCCAAGCGGTGGTGTATCACGGTAGTATATTACTAAGAGTCCCCCCGCCGCGTTATCTGTCAGTATGTGCAGACTAATCTCAGGAACTACTGTGGGAATTTTGACATGGCTTTCATTAACTGACTGATTCACGAGGAAAGTTTGTGTATATAGAATGAACCAGAATACCACTGACAAGCTTTCAGAGGTGGTAGTATGGACCAAAGCAAGAAAGAAAGTGTCTAGTAAACATGGGCTCTAAAACGCATGTCACCTTAAGAGCTGTGGGCACTTGTTCAGTAGAAGAGATGTACTTGACAGTAGCGAAGATGAAAAAGTGCTCGTCTTAAGGTACGTATGTTTGCTACACCTTTTTTTCTTGTTTTGGTCCATACTACGTCCTCTGAAAGTTTGTTGTTGGAGTTCTGATTCACTCTGTGTAATGCATTACCGCTGCACCAGACAAGTTGTCTGGCCGTAAATATAAGGGTGTGCTGAATAGTAATGTTTCTGATTTTTTTTGTGAAAATGTTAAAGATATGTGAACAAAACAAACGTTATTGAATTCTACATCTTTATTATTCATGTCTAAATATTTATTTCGAAGCATAGATACCCTGGTAACGAACACATTTCTTCCAACGAGAGACCAGTTTGTTGATACCGTCACAGTAGAACGTTTGGCTTTGTTGATGGAGTCACAACGTCAGCTCTGCATGCACCGCTTCATCACTATCAAAGTAAAGTCCTCGAAAGTGTTCTTTAATATTTGGAAACAGGTGAAAATCTGATAGAGTCAACTCGGAAAGCACAGGTAAGCTAAGCTAAGAAAATCACCCTGAGGAAGGCCATTTGCAACAGTTGGCGAAACGTCGGAGGAATTTTACATGTTGACAATGCGGTCAAATAACTTGAAGAATTTTATGGGCAGTGACAACGGCCTCGGCAGTTGACGTTTACATATGTTGCAAATGTCGCAGCGCTCGTGTTTGGTCTAACACGGCCATGCTGAAGAAGAGGGTGCTCCACGTATTGTCGAACTCTTCGGATTCATCCTTTCAGTTTTTTGAGCTGTTTCACGTGCACCGACAAAGTTGCGTTACCGATCCATGTTACACGTTACAATCTAGAGCTCTATAGCATCAGAGGGTTGCAATTTGCGTCAGCGAAGAGGGAAAGTTTACCGAGTAATATGCATGATATGTAGTACCTCAGATGATATGAAAACAGAATAAAACATTCCGAGGAATTACTTGTCAGCACGTCCTCGTATGTTTCCCTTGAGGAGGCGGGGCGGAACGATAGTATCAAATGTTTTTGTGCGAAATATACTGTATTATCATTGCAATGCATTCTGATAGAACCAGCAAAAACAAGTGTCATGTTGTCTGTTTTCGTCGGACGCCAAACAACAACTATATCACCCAAAACGAAGAAAGTTACATCAGATATTCATACAATAATCAAAATTTACTGTTGCTTGCCGTGGCACTGAGCCAAAGATATGTTTTTTCCCGTACAGCCAGGAGTAGCGGAACTGATTTTGTGGCACCCAGCATACGTAACTTTATATTCTTCACACGTGTAGCATAGGCTTTAGGCTTTGTGTGGAGTGCGGTTAGGGCTGCAGGTTTTGCAGGGGTTGGTTCAATTTTACAAACAATTCTTGACAACTGACAGTAAGTAATACAATTGAATTTAATTTGCAGCCTTGTTACAGTTCTTGAAGACAGACTGGAAATAACAATATAAAGTTTTTTCTGCACAATGTAACAAAATTTCAATTAGGCTTCGCCCCAGTAAGGAAAATTGGGCAAACAACAACAACAGGTCAAATAAAAATAGCTTCTACAAGTAACTTGTCAGATCAAGCAAAAAATTCAGAAGACAACTCTCTGACTTAATCAGTGTTTACATACATTATCACTCAACTAAATCTTTATCCATGAACACTCTCTTCACAAACTACTAACCAAAATAATGTTACTACCAACACACTACAATGCTATCTACGCAAATTTCGTAATTGCGATTTTCTGTACAATGGCACGCACAAAATCAATTATGCTCACAGCATAGTAATAACAACATAATTTGCGGTACAGCGGCACATACACAATTAATAGTGCTCACAGCGTAATAATTATGAAACCGTTTTTCGTACAGCAAATCCAAACTCAATCATTCTCATAGTGTACAACTAAAAAGTTCAATATGGCTGTAACTGCTGTTAAGATCTACCTTCCACATTGGTTCACTGACAATAAACGTACAAATATCAACTTGCATTTTATCGAAGCATCTTATTTTTGTAAGATAAAAATGACCCGGTGAAATGGTAGTTTATATAAAGATCGATCTTTACTTATCTTTTGTTTGATGGCTTGTGTCAAGGGGATTTAATTAATTTATCAACTCTTTTTAAATTGTTGATATGGCTTGTGATTCTATAAACGACAAACTGCCTTTTACTGTTGCTGATTTATTTCGGCGTAGTTATTGAATCCAAAAATAATACTTGTCAATGCGTTTCATCACTTAGTCCTTCAAATCAGGTCCATAACTTTGATACATGACGTTCTTTCACAACTCTCCTATGTCAGATATGATTTTCCAAAGAAATTACACTGATCGACCCTGTTACATTAATTTTTGACATTACAAAAATAGTTTCATTTAATACAGTAAATTGTAACTTGCATTGTCATTAATGGTTATTTTTATCCGATTTTATTTAAGTTGAACGTAAAATTTCTTGGATAACTAGTTTTTCAGAATGTACATATGCTTATATAAAAAGCATGCTGGATATTTTCATTACTATCCAATATGATAAATGAATAGAAATAATGAATTAATACAATGACAAGTAGCACCCCAGCAAAAGTAGAGAATTACACAAATATTGACAAAAAGTAGTATTGAGTGCTTCATTAAGCCTAACATTTTCAATAACGCGCATTACCAAGGGGGGAGAGGGGTACTCTATGCCTAATTAGTTAATTGTTCTTGACTTACACTGATAAAATGCTTTTTTAAAAAGGTAGTGATGAGTAAGTATGGCCCGGGACTTGAAAATGTCTTTTAACACACTCTTAGGAATATCAACACAGCTAACGTCATAAACCGGAAAATACTGACATGACATTCGCTAGGTAAAGTGACATATGCTACTAACGTAAGACTTAAATTTTTGGCTTAAGTTTAACTGAAAACTTAAAACATTTACGGAATCTGGTAGACCAATTCATTAAAAATAATAAGTTTTTTTTTAATTTTAAAATGTAAATTAACTGATCAGATTAAAATTTTTTTCAAACAGTGGACATGAAGTGCAGCTCCCCTCCCCCGCCAACTTTGGTATTTTGATGGTTAACAGTGAGACTAGCGTCAATAAAGAGAATTTGCAGGAGAGAAAGTTACCCTTGGGGTGTTACAACGTCAAGCGTGCCAACATAGAATAACTTCAACACGCCGCACTGAAGTCACATACCCTTCATGACAAACACTACTGGTAAGGCATCACACCAGTTCTCTTTAAACAGTATCTAGGAGCAATCCTACAGACTTGTCATAGAATATGCCAGGTTATGGAAGTGACGGTAGAGGTCATCAAGATATTTAGCCTATATTTTGCAGTTGATCAGACTATACTAGCAGAAGATGAAGAAGATCTGAGCTCTGTGATATCAAAGCTTAAAGAGAAATACACTGAGGCTGGCCTGAAGATGAACATGAATAAGTGTGAGTCCTTGGCTGTTGGAACGGGAAAAGTAAATAATTTGGAGGTAGATGGAGAAGTAATTGCAGGTGTGGAAAAGAAAAAAAAAATCTTTGAGTATTACTTAATAAGCATGGTACAACCAATGATGAAATCACTAGCAGAATTAATAAAGGAAGAGCTGTAAAAAGGATAATGAACTCTCTTCTGTGGAACGAAAAGATAAGAAGACCAACGAAGAAGAGAATGTATAAGACTATAGTCCAGAGTGTAGTTTCGTACGGAGCATAAGCCTAGGACGTTAAGAGAAAAATGAGAATAAAGAACTGCCAGTGAGATCGATTACTTAAGACAATGCTCAAGCTGTATTAGGATGGACAGGATAAGAAATGACAAAATCCGACAAAAGATGAAAATGGATAGGGGTATCTGTGACGACATCCAATGAAAACAGCTGATGTGGTTTGACCATCTGAATAGGACGAATGAAGACAGGATACCAAATAGGATACTTTGATGGATACCGTCCCAACAGAAGAAAAGGGGTCACCTACGAAGCAACTGACAAAATAATGTAATGGAAATGCAAGCAAGGGATGTGAACGTTGAGGAAAGCCAAGGCACAAGAAGCGACAGGGGGCGGAGAAGCAGCGCCAGCCGTAGATAATCCGTAAGAAGAAGAAGACGAAGAGGAAGAAGAAGAAGCATTACACTGAATGCACAGCCTTACTCTTCACTGTACACCGCAGCGCATCACTCAACCAACCAAAATAAGAGTTATCAGTCGGTGAAGCACGCTGATAGTGTTTTTCTTGTAACCTGGAAGCCCCCAGTTGGAGTCTCTTCTGGAATCGCCTCATTATTAAACCAAGTTTTCTTAAAGTAGAAAGAGCAATTATTTTTGTAAAATCAAACTCAAAATTATCCCCTAAGCCAGCCACAAACATAGTTATACAACCAATCCCCTAGAGTGGGAGAACACGCCAACTGCCCCATTGGGTTGCTTGAGTCCAGACAGTGGTCTCGGTCTGCGCTGACCATTCGTGAAGTCCCAAACTCGGCTCCTGGGTGCACAAGCTTTGAATGAGGCCTCCAGCACTTGGCTGTTTACAGACTGACCGCATCGTCTACTTCTCGCTCCGACCCAGCGACACTCGCGTTGGTCACATGCACAAGCAACACGCCTTCCAGCAGCGCACCATCACGGCAACCCGGCAGACTTAACTCTGGCCGGAAGTAAAACAAACATGCTGCTCGACATGGCACACACTATTGCTGTTGATTGCGAGGGGGTACAAAACAAATTAGGGGGTACGAAGTGACAGCATTTTCAGGAATTTCTTGCTTCATTCAGTGACACTAATGTGAGGAAATCCTAGATATGAATTTGTACCAAACTCATTCCCCGGGAGAAAATGTGAGCGAGAGCAAGTCATCTGCATCTGAGCTCTCAACTGCTGTCACAGTTCACGAAGACTGGTCTGAGTAAGCTCCTTATAGGAAACAATACTAAAACGCCTGCATGATATATTCAATAGCTTTACGATTAGGTGACCTAGTGAAGGAAACATGTACCTTCATATGTGCTGACGGTTTCTCAGATCATTCTAACCCATTTGGGAAACGATGGAAAGCTGTATTGTGTTAATGGTACCGGCTACTTTTGGGTTACTACAAGCAAATAAGTGGATCAGTAAGTTCCTGTATGCTCTCCATGAGAGACGAGGGAAGACGTATCAAGGGCTCCATTTCATTCCATACCTACACCACAAGCCATGTTGGCAAGTCAGATGCACCGCTTAAGATTGTTTTTAACATACTTATACGTTACCTCCGGCTTGAAATAAGTTGTAATGCTACACGCCACATCAGTAAAGGCTAGCTTTTACCACGCTTCGACCGCCTATGTTACTCTCGGTGCCCTCTATCGTGAGCAGAGGTAAAGGCGGGTCTTCGCTCTGTGGCGTCTTAGGCGCGTTGAATAGAATTCGTCGGCCTAGAAAAGCGTACGACAGTGCAAAACGGTGTAGCTTGCTTGCACGAGTCAAAAAAAAAAGCTTATGCTATGAGGAAAGACGTGTATAATAAGATTGGAAGCCCAAGAGAGCAATGTTGGGAACAAAGAGGGCGTAAGGCAAGGAAGCAGACTCTCTCCTCTGCTGCTCAATCTAAATATCTTCGCTGATGTCGTTGCAGTTCTCTGAGGAGAAATTATAGGACAAGTTGAGTGAAATAATCAGTCTGCTAAACACAGAATATAGGCTGACATTAAATCAAAGAAGCATAAATTATTAGCAGAAAGGAAGTTACTAATAAAGGTAGTATCGAAATTGGGTATCACGCAGCAGACGCAGTACAGGAGTTCTGCTACCTTGGAGAGGAGGGAGAAGGAGAAGGAGGAAATTAGTGTTTAACGTCCCGTCGACAACGAGGTCATTAGAGACGGAGCACAAGCTCGGATTAGGGAAGGATGGGGAAAGAAATCGGCCGTGCCCTTTCAAAGGAACCATCCCGGCATTTGCCTGAAGCGATGTAGGGAAATCACGGAAAACCTAAATCAGGATGGCCGGACGTGGGACTGAACCGTCGTCCTCCGGAATGCGAGTCCAGTGTGCTAACCACTGCGCCACCTCGCTCGGTGCTACCTTGGAAGCAAGGAGGATATAAGAAACAGAACAGCACTGGCAAAGAGAGCAATCCTTGCCATAAGACGTCGACTAGTATTCAATACAAGATTTAATCTGAGGAACACATTTCTGTGATCGTACGGCTGCTGTACAGCACTGAATGGAAGTGAGTAATGGGTGGAAAGAAAACAGGCAACTAAGCGATATTACTTGAGATGTGGTGTTGCAGACGGATGCTGAAAATTTAGTGGACTGATAAGAAATGAGTTGATTTTCCTCAGAATTTCCGAGGATGCGCAGAAGAGGATAGGATGATAGGCTATGTGTTAAGACATCAAGGAGCATCATTCACCATATTAGAAAGAAAGGTAGAGGACAAAAATTGTGGGAGAAACCACAGCAAACAAATCAAAAGACAATCAAAAGCAATTATTTGTGGATTGATGTCAGGTGACTTGGTGATATGTTGGTGAGAGGGGTGGCAGGGTGCCAGCCTTCGTCAAACCATTCTTACACCGTTAGGAATCGTTGAAGTGATGCAGATTTTCGCAGAGTGTTCTAAACGAACAAACCATAATGGAACAGTGTGTCACTGCATCCATCGTCCATGGATGAAGACGCCATGAAACACTTTTGAAAAAATGGTTCAAATGGCTCTGAGCACTATGGGACTCAACTGCTGAGGTCATAAGTCCCCTAGAACTTAGAACTACTTAAACCTAACTAACCTAAGGACATCACACACATCCATGCCCGAGGCAGGATTCGAACCCGCCACCGTAGAACACTTTTGAAGAGATCGATTTAGCACAATGAGAACATCCGCCACATGAGAATATCTGCACCACACTTACCATCACCTCATTTGCTTCTCATTTCCATCGACATATAGGAACATAAATTGCGACTGATCGCTCCAGGTGAACTTTTCCCTTACGTCCGTTATCAAATAATGGAATTCGAATGAGCGGAGATGCGATTATTATTCCTGGGCGTTTTGACTTTACGGCACGTCGCATTCTCCGCAAAGTGTTTCCACAGAGCAGGGCACTGAATGTAGTTCCACGTTCGACGAAGTCAACGGGCAGAGGGCCTCTGCAGTCGAAGAAGGAGGTCACTTTGAGCTTACCGGAATTTGCCTGAACAGCTCTGGATTTCTTTGGAGATGGATATGTGGGATGTTTCCACTTTTGGCTTTGCCGTTTGCTCTCGGGCTGCCGGATAGCTATTGGACGGAATAGTCTGTTGTACGTCAGGCCCGCCCCCACACTGCCAATCGGACGAAGGCTACGCTTCAGCGATTTCGTTGGGAAACACTGAAACATCCTCTGTACAGACCAGATATCTCACCGTGTGATTTTCACATCTTTGGTAACCTGGAGAAAGACATGCACGAACGTCGGTTTCAGTCGGACGAAAAAGTGCGGTGCGGTTATGGATCCTTTAGTGGCCGAACGCGTTCTACGAAGCAGTAATGGATTGTCTCACCTCACAATGGGATAAATGTCTTTCCAGTCTTTAGGTACGGCTCTTTCTGTGAGGGAGCGGTTGTGTATAATTGCTAACTATGGAGCTATTGTATCAGCATACTCTGAGAGGAACCTGACTGGTATACAATCTGGACCGGAAGCCTTGCCTTTATTAAGTGATGTAAGCTGTTTTGCGACACTGAGGATATCGATTTCTATGTTTCTCATCTTGACAGTTGTTCTTGATTGGAATTCAGGAATATTTACTTCCTTCTTCTTTGGCGAAGGAGTTTCGGAAAATCGTGTTTAATAACTCTGCTTTAGTGGCACTGTCATCAGTGACTTCACCGTTGTTATCGCTCAGAGAGGGTATTGATTGCGTCTTGTCACTGGTGTGCTTCATGTATGACCAGAATCTCTTTGTGTTTTCTGCATGATTTCGAGACAATTTCGTTGTAGAAATTATTGAAAGCATCTCGCATTGGAGTGCGCACTATATTTCGAACTTCTTATAAATAAACGTATAAATCCTAAATACAGTGTGCAACCAAAAGGTATGTCCAAACTTCCAGAAAACATTCCTCGCAACTAGAGGAAGAAATTGTGTGAAGTGGACAAGGATCCGGAAAAGCTTTATTTCTATGTCAGAGCTCAGTTTCTACAACTCTTCAAGACATTAGTAATCATGTGAAAAACAAAGGAAAATAATGAATCAGCACAATATTAAACACTTTCATACGTGAAATACTCAAAATGCTTTCCGTTAGCAAGGATACATGCATCAACCCGTCATCGCATTCAACTCCTGATGCGCCGATATATCCCTGGATAATTGCGTATTGTTTCACAGCCTTCCACAGTACGGGTGTGGAGACTGTACGTCTTGGACCGTAGCTCCGTACACAAGAGCTTTCAAATGTTCAAGTATAGTGAGTTTAGGTTCAGAGAGTGTGGAAGACAAGTAACTCGTCCATATCTACCTGGCACGGAATTTGCTGTTTAGAAATCTACGAACATTAAGACTGAAATGAGGAGGAACTCCATCGTACATGAAGTACATGTTTCGTCATACTCGTAAAGATATATGTTCTAATCGAACAAGTAGAGTATACTCTAAGGAAGTAAGGTAAGTTTCTGTGTTGAGTCTTCGTGGAAGAACTTGAGCCCCTAACAAACAGTCAGCAGCAATTCCAGCCAAAGAGTTTACAGAAAATCTTTGTTGATGACATGAATTCACACTTTCGTGAGGAGTCTCGACAGCCCATTCGTGGAAATTGTGAAAATTTTCAATGTGATCACGATAAACAAAGAATCATCCGTGAATAGACCATTTGCATTTGAGGGTTGACACATTCTTGAATGAACCATTCGCAGCAGTGTACCAAGCAGGAAAATCATATGCTGATAGAGCCTGCAGACGCTGTACTTGGTATGGGTACAGCAGGTTCTCAAGTGATACCTTCCACATAGTCACGTGGTCAGAATTAAATATTACAGCAAACGGTATCACATTGAAGCTAGGGCTGTAGTCGACTGCACGAAGAAGTTTCTCCTCCAGCTAAGGTGTCCTTGTCTTTCTAGGCCTCCCCCGTCGCGAGTAGTAGGCTAGAACGTCCCATGCGTCCTATGACGACGATCAGTTGCTTCAAACATTATCCTACCGGGGCACTGTTTTTCAGCAAATCTCTATTGACACAAACGTCGACCGCGCCACGGCCATTACCATGTGCTAATCCGAACAGCAAATAGGCCTCTGCCAACTCCGCATTTGAGTATACTTCCATTGTACTGTACCGGGAACCAAGTCCGTGGTAAACACTGAAGTTTACAAAGTTGCAGCATTCTGCTGGAGAAAAATAGTTGCGAAACTTGTTTCATAATTGAAATAAATGGTTGTAGCTACGTCATAACCCGCCAGCGTAGCCGAGAGTGTTAACGCACTGCTTTATGGACTCGGGTAGGCGCGCCGGCCCGGATCGAATGCGCCTGGCGGACTGACGACGAGGGCCGGTGTGCCGGCCAGCCTGGATATGGTTTTTAAGCGGTTTACCACATCCTGATAGATGAATACCGGGTTGGTTCCCACGTTCCGCCTCAGTTAGACTACTTGCAGACATTTGAAAGAAGTTTGCACTATTCCATGGCTTACACTATATACAGACAGCTGGGGTACACAGATTCCGTCCTGGGGGGCTACGAGGTGGCGTCAGGAAGGGCATCTGACCACCCCTTAAAATTAACAAGCCACGTCCGTTTAACCATAACAGCAGACCCCGCAAGTCAGGCTCACTGCTTGGAAAGAGAGAGAGAGAGAGAGAGAGAGAGAGAGAGAGAGAGAGAAAGAGAGAGAGAGAGGTTGTAGCTCCATCGTAAATTGCATTAAGAAGAATATTTTATTTCTTGATGGTGATTAGTTTCACTCACGTATATCCATTTTCAAACCACCCGTATAGTAAGTGTGGCAACACAGCTTTGAGCGTCAGTACAGGTGCAGTTTTCGTACATAGGCTTTCGCCTGTCTTACGACACTTACGACACGGGTGGTTTGAAAATTGACAAACGTGTTCGAAACTAGTCACCATAAAGAAATAAAAAAGATTCCTCTTAATGAAACTTATGACGGAGTTACAAGCGTTTATTTCAACACTAAACGGTTGATGTTTCGTGCTTACACAGTCGATCATGAACATTAAACACTTGATGCGACGTGCTTGATGCTAGTGGAGCAACGAGGTTAAATGCGTCTCAACGCAAGCAATTAAGTGAGTCACATATCAACGTTACCTTCGTCGCACTGGAACAATAAACACTGGCAGTGAACCTAAGAATTTCAGCTGACTGTACATTCTAACCGAACGTAGTCAAGAGGTTATTTTGAACACTTCATTTAGGGATATGTTTCAAGTAACGCTGGTACTTCCGTTTCTGAGTGTTTCCCGTGATTATTATCATTTTGAAGAAACATAGAGAATGGTCTCTACGCTGAAAATAAAGCTTTAATGGATTCGTGTCCATATAACACATTTTACTGATCTGAGTGTGAGGAATGTTTCCTGAAAGATTGGCCATATCTTTTTGTTATGGGCTATGTGAGCACGAGGTCGTGATGATAAGTAAGCCTCCGAATTTTTTGTTCTATTTCTGAATATCGGCAGAGGTGTTACATGACATGTCAAGCATATTAATCGATCGGTCGACTTTCCCGTTTCGCTGATGCAAGTTGCAATCCTCTGCCACTAGAGGGCTCTGAATTGTAGCATCTGTAATGGCGGTGTGCAGCGTAACTATGTCGGCGCGTGAGGAACAGCGTGCTGCAACCGAGTTTCTAACCGCGCCTCCAATTGAAATCTCCTTCAGCATAACAATGGCAGGCCACACGCGAGCCCTGCGGCATCTGCAACAATCCGATGCCTTGCGTTCAGTGTTATCGATCATCCTTCATCTCATTTTCATCTGTTTCAAGAACGTAAATAACGCCTTCGAGAACTTCACTATGATAGTGATGAAGCGGTGAAAGCAGAGATGAAGTTGTGACTCCGTCAACGGAGTCAAACTTTCTACAGTGACGGGATCAACAAAATAGTCTGTCGTTGGGAGAAATGTGTTCGTCCCCAGGGTGACTACATGGAAAAATAAATACGCAGACATTCAGAATAAAGATGTAGAATGTTGATAAAATTTGTTTTATTCAAAATGCTTTTAGAGTTTTCAGATACATTCGGAGGCATTACTTTTCGGCACGCTCTCGTAATTATTTTAAATAAAAATTTGTTGCACAGTGATGTCAAAGGTTTTTCAGACACATTTTTCTAGTATTTCGGTATAAGGGATCTGTGGTGTGCAGTGGCTTATTATTTAGTAATAATGTTATTATGATGTACTCTGATTGTTATCGCAATTACTTTTGTTTCTGTGAAAATACCATCACCGCGTAGGAAAATCCTGTACTAAGCTATTATTCTAACATGGAAAGCCGGCCGCGGTGGTCTCGCGGTTCTAGGCGCGCAGTCCGGAACCGTGCGACTGCTACGGTCGCAGGTTCGAATCCTGCCTCGGGCATGGATGTGTGTGATGTCCTTAGGTTAGTTAGGTTTAAGTAGTTCTAAGTTCTAGGGGACTAATGACCACAGCAGTTGAGTCCCATAGTGCTCAGAGCCATTTGAACCATTTTTTTAACATGGAAAATCGAGTTTCTCATAGGCCTCTACATATAGATGCAAAAGTATCGTGATATTGTTACTGTCGCTGCGGAAACAGCCCAACATAGTGGACTTGTGCCGCCCTTCCAGTGAATTCACTGAACCCATACATGAGGTGGATATTGGCCCACTTGTCATCAGCATACGTAATCATATTGCTGTGTGTCACAGTTAACTTACAGCCAACACTACTAGAAAAACAAGACCTAGAGAGAACCGAGCAGTGCTGATTGCAGGCTTGAGGGCATGGAGTAAGGAGACATTACTCTTGTCAGCAGCAAGTATTGTTAATAAATAGTACAAATTTTCTTCCACGTGGCTCAGTCCATCGACATTTCCACTGTTTTGTAGATATCTTCGGTGGTAGGTACAAGATAACAGGAAATAAGATATCGAGATACAATTACTGTCTGACGAGCCAGCGAAGACTGCCAGTCTCTCATACCAAAATACTCACAAGATATTCCTGAATAACCTCCGGAATTTTTTCTATGGAATTCATCCAATGTGTAGCCGAGTAAGTTTCTTGACATGTAACTTAGTAATTACCCAATGACCTTCAGAAATTTCTTCACTGATTTTGACGACAGACTATCAAAGACATTATATTTTAAAATTTGCTGAAGTCGCATAAATATTGAGTAGCCTACCGTTGACAGAGATGTTCTGAACCGTTTCATTCAAGTGAAGCTCAAATGATTCACGATTATGGTGATGAAGTGAACGTTATATGCACGTCCCACCTACCGCTATCAACGAACATCTGCGCTAGGGCAAAATATATGCGCGATATAAGCTGCGTACGCCGTCTGAAGCCCATAAAGCTGCGAGGAATTAGTAGTGCGTGCACAGCGTGAGGGCGTTACGAATGGGATGGAAATGCATTGATCGGCCAAACGTTCATGTGGAGACGATTGAATTCTACACAACGCCCACGCAAGGAAACAGCAATCAGTGGAGTGCTTGCACGTCCTGTTCGCGAACAGACGACCGCAATTCCACAGTCCACTAGATTCCGTAAACACTCTGCTTTGGAATTTTAGAGAGGTTCTATTCATTAGTTCGGCATACCGAATAGGTTGAGCCGGGTAGTCATTTATTTGTTGTACTACAGTTCTCTATCGTATCTGTCAGAACCAGAAATCAGCATCGGTACTTCACAGTTTGTCAGCAATTCATTAAACTCTGATTATCCGAATATGGTACCCTGAATTATGCAGCTACACATTTCTACGCTGTTTTGTAAGTGAAAGTATGTTAATGGTACGAAGTACCAAATTTAGGAAATCGTAACCGCTAAGTGCAGTAGGAGCTACCTCGGAAATTAATACCTGCTGCTTGATTAGCAAATGACTGTCGTACGGAAGCCGCTATTTTAATGATTTAGCAGATTGATTTTAGTTTAACTTTGTGGCTTGATACCTTTGCTGTTGCTGCTGCAGTCAGTTAACCTAAAGGGGCCGTCAGACTCTGAATATTATTGCGCAATAATATTGACCATGTGGGAGTGGTACTTACGGTTTGAGCTAGAAATGGGAAAAACCAACCGTTTGAAAACTTCTTGTTTCTCCTGGTATTTGTTTGGTATCGTTTCTAATAGGATTTTTTCATTTCTTACTAATAATTTGCTAAAGAAAACGGCATAACAGTTTCCCACAGCAGAAGTGCTAAAATTTTTGTATTTCAATTAACCTTCCAGAAAATGAGTGATTTATTCATAAAATTTTCATTGCTTTGAAATATTGGAATATTAGAGAAATTGGGAGAGCCTACCACAATAACAATGCCCACAGTTAGGTACTAGCAACAAACACAAGACATAAGAATCGACACAGCATTGTAGAGATTATAACGTAACGGTTTCATCGTGGCTTATTAGGTTGCCAGGTCCAAAAACAGGAAAGCCGGACTCGGCGTTACATTTATCCGAACTTTTTGCCCTAAAAGACTTACTACCTGTTTTAAATAGAAATAGTCAGCTGGGTATTTTCAATCTGTGATTAATAATCAATTACAGTCAGTTTTTTGCAACAACAAACATAAAAGTGCTTAAACTAAAAAAAAAATCACTAAACATTTTTGTAATTTGGCAATTATGATAGAAACTAAGTGCTCAGTCTTCTTAACTTCTTTCTCCTTCCTAAGACAATTTTAATAAGCTAAAAGTTCTTCTGGAACAGAAAGTGAAAAGGTATTTAATAATTTTCAGTTAGACTTATAAACAAATAACAATAACACGAAGTTAAGTATTAATATTTCTCATTTGAATCCACTTTATCAAGAATATTATTATTATTATTTTAAGAATCATTTCGTAGAGCTCTTAACATGATAATTTTAACCCTAGAAGTGTACATCAGGGCTATTTTGACCCTGGCCTTTTTTTTTTTTTTTTTTTTGCCGTACATGTGCCACCGCACATACACAGCCCTCGCGACACCACTGTAAATTCAACATTAAGTGAGGTCTAGTAGAGACGCACGTTCGAAGTTGTAAGTCATTGGTCCGTAAACAATTAGACAGAAATGTTATTTGAAGGGCAACTGTGACCCTGGAGCGCACGTTGAGTAACTGTTATGTAGGTTAGTGTGAAGTACATTTATGTAAAAATCACAAGTAGAAATAACATTTTACTAATGGAAGATGCTATACTGGAAGCACTGATAGAAGAACACAGTCGTGAAAGTGATGTAAATTACCTTCCTGATAGAAGTGGTTCCGAAGCTGACTCTCCTACAGTAGTTAAGGACAATGGCAAAACTGATGAGGGTGCCAAATCTTCAGAAAGCAATGAGCAAAATACAGTCGTCCCCAGTAAGAATGGTCATTGTCGGAACACGGCTGACCCTAACAGAAGAGGTCAGCCAACTGCCGATAACATTGCAATCCATTTTCCAAGAGTGCGGAAATAATGAATGAATGGATTTATCAATAATTCAGAACACCTCAAAATATTTGCGTAATATGTGCATTTCATTAAATAAATAACATCCTCATCTAATTAAACTGCAAGTAAAGTCCCTAGCCCGGAACACTTACAAGTTCCATCACTGAAAAGCTTCCATAACTGTTTTTAATTAGTCCCGAATTCTGAATGCATTAATATTGATATTAATTTTAAAAAGTATACGACAGAGGTGAAATAAAATGCGTTTATTGTATAAGAGTCCAGTTTCATTATAAGATATCCTATATGCAGGCAATTTCCGCAGCAATTAATTGAGGGTGACTGTGATCCTGGGGTACAGTTCGTGCGAAAGTTCAGAGGTTTACACAGCTAAGCCTAAATTGTACAACAAAAATAACAATAACATTTTTTTCTTCATATGGGACATCGCAGCCGTATATTTGTCAAGGGACATTTTGAAGTATCCCACCTGGGTTATTTTTTCACAAGTATTCAATGTCCTTTAAGAACATCTTCGTGATTTTGTGGATTTGCCATTTCTTGCATTCCTTTATACATTGAACGTTTATGAAGCATTATTGACTGGAATTGCAAAGTAATATTCTGCCAAATTCAATAATTCCGTATAAAATTCTTCATCGTGCATTTGTGTGTCTCAACAAGGGTACGTGCAACACGCGAGCGTGGTGGGGCGCGGAGGGTGGGCATCGGCTGATCGGCATATTTAACCCTTGCAGATCATCTGGTTACAATTGTATACATGAACTTTTACTATGTGTTAGCTGCAACAGAAGTATTTTTCCCCACTGGAAACCTGAGGTACATATTTGTGAATATTCAATCTTTTCATCATGCGTAAGCGTTGTCAACTGTTGAGCATCACTATCAAAATGTCGGCAAGTCAATGTAGCACTGCGCAGCAGATCGTGACCACGAGAATACAGATATGAGGTTTGTTCGCTGTATTCCACTGCATAATTTAATATTGTTATTGTTATTTTGCATGATAATTATTGAATGATCATTTTACTATTTATTGCGATAGAGAATATTTCGTAATTAGTTATTTTAGTCCATAAAATGAAGCCAAATTTACAAAGTATGTTTTGAAAACGGGAACATATTTTCGTAAAAATATTACGTCGAAAATCATTCAAAAATCACCTAAGAGCATTACCACATAAATGAAAATTTCCCTTCTTCCAGAAAAAAATCGGGTTTGTAAAGGTTAATTCTACTGTTTCTCGTTCTCTTTGCACCTCGCGTATTTGTGACATCGTATGTTAGGCTTGTTCGGCCTACGAAGTGAAACATAAGACACAGACATAAGAATAGCACTGGCTGGTATATCTACATATATATCCTTGTGGTACACCTCCCTATTCCTCCTCGTGCTATATTACTCGTGCTAACGTCATTTGCTTGGAACGACGTTTGACTTGTTACCGCACCACCGGTTATCAAACAAAATTTTTGACTGGATTCCAGATTTCTTGGTAGAGAAAATTCAGAATTTTATCACTGAGAGTCATCTACAGAAACAGAAGTAACTTTAGATGAGAGCTAGGAAAGTGTGTTGGGATACTTTTATTCGTGTTGTGTGAGGAACATTAACTAATGAGAGAGACAAATTGATGTAGAAAAAATTTACAAAATGATACTTTTACTGCATCGCAACATAATCCATACTAATATTATTATACATGTCCCAACAATGAATTAGTTTTTTTTAGACCTGATGGTGTTTGAGCCAATTTCTCATAAATTCCTTGACCTCCTCGTTGATGTTGTTGAGTTTTGTCCATGTAATACCAACTTCATTGGGCAACACAAACGAAAATCCGAGTGAGCCAAATCTGGACTGTAGGGAAGATGAGGTAGTACCTCCAACACCACTTCTTCAACGGTTTCTTGGGTCATCTTTGTGTGAAGGCGAGCATCATCGTGTAGCAATATCATACCTCTTGCTTGAGATTGCTGACTGCACTTTGTTCATCAGCGTGTCTGAGTAGTAGGCACTGTTTATTGTACCTTGATCATCTGATCTTGAAAATAACCAAAAAGGACCACACCTTGGACATCCTAAAAGACGATCAACATGACCATGCCCGTTCGGGGTTTCTTTCAAGAGAGGTGAACTGGTGTGCTTCCATTCCATGTTTTGTCATTTGGGCTCTCGTTCAAAATGGTGCAGCCGAGTTTCACGCCACTCTAAAATCTTATTTAGAAAAGGATCACTTTCCCTCTCACAGCGTTCTTTCAAGTGTGTGCCTACTTTCAGTATTGATTCCTTGGGCTGTTGCGTTCACTCTTACAGGATCCACCTGCATTTGCTTTGCTGCTCTTGAACTTGTTACTGTTATCGTGATGGACTGTGCCAACACTTCCTGCAACCGTTCTTGCTACACGTTCAACTGTAACACGTCGGTCTTTTGTAATTATATCATCAAAGAGTGTTTTAAGCGACAAAGCTGACATTTAGACTGGCCGGCCAGTACGTTACTCGTCAGTCACTGAGGTTCAGCCGTTTTTTTTATTTAACTTTTCTTCACACTTACAAAAATTTCCGCGGTTTTTACAACTTTCACCATACTATAAAATCATTCGACAACAGCTTTTGTTCGGTTTTTCATCTTCAGTAGGTGAAAAAACGATTCACTGCACGTTGTACGACTAATGTGGAAAACTGAAGCGAACATGACATCGTTAAACGCAATATTGAAATCATAAACAAAACAAATCCTTTCAACAGCTGATGGTAGTTCTTATTCTCAATTGAGAATTGATTTGATGTGTTTCGTAACGGCTGTGGTCGCCGCAGTGCATCGTAATCAGAATAACACAGACACTGCAAGATCATAAAACAATTTTTTTCCGTCAGCTGTTCTCAGCTCACCCCAGTTATGCCAGCTTAAAGTCA
Source organism: Schistocerca nitens (assembly GCF_023898315.1). Classification (NCBI taxonomy): domain Eukaryota; kingdom Metazoa; phylum Arthropoda; class Insecta; order Orthoptera; family Acrididae; genus Schistocerca; species Schistocerca nitens. Next base: position 191,526,988 of record NC_064620.1, on the reverse strand, counting down.
TGAAAGTACAAAACACTTCCTACAAACAGTTTCATTTCTACACCAATTTGTCTCTTTAATTACTGAATGTTCCTCATATATGAATGATCCGGCAGATAATATTAAAGCTAATATCAGTCTTTTTGTAGATGACACAATTATGTATAATGAAGTACTGCCTGAAAACTACTCAATGACTGGCAATTTTCTTTACATGTAAAATTGTGCTCCTCAAAAAACGCAGATAAGTGGTAAACTGTAACTACAGTATCAGTGATTCACAATTGGAATGAACAACTCACAAAAATAATAATTTGTAGAATGATCACATAGGCTTAATTGCAGGTAAGTCAAGTGGCAGACCGGTTCTCTGCCAGAATACTGGGAAAACGTAGTCAGTCCACGAAAGAAACCGCTCACGATACACTTCTGTTGCCCATCTTAGAACACTGATACATAGTATACGGCCCATACTAAATAGCCCTAGCGGGGGATGTTGAAGGTATACAACGGAGGACAGAACGAATGGTCACACTAACTCACGGGAGAGGGTCACGAAAATTCCGAGAATTCAGAAATTTGAGGATGGACGCGAATTAACCCGTAAAACTTTACTTATAATGTTTCAGCAACCAGTATTAAGTGAGGAACCTAGAGATAAACTTTCGCAGCCCCTTACATACCGCTCACAAAGGCTAGATTAATCCCAGAGCGCACAGAGGAATTTAAGTAGAAACTTTTCATACGAGATTGTTACAGGAAACCAACCTAACCTGTGGTGCACTGGTAAGTACTCTCTACAAGCTCTCTCAGAGGTGTCCAGAATAAGTAAAATTCTGTGCAGAATGGTACGTTTTACGGACACTATGAAAACTTTCTGAAAACTTCTTTTTAATTGTTGTTTATTGTCTTTCAGTCCGTGTCCATTCACGCATCTCAGTAGTGGAAAGACGATACGACAAAGCGTTTGACGCATCGTTAGTGTCGTTTTTGATGACACGAAGTTAAAGGCAGCACAATACCCAGTACCTGAGCGAAGAAACTCTCAGACCCGGTCGTGACTCGAACCCGGGACTTAAGAGTATTGATTACAGTGAGAGTAAAAGCGAATTATCAATGTGGTAATTTCCTACCTGCCACTTGATACAGCAATAGCGACTGAGACCATGCGCCAACCAACCGAGATAAACACCGGGAGCGTGGTAAGATATCGTCGACATTGTTGTCTGTTTACCTTTGTATAAACTGCATATAATCTTTGCCTGTTGTATACCCCAGGGTTGTCGATTCTCAGAGAGTGTCTCCAACGTAGATCGTTCAAACTTATGGCGCTACCTGCGCACAACTTGTTAAGTAATTTGAAACACAAATCTCATCTCTCTAGGCTTAGAGGAAGTTTTGAAATCGAGTTGAACTTACGAGGGCTTAAGTCAGGAGAGTACAGTAGGTGGTATAGGATTTAGCAGCCCCATCAGTCAAACAAATTAGTAACAGCTTGCACTGTACGTGCTTGAGCATTGTCCTGCAAAATGATGGACAGGTCCTGCAGAAAGTGTCATCACTTCTGTCTCTAAGCTGGTCGTAGGTTGTGTTCCAAAACTAAACAGCATAGAGAGAGAAGTGATGACACTTTCTGCAGGACCTGACAATCAATTTGCAGGACAATGCTCAAGCACGTACAGTGTAAGCTGTTATTGATTTGTTTGACTGATGGGGCTGCTATGTGCTATACCACCTACTGCACTCCCCTGACTTAAGCCCTCGTGAGTTCAACTTGGTTTCTAAACTGAAGGACACACTTCACGGCATTCGTTCAGAACTGATACAAATGCGTCGGGCAATAGACCGCGCCGCTCGAACTGTCAACACAACTGTCACTGCTAAGAGCATCCTACGACTTCCACATCGCTGGCAACGGGTTATACACAATGCTGGAGACTACCCTGAAAGTCAGTAAAACTTTGAAACACGTGTCTATTTTGTACGAGCTGTAAATAAATAGTTGCCACTATTAAAGTTCCAAACCACGTTCTCCATTTTTTTCGTACCGTTGTCTGAGCGAGGTGGCCTTGTGCAGATCGTCGGTCTCCCACTCCTTGTCCTCTCGCTTTTGGCCATGTCTCTCGACCACAGCAATTAGATCCCCAGGTGGAATGCGACTTTGCCAGTTAGTCGTACCCATAATATGTCTTAATCTTGGTCTGCTTCTTAGACCATACAAATGTTTCTTAAATGATATTTCCGTAACGTTTCTTCGTTATTTGATGGGCTTAATTATGTGTCGTGTTTTATTTTGTTCATTAATATGTTTTAATAACTTCATTGTGTGTAACTGTTTCAATAATGTGAACCCTTATGGTATCGTCATATACCTGTGGGGAAGCGGCTAAAGTAACATCGCCTGGAGATAGCCTGTGAGACTTGCACGAGTTAAAATTTGCTTAGAACGTTAACGGAAATCACTGGAATTTGCACATTACACTCTCATGCCTGAGATGTGAAGCTTATTTTCGTTTGTCTTACATTTTATTCTTTGATGTAAGCTGCAAACTATGAAATTGAATTATGATCCAAATATGGCTAACGATTTAGTAACCATTCTGGCTTTCAGTAACTATATGATCTTACAAAGTTATCAAACTCTCTTGAGGAAATTTAACTTGATGAGTTTAGTTTTTAAATACAGCTGTGGATTATTTAAGTAAAACCTATCTGACCCAGATGTATGAGAGGCGTTTAATAAGTAACGCAACACGTATTTTCTCCTCGGCCAGTTTCGGTTGAAAAAAAAGTGGAATTTTTCGTGGTACATCATAGAATATTCCCGCTTCAGCCCGTATAGTTTCATGAAGTTCCGATGGGTAGTGGCGAGATACATAGCCTTCAAAATGACTCCTCTAACGGAAGTGTATTCCAAGGAAAAAGCTGTCACTGAGTTTGTTTTGCCAGAAAACCAGATATCGCAGATACTCACAGACGCTTGCAGAACATGTACAGAGACCTGGCAGAGAACAAAGGCACGATGAGTCGTTGGGCGAGGTTTTTGTCGTCATCGCAATGAGGACGCGCAAACCTGTACGATCTCCCGCGTACTGGCCGGCTCCACACAGCTATGACTCCTTCAGTGTTGGAACGTGCGGACACTCTCATTCAGGGTGACGGATGAATCACAATCAGACGTCTTGCTCGACTACTGGACACCTCTGTTGGCAGTGCTGTCTCACTTGTCCAAGAGCTGGGTTACTGAAAGACATGTGATCCTCGTCTGCTAACAGAAGACCATAAAGGGCAACGAAGGACTGTCTGTGAGGCACAGATGGCGCCTTACGAGGGAGGCTACTAATGCAGCAAGACGTTGGCTCCGACGTCGACCAGCAGAGTGGTAATGTTGATTATGTAGGGCTGCCCCTGCATATTCGGCCACCACATTAACGTGTATGTTTCGGAGGCCAGGTATGGCCCTGCCACACTTAACAGGTTATTTGTAAACAGAAGAGGCAAGGTACTGTGTACAGTCAAGTCGTCAGTAGTCGCCACAGTGTCACCATCACGTGGCGTGCCAGTCGCAGCGCTGCAGACGCGGCCACTAATTTACAATTGCACATTCACGTTGCTCACGTGATACCACACGTATATCCTCCTGCAGGCGCGAACATAAATCGGTGCTCCGCCCACGGAGACACAGTTACGTCTCGAGCTCCGAGCAACCAACAGTTGCCTCAAGTCTGCGCTACGCACTCCTCCTGCTGCCACTTCACTGCCTGCTGCCCGTGATAAGTCGTTGGGCGAGGATTCTGTCGTCACCGCAGTGAGGATGCGCAAACCTGTACGATGTCCCGCGTGCTGGCCGGCTGCACACAGCTGTAACTCCTTCAATGCTGAAACGTGCGGACACTCTCATTCAGGGTGATGGATGAATCGCAATCAAACATCTTGCTAGACAACTGAACAACAAGGGTTGAGTTACTGAAAGTCATGGGATCCTAGTCGGCTAACAGAAGAGCATAAAGGGCAACGAAGGACTGTCTGTGAGGAACCGCTTGCACGTGCCGTGCCTCCTCCGTCATGGACCTTGTCCGACGCTGCGCTTCCACCAACCTCTCCGAGGGCAACGCTTCGCAGTATTTGTTGTGTCTGCCCACCTATTCATCGCCTTGGGGGACAGCGTCGTTAGCAGTAGTTTGCTACGTGCGCTCAGCATCATAGTAACGTGTCGTCGCAGTACCTGCCGCTCATCAGGGGACTGCCTACGAGCTACCAACCTCGTGCGATTATGTCGTTGCTAATCTTCCTCGCTCCCCAAAGTGTCGCTGGTCTCACGTTTCGTAGACATCATCCCCAGAGTAGTTCTTGTAATAAACTATTGTTACTGCAAAATGTACATCACACTTCAGCTAGTCTTGCCCCGGTGGAAGAGGATAGACAAGGTTCCCTGTGGACATACAGGCCGTCCAAGTAAGGTGTCGTAAAGCCATCGCATTGAAAGGAGATTATCTTGAAAAATACGGATTTGCAGCCAAAGAGTGGGAAATAATAGAGTATATTGGAATCCAATATAAACCAGCCTGCAATCAGAAAAAAATTGTTGCATTATTTATTGAAAGCCCCTCATATATGTTATATACACTACTGGCCATTAAAATTGCTACACCACGAAGATGACGTGCTACAGACACGAAATTTAACCGACAGGAAGAAGATGCTGTGATATGCAAATGATTAGCTTTTCAGTGCATTCACACAAAGTTGAGGCCGGTGGCGACACCTAGAACATGCTGACATGAGGAAAGTTTCCAACCGATTTCTCATACACAAACAGCAGTTGACCGGCGTTGCCTGGTGAAACGTTGTTGTGATGCCTCGTGTAAGGAGGGGAAATGCGTACCATCACGGTTCCGACTATGATAAAGGTCGGATTGTAGCCTATCACGATTGCGGGTTATCGTATCGCGACATTGGTGTTCGCGTTGGTCGAGATCCAATGACTGTTAGCAGAATATGGAATCGGTGGGTTCAGGAGGGTAATACGGAACGCCGTGCTGGATCCCAACGGCCTCGTATCACTAGCAGTCGAGATGACAGGCATCTTATCCGCATGACTGTAACGGATCGTGCACCCACGTCTCAATCCCTGAGTCAACAGATGGGGTCGTTTTCGAGACAACAACCATCTGCACTAACAGTTCGACGACGTTTGCAGCAGCATGGACTATCAGCTCGGAGACCATGGCTGCGGTTACCCTTGACGCTGTAACAAAGACAGGAGCGTCTGCGATGGTGTACTCAACGACGAACCTGGGTGCACGAATGGCAAAACGTCATTTTTTCGGGTGAATCAAGGTTCTGTTTACAGCACCATGATGGTCGCATCCGTGTTTGGCGCGGTGAACGCACATTGGAAGCGTGTATTCGTCATCGCCATACTGGCGTATCATCCGACGTGATGGTATGGGGTGCCACTGGTTACACGTCTCGGTCACCTCTTGTTCGCACTGACGGCACTTTGAACGGTGGTCGTTACATTGCAGATGTGTTACGACCCGTGGCTCTACCCTTCATTCGATCACTGCGAAACTCTACATTACAGCAGGATAAAGCACGACCGCATGTTGCAGGTCCTGTACGGGCCGTTCTGGATACAGAAAATGTTCGACTGCTGCCCTGGCCAGCACATTATTCAGATCTCTCACTTCTGGTCAATGGTGGCCGAGCAACTGGCTCGTCACAATACGCCAGTCACTAATCTTGATGAACTGTGGTATCGTGTTGAAGCTGCATGGGCAGCTGTACCTGAACACGCCATCCAAGCTCTGTTTGACTCAATGCCCAGGCGTATCAAGGCCGTCATGGCGGCCAGAGGTGGTTGTTCTGGGTACTGATTTCTCAGGATCTATGCACCCAAATTTCGTGAAAATGTAATCACATGTCAGTTCTAGTATAATATATTTGTCCAATGAATACCTTTTATCATCTGCATTTCTTCTTGGTGTAGCTATTTTAATGGCCAGTAGTGTATGATAGTAGAAATTCTACCACTGCGGTGTATTTTTCGTGTCACCAGAAAAGAAGGAAGGAAGTTGGGGATGTAACATCCTAAATACTGGGAAAAAATTATGGTTCTCATAGCGGGCAACTCATTGAGCTTTCATAGAAAGTAATATTTCTACGGTCTAAGGAAAATATCAAGATTATTACGATCGTGAAAGTGCCAGGAATTTGTCATTAAAACTCTTTCTCTTGGCGGAAGCAGTTCCGTATTCGGAGAAAATGATAATGAGAGGAGCGTCACCCGGGTGTTCACCGGTTACTAGGCAGTACGCGGAATTGTTCCGCCAGTGGTCGCAGCGCAGGCCCCGGCACAGCACAGTACACTCGCTGCACAGAACGGCACGGCGACACGCGGGGCGCGGTTCACTGGTCGCGTTTCGCGGCTCGCCGGTCGCTGATGGGCGCCCATTTTCCGCCCCAGACACCAAATTGTCGCGTGCTCTGCCGCAGGTATGCGCTCGCTTTAACAGGGTGCAAGTTTAGTTTTGATGCCTGCAGCGGAGAACGTGTGTTCCGCGGTGTGGTACTCACTCCCAGGTGCAATAATATTGTGGTCGACTGGTAAATGTCAGCTAAACAGCAAAGTCGACAAATACCGACACACCGCAGAAGACTGGACAAAATGTATTCACCACCAACTCGCTTTCAAACCCGCAGCAGTTCGTATCCTCCTGAGAATCCACTGTTGCGTACATCGGTAGCGGGAAGATAGCGCTACAGAAAGGATATTATAGACCGATAGAAACAAAAGGAATCATAGTGAGATAAAAAGTAGTTCGCGATGCTTTACAATGAAAGAAATATTGCAGAAAAGTGCTTATGTTTTGAAAGTAAATGAGGATAAGGTGGCCTTTTCGGCTAATAACTGACTGCGTAACGATAAAGATGCAAAGCTTTCTTCTCATTTTTTATTTTAATCTGAGAACGTAACTGGCGCGACTACAGTATCAGTGCCCTGAAAACATACTCCTTGTATACAACATTTTAACCCGTAAAAGGAATACTAACGCGATCTGACATCTTTTTATGAAATACTCGGAGGTAGGGTAGACTTTCATAGCGCAACCGTAAATACGGGGGATCTTGAACATACAAGGGGCAGTCGAATTAAAGTCGAACACACGCCACAACGGTACCATAGAATGGTTCCATCCAGTAGTGAGACATTTATCCCAGTGGGAGACGGACGATCAATTCTTGTTTCGCAAAATGCGGTCGACTGCTGAGTGATCCACAGCCTCACCCACTCTCGCACTTCCTCGTCCAATTGAAATCGACGTCAGCGCGTGCCTTTCTTCAGGCTGCCAAAGATGTGAACATCACACGGTGAAAGATCCGGGCTGTATGGAGGATATTACAGTGTTTCCCAACTAAATCGCTGAAACGTAACCTTCGTCCGATTGACGGTATGGGGACGGATGTCATCGTGCAACAGGATGATTCCGTCCGATTCCTGGGCGTTTTGACTAAATGGCACGTCACAGTTTCCGCATGGTATCTTCAAGGCGCTGTGCACTGATCGGGATTCCACGCTTGAGGAACTCTATAAGCAGAGGAGGGGGCATCCTGCTAGACAATAACCCCCCCCCCCCCCCCCCAACACACACACAGACACACTCATACTGCCAATCAGACAAAGGCTACGCTTCGACGATTTGTTTGGGAAACATTGCAACATCCGTACAAAAATGGTTCAAATGGCTCTGAGCACTATGGGACTTAACAGCTGTGGTCATCAGTTCCCTAGAACTTAGAACTACTTAAACCTAACCAAACTAAGGACATCACACACAACCATGCCCGATGCAGGATTCGAACCTGCGACCGTAGCAGTCGCGCGGTTCCGAACTGAGCGCCTAGAGGCCGGCCGAAGTGGCCGTGCGGTTAAAGGCGCTGCAGTCTGGAACCGCAAGACCGCTACGGGCACAGGTTCGAATCCTGGCTCGGGCATGGATGTTTGTGATGTCCTTAGGTTAGTTAGGTTTAACTAGTTCTAAGTTCTAGGGGACTAATGACCTCAGCAGTTGAGTCCCATAGTGCTCAGAGCCATTTGAACCATTTTTTTGAGCGCCTAGAACCGCTCGGCCACCCCGGCTGGCACATCCGTACAGCCCAGGTCTTTCACAATGTGATTTTCACACCTTTTTAGACCTGAAGAAAGACATGCGTGGACGTCGGCTTCAGTAGGATAAGGAAGTGCAATACTGGGTGCGGTTGTCAGCGGCCAACCGCCTTCTATGAGACAGGAATTGATCGTCTCGCCTCCCAGCGGGATAAATGTCGTAACACATAGGTGATTACTTTTGAACGGAACCATTCCGTGGTCCAGTTGTCGTGGGTGTTCGGTTTCATTTGACTGCCCCTCATATGTTTAAGCAGCGCAAAACTGTAGCCACCTTTTCCAAGCTGACTAACATTGTACAAAATTGTATAACATCCTCCCTCATAGGGAGCAAGCTTGCACGGAAGATGTAGACTCCAAGTAGTATGAAATAACAATTAATGAAAATAAGTGTTAATCGCATTAGTCATTTTCAACATATTCAGGATCAGAACGTTTCTCGAAGTTCTCTACGGCTCAGAACTATCTTATTCATCCCGTAATATGCGTGGAAAGAAATAACTACATAATCTAGCGATGTTATCTTACTTAAACAACTATTCTGCAAAAGACAGAACGCATTCAGTAAAGTGAATTCGCATTAGTTATGATTTTAGACAAAGAGTAAATGGCACGTGGGCGCAGGGGAAGATAACAAGATAAATTATGAATGGTTTTGGGATGAGAAATAATTACAGAGAAATTGTAGTCATTGTTGGTTATTATTCAAGAAAAACAAAAGGATACCTCATCACTGAAATTACAGAAGTCCTCAAAGGGATCACGTGGAGTACAATGACCACAAATCATCAAAATCAGAACAAACTGAATCACATACATAATTTATAATTGCCCTAGTGTTTAAAAAAATAGGGCAGTAGTAAAGTGATCAATTCTATAGTGACAGATAAATTAATAAAAGATCGCTACTGATCTTTGAACATAGAACGAAGTCTATCGCTCTGAACAACTGATCTTGCTTTGGTCACAAACACAGCACATAATATATAAAACTGAAAAATGAGTAGAATATTACGCCAAAGTGCACAGGCAGGCAATGCTCTCACCATAAATTCTTGTAGGCTGCAAGCACTTTAAAATGGGATAATGTTGTCCCGGAACATGTTGTGGCACTAATCATACGATTGACAATTGGGCTGAATATCCTCAATATCGCTAGAGATGGTGTCCCACGGTATTAGAGTGATGTGCTTTAGGGATATCTGTATTTTGGTCCGGTTTGTTTCTTTTAAAATGGAGCAGTGAGGCCTTTCGGTTTCTGTCTTGTAGAAAAGATTTTTGCCCTGCTAATGCGAGGTCTTTGGAGGTGTCTCGTTTATACTTATCTTGTGAAATACACTGCCTGCCAAAAAATGAATGCATCAGAATACGTGATTGGACGTTAGTGTAACTTCGTACACGTGCATACCATGGATGATTAGGGCTGCATTTCGGTATCACACGTAGAGCGGCCACCGGAGTCCATTAGTTTTGTTCGTGTTGAGTGTTGTTATCAGGCCTAGTAGGGTATATAAGGGACGTAAACACCGTCAGATGTTGAGTGATCACTGTGGAGGACACGGAGATGCCACGGACTCGTGTAACACAGCGTTATCAGCAGCTCACAAAGTTTGAAAGGTATATCACCGTCGGTCACCATTTGGTCAGCTGGCCGAACCATCCAATATCCATATTTTCGGGGCATTCGGATGAGACAGTGCTCCGATGTGAGAGGAGGTTCTTGTCGACCAAGTACTGTGTAGCAAGCACACTGCAACCCCTTCACATTTGCCCTTGCCATCCGAGAACAAGTAATGGAATCTCTGCAGCATCTGTGTTATTCTGCACCACTGGTCAGAGACCATAAGCTGTCAGATAAGGGAATTACTATCTCAAGGGTAGGGTGTCTTTAATTATCGTTCTACCCTTCCATGAATGACCATCGTGGGCGAGTATTGAGGAGACCTGGTCAGAAGTCCCATCCTTCCAATGGTTTCAAAGAGGCGCATTGGTGTCATGGTGTGGGGAGCCGCCGGATCGCGGGTGATAACGACTGAGGGAACTGCCACGCCACAAAGGTGTGTCACAGACATCCTGCCTCTTTATACGGTTGTATCGTGGTGCTATTTTTCAACAATCCTCGTTCATACATGAAAGTGTCTCTACACACTGTCTGTGTGATGCTGAGTTTCTCAGGTGGTCAGCGAGATCCCTAGATCTGTCCCCAATAGAATGTGTATAAGAACAGCACGGAAATCAACTCCGTCCTAGTGGCGGTATACAGATTATGTAGGGCCATTTACAACAGTTGTTGTAAATGCTTGTTTCAGGAGAGAATGCAACGGTTTTATGATAGCCTTCTGAACCGGATCGGTGCATGCGTTCAGGATGGAGAGGATGCAACGTTATAGTGATATGTGAGCTCAGATAGCTAAGTTCTTTGTAAATTTGACTGTTTTATAGTCACTGCAGTAATATTTCTTAACCTCCCCCCGCCCCCTCCCCACAACTCGTGATGTTCCATCCCGTTCCTCTACCAGTCGTGGTAACTTCAATTTATAGAACGCCTAAAGGGAGACACAATTTTACCTACGGACATCATGGTCAGCTTTGACGTGAAGTCACTATTTACGAACGTGCCAGTAGACGAAACTATCCGCCAGACATATACGACCTGGTAGAGTTGTACCTGACTTCAACGTACCTCAAATGGCAAGGAAAATACTACGAGCAGACAGACGGCGTAGCAATGGGTTCTCCCCTATCTCCGCTGGCAGCAACGGCCCTTGGTTCAGCTCCTTTACGCCCACATTGCTGGTTCAGATACGTGGACGACACGTTCGCTATATGGCCTCATGGTGAAACGGAGCTACAAAAGTTCCACGGGAAGATACAGTTCACGCTCGAAGTAGAGAAGAATGGTGTAGTTCCATTTCTAGACGTCGAAGTATACGGGATAACGGAGGGCAAATGGGGCACAGAGGTAAACGAAAGCCTACACATACAGACAGGCATCTGCACGCCCAGTCCTACCACCACACAGCGCAGGAGAACTCGGTCATCTGTTCTTTGGCAATCCATGCGCAGCGCCTAAGTGACGCGCAGAACATAACACCTGAGCTTAAAAGGCTACGCACAACGTTTCTAGCCAATGGTTACAGCCATAAGTCGATCCACACAGCCTTGTCGACGAACACAAGTAAGAAAGATAAGCAAGAAATAGAGAAACTGCAGCCAACAGTGCGCTTACCTTATGTGAAAAATTCTACTGACCGAATAGGCAAACATCTTCTCCGGCTTGGGGTGCCGCCTGTCTTCTATAGTAGTCGCAGGATCCAGGACGTGCCAGGCTCCACTAAGGACAAGGAGAATGCATTACACACTGCAGGGGTCTACAAGGTGGAATGCGACTGTGGAGAGGCATACATCGGCGAGACTGGTAGGCCAATAGCAACGCGCATTCAGGATCACGAGCGCTATATTCGTCTAGGGCAGTACATAAAAATCTACAGTGGCAGAACATCAGCAAGACTGCGGAAAAGAAATAATATTCAGCGAAGCCTGTGTGTTGGCCAAGCAGCGCGTTATGACGAAAAGCAAAATCAGAGAGGCCAGCGAAATACTTAAACACTCTAATAAGATGAATAGAGAGAATGGACTCAGGCTTGCCCCATCTTGGCTGCCAGCAATCAGAGTCCAACAGACCGCACTGTCAAACGAGGCACGAGCATTACCGGCGGGCGAGTAATTGCATCCGCGCGGCCGACGTCCAACATTTGGTAAACAGCAACCAACTTCTCATTCGACGGTGACCACGTCACTGTTTTTTCTTTTATTTTTTGCATCTGGATCATTATGTGTTACAGTGATTGCATATCACAGGCAGCTTCACGGTTGTTAAAAAAATACTAACAAAATATCCCTGTAAAATCTCGTAAAGAAGTCCTGTGTGGTCTGTAGTTACCGTTCGGAGGGGTAACTTAGTACATATGCTAATGCGTTAATGCTGAACCGATTTGCGCTGGAGAAAAGTTAGTTCCAATTTTGGCCACCAGGTGCGAATCTGGCACTGTACAGCATGTCGTCGATGTTTCTGGTGCTAATACTGTACAAACTGTGTAAGAGGCGCTTAATAATACAATCAGCATTATGCCTTTCTCACTTGTTTCACATTTCCTGCCCACCGGTGTAATCCGTTACATATGGAAACATTTCTCTGCGACTCTACTGCATTCACAGTACCAAATGTGCACCTGGTGCCCAAATTTGGAACTCATTTTTTTTTTCAGAGTAAATCGGGCAGCACTGATTCATTAGAATATCTACCAAGTTCCACTGCCATACGGTCAGAGCCTGCACTAGACCTCTGTCAGTGGCTGCACTTAATTATAACCACAGGAGACTACTCGACGCGCCACTGTTTAGCGAACTACGACTTATCATAACAGACAATACACTGTAGCCGAAGCTCACGTATCGTTCAGGCGTAGAACAGAAATGGGCTCTAAATATTACAATACTTGCACAGTGTTTATTGTCTGCACATCCACTTATCATTTGGAGAACAGACGTGCAAGTGGACGATGAATATTGCAACCACAGAAGTAAAAATTGAAATTGACTAACAAAGCACAAGAACAAGTGGGGACAAAGTTTTGTAAGTGTCTTCATTTGTGGTTGAACTATACCTTTCCCGGATCTTGTAATAACACTCAGCCTAACCTTATCGTTCCACACAAGCCGGTATATATGATCACGGAATACCATATCCCTCCGCACGCGATTTTCTACATATGTGATCCTTCAGTCCTTGTGCTGTAGTGTCGCCGCAGCTTTAGCGACTATGGAAGCGCGGGATTCCCGTTGTGAACGCTGCACCAGCCTCCAGTGTCGTCACGACGAGACCGCGCCTTCGTCGCAGCGTCGGCCGTCCGCAGCTTAGACGGGGTCAGCGCTCGCGCTATAAATCTCCGGTCTGCACGGTTACCGCCGGCGCTGCTCGCACTGACACCCCAGAACCCTGCTGCTGCGTGACCAGCATGTGAGAAACTGCCCTTCACTTGTCCTATGTGCACAGCACGTTCCTGTAGTAAGTACATGTAAACAAAAACAGGTGATTTCTTGAAACTTCCTGGCAGATTACAACTGTGTGCCGGACCGAGATTCGAAATCGCGACCTTTGGCTTTCGATGGCAAGTGCTCTACGAACTGAGCTTCCCAAGCACGACTCACGCCCCGTCCTCACAACTTTACTTCTGCCAGTACCTCGTCTGCTACCTTCCAACCTTTACAGAAGCTCTCCTGCGAACCTTGCAGAAGGTAGGAGACGAGGTACTGGCAGAAGAAAAACTGTGAAGACGGGGCGTGAGTCGTGCTTGGGAAGCTCAGTTGGTAGAGCAATTGCCTGCGAAAGGCAAAGGTCCCAAGTTCGAGTCTCGGTCCGGCACACAGTTTTAATCTGTCAGGAAGTTTCATATCAGCTCACACTCCACTGCAAAGTGAAAATCTCATTCTGGCAACATCCCCAAGGCTGTGAGTAAGCCGTGTCTCCGCAATATCCTTTCTTTCAGGAGTGCTAGTTCTTCAAGGTTTGCAGGAGAGCTTTTGTAAAGGTTGGAAGGTAGCAGACGCGGTACTGGCAGAAGTAAAGCTGTGAGGACGGGGCGTGAGTCGTGCTTGGGTAGCTCAGTTGGTAGAGCACTTGCCCGCGAAAGGCAAAGGTCCCAAGTTCGAGTCTCGGTCCGGCACACAGTTTTAATCTGTCAGGAAGTTTCATATCAGCTCACACTCCGCTTCAAAGTGAAAATCTCATTCTGGCAACATCCCCCAGGCTGTGGCTAAGCCGTGTCTCCGCAATATCCTTTCTTTCAGGAGTGCTAGTTCTTCAAGGTCCGCAGGAGAGCTTTTGTAGAGGTTTGAAGGTAGGAGACGAGGTACTGGCAGAAGTAAAGCTGTGAGGACGCGGCGTGAATCGTGCTTGGGTAGCTCAGTTGGTAGAGCACTTGCCCGCGAAAGGCAAAGGTCCCAAGTTCGAGTCTCGGTCCGGCACACAGTTTTAATCTGTCAGGAAGTTTAATATCAGTTCACACTCCGCTGCAAAGTGAAAATCTCATTCTGGCAACATCCCCCAGGCTGTGGCTAAGCCGTGTCTCCGCAATATCCTTTCTTTCAGGAGCGCTAGTTCTTCAAGATTCGCAGGAGAGCATTTGTAAAGGTTAGAAGGTAGGAGACGATGTACTGACAGAATTAAAGCTGTGAGGACGGGGTGTGAGTCGTACTTGGGTAGCTCAGTTGGTAGAGCACTTGCCCGCGAAAGGCAAAGGTCCCAAGTTCGAGTCTCGGTCCGGCACACAGTTTTAATCTGTCAGGAAGTTTCATATCAGCTCACACTCCGCTGCAAAGTGAAAATCTCATTCTGGCAACATACCCAGGCTGTGGCTAAGCCGTGTCTCCGCAATATCCTTTCTTTCAGGAGCGCTAGTTCTTCAAGGTTCGCAGGAGAGCTTTTGTAAAGGTTGGAAGGTAGGAGACGAGGTACTGGCAGAAGTAAAGCTGTGAGGACGGGGCGTGAGTCGTGCTTGGGTAGCTCAGTTGGTAGAGCACTTGCCCGCGAAAGGCAAAGGTCCCAAGTTCGAGTCTCGGTCCGGCACACAGTTTTAATCTGCTAGGAAGTTTCATATCAGCTCACACTCCGCTGCAAAGTGAAAATCTCATTCTGGCAACATCCCCCAGGCTGTGGCTAAGCCGTGTCTCCGCAATATCCTTTCTTTCAGGAGCGCTAGTTCTTCAAGATTCGCAGGAGAGCATTTGTAAAGGTTAGAAGGTAGCAGACGAGGTACTGACAGAATTAAAGCTGTGAGGACGGGGTGTGAGTCGTACTTGGGTAGCTCAGTTGGTAGAGCACTTGCCCGCGAAAGGCAAAGGTCCCAAGTTCGAGCCTCGGTCCGGCACACAGTTTTAATCTGTCAGGAAGTTTAATATCAGCTCACACTCCGCTGCAAAGTGAAAATCTCATTCTGGCAACATCCCCAGGCTGTGGCTAAGCCGTGTCTCCGCAATATCCTTTCTTTCAGGAGTGCTAGTTCTTCAAGGTTCCCAGGAGAGCTTTTGTAAAGGTTGGAAGGTAGGAGACGAGGTACTGGCAGAAGTAAAGCTGTGAGGACGGGGCGTGAGTCATGCTTGGGTAGCTCAGTTGGTAGAGCACTTGCCCGCGAAAGGCAAAGGTCCCAAGTTCGAGTCTCGGTCCGGCACACAGTTTTAATCTGTCAGGAAGATTCATATCAGCTCACACTGCGCTGCAAAGTGAATATCTCATTCTGGCAACATCCCCCAGGCTGTGGCTAAGCCGTGTCTCCGCAATATCCTTTCTTTCAGGAGTGCTAGTTCTTCAAGGTTCGCAGGAGAGCTTTTGTAAACGTTGGAAGGTAGGAGACGAGGTACTGGCAGAAGTAAAGCTGTGAGGACGGGGCGTGAGTCGTGCTTGGGTAGCTCAGTTGGTAGAGCACTTGCCCGCGAAAGGCAAAGGTCCCAAGTTCGAGTTTCGGTCCGGCACACAGTTTTAATCTGCTAGGAAGTTTAATATCAGCTCACAATCCGCTGCAAAGTGAAAATCTCATTCTGACAACATCCCCAGGCTGTGGCTAAGCCGTGTCTCCGCAATATCCTTTCTTTCAGGAGTGCTAGTTCTTCAAGGTTCGCAGGAGAGCTTTTGTAAAGGTTGGAAGGTAGGAGACGAGGTACTGGCAGAAGTAAAGCTGTGAGGACGGGGCGTGAGTCGTACTTGGGTAGCTCAGTTGGTAGAGCACTTGCCCGCGAAAGGCAAAGGTCCCAAGTTCGAGTCTCGGTCCGGCACACAGTTTTAATCTGTCAGGAAGATTCATATCAGCTCACACTGCGCTGCAAAGTGAATATCTCATTCTGGCAACATCCCCCAGGCTGTGGCTAAGCCGTGTCTCCGCAATATCATTTCTTTCAGGAGTGCTAGTTCTTCAAGGTTCGCAGGAGAGCTTTTGTAAACGTTGGAAGGTAGGAGACGAGGTACTGGCAGAAGTAAAGCTGTGAGGACGGGGCGTGAGTCGTGCTTGGGTCGCTCAGTTGGTAGAGCACTTGCCCGCGAAAGGCAAAGGTCCCAAGTTCGAGTCTCAGTCCGGCACACAGTTTTAATCTGTCAGGAAATTTAATATCAGCTCACACTCCGCTGCAAAGTGAAAATCTCATTCTGCCAACATCCCCCAGGCTGTGGCTATCCGTGTCTCCGCAATATCCTTTCTTTCAGGAGTGCTAGTTCTTCAAGGTTCGCAGGAGAGCTTTTGCAAAGGTTGGAACATAGGAGACGAAGTACTGGCAGAAGAAAAGCTGTGAGGACGGGGCGTGAGTCGTGCTTGGGTAGCTCAGTTGGTAGAGCACTTGCCCGCGAAAGGCAAAGGTCCCGAGTTCGAGTCTCAGTACTGCACATAGTTTTAATCTGTCAGGTAGTTTCATATCAGCGCACACTCCGCTGCAGAGTGAAAATCTCATTCACGTGATTTCTTTTCTAAAATCAGACATCTCCGGTAGTTTGTATCTGCACATAGTTATCCACAAATCTCTGTGAAGAAGATGCTGGCGGGTACTTCACGTCGTTATCAGCCATTCTGTGTTCTATCCCATTTGCGTATTGGGAGGAGTAAATATTCCTAGCTTCTCGGAGTGGCCGCGTGGTTTAGGGCGCCATGTCACGGACTGTGCGGCCCCTCCCGCCGGAGGTGCGAGTCCTCCCTCGGGCATGGGTGTGTGTGTACCGTTCGTAGCATTAGTTAGTTTAAGTAGTGAGTAAGTCTACGGACCGATAACCTCAGCAGTTTGGTCCCTTAGAAATTCACACACATTTGAACAAATATTTCTATCCGCGTCCCTCCATTAGAGTCCTAATTTTGCGTACTCTGTCCCCATAATACATGGCAGACGAATAAGGAAGACATAAATAGTCGTAATATTTTATTGAAGACAGCAACTGTTAAAAACTTGAAAAACAGCGTTTTAGCCACGTGTTGTACGAAATATTTTCTATTTTTTATCAGTTTCGGCAAATTGCTTTTCCATCTGATGTACTGATTTCTCTTCCCGTTGATACGACCGAAGCTGATAAAGAATACAGAATAATTCGTACAGCTGATGACTAAAATGCGGTTCTTCAGATACACAGCTGTATTATTGCAGCCTCACAGTCTTGTAGAATTTTTCTGATGGCTTAATGTTGGCCGTTGACTGTACATTTATTACAGTGTCCACTATCGAAATTGAAGTACTGGATTTTGTCAATGCCCAACATGAAGTCATTTAAGTAACTGACTTTTTTGTGTCTTCAGTTTACTGACTGATTTGATGAGGACCGATGAAAGAAGGGTGTTTTAAAGAAAATATTTTTTGTAATTCTATAATATGCTTTGATTCCAGATTACAGGGTGGTATTTTAAGGAAAATTACATTCGCATCACATTATGCAAGTGTGTTTAGGTGGAACTGGGCTTGGGTGGGATCTCTGAATCTACAAAACTCTGAATCAGTACAATAACGCTACCAATATTGATCTAGCATATGAAGACACTGTTAACTAGATTAATGATGCAATGTAAATTAAACTCTCTCTTACTGCAGTTGTAAAAATAATTACGTATGTCTCAGTGACCTAATGCAAGTTTTCCAATTGGACACCACTTAGGCGATTTGCTTGTACCTAATCCACCCCAATTAGCCAACTGTGGAAAAGAGACCTACTATTTAACGTGGACTCCGAGCAGCGTGTTGTTTGTGGTGACTCCTCACATCGCTGAGAGTTGAAATTTAGGTTAAGGTGTACACTAAAAGATCCATAGTCTGACTAGGATTCGAACATGCGACCTTACGACCCCCACGCCCCACTTGTTAATCCACTTATTAAAACAAGGGCTTGGGAATGCTATCACAGATGGTTTACCTCATGTACGTGGTATACATGAATAATACACTGAAGATCCAAAGAAACTGGTACACCTGTCTAATATCGTGTAGAGCCGCCGTGAGCAGCAGAAATGCCGCAACACGCCTTGGCGTGGACTCGACTAATGTCTGAAGTACAGCTGGAGGGAACTGATACCATGAATTCTGCAGGGTCGTCCATAAATCCGTAAGAGTACCAGCTCTTCTGAACAGCACTTTGCAAGGCATTCCAGATATGCTCAATAATGTTCATGTCTGGAGACTTTGATGGCCAGAGGAAGTGTTTAAACTCAGAAGAGTATTCTTGGAGTCACTCAGTAGAAATTCTGAACGTTTGGGGTGTCGTATTGTTCTGCTGGAATTTCCCAAGTCCGTCGGAATGCGCAATGGACATGAACGGATGCAGATGATCAGACAGGATCCTTACGTACGTGTCACCTGTCAGAGTCGAATCTAGACATATCATGGAGGCCAAATAAATCCAACTGCACACGCTTCACACCATTACAGAGTTTCCACAAGCTTGAAGAGCCCCTTCTGACAAGCAGGGTCCATGAATTCATGAGGTTGTCTCCATAGCCGTACACGCCCATCCGCTAGATAGAACTTGAAATGAGACTCGTCCAACCAGGCAACATGTTTCCAAACGAAACTTCCTGGCAGATTAAAACTGTGTGCCGGACCGAGACTCGAACACGGGAAACATTCTGGAAACATTCCCTAGGCAGTCTTCGCAATATCCTTTCTTCCAGGAGTGATAGTTCTGCAAGGTTCGCAGAAGAGCTTCTGTGAAGTTTGGAAGGTAGGAGACAAGGTACAGGCAGAACTGAAACTGTGAGGAGGTCTCGTGAGTCACGTTTGGGTAGCTCACTCGATAGAGCACTTACCAGCGAAAGGCAAAGGTCCCGAGTTCCAGTCTCGGTCCGGCACACAGTTTTAATCTGCCAGAAAGTTTCACATCAGCGCACACTCCGCTGCAGAGTGAAAGACTCATTCTGGAAGCATGTTTACAGTCATCAACAGTCCAATGTCGGTGTTGACGGGCCCAGGAGAGGCGTAAAGCTTTGTGTCGTGCAGTCGTCAAGGGTATGCAAGTGGGCCTTCGGTTCCGAAATCCTATATGATGTTTGGTTGAATGGTTCGCACGCTAACAATTGTTGACGGCCCAGAATTGAAATCTGCAGCAAATTTCTGGAAGATTGCACTTCTGTCACGTTGAACGATTCTCTTCAGTCGCAACTGGTCCGGTTCTTCAAGGACCTTTTTCCGGCAGCAGCCATGTCAGAGATTTGATATTTTGCCGGATTCCTGATAGTCACGGTACGCTCGTGAAATGGTCGTAGGGGCAAATCCCCACTTCATCGCTACCTCGGAGAAGCTGTGTCCCTTCGCTCGTGCGCCGACTAAAGCATCACGTTCAAACTCATTTAAATCTTGATAACCTGCCATTGTAACGACAGTAATCGAGCTAATAACTGCGCCTGACTCTTATTGTCTTATGTAGGCGATGCCGGTCACAGAGTCGTATTCTGCCTGCTTACATGTTCCTGTGTTTGAGTACGCATGCCTGTACCAGTTTCTTTGACGCTTCAGTGTATTGCAGAATGAGGACAACGAGAATAATTCCCACGAACTCTCAGTAATAGACATTCTAGGACTCTATGAGTACTGAACTATAGTAAAATCCGCCGGAATAGGCGCAGGGCGACTGTGGCATATAACCGACCGGATACCGTTACAGTAAAGGTCATTAGTCTACCAATTCGTTCTGGCCATAATTTCAGGCATTACAATAAGAAACCCATCCTTACTTGCTAAATAAAAGATAAAGGGCACATGGCATGGTCTGAGCTCTACGACTATATTCAACACTGGAATGGGGCACATTAACTCGCAGAAAATACTCAGAAGGTGAGGAGTGCGAAATAAATAAATTCCGTCGTTGAAGGCTATGGTCTTTTCATTTAACGAGCTTAAAATCAATTTATACTAACTGTAGTATTATGTGGAATGGCCAAATACAAAGTTTCAAGATCAAAGCTACTGCTTAACATGTTAATATTACACGAATACCAAGAGAAAGACCTCCGAACGCTTCAAGAATAAATAACGAAACATGTGGTTACATTTCATGACAAACACTTCTACACTAAGTAGCTCCTTACATGCAGAAATTGAATAAATACTATCAAGAAATTAATCGGAAAACAATCTACTGAATTACAGTTCAGACCGAAATAGATAGAGACTAACTACATCTTGGAATGAATCCAATTGTTATCTAATTCCGTGGTACACCAGCAAACTCAGAAGAGTTACCGTCATATTATACTCAAGTGTCTTGAAGCAGATGTCGCTTTGCAGATGTCATCGCTTTATGTTTCGTGGAAATTGGTAGGGAGGCCGAGCAGTTAGTCGCTACTAACTGCAGTTGAGCGGCGTTCAAGGGAAGTGTTCTCTCTATGATTCACCCTGCGTTTACTGTTAACCGCAAACTAGCAGAATGCTGTTAGGTTGGTGTAGTTCAGGCATGCGTGTGTTAACTCTCTCGTTCTTCGCGGAACTTTAGATATAGTCTGATTCATTCATCCAGCCAACCAATGCCGATCAACAGGACTGAAATAGATAGTAAATAATATCGTCTTTCCCGCACATTCTTCCTTCAGAGGCTCGTCACGACAGGAAACGACTGAGACTGTGAGCGACTCACGTGTCGCTAACACGCTCCGAAACTCCGAGTGACAAGTCTTATGAAACGGGGCTGAAAGTACCGTTTCACTCACGAATTCATCTCCTGTGCCGACCTCTTCGTCTCAAAGTAGCACTTTCACTCAGCGTCCTCAGTTATTTGTTGATATTCCAGTGTCTGTGTTCATGGTAAGGATCTCATACTGACGAAAGATCTACTTCGTGAAACATTCTTGTGCTGGTCTCAATCCGGCATATTCCTTCCCAGCAGTATATACAGTCATTTTGCTTAAATCCTTCTTAGCTGACTGTTTGTCCGATTACGTGCAGTACAGCACCTTCATTTATGTTTAAGCTCAGGTCCAGTTTCTGCAGTGGCATTGGTTCTCTTCTAGTCATATTACATTTTTCATCAGTTTCCTTTCTGATTGTCGTGTCTGTCATGTGAGAACGGGCTTAGGGGGTTAAGACAAATGACTGCAAGGTCCTTCATATACGTCGTGAACTGTACTCTAGTAGTCCTATCATACTTCCTTGAGATAAACAAGACGCTGCTTTCACTTCGGACGAGATCCTCCCACTTAGAATGTAATGAACTACGTAGGAATTTTCCGATAAAAGCTCGTACCTTATGGTACGTACCTATGTTTATTCTGTGTGCAGAACGATTAAATCATACTTATACAAACCCCGTAAATGTCTCCCACTGCGACACAGAAGATTGAAATTTGGCTCAAACGTGCCTACAGCCCTCCCCTGTAATGGTGCAAAAGCGTCGCTCCCTGAGACATCACCCTCGGTGGTGCTTCAGACAGCAATGTTTAGACACGTGCGTAAAAAAGGCAGAGTTCAGCAGTTTATGTGAAGTGCCACCAGGGCAACGTAGTCGCGCACGTTTAAAATGTACCTGTACAGACACTTTGACATCCAATCACCTGAGTGATATTCTGCTGCATTCTGTTGCGTGAGGGCAGGCAGTCCTTTCGACGTCCCTTATATTCCGGAAGTGTCAATATTGTACCACCCCACCACTCCCTGATTACGCCACAGGTGGGCTACAGAAGAATAAAAACACTTTACTGTTCCGAACCACGTCCAGATTTCATCGAATAGTTTTGAACCGTCTCTAGTGGTTCCACACTGTATTTCTTTTTTTTTTTTAAGTAATTAGTCTTCTGACTGGTTTGACGTGGTCCGCCACCCGCCACGAATTTCTCTCCTGTGGCAACTTCTTCATCTACGTTCTCAGTTATTTGCCAAATGTATTCAAGTCTCTAATCTCTACAGTTTTCACCCTCTACAGCTCGTTCTAAAATCGTGGAAGTTACTCCTTAATGTCATAACAGATTTCCTGCCATCCTGTCATTTCTTCTCATAAGTGTTTTCCATAAATTACTTCATCGCCTTTTCTCCTGAGAACCTCCTCCTTCTTTGCCTTATCAATCGACCTAACCTTCCACATTCTTCTGTAGCATCACACGTCAAATGTTTCGATTCTCTTGTGTTTCAATTTTCCCACAGTGCATGTGTCATTTCCATACAATGTTGTGCTCCCATTGTACATTCTCAGATATTTCTTCCTCAAATTAAGGCCTACGTTTTATACTAGCGGACTTCTTTTGGCTGGGAATACCCTTTTCGGCAGTGCTGGTCTGCTTTTTACGGTCTCCTCGCTGCGGCCGTCATGTGTTATTTTGCTGCCTAGGTATCAGAATTCCTTAACGTCATTTTCTTCGTGACCATCAGTCCTGATGTGAAGTTTCTCGCTCTTCTCGTTTTTGCTACATCTCATTATTGTCGTCTGTTTCCGTTTACTCTCAATCCAGATTCTGTACTCATTAGACTGTTCATTTCACTCAGCACATCCCGAAATTCTTCTTCACTCTGACTGATGACAGCAATGTCATCAGCGAGTTTTATCACTGATACCTTTTCACCTTTAATTTTGATCCCACTCTTGAACCCCTATTTTACTTCCGTCGGTGCTCCTTGAATGTGGTAGACTGAACAGTAGGAGCGAAAGACTACAGCCTTGTCTTACATTCCCTTTAATCAGAGCACTTCGTTCTTGCTCATCCAGTCTTATTTTCCTTCTTCATTCTAGTACATATTGTGTATAAACCGTCTTTCCATATAGCTTACGCCTATTTTTCTCAGAATTCCGAACATCTTGTGGAAGGTTTTTTCCAGGTTGTCTAATTCTATGAATGTGGCTTAAGTCTTCTTTAGCCTCGCTTCGATTATCAACCGCACTGTCAGAAATGCCTCTCTGGAGCCTTTACCTTTCCTAAACCCAAACTGATCGTCATCTGCGAGATCCTCCACTTTCTATTCCAAATTTCTGTGTATTATACCCGTCAGAAACATGAATGCATGAGCTATTTCGCTGATTGTGCAATAACTCTCGCAATTGTCGGCTCTTGTAGTCTTCGGAATTGTGTGGATGATATTTTTCCGAAAGTCATATGGTACATCGCCAGACTCATACATTCTACACACCAACGTGAATAGCTGTATTTTTGCACTTCGCCCAATGAATTAAGAAATTGTGATGGAATGTTATCAATCCCTTCTACCATATTTGATCTTAAGTCTTCCAAAGATCTTTTAAATTCTGATTGTGATACTGGATTCCCTTTCTCTTCCCTACCGACTCCTGTTCCTTCTTCTCGAACATCAGACCAGTCTTCCCCGTCATAGAGATATTCAATGTACACTTTCCACCTATCCACTCTCTCCTCTGCATTTAACAATGGAATTCCCATTATACTCTTAATGTTACCACCGTTGTTTTTAATTTCACCGGAGGCTGTTTTGACATTTCTGTACGCTGAGTCAGTCCTTCCGACAGTCAATTTTTAATTTTTTTTTATGCAGCCATTTCGCTTTAGTTTCCCTGAACTTGCTATTTATTTCAATCCTAAGTGAGTTGTATTTCTGCACTTGTGAAGTTCCCCGAACAATTTTGTACTTCCTTCTATCGTCGCTAAGGTGAAGTATTTCTTCTGTTACCCATGGTTTCTTTGCAGCTACTCTCTTTGTACCTATGTTTTTATTTCCAACTTCTGTGCTTGCCCCGTTGTAGAGACGACCATTCTTCTTCAACTAAACTCCTTATTGAACTATTCCTTATACAGTATCTATAGCTTAGAGAACGTCAAGCTTATCTTCTCATTCCTTTGTTTCGTGTCCCACTCCTTTCCGCACTGATTCTTCAGTCTACTGTTTATCAGCACTAAATTGTGATCTGAGTCCATACATGCTCCTGTGTAAGCCTTACAATTCATTATCTGATTTCGAAATATCTGCCTGATCATGAAGTATTGTGACTAAAATCTTCTCGTACGTCCCGGGTTTTCCCAATTTTATCTTTTCATATTGTGACTCTTGAACAGAGTATTCGCTATTACTAGCTCAAATTTATTGCAGAAAGCAGTTAGTCTTTTACCTCTCTAAATCGTAGAACCAAGCTCATATTCTCCTAACAGTTTCTTCTACTTCTTCCTCTACAACTGCATTCTAATCTCTCATAGCTATTAGGTTTTCATCTCCCTTTAGGTACTGAATTACCCGTTCAATAGCCTTCTTTACTTCATATCTCTTCATCTTTGGCTTACGTTGTGGGCATGTATACCTGAACTATCGTTGTTGGTGTTGGTTTGCTCCCAATTTTGATGAGAACACCGAACGATTCACAGTAACTCACTCTCGGCCCAACCATCCTGCTCATAACGAATCCTTTTCCCGTTACACCGTTTTTTCTGCTGTTCATATTATCCTATACTCACCTAAACAGAAATTTTTGTCTTCTTTCCATTTCACTTCACTGACCTCCACTTTACCTAGATACAAGCTTAGCATTTCTCTTTTCAGACTTTTTTAACTTTCCTGCCATTCTACGCCTCTCTCTGTATACTAGAGCAAAAATTGCTGTCGCGGTACACTTCAAAGGGGTCAGATCATGTTCAGTGGGGTTTTAGTCCTAGAACGTTCTTACAAAATGGCTGAATAGTCCGGAGGTGTCAACAGAGTCTCGCGTTGTCAAGAACGTCTTCGTGTTGCTCATCGTACTGCGAACTATAGTGTTGGATGTGAAGTTTAAGAGAATCAGCGTTCCAAGGGAAGGGATGATTTCATTGATGCTCTTTATGCCACCTCCTGAGGCCTTTTGTGTTGGTTCTGGATGGCGGTATCTCTGAAATGGTTTCCTCGGCTTGAATTCAACGCTTGGAGTTGCGGTTCTGACCTCCGTCGCACGCGCGTATGAAGAAGGGTTGAAATGTAAGTAAGAGGGAGATGACGGCCATCCCATTCGCGGTAGCTCCATCGTCTACAGTATTTCATATCGCATGAACCAACAGAGAAAACGTAACACTTAAACTATTCCTTCCTGTTGGCTTTTTTTGTCATTAACCTC
Organism: Schistocerca nitens; assembly: GCF_023898315.1. Lineage (NCBI taxonomy): Eukaryota > Metazoa > Arthropoda > Insecta > Orthoptera > Acrididae > Schistocerca > Schistocerca nitens. The sequence goes on along the minus strand of NC_064620.1, from coordinate 191,501,798 downwards.
ACCAACATTGACATAAACTTTTACTTCACTCGTAGGCTTTTCTGTATACACTTTAAATGCCACTGCTGACAATGAGCAACGTTTTCTGTCATTTGGTTCTTATATTATTCCGTCAAATTTAGTGTGCTTCGCGGAAAGAGAGTAAGTTACCCGTCTAATCTCTGTCGTTGATATCACACTGCCTGAGAATGTAAAACATTAGTTCCTGTACAGAGGTTACTCGGTCTCTAAAAACATCATTATATGGACTCACGCGCTCCGTAATTCTACATGAAAGCGACGTCAGTGGGACAGGTCTGCAGTTTCTCGAATCTTCGTCTGTTCTCCATATTCTGTTTGAAGACGGTTCCTGAAACTTTGACAGCGCCCTTCACACGTGAATGCAGACAGAGAGAAAACTTTATCACTTCGTATTTGCGAAACGTGGGTGTATGAGAGTAGCCCTGCGGAATCCAGAGGACAAAAATAAAAATGCGATTTGGCCGGTGGACGGTTGGGCTCGCTGATCTGGGCTAATAACGCAATTCTCTCGGCACATTTCAGCACGCTCATGCCATTAATTATTGCAGAATTGAGTGTTAAATCAACACCACATTGTCTGTTTGTGGCCGAGTGTTTATTTAGGTGATTTCTCTGCTAATCTATAATAATTAGATACGCTTATTAATACACAATTGAGGGACTCGATGGAATTGCGCATTGTCGCATATGTGTCGGATACTAACAGATCGCGGATATTCGCGCAAATCCCTTTTGGGCGTACTGACAAAATGAAAATGGATTAAAATTCTCCCGTGACAAATGAAATTTCTCGGTTGCGATAGCATAATACACCGGGCTGCCTCGAAATACTCGAAACAATCCGAAATTTGTACACCGATGTGGAACTTTTGTTCATGGCTTTACACCAAATTCTTGACAATTCTGCACTCTTTAATTGCAAGTGATTGAATAGCTTTCTGAGTAGCGTAGGCACAGATCGAAAAACAGTACTAATTAGCATAAAAGTTCACAGAGTTTCACCAATCTCTACTTCTGCCAGTATTTCTCCTTAGACTGAAGTTATTTCTGTGCGCACACTAAGCTGCTCCTGTTTCCTAACACTGTCCTCTTATGTTGTTATACGGCGAATCAGTTTTTAGTTTTTTGCTAACAGAATTTATAGTTAAAAAGTACGGTGTACTAAAACCGATTTTGAATTACGGAAAAACATGGTGTCTAGGCTAGAAGTACATGCAAACAAATCCTTATAACGTAAGAACTCGACACTTTATGCTGTTGGGTAAATACACATACGATAGATAAGCTCCCCAAGATGTGGTACCATTTCATGAACGGCGCTGAGTCGCATGGAGCGTACGGGTCAGTCACACGGTACATCAATCACGACGTATTGGCGAACCATATACCTCCGTCCGTCATTTTACAGCACGATGATGCCCCATCCCACTCTCACGAGGATGTCAGCACATTTCTCCATCAGCTGTTTCCTCAGCGCTGGATCGGAAGGGGGGTCCCAATGCCTGGCCCCTCGATCTCCGGATCTGGCTCCTCTGGATTTCAGTGCATTGGGTTATCAACAACGCTGTCTAAAGAAAAAATGTTCGATATTTGAGACAACGGATCTACGTTACAGTAGAGGACATAACACCTGTAATGATTATGAAAACTGGAATACCGCTTCGATATCTGTCAAGCTGCAAACCGTGTCCACACTGAATTATACCGACATGCACAAAAATATTGGGGCCTCTGTGTACAATATTATAAACTTTAATGGGTACTGAAATGCAAGCAAAAGTTTTTGTATACCTACAGCCCTGACGAACTGTGTAATCCTAACATATTTTACTTTCAGAGATGCGAGAAACTGAATTACGTATCGTGTAAGATTACCCCAACGGGAAAGAAAGGACGTAAAGATATAGACAAGCAGCTGTCTAGCATTATAAGGCACCTGTCTAACTAAAGAAGGGCTTATCTAGCAAACTAGCACAGCTGGACTGTAATGAGAGAAAAGTTTACAGGCTATATTCAGTGGCGTCGATAAATATATAATTTGGACTGGAAACAGCGTGTGGAGTAAACACTGAAAAGAGAGATCAGCTCTTGATCTATTGAAGGATGCAGGTTGCAGTAATGCAGAGATGAAGAGGCTTTTTACAGCACAGACTAACGTGGAGAACTGCATCAAGCGAGTCTTCCGGACTTAAGGGTACAAAAACAATATCATAGCTGCCTTGACTTTTCTACACTGCCGGGAAAAATGCAGAGCCGCGTGGAGTGGCCGCGTGGTTTGAGGCGCCATGTCACGGATTGCGCGGCCACTCCCGCATGAGGTTCGAGTCCTCCCTCGGGCATGTGTGTCTGTGTGTGTGACCCTAGGGACCGATGACCTCAGCAGTTTGGTCCCTTAGAAATTCACGAACATTTGTACATTGCTTTTGAAACATTTAGCACCCCCAAGGACAAGGTCATTTTATTAACAAGTGATGTAACATTTAGCTCATCACAGTAGGAGGATATGACAACAAATTCAGACCAAATGAAACACACGTGTCACGGTAAAGGGTGCCGAAACCATCGCATCAGTAGACACTGCCCCCCCCCCCCCCACCCACCCGCCCCCTTGGCCACCATCACATCTGGCTGCAACGCAGGCTTATAATCTCGCATGCAAACATTATGGTGCCGAATGACATCCTGGAATAGATGGTCCCAAGCTTCTTGCACTCTTTATTGCTTTATTGCAATCCGGCAATGGTTCTTGTAGGTTCTGGAGGACGAGTGAGTTCGACGAGTAAGTTCTCTCTCCGCAGCATCACATATGTGTTCAATTGGTGAGAGATCTGATGCTGTTTCTGGCCAAGGCAGTTGTTATACACCACGAAGAGCATGTTCGGTAGGGGCACCCATATGTGGACGTGCACTGTCCTGCTGGAAAAGCACATCATCTTCCTGTCGAAGGAATGGTACTAGCCTAGAGATAATATCCTCTCCACTGTACATGATAGAACTCTATTCCGACCTCCAGTCGACTTTTTCACAACACCAGAGTACCCGTGTTTGGCGGTGTCGTGGCTGCCTGGCCATAGGCACACGTGATGTATATCCTGCGTGGAGACGGCTCCCAATCGTCCGTGGTGACGCAACAGGTGCATCATATACCCGAATTACTTCCTTGGATGACGTTCGCTCGACCACTGTTGCTTGAATAAAGCTTCAGTCTAGGCGGACGTCCAGAAACTGATCTATAGGTGTTGGAATGTTTCATAGACCATTGCTGATAGCAGCGACACACCTCTGATACACTGTGCCCATCATGTGCAGCAATCCGTCGATGCGCCCTTCCAGCCTTCTGCAAGCCCACAATACCACGCCTTTGAAATGGTTGCAACTGTTAAGCAAGAGTATGTACTCATCGGTGGGGTACGGCTGTAGCCTAGAATGAAGGTTGTAATCCGTGTTCGCCTCTAAACTCAGCACAGTTACTGACGCAGAAAAACAAGGGTGAACAAAAAATAGTTCAAATGGCTCTGAGCACTATGGGACTTAACTTCTGAGGTCGTCCCATAGAACTTAGAACTACTTAAACCTAACTAACCTAAGGACATCACACACATCCATGCCCGAGGCAGGATTCGAACCGTAGCGGTCGCGCGGTTCCAGACTGTAGCGCCTAGAACCGCTCGGGCACTCCGGCCGGCCAAGGGTGAACACACAGGCTTTCTGAGCGCCATATGATGACAAATAAATCATTAACTCAACAGCTTCTCTTTACAAACATAAGATACTCTGGTGACACTGACCAAAGACACTGAGTGTGCAGAATTTTTTTTTTTTTTCCGGCAGTGGATTCATACGTTCGAGTCATTTTTGTGTGCCTTGTGACTAACCTTTACTTTGTTCTGCATCGTACCTTCTAACATGTTCAGGAAATCTGTTATATTTATTTCAGGGATAGTAGTGTATTTTCACCACCCGTCTTCCAGTAGACTGTTTTGTGGGGTGGTACTTACCGACCTCGATGCTGCCACGTGGATCCGCGGAGTTTTTGAGGTCAGTGGCTCACGTAGAACCTGTCGGATATTAATCTGGCTCAAAGTCGGGTGACAGCTGCGTCTCACGTTCTGCTTCACGGTAGGCGCTCATTAAAACGGGTAGCGAGAGCCACTCACTCGCCACGCACTTTGCTTCATCGCTTAACCTGCTATTCCCTAGCCGTAGGCATACTTGCTCACTTGGAATGCCCTCTGTATTCCGATTCACATCATCTATCTCAAACAACTGACACTTCAAATTGATATGGAAGTGTTGCCAATTCGTTGAATATATTTCATTAGACTAGTCGCTGTGACGTACTGAATAATACGAAACAAAACGAAACGAAAGTATAAGAATAATGTGAAATTCAGAACTGAAAGAGGAATTAGGTTAGGAGCAGAGAAACCTGACGTCGCGAAAGTATTTATTTATAGCTGTGTGTCCGCACCCATACCACGCAGCGCCTGACTTCGTGCTTAATGTTTATGACGTCATATTTCTCGAACTATGTGTCGTACAATGATGTAATTTTTCAGGTACATTCAGATGCATATATGGATACTATCTACAAAATTTATTGCGGATGCATTACCAATGAAGTAATAAATTTAAAACCAATGCGTGCTGCGGTAGTTTTTCATGCTTCTCATTTTTTATGGTGTCATATCTCCTGAACCGTGTGTCGTAGAATGACAGAATTTTGTGATTACGTTCAGTAGTATGTACGCAAACAGTCTGTAAAATGTGTCGCGAATTAATAAATTACAAAGTCACACCTCATGCCGTACATGTACAGCATAAACCCTGGGAAAGTTGTATGGAATAATCAATTTTCCTTCACTCATTTCTTAGGGGTTGCAGCGACAAGAGTTTTGTAAAGTTTGGAAATTATGTGTAAAGTTTGTTGAAGTCGCTAAGCGCTCTCATTCACAATTTTTTTTCTTTGTCATCAGTCTTCTGACTGGTTTGATGCGGCCCACCACGAATTCCTCTCCTATGCCAACTCCTTCATCACAGAGTAGCACTTACAACCTACGTCCTCAATTATTTGCTGGATGTATTCCAATCTCTGTCTTCCTCTACAGTTTTTACCATCTAAACTCTCTCTGGTACCACGGAAGTTTTCCCTCGATGTCTTAAAAGATGTCCTACCATTCTGTCCGTTCTTGTCAGTGTTTTCCATATATTCTTTTCCTCTCCGATTCCGCACAGAACTTTCACTTAGGATAGCAATGTCATCAGCAAATCTTATCGTTGATATCCTTTTTATTTCCCTTAAATTTTAATTCCACTCTGGAACCTTTCTTTTATTTCCATCATTGCTTCTTCGATATATAGATTGAACAGTAGGGGTGGAAGACTACATCCCCGTCTTATAAACTTTTTCGTAATTCAAGCATTTCGTTCTTGATCTTCCATTCTTATTGTTGCCTCTTGGCTCTTGTACATGTTGTATATGGCAAATCTCTCCATATAGCACATCACTAATTTCCTTCGAATTTTCAACACCTTGCATCATTTGACATAGTCGAACGCTTTTTCCAGGTCAACAGATCCTATGAACTTGTCTTTATTTTTCTTTAGTCTTTCTTCCATTATCAACCGTAATGTCAGAACCGCCTTTCCGTTCCTTTCCCTTTCCTAAAGCCTAACTCATCGTCATCTAACAGATCCTTAATTTTCTTTCCCATCCTTCTGTATATTAATCTTGTCAGCAACTTGGATGCATGGGCTGTTGAGCTGATTGTGCGATAATTCTCGCACTAGTGACAAGTGACTTTTCCAGTCTTCGGAATCGTGTGTATGATATTTTTCCGAAGGTCGGATGGTATATCGCCAGACTCATACACTCTACACACCAGCGTCAAGAGTCGCCATGTTGCCACATCCCGCAGTGATTTTAGAAATTCTGATGGAATGACATCTATCGCTTCTGCCTTATTTGATCTTTGTCTTCAGCTATCTTACTTATCGACTCCAGTTTACGTAAGTCTTCTTTTCAATACAGGCTATCGATGTACTATTTACACCTATCTGCTTTCTCATCCGCATTTAACAGTGAAATTCCCATTGCACTCTTTATGGTACCACCCTTGTTTTTAATTTCAGCGAAGGTTGTTTTGACTTTTCAGTGTGCTGAGTCAGTCCTTCCGACAATCCATTCTTTTTCGATTTATTCACAGTTTTCATGCAGCCATTCGCCTTAGCTTCCCTGCACTTCCAGTTTATTTTGTTGCCATGTGACTGGTATTTCTGTAATCCTCGATTTCCATGAACGTTTTCGTACTTCCTTCTTTCGTCGATCAACTGAAGTATTTCTTTTGTTACAAATGGTTTCTTCGCCGTTACCTTCTTTGAACCTATGTCCTTCTTTCCAGTTTTTGTTATTGCCGTTTGTAGAGATGTCCATTCCTCTTCAACTGAACTGCCTACTGCGCTATTCCTTATCACAGTATCTATAGCCTTAGAGAAAATTAAGCGTAATCCTTCATTCCTTAGTGATTCCTTATCCCATTTCTTTGCGTATTGATTCTTTATGACTAGCCTCTTAAACTTCAACCTTGTCTTCGTCACTATAAATTGTGATCTGAGTCTATATGTGCTCCTGGGTACGCCTTACAATCCAGTATCTGATTTCGGAATCACAGTCTGACCATGATGTAATTCAAATAAAATCTCCCGGGCTTCCCCAAGTAGACCTCCCTCCACTTGTGATACTTGAACAGAGTATTCGCTATTACTAGCTGATATGTACTGCATCACTCAGTCTTTCTTCTCTCTCATTCGTAACACCAAGCCCATAATTTCCTTAACCCTTTCTTCTACTTCTTCATCTACAACCGCGTTCCACTCCCACATGAGCATAAGTTTTCATTTCCCTTTATATATTGCGTTACCCGTCCAATATGCTCATATATTTTCTCTACCTCTTCATCTTAGCTTGCGACGTCGACAATGTACACCTGAACTATCGTTGGTGTTGGTTTGCCCTCGATTCTGATAAGAACAGCCCTATCACTGAACCTTCCTATTCATAACGAATCCTACTTCCAGTGTACCAGTTTATGCTGCCGTTGATATTACCCTCATCTGACCAGAAATTCTTGTCATCGTTCCATTTCACTTCAGTAACTCCCACTATATAAAGACTGAGCTTTTGCATTTTTCTTTTCAGGTATTTTAGCTTCCCTACCATGTTCAAGCTGCTGAGATTCCGCGCCCTGACTCGTAGAACATTATCCCTTCGTTGGTTATTCAATATTTTTCTGATGGTCACCTCCCCCCCCCCCCCCTGACAGTCCCTTCCTGGAGATCCGAAGGGGGGGACTGTTCAGGATTCTTTTGTCCCTGGAGAGATCATCATGACACTTTTTCAATAATAGGCCATATTTCCTGTTAATACACATTATGTGTCTTTAATGCTCAAGCCGTTGATCATTTCTGATTCTTCCGTCTTCAGGGGAACCTCTGTCCGCTCCTTCACCCTCTTCGACAAGGCCGTTATCAGAAAAAGGGTGACATCTTTTGCCGGAAACCTTCGGCCACCAAATCTGATGATTTTTATTCACAAATACTGAAGAATAAAGTGTGTAAACTAAAGCTTCACGAGCTATTCTTCCTTCTTCAACCACACCCGCACGCCTTAGACAGTTAGGTTGTACTTACTCCCACAGCGACAGTCCGCTGATAGTAACGTACATGTGTACTAAGTTCGGTCTAACTCAGTCCAGTGGTTTATGAGGAGATGTGGAACACATATACACATCCACTTTTATAGTATGTCCGGATATTAAAAATATATATCTATTCTCATCAGGAAGTTTTCATATCTTTAAAGTGGGAAAACAAAGGAATATGGGTTGATTTAACATATTTGATGATGACACGGTACTGATTACCCCTTCTATTTATTTATTATTTTTTTTGGGTCATCAGTCTTCCGAATATTTTTATGCGGCTCGCCAAAAATTCTTCTCCTGTGCCAACCTCTTCATCCCTGAGTAGCACTTGCAACCTACGTCCTCAATTATTTGCTGGATGTATTACAATCTCTGTCTTCCTCTACAGTTTATGCGATATACAGTTCCCTCTAGTACCATTCCATCATGTCTTAACAGATGTCCTATCATCCTGTCCCTTCTCCTTATGAATGTTTTCCTCTCCGATTCTGCGCAGGACCTCCTCATTGCTTACCATAACAGTTCTTACAACCCTACCACAACAAAGGTCAAAAATTAATTATGATTGTAGTGTTGCTCACGCTGCTAAATATTGCATTTTCGGGCAACGACAAAGGTATATTATGTGGCAGGTGTCATTAGAGCACAGTTAATAAAGTCATTTCTTGAAATAATGGATAAACTAGGCACTCATCTTTTCGTGTTTCCCGCGTGGTCTCGTTGTGAACTCATGGCTCAATCGTCAAAAATCTAGGTAATGATGATTCCAAGCTCGGATGCAAAGAGGCCTAGGTGATATTCTGCGATATTCAAAAGTTTTATAGATGTGTTTCATAAACCATTCTTGAAGATTAAGCTTTTGCAAGTTAGGACAATGGTGATCTAAAAAAGTAATCAGCACTCCGAATTTAAGTTACACTTCTTTTTTATTACTTTTGTTGCAATATCACTTCACAATATAAAACATACTTGAAAATATCTTCCTCACTGTTAAAGTTCACATTTCATAAACATGACGACCAAAGCTTGACTCTCTAATAACCGCTTACGCGCCCAAAAAATCCGAGTTACAAGTGCAATGATCATAGTGACAAAAGAAAGAATACACATAAGAATAATATCATTGCAATATAAACATAACGATGTATCAAAGTACCTCTACATTAATGAAATCAAATCTTAATGTTGTCACAGAAATATGTTAACTATTTTACAGAAACACAGTAGAATATTGCTGGTATCGAGAAATTGGGGTGAGGTGCCGTATTGGTTACGTAATTCAAGTACCATTACACAGTCCATCTAATTTTCAACATTCGTCTGTAGCACCACATCTCAAATTTTTCGATTCTCTTCTGTTCCAGTTTTCCCACAGTCCATGTTTCACTACCATACGATGCTGTATTCCAGACGTACGTTCTCAGAACTTTCTTCCTCAAATTAAGGCCTATGTTTCATACTAGTAGATTTCTCTTGGCCAGAAATGCCCTTTTTATCATTAATAGTCTGCTTTTGATGTCCTCCTTGCTCCGTCCGCCATTGGTTATTGTATTGCGTAGGTAGCTGAATTCCTTTGCTTCATCTACTTCGCGACCATCAAACCTGATGCTAAGTTTCTCGCTGTTCTCATTTCTGTTAATTCTCAATACTTTCGTCTTTCTTCGATTTACTCTCAATTCATATTCTGTACTCATTAGACTGTTCATTCCGGTCAGCAGATCATGTAAATCTTTTTCACTTTCACTCAGGACAGCAGTGTCATCAGTGATTCGTGTAATTGAAATCTTTCACCTTGAATTTTAATTCCACTCCTGAACCTTTCTTTTATTTCTTTTATTACTTCTTCGACGAACAGATTGAACAGTAGGGGGAAAAGAGTACATCCCTGTTTTATACCCTTTTTAATCTGAGCAGTTAGTTCTTGGCCGTCCACTCTTATTATTCCCTCTTAGCCCTTGTATATACTGTACACACATCACCTCGGTTCCGGGGGTTCCGGAATTGTAAGGAAAACTGTAATAGAGGTCAACATAAGCAATATTTCTACCATTTTTATTGCTCATGAAAACCACAAAATTGCATGTTGTACCACCACAGAGCGAGAATCCCAGAGGTGGAGGTCCAGATAGCTGTACACATCGGTACCTCTAGTACCCAGTAGCACGTCCTCTTGTATTGATGCATGCTTGTATTCGTCGTGGCATACTATCATACTATCCACATCTTCATCAAGGCACTGTAGGTCCAAATTGTCCCACTCCCCAACGGCGATCCAGCATAGATCCCTCAGAGTTGTTGGTGGGTCACGTTGTCCAGAAACAGACTTTTCAATCTATCCCATTCATAATCGATAGGGTTCATGTCTGGAGGACATGCTGGCCACTCTGGTCGAGCGATGTCATTCACAAGGTGTGCACGATGGGGGCGCGAATTTTCATCCATGAAGACGAATGCCTCGCCAATACGCTGCCGATATGGTTGCACTGTCGGTAGGAGGATGGCATTCGCGTGTCATACAGCCTTTACGGCGCCTTCCATGAGCACCAGCGTCGTATGTCGGCCCCACATGATGCCACCCAAAAACAGCAGGGAACCTCCACCTTGCTGCATTCGCTGGACTGTGTTTAAGGCGTTCAGCCTGACCGGGTTGTCTCCAAACACGTCTCCGGCGATTGTCTGGTTGAAGGCATATGCGACAATCAACGGTAAAGAGAATGTGATGCCAATCCTGAGCGGTCCATTCGGCATTGTCGGGCCCATTTGTGTCGCGCTGCATGGGGTCGCGGTTGCAAAGATGGACCTCGCCATGGACATCGGGAGTGAAGTTGCGCATCATGCAGCTTATTGCGTACAGTTTTAGTCGTAACACGACGTCCTGTGGGTGCACGAAAAGTATTATTCAACATGGTGGCGTTGATGTCAGGGTACCTCCGAGCCATAATCCGTAGGTAGCGGTCATCCACTGCAGTAGTAGCTCTTGGGCGGCGTGAGCGAGGCATGTCATCGACAGTTCCTGTCTCTCTGTATCTCCTCCATATCTGAACAACATCGCTTTGGTTCATTCCGAGACGCCTGGACACTTCCCTTGTGGTGAGCCCTTCCTGTCACAAAGTAACAATGCAGGCGCGATCGAACCGCGGTATTGAGCATCTAGGCATGGTTGAACTACAGACAACACGAGCCGTATACCTCCTTCCTGGTGGTATGACTGGAACTGAACGGCTGTCGGACCCCCTCCGCCTAATAGGCGCTGCCCATGCATGGTTGTTTACATCTTTGGCCGGGCTTAGTGACATCTCTGAACAGTCAGAGGGACTGTGCCTGTGATACAGTATCCACAGTCAACGTCTATCTTCAGGAGTTCTGGGAACCGGGGTGATGCAAGACTTTTATTGATGTGTGTATATTACCCGTCTCTCCCTATAGCTTACCCCTATTTTTCTATGAATTTCGATCATCTTGAATGATTTTAGATTATCGCAGGCTTTTTCCAGGTCGACAAATTCCATGAACGTGTATTAATTTTTCTTTAGTCTTGCTTCCATTATCAACCGCAACCTCAGAATTACCTCTCTGGTGCATTTACCTTTACTAAAGGCAAACTGATCGTCATCTAACGCATCCTCAATTTTCTTTTCCATTCTTCTGTGTATTATTCCTGTCAGCAACTTGGATGCATGAGCTGTTAAGCTGATTGTACGATAATTCTCGCACTTATCAACTCTTAGCTCTTAGCTCAGCTAAGCTCAACTCTTAGCCCCAAGCCCATGCAAATTTAACAGTGAATAGAAAAATTTGATAGGGTTTTTAGTCTTGAAATTACTAAGCCAAATATGAAGTATGAGATGTGTTCGAAAAAGTAGCGGCAGTGTTGTAACTTTACGTGTTTAATTAATCTAATGTTCGCGACTTTTTTTATCGTTGTTGTGATGGTAAATATGTCTGAAGAGCATCTGTACAGTTTTAGCTGGCAACAGAATAAATATCGGAAACGCCTGTCGAAAAGGTCTCATGTGTTTGGTAATATCGGCAATTATTATTTTGGGTAAGCGAGTTTGTAATACATTTTGCTGTAAAAACAGGAAAAGTGCAGCGAAGTTTCATAAATGTTCCAAAATGGCTCTAAGCACTATGGGACGTAACATCTGAGGTCATCAGTCCGGTAGACTTGGAACTAATTAAACCTAATTAACCTAAGGACATCACATACATCCATGCCCGAGGCAGGATTCGAACCTGCGACCGTAGCAGCAGCGCGGTTCCGGACTGAAGCGCCTAGAACCGCTCGGCCACAGCGGCCGGTTATAAATGTTAAAAATTGCCTTTGGTGACCCTGATATGACAAAAACCTGGGTTTGCTGGTGGTATGAACGTTTCCAGGAAGCTTGTGAAGACGTTCGAAGTGATGAAATACTGGAAAAAGTTAAAGAAACCGTTTGGGACGATCGCCGAATCACAATCAGAGAAGATACTGATGATGCTGAAGTATCAATCGGCTCATGTCACGAAAATTTTCACACATTTTGGGTATGATACGTGAGAGAGCAAAATCTGTTTCCAAAACTTTTCAATTTGTGACTGAAACGGCAGCGAGAATGCTGCTCAAGAAAGGTTAGATAAAGTCATCAGCGATGCAAAACTATAGAAAGATTTCGTAATAGGTGATGGAACATGATATATGGATATAACGTAGAAACGAAGCCTCAATAGTCACATAAGAAACTTTCTGGATCGTCAACACCGAAAAAACTCGACATGAGCGGTCAAATTTGAACATTGTTCTCATTGTGTTATTCGATTTCAACGGAATAACACCTCATCGTCTCCAGCCACAAGGTCGAACGAACAATAAAGAAATCGTGGATTCAAGGTGAGCGCCATTGGCATGGGCCAATCTGAAAAAAAAAAGAAAAGGAAAAACGCACGGATTTGTAGTATAACCGGTAATAGATATTCCACTACGGTAATGCGTGTGCTCACACTTTGTTGCTTCTTCGTGGATTTGTTGAAATGTTGAAATGTTCGTGGAATGTATGGGACTTAACTGCTAAGGTCATCAGTCCCTAAGCTTACACACTACTTAAGCTAAATTATCCTAAGTACAAACACGCACACCCATGCCCGATGGAGGACTCGAACCTCTGCCGGGACCAGCCGCACAGTCCATGACTGTAGCGCCCTAGACCGCTCGGCTAATCCCGCGCGGCCGCGGATTTGTGGCCAAAAACAATTCTGTAATGATCGTCTAGGCTCCATACTCACCAGACATGCCACATGTGTTCTGTTCCGAAAAATAATGAAAACTATAAAGGACCGTCCTTTTACAACCATAGACGAGATCAAAAACGCTTCGCTGAGAAGCTTAAAAACGTTCCGAAGATTGGGAAAAGCGCCGGCATAAGTGTCTAATATTTAATGTAATGGGGACTAAAGTGGAGGAGATAACATTAATGTAAAAGAATGAAAAAATTCGTTCCTACAACAGAAATTCCCGTTGTTTTTTGAACTTGCCTTGTATAATCAACACAAAAAATAGAATAGTTTATACAAACACAGTAGTCGTAGAAATATTTGGCCATATTTTGTAATGAAACCATTTCATGTCGTCCAATGGATGGGCTTCAAAAACCTAAACCGAGGTCCAAATGTTATGGAGTAATTTTGATAAACTAGATATCTTATTAACTGAACCTGCTATTTATCTGGAAGTTTATGGCAGTAAGACACGGACTTCAAATACTAAATCCGATGGAAAGCTGGTGGTTGGAAAAAGAGAAACAAAAACATAAATTTTGAAGTCAGGGAACAAACAAAAGGGTGGGGTGGAAGACCCAGTTATAACTATAGGTATAATGCGCTGAATTTGGGTGGGATGTATGGCTGACCGGAAGGAAACACTTTTGCGGACTACAAATAGAGGATCTTATGGAAGGTTAGTCGATCACACGGATTTTCATGGCTGATGATTAGTACAAGACGTCTACCCAACAGTGGATGTCAGCTGGACGCTGAAGATTATTGTGATGGCGTAAGTATGAAAAAATGAAGACGTCTACGTCTACATCTATATTTCGCAAGCCACCTTACGTTATGTTGCGGAGAGTACTCCATACACTATTAGTAACCCTCCCCCCCCCCCCTCTCCTTTCCCTCGTACCGTCGTTCCATTCGTGAATGGTGGGTGGGAAGAAAGACTGTCATGAAACCTAGGTATAAGCTCTGATTACCTCGTAATGGTTTCGCTAGACTTATGTGAGAGGAAGTAGTTCGTTGTCCGACTCTTCTTGGAATGTGCGATTTCTGAGTAGACTTCCCCGTGAAGCACAATGCCTCTCCTGTAGTGTCTGCCACTGGATTTCGTTGGTCATGTCCGCAAAGTTATCCTCTCACAGTACGTGTAAACGTACGTGGACTCGGAGCTGATGACGTCACAGCGTGGAATTCTACGATCCACTACATCGCAAAGCGTGAAATGAAGAAACTGGCATGTCTGATTTTTGCGTCGTAGAATGGAATGTGGCCAACGATATGCAGCATCGGTTTTACGTCACAAACAGAACTTAAGAGAAGCCGAATTGTATTGAGTTAAACTCCGTATTAGTATGAGTATAAGCTATTGCAAAACAGCATCTTCATGACGACTCGGAAACGCGTCGATTCAGGTACGATTTTTTATAATATACGACAGGACACTGCATATCGGTAGTTAAAGGCTTCCCGTATTCGACGCTTTTAATGCTGTAACTTGTTCACTGTGAAACTATACCACTTCAATGGTACGGCACAATTATGATCTACCGAAACCGCTTCGTTTTTGGTACAATTTTCCACAGTTAATATAAAATAATAACATTTCTAGACACAACCGTTAAACTGTGTATGCAATATAACTAACCATGTTGAAGTCGTAGCGTAATAGATAGCATAGAGAAACAGGAGCAGGTTCGCGTCTAGCTACTTACAAATTTTTATCACCTTTTGTTTTCTACAAGATTCTGTGTGAGTCTTATAAATTTAACAGAAGTATTGTCTGCATTAGTCAGTGTCATTTCTTATAAATAATGTATTTGTCGCTATTCTTGTTGTAGAGACCAACTACCGGGATGATTCCGCAGTGGTCAGAAATCTTAACGTGGCTGCCAGTCTGTGTCAGAAACTAAACACAGATTACACAGTGGAAGTTTTTGCTATTGCGAAACTTTAGGTGAATTGTGTTTACCTGTCTCTTTGTTTTATGGACTGCCCCATGTCTGTATCTTTTTAGTGATTGTGAGCAGCTTCGAAAAAATCTCTTCTGTCAGTCGAATGAAATTACGAAATGAATTCCGAACTTCAAACCTATGTGACGAAGTACGGTACTTCAGAGTGATGATAGTCAATATAACATCGAGAATACGGATTTTATGCTTGCGCTAACTGACATTAGACACTATACTTTAACTATATTCAATTTAAAACCGACAATCAGCTGGAGTTTCAACTGAGTTTACGAGTAACTTCTACTAGTATGTATCTCAGATTGTCCTGCAGCATTATGCAGTGTTCCTCTACCAGCAATGCGCTGTTGAAGCCATCGAGTACAGAAACTTCCTCTGGATTTTCTCCGCTTTTCTTCGAAATTCGATAACAGAGTTAACGCAGTTATTTTACGCACGTCGATTTTTGTACACATAAAAAGAAGTAGTATGCTGTGTGGTTTGCGCGCCATATGCAGCCGAGAAATGCCGCTGGAGAGCGCTGCAGTATCAGATCACGATGAGGAGCGTGTTGCGTTCCGTGAGATGTAGCAGGTCGATTCAGGGCGTGCACCAAACAGGACGGACACACGTCTGGCGGGCTTCGCTATCAGAAACACGTCCTGTGTGGGGACTGCTTAATGCTCCCGCGCTTACGAAACGATCCAGTCACGAAACGCGCCACCCTTTGTTGCATCTTTTGCATCTCTTCTGTTAATTCAACCCGGTAACGGTCCGAGACTGACGACTCAGGAACCAATCGAACAAGCGTTTCGTCAGTCACTATTGCCCTGGATGAATTACATTTCCTTAACATTCTTCCAACGCATCTCAGTCTGATGGATCCATTTTTTTATGACTAGTTTTATGAGATCACTCTACTTTAGATCGTTCCGGATGACTACTTTTAGATGTTTTATGCTTGTCATTATTTCCAGTGATGTGTTGGCATAGCGTTATCGAACAAAGCACGATATTTTCAGATGCACAACATATTACATCCATTTACGTTCAGGATCAAAAAAATGTTCAAATGTGTGTGAAATCTTATGGGATTTAACTGTTAAGGTCATCAGTCCCTAAGCTTACACACTATTTAACCTAAATTATCCTAAGGACAAACACACACACCCATGCCCGAGGGAGGAATCGAACCTCCGCGTGGACCAGCCGCACACTCCGTGACTGCAGCGCCTTAGACCGCTCGGCTAATCGACGCTCAGGATCAAGTATCTGTTTATACACTACTTGCCATTAAAATTACTACACCAAGAAGAAATGCAGAGGATAAACGGGTATTCATTGGACAAATATATTATACTAGAACTGAAATGTGATTACATTTTCACGCAATTTGGGTGCATAGATCATGAGAAATCAGTATCCAGAACAACCACCTCTTGCCGTAATAACGGCCTTGATACGCCTGGGCATTGAGTGAAACAGAGCTTGGATGGCGTGTACAGGTACAGCTGCCCATGCAGCTTCAACACGATTCCACAGTTCATCAAGAGTAGTGACTGGCGTATTGTGACGAGCCAGTTGCTCGGCCACTATTGACCAGACGTTTTCAATTGGTGAGAGACCTGGAGAATGTGCTGGCCAGGGCAGGAGTCAAACAGGACCTGCAACATGCGGTCGTGCATTATCCTGCTGAAATGTAGGGTTTCGCAGGGATCGAATGAAGGGTAGCGCCACGGGTCGTAACACATATGAAATGTAACGTCCACTGTTGAAAGTGCCGTCAATGCGAATAAGAGGTGACCGAGACGTGTAACCAATGGCACCCCATACCATCACGCCATGTGATACGCCAGTATGGCGATGACGAATACACGCTTCCAATGTGCGTTCACCACGATGTCGCCAAACACGGATGCGACCATCATGATGCTGTAAACAGAACCTGGATTCATCCGAAAAAAATGACATTTTGCCATTCGTGCACCCAGGTTCGTCGTTGAGTACACCAACGCAGGCGCTCCTGTCTATGATGCAGCGTCAAGGGTAACCGCAGCCATGGTCTCCGAGCTGATAGTCCATGCTACTGCAAACGTCGTCGAACTGTTCGTGCAGATGGTTGTTGTCTTCCAAACGTCCCCGTCTGTTGATTCAGGGATCGAGACGTGGCTGAACGATCCGTTACAGCCATGCGGATAAGATGCCTGTCATCTCGACTGCTAGTGATACGAGGCCGTTGGGATCCAGCACGGCGTTCCGTATTACCCTCCTGAACCCACCGGTTCCATATTCTGCTAACAGTCATTGGATCTCGACCAACGCGAGCAGCAATGTCGCGATACGATAAACCGGAATCGCGATGGGCTACAATCCGATCTTTATCAAAGTCGGAAACGTGATGTTACGTATTTCCTCTCCTTACTTGAGGTAGCACAACAAAGTTTCCCGAGGCAACGCCGGTCAATTGCTGTTTGTGTTTGAGAAATTGGTTGGAAACTTTCGTCATGTCAGCACTTTGTAGGTGTCGCCATTGGCGCCAACCTTGTGTGAATGCTCTGAAAAGCTAATCATTTGCATATCACAGCGTCTTCTTCCTGTCGGTTAAATTTCACGTCATCTTCGTGGTGTAACAATTTTAATGGCCAGTAGTGTACTTTAGATCGTCCCAGATGGCTACTTTTATGGTTTTCATTATTTCCAGTGATGTGTCGGCATAGAGTTATCGAAAAATGCACGATATTTACAGATGCACAACACGTTACATTCATTTACGTTCAGGATCAAGTTTCTGTTTATAGAACTGGTTAACTAATGATCGTTTTTGTTTTAACATTAAGAAATCAAATCCGTGTATTTTGTCCTCAAAGACAAGCAACGTTTTGTTTCCTTTGGGACATTTCACTTTTTTTCCCGGCTGAGGAGAGTCCGCAGCAAGGCTGTCCCGACATTCCGGGTGTCCGGTTCGCAAAGCCACCGGCCAGGCGCCCAGGCGGCCGGGCGGTCTCTTTTGTCAGGAGGCCGTTGGCGCAGCTCGAGTGTCAAAGTGCCGACACCCCGCCACATCCTGGCGCCTTGCAGAACCCAGGAACGCCTCGTTAGCCCGAGCACGATTCGAGCCCTCGCTTGTTAGCGATAGCACCCAGGAATGTTCCTCCTGACCCTCGTTCCGATCAGCTGGCCGCCGCCCTCGGTCGAACTCACTGTGTCGAGGGTGAAGTGGTAGCGCCCAAGAGGGACCACCCTCTGATGGGCAGCCGGTGGAGCACCGGTAGTTTCTTGAAGCAGGGATTCAGCACGCGAAGCGTGGGCTTGACGTCTAGGGAACTGCATCACCCAATGCACACACTCCCTGGCGCCATTTAAAAGCAATGCCTTGTTTGTTTTAAATACTTTCCTATGGCAATTGGCGAGGGATTCCTCAACAAATAAATTTAGTGAATAGGAGGAAGTTATTTAATTCAAACTGTCTCTCACCTGTTCAGGATAAGGCAACCAACTTCCAGCACATCAAGTGGAATTTTGTTCATGACCCTCTAACAATACCACCACTTGCAAAGTAGGTTAGAAATCAAATTAATAATCTTGCTCGCGCAGCATATGTTTGCTTTATCGGACAACAACAAAGTTATTGACTGTGGATGGTATCGTCAGACTGGAAATAATGAAGTCACTGTAAAAAAGTCATTAATTTTGGCACTTATCATGAATGGATTCCCACGTAGATTTCGTCGAAGTTGTTATGGCTCATTTTGTTGATTCTAGGGTGATTCCACTTTGACTGCTAGAAGGTCCAGATCTGTATTTTAGCAATATTTGAAAACCTAACAAATGCATTTTTCAGGAAATTCTTAATGATCAAACAATCCCAGATCAGAACAGTGGTATGGTAGAAATAATTTTTGACTTGGGGTTCACGATCCACATTTTTATTAGACTTCTTGTAAATTCACATATACTTCTTCTTAATTGTCACATCATCAAGAAAACAGCTTTGTATCAATCTTTATACATTTAACTTCCACTTTAACCAAACACAAGACTTGACTGTTCTTTTACAAAGCGAAATGATAACTTAACTTCTGCAAAGTGAAACAAAGACTGCTCTGTGCGCATTCGCGCCAAAACGGTTACAAGTAAGTCAAAGATTATGACAGTCTCACAGAAATGAATACACACAAGAACCATATCACTGTAATATATCGATACATCAGAGTACCTATACATTAATAAAACCAAATGTGAATATTGTCACAAAAATATGTCTGTTACTTCGCAGAAAAGTAGTACGATATTACTGGTATCGAGAACTGGGGTTGGAGTGCCGTAATGATCACGTAAATAAAGAACCATTACAACTCGCAGTGAGCCAAGACTTTTCCGTTATTCGGAAGAGAAGACTTTGATTTAATTATCAGCGGATCGGTAAGTGCAGTGGTCGCAACAGGTCTGCGAGAACAAACACGGCCCCAACAAAGAAAAGCGTGAAATTCGTACGACCTTACGGAGACCGACTAAGCAAGGCATTTATTGAATAATTGCCGGCCGCTGTGGCCGACCGGTTCTAGGCGCTTCAGTCCTGAACGCGCTGCTGCTAAGGTCGCAGGTTTGAATCCTTCCTCGGGCATGGATGTGTGTGGTGTACTTAAGTTAGCTAGATTTAAGTAGTTCTCAGTCTGGGGGACAGATGACCTCAGATGTTAAGTCCCATAGTGCTTGAAAGCAGTTGAACCATTTTTATTGATTAATTAATTTGCTGATCATAACGGTTAATCGGGGGAGGGGGGGCGGTTGCAGACTGTTCTTTTGTGGGAGGGGAGTTTCACCGAATTGATGAATGCAGACCGACGTTGGTATGACTTCTTTATGACAAAAAGAGCGTAACGGGAACTTCCGCAAATACAAAGAAAATAATGTCGTTTTTCCGCTCATACTATTGAACATAATTTTGCGTAATGAAGGAATGATTGATTCAGCAATCTGCCCTCTCCACAGTGGCGAAGAAAGAGGAGTGGCGGGAAGAGGAATAATGGTTCTGATCGTTGTGACTAAAATAATTACAATTTTCACAAGAGAGTGGAATTTCCATCATGCTCTCTCCACTACCGTAGACTAAACAGAGTAAGGGATAAATACCACAACAAGAAAGTGCCAAAGTGACCTCCCAGCCGAAAACCAGGTAACCACATCAACATCCGTCATAGCAACACTCGTTTAAACGAAGTAAATAGCATCACCGCGAAGCTAAGAAGTTGCTATGGAACTAGCAGTACCGCTCGCCACCTCGTCGCATGTTCTATCACAAACGACCGTGACTCCATTTCGCTAAGTTACAATATAGAAACTTAAGTCCATACGCAGATCACAAGAAAAAGATTAAAGAAGCGATGCCGAAGGCGATACCGCAACTTTGAGGGCTAGAATCTTAATCTGAAATGGCTCATAGGTGCCTCACGCTCGGAGAAAGGTCGGGCGCCATCATTACTTACGAATTAACGAATTCTCGAATTTACAAAACAAAATTTATGATAAACTAAAAGAAAATAGTGCTCGCTCACTAACGAACCCCTAGTCCTCTAAGGGCATTGTAACGAACTAAGATGGCATTCACAGAATACACCCATGCTTACTGATATCAGCAAAGCGATCTCAGGGCTCCACCAGCGAGCAGGAATAGGACAGAACTGTACCGAGGTTCCAAGTCTCCAAAGGATAGCTGGGAGCGTTGAGTCGCGAGAATTGGCACGCTCCTAACCCGGCCAGTCAGAGGCCACGGGATTGCCGCCAATCTCAATGCTGGTATGGCTAGCAGCCCGAAGATCACGAAATGTCTCGTGATTCGTCAGAAGACGGTCAGAGTTTCGACAGGGATGCTACTCTGTGACGTTAAAAGGAAGAGAGAAGTTAAGCTTCAGGGTTGGTACCCCAACTTGTGGGGCTTGGAATGAGGACTAATTTGGCTACTACACAGCAACGATTAACGAGAGAAAAGGGAAGCCATAATGGCCACTCCAGGGAGACTGCTAAATTGGGTTCACAAAATGACGAAAAATACCCTACACCCATGATCTCTCATTGACCAGAGTAATATTGCCATAGAAAATTGTCTAGCCATATAGGCATCCCGCTGCGATTGTAAAATGATGAAAGAATTGCAAAAAGAATGAAATATGAAAGGCGTGCATAGTGAATGAGAATGAAATGCACTTTTTTCAACTTGTTCACGCAGAGAAAGCATTCGAAAGCTGTTGTGGAGGCTGAAAATACCTGCGCAAGTAAAGCTAGATTCATCAGTCCATATCAAGTTATTTATAAATGTTCGTCATCTTCCCCTAGGCGAAAAAACCATTCACAAAATTGTACTCGTCGAATACGTTCTTCGGGCCTCTAGTGTTGAATTAACGTGTAATGATATGGATGAAGTTCTTCATCACGTAACAATTCACCAACCAGTCTTTGCGATATCTGTAACTGCCTTGTAATATCATGGGTACTTGCAATATCATGGTGATTGGTGAACGGCTTCCAGAATCGCGTCCTCTGTGGAGTACATGAAATCCTTAGACGTGATCTGTCTATTATTTGTGAAAGAAGATTGCTGGTTTCCCGAAGACGTTGTCCCAGGGGACGAAAAACATTTTTTATCGAGATGGCATCTTTGAGGGTATCGTGCACCATACGCACGAGCAGCATCAGCAGCTGGTTATCGGATGTACCCAGCACCAAAAGCATATCGACGTATTCTTCCTTTGTGCATTCCATCGGGAAGCTGCCCTAAGTGAACTTTACATGACCAGTTATGGTTGTGCACTGTGTGGTTAGTAGACACATGCATGCAGTTTAATTGATCCCATTGTCATGTAATAGGGTACTGTCAGGTGACAGCATGATGTCCTGCTTATACAAGAGGAAAACTAGGGGACGGACGTCTAAAAATAAAAAATGACCCTGACGAGTACTCTAACCATAGGTCTATGGCGGATGTTGGTGTGGCGTCCCAGCAGTCTACTCAAAAAATGGTTCAAATGGCTCTGAGCACTATGGGACTCAACTGCTGAGGTCATTAGTCCCCTAGAACTTAGAACTAGTTAAACCTAACTAACCTAAGGACATCACAAACATCCATGCCCGAGGCAGGATTCGAACCTGCGACCGTAGCGGTCTTGCGGTTCCAGACTGCAGCGCCTTTAACCGCACGGCCACTTCGGCCGGCTAGTCTACTCTGGGACCTACAATGGCTGATACAGTAGTTTAGTGTGATACACGTTGTTCTGTACATTCCGATGCGTTGCACGATGTGACAGTGTTGCCAGCTAATCGTTCTCATATATGTTTTTTCAGAATGCACCCTATATGATTTTGCTAGATAAACTGTAGTCTTGAATCTTGATGAGGAATCGCATGTCGACCTCCAAGTTCGACAATGTTTCTTCACCCCGTATATTATACCGTGTTTTGAAAGACAATTTTTATTCGTGTGAACAGTCATCAGCAAGGATGTAGATAAAATTTAAATAAAAAATGTGAGACAGATAAAACCTCTAAAAAGTAAAAAAAATATGTGTTGCCCCTTGAAGTTTGATATAAGTACTAATATTTTAACCCAAGTGTCGTTGCGTCGGGGTATCGCTAAGTAAATAAAACGAAAACAGAATACATCCATCAATGATAAAGTATGAAATTTAAATTCAAGTCAGCTACCTAGGCAACGTAGGTGAATATCACGTGTAACGGGACATCCTCCTTCAGCATTACTTTTCCTCAACAGTAATTGTCGATAACAGAATTATTTTTCGAATTTTGGACAGGTCAATATTATATCAGTTGCTTTTCTGAAAACTTTCATATAATTTTATACACGGTATGTTTTATTTCAAGCTAAAATTTATGAAAAGGGGGAATTGGATGTCACGGACGATTATATAATTTTTCGAACTGGATGTCACATGATTAAGTTAAAATCTGCTAAATGCATTGTTTGCTCTGCAACGAAATCTTCAACGTTCAAAACTCTAAGACAGGGAAGGATAGAGTGTAGATAAAAAACTCACGCACTGACGGTTCCATACAATCTTAGTTATGTATGTATATAGAGAGTTCATCCAATTGGGGAATCGAGAATTTCTATGATTTTTGCCTGTTGTCGACGTTGGTACTGGCACGATATCGGCTACAGGAGTAGAAGATTTTCGAGAATTTTTTAATTTTAGTAATATAAATGGTACAAAGTCATACAGGAGGCAGGCGATCATATTTTCTGTCAGTATTTAAAACACTTGAGAACGGCCTGTAAGGTAGTAATTGGCCAACCGTATGAAGCTTAAAAAAGTAAATATTTGTTTATTAAGCAGTAACCGAGGTGGAAACATGATCTTTTCCTTCAAAAAATTTACGGCTGCGGTACACTAGATGAAGAACACGATCGAGTATTTATTTAATTCGCTATCCGGATTTCGGCTTACAAGATCATCATCAGACTGACTGTCGTCAAAGAGGATACAGAGCAGGTGAACAACGTTGGGAGAGCCACTACACATACAGACCGAGGTGTAAACACAGAGTAAATGTCATATTTAACTGACCAACGGCAAGGTAATTGGGAACGTTACACTCTACATAAATATAAAAGGAAAAGCACTTCAAAAATGGATTACAAGCAGTTTTGACCACAATAAAACATTTATTTCAGTAGTTACAGGTCTCTGTCAGAATGTGACCATCCTCAGACCCTTTATACCATGATGGTAGGCGGCGGCAGCGAACGGAGCATGTGTTATGAGTCTACGAACGTCAACTGCTCCGTTCGCCGCCACTGCCTACCATCATGGTATAAGGGGTCTGAGGATGGTCGTGTTCTGACCGAAACCGGTAACCATTGAAATGAATGATTTAGGGCGCTCAAAAGTGTTTGAAATTCATTTTTAAAGTACTTTTAGCCAGAGTGCTGTTTATATATATATATATGAAACAGACGAAAGAAAATCACAGGTCGAGAACTCAACAGACAAAGCAAATAACTGTAGTTAGTAAATGCACAAACGGCCTAAGACCCAGTAATAGATGTCTACCACAGTGAAATTATGTCCAGTAATACAATTTCACATACAAATTTCATTAAGGAACGCCATGCCTCGGCCATAAAGACCAGTGTACAGCAACATTGACCAATTCTAAGGGCACAGAATTTCAGTACAAGGGACAGTAACACCATTTAAGACACATGCAGGATAGCTGAATTCACGGTCGACAGCCATGCAAACTGACTTTACAATTGGTAAAGGCGCTTCAATATTTGTATGAAATTCGGTTAAAATACAAGAAATTCCTTAGTAACTATTTTGAAGGATCTTAAGCTGACTTCTCCATCGGCAGGCAAGTTATCACGCTTGTACACACAGAGAGCTATATGGCGCAGTGGCCGACCAAAACATCAGCCTGCCTCTAGATGTGTCGCTTCGATTTACTTAAGCGGGATTTAGAAGAAACCACTTGCGTTACATAATATATTACTGAAATATAAAAGATTAAAACAAAGAAAACGCTTAATTTCAAAGGTTACGGGAAAGTAAACAGCAGCAATAAGCGACCAAATGTACTGAGGAAATCAAATAATCCCGGTATGCATAAACGATTTATAAACAAATCACAACATAATAATTATGTAGGTGACTAGTTCGGAAAACAGCAAATGTCAAGTAACACGGACTTTCTAGAATGTCTAGGAAGTCTTATCAAAATAGGTACCTTTTCCACAGATGTATGACGAATTTACAGAATGATTTGGTGAATGTCACAAGATCAACCAAAGCATGCAATAAGGCCGTTCCTGAGTTTTCGTCTTGATTCGATAAATAATGCATTAAATAATGGCTAATCTCTCCTATAACACACATGTGTCAGCAGAATTAAACACTAGTCTAATTAAACATAAAACAACAATATATAAAACAAGTCCAACAAGAACTGAATGAATTAAACAGTAGTCTAATAAAATGCAAAACTCAAATGAATTAAACCAGTTTGGCAAGCACTGAAATCGTTCACACTATTCTAATAAAATACAAGATACCAGTTAATTATAGAAAGCTGATACGCGTTGAATAGATAATGTATCAGACAGGTAACTTTCAGAATGATTTGACAGAAAGTGGCGTTTAGACAACAAAATCAAATTATTATCCTTGTTCGCCACAAATCACGAACATGTGTCCATAAAATCGGCTAAAATCAGCACCTTTCACGCACAACAGCGAATAGGAAGAAAGGCCACAAATATCAGCTAGACAAGAAAGGAACCAGGATGCAGAGGCTCGCACATCGGTTAAGAACAAAATTACCGCCTGTTACAAAAGGCCTGGACATGCAGCAATAGCCCGAGCAGGCTCGCTTCCAACGGTCGAGTAGCGGGCACTTATCTCCAATCATCGTGATGGTGGCAATAAGATTCCACAGGCCAGGCAACCATCTTCCAGCTGTGTTCGGCCCAACTGAGTGCTCACACGTTCTCAGTAAAACTGAACCTCCAACTGCTCACACAGCTACCAGAGAGCCACTTCCCTATTGCTAGCCAAACACGCCTCTTTATCCCTGTCTGTTGCTTCTTAGGCGCCGTCTTACAGACACCTGTCCTCTGGTATCCCAGCAACTGACCAGAGACAAAACCTGGCAGATACAATCGATTTTTGAGCCACACATACGGCACCGTTTTAATTTGTAGCCGCTTCATTTTTAATGCACCTTCCGTGCAGTCATGGTGTGTATGTGCGTAGATATTTTCCGAAAGTAGGCCTACTCTCTGAGTTTCTTTTATGCAAGGTTGCTGAGGATTTTGTTGTGTAGTGCCTGGATACAATAAACGAGCCAACAATTACGATATGGACGACTAGGAGTCTAACTTTGATAATGTTCACTGACAGTCCACAACACTGTGGAGACCTCCACACAAGAAACGTTGCGTTGTTGTTGTATAAATGCTAATATTAATTAATAACGTAAATTAATGATCATAAACATTTCATTTCTTACCATTAGCTCCTTATTTCATAGTCTTCTATTTGGTTACTTTCCTATATTTATCCTTTTTACCATAAATTCTCCCCCCTCAATGTGTAATCTGCTTACTTTCTGAATGGTTTTAGAATATTCACAAAGATACGTGTTACGAATAAGTGACAAACTGAAATCTTGGTTCAGAGCGGGATTGTCTTTAGTGTAACAATGAGCTAAGAATTTCGATATCCGACCATACTTCACTCACTTCACTCTGCCATATCTCTTCTACATGCCTTGCAAACTTTGCAGAGGCTGTGTTAGAGAATACACATTGATGATAGAATATGCAGATAATTTGGCTTCTCTGACGCCCCAGTGTTCTGAAGTATTGCTCCATTCCCCTCAATGATTCTTTGACAGACAGGTCATTTCTCAGATTCTTTTCACATAGTCTGTTCCGTCATGTTCCACCATTATTCCTGTATTTATTTACATATATTGTGGTTGTCCATATGTTCTACAAATTCTGTCGCTTTTTATGTGTATATCTTTCCTAAAAAAAAGAGAAATTCTTCATACCACTTAAATACAGTTTCTTTGTTTTCCCTGTTACAGCTGTCAATCACATACCTAACCCTGTCTCTGGATCACCTTCCATGCACGAGGGCATTGTTACAGTTGTTAATTACATCTCTTACTCTCTGCATCACTTTCCATATACGAGGGAACTTCAAAAAGTAAGTTACATATTATTATTGCAGGTGAAGTAACTTTTAATAGATGCTGCACTACACTCCAAGTGACATCGATATATGATAATATTTTTCAAGAAAGTCACCACACTCATTTGAGAACAGTCTTTATAAAAATGAGCCACCTGACAGAAGGTACAGGAACAGTAGATGAAGTAACTTTTAATAGATGCTGCACTACACTCCAAGTGACATCGATATATGATAATATTTTTCAAGAAAGTCACCACACTCATTTGAGAACAGTCTTTATAAAAATGAGCCACCTGACAGAAGGTACAGGAGCAGTAGGTGAAGGTTTTCGAGGAAAACCTGTTTATAAGGGATGTGTCATGGAAGAGTTGGAGTGGAGGAAAATGATGGAGGGAGAAGGGGAAGAGGGGAGCCCTGATATAGAGAGGAAGAGGAATATTCTATTTAAAAAAGAAGAAAAAGACTTGAAGTGTGGATATATAGGGGTAGGATGTGAAGGCTGTGTAAGATAGGCGGTATGTGATGATGAAAGTGCGGTAGCTTTCTTGGGTTAACTATCATAGATGAAACGGTAGGATGACTGGCGCAAAGTCTGCGGTGAGTGTTCAGTGTGACACAGAAGAGAGCCGAAATAATAGGGTAACGCAGGATCCTAGCGGTGAAGGGAGACGGATACGGAAAGCAAGGCAGTGTGGATGGCGTTCGAGGATTTTCAGGGTGTGGTAAATATTTGGTGGAGTGGAAATGCAGACGATGTTGTCATAAGAGCGCTGATCAGATTAAGGCTTTGTAGGGGTGCTGTATGGTGGAGGGATGCTGTCCCCATATAGTTAGTAGTGTAGTGAATTCAGAACTCCCATCTCAGGCATGACGTGACACGCAAGTTACAAATGATATCGCCCAAACTTGGGAGTCAATAATTAAGTAACTGCCGTGATCATACAGCGAACTCAAGCAGCAGAAGGTTATAAGGTTAAGAGATTGATATGCGAATGGAAGAGTCAAATTAAAGGATTGAAACGTGAAATGTTTTCTTTTATTATAAAGCCTTTTACACAAGACAAATCTCAGTGCCGATTTGACTGGATGTGGATACGACTAAGTTGTTAAGGGGCAGAGGGGTGGGAGGGAGGAATCATGTCACCATTCTCCATATTAATTTGTTGTGTGGTGTCGGCAGCAGAGGCTGGACCAGTGAGGCATATTGCCTCATAAGTGTGTGGCGACGAATCAGCTTCTCCTACTGGTGTCCCGCAGCTTTGTGGCGAGGCCCCGGAATGTTCTCTCCGTTGACTGCTCATCATGGGTTGCGTAACTAAAGCAGCGTTATCATGAAGCGGAAATTAGGAAAGGAAAGTGTAACATTCAGTCGAATGCTTCATTCCCAAGCACTCAACCACAAGGATTCGTCCATTTACCCCCGTCCGTATCTTTTTGTACTTAGTCACCAATGCGCAGCTAACTTTAGCGATCTACCTATCAATCATGTGATTCCTAAGGTTTAGCTCGGTTTCCAGTTATTCAAATTATGTTTCATTCTCATTTCTCATCTTGGTTAACTGAGATGAACGATTTTCTAATATCGCGAGAATTCGATCCAGAGGACTCTGAAATTCCCAGAGCCGTGGCTTTTATTTCCTCTCTCGCCCCCATCTGTCCCCTTGGCTAATGTCGGAACACAGCAACAACCAAAAGTCCATATTTCCAGATTTTTACCATTCAATTGCATTGTCATTTATTGACATAGGAACATGCGGAAAACAAATTTATGTTTGTAGATCAGTGTGTGACAATTTGCACGACATATTTTTCCTCATTTATGACTCACCCTGTATTTGTAATTTCCAAAACGAGAGTTCCAAGTTCACTATATTTTGGCGCCCAATACAGGCTTTCAATTTAATTTCATTCTCACGTTTTTCCTAGTGTTAGATCTAAATTTTCAGACCAGACTCAAAAAGAATAATCTCCACACACCTTTAGTGAAATATGCTAACTCTACGTGTGATACAGGGGCCAAGACTATATGTTTGTGTGTGCTGTGTTGAAAATGACCTATACGAAGAAGATATAACTGTGGCTATTGTATTTATTTTTGGTTCCCTTAGTTGGCCTGTTTGTTCTAGTGAAGTCTGAATAGGTCTACTCCCCACAGATGTGTTTCGTATGTACTCCCACAAACTTCCCTGAACTGGCCTGTCGGTTTCCATATTTATCCCCCCGACGTCAGCCGTATGGAAAACATGACCACAAACTGCAAGCACTCCACAGAACAAACTGAGACAGACAATACGACGCTGATGTCAACGCTGCTATCAGTAAACAGATGAATGAATACGTGAAGCAGAATATTCGCAACAAAGAACTACATGTTCTGAAACTAATTCACAAAATATTGAGGCGAGGGGGGGGGGGAGCTATGGGAACCAAAAATAAATACAATAGCCACAGTTATATCTTCTTCGTATAGGTCATTTTCAACACAGCACACACAAACATATAGTCTTGGCCCCTGTATCACACGTAGAGTTAGCAAATTTCACTAAAGGTGTGTGGAGATTATTCTTTTCGAGTCTGGTCTGAAAATTTAGATCTAACACTAGGAAAAACGTGAGAATGAAATTAAATTGAAAGCCTGTATTGGGCGCCAAAATATAGTGAACTGGAAACTCTCGTCTTGGAAATTACAAATACAGGGTGAGTCATAAATGAGGAAAAATATGTCGTGAAAATTGTCACACACTGATCTAGAAACATAAATTCGTTTTCCGCATGTTGCTATGTCAATAAATGACAATGCAATTGAATGGTAAAAATCTGGAAATATGGACTTTTGGGTGTTGCTGTGTTCCGACATTAGCCAAGGGGACAGATCGGCAACATGGCACAACATGCGGGTGTGGTAGGTAGTCTATCCGCTCACGAGAAGGCGAGGAATGCAGCGTCGAGCGACAGTCTGCGTGACACTGCGAGCAATGACAGCACCCACATATATCTCGTACCTATTACGCTGGCCGGTATTATGTATCGTGGCCAGTTGGCATAGGGAAAGGAACGTGAGGAGGGGCTGCACTACTGTACATGCATGTTTTATAATTTGGTTTTTGTGTCCCAGACTTAGTTTTAAGAAACGAGTACATAGATGCAGAATACAAAATACAACTACACAGGCATGTGGCAGTTAATAAAAACGAATACAATACAGCTATACAAATCGAAACTAACATAGAAACACATGACCAGAAGCTGCAATGGCGTTTTATAAGTACTGTTTGAAATGACGGACATGATGTGTGCGGCAAAGTTGAACTCTTTGCAGGAAGGATTGCTGAACACGATCCAACATGTCTGTATCTCTTTGAGTAATATCACAGGCATGATGTATTCTGCGTTGAAGGGTGTTGACATCAACAACCTCTCCTTCATAAATCACAGATTTCAGATGGCCCCACAAAAATAAATCTAGTTGATTCAGGTCTGGCGATCTTGCTGGCCATGCTACAGGGCCTCCACGACCAATCCATTTCGAAGGGAAGGCATTGTCCAGGCGGCGTTGCACTGTGCCGCTGAAGTGAGCAGGGGCACCATCATCCATGTACCACAGGTTCTTACGAGAGGCCAACAATGCCGGTAATGTAGCATGCAGGAAACGCAGATACCGCTCTCCTGTAAGCCTTTGAGGTAGCACATGTGACTCTATGAGATGGTGATCAATACTACTACACCAGATATTGACGCCGCATCGTTGTTGGTATCCTCGTATCACTGTACTGTGTGGGTTTTTTCCGCCCACTCGTGCCAGTTATGTGAGTTCACTACACCCTCCTTCGTGAAATAGGCTTCGTCCGTGAACAGTATTGCTCGCGAAAAGTGCTGGTCGTGGGTCTGACGCCGTAGTATAAAGTTGTAGAATTCCTCCTCTGGTAGTCTTCCCGCAATAATGCCTGTACCTTCTGCATGCGAAATGGATGGTAATGGTTTCTATGGAGTACTCGCATACCAGTAGATTGTGACATTCCGACCGCAGTGGCGAGAGACCTGGTGCTTATTGTTCGGTCCTCCGCAACAGTTTATAACACGTTTTCTTCGTCATCTGCACTGTACGTCGACGGTCGGCCACGACCACTAAACCCTGGAGGTGCTACACATGCACCATACTCCCTCAAGCGGCTGTCCATATAGTAACACGTTTTTGCTGATGGAAGGCGCCGGCTAGGAAACCTCTCGTGTTACAGTTGCCTTGCAACGTCAGCTCTTCCATCTGCAAGCCCGTAGGTGAGGTGGATGTCGGCGTATTCTTCGTTTGTGAAACTTGCCACGGTACTGTAGTAACACCGAGACGTGGCCGTTAGCAGCTGTCGACACGGTGAGTATCGGGCAGAGTGAGTAGCGCAGAGGTGTTGTAAATACGTCATGCACGCCGCGGTTTTACTTCCGCCGTTGGCCACTCTTTCCGCTTACGGGACACACATTCCCTAACATGGGACTGTACACTCTGCTACCACCGGCAACGTGTGATTCACAACTCCTGATACTATTTCACATACATTACGATGGGATTTGTTCTTTCTCGTATCATTCAAACGCTGGCAGACACACATCAGCTCATTGGTGTGTCACGTGTTGTTTCAGTGGGTGAATGACAAGTCGTGATCGTGAGGCTCGTCGGTATCTCGTTCAGTGGTTAACAGGTGTTTTGGTTTTCGTACACAGTACACTGAGGAGAACGAAATTAACAACGGTGCGTTACGTCTTACGCATAGCAGCATGCGGTCCTCGGAATATTTTTCCTCATTTATGACTCATCCTGTAAATAATGATATCGTTCCAACCTGCCAGCCGATAATTAAGTAAGTACAACGATCGTACAGTGAAATCAAACAACAAAGGAACTGATATTCGGATGGAACAGATGATTAAGACTTCAAAGGTTTGCTTTTATTACAGACCTTTCACACAAACTACAAATCTCACTGTCAGTTTGATTGGGTGTGGACATGACTCAGTTATCAGGGGGAAGAAAGGGAAATGAGTCACTTCACAATTCTTCGTAGTCATTTGTCGTGTGGTTATGTGAATGACGCTGGGTCAGTGCAGAGAATCTCCTAATAACTGTGCAGTGTTGAGTTGGCAGCTCTCATTGGCGTTCCGCACCTTTGTGTTGAGGCCACGGGAAGGTCTCTGCGTTGACTGCTCGCTGTGGGTTGTGTAGCCAAAGCAGTGCTGTTACGGTGACGGCAGGCAGAAGTTAGGTAACGAAACTGTAAGGTTCAGCTGACTGCCTCATTCCCAAGCATTGAACCACATGGATGCGTCCATTTAACACGAAACAGGAAAAGAATAAGTCACAAAGTGACGATGAACATTTAGAGGGAACTGGTGATCAGAACGAAATCAGAAGTCTAAAGTAGGCGATGGGTAGAAGACCCTCAATGTTCTTTTATTTTCGCACTGTCTCGCAACTCTACCATTACTTTTACCCTCCTTAGTTCACAGACTCCTCGAATTTTTGTCCTCGTTATTTTGTCGTTGGCAGACTAAATTTTGAACGCCGCAGTTTCGTGAGCACGCCTCCCGGTGCAGGATGGAAATTTTCTATTGTGTGTGGGGTGGCATGTGTCTTGGGAACTGGCGTTTTCCTCACGTGATAACTGTTGGAGTTGTTACCAGCGTTGTTCAGATGTTATCCTCTATTCTTTAGTTGCTGTAAAAGCAGCCACACAACACTTCTACTTAACGGCTGTCTCTTTGTGAGGACTGGGCGATCTCATGTTTGAGCTTCGTCTAAGAATCTGGTGGTGTTTGTGACTTATAAGCAACTTACTGACATTTTTAAGCAGACCGTGACTGATCTGATTCATTATGATTTGATTTGACTTGATCGGGAAGACAAAACGAGAGTGATTTTAGCTCCCTGTTGCCAGTAGCGTAACTACGTTTTTTTGTGCAGTACCTCTTGTTGTCATTGTAGTAAAGCCAAACAGTACCATTGAAGTGTAGTAGGAGACACTTTAGCAGGTATTTGCCACGTAAAATCTTTTCAGCGATTAGCGATCCAAATGATTTGTGTCTTTTGGTCTCCTGCGCTTTGCGTTGGAAGGTTTAAAGTGATTCACTTCCATCCCCAACAGCGCACAGACTGCTTCTTTCTCTATACTCATCATGTGGAGGCATTTGTTTTCAACTTTCCATCGCCAGTCATTAGACGTACCATGAGTTTTTCTGCCTCCGTTCAAGTCCAAAATTGCAGGACTTATCTTAAAACATGGTTTCCGCATCATTTTCTTGCCATGTATTTGTTTTCGGGTTTTAGTCCAACATTCTACTTGCTGCCTCCTGATCCGATTACGTAGCTTAGACTTTACTATCGCCTTAGTGATGGCTACGATAGGTTCCGGTCCAAAAATGAAATTGTCGCCTCTTCCCTGGCCCAACTATCAGCTTGCTAATTACTACTGATTTCTGAGTGACCAGGGAGCCCCAACAGGTTTACCCTATTGCTGTCCTCTTACCTCATCAAAGATTTACGGCCTTCTGTGACGATATTTTATTTCGCTGCGGGAGCTGACAGAGATTTCAGCGCCGACTCGCTGTCTCTATCCACGAAGATGCTAGATCCTTGTAAGACGTACGTAGATTCTCCTTTGCGCGCCGTCTGACAGAGAATCTCTTCGCCTGGAATACTGTAGCCAGCTGCCGCGGAGAGGTTGCGCTTTTTAGTCTAGGCTGTACATCGTACACCCTGAGGTGACATGGCGCATTGTCATACACAAAAAGTTCATCGTTCTTTGGGAACGTGAAGCCCATGAATGGCTTCAAATGGTCTCCAAGTAGCCGAACATAACTATTTCCAGTCAGTGATCGGTTCATTTCATATAAACACAGCCAACACCATTATGGAGGCACCACGATCTTACAAAGTGCCTTGTTGAGAAACCTGGTCCGATGACGTCAGGGGGAGACTGCACCACACGCGAATCTTACCATCAGCTCTTTTCTTCTAAACGTGGGACTCTAGGACACGGTTTTCCAGTCACCTAGGGTCCAATCGATGTGGTGTCACCACATGCCCAGGAGAGGCGCTGCAGGCGATATAGTGCTGTTGACCAGGCGCTCGCATCGGTCGTCTGGTGCCTCAGCCCACTGACTCCAAATTTCATAGCTCTGTCCTTGTAGATACGTTCGTCGCACGTCCCACATTGATTTCTGCGGTTATTTCACGCAGTTTTACTTGTCTGTTAATCCTGACAACTCAATGGAAACGCCGCTGCTCACGATCGTTAAATGAAGGCCATTTGCCACTGCGTTGTCCGCGGTGATGGGTAATGCCTGATATTTGGTATTATTGGCACACTCTTGATATTCGGAATATCGAATTCCCTAATGAATTCCGAAATGGAATACCCGTACATTCTGGCTTCAGGCACCATTCCGCGTTCTTGTCTTGCGGCCATACTCACGTGGGAAACCTTTTCACGTGAATCACCTGAGTACAAATGGAAGCTCTGCCAGTGCACTGCCCTTTCCTACCTTGTGTACGCGATACTATCGCCATCTGTATATGTGCATATCGCTATCCCATGACGTTTGTCACCTTAGTGTACAGTGGACTCAGCAGCTGCATTTGCTTCAGAACCGTCAATAAACCAGACCGTCTCCTGAACGGCATGGTGATTCATTCATCCACTCGTCCTTACTGTCAACTGTTATACTGAAAGATTTGTTGAAGCAGCTTTAAGCTATTGTAGAGTCAGCTCATGTGGTACGTGTTTCTCTGTAGTAACTTCAAGTGCTCCACTTCTGCAATTACCTCTGGCTGGACGGCTACTGCCGGAAATACTGTAAACTGCCGTCATTTTGCTGTCAGCGTCTCTACCGTAGCTGTCTTCAGGGAGAACAAGAGTGTGTAACAGGTATAACAATATCTTTGAACTGTTCTGAATGGTGAAAGTCCCTTCGGGTTTGCTGCCGGATCCTAAAATCAACTTGAATCGATATTTCGGGGATCCAACTGGTCGCGATCTTCAGGAAAATGCTGCTTCCGCCGGCCGGAGTGGCCGTGCGGTTCTCGGCGCTACAGTCTGGAACCGAGCGACCGCTACGGTCGCAGGTTCGAATCCTGCCTCGGGCATGGATGTGTGTGATGTCCTTAGGTTAGTTAGGTTTAATTAGTTCTAAGTTATAGGCGACTGATGACCTCAGAAGTTAAGTCGCATACTGCTCAGAGTCATTTTTTTTTCTGCTTTTGCTGATGAGTCCCGCTGAGAACTGATGCCAGGTTGCAAATCGACGTCCTATATAGGCTACCGTTCAGTACACGGCGCATGCGCCGCCCATCACGGTTTCTGACTTCCAAAACAGGGAGGTGACGCCGCCCTCAGTGAAACACTGCTGGCAACGATACATCGCAATCAAGGCCGCACTGAAGAACGTTCAGTTTTGATGCGAGATAATACAGGATTCCACGTTTTGCTAAGAGGAAACCCATTGTCTCTGTTCATTAAATTATCAGCCAACCTAATTTCAATCGCCTCTTTATAGACACTGTTCCAAAAACCGGAAATGTTGGCAACCACAACAGTTTCCTCAAATTTCATTTTGTGTCCCTCATTTAGGCAGTGTTCTGCTGCCGCCGATTTTTCCGACTGTTGTAGCCTCGTATGACGGCGATGTTCCACACACCTGTCATGCACTGTCCGAATAGAACGGCCAGTGGTACGTAAATGTTTGTGAAACAGGAGCAGTAACTACACATCTTGGCAAAGCAAGAAAGGCTGCGGGGTATGCCTATTTATGGTGGAAAGTCACCACGAGGAAATTTCTTTTCCAGCGGCGAGTACACCCACGCAGGAAGCAGCTGCAGGAGGCGCCGTGCCGGTGGCTGTGTGCACCGCCAGAAATATTGCGGAAGCCGTCAGCCGCGGCAAGTTCCGCCGCCGTAAGTGGCGCTGCAAATATTTATCCGGGGTAATGCGACCGCCCACGCTGGAGAGGAAGGGGAAAGGGGAGAGCTCATCGCTACAGGGCGATTTACATGCAGCCGGGCGCGCCTTCGGCTCGTTCAGCAACTCCACATGACGTCACTCGCCGCGTTGCGTTGGGGGAGAAGGAATTGCGCCTCGACGGAAGCTATATGGATTAACTTCGCGACATCTTCTGAGCTAGCGTTATCTGGGGGCGATCGTGGTCTATGCCAACAGACTGAGAACGCGCGGGAGAATTTAATTTTCATACACAGAAGAAAGTGACACACCTGCCCAACATCGTGTAGGGCCCCAGCGAACACGCAGAAGGGTCACAGCACGACGTGGCATGGACTTGACTAATGTCTGAAGTTGTGCTGGCGGGAATTGACACCATGAATCCCGCAGGGCTGTCCATCACTCCGTAGGGATGGAGATCTCTTCTGAACAGTGCCGGCCGTTGTAGCCGAGCGGTTCTACGAGCTTCAGTCCGCAACCGCGCTGCTGCTACGGTCGCAGGTTCGAATCCTGCCTCGGGCATGGATATGTGTGATGTCCTTAGGTTAGTTAGGTTTCAGTAGTTCAAGGTTCTAGGGGACTGATGACCTCAGATGTTAAGTTCCATAGTGTTCAGAGGCATTTGAACCAGTTTTGAATCATCTGAACAGCACATTGCAAGACATCACAAATACGCTCAATAATGTTCATGAGTGGTGAGGTTGGTGGTTAGCAGAAGTGTTGAAACTCGGGAGAGTGTTTCTGGAGCCACTCTGTAGCAACTCTGGACGTATGGGGTGTCACATTGTCCCGCTGGAATTGCCCAAGCCCATCGGAATGCACAGTAGATATGAATGGATACAAGTGATCAGACAGGATGCTCACGTACGTGTCACTTGTGAGTGTCGTATCTAGACTTATCAGGGGTCCCACATCACTCCAGCTACACACAGCCCACACCATTACAGTGCCTTCAACAGCTTTAACAGTCCCCTGCTAATATACAGGGTCCATGGATTCATGAAGTCCATACAATTTGAAACTAGACTCGTCCGACCAGGCAACTTGCCTCCAGTCATCAACAGTCCAATGGCGGGTACAGGCGAGGCGTGAAGCTTTGTGTCGTGTGGTCATCAAGGGTACACGAGTGGGCCTTCGGTTCGGAAAGCCCATATCGACGATGTTTTGTTGAACGGTTCTCATGCTGACGCTTGTTAATGACACAGCACTGAAATCTTCAGCATTTCTGTCACGTTGAATGATTCTTCAGTCGTCGTTGGTCCCGTTCTTGCAGGATCTTCTTCCGGCCGCTGCGATGTCGGACATTTGGTGTTTTACCGGATTTCTGATATTCACTATTCACACATAAAATAATAGTACGCGAAAATCCCCCCTTCATCGCTACCTTGGAGATGCTTTGCCCCATCGCTCGTGCACCGACTGTAACACCACGTTCAAACTCACGCAGATCTTGATAACCTGCCATTGTAGCAGCAGTGACCGATCTAACAATTGCGCCAGACACTTGTTACCTATGTAGTCGTTGCCGAGCGCAGCGCCGTATTTCCCCTGTTTACATATCTATGCATTTGACTACTCGTGGCTGTACCAGTTTCTTTGGCGCTTTAGTTTATATGAATGTTCAAACCATGAATTTACGCAGTTGCATGTAAATGCACTGTAAGAAAAAATAAGACGCACCACGAGGAAGTTATCCGAGTGGGATGATAATCGGTAGATATTCATATGCAAACAAGTGACTACAATTACAGAAAAACTGGATGTTTTATTCAAGAGAGAGATCTTCACAAATTAAGCAAGTCACTAACACGTTAGGCGACCTATGGCCATTATGCAAGCACTTATTCCGGTTAGCATTAACTGACAGAGTTGTTAGATGCCCTTCTGAGGGGTGTAGTGCGAAATTCTGTCCAATTGACGCGTTAGATCGTCGATATTCCTAGCTGTTTGAAGGGCCCTGCCCATAAAGCTTTAAAAGTTCTCCATTTGGAAGAATCTGGCGACCTTACTGATCAATACAGAATTTGGCAAACTCGAGGACAAGCAGTAGAAACTCTCGCCGTGCGTGGGCGGCCATTATCTTCCTGAAATGCAAGCCCATGATGGCTTGCCATGAAGGGCAACAAAACGGGGCGCAGAATATCGTCGACGTACCGTTGTGCTGTAAGGATGCCGCGGATGACATCCAAAGGGGTCCTGCTATGAAAAGAAATGGCATTCCAGGCCATAACTCCTGTTTGTCGGGCCGTATGGCGGGCCACAGTCTGGTTGGATCCTAACGCTATCCGGGGCGTCTCTGGTCTCATCTTCGTTGGTCATTGGTGCTGAGCTCGTAGCGGGACTTATCACTGAAGACAAGTCTATTCCAGTCAATGAGATTCCAGTTCGAAGGCATGTCTGGAGACGACAGCGATGGGATACCAACCTGACTGTTCGTCCGCCATACAACATACGACAAGCAGGAGTGTTGGTCTGGGGTGCCATTCCTTCTCGTAGCAGGATCCATTTGGTTATTTTCCGCGGCACCCTTACAGTCCAGGAGTGCGTCGATGCTATTGTACGCCCCGTTTTGTTGCTCTTCATGGCAAGCCAAGATAATACACACAGTCCAATGAGGCACAGCTTCTTGCTCCAACGAGAGGAGCTCCCAATTTTGGTGCGTGTGATTTACAAATCACAGTGCTTCGTCCTTTAAATGAGTATGTTTTAATTTCAGACAAGAGGGCAGCTGCCAGTTTACCTGAAAATTTGCCCTCAATTTTAGCTGACTATGGTACAAATGTGATACATCTTTTAAGATTCTGTGAAATATCCGACTTGCTGTCAATAATATTGGGAGGCATTTTTTGACATGTTAGTATACGGGTGGCTTGTTCATCCATGCGCTAAGCAACACAAAAATACCTTTGTAGCTATTTGAGCCTCCCTCTGATATTACCTGTGAAATAATAGAACACTGGAAGAAACTTGCAGTATTTTAAAGGTTGCATGATAATGTGACCGAGAGAGAGTGAAAGCAAGGTGAGACTGACTTTTATCTGTAATTAAAATTTTAGAAATTTTAACGTCATTCATTTTTTTATTTTAGTGCGGACGGTGATAAGAAAATCGTTGAGCGTCCATAAACAGGAAGTACACACACACACACACACACACACACACACACACACACACACACACACACAGACAATGTATGACGGATGATTCATGGTACTCACTAGCGGGTAACAAGTTAGATAGTTGCTTAGTTACTTGTTCAAATGGTTCAAATGGCTCTGAGCACTATGGGACTCAACTTCTGAGGTCATCAGTCCCCTAGAACTTAGAACTAGTTAAACCTAACTAACCTAAGGACATCACACACATCCATGCCCGAGGCAGGATTCGAACCTGCGACCGTAGCGGACACGCGGTGCCAAACTGAAGCGCTTGGAACCGCACGGCCACACCGGCCGAATAGTTACTTGTTCCATAGATCATATTCGGGATAAACCTTTTGATGCAGAGCGTCTCAACAGAACGTAGAATTCATACAGATGTTTCAAAATATATGAAAAATACATTTATATGGCTACATGCTGGTCACTGACACGATTTTTTTCTGTGAATAATTACTTTTGTTAAACAATTTCAACAGATCAAGTTGTTAATGAGAAAATCACTTGTGCTATCTTTCAGACGTTCTGAGATATACAAACAGTTTTATAGCTGCATATTTCATCCTGTTCTGTGTCGTAGCTATATTCATTAAAGGGCAGGGCAGATCATTTTTTCCTTCTAGTGTTGTAATTGTGAATACGTCTGTTACTCTCATACTCAGATGAGCGGCACTTAAACATTATAAGTGAATAACTGTACTGTTAGGCTATGATTAATGTTTCCAGCTGGTTCCTCCAAGCTGTACGTGGGTGAGCGGGGAGCACATTACCTCAAACACTTTCTTTTGCGCAGTAAATAATTTTTGTCTAAGTTCGTTGTTAAAACAGAATATTAACCCATTACACATGTCTAAATGAAAAGATGCAAAATAAATTCACTTACTGTCTTCTGTATCTTCAAACTGGGCAATTATTCTTATGGCAAAAGTAACAGGACGTAAATGTTTTAGCAGGTCTGCTGAATGGATTCCCGAGTTTAAATTTACATCAATATTTACAATTTAAGAATTTAGAATCTTCTATCCTGTTTATTATTTCTTGTTGCTATGCTATGTCACTGGAAAGCGGAATATTTTTGACAACACCAAAGTGGATGATCTATGAATTTTCCAAATTTAAAGCTATCCTATTTCCACAAATATCAGTCAGTAATTTTCACAGAAACATCGTTTACTACTTTCTTTCTTGACGTTCTTTATCGGCTTCACAATAACCTTGCAGCATCTGCAAACAAGACTAACTCTCCCGCCTGATTCAAATAAAATGGCGGATGATTAACATAAAACGAGAACAGCGGTGGGCCAATAATCTAGCCCTGTAGGATTCCGAATGTACACTACTGGCCATTAAACTTGCTACACCACGGAGATGCCGTGCTACAGACGCGAACTTTAACTGACAGGAAGAAGATGCTGTGATATACAAATCATTAGCTTTTCAGAGCATTCACACAAGGTTGGCGCCGGTGGCGACACCTACAACGTGCTGACACGAGGAAAGTTTCCAACCGACTTCTCATCAGTTGACCGGCGTTGCCTGGTGAAACTTTGTTGTGATGCCTCGTGTAAGGAGGAGAAATGCGTACCATCACGCTTCCGACTTTGATAAAGGTCGGATTGTAGCCTATCGCGATTGCGGTTTATCGTATCGCGACATTGCTGCTCGCGTTGGTCGATATCCAATGACTGTTAGAATATGGAATTGGTGGGTTCAGCAGGGTAATACGGAACGCCGTGCTGGATCGCAACGGCCTCGTATCACTAGCAGTCGAGATGACAGGCATCTTATCCGCATGGCTATAACGGATCGTGCAGCCACGTCTCGATCCCTCAGTCAGCGGATGGTGACGTTTGCAAGGCAACAACCATCTGCACGAACAGTTCGACGACGTTTGATGCAGCATGGACTATCAGCTCGGAAACCATGGCTGCGGTTACCCTCGACGCTGCATCACAGACAGGACTACCTGCAATGGTGTACTCAACGACGAACCTGGGTGCACGAATGGCACAACGTCATTTTTGTCGTATGAATCCAGTTTCTGTTTATAGCATCATCATGGTTGCATTCGTGTTTGGCGACATCGCGGTGAACGCACATTGGAAGCGTGTATTCGTCATCGCCATACTGCCGTATCACCCGGCGTAATGGTATGGGGTGCCATTGGTTACACGTCTCGGTCACCTCTTGTTCCCATTGACGGCACTTTGAACAGTGACGTTACATTTCAGATGTGTTACTACCCGTGGCTCTACCCTTCATTCGATCCATGCGAAATCCTACATTTCAGTAGGATAATGCTCGACTGCTTGTTGCATGTCCTGCACGGGCCTTTCTGGATACAGAAAATGTTCGACTGCTGCCCTGGCCAGCACATTCTCCAGATCTCTCACCAACTGAAAACGTCTGGTCAATGGTGGCCGAGCAACTGGCTCGTCACAATACGCCAGTCACTACTCTTGATGAACTGTGGTATCGTGTTGAAGCTGCATGGGCAGCTGTACGTATACACACCATCCAAGCTCTGTTTGACTCAATGCCCAGGCGTATGAAGGCCGTTATTACGGCCAGAGGTGGTTGATCTGGGTACTGATTTCTCAGGATCTATGCA
The DNA here is from genome assembly GCF_023898315.1 of Schistocerca nitens. Lineage (NCBI taxonomy): Eukaryota > Metazoa > Arthropoda > Insecta > Orthoptera > Acrididae > Schistocerca > Schistocerca nitens. The sequence goes on along the minus strand of NC_064620.1, from coordinate 191,460,414 downwards.
CCCAAATTGCGTGAAAATGTAATCACATGTCAGATCTAGTATAATATACTTGTCCAATGAATACCGGTTTATCATCTGCATTTCTTCTTAGTGTAGTAATTTTAATGGCCAGTAGTGTAATTTCTCCCCACAAAGATGAAGGGGTAACCAACGTTGTACTCTTGGTACAGCCTAGGGTAATTTCCTGCATTCTGTTTCTTAAGGAACAACGAAACTAGGCATGTGGGAAACTACGTATAAAACCTTCTCTACTATAATACAATGGCTGTCGCAGTAAATGTCGTCGGTAAGTCCCAGTGCATGTTTTCGGGAAGTCAGAAAAGATCCCTTCTGGCGGTATTTTACCATGTACAGATTTCAATATGTGCTCAATATGCTGCAAATAACCGATGCTAGAGAGCAGTGTGTTGGGAAGGCAGCACCAGTGAGTGAGGATGCTGCTGGCTGCGACGCCTGGTCGCGAAGGCGGGCCTCGGGCGCCGACCATTAGCTAACGAGGCGGCAGGTCGCCTGGGACGGGCAGCGCGGCAGCAATTAACGCCGGACAGCGACTGTAAGCTGCGAGATCGCCGCCCGGCTCGATCCGAGGCGAGGCGTCCCCGAGTCTTGGACTGTTCTGCAAACACCTGCAGTCGTTTTCCTCTTCCTAACTTCGACATTGGCTGCTGTACGACATAAAATGTACTACTTTTATTTAGTCTCCACGAATGAAAATACGCGTAATACATTTCTTTATTTCACTTCCACGGTCACAAACATTGTAGGCGTTGTGAACTGAAGACATGAGGTGTCTAATAGCATTAGGACATAACGGGATGGTGGAATGACAAAACACTGCGCTTAAGACAAATGCCGTCACAGCTCCATTGAAATGAACACTCCCCGCTCCCTCCCTCCACCCTTTCCCATCATTCACAAGGGCACGAAGTGCCCTGCCCAGCGCTCTCTACTGCAAGAAAGATTAAAGTTTAGGGTACAGAAGACATTAGGGTCGATGTACGCTGGAAGTGGGTAACGCTGGGGAAGATATGAGCTCCCCTACTGTTTGTTTGCTTTTATAGTTGATTATTTTTTTTTTTGCTATAGTCTGTCTGGTTGGAAAATTAGGAGTTGGACATTAATAGGTAGACAAATATAGAGAGCGAACTTACTCTCAGGGCACATGAAACAGTAATTCATGTTCTGACCGTGAGCCTACGACGCATGGCCTATCTGTTCTCCAACATTGTTCTATGATCCTGCTCCTTCCCAAAATATTCTACTAATAATGAAGAAGTTTTAATATGTGAATACTTTCATACGGAACAGTTACTTTATTCCACATTAAATAGAAGTAACATGTCTCTAGTGGTTCAGATTGCATTCCCACTACAAATGGAGTTACTTATTTATAACTCTCTCGTATGAGTTTATCATTGCCGGTTCACTATTGCACAATCGCCCTTCCATTACGTAATAATTCGTCCGGATACGAAGTATAATTCTTAGCCTCAAACTTTTCTCATTGATGAATAAAACGTTCTCGGTTTTCCAGCCGCGTCAATTCGAATAAAATGCTCGAGGTTTCGGTGGCCATCTCCGCCACCGTGGTCAGGAGTTCACTGACGGCCGGGGCTGTTTTTTTTTTTTTCCTTTATTGTATTTCAATTCCCCATCAGGGCGGGCTGGCAGTAGCATATGCGCTGCTCTTCAGCCGAAAGACATAGAACAAACAATAGAAGACATTTAAAAATAACAAAGGAGAGAATATGGTGAACATAGATATAAAAAAGGGGGAACATCATGGAAAGCAATCAATATATATATATATTAAAAAAAACGGGGTGACTGTAAAATGGAGATAAAAACTGTTTAAAAGTATCACACACAAAAAGCCACACACTGCGACAATTAAAAGAACACAAGGAACAGTATGACTGGAGCATAAAAGGTATCGACGGATGGCGTAGCACAGAACAAACACTGACGGCGAACGTCAAGGCAGTACACAATTAAAATCACACCCCTTGACGCACTGGAGAAACAGCAGTAAACACAACACTGATGTGGCACACCGACGATGGTCAAAATGGAGGATCTGCCAGGTGCAAGGAGATGAGGGAGACTGGAAGAAGGGGGGGAGGGAGGGGAAGAGAGGGGTGAGATGAGCGGGGCGCGTGCTGAAGACGGCTAGGTAGGGAGGGATGTGGGAAGGAAAGGGGCAAGTATGGGGTGCAGGGTCTCAGGGGGGGGGTGGAGGAAAAACCGCTCTGGGAGAAGGAGAGGAAAAAGGGGGCCCTGGGGAGGGGAGGGGGAACAAGGCCAGGTTATAGTTGGATTGCCCTGATGAAGGAGATGGAGGGTGTGGAGGTGGAGAGAGGGAGGGATACAGTGATAGAGGTGCGGCAACGGGTGGGGGGTGGAGAGGAAGGAGGAAACCAGAGGGTGGGGGGGATCAAGCCTGCGGACAATGTAAAGGGTGCGGAGATGTTGGAGGAACAGGAGGAGGTGGAGGAAGGGGATCAGTTCATACAGGAGCCGTGTGGGGGAAGGAAGGCGGATACGGAAGGCAAGGCGGAGTGCATGGCGTTCAAGGATTGGAGGGCCTTGTAAAAGCAGGCAACGCTGGCATAACAGAGGAGCCGAGGCTGTTACGGTCTCCCGCTTATATAGGCATGATGACATCATCAGCAGCCAATCAGATCGATCCAATGTGGCGCGCGCGCGCCTAAGTCGACCCGAGCAGCTAGCGGAGCTATTGCCCGTGGCAGCACCGGTGGCGTCAGGTGGCGCCAGGGGCAGGCGCCACGTTTGAAACTGCCGCTCCCGCGTCGCACATCTGCCTCTGCTTTCTTTCGATGTCCAACGCCCGACCCCATGCCCTGCTGTGTGTGTATCCCAGGTCTCTGTTGAAATTGTTGTTGTTTAATCGAATCTCGGCCGCTTCCTTTATAATGGAGTCCCAATAAGTAGTCGCATGAGCCAACACTTTCTCACATTGATCACACACACACAGTCCTTTGGCGTTTTAATTATGGTGTGACTTTCAATTTCTTTCCACAAAATATTTCGCTTAATACACTCGGGATCTGCTACTGACAACACTCCACAATATCACTTCTACGCAATAGCACTTTTACGTTTGATAGGCAGAGCACGATCTCTCTGGACCTGTCCTGCAGGTTTTCTGAGGCTCGACTGACTCACTCCTTCACGCCAAAAGATCTCCAGGAGCCAACCTCTCGATGGGGCATCCCCCTTCAGCAATGTCGCTGAGTTGTTGCAAATGAGAGTAAGGCAGATTCGATCCTCCAAATATTGGATCGATATCTATCCCCTTACGACCTGCTTCGAATTGTTGAAGGAACCATCTCAGATTCCATTCCAAGCGATTTAATGAAACCTGGGAAAATGCAAACAAAGTGGACCGAACTGCGGTCTGAAATCCAGTCACATTATACTCGAGTCGAGTGCCATAAAATCTGCGCCATCTCATTCGGCGTTCAACGGAGAATGTGTGCTGTCTTACATACAGGGTGACAGTTATTGAACTATATGAAATAAAATCGCCATAACTTTTGAATGGTTTGCTTTAGGACGTTCAAAGCGCACGGTGGGCGTCGGGGCGTAATATGAATTATTATGCGCATGCATAGTTTGGTTTAGCGACGGATCCCCCACTTTCATTTGGATGGGTTCATCAATAAGCAAAATTGTCACATTTGTGGGACTGAGAATCCTCATTTCGCGATCGAGAAGTCTCTTCACCCCAACGGGTAACTGTGTGGTGTGCGATGTCGTCACGGAATAATAGGTGCGATATTCCTTGATGGCACGGTGACTACCGAAAGGTACGCAAAGGTTTTGGAAGAAGATTTCATCCCCATTACCAAAAGTCACGCTGATTTCGACAAGGTGTGGTTCATGCAAGACGGATCTCGACCCCATCGAAGCAGAAGAGTGTTTAATGTCTTGGAGGAGCACTTTGGGGGCCGCATTTTGGCTCTGGGGTACGCAGAGGCCACTGATATGGGCCTCGATTTCCCGCCATGTTCTCCTGATCTGAACACATGCGACTCCTTTTTGTGGGGCTATATTAAAGACAAGGTGTACACCAATAACTCCAAAACCATTGCTGAGCTGACAATAGCAATTCAGGAGGCCGTCGACAGCATCGATGTTCCTACACTTCAGCGAGCCATGCAGAATTTAGCTATTCGTCTGAGCCACATCGTCGATAATTATAGCAGGCATATCGAACATGTCATAACTTAAATCCGAATATATTTAGAACAAAGTGTGAACGCCATAGTTTGTGTACTGATATGGTATGCTATCGCGACTGTCCGAAAGAACAGACACCATTCCATATAAGTATATAGTTCTGGCAACATCGGCCATGACCTTCTTCTTCTGTGCCGGTGCACACATATTCCCCGAACTTTGTAAGAATGTCTTCCACGAGTAATGAGTGTGTTGGGGTGGGACACTACGAATGTAGTGTGTGGACATACAAGGTGAGAATGCGGGTCTCGCAGGAGGCGTGCGCGAGATAGTCCCTGCCGTCGCGCTATCCTCTGTGCCCTTGGTGGCTCAATGTATAGAGCGTCCGCCATGTAAGCAGGAGATCCCGGGTTCGAGTACCGGTCGGGGCACACACTTTCACCTGTCCCCGTTGATATACACTACTGGCCATTAAAATTGCTACACCACGAATATGACGTGCTACAGACGCGAAATTTAATCGACAGGAAGAAGATTGATATGAAAATGATTAGCTTTTCAGAGCATTCGCACAAGGTTGGCGCCGGTGGCGACACCTACAACGTGCTGACATGAGGAAAGTTTCCAACCGATTTCTCATAAACAAACAGCAGTTGACCCGCGTTGCCTGGTAATCGTTGTTGTGATGCCTCGTGTAAGGAGCAGAAATACGTACCATCACGTTTCCGACTTTGGTAAAGGTCGGATTATAGCCTGTCGCGATTGCGGTTCATCGTATCGCGACATTGCTGCTCGCGTTGGTCGAGATTCAATGACTGTTAGCACAATATGGAACCTGGGTGCACGAATGGGAAAACGTCATTTTTTCGGATGAATCCAGGTTCTGTTTACAGCATAGTGATGGTCGCATCCGTGTTTGGCGACATCTCGGTGAATTCACATTGGAAGCGTCTATTCGCCATCACCATACTGGCGAATCACCCGGCGTGATGGTATGGGGTGCCATTGGTTACACGTCTCGGTCACCTCTTGTTCGCATTGACGGCATTTTGAACAGTGGGCGTTACATTTCAGATGTGTTATGACCCGTGGGTCTACCCTTCATTCGATTCCTGGGAAACCCTACATTTCAGCTGGATAATGCACGACCGCATGTTGCAGGTCCTGTATGGGCCTTTCTGGATACAGAAAATGTTCGACTGCTGCCCTGGCCAGCACATTCTCCAGATCTATCACCAATTGACAAAGTCTGGTCAATGGTGGCCGAGCAACTGGCTCGTCACGATACTCTTGATGAAGTGTGGTATCGTGTTGAAGCTGCATGGGCAGCTGTACCTGAACACGCCATCCAAGTTCTGTTTGACTCAATGCCCAGGCGTATGAAAGCCGTTATTACGGCCAGAGGTGGTTGATCTGGGTACTGATTTCTCAGGATCTATGGACTCAAATTGCGTGAAAATGTAATCACATGTCAGTTCTAGTATAAAATATTTGTCCAATGAATACCCGTTTATCATCTGCATTTCTTCTTGGTGTAGCAATTTTAATGGCCATTAGTGTGTATCAACGCCTGTTAGTAGGTGAAGCTATTAATATAATTCTAATTTCGCCATAGTTTGTAGCTAATTTAGGTTTTTTTCATATAGTTCAGTAATTGTCACCCCGTAACTACATGCAGCTTGTAGGCATGAAGAAAGTAAAATGGCAGAGTTTAGTCGTAGAAAGAAATCGCGCTATCCCACCGAGCTAGGGCTTTGAAATGAAATGTGCCAATATTTCAAGCCTCATATCGTTTCTCTCACTCACCCCCCGACCTTACCTGAGAGTGCAGTTTTCATCTGCCACTTTTCGTGAAAAAGGGAATGAAAAGCGCACCACAGGAATGTGCAGAGGCTGCCGCGATGTCACTGGAAACTTTTCCAATTTCGCAGCGTGGGTGGGCGTTTTGATGGCGGCGTGGGCGGGTGTCGCTGGCTGCTTCGCTCTGCTGTGGGCCGCCGTCCCCTTCTGTCGCTTCTGCCCGCGCGCGCGCGGCGAGAGCTCGTGACGTGACAGCAGCTATCCCCGGGATCTGCGTGGTGCCTGATGTCTTCCTGATGGACCTCGCCGTTAAAGGGCGGCCGGGCTTCACTGTCCGGTGCAGCAGTGGGGCAGGCGATACGGCGGCCGCCTCGTAAACATGTGCAAAATACCCTGTCGCGATCCACGCGTATCCGGGAACTGCAACCGTTTCCTCGTACGGTGATACTTGACTACGTGTAGGGCAATGAACTTAGGTGAAAACTCTCTTTGAACCGAAATTTTAGTAGTTGGGTGTGAAGGGCTGGGCTTTTATTAACTGACGAGGTTGAACTGAATATCAGTTTATGAATTGTTTATCTACGGCAGGTTCAATCATTTTGCAGGCTACAGTGGAGAACCCGTCGTGGATGCGGGACCGCCAGCTTGGAAACGATGTCTGACATCACCGATACCCCCGTAATGGCCATATCCCTGTAACTGAGATCAATGTAGGAAACATGGCTCAATGACAATGTCACCAACCTTTCACATACAGCAGGAAACACAGTATGTAAGGTGAACGTAGAATGATATCACTATTTTATATCAAGAACACTCAAAGGGGATATTACGTTTCAAGTTTCATAAGTGCAATATCAATAAACTTGTATAGCCTTAAAAACTTTGTAAAATATAAAGATACTTATTTATTAAAAAAATTTCAGAAATGACTCCAAATGTTACTATAATCGAAAGTTTAAACTTTAATCCTGCAATATTAACAAAACAGTGTATCCTTGAAGAAATAAAATAAGTTAAAAGATTCTGAAATCCATAATTGTCATTTTAAAGAAATGGAACCTTCAAAATTTACTCTAAATGCTATCATTACTCTAAAGATTGAACTTCAAAGATGTGATAGCGCACATTCAACTTTTGATAACTAATGTTGGGAAATTGGAAATTTGTGGTAAGTTGCCGACCGCGGTGGCCAAGCGGTTCTAGGCGCTTCAGTCCGGAACCGCGCGACTGCTACGGTTGCAGATTCCAATCCTGCCTAGGGCGTGGATGTGTGTGATGTCCTTAGGTTAGTTAGGTTTAAGTAGTTCTGAGTTCTAGGGGACTGATGACCTCAGCTGTTAAGTCCCATAGTGCTCAGAGCCATTTGAACCATTTGTGGTAAGTCCTATGGGACCAAACTGCTGATGTCATCGGTCCCTAAGCTTAAACACTACTTAATATAACTTGAACTAACTTACGCTAAAGCCATCACACACACACACACACACACACACACACACACACACACACATCCATGCCCGAGGGAGGGCTCGAGCCTCCAACGGGAGCAATTGCGCGAACCGTGACAAGGCGCCTTAGACCGCACGGCTACCCCGCGCGTCTAACTAATGTTTCTATTTCATTCAACCATAACAATTGTAACATATAGGAAAACTAATGAGCCCTGTCCCCCAATCAGGCCCGGATCTAGGGGAAGGGGGGGGGGGGGGAGGCGGGGGCTAACCCGGGGTATCTGCCTCGGGTATCATGAAGAAAAAAAAAAAAACCTTGTTTCATAAAGCTCCTAGCATCCAGCGTACGTTGCTCTATCGATTATTCACATGATTTTGAAAAGCATCCCAGTTTGTTTTTGAACATTTTTGAACACATTCTAAGTTGATTTCTGAACGAATCTTAAGTTGATTTTTGATGCTTGCATAGCGCACGTGATGTCTCTGCCAGGGAAACCCTCGTTGTATGTAGAAACAAAAATCTTTTCCGCAGAAAAAAAGGAGACTTGGCTATACACGCCGAGACAAATAAACCCGACCGACAAAATGCCAATCACTGTTTGTTTATGTGGTTGATCGGGTGTGGAATGGTCATCTTTGTTATAATTATTAGCGCAATCCATAGATTCAGACTACCAGAGAGGAAATAAACGACGAACGGGAATCACAGGTAGGAAAGATTACATGTTATTTTCTCGGTGTATCCAAGAAAATGAAATTTTGACAGAAAATTTTGCAGAAGGCTACACTACTAAGGGCCAGCTTACAGGTCCTGGTTGGCAGCCGCTTACGTTCTATTCTCGGAATAGGTCTGATAACACCTAATGACGCGCAACCGGAGAATAAACGAGGTACAGCTGAACCGGTTGTTCTGCAGGGTTAGTGAAGTCAACCGGAGAATAAATTTAGACAATGGCAGGAATGGTTATATAATTAGTGATGACAAGATTGTTCGGTAGAACGAGGAAGGAGAACAAATGGAGATATCACACAAATAATATAGAAGCATATGACGATTCCAAATTTATATAAAAACTTGGTACTACTTCTCTTCGATCTCATGATAGAGAAACTGGAGTGTATGAATGAAATGTGAAACTATTTACTAACATAAAGTTAGTTTCTTGTAGATGGCCTAACAGGCATTTCGTATTGGTACTTCGTGAATTATACTCTGTCGTGTTATTTATGCGAATGAGGCACATAAAAATGACCATTTGTACCAGAACAGTCTCGCTTATTTGGCGTGTGTTACAATTGCTGCAATGTTAGAAAGACCTATTTCATCTAGAAGACAGTTACAAAATAGAGTAGCGAGCCAGTGGGTGTGTTGGACCCTTCCATCGAGCTACAGACTCCCTTGAAGATGTCCTCCGCAGACGGGGACGAAACGTTGGGAATTGATACAGAATTCATCAACCGACCACGGCATAACAGCCCGGATAATTATAATGGACATTACATTTCCTGCCCTGAAAGTCTACATTTTTGTATGAAAGTCTACATTTTAGTAAAATAGATGTAATCAGATCGAGAAACCAGACAACTCTTGGATACTATTCGTATTAACAGCATTTTCAGTGTTAGATAACGACATTTTAATTTTTCGTGCAGTAAAACGTTTGACGAAATTTGCTGACGTAACATATTCTCTCGCATAAAGAAAAGGCCGACCTGTAAAGCTGCAGGAAGATTAGAGGAAAAAAATGCAGGGACCTAAGGATTGAAGAAATGTGTACTGTCTTGCTTGTCGTTTGTCAGTACGGGTTTTATGTTTCCTATATTTAATTTTATGTCGTACAAAAAAAATTAAGTAATAGACAATAAAGAATGCAGAGTTCATATTGTGCCGGTCACAAATAATCCCACACAGTATTAATTGTGAGTTTTTTTTAAGGGGGTAGCATGTTAAACCAGCTGACTTGGAGCAGGACTGGAACCACAGGATATTTTAATTTCCGCTGCCCTGAATGTTGGTTTGATTACTTCCATCACGATATACACGTTTGAATTCCATAGAGCGAAAGACAGTGACGTGTGATAGAAGAATGGTGTGAAGAGGCGTGGCATTGCACTTGGCACACTTAAGACCAAATAACATGTCTTACAATTTCTCGTACGTATATGTCACGTTTTTGCCCCGACTCGAAAATAACATAGATCCGGCGCTGCCCCCAATTATCACCGGCCACAACACACATTACAGAGAAATAATAGTGCCTAATGCAAAAATAACATAGATCCGGCGGTGCCCCCAATTATCACCGGCCACAACACACATTACAGAGAAATAATAGTGCCTAATGCACCACCTTCAGTTGCACGACGTTGAGCGTTACGCTCTCTATTCGCCAATGCAGCAACAGCACAAGCAATTCTTTTATCGCTCGTTTTCATTGGTACCCTTATGGTAGATAAGTGTACTAACCTAAGGGACTATGATGGGCCACATCTAAATTCAATATTAGGGGCAATTCTATTGAGACGCAATAAAAGTTCTTATACACTCCTGGAAATGGAAAAAAGAACACATTGACACCGGTGTGTCAGACCCACCATACTTGCTCCGGACACTGCGAGAGGGCTGTACAAGCAATGATCACACGCACGGCACAGCGGACACACCAGGAACCGCAGCATTTGTGCACCGCCGTCAGTGTCAGCCAGTTTGCCGTGGCATACGGAGCTCCATCGCAGTCTTTAACACTGGTAGCATGCCGCGACAGCGTGGACGTGAACCGTATGTGCAGTTGACGGACTTTGAGCGAGGGCGTATAGTGGGCATGCGGGAGGCCGGGTGGACGTACCGCCGAATTGCTCAACACGTGGGGCGTGAGGTCTCCACAGTACATCGATGTTGTCGCCAGTGGTCGGCGGAAGGTGCACGTGCCCGTCGACCTGGGACCGGACCGCAGCGACGCACGGATGCGCGCCAAGACCGTAGGATCCTACACAGTGCCGTAGGGGACGGCACCGCCACTTCCCAGCAAATTAGGGGCACTGTTGCTCCTGGGGTATCGGCGAGGACCATTCGCAACCGTCTCCATGAAGCTGGGCTACGGTCCCGCACACCGTTAGGCCGTCTTCCGCTCACGCCCCAACATCGTGCAGCCCGCCTCCAGTGGTGTCGCGACAGGCGTGAATGGAGGGACGAATGGAGACGTGTCGTCTTCAGCGATGAGAGTCGCTTCTGCCTTGGTGCCAATGATGGTCGTATGCGTGTTTGGCGCCGTGCAGGTGAGCGCCACAATCAGGACTGCATACGACCGAAGCACACAGGGCCAACACCCGGCATCATGGTGTGGGGAGCGATCTCCTACACTGGCCGTACACCACTGGTGATCGTCGAGGGGACACTGAATAGTGCACGGTACATCCAAACCGTCATCGAACCCATCGTTCTACCATTCCTAGACCGGCAAGGGAACTTGCTGTTCCAACAGGACAATGCACGTCCGCATGTATCCCGTGCCACCCAACGTGCTCTAGAAGGTGTAAGTCAACTACCCTGGCCAGCAAGATCTCCGGATCTGTCCCCCATTGAGCATGTCTGGGACTGGATGAAGCGTCGTCTCACGCGGTCTGCACGTCCAGCACGAACGCTGGTCCAACTGAGGCGCCAGGTGGAAATGGCATGGCAAGCCGTTCCACAGGACTACATCCAGCATCTCTACGATCGTCTCCATGGGAGAATAGCAGCCTGCATTGCTGCGAAAGGTGGATATACACTGTACTAGTGCCGACATAGTGCATGCTCTGTTGCCTGTGTCTATGTGCCTGTGGTTCTGTCAGTGTGATCATGTGATGTATCTGCCCCAGGAATGTGTCAATAAAGTTTCCCCTTCCTGGGACAATGAATTCACGGTGTTCTTATTTCAATTTCCAGGAGTGTATTAGTGCTTGTAATAGAATTAAATACAACACTGACTAGCAGTATAAAAAGGCAATGCAGCTTACAACATGGTCAGTTTTCTGCTCCCACTTAATGTGGCAAAATCAGAAATACATTTCGTTCAATTTTTCACCAAATTGCATGAGGCATGTATTACTGTCAAGGCACTACTGTTAACGGGCAAGCCCCTCGTTTTATCGAGCGCTGACGACAGAAAAAAATTCTCACCAAGTATTTCAAATACAATCAGGTTGTGCACGATCATAACACATGCGGTATTTCTGGTATCAGGTTCCCATATAATGATCACTATAGAGCTGTGTATACAGAGAGGGTGAATAGACCACCCACAACTTGCTATAGACTTAAGCAAGACAAAAGAACAGTAGCAACACCATAGTACAACGCTGGAACATTTGACTTGGCCATGTTCCGTGAAACATTTATAATCAACTCAAACAATGCTGCTCTTGTTCCGCGCCCGTACACACCACACAAGGTCCGTAGTTAGTGTGTGGCGTCTGCTGTCCAAATGTTTCCACAAAACTCCACTCCTTGTTGCTGCACACGTGACAGCATCTCTCTTCACTACAAGACTCTTCCCCTAAGCCGATAGCAAATACTCGGCAAAATAGCGAAACAAAGAGCTCGGCCAACGATGGAACCAAAATTCAACAGCACGCCAAGCGCACATCCGTCCACAAGAGCATGACTGCACCAGACGATAACCAACTTCGGTAACGACATTGACTAAAACAATTAATAGCCGACATAAGATGTCACTCAGACCAATCAAACTCAGCGTAAAATAACTGTGTCTATTTGGTAATTGACTATCTGCATTTTGGATCGATGAAATCGCCCACTATTGCAGTACAATCTTGTCAAACTGAGAAGTCAGAGGAGTCATGTAGAATTCACAGTTGTAAAAGCTGCATATCAGCTGGGCACCAAACATTAACTCCTTGTCGTATTATGCGCGAGCCGCACGACGCTGCTTCGGCCATCAAACCAGGGTGTGTTATGGGGACCAAGCCACAGAGCCAACTGTTCCTCGCTTCCACTGTACACCGCAGGTCCGCTCACGCTACAGCGTAGCAGTCGCCGAAGATCGGTGCCAGCAAGCAGATGACGCGCGAATTCATTTCGCCGGATCGATGGACATTCGGGAAATTCTGATTGCTTACGATCTGTCAAGTGAAAACATTAAGCAACATAATGACAGACGAAAAAATCTTATCTCACGAACTAACTTTTGGCTGCAGTAAGGAAACAGGTTTGTACTTGAAGTAGGAACGAAGATAAGGATTTAACATACTGTCTACGACGAGGCCAAACGAGATGACGCACAGACCGGGATTGCGGTATCGTGTGGAAGGAAATCGAACACGTCCTTTCCAGATGAACATGCCGCCCTTTGGCTTAAGCGATTTAGGGGAACCGCCGCAAGTATTAATCTGGGTGGCTGGATGAGAATTCTAGTCCACTGTTTTAATTATTGCACCTGAAACTTTGATTTGTTTGTACACGAAGACAAACGGGAAAAACCTTCGTACAAATATACGGTGGCGCAAAATGGACACAAGAATCTGTGTTGCTTAGTATAAGTGGAGGAGAGAGGTCAGTCACCCCAAAAAGCTGTTATTCTATCGGTTAGAGAGTCCAGTTTCAGTAGAAATGACACAGTGGACCGTTATGCATCGTTTCACTGTTGAAGATTATTTCAAAAGTAATGAATCAGTTATTGCTAACATTCGGTGGATTATGGAAAAAGCGAGAGAATTCCAGAAAGATGTGTACCTCTGCTTTATTGACTACGCCAAAGCCTTTGACTGCGTCGATCACAACAAATTATGGAACGTACTGAAAAACATGGGTGTACCAGATCACCTCATTCATCTGATACGGAGTTTATACCTTGACCAAGAAGCCACGGTGAGAACTACGTATGGAACAACGAAATGGATAAAGATTCAGAAAGGGGTCCGGCAAGGCTGCATACTGTCACCGTACTTATTCAATCTGTATGCAGAACATGTCATGAGGAATGCGAGGCTAGATGAAGGAGAAACAGGAATTAAAATAGCTGGAATAAATGTAAACAACCTCAGGTACGCGGATGATACGATCCTGTTGGCAGAAAGTGAAGAAGAATTGAGAACACTCTTACTGAAGGTGAAAGACGAAAGTGAAAAGGCTGGTCTTATGCTGAATGTGAAGAAAACGAAAATTATGGCAACTACACCTACCAATTCGTGGGATATAGCAGGAGAAACCATGGAGGTAGTGACCACATTCAGTTATCTCGGTTCCCAGATCTCTGCTGACGGTGACTGCAGCCATGAAATCCGGAGACGCCTGTTGCTCGGTAGACAGGCGATGTCAAACCTTGACAAGGTTATAAGGTCCAGAGATATAACACTAGCAACAAAGATCCGTATTGTGAGGGCTATGGTCTTTCCAGTTGTGATGTATGGATGTGAGACCTGGACCATTAGAAAGGCTGAACGGCGAAGAATTGACTCCTTCGAATTGTGGTGTTGGAGGAAACTTCTTAGAGTTCCATGGACTGCAAAGAGAACCAACAGATCAATATTGGAGCAAATTGAACCAGATTTCTCCCTGGAAGGTCTAATCTTAAAACAAAAGCTGACCTAATTTGGACACACAATGCGAAGGCATGCCTAGCGGGAAAAAACATTAATGCTGGGGAAGATTGAAGGAACTAGAAGAAGAGGACGTCAGAGGATGAGATGGATCGATGGCATCACAGAAGCAATGTGTTCCAACCTGGAAGGTCTACGGGAGAAAGTGCAAGACAGGAAAAAGTGGCGTGATTTGGTTCATGGGGTCACGAAGAGTCGGAACCGACTAAACGAATAGAGAGAGAGAGAGAATGAATCAGTTATTAGCATTCAATGGCTCTTTAGTTCAGTATTGAGCGTAATGGTTCTGTACGTGGCCGCAACACAGTAGTTCGTTGGGTTAACTCTTTTCGTACAACTGTATCAGTTACGAAAAGAAAATCAACTGGTCGTCCTCTTACCACTGGAACTCTAGAAAATATCGTCAGAGTAACAGCGTCTGTTCTTCAAAGCCCTCACTACTCCACTTGGTAGTCTGCTGCTAGTCAGGGTATATCATCTCTCTCTACATCGCTTCCTGAACTGTGAGTTACAATATCATCCGTATAAAATTGGCATGGTACAGAAGTTTCACGAAAGTGATTTTCGACGAACGGAGACTTTTCTTACAGAATCTTTTATGTTATTGCTGCTGATTATGTTTCGTTAATGATGAGCGACGAAGCGCACGTTAACTTGGGCAGTTTTGTAAATAAGCAAAATTGTCGCTATTGCGCAGCAAGCAACCAAAAAGGATAGCATCACAAACCACTGTACATTGCTAAAGTGATCGTGGGGTTGGGTTTCGCAAGTGGGTATCATTGGGCCTTATTTTTTTTTTTTTTTTTTTTTGGTAGAATGCGGCGCTAGTGTAACAGTTAATCCGAACGTTACCTCGCAAGGTTGCTCAATGTTTTGCGGCCAGAGCTTGAGGCTTTGGAGATCAGTATGGCTGAAATGTGGTTCCAACAAGATGAAGCGACAGCCCTCATTGGTAATCCATCCACGGCAGTTGTTCGAGAAATGTTTGCTCAAAAATTGATCTCACGTTTTGGCGATCTCCACTTGCATGCACATTCGCTAGATCTGTCGGTGTGCGACTTCTTCTTTTGGGGTAAATTGAAATGCAAAATTTACTGTCGCAAACCTCGTTCACTCATCGATACAAAGGTTTCAATATGTGAAAAGAGTGCTGCTGTTGCATAGCAAACTTTGACTAACGTTATGCAGGACTTTAAAGAAAGACTTTTAATGTATGTGCGCGAAGAAGGACACCATTTTTTCCGATCTTTATTAAATAGTTGCAATTCTCAAATTGGATAACTTACAGGTTGTATTGGTGTAAATATATTTTATGCGCTGATCAGCCAGATCATTATGACCAACTACCTACAGCCGGTATGTCCACCTTCGGCACGAATAACAGTTCAAATGGTTCAAATGGCTCTGAGCAAAAATGGCTCTGAGCACTATGGGACTAAACATCTATGGTCATCAGTCCCCCAGAACTTAGAACAACTTAAACCTAACTAACCTAAGGACATCACACACATCCATGCCCGAGGCAGGATTCGAACCTGCGACCGTAGCAGTCGCGCGGCTCCGGACTGAGCGCCTAGAACCGCGAGACCACCGCGGCTGGCACGAATAACGCTCATGGCATGGAAGAAATAAGGCCTTCATAGGCTCTGGAGGGAGTTGGCACCACATCTGCACACACAGGTAACCTAATTTCCGTAAATTCCGGAGAGGGGTACGATGAGGTCTGACGCCAAGTTCAATCACATCCCAGGTGTGTTCGAGCGGTATCAGATCTGGCAAGTTGGTGGGCCGCGACATCAATTAGGACTCGCCACTGTGTTCCTCGAACCACTACATCACACTCCTGGCCTTGTGACATGACGCATCATCATGTTGAAAAATTCCAGTGGCGACGGGAAACATATCATCATGAAGTAGTGTACGTGGTTTCCAACCATGTACCCCACTCCTTGGCCGTCATGGTGCCTTGCACGAGATCCACTTGACCCGTGGATGCCCAAGTGAATATTACCTAAAGCATAATGGAGCCTCCGCCAGCTTGTCTCCGTACCGCAGTGCGGGTGTCAAGGAGCTCTTGCCCTGGAAGACGACGGATTCGCGCCCTGCTATCGGGCCGGCCGCAGTGGCCGAGCGGTTCTAGGCGCTTCAGTCCGAAACTTCGCTGCTGCTACGGTCGCAGGTTCGAATCTTGCATCGGGCATGGATGTGTGTGATGTCCTTAGGTTAGTTAGGTTTAAGTAGTTCAAAGTCTATGGGACTGATGACCTCAGATGTTAAGTCCCATAGTACTCACAGCCGTTTGAACCATTTTCAACCTGCCACCGGCATGAGGAAGAGATACGTCAGACCATGCAACGCTCTGCCACTGCGCCAACGTCCACTGCCGATGGTCACGTGCTGTTCCCATTATTAAAGTCTGATGTTAGTCTACCCAACCTACGACATCAGACAAATGTAATGAAGGGTGGCCGCCCAACCGCACGACCTCTGGTCGTGGTTTCACCTTGGTGTCGCGACGTGTCGAGGACCCTCACCATAGCATTCTTGCAACACCCGACAAGTCGTGCAGTTCCCGAAATCTTCATGTCGAGCCTCTTAGTCAAACTCACACAGGTCGCGCGCCTTTTCTATTCTACACACGGACAACACGCTCACTGATAATACTATATGTACAGTGCATGTGTCTGACTAGCAATCATTCCTCACCAGATGACGCTGCTATCACATCCATAGTAGGTCGGTGATCATAATGTTCTGGCTGATCAAAACAAAATTACGTTAATCACGATAGTTTGAAATTCATGCGTTCTTTTTGTATCAGCTTCCAGGTCGTTGGTGTCTGAGAAAAGTCCAGAACATTACAAAGGCGTAGTCGTAAAGAATACTTATTTTCCGAAGTGAGAATAGCATAACCTTTAAAACTTTTTGCGTGAAAGACATGTATGAAATCTTATATATGTGCAAAACAGTGGGTTTCGCTGTTTTTTTTTATGACCATCTGTTTTCGGCTGCTATATTAGGCTGCTTTCTACAGCTTAGCCGGCCGCGGTGGCCGAGCGGTTCTAGGCACTTCAGTCCGGAACCGCGTGACTGCTACGGTCGTAGGTTCGAATCCTGTGTGATGTCTTTAGGTTAGTTAGGTTTAAGTAGTTCTAAATTCTAGGGGACTGATGGCCTCAGATGTTAAGTCCCAGAGCCATTTGAACCAATCTACAGCTTAATAGCTTGCGGTTTGGCACCCAGAAGACATGGTCGAATAGCAATGTAACTTCGTACATGGGCACATCGGAGGGTATGGAAACGATTAAAGTTGCAATTCTCTGTGACATATACAACGGCTACCAGTGTGCATTAGTGTTTTTCGTGTTTAGTGTTGTTACCAGGCCTGGTAGTTTATATGAACGAGAGTGAGTAGCGACAGATGTTGAGTGATCGCTGGGAAAGACACGGAGATGCCGTGTACTCGCGTGAGACAGCGTTATCAGCACCTGCCAGTGTTTGATATGAGTCTCATTGTGGGTCGCCATTTGGCCAGGTGGTGGAATCGTGCAGAATCCAGTTTTGTGGGGCATTCGGATGTGGCAATATTCCAACGTTGGACTGTTTGCGAACGGGATGGCAGACTTATTCATCATCAAGTTTCTATGTCTGACCACCACAATGCAGCGTCGCCATGTTGTGCACTAAACACATCGTAACTTCTTCACAGCTGAACCTACCGCCTGAGAAGAAGTTAAGGACTCCTCACAACAATCTGTGTCACCTCACACAACTGGCCGGAGGCGAACAGTAGTGTTACCTAGGAATTACTGTCCCATGCATAGGCTGCTGCTAACACCACAAGAGGAACGGCTTCCTTTTGAATGATACTGCTACTGGGAAGCAAGGACTGATAAATGGCGTCGCATTGTGTTCAGTGATGATTCGTGCTTCTGCGCTATCCAGGATAATCATCGTCAGTGAGTCATGGGAAAAGGTCACATTTTGCCAGTGTTTTGGAGAGGCACATCTGTTACCCTTGCTGTCATTGTGTGGAGAACCATAGGGTTTGACTTCATGTCACGGATGGTAGTGACAGAGATCTCTGAAGTCACAACTTTTCGTCACGACATCCTTCGTTCTCATGTGTTACCCTTCATGCGACAATACCTTCGTGTCATTTTTCAACAGGACATTCCTCATTCAAACATGGTATGTTTGTCTATGGACTACGTGCGTGACTAGGTACTCTCGCGGCCAGGAAGGTTCCCAGATCTGTCTCCGATAGAACACGTGTGAAACCAGCTTTGTCCATTCTAGTGTCGATATCTGGCATATCAAGGGTCACTTTTCTGAGTATTGGTATGAAAAGCGCTTCTATGGCAACTCCTGAATATCCCTATGTCACGTGCTTGGGGTAAATGTTTTGCTGTTAACTGGCTCGCTTATCGCACACACATGACTTGAAAAACAATTTGATGTGTAGGACCCGAAGATGGAGCAATAGTCTCCGAAACGAGAAACGTCGTGAAAGTAAAACCATTTTATATTTTTCTAGGGCATGGAGAGCTCTTGATACCTCCTTGAACTTTGCAACTACCGGGTGATCAAAAAGTTTGTATAAATTTGAAAACGTAATAAACCAAGGAATAATGTAGATAGAGAGGTAAAAATTGACACACATGCTTGGAATGACATGGGGTTTTATTAGAACAAAAAAAAAACAAAGTTCACAAAATGTCCGACAGATGGCGCTGGATAGCAAAACGTCAGTGCTACAGCGACGGGTGGGAGGTACACCGATATGTTACAGAATCGCATCATCCCCAGCCTGGCTGATAAACACCTGCCGGAACGTACGATGTTTATGCAGGATGCCGCTCCACTCCATATTGCTAGACCCGTGAAAGATCTCTTGCGAGCGTCGTTTGGTGATGATCGTGTGCTCAGCCGCCACTTTCGTCATGCCTGGCCTCCCAGGTCCCCAGACCTCAGTCCGTGCGATTATTGGCTTCGGGGTTACCTGAAGTCGCAGGTGTATCGTGATCGAGCGACTTCTCTAGGGATGCTGAAAGACAACATCCGACGCCAATGCCTCACCATAACTTCGGACATGCTTTACAGTGCTGTCGACAACATTATTCCTCGACTACAGCTATTGTTGAGGAATGATGGTGGACATATTGAGCATTTCCTGTAAAGAACATCATCTTTGCTTTGTCTTACTTTGTTATGCTAATTATTGCTATTCTGAACAGATGAAGCACCATCTGCCGGACATTTTTTGAACTTTTGTATTTTTTTGGTTCTAATAAACCCCATGTCATTCCAAGCAAGTGTGTCAATTTGTACCTATCTATCTACATTATTCCGTGATTTATTCAGTTTTCCAATTTATACTGACTTTTTGATCACCTGGTATATGCTCAGTCTAATTTAGCGTGTCGTCTGTTGTTATTCCTAGACGCTTTTCTGAGTGAGATAAAGTGATATTTGTTCGATTCAGAATTAAATATGGTAAGATATTTCGGACTAATTAGCGCATAATGACCAAGAAGGACCGCTTGAATTTTGGATTACGAGTACGACTATTCTATGGATGTTTTTTAGTGTTAGGTCTCTTTATACAGTATTTGAACGAAAAACATTGTATGAAGTCGGCAATGTCAAAGAATTTGCTTAAGTCTAAGAAAAATAGGGTAATCGCTTCTGGTCTGTTCATGACAAGGTTCAGCTCGGTCGTATGTTACTTTTATATAAAAATGGCTGAACACCTGGCATTGCCTGGATGTGTATTTATTCCACTTTTCTCTGCACCTCCAATCCATCTCCATCCTTCTGTATTGATCTCCTCCTCTCTGTCCAGCTCCTCTTACCTCCTCTCTCTCTTCCACTCACCACTCTGTGTCCATCTCCTCCTGCCCTTCTCTTAGTCCATCTGTTCCTCTCTCTTCCCTGTCGCTCTGCTCCTCCGCCCCGTCCCTCTGTCCATCAGTTCATATCCTCTATCCATCTGCTCCTTTCTCCTCTGTCCATCTTCTCCTCCCATCTCTGTCCACCTCTTCCACCCCACTCTCCTTTCATCTCCTCCTTCCCCTCTCTCCTTCAATCTCCTCTTCCCCCTCTCGTAGTTTACCTCCTCCTCTCCCTCTTCTCTATCTCCAACTCTTTTCTTTGCCTGTTTATCTCCTCCTCCTGACCCCACTCTTAAAGTCTCCTCTTTTCTGTCCTCCTGCTTAGCTGGGTGGTTACGTGCTTGCCTTTCAAGCAGTGACCCGGGTTCGATTACTGGGCGGGTTGGGGATTTTCTCCGCTTGTGGACTGGATGTTGTGTTGTCCTCATCATCTTTCATCCTCATCACCGGCACGCAAGTCGCCCAATGTGGCGTCGACTGAAAAAGGCTTGCACTTTGCAGCCAAACTTCCTCAGATGGGGCCTCCAGGCCACCAATGCCATACAATCATTTCATTTCCTCTTTTCTGTCTCTGTTCACCTGCTCCTGTTACCTCTGTCTACTTTCTCCTCGCTCCTCTCTCTGTCCATTCCTTTCTCCACCTCCCTCTGTCCACCACCTCCTCTTTCATTTCCTCTTCTCCACTCCTCTATCTGTGTCCATCTCCTCCTCTTCCTCCCTCTGGTCCATCTCTTCCTCTTCCCTTCCCCTCGAGCTTACCACTCCCAGCCCAGTAGGAAGCTGCTGGTTCTTATCGTCACATTTTTTTCTATCCAGGTAGTAAGTATTATGTGTATCAAGTTTCGTCAAAATTGATCGAGTGGTTTGGGAGGAGATGTGAAACAGTATACATACATACTTCCAAACATCCAGTATATAATTATAGATGTAAATTTTCCATTTTTAATCTTGTACTTCATGCAGCTGTTTTAAATTATCGATTATGAGCATAGTTTGCGTGGTAATAAATTAACAGATCGTTCTTCTTATGTTTTATTGTCAGTTATCGTTCACAGATCGAGTTACGAAATGACAACACCGTTAAAATGCAGTTTGCAGCTCATGTAGACAGATTCTCTGTTTCTCCCCCGACACTTGGCCCGGCTTCTTTAACGTAACCACAATTATTTCAAGTGTGGAGTCGTTTCTCCGGTATTTGATATTCTTGGCTGTACATTTCGAGCATCACTCTAGAGTAAAAACATCAATGAAATGGCTAGATTACGCAAGTATTTGAGTTGCAAGTAATTTTATTTCCAAAACGTAGGAGAAAGATGTTTATATGTACTCACTTCGGAAAGAGCCATAGTATCTCTTCTCAACATATACCCCTTACCCCTTCAGTGGACATGAAATTAATTTCTAGTACGAGCACTTAAATGAAACATCGAAATCCGACAACGAATGGCAATATTAAAGACAGAACAGTTCTCGTTTTTAATATTGTTTAAAAACATTTTTCCTTCTACAGTTATAAACCAGTACAACATATAACGACTGATTACCTTACAGTGAATCTCATTTTTCTGGAAACTTAAGAAGTATTTGCAGTTATCTAGCAAAAAGTTAGTATATTACGAGCTGTAATAGTCTACAGCCACTTTTTAGTACTAGTTATCTTTACACAACAATCTGAATAAAACCATAGCATGAAGTCAACAGTGTCAAAGGATTTGCTACAGCGTAAGAAGCACATAAAAATTATCTCTTATCTATCCATGGCAAGCTGTTACTTTTAAAGATTTTTGTTAAATTACTGCTACCAGTCACAAACTTCGTCAGCTATTGTATTATTTATTTATGACATGTTTCGAGGGTTATACCTCATCTTCAGGCTAAATGGCACTACAAAAACAACTTTACAATAAGGTCATACTTGACATAGTAAACTTATATAGCAGCATACCCATCAAAGAATCCATAGATATAATCAAAAATAATTTATTAAAAGGTCAGACAATGTACACAGCTGAAGTAGTTAAATTAATAGAATTGCTAGAGCTTGTTTTTTCACACAATTATTTCACATTTAATGGCGAAATGTACAAACAAACAACAAGATGAAGGCCTAGCAATGGGAAGTTCTCCAAGGGGAATCACTGCAGAAATTTCTATTAACCACCTAAAAAATAAACTTCTCAACAACAAAGACATAATAACCCAGAAAATGGTATACTATTGCAGATATGTTGATGACACATTCATTGTATACAATGGAACTGATGAAGAAATAGAAACTCTATTAAACAGGTTCGATAATTTACACAACAACATACAGTTCACCATAGAACATGAGAAAGACAACAAAATTAATTTTCTAGACATGACAATAAGTAACACAGAACAATCCATAAATATCACTGTATACAGAAAACCAACATACGCAGACACAGCCATTAATAAATCTTCTACACATTCCAACTCACATAAACAAGCTGCATTCAGATCCTTCTTAAACAGAGCACAGAAATTCCCACTTAATGCTGCCGACTACGAGGCAGAAATGAACACTATCAGATACATTACACATAATAATGGCTAACACGAACATGAAAAAGACACACTATCAAACGCACAACTAAAAATAACAACAAACAATGTGACACAGCTTCCTCGCACAACATCCAAAAACACAAGTACATAATGTTAACATACACTCCTGGAAATGGAAAAAAGAACACATTGACACCGGTGTGTCAGACCCACCATACTTGCTCCGGACACTGCGAGAGGGCTGTACAAGCAATGATCACACGCACGGCACAGCGGACACACCAGGAACCGCGGTGTTGGCCGTCGAATGGCGCTAGCTGCGCAGCATTTGTGCACCGCCGCCGTCAGTGTCAGCCAGTTTGCCGTGGCATACGGAGCTCCATCGCAGTCTTTAACACTGGTAGCATGCCGCGACAGCGTGGACGTGAACCGTATGTGCAGTTGACGGACTTTGAGCGAGGGCGTATAGTGGGCATGCGGGAGGCTGGGTGGACGTACCACCGAATTGCTCAACACGTGGGGCGTGAGGTCTCCACAGTACATCGATGTTGTCGCCAGTGGTCGGCGGAAGGTGCACGTGCCCGTCGACCTGGGACCGGACCGCAGCGACGCACGGATGCACGCCAAGACCGTAGGATCCTACGCAGTGCCGTAGGGGACCGCACCGCCACTTCCCAGCAAATTAGGGACACTGTTGCTCCTGGGGTATCGGCGAGGACCATTCGCAACCGTCTCCATGAAGTTGGGCTACGGTCCCGCACACCGTTAGGCCGTCTTCCGCTCACGCCCCAACATCGTGCAGCCTGCCTCCAGTGGTGTCGCGACAGGCGTGAATGGAGGGACGAATGGAGACGTGTCGTCTTCAGCGATGAGAGTCGCTTCTGCCTTGGTGCCAATGATGGTCGTATGCGTGTTTGGCGCCGTGCAGGTGAGCGCCACAATCAGGACTGCATACGACCGAGGCACACAGGGCCAACACCCGGCATCATGGTGTGGGGAGCGATCTCCTACACTGGCCGTACACCACTGGTGATCGTCGAGGGGACACTGAATAGTGCACGGTACATCCAAACCGTCATCGAACCCATCGTTCTACCATTCCTAGACCGGCAAGGGAACTTGCTGTTCCAACAGGACAATGCACGTACGCATGTATCCCGTGCCACCCAACGTGCTCTAGAAGGTGTAAGTCAACTACGCTGGCCAGCAAGATCTCCGGATCTGTCCCTCATTGAGCATGTTTGGGACTGGATGAAGCGTCGTCTCACGCGGTCTGCACGTCCAGCACGAACGCTGGTCCAACTGAGGCGCCAGGTGGAAATGGCATGGCAAGCCGTTCCACAGGACTACATCCAGCATCTCTACGATCGTCTCCATGGGAGAATAGCAGCCTGCATTGCTGCGAAAGGTGGATATACACTGTGCTAGTGCCGACATAGTGCATGCTCTGTTGCCTGTGTCTATGTGCCTGTGGTTCTGTCAGTGTGATCATGTGATGTATCTGACCCCAGGAATGTGTCAATAAAGTTTCCCCTTCCTGGGACAATGAATTCACGGTGTTCTTATTTCAATTTCCAGGAGTGTATTTACGTGTCATATCAGACAAAATAGCCAAGCTGTTTGAAAAAACAGACATCAGGATCACCTTTGCCACCAACAACAACTTAAAAAAGAAAATGATACATGACATCTCACATCCCACAGAGAAACTTAACAAAGCAGTAATTTATAAAATTACATGCAGTCATTGCAGCAAATATTGCATTGGCCATACGGGAAGAAATTTTAAAACCCGCTTTAAAGAACACATTGATTGTTTCAGACTTGGCCAACCGAATAAATCAGCTATAGCGAAACATACAAACGAAACAGGACACACTGTAAGAACAGACAACGATTCCAAAATACTACATAATTTAGAAAAAGCTGGAAAATGGACATCTTGGAAGAAATGGAAATATTCATCCATGGCCAAGTGCGGAGTAACAGTATCCTGAATGAAATGACAGACTTCAAAAATTCACATTTCTTTTCCGATTTCACTACAGTACTCCTAGAATAAAAGATGCGTAACATGATAGTCGTTTGACTCTAGCCCCAGCAATAGCTTAGAAATATTAAAATAAATAGTTTATTTCATGATGTTTTCAATAATATTGTTACAGGTGCTCAATTTGTAATTTATTTCGTCAACTTACGTCTATAACACGATAACAAGACTTGCAGAAGATATGTAAACATCTGACACCACATAGATCGACAAATCGATAGTCAAATCGAAACCAGCTGTATTTCGACCGTCATCTTGTCCACTCCATTACAGAACTGTTTGTGATCGTGTTTCCTAGTTGCTGCTATGTTAGTGACAATTTGTGAACAGTGACCAAGAGAGCCACGGAAATGGAAACACCTCAGTGCATCAACGCATCAAACGCGACTGTCACGCCAGAAGAACAAAGTAAGTGACCGTTACAAAACATTTTCGTGCAAACATCAGTCCAGCTTCCAAAGTGACATCGCCTCTTACTAAGTTTTCTCTTGTTCCACAGTATGACCTTATTGTAAAGTTGCTTTTGTAGTGCCATTTAGCCTGAAGATGAGGTATAACCCTCGAAACATGTCGCTAAATAAATAAGTAATACAATACAACAGTTGACAAAGTTTGTGACCGGTAGCGGTAATTTAAAAAAAACCTTTACATATTTCTCGAGACAGTCACGGTCGAAAAATAGTTAAAATGGCTTCAAATTCTGTTACTTTTATCTTTTTCATTTAGTTGCAGATGACCCATCATTGACCTACAATGAAATGTAATGTAAAGTCGTTACAGAGAAGATGAGTTAACACTGGGAATATAAATGTTGTACGACGCCGTTCGTCATAATGCAACAAAGATGAATGTCCTCTAATAGAAAGTATCTTTTAGTTATTTGTGTTGTCAGAGAATTAAGAGGATTAAAAAGGTTCTACATTTGATAAAAGTGACACTTACGCTTACCTAAAGTGGAATAAAGGCCAACTGAAATGATTGCGGTGAACAAAACTTTTCAAAAAACGTGACATTAAAGCAATAGCACTGAGTAAATCATAGAAAAAGAGTGTGGACGCATTTGAGCCGTAGTCCAACTTAAAGATTTTTGTAGCAATAGCTTTAGTATATTAAACAGACTTTTAATTTCTAAGCAACTTAACTGTAACGTACTGAGAGGTGCCACTCTGCGGCAACATCGTAGCTGTGCGCAGAACTGATAGCGAGTAAGACGCTACCACGAAGACTTAAGCTGATTGGCTACTTACCGTGCTAACGTGTGAATTCTTCCAAGTTCAGTAACCATTCGAGGCTAACACAGTGAAACAATCACGTAAACATAATTCTTCCAGAACCGAGTTTCGTTTAATTCACAGTTACGGGGAGATTCACTTCATTATAAAACAAGCGTAAACAGAAAATATGTGGAACCGACTAATTTTAGACTACGTTTTAAACATTTGAGTGGAGACGGAAGTGAATGTGTGTGTGTTTTTAGATATTCCGAAGGCGCTAGGTCAACACAAACATGTATTGAAACATTGATTTGTATTAAGTATGTTATACACTGACAAGCCGAAACATTATGACCACTGCCCACTGCGACGTTGGATGCCGCCTGGTGACGTTGCAGGCACGTGATGCGGTAACAAAAGTATGTAAGGGGTGCAGACACGGCCAGTGTATCACCCTAGCGCATATATGGGCTGCAAATGGAGAAATCCTTTGAGATAAGCGACTTTGATAAACCGTAAATTATTATTACACAGAGCTAGTGAACGAGTATCTCGAAAACGATGAAGATGGTCGACTGTTCACGTGCTACTGTCGTGAGCATCTATGGAAAGAGGAGCTAGCCATCGAAAGCTCGAAAATTATATTCGAATTGACGCGGTTTGAAAATCGAGAAGATTTTATTAGGATAGATGGTGATCTGTGGCATCTATGCTGAATGAGCACAATGCTGGCGCAAGCACAAGCGTTCCGGAGCACACTATTTATCATACATCGATGAACAACAGTAGACCATCCCTACGTGTTTACATGTTGACAGAACGACATCGTCAGTTACCAGTGCAGTGGACAAGGGCCGTCCGGACTCGTCCGTCGATCAATGGAAACGTGTCTGTTTTTCAGATAAATCACATTTTTGCTACAACTAGGTCGAGTGTCATGTCCACAAATGCCATCATCGATGTGAACGGCGACTTGAAAAGTGCAGCACGCCACGGTCGCAGGCTGGTGGGAGCAGTATTATGCCTTTGGAGACGTTCTCCAACGTTTGCAAGGGACTGTGGTAGTAATCTAAGACACGCTGACAACTGCGAACTACCTGCATCCCTTCACGCTTGACGCCTTCCCCGACGGCGATGTCATCTTTCAGCAGTGTAATTGTCCGTGCCTCGGAGCCACGACCGTGTTGCAGTAGTATGAGGAGCATTATAGTGAACTCACATTGATGTCTCGGCGACCAAATACGCCTATAGTAAATCCTATCGGGCTCCATCACCACGTACGCAAATCAGTGGCCTGTTGTTTACGTGAATTACATGACCTGTGCATAGACATCTATACCACATACCTCCACAAACCTATCAACAGTCGGATTTCCGATACACAGAATCAGTGATTATTTCGTTCCAAAGACGGACAAAGAAGTATCAAGCAAGTGGTGATAACGTTTTCGCTCATCAGTATAAGTCGACGATTATTGCTAGTTGTTAGAAACGAAACGTCATTTCGCAGTTACTCATAAATGATTTTTTTCTTGAGATGTTCAATAAGCTAACTTGAGTTACATTACAAAATTTGGTCATAGATTTAATTTTCATTATTCGTATCTCTGTCTACATCAGTTAGAAGCTATGTCACAAGTATGTTCAGTATCTCTGTAGATACATGTCTTTTGAAGTAGTCTACAAGTAAACGGTAGTATTTCAAGTGCAAAATGCATTTTAAACGAGGGGTAATATTTAGCGGGTAGATTTCCTTATGTAAAAATAAGTATATATGTACGTAGGTAAGAAAATGCTTAGTTCTGTAGGTATGATAAGAAAATAGACAAGAAAATAGTTTCCTAGTTATGAAACTAAGTTATGGTTACATTCTTATTTGAAAATCTATTGTATTTAGAAAGTTCTCGAACTTTTCGGAGTTTACTTGAACTACATGCCACTAACCGGCAGGCTACGGGTGTACGAGTATCTCATATTCTACGACGCTCCGGCAGATTCCATTTTGCATGCCTGAGCGCGTTTTGATGGGAGTTACCTGGTCGCTGAATAGTCTTCGTTAAGCCGGACCAGTTCTGTTACCTCAGTGCTTTCATAAAGTATGGGAACGTCTTCTTCCTGCGTAGTTATGTCAGGTCAACGATTTACGCATCATGTGCCAGTTAGGAAGGTCTAGCTGTGAATGCATTGGAGAAAATACTCATGGAAATTGTATTCATGAGTGAATTAATATTGTGATTCATTCTTAAAATTCAGTAAACGACAAGTATAGCGAAAATTTACTTTACTTGCCTGTGGTCTGACATAATCTCAAAAGTCGGATAATCACCAATTCCCAACCGATATTGATATAACACAGATTTTACGAGCGGAACTCGTAGTAATAGCATATTCTCATAACCTCTACACGCTTCTGAATAACTTCCAAGAGTTCGTCTTCGATCTTGATAGTCCGAACGTTTGTGAACACTGTGAGGCGCCATTTCTCATTCAGTGTTCACGGTGCAAGTTAATGGTTTGTTTTGATGTTTTTTTGAATGTGTACGATTTTGTTCTATGAAGTGTTATACATACACCCCACAGAAGGTTGGTCTCTGCGCCTTCCGGACACTGATTTTCTGTCTCCCTACTGATACCCATGGTGAGTCATAACATCTAATATTTTTCGTGTCATAGTTGTTAACTCTACACTTTCAAATGTGCGTTACTAAATATTGAACTCGTACTCGAGGGGTCCTTGGCAGAAGTACGCGTAGGTTTACAGATCAAGCGCTGCTTGATAGGCACCTCTTCTATGGGATACAGAATACAGTGGAAGAGGTGCACGACGATGCCATTCTGATCCGTTCCTGCAGCGACGACAGCAAAACCGGAGAACATTTCCATCCAAGGGTTGTTGAATAATTCACTGTTTCATAAAGTGCGATGTACAATTTCTCACTACTGTGAATCTGCTTTCACAGAAACAAAGGCAACAGGGATAACAATGGAATGAATCATAATTGCGTTATTGCTCTGCAGAATACAGGTGGGGACTAGAGGTGTCTCATACCAAATAATCACTAAATATCTCTGAACTACATCCGAAATATTCTGGGTAGACTTCAGATCTACCCTGTATGCGACGAAATCCGTGAAGACAAAGCGACGCGAAAACATAATATTTCAAAACAAATTTGTTACGAAGTTTTTGTGATATATTCCAATAGTTTTGGTCTAATTTTGTTAGAGATGATGGCTGAGATAGTTTGTTCCACCACAAATTAGGAGCGACTCTGAAACCAGTTACAATGCGTCTGGTTTGTCTACCACAAACAGGAATAATGCAGGCATAAAAAAATGCGTAACAAGTGCGATGATGAGACTGGTTGTAGGGATAAGGATAAAAAAAACACTAAATTGCATACTTCTTGTGGGGTTGGGTAAGGAAAGAGCGATTGATACGTAGAGCGAGAGATACGCTGCGCTACTAGTAAACTTATTCTAAGCAGGCCTAAACCGAAATACTGTTCGATCAAAATGCTGTAAAAAGTTAATGAATCTTCTTTTGACTGCACGATAGACAGTAATTCACAATAACCGATAGGCGGCGGCATCATGGTTATTATACTGCAGTACGGAATGACCACATGTACGACGGCTCTAGTAGCATCAATGACGAAACTAGAACTGGAGAGAGAAGACTGCAGGATCCCTTGTATCTCTTTTGGCTGTAAGGAAATCAGGTAATTAGGAGGAAGGTACGGTTTTCTTTGAGAAAGGTGATGGGTGTATAGCTGAGAAGCATCGCTCCAGTTAGACTTCCAAACAGAAAAAAGTCGATATCATTATCTATATATATACTCCATAAGACACCATACGGTGCATGGCAGAGGGTACCTTGTACCACTGCTTGTGACTCTATTTCCTGACTCCATTACCTTTCACTTAAATATCGTTTCCTTTCCTGTAGGGATTCGCATTTGAGTTCACAGAGCATTTCCGTAATGCTCGCATGTTTATCGAACTTACCGGTACCAAATCCAGCAGCATGCTTCCGAATTGCTTCGATGTCTTCCTTTAAACTGACATGGTGGGGATCTCAAACATTGAAGTACTCAAGAATGGGTCGCACAAGTGTTCCGTACGGGATCTCTCCTATAGAAGAGCTAAACTTTCTTAGAATTCTCTCAATAAACAGACTTCGTTCATTAATCTTTCCTACAACCTCGTTTGAAACGTTATCCTAATGGTTCAAATGGCTCTGAGCACTATGGGACTTAACATCGGTGGTCATCAGTCCCCTAGAACTTAGAACTACTTAAACCTAAGGACATCACACACATCCATGCCCGAGGCAGGATTCGAACCTGCGACCGTAGCAGTCGCGCGGTTCCGGACTGAGCGCCTGAACCGCTAGACCACCGCGGCCGGCGAAACGTTATCCTAGGTATTGCATAGATGTAGCTGTCAAGCGGTAAACCACAATCACTATTTTAGAACACTCGTTTGGACTTCCCTGTTCACTGTGGCCAATAATCTTTGGAGAAGTGAACAAAGGATATCTACGCCTGTGAGTACAGCATCACAAGAACTTATTTTTAGCATTTGATAGTGATTTTAATTAAATTATGAAACTACAAACGTGAATTAATATATGTCAAAAATTACGGAGATCCATAGCCCCGGTAAATTACAGGGTGAGTCATAAATGCGAAAAATATTTCGTGGACAGTGTCACACACTGGTGTATTGATCATATTTTGCGTTGCAGCTGTCTTTCACTAATTGGGACTCGTAGCGGCTGACCAGATTATTAATTTTCCACAGCCATGTTAAATTTTGCCTGATCAATCAACGTACTCAATCAAAAGCTTTGCTTCGTTTTTGCATATACATCTCTCCGTAGTGACCTTAGGATGTGTGGCGTGGCGGATGGTGCTTCCTCTACTACGAGTACTAACTTAATCTCCTGCCCCCCCCCCCCCCCCGCCCCATTCTGTATGTGTGTGTGTGTGTGTGTGTGTGTGTGTGTGTATGGTCTCGAGTTTCTCTGACGTTCTCTTCATGATCATTTTGCGAGATAGGAGGATGTAAAATAGAGCCTAGCTGCTCTTACAACGCATGCTCTCGTAATTGTAACAGTAAAATTCCTCGCGATTTACGGCGCTTGTCTTGTAGAGTTTGCCACTGGAGTCTCAGGAGTAGGTCCTTGGCTCTCTTGCGCTTACTGAACAAACCTGTGACTATACGTGCGGCTCTTCTTTGGATCTTCTCTGTCTGCTCTGTTAATCGTACCTACTACGGTGGGATGAGCAACACTCAAGAAGCAGCTGCATGAGGTGCTCTTAAGGTAACTCTTCAGTGGTTGAATTAATCTTCCCTGAAATGAGTTTACACCTGTCCGCCTTGCAGGTAGTCGCCGTGGGGCTGTTTGCCCACAGGCAAGTGCAGGCACATGTCTCTCCGTCTGGAATGGGGAGACTCCAGCTCCTGCGCACGGTAGCCCGTGCACGCAAATGAGACGCGTGCCCCTATTTGCCTCATCATGCTGCATGCACCTAGTGCATACAGAAAGTCGCAGAGGCAGGGTCGTTTCAATTAATCTCCGTCTGCTTTTTCTGCAACTGGTCCTGTAAGATCGTTTCACTTACGTCGCTCAGGATGCACATTCCAAGACGTTTTATGATTGTTTCAAGTGTTTTATCAACAATAATGTAAACGAGCAGTGATGCGTTTTCCGCATACTCGTCCACACATGTATTTTTCTTTAAATTGTTTATTTGATCTTCTGGATCTAAGGGCTATTTTGCCGTGTAGGGGCTTCAGAAGTATGTTACACATGTCCCATCAAGAATGGCGCGTTGTCAGAAGACAGCACATGTTCGGGTTTCTCACAAATTTCTGCTACGATACGAATAACATGTACATCACCGTGTGCATCTGAAATGACACGGAAACTGGAAACACACTACAAACTTGAAACACCGGGGAAAGTTTGATTCTTGGGAGCAAAACGTCGAAATTGCACCAGATTCACCATGAAAGTTTGGAGTTAAGTGTAAAGTCATCAGATGACCAAACCAATTGCAAAATGATTTCGACAAGATATCTGTATCTCTGTTGGTCCGTTATGGACAGTGAACAACGTTTGGTTAAGTAATTCTCAATGTCAATTACATTCACCAACAGCCGTGTAACTTAAGATGTTATTTTATTTTATTTTCAAGGCTACCAGTTTTAGCATTTCATTGTGCCATATGGGGCCTGAACATTAACATTGGCAATTAGATATCTGTGTGGTGTTATTAACTCTAAACAATGAAAAGTGTGAAGTCATCGACATGAGTACTGAAAGAAAACCGCTAAATTTCAATCACACGATAAATCACACAACTCTGAAGCCTGTAAACTTAAGTAAATACTTAGGGATTACAATTACGAATAACTTAAATTGCAACGATCACATATTGTTTTGAGGAAACAAAACCAAAGATTGCGATTTATTAGCAGATCACTTAGAAAATTTAACAAGTCTACTAAAGACTGTTTACGCTACGCTTATCTGCCCTCTTCTGGAATACTGCTGTACAGAGTGGGATCCGCATCTGACAGAACTGATGGAGGACAGAGTAAAATTTCAAAGAAGGTCAGCTCGTTTTGCATTATCGTGAAGTAAGTGCCATGGATATGATACGCGAATTGGGGTGGCAGTCATTAAGATAAAGACGTTTTCGCCGCGGCAAGGCCTTCTCATGAAATTACAATCACGAACTTTATTCTCAGAGCGTGAAAATATTTTTTTAGCACCTACCTACAGAGTGAGAAATAATCATCATAATAAAATAAGAGAAATCAGAGCTCGCACGGAAAGATTTAAGTGTTCATTTTTCCTGCGCGCCGTTAGAGAATGCGACTGTAGAGAAGGGTCTTAAAGATGGTTCGATCAACCCTCTCCATGCACTTAACTGTGAATTGCAGAGTAATGTAGACCAAATGCAGTGTCGCGTCCAGCCTTTGTCAAATGGTGCTAACAATTTGACTAAGGCCGCACAGACTTGAGTGATGCTTATCGGCAAGGTCAGCTGTCCGGCACGGTACCATTTCCATCTTTTCGGTAAGCTGAAGGAACAGCTGGGAGGAAACAGATTTTCCAACGATCAGGACGAATGGCTCCGTGACCACAGAATGGATTTCTGTCGCAGAGGAACTGAACGATTGATAGAACGATCCGAAAGTTGTTTACAGAGACTTGGCGGCTATGTTGAAAAATATTTTCAAGTGCCTATGTCGTTTTAAAGTCCAGTGTAATATTCAGTAAAAGTTACTTGGCCTACCATAATAACGTGTAACTTTTTCCAGTCCTCTCGTAAGTGGTATACAGTACAAAATATAGATTGACAATGTAATACGAGAATATACAGTTAGAAGTTTAACAAAGGTCTTTCTAAGCCTACTGTTGCTTGAGATGTTATGAAAAGATTGAGCAATAGGTTTAGTTAAATTAAATGAACAAACAAATGATATAAGAATAGCAACGATTAACAATGCTATGGTGACCCGAACATAAATTTGAAAATACACGTTTAATGAACGTATTTGACAGGATCTGTAAAATTTTGGAGAGTATTTCTGGCACTACAAATTTAAGAAATAAAACGAAAAGGATTAGGGAGAATAGCTATAGAAACGTATGTTACCTAAGTTGAAATGCATATTAACAGGAAACTATTTAGCTCCTAGTGCCACAACGCATAGGAATACACTGGTGCATAAAACTTAAGGATGGAGGTAACTTCCGCACGGTGTGTCACTTGCAAGTAACATGGGGCGAGCAAACTTGAGCCATACATAGAAAGAACTTCTGCAGTATAGTACAGAAGTTAATTGAAATAAATAAGAAACGAGAGGAACGGCAACGACGACACGGGCCAACGATAGAAAAACTTTTTAGCTGAAAATACCTTATTCTTATGTTTTTAGGGTGGTAAATCCAAATATGGTACTTAAAAAACTGTATCACCTACCATTTCGTCACATTTTACAGTTAAATTTATTAAATTAAGCGATTTTTTAAAGAATTTAACAGCTTTTATATAGTTAAAATATTTTAAAAAGGAGGTGTAATGAATGTAGATGACGTTGGTAGCACTGCTGAAAAACATTTGCTGGCAAAGAAAAGTCGATTCTGTTTTTGTCCTAACAGATGGTGTTTTGTTTACTGTCAACCTAACCTCACTTCCCCATTTCATGTACATGTGCTCAGTACAATGTCTAATCGTATTTGTAAAAACTCTGCTGACAGTTTTTGTTATATTTGTGGTGAATTTGTGATTAAAAAACACCAAAGAAACATAACAGACTTTGTGAAAAGGGTTTATCTATCATACTTTGGATTTAAATTTGGTGATCAAGATAAATTTTGGGTACCGTATAAGGTAGGTTATGTATGTGTTGAATATCTGAGAAAATGATCCAAAAAGGAGAAAAAATCCTTTAGATTTGCGGTTCCTATGATATGGAGGGAGTCAAGAAATCATTCCAATGATTGCTACTTTTGCTGTGTTGATATTACTGGTCATAATTCGAAAAACAAGAAGTTAATAAGCTACCCTAACCTTCCGTCTGTCATCCGACCAGTAGGGCATGGTGTAGATTTGCCGGTTCCTGAACTACTAGATGATTTAAATTCTATTCCAACAGAAGTATTTTCTGATGTACAATCTGGTTTAGATGAACCAGATGACGATGAATTCTATTGTAATACAGGAAGTCTAGACCCCAAACTGTTTACTCAGACCGAGTTTAAAGATTCGGTTAGGGACCTGGGCTTAATGGAAGAAAAAGCTGAATTGCCTGGCTCTCGATTACAAGAAAATAACTTATTGGCAGTTGGAGCCAGCATATACATGTATAGAAGGAGAGAGCAGAAATTTTGAAAGATTTTTGAACAAGACGGTGATTTAGTGTTCTACTCGGACATTCCCAGTCTGATGAATGAGTTTAGTATTGAATACAAAAAGGAAGACGGGAGGTTAATTATTGATTCATCTAAAACTAGTGATGGAAAAACGCTACCAAGGCCGCTGGAACACCAACATGATGGGGGACTACTGCTGGTCACTTCACCGAGAAGTTCAGCAAGTGACTCATTGTAGTAAAAGCTACACAAGAATCTTCAAAGAAAAAACAGAAAGAAAATACAAACCAATTCCAGCTGACAAGTGAAACTTCTATTAACACATATCATCGTTTTAAGTAGCTTACTGTAAATACAAACCATGCTTATCTTGTAACAAAGGGTTTCATTAATTTCCCCGTTTACCATACAGCATAGGATTTTTATACTATATAATAAAAAGCATATTGCTCGAAAACTATGGGTGATACAAAAAAACTAAGGCTAGATTTGGATTCAGCTCATAAAAATATATAAATATCAGCTATCAAAGTAAAAAAAAGATTTTAAAAAAATTTCGTTGGCCTGTGCAATTTTATTCAATGACAATAATTAGGCTGAAGTTACTGCTATTTATGATTATCTTCTGGACTTTAAAAAGACGGGACAATGTCCCTAGCAAGACGTATGATCGCGACGGGCAGCTACGCATGCTTTGCAACATGTTCCCAAACTATAAACAAGGTTCTTGTGGCAGGGCGTTCCATTCGTCCACCACAGCAGTTGACAATTGCTGCATGACCGTTGGTGCATATGGAGGTGGTGCAATATATCTACCCAGTGCATTCCAGACCTGCTCGATGGAATTGAAGTCGGAGGAACGAGCAGGCCAAATCATCCACCGAATATTCTCTCGTTCCAAGAGCTCCTGCACCTGTGGTGTTCGATGTGGTCGCACATTGTCGACCGCAAAAATGAAGTCAGGGTCGCTTGCATCCCTGAAAAGATGCACATTGGGAAGGAGTGGATTATCACAGTAACTCTGAGCGATGAGTGTATCGTGCTCAAAGATTTGAAGGTCGGTACGCCCATGCAGAATTATGTCTCCTCACACCATACCACATAAACCACTGAAAGGGCCAAGTTCGACATTCTTCCTGTATGCGTTTTGTGTTCCCACCTCCCGCTATATGAGGGTACGCCCAGAATAACTATTCAGAGTGAATCTGATCTCACCCCAGAAGAACACGTGGCGTCACTCCTCGTTGATGCAATTCCTATGCCCTTGGCACCATCGTAAACGGTATCGCGTTGGACCAAACTCAACAGAACACAAGGAATGGTCGCCGGGCAAAGAGACCATCTTGATAAAATCATGTTGCCACTGTGGAGCGTCAGGTGGCATACCTTTCAGTTCTGTTAAATATAGTTGCAATCGCACTTGCAGCTTGAAGTGAGTTCCTTCTTGGCTGTTGCACTATGTAGTGGTCATTGGTTGACCACCTATTCTCTTCGGGCAGCAATGTCTGTGCTTCGGAAAGTGCCCCTCGCTCGTGAAACTATAATGTGAGTAAAACCAAACAATAGTCGCACTTCGTCCTTTTCCCAGTTTTCCAATGACTCTGCCCTATGAGAAGTCATCTAAATGTTGTAATGAAGAACACCACTATAGTGCACCGTAACCGCTCGCTGACGGACACACGTACACACGCCGTCTTTTTCTGTTCTTCCGATGGCCTAGAGTTGCGGGGCCAGCCACATTTGGCGTTACGTTAACGCTGGCATCACGCCATATAACGTCCAACTCTCTGTGCCCGACTGTGGCCTCATGCTTCCGCATTTTCATTTATTTCCACCTCGTTGTTAATATGTTATGGTACTTTATCTATCCCGTCCTTAAGGTTTGCAGAGCAGTGTATATTTTCTTTGAAGGTTGACTTCCACGTCCCTTGTACCAAGCGCCGGTCGTCTGCTCGTCTTCTTGCATTTTGCATCAGACGTTGCAACTTTTCTATGTGTCTATATAACAGCGTATTCAGCGAGACGTCTCACGGTTCTTCTGACATCGTCCACCAGATGGTTTGTATACTGGAAGATTTTTCGTTGTACACATACAGCCAAAAGACATACAGACAATACTGAAAAGATACGAAAGTTATGTATCGTTTTTTACGGTCTGTCGCTACATTTCTGTAGCTCACAAACGATAAGACAGAAGAAAATAACAGTAAGTCATGAACGATAAGCTTGGCTCATATTCTGTTCACCAGGCGACAGATCGGATCGGTATCAAACATCGCTCGAGCTCAAGGAAAACGGAATTTTCTCAAATGTTTCATTTCATCATGTAATGAGCATTTGGGTTACTGTTTTTGAATTAGTGTGTTTACTTCATAAATGTTGTTGATAAAATACAGTGATACTACCTACCGACCTAATAACTGGGATGTCCACTTCTAGCAAGGACGCATCATACCATGAAAGCAGTTAGGCGTTGGTAGGTAGCTGGGGGGAGCTGGTGCCACATCTGCACATACAAGTCAGCTAATTCCATAAATTCCGTGGAGGGAGACGATCAGCTCTGACGACACGTACAGTCACACCCCAGATGTGTTCGATCGAGTCCAAATCGGGCGAGCCGGCCGTAGTGACCGAGCATTTCTACACGCTTCAGTCTGGAACCGCGCGACCGCTACGGCCGCAGGTTCGAATCCTGCCTCGGGCATGGATCTGTGTGATGTCCTTAGGTTAGTTAGGTTTAATTAGTTCTAAGTTCTAGGGGACTGATGACCTCAGAAGTTAAGTCCCATAGTGCTCAGAGCCATTTTAACCGAGCTGACCGCGGGTGGTGGGGGCAGGGATTGGAGGCGTGTTTGGGGGGACGGGGGGGGGGGGAGGAAGCACAACAAATTGAACTCGCTACTGTGTTTCTCGAACCTCTGCACCAAAATCCTGGCCTTCTGACATGGCAGTGTTCAACACCGCTACTGCTGTCGGGAAACATGATCATCATGAAGGAATGTACGTGTCTGCAACCAGCGCACGATACTCTTTGGCCGTCATAGGCATTGCACGAGGTCCACTGGACTCGTGGATGCCCACGTGAATGTCACCCAGATCATAATGGAACCGCCGCCAGCTTGTCTCCGTCCCACAGTACAGGTGTCACTGAGATGCTCACCTGGATGACGAAGGAATCGCGCCCTCCCAGTGCCGATGGTCACCGTCCTTTTCAGTCGTAGTTGTCGATGTCGTTGTGTTAATATTGGCACATTCGGGCGAGTCGGCCGAACACTGGGGTGCTGAAAATGTGACAGTGATCCAAGGGCAAGGCTGAGGTACGAGCCCGAGATTCAACTCTGATTTCAATGTAGCGGAGCTCATCGTTAGGAGTGTTCGGTATGGACTGTGTGTTTCTACGCACTTGTATTGTGCCCAGCATTAAAATCTGATGTTCGTTCCGCCAAAGTTCGTCACTTCTCCTATTTTACTAGACTGCCCATCATACGACGTCCGACATCTGTAATGAGGGGTTGCCGCCCAACCCCACGATGTCTGGATGTGTTTCCACCCTGGTTTTTCCACTCCTCGAGCACCCGACCGGTCGTGCAGTTTCCGAAATGCTCGTGCCGAGCTTCTACATCTACATCTACATTCATAATCCGCAAACCACCCAACGGTGTGTGGCGGAGGGCACTTTACGTGCCACTGTCACTACCTCCCTTTCCTGTTCCAGTCGCGTATGGTTCGCGGGAAGAACGACTGTCTGAAAGCCTCCGTGCGCGCTCTAATCTCTCTAATTTTACATTCGTGATCTCCTCGGGAGGTATAAGTAGGGGGAAGCAATATACTCGATACCTCATCCAGAAACGCACCCTCTCGAAACCTGGCGAGCAAGCTACACCGCGATGCAGAGCGCCTCTCTTGCAGAGTCTGCCACTTGAGTTTATTAAACATCTCCGTAACGCTATCACGGTTACCAAATAACCCTGTGACAAAACGCGCCGCTCTTCTTTGGATCTTCTCTATCTCCTCCGTCAACCCGATCTGGTTCGGATCCCACACTGATGAGCAATACTCAAGTATAGGTCGAACGAGTGTTTTGTAAGCCACCTCCTTTGTTGCTGGACTACATTTTCTAAGCACTCTCCCAATGAATCTCAACCTGGTACCCGCCTTACCAACAATTAATTTTATACGATCATTCCACTTCAAATCGTTCCGCACGCATACTCCCAGATATTTTACAGAAGTAACTGCTACCAGTGTTTGTTCCGCTATCATATAATCATACAATAAAGGATCCTTCTTTCTATGTATTCGCAATACATTACATTTGTCTATGTTAAGGGACAGTTGCCACTCCCTGCACCAAGTGCCTATCCGCTGCAGATCTTCCTGCATTTCGCTACAATTTTCTAATGCTGCAACTTCTCTGTATACTACAGCATCATCCGCGAAAAGCCGCATGGAACTTCCGACACTATCTACTAGGTCATTTATATATATTGTGAAAAGCAATGGTCCCATAACACTCCCCTGTGGCACGCCAGAGGTTACCTTAACGTCTGTAGACGTCTCTCCATTGATAACAACATGCTGTGTTCTGTTTGCTAAAAAATCTTCAATCCAGCCACACAGCTGGTCTGATATTCCGTAGGCTCTTACTTTGTTTATCAGGCGACAGTGCGGAACTGTATCGAACGCCTTCCGGAAGTCAAGAAAAACAGCATCTACCTGGGAGCCTGTATCTAATATTTTCTGGGTCTCATGAACAAATAACGCGAGTTGGGTCTCACACGATCGCTGTTTCCGGAATCCATGTTGATTCCTACATAGTAGACTCTGGGTTTCCAAAAACGACATGATACTCGAGCAAAAAACATGTTCTAAAATTCTACAACAGATCGACGTCAGAGATATAGGTCTATAGTTTTGCGCATCTGCTCGACGACCCTTCTTGAAGACTGGGACTACCTGTGCTCTTTTCCAATCATTTGGAACCCTCCGTTCCTCTAGAGACTTGCGGTACACGGCTGTTAGAAGGGGGGCAAGTTCTTTCGCGTACTCTGTGTAGAATCGAATTGGTATCCCGTCAGGTCCAGTGGACTTTCCTCTGTTGAGTGATTCCAGTTGCTTTTCTATTCCTTGGACACTTATTTCGATGTCAGCCATTTTTTCGTTTGTGCGAGGATTTAGAGAAGGAACTGCAGTGCGGTCTTCCTCTGTGAAACAGCTTTGGAAAAAGGTGTTTAGTATTTCAGCTTTACGCGTGTCATCCTCTGTTTCAATGCCATCATCATCCCGGAGTGTCTGGATATGCTGTTTCGAGCCACTTACTGATTTAACGTAAGACCAGAACTTCCTAGGATTTTCTGTCAAGTCTGTACATAGAATTTTACTTTCGAATTCACTGAACGCTTCTCGCATAGCCCTCCTTACGCTAACTTTGACATCGCTTAGCTTCTGTTTGTCTGAGAGGTTTTGGCTGCGTTTAAACTTGGAGTGAAGCTCTCTTTGCTTTCGCAGTAGTTTCCTAACTTTGTTGTTGTACCACGGTGGGTTTTTCCCGTCCCTCACAGTTTTACTCGGCACGTACCTGTCTAAAACGCATTTTACGATTGCCTTGAACTTTTTCCATAAACACTCAACATTGTCAGTGTCGGAACAGAAATTTTCGTTTTGATCTGTTAGGTGGTCTGAAATCTGCCTTCTATTACTCTTGCTAAACAGATAAACCTTCCTCCCTTTTTTTTATATTCCTATTAACTTCCATATTCAGGGATGCTACAACGGCTTCCGGGCCATCACAATGTATCCTCGGTCAGACTGAGATAGAAAGTGAGCCTTCCCCATTCTACACACGGACAGCACGCTCACTGGTACTATACGCACATTCCGTGTGTCTCACTAGCAGCCGTTCCTCGCCAGGTGACGCTGCTATCGCCTGGACAGGGGATTATATCGATAGTAGGTCGGTGGTGATAATGTTCTGGCTGATCAGTGCACGTTCCTGTAACGTTATGTTCTAATGTGGATTTTCCTTAGGAAAGTAGAAAATCCGAGAATCGTAAAGGTCAAAATACAAGATGTACATAGGAACACTGGGGTGCTGAAAATGTGACAGTGATCCAAGGGCAAGGCTGAGGTACGAGCCCGAGATTCAACCCTGATTTCAATGTAGTGTGTTTTCTAATTCGTACATAGATGTTTTTGTAATATGTTCTAACAGCCAGAGAAAACAAACAAGTTATCAGACCACAAGATATGACAATCATCCGAAGGCACAGCACTACGTGCTCGTTACTATTCTGGTTTTCAGTCCGAAAACTGGTTTGTTGCAGGCTCCTCCCTAGTCTATCTTGTGCAAACCATTTCATGTCTACTACCCCTTCTTTTAATAAGGTGTGTCCTGAATTTCCTTTTTTCTTAATTCATCAGTTTCCAAGTCCGTAAGTTATTCGATCTACGAATAATATTTAGGGTTCTCCTGTAGCATAACGTCTCAACTGCTTCTGTTCTCTTGTTGTCTGTACCGTTTATAGTCCATGTTACACTTCAGTAAAAGGCTAAACTCCAAACAAATACCTTCAAGAAAAGACTTCCTACAACTCAAATTTTATTTTCAATATTAACAAATTTCTTTTTTCAGAAATACTTTTCTTGCTATTGCCAGTGAGCATCATGTGTCCTCTACTTCTTCCATCGTTAGGTAATTTGCTGCCCAAATAGGGAAAGTCATCTATAACCTTTAGTGTCCGATTTACTAAATTAATTCCCTCACTATTGACCGATTTACTTCCACTGCATTCCATTACCCTATTACTTTTGTTGATGTTCATCTAATAGCCTCTTTTCAAGACACTATCCATTCTGATATTCTCTTCCAGGCTCTTAGGCATCTATGACAGACAGCCAATAACATGATAAACCTTAAAGTTTTCTTCTTACCTGAATTTAATTGTCTTTGCAAATTCTTCTTTGGTTTCTTTTATTCTTTGCTCAATGCACAGACAGAATAGCATCGGGGGTATGCTATGGCCCTCTCAACTATTACTTCTCTTCCACGTTCCTCTTTCATGTTACTGTGCAAGTTGTAGATGACTTTCACTCTTTGTATTTTATCTCTGTTACCTTCGTAATTTGGAATTGAGTGCATGCCAGTCAACATTGTTAAAATCTTTCCCTAAATCTCCAAATATTATTAACATAGATTTGCCATTCTTCAGCCTATTTCCTAAAATGTGCCGTAGGGTCAGTATTGTTTGTCTGTTTGTACATGTTTTTGGAACGCAGAATGATA
Organism: Schistocerca nitens; assembly: GCF_023898315.1. Classification (NCBI taxonomy): domain Eukaryota; kingdom Metazoa; phylum Arthropoda; class Insecta; order Orthoptera; family Acrididae; genus Schistocerca; species Schistocerca nitens. Next base: position 191,418,492 of record NC_064620.1, on the reverse strand, counting down.
ATAACAGAGCTCAGCATCCACCAGTTTTTTTCATTTTCCTTAAATAACTCGTGTCAGTATTTTGCCGTACTTCATTATAGCCGTGCTTGCATTCAGAAAAAACTTAGAGAGAGGAATTCCTTCAAATTATGCTGCAATGTCTTTTGATCTGAGCCAATTACCACCCCCGACGATGAAATCGATTTGTAGTGGAAATATATTCCTGGCACGAAAATCTGGATTTAGTCGAGAACTTCCAGTTAACAATCTAAGGCCTTCGTTTTTCGTTGATGCTCGGTTTTCCTTAACACAATGTTCATTCATAGACGCTCAAGCAAAGATTTTGATAATCATAATGGAAAGAACATAAACCGACGGCACAGGAAGATAAATTCGAAAATATTTAAGAAAGTCACAGACTTTTGTTATACTGTTATACCTCTGCCCACTGCCCTTTGAAGCAGAAAGTCGAGACATTTGACAAGACGAATGAACTGCATCATCTGAGAAACTACAGGGTTCCTATGCGGTGTTACAGTGTGTTTCTGAGCATAGCTGAGCAATAGAATGTCCCACACGTGCTTTCATTGTTTATTTTTGCCTTTACACATAAAAAAGTATTAGCCCCCTTGATAAATCACGCACCGAAATCTGCCGTTCGGAATGTTATTTGCTCTCTCGCCCCTTGGATCCGCACGCAGTCTGATGATGGATGGCTGGTTCCCCGAAACGACAATGTTACACATTCCACCCCCGTATCCTTCTGCGAACTACGCTGCCCCAAGGAGGAGGTAAACATGGAGAATCGCGTGGGCTTGTCTCCTCACCGTTTATCTAAAGTGATTTGCGTCACTGAAGCAAAGAGAAAATTTATTGTGACAAAATTATTTTCAATGTAGGTCTGCAGGCAGGCTTTCGTGGTCGTTGTCACTGAAGTTAAAATCTTCTGGGTTATTAGGCCGCGTCATATTTCCCTTAAACTAATCGACGTTACGACCCCTCTGCTGGGATCTACCTCAGGATCTTCCGGTGTTCACTACTGCTAAAGCACTGACACGCAAATATTACGCGGCCTAGTAACCCAGGTGATTTTAACTTCAAATTATTTTTTGTTCATTTTCGCTGAACGTGGTATGGTTCCTTTTAAAAGAAAGCCGCCGAATTCCTTTCTCGCTCTCATCTAATCCGACCGTTTGTCCTCTCTTAGAGGACGTCCGTTCCGTACTTTCCTTCACATCTCAAGATACGTATACATATTAGGAATCAAAAAAGTGGTATTCATCTAACATGTACGAAAAGTACTAACATTGACGAACAGTCAATTTCGACAGACAGTACAAAATCTCACTGGCCAAGACGTTAATGTTAATGTAGTTTGACGTGGAGGACAATGAGCAGGAATATCTCTTTTACACAAAGATCTACCGAGAGATACGAGGAGAGTTCAGTATGTAGAGCAAAAAACTCGTTCTGAAAGCACGTTGATGTTATTGAGGATTTCAGTGCACCGTAGTATTCCCCACTCTTTTGGCTACAAAACCATATTTTTCAACATAACTTTCGTTGAATAGGCCGGCGTTATGCTAACTTACTGGGAGGCCCTATATGGCCACATGGTACCACTCTACTAGCCGACGTCGGAGCCAAGGTGTTGCTGCATCAATAACCTCCCGATCATTCATGCACTGCTTCCCGCAGAGTGCTTCCTTCATTGGGCCAAACAGATAGAAATCGGAAGGTGCGAAATCCTGAATGAGGAAAAACAATCCAATGTTGTTCTTTGGCTTGTGTGAGGCCTTGCGTTGTCATGGAGCGGGAGAAGTTTGTTTGCAGTTTTATCACGAAGAACACGCTGAAGTCGTTGTTTCAGTTTCCTGAGGGTAGCACAATACACTTCAGAGTCGATCGTTGCACCATGAGGAAGGACATGAAACAGAATAACCCTTTCAGAATCCCAAAAGGCCATCACCATGACTTTAGCATTTGAGGGTGGCACTGTACACTTTTTATTCTGAGGACAGATACTGTGGCGCCTCTCCATGGATTACCGTTCTGTTTCCATTTAGAAGTGATGAATCCATGTTTCATCGCCTGTGGCGACATTCCACCAAAATTTGCACGATCAGGCTCATAACGCCCAAGCAGCTGTGCATAGACGATCCTTCGTTGCTCTTCATGGGCGGCGGCGAGGAACCCAATGGGTAAACAGCTTTGTGTGCTACATCTGATGGATGAGTGTATCAGCACTGCCAACAGAGATGGCCAGTTCTTCAGGGAAGTTTTGACTGAGTTCCGCCGATCGCCTCGAATGAGAGTGTCCGTACGTTCTAACATTGCAATAGTTAAAACTGTGTGCGGTCGGCCGGCGTGTGGCACATCGGGCAGGTTTGTGCGATATTGTTGCGGTGGTGCCAGACGCCTCGCCCAACGGCTCACCGTGCTTATATCCACCGCCAGGTCTCTGTAGACATTCTGCAAGGGCCTATGAATATCTGTGATGCTCTAGTTTTCCGCCAAAAGAACTCAGTGATAGCTGTCTGCTAGGAATGCACCTCCGTTTGAAGGCTACGTGTAGCGTCGCCACCTGAGAGAACTTAATTAAACTGTACTGGCTCAAGCAGGAATATTCCACAATGTCCCACAACAAATTCTGCATTTTCCAACTAAAACAGGCTAAGAAAAAATGATTTGCATTACTTATGAACGCCCCCCTTAGACCATGATCGCGTTAAGGACCATTCTGGCGTTTGCGGTAAATAATTCGAAGAAACGACGACAAAGTAATCTGGATGGAAATCAGAAAACTTTTTCTTTTGGGTCATCAGTACTCTGACCGGTTCGATGCGGCCCATCACGAATTCCTCTCCTGTGCCAACTTCTTCATTTCAGAGTAGCATCTGCAACCTACGTCCTTAATTATTTGCTGCATGTATTTCAGTTTCAGTCTTCCTCTACAGTTTTTGCCCTCTGCAGCTCCCTCTAATACCACGAAGTCGTCCTCTCATGTCTTAACAGATGTCCTATCATCCTGTCCCTTCTCCTTATCAGTGTTTTCCACATAACCCTTTTCTCTCCGATTCTGTGCAGAACCTCCTCATTCTTTACTATATCCGTCAACCTAATTTTCAACATTTGTCTGTAGCACCATATCTCAAATTCTTCGATTGTCTTGTGTTCCGGTTTTCCGACAGCCCATGTTTCAATACCGTACAGTGCTGTGCTCCATACGTACATTCTCAGAAATTTCTTACTCAAATTGAGGCCTACGTTTGATACTAGTAGACTTCTCTTGGCCAGGAATGCCCTTTATGCCAGTGCTAGTCTGCTTTTAGTGTCCTCCTTGCTCCGTCCGTCATCGGTTATTTTTTTGCCTAGGTAGCAGAGTTCCTTCACCTACTCCGTGACCATCAATCCAGATGTTAAGTTTCTCGCTATTCTCATTTCTGTTACTTCTCGTTACTATTGCCTTTCTTTGATTTACTCTTAATCCATATTCTATAGTCATTAGATTGTTCATTCCATTCAGGAGATCATGCAGTTCTCCTTCACTTTCACTTAGGATGCCAATGTCATCAGCGAATCGTATCACTGATATCCCTTCACCTTGAATTATAGTCCCACACTTGAAACTTTCTTTTATTTCCATCATTGCTTCTCCGACGTACAGACTGAATATTAGGGACGAAAGACTACATCCCCGACTCACCCCCTCTTTAATCCTAGCATTTCGTTCTTGGTCGTCCACTCTTATATACATTGTATATAACCTGTCTCTCCCTATAGCTTACCCCTGTTTTTCTCAGAATTTCGAACATGTTGCACCATTTTATGTTGTCAAACGCCTTTCCCAGGTCGACAAAGCCTATTAAAGTGTCTTGATTTTTCTTTAGTTTTGCTTCCATTATCAACGTCAGAATTGCTGTTTGGCGCCTTTACCTTTCATAAAGCCAAACTGATCGTCATCTAGCACCTCGTCAGTTTTCTTCTCGATTCTTCTGTCTATTATTCTTGGATCCATGAGCTGTTAGGCAGATTATGCTACAATTCTCACGCTTATAAGCTCTTACAGTCTTCGGAACTGTGTGGATGATATTTCTCCGATAGTCAGATGGTGTGTCACCGGACTCGTACATTCTACACAACAACGCCAATATTCGTTTTGTTGCCGCTTTCCCGAATGATTTTAGAAATTCTGCTGGAATATTAACTATCCCTACTGCCTTATTGGATCTTAAGTCCTTCAAAGATCTCTTAAAATCTGGTTCTAATACTGGATCCCCTATCTCTTCTAAATCGACTCCTGTTTCTTCTGCTATCACATCAGATAAAGCTTTTCCCACACAGAGACTTTCAATGTATTCTTTCCACCTATCCGCCCTCTTCTCTGTATTTAACAATGGAATTCCCACTTTACTATTAACTTTACCCCCCCCCCCTAGCTTTTAATATCACCGAAAATTGTTTTGACATTCCTATATGCTGAGTCTGTCCTTCCGACAGTCAATTCTCTTTCGATTTCTTCATATTTTTCATGCAACCATTTCGTTTTAGCTTCCTTACACTTACAATTTATTTTATTTCTCAGCGATTCGTAATTCTGTATTCCTAAGTTTCCTGGAACATTTTTGTACTTCCTCCTTTCATCGATTAACTGAAGTATTTCCTCTGTTACGCATGATTTCTTCGCAGTTACCTTCTTTGTACCTATGTGTTTCTTTCCAACTCCTGTCATGGTCCTCTTTAGTGATGCCCATTCCTCTTCAACTGTACTGATTACTGACGTATTTCTTATTGCTATATCTATAGTCTTAGAGAACTTCAAGCGTTTCTCGTCATTCCTTAGTTCTTACATATCCCAATTCTTTGCGTATTGATTCTTCCTGACTAATATATTACACTTCAGCCTACTCTTCATCACTACCATATTGTGATCTGCGTCTATATCTGCTCCTAGGTACGCCTTATAATCCAGTATCTGATTTCGGAATGTCAGTCTGACCATGATGTAATCTAACTGAAATCATCCCATAACACCCGGCCTTTTCCAAGTGTGCCCCCTCCTCTTGTGATCCTTCCTGAGTATTCGCTATTACTAGCTGAACTTTGTTACAGAACTCAGTTAGTCTTTCCCCTCTCTCATTGCTTGTCCCAAGCCCGTATTCTTCCGTAGCCTTTCCTTCTACTCTTTCTTTACTGCATTCGAGTTCCCCATGACTCTTAGATTTTCATCTCCTTTGTTACTGTATTACGCTTTCAATATCCTCATATACTTTCTCTGTCTCTTCATCTTCGCCTTGAGACGTCAGCATGTATACCTGAACTATCGTTGTCGATGTTGGTTTGTGGTCGATTCTGATAAGAACAACCTCATCACTAAACTGTTCACAGGAACACACTCTCTGTTCTGCCTTCCTATTCATAATGAATCGTATTCCCGTTACAACATTTTCTGCTGCTGTTGATATTACCCTATACTCATCTGACCAGGAATCCTTGTCTTCTTTCCATTTCACTTCATTGACACCCTTACTGTATCTAGACTCAACCTTTGCACTTCCCTTTTAAGATTTTCTAGTTTCCCCAACCACTTTTAAGAATCTGACATTCCACGCCCCGACTCGTAGAACGTTATCCTTTCATTGATTGTTCAACCTTTTTCTCATGGTCACCTCCCCTTTGGCAGTCCCCTCCTGGAGGCCTCAATGGGGGACTATTCCGGAATCTTTTGCCAGTGGAGGGGTCATCATGACACTTTGTCAATTACAGACCACATATCCTGTCGATACACGTTAAGTGTCTGAAATGCAGTGGTTTCCATTGTCTTCTGCAGCCTCGTGCCGTTGATCATTGCTGATTCTTCCGCCTTTATGGTCAGTTTCCCATCCCAAGGTCAAGGGAGTGCCTTTAACCCCTATCCGCTCCTCCGCCCTCTCTGACAAGGTCGGTGACAGAATGAGGGCGACTTCTTATGCCGGAAGTCTTCAGCCGCCAAAGCTGATTATTAATCAAAATTTAAGCGGTGGCGTATTTGGAACTCGGAATGTGGTCGTTCTGGTTATTAATCAAAGACGCTACCCCTAGACGACGGGGTAATATTTGAACATTTACCGTACGAAATATGAACACAATCCCTGCCCTCACATTTCATCTATGTTGTGGGTGAGAGAAGTGGGACGAAGTTGGAGGACTGCCTTTAGGGAAGAAGTGTAGTGGGGACTGTTCAAACCCAGGATCCTAAAAGATGATAGCAAGGAAACTCAACTAATCGTAATAAGTGACGGCAAACTGGCCCATAGCAAAATTCCGCGAGTTTGGTGTGCAGTTGAGTACCATAAACTCCCCCTGGTGCTCTTCAAACCACGCACGTACAGTGCGACCTGTATAACACGTTGCATTATCCTGCTGGTAGATGCTATTGTGCTGGGAAAAAACAAATTGCTTGTAGGAGTGGTAATGGTTCCCAAAGAGAGACGCCTAAATGTGTTGATCTACTGTGCTTTCCAGGATGAGGAGCTCACCATATATACATAACACTCTCCGGAACTTGACACTTCGTCCTCCGTCCCGGATGGACCCTTCCTACTGTTGTTGCAGTGCGTTTGCTTTCAGACGTTTCGTGCTGTACACGCCAACTGCTATCGACCCGATGGAGCACAAACGGTGATTCATCCGAAAAGACCACCAGTCTCCAATCAATGGACGTCCAGCTGCGGTACCGGCTGCAAATTCCAGCATTCGTCGCCGATGATCAGCATTCGGCATGGATGCATGAACCGGGCCCTGCTGCGGAAGCCAATATGCAGCAACGCTCACTAAACGGTCGTTGAGGAGACACTACTGCTAGCCCTTTGGTTCCTCTGGGCGGTCAGTTGCTCAAGAGTTGCACGTCTATTCACCTACACACAACTCCGTAGCCGTCGTTTACCCATGTCAACTATGGCCCTTGGTATATCGCCGTTGCTTCGGTGCCGGTTTTGGATAGCGCCATTTTGCCTTGCACTATATTCTTCAACCAAGGCTGACGTAGCTACTCCACCCTTGGCCTGAAAGCCAATGATCAAGCAGCAACGTGGACGTCAGACAAATGGCTCCATTTCCACATTACGACAACGACTGCACTGTTTTTCGCGACCCCGCCTCCCCCCCTCCCCCCCCCCCCCCTACACGCTTTATATTCTCTCCACTGCTAGTGCTACCACCTACCGTCTGTGAGTGGCAATTGCAGGCTGACGTCACAGGCGGTGGTCGCATTAATGTGTTTGGACAGCATATAATGAATGCGTCTACTTGCAACGCCAGCTCTTTAGTTACTTAAGCCCATTATTGAAGCCGGCCGCTGGTGGCCGAGCGGTTCTGGCGCTACAGTCTGGAACCGCGCGACCGCTACGGTCGCAGGTTCGAATCCTGCCTCGGGCATGGATGTGTGTGTTGTCCATAGGTTAGTTAGGTTTAAGTAGTTCTAAGTTCTAGGGGACTTATGACCTCAGCAGTTGAGTCCCATAGTGCTCAGAGCCATTTGAGCCAGCCATTATTGAATATATGCTGGCTCTGATATGGAGAAAGGCAAAGGTATTTGAGACCTAACAACAGGTGGCTGTAGAAACATTTTAAATAACTGGAAAATATGGAGCGTGTATTGATATGTGCAACATACAGTACACAGAGATAAAATGATATGGGAGTCCTTTCTAAGGTGTGTAGGATCACATATTACCATCGCACACCAATATTCAAGAAAGGTTGTAGAAGTAATCCACTAAATTACAGGCCCATATCGTTAACGTCGATATGCAGCAGGATTTTAGAACATATATTGTGTTCGAACATTATGAATTGGTTCAAATGGCTCTGAGCACTACGCGACTTAACTTCTGAGGTCATCAGTCGCCACTTCGGCCGGCCATTATGAATTACCTCGAAGGAAACGGACTATTGACACACAGTCAAAATGGGTTTAAAAACATCGTTCCTTTGAAACATAACTAGCTCTTTATTCACATGAAATGCTGAGTGCTATTGACAAGGGATTTCAGATCGATTCCGTATTCCTGGATTTCCGGAAGGCTTTTGACACTGTACCACACAAGCGGTTCGTAGTAAAATTGCGTGCTTATGGTATATCGTCTCAGTTTTGTGACTGGATTTGCGATTTCCTGTCAGAGAGGTCACAGTCCGTAGTAATTGACGGAAAGTCATCGAGTAAAACAGAAGTGATTTCAGGCGTTCCCCAAGGTAGTGCTACAGGCCCTTTGCATTCCTTATCTATATAAACGATTTGGGAGACAATCAGAGCAGCCGTCTTGGGTTGTTTGCAGATGACGCTGTCGTTTATCGACTAACAAAGTCATCAGAAGATCAAAACAAACTGCAAAACGATTTAGAAAAGATATCTGAATGGTGCTAAAAATGGCAGTTGACCCTAAATAACGAAAAGTGTGAGGTCCTCCACATGAGTGCTAAAAGGAACTTATTAAACTTCGGTTACACGATAAATCAGTCTAATCTAAAAGCCGTAAATTCAACTAAATACCTAGGTATTACGATTACAAACAACTTAAATTGGAAAGAACACATAGAAAATGTCGTGGGGAAGGCTAACCAAAGGTTGCGTTTTATTGGCAGGACACTTAGAAAATGTAAGAGACCTACTAAGGAGACTGCCTACACTACGCTTGTCCGTCCTCTTTCGGCGTACTGCCGCGTTGTCTGGGATCCTTACCAGATGGGATTAACGGAGTAGATCGAGAAAGTTCAAAGAAGTGCAGTACGTTTTTTATTATCACGAAATAGGGGAGAGAGTGTCACTGAAGCAATACGGGATTTGGCCTGGAAATCATTAGAAGAAAGGCGTTTTTCGTTGCGACGAAATCTTCTCACTAAATTCCAGTCACCAACTTTCTTCTCCGAATGCGAAAATATTTTGTTGACACCGATCTACACAGGGCGGAACGATCACCACGATAAAATAAGGGAAATCAGAGCTCGTACGGAAAGATTCATTCATTCCGCGTGCTGTACGAGATTGGAATAATAGAGAATTGTGAAGGTGGTTCGATGAACCCTCTACCAGACACTTAAATGTGATTTGCAGAGTATCCATGTAGATGTAGATGTAGATGTAGAAGGGTATCTGCAAACCTCAACGAAATGCCAATGAGAGCGAACACTATTATTCAGGTACATTTTCCGTAGAGTACAAATATGATATCAAGAATATGAAAATGTAACAGTCAGAGAATGCTAAACAATTAAAATCGTTTCTTTATTTGTACTGCAGTAATGTTAAATTATAAATATTCAGTAATTTACCGTCATTTTCAAGTCCGCTGCTCTCTCACTACGATTAACGTGGCGCTGTGTCCCTAGTAATGTTATTTTCTGTTCTGTTGGTCGGAAGTCAGATTCGTGACGAAAATTTCAGTAGCCAGTCCGAGAAGTTCTCGCCACTGCCATATTTAGCGTCTTTACCTCGTCGCGAATATTAATCGCCACTGAAGGCGGAGTGAAATAAATTCAGAACGATTCTGCAAGAAAATTAGCGAGTTTTCCGCGTGGGAGTTTCCCTCTGCTTGCGATTTCGCGCTCGAGTTTCTTTCGTTTGAAGTTCATCTTTGGATTTCTCCGAGGACTGGGCGCGGAAAAGTTCGCCCATCCTGAGTGGCAGTGGCAGGGCGATAGGTGAAGGTGCTCGTTTACAAGACTGTGCTGCGGTATTCTCTGCAGAAAGTCGTCCGGCGCTGACGTGGAAAGGGAGTCCTTCAAACAGAGTGAACTGCAGCATTCAGATAGCAACTACGTAACAGCTACTGTGTTCACGCAATGCAAATCGATGACAAATATCACTTGAATTAAGTTCTTTATTGTTAAAAATTATGCAACGACTCTAAAAGATTATTTACGTAATCGCCAAGCACCCGCTGCTTCGCTCGCATAGAGTGTACGGTCTGCATAGATTTTGTTTTTCTGTAATCGACTTTTAATATTGTTCACAAGTTGCAACACCTTCTAAGCTTTTCGCGCTAATTGTGGCCATAGAATGCACTTCTGAGCACAAGCCCAGTTATTTTAACCGAGAAGTGAAATACCAGTTTTAATATCTTTTTTAATGTAACAAAACATTTTGTGAAAAGTTTTTATTTCCTGCTACATCCCCTTGAGGTTGAATTTTGAAAGGCAGTGAAACATTTATTTGTTATTTCTAGCAGAGAATCCAAATACGAATTATCATCAGTTTAGCTTCAAAAATGCTTACATAACGAAATATTTCCATAAAAATTTTCATAGCCTATTTCAGCCCCTTAGTGGCTGAACTTCCAAAAACTAGATTCACCTTTAAAATGCTTTCATAATGAAATATATTCGTAAAACATATTATTCTCTAATTCACCTCCTTAGGGGCTGAATTTGCAAAAACAGTTAAATATACGAGGCGTGTTTTTTAAGTAAGCACCGGTTTGAAATTAAAAAAAAGACGTGCTAAGATATCTCAATAATTTTATTTTTACATGAAAGCCTGTACCTTAATCTACTTTTCTACATAATTTCCGCCAGTATCGAGGCACTTATAACGTTGTACCAGTTTTTGAATACCCTCCTCATAGAAGTCTGCCGCCTGACTTGTTAACCACTGCATCACCACTGTTTGACTTCGTCATCTTCTTGAAGACGCTGACCGCCCAGGTCTTTCTTCCAAGTGCAGGAACAGATGGTAGTCACTGGGCGCAAGATCGGGGCTGTACGGAGGATGATCTAGAGTTTCCTATCGAAAAGATGTGATGAGATCTTTGGTCTGATTCGCCACATGCGGACGGGCAATGTCTTGCAGCAAAACGATGCCCTTGTTCAACTACCATGGACTGTTGCTTTGGTTCTAGTGTGACATAGGCCAACCATGTTTCATCGCCGTAACAATTTGGCTTAATAAATCATCGCCGTCGTTGTGGTACCGCTCATGGAAAGTCAATGCACTGTCTAAACGTTTGGTTTTGTGCACATCCGTCAACATTTTCGGTTCCCAACGTGCGCACAATTTTCGGTAATTCAAGTGCTCGGTCACAATGCCATACAAAACACTACGAGAAATATTAGGAAAGTCATCCCGCAAGGAGTAAATCGTAAAGCGTCTGTTTTCTCTCACTTTATTGTCTACTTCCTACACCAAACTTTCATTAACGACCGAAGGACGCCCACTCCGTTGTTCATCATGCACATTTGTGCGGCCATCTTTAAATGCTCACACCCACTTTCTTACCAATCCATCACTCATAATGTTTTCTCCGTAAACTGCACACATCTGACGATGAATATCGATCGCTTTTAGGCCTTTAGCACTAAGAAATCTTATAACAGCCCGTACTTCGCAGTCGGCGGGACTCACGATTATCGGTGGCATCTTAAACACTCAGTACACAACGTAAACAGGGAAGAATCAGACTGTAATGGCGTCAGTGTGCAGATTAAGGTACAGTCTTTCATGTAAAAATAAAATTATTGAGATATCTTAGCACGCCTTTTTTAATTTCAAAACGGTACTTACTTAAAAAGCACATCTCGTATATTCTTATTTGAAACCGAGTCAATTACCAACTTTTTCATAGACGTGGCTTTAAAAATCACAGTTCAATAGTTCTTTAATAATGATTTATTTTCAAAAACCATTTTCATCCACTGTTTTACTGCCATAGGGATTAAATTTCAAAAAATGTTGATACACCTATTTCTTAATTTCTGACCAAGAAAGCAAATACCAATTTTCGCAGTTACAGCCTCAAAACTGTCTTAATAGCGACACATTTTCAAAAAACCTTTCATCCCCTATGTCACTCCCTTAGCGATGGAATTGCAAAAAATTTCTCCTTAAACAACGCCGCTAGTATAAGATAAACGCCCTCTGCAAATTTCATGTTTCTATACTAAGTTGTTTGAGCTGAGCAATGACGCGTCCGTCAGGACATTGCGTTTTACATACAGAGATTATGCCTCGTATTTGCCCCTCCGTACTGTCTCTTTCTTTTACATGATTGACTGATAATTCATACAGTAAACAGTTGTTTAAATATATGCGTTAAAATTATTAAAATATAAAGCTGAATGAAAAGACCAATATTCCGCTGCAGCTGTATTTATTTGAGTTAATTAGAGACCCACACAATCGGTTTCGCAACTTTTAAGTTGCATTATCTGATGTATTTCTGTACAGAAATATTTTTAAATTATTTCTTTGATAACGGGGAACTGAAGTTATCTGAGGTATCTTAAAGTAACTGGATGAATAGATTTGAACATGGAAGACTTTACTTTCAGTTTTTCGTGTCCGGAAATCAGGTCACAATCTTTCAGCCCAGTATAGGGCTCCTTTCTTGTCCAGCCATAAATCGTCGGGGTTGCACCTATAAGGGCAGTTTGGGCAGGCGAGCATATGCTCAATATCCTGCACAGCGCCACAGTCACACTTATCATCCGTGGTTCCACGTCCCCACCTAATCATATTTGTCTCACTGGGCCCACCCCTGTCCTCATTCGGTTCAGTGGTTAATTGTATAACATGCTGAGCTGAGTTCGACCAGGGCTAGCCCTGTTGTCTTTTCATTTTCGTATCCTTCCTGTAGTGTTCTGTTAAGCACAGAATTTGGCTAGTAAATGATTTTCCAGGTCTAAAGCCAGCTCGTTGAGGAATAAGTTTCATCTCAATAGAGTATGTCATACGATTTAAAATAAGTCTCTCATACAGTTTGTAAAAATGACACAGGAGAGATATTGGACTATGGTTCTTTGGTGAATCAGGTGCCTTCCCGGGTTTCAAGAGTACCACTACCCTTGCCTTCCTCCACATCTTGGGGACCTTACATGTTTCGCGACACTGATTGAAAAGTCGCAGGATACAGTATGCTGTGCCCGGTCCAGAACGTTTGATCTGCTCCGTGCACATGTCATCCACTCCAGTTGCTTTGCCGATTTTCATACTGCTGAGACCCCTGTTGAATTCCTTCATTGCAAAGGATGTTAAAAACCTTTTAGTTTCTGATTCTAAAGTCCTGTTAATTTTTACTTTCTGTTGTTTTGTGTTACTCTTACCATTCAGGAGCAGTTGATGAGCCTCTTGATAAGGTGTTACGGCGGCGAACTGTTTGGACCATTTGGGCCTCCGTCAAAGTTTTTAATAAGATTCCAGGCTATTTTGCTGCTATGTGTCATATCCATCCTCTCCAGGTTCTCCATCCATCTATTTTGCCGAGCTTCACTTAGCATTTCCATCAACGCCGTACCACATGCTATTGTTTCTTGATTGGTATAATTCCTCGTACTTGGCTTGGAGAAGCCTGGAGTCATGTGAGAGACCTGAGATTGGGGCGAGGTCTACTATGGCTTTATCCAGTTCCTCTGCGAAAGTTTCCCAATTGATCTTCTTAAAATTAAATCTTCAGCGAAAATGTACTGTAGTGGTCTTAACTGCTGTATACGCCTGTATCCCTACTGGTCTATGCTGTGTTCGAGGTATAGGTTGATATACCACTTTAGTACAGCAGTCTTCTATGTTTGAGCCGGTAATGCAGTTGTCGTGGCTATATCCACGTTTCCATATTTTACTTGTGAAGGAGGGGGAAAGTTTTGGATCACGGAGGATATTGAGGTTTCTTGTTTTTACCAAGGTTTCCGGTGGTGGAAGTATTGGCCGTTATCGTCACTGATAACGTTTCCAGGGGACGCCGGCATGCTATAATCTGATGATGTTGCTATAGAATCCTCTCGCGGAGGCGCCTTCCTTGTCCCCCATGGAAGAAAATATGGCGCATCTAGTTAGAAAACTAGGTGTGAGTCACATATGCCCCACAAAGAACGGTCCTACACGTATTTGATAAATAAGAATTGTAATTTTATTCCACAGGTTACTTACAAATGCTATGTCATATGGTGTAGGGAGTAGTTACAAAATGCCGTAAGTAACCGCTGGCGTGGCTAGGCACAGATCTCAGAGCCCCTCCGTCGCCCCCCCCCCCCCCCCCCCCAACCACGCTATGAACGTCACGTCTAAATAATGAAATATTAGAATTAGTGATCAGAAACTGATCCTTGATTCAGTCGTGGTAGGCCTCATCAGACGAATAGAAAAGTATCATGGCATTGCTGTCCCTAAGTGTTTGAGGCTGTGATTACTATCGTATGCGGCGAAGAACCTAAGTAAAATTTAAATAATACTTCGTCAATGTAGGGGCACTGCTTCAGAATATTCGTCTTATATTATCCTCCCAGTGCTTTCATGTCATTAATCCGGTGAGGGAAGTTCATGGTTACTTGAAGAGCTGCTTTTACCAAGCTGCACATCGTGTCAAAACAAGCAGTGAATCAACAACAGAAACCCATCTCCGCCCCCCCCCCCTCCGTTAATAATCTTGCAATAAGATTTAAAATGGTTCCATTAGTTTAAAGGGTCCCTATTTCCCGCTTTCTCAAAACTAATCATCTGTGAACCTTTCTCTCAAATACATAATGCTCCACCTTATCCAAAAATATGGTCTCGTACAGTACATGAAATCAAGCGCTTTTGCATAGAGCACAGTAAGAAGTTCCTTTATTTTAGGAATCAGGAATCACATACGCGCTAACGGGGAAGAACATAAGGTGTCATACTCACCGTAGGATGTTAAATGTATGATGATGTCCACCGGTCCACCGATCTCCCTGTGTGTCGATGCGTGCTCACATTCGCGTGTAGGCTGGAGATATTAGAGCAATTGATTGTAATCGATATCAGTCGACGCGTGGTCCGGAATATAAATCGAGTTTATTACAGGTGCTTCAAATGACGCTGGATTCATTTCTTCCCGCTCAGGATTTCGGCCAACTGCCAGCCGCGACACTTAATTGCTCTTCTTTCCTCCTGGGATTCAGAACAAACTGCCGTTCCGGGAATTGCTTGATTACGATGCTAATGGAGGATTACAGCTCGCGGAAACAGCCACACAGCGGATGCGTCACTGTCATGAGTTTTACCTCTGCCAGCCAACAGCCGTCAGTCTTTCGCTCTGTTTAACACAAAACAGGTTAATTTCATGTGCTGTTACTATTATTGTTCAAATTTCATTTGCCTTTGAAGTAAAACTATACCGCTCAGGCAGTCAGCCTCTGTGGGCATTTTCAAGTGATTAGTCCGTACAGGAAATACTTGAATATGAACGTAGAGACCAAAATAACTGATTATGTGTATGGTATAGCTTTGTAGAACAATAAATAAAAAAAGGACAAGAGTGATTATGACTCTCGCTGGGAGGCTTCCGGTCAAACTTAGTTATGTATGTAGAGATGATGATAATTACGTGTATCTCAATATCTTGGTGAAACTCTATTGGAAACTACTACGGCAACTTGCGAGTCCCTAAGCTACGCAAGTTATCCAGTGGAGAATAAGTGAGCTACAGTTTGACCGGTATCGGAACCAAGTATTCATTCTGGCAACTCCTTACTTCGTTGAGAGGCGAAGGCTAGGTTAAAAGGAAAAATCCCTTTTTCCAACCTGGATTCGACGGCGAGCTATTGGTTTAGAGGCAATTGGTTTACCTCCCACCCCTCTTTCTCTTCTTTTCGTTTTTTCTTACCCTAGACTACGACGACCAACATGGATGTGTATAGTTCATCTTTGGGTTTGAATGAGTGAGTTTACATCAGAGTGCCACGTATATGGAGGTATCTTTTGTTTGTATTGGCTTAAATTATTTACAGTGGCAAAGGACCATAGACCTCAGTATTTGAAATAAATTTCATCTTGCTACTTCTACCCGTTCCTGAGAAAAATGAGTATTAATATTTTGACTGGACTCTTAGTAGTTTGAATTTTTTTTTACTCCGCTAAGGGACCGTAGACCATAGCATTTGTAATAAATTTCCACTTGGTACTTCTACCCGAGGAAAAGAGATTTTAATAGGCTGGCAGACAGAAAGAGGGATAATAAATAGTAACAAAATATTTTTGTATGATAAATTATGACTGTCCCGTGGTAGGGGTAGCGTTTTTGATTCATAATCAAAACGTCTTCGGTCCCGGGTTCAATCCCCGCCACTGCCTAAATTTTGATAAATAATCAGCATTGGCGGCCGAAGACTTCCGGCATAAGAAGTTAGCCTCATTCTGCCAACGGCCTTGTCAAAGAGGGCGGAGGAGCGGATAGAGGTTCAGGGCACTCTCTTGTCCTACGGGTGGGAAATTGCCCCTAAAGGCGGAAGAATCAGCAACGATCAACGACATGAGGATGCAGAAGGCAATGGAAACCACTGCATTAAAGACACGTAACGTGTATCCACAGGACATGTGGCCTGTAATTGAAGAAGTGTCATGATGATCTCTCCATTGGCAAAAGATTCCGGAATAGTCCCCCATTCGGATCTCCGGGAGGGGACTGCCAAGGGGGAGGTTACCATGAGAAAAAGATTGAATAATCAACGAAAGGATAACGTTCTACGAGTCGGGGCGTGGAATGTCAGAAGCTTGAACGTGGCAGGGAAACTAGAAAATCTGAAAATGGAAATGCAAAGGCTCAATCTAGATATAGTAGGGGTCAGTGAAGTGAAGTGGAAGGAAGACAAGGATTTCTGGTCAGATGAGTTTAGGTAATATCAATAGCAGCAGAAAATGGTATAACAGGTGTAGGATTCGTTATGAATAGGAAGGTAGGACAGAGGGTGTGTTACTGTGAACAGTTCAGTGACCGGGTTGTTCTAATCAGAATCGACAGCAGACCACACCGACAACGATAGTTCAGGTATACATACCGACGTCGCAAGCTGAAGATGAACAGATAGAGAAAGTGTATGAGGATATTGAAAGGGTAATGCAGTATGTAAAGGGGGACGAAAATCTAATAGTCATGGGCGACTGGAATGCAGTTGTAGGGGGAGGAGTAGAAGAAAAGGTTACAGGAGAATATGGGCTTGGGACAAGGAAGGAAAGAGGAGAAAGACTAATTGAGTTCTGTAACAAGTTTCAGCTAGTAATAGCGAATATCCTGTTCAAGAATCACAAGAGGAGGAGGTATACTTGGAAAAGGCCGGGAGATACGGGAAGATTTCAATTAGATTACATCATGGTCAGACAGAGATTCCGAAATCAGATACTGGATTGTAAGGCGTACCCAGGAGCAGATATAGACTCAGATCACAATATAGTAGTGATGAAGAGTAGGCTGAAGTTCAAGACATTAGTCAGGAAGAATTAATACGCAAAGAAGTGGGATACGGAAGTACTAAGGAATGACGAGATACGTTTGAAGTTCTCTAACGCTATAGATACAGCAATAAGGAATAGCGCAGTAGGCAGTACAGTTAAAGAGGAATGGACATCTCTAAAAAGGGCCATCACAGAAGTTGGGAAGGAAAACATAGGTACAAAGAAGGTATCTGCGAAGAAACCATGGGTAACAGAAGAAATACTTCAGTTGATTGATGAAAGGAGGAAGTACAAACATATTCCGGGAAAATCAGGAATACAGAAATACAAGTCGCTGAGGAATGAAATCAATAGGAAGTGCAGGGAAGCTAAGACGAAATGGCTGCAAGAAAAATGTGAAGACATCGAAAAAGATGTGATTGTCGGAAGGACAGACTCAGCATACAGGAAAGTCAAAACAACCTTTGGTGACATTAAAACTAACGGTGGTAACATTAAGAGTGCAACAGGAATTCCACTGTTAAATGCAGAGGAGAGAGCAGATAGGTGGAAAGTCTACATTGAAAGCCTCTATGAGGGTGAAGACTTGTCTGATGTGATAGAAGAAGTAACAGGAGTCGATTTAGAAGAGATAGGGGATCCAGTATTAGAATCGGAATTTAAAAGAGCTTTGGAGGACTTACGGTCAAATAAGGCCGAAGGGATAGATAACATTCCATCAGAATTTTTAAAATCATTGGGGGAAGTGGCAACAAGACGACTATTCACGTTGGTGTGTAGAATATATGAGTCTGGCGACATACCATCTGACTTTCGGAAAAGCATCATCCACACAATTCCAAGGACGGCAAGAGCTGACAAGTGCGAGAATTATCGCACAATCAGCTTAACAGCTCATGCATCGAAGCTGCTTACAAGAATAATATACAGAAGAATGGAAAAGAAAATTGAGAATGCGCTAGGTGACGATCAGTGTGGCTTTAGGAAAAGTAAAGGGACGAGAGAGGCAATTCTGACGTTACGGCTAATAATGGAAGCAAGGCTAAAGAAAAATCAAGACACTTTCATAGGATTTGTCGACCTGGAAAAAGCGTTCGATAATATAAAATGGTGCAAGCTGTTCGAGATTCTGAAAAAAGTAGGGGTAAGCTATAGGGAGAGACGGGTCATATACAAAATGTACAACAACCAAGAGGGAATAATAAGAGTGGACGATCAAGAACGAAGTGCTCGTATTAAGAAGGGTGTAAGACAAGGCTGTAGCCTTTCGCCCCTACTCTTCAATCTGTACATCGAGGAAGCAATGATGGAAATAAAAGAAAGGTTCAGGAGTGGAATTAAAATACAAGGTGAAAGGATATCAATGATACGATTCGCCGATGACATTGCTATCCTGAGTGAAAGTGAAGAAGAATTAAATGATCTGCTGAACGGAATGAACAGAGTAATGAGTACAGAGTATGGTTTGAGAGTAAATCGGAGAAAGACGAAGGTAATGAGAAGTAGTAGAAATGAGAACAGCGAGAAACTTAACATCAGGATAGATGGTCACGAAGTCAATGAAGTTAAGGAATTCTGCTACCTAGGCAGTAAAATAACCAATGACGGACGGAGCAAGGAGGACATCAAAAGCAGACTCGTTATGGCAAAAAAGGCATTTCTGGCCAAGAGAAGTCTACTAATAGCAAATACCGGCCTTAATTTGAGGAAGAAATTTCTGAGGATGTACGTCTGGAGTACAGCATTATATGGTAGTGAAACATGGACTGTGGGAAAACCGGAAGAGAAGAGAATCGAAGCATTTGAGATGTGGTGCTATAGACGAATGTTGAAAATTAGGTGGACTGATAAGGTAAGGAATGAGGAGGTGCTACGCAGAATCGGAGAGGAAAGGAATATGTGGAAAACACTGATAAGGAGAAGGGACAGGATGATAGGACATCTGCTAAGACATGAGGGAATGACTTGCATGGTACTAGAGGGAGCTGTAGAGGGCAAAAACTGTAGAGGAAGACAGAGATTGGAATACGTCAAGCAAATAATTGAGTACGTAGGTTGCAAATGCTACTCTGAGATGAAGAGGTTAGCACAGGAAAGGAATTCGTGGCGGGCCGCATCAAACCAGTCAGTAGACAAAAAAAAAAAAAAAAAAAAAAAAAAAAAAAAAAAAAAAAAAAAAAAAAACTACAGGTTAATTATTTTCAGATTTTTTTCCTTCGCTTGTACAATGAAACCTTGCTTCCTTTATGACTCTAGATCAATGGGAAGTACCCTACAGTTCTTGAGGAATGAGTTTCCGGCATCAAAATATGTGACATAAACAACCGCATCTTTCGTTAGCGCTGACTTAAAACGTTAAATATAGGGTGTTAGGGTGTTTCAAAGTGAACATACCGGTTTTAAGGCGTTATAGCATTTATAAGGTTCAACTTACAATTGTAAATAATACACCAAATGGAAGAGCAACTCAAACAGTTTTGTTTGTATACCTGTGCGCAGTGGAAAGAGTATGGAATGACAAAGAGTGAACTGAAAAACGTGCTGAACGGCAGCGAGTCTTTCACGCTTAGCCCCAACAAATATCCCAGCGGAAAGTTTATGGTCCTTCCTTTTTCGGTGAATCAACTGTAACTGATGTTTCTTATCTTGATGTGCTACAGCTATGGATCGTACCTCAATGGGAAGAAGCTGAACAACACATCTGTATTTGGGAGCAAGATGGTGCGCCGCCTCACTGGCACAACTCAGTACGCGACTGACTAAACGACGTTGTATCCGACCGGTGGATTGGGCACAAGGGGACGATTGACACAGCATTTTATGCATGACCTTCCCCGTTCACACACGATATGACGCGATCATGTGTATGTGCCTCCGATACCAGCTGATCTATCCGACTTTAGAAACAGTATTATTGCAACAGTTACTTCTGACACATTCATCAAGGTTCCGGAACAACTCGCCTATCGACTCGATGTGTGATCGGTGTTCACACTGTAAGAAAAACTTTTTGTGTTTCTCTTTCATTTCCTGTGTTGTTTATAATAGTAAGGTGAATGTAATACGTGCTACAAAGCCTTAAAACCCTTATATTCATATTGAAACACCTTGTATTTACACCGCAAAAGGCCGGTATACCTTCGCACTTAATACCTCTACCCGTCACCGGCAAAAAGGGGTTTTAACAGTTGGACAGACGGACCGACAGACAGCAAAGCGAGTCTATAAGGATCAGTTTTTGTCGATTGATGTACAGAACCATAAAAATCACTAAGTAACTCCGCACAGGCTGTGAATGTAAAAAGAACTATCACTATCACTTTGTAATTGTTTTATTTTTGTTCATTCAGCCTAGATAGACATTTCTGACAGATCGCTATGAACTTGAGATTATGCACACAAAAACGGTACCTATGAACTCTATTAACACAGCTGTAATTACCTCTTCATGACATGACCAAAATTCAAGGACCTGACCTGACATTTAACAATTCACTAATAATCTTCGCATGTCGTAGGAGATTACTGATACTTTTGCACAATACTCTTGGACATACCGTTATGAATAACAGTACGATCACTTCAGTTCCTTTGAGATCAGTTGTAGTACCCGACGAAAACTGAAGCCAAAGTACTATGAAAGGTGTGTAAAAAAAATGTTACATATTTTCATAGGAAGTAGTATTGGTCAAAACTGGAAGAAAAGTTCCTTCAGTTATATCTACAGAAAACATTACCTGTTTAGATATGGGGAGTTTTAACTGTGACGAGTAATGTATGGTATTTACAAATGAGGCAGGATTCACAAGAATTGTAATATGCATATGTGGACAGATGCAAAGCCTCGAGCAATCGTGGAGGTGAAGCATCAGGATCGCTTCGTTATCGATGGCTGGGCAGGAATCGTCGGTGACGGACTCGTAGGACCCTACATTTTACCAAATAGATCAACAGATGGCGTGTACTACCCATTCCTGCGCTATTAATTACCAGAGATATTGAAGAATATTACTATTATCGAAAGATAACGACTGTGATTTACGCATGGTTTATGCACTACGAGGTACGACTCCGTATCATGAGGATCGTGCTACAGTACACCACAGCAACGTTATATGAGCAATGGATTGATCGAGGAAGTCGTTTAGCATAGCCTTACCGTTGATCGTACTTGAATTTGTTAGATTTCTGTGTATGAGGACATTTAAAGTGTAAGTCCAGCCCATCGACAATGTGCAGACGTTGAGCGAACCAATGCACGTGACCCAATCCAAATGGAGCCAGACGTATTTGAAAGAGGGCGTGATTCACTGCGAAGAAGAGTTGAAAAATGTGTCAAGGTATGTGGTTACCACACGATGCACTGCGTATGGTGTCTCCCTCTATGTAGTGAGAAGACAGATTGGCCCAATCTCAGCAGGTATTGTCTTAGAACATATAACTTAGGTCCTAAGTAAAGTCGATAAGTGAGTATAAGTCTTCGGTTCAGTCCCTTGTTGATCAATCTGGTGCGGAAATTGAAGATAGCAAAAGTAAGGCCAAATTTTTACGTTTAAGATATCGTTTACTCAGGATAATCGTATAAACATACCGCCAATCAGTATGACAATTTCTCTCTGCAGCGGAGTGTAGGCTGATATGAAACTTTCAGGCAGATTAAATCTGTGTGCAGGACCGAGACTCGAACTCGGGACCTTTGGAAAGGTCTGCACACAGTTTTAATCTGGCACGAAGTTTCATATCAGCATACACTCCGCTGCAGTATGAAATTCTCATTCTGGAAACATTGCCTAGGCAGTGGCTAAGCCATGTCTCCGCAATATCCTTTCTTCTAGGAGTGCTAGTTCTGCCATGTCCGCAGGAGAGCTTATGTGAAGTTTGGAAGGTAGGAGACAAGGTACTGGCAGAAGTGAAGCTGTGAGGACGGGGCGTGAGTCGTGCTTGTGGAGCTCAGATGGTAGAGCTCAGCTGATTATCAACATCCTTCTACAGCAGACATCTCACGCCTAAGACGCTTCGATTCTCTTCTTTTTCGATTTTTCCACAGTCCATGATTCACTACTAGACAATGCTGCGCTGCAAAAATACATTCTCAGAAATGTCTTCCTCAGATTAAAGCAGGTGTTTGATACTAGCAGACTTCTCTTGGCCATGAATGCTCTTTTTTTAAAAATTTGTCATATTGTCAAACGGAATGCACAACCACCTATGGCGAGCTAACACACACTCACAAGCTACAACATCGGCAAACTCCTGGACATCAGCGATACTGTCTGGATATGTCAGCTGCTATCACAGCCGACCAACAGTCAACAGCAGGGAAGCCGACAAGCTCGCACCCTAACGCACAAACAAACCGCAAATACTAATTTACACTGGTAATCCGGTATATGACCTATCGGACACTAGCCGAAGATGAGCCCAGCAGTTACACGTATGCTGAAGCTCGTCGAGAAGTCAACGCCGGTACCTAGCTGCAGCCGTCGAGTGACAACGCCTCGCAGCATCAAAGGCATGTCCCTGCTTGATATCCATCACTAACGTACCTAACCCTTGCATGATCTGTAGCAGATAGCAAGCAATCCGCAGTTGCTCTTACTACCCGACACGACTATCGCAGACGTTTTTCTCCCTTTGTTCTTGCCTTGACACTTTTTTTCTCTCTGTCCTTCAAACCGCTACCTTTCGTTCAACTTGCAGCCCAGTCTATCTCCAGATGAGCGCATATTAATGATTAATCATAACCAGAAGTACACAAACATCGCAGAACACGTCCTGCGAGACTTCACGTATTGGAAACTAATCAATATGCAGAAATTGCAGCAGAGATTTTATGTTGACCATAATGCCGGTATGGGCGTGGAGTGGCTACATCCTAAACAAAATGAAAAAAAAAATAGTATACTACCTTTTTAATTTCTGAATAATAATTTATGACGTCCAAGATCGCTTAAAGATTACATTGTTCACATTATCGGTTGCAGCATCTGATTACCATCTACAGACTTGATTAATCTACTGACAGCTCCGTCAAGACATAATCCCAGTAATGCTTACTTATAAAACATGCCAACGAATACATTATACCATGACATGTTAGAATAAATTTGAAGCGTTGCATGTTTACCATCAGTTGTATAAATTTATTATTTTTTTCTTCCGGTTTCGGTTGTTGCGACCATCTTCATCCGAAGAAAAAGGTGTACGTTAAATAGATACGCAACTCAATTCTCCACTGGACAAATTGAAAACTAGCAGAGTCATGAAAGTTTAGAGAACCACATGTAATAGCTATGATTTCAATGACAGAACAAAATTGATTTCACTATGATTAAATACGATGTTTATTAATTCAATTTAATTTAATCTTAGTTCTGTTTAATTAACTGAAAATTCTGTACTGGTAACGAAGTTATGGCCTGTTATGCGTGATTGTTTAACACTTTATGACTATGATGGTTTTCAGTTTATCTAATGGAAAATTGAACTGCATGTCCATCTAAAGTACAGCTGTTATCTTCCTGTGAAGATGGTCGCTGCGACCGTAACCTGCAGAAAATAAGTAATAAATTTGCATGCAATCTTTCAATTTCCTGATAGCTGTATCGAGTCACCTCATTTAAAGAAAATTTTATGTGTGGCAGATATGGCAGAATCCCACCACAAGAGCAGGAGATTGAAACTGTCCGCTCCTTCGCTGTCTTTGACAAGCCATTGATGAAGCGAGAGTGACTTCATACAAAGGGGCTCATCACACACCGTTGCCGATGATTTTTATTCAGAATTTAAGCAGTGACTTGGCTCGAACCCAGTAATCATAACGTTTTGAATACTACTGCAAAACGGTGTCGCTAGACCGCTGATGGAATGAATCGAATAATTCATTAATGGTGTTGATGTGAAATGTTATATTTGCCGCTAGATGTTTTGGATTGTAATTACTGAGGAGACGATGGAGCATGTATTTGGTCATAAAGCCAACATTTCGCTGACGGTCTCATCTTTGAAGATAATGTACCAGCATACCGCGCCCATTTCGCCTTCTTTCAGGAAGCAGGAACAAACCGAATGGAATGTCCTGCGGTGTCTGTCGACAAGAACCTTGGAATTAGTTGAAATATGCAGAGTGTCGTCGCAGGAACTCTGTTCACTCCCCAGATGAACACAGCAGGGCATCCGTCCGCCGCGCGGGGTAGCCGTGAGGTCTGGGGCGCCCCGCCATGGTTCGCGTGGCTCCTCCCTCGGGCATAGATGCGTGTGTTGTCCTTAGCGTAAGTTAGTTTAAGTTAGAGTAAGTAGTGTGTAAGACTAGGGACCGATGACCGAAGAAGTTTGGTCCCACTGAACTTATCACAAATTACTCTTTTTTTTTTTTTTTTTTTTTTTTGCCTCCGTCCGTGCCTTGAACAGGATTACAGGATTGAGTAGCACCACTTAGGCTACCTTGTGGACGGTATACTAGGATCCAAGCATGTTGCATGTTGCTCATGTACTGATTTTGGTTTCGCCGATGTGCGCTTTGGAACAAACGGGTTATTGCTTTGCTTTTGCTTGACATTAAAGACACACTTTTTTGTTTATAAGTTTTACCCTTTCATTCCACACACTTCATTTGAGCCTAAACGTACACACGTTCACAGTTATGAAGTTGGTGAAAAATTTCTCTTTGAGCTGCTTAGCTTACTGTACGCATATACAGGGTGTCTTAAAACAAGTGTCGAATACTCCCACAGGAGACAACAAGAAGAAAGGCTCATCTACAATCACATAAATGCCCCACAAACCAGCGGATGGTGTGTGGCGCAGGGTACTCTGTACCACTGCTAGTCATTTCCTTTCCTTTTCCAGTAACAAATAGATCAACAGGAAAACGACTGTCTATATGCCTCTGCATGAGCTCTAATTTCTCGAATCTTATCCTCGCGGTACTTACGCGCAATGCATGTTGGCGGCAGTAGAATGGTTAGTCAGTCAGCTTCAAATGCCCACTCTCTTAATTTACTCAAGTGTTTCTCGAGAAGAACATAGCCTTCCCTCCAGGGATTCCCATCTGAGTTCCCGATGCATCTCCGTAACACTTACGTGCTGTTAGAACCTACCGGTAACAAACCTATCAGTCTGCATCTGAAATGCGTCGATATCTTCCTTCAATCCGACCTATTACAGATCGCAAACACTTGAGCAGTGCTCTATAACAGGTCGCACCAGCGTCCTATATCAGGTCTCCTTTACAGGTGAACCACTCTTTCCTAAAATTCTCCCAATAAAACGAAGTCGACCATTCGCCTTCCCTACACAGTCCTCAAATGCTTTTTTCATTCCATATCACTCTGCAACGTTACGCCCAGATGTTTAAACAACCTGATTGTGTCACTCGTAAGTGGGCTCTAATATCTCTGATTTTATCCTCATGGTCTCTTCGCGAGATATACGTAGAAGGGAGCAACACACTGCCTGACTCCTCGGTGAAGTTATGTTCTCGAAACTTCAACAAAAGCCCGTACCGAGCTACTGATCGTCTCTCTCGCAGAATCTTCCACTGGAGTTTATCTATTATCTCCGTAACGCTTTCGCGATTACTAAATGATCCTGTAACGAAGCGCGCTGCTCTTCATTAGATCTTCTCTATCTGTTCTATCAACCCTATCTGGTACGGATCCCACACCGGTGAGCAGTGTTCAAGCAGTTGGCGAACAAGTGTACTGTAACCTACTTCCTTTGTTTTCGGACTGCATTTCCTTAGGATTCTTCCAATGAATCTAAGTCTGGCATCTGCTTTACAGACGATTAATTTTATATGGTTATTCCATTTTAAATCACTACTACTACTATACTACGTACTGCCCCAAATTACTCGACTTCTTCTAACGTGCCACAGATAAGCTAAATGCTTGGACACCCCTTCCCTTGGCCGAGCCGGCTTGCCGTAACTCCTAGCCACAGTGAGCGGTACCAATTGTGACATCTTCTACAATTTACAAAGTTGAATTAGCTCTTTAAGTTCATAAGATAATAACAGAAGTTTATTTAAAAAGAAGCGTTTATCTTTGTTCCCTTCAACAGTAACGCGAAATATTTTATAACGTTTGAGGCAAAGATAAAATGTCAAAATATAACAGAGACGTTACAAACGTTACATGCTGTGGTGTAACAGTAAAGCTAACAGTGAAGATTTACAAGGAATATCTTTAGAAGAGTGATCTGTTACACGCCTCCAGGAACAAGGGCGAAAGGTACAAATCCAAACTTAATAGGGTCCTGACGTGGCTGTTGGCCCTGGAAGCTTGGCTGCGTCACGTTAGAAGCGGCTTATACGATCGCACCAAAGCGTTTCATCATTTCGAAACACACGCCTTCCAGGCTGTCACAGCAAAGCGGAAGTCTTTCGGTGGCTTCAGGGGAAGTGCTCCTTCCCCCCTGCTTCCTGCGCCGAGTGGTGGCGGCGTTGCTGACCCGATTGAAACAAGAGGCGTGGGCGCGCCACGGAGATAGCTGCGCTGCCAACAGGCTGCCATTGGCGGCCGACGCTCCTCAGCAAACTAATTACTCGCGGCTGAAAGGCCCCGGCGTGCGTGTTAATTGCTCTCCGTTGTGGGAATTCTCTATCGGCAGGTTTGTACGCGGCGGAAGGAGAGTCTCGCCTACGAGCGGCGCCGCCTCCCTGCCACTGCAGCGAAGCTTTTAACTGCCGCTCCATTATCGCAACTAAAATCCGCTTTTACTCACCCTTACTTATATACGTTTCCCTTTTTTTCTCCCTGGAAGGAAACCTCGATTTCCTACCACTTTTACTGCTAACGTTGGCTGCGACTTTACTTACCTACTAGAGTAGATGCACTCCCCGTAATTTCTCCCTTTTGCTCGTCGCACAACATTATTTTTTCATCACGTTGATGTTGCGGGCGCGCGCTTTCGGTACTAATGGACAACTCGTATAGTACACCGCGGATCCTTCTACTGCAAATGAGAATGAATGATGACATCTACAGCCGTGTGTGTAAATCTCTTTATTCAAAGTGACCGGTTCGGTGACACAGTGCACAGTCATCAGGCCCCTCTGTTGGCATACACTGGACATGTAACCAACTTTTCATACTGCTAAAACAGGGAATGAAAATCAAACTGTTCTGGCAGTGTGGAAAGTTGGTTAGGGTAGGCAGGGGCAAAGGTGTGCACCTCACACTTTTCTATTTTTCCCTTCTGCTTTTCTGACTGCATGACAGTGACAATTGTATACGATATCTAGGATCATACTTTACACGACACCATGAGTTCAAGATCCCGTGTGCAATATACGAAAGTTGTATTTAACAAAATGTTACAAATGAAGAAAATCGATCTTTACCCTAGGCCTGGGTAGACATCCTACTGTTACGGGAGAAAATTCCACACATGAAGCAATTATTATAATTACAACAGACTAAAGGAGAATTACAGTATTAGCCAGGTACTACCATTATTAACTTGGATAATATTTTACTATGTATACCACAATCATCATCAGCATAAATGTCTCCACCATCGCGATCGTATTTAAATAACAGAAGAAGACGCTAGCATATCACTAATTTAAATGCAAAACATTTAAGCACAAGGAAACACAAATGGAATCTTTTTTCAGCAACCTGGAAACTTTGCTGTCAAAAAATAATTTTTGTCCTCTTCGAGTATATAATAGGAATACAGGCTGTACTGGTAAAACTGGAGAAAAAAAGACAATAAAACACCATATAATAATAATACAACATTTTTCCTCCCGATACCATTTTTCCGGTTTCCTCAAACTTAAATTATTACGAGTGCTGAATTAGTGAGCCCAGTCTTACCCTGCCACTTGGGTTTCTATATCAAACGAGTGGGTGACGCCTTTACTTTCGGCAGGCTGATACACTAAATATTAGAAGTGTTTAAACGTAAGGCCATAGAACATAAAATCCAAATTGATACAGTGCTCTGCCAATTCAGTTTGTTCTGTCGCAGAAAATACTCTCCTGTTATGCAAAAAAAGTTCAAATGGGGGTGAAATATTATGGGACTTAACTGCTAACGTCATCAGTCCCTAAGCTTACACACTACTTAACCTAAATTATCCTAAGGACAAAGACACACACCCATTCCCGAGGGAGGACTCGAACCTCCGCCGGGACCAGCCGCACAGTCCATGACTACAGCGTCTTAGACCGCTCGGCTAATCCGGCGCGGCACTCTTGCTATGCATCAATGACGCCACTCCTTACCCTACTTTAAGTCTTTTGCGTAATTTGGTTTCATTATATCCAAGTCTTTCACCTACATTTCTAATGGAAGATATATTTTCTATTAGACAAGGGCGTGGAGGAAGTGTTTTCTGTCATAGTTTACGCAACATGAAGTTCCACTAGTCTTATTATTACTGACTCAGTCGACATGAAATAGTGAACTATAAATTAAGGCCCATATAATACGTCAAATAATCTTCCTCGTTCAGTATTAAGACCGAAGAAACAAAAGACAAACGTTTTGCTCCAACTAGTTCATAGGATGTTTCCTCCGTGGCGCCGATTTCTGAACTTCTGGTATGAGCGTGAGTTAGTCTGTGTACTTATATGTGAAGTATCGGTAATTCTTTGATATATTGTTATAGTCCACAGATAGCCATCAATTACATGATGAATACACTGACAAAAAGAATTGCAAACCCAAAAACTAATTAATGTAGCGTAATGAATTTTCAGGAATACTTTTGTGTAGGTAACTTATTTCAGTTGTTAACATTGGAGGATCACAGGTTAAAGTAAGCGCAAGGTAAGCCATTTCAAATGTGAAAGGCTGGTACTGTAATAACTAGTGTAGCCGCCAGAATGTTGAAAGCAAGTATGAGAAAGTGCACGCATTGTGTTGTACAGGTGCCGGATATCAGCTTATGGGATGGAGTTCCATGCCTGTTGCACACAGTCAGTCAATAAACGGACGGTTAATGCTGTTTGTGGGTGAAGATGGAGTTTTTGTCTGATGATGTCCCATACGTTCTCGACAGGAGACGGACGTAGTGATCGAGCAGGCCAAGGCAACATGTCGAAACTCTGTAGAGCATGTTGGATTACACATCGGTATGTAAGCGAGCGCCCTTGGGAGGTTGTTCACGAATGGAAACACAATAGGTCGAATCACCAGATAGATGTACAAATTTTCAGTCAGGAAGTGTGCCACTACCACGAGAGTGGTCCTGCTGTCATACGAATATGCACCCCAGGGCATAACTCCAGGAGTACGTCCGTGCGTTTAGCATGCAGACAGGTTAGTTGCAGGCCCTCAGCTGGCCTGCTCCTAACCAACACACGGCCATCACCGGCACCGAGACAGAACCAGCTTTCATCAGACAGCACAGCAGACCTCTACCCTGCCCTCCAATGAGCTCTGGCTTGACACCACTGAAGTCACAAATGGCGGTGGTTTAGGGTCAGTGGAACGCACGCTGCAGGGCGTCTGGCTTGGAATATCCTTGAAGTAAGCGATATGTAACAGGTTGTTGTGTGACTGTGGAGCCAACTGCAGCTTCTGCTGCAGATGCGTTGCGATGCGCCAGAGCCATACACCGAACACGATGGTCTTCCCTCTCGGTAGTGTAATGTGGCCATCCGTAGCTCGGTTTCCTTGTGACCGTACATTCTTGCGACCACCGCTGCCAGCAATCGTGTACGGTGACTACATTCTTGCCACGTCTTTCAGGAACACCGCAGAAGGAACATCCAACTTCACTTAGCACTATTAGACGACCTCGTACAGACTCAGTGAGGTGTTGATAATTGCGTCTTTGTCGTTTTAAAGGTGTGGTGTGCATACTGTAAGACCTTCGGTACACACACCATCAGATTATTTGACTTGTCGCTCTAACGAAGTAGGCGAGTGTCAGCAATATGTCTCGTGGTCTTATCGTGGCGTGTTTATCTTCTGCCGTTAGGTCAGACGATAGAAATGCCACTTGCACGCTTAGAGTAGCAGATTGACGGTGACCAACTTTAAACAGAACTTGATTAATTTTCACACACATTTATTAAAATGATAAAAAGCATACACATTACGTAACTTGATTCTGGATGCTGTTTACAATTGACAATCTGAAGTTCCTTTGGTCTTGGTACGTTAATCTTATTCTCACATATCTCTGATACTTGACAAAGTGTCTATACATTTATCTTCATGGATATGTACAGGAATATGATAATGTTATTATGTGCAGACTGAAACTTGACTATAGACTGGTACAGACAAATGCAGACTGACTAATCGGAGGTGTGTACACACGTTATAATACCTCGCGCGTTCAGGTATCACTGCGCGAGTGGGAGCCGCGAGGAGCAAAGGTTATACGTTAGCAGCAATGTCATTGGCTGCGTTACATATTAATACGCGGACCGGCGGAAGCAGAATTTGGTCTGTCTGTAAGGCAGCGGCGCCATCTCGTAGTGCGGAGACGGACGAGCGCTGCGCCTGCGCTGTTGTGCTTACCGGGGCGCGCTCTAGTGGGAAAGTTGTGTACGCGCTGACTATGAACACAACAAAAGGCATTCTTGACAAACGTCAATTAACCATGTCGAATTTGAGAGTCAATTAACGCTCACGACATTTACAGCGTGTATTTAAAGCAAACCTAATTTGCATGCTGCAGGCGCCACTCTCATGCGACTGGCGTGACATTTGAATATACGCCATCTTTCAGATATAGAAACACGGCTACCAACTTTCGTTTATGTCGAACAGCTCCTTCTGGGTGATGCAAATTTTTCCGTCAGTGTATTTAGACCGGAAGTTCCAAAAAACTAACTCACCTTTCATCCCAAAAGCTTCAAAGCGCAAACCACTAACACAACGCACCTGACTCATCCACCACAAAAGCTCTCAACTGAAGATGCAGGGTTGCCACACTACGTTTAAAATAAGAAAAATGCTAGATTCGTATCTTTGCCCCTTGCTCGCCTTTGCCCCCGCCTATCTTATGAATCCAATATTTTTCAGTATGACTTTGTAATTTGTCGCCGAAACAGACACGTTTCAATAAAGAAACGCACGACTGAAGTTGTTACCATTAATTCTTATATACTATTCAGCCGTTGCCTCACTCTCCATATACGGAAGTTCTACTCCAGAGTATTATAATCTTGTTCTCTGGCCAGCATCTGACAATTCCCTGACCGTATATTTCAGGGACTGTAATCGAATGGAAAATTCAGAATAGGGTAGGACCAGGATGCAGGGCAGTCTGTGACTTTCGACACTCGCACAGACTCTGCCTGTTAACTAACTTTGTAGATGTAGTTTCCAGTACTCAGAAATAATGTGGCTTTTACATCAATGAAGTTCCAAATGCTAACTGTAAATATGCCGCGACATGATCTCCGATCATGTTTAAAGACATATTTATTATTATTATTACTATTATTTCGTCAGTCAGTATGGTACCATTCATACGTTAGAAGCAATGAAGAGCGGCAAGTTTCGTCAGGGGATCGTTCAGTAAGCGCGAGAGCGTTACAGAGATGCTCTAACTCCATCGGCAGACGCTGCAAGAGAGGCGTTGTGTAGTACGGAGAGGTTTACCTTCAGAATTCTGAGAGCTGCGTTAGAAGAAGAGTCTGGGGATGTATTAATTCCTCTTGCATACGTCTCGCACAATGAACACGGCGAGAATAAATTAGAGGTCATATGAATGTTTATCGTCAGTCGTTCTTACCACCCACTACTTCTGTATTTATCGGATGAGGGGAAAAATAATAGTGTTACCTAAAGTACTCTCCGCCGTACTCCGTACGGATATATGCAGGATCGACTACTTAATGACCCCTATTTGACAAACGTCCATCTTATTCTTGGTCGAGTTACTTTTCATCAACGCACTTTATCTAGCATGCCGTTCATCTGCCATTTCAAAACCTACACCCCGCCTGTTACCTTGGAAAGACCCAAAAGTCATTGCGGTTGTTCTAAATAAACTCGGATATTCGCGTCTTTTGGTCGTATGTCCCGTCTCGCAACCTGCCAGAACTCGTAATCCCACAGATTATCTCTCTTTAGGATTGCCTATGCAATTTGTCCTAGAAAGGATACCGCTTTGAGAGTATCCGGTCAGCATTTGTTTATCTGTCACTTATTCAATGTCATTTTTTGTATGTTCATTTCCAATAGTTGTCAACTTGTAGTTGTCAACGTTAATGTTCCATGGCCTGAGATTCCATAATTCTCCATCAGTTCCTACATCCCCTTTCAGGATTGTCCGCACACTGTAGCCACCATAATCTAAGGCAAAATAAAGTAATTATTCTGGAAATGAAGCTTCGAGTCTCAACGAGCAGGCGCGTCATCCTAGTATCAAATTGCAGCCATAACAAGGTGTGACGGAGAAAAAAACAACCGTGCATTCAAGATTTCTGAAATGATTTGTAGCTCTAAAAACAACACAATGAAACAGATGTTGCCTTACAATGAAATACATTAAAACCTAATGGAATACACAGTGGCTGAAATAGATAGTATTCACGATAATTTTCAGTTTCATTCTAGCTTTGTCTGTGTTCTCCCAAAAGTGACGCATTGAAACTCAAACTACTTCACTTCTGATCACTATGTTTGTGACCATATTTGTCTTACACATATACACTGGTGTGCTTAACTTAAAGTCGAAAGTAATTTACACATGATGTGTCGCTGCCATACAGAGAAAGAACTCCTATAGTATTGTATAAAAGCTAACTGAAAGGAATAGGCAATGAAAACAGAAATTCCGCTTTTATTCATAGATAATAATTATTATCATATTATCATATGGAGAGCTGCATCAAACCAGTCTCAGGACCGAAGACCACAACAACAACAACAATAATTATCCTGCAGTCGCTGCCATTCATAAGGGACCCATGGACATTACAAACGACGGGACAGGGTTCTTATTAGGGTGTGTGAGCACCAAGGACGGCAGTGCATGTTCTGCAACACGCTCCCATACTGGCCAAGCGGTTGGTAAGGAGTTCTTGTGGTAGGATTTCTATTCCTCCACCAGAGTGGTTGACAGTTACTGTATAGTCTTCTTTGGGGGACAATACTGGGCGTACCCTTATGGGATGAGAGGTAGGACATTTAATGCATCCAGAAACATTGCCGAACATGATCATTTTGGTGGTAGAGGTGTTATGGTGTGGGGAGACTTATTGTTGCATGGGCGTACTGACCTCCAAATCTTTGAACACAGTACACTTACTGGTCAACACATTCCCCATCTACTCATACCCCATGTATGTCTGTTCTGGGGTGAATTCCATCCTGCCTTCATTGTTACGGAACGCAATACTTGACTGCATCGGAGAGTACAGGTGTACGAGCTCTTGGTACGAGACGTTATTCGGCGAATGGACTGGTCTAACTACCATGGATCACGGGTAGAATGCGTTGGGGAGACGTGTTGCACCAACGACCATCCAGAGTTATGGAGCGCGATGGTGGAGGAATGGAACGCCTTTCTACAAGAACCCCTTACCAACCTTGTGAACAGCAAGTGATTACGTTGCGCAGCATGCATTGTTGTCGGTGTTGATAGCACTCTTTTAAGAAAATGGCTCTGAGCTACACCACGAAGATGACGTGCTACAGAAGCGAAATTTAAACGACTGGAAGAAGATGCTGTGATATGCAAATGATTAGCTTTTCAGATCATTCACACAAGGTTGGCGCCGGTGGCGCACCTACAACGTGCTGACATGAGGAAAGTTTCCAACCGATTTCTCATACACAAACAGCAGTTGACTGACGTTGCCTGATGAAACGTTGTTGTGATGCCTCGTGTAAGATGGAGAAATGCGTTCCATCACGTATGCGACTTTGATAAAGGTCCGATTGTAGCCTGTCGCGATTGCGGTTTATCGTATCGCGACATTGCTGCTCGAGTTGGTCGAGATCCAACGACTGTTAGCAGAATATGAAATCTGTGGGTTCAGGAGGGTAATACGGAACGCCGTGCTGGATCCCAACGGCCTCGTATCACTTGCAGTCGAGATGACACGCATCTTATCCGCATGGCTGTAACGGATCGTGCAGCCACGTCTCGATCTCTGAGTCAGCAGATGCGGACGTTTGCAAGACAACAACCATGTGCACGAATAGTTCGACGACGTTTGCTGCAGCATGGACTATCAGCTCGGAGACCATGGCTGCGGATGCCCTTGACGCTGCATCACAGACAGGAGCGGCTGCAATGGTGTACTTAACGACGAACCTGGGTGCACGAATGGCAATACGTCATTTTTTCGGATGAATCCAGGTTCTGTTTACAGCATCATGATGGTCGCACCCGGTCTGACGACATCGCGGTGAACACACATTGGAAGCGTGTCTGCCGGCCAGAGTGGCTGAGCGGTTCTAGGCGCTTCAGTCTGGAACCGCGCGACCGCTACAGTAGCAGGTTCGAATCCTGCCTAGGGGATGGATGTGTGTGATGTGCTTAGGTTACTTAGGTTTAAGTAGTTCTAAGTTCTAGGGGACTGATGACCTTAGAAGTTAAGTCCCATAGTGCTCAGAGCCATTTGAACCATTTGAAGCGTGTATTCGTCATCGCCATACTGGCGTATCACCCGGCGTGATGGTATGGGGGTGCCATTGGTTTCTCTTCTCGGTCACCTCTTGTTTGCATTGACGGCACTTTGAACAGTGGACGTGACATTTCAGATGTGTTACGACTCGTGGCTCTACCCTTCATTCGATCCCTGCGAAACCCTACATTTCAGCAGGATAATGCACGGCCTCATGTTGCAGGTCCTGTACGGGCCTTTCTGGATACAGAAAATGTTCGACTGCTGCCCTGTCCAGCATCTCCCTCCAACTGAAAACGTCTGGTAAATGGTGGCCGAGCATCTAGCCCGTCACAATACGCCAGCCACTACTCTTGATGAACTGTGGTATCGTGTTGAAGCTGCATGGGCAGCTGTACCTGTACACACCATCCAAGCTCTCTTTGACTCAATGCCCAGGCGTATCAAGGCCGTTATTAGGGCCAGAGGTGGTTGTTCTGGTTACTGGTTTCTCAGGATCTAAGCACCCAGATTACGTGAAAATGTAATCACATGTCCGTTCTAGTATAATATATTTGTCCAATGAATACCCATTTATCACCTGCATTCATTCTTGGTGTAGAAACTTTAATGGCCAGTAGTGTATATTCCTGTATTCACCATTTAAAGCCGCTTCTGGAAATTTGTAAGTAGGCTTTCTCGGTATAGTTTTGATGTATCTTCAAGAGTTTGCCAGTTCAGCTTTTTCAGCATCTCTGTGACACTGTCCCGCGAGTCAAACAAATCTGTGACTATTCGTGCTGCTCTTCTCTGTATGTGTTGAATGTATCAATACCAACATCAGTATGATATATCATGTACTGATGGACAGGGAACATCGAGCATTGCAGAGGGTGGTTGTAAACAATAGTATGAAATCAACAGAAGGAATAATTAATGAGATCCAGAGTACCAGCAGTCCAGATAGCATAGGGGCTGTGCGTAAGGAGTTAAAGGAATGGGGTACAGTGGTCCGTCAGCTCCTCGTAAGCCTAATTTTTCTGTAGTCAATGCTAAACGAAACTTGATGTGGCGTAAACACCGCCGCCACTGGACAGTGGATTAGTGGAAACGAGTGATTTGGAATGATGAATCAGCGCTCATTAACTGTTAAGACCGTCTTTTCAGTATTTTCCAATACACTGTTAATGGCATAAGTGAATACTATTTCAAAGAAGCCAAATGTCTCGTATGCTTCCGTTCTTCAGAAAAACAGCTCTAACAGCTAGACAAAGTGGGAAATCCATTCTTCTCTGTCACTATAGGTGAAGGATCCGAACTAAACGTTAATGAGCGAAAGAATTTATTAAAATGTGTCGATTGTGTTAAATCTTAATTTCAACTCAAAGAAAAATTCACACCTCGCTGAAAACTCTGTGACTGATCACTCCGTTGGATGTTATACCAGATTTTTCGGGTTTCTATTAGTAAACGAGTACTAGATCCTCTGAATCTGCTCATGAACTTCCTACGTCACGAGTTCACGGTGTTCTATTCGGCAGTGTACACTGTGCATAACCGCTCCACGGATATGCAGAGAGGCGTCTGGAATGGTCCTCCTGGGAGCCGTTTATCACTTCCTCCTTTGCGGACCAACAAAGATAGCGGATCTCGAGAGGAGGAAAGAAATTTAAGAGCTTACAGGGAGTGCTGTAGACGATGTGGTATTGAAACCGCACTTCTTAGCTGTACACATTGGTGAAGCTTTCTTCGCCTATAATTGAAATCCAAA
This sequence comes from Schistocerca nitens, assembly GCF_023898315.1. Taxonomy (NCBI): domain Eukaryota; kingdom Metazoa; phylum Arthropoda; class Insecta; order Orthoptera; family Acrididae; genus Schistocerca; species Schistocerca nitens. Next base: position 191,382,050 of record NC_064620.1, on the reverse strand, counting down.
CATTCTGTTCATTGATAACTTCACAGGTATCTAAACCATGTAACAGCTACTGCTTTCTGCACTCATTGCACTTCTAAAAGGAGATCCTATTCCGTTTACATTCAGCGCATTGTCATTCAGTCGGTAAATGTAAATTTGTCGCCAATTTAAGGCGATTATATCTACATCGAAGTACACTGACTCACAAATGGTCGGATGTCAATGTAACTGTTGACGTAAACACTATCAGCGTATATGTAAATGATTAGAGTTGCAATTGTCTGTGATAGAACGGTAGCGAGGGCGCATTAGTGTTTTTCGTGTTTACTGATATTGGTGGGGTACGTAATGGGCGTGAGCAGTGTCGGATATTGAATGCTCACTGTGAAGGACAAGGAGATTCCGCGTAATCGCGTGATACAAAGTTATCAGCACCCGACAGAGTTTGGAAGGGGTCACACACGGGGTGTCCATTTGGCCGGCTGATCGAATCATGCAACATCCCGGTTGTGAGGCATTCGGATGCGACAGTTACTCGATGTTAGACTCTGTGGGAACGTAAAGGCATGCATAATTGTTAAGTATGGACCACAAGGGAGGGTTGGCGTATTGTGTACCAAGCCCATCGTACCCTCTTCACATCTGCGCCTGCTATTGGAGACCAAGTAATGGAGTCCCTGCAACAGTGTAACCCCACAGCATTTTTCGGGCGCTAGCAGCAGCCAGACCAGGGTTGCCGTTAACACCACAGCGAAATCGGTTTTGAGAGCGGTAAAAGGTACATTGGCCAGACCATTCGTACCATCAAAGACAGATGTGTTGAACATCACAGCCATACGCGATTATTATAATCTGACAAATCTGCGGTGGCACAGCACTGTCTTACAGAGTGACATAGGATGCTACGCAAGTGACTGCAAACGCCTCGCGTTACTGAGATTGTTTTTTAAAAGAATCTGTCGAAATCATACTAACAGATAATATCATTAACCGTGATAATGTATACCCGATAAGTAAAACTTGGAATCGTGTTTTATCAGATTTGAAGAAACAACGAAATCATAATTGGCCAGCAATGAGTAACAATTTTTAAGAATATATCGTTTTTAGACAGCAGTGAAACGTCCCCTTTGAAAAATTATTAATGATTGTGCTGGTAAACTTCTACGTTATTGGAGTTTCAAACAACTGAGCAAAACTCAACGTACTCAGACAGTTTTATCTTTACTTATTCTGATCATCACTAAACTGACACACACTTTTTACTAGCGCAACGCAATCTGCTTTTCAATAATCCCTACAAAAGAATGGCCCTTACTAACAATAACCTATACCTTTCATGAATCACTTACCTCACAAAAATCTTCGTTACTCGAACTACTGCAATACAGCGAGCGCCAATGCTGCCAGCTAAATAAAAGATTCTAACTACTGAAGGCACAAAATACTGATAGGCATAGTTAGCCAATGAAAGATTTTGGTAGAGAACAAACAATGTATTCACCTTAATAGCGTTCAAAAGTCATTATAAATATCTAGCGAATACTCCAACAATGAGTCCAACCAGCCACAGACTGCACACAGCGCAGTCAGCGATTTTCATACAGAGCACTACGTTGCGTTATCAACATAAAAACCTAAACAGCCTACTTACAGTATTCACCACTGGCTCTGAAACTCTTCTTGCGGCAGGGTGCAGCAGCAAAGATTAATCGCTTGTGCATTTACTTAGCGCATGCGCTTTCGTATTTTGGCTCCAAATAAAGAATCCGTTGTTCACAGTTTGAATCAGTTACTAGAGAGAGGGGCTTAGCTTTTATCACGCGATGATGGCGGCCAGGCCGACGGCAGAAATATTGTGTGTAGATGACAGTACGATTCGACTGAAGACCCGACAAGAATTTGATCTGCTTATACACAGGGCAGTGTACACAGTCACAGCCGGTTGTGTTTGGAGTGGATCCATGACTGTGAAGCTTGAACCGCTGATAAATGGCGTCTCGTTGTGTTGAGCGACGAATCGCGTTTCTACACCTCCCCAGACTATCAATGTCGGCGAGCAGAGTGGTGACCTTAGCAGATGTCCCATTCTTACAATTACTGCTGGCTTTATGGTGTGGAGAGTCATCGGGTATGACGTCAGGTCACAGTTGGTAGCAACTGAGGGAACTCTGACGGCACAACCGTACGACACGGTCATAATGCGTCCTCTGGTGTTACCTCTCACGCTACAGTACTGTAGCGGCATTTTCCCACAAGACAACGGTAGTCCACACATAGTACCTGTCTCTGTGAACTGCCTGCGTAGTGCTAATGTACTCTTGTGGCCAGAAACATACCCTGATCTGTCACGTTTGATACCAGCTATGACGTACCAGATCGAGGATACAAAGGACTAATTACAACATTGGAATTAAGGCAACGTCGAAAAATATCACTCAAGCTCCCTGGTAAAACATCCACTATATAAATTATAACTTCGTTAAGTGACATCACAGCGAATAAAGATACCTACAAGAATATCTTCATTAGCCAAAGTTTCCGTTCAAATTTCCCTATGAAATGACGCGACTCTGAGTCAGTTTTACCAGTATATGTTTGTAAACGAGTTCTCAGACATCTTGCTGAGGGAGTTGTATCTCAGAGGATTATCCAGAAAGCAAGAGAATTCAAATAGGATGTGTATCTCTACTTTATTAATTATGCTGAAGCTTTCGACTGTGTTTTCCAGGGTAAATTATGGGAAGCACTCAACAACAAGGGCATACCAGATCACGACATTTACCTCATACGGAATTTAAGCTCTGACCAAGGAGCCACAGTGAGACATTAAATGGGTCAAGATTCAGACATGAATACGGCAAGTCTTGAGATTTCCACCTCATTTTTTCAGTCTGTATGCAGAGCACATTATGATGAATCCAGAGTTAGGTGAAGAAAACGGAATTAAAATAGCTGGGATAAATATAAATAAGCCTAAGTATAGAGATGATACCACCCTGAAGGCAGAAAGTGTAGACAAAGACCCTTTTGCAGAAGTTGAAAGAAGGTAGTGCAAAGGCTGGTCTAATGTTGAATGTCGATAAAACTGAACTAATGTGGACTGCATTTACCGCTTCATGGCATGTAGGAGGAGGTACAACGGACGTAGTTTCTCTGTTCAATTACATCGGTTTCCAGATTTCTGCTTGTGATGACGGCAGCCAGGAAATCAAGATAGCCGGCCATTGTGGCCGAGCGGTTCTAGGCGCTTCAGTCCGGAACCGCGCGACCGCTACGGTCGCAGGTTCGAATCCTGCCGCGGGCATGGATGTGTGTGGTGTCTTTATGTTAGTTAGGTTTAAGTAGTTCTGAGTTCTATAGTACTGATGACCTCAGAAGTTAAGTCCCATAGTGCTCAGAGCCATTTGAACCATTTGAAGCCAAATCGAGAGACGTTTGTTATTTTGTAGAGAGCCATTGTCCAAACTTGACAATATTTTATGGAGTAGAGACATAACGTTAACAATGAAGATCCCTACAGTAAGGGCTATAGCCTTTCCATTTGTAGGGATGTGAGAAATGGACCATAAGGAAGGATACAAGGCGAAGAATAGACTCCTTTGAATCTCGCTAGCTCCTTAGACTACCAGGGACAGCAAAGAGAACAAATAGCTCACTATTACAGCAAATGCAAAAATATGGTTCAAATGGCTCTGAGCACTATGGGACTTAACATCTGAGGTCATCAGTCCCATAGAACTTAGAATTACTTAAACCTAACTAACCTAAGGACATCACACACATCCATGCCCGAGGCAGCATTCGAACCTGCGACAGTAGCGGTCGCGCGGCTCCAGACTGAAGCGCCTAGAACCACTCGGTCACACCGGCCGGCAGCAAATGCAACCAGACTGCTCCATGGAGTGCCCGATACTGAAACAAAAGCTGACGAACTCTGCGCACTTTATGTGAAGACCTTATTTGCTACTTAATAATGGAGAAGGATGGAGATACAAGGATATGAGGGCAGCAAAGGATCACAGAAGTAGTGGATTCCAGATGGAAGGTCTTCGTGAGAAAGTGCAAGACAGATGAAATTGGCGTGCTTTACATCATGGGATTACGTAGGGTCGGAATCGACTAAACGACTAGAGAGAGGAATAAAGTCAGTCTTCATAGTAAGAACAGTCCGCGAGCTTGCAAGCACGTGTTCAGCCGTGCCTGCTGGCCAGGTCCACTCGTGCACGTGGCGCGTGAGGGCATAGCACGCCGGAGTGCGTAATTGCGTGGCTCTCAGCTGCCGTCTGCGCCGCCCTCCACAGGTTAAACACCTTCCCTGGCGTCGCACCACCGCAGCAGTCACCGCGTCTCTGCACGAGGCTGAGCACGAGAAATTGCGTTTCACCACGGCTGCAACCGACGCACTCCTTGACACATGCTTTCCAGAATTACTCGAAATTACCGCGTGCCATGTACGAGAGGTAATGGGCAAGAAGTATAATACTATGTAAATGAAGGAATTCTTGTACAGCATCCGAGTCGTCGATACATTCTATTACATTAAAGTTCGTGAAACTCACAATCTAGAACCTGCCGAAAACTGCTCCTAATTGAGCACAAAAACGACTAATATGCTTCTGTTTTAATGGACTCTGACTGAAAAGAGGGGTACCACCTACGAAATTGTTCGCCCTCTTCTTAACGTGTAATTAACATCTCACTTCCACAAGCTCTCGTAACTCCCCCTTACCTACTAGTATATTCACTGCGGTCATTTTGCATTTATCTACACTGTGGGACAGTTCAATAGATCTTGACTGATTGTATCCTACATTGCTGTACTTGATAATGACTTAAGGCCGAAATCATGATATTTCTAACAAAAAAGAAAGTTATCTCAGAAATCAGGCTTTCTCGGCGTATCTAGATGATAAAATCTTCTAGGGCTATCAGCCTAGTCAAATCACTGTTCTTCAGCAACGTTTCAACAAGATTCTTACTTGCCATCTCCAGGTGACTGAAGTAAGAAACTCGCTGAAACGTTGCCGAAGTACAACGCATTGACTCGGCTGCCAACGCGATAAGATTTTATCATCAAAAAACAGTTAGTCCGGTCATATTGGCGGAAATATCATTTAGACCCCTACCAGACCAATTATCTTCCAATATTGATTACTTTTAGTTCTTCTTCCCACTACCACTGTCTCCTTCTCTCCCAGCACAAAAAAAAAAAAAAAGAAAACGCCAACATGTCCGCATGCCACAATTATTAGGAAAATTTTTAAAGGTGCTTACGGAGACAATGAGGCAGGTAGTATCTTACTTTTCAGTCAGTGTCTTGTATTAAACAGCAGCATATAAGCGTTTCGTATCCTCAGATACCACAGGGCATTTCACCAATATGAAAAGAACTTTATGGCTTACTTACGCAAAATTGAAATATAGCCAAACTAATTTTAAGCCTCAGATCGGATTTTACGTCCAAATTTTTTTTTTGAAATTGCTTTAGTATTACAACACGGGATACCTAGTATCTCTCTAGTGATATCAGCGACACTATACAGCATTTCTCCGCGCAACGGTTTCGCCTCACACCGGATATTACGTGCGTATTTTACGTGCACAAGTAGCGTAACTGTGAACCTCTGAATTTCGAAAACAGATAAAGATATCAAGAAAATTTTCAAGGCTGCTCGAGGTTGGGATCTTGGGAATATATAGTAACAATTTCAGGCTTTCCTGTGCATAGCCGTCTTGTAATCCGTAGCTTGTTTTGGTGACTAAAAACCAGGCTGATCGCTTTTTCTGAGAAACAGCTCAGGAACTGAATGATTTGTCCACAAGCCCCCTAAGGGGCACTATAAACCACATAAAATGCAAAAGGGACCAATCGATTTGCGCCATTTGTCTAACCTGAAGGAAGTGTGTAATATTCAAACTTAGACCCTGTAATGTAGGAAAGTTGCAGTAAGACGATCCTTCTGTTGGGTATACAAATGGTGTCTAGCCCAAGGGCTATCCAAACACTTGACCCAACCTTTCTATCACCAACTAAACCCGAGGTATGAGCCCCGGAATATCCCATTGTTATGTACGGCGTTCTCGAGCATATTATGGGGAGCACGCTGTCGCATACGTCCCCATCACGTCAAATTTTAACTGTAGTGCAGACCTCCAATTAATATGTTGCGACTTTTTAGTTATTATTATAAAGTCGACGTCGATAAACAACGTATAAGCCCTGTATGTGTGAAGGATGTAACGCAAGAGGGTTGGTAGCTGCAAATTTCGGCAACTGCTATGTTCATTCTAGAAATGAAGAACGTCCGACGAGCCACCCCCCACCCCTCCTTTCCCACCCCACATCTGCAGCCGTATCATACGCCCTCCTAATAGTTCGCGTGACTCTAATAGTTTATTATTTTTTATTTCTATCATTTCAAAACGATTGAAAAAACTGTTCTACTTAGCGTGAACTGTTCGAGGTGTAACACTGTTTCTGAATATCAGTCCTCCCGAAATTTACAGACAGATAAACGAACAGTCGAGAAATATGAAATTTTTTCTACAGACCTCCTTCCAAACACTTGAGAATGACCTGCACAAAAGTCCTACTGCTGCAGATGTGGAATAGTCCAGATAACAGCCGAGAAAAAAGTCATATGAAACGTCGCAAGTAATAAATGTGAGGGCAGACTGGAAAAATTCACAGAATAATTACAAATGTATACAAATTCAAATTCTTGGGAAAGTCTAGATAGTCAAACGGACGGGAGAAAGAGGCGTACGAGAATAGTAACAAAAACTGGCTTACAAACTTCCGCAACAAGTTTGTGGATGTGCACTCAGCACGCCCCATTTGCTTGGTACAGGGATACAGATATTTGAACGGTAAAAGATAACCAAGGAGAACATCCAGATTGGAGACGACGATTAAACACGGAGCAGACAAAAATACTGTTGAACTCAATGTAACTTAAAATAGTTCTGTTGACACGATGAAGAACCAGCGCTGGGCAGTCACATGGACGGATACACAAATGGCAAATTTTACTGTTCTCCAGTCAGTGACTCACATAACGAGAATACTCTCTCACTTCCATAACCGGTGGCCCAAAATACGCACAGCAGGCAGCGGACAGCCCCCTCTCAACCACATCTCTTCTCGTAGCGCCAACTAGTGGTCGCCGAAGGCAGATAAAGCTGCCTGCAGAGCGACAGCAAGCGGGTGTCGTTTCAGTGTACATGGTTATAACATAGGCGCCACTTACCTTCGTGATGACGAACAATGCTGCGAGCTTGGTCCACAGTGTTTGGCTGGATTTCTCATAGTAATATGATGAACTTGGCGTAATTAATGGCTTTGCAGTGTTCATTCTTCGCGTAACAGCAGGTAACCAGAAGATTCTGTGCGCTGAACTCTCAAGCGGACCCAAAATTGCAACAATTGCTTTTGTTCATTTAAAGTAAATAAAAGCGCCATTACAACACACATAACATTTAGAAAGATAAAACACTTTCTACAGCCAAGATCACATGAATACTTATTTATTTTCGACAATCGGTTTCCACAGGCTTTGGTCTCATCTTCTAGTCTTCAAAAATTTTGTTGCAAAACGTGTTCATTGCCAAATTATCATAGTAGTGGATAAAATGTAGTGCTTACGCAAAGGTTTATCAGGTATAAAACCTTCACAATCAAAAAGCACATTGCACACATGCCCATGTCCTTGTATGCTCACAGGTAATTCTTAAGTTTTAAAAAACACAACACCAAAATGCACAATAGCACATCTCATTATGTTAGCCTGATATATTCTATACATTCATGAACCATCTTAGCGTATGTGGTACAACTAAATCTGGGAAGAGATGTTCCTAGTGCGGGGGGACTTCGATGCGAGGCCTCGTGAGTGATACTTCATTGCTAAGTCTGAAGTAAGGAACTAAGGGTTATCTTGATTTACATCTATGCTCCGCAAACCACCTGACAGTGTGTAGCGGTGAGTGATTTGTGCACCAGTGACACTGTCCCCTCTTCCTGTTCCAAAATCGTGTGTTTCGCGGGAAGATGGTTCAAATGGCTGTGAGCACTATGGGACTTAATATCTGAGGTCATCAGTCCCTTAGAACTACTGAAACCTAACTAACCTAAGGACATCAAACACATCCATGCCCGAGGCAGGATTCGAACCCGCGACCATAGCGGTCGCGCGGTTCCAGACTGAAGTCCCAAGAACCGCTCGGTCACACGGCTGGCTTCGCGGGAAGAATGACTGCTGGCAAGCCTCTGTGTAGACTCTAATCTCTCGATCCTCGTGGCCTTTTCGCGAGATAAACGTAGGAGGAAGCAATATATTGGTTGGCAATTCTAGGAACGTACACTCGCGGAACATTAAAAGTAGAGCATGCCTTGATGTAGAACGCCTCTTTTGCAGCGTCTGTCACAGCAGTTCACTGAGCATCTCCGTGCCGCTTTCACGCTTACTAAGTGAGTCTGTAACTAAACGTGCTCTTCTTTGGATGTTTTCTATTTTCTCAATCAATTGTATCTGATGCGTATCCCAAACTGATGAGCAACATTCAAGTATTGGCCAAACAAGTGTTTTGTAAGCTACTTCCTTTGTTGATGGACTACATTACCTGAGGATTCTTCCAATGAATCTAAGCCTGACATCTGCTTTACTCGTGATTAACTTTATATTGGCGTTTCACATGAAATCGTACGCATATCTCTCGGTATTTTGTGGAAGTAATTGCTTCCAGTGATTCTACTGTAATAGTGTAATTATAAAATAAAGAGCCTCATTATATATTCTAAACACGTTATATGTTTATGTCGAGGGTGAACTGCCAGTCTCTGCACCAAGGACTGATCCTCTGCAAGTTTTCCTGCATTTCGGTACAATTTTCTAGCCTTGCGGCTTCTGTGTACACAGTCTTATGGAACTTCAGACGTTATCTACTAGGTCATATACATATATTGTGAAAAATAATGGCTCTTTAAGTCTTCGTTGGGGCACGCTCGAAGTTGCTTCTACGTCTGAAGATACCTCTCCGTTCATGCTGTGTTACATTATCGCTGGTTGTCACCTGCTCCAGTCCATACTGACTTCCGCTTCAACACTCGGATTTCACTGCGTGCAGAGGTTGCTCTCTGCTGTACAGGGTGCACACTAAACAACACCCAAGCAGCCGGTATCGATAGGCAACCCCTGTCATAGCCCACGTATCTATGATTTATTTGTCAGAGCAGTAAGTAAACCCTATGAAAAGGACCCTCATATTTTTATTAATACAATAGATAAGTGAAAGGATTCTTTTCATCTGAATCGACAGCAACCCAACAGCAGTAGTCCAGGTTTACTTACCGACAACAGTTGTTGAACTGTTCAGGTGTAGATGAGACACAATATGTCGAGGGCTAGTCCGTTTGGTACTTGCTCCTGATTACGACTTGCGTTAGACCACCATGAGCATGTATGATTGTAAAGTTAGCAATGTTTATTTTATTTAATTTATTGGCCACAGTAAATAGGAACATACGATACTGCAGTAATGGATATAATATACGTGATGGATGTAGAAGTACAGGTTGTAGACGCATGGTTGACGACATGTGGAACTTTGGATCTGGCCGTCACGTCGACATTGTTGGACGCCACCCCACGATCGACTGGACGCGGGTTTGGCGAGCCATCCACGCGACCTTCCTGTCCACTTTAGAGCAGTCGACTGGGTATGTGGTCACTAACGAGAAATTTCCGACCCGACGTAGGTTACATTCCATTCACGTAACTGACGAACCAATGTGCTCCCGCTGCGCGACGGTAGACACGGTCGAACAGAGACTGAACTGTGGCCGCCACGCGAGTGCTGGAAACTGATCCGCCAGATACTGGCTTTCCTCCTACGCCGCCCCTATATTTCGATTGTGCCCTTGCATCTCTTGCATCCCGACGCCGTCTATTTCCCGATGACCCGGATGAATACGGTCAATTGGGTACAGGGAATACCGATACATTACATGTACCGCGACGGCGAAATGGGAGTCTTAACAAACAGAACGCAATACCGCAACCTTTTTGCTAACTATTTGAGGCCGTCATTTATGGACCCACCGCCCAGCTGGGGGTGTGCCGGGTGTGAGAAGGAGCTGACTTGCAGACGCGATGTTTCCACGATTCCCCTACGGTAACAGAAACAGTCTCTGACTGTGTGCAGCCGCCCTGAACACTCCGGCAGTTGATGACTGGTGATGCCCATTAAAATGTCGACCGACTCTTACTTGCCGCCCGCTTCGATAAGGTGATCCCAGCGGGCAAGATGGCCCCTTTAGTTCACATTATCGTCATAATTTTTAGCGTATGGCTCCCTTCTTTTTGTTGCTTATTATATTGAAACAAAAAAACAGTGATGGTGAGCTTCGGTGGTAGGACGAAGAAGACATCGAGGCCAGCCCTCGTAATTCGACTCCTCCCCGCCTTGCCTTCTCCAGCCTACCACTGACTGCGCTCCTTTTTTTATATAAAAAAACCCTTGCTAGGGGCCCGGGTTCGATTCCTGGACAATACATTTGCTTTTCATTTACTGTTCCGTTTCCGTATACAAGAGGTAGAAGAAATGAAGTAATTATTTTTGCCATCAATCGAAAAAACCTCTGCCCCTTAAAAAATAAAAAAAACTATGAAAATGTGGTCTAGAGCATGGATCAGCAATTTTGCGAACCTGGGTTCGATTCTTGGTAATATATAAAGTTGGTAGAGCACTTTCCTGGGAAAGGCAAAGGTAAAAGAATAAAAAATAAAATTTTTAAAAATGGTAAGGCAACAGCTCGCCATAAGTGGAAATCCGGGTTCGTGTCCCGGTCCGGCACAAATTTTCATTGTCGTCATCCCATTCTACAGCTGATGGTTGTCAGAATTCGCAATTGGGATTACATTTAATTACATTTAACAGTTCTATTTAGCTCATACGTCTGCGTTGTTTATCAGAATTCAATATCTTTATCCCACGATGTTTGTAAATGTGACTACAGTCACGTCGAGCAGATTAACTGGGTAATGTTTACATTGTGCGTGGGGGACACGTATATTTTCTGCTCTGGCCAATTATGTCGCTGCATAACACAGAACTGTAATAGCGTGCACCGCTTGCATACTTTTTCAGTTATTCTGTGAACCTTGACATGTGTCATATTACTATCGGTCTCATTTCATGAAATAATGAAAAAGCAAAAACCGAATGGTCTTTCCACTTCAAAACAAGTTTCCTTCAGTACGTCAGTAGAGAAAAAGTCGCTACACCTTTTTTAGACTTATCTAAATGTAAATGACATATTAGGAGTGTATTACGTATCTGATGAAATTTAACCGCTGCGCAGCGAGGATGCTGATTTTTATGACAGAAATAGAAGAGCTGTGAGGGAGAAGGTAATACTACAGAAATACGGTAGTAAAACATCGCATATTTCTAAGTAGTTTAGTACAAACGTATGACTTGCCAATAATGATATTTAATGCGAACCATACACCTTCATAAACTCCATAGTAAATCTTAAATCCTTATTTGTGGTTTAGTCAGATTTTTTCGTGGACTCTTTTGACTCATCGGTAATTCTTTATTCCGTTCAGCGAATGAGACAAGGTCGGTGTTATCGTCTCCATTTCGTAACAACTATCAAGATTAACACGTATTACAGCCTTTCCGAGTTCTCATTCCAGTAAAGCTTGAAGACATCGACATTCCTTTCCAGTATTTGTGAATGTGTGTGCACGATTTCGCTCAACCAATTACAGTTACCCCTCTTATACGTGTCTGTGTTAGTCCCTCAAAAGCTTCAAAACAGGAAGTTTTTTTAATGGTATTATTTTGACTCCAGTTAGTTTACTGCGGTCACTAGGGAGGTACATGAATTCAACCACGACAAAATATTTCGTCTGTGGAAAAGATGATGGGTGCTTCATTTTCCTGAGCTGTGACATATGAGCCATTGCCAATCACAATAATATATCTGGGAGATACGGAACGCGTCATTTCTGCAGCCACTTAACATATTGCGTCCTGTTAATTTTATATCTGTAGCAGACTTGCGAAGTCCTTCTTTATGTGGTTGCTGAACTTAACGTTGTACGCGAGTTTTGTGCTTCAAAACCGTATCACTTGCAGCAGTTTCTTCGTAGGTGGCTAGATTCCACTTACTTCACACAAAATACAATAGACGCTCATTCTAAACAGTCTTCAAATCACGGAATTAGTTCCAATTTTTACTGTTGGTAAGTATACACTAAGGATACCTTCTAATATTGTGTCGGGCCGCCTTTTTCCTGGCGTACGGTAGCAACTCGATGTCGAATGGACTCAGAAGGTGGTGTGGCAGAAATACTGAACCATGCTGCCTCTAAAACCGTCCATAATTTCGAAAGCTTTGGTAGTGCAGGATTTTGTGAACGAACTGACCTTCCGAGTACGTCCCGTAAATGTTCGATGGGATTAATGTCGGGTGATCTGCGTGGTGAAAACATTCAATCGAATTGTCCAGAATGTTCTTCAAACCAATCGCGAACAACTGTAGCCCGGTGACATGGCGCATTGCCATCCATAAAAATTCCTTCACTGTTTCGGAACATAAATCCCATGAATAGCTGCAGATGGCTTCCAAGTAGCCGAACATAACTATTTCCAGTCAATGATCTGTACAATTGGGCCAGGGGATCCAGCACATTCCTTGAAAACACAAGCCCGAGCGGTCTAAGGCGCTGCAGTCACGGTCTGTGCGGCTGGTCCCGGTGGAAGTTCGAGTCCTCCCTCGGGCATGGGTGTGTGTGTGTTTGTCCTTAGGATAATTTTGGTTAAGTAGTGTGTAAGCTTATGGACTGATGACCTTAGCAGTTACGTCCCATAAGATTTCACACACATTTGAAAATTTTTGTAAACAAAAGCCACCACCAGGTTGTACAGTGCCTTGGTTTCGAGGGATCTACGCCACACTCGAACCCTACCATCAGCTCTTGCCGACAGAAATTAGGACTCGTCCGGCCGGGCCACAGTTTTTCAGTCGTTTAGGATCCAACTGATGGTCACCAATCCAGGAAAGGCGCTGCAGACGACATCTTACTATTAGCAAAGGCACTCGCGTCGGTCGTCTGCTGCCGTAGTCCATTAACGCCTAATTTCACTGCACAGTTCGTCGAATGTGTGGTGTCACCGCCAGACACCACACTTGCTAGGTGGTAGCTTAAATCGGCCGCGGTCCATTAGTACATGTCGGACCCCCGTGTCGCCACTGTCAGGATCACAGACCGAGCGCCACCACAAGGCAGGTCTCGAGAGACGGACTAGCACTCGCCCCAGTTGTACGACGACTTTGCTAGCGACTACACTGACGAAGCCTTTCTCTCATTTGCCGAGAGACAGAATAGCCTTCAGCTAAGTTAATGGCTACGACCTAGCGAGGCGCCATTTGTACCATTGCATGTATCTCAAGATAGTCTCACTAGTATCATCAAGAATGCTGTATACCAAAGGACGATATAAAAGTTAAGTGTTCTAGTAGCTACGTTCTTTTCTTTATCACATTCATTACGAATCCTGTTCCAGACAACGCCAGACGGCGTGAGTTGACGCGTGCCCTTTCGGCTACTTCACTGTGGACTGGCTGCCTTAACAGTCCACTACAGAATGTCCCACATTCAAATCTGCTGTTATTTCGCGAAAGTGTTGCTTTTCTGTTATCACTGACAACTCAATACAAAGACCACTGCTCTCGCTCGTTAAGTGAAGGTCGTCGGCCATTGCGTTGTCCATGGTGAGAGATAATGCCTGAAATTTGATATTACCCGTACGATTTTGGCATTCGGAATATTGAATTCCGTAACGATTTTCCAAATGGAATGTCTCATGTGTCTAGCTTCAACTACAATTCTGCGCTCAAAGTCAGTTAATTCCCTTCGTGCGGCCTTGATCACGTTGGAAACCTTTTCACACGAAACACCCGAATCAGATAACAGTTTGGCCTCTGCACTGCCCTTTTCTACTTTGCGTGCACGACACTATGACCATCTGTATTTATGCACATCGCTTTCCAATTGCTTTTGTCACCCCTGTGTATTTAAAACAGGCGAAACGTGGTACTTGCTGCGTGCAATATACACTACTGGACATTACAATTGCTACACCAAGAAGAAATGCAGATAATAAACGGGTATTCATTGGACAAATATATTATACTAGAACTCACATGTGATTACATTTAAATGCAGTTTTGGTGCAGAGATCCTGAGAAATCAGTACCCAGAACAACCACCCATGGTCGTAATTACGGCCTTGAAACGCCTGGGCATTGAGTCAAACAGAGCTTGGATGGCGTGTAGAGATACAGCTGCCCATGGAGCTTCAACACGATACCACAGTTCATCAAGAGTAGTGACTGGCGTATAGTGACGAGCCAGTTGCTCGGACACCATTCACCAGACGTTTACAATTGGTGAGAGATGTGGAGAATGTGCTGACCAGGGCACCAGTCGCACATTTTCTGTAACCAGAGAGGCCCGTACAGGACCTGCAACATGCGGTCGTGCGTTATCCTGCCGAAATGTAGGGTTTCGCAGGGATCGAATGAAGGCTAGAGCCACGGGTCGTAACACATCTGAAATGTAACGTCCACTGTTCAAAATGCCGTCAATACGAACAAGAGGTGACCGAGACGTGTAACCAAAGGCACCCCATACCATCACGCCGGGTGATACGCCAGTATGGCGATGACAAATACACGCTTACAATGTGCGTTCACCGCGATGTCGTCAAACACGGATGCGACCATCATGATACTGTAAACAGAACCTGGGTTCATCCGAAAAAATGACGTTTTGCCATTCGTGCACCCAGGTTCGTCGTTGACTACACCATCGCAGGCGCTCCTGTCGGTGATGCAGCGTAAAGGGTAACCGCAGCCATGGTCTCCGAGCTGATAGTCCATGCTGCTGCAAACGTCGTCGAACTGTTCGTGTAGGTGGTTGTTCTCTTGCAAAAGTCCCCATCTGCTGACTCAGGGATCACGACGTGACTGCACGATCCGTTACAGCCATGGGGATAAGATGCCTGTCATCTCGACTGCTGGTGATACGAGGCCGCTGGAATCCAGTACGGCGTTCCGTATTACCTTCCTGAACCCACCGATTCTATATTCTGCTAACAGACATTGGATCTCGATCAACGCGAGCAGCAATGTCGCGATAACGATAAACCGCAATCGCGATAGGCTACAAACCGACCTTTATCAAAGTCGGAAACTAGATGGTACGTATTTCTCCCCCTTACACGAGGCATCACAATAACGTTTCACCATGCAACGCCGGTCAACTGCTGTTTGTGTAAGAGAAATGGTTCAAATTGCTCTGAGCACTATGGGACTCAACATCTTGGGTCATAAGTCCCCTAGAACTTAGAACTACTTAAACCTAACTAACATAAGGACATCACACACACCCATGCCCGAGGCAGGATTCGAACCTGCGACCGTAGCAGTCCCGCGGTTCCGGACTGCAGCGCCAGAACCGCTAGACCACCGCGGCCGGCTAAGAGAAATCGGTTGGAAACTTTCCTCATGTCAGCCCGTTGTAGGTGTCGCCAACCTTATGTGAATGCTCTGAAAAGCTAATCATCTGCATATCACAGAATCTTCTTCCTGTCGGTTAAATTTCGCGTCTGTAGCACATCTTCGTGGTGTAGCAATTTTAATGGCCAGTAGTGTAAATCGTTAATGCTCGGAGTATGCCATTAGTCAACAATATTCAGTGACCCGATTTCTGTTTTATGGAGAAGTGAAGTAGTCTTAAAAGTATTTAAACTTAGTTATAGGAATTGGTATGTCTTATTAGCAAAATGCATGACCAACAGTTGACGTTGTACCCCTCAGTTGTTGACAGTAGACTGAATTATCGTGAAACGAATCCAGCAGTAAATCTGGTCGAATGCAGCAGTGGGTGACATAAGTAGCGGTAAAGGTGGTCGAATGAAGCAGTGGGTGGCGTCAGTGTATGTTTAATGGAACGGAAGGACGCTTTCAGTGTTGTTATTATTCCCCGAACAATGCGGAATACCATGCACTCATAAAATTTCGTTGCTGTAGACAGGAGGTTTTCTGTCGGTCCAGTTACTATCCTGAATGAAATTTTGACACTGCAGTGGCGTGTGCGCTGATACGAAACATCCTGGCAGGTTAAAACTTTCTGTCGTACCGAGATCCGAACATGGGAGCTTTCCTCATGCGGAACTAAAGCTGTGAGTAGATGTGGTGAGTCATACTTGGGTAGCTCAGAAGGTAGAGGACTTGCTCGCGAAAGGCAAAGGTCCAGAGTACGAGTCTCGGTCCGGCACACAGTTTTAATGTGGCAGCATTTACTAACTTGGTTGGGTCACTGAGTCACAGTCGGTCAATAATACTGATGCATGGATCCTAATGGTGCTCCCGCGATTGAAATCTAGTATTCAGACAGTAGATGCAAATTTTCTCGCAGCGAAAAAGAGAAATCTAACGGAGTTTCGCACAGAAAGTATAACATAGAGAAGCAAGACCTCGCGTTAAATTCCGTGCATGTCCTGAGAGGAACTGGGTTTTATTTGGGTACGTGCTTTGCTGTAGCAAGCCTGGAGGCACTGGAGAAATCCGCACTTTTACCGGCAAGTTTCTTACAAATACATCACAGAGAATACTTCGCACCCACAAACAGAATATCATTCATCCTCTAGCCTGCGAACCTGAAGTGATAATCTGTTTTAGGAGAATTTTTATGCTACTCGGTAATTCAAAAAGAAAGGACAGATTTCAGTTGTTTATTACAGACAAATTGTAAAAGACACAACCACATTTCGTATTTGGCTGGCTAGAGGAAATTCAAGGTTTTGACACAGCTGCACTGTGGTTTGTAGCAACAAGGGGACTACCCAGAAGATAAATTGGAATTTGGCCAAAGTCAATTCATTATTCACGTGCAACATGTACACAGTTCTTGGAAGTTGGTTCCACATGCGAAAGAGAAGTCACTGGTCGGCCGTGAACGTCTGCTGAAAACGTCGAACGTATCCGAGATGCGTTTACACGGAGGCCTCGGCAGTCCGCAAGACGGGTCGGCCAAGAAATTCAGCTTCCCCAAACAACATAGTGGCGCGTTCTGGAACGACGCCTGCGTATGAAGCCTTACAAGTTGCAGTTGCTGCAGCAATTGCATCCCTGCGGCTATAAAGGAGCGTACAAATTTTGCACTCCATTTCTCCAGGATTTGGCAGAGGACACTTTTTTCCGAACGACAAATCTTTTCGGACGAATTGACGTTTAATTTATCGGGTAAACTAAAGAATCTGGGGTCACAAAATCCTGGCATTGTCGTCGAATATGACACCCATCGCCGAAACTGAATATGTTTTGTGCCGTTTCTATTCACAAAGTTTACGGAACTATCTTTTCTCGTGGAGGAAACTCTGATAGGTATGTCATACCTGGGTATGCTGAAAAATTGGTTGTTTCCTCAAAGATTCTAATGAATTCATTTTTATGCATGACGGCACCCGCCTCGTTTTCACCTAGAGGTGCGGCGTTGTCTTAACAACACAATCTTACAACGTTTCCTTGGAAGGGGTGGACAAAAAGATCTTGCTCTTTGTTTTTGGCCTCCCCTATCAGGAGACCTTACACCACAAGGTCCTTATCTCACCTATGGAAGCTGCTCTTCAAGAGCTGAGAAATCGAATAGTTGAAGCTGATGTTTCAATAAACAGGCATCTGCTGACTCGTCTGTGGAGGAGATGGCCTACCATTTCTATGTTTCTCGAGCAACGCAGGTTTCTCATGTTTATGGTATAGTGTCTGTGCGAACATAAAACTTTGAGCCTTCCTTTATTCAGTTGTATGCGCAATGTGTTTCTCTCGTAGTTTGTCAGCAATAAACAACTGAAATATGTTCTTCCTTTTTGAATCACACTGCATATATGCTCGGATCAAGAAGCAAATTTTTTGTTTGTTGGGAACACAAGAAGAAATGATTGAAACCACATTCGGAACAATAACTACAGTAGAGCCTTAGAATGCGTGTCTGTGATCTGTTAATTTATTATTACAAGTTTACAAAACTATAAACAGTGAGTGTCAGCTAAGGTAAATGACGAGATGGTTTCTTTGTAAAACACAGCCGTATTTCTTTCCCATCGCACGCTTGTGCCCCATGTCTAAGGATATCGTCGTCGACGGTATGTCGTATCGTAATCTTCCTTGTTTTCTTTGGTATCACTCAAAATATGTTATTAACAGAGGTTCGCAAATTATCAAAATTTGCTAGATTAGTGGGAAAGATGGAATTAATTTGGTGCCATGTTGATATTGTTTACAATGTTAAGCAGAGAAAGAAAGACAAATAATCCAGGATATAGGAAAATTATAAGCAAGAAATTTGCTTTACATTATCGGTTCACGAATGATGAGTTTGCATTCAAAGAAATCTGACAACGTGCACCTGATATGCGGATATGCTTTATAAACGAGGCTGAAACCTCGAATGTTCTTCCAGGGAAAATATAGCATGGAACTGCAGTATTCAAGGAAAGTACAGCTGATAAATATTTGACCTCGCATTTACATTAGTCGATTTTTTATGTAATTTGTAACCTTATTTTGTTCAATTTGGTACCTGTTACTTTCAGATGGAACGCAATAAGCCTGCTGAAATATCAGACGCTTGAAAAGAATACATCAGCACAGAAAATGCAATTTTCAAGCTTTTCTTTAAACGATGAATCGGTTAACAAGTAAAATCGGCATTGGAGCTGAGATTTCTCTTCCGCGGTTGGGGTCGCTAGCTGGAATAATTCCCAAGTTCCTCAGCTGCCACCCTTAATATTTCTTAATTTTTCATTCGTCCAAATGAATCCCTCGCAATATTTCTCGTCTCACAGTTTAGCTGGCTTTGGTCTCCCAGCAGGCTCAGGTGGCTTTGTCTGACTTTCCAGAAAAATGATTGTCGAAGAACCTCGAGATATATTTTTTTCTTCTACACGTCACACACATAGTTTTAGGACCGGATACTCTCCTGCACTGGTCATTACGTTATTTCTGGGGACAATTCGTGAAAGGGACAAGCAAACGAGAGTAGATATTTTTTCCGTACATTATAATTTTCAGCCGCTCTATTGGTTCGTTACCGCTTTTCCTTTACACAAACCAGATTTATTGTATTATGTACTATCCGTAATCGTTGAATGTACTATCGTAACCGTTGAATGAGTAAGGTCCAAATGCAAGCACGCAGCCAGCAACTAGTGCTCACTCGCACGCGTAGATGCCGCCACCTCGGTAACTCTGACCAACTACTTGCGTCAGTACAGGTGAACCAGGACCCACGGGAACTCTCGTTAGCCCGAGGTGGATGCCCCCCACAGAGTGCGTTCACAGCTGGGTCGCTGGCCGCCTGCACGTGATATGCTGTCAGTGCGAAAGCTGTGTAACTAGCCGAGGGCCGAGGTTAGGAGGAAGTGTCGCTCTTTCTTCACTCACGCAGGTGAATCTCGATAAATCAGTAATTATTAACACCACAGTGATGCGGGTTGGCGTAGCATGCCTGTTATTGTAACTTATATTTGGGAATAAACTGGTGAAAATTGCTTACTCGGTGGCCACACAGTCACACGGCAAAGATGAGTTTCATGGTTTGCACAGTTTCTTAAATGGAATTCATCCCAGAATCAACTTTACCTTGGATGCTGAGAGTTAGGACAATAATCCGTTCCTAGACGTGTTTATATATAGAAAATCTAACAATCAAGGACACAACGTGTATAAAAAGTTTACTAACAAAAGCAGTCATTTAGATGGCACTTCGCTCCATCACCCGCCCCAGAAGTAAGCAGTGCTCAAGCCTCTGTGTTCACGTGCCCTCTGTATCTACAATCACAACAGCTTAGAATCGGAGTTGGATTTTTTTATGAAGACAATGAAGGTCGACGTCTATGACAGTATGCCAATAGGGCTTTTAAGCGAAATATTTATTATTCTAATAGAACAGACTAGAAACTGTCTTCTCACTTCGTTAATTTACCGTTTCTTTCCGGCGTCTTAGGAAAAATAGTATTCAGACCTCTTCCTACAGTCAAAACAAAATAAAAGAACTTTTCTGACGAAGAACAGGTGCACCTGATTACTTCCACACTGCGGGGTTATATGAATTGACTTGTGGCTGCGGCAGAGTGTGTATACGCGAAACGGGAAGGACTGTTAAAGAGGGTGTTAAGAATCACGAACGCCACATGCGGCTAAAACAAAGTATGAAATCGGCGGTAGCGGAACATCACAAGGTCTGTGGCCTTGTTAATGATTTCAATAACGTACGTTTGCTGGCTAAGGAAACCAATAGTTGTAGAGATCTGGCGAATAACTCCCATCTTTGGCATTACCGCGGGTATACATCTCTTACTATCCAATGACGATGGTCCATTGTAGCCAAAAGAATTTTATCCAGTAATCCCATTTCTCCAACAAAAGCGCGGTAAACCTCCTCTTTATAAATCCGACACTGGTCTCTGTAAGTATTCAATCGACAGTGGCCACCACAAGATCCTAAAGAAGAAGCAATACAGTAAATATCTGGAGACAAGTCTCCATGGTCAACTCACTTTTATGTCTTACAAAGATTCAAGAATAAATTTAGTACTGCCTTAATCCTAGTGTACAAAGTGAGCCTTGGGAATCAGAATTTACTTTCCATTTACAATCACTACTAAAATTGTTAAACATTTAACCGAAAAATAAAAGCTGTTTCAATGACATTAATTACATGTTACACTGTTTTATAGAATTACTGTTGTTTAAACTCTGTGTGTTGGAAGAGGAGAAGAAATCGTGTGATAGTATCACACAGGTGGGCTCTGGCTTGACATTTCAGAAATTGCCAGGACGCCACGTATTCCATCCGCAGCAAATGGAATAAATTCGTTTCGGTCACGAATTTCCAACAGCTGATATAGGACGAACGCATCGCGGGTTGCCGTACCCGCAGGAGATGGCAAACTCGCAGACGCGATCCGAGTTGCAGAAATTTCCTCACTTTACTACCTTTAGTGTTCATTTTCCTGCAGTGTGAGGTGACAAGGTAGGCAAGACACTTCTTCAGCACTCGTGAGAAGAGTTTTCCAAAGCACTGATTACCCTGATACATTTTTCGCTGATGTTAACTACAATGAGGTCTTACCTGACTATACATTCGTATTTGTAAAGTTATCTTTCGTCTTGAGTTCATCTTGTTCTACTCTTAATAAAATATCCCCTCTCCTTCCCCTAGCCAATGTCTTTCTGATCTAATCGAGTGTTGTACAGGGAAGAAGACTGTAAACCTGTGTATTATAAGTGACATCTGTATTCACATCTTGGGTCGTCGGGTGTTCTGCCAGATATCAGCAGTCTCATGTCGCACCTGATGAAGGTTACGAGCTACGTTACCGAAATATCGATCCAGGACGACGCTGCTATCCCGCAGAACACCTGACAAATGAAGATGTCATTAGTTCGCAGGGAAAGCCTGAAGAGTTAAAACATCTGTATTTTTACTGTCTTTTTCAGTTCTTAATATATAAATAGTATTATTATGTACTAACATGTCGTGAGCAGATTCCTTTGAACAATTAAATAGTTATACCTATTATACGCGAAGAGTCTAAAGTGATTTCAGGGGGAAGTATGTGTTATGAAGAAAAATGTTATTCAGCGACAAATTGATATACGGACAGTATTTCACAATATATTATGCGATGCACGGCGTTACAGACCTTGCACCCGTCATATATTAAAGAAGGATTTGAACTCATACATTTCTTGCAACGTTGTGTATGCAAAGAAACAACTCAATAAACCAGGCAAGAAAGCCAGGGGAGTGGGACTCAGATTAGACTGCAATAAGACAAAGACACTGAGTTACACTAGGAATTAGAGAATACACAAGAAGGAAATGTGGGAAAGGAAGACTAATTTGAATACGTGAAAAAAATATAACAAAGAAACAGCAGCAATAGTTGCATAACGGAGAGGAAGAAGATGTGATGATATCAGTCTTCTCTGTGAAGAGATATAAAAAGGGTATAAAAAGACCGAACACTACAAGGAAACGATAAGGAGTGGCTGATAAAAGTAGTAAGAGATGGGTCGTAACAACTAGAGAAAGACGCGAGCGAATTTATGAGGGTAATATTAGGCCCTAAATAAGGCTGTGAAACGGAGATGCGAAAACCTAGGGAAGAACTGTAGCGGAGCACTAACTACAATCACGAAATGTCCGACTAAAGAGCAATATTTTTGTGGCGTATGATCAGGCTGAATACGGACAGCAAGACCAGAGGGGGTGTGGTAAACAATGGATAGAACTACAGGAAAGACAGGAACCAAGTAGGTTGTTGAGCTCAGGAAGGGTCGGAAATGGGATCTAGGTGGAAGGAAGGAAAATTAAAGAATCAAATGCACAGCGACCAGTATGGCCAGAAATCTGTGACACAGAAAGATGCAGGAAACGGATGAGAATCACCATGTAATGACGAGAGCAAAATATTGAATATCTCGAAAGACGAGGTAGTATGTGGACATGAGACGATAACTGTATGATGAAATGCCACAGAACATCTAAAAAATAACAGATAACGCTGAGGAAAATACTTGGCCCTAACAAAAAGAGGTGGTGAGAGATGGATACGAAGACCTAGGAAAGAACTGTGCCTGAGTGTCAGGACAAAATTAGGAGCCTTTAGATTGCAGAGGGTAACATTTATGGGATTTGTGGTCACAATTAATATAATAGAATGCCCAAAGGAGTACGAAAAACGAGAAGTAGAAGAGGAAAGACAGGGAACAAGTGGATTGATGAACTCAGGAAAGAGTGATCGTAATTCAGGATAAAGGTGAATGAAAACTGGAGCTAGTACACAACGACCAACATGCAAGAGATCGACGTCAGAGAGAGGTGCAGCGAAACGATAGAGCAGTGGATCAGACAAGAGAAAAGGATACTGAAGATTGCGGAGAAGACCGGGTGAGAAGACTGCGAGTTCTTGCTCATCGCTTACAGTGTGCCTAAGGGATGCAGCGTTCTCGGAATGCTATGCAAAAATCCAAACAAATAACATTAGTAGTTCTATTTCTAGAAAGCAAATTGACAATACTTTGATTACAAAATGGTTCAAATGGCTCGGAGCACTATGGGACTTAACATCTGAGGTCATCAGTCCCCTAGACTTAGAACTACTTAAAACTAACTAACCTAAAGACATCACACACATCCATGGCCGAGGCAGGATTCGAACCTGCAGCCGTAGCAGCAGCGCGGTTCCGGACTGAAGCGCCTAGAACTGCTCGGTCTCAGCGGCCGGCCTTTGATTACAGCAAATGTCGCTAGCGAGAGGCGACATGAAAACAGTAAGGTTCTTACTATACACAAAGTGCAAGTAAGCACTTGATGTAGATCATGACAATCTGATAGCATAGCACTAACGTCCGTTATAGACGGGGCCGATCTGAGCGGCCGAGGTTAGCAGGAGATGCGCTTAAATTCACTTCTTACAGGTGTGGCTCTTGGGGCGGCGCGGTCCAATTCTGCGCACCATTGGCCGGCGTTTCCTCACCGCATTCTCTGGTCTTGAGTTCCGCATCTCTGTTCCAGTGCTTGTGGTTACGCCAGAACAAAGACTATAAAGGAAGAAGAAGTTGTGGGAGGAGAAGAAGAATCCTTGGAATATCCATGGTCACGCAGAGGCCGTATCAAAATAAGGGGAAGAAGTAGGTTGACGAGGAGGAGGAGGAGGAGGAGGAGGAGGAGGAGGAAATTTACACAATGCTCTAGGAAGTAGCAGGCAATAAAGAGTAAGGAAAAGTCAGCTTCGTACTACATGGTAATCCTCACGGATAACATGTAAATCACATTTTTTAGGTGTGGAACAGAGAGGCAATACCTCGTTGCCATCAAAATATTCTCTAGACGTAATCCCCCTCCAGTTCATCGTGCTCCAGATCGATTTGTCACGATGTTCTTATTAATGCCAAATACATTGACAGATATCCCAAAGCAATTTCTGTGAGCAATGTTGTTGGGAACCAACGCGACTGACTCCCATAAGAAAAGCAGCTGAATGTAGACTCTGAAGAGCAAACAAACCAGCAATGTGCGATGTGGTATCTGAAGAGAAAACGGAAAATTCATCCTCTGTCAAGGTCTCAATTGCTTCCAGTCCGGAAAAGAGGTGTCTCGCACTGTTGCTACAGAACTGTAGCGGTATGCTTCCGGTGTCCCGCGGGAAATTTAGTTCCGGGCACTCGGCCGAGTAGTCTTACCCACACAGCGCGGCATGGTGCGCCACCCTCAGTTGATTTGATGTTTTGATGCTAGTAAATTGAAGCCAGTAAATTGAAAGCTTGATATATACTCTGGCAGCACAGATAGAAAATTTAATTTAGAAGATTGGTAGAAGATCGTAGCACATTAGCTAACTCACAGAAAACGAGTTTACTCTGTTGCCACACAAATGCAAATGGCTGAATATTCATTCAGGGGTTGATACTATAATACCTCATTCCTATGCAGTACTTTCGTATGGCGTTGTGCCTAGCTGAGAGGTTTCCACGCCTGCCACGGGGCTAAAATATAATATTACCAACTGTGGAGTGTTATCTAAGCTTGTAACATACTCCCAAAATTTTGCTCCGAAACTATCGTAACTAGTTCGATAATCCACATACAACGGAAATGTTTAGGCCTTCGAGCTCCAAAAGGCTTGTCTTTATCGACAGTGTCAGTATACAGACAGCGATCACGATGTTATCATAGGGACAATTGTTACTAAAATAAATCAATCCATCAAGAAGGCTAGGGTACGTGACACTACACTACACTACACATACACACAGGCACAACTACACACACACACACACACACACACACACAAACACACACACACGCACACGCACGCGCACACACACACCATTACAGTCATTTACAATTATCAGATATACTTCCACACACAGCTCTCATACTTTACGAAGGAAGGGTGCCTGCAGGCGCGAAGGCTATAGGAAAACCATTTTCTGTTAGGCTGCTGAATCTGCCATTAGGAATCTCCCAGCCATTTATGCCAAAGACTTCATTTCAAACACTGTTCTTTGGCATTGGCTTGTTACCTAGCTTGAATTTATGACGAACATTTCGCTGGGTGCATAGCCCCAGGCGAGTAAAGAATCGTCGGTTTGCTCCAGAGTTTTTGATAAAATTCTCAAGAACGAATCTAAAGTCTTTCCTTGAGCGAGAGGAGCATCTGTCCACAAATTAGCAAGAACTGGAAATCATCGCTCATGCTAAATTCAGCTTTCCCTTGTCTCACACAGTTTCCTGCGAGGTACGCTTCACGGAAACAGGTTGGTCCCACGTTCTTACATTTCCGATACTCGTTTAATACAATGCCATACTGCAGACTGATAACGAAGGTTCCATATACAGATTAATAGTGAGAAAAGAAAATATCACGACGCACAACAAAGGAAATATCCGAATTGGACGGAAATCCGTAAATATACATACACTATGTGATCAAAAGTATCCGGACACCTGGCTGAAAATGACTTACAAGTTCGTGGCACCCTCCATCGGTAATACTGGAATTCAGTATGGTGTTGGTCCACCCTTAGCCTTGATGAGAGCTTCCACTGTCGGAGGCATATGTTCAATCACGTACTGAAAGGTTTCTTGGGAAATGGCAGCCCATTCTTCAGGGAGTGCTGCTCTGAGGAGAGGTATCTATGCCAGTCGGCGAGGCCTGCCACAAAGTCGCGGCTTCAAAACATCCCAATGGTGTTCTGTAGGAATCAGGACAGGACTCTGTGCAGGCCGGTCCATTACAGGGATGTTATTGTCCTGTAAACACTCCACCGCAGGCTGTGCATTATGAGCAGGTGCTCGATCGTGTTGAAAGATGCAGTCGCCATCCCCGAATGGATCCTCAACGTTGGGAAGCAAGAGGGTGCTTAAAACACCAGTGTAGGCCTGTGCTGTGATAGTTGCACGCAAAACAACAAGGGGACCATGACCTCTCCATGAAAAACACGACCACATCATTACACCACCGCCTCCGAATTTTACTGTTGGTAATACACACGCTGACAGAAGGCATTCACTGGGCATTCGCCATACCCAAGCCCTCCCATCGGATCGCCACATTGTGTACCGTAATTCGTCACTCCACACAACCTTTTTCCACTGTTCAATCGTCCAGTGTTTACGCTCCTTACACCAAGCGAGGCGTCGTTTGGCATTTACTGGCGTTATGTGTGGCTTATGAGCAGCCGCTCGACCATGAAGTTTTCTCACCTCCCGCCTAACTACCATAGTTCTTGCAGTGGATCCTGATGCAATTTGAAATTCCTGTGTGTTGGTCTGGATAGATGTGTGCCTATTACACATTACGACCCTCTTCAACAGTCGGCGATCTCTGTCAGTCAAGAGACGAGGCCGGCCTGTACACTTTTGTGCTGTACGAGTCCCTTCACGTTTCCACTTCACTATCACATCGGAAACAGTGGACCCAGGGGTGTTCAGCAGTGTGTAAATCTCGCGTACAGACGTATGACACAAGTTTCGCGGAGCGCCCCATTCTGCTCTCTCACAATGTCTAATGACTACTGAGGTCGCTGATATGGAGTACCTGGCAGCAGGTGGCAGCACATTGCACCTAATATGATACATGTAGGTTTTGTGGGGGGCGGATACTTTTGATCACATGGTGTATGCATGCAAACAAATTATTACAATTTCAGAAAAAAATGATGAATTATTCAAGACAAAGACCTTCACAAAGCCAGTCGATATCGACTTGGTCCATATATGACACTTATGCAAGTAGTTATCGACTTGGAATTGATTGGCAGAGTTGTTGGATGTCCTCCTGAGAGATATCATGCCAAATACTGTCCAACTGACGCGTTATGCTGTCAATAGCCCCAGCAGGTTGGAGGGCCTTTCCCACAATACACCAAAAGTTCTCAATTGAGGAGAATCCAGCGACTTTGCTGGCAAGAAATGGTCTGGAAAACACGAAGACAAGCAGTAGAAACTCGCGTCGTATGCGCGCGGACATTATCTTTCTAAAATGTAAGCCCAGGGTTTTGTCATGAAGGAGGGCAATAGAATGGGGCGTGGAATATCATCGACGTACTGCTGTGTTTTAATGGTGCCAAGGATGACAGTCAAACTGGTCCCTCTATGAAAAGAAATGGCACCCCAGATCATCACTCGTGGTTTTCGGCAGTGTTCCCACAGATGAGAGGAAATAGGAGCGAGTGTGAATGGGCTTTCGAGAGCTCGATTATAACTTAGTCATAGGCGAGCGACAGTCAAAACGGTATTCCACCGCTGTCTGGGGCGTCTCCATATACGTCTTCTCTGCCCATCCTGGGCTTGCATTTCAGGAATATAATGCCCATCCGCAAAAGACGAGAGCTTCTACTGCCTGCCTTCGTGCTTGGAAAACCCTACCTTTGCCCATCAAGGTCGCTGGATCTCTTTCCAGTCGAGAACATTTGAAGCATTGTGGGCAGGGCCGTCTAACGGTCTCAGGATTTTGACGATCTAACGCTCCAGTTGGACAGTGTTTGGAATAATATCCCTCAGGAGTATATCCAATAACTCTATCAATCAATGCCAAGCTGAATAACTACCTACATAAGGCCACAGGTGGACCAATGCGTTATTGACTTGCTCAATTTCTGAAGCTCATTCTCTTGAATCATTCATCTAATTTTTCTGAAAATGTAATCCTTTTTTTTTGTCTGCACGTGCACATCAGATCTACCGATTTCCGCCCCATCCGGCTCAGTCGCTCGTGGTAGGTCAGGTTTTTTTTTTCCTTAGAGTGTTTAACAGTAGCTCAAAGAGTTATAAAGTCATTAGACCGATCACACTCTTGTTTGCTATACACAGAAACGATCTGTCGGATTGGGTGACCAGCAGTCGACGACTGTTTGTTTCCTGATGGCATGTAGCGTAGAGGGCAGTATGGCTGTTGGGTGATTATAAGATACAAGAGAACACAAAATTTCTATTTGGTGTGATGAGTGGCAGCTTGCTTTAAAAGTCTAAAAATGTATGTTGTTGGAGATGAGTAGAAATATCTATAGTGTTCGAATAAAACGTTACTCAGTCACGTTGATATCTAGGTGTACTGTTGCAAGGAGGCGTGAAATGGAACGAGCAGGTAAGGTCATTTATTGGGAAGGTGAACGGCCGACTTCAGTTTATTGGAGACAATTCTAATGAAGTGTAGTTCATCAGTTCTTTAGTAACTGCTGGAGTGTTTTGGATCCCTCCCAGGTCAGAATAAAGGAAGACGTTGAAGCAATTCAGAGGCGTGCTGTTAGATTTATTACAGGTAGTAATGA
Source organism: Schistocerca nitens (assembly GCF_023898315.1). NCBI lineage: Eukaryota > Metazoa > Arthropoda > Insecta > Orthoptera > Acrididae > Schistocerca > Schistocerca nitens. Next base: position 191,353,645 of record NC_064620.1, on the reverse strand, counting down.
ACACGTGAGTATTACGGAAAGGCTCCTTGAACTAAAATGAGAATTCCTGGAGGGAAGACGACGTTCACTTTGAAAAACAATGTTGAGATATTTTAGAGAACCGGAATAAGCGGTTGACTACACAACGCGTCTATTCCCGCCAATGTATATTTCGTTAAGATATGAGAAATTAGGGCTCGTACGGAGATACATAGACTTTCCCTCGCTCTATTTCTTACTGGAACAGGTAAGGCAATGACTAGTAATAGATGGTACCTGTCGCCATGCACCCTATAACATCGTTGCAGAGTTTGTATGTATGTCGATGTAAACAGGTCGTAGCAGTAGATACGTCATGTTTCCGGGATCATGACAAAAAAAATCTACTCAGGAATGTTGGGAAGGGCTAGCGTATTAGTTTGACAAAGGGAAGACTAAACCGGAAACAAAAGATGATTGGAAAGGTATATGGGATTTTCAAATTCGCCGTTCGTCTGTTAACCATGATGAAAATGCAAATAGAAGCGTTTAGTGATAATCTTATTTATTGCTAGATTCACTAGATTCTATAGTGACAACAGTTGTTCAAATTGGTGTCCCGTCACTTTCGATGCAACCGTGAGATCCTTTATTTCTTCTTTCTTCTCTTAGGTATTCACGTGTTAAGTTCTCTCCTTCATTACCTCCCTTGTTTTTGTCGGTTTCTATTTAATCCGCCCACTTCATTCTTGGTCTGCCTACTGGTTTTTTCTCCACTGGTCGATAATTCATTATTATTTTGGACGTTCTCTTGCATTCATTCTTGAGACATGATCTCTTTATTTATTTCTATACTCCATAACTCTAGCTCTTGTCTGATTGTTATTTTCTTTATCACATCGGTCTAGGCAGTTGCTCTTCTTTAAAAACTCATTTCCGCAGATTGTGTATTATATTGAGACTCAAGTTTCTATCGTACTCGGTTCAATAAACCCTGTGCTGTTCGAACAGTGTGTAATTTCTTGTCAGTTGATCCCTTTCAAATTCGATGGTGTTCTTATACAAAAGAGGTTTCACCTCACAAGAAGAAAGCAAATGGGGGCAGATCATGTGCTTTAGCCGGGAACGGGCCGGCCGCTGTGGCCGAGCGGTTCTAGGCGCTTCAGTTCGGAACCGCGCTGCTGCTACGGTCGCAGGTTAGAATCCTGCCTCGGGCATGGACGTGTGTGATGTCCTTAGGTTAGTTAGGTTTAAGTAGTTCTAAGTCCAGGGGACTGATGACCTCAGGTGTTAAGTCCCATAGCGCTCAGAGCCATTTGAACCAGCCGGGCACGGAGCAGGACCGCTTCACGCAAGCGTTCACAAGTGAGACTCACTTAGTGAACTCTAGTGCCACTGTATTCGAAGTACACATGCACTAGAAACTGAAGTAAGATAGCTTCAACGAGGGGAGAGGATTCCTCTCAGAAATAGAGGACCAATGGTGCAACTGATCGTGATAGAAACAGATAACAATCAATACAGGGCACTCAAAAAGTTTCTGTTCGAAGACCGTACAGTCCAGACTGGGTATGGCAATCAGACAGAATCGCAGTGAGCTTTGAAGCAGTCATCTTACCGACACGGCTGACGATACCTGTTTGGTAAAACGACGTCTCCCAGTGCCTAAAGAAGTCTGTAACCACCTGCTGTACTTCCTCGTCGACGGAATCGTCGATCCTTCAAGGGCTTTTTTGAGGGATCGAAAGCATGGTAATCGCATGAAGAGAGATCAAGACTATGGGGTGAATGCTTGAGTGTCTCCCACTTGAGTTGGCGCAACTTCTGCGACATTTACGATATGGGGACGTTTGCAAGTCGCGGCACCAGCTTTCGTCGCCAGCAAGAATGCGCTCAAGGAACATGTTGCCTACAATGCCGAAACGCACCAAGCGCTTCATCTACATCTACATCTACATGGATACTCTGCAAATCACATTTAAGTGCCTGGCAGAAGGTTCATCAAACCACCTTCACAATTCTCTATTATTCCAATGTCTTATAGCGCATGGAAAGAATGAACAACTATATCTTTCCTTATGAGCTCTAATCTCCCTTATTTTATCGCGGTGATCGTTCCTCCCTATGTAGGTCTGTGTCAAAAAAATATTTTCGCATTCGGAGGAGAAAGTTGGTGATTGGAATTTCGTGAGAAGTTTCCGTCGCAAGGAAAAACGCTTTTCTTTTAATGATTTCCAGCCAAAATCCCCATCATTGATGTGACACTCTCTCCCATATTTCGCGATAATACAAAACGTGCTACCTTTCTTTGAACTTTTTCGATGTACTCCGTCAGTCCTACCTGGTAAGGATCCCACACAGCGCAGCAGCATTCTAAAAGAGGACGGACAAGCCAAGGTCCGTAAAAAAATAATAAGGTTGAGCAGTAAGCGTTCTGTCCTGCCATTGGCGGAGGCTGTGACGTCACGAAGGAACAGCCGCTGCCTCTGGATCAGCGCTACAAGACGCAGCCCGCGGATTTAAGCGATGTATTTGTGAAATGTTTCAGTTTCTACAGAAATAGTAAAAGGTAAATTGTTATTCTGCTATTTCTAGAAAGTTACTGCTATATTCTGTAACTTGTCCAGCTTTTAAACAGACACTGCTGAGTGCTGACTAATAAAATCAAGCGTCTATAGATCAAACTATACAAAAATAAGTGCAAAGTACAGTATGTTTTCCAGTTCTCTACGAAGTAAACGTTCGAAATGAGCATTCAATTTTCTAACTTTGGCTCTGGGAAAAGTGTTAACTTGTAGACAAGCTCTATGTAACGCTCATTTATATTCTGTTTACATCATGTCTACAAAAACACTGTCACTTTCACTCAAGAAATTATGTAATTGCCTTATTTGTAGGAAGCATTTGAATTACCTACCTGAAGTGCCACAAACACACACACACACATTCACATTCTTAATTTTCTCACACCTCAAACCTTTTGCTTACATTTTTATCAAGGTGGATGTATAATGTTTGCCCTAGTTGTTAAAATTCACTTATATAAAAGGGCATTAAACCAAAAAAAGTGCTGCAAAATACGATTTACAGGAAATAGTGGTAAATTAACTTACCGAGTCCGCCGTTCAGCAAAGTTGGTATGTAGTGTGGGAAACAAAAAGCCAATCCTTGACACTGTCAGTGTAGTCTTGCTAGTTGTGAAACGAACACAGTCAGAGGACCTTCACTTCTATTACTAAGTTTATATATTATTTAACTTTCACAAATATTGTTTATTTACATTCTAAAGCGATGACAAATACCACTTCCTTGCTTTCTGTTGCTGAGCGGCAACTGCTTTCTTCGACTTGTCCTTTGCAGACAGCCAACGCAGTCGGATAAATGTTCTCGTCCTAGCGTAAATCTTAATGATTTCTCGGTAAATAGTGGGGAATCGCTCGCTAAGTATAGCGCACAGGTTCTTGATGACACCAGTTTCCCTGGGCAAACTGTCGTGTCCATGGATCTGGGCAAAAATTAATTCAAATTTGCTAATTGTTTCGCGCCATGTTTCTGAAGGCACAAGCAAACCCCCACGAGAAAGCATGCCCAGCCATCCTCTCAATGTCTCCTCAGGCAGTGTCAGTAACTCTCCAGTGAGTGTGGCCAGTGATCTGTCATACTGTCTGCATCGATAAGCTACATATCCAGCAAGATATTTAAATCCTTCAGTGCTACAATCAGAAGCCAGTCACATTGGAGGCACATCGGATTATCCTACTCCAAAATCTAAATCTTCTATCTCCTTCTCTCCTTCAACCATTGCCAACGCCTCAGATATATCAGGCAGGATATTGCCAAAAGCAGTTACAGTCATGAATCTTCCTTCTTCATCTGGCTCAACAGACGATGCATTTGAAAGTGGAATATCATGAGCGTTTGCTCCCAACAACAATAGTCTTATCCGGCTCTTTACCTCGACTGGCGATGGATGATCATAAAAACGTCCAAGGCCTCTTATAAAAGAAAAAAAGTTCTCCAAGCAGTCTTGATTTAATCTTGCTGTAAGAATATATTCAATATTATAAACAGCTAAGTCACTGAACAGACCCAAAAGTGACCGAACAGTTTTCAAAAATCCTTTCTGGAGGGGTAGGAGATGCTTTGAGTTGCCAACACGCATCTTCTCACAACACTTAGAAAATTTACGTAGGCACTGTTCTTGGGCTTGAAAATTGACACCAAATCCACATGCTAGTGATTTATTACTTTCTTTTGTCCTTGAATTAAGTACATCGAAAGTCTCATCCACCATCTGTATGAAATCACTGGCGTGTCCTTCTCCAGGCATCAAATACCGAATCGCCTGTGCAGTTGTATTTGATAGCAGCTGAGCTGCTGAGCGTACTCGCTGTCGCTCTCTGCCCTTCACTGTAATGTGTTGCTGAGATAGCTTAGGACATATTTTCATCTCGCCACTGTCCAAAACTAAAAGTTTCTCGAACACAGTTTTTGTCACAGCCTTGTTTTCCAACATTATTCCTTGATCCAGCAAGTGGTTCCTTAAGAGTTTGAGCAAATGGGGAACGTCAGAAAACACCCACACACGTCTCAGAGAATCACATGGGTGTAGAAAACAAGTATTTTCATGAGTAATGCCAAGCTCCTTCCAGACAGAACTATTGTTTGCCCCATATCTGCTACTGCAGCCACAACATTGTAGCAAATGCTGGCCAGGGAAACAATTACTTCGTTCAAGAGTGCTGCTGTCATCTGAACGTCAAAATTGAAATAGATAGGCTGCTTCCACGTTGCAAACAAGCCTCGGACCATGACAACAAGGACATTACTGTGAGGTCTAAGAATCCTGTCATCTTGCTGATCGTAACAAATTCTACTGTCAATGTACATTTCATCAAATGACAAATTACAAATATATTCCCTGTCAGTCAGTCTTGCAGCCTGCATTTTCATCATCACTAAAATATCCTTCAAAATTCCTGGTTGGCAACTGAAACTGCGATTAATCCAAGAACGCAAGGTTGACACCGTAGGTAGAGGATATCCGAGTTTTTCTCTGAGGAAATTGTAACTCTTCTGCGAAAGAGCACGTAAAGTAATAGACTTACAAATGTCCTCTTTGCCTCATCGAACCCGTTTTGAACCATGCAACAAACTTCTAATTTGATTGGGTGAAAATATTTTGCCCAGTATTCGATTAGTTTCGCGAGACACAAGTTCCTTTTTATTAAATTCTTCTTCGTGCAGACGTCGTTTCATTGAGGACAACTGACCTCTAAGATCTTCATTACGTGCTCGCAATTTCATGCACATGTTCCTTAGATGAGCATTTCTCCTCTGTAGTGGCGCTACAGAATTCTGTAAAGTGACTTCATGTGGATCACTACAAAGAACATCTGTAAATGTATACTTGTCAACATTCCTCTTCAATGGTGAGAGCTTCTTTAAAGCCTCTAGGCTTCTTCTACGTATTTCACGTTTGTTAAAACGTTCTTTCCTTTCTTCTATTGCAATCGGTGTGTTATCACTGGCGCTACTACCACAAGGCAAATTGCAAGACGGATACGCATCACTCTTAAGGATTAGTTTCCGCGGTAAATTTAACAGTTCTGAACGTAAGTCCCGGATATAATCCGTTTCCTTGAAATGACGAGAGCATATTCTAGCGTTCCCTACGTTCACAGGATCCTTCCTAAAGCATTTTGAAAGCCAAACCTTTTGCAGACTTTCATCACGCGGGAAACAATGCAACACTATTTCAGTCCCTTTTGTATTGCGTTTGTGAGAGTTACAGCCAACAACAGCAGAACCTGGCATTGCTTCCACACACTCAAATATTTCGGACAAACACTCACTGCATAAAGATAACCAAACGGAAACGACAACACGCACGAAACACAACACGGAATAACCACGACAACACAAAGCTCAGACGTACACTTCGCGCGCGCCAAAAGCTGTTCCTCAGTGACGTCATGCGCAGAACGTCAGAAATGGGTTTGCTTCTGCGCGGCAGTTACTGCTCCCTCGTGGGACAAGCGTAGTATAGGCAGTCTCCTTGGTAGGTCTGTAACATTTTCTAAGTGTCCTGCCAATAAAACGCAGCCTTTCGTTAGCCTTCCCCACAACGAGTTCCTTTTAGCACTCATGTCGATGACCTCACACTTTTCGTTATTTAGGATCAACTGCCAATTTTCGCACCATTCAGATATTTTTTCTAAATCGTTTTGCAGTTTGTTTTGATCTTCTGATGACTTTATTAGTCGATAAACGACAGCGTCATCTGCAAACAACCGAAGACGGCTGCTTAGATTGTCTCCCAAATCGTTTATATAGATAAGGAACAGCAAAGGGCGTATAACACTACCTTGGCGAACGCTTAAAATCACTTCTGTTTTACTCGATGACTTTCCGTCAATTACTACGAACTGTGACCTCTGTGACAGGCAAACGCAAATCCAGTCACATAACTGAGACGATATTCCATAAGCACGCAATTTCACTACGAGCCGTTTTTGTGGTACAGTGTCAAAAGCCTTCCGGAAATCCAGGAATACGGAATCGATCTGAAATAGCACTCAGCACTTCATGTAACCATCCTGTTTGCTGTTTCAAATGGTTCAAATGGCTCTGAGCACTATGGGACTCAACTGCTGTGGTCATCAGTCCCCTAGAACTTAGAACTACTTAAACCTAACTAACCTAAGGACATCACACACATCCATGCCCGAGGCAGGATTCGAACCTGCGACCGTAGCAGTCGCACGGTTCCGGACTGCGCGCCTAGAACCGCGAGACCACCGCGGCCGGCGTTTGCTGTTTGTTCGGCATTCAACACACGGGTTACTGACTGCCTGCAGACTTTACGGTAGCTCATGCCGATAATGTGTTGCACGCTACCGAAGCTGATGTCGGATTTCATTGCTAGCGCAGGAAGGGCTATGTGTCAGTCCGCCCACTTGTTGTCCGTAACGGATGAAGATGACCTCCCAGATCGACCGGCTTCTTGTGTAGAATCGCGAAGGTTGTTCCCAACAGACACTCTGTCTCATACATAAGCTTCATTCTCCGATGGATATTCTACAGTGATTGTCCTTCAGCAGCCAATAAAATGTCCTTTTTGGAAGCATTTGTTAACAACGTAACACAGTTCACGTCCACGGATTCACCGCACGTACACACAAATGCTACACTGATCCCTTGCCTATATGACGGTGTATCAGAGTTGCGCTATGTTGCATACACGCTGCAGCTATTGAGAATTCCGTCTCTGGTAAAACAGAAGCTTCTACAACGACTTCAACTACGTAACATGTATGGCACTTGGTCGTATAATATCAAGGTAACAGCGCCGCAAACCATCATGAGAAGAGGTTCATATACGTCTGCCCTGTTATACCAAATGTAAGCAAACATGTAACTCAGATCAAGCTACATGTTTGCATACGTTTGGTATAAGAGGGCAGAAACATGTCAGAACCTGAGTTAAATGTTTACTTACATAGGGCAGACGTTTGTGGGATCTCTTCACCTGACGGCGGGACTGTTATTTGCGGAGCTGTTGCCGTGATGCTATTTGACCAAGTCCCCTACATCTTGTGTCGTTGAAGTTCTTTCAAATTCCACAAAAAATGTATATAGTTCGATTAGAAATTCTTGTGTTTACCTGTGCGCTTGAAGCCCAACAGTCTGTGTTCTCCTTTTGTAGCGATTTGTTAACTAAAATGTTAGTTTCATTTCTTTCATCACTTGGTCTTCTGTTTGCTTAGAGTTAATTATTCTCCGCACTTACAGTTTCTATGATTTTTTTCTGAAGTTTGCAAAGACAGATAGTTTGTGCTTGGCTCCATGGGGATATTCTCCAGCATACTACTCTAATAGTTTGGTGACATTCTCCAAACACGATATTCACTTTTTCGACTGTCATACGCATTTTGAATGTATCTATACCTTTACGAGCAAGTTATTCGATCGCCACGAAAGCAGAACACATACTGATGGACTTCAAGCGCACGAGTAACCACAAGAATTTCCTGACATTAGCAAGTAATGTTTATTGTTTGTAGTCGTCGAATTAGACACTGCCTTCTGTGGCATTTGAAAGAAACTTCTAAGAGGACTTCAACAACATAACATGCATGGGACTTGGTCAAATAGTATCAAGGTAACGGCATCGGAAACCACTGTCCTGGAGTCAGGAGAAGATGTTCCATAATCGTCTGCCCTATTATACCAAATGTAAGCAAATACGTGACTCAGGAATTGACGTAAGTTCTACACATGTTATGTGGATGAAATCATTTTAGAAGCTTCCTTCAAATGCGGGAGAGAAAAAAATACACAGTTCCTTAGATAAAAAATCTTGGTGTTGCAATTCGGCGACTATGAACGTCAGAAAATACTTGCGAACGTCAGAAAATTCACAGCTATAACCTGGGGAAAGCCGCTCCTCGATATATTTATTCATTCTGAATATATTTGGGATGTTCTCACCCTGTATACTTAGCGCATCACATGCCAGCAATACCACTATGTTGTATTCAGTCTCGCGATGAGCAGTGATCTTGTGGTTCATAGGGGATATAATATGCGAGTGATAAATGCGATGTAACACCGTAACCTGCTCTTTTATTAGCATTCTTCACTATCAGCGACCATACCTCCCTTGATACTTGTTGTTCTATGATGTGAGCGGATTTTGCTGAGAGTGTACTCTCGGTGTGTGCAGGTACCGCCGCCGCCTCCGCTGCTTCAAGATGGTGCCGCCCTGCTCCCGGACAGCCCTGCACTTCTTCGCCCTGGCGGTCGCTCTCTGTCTGAGTGCGGTGTCAGCAGGCATGGACGGCGAGAGAGACGCCTGGGAGAAGCCCGGCTGCCACAGAGTTGGTACGTGTTTTCTGGCAGCACGGACTCCACTTCGTACCAAGAAGAAACACTCGAATAAAATTATTAAACGTGTGGATTTTGTTAAGTGTGAGTAGTTTTACAAGATGTGAGGTCATCACTGTTCAGTACACAACGATATGTTTAGTGATCTCTTGTCATAGGCCAAAACGCATCTTTTAATATTCTAACATAATCCTCTCCCTTGGTGGCAAATGAAATTTCGACTCGTTTTCATTATCGGACATCTGATACCAAATGATATATCACAGTTCCACAAAACATGGCAGGTGTAAACGTTACAAGTTTTAGCAAGAACCAACATATGACGAAGGCATGATCTGACATTGAGACTGATAATGAGGGGAAACCTCAAGAAAAATCGAGACTCTCTCGCAGGTTTTTTCGTCCAAGAAAGGGACTTCGATAACGTAAAATGTCGCTATATATTTGATATTCTCAGGAAAATAGGAGTAAGCAACTGGGAAAATCGGAAAATAACATGTATAAGAACCAAGAGGGAACAATACGAATGGCAGACTGAGAAGGAAGCTTCATGAATGGATTCATCTTTTAAAAATATCACTACAGCCTGTCAACTGCATTGCTTCATTGTTCCAAGTGAACATATGACATTACCGGCCAGTTCCGGCCTGAGGACTTTTTCAAATGTATTGCGTCAGTTTTCCCTGTATTGTAAGTGTATTTAAATCTTCTTTCGTGCAACGTGCGAAGACTCTTGTTCCAACACACATACGTCAGAACTCTACATGACGTATATGGAGGTCACGAACTGCTTCCAAGCACACAATTTGCAATACGTCACGTATGCAAAATTTTCTCAACGACTGGCTTTCTGGTACTTGTCAAATACAGCCGAAAATCTATATGGACTGTACAGAATTCGTAAATCGATTCCAACCACTGGTTCAGGTTTCTTGGCATCTACTTAGGTGCCTGTGAACGAGATGAAAACTTACCTAGCATCTAAATTTCATATGCATTGTAAAGACGACATCTTAACCCTCGACCAAATTCCCTTTTTTCCTGCACCCAACCTCTCTCCGCCCCCACCCCATCCTCTTCTATAAACTAGAGAACAGATTATGTGAATTTAATATTTTGTTTTGTAACAACTTCCACTACAGTATATGTTCGGTATGAGGCTACCTAGTGACTAAAGCAGCAATAGGAATGAAAGGCGTGTTCATTGATCCAGCAGCTTTCCAAGTCATATAATAATCATAAATATCTCTCAAACCATGTAGACAAGGGATCCCGTCGAAAAAGGTGGGAAGTCTTCAACAACTTGCACGATTTATCAATGAAAAGTTTAAAATAACGTAGAAAAATGCTTCCTTTAAAACTGTACACGTGGCAGAATGGACAGATGTCAATGAACGCAATTTTAAAGAGCAAATGGTGGTCTATGAGGAGTCGTGTAGGCCCAAAAAAGATAAAAATTTTAGAAAAGGGTAGCTCATTCGTTAGAGAACCTGCCAGCGACAGGTAAAGGTTCGAAATTCCTGGTCCGCCACTAAATTTTAATCTGTCAGGGAGTTTCAGATCAGCGTTCTCACCACTGCAGAATGAAAGTACATTCTGGAATTTTTGTATGATAAAGTATACTGTGTTCCATTTTTAGTCCCATTTTATCCATGCTATGTATAGTTTCTTTTTCTTTTGCTGCTAGAGGTATATGTGAAGGGAAAAACATGTCCTTATTCTCGGAAAGTGTTGGTAATGGGCGGTCTTAGTCAGATTTGATATAATGCCAAAAGCGTCTCACTGTACAATAGTTTTTATCCAAATCTGCTTTTTCTTCTTTTTTTGAATCATCAATCTTCTGACGGGTTAGATATGGCCCGCCCCGAATTCCCCTCCTGTGCCATCATCTTCATCTCAGACTAGCACTTTCAACCTACGTCCTCAATTATTTGCTCAATTATTTGTTGGATGCATTGCAGTCTTTGCCTTACCTTAATATTTTTACCCTTGCAGCTCCCTCTAGTACCATCGACGTGATTGCATCATCTCTTAACAGATGTCCTACCAACGTGTCCCTTCTTTTCAATAGCGTTTTCCATATATTTCTTTCCTCTCCGGCTCTGCGCACAACCTCATCACTCCTTACCTTATCAGTCCACTTAATCTTCTACATCCGTCTGTAAAATCACAACTCAAATGTTTCTATTCTCTTCTGTTCCTGGTTTACCCACAGTCCATGTCTCACTACCGTACAATGCTGTGCTCCAGATGTACATATTCAGAAATTTCTTCCTCAAATTAAATTCTACGTTTCATACTAATAAAATCTCATGGAAGGGAATACCTTTTTTAACACTGCTAATCCATGTTCTTTGTCCTCATTGGTTCGGGCGTCATTGGTTATTTTGCTTCCTAGGTAGCAGAATTCTTTAACTTCGTCTACTTCCTTACCCACAGTTCTGATGTTAAGTTTCTCGCTGGTCTCATTTCTTCACGTTCTTTTTTCCATATAGTCTAAATCCATATTCTGCACTCATTATACTGTTCATTTCATTCAACAGGTCTTGTAATTGTTCTTCATTTTCACTGAGGATTGCAAAGTCACCAGCAAACTCTATCACTGATACACTTTCACCTTGAATTTTAATTCTTCTCTTGAACCTTTCTCTTATTTTCGTCATTGCTCCTTCGATGTATAGCTTGAACAGCACAGGCGAAAGACTATTCCCTGTCTTAAGCCCTTTTTAATCCCTGGCTTAAACCCTTTTCATCGTTCTTGCTTTTCCACTCTTATTATTCCCTCTTGGCTCTAGTACATTTTGTGTATTACCCGTCTCTCCCTAGAGCGTACTCCTATTTTCCTCAGAATTCCGAATATCTTGTACCATTTTACATTGTCGAACCATTTTTCTAGGTCGACAGATCCAAAGAATTGTATTGATTTTTCTTTAGTCTTGCTTCCGTTATCAACCGTAACGTCAGAAATGCCTCTCTGGGAGTCTTTACTTTTCCTAAATCCAAACTTATCGTCACCTAAGATACCCTCAGTTTTCTTTTCCACTCTTCTGTATGTTATTCTCGTCTGTAACTTGGACGAATGAGCCGTTAAATCGATTGTGCGACAATTCTAGCACTTGTCGGCTCTTGCTATCTTCAGAATTGTGACGATGAAGTTTTTCCGAAAGTCCGATGGTACATCTCCAGTCTCATGCATTCTACACACCAATGTGAATAGTCGTTTGGTTGCCACTTCCATCAATGATTTTATAAAATGCGATGGAATGTTATCCATTATTTCTGACTTATTTGGTTTTAAAGCTTCCAACATTCTTTTAAGTTCTGGTTCTAAAATGCATCCCCTCTCTCTTCCCTACCGACTCCTATTCTATCATATTATCAGACTATTCCTCCCACTTCTAGAGACCTTCAACACACTCTTTCTGTCTGTGCACTCTTCTCTCTGCATTTAACAGTGGAATTCCTGTTGCTCTCTTAAAGTTACCACCTTTGCTTTTAGTAAAAATAAAAATATGGCATTTCAGACAATCATGTCTAGTTTTGATTTGCTTTTAGTTTCACTGAAGGTGTTTTACTCTCCTATGTCCCGTGTCGGTCTTTCCGACAATCATTTCTCTTTCGATTTCTTCACATTTTTCAATGAGCCATTTGCTCTTAGCTTCCCTGCCCTTTATATACAATGAATAGCCAAAGAAGCTAGTACATTTGTCTAATATCGAGTAGGTCCCTCGTGAGCAAGCAGAAGTGCCGCATCCCTGGCGGAAACTGACACCATGAATCCTGCAGGGCTGTCCATAAATCGGTAAGAATACGAGGGGGTCGAGATCTCTTTTCAATAGCATGTTGCAAGGCATCACAGATATGCTTAGTAACGTTCATATCTGGGGAGTTTGGTGGCCAGCGGAAGTGTTTAAACTCAGAGGAGTGTTCCTGGGGCCACTCTGTAGCAATTGGACGTATGGGCTGTCGCATTGTCCTGCTGGAATTGCCCAGGTCCTTCGGAATGCACAATACACATTAATGGAAGCAGGTGATCAGACAGGATGCTTACGTACGTGTCACCTGCCACAGCTGTGTCCAGATATATCAGGGATCCCTTATCACACCAACCGCACACGCCCCACATCATTGCTCTACCAGCTTGAACAGTCTCCTGCTGACAGGTAGGGTCCATGGATTCGTAAGGTTGTCTCCATACCCGTAAACGTCCATCCGCTCGGTACAATTTGAAACGAGACTCGTCCAACCAGGCAACATGTTTCCAGTGATGAACAGTCTAATGTCGGTGTTGACAGGCCCAGGCGAGGCATAAAGCTTTGTGTCGTGCAGTCATCAAGGGTACACCTGTGGGCCTCGACTCCGAAAGCCCATATCGATGATGTTTCGTTGAATGGTTGACACTTGTTGATGGCCCAGCACTGAAATGTGGAGCAATTTGCGGAAGGGTTCCACTTCTGTCACGTTGAACGATTCTCTTCCGTCATTGAAGATCCCGTTCTTGCAGTATCTTATCCCGGCAGCAGCGATGTCAGAGATTTGATATTTTACCGGACTCCTGATATTCACTGTACACTCGTGAAATGGTTGTACAGGAAAATCCCCACTTCATCGCTACCTCGGAGATACTGTGTCCCGTCGCTCGTGCCCCGACTATAAAACCACGTTCAAACTCAATTAAATCTTGATAACCTATCATTTTAGCAGCAGTAACTTATCTAACAACAGCGCCAGACACTTGTTGTCTTATATAGGCTTTGCCAACCGCAGCGCCGTATTCTGCCTGTTAACAAATGTATGTGATTCAATAAGCGTGCCTAAACCAGTTTCTTTGGCGCTTCAGTGTATGAATCACATAGGAATGAAATAAATAGGAAGTGCTTGGCAGCCGAGACGAAATGGCTGCGGGAAAAATACGACGAAATCTAGAAAGAAATGATCGAAATAAGATCTAACTGAGGTTGTAGAAAGGTCAATACAGTCTTCAGCGAAATTAAAAAAAAAAAAAATGGTTCAAATGGCTCTGAGCACTATGGGACTTAACTTCTAAGGTCATCAGTCCCCTAGAACTTAGAATTACTTAAACCTAACTAACCTAAGGACATCACACACATCCATGCCCCAGGCAGGATTCGAACCTGCGACCGTAGCGGTCGCGCGGTTCCAGACTGTAGCGCCTAGAACCGGCCGGCCGAAATTTAAAGCAAGGGCTGTAACATCAAGAGTGTAGTAGTAAGTCTACGCAGAGGAAAAAGGGGATAGGTGGAAGAGTACATCGAGGGTCTCTCTGAGGTGGGGAACTGGTCTTATGACTTCATTGAAGGAACAACTGCAATCGACAAGGGACTAGAGTCAGAACTTAAAAGAGCTCTGAATAACTTGAGATAGGTAACATTGCACTGGAATTTCTATAATCATTGGTGTAAGTGGCAACAAAGCGACTAGTCACGTTGCTGTTTACAAACTATGAGTGTGATAGAACACGTGCTACGAGTGGTAAGGCGCTGATAACAATACTGTATATAGTTTAACAGTAGTTTATTACCAAAAAAAGGTCAGACGTTTTACAATTAGTAAGAAAAGACATTTTAAAAGTGGTAGCACATGTGATTAGTAAATAAGACAGTTAAACCCAAGGCTCACCATATCAGTAAATTCACTCCTGGAAATGGAAAAAAGAACACATTGACACCGGTGTGTCAGACACACCATACTTGCTCCGGACACTGCGAGAGGGCTGTACAAGCAATGATCACACGCACGGCACAGCGGACACACCAGGAACCGCGGTGTTGGCCGTCGAATGGCGCTAGATGCGCAGCATTTGTGCACCGCCGCCGTCAGTGTCAGTCAGTTTGCCGTGGCATACGCAGCTCCATCGCAGTCTTTAACACTGGTAGCATGCCGCGACAGCGTGGACGTGAACCGTATGTGCAGTTGACGGACTTTGAGCGAGGGCGTATAGTGGGCATGCGGCAGGCCGGGTGGACGTACCGCCGAATTGCTCAACACGTGGGGCGTGAGGTCTCCACAGTACATCGATGTTGTCGCCAGTGGTCGGCGGAAGGTGCACGTGCCCGTCGACCTGGGACCGGACCGCAGCGACGCACGGATGCACGCCAAGACCGTAGGATCCTACGCAGTGCCGTAGGGGACCGCACCGCCACTTCCCAGAAAATTAGGGACACTGTTGCTCCTGGGGTATCGGCGAGGACCATTCGCAACCGTCTCCATGAAGCTGGGCTACGGTCCCGCACACCGTTAGGCCGTCTTCCGCTCACGCCCCAACATCGTGCAGCCCGCCTCCAGTGGTGTCGCGACAGGCGTGAATGGAGGGACGAATGGAGACGTGTCGTCTTCAGCGATGAGAGTCGCTTCTGCCTTGGTGCCAATGATGGTCGTATGCGTGTTTGGCGCCGTGCAGGTGAGCGCCACAATCAGGACTGCGTACGACCGAGGCACACAGGGCCAACACCCGGCATCATGGTGTGGGGAGCGATCTCCTACACTGGCCGTACACCACTGGTGATCGTCGAGGGGACACTGAATAGTGCACGGTACATCCAAACCGTCATCGAACCCATCGTTCTACCATTCCTAGACCGGCAAGGGAACTTGCTGTTCCAACAGGACAATGCACGTCCGCATGTATCCCGTGCCACCCAACGTGCTCTAGAAGGTGTAAGTCAACTACCCTGGCCAGCAAGATCTCCGGATCTGTCCCCCATTGAGCATGTTTGGGACTGGATGAAGCGTCGTCTCACGCGGTCTGCACGTCCAGCACGAACGCTGGTCCAACTGAGGCGCCAGGTGGAAATGGCATGGCAAGCCGTTCCACAGGACTACATCCAGCATCTCTACGATCGTCTCCATGGGAGAATAGCAGCCTGCATTGCTGCGAAAGGTGGATATACACTGTACTAGTGCCGACATTGTGCATGCTCTGTTGCCTGTGTCTACGTGCCTGTGGTTCTGTCAGTGTGATCATGTGATGTATCTGACCCCAGGAATGTGTCAATAAAGTTTCCCCTTCCTGGGACAATGAATTCACGGTGTTCTTATTTCAATTTCCAGGAGTGTACATTCCTTAAGCTGCAAGGACGTACGGTGATAATTTAAAAATACTAAAAGTCTAAAGAAAAAAATGAAACAGAGGTCGCTGCACTTTGGCAGACCCAAAATAAAATTAACTTCTCTTTATCTGAAAATAATTTAAAGTGCTAAGCAGTTGTGGCAAGAATACTATCAACTGCCATACGGCGTTGCTCGTTAACAGATAGTTACAAGCCAGTAACCTACATCATACTTCTGGTGCCGCAGAGTGTTAAAACCGAAGTTAGACAGCGATTGGAATACAGTCGACAAACAATGTAGGACGTACGCTGCAAATGCTGCTCTGAGATCAAAACGTTTGCGCAGGCATTCGTGATGGGCCACATCAAACCAATCAGAAAACTGATGGAAAAAATTACCCCTCAGCAATTTGAAAGCTGCATATAAAGCGATAATTTGAACTCACACTTTTTCGGGTATGGATCGATAGAGTGCGGTATCAGAATGTGGCTCATTGCTACAGCAACAAGAACTTTCCAAAGACCGAAAAGCTGATCGTGCGATATTGTAGACCAAGATAAAGAACATGTCTGACGGTAGCCCTCTACACTACTCGGTGACTTTTGCGTGTGTAATCTTTTTCAGTCACTGGCTCGGCAGAGGCGGATAAGGAGTGGAACAGAAGGAGAAAGGCAGTTAAGCGGAATGAAGGGAGTGACGGCCGGCAGTGGGCGCCTTGTCAGGCGGCGCGATCAAAGCGAGAAGCCGCGCCGCGGCGGGCAGCCGGGTCAGAATAAATGAGTCGCTAACTAAGTATGAAAAAGCCGCGGTCGACACCGCCACCGCGGCCTCGGAGCCTGGTTAATTACGCTTTTAAGCTGCGCCGCTGACGGCAGGGCTAGGGGGAGGCCCGGGCGACGAAGGTGGGGTGTGGCGGTACTGTAAATGGCGTGGGCGTATTGTCGGCACCTGTCCGCAGCTCTCAACCATTGTGCTGTGACGCTGACCGACCGTCCGGCGTGAGAGGGGTGCGTGCGCGCCCATACGGAAAGTGTGTAACTTAGAAGCCGCGTATTACCTACAGCGAAGTATTGCACCCTTTTTCACAAATACACTACAGGTCATTCAAATTGCTACACCGCGAAGATGACGAGCTACAGACGCGAAATTTAACCGACAGGAAAAAGATGCTGTGATATGCAAATGATTAGCTTTTCAGAGCATTCACACAAGATTGGTGCCGGTGGCGACACCTACAACGTGCTGACACGAGGAAAGTTTCCAACCGATTTCTCATACACAAACAGCATTTGACCGGCGTTGCCTGGTGAAACGTTGTAGTAATGCCTCGTGTAAGGAGGAGAAATGCGTACCATCACGTTCGCGACTTGGATAATGGTCAGATTGTAGCCTATCGCGATTGCGGTTTATCGTATCGCGACATTGCTGCTCGAGTTGGTCGAGATCCAATGACTTTTAGCAGAATATGGAATAGGCGGCTTCACGAGAGTAATACGGAACGCCGTGCTGGATCCCAACGGCCTCGTACCACTAGCAGTCGAGATGACAGGCATCTTATCCGCATGGCTGTAACGGATCGTGCAGCCACGTCTCGATCCCTGAGTCAACAGATGGGGACGTTTGCAAGACAACAACCATCTGCACGAATAGTTCGACGACGTTTGCAGCAGCATGGACTATCAGCTCGGAGACTATGGCTGCGGTTACCCTTGACGCTGCATCACAGACAGGAGCGCCTACGATGGTGTACTCAACGACGAACCTGGGTGCACGAATGGCAAT
The DNA here is from genome assembly GCF_023898315.1 of Schistocerca nitens. Classification (NCBI taxonomy): domain Eukaryota; kingdom Metazoa; phylum Arthropoda; class Insecta; order Orthoptera; family Acrididae; genus Schistocerca; species Schistocerca nitens. The sequence continues at coordinate 191,335,945 of NC_064620.1, read as the reverse complement.
ACGTCATTTTTTCGGATGAATCCAGGTTTTGTTGACAGCATCATGATGGTCGCATTTGTGTTTGGCGACATAGTGGTGAACACACATTGGAAGCGTGTATTCGTCATCGCCATACTGGCGTATCACCCGGCGTGATGGTATGGGGTGCCATTGGTTACACGTCTCGGTCACCTCTTGTTCGCATTGACGGCACTTTGAACAGTGGAAGTTACATTTCAGATGTGTTACGACCCGTGGCCCCAGCCTTCATTCGATCCCTGCGAAACCCTACATTTCAGCAGGATAATGCACGACCGCATGTTGCAGGTGTTGTACGTGCCTTTCTGGGTACAGGAAATGTTCGACTGCTGCCCTGTCCAGCACAATGTCCAGATCTCTCAGCAATTGAAAACGTCTGGTCAATGGTGGCCGAGCAACTCTTGATGAACCATGGTATCGTGTTGAAGTTGCCTGGGCAGCTGTACCTGTACACGCCATCCAAGCTCTGTTTGACTCAATCCCCATTCGTATCGAGGTCATTATTACGGCCAGAGGTGGTTGTTCTGGGTACTGGTTTCTCAGGATCTATGCACCCAAATTGCGTGAAAATGTAATCACATGTCAGTTCTAGTATAATATACACTCCTGGAAATTGAAATAAGAACACCGTGAATTCATTGTCCCAGGAAGGGGAAACTTTATTGACACATTCCTGGGGTCAGATACATCACATGATCACACCGACAGAACCACAGGCACATAGACACAGGCAACAGAGCATGCACAATGTCGGCACTAGTACAGTGTATATCCACCTTTCGCAGCAATGCAGGCTGCTATTCTCCCATGGAGACGATCGTAGAGATGCTGGATGTAGTCCTGTGGAACGGCTTGCCATGCCATTTCCACCTGGCGCCTCAGTTGGACCAGCGTTCGTGCTGGACGTGCAGACCGCGTGAGACGACGCTTCATCCAGTCCCAAACATGCTCAATCGGGGACAGATCCGGAGATCTTGCTGGCCAGGGTAGTTGACTTACACCTTCTAGAGCACGTTGGGTGGCACGGGATACATGCGGACGTGCATTGTCCTGTTGGAACAGCAAGTTCCCTTGCCGGTCTAGGAATGGTAGAACGATGGGTTCGATGACGGTTTGGATGTACCGTGCACTATTCAGTGTCCCCTCGACGATCACCAGTGGTGTACGGCCAGTGTAGGAGATCGCTCCCCACACCATGATGCCGGGTGTTGGCCCTGTGTGCCTCGGTCGTATGCAGTCCTGATTGTGGCGCTCACCTGCACGGCGCCAAACACTCATACGACCATCATTGGCACCAAGGCAGAAGCGACTCTCATCGCTGAAGACGACACGTCTCCATTCGTCCCTCCATTCACGCCTGTCGCGACACCACTGGAGGCGGGCTGCACGATGTTGGGGCGTGAGCGGAAGACGGCCTAACGGTGTGCGGGACCGTAGCCCAGCTTCATGGAGACGGTTGCGAATGGTCCTCGCCGATACCCCAGGAGCAACAGTGTCCCTAATTTGCTGGGAAGTGGCGGTGCGGTCCCCTACGGCACTGCGTAGGATCCTACGGTCTTGGCGTGCATCCGTGCGTCGCTGCGGTCCAGTCCCAGGTCGACGGGCACGTGCATCTTCCGCCGACCACTGGCGACAACATCGATGTACTGTGGAGACCTCACGCCCCACGTGTTGAGCAATTCGGCGGTACGTCCATCCGGCCTCCCGCATGCCCACTATACGCCCTCGCTCAAAGTCCGTCAACTGCACATACGGTTCACGTCCACGCTGTCGCGGCATGCTACCAGTGTTAAAGACTGCGATGGAGCTCCGTATGCCACGGCAAACTGGCTGACACTGACGGCGGCGGTGCACAAATGCTGCGCAGCTAGCGCCATTCGACGGCCAACACCGCGGTTCCTGGTGTGTCCGCTGTGCCGTGCGCGTGATCATTGCTTGTACAGCCCTCTCGCAGTGTCTGGAGCAAGTATGGTGGGTCTGACACACCGGTGTCAATGTGTTCTTTTTTCCATTTCCAGGAGTGTATTTGTCCAATGAATACCCGTTTATCTGCATTTCATCTTGGTTTAGCAATTTTAATGGCCAGTAGTGTATCATGACGTATTTGACATGTGCACTGGAGGAGTTCTTTTTTTGTGATAGGTTTGACGCAGTTTGCCGCGAATTCCTCTCCCATGCCAATGTTTTCATCTCAAGGTATCAGTTGCAGCCTACGTCCTCACTTATTTGTTGAAAGGATTCCAATCTTTGTCTTCCTCTACAGTTTTTACCCTCTGCAGTTTCCTTTAGTACCATGGAAATTATGCCCTGACGTCGTAACACGTACCCTACTATCCTGTCTGTTCTTCTTGTCAGTGTTGTTCACATATTCCTTTCCTCTCCGATTCTACGCAGAACCTCCTCATTTCCCACCTCATCAGTCCACCTAATTTTCAACATTCGTCTGTAGCACCACTACTCAAATGCTTCGATTCTCTACTCTTACGGTTTTCACATTGTACATGGTTCCCTACCATACAATGCTGTGCTCCGAACGTACATCCTCAGAAATAATGCCTGTATTTGATGTTAGTAGATTCCTCTTGGGCAGGAGCGCCCTTTTTGCCAGTGCTAGTCTGCTTTCTGTTTCCTCATTGCTTAGTGGGTCATGGGTTATTTTGCTTCCTAGATAGCAGAATTCCTTAACCTGGTCTACTTCCTTATCCCTAGAGCTGATGTTAGATTTTGCTGTTCTCATTTCTGATAGTTCTTATTTCTTCCGTCTTTCCTCAATTTATTCTCAATCCATATTCTGTACTCATTACACTGCTAATTCCATTCAACAGATCCTGTAATTTTTCTTCATTCTCACTGAGGATAGCAATGTCATCAGTGTATCTTATCACTGATATACTTCGATCTTTAATTTTAATTTTACTCTTGAACCCTTCGTTATCCCTGTCATTAGTTCTTCGAATTTTGTATTGAACAGTAGGACTGGAAGACTACACCCCGGTCTTTAACACTTTTTAATCTGAGCCCATTTCGTTCTTGGTCTTCTAGTCTTATTGTTCTACTTAACATCTGTGTGTATTTTAAATGTTAAGTAGTGTCATCTAGTAGCCGCAAATATAAGTAGGCTACTTAACATCTGTCTGTATTTTAAATGTTAAGTAGCCTACTTATATTTGCTGCTACTAGATGGCATTCTTGTTGTAATGTTCAGCTGCTCGCAGTTGCTAACGCAAGCGCCTCAATCAGTTGCTACCTGTGGCTTGACATGTGTGAGCAGCCCATAGTGGCTTGCCTTCCATGTATTCTTTTTTAAAAAATTTTGTGACTAATTCCTTATCGCTTGATATTTACTTTATACATGACGTGTAAGTATAGTTTATTTCTCATGCTGTTAGTCAGTACTTGCACTTTTACAGAAAAAATTCCCATAATTTTTGTACTTATGCTATTGGCCAATTTGAATGTTTAATTTCTGATGAAGGCACTCATAGAAGTGCCGAAACCAGGTCAAAAAACTTAATTTTAGCTGTAATTTGGCTGTAATTGCTTTAACTTTAATTTGTAAACGGTCGCTGACCACGCAGCCATGTTGACTTTAACTCTCAAGAGCTAAGGAAGATCTGAAACTGTAAATATTGAATACAACCTTTATTCGGGAACGTGAGATCTATTACTGAGACTCAAATGTTTGGGTTATGTTTCGAATCTGAAAGAAATGTAAAGAAACTGATCAGATTACAATGCTTTCAAAGGTGGGGATAAAGTACCATGATCCCGTGATCCCAACCCCCCCCCCCCTCCTTGGTACTTGGGTACTGCGAGGACCTGAAGATGGCAGAGTGTACGTCTGCCGAAATATTGTGGAGAAATTACGACGCTACCCGGTCGGATACCCGAGAACTGTTCAAATTGGAAATAAGCCGGGAAAAACTAAGATCGCAGGAATAGTGCTGGTGGCTGCGCCGTATCTTCAAGGTCACAATGACGTTATCTTTCATCTAGGTAACTCAAGATAACATTTTGTCCCTATTGTGAGGTGCTTCGATGCAGAAGATGTCCAGCTATTCCCCTGGTCCTCATGTTTTCTTGATCTTTCAGCCATTGAAAAGATCTGACCATAGGTTACCGTAAGACATGTTCGTAACTGCTCGCCAGGCACTAGCATTGATGAACTGTGGCAGTTAAAGCGGCAAAGAAAGGCGTACCCGTTCGCGTCAGCCAAGCTGGGTTAGCGCCATTGTTACTGACAAACGGCAGTGCTTTGTACTAAATTTCACATCCTTTATGTCCGCAAATCACATACAAATGTTAATCATGAATTTTCCTACTACACATATAGTATGCGTACAGTGTGGAATAGTTAGTTATTTGCAATCCTTTACTTGTGTTGTAACTTTAATTGCTAACTATTTATATAGGTCATGTGAAGTGGTGTGGACGCGGTGTTACAAAACTGTAAAGACAAACTTCGAGCGTTTGCAGAGGGTGTCCTGAGGTACAGATTAAGGACGGTACCCATAATCTCGGCATATAAGCCAATGACGCCACTGAGCGGTGAAGATAGCCAACGCCTATCGTTAGGTTACCGATCGGTCAGCAAAAGTGAATTCGGACGCCGACGCGCCTGCTATCGCTGCGCTGAGCAACATCTGCTCTTTTGTTGTGAGATTCGTGTTTTCGTTTGACGACGTCTAACGTCCAAAACGCTCTCGGACCATGTGGGAGAAGTCCACTTAGCTGTCCGTCACCGTACAAATTTGGGATTTTTATCTAAGAGATGTCCTGGTGGTAAGAATTCGTCGATCTAACTTCGACGTTTTTTAACATATCTGAGAGACGTTTCCGGACTTGTTGTCCTCTCCTGAATTAATCTGTCAAGAGTCTTTCTACAGCTCCTCTAAATTTGTCGGTATCATCCTACCCTGCATCAGGGACTGCCACTTAATGAGTACAGTCAGGGTTTCCGAAATCTTTGCCGGCCGCGGTGGTCTCGCGGTTCTACGCGCGCAGTCCGGAACCGTGCGACTGCTACGGTCGCAGGTTCGAATCCTGCCTCGGGCATGGATGTGTGTGATGTCCTTAGGTTAGTTAGGTTTAAGTAGTTCTAAGTTCTAGGGGACTAATGACCACAGCAGTTGAGTCCCATAGTGCTCAGAGCCATTTGAACCATTTGTTTCCGAAATCTTTACCGTCAAACGTATACAGGCGGAAGAGATCCGAAACGAAGAGTTTGAAATCAGCGACCATGGTCGTAAAAGACCACTTCAATTTCTCTTGATGAACAAAAAAGTGAAACATTCAAAAGACACACACTGGCATGTCAATCTAACTTGCTAAACGTACGCACCACCACTGAAGATGCAAATTCTCTGCGACAGGAAGAACAGCCACCAAAGTGCATTAGTGTTGTTCGTGTTTAATTTGTTGCCAGGCCTGTTAGTGTATATGACAGGCGTGACCATCGTCAGCTGCTGAGTGACAGTGTGAAGGATACGGAGACGCCGTATACTCGTGTGAACAGCGTTATCAGCACCTGGCAGTTTAAAAGGGTCATCACTGTGGTTCTCCATTTGGCCAGTTGATCGAATATATAGATTTGTAGGGGATCATTGTGTGAAGTGGTCCGATGTTGGACTTCATAGGAACGTGAAGGGCAGGCGCTCTTGGCGTCAACCACCTCAAGGGAGGATCGGTCTACAATGCACCAACCACATCGTAACGTCTACATGCAAGCGTGAAAAGTCAGAGAACAGGCACCGGATTCCCTGAAACACTCTGTGTCATCACGCACCGTCGGCCAGAGGTCAGCAGCAGCAGCCAGACTAGGGGATTACCGTACCGCACGTAGAGTGCCGTTAACACCATCACATTACCGCCAGTGTTTGGAATCGTCACGTGGCCGAGAAGCATGGAGTGCCGATGAATGCCATCACATCACTGTGTCCGGCAATATACCGCTGTTCTGCATTAGCGCAGTTGAGCATCGTCTGAGAGCACTGCAGTGACTTCGGAAGAGATCCCATTCTTCCAATGTTTTGACGAGGCGCACCGCTGTTACTTCTGGCGCCATGCTGTGACTCCTAGTCACGGCTGGTAGCTGTTGAGCGAATTCCAACGACACAGTGGTACATCGTGGACATCCTGCGTCTTCTTGTATTACTGCTCTTTGACTGTACTGTGGTGCCATTTTTCAACACGAAAATTCTCATGCACGATGACACTTGTTTCTGTGACCTGTCTGCGAGGTGAAGAGGTACTCCCTCGGTAAGTTAGATCGCCAGAACTGTCTCTGAGAGAACATGTGTGAGACCAGTTCGGACGTTAACTCCATATACGTATCCGTATCCAGTATGTCAAGGACCAGTTACAACAGATGTGTGCCGGCTTACATCAGGCGAGGAAAAAACTAGGTTATGACACCCTTTACAACGTAACCAATACACGCATTCAGGTCATAAGGGAGTGCCATATCATACTTCGTAAACGTGACTCTAAATCACCAAGTCTCTGTAAACAACGGACGGAACGTTGTACCAACTGTTTAATTTCATGACGATAGAAAACCGCTCCTTCGTCTCGGACCCATTCGAGGTCCGTTGTGTGAATCGTTGAAAAATCTCTTTCCCCGTTGATGTTCTTTCAGTTCGCGGAAAAGATGGAGATCGCATTTTAAAAGAGCGAGTCATCGCGATATCAGCCACGTTTGTGTGGCCTTGGTAAAATTGTTGGCAAAGTCAGTCATCCGAAAAGGTTGAAACTGAAAGAATCAGAGAGTTCCAAAGGTTTGAATTTCTAAAGAAACACTCCGACAGACGTAACAATTCTGTATAATTATCATGACTGAAGTACATTATTGGACAGATGTATTAGTAAAGTTGCATTGTTCACTAAAATACAGTGTGTTCCGTAGATCTGTCTATGATGTACTCTCTATGAAGGAGAACCTTCATGTATATGGAATGAATCAAGGCATACATTAACAATGAAAAGCAATTACTTGCAGTCGCACCATCTGTTTCGCAGTGAAAAGGGGTAAGCCGTACTTCTAAAAGTCTTTCTCAAGTTAGAGACAAACATTATTCAGGTTTTTATTGTTGAAAATAACTCTATCAATTTAAGGGGGTAGGTGGGATGCAGATACGACAAATCTGGTTAGTAGAACATGTTACTTCGGTGAAATATTGTAGTCCCAGTGCCGATGAGTTCAGTAAAAAGACACCTAGCGTCACTGGAAAACGTCACAGAACATTTTGTCCCTAACAAAAACTGTTCCACATGACGTGGCCTATCACCCCTACACGTTTGATAAGGACTTCGAAACATCCTGCAGAGTGTCTAGCAGAACCACACCGACAAACTTAGAGGTACTGTAGACACTGCCGTGAAAGGCACATTGCGGGTGTGGAATCGTTATCCAACAACGTAAAAGAATGTGAAAGTGTGGTGTCACCGCCAGACACCACACTTGCTAGGTGTTAGCCTTTAAATCGGCCGCGGTCCTTAGTATACGTCGGACCCGCGTGTCGCCACTATCAGTGATTGCAGGCCGAGCGCCGCCACACGGCAGGTCTATAAAAAAAAAAAAAATGACTCCCTAGCACTCGCCCCAGTTGTGCAGCCGACTTTGCTAGCGATGGTTCACTGCCCACATACGCTCTCATTTGCAGAGACGACAGTATAGCATAGCCTTCAGCTACGTCATTTGCTACGACCTAGCAAGGCGCCATATTCAGTTACGTACTATATGTACAGATAATATTGTGAATCATGTACCGTCAAGAGCGACGTTCATCATTAATGGATTAAGTTAAGTATCAAACTAATTACGTCCGCTTTCTGAGTTCTAATTCCTTGTCATGTTCCAGACCTCATGTCAGTATAGTCCTTCCCTCCTCACGCCAGCCTGCGTGAGCTAAAACGCGTGCATTTCGGCTTCCATTCGTAACACGGTTTTGGCTCTTCTGCCAACACAACAGAAAGTTATATGGTCTAGACCACCCCTTCAACAATCCCCTTAAGGGGAAATTTTCGCAGTGCTACTGACAGCCTTATGAACGTCGGACTGCATGAAAGGCGTCCATGTCTCTCGTGACAACACTGAAACACGGCCGTTTTGGTAAGGGTGCCTTTCATGCATTTCAGAACTGCTCGATGCTGGGCGTAAGTTATTGTTTTGGTCAAAGACGTTAAGTCACGTGTCGCCTTTTTCTGCTAGTGTTACTGAACTGGCATACACTGCTCACATTTAAACAGCTGTCCACAGAATATCATAACCCTTGTATTCTCATGACAAAACTACTTTCAAGCCTGATACGCTTAATGCTAAACCTCTTAAATTCAGTGGACTTTAAAGTAACGTGATTAATCGCAATCGGAACTGAAGGGCCGTGCTGTGCATTGGTTAATCGGTCCATACTAGCCGATATGATCTGCAGGTTTTCGCTGCCCTGGATATTTTCTTTCGCGAGCGTCTGTTTCTTTTCCATTCCCCCTTCCTTCGGTGAGGGGATGGCGTCACAACTACCTTGTTATCGATCACAGTACTCGAGACGTATGTCTGTCAGCTACAGCAGTTGGCGTCTTTGGCAGATTAGAGGCTCTTGTTTTGAACAAATTTTCCGTCTTGCCCAGGTGGATCACTCTTGACGAATTTAATTTTTATGCTATCTTTTTATTTCTGCACAATTTCGTTCTGCTTTAAAACTTGGAGATTCCTTGCTCAGAACGTTCCCAGACTCCTCGCCTTGTAAATCGGGAATCTCAAGCTTCGACTATTATCTATAGCCAGTAGCTCCTGAAGAGGAGAACTGACGGAAAAGCCGACAATTCGAATTATTAAGCTGCCGATTGTTGGTTAAAGCAAGCCATAACAACAGGTTATGACAGTCACATTCTCTTGATGAGAACGGTAAAGGCAACCGTCGACCGCTCAATTTGTTCAATCTGACGAGGCAAAGAGACTGAGAATACAGAAAGATCTCGTGATATTTCCTTCAAAATTTCTTGTTAATTGCGTTTTACACGGTATATATGTTATTGTGCATGAAGGTCGTGCATAGGACAAAAATCATACAGTATATAAAATCATGTCGATAGGAATTCTTCGTAGAATCATCTGACTAAGGATTTGATGCCATATATCGTTGTCCAAACAGAAAACAAATTATTCATCGAGTAATATACAAGTTACTGAAGTGAACTTTATACCCAACATTTCCTTAATATGTGAACTGTTTCTAGTAATCTACATCTTAGGCATCCAAGCAAGCATTGGATTAAATACATACTTATGTTGATTTACTTTGGCTGACACCATGTGGGTTCGATGTTCGGGAAATAGTATCAAAAATACGACCGTCATTGACAATAGTACTAAGTCAATGTATATTTCTTATTTTTTCCTTTTATTAAAACTTTTTTGGCTTTCGGTGTGCGCCTATACGGCCACTTCAATAGTGAAATGAATGATGCCGATACGGACGTGGGGACGACGCAACACCCTATCGCCCAGGGCTGGAAATCTTCGACCCGGCCGGGAAACGAGCCCGAGCCCCTTCTGTTAGCAATCAGCCACGACGACCGCAGAGCTCCCGAGGCGGATGTTAAGGTCTTCTTGCTTTCACAGAAGCTCCCCTTTAATCTTGCAGCCTCAGGTGGTTATATCTCAGAGTTCAACAAACCACTTTTTAAAGCTGTGATTGAATTCTGAGGGTGGAAACAAGAAACTCGTAATTTGAAGGCCTCAGAACTAAGTGAACTTGAAATTTAAACATAAAAAAATTCAAATGGCTCTGAGCACTATGGGACTTAACTTCTAAGGTCATCAGTCCCCTAGAACTTAGAACTAATTAAACCTAACTAACCTAAGGACATCACACACATCCATGCCCGAGGCAGGATTCGAACCTGCTACCGTAGCGGTCGCGCGGTTCCAGACTGTAGCGCCTAGAACCGCTCGGCCACCCGGCTGGCTTAAACATAAAAGTTAGTTTTCATGTTCTACAATGCACTTTCAAACCTAGTATTTGTATTTAAATTTTTTTTTTGTATATGTTGTCCTCCAAGAGCCAGTAAATGATTTTTTTCGTTGTAGTTCCTTTAACTTCCTCGCTCTCCTAAGCGTCTCTTTGTATGTGCACTCCTCACTACATATTCTTGATCAAAGAGGTATATCCCATAAATAGACTGCAAGGTCAATCTTTCCTGACACATTTTATAGTGGAAACTGCATCATGACCCACACCTCACAATTAAATTCACTTTATAATCTTTCATATCAATCTTTACCAGTCTTTCAGAACTTACACTCCACAATAAAATCCTAGGACCACTGTTTCGAAACCCCTTAATTGTCTCCCACTGGCAGACATAAGTTTCAAATTTGTCTCAAAATCTGCCTATAAGCTTCCTCTGTAAGGTGTAGTTCCCTGTAACGTCACCCTCAGCTTTGACAAAGCTTCAAATAGCAAGGAGTCGACACATGTCAAATAAATGCCAGAGCTCAGAAGTTCAAGCGAGGTGTAAAGTGGGTGAATCATGTCACATTGTCAACCAATTTCACCACAATTCTGTCCGCCGCCGGTAGCTGAGTGGTCAGCGCGACAGAATGTCAATCCTAAGGATCCAGGTCCGATTGCAGGTTGGGACGGAGATTTTCTCCACTCAGGGACTGGGTGTTGTGTTGTACTAGTCATAATCATTCCATCTCATCCAACATGAGAGCATGTGTTGCTTGAGGCTTTCCCGACAGACATGTACATATGGTTCTCGGGCGAGACGTCGGATGTCATAGTGAAAACTCCACAATATTTCATCAGCGCAACTGGCCGACATCTTCAGGTGCGACGAACACACTGCTAAGGCATGACTATAGCCCCCTATTTCTGCCAGTCATAGGCAGGAAGTGCGCATGCGTGGAGGCGCCAAATATCGGTTGATATCGTCGCTATTGGCCATCGAATTTGGCGCTGAATGATCAACTTTTATTAAACTTTGAACATCCAAAGCGCAGTGGTGAAAAAGTAATCCAGTGCACATCTTCATTCATCTTGCTGCTCCAGTACTGTGTTTGTCATATGGCCATCTTACAAACATTAACGTACTAAATTCTCATTTTATAAGCATAAAAAATCGGCGTAATGCACACATCGCTCATGCTCACTCTAATCTTCAGTTTCCATGTGGAGAAATCCTGGCTTTTGCGCTCTTTTAGGAAGTAATCACTAAATTATTTATAACAATTTGAATATTTGTTCAACTATAATAAAACCAAGATCGTTGTTTAGCTGATATCAAGCCGTAACCAACAGAGTGGCATAAGCACAGGTTGCATCTCTATGCCATGTGTTATTAACTTTATAAGCCTTTTTCAATGTAAGTGTTAATGAGCTTCTTAATAATTACCTTACATACATGCGTATAATTTTAGTGGGTTCACCTCTTTATTGCCATTTCAACGCTACCTTTGGATTTTCTGTAGCATGTCTGCAAGTGGTTTAATGTTTATGGTGAATATTCGAAGCACAATGAGAACCTGGCCATTTTTGTTTGCGTCCGTAAGCATGCGGCGGCGCAGTTTACCCCAACCGCCACAGGATTTCCAAGTAGCGAGTGCACTGCGGTCAGCCAAACTACTACCCCCCACCTCCTTTAACCGATGTTGACCCACCCACTACACAGCATTTTACCAGCCCCATGTCAGTTAACCAAATAGTCTGTTTTGTTTTTCAATACAATTGCTAAATCACAAATTGGTTCAAATGGCTCTGAGCACTATGGGGCTTAACATCTGAGGTCATCAGTCCCCTATAACTTAGAACTACTTAAACATAACTAACCTAAGGACATCACACACACCCATGCCCGAGGCAGGATTCGAACATATGGCCTTAGAGGTCGCGCGGTTCTAGACTGATGCGCCTAGAACCGCTACATCACAAGCACGGCATAAAAACATCATAAATTACATGCTAAATAATGCGATATACAGGTTGTAAAGGGTAAAAGCGCATATATTCCTATTGGTAACCGAGGACTGTGTACTGAACATCAGTATTTACATTTACAGAATAATAATTATATTTATTACAAGTCGTGTCGTATGGTTTAGTTCTCCCCCAAGAACCATGGACATTGCCGTTGGTGGGGGGGGGGGGGGGGGGCTTGCGTGCCTTAGCGATACAGATAGCCGTACTGTAGGTGCATCCACAACGGAGGGGTATCTGTTGAGAGGCCAGACAAACTTATGGTTCCTGAAGAGGGGCAGCAGCCTTTTCAGTAGTTGCAGGGGCAACAGTCTGGATGATTGACTGATCTGGCCTTGTAACACTAACCAGAACGGCCTTTCTGTGGTAGTACTGCGAACGGCTGAAAGCAAGGGGAAACTACAGCCGTAATTTTTCCCGAGGCCATGCAGCTTTACTGTATGGTTAAATGATGATGGCGTCCTCTTGGGTAAAATATTCTGGAGGTAAAATAGTCCCCCATTCGGATCTCCGGGCGGGGACTACTCATGAGGACGTCGTTATGAGGAGAAAGCAAACTGGCGTTCTACGGATCGGAGTGTGGAATGTCAGATCCCTTAATCGGGCTGGTAGGTTAGAAAATTTAAAAAGGGAAATGCTAAGGTTAACACGAAACAGAGTCAGAAGGATGTAGGTTGCAGTAGGTATTGGGAGATGAAGGAGCTTGCACAATATAGAGTGGCATGGAGAGCTGCATCAAACCAGTCTCAGGACTGATGACCACAACAACAACAACAACAACAACATGGTTTGGTTTGAGTAGCACCTGTAAACTCATGTGGCAAGAGCAAGTCATTAATGTTTAATTTTTCTCCTGAGCAGCAGGTGAGGTGTTAAAGTGTGGACTAGTGGACGCAAAACGGTAAGTCTGACTGGCATAGTCCACGTAGTGATGCAGTTTCGCCCATGAAGTGGAGTTCTAGGAGGTGTTTATGGGAAGACTATTCGACGCTGAGCACATACAACCAACACAATGGTGTGCACGAGTTAAGATATCATGTGTAAAAATGTCTACCCTTATACCGATTTCAGGCTGTATCGTGATTCTGTCTGAAATTGGCAAAATACAGAAAATGTTACGTTGTTTGTAGATGACAAGCTGCAGAATGTACGGTATCTATAACTAGCAACATACAAAACTAATAGCGTCATAGTAAGAATGACATATCAGTATTATTTAAAAATTTAGTATCCTATACCTAAATCACTCGGCGTAGCTCACCAGAAATGTATCAACCTGACAAAGAGTGCCTTAACTGTAGTAGTAAACGAATGTAAATATTTGACGCCTACTTATCTCCCTTCTGTTCATGTAAATACTTTTAGGTAAAAATGTATGTAACATACATGGCAGCTTAAAGTGTAATAATAATTTATCAGAAAGAAAATAAGCAAGAAATCCCACTCAAGATAACACATAAAGTGCTGAAACATGTCTGCCTCCTACTTTTCTTAAAATACACGGAAAACAGAAAGAACTACAACATCTAAAAGGTGATTAGAAATAACAGAAGCTGCATTCCCTGACGTAAGACCTGTAAACAAACAACCAAGAAAACAGCACTCTCTTTCATTTTTCGCAGTGGATTGTATGTTTCATCGGCACTGTCCATTGTTAAAACTTCTCGGAACCGCAGTCTGAGAGACAAGGCTAGCCGCTCCTCGCTGCCCTTTGTCAGTTTCTCGCCCTTTTGTGAGTTTCCGGGCCAGCGGTGGTGCCTTCCATATTACGGCAGCAGCTAATTAAAGTTTCGCTAATTATTGTTTTCCGTCGGGGCTGCCTCACGCCGGCGATATGGGTCAGGGGGTCAGCGGCAGAGGCCAACGCAACTGCGCAGTTTATTGTTACCATAAACCTTGCAAACAGAACTTGAACAAGAATGAGATTTTCACTCTGCAGCGGAGTGTGCGCTGATATGAAACTTCCTGGCAGATTAAAACTGTGTGCCCGACCGAGACTCGAACTCGGGACCGAGTTCGAGTCTCGGTCGGGCACACAGTTTTAATCTGCCAGGAAGTTTCAGAACTTGAACAAGTTTGAAACGCGAAATAGACTTCATAAAAACTGATAAATCAAACTTGAACTATCTTAAAACAGATGGGTGTGAATAATGTATGTGAAAGATATCGCAACTCTTGGTATGACGATAAAATGTGGCACCAGAAACAATCTTGAAAGAAACCACTAACCAACCAAATCGATTATGGCTGCACTGTGATGTTAATGGCTAGTACTAGTCACTCTGCCGCGCGGGATTAGCCGAGCGGTCTTGGCCGCTGCAGTCATGGACTGTGCGGCTGGTCCCGGCGGAGGTTCGAGTCCTCCCTCGGGCATGGGTGTGTGTGTTTGTCCTTGGGATAATTTAGGTTAAGTAGTGTGTAAGCTTAGGGACTGATGACCTTAGCAGTTAAGTCCCATAGGATTTCACACACGTTTTAACATTTGAACTTGTCACTCTGTACGACCAAGACAGCAATGCATAAGCGACAGGCCAAATATTCTGACCAAGGAACTGCACTCATGTTGTATATATGGTTGTCGGGCGAGACGTTGGACGTCATAGTGAAAACTCCACAACATTTCATCAGCGCAACTGGCCGACATCTTCAGGTGCGACGAACACACTGCTAAGGCATGACTAGAGCCCCCTATTTCTGCCAGTCTTAGGCAGGAAGTGCTCATGCATGGAGGCGCCAAATTCGATGGCCAATAGCGACGATATAAACCGATATATGGCGCCTCCACGCATGCGCACTTTCTGCCTATGACTGGCAGAAATAGGGGGCTCTAGTCATGCCTTAGCAGTGTGTTCGTCGCACCTGAAGATGTCGGCCAGTTGCGCTGATGAAATATTGTGGAGTTTTCACTATGACATCCGACGTCTCGCCCGAGAACCATATGTACAACATGTCTGTCGGGAAAGCCTCAAGCAACACATGCTCTCATGTTGTCTGTCACACTAGCCCACATGCATAGCCACAACACTCCTCAGTCATCCGCTGCTTCGTTTGCGCATACTCGGACCAGACAGTGACAGCTGACCATCACCAAGCAAGCGTCAACATCCTCTATTTCCTATAAAAAATCATGTATCCATTTTGTGTTATGAAATTTTAATTAATACTTAGAATCATTGTTATTAATATTAATCCACAACATTTTCGTGCAGAGGGTGAACAATAATAAAATTGACAAGCTGCAAAGACCGATTCCTGACTGGAAATGGAGGAAAGGAAGCCCTGTTAACATTTGTCTGGAAATGTATCGTTGCAACGGTAGGGGGCACTGAGGAATGACAGTTCCTCTGACCACGTGTCACCCGTTCCTCGTGTGTTGAGGCTGTGTGAATGACACAGCGTATTGTAGGCAGCACAATGGTCCGATATTCATGTCGGGAACAAGCCGAGGTGGTATTTGTGTACGGTTAAGTAGATGAAAACGGTCGAGACGCATCACAGCTGTACCAAAACACAGACACCAACCACATCACACAACATTTCAAGCCTTCTTCAAGTGTTTGTATGATCGTAGGTCCATTCAGACAGACGAACGTGCAGGGAGGCGGTGGACTGTAAGTACACCAGTTTTGGAGGACCGGGTTCTACAGGATATTAAGACGAACCCTAGTACAAGCTCCAGGCAAGTGGCTGGCCAACATGGTGTAAGCCAAAATACGATTATGTTTATCCCGTGTGAGTACCGTTACGAACCCTACCACCTCCAACACACAGGGAAAACATGGCACATGGTCAGAGGAACTGTCATTCGTCAGCATAATCTACAGTAGCAATGATGCATTTCCGGAGACATGTTTTTAGGACCATTTTTCCTCAATTTACAGTCAAAAATCCGTCCCTGCAGTTTGCCGGTTTTATTAATACTCACCCTGTATAGGCTAGTGGCAACAGTGCTTGTAATTAATATGGTACTAGAGTCATAAGATAAAGATAATATAGTAAATGCTCCAGTCACACTATTACGACCTATCCCAACACTCCATGGTCGTCGTTATCATCATTTCCATGAAGTGCATTCTCTGGCTTCTGGTTCGGATAAAACTGTCTGTTCAATTTGTGTACGAAATATTGTGGTTTTGTTAATTCTATGTGTTTCAAGATTTATGTAATCATTTCTTTAAGTCTTTGTGTTTAAAGTTTAATATTTTCCTATCATCTAAGTATTTGGATATTAGATATTACAAGGCATCTACACACTGTGAGGAAATGAACAAACTGTGGTCTCCCTTGATGTGACTTAAAGGAAGTGATGGTCTTCCACGACTCCAGTGGAATGTGTTACTTTTAACAACAGTTCGTGGGAACCTGTTCAAAACTTTATCTTTGTAAAATTTCTAAGATGTACATTGTTACCCCAAACATCAGATTTTGGTATAGAAAAGATGTCGGAAACATTCTTAAGGATTCAGAAATTCTCATTGTCCAGTTTACTGACTGGAAGCTGTAACCATGGAATGTAAGGTTTGTTGGGTCATTCCTTCAAGAGCTTCCAGGTTTTATGAAGAAAGGGGCATCAGTGTAGGCAGTGCGTGCTCCTACAGCAACAAAAATTTATGCTTTGGGCCCTTATGGCAGTATATACCACACAGATCGGCTAGACAGCTTCCCGCATATGTTGATATATAGAGTGTGGGAGTACAGCACTGACAGAGATCCACATATATCAGTAGTATGATACATGCTACAATTTGAATGTCGACAGGAGAGCGCTTTAGGCCCTTTTGGTTCTCACCGCCTCACTTGATAGTGTAAAACAGTGGTATGTGCTAGTGAACAAAAATAAAATAAAAGCAAAAAATTTGTTCTTATTTCCAACTTCCCTTAATTAAATCTTTCAGTCTTTCTACCAAAGCGTTGCGTAATTCTGGTACCATGAGGATTGTTGATCAATAGCGACCTTTAAATAGGTCCTTTAAGCTTCTTTAGGGCACGCCTGTAGCTAAAAACCGAAAGAGGATCTCCTGTAGGGTTGCAACCGGTGTACACTCTTTCACAGTTATATCGGTTTTACCATTTCTCCGACCAGTTGCTTGTATGAGACATTCAATATTGTGTTTCGACATTCTGGTAAAATCATGCAACAAGTATGTGTCCTCCAGAATTAAATTTTCTGATCCATTCAATAATTAAGAAAGAACGTATCCACAGAGCTCAGTTTCTCTTGTTCCTTCTTATCTGACTCCTCGTGGCATGTAAAAGCCGTAGAGCCTCACTCACTTCCACTCGCTCATGATCGCCCATTTTGTGGCAAAAGTGTGGTCTCCGTTAATGTTTTACTACATGTAGCTACAATTTGTGTGGCCGATATTTTGTCGGAGAGCATTGTCGGGATATATTGTTTACCATACACACTTCTGATTGCCCTTGTACCTTCACTGGAGGAGCATCACAGTGGTTGGTTTGAAATCGGCAGCTGCGACTGACAATTAGCGTGTCCAATAACGACGCAGTAACTAACACCAAGAACTCTGTTTCTCAAAGAATGAAAGAAAGAAGTTGAGTCCTTCCACGCCTGCACTTGATTGATAATCATTCTCAATGGAGAGAAGTCGTCCGAAGTAAGAGTGATTTCAGGTGTGCCGCTTGTGAGTGTCGTAGGACCGTTGATATTCACAATAGACATAAATGACCTTGTGGATAACATCGGAAGTTCACTGAGGCTTTTGCGGATGAAGCTGTGGTACATCGAGAGGTTGCAACAATGGAAAATTGTACTGAAATGCAGGAGGATCAGCAACGAATTGACGCATTGTGCAGGGAATGGCAATTGAATCTCAATATAGACAAGTGTAATGTGCTGCGAATACATAGAAAGAAAGATCCTTTATCAATTAGCTACAATATAGCAGCTCAGCAACTGGAAGCAGTTAATTCCATAATTTATCTGGGAGCAGGGATTAGGAGTGATTTAAAACGGAATGATCATACAAAGTTGATGGTCGGTAAAGCAGATGCCAGACAGATTCATTGGAAGAATCCTACGGAAATGCAGTCCGAAAACAAAGGAAGTAGGTTAAAGTAAACTTGTTCGCCCACTGCTTCAATACTGCTCACCAGTGTAGGATCCGTACCAGATAATGTTGATAGAAGAGACAGTGAAGATCCAACGGAGAGCAGCGCGCTTCGTTACAGGATCATTTAGTAATCGCGAAAGCGTTACGAAGATGAAAGATAAACTCCAGTGGAAGACTCTGCAGGAGAGACGCTCAGTAGCACGGTACGGGCTTTTGTTGAAGTTTCGAGAACATACCTTCACCGAGGAGTCAAGCAGTATATTGCTCCCTCCTACGTATATCTCGTGAAGAGACCATGAGGATAAAATCAGAGAGATTAGAGCCCACACAGAGGCATACAGACAATCTTTCTTTCCACGAACAATACGAGACTGGAATAGAAGGGAGAACCGATAGAGGTACTCAGGGTACCCTCCGCCACACACCGTCAGGTGGCTTGCGGAGTATGTATGTAGAGGTAGATGTAGATAATCATCGCAAAAAGTTTTCCTGACAGCTCTGTGAAAGAGTGTTTATCAGGGTACCACAGGATTCTGGTCTGTCATGCTGTCCAAACAACTGGGTGCAATCACTCATTAAGACAGTAACAGGAATCATTCTAAGATAGTGGCTTAGGGCAGAGGTTAAAAAGTGCTAAGACAGCAGTGGGCAAGGAAACATCTATGACAGTCTGGACGGTTTTATCCTGTTTATACTGCTAACAGCGACAGTTCAAGCAAGGATACTAGGATCTACATCTACTTGGCTACTCTGCAAATCACATTTAAGAATTGTTGGTAATAGCTGAACACTAACATCTCCTGGGCAATAGCAGCGGCCTCGTTCTTATAATATGCCGGGGTCATCATCAGAGTGTCAGCACTCTGTAAATTATCATGTGGGATTTGTTGTGTTGTCAGTTTCCCTGTGGTACACCAGCTATTTGGCGCTTCATTTGTAGCTGTTCTGATACAGGGGTTCGCCGACCCAGGGTTATGTTTATTTTTCAGTTTGAACTAGCCACAGGAGCTCATTTTTCCCAGATAATGAATGTCTCTTTCCAAAATAAGGTAACGGTTAATGGGGCTTACGGGTACCGCTAACTACCACACATACCTGGCCGTAAAGTAAAATTCTCCGTCTATTAGATTATCCGTGAGCCCTATTGAGAGTGGCTTAAGTGCTCTGAGATGGACTCTTGAAGAAGCTGAGAAGAGTCTTCGGTGACAGACTGCCTACTCTTTCTTTACCCAATATGTAGCTGTTGTGATCTACACTTCTGGAAATTGAAATAAGAACACCGTGAATTCATTGTCCCAGGAAGGGGAAACTTTATTGACACATTCCTGGGGTGAGATACATCACATGATCACACTGACAAAAAAAAAAAAAAATGGCTCTGAGCACTATGGGACTCAACTGCTGAGGTCATTAGTCCCCTAGAACTTAGAACTAGTTAAACCTAACTAACCTAAGGACATCACAAACATCCATGCCCGAGGCAGGATTCGAACCTGCGACCGTAGCGGTCTTGCGGTTCCAGACTGCATCGCCTTTAACCGCACGGCCACTTCGGCCGGCACACTGACAAAACCACAGGAACATAGACACAGGCAACAGAGCATGCACAATGTCGGCACTAGTACAGTGTATATCCACCTTTCGCAGCAATGCAGGCTGCTATTCTCCCATGGAGACGATCGTAGAGATGCTGGATGTAGTCCTGTGGAACGGCTTGCCATGCCATTTCCACCTGGCGCCTCAGTTGGACCAGCGTTCGTGCTGGACGTGCAGACCGCGTGAGACGACGCTTCATCCAGTCCCAAACATGCTCAATCGGGGACAGATCCGGAGATCTTGCTGGCCAGGGTAGTTGACTTACACCTTCTAGAGCACGTTGGGTGGGACGGGATACATGCGAACGTGCATTGTCCTGTTGGAACAGCAAGTTCCCTTGCCGGTCTAGGAATGGTAGAACGATGGGTTCGATGACGGTTTGGATGTACCGTGCACTATTCAGTGTCCCCTCGACGATCACCAGTGGTGTACGGCCAGTGTAGGAGATCGCTCCCCACACCATGATGCCGGGTGTTGGCCCTGTGTGCCTCGGTCGTATGCAGTCCTGATTGTGGCGCTCACCTGCACGGCGCCAAACACGCATACGACCATCATTGGCACCAAGGCAGAAGCGACTCTCATCGCTGAAGACGACACGTCTCCATTCGTCCCTCCATTCACGCCTGTCGCGACACCACTGGAGGCGGGCTGCACGATGTTGGGGCGTGAGCGGAAGACGGCCTAACGGTGTGCGGGACCGTAGCCCAGCTTCATGGAGACGGTTGCGAATGGTCCTCGCCGATACCCCAGGAGCAACAGTGTCCCTAATTTGCTGGGAAGTGGCGGTGCGGTCCCCTACGGCACTGCGTAGGATCCTACGGTCTTGGCGTGCATCCGTGCGTCGCTGCGGTCCGGTCCCAGGTCGACGGGCACGTGCACCTTCCGCCGACCACTGGCGACAACATCGATGTACTGTGGAGACCTCACGCCCCACGTGTTGAGCAATTCGGCGGTACGTCCACCCGGCCTCCCGCATGCCCACTATACGCCCTCGCTCAAAGTCTGTCAACTGCACATACGGTTCACGTCCACGCTGTCGCGGCATGCTACCAGTGTTAAAGACTGCGATGGAGCTCCGTATGCCACGGCAAACTGGCTGACACTGACGGCGGCGGTGCACAAATGCTGCGCAGCTAGCGCCATTCGACGGCCAACACCGCGGTTCCTGGTGTGTCCGCTGTGCCGTGCGTGTGATCATTGCTTGTACAGCCCTCTCGCAGTGTCCGGAGCAAGTATGGTGGGTCTGACACACCGGTGTCAATGTGTTCTTTTTTCCATTTCCAGGAGTGTATAATATCTGAAGGCCACATTGATCAGTCCCTGCGAAGAATATCTTCAATTGGGAGAAGTTCATTCACCAGAGAAACACAATGGGGACGGGAAGTATCATGTGCAAAGACGAAGTCAGAACCAACCACATCATTGGAAAATCACCTTTTGCTACGTACATTATGTTTCTGGACATCAATCCCAACGAAGTTTAAAAGCTCCTCCCACCTTCCGACATGATATTTTCTCATACCAGATTTTCACCACTCCTCCGTCCAACTGATTTTCTATAAGCAGACTGCCTACCAGTCTGCGGGTGTGCATACACTTTTTATTACGATTTTGATGTATTGTTAGTTTACCAGGCAGTAACGTCCTGCCCCACAGGTAAAGATCAAGATTAAGATAATACCACAGGTGCCTAGTTACATTTACCTTCAACGTCAGACGTCGGTTCGCCTACATATATCATTCTAGTTGTTTTTTCAAATCTGTGGTCGTCCACTGCACTAACACTGATGCAATACAAGCACACTAGGACGGAGCATGCTGATGAAGTAAGCTTAACAACTCAAAAATATTTAATGTTGTTGTCTGTTCCTGCTTTAATAGATGATTACTGTCATTAAAAGATATTATGAACTATCAGCGCAAAACGCTCGACTGTATTGTCGACACTTTGTGTAATTTGAGAAAATATTCCGGAAAGCAGGATCAAGAAGGAAGGAAAAATGATTGGGTTTAACGTCCCGTCGACACTGATGTCATTAGAGACCGCGCACAAGCTCGGATTACGTCAAGGAAATCGCCCGAGCCTTTTCAAAGGAACCATCCCAGCGTCTGTCTGGAGTGACAGCACGAGATCTTTATTAAAGTTAACTAAATAGTCATTGCACACTATAAAAGTCACATTACAGTAAATCTGTAGTCAGTTTCAGCATTAATCCATTATTTCAGAACATATTCTTAACGCTGTTGATGATTACTAGTCGTCGAGTACGTAAATTTCCTTTACGCACTAAATTTCATTGTTTCACATAATATACGTGGCACACGGCATGCACAAACAAAAAACGTGACACTCAGTCTTGATCCTGCGTTTCACTTTATGCAAGACAGACGCATTTACTGACCGTCCATATCTTTTACCACGAATTCCGACACAAGCGGTCACTTCACAGTAGTTTTGACGCCAAGTAACTTGACTCACAATCCAAAACTACTTGTACTGCGAGCTCTCTACTCAGAGGAGAGAGGGACGGGGGAGAAGGAGGGGGAAATCGATACGAGACGCTTACATTTTCTTTGATAGTGGCGGCTTGTACTTCATCTGCCCACGGGCAATTTTTTTCATGTGTGAATAGGATTCATAATCCAATTTCCATGTTCAAAACAACGATCCCATCATTCCACTTCAATGAGCAGAGCATGCACTCATAAATGTTCGGTACTGTATACACATTGGCTGAGACCTGTGTCCTAGATTCACTATTTTAACATGTTGAATCAACGGTTTATAATACAACTTCAGTCCAGAATCGCGCGACTGCTACTGTCGCATGTTCGAATCCTGTCTCGGGCATGAATGTGTGTGATGTCCTTAGGTTAGTTAGGTTTAAATAGTTCTAAGTTCTAGGGGACTGATGACCTCAGATGTTAAGTCTCATAGTGCTCAGAGCCCTTTGAATCATTTGAACTTACATAATAGTCTGTGATAAATCTACAACCGGACTGACCGCTGTTAAAAGCGCGTGATTGATTCTAGAAGATGGAGCATTATTCGTTGCAGGGATTAGAAGACATGCATTCACCCTGTGACGAAGTAGTATATAACGCTGTGTAAAGCCAGACAAATGTAAAGTTTCCCTATGGACGTTATTATAATGACAAACGATTGCAAGCGATTAGCTGGAAGTGGTAAGGTAGCAAACTACAAAAAAAATATAACATGCCATCTGCAAAAGATAATCTGATTTTATTTAACAACTTTTGCAAACTTTTATTGTGGTTTCATTATCAAGTAAAATTTAACGAACTCAAATGAATGCAATTATTTACAACAATCCAAAAATATCAGCAATAAAAATTTAATATTTCAAATTTGATCAGCATTAATTTGAGATTTTAAATCCTGATATGGCACAGAGTTTCACCTCACTTATGTGGTACTTTCCCAAACTAAATCCAATATATCACAGTATGAATTCAGGTACTACTAGAACAGACTGAAAAACATTTCAATTAACAAATGTTCCAGGATAATGCTTTACGCATCAGCAAATATTTAGATAACACATCAGTTAACACCTATGAGCACACGAGATCACAATAGGGAGTGAGCGACTATAAAATTAATATGAAAAAAGAACCTTTACGTCAGTTAAACATTTTTTTCAATGGTTATTCTTAGGCAGCGGTTGTTTCATTGACGACCTGAGTTTAGTAACAAATATCCACACATGAAATTAAGTACAAAATAAATCTCAGCCAGGAGTAATGTGAGTTGTGTTTTACTACTTGCTGCTTATCTTGCCCTTGCAGCGTTGTCATTTAAATTTTGTTTGTACATTCTTTTATAGAATTAACCTGAATTATTACACCGCATGATATTGCGCAACGGTATGCCATTTCTTTTTGCGTTAAATTGCGCGAAAACGCGACGACAACTTACAGTAAGCTTCAGAAGGCTTCCGGAGATGGGGTTATGTCAAGATCTCAAGTTTTTCATTGGCATATTATGTTTAGTGAAGGCAGAACGAATGCTGAAGATGAAGACCGCAGTGGACGACCACAAACCTCACGGACGAATGTCAACTTGGCCAGGATGCGTGAACTCGTACGATCTGCTCGAAGATTATCCGTGAAAATGATTGCAGAAGAACTGAACATCAATCGAGAAACGGTTCGTCTAATAATAACTGAAGATCTTGGTATGAGAAAGATTTGTGCAAAAATGTTCCCCAAAAATCTCACACCACAACAGCGAGAAACACTGAAAAATTTGACAACCGATCTATTAGAGCAAACGGAAATTAATCCAGAATTGTTGAGCCGTGTTATCACTGGTGATGAAAGTTGGTTTTTTCGGTACAATCTAGAAACAATACGCCAAAGTTCTCAATGGTGTTCAAAGGGATCACCGACACCAAAAAAAGCTCGCACGTCAAAGTCAAAAGTGAAATGCATGCTTGTGTGCTTCTTTGATTCCAAGGGAATTGTTGATAAAGAGTGGGTGCCTCCTGGACAAACAGTTAACCAATATTACTAGAAAGAAATTTTAGAAAGACTTTGTAAAAGAGTTCTTCGTGTCCGTGCCAACATTGCTGATAATTGGATTCTGCATCACGATAATGCGCCATCCCATACTGCTCTGTCAGTACAGCAATTTTTAACCTCAAACCACAGCTACCTTGTTCACCAGATATCGCTCCTTGCGCTTTTTTCTATTTCCAAGAGTCAAAACGGCGGTCAAGTAACACCATTTTCAAACAACACAAGATGTCCAAAAAGCTGTGACGAGGGTCTTGGAGGATATTATAGAAGAAGTGTTCCAGAAATGTTACCATAAATGGCAGAAGCGCTGGAAAAAGTGTGTGCAATCAGAAGGGAACTACTTTGAAGGAGACAACACTAAACTTGACTAAAACGGTAAGCAACATTTTTTCACATCAGTCTCATTACTTTATTGTCGCACCTCGTATATACGTAACAGGTCATGGTTGCAAAATATTGACACGAATTATTTACAAAAGAATGGAAAAACTAGTGGCAGTCGACTTCGCGGAAGATCATTTTGGGTTCCGAAGAAATGCGGGTACACGCGAGGCAATACTGACCCTACGGCTTCTCTTAGAAGTTAGGTTAAGGTAAAGGCAAAGTTACGATTGTAGAATTTGTAGATTTGAAGAACTCTTTTGACAACTTTGACTGGAATATACTTTTTAAACTTCTGAAGTTAGCAAGCGTAAGATACACGAAGCAGCAAGTTATACATAAACCAGACGAAGGAACTCTGTACACTGAAAGATCTGTGAAGGAAAATTTCGAAAGGGAGTTACAGTCCAGGGAGAAGAAGCGAAAACTTTGACGTTTACCGATGATACTGTAGTTCTATCAGAGACAGCAAAGGACTTGGAAGTGCAGTAGAAAGGAATGGATAGATGCTTGAAAGGAGGATATAAGATGAACATTAACAAAAGTTAAATACTGGTGATGGATTGTAGTCGAATTAAATCAGGCGGTCTGAGGAAATTAGATTAGTATATGAGACGTTAAAAGTAGCGGATGAGTTTCTATATTTGAGCAGTAAAATAACATATGATGGACGACGTAGACGGGATATAAATGTAGAATGGCAATGGCAAGAAAAGCGTTTCTGAAGAAGGGAAATTTGTTGGGATCGAATATAAATTTAAATGTCAGGAAGCCTTTTCTGAAGGCATTTGCTAGAGAGTAGCTTTGTACAGTATGCGTTAGATGAGTATGTGCCAAGCAAGATCGTAAGAGATGGAAAAGAGCCACCGTGGCACAAAAACCGAGTTAGGAAACTGCTGCGGAAGCAAAGGGAACTTCACAGCAAATATAAACATAGCCAAAGCCTTACAGACAAACAAAAATTACGCGAAGCGAAATGTAGTGTGAGGAGGGCTATGCGAGAGGCGTTCACTGAATTCGAAAGTAAAGTTCTATGTACTCACTTGGCAGAAAATCCTAAGAAATTTTGGTTTTATATCAAAGCGGTAGGTGGTTCAAAATAAAATGTCCAGACACTCTGTGACCAAAATGGTACTGAAACAGAGGATGACACACTAAAGGGCGAAATACTAAATGTCTTTTTCCAAAGCTGTTTCGCAGAGGAAGACTGCACTGTAGTTCCTTCTCTAGATTGTCGCACAGATGACAAAACGGTAGATATCGAAATAGACGACAGAGGGATAGAGAAACAATTAAAATCGCTCAAAAGAGGAAAGGCCGCTGGACCTGATGGGATACCAGTTCAATTTTACAGAGAGTACGCGAAGGAACTTGCCCCCCTTCTTGCAGCGGTGTACCGTAGGTCTCTAGAAGAGCGTAGCGTTCCAAAGCATTGGAAAAGGGCACAGGTCATCCCCGTTTTCAAGAAGGGACGTCGAACAGCTGTGCAGAACTATAGACCTATATCTCTCACGTCTATCAGTTGTAGAATTTTTGAACACGTGTCATGTTCAAGTATAATGACTTTTCTGGAGACTAGAAATCTACTCTGTAGGAATCAGCATGGGTTTCGAAAAAGACGGTCGTGTGAAACCCAGCTCGCGCTATTCGTCCACGAGACTCAGAGAGCCATAGATACGGGTTCACAGGTAGACGCCGTGTTTCTTGACTTCCGGAAGGCGTTCGATACAGTTCCCGACAGTCATTTAATGAACAAAGTAAGAGCATATGGACTATCAGACCAATTGTGTGAGTGGATTGAAGAGTTCCTAGATAACAGAACGCAGCATGTCATTCTCAATGGAGAGAGGTCTTCCGAAGTAAGAGTGATTTCAGGTGTGCCGCAGGGAAGTGTCATAGGACCGTTGCTATTCACAATATACATAAATGACCTTGTGGACGAGATCGGAAGTTCACTCAGGCTTTTTGCAAATGATGCTGTGGTGTATCGAGAGGTTGTAACAATGAAAAATTGTACTGAAATGCAGGAGGATCTGCAGCGAATAGACGCGTGGTGCAGGGAATGGCAATTGAATCTCAATGTAGACAAGTGTAATGTGCTGCGAATAGATAGATAGTTCCCTTATCATTTAGCTACAAAATAGCAGGTCAGCAACTGGAAGCAGTTAATTCCATAATTTATCTGGGAGTAGGGATTAGGAGTGATTTAAAATGGAATGATCATATAAAGTTGATCGTCGGTAAAGCAGATGCCAGACTGAGATTCATTGGAAGAATCCTAAGGAAATGCAATCCGAAAACAAAGGAAGTAGGTTACAGTACGCTTGTTCGCCCACTGCTTCAATACTGCTCAACAGTGTGGGATCCGTACCAGATAGGGTTGATAGAAGAGATCGAGAAGATCCAACGGAGAGCAGCGCGCTTCGTTACAGGATCATTTAGTAATCGCGAAAGCGTTACGGAGATGGTAGATAAACTCCAGTGGAAGACTCTGCAGGAGAGACGCTCAGTAGCCCGGTACGGGCTTTTGTTAAAATTTCGAGAACATACCTTCACCGAAGAGTCAAGCAGTATATTTCTCCCTCCTACGTATATCTCGCGAAGAGACCATGAGGATAAAATCAGAGAGATTAGAGCCCACACAGAAGCATACCGACAATCCTTCTTTCCACGAACAATACGAGACTGGAATAGAAGGGAGAACCGATAGAGGTACTCAGGGTACCCTCCGCCACACACCGTCAGGTGGCTTGCGGAGTATGGATGTAGATGTAGATGTATGGAAGTGAAACTTGCACAGTAAGCAGTAAGGAGAAAATAGCTTTTGAAATGTGGTACTGCAGAAGAACGCTGAAGGTTAGATGGGTCGATCGCCTCACTAAAGAGGAGATACTGAAAGAAATTTGTGACAATTTGTGTTGTAGCTTGACTAGAAGAAGGGATCGTTTGACAGGACACTTAGCCATTAAGGAATTGTCAGTTTAGTACTACAGGGATCTGCGGGCGGGGGGTAAAAATAACAGAGGAGACTAATGGATGAATACAGTAAAGAGGTTAAAATGGGTGTGGACTACAGTAATTATTCAGATATGAAGATACTTGTGCAGGATAGAGTAGCGTGGAGAGCTGCGTCAAACCAGTACCCGGACTGAAGACCATAACAACAACAATAAGGTTTAAGTTGTGTCTATCATTAACAAACTAAATATCTATATGCGATCATGAGATTCCTATCAGGAAACACGTCGCATAGGAACCTGTGGTAACCTTGCCGTAAACGTGTGAACGCCCTGTTTACAGTTTGTAGGACAATTAAAACTTCTGAAACAGAAGATGTGAAGGCAATTACCTTTGAGACATATCCGATTTCGCCGTGCATTAAGGGTCTGGTGTGAGTCGTACTGTGTAATGAGTGCTGTTAGCGCACCATGTTCTGGCCTGTGATGGGCCTCCCCTGTGTCTTGAAACCATCGCTAAAGCCTAGAAATGCCACCATGCTGCTCAGATCACAGTTTGTCTCTGACAGACTTCCAAGTGTCCTAGAATTTTATCCTGTGAAATAGTGTCCATATTAGTTTTCGGGATGATAATGGAAATTTTACGACTAACCTTGGTATCGTGTAATGTTGATGTCTCACTCTCTTCAAATCACAAGGATATTAAAAGTGCCGAACGAAAGAGGTAGTTAATTGCAGCTTTGTATTCATTTACAAACTGTGCTTTCCGTTGACACTTCTGATTTTCCGGAATAAAAGTATTCGACCAATTTATGTTTCTAAATTTCACACGTCCTTCGACTTTCAGATTTCCAATTTTCATGTACTGTTGCTCTTACTTCTTGCAGGAGGGCGTTTGTTCAACAGTTAGAAAGTAAGGATTATTTCACATTGCTTCTCTATCGTAAAAACAAATTTTAACTGTCGTTTATGTCTCGTTAAGTTTAATCAGATCTATGACAAGGGTGATACCGCCCTTGCATCTTAAACATTTTCCACGAATCATGTAAAACTGGAACCTCTGCATTGCGTATTCCGGAAAGTAAAGACATCAAAAATCAATAGCAAAAAATTATTCGCACTCACTTCTAGACTCGGGTACTGCTTTGACATTAATCGAATATGAACTGCAACACATATACTTGTCTGCTATTGTACTAAATTGCTTCCTTCATACAAATGTTTTGTAATTTATAGTAGACAGTAACAATTAACAGTACACAGTAATTTTCTGCTTCACTGAACGCGAGGCAATTTAACTGTACAGAAACAAGAATATTTCCTTACTTCTTTGAAAGAAGACAGAAACTCTTTCTGTTGTCAAAATGGCCGATATTTGATTTCCTTTGAACACAATGAAGCGGAACGCCTTCCACGAAACGCACTGGGCTGGATATTTAACTAATTGGCCACACGATGCGTAACTGCTAATTTACGGAGAAATAAACATTGGTGAGGGCATAGTTTCGCTACAAATGAACCGAAGCCTGGTCATTATGAATAGACTTGATCTGCGTGTTATAGTGATGGACCGAAATTCCGTCGGTAAAGATGGGAAAGAATATGCTGATCATCTTCCTTTTATATAACCCCCAAACAGCGGCATTACATGGTCAAGTTTCCACTACAAACAGCCTACTGCGACACACAAAATTCACGACTGAAATTATTACTACCCCATTTTTCGGTTTTGGAATCATTTCTACTACTTTACTTCTGTGGAATTATAAGGCTTACTAGTCATAATGAAGTTGAAACTTCCGTGGCTTACCAGGGCATTCATCCAGGACTTAGAACCTGGGTAAGGTTCAAATGGCTTAAGGGAGTGCCGGCCGGTGTGGCCGAGCGGTTCTAGGCGCTTCAGTCTGCAACCACGCGACCGCTACGGTCGCAGGTTCGAATCCTGCCTCGTGCATGGATGTGTGTGATGTCCTTAGGGCAGTTAGGTTTCAGTAGTTCTAAGTTCTAGGGGACTGATGACCTCAGATGTTAAGTCCCATAGTGCTCAGAGCCATTTGAACCATTTGAGCTTAAGGGAGTATGCTACATATACTCGGTACAAACGTGAAATTTACTCCCTATGAGTAAATAATGATATCATACTCGCTCTTCAGCATATATAATTTAATAATAGCTCCAGAGGCTTTGTATATAGCATAGGCCTTGAATACCACAAAAGCGAGCAAAAGGAGGCAGTTAGTATGTAAAAGAAAAATCTGTAGCTACATTTTTAGCCCGTTGTGAGTTGTGGGTGAGTGTACACGCAAAAAGAACCTGGAAATGCATCAAATGATGCACAACAAAACCGTGTGCCTAATATGATTGCAAGAAATCTTTGATGAACGGAACATGTGGATCACAGAGCTGAGCACCGTAGACGCAGAGCAGTGATGGTGGACATTCCTGAGGGAACACGTCCTTTTGGCAGACACAAAAAGTGATGGGTGGATAAAATCATGGAAGTCCTGCGCCAGGTGGGAGTCGTATGGAAGCGAACGCAAATAATCAGAAGCCTAGTCAACAGTTGAATCTTTTCAGGAAAACATCTCTAAGAGGGCTTGGAATAGCGTCGGGTGTAGCTGGATAGGCTGCAGCTAGCTTCTTTCATATACCCGAACCAAGCTCTACAGCACGTGGAAAACTTTTCGGCCAATCCATGCGGCGGAATTCTCCACCAGGGAGAAATTCATCGACCAGAGCAGCAGGATACGGACGGATATTATGGTGTCTGACTGGGTATTTCAGATTAAATGTACCACTGAAAAAAGGCACTTTTGACATCGTTACTTCACATCTGTATTTCTGAGCTTCAAGAATATCCCTCCTACCACCAACACAGACGTGAATCATCGCACTCTCCTTTAAACTGATGCCTCCCCATATCAGGTTTTCATCATTGGCAGCATTTTTGTAAAATGAATCCGGCACGCTATATATAGTGCTTAAAATAAAGTATCATAGGTGCCCCGTCTGGAGAACAGAGCACTTGAACGCACTTGAACGCACCGCATATGGGGTTCGGGGAGCGAACCTGCTACGCCTCGTGGATTAACGACAGGTTTGCTGCAGCAATCAGCCTGCATCTGGTTTTTAGGCTGTTTACCATGCCCAAAAAGGTGAACACCGGGCTGGTATACATGTCTCGTCTCATATACGTGTTACGCAAACTTTTAAAAAACGTTCTCGCATTCCAACAAGACTTATACGTTAAATACAGAGAAATGTGATACACACATTACGATATGGCTTCAGGAAAGACATTCGGACACCATCTGTCACTAACGGTTTGATAGCAATATAACAATTCTGATCCCGTAGGTAAATGGTATGAGGCCAAGAAGACGAAGAAGAGATTGCTGGAGGAGGTAGTATTGCACAAAACTAGAAGAAACGTTCCTACAATGATATGTCCAGAAACCAATACCTGCTGGAGTTTGGAACAATCTGTCCTTTCAATCCGCACAGATTTGATGGATTGGGCGTACCCCATTGTCTTTAAATATTCCCATAGCCAGAAATCCAATGGGCTCAGGTCAGGCTACCGGACAACCTCGACCAATCCATGTTACAATAAGGCACGGTGACACCGTCGGTGGAAAACGGGGTGGTGCGTCTTCATTGCACTGTTATAACTGATATCAGTACTCCTATCAGTTTCTCACAGCTTACAACCAGTGATATATGCGCAGTTAACAGCAACAGTAAGATGGGCTAGACCTCCGAATAGTACACATTACTCACAAATAAAACGTCGGAAGGGTTATGAGTCATGTGCCAGGAAACGGCGAATCAATACGGTATCATACGCTGCATGGCAATATTAGACTAATTACAAATCATACAGAGGAGTTTAAGCAATCATTCATTCGTGAGTGGAAAGGAAATTTGCTCTAACAATTGGTACGATAGGAGCTATCGTCTGTCATGCGCTTCACAATGGTTTGCGGCGTATGGATGTAGATGTATAGTGGAAGATTCACTATGGTAACGGGTTTCTTTTTCAACTTTAAGGAGACCATCGTAATATGAAAATACAGAATTTTTCTATTTTGAAGTTGTAGTTAGTTATTTAGTTACGTGTTCCGTTGATTAATCTCACGGTAACCGTTATGATGTGGAACGTGTCAAGTGCATAAGAAATACACACATGCCTCAAGCTTAAAATTGTTATTACCTACCCCATTCCCTCGAATGGCACAAAATGCTTATCTTATACCTACAAATTTAATTATTCCCATTCAAGAATTCATCTGTGGTATAGAAGGAGTTGTCAAGGAGATATGATTTCAATTAATTTTTGAAACGATTACTGCTGCCTATCAGATACTTTATTTCATCTGGTAATTTATCGAAAAGTTTTACAGCAGCATATTTTACCTCTTTCTCTTCCAACGATAGATTAAGTAGAGGATAATGTAAGTCTTTTTTTCTTTTGGTATTATGATCAGGAATGTCACTGTTGTTTTTAAACTGGTCCATGTTATTGAGAACAGATTTTATTACTGACTAAATGTACTGTGAGGCTGTTGTAAAAATTCCTAACCTTTTAAACACATGCCTACATGATGTGGGACTACGAGCCCCACAATTTATTCTAACCACTTTCTTTTGAATAGTGAATACTTTTTTGCCTAAGTGTTGAATTACCACAAAATATTATTCCGTATGATATCAGAGAGTGAAAGTGTGCAGAGTATGTTAGCTTACTAATTTCTGCATCCTCAAAATTGGCAATTATTCTGATTGCAAAAGTTGGTGAACCTAGCCGCTTTAGGAGATCCAAAATAAGAATTTTTCAATGAAGATTCGCATCTACATGTACACCCAAAAATTTTGTATGCTCTACTCTGGCTACTGACTTTTGTTGATATGTTATATTTATTGAAGGAACTGTACTCCTTGCAGCAGAAAATTGGATTACTGTGGTTTTTCAAAGTTCAGGGCAAGCCCATTCGCAGAAAAGTAGTTAATAAAACTTTTCTTTATTTGTATCATTTTCTATTGGAGTTTCTTTTAATGGATTAATAATGAAGCTTGTATCATCATCAAATAGTGTCAGTTTAGCTTCTTGTTTCAGCCAAGAAGGGAAGTCATTCACATATACCAAGAACACAATGGGACCCATTATAGAACAGTACAGAACACCTAATGTAATTTCACACCAGTTAGATCAAGTGGAAAACTTCCTGTAATCACGTAAACCATATAAAGAAACGTTTTGCTTCCTGTTCTGTAGATATGACTTAAACCACTCACATGTTGTTCCCTTTATAACTTAGAATTGTAATATCTGTAATATAATGTCATAGTTCACACAATCAAATGCTTTGAACAAGTCACAGAAAATTCCTATTGGTGGCATTTTACTATTTAAAGACTCTATTGTGTGAATAGTGAAACTGTATATTGCTATCTCAATAGAACAGCATTTTTGAAATTCAAACTGTGATTTACTCACTATCCCATTACTGTTGAGATGGCTAAATTTTGAGTACATTACTTTCTCAATGATTTTTGAAAATGCTGTAAGCAATGATACTGGACAGTAGTCGTTGACATTTTGTGTCCTATTTTGTAGAGAGATTTGATAATCACATATTTTAACGTGTCTGGGAAAGAATCTTGAGTTAGTGATTAATTACGTAACTGCCCCCCATCGTTTTAATATGTTGTTAGAGATGACATCTATTCCAACAGGACATTTATTTTTCAAAGAGTTAATGATTTTCTTTATTTCACAAGAGGTTATTAAGTGAAAATTAGTCTAACTAAAATTTCTCAAGATTGACTCTTCCATGTACTGCTGGCTTTTTTTTAAAAACTATTCTCACCAATTTTTTCATGTACACTTATGAGTTGGTTGTTAAATAGCTACGTGTGTACTGTTGATTAAGATGGTCTCATTCTCTTTAATAGTAATACTAACTATCCCAATGGTTACTTTTCCTGTCTCCCTTCTAACCACATACCATACTGATTTGATTTTATTGCCCTAGTTGTTAATTTCATCTCTAACATACATGTTTCGTGATCTTCTGACAACTTTTTTCAGTATGTTACTATAATTTTTACAATGTAAAACTACTTCTGGGTCTTTACTAATTCTTTATGACTCATACAGTTTCTTTTTCTTTCTGAAGACACTTTAATAACTGTAGTAATTCAAGATTTCTCTGAAACCCAGAACTATTTGGTGTTACATTTAGTAATTTCTTTGGGCAACATTGTTCAAAAAGGGATATAAATTTATCAAGAAATATGTTGAATTTATCGTTAGAATTTGACTCATTTTATACATCTCCCCAGTTAATATTTCTTAAACTTTCTCTGATTTTCTCTATAGGCATCAGGTTGAGCAACCTTACACTTTCACTTAATGGTGTCTGAACTGTACACCCTGTACATTTTGTAAGTTAATCAATTGTGCATCATGGTCTGATAATACGTTTATCACAGGGGAAGAACGTGTTAGTTTTACATTGTCTTGCTGTACAGATACATTACCTCTTAGAGTGCTACTGTCTTGAGCTATATGTGTAGGGAAATTGATCACTTATTCTAAGTTACAAGTCATTAATAACACTTATAGGTTACCTTTCCTATCAGAATTGCTTAGAAAGTTTACACTGTATTAATAACTTCCTGTTTTTGTCCGACAGACAGCATAATAGAGAGTCAAACATTTTTATGAGTAGCTTCCAATCTCCTAATGGGGATCTTGCACTGTCACTAATATCAATACTACATTATCTAGGTGTAGTTCACATGCACAACCTTCAAAATGCTGATCGACAGAAAATTTGCTTACTTCTACAGTTTTGCATTTTTACACTTCTTTTGTGTAAATGGCATGTCCTTCTTTATCGATGCTAGATCTGCAAGTGTAAGATGCTGAATTATACCTATTTGTATTGACATTATCCATCCCCATCCACACAACTGAGGTGGCACTGTGACAACGATTATGGACTCGTATCCAGGGGGACGTTGTTTCAAATCTCCGTCTGGTCTTACTGATGCCGGTTTCCCCCGATTTCTCTAAACTGCCCTAGAAAAGTACCGGCACAGTTGTTAGGAATCCCGATACGAGCTTCTGCTGGGGCCGTAACAACTTCGTCATTAATTGAACTCTTTCTTAATTTTTTTAAGTTGTCAACTTGATTTCCAGTTTTGATGTTTTAATCTGATGTAGTCCCTTCCTCTGAAAACCATAAATATTTTGCAAGACGGAGATATCTGTTTCATTTTGCTAATATATTCTGAACTTCGAATGCTGCACTTTTTTTTCTTAATCTGATAGCAGTAACATTATTTTTATTGTCTGTGGTTTCAGTTATTACTGCGCAGATCAAACGTGTAAACGTGTCTTGTTAGGTACTAGATACCAGTGTCAGCGGCTTGAGTATTACAAGGATTCTATAGAATAATAGTCTGTTTGCACGAAGTGAGGTAACCGCCGCTGGCCGGGCTGCTCACACCTTTGTGACGGCCGCCTGCTCGTGTTGCAGGACACACGCGGAAGATCAGCATCCCGGACTGCATCGAGTTCCCCATCACGACGAACGCGTGCCGCGGCTTCTGCGAGTCGTGGTCCGTGCCGTCGGCGCTCAACACGCTGCGCGTCAACCCGCACCAGGCCATCACCAGCATCGGGCAGTGCTGCAACATCATGGAGACGGAAGACGTAAGTCCGGCCGCTGGCTCAGGTGGTGTCTGCATACACGGAGCAATGTAAACCTCTCCGCCCCCCCTCCCCCAAATCCTTTTCCAGCTACGATGGCATGGCCGAAGTCGCTGTAGCGCTTGAGTCTGTCGTAACCACTTTGATACCTGGTGGTGGAAGAAACTTTCGTCGCCAGTACCAGACTTTGGGCCAATGCCCTTGATTAATATCGAAACCTCTCCGCAGTGCCTCATAGCATGACAGCACGCGATACTGTTTATGGTGACCAGTCCGTCGGATAGGCACGCTAATGCAGGTGCCCCACCCCGATGGTATTTAGTTCTAGTATCGTGTGACGGCCCACGGCTAAATTTCCAAGAAAATATTGCCCGAAAACAAAAAAAAAGAAAAAACAAAAAAAATGCATGTATAGGAAATTAAATTTGGAATTATTTCTTTTTCGTGAAATTCGATCCAAGGTGGCGAAAATGGCCAAACAATTCCGCAAAGATAAGCAAATAATTGTAGGTCCGATCGAAAAATGTTAAATTAGAAAGTTGTAGCTCTTAAAAAGTATTTATTATTTTATTAAGTTTTCAGATATATAGCGAAAAAACCGTTCTTACCATC
This sequence comes from Schistocerca nitens, assembly GCF_023898315.1. Taxonomy (NCBI): domain Eukaryota; kingdom Metazoa; phylum Arthropoda; class Insecta; order Orthoptera; family Acrididae; genus Schistocerca; species Schistocerca nitens. Next base: position 191,300,070 of record NC_064620.1, on the reverse strand, counting down.
GTAGTAATTACTTTATGAAAATAACTTTTAAGAGTAAGAAATTGTTGACATTTTTAACGAATTAAAAAAAAAGTCGTTTCTACAACCTTTCGGAACGGAGATTAATTCCTTTTCTAAAGCTCTAGTGGAGACGTTTCACAGCGATCCGCTTGATGAAAGTTAATACTGAACACTATGATAACTTAATTAATTTTTAGTATTAGTAACTGAGCAATGAGGTGACACGTGGAAGCGAGGAGTGCGTAGCTGCTGCGGGTGATGGAGCAGGGGGAAACAAGTGAACCTCTTCAAACTCATTGCCACAGTTCTTTGTAACAGACGTTTTCACGCTGTCACGCAAAGAATCGTGTACGCGTCTAGATTTTATTGAAGGAAAACACAAAGCTGAAAGTTGACTCATCTGCTGCGCCGCTTTAAAAAAAATACATATAATTAAAAAAAAAACAGAAAGATTCTGGATACGCATGTTTTTTCGCTATGTAATCGTTGTCAAACTATTGCAGGGAAATTTTTCGGTAAAATTATTTGATGCTTTTGCATCTCAGTCTCATATCGTAGTCTAATAATGAAATGGCTATGTTTTGATTATTGGTCATAATTATTACGATTCTTCGAAGTTATGGAACTCATTTCCTGCTGTCCGAAGAATATGCAGTGAATTACAAGTGCGGAGGGCGACTGCTGATCCCAGGGAGGCCGAAATTGTAAGTCTGAAAATGTTGCCTCTTTTTTTTCCGAAATGCGTCCCCCAACCATCTCTGCAAGCCTTTAGAAAATTTTTGTAGTCATCCGCAAGTAAATTCTGGATCTCATCCCATCCTCCACTTTTTAGGTATGTCTGAGAATGTCATTTGGAGTGGAAGGCAAAATTCCTGGGAAATACTGTTCTGCAGGCGCTGGATTCTAGATGTAATGCCACGAATTCATATGAGTTGCCGTCCAGAAGCAGCCTTCTGACACTGAGTCGCAGCTTTGCGTCTCATAGTGTACTAGGCTTAAGATTACTGCAATGTACGCTTTTATTCTCTCCGTCTCTTTCCCAGACGTAAACATTGTGCTGCTGTTCTGGACAGATCTTCTCTTTTCTCTGTCGGTTAATTCAGAGAGGTTAGTGGTAAACTACAAATCCAAAAGTCTCAAGTTCGATCATTGGTCAGTGTTTGGATTTTATCTCTTACTTATTACTTCTTTCCCCTCTGACAATGTTTATTGATGTGCATAATTCTAAGTTGCACCGTGGGTCTGAATCTAATTTAGACAGTGGTTCCGTCTATAACAGGCTGGGTAAGTCAGTTCAGAAGTCGGAGGAAGGCAAGGACGCACCAACAGGACCATGCGTGGTAATACACTGTGGTGTTGAAAACAGTCTTCAGATTGATGTAGCTTTACTTTACTTACATACAGCAATGTTAACATTCGTGTTAAACTTACCGTGAACAAAGTAATGCTGACACCCACGTTAAAATTACGATGAACAAAGTATAGCAACACTATAGTGATGATTCTGAGATTACATCCAAGTGCAGCTGAATAAATGGCAGGATCAGTACGTAACTATGTATATACTTACGAATACTAAAGGTGCTTCGCAATAAATTGGGCGAAACGTCTATGGCAAAATAAAAATGAATTCACTTGCAAATACACGCAAACCAGAACTCATTGCATTTTGTTCTTTACTGTTAATGCTACATTTTCGTGACCATTCTTTCCAAAAATGCATTATGGTGTGCTTCTTTCTCTTAAGTGCCGGCAGTGTAGTAACTTTTCCTTCTTCCAGGATCCATGTCACCTTGATAGAAGAAGATCGTACAAAGGAGCTTTTGTGCAGTTGTCTTTTACGATGATAGATGTTGAAGATAACGAAAAGTCCCAGTGTGTTTTGTGCAGTAAAGTGCTAACAGCAGAGAGTAAGAAACCCATCAAATTAAAAGACAACTCTGAAAGAAGTCATGCAGAGTTCGCTGGAAAAGACATTGAATTCTTTAAACGCAAAGAAGCTGAACTAAGAACGTTAGGAATGGATTCATCAAACTACTATCTTCGTTCAATAGAAGTTGGTCTTGAAGTTTAATAATGAATCATTCTTCGAATCGCTCAAAACAAGAAACCGCACACAATAGGAAAGGATCACATCAAGCCTTACTTAATAGATGCGATGTAGTTAGTTCTAGATCAGCATGTAGAAAAAATAAACAAGATATCTCTTTCGAAGAACACCATTAGAAGTCGTCTCGAGAACATCAGTCTGGATATTTTGGGTACAGTACTCACTGAAATAAGATCAAGTAATTTTTTTTTTTTTGCACTGCAGTTATATGAATAGACTGACGTTGCATCTTGTTCCCAGCAGCTTCTCTATGTTCGATGCATAAAAGATGATGGCATAAAACAAGAATATTTGTTCTCGGAATCATTGGACACTACTACACGCGGCGAGGATGTATTTCTATCACTAAACAGTTTTGTTGAAGGAAATGAGTTGCAATGATCGAAGTTATTGGGTGTATGTACAGAAAAAGCACCTTCCGTGTTGAGTGCTCGCTGTGGATTCCACAGTTTGGTGAAAGAAGTCGTTCCAAGTGCAACATTCAGCCACTTCAATATACATCACTATGCTTTGGCAGTGAAAAGGATTCCACCTGATTTTTTAAGTGTGTTCGTTCAGGCAGTGACACCTGGCAGGTTAGCCGAGAGCGCTAATGCGCGTCTTCCTGAACTCGGGTAGGCGCGCCAGCGGATTAACGGCGAGGCCCGGTGTGCTGGCCAGCTTGGATGTGGTTTTTAGGCTGTTTTCCACATCGCACTAGGTGAATACCGCGCTGGTCCTCATATCCCGCTTCAGTTACACGACTCGCAGGCATTTGAAAACGTTCGCACTATTTCATGGCTTACACTAGATGCAGACAGCTGGGGTATACTAATTCCATCCTGTGGGGTACAGGGTGGCGACAGGAAGGGCATCCTCCAACGCTAACATCGCCAAATCCACAGTCACAGGGCCAACCCCACATTGACGTGGGACAAAGGCCCAAGACAAAGAAGAAAATTCACTGAGGTAGTAAAGATTGTGAAACATATTTGAGGTAGTGCACCAGTTCTCAAAGAGTTGTGAAAAGGTTGGAGCGAAACTCGTGCTCTTGTTCCACAGAGAAGCTCAATGGCTGTCACGTTGCAAGGTGTTGCTTAGAGTACTGAAGCTTCGACCGCAAATTGCTTTGTTTCTGGAAAGGTCGGGGACAGAAAAGGAGAAAGACTTAGATGCCAAAATAACAGATGGTATATTTATTTCCAAAGTGGCGTATCTTGAGGATTTCTTTGCGGAAACCAGTACGCTTATTCTCTGCTTTCAAGGAAATATGGTGAATGTTTCGACAGAAAAAGATGAAGCTGCCAATTTCCTTCGGAGGTTGGAGCTTTATCGACGCAGGGCTGAAGTTAAAGACACTTCGGTGTTCCCAGAACTGACAGTAATGCTTGATGCCAACAGTGAAATGTGTTCGTTCACAAATGAAATAAGTCAGCACTTATCATCAGTAATAATTTCTATAAGTAGCTATTTTCCTGAACTGGAGAATCGACAAGTAAATTCATGGGTTTTAAGATCGTTTCCAGTGAATAAAGGAATATTTTCAGAGAGTGAAATTCAAGCCAAAGCAAAATTTCTTGGACTATGTGTAAACAACACTGGAAATAGATTTCTCCCAAACAGAAATGGCAACATTTTGGAGAAAACTAGGTGACGAGTATCCATTATTATCAGAAAAAGCATTGACGATATTGATTCCATTAGACGCAACTTATAGGTGTGAAAGTGGATTTGCGACTATGATGTCAATGAAAACAAAAGCAAGGAACCGACTGAAAGTGGAACACGATTTACTATGTGCCCTAGCCGAGACCAAACCAAGTATAAAAAAGATTGTTAAAAATAAACAATACAAACCATATCAGTGACTTTCATTATTTCTTGGTTTAAAACAAGACTTACAAAAACATTTAAATATTATTCGTAGAACGTTAACAAAATGTGTATTTTTCTGTAATTCTAAAAATTGGACGTTCAAACCTTTTTTCCAATAATAATGAATTAAAGAAGGGTTCGCCATGTTGTTAGCATACAATTGTTTTGTTTTACTATCCAGACATCTTTCACTACAACTGCAGCATCCCCAGTGGGCTGTTTCTTTTACTTTTTCTCTTTGATTTACACTGTGTGAGTCCTGGGCGGAAATAGTCCACAGGTCTAAATTAGTAAACCATGTTATTATTGCTGAAAGTGGATTGTCCTGAGCTGTGGCTGGATTGTATTTTGTACCAAACGAGTTTTGCTATCTTTGTGTATTTGCAATGACGTTTTCTCTTGCTGTTTTATGAATAACTGCGTCTAGTCATTTTTCAACTCTCAACTTTAGTTAAATACTAAACACTGATTGGGGTACTTGTTTCTATAAGGTCCCGTTTAGGGGAAACTGTCTCAAAAAGGTTGAGAATCAGTGTTCTACATCTGCATCTACAGCTATATGATTACTTCGCTATTCACAATTCTGTGCCAGGCAGAGGGAGCGGAAAAACGAACTCTTAAATCTTGCCTTCCTTTTCACGCTCTTGGGACAAAGTTGGTGATTGAAATTACATGAGAAGATCTTGCGGCAACCAAAATTGTCTTTGCTTGTACCCATTTTTAGACAATTTTAGACATTTTACGTTGTTGAACGCGTTTCTATGTCGATGAATCCTATAAAAGGGTCGTGATGCCTTGTGGAACAAAATTGTACACGCAGCTCTTCTAACGCTTTTTAAATAGCTGCAATTTTTTGTTATGGCAATTTATGGTTTGCTGAATTTATGAGATAACCTACTAAACAGTGCAGAGAGACACAAAACATACCTTCACACTTAGTGTCACACGATGTTCAGATGTCACGTAATACACAGTCTGAAAAGCCACTGAAACGTAAATCGAAGAAACTCTCTCATGGAATATACGCGAATTAATATGTGAATCATTAAAATGGGTCTGGCAGAAAGTCTGGAAATTGGAGAAAATAATCATCGGATGTGAGCTGCATCTGAACTAACAAAAAGTAAATTTAGACTTCCTAGACGTTTCTTTTTCTCATCTACCAATTTGGGGAAACTAAGGTAGGGCCTATGGCGCTTGAGATTGCATATTAGGTCGAGAACGTGTTGGAGAGTTAGGTGATGAGGATGATGGCCACGATTAGGCGTTGAAATTTTCTTCAGTTACATTCTGACCAGTTACATCCGATTACTTTGATTATAATCCGTAGGCATTTATCTCGGATGCAAGTGAGATAGAAAAATATTGTCATTGTACCTCTGCCTCCTCATATTGTCCCATGAGTTTGATGCCTGACATTTAAGCCCCCCCGACCCAAAAAAAAAAGATTAGTACTTTGAAAAAAATTAACAAAAGTGTGGCTATAAGTAGTAAAAATTTAAGGATATCCTTTCTTGGGAAAGACGATAAATATTTTTCTCTTCCTATCCGATGGTCTGTGTGGGAAGAATCTTTTCGTTGTCAGTTTTTTCTTAACGACTTTCCAAATTCAGCCCGAATATGTGATATCCCTTGTGCCTATTATGACTGAAAGTCTTCCAAAGCTCTGTCAGTCTCTGACACTAATACTGGATCCCCTATCATCCATTGCTTCTCCTGTCAGATCAGCACTCAATTCCTCTCCCTCGTAGAATCCTTCACTGCATTCTTTCTACTCATCTGCTTTTTCCTCTCCTTTTAACGCTGGAGTCGCTTCTGCGCTTTTAATATTGTTGCTTACGTTTTTGCAATTCTTCTAGATTTATTTTGCTTCCCTGTAACCCTATGAGTCCTTTTCGCTGCATGCATTTAACTTTAGCTTCCCTAGACTTTATATTCAATACACTACTGAATGAATTACGTTAGCGTATTCTGTCAGTTTCCTTAATATTTTTTTGCATGAAATGTATTTGTAGTCGCGAACACGAAGATCGGTCAGTAGTATAAGGGAATGACGACAGTGAAAATTAGTGCCGGACCGGGGATGAAACCCGACATGTGATTACATTTTCACGCAATTTGGGTGCATAGATCCTGAGAAATCAGTACCCAGAACAACCACCTCTGACCATAATAACGGCCTTGATACGCCTGGGCATTGAGTCAAACAGAGCTTGGATGGCGTGTACAGGTACAGCTGCCCATGCAGCTTCAACACGATACCACAGTTCATCAAGAGTAGTGACTGGCGTATTGTGACGAGCCAGTTGCTCGGCCACCATTGACCAGACGTTTTCAATTGGTGAGGGATCTGGAGAATGTGCTGGCCAGGGCAGCAGTCGAACATTTCCTGTATCCAGAAAGGCCCGTACAGGACCTGCAACATGCGGTGGTGCATTATCCTGCAAATATACGGTTTCGCAGGGATCGAATGAAGGGTAGAGCCACGGGTCGTAACACATCTGAAATGTAACGTCCACTGTTCAATGTGCCGTTAATGCGAACAAGAGGTGACCGGCACGTGTAACAAATGGCACCCCATACCATCACGCCGGGTGATACGCCAGTACGGCGATGACGAATACACGCTTCCAATGTGCGTATACCGCGATGTCGCCAAACACGGATGCGACCATCATGATGCTGTAAACAGAGCCAGGAGGCATACGAAAAAATGACGTTTTGCCATTCGTGCACCCAGGTTCGTCGTTGAGTACACCATCGCAGGTACTCCTGTCTGTGATGCAGCGTCAAGGATAACCGCGGCCATGGTCGCAGAGCTGATAGTCCATGCTGCTGCAAACGTCGTCGAACTGTTCGTGCAGATGGTTGTTGTTTGCAAACGTCCCCATTTCTTGACTCAGGTATCGAGACGTTGCTGCACGATCCGTTACAGCTTTGCGGATAAGATGCCTGTCATCTCGACTGCTAGTGATACGAGTTCATTGGGATCTAGCACGGCGTTCCGTATTACCCTCCTGAACCCACCGATTCCTTATTCTGCAAACAGTCATTGGATCTCAACCAACGCGAGCAGCTATGTCGCGATACGATAAACAGCAATAGCGTTAGGCTACAGTCCGGCCTTTATCAAAGTCGGAAACGTGATGGTACGCATTTATCCTCCTTACACGAGGCATCACAACAACGTTTCACCAGGCAACGCAGGTCAACTGCTGTTTGTGTATGAGAAATCGGTTGGAAACTGTCCTCATGTCAGGACGTTGTAGGTGTCGCCACCGGCGCCAACCTTGTGTGAATGCTCTGAAAAGCTAATCATTTGCATATCACAGCATGTTCTTCCTGTCGGTTAAATTTCGCGTCTGTAGCACGTCATCTTCGTGGTGTAGCAATTTTAATGGCCAGTAGTGTACAATATTGAGTGCCAGTGTTGTTAAGAAGAACGTCGCAGTGTTCCTTCGGACATGCATTTTATTTTTGTATTTGATTTTTTTTTTTTTGCATATCAGTTGATGTTTTTTCTGTTCGCCACCACTTCCTTGCAGGCACATTTTTATGCATATATCTGTAAAGCCTCTAGTATTTCTATGCCGAATACAATTGGTATTTGGCTCATGACCTATTAACTAACGATCTGATAGGCGACTGACTTCCGAAACCTGTACCTGTTGTGATATTTAAAATATGGCTATGGTCGTTGTACTTAAAAATATATCTGTCAGCAAGAATTGTGCTGTATCGGTGACATCAGGAACGCCAAACGATTGTTCCTCTCCCTCCACCTACCAAAGTTTATTTCGTGTACCACATCGGACGTAGATGTTGCAGCACCATCCCTTCACCTGATGAGAAAAAAAAAATGAAATGGAGCAGAACAAAACTGTGATTTAACATATCCCACCATTTCAGGAGAATGGACACGTTTGCCACAACCATTAGCTGCTGCTGTTTCCTCATACTTATATGAGCAGACATCCTTGTTTTACCATTTCGGCTCAATGTTTCGCTATGGACGGTAATGCACTGTGTTTCAGGTGGAGGTCCGTGTGATGTGTCTCGACGGGCCCCGAGATTTGGTGTTCAAGTCGGCGAAGAGCTGCCAGTGCTACCACTGCAAGAAGGATTAATGACGTAGGCTCTCCCGCATCGCTACCAGCGGTTCTTGGCGTCTCCCAGTCACCAGAATCCACAGTTACTCCCAGCTGGCGACTGATTTAATTGCGTCAATAGTTACCAAATTTATTCCTCAAGACGACATTAGTTCAACGATAGTTTATAAAGTAGAAAGATTTTACTGGTTGCTGTAACCATTATTTCAGTTAAATTCTGTTCACTATTGTTATATCGTAAATTAACTTCGATAGGACTGTTTATAATCTTCTCACGTCATCATTTTCAATTAATCTATCTGAGTACAATAGTAGACTGTTTCACAATTAAGAAATAGTAAACCATAATAATACATAGTACTGTGCCATTCTGTAGAAATTACTTATTCTCTAATCTGAAGACGACCTTTTTGTTCTAACAAGACTTGGAGGCGTCAAGAAAATTTTTGCGTGTTGTATTATTTCCGTAGAATAGCTCCAACTGATCTTCCAGTGAATCATATAATGTAATACCAAGTAACAATTAGAACTAACGTAGCTTTGCAATGCCTCATTATTTTAACTTCTCAGGGATTGTGTTCCAATGTAACAGAACACTGTATCTTAATTTAAGTATGCTTGAGACCTAATAAAATGTGCAATGATGCAGATTTTTGTCTTCTCAACAAAAGATGAAACGATACTGTGTCTAATATTTTTCTGTTCCCATGAATTTATCTCCTTTCTAACACATCGCCATATCTTGGTGCCAGTTTCCACTTGACACCACGGAACGATACTGAGGAGTAACAACACTTCGTCTCTTCAAACAAAGATTGTATTGTTTAAGCCTTGTACCAAATGTTATTTCTCATCTATAATCTCGAGCGCTCGAGTACAAGGTTATGCAATATATCTATCTGATTAAGAAACGCTTTTATCTTGAAATGTATTTTCTTAAAAATTTATCGTTCATATTAAGATTGACCAATAGTGTTCTAGATGACGTCGGCATGTAAACATGACTTGATTGTATCTTGATTGTTCTAGTCAATTGTTAATGAACAGTACTGATGTACAGTATGTATCAAAAATGTAAATAAATTATTATAATAGCTTACATACTAATGCATAATTTTGAAGAAAAACATTCATTGTTAAAACTTACTTTCACGTCCCGATTTTTATGACTGTTCTTATAACTCTTTGCCTCTCATAAGGACAGGGTGTCAGCTGATCACGTTTTACCTATTCACTGCACTTTTAATCGCAAATGAGAATGGCTTGCTGCAGTTCTAAGGGTAGGATCAGGATACACACACACACACACACACACACACACACACACACACAAACACACACACTGGTGTACTACACTCTATCAAGGGAACAGCTTTACTCTTGTACTAAACCATAATTATGAGGTTCAATAACGGCCATTTTCATATCTCTATTTATCGTTCTCCACAGCGAACGATTTTTTATTCTCAATATTATAATCTTTGTCAGTAGATGAATTACTCAGTGTTCCTAAATACGTTCATGTATGTCGATCATAACACAAATAAATACATGTAAAGTTTACATGTGGCAGTGCTTCTTTTTTCACATCTTGGAATGAAAGTATTGATAGCCAAATACTTGACAAAGACCACTCTTCAATATATGTATCACGGAACGTTTGCAGCCACTGACATGAGCGCAAGAACAAGAAGACAGTGTTTCTAATGGCAGCAAGCGTTCCACTGAGAAATGCTAGCGTGCACATTCCACTGCGTCTTTCTGACTAGTTGTCGGTAACGGCTCTACAGGAATGCAACGAGTCAAACACTTACGCCGACCAAGTCGATCACACAGCACGGAGTAATTTAGAGTGATGCGTAGAGTGATTTATAGTTATGTGTAGGAGGACAGTTTTTGACGTCTAATTGTAAGGAAACTAAAATAGTTGATTGCATAATCGAGCTTGCCTACAGTAATGGATGCTTCACAAAAAACTGTGAAACATTAAAATATTACTGAGTAAGTTCCAAATTTGAGGGTGATTTGTTAATTTCAGTTAACAGGAAAAGGTTTTCAGTGTAACGTTGGTAAAATACGAGTAATACCACTAAATGAAAACTAAAATGCTACTAATATGATTTCCGCTAGGAATTGTAGAGGTTGCATTCTTCATGAGTAGAGCCACTGATGTAATGGTGAGTTCGGGCTTCCAATAGTGAACCTGTGTATAGTGTGTGTGTCTGTTCTTTCGGCCATATACGAGGGCAGTTCAATAAGTAATGCACACATTTTTTTTTCTGAAACAGGGGTTGTTTTATTCAGCATTGAAATACACCAGGTTATTCCCCAATCTTTTAGCTACACAACACTATTTTTCAACGTAATCTCCATTCAATGCTACGGCCTTACGCCACCTTGAAATGAGGGCCTGTATGCCTGCACGGTACCATTCCACTGGTCGATGTCGGAGCCAACGTCGTACTGCATCAATAACTTCTTCATCATCCGCGTAGTGCGTCCCACGGATTGCGTCCTTCATTGGGCCAAACATATGGAAATCCGACGGTGCGAGATCGGGGCTGTAGGGTGCATGAGGAAGAACAGTCCACTGAAGTTTTGTGAGCTCCTCTCGGGCGCGAAGACTTGTGTGAGGTCTTGCGTTGTCATGAAGAAGGAGAAGTTCGTTCAGATTTTTGTGCCTACGAACACGCTGAAGTCGTTTCTTCAATTTCTGAAGAGTAGCACAATACACTTCAGAGGTGATCGTTTGACCATGGGGAAGGACATCGAACAGGATAACCCCTTCAGCGTCCCAGAAGACTGTAACCATGACTTTACCGGCTGAGGGTATGGCTTTAAACTTTTTCTTGGTAGGGGAGTGGGTGTGTCGCCACTCCATTGATTGCCGTTTTGTTTCAGGTTCGAAGTGATGAACCCATGTTTCATCGCCTGCAACAATCTTTGACAAGAAATTGTCACCCTCAGCCACATGACGAGCAAGCAATTCCGCACAGATGGTTCTCCTTTGCTCTTTATGGTGTTCGGTTAGACAAGGAGGGACCCAGCGGGAACAAACCTTTGAATATCCCAACTGGTGAACAATTGTGACAGCACTACCAACAGAGATGTCAAGTTGAGCACTGAGTTGTTTGCTGGTGATCCGTCGATCATCTCGAACGAGTGTGTTCGCACGCTCCGCCATTGCAGGAGTCACAGCTGTGCACGGCCGGCCCGCACGCGGGAGATCAGACAGTCTTGCTTGACCTTGCGGCGATGATGACACACGCTTTGCCCAACGACTCACCGTGCTTTTGTCCACTGCCAGATCACCGTAGACATTCTGCAAGCGCCTATGAATATCTGAGATGCCCTGGTTTTCCGCCAAAAGAAACTCGATCACTGCCCGTTGTTTGCAACGCACATCCGTTACAGACGCCATTTTAACAGCTCCGTACAGCGCTGCCACCTGTCGGAAGTCAATGAAACTATACGAGACGAAGCGGGAATGTTTGAAAATATTCCACAAGAAATTTCCGGTTTTTTCAACCAAAATTGGCCGAGAAAAAAAAATGTGTTGCATTACTTATTGAACTGCCCTCGTATATAATCAAGGGGAGGATGATCAATGATCGCTATAGCGAAGATGTACACCAGGCTCCCACTCTTACGGGAATCCGCGAAATAACGCAAGTTATGAGGCTAATGGGCAAGAGGCACTACAGTCTTAGTGTGAGGATAAGTTGAGAATTTGGGTCTGACGGGAGGCGTGCTACGATAGTCCGTGCAGACCTCTGTGTCCGGATGGCTCGGTGGTCAGGGTATCTGCCTAGAAAGCAGCAGATTCGGGTTCGAATGCCGGTCCGCAACACGTTTTCAACTTTCCCCATTGATTTAAATCGATGCCCAGTAGCAGCTACATGTCCTAATTCCTTTGTATCTTGATTGATAACGGCTGCGGGATCAAAATGGTGTCTGTTCTTTCGGACATGCCCGAATAATATACAGTAATATATAATTCCTTTTTGTCTAAACAAATAATCGTCCTCGTGGTCGTGTGGTAGCGTTCTCGCTTCCCACGCCCGGGTTCCCGGGTTCGATTCCCGGCGGGGTCAGGGATTTTCTCTGCCTCGTGATGGCTGGGTGTTGTGTGCTGTCCTTAGGTTAGTTAGGTTTAAGTAGTTCTAAGTTCTAGGGGACTGATGACCATAGATGTTAAGTCCCATAGTGCTCAGAGCCAGCCAAATAATCGTCTCAAGGACTTACAGGGTTGTAATATGAGAAATACACATTCAGTGCGTTTTCACGACAAGAGGGAACTCAGAAATAAAGTTGACAAACGAGTAGTAATTAAATTTGAAAAATCAGTTCTCAACAGATCAGTTCATTTTATCGTCGCAATGGTTTACTATTGCAGGTGATACTCGTTTGCCTTTCTCTGACGGTGCAACTGACTTACCCCGTCAGATGTAAAGGGGTGAACGATTCAAACTGCACTCTAAAACACCGTTGAACTTCATAGTATTTATACAAACACAAATATTTTCATAGGTTAAAGATCCGATGAATGACAGAAAAAATTGGAACACTGATAAAAGAGTTAGTCACTGAAACCAATGCAATCAAAAAGAACATGCGCCAAGGTATTCAGTTACAAATACACGCTTGTAACATAGCAGCAAATTCATATTTTGTGAATGTACAGACAATGTTTTATAAACCAACTCCAGCAGACATTAATGCCATATGTTGGGTTTCTTCATCGCAGCTACTGCATTTTTGCCGTTTTAAGTTATATTGCTCAAAACAAGTACACTTTATGAATTCAAAGGAATCATTTCCACATCTGCCTGATGCTCACGCTGAGTTACTCTATGTTACTGTAAGTCTGGTTCGTAGCCACAAAAAAATAGGACGTTCCTGCTCGGCAGTTCTCCTTCGAAACAGTGCGTACCATGAAGAAAATCATTAACTTGTTCTTAAATATATCGTATTGTGCAATTAAAAATTGTTAATTGAATTGGGGGTTCTAATTAGCTACTAAGTGACAAACCTTCCCCTTAATAAGAAAAACATATATATATATATATATATATATATATATATATATATATATTTCGTTTTCGGGGTTCTGTGCCTCAGCCGATTAAAAGTGGAGCCCTTATAGGACCACTCTGTTGTCCATTTGTCTCTCTGTCTTTCCGACAGTTCAAAACCCTTTTTCTCAGGAAGGGGTAAAGGTATCAAGTTGAAATTTACATCACATATTAAGGTCTACGGTCACTTGACGGCGTGTAAAAGTGAAGCTTTTGAGTGGGTACAATCAAAGGATAGGCCATTTATATATATTTTTTTTATATTTTGAGACCCACAAACTCACTTATCAAGACATACACGGTACTTCCAGTTGATCTAGAATCATGGAATTTGCGAAGAAACAAGTTTTCACAGTACAACCGAAGGAAAAAAAAATCCGAAAGTTGTTAAAAAATAGTCATCTGTTGTCAGACCTGTCCGTCTTTCGTCTACTAAGGAACGCGTAGACGTGTCGAATTGAAATTTGTATTACGTCTATGGTTTCTTGGCGGTGTAATAAACATTAGCTTCTAAGTCAATTGAATCAAAAGGAACTACAATTTATTCATCACACGGTAGGAAATACGGCAACCAATCACATTTAAAAAAAATCATTTTATGTTTTTATTTAGTTATTTATTTTTCAATGATTTTATTGTAGCATTACTAGTTTCAGGCCTAAGCCTATCGAAAGACAGGAGCGTTGATTTCTTTGCAAGTTACATTTGTGTCCCAAAATAAAATAAAAATTGTGATGCATCTTTTACAAAAGTTTTTACGTTTAATCCCTAAAAATGTCACAATCACGTTCACAATAAAGTAATAAACCTGGCTGCATACTGAATGATTAACAAGCATTAAAAAACCAAATGTGCCTCCAAAAATCATACAACTCCTACAGTTTGAAATGATAGAAATATTAATTAATAGACAGACAGAAAGTTCTTCACTAGCCATTAACAGCATCTTTCAAACGTCAATAATAAAGTGTATAACTGTATAAAATTATCTGTACTGTGAAGAAGTGTCTTTGAAATAACTACAAAAGAGTGAAAATCTCTGCACATCGCATCAGTAGCCGATGTTAACAAATGCATCCGCCATCTTGTATTTAGTTCAGGTCATTGATCAGTATGGATTGTAAAAGAAAATCAAACCTCTGTCCTATAATATGTAGGACTTTTCAAGAACTAAGTCCAATTCATAGAGCATCTATATGTGTAAGTTATGTAATCACATCTATATCTTAGGACGTAAATGTAAAACCTTTTGTAGACAAAGCATTAAAAACTTTATTACATTTTAGGAAACAAATGTAAAACTTGAAAAGAAGTCAACGCTACCATCTGACGATGGGATCAGTCCCCGAAACTAGCAACGGTATAGTAAAATCATTAAAAAAAAAAAAAACTTGTGACTGGTTGCAGTATTTCCTACAGTGTAATTTACGAAAACAGCTGCGATGGAGAAAATAATACTGTCCTTTATGTCATACATATATAAGTTTGTAGGGAATCGTCAGTGCGTGAGTTGTACTCGCACCTGGCCAATTTTTCTATTGCTCAAGGTTTCACTGATCAGCAGCATTTTCTATGGAAATCAATGCAACTATGTTCTGAACTTAAGGTAGCAGTGGATAATCATTTGCTCCCATCTTCATAGCGAACATGCCAACTTGCTTCATGTATGTGATACACAAATCCTACTTTACTGCAACTCTTAATTCGTTTGTTTATTTGTTCATAGTGATTGTTTTAGGTAACCACGCGTTACATTTTGAAAGTTACTCCTTTGTTTTAAATACGGATTACACGTGAATGTAAGTCTGAATGTGCACCAAATTTAGAAAAAATGCGCCATTAAATACAATATTCAGACCCATGTACAAAATTAGCAACGCAGCCTGACTGTAACGACTTTGTAGAAACTTACTTGGATACTTAACACCTACTTACTCGCGCAACGATTCACAATGGGCCTAGCAAAAGGAAATAAATTTAACTGAACGTGAACAATCGCGCCAAATGTCTCACGAAGAATAAAGCTGTCTAAAGCAACATGGTTTACAGCTCCGTGCAAATGAACCCAATCTGTTATAATAACTCAGATACACAAGGCATCGAATAAGCCAATTTCTGTACAATAAAGCACTGCGTGTTTGCCAGTTGCGTAAACGGCAAGACGTACATTTCTTTGCTGAAAAGCTTGCAAAGCAATGCGAAGTATAATACAAGTAAAGATTACTACTGTTGTTGATATTAATTGCAGTAAGAAATTTCTAAAGATTCTCTCTCACTTGCTGAAGGAAAACAGTACATGTTTTCATCACGTTATAGCATTCCACCAGTTGAGTGCAATTCAGGGCAGTTCATCTAAATAGGAAAATTAGCAGCAAGGAAAATGGTTGTGAAAGAATATTTGCATGTGAATCTATACAACTGGTTGCTAGAAAGTAATTTAATCGCACTGCTACTTGTAAGTACATAGATATCATGTGGCACACGGAGCTCCAGTAATAAAATGAAATATAGAGCAATCCTTCCAAGTGGCAAAGCGTAGACAAAGGACATTGACAAAACGCCCTGACTACCACTGGGACGAATAAACAGCAGTTTCTGTACCGAGCCTCGAAGCGTACTCTCCTCACTAAATAAAAAGACAGAATCTCGGCACGTGAGATACGCATCCAACACATGTAAGTTGCAGTAACATTTCGATGGAAATAAAGAAAATAGTTACCCGTAAATGACATGGTCATGGTGAATAATTAAAAAAATAGTATTGGAACTTAGCCCTTTATGCACATAGGCAAGCTACATATCACCCTTTCAACGTACCGAATAAGCAATCACTAACATCAGACTCGAAAACAGCACTGACCTCCAGAACGGCATAACACAAGAGTGCCTTCTTCAAACTCATGCCACAACATTCTGAGCGAGGCGGGCTGTGAATGTCTCAGCCGGAACTCAAGCAGTACTTCCCGCATACATCACAGTCTGACACAAAGGTAATTAAATAAAAAATTGAAAAATAAAAATTAAAAAGAGCTGGATGATTTATTCAAGAGTAAGAGCGTCACGAATAGAAGAAGTCAATAACGGGTTGGTTCACTTCTGACCCCTATACGAGTAGTTATTCGGTTTGGCAATGATTGACAGAGTTGTTGGATGTCCTCCTTAGTCCAAATTCTGTCCAATTCCTGGTCAGATGGTCAAAATCCCGAGATGGTTCGAGAGAGCAACCCGTGATGCTCAAAACGCTGTCAATTGGGAACAGATCCGACGACCTTGCTGGCCAAGGTAGGGATTGTTAAGCACGAAGACAAGCAATAGAAACTCTCGCCGTGTGTACGTGGGCATTATCTTGCTGAAATGTAAGCCCAGTATGGTTTGCCATGACGGGCAACAAAACGGGACGTAGAATATCGTCGACGTATCACTGTGTTGTAAGGGTGCCTCGTCTGCAGGCACGCCTTCGCTGTTCACTGGGGCTCAGTTCGAAGCGAAACTCGTCATTGAAGACAACTCTACTCCATTCACCGGGATTCCAGGCCGAAGACGTGTATGGAGACGCCCCGGAGAGCGATGGGTTACCAATCTGACTGTCTGCCGCCATACTGCGCAACAACCAGGACTGATGGTCTCGGGTACCATTTCCTTTAACTGCAGCACAAGTCATCCGCGGCACCCAAACAAAACAGCGGTACGCCGACGATATTCTACCGCCCCTATTCTTGCTCTTCACGACAAGCCATTCCCAGGTTACATTTCAGGAACATAGTGGCCACCCACACACAAAGACAGTTTCTAATGGTTGTTTTCGTGCTTGTCAAACCCAACCTTGAGCAGTAAGGTGGTCAGATCTGTTACCAATTGAGAACGTTCGGAGCATTATGGACAATGCCCTCCAACCATCTTTGTATTTTGACGATCTAACTCGCCAGTTCGATTTAATTTGGCACGATATTTTTCAGGAGAACATCCAAAAAACTTTCAGTCATTGACAAGCCGAATAACTGCTTGTGTAAGGCCTAGAGGTCGACCGAAACGTTACTGAGTGGTGCAATTTGTGAAGCTTTTTCTCTTAAATAAATCATTCAATTTTCCTGAAATTATGAACCTTTGTTTGTCTGTACATGTAAATGACATACACCGATTTTCGTCTAATTGAGAAAAATCCTTAGTGCTGCTTCGGTTTTTGTCTTAGTTTGTAAATAAAAAAGTATGAGGAACAGGGAAGTTTCATGACAGAAAATAACGTTCAAATTCTACAGTTCTATGACGGTAATAGTAGGTTTATAAGGGGCTGAAACACATATCCACACTGAAATCCAACACTCCGAAATGTGATGTGTTTGATCACTTGTAGGGGTGACAAAGATGGACAGGGAGGGAAATGAAGATTTACGCAGATACTCCACATTTAGAGAGTAACCGTTAAAAATCTTAGAATATCGCAATAAAGGGATATTTTGTATAAAACGGATGAACGGTGAACATTTTCCAAAATGGATCTACACGTGTATCCCTCGAGAGCTCTGCAGTGTGGGACCTCAAAAGTGAAAGATCAAGTCGAAGTTGCCAGCTCGTCAATGAGGCGTTACGAAGACCATATCCATTAGTGCATTTGCATCCTGGAATTACTTAAAAATTTATGATCCTCTGTTTGATTCTATGTCTAACCACATATCTGGAGGCAAAAATCAAAATCCAATAGAAACGATGCCTTGGTAGAAAGCACGACATTTGAGCAGGAAAGTAATGGTTTTAGGTGGAAAGCGAATAACTGGTTATTTGAGAGTTAGCAATCCTACATTACTGTCGTACGAGCTTTGTGAACTGATATCCTGACAGTCTGTGTCACTTAGTGTGTTGGAGACGTTACCAATCGCAACATAGTTCATCCAAATGAGAGCAATCAATGTATTTAACATTTCCATAGTAAAACAGCTTCAGCCATATAAAGTTTTTTATTTATTTAGTGGTGACCGGTTTCGACCACTGTTCTGGTCGTCATCAGACCGCTTAATCCATGGGAGTCTGCTGAAAGTGGTGAGGAGCAGGTACCACTCTAGGAGGCATATAACCACTGCTATTTTATTATAAAAATTTTTAAAATTTGTTATAACCGCTGACTTCCCAAAAGAAACAATGTAAAATGTTTCAAACAATTTCATATAAATCTATTACTCCATGGCGATAGCTTGAAACAGACCAAAAAGCTAATCAGGTTTCCAATGTTTGCATCCTTTTTATTTCGTTTACAAAAAGTTTACATACAATGAGCAGCTAAATTCATGATTCAGTTTTTTGAAGACCCGGATTGTCTCCCAGTGCAAAGGAGAAGTCTGAAATTTTGCTCACAGATACCTTCAACCTTCCTCTGGAATGGTGCAAAACTGTGGTGCCATGCGACGTCATACTTGGGCTCGGTGACGCTTCCAATAGCAAGGTGTCGACACATGTGAAAAAAAAAGGCCAGAGCTCAGATGTTCAAGTGACGTATGAGGTGGGCTAATGATGTCAAATTCGCACCAAATTTCAGCACAATTCTGTCCAACGACACCGATGACATGTCACAAGATGGGAAGGTCGTCACTCACCGTCTCATCCACATTTCAATCCTTTTTTTGACGCCTCTGCATTAGAGGTCAGAACTGCAGCGCTGAGAGTTTAAATCAAGCGGTTTACTTAGGTGTGACCGAGGAAAACATTTCAGACACATCGCCGCTCGGAATCTACACGAAAAGGGGTCAGGGTGTGGCATTAAGGGCGTCTATGACACCACCCCTTCCCCTGGGGGGGAATGATTACCATACATTTCGTGGTCGCAAACGACAGTTTACGGTGTGCTGAGCAACATGATGGAGTTTCTGACAACATTCGACACTGTTGACAATTTCGGACAATTCAGCGCTTCTCTAAGGCCTTCCCGGGGCTACAACCCCATCAACGTGATCTGACTCCTTTGGTATCTGGCGCGACCGCACTTTTTCTTTGGTCTACATGGTGGAACCAGTAGGGACTGTTGGAAACCATTCGCCGAGATTTCAACGTGATCCGAAGCACCAAAGAGTATTTATGCTCTTTCAGGCATCCTGTTTCGCTCCCTCATTTGGCGTGATCTCAGTGAAGGGCGGGAGGAGGGGGATGCGTGAATAAATCGGCAAAGAGTTCCCCAGTTCGGCAAAACCCCAAGAAATATACCTGTACAGAGACTTCGCTACCCATTAAGCTGGTGGTTCTCAAATGCTTCAAATGGCTCTGAGCACTATGCGACTTAACTTCTGAGGTCATCAGTCGCCTAGAACTTAGAACTAATTAAACCTAACTAACCTAAGAATATCGCACACATCCATGCCCGAGGCAGGATTCGAACCTGCGACCGTAGCGGTAGCTCGGTTCCAGACTGTAGCGCCTAGAACCGCACGGCCACTCCGGCCGGCTGTGGTTCTCCGCTGTTACTCTAGAGCCTGCTTGCGGGCACGCAGAAGCAAAGTAGTGTCTTTGGGGCTGCCTGTGGTTTCGAAGTCTCTGTGCAGGTACATTATTAAAGTGCTCAAGAAAGGTGCAAGAATGGCACCGAAGGTGTTGCCATACACGCACATGAGACACTAAAAGTAGAAGATGAGTTTCGCTGTTTAGGCAACAAAGTAATTGGTGGTTGAAGAAGAGAGGATATAAAATGTAGAAAGGCAATTAAGAAAATCTCTCCTCAAGAAGAGGAATTTGCTAACAACAAATTTAAAATTAAGTGTTAAGAAGAATTTCCTGAAGACATATGGCTAGAGTGTTGCCTTGAACGAAAACAAAATGAGGGCGATAAGGTATTCAAAGAAGAATAGTACAGAGATTTTTGATATGTGATGCTACAGAAGAATTCTGAAGATCGAATGGGTAGATCGCGTAACGATGAATAGTAGTAAATAGCATTATGGAGAAAAGAAATTTTGGAATAACTTCACTAAAAGAAAGTACATATTCTGGGACATCTAGCATTGGAGGAAGTGTGGTGGGTTAAAAATTGCAGAGGGACACCAAGAGACGAATACGGAAAGAAGCTTGATATGGCTGTGGGTTGCAGATTGCTAACTAACATTCCAAAGATGTTCTGGCTCACATGCGGTTCCTCTTCGTCGAATTGTCTTGGCTCAAACTCGTCTAGAGGTTGATCCGCATGTGTCGCATTACACGCCCTAAATTACACACTTGACACCCTTTGGTTAAATTGTCTGGCTGATGGCAGGTCTGCAAAATAAAAAGTTAACGAAACATATTATAACAGTAATAATAATTTCGGGAACTAAATTAACGACCGATAAATGATGTAGGCCACACAGTTGCGATTTGGTTAGAATAATGTTAATTCAGAAAGCAAACTAATAGCGAAAGTCGTCGTATTTTGAGTTACTGTTACACTCGAGCGCATATACATTTGACGCAGTTCGATCATTCACAATCTTATCGCGAATTACAATTTCGATACTCAACCTCGTTAACTACACGAAAAGTTAAGAGTTCACGGCAGGAGCGCGGCTGCTCACCGCTCAGAGACTACGTCCCGCGATAATACACAACGCGAAATTTTCTAAGTCGTTTCGCTTTCTAGCTACCTAAAGACCGACTGTCTGCTTTCGCGTCTCAATCCGAACTGTACCCTTTGGTGTCTCCATCCGAACTGTCCGCTTTCGCGTCTGCCCCAGCACTGTATCTGCCCTGTCCCGGCCGCGTCCCCCGCGTGCCGAACATCGTCGCTCAACTGACTAGCGCAGTTCCCTTTCCTGAAGCCGTCCATCTGTCTGCCTACAGCTTATTCTACATTATTTTACATTTTAACATATTTAAATAATCAAAGCTTGATCACTTCCACGTTCTAAATAAAGTAGCAATAATATACGTTACACAATAAACGTTAAATTCTTTTACATAAAACCAGTGCAATTTCCTTCTTAACTTTGAATGTCACGTTCAGTAGCCTTGCACCAATGTGCTTTCTGATAAATAAATAAGGAACAAAAGTAAGAATTATGCACTAAACTTTCAACAAATATTCTATTACCTAATGATTGAATAAGGTGTCATGCTGTCATTGTTCAGTGTGTTTTGTGTGGAGGAAATGATGATCTGATGCTTAACTAAAAATATTGATAATTTAAATTTACTATATCTTTTAAACAAATGAAGTTGCAGAGTTGATATTTGCAAAATTTGTCATTTTAATGATGCGCTTCTACATGAAATGTCGATCGTTAAGATCGACTAAAGCGTTCAGATTTTAGCATTCAGGTCTTTGTTAGAAAACTTGTTAATTTCACTTTAATAGTAAATCCTAAACTATTATAGATATGATCAATATTCAAGTTTTATGGGGATCACCATGAAAATTTATGGACGATGGCAGATTAAAATTACTGTGACTTGATTCCCTGCATTACTACACAATTAAATAGTTTTCATAAATGTTTCCTTTTATGGCCGATCTTAGGTCCGCCATATTTAACACAGCTATGTCTCCTCAGCCACAAACGGCTTCTACTGGGTTTCCCTATGACGTAGGGTCTCGTCTGTCTCACTCGCACACTACAGCGCTTAGACCTCAACAGACAATGACGCCTGTGAATTTCCCCATCTCATGGTGAATCTGCGCCCTTTGTGGCACATAGTACTCGACGACAGGGTCCGTTTCACAATTTCTGTAAGCTGACTCTTTCGGCCATATATTTAAATGAGAGCGCAATGCTCGTTAATTCACAAGATGAAGAAGCTTGCACAGGATAAAGTAGCACGAAGAGCTTCATCAAACCATTCTTTGAAGACCATAACAACAACAACAACATAGTACGTTATACTGGACAGAAAATATTCTACAGAAAGGACTGTGACATCATATGCTTTCCAGTAAAGGGTAATACTATTTGCAATGTTCTCATTATACCTAATGGGTTAATCAGATTGGTGAGGAACACTATGAAATTGTTCTATGGCGATGCTGGTATGTGCAGTAAAGTATCGTCATTGGTAGAACGTAAGATTTTGCAGGATGGCTTATATCATATTTCCGCTTGTTGAGCGACAGCTCTTTTTAAAAGTCTATAAGTGTAATATAATGTTTATACATAAGAGAAAGAAGCCAGTTGTACCTGATTACATGAGCAGTTGTGAAATCTTCAGCACGTGATATCGTATTAGTACCGGGTGTTTATAATTCAAGTGCAGCTACTGGCGGATGTCCAGTGTTGGCTGTGATTGTAGTACGGCAGCAAAATATGGTGGAGACGCTAATGCGTTAATGTGGAACCCATTAACGCTGGAACTGCCCAGTTTTAGCCGCCAGGTGAATATCTGTCACTGTACAGCATCTCGTCGATATTTCCGGTACTGATATTGAACGAATTGTGTTAGTGTCGGTTCTCTCTTGTTTCACCTTTCCTGCCCATGTCCCGTTCCTAATCCATTACATGTTGAAACATTTATGTGCGTCTTTCTTGAATTCACAACACCATATTTGCACATGGTGAGCAAAATTATAACTAACTTTTGCCAAAGTAAATCGGTTCCTCATTAACGCAGCTGCCTTATGATAATCACATCCCCCACTGTACCTCTGCTGTTTAGGGGTGATCATATGAAATCAGTATTATGTGGGGCTAAAGGAACACTTAGATTTGTTGGTAAGGCTCTGCGAAAACGTGATACATCACATATAAGATGTGAGTACCTTCAGGGAGGACAAGAGACATTCAATGAATTTAGCGATAAAATGATAGGATCGCGAAACGTCTTGCCCTTACGAAAGTGTGACAGGAATGCTCAGACAATTTCAATCAGAATCCTTGGAAAAAAGACGACGTCGTTGTCGCGAAAGCATTTTGAGTACATTTAGAGAACCTCTGGATACGTGTAGTCGGGCCCTTAGGATTAAAGGGTGAACAGATTGAGTGTGTGGTATCAGTACAACATTTATAATTTATTGATAGCACTAATAAACAGTATCATACACAAACAGATTTTACTTCCTCAGAGCAACTGGCTACAGCCTCCCGATTCACAAACAGAACGTTTCCATAATCAAATACTAATACACCAATACATTATTAACAAAGGGTCAGATTAAATAAAATTTAAGTGATTTTAGAAAGTAATTAAGACCACATCAAAATAACTGGCTACAACCACAGGATTCATAAATTAAATACTTCCAGAATAGAATATTGGCAACAGCATCAAATTATAAATAAAAACTCAAATTAATAAATTTCAAAGAATTTACATCATAATTAAAAGAAGAACAGCATACGAAAACGAGCCGGCCTGAGGCAACTTCAGAAATATATAGTCTAAAAGATTACATGTTTACAAAGAATACCATAACAATTAGGAGCATTAGCTTCCTTTTTGAAGGTCCAGTGATGTTTGCTGTTTGAAAATTGCCATAAATACCCGTTCAGGTACACGAACTTAGTCCGCATCCGCGCATATAAGGCACTAGGAATACAGCAGAAACTAAACTGAAACAATGCAGTATTAGAAACAGAAACAACCATGTCTTATTCCATCAATATGCTACTCATGATGCACGTCACCAGTATAGCAGTGTCGTTAGTCGTTACATGTAAAACTGTCTAGTATACTGACTGACCATCTGGTAATAGGCAATGTGTGAATGAAAGATCTGTATGCTATATAGTAAACATAATACACTGCGGATAACCACCTCACATTACTAGTTATTAGTACAATCTAGCGATGCACTGTCTGTGGATAGTTCTTAGATCACACACGATTTTAACAAACACCACATAGTAGTATCTGTTAACTATAAAATGCTGTTTGGCACGGCTAGGCTGTACACATATCATGGACATAGTGCAACTCTGTCTGTCTGGCATGCAAGGAACATCAGTGCTCTACAACCAGTATCGATATTCCACAGGTTCCAGCGCCTCAAGTCTGCTCAACTCACCCAGCCCACAGTAAGCGCTGTCCTTGTAGGTGACCTCACACAAACAAGCCAGCTTTCGACCTGCTAGCAAGCTACTAGCGACAGCCGACCACAAACATCAGTACCCATGGCTCTGCACATAGTCTTCTCTCTCTCTCTCTCTCTCTCTCTCTCTCTCTCTCTCTCTCAGACATCTGCGTCGGCACACAAAAACTTCCTCCACCAGAGCGTTGCGCCGCGCTAACCAGCGGCAAGCCACAAGAAGTACTGCCAACGTAGAAATCCTAGTGCCACACCTGCTACACTAAAGTAGAAGAAGAAGACTGTGCCGACCACTGTGGCCGAGCGGTTCTAGGCGCTTCAGTCCGGAACAGAGCTGCTGCTACGGTCGCAGGTTCGAATCCTGCCTCGGGCATGGATGTGTGTAATGTCTTGAGGTTAGTTAGGTTTAAGTAGTTCTAAGTCTAGGGGACTGATGACCTCAGATGTTAAGTTATGACGCCACTACTGTATATTTTGCGTTGGGTAAATTTAGAGAGCCTGAATTCGAACTGTCGCGTTCCGAACGTGAGCGTTGGTCGGGATTAAGCGACAGGATTCGGGGAAACAGGGCAATAGTTGGTTGGCCTAAGTGGGAGGGAGTAGTGACACAATTTTAAAATTCCATTGTTACGAAAGATAGGGATTGGAATTAGTATTGAATGACGAACACTGAGTATTTTATAAAGTCTGACTTTATTCAAACTCGACCTAGTAGTCATTTGCTCTGAATGAGTTGTATCCACGAAAGATCAAGTATTTACACAAAGACGGTGGCTAACTAGCAACGTTCCATGTACTAAAAGCGCCTGTCAGTACTAACTGCGGCTGCACCCACGACACGCAGTAGTCCTCAGCTATCCAGCTAGAATTCCCTCTACTGTTCCGAACTATTTCAGATAACTCTGCTCTCCCTTGCTCGGCAAATAACTTCAGTTGTTTCTGCCAATACTGCTATTTCTCCACTTCCGCTAGGACGTGTCTGTCCTATCTGTCCTTTACTACTGTCTGTTCCAACTGCCGCGACGCTTTCTCTTCGTAGCATCTCCGTGCAAGCTTTATTCAATTTCCCCTTCGCCTCCACCAGTGCCTGACTTGACATAATATTGAAAGACCCTCGCCGTCTCAATGGCTCTAATTATGCACTGTTTTTCAGAAGGTGAGTGGTGGAAGAGAGGTCTCTGTTGTAAATTCATGTCCTGGATCTGCACTAGGCTCTTCATGGCTTACATGTGCCCTTCCAGGGGCTCTCCCTTAGCCCTCTCTCTTTTTCACTCTGAATTATATCTACAGCTAACAGTGTTATTTCTGAAGTGTTGGCTGGTGTCCCTCTATCTGCTGTTGTTGCGCTTTGGTGCTGCATTCCTTGTAACTTCTTCCTTGCTATGCTCGTGAAATTTCATCCTGTTATTAATTCTTAAGACTTGCTTGTCATTGCCTTGGAACAAGATAGAACAAGATTTTGCCACATTACTCTGGCGCCAACATACATCTCGTGTAGTGATCGTGAAGGTAAGAGATATTAGACCACGTACAGTTTCTCGCTCAATGCTTGAATGGGACAGGAAATATAATCGACAATATTGGTGCGATGTACGGAAGGAAGAGGAGAGGTTAGTGTTTAACGACCAGTCGACAATGAGCTCATTAGAGAGGTACCACAAGCTCGGATTAGGGAAAGATGGGGAAGGAAATCGGCCATGCCCTTTCAAAGGAGGCATCATGGCGATTAAGGAAATCACGGAAAACCTAAATTAGGATGGGCGGACGCGAGTTTGAATCGTCGTATTCCCGAATGCGAGTCCATTGTGCTAATTAATGAGCCTCCTCGCTCGGTTGAAATTTACCCACCACCTTGCTTTGTTCAGTGGCTGAAGGAGCATATACAGTGTGGCTAAAAGAAAGATGTGCCAGAAGATATTTTTTCGACTGATGACGAACTGACACTTTGTTAATGAACAGATGTTGTTCTCGTCACAGGAAATGTTGGTGTTGTTCTCGTCACAGGAAATGTTGGTAACAGTGTTTTCGATGAACCAAACGACTGCTGTCACGTGGCAGCTCACGTGCATCTCCCCCATGCTATGTCCCGATATTTCACTGTGCCTTTACGTTTCAGTGAGTGAGACGAGCAGACGTGTTTAGTGATCAGCTGATTTAAACACGAAGTGGTGCTCACGAGTGTTCATCGTCGAGTGTAAGGCAATGCCTGTAAAACTTACGGATAACTGAAACTTCCTGGCAGAGTAAAACTGTGTGCCGGACCGAGACTCGAACTCGGGACCTTTGCCATTCGCGGGGAAGTGATCTACCAACTGAGCTACCCAAGCACGACTGACGCCCCGCCCTCACAGCTTTAGTTCCCCCAGTACCTCGTCTCCTATTTTCCATACTTCACAGAAAAGAGAACTGTTTGCTCAAGAGTTGAAGACTGAAATGTTTTTTGACAAAACCTTTAGCAAAGTCCGCAAAGCAATATTTAGTGGTAAAATGACAGTGCATCTATCTTAGCCTGGGGGGACGTTTCCAGCGTCGTCTGTGGTCATTAACGAGAGTCAATCCCACGTCAGTCTTATTGTAAATACTTTCTACGCCAGTTTTATTCTGCCATTCATGTATGTACAAAGCTATTTTTTTCGTTTGGTCTGAAATATAAATCATAGTGAAAATCAATAAAACATCTACCTTCCACCTACTTCTCTACATAGTCGTCGCTACGATGTAGACACTTGTCGTAGCGTGGTATCAGTTTCTCAGTACCTTCATCATAGACGGCAGATGTCTTTGATTTCGGAGAATTTTCTAAGCTGGTCTGCAGCTTGTTGTCTGTGCCAAAACCTGTATTCATAGGCAGCAGTTCACGTGAGCAAAGGGAGGAAAATTAGAGGAAGCCAGTCTGGGCTTTATGGTGAGCGATTAAACACGTGCCATCGAAAACACTCCAGGAGCGTCTTCGTTGCAGCTGCAGTGTGCGACCGTGAATGGTCATGAAGAAAGAAATGCATGACACTTGTGTTATGTGGGCTGCATGAAATCAGACGAAACCCCTCAGGAGGACTTCACAGATGGTTAAAGAGACTATTTTCGAGGCATCTTCATGTTCTCACTGTGCGTTCAGATCTGAAAGGTACGACGTGACACAACAGATAGCGGCCAAACCAGACACAGTAGAATACAACTGCACATAGCAGAGCTTCACTAGGTTTTCAGTGTGGTTTTAATTTCGCGACAGATCGGTTGTCAGAAAAAAATAGCCCTCGTAGATGTTGATGTAGGTCATTTGGGAAACATAGACAAAAGTAATTTGGGTTGCCTAGTTACGAGTCTATTATATATTTTCCGTACATCAGAAGAATACGTTGACACACAGAACTCGCGTTACAAATGTTCAAATGACTCTGAGCACTATGGGACTTAACGTCTGAGGTCATCAGTCCCCTAGAACTTAGAACTACTTAAACGTAACTAACCTAAGGACGTCACACACATCCATGCCCGAGGCAGGATTCGAACCTGTGATGTGGCGGTCTCGCGGTTCCAGACTAAAGCGCCTAGAACCGCTTGGCCACATCGGCCTCTCGTCGTACACTGATGGAAAAATATCGCAAAACCAAGAAGAGGCAGTGTAACATAAACGAAAGGTAGTATCCGTGTTTCTACAGTACATGTGACAGATGATGTGTATTCAGATTTTGATTCATTCGCTCAAGAGTGGGGCTAGTAACATCGTTATGACGACGCAAATGATATTTGCTTTAAATAGGCGCTGTAACGGTCGTGAGGGTTAGTTACCTTTGAGATTTTAATCAAGAATACCTTCAAGGCGACGGAGACGCCATTATCAAGATCGCACTGAGCTTCAACAAGATCGTGTAGTAGGGCTACGAGAAGCAGTGTGTTCTTTCTGCGATGCTACAGAAAGAGTTTGCGGGAACATAGCCACCGTACATGACTGCTGGTGCGGGTGGTCGCAAGGAGACCGGGTTCTGGACGGCCACGAGGCACTATCGAGAAAGATAATCATCACGTTCGGCGTATGGTTCTGACGCATCGTTCAACATCTGCTGCAACAATTTGAGCAGCAGGTAGCACCACAGTGACACACCGAACTGTTACAAATCGGTTACTTTAAGGACAGTTTCGCGCCAGACGTCATGTAGCGTGTATTCTACTGACCCTAAACCACCGCCTTTTGCGACTTCATTGGTGTTAATTGAGAGACAGGGTCGAGATCTGTTGTGTTTCCTTATTACGTTCTGCCTCAGGACCAGTGTTGGTGAGACGGAGGCCAGTTGGGGGCCTGCAACCACTTGACCTATACCTTGAGTTATGGCTTGGGGTGCGATTTCGTACGATAGCAGGAGCCTCTCGTGGTTATCCCATACAAACTTACTGCAAATCTGTACGCCAGTCTGATGGTTCGACTTGTTGTGCCGCAGTTCATGAACAGCATTCCAATGGGTGTTTTCCTACAGGATTACGCTCGCCCACATACCACTGTTATATCTAAAATGTTCTACAGAGTTCACCATGTCGGCCTGTCGATCATCATCCGAGCACATATC
This sequence comes from Schistocerca nitens, assembly GCF_023898315.1. Lineage (NCBI taxonomy): Eukaryota > Metazoa > Arthropoda > Insecta > Orthoptera > Acrididae > Schistocerca > Schistocerca nitens. The sequence goes on along the minus strand of NC_064620.1, from coordinate 191,271,394 downwards.
GGACGTCATCGGACTACAACTCCAGCGCCATCCACAAACAGCATTAAAACCCCTGTATTGACCGACCAAGTGCAACAGGCATGGAACACCATCCAACAAACTGACATTTGGCAGCTGTACAACTCTATGCATGCATGTTTGCATGCTTGAATTCAACATGCCGGCGGTAACAACGGTTATTAATGTACCAGCAGTTCATATTTGCAATGACATATCGCGCACTTACGTTAATCTGTGATCTTGCAATGTTAATCACTTAAATATGTTATCCAGACAAAAGTGTTCCTGAAAGTTCATTAATCTACATTAATTATGTTTTGGTGCTACATTTCTTATCGTCAGTGTATAAAGTTGGTTCTACCACAAAGTTAAAAAATTCTATGCAAGGTTTCTTTAGTGCATGGAAGAGGTCTTCTCTGTCTGCCAGTTTTCGTTGATTTATCACAAACAGTTTCCATTTATTCCAAAGACAACACACTTCAAGTCAGCACATTATGCAGCATGTAGCATCCTCAGAGCTAATTTAGACTCTCTATTCTATACAGTACGAGGGTCACAAGGTTCGTGATTTTTACTAGTTTCCCACTTTTGTTTCATATGCTTCAACTATAATTTTCTCAAGTTAAGCTTTCGCCACGGTAATAAACAATTTTTATCATTTTCTAAATGTTTATTAGGACATCAGCTGCCTTAATTGACTACGCCATTATAGACAGCTTGCTTCTTCGCTCGTTCGGCACCTGCATGTCTTACGTGACAAATGGTCTGTGCCAGTGGGACGCCATAAGTTCCCTGAGCCCACACGACCCAACTTTCTTACGCGCACAGAAAAACGCCTCTGGCTAAATTTAACGTTCAGTGTGACCAGGTATTCCACAATATGTTTCCTTACTTATACGTTGTCCTGCTATCGATGTACAATCATACAATGAGAACACTGTTTATTAATACATCGTATCGAGAAAATAGCTGGAAACGGTATACAGATCTCTAAAACTATTAATTACTTTAAAGTCGAGTTATCGAACATAACAGAAGCTTGAAACATATCAGACATAGTAGAGTGAATAGTATGGTTTTTATTTCACCGCATCTGTCAGGATATGATTTCTGGATTGCCGAGTAAAGGCCACGACGTCATAGAACTGGTTGTTTACGTATTTTAAACGATTGGCCAGAGTCTCAATAACGGAGAGATATGCTGACAGACCACAGGGATACCATTTCTTACTGTAATAAGAGGAAAGCGTCGACAGACTGACGACAAATACAAAACATTTTTCTTATGAGACTTCCATTTCCAACGAAAAATGATTTCAGTTTCTTCCGGGAAACTTAGTTCTTTCTCAGTGAAAGATTTCACTGTCTTAGAGGAAGTCATGAGAAGTCTTAAGGCAACGAACGTATTCAAGCAAACAATGTGGCGAAGTAGATAAAGACCAATTAGTATATTTTGATTAGTATAGGTTTATCTCATGTATGAAATTGTGTACAAAACTGGAGGGTTTTGTTTATTTTGTATACTGAGTGTAAAACGTTAGCGGAACACACAAAATGAGCAACGTGCATTCAGGACATAGCACAAAATTTTGCTATATCTAGTATTAGGCACAAAGGAACAGCTAGTAAATGTACTGCTAACAGTTCATCAATTCGTTCGCTTGTAATGTGATGACTGAGCAAGCTATCTTCGCACCACGTTTATTCTGAATTTAAAGACCACAATATGCATATTATCAGACAATTAAAAACTATTTTTCGACTGCGTTCAAATGTTTTTCTTGACTGTTCCTTGTGAAATGTGTTGGATAACCCAACAGGGAGAACATAACTCCAATGACTTGACATAGGCAAAATAGGAGTACCGCTGCTTCAAGAGTATTAGACAGCGATACACTGAAAAATATTGGTAATCTCAGCAGTTCACAGCTCATAGCTTCTACAATGAGCAGAACGAGGAATGGACAGAAAAGTATAGCCATACGGAAGTACGCAAGTGGAAGAATTTGCCATGGTTAGCACTAGTGCCGTGAAAACAGTGATTTTAAATCAACGCTATAAGTTTGTATGATCTTATTTACAATATGGATCAGAAGGTCACATTTACAGAATATTACATCACAAACTATGTGCAGAGTGAAGAAAAAGTTATCATGCTGACGAAAACAGCTACATTCAGAGGGAATAAGCTAAAACAAAGACTTAAAAATTCTGACTCCAAACAAACAGTCACTGTACCAATATACACAGTATCTATAATTAAATTTACCGAACAGTTTACCAATGGATGGCGCTGGAAACGTCAATATAGGCTCACCAACAGACATGCGGCACACGGATGTTCCTCTGTTTGCGCCCGAGACGTACAACGTAACTATCTCCATGAAGGATCGTGTGCTACTGGTAAAGTTCTTACAAGTAGCCCTGCAGAAGTTCCGGATGCTCAAGGGTGTGACGGAAGGCATTGGTCCGATGTATGCTAATGGTCTGGAGGAAATGATTACAAAATTCGAGAACACAGGTTCTTTTGAAGCGCAGCGTGGCAGAAGGAGGAAAGCAGTTGATCCGACGTCTGTCGAAGGTGTGGCCACAGCATTCACGAAGGGACGGGTGGCAGTGTGCAAACATGCAGTGCGTGGGGAATTGCGCAAATGATGGACATGCCTGCGATTACGACGCGTAAAATTTTACGAAATATCCTGAACTGCTATCCACACAGGATCACCCATGTTCAGGAGTCGCTTCCCGCTGACCTTCCTGCAAGAAAAACGTTCGCTGTGAAATTTCTTGTTCCCAAGGAAGTGGACAATGAATGGTCCGGGAACATTCGGTGGACAGTCAAAGCCCATTTCCATCTCCATGGACATTTCAATGCATATGAGTAACCGAAAACCCGCACGCACAACAGCCGGTACCACTTCAGCCGCAAAGATGACTGTGTGGTGCGGATTGACAGCATTGTTTATCGTAGGGCACTATTTTCTCGAGGAGATGAATCGTGTTGGTCCTGTTACCTGTACCGTCAGGAGTAAACGCAATGAGAGCCTCTCGCGCACCAACATCATTCCAACCCTTGAAAGCATGGATATGTAGATAGAATCATTTTCATGGAAGATGGCGCTCCTCCGCTCATTGGGCGGCTAGTGAAGTTGCTGCCGCAGAAGCATTTTGGACATGCTGGAATTATCAGCCACCGTTTCTCTACAGCCTGACCGTCCACATAACCTGATCTTAATCAGTGTGACTTCTGGCTGTGGGGTTATCCGAAAGATGTGTCCAGTGCTCCAATTAAGAACGTAGCGGAACTGAAGGCACACATTGCGTAACACATTCTAATTTACCTCGCGGCAGAAATCGGTGGACACCACACTAAATATGTCTTACACCAGTCTCACGACAGTTAAAAACCGAAATCATTTTGTTACTTACGCAGTTTCTGGCCCCAAAACACTTAAAAACCGGCAAATTTGTTTTTTATGTGGTTTTTTGCTCTTAGGACACTTAAAAACAGATTTTTTCCATCCGGTGTAGTATGACCTTGCTGTGCTGGTACTGCGAACGGCTGAAAGCAAGGGGAAACTACAGCCGTAATTTTTCCCGAGGGCATGTAGCTTTACTGTATGGTTAAACGATGATGACGTCCTCTTGGGTAAAATATTTCGGAGGTAAAATAGTCCCCCATTCGGATCTCCGGGCGGGGACTACTCAAGAGGACGTCGTTATCACGAGAAACAAAACTGGCGTTCTACGGATCGGAGCGTGGAATGTCAGATCCCTTAATCGGGCAGGTAGGTTAGAAAATTTAAAAAGGCAAATGGATAGGTTAAAGTTATATATAGTGGGAATTAGTGAAGTTCGGTGGCAGGAGGAACAAGACTTTTGGTCAGGTGAATACAGGGTTATAAATACAAAATCAAATAGGGATGATGTAGGTGTAGGTTTAATAATGAATAAAAAATAGGAGTAGGGGTAAGCTACTACAAACAGCATAGTGAACCCCTTATTGTGGCCAAGATAGACACGAAGCCCACGCCTACTACAGTAGTACAAGCTTATATGCCAACTAGCTCTGCAGATGACGAAGAAATTGATGAAATGTATGATGAGATTAAAGAAATTATTCAGGTAGTGAAGTGAGACGAAAATTTAATAGTCATGGGTGACTGGAATTCGTCAGTAGGAAAAGGGAGAGAAGGTAACATATTAGGTGAATATGGATTGGGGCTAAGAAATGAAAGAATTTTGCGCAGAGCATAACTTAATCATAGCTAACACTTGGTTGAAGAATCATGAAAGAAGGTTGTATACATGGAAGAACCCTGGAGATACTAAAAGGTATCAGATAGATTATATAATGGTAAGACAGAGATTTAGGAACCAGGTTTTAAATTGTAAGACATTTCTAGGGGCAGATGTGGACTCTGACCACAATCTATTGGTTATGAACTGTAGATTAAAACTGAAGAAACTGCAAAAAGGTGGGAATTTAAGGAGATGGGACATGGATAAACTGAAAGAACCAGAGGTTGTACAGAGTTTCAGGAAGAGCATAAGGGAACAACTGACAGTAATGGGGGAAAGAAATACAGTAGAAGAAGAATGGGTAGCTTTGAGGGATGAAATAGTGAAGGCAGCAGAGGATCAAATAGGTAAAAAAACGAGGGCTAGTAGAAACCCTTGGGTAACAGAAGAAATATTGAATTTAATTGATGAAAGGGGAAAATATAAAAATGCAGTAAATGAAGCAGGCAAAAAGGAATACAAACGTCTCAAAAATGAGATCGACAGGAAGTGCAAAATGGCTAAGCAGGGATGGACAGAGGACAAATGTAAGGATGTTGAGGCTTATCTCACAAGGGGTAAGATAGATACTGCTTACAGGAAATTTAAAGAGACCTTTGGAGAAAGGAGAACCACTTGCATGAATATCAAGAGCATTGATGGAAACCCAGTTCTAAGAAAAGAAGGGAAAGCAGAAAGGTGGAAGGAATATATAGAGGGTCTATACAAGGGCGATGTACTTGAGGACAATATTATGGAAATGGAAGAAGATGTAGATGAAGATGAAATGGGAGATATGATACTGCGTAAAGAGTTTGACAGTGCACTGAAAGACCTGAGTCGAAACAAGGACCCCGGAGTAGACAACATTCCATTAGAACTACTGACAGCCTTGGGAGATCCAGTCCTGACAAAACTCTACCATCCGGTGAGCAAGATGTATGAGACAGGCGAAATACCCTCAGACTTCAAGAAGAATATAATAATTCCAATCCCAAAGAAAGCAGGTGTTGACAGATGTGAAAATTACCGAACTATCAGTTTAATAAGTCACAGCTGCAAAATACTAATGCGAATTCTTTACAGACAAAATGGAAAAACTGATAGAAGCCGTCCTCGGGGAAGATCAGTTTGGATTCCGTAGAAATGTTGGAACACGTGAGGCAATTCTGACCCTACGACTTATCTTAGAAGAAAGATTAAGAAAAGGCAAACCTACGTTTCTAGCATTTGTAGACTTAGACAAAGCTTTTGACAATGTTGATTGGAATATTATCTTTCAAATTCTGAAGGTGGCAGGGGTGAAATACAGGGAGCGAAAGGCTATTTACAATTTGTACAGAAACCAGATGGCAGTTATGAAAGAGGAGCAGTGGTTGGGAAGGTAGTGAGACAGGGTTGTAGCCTATCCCCGTTGTTATTCAATCTGTATATTGAGCAAGCAATAAAGGAAACAAAAGAAAAGTTCGGAGTAGGTATTAAAATCCATGGAGAAGAAATAAAAACTTTGAGGTTCGCCGATGACATTGTAATTCTGTCAGAGACAGCAAAGGACTTGGAAGAGCAGCTGAACGGAATGGACAGTATCTTGAAAGGAGGGTACAAGATGAACATCAACTAAAGCAAAACGAGGATAATGGAATGTAGTCGAATTAAGTCGGGTGATGCTGAGGGAATTAGATTAGGAAATGAGACACTTAAAGTAGTAAAGGAGTTTTGCCATTTGGGGAGCAAAATAACTGATGATGGTCGAAGTAGAGAGGATATAAAATGTAGACTGGCAATGGCAAGGAAAGCGTTTCTGAAGAAGAAAAATTTGTTAACATCGAGTATAGATTTAAATGAAAGGAAGACATTTCTGAAAGTATTTGTATGGAGTGTAGCCATGTATGGAAGTGAAACGTGGACGATAAATAGTTTAGACAAGAAGAGAATAGAAGCTTTCGAAATGTGGTGCTACAGAAGAATGCTGAAGATAAGATGGGTAGATCACATAACTAATGAGGAGGTATTGAATAGAATTGGGGAGAAGAGGAGTTTGTGGCACTACTTGACTAGAAGAAGGGATCGGTTGGTAGGACATGTTCGGAGACATCGAGGGATCACCAATTTAGTATTGGAGGGCAGCGTGGAGGGTAAAATGTTGTAGAGGGAGACCAGGAGATGAATACACTAATCAGATTCAGAAGGATGTAGGCTGCAGTAGGTAATGGGAGATGAAGAAGCTTGCACAGGATAGAGTAGCATGGAGAGTTGCTTCAAACCAGTCTCAGGACTGAAGACTACAACAACAACTAGTGTGACCTTGTCATGGTGGATGGGCTTACTTAACTAACAGTGCCACGGCTGTTGACTGCCGAACTTATGCACTCATACACACTGAAACGTGCGGATAGTTTAAAGCCCAACTCATTAAGGGGCTTACAATGTCATCTATTTTTTTTCAGTGACAGTTCCCTCTGTCTCAATAATATGGTGTCTACGTTTGACATCATTTTGAGGAGTGGTTCTCTTTCTACAGTATTTTGAAACTGGAGCTTTAAGGACGAAAATTCTACATTTCACACTAAAAATTTATATGTGGAAATCTGATAAGGATAATGGTTATCACAGAGTCTTTTATTCCAAGAAAACTTTTGCGACGTGTAATTAATAAAATAAATGAAACTTTCCTTAAAAAGAGCGTATATATTTGATTGTATTCAGACAAAAATGTCTCTATTTTGGCGGCATTGGTGGTTTATGAAATCATGCTTTGTAAATATAGAAAGCTCAAAACAACCTCCGGTGAAGTTAAAGGGAAGGGTAATACCTTTAAGAGTGCATTAGGACATCCACTGCTAAACGTTGAGGAGAGAGCAGATAGGTGGAAAGAATGCACTGAGGACCTCTACGAGGAGGAGGACCTGTCTGATGACTGGTTAGGAGAAATGGAGTCGATTTGGAAGACAAAAGGGATCCAGTACTAGAATTTAGAAGAGCTCTGGAAGACTTGAGGTCTAATAAGGCAGAAGGGCTGGATAATATTACAACGAAATAACGAAACTCATTGGGGAAAATGGCAACCAAATTACTATTTGTGTTGATGTGTAGAATAAATTAGACTGGCGACGCACCATCAGGCTCTTGGAAAAATATCAGCACAATTACGAAACTACCAAAAACAGCTATTTGCCAGACCTATCGCACAATCAGATTAACAGCTCTTGTATCCTACCTACTGACAAAAATAGCGTTCACTGATCAGCCAGAACATTATGACCACGTATCTAATAGTCGGTATGTCCAGCTTTGGCACGGACGCGAAGTGTCTTGGCACGGAAGCAACTAGGTCTTGGTAGGTCGCTGGAGGGAGCTGACACCACATCTGTGTTCGATCGGGTTCAGATTTGGCTAGTTGGTGTGCCAGCACATCAACAGCCACGGTGTTCCACCACAGTCCTGGCCTTGTGACATAGTGCATAATCTTGGTGTACGTTGTCCACAACCATTGTACGGTACTTTTGGGCAGTCACGGTGCCTTGCACAAGCTCAACTGCACCGTGGATACCCAAGTGAATGTTCCTCAGAGATAATGGAGCCGCTGCCAGCTTGTCTCCGTCCAGCAGCGCAGGTGTCAAGGAGCTGTTCCCGTAGGAGACGACGGATTGGCGTCCTCCCATCGGCATGATGGAGAAGATATCGGGATTCAACAGGCCATGTAACGTTCCGCCACTGCGACAACGTCCAGTGCCGATCGTTACTTGCCCATTTTAGTCGCAGTTGCCTTTGTCCTGGTGTTAACGTTGCACAAACATGATTAGTCGCCTGAGGAGGTCCACCGTTAGGCTCGTTCGGTGCACTGCGTGTTCAGATACACTTATTCTCTGCCCAGCATTAAAGTCTGAGTTTAGTTCCGCCACAGTGCGCCGCCTGTCCTGTTTTACCAGTTTGCCCGGCGTATGACGTCTGAATCTGCAATGAGAGGTGGCCGCCCAACCCCACTACGTCTGGACGTGGGTTTACCTTGGTTTCACCATGTGTTGAAGAGACTCACCACAGCTCTCCTCGAACACCTGACAAGTCGTGGTGTTTCCAAAATGCCCGTGCCGAGACTCCGGGCCATAACAATGTGACGTCGTTCAAACTCAGACAAACCACGCGCCTTTCCCATTCTACACACGGACAGAACGCTCACTTGTACTGTACGCGCCGTGCGTGTGTCTGACTATCAGTCATCCCTCGCCACGTTACGCTACTATCACTTGGGCAGGTGTATATCAATAGTAGGTCGGTGGTTATAGTGTTCTGGTTGATCAGTGTACAGAAGAATGGAAAAGAAAACTGAAGATCTGTTACCATTGTAGTCATAGAGGAAGCTTCCGACAATGCTTACTGGAATATTCTCTTTCAAATTCTAAATGTGGCAGATGTAAAACACAGGGGGCAAAAGGCTATTTAGAATTTGTACAGCAATCAGACGGCAGTTATAAGGGTAGTGGCACAGGGAAACAGTGGTTGAAAAAGTGAGTGAAACAGGGTTGTAGCCTATCCACAATCTTTCTCACTCTGTAGATTGAACAAGCAGTTAAAAAAAAATATTTTGAATACGAGTTAAAGTCCAGGGAGGAGAAATAAAAACTTTAAGGTTGCCGATAACATAGTCTGTCGGAGGGAGCAAAGGACTTCGAATAGCCGATGAATGGACTGTATTATGTCTTGAAAGGAGGATATAAGATGAACATCAACAACAGCATAACGAGGGATAATGGTATGTAGTCGAATTAGGTGACGCTGAGGGAATTAGATCAAGAAATGAGACACTTGAAGTAGTAGATGAGTTTTGCTTTTTGGGCAGCAAAATAACTGAGAACCGTCGAACTAGAGGACATAAAATGTAGCCTACAGATGGTAATGAGAGCGTCACCGAAGAAGATAACTTTGTTAACATCGAGTACAGATTTAAGTGCCAGAAAGTCTTTTCTGAAATGTAGCCATGTACGGATGAGAAACATGGGCGGTAAACTGTTTCGACAAGAGGACAATAGGAAATTTTGAAATGTGGTGCTACAGAAGAACGGTGAAGGTTAGATGGGTAGGTCATGTAACTAATGAGGAGGTACTGAATGGAACTAGGGAGGCAAGAAATTTGTGGCACAACCTGACCAGAAAAAGGCTATGACTGGTAGGACACATTCTGAGACATCAAGGGATCACAAATTTAGTATAGGAGTATAGGAGGGAAGCGTGGGTGGTAAAAATCGTAGAGGGAGGCCAAGAGATGAAAACAGTAAGTAGATGCAGAAGCTGTAGGTTGCAGTAGTTACTCGGAGATGAAGAAGCTTGCACAGGATGGAGTGGCATGGAGAGCTGCATCAAACCAGTCTTCGGACTGAAGACTACCACAACAACAACAACAACGACGATAACAACAACAAAAACGCCGAGTATAGATTGAGAGAAAACCTAAAAAAGTCAAAAGTAATGCGAAGTAGAATAAATGGGAATACCGAGAATCTTAACATCAAAATTGGTGGTCAACATGTAGGTGAAGTTCAGGAATTCTACTAATTTGAAAGAAAATAACCAGTGACGGACAAATCAAGTTGGAGACAAACAGAGACTAGCACAGGAAAACAAACAAGGCATTCCTGGCCAAGAGAAGTCAACTGATGTGAAACACAGGCCTTAATATGAGGGAAAAATTTCTGAGAATGTACGTTTGGAGGGCAGCATTGTATGATAATAAATAACGCACGTTTATGAAACCTGATAAGAAGAGAATTGAAGCCTCTGAGATGTGGCACTAGAGAAGAATGATAAGAAGAGAAGAATCATAAGGGATGGAATGATAAGGTAAGAAATGAGGCGGTTCTCCGAGGAGTTGCCGAAGAAAGTAATGTACGGCAGATACTGACAAGAAAAGGAAGGGATATGATACGACACGTGTTAAGACATCATGGAGTAACTTCCCTGGTACTAGAGAGAGATGTAAAGGGTAAAAATTGCAGGGGAAGTCAGAGATTGAAAACATCCAGGAAATAAATTAGGACGTAGTGCTAAGAGGTTGGCACAGGAGATGAATTCCCGACGGGCCTCATAAAACCAGTCACAAGACGGATGACTCAATAAATGCCACCATTTGTTAATGAAACATAACTGGCTTGAAATTTAACTCTTAGGGGTACAAAAATTTAAAACAATATACAACAACTGATAATATTTGTCATTGTGAATCGTTTATGTTCAGCATTTGGCTCAATAAATTAACCAATACACCACAATCGAATCGCAGAAGCATTACTTTCGCGTCAATAATTAGCTGCGGTTTAACTAGCGTAGGTAGAGAATAATTTTCTAAAATGAGCAACGTAAGAAGACAACAGTGTTTCGAAGAAGCAACGCTAAACGCAGGGCAAGAGGTTTCCGAGAACGGAAATAACTGGCCGTTAAAGGAAAGTAACGCAGGAGAAAGCGAATGGAAGAAAGTCAGCGTAAGAGAAGTGGAGGAAAAAAAAATACAATGAAAGTGCTCGTAAGATGGGACCTCGTTAGTGGTTCTCCAAAGACCGATCACAGTCGCTGAAGGATCCCGTAAATACGTCAGCCCACTTCCATCGAACCAGGAAATGTCAAACCTATAGAGTTTCCGACAAGAAAAACAAACGATTTACTTAATTAGTGATGTTTTTTCGTGAGTTTCAAGCAATCCCTTAGATAAAAAAGAAGCGGAAATAATTTCCGTTTCTGTTTCATCGTACGGCGTAGAATGAGTTATTCGAGTTGACTCTCGTGCTGCTGCGTGTAGAATAGTACCAAGGAAAGTCTGATTTGATATTCTTTTTGATACTTGTGTCCACTGCCGCATATCACATAAACAAAGAATGTAATGTAATTTATGTGTAAAGTTTTTCATAATGCCCAAAGGGACAAAATTACTTGTTCATGAACGAAATAAAGTGTTTGTTTAAATTAAAAGACGGCCTCATACCCGAAATTTATCAATTCTTTCAAGACAGTTAACAGTGTACACTGGATACGTAAGGTAATACAAGAAACTAAATGTTCCTTTTATATGGAGTATAACGGTATAAAACAAGAATATTAGACAGACAGCAGTATAAGATCGGTAAATTCACCAGACACTAATTTTCAATATTGTATAAACCAAACAAAAAATTAAGAGTAAAGGAAATGAACAAAATGATGACTGAAATACGAAGAGAATAACCGAAGCTTTGTAGGAATCCGATCGAAACTGAAACTTTGCTTTTATTGAAAAAGATCACAAAAATCAAAATACAGTGAAATGACTGTTGATGAAAATTAAGAGTCGATAGTAGAAGATTACAGTTTTTCGTAATTAATTGAACGAAACAAAACTAATCATAAATGTTTGTGATAAAATAGTAGAAAAATTAACAGGACGATAACAGCTAGAGGACAGCTATAATTATGCAGAAAACGAAATGGGTACTTTCACTCGGCAAGCGATAAAGCCTATGAAGCTGGACAGCTTCATTAGGAGTAAGAGAGAGATCAGTGTATAGTTCTTCCTAGAAAAGTGTAAAGCGTTTTACACGCAACAAAACGAAAACCAAAAAGAAAAGGAAATACTGTCCTGAAATATTATTAAGAGAAGTACACAAAATGAATGGGCATACTGGAAATGGAAAATCCATCACGAGTAATGAAAAAGTTGATAAAAAAATGGAATATGCGCTGACTATGCAACTTACCATAATTTTTATGAGAATGTCTGGACAAGAAGAAATGTCCTATATTTGAAATCAAAGATAATATTTAGAAGAAAAAATGTAGAGAAAATCTAAAGACATGCTTGTTCGTTGTTCTTTTGCATTGATACAGCAACTATTTAGACATTTTCATTAAGCATTTGAAAATAAAATCAAACATTGCTATAACGAGAGTAAATAGAAAGCTGGTTCAAAAATCAGTATAGTATGACTGATCTGCTAAGGGAGAGGTTCAGTTTGTGGAATGACGAAGTTAGTATCGGCTATCCCTTCTGTTCGTATTGAAATATTTCGAAAAGCTCTGAATATCCTTTTTAAAACATCTCAACACATGCAAATTTATAAAGCGGCGAACATGTATAGTGTTCAGTTTCGATTTCATTAAGAAAATGTCCTTTTCACAAAAATAGTTTACCCAGCATTGTCTAACAGGTTTTTTTTAAATTACTAAGCTGATATTAAATAAGAGAACGCATCAACAGTTTCTGCAAATTACCTTATAATTAGAGATAAAGTTGTTTTGTTTCAGTTGCAGAAGAGTAAGGTTGTTACGTAACTTAAGTAGAACCTCTAGAGATCGGGTGTAGTCAGCGGATACGTTGGTTGCGGAACTTGGCTGTTAGAGGTCAAGCAACCAGTAGTTCAGCACTTTCAGCGGGGGACCGGTTGACTGGCGAGTGGTGGTCTGGTTATCTTCCGACGTTTCGTCATAAAAACAGTACCGTTAAAACATTAATTTCTTGCTCAGTAAACTACAATAGTTGTCGCGATGCTTGGAGGAGCCAACTCCCTTAAGGCATAAGCTGTACAAGACCGATGAAAAGGTGCACCGGTCAGCAAGCGGCTCGTTGACATTGGCGATTTGTGGCATGGCTCAGCAGGTGGATAACGATGCTGGCGACAAGGCAAGGGCGTTGACCCCAGGGCGTGTCCAATGGCCTGAGCCAGAATCCACGCATACTAGACGAGGAGTCGCGGATCGCGTCAGAGCACACGGAATCACACTGTGGATCCAGCATGGATGAGAAGGCTCACTGCAGCTGAGCCTGCCCAAGCAAACCGAGGAGTGCAAGGACTTCGCCTAGACAGGCGATGGTGGCAGAGTGGTTGGTGACTCTGGTCTCAAACTGTAGACCACCAGGGTAGGTAGCTGGTAGCGGCAAAAATAGGGCCACAGGTGGCCCACTGGTTGGAGGGGGCCACGAGCAGCATCAGCAACATCAGACGAAATGCAAACAGCACTGACGCAGATAGCAGTGGCAATGTCCAGAGGTGGCGGCTAGTTGATCCATGCTGAGTCGTGAACTGGTGTAGCTCGCTCCCCGGAACTGGTGGCTGTCAGACTGAATAATACCGTCCAGATATGACTAGTATTTACACAGGCTCAACTCGTCCCTGTTTTGTCAAGGTCTCCCATCACGCAAGGCATAATAGAGCCGCAGCTGACGTGAAGCAATTTGGTCACCAATGCCACAGTAGCTCTGCCTTTCTGCAGCGTTGATGACATTACGACATTGGTCCCTATGCTGGGCTGGGCGATGTAATAACTGCCCAACACCGTGGAATCAGTACTTCTGTCAGCAAGTCACTCCTGAAATAATTTCTCTTGCCCGACACCGGAGCAGCAACAAAAAATAAAACATGCCTCGCTTTTCAGAAGACCTGGCCTACGGGGTCCCACGTCATGGCAATTCTGTAAAACCTCGACAAATATATTAAAAGTTTACAATTATGTCAGTAAATTCAATATTTCCTTCACACTAGTTCTGCTTGGCTGATTGTTAATCGAAATGGTATTTTCTATATTCAGTGCAATGAGGTTTTCTTGCTTCCACATAGGAACATGGTTTCATTGAACCATCATTTCCGAACTAGTAAGATAACACTGCCAAATTCTGTCTTCTTCCCAAATTGCTCCGAAAATCGTCCCACTAAAGACACAAAGGAATTGAAGACAGTAGTGCCAGTTGGCATTGATTTATATCAATGGGGCAATTTGAATATTTGTGCATCACTAGTACGTGGCATCAGTTGAGAATTCTGGTCTGACAGGAGGCGTGATAAGGTATATGTTTGTGGTGAGAACTGTGTCTGGGTGGCGTACTGTCCAGCGCATCTGCCTAGCAAGAGGATCCGAGTCCCACTTCGGCACAAATTTTCGAATTGTTCCACTGATATAAATCAACGCTCAATGGCAGTTAATATCTTTAATATCTTTGTGTCTTGATTCATAGCGGCTGCACGATCAAATTGGTGTCTGTTCTTTTGGACATGTCCGAAAGAACAGACACCACATATATAGCCCCAATCAATTTTTCCCCAAGTTTGGTATTTCTCCTTTTGTACTAAGTGGTTTCTTACCATGAGTTAACGTCGGACGAGAACCACGTCTCCACTCATCGTTCCACCTCGCTGCCCCACCCAGAGTGGTTCCTCATGTCTGAAGAGCCAGTTCCACCACTTATTATGCAGGCCAGGCACCCCTAGCCTCTACTTTTGGTATCTGTGACTGACGTTTGCAGCAGGATCCAGGACCAGGTCTCCAACAGCAACTCGCAGTGTCAACATACAGTATGGCGAAAGCAGTGTTTTTTCTGTACTTTCTGACTGCAGAGGTCAGAGCAAATCAGGGTACTGGCAGTTTTTTGCATCTTCACGCAGTACAAACAGAAAACTGTTTACTGAATTGGTACACAATGATATAGGAATGATGTTCAGGCTGTGCGCTGCAGATTTGCGTTGTTAGTAGTTATAGTGTCATGACTTTCTGTTAGGCGCCGGTACTCGCATGGTGACGTAGAATTCAAACACAAGCGTCGGTGTGCATTACAGATCATCGGTCTGTCCAAGGTGAGCAGGCCTTTACTCGTAAAGCTGTTTTATAGAAACAACAGACATAGTGATGCTGCTCTTCGCAAGTACCGACACATTAAACGAATACAGAGCGCTTCTGTTTCCACACTATGGTTGAGGAACATGATTCGGAATTTCGAATCAACTGGTGATTTAGGAATTGCTTCTGGGAGAGCCGGCTACCAGCTGCGTCACAAATTGTTGAAGAAGTTACCCTTGCCATGGATGAGAATGCTGCACATAATATGCGATCTTCGAGTAGTGCACATCCTGTGGCACGACGGCTCAACATTCCTTGGAAATTGCTGCGAACAGTAATTTACAAGACGGTATCTGGAGTGCGGTTTCAGGCTGTCCTGGATGCAGATGATCGTCACAGTGACCAACGTTTATTACCTGCAACGTAAACATTGTACACAATTAATCAATGAGCAACATTAAACCTGCAACGAAAACACGTTACACAGTTAGCAAATGTTACACTGTCATGTGGAAACTGAAATGTGTTTCTTTCTAAGGTTTATTTCTTATTT
Source organism: Schistocerca nitens (assembly GCF_023898315.1). NCBI lineage: Eukaryota > Metazoa > Arthropoda > Insecta > Orthoptera > Acrididae > Schistocerca > Schistocerca nitens. The sequence continues at coordinate 191,255,991 of NC_064620.1, read as the reverse complement.
CTCTTCCGCATGTCCGAACAAATGTTTCCACAAAGTTTGCCTGTTCTACCATTAGTCGTTTTTGATGAGGACCCTCTCAAATGTCGGTTGCTGTGGTCGAGCGGTTCTAGGCGCTTCAGTCTGGAACCGCGTGACCTCTACGGTCGCAGGTTTGAATCCTGCCTGGGGCACGGATGTGTATGATGTCCTTAGGTTAGTCAGGTTTGAGTAGTTCTAAGTCTAGGGGACTAATGACCTCAGATGTTAAGTCCCATAGTGCTTAGAGCCATTTGAACCATTTGAACCCTCTCAAATAGCGAAGGTTTAGTGATAACTACCCTGGATGTTGAAAGAAAGAGATAGGAAAAAAATAATTGAGGAAACGATAAGATATAGGTCGATGTTGTAAAATGCTGATTGTAGTGGGAATTTAGTCAGACGAGCTGACATGAAATCGTTAAAGGAATGTTTTGCGTAACATAAAACGACATGACATATACGAGGAACAAATTGATGATAGATAAATGACATCAGGAAACAGGCAGGTGAAATTGCTGGTGATTTGAAGTTACTTACAAATTATGTATTCCTTTACAGCTGATCATCCACTAAGCACATAATAAAGGTAAAATAAGTAGATATTATTCCTGAAATAACTTACTACGCTGTAAGGTTAATCTCTAAATATTTAACACATTAACTTAAATAACAGTTGTTTTTATAATGGTACGTTCAAATGGTTCAAATGGCTCTGAGCACTATGGGACTTAATATCTTAGGTCATTAGTCCCCTAGAACTTAGAACTACTTAAACCTAACTAACCTAAGGACATCACACACATCCATGCCCGAGGCAGGATTCGAACCTGCGACCGTAGCAGTCCCGCGGTTCCAGACTGCAGCACCTTGAACCGCACGGCCACCGCGGCCGGCTATAATGGTAAGTAGAAGGTATTTCAGTTATCTATTGTAAGTACAGATTCTAATGCTATACTTTCTAATGAAATAACTATTAGCATCTTCAGCAAATAAATGTTCAGGTGCAGTGGGCTACACTGCAATTCCACATAGTGTTGGGATCAATGTTAGGGTCTCCCTATATTTACGTGTACAATTTTGTAACATCTTCGTAATTAATTAATATCTCTACAAAACACAATCTTCAGATATTCGAATGTGTACTGCTTTCAGCTGACGTCTACAAAACACGCTTCAACCCCATGCCCCCTCCCTCCCTCCGCAGCCATTTCGTCAATGATCTTCACTACACGTTAAACACGGCAATGCAAGAGCCAACACTGACCGAGGGACTACGGATCCCAAGCAAAAAGAACTCTGACCGTCACCTCATGTAATAAACACTTCGATTTCTATTATACACCTCTGAAATTGTGGTCAGAAGGATACATTCGAAAAAGTGAAAAGTGGATAAACGTGAGTATTGCGGTATCGAATTGCCAAGCGAATTAAGTGTACTGTAGATGAGAGGAGGTAACAAGCGATATTACAACCGGAAAGTCTCTTTTGTTACGCACAACAGTTCACACGTCTTTATTGATTAAATATTTTTACTGTTAATAGCATTTCAACTCTGAATGAAGGATTCGAAGTTTATCGTTATTAACTAAAGGTACCTCAGACACTGCTGTTCCAAAACCCGAGGTGCGGAAAGCTTCTCTAAATCGGACCGACGAGAAGTTGGTGCGTCGTCGTTATGGCTATTTTCATCGTACCTCGTTGCTCAGATCAAAGAATGATAAATGGTTGCAGGGTGAGACCTACTGAGAAGCAGATGAACCTCAGGGAGTGATTTAAAGAGACAAACGAGCATTGTTAACCTTTGTGCCGCAGCGGTTCATAAATATACAGTGCAGGTGTTCTCCCACATAGCACCGGCCACTGCTTTCCGTAGGATTCCCAGCGAGGTCAAAAAAGTATTCTACAAAGCTAGTTAAAAGACGGCCGGTCGACCCGAAAGCCAAGCTGTCAGGTTAATATAAGGTAAGAAAGAAATGGACACTCTGAATGACGAAGGGAAATTAAATGAGTGATTCGCCGGGAGGACTGACTGACGCCAAATCAGAGTAATGACTTCTGTTGTACGTTCAGCAGTTTAATTTGAACTGCACAGTGAATGAGAGCTTAGAAAATACGGCAGATAAACGAATTGATGGAGAATGTCTGGCATAATTACTAACTACTATGTAGAACAGCATGAAATTCTCTCCTGATGAATCGTCACAACTGTGGGGGCAATTAACCTAGTCTGCTGTAACCGCTCCTTCTATTGAAAATGTTCGTTGATGAAGTTCGAGGTCTGACCAGCTAGCGGTAGAATGTCTGTATACTGTCTGATGAGGAACGTTACAAAAGAAGTCTGTCCTGCTGCACTATATTCACGCCGAGTGCTTATTAATTGTACCGGCCAGCTCAAATAACCACATGCTCCCCGACGTGTACAAACACAAGTACACGTAGATGCATACAAACTGCTGTTATTGCACTAATCATGGTTACAGTCTATATACAGCAACAGTTGCACCACTAAAGATTTCAGTTTACGTAATATAAATATTTTAAAGTGGTTCAAACGGCTCTGAGTACTATGGGACTTAACATCTGAGGTCATCAATCCCCTAGAACTTAGAACTACTTAAACCTAACTAACCTAAAGACATCACACACATATATGCCCGAGGCAGGATTCGAACCTGCGACCGTAGAGGTAGCGCGGTTCCAGACTGTAGCGCCTAGAAACCTCTCGGCCACCACGGCCGGCATTTTACCCCTGTCACATTTAGAATTTGAAAGAGAATATTCCAGTCAGCATTGTCAGAAACTTCCTCTATGTCTACAAATGGTAACAGATCCTCAGTTTTCTTTTCCATTCTTCTGTGCACTGAACATTATGCTGGTTTATTGTAGTCTAAGCACATCCTGTCATTGTCTTACAGAAGTAATCTTTCCCTATGCTGGGTGGAATTAGTTACGTAAATTTCACTCAAAGAGTTTGCAATAAGATCCAGATTTGACCAATTGGTTTAACTAAATCTAAGTATTTTCTCAGGATTCGATACGAATATTCACTTCATTTTTCGTTAAATTACTAAAAGGTGTCACTTTGGGACAAAGTCCAGTCTTCCATAATCAATTTAAGACAATTTTCGGTTCTTTTCCTCTCTTGACTTTACGTAATGATATACTCAGAGTTGCTGATCTACCTATTTCAAGCTTAATGATTTCTAGCAGATCGTAAATCTCCAAAATGCAAAAACAATCTCGAATCGCCTACGTACTAGAGAACACGTTAAGTTACGACACGATCAAGCAAGTGCTAGGAGCACTTTAAAAATGTATAACTTTATCTTCTATATTCCGCAGTGTCGTCAAAGAGTATTCACAAGGAGTATTTCTTTGAGGTCATTTGTTCTACTCCGTGATCTATAAGCACACTACTTTGCGACCTACTTTTGATTTGATGTGATACAAATGAGATTCTATATTACTTTCTTTTGCAAAAATACTAAGTTACTTTATACTGGATTTCTTTCCTATTTCTTTTTACATTGTTTCTCTTCAGTATACTTGCTACTATTCAAGCGATGGTATCACAGTGGGACTTTTTTTTCATTTTTTATGAAATTAGGATCTTGGGTTTGGGGCTTTTATTGGGTTCTGGGTACTATTTTTATATTTTCATCTTTGCGCCCAAAGGAAGTGGCGTTACACTGCACATTTGATGGCATTTTAACTAAATAAAATGTCGTGCAGCTCAGTTGTCGTGTACGTGGAACCGTGAAAATAACAGAACATATTGCTGGTTCCGTGATTCTAGGAACGTCAAACACTCAAAGAGCATAGACCTCTCTGCAGTGAGAACGCCACACTGTACATCTACTCAATATCAGACTGGCAGTATTACGTGACTTCGATGTAATGCTGTTTGTTTACATTTTGCCCTAAGACCGGACGTTAGTATCACTCGTGTTTGTCCTGTATTTATTCATCTGACTGTTAGTGAGCGGTTGTAAATAAATGGTACTGCTGTGGTTGCAAATCAAATACGTAAAAGGTTGGACAGTTACTATCTACAGGTAAATACCGAGATAACATTATACAGAGTGAGGCAAATAAAAAGGGTCCGGAGAACAAAGTTGAAGGGTACGAAGTAACACAGCAGAGTAAAGCAAATACTGTACTAAGCTAACTATAGCAGATGTTGGAATTTACCACCATTCATCTCTTGGCACGCTTGAGCTCTGGTAAGTAAGTTGCTGAAGGCGGATCGAAGCTGAACTGCTGGAATTGCTGCAGTCTCATTCGAAATATCTGCTACAGTTCTTGAAGACTATGAAGGTTGTTGTAGACTTGAGGGCCCCTCACACAATCTAAAAAAAATGGCTCTGAGCACTATGGGACTTAACATCTATGGTCATCAGTCCCCTAGAACTTAGAACTACTTAGACCTAACTAATCTAAGGACAGCACACAATACCCAGTCATCACGAGGCAGAGAAAATCCCTGACTCCGCCGGGAATCGAACCCGGGAACCCGGGAACCCGGGCGTGGGAAGCGAGAACGGTACCGCACGACCACGAGCTGCGGACCTCACACAATCTAATCGCATACTGAAAGCTCAGCTGACGTGGTTGGCCAGCTAAGGGTAGCGACGAGACTGAACTCTAACAATTCTGCAAGGCGTGAATATTGTGTAAATGTATTCCAAGGTTCGATCGGCTTTATGGGCAGTTGCTCTATCCTGTTTGAAGTGACTGAAGGTCTTTTTCTTCGCCGTTAATGCTCCCACAAATTCACGTCCAATCGTATCTACTCGTCCAGACCACTTTGTTCTGCTACTGAATGCTGGTGGTGGTGATTAAAACATCAGAAAGCTGATATACTTTGCATAATTTTGTTCATGAATGATATGTGGAATAATATTCTGTAATGATTCTAAATTTTGATATAAGAACGCGCTTAGTGATCGTGTCTGGGAGACATCGCACAAGACGCCCACAGACCACTATTTAAGCCACTATGCATACTAACAGCTGCTTCACAATACACTCAGGTGTGCAGTTTATCGTTAGCATTAGCTCACAATTTAAAAATAGAAGTAATTTTTTGAATATACTACGAACAGCTTAAACTGGATAGAACAGATGAGTAGCCCGGCTGCAAAAGCGGCTATGTGACCAAAAATCGAAAACTGAGTTAGAGGCACTTTCTTGTACAGGTTTTCACGGTGTTTGTAATAATGTATCGATCAGGCTTCAAAAACAGTTCTAAGTATTTTAAAATGAGTTGCGAAAATTGGGTGCGGGTGCAAAGGCGGCTATGTGTTCTACGCGTTAGGTTGCAAAAGTGGCCAAATCATATTCGGTAACAAAAGAGGCAGTGTCTTAACGGGATAATGGCCGCCGAGAAAGGGTACAGTTGCAGGACCGGACATATCGTCTTGTCACACGTAACACTTTTAAAAAGTTCCGATTTTTAGCTACATGTGACTAAAATGTTTGGGTTGGCAGTACTGGGTAGATCCTCGTATGTTTTTGCTTCTATTGCTACAGTGTGGGAAGGAAGGTGCGAGAAGACATTGTTATATGATAAAAAGACCTACCAACACTCTCGTTCCACTGTGTATTCTAAAACGACTTTGTAGGCAGTTTTATTGTAGCACAGTTCGAAATGGACAAAGATAATGAAGAGGAAATTTCTACTGCTGAAGTACATTTCGACGAACTCGATGACAATAGAGCTCAAATTAGCGTTAATGATGAGAGGGAAGATGCCACGAGAAACTCTACTTCTAGGAAGAGAAGACAGAATGTATAGCAATAGAAACGATACGTCGAGCAATGGAAGACCACTGCTTATAGTAATATTCAAATATTCATTACAGGTTAAAGTTGTTGCAATTAATAACCTAGCAACATTACCTAACCTTTTCTGGAACACATTTCTTGTAAATTCAACGTACTTGGAAATAGAAATACTGAACTTCTGATTACATTGGTTTTCAATTTCATTTTTCATTTATCTGTAGGTACCAACCGAAAGGGTTTCCACAGATGCCAAACTATAAACATCCTCCTGGAAAGCTGAAATGTAAAGAACTCTCTACGCAGAACGTAAGACGGATCCATCAAAACTTTTACGAACACAATAACCGAGAATGGCAGAGCGACTACATTCGACAGCATGTCACTGTGTCATCTTCTCGAACATCTAAGCTTACAAGAGACGAAGTATCAAGAAAGCAACTAATTACGGAGTTTGTGCTCCCAAAAAACGTGAAGGAGTTTCTGTAAACATCAGGGATTGCAGAGCGGCTTTCATGGGTATTTTGCAGATCAAAAAAATGAGACTCAACAAAATTTGTCAGAGTATAATGAACGATTCCTCACTTGCAACCGCTGAAAGAAGAGGAGGTGACAGAAGAACGAAGTTGTACGAAGATAGGAAAAATGCAGGTGTCAGACACATGGAACAATTAAAGCCGATTAGCCGGCCGATGTGGCCGTGCGGTTCTAGGCGCTTCAGTCTGTAACCGCGCGACCGCTACGGTCGCATGTCCGAATCCTGCTTCGGGCATAGATGTGTGTGCTGTCCTTAGGTTAGGTAGGTTTAAGTAGTTCTAAGTTCTAGGGGACTGATGACCTCAGATGTTAAGTCCCATTGTGCTCAGAGCCATTCAATTCAAGTCAATCGAAAGTCACTGTTCTAGAGAAAAATGTGTGGGAAATGCTCTGAGACAAACATCTTGATCTGGACGTAAAGTATGACTAGTACCGGACAATATTCTGCAATAATTTTAATATTGGCTTCGGAGCACCTTATATTGACACGTGCTCTACATGCTCGTCCCTACAAAGCATGATTTTTTTGGAAAATCGGCCAATGGAAAAGAAAAATTTGGAACATCAGCTTACAGCTCACAAAGTTCGGAGCGATGTTTTTTTTTTATGAAAAACTGAAGGAAGACATGGAAGGTCAACTAATTTTAAGTTATGACTGTCAGAAAAATTTAGTCCTTCCAAAAGTCCCAGATCAGGCGGCTTATTATTCCAGACAGATCTACTTATATTATTTCACGGTTTGCCGAGGTTCCCCTACGAGCAGTCAGGCGAAAGACAATGTGACCTCGTATGTTTGGCTGGAGAACGAATTTGCAAACGGGTTGAATCAGATTGCTTCACCTCTTCATCATCAACTGCTTAACACCAATTTGCATGGTGTCACCAAATTACTTCTCTTTTCGGATGGATGGGGTGGGCAAAACAAGAATACAACAATGATTAGGATGTTGATGTACTGGTTCTTGTACGTAGAGAGCGTTGGAGTGTGATTCGCGATCGCCGGTCATTCTTTTATACCCCCTGATAGAGTTTATGTAAACATGGAGAGAAAATTTTCAAAATTGAGCGTAATCGAAAACCCTGCAGTATACGTCGGCATAATGGAAAAATTCGCCACAGAGATGCATTTGGGGTCGGACGATTGCAAAGTGAGAGACTGGAAGAAGATGGCCACTGACGTCATGAAAGCTCGTTGATCCTGGCACTTCCAGTTTCAAAAGTCGAAGACAATTATCGTCACGAAGACAGCAAACAAAAAATTATGTCTTGAGCAAGGAGAAGCATTCTTCAATTTTGAAAGTGGAGAGCCGAAATCCATTCATAAAAGAATCGGCTGACAGACGTTTTAAGATGACCAAGGTAAGTAAACTCGTATTACGAAGTTACTGCCATTAGTATGCAAAATAATTTTGGTTTACTGCCTAAACAAAGAATAAATGTAATTTCATTCCATGAGCCAAGTGTGTAATATAAATGTAAGTAGAAAGGAAAGAACGTAAGAAGTGATAAAACTTTATGTTGCACAATAAGTAATAGTAGTTCACAGCTGTTAATGACAAAACAACAAATTTACGCTTACGAGAAGAAAGCAGTTACAGTAGTCTCTCCGATACTTTTTAATATTCGTGTTGATGATATATTGAAAAAAATGCTCAGAAGAAATATAGTCTTACACCAAAAACTGAAACTAACGAAAGTGCCTATGACGACACTTCGTTTATTACCAATTATAGCTGAAGTGAGGACTCCTTTGAAACCGTTATTTATAAATTAAATGTAACTGCCAAGAGCTATAGCTTAACAATTTTGGCCCAAAACACAAAAATCGTGTCTGTTAAAGGTCAAGACCCAGTAGCAAGAGAACCTGTAATAAACCACCAAAAAGATAGAGATTGAAATGTTCAACTTCTTGCGAAATATTACCTGCTTCCCAAATGAAAAGACGTAACAAAAAAGCAGAAAATTCAATTACATTAATTGGGCAGTATGCAGAACACCGAATAAAAAAGGAAGGAAGGAAACCTTAGTACAATTCCACAACACAATGGCAATACTATCTATATTTCGTGGCAATACGTTTTAGACGCAGAACGGTATGCAGAACACTAAATAAAAATGTGCAGAAAGAAACCGCATTAAAGTCCTACAAAGCAACTGTGATATCGGCTAAATTTTGTGGGAGTGAGAATTGGGCAACAACTGCTCGAAATGAGGATTTTAAGAATGTGAGCTGACCTTGGACTACATGATATTATAAGGAGTACAACAGTCAAACAAGTACTAGAAAATAAAAGCGTAAATGAACAGCTAAAGGAGTACACAAATAAACAGAGAGATGATTTTACAAGAATGACTGAAAATAGAACCTCAAATGTAGAATTATCGACCAGTAGAGAACAGATCAAAAAGTATCCGATACTGCCTAAATCTATGAGCTGTACCATACAGCGTGTGTATGTGTGATCGCTGCCAATGAAACGTTCGCAGTGAAGTGGTGACAATTAAAGAGTCAATTAAATTAAACCTGCCACTGACAACCAGGAATAACACATGAACTAATTTCTAAATTTCTGATAATACTGTGCTCTAACTTAATCAGGATCGGTGTTTGGAATCTAATCCTAGCAGTAATAGAACAACTGGGTAGTGAGAAGACATTTATTGCAAAAACAGTAGCCAAAGAAGCATATGCAGACTGAACAAGTATTGACCAAGAACGTTAACGCCTACTAGGCTCCAGCAAGCCAGGGCAACAGGAATCCATGGAAGGGCTGGGCAATAGGTTTCGACATCATTATTTGTCAAGTGATTCACGTTTATTAAAGCCTTTTTAAGAGCAACAATAATAAAACGCATTGAAGTAATATTTTAGAAATCAGCAGTATTTAAAACAATAAGAGGAATGCTTTGAATTCAAAGGAGCACAATGGCTTAACGAATTTAACAGCGATAGAAATGATACAAGGCTAACACATTTGTTTTAATTTACTGACCAAAGATTTAACGTGGGCCTCTGAGAGATCTGACAGATTTAAAACGAAATGTAATATCGAGTAACACAACCTTAGTTACAGGTAAAATGTTTAAACAAATTGAAATGGCCGAAGCTAATATAATGGGTTTCAAATTAGAGACCAAAATTATTGAAGGTCACATTTAACGGTGACTAGCACAGTGTTTGTAACGAGTAAAATGTTCAAAAAATTTGAATGTCCAAGCTAACAGAATGGTTTTAAATAACAGACCAAAATTTAACACGGTTCTTTGGGGGGGTTGACAAATTTAAGCAATACAAAGACCAGCAAATGGCCCAACTGACTAGGGAAAACTTGACACTGAAAGAGCACAGCAGCGAAAGGGATCCAATCAAAAGACAAAATATACCCGAACTCTGAGGAGAGTTGGGCCCACACGAAGTCATCGTGCCGTAGAGCTGCTTCACACAAGATAACGGCAATGGCGAATCCCAAATGCTGAGCAGGTCGGTGTGGCCGAGCGGTTCTAGGCGCTTCCATCCGGAACCGCGCGCCTGCTACGGTCGCAGGTTCGAGTCCTGCATCAGGCATGGATGTTTGTGCTGTCCTTAGGTTAGCTGGGTTTAAGTAGTTCTAAGTCTAGGGGACTGATGACCTCAGATGTTAAGTCCTATAGTGCTTAGAGCCATTTCAGCCCAAATGCCGGCCAGTAATAACGCGCTGCCGGTACGCTCACCTTTGTAAGGCAGCGCCAATTGCATACATAGGCTTCAGAAGCTGTCACTCACCTATCAGGCAAGAGCAATGAGGTCGTAAAATAGGAGTCATGCTACAGGAAGATGCTTAGAAACACCAACAGGTCAATTAATACGCTTAGACACTTTCAGCAAGTAGTTACCTGAGCAAGCAATCCAGGACAAGGTACAACAACAGCCGGCAAACGGAGAGTAAGAGACTAAACAAAGAAATTCAAGAATAGTACAATGTAAACCATGGCAAGAACAAGAATAAATATATTAATATAACCAAGCTACAAGCGTAGTTTAAGTGGATTTTAAATAACAATTCTGAACTTCGCTTCCGGGTTGAAATTCTCGTTCTGTATAACGTTCAGATACCAGTACAAGGCAGTCTGCAAACCCAATCACGCTCCAGGCATCAGATAAGAAATCACGCCTTACAACACCCAAGGGCGCCAACACAGAAAATTTCACAGCTCTCCGGCGGTGCACCCAGTATCCTAAAACATTTGCCCAGAGTAGAATATAAAACATAACTGAAAGAACACATTAATCTTAAATGTTCATGACAGCACTAGTAGCACCTGCGATCACCGTGACATTCCCACCACTTGCACCATTTTGCAAGGAGAAACACTTAAAACCAAACAATAAAAACTATCACCAAAACCATCGTCCGCCCCTGCTAGCTGAGTGGTCAGCGTGACGGAATGTCATACCTAACGGCCCGGGTTCGATTCCCGGCTGGGTCGGAGATTTTCTCCTCTCAGGGACTGGGTGTTGTGTTGTCCTTATCATCATCATTTCATCCCCATCGACACGCAAGTCGCCGAAGTGGCGTCGACTCGAAAGACTTGCACCAGGCGAACGGTCTATCCGACGGGAGGCCCTAGCCCCACGGGATTTCCATTTCCATACCAAAACCATCACACCCAGGGATTACAACTAAGTTGCTTCTCAAGAAAGCCAATATGGTGTGCTCAGCGAACACCGAGGTTGGCAGTATCTAAAAGCGATACCGGCCAGACTAACTGCGGACCCAAACTTTCCGGAAAGCACAACTTCCCAACTCATGGAAAAATCACATGGGGCAGGACAGTAACAACACAGCCCACTAACGCCGCCAAACAAGATGACACAACACCGCTCAACAACTGGAAAGAGGTGGCCTGTCAGTGCAACGAAATCAGCTAATCATAATCAAAGACGTTCCCGTTGGAACAGTTCCCTCAAGGGGAATCTGTCCTGGCACCGACCACCGCTGTGTGACAACACACGTTTCCTCCAACCGACTTCCTTCCTCCTCGTTTCCAGTGAGTGTGCGTTCCATACGTGTCCGGCTTGCAAACATTTCAAACTGGAAGACGCAGCGCAAGAGCGCTGCCTGGAGACCAGACGGAAAACGAAGTAGAGATTCGATCGGAAGATCACAATTGATTCGAGCCAACACAGCCCACCTACTCACTACCTAAGTTTGAGAAGAGCAAAACTCCTTCGATTTGAATGGAAATTACGCTTCCGTTTAATCAACGGTAACACCAAATGTGTGATACTGATTAACATCAAAGTTAAGAAAGTCTCCACCCGAATTGGCACTGATAGTAAAGAACTCTGCGATCAAACCAATAAAACTTAATACATTTGTCGTTAAAGATTCCCTCTCCGCCGACCAGTCTTTCGAATGTCACTGAATTCAGTGCTGAGAAGGGCAGTTCTGCAGCCCCGATCTACATCTACATCTACATCCTTACTCCGCAAGCCACCTGACGGTGTGTGGCGGAGGGTACCCTGAGTACCTCTATCGGTTCTCCCTTCTATTCCAGTCTCGTATTGTTCTACGCAGTGCTGCCGGCGAAGTGCGTTCCATAGTTGAAAATTCTGACTACACGGAGGACGGAAAATGGCGTCCGCAAACTCCTGGGGTCGAAACTACTTCAGTACATGCCGCACACAAATCAAGATTTCTGCTTGCCCATAAGCCAGCAGCAGAGACTTGACTCAAGGTTGCAGTCGTAAAGAAGCACTTCCTAATGCCTTAGGCTCCACAAAGAACGACAGATTCGTTAGATTCGTTTCTCTGCTGACAGAGAAATGAATGATGCCGTTCCTAGTGGCGAAATCAGCGCTTAAAATCTAGTGCTGAGACTGTTGGCTGGCGCTATCCCAGTTTAGTGTAAACATCGGCTCGTTAGCGTGCACTGTTCATGCATCCAATCACCGTGCCTGTTACAAATGGAATACCTCACACTGTATGAGCCCTGAAGCTGTCACCCAACCGCCTTCAGCTCACACTCAGTTCTGTAGAAATTTCTAGAACAAATTGTAGCTCTTACTCCGACTACAGAATCAGTCAATCACTGTCTTGTGGCAAGAATATGCCTTTGTATCTGGCGTGAGAACGTTTGAAACTGTTAGCTCAAATCTGTGACACACATCCCTCGCATATACACTATGTGATCGAAAGTATCCGGATATCTCCAAAAACATACGTTTTTCATATTAGGTGGACTGTGTTGCCACATACTGCCAGGTGCTCCATACAGCGACATCGTGAGAGAGCAGAATGAGATGCTCCGCGGAGCTCACGGACTTCGAAAGTGGTCAGGTGATTGGGCGTCACTTGCGTCTTACGTCTGAACGCGAGATTTCCACACGCCTAAACATCCATAGGTCCACTGTTTCCGATGTGATATTCAAGAGGAAACGTGAAGGGACACGTACAGCACAAAAGGGTATAGGCCGACCTCGTCTGTTGACTGATAGAGACCGCCAACAGTTGAAGTGGATCGTACTGTGTAAAAGGCAGACATCTATCCAGACCACCGCACAGGAATTCCAAACTACATCAGGATCCACTGCAAGTACTATGACAGGCGGGAGGTGAGAAAACTTGGATTTCACGGTCGAACGGCTGCTCATAAGCCACACATCACCCCGGTAAATGCTGAACGACGACTCGCTTGGTGTAAGGAGCGTAAACATTGGACTATTGAACTGTGGAAAAACGTTGTGCGGAGTGGAGAATCACGGTACATAATGAGGCGATCCGATGGCAAGGTGTGGGTGAACGTCATCTACCAGCGTGTACAACAGTAAAATTCGGAGGTAGCGGTGTAATGGAGTGATCGTGTTATTCATGGAGGAGGCTTGCACTCCTTGTTGTTTTGCGTGACACTATCACAACACAGGCCTACATTGATGTTTTAAGCACCTTGCTTCCCACTGTTGAAGAAAAATTCGGGGTTGGGGACTGCATATTTCAACACGATCTAGCACCTGTTCGTAATGCACGCCTGTGGCGAAGTGGTTACACGACATTAAGATCCCTGTAATGGATTAGCCTGCACAGAGTCCTGACCTGAATCCCATAGAACACATTTGGGGTGTTTTGGAACGCCGAGTTCGTACCAGGCCTCATCGACCGACATCGATACCTCTCCTAACTGCAGAAGAATGGGCTGCCATTAGCCAAGAAACCTTCCAGCACCTGACTGAACGTATGACTGCAGGAGTGGAAGCTGTCATCAAGGCTAAGAGTGGGCCAACTCCATACTGAATTCAAGGATTACCGATGGCGGGAGCCACAAACTTGTAAGTCAATTTCATCCAGGTGTTCGGATACTTTTGATCACATAGTGTACCTCCGTACTAAAAAGGCTGCTGGCAGCGCTTGTAAGCTGCTATCTCTACGATCTCACACTTTTAACAGTGCCTCACTCTCGACTCTTTCTTAGCAACGGCACGGCCGCTGCGAGGTCCGCATTCCATAAGCTAGTCGATGGGGCGGCGGTGCTAGACAGTCAATTCCCCCGTCGTTCTATTCTTTTCTGAGCCATAAAACTGTTCTGCCTTCTGTTCTGAGCTCGTGTTGTTTCCGAAGACCACGGAGCCCTTGTTCGCCCTGCTATGAGAGCCAGTGTGAAATTATCCTCAAAGCACGGAACTCTACAGAAATGTTAGTTTGAGGTAACTCCGTGTCAACCAACAAATGATTAATAATTCGATACCCAACCTAAAATTAGTGATCCCACAGAAAGTAAACATTATATACGAAAAATGATTCATGTATGATGGCAAAATCTTGCCACCCTTCTGGTAAACCGAGAAAGAAGTCGTAAACCATGTATTTTTAAAACATATCAACCTCAAGCAGGGATGGCTAGAGGGCAAATGTAAGGATGTAGAGACGCATATCACTAGGGGTAAGATAGATACTGCCTACAGGAAAATTAAAGAGACCTTTGGAGAAAAAGAGACCCACCTGAATGAATATCAAGAGCTCAGATGGAAAACCAGTCCTAGGCAAAGAAGGGAAAGCAGAAAGGTGGAGAGAGGATATACAAGGGCGATCCAATTGAGAGCAATATTTTGGAAATGGCAAAGTACGTAGATGAAGATGAAATGGGAGGTATGATACTGGGTGAAGAATTTGACAGAGCACTGGAAGACCTAAATCGAAACGAGGTTCCGGGTGTAGATAACATTCCATTAGAACTATTAATAGCCTTGGTATAGCCAGTTGTGACAAAACTATACCATCTGGTGAGCAAGATGTATGAGACAGAATATAAGAACAATATAAGAATACGATATGAGAAGAATATAATAATTCCAATCCAAAAGAAAGCAGGTCTTGACAGGTGTGAACATTACACTACTATCAGTTTAATAAGTAACGGTTGCAAAATACTAACACAAATTCTTTACAGAAGAATGGAAAAACTGGTTGATGCCGATCCGGGGAAGATCAGTTTCGATTCCATAGAAATGTTGGAACACGTGAGGAAATACTGACCTTACGACTTATCTTAGAACATAGGTTAAGGAAAGGCAACCCACGTTTCTAGCATTTGTAGACTTAGAGAAAGCTTTTGACAGTGCTGACTGGAATATTCTTTTTCAAATTCTGAAGGTGTCAGGGGTAAAATACAGACAGCGAAAAGCTGTTTACAGTTTGTACAGAAACCAGATAGCAGTTCTAAGAGTCGAGGGGCATGAAAGGGAAGCAGTGGTTGGGAAAGGATTGAAACAGGGTTGTACCCTATCATCGATGATATTTAATCAGTATGTTGAACAAGCAGTAAAGGAAATGGGTTTTGCTATTTGGGAAGCAAAAAAGCTAATGACTGTCGAAGCAGGGAGGATATAAAATGTACACTGGCTACTTCAAGGAAAGCGTTAATGAAAAAGAACAATTTGTTAACATCGAGTATAGATTTAAGTTTCAGGAAGTCTTTTCTGAAATTATTTGTATGGAGTGTAGCCGTCTACGGAAGTGAAACATGGACGATAAGTAGTTTAGACCAGAAGAGAATAGAAGCTTTCGAAATGTGGTGCTACAGAAGAATGCTGAATATTAGATGGGTAGATTACGTAACTAATAAGGAGGTACTGAATAGAATTGGGGAGAAGAGGAATTTGTGGCACAACATGACCAGAAGAAGGGATCGGTTGGTAGGACATTCTCTGAGGCACCAATAGATCACCAATTTAGTAATGGAGGCAAGCGCGGAGAGTAAAAATCGTAGAGGGGGACCAAGAGATGAATACGCTAAGCAGATTGCGAAGGATGTATGTTGCAGTAGTTACTTGAAGACGAAGAGGCTTGCACAGGATAGAGTAGCATGGTGAGCTGCATCAATCCAGGCTCTGGACTGAAGATCACAACAATAACAACAACTTAAACCTCAATCAAGAATTGTGACAATCACACGCACTGATAAAATCTTAAAACTTTATAATCAGGAAATTTGTTCAAGATAAATGTAGAAGGGACCGGTTGTAAGTGATTAGGAAAGAACAGTAATTCTTCACCATGGTTGTGCAATACAGCGATCTAAACCTTCTCAGTAGCGATCAGTGTAAAACAACTGCTTTTTATTTAGCGGAATGATGAACAAACACTCACATAACTTTCCCATTTATTATTCTGGTTGAAACACTCAAAATAATTTAATTCTTTGGAAGAATTGTCTCCTGGCAACAACAGCAAAGTAGATTTAATGTAAAGCTTGCAGCTGGGGAAAAAAGAAGGTTAGCTCACCATGGGCATAGACGTAATTGGAGACGGCGTTTTAGCTCAGTTTAATAAAAATGGGGAGGCACTCCCCATGTATTTGCTGACGCATCCATAGAAGCACGGACTTACGCAAAATTAAAGTTCAGAGCTGTCTTCCTCTGATAATAACAACGTAGATTAGTATGAAGAGATTACGAGATTACGTACATTAGCTTTACATAAGAAGAGCTAAATCTCCATATAAATATTGACATAGGCAGAACATTGTTATAGAAGCGAAAAAAATATTGTGTAATTGCTGCTACAATACGGTTACGTGAAAAACGAAAAGAATGTATCGTATGAACTTCAACAACATACTAAACGTAATTAGAGTACCTCAGTGGCAGAGTAATAATCTTATCCAATTTGCTGCCGTACCTCCAGTGCTCGAATAAGTGTTGAAGCAACAGGTAACAGTGATTAACAGTAATAGTCGCCGCCGCATATGTGAGGAGCTCTTCTTGTTTAGTCATTCGTTACAGACCACGCTTCTTCCATCTTGAGGCTGTTTTGAAAGAACAGACAATTCTTTGTTATGTTCTGAATCGAAAACATTGCGAAAATTCGCACTACTTGATTGATCAGCCACCTCTGCCGGCTGCGGAGTGGATTCACAGTAACTTAATACACCGTCGGTGCGTTCACCGGATACCAACGCTAAAACCCTCCATGAGCGACATGGCTCTGTCCTGTCTAAGGAACGACGGGCAGCTCATTTCACGCGATATCCTTGTCTTCGCTATTAGAGCGTCGCTGTCGGAGTAATGCTAACGAAAGAAAATATTCTCAACGGGCTTCCTGCGCATCTCGCTCTAATGTTACACCGGCGTCTGCGTACAAGCTTCTATGGTTTGCAAGCAATATTATGCTGCACAAGAGACAAAACGAACGTCACATCGTGAAACAGAAACAACTTCTTCTTTTCTTCTTCTTCTTCCCCTTCACTGTTTAAGTGATTTCACCTTATCTTCCTTTGTCTCTCCTCTGCATTGTCCTCCTAGGTATGTATGCGGCGGGGCGGGGTCATTCTGTCGTTCTTTCGTCTCCTTATGCTCTCTCTGTAACTTTCATCGAACAGTTCACCTACCTCTATATTTGTTCCTGCCGACGTCCCTTCACTCCGCAGCAGTAAATACACGCTAGGCAGTTTAAAGCAGCGTTGATGAAGCCACCACCTAATACCTACCTCACAGAGGCCGCGTAACTCAAGTTGCAAATCAGTTCCTGTAAGTTCATTTTCACTAATTTCTGGCGGTAGGAGAATGCAGTTTAATTGCAGTATGCATTTGAAAATTCTGTTAACGTCTTTTTATTCATAAGGAAGCACATGAAATGGCTATCAAGTCAGTATTTAATGATGCAAATGCTTTACCATTCCAAGTTCTCCGTTTATCCAACATATTTCACACGCCAAAGCAGCCAGAATTCCTGCAAGCCCGTCCCAATGAACTTTATTATGCCTCATAAAAACATGGATGTCGGTCAATTGTGGTGTTGTTCTGGGGTTAGCAGTTACATAATTAGTAAGGAATCTAGTTCCTCTTGCGCTCCATGTACATTTATTAATTTCTTACTTTTGAAGAATTTTGAATAAAAATGCTGATACGTTATGTACATTAAAAACGAACAATAATACATAAACTTTCTTCTCATGTTTCCACTATCATTCTTTACTGAGGAAGTAAATGGCATATTAGTTGATACCTAGAAATCTAAAACATAGAACAGATCAACAGGTGAAAAAAATTCAGGTAGAAGTAAACAGAAATCTAGAAAGCTTTTTCAAAAGCCTGATCAACCTTAATTTTTCGTACGAAAATCTGTAACATCTGCAACTCGTTGTGTCAAAAGCTCTACAAGTCTTTGACATGTCATATGAGATAGTTGGCGAGAGGTTCCTCACACAGTTCAGTTACTAAAATGTAGATTTTCACGACCGGAAATGTCATGTCCATTGTAATTATCCTGTCTGCGGAGAACATCTTCAAGGGGGTCTGTAGTTCGATGGAAGGTCCAACACACCCACTGGCTCGCTACTGACTGCCGCTGAATTCCTTGTCTGCGCGCTCCCGCGCCGAGGCGTGACGTCATGCGTTTTGAAAACGTCAGTGTAATTGGCCTGCCGTCCGCTGCCGTTGCCATCACCCAGTGGTGGACGGGTGGTCCACATCTTTTTCAACACCGGCATCCATATACTGTTTAATTTCACGCCCTCCTCCTTTAGATTGAAATTATTAGGGTGTTTGGTGATTTCGATTGCCTCCCTGTAGAGCCTTTCGCAACATACGCCCGTGGCCGCTAGTACTTGCGTCTCCTCGAAGTGAATATGGTGGTTACCTGGATGGAAAGCATTTTCCGCAACAGCTGATCGTTACGTTTCTCCTCTTCTACAATTGCCCTTGTGCTCTTCCAAAAGCTTTGAAACAGTTCTTTTAGTGGTACCCACATAAACATCTCCACAGCTGCATGGGACCCTATACACTCCAGCTTTTTGCAATGGTTTGCGAGCGTCCTTGGCAGGCTTAAGGTATTCCTGTATCTTCCTGGTGGGCTTGTAAATTACGGTAATATTCCGCTTCGTCAAGATCCTCCCTATTCTTTCCGTTACATTTTTAACAAACAGCAGGAAACCTTAGGTTTCGCAGTAGCCTGTACGTCACTATGGTTTCTGCGTGGCTGTCTCAACGCACGTTTTATTTCGGCGGACGAATATCCGTTCTTCATTAGTGCATTGTGGAGATGTTCCATCTCAGCGTCGAGAAACTCAGGTTCAGAAATATTTCTAGCTCTGTCCGCTAACGTCTTGATAACAAATCGCTTCATTGGTGGGTAGTGGTTCGAATCCCGATGTCCTCCGCAGACGGGGACGAAACGTTGGAAATTGACACATATTCATCAATCAACCACGGCATAACAGCCCGGATAATTAGAATGGATACGATAGTTCAGTTACGTGGCATAGAATGTGATGAGGTGGTTAGCGAGTTCTAACTTGGTGCCCAATTACGATCTTGATGTAGTGGATGAATGTGAGACCAAGACATCAATTAACATTCACTATCAAGCTCTTGGAAGTAGCGAAGCAAACGTCTGGGTCCATTACATGGACGTTATTCTACAGAACAATCCCGTTTATGATCCGAACCATTATTAGAGGTCAGCAATAATACTCAAATAGCTCCTCTTGACATTACGCCAACTATTCGTTTCTTTTTTTTTCGTTATTTTCATAGCGTTTTGCCTTGTGAAAAGGATATCCTAAATATTTACTGTCTTAGAAATACGGTAGATTTCATGTAACACGTTAGGTATATGAAAATCCGCCAACATAATATCAATCTGAACACAGTAAATTATGTACAGCATGTTGCATCCACTTCTAAATCCTTTCTAGCTCCCTAATTAAAACTAATAGAAATTTTATTTAAAATTTATTTGTTCACTGTTGTACTAAATATATCAGCTAGATGACAGAAAAAAGAATATTCTGCTGTAACACTCTGGACGTAGTGTCCTGCGGTCGGCAGGAAAGAAATAACGATCAAGTTTGAACACATTTTATTATAACTAAACGGCCTTCTTGGTATGAACTAATTTCCAAACGCAAGAACAACAAGAAGCACAGCAATTCTTGTGGTGCCAAAAACTAGATACGACTACAAGACTATGAAAAGAAAATAATAACCAAAATACTACTCCATACAGTTATAAAAATACAACTATCTACTGAAGGCTACGGCGAATGTCTACTAGGCTGGAGCCGGAGTAGGTATTAGCCAGAGCTATCAGGTACACACTACTGGACTGACTCTGCTGGTGTGCTTATAACGCTGATTCGGTGGAGTGCTACACTTAGTCACATTAGTTCCAATTGGTGGATCTCTGTCACATGGCTTTTCACGAAGTAGTTCCGTGTTTATGCGGAAAGTCTGTTGTTGTTTACATCCAAAGGCCATGTTTCGATCTGAGCTCTTGAAGGGAGGTCGGCAGTCCACCTTGCTTGTCTGCTGTGCCGGCCCTCTAACTGATAAGGGGTCGCTACGACACTGGACAATAACTCAATGACCTATGCTCATAACTCAGCTGAAATACGTTTACCAACGTAAATAAATATTTATTTCGCTTATCATTTTGTGAGCTACAGGGAAAATACCTTATCTTAAACATCATGTGCAGTGTGGATAGAAAGAGACTGAAAAGCTTGTAAGGGTTTTACAGGGTAGGTTGTGCTGAAAAATGGAAAATATGCTGTACGTTGTGCCATGATCGAATTAATTAAGTGGTTACACGCTCAAATTAACGCGACCCACCAGCTACGAGTACAATTAGTGTCAATTGATCTCAAAGCGTAGATGATACCGCACTAGATTACGCAGCCTTTGGCTCGTGTTCGATCCTTACAACAATGCCACATCCAATTTTTGTATCGCTCTCTTGTCAGATTTTAGGAAACCAACAGGTTTAGCGATACCATCTCTGGCCAGTCCCTTTAATTTGCGAGTGAATCGGCCTGATCAGCTAACTTCAAAGCTAATTAACTCCGAAACGGCGCCAAGTATCGAATTTTCCCTTATCAATTATTTCTCAGCACCATCTTCCCTGTAATAACGTTTCAGACTGTTTCTGACCACCCTGCATATCTAACTGGCCCTCGTGAACGATCCCTCTAGCATAATGTGATATCTGCCGACATGTGTGTGCACTGTGTTGCTGTTGTCAGGCAAGTGACTAATGATTGATGATGCATGCTAACACGGCCCCTGCTTTAAGCTCCATTATTTAAGTGGTCACTAGCCCGAAATCTGCCACCCTATAGATTCAGATATAAGATTTTTTAACACCTTTGCAGATTTAAGGAGACAAGCTACTTCTCTGTCGTAAGGGTGGATAAACTCTCCCTAATAAGCTGCTGCAACTCTTATAGTTGTTAACGTGCGATGGTTGTCAGATTAAAACTGTTCTAGAGAGAACAGTCGACACTGTGGCTAACATACGCCCCATTAGAGAGGCTAGTGTCGTAAAACTACCATAGGCTACCGAAGACTACTATAAGTAAGCGAAGACTACGGTAGTTTTTCTAGAAGCCATGGTTAGTTAAGATTGTAACCGCGATACCTGTACAACAGGTGTGTTGCTTACTTACTGGGCGTTACCTCATTTTGATCCCTTTGTTTGCGTTTGCGACCAGTGTATTACTAGATTACCCTAAAAATCGGAAGCGATGATCCATCTAGTAGTTGAGTGAGGATATATAAAGAGACGCATAATTTACAGAACTTTTTCTCTCACAGTTATCCCTCTGTATGTTACTTAAAAATAGACAGTATTTGAAACCGTCATTGTTTAATTCAGGTTTTGGAAATTGTAGATTTGTAAGGCCAAAGAAAGGGGTGTTGTAGTAAAAATAATACAGACTGATTGTATAGAGTCAGAAAGAAAAGTAATATTAAATAATATTAAAAAAAGAGCAAAACAAAAACATATCGGACTTCGCTTCTACACTTCGTCGAGTTCATATAACACATGTTTCCGTTATTCAAATTCAACTTCCGCACTTGTCAATAATAAGAGAAAATTCTTGGTTTTGATCATGATCAAGAACTTTCTGTTGAGTACAAAAGAACAACAATAGTTACATAGATTTTTGTGCATGTAAGCTGTTGTTGCATTGAAAGAAATTGCTGTGGTTACGTAAAAGCGACGGGATCAACTCATTTGTATTACTTATAAAAACCAATTTCTATTTAATAACGATATAAAATACATCTACGTCTTCATCTACATCTACATAGATACTCCGCAGGCCACTGTACAGTGCGTGGCGGAGGGTACCCTGTACCACTACTAGTCATCTCCTTTCCTGTTCCACCCGCAGGTAGAGCGAGGAAAAACGACTATCTCTATGCCCCCAGATGAGCCCCAATTTCTCGTATCTTATCCTCGTGGTCATTATGCCCATAGTATGTGGGTGGCTGTAGACTCGTGTGGCAGTAAGCTTAACATGCCGGTTCTCTAAATTTTCTCAGTATTGTTTCTCGTAAAGAAAGTCGCCCACCCTCTAGGGATTCCCATCTGAGTACCCAAAGCGTCTCCGTAATACCTACTTGTTGTTCGAATCTGCCGGTAACAAATATAGCAGCCCGTCTCTGAATTGCCTCTATGTCTCTCTCCAATCCGACCTGGATCCCAAACACTCGCGCAGTACTCAAGCGTCCTATATACGGTCTTCTTTACAGGTGAACCATTCTTTGCTAAAACTATCTCAATAAACCGAAGTCGACCATGCGTCTTTCCTACCACAGTTCTCACATGTTCGTCCCAAATGGTTCAAATAGCCCTGTGCACTAGGGGACTTAACATATGAGGTCATCATTCCCCTAGAACTTAGAACTACTTAAACCTAACTAACCCAAGGACATCACACACATCCATGTCCGAGGCAGGATTCGAATCTGCGACGTAGCAGTCGCGCGATTCCGGACTGAAGCACCTAGAACCGCTCGGTCACAGCGGCCGACCTGTTCGCCCCATATCATATCACTTTACAATAATACGCCCAAATATTTAAACGATTTGACTATATCAAGCAGGACACTAGTAATACACTATCCGAACATAACATGTTTGTTCTTTCTATTCATCCACTTTAACTTATATTTTTACACATTTAGAGATAGTTCATAACACCAATTGGAAATTTTGCCTAAGTCGTCCTGCATCTACCTACAGTCACTCAACTTCGACACCATCGGTATACCACAATATGAGCAAACAACCGCAGATTGTTGCTTGTCCATCACACTTCCCTGGGGCACTCCTGACTATACCCTTGTCTCTGATGAACACTCGCCGCCGAAGACAATTATTGGGTTCTATTACTTCAGAAATTTTCGAGCCCTCACATATCTGTTAACTTATTCCATATGCTCGTATCTTCGTTAACAGCCTGCAGTGGGGTACTGTGTCAAATGATTTTCGGAAACCAAGAAATATGGAATCTGCCTGTTGTCCTTCCTGGATAGTTTGCATTATATCATGTAAGAAAAAGGCAAGCTGAGTTTCGCGCGAGCGATGCCTTCTAAACCACGGTAACTCATGGAAATAAGCCTTTCAGTCTCAAGGAAGTTTACAATATTCGAACTGAGAATATGTTCAGGGTTCTCCAGCAAACCGAAGTTAGGAATACTGGTCTGTAATTTAGCGGCTCCGTTCTTTTACCCTTCTTATATACTGGAGCCACCTGAGCTTTTTTCAGTCACTTGGGACTCTGTTCTTGGCGAGAGATTAGCGATAAATGCAAGCTAGGTAAGGGACCAGTGCCGTAGAGGACTCTGTAAAACCGAACTTGAATTCCATCCGGGCATGATGATTTATTTGCTTTCAAATCTTTCAGTTGTTCTCTACGCCAGGGATGATTATTTCTATGTCGTCCACCGGGAAGTCTGTCCGATGGTCAAATGATGGTTTATTCGCACGATTCTCCTGTGTGAACGATTTCTTGAACATGAAATTTAAAATCTCAGCTTCCTTTTTGCGGTCTTCAACTACCACACCAGACTGGTCAACAAGGGCCTTAGACCCGCTTAGCGATTTTACATTGCACCAGAATTTTCTCGGGTTCTCTGCCAAATCTTTTGCCAAGATGTGACGGTGGTACTTATTGCATGCTTCACGCATGGATCTTTTGACAGACACGAGAATTCCTACTACAAAATGGACTAACACTGAATGATGCGCGGCTCTAATTGTGTGCAAAACGAACAGAAAAAAAGAGAAGTCTTTGGTTGCCAATTGCTCTCTCACTCATTCATTTATGTTTCGTTCACTATCATTGCACCAATACTACAGGTAGTGCTACCACGTACTGTACCAAAACTATCGTAGTTTCGGCAGAGCGCAACTCTGAGAGAAGCGTATTACTACAGCTGTATTATTACAGGTGCTGATTTGGCGTCCCTTGTTATGCTGCTTGTCCGTCGTAGGACTTTGTTCCTACCTTTCACCTTCGGTTTGGCGTTTGAACAATGTTCCTCACATACGAAGGGTACCACGTTGTTAATCACGTAATATGATTTTTGTGGTGTCACCGCCAGACACCACACTTGCTAGGTGGTAGCTTTTAAATCGACCGCAGTCCGTTAGTATACGTCGGACCCGCGTGTCGCCACTATTAGTGATTGCAGACCGAGCGCCGCCACACGGTAGGTCTAGTCTAGAGAGACTCCCTAGCACTCGCCTCAGTTGTACAGCCGACTTTGTTAGCAATGGTTCACTATCTACACTCCTGGAAATGGAAAAAAGAACACATTGACACCGGTGTGTCAGACCCACCATACTTGCTCCGGACACTGCGAGAGGGCTGTACAAGCAATGATCACACGCACGGCACAGCGGACACACCAGTAAACGCGGTGTTGGCCGTCGAATGGCGCTAGCTGCGCAGCATTTATGCACCGCCGCCGTCAGTGTCAGCCAGTTTGCCGTGGCATACGGAGCTCCATCGCAGTCTTTAACACTGGTAGCATGCCGCGACAGCGTGGACGTGAACCGTATGTGCAGTTGACGGACTTTGAGCGAGGGCGTATAGTGGGCATGCGGGAGGCCGGGTGGACGTACCGCCGAATTGCTCAACACGTGGGGCGTGAGGTCTCCACAGTACATCGATGTTGTCGCCAGTGGTCGGCGGAAGGTGTACGTGCCCGTCGACCTGGGACCGGACCGCAGCGACGCACGGATGCACGCCAAGACCGTAGGATCCTACGCAGTGCCGTAGGGGACCGCACCGCCACTTCCCAGCAAATTAGGGACACTGTTGCTCCTGGGGTATCGGCGAGGACCATTCGCAACCGTCTCCGTGAAGCTGGGCTACGGTCCCGCACACCGTTAGGCCGTCTTCCGCTCACGCCCCAACATCGTGCAGCCCGCCTCCAGTGGTGTCGCGACAGGCGTGAATGGAGGGACGAATGGAGACGTGTCGTCTTCAGCGATGAGAGTCGCTTCTGCCTTGGTGCCAATGATGGTCGTATGCGTGTTTGGCGCCGTGCAGGTGAGCGCCACAATCAGGACTGCATACGACCGAGGCACACAGGGCCAACACCCGGCATCATGGTGTGGGGAGCGATCTCCTACACTGGCCGTACACCACTGGTGATCGTCGAGGGGACACTGAATAGTGCACGGTACATCCAAACCGTCATCGAACCCATCGTTCTACCATTCCTCGACCGGCAAGGGAACTTGCTGTTCCAACAGGACAATGCACGTCCGCATGTATCCCGTGCCACCCAACGTGCTCTAGAAAGTGTAAGTCAACTACCCTGGCCAGCAAGATCTCCGGATCTGTTCCCCATTGAGCATGTTTGGGACTGGATGAAGCGTCGTCTCACGCGGTCTGCACGTCCAGCACGAACGCTGGTCCAACTGAGGCGCCAGGTGGAAATGGCATGGCAAGCCGTTCCACAGGACTACATCCAGCACATCTACGATCGTCTCCATGGGAGAATAGCAGCCTGCATTGCTGCGAAAGGTGGATATACACTGTACTAGTGCCGACATTGTGCATGCTCTGTTGCCTGTGTCTATGTGCCTGTGGTTCTGTCAGTGTGATCATGTGATGTATCTGACCCCAGGAATGTGTCAATAAAGTTTCCCCTTCCTGGGACAATGAATTCACGGTGTTCTTATTTCAATTTCCAGGAGTGTACATACGCTCTCATTTCCAGAGACGACAGTTTAGCATAGCCTTCAGCTACGTCATTTGATACGACCTAGCAAGGCGCCATATTCAATTACTATGAATGTATTCTGAACAGATAATATTGTGAATCATGTACCGACAAGAGCGACTTTCATCATTAATGGATTATAGTTAAGTATCAAACGAATTACGTCCGCTTTCTGAATTGTAATTCCTTGTCATGTTCCAGACCTCACGTCAGTATAGTTCTACTCTCCTCACGCCAGCCTGCGTGAGCTAAAACGGGTGCATTTCGGCCCCCACTAGTAACACGGTGTTGGCTCTTCTGCCAACACAACAATTTTAGCCTTAGCTCAATGTCCCACATAGGGATGTTCAGCGGTGGCTTGGCTGTCATTTTATAAATACGATGAGTATTTAATATATTCTTCCCAGTGAAAGCTAAACCAAAGATTGAACTGCTTAATCTTTTTAATCTTGTTTCATAGATATCTTCTCTGTGTGCGGTACAAAAATTTCACCTTTTTTGTTCTGCACAGTAGCAGTGGAACTGAGGAAATTAGTAGCATAATGATCACATGCCTTTTGATAACCTTTCTAACGAGATGTTTCGTTGAAACTGTCATCGAGAAACTTCGTAATTTGTGTATGATACGCTTAAGTAGGTTTCCAGAATGAGATTTTCACTCTGCAGCGGAGTGTGCGCTGATATAGGAGACGAGGTACTGGCGGAAGTAAAGCTGTGAGTACCGGGCGTGAGTCGTGCTTCGGTAGCTCAGTTGGTAGAGCACTTGCCCGCGAAAGGCAAAGGTCCCGAGTTCGAGTCTCGGTCGGGCACACAGTTTTAATCTGCCAGGAAGTTTCTTAAGTAGGTTTGCTGAAATGTAATGCTCGGAAGCTAACATACCTTAAAGCACTTAAACGGTACTACCGCATATTCAACCGAAATTCACAGATTGTTATGGGTAGAATAGATTAGGCTAACTTACTGAGTTTTTATACTGTAAGCAAAATAACGAGAAAACATTGAGAATGACTGCACAGTGATGACAAAAACTGTCCAGTGAGAAATTTTGCTGCTGCCACTCCCGCGTCTTGCTTCTTTGCAATTTACATTCTTTTGTAAGTACGGTAATTCAAGTACGCATCCCACACATTTAGCCTCAATTGAGCTTACCATACAGACGCATAAAGATACAGTTGAGTGTGTGCCACTGTTTTTCTCTAATTTCTGTTAATAATTCCGTACGCAAAACCGTTTTTCTCTTTTTATCAGATTAAAAGCCTTTGTTAGTGGTATATTTCGCGTTGCCACAAACGAACTGTTCATTTAAGCAGAACGGTCTGTGCTTTAACTGAAATTCAATCACTAGTCTGTGAGAAACAGTAGAAATTTAAACGCTCTGGTGCAAATTTTCCACTCTTTATGTTTTTCTAAAATGATTACTCCTATCTGCATATAGCGCAAGTTTCAGGACAGCCCGTAAATATTTTTCGATGCGTGAATACGGAGGTACAGTTGTCCAATTAGCTTTGGGAGCACCAAATAACATCTACGAAATGAATTCACTTGAAAATCAGGCGTTCTGGGTTGCAAGGAATATTTTTATACTCCCTTGTAAACTAGTTTTGATCATTTCAAGAAACATCTTTCAGAGTGCAAACTAAGAATATTCTTCAGTCTCCCATATATGTATTCCGTAGAGTCGGTACAGATAAAATTAGGCGGGTGACGGCTCGCATCGAGGAGAACATGCCGTTATTCTTTGTACTCTTCCATCCCGAAGGGAACGGGTGGAAAACGTAATAGACGCAAGAAAATGTACTCTGTGCCACGCATATCACAGTGATTTACACATTATGACCGTACGTTGTCTAATCAAACGTAACCAGACACACTTATGTAATGCGGAATTGACCACAAGATGTCACGACATGCAACCCGTCATTGTAAGAGGAAGAGAGGAGCACTGTGTTGTCAATAGATATAGAGTGATAGCAAAATAGGTCGGTCAAGAAAATGCTGTGGCTCGGAGCTTGGACTGGTCGTTGGATGTCACGTAAGTAACAAATGCATCAGCGAAATCTCATCCCTCGTAAAGCTGCCCTTGTCGACTGCTGGTAGTGTGATTACGAAACGGAAACGCGATGCAACAACTACAGCTAAACCACAGACCATGCGGAGAGACGCCAATGGACAGTGGATGACTGGAAACTGATATGGAGGGACGAATAACGATATACATTGTGTCAATCCGATAGGAGGATCTGAGTTTGGTGAATGCCGGAAGAGCGTTACCCGCCATTAAGAGCAATGCCAACAGTGAAATACGGAGGAGATGATGTTACTCTATGGTTGTGTTTTTGTGGTTAGTATGTGGTGCCCTTCTGGTGCTTAAGAAAATGCTACATGTGCAATGATATGAACACATTTTATAGAAACACATTTTACAGAAGAGTTTTGGTTCCGGAGACGATAGTTATTTGTATCAGCATGGCAAAATACCCTATCACAAAGCAGCAACTGTGAGCATTGGTGAGTGGACAATTAAATTACTGTAATAGATTTGCCTGTCCAGAGTCCCGCCCTGAACGCAATGGAACAACTTTGGTATGAGTCAGAACGTGGACTTCGTTCCAGACCAGCATCGCTAACTTCCCTAATTTAGTTCGGCTCTTGAGAAAGAATGGCTGCCGCTCCTCCACATACATTGAGACACTTCATTGAAAGTGTCTCCGGCACAGTTAAAGCCGTCATAAAACCGGAGGGTGGACATCCCATACTAATGTCATCTAGTACGTGTCCGGGTACTTTTGATGAGATAGTGTGCTAACAGATGTAGAGTTGCGTACCACAAAGAAAGTTTGTAGCATATGTGGGCGAGCCCAACATGCGGTCTTCGTAGTATTCCACCCTTTGAGGCAACGGTAGAAAACTTCACCTCACTGGAAACCATACGGCACCTTCTGGAAACGTCATAGAAATGTCGACTTTCTAACAGCATGTGACAAAAATGTAGTAGAGTCAACACTGAGGATCTTTTTGAATATTCTGTTATTTGTCATGCTTGAGAAAGTTTACAAGGTGGAACATGTACCTTGCAGTATAAAGGATGACATTTTGTACCTTGAGACAAAGAAATGTGTCAAACACTACGCATTGAATTTAAAAACGGAAAAGTAAGTGTTCAGCAAGAATGCTAGCCTGAGATATCAATGTTTACCTCCTTCTGCGCCATTCCAAGGTGTTGGAACGGGGTTGGTTGGTTGGTTGGTTTGGGGAAGGAGACCAGACAGCGAGGTCATCGGTCTCATCGGATTAGGAAAGGACGGGGAAGGAAGTCGGCCGTGCCCTTTGAAAGGAACCATCCCGGCATTTGCCTGGAGCGATTTAGGGAAATCACAGAAAACCTAAATCAGGATGGCCGGACGCGGGATTGAACCATCGTCCTCCCGAATGCGAGTCCAGTGTCTAATTGGAATGGGGGCCAACATTAAAGTCGTGAGAAGGAACATTTAATTTTTATTGTAGAATCGGATTCTACGGGAAAGCATAGATAACTCACGTATGTAACACTGTTGTCGTTGAGTGATGGGCGCCACTGTAATCGACAAATAACACATTTCAGTTCAAAAACGGAATTATCGCGCGAAGATGTGTATGACAAACGACTCATTGCTTAGCAGTTTTCTCAATGTAGTTTTTTTTAACTTTCGTTCATTCATTATTTGACTCGATTCATTACGTGAACGTCGTCCCTCATGTGTTAAATACGTTCCTTAGTAACCTGAGTGCATTGTTAATCAGAAAGCAAGCTATTACGACAGAAGGGAGAACTCAAATGGTTTACAAGTAGGGAATATCAGGAACGTCGATAATGCTGCAACCCTTTACTCTCAAGTTTTTTAAATTGTGGTTCGATCACGGGCTTCTTTTTTGCTGTGTTATTCTACACTTCTCTACCACGGAAGCTGTACACATGCGAAAAAGGAACAGCCGAAGAACAGTTGCTGCTCATAATAATGAATTTGCGTTATTAGCGGGAGTGAATCATCACCCCCCCCCCCCAAATTAGCACTCTGCAATTAAGTCCTGAATCGGAAATTAGTCCGACTACGGTTTGCCGAATATTGAAGAGTAGGAAATATCATCCGTTTCATGTTCCCTTCCATCAGGAACTTCATGGCAATAATTTCATAACCGAGTATCATTTTACCAGTGGTCCCGCCAGCAAATACAGAGAGACCGTTTTATTTGCTCAAGTACTGTTGTTTGACGAGTCGACCTTTACCGACCACGGTACAATCAATCGAGACAACATGTATTATTGGAATGTGGAAAACGAATATTGGTTACCCCGAGCTGAGCATCAGCGTCCGTGGAATCTGAATGTTTGGTAGGAATAATTGCTGACAAACTCATTCGTCCATTCTTTATCGATAACCCTTAAATGGTGAATATCGAACATTCTTCGAGCACGATATTCCAAAATTATTTGCAGTCCTTCCCTGGGTTCTATGACGAAAAATTTAGTTTCAACATGATGCTTGTCCAGCACATTATTCTGTAGCAGCACGGGACCCATTAGATCGCGTGACTTCTCAGTTGTATCGAATCATTCCATTTGCGGATAAATAAGTGCATAGAAGTGGGAGGTGATATTTGTGAGCACTTACTGTGAAATAAATTTTACAAACAAGCACTTCGTCAGTGAGAAATGAAAAGATACGCCTCAAAAGAGCTTTTTTCACGATTAATGAACACGTCTGCTTTTCTTTTCTTTAACCAGTTCATTTTTCTCGATATAATACCGTTCTTTCGATTACAAAATCATCTATCGCGCAATGAAAAAAGTGATACACAGAGAAGTTACGCATTTTTCGCCATAGAATCCAATTCTGCAATAGAAAGGAGATGTTCCTATTTACGATTCCAAAGCTGCATCCGCCCCACCCCAGAGTGGTCGACATTGGCACCGCTGGATAGCATTTTTAAAAATACTAACCACTTATTGTTCCGTTTTTGAATTCGATGAGTGGTGTTTGAGATATTTCGTTCACTCGAGGTAAAAAAACCCACCCTTGTATGTAAAGGCTGTAATTGGAAGCTACAAAGCAGAAGCAGAAATACTCAACTCCATTTTCACATATTGCCGTAAATAGAAATATTAGAAAAGGTAGGAAGATTTTTCTGTTTAGCAAAAGTGACAAAAAGCAGAGTACCTGACGGCTCAACACAAATGTTTTGTCTCAAGTACAGATGGTGTTGAGGATCAGTGGACAAAGTTCAAAAGCATCGTACAATATGCGTTAGATGAGTATGTGCCAAGCAAGATCGTAAGAGATGGAAAAGAGCCACCGTGGTACAACAACCGAGTTAGAAAACTGCTGCGGAAGCAAAGGGAACTTCACAGCAAACATAAACATAGCCAAAGCCTTGCAGACAAACAAAAATTACGTGAAGAGAAATGTAGTGTGAGGAGGACTATGCGAGAGGCGTTCAATGAATTCGAAAGTAAAGTTCTATGTACTCACTTGGCAGAAAATCCTAAGAAATTTTGGTCTTATGTCAAAGCGGTAGGTGGATCAAAACAAAATGTCCAGACACTCTGTGACCAAAATGGTACTGAAACAGAGGATGACAGGCTAAAGGCCGAAATACTAAATGTCTTTTTCCAAAGCTTTTCACAGAGGAAGACTGCACTGCAGTTCCTTCTCTAGATTGTCGCACAGATGACAAAATGGTAGATATCGAAATAGACGACACTGGGATAGAGAAACAATTAAAATCGCTCAAAAGAGGAAAGGCCGCTGGACCTGATGGGATACCAGTTCTATTTTACAGAGAGTACGCGAAGGAACTTGCCCCCCTTCTTGCAGCGGTTTACCGTAGGTCTCTAGAAGAGCGTAGCGTTCCAAAGGATTGGAAAAGGGCACAGGTCATCCCCGTTTTCAAGAAGGGACGTCGAACAGATGTGCAGAACTATAGACCTATATCTCTCACATCTATCAGTTATAGAATTTTGGAAAACGTATTATGTTCAAGTATAATGACTTTCCTGGAGACTAGAAATCTACTCTGTAGGAATCAGCATGGGTTTCGAAAAAGACGGTCGTGTGAAACCCAGCTCGCGCTATTCGTCCACGAGACTCAGAGGGCCAGGATGCCGTGTTCCTTGACTTCCGCAAGGCGTTCGATACAGTTCCTCACAGTCGTTTAATGAACAAAGTAAGAGCATATGGACTATCAGACCAATTGTGTGATTGGATTGAGGAGTTCCTAGATAACAGAGCGCAACATGTCATTCTCAATGGAGAGAAGTCTTCCGAAGTAAGAGTGATTTCAGGTGTGCCGCAGGGGAGTGTCATGGGACCGTTTCTGTTCACAATATACATAAATGACCTGGTGGATGACATCGGAAGT
The DNA here is from genome assembly GCF_023898315.1 of Schistocerca nitens. Taxonomy (NCBI): domain Eukaryota; kingdom Metazoa; phylum Arthropoda; class Insecta; order Orthoptera; family Acrididae; genus Schistocerca; species Schistocerca nitens. The sequence continues at coordinate 191,223,755 of NC_064620.1, read as the reverse complement.
TCACTGAGGCTTTTTTCAGATGATGCTGTGGTGTATCTAGAGGTTGTAACAATGGAAAATTGTACTGAAATGCAGGAGGATCTGCAGCGAATTGATGCATGGTGCAGGGAATGGCAATTGAATCTCAATGTAGACAAGTGTAATGTGCTGCGAATATATAGAAATATAGATCCCTTATCATTTAGCTACAAATAGCAGGTCAGCAACTGGAAGCAGTTAATTCCATAAATTATCTGGGAGTACGCATTAGGAGTGATTTAAAATGGAATGATCATATAAAGTTGATCGTCGGTAAAGCAGATGCCAGACTGAGATTCATTGGAGGAATCCTAAGGAAACGCAATCCGAAAACAAAGGAAGTAGGTTACAGTACCCTTTTTCGCCCACTGCTTGAATACTGCTCAGCGGTGTGGGATCCGTACCAGATAGGGTTGATAGAAGAGATAGAGAAGATCCAACGGAGAGCAGCGCGCTTCGTTACAGGATCATTCAGTAATCGCGAAAGCGTTACGGAGATGATAGATAAACTCCAGTGGAAGACTCTGCAGGAGAGACGATCAGTAGCTCGGTACGGGCTTTTGTTAAAGTTTCGAGAACATACCTTCACCGAAGAGTCAAGCAGTATATTTCTCCCTCCTACGTATATCTCGCGAAGAGACCATGAGGATAAAATCAGAGAGATTAGAGCCCACACAGAAGCGTACAGACAATCCTTCTTTCCACGAACAATACGAGACTGGAATAGAAGGGAGAACCGATAGAGGTACTCAGGGTACCCTCCGTCACACACCGTCAGGTGGCTTGCGGAGTATGGATGTAGATGTAGATGTAGATAAAGAAGCATCCAGGGGTGCTGCCTCAATTTAATCTCACAGAGATGTTAGCGTCAGCGGCGTTGAGGGAAAAGCTGAAATAGTTAAAACAGAACAAAGCTCCATGGTCAGATGGAATCCATTTGAGATATTATACCGAATTTTCTGCTGAATTATTCCCCCATTCTAACCATAATATACTGTAGGTACTTCGAACATGACCCTATTTGGAAGAAAGCACAGATCACACTCGTCCTCAAAACTGCTACCCAATATCCCTGATATCCATTTGTTGTTGAATATTATAACATATACTGATCTCAAACTTAATGACCCATCCCGAACAGAATAACCTCCTCTACACCAATCAACATGGACTCCGAAAACATCGATCCTGTGAAATACAACTCTCACTTTACAATCCTGTGAATAATGAATCAAGACAGTAAAGTAGAAATAGTAGTTATTGACTTCTGAAAAGTATTTTACCCCGTACCACACATGTATGCTTATTATCGAAAGTACAGTTGTATGAGGTACCAAGCAAAATTTGTGCCTGGATGGAAGATTTCTTGTTATAAAGGACGCAACATGTTAACGCGACAGATGTGGAAGTAACTTCAGAAGTGCTGTTTATGTTGTATATTTATTACGTTGCAGACAACATTAATAGTAACTTCAGAATTTTCGCAGGAGGTGGAGTTATATATAATGAAGTACAGTCTACATCTATATCCGTACTCCACAAGTCACTGGCGTTGTGAGGCGGAGGTTAGTTCATGCACAACTGTCACTTCCACCTTTGCCTGTTCTAGTCGTGAATAGTTCGTGGGCAGAACGATTGCCGGTAAGCCTCCGTGTGGGCTCCAATATCTTTAACTTCATGTGCGTGATTTTCTCGCTATATATGCATGGGAGGAAGTAATATAATTGTTGACTCTTCTAGCAACGGGCGCTCTAGAAAATTTAACTGTAAACCACACCATGATCTACAAATTTCCGGCGTAACCAAGCGCCGGCATGAAGATAGCAAGAGCGGAGAAGGCGGTGAGACGACGTCAGCCAATATGCCGTTGACAAGGACCGCACCACGACAGGAGCGCCCTCTAGCGAAGAGAATGTAAGTGCCGAGAGCACTACGATAGCAGTGACGTGCGATCCATTTCAATTGCTTACATCTACCTAGTATACAGCAGAGGACTCTGATTGTTTGCATGTCGCCCATCGCTCGCGAGACCATTGTAAATTCAAAGTTAAGTATTGTCAATTTGCTTTAATAAAATAAACCTAATAATTTTATTTTCTTGAATTGTTGTATAGCATTCCGAGAACGCAGCATCCTATACGCACCATATATGAGACGAGTGGGCAGGACCCCAAACAGAATTCCTCTCTCTCAGTGTCTGGAACTGGAGCTGGCTGATCATCTCCGAGTCACTTTCGTGGTGTCAAAATAAATCTGTAAAGCATACTTTACTTCCTCTATCAATCCTATCTACTGCGGATCCCATACTGACTACAAAATTGGCGTTGACCCTGTATTTATTTTTTCCAGTCTTCTGTCAGTGCATCCCCTCCTCTCCCTGTTCCATAGCCACATTTCTAAACCCCCCCCCCCACCCACCCACTCTCTCTACCCTCTTCTCTCTATCCATCACCCCCTTCTGTACTATTTTCAGCCCTCCATCTCACTGTCGTCTCCACCAACCTTCTCTCTGTGTTCACCTCTTCCACATCCCACTCCGTCCACCTCCACCTGCCCCTGTCACTGTCCGTCTCCTGCTCCTAACCGCTCTATTCTCTTCCTTCCTCTTCGCTCTCTGTCGGGTTCCTTGTCCTCCTTTCTCGCTCCACATTGTCACACTCACTCCGATAGGAGGCTGCTAGTTCTTACTCCTACAGTATTTGTTTCCAGATTGTAAGTAATACGTGTACCAAATTTGGTTGAAGTTACTCCAGAGGTTTACCTGTGGCTTTGCTATCACACACAGATGTCAGATATATTTCACATGTATGTCTCACGAGTTTCACGCTGCATTTCATTTTTTGTGATGACAAAACTCCTGAGCTATGTGCTGCATAACGATACAATTTCGCAGGTACACCCCATGTTGCAAGTGCCTACTGTCTGCGAAATGTGTTAATAGTAAAGAAGTAATAAGTTAAAACGTCATGCCTGATACGGCTGTTTCACACACATCTCAGCATTTATGACGTCATATCTCCTGAAATAAATGTTGTACAACGATATACACTGAAGCTCCGAAGGAACAGAAACAGGTGTAGACGTGCGTATTCAAATGCAGAGATACAGGGGATAGGCAAAATAATGTGAATACCTGTACTTACTTGGGAACGTTTTATTAAAATGGGGTTGGACCCCCATTTTCCCTTAATAAATGGTTCAAATGGCTCTGAGCACTGTGGGACATAACTGCTGTGGTCGTCAGTCCCATAGAACTCACAACTACTTAAACCTAACTAACCTAAGGACATCACACACATCCATGCCCGAAGCAGGATTCGAACCTGCGACCGTAGCGGTCGCGCAGTTCCAGACTGTAGCGCTTAGAACCGCTCGGCCACTCCGGCCGGCTGCCCTTAATACAGCTGTCATTCTCCTTGGCATACTGACATATAATGATTGTACAGTCTCTAGTGGAATGTTACACCACTCTTGATCGGTACCTCTTCTAACTCCTTTAGTGGCGAGAGAGGCGGAAATCTGCTCCCGAGTCGGCGCTCCAATACCGTCCACAAGGGTTCTGGGGACTGTGCTGGCCAGGGAAGACGCTGGCATTTCACTTGCACGCTGCTGATTATGCGACTGTACTGTCCTAGTCGTGTGAATTGGTGCATTATCGTCCTGGAATATGGCAGTATTGTTGGGGAACAACGTTTGAATCGGGGAACATTTACATAATCGTTGGCAGTAACACGGCCTTTGAGAGTAATGATGAGACCAGCAGAATGCCATGATATGGCTGTCCACACCTTCACACTTCCACCTCCCTGCCTAAGCGTTGGAATCAAGCAATCAGGATTGGCAGGCGTACTCCAGACGTAAACCCGACCCGAAGTTGGAAATAACGAAAACGTCGACACGTCGGACCATAAGACGTGTTTCCACAGATCAGCCGCCCAGGATTTATGCTCCTGACACCACGTTTTACGCCTCTTTGCGTCGGTTGTCGTCACTAACGGTTTCAGTATAGCAGCTCGTCCATGAAAATTCGCTTTATGGAGTCCTCGGCGGACAGTGTCGATACATACGTGGTCTCGAAGATGGCTGTTGAGCTCTGCACTCACTTTAGCCGCCGCAGTTTTGTGTTGTTTTGACACAATTCGTGTTAGCGCACGACGGTCCCTGTCATTTAGTTTTGATTTGCGCCCACTGTTACGTTTACACGATAATGTCTTTCCATGTTTCGTGTAGGCTGTCATGACTGTTAAAACAATTGCTCTTGAAACATTCAATATGATGGCCAGCAAATCGGGCCCCCGCAATCTGCCGTCTTTGGAACTCTGTTGGTCTTTCTTTGCACGTCGACCTCGGCCTCTGAATGCAAACACGAAGTGATGGCTAGTCCGTACTGAACACGAACGTGCCTTCCTTCCGTTGCTGACTGTCAAACACAACCAGCGCACAACTACCACTGTTCACATTATTTTGCCTGTCCCCTTTATGTATACAGGCAGAATACGGCGCTGCGGTCGGCAACGCCTATATAAGACAAAAAGTGTATGGCGCAGTTGTTAGATCGGTTACTGCCGCTACAATGGCAGGTTACCAAGATTCAAGTTAGTCTGAACGCGTATTAGTCGGCTTATGAGCGATGGGATATCTGCAAGATAGCGATGAAGTGGGGATTTTCCCGTACGACCATTTCAAGAGTATACTGTCAATCCGGTGATACATAAGATCTCCGACATCGCTGCGATCGGAAAAAGATCCTGCAAGAACGGGATCGACGACGACTAGAGAATCGTTCATCGTGACAGAAGGGCAACTCTTCCACATATTGCTGCAGATTTCAATGCTGAGCCATCAATAAGGGTCAGCGTGCGAACCATTTAACGAAACATCATCGATATGGGCTTTCGGAGCGAAGGGCTATTCGTGTATCCTTGGTGACTGCACGACACAAAGCTTTACGCCTCGCCTGGACCCGTCAGCACCGGCATTGGACTGTTGATGACTGAAAACATGTTGCCTGATCGGATGAGTCTCGTTTCAGACTGTATCGAGCGGATGGACGTGTACAGGTGTGTAGACAACCTCCTGAATCCATGGACCCTGCATGACAGCAGGGGACTGTTCAAGCTGCTAAAGGCTCTGTAATGATGAGAGGTGTCTGTAGTGGGAGTGCCAGGTGACACGTACGTAAGTGTCCTGCCTGATCACCTACATCGATTCATTGTGCATTCCGGCGGACTTGAGCAATTCTAGCAGGGCAATGCGACATCCCACACGTCGAGAATTGCTACAGAGTGGCTCCAGGAACACCCTTCTAAGTTTAAACACTTCACCTGGCCACAAAACTCCCCAGAAATGAACGTTATTGAGCACATCTGGGACGCCTTGAAACGTGCATCTACCCCCTCGTACTCTAACGGATTTATGGACACGCGAGAGCAGCTCCCGGCTTCCAGCTGTTTGGCATTGTGAAAGATAACTGCGCGGAAAGTATTACGTGGATAATAGGGAGGTTCATTTCTTGTTTTTTTTTTTTTTTTTTTTTTTTTTTTTTGGCTCCTTAGTCTTCTGACTGGTTTGATGCGGCCCGCTACGAATTCCTCTTCATCTCAGAGTAGCACTTGCTATTATTTGCTGGATGTGTTCCAATCTCTGTCTTCCTCTACTGTTTTTACCTTCTACAGCTCCCTCTAGTACAATAGAAGTCATTCCCTCATGTCTTAACAGATGTCCTATCATTCTGTCCCTTATTTTACATTTCTGCATTGGATTTTGGATAACGCACACCATCTTTAGTTCTTGGTCCTAGGATTTTCCTCATTATTTTACGTTCTTTCACTTCTAATTCCCCTAATGTAACAGAATTTCCAATGATAAGGTAACTGCTAGATGACTCACAGGGATCCTGTGTTCAGTAAGTGTAGTAATGTATGTTGCCTGTGGTGTCAGTTTCTGATGCGGTGCAGTCACAGTCACTACATTGCTGTAAGCCTCATTTAATTTTTTACTGTTAAGCGATTTACAATGGAATTAACTATCGAATATACACAGTATGTCGAATACAAAAAAGCTCTCACTCCGTAAGCAACAAGCTGTTATCTTATTTCCCACTCGCAGAGTTGCTTTTCGTTTGAAAGTGCTGTGAAGTGTCGTTTCATCGTCCTCTGAGTTCTTGAAGTATGCCTTATTCTGTGTGTAAGAGGATGTAATCAATTTGAACTTGCATCGGTGCCGGATTATCTCTGAAGCCTCGTCAAGTTCGTCATAAGAAACCTCCCGAAAATCCAGTATTCCTGTAAATAGTGGTGTTAAAAAACTGATAACCAAAAGGCGGCCCAGTGACATTATCTCTAATTCTATGCGTAGCCGTAAACCTTTAGTTCCAGCTTCGGGGGTCGTTGCTAACGTTTTGCAAAAAATGACTGCTACCCCAAAAAACACAGTCAGGGGACTTACGCAAAAAATAGTGTAAAATGTACATATTGTCAAAGATACCAAGAAGACGCGTTTTTTGGATACTTCATGTGAAATTTTATTTATACATCAAGAAGCGCTTTGCATGTTTGCCAAATATTCTTTTGCGCTTGTCCGTAAAACGTCTAATTCATTACTCGAAGATCACACAGTTTTCCCTCGTGTCGAAAACCGGTTGGAAGTCGCACCTTTTTGCGTAGATTTTCTGTAACTTCATAACATAAGACTTTAATGAAAAAGTGCAACTTCCAACCGGTTTTCCACATGAGCACAAAAGCATATGACATTCAAGCTATCAATTAGACGTTTTACTGACTTGTAACCTACTGAGGATGCTTTGGTAAAAAGGCGAAGCGTGTCATGGTGTGAACATCAAACCCCACACGTAATCTGCAAAAGGCGTTTTCTTGCTAACTACTCCTTTTTATACATAGTGTTTGTAAATATTGTCACTCTGTACTCGTCTGATACTTTATTGCGTTTCATTTGTTATGACATTGCATCTGGCTGATATATTCGTAGAACAGCTCCGCACGTGTTACGTGCGGTTTGTTAAAAAAGATTGTGGGTGGCAAACGGCACCGTCTGTAGAGAATGATGAAGCTTGATTTCACATCTCTGGTCAGATCAGATGCTACCGGTACAGCGCAAATCTTTAACTTGTGCTTAAAATTCCTTTTCAACGTAAAAACTTCGAATTTGGTGAGCGGTTTCCAGTAGTCTATCTATCGGCCTGAAGGTCACTGAAATGACTGTCAATACAGATGTTTATCCTTCAGGTTTGAGACAGTTTCTGCTCTCTGTTAAAGGAACATGAAAGCTAGTACCGCAAGATGCAGCTACGTGCCGCACGGCTGGTCAATCGTCGCTTCGTATTCATCGAGTCTTCATACAAGAAACCGCAATAAGCAAAGATTTATGACCGCCTCTTTCACCGAACTTGTCTGACTGCTATTTTTATTAATGGGTGTATTTGAGAAGAAAATTTTATGAAAATAACCATGAAATGGTAGACCAACTGAAGGAAAATGTAACACGGGGTACTGAAACACTCTGCGATACAAATCGACATACAGTGAATTTGAATGTTATTTCACGATCAAAAAAATGCGGGCAGGTGCAGGGCAATCATTTTCAACATAGGTTGTAATTTTTAATTTGCAGCAAATGTTATAGTTCTTGAAAGGATTTTCTGGTTTTAAATAAAATTAAGCTTTCTAAGATTGAACGTTCGTATTATTGACGCGATGTTTTTATTTCAGTCATTCTGAACTTTCCCATTTATCATTTTAAATTCATTTGTAAGATGTTTCTATAACCTTTAAAGTACTTCATTTGCAATGTTTTCATACCTTCTCCTTTCACAAATTAAATTTGTTTGGCATTCAAGGATTACTACTCGGCTTTGTATTTTAGCCTAGTTATTCTTCTGTTGTTTTCACTCTTTAATCTCTCAAAGCTACCCACCCATTTTCTGTTGCATTTCTTTCTCGTACTAGACTTAGGTGTTTCCTAGTATTTCCTTCTATACTCTCAATACCCTCTGCTTCTTCCAACTCATCATGGTCAAATATTAGTTTCCTAGCTTTCTACAATTTATTCAGTTTCATTATCCCCAATGTCTCCATCAGCTGTGATACTACAGGGCTTCCAAGAAACCTTGACCTCGAAATGACCCACAAGGTCATTACGTGATCGTCATGTCATCATGAAGACACGTATGACGAGCTTCATGACCTGCAGCTCATGACATCATTACCATTATAAGCGTCATCATCAAGCAATAAAATCAACCAGTCAATCAATAACTGGAAATAAAAAGTCTCTCCTGTCACCCCTCCCTCTCCTTCTTTCCCCAATCATAGAGTAGTATTAAGAACGAAAGAGCCAACGAAAACTCCAAATTGCTAGAATCGGCCCAATTGTGCTAGTGGTAAATTAAAATTCCTTCCCCCCCCCCCCCTTATTTTCAGCCAGTCACGATGCAGCGTTAAAATGAAACAACTACAGAAAAAATCCAAGATGGCAGAAATATCCCGTGTTAGTGGGAATTTCAAACCATCACCTCTTTCCAATCAGTCAGGGAATAGTATGAGAACGATATTTAAAAATGGTTTCAAATTACATTATTTCCGAAAGACACATCAAGCCACATCCTTCCTCCCTATAGCCAACCAATCACAAAATACATCAAATGTGCTTTATGCACACTGCTGCTTCTATTTCCAACTGAGAGTGTAGTATTAATATGGGGCATTAAATGTCATCAAAGACGCAATAAAAAATTACGTAAGCTACATTTCAAACTTAAAGATATTCATTATTTACGTCATAAAAATCTTGTCGAGTCACAGTATTTATATCCACACTTATGCCTCTAATATAGTTCAATGTATGCGTTATTTATGTAAGTTTACATACCTCTGACGTAACACTGCATTTTCTTTGTACGACTTCTTCAACAGATACGTGTATGAATATCTGGTTAATTTTAGTTCTGTGCTGTAGTAAGCTCCTGCTACAGGTCGTAGCATGTTATCCTGCAGCATGTACGATCTTGGATTAGTCTTCTGAACCATTCGAATTTTTAATATCGAAACAGAGCAGTGTGTATTCATTCCCAAAAACTTTCTTTTGTGTTTACCACTTCTAACTAAATCGCCGACTTTGAATTCAGTTTCTCGTGGATCTGTCATCTTGATCTTCCTATACACAATGGACAACAGAATGTTATCTTTCATATCAATAACTCCCATATTTTTTTTTACATCTTCCACAATTCTACTTACTTACTAGATGTTATGCCATATAAACCTATTGGAAGGAATCCTGAGTGGCCAAACATTTAAACATCTTTCCATTAAGAGTTTTATTGAATCGTTCCACAACTGAAGACTTAAAGTCGGAAACTGATGAGTAAGGATTAATTTTAAGTTTCTCCATCAGCTTCTTGAAATGGATGTTGCAAAATTCCTTATTGTGAACTTCGTTACGTAAGTCGGTTTGTGAATGATTTGTAATCCTGTTAAACATTACTCAAAATTTTTTAAAATGCATTGGTTAGCTCAGTAGAAATTTTAGCAATCCATACATATTTTGAGTCCACATGAAATTACTATTAATAAATATTTACAAACTGAATAGTATTTGGGATATGTAGTCTGGTCAACCAAATCGGTTTGATGGATATCATCTTTTTGTGGTAACCACTCTCCTTGGATAAACTATGAGTGCTGGGTGATACAGTTCTTTAGCTTTCATATCGATTACAAGATGTCTCGTCAGAATGAGGTATCAAAAGCGGATTATTACTTTACATAGTGTGTTACAGAGGACGAATAAACAAACAAAAAGTACTGTTGATATAAATTTTATTATGAAACTTTACAGTTCTTTAACTGTTCGACAACAAACTTTAAATTTTACTATACACTACTTCCATTGTTCAAAAACTTTACATTTCTTTCACTGTTCAGCAAAAGGATATAAATTTTACTATACATTTAGTTCACTATTCTAAAAACGTTACATTTCTTTCTGTGTTCAATAACAGTGTTCATCCGGCTCATTGGCGACGCCTCCACTAGCCAACAATTTCACATTTATCTCTCCAGTCACTGCTTCTTGTTTGACGACGTGCATTTTCGATTAGATCACAGGAAGTGAGAGGCAACCTATGTCCTCAATATTATGAACATGTGTTCCGCAACAGGTCCTTAATCCTTTTCACCTTCTCCTAACCCTTCATGTAGACAAGCGACTCAGGTAGAAGAACTACAGGTATAGTTTTCAATGCAGTCTTCAATGGCACACCAGCTGACACTATACTGTGGAGTTCGTGGTTTTTCATCAACCGTTTTTGCAGAACTTACATCTAACTGGTGGTAGGGTGTTGACCGCTGTAGAATGAAATCGCCAGAGGCAACCATGCTACTTCGAGCACCACCCAGCAACCGATATCCAAGTTTCTTCGAGACAAATGGATATCGATTATCTGTGGTGTGAAATCATTGGCAATGAAAAAACACATGATTATGGTAAAAAAAACCTGAAATGAGCAATCTCACGTAAATCAAAGTCTCTTCCTAAGAATGTTAGAACTATTTTCCTTATTTTCCTTCCTTACCTTGATTGAAACGTTTGCCTTCGCACACTCAACCGCGAACTGAAGTAAGTGATAGTTCGACACGAAAAGTAATCTACTTTGCTTATTTTCATTCGCTTATGACATATTGTATTATATTTTTTGGTAACTCTTCCCATTCTCAAAGGATATTTTTGGCTCAGGAAAGGGCAGTTCGGGCAATAAGTGGTGTAAGTTCGTGAAACTTGTGTCGATCCCTTTTCATTAGTCTGGGTATTCTGACATTAGCCTCTCTCTATATATTCTTTACTGTCGTTTGTTAACAATATCAGCTCATTCCCAAGAATTAGCAGCCTTCACTCAGTTGATACTAGGCAGAAATCCAGTCTGCATTTGGATCGCACTTCATTGACTCTTGTGCAGAAAGGTGTGCAGTATGGTGCTGCATCTATTTTCAATGAGCTACCACAAGAATTCCAAAGATCTTAGTAGTAATCCACGCGCTTTCAAATAAAAAGTGAAGAGTTTCCTCTTGGGTCACTTCTTCTATTCTGTTGAGGAGTTCCTTGAAAAATTAAGCTATCTTTCTGAGTTATATTGTTGATTTCGTTTACATAAAATTATGGACTGTATATTTTTGGGTAATAAACATTTTATTTTACCTGTTATTAGTTTTATGTTGTAATTTCAAGTACTGACACGTTCATGACATTGGAGATTTGCTCCTTAATTTGGTCCTACGGAACTGGACGCGTAAAATAAAATAAAAACTTCCTGATACGTCCAAAACTGAGTAGCATCTTATCAGCGTACTCGTCGGGAATCAATGAGGTTTCTGGGAATGTAAATAAAATACCAAGCAGTATCATACAAACGATACTCTCTTCCTGAGGGTGAGATAAGTGTTTTCCCCCATGATCATGACAAAGACATTTGCGCGCTACAAAGCTCAACAGATCGCTGACCAGTTGTATCTGGTCAAGACTTATATGCTCTAAAGATTCAAGGCGGCAAGCCTTCCGATGACGGTTCAAATGGCTCTGAGCACTATGGGACTTAACAGATGAGGTCATCAGTCCCCTAGAACTTAGAACTACTTAAACCTAACTAACCTAAGGACATCACACACATCCATGCCTGAAGCAGGATGGGAACCTGCGACCGTAGCGATCGCGCGGTTCCAGACTGAAGCGCCTAGAACCGCATGGCCACTACGGCCAGTTACGATCACGTGATCGTGACATCACTTCCAGGTAATAAAAGTGGGAGACTCCTTTCAGGTGTACAGGAACAGCTGATATGTAGTTACGTCTTTTTTCCCAGTTGACAGAAGGTGTCATATCTATAACAGATTCGTGAGTAATCAGACAGTATGCTATTTCAATTTTTGGGAACAGTGTTTTTGTTTGCTTTTCATATCTCATATCAATAACAGACGACTTCAGTGTCTCTTCATCTCGACGCGAACAATCGATGTAATGCGTAAGGCTCTTCTGAAACTCTGTACGACTCACGAGGAGATATCTGTTCGGTCCTCTCTTCACATAACACAGCGACTGAAAATTGCTATACATTTCATACGCTTGCGTAGTATTCTTTGTACTAAAATGGAGTGAAAACTTTTCTCCTAGATATTTTAATGAATTGAGATAGACATTCAGCTCTCTTATGTCTACTGCATCGAATACGCTGCAGTCACTGGAAACTGACTTCTTGAAAATCTGAAATTTCTTATCTTGCTAGTTTGAGCACTGTGTTGAATTTAACTTGCCACGTCCATGTACTTCTGGTGCAAACCATTAAATTAAATCCCAATGATGAAATGCTGGAGTCAGACTTAGATAATTTCTTAAGATGTTCCGTAATGATATTTTCTCTTTCTCGTACACGCTTTTTTGTGGGATTCCCCAGTAATGTTTTCGATCACATTTTTCCGCTTTATCTAAGATTTTGTGTCCTTTCAGCTGCGAATCAGTACAAATTGAGTAAAATGTGACATAAAATGACATTCTGACGAGCGATCATACATTTTACAAAATTTTTTATTTAAGTGTCTTGACCGCAATGATATTTTTTTTTTTTATAAATGCCATACTGAGTGTTAAAAGCCCATCAGTAGCAGCCAATTCTTTTAGATCATTTGTCGTTCCCAACCATCGTTCTGCAATGCGATTGCGTCATTTGGCGTAAAAGACGCCTATCCTTTCATTAGTGTTGCAGTTTCTAAATAAAGCACATTATTAATAATTTGACTGTTCAGACGACACTATATTTCCGAAATCTAGCGAAGAGCGCACTTTGATCACAATCAATGTCGGTAGCTCTCTACTCTCCTGTATCAAAGGCAAGCCTCTCTTCAACATACAGATGACTCTTGAGTGACTTGGGTAACTATCTTCATTTTGTATCACAATCGTTAGAAACGTTGTGAGCGAATACTGGTTGACCAAGTTATTTATAATTATGCTTTCTCCTTCATTCAATACGTAACTCATCATCATCATCATGATCATCCTCTCCTTTCTCGTCGTCTTTTCCATCGCCCAGGACATTATCAAATGAGAACTCACGGAGAATGATGTTCGTATCTATACTACTGTGTATCCTAAGGCTATCAGTGTACACTGAGGTAACAAAAGCTGTGGGACAGCGATACGCTCACATACAGATGGCAGAAGCATCACATGAAAAATGTCTAGAAGCGCAGGGCACTGGCGGAGCTGTCATTTGTACGCAGGGGATTCATGTAAAAAGGATTTCAACGTGATTGTGGACGCACGGTGGGAATTAACTCACTTTTAACACGAATAGCATTACATACATATAATTTACAATGCAATGCTCGAAGTATCCAGCATGGAATAAGAATATATATAATATGCTGCTTATAAGCTAAGATTATGATTTAAATAACTGGCGATATAGTATTAATTTTGATAACCGTACTTGTATTTGAGATCATTCGTTACCCCGATCAGTGGCATAAATTGAGACGACGTTTGCCTGTAATTACACTCATGCTCATAAATTAATGATAATTGCAGAATGTGATGCCACACAACGTGGCACTACTCAAGACTGGCGCTAATAGCATAGGCACATAGGGAACACACACGACACAGATCTGTAAGTCCACGGTATTGGTGATAAGTTGAGAAAACCGTCCCGAAACACATGTGCCACAAAACGCCATAGTTACTCGCGCATGTACCGCGACATCAATATGGGATATGATCACCATGCACATGTACACAGGCCTCACAACGGGTTGCCATACTCTGCATCAGGTGGTCGAGCAGCTGCTGAGGTATAGCCTCCCATTCTTGCACCGGTGCCTGTCGGAGCTCCTGAAGTGTCGTAGGGGTTTGAAGACGTGCAGCGATACGTCGACCGAGAGCATCCCAGATGTGCTCGATGAGGTTTAGGTCTGGAGAACAGGCAGGCCACTCCATTCGCCTGATATCTTCTGTTCCAAGGTACTCCTCCACGATGGCAGCTCGGTGGCGCCGTGCGTTATCATCCATCAGGAGGAAGTTGGGACCCACTGCACCCGTGAAAATGGGGACATACTGGTGCAAAATGACGTCCCGATACACGTGATCTGTAACAGTTCTTCTGTCAAAGACATTCATAGGTGTACGTGCACCAATCATAATCTCACCCCACACCATCAAACCACGACCTCCATACAGGTCCCTTTCAAGGACATTAAGGGGTTGGTATCTGGTTCCTGGTTCACGCCAGATGAAAACCCGGCGAGAATCACTGTTCAGACTCTACCTCGACTCGTCCGTGAACATAACCTGGAACCATTGTTCCAATGACCATGTACTGTGTTCTTGACGCCAGGCTTTACGGGCTCTCCTGTGATCAGGGGTCAGTGGAATGCACCTTGCGGGTCTCCGGGCGAATAAACCATGTCTGTTCAGTCGTCTGTAGACTGTGTGTCTGGAGACAACTGTTCCAGTGGCTGCGGTAAGGTCTCGAGCAACGCTACCTGCAGTATTCTGTGGCTGTCTGCGGGCACTGGTGGTGGGATATCGGTCTTCTTTTGGTGTTGTACACTGGGGACGTCCCGTACTCTAGCTCCTGATCACGTTTTCTGTCTGCTGGAATTGTTGCCATTTTTCTTGAGATCACACATTGTGGCACACGGAGGGCCCATGCTGCGACCTGCTGTGTTTGACCAGCCTCCAGTAGCCCTAGTACTCTACCCTTCACAACGTCATCAATATGTGTTCTTTGAGCCATTTTCAACACACAGTCACCATTAGCACATCTGAAAACTTCTGCACACTTACTCCTGCATCGTACTCTGACATGCGTATGTGGACTGCTGCCAGCGCCACCGTGCGACGACCGCAGGTGAAATGTACCTCATGGTCATACGCCGAGGTGATTTAAACCCGCAAACCGCCCACCAGAGCGTTGTTTCACCATGTATCAGCGTTATCCTTAATTTATGAGCATGAGTGTACTTCAGTTGTGATTGAGCAGTGCAGTTGTCAATATGTCTCTTAGTTTGGCTGGATGAAAGACTGGTATTAAAAGCCAAGTGTGGAAATCATGGTGAATTATTCAAAGGAAACTGGCGTTGCTGCGAGAAAGACAATCTGAATCTGACTCTGTACTGGAAAGAGGATTTAGACCTGTTTATCAACTGTCAGCGAATGTATTTATGGAAGCAGAAGAAGAAGACGAATACAACTTGGAAGGCGATGATGGAGATGAAGTAACAGATGTTATTTCCAACTATGAATTTCCATTTGTCGTCCAAATGGATGCATCTAATTCTGGGGTAGCAGCAGTCCTCTTGCAAGAGCAAATTGCTGAGAAATGCCCAATAGCCTAAGCGCAAGGAAATTGTCGTCTGTTGCGAGCAAATATTCTGCATACAAATGGGAAACCTTGGCTATACTCTTTGCCGTCGAAAAATTCAAGTTTACCTGGAGCACAGAGAGCTCCTTTTAGAAACTGATAACCCAGCCCTTAGCTGAGTTCTGGAGCATCCCAAAATATCTAGTCGAATTGCACAGTGGGCGATCTGCATGTTTTTCTGCCTTTCGCTTTAAATTCAGGCATAAAAGGGTCTCTGATAATCTGGTGATGGACGCCCTAAGCCGGATGTTTGAGTGTGAGAGACTGGACTGCGATGAGCAGGCGACTTCATCTCATGATTGGATAACAAGTAGTGTTGACTGAGGTTCTTAAAGCTGTTTGCGATTTAAAGAACAAACATGTAGAGGATTCTGCGATTGTCGATATTAACCAGAGATTGTTGCGAGCAGAACAGGTTTCTGGGTAGAGTCTGCATAGTGGACTGCTTTGCTACAGTCGATGCCACGAGTGCAGTGCCAAGACCAGTCTGTCCAAGGAGCTGGTAGTGCTCTTATTTCGTTATTTCCACAACACTGTGGTAGGCGGGCACTTGTGTTTTATACACTCCTGGAAATGGAAAAAAGAACACATTGACACCGGTGTGTCAGACCCACCATACTTGCTCCGGACACTGCGAGAGGGCTGTACAAGCAATGATCACACGCACGGCACAGCGGACACACCAGGAATCGCGGTGTTGGCCGTCGAATGGCGCTAGCTGCGCAGCATTTGTGCACCGCCGCCGTCAGTGTCAGCCAGTTTGCTGTGGCATACGGAGCTCCATCGCAGTCTTTAGCACTGGTAGCATGCCGCGACAGCGTGGACGTGAACCGTATGTGCTGTTGACGGACTTTGAGCGAGGGCGTATAGTGGGCATGCGGGAGGCCGGGTGGACGTACCGCCGAATTGCTCAACACGTGGGGCGTGAGGTCTCCACAGTACATCGACGTTGTCGCCAGTGGTCGGCGGAAGGTGCACGTGCCCGTCGACCTGGGACCGGACCGCAGCGACGCACGGATGCACGCCAAGACCGTAGGATCCTACGCAGTGCCGTAGGGGACCGCACCGCCACTTCCCAGCAAATTAGGGACACTGTTGCTCCTGGGGTATCGGCGAGGACCATTCGCAACCGTCTCCATGAAGCTGGGCTACGGTCCTGCACACCGTTAGGCCGTCTTCCGCTCACGCCCCAACATCGTGCAGCCCGCCTCCAGTGGTGTCGCAACAGGCGTGAATGGAGGGACGAATGGAGACGGGCCGGCCGAAGTGGCCGTGCGGTTAAAGGCGCTGCAGTCTGGAACCGCAAGACCGCTACGGTCGCAGGTTCGAATCCTGCCTCGGGCATGGATGTTTGTGATGTCCTTAGGTTAGTTAGGTTTAACTAGTTCTAAGTTCTAGGGGACTAATAACCTCAGCAGTTGAGTCCCATAGTGCTCAGAGCCATTTGAACCATTTGAATGGAGACGTGTCGTCTTCAGCGATGAGAGTCGCTTCTGCCTTGGTGCCAATGGTGGTCGTATGCGTGTTTGGCGCCGTGCAGGTGAGCGCCACAATCAGGACTGCATACGACCGAGGCACACAGGGCCAACACCCGGCATCGTGGTGTGGGGAGCGATCTCCTACACTGGCCGTACACCACTGGTGATCGTCGAGGGGACACTGAATAGTGCACGGTACATCCAAACCGTCATCGAACCCATCGTTCTACCATTCCTCGACCGGCAAGGGAACTTGCTGTTCCAACAGGACAATGCACGTCCGCATGTATCCCGTGCCACCCAACGTGCTCTAGAAGGTGTAAGTCAACTACCCTGGCCAGCAAGATCTCCGGATCTGTCCCCCATTGAGCATGTTTGGGACTGGATGAAGCGTCGTCTCACGCGTTCTGCACGTCCAGCACGAACGCTGGTCCAACTGAGGCGCCAGGTGGAAATGGCATGGCAAGCCGTTCCACAGGACTACATCCAGCATCTCTACGATCGTCTCCATGGGAGAATAGCAGCCTGCATTGCTGCGAAAGGTGGATATACACTGTACTAGTGCCGACATTGTGCATGCTCTGTTGCCTGTGTCTATGTGCCTGTGGTTCTGTCAGTGTGATCATGTGATGTATCTGACCCCAGGAATGTGTCAATAAAGTTTCCCCTTCCTGGGACAATGAATTCACGGTGTTCTTATTTCAATTTCCAGGAGTGTATAACAATTGCTTGGATCAAGTAACTCGTCACTTAGCCCACGTTTTATGAGGATATTCGGAGATTGGTGGAGGAGTGCAAAAGCTGCAAGAGCGCTAAGCCTAACCGTAATGTCCATAAGAGGTTACTGCAATCAACCAGGAAGGAACATCCTATGGGCAAAATTTTTATCAATTATATGATGCCATTCCCTTGTACTCGTGCTGGAAGAATTGTATCTTGGTGGTCGTGCATGACTATCCCGTTTTTGGTCGCTGGTTCTGAGCAGAGGGGTGACGGCTCCTTTATCTATTCATCATCTGTCTGGGACTTTTTCTATTTTTGGGTCACCCCGGACGCTCATTAATGGTAATGCGCCTGCCTTTACTTCCAAGGTATTTAAGAGATTCTGCTTTGAGAACGCTGTCCAGCATTCAAACACAATACCTTGTTATCTGCAGGCGTCTTTTTGGGAGCGGATGAACTCTACCGTAAAGTTAGTTGTAACTGAACTTCACAGCAAATCTCAGACGAAGTGGGACCTCTAACATCCTGGCTCAATTTAGCGTTCAATATTGCACAGCACCCCCTGGCTTATCTGGTTAATTCCCCCCCCCCCCCCCCCCCTCCACTTGCTAATCTTTGGTAATTCAGAGCAGGTTACTCCAGAAATAATTCAACAGAACTGGAAGACAGCTAGGTGGAACATCCTGTTTACACATAAGAGGTTGGCCTACTGTTACAATCAAGGCCCAACGGGAGTTCAGTGCTAAGGTTGGGGACCATATCTTCATGTATAGTCCCAGCACAGCATCGAAAGGGGAGTTGGGTTTCGTTAGTAAGTTAACACCTCGTTTCCTGGAACTGTATCAAACTGTTATGATTCTGTGCCCTATGAACCTTCTTGTCTACGATTTGCGCTATGTTAGTCAGGTCAAGAACAGACGGTAGCCGGACACATGACGGAGGGTGGACTTTATAATTTTGGTAGGAGAGTCTGAGTCATGGGAGATTTCTTCTTTCAAATCTCCCACCATGCGCAAAAGAGAACTAGCGATTCCTCGCCACAGAGACCGCTTTCCAACTAGGGGACGTGGCCACGACGCCTTGTGTGGCCAGACAGTTGCTGTCAGTGGTAATGTGGTTAGCGATACCAAATCAGACTCGGCTCGGCTGGGAGACCGTGCTTTGGTCACGTTGGCCGTTAGCACTTGGTACGAGGCCAGTTGACATTGCAGTTCTCCAACGTTACTCCTGAGTGAGCATTATTGGAAGTGACCTTAGCCCTGTGTATTACTTGAGCGCCAAAATTTATTTCATTTACACGTTCCAGTCATTTGGGGATTCAGTTTGTGTGAACAAATTAACGGAAAGTCTAGTGTTCTGGACATTGATTCATTAGGTGCTTGGCCTTTGGATTATGGGATTACCGTGTTGTCTATCGGCCCAGTCAACTTAGAGCTGTTTATGCAAGTAACACGGGCTAAGTGAAGAGACGGAGATATCGGTAGCGTCGGGGTTTGTTTCCTGTCCCAGTAACTTGCCTCCCGGTGCTGGGAAGAATCAAGGAGCTGCAATGCCTCAGATGTGGTTCTAGTAATCGTATTGTTCTTTCTTACGCACAGAAGTAAAACTGTATTAATTGTTCGTGACTTCTTGTACGGAGAAATGTCGACTTTTGGAGAGGTGGTGTCTGCTGTGGGAATCCTTTGAAGACTGAACACCCCATTACAGCAGATTGTGAAAGCGGATAGTGGTGCCGCAACTTAGACGCTCACTTAGTTTTCTCCAGTCTTGCGGCTATTGTGACACACACAGAGGACGCCCAGCCCTTTGGCCCCATTGTTCTCTTGTGGATCGGCCACCTGCGTGCATCGGCTACTGACATCGTCTACGCCAAGCCTGACATCTCCTGCGTCACCTCACGCTGCAGAGATTTGAGTTACATAACATTACTAGCTGTTTCTGCCACATTAATTGTAATATTTTTAGTTTCCTTTTTTTAAAAGAGATATTTCCCTGTTCCTGGGTTAAGGAGTTTCACTCTGTTGCGTTAATGTTTTGTAAGCCATTGACGGCCATTGCACAGGTTGTTAAATTATATTACCTGGAGATGGTCAGGTTTAAATTTTTGAAGAATCAGATTGGCCGTTTCTTAAACTGTTAATTTTCTTCGGTTTTCTTAACTAACACTGACCAACTTTCGTTAATTAAAGGGTCTTCTAGATGTAGAGCCTATATGTTAATGGGACGCGTTTATAAGTATTGTCCTTATTACCCATCATAAAAAATGGCTCTGAGCACTATGGGACTCAACATCTTAGGTCATAAGTCCCCTAGAACTTAGAACTACTTAAGCCTAACTAACCTAAGGACATCACACACACCCATGCCCGAGGCAGGATTCGAACCTGCGACCGTAGCAGTCCCGCGGTTCCGGACTGCAGCGCCAGAACCGCACGACCACCGCGGCCGGCTTACCCATCATATTCTTGGTTTCATATTAGTCGGGATCCAGTTTGCAGATTTGAATAAGATTCTAGAAGGCCAAAAGTTCGTCTCCATCATAACAATTACGCTGCTCAATGGCACTCATATGTTTTTCCTAAATGTGTGGACTCAAAATTAGAGTAAATTGCCAAAATGAGTACCCGAGCGCCGGCCGTTGTGGCCAAGCGGTTCTTTGCGCTTCAGTCCGGAACCGCGTTGCTACTACGGTCTCATGTTCGAATCCTGCCTCGGGCATGGATGTGTGTGATGTCCTTAAGTTAGTTAGGTTTAAGTAGTTCTAGCTCTAGGGGACTGATGACCTCAGATGTTACGTCCCATAGTTCTCAGAGCCATTTGAACCATTTTTGAGTACCCTAGCAATGCTGGGTTTGTCAGCTAGTGTACAAACAAAAATGTCGTATATCAACTATCTGTATTTCGTTTTTGTGATTCCACGTACCTTAAACTGGAGGGGAGAGGGGTATCTAGATAAGGAAAATCATTGAAACGTAGTTCAGGGCGGGTTGATTTTGGGGTATGTCGCTGAGACCTACCTCTTATTTTTTGAAAGTCTTCCGAAAGTCGGTAACAGAGGGAAAACGCTGTCGATGACCGTTGTCACTGTGAATTTGTATTTGAAAAGGCACAAGTGAATCCTGGGACTGAACTCCTGGGATTGACTGCATTAGTTTAATTAATCATTTGTTATAAGTGAAAGTTGAATATGTGGAGCCAGTTGAATGGGGGCTCAGAATTTAATTTTTTATTGGCTTCAAGTTTGAAAGTTTCATTAATTTCTCTCCAGTTCCGTTCAGTCTAGAGGCGCATGTGGAGTTTTCTATGCTGGAGGGTTAGTAAAAATTGAAGTCTGAGCCTCCATTGAACTGGCGCCACATGTTCAACTTTCACTTACAACAAATGATCAATTAAATTGACTGCACTCCATCCCAGAAGTTCTGTCTCAGGGTTCACTTGGGCCTTGCTCTATGTTACAAACATATTTCAAATACAAATTCACAGTAAAAACAGCCCTCGACTGTTTTTCCACTGTTATCTACTTTTGGAAGTCTTTCACAAAATAAGGTATTGGAGGTCTCAGCGACATCTCAACGTCAGTCCACTCCGAATTCCGTTTCGATGACTTGCCTTGTCCATATACGCCTCGCCCCTCCAGTTTAAGGTATGTGAGGCCACGAAAACGAAATGCAGATAGTTGATATACGATATTTTTATTTGTATACTAGCTGATAAACCCGGCGTTGCTTGGGTATTCTTTTTGCCAATTTTCTGTTTGACATGAAAACAAATAATAGACTGTGTCGTACTGAAGTATCGAAAAAAATTCAATTCAACAATTCCTTAAAACGCGTTTGAAATTGTGAAGCAGTCGTAAGAAGACATGTGCCTAACGTACAAATGTATAAGTACAGTATTCAAATTAAGAAACACGATCCCGAATAGTTTTCGTTCGCTGGGTGCATCTGCTTCGCGTGTCTGGAACGTTGTTTTGTAAACGTCTCTTTCCCAACATCTTTTCATAACTCTGTAGATGACTACCGTTTTCGCCTATAGGCGTTCGCGCTTCGCAGATGGAAGCGGTTGTTAGTGCTGCGAGGTGTTAGGGATTTCCTTAAGTTGAGTCGAATGTAGGTGTGTTTTACTAGGAACCCCTTGACTGCGAGGTCGCAAAATGCCAGCGATGTTTCCGGCAAGGACGCTTCACATTTTGTCTACCATCCAACCACAATACTGGTTGCTGATGGCAACAGGGGTTGGGACTGGAGGCATTGAAAGGTGAGCACAGCATGAGGCTACAGAGTGTAGTTGAACTGCTAAGTCAATGAGTAACTCACAAAAATGCTACATTGTTAGTAGTGCTGAAACGAAGCAGAGCAATGGCAACGATAAACAAAGCAAACATTGCATTATATCTACAACAATAATTGGCGAAGTTGACATTGCGATAGAAAGGGGCCCAAGGAATTTCGCAGAGTGAGAAAGAAGAGACAAATGAAATATTAAGCTTTCTACAAGAAGAATAAGTGGAATGCGTGGCGTCATATACGCTCGTTTGTGAGAACATAGGTGAAAGTGATATTGAAACAGGTGTCGAAGCATGTAGTTCATTATCCTTGTCAGACAGGGAGCCACAAATTCCGTCTCCAGTGAATTGTTGTAAAAGATAATCGTCCAAGGAGTGGGCTCTAAGGATTATTACGTACATGGAATATCATCTGCAACATAGTAAAAAACCAGCTATGGACAGATTTGGAATAAGTCCGTACCAGCATGACTGTGTAGTGCATAAGAAAAACTACGGATATTCAAGAGAGGACAAGGCGCACTTGTTACATAAACTGTTGTACCACCGTTTCAAGGATGCTCGATATAATTTACGGGATGTGCATGATAGTAACCTACTACGTTATGTACGTCAAATCGCACGCAACATACATTACAGTGATTTCAAGGGAAGCAGTGGATGGTTGTATAACAGTGTTACAGAGTTACAAGACGTAAAATAATGAAATTTCAAACAAAGCGTCAACCTGAATATGCACGACAAAAGTGTGGAATCGGCCCGAAAATTTGTAGATGAGCGAAACAGACTTACTCCTTCGTTCAGTAAGGAATTTGTTTTCATGTATGATCAATCAGGACGTGAACAGTAAGTGCATTTGAAAGAAACCCTGGAAATGAGAGGTAGCAAGAGGGATGTATCAAGATCAAGTAACAGCAATGCCTCAACACAGTCGTATACAATTATGACGACTGTCATTTTGGAGTCTAAGGCGCTGCAGTCATGGACTTTGTGGCTAGTATCGGCGGAGGTTCGAGTCCTCCCTCGGTCAGGGTGTGTGTGTTTGTCCTTAGGACAATTTAGGTTAAGTAGTGTGTAAGCTTAGGGACTGATGACCTTAGCAGTTAAGTCCCATAAGATCTCACACACATGTGAACATTTGTCATTTGGATGGTAACTTGGCTGGAAAGTTATTTATTGTGTAGCGAGAAGTTGAAGATACTCCGCCCCCCATCCCACGCATGATTCTTTCTCGTCTGCTTGATCTTTCAAGGGCAGTAGGGAATATTTATGTCAGAGCAAGCATGAGTGGGAAAATGGGGGTGAGAGAACTACGGCTATAGCATGAGCTCTGATTTTGGCCAATAGCCTCTCAAAATAACTTATTTTTGCTTGATTCCTGGTCTGCGTACAAAAATCATACTCCCTTAGAGAAAACTATTCCTCCTGAAAAGTGTATGATATTGAATTCATACCGCCTGGGACCACTACACAAATTCAGCCTCTGGCTGTTTGATTTTTCCGTGACTATAAAACATATTATAGCACTACCCAGCTGCGCCTAAAATGATAATCAGTTTCACGATAAGCTCCACGACAGACTGTTTCGTATTCGGCTGCATGCCTTCACATTCGATCAGTTCTCATCATCCAGTAACACCAATATAATCCTATATGCATTTGTTAAGAGCTGATACCTAGCTGAACGTCCTGAACGGTTTGTAGCGCCCAAGGAGTTTACCTTCGATCTTGATGTTGAGGACCTTTGTGAACACAGTGAGGAGCTATTTTACATTCTGTGTTCATGGTGTAGGCCAAGGTTTGTTTTGAATATTTCTTGAACGTCGACGATGTCCGTTTTGTGAAGTGCAGTACAAATATCCCAAAGAAGGTTGATTTTTGCACCACAGGTACATTAATTCTTTGTCGCCCTCCTGATGCACATGATGATTCATTAGGAGCTAATATTTTTCTTGTCATAATTCTTAACACAACACTTTCAAATGAGCCTTACTAAGACTGAACAGCGACCTTGCAATCTTGCAATCAGGGGTTCCTTATTAGTAGCAAATAATACGTGAATGTATTAAAATGTCGCCTTTTCTCACGCATCTCAGTGTTTATGACGTCATATATGTTGATATATGCGTCGTACAGTGATATATTTCGGCATCATATGTGGATACTGTCAGCGAAATATGTTGCGAATAGCGTTAATAGCAAAGACGTAGTAATTTAAACGTCATGAATGATGCGGCAGTTTTTCACACATCTTGGTGTTTATGACTCCTACCTCCTGAACGAAGGTAGATGGTTCTTACTCCCACAGCAATTAATACCTGACAGTAAGGGATATGTGAACCAAGTTTGGTTTAAATCGTTCCAGTGATTAGGAGGAGATGTAGAACACACAAGCACACACACACACACACACACACACACACACACACATGCATACATTTTATGATGTATATAGGCAAAGATAAGGCTGTATGCTTTATACATTTTTTAATTCACCCAAGCAATATCGAGTACGTGATCATCATCAGCAGTCTTATATTTTACTTTCAAGCCTTCGTAAAAGTTTCTGCAGATTTTGTGTTTCTTTTATGTAGTTTGCACCTCATTCTCATAACAGTACAAATGACGCTAATCGTGGTTTATAGTATCAGTGATTTACTTTGTTGACAAAACACTGAAAAATATAAGAAGCCAGCTGCCTTGTCTTTAAATACAAATAAAAATGTTGTTTCTCAACTATCTGTAGGCTCCAAGCCACCTTGATTTTAATTTATATTGGTTTTAACCCAAAAGAATTTTCATTTTCCATATTAAAATAATTGCAACGTATATTACTGACGCAGAAACCACATTTGAGTCAAATGTTCTTTTCATAGTACGTTGTGGCATTTTAGAAAAATAAAATAAGCGTATTTTTTGTGAAATTGCAGTGAAATGTTGTGTACAGTGTCTCATTCGAAAGGAATTATTGTGCTGTTTCGAAAACTGGTCTTAGATTTGGTGTGTCTGTAATACGTATGAATTAAATTCCCTATAACTTTAGATGTATGTATTACAGACACGCAAAATCTAAGACTGGTTTTCGAAACAGCACAAAAACTCCTTTCGAATGAGACGTTGTACACAACATTAAAATATCAGATTTAGTTCTGTGGCGTTAGTTGGATGAATGTTATTTTTGAAAACAGTCAATTAACTGAATTTCAATATTGGATCATAACTTTTGCATCATAAGTTATGAAGTGAGTAAGACTGCCATGAAACCTATTACCCTGTTGTAATCATTAGCTATTACAGATCCTCAGTTCACGGTAGCAAAATATGACGTTATGAATTTAACTGGTTTCAACATTCGAAATATGGACTTCTTACAGGTGTCCTAAAATACAATTTCAGGAAGATTGTACGGCATCTATGGAATCAGAAAACAATCAGCAGCGTTGTTATGTTGATATAAAGAGGTCTTACGTGCAAAAATAGCATTTATATAACATAATTTTAAGTTAGGGTCAAACAGTCTGTTGCTAGGTGTTGCGATAGACTTTCCTTCATTATCAGATTATACTACACACGTGACCACATGGTCGCTCTATCGTTTACCTTTAATGTCGGCTCACAGTGTGTTCCACATAGTAGAAGATCTTTAACTGACTATGTTCAGATAAGAAAGTAATGCTCAGAAATTAAGTTAGAATCAATGTATGCATTACAACAGCGGACAAAGTTTAGTTAATATCTGTCAACTGTCTTTGTGGTCTGTTGTATTATGAAGCAGGTGAGTAATATACTAATGACCAGTTCCGCTTCAGGTTCTATTGGTGTATGATGCACCAAAAACTTTATGTAGTCCGTAGGACAATATCCATCATGCACACATCATGCTTTCCCACCGTCGTCGATTCAGAAACATAAGAACTTTATAAACATGTGTCTCATGCATTGCCCACTCAAGGTTTCGTACAGAAAAATTCAAATGTAGGGTTGCATACTGCCTATTACTGTCTGTATAATTGTTATTATCCTAAATGTTTAGAACGCCCTGCACATTGGTTATTAGCAACCCATTTACATTTGAAATGTCAGAGAGGCCCATCGTTTTGGAAGTGTCATATACAATACTTATATGACACTAAAAAATTCCTGCATGTTCTCAACAAATCGGAAATGGTTGTATATATTAATGAAATCCGAGTTATCTATCTCTGGTCCAAAGTCTTTCACTAAGCATCTGCTTTAGGCCGCAATCACTAATACTTCCCCATGCCAATTGTCCCCCATTTTCATGAATTGATAAAGACTTCAAGCCTTTAGAAAATTATAATCTTGGAGCATTCTCAACCTCGTTTTGTTTCATAGATACGGGAAGCATATTGGACTTAGACTAAGGGGTGTTCTTCGGGTTCGGTGGTGGCCATTAGCCGTATTGACCAGCGGACGACATGACGAAGCTGGGGCGCTGGCGACCCGGCCAGGACGGCTGACGAACGTGAAGCAGCTGCGTCCATTGGCTGATTGCTCCGCTGATGAATGTGCCCAGGGGGGAAGAGCAGAGCCAAGGTGGCGCTACCCTATCCAGCCAACCTCAAGCCACTCTGCTCTCTGCCGGCAGCGCCCCAGCACAGCTTCGTCTTGACCAGTAGTGGTCACGATATCATCTGACCCTCTGTACTTTTAAACGTTTCTAATGTCTCAAGCATGGCCTCAGTCATCTGGAGAGCGGCATGGTAAACGAGTTTACGCCGATTTTATGCTCTAATGGGAAATTAATAACTCTATAAATTGAAGAACAGTCGAGAAGAGCAGTCAGCTTGATTGCACTTTAAGAATCCAGTACAGTTCCAACTGTTGTGTAAACACGAGATGTGTAGTTGGCTTAGACTGAGAGATCGGTGGCCTCTTTGAGTTTTCGACGCTGCTGGCGAGCTATCTCTGTAGATGTTGTAGTGGTGGTGTTACGTGCTCGTTCTCAGGATGCTGTCCTTGTCCAGCCTATTAAAATATTGGCCCTGGTAGATCTTCGTAAAATTTTCGTCGTAGGTGACTTAACATGTGTCTGTGCTTTATCTTCGCTCATCGTAATACTGACTACCACTACTGAGTTACCTTAAGCGAGGAATCCATAAAATTTCTTCTCTGATATCATTAAAACCAGTTAAGTTCCCCCATCCTAAGCATGGACAGAAATGTGCATACAAAAATAACACAAGGTTCTTTTTCTAAAGACGTTTTTGTGTGAGTTTCTTTTCACTTTCAAATAGCATGTCTATAAGCAAAGAAGTAAATTTCTTAATGATTATTCGAACCCTACGATTGTTATTTAATGATTTTTTCTTGATTCTGTTAACTGAAAGTTTAGCTTTCCATGATTTTTGTGTACAGAACAATTGTGAAGCATTGGCATAAAAAGGCGGGGTCCATAAAATATCAATTAACACATTTTTCTTTCGAATAGTTGGTTGTTAATCGCTGGCACATATTTCATACTATCTCTGCCAGTATCATTTTGTCTGATAATCCGAAATATGTAAGCAATTTACAGAATAAACTTTTTTTTAATTTAAAACATTTACATACTGCTCTTGAGCTCTATTCCGTGTAATACGAACAGACGCAAATGGAGAGGACTCGTCAGCACCCAGACCCGGCAGTAGCTGGAGCGGGATTCGGATATAGATAGATAGATAGTGTTTATTTTGCCACAACAGTATAATAGGGTGATAGTAACGTAGGAACAACATAAAGAATAGAGAACGTAACCAACTGCAACATACATAACGACAGACAAAAATATTCTTCATTTTTTCCAACGGATTTATACAAACATTCCGACAACTAGTTCATGCACTCATTATAGAGTGTGACCACCTCTGGCAGCAATATGAGCCTGACAGACAACGGGGCATGCTGTGAATGATTCCATCAATATCATATTGAGGCAATAACGCCAATTCTTTCTGCAGCGCTGTTTGCACGTCTTTGAGAGTCGTTGGTGGATGCTGAAGTGCGGTAACCCGTGTCCCTAATCTATCCCAGATGAGCTCTATGGGATTCAAATAGGGAGATCGAGCAGGCCACGCAATGCGTGCAACATCTTCCAAGAAAACATCAACCACACGTGCTCTATGAGGTCGAACATTATCGCCCAGCAATACGAAGTCTGGACCCACAGCACTTCGCAACAACCGCACAAGAGGTCTCAAGATCTCGTCACGATACGTGAAAGCAGTTTAGCCTTGCCTATTTAACCGTACAGTTTCATGAAGAGGTTTTAGAGTGGTCAAGACAATCCCTGCCCACACCATTATGGATCGTCCTCGATGTCGGAATCTTTCCACATATTTGTGACCCGAAATCGTGTTCCACGTTCCCTCCAGATGTAAATCCGCCAAGAATCACTTTTCAGACCAAATCGGGACTCACCTACGAAAAGAACATCGGCCCACTGTTCGACCGTCAGGTAAAATGTTGACGGCTCCATTCGAGACGTTCCTTTCTGTGAAGACACGTCAGACGTAACCATACGGCAGGTCTCCGACGATAAAGGCAACTCTGCTAAAGCCTTGTGTGCAACGTTTGCCTCGCTACAACACGTCCAGCGGATGCTGCGAGGTCAGATGCCAGTTGCCGTGCAGTTCTAAGGCGGTTCTCTGTTTCTAATGCTACACGTGGTCGGTCCCGCCCTGGTCTTCGGGATACAGTTTCGATCTCTGTAAACAGTCACCACATCCGAAAAATAAGCGAATGATTCACACTAAGCCATCGGGCCACATTAGTTTGCGAGCGTCCTGCTTCCATTCTTTCCATGATCCTGCTTCTCAGTGCCATACTGCACCATCTGTGACTGTGTACACGCCGGATGTAGACCTACCAGGCAAACACTATCCCGTTTGATATGTGTCCTGACGTCGTCGTTGGCGTTGTTGTCCGTTGATCGGAATGCCATCTTCCGTGCAAGGCACGATCGTACCGACATCTGTTGACAGTTTGTGTGATTATATCCAGAATTAAACACAGGACGAGGAATCAGTGATTTGTTGCTTTAATTTTGGAAACCATTGTAAATATCGAATTCTCTATGGAACAGTTGAATTATATTGGTATTGATGTTATATTGAAAAAATAGACATTGATAATTAATTGAAGAAAGTCATTCCAGGTTTCAAACAGGAAACTGTTATTATTTAACGATATGTAGGTCCTATTAAGAAATTTTTATAGGAAAAAATTTCTTCGTCACCAATATAAGAGACAGCTAAATGAAAACGCCACAGATGGGAAACAAGTAAGCAACTGCCTGTTACTTCAGAACCAGTCGCCAAATGTTACCCTAGTTACAATATGTCAATACTTTAATGATAAAATGTTTACGATTGCTTACGGAATCATGATTGTAGCCAGGCATACATCTCTTCGTTCGAAGCAAATCGACGACAACGAACGTCTTTCTTCAGGCTTCCAAAAATAATGAAACTGGACGTGAAGAGGTCGGAACTGTATGAAGGATGTGTAAGGGGTTCTCAGTGAAACTTGTACACCGTTATTGAGATAACCATGGCAACAAGTGGGCGGGCACTATCATGCAACAGCGCAATCGTCAAATGACATGGTTTCGTTCCATGAGTCAAAATTATACGTCACAATAAAAAAGAGAGACCTATATTTTTGATTCATGGAACAAAACCAAGTCATTTGACGATAGCACAGTTGCTGAAAATTTAAAAGTTGTCATGTGAATTCATGTAAGTTGTGTTCTTTTTTTATTTGAGAATTTTCACATATGTAACTTTTTGACGCATGTTACCTGTACCTTACATGTTTTTCTAGGTAACTTTTAGCATTCTGATGAAGATAGTGTTAGAGCTACCGAAGCCTGGTTAATGTGTTTTTAAAAAAGTTTTTTGCAGCCGGTTGATTGACTGTTGCAATTTATATAATAAATGGCTTACTTTTTTTTCCATCTGCCTCGTTTTCATTTCTCTGCCCCTTACAATACAGATATCACAGAGAAGATGTTATTTCTAAACTGAAAACTGGATTCGCAGACGAGCAAAATAAAACATTTTTTGAACAATACTTGCCGGCCGCGGTGGCCGTGCGGTTCTGGCGCTGCAGTCCGGAACCGCGGGACTGCTACGGTCGCAGGTTCGAATCCTGCCTCGGGCATGGGTGTGTGTGATGTCCTTAGGTTAGTTAGGTTTAAGTAGGTCTAAGTTCTAGGGGACTTATGACCTAAGATGTTGAGTCCCATAGTGCTCAGAGCCATTTGAACCATTTTTTTGAACAATACTTTGTAATTTGTTACGTCGTTACTTTGAAGGTATTGTATTCAGATTGCTCTGCTACCAAATCTCGAACTCTATATATTCCCAAATAAGTTTTTGATTTGTATAATACAGCCACCCCGTGGCAACAAGATCTTACGTTAGGTTGGTTTCGACACAGACTATGGGTGTTTTCATCAAAAAATCAAGACAATTACATAAAAAACGTTACAAAACCATTAATACAGAGAAAAATCAAGAATAGATGCACACAGAAAAAAAGGCTTCAGGCTTAATGTCCTTGAAGAATTAGAAATTTTCAACACCTTCCTCTTAACAGCGGTTTCATTCTGAATGAACAGTTGCAGCTATATAATAAAAATTTCTTCAGAGGTATGAAGCCCTTACTTAGAAACGTCTAAAATTGACTTCTTCTTCTTCTCAGAGTAGATTCTAAAATATCGCCTTCCTTTGTCCTTTTCATTTATACATTGCGGTTCGTTTTCGCACAAAATGTACATTGTGCTGCATAAATTTCAGTTTGGATAATACTCAGATGATTTGTGAAATGAATATTTATACGTTAATTGAAGTATTTTAGTAATGTAAGCAGCTGATGTCTTAGACTGTTAATAGAGGGCACCTTCTTGTTTCGCGTCTATACTGTGGCAGCTTCGGAGTGTAAGCTTAGTCTGATGCCTCCTCCAGTGCTTGTTTCCTCTTACATCCCATAGCGGTGTGTAGTGTGCTACAGTAGGTAGCTATATAATTTTACTGACAATTACCAATATTATGTCAGTTACAATGACTGTAATTTTTGTATGGTTTAAATATTATCTTCAAAAATGGTTCAAATGGCGCTGAGCACTATAGGACTTAACATCTGAGGGCATCAGTCCCCTAGAACTTAGAACTACTTAAACCTAACTAACCTAAGGACATCACACACATCCATGCCCGAGGCAGGATTCGAACCTGTGACCGTAGCAGTCGCACGGTTCCGGACTGAAGCGCCTAGAACCGCTCGCCCCTAAACACCTCCCCCCTCCCCGCCGGCTACTATCTTCCTACGAAGTATTTTATATGTCGAGAGGATGTTCATCCATTACTGTTCATCCGTTACTTCAAAAATGGTTCAAATGGCTCTGAGCACTATACGACTTAACTTCTGAGTTCATCAGTCGCCTAGAACTTAGAATTAATTAAACCTAACTAACCTAAGGACATCAAATCCATCCGTTCCCGAGACAGGATTCGAACCTGCGACCGTAGCAGTCACTCGGTTCCAGATTGTAGCGCCTAGAACCGCACGGCCTCTTCGGCCGGCCATCCGTTACTACATGCGAGTGTTTGTTGTTGTGGTCTTCAGTCCTGAGACTGGGTAGATGCAGCTCTCCCTGCTACTCTATCCTGTGCAAGCTTCTTCATCTCCCAGTACCTACTGCAACCTACATCCTTCTGAATCTGCTTAGTGTATTCATCTTTTGGTCTCCCTCTACGATTTTTACCCTCCACGTTGCCCTCCAATGCTAGATTTGTGATCCCCTGATGCCTCAGAACGTCCTACCAACCGGTCGCTTCTTCTTCTCAAGTTGTGCCACTAACTCCTCTTCTCCCTAATTCTATTCAATAACTCCTCATTAGTTATGTGGTCTACCCATCTAATCTTCAGAATTCTTCTGTGGCACCACATTTCGAAAGCTTCTATTCTCTTCTTGTCCAAACTATTTATCGTCCATGTTTCACTTCCATACATGGCTACACTCCATACAAATACTTTCAGAAATGACTTCTTGACACATCTATACTCGATGTTAAGAAATTTTTCTTCTTCAGAAACGCTTTCCTTGCCATTGCCAGTCTACATTTTATATCCTCTCTACTTCGACCATCATCAGTTATTTTGCTCCCCAAATAGCAAAACTCCTTTACTATTTTAAGTGTCTCATTTCCTAATCTAATTCCCTCAGCATCACCCGACTTAATTTGACTACATTCCATTATTCTCGTTTTGCTTTTGTTGGTGTTGATCTTATATGCGCCTTTCAAGACGCTGTCCATTCCGTTCAACTGCTCTTCCAAGTCCTTTGCTCTCTCTGACAGAATTACAATGACATCGGCAAACCACAAGGTTTATATTTCTTCTCCATGGATTTTAATACCTACTCCGAACTTTTCTTTTGTTTCCTTTACTGCTTGCTCAATATACAGATTGAATAACATCGGGAAGAGGCTACAACCCTGTCTCACTCCCTTCCCAACCATCTGGTTTCTGTACAAATTGTAAATAGCCTTTCGCTCCCTGTATTTTACGACTGCCACCTCTCCTTAAAAAACTGTTCTGTATAATAACCAACTGCTCTTGGTTTTCCTCTGTGTTAATGGTTTTGTAATCCTTTTACGTAATTGGTTGGATTTTCTGTTGACAACGCCCGTAGTCTGCGTCGAAACCTGGCTAAAGTAAAATGTTGTTGCAACTTGTTGGCTGTGTTATACAAATCATATGCTTCTACGGCTGCTGTCTCATAGCATGTTTAAAATTATATTCCCAAATAATTTGCAAATTTCATAATCTATACTTCCTACTGCACTGTGTAAGTACAGTACATAAATTTTCGTTAATAGCTGTCCTCCTTCGTACTGGAATGTTAGTGGCCAGCAATGTACGTGAAATGTAGAGCTGTGAAAGCCTGACGTGTACGGAGCTGTTAGTACAAGTGTATGTATAAACGTAGATACTGTGCCAGCTAAATATCGATATTTCCGAAATGTCAGTTTAATGTTGCACCTCTAATGATAAAACAACGGAAGGTACAAAGGATGCTGGTACCTGTTGGTCACGAGAACCCTAAAATGTAAAGGCAAAGTTTAGTGTTAGGTGAGCAGGCCGTTTAAATTTCGTGTGGGCGAGATGAGGCGCCGAGGTGCGTTCTGTGGCGGCGGCGACTAGTGTTCCACCGGCTGCAGCACGGTGGGCGCCCCTCTATGCGAGGCTGGGGCGCCATTAATCTCCGGCGGGGAGGACGGCTGAGCCGCCGTCCATCTCGTCAGCCCGAGGCCCGCGCCGCCTGTGTCCCAAAAACAACGCCGCCAGACCGCCTACCTACCCTTCCGGAACTGCGCTCGTTTCTTGCTGCATTCTGCACACTCCGCGTCATCCGAGAGGTGCGAGAAGAGCAGCGAATACTGTTGGAGTGTCACCAGTACATTGAGGTGACAAAAAGTCACGGGATAGCGATATGCACAAGTACAGATGACGGCTATACCGTGCACACAAGACATAAGAGGGCAGTGGACTGGTGGAGCTGTTGTTTGTAATCACGCGATTCACATGAAAATGTTTCAGACGTGATTATGGTCGCACAAGGCAAATTAACAGACTTTGACCGCGGATTTGAAGCTGGAGCTAGAGGCACGTCACATTCCACTACGGTCATCGGTAGGGAATTCAATATTTCGAGATCAGAGTGTGCCGAGAATACCGAATTCCAGGCATTACCTCTCACCACGGACAACAGACTGGCCAATTGCCTTCACTTAACGACCGAGAGCATCGGCGTTCGCGTAGAGTTGTCAATGCTAACAGACAATCAAAACTGCTTAAAATAACCGCAGAAATCAATGTGGGACGTTTCAGAATGAGATTTTCACTCTGAAGCGGAGTGTGCGCTGATATGAAACTTCCTGGCAGATAAAAACTGTGTGCCGGACCGAGACTGGAACTCGGGACCTTTGCCTTTCGCAAGTAAGTGCTCTACCAACTGAGCTACCCAAGCACGACTCACGCCCCGTCCTCACAGCTTTACTTCTGCCAGTACCTCGTCTCCTACCTTCCAAAGGTCCCGATTTCGAGTCTCGATCCGGAACACAGTTTTAATCTGCCAGGAAGTTTCATATCAGCGCACACTCCGCTGCAGAGTGAAAATCTCATTCTAGAAACATCCCCCAGGCTGTGGCTAAGCCATGTCTCTGCAATATCCTTTCTTTCAGGAGTGCTAGTTCTGCAAGGTTCGCAGGAGAGCGTCTGTAAAGTTTGGAAGATAGGAGACGAGGTACTGGCAGAAGTAAAGCTGTGAGGACGGGGCGTGAGTCGTGCTTGGGTAGCTCAGTTGGTAGAGAACTTGCCCGCGAAAGGCAAAGGTCCCGAGTTCGAGTCTCGGTCCGGCACACAGTTTTAATCTGCCAGGAAGTTTCAATGTGGGACGTACCACGAATGTATCCATTAGGGCAGTCCGGCGAAATTTGGTGTTAATGCGCTATAGCAACAGACGACCGACGCGAGTGTCTTTGCTAACAGCATGACATGGCCTGTATCGCCTGTGCTGTGACCATATAGGTTGGACCCTACACGACTGGAAAACCGTGGTCTGTTCAGATGAGATCCGAATTCAGTTGGAAACATGTGATGGTAGGCTACGAGTGCGGCAAAACCATATCAAGCCATTCTCTCAAGTTGTCAACAACACACTGCGCAAGCTGGTGGTAGGCTGTGTTTATACGGCATGGACTGAATTTTCTGGTCCAAATGAACAAATCACTACCTGGGAATGGTCATGTTCGGGTACTTGAAGACCATTTGCAACCATCCATGGACTTCATGTCCCCAAACAACGATGGCATTTTTATGGATGAAAATACACCATGCCACAGAGTCACAACTTCTCGCGACTGGTTTGAAGAACAATTCGAGCAAATGGTTTGGCCACCCATCGAATATATATGGGACATAAAGGAGAGGTCAATTTGTGCTCAAAATCCTGTACCTGCGTGACTTTCGCAGTTACGGTCTTCCATAGAGGCAGCATGGCTTAGTATTGTGAGACCTTAGTTTCTCACGGCGTATACAATGTTCAAATAACTTACGGAAATAATAGGTGGGTGACGTCTTCGACAACTGCCAATACTTCGACAGGAGCACACCCTGCCATTTCCAGTGCTATGAAGAGAGTTCATACCTCGTTCTTCACAAAAACTCCGTACAGATAACAAACACACACACACACACACACACACACACACACACACAGTGTAAACACTAGCATCATCAGAAACCAAAGATGAGCAACATTCGCAATTATCGATAGTGAACTTAATAATCAACGGGTGAGGTGGCATAAACTTTTTCCCTCAGTTTTTTTTCCCTAAGGATTCTATGCAGGACTCAAACTAAAACCATCCTCTCTATTTATATGGTTACTTGCTAATTTAATTTCAAAAGCTGCCTTAACAACACTAGCCCAATAGCTGGAAGTCCATTCCATACTCTCCATGTTGTTGTATTATATAGGTGTACGAGTGTCGAAACGATGTTCTGCAATGGCAGATTTGCTTCCTTGTTGTAAGCAAGTGTGTCTGTTATGCTCACAAGGGAACCTCCCCATCGCATCCCCCTCAGATTTAGTTATAAGTTGGCACAGTGGATAGGCCTTGAGAAACTGAACACAGATCAATTTAGAAAACAGGAAGAAGTTGTGTGGAACTGTGAAAAAATAAGCAAAATATACAAACTGAGTAGTTCGTGGGAAGATAGGCAACATCAAGGACAATAGAAATGCAGGAGCGCTGTGGTCTCGTGGTAACGTGAGCAGCTACGGAACGAAAGGTCCTTGGTTAAAATCTTCCATCGAGTAAAAATTTAATTTTTTATTTTCGATTTATGTGACAAACTCTTATGTTTTTTTACCCATTCGCCAAGTGTACAAGTTAGGTGGGTCGACAACATATTCCCGTCATGTGACGCACATGCCGTCACCAGTGTCGTATAGAATATATCAGATGTGTTTTCCTGTGGAGGAATCGGTTGACCTATGACCTTGCGATCAAATGTTTTCGGTTCCCATTGGAGAGGCACGTCCTTTCGTCTTACTAATCGCACGGTTTTGCGATGCGGTCGCAAAACACAGACACTAAACTCATTACAGTGAACAGAGACGTCAATGAACGAACGGACAGATAATAACTATGCAGAAATAAAGAAAGTAAAATTTTCACTCGAGGGAGGATTTGAACCAAGGACCTCTCGTTCCGCAGCTGATCACGCTACCACGGGACCACGGCACTCCTGAACTCACGTCCTCCATGCTGTTGCCTATGTGACTCATGGACTACTCAGTTTGTATATTTTGCTTATTTTTTCACAGTTCCACACAACTTCTTCCTGTTTTCTCAATTGATCTGTGTTCAGTTTTTCAAGGCCTATCCACTGTGGCAACTTGTAACTAAATCTGAGGGGGGTGCGATGGGGAGGTTCCCTTGACAGTACACTGGTACCCCACAGTACTGATAGTCTATCTTCGCAGGTTTGCGTACTATGGAAACATTATCTGGACTCATATTACTGGGAATTACTTTCCCAGTACATTTCCTTAATGTCAGAAACCTCAAAAATTTTGAAAAGATAGCCATTATTACTAAAACACATCTAAAATCAACTCTGGTCGTTCGGAGTGGTCCAAACACGTCATCGGCTGGTAATTCATACACTACATTCAGTATCATGCAGTACTAAAACTTAAACTAAGCTCCGTCCGAAAACGTCTCGGCAGGCACATCGGTACCGACCGACCACCATATCATTCTCAGCCGACAGGCGTCATTGGATGTGGACATGGAGGTCATGTGGTCAGTGCACTGCTATCGCAGCTGTAGTCAGTTGTCGTGCATGATGCCGCTACTTCTCAATCAAGCGGTTCCTCAGTTGGCATCACAAGGGATCAGTGCACACTGTTAACCAACAGCGCTGGGCAGACACTGGCCGGTCACCCATCCAAATGCTAGTCAAGCCCAACACTGCTAAACTTCGGTATTCTAATGGGAACCAGTATTACCACTGCAGCAAGGTCGTGGCCTAATACACAGCGGATCTGACATTTATTACTGGTAATCGGTGGTCCCATCCTCTGACAGTTATCACATTAACCTAGCACATTTCTATCTCTCTTTATCATATTATTTAAAACGCCTGTATCCTTCAAATTCTCTGCAGTTTGCGTCAAAAATTACCATAGTTCATATATATATACTATAGAAATTTGTTTATGGCAATTCCAAGGAAGCACAACTTTCAGTCTTTCTAAATTAGATTGTTTCTTCGGTATAACACCTTTTTTCTACTAAATAATTCTCCCTTACCTTGTGTTGCTGGTTCACTTACCATTTTATATTTGTTATTCCCAACATAGGGCTTTTTTCCGTTCGCATAAAACATTCCTTACAAACTCTTTAACCTCATTTCCATGCTCTACATTTTCCACATAGAACAAAGGGATCTCTTTTAATTAATGGGAGGTTTACTAACTTTTGGTTCGAAAAATCGATTTTTTTAAACTGCGTTTTTGGATCCATAAAAGTGTTTGTAATCCACCCCTGAAACGGGTTTTCAGAATACGGAACGGAAATGTTTGTTATTCGCGGGTGAACAAGAAAATGCACCTGCCTGAAATCGGCCTTTTTCACGTACCAGCTTCTTTCTTTCGGAGGACGAGTTATTGTACCGGTGTTTGGGGGGAAACACAGAAAATTCAAATGAAAGTTTGACTCGGGTGTTTGGAAGTTATCCCCCAAGTATTTGCATTCTGGTGCGAAGACTGTGGAGATTGCGACTTTCCTGGCAGTGAGCAGCTTCGACGAAGGGTATTCAGCAATTCTGAAGACCATGACAACGATGGACGTCACCCTGGGACTCTATTCGACGCTGTTCGCCAAGCATTCGGACTACCACAGCATTCAACCGGCAGAAAACCGCTTGTCACCGGCCGTACGAGCGGCTCTGGAGCAGAGCAGGATGGACCAGATCGAGCAGATCGCCCTCTGTGAGGAATAGGAAGGACTAGTTTATGGAGCCGGAAGAGCAGATTGAACGTAAGTTGCATAATATTTCATTTATATCTAGTCAAAACTTCCAACGCATTTTTCTCGAAATTACTTTCTTTTTATCGCGCGGTATGGCATCCTCAAATCTACTGAACCGATTGGCATGATTCTTCGTTTCCGACGAAGCTAACTAAATTGTGTAGGAGTTCTACAACTTTTATTCCGATCCATCAACTATACATATTTTTACTTGGCCGACGAGATCGAAAAATCGTTGAAAAACCCCTATTTTTTCAAACGGCCGCCATTTTTTTTCCTATGGTCCAAATAACTTAAGCGAGGTCCAACTCCTAAAGAATCTTATATACTTCGCTAACGTCAGCTCAGTTTTGATTTCAGACGAGCCGACTGACCTGTGACATACAGCGCGTGTTCGTCCCGACTTCACTTCCGCCTTTGGTCTTCAAAATTTCCGGTGGAAAAAATTCCGGTTTCTAGAGGAAATACCAATAAACATTTTGACCAAATTTGACATTGATATCTGTATTAAATACCGAGAAAAAAATTCTCAAAGATAGTAAACCTCCCCTTAAGATGCCACTTGATCTCCCTGACTCATTCGTAATGGCAGTCATGATAATGCATACGTCGCAATGTTATTGAAATGGGATAGCTGGGATTTTATTGACCTACTGTCACATTTTAACTGCGTAAGATTCTAGAATTAACACTGCGATAAAACAAAATTTTCCAAAATAAATATTTATAGCCAACGCTCGCGCCCTTTTGACAAGGAAGAAAACAATGTTTCATTAGAAACCTGTTGCAAGGTAATAGAAAATTTTCATCCACCACAGCGGTTTACCACAGCGGCCAGGAGCAATGACACCCTGTAGGCACCCTCTGGCACAGTTCTAATCACACCTCTATGCGTGACCGAATAGAACATACCAGCCGAAAGCATATGAGTACATTAGACTAAAACTAGGGCACACTAAATCGAAACTATTTCCTTTTAACATTGACAGTAAACAAAATATACAGCCAAAATGGGCGAATCCACAAGACTTTTAAATACTGAAAAACGCCAACTAAGGTATGAAAGCCACCTTTGTCTAAGTTACTTAAATAGGGTGCCAACCAGTAAGGCAGGAGGTTTAGTTGCTCTATCCTATTACTGCATCTTCTCAGTAGTGTATTGGTACACGCTGAATAGTTTAAACATATCTGACATTAGGAGGATGAGGGCACAATTTGA
The DNA here is from genome assembly GCF_023898315.1 of Schistocerca nitens. Lineage (NCBI taxonomy): Eukaryota > Metazoa > Arthropoda > Insecta > Orthoptera > Acrididae > Schistocerca > Schistocerca nitens. The sequence goes on along the minus strand of NC_064620.1, from coordinate 191,184,493 downwards.
ACCAGGTTACCACTTGCATACCCCACAAGGGTACCGTAGCAATATGACCAGTAACAAAATGGTTAATTCACTGGATATCGATTTTGATAATGTCTGTTCCCTAATGCAGTTGTTCCAAGATAAAACCCAAATTCAAGGTGCCCAACATGGAATATCGAAGTGCGTTCTCTGGCAACTAACTTCCGACGAAAACCGGTGTAATTCAGCAGCGGTCACTTGCTGGAAACGTTTGTAGAGAGGGATGACAACGGTAATGGCAGTTCATAACATTGCTACTGCTCACAATGTCTCGACCGAACCTAGTTCTGCTTATGGTCTCTGCGTAAGCTTCCATCGTGCAGCAAACATCAGACTGCCATACGCGCCCACGTGCAAGCCGCGGCTCGTCGCCCACTCACGGCGGCACCAGAGAGAGCCCCCTCTGTTGGGGCCCCACACCTCCTATCCCCAGTAAGTCTCACTCCTTGCCCTCTCCGTATCCTCCCTCCTCCGACGCACCTATATCCAACCCTCTAGACGCCCACCATTCCTAAGAGCATCCTGCCATCAGCATTCACCTGGTAGCACAAGAATCTTTGGCTGATAACAGTACGAGTGCATTCCTCCCCTTAAGGTGAAACAATGGGAGTGGAGGACCAAAGCAGCTAATACTCCTTTCAGATGGTGGACATTTAGGGCTAATGTAGTGCCTGTACCGGGGATTCACCATACAACTCTAGTTAAGGCATTAACTACAACAAACGCAAAACGATTACCTTTTAGAGTATAAGGTAACGGACCTAGGTAATCGACAAATAACTTGCACATCGGCTGACATTCACAAGCAGACTGAAGCAACCTTTCTTCGCTCCTGTATCAAGCTTAGCCCACTTACAGTCTTCACAGCTTGCAGCCAGCCGGCACATACAAACATCCCTTCCAAGGCAGCTGCTCTCTGATTTTAAGCCTAGTGCCCCTCGCCCCTTTCTCACTTATCGACTGATGGAGATACCTAAATGTGCCTGGAATCAATCCTCTTGGCACACAAAGCTTCGGCTTCCCATCGTAGCGCGTTCAGAAACATAACATGGACTACAACTTCAAATATTGACATTGCTCTTCCTTGATGTTAGTAAATAGATACGGTGTCTCCGTCAAGACCGCCATGACCTCTTCTAATACGATGATCGGATTTAGCTTATGCTCTGACTTGTGCTCTTGGAATATCCAGCTCAGGACATCTGCAATATGATTCCTACAATCTTTAATACGCACGACATCAAACTAGAACGCAGAAATGCATACAGCCCAACGGTCTATGCACCCTGTCTTCCGTGTCCTCGCCAGAATCCCGCTCGAGGCCTGGTTATCGCTCTCTAGACGAAATTTACTATCCTACAAATAAAACTTACATTTTTCCAAAACAAAAAGAACCGCCATGGCTTCAGGTTAATAAATGGAGTATTTGTCCTCGACGGGGATAAAACAAACAGGGCGTAAGCCAAGGCCCTCGTTTCTCAGTTACATTCCTGTAACAAGACTGCTGCTAGACTCACAATGTGTGGGTCGGTCTGGACAATGGAAGGCAAGTCAAATCATAGATCCTAATGCAGGAACACTACTGAGAACTTGCTTACGTGAATCGAATGCCGCCTGCTGGTAGTCAATCCAAACGAACTTCCTCCCCTTCCCATGTAACTGATTGATGGGAACAGCAAATTGCGCGTAATTCGGCACGAATTTTCTAAAAAAAATTACAATATCGATAAAACAGCCAATAACCTTCTTGTTATGTGGAATCAGAAAATCATAAATGGCCTCGGTTTGAGTATGTTCAGTAGGTACCTGTCATTCTAAAACGACATGACCAAGGAAGCAAATGACTCTGCTAGCTAACATAACCTTCGAAGGTCCCACAGAGAGGCCAGCCTCCCTCAAGCACCCCAAGACTTGTCCAACGTAATCTAACTGTTGCCCAAAACTGGTGCTGTACACCACTAACCCGTCCAGGTAAATATCGTACGGGACTTGGTAGATTAAACTGCCACGAGTAATGAGTGTGATGGGCAAACATCCGTGGGTACACTACGACTGTAGTGGTGTGGACATGTTGGGAATGTGGGTCTCACGGGGAGCGTGCAACGGATAAGTCCCTGCAGGGGCTCTATCCCCTGTGCATTCGGTGGCTCAGGTGGATACAGCGTCTGCCATGTAAGCAGGAGATCCCGGGTTCGAGTGCCGGTTGGTGCACACATTTTCAACATGTCCCCAGTGATGTATATCAACACCTGTTTGAAGCTAAGGTGTCGATTTAATTATCATTTCATTCATTTATTGTTCTACTCACTATTGCAGTACAATAAAAGTTCAAAATGAGCATCATTAACCTCAGCCCAGAGCCGGTATCAACGGAGCAGGGATTCCCATGAAAAATCCGTGTTGTGTTATGTATTCGTGTGTCTGGTGCAAAACCTCCTGCAATCAATTCCACCTCAGAGTCAACAGGGGTAGAATACACCTTGGATTTCATGTAGCCCCAGAGAAAGAAGGTTCAAATGGTTCAAATGGTTCTGAGCACTATGCGACTTAACTTCTGAGGTCATCAGTCGCCTAGAACTTAGAACTAATTAAACCTAACTAACCTAAGGACATCACACACATCCATGCCCGAGGCAGGATTCGAACCTGCGACCGTAGCGGTCGCTCGGCTCCAGGCTGTAGCGCCTAGAACCGAACGGCCACTCCGGCCGGCAAAAGAAGAAGGTCCGGGTACCTTACAGGCCAATGTACAGGTCCTCCGAGGTTGATCCACCAGTTGCTAAAAATACCAGTTATTGCTGCTTCGTAGCCCAACTTGCTGAAACCACACTCTCCTGATATCTAGATGTACCTTCTCCATCAACGTTGGCTGGTGAACTTCCAAGAACTCTCTGTACATTGCCCACCTGAGTCGAACATACAACCTGTAAGGCCCAAGTAAGAAGCAGCACACGAGACCGGCCCACGTGTATAGTCCAAAGCATCGCTGGTGACCTCACACAACTGTAACATGTGAGTTTTCATACATGTGAACTGTGTGTGACTACTTCAAATTCATCCGCTTTCGGATTTCCCCAGAAGTTGGGGCAGAAAGAGTAAGCTCGTCTTCCCTTATCAGTTGTGGCCCATTCTGTCCGCTACCGTATCAGTTCTCTTAATTTACGTTTGTCGGTTGTGTCCTGTCCAGTTGCCTCTCTTATTTTGTCTTGTCTTCTCCTCTTCAGTAGGCCGCTGCTGTGTGGCGAATTGTAATATCTATAGGGAAAACTCCCAGTACCACACACAGTGCCTCAGTCGAGGTCGTAGCAAAAGCTCCCGAGATTCTGAGTAGAACTCTCTTCTGCCAGCGCCTCACGATGGTTTTATGCGTACCTAAGCATAACCGATGTGCCCATGCACTAGCTGCAAACCAAGTTATTGATTCAAAGAGTGCTGTGTAATATGTCCTCTATGTCTGTAAGAGTAGTCTCTATCTTATAGTGTTCAGTATTGCAAGTTTGTGCATGAGTTTCGTAGCTTTGTTAATTGTTAGTCTGACATGTTCGTTAAAGTGCAAATGCTCGTCAATATGAACGCCAAGGTATCTTGTCGTTGCTTTCCTTTTTAAACAAATGTAGTTTAACTTTATAGCTGGATTTATTTTCAGTGTGCCTCTTAGAAGTAGGTAAACAGTTTTATTAGCTGCTATTGAGAGATTGTTGTTCGTGCATCATTCACCGACCAACGCGAGGAGCCAGGTGGTTTTACTCTCTAATTGGGACCTGGAGTAAGTACCTAACTACTCCGTATGTCCTGTCGTTGTTTTCTAGTGCGCATAATAGTGGTTCTAAGGTTATGTCCCAGGAAAGAGGGACCGCTACGGTCGCAGGTTCGAACCCTGTCTCAGGCATGGATGTGTTTGATATCCTTAGCTTAGTTAGGTTTAAATAGTTCTAAGTTCTAGGGGACTGATGACCTCAGATGTTAAGTCCCACAGTGCTCAGAGCCATTTGAACCAGGAAAGCGATCCGCAAATGGATCCTTGCGGTCCGCAAATGGATCCTTGTGGACATCCCCTTGTTACCCTCTTTATAACCTTTTGGGACGAGTCTTCTATTCCACTATCCTGATTTTACAATAATCTCTAAGGCTGTTATATAGAGCCAGCGGAATATTCATCTGGGTCTTGCAAACAGCGCCGGCCATGGAACCACCAGCTATGTCAATTAGGATTGCTACTCTGTGTGCCATGTATTTTCTGTGTCATTTCAATGCCTCTGTTTACTGCGTCGATGGATTTATGTGGTCGAAAAGCAAACTGATTTGGGATAAGGTAGAAAAGCTGCCGGTGCGATTGTCTCCTGTGCCTTAGCCAGAATGTTAATGAGGTATATAGGTCTGTATGTCTTAGGGTCGGTCGGGTCTTTGTTCTTCCATAGATTCGGCATTCGTCCTTCAAGTAGTCCGTCAGGTATGCTACGTAAAAGTGGAGCAGCTTGTTGATAGTTCCGGGATAGATGCCATCAGAGCCTGGAGCCTTTTTTTTTCCTTTATTTTGTGTATTTCCAGCGCAAGTTCCTCGCGAGCAGAGGGGATTATGATACCTTCGTTTTCGTATTTGTCATAAAGCAGTCTTCGAAGGGCGGTGTAAAGTTGGTTGTCCTGAGTGCGGTCATCGTCATGTTGAGGTGGTACTGTTCTGGGGACCTCCAACCTCTGGTTTCTTCAGTATTGGTACTACTGTAGGGATCATGAAACGTTCAGTCTGCAGTTTAAACGGCTCCTCCCATATGTTGTTCTGTAAGTTTGTCCTAACATATGTGTCCCAGTGGTCTTTCTTGGTCTTACGTAATTCGTCTTTGTGTCGTGTTTTAGCATCGCGGTAATGTTGAAGACTAATCTCTCTTTCGTGTGCAGTCGTCGATTTTTGGTAATACCGTCGATAATCACGAGTGTCTTTTCTTAGTTAGCGTGCGTCGCGTGCTGCAGGTATTGCTGTAGCTTTTGCTCTCTGTAATACGTCTGTAAGAACGTGAGCTCTGTTATCTATGACACATAGAGGAAACTTTTGAATCGCACGCCTTAATTTTTGCCAGTTTGCTTTGCGTAACAGCAACCTTGGGTGTTGTGTCTGTATTTGTTTCAGTGTTCATAATTATTGGGTTATGATCACTAAGCATCCTCCTATCGAACGCCTACCAGTTCGTTGCCTGTATTAATGATGCGCTGATTGCCAGAGAAATGTCTGTGTTACTGTCTACTCCATTATTTACGTGGGAAGTTGGCGGTTCGCCTAGTTTGTTTAAAACGAAAGATTACATTTCTTTATAACGCCGACTATTACTTGTCCTCTGGAATATGTTCTGTCATAGAGCCGGAGAGCTGGCCCAGCATTAAAGTCTGTTAAGATAAGTAGTAGTCTGCCATCTGCAAGTCGTTCAATTTTAGTTTATTTCCTCAGAAAAAGGTTCTATGTCAAATGAGTACTGAGCGTAGATCGACGACATGATCCATGTTCATCTCCTGAAGTTATTTCAACTGTAACCCTATGTTGTGTGAATAGTTGTGTTACTACAACGTTTGCAGCCTTGGCCTTTTTGTGGAAAGGCGTGTAATTCTTCCATCTCGTGTGTAAGGTTCTTGTAGACACAATATGTACGCATATACCTCGTTCACCAGCCTTCCATGCTCTGCGACCACCTCTGCGTCCATCGTCGTGCTAGACATGCAGTTCAGCTGCAAGACTTTTACCATGGAAATTTAGTAGTCCGCCAAGGGCAGCAGCCCTTAACCATTTTGAAACGGGCAATAAACCAAAAAATTTGGGTACCCTATGGTGAAACCAAACGTCGGATTACTCCCTCTTTAAGTAAATGATCAACTATTTTATGTAACCGTACCAAAGACCCCAATTAACCGAGATGCTTGCACCTCCATAAGATGTTCCACATGAAATCTTGTGACATGAGTACGTAACCTCCCCCTTACTAATCGACCTATCCTGCTTGCGGTATAAAATATGACCGTGAATCGCGTGTATGCCTAATGGATCTTTTCTAATTGGATAAGGCTATCTTTCTCGAAGAAGTGATACCGATAAGTAGGAGGAAAGTGTACAACCGACCCTTCTGATGGAAATTCTACTAAAAATAAAAAATAATTAAACCGAACAGGGCTATAATTTGGAAAATCAAAGTTATTTTGTGCATTCACTCACGAACAAAACTGGACAGAACAGGGGTACCATTGATTATGAATCCAAAACTTACACTAATGAACAAAAAGGAAATAATTAACGGTCGCCATCCTACTAGGGCACTTTACATCCAAAATTCTGTACAAGATGACGGGAATGATAAACATGTATTATTGAACAATGACGTGGCAACTGAAGGTTGTCACTTTTTTTTTACACTAATTTTAAGTGAGTATGTAATGGTAAAGAAAACTGAGAAGTCACTTTTACGTTATGTTTGGCATTAAATTTTGAAAAAGGGAATCGAGTAATGATTTGAAAATATGTAATCGAACTGTATGTTAGTAGTGATATTCGTTACGTGAACAATGACTTTCAGTGACCTCAACATAACGTCACCAAAGAAATTTAGAAAAAAAGCAAGCACTTTCTACTTTGCCATTACTTATTTTGCTGATTGGATTTCACGTTACTGTCTGAACAACTCAACCTTTTTTACTGACTTGAACAGAATTAAACACTAGAATACGTACCAAACCAAACAGCCATGTGCTCCAAGCTATATGTAAAATAAATAAAACTTCCACACTCTTAATTTGTGCATTTCTTTAGGTTTGGATTTTTTCCAGTGATTGACTCTCATACTTGAAAAATGAAATTGCTTTACTTCAGTAATATACTGAAACTTCTGTTGTACAACAGTTAATTGAAAGTAGACTCAGGCTAAAATTCTTAAAAGTGAAATTATTCATTAATAAACTGGCTGTAACTATTCAATTTGTTTCTTATGACACTCAGTTAGCATATAAGGAAAATAAGGAACAAGGATCCTGCTCAAAACTGTTCAAAAGTGTGTGAAATCTTATGGGACTTAACTGCTAAAGTCATCAGTCCCTAAGCTTATACACTACTTAACCTATATTATCCTAAGAATAAACACATACACCCATACCCGAAGGAGAACTCGAACTTCCGCCGGGACCAGCCACACAGTCCATGACTGCAGCGCTTCAGACCGCGCAGGAACAAGGATCCTGCTTGGTAACAATGTCTGGGGGTAGTGAGGACACAATGAAATGGTTCAAATGGCTCTGAGCACTATGCGACTTAACTTCTGAGGTTATCAGTCGCCTAGACCTTAGAACTAATTAAACCTAACTAACCTAAGGACATCACACACATCCATGCCCGAGGCAGGATTCGAACCTGCGACTGTAGCGCCTAGAACCGCACGGCCACTCCGGCCGGCAGGACACAATCGCCCTAAGTTTAGCTGATTATTATTTAAATAAATTTTATCAATCAAATCACATTCATTTGTGCTGCTGGGTTAGCTGTTAATACTTTCTACCAATGACCAGTCTTACTTCAGTGCTGTGCATACGACGAAACTCGGAGCCGACGACGAAACTGTGTTGCTGGAACTGCTGCTGTTGTTGAAGATAGTAGCATCTTGTGGAGCCACGGCTAATTACAGGAACGGGCAATCGCAATTAATATTGCCCCTTCCGCCCGTCCACTGTCCGTACTCATGCTACTAGACATCTGGCCGGCGCACGTACATGATGCAGCCGAAAATGGTACTCTCTACTGCGGGAGCGTTAAACCACACTTCCGCACACTATAAGCGCTGGAACCAGTCAATCTCTCTCTCTCTCTCTCTCTCTCTCTCTCTCTCTCTCTCTCTCTCTCCACGCGCTCCGCGCAACAACTCCCCACCCAAAGATTTTTCAATGCAGAAGCACTGCTATTATCGGTGCTCATCGATGCAAATAACAATTCCTTTGGATTTTTCCCAGAGTTTCACAGTAAGACACAGATAAATAAGATAAATACAATGAAATGTCAACAGAATTCTACCTAAATTCACACAGATAGCGAAGCAATGTCCTTACTTATTAAAAGAAAGCATTTAAATTACAAATATTTACATACTATTGAGAAAAAAAGTATATATCGGTAGCAGGTGCCATGCATACTGCATTTTCGGTGTTACAAGCACTTAGCCGCACGCCCTCATACACAAGCCATGATACAGAAGGTAAAACCTTTATTAGGTTGAAATTTAAATGCAAAACAGCTCCTGCCATAATCTACAACATATAGACTTCAAAAAATTGCACCCTAATAAAAGTTTCACGGTCAAGCCTTTAAGCAGCAGGCATCTCAGCAGCCAAGTGAACTGCCGAAATTTTAATCGGGCTCGGGTGACCACCTGAGGCAGCTGGCCAGGAACCGAGTTTACTGCTGATTTTCCGGTAATAGTTTAGGCAAGCCAGCTAGCTGATGGTATCTCACATTCCGAGTGAATCCGTGTAACGGCACGTTACTGCCTGAATCGAGCAATGCGTACACGGGTGCAGAAACAAGTGCAGCAGACCCACAGGGTAAACACCGCTCCTTCACTGTACTCAACCGAGGGAGAGGCTCTGCTCCATAAGCAGAGTGTGTCCTTAACCTCTGGCTTCAGGTGTTTGACCGCCAACTCTTAAGCACCAGGCATTTTTTAACAAGATGCCTTTCTTCCTACAACGGAAACATGCACCAAACTGGGTATTTTGTACCCTCCGCTGATCTCAAAATTTAGCTCCACTATTAACAAAACTTGGCTCTCTCCACTTATCGCCTCCATAATATATATTCTCAATACTAATGAGTAAGTCACCATTACCAGCAAAGTATTGCGGTTTATCGCCAAACAACATTCTATATCAATTATCTGGGGGAATTCCCTCCAAAATACTTTCTGCTGCACCCCTTTTGGACTGAACATTACACAGATCCGAAATGGCAATTCAGACACCGTTAATACAATCGCCCTGAGGGCTCACCCCCTGCCTGTACACGAAAGACGTGCTGTTCCGCCAACTTTTTACTCCCACAATTGCCAATAGACTGAAATAAAATCTTCTTACGAAAACCCATCAGTATTTCCCCCTATTCCAAGCCTTCATTCATACCTTATTGAACGACCTACTATCAACGGAAAAATAACCTGAAGAACCAGGCTATAATCTACTTTGATACACCATCACGGAAGTCTACGAGAAGAGCTTTACGAATAGAATAAGCTGCACTCACCTGATCTCATAAATTAAAATACCATCAACACAAACAGTAATCCTAGCCAATAGCTGTTATCCTAGCATCATCAATACAAACAATAATCTTAGTCAATAGCACTTCTCCTAGTACAGAATCCAGCATTCGTATGAATGTTGACAAAGGTATATTTAATCTAAACAGTAGTACCTTGAAATAATAACGTCTGATTTCATAGACAAAAGCCGTGTATTGCCTACAGGGTGAGTAAATCTTCTGCTCTGGCTGTTAAAATGCTTTTATGAAACGCTCACTACCAGTTTCGCATCACTATAAACGAATCTTCATGTGATAAGTCTTTTAAACAATCATGGCGCCACAAGTGACTGATTAGAGCCAAGTACTCTCAGTCTTCTTTAAAATAGAAACAGACACCGCCTACATAGGCCTTGAAGGCTCAACGACACCGACCGGCAACCGTGTCTTCCTCAGCCTCTGTGTCATCCTCAGCCCCTAGGCGACACCGGATGCAGATACTCTATCAAGTAGCTCATCAATTGGCCTCACAAGGGCTGAGTGCACCTCGCTTGCCAAGAGCACTCGGCAGATCCGGACCGTGAGACATCCATGTACTAGACAAACCCGAGAGCGCTTAACTTCGACGATCTGACGGGAACCGGTGTTACCACTGCGTCGAGACCTTGGCCATTCCATGAGTACACTGATTGGTATCATGGAACATCATGCCATAGACAGCATGGAAGTTGGTACAGAAACGCTGTAAACTGTACTGATCCGTTGGTATTACGAGCCTTGTGCGTAAAGTTGTGCTAGTGCGAGTCTCAGATCAAAGATGCATGTCTATAGATGCAAAACTTTAAACTTTTTAATAAAAGTATTCAACAGCCATATGAAATTCTGGCGGCGGTTACCCCACCTCTAAAATAATATTTATTGACTACAGTTTTCTAATAATTCAAATCTGTTGTCAGGTCAACGCTAGATAGCTTACTACCCCCTTCAAACTTCTGCAGTAATTCTCCAAGAGCTTTATCCTTATCCTCATTAATAGCTACCAGAGTATTTATTCATTTACATTATCTTTCGAACACACAGTCCCTTCAGCCATTTTCTGCCCTCATTTACCGATAAATGACTCGCGTTTCATCCATGATCTCCTTTAGAGTTTTCCAGTAGATACAAGTTACTAATGTCTTGTAGTGAACCCGTAGCATCTTGGCAGGCACCCTCTGTGCTTTCCTTATACGTTCTACGTTTCTAGCTTGTCCTACCACTCCTAAGCATCATGCCCTTGTACATATGCTACAAAATTACTATTTACGTCTTCTTATATCTGATGTGAACTTCGACCTACTCTAGTTAAGTTTCATTTCTCTTCAGAAGATGTACATATTTGTAGACTAGGCCATTGCTGCACCTCAATATCGAACTCCGGACCTCTGCGTGTGCGCCGTAAGCGCACTTCCTCGTTGCTACTGTGATGCACTGCTTCCCCCCGCGCTCCCCAGTGCTCAATGATGCCTCCTCTTGATGCGGATACTTGACTATTATCGCCATGTCCTCTGTCGTTGTCTTCTTTTTTCTTCCTCGTGACGTCTACTTGATGGTATATACACTCCTGGAAATGGAAAAAAGAACACATTGACACCGGTGTGTCAGACCCACCATACTTGCTCCGGACACTGCGAGAGGGCTGTACAAGCAATGATCACACGCACGGCACAGCGGACACACCAGGAACCGCAGTGTTGGCCGTCGAATGGCGCTAGCTGCGCAGCATTTGTGCACCGCCGCCGTCAGTGTCAGCCAGTTTGCCGTGGCATACGGAGCTCCATCGCAGTCTTTAACACTGGTAGCATGCCGCGACAGCGTGGACGTGAACCGTATGTGCAGTTGACGGACTTTGAGCGAGGGCGTATAGTGGGCATGCGGGAGGCCGGGTGGACGTACCGCCGAATTGCTCAACAAGTGGGGCGTGAGGTCTCCACAGTACATCGATGTTGTCGCCAGTGGTCGGCGGAAGGTGCACGTGCCCGTCGACCTGGGACCGGACCGCAGCGACGCACGGATGCACGCCAAGACCGTAGGATCCTACGCAGTGCCGTAGGGGCCGCACCGCCACTTCCCAGCAAATTAGGGACACTGTTGCTCCTGGGGTATCGGCGAGGACCATTCGCAACCGTCTCCATGAAGCTGGGCTACGGTCCCGCACACCGTTAGGCCGTCTTCCGCTCACGCCCCAACATCGTGCAGCCCGCCTCCAGTGGTGTCGCGACAGGCGTGAATGGAGGGACGAATGGAGACGTGTCGTCTTCAGCGATGAGAGTCGCTTCTGCCTTGGTGCCAATGATGGTCGTATGCGTGTTTGGCGCCGTGCAGGTGAGCGCCACAATCAGGACTGCATACGACCGAGGCACACAGGGCCAACACCCGGCATCATGGTGTGGGGAGCGATCTCCTACACTGGCCGTACACCACTGGTGGTCGTCGAGGGGACACTGAATAGTGCACGGTACATCCAAACCGTCATCGAACCCATCGTTCTACCATTCCTAGACCGGCAAGGGAACTTGCTGTTCCAACAGGACAATGCACGTCCGCATGTATCCCGTGCCACCCAACGTGCTCTAGAAGGTGTAAGTCAACTACCCTGGCCAGCAAGATCTCCGGATCTGTCCCCCATTGAGCATGTTTGGGACTGGATGAAGCGTCGTCTCACGCGGTCTGCACGTCCAGCACGAACGCTGGTCCAACTGAGGCGCCAGGTGGAAATGGCATGGCAAGCTTTTCCACAGGACTACATCCAGCATCTCTACGATCGTCTCCATGGGAGAATAGCAGCCTGCATTGCTGCGAAAGGTGGATATACACTGTACTAGTGCCGACATTGTGCAGGCTCTGTTGCCTGTGTCTATGTGCCTGTGGTTCTGTCAGTGTGATCATGTGATGTATCTGACCCCAGGAATGTGTCAATAAAGTTTCCCCTTCCTGGGACAATGAATTCACGGTGTTCTTATTTCAATTTCCAGGAGTGTAGTTATGTTTTGCTCGCGAAATATTCTTAACCCTTGGACGCGATTTAAACTTTCTATGATGCGGCAGACTTTTTATACTTTACAACGTGCACAATTCCAGCTTGACATTGCTACCCGGAAACCACAGATAAAAAAAAATGGTTCAAATGGCTCTGAGCACTATGGGACTTAACTTCTGAGGTCATCACTCCCCTAGAACTTTGAACTACTTAAACCTCACAAACATCCATGCCGGAGGCAGGATTCGAACCTGCAACAGTTACAGTCGCGCGGTTCCAGACTGTAGCGCCTAGAACCGCTCGGCCACTCTGGCCGGCCCCACAGACTTCAGTCGCTTTTAAATCGCAACTCGCTTCCTGCTTCTCTTCCCCAAACACTTTATTTCTTATTGCAATTCCCATCCTCAACTCAGTCTTTTTAATGCGTTTCGCCACAAGGATATCCCAAGCAGAGGGATGAGATGTACAAGATCTGCAATGTGCACCCCGTATCATCAACACAGGTTTTTAAAACGATTCGCTGCAGGAGTGCCTGACGCAAGAACACCTTGCGCTACCAAAAACGTTTCTCACTTTAGCAATGAGTCCATAGAAAGTGGTGTAGATGACATACAGTACAACTCGTCGTCCCTTCATATAGAAATCTGAGCTAGTTAACCCTTTCTTGGATCATTTTAATGAATCAACACGAAGTATTTCGTTCTTGCTGTTCTGTGTGATCCTCTCCTTGATGTTGTTCCTTTTAGAGCAATAGAGTCTTTAGAATACGCGAGCAGCTGACCTATGATTACAAACGAATGTGCGGGTAGATAATTTGTTGTTGTTGTGGCCTTCAGTCCAGAGACTGGTTTGATGCAGTTCTCCATGCTACTCTATCCTATGCAAGCCTCTTCAGCTCCGCGTAAGTGCTGCAACCTACATCCTCCTGAACCTGCTAAGTGTATTCATTTCTTGGTATGCCTCTACGATTTCTAGCCTCCACGCTTCCATCCAATACTAAATTGGTCATCCCTTGATGTCTCAGAACGTGTCGTATCAACCAACCGATCCCTTTTTCTAGTCGAGTTGTACCATAAATCCCTCTTCTCCCCAATTCTGTTCAGTACCTCCTGATTAGTTACGTGATCTACCCATCTAATCTTCAGTGGTCTTCTGTAGCACCACATTTCGAATGCTTCTATTCTCTTCTTGTCTAAACCAGTTATCGTCTATTTTTCACTTCCATTCATGGCTGCACTCCATACAAATGCTTTCAGGAAAGACTTCTTGACACTTAAATCTATACTCTGTGTTAACGAATTTCTCTTCTTCAGAAACGCTTTCCTTGCCGTAGCCAGTCTACATTTTATATCCTCCCTACTTCGACAGTCATCAGTTATTTTGCTTCCCAAATAGTAAAACTCTTTTACTACTTTAAATGTCTCATTTCCTAATCTAATTCTCTCGGCAACACCTGATTTAATTCGACTACATTCCATTATCCTCGTTTTGCTTTCGTCGACGTTCATTTTATATCCCCCTTCCAATACACTGTCCATTGCGTTCACCTGCTCTTCCAGGTCCTTTGCTGTCTCTGACAGAATTAAAATGTCGTCGGCAAACCTCAAAGTTTATATTTCTTCTCCATGGATTTTAATTCCTACTCCAAACTTTTCTTTCGTTTACTTTTCTGCTTGCTTAACCTCTGGTTCTCTTTCGTTCCCCTGGACTCTTATAACTGCCATCTGGTTTCTGTACAAATTGTAATTAGCCAGAATTTCTAAGGGAGTATTCCAAAAGCTTTCTCTAAGTCTACAAATGCTAGAAACGTAGATTTGCCACTCCTTAACCAAAGATAAGACGTAGGGTCAGGATTGAATCGCGTGTTCCAACATTTCTACAGAATCCAAACTGATTTTCCCCGATGTCGTCTTCTACCAGTTTTTCAATTCATCTGTAGAGAATTCGTCTTAGTATTTTGTAACCGTGATTTGCTAAAATGATAGTTCAGTAATTTTCAAACCTGTATCACCTGTTTTCTTTGGGATTGGAATTATTATATTCTTCTTGAAGTCTGGGTGTATTTCGCCTGCCTCATACATCTTGCTCACCAGATGGAAGAGTTTTGTCATGGTTAACTCTCTCAAGGCTATCAGCACTTCTAATGGAATGTCGCCTACTCCAGGGGCCTTGTTTCGACTTAGGTCTTTCAGTGCTCTGTCAAATTCTTCACGCAGTATCACGTCTCCCATTTCATCGTCATCTACGTCCTCTTCTATTTGCATAACACTGCCCTCAAGTACATAGCCCTTGTATAAAACCTCTATATACTCCTTCCACCTTTCTGCTTTTCCTTCTTTGTTTAGGACTGGTTTTCCATCTGAGCTATTTATATCCATACAGGTGGTTCTCTTTCCTCCAAAGGTCTCTTTAAATTTCCTGTTGGCAGTATCTACCTTACCCCTGTGATACATGCTTCTACATCCACATATTTGTCCTCTAGCCATCCCTGCGTAGCCATGTTGCACTTCCTGTCGATCTCATTTTTGATACGTTTGTATTCCTTTTCGCCTGCTTCATTTACTGCATTTTTGTATTTTCTCCTTTCATCAATATCTCTTCTGCTAGAACTCGTCTTTTTACCTATTTGATCCTCCGCTGTCTTCACTATTTCGTCTCTCGAAGCTCCCCACTCTTCTTCTACTGTATTTCTTTCCCCTGTCCTTGTTAATCGTTCCCTAAAGCTCTCTCTGAAGCTCTCTACAGCCCATGGTTCTTTCAGTTTATCCAGGTCTCATCTCCTTAAAATCCTACCTTTTTGCAGTTTCTTCAGTTTTAGTCTAAATTCCGGCCAGAGTACACATCTGCCCCCGGAAATGTCTTACAATTTAAAACCTGGTTCCTAAATCTCTGTCTTACCATTATATAAACTATCTGAAACCTTCCAGTGTAGATAATTTAGTTGAAATAAATCCTGGGACGGCGCTACGTTGCTTTTATTAACGAACAACGCAAGACAGTTATAATTAAATAGTCTGAAATGATGAATCACGAGAAGTTAATGAACTTTGACAGCATGGTAAAAAAGATTATTACAGCAGAACAATCTCTGAGGACGTTTTATAGCCGACTGATGAGATTAGGGGGTCAGCACAAACCTCTTGCATATGTACTTCGTAAAACTTCATAGCTTTTCGAACATCGTCGGTAAACTTAACAATATTAATTTGTCTACTAATTTAACTGTTTTATTGTGTAGTGGTACGACACGTAGAACATCCTAGTGGACTTTGTTAACTCATATTTAATAAAAACATTTTGAGTTTCGCACCAGAAGTCCTGTGGCTACCCTGTGTATCGACTGTCAAACAAAATCACTTCTCACAGTTCGCATACCTCTCCGCATTCCAAAGGCTAACCACTGCATACTCACAGCAACGCCAGTGTGTCACCAGGATGCTCACTTGGTGCTATTGCACTCTGAAGCCCAGCTTAAGGCTGCAAAACCTAGAAAACAGAATGCTGTCCAAAAGAAGAGGAGCATCACAGTCTCCGTAACACTCTCGTGGTTATTAAGCTATCCTGCTACAAAATGTGCAGCTGATCATTGCTTATTCTCTATCTTTTATATTAATCTAAGATGACAATGATCCAAGACTGATGAACTATACTCAAGAATTGGTCTTCCGTGTTTTATGTAAACCACTTCTTTTGCGGCTGAACCAAATTTCCTTCGGATTCTTCTAGTGAATCTCTTCCTTCGTGCATGTAAAGCGTTTTTTTGTGGATGAATGAAATTCCTTTCAGATTCTTCCTATGAATATGAGCATGGCATCTGCTTTTTATGTTGGCATTCCACTTTGTCATTCCGGATGTTAAATACTAACATCTTACGATTGTTATAGTTCCCAGTTATTTATCAACAGCGCAGTCGAATTGTAATGTGCGTTTATTTGGTAGATCATAAAAATTTCATATGACTCAATGCCCCGGAGCAAGTCTTTCATTAGTACGACACTTCGGCGACTTCCATGACCCACTCATCTCAGTTATCCAACTGGGAAAAGGGGACCTGCATCTTAACGTGGAGTCCCAACCATATGTCATTTCTTGTGATTTCTCACATCGTTGAGAAGTGAAGGCTAGGTTAAAATACAGACTGAAAAATCCGATGTCCAACCTGGACTCAATCCGGCGACCTCACGAATTCCGGCCAAGCGCTTTAAGCTAGATCAGAAGTATCCAATATTTAATAGATGAATCTCAGTCACAATCTGGGGGAGGGGGGGCGGTCACAATTAGGGGGGTAGGGTTTTAGCTGTCTGTTTTAGCGTATGGTATGAATGTCTGGTAGAATATTCTAGAATTTCTTGTGATGATTTATTTTAAATACAATTCAGTAAATTGTTATATATATTCATTAAAAAAAATAGACCTAGCAACATGGGGCACTGGCTAGCACACTGGACTCGCATTCGGGAGGACGACGGTTCAATCACGCGTCAGGCCATCCTCATTTAGGTTTTCCATGATTTCTCTAAATCACTTCAGGAATATGTCGGGATGGTTCCTTTACAAGGGCACGGCCAACTTCCTTCCCCGCACTTCCCTAATCCAATGGGACCGATGACCTCGCTGTTTCGTCGCCTCCCCCATATCAACGAACCAATTGACCCCCAACCGACCAAAAAAATTAGTTGCTTGTATCAAAATACTAAGTTAATGATCTTCAACCATTTGAGTAATTTTGACCCTACAGTTTTGGGATCCGTACTGACTAAAACTGTAAAACACATAAGGGCAGCATTGTGATAATTTTCGTTGTACAAACCATAATGTAGATCACTTATTAGTATTGTACTGGTCATCTTCACATTTAAAATGTAGAGACAGTAACAGTGGTGACCTCCTCAGATATGCACGCGCTTTAGGTTCCGTGACTCAGAGAGGCACGCTGGCCCCGGATCAAATCAGCCCATCGGATTAATGACGAGGGCGACCACCTAGCCAACCTGAATTTGACTTTCATTCAGTTTTCCACATCCAAGTATGTGAATACTGTGCAATTTCCCACGTCCTGCCTCAGTTACACGGTTCGCTCACATTCAGAAAATGGGGTAATAGTCAGTCACCTTGGATCCATCATGGACTCGGGACAGCGGCTGATCAAACAGAATGCAGTACAAAACCAGGAAACAGCCGTATTTCTATTACTTCTTGTTTTCTTATTTTTTTCTTTAAACTAAAGATTTCGCCAGTCCACGGGTGCCATCTTGAGACATCATATCAACCAGAGAGGGAAATTACTTAAAACACATTGTTACAGTGTTTTAAGATGATTGTGTAAGTACTAGATCTTCTGGGAAATACATCTGGGCACCCTATATAACTAACGTTGTCAAACCCGAAAATTAATTATTGACTCCGTAAAGACACGGGATATGGGCAAGAAGAAGAAGAAGAACAAAAAAGATGGTAGCTATCCACAGAAAAAGTTTCTACACAGACAACGAGCACCAGCTGATGCCGATTATAGCTGTCATCCTCTTGGTCTTCTAGATGTGGAAATGTCCAGATGTGGCCGAAACAGGTTTCTGAAGGAGAAAGAAGTCTAATTTGTGCCTTGTTAATAAAACTGGGGAAAGTGGTTTTGTCGCAATCTTGTCATTCTTTAGAATGCGGCTTAGCAGCACATCGTAAGAAAGACAGAGACGTGGAGAAGCAGGATGCTTCAGCCTGAATACAGAATTCTGGAAATCCGCCGGGGGCAGATGTAGGCGGGGGTCTGGCCAGCGGCAGAACGTAGCCGCCCACGCACCACCTGTTCCACCACCCCCTTCTGCCCTTCGGCCTTGCTGCCCCTTGGCGGCGGCACGTCATGAATTATTAATGACGACGCCAAGTGACAACACGACGGCCGCGTTTCGCCAGTCCGGGCCGTCTATTCCCGCCGTAATCCGTGTGGGTCGCCATCGCTTCTCGGAAACGACCCGCTTAGCTCACCAGCGTCGCGGGCAGTCTATCTGCAAGGCTCGCTCTCTCCCGCGAAAAGGCTGCAAAGGAGCACACTGGTCTCGGAGTGCTTCAACATTACATCTATGCTACAAGGAATCTAAACGGGAAACTTCATTAAACGATCACTTATAAAGTATCTGAACCTTAAACATTCTGGTTGTCTATCGTCATAACAGAAAAGTGGTCTGAAGGCATGAGAAATAACAACTCCACTGAGTGGAAAAAATGTCCTGCAAGCCACCAGATGTGATGTTAATAGCAAGTCGCACCTCTGCGAGTTAGTTACATAGATGGTATGAACGATTTTCTTATCGAAATGATGTGGATGGAGTCAATTTACAGGATATGTATGTACGATTAGTTTGAAAATTGATGACCATGTTATTTGTTTAGACGTATTAATGCAACTAAAAATTAAAACTTGGGTTTTCAAATAGAAATTCATTCACGGAATAGAAGGAGTTGTACAGGAGACATGATTTTACGTTAAATTTAAAAACTGATTTGCTACCTGTCAGACATTTTATGTTATTGAGAAAATGGTCAAAGTTTTTGTGGAGTAGAAAGAGTTGTATAGCAGACATGAGTTTAGGTTACTTTTCAAAATTAATTTCCTACCTGTCAGACATTTTGCGTTATGATCAAATGTTTTTGTTTCTTCATATTGAACTCCTTTCTGAGCAACTGGCAGCGCTAGTAATGGCTGAAATAAAGATCGTTTTTCCCTCTTGTGTTGTAGGTACGGACATAATTAGTATTCTCAAATTGTGATCGACTGCTTACGAAGAATTTCATTCGAGAGTAAATGTATTATGTCAGTTCAGTTAATATGTCTAATTTATGAAGAGGTATCTACATGAGGGTTGGGGGGATAATATCGAATATTGTTCTTACTGCTCGTTATAACGCAATCAATACTTTCTTTCTACCTGATGAGTTACCGCAGACATTATCGAGTGGAAATTTGTAAATTACGTCAGAAGGTACATTCGTTTGTTCCCAAGACTAGCAATTATACAAAGAACGAAAGATACATGAACTTAACTGTTTGAGAAAGTAAAATTCTTCTTCCAATCAAGATTTCATCAACATGAATACCCAAAAATTTGGAGAATTCTACCCAGTTTACTATCTCCAATTGACGTACTACATCAGTTGTTGGTATGATTCTATTAACTGTACAGAACTGAATTCTTTGCGTTTTCTCAAAGTTTAGGGAGAGTATATTTTCAGAAAAATATTTAATATTTTTTTTAAAAACATAATTAATAATGTCTTCTATTGTTTTCTCTCTAATGGCATTTATTATAATACCAGTACCACCCCCCCCCCCACCCCCCACCCCCCCCCCCACCCCCCGCAGAAAGTACCAAATCTGTATGTTGAATGTTAAGAGGAAGATCTTTGACTTGGGAATAGGAGTGGACCCAAAACAGCACTATGTTGGACTCCTTTTGTAACCTCTCCAACCACTAAATTTTTCTCTCCTTCCAACATTGTTTAAATTTAAATTTATCCATGTTATATGTATGTTGTTTGAGGTCTGAGACTGTATTATACGATTAAGTGGAATAATTTTATACTGCTGCAGTCAATTTTTATTAATATTTTATTAGCACAATGCATTTTGGCAGCAAGCTGCAATCATCAGATACATTATACAGTTACTTATACATCAGCTGATAGGTTATGTACATTAGCTGTGTGTACTAGTGGGGTTAAGAATAGAATAATAAACCTGTGTGGAAGGATAAATCTGTTACAACGTTTACACTAGGTGAATAGCATGATTAGGTAATATATTAATACGTTACTTACATTTTTGTTGGTGATTTCATTTTCGGGCACACAGAGCACAGTAACACGTCAAACACAACTTAGTTTTTTTTGCAAACGTTTGTTTACAACTTTCCAAAAGATTTGGAAATGTACTTACAATTTCAAAGACTGTTTATAACTTTCAAAAGAGTTATAAAATCTAAGCTAAACTTTTTTACAATTTCAAAGACAGTAATACATAACTGTAGTGAAGACGAACACTTTTATCTAGATGTATTGGCAATATGGAGAATGTTACATGCATACTTAATGCAAACAATACTGTCAATGAAATAAACATTTAACGTTGGATAAGTTTTAGAAGAAGTTAATATTATTACTTTCAAGCTTATCATTTAATAATACCTCTCCATGTACTGTACCATGGATGAAGATTTCCAGTTCTCCATATAAGTCTATTTGGTATCCCTTATCCTTTATGTGTAATATATGAAGATCATTCGAAATATCATGGAATGGGTGGCCTCTGTCTCTTATGTGGGTGACTGTGGTTGATCTATAGTACACTACTGCCCATTAAAATTGCTACACCAAGAAGAAATACAGATGATAAACGGGTATTCATTGGACAAATATATTATACTAGAACTGACATCTGATTACATTTTCACGCAATTTGGGTGCATAGATCCTGAGAAATCAGTACCCAGAACAACCAACTCTGGCCGTAATAACGGCCTTGATACGCCTGGGCATTGACTCAAGCAGAGCTTGGATGGCGTGTACAGGTACAGCTGCCCATGCATCTTCAACTCTTCAACACGATATCACAGTTCATCAAGAGTATTGACTGGCGTATTGTGACGAGCCAGTTGCTCGGCCACCATTGACCAGACGTTTTCAATTGGTGAGAAATCTGGAGAACGTGCTGGCCAGGGCAGCAGTTGAACATTTTATGTATCCAGAAAGGACCTACAGGACCTGCAACATGCGGTCGTGCATTATCCTGCTGAAATGTAGGGTTTTGCAGGGATCGAATGAAGGGTAGAGCCACGGGTCGTAACACATTTGAAATGTAACGTCCACTGTTCAAAGTGCCGTCAATGCGAACAAGAGGTAACCGAGACGTGTAACCAATGGCACCCCATTCCATCACGCTGGGTGATACGCCAGTATGGCGATGACGAATAGACGCTTCCAATGTGCGTTCACCGCGATGTCGCCAAACACGGATGCGACCATCCTGGATTCATCCGAAAAAATTACGTTTTGCCATTCGTGCACTCAGGTTCGTCGTTGAGTACACCATCGCAGGCGCTCCTGTCTGTGATGCAGCGTCAAGGGTAACCGCAGCCATGGCCTCCGAGCTCATAGTCCATTCTGCTGCAAACGTCGTCCAACTGTTCGTGCAGATGGTTGTTGTCTAGCAAACGTCCCCATGTGTTGACTCAGGGATCGAGACGTGGCTGCATGATCCGCTACAGCCATGAGGATGAGATGCCTGTCATCTCGACTGCTAGTGATACGAGGCCGTTGGGATCCTGCACGGCGTTCCGTATTACCCTCCTGAACTCACCGATTCCATATTCTGCTAACAGTCATTGGATCTCGATCAACGCGAGCAGCAATGTCGCGATACGATAAACAGCAGTCGCGACTGGCCACAATCCGACCTTTATCAATGTCGGAAACGTGATGGTACGCATTTCTCCTCCTTACACGTGGCATCACAACAACGTTTCACCAGGCAACGATGGTCAAGTGCTGTTTGTGTATGAGAAATCGGTTGTAAACTTTCCTTATGTCAGCCATTTGTAGGTGTCGCCACCGGCGCCAACCTTGTGTGAATGCTCTGAAAAGCTAATCATTTGCATATCACAGCATCTTCCTCCTGTCGGTTAAATTTCGCGTCTGTAGCACGTCATCTTCGTGGTGTATCAATTTTAATGGCCAGTAGTGTAATTGTTAGTGTGGTAAGCATTTGTGTGTTCATTATATTTTGTTTGGAAGTCCCTCCCAGTTTGGCCTATATAAAGGGAACTGCAGGTATTACATACTATTTTGTAGATGCGTGATTGAGAGTGTTTACCAGTCTGTGTGTGTATATTGTGTCTCAGTGTGTGTTGCAGTTTGTTGTGTGTTGTAGAGACAATGTTAATGTCGTTTGGTCTGAGAATGTTTGCTATTTTGTAGGAGAGTTTGCCTGTGAAATGTATGCAAGCCGTGGGTTTCTTTTTCATTTCATGTATGGAAGTTGGTTTATCATTGTTTTTCCATTTTTGCGTCAGGTTATCAAGTAATACTTCATCTTAGCCATTTTCTGAAGCTATTTGTTTTATTATGCTGAGATCATCAAGATGTGCATATTTATCCATTGGTATATTTTTGGCTCTTTAACTAGTGCTCTGTATGCAGCAAGTTCATGTGTTGTGGGTTAACAGGATGAGCTGTGTAAGGTGGTATCTGTTGTTGTTGTCTCTCTGTAAACTTTGAAGCTGTGCGAGCTGTTTTCTTTATTGATGTTAGATCAAGGAAATTGATGTTACCATCGCTCTCATATTCCCCTGTGAATTTTATATTACTATCTTGTTTACTGAGTGTGTCGAGTATGTTGTTAATATCATTTGTGTCACCGCTTACTGGGAGTAATGTATCATCAACGTAACGTTTTTAGTAAATAATTCTATCCACAGAGCTTGATTTTTTAGCAAGAGTTTTTTTGCTCAAAGAGGTTAGTATATATGTCGGCAATTGTACCAGCTATGCTTGAGTCCATTGCAAGGCCTCTACGTTGCATGTAGATTTTATTATTAAATGTTAAATAGTTGCAGTTTAGTACTAGTTCAAGGAGGTACCTGAATTCAGTAATCTCGAGCAATAATAGTTTTTGATGTTTTATGAGGTTTGACCTGATGATTATGAGTGTTTCGGGGATGAGAATGTTAGTGTATAGGTTTGTAATGTCAAAAGATACAAGTTGGGCTGAATTGGGAATGTTGATGCTTTTAATTTCGTCTATTGGCTGCTGACTGTTTTTTACTGAGTAGTTTTTAGTGCATGTATATGTCTTAGTTAGAATCTGGTTAAGTTTGTTTGTAATTTTGTAACCTGGGCTGTTTCTTGAGTTCACATTTGGGCGAATTGGACAGCCTTCTTTATGTATCTTTGGTTGTGATCTTAGCTTTGGTGCCCGAGGATTCATGATAGTGCTCTATTTCTTTTCACTGTCAGTCAGAAAGAAGTGCGTGTTTTTTAGAATTGATTTCAGTTTTGTCTGGACTGCTTTTGTTGGGTCATTTCGTATTTCAGTGATGAAATGAAATGTCGTGTGGCTAGGGCCTCCCGTCGGGTAGACCGTTCGCCTGGTGTAGGTCTTTCGAGTTGACGCCACTTCGGCGAGCTGCGCGTCGATGGGGATGAAATGATGATGATTAGGACAACACAACACCCAGTCCCTGAGCGGAGAAAATCTCCGACCCAGCCGGGAATCGAACCCGGGCCCTTAGGATTGACAGTCTGTCACGCTGACCACTCAGCTACCGGGAGCGGACATTTCAGTGATGCCACTGTCAGTAAAGAAATCTAATGTTTCTCTTATGTATTCTGCTTCTTACATACATATAATATATTGCCTTTGTCTGCTTCAGTTATTATATCGTTATGGTTACTTAGCTTTCTGTTTATATCTTCGAGTGTTTTTCTGTCCTCTTGGTGAACTTTATAACTTGTGTCTTGTTTGTTTAGTTCATTGTTTATAGCTTTCATAGCCCCCCTGAGCTGTCTCTTCGTTATTGTTTAACTTTGCTATATCTGTGGCATTTTTCCCAGTGTAGTGCAGCAACTCGAAGTGGCATGGAATCAGTAAGTCGTTCGAAGTCTCCTGCAGAAATATTGGGCCACGCTGCCTCTATAGCCATCTATAATTGTGAAAGTGTTGCTGGAGCACGATTTTGTGTGGCCTTGGAGTATGTACCAAAAATGTTCGATGTGTTTCATGTGTAGGCTTATCTGAAATATTGTTGCTGGCATTGGTTTGCTATCAATTGTAATCCTATCACCGAACTGTTCACAATAACTCACTTCCTGCCCTAATTTCCTGTCGATAAAGAGTCATACTCCTGTTACCCCATATTATGCTACTGTTGATAGTATGCTGTATTAGTATAACTATAAATTCTTTCCTTCTTTTCATGTCACTTCACTAATTCCGACAGTATCAAGATTGAATCTTCGGATAACTCGTTTTCGTATTTTCTAGCTTCCTGCCACATTCAGATATCTGAAATTTCACGCTACGATTCAAACGAGGGCGTGCTCAAAAGTAATATCACCAATTTTTTTTTTTTGTGAAAAATCTCAAAGCACGTTAAATAAAACAAAAGTTATTAACAGTCTACATCTTACTTCTTCATGTCTACATATTTATTCCTAACATAGTGAAACCAGATTGGTAGGTAGGTCATCACAGAGTAGACCCACTGTAGTCCTGGTAGAGATTATGTTATTGGTGGGCCACCAGAGGTGCAGACCCACTGTAGTCCTGGTAGAGATTGTGGTATTGGTGAGCCACCAGAGATGCAGACCCACTGTAGTCCTTGTAGAGATGGCCAGCAGCCATCTGTTGTGACTGTGCAGGTGCACAATCACCATTGAAGTGTCTTGCGGATAATATAGCAAGTCCATAAACCACCACTTGTCCACTCACAAAAAAATTGTTTGAAATGTCCTTAGAACCAGCAATGCTGTTATCCAGTCCCTTGCTGAATTACTAACACACGTGCAAACACTATCAGTCCCTACTTCTCACATACTGTCCATATACTATGACCAACAGAAACGTGTGCAGTGAAATGTAACTTACAAGTTAATAATATGATGAACTGGTGTCAATTACAATTTTATAACATAAGAATACAATAACAAAGGTACAAAATACATCATTAAAGAACATAATAGTACAGATAACATTTGTAGTAATACAGGCTTTACAAAAGAATTGAAATAACATATACAGCAGTGTTACAGGAATTATGACATGAGTACATACATAAAATATCAGAATAACTTTCGAAACATCAACTTCACACATGAGCATTAAAACAGAACAGAATAAATAATGTCTAAACATCTTTACAAAGAAAATAACATAGTATTTGAAAAATTCTACAACATAAAACTTATTAGCTAAACACATTAAGACAGGAAAAACACAAATTCACATAGTGTAATAACACAAAAATACAGGACAGGGTTTGTTTTCAGTGTGACATTTGGTACTGCAGTCCACCCCAAAACTTAATTCCACATATCTTTCCTCTTATTTCAACATTTGTTTCCACCAAAAAAATTCTATCCAAGCTTGATTTCTGTATTTATATGTTCAAACATTCCTTACCTCATTATTTATTTTCCATTATCTTACCTCATCATTTATTTCCAAGAAAATCCTACCTAAACCTGTTGTCCCTAAACCCTACTTTTTTGGTTCATATCCTCTTTCAAAATACTTTTTTGGCCAAACCATTTTCTTATTTTCTTTTACTGCTCAGACTTTGAGAAAGCACTGCAATTTTACTGTGATGAATGATCAGGACTGTCTTTATAGACTGTGAGAAAATTTTAGCTTTTGACCAACATTGTATCAATAAGTGTGTGCCTTTGATTTATTTGTTATTGTAATTTTAAAAAATTTTATCAAATCATTATTGGCCACTGCCCAAAACAATTTGTAAATTAGGCTGTTTATGTTTTCTTATTGGCAACGTTACGTAGCGCTCTATATGAAAATCACTGGCTGTGCTGTGTGCAGTCTGTGGCTAGTTTGCATTGTTGTCTGCCATTGTAGTGTTGGGCAGCTTCCGTAGTTTGAATCTTTTATGCCGGCCGCGGTGGTCTCGCGGTTCTAGGCGCGCAGTCCGGAACCGTGGGACTGCTACGGTCGCAGGTTCGAATCCTGCCTCGGGCATGGATGTGTGTGATGTCCTTAGGTTAGTTAGGTTTAAGTAGTTCTAAGTTCTAGGGGACTGATAACCACAGCAGTTGAGTCCCATAGTGCTCAGAGCCATTTGAACCATTTTGAATCTTTTATTTAGCTGACAGCAGTAGCGCTCGCTGTATTGCAGTAGTTCGAGTAACGAAGATTTTTGTGAGGTAAGTGACTTGTGAAACGTATAGGTTAATGTTAGTCTGGGCCATTCTTTTGTAGGGATTTTTGAAAGTCATATTGCGTTGCGCTAAAAAAATATTGTGTGTCAGTTTAAGCACAGACATGTACAATTTTTCAAAGGGGACACTGCTGTCAGCTAAATAAAAGATTCAAACTACGGAAGGCACTAACTACTGATAGGCATAGTTAGCAAATGAAAGATTTTAATAGAGAACAAACAATGTATTTACCTTAATAGTGTTGAAAAATCATAATATACATAGCAGTTCATGACATCCAGTCTTACAAATTTCAAAACTCCGCCATTTCTCTCCCCACATCCACCACTGCTGGCGGCTCACCTCCAACTGCGCAACGCTACGCGCTGTTCGCATCCAGCTGCCCAACACTACAATGGCAGACAACAATGCAAAGTAGCCACAGACTGCACACAGCACAGCCAGTGATTTTCATACAGAGCGCTACGTAACGTTGCCAATAACAAAACATAAACAGCCTACTTACAATAGTTACTCCAACAACGAATACATTTCTCCAATCGAGAGACCAGTTTGTTGATTTCGTCATTGTAGAATGTTTGACTTTCTCAACGGAGCCACAACTTCACTTCTGTTTGCATTGCTTCATCACTATCGAAGTATAGTTCTCGAAGGTGTCCTTTAAGTTCTGAAAACAGATGAGAATAGGATGGGGCCAAGTCGAGACTGTGTGGAGGATGACCGACGACAGTGAACACAAGGCGTCGGATTCTTGCAGTGGTCTGGAATTGTCACACTGAGGGACAGGGTGCTCATTATGTGGACAAACACTCCGATTTCTAAACTAGATTACAGAACGCTGTCTGTTACGCATCGATATAGTTACGTTAATCACCGCCGAGGAACTTAGCCTTCCTAAAATTTCAAAACGTACATTTGCATCTCATACCGTTAAATCCTCGCCAAATTGAAGCCAGTGTCAAGGCTAGAGGGAGTTTCCAAGGTATAATACACCATATCTGAGCAAAAGTATCCCGATACCTCATCGTAATGCCGATTTGATCACCAGATGTCACGTTGATCTTTGAGAACAGCTTTCACCTGGCCACACAAGTGGCTGCGGCAAGTTCTTCCTCCCACGACATGAACTGGCTATTTCTCTTCACTAAAAGGGCTTGTTACTTTGGAGTTCTTCCCACATACAGTGCTCACTTTTTCGTCTCTATATTTGCCACAGATGTATGACCCCCACAATAATCCAAACTAAATTGTATCATCTGATGATGAATCGCCAGGCGATTCGAAACCGGTCATGAATAAATAAAAATTTTAAGAAAAAACGGCGACTGGTTGCAGTAGTTCCTGAAACCTTTAACAAGACAGTCGCAGTGTTCCAAATCCAGAATGGATAAAAGTTTTTCTATGGAATATGACATAGATTGGCGAGTCCCATTTCAATTACTGATTCTACGAAAGCAATTGTTATGAGGCAGTTTATCCCCAAACTATCTCGCAACATATTCTGTAAAATATTATGCACATCCCAATAGTCAATATAGTCGATCCTTTAACATTGCCTCATAACTGCAGAAATGCTCAGCTAATTACTTCTTTTCTTACTTTCTGCAGCGTCTTTTTGACTGTCTCGCGCAACATGGAAGCTTACATAAAAGGCCAAGACAGTCATGAATGGTGCTCGGAGCTCAAAGCTGTCCACCCGAGCAGGTAGGGAATGCAGAATTCGCTTCGTCCCATCTCAGCATAACGGGTGACTTGGAGCAGGATAAGTGCCTTGCAACTTTATTGTTTGAGACAGCTAAAAGGAATAATTTTGGAAAGAAAACACATCAAGTCGCCAGAATGGCTGAGGTTACGCGTGAGACCAGCCGTTTCGCTGCAGATACTCTACGAAAGAATGTTCGTTTAAAATCCTAGCAACAGGCATTCAGACCGATTCACAATAATTATTTCTGTATAAGACCCACTTTTCCATTTGCGTTTTTGTGTAAGCTCTTCGGTTGGCTGGGGACAGAAGCATGTCATGGAGTGGGAGATATTGCTTTCCTTCTCTCAGAAGACCATTACTCGTTATCCATCACAAAATACACAAGAATAGGATTTTGTTAAATTTATTTACAAAATTATTATTAGTTGGAACTCGCAAGGTCTGCTGCAGTTGGCTGGCAAGATTCGTACACGGGCAGAAACAGCCTAGTTTTAAAGAGCTAAGTCAGACAACACTTTCTGTCAGACAATGCAAGAGAATAGACTCGATGACGGGAGACGCAACTGCTGCTGAAGAACACTCAGAAAGATGTCTCTATACTAGAACAGAGTACAGAGGACGAGCAGGACTCAGAATTTCCAACTGTTATTGCTGCCAGAACTGTGGTCTAATACAGTTCGCCTTTAGAAGCCGAGCACAGCGGACGTTCTGTGTGTTTTCGCCTGCAGCACAACAGCGCTTGCCTTGTTTACTTACTTTGCCAGATACTAACGTCAAGCCGTAGTGCGACATATCATGGACAATTGATATCGGAAATCAACATTGAAATTCACTTTTAGAAACGACTTTGTTGGACCAAAGTCACACGATGCCTACCACTTTTTATCCACTGTTCGATCGTAGGTAATCTATGTGAAACTTACTAACAGCGCTACATGCGACAGCTTTCTTAGAGAGATGAAACAAGGACTGCCTTTCTGCCACGAAGACAGAAATGTTGGCAACGTTGAGATTACAATGCCGGATTGGGACTGCGGACAATACGCACTTTCGAACTACTCTTCGAAATCCCGGTGACAGACGTCATGCCAGCGCTTCCGGCTCTACGGTACAGTGGCACGGGGCAGAAATTTGGACCCAATTTAAGACGTATCCAGTCCTCAACGGAGTACGCCAGGTGCGCATTGATCTCTGACGGTACATATTATGATAGCTACAAATATGAGGCTGCTGGACCCCAGTTATTTATGACGACAACCTAAAACGTGTTCCGGATGCAGCAAGGAAGACCATCTACGTTCAGAGTTCCTCCACACACACAACTTCCGCCGCAGGACGTGGCACGTCTATCATCGTCGATATTCCTCCCAGCAGCTTACGCGACGGTGCTCACGACACCTCCGTCTATCCAGACGCAACAGACCGACGTCGCAGTACCGGAATCAAATGGTTCGAATGGCTCTGAGCACTATGGGAGTCAACATCTGAGGTCATCAGTCCCCTAGAACTTAGAACTACTTAAACCTAACTAACCTAATGACATCACACACATCCATGCCGGAGGCAGGATTCGAACCAGCGACCGTAGCAGTCACGCGGTTCCGGAATGAAGTGCCTAGAACCGCTCGGCCACCGCGGCCGGCAGTACCGGAATCGCCCTCCACAAATCGACGCCGGGCCAATGAGTCAGAGTGGTCAATGGCAAAACTCAGTGCAACCCCATCGATACCACCGGACACTGCACGTACCGCTTGACGACAATGGATCAACTTATCGTACCAATAGAAGCCGTTGTGCCGCTTAAGCGTGAGTCAATGCAATCGTTCGATACAGATGGCCACACACGAAAATACCGGTCTCCGAAACGCCGGAAGCGAAGCCGTAGGGCCGTGTCGGAACACGGCAGCTCCCTCTCGCAGGACGAAGAATAACTAACCATTCAGGATGCCGACTATGAGGCCAACACAATTGCCACGCGTGGAGAACGAACGGCGGGACGGGCCGGATCCATCTGTCAGTCCTCTACAGAGAACAATGATCGGCAGGGGGGTTCCAATGCAGGCTGCGAAGCCAGTCGGTACCTCCACATCAACCACCATGACGTTATGGAATATGAACAGACTTTGGTGCCCACATCGCGAGCCAAGGGCATCGGAACTGGGCACGATCCCGATCCGTGGTCGGCTGAGATCTGAACGACAATGGGAAGATCGCGGTCGTAAGGGTGTGACGACACTCGCTGCGTCCGCTTCTGTCCACCATCATCATAGATATCCCTGCCCAACGACCGGTCCATCAGGGTTACCGCCTGGCCACAATGTATATCAACATGGTTAGCTCTCCTGCCATGATCCTACTTCTGACAGAAACAATACGAACCACGGGAGTCGACTTTGCATTCCTGTGAGAACTGTGAACGAACTCACTACCCAACCTTCATGGCTATGCAATGTACGTGGCACCTGGTGTTCCCACTCAGACACAGGCGTGGTAATTTTAATACGCGATGGTCTCGAAGCCACCGACATGATCTACTCCGTGGTGCAGGGCCTGCTCCGCTGGATCACCCCCTCCCCCTCTTCTCCTAGGTCGGTACGAGATACAGCGTTTTAGCCGGAAATTTTAATTCCGTCCTTCATCAAACCATGCACTGCACGCCTTGCTCGGAACTGGATGTGATGACTCACGATATTCACTTGTGCCACACGTGAGAAAAGATACACAGCGAAAACTCTGGGCACACGTATCTTGCCAGTCACTTGGCGTGCAGTCTGGATCGTACATACGTTTCACAAGGTCTTACACATTGGTGGCCGCCTAACGATGGCCTCTGGTCTTCTCTGATCACAGTGGCTATATCTGCACGCTGCATCTAAACACTCAAGAAATCTGGCCCGGCTTTTGGAAGATGAATGTAACACACCACCAGGACCCAGAGACTGCCGTCGGCAGGTCGCCGCAACGTGTGCCAACTACGTCACTCCCGATACAACTCAACTTTGGCATGGTGGTTCCTCTACGCCAAACTGGCAATCCGCAAAACACTGCAGTGTGGCAAGGACACGGTTGCATTGTGGATCCTGGACTTTTACTATGCGGTACTCGTTAACCTCGATGCTCTACCCCTATCACCGGACAGACAAAGAGAACGATACCCAATCAAGGGTAATGTATTATCGCGACACTTAGAAGGAGCTGTAGTCGGCTCGCGACGACACCACCGAACGGCCACAGAGATGCCCACCATGCACCAGATTGTGGCGGACATGCGCCGACACAATCGATAGTTAATCACACGCCTCACGGCGTTAGAATGTCGCTCCTGTACGACCCAAGCAATCATAGTGAAAGCCATGGAGGATCGCTTTCGTCATCTTTACCAAGAGAGGCCCGTAGGCGACGAGGCCACTGCGGAAGCGGTACAACTAGTGACACGCATCATTGACAGGACAAAAGAACAAAAGCGACGGCATTAATGGAGGAAGTCTCGCCTGTGGATATGGGGGACTCCTCGGCCAAAAGCGCTGTAATCTCCAGGGCCCGATTGATTACCAGTCGAGTTTTACTGGATCTTTCATGACATCATGACACTCCGCTGGGTTACAACGTTCTGAGAACTCATGTACCCGGGCTGCAGAGTACCGCCTGCGTTAGTCAAACGTTTATAAGCCAGTGGGAAGGTAATCAGTTCAAAAATGGTTCAAATGGCTCTGAGCACTATGGGACTTAACTTCTGAGGTCATCAGTCCCCTAGAACTACTTAAACCTAACTAACCTAAGGACATCACACTCATACATGTCCGAGGCAGGATTCGAACCTGCGATCGTAGCGGTCGCGCGGTTCCAGACTGTAGCGCCTAGAACCGCTCAAGGTAATCAGTCATTGACTACCTGCCACTTACAATGTTGAACGTCGTATACAGGATCTTGACCAGGCTTCCGGCAGGCCGTACTAAGAAGAATTTGCCAATGATTCTCGTCCCACAGCAGATATCGCAAGAGGGGATGCCAACATACAAATGATCACCAGCGACAACATGGACATAGCAGCAATCGCCTCGGCGTGCCGCCTACGAGCAGGCATCGTCTCCAGCGATTTCTTTTCTATACAATTCACCATAGATTCCTCCTACAGATGATGGACTGTATGGAATTTCCCCTCATGCTCATCGACACCCTGCGGCGCCTTCTGGCAGCAGCCAGCTCACAGGTCCAGGTCAAAGGACGGACCAATACCCATCAAGAGGTCTCTATGACTTACTTTTATGCAACCGCGACCGCGCATATCCCAACCAAGGACTATCTGATATCACTTTGTGGGACATCGCTCTGCGCTATAGGCCGTACAGCAGCGACGCGCTATTTTTGGTTCGTTCCAGCTGATGAAGTCCACAGCTTACTAAGCCGGAGCGAGTGTTATGGACAGGCTGTTGGCAGCCTCCCGGAGAGCAACAAGTCGGCTTCTCTGGATACAGGGCCGGGCTTTGTCTCCCCCTCCCACCAGTTGCCGAACTATTTGAGAATCACGTTTACGAAACACGTTCATGGAACGGCCACGACAAACTATCCTTCGGTTATTTCCTATCCACAGGACACATGTTCAGGAAGGACGTGGTGGAAAACACGTACCCAACTATTAGTTGGCCACGAGTGTGGAAAACAGTACATCATCATTTTCTGCCAACCACCGTGCACGCGACGAGGTATCAGGTCGCGAACAAAAAATAAGCGTCTAGACACCGGCTCCATGCTGTCGGATTAACGGATCCCCACTTTGCCCCGACTACCACCTCCTGGACACCGAGGAACATCGCTTCAAGTGCTTGTCGTCGTCCAGCGTTCGGCGACTGACACAGAAGATCTTAGCTTGTTAGATGCGTGCCACGCCTGACGTGATTGATCCTCGGACCCTTTCAGTGTCTAGACGACTGTTACTTTCCCCTCGCCAAATATCATGTGCACACATGGTTCTACGGAATAACCATTGACTACATCTTCGGCGAGAGGAGAAAGTGGATCTCTTGAACGCACGCCTAAGTACCGCAAGCTCTTGGCGAATTATTTAAGCAGAGTTTTCGTTAACCTTCCCGCTGGTTGGGGAGTGCCAGGTTCAGTGTGACGTTCCTCGTAGCATCGCAACGAAGACACAATGACCCTCACTGCAAGCAGTGAGGAAGAGAAAAGACTTTACGATTCGTGGAAAGCTGTATTCACTTGAGCCAGTAACAGTGCAGCATGAGTTAATGTAATGAAAAATTAACTAAATTAAAAATTATAGACACGTGCAGCCTATCACCTGAAGAGGGAGACTTCATTTTTTTGCGGTAGGGTAAAAGTGGCAGTGCCAAGTATGGGTAGATTTGATTTCATTTTTTTTAGTGATTCAACTTAGATAAGGAGAAGGTAAGTAGACAGATCCAACTGTAAACAGAGAGGCAGAAAAAGTGGGAGGGGGTCCTTGATTACTAATCAATACATCCTCTGTCTCGGGTTGGAACCCTGCCACTGCTTAAATTTTGAATAAAAGTCAGCGAAGCCGGTCGAAGACTTCTGGCATGAGAAGCTGCCCAGATGCTGCCAGCGGCCTTATCAACGAGGGGGAGGTGTCGACAGAGCTTCAGGTCACACTCTGGCCCTTGAGGTGGGAAACAGTCCCCAAAAGGTGGAAGAATCAGCAATGATAAACGGCTTGGGAATGCACAAGGTAAGAAAGTACTGGAAACCACTCTATAAAGACACACAACGTGCATCCACAGAACGTGTGGTATGTAATTGGAAAAGTGTCGTGACGGTCTCTCCAGTGGCAAAAAATTATGGACTAATCTCCCATTCGTATCTCCAGGAGGGATAGACAAGGAGAAAGTGACTGATACGATTTTACTTAACACCCGCTTGTTTAACCTTTAAATCTAAAGGGCCGTGGAAGGGCTGACCCAATAAAGTGAACATTTCAATTCTAATGGGTTTATTAGCTACCAAAAACAATCACATGAAACTTGACAGGCGCCACTCGGGCAAGATTATTTAAGAGGCTTACATTACATAAAATCATAAGCACGTTAATAAATCATCTCCCACAAACATTGATAACCGCCAGTCAGGCAGAATATTTAGGAAACTCTCATTACATAAAATCATAAACAAGTTAATAAATCATCTCCCATGATCTCCCACCAAAATTGACAGAACCCACTAAGACTGAATTTAATCATAACTTTATCAAACAACTCTAGTTAAGACACATTATTTAAGACCCTCTCAATTTCAACTTCAACACGAATACTTAAAACATATTTATTAAACGTCAGCTGGGCAATTTTGCAGGGCGAACCCGAAATTATTCAAATGCCCATTCACTTTTAAGATGGACGTTTAGGGCATAGAACGTTACAACTTTGTACAATGATAAATGTGTAACAACAGACGCAAGGTCCAAGCTTGTAAGACCGAAGTTTAACCACGAACAGTGGAACCCACTGAGAGAAGTAATACTTAACTTCGAACCAAGACGTGGCTCCTTTTGCAACCCCACGTCGAGAAGGCCCTAAAATGTGAACCGAGCAAACGCTATCGAAGAGGCACACACGAGCTCAAGCGAAATCCACAGACCGTAAGCCAAACTTGTAATCTAAAGGGAAGCCCAGTGCTTCGGTTGTCCACTGCCTCAGCTCACTGAAACACAGACCACACCCGACAACATGTGTCAGAATAACTTTCCTTACCTTTAACATTTAAGGTTGACCAGTAAATTAACTCTGTAAAATCAACTAATTTCACTCGCAAGTACTTCTTTTAAGCAAAACTGTACTTGTTAAAAAAACACTAAGAGTGGAAAATGAACTGGCTCCCGAGAACCACACTCACTAGAACTTAATGACACACATCTGTAAAAACATCAATATTATGCGGAAGCAGAGCACACACTTAGTAAGAGGCCTCAAATGAAATCGAACAAACATAACATCACACATCATGCAACGTCTTACTGTACCAAGAGCGATCACAGTAATAGTTAATTATGCGCTCTTAGTAATTAGCGTACTTAACTGAGTGTCTTGATGCTGGGGCGATTTTGCGAAGATGTCAGACCATCACTTCGCGAGACCATAACAGCGCGTCCCTCCACATCCACAGCTCACGAGGTTGCCGGAGAATGCACAGCGCCGGCCAACTCCCGCCGCCTCCAGTACAACCGCATGGCAACCACCGCCCGGCCTCAGGCACGTCGTATTCGCTTCTGTCCGCCAACCAATCGCCGACTCGAGCACCGCCGCCTTCCGTTCTCAGGCGTTGTGTCCTCCCTCTGTACACGAGGTCGACACTCCCTTATATCTCGATCCGGCCCAAGCCCAAAGACAAACCCCTGCACTAGGAAATCGATCGTCGCCATGTCAGAGATACTATTGGCGCTAGTCCTAACACGACTCAGTGACCACGAGTAAAATATTGAATAACCAACGAAAAAAATGGTTCAAATGGCTCGGAGCACTATGGGACTTAACTTCTTTGGTCATCAGTCCCCTAGAACTTAAAACTACTTAAACCTAACTAACCTAAGGACATCATACACATCCATGCCCGAGGCAGGATTCGAACCTGCGACCGTAGCGGTCGCGCGGTTCCAGACTGTAGCGCCTAGAACCGCATGGCTACTTCGGCCGGCAACCAACGAAAAGATAAAATTTTACGAATAGGAACGTGGACCGTCAGAAGTCTGAATGTGGTACGGAAGCTAGAAAATCAGAAAAGGGAAATGCAAAGGCTCAATCTAGATACAGTAGGGGTCAATGAAGTGAAATGGAAAGAAGACAAGGATTTCTGGTCAGACGAGTATAGAGTAATATCAACAACAGCTGAAAAATGTTTACGGGTGTAGGATTCGTTATGAACTGAAAGGTAAGCCAGAGAGTATATTACTGTGAATTGTTTGGTGATAGGGTTCTCCTCATCCGAATCGACAGCAAACCCTCACCGACAAAAATAATTGAGGTATACATGCTGACGTCGTAAGCAGAAAATGAAAAGACAGAGAAAATGTATGAGGATTCTGAACGGGTAATTCAGAAATAAAACGGCGATGAAAATTTAATACGCATGGGGCACTGGAATGCAGTTGTAGGGGAAGGAGTAGAAGGAAGGGTTACAAGAGAATATGGGTGTGGGAGAGGAAAAAAAACTAATTTGGTGCTGCAATAAATTTCAGATGCTAACAGCGAATACTCTGTTCAAGAATCGCAATAGGAGGAAGGCCGGGAGATAGAGAAAGATTTGAGTTAGATTACGTTATGATCAAGCAGAGATTCCGAAACCAGATATTGGATTGTAAGAAGTACCCAGTGGTGGATAATGTCTCAGACCATAATGTAGTAATGTTGCAGATTAGGCTGATGTTTAAGAGACTAGTCAGGAAAAATCAATGCTCAAAGAAGTGGGATTCGGAAGTACTAAGGAATGAAGACATACATCTGAAGCTCTCTGAGGCTACAGGTACAGCGATAATGAATAACTCAGGAGGCAGTTTAGCTGAAGAGGAATAGATATCTCTAAAAAAGGCAGTCACAGAAGCTGGATGGAAAAACTTAGGTACAAGGAAGGTAACTGCGAAGAAACCATGCGTAACTGAAGAAATATTTCAAATGATCGACGGAACAAGAAAGTACAAAAAATGTTCAGGGAAATTCAGGAATACAGAAATACAAGTCACTTAGGAATGAAATAAATGGAAGTGCAGGGAAACTAAGGCGACATAGACAATGTGAAGAAATAAAAAAAAAGAAATGATTGTCGAAAGGACAGACTCAGCAGACAGAAAAGTCAAAATAACCATCGTTGAAATTAAAAGCGAGGGTGGCAACAATAACAATGCAATGAGAATTCCAATGTTAAATGCTGAGGAGAGAGCGGCTAGGTGGAATGAGTACATTGAGGGTCGCTATGAGAGGGAGGACTTATCTGAGGACGTGATAGAAGAAGAAACAAGAATCCATAAGGAAGAGATAGGTGGTCCAGTATAAGAATCAGAATTTAAAAGGGCTTTGGAAGACTTAAAATCGAATGAGACAGAAAGGATACATAACATTCGAGTAGAGTTTCTAAAACCATTGGTGGAACTGGCAACAAAACGACTATTCATGTTGGTGTGTAGAATGTCTAGGAAAAACACCATCCACACGAGTCCCAAAATTGCAAGAGACGAGTAGTGCAAGAATTATGGCACAATCAGGTTAACAGCTCATGCATGTAAGATGCTGACAAGAACAATACACAGAAGAATGGAAAAAATTAGATTCTGTTAGATGACGATCCGTTTGGCTTCAGGAAATGTATAGGCAACAGAGAGCAGTTTTAACATAGCTGTTGATAACGAAAGGCTGACGAGAAAAATCAATACATATTCATAGCATTTGTCAACCTGGAAAAAGTGTTCGACAATCTAAAATGGTTCGAGATGTTCGAGACCCTGATAACAATGCGGGTAATTATAGTGAAAAACGGGTAGTATACAATAAGTATAAAAACCAAGAGGGAATATGAAGAGTGGAAGAGGACGATCGAAGTGCACGGATTAAAAAAGGATATAATATACGGATGTAGTCTTCCATCCCTACTGTTCATTTTACACTTCGTCGAAGCAATGACTGAAATAAAAGAAAGGTTCAAGAATAGGGTTAGAAATCAAGGTGGAAGGATATCAATTTTAAGATTCGCTGTTGACATAACTATGCTCAGCGAAAGTGAAGAAGAATTGCAGGACCTGTTGAATGGTATGCAACGTCTAATGAGTACGAATATGGTTAGAGAGAAAGTCGAAGGAAAAACAAAGTAATGATATCTAGCATCAATCAGAGCAGCGAGAACTTAACATCGTAATTCGTGATTGTGAAGTACATGAAGTTACGGAATTCTGTTTCCTAGGTAGCAACATAACTCATGATGGATGGAGCAAAGAGGACATAAAAAGCATACTAGCACTGGCAAAAAAGGGCATTCCTGGCCAAGAGAAGTCTACTACTGTCAAATATAGACCTTAATTTGAGGAAGAAATTTCTGAGGGCGTAATTTCGGAGAACATAACTGTACGGCAGGGAGACATGGACTATGAGAAAACCGGAACAGAAGAGAATAGAAATATTTGAGATGTGGTGCGACAGAAGAATGTTGAAAATTAGGTACACTGATAAGGTAAGGAATGAGGACCAGGGAATAACTTCCATGATTCTAGATGGCAGTATAAAAAATTTAGAGATTGGGATACATTCAGAAAATAACTGAGAACATTTTTAAAAAGATTAAATAAAAAAAGCTACCATCTTCTTCTGACTCACACTGTTTAGGCGTTAAGAAAGATTCGGCTATGTATTGTCACTGTTAACTTCGTTAGGCTTCAGATGCATAGTTTCAACGTTCACAGCCACCATCACCAACTTTGGTGATTCTGCAGGTCTTGTTTTTGTGGGTTCTTTCGTTAACCACTAAGCAGAGATTGTGCAAGCAGAGATCTGCTACATGCCTGACGTTATGCTTTCACCAGTCCTCCCACCTGTGCCAAGGCTTGATATAGTAATTAACATTCTTTATCCATTAATTAATTGCATATATACTTCTTTCAGCGGGTAATTCATTTGTTCGATGCTTTATGGGAAAAAACAAAATTACTATAGTGACTGCTAGTTTCTGATTCAAATTCAAATGGCTCTGAGCACTATGGGACTTAACATCTCTGGTCATCAGTCCCCTAGAACTTAGAACTACTTAAACCTAACTAACCTAAGGACATCACATAACACCCAGTCATCACGAGGCAGAGAAAATCCCTGACCCAGCCGGGAATCGAACCTGGGAACCCGGGCGTGGGAAGCGAGAACGCTACCACACGACCACGAGCTGCGGACCTAGTTTCTGAAATCTAGTTTCGCAGGGTAGAGCGGATCAGGTTATGGTTATGGAAGAGGCCGTAATCAATTACTGTCAGTTGCGCAAAACACACAAACTTTTATTTTCCTAAGAACCACTTAATTACACATTGCCTTAAAACGATCAAAAGAAAACAATATAGCTGAAGGCCTAGTTAAGAAAACTTGAGATACCTCCTGGGCCAAAGGCCCAAAACCACACCAAAAACAAGAACGGTTGAGGGCCTGAACATAAGTTATAAAAAACTGCTTTAAAGAATACTTGCGGCTGAAGGCCTTACTTAAAAATATATTTCATGTAAATACCCGGCCGAAGGTCACACACAAGACATTGAACAACTCAGTGCTTAGGTTCTGGATAACAAGAATTTGGGATAGAGCAAATTCTTTAAAAAATTCGTTTTAAGCAAATGAATCTTCAAATTTTAATTTAAGATGGCTGAAGGCCTTATCTTAAAAATATTTCATGTTAAAGCTCGGCTGAGGGCCACACACTGGACACTGAACAACTCATGGCTTAAGGCCTGGATAACAAGAATTACAGATAGAACAGACTTTCAAAATTTAGTTTTTAAACATATCAATCTTCGAATTTTAATTTAAGTCAGCCATAGGCCTTATATTAAAATTAAAACAAACTAAATTAATAGGCGGCTGAAGGCTCATACAGTACTTCAAACTAAAATGAAAATCACAATCTAAAACTAACACAACAATGGTGTTCAGAAGTGCTCCAAGGGTCAGCCTGAGGAGCGGCTCTAACAAAAGGTGAGGTGAGACAGGCAGCCAAGAGTAAGGTTAAATAATCGGATGGCAACTCGATGCAGGGACGGCTGAAAGACCGACCAACAACCTAATCAGTTCCCTTCCACCCGACCAATGGCACGATAATGGAAAGTATCAGCCAAGGACGAATTTACCAACAGCACTACGTCTTAAAAACTGGCGTCTAAAAAACAGTCAAGGCACAATGCCGCTCTAGGAAAAAACTATGAACAAACAACTAAAAGGCTGTCGAACTACACGCTGTGCCAGACAGCATCAACATGAAGACGAAAAACACACTGCCGGAAAACTACGCTAACGACCAAGGCAGGTAACTGGGGCGTTAACGGCCACAAGGCAGAAAATACCGCTGGTGCACTTCACTGATAAGTAACAACCAATTTAATAGTTAAAGACCATACAGGAAGACGGCTGCAAAATTTTGCCGAGTCCAACATACCATATGTTGCTGCTAGGCAAAATGGCCCAGGAAGCAACAGAAAGCAAGCAAGCACTCCGTCTTCAGGCCACAAGTGGCCCATCGGGACCATCCGACCGCCGTGTCATCCTCAGGTGAGGATGCGGATAGGAGGGGCGTGTGGTCAGCACACCGCTCTCCCGGTCGTTATGATGGTTTTCTTTGACCGGAGCCGCTACTATTCGAACGAGTAGCTCCTCAATTGGCATCACGAGGCTGAGTGCACCCCGAAAAATGGCAACAGCGCATGGCGGCTGGATGGTCACCCATCCAAGCGCCGCCCACGCCCGACAGTGCTTCACTTCGGTGATCTCACGAGAACCGGTGTATCCGCTGCGGCAAGGCCGTTGCCCAGGAAGCAACAACCGGCAACGAACGAAATGATGTCACAGCAGTTGAGGTTTCACAACAGGTTAACCGATCGCTCAACTGCAGTGTCCAGGTTCGGTGGGCAACGAACTTTGTAGCTCTCGCAGCTAGCGCCTCACAATCCGACCACGCCTGCACTCGCCTGTGGTCCCAGCCTGACCACGCGCCACAGACTTCCTCCTTGCTCTGTCCCAACCGAACGACTGCCACACACACCACCCACGGAAATATAGTGGTCACACAAAAGATGGTACAGCAGTACTAGTATCGATAATCGCTGTTGCTGCCACTGACAGAGTCAAGTCAGAAACTCGTTATGGTAGTAACTCAGGGAGAAATAAGACTCCACTCGATTGTGACAAAATGCCAAAGAACAAATGGCGTCAACACGAGCCAGCCACGGCTCAGTTTCTTTTGTAGACGCATGAGCCCCTCATTAACAGTTCCGCACCGTCGCCTGATAAACAAAGTAAGAGCCTACGGAATATCAGGCCAGCTGTGTGGCTGGATTGAAGAATTTTTAGCAAACAGAACACAGCATGTTGTTATCAATGGAGAGACGTCTACAGACGTTAAAGTAACCTCTGGCGTGCCACAGGGGAGTGTTATGGGACCATTGCTTTTTACAATGTATATAAATGACTTAGTAGATAGTGTCGGAAGTTCCATGCAGCTTTTCGCGGAAGATGCTGTAGTATACAGAGAAGTTGCAGCATTAGAAAATTGTAGCGAAGTGCAGGAAGATCTGCAGCGGATAGGCACTTGGCGCAGGGAGTGGCAATTGACCCTTAACATAGATAAATGTAATGTATTGCGAATACATAGAAAGAAGGATCCTTTATTGTATGATTACATGATAGCGGGACAAACACTGGTAGCAGTTACGTCTGTAACATATTGAAGTGGAATGATCATATAAAATTAATTGTTGGTAAGGCGGGTACCAGGTTGAGATTCATTGGGAGAGTCCTTAGAAAACGTAGTCCATCAACAAAGGAGGTGGCTTACAAAAGACTCGTTCGACCTATACTTGAGTGTTGCTCATCAGTGTAGGATCCGTACCAGATCGGGTTGACGGAGGAGATAGAGAAGATCCAAAGAAGAGCGGCGCGTTTCGTCACAGGGTTATTTGGTAACCGTGATAGCATTACGGAGATGTTTAGCAAACTCAAGTGGCAGACTCTGCAAGAGAGGCGCTCTGCATCGCGGTGTAGCTTGCTCGCCAGGTTTCGAGAGGGTGCGTTCCTGGATGAGGTGTCGAATATATTCAAAAATGGGTCAAATGGCTCTGAGCACTATGCGACTTAACTTCTGAGGTCATCAGTCGCCTAGAACGTAGAACTAATTAAACCTAACTAACCTAAGGACATCACACACATCCATGCCCGAGGCAGAATTCGAACCTGCGACCGTAGCAGTCCCGCGGTTCCGGACTGCGCGCCTAGAACCACTAGACCACCGCGGCCGGCGGTCGAATATATTGCTTCCCCTACTTATACCTCCCGAAGAGATCACAAATGTAAAATTAGAGAGATTCGAGCGCGCACGGAGGCTTTCAGACAGTCGTTCTTCCCGCGAACCATACGCGACTGGAACAGAAAAGGGAGGTAATGACAGTGGCACGTAAAGTGCCCTCCGATACACACCGTGGGGTGGCTTGCGGAGTATAAATGTAGATGTAGATGTAGATGTAATATCTCCATTGTTCGACTTTGTTTATTTAAGTTTGCATGACCCTAGGGGGAACGGGGGAACTTCCCTCCCCTGCAAGTCACCGGATATAAGACTTGGAGCCTCTTAGGTGTGTGCTAAACAGCTCAACTGAAACTTCATAGCTACAGTTTCGAGTCAGCCGCGAAAGATTCGTGTAAAGAGAAAACCCCCTATTCTTTAATGACATAGAGGCATTTTAGAGAACAAGTAGACTTAATTGTAGGAGAATATGAGAAACATATTGTCTGCGACTTCTACCATGAAGAGATTATTTGTAAAAGATTATTGACTGTATTTATAACGTAACGATTTATTGTAGTGTATCGATTTATTGAAACAAAATTTTTATAGCACTAGTTTATCTGTCATTTGTGCAACAGACAGATTGTTGGCAAGATTTTAACTTCTGTGTATCTTGGTACATGAAAAGGGCCATTGTCTTTGAGGATTAAGAAGAACATTGTTAAGTAGTACAGCGCACAGTAGGCAGAACAGCTAAAGCGCACAGAGCGGGTCATAGACGAATCTTGGGCGTGATGTGACATTGATTGGATTGCTTAGGTGAAGAGCTCTTGGTCAGAGCTAATGGTTCCCTTTTGAAGAGGAGAACTTTTTTGAAGTGAGAACGCCAAGAATTGAATACTATTGAAGGAAAGATTTTTGAACGTGATTTTGATTCAGAAAAGATACAGCGATCAAAAGGTATTTGTAGCACTGCTTGACATGCATTTAACCATGATTGTAGTTTTTTTAATTTTCATTGTTCAGTGATTTTGAATGTTGCATAAAGGACACGATTTAGCAGTCACATGTCCAAGCTGTTAGTAAGTTCAATCCACTTCTGTTAGTTAAAAGATTTTCATTTAATAATTTAAAAGTAAAACTAATAACAGTTTTATACTTCAGTAATATTTGGTGTCTGTGATACAGTTAAAATAATGAGTAAGTAGAAGGAGTTGAAATGGTAGATGCGGAATGTTGGAAAAATTAAATAATAAATACTTATTACACACCACCATAACAACTCTCATTTAAAAATTACGACACCGGCTGACTCAGCTTCCAACAATTTAACAGGGTGGTTACAATGGCTGTCTGTTGTTCATCATCACACACTATGAAATTTTGGGTTTCATCAGCATCCTCACCTTCCTCACTAGTTTTATCATTATTCACAGTATACCATCTTTTCCCATCACAAATACACATTCTTCATCCAATGATTTAACATCTTTATCCCCATTATCTATTTCCTTGTATGCATGTTTGAACACCTCACTTTCCCTACATAAATCCCGGATTTGCCTGGCATAATTATGCTTGATGATCCTACAATCATCAGGTGCCCACTTCTGAAACTATTTTGCTCTGGCTACCCAATCATCAGACTTAAAATCACTCTCTGCCTTATTCTTCCATGCTTCCTTGAAAAAAAATGTGTCTGTCCAGCTTCTTCACTCATACCATTAGCAACAGACATAAACTTACTTGAATCAACAGAATCCCTCACAGTTTCAACCACAATATCAAAACCTGTAGCTCCAGTCTCCACATCAAAAACTTCAACCACAACTACTGCTCATTAATCGGTTACAGGAACTATAGCCTGGTTACTGGCACATTTCCTATCATTACTGGGGTGAGTACCTCCACATACATTAACAACACATTCTGCAGCCTTGCGCTGCATATCAGCATCATTACCCATGGAAACATCTGATAGAGGATCTACTACCTGCTCACTGTTTAATACATTCACACTGCTGGAGCACGTAACTTCCTGTATATCTCCTTCTACAACAACATTTGAATCAGTCACTGTGGCCTCTACGTAATTTATGCCTCTTACCAGTGCTGAAAGTTCAATTGCATTCAACACATTGCTATTTCTGCTGTCATTCACATACACACGCTCAACATCACTGCACGCATTTTCTCCCACAGGTTGTACAGCTGATATAGGCTCATTACTGAACATAATTGCCAAGCCAGTACTATGTGCGTCATTATCCCTTACATTTTCATCCCTTTTGCTTAACAAAACCCCCCACATTTTTTTCTCCCTCCTGATTCCTACTTTTCCTATTATTTTTAAAGGCCCTCCTCTTAAAATGCTGACTAAACCATCCTCGAGACATTTCATCATTACCCATAATTGCCTCCATTCCACAAATCCTTTTTTCCCTCACTTTTTTTATTTTTATCATGATCAAAAAACCCCATGTTAGTTTGCCTATAATTCTTATTCCATATTTTCTCTTACCCTTGTTCCACAGCTTTTGCTTTCATTATAATACCTCCCATTATTTTGCCTAAAGCTAT
Organism: Schistocerca nitens; assembly: GCF_023898315.1. Classification (NCBI taxonomy): domain Eukaryota; kingdom Metazoa; phylum Arthropoda; class Insecta; order Orthoptera; family Acrididae; genus Schistocerca; species Schistocerca nitens. The sequence goes on along the minus strand of NC_064620.1, from coordinate 191,140,000 downwards.
TAAAAGATCCACCATTTCTTCTCCCACATCTCATGGTCCTATGTCCTGCATGGTTTATTGTTCCAAATTGGACCCTGTTTGGAACAAATCTCAGTTTAAAGAATTTTGTCCCTGTACATTAATTTCTCCTCTCCCATCTCTCAGTTCCTGCAATGGCCTTTGATCACTTCTGTTTCCATTTCCCCTTGGACCTCTCTGGTACCGGATATCATCACTAAATCTTTCCCTGCAACCCTCCATGTTTCATTTTCCGTTCTATCTCTGTTTTCTGTCCAATTACCATTCTGATTCCCTTCCCTGCTTGAATTGTGGTGGTTATTACCCCTACCCACATTATTTCTTCTCCCTCCATTATTCCTCTGATTATTCCCTGAATTGATACCCCCTGAGTTTGGCTTATAGCACATTGCCTGGTCCATCCTCTCAATAAAATCCAAGAAAATCTCTGTAGAATCTGAAACTTCCTAGCAGATTTAAACTGTGTTCCGGACCGAGACTCAAACTCGAGACCTTTGCCTTTCGCGGGCAAGTGCTCTACCATCTGTCCTACCCAAGCACGGCTCACGCCCCGTCCACACAGCTTTACTTCCTCCTGTACCTCGTCTCCTACTGGCGGAAGTAAAGCTGCGAGGACGGGGCGTGAGTCGTGCTTGGGTAATTCAGATGGTGGAGCACTTGCCCGCAAAAGGCAAAGGTCCCGAGTTCGAGTCTCGGTCCGGCACACTGTTTAAATCTGCGAGGAAGTTTCATATCAGCGCACACTCCGCTGCAGAGCGAAAATCTCATTCTGGAAACATTCTGTAGAATCTGTTAGCAATGTATAAGTTCCCACTGTACATTTTTGGGTAACCTTCTCCTTAGAGAAGAAATCTCACTAAAAATTCCCAATGGCCTATCCAAATGTACTAATTTTCTTAATTCCTCCTGACAAAATTCTCTCATAGTTAGCCTAGCTCCTCTGTAAATGGGCCCATTCAAAAAATCATTCTGTAATCTGCATTGCTTTGCTTGGCTCCAATACCTATTTAGAAACATCTGTTCAAATACACTCCTGGAAATTGAAATAAGAACACCGTGAATTCATTGTCCCAGAAAGGGGAAACTTTATTGACACATTCCTTGGGTCAGATACATCACATGATCACACTGACAGAACCACAGGCACATAGACACAGGCAACAGAGCATGCACAATGTCGGCACTAGTACAGTGTATATCCACCTTTCGCAGCAATGCAGGCTGGATGTAGTCCTGTGGAACGGCTTGCCATGCCATTTCCACCTGGCGCCTCAGTTGGACCAGCGTTCATGCTGGACGTGCAGACCGCGTGAGACGACGCTTCATCCAGTCCCAAACATGCTCAATGGGGGACAGATCCGGAGATCTTGCTGGCCAGGGTAGTTGACTTACACCTTCTAGAGCACGTTGGGTGGCACGGGATACATGCGGACGTGCATTGTCCTGTTGGAACAGCAAGTTCCCTTGCCGGTCTAGGAATGGTAGAACGATGGGTTCGATGACGGTTTGGATGTACCGTGCACTATTCAGTGTCCCCTCGACGATCACCAGTGGTGTACGGCCAGTGTAGGAGATCGCTCCCCACACCATGATGCCGGGTGTTGGCCCTGTGTGCCTCGGTCGTATGCAGTCCTGATTGTGGCGCTCACCTGCACGGCGCCAAACACGCATACGACCATCATTGGCACCAAGGCAGAAGCGACTCTCATCGCTGAAGACGACACGTCTCCATTCGTCCCTCCATTCACGCCTGTCGCGACACCACTGGAGGCGGGCTGCACGATGTTGGGGCGTGAGCGGAAGACGGCCTAACGGTGTGCGGGACCGTATCCTAGCTTCATGGAGACGGTTGCGAATGGTCCTCGCCGATACCGCAGGAGCAACAGTGTCCCTAATTTGCTGGGGAGTGGCGGTGCGGTCCCCTACGGCACTGCGTAGGATCCTACGGTCTTGGCATGCATCCGTGCGTCGCTGCGGTCCGGTCCCAGGTCGACGGGCACGTGCACCTTCCGCCGACCACTGGCGACAACATCGATGTACTGTGGATACCTCACGCCCCACGTGTTGAGCAATTCGGCGGTACGTCCACCCGGCCTCCCGCATGCCCACTATACGCCCTCGCTCAAAGTCCGTCAACTGCACATACGGTTCACGTCCACGCTGTCGCGGCTTGCTACCAGTGTTAAAGACTGCGATGGAGCTCCGTATGCCACGGCAAACTGGCTGACACTGACGGCGGCGGTGCACAAATGCTGCGCAGCTAGCGCCATTCGACGGCCAACACCGCGGTTCCTGGTGTGTCCGCTGTGCCGTGCGTGTGATCATTGCTTGTACAGCCCTCTCGCAGTGTCCGGAGCAAGTATGGTGGGTCTGACACACCGGTGTCAATGTGTTCTTTTTTCCATTTCCAGGAGTGTATAATGTATGATTTAAATTGTTCACTACATTGATTTGCCCATGTCTGAGCAGTACCCTCCAACAATCTATTAACCAGTTTAATTTTACTGTTGTCACTCATACCATCAATAAAACAGTCTTTCCAGATCATCTACAGCCTGGTACTTGCTTTCCCCTGAAAAAGTCTTACCCTATACTTCCATTAGCCCCACATAATTCTACATTACTTAATCTACTGTTAACTTCGTCAATTTCTACATTACTCTTTACAGTAACGGCACCCACATTTTCAATTTCCTTTCTTAGGTCGCTAGCTGTCTGTGACAGTTGACCTAATAATAAAGTTCTGGTTTTATCACAGCTAACCACAAACTTCCGATCCACATCAATCACAGCTTGCCTTGTCTCATCATTCCTTTTGTCACACAACTGCCTGCCTGAATCACTTCTACCCTTAACTCAACAGCAACTGCATCAATCTTAGCATTAAAATTTCTTTCTACCTCCTCAAATTTTTCTGATAAATCCCCCAAATGATTATTTAATTCTCGGATTTTTGCCCCCCAAAGAACTTTCCATATCCCCATATCAGTTTTTAATTATGTTCTGAATTCCCCATTTGGCTCATTAATGATCTAAGGATAGCCTCTATATTAGCTTCTGCTCCTTCTCCCTGTCCGTGTGGTCTCTAAGGCTCTCTCCCACTCTCTGTAGACTCAACATCATTAGTTAACTTCTTTATCACCATCTAGATAAATTCGGATTCCATTGCTAAACTGGCTGTGAGACAGATAACTGAGAAATTATTGAACCTGCTGCCAACACATACCTTTGTTGAGACTGCTGCTGCGTGACGACTGCTGCCTGATGCTGTCGGCTGCCGTGCAATGAGGTGCGGTGCGGTGCGGTGTGTCGTGGAACGGCTTGTAGGTTGGCTGGGGAAATGGCCCAGCTCCGGAGTGCGGCGGCGAAGTCGGCGCATCGATGTTTAGCCGTCAGCAACGCATCAGCTCCCGTTTGGTGGTCAGGGTCGGACACAGGGTACTGCTCGGCGATCGGAAACGCGTTTCTCCTAATCTTCTTGACTTTCGAACGCAATCCTGCGCTGCCTACCGAGCCTGTTCACTTAAGACAATCCTGGACGAGAAACCCCATATTACGACGGTACGGGGCACTACACATTGAAGTTTGGGTAGTTTGGCTCGAGCCCCACGTGCTATGGCACAAAAAAAATATATATTTGTTCACTCAGCTTAACTGAGTGGCCCAGAGATGTGGCTGGTCTCAATGTTTGGCGACGGTGCGAGCTCACACCTGTCGTAAACTCAATTTTTAAGCTGAAGTAAATATAACAAAACAATGCAGGCAGGTATTGCGGTGAAATTTAAAATATCGAGTCACTCACGTTGATTTATAATTTGAACAATGTGGTGTTCGCCGTGTTATTCGGTGGTTTGGTATTTTATTAATTTGTAAATGAAAATGATAATCTTATTTTATTACATTGAGTAATTACTAAATAATTTTTCTCCAGGCTTAAGTTTTGGTCAAGTTGCTAAAGAACTCCAAGTTAATGTTGTGTTAAGATGTTGTCTGTAAGTTGTGTAAGTGTCACTAAATCACAGTTCATACAACAGATTCTATACAACTACTGATTATGATGGAAACAGTTATCTTCAGCAAAATGATCATTAAAACCACCGAATATCAGCCGCGCACAACACTGACGTATGTTATTTGAAACAATATTCTTCGCACCTCGTGCTTAATTAATTTCGGCTCCATACATCAGCTAGAAAAGTTTGTTATAAGGATCGTGCTATGAGCACTGTTTTTAAAGAACCATCTGATTCGAATTATTTTCATTAAAATGAGTTCGGGACCACCGGTGCACATTTATTTTTACACATTTGTATTACCTTCGGCATTTATGTCTGCAGAGTTGCGTAATTTGAATTTGCAGCTGAGATAATTGTTAAGATGGTGGCAGACAATTGATAGAGGCTTTCTATTGTTAGAATAAATAAGATAAGTATTTGAAATGCTTATTAAACTTTACTTTCGTATTGTGCACTATCACTTCATCAAGCAAACATTTGATTTTTTTTCCAAGGAAAACATAGACAAAAACGCGATACAAATCGCTATCATCAATGGCTGCGCTCCTTGCAGCGAAAGCAATAATTAACACAGATAATGCTTAGTGAGAGAGGAATTAAACTTACAAACAATTATTCACTCATATTTATAATAATAATGAACTCTATTCTCAAGTAATAATTAACAAATAATTACAATTTCTTAACCGACCTCAGTTTGATATGCGTCTTGCGTCCTGAACCTGCAAAAGCCAACCAACAAAAGGTAAAAACAAAGGAGGACAAACGCAGATCATAAAAGGAATTTGCAATTATCATTGTCTTTGTGTGATACACGTCGATATGTCCAATTACATCATAAAATATTATATAAATAATTAATATTTATCTTCGTTTTCACTGTATTTTCATATGTCGAATAGATAACGTTTATAACTGTTAGAGGCATAATTTCCTCTCGTCGCACTGTAGCTAAAATTTATCTCGTGGATGTTACAACAAGTAGTTTATTTTTCTTCAGTATATTCACTAAACACTTAAAATGGAATCTGAGGGGCTCTTACGTAAGAGCGGCCGTTAATAACTGATGCTAAAACACTTCACTATAAAATTAATATGTCGTTATCACAGGACTCGACAGTCTGTTCACAATTCACAAAATACGCTGTTGTCTACTGTCGTAAACCACTATATTGCGCTCCACTTGATCACTTTCGAACGTCGCTACCAACCCACTACTATCCCCAAATCCGTGGCACGTTCGGCTGTTGGTGTCGCTCAGAACTCACTCCCCTGACATCAAAGAACCATGCGTTATGCAACCTCGAAACGACTGTCTAACTAAAAAAAATGTTTGACAAAAAGAATGACGAACATTCTAAAACTAAACACAAAAACACATATGATACACTGAAAAATATGGAAAATTTCCGGGCAATGACAATTTAAGATCCAATTTACTGTATCTGCCACCGTTTTCTCAGAAATAATATCCTTATGGTGTGATATTGCTTTTCCTGGATTTTTGACACTAAACATAAATAAAAAAATAAAAATACATACTTCATTACTCATCTACCTCTCTAAACTTTAGAATGCTGCCGCTAGTTTCGTCTCTTTACATTTATTACCAAAAACACAATTTCTCTCAGTGGAATCCCATATTCCGACCTCGCATTCAAAAATGGTACATATTCAGCTAAATCGGCTATTATTGCTCGATGCAGCTCTACCAGCCGCACCCGTAAACACTTTGTTCATATTAATTGGCCAAAGCATTGCCGAGATATTAGCTGTTCCATAACCCTACCATTTTTAAGAAGCCAATAGCTTTTATACTATTATATGTTTTTGTGGCACGTGTAGATAATTTAGTTTTACATATTTTTCTGTCCATGAGTGCCAACTCGCACCTCCGTGTCATTCTTAGTTCTGTTTTTATCAATTTTTCTGTGGCATATAAATGTCCCCAATAGCGCAAACACGGCCATATGCGCCCCTGCCAAGCGTCCACTTGGGTTTTTCAATGCCGCGTACACGCTAGCCGCTCGCCACGGCCCCACAATAATCCCCACCCACGTGCTCTGCGGCGGAAAACTGCCGCTCTATTTTCCTGCCACAGCTTGTACGCTCGCAGTGCTCAGAAATAAATTAGAAGAGAACATATTCTCGATATGTAATGTACAGCCAGTGAGAGTGAACATATCCGCAACAGCGTTGGTATCATTTAATATTGTCAGTGTTCAAATTTCCTTTCATTAGCAATTTCCTAATTAAATAATTATCGTTTCATTGTTTACTTTCCGCAATTTTCAGCGTTAAATATTTTTCAGTAGATACTTTGTTATTTCTGATGAGAACTGTTAGTTGGTTAATTAGTAATATGTTCTATAGATCAACTGAACAATTCTTTAATCGAAACGATGTGGAATGAGTCAGTTTAGAGAATATGTATACGGTATTAGTGTTAACATTAATGAACACATTATAATTTTATTCCTACTCATGCAACTAAATTTTTTGAATAGATTGAGAAATAAGCCAACCGCTTGCAAATAAAAATTTATTGGCCATTGGCCATGGTTTCGATATTTTTAAAAAATCTTTTTCGTAAGTAAAGGTGTTATTACATCACATGATGGTACAGTAGATTGGATGAAGCCAGGCGGCTCTTGTCATAACAAAATTAATTAAAGAAGCCATGGCTTTAGGTAGCGCTACATATATCGTACTTCAGAAAGACTAATCGTTAGTAAATGCCCACAGGTAGAGGCTTTGGTCAACATAAAAGCAGTTCGCCTTACCCTCTGGCATAAGGTACATGTAACAATCCTGTGAGGCCTATTACAATTTTGTGTTGACAAGAGCCTCTCCCTACAGGCATTTTCTAATTAGTTGTCTTTCTGAAGTACGACTTACGTAATCTGGCGCTATCTAAAGCCATGACTTGCAATAATTCTTATTTTATTAATTTTTTATGACAAGAGCAGCTCGGGTTCATCTAATCTATTGTGCCATTAAGTGATGTAATAGCACCACTGTTTCTGAAGAATATATTTTTACAAATATCGAAACCATGGTCAAGGGCTAATAAACCTTTATTTGCAACTGCTTTGCTGATTTATCAACCTATTCGGATTTACACAGTTGCTGTTTCGCAGCCACGTTTAAAATTTACATTTCTTTAAACTGAGTATCAATTTTGAAGTCGAAATTCGTCAGTTGAATAGAAGGAGTTGTCCAGGAGAAAAGATTTTAAATTAGATTTAAAACTTGCTTCGCCACCTGTCAGACATTTTAAGTTATTGAGTAAATTATCAAAAATTTTCGTTGTTGTACATTGAACTCCTCTCTGAGCCACTGACTGCTTTAACAATGAGTAATAAGGGTCAATCTTCTCTTTAGTGTTGTAGGTATGTACATTTCTATTTTTCCCAAATTGTGCTAGGTTATGTACCACAAATTTCATCAGCGAAAATATATCTTGTGGCGGCGCAGTTAAAAGGCCTAGCTCCTTCAAGAGGTGTGTACATTACGTCTGTGGATGAACACCACATTTTATTCTGTTCGCTTTGTGCAATCAGTGTCTTCTTTCTAAGTGAGAGTCATCCTAGATAATTATTCCATATGACATTATTGAAAGCAAATATGCAGAATATCTCCGGAGGCTGATACGTTTTTTGGTTTTTCAAAATTATAAATTATATGAAGAGCAAAAGTATATGAACCTAATTGTTTAAAAATAGCAGTAATACGCTTTTTCCAGTTCAAGTTTTCATGAATATGTGCACCCAAAAATTTTTGAACATTCTCCCCTACTTACTGACTCCTGGTCGTGTGCTACATCAGTTCTTGGAATGACACTATCTGTTGTACAGAAATGAATGCAGTGCGATTTTTTTTCAAGATTTAGGAAAGATCCATTTTCGGAGGACCAGTTAATAATTCTTTGGAAAATGTCATTTACTAACTCTTTTGTTGCTTTCCTTCTAATAGGATTTATTATAACACTATCATTGTCTGCAAATGAACCAATTTTGTTTGTTGGATGTTGAATCGAAGGTTATTCACATTTATAAGGGATAGGAGTGGACCCAGAATTGAACCCTGCGGGACTCACTTTGTGATTTTTTTTTTTACCCCATTCACTAATAATTTCTACATTTCTCGCGTTGTCTAAATCATTCAGCACGAACTTTTGCACTATGTATGTCAACTGTTCCTCAAAGCTGCTGTGAGTAAAACTATCAATTCCATGAAACACGAGTTTTTCTTAGAGAGTGTCATGATCTACACAGTCGAAGCTTTTGGAGAGATCACAAAAATTACCAACAGGCGATATATTATTATCTAGGGCTTTTACTATTTGATGAATGTATAAACCACCTTTCCAGAATCCAAACGTTTATATGCTAAGTAAATAAAACGGTCGAAGTAGCCGCCCAAAGTTCGTGCTTCTACCATAATTTGACACGGTAAGAAGATCTAGAAAAGATGACGGTTACAGAGACTTCCTTCCCATATGTACAATCATTCATAGTGTGTTTTCATGTCTTCAGTATATCATCAATCAGTCACAATAGAAAAAAAACCTGAGAAATCACAGGTGTAAACTTGTTTTGTTTAAACTGGAGACCTAAATCTTCAATCTCCAGAGCGGCAGGCTGCATTCTGCGGTGGTCGGCGGGCTCGGCACAGTGAGCTGAGCGTCGGGCGGCGTTGCGCACACAATGCGGCCAATTGGAGCCGGCGGAACGGACGCGGATGACGAGGCTAATTATCGCGCGGCGCCGGCAATTATCTGTCAGCGCGAGTGGCGGGTCGCGCTGAAGGGCGCCATCAGCCGGCAGGTGGCTCCACAATCGCCAGTCGTTACGGAGGGCGGGCGCGTTGGCGGCCGTGTTTTGCGCACTTGGCGGCGTGGGCGTGGCCACTGCGCTTCCACGCCTAGTGGAGCCCGACTGCTGACGTTTCATCCGTCCTAGTCTGCGAGGTTTCCACTGAAATCGTTAGTGACTTTCAATGGGCAGGACGCACTTTCTGCTTTCCGTTATGCAATGTTTCATAATGCTCCTTTTTATTATTATTATCCCACTGCCGTTTCGAATCACCCTTCATGTGATAAACATTAATTCCGATAAAGTTACGCAGCAAGCTTAACAACCTCCGTATTTATGTTGCATGAAAAGTAGTCCAGTGAGAATGGACGTGGGTGGGTGGGTTGACAGTGGGTGGGTTGACAGAACAATCGCTACGCTGACTCAGGAAGTACATCTATGTAATCAGGGATCGAATAGGGAAGGAAGAATGAACGTGATGAGTGTTATTTGAGCGAGGAGGAGGAGATTTGTGTTTGTGGCAGACATGGCCGTTCGTCTTTAGTCACCAATGAATTGGTACAGAAAATCAGTGGAAAAGAGACTGCCGGAAAAAGACCAAATATGTACACCAGGAAAGAAGACGTCGATTTTCATTCTGTGACGACGTATGCCAGCTAGGGGATAATGGTTTCAATGTCGTCCGCCAAAAGTTAGCGTAGTGGCGTAGCTACCAGTGCGCCATCGTTGTCTAGCCGTTAGTAGCGAATGCTCACTGCGGTAAGTGTCATTGTGGTGCAAACATATGGAGCAAGCACGAAACCATGCTATGAAGACGCACTCGTCATTCCTATAGCCAAGTGAACGATTGTGAAAGACGTCGAATTGTGGCCTTCCGCGCGTCGTGACTGAATTACCACACAAGTTGGACGTGCTGGGGCCGGCCGGTGTCACCGAGCGGTTCTAGGCGCTTCAATCTGGAACCGCGCGACCGTTACCGTCGCAGGTTCGAATCCTGCCTCAGGCATGGCTGTGTGTGATGTCCTTAGGTTAGTTAGGTTTAAGTAGTTCTAAGTTCTAGGGGACTGAAGATCTCAGATGTTATGTCCCATAGTGCTCAGAGCCATTTTAAACATGTTTGGACGTGCTGTGTCAGTCGTACAACGATGCTGGTATACAACACGAACATTCTCACATCCGTTGACGAGGTTCTAGAATTCCAATTAGCACAGATACCCGCCAAGAACGTCGTACTGTAAGGGCAGTAGTGACATATCGTACAGCTACCATAGCACAGATAAAATGTCTTCTGAGGCCAGACGAGTCAACACGAACCGTTGCCAACCAGTCCCGTAGTCGGACTAAGGGCACGCACGCTTCTAGCCCGTCTTCCACTCACATCACAATATCGACGTGCACGCGTTGGTGCCGCCAGAGAATCACTTCGAAGATGAAATGATAGTCCGTGGTCTTCGGCGATGAAAGCGGATTCTGCCTGCACGCAAGTGATCGTTGCCGCGAACGATATAGATCTGGTGAGCGCTTTCTCGTTGAGTGCATTTGTTCAAGACACACTTCCCCAACCCAGGTATTATGGTTTGGGGTACAATAATTTACAACGCTCCTTCACGTTTCGTTTTTCGGGAGGATACGCTAACCAGTGCTCGATACAAGCAGGCTGTTGTTAGACCCGTTCTTTTACCGTCCTTCCAACAGGAAGGCGATGAGCTGTTACAACACTATAATGCTCAACCATGCACTGCTCGTGAAACTCAACGTGCTCTACGAGACGCGCAGAAACTTCCCTGGCCAGCACGATCTCCGGCCTTGTCTCGAATCGAGAACGTGTGGGACAATATGCGACGAGAAGTGACTTGTACGAGTCGTCAGCCAACAACTCTTACAGACTACGTGAACAAGTCGAGTAGGCGTGACGTAACGTACCACAAGACAGTATTTGCCATCTGCCAGAGTCACTGCCCGCTGCCGCCCGTGGAGCGTTTAGCTATATCGCAAGAGTCGGCAACTTTCTGTACAGTTCTCGGAGCCTTTTACGTGTTTTCACCGATAGGTACGTACTATTGCAAGTGTGTAGTAGTTTCAAATCAAATGGTTCAAATGGATCTAAGCACTATGGGACTTAATATCTGAGGTCATCAGTCCCCTAGAACTCAGATCTACTTAAACCTAACTAACCTAAGGACATCACACACATCCACGCCCGAGGCAGGATTCCAACCCGGGACGGTAGCAGCAGCACAGTTTCGGACCGAACCGCCTAGAACCGTAGTAGTTTTTTTCGGCACAACTCCGTCTCAGACAGCTTTTTCTTTACTGTTGTTTCCTTATCAACTGCAATCTCGCAACGTCAGAACTGTCTCTGAGGTGCCTTAACTTATGAAACAAAGTTCAACATTTGACACAAGGTACATTATTTATTCAGGTTTACTTATCAAATACAACATCAGATTAATAAGGACTATTCGCGGCTATGCAATAATCGAGGCGTTTCATCATTTTTCTGAACACAGCGTTCAAAACTGCGAAGGAATTCTTGAAATTTCATCGTGAATTCAATCTATTAATTGTTGCAATCATCTCAGCCGGTCGGAGTACACTGTCACCTACAGATAACCTCATAGGTAACAGTCTGAGCTCGTTAAATCAGACGTGCGAGGCGGAAATTCGATACAAGCGCGTTTCGAAATTAGGCGTTACGATACGCTTCACGGAGAACCTGCAAGGCCTTGTCTGATGTGTGGCATGTCGAGGGCAGAAATTGGATATAGCTGCTGAATCTTTAAATATTTACGTAAAGCACGACAGATTCTCAGCAGTGTAAACAGCACTCCACTGCAAATTCACGATGTTGTTTTGGCCAGTACGATATGATTACTAATCTGTATATTGGATGAAACTTGATAGTCCACACTACTAATACAAGGCTGTATGTTGTTTCTAGCTCGCGTTATTCAAATCTGAAATCGTCAGAACATTGTGAAATATCCTGTATCTTAAATACAGTATATGTGAGTCAGTCAGTGCTTTTTCCGCAGATAGTTGGAATAGATAGTGCTCATGTAGTTTATATCTGTCGTCGTGAAACTGGAGAAATCTAAACCTCTTACTGAGGAAATCTAAATCTATTACTAAGTTTTCGTGATTTTAGTGCGATCAGGTAGAGGGTTTATGCTCTTATTTCTGTGTTTGAAGTTTCTTGATACTTCATTACACTGGCTTAATGGGACCGTAAAATTTGAAACTGTCATAGGTTAATGAGTAGTTGGGCACGTAGTATGTCGCTGTCAAGCGGTTTCACCGGGGAAATACGATGAGGAAGCTGTTGAGAAATCTGTCCAGGTCGTCAACTGGAACTGCAATACGAACAGATTAATAGTGGAGCTGGGAGTGAGAATACGTGCCATTCAGGATGAAGGATTCTACACGAGAGCTGGAGAGGTTAGGGAGGGGGAGAGAGGAGAAGTGGAAATGATAGTTGGCAGTAAGGTCATTTGGAAGAGAACGCGCTCCAGAAATTTCATTTGAATGTTAAGAATAGGTTCACTTGAATGGAATTTCCAGTAGTTGTAGGAGTAGGTAATATGCAGAAGATAGTCAACGTCGTTGAAAATCCGATAATAGATCAGGGGCGTATCAACGAGGGTGTGGAGTGTGCGATACACACTGGGTATCAGCTTCATGTGGGTGACAAAACTTCCTAGGTTCTATGGCACGAGTTTCAAAAATATTTCTTTCCGTCCTTGCTTTCCTGACACTTTGCGGGAATGGGCAGGCAACTACGGAGCTTGTGCACTGGGCATGATTCCTTAAAATTGACCCATATTAACGCTAAAATAACATGTAAGTGAAACAATAAATTTTGTGTATTTGGACTCATTGTTAGTATTACTGTTTCACGTCAAACTGACATTATTGTGCGTGTGACGCGAGGCGATTGTTGGAGTTCTTCTATTACCGTGCGTCACCGGACGCGAGTGAGTGTCTTCTTCCGTAAGATGTGACTTATAGAAGATCGAATGAAATGTGTATTCATTTGCATGAAATGGACATTTCTTTTATATCATTCTTTCTTGTCTTAGTTATAAGTAAGGCGATAAGGGGTTACCTTTTTATTGATACAAGATTCCTGAAAATTCTTGAGAAATTGCCTTGCGACGATGATGAAACTGTGAGATGTTTGTCTGAGCTTAAACTTGATGAGGTTTAAAAATGTGAATACAATACTTATTCAAAAATTACAGACTCTGTTAGTGTTGAAACGATCACTGTGAGTAGTAGTACATTTTTTTAATGATATGAACAGTAAAACCAAATGAAGCAAGTAGCCATTTACCCAAAGGACTACCACTAAGAAACACAGTATTACGAGGATCATTTCAAATTTCTGCACAATGTGCATGCGCGACCGTTAGCAGTGGCGTGATCAAGTTGAAATTCATGTCAGTTTTGAGCGAGACTTTAGCCGTGACTATCGTATATGTGTTTCCTAGTTCGCTTGCTGTGTCGTGAGTAATTCAATTTCAAAATGGAAGCTAAAACCGAATCAGGTCGGATAACTCGTGTTGACCAGCGGTCCTATGTCATAATCGGATTCCTACGTAGAAAGCACGCAACGGATATTTACTACGATTTGAGACAGGTGTGTGGGAATAGCGTTGTGGATCGTAGCACAGCGTCACGTCGGTTTGCTCGTTTCCGTTCAAGTTTCCGTGAAGGTCGGGTAAGCACTGAGAACAACTCAAGAAGTAGAAAGCCAGCAATTGCAACAGACTACGTACCTCAAGTTATTGTTAACTACATTTTGAGAAAAGTGTTTGAAGAAATTGGCATATGAGGTCAGATAGTCTGTCACTTCAGTTTACAGAATCGTCTCTGAAAAGCGGAAGATGAGAGAAGTTGTTTCCAGACGGATTCTTAATGATCTGGGTGAAGAGCATAAAGCAGCTCGCAAAAGACTTGCTTCAACGGTATAGAACAGAAGAAGAACACTTTCTGAGAAGGACTGTTTCACATGATGAAAGCTGGATACGAGAATTTAAGCCACAACTGAAATCTTTGTCACAATGGAAAAGTTCCGACTCTCCATAACCGAAAAATTCCTTCGCTCACAGTTAAATGTGAAACTGATGATCATCTTTCATCTTTGCGTGTGACATGATTGGAGTCTTAGTTAAAAATATAGTGACCCAGAGGACGCCTATAACAGGGATGTGGTACAAGTTGTTTCTGCAAAATATTTCGTGGCCGAAAATTCGTCATATCATGCTTGAAATTTCTTGCAGCTATTTTCTCCATTTTGCACGACAATGCAAGACCGTATATTTCCCTAACAGTGATAATCGATAGACAAACATGGATAGGGAATACTTCCCCACCCTCTATGCAGTCCTGTGATTAGCCCATCGCAATTTGCTTTGTTTCCCAAATTGAAGGAGCAGCTCCGTGGAAAACTTTTTTATACTATTGATGGAACTTCGAGTGAGGTGACCCGATTCATCTCGCAGCTCAATCATGAAGGTGTTTTACCTGGAATACAGAAGTTGCCAAAATCTTGGGAAGCTGTCATAAGCAAGAATGCAAATTATATTGAAGGCCCGTATTTTGTACAGTATATTATTTTCTACAATTCTATCTTACAGTGTACAGAACACTAAAAGAAAGGAAGTTACAACAAATTGCAATAGTATCGGTTATTTAAGGCAATTGTAAAGTCAAATAACGATGTCATTTGATATTTACATTTTATGAATTTGATCATGAAATTAAGAAATCTACCTATTGTCTGCTCTTAATGAACGTGAACTTACGGGAAAGAATGCATGAAAGAACGTTCTCCAGCAGAATACGATTGATGAGTAACTCTTTATATTTCCGGAGCGTTACTCGTTTAAATAGTAACTGTCTAAAAATTCAAAGAAATTTGGAATAAAAGATGGTTATTATAGCAGAATATAGAAATTTCTATTTGCATACATCTGAGATGTATGCAGGAATGTAGTTTGATGGTTCGTTCAGGTAGTGTCTTTCAAGTATTTGTAAGAATCTTATTACTCGCAAAATCTTCGGGAAGAAATGTACCACACTGTGCCAGAACCTGGGTCGACTTGAAGCTAACTTTACTGGGACTGTTACACAAAAATATATGTGAAATTCCTGCCCAACAAACACCGAGAATTTGAGTTGAAATTTGTTTGTCTTTGCAAGAAAAGCGTATATGGCGTTTTACGTCCCGAGAAAGTCTTAGTCTTCAGTTGTAATATAATCAATGCAAAGTGACTGTCTGTAACTGCACTAGCGGGGGATTTGACACATGCGAACATGCAACAAGTATAGTGTTTGGCGTAGCATTCTATGGAAAACGTTGTCAGAAAGATAGTAACAGCCATATATTCCATGTAATAAGAGAGAATGAAGTTGTTTCTCATGAACAGAACAATAAAAGTCCCAACTCAGCAGCAGCAGGAGGAGTAACAAAAAGCCGAAGAGAAGTAGACCTCCACTGCAAAAAACGAAAAGACGTGACATGTGCCATACTAACGTTAAATAGCGTGCAACATAGTGTGCCACTTGCAAGGAAAGTGTGTGTAAAACGCTTTCCAATGTTTCATGTAAAAATTTGTTAGGAAACTGAAGCATTTTAATGCTAGAAAACGTTTCGTGCTATAATTCTGAAACGCTGTTTGCTTATGACGTTGGATTTCCTTTATTTTCAACATAATAATTTCAGTGTCATTAACTGCTAATAAACAAATGCTGCTTGTACTTAAGTAATTTTTATTTTTGTAGTTATTTCGTTTTCATGAACGAGCAATTTTTCTTATTGACTAAAATAAATAAATTCATTTCCTTTTGCGGAAGTATACTCGTAATTTTAATACAATACTCGAATATGAAACACACTGTCCGAATGGAGCCCAGCAAAGAAAACAAAGCAGACGGTCGTTGGTCAGCATAGTGCTGACCAGCATAGTGCATAGTGCTGATATCAGCACCACGCGTTCAAAAGGCACCAGAGCAAATTGACATTGAAGAAAATATAACATTATTTCCATCCAAGAGTTAATTATCAGATAACGAAAAAGCTAACAGCAGTAAGAAAAGGGGAGCAACTGAAGAGCTCAAAGAAAATGTAGAAAATACCTGTAGGAAATTGAAATGGAAATAAATTGACAGAGAGTGTGCCAGATGAAGAGGTGAGCATGAATGAAAAACAGCTGAAAGTAGTAGTAATATTTTTTTTTATCTCTCAGTGGCCTTTCCCTGTTCCAAAACGTGGGTTGACTTTAATAAAATAGGGAATAAAGAACTTCAAGACAAAAATGGACCATTTGCTTCTGTTAACAGACAATGCGTTGATGATAAGATAAGAGGTGCGAACCGACAGTTGACGTGTGATTGGTTCTATGTCAGGATGTCAAATGGTGAGAAAATACCGAAAAGCTAGATGGAATATCCAACTGAAAACCAAAGTCTATACTGTTTTTGGTGTAGATTCTTTACCACTGATGCAAACTTGAATAATACATCTACTGTAAATTTGTCTCTGGTTCTCAAGATTGGTGGAAATTTAGTCTGAAGATTTACAACCATACAGTCTCTGACAAACATCAGTCTTGTTTGGAGAAATAGAAAACCTTAAGAACAAGTTTAATTGCCAATAGAACAACTGATTATGTTAGCCGGACAGCATTTAAAACAGAAAAAAGAAAATGTAGGGATATTTTTAAAAAGGTTGCTAGACGTCGCAATATTTTTGGGTAACCAAAATCTTTCTTTCCTTCGCCACAGAGGGCGTGTGTTGGCAGACAACAAATGGAGTTTTCTGTAGCTAACTAGACTGTTATCTAAATGTGACGTTGTATTATGGGAAGAATTGATCAGACCAAAATAGTCCACTCATTCATAATCGAGCACAGTATTTACAAGCTATCTATCACCCACTACACAAAATAAATTTGTCTCATTTCTGAGTGGAATTGTTAAGGAAATGACAGAAATATTATAAGTTCTTTTGTAACATGTTAGGAAGTTTGTAATGGTTTCACACAGATCCTGCCTACAGATGGCTGAGCCTTCTGAAAATGCTGGAGTTACGTTAAGAGACTTTCAGATATATGATGGAGTGATAATTAGGAAGCTATTCAACCTGTGCTCCTGTGCTTTATTCAGATTGTAGACGCCACTGAGGAACTATCTGATCCTTCGGAAGCCGTAGATACCAGACAGCTGCTCTCTGCTGCATTGAGTGATTTCTCGTTTCTTTAATTTATTGTATTTACTTATGGAGTAATGACTTAGAAGTCAACCATGCTTCAAAAATTTACAGATTCTTGGGGTCAGCTTCTGAATGTGTGTTGCGAAGATGAGACGCTCTTTTTGAAGGGAAAGATAAATAATCTTTTTGACAAAGCACTTCGATTCTCGGAGGACACCTGTGTCGAGACGGTCAATCCTGCCGACAAAGTAGAAATATCAAGATGAAGATAATGACGCGTAGGCTGCAGACGAAAAGCTGACCTACGACCAGGAACTGAGAACGGTAATTTTAGAATGCATCGACAAGTTACCGACACATTTTTAAAAACGGTGAAACATAGAGCAGATCGTTTTGCTGTTTTAGAGCCCAGTACTCTGGTTAAAACCTCAGAAAAGGTTGCCATGAATTTTTTGGACTACTATGATGAGTTTTCTGGATATCATATCCTTGCAGAAATTTCACATCTGAGAAGAATTCTGCAAGCTGTGTAAAGTACAAAAAGGAGGATCTTTGTTGGACATCTTTAAGATTCTGACAGTTCACTGTTGAATCCACATTTTTGCGGTAAGATTTTCATTTTATGTGCTTCAGTAGTGTCAGGTCAGACGAGATTTTCAAAACACAAACCAATTAAGAATTATATAGAGAGACAAGAGACAAATGAAAATTTATATCAAAGTCGGGATTGGAACCCAGGTCTTCTGATCACTCTAACAATTACTCCACCTTAGCACAGTGGCTTTGCACACCTCCACGGACGACCATAGCACTCCTCCCTCCTCGCCGTTTCAGTTGGGACCTGAAAAGGACTCCCGAACCATATACTTTCATTTGATTTATTAAGACTTACCTAGTTCCACTATGTGTCAAGCACGACTCTATAGGTCGGCAGATTCGTCAGTCGAAAGTAGTGGAGCTACAAGTATTGATTCTGAGGGCGCAGTTTCAAAATTTGCAGCATTGAAAGACATTCCAATTTGCTTGTTAAAGTCAGCTATCAGTAACATTATTTGGTTGTTTTTACCGCTTCATTAATAATCATTTAAACTATGTTACATATAGAAATTAGTTTTACATGTTTCCATTCATAAAAATTGTTTACAAAATAGCTGATATTATAATTTGCTTACTTATCACTTGTATCAAAACATTTGTCCTCCTCCAAAAAACATTATTTAATGTCTTTGTTGGTTGGTGGGAGTGGATGAATGATAATATAAAACACAGTACTGCGTGCCAAACTAGCTAGCTACGCCACTGTGTTAGATCTAAATATTAAGAAGAAGAGTATTCTGCTGCTAGGTAGCAGTCCTTGGTGCAGTCTAGGCCCTCAGTTGCAGGAGACGTTAGGTAAGCAGTACCAAGGCGCTGGGCTTGCTTAATGATTTTACCGTAAACTATATAAAGTAGCGATAATAGGAGGAACTGGGAATATTCTTGGTAGGGACTATGTTCATTATTTAGGTGGTGAGTTGCACCGCTACTCAAACTCACGGCAGGAATGTTCGCTCTGTTTGCTTTTTACAGCTGTTACAGTCTTACGATTAACACAGTCTTGACAATGTCGAGGGAGGCGATAATGTCTACGGCCAAGGCACAGATATCGGTGGTTGCAGTTGACAGCATCGAAATGTCCAGTCTACACCTAAACTGGAGTGGGAAGAAGTGCTTGGTGAAATTCACAACCAACAGCTTAGTACATAGATCTGTGTTCACTCAAGGCCAAATTCCGGTTATAAAGTGTGAGGGGATGGACCGTCTCCGATGAAGTCAGATTATCTTGGTTGAGGAAGATTCCTCGAACAAGATCAATAAACATGGGGATAGCAGATCATAAGTTACAGTAAGCCTGTCTACTCCACATATTAGGGAAATCAAAGGAAAAGTAGAGGAATTGCTAATAGATCTCGACAGTGACATTATTTTTATCACAGAGCATCATTTAGAAAGCGAAAAACTCCTATGATTTCCTTTTTTAAGACTTCCAAGCAAGTTCGTTGCAGAAAGGAGATGTTGCCATTTATGATAAATTTAATGTCTGATTAAAAAGAGTTGACATATGAAAACACTATAAATACCAAACATTTGAAGGCATCGCTGGACAATTTGAATTCCAATGAAAAACCTTTTGATTTTAGGTTTCTGCAGATTCACCAGTTTACAATGCAGTATTTACTTCTCCACACCTGACGCTGTGCTAGACTCACTTCTCGAGAAACATATGAGATTATTTTGTGCGAAGATTTTAATACTAATTTTTTGACTGATTCGCCAGAGACAAAAATGTTAATGGATTTACTTGAATTTTACAACCTGGTGCAGACAGTATGCAGATCACTGAAACAGTAGCACTATTATGAACAATATATCCATAGATTCTTTTTTAGTTACATTTCGCAGCGTGAGTCCAGGGAAACAGCAGCACTATCATAAACAACATCTTCATAAATTGTTTTCTAGTTGATGGGCACAGTGTGAGAAACATGAGTAGCGGCCTGTCGGACGGTGATGCACAGATAACACAGAAAGGAAACACAGCAGTAAACAAGAGGCTGAGAAACATTTGTCCACTTGCATGCATTTAAATTCAGTCTCAAAGGGCTAACTTGGAAAGACTTCAGAAATACAGACGACCTGAAGTTCAGGACAGATTGTGGTACTAGCAAGGAATCGATTTGGATAATTAATGACATTATAATATCACGTGGGAAGATTCACGTCTATATCTTATTATGAGCGCCCAGTAACAAGAGTTTATTGCAGGTAATGTTGTGAAGTGTTCAGGAATGTTATCCGACAAGCTAAAAATAAATAAAATCAAAAGGATAGACATGTCACAGAACAAAATTGGTCAATTGTGGAAGAAGTATCACGGCTGAATGTGTGTCATCAACGTATTACATGTCTCTCGTGTGGAAATGAAACTGTTAGTGAGCCACCGGATTGGTGTAAAATACTTAAAAATCACATCTTATAGTCAGTCCGTAAGATAACCAAAAATTAGAGTGGTGTTGAACTCTCCAAAGATGGTGTTGTGATACATCTACATAGACAACTACATCACATACAGTAGCTTGAAACGTAAAGATGGAATTAAATTAATTAATAGTCCCATGGGTAATAGGGGGGATACTTCTGAATGTCAGTGCACTATGTGCACTTTCCAGTCACATTCATGTGAGCACCTGTCAAAAGCCGGAATAACCACGTTTTTCAGCGCTGAACATTGCGAGACGTGTAGGAAGAGAATCAGTAAGGTTCTGGAAGATACGAGCAGGAATATGGAGCCATGCCGACTACAGCTCCGTGACCAACTGCGATAGATTTCTCGGTTACAGCCGGATCGAGGTGGTCCCACAGATTCTCGATTGAGTTTAAATTTGTGAAGTTTGGTGGCCATAGAAGTACGATAAACCCATCTTGGTGCTCGTCGAAGCTCGTGTGTACACTGTTGATCTGTGTGACACGTCGCATTGTCTTGCTGAAAGAAGAAATCGTGTAGAGGAAAAACAATCTGCATGTAGGGATGGACGCAGTCCCCAAGGATAGACACATACTTGTTTTGATCCGTTGTGCCTTCCATAATGGTGAGATGAACCAAGGAAAGCCACAAGAAGATCCCCCGGACCATAAGGCTCCGATGATGGTCATAGGATGTTTGCTTTCAGACGTTTCACGACGTACACGCCAACGGCCATCGGTCCGATGGAGCGTGAAACGTGAATCGTGGCCATTTGTCGCTACTCAGGGGACGTCCATTGGCGACAATGGCGCACAAATTCCAGGATTCGTCACTGATGTACACCAGTCAGCATGCATGCATGGACTAGGCGCTTTGTTCATTTGAGAGACCAGTTGCTCAACAGCTGCACGTCTATTCTCCCGTACACATCTCTCCTGCAGCCGTTCAGCCCTGTCATCTATGGACCGTGGTGCACCACAGTTGTCTTGGTGCCAGTTTGCCACGCACAGTATACTTCAACGGCGGCTGCAAACCAACAGTTTACAAAGTTAGCCGTTTCGAAATGCCTGCACACTTAGCCCGAAAGCCAATGATCACGCCCTTTTGGATGTCAGATAAACCACTCCGTTCCCGCATTACGACAAGGACTACACTGTTTTCAGCTTCCCACCATTAAGCGTATATACCCTCCACCGCTAGTTATCGCCTGATGTCTGTGAGTGGTTATTGAACATTGATGTTGAACGTAGGCTGTGGTGGTGACTTTGTGACTGGATGGTGTATTTGTTCTGTACTTAATCACCTGCGCAATGTATCTTCCAAGAGTGGCAAGTTTCATGACAGACTGAAATACTTGTTAGTCAAGTTACTCAATAAAAATGATGAACAACAAAACACAGACAATTGCCGGTCATTATATATGCTGCTAGTGTTACCAAACGATTTTTAGAAGGCAATGAATGGGAGTGTCGTGGCATATGTCAGTACACATAATTTGCTCTCAGACTCCCAGTTTTGTTTTAGGAAGAATATGTTACTTATTCTTTTGGGTGTGAAGCATTAGCAAGGTTAAACGATAGGTTGATAGTATTCGGTATATTCTTTGGTTTAACAAAAGCGCTTGACTGTGTGGACCACACAATACTTTTGCGTAAGTTGTAACACTATGAGAATAAGGGAAAAACTCAACAATGATTAACTTCATACATGGAAAGTAGGGAGCAGATTGTTGGGCCCCAGTGTAAAAAAAAAAGGAAGACATTTGAATATGACCAGTATCGTGTATGGTGTGGGTACCATAGGGTTAAGGTCTTGGTCCATTGCTTCTCGTAACACGAAACGTGAACAGAAGAAAAAGCTTCTCTTTTAGATGATACAAGTGTTAAAATGAGAGACGCAGAATATACTATAAATGATATATCTAACAGGGTAACCATTAATGTCAGCATGTGGCATTAGACAAGAGATTAACTCTTAACAGTAACAAAACGAAATGCCTACAGTTTCTGTCACTGATCTTCTGTCAAAGTGGCTATTGTAATTACCGAAGGTAGTGAGTCAGGGATGACGATTATTTTAAATTTTTTGGGCTGTGGGTAGTGGGCAGATATTCTCTGAATTATCATGTTGAAGATCCCGAGGAGAAATTAAATGCTGCTCACCCCAATAAGAATGATGTGATCTGTGCCTGACGATGAAACACAAAGGATTGTTTACTTCGCTTACTGTCACTCTATTATCTCGTATGGTGTCACATTTTGGGACAATTCTGAGCGCTCATCGTGAGTAGTCGGAGGTCAGAAACTGACGATCAAACTGATCCGCAGCGTCAGCTCGTGTGCTTGGTGTGGGCTGTTGTTCATGTTTCTTTGAATTCCATCTCTGCCATCCCTCTACTTATATTCCATAGTGGAAAACTAACCCAATCGGAAGAAACAGCAACATGCAAGACGGGTAAGCCGGCCGGAGTGGCCGAGCGGTTCTAGGCGCTACAGTCTGTAACCGCGCGACCGCTACGGTCTCAGATTCGATTCCTGCCTCGGGCATGGATGTGTGTGATGTCCATAGGTTAGTTAGGATTAAGTAGTTCTAAGTTTTAGGGGACTGATGACCTCAGAAGTTAAGTCTCATAGTGCTCAGGGCCATTTGAACCATTTGAACCAAGACGGGTAAACAATATACACTTGGATAACACTTCGTTGAGCATGGCACAGAAAAAATGTGTGCTAGTCAACAAGTTTTTATTTCTATGTGCTTCTAGAACTGAAAAAATTTGGTGATAAACCTCAGTTATTCAGTACATTAAAAGTGTTCGCAGCTGCGAATATGGGCAACCATAACTGCAAAACAGAAAGACGGCAATGAAATTTGTGGTGGACCGGGACTTGAACCTGCCGCAAAGTTCGACTTACTATTTGTCCAGCCGTGCGCGACTCACGACCATACCCAGACTTCCATATGTCGTCAACCATGCGTCTGCACCCTGTACTGGTAAATCCATTATGTATATTCCCGTAGAGGTGAGACATTTTACTTGTATGCCGCTTGCGCAGTGCCGGCAGATAAACACGATACTGTAGTGCCTGTCTATTAGAATAACACAGACACTGCAATATTGTATTTATCCGCCGACACTGGGCAAGCGACTTTCAAGTAAAATGTTTCACATGTAGGGGAATATACATAATGGATGTACGAGTACAGGTTCTAGAAGCATGGCTGACGACGCTCGGAATCGTGCGCGGATAGCCAAATGGTAAGACGACCACTCGCAACGGATTCGTGTTCTCGCCCGGCACAAATTTTCATTGTGGTCACTCCATTCTACAGCTCATGATGTCCATATTCCCAAACGCGAATACTTTTAATAATTTCATAACGGCTGTAGTCGTAGCACTGCCCGTTCATGCGAGTCCAAACGAACTTTGCATCGTAATTTAGAATGACACAGGCACTACAGCATCGTACCAGGTATTCAAACCTAAGTTCAGAAACCTCCTTGTGGCATACTTCTTCTACTCTGTCGAGCAGTACCTCGTCGTAGTTGAGCATTTTTCTTTGTGGTGTGTTATTTATTCGTATACTGACTGTTTTTCGTGTTTTGTTAACTCTTTACTTATTTGTTTACAAACTCCCTATGAGAATTCTGTAAACTAAGTGTCCTTCCCTCATTAAATATCATTGGTTCTCATGATCCCACGGAACCTGTTAAATCAATAAATATACTTAAGGTATCACAAGTTCGGTTCCGACAGGTTTCGAAATTCTTTTCTGGGAACCACAAAACACAACAGATTTGTTAATGGAGAAATTAATGGAGACTATGATAAAAGCAAGGGAACAATCTGGAGTGCGTATCTACACACACAATACAAAAGTAATGAAAAGACACACAATCAAATAAATATAAAGGTGCTGGGAAAGAAACGTGAATAGTAAATTCCTTAAATTGTGGAGAAGTAAGCTATACCGTTGTTTTAAGATAAGAATATGAAAAGCAAAAAATTATAAAATATATATATAAATTACAGAAAACAAGAGCAACAGAAATTGGTTTAAGAAAAATTTACAGAGTTTCTTGTTTAGAGTGTAGTTGCATATGACTCAAAAGATGAAAAGGCATTATTATAAGTAATGCTCTGGACCTTGGCTGCGGAGAGGAATAGGGAATATTAAATGTATAAATAACGTAAGAAAATATGTCCAAAAGAGTGGAGGAAACAAGAAGAAAATCTGTAGTCATGTGTATGCCGGCACTTTTACCAGTAACCAATATCAAGCAATCATTACATCGATAAACTGCGTTTGCAGCAAAATTAAAGCTTTCATTCGCTCATAGGACAGATATACGCCCATTAAACATTAAAATCTGGCGAAAAATATGTAAAATTGCTGAAAATGTGTGTACCACTGTTACAGTATATCCAAACGAAGGTGACGTAGCACAGTGTTCAAAAAATTGGTCTCTGTCAGCGAAATTATGATCAAACCGTACTTTTTCATTACAAGCATGGTAATTACATGTCCATCAGGTCCCTAACTTTTTCTAGACGAAGCAAAGGGACATTTTAATTAAAGCTTCAGTTGATTAATTCTTTATTAACATCAACAGACCATTAAGTTGCCGACATGTAATTACGAGCGTATTAAAAAACAATGATCTGGTTTCGGCACCATAAAATCTTAAAGCCTTACTCAAGTAAATGTACCACCGCTGCAGTAACTATAGTACACGTCTTGCATGGGCTGCAACTGATTAATGATTACGTCACGTTGGACACATACTGATTCAGAGCTCATTAGGGTTATTCAGTTCATATGCGTTCCGTACTGTATATCGTGTAGGACGTAAGAAAGACATGTTCTTCTTTGTACCTTCCCTTTTAGTTAAGTGGAACTATAAGGCAATAATATACGTATTTGTTTCAAGCACATTCTTCAGATTTCTATGAATGAAGCTTCATACATGAGACATACTTCAATGCACTTTGGTTAGAGCTGTGCGCAGTGATTTTCGAAGAGAGTACTGCGTCAGTGATGGATCGACAGTAATGGGCCTTTGGATCTCACATTTCATCATTGGTTTCCGAGGTCGCGTGATCTCAAAGTTAGTTATTTTGTTGGTAGAGATTTGTGAATGGCCATCTACGTGTTTTCCCTTCGGTTAGCTGCGACACTGTATCACAAAATCAGTGAATGCAGTAACTCTAAACATGACAGCAAAAGTATGGACATTGAGAAAGGCGAATGAGAGCATTGATCCTAAACGTGTTTGCAAAAGGCATGCCAAAGTTGTATAAAAAATATAGTCTTATGACTACAGGTGAATCTTTTTGAAACAAACTGTTTGTATTTTTGTCAATGACCGTGAGAAACGTGTCGTAGGTTATTTATTTCAAACATGTTGGAACATTTTCTACTCTTTCATGGCTTAAGAAACAGGTCATAATAAAATTAAAAATGGTAAACAATCATGTTATCGACGATCACAGTTTGATCCGAAGTGATGATAACACAAGAAGTAAAATGCAATACACTACCGTCATCGTTATACCTAGCGAGGTGGCGCAGTCATTAGCACTGGACTCGTATTCGGGAGGACGGCGGTTCAAACTCCCGTCCGACCATCCAGATTTAAGTTTTCCGTGGCTTCCCTGAATCTCTCAGGCAAATTCCAGGATGGTTCCTTTGGAAAAGGCATTCAGATTTCCTTCCTCATCCTTGACACAATCCGAGCTTGTGCTCCGTCTCTAACTGTCTCTAAGTTGACGCGATGTTAAACCCATCCTTCCTTGCTTCATTTCGTCATCATTACCATCGCTTCCTTATATTTATTCACAATATTGTTTCTCTAAAATCGTTAGGCAATAACTACAGTAGGCTAATTCTGTTCATACCTTGACGACATTTTGCGAGATACAATAATCACTTTTATAGTTACACTCTAAACTTACAGAGCAGCAGTTATCATATACATGTGCAAATAACGGGGTTCGATGATTTCGCATCCACACCCACATACAGGGGGAGACAGCTACTAAGGGGCACTTGAAATATATTCCGAACTAGTAAATATATCGATTTATCATTTTCGCAAAGTTACATCTGACCGATACAAGTATTTTCTACCATTTATAGCCGACGAACTACGACACTGACGTTGCTTTTTCATGGAACTACAATTTTTTCTGTAGATTTAAAAGAGCCTTCGAAGTGGACTTTGACGGCAAGACGTCTGGAACTTGATCAAAGGTGCCGTAAACCACTATTCTACCATCAGGAGAAGAGATACCACAAAATTCCACCTTGTTATACCAAATCTTAGCAAACACGTACATCAAGTGTTCACTTGTGGAAATGAAATACATAGATCTGTGCTCTGCTAATCCAACTTTTCAGACTTTTACAATGTATACGTGAACTGAAAAACTCGGCAGGGCTTTTGTTAATGTCGAATACACAAAATATTTGAGTAGGGGTAGAGTTGTATCCTGTACGGTATTCGGATCGTGCTAATGCCATACGGTCTTTCTTTGCAAGCGTTATTTTAAAAGAAAATCAAGTAACTGGAAGGGTGAAGAATTAAATACGCTATCGAAAACGAACCGCAACCGATAAGAAGAATTGAACTAACACATAAAAGAACGTTTTTGGCAGGGGACTTCCAACAGCAATAACGTATTTTTTGAAATGCGAGGCACAGATCTTTGCTAACAAAAGTTCATTCATACAGTTCTGTGTCGTGTATTTCAAAACATAACATTTCAATAGTGGTAACACAAAATCGACATGTCGCTACCACGCTATTTGAATGTGTGAGTTTGATCAGCCAAAGGAGCCTCCTGCGGATATTACACTCCAGTGCATTTCATCCTTTTCACATTTCGCTGCGTCAACACATTCATGGCACTGACTTTCACAACTGGTTACGGTTCTTGAACGATGTCTATGAAAACTGAAAAGTGATGTTGCTCTCCTGTGCATGATTTTGTTTGCTGGTGAAACATCGCTTACGGAGCATGGTCGAATTAATCTTTGCAATATTTCGCGAACAGCTTCTCTAGTTCCTGTTTTATTGATATAACTTCAAATACCCACAAGCATTTACATCTCGTAACAAATGCGTGCCGCTGTCATAGAAAAACATCCTACAGGGTATAAGGCAATCCATGTGGTACCTACATGATGGACGTTCCGCCTATTTCGAACAAATAAGAGACGTTCTTAAGAAAACATTTGGTGATCGTTGGATGGGACGTTCGGCAAACACAAAACTGTGTGTATACTCCCACTTTTGCCTTTTTATCTGTAGCTAAAAAAACAGATGTAATAAGAAACACCAATGACTCCTGAAGATATAAAATGCCTGTCCTGAGGCAAGTGCAGGTGAAATACAGTGTGCAATATTGTGTGTCAGAAATTGCTTTATAGCTGTACCACTGTTCAAGGTGAACTTTTTGACCATTACATATAGACTCACTAATAACGAAGGCATGAACGGTACTTGGGCTGCGTGTTTGCTTACATTTGGAGCAATAGTGCCGACATTGTTGGGCTCCTGGCCCTGGCCATGGGTCAGTGGTTTGCGGCGTTGTTATTTTGTTACTAATTGGTCAAGATCCACACAAGGATGTTTCTCTTAGCAACGTCTTTATGAATTCTTACGACGTCTGCTGTCACATAAAGATCCCAAACGATGGAGAGGTGTTTTAGTAGCAACTACACTTGCGTCTCGTACTTGTATCCAATTAAATACAGCAATTCCCAAGAAGGCGATCCAAGTCATCCATTTTCCTTATTTACTTATTAAATATTACGCTGAGGTGACAAAAGTCATGGGATACCTCCTAATATCGTGTAGGACCTTATTTTGCTCGGTATAGTGCAGCAACTCGAAATGTCATGGTCTCAATAAGTCGTTGGAAGTTGTACTGCGCCACCCTTTGGCTACCAGTTACTCGTAGGAGATGTAATCTATGAACAGGCTCTAACAGCACTGCAATATGTAGGTGAAAAGTAACATCAGGCAATGTAGTTCACTCTCGTAATACTACAAGTTGAACTAACAAGACTATGACCACGGCGTAATCTGTGCGACTTGAAATAATCGTCTGTACTAATACAACGGTATCAAGTACGAATTGATATTCAGCTTCTCAAGCTATAAATCACACTGCAGCCCTCTACGACATCACTATGTACAAAAGTACGCTTTTAGTGTATAATGGGGACAGTGGTAGTTATCTTGATGTCAATTACAACACGCCGCGCGGGGTAGCCGTGCGGTCTTAGGCGCCTTGCCACGGTTCGCGCCGCTTCCCCTGTCGGAGGTTCGAGTTCTCTCTTGGGCATGGGTGTGCGTGTGTTGTCCTTAGTGTAAGTTTAAGTTAGATTAAGTAGCGTGTAAGCCTTGGGACCGATGACCCCAGCAGTTTGGTCCCATAGAACTTTTAACAAATTTCCAAAAATTGCAACAACGCATCTGACTATTATCAGAGTTCACTAGGTTCGAAAGATAAACTACCATCAAAGCTAGTATCAGTCACCAGAAAAATAGTAAATGCTAGAGTTTACGGGAAGTAGGGATGATGTATTTACTTTACCGATAACATCAAACTATGGTGGAACTTGCAAAGTGTACTCTGATAACACAAGTAAACACTTTCTCAACAATATTGGCACCGGAACCAGAAACGATAGCTTTCGTATATAAGTGACGAATACGTCATACAGATCCGTTGCCGCTTTTAGTTACACCTATTTTAAAGCTTAACGAATAATCGCATTTACACTCAATCAGTGCGAACATTAAAAAATTTTACGTTAATTGGAGAATACGTTCACAGCACAAAGATATAATTTAATATTACCTCTCGTAGTCAATCAACGATAACCTCTATAAGCAGCGCCTTGCTACAATAATATCATTGACTCTATTGAAATTTTATCGTCATAAACCATTTCGGTAATCTCAACCTTTCAGAATTAAATGGAATAACTTTTCATTTACAATTAATCACTTACCAGTAAAACGTAAACTTGCTTTTCCTGACTAAGTAAACATCAATTACCTTTGTCTCCTTTGCAAGTTATTACCTGAAAAATACTATTCCTTTTATTTAATTTCTTTGAACGATGCTTTTACCAAAATTCCAGTTTTTTTACTTTATTGACCTTTGGATTTACTTTATTGTGAAAAGATATATTCAAGATATTTCAGAAAATCATTTCATTATTACCTTTTTGTGATAGTTTGGGGATAAATGACAAGTCAGGTGCTGACTTTTACAGTTTACAACCGTTAATTCTTTATTTACTGCACTTAATTGGTTCAAATGGGACTGAACTTATGAGGTCATCAGTCCCCTAGAACTTAGAACTACTTAAACCTAACTAACCTAAGGACATCACACACAACCTTGACCGAGGCAGGATTCGAACCTGCGACCGTAGCGGTCGCACGGTTCCGGACTGTAGCGCCTAGAACAGCTCGGCCACCCTGGACGGCGGCACTTAATTGCCTACGGGTACAAGTCAGCGTTTTACTTTACGAGTGCTGGAGCTCCTTCCAAATCCCAACTAAGCGGAAATGTTAAAAAAAAACCTGAATTTCACCCCCACCTTTCAACTATATGAACTGCAAATAATCAAACAAAACTCAACCACATCAGGCGTTGACTTCCGCGACCCACTCATACTTAAAACCTAAAACCAAGCACTCGATAATCTCTTTTAGAGAGAATTAGCGTGTTCTCTAATAAAAGGCTTTTGATTCGTTGTTTAGGAATAAGCCATCAAATTCTCAGTAGACATCCGATTGTTTATCAATAAATGGCTATTGCGTAGGACGACCGTTCTCTTTAATGTACACTACACATTCTGTGCATCTATGGAGACTTCCGCGATTTACTATATTGCAACTCTCATGCCGAAATCACACAATAAATCCTAACCAAATATCGCTAAGTCACTATTCCTCAGTGCATGTATGCACCTATACAACCACAATAACACAATGCAACGCTACTATCTCTTAATGCGTGCTTTAATCCTCAATTACAAAATAACTAAACGACGCGTTAACAGGTCCCTTCACATACACCATCCAACGAAAAACTCCCAAAACTACTGAAGCACGATTCGCCTTCAAGCGCTTGCTTATTTAGCAACACAACGCACCATTATTCAGAAATAGGAGAAACTAGTCTCACACTTGAATAAATCGGAGCTTTTCCTATACCTGGCGAGTCTAAATTCTACCACAATCGGCGAAATAATCATTTTCTACGCAATTCGATAATCTTCTCAAGATATCTTTCTAAACGACTTAGAACTACTTTGAACGGTTGAGTCCTATCCCCGTGGCAGAATAATTCATGTATAGTACGTGTGAGCTGATCTCATCACTCTCTTGAGACACTTTCTCTCGAGGCTCACTACTTGAACAATATTCGGATATTACAAGGATAATCTGAAATGACAACCCAAGAACCATTCTCTGCGAACAAACATATCAGGCTAATTCTCACTTGAACAATAAGCGTTTCTTCACAGCAGTCGCTGGCAAACGTTCCCAGTGGCCAGCTGCATCACAGCTGTTATCTTTGCCGCACGCCGCGATTCAGCCGTCGGCTGGTTGTAGCAAACTCGCTGACTTGACAAGACACAGCTTTTCTCGACCACTAGGTGTCCCATATCTATAAGATTTTAACACAAAAATATAAGAAAACTATTCAAACAACTTAACAAGCTCTTCATTCTCCATGAACGTAAAAATCGATAGTAAGTTGAGTCGATAGAAACAAGTGATGCGCTTTTTACAGGCTGAAGACGGTTTGGTGAGTTACAAAGTTCCCTCCAGAAAAATTGCGCCGTGCCGCCTCTATAGCCGTTCGTAACTGCGGAAGTATTGCCGATGCACGATTTTTTGCACGCTCACGATTGTATCTGAAAAACGTTCGGCGGGATTCATGACGAACAATCTGGATGGGCAAATGATTCGCTTGAATTGTCTTGAATGTCCTACAAACCAACCGCGAACGATTGTGACCGGATGACGTGACCCATCGTCCTCCATAAAAATTCCGTCATTCTTTGGGGACATGACGTCTATGAATGACTGCAAACGGTCTCCAAGTAGCCAAACATCCAGAGTACCAAGCCCATTCCACGTAAACACAGTGCACAACGTTATGGAGCAAAACTTTATTCAGATAACAGCGTTTCAGTTAACTGATCCCACTAGGATAATTCTCTTCCCCCGCTAACAGATACGTTTCTGTTTAGCCCACCCTGACACAACTGTATATTCCCCAGTAACAGACACGTTTTATCCTTTTACTTCCTTTTTTCGGTCCCCGTCTGAGAGTTTTATTTTCTTCAACAGCATAAAACGGATTTAGGATATTGCTTTAAAGTGAGCGTAAAACATAATTTGCACAGCTCACCTTGAAAGCTGCCTGTTATAACTGTCAACTTCCAATTTGTCATGTTTTACGTTCATGTTAACTCGTGAGCAGTATTTGCTAAAGATATATATTGAGGTGACAAAAGTCACGGGATATCTCCGAACAGCGTGTTGGACCTCCTTTTGCCGGCATAGCGCAGGAACTCGACGTAGCATGCACTCAGAAAGTCGTTGGAAGCTCAAAAATGATTCAAATGGCTATAAGCACTACGGGACTTAACAGCTGAGGTCACTAGTCCCATAAACTTAGAACTATTTAAACCTGACTAACATAAGGACATCACACACATCCATGCCCGAGGCAGGATTCGAACCTGCGACCGTTGCAGCCGCGTGGTTCCGGACTGAGGTGCCTAGAACCACTCGGCCACAGCGGCCGGCGTTGGAAGCAACAACAGAAATATTGAGCAATGTTGCCTCTATAGCCGTCCACAATTGCGAAAATGTTGCTGGTGCAGGATGTTGTGCACGAACTGATCTCTCGACTGTACCCCATGAACAGTTACGTGGGGCGATCTGGATGGGCAAATCGTTCGCTCGAATTACCCAGAATGTTCTTCACACCAGTTGCGAACAGTTGTGGCCTGGTGACAAGGGGAACTGTTATCCAAAACTTCCATCGTTTTTTGGGAACATGAAGTTCATGAATGGCTGCAAATGGTCTCCAAGTAGCTGAACAAAACTGTTTGCCGAAAATGATCGGTTCAGTTGGACCAGACGACCAACTCAATTCCATATATTCTATGTAAGCATAGCCATACCATTATTAAGCTACCACCAGCTTACAGAATGCCTTGTTGACAACTTAGGTCAATGGCTTCATCGCGTCTGAACACACTGGAACCCTACCATCAGCTTACCGAGCGAAATCGGGACTCATCTGACCAGACCATTATCTTACAGTCTTCAAGGAACCAACCCGTATGGTCACGACCCGACGACAAGCACTGTAGGCGACATCATGCTGGTATCAAAGGCACTTCCGTCGGTCGTCTGCAGCAACAGCCCATTAACGCCAAATTTCACCCCACTGTCTTATCGGATACGTTCGTCATGCGTCCTACATTGATTTCTGCGGTTATTTCACGCAATGTTGCTTGTCTGTTAGCAGTGACAACTGTATGCAAATGCCAATACTCTCGGTCGTTAAGTGAAGACCATTGGCCACACGTTGTCCATGGCGGCAGGTAATCCCTGAAATCTGGTGTTCTCGCCACACTACTGACACTGTGGATCTCGTAATATTGAATTCCCTAACGATTTCCGAAATGGAATGTCGCATGTGTCTATCTCCAACTATCATTCCGCGTTCAAAGTCTGTTAAAGCCCATCGTGTGGCCAAAATCACGTCGGAAACCTTTTCACATGAATCACCTGAGCAGCAATAACAGCTTCGCCGATGCGTTGCCCATTCACATCTTGTGTACGCGCTATTACTGCCATTTGTATATGTACGTATCGCTATCCCATGACTTTTGTCGCCTCAGTATAACATCACGTTACAGCAAAATATGTAAACGATGTACGCCAGCCATTCGCCGTTGAGCCTATATACTATCGGTTCCTTCGCTTTCTTATGATATTATTTTGTATTCATCCGCATTTAAATGTAACAGTGATTCATTGCACTGTTTATGGATTTTCTCAAGTTCGTGCAAAGGTGCTGCTTCGCTGTAGACAACAGAAACATTTTCTTGACCCTATGTGATAAGCGGTTTATGTATACTAAAAACGCCAGTGATTATATTACGCTTCCTTGGTATACACCCAGTGTTAATTTCGTTTCTGTTGAGCATTCGTCTGTTTAGAACATCGTATACCTGCCGGGTCCTATCAGTCGAAAATTCAGTAAAACTGCTGCGTATGAGTGAAGGTCCAACGTATGATCTGTGCCGTCCTAAGATGTCGCTCAGCCGCAGCTATGGAAAAACCTCACGATTAACGGGGTCGCTGCCGACGTGCCAGCCAAAACATGGGCGCCACCAGGGGGCGCCGGGCGAGGCCAAATAGCGACAGTGAGGAGAATACAGTGGAGTTGCCC
Source organism: Schistocerca nitens (assembly GCF_023898315.1). NCBI lineage: Eukaryota > Metazoa > Arthropoda > Insecta > Orthoptera > Acrididae > Schistocerca > Schistocerca nitens. The sequence continues at coordinate 191,106,422 of NC_064620.1, read as the reverse complement.
AAACGAGACACATCAAGAAGGAAGCTGGGGACACCGAGAAGCGGGCCGGATGGAGTTAACTGTACGATTGGGCAGCTGCGGTCGAGTAGGCTGGCATTAAGAAGAATGGCCTGCCCCAACGGTTGTGCTACGGCAGTTCGGGCCCAGTTTTCTTTAGGGCCATCTGTCTAGCCTGTTCCTGCAAGGCAACATTGGAGACAGCGACTAAGCTTTTGTAAGACAGGGCTATTCTAAGTGCTGTGACAAGTGATGATTAGGTCTCTCTCGTATGAGGGAGAAACCTCATACGACCACTAATGTGTTAGATTGGAGACAGCGGAGTGATTTCTTGTGCAAGATTTCTTGGCGATACTAGTCTGGTATCTAATTACAGTGTGTTGCGCGGGTTGGTTATTAAATCACGACGCTCCTGCGCTAGGTATGTTGGTCAGTCAGTGCAGTTTTGCAACAATATTCGGCACAGTACCATGTTTTGTACTTGTTATCTCGGCATGTGCGCACATATCCTGGCAACATATTCGTAGTCCATTTGTCTTGATCGGGTTCCTTCTCACTTAATTGTGTCGCAAGACTATTCGCTTTCCTTAATGTGTTACAGTGAGTTATAAAACTACCGTAGCCTACAGTAGACTATCATAAGCAAGCGCAAGCTATAGTAGTTTTCCTAGTAGCGTTGGTCACTTAAGGTCGTATCCACATTACCTGTGCTTTACGTGTGGTGCATACCTATCGGGCGTTATCTCATAACGATCGCTTTTCTGTACGTATGCAATCATTGACTTACTAGAATCCCCTAAAAGTGGAACCGGTGAACCATCTACAAACTGAGTGGGTATATGTAAAGAGCCAGGTAACCCTATGGAATATTTTAGTACTGTACTTGAAAGTAAACAATATTTATATCAAAATTGAAACTTGCGATGTTTGATTTAGATTTCTTTCGAGAACTGTTGATGTGTAACGTGAGACAGAGACGTTTTAGTAAAAATAAAGAAAATAATGCAGATTTATTCTATAATGTTAGAAACCGCTATTTCCTAAACAAAAAGGTAAAATAAAAGAAACTGCAAATCAAAAATATATCAAACATCGCTTCAGTAATTCTTCGAACTTATGTAATACTTGTTCCTCTTATTCATACACAACATTCTTTATCAACAACAGGAAATTATTGTCTTTAATCATATTGAAGAACGTGCTATTGAATAGAACAATAATTATATACATTTTTATGTCTGTGCATGTAAACTGTACTTCCATTAATACTAACTGCTTTTGGTACATAAAAACGCAGAAGTTACGCGATAAAATAATTTTTACTACTTATAAAACGCAATTTATATTCTGTAAGGGTATAAAATACACAATGGACTATCACTGAATGATGTGCACTTTTAACTATGTAGAAAATAAAGAACCAAACAAACAAAAACACGAAGAGAAATCGTAGGCTCCTAATTTCTGTCTTCCACATTCATTTATGTTTCTTTCTGTAGCAAAGTCACCAATACTACCGATAATCCTACCATCTACATGTCATTTATGTAGTGCACCAAACTACCAAACAGTAGTTTTGGCTGAGCGCAACTCTAGTTTCAATGAACCCGCTACAAATACAAATTTCAAGTTACATAGCGAGTTTTACAATTTATTGGCTAGCTGCGGTACCTGGAGATGTTGGGGTGTGTGGTGCGTACGGGCAGAAGGTCCGTTGGCTGAAGTTGCTTTAGCGACTAGATGTTTTGGATAATTGTTGTAATAAATTCCATGTCAACGTAAGAACCGTTGTTCTTACATCTTGTCGTTCTCAGCGTTATGCTTCTTACATAATTGGACTTGAGTTATACTTCAAAGAGATTTACTAAGTGTATGTTTAGCTGACTGCTGTTGGGCAATTATCTCTATTTAAGTATTTGTAGAATTATTCAAGGAATTTATTGCTCTTGTGTTTTATGATAATTTTGGGACGCCAGTGGTATATTAATTGTTTTTTAAATGTGAATTTTCATCTTTTTTTTAATTGAGGAATTTTATTGTGGCTATCCTCGTCATTGTACTGTGAAAGACATGATACTTTATAATGCACATTTAAACTGTGCCACATAAATCTGCTCAGTATTTTCTGCAAAATTAATTTTGAGAATCTGTTGAATAAAAAATTTTAATAGTGATGGAGTACCCACACCTCAATTCAGTCCTCCCATTCTCTCTAGCTGCACATTATCGTATATTGGCTGTTAGTGGATGATCTATTACAATTTCGAACACCTTGCAGCAACCTAGAAGTTTCGAACACTCTGTTTAATCCTGTAAATAAAGTACGTTGCTATGCTCTCAGTGATACTGGCAGTAGTAACGTTAAACAGTTGCTGTACGAGGGGCGTTTGAAAAGTCCGTGCAAGGTCCGAGAGATGGCACCATCGGTGCGTATCGAGGTCATGTTTAGTTAGTAGCATCTTTGGAAATAACGCACACCAAGTTTCAGCCATAGTGGTCTATTTCTTTGTGTTTGGTATTCGTGTGAATCAAGGAAGTCGAGTGACTGTCAAAAAATGGACGAAAAACAATTTCGTGTGGTGATCAAACATTACTTTATGAAAGGCAAAACGCCTCAGGAGACTAAAGAGAAGTTTGATAAACATTACGGTGACTCTGCATCTTCGATTAGAACAATTTATAAGTGGTTTCAAAATTTTCAGAGTGGCCATATGGGCACAAGTGACGCTGAGCGTTCTGGACGCCCTGTGGAGGTTACAACTCCAGAAATCATTGATAAAATCCATGATATGGTGATGGATGACAGAAGAGTTAAGGTGCGTGAGATTGCTAGTGCTGTGGGAATCTCGAGTGAACGGGTATATAATATTTTGCATAAACATTTGGACATGAGAAAGCTACCCGTAAGATGGGTTCCGCGATTGCTCACGCTTGACCAAAAACGGAATCATGTGAAGTGTTGCAAGGATGGTTTGCAGCTGTTCAGGAAGAATCCGCAGGCCTTTAAGCGTCGTTTCGTCGCTGTGGATGAAACATGGATACATTACTATACTCCTGAGACCAAACAACAATCCAAACAATGGGTTACCAAGGGGGAATCTGCACCAAAAAAGGGGAAGACCATTCTTTTGGCTCCAAAGGTTATGGCGACTGTCTTTTAGGATTCGCACGGGATAATCCTCACTGACCATCTGGAAAAGGGTAAAACTATTACAGGTGAATATTATTCATCGCTATTGGGCAGTTTGAAAACCGAGCTGCAAGAAAAACGCCGGCGGCTGGACCGCAAAAAAGTCCTTCTCCATCACGACAATGCACCAGAACACACGTCAGAAGTTGTGGTAGCAAAATTAGTGGAAATAGGATTCCAACTCGTTTCACATCCCCCTATTCTCCAGACTTGGCTCCCTCGGACTACTATTTGTTCCCCAATTTGAAGAAATGGCTGGTGGGACAAAGATTTTATTCAAACGAGAAGGTGATTACAGCAACTAATAGCTATTTTGCAGACTTGGACAATTCATATTATTCGGAAGGGATCAACAAATTATAACCGGAGGAAGTGAATAAGTCTAAAAATAGACTATGTCGAAAAATATAAAAGGTTTAGACCAAACAAGCAACTACTTTTTATTTTTCATGGACTTTTCAAAGGCCCCTCGTAAGATGTAAATTACTTTCATCAATAAAAAGTTCGAAATATTCATTTGCGACTAGTAGTTCATTTTCTGAAACTAGTTAGCTTAGAATCGACTAACAACTGTATAATTTTGTCCCTACAGTTGTGTGAGACTCTGTGGACATGTAGCATCTGTGGTCGTAAAGCGAAGAGAATGGGTGATTGGACTAATTAAAATCATGTTCAAAATTTTTAATTGTTGCAGTAGTTTACCAGCTTTTGCCTGTCCTCTTCTAATAGTTTCATCAAATTTTAATGTTTAATCGCTCATAAAGACGCCAAAGCAAACAGATGACAACGGAAGTTTGCCAACATTGACCTTTCAACGGAATGACCACCACACCAACTAGCATTTCGGGTGAACAATTGGTCATGCGAAATCCAGTTCGCACCTTCCTCACAAAATGCCGGATGTCATGTACGACAGCAGTCAGGCAGATGCAATATTTCCTGTCAAAAAGCAACAGGTCTACTATAGGGACCGCCTACACTAGCTTGTCCATCGTCTTCTGCAGTAGTGCTGCGCGATATGGGTTCCTTACCAGATAGATTTGACGAAGGAAATTGAAAAACTTCAAAGAACGGCAGCTCATTTCGTATTGCAGCGAAATAGGTGAGAGGGCGTCAGGTGGCACCATTAATACAAAGGCGTTTTCCGATGCAGCAACATCCTTTCACGAAATTTCAATCACCAGCTTCCTCCTCCGAATGTAAGAATATTATGTTGACGCCCACGTATGTAGGGAGACATGAATATTGTAATGAAACACGAGAAATCAGAGCTCGAGCGAAATGTTTTTTTGTTCGTTTTCCCCTCGCGCTGTCCGACAGTGAAACGTTAGGGAAATATTCTGAAGGTGGTTCGATGTACGCTGTCAGGCACTTCAATGTGAACTGCAGAGTAACCATATACAGGGTGTTTCAAAAATGACCGGTATATTTGAAACGGCAATAAAAACTAAACGAGCAGCGATAGAAATACACCGTTTGTTGCAATATGTTTGGGACAACAGTACATTTTCAGGCAGACAAACTTTCGAAATTACAGTAGTTACAATTTTCAACAACAGAAGGCGCTGCGGTCTGGGAAACTCTATAGTACGATATTTTCCACATATCCACCATGCGTAGCAATAATATGGCGTAGTCTCTGAATGAAATTACCCGAAACCTTTGACAACGTGTCTGGCGGAATGGCTTCACATGCAGATGAGATGTACTGCTTCAGCTGTTCAATTGTTTCTGGATTCTGGCGGTACACCTGGTCTTTCAAGTGTCCCCACAGAAAGAAGTCACAGGGGTTCATGTCTGGCGAATAGGGAGGCCAATCCACGCCGCCTCCTGTATGTTTCGGATAGCCCAAAGCAATCACACGATCATCGAAATATTCATTCAGGAAATTAAAGACGTCGGCCGTGCGATGTGGCCGGGCACCATCTTGCATAAACCACGAGGTGTTCGCAGTGTCGTCTAAGGCAGTTTGTACCGCCACAAATTCACGAAGAATGTCCAGATAGCGTGATGCAGTAATCGTTTCGGATCTGAAAAATGGGCCAATGATTCCTTTGGAAGAAATGGCGGCCCAGACCAGTACTTTTTGAGGATGCAGGGACGATGGGACTGCAACATGGGGCTTTTCGGTTCCCCATATGCGCCAGTTCTGTTTATTGACGAAGCCGTCCAGGTAAAAATAAGCTTCGTCAGTAAACCAAATGCTGCCCGCATGCATATCGCCGTCATCAATACTGTGCACTATATCGTTAGCGAATGTCTCTCGTGCAGCAATGGTAGCGGCGCTGAGGGGTTGCCGCGTTCGAATTTTGTATGGATAGAGGTGTAAAACTCTGGCGCATGAGACGATACGTGGACGTTGGCGTCATTTGGACCGCAGCTGCAACACGGCGAACGGAAACCCGAGGCCGCTGTTGGATCACCTGCTGCACTAGCTGCGCGTTGCCCTGTGTGGTTGCCGTACGCGGTCGCCCTACCTTTCCAGCACGTTCATCCGTCACGTTCCCAGTCCGTTGAAAATTTTCAAACAGATCCTTTATTGTATCGCTTTTCGGTCCTTTGGTTACATTAAACCTCCATTGAAAACTTCGTCTTGTTGCAACAACACTGTGTTCTAGGCGGTGGAATTCCAACACCAGAAAAATCCTCTGTTCTAAGGAATAAACCATGTTGTCTACAGCACACTTGCACGTTGTGAACAGCACACGCTTACAGCAGAAAGACGACGTACAGAATGGCGCACCCACAGACTGCGTTGTCTTCTATATCTTTCACATCACTTGCAGCGCCATCTGATGTTGAAAATTGTAACTACTGTAATTTCGAAAGTTTGTCCGCCTGAAAATGTACTGTTGTCCCAAGCATATTGCAACAACCGGTGTATTTCTATCGCTGCTCGTTTAGTTTTTATTGCCGTTTCAAATATACCGGTCATTTTTGAAACACCCTGTAGATGCAGATGCAGATACATGTGTGTCAATAACACATCAGTTTTTATTAAAGAACGTTATATGCTATAGGGAATCAAGGGATGTTTGGGACTGGATTTGAGTGTTTCCTGGTAGGAAAAACGCAGCAATCAACGAAAGCAAATGGAAGGCCGTGCAGTCCAGAGTCGGCATACCAGCCATGAAAAATCGGCGTGGGCATTGAGGCAATCATCCCAACGGCGCTGCAGGTTGGTGATATCCACTCGGTAAAACATCGTGTCCTGCTGCTTGCAGAAGTCCGTAACGGCCTGCTGCACATCATCGTCCGACGTGAATCGTCAACCCTTCAAGGTCTTTTTTAAAAAAAAAAAAAAAAAAAATGGGTCCGAAGCCGTGATTTTCGCATGGGGAGAGATCGGGTCTATAGGATTAGGACTCACGTCATCATGAAGCAGCAGAAGCCCCAGTCTTCGTTTACATTCCATAGCTGCGGTTGTCGACAGACATGCTGCATCATACATATTCTTCATTCTCCGATAGATATCTACCGGTGTTTGTCCTTGGGCAGCCAAGAAAAGAATAACAACACGTTGGTCTTATTTGTACGCATTTGGTAATAACCTCGCTATAGTTCACGTTTCCGCATTTACCGCAAGTACGTCGGAAAGACACAAACGCCTCACTGATCCCTTGTCTACAGTCTATGCTTATACAGGGTGTCCCAGCTATCTTGTCCACCCAAAATATCTCTGGAACAATTACATCTATTGGAAAACGACTTTCACCGGTATAAATGTAGGGCTGGAGCCCATGAATGTACGTATTTGGAAACATTCTAAAACGAAAGCATATGTGTTTTTTAACACAAACTTATGTTTTTTTAATGGACCTCCTATATTTTTTCTTCAGCAATCGATAGCATGACAAAGCACATACACAATGGCGTTGATTGCATCGCAATATTCCCATTACATCCCGAGATATTAAGACGCGAAGTTGACGCTTGAAACACCCGACATGCGCTGCTAGCGCACGTCCTGAGGCTCAGGCGTGAACCCCATGCTGCCCGTAATCGCGATGTGATTGACATGTGTAATCACACTTCCATACTTATCAAGACGTCCGAAACGATTAATACGGTCTGCTGCCATCCTGCATTAACGTCGTACGTTCCAGCAGGTATCTATCCCATAGGCTAGGGGTGATGCGGTTCTGTAACATATCTGTGTACCGCAACGTTAGCCACAAAGTTAACTTCGCTTATCGTTAATCCGTTACTAAAAAGGTAATGCCATTGAACGTTAAAACTTTACTTTACTGTAGATCTAGCGGAAGTGACAGTTAATCATTCACTCGTAATAGTAAAATTCATGTTGATGGTTTTAGTGAAACGAGCAAGTGGACTAAAAGTTTTACCGTTGTTTCTGACCTCTTGATAAGTATGGAGGTGTGATTACACATGTCAATCACATCGCGATTACGGGCAGCATGGGGTTCACGCCTGAACCTCAGGACGTGCGCTAGCAGCGCATGTCGGGTGTTTCAAGCGTCAACTTCGCGTCTCAACATCTCGGGATGCAATGGGAATATTGCGATGCAATCAACGCCATTGTGTATGTGCTTTATCATACTATGGATTGCTGAAGAAAAAATATGGGAGGTCCATTTAAAAAACATAAGTTTGTGTTAAAAAACACATATGCTTTCGTTTTAGAATGTTTCGAAATATGTACATTCATGGGCCCCAGCCCTACATTGATACCGGTGAAAGTCGTTTTCCAATAGATGTTATTGTTCTAGAGATATTTTTGGTGGACAAGACAGCTGGGACACCCTGTATACCCGCCTCGGAGTCGTGCTACGTTGCATACAAGCTGCAGCAACGCCCTCAGACTTTTTGATCACCCCTTATTAGTTACGTAGAGCGTCGTCAATAGATGTAGAAGAAATTTCAGGCGTACCTCAAGAAAGTGCGTTGTGACACTTGTTGTTTATCTTTTATATTAATGATCTGCCAGATAATGCCCCAACAGTAAAATAAGACTTTTCGCATATGATGGAGATACATTACAGAAGTGCTGACTGAAAAAAAGCTAGAAAAATATTCAGTCAGGAATTGATAAAATTGAAAGTGTTGTGAAGGCTAGATAATTGCTTTATATGTTCAGAAAAGTAAAACTGTGTGCCTAACAATCCGAAAAAAACATAAGAAATAGAAAGATCATATACTCCCAATCCTAGATGAGGCTGGTAGCACAGTGCTGTTCATTGTGATATAATGGGAAAATGTAGTCAGTCTACGAAGGAGACTGATTACATAACACTCGTAAGACGCATCCTAGAACACGAATCAAGTATGTAGTACGCGTACGAAATGTAACAGACAACGTTGAAAGTGTACAGTAGGAGTCAACACGAATGGTAGAATACATGAAATGTATTCGCAGTTGAGATTACTGACAACCATCAGCTGTATAACGGAATGATGACTAAATTCGTGCCGGACTGCGACTCCAACCTCGATTTCCCGCTTATCGCGAGCAGTCGCCTTACCATTAGGCTAACCAAGCACCCTTCACGGCTAGGCCCAAACTTCCTCTGTGGTCAACCATGCGTCTGGATCTGGCCCTGAGTCGTACTTGGATAATCTATCAGTAAGGCGACCACTCGCGATAAGCGTGTTCGAGGCGCGATTCAGCACAAATTTTCGTTGTCGTTATTCCATTATACAGCTGTTGGTTGTCCATAGGCGCAACCGCGAACACGTTTCATTTATTTCGTAACGGCTGTAGTCGCCGCAGTGCCTGTTCCTCCGGACTTGCATGCATGTCCGAAGGAACATTGATAGTATTTACGAACAACACATGCACTGCAGTATCGTACCGAAAAGTCACAGGTTTGCAATATTCATGGGAGAGCGACACATTGGTGCAAAAGGACCTGAGCTACCAGATCGTTCAACGTGTATGCAAACTTTCCCCCGAAAGCAGCTTTACGTGAGGAATCTAGGAACTTATTACAAACCCCTGTAATTGAAATTCGCACAACGACTGTGAGTAATCGTTATTTCCCCGCTCCAGAAGCGAATGGAACGCTAAGATGCCTTAATAAATGGTGCAGTGGAAAATACTCTCTCTCATTCACTTCATACTGGTTTGCAGAGCATATACGCAGTAGACCTGGCACTTCCTCCCAGCACTGAGACTGTAAGCAATCATTATTTCCACGCCGCAGAAGCGAATGGTACATGTGACGGTACAAACCCCCGTTACTTGATGAATAGGTGTAGTATGCAAGGATTGCTTTGTGGAGAGCGAGCGCGCGACATGGTGCGCAATTGGCGGAAGCGCGTAGCGCGAGATTTGCAATGGTCGGTGGGATACCTCCACGTGGCCCGCAGCTTGGGGCATTGTTTGGTTTTTCACGCATTACGCGAAAACTATGTAACATACGGTGAAGAGCGATGCGGCAGTGAATTGTGGTCAGCAATATGCACCTTCTGAAAGACCGATCTTTATTTCAAGTCACCAGACGCAAAACTTATAGTAACCTCAAAATCGGTTAATATCACGAATACTGAAAGATTAATAAAAATAGTAAATAACATCTTACAGGGATGAGCGAGCAATCATTAAAAATGTTTCGTCATAGCGGATCGAGTGCCGTAGTCATATGTTAAGATTCATAAATAATTAAGCCCGTAAAGAGCAATAAACAAAGATTGAGGGAAAATTGTTTATAAAATTCAATAGAAAATTCATGACGTAAAAGAACGGCACTTTTTATTTTTTTGGGTGGCATCACACGTATTTTAAACTAGTTAAGTTATACTATACACTTAACTTGCAATAGTTTTCATTGTTTGTAAATTATTATTAACATTTATCGCCCATAATTAATTAATTGTTGTAGCTATGAAGATTTTGAGCAGCATAATGTGTAGATCGCTATAGATTACGTCTAAAAACGGTGCTATATGCAGTTCTATGTTAAAACGTTGTAGCACAGATGTCAACAAACAAATTTGCGCTATGTGGCGAAATTTTGCAAAAACTAAAACTTGATTTACGGGCGATAGAAAAATCCTAGAAGTTAATGCAACATAGTAAATAAGGTGTACTTTTTAGCGCGGTTCCGATGGTTTACTTATTTCTGTCGAGGGATGTATATATCAAAATTTGTAACCTTAACTGGTGAGACTGGTACTTGCATAAGCAGGGGGCTGACGTCCGAGCCTATATAAGCGAGAGGCCATCTTGGCCAGGGGTCAGTCGTTTGTCAGTCGTTTAGGAGGGTGGGTGTCGAGCGTGCTCACTTGAGTGAGGGTGGCCCATATGGTCGTTTGAGAATTCTTTTTCGCGCGAATTTATTTCGACAAAGAGTATTGTTTAATAGTGCAAGTGTGCAAGCATATATTTGGTGAACTGGAAGTGCTACGATTATTTGCGTGGGTACGATTTCCGAGGTATACATCGTCGTAAGTGAACATGTGGCGAACTGCGATTTCACGCCAAAACTATTAGAACAAAGAGGACAGTGGGACTTGTGGTTCTGTTCTAAATGATTGAGTAATCTTCGCTTATAGCATCCTACATTACTGCTATTGAGGACTCGGAGTCAAATTATTGTCAAAGAAAAACTGTAAACCGTTTCAACAGTGATAATTTCATTGTGTGAAAGAAAAGGACAACGCCAATAAATAGTGATTGAACTGTGTCGTGACAAACTGATTTTAGTATAATAATCGCCTAATTCTTGTTCCCTAGCATAAACTGTGCTTACGTCTGAGTGAATAATTAATTCACAAATTACAACAAATGCGCGGGTGTGGAAGTGTACTAATGCACCAAGTGTGGAAATCATACCTGAGACTTACGTGAGAGCCAACATTTGCAATAACGTTTTTTAACCAAGATTTGTATACGCAAATTCGTGTGAACTCTCTGCAACCGCACTTCTTTATTATTAATCGCCCCGTCGCTTACGGGAAGAATCCTTAATACGTGGTACAGTTGAAAATATCCTCTCTCGTGCACTTCATAGTGGCTTTTCAGAGCATAGACGCAGTAGACCTGCCACTATTACTCGAGGGTTCCGATTCTTGGAACAGCGCGAGATCACTTTCGCCGCTGGAGGTATCGTGGCCTCCTACCCTGGGCTTGCGCATCTTCATCCCCCTCGGCATAGAAAAAAATTCATCTCTACCTCGGAGCGGACCGGGCAGTCCAGCGCGGAGATGGGGTGTGGGCGGCCGGCCGCTGCCGGCTGCTCGCATCGCTTCACCTTCTGAATGAGGCCTCCCTTCGGACTGCGAGGCCGCTCCTGATACTGCAGCAGTGCGGAGTGCGCATGCGCGAACAGATACCGCTGTTTTCGAGACACGCTGCACCTTACTTCCGTCATAAACGCTGCATTATGCGCCACACTTCTCATTCACCAAATAATCTTGTACATATTTAATCTGTACCACCATATGAAGACAACTCGTTGTTTAACGTTGTTAATTATACACTCCTGGAAATTGAAATAAGAACACCGTGAATTCATTGTCCCAGGAAGGGGAAACTTTATTGACACATTCCTGGGGTCAGATACATCACATGATCACACTGACAGAACCACAGGCACATAGACACAGGCAACAGAGCATGCACAATGTCGGCACTAGTACAGTGTATATCCACCTTTCGCAACAATGCAGGCTGCTATTCTCCCATGGAGACGATCGTAGAGATGCTGGATGTAGTCCTGTGGAACGGCTTGCCATGCCATTTCCACCTGGCGCCTCAGTTGGACCAGCGTTCGTGCTGGACGTGCAGACCGCGTGAGACGACGCTTCATCCAGTCCCAAACATGCTCAATGGGGGACAGATCCGGAGATCTTGCTGGCCAGGGTAGTTGACTTACACCTTCTAGAGCACGTTGGGTGGCACGGGATACATGCGGACGTGCATTGTCCTGTTGGAACAGCAAGTTCCCTTGCCGGTCTAGGAATGGTAGAACGATGGGTTCGATGACGGTTTGGATGTACCGTGCACTATTCAGTGTCCCCTCGACGATCACCAGTGGTGTACGGCCAGTGTAGGAGATCGCTCCCCACACCATGATGCCGGGTGTTGGCCCTGTGTGCCTCGGTCGTATGCAGTCCTGATTGTGGCGCTCACCTGCACGGCGCCAAACACGCATACGACCATCATTGGCACCAAGGCAGAAGCGACTCTCATCGCTGAAGACGACACGTCTCCATTCGTCCCTCCATTCACGCCTGTCGCGACACCACTGGAGGCGGGCTGCACGATGTTGGGGCGTGAGCGGAAGACGGCCTAACGGTGTGCGGGACCGTAGCCCAGCTTCATGGAGACGGTTGCGAATGGTCCTCGCCGATACCCCAGGAGCAACAGCGTCCCTAATTTGCTGGGAAGTGGCGGTGCGGTCCCCTACGGCACTGCGTAGGATCCTACGGTCTTGGCGCGCATCCGTGCGTCGCTGCGGTCCGGTCCCAGGTCGACGGGCACGTGCACCTTCCGCCGACCACTGGCGACAACATCGATGTACTGTGGAGACCTCACGCCCCACGTGTTGAGCAATTCGGCGGTACGTCCACCCGGCCTCCCGCATACCCACTATACGCCCTCGCTCAAAGTCCGTCAACTGCACATACGGTTCACGTCCACGCTGTCGCGGCATGCTACCAGTGTTAAAGACTGCGATGGAGCTCCGTATGCCACGGCAAACTGGCTGACACTGACGGCGGCGGTGCACAAATGCTGCGCAGCTAGCGCCATTCGACGGCCAACACCGCGGTTCCTGGTGTGTCCGCTGTGCCGTGCGTGTGATCATTGCTTGTACAGCCCTCTCGCAGTGTCCGGAGCAAGTATGGTGGGTCTGACACATCGGTGTCAATGTGTTCTTTTTTCCATTTCCAGGAGTGTATATCGGAAAGTACGTGATCGATCTGCTTTTACACGGTACTCTAACAAACATAAGGACGAACATAGGATAAACATTTCTGGAAATGTGTATTTTACACATACGGTGTGTATAACCTAAAACTTTCACCGCAGATATTCCGTAAATGGAAATGCTATTGATGTGCAGTTTTCACAGAATGGGATGGTAGTCAGGAATTCTAACTGTGAGCCAATAAAAAGATTATAATAATGCTTGGAAAGTGTATTTTTGGTGTTAATACACATTTTTAAATGGAACAATGCCTACTAACATTGCTGCTGCTGTGGTCTTCAGTCCTGAGACTGGTTTGATGCAGCTCTCCATACAACTCTATCCTGTGCAAGCTTCTTCATCTCCCAGTACCTACTGCAACCTGCATCCTTCTGAATCTGCTTAGTGTATTCATCTCTTGGTCTCCCTCTACGATTTTTACCCTTCACGCTGCCCTCCAATGTTAAATTTGTGATCCCTTGATGCCTCAAAACATGTCCTACCAACCGATCCCTTCTTCTAGTCAAGTTGTGCCACAAACTTCTCTTCTCCCCAATCCTATTCAATACCTCCTCATTAGTTACGTGATCTACCCACCTTATCTTCAGCATTCTTCTGTAGCACCACATTTCGAAAGCTTCTATTCTCTTCTTGTCCATACTAGTTATCGTCCACGTTTCACTTCCATACATGGCTACATCCGTACAAATACTTTCAGAAATGACTTCCTGACACTTAAATCTATACTCGATGTTAACAAATTTCTCTTCTTCAGAAACGATTTCCTTGCCATTGCCAGTCTACATTTTATATCCTCTCTACTTCGACCATCATCAGTTATTTTACTCCCTAAATAGCAAAACTCCTTTACTACCTTAAGTGTCTCATTTCCTAATCTAATTCCCTCAGCATCACCCGATTTAATTTGACTACATTCCATTATCCTCGTTTTGCTTTTGTTGATGTTCATTTTATATCCTCCTTTCAAGACACTGTCCATGCGTTCAACTGCTCTTCCAAGTCCTTTGCTGTCTCTGACAGAATTACAAAGTCATCGGCGAACCTCAAAGTTTTTACTTCTTCTCCATGAATTTTAATACCTACCCCCAATTTTTCTTTTGTTTCCTTTACTGCTTGCTCAATATACAGATTGAATAACATCGGGGAGAGGCTACAACCCTGTCTCACTCCTTTCCCAACCACTGCTTCCCTTTCATGCCCCTCGACTCTTATAACTGCCATCTGGTTTCTGTACAAATTGTAAATAGCCTTTCGCTCCCGGTATTTTACTCCTGCCACCTTTAGAATGTGGAAGAGAGTATTCCAGTCAACCTTGTCAAAAGCTTTCTCTAAGTCTACAAATGCTAGAAACGTAGGTTTGCCTTTCCTTAATCTTTCTTCTAAGGTAAGTCGTAAAGTTAGTATTGCCCCATGTGTTCCAACATTTCTACGGAATCCAAACTGATCTTCCCCGAGGTCCGCTTCTACCAGTTTTTCCATTCGTCTGTAAAGAATTCGCGTTAGTATTTTGCAGCAGTGACTTATTAAACTGATAGTTCGGTAATTTTCAGATCTGCCAACACCTGCTTTCTTTGGGATTGGAATTATTATATTCTTCTTGAAGTCTGAGGGTATTTCACCTGTCTCATACATCTTGCTCACCAGATGGTAGAGTTTTGTCAGGACTGGCTCTCCCAAGGCCGTCAGTAGTTCTAATGGAATGTTGTCTACTCCCAGGGCCTTGTTTCGACTCAGGTCTTTCAGTGCTCTGTCAAATTCTTCACGCAGTATCGTATCTCCCATTTCATCTTCATCTACAACCTCTTCCATTTCCATAATATTGTCCTCAAGTAAATCGCCCTTGTATAAACCCTCTATATACTCCTTCCACCTTTCTGCCTTCCCTTCTTTGCTTAGAACTGGGTTGCCATCTGAGCTCTTGATATTCATACAACTGGTTCTCTGTTCTCCAAAGGTCTCTTTAATTTTCCTGTAGGCAGTATCTATCTTACCCCTAGTGAGACAAGCCTCTACATCCTCACATTTGTCCTCTAGCCATCCCTGCTTAGCCATTTTGCACTTCCTGTCGATCTCATTTTTGAGACGTTTGTATTCCCTTTTGCCTGCTTCATTTACTGCATTTTTATATTTTCTCCTTTCATCAATTAAATTCAATATTTCTTCTGTTACCCAAGGATTTCTATTAGCCCTCGTCTTTTTACCTACTTGATCCTCTGCTGCCTTCACTACTTCATCCCTCAGAGCTACCCATTCTTCTTCTACTGTATTTCTTTCCCCCATTCCTGTCAATTGTTCCCTTATGCTCTCCCTGAAACTCTCTACAACCTCTCGTTCTTTCAGTTTATCCATGTCCCATCTCCTTAAATTCCCACCTTTTTGCAGTTTCTTCAGTTTCAATCTGCAGTTCATAACCAAGAGATTGTGGTCAGAATCCATATCTGCCCCTGGAAATGTCTTACAATTTAAAACCTGGTTCCTAAATCTCTGTCTTACCATTATATAATCTATCTGATACCTTTTAGTATCTCCAGGATTTTTCCAGGTATACAACCTTCTTTTATGATTCTTGAACCAAGTGTTAGCTATGATTAAGTTATGCTCTGTGCAAAATTCTACAAGGCGGCTTCCTCTTTCATTTCTTCCCCCCAATCCATATTCTCCTACTACGAGGGGCGTTCAGAAAGTAAGCTCCGATCGGTCGCGAAATGGAAACGACTATGAAAATCCGATAAAGCTTTGCACAGATGTGTTGGGTAGTGTCTCTAGTATAACCCCAGTTAGCATCACGTCGCTCTTCTCATTTCTTAGCTCGCAGTGAGTGCGTAAATATGTCTAGAAAATAGTGTCTGCTGCCAAGTACGAGGGCCTGGTGAGAAATTTCGCCTGAAGCTATGCAGCTAACATTACATAACTGTCGTGCTGTTTCTTCTTCAAGACAATTCTCTGCCGCATTCTGCAGGGGCAATGAAGATGCTCCTGCATCGTTTTCAAATGGAAATGTGAGATTACCCACAATACAGTCCGCAATTGTCTCCCCCTGAGTTTCATCTGTGGTCACATGAACCGCTGCCTTTGAAGACAACATTTTGACACAGACAACGAGGTGTAGGCCAGCGTGGAGAATTGGCGGAAAGCACTGGCGGCTGCCTTCTATGATGAGGCTATTGAAAAGTTGGTACAACGCTATGACAAAAGTCTAAGTCAGAACGGCGACTACGTAGAGAAGTAGCTGAAAGGTGTAGCTAATTGTTACAAGTAAAACATTTCTGATGTTCACTGTGGTTTCAATTTGGCAATCAATCGGAGCTTACTTTCTGAACAGGCCTCGTATGTTTCCTTCTCTCCCTTTTCCTACTGACGAATTCCAGTCACCCATGACTATTAAATTTTTGTCTCCCTTCACTACCTGAATAATTTCTTTTATCTCGTCATACATTTCATCAATTTCTTCATCATCTGCAGAGCTAGTTGGCATATAAACTTGTACTACTGTAGTAGGCATGGGCTTTGTGTCTATCTTGGCCACAATAATGCGTTCATTATGCTGTTTGTAGTAGCTAACCCGCACTCCTATTTTTTAATTCATTATTAAACCTACTCCTGCATTACCTCTATTTGATTTTGTATTTATAACCCTGTAATCACCTGACCAAAAATCTTGTTCCTCCTGCCACCGAACTTCACTAATTCCCACTATATCTAACTTAAACCTATCCATTTCCCTTTTTAAATTTTCTAACCTACCTGCCCGATTAAGGGATCTGACATTCCACGCTCTGATCCGTAGAACGCCAGTTTTCTTTCTCCTGATAACGACGTCCTCTTGAGTAGTCCCCTCCCGGAGATCCGAATGGGGGACTATTTTACCTCCGGAATATTTTACCCAAGAGGACGCCATCATCATTTAATCATACAGTAAAGCTGCATGTCCTCGGGAAAAATTACGGCTGTAGTTTCCCCTTGCTTTCAGCCGTTCGCAGTACCAGCACAGCAAGACCGTTTTGGTTAATGTTACAAGGCCAGATCAGTCAATCATCCAGACTGTTGCCCCTGCAACTACTGAAAAGGCTGCTGCCCCTCTTCAGGAACCACATGTTTGTCTGGCCTCTCAACAGATACCCGTCCGTTGTGGTTGCACCTACGGTACGGCCATCTGTATCGCTGAGGCACGCAAGCCTCCCCACCAACGGCAAGGTCCATGGTTCATGGGGGGCCTACTAACATTAACAAATTAAAAGTAGAGTAAATCAGAATGTCAGTGGCGTTTGTTGCAAGATTCTATTGCGAGTCGTTTACGAGATACCGTATTTTTTTTAAAACTTCCCACATCGACACTTGTACAATCCCTGTGGTAGCACACACTAAAGAACAACATAAGTTCATACACTAGTTTCGTGGATCCTGACAAGTAACGAGACAATTAACAATCACAGGTCGTTCTAGAAGTGACGACCGGCGGCGGCAATGCACGGTTCCGGTCTGGTATGAAACGACTGCTTGTGAGTTAACGAGCATTTCGCTATCATTTAAGTATATGGCCGAAAGAGTCATCCAAGATGAATTGTGAAACGAGCCACGTCGCCCAGGACCGGATGCCACAAAGGGTGCAGATTCACCACGAGATGGGGAAACTCGCAGGCGTCTATTGTCTATTGAGGCGTAAGCGCTGTAGTGTGCGAGTGAGACAGACGAGAACCTACGTCATAGGGGAACCCAGTAGAAGACTTTTGTGGCCAAGGAGACGTAGCAGTGTTAAATATGGCTGACCTAAGATTGACCATAAAGGGAAACATTTATGAAAATTCAGTAGTACTGCAGGCAATTAAGCCACAGTAATTTTAATCTGCCATCCTCTATGAATTTTCATGGTGATCCCAATAAAACTTGAATACTGATCATATCTATAATAGTTTAGGATTTACTATTACAGTGAAATTCACGAGTCTTGTAACAAAGACCTGAATGCTAAAATCTGAACGCATTAGTCCACCTTAACGATCGACATTCAACATAGACGCCTCTCATTCAAATGACAAATGTTGTAAATATCAACTCTGTAACTTTATTTGTTTAAAAGACATAGTAAAATAAATTATCACTATTTTCAGTTAAGCATCAGATCATCATTTCCTACACACAAAAGACACTGAACGGTGACAGCATGACACCTTATTGAATCATTAGGTAATAGAATATTTGTTGTAAATTTTGCTGCATAATAGTTACTTTGTTCTTTATTTATTTATTAGAAAGCACAGTGGTGCAAGGCTACTGTGTGAAACGTCCCCATTTAACAATTTATATATAAGACTGAGCTTTTACTGACACACAATATTTTGTTAGCGCAACGCAATCTGACTTTCAATAATCCCTACAAAAGAATGGGCCCTGACTGACATTAAACTATACCTTTCACAAATCACTTACCTCACAAAAATCTTCGCTACTCAAGCTACTGCAATACAGCCAGCGCCACTACTGCCAGCTAAATAAAAGATTCAAACTATGGAAGGCACTAACTACTGATAGGGATAGTTAGCAAATGAAAGATATTAATAGAGAACAAACACTGTATTTACCTTAATAGTCATACTATATAGCAGTTCATGACAAATTACAAAACTCCGCCATCTCTCTCCCCACATCCACAACTGCTGGCGGCTCACCTCCAACTGCGCAACGCTACGCGCTGTTCACATCCAGCTGCCACTGCCCAACACTACATGGCAGACAACAATGCAAACTACCCACAGACTGCACACAGCACAGCCAGTGACTTTTCATATAGAGCGCTACGTGGAGTTACCAATAAGAAAACATAAACAGCCTACTTACATAGCCCCCATGCCCCCACAAAAAATTTTACAAATTGTTTTGGGCACTGGGCAATACATATTTGTTAAAATTTTTCATAATCGTAATTACAACAACAAAGAAATCAAATGCACACACTTATTGATACAATGTTGGTCAAAAGCTAAAATTTTCTCACAATCCATAAAGATAGTCCTGATCATTCATCATAATAGTAATTACAGTTTTTTTTCACAAAGTCTCATTAGTAAAAGAAATTGCACACAGAAGTAGTGGATTTCCATGCAGTCTTGAAGAAGTAGTGTTGTCCTTCCAACGGAAAGACAGTGCTGACTCTTGACATGCTGACAGGTAATGGGCCACAAAAGAGCAAACCCACAGTGGAGTCAATCGAAGTTTTGAAGAATATCGTTTGGTAGGTCATCACAGAGCAGTCCCACTGTAGTCCTGGTAGAGATTACGGTATTGGTGGGCCACCAGAGGCGCAGACCCACTGCAGTCCTTGTAGAAATAATGGTACTGGTGAGTCATCAAAGATGCCGACCCACTGTAGTCCTTGTAGAGATAATGGTATTGATGGGCCACCAGAGGCGCAGACCCACTGCAGTCCTTGAGATGGCCAGCAGCCATCTGTTGTGACTGTGAAGGTGCACAATCACCATTGAAGAGTCTTGCGGATAATATAGCAAGTCCATAACCACCAGTTGTGCACTCACAAAGTTTTTGGAATTGTCCTTAGAACCAGCAATGCTGTTATCCAGTCCCTTGCTGAATTATTAACACACATGCAAACACTAACAGTCCCTACTTCTCACATATTGTCCATATACTATGACCAACAGAAACGTGTGCAGTGAAATGCAACTTACAAGTTAATAATATGATGAACTGGTGACAATTACAATTTTATAACATGAGAATACAATTACAAAGGTACAAAATACATCATTAAAGAACATAACAATACAGATAACATTTGTAGTACAGGCTTTGCAAAAGAATGGAAATAACATATACATCAGTGTTACAGGAATTATGACATGAGTACATACATAAAAGATCAGAATAACTTTCGAAACATCAACTTCATACATGAGCATTAAAAAAACAGAATAAATAATGTCTAACCATATTTACAAGGTAAATAACATATTATTAATGCCAATTATATTTGAGGATAACAGTATTCCTCATCATAGTGAATAGTATTAGAAGAGAAAAAAATTCTATGTAACAGCACAGAGACAGGAAGAAAACAAATACACAAGGGTACACAAACATATAGAGGGATGACACAAAAGGAAAGGACAGGGTTTGTTTTACTGCAGTATTTTGCATGGAGATCTCCCTTTGTTCATCATTATTCCCAAAAGTACTATCTAAGCCGGCTTTCTGTATTCTGTTCACACCCTCTTTCAAAATAGTTTTTCCCCACTGTACACTACCTTTTTTTTGGCCAAACCATTTTCTTATATCTTCTCAATGCATTTCTTCCACTTCATCATAGTTAGTTTCTTATATAGTCTACCCCCTCTTAAGCTAACTTAAATCTACTGAGCTCAGATGCTAAACTAAGGGACGAGGCAATGCAGCAGCACAAAACAATTAACACAAACATCAAAGACAAAAAATTTAAATAGGCAAAGCAATTGCAATATTACAACTAATATAAGGCACTGTGCAGCAAACAAGAAAAATAAATCAGTAGTAAAACTAGCTTAACAGAGTAATACAAAGTTAAATTCAGTAACACTATGCCTGGCAAACAGCAGCAGCAATGCAAAAACATATCTAAACATGACATAGCTCAAGCAGAAAAAATATTACACTAAAGATAACAACGCAGACAAGGTAAATGTCTATTCACATCTTAATGTCTAAGTAATTAAAGTGGTGCACCACAAAAACTAATTCTACAAAAATTACCAAGTACTCAAAAAGAAAATTATATATGCAGTTACTGTTATTAGTCCCTTCTTATTGTTCTTTCCATTCCAAGAGCTCCTTTTTTTAAGAATGTGGATTACAAAATTATTATTTAATAGATCTGTTGACAGAAAATGTTCACATTAGCAAATGCATTTTATTTTATAAAAGCAATGCTGCAACACAGCTGGAAACTAGATATCAAATGAAATAAGCAACTATGAAAAACAAAGCATAAAAATATCATTCAATAGTCATGTGACATTTCATAAGTTAGTAGAAATTCTCTCAACTCTCGTAGAAAGACACTTGTCCTAATCAGGTGTGCAGTTGTACGAATATTTCCCATCAATTCATAAGCTTTTCAGTAAGTAGCACAAAATATGAGTAATCATATGTTTCCAAGTAATGAGCGTGTCGTATTTGCGATGCTTTCTACAAAGGAATGTCAATAGCAAGGTTAATGGCCTCCCTTTTTTTTTACCTAATGGCTGTTTCTCCAGGTGGCTGGCAAAGGTGGCCGCTCAAGACACATTACCTCAAGGTCACTTACCTTTCTTACCGAAATATTTACGACAACAGTTTCCGCTACAGTGGCAGTCTCGTATAAAAATATTTCACAGGTCAAGAATTGGCGTTACAAATCTGTAGAAACAAAATCCTATTGATATAACAGTGTCCAAAAAGTTTTCGTCGGCATTGTAATACATTCACGCATTTACATACATTTCATAACTCTTAAAGTACGATTCTTGGTTTCCAACAACCTGTTTCACAAACCAGAGTGAGTCCCTAACCACTACTCATTATTCCATACCTTATTCGTCGACACTTCTTCAATATTTTATGATAACAGATACGTAGCATACTCAAATAACTCATATAGCATCAGCTTACTGATCATAAACATACCGCAACAGCATAATACACATAGTCATCGTAATAATATCATAACACCTCAGTCAACTCTCAAAATCGTCGTAGCTTCCTCCAATAATTTCAAAACCTAAAAAAAATTCTCTGCTCATGTCAAAAGTGTCATCTGCCTCAAATATACTTTAAAATCATGATCCCATACTAAATACATCATTCAAAGCTCTCATAGTATCACCATGGTTCCGAAAAAATGTGAACAGTTTACAAAGTACAGACAAAATACAGTTTCATAAGTGTGAAGTTATCCAACTGTGTAATTACGTAAACATCTGTCACTGACGTAGTAAAAAAAAATGTTTCTTTCTCTGTTAAATGATCAGGTAGCTGTGTAATTTATGTTTTAGAGAAATGTGGTACCGATGTGTAAAGTTGTATAAGCAAATACCATATTAGCTAGGGCTCCTTGTGCTTGCCAAACACATGGTACACAAAGTAAGCGTGTACCCCCCTGAGGATTAATGTAATTATACCCTCAGGTGTTACAGATTACAGCAATGGAATGAAATGTATCACGGAAAACCCTTGTATCATTGCACTTCAAATATCTTAAAAAAATAAATGTTTTAAGTGCGAAATTAATCACTCAAATACGTGTACTGTAGCGCTAAACTGTGCGTCATGTTGTAAGATAACCTCTGTGGAAGTCTCGTAGTTATCGTCCTCCGAAAACTAAGTTCTGCAGAAGTCAATGTACTTACCTCATGATAAACAAAAGTGAAATGTTTTGTGTATAGATATCGTAGTTATTACGCTTATTGTTGTGATGAAGAAAGTACTGTACTGTAATGTATTGTTGTGCCACGAAAAAGGCTGTCTCATTGTTGCTATACCACAAAAGTTACTACTAAAACATGTTTTTCTTTCCAGAAGAATTCAGAAAACTGTGCAGATATAAAACAGATACACCGCAAAAGCAACATTGCAAATTGTCACTCATTAGTAGTGTCGTGATAAAAATCGTGTAGCTGTCACATAAACTAACCTCTGTGTCATCTGGTATCTCTCAGAAAGCACTTTAAATTCAGAATGTATTTTCAAATAAACCAAAATGTTGCATTAAAATCTCATTAGCAGTACTGGTAAATGTTCTAAGTATGTGAGCCTTATAGTCGTTACGTAATCGTGCAACAAACCAGCAAGAATGCACACACACAATAACACTGTGTCGTCTGTTCACAATAACAATGCATTCGTAATTTCTGTTTAAATAAGTTCTCTTGGTTCTTGACTGGATATTTAACTTCAAACATTTTTGCATGTTAACAGTTTCTTAAGTCTTACAAAGCATACTAGTAATGTAAAGTGAAAAGTTATATGGCAAAGACAAAGTTAAAAAGCAGATTATTTTTCAATAAACGGTTTTACATGTGAAATGTGGTGTAAACCTTTACTCTTCCTAGTACGCAGAGTTTCAACTTCAACGCAATTATCATGTGGTATACGTCGGATTCTGTAAGGTCCATTGTAAACTAGAAAGAATTTGTGACTCAAGTGTTTCTTCTTATGTGACAATGAATGAGCTTTGATGAGAACTTTCTGACCAATACATAATTTCTTTGCATTTGCTTTACCGTGTAGTTTTCTCCTTTTGTCTGCTGCAGATTTTATATTTTTAATAGCCAAATCAATTATGTCTTTGTGTCGAAGTTTACGTGTATTCGGGAAAGGTACAAGCTCTCTGATTCTGTTCGGTGGTTTTTCATTCTTCAGTACAAGTGTAGGTGGTAAAGCAGTGGAGTCATGAGGCATTTCATTCAGCACGTTTTGAAATAAGTGTAAATATCTGTCCCAATGCTGATGCTTTCTGTGACAATAAAGTCTGCAAAGCTTATTGATTTCTTTCATAATCCGTTCAGATGGGTTACAATGTGGTGAGTACAATGAAATAAAAACAGGTTTGATTTTATGATTGCGAAGCATGCGTGACCAAACAGCAGATCTGAATTGCGGTCCGTTATCTGAAATGACTTTACTAACGTGTCCAACTTCACGTAAGAAATTTTTAACAAAGGCGTTGGATACAGACCGTCCAGTGGCTTTACGTAACGGTGTGAAAGAAACAAATTTTGAAGTAAGTTCAACAGCGACTAGAACGTACGAAAATCCATTCGATGTTCTGACAAGGGGTCCCAATAGATCAACTGCAGCAAATTCTTTTAATTTAGAAGGAATGATAGGAAACAACGGAGCACGATGTGAGATAGTAGATGGTTTCGCCTTTTGACAAAGTTTACAAATAGACAGGACTCTTCGAATTCTCTTTTCCATATTGTTAAAATAACAAGTCGCTCGAAGAATATGATAACATTTTCGTGGACCAAAATGTGCGTAGCTGAAATGAATGTACCAAATGAGCTTATTAACAAAATCGTCAGGAATGCAAAGTACCCATAGTTTGTCATCAACAGTGCAGCGTTTGAACAGTATGTTGTTTCTAACCAGATAAAATGCCGAATCTGTGTGTGTGTCTTTTCATGCCATTTGCTTTTGATGTCTTTCCAAATCGGATCTTTATCTTGTTCATGAGCAATGTCCTTTAAAGATGTGGTGATGAAGTTTTCAAAGGCGACTTTCTGAATGTAAAGAATACTGAAATTTTTCTCGAGGTTACCTTCTGTGTTACTTTTCTCAAGCCCAGCCGGTGCGCGTGACAGTGCGTCCGTAACAATGTTCTCCTTGCCGGGAATGTAGACTATTGTGAAGCGGAATTCTTGCAGAAACAATGCCCAACGTTTTAACGTGTCATGATTTAATTTTGAAGACATAAGAAATTGTAATGCACGATGATCACTGTATACTTTTACGTGCTTACCAGAAAGAAAGAAACGGAATTTGTTAAATGCCCAAACGATAGCTAAAGCTTCTAATTCAGTAACGGAATAATTTCTTTCAGATTTTGTTACCACTCGGCTAGCAAAAGCAATGGTTTTCTGAACAGTAGTGTCATTTTCTATGGCTTCTTGAAATAAATGGGCACCAAGTCCGACTTTAGAAGAATCCGTGCTAAGGCAGAAATCTTGTGACAGATCTGGATGAGCTAGTATTGGCGCGTTAAGTAGCGATTCTTTCAAAGAATTGAATTCCAACTATGCTTGTTCGTCCCAGTTCCAAATAGTGTTTTTTCCAGTGAGAGAACAAAGTTTTGGTGTAACAAGAATTTGCATATTCAGAAAACGACGGTAAAAATTTACGAGACCCAGAAAACTGCGGACTTGTCTTTTTGTGGATGGAACTGGAATGGCTCTGATTGCTTCTAACTTTTCAGGATCCGGCTGAATGCCTTCAGAAGAAATAATATGTCCCAAAAACCTCACCTTTGACCTACCGAATTCAGACTTTTCCAAGTTAATTCCAGATTCTGCAAAAATACATAACAAACTGTTGAGGATGCGATTATGTTGTTCCCATGAAGCTTCTGCTATTAGAATATCGTCCACATATAAGGTGATGTGACGTTTTAAGAACTAAGGTAATATGGAATTTAGCCCGTGAATGAATGCTGCTGAAGAAATGTTCAAACCAAAGGGAAGTTTCCGAAACTGATAACAAACGCCGAAACAAAGGAAAGCTATGTATTTTCTACGTTCTGGATGAAGTTCGATCTGATAAAAGCTGGATCTGAGATCAATGGAAGACAACACTTTTACACCATTATTTGACGCCCGCTCCATTTCCCTATGCACAGTTACCAAATTACTACTTTGAATGTCTGTTAATTCATTACACAGTGGTGCTGGCAAGCTACGCTCGTCGTCGCTATTATTTCTCAGTTTACTTTGGAGCCTAGTGTGACGTTTTTCACACGCCATTATTGTCACAATATTTCACACAACAACACAGAAAAACACAGTTTGAAGAGCAAAAATAGGGGAACACATTAACATAGCACTGAAAATAATATCTAGTTAATTGCAAGCGCAGCTGCGAAATACTTGGTGCAAATTTACATGCATGCCACACCTGTTTTACTGTACAACAATGAAAGACTGCAACTACAAAGGAGATTCTCTCTACAATTACGCGCTAGCAATAAACAAAATCTACACTAATTACACAAACTACAAGAAAAAAATCAGAAGATTCCAGTGAGGTATCCTAGGCTAAGGGTCGACATGTGAAACGTCCCCTTTTAACAATTTATATATAAGACTGAGCTTTTACTGACACACAATATTTTGTTAGCGCAACGCAATCTGACTTTCAATAATCCCTACAAAAGAATGGGCCCTGACTAACATTAAACTATACCTTTCACAAATCACTTACCTCACAAAAATCTTCGCTACTCAAGCTACTGCAATACAGCCAGCGCCACTACTGCCAGCTAAATAAAAGATTCAAACTATGGAAGGCACTAACTACTGATAGGGATAGTTAGCAAATGAAAGATATTAATAGAGAACAAACACTGTATTTACCTTAATAGTCATAATATATATAGCAGTTCATGACAAATTACAAAACTCCGCCATCTCCCTCCCCACATCCACCACTGCTGGCGGCTCACCTCCAACTGCGCAACGCTACGCGCTGTTCACATCCAGCTGCCGCTGCCCAACACTACAATGGCAGACAACAATGCAAACTACCCACAGACTGCACACAGCACAGCCAGTGATTTTTCATATAGAGCGCTACGTGGAGTTACCAATAAGAAAACATAAACAGCCTACTTACAACTGGGCGTGGCATTCAAAGTTAAGAAGAAAATTGTATTGATCTTAGGTAAAAAAATTTAGCGTTTATTATGTAATGGATATTATTGTTACTTTATTTTGAACGTGAAAGTGGTCAAGCTTTGATTATTTAAATACGTTAAAGTGTACAATAATATATTACACGCTTAGCCAATCAGATGGACTGCTTCAGGAAAGGGAACTGCCCTAGTCAGTTGAGCGAGGAGGTTCGGCGCGCGGGAAAAGCGGCCGGGGACGGGTAGAGAGAAAGCTAGTGCAGAGGCGAAAGCAAGCAGTTCGCCTGGAGACACCTAAGTGAACAGTTCGGATTGAGACGCGGAAGCGGACAGTCGATCGTTAGGCAGCTAGGAAGTTAAACGACTTAGAAAATTTTGCGTTGTGAGGTATCGCCGGACTTAGTCTATGAGCGGTGAGCAGCCACGAGCCTGGTGTGAATAACTTTTCGCTACGAGATTGTGAATGATCGAACTGTGTCAAATGGATGTGCTCTCGAGTGTAACAGTAACTCTAAATACGACCACTTTCGCTATTAGTTTTCTTTCTGAATAAACATTATTCTACCCAAATCGCAACTCTGTGGGCTACATCATTTATGGGTGGTTAATTTAGTTCCCGACATTATTATTATTGTTATTATATGTTATATTAACTTTGTATTTCGCAAACTGGCCATCAGCCAGACCATTTATCCAAAAGACCACAAGTGTCTAATTTAGGGCGTGTAATGCGACACGTCCGGTTCAACCCCTAGACGAGTTTGAGCCAAGTTATTTCGACGAAGAGGAACCGCATGTGAGCCCGAACATCGCTGAGATGTTAGCTCGCATGCTGCACACGTGCTAGCATTTAATCGGAGATGTCCGATCAGGCTGCAGTAACATTTCATCGGGTGTAGTTGGTGTGTCATCGTAGAGAGCGACTCTCAGCTTTCCACTGGCGAAGGTACACGTCCTCTACGTCCAATGCAGCGATCTGCAAACAGGTCGTGAAGACATGCGGTAGTACTTCGTATAATAAGGCTAGACAGTCGTCATGTAGGTACCACAGGTTTTTCCTAGTCTGCAGAGGAACGTCTTCTAGCATTCGTGGAAGGCTGCGATACTTGTGCGCGTTCGGTGCCCCGTCTATGAAAAACGCATCTGTGGGATGATATGATGCTTCACTATCCAGCACCGCACGTTTACACTCGATAAAGGATGGCGTTCCACCTGACAAAGCCAACATTTGGATTGTCAATATTCCAACAGTGCATGTTTCGGTGGTTTACCTGGCCATAAATAGTAAATGAGGATTCATCACTAAACAGAGACATGAAACATCTGCAGTATCCTATCTTAATGTTGTTGTACAGAAGTTAACAATTCTCATAATCGTTTCCATACAGCTCTTGATGGAGAGAGATGTGATAGGGATGGAACCTATGTCGTTGGAGAATGCAGAGGAGACTTGAGTGATTGTGCGGGAGATAACGTGCGGATCAACTGCAACATCAGCAAGAACACCAATTTCCCCTCTTGTTTCCTTCTGTTGCACTGTCTAGGTGTTACACTACGACTTTCATGCAACTGGTTGAAGAGGTCGATAAATAATTGTCGAGATGGTAGACGTCTATTGGGACACTTTGCCATATAAACCATACAAGTGCCAATTGCGTTCTTTCTACGCCATGAATACGTCGGATTTTTCTGCGTTGGTTAATCCCATCGTCAACTCACGACGTAGGGCTTGGACTGTTACACACTAACTGACTACCAAGTGGCAGTGCACTCAAGGAACACACAAGCACACTATAAGCAAACATAACAACATCGTACCTAACGACTGTGCGGGTTGAATGGCACAAACAAGTCTCGGTGCGAAAACTTTTCATAATACGATATCTCGTAAATGACTCGCACTAGACTGGTGCAACAAACACCACTGACATTCTAATGTACCCCTCCCCCCTTTAGTCTGTTAATGTCAATAGGCATTGTTCCATTTAAAAATGTACCGTATGTTTGCACAAAAAGTAGACCTTCTAAGTATTATTACAATCTGTTTTTGGCTAAAAATATGAATACTTGACTACCAATCCATACCGTGCAAACCGCACACAATAGCACTTTCCATTTCCACAATATTTGCGGTGAAAGTTTTATGTGATTCACCCCAAATACATACATAGACTGAATTCACTATAAAGGGGAAATTTTGTTGGTAAAAACCCCGAAAAGTTCTTGGCCCATTTACTTAATATTTCTACAAGATACTCCAATAAACCTTCGGACTGAGAAAGACTACATATTTTTTAACTGTGTATGCTATATAAATAGACAGGACGTTCCTGCAGGAGCGTGCAAAAATGTAACAGAACATAGAGAGTGCACCACAGAACAATTTGATGTATTATATTTCAGGCTAAAATGTATAAAAAGAAATTACTCCATTTTCGTTGTTACAATCGATATCTACTAGCTCTGCACGTACAGTTAAAATTACTTTTCTTTTAGAAACATGTGCAATTACGAAATATCTGGCACACTTTAAATTCCTATTACTATCGTACAATCGGACGATGTTGCTTTTATGTTTACTTCTGGATTCATTAATAAAATAATGAAATAAATTGGTGGAGATTCATTTGTCAAGAAAATTGGTAAACTCTTTATAATATTGTTAGTACTGCAGAATGGATTAGTAGTGGGCATGCCTCTGATGTGAACGAACGTGTTTTTATTGCTCGCAATAACAATGTAGTTTTTGTTTTAAGGTGGAAATTGTAAAAGCAGCGTGATTTAGAAAAATATGAGAGAATAAAATTAACTATTCAGGCAATTCTTCAGAAGTTATTAAGTCAATTGGAAGCATGAGAACATATCAAAAATTTCAGCTTCAAGAATCAACACCTAGGCGTGAAGAACTGGAGTCAGGTACGAGAAAGGAAGATAATTAAAAAAGTTTATTGTAACTCTTACTCCTTCCGAAGCTTATTAAAAGAGTTCATTATAAAGTAAGTGACAATCAACATATGAGGGATTGGTGGATTAGACGCTCTACATATTTTTATCCCATAATGGGTAGCCGAATTATTTCTAGTGCCGTATTTCTGCAGAAATCTCTTAAAACACTTCGTATTTTGACAACTGGTTCTAGCAGCACAGAAATAAGTCATATACACTGATATAAAAACTTTCAACAAGCCGTGAAAGCATATCAGACATCATGTAATATGGTGGAGGTCAAGACTGAACTAAAGAACTTTCTATGGGTAGCTCCTTCTACTCCATCGAAGACAATCTTCACAGAAATATTTTGAAATTAAGTTCTATGCTATTTTATAATTAGTATTTTCACTACTACACAATACCTTTTCCGAATATGAATGTTTTAAATGAAATCCACGTTTTTGACTTTTTTCCGTATCCCAGAATCTCACCTCCACAGAATTTATTAAATACTGCTAATATAATGTAATGCTTCGTAGCACTGATCACATTCCGAATTTATAAAGTGTAAGACATTTTCAATCGGTGTATCATCTGTGACAAGTTTTTACGTTATTTTCTATGGTCACCAAAGAATGATAAATGTTATTGTTCCATCACATATAATTTGGAAAACTTCATATCCGCTCTGTAAAACTGTCCTATAGGGTTTTCGGAAATCAACGTTGCCTTTGAAAAGAGGTAACTATGACGAATGTCGTTTACGATGATTTTAAATGAATGGTAACACTGTCGAATGGAGTTTATACTGTATGACATGATTGGTTGACGCCATAAACGTCTATGGTGCCCTTTCCACTAATTGGGAAGTGTAGGCTACATACCTACAGCTACATCTACATGTAAATCACATTTAAAGGCCTGGCACAGGGTTCATCGGACCACCTGCAGAATTTTCTATTATTCCAATCTCGTATAGCGCAATGAAAGAACGAACACTTACATATTTCCGTAGGAGCTCTGATTTCCCTTATTTTATCATGGTTATCGTTTCTCCCTATGTAGGTCGGTGTCAACAAAATATTTTCGCATTCGGAGGAGAAAGTTGGTGATTGCAATTTCGTGATAAGATTCCATCGCAACGAAAAATGCCTTTTTTTTAATGATTAGCAGCCCAAATCCTGTATCATTTCAGTGACACTCTCCCCCATATTTCGCGATAATACAAAACGTGCTGCACTTCTTTGAAATTTTTTGGATGTACTCCGTCAGTCCCATATGTCAAGGATCCCACACTGCGCAGCAGTATTCTAAAAGAGGACGGACAAGCGTAGTTACGCAATCTCCTTAGTAGATCTGTTACATTTTCTAAGTGTCCTGCCAGCAAAACGCAGTCTTTGGTCATCGTTCTCCACAACATTTTCTATGTGTTCATTCCAATTTACGAGTAAGTTGTTCGTAATTGTAATTCCTAGGTATTTAGTTGAATTTACGGCCTTTAGATTTGACTGATTTATCGCGTAACCGAAGTTTAGCGAATTCCTTTTAGCACTCATGTGGATGACCTCACACTTTTCGTTATTTAGTATCAACTGCCAATTTTCGCACCATTCAAATATATTTTTTAAATCGTTTTGCAATTTCTTTTGATCTTCTGATAACTTTATTAGTCGATAAACGACAGCGTCATCTGCAAACAACCTAAAACATCTGCGCAGGTTGTCTACCATATAGTTTGTATAGATAAGGAACAGCAAAGGGCGTATAACACTACTTTGGGGAACGCCATAAATCACTTTTGTTTCATATCAATTGAAGACATTTTTGGCACTTTTATTTTCACACGTCCGTCTTGATCACACAGATTACTTTACACTTTATGACCGGTTTCGGCTTATCGCCATCTTCAGATCTGTTGTAAATACAAATATTCGGAACATAAATATTCATATCTGAAGATGGCGATAAGCCGAAACCGGTCATAAAGCGTAAAGTAATCTATGTGATCAAGACGGACTTTTGAAAATAAAAGTACTTCTGTTTCACTCGATGACTTTCCCTCAGTTACTACAAACTGTGATGACCTCTATGAAAGAAAATCACAAATCCATTCACATAACTGAGACGATATTCTATAAGGATGCAATTTTACTACAAGCCGTATGTTTGGTACAGTGTCAAAAGCCTTCTGGAAATCCAGAAATACGGATTCGATCTGAAATCCCTTGTCAGTAGCACTCAACACTTCATGTGAATAAAGAGCTAGTTGTGTTTCACAAGAACGATGTTTTCTAAACCCATGTTGACTGTGTGTCAATAGACCGTTTTCTTCAAGGTAATTCATTATGTTCGAACACATGTTCCAGAATCCTGCTGCATATCGACGGGCCTGTAATTAAGTGGATTACTCCTACTACCTTTCTTCAATATTGGTATGACATGTGCTACTTTCCAGTCTTTGGTTACGGATCTTTCGTCGAGGGAACGGTTCAATATGATTGTTAAGTGTGGAGCTAATGCATCGGCATACTGTAAAAGGAACATAACTGGTATGCAGTCTTTGTCAGCACTGTCTTCGATAGTATCTCCATTGCTATCGCGCAGAGAAGCCATTGATTGTTTCTTGCATCTAACATAATTCACATACGACAAGCATCTCTTTGGATTTTCTGCCAGGTTTTCGGACAAAGTTTCGTTGTGGAACCTTTTATAAGCATCTCGCATTGAGGTCCGCACTAAATTTCAAGCTTCCGTAAAAGATCGCCAAACCTAGAGGATTTTACGTCTGTTTAAATTTGGCATGTTTGCTTCGTTGTTTCTGCAACAGTCTTCTGACACGTTTTGTGTAACAAGGAGGATAAGCTCCGTCGTTTATTAATTTATTTGGTATAAATCTGTCAACTGTTGCCGATACTATTTCTCTGAATTCAAGCCACATCTGGTCTACACTTACGTCATTAATGTGGAAGGAGTGGAGATTCTCTCTCAGTAAGGCGTCAAGTGAATTTTTATCTGCTTTTTTGAATAGGTATAGTTTTCGTTTATTTTTGGAGGATTTGGGGGTTCAATATTAATCTCGCTACGAATACCCTGTGTTCACTAATCCCTGTATCGATTTTGATGATCGTTGTTAACTGAGGGTTATTTGTTGTTAACAGGTCAAGTGTGTTTTCACAACCGTTTACTATTCGCGAATGCGTATGAACTAACTGATCGAAATAATTTTCAAAGAATGAGTTTAGCACAATTTCGGATGATGTTTCATGCGTACCTCCTGAATTAAACATATATTTTCGCCAACACATCGAGGATAAATTAAAATCACCACCAACTATAATCTCCATCTCCTTTGTGCAGCTCATGGCCACCAAAAACACGAATATAACATGAAGCTCTAGACGCGTTCATCGCAGTGATCTATGCTGCACGGTTAGACGTAGGTCACAATCTCCACGCTTCAAGGAGGAAGATTCTTACGAATAAGATCAGATACAACCTTTACATTCTAGTGGCTGATAAGCCTATCGAGGATCTTACAGTAAGTAACATCATATGACTTTCAAATTATGGGATCTATGGTGAACCTGTATGTAGAAATAAGAATAACAAGGCACTTGCACCTTCCTTGGCTCAATTTCAATGCACAGCTGACGCCAGACAATATTTCTTTAAGTCGTCAACTTTTCAATTCGTTTATGTCACCCTCCATATTGTCCTCACTTGTGTTAGTTATTAGACTGTGTGATGTTCTTAAATTTCTATTTATTGTCGTCTTTCGACCTCTCTGTTGAGAAATTCTCTTCTGGCGTCCTTGTTTACCTAAAATCATTGTTTAGAAAACCGGGGACACCAGAACATCCAGAAGGGAGGTCCAAACGTCGGTTGTGAAGAATAAATTCGAAGTGGAAAGTAATGTAACATAACAGCCCAGAAAATTTTACATTCAACGACCTCTTCCTGTTAACGTGTCGGAAATTTTTTGGAACTGTCATGCATCTTCGCACAGGTCCACAATAAGTCCAGTCAATTACAGCGACAGTGAAGTCCACGATGGAGCTCAAAATTAAAAATTCCAATAGAGGAGGCTTGAGTAACCACACCGGTGACAAACAGAGAGACTGTCATTATTACTTTTAGCCTGACATTTCTGACCATTAAACGAAAGTACAAAATTTGAAATAGATAATATTCCAATATCGGTTTACGCTGATGTCATAGTTATTTCAGGAGATAGGAAACCAGAAATTACAGCTCTCACGCAGCAGGTAATCGAAGTCCTATGAGGAACTGGATCACAATTAAAATCTTAACGAAATAGAATATTTGTGCTCGCCCGTACCCTCAAAGAGAGTAACTGAAAAATTTAAAAAAGTAAATTCAGTAAATAACTAGGAGCAAGCAATGTAAAATATTGAACTGGAATCTATAATGCAAGTAAAGTGTATTAGTCTATATCTTAACAAATACGGCATAGAGCAGAAATATCCCTAGGGAAATCCAAAAGTTTTTATATACTTAGACGACCATTTCTAACCTATATATATGATACCTAGATATTGACTAAAAAAGATGAAAAAGTTTCAGAATATTCACGCGCAAGATAGCAAATATTTTGGAAGACTCTTAGCGTAGGAAAAAAAAAAAGATAAAAGCTAGATGGATCGAATGAATTGTTAATTTAAAGTGGTTGAATAAAATCAGATTTTTAAAGATTTTGGCAAAAGCATCCTCAAAAGCAAGATGACCACCAAGGCGGCACAAAATATGCCCCACACACAGACATGCTCTAGCCTACATAGACGATGCAAGGTTTGGCAGAGCGCTGTATATGCTGACTTTTACGTTACAAGAAATGATTTGAAGGTGGTTGCTTAGTCAACAGAAACTAGTTATTGCACTCCATTGTTTTGTAATGTACGCAACAATTTAAAAAAATAGATAAAATATACAATTTTGTGTAATATCTCGTTTTTCCTGGCGTTCATCTTGTCGTATGAGGCACACTGTACGCTCGTGGCACTGCAGATGCTATAACCTAATGGAGGGAACTTGTGCGCACCATCTGTCAGTGAATAGTGCAAACTTTGTTTTCTGTGTTTTATTGTAACTAAATGTATAACAAAATTATTATGAGGCAGAGATTGAGGATCAGCCCAGCATTAACCTTAACAACTGTGCAAAACCACCCAAAAACCAAACTCAAGCTGCCCACTCTACTAAGCTAATGGGGGTCAATCCATCTGGCTCACCTCCTTCCCTGCCACCTTGCGTTAAGCTATATGGGAGGATGAAAATAGAGGATCAACATCTGTCATTATCATCTGTGTAGAGTGTTGCAAGAAACAGGTGCATTTGGCAAAACAAAATTAACTGAGCAGCAAAGAGCTAGCATAGCTTTTAATTGCCTTGAAACATAACTAGCTGAGTGCTGGGCATTGCTCAGTTTGTTTACTCTAATCTGTTATGAGTCCATCTCCTCCTCCATCTCCCTCTCTTGCCATCTCCTCTTCCCCACTCTCTCTCTGGCCACCTCCTCCTGTTGCCACACTCTGTTCATCTCCTCCTATGCCTCTCTCTGTCCATCTGAACCTCCCCCCACCCCCACCCCTCTCTCTGTCCATCTGCCCTTCACCTTCTCTCTTTCCATCTGCTCCTTCCCCCTCCATCCATCTGCTACTTCACATTGTGTCTTTCCCCTCCTCCTCCTGTCTCCCCCTCCATCCTCTATGTCCTTCTCACCAACTCCGTTTCTTCCTCCCTCCCCACTCTTTGTCCATCGTGTTCTCCGCCCTCACGTTTTTCATAGCCTCCCTCCTCCTTCCTCCTTCCTCTGGTCATCTCTTTGATTTCTCTGCCCATCTCTGCCTCTTACCTTTGTTTATTTCCCCCTCCCCTCTCTTTGTTATTTCCTTCCCCTCCGATCTGTGTGCATCTCCTTCTGCCTCTCTCTCTGTCCACCTCGTCCTCCTCCCACCCTACCCCCCCCACCTCTCTACCTCCATGTTACCACCCTATCCCAACAGTAGGCTGCTGGTTCTTAGCTCTCGAAGTATTTATTTCGAGAGAGTAAGTTACATTTGTACCAAGTTTGACTCAATCAAACAGGAGTTTAGAAGGAGATTTTCCTGGGTAGCTTTGCCTATGTACACACATGTCATACATTGCACATATATTTAATACATTTCACACATGTTGTTGTTGTCTTCACTCCTGAGACTGGTTTGATGCAGCTCTCCATGCTACTCTATCCTGTGCAAGCTTCTTCATCTCCCAGTACCTACTGCAACCTACATCCTTCTGAATCTGTTTAGTGTACTCATCTCTTGGTCTCCCTCTACGATTTTTACCCTCCACGCTACCCTCAAAAAATGGCTCTGAGCACTATGGGACTTAACATCTATGGTCATCAGTCCCCTAGAACTTAGAACTACTTAAACCTAACTAACCTAAGGACAGCACACAACACCCAGCCATCACGAGGCAGAGAAAATCCCTGACCCCGCCGGGAATCGAACCCGGGAAACCGGGCGTGGGAAGCGAGAACGCTACCGCACGACCACGAGATGCGGGCACGCTGCCCTCCAATGCTAAATTTGTGATCCCTTGATGCATAAGAACATGTCCTACCAACCGGTCCCTTCTTCTTGTCAATTTGTGCCACAAACTCCTCTTCTCCCCAATCCTATTCAATACCTCCTCACTAGTTATGTGATCTACCCATCTAATCTTCAGCGTTCTTCTGTAGCACCACATTTCGAAAGCTTCTATTCTCTTCTTGTCCAAACTATTTATCGTCCATGTTTCACTTCCATACATGGCTACACTCCATACAAATACTTTCAGACACGACTTCCTGACACTTAAATCTATACTCGATGTTAACAAATTTTTCAAATTTCACTTGCTTCTCTAGCGGTTCGAGATTTGTGGCGTCATATCTCCTGAACTACGTCTCATGGAATGATATAATTTGGCAGATACATCCAGTGTTACATGTGGATACTGTCTGGCAAATGTTTTGCGAACTGAGTTAGTAGTAAAGAAGTAATAAACCAAAAGGTCATGCATGGTACGGCAGTTTTTCACGCATTTCAGTTTTTATGACGCCATATTACTTGAAGAGTATGCGATACAATGATACAATTTTGCATTTCAGTGGTATATGTGATTACTGTCTGCAAAATATGTTACATATGGAGTTAATAGCAAAGATCTAATAAATTAAAAAGTCATGCATGTTGTGGCATTTTTATGTGTGAACATCAAAAATTTAGTAAGCAATAAACTGCTTTCCTTTCATTATTTTGTGGAAGTTTCAGCGAGTAAAACACTCTTAAAGATTTGAAATTATGTGTAAAGTTAATTGCAAGTCACTAAGTGCTATCAATCTCAAATATTGGATTAATATAATCTGGCTTTTTGCGTGTCGTGAGCCAAGCTTCTTGTTCACCCTCATCCCTTTGGATGGTAGATGGTTTTTAACCTTGCAGTGGTTCTTTACAGATATCACGTAATACTTGCATTAATTATGCTTAAAGTTGATCCACTGGTTTTCCAGGACATGTGGAATGTACATACACACACACATACACACTCGTTCATACATACATTCAGTTTTATATGTATGGATAATATCAATTACAAAAATGATAAATTTGAATTGCTTAGTGTTTCTGGAAGTTATTTTGTCGTTCAGCTTTGGTCTTAACAGTAAGAAATAAGATTTTTACAATGCAGCCGTACTCAAATTTTTACACGACGGTTTTATGGGACTGACAGTAATAACTTTGCGTGGACAATGCCACGTTGCTTCCTCACAATGAAGACGTAGAGCGTAACGGCAACAGCTCACAGAAGCCCCGTTTCCTGGGGAAATGAACATGAAATGTTGCCGCAATAGGCCGTGTTCTGTCCTAGTTCACGAGAATCTTGTTCCCAACTGGTTATTAAGGTGGCTTCTTTGTGCAAACAAAGCCTTGTTTCTCGAAACTTTTCTCGTTGCGGAAGTCTTCCTGGGGGCGACGCAGCGAGCGTTCTACCTTCTGGGTACACATCGCGCCTCGCGCACAATGCGTGGGCGTTGGCCGTACATCACAGCAGCAGGACGCCTGCCTCGTTCTCGCGGCCATTATTTATTTCCTCTCCTGCCCGCGGCAAGTTCTGCAAATAACACGGCTCTCGCGACGGTAATCGAGATTACTTGCAGGGCATCCACGCTTCCTCCCGCGCGCAAATCGGCCTCCGCTCACAATTTATAATACAACAGCTTAACAGCTTGTGTGATTCCGAATTCAGCTAGCATTCCGACAGTTCGCGAACAAATTTTATCTTTGGAATATTATACAGCTGCTTATTCTATAGCGCAACGTACTGTTTTCTGAGTGTTAAAGATTCGTGAATTATTCAAAGCCAGTGATCAACGGTGCGAAATACTGTAAATTACAGGCAGTCGACCAGCCACCATGTCGAATCTGGAGTAATGTCTGTACAATGTTACTATTATAGCAATTCTACGTGATAAATGAGTCATCATTTGTCTCTACAACTTTTAAAGCTTTCTAACCGTTTATACTACACTATTGGCCATTAAAATTGCTACACCACGAAGATGACGTGCTACAGACACGAAATTTCACTATCAGTCGAGATGACAGGCATCTTATCCGCATGGCTGTAACGGATCTTGAAGCCACGTCTCGATCCATGAGTCAACAGATGGGGGCGTTTGCAAGACAACAAACATCTGCACCTACAGTACGACTACGTTTGCAGCAGCATGGACTATCAGCTCGGAGACCATGGCTGCGGTTACCCTTTACGCTGCATCACAGACAGGAGCGCCTGCGATGGTGTACTCAACTACGAACCAGGGTGCACGAATGGCAAAACGTCATTTTTTTCGGATGAATCCAGGTTCTGGTTACAGCATCATGATGGTCGCATCCGTGTTTGGCGACATCGCGGTGAACGCACATTAGAAGCATGCATTCTTCATCGCCATACTGGCGTATCACCCGGCGTGATGGTATAGGGTGCCATTGGTTACACGTCTCGGTCACCTTTTGTTCGCATTGACGTCACTTTGAACAGTGGACGTTACATTTCAGATGTGTTGCGACCCGTGGCTCTACCCTTCATTCGATCCCTGCGAAACCCTATATTTCAGCAGGATAATGCACGACCGCATGTTGCAGGTCCTGAACGGGCCTTTCTGGATACAGAAAATGTTCGACTGTTGCCCTGGCCAGCACATTCTCCAGATCTCTCGCCAACTGAAAACGTCTGGTCAATGGTGGCCAAGCAACTGGCTCGTCACAATACACCAGTCACTACTGTTGATGAACTGTGGTATCGTGTTGAGGCTGCTTGGGCAGCTGTACCTGTACACGCCATCCAAGCTCTGTTCGACTCAATGCCCAGGCGTATCAAGGCCGTTATTACGGCCAGAGGTAGTTGTTCTGAGTACTGATTTCTCAGGATCTATGCACCCAAATTGCGTCAAAATGTAATCACATGTCAGTTCTAGTAAAATATATATGTTCAATGAATACCCGTTTATCATCTGCATTTCTTCTTGGCGTAGCAATTTCAATGGCCAATAGCGTACATTCACGGAAAAAATCGCAAACCAAAAATAATTATTACAGATTTATAAAATTTCCGGAACACATTTGTCTAGGGAACGTACTGTACTCAAGTGATTAAAATGTCAATATCACAGGTTAATGTAAGCGCTTGGTAAATCATTGCATATGTGGATTGCTGGTACATTGATAACCGACGTAACCGCTAGAATGTTGAATGCAAATGTCCATACATTGTGTTTTACAGGTGCCGGATGTCAGTTTGTGGGATGGATTTCGATGACTGTTGCGCTTCGTCAGTCAGTACAGGAACAGTTAATGCTGTTTGTGGGTGATGGAGTTTTCGTCCGATTGTGTCCAATTTCTGCTAGATCTGAGGTAGATCTGGTGATCTAGCATGCCAAGGCAACATATCAAGACTCCGTTGAGCAATCCAACAGCGCTATGTAAGTAAACATTATCCTATTGGAAAATGCTACACCTCCTCGGATGCTGTTCGTAAATGACAGCACAACTGATCGAATCGCCAGACTGCCGTACCAGTTTGTAGTCGTTGTGCGTGGGATAACCACGGGAGTGTTCCTACGATCGTACATTCTCGTGCCTATCGCTGTCAGCAGTCATGTGGCTACATTTCTATGAAGTCTTTCTGAAATACGGCAGAAGGAACATCCAGCTTCTCGTAGCCGTTTTACAAAAATTCTTTCAAACTCAGTGAGATGTTGATAATGGCGTCTTTATTGCCGTAAATGCTTTCTTGGCTAACATCAACGCACCACGTCCAGTCTTAAAGGTAACTAACACTCACAACCGTTACAGCGTTTATTTAAAGCAAACTTGAGTTGCATCTTCATAGTGGCGCTACTAGCGCCACACTCATGCGACTGGCGCGTAAGTTGAACAGCTATCATTTCTCAGATGTAGAAACACGCCTATAAACTTAACTTTATGTCGCACAACTCCCTCTGGATATGGTGATTCCTTTTCCGCCAGTATATTGCACGTGGCAAAGTCATATATTTTCCAAAGTATTACATATATAAATGTGATTGATACATGAGTAGATCCGTTCAGTCCGGAATCGCGCTGCTGCTACGGTCGTAGGTTCGACTCCTGCCTCGGTCATGGATGTGTGTGATGTCCTTAGTTTTGTTAGGTTTAAGTAGTTCTAAGTCTAGGGGACTGATGACCTCAGATGTTAAGTCCCATAGTGCTCAGAGCCATTTGAACCATTTGAGCCTTCAATTTGCGTCACAATACAGAAAGAACTCGAGGACGAATATTTTGTCTCCAAGCTAATATTCAGCGACGAAGCAGCCTTCCATTTATCTGGAAAGCTTAATCGTCACAATGTGGTAGTGTATGTTATAGAAAATCGTCAACAAATTGTGGTGAATGAACGAGCTTCGCCGAAGGTTAATATTTGCTGTGCAATGTAACAGATGGAGCTGTATACGCCGTTTATCTTCTGTGAGAAAATTGTGGGGGCTATGTTTTACCTTGATATGTTACAGCTGTGGTTTTCTCTGCTGATTCCGAGAATTTCACCTTCCAAAACGACGCGGCACACCTTATTGGAATACTGATGTTCGTCGCTACGTAAACAACAAACTTTCGCATCGGTGGATTGGGCGTAGCGGTGAAAATGATTTGGCTCTGTAGCCTTGGCCCAGGTCGCCTGACATTTTCCTTTGGAGATATAGTAAGGACGGTGTTTACGTACCCCTACTGTGAAAAACATTGGAATAGCGAGAATGCTGCTGCAGTTGTCATAGACAGGATATTGCTTCATAAGATATGAAGTGACCTAAATTAACTCATGGACGTGTGCCGTGAGTGCGAAGGGGCACTCAATGAACATCTGTAGAGTGCAAAACGCTAATTTTCGAATTTACGGTTTTGTTTGTGCATCAGCAATATTTTTACATGTGATACTT
This sequence comes from Schistocerca nitens, assembly GCF_023898315.1. NCBI lineage: Eukaryota > Metazoa > Arthropoda > Insecta > Orthoptera > Acrididae > Schistocerca > Schistocerca nitens. The sequence goes on along the minus strand of NC_064620.1, from coordinate 191,065,521 downwards.
TGGAGAAAACGAATGAAACATTTACTCTGGTCGTTTGGGAAAATGCAGGCGTTGGGCATCTCGTCGTGTAACAGGCTCACATCCGTAGATCGCATTGGTAATAAAAGCAGCCACAACAACTAAATACCGTTAGATTCTTTGTTTTAAGTACTATTAATAACAGGAAACATTAAAATGAGAACAGTTCTAACATGAAATTTTGCGATTTTTTGTTTTAGTTTCAAATACTCAGTTAATGCGTATCCGTTCCAAGTCACACACCCTATCCATGCAACACAAATTTTATCCTTCTGCTCGACACGTCCTACAACGAGATGTACCGGAGAAAGTCAACCTACTCTCAGCAATTTGTGGCAGTGCGAATTTTGAAACGCTTGAAGTCTTCGCAATATAAATATTCAATGACGATCAAAACAATATAAAAATACGAGTGACTTAGTCCACACAACAGAAAAATTTATTTTACACATAATTACGGCCAGTCAAGTTACTTTTATTGAATGCAGCACTTCACTACAAAGTGACACCAAGTCACTGTAAACAATGGTCGGAACGTTCTATCAATCGTTCCAGGCCTGGACAATAGACATCGCTCCTTGGTCACAAAGGCATTCAAGAACCGCCGAAGAAACATCCCCATCGTCAGAAAATCTCTCTCCTCCCTGATTGTCTTTCTGCTTACCAAAAAGATGGAAATCGCATGGTGTGACATCCGCATTCCCCAATCAGCGTTATCCACGTCTGGTGCCGCCATGGTCAAATTGTTGGCACCGTTCTCTAAGGTTGGACGCGATATAGCATTTGGTCCACATGCCACTAGAATTTCACTGTGAATCTGCGTTACATTTAGACATTTTCTCCACAAGATTCATACTTAAACTTTGGAGGACGTTTCCGGTTCTCTCCCCATTTTAATCGCACACTGTGTTGCACGTGTTTTCCGTAACGCAGAAGAAATGTCTCTATTATGTAAATTGAAGGTGGAGGGGAGAGAGAGGAAAGGAAAGGCATATCAACTGCGGAATCAGCGGCGGCCAATGAAAATCTGTATCGGACAGGCGTCCGAACCCGGGGTCTCCTGCTGACTTGGCAGTTGCGTTTACTACTGTGCCACGCGCACGCATTGTTTATCGGAATCGCTCAGACTATCTTCCCCGTCCGAATCACATCCCCACCTAGCGCTACCTATCCCCAGTCCCCGTCCATGTCCTCCATTTTCGATAAATTTAGATCCCCGTTGGAGGTCGAACGTAAATGTGCGTCCCTACTGAAGATTGTGGATTCATTGCCCATCGAGGCGAATAAGTTATCTATGAATGCGTGGTGTCTGTTCTTTGTGACATGTCCGAAAGAACGAACACCATGAATTCATATAGAAATGTCTGCAGCAAACGCAACATGGTAACATGCTACTCTTGTTGCGGATGGGTCTTGTGTAAGACGGCGTGTGCAGCTTAATTTCTCAAGTTCCTATGTACGTCAACCGTACTCCGTGAGCCGGCTGTTGTGGCCGAGCGGTTCTAACGCTTCATTCTGGATCCGCGCGACCGCTACGGTCTCAGGTTCGAATCCTGCCTCGGGCATGGATGTGTGTGATATCCTTAGGTTAGTTAGGTTTAAGTAGTTAGTTCTAAGTTCTAGGGGATTGATGACCTCAAATGTTAAATCCCATAGTGCTCAGCGCACTTTAAACCATTTTCCGTACTCCGTGAAACCACATGCCGCGCGTGGTAGCTGCGCGGTCTAAGGGCGTTCTTTCACGGTTCGCGCGGTTTCTCCCGTCAGAGGTTCGAGTCCTCCTTCGGACATGGGTACGTGTGTTGCCCTTAGTGTAAGTTAGTTTAAAGTTAGATTAAGTTGTGTGTAAGCTTAGGGACCCATGATCTCAGCAGTTTGGTCCCATAAGATCTTACCACAAATTTCCAAATTTCGTGAAACCACTTGTCTGGATCTCTGCCCCACCCACATTTCTCGCATTCCAAAGCTCTACTAACGCACCGTTACGACAATGCGCAAACTCGGTCTAGCCGTATGGTAGCTTAAAGATAACGACCGACAGACGAAAAGTACAGTGCTTTCTCTGGACTTTAACGTAATGGGCTACTCTTAGACACAACTCGTGAAACAGTCTGTTCTTTTCGAAATCGAAGACTGGTTCTCTATATTTAGTCCGTTCATCCAATCCGCCAACGCTAATTTATCTGTTCCGTCTATACTTTTTTGAAGATATAGATTCGCTTATGGTATGTGACCTGGACTCCCAAGGGAAAGGTCTCAGACACAGACAACCGATTCGGTTCGTATTTGGGAGGTCGCTTACGTAGAACCTGAGCCGTGGCGGGACTGGCGCCAGTAGTATCTCTGAAGTGAGTACGATCGATTTCCTAGTGCAGAGGTTTGTCTTTGAGCTTTGGCCGGCTCGAGATAAAAGGGAGTGCCGACCGCGAGTAGAGGACATAACGCTTTGAGAAAGGAATGAGGTGGTGATTTGTTGGTGGACAGAAGCGAAGACGGCGTGCCTGAGTCCAGGCGGCGGTTGTCACGTGGTTATATTGGAGTCGGCGGCAGTTGGACGGCGCTGTGCATTCTCCGGCAACCTCGTGAGCTGTGGATGTGACCGCTTCCTTGGAGGGACACGCTGTTATGGTCTTGCGAAATGATGGTCTGGTTTCTTCTCAAAATCGCCCCAGCATCTGGACACCCAGTTGAGGGTGCTAATTACTAAGAGCGCCTCGTTAACTGTGATTGTGATCGCTCCTGGTACAGGAAGACGTTGCACGACGTGTGAAGTGATACTTGTTCGATTTCATTTGAGGCATCCTACTAAGCGTGTCCGCTGCTTCCACATAATGCTGATGCATTTGCAGACGTCTGTCATTAAGTTCTGGAGAGTTCCGGTTCATGTGAGCCAGATCACTTCCCAATCTTAGTGTTTGATTATTAAGTACTGCTTCACTTAAAAGGAAGCACTTCGTAATGAAAGTAGTTGTTGTTAAGCCTTGATTTTCTAGAATTAATTTACTGATCAATCTTAAATGTTAAGGTTAGGAAAGGTTTTTCTGCCTTCTGTTGTCGGGTGTGGTCTGTGTTTCAGTGAGCTGGGGCCTCATAGCAACCGAAGAGCAGGGGTTCCCTTTAGATTGCAAGTTTGGCTTACGGGCGATGGACTTCGCCTGAGCTCGGGTGTTTCTCTTCGGTAGCGTCTGCTTGGTTCACATTTTGGTGGTCTACTCAAAGGGAGGTTGCAAACGGAGCCACGTCTTGGTTCGAAGTTAAGTATTACTTCTCTCAGTCGGTTCCACCGTTCGTGGTTAAACTTCGGCCTTACAGGCTTGGACCTTTATCATTGTACAAGGTTGTAACTTTCTGTGCCGTAAAAGTCCATCTTACAAGTCAATGGGCGTTTGAATGATTTCGGGATCGCTCTGTCAGAGTAACCAAGCTATAAATATGTTTAAGTATACGTGTTGAAGTAAGGTTGTTTGTCAAATGTTATTTTAAATGTAATGTAAGGTTTTAACTGAAAGGGTCTTGAATAATGTGCCTTAACTAGAATTATTTGTTAAAGTTATGGTTAAATTCAGCTTCAGTGGCTTCTGTCAATATTGGTGGAAAATCGTGGGCAACGTGCATTGTTGATTGAAAGGGTCTTAAATAAGGTGTCTTAACTAGAGTTCTTTGTTAGAGTTATTTATTAACTTGCTTATGATTTATGTACTGAATGTCTCCTAAATGCCGGCCGCGGTGGTCTAGCGGTTCTAGGCGCTCAGTCGGGAACCGCGCGACTGCTACGGTCGCAGGTTCGAATCCTGCCTCGGGCATGGATGTGTGTGATGTCCTTAGGTTGGTTAGGTTTAAGTAGTTCTAAGTTCTAGGGAACTGATGACCACAGGTGTTAAGCCCCATAGTGCTCAGAGCCATTTGAACCATTTTTGTCTCCTACATAATCTTGCCCGAGTGGTGCCTGTCAAATTGTATGTGAGTTTGTTTTGGGTAGTTAATAAAACCATGGGAATTGAAATGTTCAATTTATTGGGTCAGCTCTTCCACCCCTTTTAGATTCAAAGGTTAAACAAAACAGCTGTTAAGTGCCGGCGTATCACAACCTAAAATGAAAGATTCTAAAATATTTTGGTTTAATTCCCCCCTAACGTTCATGACACACAAAGTTGACAGGAATGATTATGTTTCAGTCGGATAAAGCATACTTTCCCTGAAATCGAGGAAAGAAGCTGTCATGACTGCCGCTGTCTACTCCTAAAGTACACGCTACTCAATGGTAAAGCGACCAAGTCTTCTAGCTGCAGAACAGAGAATGTATGGTCGATTCTCAAATGCATTCTTCAGTTTTTTAATTTTTATTTTTTCTGTATCGAAACTGGTAGGATCAGGAGGGTTAATAAGGTAATCAATAAAAAATAATAAGAAGACAGGCAAACTACCCAGACAGCTCATCAGTCTTCTGACTGATTTGATGAGGCCCAACACCAATTCCTCTCTTGAGTCCACTTTTTCATCTCAGAGTAGCACTTGCAACCTAAATCCCCAATTATTTACTGGGTGTATCCTACCTCTGTCCTCCTCTACAGCTCCCTCTAGTATCCAATGTCTTAAAAGATGACCTATCATCGTATTTTCCACATATTCTTTTCCTCGTCGAACCCCTTCATTACTTGCCTTATCAGCCCACCTCTCAACGTTCTTCTGAGGCGCGGTACGGAGCTTCATTTGGAGTTTCCAAAATTGCAATGTGCTTCAGTATATCCAGTGGAAATTGCACAACAACGCAAGTTCAAGAACTATTCAGAGCATAACTTATGTTCAACTTTCGACACTGGTTTTTCAAGTGGTGTTATCGTATGCATGATACACATTAAAATCAATTCCCAAAAGAAATACTTTTAAACGTAAACAAAGTATATTTTTTGCCGAATCTTCGGAAGGAGCGAGTAGTTAGGCGAATTTTTCATTGATTAGATGTTCTTGGAGCTGCGTGTATATTTGCTTCGGATGTTTAGAAGCAAGTACCATCAGTCTAGTTGCTCGAAGGATAGTGAGGCCTTGTAACAAAGCGAGTGAAAAAGTCATTGCAAAGCAACCACGATTAAATCGATATCGTCTGAGAAATTTATTTTCCTATCTTGTTACCATATCTTATTGATTACACTACTAACCCGTTATACCTACCAGTTTCGAAACGGAAAAAATACAAAAGAAAGCTGCTGAATGCAACTGGGAATCGAAGACAGGTTCTCTGCTCCCCAGTCAGATGCCTTGGTCGCTACACCAGCAGCGTTTCCTCCGTACATAAGAGACAATCGTAACAGATTATTTCCTCCCAACTAGAAAACTGCACGTTTTTGGCCTCAATATATGATAACTAAAAATGCTCAGTTTTCATTTATCTATCGATCCCATATTACGCGTCATGAACTGTAGGGATGATTTTCTCAAAAATGAAGAGTATTGAATCAAAATGTATTAGAGTCTTTCATTTTAGGTCACACACAAGTGACCTGCCAAATATGAGCCGAATCGTTTGGCAGTGTCTGATGCCTGAGGCCGACCCCTTGTCTGTGGCCAAGAGACGACAAAATGGACTCCTAAATGTAAATTGCAACATATCCTAGATTTCATGTGTAGGTGATATTTCTTTCTAATAGAGAATATGGCTAACGTGTCTCCAATCCTAGATGAGCACTTGGAAAGTTATATGACCTTATGTGTTATATCTACAATACACCAGAGTTCTATTTGCTGCCTGCACCTACCCACCCACAATACTTGTAAAACTGGAGAACAGAGCGTTTCTGCACTTAAACAGAGTGGAGAGCAGGTACCCCAGGAAGAACGCCATCGTCACCCCCCAGAACAGCTCAGGGTTGATCAGGAACCTACAAAGCCCATAAGTTAAGAACAAAATTTCGAACTGTGCTTTGGGTCATGAGGGCTCTAATGAGTTTGATGTGGCCCGCCACCATATCCTCTCCTGCGCCAACTTCTTCATCTGAGAGTACCCCTTGCAACATACATACTCCATTATATGCTGGTTGTATTCCAATCTCTGTCTTCCTCTAGAGTTTTTACTGTCTACAGCTGCTCCCTGTAGAACCATGCAAGTTATTCCCTGATGTCTTAACAGATGTCCTACCATCCCGTGCCTTTTCTTGTAAGTGATTTCCATATATTCCTTTCCTCACCGACCATGCGGAGAACCTCCTCATTCCTTACCTTATCAGTTCATCAGATTTTTAACACATGTAGTACATCTCAAAAGCCTCGATTTTCTTGTGCTCTGGTTTTCCCACAGTCCATACACAACGCTGCGCTCCAAACGCACATTCTCAGAAATTTCTTCTTAAAATTATGGCCAAGGTTCGATACCTAGTACACTTTTCTTGGCCAGGAATGCCCTCTTTGCCAGTGCTAGTCTGTTTTCTATGTCCTGTGCTCCATTCGTCAACGTTTTTTTTTTTTTTTTTTTTGCTAACAGAATTCCTTAATTTCTTCTATTTCGTGATTCTCAATTCTACCGTTAGGTTTGTCGCTGTTCTCATTTCTGCTACTTCTCATTACTTTCATCTTTCTTCCGTTTACTCTCAATCCATATTCTGTACTCGTTTGATTGTTCATTCCATGTTACACGTTCTCCAATTCTTCTTCAGTTTCGCTGATGATAGCAATGTTATCAGCGAATATTATCACTGATATCCATTAACCTTGAATTTTAATTCCACTTCCGAATCATTCTTTTATTTGCACCATTGTTTCTTCGATGCATAGATTGAACAGTAGGAGAGAAAGACTATATCCTCATCTTACACCCTTTTTCATCCGAGGACTTCGTTCGTGGTCTTCTAGTCTTATTTTTCCCTCATGGTTTTTCGACATATTGTGTATCAGCCGTCTTACCCTTTCAAAGTGAAAAGAACACTAATTATGGAAATGTCAAATAATTGCAAAGGGCGCTCTTGTTTCAGAGAGAAGACACGCGAATGCAACCATTAGAGTTAGAACAAGTCAGTCCTCTCTAGCCACGAGTCGTGTAGCAGGGTCAGCAAGGGTCGCAGTGGCTCCACTGACCATTAACGGCCCTCCGTCGGAGGGTAGCTAAGGTTGGTACCGTTTCAGTTACCTCGGTCTGTCTACGAAATCGACGCCACGTAAGGTGCTTGGGTCGTAACAGAATGAAACAGTTGTGCTTCGGCGGTCGTGTCTCTATTAAGCAACGTTGAAGATAAGATTAGCGTTCGACAGTGCTCGCATCAGAAGGCAAGGCGGTCCATCTGTGTCTTGCTATCACCAATCAATATATGCTGAGGTGGCATAAGTCATGGGATACCTCCTATCATATTGTCGTACCTCCTGTCGCACGGGTCGGCAGCTCGTGGTGGTCTCGCGGTCGCGTTCTCGCTTCCCGATCACGGGGTCCTGGTTTCGGTTCCCGACGGGGTCATGGATTTTTATCTGCCTCGAGATGACTGGTGTTTGTGTTGTCCTCGTCATCTCATCATCATTCATGAAAGTGGCGAGATTGGACTGAAAGAAGGTTGGGAATTTGTACGGGCGCTGGTAACTGCGCAGTTGAGCGCCCCACAAACCAAACATCATCATCCTCCTTTTGCCCGGCGTAACGCAACTCGATGCGGCATGAACTCAACAAGTCCTTGGAAGACCACAGCAGAAATATTGAGGCATGCGACCTCTATAGCCGTTTACAACTGCTAAAGTGTTACGGGCGCATGATTTTTTTCACGAACTGACCTCTCGTTTATGTCCGATAAATGTTCGATGGATTCATGTCGGGCGACCTGGGTGGCCAAACCGTTCGCTGAAAATGTCCAGAATGTTCTTCAAACCAATCGGGGAAATTGTGGCCCTGTGACAAGGCGCATTGTCATAGAAATAGAAATTCCATCGTTGTGTAGGAACATGATATCCATGAATTGCCTCAAATGGTCTCCAAGTAACCGAACATAACCATTTTCGTTATGATCGGTTCAAATGGACCAACGATCCCAGTCAATTCCATGTGAACACAGCCCCCACTGTCAAGGAGCCACCACCGGCATGCACAGTGTCTTGTTGGTGACTTGGGTGCCTGGCTTTGTGGGATCTGAGGTATGCTCGAACACTACCATCAGCACTTACCAACTGAAATCTGGACTAATCTGTCCATGCCACGGTTTTCCAGCGTCTAGGGTCCAATCTTTATAGTCACAAGCCCAGGGGAGGAGCTGCAGGCGATGTCATGCTGTTAGCAAAGGCACTCGCGACGGTTGTCTGCTGCCACAGCCCATTAACGACAAATTTCATTCCCTGTCCTAACGAATACGTTGATTTCTGTGCTTATATCAAGCAGTGTTTCTTTTCTGTTTGCGCTGGCAACACTACGCAAATGCCGCTGCTGTCGGTCGTTAAGTGAAGGCCGTCGGCCGCTGCGTTGGTCTTGGTGAGAGATAAGCCTAAAATTCGGTATTCTCGACACACTTTTGACGCTGTGGATCTCGGAATACTGAATTACCTAACGATTTGCGAATTAGAGTGTCCAATTCAACTAGCAGCAACTGCCATTACGCTTTCAAAGTCTTAATTCCCAACATTCGGCCATAATCAAGGCGGACAACATTTCACATGAATGCTTTGAGACAAATGACAGCTCAGCCACAGTATTTGTACTGACCTTTTATTCGTTGTGTACGTGATACTACCTCCATTTATATATGTGCATATTGCTATCCTATGACTTTTGTCACTTCAGTGCAACAAGATGAGGACCCACATATGGCGGACGGACCAGGTCACTATTCTAATTTCCTTCTGTGTTCCGCCACACCCCTCCCTCAGTTAATACTAGGCCCGATAAATCCGGTCATTACGCCTATGGGTGGAAACATACCAGGTGGGATGTTGTTTATGACTTTGCTGTACTCTCTTTTTTAATTCACAGATTTGTTCGTCGCATTTGGTTGATATATACGAGGACTGCTCTAAAAGAAATGCACAATATTTTTTGAACATGTAACTTTTTCAATACCTTTGATATTTTTATAATATGTCATTTTTCCTCATAATCTCCGTTCCTTTCAACAGCCTTGCGCCATCATGTAACTAAGGCCTACATATATGCATGGTATAAGTCAGGACCAGGACGTTTGAGCCAGTTTAGTAGCCCTCACAAGGGAGTCTCTTTCAGCGAAGAGATTGCTCTAGTTTACCAAAGAGGTGGTAACCAAATGGTGCCAGGTCAGGGCTACATTGTTGTCTACCCAAGCTCTGGAGCTTGGTGGTGGCTTACTCAGTGGCATGTGGCCGGACGTAAATATTTTTTCTTTTTTTTTATGTTGTTGGAGGGAGGGGGGGGGGAGGTTATCGGCCTTATGAGCGGTTCGATTCGGCCCACCATGAATTCCTCTCTTGTGCCAACCCCTTCATCTCAAAGTGCCACCTGTAGCCTACGTCCTCAATTATTTGCTGGATGTATTTCTGTCCCTGTTTTCCTCCACAGATTTATCATCTACAGCTCCTTCTAGTACCAATGAAGTTAATCTCTGATGTCTTAACAGACGTCCTACCATCCTATCCCTTCTACTTGTGAGTGTTTTCCACGCATTCCTTCCCTCACCGAGTCTTTGAAGAACCTCCTCGTTCCTTACCTTATCTGTCCACCTAATTTCTTCTCTAGCACCACACTTCAAATAATTCGATTCTCTTCCTTTGAGATTTTCACGCAGTTCATGTTGCACTGCCATACAGTGCTATGCTACAAACGTACATTTTCAGAAATTCCTTCATCAAATTAAGGTCTATGTTTTATACTAGCAGACCTTTCTTGGCCAGGAATGCTCTTTTTGGCAGTAAAAGTCCGTCATAGTTTATCTTGCAGAATTCCTCAACTCCATTTACTTCGTGATCACCAATCTTCATGTTAAGTATCCCTTTGTTCTCATTTCTGCTACTTCTCATGACTTTCGACTTCCTTAGGTTTACTCTCAATACATATTCTGTACTCATTATACTGTTCATTCCATTCTGTACTTTTATTTCCCTTTCACTGAGGACAGTAATATCATCAACGCATCGTATCACTGATATCCTTTCACCTTGAATTTTACTTCCACTCCTGAACCCTTCCTTTCTTCCCGTCGTTGCTTCTCCGATGTATATATTGAGCAGTAGGGGCGAAAGACTACATTCCTCTTCAAAGCCCCTTTCAAACTGAGCACTTCGTTCTTGGTCTTCCACTCTTATTATTCCCACTTGGCTCTTCTACATGTTGCATATTACCTGTCTCTCCTTACATTTTAAGCCTATCTTCCTCAGAATTTCGTAATTTCTTGCACCATTTGACTTCGCCGACGGCTTTTTCCTGGTCGACAAAAACTATAAACATATCTTTATATTTCTTTACTCTTGCTTTCATTATCAGTCACAACGTCAAAATTGCCTCTCTGGTTCCTTATCTTTCCGAAAGCCAAACTGATCTCCATCTAACACATCCTCAATTTTCTTTCCCATTATTCACCAAATTACTGTAGTTAGCAGTTTGGATGTATGAGCTCTTAAGCTGACTGTGCGATAATGCTCCCATTTGTTGCTCTTGCATTCTTCGGAATTGTGTGGTCGATGTTTCTCCGAAAGTCGGATGGTATATCACCAGATTCACACATTCTGCACATCAGCATGATTAATCGTTTTGTTGTCACTTCACCCAATGATTTTAGAAATACTGTTGAAATGTTATTTGTCCCTTCTGCCTTATCCGATCTTAAGTCTTACAAAGCTCTTTTAAATTCTGATTCTAATACTGAAGCCCCTGCCTCTTCTATATTGACTCCTTCTTCCATAATATTATCAGACAAGTCTTCGCCTTCGTAGAGGTGTTCAATGTACTCTTTCCATCTATCCCCTTTTTCCTCTGCCTTTAACAGTGTAATTACCATTGCAGGCTTAATGTTACCACCCTTCTTTTTAATTTCACCCAAGATTGTTTTGTTTCTTCTATATGCCGAGTCACTCCTTCCAATGATATAAAAAGATTAAAATGGCTCTGAGCACTATGGGACTTAACATCTGAGGTCGTCAGTCCCCTAGAACTCAGAACTACATAAACCTAACTAGCTAAGGACATCACACACATCCATGCCCGAGGCAGGATTCGAACCTGTGACCGTAGCGGTCGCGCGGTTCCAGACTGAAGCACCTAGAACCGCTCGGCCACTGCGGCCGGCTTCCAATGATTTCTGTACATTTTTGATGCAGCCATTCCGTCTTTGTCTCCCTGCACTTCCTGTTTACTTCATTAGCAAGTGACTTGTATTTCTGTATTCCTGAATTTCCCTGAACAATTTCGTACTTTCTTCTTTCGCCGATTAATTGAAGTATTTCATTTGTTATCCATGGTTTTCTTCGCACTTATGTTCTTAACACATATATTTTTCTTTCCCAATTCCGTCATTGCCCTTTCTAGAGATGTCCATTCGTCTTCAACTGAACTGGCAATGTCTATAGCCTCAGAGAACATCGAACGTGTCTCTTCATTAATTAGTGCCTCCGTATCCCACTTCTCTGCACATCGATTCTTCCTGATTAGTCTCTTAAACTTCAGAGTACTCTTCATCAGCATTAAATTGTGATCTGAGTGTAAACGTGCTGCTGGGTACGCCTGGCAATCCGGTATCTTATTTCGGAATTTTTGCCTGACCATGATGTAATCTAACAGAAATCTTCTCATATGTCCCTGCCTTTTCCAAATATAACTCCTCCTCTTGTGATTGTTGAACAGAGTATCACTTTTAATAGCTGCAATTTATTGCATAACTGAATTAGTCTTTCTCCTCTCTCATTCCTAGAAGCAGCCCCATATTCTCCTGTAACCATTTCTTCTGCTCCCTCCCCTATAACCGCATTCCAGTCCCCCTGCTCTATTAGATTTTCATCTTCCCATATTTACGGAATTACCCGCTTAATAGCCTCTTATAATTTCTTTGCCTCTTCATCCACTGCTTGCGACTTCGGCATGTTCACCTGATCAGTTGTTGTTGACATCGATTTGCTGTCGATTCTGGTGAGAACAAGCCTATTACTGTTCGCAATAACTCGCTCTCTGACCTACCTTCCTGTCCATAACGAATCCTACTCTCGTTATACCATTTTCTGCCGCTGTTGATGTTACCCTATACTCTTCTGACCAGGAATCCTTGTCTTCTTTCCGTTTAACTTCACTGACCCCCGCTATAACTATATTGAGCCTTTGCATTTTCCTTTTCAGGTTTTCAAGCTTCCTAACCACGTTCACACTCTTGTCATCCCACTCCTCGACTCGTAGGTTGTTATCCTTTCGTTGGTTATTCAACCTTTTTCTCGAGATCAGCTCCTCTTTGTCAGCCTCCACCGGGAGATCCGTATGAGGGACTAGTCTGGAATCTTTTGCGAATGGAGAGATTATCAGGACACTTTTTCAATCACAGTCCACATGTCTTTGTGGACTTACGTTAGGTGTCTTTACTTTAGTGGTTTCCATCGCCTTATGCAACATCATAAACGTTGGTCATTGCTGACTTCCGCCTTTTAGTGGCTGTTTCCCATCCCAAGGGCAAGATAGTGTCCTGAGCCCCTTTCCGCTCTTACCCCCTCTTGGACAAGGCTTAGCTGAATATGGGTGTTTTCTTATACAACAGCAAACCATTGTGTTTTGCTGACGTTGTCGAACGCGACATATTCGAGCTTGAAGTTCCCTATGGGTTGTCGTGTACGCCACAGAACTGATAGTGTGGCGTTATGTTCGCTAGCAACAATCCTGAATCATAAAATACAGTAGCCATCACTTTTACTTCCGAACGCGCAGTTTTCAATTTCTGCTTCTTCGGTGAGTCTCCATGATGTCATTCCATCGATTGCCTTGCCTCGGACAGAAATTGATGTAAGTAGGTTTCATCTTTCGCAATTCTATCAAGGAAGCTATCTCCAGAACTCTCGTATAGTTCCAAAACTTTGCTGCCGAATATATTACGTGTTCCTTCGCGGGTATTCTCGGAACCGACAAGGTGGAGAACTTTTCCAGCTTTAACTGTCTCGATATTCTGCTCATAGTCGCTTCTACTAATCCCACTAGGTTTGAAATTCCGAAAGTGTTAACGCTTTTCTCAGCCAAAACCAGATTTTGAATACGCTCCACGTTGTCAGGTGTCTGTGCAGTACTCGGCTGTCATTTCGCGGGAAGTGCCGAATGTTAGTGTGCCAACTTTCACCAGATAATCTGCTTTCCAAACGACTAACTGCATTCCGATCAGTAGCACGATGCCAGTATTCACGAATGTCGTCATATTCATTCATGGATGTGTGTAGTTTTCTACCGGCTCCATTTCCGTAGCGATTGAAAATCTTTGCTCATAGGACTTTTTCCGTTCATTTTCACATGTATAATCACCTCAAAAATTATGTGACATTCCTCCTGAATTACCCTCTATAAAACTACTCATTTGTAGACAGATACTGGAGGCGGCAAGCCGCCAGCTCCGCCCACGCTGGGTCCACGACATGATTCTGTGCTGCTTGGTAAACACGGTCCTGTGCAGACAGGTTGCCTCGACAGGCCGAATTAGAAAACTGATCGACTGTCGAGCATAGGAGGGGGCGATGTTGTCATTTCAGGTTTTTCTGCACACTATATGGCTGCTACCGCAACAGTGGCATGTTTCGGTTCTGGATATATTCACACACTTCCCCTGCATATGCAATACTGAAAGTGATTACCTGGGCGGCAACGGCGCTATAACTTTCCTGTGCAGTGTCGCAACTAGATTAGAACAGTGTGTAGCGTAAAGTAAAAACAATGCTCACAGAAACCATCAAAAAATGAAAACGGATCACAATCGTTAGCCGGCCGTTGTGACCGAGCGGATCTAGCCGCTTCAGGCTGGAACCGCGTGACCGCTACGGTCGCAGGTTCGAATCCTGCATAGGGGATGGATGTGTGTGATGTCCTTAGGTCAGTTAGGTTTAAGTAGTTCTAAGTTCTAGGGCACTGATGACCTCAGCTGTTAAGTCCCATAGTGCTCAGAGCCATTTGAACCACAATCGTTACTATAGGTTTCCGACCACAGGCACAATCTGTAACTGGCGTTGGTACCTTACGTAGCAGAGCGATATGACAGTGGTGAACGGATAGAAGAAAGTTTGACGAGGTTCTTTCTCTGATCGGTCGTTGCTGTGGTAGCTATCCTCTAAACAACTAGCGGTCAGTCACTTTGTTATTCTGATCCGTTCATAGTCTGCATTATGCGCTGCCGTCAGCAGCTGTGACCAGAAACGTTGCTGAGTCGCTACCATCATCATCCCGCCTGCCATGACACGCTGCAGACGGCAGCACGTCTTCGCAGACTGTCTACAGCTTACATCCTGGGAGCGTTAGCTTCTCTGAGCATCGTCGTGATTGTTTTTAGTTTTCTGAGAATTAAATGAATGTTTTAACTATTATGTTTTGGTGACGATATGTTTTGGTGATACATACGAACCCAGTAATAAGCAAACAAGGGAAAGCAGAAACGTCGAAGGAGTATATAGAGGGCCTAAACAAGGGCCATGTTCTTGAGGACAATATTATAGAAACGGAAGAGAATGCAAATGAAGATGAATTAGGAAATATGGTACTGCGTGAAAAGTTTGACAGAGCACTGAAACACCTAATTCGAAACAAGTCCCCGGGAGTAGACAACATCCCATTAGAACTAATGACAGCCGTGGGAGAGCCATGCCTAACAAAACTCTACCATCTAGTGAGCAAGATATACGAGGCAGGCGAAATACCCTCAGCCTTCAAGAAGAATATATCAATTCCTATCCCAAAGAAAGCTCGTGTTGACGGATGTGAGAATTACAAAACTATCAGTTTAATAAGCCACGGCAGCTAAATGCTAACACGAATTCTTTACAGACGAATGGAAAAACTGGTAGAAGCCGACTTCGGGGAAGATCAGTTTAGATTCCGCAGAAATGATGGATCACGTGAGGCAATACTGACCCTACGACTTATCTTAGAAAATAGATTAAAGAAAGGCAAACCTACGTTTCTAGCTTTTTTATACTTAGAGAAAGCTTTTGACAATGTTGACTGGAATACTTTCAAATTCTGAAGGCGGCAGCGGTAAATAGCAGGGGTAAAATGTTGTTGTTGTGGTCTTCAGTTCTGAGACTGGTTTGATGCAGCTCTCCATGCTACTCTATCCTGTGCAAGCTTCTACATCTCCCAGTACCTACTGCAACCTACATCCTTCTGAATCTGCTTAGTGTATTCATCTCTTGGTCTCCGTCTACGATTTTTACCCTCAACGCTGCCCTCCAATGCTAAATTTGTGATCCCTTGATGCCTTAAAACATGTCCTACCAACCGATCCCTTCTTCTAGTCAAGTTGTGCCACAAACTTCTCTTCTCCCCAATCGTATTCAATACCTCCTCATTAGTTACGTGATCTAACACCTTATCTTCAGCATTCTTCTGTAGCACCACATTTCGAAAGCTTCTATTCTCTTCTGGTCCAAACTGGTTATCGTCCATGTTTCACTTCCATACATGGCTACACTCCATACAAATACTTTCAGAAACGTCTTCCGGGCACTTAAATCTGTACTCGATGTTAACAAATTTCTCTTCTTGAGAAACACTTTCCTTGCCATTGCCAGTCTACGTTTTATATCCTCTCTACTTCGACCATCATCAGTTATTTTGCTCCCCAAATAGCAAAACTCTTTTACTACGTTAAGCGTCTCATTTCCTAATCTAATTCCCGCAGCATCACTCGATTTAATTCGACTACATTCCATTATCCTCGTTTTGCTTTTGTTGATGTTCATCTTATATCCTCCTTTCAAGACACTGTCCATTCCGTTCAACTGCTCTTCCAAGTCCTTTGCTGTCTCTGACAGAATTACAATGTCATCGGCGAACCTCAAAGTTTTTACTTCTTCTCCATGAATTTTAATACGTACTCCGAATTTTTCTTTTGTTTCCTTTACTGCTTTCTCAATATACAGATTGAATAACATCGGGGAGAGGCTACAACCCTGTCTCACTCCTTTCCCAACCACTGCTTCCCTTTCATGCCCCTCTACTCTTATAACTGCCATCTGGTTTCTGTACAAATTGTAAATAGCCTTTCGCTCCCTGTATTTTACCCCTGCCACCTTCAGAATTTGAAAGAGAGTATTCCAGTTAACCTTGTCAAAAGCTTTCTCTAAGTCTACAAATGCTAGAAACGTAGGTTTGCCTTTTCTTAATCTTTCTTCTAAGATAAGTCGTAAGGTTAGTATTGCCTCACGTGTTCCAACATTTCTACGGAATCCAAACTGATCTTCCCCGAGGTCCGCTTCTACCAGTTTTTCCATTCGTCTGTAAAGAATTCGCGTTAGTATTTTGCAGCTGTGACTTATTAAACTGATAGTTCGGTAATTTTCACATCTGTCAACACCTGCTTTCTTTGGGATTCTGTGGGTCTGTGGGTATTTCGCCTGTCTCATACATCTTGTTCACCAGATGGTAGAGTTTTGTCATGACTGGCTCTCCCAAGGCCATCAGTAGTTCTAATGGAATATTGTCTACTCCCGGGGCCTTGTTTCGACTCAGGTCTTTCAGTGCTCTGTCAAACTCTTCACGCGGTATCGTATCTCCCATTTCATCTTCATCTACATCCTCTTCCATTTCCATAATATTGTCCTCAAGTACATCGCCCTTGTATAAACCGTCTATATACTCCTTCCACCTTTCTGCCTTCCCTTCTTTGCTTAGAACTGGGTTGCCATCTGAGCTCTTGATATTCATACAAGTGGTTCTCTTCTCTCCAAAGGTCTCTTTAATTTTCCTGTAGGCAGTATCTATCTTACCCCTAGTGAGATAAGCCTCTACATCCTTACATTTGTCCCCTAGCCATCCCTGCTTAGCCATTTTGCACTTCCTGTCGATCTCATTTTTGAGACGTTTGCATTCCTTTTTGCCTGCTTCATTTACTGCATTTTTATATTTTCTCCTTTCATCAATTAAATTCAATATTTCTTCTGTTACCCAAAGATTTCTATTAGCCCTCGTCTTTTTACCTACTTGATCCTCTGCTGCCTTCACTACTTCATCCCTCAGAGCTACCCATTCTTCTTCTACTGTATTTTTCCCCCCATTTCTGCTAATTGTTCCCTTATGCTCTCCCTGAAACTCTCTACAACCTCTGGTTCTCTCAGTTTATCCATGTCCCATCTCCTTAAATTCCCACCTTTTTGCAGTTTCTTCAGTTTCAATCTGCAGTTCATAACCAATAGATCGTGGTCAGAATCCACATCTGCACCTGGAAATGTCTTACAATTTAAAACCTGGTTCCTAAATGTCTGTCTTACCATTATATAATCTATCTGTTACCTGTTAGTATCTCCAGGATTCTTCCAGGTATACAATCTTCTTTTATGATTCTTGAACCAAGTGTTAGCTATGATTAAGTTATTCTCTGTGCAAAATTCTACAAGGCGGTTTCCTCTTTCATTTCTTCCCCCCAATCCATATTCACCTACTATGTTTCCTTCTCTCCCTTTTCCTACTGACGAATTCCAGTCACCCATGACTATTAAATTTTCGTCTCCCTTCACTACCTGAATAATTTCTTTTATCTCGTCCAGCACAGCAAGGCCGTTTTGATTAATGTTACAAGGCCAGATCAGTCAACCATCCAGACTGTTGCCCCTGCAACTACTGAAAAGGCTGCTGCCCCTCTTCAGGAACCACATGTTTGTCTGGCCTCTCAACAGATACCCCTCCGTTGTGGTTGCACCTACAGTACGGCCATCTGTATCGCTCAGGCACGCAAGCCTCCCCACCAAAGGCAAGGTCCATGGTTCATGGGGGGGGGGGGGGGGGTGTAAAATACAGAGAGCGAAAGGCTCTATTTACAATTTGTACAGAAACCAGATGGCAGTTATAAGAGTACAGGGGCATGAAAGGGAAGCAGTGGTTGGGAAGGGAGTGAGACATGTTTGTAGCCTATCCCCGATGTTATTCAATCTGTATATTGAGAAAGCAGTAAAGGAAACAAAAGAAAAATTCGGAGTAGGAATTAAAATCTATGGAGAAGAAATAAAAACTTTGAGGTTCCCGGTGACACTGTAATTCTGTCAGAGACAGCAAAGGACCTGGAAGAGCAGCTGAACAGAAGGGACAATGTCTTGACAGGAGGATATAAGATGAACATCAACAGAAGCAAAACGAGGATAATGGAATGTAGTCGAATTAAATCGAGTGATGCTGCGGGAATTAGATTAGGAAATGAGACGCTTAACGTAGTAAAAGAGTTTTGCTATTTGGGGAGCAAAATAACTGATGATGGTCGAAGTAGTGAGGATATAAAACGTAGACTGGCAATGGCAAGGAAAGTCTTTCTCAAGAAGAGAAATTTGTTAACATCGAGTATAGATTTAAGTGTCCGGAAGACGTTTCCGAAAGTATTAGTATGGAGTTTAAACATGTATGGAAGTGAAACATGGACGATAAATAGTTTGGACAAGAAGAGAATAGAAGCTTCCGAAATGTGGTGCTACAGAAGAATGCTGAAGATTAGATGGGAAGATCATATAACTAATGAGGAGGTATTGAATACAATTGGGGAAAAGAGGAGTTTGTTGCACAACTTGACTAGAAGGAGGGATCGGTTGGTAGGGCATATTCCGAGGCATTAAGGGATCACCAATTTAGTATTGGAGGACAGCGTGGAGGGTAAAAATCGTAGAGGGAGACCAAGAGATGAATACACTAAACAAATTCGGATGGATGTAGGTTGCAGTAGGTACTGGGAGATGAAGAAGCTTGCACAGGATAGAGTAGCATGGAGAGCTGCATCAAACCAGTCTCTGGACTGAAGACCACAACAACAACAACATACGATATCGCATTGCCTGTGTGACTCCCAATTACTATGCAGTGTTCTTTCTGATATGCATGCACTGGTACTGCAATATCGCATTATCCGCCGACACCAGGCATGTGACTTTCAAGCAAGATGTCTCCTCTCTACAGGAATGTAGATACTGGAAGTTCGAGTAGGGGTTGTAGATTCATACTTGCTACATATGGAAGTTTGAGCCTGGCCGTGAGTCGTGCTCGGATAGCCTAAACGGAAAATCCGGGTTCGAGTCCCAATCCGGCATAGATTTCCACTGTCGTCAGGGCATTATAAAAGCTTTTGGTTGCCATACTCGCGACTGACCGGTTTATTGCTGCCCGTCAAAGTTCTTTCAGAGTAGAATTTTCAACATGCCACCCAATTATACACTGAATGTGTTCCAACCTGCCGGCCAGTGTGGGCGAGCGGTTCTAGGTGCTTCAGTTTGGAAACGCGCGACCGCCACGGCTGCAGTATCGAATCCTGCTTCAGGCATGGATGTGTGTGATGTCCTTAGGTTAGTTAGGTTTAAGTAGTTCTAAGTTCTAGGGGACTGATGACCTCAAATGTTAAGTCCCATAGTGCTCAGAGCCATTTGAACTATTTTGTTCCAATCTCTGTTTCCCTCTGCAGATTTTACCCTCTACTTACTCCACTGCTACTCCAACCAGGGAGGTGAACTACTGCGTTCGTGTGCAGTAGTTCACCAATATCCAACCCGGACCCACCACCACAGAGGGTGGCTTCTAAAATATTATTTCATTACTGTAATTAGGGAGAATATGAAGTCATAACAAACAAAGAAACCAAGCTTAAGTGAAGGAAAAATGTTAAAGAACCTGATTGTTGCCACAATATTGCCATAACGCGCAAAAGTACAGTTAAATGTCGATGTTCAATGTGGCCAACAGGGTTCGCTATCTGCAGGTGTGGTTTCATCTGCTTGTTATTCCTTTCACTTGAAGTCGGGTGGAGACAGCGCGTAGATGGGCCAGGAGAGTCTGCACCGCGATATCTTGCACTACAGTGGAACGTGCAGGCAAGTGGGAACTGTGGCCCCAGCCCTTATCCCCCAAGGAAAGCATATCAATCTTAAGACGCGCTATATCAGATTAAATGGAAAACACAATGGGCAAAAGATGTCGGCAGGAAGTCAGCTCTAAGCAAAATATTAAAGGTTTTGTTCGTATTCAGGTTGTTAATTTTTCCGTCACCGTAGCTGAGTGGTCAGAATGACTGACTGCCTTGCGCAGGACCCTGGTTCGATTCCCGATACTGCCAAGGAGTTTTCCTCGATGGGAGGACTCGTAGGGGTGCCCTCAGCCCCGTGAAGTCAACTGAGGACCTATTCGACCGATTATTAGAGGTTTCAAGGGCGAGAAACCTGACAAAGATCGGGAGAGCGACGTACTGAGCACATGACCCTCCATACCGCAACCGAAGAAGCCGTTGGCAGAGGATATCACGGTGGTCGCTTGGGTCTGATCGGGCCATCTAGGGCCTCTACCTCAATTCATTTATAGCCCAATCCAGATTTTTCTAGTACAGAGAAACCCTAGTTCGTCTAGCAAGTTGAAAAGTCTTCTTCTGGATGCAGTGCTTATAACTTGCATGTTTTAAGCCATGTTTGTCACTGAGTGACATAATATCGTCATGTACTCGACAAAAACTGTATTATTCTGTGACTGTTTGTCTTCTTTGTCCGAGTTAGAAAGTGCGTCCAGTTTGGCGTATAAAGGGTGATTCAGAAGCTGATAGATGAATTGAAACACACGTCTTTGTAATAGGAACTTGTGGCCTTGGTGGTAATTCTGAGACAGTAAAAGGTTTTAATTTTAGCAAAGACAATGTTTTGTCCACTCAACAGTGTTGTATTCTATAGTCGGTGAACAAAATGGCGACCACCACATTCAATAACATCTTCGTAGAAAATTCTGTCTCACTCTACAAAATACACGAGGCATTGCACGAACCTCTTCAGACGCTACAAGTACCCTGGCAAGAATTGTTTGTCAGCAACTAAGAAAACTGTCACTTACAAAGTGTGTGTGTGTGTGTGTAAGAGAGAGAGAGAGGGGGGGGGGGCGGAGGGAGGGGAGGAAAGAGATGTCACGCACATAAAGTGTGCAAGCGCTCCATCTACATAGTTGGAACCAATCGTACATATGCAGCGACATTATTTAACTATTTCTAATGAATTTGAGGCACGTGTGCATTGATTGCCTTGTCATTATGTAATTATTTCCCAGACCATCTACAGGTATTTCTATTCCAGTGTTGTCTTTGGTCTCCTCTATGAGCTCTTCAGTCATTTGAGTCACCTTGTATAGCAATCATCGCAATCCATTCTGTAGCCTGAGATTAACGATTTGTCACGCTTATAAGCTATTCTAGGATGTGTTATTAGTTTGAAAACCTATGTTAACGGTAGACTTTCTTAAACAGCTTTCAGTTTTCTGCGAAATTTTACCATTGAAAGCCATAGTATCAGGTTTAGCTTTTTGTCGTTGTTATGGACTGGTTTTATATCATTTACAGAATTCGTTACTTTTTGTGTCTGTTGATCTTGCCAAATATGTTTACGTTTCCGTGTTCTTACAGCCGTTACCAACACCTACTTTTTGTAGTATATTAAGCTCTTTCTATTATATGATGTACCTCAGAGGTAGAAAGCTGTGTTTTTAGCGTCGTGGAAGCCATACTAGGCATATATTATAGTGTCTGTGCAAGTCTGCTTCTTATAAACACTAAAATCTAGCTTAGCTGACAATGCTTGAACACTTTCCTTTACATCGTGATACATGGCTTGATACGAATTCTAAGCGAGGGAAGATATCTTGCGATAGTTAACAGTTGCTAATGGTTATAAGAACACAGAAGTCACAAGCTCACCTAGCATGATTAAAAGATAAAAGCAGCAAAGTCTGTAACTATAAACAACCCACTCCGTAATGACAAAGAAAGTATCGATAGTAAAATGTTGGGTGGGAAATTTAATCTTGGTATCTCAGTACGTGACGTATTAGCGGTAATGACCTCCTCTGCCAAGCCTCGCTGTATCAGAATCCATGGTATGATAAATTACAGAACTCTACTACGCCAGACAATAAGAATATGTTTCAGAATCCTTGCACGGAGTTCAGATACATGTTGATTATATTCGAATAACTAGAGAGCAAAAAGGCTCCATTACAAACGCAGTGTATCCTCGTAATTTTATTCTGAAATTAAGACCAGTATTTCATAGTAACAGTCTTCTTTTGTCTTTAATTTCAATTCTTAATGCGTTATTTCATTTTCAAGGTAACAGATTACTTCACTTTGTTTACTATGAGATTCACAATTCCGACGTTAATGAGACGCTTAGTCTACTTTTTTTCACTCCTCAATAATTTACTCTTTCTTTGGTTTCTGCGCATGAAATCTGCTTGGTAGAGTGTTCATTCCATTCAAACAATCCTTACAGTTCCGTTTTAAAAAAGCAAATTTCAGAGACATTTGATTTCCAGCGGCGGAAATTGTACGGACAGGTGCTACCTTATTTATCAGTTGCCCTTTTCGGACGTTGCAAGCACATTGTATTAATTTGTGAAACTTACTGCCCATTAAACGATGTTCTAAACCAAGAATTATGCGAGGACTTTCAGAATAGCGCACAGTGTGGAGTAGAAGATTACTCCTGTATTTTTGTTTCTCATGGACGCTAGGAAAGACAGACGATTTCCTTTTGTATCCGTGCCCTACCCCATCTTCTAACACGAGGCTACTGACATGGTTTTCATACCTAAACTTCATTCGGTTCCGAAAAGTGTAGAGTGGAGGCAGTTGAGAGTTGGCTGTTGACAGTAGCATAATTGAGAAACGCATCACTCAGAGTTAACCGATCAGTTGGGAGACAGAGAGGGGGATTATATGGCCATCCCCCTGCGGGTCCGGGGGTAATAATAGGCCCGAGGTGATTTGTCGTCAGAGGCGACTAAAAGGAGTTTCACACCCTTCGGCCTTTATGTGATGGTCCCCTGTAGGATTTGACCTCCATTCTTCAAAATTTTCCCGAAGAGCGAGCCAATTGGGGAAGAGCGTCTTACATGGTGCATCGTGTCCATCATGCATTGAGATCTTTAGCCCACTTTCTCGCTGTTGCATTTCAGTCCCATTCATTCTCCGTCTCTTCGGTGAGGACACTTTCCTGTGAGGACACCTTCCTGGGTGCGTTTTGCACCATGCACTATGCAGTGTCGATTTCTGCGTCGACGATGACCATGCACTTCTTTGCACCCGATATCCAGCACGATAGCCAGTCCATTGTACCTGTTGGTTGTAGCCCCCTGACCACAAAGGGATCGCTCTGCTGATGCCTGCGACGTTAACCCCCCACGTATACCAAGGGGTAGATGCCCATCCCCATGGGGCATCGGAACTCCTGGCTCTGGCAACCCTGCCAGGTGGTCCTTGCTGCGGCTGTGTGGCGCCCGTGGGTAGGGCTCCTGGTCAGAGTGGGTGGCATCAGTGTGGATGACACGTGATGAAGCGTAGTCTATCTTTATGAGCTTAAGCGGAAGTGCTGGCAGTACCTCAATGCCCTTCGTTGCCTCAGCAACACCAATTGGGGTGCAGATCTCTCTACGTTGCTGCGGCTCTACAGAGCCCTTGTCCAATCCCGAATTGACTATGGGAGTGTGGTTTATTGTTCGGCAGCACCATCAGCGTTTCATTTACTCGACCCTGTGCACCGCTGCGGGCTTCGACTAGCGACAGGAGCTTTTAGGTCGAGTCCGGTGTTCAGCGTACTGGTGGAGGCCGTTGTCCCTCCATTGCAGGCCAGACATGCACAACTGCTCGCCAGTCACGCTGCACACATTCGTAGTTCTCCTGAACATCTGAATTACCGTCTCCTTTTCCCGCCCGCGGCGGTCCATCTCCCGCATCGTCGGCTCAGGTCGGGGCTGACGATTGCGGTTCGCGTGCGTCCCTTCTCTCCGAAATGGAGTCCTTCCCTTTACCACCTCTACTTGCGATCCGTTCACGTACGCCTCCAAGGTGTACGCCTCGGCCGCAGCTTCGTCTGGACCTTTTGTATGGCCCTAAGGTCTCCGTTAACCCCACCGCTCTCCGTTGCCACTTCCTCTCGATTCTTGACGTGTTCCGGGGCTGTGACGTGGTTTACATGGACGGCTCAACGGCTGATGAACACGTAGGCTTTGCGTATGTTCATACAGGACATATTGAACAGCACTCCTTGCCAGATGGCTGCAGTGTTTTCACTGCAGAGCTGGCGGCCATATCTCGTGCTCTTGAGCACATCCGCTCATGCCCTGGCACGTCATTTCTCCTGTGTACTGAGTCACTGAGCAGTCTACAAGCTATCGACCAGTGCTATCCTCGCCATCCACTGGTAGCGTCCAACCAAGAGTCCATCTATGCCCTGGAACGGTCCAGTCGTTCAGAGGTGTTTGTGTGGACCCCAGGACACGTTGGAATCCCAGGCAACGAACTTGCTGACAGGCTGGCCAAACAGGCGACGCGGAAACCGTTTCTGGAGATGGGCATCTCCGAAGCTGACTTGTCTTCTGTCTTACGCCGCAGGATTTTCAGGTTTTGGGAGACGGAATGGCATAATAGTATGCACAACAAGCTGCGTGTCATTAAGGAGGCGACGAGTGTGTGGAAGCCTTCCATGCGGTCCTCTCACAGGGAATCGATTGTCCTCTGCTGGCTTCACATTGGCCAACGCATGGTTACCTACTCCGTCGCGAGGACCCACCTCTGTGTCGCTGTGGCTCCCAAATGACAGTCGTCCACCTCTTGCTGGACTGCCCATTTTTAGCCGCTCTTCGGTGTTGGGCGACGATGCCTCAGCAGCAGCTTTAGTTTTACTTTTTACCGTGAGAGTGGGTTTTCTACTTCTATGTAGGTTTTAGCGCATGTCCTTTGTCCCTCTGTGTCCTCCACCCTAGTTCTTTTAGGGTGGAGGTTTTAATGTGTTGCAGAGTGGCTGGCTTTTCCTTTTTATTCTCCTGGTCGGCCAGCCACTGTAATCTGCTTTCTTGGTTTACTCTTTTCTGTTTCTAGCGTCTCTCTGTTGTTTTCTTGTCCTCTTTTGTTCCTTTTAGTGATCGTTGCCTTTCCTTCGTTCTTGTGGTTTTTCCTTTCTTTCCGTTTTGTAATATATGACTCGTCTGTTTTCTTCTCATACTTGTGGCATTGTTTTATTAGGAACAAGGGACCGATGACCTCGTAGTTTGGTCCCTTTTCCCCCTCTTTTAAACCAACCAACCAACTATATGGCGAAACTCCATTTAAGATATCAGAATTCAAGGAAATGGATAATTTCGTTACTGGCTTGTAAGCTCGCTACGCAAATACTTAGATTCAAATTTATCATTGTCGAATTAACTGAGCGGGAGCTTTCTCACGCCGAACACACGATGTGTGTAATACTTGTAACTATGTTCCTTAATACATACCCTTTCCTTCTCAGTTAACGAATTGTTAACTACAAGGAGAGTAGTTTGTACTGAAAATGTGTTTTATTAAAAGGTAGCAAGGCGCTCCTAATAGAAGCTAGGCCACAATTTTACGTAGAAGTAAATAAACAGGAGTCGTGTAGAAGTCACCTTGATGCAAACCTTTCGATTACATGCCATTTCGGCAGCTAGCTTATGATTTACTTCCTTATTTAACGAATTAGATTCTTATATGGCCTCATGACTGCGTTGGTCCTTTCACAGACCTTTCTCTCCACGCAGAAAAGCCTGAAGCGATCTCTGCAAATCGAACCCAAGACCCTGTTAGTACCCAGCCAAGCTAATCACGAAGACCTTAACCGCAGACTTTATGAGTGTAAGAATTCTTCATAGCCTCGTCATTGAAAATTAAGCAAAGTTCTGATAAAATCAGTTACTAAAATACCTAGACATTGGAAAACCGCTGCTCTAATGTGCTATACACTTATGCCGTACCGACATATTTTATTCATCTAATAATTATTTCTTTAACCAGGTTTTTAATATGTTCTGTTACGAATTAGATCAGTTATAAAATTTTAAATTGTTATCCTGATAAAGAAGGCAATTTTATGGGCAGTGAAGACTTCTAGGCATTTGTTTAGTGATCAGTTTTCAGAATCCGGTACGACAAAGCAGGGATTTTCAGAAAGTTCGAGGAGAAATAGTGTAACTCGAGAGAAAAACATTATCTAGTTTCCCTGACAGGGTATAACCTGCCAAAAACGAAAAATAGAACGCTGAGTTGTTATGAATTATTCATTCTGACATGAAGGGTAACT
Source organism: Schistocerca nitens (assembly GCF_023898315.1). Lineage (NCBI taxonomy): Eukaryota > Metazoa > Arthropoda > Insecta > Orthoptera > Acrididae > Schistocerca > Schistocerca nitens. Next base: position 191,039,322 of record NC_064620.1, on the reverse strand, counting down.
ATTCGCAACACTGCCAACACTGGCAGCGCCTTTAGTGATAGTGTTATGAGTTCGTAGACACCTTGCACAAATTCTCTCTGCTCTTCGCGTTTAACTCCCCCTCCCCCCTCTTTTATCTATTAAGTTATTATGTACAGCTTCGCTCACCCATCCCTGTCTTCAGATTGTCCAGTTTCCTTACTATATTCGATCTTCCACCGTTTCGCACTACAATTAATGTCTTGGAATTGTTTCCTCCTGGCTAATACCGCAACCAAAGATCCAAATGGAAGCCTTGGCCACTTCAGGAACGTTTGAACGGCATGGATGTACGTATGTGACTTCAGTTTATAGATTTATTTTACCGTCTACAGTCCCAGCCCAGTTAATCTTCGTTAATTCTTTTGTGTTCGAGACAGCTGTTGAGCCCAGGGGTATAAGTGTACCCTAAATGCTCACCCTCTTTAGATAAGACCGTTAGCGAAAGTGGCTGTCTCCTTATACTGCGACTGATATCGCGTGGTACTCTTTTTCCTCAAAGCCGCACATGGCATTGTGATATTCCAACGGCGAACGTTGAAAATATGTGCCGGACTGGAACTCGAATCCAGATGCTTCGCTTTTCTAGAACGTTTACCTTAACCGTCTCCGTCATCTGTGCACACCTCTCATCCGGCTCAAATCCCCAATTTACTGCACGCTGCACTACAGTGTCCCTCGTCCATTTCCATAATGGTTCAAACGGTATTTGTGCATCATCACTGAAACATAATGTCGCAGAGTCATCACGCTTGTTTATATTAATGTGACTGAATTAATCAGTTACATTAATTAAATACTAGCTAACCTTCCTCCACTTAGTTCCCATAGGGGTGGGTGTGGGGTAGTAAATGTTCAGTAAAGCTTGACATCTCAGCTGGCCTCCAGGAGCGGCATGTCGTGCAAGTGGTATAAGAATGTGTTCCAGGCAGAACGAAAGTAGATGGGCGTGGTTGAGCAAAGAGGGGTGGGAAGAGAAGAAGCTTATCGCTTTCTTGTCTGTCTGTCTGTCCACTGCAAATTTCCTAATTGATTTTTAACTTCCTTCCCGAGGAAACTTGAAATATTGAACATAGCTCGAGAACTGGATACCAATGCAATATTAGCTCTCTTTCCTATCAGGCGTGTGGCAGTCGGACTTTGCGCGCCACTAAAATTTCTCCGTTTCCACGTTCAGTCGCGAATAGTTCGCAGGAAAAACAGTTGCAGATAAGACTCTCAAATCTCTAATTTTTACCTCAAGTTCTTTTCGCGAGATATTCGTAGGAGTAAGTAATATACTGGTTGGTTCAGGGAAAGAGAAACTGAAATAAACCTGAAATTTACCCCATGTCTCTGTCGTAATATCATCAAAACATTTGAAATCGATTTAAAAATTTCACACAAGCAAAACTAAAAGGCAGAAAATGTTGCTGTTGTTGTTGTTCTGGTCTTCAGTACAGAGACTGGTTTGATGCAGCTCTCCAGTAACATCTGTCCTGTGGAAGCTTCTTCATCTCCAAGTACCTACTGCAACCTACATCCTTCTGAATCTGCTTAGTGTATTCATTTCTTGGTCTCCCTCTACGATTTTAACCCTCCACGCTGCCCTCCAAAACCAAATTGGTTATCCCTTGATGCCTCAGAATATGCCCTACCAACAGATCCCTTCTTCTAGTCAAGTTGTGCCACAAATTTATCTTCTCTACAATTCTGTTCAATACCTCTTCATTAGTTATGTGATATACCCATCTAATCTTCAACATTCTTCTGTATCACCACATTTCGAAAGGTTCTATTCACTTCTTGTCCAAACTGTTTATCGTCCATGTTTCACTTCCATACAGGGCTACACTCCATACTTTCAGAAAAGACTTCCTGATACTTAAATCTACACTCGATGTTAAAAAATTTTTCTTCTTCAGAAACGCTTTCCTTGCCATTGCCAGTCTGCATTTTATATCCTCTCTTCTTCGACCATCATCAGTTATTTTGCACCCCTAATAGCAGAACTCATCTACTACTTTAAGTGTCTCATTTCCTAATCTAATTCCCTCAGAATCATCTGATTTAATTCGACTACATTCCATTATTGTCATTTTGCTTTTGTTGATGTTCATCTTATATCCTACTTTCAAGACACTGTCCTTTCCGTTCAACTGCTCTTCCAGGTCCTTTGCTGTCTCTGACAGAATTACAATGTCATCGGCGAACCTCAGTTTTTATTTCTTCTCCATGGATTTTAATTCCTGTCCAAAAATTTCTTTTGTTCCTTTACTACTTGCTCAGATAGTGAATATTTCATGCCTCACGAATCTTATGACTGCCATCTGGTTTCTGTACAAACTGTAAATAGCCTTTCGCTCCTTGTATTTTACCCCTGCCACCTTGAGAATTTTAGAGAGAATGTTATAGTGAACATTGTCAAAAGCCTTCTCTAGGTATATGCTAGAAACTTAGGTTTGCCATTCCTTGATATATCTTCTAAGATAAGACGTAGGGTCATTATTGTCTCACATGTTCCAGCATTTCTACGGAATCCAAGCTGATCCTCCCCGAGGGCATGGTGGGCATGCAATACGTATCTGATGAATGAGTGGTTCACGTTCTTGCTATTACACTACTTACTAATTTATGCGTGAATATTATATGTTGCATGTGCCTCGCGTTTTCCGTTTTAAATCTCCTAAACTTTTTTCATAGCTATTTAAAATTCGCAGTCATAAATTTTCGGTACTATAAGTATTGGTGTAGGAATCAGTCTCGGCCTAGGAGAAATTATTTTATACTTTTTAATCCTATTTGAAAACGTGGTATCCTAAAAATTCATTTTTATTTAAATAATTATTGAAGTTACAGTTAACAGTTATTTTCAGATAAATTTTTTCCATGAAAGTCTCCAACTACTGCAAAAACTAGATTTACTAATTAAATTTATCAACATATCATCGTCAGAAATACTGAGTTCTTAGCCATTCCTTCGTTAGTTTCAAGTCTCGCGTCCAGGAATACACATGAGTATACGTATAAACAACGAAATAATAATAATTATTATTTTGATAACATTATTTATAGAAAAAGAATCTTAATATTTTTTACTATTTACAAAAAACAATATACATTTTCCTAACACTCAGAAATGGTTACTGTCCAGCAGTGTGGCGTATGGCTTGCAGTGCCAGTTGGCGCCTGCAGGTCACCAGTTCAAACCCAGCCACTAGAAATTATTTGCTATTCAGTATTTATCGTTTCTGGAATATTCTTGGAGTATTTCACGTTTCTAATGTTTTTTAATTCTGGAATACTCCATATGTGTATGAATACAGCATTCTTGAATATTTGATGTTTGTTTAAACACAATCTCCCTCTCATTCCAGGAGTTCTGTTCTATTCTGGCTCTAGGTTAGTGTCAGTAATAAACGGGGCTTCAGTTCTAAGTGCTGTACTTCATTGACGACTCTAAAAAAATGCTTCAAATGACTCTGAGCACTATGGGACTTAACTTCTGAGGTCATCAGTCCCCTAGAACTTAGAACTACTTAAACATAACTAACCTAAGGACATCACACACATCCATGCCTGAGGCAGGATTCGAACCTGCGACCGTAGAGGTCGCGCGGTTCCAAACTGAAGCGTCTCGAACCGCTCGGCCACTCCGGCTTCTTCGGAATACACATTCCATTATTGGATTACCAGCAAAGCCAATGATATCTATACCGGTGCACATAGCTATGCGAAAACTTTTTGTTGTTTGTTTCAGGGTACATATTAAAGCGATAATGAATGTTGTGTGATTAATCACTCCAATAAAGTACAGCTTGAGGAAGTCTGCCATGTTTCACATATTAGAAAGGCAAGCCGTTTTTCATACGCCTGGTGTTGCCTGGATGCGTGCTTGTTCTTTGAGAGAAGCTCCCTTTACTCCTAAAATACACTCCTGGAAATTGAAATAAGAACACCGTGAATTCATTGTCCCAGGAAGGGGAAACTTTATTGACACATTCCTGGGGTCAGATACATCACATGATCACACTGACAGAACCACAGGCACATAGACACAGGCAACAGAGCATGCACAATGTCGGCACTAGTACAGTGTATATCCACCTTTCGCAGCAATGCAGGCTGCTATTCTCCCATGGAGACGATCGTAGAGATGCTGGACGTAGTCCTGTGGAACGGCTTGCCATGCCATTTCCACCTGGCGCCTCAGTTGGACCAGCGTTCGTGCTGGACGTGCAGACCGCGTGAGACGACGCTTCATCCAGTCCCAAACATGTTCAATGGGGGACAGATCCGGAGATCTTGCTGGCCATGGTAGTTGACTTACACCTTCTAGAGCACGTTGGGTGGCACGGGATACATGCGGACGTGCATTGTCCTGTTGGAACAGCAAGTTCCCTTGCCGGTCTAGGAATGGTAGAACGATGGGTTCGATGACGGTTTGGATGTACCGTGCACTATTCAGTGTCCCCTCGACGATCACCAGTGGTGTACGGCCGGTGTAGGAGATCGCTCCCCACACCATGATGCCGGGTGTTGGCCCTGTGTGCCTCGGTCGTATGCAGTCCTGATTGTGGCGCTCACCTGCACGGCGCCAAACACGCATACGACCATCATTGGCACCAAGGCAGAAGCGACTCTCATCGCTGAAGACGACACGTCTCCATTCGTCCCTCCATTCACGCCTGTCGCGACACCACTGGAGGCGGGCTGCACGATGTTGGGGCGTGCGCGGAAGACGGCCTAACGGTGTGCGGGACCGTAGCCCAGCTTCATGGAGACGGTTGCGAATGGTCCTCGACGATACCCCAGGAGCAACAGTGTCCCTAATTTGCTGGGAAGTGGCGGTGCGGTCCCCTACGGCACTGCGTAGGATCCTACGGTCTTGGCGTGCATCCGTGCGTCGCTGCGGTCCGGTCCCAGGTCGACGGGCACGTGCACCTTCCGCCGACCACTGGCGACAACATCGATGTACTGTGGAGACCTCACGCCCCACGTGTTGAGCAATTCGGCGGTACGTCCACCCGGCCTCCCGCATGCCCACTATACGCCCTCGCTCAAAGTCCGTCAACTTCACATACGGTTCACGTCCACGCTATCGCGGCATGCTACCAGTGTTAAAGACTGCGATGGAGCTCCGTATGCCACGGCAAACTGGCTGACACTGACGGCGGCGGTGCACAAATGCTGCGCAGCTAGCGCCATTCGACGGCCAACACCGCGGGTCCTGGTGTGTCCGCTGTGCCGTGCGTGTGATCATTGCTTGTACAGCCCTCTCGCAGTGTCCGGAGCAAGTATGGTGGGTCTGACACACCAGTGTCAATGTGTTCTTTTTTCCATTTCCAGGAGTGTATTACAGAAGTTGAACTAAGACTATGGTCCAAGGTCCTGCAATAATGATTTGTAATTGTATACACCGGTTACTTTATGTTGTTCGTAAACAGATGTGCCCTGCGAACTTTTCCAAACACAATGTGTCGTTCCTCATGCATCCTAACGCTGTGTTATTCACAACGCAAGAAATTTGGTTATATAAGCCAAAAGTGGATAATTGCTCAGTTTAACAGTTGGGAATTCTCTGAAGGAAAAAATCTCAAAACCGAAGAATAATTAATGCAGAGTAATGAATTTCGGGAATACATTCATCGAGGTAACTTATGTAAGTGATCAACACTCGAAGTTTATAGATCAATGTAAGCGCGATATAAGCCATTGAACATATGAAATCCTGGTACATTAATAACTAGTGTAACGGTGAGAATGTTGAATGAAAGCATCCAAACGTACATGCATTGTGTTGCATAGTTTGTGGGATGGAATTCCATGCCTGTTGTGCTTGGTGAGTCAGTACAGGAATGGTTAATGCTGTTTGTGGATGAGTGTGGATATGTCGTCAGATGATGTCCCATATCTGCTCGATTGGAGACAGATCTGGTGACCCAGGAGGCCAAGTTAACATCTCGACACTCTGTGGACCATGTTGGATTACAACAGTGGTAACAGGCCAGAGTTACCCTATTGCGAAACACTGACTCGAATGCTGTTCATGAATGGTCGAATCACCAAATTTGCAGACAGGGTGTGTGGAGTAACGACGAGAGAGCTCCTGGTGCATGCGAAATCGCACCATAGACCACAATTCCAGTGTAGGTCCAGTGCGTTTAGCACTCAAATACGTTGGTTTCAGGCCGTCAACTGGTCTCCTCCTAACCACCACACAGCCATCGCTGGTACTGAGGCAGAAGCAGCTTTCATGAGAAACACACAACATACCTCCACTCTGACCTCCAATGAGCTCTTGCTTGACACAACTGAGTCGCAAATGGCGACTGTTTGACTCGGTGGAATGCACGCTGAAGGGCATCTGCCTCGGAAATAACCGATTTGTAACAGCTCATTGTGCCAATGTGGTGCTAACTGCGGCTCAGATTGCTGCTGCAGCTGCAGCTGCAGTACCAGGGGCGAGAACAAGACGTCGGACACACTGTCGGTAGCGCCACGTGGCCGTCGGGAGCCCGGTCTTCTTGCGACAGTGTACTGTCGTGGACACCGCTGCCAGCAATCATGTACACTGGCTAACTGCCTCTCAAGTCTATCGCAGAAAGAATGTCCAACTTCTTGTAGCCCTACGACACGACCTCGTTCAAATCCATTGACGTGTTGGCGTCTTTATCGCCTTAATGGCATTCTTGATTAACATCAACGCACCACGTCCAGTCGCAAAGGTAACTAACGCTCACGACCGTTACAGCGTGTATTTTAAGAAAATCTAATTTTTTCCAATACCGGGGGTACTAGCTTTGTCTTGAATTTCAGCACTAGAGTGGTCCACAGGTTCAAAAATGGTTGAAATGGCTCTGAGCACTATGGGACTCAACATCTTACGTCATAAGTCGCCTAGAACTTAGAACTACTTAAACCTAACTAAGGACATCACACACACCCATGCCCGAGGCAGGATTCGAACCTGCGACCGTAGCAGTCCCGCGGTTCCGGACTGCAGCGCCAGAACCGCACGGCCACCGCGGCCGGCGGTCCACAGGAGGTCGAAGATTTCTATCCGTCAATCTACATTATATAGAAGATCTTCAGCCGGTGCCTGATAGTGGAAATTACACTGCTGGCCACCGTAAATGCAACACCAAGAAAGACAAGAGGTAGCACAACAAAATTTATTTTGTAGATAACATGTTGACCAAGTATCAAATTATTACGTTTACAGATGTCTGTAACATGTGGTTCCTGCCAGAATCAGTAGCCAGAGTAGCCGCCATTGTTGGAGGTCACCGCTGCCACCCGTCTCGGCATTGAGTCAAAGAGACGTTGGATGTGTTCCTGGGGTACAGCAGCCCAAGCAGCTTCCACACGTTGCCAAAGATCATCTGGTGTGGCAGCTGGGGATGTAATCTGGGTCACTCGTTGAGCAACCATGGACCACATGTTCTCTATCGGCGAAAGATCCGGAGAACGAGACGGCCAGGGAAGCAATTCAATCTGGTTATTGACGAAGAACCTTCGGACAATGCGTGCCACGTGTGGTCGCGCATTATCCTGTTGAAATATGGCTGTGGCCGAGCCCTGAAGGTAAGGAAGGACAACTGGCTCCAGCACCTCGGATATGTAGCGCCCGCTGTTTAAAGTACCGGCAATGCGTACTAGAGGCGTGCGAGAGTAATATCCAATACCGCCCCATACCATAATACCCGGTGCAAGACCAGTGTGGCGGTGCATAATGCAGCTGTCCAGCATCCTCTCTCCACGGTGTCTCCACACTCGAATCCGACCATCGTGGTGCTGCAGACAGAAGCGTGCCTCGTCAGTAAAGACAACGTCATTCCATTCTGCCGTCCACATCCGTCTGTCATCACAGCATTGGCGACGGAGACGTCTGTGGTTCTGCGTCAATGGTAGACGAAGCAATGGACGTCTTGCGGACAGACCACTCTGCTGTAAACGGCGTAGAATGGTACGCGCAGACACTGGATGACGCGTTACAGACGCAATGTGCTGTGCTATGGTTCGGGATGTCACTGAGCGATCCGTCACTGCCATGCGCACAATTTGCCTATCAGCACGTGCAGTGGTGCACCGAGGTGAATGCGATCGACCACGTCGGTCCGTCGTACCCTCCTGCATCCAACGGTCACATATCCGCATTACAGTTGTTTGGTTTCGTCCAACACGACTAGCGATTTCTCTGTATGATAATCCACAATCTCGGTAAGCCACTATCCTTCCTCTGTCGAACTCGGATACGTGATAAAAACATGTTCGCTGTTGTCTACGAGGCATAACTGATCGTCTTGTGAAACAACCACAAGGTAAACACACGTGCCGAACGTACACTCGTCGAAATCGCCAAGCCTTAAATGGCGCTATGAGGTGGCGCCACAGGCGCGCGTGATGTGCGTCTGCGCTCAAATTCTAATCCGTTGCATATCTCATCGCTGCAAACTCATGGTGTAAATTTCATTTGATTCGGATGCTTCCTTCAGGGTGTTGCATTTACGGTGGCCAGCAGTGTATAATTGACTTCTCACATAGTCTTTTCCCTGAGACATTGTGACACAAACTCAACGCTACACTGTACAAGTAATCGCCAGTCATCCGCACGAAGCAGATACAAACTTGGAACATCATAACAGGTTGGAGAAGGGCCACATATAGCCGCTTCTACTAGGTTCCCGTCCAGAACGACAACGTTTCTGCCCACTCAGTTCCCGAGTACAGGCCTCCCGAGTATCAGACCTATGTAATCTATTCAGGAAGAACTCATTACTTCTTCGAAACGAGAGTACATGATAAGATACACTTGTATTTTAAAAGGGAAGGAATTTCGAAAATACTCGATCTTGTATCTTACGACATTCATGTATTCACGTCTATTGACAATATTTATGGCAGGACAAAGGGTGTCACTAGAGTGCTATAGTGGTGCGTTCCACTGTTGCATTTATCGTTAAGGCAGATTATAGTCCAATTAATCTGCAGAAGCATCCGTTACAAAGATCAGCTGAAATTTGTGGATGAAAAGTACCAGACACCTCCAATTATGTTGCATGAACTGCATCTATGTTTAGTTAGAGCACGTAAAATTACGTTGCATCAATTCAGTCAGACTAGAAAACATGATTTCCTTTCCTCACGATTGTAGACTAAGGTGTGTATGTGTGTGTGTGTGTGTGTGTGTGTGTGTGCGTGTGTGTGCAAAGTGGAGATATTTAGGCCAATGACCTTCGTGTGATTATTCTGAAGTTTTGTATGAAATGGTATTTCAAGGACTTGCTTTTTATGATAGACACACAATCTTTCAACATTATCATTCATCCCAGACACTGAGATAACAGCTTACACATCTGACACAGGCTGCAGGAAACGGTCAGCTTTGTCCTAACAGTGGTTGCATTGTCACTGAGATGATTCGTATGGTTACACTTGACTGTGAAATGATAGTATGCCACTGATGGGCCAGAGTCCTCGCTAGCAAAGCTTCATCGCCGAGCTGCAGATCTTTTCAGATGTCGATGATGATGAAAATACAACACCCAGTCACCAAACGGAACAAATCTCCGACCCGCTCGGGATCGAACACAGGCCCGCGGCATGGCACTCTGACGCGCTGAATACTCAGCTAAGGAGGCATTTTATTTCTTTAAAGACTTTATTCCGTGCCATAATGAACAGGCCAAGCTTTTCGATACCGGAATTCTTTGCATATTTCGTATTTTTTCAACTAGATCCCTTGAAACTAATCTTGGAAATGTCGGAAATATTAAGTAACAGATCTCTAGTGTCAACATTTCCCTTACAAGTACGACAATATTCTTTAGAACCGTTTCTGTAGCAATGTGCTGCGGACGAGAAATTAGGGCGTAGTGTGTGTATGTATTGTCAGGCAGCAGACCATGTTCCGAAAACAAGATACGCTCTAAATGGCCCAGAAAGGGACAGTCATTAGATTTTTTAATGAGAAACCCGTCTTGTCGTAAAAAAATTCTTTTTATCATAAAGGAACCATATTTTTCGCATTTGAAAGCACACCCATCAAGCACGTTTGCACTTGATTGTTGTGGTAATTGAGGATGAGAGAAAGCAGTTTATTAACTAAATATTCATATATGTTTTCATACCATTTACAAAATGTGTATATTAAAAAATTTTGACCCAGGGTGGTAAGACGAGAGGGGTGTGGCCGTGACGCTCGGACGGTCACACGGGGGAACTTTTATCTCGCGCGGGCACTTTTATGTCGCGCCGAGCAGTAGAGCGTGAAACGTCCCGTGCGCAGCTCGGCGCCTGTTTTGTTAATTGGCAGCGGTATTTCGCCCTCGGCAACGCTGATGGGCCGCGGTGTTTGTGCACAACGCTCTGCATCAATCTGAAGGGAGGAGATTTTAATGTAATTGTATGTCCAAACTACAGAGAAATGTACTTAAGTTGATGATGTATTATGTTTAATTTAGTGAAAATGTTGGCGCTTAATAAATGCCAAAATTCAAAAATAAGTTTTCTCCATGCTCCAGAGACGGAAATTACAGAAACTTTTTCGTCAAACATGGACATAATTTTAGTGATTTTTAAATGTGTTAGAACTCTGTTCAAATAACAACAAACAATTTTCAGCAATATTGTGCCCCTTAAGCGGCGGCGGGTTCGTGCTTCAAAGCGCTGTACTCGCATCGGGTGATAGTCTTGTCACCTCGAGGGAACGCAGGAATCAATGGGTCCTGTGGGACAACGGGGGATCTGTTCACATGTGAAATTGATGCTGCGGGGTTGACACAGTGTCTCCTTGGACGCAAGTTCGGCGGCAGCATTTATAATAGATGTTCGCAGGGTCATCAGCATGTGACCTGGAGTTCGAGCTATAGTTGGAGTTAAAACTGAGTATTGAGAGGAAGGTATGCCACTTGCCGGCCCGGTTAATTCACCATCGAGATTAACTGTGTGCGCGCGCTCGAATGGGCTGAGTGTGTTAGTTAAAGGAGAACAGTGACAAGGCGTACGGCTCATCTGGTAATTTGGCCGAATGTCATCCTGTTGTCCTAGATTTTCACTGTGACGAGGGAAGGACTGCGCAAACGAAGAAACTGTGTGAGTTACCGTTTGATTCGCAAACTTTTGTCAGCTTTAGTATTAATGTACGTCACCGATTAATCGTTTTGAAAGTCTCACGGTGCTTCACAGCGTTTTCTTCAAGTCTATTCTGTGAGTGGTACACTCTATGCGCAGACGGTTCCTTTTATGTTTGCGTTTTGCTTTCAGCCGTGTGCCGTTAAATGTTGTGTACTAGTGTTGATGGTTATTTGTCTAGACTTTGTGTAAAAAAAAGTGTACGTTTTCACTCCTTTAAATTGTTTTAAAAATAAAATATATTTTGTAGCTCTGTTCTTGTTTAAGATTAGTAATCTGTTGCACTTAAAACAGAGATTTTGGCTAATCCGTGCTTCAAAAATGGTTCGTATTGCTCTGAGCACTATGGGACTTAACTTCTGAGGGCATCAGTCCCCTAGAACTTAGAACTACTTAAACCTAACTAACCTAAGGACATCACATACATCCATGCTCGAGGCAGGATTCGAACCTGCGACAGTAGCATTGGCGCGGTTACAGACTGTAGCGCCTAGAACCGCTCCACCACTCCGGCATCCGTGCTTCATGTGGAGTAAGCTAATTTAGAAATCGTATTGTGTCAGGGTTCTTTGATCTTTTAATGCCTGTAGTGTCAAAGCATTGGTAAAATTTTGTTGTTTAAGTCATAGTTAAGAGTAGAATTTTACTCAGTGATTTAAGAACTGTTTTAGTTTCAGATCTCATTTTTCAAGTAAGTGTTCTATTTGAATTAGGGTGTAAAGCATATAGCAGCTTGTTTCATTTTAAGAAATGTGCTGTAACTGTTTCTTACGTGTGTTTTAGGTTATTGAAGAGTTGGATGCCCTTGTATCTAATTACTCTGTTTGAGACATCCCACCGCATTTTGCGAGGTGGGATTTGTAAAATATTGTGCAAATTTATTTCTCGGTGTTGCATCTGTTTCCTTCTCATACCATTCCAATTGTGAGTTAGCTAAAAATGAATCATTGAAAATTTAAACTAAACACTATTAACTTGATACCCACGTACTGATATACCTGTGGGATATGTTGATAAAAATTTCATCCTTTGCTAGCTTTCTTCCAGCATTTTCAATACAGTGTGATGTGAGTACATGATCGCGGTTTGATGTACCTATAACAGGAACTTTCCAGGTGGAGGTCATAAGACGCAAAGGGAACGAGTATATATACTAAGATAGACATGTTCGAAAGAACAGACACCATCTTAGTATATATCTATAGTTAAGGCTCACCTGCCACTTGACCATCTTCTTCTTCTGTGCGAATGCACAAACAGTGCCCGAACTCTTACGGGAATCGGCAAAGCGCCGCGAATAAGAAGTATAATGGGCGGGGGCACTACGAATGTAGGGCGGGACAATACGTTGAGAATGTGGGTTTCGCGGGAGGCGTGCCAGAGATAAATCTCTGCAATCGAGCTATCCTCTGTGTCCTCGGTGGCTCAGATGGATAGAGCGTCTGCAATGTAAGCAGGAGATCCCGGGTTCGAGTCACGGTCGGGGCACACATTTTCATCTGCCCCGTTGACGTATGTCAACGCCTGTAAGCAGCTAAGGGTGTTCATTTCATTGTAATGTGCGTCTTATCCTCATCCTTTAGAGTTCGAGCAGAGTGCGATCTTTGGATTGAGGGCTAAGGGAGCATCAAACCGATAGATCTCACAGGTAGTTGGCTGCAATGCAGAACAGCAGTTGCACAACAGCTGGTGAAAAGATGGACTCACAACAAAATAAGAAAACACAGTCAGAGGAAACACACTCTGCAGAACTTGATAAAACTACAAAATTATTTGAAAGGTTTTTATTTTTCATTAAAATAGAACTCAAATAAGGTTTCTGAACGTGGGGCCAGAATAGTAGGCACGGATCCTACAAAAAGAACTGTAACACCAGAAGGATCCGATAAATAGTCGAATGACAAGAGCAGAAATACTGGGAGACATTGCGGAATGAATGTCACCACGAACTAACCAGATCAGATTACTGGAAGGTGGATTCAAATGTGTTCGTTTTCCGTGAACTGGGCTGTTGAGTGGCATTCTGTGGCGTTCAGCGTTGAGTATCGCTTCTGTTTGTGACGATCGGAGCGATGTCAACGAACCCATAGGCGACCTGGTGAAACATCATAAGAATAGAGAGACTTGGACACCCCCCCCCCCCCCCCCCCCGGAATCATTTTACGGGTAGCTATTGGATACGATAAGAGGTGTTGGTAACTGAAAAATGGGGACTAAGTCCTCGCCAGTATGTGGCATCATAGCATTAGGGGCTATTATCTTCTAGACAATAAACACAATAGTGTGTTTGTGCCCATGGTGGTGACCTTCATACTGATGTTTATTCAAAATGGAATGACAGTTTAACCTCTTATATCCCTTATGGTACGAACATATCTAAATGTCAGACGGATCCTTCATGGTTGTTGTTGTGGTCTTCAGTCCAGAGACTGGTTTGAAGCAACTCTAAACTATTTGTCGTCCACGTTTCACTTCCATACAAGGCTACACTCCATACAAATACTTTCAGAAACGACTTCCTGACTCTTAAATCTATACTCGATGTTAACAAATTTCTCATCTTCAGAAACGCTTTCCTTGCCATTGCCAGTCTACATTTTATATCCTCCTTACTTCGACCATCATCAGTTATTTTGCTCCCCAAATACCAAAACTCATTTACTACTTTAAGCGTCTCATTTCCTAATCTAATTCCCGCAGCATCACCCGATTTAATTCGACTACATTCCATTAGCCTCGTTTTGCTTTTGTTGATGTTCATATTACATCCACCTTTCAAGACACTGTCCATTCCGTTCAGCTGCTCTTCCAGGTCCTTTGCTGTCTCTGACAGAATTACAATGTCATCGGCGAACCTCAAAGTTTTTACTTCTTCTCCATGAATTTTAATACGTACTCCGAATTTTTCTTTTGTTTCCTTTACTGCTTTCTCAATATACAGATTGAATAACATCGGGGAGAGGCTACAACCCTGTCTCACTCCTTTCCCAACCACTGCTTCCCTTTCATGCCCCTCGACTCTTATAACTGCCATCTGGTTTCTGTACAAATTGTAAATAGCCTTTCGCTCCCTGTATTTTACCCCTGCCACCTTCAGAATTTGAAAGAGAGTATTCCAGTTAACCTTGTCAAAAGCTTTCTCTAAGTCTACAAATGCTAGAAACGTAGGTTTGCCTTTTCTTAATCTTTCTTCTAAGATAAGTCGTAAGGTTAGTATTGCCTCACGTGTTCCAACATTTCTACGGAATCCAAACTGATCTTCCCCGAGGTCCGCTTCTACCAGTTTTTCCATTCGTCTGTAAAGAATTCGCGTTAGTATTTTGCAGCTGTGACTTATTAAACTGATAGTTCGGTAATTTTCACATCTGTCAACACCTGCTTTCTTTGGGATTCTGTGGGTCTGTGGGTATTTCGCCTGTCTCATACATCTTGTTCACCAGATGGTAGAGTTTTGTCATGACTGGCTCTCCCAAGGCCATCAGTAGTTCTAATGGAATATTGTCTACTCCCGGGGCCTTGTTTCGACTCAGGTCTTTCAGTGCTCTGTCAAACTCTTCACGCAGTATCGTATCTCCCATTTCATCTTCATCTACATCCTCTTCCATTTCCATAATATTGTCCTCAAGTACATCGCCCTTGTATAGACCCTCTATATACTCCTTCCACCTTTCTGCTTTCCCTTCTTTGCTTAGAGCTCGGTCTCCATCTGAGCTCTTGATATTCATGCAAGTGCTTCTCTTTTCTCCAAAGGTCACTTTAATTTTCCTGTAGGCAGTATCTATCTTACCCCTAGTGATATGCGCCTCTACATCCTTACATTTGTCCACTATCCATCCCTGATTAGCCATTTTGCACTTTCTGTCGATCTCATTTTTGAGACGTTTGTATTCTTTTTTGCCTGCTTCATTTACTGCATTTTTATATTTTCTCCGTTCATCAATTAAATTCGATATCTCTCCTGTTACCCAAGGATTTCTATTAGCCGTCGTCTTTTTACCTACTTGATCCTCTGCTACCTTCACTATTTCATCTGTCAAAGCTATCCATTCTTCTTCTAATGTATTTCTTTCCCCCATTCTTGTAAATCGTTTCCTAATACTTTCCCTGTAGCTCTCTACAACCTCTGGTTCTTTCAGTTTATCCATGTCCCATCACCTCAAATTCCCACCTTTTTGCAGTTTCTTCAGTTTTAATATACAGTTCATAACCAATAGATTGTGATCAGAGTCCACACCTGCCCCTGGAAATGTCTTACAATTTAAAACCTGGTTCCTGAATCTCTCTCTTACCATTATATAATCTATTTGAGACCTTCCAGTATCTCCAGGCTTCTTCCATGTATACAACCTTCTTTTATGGTTCTTGAACCAAGTGTTAGCTATGATTAAGTTATGCTCTGTTCAAAATTCTACCAGGTGGCTTCCTCTTTCATTCCTTAATCCCTTTCCATATTTACCTACCACTTTTCCTTCTCTTCCTTTTCCTACTATCGATTTCCAGTTACCCATGCCAATTAAATTTTCGTCTCCCTTCACTATCTGAATAATTTCTTTTATCTCATCATACATATACATGGTATAATAAATTTATTTCCATCTTTGCAAAATGGTTCAAATGGTTCTGAGCACTATGGGACTTAACATCTGTGGTCATCACTCCCGTAGAACTTAGAACTACTTAAACCAAACTAACCTAAGGACATCACACACATCCATGCCCGAGGCAAGATTCGAACCTGGGACCGTAGCAGTAGCGCGGTTCCGGACTGCGCGCCTAGAACCGCTAGACCACCGCGGCCGGCTCCATCTTTGCAGTTGGGTTAACAATACCCATTTACTACGTTAATAGAAAATAGTGCCAATCAAGACAATATGACAGTTGGCACTCCACCCAATTTAAATATGATTTTGTAAGTTGACCGGTCAAAAAATTACTCAAGCTTAGAGAAATCGTTACAGGCATCATTTAATACCGTGTAATTCCACCACTGGTTCGGTTACGAAGTGAGTCCACAGTGTTGTGCTGGTACGTCGAATATAGGCTAAGCCATTCGCGCAATTCCACCAAATTTCGGAACTTCTTATGTCAGCATTTTCCCGCTGTTCCAACATGTCACACCTATATTCTGTGAAGTTCAACTCTGGTGATTTTTCAGGCGAATCGAGATATAATAGGGTAGAAGAGCGTTCAGAAAACCAGTCGCATATTCTTTCAGCTCGATGAACCTTGCAGTTGTGGTCTTTATGTGGGGTGTGGGCAATGGCCTCTTGAGAGCTGACTGACTCCAAATGTTTCATGCATACAGTTCCCGTCCCAATGTTCTCTCGCTACCAGTTTGGGATGGACCTTCATTCACTGCTCTGCAGCAGTTCCTGTGGGGTTTGGAAGCGATTTTGATTCATAAGCAATGTAAGACGTCTGCCGTCTCTCTCAGTGAGGATCTTTCTCTGACCAGAATTCTGACGTCATGTTTCTTGGACACGTGTGCTACACTACGGTTTGTAGACACGGTGAACAGTCCGCCGCGAAACACCAACAAATCCAGCAACATCACAAGCAGTATAGCGATAGGCACAGACAAATACGATTTTGCCACTCTGTCACCTCCTTACATTTACCCATGATTAAGTACAGTGTCCACTTGAAACATCTCACTTATAGCTGCTGCCTTATGCTCCCCTAGAGTCAGTCCCACTGCAGTTGAGCATGCGACGCGATCGCCGAACCATCTGTAAAGGCTTAATGATTCATCTGCGGTCACTAATTTTTTTACGGTGAGCCTTTAACAAGTTGTGCAGAGTGATTTTTCTCTGCTTGTGTTTTCTAATATTTTCTCCGTCCTAGAGAGAAAGATCATGCTAGGAATCAAAATGAGTGTGTTTTATTGTCATTCTTATTATATTTGTTACCAAGCACACTCTTGCTAATCATGGATGATTGCTAGATTGTATGACTGCGGGTGTAGCTGCAAGCCGGCCGGAGTGGCTGTGCGGTTCTAGGCGCTACAGTCCGGAGCCGAGCGACCGCAACGGTTGCAGGTTCGAATCCTGCCTCGGGCGTGGATGTGTGTGATGTCCTTAGGTTAGTTAGGATTAATTAGTTCTAAATTCTAGGCGACTGATGACCTCAGAAGTTAAGTCGCATAGTGCTAAGAGCCATTTTATAGCTGCAAACACGTACATATGTGAGAGTTCTGGTGGACTTTCTTGCTTCAGCTTTGTAACAGAAGCATGTTAACAGCCCTCTGAATTCAGTTTTCGAAGCTAACCTGAGGCGCCGGTCTGGTGGGGTCTAAACTACCCAGGTTTTCTTAATGTGCCTTCATGATTGGTTTCTTCAGACCCACGCGCAAAGAAAATTTTAGACTCCTGAATGGAGCAGATGCCTCGTACCAATGAAAAATTGTCTTAGTCGGTTCGCCATCTCCATGTTTTTTTCGGTCTCTGTGGTCGGAGGCAAGGTAGGTTTGATTTTGTGCCGAGTTAGTCAGTCGCTGTTCTAGGGTCAGATGAGTATAATGTGGGCACTTCCGTTAATCCGTGAACGTCTATCTTTCTGTGTAAGCAAGTGAGCGTCCATGTTGTGGTCCTTAGTCCACTTAATCCATGCTGAATTGATGATTATTATAATGAACAGTTTACCATTCGGGAACGATTGTATTATGATTTTACACGTGTTCAATGTTTAATGAAGTTCAGGAGCACACCCTGTTTTTTGAATAAATGTCCATTCAGAATCCACTTAGTTCGTAAACCTTTATCCCAATGTGGATACCAGCCGCCATTCCACCTCCTTACCCTGTAAGAGAATGATACTACCAAGCATTTAGTAAAGTTCAATCGCGGATCAGCGGAGTGGGATTCCGATAACTAGTTTCCTTTGCGTAGTTTCTTTGTAATAAAGCCTACGGCTAAATTCAATTAAAATTCTGGAACTTCAGATGACTTGACATTCGATGCAAGTTGCAGATAGATAAGCATTGTATTGCTCGATAGTAAGGTCGCGGCTACGTAAATGTTCATGCTGTATGGCAAAATACTGCCCCACAGGACAACTAATTAACAGTTTACAGACGTTTTCGATACTTTATAAACAGTGTCGCCTTTTAAATAAGCTGTTTTGTTTCTAGTGACGAGACTTTAAATAGCACGCAAAATCTAGCCTCACTTGTCAATTTTCTCAAGCAGCAAAAATTACCTCCTCATCGACTGATGGTGTCCCTCCTCGTGTAAGGTACCAGGCTGGCTAATTCATATACACAGAGCTCTGCTGCCCCTATAGCCGACGCAGGATGTTGTGAACGAAAAGACATGTCGATCACCTCCCGAAAACCTTCGAGGGGATTTATGGGATTAATGTCGGGCGTTCTGCGTGGCCAAATCATTCGCTCGGATTGTCCAAAATGTTCTTCAACCCAATCGCAAACAACTGTGGTCCGGTGACATTACATCGTTATTTGAGAACACGAAGTCCATGAATGGCAGGAAATCGTCTCCAACTAGCCAAACGTAACCATTTCCAGTCAATGATCGGTTCAGCCACCACCAGCTTGCATAGCGTCCTGTTGACAACTTGGGTCTATAGTCTGGGGTATCTGTGCCACACGGCTCTTACCACCTGAAATCTGGACTGACCAGGCCACATTCAACCAGTTGCCCAGGAGATGCTCCTGCAGGCGATGTCATGCTGGTAGGAAAGGCACTCGATTCGGCCGTCTGCCTCCATAGCCCATTAATGCCACATTTAGACGCACTGTCCTAACGGATACGTTAGTCGTACGTCCCACGTAGATTTCTGCGGTTATTTCACAAAGTGTTGTTTGCCTGTTAACACTCACAACTCTACACAAATGCCGCTGATCTCGGTCTTTAAGTGAAGGGCGTCGGCCACTGCGTTGTCCGTGGGCAGAGGCCATGCCTGAAATTAGGTATTCTTGGCTCACTCTTGACACTATGGATCTCGGAATAATGAATTCCCTAACGATTTCGGAAATGGAATGTCCCATGCGTCTAGCTCTAACTACTATTTCGCGTTCAAAATTTGTTAATTCGTGCCGTGTGGCCACAATCAGCCCGGAAACTTCACATGAATTACCTGAGTACCAATGACGTTTCGTCAATGCACAGCCCTTTTATACCTTGTGTATGTGATACTACCGCCATACGAGTAAGTGCATATCGCAATCCCACGACGTTTGCCACCTCAGTGTACATCGTGACGTTTGCGCAAATCGCCGTCGGGATTTACGACATCGAAAACTAAACTTCCGGCTCGCAGACGTTTGCTACACGTCGAGCTGCAACCCTCTGCAGATTAGATCACAGTTAGTAATGTTAAAATGTCATTTTTCCTTTGCTCACCGTTTTTTCTCTTGCTTGCCTAGACTTCATAGTTCCTTATGAACCGTAGAATATATTCATTTCGTGGCATTTTCTGGACTGATGTCTTTGCTTACCTGGGAATCTGATGGTCAATACCACTGCACTCTTCCCCTCTTATTTCAGAGCAAAATATTTATTCCCTTAAATAAATGTAAATCTTTATCGCACAGCGTATTTCAGTTTGAAATTCTGATTCGGGCTCTTCCAAATGATATTTGTGGTATGATACATTATGTTCCCACAGCGCAGTAATTAACCCAATACAGGTAATATTCCAACACGTAAAACAGCCAAATTCGCAAAATAGTTCGTTTTATTACTTGATGATGACTAGTTTCGGGTTTTTATTCATAATCCATTCTCAAATCATCGTGTGGAACAATAGGCTCAAATTAAAATTTGTTAAGTAAAGTATTAACAGCCAATGCGTGTCAGAAAGGGGCTGGTAATGAGATAATGAAGATTAGTTATAAGGTAATAACTCTTCAAGAATTTTGTATGGCAGTATGCCGAGAAACTACTGTGGTCGTATCCGTTAGTCTACTCGCTTCCCTCCTACTGTCATACCTCGTTGATGCCTGTGGTAGCGCGTATCGTTAGTGATACGTGGTGGCAGAATAAAGAAAAAGTCTTCGTTCCCATTTAGGCCACAAGCGTCCGACTTATGGTGAGAAACTGTGTTGATTAATACGTTACAAGCCATTAAAAGCTTAATATTTGTTAATGTTGGTACTGCTATGTTCATTTTAAAGTACAATATCTCCTTCATTACGAAGGAATTGGTTTTCTTATAAAGTTTTGCTTTACAATATTTGTGATTTCTGCTTTTATTTTAAAATTTTACGTCTTTTCATTAATAAAGATAAAATTGGTTTTATTACATAATTTTGTTTTAAACTATTTGTTTGGTTGGGCCTTTGCTTGTTTGTAAACGATGGCCCTCTAAAGCTTCTGTGCACCGAGTGTGTCGCTATGTGTGTGTGTGTGTGTGTGTGTGTGTGTGTGTGTTTGTGTGCGTTCTATATGACTTACACACTCCGATATTCATTATTTTGTTATATTGGTGCTGATTATGGTATGCAGTAAAGACTTCCCTGAACATCCGATAGGGGCGCTACCAGCAGGAAAATTTCTTCATGCTAACTGAGCTTAGGCTGTCAGTATCTTCTGGCATCCTTTGGATAATGATTGTCCAGATTTTTTCCTATGTGGAGTAATGTTTGTTCTGATTGGATGGTGTGTATTTTGATGCGTTACACATAGTACTTTGTGACACACATTGGCTGTTTCTACATTATGTAAAAAATTATAATTTTATGTTGTTACTCCACAGGATGAATGGTTTATGAATAAAAAAACCGAAATTAGTCATCATTATCTAATGAAAAGAGGTATTTTGCAACTTTGGATGCTGTTCATATTGAAGTACACAAAAAAGTTTTGCATCACTTCGGTTCCCAGACCTCCTGAAGATAGGCGTTGACTGTGGATATTGTATCACAGACACGGTCACTCTGACTGTTCAGTGTTGTCACTAAACCCGCCCAAAGATGTAAACAACCATGCATGAGGAGCGCCTATATGACGGAGGGGGTCCGACAGCCTATTCGTTCCATTCTTTCCAACAGGAAGGAGGTACACGGCTCGAGTTGTCTGTAGTTCAACCATGCCTAGATGGTCAATATCGCGGTTCGATCGCGTCCGCTTTGTTACTTTGTGCCAGGAAGGGCTCTCAACAGGGGAAGTGTCCAGGCGTCTCAGAGTGAACCAAAGCGATATTGTTCGGACTTGGAGGAGATACAGAGAGACAGGAACTGTCGATAACATGCCTCGCTCAGGCCGCCCAAGGGCTACTACAGCAGTAGATGACCGCTACCTAAGGATTATGCCTCGGAGGAAACCTGACAGCAACGCTACATTGTTGAATAATGCTTTCGTGCAGCCACAGGACGTCGTGTTACGACTCAAACTGTGCGCAATAGGCTGCATGATGCGAAACTTCACTCCCGACTTCCATGGCGAAGTCCATCTTTGTAACCACGACACCATGCAGCACGGTACAGATGAGCCCAACAACATACCGAATAGACCCCTCAGGATTGGCATCACGTTCTCTTCACCGTTGAGTGTCGCATATGCCTCCAACCAGACAATCGTCGAAGACGTGTTTTGAGGCAACCCGGTCAGGCTGAACGCGCTAGCCATACTTCCCAGCGAGTGCAGCAATGTGGAGGTTCCCTGCTGTTTTGGGGTGGCATTATGTGGGGCCGGAATACGCCGCTGGTGGTCATTGAAGGCGCCAGAACGGTTGTACGATACGTGAATGCCATCCTCCGACCGATAGTGCAACCATATCGGCAGCATATTGGCGAGGCGTTAGTGTTCATGGACGACAATTCGCGCCCCCATCGTGCACATCTTGTTAATGACTTCCGCCAGGATAACGACATCGCTCGACCACAGTGTCCAGCATGTTCTCCAAACATGAACCCCATCAAACATGCTTGGGATATATTGAAAAGGGCTGTTCATGGACGACGTGACCCACCAACCAGTCTGAGGGATCTACCCCGAATCGTCTTTGAGGAGTGGAACACTTTCGACCAACAGTGCCTTGATGAACTTGTGAATAGTATGCCACGACGAATGCAGGCATGCAACAATGCAATAGGAGGTGCTACTGGGTACCAGAGGTACCAGTGTGTACAGCAGTCTGGACCACCACCTCTGCGTGGTGGTACAACATGCAATGTGTGGTTTTCATGAGTAATAAAGTGGGCGGAAATGATGTTTATGTTGATCTCTATTCCAGTTTCTGTACTGGTTCCGGAACTCTCGGATCCGAGGTGATGCAAAACTTTTTTTTATGTATGTAGTATCCCAAGTTGCTGATGGTTCAGCATCGCAGCGTGCCGGAAATCAGGGTAAGCATTCATTGCAGAATTGCCAAATGTATGGTAGAGTGCAACGCTTTAGAGACTACACAGGACCTTATCTCCTTCCCTTGTGTAACACTTGTTAGAGCAGCTGCTTGAGTCGCTGCAGAAACGGAAATTAACATAATGACAGTGGAGCTGTTGCCATACTACTTACAAATTGCATTCCTCTTATGGATGATAAACTAAACGTGAACACTCAAATGTGCGCTCAGACTCCTGTGAACTCATACTCCTGTGATTCGATAGAGTAACTATACTTATGGATTGTTTACTGTGAGTTCTCTCACAAATGACGATATGTACCTTCCCCACGCTACAATCCAACAGATATGAGACGAATATTGGAAGAAAATAAGGGCAAATTACAGATGTTTGATGTCAAGAAAAGATGTATCTCTATTCTTAATTGTACAAATAATTCATTGCATTTTGGAACACCTAACGTGAGCTATCATAGAAGAATTTTATCATCTGTTGTTACTTTACACCGAAACGACACAGTATAAGTAAAGCAACTTGTACGAGTGTATTCATGAAGTTATTATTCTTAATACGAAAAAGTAAAATTACGTAATTTTTTTTATTCTCTGGAAAAATCTACAGAGCAAGTACTCACTGAAATTCCAGTGGAGTACCGTAGCACACCACGAGAGCAGTCAAAAAAAAGAAAAAAAAAGTTGCCCACTGATGACGTAAAATATCTTGCGGTTTGTCTGCTTTTGAAGGAAAACAACGGTGCAGCAATTCTTGTTGTTCAAATTTTTGATGATGAATTAATGCGCTCCAGTTTTACTTAACGCGTCCTTTGTTTGGATGAAATAATCCACACAATCCGGGTTTCGGTATGGTGCTATAAGAATATCTTCCACCATTACGTTTAATTTGTGGTGTGTAGGTTTGGCCCCTTATATATTTTATGCAATGGTGTTCTTAAGGTTATGCCTTGAGTATGGTTTATAAGTTTTATTTCTTGGCAAATTCATAATACCTCTTCATTATTTTTAATGCTTGACAATTACTTTATACATTGCATGTATTGCTTTTATTATTTGCTCTATACTAAGCCTTAGCTAATGCCATGCATAAGTAAGGTCGTTTCAGCGCTATTAGCAGCGGGTAGCGTTTCTTCGGAGGTCCCTCCTGCTTTTGGTATTAGTTCCAGTGACGGTCACTCTCTGCCGTGTATGTGTTCACAAGAGTCTCACTGCGGTTCGCACTGCAGTCTGTTGACCGGTCGTGCTGGGATTCCAAGATATGCGGATATTACTATTAAATTCAAGTTTTTCCGGTTACACGGTTACGCGGTGTGGTACCGGTAGGCTCAGCGAACGTTTTCATGCAGCACTCTCACGGGATCTCACAAATTTTCTGGGATATTTACGTGACTGGTACAACTTTCTCGTTCGTAATCGAAGTATAACCCGACGTTCGCATTTGTATGGACCCTTTTATTGTTAATGAAACATGAGGAATCTCTCTTAGTTTTCCTTGTTCTTTGTAGCTCCTGAAGATGGGATTTATGTCATGAAACCCGGTTCTGGTGAACGATTTTATCCAAATAAAGGATTTGTCAAGTACAACTAGAGCGGAGCTATTCATCATGAAAAAGTTTAGAAACAGTTGTGGATGTCCCCCACAGCGTATATTAATTCCTACTGAGGTGCAGAAAAAGTGTGCTAATATTGCACCGTCATATGACACAGGCGCAGACGCTTCCACTGTAGTCAAACAAGCCTGACAGGTGAGAAACTAAGTAGCAGACCATGTCTCTGTGAATCATCAGGAAAATCTCAAGAGGAGGCCTCTTGCTCAAACACTGACGTACTGCAATGGAAGCGATAGTGGGAAAAGTGAAAAATTATTCTTGGATAAATTTATATATTAAAATCGCTAACAAGTGACGAACTGGGAATGATGTCAAGCCACGAAAAACTTAACACGTCAACCATAAAATATTTCTTTATTTTATTTAACAAGTTGTGTGAACTGATTTTAGGAATTTAAGCACTCGAAATTTGTAAAGCTTAATCAGCAATAAATGCTTAGTATTTCAAATTTGATAAATAATAATTTGAAATTCCAAATCGTGACCTCGCATAGTACTTCGCGTAAGTCAGGCGGTCCTTTCTCTAAATAAATACTATAAAGCATAGTATGAATGCAGGTACTGCTGGAACACACAGAAAAACATTTCATTTAACAAACCACACAAAATAATGCATGAAGCATGGATAAACATTTTGTTGACACCTATAAACACACGTAGTGATCACAAACATGTAATGAGTAACAAGAAAACAATATAAAATTTAACCTTCACGTTATCAGAGGAATACTGCTGGAACTCTCATTAATATATAGCGGTTGTCTCCATAAAGAGTCAGAGATTAGGAAAAAGAATACAGACATTGAATTAGGTAAAATGCAAATCTCAACGAACACTTGTTACAGGTATGACTTTGGTGTTTCAGTTTTCACAAAAATTTGTGTAGGTGCGCGAGAGTGCCGGTAGCTGTCTCCACACAGTGTATTGCCGAATTGGGATGAGAAATTTCTGCTCGAACGATCTGGAAAAAAGGACGAAAAATAAGTACTTTTGTAGCTCTTTAAGATGTGGTAATTCAGGATTTAAAAGGATGTGAAAATAAAACTTTAACAACGACGCCGACAGGACTGAAACTAAGACGCCAGATAACTCCTGTGCATCACATACATTACTTCTTAACAGCACATATACACTGTCCACTCACATTAATGTGACCACCTGTCAAAAACCTGGAGTACCATATTTTGCAGTGCAGGCCGCTGCGGGACATGAAGTGATGTTCTGGAAGGTACCGGCAGGTATTCGGAGCCACGCTGTGCCGTCGGATGCTGCAGTAGAATTTTCGGTTGAAGATCCAGCCCGATCGAGGTGGTCATATGCTCGAGTGGTTTTAAATCCGGGGAGTTTTATAGTCAAGGGAGTGCGGTAAACTCGTGTTGGTGCTCTTTGAACCACGCAAGTACACTACTAGCTGTGTGACACGTTGCGTTGTTCTGCTGGCAGATGCCATCGTGGCGAGGAAAAGCAAACTGCACGTAGGGGTGGATATGGTCCCCAAGAATAGCTGCGTACTTCTGTTGATCTACTGTGCCTTCCAGAATGAAAACTGCACCCAAAGAACGCCACGAAAACATTCCCCAGACGGTAACGCTCCCTCCTCCGGCAGGGACTCTTCCGATGATTGTTGCAGGGTGTTTGCTTTCAGACGTTTCACGCCGATGGAACGTAAACAGTGACCGGCAACGCTTTCGCAATTTTGGACGGCTGTAGATGCAGCCTAGCTCACTGTTTATGCAGGGGACTTCCAACGACTTGTCTCCATGCCATGTTGACTTGCTACACTGCGCTGGGAAAAAGAATGTCCAACAGGATGTTAGGAGGTATCCCATGACTTTTGTCAGCTCAACTGTAATTTAACAACGGCGGCAAGCGAACAGTTTACAAACTTAGCCGTTTAGAAAAGGCTTCCATCCTTGGCCCAAAAGCCAATGATCATGTCCTTGACATCAGGTAAATCACTTAGTTTTCGTATTACAACGACTGCACTTTCTTCCGCATCCCCTCGACATGCTTTGTATACTCTGCACTGCTAGTGCTGCCACCGCCGTCCTCGAGTGGTAATTGAACGAAGATAGGTAGTGCTCACGTTAATGTGACTGGACGGAGTAAGATTCAAAAAGATAGCGGCTCAAACCCGATTTACAGGAACGGGATTATCAGCAATATTAGCTAGCCAAGTTGGAACCTGTATATTCTTTAAATGATATCGGCAACTCGAACCTAAAACAACAGAAAACACACAGTTTACAGAAACCTACAGCAATGCCGGTAGCTCCGAGTAACGAACGTACAGTTTTGTTATAACCGAACTGCCAATGCTCAGTGCTTTTAGCAATGATGATAAGGAAGGTGAATTTCGTTTAAAATAAAATGAAAATAAAGAATGAAATGGAATCATGGGAGGTAGTAAAATTTGGAAAAATACTCGTTTTGTTGTCAAGTGGAAACAGCACGAAATTGTTAAATTTTATCTTAGCACAGCTTCAGATGGATATGTCACAGTGGTCAAATACTTTTCAGCTAAATCGTAAACCATCGGCACTGTTCAGTAATGAACAGAGAACAACAAATTTTCGTTGGCTGCGCGTGGTTACGTAAAACGCAAAAATAGTGACGTCACTCCCTGTGAAGCCTACTATCGTTAGTTTAACGCAGAAGGCATATATACTTACTAATTATCAACGCAAAAGTCATTTATACTTACTCCTTATCAAATGCTGTCATTTCAATTGGAAAACATCGTAATGATTAGTGACATGTTCAATAATCACTTTCATGTAAATCATAGTTAATCTGCAAAGCTGATTTTCCATTGAGCACTTCGTGCAATTGCTACAATTATTAGCTCCAGGCTAAACAAACACTTTTGACTGATTCCAGTTGTTTAAAATGAGAAGTTATAACTGGAAAAAAATACACAGAAAATATATTTTACTGAATTTTACTTTGTGAACACGTTTGACATATTCCAGTTGCTTAAAATGAGAATTTATGACTGGAAAAAAAGGACAGAAAATATATTTTACTGAATTTTACTTTGTGAAGCACTGCTTTTGAAATTACTGTTCAAATTACTATTCGTAGCCACTTTGGTTAGTTATTGTCTTGCAAACAATTGTAATTTTATTACTTTTACTTTTTTGAACCTAGCAGAAAGTTACTCGTACTTACTTATTTTATTTTACTTAATTCTCTTATAGAAAATATTGCAATTGGTTCTCATTCATTAGCATTTTCTCAGATTACTAATAGTGGGTAGGATGGAACCTATTTTTGTAAAGTGTCTTACGTGCAACTCATAATAAATACTTTGAAATATCTTGCTGTTATTCAATCACAAAATTAAGTACGGCGCTGTATATCAGTATACAAGTCTAATCAAATAGTTGATTAGATACTACTTGGTATTGAGTCAGTGTTCGTTGACAGTATGTGACATGGGCTCTTCTTCTAGCAGCTCTACAATAAATAACACTGGATCCACAGTACTCTTTATATTAATTGGTGTCCTCTTGCAGTGATTGTGTTGTGTCCGCTTAATGTCTACACACAACTAGCTTACATTTAATATTCATTCAATTTTGCAGTAGAATCACGGTTTAACATACCAAAATTTCATAAGAAAAGTATTAGTACAATGATATACAATCTTTGCTTCACTGAAAAAACAGATCGTAACAGCAAAACTGAAAGAAAAAATTAGTACACCACAGAATTGTTGTGTTATATAGTAATAACAAGTTATCAAGGTAAGTATTTCGATTTATATTGGGTGAAGTGGTTAAAGTTAACAACCTCGTGAGAACTACTAGAAACACCAAAGGTCATACATTGTATTCGAAACTAAATGTTCATGATTTTATTAAGACACAATCCAGAATGACAATAATCATACTGAAAATGATATTGTAACAATAGTGAATAGTGTGAGTGAACTGAAATTATAGTGAACTGAAATTATAGAGGTGCTATGTACTTCAAACTCCCTTCTCAGTTATTATATATAACCCCTCAAATACTAGTATCTGTCCCAATTAAGCGACAATCACACTGTGCAGAAATCGCAACAGTGCCCTGGAACGGTTACTGGGCCCATGATCGCAGCCCTTAAACTTCCTGTAATTATCCTTTTGTGAGCTATAAGCATTATGTTAATTTGCCACCACTAGTGGCAATTTAGGATGGAAGCTTTCACGCTGTATCTAATAAGAAACCGTCAATGATATGACGTGCATTTGAGGAACTATACTGAAAGACACGTGTTTTGTATGTCTCTGTGTATGGATAGAAAACATTTAAATGCACTAGAAAATCCATAGACTTTACATAAAAACATAGAATGTTTCTATATGCAGATTAGATTTAAATACACAATTGCGTCACTTGTACTGGTTGAGCATTACATAAAGACGTTAATAAAAATGTAAGAAAAATGCAAAGAAATTAATGTAAAACACAACAATATATTTTCGTGAAACAATCCACTCTCGATGCTATTTAAACGCTGCATTGTTGTCTCTAGAACAAAGGTAAGTAAAGGTAATTTCACTAGAAGATACTTTTGTAAAGTATGATTAGCATGATAATCTCCGCACTTGTTTTTCTACTGTGTAAATGTTACAATACTTCCTAATATTTCCACAAAATATGAGGTTCTTTTCCTGTAGATGTTAAAAAAATTTTTTTTAACTAAAGCATGCACAAATATACGATACATTATAACTCATCCCTAAAGAGCGTAGAAGGGATACTATATTTTCCGTGTATTTTTATCTTTTACCTCATTTGATCAACTAAACCACAGTCCACTTCAGGCAAGTAATTAAACTCCTGGTGTTGACACGGTCCATCAGAAATATTCAGTACATTTTCGAAACCTCATTATCTTACTATTATGAATACCATTTTAGATGGTTCATAGGAAAAAATATCAGACATTTTAAAATGCAGAGTTGGTGTTGACAAACTTCCTAAAATGGTATTTCACTGTAGAGCTTGTGTTACCTCCTTTCAATATGTGTTTGGGTATCGGAAAATTTCGCCTGGGGTATAAGTTCTGACAATTGTAGAGAGCGTTACAACAGAAAAATAAAAAAAAAATTAATAATTTTATGTTAAATCAGCTTGAGTCGACGTTTTTACAAACAATACTTTTCGAGAAAAGTAGGCGGGATGGAAAAACGTGCAGTTGGCGAACTATCAACAATAAATGGACCTGAAATGAGATCTCTTTGACCTTTGGAAACGACCTCTGACCTTGTGATCTATGTAAATTGTAGAATTTCCATTCTTGAGGACATTTTATTCTATTTGAACAGGTCTCCGGAGTGTAGACTAAAAACTTATCCAAGGCGATTAAATGAAACAGTCAGTTTGAGTCTCTCTTAAATAGTCCAGTTGTTGTAAAATTCTTAGAATTCACAGTATTGATCACGTTTTACCTATGTTCATATTTGAATAATATAAAAGATGACCAAAAATGTGAATTCAACGATTTATTTAATTACTGCATCATCTCAGAGATACAAACCGAAATTTTGGTTCGATTCAGCACTGTAAGATATGAGTCTACCATTTCACAACACAAATCAAACAGCACAAGTAAAACGATATCAACTCATCTGTTGAAAAAGTTTTACCAGTATTTTCTGGAGTGTGAAAAAAATTCTTCCTGTTGGTTACCTTGCATAGGATAAAGCAATTAGCGGATACAGTAGAATTTTCTGGATTATTCTGGATTTAGGAAACGAGATTGCAGGCCTGTGTTTACAACCTAAAAACATCAAAAACACATAGCTGTCAATGTTTTATAAAGTGTACTCACTGAGAAATTTTCTACTCAAAATATAGCTTTTCACAACTATGCTACAAGCTTTTTATACTGCCGGTACCATTCTAGTGCGGCTGCTTGTTTCTCTAAGGGACAGTCGGTGGCAAAATCCGGAAATCTTGGAGGTATAATACCCAGCACTGTCGAAACTGCCTGGGTCCAAGTATTGTAATAGCAGGTAGCTGCACTTGAGGGATAAAAACACACATATAAAGGAGAAAAGTAAGATGATGTTGATGCAAAACACTGCGAAGAAAATCATCTGACAATGCACATTGTGCAAGAAGACTTCAATAGGATGAATATTACCTAGCGAGACCCAATCATACTCAGGATACTAGGAATTTCTTGACTCTGTGAGAACCGTCAGCACGAGTCATCCAAGCTGATCAGTTAACTTCCTCTAGCATATAACATAGTGGCACATTCCATGCTAAGTACCCAGGTGCATGACATACTTTCCGTTTAGCCAGTCATTCTATAATTTGCTGGTCATCACAACACTAAAGTAACCCAATAATATAAGCCTCGGCTTCCTCATCCGTCATCACAGTCAATAAAATAAGAAACGACTGGAGTATCTTCTGAGCGTACCCATTTATAAGGAACTTAATGTGGATCCGAAGGCCAAAACAATCAAATCGAGGGAAACTCTGCTACAGCAAACTAGAATGAACTTCCACATGGCCAGAAAACTCATCACACGAGTTCCACAGGCACCACGGATGTATAGTGTACCAAAGGTACACAAAGAGGCTTTTCCTTTACGGCCCAGTGTGAATAGCATTAATTCATCTAGCTACAGTCAAGCGAAAGAACTGGCTCGGCGGATTCGACATTTGGTAAGCCACTCAGATTCATACGTCAAGAAATCCACCCATTTTCAGCACGTTCCAAAAAGGAAATGTAGCTCGGTTACGGACCTGATGGTCGCCTTAGACATGAAGTCTTTGTTCATGAATGTACCAGTGTCAGACACAGTGAACATCTTAAGGGAACGCATGGCAACTGATATTTTCCAGCTAGTGCGCCACTGTTTAATGACAATGTATTTTATGTGTGAAGAGGAATTCTATGCACAGGCAGACGGTGTACCTTCGTGTTCTCCTCTCTCTCTCTCTCTCTCTCTCTCTCTCTCCCTCTCTCTCTCTCGCCTATTGCAGCAGATATCTTCATGGAAGTAGGGATTGTATTTGAAGAAACAGCTCTCCACTCCGTACCATTACGCCCAGAATGCTGGGTCCGATATGTTGGTGACACCTTCGTTATCCAGCTACGGGAGAGCTACAGAACTTACACCAACGTCAATCAGCAGAACAGATAAATTCAGTTCTCTATGGAGATAGAAAAGAAAGGTGTGCTGCGTTTCTTCGATTTGGAAGTTGACCGAAAGTCTGATGGTAATCTTCGCCACGGGGTATATAAAGCGAACAGGTACCTACTTGCCTCCTCCCACTATCACCCCACTCTGAAGAAATTTGCCCAGCAGACTTTAACCAAGAGGACCCAAAATGATTGGGGTTGAAGAACATCTGAAGGTTGAACTACAAAACCTCAGATTCATTGTTGGAGCCAGTGGTTATGGGATGAAGATGATAGCTTAAACTATTGTGACAAGGATGAAGGTAGTAGTAGGGAAGTGCAGAAGGAAGCATAAAACATAGCCTTACTACCATATGTTCAAGAGGTCACTGAACGCGAGGTTAACATTTTCCGCCGCGCAGGTATCAAGCCGATTTTTCGAAAGAGCAACAGAATAAAAGGTGTTTCTGGCTCAACGAAAGATGCAGTTAACAAGCTACATGCCACTGGAGTTTACGAAACTGGGTGCGAGTGTGGACTAGTGTACGTATGTGAGACAGGACGACGAATCAATCGACGAATATCTGAACATGAAAGATATATCGTACTAAGACAACATACTAAGATAGTGGTCATAGAAGATCTGGAGGAGCAAGGCAAATATATACAATTTTGAGAATCCCGCGTACTGGCGAAACGGCTCCTTACCCCAGGAGGAAGAGTAGAAACACAATGGAAATAGCCAAGCGAACCTGAACATGGTGACAGAGGACTTCCGGCGTCTTGGCTGCCAGCAGCAATACGCAACGGAACGTCTGCTGATGGAAGAAACATACACAGGCGCGCGTGAGACCATTCGCCTATTTCCACCAGTGGCAAACAATTAAGCAAACACCAATCAATAACCTTTACTTTCATCAATGAAAAGAAATAATGCAACGACGTCTAACCTCTCCTCTGAGAACCTTACCAAATTACGACAACAACCCCTTCCGCCAGTGTATATGAACAAAAACTTTTTTCGTTCAACAGTTAGCAAAACCGCCCTGAGCAAAGCCATCTGCAACAGTGGCCGAAATGCCGGACTATTTTACACGTTGACAATGTGGTCACATACCCAGAAGAATTTTATTGTATGTAATCCCTAATGATCACATTTATAGACTTGGAAACAGAATATATGAAATAAAAATTGCTACTAAGGGACTGTATACATTGAAACAAGAAAACGCGTTTTAATTTACATTTTTATTGCTGTCAGAATAGATAGCAAAACAAGAACAATAATCAAAGTTGCGATGTACATGCTGTCATCAAACGCTCAAAACGAAGATTTACAGGGAATACATGATAGTATGTAAAGGGAGATGAAGATCTGATGACGTTAGGGGACTGGCTATCCTCGTAACAGGGGAAAGAATAGAAGACAAGAGATACAGGAGAAAGGTGGTTCGATAGTAGGAATAAAAGAGGAGCAAGTCTTGATCTCTACAATAATTTGCAGCTAGTAATACCAAATATGCTAATCAAGAATCAGAGGCGGAAGACGAATACTTGTGAAATGCCTGGAGATAAGGGAAGATGATGCACCCAGGAGCAGGTATAGACTCAGATCACAATTTAGTAATGATGAAAACTACACTGAAGTTGAACAGAAAAGTTAGGAAGAACAAATTTTTAAGGAAATCTGACTCTGACGTATTGAGAAATGAGGATATGCGCATCAAATTCCCGGAGCTTTTGGATACTTTGAATTATCCTTTCCTTTTTACGATATTCATTCCTCTTCAACTGAATTGCTTTCCGTGATATTCATTAGAATATCACGGAAAGCAATTCAGTTGAAGAGGAATGAATATCGTAAAAAGGAAAAATTACACAAGTTATTCACACAAATATAGGGAGAAAGAAAGAATGTCTAGAGAAACCTTAGGAGGGAAAAGGAAAACATCGACAGATCGGTGAAATAAGTAAAAACAAAAGTGTTCATGAGAGGAAAGGAAAACAACAGTACAACTCACTTACTTGTTACGAAAGAACTCAACAGGAATCACAGGCCAGTAAAAACAAAATGGCCGCATGGGAAACGTTAAGAAATCACGAAGGAAGTGGTAATCGGAATGACAGACTTAGCATACAGAGAATTTGAAATAACATTCAGAGCAATTAAAAGCAATGGCGTCAATCTTAAGAGGACAAAAGGAATTCCTTTGTTAATCACAGAGGAGAGAGTGGATATACATATATAAAAATATATTCAGATTCTCTACGAGGGAAATGATTATGTGCGAACAAGGATGAATTTATACTCGTAGATAACATCTCTTCTGAATTTCTAATATCGTCGGGGAAAGCGACAATCAAATAAATGTACAAGTTAGTGTTTATGTGATTTATCATCCACCAAGGCAGATACATAGAAATCCATTGCACAATCAGCTTGACGGTTCATGTAACAAAGATTAAAAAGCATATGAATGGAAAAAAAAGTTTTGGATCTGTTGATGACGATTAGTTTGGCGTTTAGGAAAGTTAAAGGCAACAGAAAGGCAGTTACTGACTTCGTGTCTGGTGACTGAAGTAATACATGAAAAATATCAAAAACGTTTGACAATTTAAAAGAATATAACATGTTTGAAACCTTAGTAACAACTAGGTTTACAGTTTAGAGAATAACAAAATATAATATACAGGGTGTTACAAAAAGGTACGGCCAAACTTTCAGGAAACATTCCTCACACACAAAGAAAGAAAATATATTATGTGTTCATGTGTCCGGAAACGCTTACTTTCCATGTTAGAGCTCATTTTATTACTTCTCTTCAAATCACATTAATCATGGAATGGAAACACACAGCAACAGAACGTACCAGCGTGACTTCAAACACTGTGTTACAGGAAATGTTCAAAATGTCCTCCGTTAGCGAGGATACATGCGTCCACCCTGGGTCGCATGGAATCCCTGATGCGCTGATGCAGCCCTGGAGAATGGCGTATTTTATCACAGCCGTCCACAATACGAGCACGAAGAGTCTCTACATTTGGTACCGTGGTTGCGTAGACAAGAGCTTTCAAATGCCCCCATAAATGAAAGTCAAGAGGGTTGAGGTCAGGAGAGCGTGGAGGCCAAGGAATTGGTCCGCCTCTACCAATCCATCGCTCACCGAATCTGTTGTTGAGAAGCGTACGAACACTTGGACTGAAATGTGCAGGAGCTCCATCGTGCATGAACCACATGTTGTGTCGTACTTTTAAAGGCACATGTTCTAGCAGCACAGGTAGAGTATCCCGTATGAAATCGTGATAACGTGCTCCATTGAGCGTAGGTGGAAGAACATGGGGCCCAATCAAGACATCACCAACAATGCCTGCCCAAACGGTCACAGAAAATCTGTGTTGATGACGTGATTGCCCAATTGCGTGCGGATTCTCGTCAGCCCACACATGGTGATTGTGAAAATTTACAATTTGATCACGTTGGAATGAAGCCTCATCCGTAAAGAGAACATTTGCACTGAAATGAGAATTGACACATTGTTGGATGAACCATTCGCAGAAGTGTACCCGCGGAGGCCGATCAGCTGCTGATAGTGCCTGCACACGCTGTACATGGTACGGAAACAACTGGTTCTCCCGTAGTACTCTCGATACAGTGACGTGGTCAACGTTACCTTGTACAGTAGCAACTTCTCTGACGCTGACATTAGGGTTATCGTCAACTGCACGAAGAATTGCCTCGTCCATTGCAGGTGTCCTCGTCGTTCTAGGTCTTCCCCAGTCGCGAGTCATAGGCTGGAATGTTCCGTGCTCCCTAAGACGCCGATCAATTGCTTCGAATGTCTTCCTGTCGGGATACCTTCGTTCTGGAAATCTGTCTCGATACAAACGTACCGCGCCACAGCTATTGCCCCGTGCTAATCCATAGATCAAATGGGCATCTGCCAACTACGCATTTGTAAACATTGCACTGACTGCAAAACCACGTTCGTGATGAGCACTAACCTGTTGATGCTACGTACTGATGTTCTTGATTCTAGTACTGTAGAGCAATGAGTCGCATGTCAACACAAGCACCGAAGTCAGCATTACCTTCCTTCAATTTGGCCAACTGTCGGTGAATCGAGGAAGTACATTACATACTGACGAAACTAAAATGAGCTCTAACATGGGAATTAAGCGTTTCCGGACACATGTCCACATAACATCTTTTCTTTATTTGTGTGTGAGGAATGTTTCCTGCAAGTTTGGCCGTACCTTTCTGTAACACCCTGTATAGAAGACTGAAGAGGGAACAATAACAATGGAAGCCTATTATAGGAGCATTACCATTGAAAAGGCCATAAGGCCGGCAAGTAGTCTCTGTCCCACTGCTCAAACTTTATGTCAGAGGAATAGGTATAAATTACGGAGAAAAACACGTAATCCATACTAATATTATAAATGAGAAAGTAATACAGTCCATTACGTTTTCACGACTAAACCGCTGAGCAGATTTTAGTTAAATTTGGTATGGAGCCAGGGTGTGCGATAAGAAAGAACATAGGCTACTTAAGACAGAAAAGAAAAAAATACCCCTAAGAGTGTGAAGCAGGGAGTTTTTTTTACATCAGTGAACATAAACCATGATAAGAAATTACTACATTTTTTGCATAATGTACACGTTCTGTTAATGCATAGCTGCTTCAGCAACACGACTCTTGCCCAGCAGGCAGCGCGGCTTCTGTATTATGTATGACGAAGGACGGGGGGGGGGGGGGGGGACACGACAAGCTATGCTTACCTAAATAGGCACATACGTGAGGATAACTTTGTTACTGCCTGTACAGTAGCTCACATACACACGATGACTCATTATAACAAAACTACTGATGTGCGAGCGCAGCTACAGGTAACAGCTAACATACAACATATACAAGAATCAAGAGGGAACGATAACATCTTAGGAATAAGAGAGAAATGCTCTGATTTTTGTGGTATGTTAACGCATTTGGGAAACGTCTTCCGCGCTGCTGGAGGGAGTCGTAGAGGGTGAAAAGTAAATGGAAAGAAAGAGATAGATGGAGAGATTAGTGTGATTGCCACAGAGTCGTGTATATGTATTTCATTATATTGTTCAGGTCTGTGTAGGTCGAGCTCATTTGTCGTTTGTTGACTGATTTGTCTGATGAATTAGCTAGAACTCCATAAATGCGATCAGTCCTTACACAAACCTCATGGTGCCTATTCGTGAGCAGTCACAGATCTCGAGTGTCCATTGGATTTCAGAGGTTAAGGATCTACGTATAGAACAGTTATGATTCATGTTAGAAATTTACTTTCGAAGATGAATATGATCATGTAAGCTGCAGGTTCTATTCAAGTTTCCAATAAACATATGTTCGATACACATCTGTTCGCCTGGTTTACGCGAGTTTTATCAGTACGTCAACTTCGTGCTCAGTGATCACTGAAATGAATTTCCAACGTACCTTTTATTCATTTAAATAAACTTCGAATTGTCTTAGTTGTTTGCAATTTAAGTATTTTTTTCACAGTCGAAAGTTACTCTTCTTTCTGTATAGATCTGAACACCAAAACGTCAGTAATTGAAAATTACACCTTGTCTGCTATTATCAATATAAGTTTCGCTTTTCCGCGTATCTTTAACACTACATTCGTCTTTCCCGACATATCAAACAACATGTGTTATCTTTGTTGATTCCGCGATACGGTATACTCACGCGCTCCACACCGATTATTAGCGTTCGCACTCGCAGTACAATGTAGTCACATTTCTACACAGTTTTATCACATAACAATGCTTCCGGTTAGTGACCTGTCTTTTTCTCTCCCTCGGACGCAAACTCTCTTTAACACGCACTATCGTGATGTGCACAAAAGCTCTTCCTGCCGTGGTAACAACGTTTATTACAGTCGTAAACACTTCGCTATACACAACATTTTCTCTCTGTCTTTTCCAGGGAAGCATGAATGTTTATTACATACAGTTTTGAATTTATTATTACTCATGGAGTGTTCTTTGGACCATTGTTCGCAGAATATCTTATTTCAACTCTAGTTTGTCTCACTGAATAATAATGATATTCCATTTGTCCTCCTTACTAAAGCCGGAAGTTTATTGCAGCTAGAGCTGCTTATTAGTTCTTAAAGCTGCTACTGCTACCAATAACTAGTTCTATTGAACATTTGAGCTTACCCATTCGGAAGCTGTTTCCAGAGGAAAATCCTGTAAAACCTCCGAAGAGTTGTCCGCCTTCATTTACACATTTTGATACTGTATTTGTGATTTGAATACAGTTGTAACAACTGTTTTGGATTACAATAATGTACTGTTATCAGTCTCGTTAATTAAAACAATAGTACGCGAATCTTAGAATCATAAGCTTTACTTCTTGCCTGCGAAAGGCAAAGGTCCCGAGTTCTAGTCTCCGTCCGGTACACTGTTTTAATCTGCCAGGAAGTTTCATATCAGCGCACACTCCACTGCAGAGTGAAAATCTCATTCTGGAAACATCCCCCAGGCTGTGGCTAAGCCATGTCTCCGCAATATCCTTTATTTCAGGAGTGCTAGTTTTGCAAGGTTCGCAGGAGAGCTTGTGCAATGTTTGGAAGGTAGGAGACGAGGTACTGGCAGAAGTAAGGCTGTGAGGACGGGGCGCGAGTCGTGCTTGGGTAGCTCAGTTCGTAGAGCACTTACCCAAGAAAGGCAAAGGTCCCGAGTTCGAGTCTCGGTCCGGCACACAGTTTTAATCTGACAGGAAGTTTCATATCAGCACACACTCCGCTACAGAGCGAAAATCTCATTCTGGTATATCAAGACTTGTTTGCTGGTGGCGAGAAAAATGTCCTTGATTTTTGGCACTTCCTTCATGAACGACATTGAGAAATTGTTCACAATCACAAATACAGACAATTTTTCTCTAATTGTCTTGGCAACAGAACGATTATTCACATTGGTGTGCAGAATATATGATACGGGTGATGTACTATCAGGCTTTCAGAAAAAATAATCTGCACAATTCTGAAGATAGCAACAGCCGACAAATGTGAGAATTCTTTGTTGATCCATTATGGACTGTGGGACAACGGCTGCCATGTATTTCTTGATGCAATAATTTACTAACAGCCGAATGTATTGCAGAAATTTATTTTATGAACTTCTCATATAAATACGGCTGTTGGTAAATTATTGCATCAAGAAATGCGAGAATTATCGCACAGTCAGCTTAACGGCTCATGCATCCAAAAAGTGTTCTAAGATGACTGAAATTCTGAGAAAAATAGGGGTGGAAAGACGCGTAGTATACAATATGTAAAAGAACCAAGAGTAAACAATAAGACAGGAAGATCAAGAGCGAAGTTCTCGGATTAAAAAGTGTGTAAAGCACGTCAGTAGTCTCTCATCCCTACTGTGGAATCTATACCTCGAAGAAGTAATGAGAGAAATAAAAAGGAAGGTTCAATACTGGGATTAAAATTCAGGGTGAAAGGATATCAATGATAAGATTCTTAGATGACATTGCTATTGTCAGTCAAAGCGAAGAAGAATTACAGGATCTGCTTATTAGAATGAAAAGTGTAATGAGTGCAGAATATTGATTGAGAGTAAATCGAAGGTGATGAGAAATAGCAGAAAAGAGACCAGTGAGAAACTTAACATCCAAGTTGGGGATCAAAAAGAAGACGAATAAGGAACTCTGCTACCTAGCCAGCAAAATAACCACGGTGGACGGAACAATAAGAACATAAACAGTAGACCAGTATTGGAAGAAAGGGCATTACTGAAACGATACTAGACAGGACGAAGTTTCTGAGAACGTACGTTTGGAGTACAGCGTTGCATGATGGTGAGACGTGGAGATTGGAAAAACCGAAACAAAAGAGAAGCCTTGAGGTGTAGTGCTACAAAAGGATGTTAAAATTATGTGGGCTGATAAGTTGCGGAATCGAAGATTCTCCGTAGAATCGACGAGGAAAGAAAGATGTGGCGAACACTGACAAGAAAGAGGGAGGGGATTAGAGGTTACCTGTCAATACATGAGGGACTAACTTCCGTGGTAGCAGAGGGCTCTATACAGGGTAAAATCTATAGAGGAAGGCACAGACTGGAAAACATCCAGCAAATAACGGAGGATGTAGGTTGCAATTTACTACTCTGCGATGAAAAGGTTTATTACAGGAGATGAATTCGTGGGTGATTTATTTTTACATTTTACAGATCTGTATTAATGATTAAGAAACATTAATTAAAGTACCGCGTAAGAGCCTTGAAATCAGAGTATTATGGACGATATTTGATATAAAGTCACAACACTCAGGGCCAAAGTTTTGGAGTACTAGTACTACGCTCCAATGGTCGTAGGTCTAGTATACATGACACTACACAACAACCTATTAAGGTTGTTGTACAATCTGCATGCCTTGACCTACTGATTAGTCTGCCGCAGATTGACGCTTTCTCTACACTCACATCAGAGTAATAGTCGTTACTTTTGTTTTCAGTCATTGCTTCTTGCTGAGTTGCTTACGTGCAAAGCATACTATATCTCCAAAATAAAATATTCAATTGTTCTCATCTTAAACTTTCATTCTGAATTTGTACAATTATGTAAAAAAACTTAACACCTATATTTCGTTAAAAAACTCAAGGAAACGATGGATTATTGTCATACTAAATTATTATCTCAACTCATGTCTGAAATAAATAGATTAGTTACGTACATATTTGCATACACATACAAGAAACATTTTTAGTTAACGTATCTAAATACCGTACTTTTCTTGAAATGAGTGGTTCAAATGGTTCAAATGGCTCTGAGCACTATGGGACTTAACATCTATAGTCATCAGTCCCCTAGAACTTAGAACTATTTAAACCTAACTACCCTAAGGACATCACACAACACCCAGTCATCACGAGGCACAGTGAAAATCCCTGACCCCGCCGGGAATCGAACCCGGGAACCCGGGCGTTGGAAGCGAGAACGCTACCGCACGACCACGAGCTGCGGACAACGAGTGGTTCAAAATGGCTCTGAACACTATGGGACTTAACATGTGTGGTCATCAGCCCCCTAGAACTTAGAACTAATTAAACCTAACTAACCTAAGGACATCACACACATCCATGCCCGAGGCAGGATTCGAACCTGCGACCGTAGCAGTCGCGCGGTTCCTGACTGAGCGCCTAGAACCGCGAGACCACCGCGGTCGGCGCTAAATGAGTGGTTATTTCCCTTTTTATACTACACCTTTCTTTAATTACATATTACATTCGTTGCACTTTCATGCTGTTGATCTTTATACCTGCCCTTTGTACTGCCCAATTCTGAGTTCACTCCTCCTTATTTCATGTATTTCACTATTATTTTGCAAAAAAAATCTTTTGAGCATAAAATTTCTTCAAGTTTCTAATGTGGACTCAGCACTTTAATGCGTTGATTTGCTGGATACGCCAGCAAAGATCGTATAGAATGTGTTCACATGCGTGCAATTATTTATGACTCTCACGTCAAAAAGTTATCTTACCTTGCCTCCAGGCTTAGGTCTCACAAGAAGCACGCTACATTATGTAATTTTAGACCTTTCATTTGTATCCCGTTTTAACATTCTTTGAATTTCTTTACTGATTGTTGGTCGTTGATGCCAAGGGACTGAATAGAAGCTATGAAAAACATTTTGATTGGGAAAAAAATCCAAATGACAGGTATATCCCTCTCTGTTCCTGGTCTTTCTTTGAAAACATCGGAATATTCTGAAAGAAGATCGTTTAATTGTTGTTTTTGTTCGACAGTTAGGTGCCCTAATACAGGCAAGTTCCGTTGTATTTACATACCCAAAATTATTAAATGATGACTAACTAAAACCCTCAGCTGCCGACAGGTGTTGCTGATATACCTCGATGTGGACAGCTGAAAATGTGTGCCCCGACCGGGACTCGAACCCGGGATCTCCTGCTTACATGGCAGACGCTCTATCCACCTGTCGGCAGCTGAGGATTTCAGTTGGTGATCATTTATTCCAGGGAAAATCTGCACGATCATCAACAGTTCAAATGGTTCAAATGGCTCTGAGCACTATGGGACTCAACATCT
Source organism: Schistocerca nitens (assembly GCF_023898315.1). Lineage (NCBI taxonomy): Eukaryota > Metazoa > Arthropoda > Insecta > Orthoptera > Acrididae > Schistocerca > Schistocerca nitens. The sequence goes on along the minus strand of NC_064620.1, from coordinate 190,998,037 downwards.
TAGGTCATAAGTCCCCTAGAACTTAGAACTACTTAAACCTAACTAACCTAAGGACATCACACACACCCATGCCCGAGGCAGGATTCGAACCTAGCAGTCCCGTAGCAGTCCCGCGGTTCCGGACTGCAGCTCCAGAACCGCTAGACCACCGCGGCCGGCGGTCATCAACAGTATTCTGTTCTTTCGAGAACAGTTACTGTTTTCATATATATAGTTAAAGGCTACCCAGCCATTGACCTTCGTCTGTGCGAAAGCGCACAGGTTGCCCAAACTCTTACGGGAATCGCCAAATCGTGCGCGAGTAATGAGTGAATGGGCAAATGCCTATAAGGTACATTACATATGTAGAATTGTGGACATTTGGGAATGTGAGTCTCACGGGAAGAGTGCAAGGGACAAGTCCCTGCAGTCGCGGTATTCATCTGTGTCCTCGGTGGCTGAGATGGATAGAGCGTCCGCCATGTAAGCAGGAGATCCCGGGTTCGAGTCGCGGTCGGGGCACACATTTTCAGCTGTCCACATCGAGGTATACCAACAACACCTGTCGGCAGCTGAGGGTTTCAGTTAGTCATCATTTATTCCACGGAAAAGCTGCACGGTCATCAACAGTATTCTGTTCTTTCGAGAGCAGTTACTGTCTTCATATATATATACATATATATATACCCAAAATTATTACTTCTACAGAATTTACTTGACACTTACTGATTCGTCGTGTTCTTCCGTGTATTCTACATATACCCTTCCACCTCTGCCGATTCCCATGTTTACCAGTTCCCCTTGTTAGATCTATTGATGTTATAGCTCCATCGATCCAGAATGTTACCTTTCCCACTGAGAAGTCTAATTTTACGTCTTTCTGACTGATCCATTCTACTCTCAAAATATAGTCGGCCTTCAAATTCTCTACTACTAAGAACGCTCATTTACTTACTGCAGTACCTATCTTTACATTTAATTCCGTCTGTGCTCAAATACTCCGTGATTGTGTCCCAGCAGTCCTAATAATTTTGCAACTCTGAACAGGAAAAACAGGCAAATCTTTTGTTTGCAAAATCCTCATGAATAACGTTTCTGATAAGACATTTAGCGACTGTCCAGTGTCCAAAGTAATTGCTATTGCTATATCTTCAACTACTGTTCCTCTCTCTGATACAGGTAGAGCTGGATATTCTGTCATTGCTTGTTTCAAAGCACAATTCTTCTAACATATCTTTTTCCCCACTGAATCTCAAAAACTTTATGTACTAAATACAGCCTACTTGAAGAAGTAAATGATCTTCCGGGCATGAGTCGGTCGAATTCAGTTTAATGGTGTTTGGTGATTATTCCTAGACTCCTCCTGCACTACCTCATTTATTACTGGTGGTGGATGTGCTCTTCCCTCAGTCCCATCATTTTTCACTGTTGGTTGCTGTCGAGTACCATTATTAGTGTTATTCCACTGCTGAAAATCATTATTTGAATTTTAGCTTGGATTATATCCTCACTCTCCTCTTTTATGGACGGTTCTGACTTTAAATTGATGGTTTTCTCCATTTGATCTAAAATGGTTCAAATGGCTCTGAGCACTATGGGACTTAACATCTATGGTCATCAGTCCCCTAGAACTTAGAACTAATTAAACCTAACTAACCTAAGGACAGCACACAACACCCAGCCATCACGAGGCAGAGACAATCCCTGACCCCGCCGGGAATCGAACCCGGGAACCCGAGCGTGGGAAGCGAGAACGCTACCGCACGACCACGAGATGCGGGCCCATTTGATCTATTCCTGTTACATTGGTAATTGTTATTGTAAGATAACTGCACAGGCAATTTTCATTAGAATTCTGTTTTTGTTAGTTGATTTGTAAATTATTATTACTGTATGGATTTCCCTGTACATAATGACTGCTAGATCCTGACCAGTTCCTGACGTCTGCTTTTATTACATCAACAGAATCTTGAACTGAGAGAAAGTTTTCTAAATTCTCCTCTGAAACATTAGTCAGTTTTTCTCTTACATCGAATGGTAATTTAGATTTCAACATTCCTCTTGTGGGAGTATATCATCCCAATACCTCACGTTATTGAGATGTTTCTCAAAGTACCGGCTTAAAGCGCCGTTCCTAAATGAAAATGGTTCTTAATCGAATACTTCTTTTTTAAGACGTTCTTGTATTCCTCTGGACCAGTATTTTGGAAGGAATGCACGCTCAAATTGCTTATAAGTTTCGCCTGAATCTATGATATCTGTTCCGCACAGAGCGTTATCACATTGCAAGCGTCCTGAAACGTAACTGATTTTCTGTCTCTCATTCCATGATCTCGGTAATACACCGCGGAAACTGCGTATAAACACAACTGCATTTGTTTTCTTTCCATCCAGTGCGAACGGTCGGAACTGCCTGTGTTTTATTAACTTTTCTTCCATAAACATTGCTGCGTAAATATTTGTGGGCGGTGGTGTAGCTTGCGCAAGCCGTTGATTGCTGCCGATCAGCTGATGTGACCACTCCTCGCTTCTTCCCGAGCTGGGGGTTGAAATCTGTTGCCACTCATCGTACCGTAATTCAGTGCGCATTTCTTCTGCTAATCTGCTCGTGTTCTCTATCGAATGTGATACCTCTGCTCTCCACTTGAACAAATCTGAACCGATTTGCTATCAACTTCTTGTAATTCGCGTTTTATGAGACTATCATCAGTTACATTACCTACGGAAAAGTTCGCGACTGTTTCAGATATGCTTTTATTTACGCACTGTATTACTTGGCTTTCTTTTGTCCTAGCTCAGGCATCTATTTCCAGTGAAAAACGTGCTTATGTTCATTGAACTACTAGTTTATTAGCTTTTCGTTTCCTTTAGATAAATCCTTTGTAATTTCTGCGATTTGTCTTCAGTTTGATTCGACATCATGAAATTTCCAGATTTATCATCTGTATTTCAAGCGAAAAGCTTTGCTGCGTGTTTTTAAGTTCAGCTAGCTCCTTAGAGATCTGATTTGGTTTCTGTACTATTTCTGAAACTTGAGTTGAAATGCTTTGGACTTGAGACGACATATGATTGTTTAGTTGACACCTCTGTTGGTCTGGTTGAGATACCTTCGACTTGAGATACTAGAAGCGATAACTTTTGCAAAAAGTAGTCAATGGGTCTACCTCTCCTTGACTAGTTGTGGGTGGCTGTGCAGTTATATGCGTCTTTTCTACTTTCTGTATATTAGCTTGCCTTACGTTTTCCGTTGTATACTGTTGCCTATTTACTGCCATAACCCGTAAGAATCCCTCGCTAATCTGTTTACTTGACCACTTAACCAGCAAAACACTTCCTTACATCTGTCACTGTTCTAATTAGTACATAGATATACGTATGTAATCCTGTAAAACTTCCGCCCATAAAACATGAATATCTAATATTAACACTTAAACTAATCCACAGAATGTATGAAATTTGTAACACAATCCTCTGATAACTACAGAGTCTGATTATATTCTTCTTACTAAACAATGAAAGCTTAACTGTTCAAGAGAATCAGATTGCACAGCATAAGAATTCCTGTGCATGCGCCAGCCTTTCTGGTGATCACTGCTACTGAAATTCGTTTCTGATGGATCTGGCTGCACAGTGACTTGGTCCTTGTATCCACCAGATGGTTACATGAAAAACAACAGACATACACTTTATATGCATAGAATACATTGAATTCATTAACTTGTATTTTATATTATTAGCAGATCTTTGTTTTGTTTATTTCTATTTCTCTGTTTATCTTTTTATTCTATTTTTACCATTACTTCAATCTAAACTTCTTTCTTTTCGTGGTCCTGTCACTGTCGCCACTTTATTGCATTGTTCAGGTCGGCATAAGATGAGCTAATTTGTCGTTGGTTGATTGACATGTTTGATGATTTAGTTGGAACACAAAGATGCGATCAGTCTTTACGCAGTCATGAAGGCGTTGGTTCATGTGCAGGAAAGGAGCTTAGATCTCCATGGAATTCCGGAGTCCAAGGAATTAGGAGTAGAACAATTATTATTCTTCTTAGAAATTTACTTCCAAAGATGAATTTGACTGTGTAAGCTGCAGATTCTCCCCAAGATCCCAATACACATCACTCCACTTCACATGAGTCACACCAGAACATGAACTTCGTACTAAGTAATCACTGAAATGAAACTCCAACGTTCCTCTTATTTTTTAAATAAACTTCGTTGCGTCGTCTTAGTTGTTTACAATTTAAGCCTTCCTTTCAAAATCGTAAGTTGTTGTTCTTAAAAAGAATCGCAACACCAAAAAATTATTATATCGACTAATGAAATTTATGGAATCATCTGTATAAGTGACAATTTAAGTGATTAACATTCTAGGGTCACAGATTAGAGTAGGTGTGAGGTAAGCCTTTCCAAATGTGAGATGCTGATATATTAAAAACCATTTTAACCGCCAGAAAGCTGAATGCAAGCAAGCAAAGTTGCATGCATTCTGTTGTACAGGTGCCGGATGTCAGTTCGTGGGATGGACTTCTATGCCTCTTGCAATTGGTTGGTCCATACAGGAACGGTTAATGTTGGTTGTGGTTATGCTGGAGTTGTCCGACGTTGTCCCATATGTGCTCGATTAGAGACAGGCCTGGTGGTGTGATCTGGCCAAGGCAACATGCCGACATATTGTAGAGCTTATTCGGGTGCAGCAGAGATATGTGGGCGAACGTTACCCCCTGGAATATTGTTCATGAACGACAGCTCAACAGGTCAAATCATCAACTGACATACAAATACAGACAGGTTGGTTGCAGGACTTCAGCTCGCCTCCTTCTAACCAACACATGGCCATCACTGGCCCGAGGCGAAACTAAATTTCATTTGCAAGCACAACAGACCTCAGCCTGCCCTCCAATGCTCACCATTGAGGACGCAAATGGACGTGGATTGGCGTCAGTGGAATGCGCGCTACCGGGCGTCTGGCTGTCCTTGAAGTAACTGATTTGTAACAGTTCGTTGCCTCACTGTGGTGCAAACCGCTGCTCAGATTACTGCTATAGAAGCAGCACGATGTGCCAGAGTCGTATGGCAAACATAATGTTCTTCCCTGTCGGTAATACCAAGTGCTACCCGGAGCCCGGCAGTGTCACGGAAGGAACATCTAGCTTCTCGTAGCCCCATTACACGACCTCATTCAAACTCAGTAAGCTGCTGATAATGGTGTCTCTGTCGCCTTGAAGGTATTCTTGATTAACATCAACTCACCAAGGCCAGTTTCAAATGTGACTAACGTTCACGACCGTTACAGCGTGTACTTAAAGAAAACTTCATTTGTATCCGCACAGCACGAATTTTGAACAGTCATCTTTCAGATCTAGAAATACGCCTACGAACTTTCGTTTATGTCGCACAACTCCTTCTTACTGTTGTTGTTTTTTTCTGTTTTTGTTTCATCAGAGTATATTTTAACGTCCTTCCGCGACTCGTAACAGCACGGAATACTCACTTGCGTGACACCGTTTACTAGCGTTTACACTCACCGTAGAATGTAACCGTCTTTTTACACGATTTTATCACAAAGCAACACTTTCGATTAGTGACCTGTCTTTTCCTCTCCACGGGACGCAAACTCCCTTTCACACGCAGTCTCAAGATTTATGTGGCTTGCCTGTCAAATCTACGACACAATAGGTCTTCGTCCTTAGTCCAAACCAATTACAGAGAGGCTGCTGACATTGCAACCTGACTGCCCCAGAAAGAAACACTCTCTCTTTTCAACGGCGTGATGTGGCATGACCCATCACTCACTTCAAATAACATTCAGACAAGGTTTCTAATATTTATATCGTCGTCACACACAAGTATATACAAGGGACTGTATGTAATACTTAATAATAAATCATTTAACTTAGATGTAAGAGACTTAATCCAGTTGGACAATTATTCGTATGCTAATTATTGCATACAGTTCCCTGAATGTACTTGTGTGCGACGACGTATGGACATTAAAAATGTTTGTTTGTGTGGTGTTCATCTGCAAAAGGACAGAAATGTTTATTTTGTAATTAAACACCATCATAATTTCAAAAGCAGGCAAGGACACACAGTAGCACTTATATATAAAGAGCAAGATATCGAAGAAATTCAAGAATTCATCTTACACAAAACATTAAAAAATTAAAATCAGACCCAACAAACAGATTCCAGATAAAAGTAAAAAAAACTCTGAAAAATGTAGGCATCATACTGGATAATACACATAAAAGACAGCTAATACAGATTGGTCCCATTGAACTTGTCCTCTGAAGCTATCCAAAGATTTACAAACCAAATCTCCCTCTGAGGCCGATACTGGATTTTAGAAAATCACCCACTTCAAGCTTTCAGGATACACATTAAAACTACTGACTGAAAATTTCAAGGTAGAAGAAGAAAGAACTACAAAACACTACATAGCTAAAACAACAAATAAAATATGTAAAAATTCCAGAAACAGCAACACCTCTCACATTTTATATAGGAAGCATGTATTCGAACATACCAGTACCAGAAACAATATACATCATAGATAAAAACCTGGAAACACTGTCATATCTCTGATGAACAGATTAATGGAATACTTACATTAATGAAACTTATAAGAGAGCAAAATTACTTATAATTCAATAGTTAATTTTATTTACAAGAAGATGAATTATCAAAGGGGACCCCAGTTTCACTAACCTTAGCAAATGTTTTTATAAACTACACTGAACTGATCATTTCACAAAAACAGTACCAAAAAATACAATATACTATACTGCTTTGTGTACATGGAAGACGTCTTGTGCTTGATAGATGATCCACAAACAGAAATTGACAAATTGTGTAATGACCCCAAAAAGGTACACAAATATTTAAAACTCACAACTGAAAGAAATTTACCACAACCCCACAGCAATTGACATTATCATTCCCAAATCCTTTAACCAACCACACTCACAAAAGCAAGCAGCACTTTGACACATGCTCCATAGACACAACACAGTGTCACTAAACAAGGAAACTACCGAAAGCAACTTGACATAGTAATGCAGATGGCCAAAATCAGTGGTTACTAGAGTAACATAGTCACAAACCTAAACAACAAAATTAAAAGTAAAATAAAAGCAGAAAACGCAAAACCACACACAACACAACAGAACCAAACACACTTGCAAACACTCTGTACCTTAACAACTGTACAGAGTAATGAGGAAAATGTAAGAGAAAACAAAAGATAGTACATGATGACTAGGGCCCGGATTTTAATTACCTAAAAAACAGTGAAATATGCATGCATTTATGACCTAAAACTTGCACAAATATGCCCTTAAAAATAAAATATGACTTGATAGAAGTTTATTTAAAGCATTCTTGTTTGTTTATTTAATTTTCTATTCACCATGAAGTAATACAAAATTCACTTCTCATAATATTATAAGTACAGTTCTTTCTTTCTGTAGGGTTTGTGGCTAATTTGCACATATTTTTTGAATGTCTGGATGTTTTATTTTCTAAACACAAAGTACAGTGAAAAGATCATCTATCGAAACAGTAAAACAATGTTTTTATTTCTACATAGTATTTAAAGCGTTTCACATTATTTAATACCGTATGTCAATCTTCAGTATCTGCAAAGTTGCACTGGATCACAAGGTGCATTTTCAGGTTTTCCATTGTCAAAAATCTACGGTTGTCGCTGAGGATAGTTTTGTACCTGGAAAAACTCCTCTCCACTTCAGAAGACGTCACTGGAGCGTATTTGAAGGCAGCCAGATCACTGTAGTTCAGCTTTGTTTCAGTATCTTCAAATGTTGCGGCATTCCCTGAAAGAGTCACTAATTTTGCACAGTGTAGAATATCCAGGATTCCGTTGGAGAACACTTTGAATTTTTTTTTTTCACTTTGTCAGCCACATGACCACGAGATCGACCCAACTCACTCTGCACATGTTGTACAATACTCAGGGCCTCACATAGCTGAGTGCCAACAGCTTCCAGTCGTTTGATGGCTTTTGATATCACTGAAAAATTGGCGTTGATATGCCAAGTTTCGATACAATGTATCTGTAAAAACTTCTTTCACAATTTTGATAGCACTTGATTCATCGCTATGAAGCTCACAGAAGATTGTTTTTATTTGAGTGTAGTTGTTGCAGTAATACTCAGCAGCATTAAGCCAAGAACCCCATCGTGTAAGAACAAGTTTAGGTGGGAGGGGCGTTGAAGGTGCTTGTCCATTGAATTTCTGCACCTGTAGCGGAGCCTTTACATAGATTTTCTTGCCACAGGAAATAAATTTGTCCACGTCAGGGTAATTTGATCGCACCTCTTCGGCAACTCTGTGCAACGCATGTGAAAGGCAAGTAGCGTACGCCATACTAGGGTAGAGAATCTGAAGCCCTTTGGCTGCTTTAGCATCTGTTACAAGCAGCAAAACTTTGTCTCTTTTCACATCATCCGGCCACAGTAGCTTCAGAGAGTTGTCAAACAAAATAACAATCGTTGAATTGTTTACTCTATCGAGAGTTTCACAAGTTAGTAGGAACATATTTCCAGGGCCATCAACTTTTAGAACACCAACAACAACATTTGCAATACATCGCCCATTAATATCCGCAGCTTCATCTATCGACAGCCAGATCTTTTGCTCAGCAATAGTAATTCGTATTTTGTTGAGCACATCATTGTAGCATACGGACAAATGGTTCTTTGTCAGTGTAGATTCATCTGGAACTGGATGTGTTACGTACTTCTCCAAGAACCGTCTGAAGTGTGGATTGGTTCAAATGGCTCTGAGCACTATGGGACTTAACATCTATGGTCATCAGTGCCCTAGAACTTAGAACTACTTAAATCTAATTAACCTAAGGACATCACACACACCCATGCCCGAGGCAGAATTCGAACCTGCGACCGTAGCGGTCACGCGGTTCCAGACTGAAGCGCCTAGAACCGCACAGCCACACCGGCCGGCTAAGCGTGGATTCTTCAGCTTTTCCAATGGGATGTTGCAGGACACCATCCTCTCACACAAATCCTTGCAGAATGATTGCACGGTTGGTGATTGACCTGTCTTTTCAAATAACTGCGATTGCCTGCTATTATTTTCAGCACTTCGTTTCTCACAGATGCTGTGTTTAGCGGTATTACAGTGTTGTTGCACATTAAAGCACTAACTTTAACTTCACACTTTACAAAATAATATTTTCCCATCAGTACTAAAGAACTCTCCAAATTCTCGAACATATCCTCGCAACTTCACGCTGTCGAAGCACTTTGCTTTAGGCATGTCGAACAAGGCGAAGGCTGTCTTCAAACTGGTTACTGGGAACACCTGTGCGACTGCGATGATTATTACGGCAGAAGCCGCCTTTATTGGCTCTGAGAGCGTATTGTCGACTTTGCGCAACAATGTTTTATGTTCGCGAAACGACTGTTGTGGTACACCGATTTTCTGCTACAGTCCTGATAAATAAAGCTGTGTACTAATTTATCTGTTTATCTTTCATAATAGCACGTTAAATATTATATATGACGGTAGTGTCTGTTCCCGGAAGAACAGTTACCGTGGATGACCATGCAGCTCTGCGAGAAATGAAATGATAATTAAATGGACACCCCAGCTGCAAACAGGCGTTGATGTACTTCATTGGGGACATGTTGAAAAGTGCGCCCCGACCGGAACTCGAAGCCGGGATCTCCTGCTTACATGGCAGACGCTTTATCCATCTGAGCCACCACGGGCGCAGAGGATAGTGTGTCTGCAGGGACTTATCCCTTGCACGCTCCCCGTGAGATCCACATTCCCAACATGTCCACAACACTACATTCGTAGTGCGCCTAATAGATGTTTGCCCATCATACTCATTACTCGTGGCAGATTAATCTACCAAGTCCCGTACGAGTTCGGGCATAGCGTGTGCGTTCGCACAAGAAGGTCAATGGCCGGGAAGCCATATTTTAGCTGTATATGACGGTAGTGTCTGTTCCCGGAAGAACAGTTACCGTGGATGACCATTCAGCTCTGCTAGAAATGAAATGATAATTAAATGGACACCGTGGCTGCAAACAGGCGGTGATGTACTTCATTGGGGACATGTTGAAAATGTGTGCCCCGACCGGGATCTCACGGGGAGCGTGCAAGGGATAAGTCCCTGCAGACGCACTATTCTCTGTGTCCTCGGTGGCTCAGATGGATAGAGCGTCTGCCATGTAAGCAGGAGATCCCGGGTTCGAGTCCCGGTCGGGGCACACGTTTTCAACATGTCCCCAATGAAGTACATCACCGCCTGTTTGCAGCTAGGGTGTCCATTTAGTTATCATTTCATTACGTTAAATATTGTCTTGTGAGCAACATATTCATTTTCTTATTCGTGTGTCCCGTAAGATACGAGAAAAGCGGTATATGCATATTTGGCAAGCGTTGACGGAAATATGACCTGTTACATTAAAAGTTAGCCGCAATATGACCTATTACTAAAATTGTTTGAAATATGACTTATATGCACAATCAAAATACATTTTTCGACACTAAAATGCATAGATTTGTGTATAAATTGTTCTAAAATTCACCCTATAGATATGATTTGTCATTAAAATCCGGGCCCTAGTGATGACATACAAACACAAACTCTCACATACAATCATGAAGATATTAAAAAGACAGAGCATAAACATAGCACATACTAAAGACTGTTCTATACAAAAATACACCTCAAAACTGATAAGATAGAGACATATACCAGGAAACAGTTCTATTTTATTTACAGTGTAACACTTGTGATGGCAGATTCATAGGACTAATAGGCAGAACATTTTATCTCAGATACAAAAAACTCTAGAGTACCTGGAAGTATGGGACAAACCACTCCACATCTGTAGGACACCTAAGTGAACACAATCACAAGCCAACCTCTAGAGAAGAAGGCATGAAAATAATTAGAATCACCAATAAAAAACGCCGCCTAAACCCGCAATAACACCAAAGCAGAAAAGAAACCCCCGTTGAATGATCAAATACACATGCCAAACAACTCATTGTTCAACACTCTACAACTCATCCTGAATAACCACCGACCCAGCCACCCCTCTCAACCCCGCCCCCCCCCTTCCTCACAACCACAAAACTATACATATACTCTCTTACACTATACTCTCTTGCACCCTCTTACACCCAGGCATAAAACACTAATCCATGCGAATACACAACATTTCTCTTCCTCTCTCTCCCTCTCTCTCTGGCTCTTCCTCTTCGTTTGGGGGGCAACATGTAAGTAAAAAAAGCCAAACAACACGAGACATAAAGTTAACTCACAGCAGTTACGACTGTAAATCAGTTTTCGATCAAATATCTACAACTGATGACAGAGCAGTAATGGCGCTATACAGCAATAAAGGCAAACAATATATAAATTCTGAAGAAAAAAGTTGGGAACATAAAAACATGTTTATGTATCGTAAGTGAAGTTACAGTGCGACCTCCAGCGTGTGACCAGATGAGAGGAAACGCAAATGCCTACCAAAAACGGGACAAACTATAAGTAATCAATAATTTATGTAAAATTCGAAAAAAACAACGCTTGAACTGTTTTATACTCTACTGAAGACACCTTGAAGTAAAATCCGAAACGCCTCTGGAAGAAATAAAATACATTGCAACAATAAAAGGCTGCTTTTATATACAAAACAAATTAATAACGTTCTTTTACTGGTCTTTGAAGTATGTGATGGGTCATTCTACGTCACGCAGGTGAAGAGGGAGAGCTTTTCTTCGTGGGACAGGCAGACTGCGCTGTCAGCAGTCTCTCTGTGACTGGTTGGGACTAAAGACGAAAGCCCTTTGGGTAGCAGATGTAACAAGTAAAACATGTATTTTTAATCCAGTTTGTCCAAGAAGCTTCAATAGTGCGTTTCAGTTGTTTTAAGGAAATCGTTTTATATCCGATGAAACGACATCCCTTATTTATCCTACAGGTAACGTTTGACTCGTCCTATGTTAGTGCCGTGCCATCTCCTTCATGAAGAGTTTTGATTACTACTTCTTTTCCGGCATGAAGTGGTGAAACATCGTCTCGTACACTGCAACAAATAGACATACATGACCAGCTACGTTCTTTTCAAACGTTGCAAAAGTTGTTGTAAAGTTCTTATTCGGATCTGATTTTGTGTTTAGTACCGTGTTGTGTACGTTTCATCTGCATTTGCGATTTTAGGGCGTCCACCACGGGAATAATGATAACGAATAATGCCATATAGCAAGTCATTCATTTCTGCATTGCTGCAAATGGATGAACAGACTCCTTATCACAGTTCCCCAACATTATATAAATTTCCTTTGCTGATAAACTGTTCAAAGTTAAGAACTCTTTGACAGTTTGATATTCCGGATTATTCACTAGAGGAAAAATACATTTAGTTTCTTAGTTTACGCAAAACTATTCTGAATATCAGTATCAAACACGATTTATGTTGTTGCGCAACATGCAATAACGGAAATACATTGAAATTAACTCCTTCATTTCTAGTGTCAGAAATTTTTATCTGCAATGTTCAAAGTTTCATTGAATAATACATACCGCCACAATATTGTGGAATGAATTCATTGCTTCCTCGTGAGATTTGCAGAAATATTATCCATAAGCAGTTCTTCGAGTGGATCGTCTGGTGGTATTGAACAAAATATGGTTGTCAATATACAATCACCTGCACTTACAAGAACAGTACTACGTCCTTTAAAAAGTGAAAAAAGACAGAATTGCTAAGAAAGTAAATGTGTGTGGGTAGGGCTTCCTAATTGGTAGACAGGCCATCTGGTGCAAGCCTTTTTTAGTTGATGCCACTTCGTCGACTTACTTATCGACTAGAATGAAACGATGGTAAAGATAAGATAACACCTAGGTATCCAGCAGAGAAAAATCCGACATGGCCGGCAATCGAACCCGGGCCCCTCGCATGGCTTTCTGCCGTGCTGATACTGACCAACTTAAATTAAACAAAAAAGACGCAACTCTTTAACATATTTTTCACAAGGCACCACGTGAAAAACAATAAAAACGTCATAAAATCCTAAATTTATATTGAAAATAAGAATTTTTTGTCAATTCCTTTACAAACAGAAAACAGAAGATATTTGACGTTTATTCTACACATTTCATAAGGAAAAATACCAAAAAATTACAAAATGGCATAAAGGCAGACACTGCAACACTCCCACAATAAATGAAAATAACTGACCTGCAAAATTATACTACATGAAAGAACGCCCGTTTTTGAAACCCTCGAGCAGAGAAGGGCCAGTCGGCTTCTCAAAATCCACCATCCGTGAGGTTTCGTTCGTGTAGCCAATAAAAATAACTACGCAGTAAAATAGTTCACAAAAGGGTAACACCAACTGTCGGGAGAGACCATGAGTACTTTTCTTAAGAAATTGGAATAATGTGTTCTGTATATCATTCGGCGCAGCATCTTCTCGTGTTATTCGTTACCACTCAGCTATGGAGGCGGACTGTAGCGTTGTTAATACTTCCCAAATATAATTTAATTAATTACCACATTTTTTAAAATGATCCGTCGAACTTTGTATTTTCAAAACTAATTAAAGGAAAATATGCCGTATTTTTTATATTTTGTTTGCTGTACCTACTCTCGTAGAGTGTAAAATGCGCAAAAGTGTAGAGGGCACGCAAACTCTGCTACACCGGGACCCGTAAACGAGTGGGCACTCTGCTTTGGCAGGGGACGGATTTGTGGAAACTGCAGAACGACGTCATCGTTCAATAAATACGCAGCGTGAAGAAGAACGTGCGAACAAACGAAATGCGATTTATTTCTCTGGTTGGAGAGGAGGACACAAACCGGGTCGGGGGCGGCCGGGCCATTCATTTATCCTGGCGACCGTGGAAGGCCGCCGCTAGCTGCGAGGGTCGATTGTCAGCAACAGGTGACGACCTACAGCCCTCCAATGCTTTGCCACCCCCACCCAGAAACAGATGGTCGATAGCAGACGTCCCAGGCTACGGCGAGAGCAGAGCCAGTTGGCGCGTCCTCAGCCGACGTCGTACTTTCGTAAGGACTGTTTTGCACCGGGCATCTCCGTGACCACACCTTTCATTGGCACCTGCTTCAGCTGAATGGCTTTTGCAAGGTAATTATTTGTGGCAGCAATGCGGACATCACTATACAAACAGTTTTACTTAGTTACCCTGTCGGGAATGGAAAGTGCTACAGCATGGAACACCTGTCTGGCATTCATCAAATTTCATGTAGATGTTCGTAATATAATGGTTATTAAGTATCATTCCATTACGAACTTATCTCCATCGTCATCACCGTCTAGTGAAGTGTGACAAGCACTGGCGTGAATACGTTGTCGTATTCGCTGTGGTGTAGAAGCACACGTGCACTGGATGACATCTTGAGCAATTTTTCTGTCATGTCTGGAATTTATGCTGCATCAGTTCATGAAGATTGCTGTCGGAAGGCTCTATGGGTGACAAATCAAAGGAACCGACATGATCAGTCATGGATCTCTAAATGTCTCACTGCGTCTGGGGTGCGAACTGTTTTGTTGCGTCTTGCATTATGCTGCTGGAATGTACCTTTTGGAACTGTGGCAGTAAAGGTACTGAAATCTGGTTTCGCAGGAAAGAGCGGATCAGGTTGTGGAAAGGGGCACAAGTCAGTTCCTGTTAGTTGCACAAACATACAAACTTTATTTTGCTAAAACAATCATACATGCCCTTAAAAGAATTCAGAAACAATACGGCTGACGGCCAGAACACAAGTTATTAAAATTGCCTTAAGGAATACACATGGCTGAAGGCTTTAGTTACAAAATAGAAGAACTGAGGGCTTAAGGCCTGGATAGCACATTAAGATAGAGAGGAAAATTTTCAAATTTTCTGATGATTTTTCAAATTTTAATTTCAGACGGCTGAAGGTATTATCATAAAATATTTCACGTAAAAGTTCGGCTAAAGGCCACCTACTGAACATTAAAACAAACTAACTTAATACACTGCTAAAGGCCTCACACAATACTTGAGACTAAAAGAAAATCCAAAACAACAGAACAGTGGTGCTCAGAACTCTAACACGAGTTTAGGTGAGACAGGCAGCCAAGTATAATACTAAATAATCGGATGGCAACACAACCTGGGGACGGCTGAAGAGCCAACCAACAACCTAATCAATTCCCTTCCACCCAACCAATGGCGCAACAACCGAAAACATCAGCGAGAACGAAGATACCAGCAGCACTACATATTGACAATTGGCGTCTAAAAGAGTCAAGGCACAATAACCACTCAAGGTTGTCGAACTACACGCTCTGCCAGACACCATCAACACGACGTGGAAGCACACTGCCGGAAAACTACGCCAACGACCAGGGCAGGTAAGCAGAACGTTAACGGCCACAAGGCAAAAGATACCGCTGGTGCACTTCACTAATAAGTAACAATAAATTCAATAGTTAAACACCACACAGGAAGACGACTGCAAAATTTTGCCAACTCCAGCACATCATACTTCGCTGCTTGCGGGAATGGTGCAGGAAGCAACAACTGGCAATGAACAAAGAGATGTCACAGCAGTTGAGGTTTCATAACAGGTTAACTGATTACTCAACTCCAGTATACATGTTCGGTGGGCGACCGACCTTGCAGCTCTCACAGCTAGTGCCTCACAAATCCGGCCGCGCGGGCACGCCGCGAGCGCCCCCAGCCTGACCTGACGCCGCAGAGACTTCCTCGCTGCTCTGTCGCACACACCACCACACAGACGTATAGCGGTCACACCAAAGATGGTACAGCAGTACTAGCATCGATAAGCGCCGCTGCCGCCACTGACGTAGCGTACAGCCTCCCTTTGACAACTTCCAAGTGAATGGTGTTGCCATTTCCATGATTCCATGAGTGGGAGTGGTATGGGTCTCGAGAATAAGTTCCTACTGTGGCCTTTCATGAGGTTATCTGTGAACACGTTGGTGCTGATCAGAAACAAAATGCCTCCCAGTGTTCCAGTAATACTGATCTGATAAAACTATGTTTCCCCTAGTTTTCCTCAACTTTATCTTCGGTAAGGATAGAAGCTGAAGGCATGAATTAAAATTTTGCCTAGTAAGCAGGAGTCCCAGGTTCAAGTCCAGACTGTGGCACAAATTTTAAATCATTGCTTCAGCTTCTGTCCATATAGAAGGTAAAGGTGAGACTCATATGTCTCTAGGAAAACGTAATTGCATCAGAACAATGGATCGCCTTCGTCTGAGGTACAGGTAGGATTTCATGTGGTGTCACCGTCAGACACCACACTTGCTAGGTGGTAGCTTAAATCGGCCGCGGTCCTCTAGTACATGTCGGACCCGCGTGTCGCCACTGTGTTGTCGCAGACCGAGCGCCACCACATGGCAGGTCTCGAGAGACTGACTAGAACTCGGCCCCAGTAGTACGGACGACCTAGCAAGGCGCAGTTATCCATATCTGGAGAGAGTCTCACTTGTGTTCACCACAGAGATGTACAAGAAGAAATTAAAGATAAGTATATGAGAAGCTCCGTTCTTTTCTTTATAGCTTCTACCACATATCCTGTTTCAGATTTAACGCAAGACGGCGTGAGTTGACGCGTGCCCTATCGGCTACTTCATTGTGGACTGGCTGCTCTTGTCAGTCCACAACATTTCACTTCACCGTTACATACAAAGCTGGGGAGCTGTTCCAGTATGGAGATCCTCGGCAATACTGAGGATTTAAGAAGGAGAAAATGGAGTGTGAACCGAATTTCTGTTGGGAAGGGCAATGGGCTAGCGTAATTCATGCAACGGTAGTGGTCAGCACATGCGCTTCGTAAACAGGAGACGTGGGTTCAAGCCCCACCAATGACATAAATTTTGAAATTTAATTCACTGCTTCAGCTTCTATCCTTATCTCAGTAATTTCTTTCTGACGTTCGTGGTGGCCGGCCGCGATGGCCGAGTGGTTCTAGGCGCTTCAGTCCGGAACAGCGCGACTGCTACGGTCGCAGGTTCGAATCCTGCCTCGGGCATGGATGTGTGTGATGTTCCTAGGTTAGTTAGGTTTAAGTAGTTCTAAGGTCTAGGGGAGTGATGACCTCACATGTTAAGTCCCATAGTGCTCAGAACCATTTGAACCATTTTTGACGTCAGTGGTGAATCTCTACCTGTAACTCCTGTCCAGATTTCACCACATTTCAGCTGTCGTCATTCATCTATTCGTCACAACCAGTACAACAGTTCTACCATCTTCTCACTTTCATATCAGAAGAGGAATTCATGTATGCAGTCTAAGTAAATCATATACACCCTTTCTGCTTTTTTAGTGCTTTATGTTACGGCGTAAAGTCAAGGGCCGGCACGACAGTCAGGAACGATAGAGAAGAGACAGCTGTGAGAAGACGTCAGCCAGTCGCATGTTGACCGACCCCTTTCCAGGACGACAGCGCGACAGCAGCGGCCCCTATGCGAAGAGGACATAAGCTCCGCGCCCGACTGGTCGCGGCCCAGTTCCGTAGTAGCTTCAAGATTAGTGACTTAGATAGAAGCGTCAACGCTCGTTATTTCGCTTGTTCGCTCTATGTATCACAGACTTGAGATCGTTTATACTGAAGAGATTGCTTATTTTGTACCTCGCGCTTTGCTTGCGACACATCTGTGTAATTGCAATTGTCTCTTTTCATTTTGTAATGAAACTCATTAATACGACTTTTCTGAATGTTGTCTGGCGATCCGCGTAAGCAGGTTTCCTGGACACCCCATATTTGCCGACAAACAGGGTCATATTTCTGAAGAAGAGGTGGGAAACCAGTCTGATATTTCGCTGTCTAGTGATTTCTCAAGTGATTCCAGGTGAAAGGCCATGCCAGGTGAAAGACCTTCCCATTTTCTCCTTCGTTGCTAGGACACGTTATTTAGAATAATTTCGTATGCAGGGTGGAGAAAAATTGTGTCACGAAATTTTAACCCTGGATAGCTGATGCCAGTAGGAACCAAAATTACTACTGTGATTCTTGAGTTTCCCCCTCTGAGCAGCCATAGTGTACGGATCTCCGTGCCGGCACGTTCACAGGAGCTCAGTCCGTGAGTTCACCTGATGATGGCGACATGTATGATCGCCGAAATATTGTGCCCGTTGGACACTATAGACCGGCAGTACACCCGTGGATATTTTGATTAAAATTACTACTGTTGTGTAGGTCGACAATGCACCATTTTTGAACTGCGGACACTTGGCCGCGGGACTGCCCTGTTGCCGGATGCTCTGGACAAGGCATGAGCGCGAACGCTTTGTCTGCCGGAGATCGCGATGTGTCCAAGGCGGCCCGCACGCTCGGTGGTAGCGCGCCAGCCTTCCACCCTGTGGGCCGGGGGGGGGGGGGGCGAATCCACCGGGGTCACGACCCATCCACTGTAGTTTCATGATAAAACATACCGGGAAGAAACCCGTCAACAGCTGTTAGTTCGCGTACAAAAAGCCTTTTACAAAATTTTGTCTGCCTTGAAAACGGCCTTTTTTGTAGCTAGGTCATTGTTTAATTAAAGCAGGTACTCGAACTGGCGACCCTATGACGCGACACAAGCTTGTTAAGGCCGAACGGTGTTTTTCCGAATTCTTTCGAAGATTCCTGGCATTGCCATGATGTTATTGGTGATCCATTAATTCCTCTTCGTTTCTACGTTGTTCACACCCTGGTGGTAAACTACAACCTTGAAGAATCCCCAGAGGAACAAGTCCGCTGGCGTGAGGTCTGGTTGTCGTGGGGGCGACGTCCCAGGAGCATCTCTGCCAATTCCACAGCCGTCGAAGTCATTTAAATATCCGCGCAGAGCACGACTGTTATGTGCGGGAACGTGCACAACCAAATGCGCAGCCGTATGTCCAGGGGAACATCTTCTAGCAGGCCGGATAGCGTTTCTTGAAGAAAGTGAGGGTAATTTGCCCCAGTAAGTCGAGGAGGCAGACGGACTGGTCCAGTCAGATGGTCACTCACAATTCCTGCCCAAATGTTAAGCGAAAATCGTTCCTGCTGTCCGTGGACGTACGTGACGTGAGGATTTCCTCTTTCCCATTAATGAACTTTCGAGTGTTGTAAAGTCCATCCCGATGGAAAGTGCACTCTTCGGTAAACAACACAATGGCGTATCGTGCAACACGTCGCACATACAACCTGCTAAACCCTAGCCTGTGTTCATAGTCCGCCACAGGATTTAGGTTTTGGACAGGGTGGAAACTAAATGGATGCTGGCCGTCATTCCTCAAAACCTTCCAGGCTAAGCGATGAGTGATTCCCATGTCGTGTCCATACGCTCGAGTGCTTGTCGTAGGTGCTTCCTCGAAGCGCTCGAGAACAGTCTCTTCATATGCAGCGTCCCGTCGTGTTCGAGGTCTTCCAACACCACCATGATACCCCGCTAATGATCTTGTTTCGTCATGTCGCCGATGAATTGCTGTAAACGTTTGCGGGTGTGGGTGGCGTCTTGCTGGGTATCGTTCCTCATACAACCGTCGAGCTTCATGAGCATAACCGTCAGATAATCCATAAACGAAAACTATATCTCGCTGTTCTTCAAACGAATACCGTGTCGCCATGCATACTGTATGACTAAATCGCAGGTGACGTGTGTGTGCTCCGAAGAGAAACCTACGTGTGAATGCCTCTGACGTGAGGTGGAGACAAACAGCAAGACCTATTCGACACATATGCGTATTACGCTGGAGCAGTCACGGGGCGAGGGAGGTTTGTATGCGTGAGCAGACAACCTAACGCTCCCGTCAACCGACGAACGACAACAGGGCAATCCCACGGCGTCAAGTTTCCGTAGTTTAAAAATGGTGCGTTGTCGACCTACACAACGTTAGTAATTTTGGTTCCTACTGGCATCACCTATCCAGGGTTAAAATTTTATGACACAGTTTCTCTCCATCCTGTATTTACTTCATGTCTAGTATTGTAATGGTCCGCCCAGAAATCAACCACAACTTTTCAGTCACTTTTTTCCTTGTGGTTTAATGTAATTACAGTATTCTTGTATTCATCTCCAGCGATTCCGTAAACTTTTTAACGTATACATTTTACGTCCAGAGGTTTCGCTGGGAATTATCGACCGTAAACTTTGTTCACCTTTCATAACGTTATTATATGAGATCCTCAGCTCTTGCAATTACCTTTCCATGTCCGTAAACCAGGCTGCTACGGATTTTCAATTCAAGAATTAGATGAAGGCTCTACTGGCCAAATATTCCGACCATATTCATTGTTAGACCAGACAGAGCGTTTCAAAAAGAATGACTTGATTTCAAAACTTCGTACGCATTGATCATACAACAAACGTGAAATTTATTGCAAAATACTCAAAAAATCTTATAGGCAGTATGTGTCCACCAGCAGCAGCACGAACAATATTTACACGATAGCTAATTCTGTCACAAACTTCACACAGTGTATCTCTTTTTACAGAAGTTATGGCGGCTATATTCTCTTCTTCATTTTTTCTTTGTCACGAGGCAGAGGGGAGATGAGCATAATTTCCTTCAATATTCCCACAAAATTGCATGGGGTAATGTCAGGCGATCCTGGAGGGCAAGAATGCAGGGCAGTTGCAAGGTACCCACGACTGCTTCAGTTTTACACTATGCGCAACGGATCTTTTTGTAGGACCTTTGCATAAATGCCCTAACTTGAAAGCTATGTCAATTCTGCTTGGCCCAATGATTGAAATTCATACATTTAGTAAAATTATTAAATAAAATTTCTTTTTTTTAACTGATAATAAAACAAAATAATGAAACTTCTGTCTATTCTTATAGAAAGAATGTTCCGAATCAAATTTGAATTTTTTTAGAACAAATTGGTTTATTCATTAAGCATTTCAGATTATTATAAGAACAAAAAACTCACTTCTTTAAACAAATATTAAGGTGGCTGATCTTTACACAGCATGAAATTTGCATCCGATTCCACAATGTAATTTACACGGATCTGACGTTCCTATTAACAATGGAAAATTTAACGCATTGACTTTGTGTCTTTATTTATCGTTAACGCATCTGAATTTTTAATAAAATATGGTCTCCTACGGACTGTTATCTCTTATTACCACAAGTGCCCACTTTTGGATCGGAAGAAAAGGATATGCCACAACTGTATCCATTAATCAACATGGACCCACAATTACTACACCAACATATGCACAGGCGAAACGTAAGGATCGAGCCATTAGCAGTCCGATATTCACCATACAGTAACTACCTCTACTCAAAATTATTTTATCGAAAACCAAAATTATTACCTATAACTTCCGCGCCTACTTGATCATTCAATTTAATAGCCACTATTGTACTGCTGCCTATTCCCGACACAAATGCACCCACTAAAATACGAATACGCTTCCAAAATTACACATAAAAATTACACACACTCAAGATGAACTAATCTCTTTCCCCGCTTTGCAATTTTAATTATTCAGTAAATCTCCCCACGTGACTCTACATTCCAATAAATATGAATGAGCAAGCATTATCATCGGTTTGCTAAAATTCGACACACGCTTTCACACGAGATACTACATGTCCTTAACAAAAGATCCACGTTACTAAATCTTTCAAGACTGTAGATATGTAAGAAAATTGAAAATTTATAACAGTACTTAATTTCACACGCATATTTCATGTAATAGCACACTTCCTACTTGCATGCTATAGGTCCCTAGCACTCGTGCATCCATTAGTTATAAAATTCTTGATAAGCCCCACGTGGCAAGTTCCAGGCGTAAAACTAAATAAATTGCCACACGCACTTAAATACTTCATTTTTCCTAATGAACTTGCTTGCTGAAACATATTTGATTAAATTATTCGCCGTGAAATTGTTATAAAACCCCAAAGTTGAAAACTACTATCACAAAGGCAAGCAACAATTTTACATCACCTACTACGCCCCCCCCCCCCCCCCCCCCCCCATGAACCATGGACCTTCTCGTTGGTGGGGAGGCTTGCGTGCCTCAACGATACAGATAGCCATACCGTAGGTGCACCACAGCGGAGGGGTATCTGTTGAGAGGCCAGACAAACGTGTGGTTCCTGAAGAGGGGCAGCAGCCTTTTCAGTAGTTGCAGGGGCAACAGTCTGAATGATTGACTGATCTTGCCTTGTAACACTAACCAAAATGGCCTTGCTGTTCTGGTACTGCGAACGGCTGAAAGCAAGGGGAAACTACAGCCGTAATTTTTCCCGAGGACATGCAGCTTTACTGTATGATTAAATGATGATGGCGTCCTCTTGGGTAAAATATTCCGGAGGTAAAATAGTCCCCCATTCGGATCTCCGGGCGGGGACTACTCAAGAGGACATCGTTATCAGGAGACAGAAAACTGGTGTTCTACGGATCGGAGCGTGGAATGTCAGATCCCTTAATCGGGCAGGTAGGTTAGAAAATCTAAAAAGGGAAATGGATAGGTTAAAGTTAGATATAGTGGGAATTAGTGAAGTTCGGTGGCAGGAGGAACAAGACTTTTGGTCAGGTGAATACAGGGTTATAAACACAAAATCAAATCGGGGTAATGCAGGAGTAGGTTTAATAATGAATAAAAAAATAGGATTACGAGTAAGCTACTACAAACAGCATAGTGAACGCATTATTGTGGCCAAGATAGACACGAAGCCCACGCCTACAACAGTAGTACAAGTTTATATGCCAACTAGCTCTGCAAATGATGAAGAAATTGATGAAATGTATGATGAGATAAAAGAAATTATTCAGGTAGTGAAGGGAGATGAAAATTTAATAGTCATGGGTGACTGGAATTCGAGAGTAGGAAAAGGGAGTGAAGGAAACATAGTAGGTGAATATGGATTGGGGGAGAGATATGAAAGAGGAAGCCGCCTGGTAGAATTTTGTGCAGAGAATAACTTAATCATAGCTAACACTTGGTTAAAGAATCATGAATGAAGGTTGTATACATGGAAGAATCCTGGAGATACTAAAAGGTATCAGATAGATTATATAATGGTAAGACAGAGATTTAGGAACCAGGTTTTAAATTGTAAGACATTTCCGGGGGCAGATGTGGACTCTGACCACAATCTATTGATTATGAACTGTAGATTAAAACTGAAGAAACTACAAAAAGGTGGGAATTTAAGGAGATGGGACCTGGATAAACTGAAAGAACCAGAGGTTGTACAGAGTTTGAGGGAGAGCATAAGGGAACAATTGACAGGAATGGGGGAAAGAAATACAGTGGAAGAGGAATGGGTAGCTTTGAGGGATGAAATAGTGAAGGCAGCGGAGGATCAAATAGGTAAAAAGACGAGGGCTGGTAGAAACCCTTGGGTAACAGAAGAAATACTGAATTTAATTGATGAAAGGAGAAAATATAAAAACGCAGTAAATGAAGCAGGCAAAACGGAATACAAACGTCTCAAAAATGAGATTGACAGGAAGTGCAAAATGGCTAAGCAGGCATGGCTAGAGGACAAATGTAAGGATGTAGAGGCTTATCTCACTAGGGGTAAGATAGATACTGCCTACAGGAAAACTAAAGAGACCTTTGGAGATAAGAGAACCACTTGCAAGAATATCAAGAGCTTTGATGGAAACCCAGTTCTAAGCAAAGAAGGGAAAGCAGAAAGGTGGAAGGAGTATATAGAGTGTCTATACAAGGGCGATGTACTTGAGGACAATATTATGGAAACGGAAGAGGATGTAGATGAAGATGAAATGGGAGATACGATACTGCGTGAAGAGTTTGACAGAGCACTGAAAGACCTGAGTCGAAACAAGGCCCTGGGAGTAGACAACATTCCATTAGAACTACTGACAGCCTTGGGGGAGCCAGTCCTGACAAAACTCTACCATCTGGTGAGCAAGATGTATGAGACAGGCGAAATACCATCAGACTTCAAGAAGAATATAATAATTCCGATCCCAAAGAAACCAGGTGTTGACAGATGTGAAAATTACCGAACTATCAGTTTAATAAGTCACAGCTGCAAAATACTAACGCGAATTCTTTACAGACGAATGGAAAAACTGATAGAAGCCAATCTCGGGGAAGATCAATTTGGATTCAGTAGAAATGTTGGAACACGTGAGGGAATACTGACCCTACGACTTATCTTAGAAGAAAGATTAAGGAAAGGCAAACCTACGTTTCTAGCATTTGTAGACTTAGAGAAAGCTTTTGACAATGTTGATTGGAATACTCTCTTTCAAATTCTAAAGGTGGCAGCGATAAAATACAGGGAGCGAACGGCTATTTACAATTTGTACAGAAACCAGATGGCAGTTATAAGAGTCAAATGGTTCAAATGGCTCTGAGCACTATGGGACTTAACTGCTACGGTCATCAGTCCCCTAGAACTTAGAACTACTTAAACCTAACTAACCTAAGGACAGCACACAACACCCAGCCATCACGTTATAAGAGTCGAGGGGTATGAAAGGGAAGCAGTGGTTGGGAAGGGAGTGAGACAGGGTTGTAGCCTATCCCCGATGTTATTCAATCTGAATATTGAGCAAGCAATAAAGGAAACAAAAGAGTAGGTATTAAAATCCATGGAGAAGAAATAAAAACTTTGAGGTTTGCCGATGACTTTGTAATTCTGTCAGAGACAGCAAAGGACTTGGAAGAGCAGTTGAACGGAATGGACAGTGTCTTGAAAAGAGGGTATAAGATGAACATCCACAAAAGCAAAACGAGGATAATGGAATGTAGTCGAATTAAGTCGGGTGATGCTGAGGGAATTAGATTAGGAAATGAGACGCATAAAGTAGTAAATGAGATTTGCTATTTGGGGAGCAAAATAACTGATGATGGTCGAAGTAGAGAGGATATAAAATGTAGACTGGCAATGGCAAGGAAAACGTTTCTGAAGAAGAGAAATTTGTTAACATCGAGTATAGATTTAAATGTTAGGAAGTCGTTTCTGAAAGTATTTGTATGGAGTGTAGCCATGTATGGAAGTGAAACGTGGACGATAAATAGTTTAGACAAGAAGAGAATAGAAGCTTTCGAAATGTGGTGCTACAGAGCAATGCTGAAGATTAGATGGGTAGATCACATAACTAATGAGGAGGTACTGAATAGAATTGGAGAGAGGAGGAGCTTGTGGCACAACTTGACTAGAAAAAGGGATCGGTTGGTAGGACATGTCCTGAGACATCGAGGGATCACCAATTTAGTATTGGAGGGCAGCGTGGAGGTTAAAAATCGTAGAGGGAGACCAAGAGATGAATACACTAAGCAGATTCAGAAGGATGTAGGTTGCAGTAAATACTGGGAGATGAAGAAGCTTGCACAGGATAGAGTAGCATGGAGAGCTGCATCAGACCAGTCTCAGGACTGAAGACCACATAACAACAACACTACTGCACATTACCTTCCTAAGTAATTTTCGTTCCCCCAAAATATTAATATTACTTTGCGTCTAGCTGCAAAAAAAAAGGTTTTTCACCAAATGTGAAACCATTAATCACAAACATAGCACATTTCCCGCACTCAAATCGACCATGGCTCGACCCATCTCAGAAAAGTGTCCTCTCTCGTCCAAGTCTTCAGCAGCAGTCCTTGACTCGGACCCACGCTACCGTCTTGTTCGCCTGACCGCTCATGATGGGGGCGGCTCCCAACCAATCATCAACTCAGAATTTCCCCAGTTTAAAGTTACCGGTCAAACCTCCCTTCTACACAATGAGAAGGATCCCGCGCTTTTTCTCCTAATGACTGAAATGTAAGTTTTTCAGACTATCCAACATTCCTACACCTCGCTACAGCATAAGGCTAAAGTTTCAGAGCTTCTATATTCGCTGCCTACCGACTAGTTGTTCCCTATCGTACACCCACAATCGCTAAATACCGTTCGATCCTTATTCTGTCCCCAAACATTCTTCCCGCAATTATTTTCGTAGATTCATTTCTTTCTCCCTCCAGTTGTGGACTCAATAGGATAAGGAAATATAGGAAACAGTGGGTATTCTTAACTTATTCATTCAATAAAAACAGTTCGATTCCCCTGGTCATTCTTTTATAACTTGCTGTTGGTTTGCAGACACCGACAGTAAGTCTGTGCTAAGTAAATTAAATGATATTACTACGAACAAAAAATGATAATATTACGATCAAACTCGTGTTCTCATAAGAGCATGACGATCAATTTGCATGAAATATTGTTACATTATGAGAAATATCAGTGAGAGTTGTCATTGCCAAAGATAATGGCTACCTCTCACAGTATCTTGGGGTCCTGCGCGTCCTCTCCAGCATAGAGACAGAGTGCCATTGAGAAACAGAATTACGTTGTTGTGCCAGTGTGGTGGAGCTCCATCCGGTTGGTAAATGAAGTCATCAGAGTCCTCCTGAAGCTGTGGAAGAAAGCCATTTCTGCAGTATCTGAAGATAGCTCATTTCACTCACTGTGTTTTCCTAAAGAAAGAAGGGACCGTACACTTCTTCATGACCCCATACGATTTTTTTCTTCTGGGGATATGTGAAGGAAAGTGTGTTCATCTCTCCTGTACCTTGTGACGTAGAAGCAATGAAGAACAGAGCAACAACAGCCACAACTTCTGTAAAAGCAGATACATTGTCTGAAGTTTATGACGAATTTAGCTATCGTCTAGATGTTGTTCGTGCTGTTGCTGGTGGACAAATAAAGCATTTGCAATATCATAGCTACAACTATCTGATTTTGTGAGTATTTTGCAATTCAGCCCATGTTTGTAGTATGTTTCTTATCAACAAACATGGAGTTATGAAATCAGGTCATTATTTTTTAAACACCCTGTATAAAGAAGTACTACATTTCCTAATGGAGCCTGTAATTTTGTCCACATGTGAAAGTCGCTTATTGTTATGCTTCCTCCTGTATTTTTCATTTTATTCTACTTTGCCAAAGAGTTTCCTTTTTTTATGTGCTATCTATCTGCCAAACTTTATTTATTATTCGGCATTTGACTAAATATCGTACTGGTCTTAAAGGTTTCCTTCCCATTTCTTTACTTTTATTATAAAAGTCCCGTTTTGTTTCGCAATGTATGTGGGATGTGTTGGCTACTCTAAAGACAGACGACCAATTTAATAAATGTGATCGAAGCTGATTAAGTACCTCCATGTTTCTCACGGTTTTGTTTCACGTACTATGCGATATGTGCAAATCGCATATGAAGTACCTTTTAACCTCCTTAATCATTCGATTCCCAAAGTGACTGTGCAATGTTAATTTAATATATTTTTCTCATATCTCGAAAACGGCGTTCCCGAGCAACAAAATCAAAAGTTAATTAACACTTAACGAGGAATACCTTCAGTGTCTCTTCCGAGATTCATTTAATGTAAATTTCTATAGAAAGCTTTGGACAAGGGAATTCAATCTGATTATGTTCGAAACAAAAGAGTGCAATTCCTTGTGGGTTTATACTATGTAGAAGAACTCCTTATGTCATTGTGAATTGGATGACGCTATCACTAAAAGATTTTTTTTTCTGTGCCACAGACGTTTAATAAGAGAAGGAAAATGAAGTCCAACCACCCTGTCTCACACAAAACAGTCTGCACTTCACAGTCTGTTTCGGACGCATTTATCCTCAAGATGTCCAAATGTTATCAGCTTCACTTGGTGTATAATACTTTTTCATGACATAAAGAATACGCTTAATCATGTTAGACCTATACTTAATAACCGCAATTATGAATCCAACTGAAACTGATCTGTGTTCGAATATGAATATAAAATAAAAACTTTTATACTGGCCGATGTGGTGGACGTTCTGTGTGATTTTAAGTCAAAAAGTTTATTTGTATGTGTAGATCTCCCTGCTACTTGCTGGATGAGTCGGTTCACAGTTCTGGGGCATACCACGTTCAATGAGGCCGTGAGCAAGAAAGTACAAGGTTGTTCACACCAATTAAGCGTACGAGGACAACTTTATATTAAAGGTAAATTTAGAAATGGTTATTCTCCGAGTTTTTAAAGCTAATATTCAAGCTAACAACCACTTTTTATATCTTTTACCTTGAAATCTTAAAGATATTTTGTACTGAACACAAAAACCAGCAGCGCGAAATCGACAGCTAGCTGGAAGTGGAGTGCAATAAATGTTGCCTCCCATTCATCCGACGATTTTGCACTGCTGGCATTTCTGCTCAGTACAAACAGGCACCGGCGGAGTGGCAATCAGGTACCACTCCGGGACAATACCGAATGTAATCACCTTTCTGGCAGCGTCACCCGCTAGCGTTTGTCACTGCTGGCTCTGTGTTCCATTTCCGGGACAAGTGGAGAACGTTACTGTCTCTCTGGGGAGTATTAAGATGGACGCCTACACAGCAGACAATGGCTGGTATGAACAGCGGGGATTTCCATTAGGCCCCCGAAAACTGAAACGCAAATTTAGACAGACTGTCTGCAGCTTCTTTGTTCAAAATGTGACTCAAAGACAAATCTATAGCTAATTACTAGTTGCTTAT
The DNA here is from genome assembly GCF_023898315.1 of Schistocerca nitens. Taxonomy (NCBI): domain Eukaryota; kingdom Metazoa; phylum Arthropoda; class Insecta; order Orthoptera; family Acrididae; genus Schistocerca; species Schistocerca nitens. Next base: position 190,969,570 of record NC_064620.1, on the reverse strand, counting down.
TTTCTTTCCGTTTGCATTTCACCCTTTGATCTTTGTGGTGCAGGTTGAGTGTACTGTGGAGTTTGGCTGGGAGCTGAGCGAGAATGGGCATGTACCTTCTTTATTAAACTATAGGTTACGACAAGGGAGTGCATAAGAAAATTAAAAACTTGGAGAGCGGTAAGACAAAGAATGAATGAAGAAATCAGCTGATAACAGAAATAAAGCAACAATTCGCCGAGATAGAAATATAATAATTATTACCCCCAAATGAGCAACGATAATATATACCAAAATGAGATTTCCACTCTGCAGCCGAGTGTGCGCTGATATGAAACATTCTGGTAGGTTAAAACTGTGTACCAGACCGAGACTCGAACTCGGAATCTTTGCCTTTCCTGGGAAAGTGCTCTACCAACTGAGCTACCCAAGCACAACTCACGATCCATCCTCACAGCTTTAATTCTGCCAGTACCTCGTCTCCTACCTTCCAAACTTCACAGAAGTTCTTCTGCGAACCTTGCAGAACTAGCACTCCTGGAAGAAAGGATATTGCGGAGACACGGCTTAGCCATAGCCTGGCTCTGTATCTCTGTGACTAAAAACCGAACTGCATAAAACGATGCAGAACAGAGATGCCATTCACTGTCGTTTTAAGCCAGATTCAATTCCTGAATGTTCTACATCTACATTTATACTCCGCAAGCCACACAACGGTGTGTGGCGGAGGGCGCTTTACGTGCCACTGTCATTCGTGATCTCCTCGGGAGGTATAAGTAAGGGGAAGCAATATATTAGATACCTCATCCAGAAACGCACCCTCTCGAAACCTGGACAGCAAGCTACACCGAGATGCAGAGTGCCTCTCTTGCAGAGTCTGCTACTTGAGTTTGCTAAACATCTCCGTTACGCTATCACGCTTACCAAATAACCCAGTGACGAAACGCGCCGCCCTTCTTTGGATCTTCTCTATCCCCTCTGTCAACCCGACCTGGTACGGATCCCACACTGATGAGCAATACTGAAGTATAGGCCGAACGAGTGTTTTGTAAGTCACCTCCTTTGTTGATGGACTACATTTTCTAAGGACTCTCCCAATGAATCTCAACCTGGCACCCGCCTTACCAACAATTAATTTTATATGATCATTCCACTTCAAATCGTTCCGTATCCATATTCCCAGATATTTTACAGAAGTAACTTCTACCAGTGTTTGTTCCGCTATCATATAATCATACAATTAAGGAACCTTCTTTCTATGTATTCGCAGTACATTACATTGTCTATGTTAAGGGTCAGTTGCCACTCCATGCACCAAGTGCCTATCCACTACAGATCTTCCTGCATTTCGCTGCAATTTTCTAATGCTGCAACTTCTCTGTATACTGCAGCATCATCCGCGAAAAGCCGCATGGAACTTCCGACACTATCTACTAGGTCATTTATATATATTGTGAAAAGCAATGGTCCCATAACACTCCCCTGTGATACGCCAGAGGTTACTTTAACGTCTGTAGACGTCTATCCATTGAGAACAACATGTTGTGTTCTGTTTGCTAAAAACTCTTTAATCCAGCCACACAGCTGGTCTGATATTCCGTTGACTCTTACTTTGTTTATCAGGCGACAGTGCGGAACTGTATCGAACGCCTTCCGGAAGTCAAGAAAAATAGCATCTACCTGGGAGCCTGTATCTAATATTTTCTGGGTCTCATAAACAAATAAAGCGAGTTGGGTCTCACACGATCGCTGTTTCCGGAATCCATGTTGATTCCTACAGAGTAGATTCTGGGTTTCCAGAAATGACATGATACGTGAGAAAAAAACATGTTCTAAAATTCTACAACAGATCGATGTCAGAGATATAGGCCTATAGTTTTCCGTATCTGCTCGACCACCCTTTTTGAAAACTGGGACTACATGTGCTCTTTCCCAATCATTTAGAACCTTCCGTTCCTCTAGAGACTTGCAGTACACGGCTGTTAGAAGAGGGGCAAGTTCTCTGGCGTACTCTGTGTAGAATCGAATCGGTATCCCGTCAGGTCTAGTGGACTTACCTCTGTTGAGTGATTTCACTTGCTTTTCTATTCCTTGGACACTTATTTCGATGACAGTCATTTTTTCGTTCGTGCGAGGATTTAGAGAATGAACTGCAGTGCGGTCTTCCTCTGTGAAACAGCTTTGGAAATAGGTGTTTAGTATTTCAGCTTTACGCGTGTCATCCTCTGTTTCAATGCCATCATAATCCCAGAGTGTCTGGATATGCTTTTTCGAGCCACTTACTGATTTAACGTAAGACCAGAACTTCCTAGGATTTTCTGTCAAGTCGGTACACAGAATTTTACTTTAGAATTCACTGAACGCTTCACGCATAACCCTCCTTACGCTAACTTTGACATCATTTAGCTTCTGTTAGTCTGAGAGGTTTTGGCTGCGTTTAAACTTGCAGTGAAGCTCCCTTTGCTTTCGCAGTAGTTTCCTAACTTTGTTGTTGAACCACGGTGGGTTTTTCCCGTCCCTCACAGTTTTACTCGGCACGTACCTGTCTAAAACGCATTTTACGATTGCCTAGAACTTTTTCCATAAACACTCAACATTGTCAGTGTCGGAACAGAAAGTTTCGTTTTGATCTGTAAGGTAGTCTGAAATCTGCCTCCTATTACTCTTGCTAAACAGATAAACCTTCCTTCCTCTTTTTATATTCCTATTTACTTCCATATTCAGGGATGCTGCAACGGCCTTATGATCACTGATTCTCTGTTCTGCGCTTACAGAGTCGAAAAGTTCGGGTCTGTTTGTTATCAGTAGGTCAAAGATGTTATCTCCACGAGTCGGTTCTCTGTTTAATTGATCGAGGTATCTTTCGGATAGTGCACACAGTATAATGTCACTCGATACTCTGTCCCTACCACCTGTCCTAAAGATCTGAGTGTCTCAGTCTATATCTGGTAAATTGAAATCTCCACCTAAAACTATAACATGCTGAGGAAATTTATGTGAAATGTATTCCAGATCTTCTCTCAGTTGTTCTGCCACTAATGCTGCTGAGTCGGGAGGTCGGTAAAAAGAGCCAATTATTAACCTAGCTCGGTTGTTGAGTATAACCTCCAACCATAATAATTCACAGGAAGTATCCACATCTATTTCACTACAGGATAAACTACTACTAATACCGGTTGCATGCAATCTATCCTTTCTAAACATCGTCTGTGCCTTTGTAAAAATTTCGGCAGAATTTATCTCTGGCTTCAGCCAGCTCTCCGTACCTATAACGATTTCAGCTTCGGTGCTTTCTATCAGCGCTTGAAGTTCCGGTACTTTACCAACGCAGCTTCGACAGTTTACAATTACAATACCGATTGCTGCTTGGTCCCCGCATGTCCTGACTTTGCCCCGCGTCCTTTGAGGCTGTTGTCCTTTCTGTACTTGCCCGAGGCCATCTAACCTAAAAAACCGCCCAGTCAACGCCACAAAGCCCCTGCTACCCGTGTAGCCGACTGCTGGGTATAGTGGACTCCTGACCTATTCAGCGGAACCCGAAACCCCACCACCCTATGGCGCAAGTCGAGGAATCTGCAGCCCACACGGTCGCAGAACCGTCGCAGCCTCTGATTCAGACCCTCCACTCGGCTCTGTACCAAAGGTCCGCAGTCAGTCCTGTCGACGATGCTGCAGATGGCGAGCTCTGCTTTCATCCCGCTAGCGAGACCGGCAGTCTTCACCCAAATCAGATAGCCGCCGGAAGCCAGAGAGGATTTCCTCCGACCCATAGCGATACACATCATTGGTGCCGACATGAGCGACCACCTGCAGATGGGTGCACCCTGTACCCTTCATGGCATCCGGAAGGACCCTTGCCACATCTGGAATGACTCCGCCCGGTATGCACACGGAGTGCACATTGGTTTTCTTCCCCTGCCTTGTAGCCATATCCCTATGGGGGGCCATTATTGTGAGAGATACAGAAAACAAAATTCACCCTGGACACAAATATTGGTCGTGAAGGCTGCACTATATGACCATTCGTTAGCAATGTCAAAGTCAAATAATTGGTGGGTATGTGCACAGTGATACGAGCCCCGCGACTCTGGAAAAAAAATCTTTGCACGCTGAATGCCGGCATAACAAAACCAGAAATTATGTTTCAGGGCTCAGCTGAGATACTCATTGCAATCAACGGGTAAACTCTTATGCTGCTGCACTTTAACCTCCACTTTTGCCGTTAGACCACATAACTGACATAAATAAAATACCTGACACATAAAACGCATTACAATTAAATCAGCAAGAAAAAAATTAAAAATTCTTCAGAATAAATAAGCAATGATGGTATCAGCATACTATTAGCAAGAGTGTTTTCCGCAGAGCATAATACCACTTCTGTCAAACAGGACTTTGATATTTCCCTTGTGAACGGGATACACAACAATCAATCGAATTAAACCTATTCCTAAAAATTTATATTGATAATCACCTTGTAAGCCACACCAAGGTAAATACTTAAATTATTCACCGTAAAATGAAAAAGGAAATAATTTAAAGACGCTGACGAAAATCTCGATTAAAAAGAGATTGTATTTTAGGCAAATGCCCTTAGTTTCCTTTAGCTGTTTGGTACTGAAGTTGTAGTGCTTACCTCAGTGTGTATGACAGAGCTCAAAGTGTTTCCAGTACTTAAAGAACACCATCGAGTACTTGACTTTGAAGTTGTGGCCCCATCAACAATGTCACACGTTCTGCAGTCACAGTATCGACAAATCGGGCTCTCGTTGTGAGGAATACGATCGTCCCCAGGGTGATTATCTTGAGAAATAAAGATGTAGATATGGAGAATAAAGAGGTAGAATGTTAATGACGTTTGTTTTATTTAAAAATCTTTAAAGAGTTTTCTCATAAAACATTCGGAGGCATTACTTTTCAGTGTGCCATTGTATTTCAGTTCAAAAGAAGTGTTGTACTTTTAGTTGGTTCCAAAATCTAACACAGATTATCCACAGAACGATGGGAAAACTGGCAGAAGACAACCTGGTTGAAGATGTTTAGATTACAGAGAAATATAGGAGCATTGGAGCCAATAGTGACAGGTACTCTGGTACCAAAACATCAATCCTGCCAAAATGCAGACAATAATCATACGACGTTATATCCCATTGCATGTACTTACCTGACTTCCACCTTCAGATCTTATGAAAGCACTAAAACACCGCAGACAAACCCTTTGTCGCAGAATATTATGATGCCTACTAACTATCCAACAACAAGCCCCAATAGACCAAAACTATTACAATTATTAGCAGGCCATCATGAAGATTGCATTCAGCATACTCTATACCTACAAATGCTCATCCGAGATTTCCTCACCTTTGCTAACGCGGCCTGGATCTCTCTGCAACCTTCACAAATCCGAGAACGCCATGCCTCACCTACTGTATCCATTTCCCCTCCTCTTAACACGTCCTCTACCACTTGCTAAAATACCTTTGTCCTTGCAAATTCCTGGAATATCTTCGCAAATCATACACGTACGTAATCCCAGATCTCTTCAATCATGAGCTGTTCGCACGCCTATAGCAATGCGACCAGTCACGTCTCCACCTCCATAATGTAGCGCAACCACTATAACCAGACTGTCCCGTAAATTGCGTAAAATCCTTAGGAGAGAATCAAATTAAATCGAAATAAATGTATCCCCGCTGTATAATGAAATATGAATTAGAGCTAATGATTACCAACACATGCCTACTTAGATTTAAATTTCCTGTAGCCTAAACTGCAAGCAATAAATAATTTTTACAGCTTTCAGTTGCAAGGTAATTTTTACTCGTTTACCTAGGTTTCGATTCCAGTAATGGAATCTTCTTCAGAACCTATAAATTAAACCACATACGGACATATATTACTCACTGAAATGCATCATCAGTCTAATGATTGAATAATAAAGAAATCGTGATACTTACAAAAAATTAAATTATTTTGAGAGCCAAACACTGGCCATGTCACAGATTAAAAATTAAAACAATAAAGACGCATAATCATAAGGTTATGTCTGTCAAAATTAAAACCATTAAGGCGAACGTAGACGAAGCTACGCCGGCCAGAAATAAGGACCAACTGTGAGCGGCACGGAAACTAGGCGTCGCGAGCAATTCCGCGGCGAGGCTCGGCCGCGGCCAAGCGCATGCGCGAGCGCAAGCGCAAGCGCAGGTGCGAGAGACAAACTGTCTCAAATTTTTTTAGAGCAAATATACATATAAACAAAATGTGACTGAAAGCCGTCTTACAAATGGACAACCTATCTATTGGTATGGCAACATTAAACAATTTAACTGAGAACAAACTACAAAGCCAAGGTAAAAAAATTTTTTTTACATTTAAATATTATAGTAAGAGGGCGAAGCCCCGCTACAGTAACTAAAAAATTAGTGTCGAAAACCATGCGTCTAAGCATAAAATGTCTAACATAAAAACGCCTTAGCAACTATGTGTCATTACCAAGCATATTACGAAATACAAAGACACACATGAACAATCGCACTATTAAAGGGACAAAGCAGATAGGGAAAATAGCATCGGCCACTCGAAGCGGACTGTGGGTCAACTCCACTGGAGTAAAGGCTGAAATCCTTCGAAATAACTTATATTTGTTAGTTGCAACTGATCATTAAGTAAGTTGTCTCTATCAATAATAAGATGTTTGAAAATTTGCAATTCTTCGAGGGTGTCTAGCCTGCATCCCTTGACTTCATTATGCAAAAGCTCTGCGTTTTATGAGGCTTGGGAGCATGCGCCTTTTGGACCAGATGTTCAGCAAATGTAGATCCTCGTGTCCCATCATCGCTTTTTGTCGTCAGATGCTCTTTAAACCTAACAGACAGGGCCCTTCCTGTCTGGCCAATGTAATAAGAAGGACATTCAGCACACCTGATCTTATACACACATGACAGCGATGATTTATCAGTACCTTTATCCAGAGAATGTACTAAATTCTTTTTGAGGTTGTTGGTGGTAGAGTAAGAAACTTTATACCCTAGGTTTTTTAATAAACGACCTACCTTATAGGATATGTTACCCATAAAGGGAACTGATATGTATATCGTTGCCTGGTGTTGATTGTGGGTACCTGAACTGGAAAGGGTGGTAGTCTTCTTTCGTGTTTTTTGTTGAACACCTGTCTCACTATACTGGTATTATATCCATTATTCTGAGCGATGTTTTCGAGGACTTTTAATTCGTTCTATAAGTTGACTGGCGAAAGTGGAATGTAAAGGGCTCGATGGATACTCGAGTGAAAAAATGCCATTTTATGGGCCTGAGGATGGGTGGAATCAGCTGGGATGATGATGTCGGAATAGGTTCCTTTCCGAAAAATTTTGAAATCTATTTTGTTGCCAATAATGGATAGAGTCAGATCGAGATAGTGAAACTGATTTTTTCATGGAGGTTTTTGAAAGTGGTAAATAATAGTTCTAGCTCTTCATGGGAACCTTCAAACACAAACAGCAAGTCATCTAAATATCTCGCATAGAATTTTATATTATTTGCCAAAACTGGATAATTCTGTTCCATTGAGTTTATAAAAATATCTGACATGATACCAGCTAACGGGCTGCCCATAGCTAGACCACAGGGTTGCGAATATATTTTATTATTGAAAGAGAAATAATTGTACTTGAGGGTGGTTCGTAACAGAACCATTAGTTCATCGATCTCAGGGGCAGATAATTTTTTATGGTATCGCAAATTGGTTTCTATAATGCCCATCGTCTGCTCAACTGGTACATTAGTATATAAATTTTTAATATCAAATGATACAAGTTTTGTGATGTCAGAACAGGCTAAAGTTTTTAAGTTTGTTGGCCACGTCTACCGAATTTTTGACGGAGAAGTTTTTTTCAAACACAAAATTCTCTTTCAATTTACGGTGTAGGAACCTAGCTAGTTTGTGGTATGCACTTTTGGTACTGTCAACGATCAGACGGATAGGATGGGAAATTTTGTGAACCTTAAATTGGCTTCTCAAAATAGGTGGTTTCGGATTCATGTTTATAAGGCATTTTTTTTTTATAAAACGCGCCGATTAACTTTTTTGTACTGCTAAGAGCCGACCTTATCTCTTTTTGGATCACGGATGTGGGGTACACCTCGAATGGCACGATGCCATTATGTTAAAGATTTGTAAACTGCAAGCTTACTTAAATTAGAGGCCACTGCGGATGCAGGAAGGACGACACTGAGGGAAAGGGATGCGCTGTAGGCCATATAACCTCAGGGAGTCAGGTAAAAAAATTATTTGCAGAATCGCCACTCGCCTCCTTGTACAAAATCGTAGCAGGTGAAAGCAGCCAGAGTAGTTTTTCGTTGAGCAGGATTACGAAAATAAAACCACACTGGTGTCAAACCTCTGGAGGCACACAATGCAGAGTACATCTCAGGGATGTACAAGACAACAAACTTTATTTCTAATAAGCGCTGCCCATGAGAGGTGTGTGTCACAATGACCTGAGTATCAGAAGAACTGTTATTTCAAGGAAAAGCAGCAGGAAGTCCAATCTCGCCGAAAAACACGGGCTGTTTAACTTCCTAGAAAGTGGAACAGGTAAAGAAGTAAGAGACTTCTTTGTACGACACGAGACTCAGACACACAACTTGGTGTTCTATAGGATTCAGGCCAGGACTCTGTGCAGGCCAGTCCATTAGAGGATGTTATTGTCGTGTAACCACTCTGCCACAGGCTAGATGGTGTTGAAAGATGCAATCGCCTCCCCGAAATTGCTCTTCAACAGTGGGAAGCAAGAAGGTGCTCAAACCATCAATGTTGGCCTGTGCTGTGATAGTGCCACGCAAAACAACAAGGGGTACAAGCCTCCTCGATGAAAAACACGACCACACAATAACACCACCGCATCCGAATTTTACTATTGGCACTACACACGCTGGCAGATGAGGTTCACTGGGCATTCGCCATACCCACACCCTGCCGTCGGATCGCCAAATGGTGTATCGTGATTTTTCACTCCACACAAAGTTCTTCCACTGTTTACGCTCCTTACACCAAGCGAGGCGTCGTTTGGCATTTACCGGCGTGATGTGTGGCTTATGAGCAGCCGCTCGACTATGAAATCCAAGTTTTCTCACCTCCTGCCTAACTGTCATAATCCTTGCAGTGGATCCTGATGCAGTTTGCAATTTCTGTGCGATGTTCTGGATAGATGTCTGCCTATTACACATTACGACCCTCTTCAACTGTCGGCGGTGTCTGTCAGTCAACACACGAGGTCGGCCTGTACGCTTTTGTGCTTTACGTGTCCCTTCACGTTTTCACTTCACATCGCATTGGAAACAGTGGACCTAGGGATGTTTAGGAGTGTGGAAATCTCGCGTACATACATATGACACAAGTGACAATCACCTGGCCACGTTAGAAATCTGTGAGTTCCGCGGAGCGCCCCATTCTTCTCTCTCACGATGTCTAATGACTACTGAGGTAGCTGATATGGAGTACCTGGCAGTAGATGGCAGCACAATGCACTAATATGAAAAACGTATGTTTTTGGGGCGTCCGGATACTTTTGATCACGTAGTGTAGGAGCGGGAGTAAATGCGACTGTTCTTACAGAGATCCAACCATATTGGCCAGTGTACAGTGGTAGGCAGAGAGAGGGAGTAAATCATTTAGATTTTGCAGCCTCAGGACTAACAAGTTTTAACTGGTTGTCCACCTGTAATTCGAGTACGAAAGGGTCTTGTAACACAAAATATTGCTGAACTCTCATGTCCTTCTGAAGTATTTTCTATCTCTATGTACTAACTCAAGATAGTCATAGTACATGCTTTGCTCAGATAGTCATTACTTTGAATTACCGTTCCAGATCCTTTATAGAATTTTGTCAAGTTAGTTCATGTGTTCCAGTTTTAAATTTGTTTCTTGTGAAACCTGATTACTTCCAATAACAAAGTGAGTTCATTGACGTCATTGATTTAGTGCTCACTCCTTAACCATTAATTTGATGAGTGATGATTTACTTCTTTTAAATATTACAAGGCCAAATCAACTGATTTTAGTAAAGTATCCAATAACAGATCTCCACTCACTAGACAGGTAAGGGCTACACGTGGTGTCTTCACAAATTGGCGAATTTGCTCACGACGGGTTTATTTAAAAATTTATGATACTGCAGTTAAAGCCGCGCAGAAATTTATTCAGTCAAATCATATTATCGAAGAAGCACTGCATACGTTAGCGGTCCTCGGTCCCGGGTCCGAAACCTGCCACCACTTAAATTTTGATTAATAATCAACATTGGCGGGCGAAGACTTCTGGCACAAGAAGTCACCCTCATTCTGTCAACGGCCTTGCCGAAGAGGACGGAGAAGCGGGCACGTGCTCAAGGCACTCTTTGGTCCTTTGGGTGGGAAACCGCCCCTAAAGGCGGAATACTCGTCAATGATCAACGGCATGAGGATGCAGAAGGCAATGGAAACCACTGCATTAAAGACACGTAACGTGTATCCACAGGACATGTGGCCTGTAATTGAAAAAGTGTCATAATTATCACCCCATTGGAAAAAAATTCCGGAATAGTCCCCTAATCGAATCTCCACGAGGGTACTGCCAAGGGGGGTGGAGACCATGAGAAGAAGCATGAACAACCAACAAAAGGATAACGTTCTACGAATCGGGGCATGGAATATCAGAAGCTTAAACGTATTAGGGAAAATAGAAAATTTGAAAAGGAAAATGCAAAGACTCAATCTAGATATAGTAGGGGTCAGTGAAGTGAAATGTAAAGAAGACAAGGATTTCTAGTCAGATGAGTATAGGGTAATACCAAGGATAGCGAAAAATGGTATGAAGGGAGTAGGATTTGTTATGAATAGGGGGGTAGTGTATTACTGTGAACAGTCCAGTGATCAACACCGATAACGATAGTTCAGGTATACATGCCGACGTCGCAAGCTGAAGATGAAGAGATAGAGAAATTGTACGAGGATATTGAATGGGTAATACAATACGGAGAGGGATATGAAAATCTAATAGTCATGGGGGACTGGAATGAAATTGTAGGGGAAAAAGTAGAAGACAAGGTCACAGGTGAATATGAGCTTGGGACAAGGCATGAGAGAGGAGTAAACCTAACTGAATTCTGTAATAAACTGCAGGAAGTAATAGCTGCTCATGAATCACAAGAGGAGGAGGTATACTTGGAAAAGGTCGGGTGATACGGGAAGATTTCAGTTAGATGACATCATTGTCAGTCAAAGAGTCCGAAATCAGACACTGGATTGTAAGGCGTACCCAGGAGCAGATACAGACTTAGATCACAATGTAGTAGTGGAGAAGAGGAGGCTAAAGTTTAAGAGATTAGTCAGGAAGAATCGAAACGCAAAGAGGTTGACTACGAATGTACTAAGGAATGGAGACACGCTTAATGTCCTCTACGGTTGTAAATACAGCAATTAAGAATAATCCATTAGGCAGTACAATTGAAGAGAAATAGACATCTCTAAAAAGGGCAATCACAGAAGGTGGGAAGGAAAACATAGGTACAAAGAAGGTAACTGAGAAGACACCGTGGGTAACAGAAGAAGTACTTCAGTTGATCGATGAAAGAAGAAAGGATAAAAATGTTCAGGGCGATTCGGGAATACAGAAATACAAGTCGCAAAGGAATGAAATAAACAGGAAGTGCAGGGTAGCTAAGACTAAATGGCTGCTTGAAAAATGTGAAGAAATCGAAAAGGGAATGATTGTCGGAAGGACTGACTCAGCATGTAGGAAAGCCAAAACAACCTTTGGTCAAATTAAAAGCAAGGATGGTACCATTAATAGTGCAACGGGAATTCCACTGTTTGATGAAGAATAGAGCGCGGATATGTGGAAAGAGTAACTGAAGGCCTCTATAAGTGGGAAAACTTGTCTGATGATGTGATAGGAGAATAAACAGGATACAGAAAACATTGGAGATCCCGACACTACTAGAATCAGAATTTAAGAGAGATCAAATAAAGTAGAAGGGATAGATAACATTCCTTCAGAATTTCTAAAATCATTGGGGTAAGTGGCAACAAAACGACTTTTTACGTTAGTGTGTAGAATGTATGAGTCCTGCGACATCCCATCTGACTTTCGGAAAAATACCATCCACACAATTCTGAAGCCTACAAGAGCTGACAATTGAGAGAATTATCGCATAATCAGCTTAACAGTTCATGCATCCAAGCTGCATAGTATAAACAAGAATGGAAAAGAAAATTGAGGATGTGTTAAATGATCAGTTCGGCTTTAGGAAAGGTAAAGGCAGGAGAGAGGTAATTCTGACGTTGCGTTTAGTAATGGAAGTAAGACTAAAGAAAAATGAATACACGTTCATAGGATTTGTCGACCTGGAAAAAGCGTTCTATAATGTAAAATGGTGCAAGATATTCGAAATTCTGAGAAAAATAGGAGTAAGCTATGGGGAGAAACGGGTAATATTCATTATGTACAAGAACCAAGAGGGAGTAATATGAGTGAACGCTCAACAACGAAGTGCACGGATTAAAAAGTGTGTAAGTCAGGCATGTAGTCTTCACCATTAATGTTCAATCTGTACAGCGAATAAGCAATGATGCAATTAAGAGCAAGGTTCAGCAGTGGAATTAAAATTCAGTATGAGAGGATATCAGTGATACGATTCGCTGATGACATTACTATCCTGATTGAAAATCGATAAGAATTACATGATCTGCTTAATAGAATGAACAGTCTAATGAGTACAGAATATGGATTGACAGTAAATCGAAGAAAGACGAAAGTAATGAGAAGTAGCAGAAATGAGAACAGCGAGAAACTTAACATCAGGATTGATAGTCACGAAGTGGATGAAGTTAAGGAATTCTGATGTCTGGGCAGCAAGATAACCAGTGACGGATGGAGCAAGGAGGACATCAAAAACAGAATACCATTGGCAAAAAGGGAATTCCTGGCCAAGAGGAGTGTACTAGTATCAAGCATAGGCCTTAATATGAGAAATAAATTTCAGAGAACTGTCATTGTCAATGAAATTCACCAACAGCCGTGTAACTTGAGCTGTTATAGTATTTTGTTTTGAAGGCCACCAGTTTCAGCATTTCAATATTCCGTCTTCAGGTCGCGTATGCGTCTCTCCAAGTATATGAAAATGTCAAAAATGGTTCAAATGGCTCTGAGCACTATGGGACTTAACATCTGAGACTTAGAACTACTTAAACCTAACTAACCTAAGGACATCACACACATCCATGCCCGAGGCAGGATTCGAACCTACGACCGTAGCGGCCGCGCGGTTCCAGACTGAAGCGCCAAGAACCGATCGGTCACACTGGCCGGCACAGTCACTTCACTTCAAAATTTAATCTTCCCCGTGTCCAGGCTACTTCGAAAGTTCTACACGTCTCGGAAGAGAGGTTCTCGTCTAAATGAGTCGAACTTAGATGCAGTAAGAGTCGAGTTGTTGGTACCGACCCAATAACTGATTTTGCAGTCGCTTCAGGCACCATTTGTAGATTCTAGGTAGGGTGAAACTCAGTTGCAATAGCAAAGTGAACTATAGGGGAAGGCGAAGTTTTCGAGACCTTTTTTAGTAATTAAAATCGTCATTTCGAAGATTTATTCAGTGCGAAGTTCAACATGCTTTCAGCTCTGGCAATATATGGACACACACATCCTTCTGATGTGTTTTCTGTCTCAATTTACTACCCTATGGCAATCATGGTAAGTGCTCCACAAATGTAAACATTTCGTTCAGACTCAGAAAGCCGTCCTAGCATCTGTACATACTACCAGCTAAGCACTTACCTTAGATCAAGGCTCGAATACCGGTCCCACACATAGCAACCCATTTATCTACATTATCCTACTTCCTATCATCCCTATGTCCTACTTCAATCACATCATCGTCATCTGTAATTTCATCACATTACTTTAACCTTTTTTACCGATTATGTGTATTTATGTGTATTTGTGTGTGTGTGTGTGTGTGTGTGTTTGTGTGTGTTTGTGTGTGTGTGTGTGTGTGTGTGTGTGTGTGTCATTTTTAATGTCATGGCTGCTGCGTAGCTTCCGCCCCCAACCACCCATGATGTGGGGAGGAGGAGAGGGAATGAAATAATAAAGAAAGAAAAAAATAAAAAACGCATTGCGCCACAGTTTTCAGTCGACGGCAGCAAGATGACTGGAATGTCAGATCGGAAGATTCTTCCAAAATGGCGTGGTACCACTACCCAAGAACTCATTTATCTTGTCGGCTTATGATGTGCTACACGTAGCATGTGCCACTGAGAATTTGTACTGGTTGCTGTGAATCATCAGTTACATGCAACTGTGTTCTGTGGCAGCACCGTCTGCTGGTTTCTGCTGTACCTGTGGCCAGTCGTAATACTTTATGATTTGAGTGAAATGAAAAAGTAATTTGTACAAACTATGTGACGCTAAATGACGTATATTGCGGTGATTTTTTTATAATTTTTTAGCGAAAAGAAATGCTTATTCTCCCCTAGTAACTATATAACGAAGGAAGATTAGTCCAACGGGGGTAGAATTATTAAAAATTCTCCTAAATGTTTTGGGATAAACAGAACATATTTTCTTAAAAATAGCTGTAAAACGCATTAAATGTAGGGGTAGACTTTAATTTCATCCGTTTCAAGCCCTGATGAGAGACTGTTACGTTATGAATTAACAAATACATCAGCGTTAATACATTTCAGTTCTTTTCTAAAACTGGTTCGTTGTCTCATATCACAAATCAAATATTGCGGTTTCGCTCTTCTTTTTTACTGGGACTCCCGGAGCAATATATTCAAAGTGAATGTTAAAGAAATCATTTACTTTACCACTAGAATAGTAAGTGCAATTGAGTTTCTGTAGTTTACAGCTCAGCTCTGTAACCTGTTTCCAAAAGTATACAATTCGTAAAATTATTCCCATTGTTTACATTGATTACTGTTACGTTCTTGATATGTGAAATGATTACTGATGACAGTGATATTTCTTGATGTTATAACTGCACGAATTTCACAGTCGTGATAATTTCTTTCTATAATTCCTAATGTTGAGTTTTGTATGAATATATCCCACTAATAAATATCGTCTCGCATATCATGTTGCAACATTTCAACCAGTATCTTACTGTCTAAGGTTGAATTAGTCGCCAGTGCATCATATTTCCGAGACCCAAAATGTTTCTCTGCGTCTTGTGTATTTGTTCTGGTAAAGAGGGAATCGTAATCCTGTGTAATATTTTGATGATCATGATGCAAGCTCTGTACGTAATGCCCTAATATATAATAAACAATCTCCAAGCCCAGAGGAAGAAATATACTTAGTAGCCACTATGAAAATAAAGTTTCTTGGTGCTCTGAAAATCGCGAAAACATACAGATATATAACATCATTATCTTGGTTTATCAGATTTATGTCGACAGAACACACAGTAATCTCATATCGTTATAACACGACTAAATGAACACCGTAATCGAATTCAATTGGCAGCTATTCGGCGTCATTTCGCACAGAAACAATTGAAAATTTTATATTCCGTACTGCTATGAAACGAGAATAATGAGCTATACATGCAAGAGACAACTATTGTGCGATTCCGTAACGCAATTATTTTTTGATGAGCGGTACTCGGAAAATTTCGAAGGGTGCTGGGCTGGCAACCGGATTGTAGCAGTTGTTCCCAAATCACACGAGACAAATCAGTTCTTTGTGCAACGTTAGTACCCGAACAGTGCCTGTAATTAGGCTAATGTATTGGAAGAGTAATGTGAGCTCTCAGTTCCCAAAAAGCTTTAGCCACATGGTCTACTAAATCAAATAAAGCTTCATTAGAGAACTCACAAACTAATTCCAGTAATGAAACGAACTGAAAAATAAACAGCGATTGAATATACTTGGTTGTTCGTTCATGGTGGTTAGAAATGTACCTCATTCATTCTGTAATTTTCGCTCGAAGCCAGTGAAGAAGAGAGAGGATAAGGAAGCTATTTTATCTTAAGCATGAACTGTGAAAGTTCGTTCGTGACAATGGTTTAATATTTAGCTACGATTTACCTTATACTATACAAAATCTTCTGTAGAACTATTGCGGTCTTTTTCTACAGATTCATTGCATTAATTTCCTGCCCGCCCGGCTATCTGTGGGTGTTACGGCGCAACTTGCGAGGCCGGGAGGTGTGTCGGCCTCGGATCAAATCCCCCGGCGGATTAACGACGAGGGTCGGTATGCCGGTCAACCTGGATGGTTATTAGGCGGCTTCTCACACCCCCACTTGGTGAGTACCGGGCTGGTACCGAATTCCCGTCTCAGTTATACGATATGCAAGCATTTATAAAACTTTTTCCGAGGTTTACACGATAATACCACACGTATTCCGTGGCGGGGATAAGAGGGTGGCTACAGGAAAGGCATCCTTGCACCCATTAAATTAACCCTTCCAAATCCATTAATATTCATGTTGACCCTATGCCGATGTGGGTCAAATGTACAATCAAAGAAGGAGTGATTTGATACTGCCCATCGTGATTGTGACCTTAACCTCAAAGCCGTACTACTATTCAATACTCACAGTAATTTGTTCTACACATTCTAATCCCTCCCTCTCCCCCTACAGTTTTTGGCCTATCGTCTTCAGTGTCGTGGATAAGATACATGTCCTATTAGCTTAACCCCCCTAGTTATTTTCCTTGACGATTCTGCGGTTCTTTGAACAACGTTAGTAGTTGAAATCCTGCCTGTAATTACGCCGATATATTGGAAGAATAATGCGGGTTCTCGGTCCTCAAAGAGCTTTAACCTACTGTAAAAAATAAAAAGGTTCACAGGTGAATGAAAGTTTTTTTCCTAAATTATACTGCCTATGCACTTAAGGTAAGCAAATTGAAGAAGGAATCAGATACAGTGGTTGAAAAATGTTTCAAATGGCTCTGAGCACTATGGGACTTAACATCTGAGATCACCAGTCCCCTAGAACTTAGAACTACTTAAACCTAACCTACCTAAGGACATCACACACATCCATGCCCGAGGCAGGATTCGAACCTACGACCGTAGCGGTCGCGCGGTTCCAGACTGAAGGCCCTAGAACCTCTCGGCCACACCGGCCAGCAAAGTGGTTGAAAATCATGGAAACTGTTGTCAACAGTTCTAGTGGATGTTTTGAGATCCTTACAATGGATAAAATAACGGAAACCTATTAATGGGACGTATCTCAACTACTTTTGCTAATAACATTCATGTTGCCTCTAGTGCAGATAAAACTTGAGCGACGAAGAAAATAACTTAACAGAGCAATTTGGAACGTCTCAAAAATGCATTACAATAATTCTAAAGTAATGTGTTGGCTACTGTGGGCTGTCATCACCGACACAAACAAGGAATGGGGGAAGTTGCGATGGCCGGTGGCAGCAATCAAAATTTATCTTTACGAAACATTTGAAGAGTAATGTAACACATTATTTCTAAAAGGGAAATAAACATAATTTCTCGTTGTGAGGTGGCTTCCTGTGCCACCAAAATGCAATTACTTTTCACTTTATTACTGCTCACAGAACACAGACTAAGTAACGTCTTCGTATTTCTCTGATGCTCTCGAAGTCTGCGATCGAACTGGGGCCGACCAGCGATGGGTGGCTGCTTAAGTCAGCATTATCAGGGGGCGCTGAACTCTGCCTTCCTGGAGCTGTGGTGCTGCCCGCTCTTTCCATTCGTGTGCCAGTCAGCACCTTCTACATTCCGTTTCACGGCGCGGCGCTGCGCTGGTCTGTATGCAGTCGATACATTATGACATTTCAATTCCACCCCACCCCCCCAAAAAATTTTCCACTCCGTTGTTTAGTGATCCATCTTGTGGCAGATAACGGAGTGGTGGGTTGGGTGGTCATATAACCCCCGAAAAAGCCTCCACCCTCGTCCTGAGCCGGTCCGACGTAAATCGGACGTGGCGGTGATGGGGGCGGCGGCGGCGGCGGCGGCGGCGACGGCGACGACGGCGACGTCGAGGACGACGTCGACGACAGCGGAGTCGCCGGGTCCACGGCGGGCGCTGGGACGACCGCCAGGAAGATGAGTTGCTGTGGCGGCGAAGACGATGGGTCCAGCTGCATCGATTCCGCAGGTGGTGCGAAGAGGCACCCGGCGGTGCAAGATCTCTGTAGGATGGGAATCTGGGGACAGAAAATCTGCAGAAGAATTTCTGACGGTGGCCCAACAACGCAGCAAAACCTTGTAAGTGCCTCAATCCCGGAGAATCGTTCCTCTCTCCCAGCGCCTGAGGTGACCAAAACATCTCAAAGAATAGAACCATCAAGCGCAGATCAATACTTGCCGTGCGTGGGAGGTACCTTACACTGCGATGGGTGCAGCAACTGGAGCAGCGTGCGGTGGCGCCCGCCGTGTAGAAACTCCATCGGCGACGGACCATGGTGGAGTTGGGAGCGGTATATTACGAGGAAGAGCAGCAGTGTTTGTTCCCCTCTGTGGGAGGCACATAGTCTGTTCATCAGTTGCTTGAACGTACACATAAATCCTTCAGTTTCCGCATTCGACTGAGGATGAAATGGAGCACTGGTAAAGTGAGTGATACCATTGGCTGTACAAAGCTGTTCAGAGTCGTGAGCTGTAAACTGTGGTCCGTTGTCTGTAAGCCACACTTCAGGCAAACCTTCCAAGAAAAAATGACAAAGCCCGAATGGTACAACGCGCCATAGTTAAGTTATTGGGCACTGAAAACAGGTATTTGCTAAAAGTGACCACAACAGTAAGCCAACGAGTGTTCCAAAAGGGAGCAGCAGAGTCTGTATGCACTTTTTGCCACGGCGACAGAGACTTTGATCAAGTTGAAAACGTTTGGGGCGGGGTCGATAGATTATCAGCACAAGCTCTATACTGTAACGTCATCTGTTCAATAGGGCGTCTTTGCCCGTCGAAGTACAGCACCGATACGCTAATTGTTTTGTGTTGACAGTTCCCCAATGTCCTTTATGGTGCAATCTAAATACATCATTATGGAACACTTTATGAAAAGCACATGCGACTGTACAGAGTCATTTTGCAAGAAAATCACACCATACTGGACGGAGATGATACGCCAACGAGCAAAATATTGGCGTACAAAAGAATTCTGAATGTTTTTTACTGAACGATGCCAAGTAGCATGTACAACAAAAGTTACTCAGCTTCTGCTTCTGTAGCCTGTGCAATTTTCCCGTAGTGCAGTGGATAGGTCTGTAGAAGTTGTGTCCCGTGCATCGATCTGGCAACAAGTTGCGGCAGTAGCATCGAATTCAGAATCGGAACCAACAGGAAGGTTAAGAAGGGCGTCAGCATTTGCCTTCTTCGACGTGTGGCGGTGGAATATATTGTACTGATACTGTGGCAATAACAAAGCCCAACGTTACAGCTTGTGAGCCGTACGTGGCAGAATAAGTTTGGACGAATGAAATGGGGACTGAAGTGGCTTATATAAACGTAAGTTTCCGCAGCCATTGTCACAGTCAAATTTTTATGGATTTATGGCCGCAATGTCAGTATGTAAAGCTGCCGACGTTTCGGCCACTGTTGTAAGTGACCTCCTTCAGGGTGGTTTTGTTTACTGGGTTTACACAAACCCAGAAAAAATTGGAGTGGCACTAGGTCAAACTTCCGACCAAACTGAAAATGGTGAAACTTTGTGACACCATAAGTAATACCGGGCATCTTTCTCGATTTGGTAATAGTTGCATTGAGTATTGGTCAATAACTTGGAAGCGAAAGCAATTGACCTGACCTGTGAACCAAATCAGAGCGAGAGCACAGCTACAATCCCGTACGAAGAAGAGTCCACTGCCAAAACCAAAAACTTTGCGGGATCGAAATGAACAAGGCTTATGTCTCTCAACAAGACATTTTTAAGTTTCTGGAATGGATTCTGACACTTTTTGGTCGCAACAAAAGGCACCTTCTTCCTGGAAAACGATGAAACCGGGCCACGATCTGCTCTGCCTTTGATATAAACCACTTATGATGTGAAACTTCCTGGCAGATTAAAACTGTGTGCCCAACCGAGACTCGAACCCGGGACCTTTGCCTTTCGCGGGCGAGTGCTCTACCATCTGAGCTAACGAAGCACGACTCACGCCCGGTCCTCACAGCTTTACTTCTGATAGTATCTCGTCTCCTACCTTCCAAACTTTACAGAAGTTCTCATCCCCCAGGCTGTATCCTTTCTTTCAGGAGTGCTAGTTCTGCAAGGTTCGCAGGAGAGCTTCTGTAAAGTTTGGAAGGTGGGAGACGAGATACTGGCAGAAGTAAAGCTGTGAGGACCGGGCGTGAGTCGTGCTTCGTTAGCTCAGATGGTAGAGCACTTGCCCGCGAAAGGCAAAGGTCCCTATTTCGTGTCTCGGTCGGGCACACAGTTTTAATCTGCCAGGAAGTTTCATATCAGCGCACACTCCGCTGCAGAGTGAAAATCTCATTCTGGCCACTTATGACGTGTCAAGGTCCCGAGAACTGACTGCACCTCCGTCACATTCCACGGGGCAGGGAGGTCCCGGATGGACAGAAATGTGAGTGAAGGGGATGAACGCCCCAGATATTAAGAATATGGAGTAAGTGTTGTATTTCAGTCTGAAAAGAAGGCACTTTTGTCCAGGCGACACTTCAGACCTGCAACTGAAAGTACTTGAAAAAGCTTATGAAGGTTACCGACATATTCCACCGTCTTATGTCCTGACACCACAATATTGTCCAAGTAATTTGAACAGACTGGAACTTTTGTAGTAAACTTTTCTAAGCAGCGTTGGAATATGGCAATCGCGGAAGCGCTGCCGAAGGGTAAGAGCAAAAAATTTGAACAACCCTAAATGTGTGTTGATTACAAACACTTTCTGAGTCTCCTCATCTAGCGGAATTTGCTAATAAGCATTGCGTAAGTCAATTTTTGAAAATTAGCGGCCCACATCAAGCCCGTCCGTTAATTCATCAGGACGAGGCAACTAATGCCACAAGCTTTTTGGTAAGATTACTAGGAGAGAAGCCCAGTGACTGTTCTGGATAGGAGCAATAATACCATTCTCTTTCCATTTCTTAAGTTCACTTGAGAATTTGTCTTCAAGTGCATGAGGCATTGGCCATGCCCGAAAAGACAGGTTGTATATTGTCCTTCATTATCACGTAGCCGCGCGGTCTAGGGCGTCTTGTCACGGTCCGAGCGGCTACACCCGTCGGAGGTTCGAGTCCTCCCTCGGGCATGGGTGTGTGTGTGTCGTCCTTAGCGTAAGTTAATGTTAGATTAAATAGTGTGCAAGGTTAGGGACCGATGACCTTAGCAGTTAATTCCCATAAGATTTCACACACTTTTGACATTTTTTTGACCTTAGCAGTTTGGTCCCATAAGACCTTACCACAAATTTCCAAAATTTCTCACGTGCGCCACAAAATTACGTGCTATTCCAAAGATCTTCAGGAAATAGATCAGGAAACTCGTCGAACAAATGAGTAACTCAGTGTTTTGGCTTGAAAGCAGAAACAGAAAGTAGATTGTCTTGAATATGAAGAACCAAACAAATCGAATGAATCTAACCCAAAAATTTCACAGTATCGCGAACGCGAAGTTGTAAATGTCACTGTTCTGGTGTGAGACTAGAAATGTGGCAGGTAAACTACATGTACCAAGCACTGGAATGTCCTGACCGTAGTAAGTTGTATGCAAGATTTTGTCTACACTGCCGAGCCCGAGTGATCATAAGTAGCACGATTAAGTGAGGTAACGGAAGCGTCAGTATCTAACTGAAGTCTCACACAGCATCCGGCAGTAGCTAAGTTCCCAAATAATTTGTTTGACTGTCGTTCCACAGCACTTGGGCGGGGTGAAGGAACATCCTGAATTTGGTTATTACTTGTACCGGCACCCGGTTTAGAGAATAAAAAGAACTATGTTCACTGAGAAGCTGCTTCGCGCTTATGAGAGCGAACGTGGGTAGAGTTCTTTTTCTGTTGCATGTACACAGACTGCACACGGCCTGGATTTCCACAAGCAAAAAAAGTTGCGTTCCGTGAAGGGCAATGTTGTCTTTTCTGCGCGGGAAAGCAGCGGGGACATGATTTCACCGCAAACGCACGCGCTGACACTTGTTTACTCTGTCCACGGCGGGGTGGTATGTTTGCGCTTGGTGGTCGGTCGCAAGGCCGTATTTATTTGTCACTTCGCGTTCCACTGCATAAAGGAGCTACCTCAAAATTTTCCACGGCACTATCGTATGAGTTCTCATGTTCAATAACCTGTAACACTTGTTTCACTGCAGGATCAGATTGTTTAAGTATTTGTTCACTGTTTGGCACATCGTACATAATTGCATCATGAATCACTGTGTCACTGAAGTACTGTCCACAGCTACATTTAAAACGACACTGTCGTGTAAATCCCCTGACGTTCAGTGACCCATTGACAGCATGTCTGTTCTGGCGTTTTCTGCCATCGAAAGAACTTGTAACGAGCGGTAGCAACCTGTGCGGCCGGAATGGCCGAGCGGTTCTAGGCGCTTCAGTCTGGAACCGCGCGACCGCTACGGTCGCAGGTTCGAATCCTGCATCGGGCATCGATGTGTGTGATGTCCTTAGGTTAGTTAGGTTTAAGTAGTTCTAAGTTCTAGGAGACTGATGACCTCAGAAGTTAAGTGCCATAGTGCTCAGAGCCATTTGAACCATTTCTGGTAGCAACCTGTACCTGTTCCACATAGTGCTTAGGAGGGTGGAAACTAAATCTTCAACAAGTAGTAACTAGTGCCTACTAGTCGGGAATAACTTCTGAGCGAGGTGGGAAACTCCTGTGCCGCCCATTGACAAGAAATAACAAAGGTTTCGCAGTACCTTAAACTTGATGTGTAGCACAATAAGCGTCGAACTGAGAGTAGTACTCGTTGCACTCCTCTTGTTGTTCATTGAAAGCCCAGAGCGTTAGAAGGCACGGAGGCGGTGCCTTGAACCTGGCTGGCTGTTATGTCGGAGTTGATGCAGCAGCGGCTTGTGCATTGATGAGCTGCTGGACTGCCGTCATGTACTGCGACATTCGGTGGTTCTGAAAGTGAATAAACTGCATTAGATCAAAGCCAACAGCGACCTGAGGCATAGAGACAAGTGATGTGGGAGGTGGCTCAGGGGCCATTTTAAAGAGAGGAACGCCACAACAATATAATTAGAAGCAATTCAAATACACAAATAGAGTAAGCGTCGCGGGTTGTGCGCAAAGAAAGAACACAATTAGCAGCAATGCTCTGCTGGCAGAAAAGAGAGAAATATTAGTGACGCGCTGTGATGGAGCGGCGAAGTGCCAAGGCAGCGTTGGTTCTGGGATCCTTGTCGCCAGATGTTGTGTTGGCTACTGGGGACTATCTGCACTGATAAAAAAACGAGGATGAAGAGATGTTGCGATGGCCGGTAGCAGGAATCCAAAATGATCTGTATACAACACTTGCAGACTAATGGAACACTTTATTTCTAAAAAGGAAAGAAACGTAAGTCAGCTTGTCGTCATGAGGGTGCTTCCTGTGTGTCCTAAATGCAATTATTTTTCACACTCTATTACTTCTCGTAGAACGCAGGCTAAGTAACGACTTCCTATTAGTCGGTACTGTTGCTCTCGAAGTCTGCGACCGAACTGAGGCCGACCAATGATGGGCGGCTGGTTAAATCCGCTGACAGGGGACGCTGAACTCTGTCTTTCTAGAGGTGTGACGCTGCCGGCTCTTTACATTTGGTATGAGGGTCAGCGCCTTACTGATGCCGTTTCGCGGCGCTCAGTTAGTCGCTCTGCAGTCGATGCTTTATGATTGCACGTAATGTACAACAAACACATATAAAAATATACAACGTACTAACAGCGAAGTCACAGAATCAGTTTTGTATTTAATGTAGTTGAATATGACCGTGTGATCAGCAAAAGAGATAAACCGAATTGGATTGCCCCTGCTAAACTCAGCATGGATTTCTAAACTACGCTTCCGATGTGTCCGAAGGGAAAACTCATATAGTATTTTATCTGTTTTGATTTATGGCTAAGAAACATAGGTTTTATTAATTCAAAAACACTTCATTAACTTGGGACTGATGTGAGAGAAATGGAAAGACATATGTTAGGAATTACGGGGTGACGGAGAAAAAAAGAGAAATCTGTCGGTGAACAGACTGGAGTAATTATGAGCGCAATGTATATGAAATGGTTGTATGTGGAACATATACCAGGCGAACAGACAGCAGTTCTTTGTTGAACCAACAAAGATTGCAATATAATGGAGGCTGGGTATATAACTTTACAAAGCAGACAAGACCAATATGTACGCGTGTATGTAAAGACAGCACTGAATGAAAAATTCAGAGAAATCCTCTATCTAGCGTAGTATGCTGAATAGTCATAGTATCATGATAATGATACTATCTATGAGACCAGTCTCGTTATTTAACTATGGACGTACTATCTTGGATAAACTTTGAGGACCTAACTACTGTACAGTTCTGCATAGAGCTGACCAGAGAGAGGTAGAGTGTGCTCATGACATACAGCACTCAAAATTATTTCCACCAGTTGCCTCAAACGCACAATGGACTTTGCCGATAATGCAAACGAGACTGTTCACGGCCATCCATCTGCCCAAATTTGATTAATGAGGGGGACAGGACTCTTATGCATTGCAGGGGAAATCTTGCCAATCACGCTGAGCAATCGATACATTGCAGCCTCTCTCTCTTGAACGAAGACATCCCCGTGTAATTGTTGGATTAATGAGTTGGAGCATTCCATAAGGTTCATTCATCTAAGGACGCAGCCAGCATTTTGTCAAAAGGAGGGGGTCGATTTGTTAAAGAGGACCTTAAAAAGACTCATGTTTTTATTTGTTTTGAAAACAAATTAATATATTTTTCAATTCCATGAACATAATTTGCTTTCGGAAGGCATACAAACAGTATCAGTCTATAAATTATTACACATGATCTCTACAGTATATCATATATTTCCAGCAGTATACATATATGAGAAGTAACCAGATGCACAATTAAATATTTCTTTATTTAACAGTAACTTCAATTTATTGCCAAACTAATTAAAAGAATATAATGTACTGCCTATATGCTAACAAAACATAACTTAGTCTTATAATAAAAGCTTCACTATCACAGAGCAGAAAAATCATAAGCTTAGGATGAATAATTTGTAACGTTATGGGTTGAAACATCTTTTGACCATGGCTATCATTCTCCTCTTGTATTTAAATTTCCGGCTTATCTGAAATCAAGTCAGAATTCCTTTTGCACACCAAAGCATCCCCAGTTCCTCAATTCATTCTCAAATAACTTCCATTTTATTAAAATTCTTCAGTTTACTCAAGTGGTCAAAACTATCGTTTTAAATTATTATTTCAACAGTCAACTTGGAAATATAGCAATAAAACTTATTTATAAAACAAAAACGCATACACAAATACTATGAGCTATTCTTTTTGGATCTTAACGTTTATTCACGCCTTAATTTCAGCTAGACTTTTAATACAAGCGACATCACAAATGAGTTTGCTCTTAGCTACTATAATATGGTTACACAGTCTTCGATGTTAATAAACCCTTCTGTGGTGTACAACCCACGTTATCGCTTATATGACGTCTATTTATAAATGCAGTAGGAATGTGACGCCTGGATTCATTGTTCCAAGGATATTACGAATAAGACATTTCGTAGTATAACATCTTTCTTGAGGTAAAACTTGAATACATGACAGCTGCGGTTTCACAAGTGAGCCCTAATTATGTACAGATACATAGTACAAAAAGCCGGCCGCCGTGGCCGAGCAGTTCTAGGTGCTTCAGTCTGGAACCGAGCTGCTGCTACGGTCGCAGGTTCGAATTCTGCCTAGGCCATGGATGTGTGTGATGCCCTTAGGTTAGTTAGGTTTAAGTCGCTCTAGGTCTAGGGGACTGATGACCTCAGATGTTAAGTCGCATAGAGCCATAGTACAAAATGACTATCGCTAGCTGCCTTCCAATGTAAATATCATTGAACTATGCATTTTGTCGAAATATCATGTAAACCAACATTAAAATTAAACACTATCTGCCCCCAGAGGTAAATAACTATTCCCCCAATCACGATAAGTAGTGTTATAGAAGTAACGAAAAATTTTTTTTCTGTAACTTTTTACATATCTTAAAAACATTAGAGCTTGAAGGTAATCATATAATATCTGAAAACGCTTGAGTTATTGTAGTGTTACAAGAGAGTAAATACGCTGACGAAAAAAAAAGTCGAAACACCATGAAGGAGTTGGGTGACGTTCTGAGGTGTGGGGTTGACCTGTTATTCTGTTATTCTGCGCAACGGATTAATCTGAGATGTACCCTTTACCCTGTGGCTCCTGCAAGTTGCAATTTCCACCCCCATACTAATACAGACAGACGCTCCTAACGTTCTAAAGAGAAATGCCTGAAAAACTTTCAGCAATAAATATCTTCTGGAGTCATCCGCCATAAGGAAATGACACAAAAATTCACAAAAGTTCTTAAGTAACTAGTGGGATACTTGGGTACTGGAGTAGTGCTAGTTAGTGTAAGAAAAACATGAAACTAACGAAAGTTATTATTTATTTTGCAAAAATTCTGAGAAATCCCAATGGCACTTTTAGTTATGAATTGAACAAGCTATATCCTGGTTCTTTTCGGAATGTGAAGTTACCTCTCAAGGATAGGATTCGTTAATGAAATTTCTATACAAAGTTTGTGTGTGTGTGTGTGTGTGTGTGTGTGTGTGTGTGAAATCTTATGGGACTTAACTGCTAAGGTCATCAGTCCCTAAGCTTACACACTACTTAACCTAAATTATCCTAAGGACAAACACACACACCCATGCCCAAGGGAGGACCCGAACCTCCGCCGGGACCAGCCGTATACAAAGTTTAAGATGGTTGTTGACTTGGCAGAATGGCTGAGAGGCGCGCCTACTCAAATTGTATAATTATCCTTTAGAATGTTGCTAGGTACGGTCGAGGCTGTCGCGTGTGAAATGCAGTGAAGTGTACTGTTGTGGAGGAAATATGGGGCTCGCAATAGCTGTAGCGCACAATACCGTAAGCTGCGATGACTGCTGTCTGCACCTCTCGCTGCTGACAAATAAGATAACTCTCGTTCTATCTGGAGTGACCTTCGCCAATCAAGCTCTCCCTATGCCTTGATGAAGTCAAGGATTCATATTCGCCCCTAGTCTAACTATTGGCGTGGTACATCGGCCAGATAACCAGTCCACCATGATGCCACTCAAAATTCGCTCGCAGGCATTTAACTATAACTCTGTCCGTTCACACCGCACAATAAAAGTGTTGGCCAACACAGTGAACAACACTTAATCGCAAGGACTCAATATAGAGTAGCACTTCGTTTTGCTCTTGACAGAGGTGCTCTCCCAGTGAAGTACTGAGGAGAGACTTGTTCCTCGCTCCAAGAGCGACAACGGAACGGCGCCTCTCCACACCAGACGTGAAAGGGTATATCTTTCGGTCTCTTCTATTATTTCTTCAGCTCAAGGCGTCAGAAATATCGTCTGCCAATCAGCATTGCTCTTTTAAAACGGGAGAATGACGTTTCGTTTAAGGTGACCAATCTGGAAACCTGTAGCATTGGCGTTTGGCGTCTGCTGCCTCCCTTGATAATCTCTGAAACTGCATGCTATGTGCAAAGAATGTGCAGGCTGGCTGCTCCCACACAATGTAACGAAATTTGCTTTTAAGCCGAACATGGGGTTGTTGCCCCCTTTCACTCGGGCCCACACTGTCCGCTACACGGGCGGTCACCGGCTGACAAAGGCTGGGTCGTCCTCTGAAGGGACCGGCATCCCGTTGTGCGGTTTCTCTCCCAAACTAAAAGCTTCTGGGACCGTTGTGTCTGGAGTGTATGTGTGTACGCCAGCCTCGAGTGTTTCAACCACGGTCTGCTTACTTGTTAATTGCATATCGTTTACATGAAGTCATACTACATTGACTTTATCCTATCGAGTTTGGGTTCGAATGAATCATCTTGATGTGCGGAATATGATTGTGAGGGTGGAATATGTAAGCAATGAAGGTCAGGAGAGCACGACGTCTTACAACATAAACAGAAGTTGGTAGATGTGCTTTTGTCTGAAATATAACGTCTACTCAAATTCCGTGCCAGTCTAATTAGAATGGTGCTAGTAGCGCAAATATGAGGTTGAAAATAGATTTGCGTTAAACTGCATTAACGGTCGTGTGCGTTGGTTACCTTTGAGATCGGACGTGGTGAGTTGATGTTAGTCAAGAAGGCCTTTAAGGCGACAAAGACGTCATTATCAGCATCTCTCAGTTTCAATGAGGTCGTGTATTACTGGTAGGACTAAGAGAAACTGAATGTTCCTTCAGTGAGACCCAGGGAGACTTGGCAGGAATGAAGCCGCTGCACATGACTGCCGGCACGCGAAAATAAGATCGGTCTCTGTACGGTCGAGTAATACAATCGACAAGGAAGGCCATTGTGCTTGGCGTATGGTTCTGGCGCATCATGCTGCATCTGCAGCAGTAATTTGAGCGGCAGTTGGCACCACGGTGACATGATGAACTGTTACGAATAGCTTACTTCGAGGATAGCTCCGCGACATACGTCCCATAGCGTGCATTTGGCTGACCCCAAACCTCTGCAATTTCCAATTTCAGTGGTATCAACTGAGAGCTCCTTGGAGGGAAGGGTGGAGGTCTGTAACGTTTTCTGATGAAAGCTGGTTCTGCTAGGTGCCAGTGATGGACGTGTGTTGACTACAAGGAGGCCAGTTGGTTGAGGGCCTGTGACCAGCCTGTCTGCGTTATAGACACACTGGAACTACACCTCGAGCTATGGTCTGGGGTGCAAATTCGCTTGACAGCAGGGGCATTCTCGTGGTAATCTCACACACCCTGACTGCAAATCTGTGCGTCAGTCCGGTGATTCCACCTTTGTGCTGCCATTCATGAACAAGATTCCAGGGGGTGTTTTCCAACAGGATAACGCTCGCTCACATTCCGCTGTTGTAACGCAACATGCTCTACAGATTGTCGATATGTTGCCTTGGACTGATCGAACACCATATCTGCCTCCAGTCGAGTACACATAGGACATCATCGCACGCTAACTCCAACCTCATCCACAAACAAGGTTAACCGTCCATGTACTGACTCACCAAGTGCAAAAGGCATGGAACTCCATCCCCAATGCTGACTTTCGGCACCTGTACAACACGATGCATGCACATTGGCATGCTTCCATCCAACATTCTGGAGATTACACCGGTTGTTAATGTTCCAGCATTTCATATATGGAATGGCTTATCTCGCACTTACGTTAAGCTGTGATCTTGCAGGGTTAATGACTTAAATATGTTACATAAATAAATGTATCCCCAAAGTTTCATTACTCTTCATTAATTATTTTTTCATGTTGAAAGTTTTTTTCAGTGATTGTAGATGATGGATGATAGAGGAGGGAACAGGGGGAGGGCCGAGGACGGGGATGCAGAGCACAGTCTGCCTCGGAGGAATTCAAGCAAACGGTTAAAATAATAGTTTAAAAACGAACGAACTATAGAATCTGCTGTCATCACATACCCTTTCCTCTCATCACAAACCCTTTCCTGTCATCAAAAACCCCGCTTTGTCGTTCCGTATCGCAACTAGTTTTCATAATTGAATATTGCCTTGGTGACCACATTGGCGCTATTTTGCCATTTGGGTTACTAGTGATAGAATTATCAGCTCATTTTTAAAAGAAATGCGACCATCGTTGTTTCGGCGATATTTTTTTTTTTTTGGGTGACAAAGGCAAATCCAAGGATATTTTTATGCACTGTTTTTCATTTAATGTTATCTATAGTAATGTTTACCGCACTGCTTCTCTGTGAAATACTGAAATATTGCGACCCC
Organism: Schistocerca nitens; assembly: GCF_023898315.1. NCBI lineage: Eukaryota > Metazoa > Arthropoda > Insecta > Orthoptera > Acrididae > Schistocerca > Schistocerca nitens. The sequence goes on along the minus strand of NC_064620.1, from coordinate 190,939,647 downwards.
AAAGATCTACCAAATAATGACTCCAGAGCTAACATTAATCCACTACACATAGTAATTAGGCTATTATGGTAGCCCTTACATATTTTTAATTTACTATAAAGCTAGTGGACGAATTAAAATTTCTTTTCCTTTTCTTTCTTCCTACAAAATTACCTGTAATTGGAAACTATCACAACAGCACTCAGAACAAAAGCAACAAACATTAAATTCAGATGCAAGTGAGAAGTGAATTAATTAATAAAACAAATGAGCTCAAGTAAGGCCAACAATGTGTAGTAGTTGGTCTTGGCTAAAGTGTGAATGGGGCGATAGCTGATAGTGCTAACGATACATCGAGATATCTATAATTTAAATCTATCGCTGGCCTCCATAACTACCGAAGTGCATAATCCTTTTTTGTCATATGACGAAAATCAAAATATCTTTCAATTTCATCTAGCTGGTAGGGGGAGTCTGCCCCCCCCCCCCCCCCACAAGTCCTCAAGGCTTCTATCGTCAAGTACTTGACTTCTGGAGGAAGCGTTAAGGAGGTTTGGCATTTGTTATAGCTCTGATAACAACAAAGATACACAGGTGACAAATCTCGTCCATTGGATTGTGAACCATCTTGCTCCCGGTTGACCCTAGATTCAATGGAATACAATTAGTTTAATGAATTTGTATTGTAGATTCCACCCTGGTACGTCTAAAATTTTTATGAAGATCATAGTTTAATCACCTATCTGTAGATCAAGAATCTCTATATTAATAACCAATTTTGTCATGGTGTGAACGGTCAGCAGGTTCTCGTGTCTCAATGAAAGATTGAAAATTAAATTGTATACACGAATAATCGGTGCCACTAATTGCAAGTAATGTAAATTTGCTAAATGAAGGCGTAGTTATCTGAGCTCCAAGTCTGCAGCCATTCCGTATATGACTATAGCAGTTATCTAAGAATAATCACTTACACATAGAGATTTATATTTAAATTAAATGCAGCCCATCAAAGTAATAGTTTATCATTTGTGGCGAGCTCATCTGCAGTTTCATCAGTTCTAATGTATTTTTCTACACTGACGGAAAAAATTCTCAGCACCAAAAAATAATCAATGTAGAGTAATGAAATTCCTGGAATACATTTGCCTAGGTGACATATTTACGCGATTAACATTGCAAGATCAAAGGTCTATCTAAGCGCGACATAAGCAAATGTGAAATGCCGACATCAAAATCTTAAACATGGCTGAAGCAGCAGCTGTTGACAATCTTCACGGTAAATGATAACAGCCAAACAGTTGCAGAACAAAGATTTATTGAAATCCTTGGCCACGGTTTCGATATATCTAAATATACCTTCATCAGAAGCAAAAATACATTAAAATCACATCCTGCAGTGGAGATGCTTATGATAATATGTCGTGTTCGTATGGACCATCTATTTATAATTATGCTGGACAGATGGAGGTGATAGTTTAATTTTAACTACTGACGACGCCTTTGGCACGATTGTTTTATGCATCTCCACTGCAGGATGTGATTTTAGTGTATATTTGCTTCTGATGAAGGTATATTTAGATATACCGAACCCGTGGTCAAGGATTTCAATAAATCTTTATTCTGCAACTGTTTGGCTGTTATCATTTACCGTGAAAAAAATTCCGAAATATTAATAACCTGTGTAACCGACAGAATGTTTGAATGCAACCATGCAAACGAGTATGTACTGCGTAGTAGAGGTGCCGGATGTCAGTCTGTGGAATGGAGTTCCATGCCTGTCGCACTTCGTCGGTCAATACAGGGACGTTTAATGCTGTTTGTGGATGGTGCTGGAGTTGTTGTCCGATGATGAAACATACGTGCTCCGTTGGAGACAGACCTGGTGTTCTAGCAAGCATGTCGACCTTCCGTAGAACACGATTGGTTAATACATCGGTATGTGGGCGAGCGGTATCCCGCTGGAAAACACGCCCTGGAATGGTGCACACGAATGGCAGCACAGCAGGTCGAATCACTAGACTGGCGTGTAAATTTGTAACCACGGTATCTGGAATAACCACGAAAGTGCTCCTGCTGTCATACATAATCGCACCACAGACCATAACTCCAGTTGGTCCAGTGCGCCTACCACGCAGACAGATTGGTTGCAGGCCCTCATCTGGCCTCCTTCTGACCAACATATGGCCATCACTGGCACCTAAGCATAATCAACATTCATCAGAAAACACAACATACCTCCACCCTGCCCTCCGATGAGCTCTCACGAATGGTAGTGGCTTGGGGACAGTGGAATTTACGCTACAGGGTCCTTGAAGTAACCGATTTTGAACAGTTCATTGCATCACTGTGGTACCAACTGCTGCTCAAATTACTGTTGCAGATGCACAAGAGCCACGGTAGTGCCACGTGGCCGCCCAGAGCCCGATATTCTAGCGACCGTACATTACCGTGAACACCACTGCTAGCAAACATGTCCGATGGCTACATTTCCGCCAATCGTTTCTGTAATGTCGCAGGAGGAACATCCAGCTTCTCGTAGCCCTGTTACATGAACACGTTCAAACTCAGCGAGGTGCTGATAAGGATATCTTTGCTGCCTTAGAGGCATTCTTAATTAACATCAGCTCACCACAACCAATCTCAAAGGTACGTAGCTCTCACGACCGTTACAGCGTGTATTTGAAGCAAACTTCATTTGCATCCTCATAGTAGTGGTGATAGCGCCTTTCTTATGAGACTGGGGCGAAATTTGAATATCCATGTTTCATATGAATATACACGCCTACCAACTTTCCTATAAGTCGCCCAATTCCTTCTTGTTGTGTTTTTTCCGTTAGTATTTAATTGATAAAAAGGAGAGAGAAATCGTTAGGTACAGCGCAACTGAAGGTAACACACTTTTCTTTCAGGAATCCTTATTGTTTCTACAGAGAATAGAGTAAATTTCCTTACTTTAAGCCCATATCTGATACCAGAAACATCTCGTGATTACAAACCAGTGGACCTGAGATTTAACGAATCGTTAAGAAATATCCATCCTAGATGAACACTTTTAGATAGGTAGGTAGCACACGCATACACCTGACCAGTATACGAGGAAGTTAAGGCCATTTCAGCACGCAGTCATCTCATCAGAGTCTCCGATTTTGCTACAACAGAACTTACTTTTTGCCGCGCGGGATTAGCCGAGCGGTCTAAGGCGCTGCAGTCATGGACTGTGCGGCTGGTCCCGGAGGAGGTTCGAGTCCTCCATCGGGCATGGGTGTGTGTGTTTGTCATTAGGATAATTTTGGTTTAGTAGTGTGTAAGCTTAGGGACTGATGACCTTAGCAGTTAAGTGCCGTAAGATTTCACACACATTTTTAAATTTATTTTTTAAGTAGCAAGGAGCTACCAGAGAGACGACAGAAATGGAGTGTCTGAGTTGACGCTTATGGTCTCGATTACCATATCTTTTTTTTTTTTCAATTTATCTCATATAAAATGTGAGACATTATTGGTTACATCAGAACAGTTGCATGCAGATGCTACAACACTAACCCCTATCGAACTTTCCGTGCAGGTCTTATAGGACGCCTCGTAATCAACCGCCGATACTTGAGCATGGAATGATTTATAAACTTCCTTCTGTCAACATAAGAGAGACGTAAGAAAATAAATGTATGAAAATCATCGAATAATGTCGCTGAAGAACGACAAACAACTCCAGTGCTGCTCATGATACTGAATGAGAGCGCTGCCCAACGCGGTTACTGGCGGCACGCATCAGGCGAGCGCCGAGCTTCGGGGTTCCTTTGTTCTCACAAGACGCCTGGCACAGGTGTTCTACAAAGCGCACTGTTAAGAGGATTTCTGTTTGCCACCCACACAGAACGTTAGACTATGGTACGTGCGAAGCAGATGGTGCCGCTGAGACTGAAAAGAGTTTGCCGTTCCTAGCTATTTTTCCTTGATAACCGGATACAAAAAGGCCCTAAAACAAGACCAACTTAGTTTTATAAGATTAAAGCGAGATAAAAACTTTTTCTTTTAATTACAATTTTGTTAAATTTTGACGATGTAATGGTTGTTATCGAGAAAAAAAATTCAGTAAAATATTATTTCGTAGTTCTGAAAAGAAGTTACAGATTTGGGTTGGGTTTTTTTTGGGGAGGGAGACCAGATAGCGAGGTCATCGGTCTCATCGGATTAGGGAAGGACGGGGAAGGAAGTCAGCCGTTCCTTTTCAAAGGAACCATCCCGGCATTTGCCTGGAGTGATTAGGCAAATCACGGAAAAACTAAATGAGGATGGCCGGACGCGGGGTTGAACCGTCGTCCTCCCGAATCGAGACCAGTGCGCTAGTCACTGCGCTACCTCGCTCGGTCCGTTACACAGTAAAAATATATTAATAGTGTTTTTTGTTGTTGCAAATTGAATGCAGCGCTACGTGTAAATGTCTTGTTCCTTCAGTGGTAATATTCATGACCGAAGAAGGAGACGTTTAATCAAATATTACCTTTCAGAAAATCTGAATGAATTACAGTATAAGCACTGTCTAAGAAGACCAAATTTATATTTTCAGACAGCTGACAATTTGTAAATACTTTGTAACACAAAATTATGTTCTCTCCAAGCCATGGCAGGCTTTTGTGGAAACAGAAGGAAGAGAAATACTAGAGAAAAGTAGTTGGTTGGTTGGTTGGTTGGTTTTGGGGAAGGAGACCAGACAGCGTGGTCATCGGTCTCATCGGATTGGGGAAGGATGGGGAAGGAAGTCGGCCGTGCCCTTTCAGAGGAACCATCGCGGCATTTGCCTGGAGTGATTTAGGGAAATCACGGAAAACCTAAATCAGGATGGCCGGACGCGGGATTGAACCGTCGTCCTCCCGAATGCGAGTCCAGTGTCTAACCACTGCGCCACCTCGCTCGGTAGAAAAGTAGTCAACAAGAGAAATGGGTGACATCACAGGTACAGGTAATTTAGAATGAGGAAAATAGGACTACTCCTGTGAATGGAAAATGGGGTGAAGTATGGGAGAGGTGGTTATTATTGTGTTTAAGGTTCGATTTTTTACCGACTATTCAGTATTTATCCACTGTTTCCGTAAATTTGTATGATACTATAAGGTTATTTCATTGATGTGTTATGCCGGACGAAGTGGCCGTGCGGTTAAAGGCGCTGCAGTCTGGAACCGCAAGACCGCTACGGTCGCAGGTTCGAATCCTGCCTCGGGCATGGATGTTTGTGATGTCCGTAGGTTAGTTAGGTTTAACTAGTTCTCAGTTCTAGGGGACTAATGACCTCAGAAGTTGAGTCCCATAGTGCTCAGGGCCATTTGAACCATTTTGAACCATTGATGTGTTCTGAAACGTGGCAAGTAGTTTTACGAATGAAAGATAACTCAGGAAATAATTCGACCTAATGACAGAAGTTTTACAGAGACACGATGAGAACTACTAATGCAAATAGTTAACTGGTGTATCTTGGCCATTGGTACACAGAGTGCATGCTTAGAAACTAAAGGAGTAAGTTAGTGCCATCATGCTGAAATGTATATCGTTTCCCATGTTGTATGATGTGTTTTTTTTTATAATTGTGGGTTTCATGGATTCTTTGTCCACAACAAGGGAGTAATTGATCAGATGATTTTGTCAGTGACTGGAGTAATTATTGTACTTATATGGGTATAGTGTCTGTTCTTTCGGACATGTCCGAAAGAACAGACTCCATTGATGAACTGCCGCCGCCTAGCACGAAATTAGAGTTATATATTAATACCTTCAGCAGCTGACGGGCGTATATATATATATATATATATATATATATATATATATATATATATATATATATATATATATATATATATATATCAACGGGGACAGGTGAAAATGTGTGCCTCGACTTGGACTCGAACTAAGGATCTCCTACTTACATGGCAGACGCTCTATCCATCTGAGCCACCGAGGGCACTGACGATAGTGCGGCTGAAGGTGCTATCTCGCGCACGCTTCCAGCGAGACACACATTCTCATCTTGTATGTCCACACACTACATCGTAGTGTCCCATCCCAACACACTCATTACTTGTGAAAGGCATTCTTACCAAGTCCTGTAAGAGTTCGGGGAATATGTGTGCATCCGCACTGAAGAAGAAGGTCATGGCCGGTATTGCCAGAACTATATACGTATATGGATATGGTGTCTGTTCTTTCCGACATGTCCGAACACTGACGGGACTTAGTAAGAATGCCTTCCACGAGTTATGAGTGTGTTGGGGTGGGATACTAAGAATGCAGAGTGTGGACATACAAGGTGAGAATGCGGGTCTCGCAGGAAGCGTGCGCGAGATAGTCCCTGCAGTCGCACTATCCTCTGTGCTCTCGGTGGCTCAGATGGTTCAAATGGCTCTGAACACTATGGGACTTAACATCAGAGGTCATCGGTCCCCTAGAACTTAGAACTACTTAAACCTAACTAACCTAAGGACATCAGACATATCCATGCCCGAGGCAGGATTCGAACCTGCGATCGTAGCAGTCGCGCGGTTCCGGACTGAAGCGCCTAGAACCGCTCTGCCACACCGAACGGCCGGTGGATAGAGCGTCTGCATGTAAGCAAAAGATCCCGGGCTCGAGTCCTGATCGGGGCATACATTTTCACCTGTCCCCGTTGATACATACCAACACCCGTCAGCAGCTAAAGGTATTAATATATAATTCTAATTTCGGAGTAGTTATTGGTCTGTGAGGACTTCCTAGCAGGTGAAACAGAACTTTCCTATATCATCGCTGTTGATGATGGGACAGAGTCTTGTTCTAACTGTTAGGATCTTTAAAATACAAAGGAAAAGGATGCATTTGTGTCAAACAATAGTACATGATGAGGACTGATGGAATGTTCATCCCATAGCTGATACCGTGGGAGCAAGCTGGGGTATGTAACTAGGTGCAGTGAGATGACATGGGTATTATAATGGGTTTAATATGGTGAAAGGCATTCCTTGCGGATTCTGGGAGTAGAAATTCTTGCCATTGTTGCGGAAATATAGTTGAAAAGTTAATAAATGAACAGCCAATTAATTTGATACATTAAGAAACATATGATGTGCGCAAAGATGATAAGAATATCTGAACATATGATGAACAAAACTAATGATTGAAAAAACAACTGAAAGTGTCCTAGTGTCATGGATTCTCATATGTGTGTTATTATTCGTTTAGAATAAAGTTATTAAGAGGAATGCGAAAAACTGAGGAACGATTGATTATTGAGGAATGATCCAATGAACCATTTACTTTAAATATGTTTTGTAAACAGTGTTCTTACTCTTCTTTTAATATTTTCCACGTAAAACGAAAACGAAAAACATTTTAGGGGGGCGATGAATAACTAAGCCTACCTGGAAGACACATGATAGGAAGACGCCAACTACTCTAATACTTGATCCAATCCAGATACTGGACTATTATGGAGTATGTATACAACGATCAGCCAGAACATTACGACCACCTACGCAATAGCCGGTATGTCCATCAGATGCGACGCATGATGGTATGGAAGCTTTGGTAGGTCGCTGGAGGGAGTTGGCACCACATCTGCACACAAGTCACTTCGTTCCCGTAAATTCCGAGGAGGGAGGCGATGAGCTCTGATGCTGAATTCAATCTCATCCCAGATGTGTTCGATAGAGCTCAGATCGAGTTAGAGGGCCTGCACATCAATTGAAACTCACCACTGTTTTCCTCGAAATATTCCGTCACACTTCTGGCCTTGTGTCATGAACATTATCTTGTTGAAAAATGCAACTGATCGTCATTAAGGTGTGTGTGTGGTCTGCAACCAGTGTACTATACTCCCTGGCCTTCACGGTGCCTTGCATGACCTCCAATGGACCCATGTACGCCCACATGGACGCTCCCCAGAGCATAATGGAGCCGAGGCCAGCTTGTCTCTGTCCCACTTTGCAGGAGCTGCCCCCTGGAAGACGACCGGTTTGTGCACTCCCATGAAGAAGGCGCCGGAATTCATCAGACAATGCAACGCTCTGCCACTGCGCCAACTTCCAATGCCAATGCTCACGTGCCCATTTCAGTTGTAGTTGCCGATGTTGTGGTGCTAACATTGGCACATGCATAAGTCGTCGGCTGTGGAGGCCCATCGTTAGAAGTGTTCGGTGCGCTGTGTTTACAGACACACCTTTACTCTGCCCAGCATTAAATTCTGAGTTAGTTCCGCCACAGTTCGCCACCTACCCTGTTTTATCAGTCTGTCCAGCCTACGACGTTCGACATTTGTAATGAGAGATGACCGCCCAGTCCCAATACGTCTGGACGTGGTTTCACGTTGGTATCGCCAGGTGTTTAACTCCCTCACCACAGCACTCTCAAACACCTATCAAGTCATGCAGTTTCCAAAATGCTCGTGCCGAGCCTCTGGGACATCACAATTTGCCTTCGGTCAAACTCAGAGAGACCACGTCTCCCCATTCTACACACAGACAGCACACTCACTGATACTGTGTGCACTGTGTGTGTGTGTGTGTGTGTGTGTGTGTCTCACTAGCAGTCATTCCCCGCCAGGTGACGCTGCTATCAGCTGGGCGGGCTTATATCAATAATAGGTCGGTGGTCATAATGTTCTGGCTGATCAGTGTATAAGCAGATTGAAGTGACAAATGAAAAACCAGTTCTCCTGTTTACTCTTGGGATTCAAACCCAGGTCTCCTGCAGTAACCACTACGCCACCCTGACCCAGTGGCTTCGCACAACTGCTTGAACTACCCAAGTAGGCTGAGGTGTGGCTGGGAATTTGGATAGGGGAGAGAAGGCGTGCTAGAGCTGTCGATGAAGTTGTGAAAAGCGACTGTGCGAGGATGATATAGTGCTTAGTTCATCCCCTAGTGATCAGGAGACCTCGGCTCGACTCCCACCATTAGTGCAAATTTTCATTCGTTGCTTCAGTCTCCATATGTACGTACATCATAGGTGTTTGAGAGTTGAAAAAGTCTCTGGAACCATATAGTTTCATTTGATTAAAGCATCTATGCCTGAGTTTCAGGCTAGATCTTCCATTGTGTTCGACGCTGAGGTGCTATTACAATACACTTGAAGAGCGTCTGCAGAGCTGTTCGAGTTTAGGGGGAATACCAAGAGGGCTGAGGTGTGGATGAGAATTTGGATTGAGGAGGGAAGGCGTGCTAGGGTGCCAACCCAATGAACCATGGTGGTATAGTTGTTGTTACATCTCCGTAGCTAGCAGGAGACGCAGGTTCGAATCCCGGCTTTGGCAAAAATTTTCATTCGACGCTTCGGTCTACTCATACAAATCATAGCTGTTTGAGACTTGAAGAGGTTTCTGGAAACATACAAGCCGGCCGAAGTGGCCGTGCGGTTCTAGGTGCTGCAGTATGGAACCGCGAGACCGCTACGGTCGCAGGTTCGAATCCTGCCTCGGGCATGGATGTGTGTGATGTTCTTAGGTTAATTAGGTTTAACTAGTTCTAAGTTCTAGGGGACTAATGACCTCAGAAGTTGAGCCCCATAGTGCTCAGAGCCATTTGAACCTTTTTTGGAAACATACAGTTTCATTTCATCACGGAAGAAGTTCACCTGATATGCTGAGACCAAACAATTTCCAGCTGCGTAGCTTATCAATGTTCTATGGAAATTCTGTGTTATCAGTTTCCTTATAAAAAAATATTCTGAATTACAGTCGAGTGCTCACTGCGTATGTTTTGCGTAGAAGACATCACACAGGAAAGGCTTACAGTTTTAGTTTCTGTGGCTGAAAATTTGCTCACTAACAGCAATAAGTAATTTAGATGCCAATTATGACTCTTGAGTTTCTTATGTGTGTCTGTGTCAAGTCATTTATCTTGATTTTCTTTCTATATGTCAGTATTCATATAGAAAAGAGGTTAGTTTCGTTAGCGCTGTTGCCAGTTCTGTAAAACTGACAGCCATTATGTAATGCATATCCACACGACATGTGGCACCGCCAAAGATTGCGGACTAGCCCCTATTGGGGCCTTCGGAACGGAACTGCCAAGAGGAGATAACCTTAAGAAAAAGACTGACTAACGAACGAAAAGATAGCATTCTACAGGTCTAACTGTGGAATGTCAGAAGGTTTAACGTGATAAGAACGTTAGAAAATTTGATAACGATATATATAAACGCAGTCTACATACAGTCGGCAACAGTGAAGGAAAAGGGAAAGAAGATGTTTTCCATTCAGGTGAATACAGAGAATATCAAAAGCAGTAGCATAACTTGTAGCGGGGAGAGGCTTCGTTAAGATTAGGTAGGTAGGGCAGAGAGTAAGATATTGTAGATATTTCAGTAATGGGGCTGTTTTCATCAGAATTGACAGAAAACCAACGGCAAAAAATGTAGTCCACTCATATATACCGACGTCACAAGCAGAATATGAAGCGACAGAGAAACTATATGAAGATATTTAACGGGTAATTCGGTATGTAAAAGGAAATGATAATCTAATAATATGGGCAATTTGAGCGCAGTAGTAATGGAAGGAAAAAAATGGTTCAAATGGCTCTGAGCACTATGGGACTAACTTCGGAGGTCTTCAGACCCCTAGAACTTAGAACTACTTAAACCTAATTAACTTAAGGACATCAGACACATCCATGCCCGAGGCAGGATTCGAACCTGCGACCGTAGCCGTCGCGCCGTTCCAGACGGTAGCGCCTAGAACCGCTCGACTTCCCCGGCCGGCTGCAATGGAAGGAATAGAAGAATTAATTACAGGAGAATATGGATTGTCGGTAGAACTGAGAAAGCAGAAAGACTAATTGAGCTCTGCAATAAGTTTCAGTTAGTATTGGCAAATACAATGTTCAGATACAAAAAAACACAGAATACTTTGAAAAGACCTGAGACGTGGAAGATTCGCGCGCGGAGTGGCTTCCTGGTTTAAGGCGCCATGTCACGAATGGCGTGGTCCCTCCCGCCGGAGGTTTGAGTCCTCGCTCTGACATGTGTGTGTGTGTGTGTGTGTGTGTGTGTGTGTGTGTGTGTGTTTTGTTCTTAGCATAAGTTAGTTCAAATAGTATGTAAGTCTAGGGACCGATGACCTCAACAGTTTGTTCCCTTATGAATTCACACATATTTGAACTTTTTTTTTTTTTTTTTTTTTTTTTAACGTGGAAGATTCTAGCTGGATTATATCACGGTGAGACAGAGATGGCGAAATCAGAACTTGGATTGTGAGGCATATCTAGGAGGAGATACAGACCCGGGTCGCAATTTAATAATAATGTACAACAAGCTGAAATTGTCCATAAGAATCAATAACGAACGAAGTGGGATGCTGAAATACTAAGGAATGATGAGACGCTTTTGATGTTCTGTGAGATAGTAGGTACTAAATCAACATTAAGAATGCAGTGCGAATTCCACTGATAAACGCAGAGAAGAAAGCAGATAGGTGAAAAGAGTACTGAATCTCTGTAAGAAGAGAAGGACTTGTTTAGTGACGTAATAGACGCTTGAAGTAAGTTGTTATGTAAGTCGATGGGAAATCAGTGCTATAAGCTGAGTGTGAGTCTTGGAAGACTTGCGATCAAATAAGGCAGGATAAATTTCAGTTAATAATAGCATATACACTATCGTACATTCGCAAGGGAATGGAAAATATTTGGTAAAGACATGGAGATATGTGAAATGGTTCAAATGGCTCTGAGCACTATGGGACTTAACATCTTAGGTCATCAGTCCCCTAGAACTTAGAACTAGTTAAACCTAACTAACCTAAGGACATCACACACATCCATGCCCGAGGCAGGATTCGAACCTGCGAACGTAGCAGTCGCGCGGTTCCGGACTGCGCGCCTAGAACCGCGAGACCACCGCGGCCGGCAGATATGTGAAAATTCTAGCTGGATAACATTATGTTTAGAGGATGCAAAAACAGATATTGGATTGTGAGGCGTGCCCACGAGCCTACAGAATTTCACAATTTCTAAAATCGTTGAAATTATCAGACTTTCGGAAAAATATCACCTTTTCGATCTAGAAAGCAGCAAGGGCAGCTAAGAGGGAGATTTGTTGCACAGTCAGCCTTACAGCTGATGCATTCAAGCTGTTGACAAGAATAATATACAGAAGAATGGATCTCTTAGGTGGCGTAAGTAAAGGTAAAGGCATAAGCGACACAGTTCTGACGCTGCGCTCTGTATTTTGATAGTAGGATTCGGTTAAATTATCAGCAGGAGAGGATGGATAAGGAATTAACGTGCATATAAGGAGGGATATGAATCTAGTGGTGCAGTTACCGGGAATGGTGATTAGTGGCTGGGATACTGGATGCTGGCACTGGGTTTTACGATTAGTATATTTGGTCCAAAGGTGCCTCAAGGATGAGTTGGTATAGATGGGAGCTGAGAAATTCCGGCAGATCTGCCAGGTGAAGCAGAGTGCATGCCTTTCCAGGATTTCAAGGGATTTGTAGAACATCCAGGCAGTGTTGAATGAGGAAATGAGATATTTATAGACGACAATAATTGTAGAAGAGCGTAGACCCCAAGTGCGACCTTCTAGTAGAATTAGTAGTGTTTGTTCACTTTGGATTCTATTTTAGTTTTCTGCCAAGATGAGTCCTAAATTATTTAGATGGACTGATTCTTCGTAGATGTAGATGTGGTAATCTGAACGACGGAAACTCTGTGATGGGATCAGAGATGCTGACTTGGCTTTTCTATGGATTTACTTTAAGTTTCCACTCGACCCGGGGACTTAGATGGCATTAGAGTGAAGCATGGGAAGCATGGGAGTGTTGGAGGATATGGTTGGTAGTTAGGTAGGCGGTGTCGTCAGCATATTGCAGCGGGTAGGCAGGGGTTGGTGGATTCCCAGTGTCTGCGGTGTACATGACGTAATGTTGGGAGAAGAAAGAGCCTTGAGGCACACACCTGCCGTGAGGCTAATTCAACCGCACTTGACTTTAGTTAACTTCAGATAAATTTAAGTTGGCAGTGACCAATCGAAAACTAAGTGATAATTCAAGTGTGCTCATTGAAATGTAAATAGACACCACATTTGCCTTATACATGTTGCTTATAAATTAGTTGTACAAAAGTAACCTTTAATTGTGAAAAAATTAAGAAACTCACAGCAATGTTTGATACAGCACTGATGCAGTACATCTTCAAGATTTCTTTACAAGTGTTCAATGTGGCTGTTTTTTATAACACGACACACGTCGCATTTGTAAACAATTTCCTGCCAAATCGTATGAAGCAATTCTTGACGTTTAGTCAGCTGTTTGTATTATCCGGTTTGCAGCTCGTAATGTTTCCTGGAAGTGGAGAAAAAACACTCCTACTTTAATATAACACCGTACCCGGAAGTTCTTTGGCGTTAAATCAGGTGATCGTGGTTGCCGAATATTTTCCACCACGTCCAGTCCCAGCCGGCAAATTCTTACGGAGATAGCTGAAATGTTCCTAATGATGGTGCAGTGCCGCGCCGTGGAAAATAAATTCTGTGCCCATATCCTGTTGCAATTGAGGCATTCGATAATGTTGAAGTGTGTCTAGGTACGATATGCCACTTAAAGTTAACTCAGCAGAAAAGAAAGAACCGTAAATCTTGTTACAGATTACAGCGCAAAAGGAGAAGAAGAAGGAGGAGGAAGTTGGTGTTTAACGTCCCGTCGACAACGAGGTGATTGGAGACGGAGCACAAGCTCGGATAAGGGAAGGATGGGAAGGAAATTGGACATGATCTTTGTCAAAGGAACCATCTCGTAATTTGCCTGAAGCGATTTAGGGAAAGAAACCTAAGTTAGGATGGCCAGATGCGCGTTTGAACCGTCGTCCTCCCGAATGTGAGTCCACTGTGCCAACCACTGCGTCACCTCTCTCGGTTACAGCGAGCCCCATACTGTGCTATCACATATTGATACCATCCCACGGCGTGTCAAGGTTCGTAACGGGATATCGTTGTTGACATTGCTATGGACGAACTCTGTTTCTTGCTGCACCGTTTACAGTGAGTCTTTATATATTTGGAGAAATACAGATTAAGTAAATTCCTGTTTACTGTGTTAACTTGCTCGCCAATCATTTATGCTCCTGTGCAGCTTCACTACGACGACAATTGTAGTACGATTCTGTAGTCCTTCTCTTTTAGTCGTTGTGTACAAAGACGTAAGCAAGACGTACATATTCGATTAAGTGATGTGGTTTCTGCTCACCCCATAAGAGAACATTATGCCGATTCACCTTACAGCTCTGTCACTTAACACAATTTTATTAAGAAAAATCATCCTCAGTCTTTAATTTTGTTAAACATTTCTACATAAAAATCAGCGCATTTCTATTTCTTGCTTTCTCTGAAAGCCTGCCACAGTTCCAGTTTGTAGGGTTTGAATGACCTTCCACAGTCTGACGCTAGGCATATTCAATTTTAAGCTGGCACATCATGTTTATTTACTCGGACTACGTAGGTAAAACTGCGGATTATGTTCAGTTGCTTCGTCAGAGACTGCTGGCAGATCCTTACCCGGCCAGGTTCGGTGAAACGATCGCACCAATTTGCAACGATTTGCCTTCGTGGCTGTAGCTTGCGTATTTAGTCACGAATTGCCTCTGAACTGTAGTAGCGGGTTGGAATTCATGACCCACGAACAACAGTGTGCATGCTCTGCACCGTTATACGTCTCCATGACCGCTGGAATAATTGATTTGTGCATTCCACCTAGCGGCAACGTCGGTGATGTACTGCATTCAGTGTTGTACCGACATTTCTGTAAGTTATTTAGTCATTTTCATAATTAAAGGTTACTTTAGTCTAACTATTAGGTTGTTGCATACGTTCGTAGCGTTCTTCCGTAAATTAAAGAAACACAACAGATACACATAACAACTATTTACTGCCAGCCGTTGTGGCCGAGCGGTTCTAGGGGCTTCAGTCTGGAACCGCGCGAGCGCTACGGTCGCAGGTTCGAATCCTGCCTCGGGCATGGCTGTGTGTTAGGTTTAAGTAGTTCTACGTTCTAGGGGACTGATGACCTCAGATGTTAAGTACCAGAGTGCTAAGAGCCATTCGAACCATTTGAACTATTTACAACAGTCTGACACGGCTGGGGTAACTTTTAGATTCCGTGATTGTACAAGTCACGTGGCTTTGAGGTGAAGAACTCGTCAAGTCATATTTGCATTTTTATCTGGAAAGGAAGTTCCTTGTATGTTGTTCTACAGATAAAGGAAAAGATGAGCATCTGAGGGAGCAAGATCAGGTGAATAGGTGGGTGTGGAATGACTTCCCATCTAAATTCCTGTATACTGTTATTTGTGAGAATGCAGACGAGCGTTATCGTGGAGCAGTGTCAGTCTTTCTGGTCATTGTTCTTGGATTGCGTCTGTAATATCTCTCAGTTGTTGACAACAAATGTCAGTAGTGATGGTTACACCTCTGGGAAGCGATTCTTAGCACACCACATCGTCACTGTTCTACCAGATGCATAACATTAGCGTGCAGGTGTTCGTACGAGGAGCTACTGATCTTTTGGGCTCAACCATACCTTTGTTTTGCTAAAGTTAGCATAAAGACACCAATTACCGTCGCCAGTAACGATGCAGGATAAGAATGTTCGTTGTTGCTCACGAAGATGCAAGCCGAGATGCACTTAGAGCACCAGCTGATTTTTGCTATTTTGGCATAGAGCAAGTGGTACCCATAGACCCGATTTTTGAACCTTTCCCATTGACTGCAAATGTGACACGATGGTGAAACGGTCACAGTTGATCACGTTTGTCAGTTCTTGATTAAACTGACGCGAATCATTGTGGATTCATAGGTTTAAACGACCTTCATCCAACCCCAAAGGTGTTCCTGAATGTGAAGAGTCACTAATGTCAAAACGATCCTCCTTAAAACGTGAAAACCAGTTTCTTGCAGTGTTCTGTCCAGTAGCAATATTCCCATACGCGTGGGAAATGTTTCAGGTTTCTTCTGATGCTGTCACCCATGTATTGAACTCACACAGAAGCATATGTCGGAAATATTCCTATTTCTCCATTTGGCTCTCCGTTTTCTAGCGTCCGCGGCTACTCTCGCTATCTCCAAACGACAAAATGACGATATGTTACTCAGATAGGAACTGTGCGCTATTCTTACTTACTAGTTACTAGGTTGGCGACACAAACCGCAGTTGCTTTTTGGTCTCGCCTGTCAACCTCCTCCATCTTCTTCGGTACATGTAGTCTTCTCCAGCTAGTCCCGTCTTACATATATCCTCTCTGATCCCGTCAGTCAATCTCAGCCGTTGTCTTCTCCTCGTTCTGTTGCCTCCGATGTCTTCTTCCACCACCTACCTGGTCATCTGGCCTTCTCGCCGCATTACGTGCCCGTAACACCTTAGTCTGCTCCCTCGAATCACAGCCTCTATTTCCAGCGACTTGTACAGCCCCTGCAATCCGCGGTTTTTCCTTTTTCTCCAGTCGTCTCCATCCTACACTGGAACAAAAGTCTGTCTCAGAACAGCATTCCCAAATGTCAGGAGTTTTCTAAGCCCTGTTCCGTGTAGGACGACAGGTTGTATACCACCCTGTAGATCATAGTCTTTGTGGGTCTCAGCAACTTTCCGAGCACAAACCTTGCCCTGTTCCGTGCCCTGGGTTCTTGCCATTATTTCCTGGTCTATCTCATTCCTTTCACTGAGTACGGCCCCATGTTATTTGAACTCTTTACCCTTTCAAAAATTTTGTCTACATCTAAAGGTCTATCGTCGTCCTGAATCTGCTCACAACAAGGTTTTTAGTCTTTTCCATATTCCTCTTCTCATTGCCTGTTCCATTAACGCTTCCGTGCTACTAAAACTGCACTGAAGCGCCAAAGAAATTGGTATAGGCATGCGTATTCAATTACAGAGATATGTAAACCGGAAGAACAAGGCGCTGCGATCGGCAACGCCCATTTTAGACAAAAAAGGGTATGGCGCAGTTGTTGGATCGGTTACTGCTGCTACAACGGCAGGTTGCTAAGATTTAAGTGCGTTTGATTCTGGTGTTATAGTCGGCACACGAGCGACAGGACACAGCACCTCCGATATAGCGATGAAGTGGGGATTTTCCAGTACGACCATTTCCTGACTGTACCGACAATATGAGCAATCCGGTAAAAAATAAAATCTCGGATATCGCTGCGGCCGTAAAAAGATCCTGCAAGAACGAGATCAAGGGCGACTGAAGAGAATAGTTCAACGAGACAGAAGTGCAACTCTTCCGCAAATTGCTGCAGATTTCAAATGGCTGAAAGGGCTCTGAGAACTATAGGACTTAATATCTGAGGTCATCAGTCCCCTAGAACTTAGAACTACTTAAACCTAACTAACCTAAGTACAACACACACATCCATGCCGGAGGCAGGATTCGAACCTGCGACCGTAGCGGTCGCACGGTTCCAGACTGAAGCGCGTAGAACCGCTCTGCCACACCAGCCGGCGCTGCAGATTTCAATGCTGGGCTATCAACAAGTGTCAGCGTGCAAACCACTCAACGAAACGTCATCGGTATGGGCTTTCGGAGCCGAAGGCCCACTCGTGTACCCTTGATGACTGCACGACACAAAGTTTTACACCTCGCCTAGGCCCGTCAGCACCTAAATTGGACTGATGTTGACTGGAAACATGTTGCCTGGTCAGATGAGTCTCGTTTGAAATTGCATCGAGTGGATGGGCGTCTACGGGTATGGAGACACTTCATTAATCCATGGACCCCGCATTTCGGCAGGGGACTGTTCAAGCTGGTGGAAGCTTTGTAATGGTGTGACGCGTGTGCGGTTGGTGTGATATGGTACCCCTGAT
The DNA here is from genome assembly GCF_023898315.1 of Schistocerca nitens. NCBI lineage: Eukaryota > Metazoa > Arthropoda > Insecta > Orthoptera > Acrididae > Schistocerca > Schistocerca nitens. The sequence goes on along the minus strand of NC_064620.1, from coordinate 190,921,856 downwards.
ACTTCTAGATACGACTCAGGTGACACCTACGTAAGCATCGTATCTGATACCTGAATCCATTCATGTCCATTACTTGGGCAATTCCAGCAGGACGATGCGACACGCCACACGTACAGAATTACTAAAAAGTGGCTCCAGGAACAGTCTTCTCAGTTTAAAAAATTTCGTTGGCCACCAAACTCCCCTGACATGAACATTATTGAGCATATCTGGGATGCCTCGCCACGTGCTGTTCAGAAGAGACCTTCACCCCCTGGTACTCTTAGGGATTTATGGACATCCGTGCAGGATTCATGGTGCCAATTCCTTCCGGCACTATTTCATATAATAGTCGAATTCAGTTCACGTTGTGCTGAGGCACTTCTGCGTGCTCGCGGGGGCCCTACACGACATTAGGTAGGTTTATCAGTCTCTTTGGTTCTTCAGTGAACATGATCCGCATACGCCAGAGTTTTGAGTCTTCTGTCCAGATGTATTCGTGTCTCGAGGACTGTTATCTTTGTCAGTGTACTTTCTAAAACTAGATTAAACGGAAGGGGGAAGAGACAGTCTCCCTGTCGCAGTCCAATCTTCACCTAGAATTTCTCTGACACCTTTCCATTCGCTTGCAGCATGAATGTTGTCTCTTGTACGCATACTTGTGTTGTTTTCATTAGTTTTCTGGGAACCTTTGCTCTTTCTAATTCTTGCAATATTGCAAATTAAAAAATGCAATCTATAAATAAACCGACTGCGACAAGAATAATAATATGCAAAACAAAAACGCAACGAACTTATTCACCAACATAATACACTACTGGACATTAAGATTGCTACACCACGAAAATGACGTGCTACAGACGCGAAATTTAACCGACAGGAAGAAGATTCTGTGATATGCAAATGATTAACTTTTCAGAGAAATCGCACAAGGTTGGCGCCGGTGGCGACACCTACAACGTGCTGACACGAGGAAAGTTTCCAACCGATTTCTCATATACACAAACAGCAGTTGACCGGCGTTGCCTGGTGAAACGTTGTTGTGATGCCTCGTGTAAGGAGGATAAATGCGCACCTTCACGTTTCCGACTTTCATAAAAGTCGGATTGTAGCCTATCGCGATTGCGGTTTATCGTCTCGCGACATTGCTGCTCGCGTTGGTCGAGATCCAATGACTGTTAGCAGAATATGGAATCGGTGGGTTCAGGAGTGTAATACTGAACGCCGTGCTGGATCACAACGGCCTCGTATCACTAGCAGTCGAGAGGACAGGCATCTGTAACGGATCGTGCAGCCACGTCTCGATCCCTGAGTCAACACTTGGGGACAAGACAACAACCATCTGCACGAACAGTTCGACGACGTTTGCAGCAGCATGGGCTATCAGCTCGGAGACCATGACTGCGGTTACCCTTGACGCTGCATCACAGACAGGAGAGCCTGCGATGGTGTACTCAACGAGGAACCTGGGTGCACAATGGCAAAACGTCATTTTTTCGGATGAATCCAGGTTCTGTTTACAGCATCATGATGGTCGCATAGGTGTTTGACGACATCGCGGTGAACGCACATCGGAAGCGTGTATTCGTCATCGCCATACTGGCGTATCACCCGGCGTGATGATATGGGGTGCCATTGGTTATACGTCTCGGTCACCTCTTGTTCGCATTGACGGCACTTTGAACAGTGGACGTTACATTTCAGATGTATTACGACCAGTGGCTCTACCCTTCATTCGATCCCTGCGAAACACTACATTTCAGCAGGATAATGGACGACAGATGTTGCAGGTCGTGTGCGGGCCTTCCTTGATACAGAAAATGTTCGATTGCTGCCCTGGTCAGCACATTCTCCAGATCACTCACCAAATGAAAACTTCTGGTCAATGGTGGCCGAGCAACGGGATCGTCACAATACGCCATTCACTACTCTTGATGAACTGTGGTATCTTGTTGAAGCTGCATGGGCAGCCGTACGTGTACACGCCATCCAAGCTCTGTTTGACTCAATGCCCAGGCGTATCAATTCCGTTAATACCGCCAGAGGTGGTTGTTCTGGGTACTGATTTCTCAGGATCTATGCACCCAAACTGCGTGAAAATGTAATCAGATGTCAGTTCTAGTATAATGTATTTGTCCTATGAATACTCGTTTACATCTGCATTTCTTCTTCGTGTAGCAACTTTAATAGCCAGTAGTGTAATATATAAACGCCCTTCATATCTGAATAAATGAACCATTTATGCAGATCATTTGACAAAATTATTGAGTATCGTACGCAACATAATAGAAAAGAAATTTAAAGAATGGCAGCGATATCTCTTAATTTCCTCCTTGTCTCGTATTTAGATGGGCTCGCCTTATTTTGTCCGAATTCTGCAAATAAATTCCGCAGGGAAGTTCAGGACAGATGGAGGAGGACAGAGTCTGGAGCTTCCTTTTTCGCAGCTTCATTATCTGGTGGCTGTGTTTAACGCAGGACGCGGTGGACTGGTAGGTGACAAGCCGATGGACGCGGCAGCGGGCCGCAGCGCGGTGCAGTGCGCCGGCCCGGCACGGGAGCGGCTACTGCTACTGTGGCCGGAGGAAATTGAATAGCGCAGCCCAGGGCAGCGCAGAGGCGGCGGCGCCGCTTTGGCGCTAATTGAGTTACGGCGGCTGTGACCGCGCCAGGGCTGCCAGGCCAGCGCCGCGCAGGTGGTCGCCCCACACAGGGGACAGCGGCGCCTAATGTCCGGGGCGGCAGCCAGGGCTTAGGCCTGCACGTGTATTTTGACTGCACGGCAGTCGTCAAGGGAAAATGTCATCACGGTAATGGATTCTTCCGTCGTCGCTTGGTGGATAGTTACGGAAAAAATTTATTAAATGCTAATGTCGTGCGCCATTGACTTTTCTTATTGTTTTCACGTTACGTCTTTTTTTATTTTATAGTTCGATATACTACCCTCCGTAATTTTGGAAACATCATGCTGCGTACTGCACTGAGGTGGAAAAGGTCATGGGATGCCTCCTATTATCGTCTCGGACATCCTTATGTCCGGCATAGTGCAGCAATTCGACGTTTCATGGACTCAACAAGTCTCTGGAAGCCCCTTGCAGAAACACTGAGCTATGCTGCCTCTATAGCAGTCCATAATTGCGAAAGTGTAGCCGGTGCAGGATTTTCTGCACGAACTGACCTATAGAATACGGCCGGCTGCGGTGGCCGAGCGGTTCCAGGTACTTCAGTCCGGAACCGCGCGACTGCTGCAGTTGCAGGTTCGAATCCTGCCTCGGGCATGGATGTTTGTGATATCCTTAGGTTAGTTAGGTTTAAGTAGTTCTAAGTTCTAGGGGACTGATGACCTGAGAAGTTAAGTCCCATAGTGCTCAGAGCCTCTACATTATGGCCCATAATTGTTCGATAAGGTTCATGTGGAGCGAACTGGATGGCTAAATCATTCGCTGGACTTGGCCGGAAAGTTCTTTCAATCAATCGCGAACATTAGTGGCCCAGAGACATGCCACGTTCTCATCCATAAATATTCCATCGTTGCTTTGGGACATAAAGTCCATGAATGGCTGCTGATGGTCTCCATGTAACCATTTCCAGTCGATTACCGGTTCTGTTGGACAAGACGACCCAGCCGATTCCATGGAAGCACAGCCCCCACAATAATGAATCTTGCACAGTGCTTTGTTGACAATTTTGGTCCACGGCATTGTGGGGTCTGAAACACACACTAAGAACACTTTAGCATATATTTGGGGGGGGGGGGGGCGGGCGGAAAGATTAATGTAAAGATAATGAGCTGTGCACGTTTATCCCATTTATTGTTCGTCATCTTCCATTACGGTACTGCTGCCTCGTTTCCTTATTCCATTTACTGGCGTCACTAACTTCCTGCCTTACTTGCCCTTGAGCGGCAGCAACAGCGCGTATTGATAAGTGCACTGTTGTACCATCTCTGAAGCGACCGATAGTATTTCCGGGTCGTCGTGTGTCTGGCGGTCAGTTGGAGGCGGACCAGCAGTGCAGTTCGGGACGAACCAGCAGTGAAGTCGGGGGACGGAGCGCCGGTGAGGCGCCGACAGCCAGTGCTCGCCGACCGCTGGCGACACACATGAACTGTCCGACGGAAGGAGAGTGGAACGAGACGCCTATTGGGTGATCGTTCGGTTTGTCGTCTCATCGGCCGACGTATACTTGGTTCTTTCACCGTTACCGGGTCTGGCAGTCGGTCGGTTGGCGTGGAGCAGCGAGGAATTCTCCGCGGGACGTAGTTTGGCCACGGCCGCTGGCAGTCTCTACGCGGTGTCGGAGTTTGTGGGGTTGTTCCCATTGATATGAGGTCCGTGGCTCACCTACCCTGGACACGAAAATTGAGTTTTGATTTAATCTACCAGCAACTCAAGACTGTTCACATTGTGTCGTTTAGAGTTCGTTGTCCGCTGTTGGGATATTCCTGCGAGCAACAACGTGGTTTTCAAGTTGGAAAATTCTAGCCACCCTCCGGTGGACTTTCTCTGTATTTGGTTATTTGAATTGAAGTGCACCAGCGGAATCTTCTGCCTTGTGGCAGTTAACGTTCCGGTTACCTGCCCTGGCCAGTGACGTAAATTTCAGGCAGTGTAGTTTCCTCATCGTGTTGTTGCTGTCCAGCACAGTGTGTAGTTTCACAGCTCCATGTATGATTGGTTGTGGGCGCCAATATTTTCTACGTTGTTCCGTTGAACTCCGTGTTGTGCCCTGGTCGGTTGAAGTTGAAGTTATCTTGTCGGTGGGTCCGCTGACAGTCGGTCGGTTGGGTTGTCATCGGATCGTGAATGGTTGGCCCGTCTGCCTGTCTCACCTAAGCGAGCGTTAGTGTTTGAATTCCAGGCCGACCTTCGAACGTCTGTCCGCCCTTCGGTGTACTGCCTTTTTTTTATTTGTTCTTGTTGTTTGTACTTGTATGGCTTCTAGCCGATTTTCTTTTTTTTTTTATTGAGGTTGTTTTGCCCTTAAGGCGTAAGATTCTTTAGGCCTTCAGCCTAATTTGAAGAACTGTTTCACGTAAGACCTTTGGCATTTTAAAGGTTTGAATGTTGTTGAATTTTAAGTCTTGGGCCTTCAGCCGATTTTGAGTTTGAGTTGTTTTGCTCTTAAGGTCTTCAGCCTAAATTACAGAACTCTTTCACGTAAGGCCTTTGGTATTTAAAAAATGATGTTATGGAGTTTAAACTGTTACGCCTTCAGCCGATTTTAACTTAACTTATTTTGCTCTTGAAGTGTCTGATTCTTTGGGGCTTCAGCCTAGCTAAGGAACTCTTTTAAGATGAGGCTTTCCCTTTTAAATTTCTGGTTTGGTTGAGTTTTGCCTAATTAAGAACTGTTTTACGTAAGGCTTTTTTTAAATTGATTTGTTTAGCCTTTAGTGTTGGGCTTTCAGCCGATTTTGAATTCAAATTGTTTGCTTTGAAAATCGCAGATTCTTTGGGCCTCCAGCTTAAATAAAGAACTGTTGTAAGATAAGGCTTGATTTTTGAATTTCTGATTATGCTTGCAATTTAAGTTATGGCCTTCAGCCGTTTTTAAAATTAAATTGACTTTCAGCCGGTACTTAAGTACCAAAAATTAAAGCTGTGTATTTACAAAAAAATTTTTGGGCTCTTGTAATGTTTGATCAGCCAATAAAGTTGTATGTTCGAGTGTAACTGACAGCCCCTTATTTTGGCCCCTTTCCATAATTTAAACTACCTGTCCTGTCCGGCCGGTTTAGCAGGGAGTCTCAAATAAATTAATTAACTTTGTTTCAGTTTTGCTGCTCATACTCAGAGGTTATTTGCGCTGAAGCCCCTTTTACTTTACCGAGATCAAGCTTTTTTATTGTTGACATTAAATCATAAAAACTAGCTATTTTCCAAAAACACGAATGATGAAAAGATCTCAGTTATTACTGCTTCGCTATGATGGTTGTCCACCGGCTCCCTTTGTCACAAGATGCCGACTAGCGTGACAATGTCGAGTTCAATAATTGTCGCGGTAGTCGGAATCTTATGATTATAACAGCGTCAAGGAAACATAGCGAGTCGCTGGAGAACCAACATAGCGAGGCAATAATTCTTTATTTCAAACATTAGTCAAGATTTTAAAAATGTCTCATCTGCAAACGCACATTAAGAGTGAGAACGCGATTGTGATTATCGCGTTTGGAGTGATTCTAGCTATAAATATTTTTTTGTCCTGTCATGTGTGTATAAACTGCCAACACCTCTACTTTTTTTCTTTTTGTGTATACACACATATGTGTTTTATCAAATGTATTTCAAAAGACTGTTTTGAGTAGGTATTAGTTTAGAAGGACCTTACAAGAATGTTTATTAAATTGACTGTTTGACAAATGACATTTCAACAAAATTTGTTTTATTAATCGTTTATCGAAATTTACAGTAAAAATAATTAATAAATTAAAAACGAACTTCACTTTTTATATAGAACAATATTTACAAAACAAAGTTCTGGTTTCTTGGTACACTTGCAAACTTATCAAGAACCTCGTCGCCACTAAATATATCTCTGTGGATAGAAAGTAAAGCAAACCCGTGAAGCCTACTTTCAGGTGTACTGTTCCTTAGGTACGTCTTCAGTCTTCTCAGTCTGGTTGCGACAGTAACGGAAAGAATAGCAAGTAATTTCAGAAGGATAAAAATGTCGGGGAAGAAGTCTAGTCACATTTTTGAAGAGACGTCATTGTTGTTTATGGAAGATTTGACGAATTTTCCTGACTCAACTTTCCTTTCCACGACATAAACTCACCTTGCAGAATCTCTTTGTGGCAAACCTTCTTCGTAGAAATTAAGAGAAGCGTCCAATTAACCGAAATCTGTTGTGATACACAACTGTGGAAGGATGTTTTGTAAGGATGCCACTGTTTCCTTGTGAGATTCAAAAAGATCGTCCAGGTATGGCACATAAACAGATCGCCAATAGTATTCTTCTTCTGTGGTGCAAGAGACGTTGCTACGTGCTGACTGAAGGCGGCAAATTCTTGGAATCTCTTGTTTAATGTCAAGTTCGGCAGCGAATGTCTTCACTTCATTGTACAAGGCTTTAAATGAGTCATCTGAATTTGCCCTCTCCTTTGACAGAAGGTGTAACTCGTTACATTGGTCAAGGCCTGTGAAAGATCAAATTTTTTGTTTTGCAACTGCTCAGAAAAGTTATGGGTGGCTGATAGCATCCGGCTCAAAACAAAGAGATTAACAAGAAATGCAAATTGACTAATAGCGCTACTTAGAGTGTGAGCCTTAGATGCCTTGTCAATTCCTCTTCTATTTTGCAAAGGGAGAGAAACATAGGCTCCAAAATGTCTTTAAATACAAATATTGAGTTGTACCTTTCTACCCTCCGGGTTTCGCACAGCGAAATAAGTTTCTTTTTCTTTTGTTCTGGACAACATTCAGAAAGGATACTCAGACTTCTTTTATGACACCCATACAGTTCCTTTTAGAAGGTATTTTGCTGGCATCTGACAAACACAAAATTAGAGCATGTGAAGAACAATGTTTACACAGAGCCAACAGTAGCTTTTCTCTGATTGAAGCTTGTACTCCTCTGAATTGCCCACGCATCGTGGCAGCATCATCGTACCCTAGCAAGCCTCTCATTTTGTTTAGGTCAAGCCCTAATGTTGACAAGGTCTTCAATAGGGTGTTAGCCACACCTGCTCCAGTGACGTCGTAAAGGGGGACGAATGCCAGAAACTCTTCTCTGAATTTGAAAGTTTGCTCTTCTATGTATCGTATACAGAGAGAAAACTGTTCGATTTAACAGATGTCAGTGGTTTCATCTGCTAAAACGGAACAAAATGGACTTTCTGGCGTTTTCTACGATTTTTAATTGTATTAAGTGACCAAATGAGTAAATAATCGTTTTGAATGAAATAACTTCTATGCATCGTTTTCCCACCACTGGTCGTTAATTGGTCTTAAATATTATCTCCACTTTGGCTCTGTATCTTAACAACGATCGAAAATTCCCATCATTTTCGTCCGGTTCCTCAACGCTGATTCGTGCAGAGTCACGATGACCCCTTAGAGTAGGCTCATCCAAGAATTGCGCCCGGCGAGAGCGCCCCACGACTGTGTGTCGCTAGTGTCGCCATAGGAGCGAGAGAGAGAGAGAGAGAGAGAGAGAGAGAGAGAGAGAGATCCAGGGCGAGTGAGACCGCACAGCACTGCTCTGCGCTGGACTGTCCCGCGGTCAGATCCAGTGCAAACAAAATATTCTATTTTAGAATTAATTTTATGTAAGGGATGTAATCTCATTCTTACTGTTACTAGTTACAAGTAAGTATTTTTTGTTATACTTAGTGCTACAATTTTTTGTATCCCTTTTCAGAGTTTAGAAATCGGATCCTTAGTTTGCTGTTTTGTAGGTAAAAATTTTAACTGACCAAGTTTGAAAACTTATTAAAATAGAAATAAGGTTATCAAGCTCTTTAATTCTTACAGTCAACATTGTTAAAGAAGACAACATTTGACACGTTTTTCTTTTTCGAGGAAACGATTTTGTCTAGGTTTGGTAGAATATTCCGTGAGACCGCTAACCTCAAAGAATTGGTCAAATTTTTATCGCTAAGGAATGAACGGTTCTTAGTTTTAGCAAGCTTTAAAAGAGAGAAAAAGCGCGCACAGATATACGTGGAACCAAACATTGAGAGAACTTTGGCCGCGTGCTTGTGCAAAAGAGGATATTTCTCTCGTGGAAGACAGCTGTAAAAGTCATCCAAACTTTTACACATAAGACGGATATGGCACTGTAGGTCAATCAGCTCTAGTTGAAGCACTTGTGAGACGTCCTCTGCCCGAAGGGAAAACGGGCGAACAAATATATCTGCCGGCTGGCGTTCGGGCGGTCCGCACGGCCAGCTAAGCGGCGCGGCTCGACCAGTGCAGCAAAACACGAATTCGCCCGGGGCGCTGGCCGCGGCCGATCGCGGGCGCTAGCGCCCCAGGGGCACAGTTTGGACGAGCCTGCCTTAGAGCTATTTGCTGCCCCCCGCAAAATCAAATTGTTTGTATTATGGGGATTAGCAATTTTCTTTTATTTTCAATATCCACTCTTCTTTGGGCATTTACATGATTGATAACAGTTTCAGCTTTCTTCTTAACTATAGCTTTTGTGTTTTGAGCAATCAAAACATATTTCTTATAATATGATAAGTTCTCATGTTTACTAAAGATTTCGCTGTTTTGCCTTTTTTTTTAAAATTGGTGAAAGCCTGAGTTACCAATGTCTCTTCTACTTGTCATTTCCTTTCCCTAAATTTTCGGATTGGGAAAATAACACCCAGTAGTTGCAAAAAATAAATAAATAAATAAAAAAAATTCAGATTTTTCCACTGAATAAGCTAACCACGTAAATTCTTCTAGCCACTTCGTTTAAAAATATCAAGTATGGTTTGAAACAGTATGAAGGGAAATTTGTACCCAGGATTAGGTTTACAAATATACTTTTTTCTTTTGTAAAAGACGGAGCGGAATTGCTTTGACAATAGTTTCCTATATCACACATATTTTTCCTTACTTGTTCAGGCCCATTATCCTCCTTAACTGGAACCACAGTAATTATCTTGAAGTAACGACGTCAGAAGAAGCAATTCCACCAACGCAGCTGACTTCAGAATTGACATCGTCTAGCCCATTTGCGCTTTGTCGTTTCGTAACGCTACCGACCTCAGGAGTGTCTCCAACACGGTTATAGACATTTGGTTTTTTGGCGAAAAAGTTTTGAATAGATTCTTGTCTTTTCATTAAGATTATGGCCCATTTAAGGCCAACTTCAATACACTGAAAAGTACGTAAACGTTAACACTTAAAACACCACGATGCATCAGTACAAGTGCAACTGATGTCGAACATACAATAACCTACAACAATGAAATATTGATTGTATTGTTGGTGTTCGGTACGGAGAACTTGGCTCCGCCGCCGCTCGGTAATTGTGGGTAACCGTCGCCGCTGAGAGAAACGGCAACGTATATGCAATGACAATGGGTAGCACAACATAAAAAAGGCTATTATGTTAATAAATTTTCTCATACCATTAAAATCACTACATTTGAACATGAACGTGTTTATAATGCGCTTTTACTAAACATTGTTACTTCCGCGGAATTCCTACTTGAGCAAATAATCGGTATGACGTGATAAGTTCGCAAGCACTGCGCAGTGATGCAACTTCGCAACATTCCTTACGTAGTGTTTGCTGTTAGAATGTTAGAATACAGTTTTCTGTTCCTGTACTAATTTACAGATCAAAGGTTATGCGGTATGTATTAACAGTGAACCAGTGTATCGTAATATACTACGCATTTACAAATAAATGACATGACACGTCAGAAGGTTTTGTAACTTTAAGCTGCTGGTGTGGACATACATCAACTAACAGAACTTAATCACAAAACGTTTTGTCTCAAACACAGCTTCAGCTCATACAGGCTGAGATAAACAACATTTGAACAGTATCTCTTAAAATCTCCTTCAGGATTTCCGTGTGGAGTAATCACCTTAATTTTTTACAATTACCTAAAGACAAGTAACATGTTTCGAACGGAGTATATTGATACAAAATGAAGTGTGTTTTTGAACTGGAGCAAAACGGAATCGAAGCGCTCACGGTTAAATCTATTATACATTCAAACTTCGCACAAAAACAGCTGGACGATGAGAAACAGGAATGTGTCACGTCAACTTACGGAAGGTTGACGGAAACTAGCATGAATGCTACACCATTTTCTGAGACGGAACGGACACTGAAAGGAACGGAAATGAACATGAGCGGAGACGGATAGTGTGAATTGGCCTTTATTCGGAACGTGGTATAATTGTCCGCATACTAGCAGGTGGCGGGGCGCGAACCTTACGCGAACTGAATCAACCCGAACTGCCACGAACTTTACGCCAATAACACCCCACTCCCCTCACCAATACAGGGAAGTATGTCTGTATACCACGGCGATGCCTTCACGCATCATTCATTTACATAATTCACATACCGTACTTATTTTTTCCTTTATATTAATTATTTCGGGGGTTTATTATATTAATTATTTCGCCCCTGCTATCAGATCTTAAAATCTTACCAACTGAAATCAGGACTCATCTGACCAGGCCACGGTTTTCCAGTCGTCTAGGATTCTGCCGACATGGTCAAGAACGCAGGAGAGACACTGCAAGCGATGTCATTCTTTTAGCAAAGGCACTCGCCTCGTTCGTCTGTTGCAATATCCCGTTAACAGAAAACTTCGTCTCACTACCCTAACGGATACGTTCATCGTACTTACCACGTTTATTGTAAATATTATTCTTATTCCACACAGTGTTGCTTCTCTGTTGGCACTGACAACTCGTCGCAAATTCCATTGTTCCCGATCATTAACTGAAGGCCGTCGGGCACTGCGTTGTCAGCAGTGGGAGATAATGACTGATATTTGGTATTCTCGGCACTCCCTTGACAATGTGGATCTTGAAACATTTAATTCCCTAACGATTTCCGAAATGGAATGCCCCATAAGTCTACCTCCATCTATCATCTCGCGTTCAGAGTCTGTTAATTCCCGGCATACGACCATAATCATGTCGGAAACCTTTTCACATGAACCACTTGAGTACAAACGACAGCTCCACCAATGCTCTGACCTCTTTTACCATCTGTATGCGATACTACAGCCATCTGTATATGTACATGTCACTATCCCATGACTCTTGTCACTTCAAAGTACAGCAGAGCAAGATGGGAGTGATCTGTGTAAGTTATTTGTTAGAATACTGAACAGTTTGCTCATTCAACAATTAATAATGGCACCTAGATTTGTTGTACAGATAATTATTGTGTTTGTACATACATGCTGGAACGTATGGATATTTCTCAGTTTTATATAAACTGATTTTATCTGTCCAAGAAGTTACACTGAGAAATCTAGGTGGCGGCAGTAGACTTCACGATTGTGTAGAGGCTTACAGTTCAGTTGTAAAATGGTTCAAATGGCTCTGAGCACTATGGGACTCAACTTCTGAGGTCACTAGTCCCCTAGGACTGAGAACTAGTTAAACCTAACTAACCTAAGGACATCACAAACATCCATGCCCGAGGCAGGATTCGAACCTGCGACCGTAGCGGTCTTGCGGTTCCAGACTGCAGCGCCTTTAACCGCACGGCCACTTCGGCCGGCCAGTTCAGTTGTAGTTCTGCATGTACGAAAGCAGGACACGTCGCGAAAGAGGCTAGTACACGCAGCAAAAGGAATTCAAAATGCGCCAGATTCTCTATGATTCACAGGTAAAAATAATCACTTGGCACCAGGAAGGCAATAGTGACTGACTGTTATCAAAGAAATTGAAGATTTCGGTCACCGGAGTTGTCAAGACCGTGCACCAGCGTCGAGACACAGGCTCTTATAATGATCATTCTCGCCTAAGAGCCCCCAGCAAATATCAGAACGCTATGAAAAGTATTTGGTAGTGACCAGTAAACGTAATACGCTCAAGGCTGAAGACGAATTGATTGCTGAACTAAACTCAACTAGGGATACACCAATGAGTGAGTCCATAGTGAGACGGCGCCTGGTGGTAAACAACTCCAGGGCTATGTAGCAGCAACGAAACCATGGTTGCGATCTGTCAGCAGGAAGAAAAGGCTTCAATAGTCTACGACACAACCACAATCGACAGCAGGGGACTGGGAAAGAGTCTCATCCAATGGTGAATCCATTTTAGAAATATTCGGATGTATACGCTGCCAGTTAGTACGCCGTTTACCCAATGATCACTTGCGTCCTCAGTGCTTAATTCCGACTGTGAAGCATGGTGGGGACTCTGTGATGGTATGGGTATGTTTTGGAAGCAATAAAGTCGGAAATTTGGTGAGAGTAGATGGGAAAATGAAGCAAAAGAACTGTCATGCCACTTTCTAGCGACACACCAAGACATCCTGTTAGCATCTGATTGGGAAAGAATTTATCTTCTCATAAATTGACGACCCAGAACACACATCTCGCTTGTGTCATAGTATGTGAAGTCTCTAGAGATCCATAAAATTTTTAAAAACATGGAATGGCCTCCCCAAACCCCTGATTTTACCCAAATGGAGCTACTATGGAATGAGTTGGACAAGAGGAACCGAAAACTGGGAATGATGAGTGGGATACACTTGTTGGAAGTCCCGCAGCAACAATGGAGACAAGTTCCACCTGAAATCCTGGCAATACTGTATCATCACATGCCGAGAGTGTGCAAAGCAGTGACTTAAGCAAAGGATGGCTATTTCGATAAATCTAAAATTTAACAGTTGTGTTTACCTATGTACTATTTGAGCTTAATAAACATTTAGAAAACAATAATATGCAATTTTACAATGTGTTCCCTCTCCATTGTCCGTAATAACTTGGTGTTTCCAAACTTACTGAGGGCAGTGCACATCTATACATTTTGTGGGATTTGAATAATTGCTCAAAGATTTTACTGTGAAGTGTAGCTTCGTTGGGGACTGTAATATGTGTGTTGCAGGATAATACTCTCTTCAGCAGGTGAAGATAACTGCCTTAAATTTGCAACTGGGGTTTGTGAGAGAGCGATGCACCAACATGAGATTTTCATTGAAGAATTTTGTTTTACAGTGCATGTTTGCTGCTGCTTTTTTACGCTTAATGGTGCTTAATGGAGTAGACTCTTTCAGGTACGTTATAATGCAAGACATTATAGATATTTACATGGCACTCAGTATGTGTAGTATTGCGAGGTATTGATTTGATGCTTTGTTTTATAGTGCTTGATAACGGGAAACATGTGTGGTAAATATATCACAGATTTGGAGAATGGCTTATAACATTCTCAATGCTGATTTATGAGGCAGTTATACCAAATAAAATACAGCCACTCAGTGTTCAGAGTCAAAGCCAGAGCTCTCAGCAGATACAGTTACATACAGTCAGTGGTCACAGGGTCCTTCTAGGTGATGCGACGTCCACTCTACGGTGGAGGGGTAGGAGGGAGCATTGCTTCTTCTGTCTACGAGTGCTACTTGCTTGTAGTGAATATTTACAGATCGTGGCTTAGTGCTGCAAGTAGAAGTCGATCTCCAAGAACTGTGACAGTTCCATATCTCTGTCGAAGCTGTGTACGTCATTACTAAACCCCTTGCTGCCAGCTAGAGTTAGTACATAGGAGCAGATCAGCTTAGTTTATGCCAGTTTCAGGTCGAATGTGGGGGTGTCGCTACTGGAGCTTGATGAGGGGTATGGTTGATGGAAGTGGCCCCAAGTGGGTCAACATGTTGACCTCTACGTTCTCAGGCTGTATAACGGACAGCACAGCAGGGTACACGTTACTTGCAGAAGGCACATCTGTGATTGCTGGCCGGCCGCTGGTGGCCGAGCGGTTCTGGCGCTACAGTCTGGAACCGCGCGACCACTACGGTCGCAGGTTCGAATCCTGCCTCGGGCATGGATGTGTGTGTTGTCCTTAGGTTAGTTAGGTTTAAGTAGTTCTAAGTTCTAGGGGACTTATGACCTCAGCAGTTGAGTCCCATAGTGCTCAGAGCCATTTGAACCATTTTTTTGTGATTGCTGTGCTGTAACAGTGAAACTCAGTGGTGACTAAGCCGAATCCGAGACTCTCCGGTCACTGGGGGCCTCGCTTAGGTGATGGAGAATAGCGTCGCAGGCTGTACAGACTAGTTGGGTATGTCAGAGGTGGCGTAGGGCGCATCTGGTTCTTGTGGCGCCTCCAGAGTTGGCCCTTGGTGGAGGTCTTGTATATCTGGCGACCTTGTGTTCCATGCATGGTCGTTGTTACCTTGGACGAATGGTGCCCAAACGATTGTGACCACACCAGTGCGCCAGACTGGCGGTACCAATGACGGGTTGGGACTGGGACAGAACTGAATCCAACAGCGAGAGCAGAATGAGGAGGGCCTGAGACTGCTTCCTGTGAAACAGTTCAGCTGCGCACTTACTTGAAATTTGTGTAGCACTATAGGCAGCCAAGAACAAGGTAAGGACATCTCCCAGTGGCGCAGATCTCGCCATAGCGTCCGACTCCTCTTTGAATGTCTTCATCCATTCCACCTCCCCATTGGATTGGGGATTCAATCCCTCCACTTTGTATCTTTTGTTGCTCCATAAATGAGAGAAATGGGAGTAGGCAAGCTGGGGGCCACTGTATGAGATTATGGCTTTGAAAATCTCTCAACAGCAAAGACGTCGGAAACGGTCCTAATCACGTTCGCCGTTATTTTCGTGCGCACGGAGCATACATACAAACCACGTGTCACCACAATGAGCTATGTCTTATGTAAGAAAGGAACAGTGAAATCGACGTCGAGATGCTCCCGATGTCCCAACACAGACCTGGGCGAAGACACCTTGGGTGGTGCAGATTTCTTCTGAGCACACGTGAATCAGGACTTTGCCATGGTTCTTGTCAATGGCTGGGTGATAAGCATGACAGTATGCTACCTGTTTCATGTGGGAACACTCACTGACCTACATGTAGAAGCACTACTCTAGGGCACAAAGCTAGTGGAGTATCGACCATGGCCAGTTTTGGTTCCATTTGTAGAAGGAGAAAACCATTTCAGAGACATATCCTGTTTCTTAAGACAAAGAACGTTTTCGTTTTGGCCGCCACGGTTAAACTCCGAAGCCACTCTTGCTTAATCCTTTTGCCAACTGTACAGAGAATTTAGTCCGCCCTTATCTGAGCCACGACCAATACAACATAGGGAGGAAAACTGTTAATGGCTAACGAAGGCTCAGAATCAGAATATGACGACTTCCTGGGGGTCAAATGCAGGATCTCTGAGCCTGCTGTGAGCTGGGACGGGCGCACCAGTTTGTTGGATTGTAGGTGATGTATTTACAAGCTTATAACAGCAATCCACACCATTCCAGCCCTTATGCTGTCCTGTCTGGGACGCTTGAACACGGACCAAAAGAACGTCTTCTGGTCTGTTTGCAGCTATAATGTCACATCATAAAGGTAAATGTGAAATTTCCCAACCGTTTAAACGATAGTCAACGTCTCCTTTGCAGTCTGGGAACAGTTACGTTCGACAGCGTTAAGTGTATTTGAATCGAATGTAGTAATATATTCGGAACCATCAGCCTCCTAGCAACATGTCCACTCCATGCTGCAAGGAATCCTTGGCGAGGAAAAGAGTCCTCCTTGGTGAAGACGTGACGAGGCACTGTGCCGACTGTGTGGCTCGCTTAAGCCTGAGAAAAGCTGCGTCACTCTGGAGACCACTAGAATCTCGCCACGTTTTCTCCACAATGCGGTGAGAAGGTAGAATATTTTTAAAAATGAGAATGAATCGGCTACAGTAGCTGATTTTTCACATAAAGGATTGCAGTTCCTTGAGATTCTGGGATTGGGCATGTTCTGCATGGCACGGACGTACTGCCCGGTAGAACGGATGCCCTGCTTGGTGATTATACATACAAGATATTGAACGGTTTGATGAAAAAATTTGCACTTCTGGATGTTGCATTTTAGGCCTGTGGTAGTTAATAGAGGAAACAAAGATTGCAAATTCTGAAGGTGCTCATTCGTGGTTGCCCGTGTCACTATGCTGACATCCAAATAATTGCAGGACGAAGGAATTTCGTGTATCAAATGTTCCAGAATATGCTGAGACACTTCTGGGGTGCTGGAAATATCAAACAGCAGCCGGATACGCCTGTAGAGGCCAAAAGCAGTGTTGAAAAACAAACAACTCCCTTCATTCTGGATTTAATGGTATTTGCAAGTACACTTAGGATAAATCAATTTTAGTAAGCCTCTGTTTTACAACTTTGACAACAGATCTTCTGAGTGTGGAATTGAGATATACCGAAGAAGCCCTGAGTATTGATGACTTTCAGATCATCACGTGTTTACGAGGAGAGAACCCCGTTGGCTCGATGAGACAGGGGCAATGACTTCGAGGTCCCCCAGCCTGTCCACTTAGACTTTGTGTCCCGTAGGCTGTGCAAGATTGGACGCGCGAAGCGAGAAGCGGGGAACTGACCCCTGTTTTAAATGAATTTTCACTGTCACACAGGTAGCTCGTTCTAACCCAGAAGTCAACAAATACGAATATGAGGTATTTAAATGGAACAAAATCTCCGTCACCTCCAAACAGAGATTCTCCGAAATGAGGAACCCAAACTGTTTGAATGCATCTAACCGAAATATGTCTTCCGCACTTATAGAATTAAAGGCTAAAATCGAAAGTTTCCTCGAAAAGTTTTTAGAAGAGACTTCTGTAGGTAAACCCATTTCATGTTTATTTCATGGCGACTATATACATTTCCTCTCATATGAAACAGTTTTCGCGTAGGGGTGCCTAACCCAAAATGGGTGGTACTGTTTATGATAGAGGGTGCGCCAGAAAAGGGACCTCAAAGACATGCACTAAGAACAGTTTTAAAGGTTTATATGTTTCCGTATGCTTTAACGATAGTGTGCACTGCTGATTTTGACGTACATCGACGAGATACGTCAGTGGAGGAAATAACAGACCAAGATTCCACCCAGAATGCCTCATCGTGTCTGTACTGCCACGTGGAGGGCGACCGACACACACTATTAACGTGTCATTTATGGAAACACACAACACGAAAGCTTGAAACTGAGTAATGTGGAAAGCGGGAGTAAAGTTGTCGGAGGAAACAGTAAGAGCACGAGGGTAAAAGACGACGAAGACAGAGAACCCGGTAAGTCCTCGGAAATTAAACTATGAGAGAGAGAGAACGTTCGGAAACACTTGAAGTTTCGCTGCTCTGTCCGTGTGCCTGTAGCCCGTTGCGCTGAGGGAAAGGACGTCGGCGAGCGCTAGCATGTTCATCAATGTTGTCTGGGCGTGCCTTGGTTTTCCTGGTGTGCTTGAGCGAAGTGTTTACCGCTGCGTCTGTGGCGACGGCGGACCGTGTGGCCCGAACTTCCCACTGGCTGCTTTCAGTTTCCTTCGTGAATGCGAAAGACTGCGTTATTTTAAGTTCCGCGTGTAAGGAAGGATCCTAATGCCGTAAAACCTGTGTATGCACTTTCTTATAGGACGTACGTAGGAGGAGCAAGTCCCTAATTATGGAGTCAGTATACGATTTGCGACGTTTTATTCTGAGGACACACAACCGCCCGCATCTTGTGGTCGTGCGGTAGCGTTCTCGCTTCCCACTCCCGGGTTCCCGGGTTCGATTCCCGGCGGGGTGAGAGATTTTCTCTGCCTCGTGATGGCTGGGTGTTGTGTGCTGTCCTTAGGTTAGTTAGGTTTAAGTAGTTCTAAGTTCTAGGGGACTGATGACCATAGATGTTAAGTCCCATAGTGCTCAGAGCCATTTGAACCATTTGACACACAACCACAACTACAAATAAGACCCCGATGGTCAGTGACCGAGTCCTTATAGGTTTCTGACTGCCGTTTACAATGCCGGTAAAATTAAAATCCGGATTTGTCGTGAGGAACAATTTATGGAGCAACACCAACACACTATGCGAAGGCCACGAAAGAAAAGAATCGTTTTCGATCCTAATTATTTTCGATCCGAATTATTTACCTCGTAAGCAGTGATGTAATGGTTGAGGTGCCGCAAATTCCTTTTTCCAATCGCCGATGAAGTTAGAAGAGAAGGAAACGGCGGAACGTTTATGATAGGCATCGCTGTTATTTGCTACTAAATTAAGGACAATTGCTGTTACAAAGTACCGTGCATTAACAGAGCAGAATACCACATTCGTTTATATGCCAGTTGTCACTTTTTGCGGAAATATTCATAAGGAAATCTCGCTTTAACGTAATACAAAAACGAAATCACCAAAGAGCGGGTTGTATGCTGCAAAAGAAAATCATTAGTTGTATACTGATTTAATAATGGAACACACCAAACAGAGTTATAAAGATCTCTGTCTTGTTCGTTTACTTTTGCACTCTTGTGAGGAATGCTCAATGTTTTCCCTTGACACGCACATTGCTTTGCATTCACAACTGGGGTTGCTTTCATACACAAGCACACACACAATACACGTCAGTATCATCGCAGCGGAGACAGCTGTTTTAAGATAAGTATCACTTATCACTTGCCTCGTATGTCCACATCTTCCTTTGTTTATCGTCTTGTCTTCTCCTAAATGGCAGTTTACTTAGTAGCTACTGCAGAACATAGCACTTAAACGTTCATATAATTGCATGGCTGCAATATGATCTTCATACAACCTAGCCCAGTTCTCTCACGATCACAGAACGTCCTACATTATTCAAAATTAAATTGTTTCGTAACTAAACTACGAAATTAAAATCTGACCCTTTCTACTAGCACTTCTGCTTCACAAGTGTGTAGCGATAACCTTGCCTGTTGGTTTGGTATATTCGTGCAAATATGGACAATTTAGAGTGCGTTTGTTCCTTATTTATACTCTTTCATACTGAGTCCACTGTAACACGTTAAACGAAAAGTTTATCTATAAATCAGTTGACAAAACGAATTGGATCAAATCAGATCAGCTATGAATTCAAACTTGGAATGTAGTATGAACTACCGCTCTCAGCTTAGAAACCCTCACAATTGATTGGTTAATTTAGCATCCTATCTCATGAGATTCTTTACAGTTCCTGTTACTCAACTTTCACTTAAATGTCCTTCTTTTTATGCATAACTGAACTTTAGTCTCAATAGTTCTCTGTCAATTTAAGTATCTACACAAAACAATTCATCCATTCATCATAGAAGATAAACTTCATAATTTACACTTTTATCTGATCTGAAAATGTACCAAAATTTAAACACTATAGGTTAACTTACAAGTATACTTGTTCTAACCAAAAGATTTGAACAGTCCACCTACTCATGGTTTGTACCAATCTCTTTGTGCCAACGTTTATTTCTGTTCCATAGCCAAACTATAAACTTCCAATATAGATGAGATTAGGTAACTTTGTTTCTACACCAATCTTCAGATTTATCTTTGGTCTGAAAACGTAAGTTTAATATTTAAGCAGACATATAATATAAATTCCTAAATAGAAAAATAAGTAAAATAAGAGAAAGGAACCACTCACCTACAGAGGACTGGTACATGGTGCACAGAAACACATAACAGAAAACAGTTAACACTATCCTTACAACTCTTGCTTCTTTTCAAGTAACAGTACACATATCCACATTCGCAAACACACAGACACCCAAATGTACAAAGCCGCGGTAGCGGCGAGACTGTATATTGTATATCGATTATTGAAAACGGTTTCCTGAGTTGACGGAATAGGGAATGACGCAGGAGACAAGGAGAAGGTAGTGTGGTAGTGTGAGGCATGTCTTTCGCCAGATGACTCAGTAGCTCTACAACAAGACTCAGGAAATTCAGAGGGTAGAGCATAACAGGGATGGACAGAGGGAGAAGGGGGAAGCATGAGAGGAAAAGAGGGTAACAAAGTCGAGAGTGTAAGGGAGAAGGTGGAAAAAGAGGGTAGATGGAGGGACAGGAGGAGAGGAAGAGAGAGAGTGACACACAGAGAGAGGGGGGCAGGGGGGATGTTCTGCATGAATGAGGATGAACATTGATGGTGAAGGAATGGTGTGGATAGAATAGAGAAAAGTAAAGATAAAGTGAGGCAATGAGTAACAAATTAGCGTAGGTTTAGGCCAGGGAGACACCGAAAGCACAGGATATGCTGGAGAGGCAATTTCCACTCTCATAGTTCAGAGAAGCTTGTGCTGGAAAGGAGTATCCAAATGGCCTGTGTAGGAAGCAGCTGATGAAATTTATGTATATGTGTGCATCAAATATCCTACTGGATGGTCAAGTTTGTGCTTTTTCACCGTTAGGCAACGAAGATTCATGTGATTGGACAATTGTTTACTTAGAATGCTGCACAATAATAGCAGCATAGTTGATGTAAGACATCGAGTTTTTATATATGTGCCCGTGTGATCGATGATCCGTGAGACTTTAGCCGTCAACTTATATAATAAAATGTAACTGCTGTAGCCGCCGTTTTGATATTATTTTATTATATTGCAACCAGTTTCAGTGACTCAATGCATCACCTTCAGGTCTAAGCTGATGCTGAGGGAGTGAACTCTGATCGTAAACACGATCTCATCAGTTGCCAATGTCTATGAACTGACTTCCATAGATCATGGTAAAAGTGGTGCTGTGTCTGCAAATATCATCTACTAACTCGATCGTTGATGTTTGCAGATACAACACCGCTGTTACATTATTCTACAGAAGCCAGTCCATAGATGTTAGCCTCTGATGAAATCACGTGTACAATCGGAGTTCACACCATCAACGTCAACTAATTCCGGAATATGGTGTACTGAGTCACGGACGCTGATTGAAATACACTCCTGGAAATTGAAATAAGAACACCGTGAATTCATTGTCCCAGGAAGGGGAAACTTTATTGACACATTCCTGGGGTCAGATACATCACATGATCACACTGACAGAACCACAGGCACATAGACACAGGCAACAGAGCATGCACAATGTCGGCACTAGTACAGTGTATATCCACCTTTCGCAGCAATGCAGGCTGCTATTCTCCCATGGAGACGATCGTAGAGATGCTGGATGTAGTCATGTGGAACGGCTTGCCATGCCATTTCCACTTGGCGCCTCAGTTGGACCAGCGTTCGTGCTGGACGTGCAGACCGCGTGAGACGACGCTTCATCCAGTCCCAAACATGCTCAATGGGGGACAGATCCGGAGATCTTGCTGGCCAGGGTAGTTGACTTACACCTTCTAGAGCACGTTGGGTGGCACGGGATACATGCGGACGTGCATTGTCCTGTTGGAATAGCAAGTTCCCTTGCCGGTCTAGGAATGGTAGAACGATGGGTTCGATGACGGTTTGGATGTACCGTGCACTATTCAGTGTCCCCTCGACGATCACCAGTGGTGTACGGCCAGTGTAGGAGATCGCTCCCCACACCATGATGCCGGGTGTTGGCCCTGTGTGCCTCGGTCGTATGCAGTCCTGATTGTGGCGCTCACCTGCACGGCGCCAAACACGCATACGACCATCATTGGCACCAAGGCAGAAGCGACTCTCATCGCTGAAGATGACACGTCTCCATTCGTCCCTCCATTCACGCCTGTCGCGACACCACTGGAGGCGGGCTGCACGATGTTGGGGCGTGAGCGGAAGACGGCCTAACAGTGTGCGGGACCGTAGCCCATCTTCATGGAGACGGTTGCGAATGGTCCTCGCCGATACCCCAGGAGCAACAGTGTCCCTAATTTGCTGGGAAGTGGCGGTGCGGTCCCCTACGGCACTGCGTAGGATCCTACGGTCTTGGCGTGCATCCGTGCGTCGCTGCGGTCCGGTCCCAGGTCGACGGGCACGTGCACCTTCCGCCGACCACTGGCGACAACATCGATGTACTGTGGAGACCTCACGCCCCACGTGTTGAGCAATTCGGCGGTACGTCCACCCGGCCTCCCGCATGCCCACTATACGCCCTCGCTCAAAGTCCGTCAACTGCACATACGGTTCACGTCCACGCTGTCGCGGCATGCTACCAGTGTTAATGACTGCGATGGAGCTCCTTATGCCACGGCAAACTGGCTGACACTGACGGCGGCGGTGCACAAATGCTGCGCAGCTAGCGCCATTCGACGGCCAACACCGCGGTTCCTGGTGAGTCCGCTGTGCCGTGCGTGTGATCATTGCTTGTACAGCCCTCTCGCAGTGTCCGGAGCAACTATGGTGGGTCTGACACACCGGTGTCAATGTGTTCTTTTTTCCATTTCCAGGAGTGTATAATAAAATAACATCAAAACGATGGCTGCAGGTGTTTCGTTTCATTAGGATATACAGCATGGCTGCTTTCATACATGGCCCTTTTATTGTGTAGGAGATGGTTCTAAATGACTGCAATGGGTGGATGTATGGGGCAGGTCTTGCACTTGGATTGACTACAAGAACTAACCCATGGGATCCAGATTGGAAGCAGGAGTGAAGTATGGATGGATAAGGTTATTTATTAGGTTGCGTGAGCGGTGAAACACTACTTTGGGTGATATGGTTAGGATTTTGGGAATGATATCCCTCATCTCAAGATGTGAGGAAAGGTAGTCAGAGTCATGGTGAAGGATATGGTTGAGTTTTTCTAGGCCATTGTGATACTGAATAATTAAAGGAGTGCTTGTCTTTGGCTTGTTAACAGAGTTACTAATGACAGAGGAGGAGATGGTATGAACTGAATAGGATATTGTCTGCCAATAAAGTCTCTGGCAAGTTTATCTGGTATATTTTGACAACTCCCATTTTTCACTGGTTATGCAGAGTCCACTAGCGCTGAGGCGGCATAGAAGACACTTCTTGACACGGAATGCATGACACAGTCAAAGTGGGGTGCTGTTGATGGTTGTTGTACTTGATGTGGACAGAGATATTCAAGGAGACATCTGAAAGTTTGAAGTCAATATCTACAAAGATGGCTCATTGTGTTGAGAAAGGCCAGGTGAAGTCGGTTTGGGAGTAGGTGGTAAGGATGTGGAGGGTGGAACAAAGTTTGTCGTCCTTGCCATGAGCTCTAATCATGAAAATGTCATCAGTGAATCAGAACAGGACGATGGGATATGGGCATTGGCTGGATATAAAGGATGTCTCTATTTGTTCTGCAACTTCCTTTTACTTAGGGACCACAACATCTTTAATTCTGTTGCTTTAATACAGACCCTTGCCCTTCAACACTTGGAACTGAATTCCTGGCATCATCTGAGTAAATTGTCCCAGTGACACCAGTACTATGCCTACATGGTATTACCTATAGCCACTCTGATCTAAACCCCAGCCAACCATTCATGTGTTTCAGGCTTATTCCACCTTCCTTGTACCAAAAAACTTTCTCCGCCGTCTATGAAGCACACTATTCCTAAACATCCACATCATTACCCTGTTTTCAACCTATCTACAGAAACCTGAAGGCCTCACCTTTGGACTTGTAAAGGACCTTCCTGCCTTTACCCATTCTTGGCAGTGGAAACATTTTTTTTTTTTTTTTTTTTGCCTTACATCCCACTGTCAACAACCAAGCAAAGTTTGATGTAGAATCATGTTTAAAGCACGACTAAGAAATTACAGTGCCTGTGTTATGAAGAAGTACAATGGAATGTTGCTTCAGGCATGCATGTATGTTTGACGAACAGGGAGTGCAGTAACTACAGATGCTATGAAACACATGAAATGTATTTACAGTTGCGAATATGAAGCACCTCCAACTGTATAACAGAATGATGACAGGGAAAACTGATGCCACACTGGGCCTTGAACCTGGATTTTCTGCTTTATATGAACAGTCGCCTTAACCACCTTGGCTGTCTGAGCAGGATACACATCCAGACCCAAGCTTTCGTATGTCGTCAGCTGAATGTCATACCCACATTCTTACTTCAAATAATGTTATTCCCATAAAGGAGAGACATTATATCTATAAGGCACAAGCCTGGTATTAGCCAATGGATAAATCATTGACTACAGTGCCTGTGTTGTGGAGAAGTACAATGGACCGCCATGTACTAGTCCCTGCCCTATGCATGTATTCTCTGCGTCACTCTCCCTCTCTTCCCTTCTCTTTCCTCTTCTTCTCTCCTCTCCCTTCTGCCCCTCCCATCCTCGCCCTCCCCTTCCTTACCCTCCCCTCCTACACCCTTCGCCATCCCCCTCGAGTACCCCTTTGTTCACCCCTCCCCCAAACCCCCTCCTTCTGACCCCCTCCCATTCAATGTCCCACTGCACCATCCCATCTCTACTCTTCTCCCTCATCCCCACCCCTCTTCCTCTCACCATTCACCACCCTTATTATATTTTTGTGTGTTAAATGTATCGAATCTAAAATGGGCATAGCTTCCTCAGTGTTAGATCAGAAACACTGATTGGTATCTCATTAAGGAGAATATGTAACTTTGGTTTTAAAATTCTCACTACATCCTGTTGTGACAACAAGTTGTCCTAATACCTCGTTTTATTCAAAAACTTTTCAAAGTACTTTCTTAGACTATATGGTATGACCGGAATAATTCTTGTTTAAACTCTTCCATTTACAACCTTTATTGCACAATTGCTAACAAATATTTCACTAAAGACACACTCTTGAACTCATGATATTTTCATCATATGATCAAAAATTCTCAACTAGTTCACTCGTTCATAGTGCCGCATCACCGGGGATAAATCCTGCAGTGAATGTTATCCTCTAATCCTTAGACCATGATCGTCGCATTGCTCCAAGAAGAGCCTGTATGAAAACTCCAGGGTGAACGCCCTTTTTCCTAGAAGAAACACTTGAAACTAGCTATGCCCTGTTAAGTTTCCTTCCATCATCATTGTGGTGAGACATGGTACCGTCCCATATCACACAGTGAGTTCTGCGGTGCAGATATTTCATTTCACCCACGTCATTTGGCTTCACGTCAGCCCAAGAACGAACTTTTCCTTAGAGCCTGGTACCGCTGGTTGTGTGCAATTCGGTATCTAGCACCACGTCTGGCTGATTATGCCTTACTGCTAATTTGGTAGAAATATTACTAATCGCCTTTTGCAGATATGCCAGCTAAGGAATTTGTTTGTCTTTAGATAACGTTCAAGAAGCAAACTCTTGGGATAAAATTTTTCTCTGTGACTCGAATTGATCATATCTTATTTTGTCTTGTTCAGCAGCAAGGTTAACTACTTTTTTTGATAGCTCCTGAACCATTTCCGCTAAATCTAACTGTGTCTGATTTACCTCTTCACATAATTTCTGTACCTTTTCCAGTACTCCAGCATGCGCTAATTTTAATGTGGCTGTTTCATCGGCTAATTCCTTTGTCAGTACACCATGTTTGGCTGAATGTTCAGTAATCTGTCATATAAGGACATCCTGTTATTTAGATAATTCATCTTGTTTGCTTGCACATGTCTTGTTTTTCTGCGTACTCGAACGCCATTACATCTAGCTTTGTAGACAACTCGTCTTGCTTGCTGATAAACTCGTCTGCTTTCTCGGTAACTCATTTTGTGTGTTCAAAGACTCGTTTCTTCGGTAACTAGTCTTTTTTGCTCATAAATTCACCAACCGATAAACTATGATTGACATCATAGGACATCATCTGTAACTTTTTGAATAACATGCTTAAAGTATTTGCCAGCTGACTTGCCTGTGTTACAGTCCCTTCCGCTACAGGGTTCGATGCTGCTATATTATCTGCGCTAACATCCATATTTCGTATCTGTGTGCTGGTCTTTACCATACCATTTATTTTCTGAAATCCCCCAAAACATCTATCAGCTTTACTTTATGGAAGAATTAATACTAAATTACTTAGATATTATCTGCCAATAACAAAGGTTACGTCGTAATTTGTTATGGGGAAAAGAAACAGTCTTGTGGCACCAGTATTCGAGTTGCTGAGGCCATGTATGAATCTAAGATTTAGTTCTTGTTCAAAAATACTACAAAATCTCCCAAATTGCTCTAAAAATTAATAATTTTTTCATAATGTGGGGCCACAGTCATAATATATTTCTTTAAAGTCAGTCTAATGGTGGGACTGACTTTAAAGGACTCTAAAAATGGTGGCACTGCATTCTGAGCTATTCTAAATGCGAACTTGATCCAAGTAACACAATATGAAAAAAGTATAAATGTTCACTTACATTTGGCTGCACCGAAGACCTCCTTCCTTTGACGTGCTATGGCTTGACGTTTTTATTAAATTTCTCTTTTGCATTCAAGTCTCAGTTACATGGTTCCATGAAGGAGGGAACTGCAAGCTCTTTAGTACATACAAAATGCAAAGAATCAATTTTCCACATCCTTGAATGGACGACAGTTATAATGTGCTGTACCCTAACCAACAACCGGTGAATTCCGACCTCAACACCAGACACCCCCAACTCGGAGACTGGACAGATAACCAAAACGGACGCACACTCTTCGACATCCTAGCCACTCAACCAATAGACCGCCTTCCCATCTATGACTACACCTTCATAGGGCACAACGGACAGTCTGCCCCCGACCACATCCTGTTTAGCCCCACACTGACGGACACCATCACCTCCCCAAAGATCGGCAATCCGATAACGAGCGACCACCTACCACTCACCTTCTCCACAGAGGCACTCAACCCTCCAGACCCCCCTCCCACCAGACGTACCATCCGCAACTACGCAAATGCAAATTGGGAACGATATTGCGAAGTCATCACAGACCAATTAAACTTCCCAGTGAGCATCACTGACGACAACGACCTACTATTAGTGACCAGACGCCTTGAAGACGCAATCAAACAAGCCACCGACGAAGCAATACCGACGAAAACCATAAATAACTGGAGACCATCCATCCCCCGTGAGGCCCTACAGCTAATACAACAAAAGAAACGACTACACAGAGAGATTAGACGTACGAACAACCCAGATCTAAGACGACTCTGGAACAGACTAAACAACAGAGTCAGGAACATAATATCCACACATAGACAAACACAGTGGGACGACACCTGCAAACAACTAGACTACAGGAGTGGAGGCAAATTCTGGAAAAAATTCAGGACACTAACGGGACAACGACGAACTACTGAACTTACCTTAATAACAAACAACGAACCGACAACAGACAAACGTGAACAGGCGACCATCTTCAAACAGGTACTGCAGGAGGTATACTCCTTCCCCAATGACAATCTCTTTGACGAAGTACACAGACGTACAGTGGAACTACAACTAAATCGAATACTCACCACAGCAACAGTGGACACAGAGAACGAACACAACCTGACCAAGGAAATAACCAACACTGAAATAGCCGAAGCCATCCACACAGGACGTAACTCCGCTCCTGGACAAAACGAAATCCGACGACTGCACCTACAGAAAGCCCCCCCCCCCCCACATCCTCATCCCCATTCTCTCCATAATCTTCAATTATTGCCTCACCTATGAAACGTTACCGACCAACTGGAAGACGAGTAAGACAATTATGATCCTCAAGCCTGACAAACCGAAGACTGACCCCCGCTCATACAGACCAATCTCTCTGCTGGACGTTATAGGGAAGACATACGAACGCATATTAGCGAACAGACTTAGAAAATTCACAGAAGACAAAGGACTACCCCCGACAATCCAGGCAGGCTTCAGACCCAACCACTCGACGAATGACCCTCTCTTTAAACTTACTAACAGCATTACTAAGGGATTCAACGACGGACGATGCACGCTCGCGGTATTCCTAGACATCGAGCGTGCATTCGACAAGCTGTGGCATCAAGGGCTCCTCCTCAAACTAAGCCGACTAGGACTCCCCATTAAATTCATTAAAATCATAAAAGCCTACCTTAGCAACAGAGTATGCAGGATCCATGTAGGGGATCAACATTCCGAACCGTTCACGCCACAGGCAGGTGTCCCACAAGGAGGCATCCTGTCCCCGACCCTGTACGCGCTGTACACAGCAGACATCCCCACCACAGCGACAACAGACGAGACAGTCGCACTATATGCAGACGACACTGCATATTGGTGCACTGCCCCAAACACCAGGACCATACAACGGAAAACGACGGACTACCTACAAAAACTTCAGACCTGGATGACGCAGTGGCGAATCCGACCCAACCCGACCAAAACACAGACCATATTCTTCCAACACAGACACCGAACCAAGAACAGGAACCAAAACACTGGCGACTTACAACTAACACTATGGAACACGCCACTGACGCTTACTAACTCCGCGAAATACTTAGGCGTGTTCCTAGACAAGCATCTAAACTGGCAGACGCACATCAACTACCTCCTCAACAGAACAAGAAAAAGACAAGGACTCATACGACAGGTGCAGGGTCGCCTCCATGGCTGCCGCCTGGAGACGGCCCTGCACACATACAAGACCTTCGTCAGGCCGGTCATGGAGTATGCAGCCGCACCCCTGGCTGGTCTGGCGAAGAGCCAGGCGGACAGACTCTACAGAACTGAAAGAAGACTACTTCGCAGCATCACCAAACTCCCCCCCCAGACGCCGAGCAACGACGTGTATGACATCACCAACATAGAACCACTACAAACTCGACTAACGAAACTACGCGCCAACTACGGCAGACACATACTGACGAAACGACCAGATATGGAAGACTTATTGACCTCTGAAATCCCGGAAAGGAGGCGCCCTAAATTCAAATACATCCATCCAGCGCGTACAGTGGCACAAAACACGACCTCCCAATTCCCCGACCTTGCTCCCACCATGACCCCACTCGTAAGCGGCTCCCTCACTCCCCCCCATCTCGACGCCAGGATGTAGGCAACGACCCTACACACACACACCTACACACACACACACACACAACGCACGCAACGGCCACATACACAATAGCAATAACAAGCAATAACACGTAAATCTGAGTAGTTACACTTCCCTCCTAAATACATATCGCCACCTTAAATATATGTCTACCTAAATTTATTTATTTAAGATTTATATGTTTTTATATGTCCTCCTAAAATTATATGTTCTTCTTAAATTTAAATGTTTTTTTTCTTTCTTTTTAAATTTATATGTTTTTCCTAAAATTATATGTTCTCACTATGTACTAATTATATCTCTAAATTCTTACTATATGTCTTCCATGATAACTACATAAATGTCTCTCGAATGTCAAAATAATTTAAACCCAATAATGTTCAAAAATGACAATGTTAACTTTACATATTACCAGAATAACAAAGCTTGGCACAATTGCAAGCAAATGACATCCAAAAAGCAAAAAATGTACCGAACACCATCGGCCGAAAAAGAGCAACCAGCAAGCTCTAAAAAGGCCCGCCCTCTCCATCAGGGAGGGAATGAAATGTGCCAAAAAAAAAAAAAAAAAAAAAAAAAAAAAAAACCGGTGAATGCCTGCAAATCGGGGCGCCACCTAAGATGAGGACTGCAAGTAGAGATCAAGTGGTCATATACGCATTATTTCCTGGCATTTTCTCTCTGCTGTTTCTTCAGGCAGACCTACCGAATATCAAAGGTAATGATATGCATCTCTTGGCACAAAGAAGGTGTTACGTACTACCAACTGCTTCCAGAGGAATGTCCATCGCAGTTGGCATTTGCTGTCAACAACTAGGATCCCTCGAGGTGACAGTATAAGGGAAAAGACTAAGAAGGCTACATCACGCACTGCTACAGCACGAAAATATCCACCTGCGAACCATTGATTTTACAAAACAAGTTATTCAGGAACTTGGTGAGGCATTCAGTCCTCGTCGCTCTTATTCTTGAGACGTTACATTCTCAAATGTTTACGTTTTACGCTACTTGTTGAAAAAATCATCAATAAAATAGGCTCCAGAGACTTAATGTACATCTCCTCGACCTGGCGTGTTGTAGGTGAAAGAAACCTGAAGTCAACACTTTGGTGCCGTTCATTCAATTCAGGAAATTCCAAGTAATGCAAGCAAAAAATTCATTCTAATGGCTCAGAGCTATTTGACTAATATGAAATAACTGCGTCTTGTTGTTGTCTTCATTCACTAAAATCACAACTACAGATATGTGGAAAAACACTTGTAAGCATGAAGAGCTTAATATGCTGCGATTCATACGAGGTGTTCCAAAAGGAATACTCATTGCTCAGGGTCATGACAGCAACCATTATTCGAAGCAAAAAAAGTCTAGTAAACATGGTCTCTAAAATACATACCTTAACAGCTATGAGCGCGTCTTCATGTTCGATTCTCTGAAAAAAACCTCTTTTACCGCAAGCTCCTTGCTGTCTGTATTTTAGGAGGAGATAGTATGGACTAAAATAAGAAAAAATTGTTTTTACGTTTCTTGTTTTGGTCTATGCTACCGCCTCGAAAGCAAAGAATTTGCAGTAGAAGAGATTTATTTCACAGAGTCGAAAATGAAGAAGTGCTCATACCACTTAGCGTATGCATATTAGAGTCCATGTTTGCTGGAAATTTTTTCTTCGAATGATCGTTCCTGTCATATCCCTGAACAATGACTAGTCTTCCTGGGGTACCCTGTATAGAATTGCATTTCAGCAAATCCATTTACGAACTCTACATTACTTCATACAAAAAGAACATGTATGAGGAAGAATGTTGTTATTGTAGGCTGTGATGATTGTACATGACTAATCTACATGGTAGAAGAAATGGCAAGGTTTTGTTAAACTGTTTTGTTTTAAAACTCATTCTTTGTTAACTCCTAACTTCGGTTCCATTTGAGTTTCATTTTTTTATTTCCAGTGTGGTACTGTGCATTCACATGTGATTTGATAGTATTTTTGGTGGTACTTCGTTTCCTTGCCAGTCATGTTTTGCAGTTCATCTTAAAGAAAAGACGAACGGGCTCACGAAATCTGTCCCTGACGGTACAGGGATGAGGTATGCAAACATAACGAAGGAAAACTGAAGTTGCACCTATGATGGAATGAAAGGGTCTTTTAAATAGGGTTAGGAGACTCTATTATTATTACTCTAAGCGCATGACATGTTGAAGTCCTTTTATTTTCTTGTATCTTCCGTGTACAATGCATTTCAAATTGTTGTTTTCATGCCTTTACGATGTACACTTAATTCGGTAGTATTATTTTTCGTTCTCAAGCATAAATTAATGCTAATCGTTTTTATTGTGTTCAGTGTTATTTTACCACATACTTTTTACTGACCATGCTCTTATTTATATCCCTTACCAGGATTTTTTGTCTTACATGGGATATCAGTTTGCTGTAATCAACAGACAGCTTTTTTCCCATATTTAACACTGACAGGAAATTTACTTTCGTTTATTAAGGACGACATTGGCCCTAAGGCATTCCCCTGAGGAAGTCTTACATTGATGTATTTTAATAAAGATAAATGTTTCACTAAAGTTTCCGTTTTCTTTGTGTCTGTACTGTCTGTATATTCTGTACCTAACTAGCCTACAGTAGGCTAATATTCTACGCTGTAAATCAACAGTTTCAGTTCAAAAATCCTCACTTTTAGTGCACAACAAAAATCACAAACTTCCGAACACAGTCGTTTTCTTTATTTGTTTGATATGTGTGGCTATCTTTGCACAAGAGACGTACAAGGTTCAAGCCGCGCTATTCGTCAGCAGAGAGTGCACCACTAAAAACAGCGGAACTGAAAGTACACGGGGCACATGCAGAGCGAAGTCAGCTAATTACACATGTACTGTACAGATGCAGCGTAGAAGGTCAGCGCAAAGTAAACCTGTCGGTATAGTAGCAACAACTCATATTAACAACGTCAAATATATGAAGAAGGGTGTTAGAAGACCTGCAGGAGAAGTGAAATAGACAGGTGGAAACAGAGGAGTACATCTGCAGTGTACAGTCTGTCGGAGAGTTCGAATATCGCTAAACAAAGCCACAGATGATATCCGGTACGGCTCGAAGTGAAGGCACAGAAATATGTTAAACATGTATTACGAAACAAAGCAAAATGATGCACCATTGTGTAGCTTCCGAATATTACATTGTAACTGTCAATGAGAAACAGTATTCCAACGAACGGGAGGTCAAAGGGATAACCATCAGAACTGTACCACAAATGCAAATTAATTTAAACCACAATGGTATACATTCTTACTCGTATTAAGCTACAGTCACGTTTGCGATGCTGTTACATGAATTAAACTGCCACCGACATTCAGTGCGACAGTTCACCCTAATTTCTTTCGAGTCTGAATATTGGGAACCACGTGCAAATATCGTGAAAAATGTGCTTCGGGGAGACAAGAACAAAGCATTTAAAATATTATATTTTGTACTGTTGAACGCGTCGAAGAAGAAAATGGAGATTATTTTTCGTTGCGCCATTTAAACGCCGCATTTTCAGCAAAAAAAAAAAAAAAATCCTCTTTGCCGACGTAGGTCCCTTCCTCATCAATGCAGTCTGTCCGAGCATTTTCTAGTCAGCATATTCCAACCGCCAATTGTAAGATACGTAAAATTACCAGCTATATTTCCCACAGTCTCTTTATTATATTCAAATAGTTTCACAGTAATTAATTTCTTTAAATGTCGGAACAAACGCAAGTCAGATAATACCAAACATGGTGAAAATAGTGGATGTTCCAACAATCAGATCTATTTTCTGAGATGAGATACCACAGTCTTGAATAACAATAGTGTTCTGACACGCCTGTCAAGTTACTGATAATCTTGTTCTTTAACATTACATTATTGAAGAATTTCAGTTGTACGGTTATTTTCAAATGGCTTTATATTGAAATACGTCAATGACATACTCGATTTGCACGATACTATAATGATCGACAGAACTTATGTAAAAAGCATTGACAGCTCACTGGTAGCTGCAAAAACATAAATGTACGTCGTAAGACATTAAAACGTAGGATCTGCGTAACGATACACACACATACATACAGCCGACCACAATTTTATTTCATTTCTTACGTTTAATGGTATTCCCTCAGTACAACCGTACATCTTTGAAGCGATACACAACAGATAAAAAGCACACATATAAAGACTACCTTGATGATGATGATGTTTCGGAGATGAACTGCCGTAGCTTTCATGTTGTTTGAGAAGATGTTGTTGCTGCATGGAATATATATCTCACGAAGCCACAATTTACTACATTCAGTCACTGATACCAAAACATGATCACAATCGACAGCTGATAGGTGGGTTCAGGAAACTCTTGCGTATTATGTACATATTTACTCCTGATAAGATTTATTTCTGATCTAATGTAACATATCGCTACTTTTGAAAGGTGTCTTTCTCAGTCACCCCAGTAGTGGGTTAAGGGCACTTATGACATCCAATTGACATGCAAATTAATTAAATTGATCAATTAATCAGTCCAACTCCAATCCCAATCCCACTCCCACCAACGGATGACGTCATGTGCTTTCCCCAGCCGGCACACTGGTCCCCCCTCCCCCTCCCTAATGCTCTTCCTCCCCTTCCTGAACCAACTCTACTGGCGGGAATTTCGAATTTTTATGGGAATTTCTAATTTTAGCGAGAAATTCAAAAAAGCTGTGGTAATTTCCAAAATTGGTGGGAATTTCTTTGTTCCAAGGCTGTGCTGACATCCAACCCAACCTCCCATGCAGGAACTCGCGCTAAATTCAAATTGGCGGTGGCCTTTCCAGGACTTAAACACACATCCTTACAGGCCAAGTGCACCCTTCCACCCCCACCCCCCTCCCAACACATGCAAACCGTCCACGTCCAGGAATGAAGGTTATGTTAGTGTACATTATTTATATTGATTGGGAAACTGAAGTGAAGATCGTTCCTAATTAAGTTACTGATAAAAGAGTGCTACACAATGAGCTCCCAAAATCGCAATGCAGCTGAAAAATTGACGATGTCATAAAACTGGTATTATGCTGCTGGGAAAAAAATTCACACTC
The DNA here is from genome assembly GCF_023898315.1 of Schistocerca nitens. Classification (NCBI taxonomy): domain Eukaryota; kingdom Metazoa; phylum Arthropoda; class Insecta; order Orthoptera; family Acrididae; genus Schistocerca; species Schistocerca nitens. The sequence continues at coordinate 190,887,477 of NC_064620.1, read as the reverse complement.
TACATAGGATGATCCGTTTACCTACAAGCTGACGGAAAAAAGGCTGGAGTGGAAGGTACTGACTTTACTTTTGGCAGTAATTGTGTTTAAGTGACGAGATGCTGGTGTTGAACGGAGAGGAGTTTAATAAGTGTATTACTTGTAAGGATACAGCTGAGGACTGTGTCTATCCCTGTTTGACGCCAGAGTTCGCTGCAGATGCATCCTGCTGCATTGCTCGACAATCATCCTGCAACACAGGTAATCGAAATTCAGGAAAGACAATACACGCTACACTGTTCTAATTACACATCGAAACTGTCGTGAAAAAAACCATCACTCGCAATCAATGGGTCATAATGCAACATATGTACTGCGCTTGGGTAAATCGTCATGCCAACAGATTGCACCAGGAGAGAGCGGCGGCAGTTGCGCGTGTGTCCTCCGCGATGTGCGGTCATGAACTAACCAACTTAGAGCCACTAATACCTCATCTCATCCCTCTCTCTCCCTCCATCTCCCCACCGTAGGTAGGGATACAGCCTTGTTCTCTCTTGTTGCTGATGGTCCACACAGAGATCCATCTAATGGCGGTGATGTACTGTCTGCAGATCCTAGTCACAGATGGACATTTCGTGCAATCTGTTAAACGTATTTTTCGGAAAGATTGGAACAACAAAAAATTCTGGAGAACTCTCCAGATCGCTGTTTCAAACGAACGGCTGCTAGCGCTTCTGCTTGCAGGTACAAACTCCGCTCACCAGAAGGTAAGAGAGATAAAAGTTTCGAAGTAACAAGGACATTCTGCAGTGATCGATAGTTTTCGCAGCAAAACAACGGAAGCTTTTTTCGATTTTACGCAGGGTGGACATGTATCGGAGATGAGAGATAAGTTAATACATCTGTCAGATGTATACCACTGACTTCTGCAGTTAAGGCATCTGTAATCGGCGGCAGTGCTGTAGTTTCTTTTCTTTCACATCATTGGACGTCGTAAAATAACAGAAGGCGGGGAGAGAGGGAGATGCGAATTGTGTCCTGCAGTCGAACAAATAAACTATACCGATTTTGTTCACAAAACTAAAAGAAAATAGACTGCACCTATGTTCCTAGAAACAAGACATTTATTTATTTATTTACATGTTAAGTTCCGTAGGTCCAAATGGAGGAGCGATCCCCAAGATCGTGGAACGTGTCAGTACAACATGAGAGTAATAACAGTTAAAAATCAAATCTTTATGAACACAAAAAAAGTCAAGCCATAAGTTTAAGGAAACTCAATCAACAATATAACATAAGAATCGCGGGAATGGCGATTTCCTTTTTTAACAGACGCTTGCTTATAAGAGGTGCGTTGACATTAAAGACAATAGTTACAGTGAAGTGTTCTCATTGCAGAATGGTGGGCGCATACGGGGGCAGTGTACTGCAGTGTAGGGGATTGTTTGTTGCAGCTGCAGTTTAGGCAAACAAGTCGCTGTAGGGGTAGCTGGTTTCGCGCACTATTGTGTATGTCAGCATCGTTAGCGCTGACCGACTGCCTGGACTACCTGGACCTCCAGCCAGTCAGCTGGGGACCGGATTGTGTGCCTGGAAGCAGAAGCGGTAGCAGCCATCCATTTGAAAAACCGATCTTGAGAGTTCTCCGAATTTTGCTGTTGTTCCAGTCTTTCCGCGAAATACATCTAACAGTTTGCAGGAAGCGTCCATCTGTGACTGAGTTCCACAGTCCATCACCGCCACTGGATGGATCTCTTTGTGGACCATCAGTGACAGAATAGGCTCGTATCCCTACCTACGGTGGGGAGAGGGAGGTATTAGTGGCCCTAAGTTGCTTAGTTCATGACCGCAGATCGAGGAAAACACGCCGGCCGCGGTGGTCTAGCGGTTCTAGGCGCGCAGTCCGGAACCGCGCGACTGCTACGGTCGCAGGTTCGAATCCTGCCTCGGGCATGGATGTGTGTGATGTCCTTAGGTTAGATAGGTTTAAGTAGTTCTAAGTTCTAGGGGACTGATGACCACAGATGTTATGTCCCATAGTGCTCAGAGCCATTTTTTTGAGGAAAACACACTTGAAACTGTCTCCCCTCTTCCCTGGTGCAATCTCTTGGGACGCCAATTTTCATGTGTAATTAGAGCAGTGAAGCTTTTTCAATCAGTTGTGGTAGCGTGTGTTGTCTTTTCTGAATTTCGATAACCTGGGCTGCAGGGTGATTATCAATCAATGCAGTGGGATGCGTCTGTACCGAACTTTGGCGTCAAACAGGGATAGACACAGTCCTCAGCTGTGTGCTTACAGGTAATACACTTATTAAACCCCTCTCTGTCGAACACCGGCAACTCGTCAGTTGAACACAATTCCCATCACAAATAAAGATAGTACCTTCCATTCCAGTCTTTTTACCGACAGCTTGTAGGTGAAGGGACCGACTATGTAGAGTTTGAGCCGTCTGACACTAGTTTCGAGTGGTATTGTGACTTTTTCCGCTGCAGGACACCTTTTAAGTTGCATTGCGATTTTAGGCGTTCCTTGTATAGGGCTGTGCATACACTTGTCTAATTAGAGCTTATCTTTATGATTAATTATGTAATTAGGATCGACCATTTAATTACGTAGTTAGGACAGATCTTTACGTCAGTCTCCCAACCAAAATAAATAATGTACACTAACTTAACCTTCATCTCCTGCACCTGGAAAATTTGCATCTGTTGCGGGGGGGTGGGGGGGGGGGGGGGTGGGTACTTGGTCCGAAAGGATCAGTGTTCAAGACCTTGAAAGGGCACTACCATTTGTAATTTCCGGCAGATTCATGAGTGAGGGGTGGTTTTGGACGTCGGCACAGCCTTTTGAAATTCCTACCATTTAATTGAATTTCGCTCCAACATTTGAAATTCCCACCAAGATTCGAAATTTCCACCAATAGGGTAAGTGGGAAACGAAAGTAGAGCAGGTGTTAGATGACGATCAGTATGTCTTTAGGAAGGTAAAGGCAGGAGAGAGGCAGTTCTGACGATGCAGTTGATAATGGAAGTAAGAGTAAAAAAATCAAGACTTCTTCGTCCTGGAATAAGCGCTCGACAGTTTCAAATGGAGCACGATGTAGAAAATTCTGAGAAACGTACAGGTAAGCTATACGGATAGACGGGTAACATACGATATGTACAAGAGCCAAGAGCGAACAAAAAGAGGAAGATCAAGAACGAAGTTCTTGGATTAAAAAGGATACAAGACAAGAATGTAGTCTTCAGGCGCTTCTGTTCAATCTGTACATTGAAGAAGCAATAACGGAAATAAGGAAGATTAAAGAGTGGGATTAAGACTCAAGGTGAAGCGATATCAGATTCGCTGATGACATTGCTTTCCTCAGTGAAACTTAAGAAGGAAGACTTATGACTCAAAAACAAGGGGTAAGTGGTGGAGGGGAGGGATGGGGAGGGGGAGGGAGTGGGGACCCACGTACTGGCTGGGGAAAGCACGTTACATCATTTGGGGATGGGGGTGTGGGTTAGTTAAATCATCAATTTAATTAATTTGCATATTAATTTGATATCAGAAGTGTTTTTGTGCTGCCATTACCCAATTGGCCACTTTTCATTAAATTATTACTTGTACTGATTAACTTGTTTTCCAACTATTTGCTTAATATATAATAGTGCCTGGGAGAAGAATTGCTTTGGGAACGAACTTTAGTGATTTTATTTCTTTTATTATTTCATACGAGCATCCTATGTTATCCTTTATCCATAATCCCAATCATGGATAGCTCTGTGATATATAACTGTGTGGATGATTGGAAGTGCTTGTGAGATTATGGAATCTTACTGTAGAGCCATGGAAATGTCCGTTGAATTCAGTTTTGAAACCCACAACACACTACTGCACAAGCCATGAAAAATTCCGCCGAACTCTTGTTCAAATTTTGTGCTGTTAACTGGGATGTGCCGCGGTGTTATTTTTTGACGATTGGCTGTCCCCTGCCCTCACTCAGACATGTTGTGCCGAACCACAGCGTCTGAGAAGTTTTAGAAATTTTTTGAATTTAAGTCAATCGAGCCATGATGGTTTGGTAAGACGTGGTGCTTTCGAGTGAACGTAGGAGAAAACATTTTAGTTGTGATTCCAGTTAGTCGTTTCGTCTCCAGTTGGTAATTGCTGCATTAACGTGTTTCAATTATCATGTGAGTTACCAGAACATTCGTGTTCCAGCCCTCTGACGACATGATCCTTTGCTGAAAGAATTATGACAAGAGACATCGTTAAGAATCCAATCCCGTTATGTAACCATATTACTAAGGTATTTTGGCTTTGCTAAAAGAATGCTAAATTCGGGCAGAGAATATATCTCTGATAATAAAGGTCCTGTGTCTTGGAATATAGTTTGTTACTCTTTTCCTTCACATCCTTTCCACCAATACTTTCCATCTACTGTGGTTATTGACAATAGCTCTCATGCTTGAGAAATGCCTTTCAAAATGTTTAAGTGAAATTCATTCCTTGGTCGTTAGTTTTGAAACCGCGTTTTCGGATTCTGTTTCGCATTATAAGTTAATCATTAGGCCAAATCCAGTAACCTTAGTGACTTCAGACGGCATTTTACACAGTGGAACTTATAAATAGAGAGGCACTGCTTGCTCATGATAAGAAACAGAGTGGCTCCATGAAGTCCATGCTGTATCCTTACTGTAATACAGCTTCAATGTATATATGCAAAAAATAGGCGGAAAAAACAAATGTCATTTTTTCCAGTACACTGTTGCTTGAAATTCCGTTTTCTTCTAATCAGAAGCAGTTCACACCTAGTTATATTACGAGACGCTGAACTATACTGTAAGCTGACATTCAACCTAAATTAACCATGAATTAAATTCTGAATTAAGAGTCATGTCATGATAATGACGTATAGATTGCTCAACGCATTGACGTAAGGAACTACACCTATACAAGGTGTTTAACTTACTGTAGGTACAAAGGAAAGGTGAGAATAGATGGCAGTGAAACAAACAAACAAACAAACAATTCTAATAAAGTCCTCTAAGTAACACAATATTCCGACAGCGTACCTTGCCTTCATCTTTAGATAGTACCTGTGGATTCGCTACATCGCAACTTTTATTAATCTTACGGTTCTCCATCCCTTCAAAAATGGTTCAAATGGCTCTGAGCACTATGGGACTTAAGGTCATCAGTCCCCTAGAACTTAGAACTAATTAAACCTAACTAACCTAAGGACATCACACACATCCATGCCCGAGGCAGGATTTGAACCTGCGACCGTAGTGGCCACGTGGTTCCAGACTGTAGCGCCTAGAACCGCTCGGCCACCCCGGCCGGCTCTCCATCCCTTCCCCCCAGTGGCGGAATCAAACATTTTGCGCCCCTAGGCACACCATATTATATGCGCCCCGGAAAAAAAAAAATGTTTTAAGCAATATTACCCGATCACTTCACAATTGCCGTTTTGGGTGGGAGCGCTGTGACCTTTTACCATACTCTGCTATTCGTTGTTCTGAAGGGCGCGTCAGCGGTCTAGTCGCGCTCAATCAAAATTTAATATGGCTCCTGAACTGTACTTGGTTTATGGCAGCGGATAAAACAAACTTAAAACTGCTTTGTGTTAACACATTCTTCTGTCGGAAGGCAACAGAAGCGAAAACAAGGAAAATAACTTCTCTTTTATGGCCTAAAAATTCGGCAGAGCGTGTAGGAGATGACGGATTTTTGTTATACATTCACTTTTAATATGTTATTTTACACGATACCGTTGAAAATGAAAACATAAAAGTTGCGCCACGATCTAAAAACTGAAGCGAACGTGTCATACATTAGAAATTAATTCGTAATTTTACAGGGATGGGTTCAAAATTAAAATTAAACTGTCGTTTTACCATCTAATAACTTCAATGTGTAGCAGAGAAAAAGAACACGTTTGGTATTAATACGTGAATCAATAGGAAAGCGTAAGAAATGAAAATGAAATAGATATTTCGATGCTCGAACTAATGACAAAATACAGACTAACAAACACAAAACTAGATTTCCTATTACATAATTTTACAGACTAGTGTGGGAAACTCAAACGTGTAAAGCATTAAGGTCTGTGTAGCTAGATGCTGCATAATAAGTGTACACAATACCTTTAATCCATGTAAGGGCTTAACAGTTTTGTACTGCAGCTACTGCTCTCACCATAACTCTTTCTAACGCTATTAGCAAAGCTTTTACGTATTTATCGACAGAACTGAAGTACGTTATTTATTAACACTTTTTCATCTCCGATAACGTATATTTCCGTGATAACTACACATTTCAGCAGACGCCAAGAATACGGATCAATTGTAATATACTACAGTATGCAATAAGGGTCATTGCAAATTTTGGTGATAAACATCTTAGTAAATTAGCTTACTACGCCTATTTTCACTCATTGCTTTCATATGGCATCATATTTTGGGGTAATTCATCACTGAGAAATAAAGTATTTATTGCACAAAAGCGTGTAATCAGAATAATAGCTGGAGTCCACCCAAGATCATCCTGCAGACATTTATTTAAGGATCTAGGGATATTCACAGTAGCTTCTCAGTATATATACTCTCTTACGAAATTTGTTATTAACAACCAAACCCAATTCAAAAGTAATAGCAGTGTGCATAACTACAATACTAGGAGAAAGGATGATCTATTCAAGATTAAATCTAACTTTGGAACAGAAAGGGGTTAATTATACTGCCACTAAAGTCTTTGGTCACTTACCAAATAGTATCAAAAGTCTGACAGATAACCAACAAGTATTTAAGAAGAAATTAAAAGAATTTCTGAATGACAACTCCTTCTATTCCATAGAGGAATTTTTAGATATAAATTAAGAAAAAAATTATAAAAAAGTAACAAATAAAAAATATAAAAAACACAAAAAAATAAAAAAGTTGTTATATTAACTTAAGTATGTTGTTAAATTAACTTAATTATGTCATGTATTGGAAAATTTGACTCGTTCCACATCAATACGAAATATCGTATTCATGATCCATGGAACTAGTATTAATCTAATCTAATCTAATCTAATCTATTAGTATGACTTGACTATACAGCGCCGAGCGGCCTGGGTTATTCGCGTATTGTTTAATATTGTCGGGCGCCTTCGGTCAAGTCTGCACGTAAAAGAGATTTAGTTCCGCGTTCTGCCATCGGCAATTGTAAAATAAACAGGAAATACGTAGTTTGTAAATCGATTAAATGTGCTCTAAGTTATAATAAAAATCACATTATACTCTTAAAATTTTTAAACTAGTATGAATAAATAAACAAACTCAACAATCAGCAAAGTTTGTGTCTGGCTTTGACGGCAGAAAACTCATTGGTCATATCTTCATAGTTCAGACGGTTATCAGTTAGGAGGTCGGATTCCATGTGAAGAATGGACATGCGTTCAATCTCGCCTCAGACAACGTAGAACGAGGTATGATTTCAGTCTTTTAAGAGCCGAAAACGAGCGTTCTGCTGAACGATTTCTAAGTGCCATACATAGAAATATTCTAAGAGCAATGTCAACATTCGGAAACACGGACTGTAACCTCTCTTTTCGTTAAAAGTTTTGTCTCATTTGACTGGTATATCTGTAATCTCAGAAGATTTCAAAAGTTCCGCGAAATGTACACATTCACTAGTGAAGGAAGGCTCTAAACCTGTGTCATATCACGCTTGGGGTTTTGCTGCACGTTCAGCAATATCGTCAGGTGAAATGTTCTTAAGGTTACTGAAAAATGTGAAGGAGCCCAACAGTGTTCTGTAGCTTTCCTTCCTCCTCAATAATTCGGCGTACGAGTTGTTAAGTACTAAATTTTTCTAAATTTTTCCCTACCAGTCAGAAAAACTTCTTCAGAGTCGGCTTCTTCGTCATGATGAAGTTTGCGTTTTCGTGATCTTTTTATAGGTGCATTCATAGTCTATATCAGCCACAATCTCCATGGATTTATTATCATAATAGTCGAACATGCCACGAATAGATGCAATAAATCCTACAAGTGATTCGTATAATTCATGCACTATTTTAGTATCAATATTTACACTTTGCAGTTTCAGATTTAAATTATTAAATCTCTGGAGTATGTGCTTCCAAACTGTCATTATAAATACTGTTTCTAGTCTGCTGAGATTATTCAGTAGAGCTGAAGCCTCATTTCGCACACGTGGTTTTGGTTTTTCAAACGTATTGTTGGCAATATGTGTGAGGGAATTGATAACGCCCTCCCACTTTTTATATAGACTTAAACACTTGTCCTCTCTTGCTGGCCAACGCGTTTTTGATAAACTTTATACCATTTTGCTTCCTGGTTTCATGTAAGAAAGAAGTTTATCCCAGTGCTGTATGGAAGCAGAGAAAAAATTATAAAGGTTTTGCACTACACTGAAAAATGAACATGCTTCCCAACAACAGCTTGCAGTCCTAGTGCCGACTAAATTCAAAGAATGTGCTACACAAGGCACATAATGCGCTTTCGGATTTCGTTCTTTAATGCGTGCCTGCATAATCAGGGTAGGTTCCTGACATATTGCTTGCGTTGTCATATAACTGACCTCTACAGTCAGTAATATCAGTGGAATTTGTAGACAGGATTTTCAGTACGGCCTCAGCTAAGTTTTCATACTTATGTCCCGCGTTTAGTAAAAACAGAAGAAAACGATCAACAGGTTCACCGTTCTCGTTCACATATCCTAATATGAAAGACAATTGATCAATATGTGAAATGTCCGCTGTAGAATCCACAATTATAGAGAAATATTTGGCCTGTTTTGTTTCGCTCATGATAATTCTTTTTATTCGTTCAGAAAGAAGCACTATTATTTCATCACAGATTGTTGAAGAAAGATAACTTGGATGTCTCTGCCCTGATTTCCATATCGTTCAAAGTGTTCTGCGAGAATAGGATCAAACTCGACTATAAGTTCAAGAGTCATCATAAATTGACCACTACGTAATGAATGGAATCTTTCAGCATGTCCACGTAGGGGAAGTCCACGACTTGTTACTTCTTCACTACTGGAAACACTCTTTTCAACACACTGCGCCAGTACATTTTTTCTGTCTCAACATATGACTCGAAATGTTTATCTATTGTTCCGAGTGACTTTTTTGTTAAGAGTGATAACTCAGAATTTTTGTGGTCAAGTTAATTCTCATGATAATCTGCAATACAATTATAAGCAATCGCAGCCTAACCTCCGAACAATTACCATAGTGCACAAAAAACAGCACATGTGCTATAGGAGTATAGTAGAAAATCATGCAAAGTTGATTCACCATTTAGAAGTTTACGGGAAAATACTCTTTTGTTCAAATATCTGGTTTTATCGCCTGTTGATCTTCTTGAATTAGAAAAATCACCGTTACAATATTAATTAATGCTACGTTGTGAGAGAATGTCGATTGTTGATTCATTGACACGCCATTCTGCAAGATCATCACTAACGAGGTTATTTCTTTTTCTACTGTCTAACTTGACACTTACTTTTTTGTGAAACTCGAAATCAGAAATGATTTGCTTTACTTCATTTTTAACTTGTATTTCGTCTGTCTTTACTTCTTTTCCAACAGCTGCAGTGCCAGAAATATCATCCGTACTACTGGAACTCGAAGTCGAACCAGCAAAATTTTTTGCGAAAAATTTACCTTCTGTGCCAAGAGTTTTTAGAACATTGGCTTCTCGTTCTCACCTTTCCTTCGATAATTTCTGAAATACTGCCCCACTTAATTTTGCACGTTTGCTTTTTTTACTGTTATTCATGTTAAGGCACTTACAAAAATGTCAATCAACAGTCAAAACAACCGAAATAATTTGTAAAAGGCTGTATCCAGTTCCAGTTTTACTGCACCGCACAAGAGCACAAAGCTTTTTACTTTAAATACGGGACACGAACACAAAGATTTTGCCTTTAAACACGGAGCGATAAACTGACCAACTCGGATTACTCGACGTAACTGTGCTATGAAAGAACAACGATGGAGAATAATTTAATTCCACTGTAGCCTGTTTCTCTGTTGCCAGTTAACAGTAGAAGCACACCTGCCGGCTGGAATCCATCTCGTAAAGAAAACGGGAAAGTCCCTTTTTTGGCTTCTGTTTCCCCCGTCGCCGGAATTTTAGCTGGGACGCAAATATGTTCTGAATATTCTTGACACTGTCTTTATAATTTAAAAAGCAAATAATTTTTTCAATTTCTTGCATTTAGGTGTGCTGGATCGACTCTTATCCCACTTATAACATTTTAGCGGTTTCTGTGGGCAGAGAAGACAGACTGCAAAGTTCAGGTAGTCTTGTTGGCAGTTGATGTGGTGTGTTGACATTTGTGTGAACACGCAAATGCACCTTTTGTTCCAACATAAAATAAAAATAACCTTTCCCAGAAGAAAAAAAGCTTAGTTTGGAAGTTGAATACAAAATTTGCAATGCCACTTACTATTCGACTGAACAGAGTGGGAACTTTGATATTGTGCAGGCTGCAGCACAATAAATGAGACAAACGAAAGCTGGTTTCTTCTTCTTTTTTCACCAAAGAAAAATAACTAAGTAAATAAATAAAATTTTAAAACTGTTGTGAAGTGTGTTTCACACATTATTAGATATTCTGCTTATGTTTTTTTTCGTATAAACATTTGTTTCAAAATGTAAAACATTCCCAGTATCAATATGTTTTGTTAAACGGGTGTCATTAAATCAAAGCTTAGATATTGAAGACCATAGAGCTTTCACATCAGTTACAGTACTGGAGGGTTCACTTGATACTTCACCGTAATTTCTACAATAAATTTAAGTAGAGTCGTGTTTTACATACTGAGGCCCACAAATGTTACAGTATTTAAGAAACTGCTGATTAATTTACCACAGCTTTCCAGGGGTTCCGGTGTTTTCACGGGGAAAATATGGTAGGGTTAAGTAGAAGCCTATAACATTCTCGGAATAATAACGTTTCAAATGTTGTATTGTAGATTTCCGTCCTGACAGCTTACTTCAAAATATTTTGAACAATCATGAAGATGATACCACACAGAAACCCAATGTTAAATTTCCATTCAGTCACCAAGTAAACTATGTATATTTCCAAGCTTATATTGTCGAATTTCGTTCTTAAGGCTGAAGGATGACTTGGGCCTGTACAGGATGCTCACCGTATCCTATGCTAATGCTAATGTGGTAAGGCACAGTGTGCGGACGGTGAAAGAAAAGTTCCAGGAGCACGCGGGATACACTGAACTCGTGCAGCTAATAAAATATGCGATTGTGGAACATTACATATCCTCAGCGACTCGGTGAAACGCGAACAAAAGGACTGACTCTTCGTTTTGAGACTGTCTTCTAAAGAAAGCTGTTGAAATTCGAGTGGCCGACAGCCTACTAAGCAGAGACTGTGGTTTCACGCTCAGTAAACCGTGGACCTCAGCGGTCAGCCACCTTAAGTCACGACATCGACCCTGAACGACTTCTGCACCCATCGGGTTAGACGAACTGAGAAGAGATGTGCCCTACCAAAAATACTGTTTGGCAGATCTGGTACACTAGAAAAGTGACGTGGTAAATGATACGCTCACGGATAGTATTTCTAACATTTATAGGGAAAGAAACATAAATGAGTGTGTAAGAGAGAAAAGTCTCTATTTTTTCTTTTATTTTTATGGAATTACAACCGCACATCATTCAGTGCTAGTCTATTGTGTATTTTATGTCCGCACAGAATATAAATTGCATTTTACAAGTAATAAAAATTACATGAAGTATAATCACAGTTAAAAATACTAACAATCAAACTGCCTCTTTTGAAGTACATTTTCCACGGAAAATATGCACGCGACCTAAGTTCGTTAGAAACATTTTTTAAAACATTTTAGTACTGTTAGTATGCAAGTAAACTGGCTGTGCCATTCGAGGGCGCGAATACTGGTTCACCCTTGTACATTTGTACATGATTTCTGACATCACTATTTCTCCAGAATGAATTTTCACTCTGCAGTGAACTGTGCGCTGATATGTATCTTTCTGGTAGATTAAAGTTTTGTGCCAGACGGGGCCTGGAGCCCGGGACGTCAGATTTTGTGGCAAGTACTCTAACGCTTCCGTTGTAGCTGTGCCTTGGGCCGTTTTCACAGTCGTGCCCCACAAAGTACCTTATCTCGTATCTTCTAAGCTTCACAAAGTTGTATGTAATTTGCATTCATGAAAGAAAGGATACTTAGGAGACAGATTTACAAAGCTACCACATTGCAAGTGGACTTTTGTGTATAATATACTAATCATGAAGTTCAGAATTCAAATATCAGCTAACCAAAGCAGTTTCACGCACCTCTAAAAAATTCTAGAGGTAATCGACTTTGAGGTTTTTCGAGCGTCTTAAAAACTTTTAACGAAGGTTTTGTTTCCCTATGCCGAGCGTAGCTCTATGACAGGATGTTGAACTATGAGGAGGATGGTCAATGTTAGATTGCCACTTGTGGTTAAATACTGAAAAAAGTTGCATGTTCCATGAGTAGTTCCCTAAGTGTAAAACATGTAAAGGTAAAAACTGTAACCTGCATTTTTTTTAATTTAAGCAATCTATATAGTCAATCTTTTGTAAGAGATCGGTAACTAAGAATTTATATTTGAAATGAAAACTTGATTATTCTGTATGGTATCTAATTATAAATAACAATATTTGTGTGTTAATTAGCATGATTTTGATGAGTTTTGTGTTTAAATGACGTGCATATTCGTACTGAACAAAAACAAAAAGAACCGAAAGAAGACTCGACTCGGACCAGAGATTACCAATATCAAACTCTACTGATTTTTCTCATCTCTGGATAATTTATGTTTGACAGTAATGCCATCAGAATATATACCTTTGTTTGAAATTTCCCATATGGCAGGTGATCCACACTGTGTGACGAGAAAATTGACGTTTACTAGGGTATTAGAAACAGTCGTCAAACTTTAAAGTTGACTGTCTCTAGAATTTTTGAGAGTTGCATCCAATTACTTTGAGTTATTGATATTTGAGACGTGACCTTCACTACCACAATAAATGAAGGTCAATTTCGCACCTTACATAAGAGTTTTATGCATTGTAACGGGAAGGCGAATATAACACCTAACTTACTTCGGCGGTAATGAGCAGATTTGCCAAAAAGTATGTAATGCAAAAGGGATGACACTCAATCGACGGTACTAACACACCACTCCTATTTAATGCAGGTCAATGAGCAGTAGGCGAAACAAGCAGCGAGAGGAAACTTTTTTGTGGAAGCCAATGCAGGCAGATGCAGAGGCCACACCCCAGGAGGCACTACAGAAAGCTCTTAAGGGGGTACGTGCTGCAGTGGTGGGTCAGCGACTGGACAGGTGACCCATAATGCAGGGCGAGTAACGGACCACCAGAAGTAGGACAGAAAGAAGCTTTAGAAAACTGAGTTTCGGAATGCCAAATGGATATGAACAAAACTGGTGATGCATTCGATCACGTGAACTGCAAGTAGTACACACGTGATAGACATATGTAATCTTTTAGGCATCTGGGCAGGCACAAAACGTCCGATTGGTGGAAACGCACCGGGAAGGAGTAAAGTGCTGAGATTTTGACACAGTTCAATGGTGGGACCCTTGCGATTGGTAGAGAGAGTTTCCACAAAATAAGAGGAACGCTTCTATTGGTCGCAAAAAGCCGTGACGTGAAGAACGAAAGAACCCATGTGGGGAGAGAGTTCGGATACGAGAAAGACAAGACAGAAATTTTTGGGGACTCTTCTCTGAACTGGCGTCAAGTGCAGAATGGAGCACATAACGCTCTGCATGACGCAGAGGAGAAATTTGTGTGAACACTGCGTTCACAACGGCTGATCTCCAGCTAGAAATTAGCTGTAGCGTCGTTGAGCTCCAACTCTGGAGAAACGAACCAGCCAGTTAGTTGATTGTTCTTGCGAGAACTGAGATGGCATTATAATATGCATGCTACTCCAGCCATGCCCGTGTTTATCAAAATGGCTCTGAGCACTATGGGACTCAACTGCTGAGGTCATTAGTCCCCTAGAACTTAGAACTACTTAAACCTAACTAACCTAAAGACATCACAAACATCCATGCCCGAGGCAGGATTCGAACCTGCGACCGTAGGGGTCTTGCGGTTCCAGACTGCAGCGCCTTTAACCGCACGGCCACTTCGGCCGGCCCCGTGTTTATCGCCATAGTCTGAGACTAGGGATGAGTTCTTGTTTTCTCGCATATCGAGAAACAGAGGGAGGGTTTCTGCTGGAAAATTTAGCAAACGTTTAATTAGGTTTTATAGGAATTTCAGTGGGCGAGAGCAGCCATGCAGACACCTCATCGCAGCTAAGGTAAATACTGCATGCAAAGGCGTAAACTTGTTGGTTCACCAGCTTGCGTCCACTGTAAACTTGAGCGACTTCGGTTAATCTTTTGCCCGACTTGTCACAGAACTAACCATCCTAATCAAAGTACCCAACTTTGAACCAGAATTGGATGATTTATTGCAGTACTGGCCAAAATAATCCTAAAAATAGTACCGAAATTTGAACCGGAATTGGATGATTTATTGCAGTACTGGCCAACATCATAATGTAATCATAAGAAAAATTTTGTAAAGATACTTCTACTTAAAATTTAATATTGTTGTGTTTAGGATCATTTAACTTTCTGAGGGTTACAATTTAATACCATTGTGTCTAGGATTTGTTCACTTTCAGAGGCTGAGATGCGTTTTTTTGACAACTTTCTTAACATTGTCACATTGAAAACTATGTAAATGCTGTATTTCTGTGACAAAATTCCAATATTAAACATTGTAATTACATCTTACACGGCTGTATTCAGTCATAGAATAAGATACCACTTAAACATAACCTTACAAATATACAAAAAATACAAAAATCTGAATACTGTGCAGTCCCCTTATTAGGGACAGCGTGAAAGATTGTTTCCAGCTCGAATTTTCAAACTGTACTGGAGTGGACGCTGATGTGAAACTTCTTGGGAGATTAAAACGGTGTGCCGTACTGGGACTTGAACATGGGATCTATTTCTTCCTCATATATTATACTGCTGTTTGTAAAAACCGAAACATTCTGATGCAATGGTCTGCAACACGCCACAGTACGAGGTCATTAGAAGAAAAGAACCATAATAAGTGATTTAAATGACACACAGGAGACGTGCACGTAGGCCCAACAGCGCCTTTTTTTGTGTGACCGGACAGTCAGTGTTATGCAATGCCCAGTAGGAGTTGAGCTGTGATACGAAGTTGAAATTTGTAACCAAGTACCACTATGGATGAACATCGCAGGATGGAGTATCGTCACGAGAGTGCATAAAACTGGGGCAGAATTATTCGTTTCCGGGAGGCTGGTCTGTCGTTCCATGGCAGTGCGGGTCGTACAGGGCAAGCTCCTTCAGCAGAGAGGCTTGTGTGGAACAAGCGGAGGAAAGAGTGTTGTACACAGCCCCGAAAGAGTACCAGATGACACAATGTGACCACTGCGCGAGATGACCGCCACTTTTTCTGCTTGAACAGCTTCGTCCACAACGTCAGCGCGACGTTGGAGCACTGCAGCAGGTGCGGACGTGTCGGTGTCGATGGTTCGTGCCGTCTTCTGCAGGTGGACCGCTGGCTAGCATGCCACTGCGTCGGATGCCATTGACCAGAAGTCATTACCGCCGCAGACTGCAATTGGCACGTGAACGCCGACACTGGCGTGCTGAGTGGCAAAATTTAATGTCTTCGAAGGAGTCCCGCATCTACAGTGATGGTCGCATACGTGTTCGGCGCCGTCTTAGTACACGCAATAGTGTCAGTACTGTAGAGCAGCACAGTGGACAAACGCCAGGTCTGATGGTTTGGGTACCACTGCCTGTAACTCCCGAGCTTGCCTACTACGTCTTGAGGCAATCTGGACAGCTACCGCTGCGATAGGAAGGTTTTACAGCTCGAGGCACTGTCCCTCCTGCAGGCCGTTCCACATGCCATATTTCAGCAGGACGACGCCTGGATGCGCAGGCCTTATTCGAAGAACGGCGGGTACCACTGCTTCCCTGGCCTGTCCATTCGCCTCACACGTCGCCCATAGAACGTGTCTGGGACATGGTCGATCGGCAACTTGTTCATTCAGATCCTCCTGTAGTCACACATGGTGCTTTGGGTACTCGATAACAAACCACATGGCAGAGTATTCCCCAACAGGATATTGAGGACCTCTTTGATTCCATGCCACGGCGTCTAGTGGCTCTGAATGTTGTACGCGGTGGCGCTACTTCGGATTGAATTTCCACAGCCACAGTGAATGTACAGATCTGTAACGGTAATCAGTTGTGAAGTGACACTGAAGTCTGTAACTGGTGGAATAAATTTCATTGTGATCACATCTATTGCTCACGGTGTTCCATTTTCTCCAAACAGTGGTGTATTTGAGTTGTGCACGGCTGGTGTTCATGCCATTTATTGTTTGTCATCTTCTATTACGGTATCACCGCCTCGTTATCTTATCCAATTTACTGGCGTCACTAACTTCCTGCCGTTCTTGTCCGTGAGCGGCAGCAGCAGCGTGCATCGATAAGTGCACTGTCGTACCATCTCTGGAGCTACCGATAGTATTTCCGGGTCGTCGTGTGTCTGGCAGTCAGTTCAGGACGGACCAGCAGCGTAGTCGGGACGGAGCAGCAGAAGTCGGGGACAGAGCGCCCTTGAGGCGCCGACAGCCAGTGCTCGCCGACCGCTGGCAACAACCATGAACTTCCCGACGGAGGGAGATTGGAGCGGGATGACCGTTGGTTGGTCGTTCGGTTGGTCGGCTCCTCGGCCGACGTATACTTTGTCCTTTCACCGTTTCCGGGCCTGGGCAGTTGGTCGGTTGGCGTGAGGCAGCGAGGAAGTGTCTGTGGCGCTGGCGGCGTCCACGCGCGGTCAGAGTGTGAGGGGCTGTTCCCATTGCTACGAGATCCGCCGCTCACCGATCCCAGACACGAAAGTTGAGTTGAAAGGTGGCTACACTGAGTCACAGCGCCAGAGATTGCGCCAAAGTTTATTATACCGCCGCCTCCACTGGGCCCAGTAGTAGTTGAGAGGATGTCGAGGGCTGTCGTTGTTCTGTTGGGCGAGAGAGTAGACGATCTGAATGTTGACTGAAATGTTGTACTGTTCGGTTGGTGTAATGTATAGATGGAAGAAGATGCAATTGTCAGAATATATTTGAGAAAGGAGATAGGCTTTCGATTTTTGATGCTAGTGTAACGGAATATTTTCGTCAATGTATTATGAGGTAAAAAGGTATTACAGTTTTCTTTAATAACAATCCCTCTTGCTCACAGGTACAGTCAACAAAGCATCTGGCTCGTGTTCATTTATTAGACTTGTAACTCTGGTTTCTATGTGCAATTATAGTATTTCTGGTTTTTCAATTAGTTAATTGGAAATGGTGTTTAAAATATTTTGTCGTATTGAGAAAGAACCGAGCCAGATACATGTATGTTGAGTCACGCTACCAGACACAGAACAGTTACACTTGTGCTTTGTCGTTTCGTAGCCTTTACAGTTGCAGGGGACATAATTAATCAATTGTATTAATGGAAATTCCTTGTCATTCTTTATTTTTATTTTATGCAGTTAGATTGCGTGCTAATAATAGTCAGGGCCAACCGGTTACGAGACTTCGTAACCGGTCACACAGCTAGTAAAATTATTGCATTTGTTCATTAATATTAGTCTTTTCCTTTTAATTAAGTCCCCATGCAGAGTCTTTACTTAATCTACCAGCCAGCACCAACTGTTCACATTGTGTCGTTCGAATTTAGTTGTGGGCTGTTGGGACATTCCTGCGAGTAACAACGTGTGTTTTCAAGTTGGCGAAATTCTAGCCGCCCTCCTGTGGAGTTTAACTTAGCTTGATTATTTTGGAATTGAAGTGCACCAGCGGAATCTTCTGCCTTGTGGCCGTTAACGTTCCGATTACCTGCCCTGGGCGTTGACGTAAATTCAGGCAGTTTATTTTCCTCGTCGTGTTGTGACTGTCCGGCATGGCGTGTAGTTTGACAGCTGAATGTGTAATTCGTTGTGGGCGCCGATACCTTCTCCGTTGTTCCATTCAACTCCCTGTTGTGTGCTGGTCGGGTGGAGCCGAAGTTATCCTGTTGCTTGGTCCGTTGACTCTCTGTCGGTTGGGTTGCCGTCGGATTGAGAATTGTTGGGCCGACTGCCTGTCTCACCTAAGCGAGCGTTAATGTTTGAATTCCAGGTGACCCTTGGAAACTTCTGAGCGCCGTTTGATGTGCTGCCTTTCCTTATTTGTCCTCGTTGTTTGTTTATGTATAGCTTCTAGCCGATTTTAAACTATGTGTGTGTGAAATCTTATGGGACCTAACTGCTGAGGTCATCAGTCCCTAAACTTGCACACTACTTAACCTAAATTATCCTACAGACAAACACACACACCTGTGCCCGAGGGAGGACTCGAACCTCCGCTGGGAACAGCCGCGCAGTCCATGACTGCAGCGCCTTAGACCGCTCGGATTTTAAATTAAAGTTGTTTTGCCCTTAAGGCGTGAAATTGTTTGGGCCTTAAGCCTAATTTAGAGAAATGTTTCAAGATAAGGCCTTATGCCTTTTAAATTCAAATTCCTGTTTTTGAGTCTTAAGTTATTGGCGTTCAGCCGATTTTAAATTAAGGTTGTTTTACCCTTGAGGCGTGAGATTGAATGGCGCATTTAGCCGGGAATTAAGTTCTAAAATTAATGTTTGGCTTGCTCTGTTTTAATGTTTTCTTTACTCTTGTTATGTTTGTCAAATGAATAAATTAGTATGTTCGAATGCAACTGACAGCCACCCATTTTGGCCGCTTTCCACAAATTAAACTATCTATCCTGTCATGCGGGTATAGCAGGGGATCTCAGTATTGTAAATGAGAAATATTCCAGTGGAGAAACGTATGGAATTCTCCAGCTAAAAGGTGAAGGTTTCTTCCGACCAGCCAGTAGCCTGCAAGTGTGTTCTCCACTGGCGCAGGGAGGGCTCCCCATGCGGCGCGGCCCCGGAGCTTGACAAGCGGGGCAGGGGCTCGTGGGAGGCGACCTGCCGGGATAATTGTTTGCACTCGCGACCGCGACAAATCGGGTTTGCGGCCACAGAGGGCGGGATTAACTGCGGCACGCCGGCCCTTGTCACCCCCACCCACGTACCACGTCCCAGACCGGCAGTCCTTCCAGCCCGCCTTCCCCTCCGTGCCCAAGTATCCGGCACTAGCTCGCTACGTCTCAGGAGCGTCTCCCTCTCACAGCAAAACACGGTAACAAAATTTTAGTGACACAGTTTCCACTGAAAAACATAGCACAAGAGGCTTGTGAAATATTTCAGACATAAAGAAAAATAATTTCCGTCAAACATAATATGGGTATAGTAAATACATTTGTGCACCAGCGGAAAAATCATCCTATCGGAACACAAAAAAGACGAATGTGACGCTATTTAAAACACTAATTAAAACGTGAGGTACTAACTGCCTCATTCTGTTCCGCAGCACCTTTAAAAATTCCCCAAATCTTTTGGCATGCAAACATATTCGCGGTCTTTTTGACATGCAGTTTACCTCTCATTCCCACGAGTTCCCCAAACTGTAACTCGCTTATACCCACTAGTCCATCACTGTATGTCGCTCATACCCATCCGCTCCAAATTGCCCACTCTCTTTACGTTTAGAGAAGTTTTGATAGTGTATTCATGCGAAATAAAGGAAAACTAATTTTATATCTCCGACAGGATTTGCCGTGCATGAAAATTTTGCATGGGCTTCAGCACTACACCAAGGGTTTTTCAGAATCCTCAACAGCAGGGCTGGCCACGGCGTGCCGTAATATCACGTACGTAGCACGTGCGGTCCACGGGTCTAGCCTGTAACTCGTCTTTGCTCGGCCCTTCTCAGAAATACCTGAAAAAAAAACCACTCCGTCTACAGGCCACAAGTGGCCCATCGGGACCGTCCGACCGTCGTGTCATCCCCCGAGGAGGATGCGGATAGGAGGGGCATGGGGTCAGCACACCGCTCTCCCGGTCGTTATGATGGTATTCTTCACCGAAGCCGCTACTATTCGGTAGAGTAGCTCCTCAATTGGCATCAAGAGGCTGAGTGCACCCCGAAAAATGGCAATAGCGCATGGCGGCCTGGATGGTCACCCATCCAGGTGCCGACCACGCTCGACAGTGCTTAACTTCGGGGATCTCACAGGAACCGGTGTATCCACTGCGGCATGGCCGTTGCCCAATACCCGGAACAGCACAACATTTTATCTATCATTGCGGAGCAGCACTTTTCGGTGGGTACAGCTCTCTGAGTGATCCAGAATCGTGCTGACAGCACTGTTTAACCTTCGCTGTTTGTCCATGGTATGAAGAACGATTTCAGAGGTCCGGTGGCTGTTTGCACAATAAGAGACAGTCTAGCCATCTGTCGTCGAAATTCTTTAAAATGAATGGGAATTCAAGAGAGGGGTGAGAATTCTCAGTTTGCATAATCGACGAGTGCTGCATATTTTCTATGAATTGATATTACAATACTATGCAGAAAGAATTTAAAGATTTAGTTGAAAGTGAAAGAGAAAAAAATTACAACGATCGACTGACTGGATTCATTTTTCTGTACACCAAAAACACTTCGTGCTAAATTTCCAAGCCTGGAGCACGTGAAGAAATTGGTGGTACGAATAGTAAAATTTCTGAAGTTGCACGCATTATTGCATTGTCAGTTGCAACTGTTCTCAATGGAAATGAGCGAAGAAATGGTTCAAATGGCTCTGAGCACTATGGGACTTCACATCTTAGGTCATCAGTCCCCTAGAACTTAGAACTACTTACACCTAACTAATCTAAGGACATCATACACATCCATGCCCGAGGCAGGATTCGAACCTGCGACCGTAGCAGTGGCGCGGTTCCGGACTGCTCGCCTAGAATCGCGAGACCACCGCGGCCGGCCCAATGAGCGAAGAGTACGGAGACTTACTAGTATATTACTGCAAAGTAAGCTGATTAATTCAAGGGCCATTTCTGGAACGATTTTTCATTTTAAAACTCGCCGTTGTTGCATTTTTGAGGGAAGAAAGAGTGCACGAACAAAATTTTGAACAATTGGAACAGAGCGCAGACTTTTCATTTTAAGTAGACTTGACTGCATGCTGCCCATAGTAAGACATTGCAAGGTAACTTGTTACTAATTTGATGGACATGCATTTAAAAAGAAAATCTCGTTGTATAAGGAACACATTGTGACAAAGACAGTCCAGTTCCCTAAACTAATTAACGTTCAAGAAAACGCGAGCTTTGGAGAATTCATTGTGCCCTTCAAAGAATTAAAAGGAAAGTTTTATAAAGCTTTTGAGGACACTTTCAATCTTACACCTGTTTTCCACATGATTTCAAGATCGTTTACCATTTCAGTTGAAAGCACTCCTGCGCATGTACAGTTGTTACTGATTAACACACAACGTAATTCCTGTTCTAATGACGAATCTTTTTACGTTAAAACTGTCCAGGGCGTCTATATTTCTTTCCTCAGATAGAGTTGCCAAGTCTGCCTAACAAGGTTGCTAAAGTGGTAGAATATTGTAGTCGACATATTTGTATGAAAGACCTTTCCCCATGTATGAAACTAAATAAGTCGCGATTAGCTGGAGACTTGAGTGCAAAACTCTGTGAAATTATCTTTTTCTGTCCGTATGCCAACAGTTCGTACGAGATAAAAATTATATTATGTCTTCAGCACACCAAAACTAAATAATACTGAAAATTTGTTTTGTTTTATTTTGTTTGAGAACTTTGAAATGTAAAATCAAGTAGTATGCAGTGCGACTGCACTGTCATTTGTATGTGGAGCATTTTCAGTTTTCCACTCTTGTCTCTTGCGCTCACACAGCGTGGTGGTGTGACGGCGGGAAAAATGTGAAGCGAAGCCGAGCGCTTCGGCGCTCATATTTCTCTGTCCTATGTCACTGTATAAACTACGTTCTCGCCTCATACCAGACATAACGTGCATATTTTACGTGTACAACTTTGTAAGTAGGCTGTCTAGGTTTTTATATTGGTAACGCCACGTAGCGCTCTGTATGAAAATCACTGGCTGTGCTGTGTGCAGTCTGTGGCTGGTTTGCATTGTTGTTGGATATTGTAGTGTTGGGCTGTTGGCTGTTAACAGCGCGTAGCGTTGCGCAGTTCGAGGTGAGCCGCCAGCAGTGGTGGATGTGGGGAGAGAGATGGCGGAGTTTTGAAATTTGTAAGACTGGATGTCATGAACTGCTATATATATTATGACTATTAAGGTAAATACATTGTTTGTTCTCTATTGGTTCAAATGGCTCTGAGCACTATGGGACTCAACTTCTGAGGTCATTAGTCCCCTAGAACGTAGAACTAGTTCAAAAATGGTTCAAATGGCTCTGAGCACTATGGGACTTAACATCTATGGTCATCAGTCCCCTAGAACTTAGAACTAGTTAAACCTAACTAACCTAAGGACGTTACACACATCCATGCCCGAGGCGGGATTCGAACCTGCGACCGTAGCGGTCTCGCGGTTCCAGACTGCAGCGCCTAGAACCGCACGGCCACTTCGTCCGGCGTTTGTTCTCTATTAAAATCTTTCATTTGCTAACTGTGCCTATCAGTAGTTAGAGCCTTCAGTAGTTTGAATCTTTTAGTTAGCTGGCAGTAGTGGCGCTCGCTGTATTGCAGTAATTCGAGTAACGAAGATTTTTGTGAGGTAAGTGATTTGTGAAACGTATAGGTTAATGTTAGTCAGGGCCATTCTTTTGTAGGGATCTTTGAAAGTCAGTTTGCGTTGCGCTAAAAATATTGTGTGTCAGTTTAAGCACAGTCATGTATAATTTTTCTAAGGGGACGTTTCATATGTCGACCCTTAGCCGAGGATACCTCACTGGAATCTTCTGATTTTTTTCTTGTAGTTTGTGTAATTAGTGTAGCTATTGTTTATTGCCAGCGCGTAATCATAGAGAGAATGTCCTTTGTAATTGTAGTTTTTCATTGTTGTACAGTAAAACAGTTGCGACATGCATGTAGATTTGCACCAAGTATTTCGCAGCTGCGCTTGCAATTAACTAGACATTATTTTCAGTGCTATGTTAATGTGTTCTCTTATTTTTGCTCTTAAAATTGTGTTTTTCTGTGTTGTCGTGTGAAATATTGTGACAATAATGGCGTGTGAAAAACGTAATACTAGGCTCCAAAGTAAACTGAGAAATGACAGTGAAGACGAAAGCAGTGTGTTAGCGCCACCATGTAATGAATTAACTAATGTTCAAAGTAGTAATTTGGTAATTGCGCATAGGGAAATGGAGCGGGCTGCAAATAATGGTGTAGGCAGTGAAACAATTAGTGAACAGGGAAGCATTATCGATCGATCGGTCGGCAACAGCTCGCCTCAGGATTCTGAAATGACAGGACATGATCTTGCAAATACTGTAGATTCCGGTTTTGCGTCCTCACCGTTTTCTCAAATAAATCAAGACACATTTTCTGCTTTTCAAAATGCGAATATTGCCGGTTCAAATGCACTGCCGAATAGCACTGAGGAACATGTTTCAGACACCAGTGCACTGTTATTACAGTTAATGCAACAAATGGGACAAAGGCTACAAAAGTTAGACACAACGCTTGAACAAAATCAGACACAATGGAACAAAATCTTCGCAAGTTAGACACAATGGAACAAAATCTTCGTAACTTAGACACCACACTTGAACAAACACGTGAAGATTTAACTGAGTTACATAACATTGAATCGAAATGTCAAAAAGTCTGTAATGACGTAAAAACACAAATTTGTGTGCATTTCCAACCTATTTTTTCGCGTCATGAAAATGCATTACAGAATCACGAAGCAGCCATAAAAGAACTGCAAACTATTGTTCATGAAAATCACGACACCTTGCAAGCTAAAATTGACTCAGTTGCATCTACCGATTCGGTTACGCAACTTGCAAAAACTCAGGAAAACTTAAAGGACACAGTAGATACGATTTCAACACAAATGGACACATGGTTCAGAAAAACACACGGAGGAAATAATTTCATTATCGGATAAAGTAGCCGAACTTTCAGATCAGTTCACTAACTTATCTACAAAGGTAGATGATGATCTGAATGACACAAGACCTGTAGCCTTCACGGACACTGAAGAGTATGAACAAATTAGAAAATTCAAACAAAATCAAAATCAAATCAATACACAGTACAAAAGAGAAATCCGGGAAGTACAAGATCAGTTGGCACAAGTAATACAAGAATTACATATTTCAGAGGACACTCGCACTCCAATACGGGAAGAGGGACATAGAAATACGGAACAGCTACAAAATAATAACACAGAGCATTTCGGAAATTATGAAAGAATTGGCAAGGTGCACCGAATTTTGAGATGGAACCGCCGACACGAAGTAACAATGACCGATATGCGACTCGTCGACATGATGATTTTGACTACAAGCTGTTTATTACTACACGTAAATTCAAAACATTTAAGAATTCCGGCAACGACATTCATCCACAAGCGTGGCTTCATCAATTCTCTCTTTGTTTTCCTCCCAACTGGTCATTGGAGCACAGGTTAGAATTTATGTTTGGCTACTTGGAGAATGAACCAACTGTAAGAATGCGATCGGTCATTCAGGATTGTCACGGTGAAGGAGAATTTTATCATGCCTTCCTCTCAGCGTATTGGTCGCAAGCTACACAAGACCGAGTAAAACATAGCATCATAATGATGACACGTTTCGAACAATCTGAATTTACCAGTCTTATGTAATATTTTGAAGACATGTTGCATAAGAATCAGTATCTTTCAAACCCATACAGCACCTCAGAACTCATCCGCATTGGCTTAATCAAACTGCCTGAACATTTACGACATATTATTTTAGCAGGACGTTGCAAAGACGACATTGAAGCTTTTCAGGGACTGTTACAAGAACTGGAAATTGACGCTGACAATAGCGGAACGCGGAAACAGGAGCACAACAATTACAGGTCACATCTGTCACAATTCCGCGATGACAGAAATAATACACGACAAGGCTATTCTTACAACGTAAATCGTGACCAAAACAGACACCACCCGTATGACAACCGTTGGCAGAGTAGTAATAATTACAGGGAAAGATCACCTCTCCGCGGTAATGACTATTACAGAGACAATCAGACAATATGGGAACCAAAATAATTATTACCAAGGAAGACAGAATAACTTTAGATGTAACGGTCCAGCGCGCAGTTACGATTCAGGGAGAAATTCTCCACCACGTGACTGGCAAGAAAGAAACTATGGAATCTACCGACATGACGACAGACGATGTGATCGTAACGACAGACCTGAATTGCATCAGAACTGGCGGGATTCAAACAGAGCAGGGCCCTCTCGACAAGGTGAATCTATAGAAGTTAGGTCTCCAAACCCCAATAAAGACGCGCGCCAACAAAGACACAATAGGCAATGACTCATACCGCTGGCAGCCACAAAACGTACTTATGAAACTGACGACGCAGCTGCCGTAGCTAGTAATTACGTAAAAATGGAAGACATTAGAGACACCTTACTCCAGGAACACGACGTAAAACATAACAACATTGCATATCCTGTGGTTCACATTACTGTAAATGACGTAAAATTTACGGCAGTACTTGGCTCTGGCAGTCCCATTTCAGTAATTAGTGAAACAGCTTTTACCAAATGCAACAAATCGAACGATTGCCCCACACTTCAGTTACGTAAGATTAAATTACAAGGTGCAATCTTTGGAAAAAGTGTAGATGTACGCCAACAAACCAACTTAGAATTATTTTGTCAAAGCCACAGCTTCTCTATGAACTTTCTTATTGTTCCATTATTGTCGACGGAAATTATACTGGGAGTAGACTTTTTGAATGAATACAAAGCAATCTTAAACTTTCACGATGCTGAAATAAGTTTAGAGAAAGAAGGTAAGTCAATAGCTTTGAAAGTTGAAGATTGGCTCTCAAACCATGACGAGGAAATTAATCGGCTTTACCTTCTGTTAGACAACAGTTCGGAATTTTCTACGGAACTAGACACTAACAATCACTCTGCAAGTACTGACAGGGATGATATCGACGGCATATTTGATACTAATGAGTTAATTCAGAATAAAATTCAAACAATTGAGAATTGTAATGACACTGATAGGCAAGACTTTTTTGAGATTTTACAAGCACATTCCACTGTTTTTACTCACAAAACAGGAACAATCAAGGGATTTCAATACCAATTTCGTGTTCGTGAGCATACTAAATTTTGTGTTAGACCATACGTAATTCCAGCACATTATAGGGACCGTGTTAGAACAGAAATACAATCTATGCTTGACGAGGGCATTATTGAGCCTGCAGTAAGCTCATACAACAATCCATTACATGTTGTTGAGAAGAAAAATGGATCGATCGGGCTTGTCTTAGATTCGAGACAAATCAATACTATCATCATTCCTGAAACAGACAGGCCGCAAACGTTAGAAGAACTTCTTCAGAATTTTAATGGTGTAAAAGTGTTGTCTTCTATTGATCTCAGATCCAACTTTTATCATATCGAACTTCATCCGGAATGCAGAAAATACACAGCTTTCCTTTGTTTCGACGTTTGTTATCAGTTTCGTAAACTTCCTTTTGGTTTCAACATTTCTTCGGCAGCATTCATTCGCGGGTTAAATTCTATATTATCTGAGTTCTTAAAAAGTCACATCACCTTATATCTGGACGATATTCTGATAGCAGAAGCCTCATGGGAACAACACAATCGCATCCTCAACAGCGTGTTACATATTTTTGCAGAATCTGGAATTACAGTTAACTTGGAAAAGTCTGAATTCAGTAGGACAAAGGTGAAGTTTTTCGGACATATTATTTCTTCTGAAGGCATTCAGCCGGATCCTGAAAAGTTAGAAGCAATCAGAGCCATTCCAGTTCCATCCACAAAAAAACAAGTCCGCAGTTTTCTAGGTCTCGTAAATTTTTACCGTCGTTTTCTGAATATGCAAATTCTTGTTACACCAAAACTTTGTTCTCTCACTGCAAAAAATACTGTTTGGAACTGGGACGAGCAAGCACAGTTGGAATTCAATTCTTTGACAGAATCGCTACTTAACGCGCCAATACTAGCTCATCCAGATCTGTCACAAGATTTCTGCCTTAGCACGGATTCTTCTAAAGTCGGTCTTGGTGCCCATTTATTTCAAGAAGCCATAGAAAATGACACTACTTTTCAGAAAACCATTGCTTTTGCTAGCCGAGTGCTAACAAAATCTGAAAAAAATTATTCCATTACTGAATTAGAAGCTTTAGCTATCGTTTGGGCATTTAACAAATTCCGTTTCTTTCTTTCTGGTAAGCACGTAAAAGTATACAGTGATCATCGTGCATTACAATTTCTTACGTCTTCAAAATTAAATCATGACGGGTTAAAACGTTGGGCATTGTTTCTGCAAGAATTCCACTTCACAATAGTCTACATTCCCGGCAAGGAGAACATTGTTGCGGACGCACTGTCACGCGCACCGGCTGGGCTTGAGAAAAGTAACACAGAAGGCAACCTCGAGAAAAATTTCAGTATTCTTTACATTCAGAAAGTCGCCTTTGAAAACTTCATCACCACATCTTTAAAGGACATTGCTCATGAACATGATAAAGATCCGATTTGGAAAGACATCAAGAGCAAATGGCATGAAAAGACACACACACAGATTCGGCATTATTATCTGGTTAGAAACAACATACTGTTCAAACGCTGCACTGTTGATGACAAGCTATGGGTACTTTGCATTCCTGACGATTTTGTTAATAAGCTCATTTGGTACATTCATTTCAGCTATGCACATTTTGGCCCACGAAAATGTTATCATATTCTTCGAACGACTCGTTATTTTAACAATATGGAAAAGAGAATTCGAAGAGTCTTGTCTATTTGTAAACTTTGTCAAAAGGCGAAACCATCTACTATCTCCCATCGTGCTCCGCTGTTTCCTATCATTCCTTCTAAATTAAAAGAATTTGCTGCTGTTGATCTCTTGGGACCGCTTGTCAGAACATCTAATGGATTTTCGTACGTTCTAGTCGCTGTTGGACTTACTTCAAAATTTGTTTCTTTCACACCGTTACGTAAAGCCACTGGACGGTCTGCATCCAACGCCTTTGTTAAAAATTTATTACATGAAGTTGGACACGTCAGTAAAGTCATTTCAGATAACGGACCGCAATTCAGATCTGCTGTTTGGTTACGCATGCTTCGGAATCATAAAATCAAACCTGTTTTTATTTCATTGTACTCAACACATTGCAACCCCTCCGAACCGATTATGAAAGAAATCAATAAGCTTTGCAGACTTTATTGTCACAGAAAGCATCAGCATTGGGACAGATATTTACACTTATTTCAAAACGTGCTGAATGAAATGCCTCATGACTCCACTGCTTTTCCACCTACTCTTGTACTGAAGAATGAAGAAACACCGAACAGAATCAGAGAGCTTGTACCTTTCCCGAATACACGTAAACTTAGACACAAAGACTTGAGTCACAAATTCTTTCTAGTTTACAATGGACCTTACAGAATCCGACGTATACCACATGATAATTGCGTTGAAGTTGAAACTCTGCGTACTAGGAAGAGTAAAGGTTTACACCACATTTCACATGTAAAACCGTTTATTGAAAGATAATCTGCTTCTTAACTTTGTCTTTGCCATATAACTTTTCACTTTACATTGCTAGTATGCTTTGTCAGACTTAGAATCTGTTAACATGCAACAATGTTTGAAGTTAAATATCCAGTCAAGAACCAAGAGAAGTTATTTAAACAGAAATTACGAATGCATTGTTATTGTGAACAAACATCACAGTATAATTGTGTGTATACATTCTTGCTTGTTAGTTGCGCAATTACGTAACGACTATAAGGCTCACATACTTAGAACATTTATCAGTACTGCTAATGAGATTTTAATGCAACATTTTGGTTTATTTGAAAATACATTCTAGATTTAAAGTACTTTCTGTGAGATACCAGATGACACAGTGGTTAGTTTATGTGACAGCTACACGATTTTATCACGACGCTACTAATGAGACAATTTACAATGTAGCTTTTGCGGTGTATCTGTTTTATATCTGCACAGTTTTTCTGAATTCTTCTGGAAAGTAAAACATGTTTTAGTAGTAACTTTTGTAGTATAGCTACAATGAGACAGCCTTTTTCGTAGCACAACAATACATTACATTGTAGTACTTTGTTGATCACGGTAAGTTACGTAATAACTACGATATCTATACGCAAAGCAGTTCACTTTCGTTTATGATGAGGTAAGTACATTGACTTCAGCAGAACTTTGCTTACAGAGGACAATAACTACGACAGTTCCACAAAATTATCTTACAGCAAGACACACATTTAGCGCTACATGACACGTATTTGAGTGATTAATTTTATACTTCAAACATTTATTTTTAAAGATTTTTGAATTACAAAGAAAGTTTTCCGTGATACATTTCATTCCATTGCTGTAATCTGTAACACCTGAGGGTATAATTACATTAATCCTCAGGGGGTACACGCTTACTTTGTGTACCATTTGTGTGGCAAGCACAAGGAGCCCTAGCTAATATGGTATCTGCTTACACAACTTTACACATCGGTACCATATTTCTCCAACACAGAATTACACAGCTACCTGATTATTTAACAGAGAAACAAACATTTTTTTACTACATCAGTGTCACATGTTTACGCAATTACACATTTGGATGATTTCATACTTATGAAATTGTATTTTGTCTGTACTTTGTGAACCGTTCATATTTTTTCGGAACCATTGTGATACTATGAGAGCTTTGAATGATATATTTGATATGGGATCATGATTTTTATAGTACTTTGAGGTAGATGACACTATTTAAATGAGCAGCGAATTTTGTTTAGGTTTTGAAATTATTGCAGAAAGTTACAACGTTTTCAAGATTTGACTGAGGTGTAATGGTGTTATTATTATGACGACGATGTGTATTATGCTGTTGAGGTATGTTTATGATCAATAAGATGATGCTACCGTAAATGAGGAATTTGATTCTGCTACATATTTATTTGGATGAAATATTGAAGAAGTGTCGACGAATACGTATGTGAATAATGAGTAGTGGTTAGGGACTCTGATTTGTGGAAAAGGATGTTGGAAACCAAGAATCGTACTTTAAGAGTTATGAAATGTGTGTAAATGTGCGAATGTATCACAATGGCGACGAAAACTTTTTGAACACTGTTGTATTTATAGGATTTTGTTTCTACACATTTGTAACTCAAATTCTCAGCCTGTGAAATTTTTTATATGAGACTGCCACTGTAGCGGAATCTGTCGTAAATATTTCAGTAAGAAAGTTAAGTGACCACCTTCACGTAATGTGTCGTGGGCACCCAGCTGCGCGACAATCGGCTGGAAGAAAGCCATTAGTGTGTGCCTTTCAATGCTCAAGTGTGAAATTAATGTTTTGAAAACTATTCTCATTATTTTATATATTTACTTATGTCATAATTCCTGTAACACTGATGTATCTGCTTATTTCTATTCTTTTGTAAAGCCTGTTTTACTACAAATGTTATCTGTATTATTATGTTCTTTAATGATGTATTTTGTACCTTTGTTATTGTATTCTTATGTTATCAAAATGTAATTGACACCAGTTCATCAAATTAAATAACTTGTAAGTTACATTTCACTGGACACGTCTCTGTTGGTCATAGTATATGGACAATATGTGAGAAGTAGGGACTGTTATTGTTTGCACGTGCGTTGATAATTCAGCAAGCGACTGGATAACAGCATTGCTGGTTCTAAGGACAATTCCAAAAACTTTGTGAGTGCACAAGTGGTGGTTTGTGGACTTGCTATATTCTCCGCAAGCCTCTTCGATGGTGATTGTGAAACTGCACAGTCGCAACAGATGGCTGCTGGCTGTCTCTACCAGGACTACAGTGGGTCTGCATCTTTGATGGCCCACCAATACCATTATTTCTACAAGGACTACAGTGGGTCTACACCTTTGATGACTCACCAGTACCATTATTCCTGTAAGGACTGCAGTGGGTCTGCACCTCTGGTGGCCCACCAATACTGTAATCTCTACCAGGATTACAGTGGGTCTGCTCTGTGATGACCTACCTACCAATATTCTTCAAAACTTCGACTGACTCTGCTGTGGGTTTGCTCTGTTTGGCCCATTACCTGTCTGCATGTCAAGAGTCAGCACTGTCTTTCCGTTGGAAGGACAACACTACTTCTTCAAGAGTGCATGGCAATCCACTACTTCTGTGTGCATTTTCTTTTACTGTTCAGACCTTGAGAAAAACACTGCAATTTTACTGTGATGAATGATCAGGACTGTCTTTATGGACTGTGAAAAAATTTTAGTTTTGACCAACATTGTATCAATAAGTGTGTGCATTTGATTTATTTGTTATTGTAATTATGAAAAATTTTTTCAAATCTGTATTGGCCACTGCCCAATACAATTTGTAAAACTTTTTGTGGGGAGCATGGGGGCTATGTAAGTAGGCTGTCTAGGTTTTTATATTGGTAACGCCACGTAGCGCTCTGTATGAAAATCACTGGCTGTGCTGTGTGCAGTCTGTGGCTGGTTTGCATTGTTGTTGGATATTGTAGTGTTGGGCTGTTGGCTGTTAACAGTGCATAGCGTTGCGCATTTGGAGGTGAGCCGCCAGCAGTGGTGGATATGGGGAGAGAGACGGCGGAGTTTTGAAATTTGTAAGACTGGATGTCATGAACTGCTATATATATATTATGACTATTAAGGTAAATACATTGTTTGTTCTCTATTAAAATCTTTCATTTGCTAACAATGCCTATCAGTAGTTAGTGCCTTCAGGAGTTTGAATCTTTTAGTTAGCTGGCAGTAGTGGCGCTCGCTGTATTGCAGTAATTCGAGTAACGAAGATTTTTGTGAGGTAAGTGATTTGTGAAACGTATAGGTTAATGTTAGTCAGGGCCATTCTTTTGTAGGGATCTTTGAAAGTCAGATTGCGTTGCGCTAAAAATATTGTGTGTCAGTTTAAGCACAGTCATGTATAATTTTTCTAAGGAGACGTTTCAACTTTAAACCTTTGTACCTCAGAAATGGAAGAAGATATCAAGACAATTTTCAAACTTGTTCAAGATCGGGATGTTACCGTAAAAATCGTGGAAATTTTAGCCATTTGCTGTGCATACCCGTCTTGCAAATCGTGGCTCGGTTTGGTACGATGTTAAAAAACTGTTTTTGGGTTTTCTAAGGAATCGTCCTGACCTTGTACTGTAGGATAGTAACACTAAGAGGATCCTTCCGATGGGTATACAAATGGTAGCCCAAGGGTTATTCAAAACACTGAACACTGTCACTATTAGAACCTGAAAAATGGCGCTTTTGCGAGGGGTATTTTCTAACATATTACGTAGCGCATGCTGCCGCCTGTGTACCTACAGCTGATGGTTACTAAAGTGAATTTCTTTAAAAACGAGTGTGTCAAACTGTCTCCTTAAAGCAACCATCACGTGGCATCTGAAGGCAGCCTCTTTATTTACTCCTTCTTCTTCGTTTCCTTACCGCAAATAATTCGCACAGTAGGTGTTCATCAATTTTGTTCGTATCAACATCATGAACACACACACAACGTCACTTGTTTCTTGGGCTTCATATGCTATTACTTCTGTTTCTGCAACATTGCGAAATCTGCAAACGACGAAGCAGTGTCCTTCTTTTATTTTCCCAAATTTAGTTCCGGTTCCATCAGCTTGGACTCTGTTACCCTTCTTTTCATCTCTGTTATGGAATTTACACTTAAATCTGCTCATATACTACATAGATGTCACCTCTCTGCTGCAACATTTTACAGATCTGAGAAAAGCTATTTCTGTTGTTTAACTTTCTAAAATCTTTCCTTCTGTTCCATAAAATCTATCTCTACCTACATATCCCGTGTGGTGGCGTACAGAGCACAGCGCAGCGTACTTTGTACTGTTGCTAGTCATACCCTTTCTGTTCCATTTGTAAGAGAAGCATGGAAAATCTAGCCACTCAAAACAAGCTTGCGTTCATTTACACCACTTTTCGTTCTACAAGTCCAACGTCCGGTGAGAGTCCGAGTTAATATCGCTCCCACACACTTGATACGTATTCACATAAGGACCATGCAAGTGTTTCCTAAGCAATATGTTTTGTAAAGAAACTGCAGTATCTGAGCAAACAATCATGGCCTCCATTTGCTTTAACAAGCACTGAACTTAACTGCCTTTACGCTTTCATACCTCTACACGTTGTTACTCTCGAACAATGGATAACAGAAATCTTGGATACTGCTTCCGAACTCACAACCAGACTATTACCACACGGAGTAACCTAGCGCTGAGACTACGTTACAGATCAATTGGCCCAAACCTGTATAAAAAGACGGGCATAGTAATATTGTGTTCATACGTTAAATGTATTCGTCACTTGACATCGGTATTGATTTCCTGAGGTGACTATGTCGACGACAGAGCAGACAGGATTGTTGACCCACCTGTCGTAGAGACCCTTCAATGGCGCCCAACGCAGCTTCCACCTAGTGATTGTGACCACAGTGACTGTACCAGATATTTCACTCCAGCCAGACATCTCCACAGGACCCTCCATGCCAATTGTGCCTATAGGGGGAGCACATTCACAGCACTACCGCATCACAACAATGAATCTGGCCACCATTCAGGCTCCATAAGCTGGCGATATTCAGAAGCACCATTTTACTGTTGATGTCAACATTGACCCCCTCCAAGAAGTGTTTGCCACTGATTTCTATGCTACCAGTAGCTGCATGGTCCACATCTCCCTTGGTTCTGACAATGGTAACGAAGTGGATATCATCCTCCATGCAGGGCTCCCCACTGAAGATATATTTTACCATCCTAATGCTAAAGGTATGGTCCTCACGTTTGGCATCTGCACCATCGCGAACGACACGCTTCCTTTGCTGACGAGGTAACGCCGCTTTATGGATGTCCCCTGCATACGATGATCCCCAGTGGACACTTCAAATGCACATAAGGGCCTACTTATCAACTTCCACTACATTTCCCACGTGTGGCCCTCTCTGTAATCATCGACTGACTTCAGCTAATCAATGCATGAACGAAGGTTCTCGGCACCGAAGTGGCTTTCACATACCATGTGGCTCACTCGTCCAGTCGCCTCAACCATATTTATGTCAAATATTCCCTTCTTAGCTACACTCGACTTGCCAAAGTCTGGGCTCTGACTTTCTCTGATCACGGTGCCCACATCTGCTATGTCATCCTCGCCCACCAACGTGTGTGGTATAGTCATGGCCTGTAGAACGTTGCCCACCTAACTGCCCTGACTGCCCCTGACTGTTGATGGATCGTTGACGACATGTAGGCCCTCTGTCGTCAACATCGCCGTGCCTATACTTCCACTCTATCGCGGTGGCTATTCTGCACAACACCTGCTCCTTGCAGGTCATTGCTGGGATATGACAAAGATGTCAAGGCTTGGCTTGTGGGCACCATGCGCTTTTATTATGCGATCCTACATGACTGCACTTTCAATAGCATTCATTCCTGTCCATCAGGTGATAGTGCATCATGCTAAACTGTGGATTGCTTCACTCATATGACGACTCTTAGAAGAGACCCTTGTCAAGTCCTGCACCCATGAGCGTATGCCTCATGAAATGCAGTCTCCTTCTCACGGAATGCTGGCGTCGTCGTCGAGCTCTTATACACAGCCTCACCCATGCAGAAGGACAGCAGTACACTGCGAAATGTTCAATTGGTCACTCTTTCCATTCCCTTTCACGTGGCTGTACACTGCTGGCCCACATCATCTGACCTTAACAGAGTAGGTAGCAGCATTCACTGTAAACACTGTATCAGTGGACGCTGCTCAAGAAGTTCAGCAATACCCGATCATAGACGAAGTCCTAGACACTGTCAAGCTGAGAACCACCATTAGCTCCTCCAGAGCTGATGGCCTCCCCCTCGAATTTTACAAGTGTTTTAGTTATCTGTTGTTACTTCCTTGAACCTGTCTAACTGATGTCCCCAACAACGACGATTCCAGCCATCTATCTTGATAGGGGCATTAGCCTGGACCCTAGAGTACATGGACGATTATGGGTATGTGATTACTGGCCCATCACTCTACTCAGCATCAACATCAAAATTTTCACCTATTTGTTGGCATCATGGCTGAAGAAGGCAGCACGGTACATTATCCCTTCATCAGACTTCTCTGGTTTGTGAGAACAATACTCATATCTCCCTATGGTATTTCAGGGACATGATTGCGCTCGCCAGGATGCGACGTCTGCCTGGTGCATTGGCGTCCCCAGTCGTCAGTGAGACATCAGACCATATCCATCACTCCTTTTTGATGACGGTCCTCCAGCAAACGGTTTTCCAGCTGTTACAGTAACAGTGGTAATGAGCCTCTTGAGCGGCGAGATTTCAAGAATGCTCTGTAATGGACGCCATACCGAAATCGAGTGCTCAGTACGACAGGGTTGCCCAATCTCCACGATACCGTATACTTTGGTGTTAGAGCCCCTACTCCAGGGGTTTCACCAACGTCTGGTGTTTCTGTCATTGCATGGACACCACTTCTGTTGCAATGGCCTATGCTGACGATATTTTTCTACACTGTAAGGATTATGTTTGTGCAGCTCTGACATGGGTGATGACATATGGTTAGGCTTTGGATAGTTCTCTTAACATTTCCAAATCGCACGTCTGCTCATTGTTGAGAGCCTACCTGAGAGATGTGTCGCTCCTCTA
Organism: Schistocerca nitens; assembly: GCF_023898315.1. Lineage (NCBI taxonomy): Eukaryota > Metazoa > Arthropoda > Insecta > Orthoptera > Acrididae > Schistocerca > Schistocerca nitens. The sequence continues at coordinate 190,851,588 of NC_064620.1, read as the reverse complement.
AGTTAGGTCACCACCGTTTGCTGCTTGAGCATTGATTTTGCGAATAATCTTCATCGTTTGGTGGAAAAAACAGTCAGGCATGGCCTCATTGATCACTGGCTTAGAGCCCTCAACATTGTATAGCTTGCCTGATACGTGAATGTCTACCACCCGTTTCAAACACTCATGTGGCACAAGTGTTCTCAGGTCCAATTACACTTGGTCGTCATATGTTGATGGCGATGGGATCCTTTATCTGTACCAGCATGTTACTCAAAGTTCGGTATGCCTTCCTTACCCTCCCATGGGAGTGTGTGGTTGGTTGGCTTATTCCTCATGAGGGATAAAGTTACAGCACTTTTTTTAGCTCCCAACTGGAAGTCTGGTACCATTGCCCGACGATCCTCAATGGACTGCTTTTGCATGAATATGCGCCGATATCCACATCAGCTCCATTCATGTTATCAGACTTTCCGCCCCCATTTTACCACTATCGGCATTTCTTTCTGAAATTAAGTTAGATCCTCCACTCCCCACCATTTCCACAAATATTCCGGACAAAGACTGTGCACGATGCATTACCAATGCATCGGCCCCCCAATCCCATCGAACACAAGCTTCCCCGGATCACATGTCGTCACTTGTGGAAAGCGGTGTATGCAGGCTCTCTCCACACCAGCGTCCAATCCTCTTGGTATATCACCATCGATGACAAACAGGTCAACCAGTCTCGTTTGCACTGCATCCGTCTCGCTGACACACCCGAATGTGTTTACCTGGTGCGGACGACACAGATGCCTATCGATTCGCATGTGGTCTGTTGTTTGATTTATGGAGGTTCGCGCAGCGTATCTTGGCTTCCTTCATCCGTCAGATACCTGCTCATATAGCTTTCCAGGCGCTTTTGTTCCAGAAATGATTCATTAACCCATAACGAAAACTAGCACTGTGAATTGGATACACGGCCTTACAGTCTGCTAGCTTCTTGGCCCAGACGAGAATTCTGAAATGGGTTTTGGACGTACTTTAATGATGGACACTGTGCACTTCTTCGCAATTCCAGGTACAAACAGTTCTTCTCATATTTTCTGTGGAGCGCCGTTCAGGACCTGCCTTCGACCTGGAACGTCCAAACCATGAGATGCTGACGCTTATATTCCTGACATGATACTCTGTACGAACTACAAACGAAACCTCCATAAAACTTTCAAGAAGACACGTTTGGATTTTCCACCACCCGAAGGCGCGAGCGACTCCCGGAATTCTGGTACATAAAAAAGAAGAATGTGTCGAAAGGAACAAAATGGCTCTGAGCACTATGGGACTCAACTGCTGTGGTCATTAGTCCCCTAGAACTTAGAACTACTTAAACCTAACTAACCTAAGGACATCACACACATCCATGCCCGAGGCAGGATTCGAACCTGCGACCGTAGCAGTCGCACGGTTCCGGACTGCGCGCCTAGAACCGCGAGACCACCGCGGCCGGCTGTCGAAAGGAACATTCCATCGTAATTCGGAATAAGGCACGGGCACAGAAATATCATATCTTTCACTTTAAGATATGTGTTGTAATAGTTCCGTACGAGTGTTTTACATTACTGAAGAGTATGAGACCATACATATCTTAATGAACCTGGCTGATTCAACCCACTTGATTTTGGGAGACTGAATCCTGCGGTTATATTGATGCTGTTTCCAGCTGTTGGATTTCACAAAGAAGCTTCGCTATTTTTATTGATTATATTGTACATGTCTTAAGGGAAATTATTGCATCTGTTGGTGGGCTTTATCGTTTTTAGTGTTTTAGATGGTCGTTTTAATGAGTTCCTTTATGAAATTAAAGTTGTGTGTGTGTGTATCTGCATCCTTCCATGAGTGAAAAGAATGTTCTGTGTTGTGGTAATTTTGAGATAGCTTAGCACAGTGGTTCGGAGCCAACTTTAAACTGTAGGGCTCACTATAAGCGGCTTTGCAAGTGATTTCAAACGCTTAAAGACAATGCCTAGAAGAGGACTATGGAGTTCAAATCAACCTTCTGCTTGATGAAAGCTTTATATTTTGAATCATTAATGCAAGCATGAATCTAACATAAGATTAGAAGTTCAGAACGAAATGCTTGTATTAGGAAGGGCACAAGGCAGGGAAGCAGCCTTTCGCCCCTACTGTCTAACTTTAGCAACAAAGAACCAACGACAGAAGTAAAAGAAATGTTTAGGAATGCGATTAAAGTTCAGGGTGCTAAGATGTGAATGATACGTATTCGTTTATAACATTGCTATCTTCCGTGGGAGTTTAGCAACAATTGCAGAACATGTTTAATGGAAGAAACAGGTTAACGAACGCACACTGTTGACTGAGAGTAAACCGAAGAAGGATGAACATAATGAGAAGTAACCTAAATGAGTTTAGTGCTAAACTCAACACCAGAACTGGGGAGCATGAAGAAGACGAAGCGAAGGAATTGTGCTGCTTTGTAAGCAAAATAGCAGATGGCGTACGGAGAAAAGAGTACATAAAATGTAGACTATCGCAGTCAAAGAGGGCATTCCTGACAAATGGAAATCTGTTAGTATACGATATCGGACTTGATTTGAGGAAAAAATTTCTGAAAATGTACGTTCGGTGCACGGAAGTGAATCGTAGGCTGTGGGAACAATAGAGAATTGTAGAAACTAAAAGTGTGTAATGCTGGAAGATAAGTGCATTAAGAAGATAATAAATGTGATCGGTGTGGAATCGGTAAGGAAAGGAGCATATGTGAAACCTGTACAAGAAGTAGAGATAGGTTGGTAGGGCATGTGTCAAGACATCAGGGCATTAGTTCTATGGTACTGTGAGGGTAGAAACTACAGAGAAATGCAGAGATTGGAACAGATACAATAAAATATTCAGAAGGTTGCGTGTAAGTGAGATTAAAAGGCCTGCATGGGAGAGGAATTATTGTCGGACGATCCGTCCCCCCCCCCCCCCTCTTTTTCCTCCTCTCCTGCAAAAAAAATGTCTATCGTGAATAGCTACGGTCCGAATACAGAACCTTGGAGCACACCACACGACATTAAAACAGTGTCCGTAATGACACTCCCTCCAGGATAACCTGCTGCAGATTTCCCATCTGGTTCGAAACCTGGTTATGTTTTCCACATGAACATATTTTATTTAGAAGACTTCATTGGAAGTCCAATGACAACGTATTGCACTCGAGAATATTATGAAGAATTATCTTTATAAAATCATTAGAAACCCGAGTTCGTGGATTAAGTACGTTTCATGTTTCCAAAAAATGAAAAATAGGAAACGATACATTGCCTTTGCTCTTTTGACTGTAACGAAATTATTGAATTGAATACAAATTTCCTGCTTGGCGTAGCTGAGATCACGCGCCGCCCAGTCCCGTGACAATTTGAACTGTTACGCGTAATTGGCCATCAGTACCGCTCGTGTTCCCGAACTGTGTGCGAAGTGGGCCGAGTGACACGGTTAGCTACAGCGCCCTAATTGGCCGTGGACCGTCAGGGCGCGTTAGCATGACAAAAGCCGGTCTATCAGTGGCAGCATTACGCTGCGTGGGCAGCATTCACCAGCGGTCACTGCCAGAAACCGGCGCAGGACGTTGCTGGAACTTCGAGGGTTCTCCGCAGCAGCTTCCCTAATGCCTGTCGAGTGGATCGTTCTCGAAACATTCGGCAAACTGCCCTCCTGCTCACTGTGGAATCCTAATCACTCACTTCTCGCAAGAGATGCAGTGGTCGAGAGTGAAAAATAATTTGATACTGGTGCGTGATGATTAAAGCACTAGCTCACATTATGTGAGTAGAGCTGTTTCGTCTGATTATCCACAACGGTTATTCTAGCGCACAACAGACACATTCAGAGAATTGCAGCATCATACTGGATTTCGTTTAGACTTTATCAGACTTTGCTATGAGGCCCGGTTCTAAACACCGCGGATTCCTTTCTATCAGATTTCAGCTTTCCTATTCCGCGATGATTTTTTCATGCTTCTTTCATTATACGAGTACTTGATTACGATACATTTACTATAATGAGCATTTATCTGTTAGGCAACACTTCGTTGTAGTGACGCATTTTTAGGACACTTTAGGAAGCTAATTTATGTCGTAGCCGAGTTCTTATGCTTTCTAGCTTGAGAAGTTCATTTTATTGTTCACGTTTAGGCGCTACTGGACCACGTGATGTACAACACGGGGCACTTTCAAGTTCCTTTTGTGCCCACATTACTTTCGTCCCCCTGGAATGAGCACTTTTCGCTCGTCACACGAAGGTGCTCGAGTCTTCTTGGGCTTTTCTATCAGGCCAACTGTACAGTCGTTAATTATCTGCCTAAATACTCCCCCGTTTTGTTCATAAAGCTCTTTTATTCCTGATCCTTTAATGTCGGTTTTTACTGCAGCGATCCATTTTATTGGTTCAACTTTTGTTTTACTTCGAGTTTCGTAAAATTCCGCAACCCTTCTAGAGAAACCAGTTGTTTCATTCTATTAATATCCCCTTACAAGGGAACCTCCCCATCGCACCCCTCTCAGATTTAGTTATAAGTTGGCACAGTGGATAGGCCATGAAAAACTGAATCCAGATCAATCGAGAAAACAGGAAGAAGTTGTGTGGAACTATGAAAAAATAAGCCAAATATACGTACTGAGTAGTCAATGCGCAACATAGGCAACATCAAGGAAAATGTGAGCTCTAGAGCGCCGTGGTCCCGTGGTTAGCGTGAGCGGCTGCGGAATGAGAGGTCCTTGGTTCAAGTTATCCATCGACGGAAAAGTTTAATTTTTTATTTTCAGACAATTATTATCTGTCCGTCCGTCCGTACGATGCGAGGTAACTGCGCCGTAGTATGGGGACGCCACACCTAAACAAACATCGAAACACACGACGTCAGTCGACTACAGCGCACGGAAGAGAGAGTATTCCTGCTAACGAGGCTCCCTGGCTGGCAGTTGACTGTTCACTACTTTGGACGAGAGTGCATTAAATATGTGAGATATATTCAGTGGCCAATATGAATCCAGCAAATATAGCTCGCGATTTCAATAACAATCGCACGGTTTTGCGGTGCGTTCGCAAAACACAGGCGCTAAACTTATTACAGTGAACAGAGACATCAGTGAACGAACGGACAGATCATAACTTCGCGAAAATAAAGAAAGTAAAATTTTCAGTCGAGGGAAGAAATGAACCAAAGATCTCTAGTTCCACAGCCGCTCACGCTAACCACGGGACCACGGCGCTCCTAAGCTTGCAGTGTCCTTGATGTTGCTTATCTTGCACATGGACTACTCAGTTTGTATACTTTGCTTACTTTTTTTCATAGTTCCACACAACTTCTTCTTGTTTTCTCGATTTATCTGTGTTCAGTTTTTCAAGGCCTATTCACTGTGCCAACTTATAACTAAATCTGAGGGGGATGCGATGGGGAGGTTCCCTTGTTAGAATTTAGCCTGCACCTTTTTGGTATCCAAACATACGTTAGTACACTTTTGACTTTCTGTATTTGTTCTTAGTCTGTGCATTTATCTCATTGCTTTTCGCTCCCTGATTTGTATTCTATCAGGGTTTTTCTTCCTCTTTGAGTGAGTCTGCTCCATAAAGACACTCTGGTTTGCTGACTGAGTTGTTACGCCTCAGTCTGGTGTATTTTGAGGAGTAGTTTTTATATAGGTGTCTCCTGAAAACCTGAATGATGTTACCACTTTGTAACAATGAATTTCGTAACCAATCCTTCCCAGGCCAGTTTCCTGAACGGTTTCGCTTAGATATTTGAAAATTTTCCCACATTTAGTTTTTAGAAGTTTTGGTGACAGGTCGTTGCTGGACATGTACTTCTTTTTTCAAACGACATCTCCTGCCCTGCTCTTTCTGCCGAATCCATAACAATTTCTACTTCATTTTATGCTGTTTGAAGGCGCTAACATAGAATCTCTAGGTCGTCTGGAAAAGCTGAGCAGGCTGCCCTTTATTGCTCCTTTCTAATTTGATTCGTTCGTTAGTTTTAAGTTCTGATTTTTCTTTCCAGCAGACTTGGATCATTCTTTGTAAAACACAACTGGAAAGTAATGGAGAAAGTGCATCAACTCGTCTCACTGCCATTTTAATTTCAGAACTTTCCCAAATTTCTCCCGTGATTTTTACCTTAGACTTTGTACTATTAACTGTTTTTCTAATGATTTCCTCGGTTTTAGGCTCTAGACCCTGTTCTTGTGGAAGCAGAAAGAGCGACTTGCAGTCCGCTGAGGCGTAAGCGTTTTTAAGATCTGCGAAAGTACAAACTATTGTATTAATGTAAATTTTTGATGCCTGAGAAATAGTTTCAGAAGTAAAATTTATTCTAGACAAGTTTTTTTGGTCTGAATCCTGCTTGACAGTTGCCATTTTAGCATTGAAGTTGTTACTGTGTTCGTTGTAGGGGGGTGTTGAGGCAGAATTTTCTATAGAACTGAAAGAAGAGAAATCCCTGCACCGTTATTAACATCCGTTCTGAGTCCCTTTTTATGTAGGGGTTGTATCAATGTGGTTTTCCAGTCATCCTGAACCTTCTCGTTTTGCCAAATGTTTTTAATTAACAATGTGTTTTCAATCAAGGTTTCGAACCATTTGGTTTCAGGAGTTCTGCAACAATTCTGTCTTCAGCAGACGTTTTGTTATATTTTAAAGTTTTAATTTGCCTAGCAATTTCCTCTTCATTTGGTGCTTCTGAATCTGGATTGTTTATTTAGCGAAATTTCCAGTGGAAATCTTTCCATGAGCTCGGTATAATTTAAAGGTTGTTGAACATATCTGCAAAGTTCTCTGCCGCGTTCTTGGTTGTTAACTGCCGTCTGTCTATTTTCTTTATTGGAAGAGTGTTTTTTTTCTGGGGGGTGGGGGGGGGGAGGGTTGCTGCTCATTTAGTTTTGTTTTAAAGCCTTTATCGAAAGTCTAGGTTTTGTTGTTTTGTAAGAGTTCTTTAATTTTACGAAGCTGATTGTTGTCATATTGCCTTTTTGTTTGTCTGATATAATTTATCAGACAAATTTTCAAAATTCTTTCCTAGTTACCAGGAACATAATCACGTGTATTTTCTAATTTGCTCTTACTCCACATTTTGAATTCTTTGAGACTATAATACAATGCTTGTTGACAATGCTCATGCCACTGAGGATGTTTTTTTTTCGCCTTCGTAAAGAAATTCGATTTTTGACAGTTTCAATACGATTGTGTTTTAATTTCTCTTGCCGGCCGCGGTGGTCTAGCGGTTCTAGGCCCTCAGTCCGGAACCACGCGACTGCTACGGTCGCAGGTTCGAATCCTGCCTCGGGCATGGATGTGTGTGATGTCCTTAGGTTAGTTACGTTTATGTAGTTCTAAGTTCTAGGGGACTAATGACCTTAGAAGTTAAGTCCCATAGTGCTCAGAGCCATTTAGCCATTTTTAATTTCTCCTTGTTTTCCGCTTCGTTTTGTCGAGTTTACTTCCTAATAGCAGTGGCTGGATTTTGCTAGTATCAATTTGAGACATCACTGACATCCTTCTGTCGAATTTTTGGGGCTTTCAGTTCCACTTGGGTTAGAAAGTGGTCTGTTTTAATATTACCTCCTTTATATACTTCAATATGTAAAATCTGTTTTTGATATTGGTACGAGATTGTATTGAGAGCAATTTGGATTTCTCATATATTCTTGTGTAGAAATTGCCATGTATTTTTCCCCCCTGTATCCGACAGGCAGCAATTGGAAGGGCAAACCCGCCGGTAGGCTCTTCTTAAGGATAACGTCAGTGCTCTCCCTTTCTTCTATTTCTCCACGCATCGCAGAATAACTTCCGCTCTGTCGTAGGCATTCCTAATGATCTTTGCTCCATGCATTGGAGTGGGAAGGGGCGTCTTCGTCCTCTTCCTACGGTGCTATGCATATGGAAGGTTCTGTTACAGTGAGTGGAGGCTCTGTTTCTGCGCTGGAGATTGCTTCCAGTGTCTCACTGTAATCCGTTATGACTGCAGTGTGCACATGTTTCTGCTTCGTTCAGTCCCAGAGCAGCCTGTTAGTTATTCGACGCACGCAGTGCTAAATTATCATTTGCAGCGATCGCTGCTCAGCGTTCACATCGTGCTCATCAGATGATATTGCTTTCAAGGTTTTGGTGTTGATCCACAACCATTTGATCGGTGCGTTCCCATCCAGCATCACGATTATACTTTGCAACGGGGATCAATGCAGCAGCCATTCACCGTACCACATCAAATCTTCTTCCACAACTCTTTTTTTTTCACGTCGAAACGGCAGATCGGCGTCATGCTGGGATTCACGTTCAGATTATTAACGTAGAAACATGGTATGGTACAGTTTTTATTCTAACAAGGGAACCTCCCCATCGCACCCCCCTCAGATTTAGTTATAAGTTGGCACAGTGGATAGGCCTTGAAAAACTGAACACAGATCAATCGACAAAACAGGAAGAAGTTGTGTGGAACTATGAAAAAAATAAGCAAAATATGCAAACTGAGTAGTCCATGCGCAAGATAGGTAACATCAAGGAGGGTATGAGCTCAGGAGCGCTGTGGTTCCGTGGTTAGCGTGAGCAGCTGCGAAACGAGAGGTCCTTCGTTCAAGTCTTCCCTCGATTGAAAAGTTTAATTTTTTATTTTCAGACAATTATTATGTGTTCGTCCGTCCGACGCGAGGTAACTGCGCCGTAGTTTGGGGACGTTGTATGAAAACGTTAAAAACATATGTTTTGACAGAGCACAGGGTAAACTGTGCGACTGTGAAACTGTTGCATTCATTTGTTGCAGTTTATGTGACAAACTATTATGTTTTCAAAAATGGTTCAAATGGCTCTGAGCACTATGGGACTCAACTGCTGAGGTCATTAGTCCCCTAGAACTTAGAACTAGTTAAACCTAACTAACCTAAGGACATCACAAACATCCATGCCCGAGGCAGGATTCGAACCTGCGACCGTAGCCGTCTTGCGGTTCCAGACTGCAGCGCCTTTAACCGCACGGCCACTTCGGCCGGCCTCTTATGTTCTCATCACTTTTTTTGGAGTGATTATTACATCCACAAGAAAACCTAAATTAGGCAAGGCAGAAGAACCTTTTTACCCATTCGCCAAGTGTACAAGTTAGATGGGTCGACAACATATTCCTGTCATGTGACGCACATGCCGTCACCAGTGTCGTATAGAATATATCAGACGTGTTTTCCTGTGGAGGAATCGGTTGACCTATGCATTTGCGCTCAAATGTTTTCGGTTCCTATTGGAGAGGCACGTCCTTTCGTCTACTAATCGCATGGTTTTGCGGAGCGGTCGCAAAACACAGACACTAAACTTATTACACTGAACAGAGACGTCGATGAACGAACGGACAGAACATAACTTTGCGAAAAAAAGAAACAAAATTTTGCAGTCGAGGGCAGACTTGAACCAAGAGCCTCTCCTTCCGCAGCTCCGCACGCTAACCACGGGACCACGGCGCTCCTGAGCTCATACTATCCTTGATGTTACCTATATTACACATGGACTACTCAGTTTGTATATTTTGCTTATTTTTTTCATAGTTCCACACAACTTCTTCCTGTTTTCTTGATTGATATGTGTTCAGTTTTTCAAGGCCTATTTACTGTGCCAACTTGCAACTAAATCTGAGGGGGGTGCGATGGTGTAAGTAGGAGAAAATCTTCTGCTGTCACTACTAGGCCTTTGGCGTATGTTATCAGAGGGTTGGCTTAGTACTGAGTTACCATTGCAGTACATGTTGTAAGGTTGTGGTGCCAGGGGGCTTCCTAGTAGTAACCTCAACTGCTGTTATTAACCGAAAGACTAACGCGGGATTATGTGCTGTGTAGAAAGGTACCAACCGGGGATAACTATGGACTGTCGCTAGATAATCAGTTACAGTCGATAGTTTCACATGTTGCTGAGTGGAGGCCACCGTTTCAGTCTCATAACACTCAGACCTTTCCTAGTTATTTGGCGCCAGATTATGATCTGGCCAATGCAAGGCAGAAACCAGTTTTCAGGCGAATAAAGTTCTCCTACGGGACGAGTGAGATCAATAGATGGCCAGGCGTTCCCACACCTTTGAGATATGGCTGTATGGTTGAAAACAGTTTAGGTTATTTGGATCCTCAGTATCAACAGAGTGAACACCCTGGTCATCCTCCATGTTTTCAGAAGCTGCAGGTTGTTAATGTAGGCTTCAGCGTTTCCAGTAACCACAGTAGTGTTTTCAGTCCCAAGTTCTCTATTTGTTCTACGCTTAGTTCACGGACACCAATTGCTGTATTGAGTTCCATGTTGAATATCAATTCCTAGTGGCTTTTGATTCGAAGAGATTTAAAATGAACATAAACATTGTGGACCGCAAGAAACCTTTACTTTTGTGGTTAGCGTTTTTTGTCAGTTACTGACCATCTCCAGACCTCATACCACGTTGGTAAGCGGTGGCGGTGAACGGAGCAGGCGATACGAACTCCACTAACGTCAATACTTGCTCATATTAAGGCCTGTGATGATACTAGTAGACTTTTCTTCGACAGTAATGCCCTTTTTGCCAGTGCCATTCTGCTTTTGGGTTATTTTGATACCTAGGCAGCAGAATTCCTTAACTTCGTCTACTTCGTGATCCCAAATTTTGATGTTTCTCGATATTTTCTTTTCTGCTACTTGCCGTTGCTTTCTTGTTTCTTCGACTTACTTTCAATCCATATTCTGTTGTTATTAGACTACTCGTTCCATTCAACAGAGTCTGTAATTTTTCTTCACTTTCACTGAGGACAACAGTGAAACTTATCATTCATATCGTTCCACCTTGAATTTTAATCCAACTCTTGAACCTTTATTTTATTTCCGTCATTGCTTCTTCGATGTATGGATTGAACAGTAGGGGCGAAAGACTAACTCGAGCACTTCTTTCTTGGTCCTCCAGTCTCGTTGCTCACGGTTCATTCTTCTACAAACGTCATATTACCCGTCTTTGCATATAGCTTACCCCTACGTTTCTCAGAATTTCGAACATCTTGTACGATTTTACATCGTCGAACGCTTCTTCCATGTCGACAAAGCCTACGAACGTGTTTTTATTTTTCTTCCGTCTTGCTTCCAGTGTGGATGTAGCGACGGGCCACTTTGTGACCTATAGTTCGAGACCAGGGCGATGCAGGCGCTATGCCGCCACTGCTTATGCGGGCAAACTACTTGTTGCTTACTCTACTCGCGTGGGCAGACACCACTGCTGCTGCTGCTGCGAGCCATTTTATCCGCACTGAGTCCACGGTGTGAATTTTCGCGCCTCAACGCACAGCGTCCTGTGCAGCTGGGCGCTGGCCAACCGTTAGATCGCAAGGTGCAGCGGCGTCGAATGCTGCAGCCTATCCGAGTCGCTGACGTCGTCACTCAAGAAATGTTAGCAATGTTAATATCAGTTTACAACAAACAAAGAAATGATGAAAACTTCACTTAATTCCTTGAAAACTGATGGAATGAATATACAGGGCAGTCAGAAACAGTCTGAAAAGATTTTAGGGGTGTTGGAGGGGAGGTTATGCAGAGAAATAATAGTTAAGAAAAAAAAATTCGATGTATTGCGCCGTTTACGAGTTACTTAGCCCTGAAATTACCAAGTCAGGTCATTGCTTGAGCAGGTTAAGTATTTACATACGCAAGACACTGTAATGCTCAGATATCTGTGGGTCCGTGAGTTACCACTTGTTTAATTTTTCATTACAAATGTGCCCTTTCGAAAATGGTAAATTTAAACAAGGTAAGCAAAAGCTACGTTTGTTCGGTTTGAGTAAACCAGACGAAGAATATATTTGGCGACGCTGTTTCTGACAGACTGCTTGAATCTGACTGGCTAATTGCAATGCTAAATAACTTGGATACTCCGCAACGTAACAAATTTTTTTCTTAAGAATTATATCTCAGAACAACCTGCACTCTAACACCCTTACAAACTTTTAGAACTGTTCGTGACCACACTGTACGCAAAATGGTTGAAATTAAAATCTCAACTTGGAGTGTGCAGTGTTTGTTAGGTAACAACACAACCAACTTTCATATGTACTCATATATGTTTATAAACGAAACTACGAGGGTGAGTCAAATGGAAACCTTAAATATTTTTTAAAAATATTATTTATTGTGCACAAGTGGTACAAAGCTGTATCACTTTTCAACATAATCTCCCTCACGCTCAATGCAAGTCCTCCAGCTCTTACAAAGTGCATAAATTCCTTTAAAAAATTCTTTTGGTAGTCCGCGCAACCACTCATGCACCGCGTGGCGTACCTCTTCATCAGAACGGAACTTCTTTCCTCCCATTGCGTCTCTGAGTGGTCCAATCATATGGAAATCACTTGGCGCAAGGTTTTGATGATAAGGAATGGCACCATTCCTTGCTCGCTCTATTCGTTTGCGGTTGGTGGAAGTGAACCCAGGTTTCGTCCCCAGTAACGACTCTTGCAAGGAAGCCATCACCTTCTCGTTCAAAGCGCCGAAGAAGTTTTTCACAAGCACCAACTCGTCGTTTTCTCATTTCACGAGTCCGCTGCCGTGGCATCCATCTTGCAGACACTTTGTGTGACTGGAGCACATCATGCACAATGTGGTGTGTTAACCCATCTGTAAACATGCTGCAATGTCATTCAGTGTCACTCGGCAGTTTTCCTTCAACTGCTGCAATGTTCTGTGGAGTCACAACTCGTTGTGTCTGACCTGGACGAGGAGCATCTTCCACTGAAGTCACACCATTTGCGAACTTCCTACTCCATTCGTGACAGATATGTATCACCGTACTGGACCTTCATTCGTCGATGAATTTCAATAGGTTTCACACTTTCACTATGCAAAAACCGAATAACAGAAAGCTGTTCTTCCCTGGTGCAAGTTGCAAGTGGGGCGGCGATCTTTATACTGATACTGCGACGGTATGTGTGCATCTGCACTATAAAGCCACCTATAGTCCATTCTGCAGTCTGTTTGTAGCACGCTTACCAACTTACACGATAACGGCGCGAAATTTCGATTTGTTATTACAAATTTAAGGTTTTCATTTGACTCACCCTCTTAATTTCAGTCAGCAGCGATCGAGCATTTGTCGTTTGAGGGCTCACTACCGATTTTTGACATGGAACAAATTGGGTGCTAGAAATTTATAAGACACTATGTATCGATGAAAAGAGTAAACATTGAACTGTCTATTACTGTACGTATAGAATGCGTTTACTACACTCTCTAAAGTACTGTTCACCAGAGGCGTTTGGTAAGTAATACAATACCTTTTTTTTCTCTCTCTCAGACAGTTTCGGTTGAGAGAATGCGTAAATTGTTTTGGGGCATTCCCGCTTCAGCCCCTATCGTTTTATGAAGTTCCAGTAGGTGCAAGCGCTATACGTAGCCTTCAGAACGGCGTCTGTAACGGAACATGTGTTGCAAGCAGAGAGCCTTAATTGACTTTCTTTCAGCGGAAAACCTGAGCACTGCAGATATTCATAGGTAGTTGCAGAATGTCTATGGAGACTTGGCAGTGAAAAAAAGCGCTGTGAGTCGTTGGGCGAGGTGTCTATTATCATCGCAACGAGGTCTCGCAAACGTGTCGGATATCCCTCCCAACGGCCGCACCCAGCTGTGACTCCTTCAATGTGTTTGGCGCCACAAAATTGCAAACGTTCCTCTCCTTCTCCCTGACAACGCAAAGCCTCTCACAACTGTGCGCACCGGGGAGCAGCTCACAAACTTTCATTCGACTGTCCTTCTTCATCCACTCTACAGCCCGGATCTCGCACCTTCCGACTTTCATGTCTGTCCCAACGAAGTAGTGCGTGGATGAAGGGAAAGTTATTGACGCAGCTAGACATTCCCTCCGACGCTGACTGGTGGAGTGGTACCATACGAGCATACTCTCCCTCCCTGCAATGTGGCGTTGCATTGGACGAAGATTTTGTTGAAAAATAGGTTTTCGTATCCAAAAGAGCGGTGAATACTATGGACTACTGGAATCCTAAATTAAACCAACTTTCTTTCAGAAATAAATGTGTTGCATTACTTATTTAACTCCCCTCGTACTACTTATGCATAGTCTGCGTTCACTACAATCTCTAATATCCTGTTACCAACATGTAATATTAAGCAAAGAAGAGAAAGCAGAAAGGTGGAAGGAGTATATAGAGGGTCTGTACAAGGGTGATGTACTTGAGGACAATATTATGGAAATGGAAGATGATGTACATGAAGATGAAATGGGAGATATGATGCTGCGTGAAGAGTTTGACAGAGCACTGAAAGACCTAAGCCGAAACAAGGCCCCGGCAGTAGACAACATTCCATTAGAATTACTGATAGCCTTGGGAGAGCCAGCCGTGACAAAACTCTACCATCTGGTGAGCAAGATCTATGAGATAGGCGAAATACCTCAGACTTCAAGAAGAGTATAATAATTCCAGTCCAAATAAGGCAGGTGTTGACAGATATGAAAATTACCGAACTATCAGTTTAATAAGCCAAGGATGCAAAATACTAACACGAATTCTTTACAGACGAATGGAAAAACTGGTAGAAGCCGACCTCGGGGAAGATCAGTTTGGATTCCGTAGAAACATTGGAACACGTGAGGCAATGCTGACCCTACGACTTATCTCAGAAAATAGATTAAGGAAAGCCAAACCTACGTTTCTAGACTTAGAGAAAGCTTTTGACAATGTTGACTGGAATACTCTCTTTCAAATTCTGAAGGTGGCAGGGGTTAAAATACAGGGAGCGAATGGCTATTTACAATTTGTACAGAAACCAGATGGCAGTTAGAAGAGTCGATGGGCATGAAAGGGAAGCAGTGGCTGGGAAGATAGTGAGACAGGGTTGTAGCCTATCCCAGATGTTGTTCAATCTGTATATTGAGCAAGCAGTAAAGGAAACAAAAGAAAAATTCGGAGTAGGAATTAAAATCCATGGGGAAGAAATAAAAACTTCGAGGTTTGCCGATGACATTGTAATTCTGTCAGAGACAGCGAAAGACCTGGAAGAGCATCTGAACTTAATGGACAGTGTCTTGGAAGGAGGATATAAGTTGAACGTAAACAAAAGCAAAATGAGGATAATGGAATGTAGTCGAACTAAATCGGTTGATGCTGAGGGTATTAGATTAGGAAATGAGACGCTTAAAGTAATAAATGAGTTCTGCTATTTGGGAAGCAAATGGTCAAAGTAGGGAGGACATAAAATGTAGACTGGCAATGGCAAGGAAAACGTTTCTGAAGAAGAGAAATTCGTTAACATCGAGTATAGATTTAAGTATCAGGAAGTCATTTCTGAAAGTATTGTATGGAGTGTGGCCATGTATGGAAGTGAAACGTGGACGATAAATAGTTTAGACAAGAATAGAATAGAAGTTTTCGAAATGTGGTGCTTCAGAAAAATGCTGAAGATTAGATGGGTAGATCACATAACTAATGCGGAGGTATTGAATAGAATCAGAGAGAAGACAAATTTGTGGCATACCTTGACTAGAAGAAGGGATCAGTTGGTAGGACTTGTTCTGAGGCATCAAGGAATCACGAATTTAGTATTGGAGGGGAGAGTGGAGGGTAAAAATCGTAGAGGGAGACCAAGAGATGAATACACTAAGCAGACTCAGTACTGCGAGATGAAGTAGCTTGCAGAGGATAGAGTAGCATGGAGAGCTGCATTAAACCAGTATCTGGACGGAAGACCACAACCACAACAACAATATTAATGAAATGCTTTTCACGTCTTACTATCCCGAGAAATGCTTCCACTGTAGTAACAGAAATGTTTTACGGTAAATTCGCAAACCACACGCTTTGTTACGTGCTTTTCAAACCTTTAGTATGAGAAAACAAAGCTACAAATAATGCATTACGCGTAGCAATTATCGCAGGAAATATATATCTACGCGCTCCAGAATTCCGTTAAAACCTCCATTAGCGCAGCCTTACCCACCCTCCGCCACGAACGCCAACGCAGTCTCCGCTCTCCTGACCCCAGACTCGCCCGCGCCGTCCGCCCTGTAACGCCCACGCAGTCTCTGTGACGCAGTGCAGTCTACTTCTACCGACGCCACTACGTCATCGACTATAGTGACGTCTACACCGCCCCAATGCAGGAGAGCACTGCTTCCGGGGTCACGAGAGAGCGGCTATTTACCCTGGTCTGACGTATTACAAACGTATATTCCACCGACTGTTTCAATTCACAGACTCCATCCTGCCGCTATCAAATTAACAAAGTTTCTCTGCAGAAATACTGGTAGCACCCGTAACTGCCTGGTACTGCATACGAATTATTTACTCTTCTGATATTTCAAACAATGGAAAATGTCCACCGATGTCTCACATCTCACGACAGCTGGAACCACAACACGAAACTGTAAGGGACAAAAACTGTATTTTTAGAACATTTTTACGATCTTTAAGGCAAACTGTTACTTCATTCTACATAAATTTGCACTGTTCACATATCGTATACGCATTTCGCCTCTAAAAAATACTTTGGCATAAGGAGAAAGCCGGCCGATGTGACCGAGCGGTTCTAGGCGCTACAGTCTGGAATCGCGCTACCGCTACTGTCGCAGGTTCGAATCCTGCCTAGGGCATGGATGTGTGTGATGTCCTTAGGTTAGTTAGATTTAAGTAGTTCTAAGTTCTAGGGGACTGAGGACCTCAGCAGTGAAGTCCCATAGTGCTCAGAGCCATTTGAACCATAAGGAGCAAGAACAATATCTCAAGCCGTCTTTCTAATCCAAAATCTCCTGTATATTATTAGGCGTGTTGAATAATTGTCGTTCGACACGATACAGCGGCGAAAAGTAGCACGAATATAGAAATTTATGAACGTTGTATAACTGTTAATTATATTTATCCCTTGGTATGCATGTATATAAGTAGACCATGTAAGACACCCCCATGACCTAATTTGTTATTGAACTACAATTCAACATTCGCCCAAAACGAGCAAAAAAAGAGTCGTACAGGGCCCAGGAGGTGCACAAATATTTCTAGATATGTTCGAGAGGACAGAGGTTACGAATGGGTTATTTCATCAAGTCAGCCTGGCATAGCTCCAGAGAGATGCAGAAAACATTACTTTACTGAAGACCAAGGTCTCCAATAGATAGGTTTGGAAATGAAGTATATGTACATGTACACAAACGTGATCTGCTAGGAAGTCTTTGCATTGTAACACTGTTATAAATGATAAGCTATTAACCATACCCATCACTCCATTCCCCCTGCGGGTCCGGGGGTTAGAATAGGCCCGAGGTATTCCTGCCTGTCGTAAGAGGCGACTAAAAGGAGTCTCTCCCCCTCAAGGGAGTAGTTAGCGCCTGCGTCCGGAGACGGACGGTTCCACGACCTATATTTGCGTTCATTTTGCTTTTTCACTTCTTCTGGTTTCTTCCTTCCTTTGGTTGGTTCCTTTCATTGTTCTTCTCCATCTCACTGTCTTACTTACTGTTTCCCATGCCTCCTTCGCCTTGCCTTCTTCTCCTTGCCTTCTTCTCCTTGCCTTCTTCTCCTTGCCTTCTTCTCCTTGCCTTCTTCTCCTTGCCTTCTTCTCCTTGCCTTCTTCTCCTTGCCTTCTCTGGTCTCCGCCTCGGCGTTTGAGACAGTCTGTCCTTCCTCTCGTTCTCTCCCTTCTTTTTCCTCTTCTTCCTTCTTCCCTGTGCGTGCCTGAAGGCCGACCCACGCGTTCGCACGCGTAGCCGGTGACGGGGTAACGCGTAATTCCCCGCCCTGGGTGGACAAGTAAGGCACGCACGTACCCCCTGGTAAAGGCCAGGCCCAGGGAGGGGTGATTGCCTGAGCTGACACTTTCCTACCATGCCGATTGGTCCCTCCGTCCGTTTCTCGGGAGGTGTGACCTGAGGTGTAAACATTCACCTAAGGTGGGAGTGCCCTCTGAGAGGGTCCCCACAAGGAAGGAGCGCGCCATCGGAGACGCTGGCAATCATGGGGGATTCCTCCGCAATGGATTTCTCTTCTTCTTCTCTCTCGACTTCTGCCCAAAAACGGAAACTTGACCAGCCACCAGTGACAAAAGTACTACCGCCTGCCCCACAGTTCCTCGTAGTTTCTCGATCTGAGGACGGAAAGGATTTTCCCTCTGTCAACCCTTTCGTTATCCAGAAGGGCGTAGATGCCATAGCCGGATCTGTCAAGTCTTGTACCAGGTTGCGTAACGGTACCTTGTTACTAGAAACTGAGAGCGCCTTTCAGGCACAAAAACTGCTTCGGGCCACACTCCTGTACACGTTCCCTGTCCGGGTGGAGGCTCACCGCACTTTGAATTCGTCTCGTGGTGTGGTATATACTCGACGGATTGACTGACGAGGAGATTCAGTCTTTCCTCGCTGAGCAGGGCGTGACGGCTGTCCATAGGGTCATGAAAAAGATCAACAATGACCTTGTAACGACCCGGACACTTTTCTTGACCTTTGATAGTGTTCAGCTGCCGTCGCGCATCAAAGCGGGCTACGAGGTTATTTCTGTTCGCCCCCATGTCCCGACACCTACGCGCTACTACCAGTGTCAGCGTTTTAATCACACTCGCCAGTCTTGTTCCAATGCGGCTAGATGTGTCACTTGTGGCAGGGATGCCCATGAGGGTGACTGTCCACCTCCGTCTCCTCGTTGTGTGAACTGTCAGGGTGACCATGCAGCGTCCTCCCGCGACTGTCCCATCTACAAGGAAGAACGCTGTATACAGGAAATTCGGGTCAAAGAGAAAGTGTCCACCTCCGCTGCTCGCAAGCTATTTGCTAGTAGAAAGCCCACGCTGCTCCCAACGGGGAAATACAGTACTGTCCTCGCCTCTCCTCGGACTACCAGGGAGGTGGCGACGCAGACATGCAATCTGACCTTCAGCACTACGGTCGTCCGTTCGGCCAGTGCTAAGATCGCTCGGTCGACGTCTCCTCTTCCTCCCGTCACCCCTCAGACACAAGCACCTTCATCAGCTTCTGCCAAGGCGAAGACCCAGAAGTCAGATGCACGGGCCTTCAAGAAGGAACGGTCCCGTGCAGACATCCTACGTACCTCGAACTCCCAGCCATCGACCAGTACTTCCACTAAACGACCTTCCAAGAAGGCTCATAGGAAGCACAGTTCTCCATCTCCGCCACGGCCCATTTCTTCCCCTGCGCCACCCAGCGGTTGCCGCCCCAGGCCGTCATCCGTTTCGCCTGGCCGCACCGCTGGTAGCCGAACATCTGGCCGTTCACCGGCGGAGGAAGCTCCCCCTCCCGGCCATCTTAAGAAGATGGCCGATGAACCTATAGAACCAATGGACGATGACTGTCCGCCTACTGATAGCGGCGGCAGTGCTCGCTCGAAGCCAGGCCCTCAGCGGCCTTCGAGGTGACCCCTTCTTGCATCTTCTTTTTCTTTTTCTTCTGACGATGGCACTTATTCACTGGAATATTCGCAGCATTCGCTCCAACCGAGAGGACTTAAAGTTGCTGCTCCACTTGTACCGTCCGCTCGTCGTAGCCCTCCAGGAAACGAAGCTACGCCATGCGATCAAATTGCCTTGGCACACTACACCTCTGTGCGTTTTGACCTACCCACTGTGGCAGGTATTTCGGCTCATGGAGGGGTTTTGTTGCTGGTTCGGGATGATATTTACTACGTTACCATCACATTGCACACCGGCCTGCAGGCAGTTGCCGTCCGAATTACTCTACCCACTTTTACATTTTCCATTTATACCGTTTGCACTCCATCGTCGTCAGCCGTTACCAGGGCAGACATGATGCAAATTATTGCTCAGCTACCTGCACCATTTTTGTTAACTGGTGACTTCAATGCCCACCATCCCCTTTGGGGCTCTCCAGCATCCTGCCCGAGGGGCTCCCTGTTAGCAGACCTTTTCAACCAGCTCAATCTTGTCTGCCTCAATACTGGCGCCCCCACTTTTCTTTCGGACACAACTCACACCAATTCCCATTTAGACCTCTCTATATGTACTACCCAACTTGCACGCCGGTTTGAGTGGTATGCACTTTCTGATACATATTCGAGCGACCACTTCCCGTGTGTTCTCCATCTCCTGCATCATACCCCCTCTCCGTGCTCAACTAGTTGGAACATCTCCAAAGCAGACTAGGGGCTCTTCTCTACCAGGGCGACCTTTCAGGATCAAACCTTCACAAGCTGCGATAGTCAGGTCGCACACCTCACGGAAGTCATTCTCACTGCTGCTGAATATTCCATCCCTCACACTACTTCTTCTCCACGTCGCGTACCGGTCCCCTGGTGGACCGCAGCATGTAGAGACACTTTACGTGCTCGTCGACGTGCTTTACGCACCTTTAAACGCCGCCCTACAGTGGCGAATTGCATCAATTATAAACGATTACGTGCGCAGTGTCGTCGTATTATTAAAGAAAGCAAGAAAGCCAGCTGGGCTGCTTTCACAAGCACCTTCAACAGGTTTACTCCTTCTTCTGTTGTCTGGGGTAGCCTGCGCCGGCTATCTGGCACTAAGGTCCACTCACCAGTTTCTGGCTTGACGGTCGCGAATGACGTCCTTGTGGCCCCTGAGGATGTCTCCAATGCCTTCGGCCGCTTTTTCGCGGAGGTTTCGAGCTCCGCTCATTACCACCCTGCCTTCCTCCCCCGAAAACAGGCAGAGAAGGCAAGGTCACCTAACTTCCGCTCCTCGATTCATGAAAGTTATAATGCACCATTCACTCCAAAATGCACTTGCCCGGTCACGGTCCTCCGCTCCAGGGTCTGATTCTATTCATATTCAGATGCTGAAGAACCTTTCTCCTGCGGGTAAAGGTTTCCTTCTTCGGACTTATAAACGCATCTGGATTGAGGGACATGTTCCCGCATGCTGGCGCGAGTCTATTGTTGTACCGATTCCTAAGCCGGGGAAGGACAAGCACTTGCCTTCCAGTTATCGACCCATCTCGCTTACCAGCTGTGTCTGTAAGGTGATGGGGCGAATGGTTAACTCTCGTTTGGTTTGGCTGCTCGAATCTCGACGCCTACTTACCAATGTACAATGTGGATTTCGTAGGCGCCGCTCTGCTGTTGACCATCTGGTTACCTTGTCGACCTTCATTATTAATAACTTCTTGCGGAAGCGCCCGACCGCGGATGTGTTATTTGATTTGGAGAAGGTTTACGACACCTGTTGGATGGCGGGCATTCTCCGCACCATGCATACATGGGGCCTTCGCGGTCGGCTCCCTCTTTTTATTCGTTCCTTTTTAATGGATCGACAGTTCAGGGTACGTGTGGGTTCTGTCCTGTCAGACACCTTTCGCCAGGAGAATGGGGTGCCACAGGGCTCAGTTTTGAGTGTCGCTTTCTTCGCCATAGCGATCAATCCAATAATGGATTGCCTCCCAGCTGATGTATCAGGCTCCCTTTTCGTGGACGATTTTACCAATTATTGCAGCGCGCAGCGTACATGTTTCCTGGAGCGCTGTCTTCAGCGTTCTCTTGACCGTCTTTACCCCTGGAGTGTCGCCAATGGCTTCCGTTTTTCTGCCGAGAAGACGGTCTGTATTAACATCTGACGCTACAAAGAGTTTCTCCCACCGTCCTTACTACTCGGTCCCATTGCTCTCCCATTCGTGGAGACAACAAAAATTTTAGGTCTTACATTTGACAGGAAACTTAGCTGGTCTCCACATGTGTCATATTTGGCTGCCCGTTGTACCCGTTCTCTAAATGTCCTCCGTGTTCTCAGTGGTATGTCGTGGGGAGCGGATCGAACCGTCCTACTTCGCCTATATCGGTCGATCGTCCGCTCCAAGCTGGATTATGGGAGCTTCGTATACTCCTCTGCACAGCCGTCCATCTTACGCCGCCTCAACTCCATGCAACATCGGGGTTTACGTCTTGCGATCGGAGCGTTTTATACTAGTCCCGTCGACCGTCTTCATGCTGAAGCCGGTGAATTGCCACTCACCTACCGGCGCGATATACTGCTTTGTCGGTATGCCTGTCGGCTACTGTCAATGCCCGACCACCCGTCTTATCGTTCCTTTTTTGACGACTCTCTCGACCGTCAATACGGGTTGTATGTCTCTGCCCTGCTACCCCCTGGAGTTCGCTTTCGTCGCCTCCTTCAACACCTTCATTTTTCACTCCCTGCAATCTTTAGAGTGGGCGAGAGCCACACGCCACCTTGGCTCCAGGCTCAGGTTCGCGTTCACCTTGATCTCAGCTCGCTCCCAAAGGAGGTTACCCCCGGTTCGGTATACCACTCCCATTTTATCGAACTTCGAAGTTCATTAATATGACCTTCATTTATACAGATGGCTCTAAGACCAATGACGGGGTCGGGTGTTCTTTTATTGTCGGGGCACAAAGTTTCAAATACCGGCTCCATGGGCATTGTTCGGTTTTCACAGCTGAGCTCTTTGCCCTCTACCAGGCTGTTCTTTACATCTGCCACCACCGACATTCTGCTTTTGTCATCTGCTCCGATTCCCTGAGCGCCATCCAGAGCCTCAGTGATCCGTATCCGGTTCACCCTTTCGAGCACCGGATCCAACGCTTTCTTCAGCAGCTGGTGGACGACGGTTCTCCGGTTAGCTTTATGTGGGTTCCTGGCCATGTCGGTATCCCTGGGAACGACGCTGCAGATGCCGTGGCCAAGGCTGCGGTCCCCAAGCCTCGGACAGCTTCTTGTTGTGTCCCTTCATCAGATTGTAGCAGGGTCATTTGTCGGCGCATTTTATCGCTGTGGCATGCCGATTGGGCTGCACTTACGGACAACAAGCTTCGGGCCTTGAAACCTCTTCCCGCGGCTTGGACATCCTCCTCACGCCCTTCTCGGCGGGAGGAGGTCGTTTTGGCCCGGTTACGAATTGGACACTGCCGGTTCAGCCATCGCCATCTGCTGACGGCTGCGCCGGCGCCGTTCTGCCCATGTGGGCAATTGCTGACGGTCCGCCACATTTTAACGTCCTGTCCGGATTTTAATACACTGCGTCTTGATCTTGGCCTGCCATGTACTCTGGATGCTATTTTAGCGGATGACCCAGGAGCAGCTGCTCGCGTTCTTCGTTTTATCAACTTGACAAACCTGCCTAAGGACATTTGATTATGCTGTTTTTTTTTTTAATCCTCTGCCTGTCTATGTCTTTTATAGTATTGTCCCTTTTAGTTGCTGTTTTAACCTTGTGCCTCGCGGTGCATTTCTAACTTAGTCTGGGCGCTAATGACCACTGTAGTTGTGCGCCCTAAAACCACAAAAAAAAACCTCACTCCATTCATATGTAGACGCCAGATAAAAAGGTATAGTCGCGATACTAAAATGTATCTGCCGTCAAGAGCATCCCAACGTCTCACAGACTTTCATTTTGATCCCTCTCTGCTGTCGATGTGCTTTGCCTGTCTATGAAGAGCCTCCAAAAAGAATATACGTAAACCAAGTTGCAGACGTTGTTAGGCATCTACCTTATTGCTGGGCTTCGTTTACTGGGTCAAAGGCTGTGTCGCAGTGGACACACTGGTTTCCCGTCATTTCAGTGGTGGCAATCACATCCGCATATGGTTGGCACTGGGCTGGGTGACCATCCGAGCCGCCATGTGCTGTTGATCTATGGGAGAGCACTCAACCTCCCGATGACCATTCATGAGCTACTTCACCGAGTAGTAACGGCTCCAAGTCACAAAAGCTGACAATGGCCGCGAGAGCGGTGTGCTGGTCTCATTCCCCTCCATATCCGGATCCGATGACGAGGGTCGGTGAAGATGACACGGCGGTCGGTCGGTACCTTGGGGGCATCAGGGAATAGTCGTTTAGTTTATTAGGCTTGGGGCTCCCTCATCGCAACTGCCTCACAATAACAGAGCCACGCTCTGAATAAAATGTGCTTTTGATCATTTAAGACATCTAGAGATGGCCAAAGCTTTCCTTATTGTGGCCCAGGAATTGTGATATATAAAAGTTTCTTACTATTATATCATTATTCACTTTAGGGACGTGCCCATACAGTGTTCTCAACAGTGGAACGTCATTCCTGACGATACGAACGCAGCCAATCCCCAACTGCAGAAAATCTCCCACCCGGCCTGGAATCGGACCCAGGCACCTCCAGTCAGGAGTCGGCCGCACAAACCGCGCAGCTCCGGAGTTGACGATCACAGTCGAACGTATCACTTTTACATTAATTACGATATCGCATAAAATTATCAATACCTGACAGATTTATCTTTTTCATAAGATGCCCAGAAATGAGACATTATCATGCTATGACAGTATAAACAGATGTTTCCATTTTCTACGACATACTTATTATGATAGTGCGCGAAAGTCACCTATCTGCAAAGAAGCCCATCTATTTCTGACTTGCAGATCATGATACATCTAAATAACGTTAATATTGGTGAACAGGAAATACCAGATAGAAAGGAATGTGATTTAAGTAATGGGAGTCACGGAGTGTCAGTAGGGTAGGACTTTCAACTGATTCAGTTGTTCCCCAGGGTACATAATGGAAAATACACTCTCAGACAAAAAAGAAAAAGAAAAAAGAAAATAAAACAACGTACCTCGAAGGTGTTATGCGGTGTTATGCGAACTGGCCATAGCCAGCCGCTGTGGCCGAGCAGTTCAAGACGCTTCAGTCCGGAACCGCGCTGCTGCTACGGTCGCCGGTTCGAATCCTGCCTCGGTCATGGATGTGTGTGATGTCCTTAGGTTAGTTAGGTTTAAGTAGTTGTAAGTCTAGGGGACTGATGACCTCAGATGTTAAGTCCCATAGTGCTTAGAGCCATTTGAACCATTGTGAAATTGGTACAAACCGATGTTCATCCAGGTGTCGACGAGCAATGTAAAATTGTAAACCGATCGATGATGTTTTGACGCTGCAGCACAGTTTCACTGCGCAGCTGACAAGGATATAAACAGGGGATATGTCGACACTAGAGTATAAAATCTTTGCGAATTTCATTCCGTGTACTCAACTGGATAGATACTATGTCTCGCAGATGAGTGCGTGAACGGTATACGCAAATGTCAGAGTTGAGGGAGGATATGTAGTTGGGCTCAGAGAACCCCTTTGGAGTAGTTAGGGAATCGCTCGATGTTTATATAGGAGTACCATTCGACAACATTGACAGGAATGAGTGAACACGATCGGCCTAGAGAGAAGACAGAACGTGGGGCTGAGCAGTCATCAGCCAGGCACTTAGAGCCTCGGATTCATCGTTATCATCAATTCGACGTTCAGATGGTGCTTCAGTGGCCACAAGGACCATTAACAGGCGGCTATCAGAAAATGGGCTGAGCTCATGGTGCCCCTTTGGCAGATTGTCTTTGACACCTACACTCCGGGAAATTGAAATAAGAACACCGTGAATTCATTGTCCCAGGAAGGGGAAACTTATTGACACATTCCTGGGGTCAGATACATCACATGATCACACTGACAGAACCACAGGCACATAGACACAGGCAACAGAGCATGCACAATGTCGGCACTAGTACAGTGTATATCCACCTTTCGCAGCAATGCAGGCTGCTATTCTCCCATGGAGACGATCGTAGAGATGCTGGATGTAGTCCTGTGGAACGGCTTGCCATGCCATTTCCACCTGGCGCCTCAGTTGGACCAGCGATCGTGCTGGACGTGCAGACCGCGTGAGACGACGCTTCATCCAGTCCCAAACATGCTCAATGGGGGACAGATCCGGAGATCTTGCTGGCCAGGGTAGTTGACTTACACCTTCTAGAGCACGTTGGGTGGCACGGGATACGTGCGGACGTGCATTGTCCTGTTGGAACAGCAAGTTCCCTTGCCGGTCTAGGAATGGTAGAACGATGGGTTCGATGACGGTTTGGATGTACCGTGCACTATTCAGTGTCCCCTCGACGATCACCAGTGGTGTACGGCCAGCGTAGGTGATCGCTCCCCACACCATGATGCCGGGTGTTGGCCCTGTGTGCCTCGGTCGTATGCAGTCCTGATTGTGGCGCTCAGCTGCACGGCGCCAAACACGCATACGACCATCATTGGCACCAAGGCAGAAGCGACTCTCATCGCTGAAGACGACACGTCACCATTCGTCCCTCCATTCACGCCTGTCGCGACACCACTGGAGGCGGGCTGCACGATGTTGGGGCGTGAGCGGAAGACGGCCTAACGGTGTGCGGGACCGTAGCCCAGCTTCATGGAGACGGTTGCGAATGGTCCTCGCCGATACCCCAGGAGCAACAGTGTCCCTAATTTGCTGGGAAGTGGCGGTGCGGTCCCCTACGGCACTGCGTAGGATCCTACGGTCTTGGCGTGCATCCGTGCGTCGCTGCGGTCCGGTCCCAGGTCGATGGGCACGTGCACCTTCCGCCGACCACTGGCGACAACATCGATGTACTGTGGAGACCTCACGCCCCACGTGTTGAGCAATTCGGCGGTACGTCCACCCGGCCTCCCGCATGCCCACTATACGCCTTCGCTCAAAGTCCGTCAACTGCACATACGGTTCACGTCCACGCTGTCGCGGCATGCTACCAGTGTTAAAGTCTGCGATGGAGCTCCGTATGCCACGGCAAACTGGCTGACACTGACGGCGGCGGTGCACAAATGCTGCGCAGCTAGCGCCATTCGACGGCCAACACCGCGGTTCCTGGTGTGTCCGCTGTGCCGTGCGTGTGATCATTGCTTGTACAGCCCTCTCGCAGTGTCCGGAGCAAGTATGGTGGGTCTGACACACCGGTGTCAATGTGTTCTTTTTTCCATTTCCAGGAGTGTATATACCTACAGGCCCGTTTGAAGTGGCATAGGGTACATTCGGCCTAGAATCTCATTAACTGGAGTACAGCTGTCTTCAGTTATGAGTCTTGCTTCGAACTGAGCCCCGATGACCAATGAAACCACGTCTTGACACGGCATGGACAGAAGTGTGATACCAGCCTCTTTCGTCCGCTGTAGGTCCGACAACAAGGAGTGATAGTGTGGGGCCCCATTTCATTACATAGCACGACTCCAGTGGTTGTCATCTGTGGCACCCTTACAGTACAGTGGTACGTCGACGATTCTGTACGCCCCGTTTAGCTGGCCTCCATGGCAAGTTATCTTGGGCTTACGTTTCAGCAAGTTAATGCCGCCTGCACACGGCGAGAGTTTCTATTGTTTGTGGCCGAATCTCTCCCCAAACGAGAACGTCTGGAACATTATGGGCAGGGCCTCCATCCAGCTCGGGGGTTTGACGACCTAACGCGCCAATTGGACACAATTTGGCATCGATACCGATCACGAGAACATCCACTAAATCTATCAATCAGTGACACGCAGAGAAACTGCTTGCATAAGAGCCGTAGGCGGACAGACGGTTTACTGACTTGCTAATTTCTTAAGCTGTTTCTCTTGAATAAATCATCCATTTGATCTGAAATTGTAATCATTTGTTTGTCTGTAGATGTATATAATTGAGGACGTAGGTTGCAAGTGCTGCACTGAGATGAAGATGTTGGCACAGGAGAGGAATTCGTGGTGGGCCGCCTCCGGTCAAAAGACTGATGACTCAAAATCCGATTTCCATCCCTTTCGAATTATTCCTTCTTGGCGCTTTATTGTCTTAGAGTGTATTTAAAATTCAGAAATTAAATTTCTTCATCCTTGCATGATTACTGCAACGAACATCCATTCGTATCTGCTTGTTTTTACCCAACCCCTCCCCCCCCCCCCAACACACACACACACACACACACACACACACACACACACACACACACACACACACTTCCTTCCGTCACCAGAATTACTATTCATTGATGCCACAGGATATATCCTACTAATCAGTTTCATCTTTTACTCAGGTTCTGCTATAAATTTATTTTCTCCCCAATTCTATTCCGTATCTCCTCATACGTGATATACCCGTTTATCCTTTAGTATTCTTCTACAGTTGTAAATTTCAAAGTTCTATCCTTGTGTGGGTTGTTTATCGTCAGCGTTCTTTTCTCCTAATCTTATTCTTTCACAGTCGTCTGATTTAATTCGACTACACTCCATTACTCTGGTTTCACTTTCTTCGTGATTTATAACCTCTTTTGAACACATTATTCATTCCTTTGAGATGGTTCTCCAAGACCTTCTGCATTTCTGACAGGCTTATAATGTCATCGTAAAATTAAATCTCCTACACTGCCTCCTCTGTACAGGCACACAATTGTAATCATTAAATGATTCCAGAACTGTTATTGATACTGTATAAAATGTACAAAAGCATCCAAAAAGAAAAGAGTTGAAAGTATATACTCCTAAAAGAAATGACAATATATATATTCGTAATTCGATATTGGAAAAACTATAGAATATAGTCTAGTACCAATAACAACTTCTGCATATTTATTGAACTAAATTCAACAAAAGTAACATATGTCGAAGTTAACCATAGACTTAATAATATGGAAGACGCACATCCGGCAGTTGATTGTCTATTAACGGCTTTCATATTTAATATTTGCAATTCTTGAAGCAGCATCTACAGCCAGAGCATGAAGATATGTGTGCATCACGGCTCTACTAATTTTGTTGCCATCTAGCAGCGATTATAACTGATCTTTTCTTCCGTGGCTTGTCTGTAAGATGTCACAGTACAAAATTGTCGATGATAAACAATTGTGCCTAGGGGCTTCCATTCTACATAAATCGAGGCGAACCTCTGGAGGTCAATTGCTCCAAGTGTCTGATCGCTAAATTCTGCTCATGGTCGTATATGCTGAGATACACATTGCGTGGTTAAAAAAAAAAAAAAAAGCAGAACGTCAGGCTGCATCACTGAATACGGTGTTTGTTAAATATACAGCCCGTAATCTCATTGACTGTATGTCTATCCTGTTAGTTACTGCTGTTTGTCCCCAGTGACACAAGACGTACCTCTCTCATTTAGTTTTCTTGTTACCTACTCACGGAAGCAGGGCCTATGGGTTTTGGGCCAGCTTACAAATATGCCGTTACCTGGAATGCCACCGACAACCCGTTAGCGAAACACTAGTACCCGAGTTCAACAAAGCACACAAGGGCTCATTATTAACATAAGAGCAAACGAAGGGGGAGAATTGTTGGTCACCGCTCAAAGATTATCACACTAAGGCGGCAACACTGAATCGGCACTGCGCCGGGCACTCTTTTGGCCGTCAGCTGTTAGGACGTTCCTTGCTAGATGCCCGATTTAAACGTTGCTCGAAGTAAGTTTGTCTTTGTTATATTATTAATGAAATGAAGTCAGATTGCGCTGTAACAGTCTTTTTATGGGTCAACAATCATAGAGGAAAGAGAGCATCTCCATCAGTGCAATTTTCTGTGGGGATTTCAATGTGAAATCAGTTCAGTTATAAAACAAGGATTGCTTGCCAACTCATCAAGGTTCTGCAACAGCAGAAAGACACCTTTCTGTTTCTATTAACATTCACAAGAGTTTCCTGCTGTACGATAATGTTATTTATGGCAATTTAGAGGTGTCAGACCTCTGCTTATTTAACCAATAAGCGTAACGGTGTGCAAACAATAACTGAGTTACTCAAGTACAGACTATACCTACCGCACTCAGAAGGGCTTGTGCTTTCCCCAACCCGTTGCTATTGGCTAGGGGTGAGAGATGCTTAACATAGCCATTAAAATGACACTCTTGCTAAGCTGTACCTCTTATGCAAATGATGCGTTCCACGCTGAACCCCATTAAACTTTTAACAGAATAGGATTACCCAAAAGCGCGTTTTCACCATTCACCTCGTTTTTGGAAAGCAGTGACCAAACTATTAAACAGTGTTTCCTTAATTATGTTAAATTTCAGTAATTCTAATCGAATCAGTACGATTCGTGTCGTGTCACTGTAATAGGCAGCCTCAGAGATCCGTCTAGCAGTCCATCACGCACAGATATCTCGGTGCGGTCAGGGTGTTACTCGCGCGCCGACAGCGTTTTCGTTCTTTCGGGACATTCCATCACAGCCATTCTGCGCTGCACCTGTTAACCATCAATACTTCCGCCCGGGCGGTGACAGATGGTGTTGGGAAGGGGGTGGGCGGATTACTGAATTCAAAACCGAGTCACGTGGAAGCTCTGACCTATTTACATCTCCAAGTGTTTCTTGCGATATGGTTGCAGTCCTGTATTCGTTATCACACAATCGTGTGGACTATAAGGAAATGAGGTATATCATTTGCACATCCATTCTCATGAAACACTACCACGAATACGAACTATTTGATAGTTTCTTTGCAATTCCTTCATGTCCAAAGTGGTGTTAATTAAATAATTAATAAGCTTTTGGAACCTATTGGCTGGCTGGAAATGAAACATCGTAACCCAAGCAATGGTTTAGCCCGGTGCTACTCTTGACACATTAGACAATTACTTGTCATATTTTCGCTAGTACCGATATTTCCACGCGTGGTCTAGAGGTAGTCGCGACCTGTCACTCAGCCAGTGTGGACGTGCGGTGCAGCGCCCAGCGTTGTAGCTGACAGGTTACGTAAACAAGTATTACGATACGTGTATATTCTGTTCCCTGTGCAGTTACCGAACTTGTAAGTAGTGACACTTCTTGTTCATAGTCTTACAGTATGTATCGTGAAGCGGAGGTTCCGGTTCGTACCCGTGAATAATCTCCGTGGATTCGATCAGGAAAAATACTTTGAGCTTCATCTTTGACAAGAATATAACGCATGTGCAACCAACGGCTTTGGAAATTCGTGACTGGTTACGTGAAATTTTGGTATTTCAGGTGACAATGCAGAGTTCATTCAAATGGATAGTGAGAAATACTGCGTTTTTGCTAAAATGCGTAGTTCTGTTACGTTAGAATATTACTGAAAATCCAGGGCAAATTTGAATTCCGTCATCATGATAACTCAGTCTGTACCATTGACATAAGTAACGCCAACAGCGAAGTGAGAACCGTCAGGATGTTAAATCTTCCCCAATGCTAGGCAACAAGGGCTTCTAATTACAGACAGTTAACAAACGTCGAATTCGAAAAGTGGTCTGCTAGATACAAGATCCAGTGCTACAACGGGATTACACCCGGACAAATGTTTGTTACTTCCGATATTTCGCCGCACATTCTCATAGGCGTTACAAGGCACACATATTACAAGTTGGGCAAACTCCCACACCAGGACACCTTCGAGAAAAGTGCTAACGACATTTGTTTATTCTAGTAAATAATCTGCAACGGGATACGAGAGACCAGGCACAAGAATTGATTCCTTTAACTACTGCAATGTGCAACATCGAGAATACCTGGTCACTGTCTTAGTTTAGTTAAAGAGAAATTCCCACCCTTGAAGACGAGACTAACAACAAGTGAGGTACGCGAGAACGCGGAAAACGATCAGTCTTCACCTATTGTTCAGGAAAACAGCTGCAGAGCCCATGAGATTTAAATTCGAGAGCAAGAAGACGAAACAGACATGGAAACTGAAAGTCTTTCTTATTCTCATCGCCGGCCACTTTGGTCGAGCGGTTCTAGGCGCTACAGTCTGAAACCGGGCGACTGCTACGGTTGCAGGTTCGAATCCTGCCTCAGACATGGATGTGTGTGATGTCCTTAGGTTAGTTAGGTTTAAGTAGTTCTAAGTTCTAAGGAACTGATGACCTCAGATGTTAAGTCCCATAGTGCTCAGAGCCATTTGAACCATTATTCTCATCGAAAACACAACAACAAGAATCGGCCATCAGCAAAGGACAGTACAAGCTCCGAAGAAGACCCTCACCAAAAATCGGCCCAGATACCAAGGAAGCAGAAGCCCGATAACGTTCCAGCAATAGAGACTGGACCAGAGATTGAGACAGAAAGTCAAGCGCGCACAGATATTCTTCAGCACAGCAATTATACATGTCGAGCCCCTTCAGCCGTCCACAGCAGGAAAGTAAACACCAACCACTGCAGGAAATAACACGCCAGGCAACAACACAGGAACAGCTGAGTGCATCCACAGTAGCTGTGCCTGAAGCATACAAATTGAAAAGCAAAGTAGGAGATACTGCGGAAACAGATTTCGCTGTGAACAAACAATCTGCAAAGCATTAAGTTAAGTCAGCAGAAGGAAGTATTAGCAACCAAAAGACAATAAAATCTCAAGGTGATGTGAAGGCACCGATGATGAAAGCCAAATCAAATCTAAATGCGCCACGTCCGAAAACTAAGAAAGATGCGGAAAGAGAATACCAGGATGGCTAAAAAGAATAAATGGAAAGTGAAACTCCTGGAAACGAATCCGGCCAAGACAACTAAGTAGGGGAACATGGATGGACGTGGAAATTGAGAAACGCTCGCAATAGCCAATGGGTGCGTTCTTGCTCACGCTAAATATCTACGGAATAACAAGTGAAAAAAGATGAGGATTCTGAGAATTTCTGAAAAATCTATGACCTGGACATTGCCTTTCTACAGGAAGTACCTAGCCAAGAGCAGTACAACGTGTGCAATAATGTCGGCTATAGTGGTAGGGGTTGCCGCCCTTTAACCGGAATGGGTCAAGAAACACAGAACTTAGAAAAGCAGCCGGATGGACGCGTTATCAAAGCCAAACTAAATGAAATAACAATATTAAACCTTCAGGCCCCGTCAGGAATACATAGCAGAACTAGTGGAGAAAAGTTTTTTTTGGAGCTATCCAATACTTCATGAGACACGCAAAGGGTGACATAAAAATTTGGGGACACTTTGAGTTGTGTTATAAGACCAGCAGGCACAACATGATCACTCCCTAATTGCTGCCCCTTAAACACCGTGATTGGAAAACTAAACCTCACAGACATCATAGATTGACTAGCCACCACGCGGTACCACTGTTAGCCTTGAGACTGGACAGATTTTGTACCGCAACCGGAATAGCTGTACTGGACTATGAAGTAATCCCCGTAAGCTCCTCGGATCACCATGCAGTTGTCGTTAAAATAAAAGGCTTATCCCGGTCCAGCGTATTGGGGAAAGGATTCTCGAAGATAAACTGCAACCTACTCAACGTTGAGTGGGCAAAAACAGAATTCTGCAAACGCTATCAAACATGGGTTCATCGGAAGTGGTTCTTTAGTAGCGTCCTTGAATGGTGAGATGAACTGGTCAACTGTTCAGAAACGTAACGTTTAGTATCAGTGACACTAAAACGAAAAACGTCGAATTCTACACTCCTGGAAATGGAAAAAAGAACACATTGACACCGGTGTGTCAGACCCACCATACTTGCTCCGGACACTGCGAGAGCGCTGTACAAGCAATGATCACACGCACGGCACAGCGGACACACCAGGAACCGCGGTGTTGGCCGTCGAATGGCGCTAGCTGCGCAGCATTTGTGCACCGCCGCCGTCAGTGTCAGCCAGTTTGCCGTGGCATACGGAGCTCCATCGCACTCTTTAACACTGGTAGCATGCCGCGACAGCGTGGACGTGAACCGTATGTGCAGTTGACGGACTTTGAGCGAGGGCGTATAGTGGGCATGCGGGAGGCCGGGTGGACGTACCGCCGAATTGCTCAACACGTGGGGCGTGAGGTCTCCACAGTACATCGATGTTGTCGCCAGTGGTCGGCGGAAGGTGCACGTGCCCGTCGACCTGGGACCGGACCGCAGCGACGCACGGATGCACGCCAAGACCGTAGGATCCTACGCAGTGCCGTAGGGGACCGCACCGCCACTTCCCAGCAAATTAGGGACACTGTTGCTCCTGGGGTATCGGCGAGGACCATTCGCAACCGTCTCCATGAAGCTGGGCTACGGTCCCGCACACCGTTAGGCCGTCTTCCGCTCACGCCCCAACATCGTGCAGCCCGCCTCCAGTGGTGTCGCGACAGGCGTGAATGGAGGGACGAATGGAGACGTGTCGTCTTCAGCGATGAGAGTCGCTTCTGTCTTGGTGCCAATGATGGTCGTATGCGTGTTTGGCGCCGTGCAGCTGAGCGCCACAATCAGGACTGCATACGACCGAGGCACACAGGGCCAACACCCGGCATCATGGTGTGGGGAGCGATCTCCTACACTGGCCGTACACCACTGGTGATCGTCGAGGGGACACTGAATAGTGCACGGTACATCCAAACCGTCATCGAACCCATCGTTCTACCATTCCTAGATCGGCAAGGGAAGTTGCTGTTCCAACAGGACAATGCACGTCCGCATGTATCCCGTGCCACTCAACGTGCTCTAGAAGGTGTAAGTCAACTACCCTGGCCAGCAAGATCTCCGGATCTGTCCCCCATTGAGCATGTTTGGGACTGGATGAAGCGTCGTCTCACGCGGTCTGCACGTCCAGCACGAACGCTGGTCCAACTGAGGCGCCAGGTGGAAATGGCATGGCAAGCCGTTCCACAGGACTACATCCAGCATCTCTACGATCGTCTCCATGGGAGAATAGCAGCCTGCATTGCTGCGAAAGGTGGATATACACTGTACTAGTGCCGACATTGTGCATGCTCTGTTGCCTGTGTCTATGTGCCTGTGGTTCTGTCAGTGTGATCATGTGATGTATCTGACCCCAGGAATGTGTCAATAAAGTTTCCCCTTCCTGGGACAATGAATTCACGGTGTTCTTATTTCAATTTCCAGGAGTGTATTATGTGAATTTTCGAGAGCTCCAAGAAAAAGTGGATAACGGGGAAGACCCATCTCGTGAACTGAACAGACTCAAAAAAAAAATCCTAGAACTACAGGAAAAAGGACTCTAAGCCAAAATAATCACTTTCAAAGACAAGGGATACTGTTTATCACCTCAGTAGAGAACTGGAACGGCGCAGGGTTCGCTCAAGATATAGGATTATAGCTGAACAGGACGAGAAAATTAGAGCCCTTCAGGCTGATTTGGACAGAGCGAGGGAGGAACTGAAGAGGTTAAGGGGGGAGGAGGGCAAACAGCGGTGGGAAGTGGTAGCTGGGAACAGGGGCCACAGAAAGAGGACAGTGTCTGACAGTTTCCCAATTGGCTCAACCAATAGATTTGCCTTGCTACCGCAGTTAAATAGGGAAGAGGCTCCAGTAGAAGTAGATGTAGTTAAGATGCAACAGAACCTCACTAGGAAACCAACTGTTTCCAAAAAAAGTAGGAAGTAAGAGGAAAGTTCTGTTGCTAGGTAGCAGCCATGGAAGAAGTGTGGGCCAGATTTTGCATGGAAAATTAGGTGACAGGTCCCAGGTCACAAACTTTTTCAAGCCAAGTGCAAGTCTTAGCCAGGTGGTAGATGATATAGGTTCCTTGTAAAAGGCATTCACAAAGCAGGATCATGTGATGATAGTGGGTGGAGTGAGAAACAGTATTGATAGGGATCAGGGCTACAGCATTGAGTGTGATCTGGTGAAAATAGCCTCGGCAACGACCCATACCAATGTTGGGCTGGTGCCTGCTTTCATGCGGCATGATCAGCCCCAGTTGAACCGCTCTGTCAGGAGGGTAAATATGGATTTGGATCAGTTGCGTAGGGCGGCCACTCTGTCAGACATTGGATTGGGTCCTGTCAAGGCTATTGATAGGGGGGATTTCACAGGGAATGGCCTACACCTCAATAGGAAGGGAACGGTAAACTGGCAGGGTTGTTAGTGAAATCCATGAGGGGGACACTAGCACTCATGGATGTACCTGTTTTTTAGACAAATATCAGTGTTCAGTGAGAAGTTCAGGCAGGCAGGTGCTAAAGAGGTCCAAAACTCACGAAATTCTCACAACAGGAAAGTAAATAATAATGTTACCATATTTAACCAAAATATTGGTGAATTAAAGAAAAAAGTAGATTCTCACAAAAGTAAAGTAAAAAATAATGTCACCATTTTTCACCAAAATATCCCGGGACTGAAGAATAAAGTAGATGAGCTCCTGGTTTGTTTACATGACATTGAATCTTATAATGTAATAGATATACTATGCCTGTCTGAGCATCACATCGTGTCTGATATGGAAAAGGTAAATATCAGTGGTTATAAACTAGCTGCACATATGAGTAGAGAGAATAAGATGGGAGGAGGAGTTGCCACATATGTCAAAAGTTAAGTTATCACTGTGTAGAAAGCTTAGATACAAAAAAGTTTTGTCTAGAGGAACATATAGAAGCATGTGCCTGTCAACTTAAACTGAAGTAGGGCTCTTTTATAATTGTAACAGTATATAGGTCCCATTCAGGAAACTTTCATTTATTCCTGGAAAACTTGGATGCCTTGTTGTGCTATCTGTCATATAGGGGAAAGCAAATTATTATTTGTGGGGACTTCAATGTTGATTCACTGAAAGAATGTAATAGCAAGAATGACCTGGAACTCTTGCTCTTTCAATTTGACATCTGTCATTAATTTTCCTACTTGGGTAGTACAGGACAGCAGCACATTGATAGATAACACTTTTATAGACCAAGATAGGTTTAATATTGTCCTGTTAAGAATGGGCTTTCTGATCATGAAGCTCAACTAGTTACAATATATGACACAGCTCCATTCAGTAAGTCAAAGCAACCCTCCATAGTTGTGCTTTCAATTAATGACTCAACAATAAGAAATTTCAGAGAAAATCTTCAGCAGTTAGACTGGGATGAGGTGTACAAGGAACCCAACGCTAATGTAAAATATAACTTATTTCATGATACACTTGTAAGGGAATTTTAAACCTGTTTCCCCAAGAAAGTAGTTAAATCTAATTATAGGAAACTATGCAAAAATCCTTGGCTTACTAAAGGAATAAAAATATCTTGTAACCACAAAAGGGAACTGCATCTAACAACAAGAAAGAGTAATGAGCCAGAAACAGCTAAATATTATAAAAATTACTGTGCTACATTGAAATAGGTTATTAAAAAGTCCAGAAGCATGTGCATCATGTCTGTGATTAATACCTCTGATAACAAAATCAAAACAATTTGGAATATTATTACAAGGGAGACAGAACAACCAAGAGTACAGGATGATGGCGTCACCATCAAAGCGAATGGAAACTTGATAAACAACAAGCCGGAAGTCGAAAACATTTTGAATAATCATTTTGTAAATGTTGTAGAGAAAATAGTATCTAAATGTTCATTAGAAGAAGCAAGGCAGTTAATGGAACAGGCCTTACCCACACCATTTGATACAATTGAAATTCCACCCACCTCTCCATCTGAAATTAGGAAGATGATAAACTGAAGAATAAAAGCTGACATGGAATTGATGGCATTTCTAGCAGAATAATAAAAGCTTGTTCCAGAGAAATAAGTGTGATTCTTAGCCACATATGGTGGCTCTGAGCACTATGGGACTTAACATCTATGGTCATCAGTCCCCTAGAACTTAGAACTACTTAAACCTAACTAACCTAAGGACAGCACACAACACCCAGCCATCTCGAGGCAGAGAAAATCCCTGACCCCGCCGGGAATCGAACCCGGGAACCAGCCACATATGTAATAGCTCTCTGAAGCAGGGTATTTTCCCAGATAGACTGAAGTATGCCATTGTTAAACCACTGCATAAAAAATGGGATACGTCTGATGTCAACAGCTACCGCCCAATGCCTCTTCTGACTGCCTTATCCAAAATTCTTGAACAAGTAATGCATTGTAGAGTAGCTTCACACGTTTGTAAAAATAAAGTTTTAACAAAATGTGTGTTTGGTTTCCAGAAGGGTTTTTCAACGGAAAATGCTATATATACTTTCACTAATGAAATATTAAATGCTCTGAGTAACCGGAAGTCACCTATTGAGATTTTTTGTGATCTGTCAAAGGCTTTTGATTGTGTAAATCATGGAATCCTTCTAGGTAAGCTCACGTACTGTGGTATGAATGGGAGAGTGCTCAAATGGTTTAAATCATACCTAACTGGAAGAGTGCAGGAAGTTGAAATAAACAGTTCACATAATATGCAAAAAAACTGGTGATTTCTCAAACTGGGGAACAATCAAGAATGGGGTGCTGCAAGGTTCGGTCCTGGGTCCTCTGCTGTTCTTAATATATATTAATGACTTGCCATTCTATATTCACGAAGATGCAAAGCTGGTACTTTTTGCCTATGATACAAGTATAGCTATCACACCCAACAGACAAGAATTAACTGGTGAAATTGTAAACGATGTTTTTCAGAAAATCATTAAGCGGTTCTCTGCAAATGGGCTCTCATTAAACTTTGACAAAACACAGTATATACAGTTCCACACAGTAAATGGAATGACCCCCATTAATAAATAAAGACTTCGATCAGAAATCGGTAGCTAAGGTAGAATATTCAAAATTTCTAGGAGTATGCAATGATGAGGGGTTGAACTGGAAAAAACACACTGAGGATCTGCTGAAACGTTTGAGTTCAGCTACTTATGCTATTAGGGTCATTGCAAATTTTGGCGATATACATCTGAGTAAATTAGCTTATCACGCCTATTTTCATTCTCTGCTTTCGTATGGAATCATATTCTGAGGTAACTCATCATTGAGTAAAAGAGTGTTCATTGCACAAAAGCGTGTAATCAGAATAATTGCTGGAGCTCATCCAAGATCATCCTGCAGACACTTATTTAAAGAGCTAGGGATCTTCACTGTAGCTTCACAATATATATATATATATATATTCATTTATGAAATTTGTTATTAACAATCCGAACGAATTCAAAAGTAATAGCAGTGTACATGGCTACAACACTAGGAGAATCTTCACTACTCAAGGTTAAATCTAACTTTGGCTCAGAAGGGGGTAAATTATGCTGCCACAAAAGTCTTTGGTCACTTACCTAATAGCATCAAAAGTCTGACAGATAGCCATATAGCATTTAAAAGGAAATTAAAAGAATTTCTTAATGGCAACTCCTTCTACTCATTAGATGAATTTTTGAATATAGTAAGTGGGTAACCTCCCAACCTCCACAAAAAAAAGAGTGTCATGTAATATTTTGTGTAATGTAATATCTTGTATAGACACCTTTTATCAACCTGACGCGTTCCACATCATTACGAAGTGTCGTATTCATGATCTATGGAACAAGTGCTAATCTAATCTAATATAATCTAATCTAACATCTTCCGACGGGAACGACACCGTTAATACGTTATATATTAAGCACCATTTCCGAAGACTGTTCAGAGAACAACCACTAGAGCCTACCAAGACCGCAAATTTGCTACAACACTGCACGACTTCCTTCACCAAAGAAAATGTCACTACGTTGATAGAGCCCGTATCCGAAGAGGAAATTACAGGCATAATAAAACAATTATCACGAAAGATGAATCCGGGCACTGACGGCATACCGTATGAATTCTACAAAGTATTCTGGTCATTTAGCGAAGTGGAATTCAAGGAGTTTATGAAAGAGAAACAAAGAGTGGGTATCAAATACATTCATAAACTGAACCAAGAAGTACAGTCTTTGTACCCAAAAGTTCGAAACCTAGAAGAATGAATGATTATAGGCCAATAACTTTGTTAGGTGCCGACTCAAAAATAATCTCGCGCTTAATATATGAAGACTAACGGAAACTCTTCCAGAGATAATCGGGCCTAGGCAGACCTATATTGTTCCCAACAGGAAGATCAGTGATGGACTTTTCTCTCTGAGATGTACCGAACCGGAACAGTGGGATTGTTGAACATCGAACCAACAAATTGCCTTTAACAAAGTCAGTCACCAATCTCTGAGGAGTGTGTTGCAACACTATAACGTCCCACAGGATCTGGTATCCCGGTCCGACAATTTAGATAGCCCGCCAGAAGGCATGGACATAGACGACAGCCGCTAGGAAGCGCCCCTAAAACCTGAGGGCGCTGCTTTCGCAGCCACAGCGCTGAACGCGGACCACGTCTGCCGTGCCACCATATCGGCACTCAAGCTGTGCCCTATAAAGCCGGCACAGCTGGGGCTCAGCAGTCAGGCGTGTTCCGACTGTGCTCTTGTTTTGTTTATCGTACGCAGCATTGTCGGTTTTTCATCTCGCAAAGTCTCGACCCTCGATCTGGTTTACACTTCAGACTTGTATACTGCCGTATCTGTTTGGGGTTGTTGTTGTTGTTGTTGTTGTTGTTGTCCATAGTTGTCTTTCTGTGGTTTTTGGCGAATCACCGTCGACGCCCTCGGTCTGCGGCTACCGATCGTGTCGGATTTCTGCTACGAGACTGGCTGCAACGGATCTGCAGGCCGGAATCCAGTGATCTCCTAAATAGATATAAACGCACACTTCGCGGGAGAATTCTCAATTCAGCGCTCATTCCGGCAAGGATGCCCGTTATCCATGATATTATTTTTAATTCCCTTGGAGCCAGTGATCCACTCAGTCACCAACCAGATCTCTGGAATAAACGCTGGTGCACAAAGGTTCGCTGATAACGCTTATGCTGACGATATAAGAATAGTGATCACGCAGCATCAAGACATTTGGAAGATGTGAGAAATCTTATAATTCTTATAATGAAGCAGCGCGAGCAGTAACAAAACCCTGTTCCTATGACTGAACAGAACTTCACAACGCACGCCACGTCCCTTCACAGGATGCGAGGAAATGGAAATTCTCTGCGTTAACTGAAGAACATGAACGAGCTGGTTGAAGATAGTCGCAAATAAATGGTGGAGAAAGTAAGAGGAGCCTTAATAGCGAAGATTACTTGAACGTAAATCTTATTCAAAGGATATAATACTACAGTATGCTGGCCCTTTCAACTATGTGGTATACAGCTTAAATAATGCCCATAGAGCGACAATATATCGCACAAATAAAGAAATATGTAGGATGG
Organism: Schistocerca nitens; assembly: GCF_023898315.1. NCBI lineage: Eukaryota > Metazoa > Arthropoda > Insecta > Orthoptera > Acrididae > Schistocerca > Schistocerca nitens. The sequence continues at coordinate 190,810,947 of NC_064620.1, read as the reverse complement.
TTCACCTGGAAAGGGATACTACTCCTTGTAGCCGGAGACCAGTAAACAAAACTGTGAAACAAAGGTGGATTAGGCTTAATAGTTAGTGAGAAAAAATGCACCGCCCTCATAGGATACAATTTTATAAAATCTGTTAAACAACCAGCAAGTCAGTCGGATTTATTGAATGCCGCGTGGGGAATTACCACAAGAAGTTAAACTCAACGACGGACAGCCGTTTACCTCACAAATGTTTTTCTATCAACTTTTTGTTATGTTTCTACAAATAATACGTAACTGCTTGTATACATTCTTCTGAAGAAGATATTTTTAGAAATATCGAAACCTACGTTGGCTGATTTTTTCAACCTCTTCTGATTTACACATTTGTTGTTTCGCAGCCATGTGTAAGATTTTGACAATCCTAAGAAGGAGGAGGTTATGGTTTCGAGAGGAAATTTAATATTTAAAAAAAGGAGGAGGTAGCGTCTTTGATTAGGAATCTAAACGTCCTCGGTCCCACGTTCGAATCCCTCCTCTGTTTATCTTTTGAATAAAACCATCTGTGACGGCGGCTGAAGATTTCCGGTTTAAGAAGTCTCTAATTCTGCCAATGGCCTTGTCAAAGAGGAAGGAGGAGCGGACAGAGGTTCAGGACTCTCTCTTGCCCTTGGGGTGGCAAATTGCCTCTAAAGGCGGAAGAATCAGCAGTAATCAACGGCATGAGGATGCAGAAGGCAACGGAAATCACTGCATTAAAGACAGATAATGTGTATCCACAGAATACGCGGCGTGTAATTGAAAGTGTCATGATGATCAGTGAGAAAAGATACCGGAATGGCCCGCATTCGGATCTACGGGAGGGGACTGACAACGTGGAGGTGATCATGAGAAAAAGAGTGATCACCCAACTAATGGATAAAGATTTACGAGTCGGGGAGTGGAATGTCAGAAATTTGAACGTCGTGGGGTAAGTCGAATATCTGAAAATGGAAATGCTAACTCTCAGTAATAACATAGTGTGGTGTCAGTGACGTAAAACGGAAAGAGGGATTTCTGGTCAGATGATTATACGGTAATATCAACAGCAGCAGAAAACGGTATAATGGGATTAGGATTCCTTATACTGTAAATAGGAAGATAGGCCAGAGAGTGAGTTACTGTGATCAGTTCAGTGATAGGATTGTTCTCGTCAGAATCGACAACAAACCAACACCGACAACTATAGTTCAGACATACGTGCCGACGTCGCGAGCGGAAGATGAAGATATAGGGGAAGTATATGAGGGTACCGAACGTGTTATTCTGTATGTGAATGGAGATGAAAGTCTAATAGTCTTGTGGCATTGGAATGCAGTTGTATGAGAAACACTAGAAGAAACGGTATTGAGCAATAAAGGCTTGGTACTAGAAATGAAAGGGAAGAAAGACTAACTGAATTCTGTAACAAATTTCAGCTAGTAATAGCAAATACTCTTATCAGTAATCACAAGAGGAGAAGGTATACTTCGAAAAGGCCGGGAGATGCGGGAAGACTACATCATGGTCAGGCAGAGATTCGGAAATCAGATATTGGATTGTAAGGCGCAACCAGGAGCAGATAAAGATTCAAATAACAATTTAGTAGTTTTGCAGATTAGGCTGAAGTTTAAGAAACAATTCAGGAAAAATCAATGCGCAAAGATGTGGGACACCGAAGTACTAAGAAATGAACAGTTTTGCTTGAAGTTCTCTAGGGTATAGATACAGCCATAATAAATAGCTTAGTAGGCAGTTCAGTTGAAGCGGAATGGACATCACTAAAAAGGGTAATCACAGTAGCTGGAAAAAACACATAGGTACAAAGGAGGTAACAGCGAAGAAACCATGGGTAACGAAGAAACACAACAACTCTTCTGTGACAGAAGGAAGTATAAAAACGCTTGGAGACATTCAGGAATAAAGAGATAAAAGTCACACGAAATAAAATGAAAAGGAAGTACAAAGATGCTAAGGCGAAATGGCTGCAAGAAAAATGTGACGAAATCGAAAAAGAAATGAATGTCGGAAGGACTGACTCAGCATATAGAAAAGTCTAAACAACCTTCGGTGAAATTAAAAGCAAGGGTTATAATTTTAAGAGTGCAATGGGAAGTCCACTGTTAAATGCAGAGGAGAGAGCGGATAGGTGGAAAGAGTACATTGAAGGCCTCTATGATGGGGAAGACTTGTGTGATGTAGTAGAAGAGTCAGGAATCGATATAGAAGAGATAGGGGATCCAGTATTATAATCAGAATTTAAAAGAGCTTTGGAAAACTCAAGATTAAGTAAGGCAGAAGGGATGGTCAACATCCCATCATAATTTGTAAAATCACTGGAGGCAGTGGCAACAAAATGAATATTCACGTTGGAGTGTGCAATGTACGAATCTGCTGACATACCACCTGACATTTGGAAAAACATCACCCACACAATTCCGAAGACTGAAAAAGCTAACAAATGCGAGAATAATCGCACCATCACCTTAACAGCTCAGTCATCCAAGTTGTTGACAACAATTACATCCAGAAGAATGGAAAAGATAAGTGAGGATGTGCTAGATGACAATGAGTTTGGCTTTACGAAAGGTAAAGGCACCAGCGAGGCTGTTATGACGTTGCAATCGATAATGGAAGCAAGAGCAAAGAAAAATCAGTTCTTATGTTTTATTGACCTGGAAAAAGAGGTCGACAATGTCAACTGGTGCTAGATGTTCGAAATTCTAAGAAAAATAGGGGTAAGCTATAGGGAAAGGCAGATAATGCACAATAAGCAGAACAGCCAAGAGGGAATAATAAGAGGAAGACCAAGAACGAAGTCATTACTATCCTCAGTGAAATTCAAGAAGAATTACGGGATCTGCTGAAAGGAATGAACTGTTTAATGAATACAGAGTACGGACTGAAAGTAAATCGAAGAAAGACGAAGTCATGAGAAGTGGCAGAATTGAGAACAGCGGGAAACTTAACATCACGGTTCGTGATCACGAAGTAGATGAATTTAAGGAACTCTGATACATACGCCGTAGTATCAAACACAGTACTTAATTCGGGGAAGAAATTTCTGAGAATGTGCGTTTGGAGCACAACATTGAAACATGAACTGTGGGAAAAGCGGAACAGAAGATAATTGAAGCATTTGAGATTTGGTGCTATAGAAGAATGTAGAAAATTAGGTTGACTGATAAGGAACGCGGAGATTCTCCACAGAATGGGCGAGGCATGGAATGCATGGAAAACATTGACAACAAAATGGGACAAGATGGTAGGGCACCTGTTAACACATCACGGAATAACTTCCATGGTATCAGAGGAAGCTGTAGAGTGTACAAAATGTAGGGGAAGACAGAGACTGGAACACATCCAGCACATAATTGTCTAGCGTCCTGATGGACACTGAAATACCTGCTCCAGAGTACCGTAGATCATCACTAAAGGAGGTAAAACATATTGGAACAGTCTACCTCTAGTTTATCAATGAGTTGTTCCATTTTGTGTGTCAGGATTGTAGACAAATACCTGTAAGCAAACACAAAATTAGTTAAGTAACTTGCAGAATGAATTTGCATTCTGCAGTAGAGTGTGCGCAGGCTTGAAACTTCTTGGAATACTAAAAGTGTGTGCAGGACTGTGGCCAAGTGCTCCAACGACTTTTATTTCTATGCCACCTGAGAGTACCCGGCTTTGCCCAGATATGTATTTATTCCAATCTTCCATTAGTCCATCTCCTTTTTTCCCCTCTCTCTGTCCACCTCCTCCTTCAGCCCCTCTCTATCCATCTTCTCCACCCCTTCTCTCTTTCCACCTCCTCCCCACCCTACTATTTGTCCATCTCCCCCTACTCCTCTCTCTGTCCACCCCCTCTTCCTTCTCTGTCAATCTGCTCCTTTCCCATCTGCCGCCATCACTCCATCTCCTCCTCCCCTCTCTATGTCCACCTCCTACTTCCAGTTCTCCCCGTCCATCTCCTTCCCTTCCTCTGTCCATTTCCTTGTCTTCCCTTCCTCTGTCAATCTCCTCCCCCCCCCCCTCCTTCTCTCTCCATGTTATTACGCTCACCCCAATAGAAGACTGGTGGTTCTTAACCTCACAGTATTTCTTTCCAGATTGCAACTAATATGTGTACTAAATTGTTTTCATCCGTGGCTTTGGTCACGTATAAAAATATCAGATATATTTCTCATGTATTTCACATGTATTTGTACATATATTTCAGCTATATCTCTAGCAAATACCACCCTGCAGTTTCATGTTCACGCACCTCAGTGTTTATGACGTCGCATCTCCTAACCATGTGGTGTATAATGATATAATTTTGCAAATACGTGCAGTGGTGTAAGTGAATAACGTCTGCAACTGTCTAGCGAATGCGGTTAGCAAAAACAAGGTAACAAATTGAAACGTCGTGCTAGATTTGGCAGTTATACGGCATGAACAGCGGAAATTTAGTAAGCAATAAATTTTCTTCCTTTCACCATATTGTGGTGATCGTCAGGGCGAAAAATTTTCGTAAGGGATCGAAATTATGTGCAAAGTTTGTTGCAAGTCTGTAAGTGCTCTCGTTCACGAACACTGGATACTGAAGTACGCGTATTCGCTTGTCGTGGGCTACGCTGCTTTTACAACCCCCACCTCTTAGACAGGTACATGGTTCTTACCTCCGCAGCGATGGTTTCCAGACAGTAAATGATATATGATTCTTGAGTTTCTCCCGGCGTATTTGATAATCAAAATATCCACGGGTGTACTGCCGGTCTACAGTGTCCAACGGGCACAATATTTCGGCGATCATACATGTCGCCATCATCAGGTGAACTGACGGACTGAGCTCCTGTGAACGTGCCGGCACGGAGATCCGTACACTATGGCTGCTCAGGGGGAACTGGGTTCGGTCGCGGCGGCGGCCGATTTAAATACCCTCCGCCCGCGGCGCGCTCACTCCGCCGTCCGCGCCCCGCGCCACGGTCACGCGGTGGAACAGATTGCGACGGCGTTTGAGATGACGTCGGTGTGATGGCTCTGTCCGCCGTGGTCGTCACAACTATACATTTGCTCGATTTACTCTCGATTAACCCAATCTCTGGTTCCCAAGCCTTGCTAAGATTATAGCCACAGTCGCGGTTTATGAGGTTGTCATTGGTACGAATTTCGATGGCCTCTCTAACAACGCTGTCCCAGTATCTCGACGTCTGTACCAGAATCCTCGTGCGTTCATACTCCATAGCGTGATTTTCCGACAAACAATGTTCAGCGACCGCCGACTTGCTCGGATTCATCAGTCGAGTGTGCCTCTGGTGTTCACGGCATCGATCCTCGACGGTACTCTAATACACAGGGCGCGCTCTATCTCTGACGCAGAGAGTCTACCCCAGGAATTGTAACATCTGTGAACTGTATTTCGAAAAAATGGGTACTCATAGTGGCAGATGCAACGTGCTCTCCGCCCACCCACTACAACACAACCTGTGGAGATGGATGAAATCACGAGGGAGGAGGTAGGCACTGCGTTTATCCCATATACAGGGGCACTCTCGGGGAAAATCGCCCGCATTTTGAAGAAACACCGGGTCGGAACTGTGTTTTGTCCTCCGAATAAAACTCGTGCACTGGTGGGGAGCGCCAAAGATGACCTCGGTTTGAGGAAGGCCGGCGTGTACCAGATTCCGTGTCAACGTGGCAAGTCGTATATTGGTCAGACGATACGTACCGTCGAGGATCGATGCCGTGAACACCAGAGGCACACTCGACTGATGTATCCAAGCAAGTCGGCGGTCGCTGAACATTGTTTGTCGGAAAATCACGCTATGGAGTATGAACGCACGAGGATTCTGTTCCACCGCGCGACCGTGGCGCGGGGCGCGGACGGCGGAGTGAGCGCGCCGCGGGCGGAGAGTATTTAAATCGGCCGCCGCCGCGACCGAACCCAGTTCCCCCTGAGCAGCCATAGTGTACGGATCTCCGTGCCGGCACGTTCACAGGAGCTCAGTCCGTCAGTTCACCTGATGATGGCGACATGTATGATCCCCGAAATATTGTGCCCGTTGGACACTGTAGACCGGCAGTACACCCGTGGATATTTTGATTAGTAAATGATATGTTTACCAAGTTTTGCTGAAATCAATACAGTGGTTGAGGAGGAGATTTGGGACTTACATACGTACTGGTACATACATGCGTATTGTGTATGGATTTATATACCCTACCGGAAAAAAAATAGTACACCTGGGAGATAGTAGATGTACCGATAACCGAATGCGTAGTGGCATAGCTACCAGAGCGCCACCCATGTCTGCCCTTTAATAGGGCTCAGTGTGTTGGAAACGTGTGAAATAAGGAGGCAACCACGTCCCAGAGACGCACTCGTGCTTCCTACATCATCCAACTGAGCGACTTTGAAAACGGTCAGCTTGTGGCCTTCAAGTATTAGGATGATCCTTTAGGAGAATTGCCACACAAGTTGGACATGCTCCGTCAGTTGTGGAACATCGATGGTATCAGTAGTCACGTGGACACACACCCATAGATGAGGTACTGGACGTCCACACGAGCACAGACGCTCGCCAGTATCATTGTGTTATAAGGGCAGTAGTGGCAGATCATAGAGCCATCACAGTACAGATAACATGGTTTGTGATCCCAGACGTGTGAATATGAACAGTTACAAACCAGTTATTAGCAGTGGGACCTAGCCCGTCTTCTATTCACACCGCAGCACTGAAGTGCATGCCTCGTCTAGTGTCATCAGAGAATGGGAGATGGAGTGGCACGCCATGGTCTGCAGCGATGACAGTAGATCCTGTCTGCACGCAAGTAAAATGGAAATGCCGTGTGGCTAGGGCCTCCCGTCGGGTAGACCGTCCGCCTGGTGCAGGTGTTTCAAGTTGACGCCACTTCGGTGACTTGCGTGTCGATGGAGATGAAATGATGATGATACGGACAACACCCAGTCCCTGAGCGGAGAAAATCTCCCACCCGGCCGAGAATCGAACGCGGGCCGTTAGGTATGACATTCCGTCGCGCTGACCACTCAGCTACCATGGGCAGACTGCACTCAAGTGATGGTCGTTTACGCTTATGGCGTAGACCTGGTGAGCACTGTCTCGTATAATGCATTCGCCTAAGACACGTCACACCCAGGCCTTGTGGTGTGAGATGCGATAAGCTAGCCGGCCGCGGCGGTCTCGCGGTTCTAGGCGCTCAGTCCGGAACCGCGCGACTGCTACGGTCGCAGGTTCGAATCCTGCCTCGCGCATGGATGTGTGTGATGTCCTTACGTTAGTTAGGTTTAAGTACTAAGTTCTAGGGGACTGATGACCACAGATGTTAAGTCCCATAGTGCTCAGAGCCATTTTTTTGCGATAAGCTACGCCTTTCGTGTTTCTGCTCGGTACGTACAGAATGTTGTTAGACCTGTGCTTTTGCCGTTCTTTAACAGGAAAGTAATGTGTTGTTCCAACAGTATAATGTTCACCCCCACTCTACCCTTGAAATTCAACGTGTTCTTTAAGACGTGCAGCTACTTCCCTGGCCAGCACGATCTCCGGATTTGTCTCCAATCGGGCACGTGTGGGATACGATGCTACACGAAGTGACTCTTTGGACTTGTCAACCACCAAAACTACGTGAACAGGTAGAGCAGGCGTGGCATAACGTATCCCAGGGCAGAATTCGCCATCTGCACCATCGACTGGATGCCAGAGTCACCCAGCATTGTCGTCCGTGCAGGCTGGACCACTAGTGACGTGGGTGTTTCAGCATGGGTCGATACCTAGCACCTCAGAATCGCTTGTGCTAGTAATCTGTAAATGTAACCATTTCGTGTACTCCGTACGCACTTTTGCAACAATAAATCTTCCGTGAATAGAAAATCTTTACAAAGCTTGTTAATTTTTTCTGGTAGTATGTATACTAGCTTCACGCCCGCTCAGCGCAACGGAAATTAAAGAGTAGCATTTGCATCTCGTAGTGTTTTTTAGGTTTCCGTATATGAGTCGGTCAGAAAGGGACCTTCGCAGGATCAAATCGTCAATAAATCCTAGAAAAGAAGTCAAATATAAAAGAAAATAAAGAAAAGAGCATAGCCATATCGTTAACATCTTAATCCAAAAAGCCAAATATCCTAGCCAAATAAATTGAATGTTAGTTTGTATTCGTAAAGAAGAGTCTGCGGTGCTTAGTTCTGTCACTGACGTAAACTTCCGAAAATACCCCCGTCACTGAGATAAACTACGCTGACGGAAAAAAGCTGCAACACCAAAAGAGAATTAGTGTAGGTTAATTAAAGGTGGGAATTTAAGGAGATGGGACCTGGATAAACTGACTAAACCAGAGATTGTACAGAGTTTCAGGGAGAGCATAAGGGAAGAATTGACAGGAATGGGGGAAAGACGTACAGTAGAAGAGGAATGGGTAGCTCTGAGGGATGAAGTAGTGAAGGCAGCAGAGGATCAAGTAGGTAAAAAGACGAGGGCTAGTAGAACTCCTTGGGTAACAGAAGAAATATTGAACTTAACTGATGAAAGGAGAAAATATAAAAATGCAGTAAATGAAGCAGGCAAAAAGGAATACAGACGTCTCAAAAATGAGATCGACAGGAAGTGCAAAATGGCTAAGCAGGGATGGCTAGAGGACAAATGTAAGGATGTGGAGGTTTATCTCACTAGGGGTAAGATAGATACTGCCTACAGGAAAATTAAAGAGACCCTTGGAGAAAAGAGAACCACTTGTATGAATATCGAGAAGTCAGATGGAAACCCAGTTCTAAGCAACGAAGGGAAAGCAGAAAGGTGGAAGGAGTATATAGAGGGTCTATACAAGGGCAATGTACTTGAGGACAATATTATGGAAATGGAAGAGGATGTAGATGAAGATGAAATGGGAGATACGATACTGCGTGAAGAGTATGACAGAGCACTGAAAGACCTGAGTCGTAACAAGGCCCCGGGAGTAGACAACATTCCATTAGAACTATTTATGGCCTTGGGAGAGCCAGTCCTGACAAAACTCTACCATCTGGTGAGCAAGATGTATGAGACAGGCGAAATACCACCAGACTTCAAGAAGAATTTAATAATTCCAATCCCAAAGAAAGCAGGTGTTGACAGATGTGAAAATTACCGAACTATCAGTTTAATAAGTCACAGCTGCAAAATACTAACGCGAATTCTTTACAGACGAATGGAAAAACTGGTAGAAGCCGACCTCGGGGAAGAGGCATCAAGGGATCACAAATTTAGCGTTGGAGGGCAGCGTGAAGGGTAAAAATCGTAGAGGGAGACCAAGAGATGAGTACACTAAGCAGTGGTTGGGAAGGGAGTGAGACAGGGTTGTAGCCTCTCCCCGATGTTATTCAATCTGTATATTCAGCAAGCAGTAAAGGAAACAAAAGAAAAATTCGGAGTAGGTATTAAAATCCATGGAGATGAAATAAGAACTTTGAGGTTCGCCGATGACATTGTAATTCTATCAGAGACAGCAAAGGACTTGGAAGAGCAGTTGAACGGAATGGACAGTGTCTTGAAAGGAGGATATAAGATGAACATCAACAAAAGCAAAACGAGGATAATGGGATGTAGTCGAATTAAATCGGGCGATGGTGTGGGAATTAGATTAGGAAATGAGACACTTAAAGTAGTAAAGGAGTTTTGCTATTTGGGGAGCAAAATAACTGATGATGATCGAAGTAGAGAAGATATAAAATGTAGACTGGCAATGGCAAGGAAAGCGTTTCTGAGGAAGAGAAATTTGTTAACATCGAGTATAGATTTAAGTGTCAGGAAGTCGTTTCTGAAAGTATTTGTATGGAGTGTAGCCATGTATGGAAGTGAAACATGGACGATAAATAGTTTGGACAAGAAGAGAGTAGAAGCTTTCGAAATGTGGTGCTACAGAAGAATGCTGATGGTTAGATGGGTAGATCACATAACTAATGATGAAGGATTGAATAGAATTGGGGAGAAGAGGAGTATGTGGCACAACTTGACAAAAACAAGGGAGCGGTTAGTAGGACATGTTCTGAGGCATTAAGGGATCACAAATTTAGCATTGGAGGGCAGCGTGAAGGGTAAAAATCGTAGAGGGAGACCAAGAGATGAGTACACTAAGCAGATTCAGAAGGATGTGGGTTGCAGAAAGTACTGGGAGATGAAGAAGCTAGCACAGGATAGGGTAGCATGGAGAGCTGCATCAAACCAGTCTCAGGACTGAAGACCACAACAACAACAATTAAATTTCGGGAATATATTCATCTAGGTAACATATTTAAGTGATTAACATCTCAGGTTTATGTAAGTGCGAGGTAGTCCACTGCAAATATGAAATGCTGGTACATTAATAAAAGGTATAACGGACGGAATGTTGAATGTAGGCATCCAAACGTACGTGCATTGTGCTATACAGGTGCCGGATGTCAGTTTGAGGGATGGAGTTCCATGCCTGTTTCATTAGGTCGGTCAATACAGAGACGGTTAATGCTTGTTGTGGATAACGCTGGAGCTGTCGTCTGATGGTGTCCCATATGTGCTCCATTGGAGACAGAACTGATGATCGGGTAGGCCACGCCAACATGTCGACACGTTGTAGGGCACGATGGGCTACAGCAGCGGTATGTGGGCGAGCGTTTCCCTGTTAGCAAACACCACCAGGAACGCTGCATATGAATTCGAGTCATCAGGCTGAAGACAGGTTGCGTAGGTTAATCTCGATAGTGCTCCCTCTGTCACAGGAAATCGCACTCCAGTGTGTCTGACAAACATACAGGTTGACTGAAGGCCCTCAATTGGCCTTCCTCTGACCAATACATGGCCAATACCGGCAGCGAGGCAGAACCCCATTTCATCGGAAAACACAATGGACCTTCACCCTGCCCACCAGCTTGACACCACTGAAGTCGCAAATGGCGGTGGTTTGGGATCAGTGCAATGCACGCTACAGGGCAACTAGCTGGGAGCTATCCTTGACGTAACCGATTTGTTACAGCTCGTTGTGTTAGTATGTCGCCAACTGCTGCTCAAATTGCTGCTGCAGATGCGGTACGATGCGCCAGAGCCATATGCCGAACACGACGGTCTTCTCTCTCGATAGTGCCACGCAGCCGTCCCGTGCCCGGTCTTTCTGCGACCGTACATTCTTGTGACAACCGCTGTCAGCAGTTACGTACAGTGCCTGCTTTCCTGCCAAGTCTTTCTGCCATAACGCAGAACGAACATGCAGTTATTACATGACGTCGTTCAGACTCAGTGAGTAGTTGATATGGCGTCTTGGTCGTTTTGACGGCCTTCTTGACTAACATCAGCCAACTGCATTCAGTTCAATCTCAAAGGTAACTTACACACAACCGTTGCAGCGTGTATTTGAAGCAAAGGTTATTGCATACTCATAGGGCTGCTATTGGCGCCAGTCTTATACGAATTTGAACAGATGTCTTTCACATATAGAAACTCGTCTGCCAACTTTCGTTTATGTCACACAACTTCTCCTTGGCGTTGTGACCATTTTCCTCCCAATGTAAGAGTAACAGGGCCACTTATTGGCTCTGTGGTGTCCTACGACACTAACAGCGCCACCTGTTGGTTTTATGGTGTGCTACGTTGTCACTAAGGTAAACATCCGAACTATTAAGCCGAGAAGATTCGTAAAATTACGATATTTTTTTCCGGAGATCCGATTTTGATGTAATAAAGACTGTACGTTGTCCTAAGCTAAACTCAAGTTACCTGTGAAAATCCCATGAAAATTCTTAAACGCCCTGCTTAACCCGCAGCACAGAACAGGTAGTTGGAATTGTGGAAAGGAGCCAAAAATGAGCGTCTGTCAGTTACACTCGAACACATATAATTTTATTTCGTTGCCCAAACATTACAGCGCAAATTTCCGAGCTTAACTATCGACTGAATATGTCACACAATCTTATGGCTTAAGGGCACAACCTCTTTAATTTTTAAAACGGCTGAAGGCCCATGATTCAAAACACAACTACAATAAATTTTCCAAAAGGCAGAAAGCGCAAGGTTTTATCCTAAAATATTTTTTTTTAATGAGGCTGAAGGCCCAAACAATGTAAGATTTAATAAGTAAGGAATTTAAATTTTAAGACGGCTGAAGGCTCATGATTGAAAAACATAACTACAATAAATTTTTAAAATGCAGAGGGCCCAAAGCTTTATGCAGAAAATAATTTTTAAATGAGGCCGAAGGCCCAAACAATCTAAGATTTAGCAAGTAAGGAATTTTAATATTAAGACAGCTGGAGGTCCATGATTGTAAAACACAACTACTATGAATTTTCAAAAGGCAGAAGGCCCAAAGTTTTATAAAAAAAATGTTAAATGAGGCTGAAGACCCAAACAATGCAAGACTTGACAAGTAAGGAACTTTCAATTTTAAAGCGACTGCAGGCCCATTATTTAAAACCCAATTAAAAGCATAGAAATTCAAACCATCGGCTATGAGCCGTTAAAAAAGCACAATCAAACACGAATAAGAAAAGGAAATACAGCCAGCGGCGCTCAGAAGTTTTCGGGGATCGGTCTGCACTTGAAATAATAACGTTCGCTTAGGGGAGACAGGTAGTCGGCCCAACTAAACCAAATCCGCCGGCAGCCCAGCCAAGAAAGAGTCAACGGACCCACCGACAAGACGACTTTCTTTCCACCCGACCGGTACACAAGGAACTCCAAAGCCAAAATGTAAAAGGCGTAGCCGCCCACAACCAAGTATGCGTAAGCTGTCAAAACTACACACACGTTTTGGACAGCGACAACACAGTGAGGAAAGGACACTGCCTGAATTTTACTTCAGTGGCCAGGGCAGGTAACCGAAACGCTAACGGCCACAAGGCAAAAAATTGCGCTGGTGCACTTAGACTTCAAATAACCAAAATACAGTTTAACTCCACAGGATGGTGGCCAAATTTTCGCGAACTCGAACACTTGCTGTTGCTCACGGGAATACCCCCAACAGCCAACCATGAAAACCAACTGCACAATGTGAACAGACTGGCTTCGGTAATTAAATCACCACTCAACTTTGATGTGCTCGGTCGGTGAGCCACGAACCTCGTAGCAATCAGAACAGCTCCCACACACTCTGACACTGCGTAGAGACCCCCAACGGCCCCGGCCCACTGCGCTGCGCTGAGATTTCCTGGCTGATCCACACCAACCGACCTACTCGGTACACAACAGCACGCTGACAGCATTTGAAATAATTTGTCAGTCGAAATCACACAAACTGCACACAGTTTCACGAACACTTGTACGAAGAACTAGGCAATACTAACGGCAGTGACAGTGCAATAACAAGGACGAATCACGAGTCAGCACACGCAGCCAAACCATAAGCGATCGCCGTCCAACACACAAGTCGTCCGACGATACGACCGACCGACGACCAACCAAGGTGGTCCGCATTCAAGTGATATGTATCGGCAACCGCCGGGCGAGTCATGGCTGTCCGGGCCTCACTGCCGCGCCCGAACTCAAGCACTGCCAGGTCTGAACTCCACTGCTAGCGCGTTCCAACTGACTGACAGAGCCGAACTAACCTTCAACACACGACAACCGGGAAGTAATAGCAAAATTGGTTCTGAGCACTATGGGACGTAACTGCTGTGGTCATCAGTCCCCTAGAACTTAGAACAACTTAAACCTAACCAACCTAAGGACATCACACACATCCATGCCTGAGGCAGGATTCGAACCTGCGACAATAGGGGTCGCGCGGTTCCAGACTGTAACCGCTCGGCCACTCTGGCCGGCAAGTAATAGCAGTCAGCCAAGACAATACGCCAGGGCTTACATCGATAATCGCCGCTGCTGCCGCTCACAGGCAGGCAAGGCGGCAACTCGGTGACAACAGTAATTTAAATTAACATAACGAAGTGGTAGTACAGTGAAAACTGGATATCAAATGAGATATGCCACGAACACGAGCCACGCATGCCTCAAATTCCTTTTCGTACCTTTGGAGATTAGCGTGTTCGAACGAGACAGACACGACGGTTTTAGACAAAATTTTAAATTACGATATCTTTTTTTGTGATCCGAATATAATAAACTAAAGCCTGTACGTTGCCTAAAACCATGCTCAAATTACTTGCGAAAACCCCATGAAGTTGGAATTATACATCTTCAAACAAACTGATAAGACGGTTTTATTATTCGTATAGGCCAAGGTATAGATATTGAAGATGCAGATGTAAATTTGTACTGTATATACTTTCTGAAGTGATTGCTTATAATAGTCCCCTTCAGTGAAATATAACACCAACGCTTCGCTGTCAAAACAAACAGTACTACTCTTCCAAAGCAATAACATCCCTCTTCCAAAGCAAGGAAGAGTCATCTTTTATAACAAACAAAACTATTCTTCGAAAAACAAATAAGCTTCCTCTTCTGATAAAAATATAGCTCCTATTCTGATACAAAGAAATGCTCCTCTTCTAAAATAATACCGGTTTCTCTTCTTTGCCTAACACAAACGTGTCTCCTCTTTCACGTTGGCGCTTCCTTTCTACATCTACTACATCTACATTTATACTCCGCAAGCCACCCAACGGTGTGTGGCGGAGGGCACTTTACGTGCCACTGTCATTACCTCCCTTTCCTGTTCCAGTCGCGTATGGTACGTGGGAAGAACGACTGTCTGAAAGCCTCCGTGCGCGCTCTAATCTCTTTAATTTTACATTCGTGATCTCCTCGGGAGGTATAAGTAGGGGGAAGCAATATATTCGATACCTCATCCAGAAACGCACCCTCTCGAAACCTGGCGAGCAAGCTACACCGCGATGCAGAGCGCCTCTCTTGCAGAGTCTGCCATTTGAGTTTATTAAACATCTCCGTAACGCTATCACGGTTACCAAATAACCCTGTGATGAAACGCGCCGCTCTTCTTTGGATCTTCTCTATCTCCTCCGTCAACCCGATCTGGTACGGATCCCACACTGATGAGCAATACTCAAGTATAGGTCGAACGAGTGTTTTGTAAGCCACCTCCTTTGTTGATGGACTACATTTTCTAAGCACTCTCCCAATGAATCTCAACCTGGTACCCGCCTTACCAACAATTAATTTTATATGATCATCCCACTTCAAATCGTTCCGCACGCATACTCCCAGATATTTTACAGAAGTAACTGCTACCAGTGTTTGTTCCGCTATCATATAATCATACAATAAAGGATCCTTCTTCCTATGTATTCGCAATACATTACATTTGTCTATGTTAAGGGACAGTTGCCACTCCCTGCACCAAGTGCCTATCCGCTGCAGATCTTCCTGCATTTCGCTACAATTTTCTAATGCTGCAACTTCTCTGTATACTACAGCATCATCCGCGAAAAGCCGCATGGAACTTCCGACACTATCTACTAGGTCATTTATATATATTGTGAAAAGCAATGGTCCCATAACACTCCCCTGTGGCACGCCAGAGGTTACTTTAACGTCTGTAGACGTCTCTCCATTGATAACAACATGCTGTGTCCTGTTTGCTAAAAACTCTTCAATCCAGCCACACAGCTGGTCTGTTATTCCGTAGGCTCTTACTTTGTTTATCAGGCGACAGTGCGGAACTGTATCGAACGCCTTCCGGAAGTCAAGAAAAATAGCATCTACCTGGGAGCCTGTATCTAATATTTTCTGGGTCTCATGAACAAATAACGCGAGTTGGGTCTCACACGATCGCTGTTTCCGGAATCCATGCTGACTCCTACATAGTAGATTCTGGGTTTCCAAAAACGACATGATACTCGAGCAAAAAACATGTTCTAAAATTCTACAACAGATCGACGTCAGAGATATAGGTCTATAGTTTTGCTCATCTGCTCGACGACCCTTCTTGAAGACTGGGACTACCTGTGCTCTTTTCCAATCATTTGGAACCCTCCGTTCCTCTAGAGACTTGCGGTACACGGCTGTTAGAAGGGGGGCAAGTTCTTTCGCGTACTCTGTGTAGAATCGAATTGGTATCCCGTCAGGTCTAGTGGACTTTCCTCTGTTGAGTGATTCCAGTTGCTTTTCTATTCCTTAGACACTTATTTCGATGTCAGCCATTTTTTCGTTTGTGCGAGGATTTAGAGAAGGAACTGCAGTGCGGTCTTCCTCTGTGAAACAGGTTTGGAAAAAGGTGTTTAGTATTTCAGCTTTACGCGTGTCATCCTCTGTTTCAATGCCATCATCATCTCGGAGTGTCTGGATATGCTGTTTCGAGCCACTTACAGATTTTACGTAAGACCAGAACTTCCTAGGATTTTCTGTCAAGTCGGTACATAGAATTTTACTTTCGAATTCACTGAACGCTTCTCGCATAGCCCTCTTACGCTAACTTTGACATCGCTTAGCTTCTGTTTGTCTGAGAGGTTTTGGCTGCGTTTAAACTTGGAGTGAAGCTCTCTTTGCTTTCGCAGTAGTTTCCTAACTTCGTTGTTGTACCACGGTGGGTTTTTCCCGTCCCTCACAGTTTTACTCGGCACGTGCCTGTCTAAAACGCATTTTACGATTGCCTTGAACTTTTTCCATAAACACTCAACATTTTCGTTTTGATCTGTTAGGTAGTCTGAAATCTGCCTTCTATTACTCTTGCTAAACAGATAAACCTTCCTCCCTTTTTTATATTCCTATTAACTTCCATATTCAGGGATGCTGCAACGGCCTTATGATCACTGATTCCCTGTTCTGCACTTACAGAGTCGAAAAGTTCGGGTCTGTTTGATATCAGTAGGTCCAAGATGTTATCTCCACGAGTCGGTTCTCTGTTTAATTGCTCGAGGTAATTTTCGGATAGTGCACTCAGTATAATGTCACTCGATGTTCTGTCCCTACCACCCGTCCTAAACATCTGAGTGTCCCAGTCTATATCTGGTAAATTGAAATCTCCACCTAAGACTATAACATGCTGAGGAAATTTATGTGAAATGTATTCCAAATTTTCTCTCAGTTGTTCTGCCACTAATGCTGCTGAGTCGGGAGGTCGGTAAAAGGAGCCAATTATTAACCTAGCTCGGTTGTTGAGTGTAACCTCCACCCATAATAATTCACAGGAACTATCCACTTCTACTTCACTACAGGATAAACTACTACTAACAGCGACGAACACTCCACCACCGGTTGCATGCAATCTATCCTTCCTAAACACCGTCTGTACCTTTGTAAAAATTTCGGCAGAATTTATCTCTGGCTTAAGCCAGCTTTCTGTACCTATAACGATTTCAGCTTCGGTGCTTTCTATCAGCGCTTGAAGTTCCGGTACTTTACCAACGCAGCTTCGACAGTTGACAATTACAATACCGATTGCTGCTTGGTCCCCGCATGTCCTGACTTTGCCCCGCACCCGTTGAGGCTGTTGCCCTTTCTGTACTTGCCCAAGGCCATCTAACCTAAAAAACCGCCCAGCCCACGCAACACAACCCCTTGTTGCGTGTAGTGGACTCCTGACCTATCCAGCGGAACCCGAAACCCCACCACCCTATGGCGCAAGTCGAGGAATCTGCAGCCCACATGGTCGCAGAACCGTCTCAGCCTCTGATTCAGACCCTCCACTCGGCTCTGTACCAAAGGTCCGCAGTCAGTCCTGTCGACGATGCTGCAGATGGTGAGCTCTGCTTTCATCCTGCTAGCGAGACTGGCAGTCTTCACCAAATCAGATAGCCGCCGGAAGCCAGAGAGGATTTCCTCCGATCCATAGCGACACACATCATTGGTGCCGACATGAGCGACCACCTGCAGATGGGTGCACCCTGTACCCTTCATGGCATCCGGAAGGACCCTTTCCACATCTGGAATGACTCCCCCCGGTATGCACACGGAGTGCACATTGGTTTTCTTCCCCTCTCTTGCTGCCATTTCCCTAAGGGGCCCCATTACGCGCCTGACGTTGGAGCTCCCAACTACCAGTAAGCCCACCCTCTGCGACCGCCCGGATCTTGCAGACTGAGGGGCAACCTCTGGAACAGGACAAGCAGCCATATCAGGCCGAAGATCAGTATCAGCCTGAGACAGAGCCTGAAACCGGTTCGTCAGACAAACTGGAGAGGCGTTCCGTTCAGCCCTCCGGAATGTCTTTCGCCCCCTGCCATACATTGAGACGACCTCCCACTCTACCACAGGTGAGGGATCAGTCTCAATGCGGGCAGTATCCCGGGCAACCACAGTCGTAGTCCGATCGGGGG
Organism: Schistocerca nitens; assembly: GCF_023898315.1. NCBI lineage: Eukaryota > Metazoa > Arthropoda > Insecta > Orthoptera > Acrididae > Schistocerca > Schistocerca nitens. Next base: position 190,792,784 of record NC_064620.1, on the reverse strand, counting down.
ATGCGTGGGACGAGCTGGCCGTCCCCGACAAACCCCCATCCGGACCCCCACAGTGATGCCCATTGGCAGCAGCCTCAAGCTGTGTGACCGAAGCCAACACTGCCTGAAGCTGGGAGCGAAGGGATGCCAACTCAGCCTGCATCCGAATACAGCAGTTGCAGTCCCTAACCATGCTAAAAACTGTTTTGCAAAGAACGTCTGAACTAATCTACAGAGAGCGCAAACAAATCGACAAAATTTAAACGGTTATTAAAATACAAGATTGCCTAGTAAATGCAGTAATGCTGCTACTTGCGCACTGCTGACACACTGCTCGACAGCAGAAGGAGACTACGCGATTTTACACTATTCAGGTGCTAAAACGCGATGCTACAACTCTCAAATACTGTAATACGCCCGAAATTTATGAATTAAACAATGCAAGTATCAAAAACACGCAAAGAAATTAAGAATTAAACTATGTAACAAATGAGTGAGCTAGGAGTATACGACTTGCTGCTGCAGCTGCTTATCCAACGGCGGCAGGGAGCACACTGCGAACAAGACCTCTTTAATAATACAAAAAGGCTCTTCTAGAATAACCAAGGCTTCCTTAAGACAAAAGCTATGATCCCCACTTCGAAAACAAAACAAATTTCTCTTCTAAAGCGAACCTTTCACCTTCGCCACTTCTTCTAAAGCAAGCAAGGTTCCTCTTTTCTTCCAGGAGGTACTCGGTTCCCCTTCTAGAAAATTAAAACCTTCCGACTCAGCTATAAAGCACGACTCATAACGTGCCTTCAAAGCTTTACTTCAGCCAGTATCTCGCCTCCTACCTTCCAAACTTCAGAGAAATTCTCAAGCATAACTGTGCATTAAGCAGTCGTCTCCTCCAGAAAGCCGGCAAGGTAGCTCAACGTGTTCCTTCCGGGTAATGACTCCAGTCAGTAACATAAAAAAAAAAATAAATAAATAAAAAACTGAAAGAAGTTTCATCAACAGAATAAAAGAAGTCTCATGCGACATCAGCACAGAACTATTAATATAAAATGACGAAGAAAGTTATAGATAAGAAAAAAAGACCTTAGACCATTTGCCCTCGAAAGACGAAGGTCACAGGTTCAAGTTCTGATCTGGCAAAAATTTTTAATCTGCAAGTAACTTTCAGATTAAGTGGAGGTCTAACTTAATTTTTCCGATGGGATAGTTTTAACTTTATGACTACACTTCTGAGGTCTGTTAAGTGAATTGCGACGGCTACCGTTTTATCAAGGTCCGATCGGCTTCTTCCAGTTACTCCTCTATGCGACCCTGATCGTAGAAGGCATCATCCTCTGCTTTCTGGCAGTTGTCTACGTTGGTCTGAAACTCGTTGCCTGTCTCAAAATGCTGTCATCTTAGGAAGCGGTTCATGTGCGCGAGGAGATGAAAATCTGAGGGAGCTAGGTCCACGCTGTATGGAGGGTGATCAAACACTTCACATCGAAAACGCTGCATGAGCGTCTTTGTTGCTGCTACAGTGTCATGAACAAGGTCAATTCCTGATGAAAAGATCCCTCTTTGCGTTTTTTTAAACTGCCCTGTGTAGACGATTTTCTCAAACTGCTTGACCCACTCGCTGAACAAGATCATCGACTGACACTCGCTTCCTTCGCTGACCGCCTGCGTAATAAACGTCTGTACGTCCTGCCTGAAAATTCGAGTACCGTTTCCACACTTTGCTCTCACTCATGTCAGCTACGTTATGCGGGCTGCATCAAGTCAAGAGGAACCTCTCACCATGAAAAAAAAGGCATCTTTACGGGCTCTCTGTGCCTTCAGAATTGAAAAGTTCGACGTGACGCGCCGGCGGAGATACTGTACAACGCATCTTCCCAAAGCTTCATCGGATTTTCACTGTGGTTTTAATTTCGTGACCCATAGGACATTGAAAAAAAATTAGCCTTAGTATCATGTAAATTATCAGGAGGTCTTGGAGCCATCTGCACGTTGCTTTGCCGAAGATGTCTTCTTGTTCATTTATACGGAAAGCCTTGGGCACGTAAAGGCAACTCCTTCTGCGCGGCAATCGTCGCTCGTACCGGTGGCAGGAGACGGCGCGGACTGCTGTAGAGTCGTGCAGTGGACGTCCACACATCCTTAACGGCGGAAAGCTCTCAGAGGGCCTAACCCAGTTACCCGGCTCTGGCGCAGGTGCGCTGTGCGCACTGGACGCCTGCCGTGGACGGACTCTCATAAACAGCGCTGCGACCTCTGGGCGGGCTGGAGGCGAGGCCTGTCCAGAATGGGGCACTAAGATCGCATTACAGCCGCCGCCCTCATAGCTGCCGCATTACCCAGCGATGTTGCTGATTCTCAGTACATCATTATTCTCGGCAGCAGACATTGGACATCCACTGGGGTTGAAGGTCTCCCCTAGACCTTTCCATACATTATGGTCACACCTTAGTATTTACTGTCTATGATTCTGGAAACATACCATCAGACTTTCGGAATCATATTGTTCATGTAATACTGAAGCAGCAAGTGGAGAAAAATGCGAGAACTATAGCACAGCATAACAGCTTATGCACCCAAGTTTCTGACCAGAGTGATGTACAGAACAACACAAAAGAAAATTGAGGATCTATTAGATGACGATTAGGTTTGGCTATAGGAAAGTCAAAGACAACACAGGAGCACTTCTTATACTGCGTTTGATAATGGAGCGAAGACTTTTAGCACAGTCAAGACGTTTCATAGGTAAAGCGTTCGACAACGGAAAGATGGTGTAAGATGGTCGAAATTCTCAGAAAAATAACTACTCGTAAGCTAGAGGGAAAGAAAGGTAACATACAGTATGATGGTAAAATCGCTAAACTACATCACATTCCTCTCCAATCTTCTTCAGTGCTCGACGTTTCTGCCTCCTGCTGCTATCCTCTTCAGTTGTGCCTGTACTCAGGAGACTTTTAACTTCGGTGATTACCGTCATGTCCTGTAGACATTTGAAATATATAAAATGTACAGTGCCTAATAAAAATAAGAATGGAAGACAAGGAAGCGCTTGAATTAAGATATGAGTAAGGCAAACATCCAGTATTTCTTCCCCACTGCTATACTTGTACATCGAAAAATCTAATATTTTCAGAAGTGCTATAAACTTCGTAATTAGGAAAGTCAGTGATAACACAATGGGGAGACTGATAACACACTGGGGAGACAAAAATCATGCAATAGCGATATACACTCATACAGATAGCGGTTGTATCGCGTACACAACTTATACAATGGCAGTGCATTGTTGGAGATGTCATTTGTACTCAGGTGATTCGTATAAAAGGGTTTACGACGTCCTTATGGCCGCACGACAAGGATTAACGGTCTCTGAACGCGGAATGGTAGGGACTTGCCATTTCGTATATCGTTAGGGAATTAAATATTCCGAGATCAGCAGTGTCAAGAGCGTGCAGAGAATATCAGACTCGGACAACGCAGTGACTGGCGGCTTTCACTTAACGACCGAGAGCAGCGGCGTTTTCTTTGAGTTTTCAGTGCTAACATACAACCAACTCTGCATAAACTAACCGAGGAGATCAATGTGGGACGTACAACGAACGTATCCGTTAGGACAGTGAGGCCAATTTTGGCATTAATGGGCGGTCTCATGTTAACAGCGCTTCTCCTGGGCTGGTGACGACATCCATTGGACACTAGACGAGTGGAAAATCGTGACACTGCCAGACTAGACCCTATTTCAGTTGGTAAGAGCTGATGGTGGGGTTCGAGTGGGGTTCATAACCCACAAAGCCATGGACCCAAGTTGTCAACACGGCACTGTACAAGCTGGTGGTGGATCCATAATGGAATGATCTGTGTCGATGTGGAATGGACTGTGTTCTCTGGTCCAACTGAACCTATAGCTTACGGAAAGTGTTTGTTAGGCTACTTGAAGACCGTTTGCAGCCATTCATGGATTTCACGTTCGTAAATTTTCTTGGATGACAATGAACCATGTCACTGGGCCACAGGTGTTCGTGATTGGCTTGAAGAACATACTGGACAGTTCGAGCGAATGATTTGGCCTCGCATCGAACATAATCGAGAGGTCAGTTCGTGCAGAACATCCAACACCAACAACAATTTTGCAGTTGTACTCGGCTATAGAGGCAGCATTGCTCAATATTTCTGCAGGGAACTTGAATAGGTCAGTTCGTGCAGAACATCCTACACCAACAACAATTTTGCAGTTGTACTCGGCTATAGAGGCAGCATTGCTCAATATTTCTGCAGGGAACTTGAATCATTTTACGTCTAGTTGCAACACTACGCCCGGAAGAAGGAGGTCCGGCACGGTATTAGGAGCTGGTATCCCTTGACTCTTGTCACCTCAGTGTATTCGTCGATTGTGTTACTATCCTCTGTGAAGGTGAGGATGCATTATTGGACTTGTCGAGAGAAATGAACAGTCTGTTAAGCACAGCATATGGACTGAGAGCAAACCAATGAAACACAAGACTGTCCACAGCTCGTGGTCGTGCGGTAGCGTTCTCGCTTCCCGCGTCCGGGTTCCCGTGTTCGATTCCCGGCGGGGTCAGGGATTTTCTCTGCCTCGTGATGACTGGGTGTTGTGTGATGTCCTTAGGTTAGTTAGGTTTAAGTAGTTCTAAGTTCTAGGGGACTGATGACCATAGATGTTAAGTCCCATAGTGCTCAGAGCCATTTGAACCAAACACGAGACTAACGAAGAACAGCAAAAAGGAGATTTGTGACAAAGCTTAACATCAATATTGGGGACCATATGGCAGGCAATTTCAGGGAATTACGCTACGCTGGTAGTAAAATAGCGCATAACGGACTAATCAAGGAGGGTATAAAAAAGCAGACTAGCACAGGCAATAGATAGGACAATCGTTGCTAAGATAAGTCTTCTACTATCAAACTTAACTAAAGAAAGAAATTTCTAAGAATGTACGTGTGGAGAACAGCATCGTATGGAAGGGGACCATGGACTGTGGGGAAAGCAAAGGATTTGTGATGTGATGTCACAGAATGATGCGGAAAACTAAGTGAACAGGATATTCCCTCCACAGTATCTACGAGAAAAGCAGGGAGCGGAAAGTATGCACTAAAAGAAGGAAAAGGGTTACAGGATGTATATTAAAACATTGGTACTGGTGGCTGGTGTGGAGGGCAAAACCTATAGGGGAAGGCAGGGATTGGTTTTCTACTAAGTAATAATCGAGGACACTGCGTTGTGTGTTCTTGTGAGATGAATAGTTTGGCACAGGAGAGGAAATTGTGGTGGTTGGCGTCAAAGCAGAAGTGTGAAGATCAAACAGGAAGTGGTCTTAAATTATTAAATCGATCCTGCTCATGCAAATGTGTAATTCACTGATTATTTTATTTTATTTCCTTGCGACACAATCATAAAGGCATTTCACAACGAGAATCCGGTTTTGTCTAGCCAGTGATCGTCATTAAAACTGATTCCCATTGTGAAATTCGTTTGTGATTGTAAGAATACAAAACAGCTTCGTTGGTGCATACAGCATCCATTACCTGACGAAGATGTATTGCCCACCTCCTTCACGTTCTGATCTGTGATGTTACATTCAACAGGCGATCTCGAGGGCTACATTATATTGATAATGTTTAAGTCTGCAACGGCTAACTAGAGCTGACTGAAACGATTTTTGAGCTATACGCGTTTCGCCTTTATTCCCTGCAAGGCATCTTCAGTGGTCTGGAATAACAACATATTTTTGCTATTTAGTTTACATTTTGGGACAGTGTATCTATAGGCTATAAACAGTTCTGGTGGTTGACTTTTATATGATGTAGTAATATTTTAATTTCTACTTACAGGTTGCGTGAACGGTTTTCTGCATTTTATGTTGTTGTTCTATTTTTGGCGTTGTCTCTCTTGTTATAATTGCCATTTGGGATTTTTGTTTCCCACATTTCACAGCACACTTGTTTTGATGCAATGTTTTGGTTTGTGTTGTCGACTACCGGATGTTATTGCCAAAGATCGAATGTTATTGCCAACTTTCGAGTGTAATTTTTGAGATATCCGAGATCTGTTCCTGTATACATGTGTGTGTGTGTGTGTGTGTGTGTGTGTGTGTGTGTGTGTGTGTGTGTGTGTGTGTGATGGTTTTTGTTTTGGTGAGCTATGTTCTTATTATTACTACTTTGCTTATTTTCATTATTTTTTATTTTATTCATTTCTTTTTCCATCTTTATATTATGTTGTGTGTATGAATCTTTTGTGTGTGTGTGTGTGTGTGTGTTTGTGTGTGCGTTTGACCAGAAGGCGAAAAGCGGGAGGAGACATAGAGAGAGATAGAGAGGGAGAGAAAGAGATTTATTTATTTTTTTATGAAGCTGCATGTGCGAGAGGGAAGTTCTTTTATTAATTGTAGTAGGGAGTGTGTACTGATGTGTGTTCGCTCGTTTATCATATGTTTGTTTGCAGCGATGGCTTTCTGGATGTGGGAGTTTTCTTGCATTTGTATAAGGCACTTATCATGGTTGTTTATTCTCATTATTTTGATTTCTTGTTCTATGTTTGTAGGATGGTGGTTATGGTTTTTCAAATTCTCTGCAAATGTGAAATGGTTTGTTTCGTACTTCCAATACCTGATGTGTTCTTTGTATTGTGTTTTAAAATTCCTACATGTCATGCCTATGTATACTGCATCACAACTTTGACATTTTATTTTATATATTCTTGATCCCTGGAATTTATACTTCGGTAGTTGGTTTTGCACAGTCTTATATGCTATTTGGAAGCCCTGTCTCTTTAGCATGTTTGCCACTCTGTGTGTTATGTGTGTAAGTCATAGTGTAGCATCTGCTTCTTTTCTGTGTGATGTTGTCATTGTGTGTGTGTGTTTGTAGAGTGCGTTTGTGAATTTGCAGCTTGTGAGTTATCTTGTATTCTGGAAGTGGTGTGTTTGTTTTGTATTTGTGTTTTTATTTTTTGACTGAGTCTATGTTCTACATGTGTGTCATACCCATTGTTCCTATTTGTATGATTATTCTCATTTCTTTTTCATAGTTTCTCTTGTTGGGTAGGATCCTGTTTAATCGATATACCATATCGATTGCGGGGATGATTAGTTGCGTAATGTATTAATGTGTTTGTGGCTGTAGGTTTTATTATTGTTATGTCAAGAAAATTTATTTGACTTCTTCTTTGTCAAGTGTGAATTTTATGTTTTGATGTGCTTTCTTGATTTCCGAGTGCAGTTCATCTATTTTTTTTTTTTTCATTTGGCTCATCTACCAGACAAATAATGACATCATCCATATATCTGTACCAATATATCATTTTAAATCTTTCATCAGCAGTTATCGTTTCTGATATCTGATTTTCTAGACGACTGATAAAAATGGCTGCTAATGTTCTATATACTGGGGATCCCATGGTCAGTCCATCACTTCGTAGGTAATTTTCATTTCCGAACTGAAAGTAGTTTTGTTCGGTTGTCAGTCTGAACATACCTGTATTAGTTATTTCTGTTATTGCTTCTTTAGTGAGGCAGCTTTGGGATGTGAGATTTTGTTCTACGACTTCTATTGTTTCTGTGATAGAGATGGGGGTATACATGTTTTCTATGTCGAATGAAATCAGTGATGCAGTGTGTGGTACCTGTTCTGGATGTGTTCTGTTAGGTCCCCTGTGTTTATCACTGATTTATTCTTTTCTATTTTATAGTGTTTTGTGATCAACTTTTGGAGATGTTTGGCTATGTGGTGTGTAGGGGCTTTCGTGAAGTTAATAACGGCTCTCACTGACGTACCATCTTCATGTATCTTTGGTTGACTGCGAAGTGTTGGTGCTTGTGGGTTTTTCTGTGGTATATGGTATTTCTGTTTCTCAGTGAGTGTGCCCGAAATAGTGTAGTTGGATCTGATTTCAGTTTTTTATGGTGTTGGAATTTCTGTACTCCTTGGCTATTGCGATGTATTGTTCTTTGTCTATAAGTCCTGTTATATTTCCCTTGTCTGCTCTTGTTATTACTTTGATGTGGTTCATTAACTTTTGTTTTAACTTTTTTATGGTAGCTGCTTCTGTTTGGTTGTTCTTTTTGTGTGTCTGCTGTGTTTGTTTTATTATACCAACTTGAAAGTTGGCAATAGCATTCGATCTTGGCAATTTAAAAGCTGAGGAAAACAGCTGAATTCTTTTAAGAGCCAGTATTCAGTGCAATGTATAACATTAACAATCAGTCTAAGAGGCGCCTGAGGTAATTTTCAATGTACTTCTTAACGTGTGAGTTTCAAAATTAATTTATAATAATGCTCTTGTTTATAAGGGGGTCAAATATTTTTGCACGTTTCTAAATTCAGTTTTAATTTCATTAAAAAAGTTTGATGTGAAACCGAAACGACACGCTTCTATGTTATTATTATTGATAAAATCATGAGTTTCTTGTATTTACTTAGCCTCCTGCGTAATAACTGAGGCGCGGCCCCCGTCAGTACATATGATCAAGGCTTTTTTCTTTCCAGTTTTCTGTTAATATTACGACTCCATATACCTGACAGTCGGTGCACGAGAATATTGCTAACTCATGATTGTTGACCTTATTAAATTTAAAGGCAATTAGTTTTTGCCAGTAACATTGCACTTAGATTCATGTAAAGATCGATGCTCTGTTGAAAGTGCAATACGTTCTACATGAGAGGCCTTCATTCGACAGTTTCATCTCGTCTACACTAAAACTAATTTTAGAGAGATTCGTCACCTTGTTGCGAAATTGGAAGGCTTATTTCGGTGGAATTGCTTACGTAGACGTGTCTGATCACGTGTTGCCAGGTCTGTTTGTAGGTTTTTGTCATCTCATTACCTAACACCATTCTACTGTGCATAATGTGCTTGTACGAGCAGTCAAAAGTACAATTGTTGAGCTCTTTAGCTACTCGTAGGTTGAGGTAAATAATTTTTTTACTAAAGTAATATTTCTTGGAGTACAATGTTCGAATTTTTTTCCAGTAGCTGTTTGCGTCAGCTGTTATACATATTTTGGAAGAAAGCATTGGTCTTATTAAAAAAATCTTTCATGTAATTGCGAATGATCTTATTAGCTTAATATGTTTCATTAAATTTAATAATGGTGGTTATCTTGAGAACTCGCTTACGGATGTTGAATGGATTGTAATACGTCCCGGTTGTCCCGCATGTTTGATCATGAACCCGTCTGCAAATGAGGATCATATTAATGGAAAGTAAATCCCCATCAATTGTAAGTTATTAGTCTTTTCATTATACGACCAGTTTCGGAAGCTTAGAGCTCCAACATCAAGTCCAACAACTGCGAACAAGAGAAGAAAGAACAAGCTTACAAGAGTTATTGGGTTTACGTCCGAACAAGGTAACTAGTATCACTCATATAATCAAATCATGAATTTGTGGATCAAACCCACGACAAAGGACACGCTCGACTGAAAAAATAAATAATCGCTGACGTAGAGGGAGGGATCCATGCGTTGTTTATTGTGGGTTACTTTGATCCACATCTGAAATCGCCAAAATATCAGTTGACAACGGCTTTAATATGAAACATTGCTGGAGACAAACATGGCAGATTAATGCTACAACGGAGTAACTAAAGATGGCGTGCATGTCGACCAAGCCGCCTGGTTTCCCACCCAAGATATGGCAAATACTTAACCGAAAAGGAAAGAACACCGAATGCTGTGGCATCTTTGTCTACAAGTGGAAGAAAATAACTCTTCGAAGGAGAATGTGGCACTGCAAAGCTGTTCGCCATGAATTCAAGGATGTCCTCTGAGTGCTTTCCGTTGCGATCCATCACAGTTCCTGGTGGGGACGATGAGATCGATAGACTACATTGATGGCCTGGATAGTAGTCTGTAATTTGGGACAACTGTATTTTTTGTGATATAACCATATGCTAAATAAATAAATAAATTGCCCACTTCCATTTCCTTTTCTGTGCATAATTATGTCTTTCACTTCAGTACCTTCCCTGCTCTGTTTCTGTGTTTATTGCCCCAATTAGGAATTGTCAACGTGAATAACTACGACTCTAGCTGACTAAGTCTCAGTTTTTTATGACTTTCGCATTTAAAGTAATCGGGTTTGTAGACAAAGTGTACATTCCTTCACGATGATTGTCGTATGGCGTAGTGTAATATGACTCTGTGTGTGGGCTTCGTTTCCTTGTAGAATATGTGGGTTTTGGAAGTAGGCATTGTAGGCTTTAGACGGCAAATGTTTTAAATAACTCAGTGTGACATTTTAAATCCGTATTTTGTGTAGCTTAAGCGGTCTGGTTATAAAGCTATGCAGTGCAACCGTTGGCCATACCCTTGGTACTGGGCGCGCTCTTGCCAGGGCGAATCGAATGAACTCAGAGTCGATCACACGTCACGCCACGTGTCAATAAATGAAGTACCAGCAGTATAAGCAAGATATTACGTCGTAAGGCACACACGAGCTGTCTTCCATGCAGGCCGCGTTCATTTCTGTTAGTCAGCAAACCACTTGTAACGTGCGTATGTAAGCAGTACCCAGGTTCGCAAAGCACTCCTCTGTAAGCAATTACTCTTGCAACTAACAGTCTCGCTCTGTTTCAGTATAATCTGGAATGCCAACAGTTGACTGCGACGTGTAACGACTTTCAATCGACGTTCAAAAATTTAATCGCTTTGTATCCATGTAACACATCAGCGAAAGGACTGTAATGGTACTTGCGATTGTATAGCTCCTTAGTCTGTTTAGTCATTGTAAGTCCTGGATAAATGTGGCACAACATTCTTACAAAGAGAGCTTCTTAGAGTGAATAGAAACTATGACGCGGCAACTTTAAGGATACTGTTGCGCAGGCTACTTGATGCCCAGATGATGGCATTGCATAGAAAATGTGTTACCACTCTCGGAAGACAGCAGTTTACAAAAAGAGACAGTCAAGGAGTAATGAAGAAAATAGTGCGTCTCTTTAAAATATGTTTTAAACCAAGTTTCCATACAAAACACGGCAAAAATATTTTAAATCTTTTGCAAAAACAGATGAAAGATTGTTCTGCCGCTGGTAACATCTCGATATTTAGCTAATCACTGCTGGAGATGATTCGTTTATCGACTACGTGAGTTATGAAGATAATTAGCACCTCGAAAACTGTAATCTTCACTGAAGGGTCTCTGTAAAAGATTCTCACTAGCATGTCGCCTAGCAGGAGTAAGACAGTGATGGACAGATACGTTCTTACGCGGACGTGGTCACAGCTATAGAACAGGCTGAATGTTTACAGGCTCCCAATAAAGAAAAATGAACGTACTGCAAAGCCTGTTACTGTTTTCTATTGCCACCCTAACGATACGTTCTCCGTCACACGAGAGTTCAGTGGGAACTGTACAGACCTACTGGTTACAGGTACTACTAGGTGGCTTCTCCTAACTGCCAACTACCTCCCAGTAGATGTAGGCTTGCTCACATGCCGTCCTCCTTCACACAAAGGCAACTCTTCGGTGACGATTAAGGGTGTTACTCCACAATTCAAACCATGCAAAATACTTCTGTGCCTAACGAATTTCTTTGATCTGTATCGTCGAAAGAATACACGAAAAAACGTTCTGCAGATTAAAAACACATTAACGAATATCTTAATTTCAACATAAAATATAGCACTTCACTTTAACATAAAATATCACCACGTCAATTAAGTGTCCCTAAATTTTGGTCATACAGTTATATTAATAACTCTTTGTCACACTAGGTATCTTAAAAGAGAATACATGCAGTGTACTCAGACTTCAAGAAGAATATAATAATTCCAATCCCAAAGAAAGCAGGTGTTGACAGATGTGAAAATTACCGAACAAACAGTTTAATAAGCCACAGCTGCAAAATACTAACACGAATTCTTTACAGACGAATGGAAAAACTAGTAGAAGCCGACCTCGGGGAAGATCAGTTTGGATTCCGTAGAAATACTGGAACACGTGAGGCAATACTGACCTTACGACTTATCTTAGAAGAAAGATTAAGGAAAGGCAAACCTACGTTTCTAGCATTTGTAGACTTAGAGAAAGCTTTTGACAATGTTGACTGGAATACTCTCTTTCAAATTCTAAAGGTGGCAGGGGTAAAATACAGGAGCGAAAGGCTATTTACAATTTGTACAGAAACCAGATGGCAGTTATAAGAGTCGAGGGACATGAAAGGGAAGCAGCGGTTGGGAAGGGAGTAAGACAGGGTTGTAGCCTCTCCCCGATGTTATTCAATCTGTATATTGAGCAAGCAGTAAAGGAAACAAAAGAAAAATTCGGAGTAGGTATTAAAATCCATGAAGAAGAAATAATAACTTTGAGGTTCGCCGATGACATTGTAATTCTATCAGAGACAGCAAAGGACTTGGAAGAGCAGTTGAACGGAATGGACAGTGTCTTGAAAGGAGGATATAAGATGAACATCAACAAAAGCAAAACGAGGATAATGGGATGTAGTCGAATTAAATCGGGCGATGCTGAGGGGATTAGATTAGGAAATGAGACACTTAAAGTAGTAAAGGAGTTTTGCTATTTAGAGAGTAAAATAACTGATGATGGTCGAAGTAGAGAGGATATAAAATGTAGACTGGCAATGGCAAGGAAAGCGTTTCTGAAGAAGAGAAATTTGTTAACATCGAGTATAGATTTAAGTGTCAGGAAGTCTTTTCTGAAAGTATTTGTATGGAGTGTAGCCATGTATGGAAGTGAAACATGGACGGTAAATAGTTTGGACAAGAAGAGAATAGAAGCTTTCGAAATGTGGTGCTACAGAAGAATGCTGAAGATTAGATGGGTAGATCACATAACTAATGAGGAGGTACTGAATAGGATTGGGGAGAAGACGAGTTTGTGGCACAACTTGACCAGAAGAAAGGATCGGTTGGTAGGACATGTTCTGAGGCATCAAGGGATCACCAATTTAGTATTGGAGGGCAGCGTGGAGGGTAAAAATCGTAGGGGGAGACCAAGAGATGCATACACTAAGCAGATTCAGAAGGATGTAGGTTGCAGTAGGTACTGGGAGATGAAGAAGCTTGCACAGGATAGAGTAGTATGGAGAGCTGCATCAAACCAGTCTCAGGACTGAAGACCACAACAACAACAACTTAAAGGATAAAAAAAGCATTAGTCCAGAGTGTATGTTTTCAGACTAACTAAAAGTGAAAATCATTTGTCATATTAATTGTGTAAATTTATTTATACATTTTTCGCGCAATGCTCCTTGTAATTTTGTCTGCTCTCAGTGCAGTGTATTACTTTAGATGTCTCAGCTTCAGTTTATCACAGTAAAATATTTCAAAAAATGGCTAAGAGGAATTTGGTAAAGTAAGTACGTCAGTGAACGTCTGCAAATTGATATTCTCGTTGAAATATGGCTGACGTTTCTACAGTGTCCTTCTGGAAGTTTAGCCCAGTGAATCGATCCGGACAGAGCAGTTTGCTTGACGCACTGTTTCCTCCCGGTCGCGTTTTTCATATTTAAGGTTTGCTGTACCTCAGGGGCGTACACGGAGGATGAAAGGCATTTTAGACTCCATAAGCAGACCGTGATGGCCGTTATTTAGTGAGCTCCCTGCAGAGTGTAATTTCATAAGATACTGTTTTAATAAAAGCGGAGCTGTAGGCTGTAACGACGGCTGCCAGACGAATAGTCGTCGCCATGTCCTAACGACCCAAGCATCGCCGAGTAAACGTAGGAGCCACTGAACCAAGTACGAACCTCATGACAGAAAGGATGACAGTTCTTATATACTTGATTTTCAGAGGTTATGCAGCTTATGTTAGAAATCAACTAGTTTACACTTTATAGTCTACTTAATTTTACCTTCTTGCCATATGACATGCCATACACTGTAAAATCGTAGAATCAACATACTTGTGACTCTTACGTGTTATTTTTACTTATATATAAGACTTTTCGTCATGTGGTATACCACAGCAATATAACTGCTAAAAGACATTTTGATGTTTTTCATAGGTTTTTGATAGGTGTTTACTTTATCATATCTTGCAAAATTGGTCAATTTCAGTCTTACGGGACATTTTTAAGGACAGTCTACGGAGAAACATATCAGAGATACAGCAAGAAGAAGTTTGGCTTATTCATATACAAAGACAATATTTTAAAACGGGCAGCCCAAATTTGTCCTTATAGATGTCGATGAGTTGTGCAATAACGACAGACAGAACCGATCAGAAAGTGAGCAAAAAGTGTGTAAGCGTCGAAATTAAAATCAGAAAGTTTACTCGGTGCAGTAATAGTCATCTTCACAACTAACTCCACGTTACAGGACGCTATATGTGCTCGTTTCCGCTGTTAGACACCAACTGTCACTTTTGTCCACGTGGGATAAACTTACAGCAAAGAACCGCATTTTGAAACAATGTATCCACAAGTCGATAAATGTGTTAGAGATGTAACGTACTGTACACTAGTATAATCATATAGCTTTAGGTCGGAATTGTAAAAATCAAATCCAGAACTAGTAGATTGTTATGAAATCCGGGAAAAGGGGGAAAGGAAATCTTTATTACATCTTCCAAACAAAATAATTAGAAATATGCTTCTGCCAGACGGTACATCTTTAGAAATATTCCTTTTGGCTTCATTAATTATATATAGGTGACAATGTTGACTTCGCATAGAAAGCGACATTTATGTACATCTACGTCTACATCCATACTCCGCAAGCCACCTGACGGTGTGTGGCGGAGGGTACTTTGAGTACCTCTATCAGTTCTCCCTTCTATTCCAGTCTCGTATTGTTTCTGGAAAGAAAGATTGTCGGTATGCCTCTGTGTGGACTCTAATCTCTCTAATATTATCCTGATCGTCTCTTCGCGAGATATACGTAGGAGGGAGCAATATACTGCTTGACTCCTCGGTGAAGGTATGTTCTCGAAACTTCAACAAAAGCTCGTACCGAGCTACTGAGAGTCTCTCTTGCAGAGTCTTCCACTGGAGTTTATCATCTCCGTAACGCTTTCGCGATTACTAAATGATCCTGTAACGAAGAGCGCTACTCTTCGTTGGATCTTCTCTATCTCTTCTATCAACCCTATCTGGTACGGATCCCACACCGGTGAGCAGTATTCAAGCAGTGGGCGAACAAGTGTACTGTAACCTACTTCCTTTGTTTTCGGACTGCATCTTCTCAGGATTCTTCCAATGAGTCTCAGTCTGGCATCTGCTTTACCGACGATTAATTTTATATCGTCATTCCATTTTAAATCACTCCTAATGCCTACTCCCAGATAATATATGGAATTAACTGCTTCCAGTTGCTGACCTGCTATATTGTAGCTAAATGATAAAGGATCTTTGCAGATCCTCCTACATTTCAGTACAATCTTCCATTGTTTCAACCTCTCGATATACTACAGCATCATCTGCAGAAAGCCTCAGTGAACTTCCGATGTTACCCACAAGGTCATTTATATATATTGTGAATAGCAACGGTCCTACGACACTCCCCTGCGGCACACCTGAAATCACCCTTACTTCGGAAGACTTCTCTCCATTGAAAATTATATGCTGCGTTCTATTATCTAGGAATTCTTCAATCCAGTCACACAATTGGTCTGATAGTCCGTATGCTCTTACTTTTTTCACTAAACGACTGTGGGGAACTGAATCAAACGCCTTGCGTAAGTCAAGAAACACGGCATCTACCTGGGAACCCGTGTCTATGGCCCTCTGAGTCTGGAGGACGAATAGTGCGAGCTGGGTTTCACACGATCGTCTTTTCCGAAACCCACGCTGATTCCTACAGAGTAGATTTCTAATCTCCAGAACAATCCAACATAATACGTGTTCCAAAATTCTACAACTGCTTGATGTTACAGATATAGGTCTATGGTTCTGCACATCTGTTCGACGTCCCTTCTTGAAAACGGGGATGACCTGTGCCCTTTTCCAATCTTTGGAAACGCTACGCTCTTCTAGAGACCCACGGTACACTGCTGCAAGAAGGTGGGCAAGTTCCTTCGCGTACTCTGTGTAAAGTCGAACTGGTATCCCACCAGGTCCAGCGGCCTTTCCTCTTTTGAGCGATTTTAATTGTTTTTCTATCCATCTCTCATCTATTTCGATATCTACCATTCTGTCATCTGTGCGACAATCTAGAGAAGGAACTACAGTGCAGTCTTCCTCTGTGAAACAGCTTTGGAAAAAGACGTTTAGTATTTCGGCCTTTAGTCTGTCATCCTGTGTTTCAGTACCATTTTGGTCACAGAGTGTGTGGACATTTTGTTTTGATGCACCTACCGCTTTGACATAAGACCAAAATTTCTTAGGATTTTCTGCCAAGTCAGTACATAGAACTTTACTTTCGAATTCACTGAACGCCTCTCGCATAGCCCTCCTCACACTACATTTCGCTTCCTGTAATTTTTGTTTGTCTGCAAGGCTTTGGCTGTGTTTATGTTTGCTTTGGAGTTACCTTTGCTTCCGTAGCAGTTTTCTAATTCGGTTGTTGTACCACGGTGGCTCTTTTCCATCTCTTACAATGTTGCTTGGCACATACTCATCTTACGCATATTGTACAATGGTTTTGAACTTTGACCACTGATCCTTAGCACTATCTGTACTTGAGATAAAACTTTTGTGTTGAGCCGTCAAGTACGCTGAGATCTGCTTTTTGTCACTTTTGCTAAACAGAAAAATCTTCCTACCTTTTTTAATATTTCTATTTACGGCTGAAATCACCGATGCTGTAACCGCTTTATGATCGCTGATTCCCTGTTCTGCGTTAACTGTTTCAAATAGTTCGGGTTTGTCACCAGAAGATCTAATGCGTTATCGCCACGAGTCAGTTCCCTGTTTAACTGTTCAAGGTAGTTTTCAGATAAAGCACTTAGAAAAAGTCACTGGATTCTTTGTCACTGCCACCCGTTATAAACGTTTGAGTCTTCCAGTCTATATCTGGTAAATTAAAATCTCCACCCAAAACTATAACATGGTTGGGAAATCTACTAGAAATATTTTCCAAATTTTCCTTCGGGTGTTCTTACACAACTGCTGCTGAGCCAGGGCGCCTATAGAGACATCCAATTACCATGTCTGAGCCTGCTTTAACCGTGACCTTCACCCAAATTATTTCACATTTCGGATCTCTGTCAATTTCTTTCGATACTATTGCACTTTTTATCGCTATAAACACGCCTCCCCCTTCACTGTCCAGCCTGTCTCTGCGGTATACATTCCAATCTGAGTTTGGAATTTCATTACTGTTTACATCTGGTTTCAGCCAATTTTCCGTGGACATTGTGATCTATAAATGCTCTTGCAGTTTACTATTGCCACATTAATATTGTCATTCCCTGTTGCGTTTTGCCTACTGCTACCTTGTCGCGTCTCCGGAGTCGTATTGTCGGGGCTAGGAAGGGAATTCTATAACCTAAAAACCAACATGTGCACTTCACACGTACTCCGCTACTCTCGCAGCCACGTCCTGCGTGTAGTGCACGCCTGACCTATTCAGAGGGACCCTACATTTCTCCACCCGATAGCGGAGGTCGAGAAATTTGCACTCCAGATCCCCGCAGAATCGTCTGATCCTCTGGTTTAAGCCTTCCACTCGGCTCCAAACCAGAGGACCGCGATCGGTTCTGGGAACGACACTACAAATAGCTCAGATTCCACCCCGCGAGCGAGGCTTTCAGCCTTCACCAACTCCGCCAACCACCTGTATGAACTGAGAATGACCTCTGAACCCAGACGGCAGGAGTCATTGGTGCCGACATGAACAACAATTTGCAGTCGGGTGCACCCATTATCTCTATCTCCACCGGCAGGGCCCCCTCCACATCTCGGATGAGACCCCCCGGCAAGCAGACAGAGTGAACACTGGCTTTCTTCTCCGACCTTTCCGCTATTTCCCTAAGGGGCTCCATCACCCGCCTAACATTGGAGCTCCCAATCACTAATAAACCCCTCCGACCGTGTGCCTGCTCGGACCTTGCTGAAGGTGTGGCCACATGTCCACTTACAGGCAGAGTGGGCGAGGCCACACGGCCAGCTTCCACATTGATCCCCCGCCTTGTGCGATGCGAACGCCGTTGAACCCGCCACTCCCCTTGGGGAGAGGGTGGCCCAAACGCGCCCAGTTCCCGCGAAGATGTCTCGACCGCAGGGACCGTGGGTGAAGCATGTAACACCTGGGGTGTACCATGCGACAAACCAGACTCCCCACTGCAGCTACACTCCGAGTCAGTAGCCTGAAGACGGCTGACCGTGGCCATCAACACGTTCAGCTGTTCGCAAACAGTTTCCAGCTCCTCCTGCGTCCGTACGCAGCAGTCACACATCCTATACATCCTAAGAAATCAACAATTTACTCTAGAGAGTTAAGAAATCAACTTTTAACTAGACTGCTAATTCACTAAAGGCGGCTCATAGCTGAGTAAACTATGGTTACTAGACACTTCTTGTTGGAAACAATGTAAATAAGCACCAACTGGCTCTGTACTGTATTCAAAACAAACACTAAATCTATGGAACACTATTACTAGTACGCGAAAACTGAGGCTTCCTAAAAGCAAAAACACACGGAAAAAGAAGTGAAAAGTAATTCAAATACAGTTAATATTTAAACTTACGTAGCTTGCTGCACAGGAGATGTGAAACATACGACAGTTACGACGACACTGGCAGTACTGGCACTACAGCTGACTACTTTATGACTGAAGATAGCTTACATTCAGAGTCTCACTAATTATTGTAATACATGTCTCGCCAGATGACAAATAAACATAAAAAATGTAATTAAGAAAACACAAAATTATAGATTTATTAAGAAACAATAGCAAGAGTTGTTTGGTGTAGCAAAGTAAGTAAGAAAGCACATAATACACCAGGAGGCGACAATCAATTTATAATTTAGCATCATGAGCATGCCATCTTACGTGAAAACTGTTACTAGCATTTAAAATACGGCAAACAACGCTGCAAGTAAAATATATATAACACCATAAATTTTAACGTCGTTAGTATTGTTCACATTTTAAAAACTGGCTTTGATTTTGACCTGTTCCTTTGTTCACTGTGCTTGAAAATGGCCTACAAGACCTAAATTGGTTAATCGTGCAATATGTGGTAATATGAATACTTGTTAAAACAGCAGAGGTGGAAAACTTCAAAATGTCTTTTAACTTTGCGTTTTTTTAAAGTATGATATACTTGTAATGATAAACAGATTGATAACGTTAGAATTTCAGAAACAGGTACAATTACATTTGTGTACATACGTCAGTAACACACTACAATAAGATTTAATTTTTTAATAGTATCATACGCTTGATTCAGTAGATTCATTATATTTGTTTTTAAGCTTGTCGTCATATTTCTTAATCATTTAATTTGTGTGGTGAGTATTGTCTTTTAGACTATGACATTCCCGTTTATAGTCTGATCTGTGTCTCCTGTTCAAGTGTGCTGTGGTCTTCAGTCTGATGATGAGTTGGATGCAGCTCTCGGCGCTACTCTATCCAGAATGTCCCATTATCACCGAATAACTACTGTAACCTACATCATTCTGAATCTGCTTACTGTATTCATTTCTTTGACTCCCTCTACGATTTTTACTCCACACTCTACCCTCCAGTACTAAACTGATGATCCCTTGATGTCTCAGAATGTGTTCTATCAACCATCCCTTCTTTCGGGCAAATTGTGCCACAAGTTTCTTGTGTCCCAAATTCTATTCTGTACGTCCTCGTTAGTTACTATATCTGCGCATCTAATCTTCAACATTTTTCTATAGTACTACACTCTGAAAACTTCTATTCTGTTTTTGTCTAAACTGTTTACAGTCCATGTTTCGCTTCCACGCATGGCTAAGCTCCAGACAAATACTTTCGGAAGAGACTTCCTAACACTTAAATATATATTCGATGTTAACAAATCCCTCTTCTTCAGCCAGTCTTCATTTCATATCCTCCCTGCTTCGGCCATCATCAGTTATTCTGCTGCCCAAATAACAACAGTCATCTACTACTTTTAAGTGTCTCGTTTCCTAGTCTAACTCCCTTAGCATCAACTGATTTAATTCCACTACATTTCATCATCCCCGTTTTGGTTTTGTTGACGTTCATCCTGTATCCTCCTTTCATTGCCCACTCCGTTCAGTTGCTCTTCCAAGTCCCTTGCTGTCTCTGACATAGCTAAAGTGTCATTTATTTTTTTCCCTGAACTTTAATTCCCACTCCAAATTTTTGATTGGTTTCCTTACTGCCTGTTCAATACACATATTGAATAACATCGGGGATAGGCCTTGTCTCACTCGCTTCTTAACCAATGCCTCCCTTTCATGCCTCTCGATTTTTTATAACTGCCGTCTTGTTTCTGTACAAGTTGTAAATAGTCGTCGCTGACTATATTTTACTCCTGCTACCTCCATAATTTCAAAGAGAGTAATCCAGTCAACATTGTCAAAAGCTTTCTCTAAGTCTACAAATGCTATAAACGTAGATTTAGCTTTCTTTATCCTATCTTCTAAGATACATCGTATGATCAGTATCGTCTCGCTTGTTCCTCCATTTATCTGGAATCCAAACTGATCTTCCCCGAGGTCAGCTTCTACCAGTTTTTCCATTCTTCTGTAAAGAATTCGTGTTACTATTTTGCAACCAAGAATTAATAAACATGGTTCGGTAATTTTCACACCTCCTAGCACCTCTCTTCTTCGGACTTGGAATTATTATATTCTTCTTGAAGTCTGAGGGTATTTCGCCTGTCTCATACATCCTGCGCACCAAATGGAAGAGTTTTGTAATGGATGGTTATCCCAAGGCAATTAGCAGTTCACACGAAATATCGTCTACTCTCAGGACCTTGTTTCGACTGAACTCTTTCACAGATCTGTCAGGTTCTACTCACAGTATCGTATCTCCCATCTCATCTTCATCTACGTCACATCCCATTCTATAATATCGCTTTCAACGTTATCTCCACTGTGTAGACCCTTCTCTGCTTTGCTTAGGACCGATTTTCGATCTGAGCTCTTGATACTCAAACAGCGCCTTCTCCTTTCACCAAAGGCCTCTTTACTTTTACTTTAGGTAGTACGTATCTTTCCCTTAGTGCGACATGCCTTTAAGTCATATTTGTCCTCTACCAGATCACGCTTAGTTATTTTGCACTTCCTGTCAGTCTCATTTTTTTAACTTTTGTATTTCCTTTCGCCTGTTTCATTTGCTGCATTTTAAAATTTTATCGTTTCATCAAATTAGCCCAATGTCTCTTGCGTTATGTAAGGATTTCTACTAAGCCTTGTCTTTTTGCGAATCTGATCCTCTGCTGCTTTCACTAATTCATCAAAGCTACATCTTCGTCTTCTACTGCACTCGATTCCCCTGCTCTAGTTAACCTATGCATAATGCTCCCTCTGAAACTATCAGCAACGTCTGGTTCTTTCAACTAATCCAGGTCCCATCTTGTTAATTTCCTACATTTTTTCAATTACCTAAATCTCTGTCTTATCATTATATAATCAATCTGAAACCTTCTGGTGTCTCCAGGTCTTTTCCAAGTGTACAGCCTTCCTTTATGATTCTTAAACCAAATGTTAGCGATGGTTAAATTATGCTCTGTGCTAAATTTTACCAGGTGGCTTCCTCTTTCATTCCTTTCCACAAGTCCATCTTCACCTACTATTTTTCCTTCTCTTCCTTTGCCTGCCATCGAAGTCCAGTCCAGCATCACAATTAAATTTCGGCTCTTTCAACTATCTGAAGAATTTCTTTTATCGCATCATACATTTCTTCAGTTTATTCTTCATATGATTAACTAGTACGCAGATAAACCTGTACTACTGAGGTTGGCGTGGGCCTCGTGTTTATGTTGGCTACGATAATGCGTTCACTATGCTGTTCATAGTAGTTTTGTGTATTGTGCATTAAACCGGGGACCTAGAACCAACGGAGAGGCTTCGTCCCGCCGTACCCTCAGTGGTTCACAACCCCACAACATTCCACAGCAGTCCACCCACCCCACACCGAACCGAGGGTTATTTGGGCGGTTCGGCCGCCAGTGGACTCCCCAGGAAAGTTTCATACGAGACGAGTGTAACCCCAAATGTTTGCGTGGTAGAGTAATTATGGTGTACGCGTACGGGGA
The DNA here is from genome assembly GCF_023898315.1 of Schistocerca nitens. NCBI lineage: Eukaryota > Metazoa > Arthropoda > Insecta > Orthoptera > Acrididae > Schistocerca > Schistocerca nitens. The sequence goes on along the minus strand of NC_064620.1, from coordinate 190,770,681 downwards.
GATAGTGTTTGCGAAGCAATCGCCTACGTAGTGTAACGGAGGCGGAATAAGGGGAACCAGCCCACATTGGCAGATTCAGATGGAAAACCACCTTAAAAACTATCCACAGGGTGGCTGGCACACCGGACCTCAACACTATATCTTCGGGCGGATTCGTGCCGGGGACCGGCTCGCCTTCCCGCTCGGAAAGCAGCGGGTTAGACCGCGAAACTAGCCGGTCGGACTTCATTGTAGCTTACCCACATTCGTTTTTTCACATTCATTATTAAACCCACTCCTGAATTTTCGCTATTTGATTTTGTATCTATATTCACTTGATCAGATGTCCTGTTCCATCTATCACCGAACTTCACTAACTCCTACTACACTCCTGGAAATTGAAATAAGAACACCGTGAATTCATTGTCCCAGGAAGGGGAAACTTTATTGACACATTCCTGGGGTCAGATACATCACATGATCACACTGACAGAACCACAGGCACATAGACACAGGCAACAGAGCATGCACAATGGCGGCACTAGTACAGTGTATATCCACCTTTCGCAGCAATGCAGGCTGCTATTCTCCCATGGAGACGATCGTAGAGATGCTGGATGTAGTCCTGTGGAACGGCTTGCCATGCCATTTCCACCTGGCGCCTCAGTTGGACCAGCGTTCGTGTTGGACGTGCAGACCGCGTGAGACGACGCTTCATCCAGTCCCAAACATGCTCAATGGGGGACAGATCCGGAGATCTTGCTGGCCAGGGTAGTTGACTTACACCTTCTAGAGCACGTTGGGTGGCACGGGATACATGCGGACGTGCATTGTCCTGTTGGAACAGCAAGTTCCCTTGCCGGTCTAGGAATGGTAGAACGATGGGTTCGATGACGGTTTGGATGTACCGTGCACTATTCAGTGTCCCCTCGACGATCACCAGTGGTGTACGGCCAGTGTAGGAGATCGCTCCCCACACCATGATGCCGGGTGTTGGCCCTGTGTGCCTCGGTCGTATGCAGTCCTGATTGTGGCGCTCACCTGCACGGCGCCAAACACGCATACGACCATCATTGGCACCAAGGCAGAAGCGACTCTCATCGCCTGTCGCGACACCACTGGAGGCGGGCTGCACGATGTTGGGGCGTGAGCGGAAGACGGCCTAACGGTGTGCGGGACCGTAGCCCAGCTTCATGGAGACGGTTGCGAATGGTCCTCGCCGATACCCCAGGAGCAACAGTGTCCCTAATTTGCTGGGAAGTGGCGGTGCGGTCCCCTACGGCACTGCGTAGGATCCTACGGTCTTGGCGTGCATCCGTGCGTCGCTGCGGTCCGGTCCCAGGTCGACGGGCACGTGCACCTTCCGCCGACCACTGGCGACAACATCGATGTACTGTGGAGACCTCACGCCCCACGTGTTGAGCAATTCGGCGGTACGTCCACCCGGCCTCCCGCATGCCCACTATACGCCCTCGCTCAAAGTCCGTCAACTGCACATACGGTTCACGTCCACGCTGTCGCGGCATGCTACCAGTGTTAAAGACTGCGATGGAGCTCCGTATGCAAACTGGCTGACACTGACGGCGGCGGTGCACAAATGCTGCGCAGCTAGTGCCATTCGACGGCCAACACCGCGGTTCGTGGTGTGTCCGCTGTGCCGTGCGTGTGATCATTGCTTGTACAGCCCTCTCGCAGTGTCCGGAGCAAGTATGGTGGGTCTGACACACCGGTGTCAATGTGTTCTTTTTTCCATTTCCAGGAGTGTATATATAACTTCAACATACCCGTTTCCCATTTTAAATTTTGTAGCCTACCTGCCCGATTAACGGATCTAACATTACACCGTCCGATCCATAGAATGCCAGTTTTGTTGCGCATGATGACAACTGTAGTGAGTTGCCGTGGGGTAGTGTGGTGAGAGGCTGGCTTGTTGGACACCCAGTGCTAATGAAACTTCATTAACAAAGTAAACATCGGGCATGGGTGTGTGTGATGTCCTTAGCCTAAGTTGTTTTAAGTTAGATCAAGTAGTGGGTAAGCCTAGGGACTGATGACCTCAGCAGTTTGGTCCCATAGAACCTTACCACCAATTTCCAAAAACATTTTGAGGCTGCCTGAAGTGACGGAGATGGCGGGGCGTCGACTTTGCCAAGAATCCACGGTGACGAAGGAATAGTAACGGTAGCGCACGAGAGAGCACAAGAACACGGTCACACAGTGCGGGCGGCGTCGTCCGCTCTGGCCACGGCTGCTTGCGACTCCAGAAATTGGGTGACCAGGCGATGCCTGGACGTATCGTAGACTGCGTGCCGATGTACCACCAACTCTGCAGAAAGTGCTTGAAGTCATGTGAAGTCAAGCTGTGTTCAGCCGACAGGGGAATGGCCCATATCATCGATCTCTGCCGGCAGGAAGAGAAGTAGCCGGCGGCAACTGTACGTCTCCAGGCCTCCACGATGACGGATGGTGGTCTGCTCCCTGGACCCGCTGGTCAGGCCACCAGAAGGCCCGCTGGACGATGTCGCCCACAGCTCCCCATCAGCCTCGGATAGATCGACATAGCTCCAACCTCCAGGGTGAACAGACTGAGCAGATCCCCCACCAGAACAGGAGTAATATTTATAGAGGATTGGACCGTGGGCTTTGCTACTGAGAGGCAACAATGACATCAGAAGGCCTGCTTCTCTTGGCCGTTCAGCTCCTTTGGTCACCCTGGTTGCGGCTGAAACTTGTCTCAGCTTGGCCTTTCGGGAGCAAAAGTAGACGTGTTTTTCAATGTCAGTGTACTGAATAGTTATTCTTGTGTCCGGCTCACACCTTATTCCACTTCGCATAATCATCACAATCACGGCATCTGTCTCTCCGTATGATGTCATTCTTCTGTATCGGCTCCTTGGGCACGCAAGCAATAAAACAATTGCAACTATTGTCCATTTTACAAGATAATAGAACAAAAACGCTCAGTAATTAGGTAAGTGCCTTCATGAATGTCTTTAACCCATGGCTACTATAGATGTTGACATAAACAGAATTACTATGGACGGATCTCTCAGACAGCCGTTTTATATTTTATGTCTAAAACCATTGTTTTCAAGAATACATATTTTCGTAATGTCCTGTTATTCGTTACGCTTCTTGGAAACAGACTTTACGGAAATTTGCTTTATTTAAACAATGTAGAATTTAAAGCACTTTAAAAACTAAAATGCAGCAAAATTTGCAGTTTATTTTTATTTCATGTATTACTAAAATAACAGCAGATACTTACCTCTCTAATCACTCACACATTATCATCAAAGATAGTATTACAGATTCGCAACATAACTGTATGGAAAAACACATTTCACCTATGACAAATTGTGTTTGGAATCAGCTTTTAGTTTACTACTCATCGTTTCAGCCTTGGAGCGATTATTCCACCCCTCAATTCTAACAAGGGAGGAAGTTCGCCAAATTTTTATTTTAAAAATCAAGAAGTAAGTAATTACGTTATATGTTCTTCTGAGCTCATTAATCAAATTACATTTCAGGCATTCTCCAACCAAATGAGAACACTACACTGTTGACAACAATATCTTGTTTTCCACTTCAAACAAGGATAAAAAAGCTGATGTTCTCGTTTTTCAAAAAATTCTTTCTTTATATGAGGCTCATATATGCAAAACAACAAGTTTTCTCCAAGACTTTTCGGAAACTGTTGCAGTCCATGCAGCCACAAGACAATATTGAGTTGCCTCGTTCTTACGTTAGCGGCTTCTGTTATCTCCATCGAAAACATCTTTCTGTGCTTACCGAAAAATGGCTCTGAGCACTATGGGACTCAACTGCTGTGGCCATCAGTCCCCTAGAACTTAGAACTACTTAAACCTAACTAACCTAAGGACATCACACACATCCATGCCCGAGGCAGGATTCGAACCTGCGACCGTAGCGGTCCCACGGTTCCGGACTGCGCGCCTAGAACCGCGAGACCACCGCGTGTGCTTACCGAAGAAGTACGCTTCTCCATCATCACCTGTCACATCACTTTCAGTTTCCTTCTCCGAATTAGTACCATGATCACTAAATACTCGCAATCGTGATCATTGTCACGGTCATTAAAATCTTCACCTGAGAATTCACTGAGGAGTTCTCGAATGCCCACATCAGTCTCTCACAGAAAACTTTGCATAGAAAGTCTAGCTTTCCGCATCACAAAGAAACGGTAACATTCAACTAAAGCAAGAGACGCAAACACTGTGGTACGTCTATGAGATCTCTCAAGACCCAAAAATAAGGAAAAAATTGTAACAACAATGCCAGATTTCGGCACGTGTAGCTTGCTAATCAGTAGGAAGGTTCACAGGAGAGTCTACGTCACCTCGCAGGGGTGTATCAAATATCACAAGAAGGAAAACTATAGCGGTCTGGGAGACCATCCATACTAGTTAAGGCTTAAATACAGTTTTAAAACAGTTACAATAAGTCGCTCGCCTTATTCGGCAACTAAGATAAGCAAATTATAAAAAAATATATCATTTGTCAATTAGCCGTGACAGAGGTCAAATTAAAAAAGCAAAACAAAGAAAATCAGAATTTAACTGTCCACCTCAGGTGGCCAGCTACGTTTCAAAGGAGTTACCAAAACTTTGAAACCAGCTCTTGAACAGAAACCTTTGGGAAACAAGGCTTCATCGTAACACAGACAATCATGTCGCAATATTTCGAGAACCAGAACATTAGCACAATATCCCATTGGGACTGTTTTTTTATGAAGATGAATTAATCATTCTTATAATTTTTATGTATGTACTCTTAGCGATTATTTCGGATTCTACAAAACACCGATAGCAATGGGAGCTGTTGTAAAATCCTGCCTAGTCGTCAAAGATGGGGGTGTCTAGGAAACCTACTTTCTCGAATTGCTAAACAATTCAAGGAAATCGTATTAATGAGTTTTGTTGCGAGAAAGTAAATGACAATACTTAACTTTGAATGTTACATGGATGTGTCGCGAGCAAAGGGCGACAGACAAAATAATCAAGTTTCTTCAGTATAAACAATCCTAATACAAGCGAAGTAATAGAGTTGACGCTTCTACTCTGGTCGCTAGTCTCGAAGCTTCTCTTCACATAGAGGCCGCTGCTGTCACGTTGTCGTCCTGCAGAGCGGTCGGTCAGCGTGCAATTGGCTGACGTTTCTTCACAGCCCTCTCTGCTCGAGAGTTCCTGACTGGCATGCCGGTGCTTGACTTCACGCCGTAAGAGCTGTTATCCATGGCCGTTAAACAGTTGTCACTGCTCACGGAAGTTGAGTCGAAGCGTAACGTCATAATCGCCAGCATTCAACTATAATAGCAAAAACAGTGCATCATTACAAAATAAAACGGACTTCAGTGTATTATGTATAAACTGGAGGTACAGTGGTAAAAAATACTGTTTTCGTTTAGTTGTTCGTATTCTATTATTGTTATGATCACATTAATCTCAACCAACTTTTATTCATCGGGAACCATTGTGCGCAGCAACCGTAGACTATAGGAAAGGAGAGGCACACAGAATTCAATTGCAGTCCCATTAGTTTTTATTATTCTTGCAAATGTAGATTTCGGCTATAAATGCTTCACAGCATCTGAGTTACAATTCAAAGGATTCACGACAGTACAAGTCACCATATGTTCTCACAAATGTATAGGCACCTGTGAGAACATGTGACATATACTGCGATGAGTCTGTTGAATTGTAACTCAAATGCACTGAAGATGGCTGTTCATAGGCGAAATCCAGATTATCAAGCGAAATAAAAACAAATGGTACTGTGACTGATTCCTGTGTGCCTCTCCTTCCACATCAATCTCGTCTCCAATAATTCCTTTTATTTATCCTTGCAATTTCACAACCTTGATATGGTACAATGCTGACTGACCATTCGCTTCATCCCAACTTTGTCCATCTACTGCTCATTGGTGAATACCACCATCTGCTTAATACTGACTGGTGCGCCGGCCCGAATGGCTGAGCGGTTCTAGGCGCTACAGTCAGGAACCGCAGGACCGCTGCTGTCGCAGGTTCGAATCCTGCCTCGGGCATGGATGTGTGTGATGTCCTTACGTTAGTTAGGTTTAAGTAGTTCTAAGTTCTAGGGGACTGATGACCTCAGAAGTTAAGTCCCATAGCGTTCAGAGCCATTTGAACCATTTGAACAATGCTGGCACGAAAACAAAGAAATTAATACAAATAACACCTTACTTCAATATTTATTTTTAAATTTTAAATATATTTGCTACTTTTCTACATTCATAGTTTTCAATGACATTTACAGTTACTAACAATTTTGAAATTAGTATTTTATAACGATTCTATTAATTTTTATACATAATTGATTTAAACGCCGAGACATGGTTGTGAATGTCTGTATAATACATGAAGTTTGGAGTAAATAATGTAGAATTATAATTTTAAAGGATCGTATGTGAATCACATCAAAGTGAGTCGCATGTTAAAAATTGTAGTACTACAAAATTAATACAACTACCGCCGAAAATCGTATTCTGAGAAAATTTTTAAATTAACACAACAACCCCCACTTATCTATATCCTCACAACAGTGAATGACAAATTCTAGCAACCAACTACTAATTCAAGGGCTAAACACTGTTGAAATGAAAAGTTATATTACACAAGACGCACCCTTATCGCCAAACAGAGTCCAATTATGTCCTCAGTAAGTTAAAGGTTATTACCGGGGTTTTATTTTATTACCGGGGTTTTATTCAACTTTCAGTAACCGGGAATTATAGGGAAAGTAGGATCCATCTCGGCATGCACCACTGATTCTGTTTATTTGAAAGATTTAGAAGATGTTAGCCTGTGGAACGCGGTTATATATCCGTGTATTATAGCATGTGCCTTTCGGAAGTTAGTGAGAAATTTTCGTACCAGAAATTTTAAGAAATTAATTGAGATTGCATATTATTGTGTTATGACACTGGTGTTTTGAAAGCTTCAAGGAAATTTTGAGAACTTCATCCTACTCACAACAGCATAAGAAAATATTAAGAATTCAAAGGTTAAAGAGATTTCATTCAGAATAACAGACGATTAATATTTCAAAACTTTTTAAAATTGAATGTTGTTGAACTGAATTTTTTGTGAAGGAAGTTTCCCAGGAAATAGTCAATTGATATTCAACGGTCTAGATGATAACTGTTCAGTAATGATTTAAGTGAATGTAGGTACACTTTCCAGCACCTTTCCTGCTCCATAAACCTAGCCCTGCTTGTGTCAGTCAATAAAATTTTTGTTGTTTTCCTTTTGAAATTTTTTAATTAAAACTAGTATTAAGCGTTCGAAATTATACAATATGTATTAAATGTTTAGAAATTACAGTATTAAAAATTGAAAAGTATGTCGATGAAGATGTTGTGACCTATTACAAATGGACAGATACATGTAATACCGAAAAATGAGTATGATTTGCATAATCATGGAGAACACAAAACAGAGCAATGATGAAGTGAGGACAACTGGCAAACACTGTAAAAAATGCACCATATATACATGTGAAAAGAGCTATATATTTGATATGAACACATAAGAAAATACGTCAGAAACAATTATGGGACTAACCCCAGTTGACACCACAGCCGACCTCCAAAACCTGGGGTCAAGATCCAACACATAGCGCTTATGTGAAAATAACCGAATGCAAAACCACCTTACTGCGACCCCCTGTAAGAACTGTAGATAGTTGCAGAACATCAATTTGTGCAGTATTTAAGTTCAGGTTGCTCGTTGACACCACTGTCTGGATGTCGCAACTAGCATTTATTATTTTTCAACTGCCCCATAATACTGAGGACTAGTCATTTTGGCTATATATTCAAACCTTTTAGATCTTCTTTAATGCTACCCGAGATGTGGTTGTTGCGTACTAAATGCACAGGTGAAGCTGTCTGCGGATTACATCATGTTCTCTGAAATTAGTTTAGAAATTTTTCTCTGTCTGCCCAATATATCTACAGAGTGATCACAAAGTCCCATTAACCCCCTATGTATATACATAGACGTTAATGAACTGTTGTTTCTCTTGTCGCAGATGCTGATATACATGTAAATCATGGCTGACGAGTCTATTCACAGCATTGAGGAACGAATCGTAACGATCACGTGGACTCACCAACGACCCCATACAGGAAAATCAGTGAGAGATATTCAGCATGATTTAATTGTGAGGTTCCAGAATCCGACTGCACAAATGTCAACAATTTTACCGTCGGAGAAAAATCTGTTTACAACAGGTTGCATGAAAGATGACCTCCGCTCAGAGCGACCACCAAAACGACTGAAAACGCTCGCCAAAAAAGTACATTCGTAACCCGTCACAGATATTGGGTGCTCCATACTCGACATTATAAAAACATGTGAAGAATGAGTTGAAGATTAAGGCATTTAAACCTATGTTTGTAAACTACGATATCAAAAATTGAAAAGTATGTCGAGGAAGATGTTGTGACCTGTCATAGAAGGATGGATTCACGTAAAACCGAAAATAGGCTATGGTTTACATTATCGTGGAGAACACAAAAAAGAGCAATGGCGAAGTCAGTACAACTAGTAGTGTCGCTGACAGCGCTGAGTAGTGTCGACCTCGTTGGATTGGGGTGACGAAGAGTAGACTTGTCAGGGCAGCCAGTCTGATCCTGAAAACAGGAGCAAATCCACACATGGCCGGGTTGGAGCCATTTATTTCTCTTGCACATCTGACTGGAACCACTTGGTGGCGGTAGTCGCTTAACAGATCTGTGGCTAGACTGGCCCTATTTTAACTCTATGGGTCTTCACAGCGAATGCTGGACTGTGCGGAGGCCGGTCTGTGGGATGACGGACGTTGATGACTGTACCAGAGGACGGAGATAGAGGGACAATGCTACTGCGTGCCACACAGTGGTAGGCCGTCGAGGTCTGGGCGTGTTCACATACGTCTAAGGCGTCCCACATTATCCATGTTCATAATGTTGCAGATGCGTGCTGGATTTCAGTAGCACCAGTGGTTGTACCAACATATCAAGGCTGGCCGTGATGGTAAAGTTCAGTGGCAGCTGCTTGCTGCAATCGGCACAGCCGCAGCAGTGGTGGCCTGCACTAGCCGGCATTGTTTCATCTCAAAGCCACAGAGCGTTTCTCAGACTATTTGGAAGTTTTGAGGTGGTACAATGTCTGTATAGTTCGCCTGTGAAATGTGTGTGCTTCAATATAAATTTTTCATATGACGGTGCAAGAAAAAGGATGTTGATAGATCTCCTAAAATCATATGATCTGATGGAGACTGTGTTTTTTTTTCAACTAGGGTGCAGGGGAACAGTAGCACAGCCATAGACAATATTTTTATTCATTCTTCGTTACTAGATGGGCATTCTGTTAGTAAAAGGGTGAATGGACATTCAGACCATGATGCACAAATTTTAACACTAAATGCTTTTGTAGTCAAACAAATGTCACATATAATTACAAACTAAACCTTGTCAAGGAACAAGAGTGGCAGGATGTTTATAGTGCCAATAACATAATGATAAATATAATACTTTCCTTAACACATTTCTCATGCTCTTTGAGAGTTTCTTTCCATTTGAACGTTCTAAATGGGGTACTAGCAGTAATAGGCAGCCCACGTGGCTGACTAGTGGGATAAGGATATCACGTAGAACAAAGCGGGAATTATATCAAAATGTTAGATGTAGTCACAATCAAGCTACAGTAGCCCAATACAAACAGTATTGTAAGGTGCTTAAAATGTTATGAGGAAGGCAAAGAGTATGTGGCATGCAAACAGAATAGCTAATTCACACCCGATACAATTAAAACCGTATGGTTAGTTGTGAAGAAAGTGTCTGGCCAGCAGCACGAGTTTGATTATATAAAGTCAGTTCACAGTAAAAATATTTCTGATACTGATAAATCAGGCATATGCTCAGCTTTTAACAATCATTTTCTGAGCATTGCTGGTGAATTAAATAAAAATTTACTTTCTACAGAGAATCGTATAACTCTCTTGACAAATGCTTTCCAAGATAGATGTCTGAAATACTCCTCTGTGATAAAGACAAGGGGGAGATTGAGTCAATAATTAAATCACTGAAGACTAAGGACTGTCATGGATATGATGGAGTGCATATCAGAATATTAAAGTACTTTGCTGCGCATCCTTTAGGAATAGTCAGTTTCCTGAACGATTAAACCACTCAGTAGTAAAGCCGCTTTATAAAAAGGGATAAAAGGATAATGTAGACAATTTTAGACCTTTTTTTTGTGCCATCAATGTTTGCTGAAGTTACTGAAAAAGCTGTGTACCTAAGGATAATTGATCATTTTATATCACACGATTTGTTATTAAATGTACACTTCGGCTTTAGAAGTCGTTTAACAGATGAAAATACTACATTATCTTTTCTCTCTGAGGTACTGGATGGGTTAAAGAAAAGGATTCGAATGCTAGGCATATTTTTGATTTAACCAAGGCGTTTGATTGTGCTGATCATAAAATATTGCTCCAGAAGTTGGACCATTACAGAATATGGGGAGTAGCTCAAAATTGGTTCACCTCTTACTTTACCAACAGATAGCAAAAGGTCATTATTCACAATGTTGAGAATAGCTGTGATGTGGGGTCTGAATGGGGTGCAGTCAAGTGGGGGGTGCCCCAGGGATCAGTGTTGGGGCCACACCTGTTCCTCATTTACATGAATGATATGCCCTCAAGTATTACATATAAATCTAAAATATTTCTGTTTGCTGATGACACCATCTTGGTAGTAAAGGATGTTGTGTGCAGCATTGGCCCAGTTTCAAATAATGTAGTTCATGACCTAAGTTCATGGCTTGTAGAAAATAAACTAATGCTAAATCACAGTAAGACTCAGTTTTTACAGTTCCTAACACACAATTCAACAAACCCTGACGCTTCAATTTCACAGAATGGGCATATGATTAGCGAAACAGAAAGTTCAAATTTCTAGGTGTTCTGACAGATGGTAAACTGTCATGGAAGGTCCATGTTCAAGATCTTGTTCAAAGACTTAATGTTGCTATTTTTACTATTCGAACGGTATCTGAAGTGAGTGATCGTTCGACACGAAAATTAGTCTACTTTGCTTATTTTCAATCGCTTACGTCATATGACGTTATATTTTGGGGTAACTCTTCCCAGACTGAAAGAATATTTTTGTCTCAGAAACAGGCGGTTCGGGCAATAAGTGGTGTAAGTTCATGAACCTCTTCTCGACCCCTGTTCACGAGTCTGGGTATTTTGTCATTGGCCTCTCAATATATATATATTCCTTACTGCCATTTCTTGTTAACAATATTAGCTTATTTTCTGCATTAAAATTTTAAACCAAGTAGGGACAGATGTAATTCCCTGTTCTTTTACATTAATGGCCATTACAATTGCTACACCACGAAGATGACGAGCTACAGACACGAAATTTAACCTACAGGAAGGAGATCCTGTGATAAGCAAATGATTAGCTTTTCAGAGCATTCACACAAGGTTGGCGCCGGCGGCGACACCTACAATGTCCTGACAAGAGGAAAGTTTCCAACCGATTTCTCATACACGAAAAACAGTTGACCGGCGTTGCCTGCTTCAACGTTGTTGTGATGCCTCGTGTAAGTGGGCCGTTTCCGACTTTGGTAAAGGTCGGATTGTAGCCTATCGCGATTGCGGTTTATCGTATCGCGACATTGCTGCTCGCGTTGGTCGAGATCCAATGACTGTTAGCAGAATATGCAATCGGTGGGTTCAGGGGTGTAATACGGAACGCCGTGCTGGATCCCAACGGCCGCGTATCACTAGCAGTCGAGACGACAGGCATCCGCATGGCTGTAGCGCATCGTGCAGCCGCGTCTCGATCCATGAGTCAACAGATGGGGACCTTTGCAAGACAACAACCATCTGCACGAACAGTTCGACGACGTTTGCAGCAGCATTGACTATCTGCTCGGAGACCATAGCTGCGTTTACCCTTGACGCTGCATCACAGACAGGAGCGCCTGCGATGGTGTACCCAACGACGAACCTGGGTGCACGAATTGCAAGACGTCATTTTTTCGGATGGGTCCAGGTTCTGTTTGCAGCATCATGATGGTCATATCCGTGTTTGGCGACATCGCGGTGACCGCATATTGGAAGCGCGTATTCGTCATCGCCATACTGGCGTATCACCCGGCGTTATGGTATGGGGTGCCATTCGTTACACGTCTCGGTAGTAGGGGGACAGCCTCTGCACCAGGACACGCTGCATTGTTGCCAAATTTATTGAAGATGGCGGCGATGACGTCATCCAAGATGGCGGCATGTAGACTTTGCAACATCGCATGGCGTCATCCAAGATGGCGGCTTTTGGCGGGAAAATAGGTCAATTGTGCTACGTCCACTAACCTAAGCCTCCAGAAAAAAAATGGCGGGAAGTTTGAATTCCAACAGGATAATGCAAAGACCGTACTTGTCTTTATTATTATTATTGATTATCATCCATTAACACTCATTATCATTCATTATCATTTATTAACATTCATTATCATTCATTGTCATTCATTATCATTTATTAACATTTATTATCAATCATTGTCATTCATTATCATTCATTATTATTTATTATCATTCATTATCATTTATTATTGTTTATTACCATTTATTATTATTTATTATTATTGACCTGCCTCCACTAGAAAATTCCCTCCAAATTCAAATTCCAACATGATAATGGCTGCAAAACCTTACTTTTGTTTATTATTCATTATCATTCATTATCGTTTATTAACATTCATTATCATTCATTGTCATTCATTATCATTCATTATCATTTATTATCATTCATTGTCATTTATTATCATTTATTAACATTCATTATCATTCACTATCATTTATTATCATTCATTCTACCTCCACTAGAAAATTGCGCCAAATTCAAATTCCAACACGATATTCTCTCGAAAACTGTACTTCTATGCATTATTATCATTTATTATTTATTCAAGATGTCCGATTTTCTCGGTGAGAAAGCCGTTCTCCTTATATCCATTACAAAAATCTATCACAAGTTCAAATCCCCAACACCATAATTGATCACATGTACGAGCTTTCTCCGTCACTTATCTTTTTTTTTCACTGGTAGCCTAATCACGTCAAATAATAAACTGCACTTATAGTAACATAATTCACGTCCTTTGATTTTGCAGGGGGGAAGGGACTGAAGACTTTATTTCAAGCAGTACGATCATCACTTGTTCTCCAACACAGTCAGCACACACATCTTTGATAGCGCAGTGAAGTCCGCGCTCCAACTGAATTAGTTCAAATCCTCGCCACCCCTGGCCAGCACGCGGAGACACTGCCTAAGCCTGTCACTGGACGCGCCCGCCCACTAGCGCAGGGGCAGAGCCCAGCGGTCGCTCCCACGTCGTAAACATGTTTTCGCTGGACACGCAGGAAGTTGTCGAGTTTAACGTCACAGTGGCCCCTTGTCCCCTCACCATGTGTATTCGTCAACTCCGCATGTTTCCCGCCAAAATTGTCTGCCTCAAAGCTGAATCACACAACGGTCGACCGTTCCCTGAGCAACTCCGAACCTGCAGATACCGACCTCACACAGCCGGTCGCCACGTGTCCTTGTGTGATCGAGAACGCAGTGCTACACATTTGGCGGCGAAGTTTGCTCGACAGTGGAATCCGCCATGACTATTTAACATCACGGTTGGACCGCACTAAAACGCCCACTAATTGACCCGCTCTCGCGCGCACGTAATAACTGTACAATCGCTATGCCACCGGCCTGCTTACGTCACACACCCTCCATGCACTCGACGGACATAGGCTTCTGTAAATACCTGGAAAATGACTCTTTATTTCAGACATTATTGTCATGCAGGTGTATTCCAACTGACTTCTTCATGCTCACACAGCGAAAATCGAGAGCGCAGCTAACGTACGCGCTTCCGGCTGAGCCCGCTCCCTGGCCGGCTGACGTCAAGCGGTTTACGGGGCCCGCCCACCCCCCACGGCCCGCGTGGCAGGTAGGCTGCGGCGGCGAGCGGCGCCTGAGGGCCCCACCACAAACAATCTTGTGTATAATTTACACGTCAACTAAGATCTGTTCCAGGTCTAGAGAACAGACAAGCGTGTATCCAACACACCACAATCGATCTTCACTCAGCTAAATAAAGGAAGCAAATGTGCAGAAGTAGTCAATCTACACCCCATCTAATAACATTCCAACGCAAATCAATCATCTTCTCAAATTCTGACTTGATCACCAAAGCCGCCCAACACATAATATTACTTTGCTATTCGGTCATCCAGAGGACATCAAAGTTCGCTCTTACGCATACATATACCCCAACAAGTCTCTGCATTCGGACAGCTGCTCCAGTTATTTATTATCGTTTATTATTATTTATTATGATTTATTATTATTTATATCATGTTACCTAGCAAAAATGGTTCGAAGTTCAACTGTGTTTAGCTCCTATGACAACCACCAGAGCGCTCTGTCATCACGTCAGTTGATTACGCAATTACCATTATTCAAGACGGCTGCACCCAGTGCGAAATGTGTCACCTTTCCTGAACCTGCATGCTACATTAAAATTCCAACTTGGCTTTAGTCACATCCTACACGTCGTTCAACTGATCCCATTTCCAGATCTTTGCGCATCTGATATATGCAATTTGAGTCGGGGAAAGACATATCAATTACCTTCTGCAGCCTGTCTACAAGCAGAATGACCTAAGTTACTGCAACAGGACCTTGTCTTGACCATTCGCCTGAAATGCAAGCGCCGGCGGCGGCATGTCAAAGCCACATATCTGTCCATCTAAACAGCCGTCCACTAAGCTCCAGGACCAGAATGCAGTAGTGGGCTCTCTCTCTATACCTGCTCTCCAGTTATTGTCTAACGACATACACTGCACAGATGGATTCCTGAATAGCGCAGATCTCTATCCTCCCCTGCACCTCCAACTCGACATGTAAACAGTGTCTCCCCCAGCCAGCGAACCCATCGTCATTCATGTTGCGCCGACAGTTCTGTCAAAACTCACTTTCTAAGCAAAGATGAGTATTCATTTAGAACAAATAGACAAACATAACTCCAAGCAGAAGTCATACATATGATTAAAAAGAAAAAAATGGCCTCAATTTAGATTATCCGACATTTATTTACATGTCCTATTGATACAGTCGTAGATGAGTCGTGTCATCCACTCGCTCACTCCTTCTACACACGCTTTCACAGAACTTGATCTACTTATATGCCACCCACCCTGTTATAATAATTTTGAACAAGCATTTACGCCCCCACATACAACCCAGCTCAATAGAACATAATAATTCCTTTTTCCAGACAGCCATATTCGGTGAACACTTAAATGTACTAAATTACGCATACATGTAATCAAATAAGCAAATACTTTTACCGACATACACACCCCTCTCACTGAGGATAGGGCATTTAATATTGTATACTTAAACACAAACCAATGGTAACCATATTCCGACGCGCACCTTGTCCTCATAATAAAGCACACTGGCCAATCATGTGACAGCATGTTTTCCTAATTTCAATGTCATAGCTAAACCATACCTCCTCTACTTTGCAAGTATCATTGCGACCATTGAGTGATAACTGCTCAGTACGTCCATTCACACTTAATTCTCGAACACATAGAAACGACCAAAGTATACCAGACAACGATATACATATTTCTAAGACCTCGATTGTGGTGTGTTGGATACATGCTTGTCTGTTCTCTATGCCTGAGACAGGTCTTAGTTGACGTGTAAATTACAGCCAAGATCTCGAAAATGTTACATGACTGAGGCCGGTATTCGAGAGTGGAAATATCATTTTGCGTATGTTTGTTTCTAGTTAGTCAGTGGTTTACAGCATGCTGCACATAGATAAAGCTCGGCGTTTGTAGAGAATTAATTAGAAGTCTATATCTTGGGAATTATGATGAACTAGTGATCGGTAGGGTGTAGCCTAGTGCATGATATTGAGAAGTACAGCTAAAATGGTGTAATATTATGGAGAAAGTACATGTGTTCTTGCAGTCTATGAGTCTGAGGATGTTTGAAGAAAAGCGAACAGATAAGGAAGGAGAGACAATAAGGCGTTTGTGCTGAGGAGGGGACGATACCGAATTTGTAAAAAAGAGTTCTGAGGGTGACTTAGGTCCACTGATGTAAGAGGGAAGATTAGCTCTAAGTGTCGGGTCTGTAGAGAGAACAGGTTGACGGTGCTTTCCTAGGATTGGGGAGCATTGCTGTATATAGACGCTGTAGGGACAGAATATTTTTTTCGCATGCTGTAGAGATATACTGGATAAGTGCACTGTTTTGTGTCAAATGTGTATATACTGTATTGTGAAGTTAATGTAGTTTACAATGTGTAGCGTTTGTATACACTGCACTGTAAAGTTAATATTGATTATGTTATGTGACAAGTAGAGAGGAAATCGTAAGGACGGTAGAGATATTTCCAGATTAACAGCGGTCAAGAGGGTGTATTTCCGATACTTAGCTCATTGTGGAATGCGAATCAAGTGAGACCACGATCGTAGGATTTAACTGTATAAGTATAACGAGATCAACGACTTCGGTATTCGAGAGTGCGAATATAATTTTTTGGTCTGTTTGTTTCTAGTTATTGAGTGGTT
Organism: Schistocerca nitens; assembly: GCF_023898315.1. Classification (NCBI taxonomy): domain Eukaryota; kingdom Metazoa; phylum Arthropoda; class Insecta; order Orthoptera; family Acrididae; genus Schistocerca; species Schistocerca nitens. Next base: position 190,754,007 of record NC_064620.1, on the reverse strand, counting down.
TACAGGATTCTGTACTTAGAAAAAAAATTGGTGTGTTCTTGTAGTCTATGAGTCTGGATAAGTTTGTAGAAAAAAGCGAGCAGGCAAGGAAGAAGAAGAGAGAGTAACGCATTTGTGTTGAGGGGAGCGATCACCGAATTTGTGGAACAGTTCTGAGAGGGACTTCCGTCCGTTGATGCAGAAGGGCTGATTACCGCTGAGTGTGGCGTGTGTAGAAAGAAAGAGCAGGTTCACTGTGCTTCCTTAGGAATTGAGAGAATTGGGGCTTGTAGTGGGTATTGTAAAGTTAATGTGGCTTACATTGTGTAACGTTTGTATATAATGGATTGTAAAGTTACTGATGCTTATGTTATGGGGTGAGTAGAGAGGATGACCGTATATATATATATATGTATATATATATATATATATATATATATATATATATATGTGTGTGTGTGTGTGTGTGTGTGTGTGTGTGTGTGTGTAGATTGAGGGGGGCTGTGGAGGTAATTTAGCGATCTCTGTAAAAGTAAGCACAGGAAGCATCAGAAAGAAAAGCAGGATGGTACTTCGATAACGGGTCCTTAGGAAATTAGACCAGTAAATTCGATAAGAAGGAATAAGAATGATTAATCGGTTGTGCTGGGATATAGGAGGGTTGAGAACATTTGCGTATGTTGAGAGCTGGAAAGGTAGGAGATGGGGAGCGCATCCAGTTTTATTTTGATGAACAAGTTCTGTTAGGGTAAGAATTTGAATTTACAAATAAGTTTAGAAAACACGAAAGCGAGCGTTAACTATTTTTAGGGGCACTATACAATTTCGGAGAGGTTGACTGGGCTCTTATTTTTTTTTTTTTTTTTTCAAATGATCGTTTTAGATTGAGAGGGGAGAGAAGCGCTGGGATTTGTGCGGACGGTGAGTGTGAACTCGCTCTCGCCTATTCTGACAACAGACGTGAAGGTGGAGATGTGTCTCATACAGGCCGGCGAACAATAGAATGCGGCCTTAACATGTGTGTTGGACCGCACTGAGTTAGGACGGTGACAACGACTGGCGTGACCTGGCTTGGATAGTCATGTTCGGCGTGTAGGTGATATGAATTTCTCAGGTGTTCGGTGTGAATGCGGCTGTCATCAAGACATGTTTGAAGGGTCGAACAGAGGCCTTTGAGCGAATTGAGAGCTGTCGGACGTGTGACTTAATGTGGAATAGGTTGATTGCGCGCGCCTGTTGAGTTACTTTGCTGTGCGTTATTTGGACAGATTACGAGTACTGATGGTGTTTACAGTTATGTGTACTGCATTATTTAGGGGCAGTTTGATATTGTGCACTGAAATTAGGAGCTGTTTGCGTGTCTGCCGACTGCGCAACATGACACCAGGTATATCAGGACGAGTGTTTTTTGTATGAGAGTGATAGGTATACTCGATGCGTAAATAAAACGTATGTTAAGTATTTGTGGGACGATATAGAATATGAGAGAGATCGAGTTGGTTGTTATTTTTTCTACTTGGAGGGTTTGTTAGATCGAGCCGGCCGCGGTGGCCGTGCGTTTCTAAGCGCTCCAGTCCGGAGCCGCGCTGCTGCTGCGGTCGCAGGTTCGAGTCCTGCCTCGGGCATGGGTGTGTGTGATGTCCTTAGGTTAGTTAGGTTTAAGTAGTTCTAAGTTCTAGGGGACTGATGACCACAGCAGTTGAGTCCCATAGTGCTCGGAGCCATTTGAACCATTTTTTGTTAGATCGAATTGCTAAGGTGAGTAGCTAGGAGAACGCGAGGGATGTGATTGCAGCATATCTCCGTCTCTCAGCGGTTAACTAAAGATGGGGCGAGCAATCTTCTCAGCTTAGGTACTGGGGGTGTGCTCTGGCCATGTGCTAGACCGTGTGGATTGAACAACAGTATTAGGGTCATAGTTTAGCTAGATATTTATACACGATGATGTCCAACGCTAGTATAAAGGTCCAGACTGTGATGTGGGAGGTCTCGCGCTCGTGGTGTGTGAGAGAGGCAAAGCAGACGATTTTGAGTCATCACAGGTGACTTAGGTTAGTGGCTTCGTTTGCTTCAATTTTCTTGTGTTTGGTAGCGCAACAAGAACTGACCATCAGAATTCAAGCTTGGCTTATTTGTACAGACAGAATGTGATATAAGTTAATGTGGGTTAGTACACGTTAGTGCACGTTAGTAAACGGAAGCAAGCATTAGTACATGTTAGCCAACGAACATAATTCGGTAAAAGGACGTGGTGGTCGGTAGGGACTTTAGCTATTTCATTTCAAGTCCAGGTGGGTGTGGCAGAGGCGAAAATTGATTCCAAGACAAGGTGGATGTGGCAGTTTTCCGCATCTGAGAGGTTAATTAATTGATCATATTATTTAAGTAGTCATGTGGACTTTGTTACATTCACTTGCGGAGATACTAAGCTAGGTGCGCGCGATGCCTCATGTGTACGGACGTGTGTTTTCGCCAAAATCCTGGATTAGATAATCGAAGCATGTGGGCTGAATAATGAGAATCAGGTGATCAGTTAACTTAGTGAGAGCGTTCTTTGTCTGACAGAGCCACGTGGTCGATCGCGCATTGTGACGTCAAGGAAGTTTACAACTCAGTAGAATAAACATTCCGCTTACCAGAAACGTGTAGGAAGAAGTTGAGTGCTGGTGGCTTAGTTTGAAACAAATTTCTTAGGTTGGTGGCGGAAGCGCAAGTGAGCTTTGTTTACTGGCAGATTTCAATCTTGGCGCTGGTTCCTAGGAGGAGGAGGTGGCCTTCTGGTCCTCGAAAAGTAGTTGATATTAGAGAGTTGAACACGTTTGCATATGTATGTGAAATTGTAAATTCAATTATTTAATATAGCGGGGGGGGGGGGTGAGAGTGAATTAGCGAGCATTCTCGCGACGAGCAAACGCGCTGTTATACGGTCATGATGGATTCCACTGTCGGTCACACTCTGGCGCCAAACGTATCCTTTGTACAGCATGCGGTCGCCGGGAAGCATCGTGTCCGGTGTTAAGAGCTCGCGGGCGCGGCCGACAATTTGTGGTGGGGCCCTCAGGCGCCGCTAGCCGCCGCAGCCTACCTGCCGCGCGGGCCGTGGTGGGTGGGCGGGCACCGTAAACCGCTTGACGTCAGCCGGCCACGCGTACGTCAGCTGCGCTCTGGAGTTTCGCTGCATGAGCATGGAGAAGTCAGTTGGAATACATCTGTATGACCATAATATCTATAATAAAGAGTCATTTTCCAGGTATTTACAGAAGCCTATGTCCGTCGCGTGTATGGAGGGTGTGTGACGTAAGCGGGGCGGTGGCGCAGCGATTGTACAGTTATTACGCGCGCGCGAGAGCGGGTCAATTAGCGGGCGTTTTAGTGCAGTCCAACCGTGATGTTCAATTGTCATGGCGGATTCCACTGTCGAGCAAACTTTGCCGCCAAAAGTGTAGCACTGCGTTCTCGATCGCACAAGGACACGTGGCGAACAGCTGTGCGAGGTCGGTATCTGCAAGTTCGGACTTGCTCAGGGAACGGTCGATCGTTGTGTGATTCAGCTCCGAGGCAGACAATTTTGGCGGGAAAAGTGCGGAGTTGACGAATACACGTGGTGAGCGGACAAGGGGCCGCTGTGACGTCAAACTCGACAAGTTCCAGCGTGTGCAGCGAAAACATGTTTACGACGTGGGAGCGATCGCTGGGCTCGCCCCCCGGGCTAGTGGCCGCGCACCTCACGTGACAGGTGTAGGCAGTGTCTCCGAGTGCTGGCCAGAGGGTGGCGAGGATTTGAACTAATTCAGTTGGAGCGCGGACGTCGTGGTGACTGCACTGCGATATCAAAGATGTGTGTGCTGACTGTGTTGGAGAACAAGTGATGACTGTACTGCTAGAAATAAAGTCTTCAGTTCCTTCCCCCCTGCAAAATTAGCCGGCCGCGGTGGTCTAGCGGTTCTAGTCGCTCGGTCCGGAGCCGCGCGACTGCTACGGTCGCAGGTTCGAATCCTGCCTCGGGAATGGATGTGTGTGATGTCCTTAGGTTAGTTAGGTTTAAGTAGTTCTAAGTTCTAGGGGACTGATGACCATAGATGTTAAGTCCCATAGTGCACAGAGCCATTTAAACCATTTTTGAACCATTTGAACCAAAATCAAGGGACGTGAATTATGTTACTATAAGTGCAATTTATTATTTGACGCGATTATGATAGGCTACCAGTGAAAAAAAAAGATAAGTGACAGAGAAAGCTCGTACATGTGATCAATTATGGTGTTGGGGACTTGAACTTGTGATAGATTTTTGTAATGGATGTAAGGAGAATGGCTTTCTCACCGAGAAAATCGGACATCTTGAATAAATAATAGATGTAATAATGTATAGAAGCACAGTTTTCAAGAGAATATCGTGTTGGAATTTGAATTTGGCGCAATTTTCTAGTGGAGGTAGAATGAATGATAATAAATGATACTGAATGATACTGAATGATAATAAATGACAATGAATGATAATGAATGTTAATAAATGATAATGAATAACAAATGAATGTGAATAAATGATAATGAATGATAATGAATAAAAAACAAAAGTAAGTTTTTGCAGCCATTATCATGTTGGAATTTGAATTTGGAGGGAATTTTCTAGTGGAGGCAGGTCAATAATAATAAATAATAATAAATGGTAACTAAAAATAATAAATGATAATGAATGATAATAAATAATAATGAATGATAATGAATGATAATCAATGACAATGAATGATAATGAATGTTAATAAATGATAATGAATGACAATGAATGATGATATATGTTAATAAATGATAATGAATGATAATGAATGTTAATGAATGATAATCAATAATAATAATAAAGAAAAGTACGGTCTTTGCATGCATTATCTTGTTGGAATTCAAACTTCCCGCGATTTTTTTTTCTTCTGGAGGCTGAGGTTAGTGGACATAGCACAATTGTACTATTTTCCTGCCAAAGTTCAAACTTCCCGCCATTTTTTCTGAAGGTTAGGTTAGTGGACATAGCACAATTGACCTGTTTTCCCGCCAAAACCTGCCATCTTGGATGACGTCATGCAATGTTACCAAGGCTACATGCTGCCATCTTGAATTACGTCTCCGCCGCCTTCTTGAAAAAATTTGGCAACAATGCAGCGTGTCCTGGTGCGAAGGTTGTCCTCCTACTCTCGGTCACCTCTTGCTCGCATTGGCGGCACTTTGAACAGTGGACGCTACGTTTCACATGTGTTACGACCTGTGGGTCTACCCTTCATTCGATTCCCGCGAAACCCAACATTTCAGCAGGATAATGCACGACCGCATGTTGCAGGTCCTGAATGGGCCTTTCCGGATACAGTAAACGTTCGACTGCTGCCCTGGCCAGCACATTCTCCAGATCTCTCACCAACTGAAAACGTCTGGTCAATGGTGGCCGAACAACTGGCTAGCCACAATACGCCAGTCACTACTCTTGATGAACTGTGGTATCGTGTTGAAGCTGTACCTTCACACGCCATCCAAGCTCAGTTTGACTCAATGCCCAGGCATATCAAGGCCGTTATTACAGCCAGAGGTGGTTGTTCTGGGTACTGATTTCTCAGGATCTGTGCACCCAAAGTGTGTGAAAATGTAATCACATGTCAGTTATAGTATAATATACCGGGTGTTACAAAAAGCTACTGCCAAACTCTCAGGAAACATCCTCACACACAAAGAAAGAAAATATGTTATGTGGACATGTGTCCGTAAACGCTTACTTTCCATGTTAGACCTCATTTTGTTACTTCTCTTCAAATCACATTAATCATTAAATGGAAACACACAGCAACAGAACGTACCAGCGTGACTTCAAACACTTTGCTGCAGGCAATAGTCAAAATGTCCTCCGTTAGCGAGGATACATGCATCCACCCTCCGTCGCATGGAATCCCTGATGCACTGCTGCAGCCCTGGAGAATGGCGTATTGTATCACAGCCGTCCACAATACGAGCACGAAGAGACTCTACATTTGGAAGCAGGGTTGCGTAGACAAGAGCTTTCAAATGCCCCCATAAATGAAAATCATGAGGGTTGAGGTCAGGAGAGCGTGGAGGCCATGGAATATGTCCGCCTCTACCAATCCATCGGTCACCGAATCTGTTGTTGAGAAGCGCACGAATACTTCGATTGAAATGTGCAGGAGCTCCATCGTGCATGAACCACATGTTGTGTCGTACTTGTAAAGGCACATGTTCTAGCAGCACAGGTAGAGTATCCTGTATGAAATCATGATATCGTGCTCCATTGAGCGTAGGTGGAAGAACATGGGGCCCAATCAACACATCACCAACAATGCCTGCCCAAACGTTCACAGAAAATCTGTGTTGATGACGTGATTGCACAATTGCGTGCGGATTCTCGTCAGCCCACACGTGTTGATTGTGAAAATTTACAGTTTGATCACGTTGGAATGAAGCCTCATCCGTAAAGAGAACATTTGCACTGAAATGAGGATTGACACATTGTTGGGTGAACCATTCGCAGAAGTGTACCCGTGGAGGCCAATCAGCTGCTGATAGTGCCTGCACACGCTGTACATGGTACGGAAACAACTGGTTCTCCCGTAGTACTCCCCATACAGTGACGTGGTCAACGTTACCTTGTACAGCAGCAACTTCTCTGACGCTGGCATTAGGGTTATCGTCAACTGCACGAAGAATTGCCTCGTCCATTGCAGGTGTCCTCGTCGTTCTAGGTCTCCCCCAGTCGCGAGTCATAGGCTGGAATGTTCCGTGCTCCCTAAGACGCCGATCAATTGCTTCGAACGTCTTCCTGTCAGGACACCTTCGTTCTGGAAATCTGTCTCGATACAAACGTACCGCGCCACGGCTATTGCCCCGTGCTAATCCATACAGCAAATGGGCATCTGCCAACTCCGCATTTGTAAACATTGCACTGACTGCAAAACCACGTTCGTGATGAACACTAACCTGTTGATGCTACGTACTGATGTGCTTGATGCTAGTACTGTAGAGCAATGAGTCGCATGTCAACAAAATGGCTCTGAGCACTATGGGACTCAACATCTTACGTCATAAGTCCCCTAGAACTTAGAACTACTTAAACCTAACTAACCTAAGGACAACACACACACCCATGCCCGAGGCGGGATTCGAACCCACGACCGTAGCAGTCCCGCGGCTCCGGACTGCAGCGCCAGAACCGCTAGACCACCGCGGCCGGCCGCATGTCAACACCATAACCGAAATCAACATTACCTTCCTTCAATTGGGCCAACTGGCGGTGAATCGAGGAAGTACAGTACATACTGACGAAACTAAAATGAGCTCTAACATGGAAATTAAGCGTTTCCGGACACATGTCCACATAACATCTTTTCTTTATTTGTGTGTGAGGAATGTTTCCTGAAAGTTTGGCCGTACCTTTTTGTAACACCCTGTATTTGTCCAATGAAAACCCTTTTATCGTCTGCATTTCTTCTTGGTGTAGCAATTTTAATGGCCAGTAGTGTAATACTGTAATGTTTCAGAACTTTTATGTCCATCAAGAGGCCTTATTGTATTTTGTGATTTGCTATTGAGTTGATAGTCTGTGGAGTCTGTTTCCTTCCAAGGATGTGCCTAGTTGGCGGTTGCCTTGCATCGCAGTCTAATCGGTCATTCATGTGCAAAGTGGGGACCGTCTGGACGGAGGGCACTGCTACTGTTTATTTGGATGATTTAGAAGATTGCCTGTGGAAGGCCTTCATATGTCTGCGTTTTACAGTACGTACCTTTCGGAAGCCAGTGACAAATTTCGCACCAGATATTTTAAGAAATTAATTGAGATTCCATATTGTTGTATTACCACTTTTGCGTTCAGGAAGCTTAAAGAAATATCGAGAGCTTCATCCTACTTAAATCAGTATAAGAAAATGTTCAATACGATTTAAAGATTAAAGAGATTTCCTTCAGCATTGTAGATGGTTAATATTTTAAATTTTTTTGAAATTGAAAGTTGTTACACTGAATTGTTGTGGAGGGATATTCCTAGAAAATTGTCAGATGATATTCCACGGTCTGCTTGTTTAATGTTAAATAAAGAGTTACTTAATGTCATTAAATTGTTCAAATGGCTCTGAGCACTATGCGACTTAACTTCTGAGGTCATCAGTCGCCTAGAACTTAGAACTAATTAAACCTAACTAACCTAAGAACATTACATACATCCATGCCCGAGGCAGGATTCGAACCTGCGACCGTAGCGGTTGCTCGGCTCCAGACTGTAGCGCCTAGAACCGCACGGCCTAATGTTATTACATGTTAATCATTTTACATCTCCTTTCCTGCTTCACAAACCTACCTGTACTTATAGCGGTCAATAAATTTTTGTTGTTGTTTCTTTTTAAATATTTTATTAGAACTAGTATTGACCGTTCGAAATGATACGAGGTATATTAAATTTACAGTAAACTACAGTATCAAAAATTGAAAAGTATGCCGGCAGCTGTGGCCGAGCGGTTCTAGGCGCTTCAGTCTGGAACCGTGCGTCAGCTACGGTCGCAAGTTCGAATCCCACCTCGGGCATGGATGTGTGTCATGTCCTTAGGTTAGTTAGGTTGAAGTAGTTCTAAGTTCTAGGGGAATGATGACCCCAGAGGTTAAGTCCCATAGTGCTCAGAGCCATTTGAACCATTGAAAAGTATGTCGATGAAGATGTTGTGGCCTCTCACAAAATGACTGATATGCGTAAAACCAAAAACTGTGTGTAGTTTGCATAATCACAGAAAACACAATACAAGCAACAGCAAAGTGAGTACAATTGATCATAATTGTAAAAAGTGCACCCTTTAAATACATGAAAAAAGCTACATATTACGTATTAACAAATAAAAAGAAAAAATGGTCACAGGTACTGTGCCATGCCTTCAGCCGTGTATTAATATTGTCTGTTTTATGTTTAGTATATGGCCTTTAGCTGAACTTCATAACAACTTTAAGACTAGGCCTTGAGCTGTGTTTCATTTAAAATTCCTGTCGCTCTGCATTTAGGCCTTCAGTCGCGTTTGTTTCCGAATCCGTGGCTTTAATATTTAAATCCTTGTCTGAAGGTTTCCCTTTAATTATCTTGGATTATTGAAATGGCCTTCAGTGGTGTTCTGTAAATGTTTATTTTAGGTTGTCTTTAATTATTCTTGAGTAAGTGTTTGGGACCTCAGCCGACAAAATACTTCAAGTTTTCTTAAGATGGTTTTTCTGTTTTACTGTGTAAAAGCTTATCTTTAAAACCTCTCTTTTATTATGTAAAAAAATTTATTGGGCTTCCAGTTGAAGAATTAATTTGTATTTTCCTTAATATGGCCTTTAGCTGGAATTTGTAAATGCTTGGCTTTTAAAGAATTTCCTTAGCTGATCTGAAATATTATTTCGGCCTTTGCTGAGAAGATATTATTGTAATTTTACTTAAGTAAGGCCTTCAGCCGATTCTCTAAATTCTGGTGTTTTAAAAGCAATCATTTAAAATTATTCTGAAGAAGTTACTTGGGCCCTCAGCCGTGAATCTATCTTTGTTGTTTTAAAGTGAAAACTGTGCATTGGTTTGAGGAATAAAGTTGTGTGTGTTCTTGTATAACTAACAGTAATTGACCTTGGCCCCTTTCCACAACCTGATCCGCTCTGTCCTGCGAAACCAGATTTCAGTCTTTTCGTAAGCTGTCACAGGAATTCGGCGTTCCATACTCGACACTACAAAAATATGTCAAAAATAAATTGAACTCATTGAAACCTGCATCTGTAAACGAATGGAGTGATAATTAGGTGAAAAAACGTCGTTATACCTGTGGACGAACCTCGATGTTCTTACAACTCTTCCTTCAAGACAGGGTTGGGTGAGAGGGGTGGGAGGGAGGAATGTGTAATATATCATAGGGCAGAAGAGCGAAACTTTTATTTCTGGAATAAAGGAAATCCGCAGTTTTATGAGGAACATAAACACAGCCCACCACGTTATGATATCGGCTGTAAAGTCTGCTACCACTTGGCAGGTCCATATTTCTTTAACGATACTGTGAATCTCATTACGTATCTCTCCATGATGTTACCCGATTCGTTTATTCGACATCTGCAAAGTCGGTGACTGCTCGGTCGTGTGTGACTCCAGCAGGATGGAGCATCAGCGCCTTAAGCTATTGTCGTTAGTGAATATCTCCGTGAGGAATTTCCTGATAAATGTATTGGACGTGGTTCTTTCTATTTGCCTGCAACTTTGGAAAGTTCACACCGATGTTCTGATTTGTCACTTTGCGAAGATGCACTTTGGAATGAATAGATACGCTTCAAGGCCCCTGAGGCTATAGGTAATTCGGTAAGGAATAGCTGAGTAGGCAGTTCAGCCGAAGAGGAACGAACATCTCTAAAAAGAACAATCACAGAAGTTGGAAAGCAAAAATATAGGTACAAATCAGGTAACAGAGAAGAAACCACGGCTAACAGAAGAAATACCTCAGTTGATCGATGAAAGAATGATTTACAAAAATGGTGAGGGAACTTCAGCAATGCGGAAATACAAGTCACTTAGGAATGAAATACATAGGAAGTGCATGGAAGCTAATGGGAAGTTGCTGCATGCGAATAAATTGAAAAGATTGTCGGATGGTATGGGTAAGTATACAGAAAATTCAGAACACTCTTTGGTGAAATTAAAAGTAAAGACGGTAACATTAAGAATGCAGTGGGAATTCCTCTGTTAAATGCACAGGGGCGAGTGGATAAATGGAAAGAGTACATTGATGGCCTCTGTGAGGGGGAAGACTCGTCTGATGATGTGATTGAAGAAAACCGGAGTCGGTGAACGTGTAGGGGTAGTATGCTACAGGGCCCCATGTTGAATAACATGCGTTAAACTTTGTGCTCCGGAACACATGCGCCTGCACCATCATTACACTCCCTCGTCAGAACTGCTACAATACACTGCTTTTCAGAGCGAGCTGGTCTGCAACCCCCATTCTCTTGTGATGAGGCATGAACGTCCAATTCCTTGTCATCTACTTATTCATTTCATCGTCCTTCAAATCACTTTCGTCAGATGCTCACTGCAGAAGCATGCGAATAAAAGCATGCGAATAACCCACAAGCTTCCCCTTTTATGAGGAATCCGTTCCTAGGCGCCAGACTCTAGCAATCCGCCCTTTGTCAAAGTCGCATGTGTCAGTGAATTTACCCATTTACGGCTTGATTATCTCTAGAATCATTCCCATTCGTCTTTTCTCGACTTAATTGCTTGACTTATGGTAACACACTGAAGTAACAGAAGTCACAGGATACCACCTAATATTGTGTCAGGCGTTCTTTTTTTCCTGTGTAGTGCAGAAACTCAACGTGGTATAGACTCAACAAGTCATTGGATCCCCCTGCAGATATATTGAGGCATACTTCCTCTATAGTGTTCACAATTGCAGAAGTTTTGCTGGTGTAGGATTTTGTGCACGAACCGACCTCTCGATTATGTCCCATAAATGTTGGATGGGATTCACGTCTCGCGATACGAGTGACCGAATCATTCGCTCGAACTGTACAGAATGTACGGGAAAACAGAGTGGTACCCTCCATAGACTTGGCTGTGAGATCACTGATGGAGAAGTATTATTGTAGAACCCTTTCTATCGGTCTTTTGTTAGATGAATTAGGAAGATAGTTGAGTTCTGTTGGTATTATCCCTTGATTTTTTCACACCCAACAATAATGGACAACGATGGATCCATCATAAAGATTGCTTGGTTTGTCCTTACGATAATTCTGATATTTATGGTATAAAATGACCATAATATGAGTAAATAGAGTGATTACAAAGCCCCGTTAGACCCTATCACGTGTCTGCATATTCATAGATGGTCGCATTGTATTACAGTGGGATCGTGGCAGAAAACAATTTTGAGTTAGTATGACTAATCTTCATTATTTATTCCAGAGTGTCTTTGTATACACCATCGTTTTCATAACAGAGTATGATAATCCTCCACGTAAGATGTGAAATACTCCTCAACTTTGCTGGCGTGATGGTAGTAAATACACAGTGAACAGCGTCCTTAAGTTCTTCAACTGTTTTAATGCGTCGCGACAACCTTTTGTTTAATGACCCTACTAACTTACTCTAAGAACAACACACACACCGATGCTCAAGGTAGGAGTCGAACCTCCGATGGGGGCAGCCGCGCGAACTGTGGCAAGGCCACCATAGACCGTGCGGCATACCATAGTATTTCCGTATCACACTTCTTTGTGCATTAATTCTTCCTGACTACAGTCGTAAACTTCAGCCTACCGTTCATCGCGACTTAATTGTGTTGTGAGTCTGCATCTAGCCTTGGCTATGCCTTACAATCCAGTATCTGATTTCGGAACCTCTGCCTGATGATGAAGTAATCTAATTGAAATTATCCCATACTTCCTGGCCTTTTCTAATATATCTCCTCCTCTTCTGATTTGAACAGAGTATTCACTATTACTAGGTGAAATAAAACTCATTTAGTCTTTCTTCTTTGTCATTCACCAAGCCCATACTCTTCTGCAACACTTTTTTCTACTGCTTCACCTATAACCTCTTCCATTTCCTCATGACTTTTAGATATTCTGGTCCCTTTATGTACATCATTACATATTTGATCTCCTCATATTGTTTCCCTATCTCTTCGCCTTCGGCTTGTGAAGCCGGCATATATGCCTGAACTATCGTTGTCGGAGTTAGTTTGCTGTCGATTCTGTTGAGAAGAAACCTATCACTGAACTGTTCACAGTGACCCGCTCTCTGCCCCACCTTCCTGTACATGGCGAATTCTACTCCCGTTATACCATTTTCTTCTGCTGTTGATACTACCCTATACTCATTTGACCAGAAATCCTTTTGTTCTTTCCATTTCACTTCACTGGCCCTACTATATCTAGAATGAGCCTTAGCATTTCCCTTTTCAGATTTTATAGCTTTCCTACCACGCTGAAACTTGTGATATTCCACGTCCCGACTAGTAGAAAGTTATGCTTCCGTTGGTTATTCAGCCTTTTTGTCATGGTCACCTCTCCCTTGGCAGTCCCTCCCGGAGCCCGAATGGAAGACTATTCCGGAATATTTGGCAATGGAGAGATCATCATGACACTTTGTTACTTACAGATCACATGTCTTGGGGATAAATATGTGTCTTTAACGCAGCTGGTTCCGTTCGTTTCTGCATCCTCTTGCCGCTGATCATTGTTCATTCTTGTGTCTGTAGCGGCAGTTTCCTTCACCAAGGACAAGAGAGTGCCTTAAACCTTTGTCCGCTCCTCCGTCATGTTTGAGAAGGCCATTGGCTGAATGAGGATGGCTTCTTACGCCGGAAGTTTTCAGTCATCATTGCTGATGATCTGTAACTAAAAATTTAAGAGGTGGCGAGGTTTTAACCGGAGACTAAGGACGTTTTGGTTACTAATCAATCAAAGGCGCATGCGGACTACATGAACATTATTGCGGACGACCTGCATCCAGACAGGCATGGTTGTATAAAGTGCATGTTTGACCATTAGCTGCTTTTATTTTATACCCAAATATGAATCTGTTTCAGTCATTGACTATCTTCACGGATAAGGGTTAAAATTATTTAAATACATTACATTTGTCATTACTTAAACAATGTGTAGAGCATGTCACAAACATAAATATATGGCACAGAACCTTTGAAAGCAAATATACTAAGTGTACTCAGAGCAATACTGAAACTGGTTCATATTTGGGTTTAAAATAAAAGCAGCTGATGGTCAAACATGCATTTTATACGTTACATAACACGCTGTTAATAGTCACCTTCCAAAAATATTTATGGATGGTTGTTCCTCGACAAAGATGCTATAGTTTTAAATTTAGTTTCAGAAGCATTATGGTAAACTCTATGTCTTGGCCACCAAATTCTCCTGATCTGAGTACAATGAAGCACACCTGAGATGCTATTGGTTGCTAGCTCCATGCCAACAAATCACCGCCCTTCATTTAAGGGAATTGCTTGGCCAGTGAGTTTGATATTACCACATACTTCCGGAAACCTAGCAATTTCATTTAAGATCCGTAACATGCAGAATCCCTGCTGTATTGCGTATCAGAGAAGAATCAAAACACTATTAAGCAACTGGTCATAAAGTTTTGGCTCATCAATGTATGTACGCCACAGCATGCTGAGCGTTCTGAATGTATGCCTATTTGGTGGTTGTTGTTTTACTGTAGTTTACTGATGAGCTATAGGCCATAATCTGACCCCCTAGCTACTGTTACTATTCCCAGTAGTGGACGGTGACCTCTACGGAGACGAAATTTTTATCAGAATATAGGAACTCACAATGCACTATCCACACAAATCAACGTGAAATCCGCACTGCACAAACAACTTCAAAGATGGAGTGCCCTAAGTTCCAGGCACGTCTGGCCACTATTAAATGTGTGACATCACGCCTTCTGTTCAGCTAGCGCTCGACTGTCACACTGGCGATCAGTTGTAGTTTGACGCCATCTGAGTAACTTGGCGTTCCAAAGTATTCGGGTGGGCACGGCATACACAACACACTAGTTATCTCTAAATCATTAGGTCTTAAGTGTGTACCTTAGGTGTCCATGCCGAATACTGAAGTCTTAAATGTACCACTTTTTCAACCTATAGCAGCCTTGGCTATCCCAAAAACCAGAGAGTGCTCCCATACAGTTTCCTTCCCTATGTTTCCTTTCTCTGTACTTACACCGATAATTTCATGAACTGGTTATCACTCTGTTTTATTGGTTTACACTTCGTATTGCTTGTAACTCAGCAAAGGATCTTCAAACGCTCGTCAGACTAATGACTCGCTACTGAACACTCATGCGTCTTCACTTCGGTTTCTGAATTAGCAATGTTGGGCAGCCGTGGGAAGGTGGCGGGCGGGAGAAGGGAAATAGGTGGTGTCTACCATTTCTGCACTCATCTGAGCTCTCTGTGAATTTCTCGGTTGGATTTAAAAACGTCTGTATTCTTAGGATAATTTACAGATGGGTACAACGACTGTAACGGTAATACCAAGAACGACGAATTGGACAGAAATTCGCAAATTAGGGTCAGATCGGTCGCGAAATGGAAACCTCAGTAGTGAAAATCATTTTTTTCTATTTCCAACAGTTTGATACACCTCCCAGCTACTTCTTTACATAGCACCCACTCTCACTTAGACATTTTTGTAGCGTTGTACGAACTTTCCAGTACCCTCGACAAACAGGGCAGCCGTCTGTGCTTTTCGTGCTTTCCGTCACGTCTCTACGCTGCTCTGCAATTTGTTGCCTGTTCCAAAATGTTGTATTCATAGCTAGCGGTTCATGAAGCAGAGACGAACGTCAGACGGACCCAGGCAACGATTCCAGCAGACAGGAAACGTGTCCATAGTGTACGTCCATAGTGTCCATAGTGTACAACACCACAAGAAGACCGATACCTCACCTTGAGTGCCCGCAGACGGCCACGGAGTACTCTGGACCTTACTGCAGCCACTGGAACACTTGTCTCCAGACCCACAGTCTACAGGCGACTGAATAGACATGGTTTATTCGCCCGGAGACCTGCAATGTGCAATACACTGACCCCTTGTCACAGGAGAAACCGTAAAGCCTGGTGTCAAGAACACAGTACATGGTCATTGGAACAGTGGTCCCAGGTCATGTTCACGGACGAGTCCAGGTATAGTGTGAACAGTGATTCTCACCAGGTTTTCATCTGGCGTGAACCAGGAACCAGATACCAACCCCTTAATGTCCTTGAAAGGGACCTGTATGGAGGTCGTGGTTTGATGGTGTGGGTGGGATTATTATTGGTGCACGTACACCCCTGCATGTCTTTGACAGAGCAACTGTAACAGGTCTGGTCTATCGGGACGTCATTTTGCACCAGTATTTCCGCCTTTGCAGTGGATCCCACCTTCCTCCTGATGGATGATAACGCGCGGCCCCACCGAGCTGCCATCGTGGAGGAGTACCTTGAAGCAGAAGAGATCAGGCGAATGGAGCGGCCTGCCTGTTCTCCAGAGCTAAACCCCATCGAGCACGTCTGGGATGCTATCGGTCAACGTCGCTGCACGTCTTCAAATCCCTAGGACACTTTAGGAGCTCCGACAGGCCCTAGTATAAGAATGGGAGGTGCAAGAATGGAAGCCTATACCCCAGCAGCTGCTCGACCACCTGATCCTGAGTATGCCAACCTGTTGTGCGGCCTCTGTACGTGTGCATGATGATCGTATCCCACGTTGATGTCGGAGTACTTGCGCAGGAAACACTGGCGTTTTGTAGCCAATGTGATTCGGGACAGTTTTCTCAACTTATCACCAATACCGTGGACTTATAGATCTGTGTCGTATGTGTTCCCTATGTGCCTATGCTATTACCGCGTTTTGTGTAGTGCCACGTTGTGTGGCACCAAATTCTGCAATTATCCCTAATTTATGAGCATGAGTATAAAATTTTTGCAAAACGAATCTTAAAGGGCGTAGGTTTTTCCTCCAACTAAACAAAATCCCACTCCAAACGTGTAATAAACACTGCATTGAATACTTTTTGATACAACTTTACTCTTTCTTCCATCATACAAAAAAACAGAGCATTTCCATGAAACATCCTACCACAGGGGCGTACGAAACAAGAGAAGTGATTAATGAAAGGTAGCTGTTAATAACCGAACATTAAACAATTGAAATTACTGAGATAACATTGATTCTATATCAAATGTAGTATAATATTGTTAAATTTATCTTTCTATAAATCATGAGAAAGGGAAAGAGAAACAATTAAGAAATTACAGTCTTTCAGGTACCCCAGTTTAGGTACACCCATCACTTACAGCAAATGATTCTAAATGTAGAAATAGGAATATACTGATAAAGTAGAATAGAAACCTGTCAGTAGATTGAGTACGATAGATCGTGACCAGCTACTGTAACAGGAGACACATTATACCTATAACTAGACTACATTAACGTAGAAAAACTGTACTACAAGTAATATAGCTAATCAACACACAAACAGCATAAAAAAACTAACAAAACTTATATTTTAGAACAGTTATGCGAGAGATGAAGCGAATTGTGACATCCGAAACGCAAATTATCTTGTGTAGTAAACTAACAACGGGACGCGCTGCCCAGGGACATCGGACATGAGGACACATTGCGAAACCACCACCCCGTGTAGAGCCAGTGAGGGGTAACTGACTCCAACACTAATCTTTATTATCTTATTTATTTTCCGCTTCTTAAATATTTAAATTTTATCATTTTTCCATTTCGAAAATTCAAGTATTATAATTTCAGGAAGTAATCACAGCTATATACTGCACAAAAAAGGACAAAAGATCTTCACGCATCTCCACCTCCACGTGGTGCTGTATGGGCAACAACGCCCACGATCTCTGGCGCAGAGTAAAACTTTGTTGTGTTGCGGGGCGAATGGGTACCGGTTAAGTGGACTGAGTGGAACACTACGGCCCGCAGAGAATTTATCAGAGGGCGGGCACAATTTGTCTACACGCAGCCTTGAAAAATAAATAAAAAAATAAAAATACAGTCTTGAATTCAGCTTTTGGCGGCTGCTGGAGACACGGTTGACAACAATCACGGTGTGCTTGTGCAGTGGTGGTGTTGTGTATCATGCATGTCTTGCGGTAGTGTCACCAGCGGCCTGGGGAGCTGGCAGCGGCCAGTCGCCTGGTGAGGCGACAGCCCGCAGTACACATGTGTGTAGAGCAACGGTGACTCCCAGGGGATACAAAACCTACATTGCGCACCGGAATTAGAGATCCGCCGCCAGGCAGAACTGTTGTCGCAGTTGCTGACAGATACTTTCTTAATGTGCTGGACAAAGTTGAATGGATGGCATCGAGGTTCCCGAATTCGGGGGTGGGGGTCTTTGAGGAACCCTTTGCTGTTTTATTCACGCGCATGTTAATATTGCACTGCCGCTAATCACACCACAAGAGGATGGAAAACAGGAAGACTGAAAAAGTGTAAACACCCTCTCTCGCTTTGCATCAAATTTCGTTGAATGGATTTGAACGGCCCCTAGCGGTTCCAGCCTGTACACGAGAGAAAAAATAGTGGTACAAATGGGTCCGATCACTTTCAATGGAGGCGCAGGGTTGAAAAGTCCGAGGATGTCAAGAGTAGGATAGGTGTTAAGTAACAGGTTCCTTTGCTCATCGCACAGCGAACTAAATCGTTTCCGACTGCCACTGTTTGGGAATCAACGCGCCCAGGGAAGGGGGTGATTTCTTTGACGCCCTTTATGCCACCCTCTAAGGCTTCCTCGTGTCTACTCTGATCGGCGGTCAGAGACGTCTAAAGAAGGGGTGAAATATGGAAAATGGGGCAGTGACGACGTCTTCATTACGTGACTCGTCCACGGCGCGGTTGAGCAGAATTGTGGTGAAATTTGATGGCAATGTGACATCATTAACCCATCTTACAGCAAATATGAACTTCTGAGCTATGGCCTTTCTTTCGCATGTATCGACACCTTTCTGTTTGAAGCGTCGCTGAGCCCGTGGTGACGCTGCACCAATACACAGGTAGGTTGTAGGCACCTAAGAGACAAGTTTCAAATTTCTGCATCGCATTGAGAGACGACTACTGGGTTTGGAAAAACTTATTTAATTTTGTTGCGCTGTATACATTTCATATTAGAGACATTATTAACTGTAACGTTAGCCTTTTCACTGGTACTGCGTTCATCTAACAGTAACCTTTTCGTGGTTGATGGTTGATGGGATGCTCTAATGTTTTGAGTGACCATTGGGACACTTATATCTCATATCTGTATAACGTTAGTATGTTGCAAGGTCCTTTCCAAAAGTGGAGAAAAATATTAAGAACGACAGGATGGATATACAGAAGCTGTGTACGATCAAATGGGGCGACGTGCGTTTAGAGGTGACCTTGTACTTATGTTTCACGAAAATCACTCGGATCAAATCACCAATTTCTCCATTCCAAGAATATCTGAAGTAACTAATAGTGTTTTCTAATGTATTGTAGACACTGTTGTGAAACATTACTGCATACCTGAATAATTCTGCTGACTTGTACATAATATTGTGTGTAGTTGATCCGTATGCCCCAGAATACGTCATAGAATTTAGAAAAAATAGGCGTGTGTTATGTTCAAATGTTGTGTTGAAAAATTGTGTACGATATTTCGCCAGGAGAATAACTGTGTTTTGTTTCTGGTATGGCATTCTTTCTTCCATAATTACCATCGTGATAAATTTTTAATTTTAGTATGACTTTAACTCTGGAAATCCTATGTGCACGTGAAAACATGGATCTAGTTATGATAGTGGAGCGTATTATTTATCAAAAAAAGGAAGTCAGTTTTAGACCTTTGATTTTTCAAAATAAATTTTAACAATAAAAATGTTAAGTGCTATCTGAAAAAAGACACAACTGTCCAATCACATTTTGATAAAGTTTCGGCCAAGTGGTTAACAGCACTGCGGCTCTGGCGTGGGGCATAAGTATCTTTTCCTAGGCAACCCAACTTCATTACAAAGAAAAAACGGAACCGCAGCCACAGTTAACCCTATACACAATAAATGTGCCTGCTATTAAGATGCTACACTTATCTGACCCACAAGCACCACCAACTGAAATGAGTAAGTAACATTACCAGTTAACATCATACACTGACAGATGGCACATTCCTTGCAAACTTCGATAAAGCAGAGAACTGGAATTAAGTAGTAGTTTTTCACTTGTGGGAATCTAAAGTACAGGATATGCACCAGCAACACACAGGCACTGCCCGTGCCCTCCAACCGTAGGAATCCTACACGCAGCAGTAAAACACCGAACGAAAATTTTCGTCGGCGTTCTTTCCGCAATGGACACCACTATCTCCGTGTTTTCCGTGGCGAGCATCACGCTACGCCGCTGTTCGCCGGTCCTCGCAATATGCCTTCATGAAAGGCGTTAGTCATTCGGCTTGTCTCTTTCCATACAGTATGATTGTTCAATTACTTAAAGAATGACTGGAGGTTTTTTTGTCTGAGCTGGTAGGAAAGAGCTGGCTGTTCAGTTCCGATAGACAAGAGCAGACTTCGATTTGAGCCTCAGCGCTGAATACATCTTTGACGCCTGCGGTCCCCACTGCAGCAAACGACTGAGGTTCAGTGTTCGAGTTTGCAGTATCGCGTTCCTAGCTCCCACTCGAGAGAGCAAAAGGCGGACCTATCAAGCTGTTCATCTTCTTCTGATAGTTTATGGTGAGCATGGAAGCAGCGGAGCCACGTTACGACATTCTCTAATCATAATTCGGTCTGAGCAATGCAGTCATCTGTTCTACGTCGGCCAGTACACTGCTAGGTGCATGCGTCTTTTTCAGTTTAACATTCAGCCAAGCAGTCACTGTAATAGATCGATAGTAAATCGTAAGTCATGTTATTATTAACTTTAGTTACTTACTATAACCACGTACCGTTTGAAGCAGCTCTTCAACCAGGAGGGTTCATTTTGCTTGCATTTCGTAGCACATATCGTGTTCCAAGAAAATCACAAAACCGTCAGAGTTGAGGAGACGTTCGTTTTTATTTAAATAGAACAGTTTCGGGTCTTTGTAGTCCATTATCAAACCATTTTTTAGATTTGACAGTAGCGTGTTTCAAATAACATGTATAACAGGTGAGGCATACCAAAAAACTTGTATGTCTCACAAGATGATTACATACCACGTCGATTAATATTGACCAGATCCATCCTGCTAGTATTACACTCATTAACAACATTGTAACCATTGTCTAAAACTACGTCAGACCTCGTGTTACATCCTGCTAGTATTACACCCATGAATAACATTGAAACCATTGTCAAAAACAGAATAGGTCAGACCACGCGTTACAGACATACAAAGAATGGCCTTTGAGTCCGTTCACAGTGAACAGAACCCTCTCAGTGGTAACATAAACAACGAAAATGATGAAAGAGCCCAAGCCACTTATCATCTTCCACGCGCAAAAATTAAAACACCATGTTGGGGAAATGGAGGAAGAAGAGAATCAAATGAGGGAAACTGAAGCTGTATAAGGTGGGAGGGGAGGGGGCGGCGAAACTGCTGAAGACAAAGAAGCTGGGCGGGGAATTAAGGGAGGAGGGGGAGAAGAGAAGATGTGAATACTTCGTGAAGCAACCTTGTAAACACAATTCAAAAAATAGATACGTAGAAAGGATTAATTTAATAATTGTAAGGATTCGTTTCTCAGTATCAGACAAAATCATACGTATTGATCTCCTAAGTTAGAGCACGCAGAACATCATATAACGACAGTTCCCAAATAAGAACTACTTCATTTCTTCTTTCCTTTTACTTCTTTACTGAACTACATAAAACAAGTGCATAAAACAACCTACTGGTAATTTTTTGCATAACGGCATAGATGAACAAGTACGATCAAACCAACATAACCGTACATGAATCTAACAGAACTGTCCAGAGTGGGAGGGTAGCAGAAAGAGAGGAACGGATTTTTTTTTTTTTTGGGGATGGGGTAAGTGGTGGAATGCTGAAATATAGTGAGGGGGCTTAAAAGGGTAGTGTAGTTACCATTATGAGTAAGATAAGATAAGCCTTCCCAGAAGCAAAGATTATTCCTCTTCACATGAATTATGTACTACCTAATTCCTGTTGTGAGTGCTCTCACATCCAGGGAGTTCAACATTCCAACATACGCTCCTGAAAGTGGGTAGGGGATGTTCTGCTCGTTGACCAATGTAAAAGGAATCATATGTGCTACACTTCAGCTTATACGCTCCTGACGAGTTCTATTTCAACGTACTGCTTCCATCTCTCCCTTTCCCTAGTTTATGTTTCAACAAATAGTCTACCTGAAACAATCTCCGGTCCGGAAGCCAATATTAAACACACTGAAGAGCCAAAGAAACTGGTACATCTGCCTAATATCGGGTAGAGCCCTCTCGAGCAAGCAAAAGTGGCGCATCATTACGTAGCATGGACACGATTAATGTCTGAAGTAGTGCTAGAGTCAATAGACAAAATGAATCCCGCAGGGCTGTCCATAAATCCGCAAGAGTACGACGGCGTGGAGATATCTTCTGAACAACAAATTGCAAGGCATCCCAGATGTGCTTCATAATGTTCCTGTCTGGGGAGTTTGGTGGCCAGCGGAAGTGTTTAAACTCGGAAGAGTGTTCCTGGAGCCATTCTGTAGCAATTCTGGACATGTGGGATGTCGCATTGTCCTGCTGGAATTGCCCAAGTCCGTCGGAATGCAAAATGGACATGAATGGATGCAGGTGATCATACAAGATGCTTACGTACGTGTCACCTGTCAGAGTCTTATCCAGGCGTATCGGGGGTCCCATATCAGTCCAACTGCACGCGTCCCATACCATTACAGAAAATTCACCAGTTTGGACAGTCCCTTGCTGATATGCAGGGTCCATGGATTCATCATGTTGTCACCACACCCGTACACGCTCATCCGCTCGATACAATTTGAAAGAAGACTCGTCCGACCAGGTGACATGTTTCCAGTCATCATCAGTCCAATGTCAGTGTGGACGGTACCAGGCGAGGCG
Source organism: Schistocerca nitens (assembly GCF_023898315.1). Lineage (NCBI taxonomy): Eukaryota > Metazoa > Arthropoda > Insecta > Orthoptera > Acrididae > Schistocerca > Schistocerca nitens. The sequence goes on along the minus strand of NC_064620.1, from coordinate 190,731,441 downwards.
TAAGGCTTTGTGTCGCGCAGTCTGCAAGGGTACACGAGTGGGCCTTCGGCTCCGAAAGCCCATACCGATGATGTTTCGTTACATCGTTCCCGCGCTGACAGTTGTTGATGGCCCAGAATTGAAATATGCAGCAATTTGCGGAAGGGTTGCACTTCCGTCACGTTGAACGATTCTCTTCAGGCACTGTTGGCTCGATTGTTACAGGATTTTTTCCGGCCGCAGTAATATTGGAGATCCGATGTTTTACCGGATTCCCGATATTCACGGTACACTCGTGACATGGTCGTACGGGAAAATCCCCACTCTGTTGCAACCTCGGAGATGCTGTGTCCCATCGCTCGTGCCCTGACTGTAACAACACGTCCAAACTCACTTAAATCTTGATAACCTGCCATTATAGAAACAGTAACCGATCTAAAAACTGCGCCAGACACTTGTTTTCTTACATAGGCATTGCGACTGCAGCGCTATATTCTGTATTTGAATACGCTTGCCTATACCAGTTTGTTTGGCGCTTCAGTGCATACACGCCACATAATCAGTACTAGTTCACAGGCTAAGTGTTGATAATATGGCGTGTTCGCATCGACCATCGCTTCATATTTGTGCTGTACAGATGGACGTGATATTTTAATTTTAACTACTGACGACCCCTTTGGCACGATTGTTTTATGTATCTCCACTGCAGTATGTGATTTTAGTGTATTTTTGCTTCTGATAAAGGTATATTTAGATGTACCGAAACCGTGGTCAAGGATTTCTATAAATCTTCATCCTGCAACTGTTTGGCTGTTATCATTTACCGTGAAGTCCTGTATTAAACCTAAAAATCGAACAAAGGCTGAAAATTTTGACCCACTCAGTTTCATCATATCAAAATATTAACGTAAATAGGCAAATAAAATACACTCCTGGAAATTGAAATAAGAACACCGTGAATTCATTGTCCCAGGAAGGGGAAACTTTATTGACACATTCCTGGGGTCAGATACATCACATGATCACACTGACAGAACCACAGGCACATAGACACAGGCAACAGAGCATGAACAATGTCGGCACTAGTACAGTGTATATCCACCTTTCGCAGCAATGCAGGCTCCTATTCTCCCATGGAGACGATCGTAGAGATGCTGGATGTAGTCCTGTGGAACGGCTTGCCGTGCCATTTCCACCTGGCGCCTCAGTTGGACCAGCGTTCGTGCTGGACGTGCAGACCGCGTGAGACGACGCTTCATCCAGTCCCAAACATGCTCAATGGGGGACAGATCCGGAGATCTTGCTGGCCAGGGTAGTTGACTTACACCTTCTAGAGCACGTTGGGTGGCACGGGATACATGCGGACGTGCATTGTCCTGTTGGAACAGCAAGTTCCCTTGCCGGTCTAGGAATGGTAGAACGATGGGTTCGATGACGGTTTGGATGTACCGTGCACTATTCAGTGTCCCCTCGACGATCACCAGTGGTGTACGGCCAGTGTAGGAGATCGCTCCCCACACCATGATGCCGGGTGTTGGCCCTGTGTGCCTCGGTCGTATGCAGTCCTGATTGTGGCGCTCACCTGCACGGCGCCAAACACGCATACGACCATCATTGGCACCAAGGCAGAAGCGACTCTCATCGCTGAAGACGACACGTCTCCATTCGTCCCTCCATTCACGCCTGTCGCGACACCACTGGAGGCGGGCTGCACGATGTTGGGGCGTGAGCGGAAGACGGCCTAACGGTGTGCGGGACCGTAGCCCAGCTTCATGGAGACGGTTGCGAATGGTCGTCGCCGATACCCCAGGAGCAACAGTGTCCCTAATTTGTTGGGAAGTGGCGGTGCGGTCCCCTACGGCACTGCGTAGGATCCTACGGTCTTGGCGTGCATCCGTGCGTCGCTGCGGTCCGGTCCCAGGTCGACGGGCACGTGCACCTTCCGCCGACCACTGGCGACAACATCGATGTCCTGTGGAGACCTCACGCCCCACGTGTTGAGCAATTCGGCGGTACGTCCACCCGGCCTCCCGCATGCCCACTATACGCCCTCGCTCAAAGTCCGTCAACTGCACATACGGTTCACGTCCACGCTGTCGCGGCATGCTACCAGTATTAAAGACTGCGATGCAGCTCCGTATGCCACGGCAAACTGGCTGACACTGACGGCGGCGGTGCACAAATGCTGCGCAGGTAGCGCCATTCGACGGCCAACACCGCGGTTCCTGGTGTGTCCGCTGTGCCGTGCGTGTGATCATTGCTTGTACAGCCCTCTCGCAGTGTCCGGAGCAAGTATGGTGGGTCTGACACACCGGTGTCAATGTGTTCTTTTTTCCATTTCCAGGAGTGTAGATCAAAATGTTAAATTAAATAGGCAAATAAAAGAAAGTTAGTCCTTCCAGCGTTCGCTGCTTTTCTAGAAAAGTGATAAGTGATTGATCACTATAAAAATCACCAATACTCTCCTACTGATTCTAATTTTTGTAACTCTGTCGAAAAATCATCTCATAATCGCGGACATACCACCGTTTAGATATTACGAGTAGTCAGTGATAAAGGGTCAAAAGTGAGGTTGAAAAATTCTATTTCTCTACAGCAGTTCAAGGTTCGTCATGTACATACAAGGCAACAGATCAGTTGCTTTCTATTTTTATTGTAGTTGTGAATGAACTGTTAAGTTTTAAATTTTCTCCTTATATTATGTCACAAGTTTGTTTTCTCCCGTTTTTAATCTTTTAAAGCGGAACATTGTATTTCACTGACACTGCACTTCGTAAACACTTCCACACTATGGTGGTGGCAGTTTGTAATACACGTCTGAAGACGATAGTGAGAAACTACTGTATGGATCGCACACCCGGTTGGCCGTGCGGTCGAACGCACGGCTTTCCGGGCGGGAAGGAGCGCCTGGTTCCCAGCACGAATCCGCCCGGCGGATTTGTGTCGAGGTCCGGTGAACGGCCAGTCTGTGGATGGTTTTTAGGCGGTTTTCTATCTGCCTCGGCGAATGCGGGCTGGTTCCCCTTATTCCGCCTCAGTTACACTATGTCGGCGATTGCTGCGCAAACAGGTTCTCCACATACGCGTACACCACCATTACTCTACCACGCAAACATAGGGGTTACACTCGTCTGGTGTGAGACGTTCCCTGGGGGGTCCACCGGGGGCCGAACTGCACAGTAACACTGGGTTCGGTGTGGGGCGGCGGAGGGGTGAAGTGGACTGCGGTAGACGTCGTGGGATTGTGGACCACTGCGGCTGCGGCTGGGACGGGGCCTCTCCGTCGTTTCTAGGTCCCTGGTTAACATACATACATATGTACTATATGGATCAGATGGGGCAAGTCTTGCACATAACGTGTACACACATACTATCTAATACGCCGTGCCACATGGTAACATGTACTTTATTGTCTCAGCATCGCTGTACCAAGTTCATTATATGTATTTTCCGCTCGTCTCTGTCAGCATTGTTATTAAAATAGCACTGATCACTTTTCCCATTTTCTTTAATAACGCAGTATTTAAAAGGAATGCAAATTTTGCAGATAAAAGTTACGCGTTCCTTAAAAAAGGCTAATATAGAAAAAATTTGCACTATTTCTGTGACTTATGATACTTCGATTTTTTAACCAGTAATTAGTAACACTTGTTGTAAGTAAGATCAAACAAATACCAAAAAATACCGGTTATTCATAACTAAAGTACTGATAACGGTTTTAACCGGCCTGCTTTCCCTACCTGTAACAACCGATTGGTCAGTCAGGTGTTTTGTTTTCGTTTACGGTTTGTTCAATCGACGGAACCACCTGAACTAGTGTGGCCATGTCACCTATGTGAATGGTTTTTCACTCACTATCTGGGTTTGACTGATTTCACTTAATGTGAGACAACCGACGGACACAACGCCAGGGACGGGTCTTTGGGGGTCGGGCGCGTGTAGCAGCTCTCGGCAGTCGTCAGCTAGGACGACAGACGGCGCGTGGAGGTGTAACAACCGCCAGCGCAGAGCAGGCACTTCCTCGCGCCGGCTGCGACCCTGGCGGCCTGTGGAACGCGCGCGTAATCTGAGAGTCGGCGTACCCTCCGGATGTAGGGGTACGCTCCGGAGGTATGCATAGAGCGGCAGTCACTACAGCACTGCCTTAGCTCAGCCAATAAAAGTACTAATGACTGGTTTCACTCAGGTCAATAAACTAGTAGCTCAGTCAATTAAAACACCAAAGAGTGTCTTCATTTGAAAGAACGATGATGGATGGTGTTTCAACCGACAGAACCCCTGCAGAGTGTTTTTTCACTTGAAAAGAAAGAACGAATAATTTAGTCAGTGTGCGAAATTCTAAAGGACTGTATGGATTGTTTCCATTCGGCTGCTCGCACAGACTGGTGTCACAAAAAAGAAATCAGCGAATTGATACATAAAATTCCAACTTACTGTACGAAATGCATTCTATTGGTCGTTCCTATAGAAGGTCTGCACTAAAAAGAATGAACGAATAATTCAACTGACACGTAAAGTTACAACCACATGAGTCGATTTTTTTTCCAACAACTGACTGAATAATTATTTTCATTCGGTTGTTCCCATTACAACACCCTGGATACCGGTGACGCTAGCTGCAGCCACTTCATCGCAACGGCGTTCTCTCACCTGCTACGAGATTTTGGTGCCGACTGCTGAGCGGATCGGGACCGTGCCAAGACTATTGTGCACGTTTCAGAGTGGTACAATGATTGGCAAACTGCTTTAAATGTGCAGAAATGTAAATCGCGAAACATGGAAACATAACAACCTATTACTGCAATGCTGATGAGACACAACTGCAAACAGTCAACTCATACAAATACCTGGATGTAACAATGTATATCTATATGGATATATGGAGATATTAAATGTAATTATCACAGAGGTCACTTAGAAATGAGTGCGAGGAAGATAAGGCGAAGTTTCTGTAGGAAAAATGCGAATAAATCGAAAAAGAAATATGTGTCGGAGGAGCTGAGTCAGCACACAGACAAGTCAAAACAACCTTCGGTGAAATTAAAAGCAAGGGCGGTAACATTAAGAGTACATTGGGAATTACACTGTTAAATGCAGAGGAAACAGTGCATAGATGGAAAAAGTACGATGAAGGTCTCTATGAGGGGGAAGTCAAGTCTGAGGATGTGATAGAGGAGGAAACAGGAGTCGGTACTGAAGAGACAGGGGATACAGTATTAGAATCAGAATTCAAAAGAACTCTGAAACATTTAAGACCAAATAAGACAGAAGAGATGGATAACTTTTCGTCGGATTTTATAAAATCATTGAGGGAAGTGACAACAAAACGACTATTCACGTTGGTAAGCAGAATGCATGAGACTGGCGATGTACCATCTGCCTTTCGGAAAAACGTCATCCACATAATTCTGAAGATAGCAAGAGCCGACAAGTGCGAAAACTCTCGCACAATCAACTTAACGGCGCCACAACACTGTCAGACGGCCTCATTTCATAAGACACTGCGGGGAGGCTTGCAGTTTAATACAGGACATTGGCACAAAGACATTCAGGAGCATTACGTCACCCTCTGTCCTCCTGACCAAGTAGTGGTAGTGAAAAGTGTTCCACGACCAGGATTCGAAATGGCGTACCTCAGAATCCAGAACCATTACACAGGCATACGTTAGTGACTTCGACTACAGAGACCGGTCCACACGAAGCACGTGATCCGTCTGTGTAGAGACGATGCGCATGTTCCTATCCCCTTACGACCTTTAACAGTTGCATTCTCGTATTAGGTTCAGTATATGGCGTGTATCTGTGTGCACGTTGAAACTTGTTGTCGCATTGCTGGAATCTATCATGAAACTGTGATGGTGCGAACCTGATGCACTTAGATGAAAAAGTGGTGAAATATCATTATGCTAGTTACAGTGCATATGGAGACTTCTCTTCCCGTGCTCAATATGTAAATGGAACGGAAGGAAGCCCCACTCTTTGTAAATTAAATTTTAATCCTGTTCGCGCCTAAATTGAGAACGCCTGCACCGATCTGGCTAATAGTTAAAAAAGTGTTCGTAATAGTACGGATGAGGATTTAAGGAAAAAAAATTGAAACAATTTCCCGGAAAACTGGAAAACGGGAAAACCTGAAAGCGCGTTTTTCTATAGAATTTTTGTATAAACTCAAGGCCATTACTCAGGATGTCTTATTCGTCATGGTCCTAGAAAAGTTATAAGAGAAACAATTCTTGATAATTACAAAGGGAAATCGGAAAATTGGGACTAATTGCAAAAGTCTTAATTTTTGTGTCAACTCTCAATCGTAACTGATGGTAGGAACGTCATATTTGGTTGATACTGCTTGTTATGCTCCCGGGATGGAAACAACTGAATTGAGTATTTGTTGAAAAAAAAGTCTGAAGAAAGATCGGAAAAGAAGCATTCCGTCCTAAATTAAATCAAAATTACATTTGTTTTTACTTATGTGTTATTTTGCAATCTGTTCAACAAAAGTATTTGCTTTATTCCAATTTATTTCACTACTACGTACGCAAATGAGGTATAACAGCGGTCAGTCAAATTGTGAAATCACCCCAACCGGTTGTTTATTCACTGTTGAATTATGATTGTGTTGTTAGTCCATTGCAGTCGTTTCACGAAATGAATTAGGTATCGTCGCTTTATCTGAAACAAATTTGCTTACGATATACTGTGAGCTTTGATGTGACTAACGATTATGCAGTAACAAAAAAAGTGATTCAACTGTACATTTTCAATTGAATTGTGATTATTCGCATCGCATATTGTGTCGTAATGGACACAACTGAAACTAATTGAAACAATTTAATCCCACTGCACTGGCACCATAAGACGGCGCAATATACGTAACAGAACTCGCAGTGCTTCTAACCAAAGGAATTTTCGATCAAATCGATCTGAAGAGCATCGCGGAGAGGGAAGTGAAACTGAACGGAATCGATTATCAAAAGCACGTTCAGTACAATGTACACAAGAAAAAAGAAAAAATGTAAACGAAAATGATAAGCATCGAATGAGACATCATCGGTCGGTAGGTACCAATTGAACTACAATGTATTTGAATAATGGTGCGAGAAGACAAACACACGTTGCATTGAATACTCATCGAGGTGCATTCCGTTGCAGTGTGACAACTGATTAAACTGCCGACCAATCTCTTGCTATTGGATACATGATCGCTGTGTGCCCACGTTGTAATGCATTGAAATACAGATATGTAATCCCCTGATTTTGTTGCGCAAGTGGCGAAGTTACAATGACGCCATAGGTCCCGCCGCCACAGCAGTTGCGTTCATTAGCTTCTAGAACAGGACCAAATGGCACTAAGTTCAGATGGCTCTGAGCACTATGTGACTTAACTTCTGATGTCATCAGTCCCCTAGAACTTAGAAATACTTAAACCCAACTAACCTAAGGACATCACACACTTCCATGCCCGAGGCAGGATTCGAACCTGCGACCGTAGCGGTCGCGCGGTTCTAGACTGTAGCTCGGCCACCCCAGCCGGCTTCACAACGCAAACTCACAAATACAGCAGTTGGTTCCACATGACCTCATCCGGTGCAACAAATGTGCGTGTAAAATCGCCCACTATCGTACTTCGGAATCTACTCATCCTCAAATTGAATTATATGCCCACAATCTTTAATAGATACAATAATTATTCAGAAATACGTTTTTTCCTCATTTTATTATATTTACACATTTTCAGTGGCTTTTCAAAATTTCAGAAAACGGTCACAAACAGATTTACTGAAATTTGGATAGGATAGCATATGTCGGGTCAGCTAGTACGTAATAGTACAATGGAAAGTACCCTCCTGAATGCACAATACAGTTTTCAGAGTACAGGTGCAGCTGTGGATTTGGCAAGTTCTATAGCTGAAAACCATGAGGAGCGGTTGTCTAGCAGCAGGGCTTTTTGTTGTCCCATCTGTCTGCCTCATCTTTCCAGAATTGTCCAGGGTATGCAATGGAAGGGCTGTATTGTGGCATCATTCCATTCCACTCTTCGCTCCTCCTTGCCTCCTCTCTCTCTCTCTCTCTCCCTCTCTCTCTCTTTCTCTTTCTCTCTCACTCCCTTTTCAAAGTTGCGGCTCATTACCGGCGCTTATCGTGAGTGAGTTTCCGTGTCGTGGCGCAAATCCTTTGTCTCAGCAGACACTCGCCGCTTCTTGAAAACTTGATGGCATGGGGAAGCCGACTGGTGGAGGTAGTTTGTTCTTCTTCAGAGTGTCGCAGAAAGAATACCAGCATTTAATCATGTCAGACGCAGTTTCCCTTTCCTTAAGACTTTTGTCAGGCTTCCTACGACAATGGCGTCATAGCGAAATTGAGGACAAGAATGATCTTTCACATACACGAAGAATATGGAGTCGCTCCTTGTAATAAAGGTTAGGTATTTTGTCTCCTTCGTCAAATCTTTGCATCCGATCTTCCCTTTAAGACATTATAGTGAATACATTTCCTTACATTTCAGAATCTTTTGTTTATTTTGAATTCTCAAAAGGACTATGTTCTTGATCAGTACAACTTGCAGCTGAGCAAATCAATTCCTAAGTTATTTTATCACTTCATGTCTCTCTTCAGTCTTCTGACTGGTTTCTTACTGCTCGCCACGAATTCCTCTCCTGTGGCAACATTTTCATCTGAGAGGAGTACTTGCAACCTATTATTTGCTGGATTTATCCAAATCTCTGTCTTCCACTTCAGTTTTTACCATCTGCAGCTCCCTCTAGTGCCATGGAAGTTATTCCCTGATGTCTTAACAGATGTCATATGATCCTGGCCCTTCTTCTGTCAGTATTTTCCATATATTTATTTTCTCACCGATTCTGCGAAGAACCTCCACATCCCTTGCCTTATCAGTCCACCTGATTTCCAGTATTCCTCTACAGCACCACATCTCAAATGCTTCCATACTCTTCTGTTTCATGTCTTAATACCATACAATACTCTGTGCTCCAAACGTACATTCTCAGAAATTTCTTCCTCAAATTAAGGTCGAAGTTTGTTACTAGAAGATCTAGAAGACTCTTGATCAGAAATGGGCTCTTTACTTATGCTATTCAGCTTTTTATGTCCTCCTTGCGCGTCCATCATGGATTATTTTGCTGTCTGGATAGCAGAATTCCTTAATTTCATTTACTTCGTGATCACCAATTATGATGTAAAGTTTCTCACTGTTCTAATTTCTGGTACTTCCCTTTACCTTCATTTTACTTCGGTTTATTCGCAATCAGTACTTTGTACTCATTATACTGTTCATTGCATCCAACAGATTCTGTAATTCTTCGTCACTTTCATTGAGGATAGCAACGTCATCAGTAAATCTTAAGATTGAAATTCTTTCACCTTTTAATCCCACCCTTGAACCTTTCTTTTATTTCCGTCATTGCTTCTTCGACGAACAAATTAAACAACAGGGGTGAAAGACTATATCGTTGTCTTACACTCTTTTTCTAATGGCGTAAAGAAGAAGAGAAAGTGATTGTAGTTTCTGTGTTCATTTATCTCGGCACCCGGAGTTCTCCTGTTGGTGACTGCAGCCACAAAATCAAAATAAGCTTGTTACTTGGTAGAAATCCAATGTTCAACGTTGATAGTGCTCTAAGGAGTAGAGACATAGGTTTCCAACAAAGGTCCGTATAGTAAGAGCTGTGGTTTTCTCGGTTGTGATGTACGAATGTGAGACCTGGGCCGAAATAAAGACTGAAAGGAGTAGAATAGACACATTTGAACTAATGTGTTGAAGATTAATCTTTGGAGTTCCATGGATCGCAAAGAGATCGAATAGGTCGGTATTACGGCAAAAAAAAACATATTGCACCTTGGTAGGTCTGATACTGAAACAAAAATTAACGCGCTTTGGGCACATTATGATACGACGTGATTCGCTTGAAAAGCCGTTAATGCTGGGGCAGATCGAAGGCACGAGGAGAAGAGGGGAGGTAAAGGATGAGATGGATCGATGGTATGAAAGAAGTAATGAATTCCAACCTGGAAAGTCTGTTGGAGAACATTCAGAAAAGAAGAATTTGGCGTCCTTTACTTCGTGGGGTCACGGAGAGCCGGAACTGACTAAACAAACAGAGAGAGAGAGAGAGAGTTATTTTTAGTGCTTTTTGGCCGGTAACAACAACATTTCAATTGTTGTTAAAACTTCACCTACTTACACATGAAACGTGTGACAAGCGGACAGTTGTTATGAGCGGCGAAAAAGCAGCGAAAAAAGACTTGCTCAGGGGCGAGATCTTCTGGTATCGCATACTCATTGCCGACGGCCCCTCTCCTTTCACATTCGCGCATGGTGAATGGAAACCATGTTCTCCCGTCATTAATGTTTCAAGGGTTCGTGTGTAAGAGGAAGTACTGTACCAGCTAACTCTCATCCGGATTTTAACAGAAACCTCTCCTTGGTGCACCATGCCTGACTTGTACCATTACTTGCATCCAATGTCCATCCACACCACTATGTCGTCAAGTGAAGTCGTGATGAAACTTGCTGGCCATCTTTGTTGCTCCTCTTGTAAACACTCCTGGTAAAGATCTCAGGCTGCTGAGCAACTGACTAGTCAGAAATTACTAGAAAGAGCTTTTTATGAAATACCTCTTTTGTGAGCAAATTTTGTGTTCTTAGCGTTCTTGCAACGAACATCTGCATGGTAGCTCCTATTCCTATAATAATTATTCTTTGATCATTCAACTAAAGTTCATACCGAGATAGCCGGCCGTTGTGGCCGATCGGTTGTAGGCTCTTCAGTCTGGAACCGCGCTGCTGCTACGGTCGCAGGTTCGAATTCTCCCTCGGGCATGGATGTGTGTGTTGTCCTTAGGTTAGTTAGGTTTAAGTAGTTCTGAGTCTAGGGGACTGATGACCTCAGATGTTGAGTCCAATAGTGCTCAGAGCCATTTGAATCATTTTTTTTCACACCGAGATATTATTCAGTTTTTACTTTTGATTTACTGCTAAGCTTTTTCATCGAACTACATAGAGACTTTCTGCCTGTCTACGCACGATATGTCCCATTCAGTTTGTGATGAGGATAAAATGCTAATACTTACACCAATCACTGAGCCTCTTCAGCTCTGGTTCTATGTGGCTACAATTTTGTGTCATTATCCCTTCCTAAATATAGCTTCACCATTTACGATTTTATTTGATTTTCTCTTCTCTAGTACCTCATGTCCATATCTGTCGCTTTGATGTTCGTGTGACTATAGAAAGAATGAAACACAGAGAGATTTCGGTAAACTAAATTCATTAGTTTGTCTTTTTTCTGTCATCCTACGTTTCGGTGCTGTTATAGTCGCTTAATAGTCACTGGAAAGATAGTTTTGATGTTCCTTCTTTCGGATAACCTGTACAGGGTGCTCGGAAATTCCCGTTACGAACTTGTAGAGGGAAGTGAGTCATAATATTTAGAATTAGAATCCATATCCGGAAACACACCTATTCCGTTTTATCACGGCTTCAGTTCAGACCTGTAATGCGTCCACGTCTGCTCAGGAAAAGAAAAAAGTCTCAGAGCTGCCTGTCCTGGTATGCAATACTGTAGACAGGATGACGTGTACCACGTTAGGCGGTCACCAGAGGCCACGTAACGTCTGCCTTGGTGTGAGAGGGGAAGATCTGCTGGTCGCAGCTTAGGAATTAAAGAGACAGACTGAATGAAGAGTGGACGCTTCCTAGGTAGAACGTCTGCAAAAAAGTTAGTGATCGACGCATCGAGGCGCTGTTGTAATGCACTAGTACTGTTCTATACGGCCGGCCGCGGTGGCCGAACGATTCTAGGCGTTACAGTCTGGAACCGCGCGACTGCTACGGTTGTGTTCCTTTTTTTGTTTTCGAATAAGATCAACGGACACTTCTTCCTCTTCGACAATATGAAACAAATTTCTTCTGCTGTAAGCCCTTTGCTTTCCATATTTTGAGAGGAGATGACACGAACCAAAACAACAAAAAATTGTCTAATAAAGTGGGCTCTAAAACGCATACTTTAAGGGTTATGAGCACTTGTTTAATTGAAGACATGTGCTTTACAGTTACAGAGATGAAGAAATGCTCATGTCTCTTATGTATGCACTTCAGAGCCAAATGCTTACTAGACAATTTTTTCTTGTTTTGGTCATTACTACCGTCTCTCGCGACATCTAGTCTACGACGGAGAGGCTTCGTCCCGCCGCAGCCCTCAGTGGTTCACAACCCCACAACAGGCCACAGCAGTCCACCCACCCCACCGCCGCCCACACCGAACCCAGGGTTATTGTGCCGTTCGACCCCCAGTAGACACTCCACCCCCCCTTCCCCCTCCCTCGAGGAACGTCTCATACTAGACGAGTGTAGCCCCAAATGTTTGCGTGGTAGAGTAATCATGGTGTACGTGTACTTAGAGACACTATTTGCGCAGCGGTCACCGACATAGTGTAGCAGAGGCGGAATAAGGGTGACCAGCCCGCGTTCACCGAGGAAGACGGAAAACCGCCTTGTAACCCATCAACAATCTGGCCGCCACACCGGACCTCGACACTAATCTGCCGGGCGGATTCGTGCTGAGGACCGCCACTCCTTCCCGCTCCGGAAGCAGCGCGTTACACCGCGTGGCTAGCCGGGCGGGCGATATCCTGACACTTTTGATCAGATAGTGTATATACTGTTATTCTACAAGGAATCGATGTCAGTGAGATAGATGTATAGTTCTGCTCGTCAGTCTTTCCACCCTCCTTACAACGAAACAAAATGCATCTACTACAGGGCTCTGTGATATTGTACGAGTTAATATGTTGGCACGAAAACTCTAAGAACTTGGAACTGATCAAAAGTTCTTAAGCGTTTTAGGCAGCTTACGTGCAGAAAGGGAGGATTCCTGCAAATAGCAGAATCAGTCTGTAGGTCATCGTACAATTTCATCCTGTTACCACATTGAGCAACACTGAGCCTCTTGCGTTATTTTATTTCCATATCTGATCTGCATTTGTAACTCAATTAGAAAAAAAGGCTCAGTTAAAGCACATCAAATATTACCATCATAATTTGACGTGAAAAATCGCGACGTGGGAAGCTACAGTTGGTGTATTAACAATGTGAATTGTTTTAAAGTTAAATAGCAATTGATATCTTATAGGCACAAGTATAGCATTATAATTGTCATCCAGAAACTGTATTTACTAACGAGTACAATTAATCTGTGAAACAACAACTACACTTTACTACGTAATACTGCACTTATTGCATGTGAAATGTTAAAACTGTAATCCTAACAGGGCCTCAATTTCAGTTATTTGCTTATCATACACAAAGCTCTACCAACTAAGCCACAAGCACCAGCCTCACAGGCCAACAGCAAATATTAACTGGCAAGTGGCTCTTCTCCAAACAGGTTTGTGCTACAGTTCGGCATTTAACTAACACTGTGAAATATTTGCCACTAGGTCACTGCAAAGTTTCATATTCGTATGTACTCAGGATTTTTAGCCGACGCAATATCTCCTTTTCTTTCTTTGGTTTAGAGGCACAAAACAAACTATTAGATGGCATAAAAGAGTTACTTACAAATAGTTTATTAGCAGAAATTACTACATTTATTGTGATTACTGCCATAATGGAAGGTATTAAAGTTGCCACTTTCGTACTAATGTAGATCACTACAATACACATAACCGTGAAATGAAGCGTTAACGCCGAACGGCAGGACAGCGTAGAGGGGCACTGGCGTCATACTAAGGTGAAACAGGTTTGAAAACCAGTTCATCCAATCTGATTTAGAGTTTCGTAAATCAAGTGAAAGATATAATACTTCAACAAGAAGTGAGTGTTTTCTTCTTCCACTCTTGACCTTCAGATAGCATCAGCACTGTGGAAAGCGACAGAGCAGAAATGACACCTGCAAAATCGTAACTAAGAAAATAAAAATGATGTCGCAATAAAAACAGTTGTCACTGACACGAATAATGACTGCTTAATGATGGAAACCCTCTAATGTAATCCTGCAGCAGTAGACCATTTTTTGGGCGTCCATTTCACTGTCGCTAATTTTACCTTTCTTACCTGTTTTACTATCCATGATAAATTTACTGTGCATTCTACTTTCACTGTATGTGGTTGTTCGTCCTCCTATGTCCGTTTTATTGTCCGTGTAATTTCATTATCTTTGCTGCTTTTACTGCCTATGCTAATTTTACTGCCTGTCGTTTCTCCTGCTTATTAAAAATCTCATACGTCTTTCTGTTGTTAATTTCCGACTTTGGAGAAGCAGTTTATGCATTTTTTTTGCGTCATGATCAATTCTCTATTATTCTACAAACTCGCAATATTTTTCCTAGTATTAGATTTGCTTAAGGCCTTATGGTCAATTTTTTTGTCCTTTACGTAAATAAAAATATAACATTTCCTTACGTAATTTTTATAACTATGCAAATATTAAAATGTTTTTAACATAACAGACATTATTAAAAACTTAGACCCATTAAAAAATTGTAGGCTTGGTCCTTTTTGCGAGAGAGTCATTAATGCCGATACCTTTTATTTTCAAAATGTAACTGGAAAATTAATTAATTTTCTGTTTCATGTGTAACAGTCCAAATGGGAGCAATACCCTTCCATGAGTTATTTTAGACCTTCAGTGCCACGTTCTTTTAATTCAGTTAAGATTGTAAAAGTTACGGTGAAAAACTAAAAAAAATTACAGTGAAACGTTCATCCTATCAATTTTTTTATTTAATGAAATATTTGCATTTTTCCCAGTATTATTTTATTGAACTCCTTAAAACGGTTATCAGGATAATTGATCAAGAATGTAATTTTTAATGTGAAAGGGCAGAATTACGTTTTATTGTAGAATTATTCTACTGACTCTTGATTTTACAATCTTCGATAGTTTCAGAAGATTTTTTAATTCGAAAGCTAAAGCTAGTATTAGGTTCGACAGGTACTCTCATTATTTTTATATCTAGCTGCAAGCCCAACATTGCCTAACAGTGCACAGTCAGGGCTGTCTCATCACAACAAGTCTTTTCGCTCCAAGTAATTTCGCAAGTCTCAACACTGGTGGCACAGATGATTCGCCTGGACTACACGTCCCTGTGAGGCAGACAACGCGGCGTGGCCGGTCCCATGCATACACCTTGCAAGAGCACCGATACCGACCCTGCAAACTGTAACCTGTCTTACCAATAGGCTCCTTTTCCACGGGATGTCTTATATCTGAATTCAGTTCGCAACTTCCTGGGCATGAAGCCCAAGTCCCCCTCAGAACAGTTCAACTGAGACGTAATAGAGGAACTGCCGCCTGTCAGCATATTTTTTTAAGAATTAAGCAGATACAAAATGTTTTCCAAACAGTACGTAGCTGTCGTTTCTTAAAGCCTTGTCATTATAAAAAATATAGAACAAAAAAACAAAAGAATCAGTGTTGATGGGTCCAGGTGAGGCGTAAAGCTTTGTGTTTTGACGTCATCAAGGGTACATGGATGGGCCTTCGGCTCCGAAAGCCCATATCGATGATGTTTCGTTGAACGGTTCGCACTCTGACACTTGATGACCCAGCATTGAAATCTGCAGCAAAGGGTAGCACTTCTGTCACGTTAAACGATTCTCTTCAGTCGTCGTTGGTCCCGTTCTTGCAGGATCTTTTCGCAGCCGCAGCTATGTCAGCTAGTTGATGTTGTGCCGGATGCGTTATATTCACGGTACACTCGTGAAATGGTCGTACGGGAAAATCCCCACTGCATCGCTGTCTTGAGATGCCGTGCCCCATCTCTCTAGCGCCGACTACAACATCACGTTCAAACTCACTTAAATCTTGATAACCTTCCATTGTAGCATTACTAACCGATCTAACAACTGCACCAGATGATTGTTGTCTAATACAGGCGTTGCTGGCGGTAGCGCTGTGTTCTGCCTGTTTACATATCTCTGTATTTGAATACGCATGACAATACCAGTTTTGTTGGCGCTTCAGTGTACAAAAGGCGTATATGTGGAGATCTCAAATGAACTGAAATTTTTACTGGCATATAGTGCGGGTGCACAATGCACTGCTGCTTTGCGTGAGTATAACTCTAGACGCACGGGAAAACCACCCTTATGGGAAAAACTGCCCTGCTGAGAACGAACTACTGCCTGCACAGGAGAATATATCGATCACTTCTCTTGCTGACCTCGGAAGTGTCTCTCTACCTCCGCTGCACATTAAACTGGGTATCGTCAAGAACGCCGCGAGAACCATGGACAGAACTCCACGTGGATTTATGTACTTGCAAGAGAATTTTCCATGAATAAGGGCAATAAAAATAGTGGTAAGAATGTTTGAAATGTGACAAAATGGAATTAATATGTAATATATTTGTAGAGTGATGATGAAAGAATCGCATGGCTGTCTTTACCAAGAACTTTCTAGGCAGTCGAAGGGCAGAGGCTGTCACCATATTGTAGAAGAACTTCTGAGATCGTGAAGTTATACCACTCTATGCGATGCAACAAATCACTTAGACTAGTTTCCTGAGTGTCCATCTAGGTCGTGGAGAACGGTTCCACAAGCATATTTCTGAAATTGAAAAGCTTTGTCAGGGCAAATGGATCACCACAACGTCGTTCGACTACAGTGGTCCATGTTGAATGACAATTCTCAGGCACAGTATCGCAGGAAGTAGGCAAGGCAAAATTTTCAGGTATGATTCTTTCAAAATGGTTCAAATGGCTCTGAGCACTATGGGACTTAACATCTGAGGTCATCAATCCCTTAGAACTTATAACTACTTAAACCTAACTAACCTAAGGATATCATACACACCATGCCCGAGGCAGGATTCGAACCTGCAACCGTAGCGGTCGCGTGGTTCCAGACTGAAGAGCCTTGAACCGCTCGGTCATGGCGGCCGGCTTATGATTCTTTACTTTTCTCCTTTAACTTAGAGTAGTTCTAGTAAGCAAAGTCCTCACGTATTTTCTGGACGTATCTCGGTCTTCTCCTACAGTTTTTAACCCTACAGCCCCCTCTATTACCTAGAAAGTTATTTCCTGATGCGTTAATACATGTCCTATCATAACGTCCCTTCTTCTTGTCAGTGTTTCCGATACGTTTCTTTCTTCGGCGATTCTGCGAGACCCTCTTCCCTACTTACCAGACCATATGGTTTTCAACATTCTGCTGTAGCACCAAATCTCATACTCATGGATTCTTCCGTTCCGGTTTTTCCACTGTCCATGATTCAGTACCATACAAAGCTGTTCTCCAAAAGTGCATTCTCAGGAGTTTCTTTCTCAAATTAGGACCTATGTTTGACATCAGTAGATTTCTCTTGGCCAGGAATGCCCTACTTTCCTGTTCTAATTTACGTTTTATATTCTTGCCTCGTTCATCATGGATTAGGTTGCAGTACAGCTCTAGTGGCTGCCGCATCGCGGTCGCGAAGTGGGGCCGAGGCAGTTCCAGGTAAGTTTTATAGTCTGACGATGATTTTTGGATTTATAGTTTTAGCTTGACGATGTCCACTATGGACAAACGGTACTTACTGTTATTCTGAAGAAGGTTGTGTTATCCCGGCTGAAAAATAGGTAAATTCTAGGTAAACGGTGCAACTGAGGCGGTTAATTATTAAAATTAAATTTAGAATTCCCTATCTTCGTCTAATCCGTGTCCAACAAATTTGTTGTTAAGTTACTCGTTATTCTCATTTTTACTACTTCTCACTGCTTTCGTTTCTCTTCCATTTACTGTGAATCCACATTCTGTACTAATTAGACAGTTCACTCCATTCAACAGATCCTGTAGTCCTTCTTCGCATTCACTGAAGGTAGCAATTTCATCAGCGAATCTCATCACTGATTTCCTATCACCATAGGTTTCAATCCGACTAATGAATATTTATTTTATTTCTGTCATTACGTCTTTGATGTATACATTGAACAGAACGGGTGAAAGATTAGATTCTTTCTTACACCATTTATAATCCGAGCACTAATGTCTTGGCCTTCGAATCTTATTCTCCCATCCTGCTTCTTGCCCATATTGCATATCACCCGTCTTACTCCTAATTTTCTCAGAATTTCGAACATTCTTGCACCAATCTACGTCGCCGCATGCTTTTACTAGTTCGGCGAATCCTATGAGGGTATCTTGATTTTTCTTCGGTCTTGCTTTGATTATCAAGCGCAACATCAGACAGCCAGTCAGGTGCGTTTAACTTTCCTAAAGCCAAACTGATGCTCACCAAACCGGTTTTCACTTTTCTTTTCCATTCTTCTGTACATTATTCTCGTCAGCAACGTGGATACCTGAGTTGTTAAGCTGACTGTGCGATAGTTCTCGCACTTATCTGCCCTTGCTATCTTCGGAATTTTGTAGATGATATTTTTCCGGATTTGATGGTACATCACTGCTCTCATGGGTTCTACCAATCCACTTGAGAAGTGGTTTTGCTGCCACTTCCTCCAGTGATTTTAGAAATTTCGATGGAATGTTATTTATGGCTTGTGTGTTTAAATTCTAATACTGGATCCCCTGTGGCCTCCATATAGGCTCCAATCTTTTAACAAGTCATCAGCCCTCCCACTCAAAAAGGCCTTCAGTGTAGTCTTCCGCCTATCTGCTCTCTAGTCTACCTTTAGCAGAGGAATTACGATCGCAGTTCTTTGAGTACTGACCGTTATTTATTGTTTTTATCTGGAACTCTTGTTGCGAGAGAGTGTCTTTTTTGCTCTTTAGGCTACCATAAGCAATTACAAAAACCATTATGACACGAAAACTGAGGCTGTTAGAAATATTATGAAATTAAATTTGCTGTATCTAGCACCCGTGGTCTAGGTGTGGCGTTTTTGATTCATAATCAAAACATCTTCGGTCCCGTGTTCGAATTCCGGCCCTTGCTTAAATTTTGATTAATAATCAGCATTTGCGGCCGAAGACTTCCGGCATAAGAAGGCACCCTCATTATGTCAACGACCTTGCAAAGAGGGCGGAGGAGCGGACAGAGGTTCAGAGCACTCTCTTATCCTAGGGGTGGGAAACTGCCCCTGAAGGCGGAAGAATCAACAAAGATCAACGAAATGAGGAAACAGAAGGCAATGGAAACCACTGCATTAAAGACACGTAACGTGTATCCATAGGACCTGTGGCCTGTAATCGAAGTGTTATGATGATTAGCAAAAGATTCCGGAATAGTCCCCCATTCGCATCTCCGAGAGGGGACTGCCAAGGGGGAGCTTATCATGAGAAAAAGATTGAATAATCAACGAAAGGATAACGTTCTACGAATCGGAGCGTGGAATGTCAGAAGCTTGAACATGGTAAGGAAACTAGAAAATCTTAAAAGGGAAAGTCAGAGGCTCTATCTACATATAATAGGGCTCAGTGAAGCGAATTGGGTTTCTGATCAGAAGAGTATAGGGTAGTATCAATAGCAGCAGAAAATGATGTAACAGCAGTAGGATTCGTTATGAATAGGAAGGTAGGGCAGAAAGTGAGTTACTGTGAACAGTTCAGTGACAGCTTTGTTCTTATCAGAATCGACAGCAAACCAACACCGACAACGATTGTTGAGGTATACGTGCCGCCGTCGCAAGCTGAAGATGAAAAGACAGATAAGGTGTATGACAATATTGAAAGGGTAATACAGTATGTAAAGGGGGATGAAAATCTAATAGTCATGGGGCACTGGAATGCAGTTGTAGGGGAAGGAGTAGAAGGAAAGGGTACAGGAGAATGTGGGCTTGGAACAAGGAATGAAAGAGGAGAGAGACTGAGTTCTGTAACACGTTTCACCTATTAATAGCGAATAGTCTGTTCAAGAATCACAAGAGGAGGAGATATACTTGGAAAAGGCTGGGTAATACGGGAAGATTTCAGTTCGATTACATTATGATCAGACAGAGATTCCTAAATCACACATTGGATCGTAAGTTGTATCCAGGAGCAGACCCAGACTCAGATCACAATGTAGTAGCGATGAAGAGTAGGCTGAAGTTAAAGACATTAGACAGGAAGAATCAATAGCAAAGAAGTGGGATACGGAAGTGCTAAGGAATGACGAGATACGGTTGAAGTTCTCTAAGGCTAAGGATAAAGCAATAGGAAATAGTTCAGTGGGCAGTACAGTTGAAGAAGAATGAACATCTCTAAAAAGGGCCATCACAGAAGTTGGGAAGGAAAACATAGGTAAAAAGAAGGTAACTGCGAAGAAACCATGGGTAACAGAAGAAATACTTGAATTGATCGATGAAAGGAGGAGGTACAAAAAAGTTCCGGGAAACTGAGGAATAGAGAATTACAAGTCGCTGAGGAATGAAACAAATAGGAAGTGCAGGGAAGTTAAGATGGCTGCAGGAAAAATTTGAAGACATCGAAAAAGAAACGATTGTCGAAAGGACAGACTCAACATACAGGAAAGTCAAAACAACCTTCGGTGACATTAAAAGCAAGGGTGATAACATTGCAACGGGAATTCCACTGTTAAATGCTGAGTAGAGAGCGGATAGGTGGAAAGAATACATTGAAAGCCTCTATGAGGGGGAAGATTTGTCTCATGCGATAGAAGAAGAAACAGGTGTCGATTTAGAAGAGATAGGGGATCCAGTATTAGAAACAGAATTTAAAAGAGCTTTGGAGGATTTAAGATCAAATAAGGCAGAAGGGATAGATAACATTCCACCAGAGTTTCTAAAATCATTGGTAGAAGTGGCAACAAAACGACTATTCACATTGGTGTGTAGAATGTATGAGTCTGACGACATATAATCTGACCTTCGGAAAAGCATCATCCACACAATTCCGAACACGGCA
This sequence comes from Schistocerca nitens, assembly GCF_023898315.1. Lineage (NCBI taxonomy): Eukaryota > Metazoa > Arthropoda > Insecta > Orthoptera > Acrididae > Schistocerca > Schistocerca nitens. The sequence continues at coordinate 190,710,661 of NC_064620.1, read as the reverse complement.
AGAGTTGACAAGTGCGAGAATCATCGCAAAATCAGCTTAACAGCTCATGCATCCAAGTTGCTTACAAGAATAATATGCAAAAGAATAGAAAACAAAATTGAGCATGCGCTAGATGACAATCAGTTTGGTTTTAGGAAAGGTGAAGGCACGAGAGAGGCAATTCTGACGTTGCGGTTAATAATGGAGGCAAGACTAAAGAAAAATCAAGACACATTAATAGGATTTGTCGATTTGGAAAAAGCGTTCGACAATGTAAAATGGTGCAAGATGTTCGAAACCTGAAAAAAGTAGGGGGTAAGCTATAGGGAGAGACAGGTCATATACAATATGTACAGCAGCCAAGAGAGAATAAGTAGAGTGGACACTCAAGAACGAAGTGCTCGTATTAAAAATGGAGTGAGACAATGATATAGCCTTTCGCCTCCACTGTTCAATCTGTACATTGAGGAAGCAATGATGGAAATTAAACAAAGATTCAGGAGTGGAATTAAAATTCAAGGTGAAAGGATATCAATGATAAGATTCGCTGATGACATTGCTATCCTGACTGAAAGTGTAGAAGAATTACATGATCTACTGAAAGAAATGAACAGTCTAATGAGTACAGAGTATAGACTAAGAGTAAATCGAAGAAAGACGAAGGTAATGAGGAGTAGCAGAAACGAGAAAAGCGAGAAACTTAACATTAGGATTGATGATCACGAAGTAGATAAATTTAAGGAATTCTGCTTCCTAGGCAGTAAAATAACCAACGCCGAACAGAGCCAGGAGGGTATCAAAAGCAGACTAGTAATGGAAAAAAGGGCATTCCTGGCCATGAGAACTCCACCAATACCAAATATCGGCCTTAATTTGAGGAAGAAATTTCTGAGAATGTACGTTTGGAGTACGGCATTGTATGGTATTGAAACATGGACTGTGGGAAAACCGGAACAGAAGGGAATCGAAGCATTTGAGATTTGGTTCTACAGACGAATGTTGAAAATTATGTGGACTGATAAGGTAAGGAATGAGGAGGTTCTGCGTATAATCGAAGAGGAAAGGAAAATGTTGAAAACACTGACAAGCAGAAAGGACAGGTTGATAGGACATCTATTAAGATATGAGAGAATGACTTCCATGGTACTAGAGGGTACTGTAGAGGGCAAAAACTTTAGACACAGATTGGAATACATCCGGCAAATAATTGAGGACGTAGGTTGCAAGTGCAACTCTGAGATGAAGAGGTTAGCACAGGAGAGGAATTCGTAGTGGGTCGCATCAAACAAATCAGAAGACTGATGACCAAAAAAATCTAGAAACCAACATCTTCAAGTCAATGCTTAAACTTGCTCTACTAAGTATTTACATTTATTGTTGTAGCCGGCCGGACTGGCGCAGCGGTTCTCGGCGCTTCAGTCGGGAACCGCGCGACCGCTACGGTTGCAGGTTCGAATCCTGCCGCGGGTATGGATGTGTGTGATGTCCTTAGGTTGGTTAGGTTTAAGTAGTTCTAAGTTCTAGGGGACTGATGACTTCAGAAGTTAAGTCCCATAGTGCTCATAGCCAATTGAATCATTTATTGTTGTAGTTTATCTGCACTTAAGAGCAAACAGGACAGTGCCTTAAAAACAGAAGATACGTTACTGCATGAATAGTATAATACGAAAACATGTAGAGAAAGTTACGAATAGTAAAGAGTGTTTGCCCATTCAGGCAAGCACTACGATTACGACATCTGCCTTCTTCGGCCAAATGTCTATAGAGGCTACAGATTAAATGGTTCACAAAACAATGGCCAATTGAGTGTAATCGCTAAATATATAGATGAGAAACATGAAAAAACGAAGAATATTTAAATAGGTAGAGACAGTTTTAAAGTTGCAGGTTCTTGTTTTGTCTTGGCGGTTAAAATACGAAATATGTTCGAAATGGTGATTCTGAAACGTGTAGCTACGTTGCTTGTACGGTGCATAACGTGAAGGAAACCTCTCGCTTCTGAAATTCTAAAACGGCGAGTAAACCGTCGCCCGAAGCGCCGTCCAGCTTCGAGGGCGGGATGCAGCCATAAGTCTCCTTGGTGTCATCGCTTACCGACTCATGTCGCCCCGCCCTCGTCCAGGTAACGCATACGCCGAGCTATGCTCAGTGGAGCAAAGATATTACACACGATGTGGAAAAAAAAGCACCATCAAACAACGTAATGAGGACTGTGGGAAATTAAGTGATTTATGAGTTCCCACTTTAGTTCGTAATTTTCGCTCTACATAAAATCTATATAATATTTTCTTTCAAATGAAGAGAAAATTTTTATGTTGATATGGTGACCGTTTTATTTTGAAAATCGTCACAGGCTTTTCTTTACAAGCACGATATCAATGAATGACACTTCAGGCACTATTTTCGATTCGCAACGGGAAGTGTGCACACGTCACACTGTTATAAAATTGCTACAAATGCAAATTTAGTGGGATACACGAAAATGAGTTGTAATGGCTATTATTTGATTACTATTTTGGAGGACAAGAGAGGCGTCGTAGATAACATAACAGATTCCTTTGTAGTGTAACCTTCACATTTCTTATGTTAGTTATTTGTGATATTTATTCCTAGGTCTCTTTAAAAGAATGTAGTCCTTCGTAGCAGCACGCCTGCACAAAATCATCCCCATACTCGTTCCACCTCATTTTGAATAAAATCTTCGAACTTTTTATAGCTGTTCCCCACCATCGTCTTCAGCGTAAGTCGACTGCAGTGAAAATTGTCTACATGTGGACGATTTTATTGAAAACTAGCGGTTTCCCCAAAGCTTCTTCCGCATATGCATTCGACATGTCTGCTGAACACACCTCCTCCTGCCTCTTTGTGTCCGCCTTTTACTCCGTCGCCCATCCTCCACTTCTATCTGTGTGTCCCCTCCTCCCCACACTCTCTCTCCCTCCCCCCTCTCTCTTGGTCCAAGTCTTCCACCCTCCCTCCTCTCTCTCTCTCTATCCTCCTCCCCTTCTCTCTTTCCATCCCCGCCTTCCACTCTTCCTTTCCATCTGGCCACTGCCTCTCTAAACCTTGCACCTGCCTCGTGGATTTGCCTCACCTCTCCTCCATCTAACCATTTCCTCCTCCCTCACTCTCTCCATCTGCTCCTCTACCCATCCTCAACCCGGTCCCAGACATGATCGTCGGCATGTGTATCCTCTGCAATACATTTCAAAAAAGCAGGCTCATACTACTCCCACAACATGCCTGCTGTAATAACCCTTTATATCACCCTTTCCTAAAAAAAACTACGTTTTGCGTAAAAAATCTGTACAGTGATTGCAACAGAGTCATTTTCGTTTTTGTATCATCTGTGTAATAAAAAAAGCGCAGCCTTCAAATTTCTGAAAGCAGCTAGGAGAAGCCTGCCTGTTTGCATTTGTCTTTCTTTCTTCAGCTGTTGACATGTAAGCATCGTGGGCTGTAGTTGTTATTTCACAACATGCTAACTTATTTTGATTTATTTAAGTGCTTTTCATTGTTAATTAACGAGTTCTAGAGTTTAATTTCGTTATTCATTGTGTCATGAGTTTTAGTTTCAGTATTTCTAACAGGGAAGACACAACAGTTCGATGTGGTACCGATCCACAGTTGGCGTGATTTAATTACTAATTTACAACGTCCATTCTCAGTAATTATATGGACATGATATTCAGTCATTGAGAAAAGAAGTCTGAGGTTTCAAATCAGTCATGCAGCTCCAAGTGACTACCAAACAACGATTTGCAAATTACATTTATGTGCCCCTGAGGTACAGGCAAAGCAAGTCGATGAAGCAACCTTGATAGTACTCCAGTACAACAAATATGTCATGAAGGGCAGCCTACATGTCAGGGTTCAGAAAGTTGTTTCCGCTCCAGATGTGTTGACTGCCCTGCAGAGCAGGTTGATTTGGCAGACTAGTATTGTTCCCAGACAACGTGCCTGTCATGGAGGGCAGCCTATACACCAGCGGCTCCTACTGGAGTACACCACAGTGCTGATATTCGTCAGCACCTTTTCCCTACTGCGCCAATTTTGGTTGAAATATCGATCCAGGTGTTTGGGAAGAGATCCCAAACATACACACATATACACACACACTTCGGTTTATATATATATAAAAGATCACATGGCTCCAATTCCGAGAAGATATCATTCACCCTTTACAATTTCACTCGTTTTTTATTTATTTATTTATTTTACAATCGTATTGACCAACTAGGATCACGTTAACAACTTCAGTTCCTCATCTTCCTTTGTTGTTGTTTCCTATTTTTCCAGTATTCCCTCATTTTCTCCCCATGAAGTCTTTTCCTTTCTTCTGTCCATGTTGTTCCCGATTTTTTATTTCTTCTGCTTTGAAAGCCTTCCAAATTTAGTATTTTGTTTTTAAAACGGTTTCTTTCTGCTGTTTCTGATTCTTTGATGTTGTTTCTTTCAAGATCTTTTCTTACTTCTGTAATCCATGCTATTGTTGATTTCTTCTTCCAGAAATATAGGAGTATTTGTTTTGTTAGTCTATTTCCATCCATTCGGTAGAGATGTCCAAAAAAGGTTAATCTTAGTTTGGCCATTACTTCAGATATTTTCTCTATATGTTTGTAGCCCTCCTCATTACTTCATATTTTCCAACCATCTGCAGTTTTCATTGCACCCAGGATTTTTCTAATAATCCTTCTTTCCAGTACTTCTAGTTTGTCCACCTTATAGTTCATCGTTAGGCATTCCAATCAATATAAACATTCTGGTTGTACCACTGTGGTGTAGTGTTTTAGTTTTGTTTTTCTAGATATACATTTCTTGTTGTATATATTTTTGGTCAGACCGTATACTCTTTCCATTTTGTTAATTCTTACATGTACTGCAATTTTTCTAGTCCATTCTGTTGTATAGTTTCTCCAAGATATTTAAATTTATATACCCGCTCTACTTTACCTATTTGTGTTTCTATGTATTTTAGTGCATTTTTTATATTTTTTTCAGCTGAAATTTGGAGACCAGTTCTGTTTGCTGATTTTTCCAGAATGTTTATTTGAGTAACTGCTTCTGTCAGGTTTTCTGAACGTATTGCGAAATCATCCGCAAAAGCCAAGCGGTTTACCATAATTCCATTTGTTTTCCTTCCCAGAGTTATTGGTTCAATTTTGTGACTTTTTAGCTCCGAATTCCAGATCCTTTCAATTTTTTAGAGAACACAGTCAAACAGTAAAGGTGATAAACCATCAACTTGTCTAACACTAGGTTTTATTTCAAAAGGCTGAGATACTTCTCCTGTAAATTTGACTTTAGATACTGTACCTGTTAGTGTTTCACGAATTATGTTTGCTAGTTTTGATTGAACACCAAATTCTCTAATGACCTTATCTATCATTTCTCTGTGTATACAATCAAATGCTTTCTTGAAATTTATAAATGACACTAGTATTGGTTTGCTGGTTAACATTCTACGGCGAATTATTGACTTTAAGTTAAAAATTTGTTCTGCACACGATCTTCCCTTTCGAAAACCACTCTGATATTCTCCTAGTCGTTTGTCTAAAGTATCTACCACTCTGTTGAGGAGAATTTTTGATAATATTTTGTATACCATTGGCAGAAGTGACACTCCTCTGTAATTAATGAGATTTTGTTTGCCTCCCTTTTTATGTAGCACATGGATTAATGCTGTTTTCCATTCAACTAGAATCTTTTCAGTTTTTAAAATGTTCTCAAAAAGCAGCTGTGGATCGTTTATGATTTTTGGTTCTGACCACTTCAATAATTCTGCTGTAATGCAGTCTTCACCACTTGCTTTATTATTTTTGAGTGTTTTGATGGCTTCATGAATTTCTAGCTCAGTTGGCGGGAAATCTTCCTCTAGATTTTGAGGTGTCACTGGAAATTCTAATTTATCTGTTGTAACTGGGCAGTTTAACAACTTTTCAAAAACATTTGCTGAAATTTCACAATTTTCTTAATAATTTAATCCATTTTCATCTTTGAAACAAATACTTGGTGCCTGATATCTTTTAAGTATGTGTTTAAAGGTTTGGTACAAATTCTAAAATTATTTTTGGTGAAATTTTCTTCTATTTCAATAATCTGACAATTTTCAAAGTTCCTTTTGATTTTCCGGATTATTTTTGATGTTTCTTTTCTTTGTTGTCTGAATTGCTCAACATCTTCCTGTTTTTTCTAACATCTCCATTTTCTCCATTTTTGAGCTCTTTGTATTAGTGCTTCTTCACACTCCTCATTCCACCATGTCTTCTTTTTATTCTTGACTAATCCTAAAGTTTTCTCTGCTGCTTGAGTTATTTTCATCTGGAGTTCACATCAATCACCTTCTTTACTTGTCTCAATTTCTTCTCTAAATTTTTCTATATTTTCTTTTGCAATATTAGGTGTAGTGGTGTTGTATCTGATCACTTTCTTGGTCGCCTTTTTTGGTTTAGATGGGAGATATTTTATTTTAATCTTAGAGAGATAATGATCTGAATCGATTTCCCCATTTCTGACTATTTTAACATTCATAATTTACGTGATGTAACTTTTAGATATGGCTACGTGATCCAGTTGAAATTCGCCTGGGTTTGGATTTGGATGTCTCCAGGTTTCGGCTTTTCTTGGCAGTTTGTGGAAATGTGTGGACATGAGTTTTAAATGGAACATTTTACACATGTTGATCAGTCTTTCACCATTTTTGTTTGTTCTTGAGTGTGCTGCATATTCATCTACAATAGTTCTAAATTTCTTTTCCCTCCCAATTTGCGCATTGAAGTCACTAAGAAGTATTTTAACGTTCTTTTTAGGTACGATAGAAATTTTGAGATTCTAAAAGATCCCAGAATTTATTTACTTTCTCCAGATTTCTTCTGTTGTCAGCATTTATAGGTGCATGACAGTTTACTTTATTTTTATTTATTAATTTATTTTTGTTACTTCGAAATCTGAAATGTTTTCCATCTACTTCGTCTTTTCCATTACTCTAAGGTAATTTATTGTTAGCGATTGAACGCTGTAAACTTACTTGTGTTAGTATTGCAGTCAAACTGTGACATAATGTTATCTGCGTCACAAGGCCGTTTTATCTTTCCTCATGTCTTAACTTAATTGACCAAATGTGATTGTCAATATATCCTTTCATAGATTTTGTAGACCCACCACTTTTGAAAGATGTGTTATGAAGTCCAAAATGACAGAAACTGCTTTATTCTTGCTCGCTAGGGAAGTGGTTTTAAAGTGAAATGTGTGAAATTTGAAAGTAGTAACATTACATCAGCCAAATTCAAGATGTGTCCTGACGAAAGTCTAACAGAAATACTCGGATAACTTAAATTTTATTCCTTGAGGAATTCTGATGGGCAAATTTACAGAACACGTACTGGAGGTAGTCTGTGCAGGCATCATATTAGCGCCGGCGTGTATCTCACTTAGCGATAATGAGAATAAAATAAGACTGCAGAAGTATATAGACAGTAAATTTTCTAGGGGACTGATGACCTCAGATGTTAAGTCCCATAGTGCTCAGAGCAACTTGAACCATTTTTTGTAGGTCTCCTCATGTCTCTCTCTCTCAGCCATACAAGAGTGAGATAGAAAGACAAAGAAAGAACGAAAGGAAGAGAGAGAGAGAGAAAATCATTAAAGAAACGATCTATTCATCTACAAAATCTCTCTCTCTCTCTCTCTCTCTCTCTCTCTCTCTCTCTCTCTCACTCTCTCTACCTGCAGTATCGACAATAAGGAAGAAGCGGTATGCCATTTCACGGAATTGTCTGCCTCGCGAATATATATATATATATATATATATATATATATATATATATATATATATATATATTGTATGGTTGAGAGAAAGAGATAGAATGAGAGGCCGAGAATTCATATGTATCAGTTGTCTGTCTGATGTTTCAAAGCGAAACTGTCCTTTAAAATTGAATGACGTACAGATTTGAGGGTATATAGACTTAGAAACATCTTCTTCGATCAGATACTCAGAGAAAATTGCTAGAATTTATCAGACAAACTGTTTGGTTCAAGCCGAACATTTTCCAGAGTGATTTTTTTACCTCTCTGATTACTGCAGTAGTTATTGATTAAAAAGTGTGTGGACAAGATTGAACACTACTTTACACAGTACGAGTTATTCGAAATTGAGGGTGCAATTATATTGTAGAATAGGTTACAGAAATGTATTTACACGAATGCACGCCATGTACATGATATTCCACTTCTATCAGTGTATATTTGAAGTTAGTACATAGGAAAATAGTTAACACGGTGCCCTAGTGTAAAGCAAGATGCAACGTCTCTTATTCTTCGACGTTCTGGGATTCCTTTGATCCGATGCTGATCTCTGTGGCCTGTGGTTTTCCCTACCATACACGCGTAGAGCGGTGTTTCCGTCCACTCGTAGTGGAGATGAAACATTGTGCCTTTCCACACCATATAAAATGTGGACCACCAAAACAATCATCTTCGTCACGTTGGACGCACCTTCATACGGAAATAGACGGGATCACATAATGCATCCAGGAACATTGTCGAATGTGATCGTTTTGGTGGTCCATGTAGTATGGTGTACAAAAGTATAATGTTGCATATGCATAATGACCTTTAAGTCTTTGGACATGGTGCATTCACAGGTCAACGTTATCGTGACTCCCTTCCCATGTGCGTGTTTTCATGGGTGGATTTGGTCAACGATCAGTCAGCACTTGTCAACTGCTATGCTGGAAGAATGGAACGTCCTACCACAAGAACTCTTCAGCAACCAGCATGGCAGCAAAAAAAAAAAAAAAAAAAAAAAATGGTTCGAATGGCTCTGAGCACTATGGGACTCAACTGCTGAGGTCATTAGTCCCCTAGAACTTAGAACTAGTTAAACCTAACTAACCTAAGGACATCACACACATCCATGCCCGAGGCAGGATTCGAACCTGCGACCGTAGCGGTCTCGCGGTTCCAGACTGCAGCGCCAGAACCGCGCGGCCACTTCGGCCGGCAGCATGGCAGCATGTTGCAGAGCATATACTGTCATCTGTCGTGATTACACACCATACTGAGAAGCGCATACGGCCACTTGTAACTAGTACACACTATATATTTCTAAATAACACGAAACAGATGGAAATATAGAGCATTTTCGATGTCTATAATGTTCAACAGAAAATTGTTTATATACATCTGCTTTACTCTTAAAGAATAGAGGCATTGTAAGACAGCAAATGTTCAAAACATTATCAGGCATTCTTAAACGAAATGATCAGAGGGTATCAAGTGACTAGCAGATGTACTGTGCTAATTTAGAATGCAATGAATATACATAGTTACGCAGTTTGTTACACAGTATGGCACTGATGTCTATTCAGTTGCCTCAGTTTCGCCTCCGACATTTTATTCCACTCTAAAATAAGCTACGCTGTATACGTTAGCAACTTCGTTCAAAAATCTGTATCTGTCTCGTTTTGCTGGCGTCACAGATGTATGTATGTGCGGTGTTTATTTACGTGGACGAGAAGCGTCAGAGAACCATCCGCACGTTTGAATCCCGGTTTATAATGGACTTCAAAATATTTGTATCCACCGCTACCGCCAGCGGGAACCAATTTTCGCGAGGCAGACAATTCCGTGAAATGGCATACCGCTTCTTCTTTATTGTCGATACTGCAGGTAGATTTGCGTTTTCCAATATCCCTACAGATTATTGCTATTTCTCAGCCGATAATGGCGCATCCAGAAGATAATTGCTGAGAAAATTATCCGCATCTACATCTACATGATTAGCAATGATATTCAAACATAAACGTTTGGCAAATGGTTCATAGAACCTCTTAAAGACTGTCTCTGATATTACACTCTAGAATCGCACGTAAGGAAATAAAACACCTAATTCCTGTCGTGTTAGCCCCGATACCTCTATTTTCTGACAACGGTCATTTCTCCCCATGTTGATAAGAGTCAACAAAACGTTTGCCATACTACGGAGAAATTTGTTGATTCATTTGGTGAAAATATCTCACCACATTGAAAAACTCCCTTGCTTCCATGATTTCCACCCCAGGTCACTCTTAATATCTCCTCAATTTGGTGACAACACAATAAGAGCTGCTCTTCTTTGAACGTTTTCCATTTCCTCCGTAAATCCTTTCTGGTGAGGATTTAACATTAAGGAATACTCCAGAAAGGGTGGACTAGTGTGGGCAGTCCCTTTATTAGATCTGTTTCGATTTCTAAGTGTTCTGCCACTAAACCGCAGCCTTCGTTTCACCTTGCGAATAATATTCTAGGTGTGATGATTCCAGTTTAAATTGTTCGTAACTGTAATCGCTGGATTTTTAACTGAACCAGCAGCCTTTATGTTTTTATGATTCATCCTGTAACGAAAATTTAATGGATTTTCTAGTACTCACATGGAGCACCTCAAATTAATTATTATTCAGGAACCACTGCCAGTTTTCGCAATGTGCAATTATCTTGGCTAGAACATTTTGTAATTCGTATGGTCTTATGATCTAGATGGCGATCGACTCCATCTACTACAAACAATCGAGCACGGTGGCTCCGATTATCTCCAAAGTCGTTCATACAGCTTAAGGACAGAGGAGCGTCTATAAGCTTTCTTTGGGGGACACCAGATGTTACTTTGGTTTCTGTAGATGGCTCCCTATCAGTTACTACGAATTGTGGCAAATCCATTCCTACAGATGAGACAGTCCTCCAAAGGCTCGCAGTATGTTTCTGCACCCGTGCTACTTATATGTCAATAGATCGTTTTATTCGGGGTAGTTCATCACACCGGGGTATTTCGTCCCTAGAAGGCATTGGCATAAACAAAAGAAAGTCGGCTGATTTGACAACCTTCGCACTAATAGTTTTTCAAATGTATAATGAAATAAGGAGACTATACGATTTTCGAGCTGTTGTTTTAGAGGTACATACATAAGACCGGTAATTATAAATATGTTTTAGAACAGTAGCACAGGATCTACGATTTCTAAACATAACAGGAGAAAATACCAACCGATTCTGATGTAAAAATCTATGTCTTTCGTCCTTTATTGTGAAATATTTTCAGAGATGCAATCTGCTCTCCACAATTTGCTTCTGCTTGCCCAATGAGCTTCAGAAGATATAGCGTTAAAAAGGTTGAAATTCAAATTATATTAGCGATGCCAATCTTTTCATCAGCTTACCACTACACAGAGACAAATGAAATACAAAATTCGAGCGCTCTTCTGGCTTGCTTCCAATCGCTACGACTACCACTTTTCTTTATCTTTTTCCTTCCGTTTGTGAGAAATGAAAATTACATTGTTGTTGTTGTTGTTGTGGTCTTCAGTCCTGAGACTGGTTTGATGCAGCTCTCCATGCTACTCTATCCTGTGCAAGCTTCTTCATCTCCCAGTACCTACTGCAACCTACATCCTTCTGAATCTGCTTAGTGTATTGATCTCTTGGTCTCCCTCTACGATTTTTACCCTCCACGCTGCCCTCCAGTGCTAAATTTGTGATCCCTTGATGCCTCAAAAAATGTCCTACCAACCGATCCCTTCTTCTAGTCAAGTTGTTCCACAAACTTCTCTTCTCCCCAATCCTATTCAATACCTCCTCATTAGTTACGTGATCTACCCACCTTATCTTCAGCATTCTTCTGTAGCACCACATTTAGAAAGCATCTATTCTCTTCTTGTCCAAACTGGTTATCGTCTATGTTTCACTTCCATACATGGCTACACTCCATACAAATACTTTCAGAAACGACTTCCTGACACTTAAATCTATACTCGATGTTAACAAATTTCTCTTCTTCAGAAACAATTTCCTTGCCATTGCCAGTCTACATTTTATATCCTCTCTACTTCGACCATCATCAGTTATTTTACTCCCTAAATAGCAAAACTCCTTTACTACTGTAAGTGTCTCATTTCCTAATCTAATCCCCTCAGCATCACCCGATTTAATTTGACTACATTCCATTATCCTTGTTTTGCTTTTGTTGATGTTCATCTTATATCCTCCTTTCAAAACACTGTCCATTCCGTTCAACTGCTCTTCCAAGTCCTTTGCTGTCTCTGACAGAATTACAATGTCATCGGCGAACCTCAAAGTTTTTACTTCTTCTCCATGAATTTTAATACCTACTCCGAATTTTTCTTTTGTTTCCTTTACTGCTTGCTCAATATACAGATTGAATAACATCGGGGAGAGGCTACAAACCTGTCTCACTCCTTTCCCAACCACTGCTTCCCTTTCATGCCCCTCGATTCTTATAACTGCCATCTGGTTTCTGTACAAATTGTAAATAGCCTTTCGCTCCCTGTATTTTACCCCTGCCACCTTCAGAATTTGAAAGAGAGTATTCCAGTTAACATTGTCAAAAGCTTTCTCTAAGTCTACAAATGCTAGAAACGTAGGTTTGCCTTTTCTTAATCTTACTTCTAAGATAAGTCGTAAGGTTAGTATTGCCTCACGTGTTCCAACATTTCTACGGAATCCAAACTGATCTTCCCCGAGGTCCGCTTCTACCAGTTTTTCCATTCGTCTGTAAAGAATTCGCGTTAGTATTTTGCAGCTGTGACTTATTAAACTGATAGTTCGGTAATTTTCACATATATCAACACCTGCTTTCTTTGGGATTGGAATTATTATATTCTTCTTGAAGTCTGTGGGTATTTCGCCTGTCTCATACATCTTGCTCACCAGACGGTAGAGTTTTATCATGACTGGCTCTCCCAAGGCCATCAGTAGTTCTAATGGAATGTTGTCTACTCCCGGGGCCTTGTTTCGACTCAGGTCTTTCAGTGCTCTGTCAAACTCTTCACGCAGTATCTTATCTCCCATTTCATCTTCATCTACATCCTCTTCCATTTCCATAATACTGTCCTCAAGTACATTTTTATTTTTTTTTATTTATTTTATTTATTGATTTATTTAACCTGGCAAGATTAGGGCCATCAGGCCTTCTCTTACATCTAACCAGGCATTCTACTTATTTTACATTCATATGTTTTAGTAGGCATGTTAAACTACATCTAGTACAAAAAGTGAAATAAACAATTTGAAAGGTACACCTGGAAAAATACATACATCTAGAGTTTATATTCTTAGATCACAAGTACTGTTATAATTAGACATCATTGAACAGACAGATTTGAGATAGGAGTGCTGGCAGCAGGGAGTATGAGGGAGACTCATGGTGAAGGGAGGAGAAGAATAGAGAGACATGATGAAACATAATTAAGGAAATATAAAGGAAAAGAATATTGCGTGGCTAATAGAGATAGATGAAGAGGAAGGCATCTCAGGAGCAACATAGGAGACGCTAGCTTTGCTATTTGACAGATGAGGGGATTGTCCTTGTACATTAATTTTGTGGAGAACTTTATAAGGATGATAGTAGGAAATGCTTCAACTTCTTCTTAAAAGCAGCAGGAGATTGAATTTTGCGCAAGGTAAGGGGCAGTTTGTTCCAGAGGCGGACAGCGGCAACTGAGAAGGAGTTTGCAAAAGTTTTTGTTTTGTGAGTGGGCACAGTTAGGATACCAAATAAGAGTGACCTCGTGTTTCGATTATGATGACATGACAGGTTTTTAATCTCTGAAGCAAGGTACTGGGGTGTTTGCGCCTCGAGGAGTCGGTGGAGTAGACATAGAGTGTGGTAGTCGCGCAATTTGTCCGGCCGCAGCCACCCTAGCTGGGAGTATGAAGCACTAACATGATCGTATCGGCGAATGTTGCAGGTGTAACGCACACAGGCATTCATGGTTAGCTCTAGCCGTCTTTTGTTTTCACTGCTCATGCCTTGTTGAATCACATCACAATAGTGGAGGTTCGGTAGAACGAGTGCTTGCACGAGCTGGCGTTTCAAGTCCTGTGGAAATATGTTCCGAAACTTTTTGAGAGCATAGAGACAAGCAGACGTCATTCGGCACACTGCGACTGTATTCTCCGCCCAGTTGAGATGCTCATCCAAAGTTACACCCAAGTTCTTCACTGTTTTCTGATATGGTATTGGAGTACCGTCGAGCAGAATAGGAGGTAGCCGTTCGCGGAAATCTGAACTTATTAATTTCTGATGGGCTATTAAGATTACTTGCGTCTTTTTTGCATTTAGTTTAAGCCCCAGGTTTTTCGCCCATGTCACTACTGAAGACAGATCATCATTCACCTGAGCGATTGCAGTGTTTACATCTTCAGGTCTGACGCTTAGGTAGAGCTGGAGGTCGTCGGCATAGAAATGATATTTACAGGAGGACAGAACCGATGAAATATCGTTGACATATAAAGAAAACAAAAGTGGTCCTAAGACTGATCCTTGTGGCACTCCCGAGGAAACATGTTTCCAGGAAGATTTTTCATTTACGCAGACAACACATTGCTGTCTGTCTTTTAAGTAGCTTTCAAACCATCTCATTGCACTTTCAGAGAAATTAAGCTGTTGCATTTTTCTGAGCATTATGTCAAAGTTAACAGTGTCAAAAGCTTTGCTGAAGTCCAGTAGCGTCAATATTGTTGCCTTTCGATTGTCGATGGCATATTTCAGGTCATCAGTTACTTTAATTAGAGCAGTGTTTGTGCTGTGATGTTTACGGAAACCGGATTGAAATTTGTCATATAGGCTGAATTCATGCAAGTATTCAGTGATTTGGTCACGAACAATATATTCAAGTGCTTTGGAAACAGCAGGCAGTATGCTAATTGGTCGGTAATCACTAGGCAGTTGCGGGTTTTCGATCTTAGGGATGGGTCGAATTAGGCTTCTTTTCCATGCAGTGGGATATATTCCGTTCACGAGGGAAAAATTAAATATGTCAGTTAAGACAGGCACTAAGATATCGGCAACATTCTTAATCATGGTTATACCGATACTGTCGTTGCCTATTGCATCAGAAGAGATTCTCATTATTGCTTTTCTTGCCGTATTTGTTGTTACATGTTTTAGATGGAAGGTATCGTTGTTAGTTATCCTGTTTAGGGATTCTTGTGGACGGTAATTATCAGCTGTGCTGGTATTCAGAGGTGCAGAGAAGAATTCATTTAATTCGTTAGCTGACACATGAAAAGTGGTTTCCGATTTTGCCTTTCCGACCCCCAAGCTACGGAGATTCTTCCATAGAGTCGTGGGCGTCAGATCGCTGCATACAAGGGAGCGAGCGTGCCTGATTTTAGCATTGCGAATGCATTGTTTCACTCTGTTCCGTAGCTTTCTATATTCTTCGAAACGCTCCGGTTTCGGATCTGCCTTGAAACGCCTGTGGGCAGCATCCCTATTAGTCATCATTTGACGTAATTCAGCTGTCAGCCATGGAGCAGGAGATTTTCTTACACGGATTGTGCGCACAGGTGCATGTTTGTCATAGAGGGCAGTGAGTTTATCACCAAGTTCATTAATTTTGCCGTCGATTGTGGGTTTTCTGATTATTTGATGCCATGAGATTTCTGAGCAATCGGCTGTTAGAGCGTCAAGGTCAATACGTTTCATGTTCCTAAAAGTTATGTAACGCGATTTGATCCTTGGGGGCTGCACAGAGTAGGCCAGGAATATTACATCATGTGCTGAGAGGCCAGGGGCCGATGTTTGACCAACATCTCTTACTTTGTCAGTCTGTTTCGTTGCGATTACGTCTATAAGAGTATGACTGTGCGCCGTATGGTGTGTAGGTTGTAATGGAAGAATGTTCATGCTATTGCAACTAAACAGTCTTCTTAGGTTTATTGCGGAGGGAGTGTCTCTTAGCAGGTCTATGTTCAAGTCACCCATTACGATGACATGTTCGTATTGACACTGAAGTGAATGTAATTCCGACTGGAAGGAACTCATTGAGCTTATTTTTGGCGGCTTGTACACGACGCCAGTCAAGAATTTCCGACTTTGTATATTTATTTCAATGAACATGAATTCAGCCTCTTTTTCTTCAGCAGGATTTGACGTACATAAGACTTTCGCTTTGAGATCTGTTCGTATATACGCGCCGACGCCGCCACCTCGCTTTTTTGATCTGTCTGCCCTAAGAAATGTGTACCCTGGGAGATGAATAGATGCAGAGGATATGTGTGGTTTCAACCACGTTTCGGATAAGAGGATTACGTGGTAGTTTAGTTGGTTGAAGAGGAGGCTAAG
This sequence comes from Schistocerca nitens, assembly GCF_023898315.1. Classification (NCBI taxonomy): domain Eukaryota; kingdom Metazoa; phylum Arthropoda; class Insecta; order Orthoptera; family Acrididae; genus Schistocerca; species Schistocerca nitens. Next base: position 190,694,559 of record NC_064620.1, on the reverse strand, counting down.
TTCTTCGTAATGTGCAGGTAAAGACTGGATGTTGCAGTGAGCTGCTAAAAGCTCTGACGCGTTCCGCTGGGCAGCCTGAACTAGGGTGGCAGACTGGTTTGTCCCTTTGTTAGGCACTACCTGCCGCGAGGGGCACTGACCGCTGCTTCCGCCAAGTGACATAACACAGGGGTGTCCGAGATTTTGCGCGCCCTGTGTGTGACACCGCGAGTGCCGAAAGAAAGGCGACTGCTAGAGATTTCCTGAGGTTGCGGGAGTATAGAAAATGGATTAGTGGTATTCGGTGCAAGGAGAATATGACCAAAATGGTGACGGCTGTGTGTCACTGTGTGTCCTCTGTCGTACGAGGAGAAATGTAATTAGCGTATTTGAAACAGCTTAGGGTGGAAATAAGGGAAAAGGGAGTGATTTAAGAGGCCGATGCTGCCAGCAGAGAGAAGTAAGCTTAATAATTAATAGATTATCGTAGGAAGCTAGAATTAAATTGAAATTTACTATAGTGATGCTGGTAGTGATTATCGTAGGAAGCTACAATTAGATTGAAATTTGCTAAAGTGATACTGATAGTGATTTTTGTTATGAACAATTTAAACCGAAGGGATGGGTGATTAATGAACTAAAGGAGAAACTAATAATTGCAATAGAACTAATTCAGAACGGAAGAGAATAAACTGAGAAAATGAAAAAAGTATTAGCAGTAACTAAAATTAAGTAATGGTTAGAGCTACAGACACAAAAAAATAGTGAAAAGTTAATACAGTTACAAAAACAATTAGTTGAAGGTACACATATGGGTATAATTAAAAAATTAATAAAATTACAAGACTATATCTGAGTATAGGGCTGTTACAATTTGCAAATGGTGTTAAGTTTGCACTTTTGGCTCGAGTAGCTTCACTTAATACTATTCAGTTCTGTCATGTTTGTGACTGTCTTCTTTCCAGCTGCTGTCTTAATGATTACTCTGCCGTCCTGAGTCCACACATTCTGAAGACCGAAATGGGATATGGAACTGTTTAAAATCTTTAGCCGTTCGTGTGTCAGATCTTCCCTTATTGTAAGCCCTGTCCTTGCTAACTTCTTCTTCTGGGTAAAGATCTCTGCCCTTTTTCGGTACGAGATAAATTTAATTATTATTGGACGAGGTTTGGTGGCACCTGGTAGTTTTCGTCCCACCCGATGGCTCCTGTCAATGTCTGCCTTGGTCACTTCTACGCCTAATTTTTCACGCGCAACCTGTATAAGCAGGTTGTCCGTGTCTTCTTCTTTATTTTCTACAACTCCAAACAGTCGTAGACTATTTCGCCTTTGGTACTGTTCTAGTTCGTCAGTTGCGGCAGATAGTTTCACTTCCAACTCTCGTGCCTTTTTCTCGTATTCAGACACAGACTTTTTTAGTGCTGTAATTTCGGCAGTATTGGCCTCAACAGTTTCACGCATTTTGGCCAATACTGCTGCCGTTACAGTATCTGATATAGTGCCTGCTATAAGATCGAGATTGTTTTTATCGCGAAGCGCAGCGTTTACCTCAGAGCGGACCAGCTCCGCTATGCCGAGAGCCGCGGCCGCACCTTCCGCCAAGAGCGGGCCCGCCGCACCTGCTGCTTCCCCGCTGCTGGACGCGCTGCTATTGACTCTTCTGTTTACCATTTTCTCGAAGATATTGGCGGAGCACAGAAAAAAAAATAGCACTACTGCACAGAACACTGTTGTTTACACGATTTCCACTTGTACTAGACAACACCACCTGCGAGAACACCTTCGAATTCGACTAAATTTCGCGAGCCGAACGTAACACGTGTTACACTGCAGCCGCCATAACCTCCCTTGTACATCGCCCTTGTATAAACCCTCTATATACTCCTTCCACCTTTCTGCCTTCCCTTCTTTGCTTAGAACTGGGTTGTCATCTGAGCTCTTGATATTCATACAAGTGGTTCTCTTCTCTCCAAAGGTCTCTTTAATTTTCCTGTAGGCAGTATCTATCTTACCCCTAGTGAGACTAGCCTCTACATCCTTACATTTGTCCTCTAGCCATCCCTGCTTAGCCATTTTGCACTTTCTGTCGATCTCATTTTTGAGACGTTTGTATTCCCTTTTGCCTGCTTCATTTACTGCATTTTTATATTTTCTCCTTTCATCAATTAAATTCAATATTTCTTGTGTTACCCAAGGATTTCTATTAGCCCTCGTCTTTTTACCTACTTGATCCTCTGCTGCCTTCACTGCTTCATCCCTCAGAGCTACCCATTCTTCTTCTACTGTATTTCTTTCCCCCATTCCTGTCAATTGTTCCCTTATGCTCCCCGGAAACTCTCTACAACCTCTGGTACTTTCAGTTTATCCAGGTCCCATCTCCTTAAATTCCCACCTTTTTGCAGTCTCTTCAGTTTCAATCTGCAGTTCATAACCAATAGATGGTGTTCAGAATCCACATCTGCCCCTGGAAATGTCTTACAATTTAAAACCTGGTTCCTAAATCTCTGTCTTACCATTATATAATCTATCTGATACCTATTAGTATCTCCAGGATTCTTCCAGGTATACAACCTTCTTTTATGATTCTTGAACCAAGTGTTAGCTATGATTAAGTTTTGCTCTGTGCAAAATTCTACAAGGCGGCTTCCTCTTTCATTTCTTCCCCCCAATCCATATTCACCTACTACGTTTCCTTCTCTCCCTTTTGCTACTGACGAATACCAGTCACCCATGACTATTAAATTTTCGTCTCCCTTCACTACCTGAATAATTTCTTTTATCTCGTCATACATTTCGTCAATTTCTTCATCATCTGCAGAGCTAGTTGGCATATAAACTTGTACTACTGTAGTAGGCATGGGCTTTGTGTCTATCTTGGCCACAATAATGCGTTCACTATGCTGTTTGTAGTAGCTAACCCGCACTCCTGTTTTTTTATTCATTATTAAACCTACTCCTGCATTACCCCTATTTGATTTTGTGTTTATAACTCTGTATTCACCTGACCAGAAGTCTTGTTCCTCCTGCCACCGAACTTCACTAATTCCCACTATATCTAACTTTAACCTATCCATTTCCCTTTTTAAATTTTCTAACCTACCTGCCCGATTAAGGGATCTGACATTCCACGATCTGATCCGTATAATGCCAGTTTTCTTTCTCCTGATAACGACGTCCTCTTGAGTAGTCCCCGCCCGGAGATCCGAATGGGGGACTATTTTACCTCCAGAATATTTTACCCAAGAGGACGCCATCATCATTTAATCATACAGTAAAGCTGCATGTCCTCGGGAAAAATTACGGCTGTAGTTTCCCCTTGCTTTCAGCCGTTCGCAGTACCAGCACAGCAAGGCCGTTTTGGTTAATGTTACAAGGCCAGATCAGTCAATCATCCAGACTGTTGCCCCTGCAACTACTGAAAAGGCTGCTGCCCCTCTTCAGGAACCACATGTTTGTCTGGCCTCTCAACAGATACCCCTCCGTTGTGGTTGCACCTACGGTACGGTCATCTGTATCGCTGAGGCACGCAAGCCTCCCCACCAACGGCAAGGTCCATGGTTCAGCAGAGATATATTTCCTCAAGTGAGCGTCTAATCGATATAAAAAGAAAGCGGGAACGTTACATTACGACCACGAAAGTTAACGGTCTATGTTATTAAAATGGTCGTTTCCGCTGTCAAATTTTTATTTTTTCAATAAAAAATGTATTTCTTGATAACCATAAGTGCAAACAATGATGATTACTAATTATATGAGTACTGAGATTCCATCCAGCATCATATTACTGGATTGTGTAATGTCGCAGGTGGTGGTGTCTAAAACAGATATCAAAGAGGTAAGAAAGTATGGAGCTCTATATGATTTTTCATGACTTCATATAACGACAGAGATCCACTATAATTCTAGTTTGCAAGTCGCTACTGGGAAGAAAGAAAGCTTTGTAGTGAATATTAGCAGACGATAAGTCCTACGTAATCGAAATATTCGCCAAGGTTGGCTGCGATCTCTATTGTTAGTGCGTTTCGTTACTCGCATAATTTTCAGTCAAATCAGTGACAAGGGATGGTTCGAACTCCCACGGCTGCGAAAGCGTAACATCAGTATAACAACGCAATCGCAAGCCATATATTTTTCAACATTCCGCTGCAGAGAAAAACTTTATTAATTCGTTATTTACTCATGACAAGTTCCGTTTTGGGTGCTATGCCGATTTCAAGAGATCATGCAATGTTAATGTCGGTAAACTTCTTTTAGAATTAGGCACTCACGGTCGCCACGGTAGCTCAGAGTGTTCGGTCAGAGGGCTGTCTGCCCTCCGTAATGAAAAAAAAAAAATAATGAGTGAAGTATCCAATGATGAACTTGAAGGGGTGTCATGTGACGAGAACAATGAAGAAAAAAAGGGGGGTAGCGTTGTAAGACGTATGCTTTGCCGGCGATGGGCGAGGCATGACAGAGTCTCTGACCAGAGAGTAGTATGTCGTTAGTTGTTGCTTGTCGCTAGTCTGTGCTTGTCTGCGCGGGTCGACAGTCGGCTTGAGTAGCGAGTCGACAGTAGTCTGTAGTAGTCTGCGTGAGTCGGCGGGAGTCGGCGCGTGTCCGCTGTGTGCTCTGCTCGGGACTCTGGTCAGGACTCTGCAGGATGGGTATTGTTGTAGAAGGTAAAGAAGCAGCGTTGCGCATATCTAATAATGTATGTTAATTGTCATTTAATTTGCTGCAAAAAAATGCCCGCAATAATAATTTTTACAATATGGAGTAACTTTTTTAAAGAAAAACATTCATTTCAATTTAAAGAATATTTCCTATGCATTCCTTCCAAGAATCAAAAAAAAATATACGCCAGCATTGCACGAAGCTGTGTCAAAAAATTTCTACATAAGAGCAGTTATATTTGCAGTCTTTTCTTGAGATAAGAATTTTTGCTTTTTTATTCAGAATACAGGGCCGAAGGGCAGCGCTGCTGTCCTCATAAAATTTACCAGGTTACTAATTTTTTATTATTATTTCCGGATTTACGAATTGAATTTTGAGGTTACATTAAATGGGAATTCATATCTGCACACAGATTACAAATGGGAGCCAATTTTGTTCAGAGGTTAAAATATTAGAAAAATCATTTAATTATTAATTTTTGGGGGGTTTACGCTTGGTTCATGGTTAATGGTTCATGGTTCATGGTTCATTATGTAATTAATATTACATGTGGTTCATGGTCCATTATTTTCATTATAAATTTTTGTGTGGGGAGGTTACACTTGGCGACATCCGGCCAGGATCGTATTTCTTTGTGAATCTTCTGAGAAGTAGTCATATATCTGCTCTTATTTACTTAAATGTAGTTTGCATCTGGCGCAACGCATTTACTAATTTGTCACTCTTGCTTTCACAGATCATCGGCAATTTGTTGCTCTTTCTTGTAATTGTGTTTGTTGCATTTTGCATTGTCCTTGTTTTATTTGTGATTAATTTTGATTTGTGGAAAATGCCGCGAAAAACTGTTAACAGTACATCGCGATGTGTAATGAGTGAAATAGACGATTCGAATAATTTGACCGATAGTACTTGCGACACTCAGTGTAATGATGACAATCCTCCATTTACAGACAATCAGTGCGTACCGACAACTAATATTGATTTTGATCCTAGTGATGAGCAAACAAATTCAATTGTGTCCTCTGTTAATTTAACGACAATTGATGACACGAGAAGTTCTGTTACAATGAACACTGCCCAGCTTGATACACACGGTTTGCAAAATTTACGTAATGAACAGACAAATTTTTGTAACGAAAATGAACAGTGTAATCAGAATACCTCAGATATATTTGATTCCGGTGTAGTGACTAACAGTGCACATTCGATTAACAAACATTTTCATGAATCACAGAATAACCAAATGGTTACAGAGAACGTGACAAATGCAGATACACCAACACAAAGCATAGAAAATAGAGTCGCTAATTTTGGCTTGGATCAAATTATGGCAGTATTGCTACAGTTTAAGAAAGAATATGACAACAATCACAAACAACTTAATGAAAAACAAGACAACCTTAATGAAAATTTCAAACAACTTAATGAAAAACATGACACCATTAATGAAAAATTAGACAACAATTCCAGACAGCTTAGCGAACAGATTACAGCCATTGCAGTGCAATGTCATGATACTAAAGAACAATTACGTGTGGAAATTGAAGCTTGTGCTAGGAAAAGTAGTGAAGAAATTAGATCTGTTGCTCAAGAATTAAGGATTATGCAAACAGCTACAACAGAAACACTTAGAGACGAAATTAATGCAGTCGGTAAACAATGCTCTGAAAACACAACACAGTTACGCGAGGAGTTTAAATTAATGTCAGCAGAACTTTCGCGCACTCTGGATGCAAAATTAGACGCGAAATTCGACCAACAGAACAATCAAATTGACGAACGTTTTAATCACCACCTACAAAACAGTGAAACGCGTTACCGTAAGTTCATACAGGAACAAAATAAAGTAAAACGACAAGTCATGGAAACAATTACCGCACAGAGACAGGAAGATAAACGTAAATTGTTTACGAAAGCAAAAACATACGTAGACAACAATATTGCTCCAGTATCAGACGAAATTAATACTATAAAACAGTTGAACACCGAATTGCGTGATGAAATTTCCGATCTTAAATCAAAAACAGACAGAGTAGACTTTCAGACAGTGACCGACAGACTCGAACAATTAGAACTAACACAGGATTCCGATGTCATCAAAGCTGACATTAAAAAATTGAACGAAACCACACGTAAAATAGAAAAACAAATTAATGCTTGTGACACTAAAAACGATGATCAGGTAAAAATACTGACTGAAAAATATGATGAATTGGCCAGTCGTATTGACGTTATTGAAAGTAATAATGACAGCAAATCAGACGATACTTCATCGATTTCGTTTAATCAAACACCTGAATTCCAAAATTTACAGCAGACGATCAGTGAGATAGATTCGTCTAATAATACATTACGTAGAAAATTGTCAACTTTACAGCAAGAGGTAATAGAGATGAAAAATGTTTCAGCGTTTAATACATCACAGCAGACGCCACTTTGCGAACATTTGTCAGACTCACACAGCCAGTATAATTTAGGTAATTTACAGAGAGTACGTGAGTTAGATTCCGAACAGTCACAGACAAATAGATTATCATACAATCGTGAACCTGTTCAGACATACAGAGACGATAATTTTGATTACAAGCATTTTCTATCCGTGAGAAAATTTAAAGTATTTAAAAATGACAGAACACAGATTCACCCATTGGATTGGATACAATTTAGCTTTGCTTTTCCACCGACTTGGCCTGTAACACATAAACTTGAATTTATTTGCAGTTTTTTGGAAGGCGAACCGGCAACTCGTATGAGACCGATCGCGAGACAATGCTACTCGGTAGAAGAATTTCAGAATGCTTTTCTGTCAGCGTATTGGTCGAAGACGACAAAGCGCGGAATCAAGGATCAATTAATTAGTTTACCGAATTATGAGAACTCAAATTTTCCCAGTGTCACGCAATTTTTTGAACACATGGTCCAACAAAACCAGTACTTAAGTGAACCATACAGTGAATCTGCACTTATTCAATTATGTTTTTCTAAGTTACCACGATCATTAAGAGTGTCACTTTTAACGGGTCAGCAGAAAGAAAATATTTCGGCATTCAGAGATCTGTTACAGCTTTTGGAAGTGCAGCAATCGGATTATTCCTTCATAAACAAAAGTTTTTCATATAATGACCAAGGTCAACAAACATACAGCAGTTACGATCAGCCACGCAATTTCAATAGTAAAGGTAATAGACGCTTCAGGAACGACAACCACCAGAACTTTAATAACAGACGAAATTTTAATTATCAGTATCGACAAGATTATCAGCAATAGCGAACGCATTTTGGTAACAATAGAGGTTTTTCTCCGCAACAGCAACAAAACCAACCGGTTAGCATACCTAACCAACAATGTAATGTACAAGGTCAACCAAGCTTTAATGTTTCGCCGCGTACGCGTATAGCGTCGGCCCCAACAAATAGTAACGCACAGCAACAAGGAAATCAGTACGTACAGAAAACACACTATTTCAATTCCTATCGCAATGCACCGTATAGAAATGACTATCATGACAGATGTAAAAATAATGAGCACAATTTTCAGCGTACGTTTAATAGCAGTCAGTCTTACTAACAGCAAAATCCTCCGCAACAACATATTATCATGAATGAACCAGACAGTAGGTATCATCCCGAACGTAATACGTCAGGAAGAAATAACAGAACAGTGCAGATAGTTGAAATGCCACAGCATCCTCCCGAAAAGAATAGCACATCAGATAGAATTTGACTAGATACTGTACAGGTCGCATCTTCCAGCAACACAAGCACTACTTTTGACAAGCAGAATGTTGTTCAGGAAAATGTTATTACTTTTGACGACATCCGAGACACTCTCTTGCAGGAAAGACCAGTTATTCAAAAAACCATTTCACACCCTGTCATCGAAGTTAAAATTGGATCATCGAAATTTTCAGCAGTAATCGATTCTGGATCACCTATGTCAATAAATGAAGAAACTTTCAACGAGTGTAACAAAGAGAATACCTATCCTACGTTACCATTAGGCAAAGCGAAAGTAAAAGGAGCAGTATCTAGTAAAGGAGTGGATGTAAAATTACAGACACATTTATCATTTTGTATTGCAGGTCATATATTTCACTCAAATTTTTGGATTATTCCCTTATTGACGACAGACATTATTTTAGGTACGAATTTTCTGGTACAACACGATACCATTATTGACTTTCAAAACTCCTATTTAATGTTAAAGGATGAAAATGTACAACTGGCTTTAGAATTTCAGCACTCGTTATCTGCAGAAGAACAAACAATTAATCGTACAGAGGTCATTTCCGCATCACGTAACATAGACTGTAATTCCACATTGTTCACAGATACGTACGTACACAACTATAATACTCCAGACGAAGCCGTCTATGACGTTAGACAGATGATTTCTGATAAAGTTAAACAGAGCAGTGCAAACACAGACGACGAACTCACACAACTAAGCAAAATTCTTTTACAGCAAGCTCCAGTTTTTGACAACGTTCCTGGTACTATGTCCGGTTTTATGTATGAATTTCAAGTTAAACAGCACGACACATTTAAAGCGAAACATTATCCCATTCCGTATATTCACAGAGAACAAGTTTAGAAAGAATTGCAAGTTATGCATGACCAAGGAATTATTGAACCGGCAGTTAGTCCGTACATAAACCCGCTCCATATTGTTAAGAAAAAGGATGGTTCACTTCGCCTCGTACTTGATTCGCTTCACATCAATGACATTATTATTAATGAAACAGATCGCCCACAGACACTAGAAGAACTTCTACAAAAACTTCATGGTACTGCTATTTATTCCACATTAGATTTGAAATCGGGATTTTGGCAAATTCAACTCCATCCGAACTGCAGAAAGTACACGGCTTTTCTCTGTTTTGGTGACTGTTATCAATTTTGTAAATTACCATTCGGTTTAACTATTTCTTCAGCAGCATTTATTCGCGGTTTGAATACAATACTTCCGACAGAACTTAAAGACAGAATCACAACGTACGTAGACGACATTCTTATTGCAGAAGCTAACTGGTCTGAACACAATCTAATTCTTCAACAACTGTTACGAACTTTTCGTGCACAAGGACTCACAGTTAATCTCAGTAAATCGCACTTTGGTAAAACCTCTATAAAATTTCTTGGACATGTAATTTCAGCAGAAGGCATTACGCCTGACCCGGAAAAACTTCAAGCTTTACGTGACATTACTGTTCCTACAACGAAGAAACAACTACGCAGCTTTTTGGGTTTAATTAACTTTTTTCGTAAATTTATTCATTACTCTGCTTTAGACACCCCTAGATTATGTCAATTGACAGGTAAAAACACTATTTGGTCCTGGGATAGGCAAGCACATTCTGAATTTGTGAACCTGAAAGAAGCCTTGTTGAATGCACCACTTTTATCGCACCCAGATTTTACTAGAAATTTTTCCATTGCCACCGAGAGTTCTAACACCGCTTTAGGCGTACACATTTTTCAGGAAATTGAAGAAGATGGTTCTACAGTAATTAAAAACATAGCCTTTGCGAGTCGCATTCTGTCACCTGCTGAACGCAATTATTCTGTCACAGAACTTGAAACATTATGTGTTGTATGGGCATTTACGAGATTTCGGCGCTTTCTTTATGGAAGACATACTATCGTTTACACAGACCACAGAGCGATACAGTTTTTACTTTCGGCTAAATTCACACACGACAGATTAAGTAGATGGAAACTTTATTTACAGGAATTTAATTTTACAATTGTTCACATTCCCGGTACACAAAATATTGTAGCAGACGCACTATCCCGTTCTCTCAGCAACAGTCACCAAGACATCGCAACCAACTTCTGCAAAGCAAATTTCAGCGTCATGTACATTCAACAAGTTGCATTTGAAAATTTCATTTCGTCGTCATTACAAGACATAGCACAAGAGCAGAGTAAAGACAACGTGTGGAAAGAAATTAAACACCTTTGGCAAGATAGGAATAATGTTACCATTAGAAACCATTACACTGTATGCAATAATATTCCGCTTCGCCGCTCTCATCCTGACAGCAACAATTGGTTATTATGCATTCCTGACGAACTTGTTAACAAATTAATCTGGTACACTCATTTAAGTTACGCACATTACGGAGCCAGAAAATGTTTTCTTATACTGAGACAGAACTGCTATTTTACCAACATGGAGAAACGTATACGACGAGTTTTAGCGTCATGTAAAATCTGCCAGAAAGCTAAATCAGACACGACTTCACATATTCCTCAGTTACATCCTATTGTACCGATTAAATTGAGACATATGGTCGCTGTAGACATTTTTGGTCCGATTCCCAGAACTAATAGAAGTTTTTGCTACATCTTTGTCGCTGTTGAACTCACTTCAAAATTTGTTACCTTCACTCCGTTACGCAAAGCTACTGCTAAAACTGCTTCGAAAGCATTTGTAAAACATTTTTTATTTCATGTAGGGCATGTGTTGAAAGTAATTTCCGACAATGGATCACAGTTTCGATCTGCTATATGGACACGTATGTTACGAGCTAGAAACATTTCTCCGATCTATATATTCAGGTACCATGCTTCTTCGAACCCTTGTGAACGATTAAAGAAAGAAATTGGTAAACTGTGTAGAATATACTGCCATAAAAGACATATTGATTGGGACACATACATACTCTCATTCCAGGATGTAATTAATTCCATACCAAATGAATCTATTATGCTATCTCCGTCTGTTATACTGAAAAATGTTGAACCACCTAACAAAATTAAAGAATTAGTAACCTTTCCTACATCTCGTCGACTAAGACACCATGAAATAATTGACATTGCGCTGAACAACATCAAACGTGCCGCAGAGCGCCGGAGAAGACAGCAAAAACAGGTTGGTATACGCCGTGACTTTCACATTGGACAGAAAATATTAGTACGTACACACTATTTATTCAACAAAGGAAAGAGTAGATGCAGTAAATTTGAGCTTCTATACGCAGGTCCATATCGAATTCGCAGCATTCCTCACCCCAATGTAGTACACGTCGAAACTTTGAGAACCAGAAAAACGAAAGGGAACCACCACATCTCCAACATTAAACCTTTTATTGAATGAACATACTTTATGATTTATCACACTGTAATGCCATTTCCTAATTTTTATGACCACTTATGGAATTATATTCACATGAACACTTACTGATGATTATCGTATTTTTTCTTGGCTAGTGCCCGGCAAGATAAGGTTAGCAGGTCGCTCTTCTTGTCGTTACACATCAGACCGTGCATATTTTTCCAGATGAACTTACACATTTTATGACCACTTATGCAATTATGTTTATGTGATTACTTACTGATGATTGTCGTATTTTTTCTTGGCAAGTGCGCGGCAAGGTAAGGTTAGCAGGTCGCTTTTCTTGTCGTTACACATCAGACCGTGCACATTTTTCCAGATAAATTTACGTATCTTGTGAATAATTATGCATTTCTATCTAGTGACATATTAATTTTATTACATTCTCTCTCCATTAAAGTCTTCAATTCTCGCCTCTATTAACTACACAACATACAAGCTGAACACAAAGAAGGTCACATTTCTTGTCGTTATACACTCCTGGAAATTGAAATAAGAACACCGTGAATTCATTGTCCCAGGAAGGGGAAACTTTATTGACACATTCCTGGGGTCAGATACATCACATGATCACACTGACAGAACCACAGGCACATAGACACAGGCAACAGAGCATGCACAATGTCGGCACTAGTACAGTGTATATCCACCTTTCGCAGCAATGCAGGCTGCTATTCTCCCATGGAGACGATCGTAGAGATGCTGGATGTAGTCCTGTGGAACGGCTTGCCATGCCATTTCCACCTGGCGCCTCAGTTGGACCAGCGTTCGTGCTGGACGTGCAGACCGCGTGAGACGACGCTTCATCCAGTCCCAAACATGCTCAATGGGGGACAGATCCGGAGATCTTGCTGGCCAGGGTAGTTGACTTACACCTTCTAGAGCACGTTGGGTGGCACGGGATACATGCGGACGTGCATTGTCCTGTTGGAACAGCAAGTTCCCTTGCCGGTCTAGGAATGGTAGAACGATGGGTTCGATGACGGTTTGGATGTACCGTGCACTATTCAGTGTCCCCTCGACGATCACCAGTGGTGTACGGCCAGTGTAGGAGATCGCTCGCCACACCATGATGCCAGGTGTTGGCCCTGTGTGCCTCGGTCGTATGCAGTACTGATTGTGGCGCTCACCTGCACGGCGCCAAACACGCATATGACCATCATTGGCACCAAGGCAGAAGCGACTCTCATCGCTGAAGACGACACGTCTCCATTCGTCCCTCCATTCACGCCTGTCGCGACACCACTGGAGGCGGGCTGCACGATGTTGGGGCGTGAGCGGAAGACGGCCTAACGGTGTGCGGGACCGTAGCCCAGCTTCATGGAGACGGTTGCGAATGGTCCTCGCCGATACCCCAGGAGCAACAGTGTCCCTAATTTGCTGGGAAGTGGCGGTGCGGTCCCCTACGGCACTGCGTAGGATCCTACGGTCTTGGCGTGCATCCGTGCGTCGCTGCGGTCCGGTCCCAGGTCGACGGGCACGTGCACCTTCCGCCGACCACTGGCGACAACATCGATGTACTGTGGAGACCTCACGCCCCACGTGTTGAGCAATTCGGCGGTACGTCCACCCGGCCTCCCGCATGCCCACTATACGCCCTCGCTCAAAGTCCGTCAACTGCACATACGGTTCACGTCCACGCTGTCGCGGCATGCTACCAGTGTTAAAGACTGCGATGGAGCTCCGTATGCCACGGCAAACTGGGTGACACTGACGGCGGCGGTGCACAAATGCTGCGCAGCTAGCGCCATTCGACGGCCAACACCGCGGTTCCTGGTGTGTCCGCTGTGCCGTGCGTGTGATCATTGCTTGTACAGCCCTCTCGCAGTGTCCGGAGCAAGTATGGTGGGTCTGACACACCGGTGTCAATGTGTTCTTTTTTCCATTTCCAGGAGTGTATATCAGACCTTGCATAATTTCCATTTTTTATGTATGTATGATTGTTTTCCTGTTTTGTTTGTATGCACTATGAAATATTTAAGCTATAACAAACACCAGTTGACTTTGACATTTTTGCCTGATGATATCACAACATCGTGTCTATTTTACACTTTTTTTTTTGCTGCTACATTGTGATACTCTGTGTACATTTTTTGCACCTGCACACTGTCTATGTTTTTGACATATTACTTTTTCTGTCATGCTATGCCGTATGCTCAATCATGTTGCTATAAACCAGTTTTTATTTAGTGGGTATATGATTTAAATGCAAGACATTAATCTTTGTTCATCATTTTCAGAAAGAAATAACGTGTAAAAGAAATAAATTAAACAGAAATGGGAATTTCACCTTCGTAATGAACGAAAGAAGATACAATACCTCGTGACGAAGAGCATATGGATCAGAATTAACAAGCATTAACAAGAATATACTATACACATCGTAGAATAGCAGTCTTAACTAATTTTTTCTTTCAGAATACGAGGCGATTGATGCAGGCTGTCAGACAGAACTACACATCTTAGTTTTAGTGATGAAATATGATAGAAATAAGGAATAGTTGTATAATGAATAATGAAGTGACTTTTTTGCAGATGATAATGAATGGTGATAAATAATGATGAAGAATATGCTAATATGGATAATGAAGTTTTTCTTTACAGGTGATGATAATAATGGAGTTATGACGATATGGATAATGAAGTTGTTCTTTGCAGATGAGGATAATGTTGAAGTTTATGTATTTATGCTATGTAGTTATTGAAGTATTTGTTGCAGTTCGTTTTGACAGTATGTCTTATGTCACATGGTATGATGACTGAAGGTTTTGGAAGGGACAGCTAGAGAACATATATATTTCATACACATTTCACTACCTGTTAATTCGAAGTTCACTACTTTTCAGCATAATATGCGTTTCTTCTTTCAGTTTAATAATCCATTTTGTATATTTTGCAGGAGAAATTATTCATGAAATTAATGTGCTATAAGCAGTTGGTCATTAAACCTGTGTCATTTATGAATGTGATCACATATACTCTACTTGTTTCATAACCTTGCTACAGGTGACTCATGACGAATGAAGTTACACAACTTCATTTGCAGCAATAACTCAAAAGCAAATATTGTTATGCCCCAGTAATTAATTATCGATCTCAACGCAGTGCATTGCTAGCACAAAAAAAGGAATTCTGAGTAATGTTTCTAGTCACAGACGTTGAATACTAGTTACAGTATGTTACATTTTCAATATGTTCTATGTCACTGAAATGATCAGTTCTGAGTAATATGTTTTGAATGATGATTTCTGATGGTTTGTAACTGGTCAATGAATGCCAATAATTATTTTAAATATGTCGTATGTCACTTGAATGATGAAAAATGTTTTGTACTATTCAGTACCCTCCCATGAACCATGAACCTTGCCGTTGGTGGGGAGGCTTGCGTGCCTCAGCGATACAGATAGCCGTACCGTAGGTACAACCACAACGGAGGGGTATCTGTTGAGAGGCCAGACAAACGTGTGGTTCCTGAAGAGGGGCAGCAGCCTTTTCAGTAGCTGCAAGGGCAACAGTCTGGATGATTGACTGATCTGGCCTTGTAACAATAACCAAAACGGCCTTGCTGTGCTGGTACTGCGAACGGCTGAAAGCAAGGGGAAACTACGGCCATAATTTTTCCCGAGGGCATCCAGCTTTACTGTATGATTAAATGATGATGGCGTCCTCTTGGGTAAAATATTCTGGAGGTAAAATAGTCCCCCATTCAGATCTCCGGGCGGGAACTACTCAAGAGGATGTCGTTATCAGGAGAAAGAAAACTGGCGTTCTACGGATCGGAGCGTGGAATGTCCGATCCCTTAATTGGGCAGGTAGGTTAGAAAATTTGAAAAGGGAAATGGATAGGTTAAAGTTAGATATAGTGGGTGGTACAGAAATGTTCAGTAACTGAGCGATGAGTGCCACCAATTACTCAAATCAATTATTAGACTAGTGTAATTCTCAATGAAGACTAGTATGTGACTTAATGTCCTTCAGCTTCTGACCAAATTACAAGAAATTACTGCAATATCCGTTTGTCCTGTCTATCCTCATGATCATTGAGCACTATATTTGGTTTTTGCACTCATTCTACGTTGGTGTACCTTGCAAGAACGTGGTATTGACACGACATGCTGTCCACCACCTTGAGCGATGGAGATGCTATTATGATCCCACTGTTTGGTGTACCTAATGTACTACCAAATTCTTGTAAAATGATAAAGACATAATCAGTGCGTGTGCACTTTATTTCATTTGTTAACAAGATCAGTTGTCCTAAATATGCTAAAGACTTATACAGTGTGTGTGCACTTTATTTCACTCTATGATATGTTATGTAAAAATGCTAAAGACTTCTACAGTGCGTGTGCACTTTATTTCACTTCTTGATATGTTTATTTGTTGTAAAAAGGCTAAAGAGTTTTACAGTGCGTGTGCACTTTATGCCATTTGTTAATATGATTTGTACTCATTACGTATACATTTTGTGATTTCCTGATATGTTCTGTACTACAGGGCGTGTGCACTTTCATCATTTTGTTAACATGATTTGTATTCATTGCATATACATTTTGTGATTTCCTGATATGTTCACTACTACAGTGCTTGTGCACTTTTGTCATTTGTTAATATGTTCTGTACTCATTGTGTATACATTTTGTCGTTGCCTGATATGTTCTGTACTCAGTGCATGTGCACTATATTTTATTTCATGTTCTGCACACACACACACACACACACACACACACACACACACACACACACATATATATATATATATATATATATATATATATATATATTTCTGTGATTGTCAACTTACTTAATTAGGAAAAATTTGTTGCTCATGGCAAGTCCAACTGACTCACCATCGCTGCCAAATTTTTGCTCCCCCCAGTGGAGGGTTATGTAAGACGTATGCTTTGCCGGCAATGGGCGAGGCATGACAGAGTCTCTGACCAGAGAGTATTATGTCGTTAGTTGTTGCTTGTCGCTAGTCTGCGCTTGTCTGCGCGAGTCGACAGTCGGCTTGAGTAGCGAGTCGACAGTAGTCTATAGTAGTCTGCGCGAGTCGGCCCGAGTCGGCCCGTGTCCGCTGTGTGCTCTGCTCGGGACTCTGGTCAGGACTCTGCAGGATGGGTATTGTTGTAGGGGGTAAAGAAGCAGCGTTGCGCATATCTAATAATGTATGTTAATTGTCATTTAATTTGTTGCAAAAAATTGCCCGCAATAATAATTTTTACAATATAAAGTAACTTTTTTAAAGAAAAACATTCATTTCAATTTAAAGAATATTTCCTATGCATTCCTTCCAAGAATCAAAAAAAAAATATACGCCAGCATTACACGAAGCTGTGTCAAAAAATTTCTACATAAGAACAGATATATTTGCAGTCTTTTATTGAGGTAAGAATTTTTGCTTTTTTATTCAGAATACAGGGCCGAAGGGCAGCGCTGCTGTCCTCATAAAATTTACCAGGTTACTAACTTTTTATTATTATTTCCGTATTTACGAATTGAATTTTGAGGTTACATTAAATGTGAATGCATTTCTGCACACAGATTAGAAATGGGAGCCAATTTTGTTCAGAGGTTAAAATATTAGAAAAATTCATTTAATTAATAATATTGTGGGGAGTTTACGCTTGGTTCACGGTTAATGGTTCATGGTTCATTATTAAATTAATATTACATGTGGTTCATGGTCCATTATTTTCATTATAAATTGTGGGGAGTTTACGCTTGGTTCACGGTTAATGGTTCATGGTTCATTATTAAATTAATATTACATGTGGTTCATGGTCCATTATTTTCATTATAAATTTTTAGTGGGGACGTGACAGCGTCTTTCACTTGAGTGTGCGATAGTTCTCTCGCTCATCTCCCCTAGCTGCTTTCGGAATTGTGTTGATGACATTTTTCCGAGATTCAAATTGTACGTTGCTAGTCTCACAGATTCTACTCATCCACTTGAGAAGTTTTGTTTCCACTTCCCTCAATGATTTTAGGAATTCCGATGAAATGTTATCTATCCCTTCTGGGCTTCTTGATCTCTTCAAGTGCTCTTTTAAATTCTGACTCTAATATTGGATTTCCTATGTCTTCCATGTCGACTCCAGTTTCTTCCTATACCACATCATCGGAGACATCCTCCCCATCATACAGGCCTTCAGTGAACTCTTTCCACTCATCCGCTCTCTCCTCTAACAGGAATTTCTATTGCACTCTTAATGTTACTGCCCTTGCTTTTAATTTCACCGATGGTATATACTGAGGCAGTCCACACGACGGACGTTTCTTTTCGATTTGCTCGTTCTTGCAGCCATTGCGCTTGCCCTGTCCTGAACTTTCTAATTATTTAATTCATAAGGTATTTATATTATTTTAATCCTATTTTTGGCTCAACATTTTTGTTCTTCCTTCTTTCATCGATCAGTTTCTTCTGTTGCCTAACATTTCCTCCCAGTTACCCTCTTTGTACCTATGTTTGCCTGTACAACGTCTGTGATTACCCTTTTTAGAGATGTCACTCCTCTACATCTGACTACTGTGGTATTTAGAGAGATTCAAAAGCTTTTCATCACTGTTCACTCCTTCAGTTTCGTACTTCCTTCCACACTGATACCTCCGCACTATTCTCTTCGGTGTATTATTAACCATGACCAAACTGTGAACTGAGTCTATATCTGGTACGCCTTACAATGAACTATCTGATTTCGGAATCTGTGTCTCGCCATGATATAATCCAGCTGGAATCGTCCAGTGTCTCTGTGTTTTGGTCACGTGCCGGGTGATCAAAAAGTCAGTATAAATTTGAAAACTGAATAAATCACGGAATAATGTAGATAGAGACGTACAAATTGACACACATGTTTGGAATGACATGGAGTTTTATTAGAACCAAAAAATACAAAAGTTCAAAAAATGTCCGAGAGATGGCGCTTCATGTGATCAGAATAGCAATAATTAGCATAACAAAGTAAGACAAAGCAAAGATGATGTTCTTTACAGGAAATGTTCAATATGTCCACCATCATTCCTCAGCAATAGCTGTAGTCGAGGAATAATGTTGTGTACAGCACTGTAAAAGATATCCGGAGTTATGTTGAGGCATTGGTGGCGGATGTTGTCTTTCACCTTCGCTAGAGATGTCGGTCGATCACGATACACTTGCGACTTCAGGTAACCCCAAAGCCAATAATCGCACGGACTGAGGTCTGGGGACCTGGGAGACCAAGCATGACGAAAGTGGCAGCTGAGCACACGATCATCACCAAACAACTCGCGCAAGAGATCTTTCACGCGCCATCTGTCGGATATTTGGGAATCGTTTTTTTTTTTTTTTTGTTCTAATAAAACCCATGTCATTCCAAGCATGTGTGTCAATTTTTACCTTTCTATCTACATTAGTCCGTGGTTTATTAAGTGTTCAAATTTACACTGACTCTCTCAACCGATTATTGAATGGAGTACTCGCTATTAATAGCTGAAATTTATTCCGGAACTCAATTAGTCTTTCTCCTCTCTCTTACCTACTGCCAGTCCCATTTTGCGACAAATACTTTCTTCCGTTCCTTCCCCAACAATCACGTTCCATTCCGTCATGTTTACTAGATTTTCATATTTCTGTATACACTGTTCAATAACCTCATATGTTTGCTGTATCTCTTCATCTTCTGCTTGCGACTTGGCATGTATACCTCAACCATCGTTGTCGGCGTAGGTATATTGTCGAATCCGATGACAACAACACTATCACTGAAGTGTGCACTGTTGCTCACTCTCTACCCAACCTTCCTATTCACAACATATACTACTCCCATTATACCACTTCTTGCTGTGCTGCTGTTGATATCACCCTAAACGCCTGGCCAGAAATCCTAATCTTTTTTCCACTACACTGTATCTACATTGAACTTTTGCAATTCCGTTTTCAGATTTTCTAGTTTTCCTACTACGCTAAGACTTGTGACATCGTATGCTCCGATTCGAAGAATGTTGGCCCTTCGCTGGATATGCCGTCAGTTATTCATGGGCACCACCTCCTTGGCACCTCCTAAGGTGCCGAATAGGAACTAGTGTGGAATCTTTTTTCAGATGAAAAACCATCAAGACACATTTTAGTTACTGGTCATATGCCCTGGTGATACTCATTATGTGTTCTAATGCCTTCAGCATACCCATCCCGTTGATCATTGCTGATACCTCCGCATTTAGGGGCAGTTTCCCACTCCAAGGGCAAGAGAGTGCCCTCAACCTCTATCCGCTTCTCCGCCCTCCGTGACAAGGCCATTGGCAGAACAAGGGTGACTTCTTACGTCGAAGGTCTACGGCTGGTATTGCTGATGATTTTTATTCAGAATTTATGACCGGCTTGGTTAGAGCCCGAGACCCAGGGTGTTTTGATTAGCAGTCAAAGACTTCTCCTAGAAAAGAACGTAAATGCAAGGTCATAAATACGAGTGTTGCCCAGAAAGTAATGCACTACATATTTTTCTCAGCTGAAAATAATGCTACCAATGCGAAACGTTACGTATGAATTATTTGAGATCTCCTGAGTGAGCGCACCAAAGTTTCCGTCACTTCCAACAGATATCGTAGCTGCAGGACGGTTCGAAAATGGCGTCTGTAGGTGATGTACGTTACAAGCATTGTGTCGTCATTGACTTTCTCACTGTAGAGAAAGAAACTGTGAGGAATATTCACAAGCGCTTCTTCAAAGTCTATGGAGCATGTTCTGTCGACAGAAGTACAGTTAGTCGCTGGGCACGGAGGGTAAGGTCATCAGAAGCCGGTTCGGCGGAGATCCACGATTTGCAGCGATCGGGGAGACCATCCACGGCTGTCTCACCTGACTTGCTGCAGCGAGCTGACGTTGGCATTCGTGAGGACAGACGGATTACAACTCGTCATATGTTAATCAGCAAAGGAAGTTCACACAGTTAAACACTGTCTCTGCCACCGGGACAAGTATTGGTACTGACAGGGTGCACACGCCCTTGTTTCGCGCTGGAGGAAGGCCAAAGAACGGGATGGACATTACTTGGAAAAACAGGGTGTGTACGTAAAATACCATTCTTTTGTGTGTGATTCTCATTATGTACAATAAAGAACTGTTGAAGAAAAAAATGCGGTGCATTACTTTCTGGGCAACCTTTGTATTTCCGTGTCGTGTGGACTGTCAATCTAGATATTCAAGACAGTTTTCGGAAAAGGTGTTCAGATTCGTTTTCCGAGACTTCTAGTCTATACCACCTGCAATGAAAGCATAGACGTAGTATAGTAGGTGCATGGTTGCAAAATACTGACACCAAATCTTTACAGAATAATAGAAAAACTAGCAGAAGCTGGCCTCGGGGGAGATCAGTTTGGATTCGGAAGAAATGTAGTAAAACCGGTGGCATTACCGACCCTACGACTTATCTTAGGAAGTAGCTTAAAGAAAGGCAAACCTACGTTTATAGCATTTGTAAACCGAGAGAAAGCTTTCAACGATGGTCACTGGACTATTCTTTTTGAAATTCTGAAGGTTGCAGGGATAAAATATAGTGACCGAAAGGCTATTTACAACTTGTACAGTCATCAGACGGGAGTTACAAGAATCAAGATGCATAAAAGAGAAGCAGTGGTTAAGAAGGGTGTGAAACAGAGTTGTAGCCTATAGACGATGTTATTCAATCACTACAATGAGCAACCAGTAAAAAAACCAAAGAAACATTTGGAGTAGGAACTAAAGTTCAGGGACAAGAAATAAAAACTTTGAGGTTTGCCGATGATAACGACTCTACTGGGGGCAGGGAGTTTGCTCCCAATACCGATGAGCGCTCTTTTAAAGTAAGTGTATATGGCATCACAGCTAAATCTCAACTGATGTAATGGTTTCAATATTACTTGTTTTTACGCATTCATCAGGAGAAACATTAGACAGAAATGACCACAGAGATATGAAGTCTTAGTAGCGTCAAAAAACGTAGAACATCCGGTTCTTGTCAGTGAAGCATCAGCACAATGTTTCAGGTGTCTCACCTCTCTTTACTAGTCAAAGTAGTAGAGAGAATTATATTTTTTTAACATACCTAACACAGTAAGTGCCACATGTTCCTCGAACTTTTGAACTGACAATCCCACATTCCCTGCATTTCAGCATTACCTCTGGTGATGTGTTACAATAAAAACCCCACGAAATCAATGGATTTTGGGTTCGCTTATGAATTTAAGCAGATTTGTACTGGTAAACACTCTGTCTAGTAGTATAGTTAGGCTTTTTTTATGAACACTCCGAGTCCTTTCATGTGTGGTTTTAAATACGGTCCTTTACAATAGCTCGAGTCTCCATTGTCTTATTACACCTTTTAGCTTCACTGAGTTGTTTCTCTAATTTTTGAGCATTCGTCACTGTACGAGCTATGGCAGCAGCTCCCCCGACCAAAGAACGAACTGTTGACAGCCCTGTAAACGCTGGAATTGGAAACGGGATGATCCCAAGTGATGTCGTATGTTTTTGTAGAACCCTTGGCTTTTGAAGTGTACTGTATTTCTGCTCCAAGGCACCGCTGACTGGATGTAACTTTTTGTTATTTTTCAAACACCTTACATGTTTCTTCTGTGGTGTACAGCGATTAGATCTCATAATTTGTTGGAAATTTATTGCAGCATCTTATTTAAGTTTGGCTCACATTGCTTTATCAACTGCGAATGCTGCAATACATTGCCTTATGCCTATGTCCTATCTTCCTCATATTTGCCTAGTTGTATCAGTTAGTATTCGGTCTCCAATGTGGCGATCTTTATTTGTATATAAGCAATATCATTCTCCTTGCATGCGTTGTCTCTTATATTAATTCCCTCGTCCTATTCACACTTCAAGAAGAAAGCTGGTGCTGATGTGAAAATTACCGAACTATCAGTTTAATAAGCCATGGTTACAAAATACTAACAACAATTCTCTATAGAGGAATGGAACAACTGAACAACTGGTACGAGGTGCCTCAGGAAAGATTAATTTGGATTTTGGAAAACTGTAACAACATGAGAGACGCTACCGACGCTAAGACTTATCTCAGAGGATAGATTAATGAAAGGCTATAGCTATGTTTATAGCATTTGTAGATTCAGAAAAAGCTTTGGACAATGTTGGCTGGAATACTTTCTTCTCTGAAGGTAGTAAGTGTAAAATACAGGAAGCAATATGCTATTTACAACTTCCACAGAAACCAGCCTATCTCCAATGTTATTCAGTCTGCACGATTAGATTGGGAAATGAGCCATTAGAAGTAGTAGACGAGTTTGGCCATGTTGGCAGCAAAATAACTGATGATGGCCAAATTAGAGATAATACAAAGTGTAGACTAGCAATGACAAGAAAAATGTTTCTCAAGAAGAGAAATTTGTTAACGTTGAATACAGACTTAAGTATTAGGAAGTCCTTCTGAAGGTATTTGTCTGGGGAGTAGCCATATATAGAAGTTCAATATGGACAGTAATCAGTATAGACAAGAAGAGTATAGAAACTTCTGAAATGTGGTGCTACAGAAGAATGCTGAAGATTAAATAGGTAGATTACACGGCTAATAAGGAGGTACTGAACAGAATTAAAGAGACATAAAATTTGTATCACAGCCTGATTAAAAAAGAAAAAGATCAGTTCACAGGCACATTCTGAGACATCAATGGATCATACATTTAGGAAGGGTGTGGGGAGGGGGGGGGGTGGATTGAAGTCGAAGAGGAAGATCAAGAGATGAAAACAGAAAGCAAATTCAGAAGGACATAGGTTGCAGAAGTTATTCAGAGATAGAAAGGCTTACACAGCACAGAGTAGCACTCAGAGCTGCGTCAAACCATTCTTCAGACTGAAGACGACAACAACAACAACAACACTACAAGCTAGATGCTTTTTATCTTCGTCGCAGGTTCACAGTAGCTTTCGTAGAATTCTTCCAATAATCTGAAGTTTACCATTCGTTTTTCCTACAACCGAACTTACGTTTCGCCTAGGTACTTCATACAAGTGATTGTACCAAGCACCGCATCACTAATACTCTACTGGAACATTAGAGCACTATTTTTCACAGTCATCTGCATTAGTTCACATTTTTCTACGGTTAGAGAAAGTTACTGTACATCACGCCAAATAACAGTTGTGTCCAGATCGTCTTATATCCTCCTACAATCATCACTGACGAAACCTCCCCGTGTTCTTCAGCACCAATAGCAAACAGTCACTGATTGGGGCTCACCCTTTACGTCATTTCGTTTAGATACAGCCTAAGACCGGCTCACCACAAAGGAATTACGCAAATGGGGCTGAAATCGGTAGTTGTAATGTACGTACGCAGACAAACGATAAAAATTTCAGAAAAATTATGCAAGAGGAAGAGTTTCACAAATTGAGCAAGTCAATAATACGTTGATCCACCTCTGTCCCATATGCTAGCAGTTACTCGGTTAGCGTTGATTGACAGAGTTGTTGGATGTCCTTCTGAGGGAAATCGTGCCACATTACATCGAATTTCCACATTAGATCGTCAAGTTGATTCGAGGGCCTTACCGATAATACTCCAAACGGTCTCAGATGGGCACAGATCTGGCAACCTCGTTAACTAAGATAGGTTTTGGCAAGCACGAAGACCCGTAACAGACTCTCGCTGTGTGCAGGCGGGCATTATCTTGCTAAAATGTGCGCCCACAATGACGTGGCAGCAAAACGGGGAGTAGAATATCGTCGACGTGCTGCTGTTCTATGAGGGTGCCACGGATGACATCCAAAGTGGTCCTGCTGTGAACATAAATGGCACTGCAGACCATCACACCTGTTTGTCAGGCATTATGGAAGGCAACAGTCAGGTTGGCACCTCCAGACACGCCTTCGGCCTGGAATTTCATTGACTGGAGTAGAATTAGCTCCAGTAATAAGTTCCACTTCGAACAGAGGCCCGATGAACAGCGAAGTCGTGTCTGGAGATGCGCCGGTCAGTAGTAGGATACCAATCCGACTATCGCCCGCCATACGGCCTGACAATCAGGAGTGATGGTCTGGGCTGTCTTTCCTTTTCATAGCAGTACTCCTCTAGTTGTCATCCGTCGCACACCTACACACAGCGGTACATCGACAGCGCACACGTCAAGAGTTTCTACTGCTTGTCTTCGTACTTGCCAAACCCTACCTTGGCCATCGAGGTCGTCGGATCTCTCCCCAATTGAGAACGTATGGAACATTATGGGCAGGGCTCTACAATCAGCTAGGGATTTTGACCACGTACCGCTCCAATTGGACAGAATTTGGAACGATACACCACAGGATGACAGCCAACAACTCTCTCAATCAATTCCGAGCCGAATAATTGCTTCATAAGAGCCACAAGTGGTCCAACACGATATTGACTTTTTCAGTTTGTGAAGGTCTTTCTCTTTAATCAATCATTTAATTTTCCTGAAATTGTGATCATTTGTTTGTCAGCATATGAACGAAATATCTACCGATTTTCGTCCCATACTGGTAATTGCTTCGTGGTGCATCGTTTTTTTTTTTTATCTTAGACTGTATGTAGAGAACAAGTTATTTGTACCTTTGTGTCTGATAAACACTCGCTGTCCAAGACAACGTTCTATATCAGTTGACGTAAAACTGTT
Source organism: Schistocerca nitens (assembly GCF_023898315.1). Classification (NCBI taxonomy): domain Eukaryota; kingdom Metazoa; phylum Arthropoda; class Insecta; order Orthoptera; family Acrididae; genus Schistocerca; species Schistocerca nitens. The sequence continues at coordinate 190,669,190 of NC_064620.1, read as the reverse complement.
TTTGCTCAAGAGCCAATACTGGCATTGTGGAGTGGCATCAAGGCACCATATGTACCTATCTTCTTATAAAAGGTGAATAAAGAGTTTGCGTTCAAAGGTCATCCAGTACAGAAGCAGGATGTCAGTCAGGCAAAACTGCCGTGATAATTAAGGCAATCATCTCACCGAAGCTCCTAGTTGGAGATACCTGTTTGATGAAACACCGTGTCCTGCTGCGGGGCGAAGTCGGTAACTACCTGCTGCAAATCCTCGTCCAACAGGAATTGTCGACTCTTCAGAACCTTTTTAACGGGATAAAGGCGTGATAATGGTATGGGAAGAGATCAGAACTATAAGGCGGGTGCTCGAACGTCTCCCACGTGAATTGGCGTAACGTCTGCGTTACGACATTAGCGATACGGGGACGTGCTTTATCACGAAGCAGCAGCATCCCTTGTCACAGGGATTTTCGACAGTCATGCTGCCCCATAAACATTCTTCATTCTCCGATGTATGTCCAGCAGCACTTCTGCAGCCAAGGAAAGAATAACAGCATGTTTGTCCAGTTTGGACACATTTGGTCGCCATAGTTCACGTTTTCGCATTTACGGCACACATGTCGGAAAGACACGAATGTCACCCTAACCTCTGGCTAACCGCTGGCTGTATATCAGTGCTTATATACCCACATCTAAGTCACGCTACGTTGCCTCTACGCCGCAACAAGTTCCTCAAACTGATACTTTCTGATCGTCCTTTATATTAAGTGGTAACTTATATGAATTAATATGTTGTGAGCCTCCAAAACGCCAGATATTAAGGGCACGATTAGTTGGCAATCGGCGCCCAACTACTAATCGTTAGAAGTCGGCACCATTCGGAACAATTTGTGTTGACCGTTTTCTGTTTCAGATTGCTGCCACTCTTAGTGTTCCCAAAATCATCTTACTGTAATTACCTGACGAAGTGTTGCTGAGTTGTCTGTGTGGGCGGATGATAATTTGATTAATAATCGTTTTTTTACTTACGTTTAAACGCCCTATTGAGTATGAGACCCCAACACAAGAGACCCCAACACAAGAGACTGGTGAATGATCTTGAGTGCTGGTTCCTAAAGATGGGGCAGGATAAGGCTACGATTGTAGATGGAGCCATAATCAGTTACACTCGGTTACACAACAGATACGTAAACTTTATTTAAAGAAATTAAAATTTTAAAACAATATCTTAAAAGAACACAATTGACTGTATGACGGCTAAAGGTCTTATTACAAGAAAAAAAAATTGCACAATTTTGGGGCCAAAGGCCACCAACAATAACCTCAAACAACAAATGGCTGAAGGCCTGAATTAGAAGTAAAAAGAACAATTCAAAATAGCACATATTAAGATAAATACATCACTTTAAAACAAACTGTAACACGACTTAAGGCCTTTTTATAAAAGAAGTAAAATTATTATTAGGCTGGAGGCGACAAACAGTTTCAAATAACCAATGGCTGAATGCCTGAATTAGAAGTCGGGAAAACAATTCCAAATAGCACACATCTCAACAAATACTTTGCTTTTAAAACAAGTTTGCCTTAAAAAAACTTATTGTAACACGGCTGAAAGCCTTATTATAAAAGAAGTGAAATTATTACTCAGCTGAAGGCCACAAACAACTTCAAATAACAAACGGCTTAAGGCCTGAATTAGAAGTCAGGAAAACAATTGCAGATAGCACCTTTAAAACAAATACCTTGCTTTTAAAACAAGTTTGCTTAAAAAAAAAACTTACTGTAACACGGCTGAAGGCCTTATCACGAAAGAAGTGAAATTATTGCTGGGCTGAAAGCCACACCAACATCAATTAGAAAATTACAAATACCCTTAAAACAACATCACAATCTAAGGAATCAGGCCAAGCAGTTTTCAGCAAGTGTTCCAAAGGTCGGCCTGGGAAGGTAACTCAAACATAAGGCAGCCAAGAGTTGTACTCACGTAACAGGATGACAGCTCAACTAGGGGCAGCTTAAGCGCCGACCGACCGACTAACCAATCCGCCTAACGTCCGATCACTGGTACAATGATGGAACATTTTTAGGCAAGGGTAAAGAGACAGACAGCACTACATCTTCAGAAAACACCCAAGGCAGAAGGAAACACAAGAACAAAGGTAGACCTCCCAAAAAAATATACACAGTACAGTAAAAGAAGCTGTTGAACTACACGCCGTGTCAGACAGCATGAACACGACGCGGAAAGGTACACTGCCGGAAAAGTACGCTAACCTCTAGGGCAGGGAACTGGGGCGTTAGCGGCCACAAGGCAAAAAATACCGCCGGCTGCACTTCACTAACAAATTCTATGATGAATAACAAATAGAGAAAGACGGCTGCAATATTTCCTCACCTCGAAACACTTCACTCGTTGCCACCAGGCTCAGCGTCCTTCGGAGCAACAACTCACCAACAAAAGGAGAGATCTCAGAATAGTTGGGGTTATATTAGCAGTTAACTCTTTGCTCAACTTAAAAACGTCCAGGGTTCGGTGTGCAACGAAGTCATTGCTCTTGCAGCTAACCCTCCTCGATCCGGCAGTGGCAGCACGCCGCCAGCAGCCCCGGCTTGCGCCCACACTGTGCGGACCTGCTCGCTGCTGCACCCCAACCGGACTGATGTCTGTTCACCACTCCCACCAAATCCAGTACACAGACAGCATTAAAATAACTGCTCATTCAAAACCACAAGATACACTCGTATCCGGGAAAACAATTCCACCAGCAACTCACATTACTAAAACCAGTCACTGTGAAACAACATGGGCGAATTATAAATCGGCGCAAATGCAGAGAAGCCAGAAGTGGTTGGAAGACCGAATGCACGTCGTGCGCTGCGACGACCAACCGAACGACCGACCAATCGTCGTCCCCACCCAAGTCGAGACATGTGGAAGATCCCAGTGTAAATCGTCGACTGACAACTTATGGCCATGAGGTCACTTCGACGGGCGGACACACACACACACACAAGTGAAAGTTGCACTACTCGAATATCACGGTCCATTCAACTAAAACTCGCTGAATCCGGTCCTTGACGTGGTCGTGCACTCTCGCGACCACATCCTTCGTCGGACAGTGCATGTGTGTCGACAGAGGTTTGGCGGGTACTGGCTGTCCGTGACCTCACTGCTCCTCTGTCCCACTCGCTCAACACACGATGACCCTGAAATACTAGAGGCTGCTCCAGAGATGGTATCATAGTACGCGCTATCGGTAAGTGCTGCTGCTGCCACTCACAGACAGAAAAGGCCGGCAAACGTAGTAGCGCCAGTGAACACACTAAGAAAACGAGACGCGACTATCGCTATTACTATGAATGGCATCAACGCGAGCCACATATGGTTCAGATTTAAATGCCAGTTTTCCTCTACTTACTGCATTGTTTTACAAGGCCCTTAATTATTTTAACATTCTTAACATAAAATAAGTACGCCAATTGAAGATGACCATCTCTGTAATTCTCGTTCACGAATCCATGTTACTACCGTGTCAAAATTTATACCGTAGCAGCAGATCCCCGTCATGTCCACAGTATTTCCTCTCGCCCCAGAGGTAAGTATCTGACTTTACTTATCCCATGGCCGAATTAACCAAAGTCAATTAAAATTAAGCACATCTTAAAATATGACTATCTCTCCGAGTTTCTTTTTTTTTTTTTTTTTTTTTTTTACTGAGCAGGAAAAGTACACTCTTAACAAACTGGTACTGTTAGCTGACGTTTTTGGATTTGGCTTTCAGTTGCTCTAAGGGCATTATTATGAAATGTAGTTGAGAACTGCGAGCCGCACTAATTATCATATACGAAACTAGACGCATGTGACCCGCGGGCCGCAGTTTGACGATCACTATTCTACTACTTAAGAGTCTCGGACCACTGACATATCTGAGAACCTATTTCATATGCTCAGACCTCCTTTTATAAGTCTCCAGTGTGTTACTGTGTCACATGCTTTCTGGAAATTTAGGAATGTGAAATCCGCCTGCAGCCCTTCACTCATTGTTTGCAGGAAGTTGTGGAAGAAAAGGGCAAACTGAGTTTCGCACGACTGGCGCTTCTTAATCAGTGTTTATTTTAGGACAGAATCTTTTCTCCCTCGAGGGAAATATAATGCTCCTCGTAGTTGGTGCTTTTTTAAAGAGTAACAAGATTGGTTTGACCACATAATGGGCAATATGAGGCCCCATACGCCAGCGAAAGCTGAAGATCGTACAGCTTCGAAACATCGTTAGCTGTAACAAGCGATGGATTCCTGGCCCCATTACCTGCCACGTAAGCTAATTAGCGAGGGCAGACGCAAACAGCAGGCCCAGCGGTAATAACAGCGATTCCTTCGCCTGTGACCCCAGGTCGGTAAGGTCGTAATGAGCGGCAGCCTTTACCCGTGGCCCCCTGGGAGCTGGACTCATTAGGAAGAGCGGCTGGACGGCGGAGCGGCCCAGCGACCCAGCCAGGAGTGTTTTACTGCGGAACACTTTGCGATACACCTGCTGTCATAACCTCAATAGTAATGATCTTTTATCTATGGTGGAACTAGCCTTCTCATGTACGAACGACCAACCACTAGGCAGTTGAGCATCACTAGCAGACACTTTAGTGTGAACTGCTCTACTTCTTTGCCTCTACAACGTGGAAGTTTCTGGAACAGTCACTGACTCATTTTCTTTAACGCAATGAATGCAATATACCTCTTATGTGATGAGTAAATTATCCCATAACAAACTGTATCCCTGGGGTGCAATTCTCAAAGGTCTGCAAATATCAGCCTACAGCTGCCATCACTCATTCGTTGGACAGAAACCAATTGTCTATACGTGAAATTTTTTGTAAATAAGATGTTGCACATTCTGATGAACATGTGAGGCTTTCAACTATTCCTTGTTCAGTCCAATAACTTTTTTTTGCACTGCAGTAGCGTATTCATGGGCAAACACAAGTCGCTAGTGATATCAATTACGTGAGATTGTTTCAACATTTGGGACCCCTTTCAAGTAAATATTACAGCAGACATCGAACGAATTCAGAGACACAGCTAGGATCGTAACAGGTAGATATGAATGAAAGTGTAATTGTTGTAGAGGTTTCGAGGGTTTCAAATTGAAAATTTTAGAAGAAAGGCGACACAGCTAACATGATTTTTTTTTCCTTTATTGACTTTCGATTCCCCCCCCCCCCCCCCGAAGGGGGCGGCCTGGCAGCAGCTTAGTACGCCGCTGATCAGCCTAGAGAATTTAAAAAAAAAATGAAGATAATAAATAATAAAAGCAGGCGATAAAATCGGTGACTTATATAGTAAAATGGCGGAAAATTGTGGAATTTAAAACATAAAACAAAGGAATAAAATAAAATTATAAACAGCCGACCAGTTGCAATGGATAAAGAATTCTTTACCTAGGTTTCAACAAATTTAAATTTGTCTTCTTCAGAAGGTGGCAATTTTACATTGGTATGGACTGATGTATCATCGCCGTTTTTACAAATGTCGGCATAGATCCATTTGTCAAAATTAAAATATAGCCCTAGAAATAGGGTTTGTCACGTAAATATAAATTAGTACATGGATGTTGCAGAGCTCACAACCGACTTAAATGTAAAATTGCCACCTTCTGAAGAAGACAAATTTAAATTTGTTGAAACCTAGGTAAAGAATTTTTTATCCATTGCAACTGGTCGGCTGTTTATAATTTTATTACGTGGAACCGTTGCTGTTGTGCAGCTATGTTTAAAATACTGTTTAAAATAATAAAACAAAGGGTCGGTGATGCAAATAAAATACACAGGAAGCAGACAGGTAAAATAATAGACAGACAATTAAAAAACACGGCGCCAGTCTGGTTTCTGTTCGCAAGAGATATAAAACTCACAACCAGCGACAGAATGATTTTTGTTCGCAACACTTTGGAAAGACGCACAACACTGAACACTCACTTGAACACTGCACTAAAAAGTTGGCACAAATATGATACACACAGCTAGGAGCAGATGGGGGGAACCTGGACAGATGATGGGAAAGAAAAGAAGGGAGGGAGAGGAAAAACGAAGTGGGGGGAGGGGGGAAGGAGCCGACGGAGGACGAGGACTCATAAGAGAAGGGGGCTGGGCAGACGTGAGGAGGAGTGGGGAAAGGCAGAGGAGGGAAATATAAAAGGATTTGGGGGGGGGGGGGACAGAAGGGAGGCAGAGAGAGGGTAGGCAGGGAAAAAACAGGGTGGAAGGGGGGGAAGAAGGAGCTGGGGAAAGGACAGAGGGAAGGAGGGGGAGATGAGGATCAGAGTTGATTGGTGGGATAAATGGAGGGAGAGAGGGCGTCATCCGGGAGGGGGAGTTGACAGAAGCCACCTTGGGAAAGGAGATGAAAGGTGTAGAGATGGAGGGTAGGGGGGACACAACACTGGAGGTGCGGCAGAGGGCTGGGGTTTGAGAGGAGTAGAGCAACCAGGGGATGAGGCGGATAAGGCAGCGGATATGTTCGAGGAATAGGTGGGGATGGGGGAAAGGAATCAGGTCATAGAGGATCTGCGTGGGGGACAGGAGGTGTATACGGAAGGCGAGGCAGAGTGCATGGAGCTTGAGGATCTGGAGGGACTTACAGAATTTCTGGGGGTGGGGGAGCGGATATCCATGTGGGACTGGCATGACAGAGGATGGGACAGATTAAGGATTTGGTGTGGAGGACGGTAGAGGCGATCAACCCCCATGTCCGGCCAGAGAGGTGTTTGAGGAGTTGGAGGCGATTGTAGGCTTTGGATTGGATAGAGCGGAGATGAGGAATCCAGGTGAGGTGACAGTCAATGGTGAGGCCAAGGTAGGTGAGGGTGGGGGACAGACAGACAGGATGGGCGCAGATGGTAAGGGAGAAATCCAGGAGCCGGAAGGAGCGAGTGCTATGACCTACGATGATTGCCTGGATCTTGGAAGGATTGATTTTCAGGAGTCACTGGTTACACCATGTGGCAAAAAGGTCAAGGTGATTCTGGAGAAGGCGTTGGGACAGTTGGAGGGTAGGAGCAAGGGCAAGGAATGCGGTGTCATCGGCATACTGCAGGAGGTGTACTGCAGGAGGGGGGAGGGGGTTGGGTCATATCTGCCATGTACAGGAGGTAGAGAAGAGGGGAGGTTATCATGAAACCGCTTCAGGTAAATTTAGAGGACATGCATTCTAGAAAGGTTATGAGAACATTATACCACTGTCATCGTAAATCTCTCGTAGCTGTCCTAAGAATAGTGTAAGTGGGATTAGTGCATCTACTCAGCCAAACAGTGAAAGTCTATAATACGAGGGGCGCTCAATAAGCAGTGCAACACATTCTTTTCTCGGCCAGTATCGGCTGAAGAAATGAGGAATTTGTGGTTTGACGTTGGGGAATATTCCCGCTTCAGCACCTATAGATTCATGAAGTTTCGACAGGTGGCGGTACTATACGTAACCTTGAAAACGAAGTCTGTAAGGGAGGTGCGTTCCTACCAGTGAGCTTGTAACACTACTGCTCTGCTTTGCAGTTTAACCTAGTGACGACAAGGTTTATTTCTGTCACAAGGCAGCCAGAGATAACTCTACTGCGATAGTACATTTGCTAAATATGGCCTAAACTTGCAGTAAATGTTACCCACCGAGAGGAGTTCAGAAAACTGACCGCGTTTGCCTAGCGGACAAATTGGTATCGAACCTTAATTTTGTAATAATAGCTGTAGGTAGACAGCAGAAACAAATGATTTTGCAAGAAGTAACAGCAACTGAGTACTGTTAACTGAAATAGTTATACAGTCGCCAGTCTAATTAGGCATAATAATGTAAAAACATTATCGATCAAAAACCTGTTTTTACTACTTCAAAACGAACTTTCATTAAATAATGTTCTATGAAGTACAGTGAACACTCCCAAATGGACAAATTGCACAGTGGGTAGGAGCAGTTGTCACTTTAGCAGTTAAGCGGTCACAAAATTTGCAAATGAGCCCTTTCTCTTGTTTACTTTAATCATTACTTTTGCCTCTAGCTAATACAGCTTAAACTTGCCCTTCGCTACCCACACAAGAACAGCTAGCACATGATAATAATCAAGTACAGTTAATACATACGTTTACTATACAAAAGTAATAAGGAAACACAGTATACAAACCTTATACCTTTATTTCTCAGTAATCACTTCAGGATTCATTAGCCAGAAACCTAATAATCTGATTTATCCTTTTTGTCATGATGGAAAAGAAATGTGGTTCCACAAATTATCCCTTTCATTGTAACAAGAAGACTATATACACTTTCATAATTATGTAGCATTAAGTTAGAATTTGGTTACTCTTTCATCTGAGATCATTAAGTTTATGGTAATTTAACACTGTTTACCCTGACAAAAACTTCTACAAAATCAGAGACAACCTCCAGTAAAATCTTACTTCAAACATCCTCAAAACTAAGTATTTTACCATACCACTTGTGAAGCAAGTGGTTTTTGAAAACAAATTTAAAGCAGTAAATATGAGAACATTCTTTTCCAAGTTAATCTCTTTCCTAAACTGATATTTAAGTTGCAAAATATTCAAAAATAGATAGTCTCTGTTATATGTTTGAGAAACAAGTAATTCTTGGCCATGACGTTAAGTGTACTGGCATAAAACTTTGCCACACATCAATAATATGAACTGTAAAATTTTTAATGCTTTTTAATGCAAAGAACGCTCTCGGATTTCATCACTTCAAGAAGAGGATCCTACTTGGATAAGTGCATAAGATGGACACATTGTTCAAACATTTTTTGAATGCTAGCATTATATTTTCACGGAACCAAACACGGCATTACTGGTTCATACAGTAATACAGTTCTGACCTTTCGTATGTGAGATTGAAGTGGTTGCGCAATTGTGGTGGTGAGCATGTGGCGGCTAGGTGGTCTTTCCATTGACAATAATTAGCTCTAATTACCTCTTCTTGGCGTTGTTAATATCAATTTTAGAGCTTTTCCCAAATCAAGAGCACCATTTTACAGCTGTATATTAAATCCGAGGTCATTCCACTCCAATTGCAATACTGTAAGCCTCACTCGGCACCTGCACTGTTTACTCGTCAATTACTTGCTGCCGACTGACTACTGAGCTCTCTCACTTGCCGCCCAGACTCATCGCCACATCCACGTTTTCCTAGTGCGCCAACTCACTTCCGTTGCAGAGGGGAACTACTTTGGATTTCTCTTTATACAATACAAAGTCCGTAAGTACGAACCAGTTATTACATAATTGCCAACAAACATATTTTTAAAAATCTCATTACTTAAAATATTAAGAAGTAAACACAAATATACCTCATTAAATACCACTTCCCTCCAAATAATACAAAGAACTTAACTTGCAAAGGGTAAACGTATCACACTACCTCTCCACGTCTTTACAGTAGATCAAAGACATCACATAGTACAGAATATACACTTTACATGACGCATAATTATTCAGTAAAAGTTATTAACAATTGATTGTAGTGTTACAAGCTGTCACTGAGTTTCTTTTGGAGGAAAACAAGAAAATCGCAGATGTTCGTAGATACCCGCAGAATGTCTAGGGAGGCCTGCCAGTGAAGAAAATCACGGTGAGACACTAGGGGGAGCCGTCTGTCATCGTCGCAACAAAGTCGCACAAATCAGTCCGATCTTGCGCTTGCCAGCTGGCCGCACACAGTTGTGATGCCTGCGAAGTTGGAACGTGCGGACCGAGCGAGGTGGCGCAGTGGTTAGCACACTGGACTCGCATTCGGGAGGACGACGGTTCAATCCCGTCTCCGGCCATCCTGATTTAGGTTTTCCGTGATTTCCCTAAATCGCTTCAGGCAAATGCCGGGATGGTTCCTTTGAAAGGGCACGGCCGATTTCCTTCCCCATCCTTCCCTCACCCGAGCTTGCGCTCCGTCTCTAATGACCTCGTTGTCGACGGGACGTTAAACACTAATATCCTCCTCCTTGGAACGTGCGGACACTCTCATTCGAGGTGATCAATGCATCACAAACACCTCGCTGCTCAATGGAAGTCTCTGTTGGCAGTGCTGACACATTTACCACCAGTTGGCGTACTTAAAGATGTACGCCGCTGGGTTCCTCGCTGCCTAACAGAAGACCATAAAGACCAACTGAGGGATCATCCGCGAAGATTTGATTGCGCGTTACGAGGCTGATCGTGGCAATTTTTTGTCGACTATTGTCACAGGGGGTGAAACATGGGTTCATGACTTCGAACTTGAAACAAAAGGGCAATCCATCGATTGGCGCTACACCACATTTCCACCAAAGAAAAATTTCAAGGCTTCACCCTCAACCGGTAGAGTCAGGGGTTATTCAGTTTGGTGCCCTCCTTCAGGGTACAGTGATTAATCCTGAAATGTACTGTGATAGTCTCAAGAAACTGAAGAAATGAGTTCAGACTATTCGTCACCACAAAACTGCAAATGAGCTTCTCCTTCTTCATGAGAATGCAAGGCCTGAGCCAAGTCTGCGCCCCCCAGAGGAGGTCAAAACACTCCATTGGACTGTTGTTGCCCATCCTCTATATAGTCCGGTTTTCCTATCTTCCGACTTCCATCTGTTTGGCGCAATGGAGGGTGCACGTGGATGATGGGAAGGTTATTGATGCAACAGGAAATTGGTTCAGACGTCGACCAGTAGCGTCAAACCATGTGGGCAAACAGTCCCTCCCAGTAATGTGGCGCAAGGCCGTCACATTGAATGTGTTGAAAAATAGAGTTTCGTAGCCAAAGAGTGGGAAATAGTATGCCGTATTACAATCCTGAAAAGAAACCAACCCGCTTTCAGAAAAATTATGTTGCATTACTTATTCAACACCTCTCGTAGTAGCACCGAGTACCCTATACCGTGTACTACACAGCGGTAAACTCAGTGTATGCAGACTGTTAAAAAAGTATTCCATATTTTGAGAGGTGGTGCTATGAACCAAAACAAGACAGAAAGGTTCAGTAAGGATGAGCTCTAACATTCATACCTTAAGAACAATGAGCACCTGTTCATCTTTGCTCCTGCGCAAAACGTCTCTTCTGCTGCAAGCATTTTGCTATTATGAACGACATATAGAATCTATTAAACAAATAAGGACACATTCCTCTGTTGTTGTCCGCCGATCCAACATGCAGTAAACATCTGTTAGTGTCATTACAGTGTATTTACAGATCTGCGGGAGAGCAGCGCATATATTACTTCGAATGTAACCAGTTTGTGTTCTGATAAATTTTGAGATGCTTCTAATTTGTAGTTTCATCTTTGCATGCACCACGTGATCGCCAATCTGGATGATCAATTTCTCACACTGATCGTCGTTAAGCTTACCTTCACAGCTGAAATTTCGTGCAAAGAACGGGGTATTTATTATAATAAACAAGGGGAAACCACTTGAGAACTGAAACGCTGCATCAGCGTTGTTAAATTCTAGTGTTAAGTAAACAAAGCTGGTAACTTGCTGCACGTGAACACGAAATAGCATTTGTAGACATAGAGAAAGCTTTTCACAATGTTGACTGGAATACTCTCTTTCAAATTCTGAAGGTGCCAGGGTTCAAATACAGGGAGTGAAAGGCTGTTTACAATTTGTACAGAAACCAGATGAAGTTATAAGAGTCGAGGAGTATGAAAGGGAAGTAGTGGTTGAGAAGGGAGTAAGACAGGGTTGTAGGCTATCCCCGATGTTATTCAATCAGTATATTGAGCAAGCAGTAAAGGAAACAAAAGAATTTGGAGTATGAATTAAAATCCATGGATAAGAAATAAAAACTTCGAGGTTTGCCGATGGCACTGTAATTCTGTTAGAGACAGCAAACGACCAGAAAGGGCAGTTTAACTGAATTGACAGTGTCTTGAAAGGAAGATACAAGATGAACATCAACAAAAGCAAAACGAGGATAATGGAATGCAGTCTAACTGAATCTGGTGATGCTGAGGAAATTACATTAGTAAATGAGACCCTTAAAGTACTAGATAAGTTTTGCTATTTGGGGAGCAAAATAACTGTTGCAGTAGATAGTATATAGAATGTAGACCGGCATCGGCAAGATAAGCGTTTCCGAAGGAGAGAATTTATTAACATATAGTAAAGATTTAAGTATCAAAAATTCTTTTATTTGTATGGAGCGTAGCCATGTATGGATATGAAATATGGACGATAAATAGTTTAGACAATAAGAGAATAGAAGCATTCGAAATGTGGTGCTATAGAAGAATGCTGAAATGTGATGCTATAGAAGAATGCTGAATATTAGAGGGGAAGAACACATAACTAATGAGGAGGTACTGAATATAATTGGGAAGAAGAGGAATTTGTGGCACAACTTGACTAGAAGAAGGGATCGTTTGGTAGGACATTTTCTGAGGCATCAAGGGATCACCAATTTAGTATTAGAGGGCAGCGCGGAGGGTAAATATCGTAGAGGGAGACCAAGAGATGAATACACTAAGCAGATTCAGGAGGATGTAGGGTGCAGTAGTTACTTGGAGATGAAGAAGCTTGCACAGGACAGTAGCATGGAGAGTTGCATCAAACCAGTCTCTGGACTGAAGACCACAACAACAACACATGCAGTCAGATTGTATCATAGTGTCCAGAATCAAGGTATCATCGGATGCAAGCTCCTTGGCTTATGAAAAACACGTGGACATGTATTGGGAGGATAATCAATCACAGATACTCAAATATGTTTGCAGTGAGAAACGAGATATGTTGACGGAGTGAGTGAGTGAGTTGACTGCATAGTGCATCAGAGGAATGTTAAGAATGCGATTATGTAACCAGCTTCGATCTCAACGAAGTCTTTAACACAAAATTTTTAACTCTGTTTTCATAGATACGTGCTCGCTTTCCAGGTTCAAAGCTAGTTTAGCCCACGAAATCAGTAAACATTAGTTCGTGGGGTACAAGTGCCACACCAATTAAATGAGAGAAAAATCTTCCCAGTGAGCAACCACATGAATAATGTCAAGTAAAATAAACATTCTCACTAAAAATTGCAAACATGTCATGCTGCATCTACCATTGAGCCCTATCTAGCCGAGCTATGTCTAGCCGCTCGAATACATCAGACTGTTTCAAAGCCTATAGCCAGCTTGCTGATTGACTGAAAGCCCCCCCCCCCCCCCCCGATGCCGTTTAAGGCGACACGCTTCCTCCACAGTACCGCAAAGAGACAAAACCAAAGAATCTTTATGGAATTTATCGGTACTGGTTACAGAAACGTATTTGCCGGGAATCAGCAAATATCACACCGAGAGTTACTGAATGAAAATTATTGACAAGTTGAAAGAGGTCGCTTAACAAACATCTTTGACAGTGTGTATATCACCGCTACTCTCTTTGGCTTTTATTCTGAATCTTGAATGAGATTTTCACTCTGCAACGGAGTGTGCGCTGATATGAAACTTCCTGGCAGATTAAAACTGTGTGCCGGACCGAGACTCGAACTCGGGACCTTTGCCTTTCGCGGGCAAGTGCTCTACCAGTTAGGAAGGTAGGAGACGAGGTACTGGCGGAAGTAAAGGTGTGAGGACGGGACGTGTGTCGTGCTTGGGTAGCTCAGTTGGTAGAGCAGTTGCCCGCGAAAGGCAAAGGTCCCGAGTTCGAGTCTCGGTCCGGGACACAGTTTTAATCTGCCAGGAAGTTTCATTCTGAATGTTATTTACGAAGTAAATTGTGTAATGTCAACAAAGGAATCATATCAATGATTCACATTCAAACAACGTCCGTTGTGTAGATGTCTTTCTCATTCTACGTCGTTTTCTTGTGCCTTTGTCCCGTAATGGCGCAGTTCGAGATGGTAATTAACGGATTTGTCACGGTTAATGTAAGAGGTCGTAGGACGCCCTTCCTATTGCCACATAGCTAGCCCCCGTGGACGGAATTTGAGTATCTCAACTGCATACGTGTGGCGTTATTCATGTGAAAGTGAACGAAAGTTTTCCAAATGTTTTGCGAACCGTATAACTGAAGAATGAATTGGGTACCAGCCCCATAATCACCTAGTTAGATGTGTGAAACCACCTAAACATCGGCACGGATTCAATCGAGGGTTGGAGAACGTCTCCGTCCCGAAAGCGGCGATTTAACACGCACGGCTATCCCTGCAGGTTTTGGGCGGATGACTGTGGTACACTCTTGTGACGCAGAAGACCTTCAGCGTCTTCTAACCCGAAATAGCATCGAGGTGATCCATAATTGTACGTATGGTCGTGGCTATATTGAACTAAATTGAACGCTCGGACACAAACAGTGCAAAAGCGCTAAGTAAACTCGATAAGAAGGTACGTGCCTTCATCATCAGAACTACGAGAAGGGTTCAGCAACTAATGTAACACTTTCTTTCTGAAAACAGGTTGGTTCTACTCAGGATTCCAATACAACATATTATTCCCCACTCTTTTGGCTACAAAACCCTACTTTGCAACGTAATCTCCGTTCAATGCGACGGCCTCACGCATCCTGACTGGGAGGGGCTGTATGCCTGCTCGGCTGCTCGGTACTGCTTTACTGGACGACGTCGGAGCTAGCGTCTTGCTACATCAATAACCTCCCCATTGTCCATGTACTGCTTCCCGTGGAGTGCATCCTCCAATGGGCCGAACAGATGGAAGTTGGGAGGTGTGAGATCTGGGCTGTAAGGTGGATGAGGAAGAACAGTCCAATGAAATTTTATTAGCTCCTCTCGGATGCAGACTTGTGTGAGGCCTTGCATTGTCATGGAGAAGTTCGTTTGCATTTTTGTGATCTGTCCGTCACCTCGAATGAGAGTGTCCGCACGTTCCAACGTTGTAGGCGTCACAGCTGTATGGCCGGCGACACTCAGCAGACCGGACAGATTTGCACGACTTGTTGCAATGATGAGAGACGCCTATCCCAACTATTCACTGCCAGGTCTCCGTAGACACTCTGCAGGCGCCTATGAATGTCTGCGATGCTCTGTTTTTTTGCTAAAACGAACACAATGAGAGCTCTCTGTTTGGAATGCACCACATTGACGCAATTTTGAAGGATACGTATAGCGCCGCCTCCTACTGGAACATAATGAAATACAGAGGATGAAGAGGGAATATTCCACGATGTCCCAGGCCAATGTCCGCATGTTTTCCTTCCAAACCGGCCGAGGAAAAGATGTGTTGCATTACTTACTGAACGCCCCTCGTATCTACGCACAAGAATCTTCATTCCATGAAATAGACTTAGAAACATTCATCCATGCGAATTCTTCATAGTAGTCCTGTTATTGTATACAGGTAAAATGACAAAAACACATAAAATTCAATAAAAATTCTTACTGACTTTTATGCGTCTTTGTAGTAATGTCATCGTTGTGTAAAGGTAAAGAACAAAATTAAACTTTCTCAAAACTAGAAATGATTGTCTTAGTGGGATTGTCGCTATCGTTCTTTGAATAGAAATGTGGCATTTCAGTCTTTGATCGCCATTTTTTATTTTCAATGACCGGTTTCAGGCTAGCTGCCCATCTTCAAATCTGTTAGATAAAGTTAAAAATATAATTAACAAGAGAGATATAGTTACTGATAGAACTATCTTAGTTTACAAAAAGAAATTTTGGCATGTACTAAATGCCAACATACCATATATTTCAGTTACAGAGTAACCTGTCTGTACAGAACTATTGGTTCGCTGTCATAACTAAAGTAATTTTTAATCTGTTACAAACTTATATCACAGTTTGGAGAAACGTGATTAGTAAAAGTAAAAAGTGCCCTCTATCTGTAAGAATTGTGCATTTGTACTAAGATGTTATTTTTTCACCATACATATTAAAGGCGAATATATTTTTTTTAATAATAAGACGATTTTTAAAGAAATAACATATGAATAATCTTTTGGAGTGGACCATGAACTGAAATAATTTACAATACTTTTCTTTTTTTTTAAAAAAAATCTAATAATATAATTAAAACATATATATATATATATATATATATATATATATATATATATTATTTCGAAAATGTGCGTTTTCTCTTCTTTGTATTGATTGGTGGTGGAGAGGATTTCCCTACGTCAGTACGTATACAGCGCCTCGCCAAGTCCTCTTCCGCCGCGCCCAATTCACCTCGCCGCCAGTACGCTGACGGCCGTTCCGCTGCACCTGGTTCTTACTGGAGCATGCTGTTGAAGCCTAAAACATGTCTTTAAAAATCTCATAATAATTCCTGTACATAAAATCACTTGATGAGCGTGTATTTCAATATCTTCGAGCACGTTGAGATAGAGACTTTTTGGAGCTTTATGTAACACCTCCATTTCTTCATATATATTGCTCACTTCATGTTTACTATCCTTTACATGCGCTCCAAATGCTGTCAGATTGCTATGACTGCATTGTTCCCTGTATCGAATTTCAAAATTCCGCCCTGTCTGCCCTATATAACAACTGTCACATTCAGCACATTTGATCTTGTATACTCCGGAATTGTTGTATTTCATTTTTTTTGTCGTTGTTGGTTTATGTCTTAGTCTATGTGCCATTTGCCCTTTATTCTGGAATGCCATAGCGATGTTTTTTGGAAAGCATTCAGCAATTCTTTCCGACACACACCCTTTGTATATCAGGGTGACAAAGTTCTTCTTAACTTTAATTTTCCTAGTATCATTACTGATACCCGCGGATTAGTTTGTGTCCTGAACCCACTAGCTGCTGCTACTTCTGCAACTCATCTTCCTTTAGTGGCAATCGCAGGGCTCTGTTGCACATTGCATGAAAGTACGCTCTTTTATGCTGTGCCGGGTGGTGCGATGTCGCTTCTATAATGCTGTCGGAACAAGTGTCTTTTCTATAGACGCCGAGAACGTGCCTACCCCCGTCCTTTCTCACGGCCAAATCCTAATAGTTAACCGCCCCATTGTTCTCCATTTCTAGCGTGAATTGATTGGATACTGCTCGTTTAAAACTTGAATCATATCCTGTACTTCTTCTTTTTTCCTTGTGAATAATAAAATAGTGTCGTCAACATACGGTCTGTAATAAATTAACTTCTCCTTAAATACCGGTACTGGAAAAGAGCTGAAAACTTTGTTCTCAAAGTCATCCATAAAAATTTCAGCTAAAATGCCTGATAGACTGTCTCCCCTAGCTAAACCTTCATCTTGAATAAAAACCTGGTCGTTAGAGACGAAACTATTAAAACTCAATGTGAACTCTAGCATATCTACGAGTTCGACGATTTCACTCATGCTCGTTGACGTATTTATCAGGTTTTTCCTTATAATTTCCAAAGTTTCTGCAATTGTATATACAGATTTTAACTTATGGTACAAAGCCTTATTCAACAGCTCATTAAAGGCTTCCTTCCCATTACAAATAACACGCATTGGTTTGTTCTCCTTGTGCAACTTTATTTGCGCTCTCGCTTCAGGCGTTCTTGGATTCATCTTTACTAATCTAGCTTTTTCTCATGGAGTGAATAAAAATTGTATTGCTTCTACCCTAGCCTTTAAATCTGTCTCAAACAACTTTGTTAGATCCTTTTTTGATTTCTTTAATTCCATTTTCTTGAAAAAATTGCATTGTCTTATCTACATAATCTTGCTCGTAAATCGCAACTTAGGTACTGATCTTATCTGACGTAATCACAATTGCATTGTTAGAATCCAGTTTTAAGTTAATTTCTTTCACTAACCTCAGCTCACTATATATACCGTTACGTAATGTTTTCTGGCATTCAATTGTCTCTTTGGCTTTGATGGCGATACATGTCTCCTGGAATGTAGTTAACTTAGCGTCCCTACGTGCTACCTTCACTTCTGCGACCATTCTCTTGATGTCTCGATCTTGCAAGTTCGTTCGCGGATTAAGCTTACGCCCCTTATCCAAAAGCTTCTGCTCTTCATTAGAAAAGACAATATCTGTTAGGTTAATGGTTCTTTCACAAAATTTATGTACATACTGTACTTTATCTGTTTCCCTCTCTGCATTTGCTATTGCTCTACACAGATTAGTCATTTTCTTATTATGTCTCTTCATGATTTCGTCCCTATGTACCTGAATCCTTGCTTGAATCTCATTTTCAGCTTGTATAAACTGCACTGGCGACAATAGGTTACCTAACTTCATATGTAAATTGAACGTTAGCCTATTGAGATTGTCTTTCTAAATCTGCCCTGATTTGATCTCCTGTCTTATCCATGACTGTACTGCTCTCCTCTTTACTTTTCTGGCTGCGGTACTGCTGTTATATATATATATATATATATATATATATATATATATATATATATATATATATATATATATATATATATATATATATATATATAAGTTTTTTTTAATTTTAACTAGTGAAAATTATTTCAATTCACGGTCCACTCAAAAAAGATTACTCATATGTTATTTCTTTAAAAACTGTCTTATTATTCAAAAGTATATTCGCCATTAATATGTATGGCGAAAAAGTAAGATCTTAGTAAGTATGCCAATTATTACAGATAGAGGGCACTTTTTACTTTTACCAATCAGGTTTCTCCAAACTGTGACAATAGGTTTTAACAGATTAAAAATTACTTTAGTTATGACAGCGAACCAATAGTTCTGTACTTACAGGTTACTCTGTAACTGCGATATATGGTATGTTGGCATTTAATACATTCCAAAATTTCTTTTTGTAAACTAAGATAGTTCTATCAGTAACTATATCTCTCTTGTTAATTATATTTTAACTTTTTCTAACAGATCTGAAGATGGGCAGCTAGTCTGAAACCGGTCACTGAAAATAAAAAATAGCGATCAAAGACTGAAATTCCATTTTTTTTAAATTAAACTTGATAACTTGTTTATGAACTTTCATGTGTCTTTACGTTTTTTACAACTATGCAGTAATGACACTATTGTGAGGCCTTTCTGTGGACGACCGTTTGTAAATGTATTGCACGCAATGAACGTTCTTGTACGTAGATTTTTCTGATACTGACGGCATATACCTTCGAATCACTCTAAATAAGTGATACCTTAATGTGTGTGCTGAGCTCACTTACATCACTACTAAAGAGCTTGTGCTGAATATCATTTCCTACAAAACAAAAATTGTGCTGATTAGCTGTAAGAGAACAGACAACGTGATTATCAAATTGGATTAGAAAGAGTTTTGAGTCAGCAAAATAAAATGTCTATGATGTGGGTTCACAGAAAAATGAGATCATTGTGCTGATACAAAATAAAATAGCACTCGACTACACTTACGACATTACGAAAACTGCATCGTCTGATCTCGATGTTACATTTATCGGACTTAAGTGAATTGTAAACTACTACATGTAACCCGTACTTCTGTAAGAAATAGAATCTCTCATTCATGAACAGGCTGGACGAATTTGACAGGTAGATGTGTTTCAGTATGATATAAAAGTGTTCTCAGAAATGGAAATTTGGGGGGCTGGAGGGGGGGGGGGGGGGGGAGAGACACATCATCCGAACGTAAAGTACAGCTTCACGTGTCTCATATCTGAAGGGAAAATAGAAAAGAAAATGTCGAACTCGTCGGAGAAGAGCCTCGTGGTCCTAGGATCTCCAGGAGTGGCACGACATCCAAGGAATTGTTAGGTTGATACGAACAGTTGAGAACAGAGTAGAGAGATCTATGAACCTCGCTAACCTTCCGTAAAAACACCCAAAGACGAACAATGAAATCACCTCTAACGCAATCGTCATAACTTACTATTTAATGTGATCTACTTTTCTATTTTCATGTCACAACAGAAAAAACAATACGTAGTTGTTATTTCATATCCAAGCACTACATGCCTGACTTATTACGCCAACAGACTTAGTGGTATTGCACTTGTTTTCTACGAGAGTGAGACACGCACGATACGACACCAATCGGCAGGCAGCAATATTTTCTAGGAAATGGTTTTGACTGTTGTAGTAGGATATGTTTAAGAACCTTAATTGATGTCGAAAGCTCAGCTCGCTCATAACGTTTTTCATTACGGCCGCGCCAGGAATGTGTTCCACGTAAAGTGAACTATGAACTACGCTCCTGCTGCTGGCAGTACCGATCAGTGTCAAAATCGACCACAATTATAAGAGTAAAATCTGCAAAATGCTCAGTAGCACCCTGTTTTTATGCTTTCGATGTCCATTTAAGAAAGAGAAATAGAAATAATGTTTTATGTGTGACAAACGAGTGGTGTTCTGGAATGTAATCTATGTTACTATCAGCATGGAAAACGGATATTAACCGCCAAAAATCGAAAACAGTTATTGTATACTGCCTCTTTTCTAATAGTTATTTACGCTCTTAGTTCTATGAACTCACTTTTTGTCAAAATGAATTTGAATGTTGTTTTGTTATTCATCCATAAGAATCTAAATCACTAAGGGATTCTTAAGTTTTCCATTAAACAGATCTTACTTGAGTACCCTGCGGATTTAATGTTTTTCCTTAACTAATCTTCGTTGCAGTCTTATATGTTTCTCAGTAATTAATGATGTCTGATATATGTCATGTGAATGGAATTAGTCATCTAAATAAATCACCTACATTAAATATCTTACGTTGGTCCCACAGTAAGATATATTAAAACACTCAACACCCGATTTTGTACATCATTAAAGCTCTTTATATGACTTCAGTCGTGCGCTAGACTGCCTCGTTACATAGTACTATCCGTTAATCAATAAACATCAAGAAGTGTCAGACCGGAAGAAAGAAAAGTGGTAAACAGTTTTACTTTTTCCTTGGAACTGTTTGTGTTGTAGGAAATGACACCAGTACCAGGAGAAAGCAGCCCATATCGTTCTAATATATTCAGTTGTTTCTGGCAGTTGAGGCCTTGGGGTTGCTGTCCAGTCCGGAAGACGTTGCCCGATCTCGCTGTTAGGACTATACTGATGTTCATAACCTAGTCAAGAATAAGCCGCGTGTCATAACATCATATCGAGACGCTCTTGGAAGCATGCATAATCAGTACTCACCATAACATTAAACTAAGGGAACACTGCACCTTGAGGTATTACTTTCGTATACGCACTAGCAAATCACAGTTTATACTTCCTCCAGCAAAAAAATGGCTTTCTCTAGGACTCTGAGAAGTATTAGTACAAACGACGAATCCACGCTGTATAACCATTCACTTTTCGTAATGGAACAGTTCCTACACGACGAGAGTGTTCTCTTGAATCCGAAAAAGTCATTCTGTCAAAACTAGATCAATAGCTTCTGCAATATCTGTCTCGGGTTACTTACGTGTCTACATACACTTGTCCAACAAAAACAGTCAACCGCTAAATCTTTGCCTATTGGGCCCGCGGCTAGCCAAAAGTAAACAAATACCACCAAAGAGCAAAAACTCTCCTTCAGTCCATATTGAAAATTCCTGAAGACTAGAAAAAGTATTGCAGTAGTTTAGTAAATTCATGTTTTCGTGCTTTGATGCTCAGATTACTCATACGGCACATAGCAGGACACGCAGAAACATGGATCCAGAGGACTACTGTGTGCCAATGTTTACAAACACTCGGCGTGCGATAATTCTAGAATATGTTTTGCCGCGCAACAGATCAGGCATGTATCAGTATTTATTGACAAGGACAAGGACAGAAGTTGTGAAGGGCGATATATATCAAACATGCTTTCTTAGCATGGAAGACTGAAAAATGCGAGAGCTTAAGGTGATGATTGTGCTGGTGGTATCGTCGTTAGTGGCGGGTGTGGCTTCTGGTCGATGGTGGATGTCGAAGACTAACGGCTCGTTATCGGTTCGGCTGGGCTAAATTTAGCAGCACATAATTTGTAAAATTAATTAAAATTTGGACCGTCTTGGCCGTGTAGTATAGTATTCGGGCTATCGGTTACCGTTTGCATGGAAAGAGGTTTCAGTAATACGTTCCGTGTGCGTGCATGCACAGGCGCTCGAATGATCCTAATAATAGCGTCTGGAAGTATTATTTAGGTGACAGGAAGTTGTTATGGTCAGCTGTAAGCCAGAAAATACTATCAAAATAGGTGATATACTAAATCGTTTCCAGCGGTTCCGAAATGAAATATTGTAAAGCCTCCTGCGCCGTCTCCCCTTCCTCTCTCCGCAAGCGTTTTTCTTCAACACGCGGTTATCCTTATCAAACACACACATACACAAGCACCACTTTAGTTTGGATGTGACAAGAGACAGTAAAATCGTTCGAACAGTGTGTGTTCGGTTCCAGAGCCCCTAGGCCCTGCTTACACTACCGCCAAAAGTCGAATGAAAAAACAAAATAGTCACAAGCGATTTTTTAAACAGATATTAACAGAGTGTATCATAAAGGACATCGAAAACTGACAAGGGTAAAATCACACGGTAATAGAAGGAAAACCGCTTCAGAAAACAAGGGCCCGCGCAAACAGTTCGCTTTTTTGTCTCTATTATCGTATACTTGCACTCGTGTTAGTTTCCGCTATTAACAGTTATACGTGGACTAGGAGGAACATGTGGCATATTGCACGACGTACTACCGATTGTTTGCATATCGACGAAAGGGGCCTGTAACTAGGTCAGTCCTTTCATTAGATTAGTCCCTCTTCGATTTTTTTCCTGTAAAACCTAAAAAGACACTGTTTACAAGGGCATACGAACTACATCAGGTCATACCAAACGACGTATTACTGCTGCCTGCTCTGAAATTTCTAATCAAGTGCCTGAAGGTGTGTATCATCCTCTACAGGGCAGATCTGAAGCCTGTAGTCCGACTTATAACATTTCTGGCTCTTGGAACCAACGCTTTATTCCCACGTATCATCTTACTGACAGAAGGTACAGTAGGTGACACATCAAGTGATGTGAGGAAGGAACGACAGGTGCTATTGGTCGGTTACAACAGTTGTGGGGAGTTGCGCCGATGGAATGAACCTTAATAAAAGACAGAGGGGCTTATGCTCTGGTCTGTACGCCAAAACAGTTATTTTCGTCTATTCAAATTTTCAAATGTGTGTGAAATCTTATGGGACTTAACTGCTGAGGTCATCAGTCCCTAAGCTTACACACTACTTAACCTAAAGTATCCGAAGGACAAACACACACACCCATGCCCGAGGGAGGACTCGAACCTCCGCCGGGACGAGCCGCACAGTCCATGACTGCAGCGCCCAAGACCGCTCGGCTAATCCCGCGCGGCTTTCGTTTATTAATTACAACTGCAGCAACCTTCATATTATGTTCACAATAATATTGGAGAACTGCTAAATACTACACTATTCTTACATGATTAGAACGTTCTTCATTATAAACTTCTAGAACCATTTGAGTAACTAGTGAAAGGGTTTTATTACGGCCCCTTTCGTATTTTATTTCATTATCAAGTCTTATTAAAATGCCTGAGAGAAACTGTTCTGTTGTCTGATTAAGTACTTGAAGAAACTTCTTTATTTCATCTTGACATCAGCAGCCTCTTTCCTTTCCCCACGTAACCTTGAATGATCACTGTAAAGCGTCAATGCTCGGATGATTTTTGTAGCACCAGCAATAGTCAGAGAAGTTTCATTTCCTCAGAGTAAAGTAGTAAAGTAGCTTCACTAGGACTTTTCAAATACATGCAGCCGATTCTGTGCCTCCCATCTTTCTTAGTGGGTGGCTAGGTCCAGTAACGGAAACCACCCACAGCACGCTAGAAATCAGTCGCGCTCCCCAACCGTTGGCCGTCTTTTAGACACTCCGGTGCCCTCCGCTGACCCGTGAGTACTCTGTTTTTAAAAACATAGTTTAGGCGAAAGGTCGGGTTTTGTTTATGACGATCAAATTCTGATTAGTGTTAGGGAATCATTCACTTATCTCAACTACGTATTCAGAATTGTTTATTGCTTTAAATCGCGGTATTACGTGGTTAAATCTTGGTGAAATGCGTGGACTGCTAATCATGCTATGTTTCTCGGCCAGACTTGACCATGTGCCTGCAGCACTTTTGCTTGTTAGATTTAAAGATTTCCCCCGACCCTGCGCCAGTTCGCAAAGTATTAATATCACCGGAGCTACCAATTTCAGTGTAATTTTCGTGACATAATTAGATTCGTGTGATTTGAGAAATGGTCTCCGGTACTTGTTCAAATTGTGAAAAGTCTTCGACCATTCTGTTAGTAACCGCTCTCAGTGATTCATTAGTAGTATTCGTGCATGCTATTTATTGATTTTGTCGTGCGTTCATAGACATTTTTTCTTTATTATGTGCTGGTCCTCTGTGTCGATCGCCCACCAACTGTAATAAGAGAAATGGATTTTATTTTGGTTTAGATCTAACCCCTATATGTATGGAGATATTTCCAATAATAGTAAATGGTGAAATTTGATGCATTTTTGCCGAAGACTCTAAACTCGACTTCGATCCACTATAGCTTCCATATTTTGGATCATGAGGATTTCTTAGCCAGGAATAGTGAGTAGAAGCTCTTTTTTATTTCTTTCGTGCGGCTGAGTGCGTAAATTGTGTAACAGAATCATTCTTCCTTTAGAGACCCCTGGAGTCCGTGTCGTAATCCTTTCGTGAGGCATTCAAGTTGATATTCATGCACACGAAAGTGATCAACAACCCCATTGCACGTTATCTGGAAGTACATAATCAATATCGTATCCGTATCATGTTGGGAGTCATTCTGAAGTAGTCAAAATTCGATTGTGATTTATCTCCATCTATTCGTATAAGATCTGCTATTGTTCCACATAGCGAGGTGGCGCAGGTCTCGCATTCGAGAGGACGACTGTTCAAACCCGTGATCCTGATTTAGGTTTTCTGAAATTTTCCTAAATCGTTTCCCTGGATGGTACTTTTGAAAGGGCACGGCCGATTTCCGTCCCCATCCTTCTGTAATACGATTGCACCGATGACCTCGCTGTTTCGTTCAGATGGCTCTAAGCACTATGGGACTTGTCTGAGGTCATCAGTCCCTAGACTTAGAACTACTTAAACCTAACTAACCTAAGGACATCACACACATCCATTCCCCAGGCAAGATTCGAACCTGCGACTGCAGCAGCAGCGCGGTCCGGACTGAAGCGCCTATAACCGCTCGGCTACAGGGACCGGCTCCTCGATGCTTGGTCCTCTCCCCTAAGTCAACCAACCAAAATTCCACATACTTCGACTCTTGTAGCTGCCATCTATTATCGTTCTCAGCCTCCACTCATTTCTCTCTCAGTAGGCCACAAAGCAAAGCATCCAAAATCTTAAAGAGGTTCTGTTGTTCACTCAGATTTTCAGAGAAGAAAAGATTGTTCTGATGTGCGGAATTATAATGGTACTAATGTGGTCGCAGCAAAGCCATGGCGATGTCCGCTGGCACTTGAAAGATAGAGATTTTTCAAAGAAAAGACAAGAAACGTTACTACTGGCTCGCACGACATTGCACACACAATGAGCGAGAATCATAAAAAAGGGCAAGTTATCCCCTACTTCTTGAGAGATCAATGTGTTTAAATAATTCCATGCTATATTGCAAAAAGAGGTAATTTAGTCGCTAAAAACGGGATAGATTGTGCCCTCCTTAAATAAGGAAGCTCGTAGTAAGAAATACGATACATACATTTTATTTCGCGACTCATAATGTTTTTTATCGCAAGTAACAGAAATTGTTGAAAACAACACACACGTCTTTTACTTTTTTTTTTTTTTTCAAGCTCGAATTGGTCGTGAAACCCAGTGTCTCTAAATATGTCTGTCGATCGCCCCACGTAGCACTTTTAACATCTGAGCGCACAGTAAAGATACCTAGAAGAAAAGAATCTTCCGCCAAGGCCTTCGGTTTCTTGGTGCCGGAGTATTCCGAGGGATTTCATGCAGTTCACATGATTTAATTATCATGTCCGTTCTTCTTCATGGCAATGCTCAGCAGTAACCTGTGTGTGACGATATTTCTAATTACGAGAGATAACTTGTTTTCTTTACTTCTTTCTTTTTATTGTACTTCATTTCCTCTGTACGTCTGTCTTCGTTAGATTACAATATTTGTTGTTTTGTGTTCCATAGTGCGAAATGTAAGTGTCCTCTTTTTTCTTACTTTATTAAAATAGTTACATGAACCTCTTTCAATTGATTATTCAAAAGTGTCTTTCGTGAAACACGCTGTGTGAAACCAAACGTAATATACAGGACAATTGTATGATGTATGCATGACCGATATCGATAGCTGGTGGTTGGGCAGTGACACTGTGTCGGTGTGCGCGTTTCTTGTGTAATCATGCCAGACACAAACACTCGAAAATTTATGGCCGCATTCTTATTTTTCAGTCTCGTTATAAACCAAATTTCGACGCTGGCCTCACGAAACAAAATGATAGGCTGTGAATACAGTGAGATTCATTGGGTACTATGAGCAGCACTGACTATTCCTATGTGAATGGACTATGTCATGGTTATAACCGAACTGCTTTGTATATAACCGAGTTGCACGAAGTAATGTTCTTTGAAGTTATTATCTTACTGCCAGTGTCCAAAAAGGCTTGCTCATCTGTGGTAGAGAAGAGAAAGCCCTTTTTGGACACTGGTATTCAAATTTGTGTGGTTGCTAAGAGGTAATTTAATAGTGTAATGGAGTATAATGATGTAATAGACGTGCCAGTAATGGAACTAAAGATGGTGGGTCCTAATGGTAAATTAAGAACAGTTGTTAAGCGAAAAATAATTTTGGAATTTGAAACTGGGGGTACAAGTTTGGTGCACAATTTCTTGTGGTTCCTGGTCTGAGTGTACCTATCTTCATGGACTTGCAGAAAGACAATTACTCAGGAAAATCACATTCGTAAAATATTTATTTACAATGACCGGTTTTCGTAAACAGAGTTACCATCAGCGTACTGTACATAAAGTGTAAAACGTATCTCATTTGAAAACTAGCGTACACGCCATTAATATAATACATAGATTGAATTATTATTACACAAATTTCTGTACAGGTTGATATAAGTGCCAAACTCGCGCTGTAAATGTACTCAACATCTTAATTAGCTGGACAATTGACATAAGCTGCACTGACATGTCAAAATTAAGATCAGAATATGTGTTGAAAGTTAAAGCAAGTCTTTACAAAATGTTTCTCCAAGCGCATCCGTCCCGTATTACGGATCATGGAGAAAATCACTGATGCAAAAGCACCACTGAACCGACTAGCAGCGAAAATGGCTACAGGAGATCTTAATGTTTAGTGCCGCTAGAGGTCGCTTGCGTATTCATGTCACCGTCAGCTGATAATGTAAATATGTAAACCTAGTAAAATTTGGTAACTGGTATACGATTATAATTTTTTGTAGGAGGTGGAAAGTGAAATATTATCTAAAATCAGAAGGAAACAAGTAATCGCATGGAAGCAAAACTGGAAGTCAAAAAAGACCATTTGCATCTAATATTACAACCTAAATCGTATTTCACAATCCTATCATTGCACAGTGTCAGATAAAAGACAAAATAATCACACACTAACATTTATTGACAATATGCTTGCACAGAAGAAAACTAGCTGAGGATGAGATTGTGCAGTATAGAGCCCCATATGTAACTCATTAAGTAGGTGATGAAGTGACAATCATTCATTAATCGATTTTAACATCACTGTCCCCAGCAAGCACATGCAGTGGCAAACACATGACAGGAGGCAACACCTCCATCTAGATATACTACATGATATGTAGCCTGAGGTCTATGTATGATTTTGGATTTTCAACAATTGTTGTAAAGGGATACCATCAGAGTCACAAAACCAAAATAGTAGTATTACAGTGATGACAAAGGAAATTCAATAAAACACTAAAAGATTTAGATAAAATAGAGATATATTCTTAAGCATGAGGTGTAATTACGCAGTGTATTGCCTAAGGAGATAAACAAGGACAAAGGAAGTACCTATAGGTCATGGCAAAATAATACCGAATGTAACTTAGACATGCCGATGGATCTTACGTCAACTGTCCAGCTAATTAAGATACGCAGTACATTCACAGCGTAAACTGTCCACACATCAAAACCTGTACAGTATTGCGTAACAATAATTCAGTCCAGTATATATTAATGATACGTATTCCAGCTTTCATAATATGAAATGTTTTACGCTTTACATACACTATTCACACATCAGATGATGGAAACTCTGTTTATCGAAACTAGACATCATAAATAAAGGTTTCACAAATGCAGTCTTGGCAGAGTAGTTGTGTTTCTTAAAGCTGAACATTTACAGATTGCTCTACTAGTACTCAGCATGGGCAAGTTGACTATCGTCTTGAGTATGGACTGGTTAAAGGAGTGTGAAGCAAAAATTAACTGCTGGGTAAGTTTTGTTAGTTTTGGAGCGAAGGTTCAAAACTGAGTGCGAATTTTGAGGATTTGGTAATAAATAGTAACAACCTAATGTGACGAAATGAAATAAAGATGATGCTGATAGGAGCTGATTTTGGAGAATTAGAATTGAACCTGGAGCATGACTGTGATACATATGAGAGTGCGATTATACAATAATGAAAGAACCAAAGAACCTTTATGAGTTGATCCAGAAAAAATGAAAGTGATCAAGAAATGTTAATCTCCAAAAAATGGAAAGCATCTTAAGTCTTTTCTAGGTTTTTGTATTTTTTATAGAAATTTTTTGTCTGCTCAAGTCTTTAACAACCCGTATTTGAATAAGTTATCGAGTTCTAAGGTAGTTTTTGTTAGGGCAAGCAAGTATCAAAAGGCTTTTTATGAACTTAAGAAGACTCTGAAGAAGCAGATTTTCCGCCACCCTGAAAGGAAGATCATGGGACGATAGCTTTTGCAAGCAGTTCATTAAAAGGGAATGAGGAAA
The DNA here is from genome assembly GCF_023898315.1 of Schistocerca nitens. Lineage (NCBI taxonomy): Eukaryota > Metazoa > Arthropoda > Insecta > Orthoptera > Acrididae > Schistocerca > Schistocerca nitens. The sequence goes on along the minus strand of NC_064620.1, from coordinate 190,640,407 downwards.
AATATAATGTGAGTGATTGAGATGCATTGATGATAATTTCAGGGTTCCAAAAGATCAAAGATTACCTATGGGGAAATAAATCCATCACTTAAACTGACCACAGAGCCCTTATATTTTTCAAAAAATTGAATGCAAGTTTAACTAAATGACCATTGTTTTTTAAATAATTTCAGTTTGAACTCAGATACATCAAGTGTGCTCAGAACAAGGTGGCAGATGCCTTAACCAGACTGCCACTACAAGGGAGTGATGTATGATATGAGGAGAGCGAACATATAAAACTATTTAATATATTATAAAACGAAATCAAAGGGAGAACAAAACTAAAAGTATCTACAGAAATTTGAGTAGGTATCAGAATTAGGATGAAATATGGAAGCTGACAAAAAGGAACTTTGGTAATAAGCATAGTGAACATAGATTTACAAAATATTACAAGTTATATGGTAGTCAATTGTTTAGGTGAACAAACGAAAATCTGGATGTCTGGAAAATATGCTGACCCAGTGAGCACAAAGATGATTAATCGATTACAGTCATTTTAGTTTTCGACATGTGGATCCTAAAAAGTGTATAAAGAATTTAAGAGAGTGCATAATTTTTGAAAATATGGTAAAATGGGTGAATAACCATAAAGAAACAGAAACATGTGACCAATGTCACAGAGCCAAAGTTGCCAATCACATGTGCAGACATGCATTGCAGAACGTTAAACTGAATGATTTGATGGAATTGCTAGCCATGGGTTGCTTTGGCCCTATGCCGAAGACAGAAGGGGGATCATGCCAATATTTTTGTGATGTTGGAGGCGACTATAAATTTATTAAGCTGTATCGTTTATAGAAAGCAACCGGTAGAATAAATCTGACTTAGGTAGGAAACGACTGTTCTGCGAAATTTGGAAAAACTAAAGCCGCACTTTCTGATAATGGATCACACTTTACCTGTAAGAAATGGAACGAAGGTCTTGCCAGGCATGAGTTAACGATGATAAATACTTCAGCTTATCTTCTAGTAGGAAATCCTGTAGAACATTATATGAGGGAATATGGTAGGCTGTGCTGCAAATACTGCAGCAACAGTTATAGCTCATAGGGTCATATTGGAAGGGACATTGAGGATGTAATGAATAATGATGGTCATGGTGTAATGGCTTCTACTCCTTGTCAGATTAAGAAAGGTAAAAGATCTTCGAATTTGGTGGAGGAGAAAGTATGTTTCCCTGCTAGGAACTTGTTATGTTGGGAAGAGAAAAAGAAGAGAGTGAGAGGTAGTGGAACAAACGACCTTATGAAAAGACAAATAATGTTGATATTGAAGTCAGAGATCTGTTATTAGTAACGATATATGAGAAATCGAAATAAATAATGGAATATCGAAGTGTTTGGTGTGTACAAAGGACCATTTGAAGTCACCAGTAAACCTCACACAACCACATTCCATTTAGTTTTCCCAGATTCGATGAAGATGTTTGCACTTCAGAATGTAGTAGATTTGAACCCATACAAAGCAAGAATGGCAGCAGTAAAATTGTGAATGTAATGAGTGCAATAAATTCTCAGTGTGAAGCTTGGATCCAGGAGGAGAAATGAATGAAAATTTAGGGAGTACATAATTCTGTTCTTGAAGTAAAAGTGAAAAATTTAATTATTTCAGTTTGCAAGGATATTTAAAGCAGAAGATATTTCATGGTGGGGTTAATTTACCGCTAGGTCAATGTTCCTAAATTTGTCTACAATAAGGAACTGGAGAAATAGCACTAGAAATAGTAGGAAAAAATAACATAGTAATAAGCTGAAAATCAAAAAAAGACAAGTTTTAGTACTGTCGTCCATGAGTAGATATATTTTCTCACTAACATTGTCCACATAGAATGAGTTGAGGTATTGATGAAATTTTCTCTTTTAAAGGTAAAGAATTTGAATATGAGGAATTTGGTAGTTAATGAATGTAGTTAATGAATGTAATACTTGTGATTCAGATGGTGGACCCATTTCCGATATTGGTGACCAAATTGAGGGATATACTTAAAGTTATATAGGATTTTGAGTATTGTGTATCAAAATATTAATTTGGTAGTGAAAAGGTAATCTGGCCCATGGTGTGAGATGTTTGGCAATACGATGAGACATATAATTAGTAGCTTTGGTAATCAGACCTGAGGTGTTACAGTGTACTACTCAGCAGTAGCCTCCAACAGATATGAGACAAAATAAGGAAGATGTCTGCAATGACATAGTGTAAGAGAACGTACTGTTTTAGCATGTTAAACTGCATTAGAAACTCACCATGGTTAGTACCCAGCGATTACAGAGACATATATGTGACCAAAACATTTTACCTTGAGAGGTTCTTGGGAACATCTAATGTTAAAATGGGGGACACATGTGAAGTTACTGCTAATTAGAAGAGAGAAATATTTTCTTTTCCTCTTCCTTTTGTTCTGCTTCATTTATGCTGTACACATATCTGTGATAGATTAGAATATTGGTTGTTTTGTATTCTATAGTATGAAACGAAACTTTCCTTTTTCTACTTCATTAAAATTGCTATATGAATCTCTTTTAATGGAGTATGCAAAAGTGTCAATTTTTGCTTTTGGGAAACGCGTGAAACCTAACGTAAAGTTCAGTACTGTTGTATTAACTGTGATGCGTGAGCGATATCGATAGCTGGTGGTCGAACAGTGACACTGAGTGGGTGTGCGTCATCGTGATGGGCGCGCGCGTATCGTGTAATCGTGCTAGACAGAAACACACGAAAGTTTATGGCCGCATTCCTATTTTTTCGGTCTCGGTATAAATCAAATTTCGATGCGGACGTCATGAAACGGAATGTTAGACTTTGAATATGTGAGCTTCCTTGGCTACTGTGGGCAGCAATGACAATTCCTACGCGAATGGACTGTGTTTGTCGTGGTTAGAATCGAACAGTTTTGCACGTAACTTAGTTGCACACACTATACTATACTTCGAACTTATTATTTTGTGTACATCTTAATGATCTGATGCACGAGTTACAACTTGTCTGTCGCCGAGGAGACTTTTCAACAGTGTTTGACCTCGTTATTGTTTTCAGCTGAATTGTGAATTCACGATCGAGATTGCTAAATGTGGACGGACTGCAGCTTCGCGATCGGCTAGCAAAAGTGCATCGTGTACTGTTTTAAAACTGTTTACCGGACATTAGAAACGGAAATTCCGTGTAAAGAATTTTGGAATTGTACACATATTGACGTGGGTTTACAGCGCAACAACTGCGTCTAACCAGTCTGTGACCAAAGGAGCTATACATATAGTGATATTATCCCCTGGAGAATATATTACAAGCGAGGAGACAAATCCATTGTAATTTCATGGTTCACGGAGGTGCAATAATTACACCGGGAGCATCACCGAGCCGCCGCTCATGCTACAACGAATCGTCTACAAAAAGATAAGTTGCAATGGCAAGTGCTCTCCCAAAGATTTCGTGTTGTTTCAGATTTAATTTCTGTCACTTATGTGACAAACTTTTAGCAACATTTACTTTTCTTAGAAATGAATTTAATTTCAGTGGAGCGTGTTTACCCTCTATGTCGACATTGTTGACCCACTATTAACAGTAGTTTACTACAAACGTCTCATTCGATTATTTTATTGTAGTTGGTATTGCATTAGTTTTACGTATTCCTTTGAAGGGGTATGTCTTCATGCATGTCTGCAGTGTTTTTATCGGGCGTATTTACGTGTTTTATTGTGGTATGTGGTGTATTATGTAAGTTGTGGCGTCCGTCGTGAAATTACGATCGTCGACCAATCACGAATAGGCAGCGCGTCCCCTATTGATGCAAGGCACGCTACATGTGGGGATTGTGAATCTGACAGCAGTCAGTTACGTAAACTGTGTTTAGATTCAATAAGACATCATAGTGCCACATACTCATGACCAAGTATGAGAATGTTCAACTGTTACAATTATAATAAAACAAAATTATATCAGTTCCTGCGTTATTTACGAATTTATTTTCAGGATTTTTCGTGTTTTGTGTTATTTCAGTGTCTTTTGTTAAACTCTGACGTGGTCACTTTCGATAAGTTTAAGTAATCGAAATTCACGGTCAAAGTTTGGCCAAGTAGATATCTGAGAACCATTTTCTTCACAGCTGGATGCGCATAAGAGAGACTCCTGCAGCGTTTTCGATGGGGTTGTGTTTAATCACACGTCATACCACTAGGATTTTCATTGCTTCATTCACAAGAACCGCTGACTATGAGGTCAGCATTTTTGCACAAACAACGAGCTGAAGACCAGCGTGGAGATTGGCGGAAAGCGTAGGCGGCTGTCTTATATGACGGGGCTACTCGAAAGCTGGTACCATGCTATGACAACTGTCTACGTCAGAGCGCCGACTACACTATGCGATGAAAAGTATCCGGACACATGGCTGTAAATGAATTACAATTTCGTGGCGCCCTCCATCGGTAATGCTGGAATTAAATATGGTGTTGGCCCACCTTTAGCCTTGATGACAGACTCCACTCTCGCAGGCATACGTTCAATCAGGTTCTGAAAGGTTTCTTGGAGAATGGCAGTCCATTCTTCAGGGAGTGCTCCCCTTGGGAGAGGTATCGATGTCGATGAGTGAGGCCTGGCACGAAGTCGGCGTTCCAAAACACCCTAAAGGTGTTCTATAGGATTCATTTCAGGACTCTGTGTAGGCCAGTCCACTACAGGGTTGTTACTGTCGTGTAACCACTCCACCACAGGCCGTGCATTATGAACACATGCTCTATCGTGTTGAAAGATGCAATCGCCATTCCCTAATTGCTCTTCAACAGTGGGAAGCAAGAAGGTGCTTTAAACATCAAGTAGGCCTGTGCTGTGATAGTGCCACGCAGTGCAGTCCCCTCCATGAAAAACGCGACCACACCATAGCACCACCGCCTCAGAATTCTAATGTTGGCACTACACACGCTGACACATGACGTTCACTTGGCATCCGCCATATCCACGGCCTGCCATCGGATCACCACATTGTGTACCATGATCCGTCACTCCACACAACGTTTTTCCACTGTTCAATCGTCCAATATTTGCGCTCCTAACACCAAGCGAGGGGTCATTTGGCATTTACGGGCGTGATGTGTGGCTTACGAGCAGCCGCTCGACCATGAAATCCAAGTTTTCTCACCTCCCGCCTAACTGTCATAGTACGAGGATCCTGATGCAGTTTGGAATTCATGTGTGATAGTTTGGATAGATTTCTGCCTATTACATATCACGACCCTCTTCAACCGTCGGCGGTCTCTGTCAATCAACAGACGAGGTCGGCCTGTACGCTTTTGTGCTGTACGTGTCCCTTCACGTTTCCATTTGATTATCACATTGGAAACAGTGGACCTAGGGATGTTTAGGAGTGTGGGAATCTCGCGTACAGACATATGACACAAGTGACACTCAATCACCTGACGACGTTTGAAGTCCGTGAGTGCTCCGGAGAGCCCCATTCTGCTTTCTCACGATGTCTCATGACTACTGAGGTCGCTGATATGGAGTACCTGGCAGTAGGTGGCAGAACAATGCACCTAATATGAAAAGCACTATGTTTTGGCGGTGTTTGGATGCTTTTGATCTCATAGTGTATTTAGGGAAGTAGCTGGAAGGTGTAGGTAAATGTTGCACATAAAATATTTTTAATTTTCGCTTAGGTCTCCATTTCGCAACTGTCGGAACATTAAAAGAATGGCCCTCGTACAAAGTGCCGCATCACTTCATATGTCATCGTCTACGCGCCGAATGAACCCACTAGCGAGCTAGTTCGAGCCAAACTGTTCAGTGTTAAGTGTAAGGGAGCACAGCTGAGTTGCAAGTTGATGCACCATAGGTGTTAGCACGGCTGATTCGCTAAGTATTTGCAGCAAACGCAGATTATAACTGAGTTTAGGAAAGTGTAATTTTGATTGTGAAATGTTAACAATATTTGGTACTGAGCTTCAAAGTGGAAATAATTTAATATCGAACAATACGAATTGTCAGTAATTTTGTGTGTTATTCCAGTAGGAGTACGCATCATCATAGATTTTCTTTGCTCGATTTTAATTTTATCTAAAAAAGTGCATTATACAATACATTTCTATAATTTCAGTAAAAGCGGGCTTTAGTATGTGTTTCTTGGTAGTTCCATTAAAGCCTCACAACATAGGCATTGAAATCATCTACTCGCTATCTCTGTAGTAGGACGACAACTTAATTTGATGACGCCAAGTTCTTACACATTTAAAAAACTCTATGTTTTGCTTTGACGCTCCAAGACACGACTAGGGCCTTTAAAGCCGTGCTACCCCTGTACAACTGCAGACATTTATGAGCCATATGTGGTAAAAGAGAGAAGACTCGCACTGGTGAGTGACTCTCTCAGTCAAACACATTTGCGACTGATTGATCTTTAGGATCACAGTAAGCTGGTTGTAGGCGCTGTAAAAGCAGTAGTCCCAAGCCTAAATTCGACGGACACTTGTTTTGACTGTGTTGACCACAAAATATTACTGCAGAAGTTGGACCATTATGGAGTAAGGGGAGTAGCTTACAATTGGTTCGCCTCTTACTTTAAGAACAGAAAGCAGAGGGTAATTCTCCGCAATATTGAGAGTGGTAGTGATGTTCAGTCCCAATGGGGCACTGTTAAGTGGGGCGTTCCCCAAGGGTCGGTGCTGGGGCCACTGCTGTTTCTTATTTATATAAATGATATGCCTTCTAGTATTACAGGTGATTCAAAAATATTTCTGTTTGCTGATGACACCAGCTTGATAGTGAAGGATCTTGTGTGTAATATTGAAACAGTAACAAATAATTTAGTTCATGAAATAAGTTCGTGGCTTGTGGAAAATAATTTGATGCTAAATCACAGTAAGACTCAGTTTTTACAGTTTCTAACTCACAATTCAACAAGAACTGACATTTTAATCAGACAGAATGGGCATGTTATAAGCGAGACGGAACAGTTCAAGTTCCTAGGCGTCCGGATAGATAGTAAGCTGTTGTGGAAAGCCCATGTTCAGGATCTTGTTCAGAAACTAAATGCTGCTTTATTTACCATTAGAACAGTATCTGAAATAAGTGACACTTCAACACGAAAAGTAGTCTACTTCGCATATTTTCATACGCTTATGTCGTATGGTATTATTTTTTTGGGTAATTCTTCTGATTCAAAAAGGGTATTTTTGGCTCAAAAACGGGCTGTTCGAGCTATATGTGGTGTAAGTTCGAGAACCTCTTGTCGACCCCTATTCAAAAGTCTGGGAATTCTGACATTTCCCTCACAGTATATATTTTCTTTAATGTCGTTTGTTGTTAGCAATATTAGCCTATTCCCAAGAGTTAGCAGCTTTCACTCAGTTAATACTAGGCAGAAATCAAATCTGCATGTAGAATGCAGTTCCTTGACTCTTGTGCAGAAAGGAGTGCAGTATTCTGCTGCATCCATTTTCAATAAGCTACCACAAGAACTCAAAAATCTTAGCAGTAGCCCAAACTCTTTTAAGTCTAAACTGAAGAGTTTCCTCATGGCTCACTCCTTCTATTCTGTCGAGGAGCTCCTGGAAGAGCTAAAAAATTAAGCAAATTCCGGTGTTACATTGTTGATTGTCTTCATTTAAACTTATGACTTGTCACCTGAATATGTTTTTTTTCTATATTTCATTTTATCTGTTTCTAATATGGTGTTATAATTTCATGTATTGACTCGTTCCATGACCATGGAGATTTCTCCTTAATTTGGTCCCACGGAACAATAAATAAATAAATAAATAAATATACAGGCTGTCCAGTCACATTAATGTGACCACCTGCCAAAACCCTGAATAACCAACTTGTGTAGAACGGACCGCTGCAAGAAGTGTAGGAAGAGAGTCAGCAAGGTTCTGGAAGGTACGGACAGGGATGTGGATACATACCTACTCCAGTGCAGTGGCCAGCTGCGCTTGGTTTCTTGGTTAAGGACTCATGGCGCGAACAGTCCGATCGAGGTGGTCCACAGATTCTTGTCTGGGTTTACATCCGGGGAGTTTGGTTGCCAGTGGGGTAAGATAAGCTCATTCTCGTGCTCTTCGAACCACACACGTTTTGTGCGAGTTATGAGACACTTTGTATCGTCTTGCTGGTACGTGCCATCGATCTGAGCAACAAAGAACTGCATTGTGGGGTGGACCTGATCCCCAGTGGTAGATATACACTTCTGTTGATCCATTGTGCCTTCAGGAATGACGATACCACCTAGGGAACGCCACGAAAACATTTCCCACATCATAACACCCCCTCCTCCCGCTTGCACCCTTCCGACAATTGTCGCAGGGCGTTTGCTTTCAGACGTTTCACACGGTACACGCCAATAGCCATATGTCCAATGGAGCATAACACAAGATTCATATGAAAAGGCCAACTACCGCCACTCAGTAGACGTTTAGTTACGGTACTGGTGTACAAATTCCATACTTCGTGGCCGACGAACTGCAGTCGGCGTGTGTGCATGAACCTGGCGCCTGCTACAGCGGCCCATATGGTCCAACGTTCGCCGAATGGTCGTTGAGGAGACTCTGTTGGTAGCCCCTAGGTTCATCTGGGGGGGGGGGGTATTTGCTCAACAGTTGCACGTCTATTCCCCCGTACACAACTCCGCATCCGTGATTCACCCTTGTCATCCATGGCAAATGGCGAACCACAGTCGCCTCGTCGCCGGTTTCGGATAGCGCCACTTTACCATGTACGGTTTACCTTAGCCACGACGACACGAGAACAGTTCACAAACTGAGCTGTTTCTGAAACGCTAGTGTTGCCACCGGCCGTGTCTTAGTGGTTATGTGCGTTAACTTCAAACGTAGGTGGTGGTCTTTAACTTTTTTAACGGTACATCTAGCAATATTTTCGAATCTTCGGCTGTAATGGAAGTCTATTTTAGCTTTATGTGAAACGGAGAAAACTTGAATAAGATGATGAGCCGAAGGAATGCAAGAGTTTTTAAAAGTTCAGCATTCCGTTTTTGATGAACTGTAATAGGTGTGGAACTCAACTTAGGCACACTCATTGCCAACGGTTGTAAGAGTGAACAAAGAAAACTTCAGGAAAATCTGCTAACATTGGCTTCAGCAGCTCGTTCATTAGACATCAAATCTCGACAATTGCTAATAAAATCAAATAATTAGTAGCTTTAAATTGCCTCAGCTATTCTGGATTATTCCGGGCCTGTCCAGTAGAGAGTTCGTTCCGCCAGCAAACAGTCGCAGAAAGTCCTCCTTAATCGTCATGGTACTTTTTACGAAGTGCGCTCGAGTGTCAACGAGTCTTACTAGTTCTACGTGCATTGTGGGAACCAGCAGGTTCGCTAGTCCCCGGTTGTTATCCCGTTACACCTCTTACAGATCTTGGCGGCAGCTGTTATGTAATTAAGACTGTGGCGAGATTACAAGAACGTCTGAAGGCTGTACAATTACAAATTACTGAAATGATTTCACAGAGTTGCTGTTGATACATTACTTGACATATTGTCACCAGGCTTTGTACACATATACAAAAAAAATTGTTTTGACATATAACCAGTCCCCTGCTGATTCTGCACATGTCAAGTTTCATTCACATCTGAAGGCCTTATTCACCAGAAATTCAAATTATTTGTTGGCTGAAGGCCCCAATAGTAATAACTCAAAAAACAATTTAACGGCTGAAGGCCTGGATAGAAAATTCTCAAGAACAGTTAAACTTCTCCAAGAGATACTAAAATATTTTTAAAAAAACACAATCATCAAAATTCCACTATTAAGCGACAATATCTAATTCAGAATTCTTAACACAAATTGCTTTCATGGCTCAAGGCCTTATTGGCCAGAAATTCAAATTATTTGTCGGATGAAGGCCCCAATAGTAATAACTAAAAAACAATTTGACAGCTGAACGCCTGGATAGCAAATTCTTTAGAACAATTAAACTTCTCCAAAGGTTACTAAAATATTAAAAAAAACACAATCATCACAATCTGATCAAACCAAGAGAGAAGTGGGCCTCAGACAGTGCTCCAAGGATCGGCCTGGGAAAGTAGCTCAACTTTGTAACCGATGAGACAGGCAGCCAAGTGTTGTATTGACTTAACTGGATGGCAACTCAAACTAGTGACAGTTTAAATGCAGACCAACACTCTTGCCAAATCTACCTAATGTCTGGTAACAAATACAACGATGGAATTACCCAGGCAAGGCGAAACCGGCAGACAGCACTGAGTTTTCAGAATCCGACCAAAGCAGTGCAAAAGAACAATATATCCTAACACAATCAAGGAGGCTGTCGAACTACATGCCTTAACGGACAGCAGAAGCAAGGCAAGGAAAGGTCCACTACCGCGAAAATATGCTAACCTCCAGGGCAGGTAACTGGGGCGTTAGCTGCCACTAGGCAGCACAAGGAATTCAATAATTAATAATACGAAGTGAAAGCGGCTAATTAATTTCAGCAACTCCAAACACTGCACTCGTTGCTCTTCGTCTCAGCGACTCTGCGAGCAGCAATGCGTGAACAGATGGCGTGATCTCAAAATAGTTGAGGTTTTACTACTGGGTTAATGTTCACTCAACCCTGAATCCGATGGACAACGAAGTTATGGCCCTCGCAACTATGGCCACTCGATCCGGTAGTGCCTGCGTGCCGCCAGCAGTCCTGGCATGTCCTCGCACTGCCGAACCTCACTGCTACTCCGTCCCAACCGAAATCCTGCCACACTCTGATCCAGAAAACACTTGACGCCCTTCCAAAGATAGTACTAAGGTACTAGATATCGATAACCGCTGCTGCTGCCACTCGTGGACAGACAAACGCAGTGGCGCCAGTAAATACGAGAAGAAAACGAGACGCCACTATCCCTATTACACGATACCAACCTACCTACGGCTCCAATGCGAGCCGCAACATGGCTCATTAAACACGAGAACTGATTGGATAGTGACGCCCCATAAAAGGACGCCAAGGAGACCCCTAAAGAGCTATGCATGGTATAGTCAAGAGTATTTGAGAGTGCATTGAGGTTGAGCATGGAATTCTTGAAAATCAACTTTGAACTCAATCATTTGTTTTGTTTAACACATTTCTGTTTATCTGTTTGGACTACGGTCTAACAGCTGTATCTCTGTAAACGAGAAAAATTTACATGTGGTGTATGCAGTTTCATGCGATTTAGTCTGTATCACCACTTCCTGAAATTTTAACACGTCTCTTGAAACACCTTATACAGGGTCTCCCACAAATATTGCGACAAGTTGCAGGGGGCTATAGAGGGCGTCTTGAGAAAGTAATCGAGGATAGGAAACCATGTCCGGAAGCGTCATCCAACGACACTACAAAGCGTCGAAGCTACAGGCGCCGGCGCCTGCCACTAGGCCACCCCACCGGCGGCAGTCATGAATTTGTACGCTGGCGGACCGTAGGCGGAACATCTCGCAATGTTGTTGGTTATTTAGTGATTGCAACTTATTGCCATGATTGTCAGTGGAGAAGATGGAGCTACCTGCTGCGTAGACAGGCCTTGTCTGTTATGAATGCAATGTTCTGCTGCCTTGGTGAATGACGGTTTCGCAATCGGGTTTCCAACAACAGTGTATGTTTCTGCTGTATACCGGAAAAATAAAGGAAATTTTGGGGGATTCCATGAAAGAAATAAACTGTGCAATGAAAGCGGTGTCCGAAATCGTGATCCACGGAGGCAACAGAGCATCGGGTTCTTGGTGGGTGGTGGTGGTGATGGTAAGTTCCTATAAACTGCGGATGTCATCGTTCCCTAGCCTTACACACTACTTAATTTAAGTTAAACTAACTTACGTTAAGGACAACACACACACACACACACACACACACACACACACACACACACACACACACACACACACATGCCCGAGGGAGGACTCGATCCTTCGATGAGGGGAAACCATGGCACTGCGCTTTAACCCACGCGGCTACCCCGCGATGCTTCTTGCGAGAAAAGGCCTTTCTACACAGAAATTTCTTCCGTCTTTTCCACTGGCAATCGTGGCACTCAGTCACGATCGCTGAATAACACACAAAATTGCAAGACGTTTCGCCCACTGTCCGTCAGCGTACAAATTGATGACTGCTGCTGAGGTGGTGGCCTAGTAGCAGGCGCCGGCGCCTGTAGCTTCAACGCTCTGTAGCATCATTGGATGATGTTTCCGGATTCCAATTCCTATTCTCGATTAATTCCTCAAGACGTCCTCTACAACATCTCTAAGTTTGCTGAAACATTTCTGGGACACCCTGTATATATATATATATATATATATATATATATATATATATATATATATATATATATATATATATATACTTCTGGAAATTGAAATAAGAACACCGTGAATTCATTGTCCCAGGAAGGGGAAACTTTATTGACACATTCCTGGGGTCAGATACATCACATGATCACACTGACAGAACCACAGGCACATAGACACAGGCAACAGAGTATGCACAATGTCGGCACTAGTACAGTGTATATCCACCTTTCGCAGCAATGCAGGCTGCTATTCTCGCATGGAGACGATCGTAGAGATGCTGGATGTAGTCCTGTGGAACGGCTTGCCATGCCATTTCCACCTGGCGACTCAGTTGGACCAGCGTTCGTGCTGGACGTGCAGACCGCGTGAGACGACGCTTCATCCAGTCCCAAACATGCTCAATGGGGGACAGATCCGGAGATCTTGCTGGCCAGGGTAGTTGACTTACACCTTCTAGAGCACGTTGGGTGGCACGGGATACATGCGGACGTGCATTGTCCTGTTGGAACAGCAAGTTCCCTTGCCGGTCTAGGAATGGTAGAACGATGGGTTCGATGACGGTTTGGATGTACCGTGCACTATTCAGTGTCCCCTCGACGATCACCAGTGGTGTACGGCCAGTGTAGGAGATCGCTCCCCACACCGTGATGCCTGGTGTTGGCCCTGTGTGCCTCGGTCGTATGCAGTCCTGATTGTGGCGCTCACCTGCACGGCGCCAAACACGCATACGACCATCATTGGCACCAAGGCAGAAGCGACTCTCATCGCTGAAGACGACACGTCTCCATTCGTCCCTCCATTCACGCCTGTCGCGACACCACTGGAGGCGGGCTGCACGATGTTGGGGCGTGAGCGGAAGACGGCCTAACGGTGTGCGGGACCGTAGCCCAGCTTCATGGAGACGGTTGCGAATGGTCCTCGCCGATACCCCAGGAGCAACAGTGTCCCTAATTTCCTGGGAAGTGGCGGTGCGGTCCCCTACGGCACTGCGTAGGATCCTACGGTCTTGGCGTGCATCTGTGCGTCGCTGCGGTCCGGTCCCAGGTCGACGGGCACGTGCACCTTCCGCCGACCACTGGCGACAACATCGATGTACTGTGGAGACCTCACGCCCCACGTGTTGAGCAATTCGGCGGTACGTCCACCCGGCCTCCCGCATGCCCACTATACGCCCTCGCTCAAAGTCCGTCAACTGCACATGCGGTTCACGTCCACGCTGTCGCGGCATGCTACCAGTGTTAAAGACTGCGATGGAGCTCCGTATGCCACGGCAAACTGGCTGACACTGACGGCGGCGGTGCACAAATGCTGCACAGCTAGCGCCATTCGACGGCCAACACCGCGGGTCCTGGTGTGTCCGCTGTGCCGTGCATGTGATCATTGCTTGTACAGCCCTCTCGCAGTGTCCGGAGCAAGTATGGTGGGTGTGACACACCGGTGTCAATGTGTTCTTTTTTCCATTTCCAGGAGTGTATATATTCCTGGAAATTGAAATAAGAACACCGTGAATTCATTGTCCCAGGAAGGGGAAACTTTATTGACACATTCCTGGGGTCAGATACATCACATGATCACACTGACAGAACCACAGGCACATAGACACAGGCAACAGAGCATGCACAATGTCGGCACTAGTACAGTGTATATCCACCTTTCGCAGCAATGCAGGCTGCTATTCTCCCATGGAGACGATCGTAGAGATGCTGGATGTAGTCCTGTGGAACGGCTTGCCATGCCATTTCCACCTGGCGCCTCAGTTGGAACAGCGTTCGTGCTGGACGTGCAGACCGCGTGAGACGACGCTTCATCCAGTCCCAAACATGCTCAATGGGGGACAGATCCGGAGATCTTGCTGGCCAGGGTAGTTGACTTACACCTTCTAGAGTACGTTGGATGGCACGGGATACATGCGTAAGTGCATTGTCCTGTTGGAACAGCAAGTTCCCTTGCCGGTCTAGGAATGGTAGAACGATGGGTTCGATGACGGTTTGGATGTGCCGTGCACTATTCAGTGTCCCCTCGACGATCACCAGTGGTGTACGGCCAGTGTAGGAGATCGCTCCCCACACCATGATGCCGGGTGTTGGCCCTGTGTGCCTCGGTCGTATGCAGTTCTGATTGTGGCGCTCACCTGCACGGCGCCAAACACGCATACGACCATCATTGGCACCAAGGCAGAAGCGACTCTCATCGCTGAAGACGACACGTCTCCATTCGTCCCTCCATTCACGCCTGTCGCGACACCACTGGAGGCGGGCTGCACGATGTTGGGGCGTGAGCGGAAGACGGCCTAACGGTGTGCGGGACCGTAGCCCAGCTTCATGGAGACGGTTGCGAATGGTCCTCGCCGATACCCCAGGAGCAACAGTGTCCCTAATTTCCTGGGAAGTGGCGGTGCGGTCCCCTACGGCACTGCGTAGGATCCTACGGTCTTGGCGTGCATCCGTGCGTCGCTGCGGTCCGGTCCCAGGTCGACGGGCACGTGCACCTTCCGCCGACCACTGGCGACAACATCGATGTACTGTGGAGACTTCACGCCCCACGTGTTGAGCAATTCGGCGGTACGTCCACCCGGCCTCCCGCATGCCCACTATACGCCCTCGCTCAAAGTCCGTCAACTGCACATACGGTTCACGTCCACGCTGTCGCGGCATGCTACCAGTGTTAAAGACTGCGATGGAGCTCCGTATGCCACGGCAAACTGGCTAACACTGACGGCGGCGGTGCACAAATGCTGCGCAGCTAGCGCCATTCAACGGCCAACACCGCGGTTCCTGGTGTGTCCGCTGTGCCGTGCGTGTGATCATTGCTTGTACAGCCCTCTCGCAGTGTCCGGAGCAAGTATGGTGGGTCTGACACACCGGTGTCAATGTGTTCTTTTTTCCATTTCCAGGAGTATATATATATATATATATATATATATATATATATATATATATATATATATATATATATTAATTTTTTTCCGCAGATTCGGATAAGTTTTGTTTGGGTCAACATTTGTAAAACTCTAATTCCTCTCTCTCAAAACCCACCCTATGGGGAGAGAGGGAGAGTTTAATTTTAGCGAGTCAAAATTTACGAAGAAAATAAGTATTATTTATTTATCCGTAACCATTTTCCAAGCAAAAATGAGAACATGGATTTCCTTGAATTACAGCGCCAACTACCAAGAATCAAAACAAATGTTTAAGACAAAATGTTCGTAATTTATATGTAGAATCTGATTCTGCGATAAAAAAATGGGGGTTCCCATTTGAAATTTTAAAGTTGCCTCCCGCCCGACCCCCAGGGGGTGGCTGATTTTAGCACTAGCAGATGTCCTCCTCGAAAGTAATCAACTCTGTAATCTACACATTTTTTGTGTGAAGTTTATTTTTCGAGTTGTTCTGGTTTGTAAACCTAAAAATTACACCCTTTATACAGGTGTACACAGCGTATCTCGCAAGTGTTCTGTAGCTACTAGGGGGCTGTAAAAAATCCTGAACTACTTGTCTTGTAACTTTGTTGATTCCAGAGATACGAATTTCACTACATCTGAACTTTTGTATTGGCAATCCACTTCCTCTCCTGAAGACCTGGTCAAAAACTTTTCACTGTCTACCATTGACGCAAACATGATGTTGTTAAGAACGTAGCGCAAAACTGACTTTGACTGTGCTGTACTAGCAGACATTGTAAGTACTAAGTGTCAAGCAATCCAATCCACTTGATGGACCTGAGAGTAAACATTTGGAAACACAAGGAAATTGCACACATATCATTTACTCAGTTGTCGTCAGTTGAAGGCTTGTGTAAGTACAGTTCACATCAACGAAGAGAAGGAATAACACTATTCATTTACGGGAAATGTAAAGCAGCAGAACAGTAATTGTGTTTTCATTTGTTTAGTGTCAATTAAAGCAAGTGGACGAGTTACACACCTGTACTTCGCGCTAGTACAGGACTGTCAAAGTCAGTTTTGTGTTACGTTTTTAACAACGTCGTGTTTACATGAGTGATATACTGTGATGCGTTTTTGAACAAATGTTGAGGAAGTGTCTCTATTTAAAGAAAAGCACAACTTCGTAGCCTAATGAACAAAGCTACAAGAAAGACTGCCATCCACGTCGCGTCCCAAGGCTAGCGAAACAACCATTTGTTGTACATTCTTTTTTATTTCGGTTCTGGACAAAATGTTATTAGGTGGGGTCATGATAAATGGGACGACCTGTATATTCTTCTGTGCGCCCGTATACGACACACGACTGACTCGTGTAACGTTTTTGTATCTTCGACAAGAGAGTAAAAGGACTGTGATCATTGTGTATTTGTGTGCAGTGTTGTACTGTTCCTGCCAACAGCGATGCCCGGACGTTTACTTCAGTCTCCATTTGCTCTAAATTCTAGGGAACGGCGTAAACGTAACACATAACTAGCCAAGCCTACACGTCCCGCCAAATTCAGTTTCATGTTCGCTGTGGAGTTAATTACGCCTTGCAAAGATCAACAAAAGACCAAATGCTCTCTCTGCAATAACTGATGTGTGTTCTCTTCCCGATTATCACAACAGCGTCCTGGCGAAACATAATTCAGCTTCCGTGAGCTACCTTCGATACGAGTTACAAGGACTGAATCTACATACTGTATGTAAGCTTAGTCAGTGTCTCCCGTTCACAGGAATCTGTTGCATAACGATCTGCCTTCCGATTCCAGTTTTATGGCACCATTCCATAAGATTGTTAATAAGATAAAAGCCTATGGGGCCTGAAGATGGCAATATTGAGTTGCCGAAACTGGTAGCATTTGATATACAAAATAATATAAACCAAAACATACGGCAGTTGGTAAAGTTTTTTGAATCAAGAAATACTTACTAGCCGATGTCCCCCAGGCCATAATGGACCGACAAAGACCAAACTGACAAAGGACCTCGCCTAACTGCTGTTGCTTCTCTCTACTATTCGATTCGTTATACCCTCTCCCCCATCTCTCTCCAGCATATGTTGCTCAAAAATAGTTTATAATGAATATGAGTTAGAAACTCTTGAAGATACTCTAATACAAAACAATGTTGCACTACGAATTATCCGTATGGGACCCAAAGCGGTATATGTGATGTACAGACAAACAAATGATTACAATTTCAGAAAAATTAAATGATTAATTCAAGAGAAAGTGCTTCACAAATTGAACTTGTCTGACCCTTCTGCAAGCAGTATTGTGGCTTGGCATTGATTGATAGAGTTGATAGATGTCCTCCTGACAGATATCGTACAAAATTCTGTTCATTTGGATCGTTAAATCGTCAAATTCCGAGATAGTTGGAGGGTCCTGCCCATTATGCACCAAACGATCTCAGCCGTTGAAAGATCTAGCGACCTTGCTGGCCAAGTTAGTGATCGGCAAGCGTGAAGACAAGCTGTAGACAATGCTCTCCATTTGCGGGCAGGCGTTATTTTGCTAAAATGTAAGTCCAGTATGACTTTCATACAACGGCAACAAAACGGCTCATAGAATATCTTCGACTTATCGCTGTGCAGTAAGGGTGCCATGGATGACAGCGAAAGGGGACGTGCTATGAAATTAAATGGCATAAAAATCGTCACTACTGGTTGTCAGGCCGTATGGTAGGCGACAGTAGGATTGGTATCCCACAGCTGTTCGAGGCGTCTCCAGACACGTCTTCAGCCTAGAACCTCATTAAGTGGAGTAGAATTGTGTTCAGCGATGAGTACCGCTCCGAAATGAGCCCCAATGACCGGCGAAGACGTGTCTGGAGCCCTCGGTCCGCAGTGAGATACCAAGCTGAGTGTCGCACCGCACGGGGTAGCCGCGCGGTCTGAGGTGTCTTCTCACGGTCCGCGCAGCTCCCCCCGTCGGAGGTTCGAGTCCTCCCTCGGGCATGAGTGTGTATGTTGTCCATAGCGTTAGTTAGTTTGTTAGATTAAGTAGTGTATAAGCTTAGGGACCGATGACCTAACAGTTTGGTACCATAAGATCTTACCACAAATTTACAAATTTTGAGTGTCGCTTGCCATGCAGCCCGACAATCGGGAGTGATGGTGTAGAGTGCTACTTCTTTTCACAGGAGGACCCCTTTTGTTGTCATCCGCGGCATCTTTACAGCACAGTGATACGTACACGGCACTCTGCACTCCGCTTTGTTGCCCTTCACGGCAAGCCATCCTGGGGTTACATTTCAGCAAGATAGTGACCGCCAGCACATACCGAGAGTTTCTACTGCTTGTCCTCGAGCTTTCCAATCTCTGCCTTGACCAGCAAGTTCAACGGATGTCTCCCCAACTGAGGACCCTCCAAGCAACTTAGGATCTTGAAGATCTAACAGGCCAATTGGACAGAATTTGGCACGATATCCCTCAGGATAAGACAGCCCATGGTCTAGGGGTAGCGTCTTTGGTTCATAATCAAAACGTGTTCGAATCCCTCCGCTGCTTGAATTTTGATTAATAATCAGCATTGGTAGCCGAAGACTTCCGGCATAAGATGTCACTCCTCATTCTGCCAACGGCCTTGTCAAAAAGAACGGACTAGCGGACAGAGGTTCAGGGCACTCTCTTGTCCTAGGGGTGGGAAACTGCGCCTAAAGACGGAAGAATCAGCACTGATCAACGGCATGAGGATACAGAAGGCAACGAAAACCACTGCATTAATGACACGTAACGCAAATACACAGAGCATGTGACCTGCAAGTGAAAAGTATCATGATGATCTCTCCACTGACAAGATATTCCGTAACAGTCCCCCATTCGTATCTCCGGGAAGGGACTGCCAATGGGAAGGTTACCATGAGAAAATGATTGAATAATCAACGGAATGATAACATTCTACGACTCGGGGCGTGGAATGTCAAAAGCTTAAACGTGGTAGGTAAACTAGAAAAATCAGGAAAGAGAAATGCAAAGGCTCAATATAGATATAGTAGGGGTGAGTGAAGTCATTGAAGTGAAATGGAAAGAAGACAAGGATTTCTGGTCAGATAAGTATAGGGTAATATCAACAGCAGCAGAAAATGGTGTACGGGAGAAGGATTCGTTATGAACAGGAAGATAGGGCAGAGAGTATGTTACTCTGAACAGTTCAGTGACAGGGTTGTTCTCATCAGAATCGACAGGAAACCAACACCGACAAATATAATTCAGGTATCGATCGCAACGTCGCAAGCTGAAGATGAAGACATAGAGATAGTGTATGAGGATATTAAAAGGGTAATACAGTATGTAAAAGGATATTAAAATCTAATAGTCATGGGAGGCTCGAATGCAGTTGTAGGGGAAGGAGTAGAAGAAAAAGTTACAGGACAATATGGGAAAGGGAAAGGGAATTAGAGAAGGAGAAAGACTGAGTTCTGTAATAAATTTAAGCTATTAACAGCGAATACTATGTTCAAGAATCACAAGAGGAGGAGGTATACTTTGAAAAGTATCCAGGAGCAGACACAGACTCAGATCACAATGTAGTAGTGATGACGAGTAGGCTGAAGTTTAAGACATTAGTTAAGAAGAATCAACACGCAAAGAAGTAGGATACGGAAACACTAAGGAATGACGAGATACAGTTGAAGTTCTCTAAGGCTATAGATACGGCAATAAGGAATAGCTCAGTAGCCAGTACAGTTGAAGAGGAATGGACATCTCTAAAAAGGGCCATCACAGAAGTTGGGAAGGAAAACATAGGTAAAAGGAATGTAATTGCGAATAAACCATGGGCAACAGAAAAAGTACTTCAATTGATCGTGAAAGGAGGAAGTACAAAAATGTTCCCGGGAACTCAGGAATACAGAAATACAAGTCGCTGAGGAATGAAATAAATAGGAAGTGCTGGGATGCTAAGACGAAATGGCTGTAGAAAAAATGTGAAGACATCGAAAAAGAAATGATTGTCGGAGGAACAGACTCAGCATATAGGAAAGTCAAGACAGCCTTCGGTGACATTAAAAGCAAGGGTGATAACATTGAGACAGCAACGGGAATTCCACTGTTAAATGCTGAAGAGCGAGCGGATAGGTGGAAAAAATACATTGAAAGCCTCTATGAGGGGCAACATTTGTCTGATGTCATAGAAGAAGAAATAGGAGTTGATTTAGAAGAGATGTGGGATCCAGTATTAGAATCAGAATTTAAAAGAGCATTGGAGGATTTAACATTCCATCAGAGTTTCTAAAATCATTGGTATAAGGGGCAACAAAGCGATTATTCACGTTGCTGTGTAGAATGTATGAATCTGGCGACACAGCACCTGACTTTCTGAAAAACACCATCCACACAATTCCGAAGACGGCAAGAGCCGACAAGTGCGAGAATTACCGCACAATCAACTTATCAGCTAAACAGCTCATGCATCCAAGTTGTTTACAGGAATAATATACAGAAGAATGGAAAAGAAAATTGAGGATGTATTAGATGACGATCAGTTTGGCCTTAGGAAAGGTAAAGGCACGAGAGAGGCAATTCTGACGTTGTGGTTGATAATGGAAGCAAGACTAAAGAAAAATCTAGACATTTTCATAGGATCTGTCGACCTGGAAAAAGCGTTCGACAATGTAAAATGGTGCAAGATGTTCGAAATTCTGAGAAAAGTAGGGGTAAGATAAAGGGAGAGACGGATCATATACAATATATACAAGAGCCAAGAGGAAATAATAAGAGTTGACGACCAGGAAGGAAGTGCTCATATTAAAAAGAGTGTAAGACAAGGATGTAGCCTTTCGCCCCTACTGTTCAATCTGTACATCGAGGAAGCAATGATGGAATTAAAAGAAAGGTTCAGGACTGGAATCAAAATTCAAGGTGTAAGGATATCAATGATACGAGTCGCTGATGACATTGCTATCCTGAGTGAAAGTGAAGAAGAATTACATGATCTGCTGAACAGAATGAACAGTCTAAATAGTACAGTGTATGGGTTTAGACTAAATCGAAGAAATACGAAGGTAATGAGAAGTAGTAGAAATGAGAAGGAGAACAGGGAGAAACTTATCAAGATTGATGGTCACCAAGTAGATGAAGTTCAGGAATTCTGCTACCTAGGCAGTAAAATAACCAATGACATACGGAGCAAGAAGGGCATCAAAAGCAGACTAGCAATGGTAAAAAGGACATTCCTGGCCAAGAGAAGACTATCAATATCAAATATCGGCCTTAATTTGAGAGGAAGAAATTTCTGAGAATGTACATCTGGAGCACAACATTATATGGTAGTAAAACATGGACTATGGGAAAACCGGAGCAGAAGAGAATCGAAGCATTTGAGATTTGGTGCTGCAGACGAATGCTGAAAATTAGGTTGACTGTTAAGGTAAGTAATGAGGACGTTCTGCGCAGACGAAAGGAATATGTAAAAGCACTGATAAGGATAAGGGACTGGATGATAGGACATCTGTTAAGACATGAGGGAATGACTTCCATGGTGCTAGAGAAAGCTGCAGAGGGCAAAAACTATAGAGGAAGACAGAGACTGGAATACATCCAGCAAATAATTGAGGACGTAGGTTGCAAGTGTCACTCTGAGATGAAGAGGTTAGCGCAGGAGAGGAATTAATGGCGGGATGCATCAAACCAGTCAGAAGACTGATGACAAAAAAAAAATGCCTCAGGGACGCATCCAGCAACTTTATAAATCAATGAAAAGCCGAATAACTGTTGTATGAGGGGCAGAGATGAACTAAAGTGTTAGTGACTTCCTGATTATGTGATGCTCTACCCACCGAATAAATCACCCAGTTTTTCTGAAATTGTAATAATATTTTTGTCTGTAAATGTACATCACATCTACCGATTTCTGTCCCATTCGGATAATTCCTTCGTGGTGCGACAATTGTTTTGTCTTAGAGTGTATTAACATTAATTCAACCGGTTGTATTCTTTCCTCCCCCTTGTCGGAAACGTAATTAAAAAACGCCCTCCTCCAGCATGCACACATTGGCAGCCCAATAAAATAATATAAAAATGTAACTTTTAATAATCCCAAATAATTTTTGCAAACAGCTCTCGTTTTCCCCATCTTTAAATTTAATTAAAATTGTTGCAAAATATTTAGACTGTATGCATATTGCTAAGTAAATATTCACAATACCTTTTAATCAAACACTCTCTTAATGTCAGAGATAAATTATTTCTGAGAGTTCCATTGTTTATATATCGTCTGCAGCCACATTTTGACAGCCAGCACGTTCAGGTGCGTTTCCCCTTAATTATATGTGGTATTTGTACATCCATCACATTATTCTCTACTGGCATAACTTTTTTAGTTATCGTCAGCGTGCTGCGTAGGGTTAACAGCTCTTGACATTGCCTTTAGATTGACTTCTCGTGTAACGATGTGTCATTATTAGTTTGGACAGGTGATGTGTATTAATTAGGTCGTGTAGTAGTATGAAATATAGATCTGGATCGCTCACTGCGCGGCAAATTCGCCGCCTAAGTCTGCTCATTCACCTGACTCTATTTACGTATGTATAACGCTTAAAGTAAAAAATAAACTTTAATTGCATCGTCACACTGTTGGCATCTGTCGACTGAATCCGATACTCCGAGGGAACACCCACGCCATCTCGAAGGCAGGTAGACCACTCTCTGCCATATCTGTTGCGGCCCAAGCATCCTCACAGCTGATTACGTTAACAGCCCGTACACTGTGTACAGGGCCATACTATCAAGCTCACCCGTATAAGGTCACTCACCACCATAAAAGAGCACAGTGGCCACCCTGGAGTGCTGTATGTGGTGTACAGCTGGTTCAAATGGCTCTGAGCACTATGGGACTTAACATCTATGGTCATTAGTCCCCTAGAACTTAGAACTACTTAAACGTAACTAACCTAAGGACATCACACAACACCCAGTCATCACGAGGCAGAGAAAATCCCTGACCCCGCCGGGAATCGAACCCGGGAACCCGGGCTGTACAGCTGGTGCCAGACCGTTATGTGGTCACTCACCGCTAGTGACAGTCAAATCAGTGAAGTGATTTGTGCCCGTGACGATATTGAGAACGAAGTTGCACAACTAGTTGATGTATCAACGCTGACAATACAGCGTGACTACGAAGAATGTAGGAGAGACGTTCAATGAAAAATGCGACAATTTTTTTTTCTACAAGCTGCTTGGTTTTGTTCATGATTCCAATACACAATATTATTGGCCACGCTTTTGGCTACAAAATACTATTTTGCAATATAATCTCAATGCGACGACCTTACGACACCATACTGGGTGGCCTGAATGCCCACATGGTACCACGCTACTGGTCGACGGCGGAACCAACGTCTTGCCGCACAATGACCTCCATGTCACCCACGTAATGCTTCCGGGGGAGTACATCCTTTATTGGGACAAACAGATGAAAATCGGAAGGTGCAGATGTGGGCTGTAGGATGAGTGAGGGAGAACAGTATAATGAAGTGAAATCCCATTGGCTGTGTAGACATGTGTGAGGCCTTGCGTTGTCATGGAGCAGGAGAAATTCGTTTACATTTTTGTGGCAAAGAACACGCTTAAGTCATTTTTTCAATTTCCTGAGAGTGGCACAATACACTTCAGAATTCATCGTTGCACCATAAGAGAGGACATCAAACAGAATAGCCTCGTCAGAGTCCCAGAAGACGTCGTCATGACTCACATGCTGAGGATGCGGCTTTGAACGTTTTCTTCGGAGGACAGGTGGCGTGGTGCCACTCCATGGGTTACCGTTTTGTCTCCGGTTTGAAGTAATGTCCCCACGTGTCATCACCTGTGATGATCTTCGCCAAAAAGTGTCATTATTAGAATTGTAGCGCGCAAGCAATTCCGCACAGATTGTCGTCCGTTGCTCATTATGGTCTTCTGTTAGACGGTGAGTAACCCAGCGTATACACACTATACGGTACCCCAACTGGTGAACAAGTGTGTCAGCACACCCAACGAGACGTCCAGTTGTGCAGCGAGGTGTTTAATTATGATCCATCGATCACTTCGAATGAGATCGTCCGTAAATTCCAACATTGCAAGAGCCGAGACGCGGGGAACTGGTCTGGTTTGAGCGACCTTGTTGTGATTATGACTGACACCTCTTCCGACGCCTCAACGTGCTTTTGGCCATTTCCAGGTCTCCATAGACATTCTGCAAGCGCCTATGAATATCTGCGACTCTCTGGTTTTCCACAAAAAGAGACTCTATGATAGCTCTCTGCTTGGAATGCACCTATTTTACAGACCACACTTTGGAGGCTATGTACAGCGCAGCCATCTATTGGAACTTCATGAGACAATAGGGGCTGAAGCGGAAGTTTTCCACGATGTCCCATACAAATTCCGCATTTTCTAAACCGAAACTGACCGAAAATAATGTGTTGTATTACTTACTGAACGTCAGTTGTACCTTTCGCAGTCAACTAACTCGATGCAATAACAGTGGTCAGGATCAGGGATCAGAGAATAACGTCACCATCTACTCAACGACACTCAGTTTCGAACCCGACAGATAATTATTCAGTTGTTCAGTTACACATTCCATAGAACATTTAAACAATGTTTTAAATAAATAGAATGGAACGAGTCAGTTTACACGTATATGTGTATGTGGTCAATATTAACATTAATCAACACATGAAATTTAGCATCGCAATAGAAGGTGTTGCCAAGGAAAAATGATTGTAAGTCATATTTAAAATTTGTCTTGTTACCTGTCAGATATTTCATAGTTCTGGGCTAATGCTCAAATATTTCGTTGCTGTACATTTAACACCTTTCTGAGCCACTGACAGCTTTAATAATGCGGTATAAAGGTCATTTTCTCCTGTAGTGTTGTAGGCGTGAACGTCACTGTTCTACTCATGTTGTGATGGATTATTTATGACGAATTTCATTAACGAATATATGTATTGTCACGACGCAGATAAAATGCCTAGCTCCTTGAAGTGGTATCTATGTTACAATTTTTAAGTAGAAATTTGTCAGTGGAGTAGGAGATGTCCAGGAGAAATGATTTTGAGTTAGATTTAAAAGCTGCTTTGTTACCTGTCAAACAGATTTGTTATTGGGCAAATGACTGATAATTTATGTTACTGCTTATTGAACTCATTTATGAGCCACTGGCAGCTTTAACAATGGGTAATAAAGGTCATTTTCCCTCTAGTGTTGTAGGTATGGACATCATCGAGCTACTCAGATTGTGATGGATTATTTATGATGGATTTTATTGTCGAATGTATTTATTGTGGCGATGGAGTTAAAATGCGCACCTCATTGAATAAGTACCTACATTTCGTCTGTGGGCGAATATCACATATTATTCTTACTGCCCGCTTCTGTCCAATCGGTACTTTCTTTCTAAGTGATGAGTTACACCAGAAAATTAATCCGGAAGACATTGTTAAGTGGAAATATGCACAATATGTCAAGAGGTTAATTCGTTTGTTTCCAAGGTTAGAAATTATAGGAAGAGAAAAGGTATCTGAACTTAATTGTTTGAGAAGCTCTGTAATATTCCTCCTCCAGCTCAAGTTTTCATCAATATGTACACCCAAAAATACGGAGCATTCTAACCTATTTGCTGCTCATGTGCCACATCAATACATGTATGGTTATTGACTATTTGTTGTATAGAACAGCAAGTAGTGAATGTTTTCCAAAATTTAGAGAGAGTCCTTTTTCTGAGAATCACTTAATAACTCTTTGGAAAACATTGTTTACAATCTCTTCTGTTGCTTTCTTACTGATGGAATCGCCTTCTAAGAGTATCAATCCTCCTTGCTGAATGTTCAAAGATGGCTCTGAGCACTATGGGACTTAACATCTGAGGTCATCAGTCCCCTAGAACTTAGAATTACTTAAATCTAACTAACCTAAGGACATCACACACATCCATACCCGAGGCAGGATTCGACCCTGCGACCGTAGCAGTCGCGCGGTTCCGGACTGCAGCGCCTAGAACCGCGAGGCCACCGCAGGCGGCTGCTGAATGTTAAGTAGAAGGTCATGGACATATATACATAATAGGAGTGGACCCAGAATTGAACACTATAGGACTCCCTTTTTGACTTTTCTTCAGTCACCAAAATTTTCTACCCTTGCTACTTTCTTTGAATTATTTAGCACAATTTTTTCATTCATTTTCTCAAGTATGATTCTAGCCAGTTGTGTATAAAACCATCAGTTCCACACAATTTCATTTCTTAGACAGCAACGTGATCTAAACAACCAAACATCTGGTAAAAATCACGAAACATACCACTTAGCGTTATTTTATTATTCTAGGCTTGTACTGTTTCATGAGAGTGTGTTATAAACAGCATTATCAGTCAAACAACCCTTCAGGAATCCAAACTGGGATATGGTAATTAATTTTTTTCTAGTTAAATGTGAGGCTGCACCTGAGTACATTACTTTTCGAATATTTTGGAAAATCATATCAATAAGGAAACTGGATGATAACTGTTTCAGTCTGGCTTGTCACATTTCTTATGAAGAGGTTTAAAAACTACATATTTAAATCCGTCTGGAAAACCTCCCTGTGCCAGTGATGCATTACATTTTTCACTAGGGACATTACTAATTAAGTTGGTACATATTTCCACAATTATGTCTGAAATTTCATCAACACCTCATAAGCTTTCGGTTTTTAGAGGCACAGGGTCTGCTGCTGCCAGTGAATCTCAACCAGTTTACAAGTGAGCATTCCGAAAAGAACTACATGAAACAGATTTTCCGAGTCGTACATCTGGTGTTGTCATCGCTGAAAGTGGCAAGTTGGTCGTGCAGGTGCGTGCCTTTAATGCGTCAAACAACACGGAATCTGGACAACAGCTGACTAGTGACATGCAGTGTTGTCTGACGAGTGGCTATTTATTTTCCTCTCAAGTAATGCCACACGTCCAGTGCACCGAATAGTTGCGCTAAATCAGCTGAGCTCTATCCCTTTGGAAAATTCTGACGCTAATTGTAGCACAGATTAACCGTAACAATAAACACCTAGGAAATCTGGTAACTCTACGAGATCTAATAACCGTTTACTGGTATCAGTCACATATGGTACTATATACGTTGATATACTTGTAGACACTGTTCATCACCGAATTGAGGGCATCATGAGGCCATTATCAAGGAGGGAGACGATGTTACAGCGTATTAGTGTATTGTTTCCAAGCGATGGTTGTATTTATCTCGTATGTGCTTAGAAAGCTGAGTTAGTTGTTTTTGTTTACCGGTATTGGAGGCAAAACACAGTCATTTGATAAAGGAAAGAGGTTTGTCTTTGGTTTCCCTCAATAACAATCTGTAAAGCTTTTTTAGGACTATAGAGTATTTGTGCTGATATCAAATCACCTCTTTAACACTCCCTCCAGTCCTGGCTATCACACCAACCTGGTGTAGTCTAATGGAAGCTGTAGCACTGACATATGTTCTTCGTATTCTAACATAGTTTTAATCAACGTCATATTTTCAAGCGCTGTAAGAACATGTTTTGAAGAAAATAAGTCAAATCGTCCCCAAAATCTAAAATTCAATTCAAAATGGTAATTCAGGCTTTATGCTATGTTTATAACTTCGTTCGTGACGTACTAAGGTCCACTGTGCTACACTGAACATTCGCTTTGCTAGAATTTACTGTCCTTCCTTGCTGTAACTGAAACCTCATTTGGATAACATTTTTTGTGTTTTGGATTATTTCTAACGTATTTTATATTTACAGACGAATTAGATTGTGTGATATTAATTATATGAACAATCAAGAAACTATGGAAAGTCATAAGGGGTTACAAATAATACACAAAAAGATAAAGATGATTGGAGAAATGATTAAGACCCTATAAAGTAAGTAGATATAAGATGAATCAAGGATGAAATGAATGGGGGGACTATAGGGTGAAAAAAAAAGAGTGACAGAATAACGGAGAAGGAGGGGTAATGTTGGTATTGGTTAAGATTTTATTTTTCCTTATTATTGTAATTTGATAGTCATGAATGGTTAAATGACGATTGTGTCCTCTTGAGTAAAATATTCTGGAGGTAAAATAGTCCCCCATTTGGGTCTCCAGGCGGGGACTCCTCAAGAGGACGTCGTTAACAGGAGAAATAAAACTGGCATTCTACAGATCGGAGCGTTGAATGTCAGATCCCTTAATCAGGCAGGTAGGTAAGAAAATTTAAAAAGGGAAATGGATAGGTTAAAGTTAGATATAGTGGGAATTAGTGAAGTTCGGTGGCAGGAGGATCAAGACTTGTGGTCAGGTGAATACAGGGTTATGAATACAAAATCATATTGGGGTAATGCAGGAGTAGGTTTAATAATGAATAAAAAAAGTAGGAGTGCGGGTAAGCTACTACAAACAGCATAGTGAACGAATTATTGTGGCCAAGATAGACACGAAGCACACGCCTACTACAGTAGTACAAGTTTATATGCCAACTAGCTCTGCAGATGATGAAGAAATTGATGAAATGTATGATATATTAAAGAAATTATTCAGGTAGTGAAGGGGGACGAAAATTTAATAGTCATGGGTGACTGGAATTCGAGAGTAGGAAAAGGGAGAGAATGAAACATAGTAGGTGAATATGGATTGGGGGTAAGAAATGAAAGAGGAAGCCGTCTGGTAGAATTTTGCACAGAGCATAACTTAATCATAGCTAACACTTGGTTCAAGAATCATAAAAGAACGTTGTACACATGGAAGAAACCTGGAGATACTAGAAGGTATCAGATAGATTATATAATGGTAAGACAGAGATTTAGGAACCAGGTTTTAAATTGTAAGACATTTCCAGGGGCAGATGTGGACTCTGACCAAATCTAATGGTTATGAACTGTAGGTTAAAACTGAAGAAACTGCAAAAAGGTGGGAATTTAAGGAGATGGGACTTGGATAAATTGACTAAACCAGAGGTTATACAGAGTTTCAGGGAGAGCATAAGGGAACCATTGTCACGAATGGAGAAAAGAAATACAGCAGAAGAAGAATGGGTAGCTCTGAGGGATGAAGTAGTGAAGGCAGCAGAGGATCAAGTAGGTACAAAGAAGAGGGCTAGTAGAAATCCATGGGTAACAGAAGAGATACTGAATTTAATTGATGAAAGGAGAAAATATAAAAATGCAGTAAATGAAGCAGGCAAAAATTAATACAAACGTCTCAAAAATGAGATCGACAGGAAGTGCAAAATGGATAAGCAGGGATGGATAGAGGACAAAGGCAAGGAAGTAGAGGCTTATCTCCGGAGGGGTAAGATAGATACTGCCTACAGGAAAATTAAAGAGACCTTTGGAGAAAAGAGAACCACTTGCATGAATATCAAGAGCTCAGATGGCAACCCAGTTCTAAGCAAAGAAGGGAAAGCAGAGAGGTGGAAGGAGTATATAGAGGGTCTATACACGGGCGATGTACTTGAGGACAACATTATAGAAATGGAAGAGGATGTAGATGAAGATGAACTGGGAGATACGATACTGCGTGAAGATTTTGACAGAGCACTGAAAGACCTGAGTCGAAATAAGGGCCCGGGAGTAGACAACACTCCATTAGAATTACTGATGGCCTTAGGAGAGACAGTCCTGACAAAACTCTACCATCTGGTGAGCAAGAAGTAGGAGTCAGGCGAAATACCCTCAGACTTCAAGAAAATAATTCCAATCCCAAAGAAAGCAGGTGTTGACAGATGTGAAAACTACAGAACTATTAGTTTAATAAGTCACAGCTGCAAAATACTAATGCGAATTCTTTACAGACAAATGGAAAAACTGGTAGAAGCCGACCTCAGAGAAGATCAGTTTGGATTCCGTAGAAATATTGGAAAACATGAGGTAATACTGATTCTACGACTTATCGTAGAAGAAAGATGAAGGAAAGGCAAACCTACATTTCGAGCATTTGTAGACTTACAGAAAGCTTTTGACAATGTTGACAGGAATACTTTCTTTCAAATTCTAAAGGTGGCAGGGGTAAAATACAGGGAGGGAAAGGCTATTTACAATTTGTACAGAAACCAGATGGCAGTTATAATAGTCTAGGGGCATGAAAGGAAACCAGTGGTTGGGAAGGAAGTGAGACAGGGTTGTAGCCTCTCCCTAATGTTATTCAATCTGTATATTGAGCAAGCAGCAAAGGAAACAAAAGAAAAATTGGGAGTACATATTAAAATCCATGGAGAAGAAACAAAAACTTCGAGGTTCGCCCATGACATTGTAATTCTGTCAGAGACAGCAAAGTACTTGGAAGAGCAGTTGAACTGAGTGGACAGTGTCTTGAAGGGAGGATATAAGATAAACATCAACAAAAGCAAAACGAGGATAATGGAATATAGTCGAATTAAGTTGGGTGATGCTGAGGGAATTAGATTAGGAAATGAGATACTTAAAGTAGTAAAGGAGTTTTGCTATTTGGGGAGTAAAGTAACTGATGATGCTCGAAGTAGAGAGGATATGAAATGTGGACTGGCAATGGCAGGGAAAGCGTTTCTGAAGAAGAGAAGTTTTTTAACATCGAGTATAAATTTAAGTGTCAGGAAATCGTTTCTGAAAGTATTTGTATGGAGTGTAGCCATGTATGGAAGTGAAACATGGACGATAAATAGTTTGGACAAGAAGAGAATAGAAGCTTTCGAAATGTGGTGCTACAGAAGAATTCTGAAGATTAGATAGATAGATCACATAAGTAATGAGGAGGTATTGAATAGAATTGGGGAGGAGTTTGTGGTACAACTTGACAAGAAGAAGGGACCGGTTGGTAGGACATGTTCTGAGACATCAAGGGATCACAAATTTTGCATTGGAGGGCAGCGTGGAGGGTAAAAATCGTAAAGGGAGACCAGGAGATGAATACACTAAACAGATTCAGAAGGATGTAGGTTTCAGTCAGTACTGGGAAATGAAGAAGCTTGCACAGGATAGAGTAGCACAGAGAGCTGCATCAAACCAGTCTCAGGACTGAAGACCACAACAGCAAACATCATTTATGAATGCTTATGTTTGACTTTTCATTTGATTTATGTTTCAGAGTTTTCTATCATCGCATAGTCTATTGTGATATACAGTTTCTCCTTCAGTAGAATATTGGAGAAGGAAATAACTGATTATGTTAATGATTGTGATGTTCAGAGACAGAGGAAACCTGTAGAGCAGCAATCAAATTAAATGTAATTTGGTGGCCAGCCAAATTTCCTTTTACATGTGGAATAATGGGATGAGATTGTTGCCATGTAGCTAAAAGAAAATTTATGAAAATATAATTTTATTTTATTTATTATGTGCCTGGTAGTTGAATCCGTGCAGCAACTGAAGGAAATGTCAAAGGGAGAGAAGATGCCCTACTAATTCAAAAGTAATTACAATAGGTGTGTAGCAGGCAGTGTTGTCAATCGTTAGAAACAGTGGTGTCTAATGTTTAGTATGTAGAATTGAATTAAGGGTTGTTGTTAATTTGAATTTTGTATAGATGTAATGAGCTATAGGCATGTATGAACTAGTGGTTATTGCACATTTGGATCCACATCATGTCAGTTTCATTACAGATATTGTTCATTATTTCTATGTGTATGCTATGGTATATTTGTACAATCAGTTATGAACAATAGTTATGTACATACTACCCTTCGCTAACTGTTATGTTTATATGATTGTATGACATAATCTACTTGTATAATTGCCTAGAAGCACTGGTAACAAACACTCTCTTTACATTTGTGGAGTCTCATTTCTCAAACCTTAGAAAAATTATGGAATCTATAGCGAAGTGTGTCCCAAAGTAGATACAATTTTTCATATAATGATATTTTGTTAATAATCTATACAAATCTGTGTGTGTGAGGTTTACAAACTAATATCTTTTAAAATTTCTCATGTATAATTCCGAGGGATGGACGCTGCAGCAGAGGCTGACACACTGCTGTATGATGCACAGCCTAGTTGGTCTGCTGTTCACTGGTCACATGAGATACTTATCTGGAGGTACACAGAGACTAAGGATGGCACTCATCCAGTTGCATTGCTGGTAGCACTTATCATTTACCAGTTCAGACCAGGTGCTAGTTGTGCAAATGGCACAAATGAGAGAAGGTCGATGGCCTCAGATGCCTCCACTTCTAAAACTTTGCATTATTTGACACTTGTGAAAGACTGCCAAAACGGCACTGGCACAGTCAACCAGCATTGTACACAAGAATCTGCACCCAGGTGTTTCCATGAATTTCATATTAACCCTCAGTTGTCAAAAAGTTGGGTGTATGGAAGTGTGCATAGCCTCAGTGCCAAACTAGTTTACATATGATTTACAAAACAGAACATTTAAAATTAATTTTTATACTAATGTTGTAGAAAAGTATAACTAAGAAATACTAACAGTAGTAGTAGTAGTTCTTGCAAGACTTCAAATCAATTAAGGATCAATCAGTGAAATTAGATCTTTACATTTATAATTTTATTCTGAACTTTCAATGGGTATCAAAATGTGGGACATAATATATTTTTAATGACAAATGAATTTTAATTAGGTGTATAATACTTTAATTCTTAACATTTTAGGTTTATTTTTTCATTTATGAATTATTTCATGTATCATGTTACTAGTTGGTTATTTCGTTGGGAAACAATCCCAATCACAAATTCTATTCCTTAATAAGAGGTCTTCTACTTACTTTTTAGTATCGACAGATAGAATATAGAGAGTAGCAAAATACAGAAACATGCCAGTTCAGCTTGTTATAGAGTAACGTTTCAGAGTAGTGGTCACAACCAAACTTGGCTTACACAAGTTAGGAGAGTCAGATATATACAAAATACCACCTATGATTACCTCTACGTATTTTACATTCTGAAGACCAGTTCTTATTTGTATCCAATCATGCTTTTTACCACAATAACTCGTTCCACACGCAGACTGCAGTGTGATTAATATTTCTTTAACATAATTTTTACTGGCCATACATTTTTGATTTTAGATAATTGTATGTTACTTTTAGATAATGAGCTGGGATGTCATTTTATTTTCATGTCTCTGTTTTACTTTTATGTGGATCTCCTAACTTGATGTAAGCTGAGCACACTAAACATTATACTGATATGCGATGGTTGACTGAAAAGTAATGCCTCCACCTTTGTAACTAAAGAGGACAGTGTCTGACAGTTTCTCAATTGGTACAACCAATATAGTTGCCTTGCTACCACAGTTACGTAAGGAAGAGGCTCCAGTAGAAGTAGATGTAGTTAAGATGCAACAGAATCTCACTAGGAAACCAACTGTTTCAAAAAAAGTAGAAAGTAAGAGGAAAGTTCTGTTGCAAGGTAGCAGCCATGGAAGAGGTGTGGGTCAGATTTTGCAGGAAAATTTAGGTGACAGGTACCAGGTCACAAGCTTTTCCAAGCCAAGTGCATGTCTTAGCCAGGTGGTAGAGGATATAGGTTCCTTGTGCGAGGGTTTCACAAAACAGGATCATGTGATGATTGTGGGTGGAGTGGGAAACAGTATTGATAGGGATCAGGGCTACAGTATTGAGTGTGACCTGGTGAAACTAGCCTTGGCAATGACCCATACCAATGTTGGGCTGATGCCTGTTTTTGTGTGGCATTATCAGCCCCAGTTGAACTGCCCTGTCAGGAGGGTAAATATGGATTTGGATCAGTTGCGTAGGGCGGCCACTCTGTCAGACATTGGATTGGTTCCTGTCGAGGCCATTGATAGGGGGGATTTCACAAGGCATGGCCTACACCTCAGTAGGAAAGGGAACGGTAAACTGGCAGGGTTGTTCGCGAAATCCATAAGGGGGAACACTAGTACTCATGGATGTACCTCTTTTTTAGACTAATATCAGTGTTCAGTGTTCACTTCCCCCATGAACCATGGACCTTGCCGTAGGTGGGGAGGCTTGCGTGCCTCAGCGATATAGATGGCCGTACCGTAGGTGCAACCACAACGGAGGGGTATCTGTTGAGAGGTCAGACAAACATGTGGTTCCTGAAGAGGGGCAGCAGCCTTTTCAGTAGTTGCAGGGGCAACAGTCTGGATGATTGACTGATCTGGCCTTGTAACATTAACCAAAACGGCCTTGCTGTGCTGGTACTGCGAACGGCTGAAAGCAAGGGGAAACTACAGCCGTAATTTTTCCCGAGGACATGCAGCTTTACTGTATGATTAAATGATGATGGTGTCCTCTTGGGTAAAATATTCCGGAGGTAAAATAGTCCCCCATTCGGATCTCCGGGCGGGGACTACTCAAGAGGACGTCGTTATCAGGAGAAAGAAAACTGGCAATCTACGGATCGGAGCGTGGAATGTCAGATCCCTTAATCGGGCAGGTAGGTTAGAAAATTTAAAAAGGGAAATGGATAGGTTAAAGTTAGATATAGTGGGAATTAGTGAAGTTCGGTGGCAGGAGGAACAAGACTTTTGGTCAGGTGATTACAGGGTTATAAATACAAAATCAAATAGAGGTAATGCAGGAGTAGGTTTAATAATGAATAAAAAAATAGGAGTGCGGGTTAGCTACTACAAACAGCATAGTGAACGCATTATTGTGGCCAAGATAGACACAAAGCCCATGCCTACTACAGTAGTACAAGTTTATATGCCAACTAGCTCTGCAGATGATGAAGAAATTGATGAAATGTATGACGCGATAAAAGAAATTATTCAGGTAGTGAAGGGAGACGAAAATTTAATAGTCATGGGTGACTGGAATTCGTCAGTAGGAAAAGGGAGAGAAGGAAACGTAGTAGGTGAATATGGATTGGGGGGAAGAAATGAAAGAGGAAGCCGCCTTGTAGAATTTTGCACAGAGCATAACTTAATCATAGCTAACACTTGGTTCAAGAATCATAAAAGAAGGTTGTATACCTGGAAGAATCCTGGAGATACTAATAGGTATCAGATAGATTATATAATGGTAAGACAGAGATTTAGGAACCAGGTTTTAAATTGTAAGACATTTCCAGGGGCAGATGTGGATTCTGACCACAATCTATTGGTTATGAACTGCAGATTGAAACTGAAGAAACTGCAAAAAGGTGGGAATTTAAGGAGATGGGACCTGGATAAACTGAAAGAACCAGAGGTTGTAGAGAGTTTCAGGGAGAGAATAAGGGAACAATTGACAGGAATGGGGGAAAGAAATACAGTAGAAGAAGAATGGGTAGCTCTGAGGGATGAAGTAGTGAAGGCAGCAGAGGATCAAGTAGGTAAAAAGACGAGGGCTAATAGAAATCCTTGGGTAACAGAAGAAATATTGAATTTAATTGATGAAAGGAGAAAATACAAAAATGCAGTAAATGAAGCAGGCAAAAGGGAATACAAACGTCTCAAAAATGAGATCGACAGAAAGTGCAAAATGGCTAAGCAGGGATGGCTAGAGGACAAATGTAAGGATGTAGAGGCTTGTCTCACTAGGGATAAGATAGATACTGCCTACAGGAAAATTAAAGAGACCTTTGGAGAGAAGAGAACCACTTGTATGAATATCAAGAGCTCAGATGGCAACCCAGTTCTAAGCAAAGAAGGGAAGGCAGAAAGGTGGAAGGAGTATATAGAGGGTTTATACAAGGGTGATGTACTTGAGGACAATATTATGGAAATGGAAGAGGATGTAGATGAAGATGAAATGGGAGATAAGATACTGCGAGAAGAGTTTGACAGAGCACTGAAAGACCTGAGTCGAAACAAGGCCCCCGGAGTAGACAACATTCCATTAGAACTACTGATGGCCTTGGGAGAGCCAGTCATGACAAAACTTTACCATCTGGTGAGCAAGATGTATGAGACAGGCGAAATACCCACAGACTTCAAGAAGAATATAATAATTCCAATCCCAAAGAAGGCAGGTGTTGACAGATGTGAAAATTACCGAACTATCAGTTTAATAAGTCACAGCTGCAAAATACTAACGCGAATTCTTTACAGACGAATGGAAAAACTGGTAGAAGCGGACCTCGGGGAAGATCAGTTTGGATTCCGTAGAAATGTTGGAACACGTGAGGCAATACTAACCTTACGACTTATCTTAGAAGAAAGATTAAGAAAAGGCAAACCTACATTTCTAGCATTTGTAGACTTAGAGAAAGCTTTTGACAACGTTAACTGGAATACTCTCTTTCAAATTCTGAAGGTGGCAGGGGTAAAATACAGGGAGCGAAAGGCTATTTACAATTTGTACAGAAACCAGATGGCAGTTATAAGAGTCGAGGGGCATGAAAGGGAATCAGTGGTTGGGAAAGGAGTGAGACAGGGTTGTAGCCTCTCCCCGATGTTATTCAATCGGTATATTGAGCAAGCAGTAAAGGAAACAAAAGAAAAATTCGGAGTAGGTATTAAAATTCATGGAGAAGAAGTAAAAACTTTGAGGTTCGCCGATGACATTGTAATTCTGTCAGAGACAGCAAAGGACTTGGAAGAACAGTTGAACGGAATGGACAGTGTCTTGAAAGGAGGATATAAGATGAATATCAACAAAAGCAAAACGAGGATAATGGAATGTAGTCAAATTAAATCGGGTGATGCTGAGGGGATTAGATTAGGAAATGAGACACTTAAAGTAGTAAAGGAGTTTTGCTATTTGGGGAGTAAAATAACTGATGATGGTCGAAGTAGAGAGGATACAAAATGTAGACTGGCAATGGCAAGGAAATCGTTTCTGAAGAGAGAAATTTGTTAACATCGAGTATTGATTTAAGTGTCAGGAAGTCGTTTCTAAAAATATTTGTATGGAGTGTAGCCATGTATGGAAGTGAAACATGGACGATAACCAGTTTGGACAAGAAGAGAATAGAAGCTTTCGAAATGTGGTGCTACAGAAGAATACTGAAGATAAGGTGGGTAGATCACGTAACTAATGACGAGGTATTGAATAGGATTGGGGAGAGGAGAAGTTTGTGGCACAACTTGACTAGACGAAGGGATCGGTTGGTAGGACATGTTTTAAGGCATCAAGGGATCACAAATTTAGCATTGAAGGGCAGCGTGGAGGGTAAAAATCGTAGAGGGAGACCAAGAGATCAATACACTAAGCAGATTCAGAAGGATGTAGGTTGCAGTAGGTACTGGGAGATGAAGAAGCTTGCACAGGATAGAGTAACATGGAGAGCTGCATCAAACCAGTCTCAGGACTGAAGACCACAACAACAACAACAACATCAGTGTTCAGTGAGAAGTTCAGGCAGGCAGATGCTAAAGAGGTCCAAAACTCAAGAAATTCTCACAACAGGAAAGTAAATAATAATGTTACTTTATTTAACCAAAATATTGGTGGATTAAAGAAACAAGTAGATTCTCACAAAAGTAAAGTAAAAAATAATGTTACCATTTTTCACCAAAATATCCTGGGACTGAAGAATAAAGTAGATGAGCTCCTGGTTTGTTTACATGACATTGAATCTTATAATGTAATAGATATACTACGCCTGTCTGAGCATAACATCGTGTCTGATAAGGAAAAGGTAAATATCAGTGGTTATAAACTAGCTGCACATATGAGTAGAGAGAATAAGGTGAGAGGAGGAGTTGCCATGTATGTCAAAAGTTATCATTGTGTAGAAAGCTTAGATACAAAAAATTTTTGCCTAGAGCAACATATAGAAGCATGTGCTTGTCAACTTAAACTGAAGGAGGGCCCTTTTATAATTGTAGAAGTATATAGGTCCCCTTCAGGAAACTTTCATTTATTCCTGGAAAACTTCAGTGCCTTGTTATGCTATCTGTCAGATAGGGGAAAGCAAATTATTATTTGTGGGGACTTCAATATTGATTCATTGAAAGAGTGTAATAGGAAGAATGACCTGGAAGTCTTGCTCGGTTCTTTCAGTTTGACATCTGTTATTTATTTTCCTGCTTGTGTAGTAAAGAACAGCAGCACATTGATAGATAACACTTTTATAGACCAACGTAGGTTTGAAAACATAAATTCTTGTCCTGTTGAGAATGGCCTTTCTGATCATGATGCTCAACTAATTACAGTATATGACATAGCTCCCTCCAGTAATTCAAAACTACCCTCTAAAGTTGTGCATTCAATTAATGACTCAACAATAAGAAATTTCATAGAAAATCTTCAGCAGTTAGACTGGGATGAGGTGTAAAAGGAACCTGATGCTAATTTAAAATATAAGTTATTTCCTTATACACCTGTAAGAGAATTTGAAAACTGTTTCCCACAAAAGTAGTTAAATCTAATTATAAGAAACCATCCCAAAAACCTTGGCTTACTAAAGGAATAAAAATATCTGGTAACCACAAAAGAGAACTGTATCTAACAACAAGAAAGGGTAATGACCCAGAAACAGCCAAATGTTATAAAAACTACTGCGCTACATTAAGAAAGGTTATTAAAAAGTTCAGAAGCATGTGCATCATGTCTGAGATTAATAGCTCTAATAACAAAATTAAAACAATGTGGAATATTAGTACAAGGGAGACAGGGCAACCAAGAGTATAGGATGACAGCATCACCATCAAAGCGAATGGAAACTTGATAAACAACAAGCCCAATGTCGAAAACATTTTGAATAATCATTTTGTAAATGTTGTAGAGAAAATAGGATCTAAATGTTCATTAGAAGAAGCAAGGCAGCTAATGGAAGAGGCCTTACCTGCACCATTTGATACAATTGAAATTCTACCCACCTCTCCTTCTGAAATTAGAAAGATAATAAACTTTCTCAAGAATAAAAGCTCACATGAAATTGATGGCATTTCCAGCAGGATAATAAAAGCTTGTTCCCAAGAAATAAGTGGGATTCTTAGTCACATATGTAGTAGCTCTCTGATGCAGGGTCTTTCCCAGATAGACTGAAGTATGCCATTGTTAAACCACTGCATAAAAAAGGGGTACATCTGATGTCAACAACTACCGCCCAATCTCTCTTCTGACTGCCTTATAAAAAATTCTTGAAAAAGTAATGTATTGTACAGCAGTTTCACACCTTTGAAAAAAAAATGTTTTAACAAAATGTCAGTTTGGTGTCCAGAAGGGTTTTTCAACGGAAAATGCTATATATACGCTCACTAATGAAATATTCAATGCTCTGAGTAACTGGAAGTCACCCGTTGGGATTTTTTGTGCTTTATCAAAGGCTTTTGATTGTGTAAATCATGGAATACTTCTAGATAAGCTCAAGTACTGTGGTACGAACGGGACAGTGCTCAAATGGTTTAAATCATACATAACTGGAAGAGGCAGAAAGTTGAAATAAGCAGTTCACATAATAGACAAAAAACTGGTGATTTCACAAACTGGGGAACAATCAAGAATGGGGTGCAATATGGTTTGGTCTTGGGTCCTCTGCTGTTCTTAATATATATTAATGACTTGCCATTATATATTCACGAGATGCAAAGCTGGTACTTTTTGCCGATGATACAAGTATAGCTATCACACCCAACAAACAAGAATTAACTGGTGAAATTGTAAACGATGTTTTTCAGAAAATCATTAAGTGGTTCTCTGCAAATGGGCTCTCATTAAACTTTGACAAAACACAGTATATACAGTTCCACATAGTAAATGGAATGACATCATTAATAAATACAGACTTCGATCAGAAATCGGTAGCTAAGGTAGAATATTCAAAATTTCTCGGTGTATGCATTGATGAGGGGTTGAACTGAAAAAAACACACTGAGGATATGCTGAAACGTTTGAGTTCAACTACTCGTACTTATGCTATTAGGGTCATTGCAAATTTTGGCGATATACATCTCAGTAAATTAGCTTACCGCGCCTATTTTCATTCTCTGCTTTCGTATGGCATCATGTTCTGGGGTAACTCATCATTGAGTAAAAGTGTGTTCATTGCACAAAAGCGTGTAATCAGAATAATTGCTGGAGCTCATCCAAGATCATCCTGCAGACACTTATTTAAAGAGCTGGGGATCTTCACTGTAGCCTCACAATATATATATTCACTTATGAAATTTGTTATAAAAAATCCGAACGAATTCAAAAGTAATAGCAGTGTACTAGGAGAACGGATGATCTTCACTACTCAAGGTTAAATCTAACTTTGGCTCAGAAGGGGGTAAATTATGCTGCCACGAAAGTCTTTGGGTCACTTACCTAATAGCATCAAAAGTCTGACAGATAGCCATATAGCATTTAAAAGGAAATTAAAAGAATTTCTTAATGGCAACTCCTTCTACTCATTAGATGAATTTTTGGATATAGTAAGTGGGTAATTTTCCCAACCCCACAAAAAATTAAAAATATTAAGTGTCATGTAATATTTTGTGTAATGTAATATCTTGTATAGACACCTTTTATTAACCTGACACGTTCCACATCATTACGAAGTATCGTATCCATGAGCTATGGAACAAGTACTAATCTAATCTTCAACAGTTGGCAGCATTGGTAGGTGGTAGGTACTGACTTATTCTGTAGCCTCTTCTCTCCAGCTCCAGTTGGCGGGAAGCCTTAGCATCGAATGGTTGTGTTGTTACAGTGTAAAGTATGGAACCCTGCGCAGACGGTCGGTCAATGCGATTTAAGAAATGTGCAGTCATTGAATTCTTGACAGCAGAAGGCTTAACCCCGAAGGAGATTCATCAGAAGATGAAAGCAGAATGGAGAAAGGCGTCACCTTCATTCTCGTAACGCGAGAAGAGTTCCTACATATTTCAAGTCTATGCGCTTTCATTTCAGGAGTCAGCATCTGGGGTCCCCATCGTGCACAGATCTTCTGATAGCCAAGCAAAGCAAAGCAATAATGTGACCCACAAGTTCTTCTGAAATGCCGATTGTGCTTGCAATTTCTCCCTGGGTCATACGACAATCGTCCTGAATAAATCTGTCAACATCCTGCTTGTGAAACTCGGTGGTTGCTGTTACAGGCCGTCCAACTCCTTGTTTGCCATGCAGGTCAGATGTTCCCACCTCAACATCTTAAAATTTACTCGCCCAATGACGAGCAGTACTCACATCAACACCATTACCACAAACTAGTTTCATTCAATGATGAATCTCCTTTGGGGTGACACCTTCTGCTGTCAAGAATTCAATGACCGCACGTTGCTTAACCGACCGTCTGTGCAGGGTTCCATACTTGACACTGTAACAATACAACCGTTCAGTGCTAAGGCTTCCGGCCAACTGGAGCTATAAGAAGAAGCTACAGAACAAGCCAGTACCTGCCGCATACCAATGCTACCAACTGTTGAAGCGTTACGAAGGTGGAGGGATTACTTTTCGGTCAACCCTAGTAGTTCATCTCGCTGCTGTGAGAGTACTGCAGAAGCATGGAAGACAGTTTGTCATGTTGTGGTCATTACTGTGATGCACACTCTGTAAAAAGCTGAATTGGGATATTGCCATCAACATGTATGAACCTGGATTAGACAAACTGAAAAAGGACAACTAAAATAAAAATATAAAAAGGGCATATCATTAGATACAACCATGACATGCCAAAGTTAAAATTACTAACACTTTACCACTAACACATTCAGTGAAAAGAAAAAGTTATGTAATTTTGTTAAATATGCAAATCAGGGAGTCATGTAAATTAAAAGTCCTACTGAAACATATGCATATGAGTAGAAGGGTCTCCTTTAGAAATTCATCATAACTGGTTATTGTTTCAGTTCACATGTATACTTTAAGGAGTACAGTAGGAAAAGAGGTGGAAAATATTTACAAAAGCCTACAGAAGTATTGTTCAAAAAACAAACATAACAGAATTAATGAAGCATTGAAAAATGAGCTTCTTTCATGTGATGATAGTTAATACAAGTAAAATTGAACTTAACAGTGATGAACAGGCATTACTACATAAACGGCTTGAATACAACATTACTCCTCACTTCTGTCCAAAGTAAGTTGAGGAAGTGATGACTGAAATAGCTAAAGTTAGTAGATTCAATGTGACTATCTTAGCTATTTAACTCAAAAAAATCATTAACAACCACATAAAATATAGTTAATGTAAAAAACAACGATGTGTAGATAGTTAAAACTCAAGAAAGGGAAAGATCTTATAACTAAAACTGATAAATGCAACACTGCGGTATTGCCTTAGACAGTGATTACACAAAGAAAATTGAAAATATATTTGCAACAAACGGCATAGCTGAAATTAAGAAGGACCCCAATAAAACTATTCAAAACAATGTTAGAAGTTAGAAATTATTAATGGGGCGTGGGTCATAAGGACACACCGAAACCACAATAGTAATCTGTTGTAGATGTCTCACACTTCTTCATTCAGTCATAAAGCAATATCAGATCACAATCACAATAATAAAGGCGATGGCCTTATAAAGCCAGATCACTTGGATCAATGACGAACAAATTTTTTTAACTAGAACAAGATCCATAAAAACTTAAAAATTGAATATAACTAGTTAAACTAACTCAGATAAACGCCATTACTTAGATGGAACTAATATCCCCACAGTTCCTATCAGAACTATAATTACTTCCAATCAGGTAAAGAATACATTAAGTGACAGAACACAGATCTTGTAAGATTTGGCTAGCCAACTTTCCTAAATAAAACACTATTCCTAAAAGCTTTATTACAATAAAAGTCACTTCCACTACTAAGAAGGTGCTTTACTTTGACCAAACAAATTTTCAAGTTTATTTAGGTCAGTTAATTAATCAACAATGTTGTTAAAATCATAATACTAGAACATGACTATATGACAATAGCATATTAAATGAGGCCGCTTCAATACTGCATGTGAATTAGTGATAGACGCGAGAACACCAAAGAATTTTAATCAATACAAGAGATCCGCGAGACAGCAAATGAAATAGAAATGTACTCAACTTCACACTGCAATTGAACTTCAGACACCATGACGCTTCACGGGTAGGATGGAATTACAAGACAGTAACAACATAACCCAACATCTAAAGCGGGGGGGGGGGGGCAGGGCCTTAAATAACACTCTGCCACCGTGGTACTCTGCTCCCAGTTTGCTCGCGTCGACCACACTCAATTATCTACAACACAAAACACATCAGCGGCGAAAAGTATTCTGAGGCATGAGATCTTCTATAGAGAACAGGTGAAAATAGCCTCCATGAATTACTTGGCCAGTCACGGCAAAAGGACCGCTAAAATAATGTCCTAAACTTAAAATGACAAGAATTATCTCGGAACACATTTAAACGCCAAACTACAATAATGAACTGCAAGGTAGAATGGAAGAAATATCTCTGCATGACTTGGAACGCCAGACACCAACTTACGCACTACTAGTTGCATTTATAGCTATGTATTTAGCCATGCTTCATGACGGTTTGTTGGACGTAGCCACACTTCATTCACTGCCGTCAAGTATCAAGTTACGACACCGAGTTGTGTGATAAACAACTAGAACAATTCCAAATAGTTTTTAGTACGCTGGAATGTTCAGTTAGGATGCACGCAACCCACAGAAGCAACTCGACGACACCAGTTCATTCAGCCTGTGTAGCTTGTAACAGAGTCAAAGGGACTTGTCCTTCCAAGCTCTAGGAAAACCGAATCATCATGGGCAATGGATCGGCGTTGCACGATTCAACACGCCGTAGCGGCTGGCCACGCTCCTTAGTCGTGCCGACTCGGCCTCTCCGCGTGCTGCCTACGTATATAGTCCCACGTCACTGCACCTCACACCGCGGATCATCACATAACAGTCCCAGCAGAACGCACGCGCTGCAGTTAAATGCCCGCCACCAAAGATATGAAGAAGGACAATCAACATCGAAGTCGAGTCAAAGATGAAAATGAGAATCGATGGCAACTGGCGCCAGAAACGCACCAGCTCAATTAAATTTGTGTTTTTCGAAACTGAAATAAAATTTATGAAAGTAATGAATACCCATATTCCAGAACTAGAGTGCCAAATCAAAATTCATAATAAGTGAGAGATGGTCCAGGTTATAGTTAATAACAAAATATGTCATAGCTACAAACGTAATTAGCTATAAAATACAGTTAGTGTCACTGCCTTCAATGTGGAAGGACACAGGTTTGATTCTCTGTGCTTCCATGGATCTTCAGAGGTAGGGAGATCTGGAAGGGGGGACACTCAACCTCATGAGGCCAAATGATTACCCGCTTGAACAAATAAGTAGCAGCATCATCAGGATTCAGCTACCAGCAATGACAGCTGAAGGGACTAGCAACATGTTAATCACCTGTCCCACAGTCACAGACTGAACGTCATACTGTCTTGTAGGCAGTTATAGGCCAGCGGAACAGGCCTCATGCCTAATCCAAGACTTTTGTTCAAATCTGTCTGGATGACAACTTTTTTAATAAATTCCTCAAGTTTAGACAAAATATAATATATTACAAACATCATACAACATGTCGAGGACGTCATCTTTCTCTACAAGGTAAATGAATTAAATATGATTTGTTATTCATAAGTAGTTAGCTCCATGTTTCCTAAAATCAGTCAGTTATGACAGAAAAAGACTTCTGCAACAACTGCCTTGATATGACAATCATGAAGAAAGGAAAGGAGTATGTTTTTGGGATCTACAGAAACTACAAACGCAATTATCAACTCCCACTCCTGGCATCCGCAACATTACAAGAAGGCCTAAAGCAGTTCTGTGATTCACTCTCTGATTCATCTCGCCTCGCAACAAAATGGAATAGATAAGAAACTTATTACCTATAAACACATAATTGCTGCCAATGGGTACCAGAATAGGGAAGTCACTAACACTTGTAACAAGATAAAATG
Organism: Schistocerca nitens; assembly: GCF_023898315.1. Lineage (NCBI taxonomy): Eukaryota > Metazoa > Arthropoda > Insecta > Orthoptera > Acrididae > Schistocerca > Schistocerca nitens. The sequence goes on along the minus strand of NC_064620.1, from coordinate 190,595,470 downwards.
ATAAGAAGCAGAATGAACCACTTGAAATTGACAGTAAAATACTAAATATGATGACCCGATCTACAATAGTGAAATCTCCCAAAAATATGAATTCTGTCTCAGGAAATATAATCTAAAAATCGACTTCGAAACCTTTAATACTTTAAGAACACAACAACATCATAACCATCGCCAGAAAAGCGATAAATTTTTGAATTCAGGGTGTACAAAATTAAATATAATTTGATATACTGCATCCAAAGGATGACTGCTTAGTGTGTTGCAGGAACTGGAGATAGTCAATGACAAGCAGAAGTATTCAGGCCGTATTCTTAACGAACAAAGTGAGTTTAACCAGAACTTTTATTTCAGCACCTTTGGAGAGTTGTTCTCTTGACGAAGGGTATGGGACCGAATGGTCTGCAAGCCGCAGAAGCGCCGTGTTGGCTGTTTCCTCCTGGTCTGTTGGTGCGATTAGGTTGATACAACGGTCGACTATCCGTGTGATTTTGTATAAAGATATGGGTTGGCCTCAGTAACAAGTAAACAAAAGACCACTTGGAGACTTGTGACCTCTGTAGACCATCGAGCCAATCTATCTCCGTCTTTTCCATACGTTACCTCCAACGTTTTCTTTTACATATTGTGTACTTTGATGCCGTGTTTTCATTTGTGTCCAGTCATGCATAGCCAATGAGTAGTTTCGTGATACTTATTTACTAAATGATTATGTTAAAGAAACCAGTGGGACAATGGAGTCACGTGACTGGCCAGGTTGAACGTCCCATCTCCGATGTGAGAAAGCAGATCGAATCAGCAGGTGTGGCACAGAGAGTTGTGCCTGACCTACATGTGCATAAGCAGTATAACGTGTGTATCATATGTTACCTCTAACTATGAGTTTGATAAGTCATACATTGTGTGTCTTTTCCTGTGGCGTGTAGTTATGAAAATAAAGTAGATGAGTCGTTGTGGCATTACTAGCTGCTTGGGTTGCCAATGTCGAGTCGATTGTGCGTCTATAACTAGGGTCTTTGGTTGAGGTGTGGGACCTGTGGAGGCCAGTTGGCTGAGGGTCACGTGGTTGGCGAGCTGTAGCTTTTTGGGGACTTAAGCTGTTCAGCGCGGGCCTTGAGGAACGGCGAAAGATTAATTCCGTCGGGGGAAAGACTGGCCGGTTCGCTTAAAAATTGGTAGCGGCGGGAGGCGCCAAGACAGACGGACGTTGAGTGCACCCTGATCGGCATGTTCCCGGTCTACTCTGCAAACTTAACGTTTACGCCACCTCGAAGATCGTCTGTGTAGTTTTATAAATTATAGAGTGCAGCAATAATTCGTCCTTTTTAGATTTTATTATACAAATCCGGATTTCGGCTAGTAGCTAGCCATGCTCAATGCGATATTTTTTATTCTCAATGCATGTAGGACCCTGTTGTTCGGGCGTCAGTCACAGAGCTTTGAATACTACCGGCAACAGGGACTTACATGCATTGAAAATAAAAAATATCACATTGAGAATGGCTAGCTACTAGCCGAAATCCGGATTTTCGTAATAAAATCTAAAAAGCACGACTGATTACTGCACTCTGTAGTTTATAAGTCACATACAGTCGCTGAGAGCATCCACTTTCCGAATGGAAGGTAACCTGATCGTCTGTGTAGGTATGTTGACCACTCGATATTATAGGCCATGCCTGTGTTTCATGGAATCAGGTCTGTTATATTAATGCACATACCAGTGTTTGGGCACATAACCATCGGTTAGTGTCACTAATTCCACTTATGGTATATGACATATTTCGTGCAAGAGTGTACCAAAAAATGGTTCAAATGGCTCTGAGCACTATGGGACTTAACATCCGAGGTCATCAGTCCCCTAGAACTTAGAACTACTTTAACCTAAGAACATCACATACATCTATTCCCGAGGCAGAATTCGCGGTTCCACACTGAGGCTCCACAGCGGCCGGCTAAGAGTGTACCTCGTGACAGGTATCGTGAAGGGAATAAATTGTGAGTCGATCTGTGTAGCAGGAAGGTGATAAATGCTCATGTTTGTGTTATTGAATCAGCGGGTGCTGACATGACTGGTAGGTAATATTAATAATTATAATGACTGTTACATTTAACCTATTGGTACCCTCTTGCCATTATATATTTCCTTTTTTCTCCGCAGCCGTTCTCGTGTGAAGCTTTATGTCCGCAGATTACTATTTCCATTCGTCCGTGTAGGCAGGGCAGCTTTAGTGGCAAACGCAGCCTTCCTGTTCCCCGGACGCGGAGCAGAGGCGTGTTCGTTTGCCGGCACGGCGGCATTCGGGTCGTCGCATGGCGTCTGGGTTGGTCGGTGCGGCTACTCCTAATAGCAGCGTCGGGGTGGCTCAAGTTAAGCGGACATTGTACGTCCTGTGCTGCCAATGTTAAATTATCGAATTTTGTGACCCATTATCTTGGAAACTTTTTAACACGCCAACTTACAATTTTCCATAATTAACAACTTTCTAGATACACTGAACTAGAATTATTACTAAAATTGTAGTGTGGGGCATGTTATCTTTTTTTTTCAAACACTCAATTTTTGACAGAATTTTGTAAATAAATCAACATAAAACCAAAACAACACAAGATAATTTAATTATTCTAGTTCCATATGTGTTGAATCTCACACTTGGCATGCTGTGAAAATTTCAAATCTCCACCATCAGTACTTTTTTAGAGAATGGGTCATTTATTCCAAAAAATGTAGTTCAGAGATATTGAGGTTTAAAACTCTTTTTATTACAAATTCTTATACAGACTTACATTTCTGCGTCTTTTATGCACTATAATTGCCCTGGCCCATGGTCTGTGTCTTCTTCAGTGTCACAACAACCCAGTGCTTGACTTCTCCTTTTCTTTCTTGCTTCTTTTGTCATTTTCTGAGCAGCTAACTCTGCTTCACGTACACGAAGCTCATCCAGTTCCCTCAGTACTTTAGCTGTGTTCTGTCCAAATCTTACCCGTAACTTCTCCAGAACCTTAAGTCTTTCATAGTTCCCACCATTAAAAGTTATTACAGCATCAGACACTGCTAACGTTAGAGTCATAAGGTCAACAAATACATTTTTAGGCACACGGAACCACACAACATTACTGAACGACTCGTTAACAGTATGGATCTTCCCATGTAAACCCTTCTTTAGTAGCTCAGGATTTGTTAAATCTCTGTAAATAGGTTTGATTGCCTCCATTACTGCCAAAGAGAGAGAATGTTTATGTCTAAGTTCATGCAGGGTGCCAGAAAATTCAGGTTGCCTATATTTACACCAGGTGTCTGGTGGAGGTGAACACAGAGCATGGCATGGCTTTTCATCGCTTGATATCCGATGAAAGAAAGTGCTCCATATAGCTCCTTTCATATTCTCTAAATTGTCACAGTTATCTCTAATGGCCTTTCCATAAAATTCTTGTAATTCATCAATTAGTTTTGTGTTACCCAGCTTCGTTTTCAGATTTATTCGTAATACCAACTTCTGAGACATAGCAGTATGCAAAAAACGAAGCAATTCACAGCCTTCTAGACTGTGTAGTTCCCAAGATATGAGTGCTCAACTGTGGCAGTATATGGGTAACCGCGAAATTTCACAATCACAATCATCATTGAAAATATTATTTGAAAGTCTCACAATTGTCTGATTTTAATGTATTATGTACCAAAATATTCAGGAAAGTCCAAAGTACATTATGGAGGAAAACAGAAAATGTCACATTTCAATGAATTACATGTACTATGTACCCTTAAGTGAGACTGATCGCTTCATGCATGCCACAGCGTAGTGTCGCCGTTCGTGCGGGGCCCAGCAATTAGATCTGTTTGGTGAATTTAATGGGAGCTTTGGCGTGTTTGCCAATCCTGAGGTTTTTCATCATTATACCTCTGAAACTGTTCTTTATTGGCACCCTTATCACTACTTCTCAGCGTGCACAGTTTAAGACCTGTTACTTATCAAGATAAACTGGCGAACCATAACTTGATCCACAGTCATTAGCTATTACACTTGCTGCAAAATTTTGCTGCTCATTCCTTGTTGGCTGCCATAGCTGTCTACTGTAGCTCTCGGCTTAATTTGAATTTTGGAAAATTGTTTAGTTATTATGGATTGCGTCAACGTTCTGCTTGTGTGTACCAAGTTAAAGTTCATTTCATTTCCAGAAAGAGATTTTCACTCTGCAGCAGAATGTGCGCTGATACGAAACTTCCTGGCAGATTAAAACTGTGTGCCGGTCCAACACTCCAGCTCTGCACCTGTGTCATTCACGGGCAAGTGCTCTACCAACAATAGCTACCCAAGCATGACTCACGACCCGTCCGCACAGCTTTACTTCCGGCAGTACCTCTTCTCCTGCCTTCCAAACTTCATAGACGCTCTCCTGTGAAACTTGCTGAACTAGCACTCCTGGAAGAAAGGATATTGCGCAGACATGGCTTAGTCACAGCCTGGGAGAGGTTTCCAGAATGAGATTTTCACTCAGCAGCGGAGGTGCGCTGATGTGAAACTTCCTGGCAGATTAAAACTTTGTGCCGGACCGAGACTCGAATTCAGGACCTTTGCCTTTTGCGGGCAAGTGCTCTATCAACTGAGATACCCAAGTATGACTAACAACCCGTTCTCACAACTTTACTTCCACCACTACCTCATCTCATAGTTTCCAAACTTTTTTTTTTTTACGTTTCAGTTATCTAAAAATTTGGGCAGTTGTATATTTATTAAACCTTGCTGATGTTGGATTACGATATATGGATTGCCACTATGTTTAGATTTTATACCTTTCTAGTTGGACTGTTTGAGGGACTGAGTAGTTTGATATTTAGGGTTCTTTTTACTGATCGTTATGCATTGCTAAGTGGCCTCCCAACAACTTCAATCAATGGCACGTCTTGTGAGCAACCCCGTGATTTGGTGAATGTTATTTGACTATGTAACGGTCAGCTAGTCTTGAAATTTAGTACATTTAACAGCTTTTATTGTAATTCATTTGGTTTATAAAATTGTTTGTTGAGCCTGCTTGCAACCACGCTCAGTTGATATAACCTTTGTTTTTGGGACCTCTGTACTTCTGTTTTTCATTTCCTGTTTTTAATGGATAATTGCTAGTTTCTTAAAAATGATTTGAGTCCAACTTTATTCCTTTAATAAGTTTTTAAACTGCAATGTTATAATTATCATAAAGTAATAGTGTAAGTAATAGTGTATTACACCAAACAACCCACGGCAAATTTGTGGGTCCACCTTCTATGGTTTTCCCTTCAGCTATCCCAAACCTAGTCCCGAGGTATCAGTAATGGTCAATTACAGAGAGTCATTTTATTTTCCAGGAGATATCAGAGTGGACATCCTGCAAGTGTCTTGTAGTTTAGAGTACCGTAAAATAGGATGAGAGAACGGTTTTCAGCTTAAAAGGAAAAAAATTGGTAATTTTGAACAGAAAACGGAAATCATAATTATGTGGGATTATGGGTACTGAGTTGAACTCTGAACTTATAATTGTCTTGTGGCCTAGCTGATGATTTTATAACCCACAAGAAATTAAAACTTGGTGTTTCTGTTCACCCTGGAGTGAGCGTGATTTTTCTGTTTCTCATATTAACAGAATCTTCCGTCGGTTCTTGGTAGAACAACATTATAATAAATGAAAAGCACCAGTTTGCTTTTGTTCTACAATATTACCTTTATTGTAAACCGGTTTTCGACTTACAAGGCCATCTTCAGACAATTAACTCAGTAAATGTCTGAAGATGGCCTTGTAAGCCGAAAACCGGTTTACAATAAAAGTAATACTGTAGAACAAAAGCAAACTGGTGCTTTTCATTTATTTTCTGTTTCTCTTTATTGGTACTTTGGGTGAATAGGGAGACGTCAAAAACTACTTCAGCTGTAGGAGAATAAGAAACAAAACTTATCTGGTTCAAAAAAGTTTTATTCCGTATGAAAGAACATTGAATTTTGCATTAATTGTGATTTTTCTGATGTTTACCGAATAAAGTGTTGTATGTTCAATAACATTATTGTAAGAGTAAATTAACGAATTTCATTTGTTTATTAATACATTAAGTCACTGATATTATAATTAAAAACCACCACGTCTTTAAATATATAACTCCTAGGTCCTCCAGAAGTAATGGAGAGCTTTCGAACTACATCTTGACAAAGAAATGGTTCCTGATGTGTTCAAATAAACTTGTTTGATCGACCTTGATTTCTTTCCACAGAATAGAAAAATAACTATTACCATCTAAATAAAAAAATTTTACATGTATACAATCTAAATGATTATTTACTGTTTCATATGTTTCAGTCACAGCATAATCTTCTGAATTGATAGCATTGTAAGGTGGTTCATTTCCCCAATTTTTCTCTCCTTCTGAAGAGACTCTGGCGATTCCTATTTCTATTCACTCCACAAATTACGTAAATTATAACACAACGTTTCCAATTAGCCGAAACACAAGTCTGATTAAAGTTCACTTTAAAACTTAATCTTTGGTTAATGACTCCAATTTCCTCTCGGTGTACTTAAACTAAAAGAACAGTCTAGACTGGTACGTACAAATGAAGTACGAAGAACACAAATACAGTACTAATGCGATTTCTGTAAGGAGAGGGATTTGGTTTTTATTGTAGTCATCTACCAGTAAATTCTATTTTTTATTACAGACAAGACCCTGATAGTAATGTTCAGCTGGAAGAGTGGACAACACATCGGAGATACTCCTGGTACGCAATTGTCCTAAAGCTAATATTAAAAATAGAAGGTAAAAAGAGAGTTCGTAGTTAATGTAACTTACTGTCAAGATTATCTGACAAACAGGGTTTGCGCTATATTCCACTGGAGTACTCCATGCTTGGAATACACACGAGACTGAAATATAATGGAAACCAGTGCACTAGATTCATGATACGTTACTATTGACTGCACTGCCATTTCGAGGAGATTGTAGTCTGTAACAAAGACCTCATTTCAACCATATTCTGAGGCGCAGAATACACAGACGCCATTTTAGTAAAAAACATACTGATAGTTGTCGCCTTAGTAATTCATGTGCTGTAGGATATCATTTTAAAGTTGTAGCGGCTTTCATGAGACACAATAAATATTCATGAAAAACCGAGACAATGACGAGAGTGAGTAACCTATCAGAAGGAGACCTTCACCTCAATCTGCCTGCGTGATAACTCCAAAAGTGTATGGAATTACATTGTCTGCAGAATTTACAGTAGCCAGAAAAGTTGGCAGTTCCTACTGAACCTACAAATCAAAAGCTGATTGTAACCTGCCCAACACTTAGATAACTGTCCTCCTGAAATCATGCAACTGGTCCAAAGCACACCTAATCAGTTTACTGTCAGCAGATACCCAGACCTTTCAGTTAAACTGATTCCGAGTATCCAGTTGGGAAGTGTTCCTGACATTGATGGTGTTCATTATTGTGCAGTGCGCTTGCAACATCTTAATGTTCTAGTATCGATTGTGTGTGCTTGTGTTCGTCTCTGACCAGTTGCTCGGAGACCAGAGGATGCCTCGCAGCAGGAGTGCGAACGTAAGCAGTGGCGGACAGGGATTTAGGGCCAAGCTTAGGTAGCTATGGGGAAGGGTCTTGATGGCAACTGTGGGCTGCTGGAGGCCCGCGTTTACTCAGGAAGCATGATCGCTCCTTTGGGCCCAACATACCTGGAAAGCGGCGGCCTGCCCTGTGGAGTTCTACTGGCGCCATCACGTCAATTCGCGTTTAACTGTCAGTTACTCTACCGTCAGGGGAGTCAATTCTGCTCTCGGAACTGTTGTGCGGCCATCTGTGTAGTATGTGGTGAGGTATTTCTGGTAATGGACGATAGTTTTGATCTCAAGCTGTCCGTGAACCACTGCATCCTGCATCCTTATGGGCCTGCTCGATATCTGTGTTGTTCTTCCTATCCTCCGATGTGAGCCAAAGGGGCTCGTCTGTGTTACGATACTTATTCATGTCTGGTCGATTTCCTGAACACACATTCCCGACTAGTGTCTAACGTGTATTAAAATCAAAAAAAATTTGCTGTCTCCTCGCCTCGTTACTGCTACTCACCATGTTATTCAGCAACTTCGCTGGTGTACTGTATGTGTGCAAGTCGTCATTTCTATCATATCATTGTATAATCGGCCTGCATAGAGGGTGGTAACGTGCTCGCCTCCCATGCAAGTGGGCGAGGGTACGATTCCCGGCTGGGCTGGATATTTTCTCCGCTGGGGGACTAGGTGTTGTGCTGTTCTCATCATCATTTCATTCTCATTCCCGGCGCGCAAGTCGCCCAATGTGGCATCGACTGAAATAAGAGTTGCACTTGGCCGCCGAACTTCCCCCGGATGGGGCCTCCCGGCCAACGATGCCATACGCTAATTTCATTTCATTTTTCATTGTATAGATTACCAACCCCCCCCCCTCCCCCCCCCCCCCCATGACCCACGGACCTTGCCGTTGGTGGGGAGGCTTGCGTGCCTCAGCGATACAGATAGCCGTACCGTAGGTGCAACCACAACGGAGGGGTATCAGTTGAGAGGCCAGACAAACGTGTGGTTCCTGAAGAGGGGCAGCAGACTTTTCAGTAGTTGCAGGGACAACAGTCTGGATGACTTACTGATTTGGCCTTTTTACACTAACCAAAACGGCCTTGCTGTGCTGATACTGCGAACGGCTGAAAGCAAGAGGAAACTGCAGCCGTAATTTTTCCCGAGGGCATGAAGCTTTACTTTATGGTTAAATGACGATGGCGTCCCCTTGGGTAAAATATCCCGGAGGTAAAATAGTCCCCCATTCGGATCTCCGGGCGGGGACTACTCAAGAGGACGTCGTTATCAGGAGAAAGAAAACTGGCATTCTACGGATCAGATCGTGGAATGTCAGATCCCTTAATCGGGCAGGTAGGTTAGAAAATTTAAAAAGGGAAATGGATAGGTTAAAGTTAGATATAGTGGGAATTAGTGGAGTTGGGTGGCAGGAGGAACAAGACTTCTGGTCAGGTGAATACAGAGTTATAAATACAATATCAATTAGGGGTAATGCAGGAGTAGGTTTAATAATGAATAAAAAAATTGGAATGCGGGTAAACTACTACAAGCAGCATAGTGAACGCATTATTGTGGCCAAGATAGATGCGAATCCCACGCCTACCACAATAGTACAAGTTTATATGCCGACTAGCTCCGCAGATGACTAATAGATTGATTAAATTTTGGATGAGACTAAAGAAATTATTCAGATAGTGAAGGGAGACGTAAATTTAATAGTCATGGGTGATTGGAATTCGATAGTAGGAAAAGGAAGAGAACGAAACGTAGTAGGTGAATATGGAATGGGGGTAAGGAATGAAAGAGGAGGCCGCCTGGTAGAATTTTGCCCAGAGCATAACTTAATCATAGCTAACACTTGGTTCAAGAATCAGAAAAGAAGGCTGTATACATGGAAGAAGCCTGGAGATACTGACAGGTTTCAGATATATTATATAATGGTAAGACAGAGATTTAGGAACCGCGGTTTAAATTGTAAGACATTTCCAGGGGCAGATGTGGACTCTGACCACAATCTATTGGTTATGAAAGGCACATTAAAACTGAAGAAACTACAAAAAGTTGGGAATTTAAAGAGATGGGACCTGAATAGACTAACAGAACCAGAGGTTGTAGAGAGCTTCAGGCATAGCATTAGGGAACGAATGACAAGGATGGGGGAAAGAAATACAGAAGAAGAAGAATGGGTAGCTTTGAGAGATGAAATAGTGAAGGCAGCAGAGGAGGAAGTAGGTAAAAAGAGGAGGGCTAATAGAAATCCTTGGGTAACAGAAGAGATACCGAATTTAATTGATGAAAGGAGAAAATATAAAAATGCAGTAAATGAAGAAGGGAAAAACGAATACAAACGTCTCAAAAATGAGATCGACAGGAAGTGCAAAATGGCTAAACAGGGATGGCTAGAGGACAAATGTAAGAATTTAGAGGCGTATATCACTAGGGGTACGGTAGATACTGCCTACAGGAAAATTAAAGAGGCCTTTGGAGAAAAGAGAACCACTTGCACGAATATCAATAGCTCAGATGGAAACCCAGTTCTAAGCAAAGAAGGGAAAGCAGAGAGGTGGAAGGTGTATACAGACGGTCTATACAAGGCCGATGTTCTTGAGGACAATATTATGGAAATGGAAGAGGATGTAGATAAAGATGAAATGGGAGATATGATGCTGCGTGAAGAGTTTGACGGAGCACTGAAAGACCTAAGTCGAAACAAGGCCCCTGGAGTAGACAACATTCCATTAGAACTACTGATAGCCTTGGGAGAGCCAGCCATAACAAAACTCTACCACCTGGTGAGCAAGATGTATGAGACAGGCGAAATACCCTCAGACATCAAGAAGAATATAATAATTCCAATCCCAAAGCAAGCAGGGGTTGACAGATGTGAAAGTTACCGAGCTATCAGTTTAATAAGCCACGGCTTTAAAATACTAACACGAACTCTTTACAGATGAATGGGATGAATGGGAAAACTGGTAGAAGCCGACCTCGGGGAAGATCAGTTTGGATTCCGTAGAAATATTGGAACACTTGAGGCAATACTTTACCTTACGACGTATCTTAGAAAATAGATTAAGGAAAGGCAAACCTACGTTGCTAGCATTTGTAGACTTAGAGAAAGCTTTTGGCAATGTTGACTGGAATACTCTCTTTCAAATTCTGAATGTGGCAGGAGTAAAATACAGATAAAGAAACGCCATTTACAATTTGTACAGAAACCTGATGGCAGTTATAAGAGTCGAGGGGCATGAAAGGGAAGCAGTGGTTGGGAAGGGAGTGAGACAGGGTTGTATCCTCTCCCCGATGTTATTCAATCTGTATATTGAACAAGCAGTAAAGGAAACAAAAGAAAACTTCGGATTAGACATTAAAACTCATGGAGAAGAAACTAAAACTTTGAGGTTCACCGATGACATTGTGATTCAGTCAGAGATAGCAAAGGACCTGGAAGAGAAGCTCAACGGAATGGACAGTGTCTTGAAAGGAGGATATAAGATCGACATCAACTAAAGCAAAACGAACATAATGGAATGTAGTCGAATGAAATCGGGTGATGCTGAGGGTATTAGATTAGGAAATAAGACGCTTAAAATAGTAAAAGAGCTTTGCTGTTTGGGGAGCAAAATAACTAATGATGGTCGAAGTAGAGAGGATATAAAATGTAGAATGTCAATGGCAAGGAAAGCGCTTATGAAGAAGAGAAATTTGTGTACTTCGACTATTGATTTAAGTGTCAGGAAGTCTTTTCTGAAAGTATTTGTATGGAGTGTAGGCATGTATGCCGGCCGGTGTGGCCGTGCGGTTCTAGGCGCTTCAGTCTGGAACCGCGTGACCGCTACGGTTGCAGGTTCGAATCCTGCCTCGGGCATGGATGTGTGTGATGTTCTTAGGTTAGTTAGGTTTAAGTAGTTCTAAGTTCTAGGGGACTGATGACCTCAGAAGCCCCATAGTTCTCAGAGCCATTTGAACCATTTATAGCCATGTATGGAAGTGAAACGTGGAGGATAAATAGTTTAGACAAAAAGAGAATAGAAGCTTTCGAAATGTGGTGCTACAGATGGATGCTGCAGATTAGATGGGTAGATCACATAACTAATGAGGAGGCACTGAATAGAATTGGGGAGAAGAGATATTTGTGGCACACCTTGACTAGAAGAAGGGATCGATTGGTAGGACATATTCTGAGGCATCAAGGGATTACCAATTTAGTATTGGAGGGCAGCGCGGAGGGTAAAAATCGTAGAGGGAGACAAAGAGATGAATACACTAAACAGATTCAGAAGGATGTGGGTTGCAGTAGGTACTGGGAGATGAAGAAGGTTGCACAGAATAGAGTAGCATGGAGAGCTGCATCAAACCAGTCTCTGGACTGAAGACCACAACAACAACAACAACAGATTACCAGCCCTGATTCTCTTTTTGGCCATGGTTGCCAACCTTCTTTAAAGTGTCTTGTATTTTATTAAAGTAGAGTTCAAGGTACTTAATGTTATGATTAATTATAAACTGCCTGCCTCAAATAATACCTAGTGTCATGTTTTATCAAGATGGCGTTTATTCAATACCTGCCAGCCTTTAACTCATTGATGGTTTTGTCACTGCTTTAAAATAGTGCTTAGGTCTTAGTGTTTGCCTAATTAGCTTTATTCATTATTTTATCAGAATATTGTTTTAATGTTTTCAATGCTTGTCAAATTATATTTCTTATTTTCATATTTTAGTTGACGTGTGTGTAATTCTCTCTATATTTGTGTTACAGGACAGATTAAGCATCAGTTAATGCATTTGCCTGGAATCTCATTGTATACTTTTTCGATTTGTTGACATTCACGAAACGATTTTGTAACGCATCTATGGACAAGGTATCTATTTTCGTAAGGCAACTGGCCAGGTGATTACATCAACTCAATATCATTTGGCATTTGCTATTTTCAGAACTAGCCACCTATGTGATAATTATCTTGTCATATGTTATTTACCTTTACCGCCCGCCGGCCGGAGTGGTCGAGCGGTTCTAGGCGCTACAGTCTGGAACCGCGCGACCGCTGCGGTCGCAGGTTCGAATCCTGCCTCGGACATGGATGAGTGTGATGTCCTTAGATTAGTTAGGTTTAAGTAGTTCTAAGTTCTAGAGGAATGATGACCTCAGCAGTTAAGTCCCATAGTGCTCAGAGCCATTCTAACCTTTGAACCTTTACCGACCACCGGGCTTACTTGATTGCGTTTATATATGTGGATGCCAATTGCCGCTATTTACTTTCCTGTAACCTCTGAAATTAATCGCTTCGCTTGCTTTAGTGTTTATATGTCAGTGGCAGATAATTTAATGCAACAGATTTCTTCTGATACCCGTTTAATAAATCCAAGCAACACCGTCTAGACGCCACTTTCAGTATAAGTATAACCTGGTGTTTTGCTTGCCCATTGCGCTGTAAAGTTCTATGTTTAAGATTAAGATCCTCCAAAGTTGTTACTAATTTTTATAAATCTTGAAACAATTCATCAGTTGTAAAGTTGCTATCGTGGGGGGGGGGGGGGGGGCAACGATTAGTTCCGTTACCCCTATATTTGTCGCAAATGCTAATAAGGTTCCTTGGAATGCAATTCTGTCGAGTTAAGTTTGGACGATGTTACCGGCAAACTGTTCGTTTGGCCAAGGGAAAAACCTTTCTTATTGTTCCTAAAATTTCCTCACTATGGTAGACACTTATCATTGGTCCCTAAGCCGTTTCTACAGTTATGAAGTACAGTGAACCGACGTTCTTGAATAATCTGTTAACGAGAAGCGCCGTAGAACGATTAACAATTTTGCAACAACAGCTTAATAGTTGAATTATTCGATAATTTCAATTTAGCCTTTCTATGAGGGTCGATCTTTCTTGTTTTTAATTGTCATTTCAAGGGTTATACTTAACTATGTATTTTCTCACTGTTAAAAGTTTATTTTTTTTAAATCGCTTTTAGTACACTATATTTTGTGGACCCAATACCGTTTGTCCCCAGCTAGCTCCCTACAGCGTCAATTATGACCTTGAAAGAAAAATCTGTCGCCAATATGTTGACTATCGTAAACGACAAAAGTTTGGAGGATCCGGTTCCAATAATGTGCAGCATGAAATTACACACTATAGCAACGACAAGTGATGGTAAACTACAGATAATGTTCTGATTCATCAGTCTTCTGACTGGTTTTATAACGCAGCAAGTTATTACGAGATAACATTCGTCGCAGTAAGGCACACAGCCGTGTAGCACGGTGGCTTCAGGATGGCTATGTTTTTTCTTCGCTCTGACTCACAGTGCAGCTAACACTACGGGCTGTGTGAAAGGTCTGAAGTAACATTCAGTCGCTACGCAAATTCATACCCCCTACGAATCTAAATAAACCATAATAATTATCATCCAATTTTGTTCAAACTTGGTACACAATCTTTTGTTGTTAAGGACGGGATCCTGTCAAAATTGCAGATTTTTATCTATTATAGTTACAGAGATTGAGAAAATTACTTAAACATCCTAAAACCGACACTTATGTTTCAAATCTCAGTTAGGAATAATAACCAAATGTCTTTTATTATCATCGGAAGTCATAAAAGAGCTCACAGTATATAAAATCACTTAACTGGAATTTTCTTTTCAGAACCTTAATTACTCTGCATTATGTAGATTAAATCATTCAAAATTATTTGCTTATTAGTTTTTGGTGTAAATACATGGGAATGAATGAGAGAGTGTATGAGGGACATCGTTAAAACTTAATGTTATTTTACGTGAAACCTCACAAAATTGAACCGTGGGAAAATTCCGTTGCAACCACGATGCTGATGACGTATGTCGAAGTGTGCTTGCTTTTGTAAGAGAGCAGTCAGAATAAAAGTCTGAAGTGGAAATGTTTCTGTATTAATTTAAAGAATTTTTGCATTTCGTTCTATTTTATTAAACAATATATTAGAAATTGAAATTGTAATGACGTAAATGACTATCTGATTAGTGGTTGGCTACGGCAAGTTTTGTCTCTAGTATGATCTCGGAGGATCATTCTGATTGGTCATTCAGATCAATAGCCAATCATAATTAAGCAGTTCTCGGGTGCAGATAGATAGACAGAGAGGAGAGGAGCATCAAGAGAAATGCTCGCTAACCTTCTTCCGAGTATCACCGTGCTAGATGTCTCCGCGAAAATAGTATGTAAAAAGAAGAGTTAGTGAGATCATTTCAGATAGAACGTGTCGTGACTAAAGCGGTTTAAGTTACGAACATTTTGAGGAAAGTGTGACGTTTCCGAATTAATTAGTTGAAGTTTTATAAACGTGTGATCTTTTGGTCGTAGAGACAAATCTGCCTGGCATGTTCCGTGTTCTTTATGGAATGCTTGGGCGATCACTTCTAACATGGAAGACCACTGAAACGACCGAATGTTCAACTCGCTAGTAGTGGTGGGTCAATGGATCGCAAAATTAATCGGGTCACACTTGCAGGAATTCTGGCTGCTTTTAGGTGTGAAATATGTTGGATAAACAGTGATCCTGGAATGATAGTGCATTTGCATTATTAAATACGGACTTGATAGCCATTTCATGTGCTTTCTTATGAGTAAAAAGGCGTTAATAGAATTTTCAAATGCTTACTGCAATTAAACTGCGTTCTTCTACAGCACGAAATTTGTGAAAATGAACTTACAGGAACTGATTTGCAACTTGAGTTACGCGGCCTGGTGTGTGGACGGTATTAGGTAATGGTTTTATCGACGCTGCTTTACACTGCCTAGCGTGTATCCACTATCGTAGAGTGAAGGGACGCCGGAAGGAATAAATATGGGGTAGGTGAACTGTTCGATGAAAATGACTGAAGGAGAGTAAGGAGACGAAAGAACGACCGACCGACCCGCCCCGCCGCAGTTTGATACGGTCCTCCAAGAATTCCTCTCCTGTGGCATCATCTTCATCTCAGATTAGCATCGTAAATTATTTGCTGGACAAATTGAAAAAAAAAAAAAAAGAATGGTTCAAATGGCTCCGAGCACTATGGGACTTCACTTCTGAGGTCATCAGTCCCCTAGAACTTAGAACTACTTAAACCTAACTAACCTAAGGACATCATACACATCCATCCCCGAGGCAGGACTCGAATCTGCGACCGTAGCGGTATCGCGGTTCCGGGTTGAAGCGCCTAGAACCGCTCGGCCACCCGGCCGGCGAAAAATTTCAATCTCGGTCTCCCTCTACAGTCTTTACCCTCTACAGCTGCCTCTAGTACCATGGACGTTTTTCCCTGACATCTTAACACATGTCCTACCATGCTGTCCCTTCTTCCTGTCAGCGTTTTCCAGCTATATTTATTTGCTGGCCGGTTCTGATGAAAACCGCCTCATTCCTTACCGTAACAGACCACCTATTTTTCAACTGTCTTCTGTACCAGCACATCTCAAATGCTTCGATTCTATTCCGTTCCGATTTACCGAAGGAATACGTTTTAGTACCGTAAAGTGCTGTGCCTCAAACGTACATTCTCATAAGTGTCTTCCTCTAATTAGGTCTGTGTTTCATACTACTAGATTTCTCTTGGCTAGAAATGTCCTTTTGCCTGTGCTAGTCTGCTTCTTATATTCTTCTTGATGGGTTCATTATGGCTGGATATCCAACAAAATTCCTTAACTTCACCTACTTTGCGATCACCAATTTTGATGTTAGTTTCTCACTGTTCTCGTTTCTCCTACTTCTCGGTACTTTCGTCTTTCTTAGATTTATTCTTAATCCATATTCGGTATTCATTAGACGATTCAGTTCATTCAACACATCCCGTAATTCTTCTTCACATTCACTGAGGATAGCAAAGTCGTTAGCGAGTCTTATCATTGAAATCGTTTCACCCTGAATTTTAATCCTATTGTTGAACCTTTATTTTATTTCTGTCATTACCTCTTCGATGTTTAGAGTGAACAGTAGGGGCGAAAGATCACATCTCTGTCTTATACCCTTTTTAATCTGAGCATTTGGTTCTTGGTCTTCCACTCTTTTCCCTCTCTATTCTTGTAAATACTGCATATTACCCGTCTTTTCCAGTAGCTTACCACTATTCTTCTCAGAATTACGAACATCTTGCACCATTTTGCATTGTCGAACGCTTTTTCCGAGTTGACAGATACTATGAACGTGTCTTGCTTTTTCCTCAGTCTTCCTTCCGTTATCAAACACCGTCAAGACTGCATCTCTGCTGCCTTTACCTTCCCTAAAGCTAATCTGAAAGCCATCTAGAAGCTCCTCAATTTTCTTTTCCATTCTTCTGTATTTTATTCTTGTCATCAACTGGATTGCAAGAGCTGATAAGCTGATTGTGCAATAATTCATGCACTTGTCAGCTCTTGCAATCTTTGGAACTGTGTGGATGGCGTTTTTTCGAGAGTCTGACGGTATATCTCCATTCTCATACATTCTACACACCAAAATGAGTAGCCCTTTTGTTGCCACTTCTTCAAATGATTTTAGTAATTCTGATGGAATGTTGTCCGTCCCTTCTGCATTATTTGATTTTAAGTCATTTAAAGCTCTTTTAAATTCTCATTGGAATACTGGATTCCCTATCTTTTCTCTATCGTTTCCTGTTTCTTATTCTATCACTTTATCAGACAAGTCCTCCCCCCACAGGGCCTTCAGTTTTCCCCTTCTACCTATTCGCCCTCTCCTCCGCATTTAACAGTAAAATTCTCATTGCACTCTTAATGTTGCGCATGCTTTTAATTTGACCGCAGGGTATTCTGACTTTTGCGTATAGTGACGCATCGCTTCCGACTATCATTTGTTTTTCAACTTCTTCAAATTTTTCGTGTAGCCATTTCGCTTTAGCTTCCTTGAAATTCCTATTTGTTTTATCCCTAAGTGACTTGTATTTCTCTATTCCCGAATTTTCCTGACGAGTTTAGTACTTTTTTGTCGATCAACTGAAGTATTTCTTCTGTTGTGCAATGCTTCTTTCCACTTACTTTCCTAGTACCAATGTTTTCCTTTCCAATTTTTGTGATTGCCCTTTTCAGGAATGTCTATTCCTCTACAGACGAATTGCCTACTAAGCTGTAGATGGCACCGGCTCAACATATGACCCTTTTCCCAGCTGCACAAGAGGGACAGCATGTCTGAGAAGTGGACTGGTACGTCATAAGACGGTTTAAGTTATTTTCAAGGAAATTGTCCGCCCACGAAATATGCCACTATGTCACGGTATTGACCTCATTTGTACGGGGAGTGCAGTCCATGTGGGCGGTCACAGTAGGACCTTAAGGCATAGGAAAAAATCTCACATCACTTGTACTAACCTGGTGTCTTCAAGTAGTTTGTCCCAGCTCATTGATTGCCGAGGTGTCTGTTCTTCATCAGATACCATTGTCTGTCATTGATTGCTGCTGTATCTGACTCGGACATTCAGGCATAGGTAGATTATTAACCTTCTCACGCGTAACAAGGGATTTTGGACCCGGCAACCTTCCATTTCATGTAAACTGAAGGTGTAGTAGGGGGGGGGGGGGGGGGGGGTGAGCAAAGGAAAGGAGCTATTGCTTTTATTTGCATCGGGATTTTATGTGGAATCAGCGGCGACGAGAGAAAATGTATACTGGAACCGGATTCCAATCCGGGACTTCCTGCTTAGTAGGCAGTCGCGTCGACCACTGCGCTACCCGTACACATTGTTTATCGCACTTGCGCGGACGATCGGCACTCCTCTCAGCCAATTCCCGCTGCCACCTATCGCCACTTCGACGCAGCCCTCGCCCATGTCCTCCATGCGCGCTGCTTTGAGATTCGCACAGTAGGTCGATCGTAATTATGCGTCCGCACTAAAGATTGTGGATTCATTGCCCATAGAATGTGTCCGACAGAACGGGAACCACACATTCATATAACCCTCCATATTATAAACAAACCTGTCTTAAATTTTTTTTTTACTTCAGTTTACGTTCTGTGTGATCCTCGGAAGCAGAGTTGAATTTTTTTGGGAAAAACATTATTTGGTACAAAACAAATAAATTATTTTTCTTTATTATATTTATCGTCTTCCACGTCTAATGCTTGGCAGTAGTCTTTTGGACACTTTAGCGAAGAAGCCATATTTCTAGTAGTTTATCCACAATTGCTGTGAATGGCAAAATTAATGAAAACAATTAGCAGTTTGACACATCTACATTCAATTTTGGAAAGTCATAAGTACCCCAAAACCTACATGAAACTACAGTTAGGTCTTCCTTTGAAAAGTAAATGCAGTTCTTTAAGACGAAATTACTTAGGGGAAACATACATTTAGTTTCATAAACAGAATAATTATGCAAGATACTTGCATAATACATAATAAGATGTAAAATACAGGGAGCGAAAAGCTATTTACAATTTGTACAGAAACCAGATGGCAGTTATAAGAATCGATGGGCATGAAAGGGAAGCAGTGGAGGGAACGGAGTGAGACAGGGTTGTAGCACATCCTCGATGTTATTCAATCTGTATATTGAGCAAGCAGTAAAGGAAACAAAAGAAAAATTCGGAGTAGGAATCAAAATCCACGGAGAAGAAATAAAAACTTTGAGGATCGCCGATGACATTGTAACTCTGTCAGAGACAGCAAAGGACCTGGAAGAGCAGCTGAACGGAATGGACAGTGTCTTGAAAGGAGGATATAAGAAGAACATCAACATAAGCAAAACGAGGATAATGGAATGTAGTCGAATTAAATCGGGTGATGCTGAGGGAATTAGATTAGGAAATGAGACACTTAAAGTAGTAAAGAAGTTTTGCTATTTCGGGACCAAAGCAATTAATGATGGTCGAAGTAGAGAGGATATAAAATGTAGACTGGCAATGGCAAGGAAAGCGTTTCTGTAGAAGAGAAATTCGTGAACATCGAGTATAGATTTAAGTGTCAGGAAGTCGTTTCTGAAAGTATTTGTATGCAGTGTAGCCATGCTGAAGATTAGATGGGTAGATCACATAACTAATGAGAAGGTATTGAATAGAATTGGAGAGAAGAGAAATTTGTGGCACAACTTGACTAGAAGAAGTGATCGGTTGGTAGGGCATATTCTGAGGTATCAAGGGATCACCAATTTAGTGTTGGAGGGCAGCGAGGAGGGTAAAAATCATAGTGGGAGACCAAGAGATGAATACAGTAAACAGATTCAGAAGGATGTAGGTTGCAGTAGGTACTGGGAGATGAAGAAGATTGCACAGGATAGAGTAGCATGGAGAGCTGCATCAAACTAGTCTCTGGACTGAAGACCACAACAACAACAACAATAACTTTTATTCCTTACTTACAGCACGTACTCCACATTATCTGTAGGCAGAAAAAAGAGCATCACCTGAAGTCAGCACAAGACACGGTCAGAAGTCTGAATCAACAATTCTTGAACTGCTTGAAGATGAATAAACTCTTTTATATCAGATATCTGGCAGTGATTTTGACGTTGCCGGCCCCTGGATAATGAATCTGCGTCTTCTAGAATTCCAAGTAATGACAAATTTCTTTAGACAAGAAAAGAATAAAACCTTTCGAAATGTGGTGCCACAGAAGAATGCTGAAGGATATTGTGATGGATCTCAGTGAAACGCTGTCAATATGCAGCGGAATTCGAGTACACAATATAATGAATAGTTTATCTCGGAAAGATTGTTACAGGAGATTGTGCATTGCACTAATTTAGATGGGAGCCGTATTGCTAGTATCAATGAAAAACAGCATAATGTTAAAACAAAACATTGTTGCTTCTACTACACTAAAGCCACTAACAAGAACATTGAGAGAAGCCTAAACAAATATTACGAGGGATATTTTTTTCACATGCCTTCCGTTACTTAATAACTCTTGCGGGAAAATATGGGAACAGAGGGAACTGACACTCAACAGCAAAAAAATGTCACCAGAATTTAAGGCTTCCAAGTCCAGAGAAGCTTTAGTCACATTGTATGGTTTAGGAGAAACTTTCACACTTGTAGGTTATGTACTCAAAAAGAACATAAGTGTCATGATGCTCAGTTCTATGCGCCACAGTGCCAAAATACATAAAGGACTTGAAAAGAAACCAACAATAAAACTAAGTTGGTTCTCCTGACCAGAAGGTACATACTTACAAACGTAAGGGAGAGTTAAGAAGACAGATTTTTGACTTTTGGACAAAAGCAGTGTAGGTCTATATAGCACCCATAAATAATCTGTGTTTATTTTCGCAGCAACAGCCAAACTTCAAGGAAGGCAAATTTGATAAAAGAAGAATTTTCCTCAAGGAGTTAGGGCAAGGAATGATACAACCTCATATGCAAAAGAGCCTCAACAACCCACTCCTCTAAAAGAATTTTCTGCAAGCCATGACACGTTTTAGATTTTTGCGGCATCAGTGGGAGATTGCGGAAACTGGAAGACCGCCAAAAAGATGTTGTGTGTGCCCGTATAGATTAGAAGAGAAATTATTGAAACATGCAGTAACCCACAGAAAATTTGCAAAAATACAGTGTAATTATTTGTAGTGTGGTTTTTCGTGAGCGTAGCTTCTGGAGTAAGCCCAGTAAAACTGAATTTTGTTGTTTAATCTCGGACAAGTTATAATTTACCTCATGATACTGCACGTCATATACCAGAATAAAGGTCATAATTATACATTCTATCTTATCAAACCCATCGTAATTTGATCGCATTGCTTTAATAAATAGCTTTTTGTATTTTTTATGAGTTACAAACGCCACTCTCACCCATTTTTGCGAGTCCAACTAC
Source organism: Schistocerca nitens (assembly GCF_023898315.1). Classification (NCBI taxonomy): domain Eukaryota; kingdom Metazoa; phylum Arthropoda; class Insecta; order Orthoptera; family Acrididae; genus Schistocerca; species Schistocerca nitens. Next base: position 190,574,164 of record NC_064620.1, on the reverse strand, counting down.
TCATGCTTCCAAGGATTCAGTGATGCAGTCGAAATTTCACGAGGGATTCCAGTTATTTTATTCACGGTGTCAGCATTGTCATGTGCTAACTACGATCAGCGATCTACGTTATTACGTTACAAGAATATTTTTCATGCGTAATGAGCACTAAATAACTTCCCTAATATTAAATGGGTTTGCATTGCTCGCAGACTCGCTCCAACACGCAACCGCACCGCTGCCGGCAAATTACATCCCCACGACGAAGTGCCAGCGCGGTCGCTTCCTGGGGCATTATACGTGACGCCCTGACAACGCAGAAAGTAATTAGAGCTGTTCATATCTTATTCTACAACTGTTGTAGTTATATTATTTTAATAAGTACGTCCTAATGAATTTACTTAAGAGACGCGTTTTTACCCTTTTGCAACTTTTTATTTGTCTTCTTGTTTAATTAGTGAATACATCTGAAGCTACAGGTTCTGACGCGCAAACTGTACCCCAGCAGGCACTGTCCGCGTAGCATTCTCTTCTGGTTCCACGATAGCTAACACCAGGAGCTCACCAAACTCAAGTGCTGTGTGCAAACCTACTAACGGAAACAAACACCGATCAATAGTTTTTTGTGAGGTCAGCTGCCTGCTACAGGACGTAAGGTGATTTGGATGACAAGAAATTAATCTTGGCACAAGAGCCAGAAATGTTACATTCACCGTCTCCACAATCTTCTACAACGATTACCAATTGTCAGATATATCCTGAATTCATCCGTGAAGAGAATCCAAGATCACTGATCCATGCTCTATTCAAGACGCTCTCTTACCCACTTTTTCGAGTACTGTAGTGCTGCCATTTTCCGTAATGGTCACCTAGAAGAAAAGTTTATCGTTGACTGTGTACTGTCTTCTTCGACACAAGTCTGCCAGTTGCCTCTCGAAAGGCAAGGCGAAGTTCTATTGTATTTTATTCGGAGTATCTATAGTCATAGATCGTAGAGTAGGGTTCAAATGGTTCAAATGGCTCTGAGCACCTTTGAAATTCAGAGGTCAGAGGGGCAGTTTAAACTATCGCTGCTTTAATTTCGATCCTAATGTTTTAAGTGATGTGTGTGCCTTGCGCCCGCGTTTAATTTCACATAATTCCCGCGGATTTGGAATCCCTCCCTCCGCAAAAGCGCGTCGAGCGTTACTGTCGCCAGTAAAGGGTAGGCCGGAAGAGAAGGTAGTTCCGGGCTGTGGGCGACCTGGAGGAAAGATGAGAGTGGCACGGGCGGCGAAGAGTGCAAGTGAGGCGGCTTGTGGCTGTGGCCAAGCGTCTGCCGTGGACCGTTGGCAAGAGTGGTGTTTTTGCTCACTGCGGGGTTGGTGGGGCCGAGTGTCGGTCGCAGCCGCGAACATTGCTCGTTAAAAGCTACTTCGGCAGGACGCACAGTATTCGGCGTGTCCTCTGCTACTGAAGTTGCGAGCAGTTTGTGTCCTTTGTGGCGCCGGTTTGGAGTCCGGTCCGACCTCTGCAAGTACTGGACGCGGTAGCGTCTGCTGGATGGGTTTCCGACTACGAGTAATCTTTGTTACAACCTTCTCTTGGCGATGTCTAAGCAAGCGTTTATCAATGGGCGCTGGATTTTACAAGAAATAACGGTGAGCACCCGATTATTGTGCACGTCACTTGGTGTCGTGTGGTGGCTATTTTGATTCCGTATCCTGGTTGCCTGTTGCCGTGTATATAAATGTGTTATTTATGAAGGTTTTGCCTGGTACTACTTGAGTTCAAAATGGTTCAAATGGCTCTGAGCACTATGGGACTCAACTGCTGAGGTCATTAGTCCCCTAGAACTTAGAACTAGTTAAACCTAACTAACCTAAGGACATCACACACATCCATGCCCGAGGCAGGATTCGAACCTGCGACCGTAGCGGTCTCGCGGTTCCAGACTGCAGCGCCAGAACCGCGCGGCCACTACGGCCGGCTACTTGAGTTCAGTTCTATCAATGTGTGTGGGCTTGCGGCTGTCACTATACCAAACTGATTTTAGAATCCAAGGGTATAGAATGCAGATGTAATTCTTCTGATTTACGAATTGTACTTTATATCCAGTGAAAACTGTTGAATCTAACTACTTATTTCTGAGGCATGTCTATATTTACCTGTTGGCTAGTATCACGAGCTCGAGCTGTTTACTAAATTGTGTGCTTCTACAAAAAAAATCTGAAGATTTTCTGTGATTGAAGTATGTTAATTCTTTTACCAAGTAATTAACGAGTTGTATCTGTGTTACAGGACAGGTGATTGTATATCTTGTTAACTGGGATCTTGTTAAAGATGCCTGAGTACCATGACTGAAACTGTTAGTGAAGATTTCTAGTACTGTGGTAACGGCAACCGCCGTCCTATGTTAGCAGACAAGGAGAAATTATTGCCACCACCTCCATCATTATAAATTTGAATCACTTTTGTCAGGCGTTTTGATAAATACTGGCAATAGTCGATGTTTGATATGTGTGGCATAATCATTTGATAGTATGTTTTGCTGTTTGTAATGTAAATGTATTTTTTAATAATCTTTACAAAAAGAAAGTGATTTTATACTGTTGCCCTTTTGAAGTGTTTTGCCATCAGTTGGTTATTGAAATTTAGTCTTTTCAGTCAATGTTACTATTGGATTTTTGATTTAAAAAATAAATTCATTAGAGTTTTTAGAAACGTTAATGAACTTCTTATGGCTCAGTACCATTCCACTCAACACCATCTCCCTACCGCACTTCAGTGTCCACTTTTTTTACTATCTGTCTTCACCTCCTCTTTTGTAGCAGGCTTTCCAATTAAGGCCACTCTAATAGCCAGTGCTCTGTATCACTCTTATTGTACAAGAAAATTTTTCGCTCGTTTTTATGTGGTGTTGGGAACACAGAAATTTATATGAAAAAGTTATTAGGTAACGTTCAAATGGTTCAAATGGCTCTGAGCACTATGGGACTTAACATCTGAGGTCATCAGTCCAATAGAACTACTTAAACCTAACTAACCTAAGGACATCACACACATCCATGCCCGAGGCAGGATTCGAACCTGCGACCGTAGCAGTCGCGTGGTTCCGGAATGAAGCGCCTAGAACGGCTCGGCCACCGCGGCCGGCTATTAGGTAAGGAACACGGGTATTTATGTGAAATAGCTTTTGTAGAGAGCACCAAACGAAGAAGGTAAAACGGATTGTGTTGATTCATTCCGTGGCTTGACTTAAAACCACGGACGAACTATTATTGTCTACGTTGAAATCTTATTCTTTATAAAAACATTTGTGGCTGCCCGGTTATTCAATTTCTGAGAGGGAGAAAGGTCACTAATGGTAACATTAACAGATTTTTTTCTCCTCTCGGATACATTCATTGTTGTTAATCCCAACCGCATTCTTCGGTGAGGATTGTGATCGTTTCTTCATTATATTCCATCATTAATGGACTCATACAATGCAAAGTTTTATGAACATTTTTAGCATTATTTTCGACTGTATATTTTGGCATATCTCGAAGTCTCTTTTTCTAATATTTTTATTTATTCGCAGATGCCACAAGTGACAATGAGACCCTGATCTAATCTTGAAATTACCCATCGAGACATGATGGCAGACTAAACAGTAAATACGAGACGAGTTCAGAGTGCGGAAGAATGTTGCCAGAGGTCTCTCAGTCGCGCACAGAAAGCTGGACGTCACGTGCCGTGAGCTCATAGTTACTTTAGCGCCAAATGGGTCTGAGCCGGGAGCAACGAGACAGCTGAAGGAACGGGAAAAGGCAGTGTGTGATAATCAGCAAGCAGTTGCGGCGCACAGATGTAGTGTTCTTTATTACGATATGGCTCAGTGACAACATCTGGATGACTTCAAGCGGAGAAGAAATATCGGGGAGCTGGAAGCAGGGCGACGAGAGTTTGGTTCTGCTCATGCATTGTTTCAAGTGATGCGGAGCGTTCCGGACAGACAGACATTGCTGCCCCAAGGAGAAGACGTAGTTGACCATGGACAGCTACAACAGCTTGAGACCACTACGTCGTGCAATAGGCAAGAAGTGAGCAACATAAAACAGGGTCTGTAATTGCAACCACACACGACAGGATCGCCGGCCGGGGTGGCCGGGTGGTTCTAGGCGCTACAGTCTGGAACCGCGCGACCGCTACGGTCGCAAATTCGAATCCTGCCTCGGGCGGGGCAGTAGTTCCAAGTTTTAGGGGACTGATGACCTTAGAAGTTAAGTCCCACAGTGCTCAGAGCCATTTGAACCATGACAGGATTGCCAGGCACGCAGTCTCATGCTCCGCTTTGGCTCGACGACTACATGAGGGTGAAGACCAGTACAATGCGTTCCTTTTACACCAACACATCGATGGCACAGTTTACAGTGGCGCCAAAAGTATAGGGACTGAATCTACGAGGAGCGGAGTACAGTGTTCTGCTCGGATGAGAGCCGCTTCTGCTTCAATAGTAATTCTGAATACGTCCTAACAGGGTGAAAGTTGAGAACACGTAATGCACCCAGGAACATTGTCTAGCATGATCGTTTTGGTGGTCGAGGTATTATGGTGCGGGAAGGCACGATACTGCGTGGGCGTACTGAATTCCATATGTTTGATCACGGTATACTATCCGGTCAGAGTTGTTGTCACACTGTACTCCTTCCCCATGTGCTTCTTTTCAGGGGTGAACTCGGAACTGACATAATTTTCACGGCTACAATTCGCGACAGCATCGAACTGCGCTCCTGCAGGAGCTCTTAGGATGAGAAGATATTCGGTCAGTGCACTGTCCTGCCCGTTCCCCCAACTTAAATCTCACTGGACAAACGTGGGAAGCGTTGGGGAGACGTACTGGAGCACGTCCACGTGCAGCAAGGACCGTTGAGGAGTTGTCAACCGCGCTGATGGAGGAACGGAGCGTCCTACCACGAGAAGTCTTTAGCAACCTTGTGGCCAGCATGGAAGCGTGTTGCAGACCATGCACTGCTGCCAGTTGTGATCATACGTCCTATTAATAGCCGTCTACCACGTTTCGTTATGTCCAGGGGAACATCATAAATCGCTGTGACTTCAGCGTAATATTTTCTTTGAACAAACGTGTCATTTCGGTTCGTCTCATTGCGTATTCCTTTTAGATACCTTCCGTACTATAGTGTAGCAGTTCTTTCTATGTACCGCTTACGTTTCATCGAGCTATGTTATTTAGCAGTGACACGTCATTACTTTTGCCCTTACGTTTTGACACCAGTGTAGTGGTTTCGCAACGTAGTTCCACGTGCAAGCTATCAAGACGCGTACGATAAGACTGTACATGAGAGGTAAGCCGAACACCTTTCGAAATATGCACGAGGATAATGAAGGTTTTCGTTATCAATTCCACGACTCACAACGCGACCGTAACAAATCTCCTTCCTCCTGTTTTCAGCACACAAGTGTCTGCTCACAAAATGCGTTCTACCTGACTTTCCGTTAACAAAAGCTAACGTCGCATTCCATGAAAAACTTCACTGAGGAATACAAAGTGACACAAATGTGTTTCGGAGATAAGCACTTTCCATTTCAGATATATCGACACGTTCAGTGTCTCTATGCTTCAACCAATATTTCGGCTACGGAAACCTGACATAGTGCTGATAGTTTGATGAAAGAATGATGAATGTTTATTATCATGTACGTAGCCATCTCAGCTAACTTTCAACCTTGTCATTTTGCTTGACAACGCTCGTCTCCATGAAAAAACTTCGTTGCAAAGATTTCTACTATGACATAGAAGTTATCCATGACTCCACCAATTCATTCTGACAATTCCAGAATACATTTGTATATATCGTATTAGCGTCAAATAAAAGACGGTAATAAAAAAAGAATAGCGGCATTAAAATTTACCGTGAATGGGTATCAATGATGAGATTCATAGACAACATTGTTATCTCCAGTCAAACTGATCAAGAATTGCACTATGTCAGCTTTTGGTAGCAGAAATATTGGTTGAAGCATAGATGCACTGAAAGTATCGATATATCAGAAGTAGGAATGTGCTTGTTTCCGTAACACATGTATGTTGCTTTGCATTTGAATGATATGACCTGTTTAATAATCATACATCAGGAACTGAGAATAAACCAACGATAGAATGATGAATAGCAGTAATGACATTTGAAATAATGTTAACATGAACTCTGGTGACCACGGAGCATACGAAGTTACTCACCTACCTTGGATGCGAAAAACGTATGACGAACGAGGCAACAAGGAAAGAAACGGATTATGACAGACAAAGAGAACATTCATGTCCAAGAAAAGTCTGTTGGTATCAAACAGAGTCTTAATCTGAGGAATAAATTTCTGAGAATGTACATTTGGAATACCTCATTGTATGGCAGTTAATTATGGACTGCGGGAAAACCGGAAAGGAAGAGAGTAGAAGTGTTTGGGTTGTGGTGCTGCATAAAATCGTTGAAAACTAGGTAATGGATGAGATAAGAAATGAGGAGGTTCTCCGCAGAATCGGCGAATAAAGGGACATGCCGAAAACAGTGACAAGAAGAAGGCACAGGATGGTCGACATGTGTTAAGACATCAGGGAATAACTTCCACAGGCCACGTTTGGCTATCTGCAACTGGAATACTGTGTAAACTACGAACACACATCACATGGTATCACTTCACCAAAATAGTGTCAGGAAAACTGTAGTTACATTACGAAACGACACACTATTCACATTTCAAGGTGTAGCTCTGGTCAAAATTTAAAAATATCCGTCTGTGTATGCTGGTCATCGTTAGACTTTGAGTAATGCGTCGTTTTGTAACGCAACTGAGTTTTGCGTTGTGCTAAGTTAATTAAGTGACGCAATTCGATACGTGCAGTCTGTTTTTGCAGTGTGCTCCAACTGAAAATGACCGAAGGCCGAAATATCAGCCATTCACCTCGTAAATAAATAATTTTAACGTACAAAGGCAACAATTTTGTTTTTTCAAAACGTTGTGTAGACTTTGAACACCACCCAAGGGAACACAAGCGATGTTAACAAAGTCCACAAACAATCGTCGAATTGTTAACGCCATGTACTGCTATCAAGCAACATGTACTTTGCTTGATTAATTATTTCTCCAATGACAATTATTCTAATAGTTCATTGACATTGCACATATGCAATCGATTTTGATATAAGGTAAACAATTAATCAAAATTTTAATATTTACTCTTGCATACATATTGCATAAAAGCTTTATGAGACCTGGCGGTCATGTTCTGCACTTACACTGAAACTCTCGACTTGACCACAAAATATTTATTTTATTCCTCCATAAGCTTTTTGCCATTTCGAATTCCATGAGAACTGATATTACAGAATGTGAGAAGTTGTTTATAATAGTATGACGATGCACTTCAGTACATAAAGTTTTTATTAATGTAATTGTACCACAGTATTGTTATTTTTACTATTACGGGCGCATTTCTTTGCGTGTACTATCTGATACCAACAAATTATAATAGTCTGTACATCTATCAATTGCCAGTTCCAAATATTTTGACCATTATTCCTGCAGTTGTTAAATACTCGTATATCGCTTCCGTTGTACCGGGAGGTATTTCTGCCACAGCCCGAGTAATTTTCAGTTTTGTTTCGACAGTTCGTATTGTAAGTTTTGATGCAAGGGACTGTCAGTGGTTTGCTCACTAAACACGAGAGTTTCAAAAAAGTGTTCAGAAACGCCGCTGCGTGTTGGAACATGAGAAAAACATTTGCATCTTGAAATGGCGGATTCTTTAAGCAGCAGGAGAGAACGTTCTAAGCTGAGACAGAAAGTACACTAGTGTTCTTACTTTCGGCATCGGTCTCAAGTAATAAGGATTAAAATGAAGTAAAAAAAATCGAGCCTATGGTAATACGTACCAGCTTTCATCCTTGAAGTGCAGGGGCTGCCGTAGCGCTGACTGAAAGACGTAGCTCCCTTGAAGTTCAGCAAGATAGGAAGGAAGTACCCAGTTCAAAAGCCAAGGGTCTCGTCTGGCCGTATGGGCTGCACATACAGGGTGCAACAAGTATGAGTGCAGACGTCTTTATAAGTGGTACCTTGACATACACCCCGTTGTTTTCCCTCTGCGTCAAACAGTATTCTCACAAACACCTCACAAACTTCGCAACCTGATGTTTTCTGCACTGTCGTGACTGCACCACAAGATGGACTACAACTGTCAGTATAGACTAACCACTTTACGTCCATGCTGCAACACTTGACCTGTTGAGCAGGGAAATATAAGCGTTAATGGCTTGCCCTTGCCGCGCATACTGGAGGTACAAACCAACCTAAATATTCACTACTCGTAATAGCAACAATTAATAGTCTGCAATAAAGTAAATGCAGATGTAACGTTGTTGAGTTCACTGTCCTCAGTCGCCAAAAAAAAAAAATTCTGTTACACCCGTTACACCCTGTATGTCTGTATGTCTCACTCTCCGCTACGGTGTACAGTTTGGTGATATGTTGCGGCATAAATTGTAGACACTTGCTGTATGTGTGGCCATTGGCGTTTGAGTTTACTCCAGCCCTAGAGCCCTAGTGTTCTTGCTCGGCACCGGAGAGGAACGGGGATGTTTCCTTGTTCCAGTCCGTCCGCAATGCCCCAGTTCCACTTAAACTGCTGCCAAATGAGTATCCAGTTTCTTTCCTGGTTTTAAAAGGCGACTGGTGTGGTGGCCTCGCCACACTCCCCTTCCAATGCTTAAGAAAGTCTGCTGTCCCGACAGCCAGATCAATAGCCTGGTCACGAGCTGTGTCATAATTCTTGCCTTTACCATTGAAGGATACAGGGTACTTGTCAAAAAATCGATTTTTTTATGACTTTATCAAATTCTGTAGTCTTTCGTGATTACATTGATATATACATTATAGGGTTCCAAATGAAAAATGACCTATACAACAAATTTTAAAGTTACAGTCACGTATGCCGCCACGCCCCCTTTATTTCTTTTACAGAAACCAGTATTATTTCGAAAAGAACTGTGAACTTTCTGTTTCCAGCGATTATACGTATGGTACATTGTACATGTTGGTAACAGTGCAGGTTTCTAGTGTCTGTAAATGATTATCTTTGCTAGTATTAACTTTTGTTTCGCTGAAGCAGTTTGTTCACGTGTTACTGAATGTTTATCACCCAAATACTAATATATTTGTGGGTGTACATATACTTTAGTGTGCCACGCATCAAGAAATTCAATAAAAGGAAATTCCGTAGTAACCAGTTCACAAACAAAGCAAGCCACACTGTTGAAAGTAACCTATGTATCAGTTCTTCAGGACAGAAACTCCCAAATGGCACGCCTCCTGGTGATTCAAATTTTTGTGTTAACAATGACGCTGTTTGTGGTGGATTTCTTGTTGTTGATGTGGAAATCTCATCTTCTTTGATAAAGGAAGTAAACAAAGTGATGGTGTAGCCAGGCTGGAAATAACTGAAGAACAAAGTAGTAGGAAGGATTTAGCGTCAAAATTAGTTGTTCTGTGTAGATCCTACAATAAATCAACCTTGAAAATGACTTCAAACATTGTGCATAATTCATATGATGTGCATTTGAAGTCATTGTATGCAATGAGTGCAATAGGAAAAGGAAAAAAGGCTGCTCAAACGTTTTGAGGTTTGGTGGACCTTCCTTCTCCTCACAGTAGGTTCAGCAAGTACATAAAAATACTTTTAGATGCCTTGAAGATTGCGTCTAAAGCATCTCTGAATCGTGCAGTAGAAGAAAGTGTAATCATTAGTGGAACCTGGGACATTGCTGTTGCACTTGGTGGGACATGACAACGTCGAGGACATCGTTCCTTGAATGATGTTGTAAGTGCTACTTCTCTGCAGAATGGAAAAGTTGTTGATGTTGAGTGCTTATCTAAGTACTGCCACACCTGCCATGGTAACACAGAAGGTGATATTGAACGTCAGTGTTCTAAGAATTATGATGGTGACAGTGGAGGTATGGAGCATGATAGAGCTCTAAAAATATATCAGAGGTCGGTGCCCGTTTATAACGTTAGACATAGGAAGTACCTAGGTAATGGGGACTCTAAAGCTTTCAATAAAATTAATGAGTTCAATGTTTATGGTGATACCTAGGTAACAAAACTGGAGTTCTGTGGACATGTGCAGAAGAGAATGGGTGCTACATTTAGGAAGCTACGAATAGAAATGAAAGGGAATTTACTATCTGATGGAAAATCTCTGACTGGCCAAGGCAGATTGACAGAAACTGAAATAGACCTACTTCAGAATTATTATGGTCTGGTCATTAGACGAACTGCACCTCTGAATAATGTTAGAGCAATGAGAAAAGCTGTGCTGTATGGGCCACATACTTTCATCACTTGTGTACAGTTGACCACCCTGCAATGGACTTTGCCCTAAAGGAGCAGATTCTTGGTGTGGTTACCAAAAAGCAAAAGAAGGCGGTCAAATATACCATCATAAGCATTCTCTTCCTGAGCCTGTTATGAATAAAATGAAACCAATTTTTAGAGATCTGAGTGCCCCTGTTTTACTTAGTAAATGTCTTCATTTCGGCACTCAGAATACAAATGAAAGTTTCAACCATTGCATATGGGAAAGATAACCCAAGAATGTTTTTGTAGGACTAAATACATTAAAAGTTGTTGTACTAGATGCAGTGACATGTTTCAATGATGGAATGATAGGAAGGTTGGAAATCCTGAGAAATTTAGGAATAAAATGGCGCTGTAATATGGAAGATCAATTGCTTGCGTGTGACAGACAACAGGTGCATGAAGCTGAAAGATTCGCTCTTCAAGTTACCAAAGAAGCAAGACTATGCTTCAGGAATGTTCTGAGGCACAGTTTAATTGAACTCATATCTTCATTCGCAATTTCCCAGAAGTTGTATTTTTCAGAATCCAGGTACAAATATTTCCTAAAGTTTCCATTGGTCTAATTTTTTCTGTAACTTAACAATAGTCCGTACTTATGTAATAGACGTAAGCTTTATTGCAGAATCAACTAAATTATAGAAAAAATTAATTTTTTATTAGGAAAAAATTGTAAAAATTAAAATGTAACATATTTTTTTTATCCTTGTATTATACAAATTAGATGGAATTAAATAGGTCTAGTACCTCAGGCATTATGTCATGCATATATGGTAAAAATTTGGTCTCCTTAAAATGTATAACATGGATTAAATGGTACCTCAATTTGAGGAAGCATTTTGGAAAATTTGTGTCAATTTGTTTTTAATTTTTTTAATAACCTTAAGCAGGTTCAAAAATATTCAAAACACTTCTAATTTGTTTAGAAAGTGTGCTGCATTACTTGATATCAACAAAAAATCTGTGAAACATATACATTATAAACAGTGCATGAAATAATATGTAATACTGAAGAAGAATACATAATATTGGGCCAGAAAAGTGCCCTGTATCCTTAATGTTGTATGTAAATATATTTTTGATCATCCAGAGTAAAAACTTGTGTTAAACTCAGAGGATGATCATTCAGAGACTATTACTTTCTTAACAATTCGTAATAGCTACCATCTTAGACTATAAATATACAGACAGGACATGCCCTCATTACGCTGAAACGAACATCTTGACCAGATGAAACGTGGAATTCATCTTCAGGTGGTTTACTGAACTATCATTCATCTTTCTTTACTGTAGTATCTTTAGTAAAGGATTTTTTATGGAATAATGAAGACTTGTGCAGCGTTTAATTTGGAATATTCCGTTCCACGGACAAAACTTTTGCAATTCGAAATTTGTCTAAAGGTCTTCGAAATCGAATAAATTATTTATAGGCTGAAGATTAGGAGTTGTATGATTACCGAGCACTTGAAAATGTTTTCCTGTTTCATGGTGTTTATTTGAGTATAAATATTTCAAACTAAATTATAAAAATCTTCATGCATGTGTCTCGTAAAGTAAGTACGGAAATCTGTGGACTATTAACTTCACGGTTTCCTTGCTATTCATGCTATAAAGTTCGTAATTTCTTCTCCTTAATATCAGTAGTGGCAACAGTTGTCCCACTGATGAAATGTGAAGGAACATTTGGAGCCTTCCCTTGCAAATGTTATTCGAAACGGCCACACAAAGCCATGCAGCAAATATTTTTTGCCTGAAGTCTGTGTCACTTGAGGCTTTTAGTATCGGAAGGAACTAAAATCATATTCTGCAAAATCGATTTTGTTTTTGATTTCCTTCGCATTTAGGAACTACAAGAACAACGGAGACCACAGGTTCAAAGAAATGCACAAGAAGCATCATCTCCATTGTAAATGTAAGTGTGAGGTGCGTTTCATGGGTATGAGGTGATGGATACTACAGTATGTAATAACTTCCAAAAGAGTAAAAAAAAATTCACCAAACTCATAGTTTACATTAGAGTCCTAAGGAACAGGTGAACTAAATGACGCACTAAAACAATGCACTCACTGAAGAAGACATAGCTTGTAACACCGTATAAAGAGAAGAAACTGTAAGTACAATCTTTACAGCTTCGTTCGTTATGGTTTGACCTGGCGGAACCGTCACAATAATATTGAAACTTTATCAGTTATTATGTTAATTCGAGAGATTCACCCGATTGTTAAACTCAGTGCTTGGTTTCAGCTTCATCTGAAAAATGTTTTGTCAAATCCACTTGGCATAATGTGTACCGACAGTGACTCAGCTTTATTCAGCAAGTTACGTGACATGGATGTTCGTTCCCAACACTAACACGTCCGAGATGGGGACGTCAACGCTCTATACATGTCTTTGGTGTAAGGTTGGCACCAACAGCGCGAAATTCCGCCCCAAATTCATTCAGTCCGTGCCACACAGTTGAGTAGAGTTGGCGTGGTTAAATCAATTTTACCAGTCGCTGCGGTAAGTTTAGCAGATGCAGTTATTGGTAGCAAAGTGACCTACAACCACGTATAGACACAAAAGAGAAGATTACAGTCATTAATATGCTGGACACCCGGTTTCGACAGCAGTGCCGTTTTATCGGCCTGTTATAACATCCACAACAATGACATCTTAAGAGTTCAAATTACAAGCAAACTTCAATTTCTTAATACATCCAAACAAATTCCACATAATTTTTGTTATAACAAACAATGTTTGAACATCTTACCAGCAACTATGATTACAGAGTGTCTTTAATTCTTTATCTCCTCTGTTCTCTAACCTCTGTAACGTTTCAATATTTATCTCAGTCATTAATGACTGAATTTCTTTGCATTCAAATACTGGATAGTCACCTCATTTGATTCTTGCTTTAGGTATCCAGACCATTACACACTGGAAGCGTTTTTGCTTTTGACATGGTGGCACCCTTGTAGATATCTTTGCTGAATAAATTGATAATTTAATTTTGACAATGAATTATGTCTCCCATTATTTAGCTTGCTATTTTTTCCATCCTTATTACAGAAGAACAGATTCGGAAATCCATTTCTGCAGCTACTGATTTTGAATTTAGTTACCGTTTCTCTGTCGAACCTACTGAACCATATGTAATGGTACTCCTAACTGTTGTTATCTTGTGTTAGTACCATTTCATGTATACTTATCCCAGAGAATTATACCTAATAACAGGTAGTGACCCTATTTCTTATTAGTCTAATTTAAGTGTCTTTTTCCGACCATTTCTTATTTTCCCCCTTAGGCATTTACACTAATCAGTGGTTACTATGTTGTTCCGCATTCTTACTGTTGCGTATTTTATTTTCTACCTGTCTCTTTAGTTTCACTGTTCTGGAATCTTAACCAATAGCCGGCCGCGGTGGTCTAGCGGTTCTAGGCGCTCATTCCGGAGCCGCGCGACTGCTACGGTCGCAGGTTCGAATCCTGCCTCGGGCATGGATGTGTGTGATGTCCTTAGGTTAGTTAGGTTTAAGTAGTTCTAAGTTCTAGGGGACTGATGACCATAGATGTTAAGTCCCATAGTGCTCAGAGCCATTCTTAACCAATAATATGTAAGGAATATTTATGGGCAACGTATTTGACAGAGAATATATACTAGAAAGTACTAAACTGGTAAGCACTGATTTAATTAAAAACTTTTTACACTTTATAGCTTTTTGCAGCTAGCGTTACTTAGTGTGTATTTGTGTAATTATAGCTAAACTTGGTTGTCTTATAAATTCGTTCGTTTTGCACATGCGTTCCATGTATGGCGCCTGCAAATTCTGCACCTATCGTGCCCCCCAGGGCAACACAGTTGCCTAAACCGCCCCTACGATGTAGAAGTAGACAAACTGAAGCGCCATTGGATATGTCAGTGTGTGTTTGTGCATCGGAGCTTAATTTTTCCCGTGCTACTGTAACCACCAACTTGAAGAAGCTGAGTTACGTAAACTTCCGTATGGATTCCTCAGGAAGTGAGTGAAGAGAATTTGATTATGTGCCCATCTGTGACTACTTACTGAGACCCAATCAGAATGCTCCGTTTCTCGAATGCCTGGGGAAGAAATGTGTGTAGACTGGTCGCCTGGTGTCTTTTGAGTTGACGCCACTTCAGCGACTTCCATGTCGATGGGGATGAAATGATGATGAAGACCTCAAAACACTCAGCCCCTGAGTGGAGAAAAGTTTTGACCCGACCGGGAATCGTTCATGGCATTCTGCAGCGCTGACCACTCAGCTACGGAAGCTGACGCAACTGGAGCTAAGAAGTAGGTGTAAAACAACGTCCGTAACAGTAAATCGTGGCGCAAGGCAGGGCAGCCACCACTATCGGTTTCTAAACCTGGACTGCATCCGAGAAATGTTCTGCTATGCATGTGGTGAGATTGCCAAGGCGTCCTGTATTACGAACTTCTTCCGAATGAGATTATCACTTCCAAGAACATTGTTCGCAGTTGGATCGTCTCAAGGCAGCCACTGATGAGTCAACCGGTTTTGGGACACGATGTCGCCTTTCACCACGACAACGCCAGACCACATACCTCTATGGTGACCCGTCAAAAGTTGCGTTCATTAGAGTGGGTTGTGTTATCCCAAAATCCGTAGTAGCCAGATATTGCCCCATCCGACTTTCGTCTGTTCCGTTCCCTGCAGAATTTCCTGAATGGTAAACGCCTCACCTCCTTGGAGGACTACAGACTGAACCTCGAAGAGTTCATCAATCTGAAAACACCCACATTGTGGAAGAATTTTGACAATAATGATATATACAGCTGGAAATATATAGTTTGTTTACAAAACCGATCCGCCTAATATAGTTATACGTGGGCTATTCGGAAAGTAAGTTCCGATCGGTCAAAAAACGGAAACCACTGTGAAAATCTAGTAAAGCTTTGCAATATGTGTTCGACAGTTTCTCTAGTATCCCTGTTGATTGCATCACTTCGCTCTTTTCAGTTCTGAGCGCATGGTGAGCACATAAAGATGCGTAGAAAATAGTGTCTCTCGCCAAGTATGAGGTCCTGGTGAGAGATTTCGACTGATGTTATGCAGCACACATTACAGAACTGTCATACGGTACCTACGTCGTGGCAATTCTCGGTCACAACCTGCAGGGGCAATGAAAATGCTCCTGCAGCGTTTTCGATGGGAAGTTTTTGACCACCCGCACTACAGCATGTAATTGGCTCCCCCTGTGTTTCATCCCTGATCACATTAACTACTGGCTATGAACACAACATTTTCGCACAGGCAACGAGCTATAGATGAGCGTAGAGGATTGTGGGGAAGCACAGGAGGCTGCCTTCTATGACGAGGGTATTGGAAAGTTGGTATAACGGTGCGACAGATGTTCTAGCTGGACCGGTGACTATGTAGAGAAGTAGCTGGATGGTGGATCCAACTGTCGCAAATAAAACATTGCTGATTTTCAATGTTGTTCCCACTTCGCGACCGATTGGAACTTACTTTCTGGGCAAGCCTTGTATTGTGCACGATCTTACGTGTGAAGTGTGTAAGCACAAAGGCCGGCAACCTCTGTGTCGTAGCTGTGACGTGGGGAGGTGTGTTCCCAGGCGTTCTTTGTGTCTGCTCTGTAACGAAAAGCTAACGAACTTGTGAGTCAACCCAATACTTTGCACTTCAGTAGCTGAGGAATTCTTAAGCAATGATCTCCATCACAGCCAGGGAGAGTAACTGCATAATTGTTGTTTGAATCTGACATCATTGGGAGAGAATGATTGTGTTTTTTTTTCAGTATGCTCTGCTTTAATTCTCAATTCCCGGTACGTCGTGGACGCTACAAGCGGTGATAGTAAAGCGTGTTAATTACAGTGAGTACAGTGTCTTATTGTTTGCTCTAAGCATGACTATATTTCGTGCAAAGTGCTTCTTACAAAAGTCCTTTATTTATTTTCTCATTTTTGGAGGATATTTATTACGTTTCTGCATGTGAATGGTTAGGTGATTTTCTCCCTTCCTTCTCTTTACCAAAGTCAGTCACGAACAGTCGGATAGCTTTTGTAGCCCTGCTTAGTGACGTTAATGATGTAGTGTATCTTTGCAATGTATTTAAAATATTTCCACACACATCGGTGTTACTTTCGCATCACGTTAGGCTGTGTTTAGTATATTTTTACAGAAGTATTTAGAATAGTTTATCATGACTGTATGGAATAAAAAAAAAAGCCACAAGATTGAAACGTTGTAGAACGGGATGCGTCACACAGTTCTCAAGGTGGCAAATACACGGTATGATTCTTCCGTCTAAACGATTTTCTGAAAAATCCGTTTTCTACAGAAGAAGCGCGACTGTTCCTGTTGCTTTGGGTCGCCGAGGATTTTAATATCCGAACAAAGGGAGTCGGCGCAATCCTCTTACAGATGTGCACTTCAGCGCTCAGCCCATTCATAACATTTCTTCTTTTTCTGAAGACTCTTCAAAGATCTTGCGCCATTGCTTATTCTTAAGAAAATCGATCAGTAAAAGCATCAGCGCTGGACAAAGAAAGTTTTTGAAAGGTTACTGTCAACATACCTTCCGGGGGCGAGGAAGCAGGCGGCTCAGTGAAGTTTAGTTGTATCGACGAGTGTTGTACAGGAAACAACGTGGAGTAGATTGGAAAATAGCGTTTTTAACCACATGCTATAAACAGTACTCCACTGTACATGTAATTTTCCAGAGTAGTACAATGAGGTTAAAGAGGAATAATATTTAAACATCCAGTAATACTATAAACATTTATTTATTCTAATCAGATAGCATGATAACATGATACTCTACGTGAATTAAAACTAGTTTCTATACTAAACATTCAGTGAAAATATATGGCAATAAACATACAAGAAAAGAACAGCAGTTGAGATAACTAATATACGGCAGACATAGATAAAAGTTTTGTTCAGCATAAAAGTAAGAGAGTCAATTGTAGTATTTCTCGTTTGTACTATATGCTACAGTAAAGATTCAGGAAAAGAATTCTGAAATCACCCGTCTCTTTCAGAGCAATCTGAAGCTGAGATTTTAAATTATGCTCCAAATTATTGGTAATATTTTTAAGCGTAATGCAGTTTGTGGTAAATTATATTCGAACAGTTTTCAGTTGAGACTTTTCGGGAATAATAAATTGTACATGTAACGTAACAATGTTGACTTATAATTTGAATACATACCACAGTATTTATGGACAGGTAAGTAACTTAGAGTTCTTTCATTAAGAGTTTATTGTAAAAAAAAAAAGGAAAAAAAACAGCGAGAAATCGAACATAATTTGGCAACAGAGGCAGTAAGTGAAGATGTTACATAACGGGGTACTGTGAGGTATACTCAATAAATCAACAAAAACCCATAAAGAGTTGTACAATTCATAATGACAGTTACACACGGGTTTTACGGTTCAGCGCGTTCAATAGGGACGAACAAATTATACATACTTAGGCTAATTACCAGAGGCAGATAGTAAAAATGATTTATAGCTAAGGTAATACTGAAAGTAATCTTTGGCATAAATGGTGAGAGATCGTGTCAGTTTTTAGCCATCCACCACGGTTGGGTCAGCTTGGCAGAAATAATGCATTTGTGAGAAAGTAGTTCAAAGTAGGTTACGTATTAAAGGCAATAGAAATTTAGTGTGATGTACTCTATACATAAGCCAACGGAACTTAAAAGGTGTAAGAATACATGGCTCTTGAGTCTGCCACCAGATCATGTTGTGTAAATTCCACAATATATCTCTTTGCCTACATTAGGCAGTTAGTGGTGGTTACTGTTGTGAAGTAGGAAATGCAGGTGTCCATGCTCTTCTTATGGAGGCGCATCAGAGATCGATTTGCCTCTTTAGGGGACTCAAACAAGGTGAGCTCATAGCAGACCAGAGAGCTATATTAGTCTCCTGGGAAAGGCTGAACAGAGAGGTATGTTTAAGAACATTAATGTAATAATTGTTGGCAGGTGGTTGATGAAAACCCGGATCAGATTATAGGGTGGAGGGGGGGGGGGTGGAATCACTGAAAAAATTGAAAGACCTCAGAACATTACTTTTTTTGTTTGCTAAGGTAGATGAGCCTGTACGGAACTGTGAAAGGAGAGAGAACAGAAGGGAAGGTAAACCAGCGTTAGTACGAAGTTTTGTATACGTGGAGTGGATGGCTGGCAACGCGACAGTTTGGGTTGGCGTGAACCGCTTCGCCTCTACCGGCGGCCGAGCGCTTTGAAAGGACCGGAGCGCTGGCCGCGGTAGCGCAGTCCCTCGCAGCTGGCCTCGGAGGAGCGGCAGATGGCGCACCGGCAGGAGACGGCCTCGAGGAACTCGTAGCGCTCGGTGCCGGGGGCGGCGCCCTCCTCGCAGTTGCGCAGCCGCACCGAGCGGCGCTCGCGGGCGTCGTGCAGGCACACCGGGTGGAAGCTGCGCTTGTACGGGAACCGCCAGTCGGAGATCTGCAAGCACGAGGGCGCGCCACTGTACACATGGGCCGTGTTCATAGCAATTACTAAAATAATAACAACGTTACACACCCCTCCCCCAAATCCTTGAACGCCATGGCCACCGCTCAGCTTTCCATGTCATTTAATTTTTTCCAAGCGAATCGTATACTACACTACTGGCCATTAAAACTGCTACACCACGAAGATGACGTGCTACAGACGCGAAATTTAACCGACAGGAAGAAGATGCTGTGATATGCAAATAATTAGCTTTCCAGAGCATTCATACAAGGTTGGCGCCGGTGCCGACACTTACAACGTGCTGACATGAGGAAAGTTTCCAACCGATTTCTCATACACAAACAGCAGATGACCGGCGTTGCCTGGTGAAACGTTGTTGTGATGCCTCGTGTAAGGAGGAGAAATGCGTACCATCACGTTTCCGACTTTGATAAAGGTCGGATTGTAGCCTATTGCGATTGCGGTTTATCGTATCGCGACATTGCTGCTCGCGTTGGTCGAGATCCACTGACTGTTAGCAGAATATGGAATCGGTGGTTTCAGGAGGGTAATACGGAACGCCGTGCTGGATCCCAACGGACTCGTATCACTAGCAGTCGAGATGACAGGCATCTTATCCGCATGGCTGTAACGGATCGTGCAGCCACGTCTCGATCCCTGAGTCAACAGATGGGGACGTTTGCAAGACAACAACCATGTGCACGAACAGTTCGACGACGTTTGCAGCAGCATGGACTACCAGCTCGGAGATATGGCTGCGGTGACCCGTGACGCTGCATCACAGATAGGAGCGCCTGCGATGGTGTACTCGACGACGACCCTGGGTGCACGAATGGCAAAACGTCATTTTTTCGGATGAATTCAGGTTCTGTTACAGCATCATGATGGTCGCATCCGTGTTTGGTGACATCGCGGTGGACGTACATTGGATGCGTGTATTCGTCATCGCCATACTGCCGTATCACCCGGCGTGACGGTATGGGGTGCCATTGCTTACACGTCTCGATCACCTCTTGTTCGTATTGACGGCACTTTGAACAGTGGACGTTACATTTCAGATACGACCCGTGGCTCAACCCTTCATTCGATCCCTGCGAAACCCTACATTTCAGCAGGATAATGCACGACCGCATGTTGCAGGTCCTGTACGGGCCTTTCTCGATACAGAAAATGATCGACTGCTGACCTGGCCAGCACATTCTCCAGGTCTCCGAACAATTTAAAACGTCTGGTCAATGGTGGCCGAGCAACTGGCTCATCACAATACGCCAGTCACTACTCTTGATCAACTGTGGTATCGTGTTGAAACTGCATGGACAGCTGTACCTGTACACGCCATCCAAGCTCTGTTTGACTCAATGCCCAGGTGAATCAAGGCCGTTATTACGGCCACAGGTGGTTGTTCTGGGTACTGATTTCTCAGGATCTATGCACCCAAATTGCGTGAAAATGTAATCACATGTCAGTTATAGTATAACATATTTCTCCAATGAATACGCGTTTATCATCTTCATTTCTTCTTGGTGTAGCAATTCTAATGGCCAGTAATGTATTTAATCAAATTCCTACTTCTCCTCAATCATTTACACTTCGTACCATGTAGGTAGCTGTTTTGAACAATTGGTTTCGAACCTTCTTTAGCTCATTCTCAATTCCGTTTACCGGTTGGTTATAACTGAGTGCAGCTACTCACAGATGTCAAGTGTGGGCTGTAATTATCTTATGGCAGCAAAACTTGGTATATTTGCCAATGCGGTTAAGGGGGCTAGGACGTCAAACGGGCCGACTTGGAGCAATAGAGGCATCACAGGACATTTTAATTTCCAGTGTCTATACTTTCACAAATAAATTCATAGGACTATGTCATCATCACCAGGAAGGATTCCGAATTCACACTCATTTCAGTGGAAGTTCGAAAACATAACAAAATAATTTTTTTTACATGTGAAATTTCATCATTTTTTCACTTACTTATGGCTGCCTTTGTTGCTATGGGTACACTTTTCTTCGTAAGTTAGAGAGATTCTTCGATGGATTCTGCACAACATACATACCATACCTACAGGGGTATGATTAGAATTTATTTAATTTATGAAAAAACGAATGAGCTGTTATATTTTAAACTTAATGTTTAGAAAAAACACAAATTTTATGGTTAATTACCTCAATTTTTACCACAGTTTTTAATAGATGTGGAAAATTCTGGAGTTTCATACACCTTTAAGTATGGTTTGTATGCTGTGCAAAATTCATCGAAGAATCTCTCTTACTTATGAAGAAAAGTGCACCTATAGCAACAAATGCTGCCATTAGTAAGTGAAAAAAATGATGAAATTTCACATCTAAATAAAATTATTTCGTTATGTTTTAGAACTTCCACTGCTATGCTTGTGAATTCTGAATCCTTCCTGGGCATGGTGACAAAGTTTTATGAATTTATTTGTAAAAGAATAAACACTGGAAATTAAAATCTCCTGTGGTGCCTCTCCTGCTCCAAGTCGGCCCGTTTGACGTCCTACCCCGCTTAATACTGAACCGATTTAAGCTGGAGAAAAAGAGTTCCAATTTTGACCACCGAGTCCGAGGCTCTGTACAGCACCTCCTCAACGTCTCCAGTGCTTATATTCAACAAATTGTGAAAGTGATGATTAATAATAAAATGAACGTTAACAGATCTGACACGAAAATACTGATGTCCAATCGAGAATTCTCTCGTAAACTTCAATCGTTACATCAAGAGTGCTGGGAAGAGTTGCAACAAGCCCTAGTCAGAACAGCAAAGGAAACTGTTCCGCTTCTGAACCCGAAGAAGCGTGCTTGGTGGAACAGTGATTGTGAGGCAGCAGTGAAGCAATGACAGCATGTGTGGCAGAGATGGAATGCCAAGAGAAATGAGGCTAACAAAACTAACTTCCTGGTTGCTAGAAAACACGCTGCATACGGGGAGTGAAGCGTACATTTCAGAAAATGCAGTTGGCCCAAATTGAACAAGACTTCCAGAAGACAAATACACGAAACGTCTATAGAACTTTTAAGGAAATTCTCATCAAGTACAATCCTCCAAGCCTACACTTCAAAGCTGCAAACGGGAAGCTAGCTCACAATCATAAAGACAACTTCCAGATATTAGCGAATTACTTTACAGCTCTTCTGAATTGTGAACCTCCAAACTCCACATTTCCCTTTATCGACTATGTGGAAGTACACCCAAATTCATCACTACCCACGAAAGAGGAAATCAAGCCAATTATTCACTCGCTTAAAAACAACAAAGCACCAGGGGAAGATTGTATAATTGCTGAGCTTTGGAAGTATGCAGGGGATAAGGCAGTAGATAAACTAACAGAAATTGTCAGCCAGATTTGGGAAACTGAAAGACTCCCACATGGTTGGAATTATGCTCTGATTCATCCTCTTCATAAGAAAGGCTACAGAACAGATGTAAATAACTATCGTGGTATGTCTCTCATATCAACAATCTATAAGATTCTGTCGAATGCTCTGCAAACTAGGACAGAAGAACAGCTAGACCCACAGCTGGGAGAGTATCAAGGTTTAAGGAAGGGGCGATCGTGCGTCGAACAGATAATGAACCTCAAATCCATCCTTTCGTACCTGAAGCTCAGGAATAAAAACTTTGTTGTGACCTTTGTGGATTTCAAAAATGCGTACGACTCGATTGATCGTAATACCCTGGTCAGAATTCTAGAAGAACTTGGCCGAGACAAGAGGACCAAAGCGATAACCGAGCAAACACTAATCAACACAACCTCAAAAGTGAAATTTAGAGGAGAAACATTAGAAGCTTTTGAAATAAAGACTGGAGTGAGACAAGTAGAAGGGCACTCACCTCTGCTCTTCAACTGTGCCCTCGAGAAGGTGATTCGTGAGTGGCGCAAAGAACTGGAAAACCAAGGAATTAAAAATGGTGTCAGGCTGGGTTACAAGAAACAAAATCTTGAATCGATTATATCGGTTTTACAGATGGTCTTCTAATTTTTTCTGATTCCATGGAAACAACTGAGAGACAGATTAATGAGCTTAACGTACAAGCACAGAAAACTGGCCTCCAAATTTCATTTAAGAAAACCGAGTTTACAACGAACATAAATTCATCACCAACGGATCTTGGTGGGTCAAGGCAAAATTAAATGAGCTGAAAAGTTTAAGTATCTCGGAGAATGGGTAACAGCCACCTTATCAGAGAAAGAAGCCTTCATATCGCGCGTGAACAAAATGGAAATGGCTTTCCATTTAACCAAAAACATTTACAACGAAAGATCAGTATCGTTAAATGCAAAGTTAAAGCATTACTGTAGCGTTATCCATCCAGAGGTCATGTACGCCTCTGAATGTCTAGTAATGAACAAAATAGGCCTAATCGAAAAACTGAAGGCCAAGGAAAGGAAGATTTTGAGAAAGATCTTAGATCCCACCAAAGAGAATTGGGAATATGGAAGACGTCATAATCATGAACTGTATTCCCACATAGAGAAGATAACCTATCATCCGGAAAAGGATTATGTTTTATGGACATAAGACCAGAATGAGCCCTGGAAGATTCACCAATCGTATGATGACCTACTTTCAGGAGAAGAAAACGGGCCTGGTTCACAGAGGTGGAGTAAGGTCTTAAAGAAGTGGGAATCGCCCATGATGACATCTTGGAGCGTGTCCCACTCAAGGAGAAGCTTATGGCGTGGCAGGGTTTCCAAGAAAAACCAAAACTAAAAACAGGAAAGGCTTGGACCCAGGAGAGGAAGGATCAACACCGAGAACGAACGCGGGAGCACTGGGCAAACATCAGAACACGTAAAGCAAGACAGTAGAAATAATGTGGTCCGCAGATGGCCTATATGAAATGAATGAATGAATGAATAATCGTTATGCCTTTCTCACTTGTTTGACCTTTTCTGCTCTAGTCTCATTCCTAACGCATTACATATGAAAATATTTCTGCATGTGTTTATTGCATTTACAGCAGCAGATTTGCACCTGGTGACCAAAATTTGGAACTTTTTGCGGCGTAAATCACTTCCGCAATAGAAAATATACCACGTTTCGCTTTCTTACGAAAATTACAGTGTAAAATGGACATCTGTGTGTAGCTGCACTTTAATTATAACAATCCAGTATGTTGCTAAAGGGCTAACATAGAGCACGGTGCACGATCCCAGTTGCATGTTGTCTGTCCTGCAGTGTCCAGGAACAAAGAAATTTGATTTTCATATTTTTAATAAACCTATTGACTGGATTTAAAAATTTAAAACCGTGTTATAATCTACTCATTAAGATGTACAGGGGTTGAATAATATGGAGACACCATAAGAAATGCGTGCTTGTACATAAATAAAGATGCTAGCCTAGCCCGCACGTTGTGCTATTGTATTTGGCCATGAACGGCACCCGCGCAGTGTACTCTACGTTCCAAGTGTCAGTCGAGGTCAGAACAGTGTTCTGTGTCGTTGCGAATGCACTATTGCGGAGCTAAGCGAATTCGAGTGAGAGAAAATTGTTGCTACTGGTATGATAGGTGCACCCGATAACCAAGGTAGCCAAAGTGATTGGTGTTTCAAGAGGCAAAAAAAGAAAAAAATGGAAAGCATCATCTATAAGAACATCTTTTTGCTGTCGTATCCTGTTTCCTTTCCATTTTATTAAGTAACGGATCTGAGGATGATGTACGATGACATACAAATGAGTCGAAACTGGTTATCCAATAAAAGTATAAAGTGACGTACATTATGGCTTTTTCTCTACAGGCTGGTGCAGTTATTGTGTCCTCTGGACACTATGACTTCAATTGTGACCACCGCACATCCTATACTGTCCGCAAACTCGACTCCACTATCCTGTTGCTTCCCCCCTGATCCTCAACCCCGGTACGCTGCCGGGCCTATACCCACACATTCCAAGAACTCCAAATCTATACACACTTTACATCATCTCCTAATGAAACTGCTACCGCCTTCCTGTCCCAGAATCCATGACGATATTTACCCATCCTGTCAATTATAGTTCTTCCCCACATATTCCACTCGACGTTAGGACTACCCCTTTCCTCCCCATCCCTCTTTATCACTTTCCTGTTCATACCATGGTCATGCCTGCACCCCAATCTCCCTTTTTATCCCCCCACACTCGACTCCTATGATTATATCCACACCATGCAACGGTACAGAACTCCTAGTGTTTCCCTTCGGCTATCTTTTTTCTCAGTACAGGTCATTTAATTTTTACTTAAACTTAAGTGCTTTCTTTTTTAGATAGTGTACTGTCTCCAGCGTCTTTTAAATTATTTTTTACTTTTATTTTACCCTCTGCTCTTTCCATTTTTCATTGAAAACGACAAAATTAACAGTTTAATTTTATATTAACACCAGTCATGAAATTAATCTTTTTACAAAACTGAAGGAACGTTTATTTCTATTGCTGGCTACTTACCTCCAACCCATATGGATCGAGGGGCAAGAAACAATAATCACTAACAAGAAAACACTGTTAATGAGTCGCACCTACTGTATTAAGCCCAAAATATGTTCAGGATTGGCCCCTATTAAAATTTTAGTAAAGCAGGAGTCATTCACAGAAATGGGAGTTTTCACCGTTCCTTTCGTTTATGAATGGCAATGACAAATCTATTCAGTTTTTATGACAACGCTTTTCTTATTTATTTGAAATTTTAAATAATTTCAAACAAATCAATACCATTCGTGCATTGTCATTGTGCAACTCACAGTTCCGTCTCGCAACCTGTTACGCACAGACATCCCCGTGTGACATTGGCGCGCCTGCGTTGTATTCATTCTTTCAGAACGTTCCATCATCGATGTTCCCCACTGCAGCCTTGACTGAATGAAACGCCCACCTCTGCTTGGGCGTTATTCGCATGCCTTGTAACGCCTTTGTCCCTTTGTAACTTTCCACCGCAGCATTCCATATGGCATCCATTAACAGCTCTTCCCAACGGCTATCTATACACACTTCACATCATCTCCCAATGAAACTAATACTGTCTTCCTGTTCTAGGGGACTGATGACCTCAGATGTTAAGTCCTTGATTGGAATGGACTTGTTCCATTTGTAAGAGTTAACAGGGGCGGAATTTCGAGCGCAGCTTCGTTCCATTGCGCAATCAATGCCACCGTTAAAACGCGAGAGCTCTTGCACTTTTGCGTTTGTGACGGTAGTTCTGAACCGATATATCATGCAGATGTGATATACTATAAGAAAGTGAAGTACAGAAAATTACATCAGAACTCAAAAAACATTGCTACAGCAATGCAGATTTTTGTGTACATTTACGGGTACTGCACGGCCAGTATGGAACGTATTATATAATTAACAGATCCTGAAAACTATTTCATAATTAGGGGGTGGCCGTTTGCCAGCAGCAGTAGCCTCAGGCGAATACCAAACTATTGCTACACGACCGTTACTATGCACAATACTCCTAAATCATCGCCGGCCGGAGTGTCCGAGCTGTTCTAGGCGCTTCAGTCTGGAACCGCGCGACCGCTACGGTCGCAAGTTCGAATCCTGCCTCGGCCATGGATGTGTGTGATGTCCTTAGGTTAGTTAGGTTTAAGTTGTTCTAAGTTCTAGGGGCCTGATGATCTCAGATGTTAAGTCCCATAATGCTCAGAGCCATTTGAATTTTCCTAAATTATCTACTGGACAACGTCGAAAGCTCCTCGAGTATATTTTCCTTTGATGCTGTTACAGTAGTAAAGTAGCAGTGCTAGTCAATTCGAACGAAATGCTAGCACCGAAGAATGCTGGCGGAAGACGACGCTTGGTGCATGTACTGTCAGTTGGCGGTCAACAAAACATTTGTAACTTGTTTTTACAGTCGCAGGCTTTCACGAACAATTCTTGTTGGATAAAATCAAACCACATACACACTATAAGGCAACAAAAACAAAGCACCACGAAGAAATTATCTAAATGCGACGGAAATCGGAAGATGTGATGTACACGTACAGACTACAATTCAGAAAAATTGGATGATTTATTCAAGAGAAAGACATCCAGAAATTGAGCAAGTCAAGAAGCGTTGGTCCACATCAGACCCTTATGCAAGCAGTTATTCGGCTCGGCATTGACTGATAGCGTTGTTGGATGTCCTGTTGAGGGAACTCGTGCTAAATTCCGTCAAAGTGGCGTGTTAGATAGAATCACGAGTTCGTTGGACGGCGCCGCCAATAATCCTCCAGAAGTTCTCAGCTGGGGAGAGACCCAGAGACCTTGATTGCCAAGTTAAGGTTTGGCAAACACGAAGACAAGCAGCATAACCTCTCGTGACGTGCGGGCGGGCATTATCTTGCTGAAATGTAAGCCCACGATGGCTTACCGTCAAGGGCAAAAAAAAAAAAACGGTGCGTAGAATATTGTTGACGTACTGCTGTGAAGTAAGGGTGCTGTGGATGACAATCAAAGGGGTCCTGCTATAACAAGAAATGGCACTCAAGACCATCACTACTGGTTGTCGGACTGTATGGCGGGTAACAGTCTGGCTGGTATCTCGCCACTGTCTAAAGCGCCTCCATACGCGACTTCAGCATGGAATCTCATTGATTGGAGTAGAATTGTCTTCAGTGATGAGTCCCGCTTCGAAATGAGTAGCGATGACCAGTCCCGGACAGCGGTGGGAACCAACCTTATTGTTGCCTGCCTCATGACCAGGCAGGCAGGAGTGACAGCTTGGGGTGCCATTCCTTTACATAGCACGACCTCTTTGATTGCCGTCCGCTGCTCCCTTATGGCACAGCGGTACGTCACGATAAAGAGCTTCACAATCTGAGCAAGTCAATAACGGGTTGGTTCACCTCTGGCCATTATGGGATCAGTTATTCGGCTTGCCAACAAAACGGGGCGTAGAATACCGTTCACGTAGCGCTGTACCGTAAGGATGCCGCGAATAAAGAAGAAGAACCGACTCACCATGAAGGAATTATCCAAATAGGCCGGAAATCGGTAAATATTATCTAAGCCTCCAGACAGACACATGATTACAATACCACGTTTTGTTGCCAAGCCGAATAACTGCTTGCATAAATGCCAGAGATAAACCAACGCGATACTGACTTGCTCAGCTTGTGAAGCTCTTTATCTTCAACAGGTCATCCAATTTTTCTGGCATTGTAATCATTTGTCTGTCTGGAGATTTACATAACATTAACGATTTCCGTCCTATTTGAATAATTCCTTCACGGTGGGTCGGTTCTTCCTCTTCATCAGCGGCATTCTTACGGCACAGTGGTACGTCAACGAAATTTTACGCCCCGTTTTGTTAACAAGCCAAATAACTGCCTCCATAAGGGCAGAGGTGAACCAAAGCATTATTGACTTGCTCAGTTTGTGAAGCTCTTTATCGTGAACAGGTCGTCCAATTTTTTTGACATTGTAATCATTTCTCTGTCTTTAGGTTACATAATATTTACCGATTTCCGTCCTATTTGGATAATTCCTTCAAGGTGCGTCGGTTCGTTTTTTTTTTTAATGTATATGGGGTGTTAGGGGTACAAGTGCAGATATTTGTATTGGTGAGAACAACATTACATCAGTATTTACTTCATTTGCAGACAAATAATTATTTGCTATTAGAAGTAGTATGTTTCTACGCTGGTTAGTATCACCAAGTACATGGGCGAGAGAAAGCCATTAATGTTTATTTTTCTCTGTGCAGCAGATCTGGTGTTGAAATGTGGATACTTGGCCACAAATCGATTAGTATATACTGACAGGCGTAGTCCACTTAGTGGTGTAGTCATATATATACATTCAACGATATACGGAAGCCTAGCTGCAGTTGACTGTTTCTCGTACCATTCGATACCGAAACAGTAGAGGAGTAAGTAAAAGTAATACAAGAAGTACCCTACGTCATACTGCCTAGTGGAGATAGAGATGTGCGACGAAAATATAATCACAGAGTATGGTTCCAGAATTTGTTCGGTCTTCATACACACTGATGAGCCAAAACATTGTGACCACTTCCGGCCGCGTGGTTGAATGCCTCTGGTGTTCTTACGGGCCCGTGGCGCAGTAAGGAAAATATTTAGGCGGAAAAGAGACGAATGGGCAGTCATTATAGCGAAGATACAGGCCGCAAATGCGGAAATCCACTGATATAAGCAGTTTTGATAAAGGGCACATTGTTATGGTGTTGCGGCTGGAAACAAGTGTCTCTAAAAGCCTAAGCTGGTCGCCACTGGCGTACTACTGTCTTGACCACATATCGAAAGAGGTTGGATGATGGTGAATTAACGATAGGCCGTATGATACTGGACGACCACGCCTCATCACAGAACGTAGAGCTCGGAGGATCCCTCACTGTGTAATAGAGGATAGGCAGCGATCTGTGGCAGATCTGACGACAGAGTACAATGTTGGTGAAGGCGCAAGTGTTTCGGAGCACACCGTTTAAAGGCCTTTGTTCAGCACGGAGCTCCCTACGTGTTCGTGTGTTCACGCAACGGCATCGTCAGTTGTGACTGCAGTGGGCACAGCATCTCTAAGTTTTCACCGTGGATCAATAGAAACGTGTTGCCTGTCGAATGAATCACTTTTCTTGACACCAAGCCGATCACTGCTTCCTTACACGCCGTCATCCAGGCGAATGACTGCACGAAACGTGTGCATTCAGTTGGGCTTCCACGGGATTTGTGGTGGTAATCTAAGGCATCACGATAGCAGTGAACATTATTGCGGACCATCTGCATTGCTTCATGCTTGCAGTTCTCCCTACAACGATGGCTTTTTCTAACAGGATAACTGTTCGTGTTGCTAGGTCAGAATCTTGGTACAGTGGTTTGAGCGGCACTATAATGAACTCACATTGATGTCTTGACCAGCAAATTTGCCTGATATGTACCCATTGGAACACATATCGGGCGCTAGCTGCGTGCCTGCAAACCACCATCCAATATTTACTATTAAAAACAGTCTTGATCGCGATTCGTTTATTAAGGTGACCGGTTTCGACCACTACTGTGGTTATCTTCAGACCATTGAGTAGGAACCTCTTTCTGCTGGAGAAGAGTAGTGATTCTCCAGTAGAAAGAGGTTCCTACTCAATGGTCTGAATATGACCACAGTAGTGGTCGAAACCGATCACCTTAATAAATAAATCGTGATCAAGACTGTTTTTAACTGTAAATATTTGTAACACATTGATCACTGTCACTCCCACAATGTATTCAACAGTAAACCATTCCGTAATTATGGGAATTGCTTGACCTGTGCGTAGCCATCTGGTGTCACTTATTTCTGGAATTTTGTCAAGAACTTGTAGACTCCATAGTAAGCAGAATCGCTGCTGTATTCTGTTTTCGTAGTGGATCAACACTCTATTAAACAAATGGTCACGAAGCTTTGCCTCATCGGTGTATGCTTTTGAATTAATGGATGATGCTTTTGGCAACACATCCACGAGAAAGACACCGTCACTATCCAAAAGTAATCTCTACCAAAGGTAGATGGCAACTTTTACTGAACTGAAAGTGAAGTTACCAGTCTACTACCTGCTACTATGTGATCAAAAGTATCCGGAAACCTATTAGTCGTCACCGATAAGAGTGTGTCCACCCTTCGAATTTATAGCGGCTTGAACTCGGCTGAAGACATTTTCAAGGAGATATCTGAATGTCTGTGAAGGAATGGCAAAAGGAAACCAGAGGATGTAATGTTGTTGGACGCTGGGGCTTGGAGCGAAGTCGACGTTCTGACTGTGCCCAAATGTGTTCCATTGGGTTTAGGTTGGGATTTTGAACAAGTCAGTCAATTTTAGGAATGCTCGAACAGTCCACTGGTGTACTGCGTGTCGAAAGTGTCGAACAGGCACAATATTTTGGTGATCAGACATGTCGCCATCGTCAGGTGCGCTGACGAACTGGCGACATGTCTGATCGCCGAAATATATGTGCCCGTTGGACACAACTGATACGCACTACACTCATGGACTGTTCGAGCAAGAAATACGCCGGGAGAAACTGAAGAATCACAATTTTAGGTATATTCTTATCCACAAACCAATGTCTCACAGATTCTAGTTTACGACATCGTCCATTGTCATGTTAACAAAACCATCGTTCGCTACTATACGCAAAAAGCATTGTTGTGAAATGTGTCCAAATCCTTCCGTATTTATTGTTTTCATAAGCGAAATAAGGGGACCACACGCTAATCACGGAAGACACCACATCCTCTGTACTTCACTGCCTGCACTACATGTGATGGTAATTGAAGTTCTCCTGGCATTCGCCAAAACCAGGCTCTTCCATCGAATTCCCGCAGGGCATAGCGTAGTTCATCACTTTAAATCACTCGTTCCGTCATTCTCCGTCCATTGGAGTGAGTCTTTACACCGCCTAAAGCGCCGCTTAAAACTGACTACAGAAGTGTGTGAATTATGAGGAACTGCTCGACCGTTGTACCCCACATTTAACTCAGTACATACAGTCATTGTGGTAGCTGGACTACTGATGGCACTTTGGCAATCACGAGAGATTCCTTCCGCTGACTTCATTAATTTTTGACAACATCATCGGAAATTCTCGACGATGCCTGTACTTCAGTCCATGAGGTCAGCCTGGTCTTTGGTTTCCCTGTAGTTGTTTCCTCGCGTTTACATTTCACAGTCACATCACCAAGCGTCGACTTGGATAGCTTTTGAAGGGCAGAAATGTCCTCGATGCGTTTGTTACGCAGGTGACATCCATCAGGTAGTCCACGTCTGAAGGCACTGAGCTGTCGTGACGGACACATCAAATGACTAGCGCTCGTTCGAAGTCACTGACCTCTCCTGACCGCACCACTCTGCTTTGTTGCTTCTCTACCCACTCCACAATACTCCCCCGCCTTCTCTTACAATGGATGGTCCGCTTCTCGAGACATCTGAAGGCCAGTTCCGCTTGCCTGTGGATGTACGCATACATTTAATCAGATAATGTGACTTTCATTCACTAATGAATTAGTATCATTTTACTTCGTCGGAAAAATCTATAACTGTCAAACTACCATGAACATTATAATTTGTAAGCCATCCCTTTTTAGTATCGGGTAGTTATAACTAAAGTGCATCTACTCGGACAATTCCAGTGTAGGCCTTAATTATCGTATGGCAACGAAACTTGGCACATATGTCAATGCGTTTACGCGGATCCGATGTACTCTGGAAAAAAAATAGTTTCAATTTTGGGTAGCAGGTGCAGATTTGGCACTGTGAATTCAGAGTCATGTATAAATATCTGTTTATGTAATGGGATGTGGGGAGAAAAGTCAAGTAAGTGAGATAGGCATAACCTAGGTTCTGTAAAAAACTGCCCCTTACACAATTTATTCAGTATGAGTAACGGACACGTCGACGACATGCTGCATCCGTAGAATAACGTGATCAAAAGTTGCCCATAGCAGTTCCAGTTGGATCTGAGCAACGTGTTCCTGTATACTGCCCTCGATATCAGCTAGAGACCGAACGAATCTCTGGTAAACTTGCACTTTTAGATAGTTCCAGAGCCAAAAGTCACGCGGATCCAGATCGGATGATCTTGAAGACCATGTATGTTGAAAACGTATGGAGCTAAAACGTTGGTGGAAGGTTGCACTAAGCAGATCTTTCACCGGCCGAACGACATGAGCTGTTGTCCTGTCTTGCATGAAAAAGTGGTTTTCACACAGTTATGCTCCTCGAAGGTAGGACTTACATGCTGCACAAGGCGGTCACGATAATATGCAGACTTCACGGTACTCCAGACAGTCCATTTTGGTGTATTCTCTTCAAAGAAGAACGAACCGAGAATGAAGGCGCTTGTGAATCCACACCACGCACATCAGGGGAGTGCAGTGGCTCTTCGTGCACAGTAAGCGGTTTAACAGCACCCCAAAGTGAGCAGTTCTGTGTATTCACTGCCCCTGTAGTGTATAATGTGCCTCGGGACTCCATACAATATTTACGACGCAATGTTCCTTCGGGCATGCCCTCGACTCTCAATAAAAATTTCCTTCTTCCACGAGAACTGCGTTAAAGTACCAGTGCAGGCTCTGACACGTGGATGGCCGCATATGAAAGTTTGGGTCTGATCGTGATTCACGTACGGTTGGGAGAAGTGGTTAAGGCGATCGGTCGTGTAAAGCGGGAAACCTGTTTCGAGGCACAGTCCGGCACAAATTTTCATTTTCGTCATCCCAATATACGGCCGAAGGAGCTTCATATTCGCAACAGCAAATACATTTCCCACAGAATTTCCCCCGGCCATATTTCATGAACTTCCATCCGGGCCAGAAAATGAAGAGCAAATTCAGAACGTTGCTGCGGATCATGTCGTTTCAGTTGCCCCACTGTATGGATCTTGTACTGGTATCAGTGTAAAACAAACCGCAGAAGTTTCTGTGTTGACCATGGGATGTACAGTTCTTGTGACACTGCACTATCCAGGCGTGCTGCATGGTCAGTTACAGGTACAGCAACTTCGTGAGTAACTTCAACCGGGATGAGCCGCCTTCCTCTTCCACGTGCCACATCAAGCTCACTCGTGTTTTCGAATTACATTATCTTCTTCTTTAAACCATGTAATGACATCCGGCCTCTCCTCAACATGTCAGTCGGCGATACTCTCTCAATGCAGCTCTGTAAATGCTACTGTTCACGTAGAACAGTTTCTCAAACAGTCCACGGTCTCTCTTCTAGATGGCCACACTGTTCATTCACGCTATAGCTTGTCACATTTCGGCGTGGATGTCATACCAACAGTGCAAAGCGTCAGATGTGCACCTAATGGACAAAATGGGAACTTTTTTTTTTTTCCAGCGAACATCGGTTCCACTCAAACGGATTAGGAAATCTACGCTGCCACACGCTAGTTACAGCCCACACAAGACATCCGAGACTAGTTGCACTTTACCGAGCGAGGTGGCGCAGTGGTTAGCACACTGGACTCGCATTCGGGAGGACGACGGTTCAATCCCGTCTCCAGCCATCCTGATTTAGGTTTTCCGTGATTTCCCTAAATCGTTTCAGG
Organism: Schistocerca nitens; assembly: GCF_023898315.1. Lineage (NCBI taxonomy): Eukaryota > Metazoa > Arthropoda > Insecta > Orthoptera > Acrididae > Schistocerca > Schistocerca nitens. The sequence goes on along the minus strand of NC_064620.1, from coordinate 190,540,306 downwards.
CAAATGCCGGGATGGTTCCTTTGAAAGGGCACGACCGATTTCCTTCCCACTCCTTCCCTAACCCGAGCTTGCGCTCCGTCTCTAATGACCTCGTTGTCGACGGGACGTTAAACACTAACCACCACCACCACTAGTTGCACTTTCATTATAAACACCCAGTATAGACTGTGTCAGATGTCATGGCCTATCTCCTAATATAGTGACAGACTTCCTTTCTCCCGGCGCAGTGCAGCACCTAGACGTGGCATGGACTCAACAAGTGGTTGAAATTTGTTTAAAACTTGGGCCCATAGCTTCGTGGGGTCAGCGCCACACTCGAACCCGACATCATCTCTTACCAACTGATATCCGTACTCATCTGATCAGGTCCTAATTTTCCGCAACTCTAGTGTGCAACATATGATCACGAGCCCAGGAGAGGAGCTGCAGGCGATTTCATGTTCTTAGCAGAGGCACTCGCGTCGGTCGTCTGCCGCCACAGCCCATTAACCCTAAATTTTGCCACACTGTGCTAACGGATAAGTTCGTCGCACGTCCCACATTGATTTCAGAGGTTATTCCGAACAGTGTTGCATGTCTATTAGCACTCAAACTCTACGGAAACGCCGCAGCTCTCGGTCGTTAAATGATGGCCGTCGGCGACTGCGTTGTCCACGGTGTGAGGTAATGACTGAAATTTGGTATTCTCGACACACTCTTGACACCGTGGCTGTCGGAGTATTGAATTTCCTAACAATTTCCGAAGTGGAAAGTCCCATCCGTCTAGCTCCAACTACAATTCCGCGTTCAAACTCTGATTATTCCCGTCGTGCTGTCATAATCACGTCGGATAAATTTTCATATGAATCACCTGAGTAAAAATCACAGCTCCGCCAGACCACTGCCCTTTTATGTCTTGCGTACGGCCGGCCGTTGTGGCCGAGCCGTTCGAGACGCTTCAGTCCGGAACCGCCCTGCTGCTACTGTCGCAGGTTCGAATCCTGCCTCGATGATAGATGTGTGTGATGTCCTTAGGTTAGTTAGATTTAAGTAGTTCTAAGTCTAGGGGACTAATGACCTCAGATGTTAAGTCCCATAGTGCTTAGAGCCATTTGAACCATTTGAACTTAAGTGATAGAGACACCAAGGCTTTCATTGCAGTACAAATCAGTAAGCCATATGGTGTTCCTTTGCAAAAACTCGAGTGTGTAGGACATGCCTGAAAAGGATGGGAACACGTCTGTGTAACCTAAAAATCAAGCTTCGTTACACAAAACTGTCTGATGGCAAGACAATAAAATGTGCTGGAAGACTAATGGACAAAGTAATTGATGAATTGCCGGAATATTATGGGGAAGCCATTAGAGATAACTGTGACAATTTAGAGAAGCTGAAATGAGCTGTGTTGAGCACTTTCTTTCATCGAATATCAAACGATGAAAAGCCATGTCATGCTTTGTGTCCACCTCCAGCAGACACCTTGTGTTAATATAGCCAAGCTGAATTTTCTGGCACCCTGCATGAATTTACACATAAACATTTTCTTCCTTTTACAGTAATAGAGGCAGTTAAACCTATTTACAGAGATTTGGGAAATCCTGAGCTATTAAGGAAGTGTTTACTTGGAGAGACCCAGATTGTTAATGAGCCCTTCAATAATGTTGTGTGGTTGCGTGTGCCTAAAAATGTATTTGTTGGCCTTATGACTCTAAAGTTAGCAATGTGTGATGCTGTAATAACTTTTAATGGTAGGAACTATGAAAGACTTAAGGTTCTGGAGAACTTACGGGTAAGATTTGGGCAGAACACAACTAAAGGACTGCGGGAACTGGTTGAGCTTCGTGTACGTGAAGCAGATTTAGCTGCTCAGCAAACGACAAAAGAAGCAAGAAAGAAAAGGAGGAGGCAAGCTCTGGGCTATTGTGACACTGAATATGACACAGGCTATGGGTCAGGACAATTCTAGTGCATAAAAGATGCAGAAGTGTAAGTCTGTATAAGAATTTACAATGAAAAGAGTTTTGAACCTCAATATATGTTGTTGTTGTCTTCAGTCCTGAGACTGGTTTGATGCAGCTCTCCATGCTACTCTATCCTGTGCAAGCTTCTTCATCTCCCAGTGCCTACTGCAACCTACATCCTTTTGAATCTGCTTAGTGTATTCATCTCTTGGTCTCCCTCTACGATTTTTACACTCCACGCTGCCCTCCAATGCTAAATTTGTGATCCCTTGATGCCTCAGAACATCTCCTACCAACCGGTCCCTTCTTCTTGTCAAGTTGTGCCACAAACTTCTCTTCTCTCCAATTCTATTCAATACCTCCTCATTAGTTATGTGACCGACCCATCTAATCTTCAGCATTCTTCTGTAGCACCACATTTCGAAAGCTTCTATTCTCTTCTTGTCCAAACTATTTATCGTCCATGTTTCACTTCCATACATGGCTACACTCCATACAAATACTTTCAGAAACGGCTTCCTGACACTTAGACCTATACCCGATGTTAACAAATTTCTCTTCTTCAGAAACGCTTTCCTTGCCATTGACAGTCTACATTTTATATCCTCTCTACTTCGACCATCATCACTTATTTTGCTCCCCAAATAGCAAAACTCCTTTACTACTTTAAGTGTCTCATTTTCTAATCTAATTCCCTCAGCATCACCCGACTTAATTCGTCTACATTCCATTATCCTCGTTTTGTTTTTGTTGATGTTCATCTTATATCCTCCTTTCAAGACACTGTCCATTCCGTTCAACTGCTCTTTCAAGTCCTTTGCTGTCTCTGACAGAATTACAATGTCATCGGCGAACCTCACAGTTTTTATTTCTTCTCCATGGACTTTAATACCTACTCCGAATTTTTCTTTTGTTTCCTATACTGCTTGCTCAATATACAGATTGAATAACATCGGGGACAGGCTACAACCCTGTCTCACTCTAGGAACTACATTTTTTCCATTAAATTACACGTTTTCTAAAAAAATAATTATGGTAGAGACATGATATTTTCACAGAATGCCAAGTGTGAGATTCAACACCTATGAAACTAGCATAATTAAAATATCTTGAGTTGTTTTGTTTTTATGTGCTCAGAGCCATTTTTGGTACTGTCCTTACACATAAGGTTGGTTTGAAAACCGTAAGTAAGCGTAGCCAGCTATTAAAGGCGGCTCTGCTAAGTTCTATACACTTCTTGTGAGAGACGGCGGACGTGGCTCGGCTGTCGGTGTCGGCGCCTGTGGCGCCGCGGCGGGGCAGATAACGCGCTAATGCCCGCGGCCGACCACGACGCCCACGTCGCGGTGCTCATGGCGGTGATCCCGCCGGCCATAAGGCGCCCGCACTGCCGCCTTTGTGCCCGTAAAGAATGGCCCCCACGTGGGAGGGGCGGGATTGCTGGTGGGGGGGGGGGGTCAGGCGGGCGGATCACGGCTCTCCTCTTCATGGCGCTCACGTGCCGGCTGTTAAACAAAGTCTCTCATTAGCTGAACTGGGTCCTCCATCACGGCGAAGGCTACGCTCCTGTACCGTGTCATTTCATTACGATTTAAAGCCCAACTCTAACGTTCCCACCGCCCATTGAAACGTGTGTCCACGTTGCATCTGCTATATGCCGCGGATGCAGAGGAAATAATGCCGACGAGGTATCGACAATTCGTTCAGTAGGGTTGGGTTCTTTTGGGGGGAGGAGACTAGACAGCGAGGTCATCGGTCTCATCCGATTAGGGAAAGACGGGGAAGCAAGTCGGTGTAGTGTCTCTTCTGCAATATTCACCATTATCGAGGTGAAACATAAATAAATATGACTGTTTGTGACTCAAAATGAACTGCAAAGATCGATTCATCTGCGAAAGGTAATAACACTAACTGTAAAAATATGCAATATAGATCGATAGATGCAGAAAAGACATTATTTTTATTGTATGAGATTATAATGTGTAAGTATTTAAAAGAAGTATTATTATCTTTCTAAGAGTATAAAACACAATGCAATGCTCATTCTTCTGACTAGTCTGTTTTGTTCTGTTCGTTCTGGTGTTAGCTGGAATAAGGCACGCAAGATATTGTGTTGCGCTAGCATTTGTTTCCGTCGTAACGTAATTCCAAATATTTAATTGTGTAAACTGTGTCCTAGTAAGAATATACTAGTATAAAGTGATCTCCGTGTGTTATTTCAAGAACCTAGACCACATTTATCTTATGAAAAGAATATTTAATGAAAATTATTAGCATGTTTCCAGCTGCTGCGGAGCGCGTAACAGTGATCTCTGACTGTTAACAATTAGCAGCCATTACGCGGTACATTTAAAAATATTTTTTCACAGCACAATGTCTGATAGCCGGAGCGGAAGAAATTATGTAAAAATATTCAGTGAGATTAATTGAAGGAATCCAGTGAAATAATTTTATTAAAACTTGTCTATTTTCTGTGATAGTAATAATTTCAGATCAGTGAACTGGAGCTGAGTAATTCTACGCTATTGCATTTACAGTAATTTGTAGGGAGCCTGGCGCTCGATAAAACCAGATATAATACGTAATTGGCAACCTACGAAATTCATTATTTTGCTTATTATATCTCTTTTGTATTTTTTTGAAAGCTAAACGTAAAAACTAACTTCACTAAAAATCGGAAACAGATCACGATAAATCAAAGGACAAGCAAATTTACTAGCAGAGTGTTTCCTCTAAAATATATTAGTTATACTTTTGTTAAGAGATACAATATCGGCCGTCCCTTTCAAAGAAACCATCCCGGCATTTCCATGGAGCGATTTAGGAAAATCACGGAAATCATAAATCAGGATGGCAGGACGAAGGATTGAACCCGTTGTTCTCCCGAATGCGAGTCCACTGTGCTAACCACTGCGCCACCTCGCTCGGTCCCGTTCAGTAGGTTCCGTAAAAACAAAGGAGTGGGGTACCGCAAGAGGCTCCACCTTTGATCAACTGACTGTACTGTCTGATAAAAAGTACCCAGACACCACTATGTGTAAGGAGTTAATCACAGATATTTATCCTGAAGAAACTGATAGAACATAGGGTCTTAAAAAACAAAAAAAAGTAATAATCTCCTTGAACTTCACAATGCCATGTGACTCCATCGACAGACAGACTCTTGTTAGAACAGAGGACTTGATGGAACTACACGAGAACTCATAAAAGAAATTCTGACAGACATAAAAGCAAGGGTGAGATTCAGAGGAGCACTGTCAGAAGAATTTGAGACCAAGACTGGTGTTAAACAGGGAGATGGCTTGTCACCATTGTTGTTCAATATAGCACTGGACGAACTGATCAGGGAGTGGAGAGCAATAAACGAGGAAATGGGAATATCAAAGACCCATGTGGAGGACAAAAAGGACAACAGGGCTCAAGTGGACTGCCAAGCCTTTGCAGATGACATAGCAATAGTAAGTGAGACGGAAGAAGACGCAAAGACACAACTCGACAACTTAAGTAAGGTAGCCAGAAAGGTGGGACTGAGGATCGCCTATAACAAGACAAAGACATTAAACACCACTGCAGACTGGGAAACACCGGAAGGCACTGTGCAAATGGTGGACAAATTTAAATACCTGGGAGAATTTATAACAGGAAGGAACAGGAGCAAGGAGGGAATAACAGAGAGGATAAAGAAGATGAGGTCCGCCTTCTGCATGACGAGAGAGATATATACAATAAAAAGAATATAGCCACAGAGGCAAAGATAAGCCACTACAAGGCAACACTGAGGAATGCAGTATTATATGCTGCTGAGACGATGACAATAGGAAGAAATGGGGCAGAACAACTACGGAAAGAAGAGAGAAAAATACTGAGAAAAATACTAGATCCCAAAAGAGGTAGAGAGACGTGGATGCGAAGCCCTATGGAAGAATTGTGCCAGAATATGAGAACAATATCCGGGGAAATCAGACTCCAAAGGGCAAGGTTTTCTGGGCATGTAGTTAGGATGAGTATGGACAGAATGACGAAGAGAGTTTGGGAAACAACAAGGAGGACAAGGGAAAAGACAGGAACCAAGTGGATTGTTAAACTTCGGAAGGACTGGCTGGAATTGGGGCTCAAGGTCATAGGAAAAGAAAATTGGAGGAACAAATATACACCGACAAATATGCCGGAGATCAATGACAGAGAAGAATACACGAAAAGATTAGAATGTCACCAGTGGAGCCGCCAGGAGAAACGGAAACTGAAGATCTCGGAAGAAGAGCGGGAGAGAAGAAGAGAAAGAATGAAGAGGCTCTGGGAGAAGAAGAGGAAAATGCAGTCCACGAAGGGGCTACCCATGGTCCTACAGAGGCCGTAACGCAAGAAGAAGAAGAAGAAGAAGAAGAAGAAGAGTTAATCACTGGATACAACGAGAGGTGAAACCACCAGTATAAGAGGACGAGGGGAGAATTGGGTCGCTGGTAGAGAAGCGCTAATAGCAGAATTGGGTAGTTCAGGAGAGATCAGCGAATTCGAACATGGACTGGTCACTGGATGTCACCTGAGTAACAGATTCACCAGGGACATTTCAACCCTACTAAATCTTCCCAAATCGACTATTGGTGATGTGACTGTGAAGTGGGAAAGCGAAGGGACAACCGCAGCTAAACCAAGGCCGAGCTGAGGTCACGTACAGACGGATGGGGATCGTCGAACGTTGCGAAGGAAAGTTATAAAAAATCGCATGAGATCTGCGGAAAGGATCACTCGTGAGTTCCACAGTGCTATAAACATTCCAGAAGTCACCGTGGCTGTGGCTGCGGAGTTACTAAGAATGAGATGCAATGGTCTTGAAGATCCTCACAAGTCACAAATTTCTTTATTCAGCGCTAACCGAAGCTTGGGATGATTTAAAGAGCCACGCTAATGGACAGTGGATGATTGGCAATGAGTGATCTGCAGTAATGAATCACGATGTACCCTCTGGGAATCTTATGGAAAGGCAGATGCATGCAGAACGTTACCTGTCGTCTTGTGTACTGTCACTATGAAGTACGTAGGACGTTATGTTACGATATGAGAGTGATTTGCGTGATTAGCTTGCGGCTCGCTATTGCTCTTAAGAATCCTATCGGTTGGTCAGCCGCGTGTTGGCGTCGACTTGATGGTCGGTACGAAACTCATCGAAACTTTGTGACAAAACTACGCCACCTTTCGGTTAATCATCAGAGAAGATTTCATCACTGGAAGCATGCATTCACATATAACATTTTGTTCCGTGTACGGTAGAGGAACAGCTCGGAGATGATTAATATATCAGCACGACAACGCACTCTGTCATAATGCAGCATCAGTGAGGGAATGGTTTGTGGACAACAAAAGTCCTGAAACTGATCGTCCGGTGATTACGACCTGAACCCAATGAATAACCTTTGGGATGAGTTAAAACCTTTCCTGGGTTGGACTCTTGAGGAAGAATGGGCTTCCATTCCCCCACAGATAAACTCCTCATTCAAAGTGCGCTCAGTAGAGTTCAAACCATAATAATGCTGTAGCATGGTCATTGCCCATATTAATGTCCTTTAAGAGGTACCTAGATAACTTTTCATAACATCAAGTGCATGTATGGTCATCATCTTATGTATATCACCAATAGTCACACACATTTCCTCATATTTCATAAAACTGCAATGGTCACCAGTGGCGTCAGGATTTCTTTTTTTTTATAGTGTGGAAGCTGAGCAGGTGAGATGGTGATGCTACTGGTGCAGCAGACCGAGCTCAGGAGCTGGTGCGGCGACCTGTCATATGCTGGTTTGGAAATGTATTACTAGCGGCGCCGTCTGCGGCAACATTGCACTCCTGGGGTGCCCCAGGTACCGGATGTGACACACGGTATGACCTGGGTCTGATACTCTATCGTCTGCACCAAGTAGTAACTTTAAAAATTTGTAGGCACACTCCGAGAGTTGGACCCGCTGTGCGACACAACTGCTGGTACGTTTCTAGATTTTGTTCTGTCGGTCCGCCTTTACACCTTGTGGACCATACATATTCCAAAAATCACCACTGCCACACTCACCTGCAATATGCTGAAGATACAACCTATGTAACAATCACACCCTCCAAATTCACAGAAAGACCAGTAACTATCTCTGGCTGCATCACTAGTAGTCACCGTGTTCAGATTTCTTATCTACAACCAAGTGATTACGACTGAGACTTGACAAGAATCTAACATGATATGCAAATCTTTACATCAAACATACGGCCCAAAATCGTTTTAAACTACTATGGAATCACGCCTGGGGTTTCCATCCTTCTATCAGTATCCTTACATCAAACACACGGCCCAAAATCGATTTAAACTACTATGAAACCACGCGTGGGGTTTCCATCTTTCTATCAGTATCCTTACATCAACCACACGGCCCAAATTCGATTTAAACTACTATGAGACCACGCCTGGGGTTTCCATCCTTCTATCAGTATCCTTACATCAAACACACGGCCCAAAATCGATTTAAACTACTATGAGACCACGCCTGGGGTTTCCATCCTTCTATCAGTATCCTTACATCGAACACACGGCTCAAAATCGATTTAAACTACTATGAGACCACGCCTGGGGTTTCCACCCTTCTGTCAGTATCCTTACATCAAACACACGGCCCAAAATCGATTTAAACTACTATTAGACCACGCCTGGGGTTTCCATCCTTCTATCAGTATCCTTAACTTGAACCCCTCATCCACCCCGTCATAACTTACGCCGACATTGCCTGAACCTCCATATCTTCTAAACTTTGCAAATCCCTTGAAATCCTAGAAAGACACGCACATCAACTCATCTTCCACGTCTGCCTTCCTTCCCCAACTAGCATTTTATACCAACTCATTCTCTTCTCCTCTCAAAAGACCTTCTGACGCATTAAATTATTTCTAAAGCATCCAAAATCACAGATAACGTTACATCCATAGTTCACCTTCAATGAACCACCACTATCCTACAGTGAAATCCATCCTGGAGTTACCCTTCTTTCCATCACTAGTCAACAATACTCAGTCTCATTCCTTCCTTCCCTTTCCTCCTCCATACTCCCTCTGCAGTTTCACGTGAATCCCATTGCAGTACTCAACACGCCCCCTCCATAAACACGATCATTTCCATGCGTCAACGTTACACCATAGCAGCCTCAACATCTTGTACTAAATTTTAATTTTTTGGCACATTTATGTAAAAATCTCCTTCTTCTCCTCCCATCATGTATCACGTAATTTAAACTGCCCCAGTCACCGATTTCCATCCATCTGTTTCGTGGTCTTCCCGTCTGTCTTGTTCTCTAGGTTCATAGGAAAGAATCTGTTTTAGAAGCTATTTCATGCATTCTGTCTACATGTTCCACCAGCTGTTTCTGTTTAGATTTACTTCCTTGTGTGCTGAATAATTCATTCCTGATATCTTCACTTCTGAAGTGATCTTCTCTGGCGCTGCAGTCCGGAACCGCGGGACTGCTACGGTCGCAGGTTCGAATCCTGCCTCGGGCATGGGTGTGTGTGATGTCCTTAGGTTAGTTAGATTTAAGTAGTTCTAAGTTCTAGGGGACTTATGACCTAAGATGTTGGGTCCCATAGTGCTCAGAGCCATTTTTTTTTTCTCTGGTGAGCTACTTAACGGTAAAAAATCTCATTTCCGCAGTCTGGACCTTGCTCATATCATTTTGCGGAGGAACCCATGTTTCAGATCCAAAGGGATCCCTTCCCTTACTTTATACAACTTCACCTACGTTTTTTGTACCCTCGCTAATGGACGGGAATCTACATGTAGTAAAATAATAAAATATTTCTCTCTGTTGATCTACATATATACCATACATGATATTTCAATTGCAAGTCATGACCAGGCTATGTACGTAGAAACTAAATTGAATTGCAGACACGCCACTTCTTTGTCTTATGCCTAGTGTTGTTGTTAATTGTTGACGTAAGTTATCTCTATCTTCAATTGCAGTTAAAAATATACAAATTATAAAAATTTTCTTTTATGTATGTATTTTTAAGAATAAAATTCATTTCACCTACTTCATATAAAGAATTTGTTAACTCTGTAAAAGAAGTGTTTCAGTAGTAAAGAATAAATGTACTAAAACTTCATGACTGATGTGGCATTTTTCATGAATCTCAGTGTTTATGTCATCATATCTCTTGAACTATGAGTCGTACAATGTTATATTGGTGTAGGTACATTAGGCGGCATACGAGTATGTGGATACTGTCTGCGAAATACGTTAGGAATAGAGTTAGTAGTAAAGAAGTAATAAATTTAAACGTCATGCATGATGCGACAATTTTCCACGCATATCACCGTTTATGACTCCTGAACTATGATAGGTTGGTGGTTCTTTACCTGGAAGCGATTGTTGTCTGACAGTAAGGGATATGTGTACCAAATCTGGTTCAAATCAGTCCAGTGGCTTAGGAGGAGATGTGGAGCACACACACACACACACACACATACATACACACATTCATTCTTACAATATGTATGGATTCCAGTGTGTAACTCGCTTACGTATCCTTACAGCAGTGCACCAATACCCAATCGATGAATGGAAGCTTTCCTTCTATTCTGTTAAAATCGAAATGTATTTTATGTTCCTAAATTCTGAGTTGTAAATAATACTGACTTCGTTTGGAAATGTTTTTCCCTAGCAGACGTCAGCACTGAGATCACGATCACACGAACAGGGGAGAAAAGGAAGACTCAATAGATTCTTTGCGCAATTGTCATTATTAGTCCAATAGTTATTTTTACGCTCGAGTCCATGCTCACAAATTATTGTAAAACGTAGCTTTTCCTAAATTTATACCAATTTTTTATTTCTTCTGCTTTTTTATCAAACAACTTTACACGAAACATACCTTATAAGTGTCACTCTGCTAAGCGCAAGTTCTGATTCACACATCCATACAGAATAATGTAACATGTAACATTCTCTCAAATTTCCGTCAAATGACGTAATATCGTACCTTCACAGATGGAAAGTTCTAAAACCATAACGAAGGAATGTGAATGTGATCACCGTATTAAAGCACACTTAATAAATCATACTACAATAGGTCAGCATATGTCTTGAAATAATAAAATACACATGGCATGGATATCACATCTGGCATATTTACATGCAGATACAAATTGCATTTTTTGCTTTCAGGATATAAACCTGTCATCTCTAAACCTATGATAAAGCCGGTATAGGGGAATAAGTTACTTGCGAAACGATGATTGATAATGCCCAAATAGGTGAAATTAGGTGGTTCTTGATTTAATAAAGTGTTTGTTTCAAATGAAAACAGCTTCAGGCAGGAGATATAACATCATACACGGAGCGACAAATTAACAATATTTTTGTTAACAATTGTACAAAACTGTTTGACATTTAAAGTTCTGATAACTATAATAATTCTGAAGTATAGCTGTGCCTGTAGATTTCATGAATATGTTCTGAGAACATATAGCAGCTCGTATACTATTTTATATCGTCCCACTTTGTTCCTCTGTATCAACGTAATGGAAGTGAGAGAGTAGACTTAGATCAACACACGTGAATGATCAGGCCGCTTTGTAAATTTGGGGGGATTAGAAACCTAAGGTGGTTCTGTCCAGACAGATTTGTAGGCACTGTTATCCTGCAGTGATTCGGAAATGACATCTCTCACTATCTCGTCCCTCACATAGGAGGAACAACCAACAAAATTCGTGGAGAAATAAAGACAGTTCTTTGATCTCCGTCTGTGGATGAGGTTCCCACATGAACTACAGACGGTGCTAAGTGGTGGCGCCGTAAGGAAGAAGTTCTCCTGTGATGTAAGCATTATAATGCACGAAGAGCTGCAAGAAGCCCTCTTTCATCATCGATCACAATCTCTGGGTGTCTTGCGCGACAACCTTGAAATAGGTTGGCCGACCTATCACGCCGTCTGGAATAAATACGGACTGCAAAGTGTAGCCATATGGCCATCACGTCGAGACAATTTTTGAAAATATCCATCAGTTCAGGTCGGTTTCTCAAACACGCTTGTATTATTGGATCCTGTAGTAAATGCTACGATAGAAGTAATGTATTCATCTTCTGCATAATTGGCTGGTAAAATCTTTAAGCTGACGTACTGTAACTGAATCGTACTGACATAAATAATCATAATTTCCTTTCAAAAATGCATAAAGTCAACGTTAACCAGTAGTAGATGGATGGTTGAATTTAACCAAACAGGAGGCTCTGGGTGAACTATTAAAGGTTGAAACATTTAAGACATCTGGCAGTTTAATTGTTTTATTCCACCAGTCACTTGTGCACTATCTGCTGGTTTCGGGCAATGACCACTATCATGTACTTCAAAAATCGATGTACACGAGCGTCTGATGAAGAATTTTGGTTACATTACGTTGTTATTCCAATGTCTGCAAAGTTTTTTTGAGCACTTAATAATGTCCACATGCTGATATCAGCAGACAGTGCACAACTGAATAACGAAATTAACAAATTTTCTTGTTAGTATTTTCAGCCATAAGAACAACATTCAATTGTATTTTGCGACAAAATTTTGTTGTTGCTTTTAACGAAACTTATTTCTCCATAATAGGCTTGTTGTTGTGGTCTTCAGTCCTGAGACTGGTTTGATGCAGCTCTCCATGCTACTCTATTCTGTACAAGCTTCTTCATCTCCCAGTACCTACTGCAGCGTACATCCTTCTGAATCTGCTTAGTGTATTCATCTCTTGGTCTCCCTCTACGATTTATACCCACCACGCTGCCCTCCAGTACTAAATTGGTGATCCCTCGATGCCTCAGAACATGTCCTACCAACCGATCCCTTCTTCTTGTCAAGTTGTGCCACAAACTTCTCTTCTCACCAATGCTATTCAATACTTCCTCTTTAGTTATGTGATCTACCCATATAATCTTCAGCATTCTTCTGTAGCACCACATTTCTATTCTCTTCTTTTCCAAACTATTTATCGTCCATGTTTCACTTCCATACATGGCTACACTCCATACAAATACTTTCAGAAACGACTTCCTGACACTTAAATCTATACTAGATGTTAACAAATTTCTCTTCTTCAGAAATGCTTTCCTAGCCATTGCCAGTCTACATTTTATATCCTCTCTACTTCGACCATCATCAGTTATTATGCTCCCCAAATAGCAAAACTTCTTTACGAGTTTAAGCGTCTCATTTCCTAATCTAATTCCCTCAGCATCACCCGACTTAATTCGACTACATTCCATTATCGTTGTTTTGCTTTTGTTGATGTTCATCTTATATCATCCTTTCAAGACACTATTCATTCCGTTCAACTGCTCTTTCAAGTCCTTTGCTGTCTCTGACAGAATTACAATGTCATCGGTGAACCTTAAAGTTTATATTTCTTCTCCATGGATTTTAATACCTACTCCGAATTTTTCTTTTGTTTCCTTTACTGCTTGCTCAATATACAGATTGAACAACATCGTGGAGAGGCTACAACCCTGTCTCACTCCCTTCCCAACCACTGCTTCCCTTTCATACCCCTCGACTCTTATTACTGCCATCTGGTTTCTGTACAAATTGTGAATAGCTGTTCGCTCCCTGTATTTTACCCCTGCCACCTTCAGAATTTGAAAGAGAGTATTGCAGTCAACATTGTCAAAAGCTTTCTCTAAGTCTACAAATGCTAGGAACGTAGGTTTGCCTTTCCTCACTCTACCTTGTAAGATAAGTCGTAGGGTCAGTATTGCCTCACGAGTTCCAATATTTCTACGGAATCCAAACTGATCTTCCCCGAGTTCGGCTTCTACTAGTTTTTCCATTCGTCTGTAAAGAATTCGTGTCAGTATTTTGCCGTGACTTATTAAACTGATAGTTCGGTAATTTTCACATCTGTCAACACCTGCTTTCTTTGGGATTGGAATTATTATATTCTTCTTGAAGTCTGAGGGTATTTCGCCTGTCTCATACATCTTGCTCACCAGATGGTAGAGTTTTGTCAGGGCTGGCTCTTCCAAGGCTGTCAGTAGTTCTAATGGAATGTTGTCTACTCCCGGAGCTTTGTTGCGACTCAGGTCTTTCAGTGCTCTGTCAAACTCTTCACGCAGTATCATATCCCCCATTTCATCTTCATGTACATCCTCTTCCATTTCCATAATATTGTCCTCAAGAACATCGCTCTTGTATAGACCATCTATATACTTCTTCCACCTTTCTGCTTTCCCTTCTTTGCTTAGAACTGGGTTTCCATCTGAGCTCTTGATATTCATACAAGTGGCTCTCTTTTCTCCAAAGGTCTAATTTTCCTGTAGGCAGTATCTATCTTACCCCTAGTGAGATAAGCCTCTACTTCCTTACATTTGTCCTCTAGCCATCCCTGCTTAGCCATTTTGCACTTCCGGTCGATCTTGCCTGCTTCATTTACTGCATTTTTATATTTTCTCCTTTCATCATTTAAATTCAATATTTCTTCTGTTACCCAAGGATTTCTACTAGCCCTCGTCTCTTTACCTACTTGATCCTCTGCTGCCTTCACCACTTCATCCCTCAAAGCTACCCATTCTTCTTCTACTGTATTTCTTTTTCCCAATTCTTGTCAATTGTTTCCTTATGCTTTCCCTGAAACTCTGTACAACTTCTGGTTTTGTCATAATTGGCTTAGGCATAAAATATTTCTTTATTTAAGACAACCGGTTTCATCAGACTATGCTGTCGTCTTCAGGTCAAGCGGATAAAAATAGCGCGTTATAAAAATTTTGTCATTGCTAAGATATTTAAAACATAGAGCACCTAGTGTAAAAGGCTATGTCCATATACACATTACTCGCAGTTGCTTGTTGCACCGTACAAACACTGTACACAATACCACAACTGTGTAGATATACTGAACATGTGAACAGTTCTGTACCGTGTTTGTAAGATGCAACAAGCAACTGCAGGCAATATATATGTGGACATAGACTTTTACACGAGGTGCTTTATGTTTTAAGTGCTTCAGCAATGATAAACCTTTTATGATTTGCCATTTTTATCCACTTGACATCTTGTGCGTGAGGTCAGCGTAAAATGAACATGTTTTACAACAACAGATTTTAAGATCTGAAGATGACAGCCTAGTCTGTTGACACTGGTTGTCTTAAATAAAGAAATATTTTAGGAGATCTTGGCTGTTGAATGGTTTTTAGGAATTAAACAGATTTTCCCTTTAGTTCCCGCAAAATGACAAAATTCAATCAAACTATCTGCTTCAATGCGAATGTATTGTTTTGAGTCGTTTTAAATTACGTGTATAGTGTTTCATTGCAGCGACTTTAGATTAAAACTTATTTTTATTTGTAGTATATACCTTATCAATAACTAACGTAAGTGAACTTAAAATGGTTGACATAAACACTATGCTATACCATTATGGATTTCTAAGGTTTGTTGATGGAAATTCGTCGTCGTAGTTTTGATCAGGAACCCATGTCCGAGATAGTACTGTTTTCGTGCTAGTAAGTTTGAATATCGGATCACTTTCAAGGCTTCCGCTTCGAGGTACGTACACGGCGGAGACAATGAACTCTGGCCAGTGTGCTGTACAGGAGGCCATGACATGGACAGTGTTTCGAGTACTCTTCGTCAGATTCTCTTCTATGTGACGAAGAACGTCCTCTTCAAAGCTGAAAGTGTGGCGAATCCGTGGAGTAGACTGCCTATGTTACTAATTGCGAATCTACCAGTTTATCATAGCTGTTGTTGCAGCCGGACGGCAGTGCTGCCTAACGTCATAATTACAACGGGAACTGACGACTGCTCCCTCTTCTCAGTTTGTGTGCTCGTCGTGAACCAGGAGCTCTGAAAATTATCCGATCTTCAAATTTATTTTATATCCAAACTCTACTTCCCAGGACACGGGTTCATTATGAAAATTTTGTCTACTAACTCCTCTCTAGAAACCCTAGAAGACCGTAAAAAATGTCTATTGTTACACAAATAACATCTATAAAAATTATTTCCTTTGCGAAACTATGTTTCATGAAAAAATAAATACAAATTACAATTGCGATGCGAAAGACGATTCGTTGATATTCTTGTTAAAAGGAAAAAAAAACTGGTCAGGTGCGAGTCGGTTCCATACAGATTTAATTATATATATCGACAGTTTATCCATTCCGGGAATCGAGGATACTGACGATGTTTGCCTATTTTCGACGTTGATACTGGTAAGATATCGGTCCGAGGGATTCCAAGACTTTCGACAATTTATTAATCACAAATGACAAAAGAAATAAAATATTTTATTCTAGTAATATAAATCCAGATTAATAGTTTCGGACTTTTCCCTTCACTTGTACTGTGAAATCTTACTCCTTGCCAAATGTCATTACCCTAGGTCAATGAGAAGCACGCTGTAGATTTTCATGGGTGAGTTTGCGAGTATCAAAATACCTCTTTTCGTTGCTCAGAAAACTTATTCTTAACAGTCGGACAGACGTACAGACAGACGGACAACAAAGCGATCCTATACAGGGTTCCGTTTGTACAGACTGATGCACGGAGCTCCAAAAACTGAAAGTGGTATTCGATTAAAAAATTTAAACACCCGGTGATGGTAAAGTAGTTTTAACCTTCATAAAGATTCTACCGCTGTGAAACCACCCCACAAGAAAACTAATGTCATTCGTAACGTTCCTGAGTGAACACTAAAATCTTGCGATTTTGGCTGTCGCTACTTTCTTGAGCAAAACATTGCTGGGAATTCTTGTTGGTTCATGTAAACCATGCGTAATCCAGTGGCAACATTCATAACGAACGAATAAACTAAAATAGATGCGTAATTTATCTCAGCGACAGGAAATTAGTTGTTACGGCCTACGTGCGTTTTGAACTGGTATGAGTATATGAATGGAAACTTAGTCAACTACGTTATTTTTATTACTACAGTCATTCACATTTAGCAAAACCGGAGATCACTTTCCCGCCCAATTACCCTATTTTCAAATGGTTCAAATGGCTCTAAGCACTATGGGACTCAACATCTGAGGTCATTAGTCCCCTAGACTTAGAACTACTTAAACCTAACTAACCCAAGGACATCACACACATCCATGCCCGAGGCAGGATACGAACCCGCGACTGTTGCAGCAGTGAGGTTCCGGACTCAAGCGCCTAGAACCGCTCGGCCACAATTGCCGGCTACCCTGTTTTATTTTTGTTTAATAACCTGAAGTGAATGCCAGGACGTTTCCTTCAAAAAGCCTGCTACCAACACACTGATCCATTTCTGATCCATGTGTGTCCCTTCTTAGCATTTAATCTTTGTGTTTCAAATTAAGTGACATGATTTACGAATTTGAAAGTGACGTAAGTGAGAATCTGACACCTTTGAGAAACACACCCAGTAAAATAAATTGGTGTGTATTTAGAATGAAAACAGAAAAATGAAAAAAATTGGTAGCAACATCTAGATATTACATAAAACAAACTCTTAGATTACTGAAGGGCTCACGGAAATCAGATAGACTCTGAAACATTGATATTTGGAAGGAGTCGAACATCTACAGCTAAAGAAATTAAATTGTGGACAACAGTCTATTATACATACTATTAACTAATGCATACTACGTTCTTAAGAGCCAAATGTAATCTATCGAACCTGCTTGCAAATAAAAGTTACATTTTAAGGAAATGCATATACTTTGCCACCAGCTGGCGGCATTGATCGACATCTACAAAGTTGGTGTTGATTAACAGTATATTTTTTCAAGTGACGCTTCTCTCAGTGTGACTCTAAATCGTAGAAAACAACATTTTGTTTATTGACTTTTTCGTCTCACTAGGCTATTAGGAATACTGACCAATATATAGATATTAACTGAAATTTTGTTGACTGATTTATTAACAAAGAAGTGCTCTATTGTCAGCCTTCCCCATGAATCGAAGAGCACTCTGTAATCAGAAACATGTATCAGCCTTTCTTATTTTTCTTGTTGGCAAAAATTTTTTCCGCTGCTGTGAAATTACGTTATATATTATTTTTGGTTTATATGTAGCCCTAAACCTTAAGCGTTAAATTTACTTACATTCGCCATCTGGACGTATAGCGTCAGTGAGCGACTACAGAGATTATCAATCAGTGCCCAGAGATAGTATTTATCGGCCATAATGGTTTCGATACTTTTCAGTAGCCCAATATATGTGAGTATTGAGTGTAACCACTGCGGTTGAATTTATGGTCCAAATTGTACAGGTGGCAGAAAATCCGAAACTATTATGAGTTTAGGAACCAGTGGGGGTGACTTACTATTTCAGATGGTACGAAATCTCGAATTATCTGTGAGAAGTGGTTATGGTTCACAACATGCAGCGTCGACGTTCGTACGTATTTATTTAATATATAAATGCAATGAAGAAGTAATGTTGGAATTGGAGATCCACATGGAGAATAAATGGGAGGAAACAGAAGGGGCCACAGATGAGTGAAGTTGATGAAGAGTAGATACTGTAATATCCACGACACTATGTTCAAGCCACAAGATGTTAAAATGAACTACGTGTACAAACGTCAGCAAATATTATCGATACTACGTATAAAAAGACTGTATCGTGTAAAAGTTACGATAATTATTTCATTATTTCCGTAATAATTTAATTTCTGTATGAATTATAACTATTATCAGAGAACTACATTCATAGACAACGACAATTATAATCTTTTTTTTTTTTTTTTTTTTTTTTTTTTTTTTTTTTTTTTGTGATAACTCTGGTTCAGTTGTTCTTCCTGTGCTAACCGATGAACTGTTCGGACGTGAGACGTGTGAGGTCTGTAAAGAGAAAACCTGTAATTATATATTGTTAATTATTATTTGAAAAATAGAGTCGCTATTGCCTAGACGTGGATTTGTATTTATTTCAGTTGTAATCCAATCTAATTGATGTTTCTAAGTGTTAATTTTCAGCTCCGCAATTAGGAGCGCAGCCATTAGCGCTAGTAACTTACAGAGGAGTTTACTAGTAGCTGGTATAAAAAACATGACGTAATTTTCGTTGAAAATAATTTTAAATGCTAAAGAATAGAGATAAAACACTTAAAGTGTTTTATCTAAATATATTAACTTGATATAAAAGGAATCGAGAATAACAATAGACAAATTTACTATCGTCTGTCTGCCGCCATCTTAGCAAAATCATCTTCGCGGCAGTTTTGAATCGAGAATTTTAATAAACATAAATGTTGTTAGATATAAACGAATAGAAATAATGGAAATATATGTGCACCGGTGGTCCCGAATCTACTTTAAAAGACAGAATTCAACTCAGATTGTATCTTTAAAAACAGTGCTCACAGCACGTTACGTAATATCAATATCTTATTTGCTGATATATGAAGCCAAGTTATTTCGGACGATTTACAAGAAATATTTTAATAGGAGACATACGTCAGTTTTGTGTGCGGATAGTATTTTGTGACTAAATGTTCCCTTTGCTAGAGAAAAGTGCTTCCATCTTCAGTAACAGTTGTGTAAAATCTGATAAACGATATGCAATTTAATGCCACTCACACGACTTTACAGACAACATTTCTACACAACGTCAAGTGGAGATTTCTTTAGCAGAGTGACAAATATTAGCCGGGATAATCATTTTTGAGATCAAACGAATTGTTACGCTGACAATAAATAACTGGATTTATATTTTCTTGATCTACCTGAAGTATCGTTTATAAGTAATTAAAGTCACGAAATACTATTAACCGGTTGCGCCACTATACCTTTTTGCGCCCCCTCGGTTCAACTCATTTACTCTCCATTTAGATCTTCATCACACCACCTGTATTTCATTTACATATCAGCATAATTAAAACGACATAATACATATATGACGAAACACAGACGAACAGAACATTTTTATATCAAATGAAATTTCGCAACACTACTTATATAAAAACACACTGAAACACGTTTAGGTATAAGTACGTAAACAAATATGGGTGGTACTACATTGTGTCGTGTTTCATTTCAGAAAATGCGTAGTGCTGTAAATCGACGTCAGATTACGGAAAAATCTGCAGTGTCAAAAAAATGAATATCTCAAAAATATGCAAGCAGACAACATTTTCCTGGTGCAGGCGAAAATCAGACACAAAACCCTGTATCACACATCGATACTTTCACATTTAGAAAACAAACCGAATTGTAAATATGTTTTATTACCGACTACTGACGATGCTTTATACCAATAAAGCAAACGCGTGTAGTCATAATATAATATACGTACATTCCTGTGGTTGCAAATTCGGGTTTAAATACCTTCAATAATTGTAGAGCAAGTACGGGCACTACTTTCTTTACTGAGTCGTTAGTCTTCTTACTGATTTGAGCACGAATGCTTCTCTTGCACCAATTTCCTCGTGTCAGAGCACCACCTGCAAACTACGTTATCAGTTATTCTTCTCGAACACTTTTTACGATCTTCTATACTTACCCTCTACTATTACGGAGGTCATTCCCTGATGCCTTGGTACATGACACATCACCCTGTCCTTTCTTCTTGTAGTGTTTTCCATACGTTCCTTTCCTTACCGTTTCTGCGGAGAACCTCTTCATTCCTTGCCGCATCAGTCAACCTAATTTTCAACATTTTTCTGTAGCACCACATCTCAGAAGCCTCTATTCTCTTTTGTTTCGGTTTTCCCACTGTCCATGATTCACTATTACACAATGGTGTGGTCCTTAAGTACATTCAGAAATTTCTCCCTCAAATTAACACGTATATTTGAAACCAGTAGATTTCCCTTGGCCAGGAGTGTTCTCTTGGCCTGAACTATACTTTTTATGTCATCCTAGCTCCATACGTCATGGGTTATTTTGCTTCCTAGGTATCAGAACTCCTTAACTCGTCTATTTCGTGATCACCAATTTTTATGTTAAATTTCTTGCTATTTTCATTTATACTACTTCTCATTACTTCTGTTTTTTTTTTAACTCTCAATCCATATTTTGTACTCACTAGACAGTTAAGTAAATTCAGCAGATTCTGTAATTCTTCTTCACTTTTACTGAAAATAGCAATCAGCGAATCTGATAATTGATATCTTTTACCTTTCTTTTATGTTCATCGTTGCTTCTTCGATGCTTGAAAAACACAGGCGAAAGACTTAATACCTGTGTTACACCCTTCTGAAATTCAGCGCTTCGTTCTTGGTCTACCGGTTAATGTGCCATTTGTTTCTTGTACATATTGCATTTACACGTCTTTCCCTATAGCTTACTCCTTTTTTTCTCAGAATTTTGATCTTGCGCCATTTCATATTGTCAGACGCATTTACTACAACGACATATCCTATGAGCGTATCTTGATTTTTCTGCAGTCTTGCTTGCATTATCAATCACTGTATCAGAGCTGCCCCTCTGGTTACGTTTCCTAAAGCCTCTCTGGTTGTTTCCTAAGGCCAAACCAGTCGCCATCTGCGGACATTACTGGCCCCACAAACGGTGGATTACCACATACCGTATTTTTTGACGTATGAATTTAACAGGAAGGTTAACGCCTGCTTATGAATAAATCGTCTCCCATCCAACAACATCTCCTCAAATTTTATTGCTCGAAAAATTCTGTATGAAGATCCTTGGACAGCTCTCTGTAACTCTAACGAGCAAATTTCCCATACGTTCCTGTCGTTCCTGTCCCAGGCGGTAATTTTCTTCTAATTCGAATGAGACATGGTGCGTAACATTCCTCCGTACATTCGTTCGTCTGTACCGTGACTACACCCTGCTGTCTTATTAACTGCATACATTTTTGTCACAATAAATGCTTCACATTCTAGAATGGGAAACTGTGATAAACCTTTGCCGTGGGCACATTACAGATGACTGGGTACCGATTACCAAGGTAGCACAGCCAACGTCAACATGCTAAGCAGTTCTTTATTGCGAAACAGTAACTGTTTATAATAACGTGTTTCAGAAAGATTGCGCATTCAAAATCTTTCACAATCAAAAACGCTCATTTCCGACCATAGAATTCCGAATCTCAAAGTATTCAGCTTATGATCGACTATCATAAATACAATATTTTGAACCAAAAGGTAAGGGACACTATGCACTGTGTAAATAGCTCTGCTTCGTCACCACATTGCTATGTGAAGCCTCTGAGTGCCAAGGACCGGTGTATAACAGTGCAGTCTAGGTCTTCTGCCAGTGGTGTACATAGCATTTGCGCCAGAGAACGGAAAGCTTTCCTCCTTCGACCAGTGAAGGCAACTACCTGTTGCCTGGCGCAGCTGCTGGCGTCCTTTCTCTTGGAACTCAATTGATACAAAGTTTCTGTTTCTCATCTGGCGCCGGTCTCTAACATAAAGTCTGAACAGGCCACCACAAGGAGGCTATTTGGCAGTATCATTTCTAACTTCTGCTCAGCATCTGATAGCCATCATGTACACCTGCCCTTCTGAAGGAACCAATTTCCCTCAAGAGTTACTGGTTTGTGTTATTCTCTAAAGTCTTCTCTTTTAATCTTTTTGTACGACACATATTTCCCTTGGGCTTCCATGGCGTACACCTGATACGAATATTGCATTTGTTTCAGAACTACAGAAGACATACTGAGGTGCCAAAGACAGTGGTATGGGCATGCGTATTTAAATACAGAGTACGGCGCTACGGTCGGCAACGCCTATATAAGACAAGTGTCTGGAGCAGTTGTTATATCGGTTACTGCTGCTACAACAGCAGACTATCAAGATTTAAGTGAGTTTAAATGTGGTATTGTAGTCGGCGCACGAACGATGGGACACAGCATCTTCGAGGCAGCGATGAAGTGGGGATTTTCCCGCACGACCATTTCAGAGTGTATCGTGAATATCAGGAATCCGGTAAAACAACAAAACTCCGACATCTCTGCGGCCGGAAAAAGATCTTGCAAGAACGGGACCAACTATGACTTAAGAGAATCGTTCAACGTGACAGAAGTGCGACCCTTCCGCAAATTGCTACAGATTTCAATGCTGGACAATCAGCAAGTGTCAGCGTGCGAACGATTCAACGAAACATCCTGGAACAGGGCTTTCGGAGACGAAGGCTCATTCGTGTACTCTTGATGACTGCACGACACAAGGCTTTACGCCAAGCCTGGGCCCGTCAACATCGACATTGGAATGTTGATGACGGGAAACATGTTTCCTGGTCGGACGATTCTCGTTTAAAATTCTATCGAATGGACGTATATGGGTGTGGAGACAACCTCATGAATCCATGGATCCTGCATGTCAGGAGGGGTTTGTTAAAGCTGGTGGAAGCTCTGCAATGGTGTGGGGCGTGTGCAGTTGGAATGATATGGGACCCCTGATACCTCTAGATACGTCTCTGACAGGTGACACGTACGTAAGAATCATGTCTGATTACTTGCATCGATTCACGTTGAATGTGCATTCCTACGGACTTGGGCAATTCCAGCAGATGAAAGCGATACCCCATACGTCCAGAATTCCTACAGAGTGGCTCCAGGAACAGTCTTCTCAACTTAAACACTTCCGCTGGCCACCAAACTCCCCAGACATGAACATTATTGAGAATATCTGGGATGCCTTGCAACGTGCTGTTCAGAAGAGATCTCCGGCCCCTTGTACTCTTACGGATTTATTGGTCAGACGTGCAGGGTTCATGGCTTTAATTCCCTCTAGCACTGCTTCAGACATTAGTCGAGTTCTTGCCACGTCGTGTCGCGGCCCTTCTGCGTGCTCGCGGGGATCCTACTCGCTATTAGGCAGGTGTACCAGTGGTCTGTCGCGAACTCCTATCCCCGGACGTGCCGCTCCCTGCGGCCCTTGTGGAAGGGATGATTATTCCTATTCACAAACCGTCCGGTGGCTCACGACTGCAGGACTACCGCCCGTTGACACTATTGAACTGCGACTTTAAGATCTTTTCTCGACTGAAACTTCCTGGCAGATTAAAACTGTGTGCCCGACCGAGACTCGAACTCGGGACCTTTGCCTTTCGCGGGCAAGTGCTCTACCACTGAGCTACCGAAGCACGACTCACGACCGGTACTCACAGCTTTACTTCTGCCAGTACCTCGTCTCCTACCTTCCAAACTTTACAGAAGCTCTCCTGCGAACCTTGCAGAACTAGCACTCCTGAAAGAAAGGATATTGCGGAGACATGGCTTAGCCACAGCCTGGGGGATGTTTCCAGAATGAGATTTTCACTCTGCAGCGGAGTGTGCGCTGATATGAAACTTCCTGGCAGATTAAAACTGTGTGCCCGACCGAGACTCGAACTCGGGACCTTTGCCTTTCGCGGGCAAGTGCTCTTTTCTCGACTGTTGGCGGCGCGGATACGCCAGACCCTACGAAATGTTATCTCACCCGATCAAACGTCATTAGGAGGCGACAATAATATTCACACAGCACTCAGTGAATATCGTGACTTGATCTCACTGGCGAGGGCATGTCGTCTGAAGGGTGCACTGGCGACAATCGATTTTAGTCAAGCTTTCGACCGAGTGGACCACAACTATTTGGAAGCGGTCCTCCAACATATGCGATACCCACAGCCATTCGTCACTGTCGTCATGCGACTACTCCGTGGCGCGACGTCCAAGGTGATCGTCAACGGCCGACCTTCGCGGCCCCTCACCATTTCTCGATCGATACGCCAAGGCTGCCCTCTGTCCACTTTACTTTACGCTGTGGCCCTGGAACCTCTCCTCTGCGGCCTGCGCCAACGACTAACGGGTATGACGTTACGAGGCCACACTTTCCGATGTAAAGCGTACGCTGACGACCTGGTGATTGTCATCCGCAACGGTGACGACACCGCTAGCGCACTAAATTGGATAACGAAGTATGGCATGGCCACTGGTAGTCGTATCAACGTCGCAAAATCGGTGGCGATGAACATCGGGGTCGGATTGTCTGAGAACAGTGTCACCCTCTTACAGCTCAGAGATAGTTTGAAATGTCTCGGCATTGACTTTACAGACGATATACGACGGACCGCTGCTCACAACTTTCGACGGCTTTTACGGAATGTTCGGACTGGCATTGCCAACAACCGCCTACGAGCCCTGGACATCGTCCAACGGACCCAGTATGTTAACACACATTTAGCGTCACGCATTCCGCAGATATTACCTATACCGGTGATGTTAGCTCGCCGTATACTTGCAGCTTTTGGGTCCTTCGTGAGTTCAGGAATGCTTTTCAAGATAAAATATGAGACTCTCACCCTTCCCCCGGATCGGGGAGGGCTTGGCCTTTATCACGTTTATGACAGAGCGGTCGCCCTATTTGTGAGCACATTAGTCAAACTATGGCACCACCGTCCGGACAGTCTGACCAGTTTGTTAATAGAAGAACTAGCACCGCCCTCCCTGTTGCCGCCTGTGCCGATACACCACGTCCCCTCCTCGCTCTTCTACATCGGTGTCTTTTACCTCGAACTCAGTTACGTTCGACTTGCCTTACCAGCGACTCAACTGGCGACGGCAAAGGCGGTTTATAGGGTCCTGCAACGTGGACGACCCGATAACGTCGTGGAGAGGAAGCACCCGAACGTCAACTGGCGAGTAGTGTGGAGGACAATTCACCACGTAACACTGGACACTGACGTCACGGCGATGTGGTATATCACTGTCAACGGTAAGCAGGTGACCAGATCAAGGCTACATGCGATCCACATGGTAGACTCACCCACGTGCACGAGCTGTGGCGTTCAAGACGACGATGAACACCGTCTTAGCTGTGGCGAGTCTACGGCAGTGTGGCACTTAGTGAGGCAAATGTCAGCATACTTCCTTCGTGTAACGCCGAATCATATCGACCCCAAGACTATCTTACTCCCGGATGAAACGTATTACCCACGCACTAAAACTAATGCAATGACGTGGCTTCGTGGACATGCAGTGCATTATTTGTTTCAAGACGGCACTAAGGACACTCTAGACTTTTGGAACTATTTGCAGGAGCGACATAGCAAGATCCTCCGTAACCCTAAGTATCGACAATATTTTTCCAATTTTTTGTGGAGTGCGTTTCACGACCCTCCACGTAGCTGGAACATCACGGGTAAGAGCAGCTAAAAGTACAATACGATGATAGAACACTACACGGTACAACGTGGGATCTACTTTCATCATTACGAGAAGTCATACCTGGATGATATGGCAGATGGAGAGTTTCGTTGTGAACCCTCACACTCTGTAGCAGTATTTGCCCCATTTCCTCTTTTTGTCCCCGGTGCGAAAAGGTCTTCGCAGTTTCAGTTTTCCCATCCGGTGCAAGATGTAGCGCTGGTTAATGGTGGTATGGATTCCACCCTTCAGTTTTGTTTCATAGTTTCCTTCGCCCCGCACTTTGCTCTCTTTCTTTATGCCTTTTTCTACAACTGTTAGCGTGGTTTTAGTTCTGTGCGTCCCCAAATCGACGCAAAGAGTGCAAAAAAAGAAAAAAAAAAAAAGTGGTCTAGGGGTAGCGTCTTTGATTCATAATAAAAACGTCTTCGGTCCCGGGTTCTATCCCCGCCACTGCCTAAAATTTGATAAATAATCAGCATTGGCGGCCGAAGACTTCCGGCATAAGAAGTCTGCCTCATTTTGCCAACGGCCTTGTCAAAGAGGGTGGAGGAGCGGATAGAGGTTCAGGGCACTCTCTTGTCCTAGGGGTGGGAAATTGCCCCTAAAGGCGGAAGAATCAGCAACGATCAACGACATGAGGACGCAGAAGGCAATGGAAACCACTGCATTAAAGACACGTAACGTGTATCCACAGGATATGTGGCCTGTAATTGAAGAAGTGTCGTGATGATCTCTCCATTGGCAAAAGATTCCGGAATAGTCCCCCATTCGGATCTCCGGGAGGGGACTGCCAAGGAGGAGGTTACCATGAGAAAAAGGTTGAATAATCAACGAAAGGATAACGTCTACGAGTCGGGGCGTGGAATCTCAGAAGCTTGAACGTGGTAGGGAAACTAGAAAATCTGAAAAGGGAAATCCAAAGGCTCAATCTAGATATAGTAGGGGTCAGTGAAGTGAAGTGGAAGGAAGACAAGGATTTCTGGTCAGATGAGTATCGGGTAATATCAACAGCAGCAGAAAATGGTGTAACAGGTGTAGGATTCGTTATGAATAGGAAGGTAGGGCAGAGGGTGTGTTTCTGTGAACAGTTCAGTGATCGGGTTGTTCTAATCAGAATCGACAGCAGACCAACACCGACAACGATAGTTCAGGTATACATGCCGACGTCGCAAGCTGAAGATGAACAGATAGAGAAAGTGTATGAGGATATTGACAGGGTAATGCAGTATGTAAATGGGGACGAAAATCTAATAGTCATGGGCGACTGGAAAGCTGTTGTAGGGGAAGGAGTAGAAGAAAAGGTTACAGGAGAATATTGGCTTGGGACAAGGAATGAAAGAGGAGAAAGACTAATTGAGTTCTGTAACAAGTTTCAGCTAGTAATAGCGAATACCCTGTTCAAGAATCACAAGAGGAGGAGGTATACTTGGAAAAGGCCGGGAGATACGGGAAGATTTCAACTAGATTACATCATGGTCAGACAGAGATTCCGAAATCAGATACTGGATTGTAAGGCGTACGCAGGAGCAGATATAGACTCAGATCACAATATAGTAGTGATGAAGAGTAGGCTGAAGTTCAAGACATTAGTCAGGAAGAATCAATACGCAAAGAAATGGGATACGGAATTACTAAGGAATGACGAGATACGTTTGCAGTTCTCTAACGCTATAGATACAGCAATAAGGAATAGCGCAGTAGGCAGTACAGTTGAAGAGGAATGGACATCTCTAAAAAGGGCCATCACAGAAGTTGCGAAGGAAAACATAGGTACAAAGAAGGTATCTGCCAAGAAACCATGGGTAACAGAAGAAATACTTCAGTTGATTGATGAAAGGAGGAAGTACAAACATGTTCCGGGAAAATCAGGAATACAGAAATACAAGTCGCTGAGGAATGAAATAGATAGGAAGTGCAGGGAAGCTAAGACGAAATGGCTGCAGGAAGAATGTGAAGACATCGAAAAAGATATGATTGTCGGAAGGACAGACTCAGCATACAGGAAAGTCAAAACAACCTTTGGTGACATTAAAAGCAACGGTGGTAACATTAAGAGTGCAACGGGAATTCCACTATTAAATGCAGAGGAGAGAGCAGATAGGTGGAAAGAATACATTGAAAGCCTCTATGAGGTGAAGATTTGTCTGATGTGATAGAAGAAGAAACAGGAGTCGATTTAGAAGAGATAGGGGATCCAGTATTAGAATCAGAATTTAAAAGAGCTTTGGAGGACTTACGGTCAAATAAGGCAGAAGGGATAGATAACATTCCATCAGAATTTCTGAACTCATTGGGGGAAGTGGCAACAAAACGACCATTCACGTTGGTGTGTAGAATATATGAGTCTGGCGACATACCATCTGACTTTGGGAAAAGCATCATCCATACAATTCCGAAGACGGCAAGACCTTACAAGTGCGAGAATTATCGCACCATCAGCTTAACAGCTCATGCATCGAAACTGCTTACAAGAATAATATACAGAAGAATGGAAAAGAAAATTGAGAATGCGCTAGGTGACGATCAGTTTGGCTTTAGGAAAAGTAAAGGGACGAGAGAGGCAATTCTGACGTTACGGCTAATAATGGATGCAAGGCTAAAGAAAAATCAAGACACGTTCATAGGATTTGTCGACCTGGAAAAAGCGTTCGACAATATAAAATGGTGCAAGCTGTTCGAGATTCTGAAAAATGTAGGGGTAAGCTATAGGGGGAGACGGGTCATATACAATATGTACAACAACCAAGAGGGAATAATAAGAGTGGACGATCAAGAACGAAGTGCTCGTATTAAGAAGGGTGTAAGACAAGGCTGTAGCCTTTCGCCCCTACTCTTCAATCTGTACATCGAGGAAGCAATGACGGAAATAAAAGAAAGGTTCAGGAGTGGAATTAAAATACAAGGTGAAAGGATATCAATGATACGATTCGCTGATGACATTGCTATCCTGAGTGAAAGTGAAGAGGAATTAAATGATCTGATGAATGGAATGAACAGTCTAATGAGTACACAGTATGGTTTGAGAGTAAATCGGAGAAAGACGAAGGTAATGAGAAGTAGTAGAAATGAGAACAGCGAGAAACTTAACATCAGGATTGATGGTCACGAAGTCAATGAAGTTAAGGAATTCTGCTACCTAGGCAGTAAAATAACCAATGACGGACGGAGCAAGGAGGACATCAAAAGCAGATTCGCTATGGCAAAAAAGGCATTTCTGGCCAAGAGAAGTCTACTAATATCAAATACCTGCCTTAATTTGAGGAAGAAATTACTGAGGATGTACGTCTGGAGCACAACATTGTATGGTAGTGAAACATGGACTGTGGGAAAACCGGAACAGAAGAGAATCGAAGCATTTGAGATGTGGTGCTATAGACGAATGTTGAAAATTAGGTGGACTGATAAGGTAAGGAATGAGGAGGTTCTACGCAGAATCGGAGAGGAAAGGAATATGTGGAAAACACTGATAAGGAGAAGGGACAGGATGATAGGACATCTGCTAAGACATGAGGGAATGACTTCCATGGTACTAGAGGGAGCTGTAGAGGGCAAAAACTGTAGAGGAAGACAGAGATTGGAATACGTCAAGCAAATAATTGAGGACGTAGGTAGCAAGTGCTACTCTGAGATGAAGAGGTTAGCACAGGAAAAGAATTCGTTGCGGGCCGCCTCAAACCAGTCAGTAGACTGATGACCAAAAAAAAAAAAAAAAAAAACAGTTTCTCTGTCTTTACAGTGTAATTTGCTAAACGAGTCACCGGAGACCATGGGTCTTTCACACCAAAATACTCAGAAAATATTCTGAACAACCGCCAGATTTTTGTTAGTTGACTTTGTGCTCATTGTCTATTCAATGTCCTCAAGTTCTCTAAAGAACAGATAGCCACTGTACCCTTTCAGAATATATATGAGATGAACAATACAGTTACGTTATGTGGTATCACAAGAACATTAACCTAAAAGTACCTAGAGAAGTAACTTGTTTTATTTGACAATAGTTTAAGATGTAACAAAGTGAGAGCGGCCATAAAGTTTCCGTAAGAATTTTGTAGGGAAAATTAGTTTTCTGTTACGGGTGCAAGTGCTGCTACGATAAGAAGAATACGCTACAGGAGAGGATTTCGTAAGGGGCCGCATGAAACCAGTCAGAAGACTGGTGAATAAAAATCCTCCTAATCCTGTTCGATTCTCAGGGTGCTGCAGATCACCAACAGACACAGGCGGTGGATAGGAGTTTGATCAAACAATCGAAATCCTAGAGATGTCACAAACTATGGTCAGAGTCACAGCTGACCACCAAATATCAGGAAAGATAGTTAGGTGCATTTGCACCGACTGTTCAGAAAAATGTCCCGTGGTAACGCCCCATAAACGGCATTGGTGCCCTGGTTCGTTATTGCACCAAGAATGCTGAACAGCAGTGGACTTTGTTTGCGACCTGTTCATGATGGCAAAAGCCCACGGAGCCATGGGCGCAGATTCATAAAATTTTGCTGGGTCCTTCCTTAAATCTGTGAATGACGGACTCATTTACAAATTATTTTTGCCCTTATACAATGCAATTCAACATGACGGATGCGGAAGTCTGAGTGCTAACAAACTTTGGCTTAATCTGTGGCCTTCGCCAGACAAAACAATTGTAAGCAAAACTTAAATGCACAGTTAAGTTTCGCATGATGTGTCATCGTCTAGTAACACAGCTCGATGAATCTTGGACCATACGTAGAAAAAGTTACTACAGAACAGTGCAGAAGTTAACTGAAAGCAAAACGTAGTCACACAAGGAGAAATGCCACTTTCATTCAAAGAAAGTAATTGCATTGGAGTCACAGTCTTTCATGATAGTCCCTGGACATGACAAACGGCGGGGCGTGGCTCTTAATTGGGTGTCTCATCACCATGTAAGCTCTGTAGGATGCTCCCATGGTGGACACAAGGTTTGTAAGGAGTTCGCGTGATAGGGCGTTTCATTCCCTCACCAGCGCTGATGGCAATTGCTGGATGATCACTGGTGCGTGTGGACGTGTTTCAATACGTCTCCCCAATGCATCGCCGGCCGCTGTGGCCGAGTGGCAGTTCTAGGCGCTTCAGTACGGAACCGCGCTGCTGATACGGTCGCAGGTTCGAATCCTGCCTCGGGCATGGATGTGTGCGATGTCCTTAGGTTAGTTAGGTTTAAGTCATTCTAAGTTCTATGGGACTGATGACCTCCGATGTTAAGTCCCATAGTGCTCAGAGCCATTTGGCCCCAATGCATCCCACACGTGCTTTATAGCATTGAGGTAGGGGAACGGACAGACCAGTCTATTTGCCGAATATCTTCTCGTCCCTGGGTGCATTACATGCATTACATACCCTCCAGGTTTCATACAGCAATGTACTCGCAAGTGACACATCATGCGAAAGTGAGTTTCGTCCTTAAGTTTTGCACACCAGTGTTGTTTTTAACAATTTTCCTCAATTAGGATCAAATAAATTCCAGGATTTTATCCATGTGAACAGCATACAGCATGTGACAGTGCAGTTCCATTCCCAAAGCAATTCTGAAAAAAATGATCAGCGTCGAATAGCAGAGGTTGACAACTGTAAGAGAAGCATCTTCAGAAGCCGACTTCGCTGTATTCCTCTCCACTTATGGCAAACACAAATCAATAAGAGGATCCTGGCTGGTACACAGCCTTCAACTGGGGCCGCTGCTCCACCTCCTGCATCGTCAGATGAGGCTCGTAGGCGTAGAAGATCGGTCAGGCGCCGCAGTGTGGTTGCACCACTTCCAAAAGAAGACAGCGTAAACACCTGCAACGGTCAAATCAACATACAGTCTCTCCATGCACAACACTAGAGACCGACCGACAGACCACAGAGGACACTCCACAAAAACTGCTACCGCTGTCACACACGCCACCAATGACCCAGATCACTGTGACAATCTGACCTGCAATTCTAGCTCCTGAGCTAGTCGCTGCCCATGTCTCTAACGGACCTCGCAGACGGGCATCTCTTGTCAAGACACAGACTAGTAGAGGCAATGTGGTGATTTGTGATTTAGTGGGTATCCCACCAAGGAGCAGCATGAGTGACGATGACCTCCGCCTGAAGGACGGCCGGATGGACAGTTCCACATTCCCAACACAAAAGCACGGTCGCGACGTCCTCTGCCATGAGAACAGCCTTCCCCATCCCCTGCCCGGCCAAAACACCCACCGCCGTACACGCAGCGTAACTGCAGCCCTCTTCTGTGTTCCAGACGACAATATCATGTAATTTTTCACGTGCCAAATCCTATGGAGAGATTTTTAGTATCCGGCCGCACTATCGATGCTGCAACGCCAATGATATCTATGCAGCTGATGGTGGTCGTACAACAGGATGTAGCACGCCGCCTTACGAGAAGGAGGCGAAATTTCATAAGCCACATTTCCTCAGATATAACGGTCAAATCGTCTTGTACAACAAATAGACGATTTTAACTAAGGCGGTACCGGTCACTTGTGGTATTAAACCTTCACACTACCAACCTACGAATCTGCTGTACTGATTCTAAGATAACAAATGTTGCTAAGGTATTCGGACTTCAGCTGCTGCCCCTAATTCCATTATTGGTAATTCTGACGGTCACAAGACTCGATAAAAAAAACTGGTGTTTGACGTTAATAAACTCGCATTATACCACGAGCCAACATCCTGCGTTCAGCATTGTAATTTATTTTTGTGCATTCGTGCACTTAAACTATGATTGAGAGCCAAAATTAAAAGGTTGTCACACACAAACAACGAAGTAATGTTGTGGAAAGTAAATGAGATGCGAGAGCACCAAGATTCTCTCAGAATTATTGAGATATACAGGTGAGGCAGTCACGACAGAACTTGTTCTAGCGTAACCACAGGCTCCGGAACGAAGAGGAAGAAGGAAAGACAAGAGAAGGCGATGAGGAAACGTCAGGCAATAGCCCGCTGACAAGGACCACGTCTCGCCAGGAGCGACATCTGCAATAAGTGAATATGAAAGCTGCTCCGGTCAGTCTCGGCCAGACATTAGCGTCTAGATCGGTTCCGTATACGGACATTGGTGGACTGTTGTAGACCGGCACTTGCATAGCAGATTGTAGTGATCCGTATCAAGTGCTTACTTGGACTTTGTCTATAGCGAAGACTATTACTGTTTGCATGTCGCTTGCGACACCCATGTAACTCCAGAATTAAGTATTGTCAATTTGCTTTATAGAAATAAAACTGCTAGTGTTATTTGTTTGAGTTGTTGTATAGCATTCCGAGAACGCAGCATCCTTTAGGCACCCTACAAGCGACGAGTGGGCAAGATCCAACAGAACTATTTCAACTTGCACGCAAGATGTAATCGACAGGTGAAATGCCTTCAAGCTTCAAGAAGAATGTAATAATTCCTACTTCAAAGAATACATGGGAGATAGATGTTAACAATGAAGAACCATGGTTCCTAAATACTGAAAATACTGAAACTTCCTGGAAGATTAAAGGTGTGTACTGGACCGAGACTCTAACTCGTGACCTTTGCTTTTCGCGGGCAAGTGCTCTACAATCTGAACTAACCAAGCGCAACTCAGGCTCCGTCCCAACAGCTTCAATTCTGCCAGTACTTCGTCTCCTACCTTCCAAACTTCACAGAAGCTCTCCTGCGAACCTAACAGAACTAGCACTCCTGGAAGAAAGGATATTGCAGAGACATGGCTTTGCCACGGTCTAGGGCATGTTTCCAGAAAGTATGGAAGGTAGGAGACGAGGTACTGGCAGAATTGAAGCTGTGGCGACGGATCGTGAGTCGTGCTTGGGTAGCTCAGATGGTAGAGCACTTGCCCGCAAAAAGCAAAGGTCCCGAGTTCGAGTCTCTGTCCGGCACACAGTTTTAATCTGCCAGGAAGTTTCATATCAGCGCACACTCCGCTGCAGAGTGAAAATCTCATTCTGGATACTGAAACGACTGTTTACAGAAGAATGGAAAAACCGGTAGAGACGAACGTCAGGCTGTACTGGCTCTATGATGTGACTTAGAAAGCAGACTGAAGACTAGCAAAAGTATGCTTGTAGCAATTTTAGAATAAGCTTTTAACAGTTTGACTCGAATACCTTCTTTGAAATTCTGATGATAGCAAAAGAAAAATACACGAGAAAATTTGTCTACAGCTAATACAGAAATCAGACTGCACTTATAAGAAATGAAAGAGAAGTAGTTGTTCAGATGGGAGTGAGACTATCCACTATGCTATTCAGTCTGTATAATGAGCAAACAGTACAGGAAATCGTCATCGTCAGTTACGAATGTGATGGGCACAGCGTCACTGAGCTTTTCACCTTGGATCAACAGAAACTTGTCACCTATCGAATGAATCGCATTTCTTGTTTCACCAGGTCCTTGTATGTCGTCATCCAGGCGAATGGCTGCACGAAACGTGCACTGCGCGACATATGCAGGCTGGTGAGAGCAGAATGGGGTTTATTGAGTTGGGCTTCCATGGGACCTGTGCTGGTAATCGTAGACATCATGACAGCAGTGAAGTACGTGAACATTATTGCGGACCACCTGCATAGCCTCATGGTTGAAGTCTTCCCATACGGCGAGGACATCTTCCAGCAGGACAACTGTCCATGTCAGAATCGTGCTACAATGGTTTGAGGGGCATTATAGTGAACTCACATTGAAGTTTTGGCCAGCAAATGCCCCTGATCTATAGCAATTGGAACACATATCTGGCGCCAGCTGCTTGCCTGTAAACCACCATCCAGTAATTTGCGGGAATTGCTTGAGCTTTACGTAGACATCCGATGCCACATACTTCTGGAATTCTGTCAAGAACTCGTAGAATCCATGCCAAGCAGAGACTCTGTTATATTGTGTTTCAAAAGTAGAACGACACGCTGTTAAGCAGGTGGTTATAATGTTTTTGCTCATCGGTGTATCTGCATCAGTTAGACAAACACCACCGGCCTCTCGGCACACCGCTAAAGCTATATTAGGCAAGCAATGACCGGAAATCCAGGGTAGCAAAGTTACGTGAACGTGACTCTGGTCGCCCGATTGCCCTGTTGCTGTTGCTTGTTCGGCGCAACGTATAATATCTGTTGGGCCAGAGCCGACGGGCGCGCAGCTCGGCGGCGCCGATTTCCCCAGCGGGTAGGCAACTGGGCGATTCACCACTCTCGCTGCCGCCCCCGTTTCCGCCTCGGGAGTGTGCAAGCAGGCGGCGCCGAGCAAACAGAAACAAACTAGCCGGCCTAAGAGGCCCGGACTGAATTAACGCTGCGGCTGAGGCCACACCGCACCTTATCTCCGCCTGACGGGGACGGGCGCGGCGCCCGCCTCAGAATGGAGCCTCGCTAAATGAGATTTTTCCCACAGAACTTACACCGAGCAAGCGGCTCCTGATACGAAGCCTACGTAAAAATGTGTGATTGCTTCTCGAGTAATTCCCTGTTCCTCCGGAATGAAACAGCTTGTGGGAACGCGTTCTACATAAGACGTACCGAGATTGTTAGTTTCGTTCATCACGTACCTAGCAACCTAGCTGTAGGCCAAGGTCACATTAATATGTACATCATATAAACAACTTATTATCAGAGCTACATTTCTGACTTATCTGTCGCACAATGGGATAGTGCTATATTTCTCCACTGTACACTGCCAGTCATTAAAGTTGCAGCGCCAAGAAGGATAGCAAGTAACGAAATTTATGTGATCATATATTTACAGTATTGCAATACTGACCCTACGACTTATCTTAGAAGCTAGATTAAGGAAAGGCAAACCTACGTTTCTAGCATTTGTAGAGTTAGAGAAAGCGTTTGACAATGTTGAGCGGAATACTCTCTTTCAAATTCTGAAGGTGGCAGGGGTAAAATACAGGGAGCGAACAGCTATTTACAATTTGTACAGAAACCAGATGGCAGTTATAAGAGTCGAGGGACATGAAAGGGAAGCAGTGGTTGGGAAGGGAGTGAGACAGGGTTGTAGCCTATCCCCGATATTATTCAATCTTTATATTGAGCAAGCAGTGAAAGAAACAAAAGAAAAATTCGGAGTAGGTATTAAAATCCATGGAGAAGTAATAAAAACTTTGAGGTTTGCCGATGACATTGTAATCCTGTCAGAGACAGCAAAGGACTTGGAAGAGCAGTTGAACGGAATGGATAGTGTCTTGAAAGGAGGATATAAGATGAACATCAACAGAAGCAAAACGAGGATAATGGAATGTTGTCGAATTAAGTCGGGTGATGCTGAGGGAATTAGATTAGGAAATGAGACGCTTAAAGTAGTAAAGGAGTTTTGCTATTTGTGATGTTTTATAGGTGTATGGGGTACGAATTTTAATACACGTTGCCGCACATCCTTGGCGGCAACAATGGATCTAAACAGTTTGTGTCCAACTACGAGCCAGATTCCATCAATCGTTGGCAAGTTGCGACGTGCCAGTGACCAGATGTTTCTGGTCGACGAGAGATTTGGAGAACGTGTTGACCATAGTATCGAGCTGGTTATCGCAGACGACAAGCGGTCTTACTTTATTTTGTCGAAACATGCCACTGAGATCATCGAAGATAGAGTACCGGCCTTAAGACGACATAAATATAGCAGATGCTAGAATGAGATTTTCACTCTGCAGCGGAGTGTGCGCTGATATGCAACTTCCTGGCAGATTAAAACTGTGTGCCGGACCTTTGCCTTTCGCTGGCAAGTGCTACTTCTCTGAGAATTTTGAACGTCTTGCAGCTTTCTACTGCCCGACAAATTCTATGTACGTGTCTTGATTTTTCTTCAGTCCCGCTTCCACTATCAACCGCAATACCAGAATTGCCTCTCTGGTGCCTTTACCTTTCCTAAAGCCAAATTGGTCGTCATCTGAAGCAATCTCAATTTTCTTTTCCGTTCTTCTTGTATTATCCTTGTCAGCAACTTGGATGCATGAGCTGTTGAACTGATTGCGCGATAATTCTTGCAGTTTTTATCAATTGAAAACATAATGTTTGAAATGAGTCCGTGATCATATTCTTGCAGTCTTCGGAATTGTTTGGATGATACTTTTTCGAAAGTCAGGTGGTATGTCGCCAGACTCATAAACTCTACAACCAACGTGAATAGTAGTTTTGTTGCCACTTCCCCCAATTATTTTAGAAATTTTGATGGAATGTTATCAATCCCTTCTGTCTTATTTGATCTTAAGTCTTCTAAAGCTCTTTTGAATTCTGATTTCAATACTGGATCTCCTGTCTCTTCCATATTGCCTCCTCGTTTTCCTTCTATCAAGACATCTGATAAGTCCTAACCCCTCATAGAGGTTCTCAATGCAATCATTTCACCTAACTGCTCTCTCCTTTGCATTTAACTGTGGAATTCCAATCGTATTCTTAATGTTACCACCCTTGCTTTGAATTGCACTGGATGTTGTTTTGATTTTATACACTGTGTCAGTCCTACCGACAATCATTTCCTTTTCGATTTCTTCACATTTTTCATGTAGCAATTTCGCCTTAACTACCTTGCACTTCCAATTTATATCATTCCTAAGTGACTCGTGTTTCTGCATTAGTGAATTTCATTCAACATCATTATGGACACGAAAGTCGCCGAAGTGGCGTCAAATAATAAGGTCTGCATCAGGCGGTCGAATATGCCAAATGGGCACTCCCGGCTAAAAATGCCATGTGCCGTTTTCATTTTTTTTATCTCCTCATTACGCGGACATTTAAAGGCCGGAAGCTCTGTGGATTGGAAAGAGAATTTAGTTTGACGTTGACCTACTTCGTACCATGCCCATTGATATGTATTCCAAACCAACGTAAAAGATATAGTTTGCGCTGTAATTTATCTAGCCAGCTCATGACTAGCGTTGAGTAGATCTCCACGACGCGACAGGAGCGGGAAAAGGTGGTACGTTTGTCTGTGAAAAAAAAAAAAAAAAAAAAAAAAAAAGGTAAGCTCCTTCGCGAAGTAACATAACAGGCTTTTAGCCTAAAGAATTAAACCGTTCATTTGGGCAGACAGTAATTACTGAGTGAATGAGCCTCCTGAAATATGGCAGCACCAGGGGGCGATAAAGCGCGCCGTGGGATTGTGGGAAGCTGGCAGAGCGAGCCGCATAACACTGTACGCGAGACGCGGGTCGGGAACGCAATTACGCTAATTATAATTGAGTTGGCTGCGTGCTCGTAGGCCGGAAGGCACTAATTCGATTCCCGTCTGACTCTGCTATTGTGCGTGCGTCACGCAGTGTTCACTTTCTGCGGAAGCAGCGACCGGTTCACCGTAAGAGGGTCAGACGATGGAGAGTCCTGGAATCCGCGGTCGATGAGAAGCGAATCATCTCGACGTTATCGGATGGATGCTTCAATGCTTCGTTAAAACACTGTGTCGTGCCATTTAGAGCATAATGAGGAGAACAGTAATTGGTTTACATGTCATAAGCGTATTGTGACTGCGGGATTGTTCTATGGAATTCACACTGCGTTCGAATGCGCAGGTAGCAGGGGTCGTGCATCAGACTATAGGTATTTCGTTTCCAGTAAATTATTATTCATTTTTCCTTCCACTTACATAGTTTACTTGCACTCTCAATGAAGTACAATTGACTATAACAAAAAAAAAAAAAGAACAACGATTTTATGACCTTATTCAGCCGGAACTGCTGAGAAAACCAAAATTTCAATGTCAGTACCAATCTCCATCTTTCGCACCTCACTGTTAGACGTCATTAACCTCTTTCATGAAGTAATGAAACACATATTACAGTTCCTAAACGACCTAGCAGTAACAGAATGGCCGATGCGCTGTACTAAGCGCTGTCACGAACTAGAAGTTATTTGATGCAGAAATCGAAATCTAAGAAACTAGATCGCTGATGAAAATTTTGAGTGCACCTCTCCGTCGTATTACTGCTCATTATTCAGATAAATAAAATCTTACATGTAAAAAATATCAGCAGGCAGTCTGATAAAATAATACTGTATCACACACAGTTGTCTGCAAGATAACGATATACAATAATACAATAATCCTTAAAAGCTGTTTTCCTTGGGACACAAGGTATTTTATCCGCCTCCCACTACAAACGGAAACCAGATAACAATATCTGCCACAGAATTCGCCAGATTACGTCCAAACCTACACGGACAGCTCCAAGACACTGCCTATTAACAAACACTACATAGAGGTATGCTACATCTAATGAAGCGTCAAATTCCACCGTTGAAATATCACCGATTCGAGAAGCGGTTGCCAATCGAATACGTAACAAATTTCAAAATTTCCTAATCTTAACACACTCGAAACGTAATCTATAAAGGAAAGAAATCTGAATGTGACAGCCCCTGATTATATAGAAGACATACTGTGTTTGATTCATACTGCAAGGAAAGGTGACACTGACGTGAACATCCCGTGGACCATTGGAGACTCAGGAGTCACTGGAAGTTAAATATCTGACAGAAATGCTAAATAAAGTATAAATCAAAGCAAATTACAATAAATTATGCTCCCATGTAGTGACTTTATACGGAAAATACTGGAACAAAATCAGGAAAAATGGAATTGGCAATTTCTGTAACAAAAAAGGAGATTTATGCTCATATTCAGCTTGAACTGCTGAGAAAAACGAAATTTGGTGGAGCGGAACTAGTACCAGAGCTCCATAAAAAGAATACAGTTAAGACATGGATGTTACCCTAACCTGTAAAATTAATGTTGTGGCCTCATCAATGTGCATTCATGACAGTGAAGTAGCCCGTTGAAATCACGTAATACTAATGTATACTGAATATCGAACACAGCGAAAAAAATTACGCTATAAGCATAATCCGCTAGAGGTATGATTACTATAACCATTACACCCATTACTGTCCTTTCAAGCACGAGTGAGATACAGATCACACACAGGACAGAAATCTACCTAAACGCTCAGACCTGAATAGTTCTATCTGTATATAGAAAGGTGTATAAATATGTATGTAACATGAAAAATTAAAACTTGCGTCATACTCTGATGCATAAACAATGCGTATGTGGTGCATTGGTAGATAACACTTAAAAATAAATGAAAGAAGGCAGCACAGGTGACACAACCGATCTTCAGGACGCTGGAATTAAATTTAAAACAAGTATTTTTATTCAGGTTATCCCTGATTTCCCCGAATAATTCCGCAGAAATGAAAGGAGTTATCTTTAATAAGGCTTCAAATTACTACGCTATCCCTGTCATATTGTAACATGAATCACACCGACCTTCAACGGTCGTTACATTCTACCTGTTCCGTTCTTTTCTTCTGAGATCGTGAAAATAAAACTGCAAATCTTCAGTTACAGGTATTATTTCAAGATGATTCTTAATTTAATGATAAGACAATTTATACATTACCGTCTAAAGCACTCTTTTCATCTCCTATCACAGCGATTTGTAGAAAAAGTCTCTAGCAATATAACATATAACATTGAGTGTGTAAATGTACTAAACGCATTAAAACTTAATTATAATCATTCCATCTACGAATCATAGTTCCATAACCCGCAACAGTATCTATTGTAACTTTGATTGATACGAACTTGGTATCTACTCCAAGCAGTAGCCCGATTTCCCGGACAACTTTGTGGAGGTTTCCATAAGAATATCGTTAGAAGTTCTGACAGTACTTAAGGGCGTAGAAATACGTGTGCATCGTAAGTTAGGGCCTTCACTAGTGACACAGCAACAATATCCAAAAGTTCTAGAGTAGAAAAATGCATAAATGCTTTGTGAGATGTTGCGGACATTTTTTATTGCATTCAAAAACAGATATTAGTCTTGAACACAGTATTTATTAATTTTGTACTGCCTTACGCCTGTCGGGCCTGCACCATTCTCAAAGGCTCTACAAGAGAAATACATGAAAAATTATTACATATCAAATTTTCTTCCTGTTGTTCTGTATATAACTTTGTAAATTTTGTTTTATCTTATGGTTGGAATACTTACATACTGATTTTAAAGTGTTTATGTGTGCATTAATGGATAGTAAATCAGGCATTTATTGTAACTTATTA
The DNA here is from genome assembly GCF_023898315.1 of Schistocerca nitens. NCBI lineage: Eukaryota > Metazoa > Arthropoda > Insecta > Orthoptera > Acrididae > Schistocerca > Schistocerca nitens. Next base: position 190,499,254 of record NC_064620.1, on the reverse strand, counting down.
TTTCACTGAAGAGATAGATGTTCACTTATTTTAATTACAATGCGATTATTTGACGCAATCTTGCGATGATAATTTTCACCAGTGTCCTTAACACCACATGGATATCTGTTAGATAATACACTGAATGATGTAATAGATATAATAGAAAGTTACTTGTCATTTAAAACGACATTGTATCGATCAACTGTACCAGTACTTCTGTATTTCAAAATATAAAAGGTTCATTAACACTGTATAGTACCGTCATCTGGTGACTTCTTCATCTAATTTTTCGATGTATGCTGTGAGTCACTTTGCAATCAGATGACATCGAATGATGTAGATGAGAAACTTTGTATCCATGTTTGACAAATTCAGTGTCGTTTTACGTAAGACTATGTTATAGATATTATGGTGAGTTCTATTTCCCTTTTCTTCGATGTGCATTTTGTGTACGGTTTTATCTACGTTTTCCAGTGAGTGCTTGTGTCTTAAATTTAAGTACCTTTGTATATAATTGTAGCAATGTATTTTTACTGATGAACTTTCATGTAGTTCTCTTGTCAAGACTTTGAGAATGGAATAAGGACAAAATGCGTAAGGCAGTATAAAATATACAAATAACAGTGGTAAAAAATAATATCAGTTTCTGAGTACTACGGTAAATGAGCGTTTGAGTGAGTCACTGAGAATGAGAACCTTTATCAGAGACTGAGTCTGTACTTCGCATTACTTTCTTAAGATCAGTATTGTTGTATCAATGTAATTAATTCGAAATAATGAAATAAAACAGGGCGCAATGCTAAAATCCCATAATGTTTCCCAGATCCGTACATCTGAAAACGCATTTCTGCGCCTCCTAGTTTCTGGTTTTGTACTGCTAGCGGTCATTTGTGAGTTCCATCGCTCTCAGGTTACTTACAGGTCCTCGTACTTCCTCTCCGTGCTGATTCTCATAAACGTAAGTACAAGAATTTGTTTTATTCGTGGATAAAGGACAGATACTCCATGAGAGGTAGAATCGGCATGCTGCTGACGTGGGACTGTATGTATCTGGCTCTGGGCCAGGATAGCACTTGTTGCTACGACTCCAGAGACTTCTAATGCACCACCGGTTGCGCCTGCCGATGCTGGTCAGGGCAGAGCACCGGGAAGTACAGCAAGGTGGATAAAACTAAACACAGGCCTCTTTGTCTCTGTTTGATCCGCCTGTATGAGTTTCTACCTAGCTACCACTCTCACAGCAGCAATGAACTGCAATTTTTAATCTTTATAATTTATTAGGAATGACGTTTTATAATACAGGGTGAACATTAATAAAACCGATAATCTGCAAAGACGGATTTCTGACTGGAAATTAAGGAAAAGATGTCACATGAACATGTGTCCGGAATGTATCGTTGCCACGGTAGATAGTGCTGACGAATGAAAGTTCCTGCCGTGTGCAGGCTGTGGCAGTGTGATTGACGCAGCGTGCTGTAAGTAGCAGAATGGTTCGGCATCATGTCGGGAAGAAGCCGAGATGGTATTTGTGTACTGTCAAGCAGACAAGTCGAGAGGGACAGCGGCTACACAAACACCAACGACATCACACAACATTCCAAGCCCTTTTTGGGTTTTTTTGTGATTATGGGTCCTTTCAGACAGACGAACCAGCAGGGAGGTGGTGGACTGCGCATACACCAGATTTGGAGGACCGGGTTCTACACGATATTTGGACGAACCCTAGTACGAGTTCCGGGACAGTAGCCCGCTAACGTATTGTGAGCCAAAGTAATTACGTGTATCTGCATGATAACCGAGTGCATCGCATACCATGGGGGGCTCTTTGAAACCTGTTGTCGCGTGGATGCCATCCAGCTCTGAACTGCGCTCCGGGACTATTTGTTGTCGTTGCTCGCACACCGTCCATTTCCGGACACTTGTTCATAGTATGTCCACCCTGTGTAAATAACATGAAAGCATCACGTTCCTGAGCAGTGGAGATACGATGTACCTCAGCCGTAACTCACTAATGACAGAAATCAGTTTCTCCCTTGCGACAAAAAGAACTTCGTAGGTAACGATCTATGTAGTTGCGGACCGGCTACCATATTATGAGTAGTTTTCGAAGAGGAGTCTTGAAAAAATTCATTAACGACTGAAACCCATCCACTGTAGAATTAAAATGAACGAAATGAACCGGAACTGATTTCTGTTTCACCATTTGTTCAGATAACTTATAAACCCATACTGTTTCGAAATTTGTTAGCTCGTCCTAAAGCGACAAACATTATAACATTCATGTTCTTGTTTCATATGTATATATTCATCCATTCAATCAACCTTTTCACATGAAATAATGAACACACAGAATTCCAGCAGTGGACAGTAAATCATTTTGAACAGTGCTACGAGGTATTATGACGAAGGTAGTTCAGTAGTTTATCACACAACGAGCCTTCCTAGAACCGCCATATGGCTAGAAGCGCGCATGGGCCGCTGCATCAAGGCAGCAAACAGAACAGATAGGAATTAATAAAATCAGTAGACAGGTTCAGCTCCCTCTGATAAGGAACAATTGACCGTTGAATACATAATTTCTCTAACATTCCTATTCAGAGTTCCATGAAAATTCACAGTTCACACCATTAACGAAAGTTTCGAGAGAAAAGAAATATAGCACACTGAAGAACCAAATTCTGGAAACAGATTTCGGTTGCCGTCATTTTGAAAGGAGTTGATAATTTACACAACATGGCGGTGACTGTTAAAAACTAATAAAGTTTTTAAAAGGTCATTCTTCTTCCTCGTGGAGGCTTAGGGATACAGTGAGAAGCGCCTTCCCAACGATGGAGCTGATAAATGTGTGTGAAATCTTGTGGGACTTAACTGCTAAGGACATCAGTCACTAAGCCTACACACTACTTAACCTAAATTATCCTAAGGACAAACACACACACCCATGCCCGAGGGAGGACTCGAACCTCCGCCGAGACCAGCCGCACAGTCCATGACTGTAGCGCCTGAGACCGCTCGGCTAATCCCGCGCGGCCCACAGACCTGTTAATCATGGGTACTGTTAAGTCGTAATTATGTCGCAGAGAGACCTGTCCTGAATACAAGCTTTTCTTTCGATGACGCCCAGTTCCCGAGAAAATCAATCTTCAATTTTTATGTGTACCCCCTGTACCTATAACGGTAGGCACGTTTTGATCGAGCGACCTACCAAGCTGGAGGTACGCCTTCAAATCACACCTGTGTGTCATTTTTTTGCAATTTCATCCTACAGAATATCACTAAATGCAACATTATTCAAAATCAGTAATTTTCGCAGTATTAATTTCATTAATCAGTCATACAGTGGTGGTAGATGCATGCAGCCAGAGGAGAGAATAATGTCATGCCACCAAGATCACTGTTCGCGTGCCAAATTCTTGGCCGTCCCTGCCTTAGATGGTCCGCATTGGCACACCAGTAAGTAACTTCACTGATGGAGTGGCCTTGTGCGCGTCCAAACACGATATTTCCTTCCTGCCGTTCTATTAAGTCTCCATGTCGACCCACGTCAGGTTACCCCACAGCCTGTTACCAAATATACACAATCTACAGGGCTCCAAAGCAAGCAGTGCTGTCTTTTAATAGGGTTATATACTGAAGCGCCAAAGAAACTGGTATAGGCAAGCGTACTGAAATATGCAAATATCTAAACAGGCAGAATATGGTGCTGCGGTCGGCAACGCCTATATAAGACACCAAGGGTCTGGAACAGTTGTTAGATCGGTTACTGCTGTTACAGTGGCAGATAATCAAAGTTTGAGTGAGTATAAATATGGTGTTATAGTCGGTGCACGAGCGATGGGACACAGCATCCCCGAGGTAACGATGAAGTGCGGATTTTCCCGTACGACCATTTCACGAGTGTACATTTAATATCAGAAATCCAGTAAAATATCGGATCTCCGACATTGCTGCGGCCGAAAAAAGAGCCTGCAAGAATGGGACCGACGACGACTAAAGAAAGTTGTTCAATGTGACAAGTGTAACCCATCCGGGAATTGGTGCAAATTTCAATGCTGGGCCATCAACAAGTGTCAGCGTGCGAACCATTCAACGAAACATCATCAATATGAGCTTTCGTAGCCGAAGGCCCATTCGTGTACCCTTGATGGCTGCACAACACAATGTTTTACACCTCGCCTGGGCCCGTCAAACACCGACATCGCATTGTTGTTCACTGGAAACTTCTTGCCTGGTCAGACGAGGTCTAGTTTCAGATAGTACTGAGCAGAAGGACGTGTACATGTGTGAAGACAATCTCATTAATCCATAGATCCTGCATATCAGCAGGGGACTGTCCCGCTAGTGGAGGCTCTGTAATGGTGTGGTGGGTGTGCAGTTGGAATGATATGGGAATCCTGATACGTCCGTCTAGATATGACTATGGCAGGTGACAAGTACGTAAGCATCCTGTCTGATTACTTGCATCGATTCATGTCCATTTTGCGTTCTGACGGACTTGGGCAATTACAGCAGGACAATGCGATCCCAGAATTGCTACAGAGTGTCTCAAGGAACACTCTCCTGAGTTTAAACATTTCCGCTGGCCAGACATGAGCATATCTGGGATGCCTTGCAACGTGCTGTTCAGAAGAGATCTCCACCCCCTCGCACTCTTACGGATTTGTGGACATCCCTGCAGGATTCATGGTGTCAATTCCCTCCAACACTACTTCAGGCATTACTCGACTTCATGCCACACTGTGTTGCGGCACTTCTGTGTGCTTGCGGGGGCCCTACATGATATTAGGTAGGTGTACACGTTTCTTTAGTTCTTCGGTGTATTTATCCCCTGAGCTTACCACCGCAGTAGCACCACCAGCCAGTTGGAACGCAGCACTACGGCTACTCCCGATGACGATCTGCGGAGAGGACCACTGGCACTGCATCGAACGGAAGTCGTGCTGGTGGGGTGCGTGGCCTTAATCCTGTGTAGGGCCGCGCGATGGGAGGCTGCAGGCGAGGGCGGCATATAAGCCCGGGGCTCTGCGTAATTGAAATTAATGGTATGACCTGCTTACGTCACCGCGTTCTACCTGCTGCTACAGGTCGCTTTATGGCCTATAGGGAAAGCAGAACTTGCTCTCCAACGCTTGTCTTCGTCATTCTAATCTGACAATGGAGACAGTACAATAAAAGTGAACTGAGCTAAACTTTTTAAAAGTTATGAAACATTCTTACAAAAGTAGTAGTTTAATACCTAAGGAAACGACATCACTTGCATTTGTATTTCGTTCAGATCGGAAGCATGTCTCACAACCACAGACTGTTAGAGGAGGTCCAAATATCAACGAGGGCCTAAAATCGGACTAACAAGTTTTAAAGCGCAAAGAGGCGCTGCCATCACGCAAGTAGAATACGAAACAGCGATATGGTTCAAGCTTGTCGCTCTGTGAACATTTCAGCTTAGTGCTCTGTTGTGTGTGAATAGAATGAATGAAAGTTTGTTTTCTACATCTACATCTACATCCATACTCCGCAAGCCACCTGACGGTTTGTGGCAGAGGGTACCCTGAGTACTTCTATCGGTTCTCCCTTCTATTCCAGTCTCGTATTGTTCGTGGAAAGAAGGATTGTCGGTATGCTTCTGTGTGGGCTCTAATCTCTCTGATTTTATCCTCATGGTCTCTTCGCGAGATATACGTAGGATCCTGTAACGAAGCGCGCTGCTCTCCGTTGGATCTTCTCTATCTCTTCTATCAACCCTATCAGGTACGGATCCCACACTGCTGAGCAGTATTCAAGCAGTGGGCGAACAAGTGTACTGTAACCTACTTCCTTTGTTTTCGGATTGCATTTCCTTAGGATTCTTCCAGTGAATCTCAGTCTGGCATCTGCTTTACCAACGATCAACTTTATATGATCATTCCATTTTAAATCACTCCTAATGCGTAATCCCAGATAATTTATGGAATTAACCGCTTCCAGTTGCTGACCTGCTATTTCGTAGCTAAATGATAAGGGATCTATCTTTCTATGTATTCGCAGCACATTACACTTGTCTACATTGAGATTCAATTGCCATTCCCTGCACCATGCGTCAATTCGCTGCAGATCCTCCTGCATTTCAGTACAATTTTCCATTGTTACAACCTCTCGATATACCACAGCATCATCTGCAAAATGCCTCAGTGAACTTCCGATGTCATCCACCAGATCATTTATGTATATTGTGAATAGCAACGGTCCTATGACACTCCCCTGCGGCACACCTGAAATCACTCTTACTTCGGAAGACTTCTCTCCATTGAGAATGACATGCTGCGTTCTGTTATCTAGGAACTCCTCAATCCAATCACACAATTGGTCTGATAGTCCATATGCTCTTACTTTGTTCATTAAACGACTGTGGGGAACTGTATCGAACGCCTTGCGGAAGTCAAGAAACTCGGCATCTACCTGTGAACCCGTGTATATGGCCCTCTGAGTCTCGTGGACGAATAACGCGAGCTGGGTTTCACATGACCGTCTTTTTCGAAACCCATGCTGATTCCTACAGAGTAGATTTCTAGTCTCCAGAAAAGTCATTATACTCGAACATAATACGTGTTCCAAAATTCTACAACTGATCGACGTTAGAGATATAGGTCTATAGTTCTGCACATCTGTTCGACGTCCCTTCTTGAAAACGAGGATGACCTGTGCCCTTTTCCAATCCTTTGGAACGCTACGCTCTTCTAGAGACCTACGGTACACTGCTGCAAGAACGGGGCCAAGTTCCTTCGCGTACTCTGTGTAAAATCGAACTGGTGTCCCATCAGGTCCAGCGGCCTTTCCTCTTTTGAGGGATTTTAATTGTTTCTCTATCCCTCTGTCGTCTATTTCGATATCTACCATTTTGTCATCTGTGTGACAATCTAGAGAAGGAACTACAGTGCAGTCTTCCTCTGTGAAACAACTTTGGAAAAAGACATTTAGTATTTCGGCCTTTAGTCTGTCATCCTCTGTTGATGTTTTCCGTCGATTCGAGGTACGTGTTCTCGATTTTATTATAGGTTACATGTACGCAGAAGTCATACAGCTATTTCCCAATCATCTTAAGTGTACTGTATGCTTTAAACTCTTTTTAAACGTGTTGGATAAGCTTCGCTTTCATCGCCTATGGAACCACAAAACTGAAAACAGTCGTTGGTATAAACTAAAAAAAGTTCTTCTTAGTCTCATTTCTTTCAGAATCCCTAGAAATGTGCCTAAGTACTTCAGAATGCCTAGAAACAAGTTTGAGTACGTTAGAAAAGACAAAAGAATACAGTTTCTTTTACGTATGGACGCAATTCTCGCAGGCTCCAGCCGTCAATGTTGGTCCAGCCAACCACAGCGGTAGATTATGCTTCACGCTGTGATTTTTACACTGATATGTTGGCAAGGATGGTCAACGACAACGACAACTCAGGAAGGTTAATTTTTATTGACGAAGCAACGTTTCAAACTAGTGGCAAAGTTAATAGGAGCAATTATTTCTTTTAGGAAACAGAAAACCTTCATTTCTCGCTCGAAAGTGAATGAGTTCCGAGGAATGTCGGGAGAGAAGATATACGACACCTATTTTTCACGGAGAAAACCGTCACAGATGTGCTACCGTCAAAAGATCACATTGTCACACCAAAGTCGGCAACGTGTATCGGTATCAGAGACATTAGTGATGTCTCGTTGCAATCGGCTTCGACAATGGGACGCGCTCATGAAACACGCCGGCTCTCTCAGCACCGCAGCGCCATCACACGGAGTTCGATGCAGACCCGAGCATGGAAGCAGCCAACATCATCTACTTAGACTCCAGTGCTATTCAAGTCTCAGATGGAACTGTACTTGTGTAAATGTTGAACTTTTACTTAGAGAGAAGTTTTTGCAATTGTGTGCATCAAGTGATGCTTCATTGTTCAAACACAGACCTAAATATTCGGCTTATTCCTGTTGCAATGATTGTTCAACGTTAAGTAAACAGTTTTGTCATTCTCGTAATATAGTGCACTAATGTTTCGTATGTTGTAGTTACGATCACCCATCTCTCAGAGCAATCAAACGACCCACAGTATTGACTGGACGTTTGCAGCTTCTTCACGTCGCAACCAGAGGCATTTGCTAGTGTGGAATGCATCAGATGTCAATGCACACGTCATGTAATTCGTGTAAATAACTGTGCGCTGATTTGCGTACGCGGTGATAGCGCCGATAGCAACTCATATGGGTTTCATAGGATTTACATCAGGTGAATTCGGTAGCCGAGACATCAACGTCAGCTCACAATAATGCTCCTCAACCACTGTAGCACAATTCTGCCTCCTAGACAAGGACAGTTATACTGCTGAAAGATGACATCGCCATCAGGGAATGTATCAAGCATGAAGGAACGCAAGTGGTTCGCAGCTGTCAGCATGTTTTTGATTACTATCACAGATCCGATGGAAGTGTGGGAGAATGTTTCTAACAGCATAACACCGCTCCCTCCAGCCTGCGTATGTGGCGCGCCGCACGTTCTGAGCCGCTGTTCACCTCGATGACGGCGTTTGAGATAACGACCATCAGCCTAGTGCAATAAAAATGTGATTCACCTGAATAGCCGACACGTTTCAATTGATCGACGGTAGAGCCCCGACGGTCCCTTGCCCACTGCAATCATACATAACTGACGATGATAGAATAAGTAGGTCTGGTCTGTTGCGGAGCTCCATTTTCAACAATGTGCGTTGAACGGTGTGCTTCGAAACACTTATGCCTGCACCAGCGTTGTGCTCATTCGGCAGATGTCACAGATCACCGTCTGTTATACTTTACAGATCAGACAAGATTCTCAACCACACGTTCTCTGAAGAACCGTGAACGTCCTATCATTTAGAGCCTACTGCTTTCACTTTCTACCACTTTTCGTAGATGCTCAAGAGAGTATCACATGAATATTCGACCACCTTCACCGTTTCCGAGATACTCGTCCACAGGCTCTGCGAAATAATAACCTGCTCTTTGTCAAATCCGCTTATCTCGGTAGATTTCCCCATTTGCAGCCTATGTCAACGCTAGGGTAATCCCCCGTTCGTGTCCGCTCCCCTTACATATTTTTGTTACAGCGTCTGATACCCGCAACGCTACCAGGCAGCATCCAACGTCGTGGTCGGCAGTGTTCATAATGTTTTGGCTTGTCAGTGTACATCGCATGCCAATGATAGCTTTTCGTGGAGGCACATAGAGAGCTGTCCTCACGTACTTCAACTGCTGTTAAGGATGTTGGGTTAAAATTGTATTTCATTGAAACATTCAGAATATCTTGCCTTAGCTACTATAACAGAGTTTTTGGTTAGAAGAACTGTTACTCGCTGTACCGTAGTAACGCTAAGTTCCACAGCGTGAATGAAGAAGATGACTGACAGCTAGTAAAACATATATACGAGGTCTCATAAAAAAACTCCGGAAAATTCGTAATTTCGCACCAATGGTATGTTGGAGGGAAATAGGGCTAGCATTCCTGCACTCGCCTGTGTTTATTGTGTAACTGCTGGAAGTTTCATTTTTGTGTCTCTGTTAGTTATTGTTTAGAGCTGTACTGAGTGGAACGTTCTGTCGCACAATGTGCGAATTGCGAGATGGCAGAGATAGTGGAGCAACGCCACTGCAGTAAATTTTGCGTGAAACTCAAGAAAACCTTTACAGAGACGCACCAAATGATGCAGGAAGCCTACGGTTATCAGCGCCTACACCATAAGAATGGTTCACACGGTTTAAAAATGGCAGGACGAAAGTTAAAGATGACTATCGTTCTGGACGCCCTTCGACTTCTACCGATAACGTTCATGTCAGAACGTCAACGAAATTGTGCGTGTCAATCGAAGGCTGACCATCCGACAGAGTGCTAAAGAATGTAGCATTTCAGTTGGATCATGTCAAAATCCTGACACATCTTGGAATGCATCGTGTTGTCTCCAAGTTCGTCCCGCAGGTTTATGAGTCAAGACCAGAAAGACCTTCGTCTCGCAATTTGTGAAGAGCTTTAGGATCGCGCAAACGAGAACGAGATGTTCCTTAAGAGAATCGTAACTAGTGGTTACTAATGTTGAGACCAAGTTCAGTCTTGACGATTGTTCGAGAATGATTCTCCAAGACCAAAAACAGCTTGTCAGGGTAGGTCAAATATCAAAGCCATGCTGACAGTTTTCTTTGACTTTGAAGGATTAGTTCATCATGAATTCATGCCACAGGGACAATCTGTCAATCGATGGTACTATCGGAACCTGTTGCGATTTCTGCGCGAAAATGTGAGAAGGAAACGGCCTAATATGTGGCGTATCAATTCATGGCATCACGATAACGTACCCGTACTTTCATTCCTGTTGCTGCGTGACTATTGCACACAAAACCAAATCAGTGTCCTGCCTGATTCTCCGCTCTCTCCAGATCTGGACCCTGCGGGCTTTTTTTAAGTCCAAAGTTGAAACCCCGTTGAAAGAACGAAGATTTTCAAAGGTAGACAATATAAAATAAAATTCGCATACAGCATTTCACGTGATCCAGCAAGAAGCGTACCAAGACTGCTTTCAGAAATGGAAACGGCACTGGGAGCTGTGCACTAATTGTGGAGGTGAGTATTTCAAAGGATACCATGCACAATAAGCAAAGGTAAGCATAGAAAAATTTTGTGGATAAAATTTCAAAATTTTTTGTACAGGCCTCGTTGAGGTAACCATAGCAAGCCATGCTAATGGTTGGTATTGTTTTTGTCTCCGCTCATAAAATGATAACAGGACACAACCTCGCATGTTTCAGAAATACATGTTTCCGACAAAAAAATTATAGAGGAAACACGGTAAAGAAAGTACTTTACCGCCGTTCGGAATAAGAACGAACACGCGCAATAAGATTTTGTTTACCTTTGCAATTGTGTATACAACAGTCCCGTGCGAAACTTGGTTTCGCTTATATTGATTTAGCAAATCAGCCTCTGTTTTTCGTGAGTGACTCTTGATTTTTATTTCAGACTGTACAAAAAGTAGTAAATGCTATTCAGCAATAGTTAACTCGCAAGTCTAGAAATAACAGTCGGTACAGGATTGCCTCCCAATGAAAACGAGATTGCAGCTTCGCGCCGAATGTTGCACAGCGTCAATAGCCAGTGAGAGTAAAAAGAAATTTCATTTTGCTGAGGTTATTTACGTCCCATTCAGCCCTAGATGAATCACCGGCACAATAACCGGAAACCTACGCATCGCAGTGGTGAGCCGTCTTTTTCCGACGCAGATAAAGGAATAACAGATTAAAGTATTTGCACATCCATCAGATTGCTAATTTCTCTCTGATAGCTCTAAGCGAGTGTCTTCTGGAAACAAGATTATCCTATATCGGCTCAGACGTTTTTATAAAATTACACGCTTTCAACAATAGGACCACGGGCGATCAATCACACTCGAACCTACTAAGAGTCATGATTGAAGAAACGATGAAGGTAGCAAATCTTGCAAACGGCCTCTACAACGAAAAAAAATTATCTCGGTCCTTGTAATGCACTGCATTTTTCATTAAGCTACCGGTTTCAAACTCGTTCGCACATCGTCTCCAGGTGTAGAAGTTGTGCTGCCACACATATTTTGTTCTAAATGGTGCTCTTTAGCACAGTACTGCGGTGTAAAAATAGTATGATACAACTGCCTAGCGACCGATACTGTTTTTTATGGCTACTATATCTCTTCATATTGTGTCATAATAGAAGCAATGCAAATATTACAATGAAGCGCTAAAGAAACTGGTGTAGTCTTGCGTATTCAAATACAAAAACATGTAAACAGGCAGAATACGGCGCTGCCTGGAGCAGTTGTTAGATCGGTTACTGCTTCTAGAATAACAGGTTATCAAGATTTAAGTGAGTCTGAAATTGGTGTTGTAGTCTGGGCATGAGCGATGAGTCACAGCATCTTCGAGATAGCGGTGAAGTGGGGATTTTACCTTACGTCCATTTAACGAGTGTACCATGAATATCAGGAATCCGGTAAAACTTCAAATGTCCGAGATCGCTGCGGCCGGAAAAAGATGCTGCAAGTACGGGACCAACGACGACTGAAGAGAATCGGTTAACGCGACAGAAGTGCAACCCTTCGCAAATTGCTGCAGATTTCAGCGCCGAACCATCAACAAGTGTCAGCGTGCGAACCATTCAATGGAACATAATCGATATGGGCTTTCGGAGTCGAAGACCCACTCCCGTACCCTTGATGCCTGATGAAAGCTTTACGTCGCGCATTGTTCAAATGGTTTAAATGGCTCTAAGCACTATGGGACTTAACATCTGAGGTCATCAGTCCCCTAGACTTAGAACTACTTAAACCTAACTAACCCAAGGACGTCACGGACATCCAAGCCCGAGGTGGGATTCGAACCTGCGACCGTAGCAGTAGCGTGGTTCCGGACTGAAGCGTCTAGAACCGCTCGGCCACATCACCCGGCAGTCGCGCATGGACCTGTCAACACTGTCATTGGACTATTGATGAGTGGAAACATGTTGCCTGGCCGGAGGCGTCTCGTTTGAAATTGCATCGAGCGGATCGACGTGTACGGATACGGAGCCAACTTCATGATGGAGGGTCTGTAATGGTGTGGGGCGTGTGCAGTTGGAGTCATATGCGACTCCTGATACGTCTAGATACGACTCTGATAGGTGACACGTACACAAGCATTCTAACTGATCACGTGCATCCATTCATGTCCATTGTGCATTCCGACGCACTTCGGTAATTCCAGCATAACAATAAGACATCCCACACATCCAGAATTGCTACAGAGTGTCTCCAGGAATACTCTTCTGAGATTAAACACTTCCGCTGGCTACCGAACTCCCCACACATGAACATTATTGCGCATACCTGGGATCCCTTTCAACGTGCCCTCGTACTCTTACGGATTTGTGGAGAGCCCTGCAAGATTCATAGTGTCAGTTCTCGTCAGCACTACTTCAGACATTAGTGGAGTCCATGCCACTTCGTGCTGCGGCACTTTAGCGTTCTCGTGGCGGCCCTGCACGATATTAGGCAGGTGTACCAGTTTCTTTGGCTCTTCAGTGCATATTCTTTCAAAGAACACACCTTCGAGATCAGCATTTTATTGATGGTTGACAATATACACGTGGTGACAATTATTGAATTATGTGAAAAAGATCGTCATAACTCCGCTCGGTTTGCGTTAGGACGTTCAAAACAGCACGGCTGGCCGAGTGGTATGACGGGAATTAGTATGCGCATATCTGGTTTGCTTTAGCGACGAAGCCCACTTTCATTTGATGGGTTCGTCAATAAGCTAAATTGGCGCGTATGGGGGCTGAGAATCGGCATTTAGCGATCGAGAAGTCTCTGCACCCTCAACGGGAGACGGTGTGGTGTCCTACGTCCAGTCTCGGAATAATCGGTGCGATATTCCTTGATGGTATGGTGACTACCGAATGGTACGTGAAGGTTTTGAAAGATGATTTCATCCTCATTATCCAAAGTGACTCCGATTTCGGCTATATGAGGCTTAAGATGGAGCTCGGCTCCATCTAAACATGAGAGTGTTGTCCTGTAGGAGCACTTTCAGGACCGTATTCTGGCTCTGGGGTACCCAGAGGCCACTGGCTTGGGCCTCGATTGGCCGCCATATTCTCCGGATATGAACACATGCGACTTCTTTTTGTGAGGTTATATTAAAGACAAGGTGTACAGCAACAACCCCAAAACCATTGCTGAGCTGAAAACAGCCACTCAGGAGGTCATCAACAGCATGGACGTTCCGACACTTCAGCAGGTCATGTAGAATTTCGCTTTTCTTTTGCGCCACATCATCGCCAGTGAAGGCAGGCATATCGAACATGTCATAATCGAAATCCGAATATCTGTAATGGTGTTTACATGTTGAATAAAGTGTGCGCTCGCCGTAGTTTATAACTAATTTACGGTTTTTTCTTATAGTTCAATAATTGTTACCATGTATCTTTATATGCAACACAAATCTGTTACTAAAAGAAAATCTTCGCGTTGTAAGGTACTTAGTTTCTCATATAATCATCAGTTCTTTGTTGTACTCGTATCAACAGAGTACGTCCTCATGTTACTACTCTAATGAACGTTCTGTTTAATCATACTGAAGTCAGTTGCATACTGGTAGCGAAATCATGATCTGTTTTATAACTGCTGATTTTCAGTTTATGCTATGGAAAGGTAAGTTCCGTATCCATCTAATGTATAGCTCTTAAGTATTTCGACATATTTTCCATGGTCAACTTGGAAACTTATTTGTTTTAACCTGTGTTGAATTGGTCGTTTATTCTTGGTGACCTAAGATGATTGGTACGAGCGAAAGCGGTAGAAAATAAATAGTAAGCTTGTACAGCTGATGGTAAACACACAATTCTTCAAATTCCTTTCAGTTGTATCGAATCATCTCATTAAATTGTAAGTATATATGACATTATAAAAATGTGTTACTTTTACCACATCCTTGAATACTACTTCACTTAAGACCTTTGAAAGCACATCAGTTCTTTTTCTAATATGTGTTGCCTGTTGTATGTATTACCTGACCTTTTACGGTGTATTAAGCAATCTTTTGAAACTCCTCGCAATATGCTAGTTGAATGAAACGAGAATATAATCAAACCTGTTTCGTTTTCTAAGCGGAAAAAACTTACCCGATGCCTATAGCGTATTGCCACTGCCATCTGGCATTTTAAGAATTTATACAATCTGAATGGTCTCTTCATAACAGTGAAATATTTCGCGGGAGTTTTCTGCTTATGTTTCACTTCATAATTTGCTGGCCATCTTGTTATTTAATTTCTTTACTTTAAAAACTAATTCATTTCTCGCGTTCTATAGTGTTTCAGTAATAAATAGTAATAAAAGTGGCACTTTTTTTGCTCTAGTTCCAAATAAGAATAATGTTAAACGTGGTGTCCATGTTGCTAACTGCTTGCATGGAGGCTACATGAGAGTAAAAACGGGACGTTTTTCCCCTGAATTTCAGTGGACCTAATGCGCTAAATAAGTATTTGATTGCTTGTTTAAGTATTTGCTATCTCTCTAGAATACAAACAACGCATTCGAGCATCACCTCACATTTCCAAAGGCCGCCCTCGCTCCATGTGAGTGCTACCTGCCGTGCTGTCGCATCCATAAACCTGTCGTATTTCTGCCGTTGCGTGGCGTACTGCGGCGCCGAGCACGCTGAAATAACGCCTTGTTTTATGGCCCTCGTCTCTAGAACACGCCTCTTTTTAAGGGCAATGGGTTTCTGGGAGCGTTGCTGTCGCTTCGAAGCAGGTATCGTAATTGGCAGCAACGGAATACATTTCGATCGTGAGGGCGCCCACGCGCTGCGTAGCGACCGTTGGAACGCAGATGTCTGTTGTATACACTTATGTTCAGAAAAAAGAGAACACGTTCTTATTCACAGGACATATACGTTAGTATATCCTGTAGAAATGATTAGTGTTTGAACCATGTCAGCCAACGGGTTTAAGGTCAACATCGATATCGTGGCGAAACACCACGTTAAAATGTGCTTGCGGTTCTCGTTGTCGCTGTAAACCGCATGTAATGGATCAGTGTGACTTCAGAAGACGTGCAGGATGCCTCGCAGACGTATGAGCGAACCTTACCGACAAATCAGTGATCTTGAAAGAGGGCACATTATTGTCATCAGAAAATGTGATGTATCATCTGGGAAATTGCTGCTCGTGTGGATAAAGTGTTTCGGTAGTGCAACGGGTGTATGCCGAGCGGTTCTAGGTGCTTCAGTCGGGAACCACGCGGCTGCTACGGTCGCAGGATCGAATCCTGCCTCGGGCATGGATGTGTGTGATGTCCTTAGGTTACTTAGATTTCAAAAATTGTTCAAATGGCTCTGAGCACTATGGGACTTAACATCTGAGGTCATCAGTCCCCTGGAACTTAGAACTACTTATACCTAACTAACCTAAGGACATCACACACATCCATGCCCGAGGCAGTATTCGAACCTGCAACCGTAGCGGTCGTGCGGTTCCAGACTGAAGAGCCTAGAACCGCTCGGCCACCCCGGCCGGCTTAGTTAGGTTTACTTAGAACTAAGGGGACTGATGACCTAAAATGTTAAGTCCCATAGGGCTTGGAGCCATTTGAAGGCCGTAGAACACGAGAGATGGGTAGGACAGATCTGTGTCCTCCTCGGCTCTGGCGCAACAGTGGAGCACATCGTACACTGTCAGTCGTGACAGTCCGTAGCCGTTTATTACGGCATGGGTTACGTGCTTGTTGTCCATTTCTCCACAGACTGGTGGCAGCAATGACACCAGATAGTGTTTTAGGACAAATCCAGGTTATGTTTGTTTGAAAATAATGGCCGCATTTTGGTTCGTCGCGGACAGGGGGAGCGGCATCACAATGACTGCATTCGCACAAGACATACAGCGCCAACTAAGGGCCTTGTGGCGTGGATTGCTATTGCACAAATCAAAAAAAGTTTTGCATCACTCCGGTTCCCAGAACTCCTGAAGATAGACGTTGACTGTGGATATTGTATCACAGACACGGTCGTTTTGACTGTTCAAAGTTGTCACTAAACCCGCCCAAAGATGTAAACAACCATGCATGAGCAGCGCCTATTAGACGGAGGGGGTCCGACAGGCGATCAGTTCCAGTCATTCCACCAGGAAGGAGGTACACGTCTCGTGTCGCCTTAGCTCAACCATGCCTAGACGGTCAATACCGCTGTTCGATTGCGTCCGCATTGTTACTGTGTGCCAAGAAGGGCTCTCAAGAAAAGAAACGACCAGGCGTCTCAAAATGAAACAAAGGATGTTGTTCAGACGTGGAGGAGATACAGAGAGACAGGAACTGTCGATGACATGCCTCGCTTACGCCGCCCAAGGGCTACTACTGCAGTGGACGACCGTTACCCATGGATTATGGCTCGGAGGAACCCTGACAGCAACGCCACAATGTTGAATAACGCTTTTCGTGCAGCCACAGGACGTCTTGTTACGACTCACACTGTACGCAATAGGCTGCAGATGTCAACTTCACTCCCGACGTCCATGGCAAGATGGGTCTTTGAAAGCACGACACCATGCAGCGCAGCACAGATGGGCCCAACAACAAGCCGAATGGACCGCTCTGGATTGGCATCATGTTCTCTTCACCGATGAGTGTCGCATATGCCTTCGGAGACGCGTTTAGAGGCAACCCGGTCAGGCTGAACACCTTAGACACACTGTCCAGCGAGTGCAGCAAGGTGGAGGTTCCCTGCTGTTTTAGGGTGGCATTATGTGGGGCCGACGTACGCCGCTGGTGGTCATGGAAGGCGCCGTGACGGCAGTATGATACGTGAATGCCATCCTCCGAACGGTAGTGCAACCACATCGGCAGCATACTGGTGAGGCATTCGTCTTCATGGACGACAATTCGAGCTCCCATCGTGCACATCTTGTGAATGACTCCCTTCAGGATAATGACATCGCTCGACTTGAGTGGCCAACATGTTCTCCAGACATGAACCCTATCTAACTTGGCTACGATTGATTGGAAAGGGTTGTTTATGAACGACGTGATCCACCAACCACTGTGGGGGATCTATGCCAGATGGCCGTCGAGGAGTGGGACGATCTGGACCAACAGTGCCTTGATGAACTTGTGGGGAGTATGGCACGACGAATACAGGCATGCATCAATGCAAGCGGACGTGCTACTGGGTATTAGAGGTACTGGTGTGTACAGCAATCTGCACCACCACCTCTGAAGGTCTCGCTGTACGGTGGTGCAACATGCAATGTGTGGTTTTCACGAACAATAAAGAGGGCGGAAGTGATGTTTATGTGATTCCTCCAATTTATTGTAATTCGTAACTGTGATCCCTAAGTATTTATTTAAATTTACAGCCTTTAGATTTGTGTGATTTATCTTGTAAAAGAAATTTAGCGAATTTCTTTTAGTACTCATGTGGATGAGTTCACACTTTTCATTATTTAGCGTCAATAGCCACTTTTTGCACCATAACTTGTCTAAATCAGTTGCCCATTGGTTTTAATCATCTGATAACTTTACAAGACAGTAAATGACATTATCATCTGCAAACAATCTACGAGGGCTGCTCAGGTCGTCTCATACGGCGTTTATGCAGATCGGGAACAGGAGAAGGCCTTAACACTTCGTTGGGGAACGCCAGATATCATTTCTGTTTTACTCGATAAGTTTCCACCAATTACCCCGAACTGCGAACTTCCTGACAGGAACTCACGAATTCAGTCGCACAACCGATGCGATACTCCATAGTGAAGCAGTTCGATTAGAAGTCGCTTGTGAGGAACTGCGTCACAAGCCTTCTGAAAATGTAAAAATACGGAATCAATTTAACGTCCTCTGTCAATAGCACTCATTAGTTCGTGAGAATAAAGAGCTATTTGTGTTTCACAAGAACGATATTTTCTGAATCCATGGTATTTGTCAATAAATCGTTTCCTTCGGGGTAATTCATCATGTTCGAACACAGTATATGTTTCAGAATCCTGATGCAAATCGACGTCAGTGATATGAGTCTGTGATTTTGTGGATTACTACTATTCCTTTCTTGGCTATTTATAGGACGTGTGCAGCCTTACAGTTTTAGGTACGAATTCTTCCTCGAGCGAGCGTTTGTACAACATCGATAAGTATGGACCTATTCTATCAGCATAGCCTACGCTGAAAGGAACCTGACTGGTATGTTATCTGGACCCGAAACTTTACACTTATTAAGTGATTTAAACTGTTTTGCTACAACGTGGTTATCTACGTGTAACTTATTTATGTTGGCAGTTGTCCTACATTAGATTTCTGTAATATTTACTTCGTCTTTTATAGTGAAGGCCTTTCGAAAAACCGTGTTTAGTAACAATAGTACGAAGCATTCGACTGACAGGATAAATGACATGAAGCTTGGCGCTAGACTTGTTAGAAAACTTTGTGCGACAAACAAAAGCCCCCACGTTCTGTAGAGGTCAGAGCGACTCCAACACATTGCCGAGAGCGGCTAGAGAGTAGCGCGGTCTGCTGTGGAAGTTAATTGCATTCAGTGCGCGGCCCCGCTCCCCACAGCCACGCGGTTAATTACGTGTTTTGACAAGTGAGGGCTGCTTCATTCTCCACATGACGCGATTTCACAAAAGCCAAGCGATGCTGTCCACGCAGATCTCGCACAACTTTTTTTGTATTTTGCAACAAAAAGCACTGGCGTTACTTTTCGCCAAGCAATTAAAATGGAGTGAGACGGAAATGACATTATCGCTGCGAGGCTGATGAAAACACAGCCGAAAGGCTTATCACAATATTTCCGTTTCCCTAAGACCACATTTTCCGAATTGTTTAAAAAATGGACTCCTTATTATCTACACAATTTCCATGCGCAGCATCGCACATTATATAAGAGACACTTCGTTATTATTATTCTCTAAGAGTTATGAAGGTCCCTGAGAATCCCTAAACAATAGTGTATTATATTACACTGAGGTGACAAAAGGCATGGTGTAGCAACGTGCCCACACACAGGTGGCGATAGTATCGAGTACACAAGGTATAAATGGGAAGTCCATTGGCGGAGCTGTCATTTGCACGCAGGTGAGTCATTTCAAAAGATTTCCGACGTGATTATAACCCCACAACGAGAGTTAACAGACTTTTAAAGTGCAATGGTAGTTGGAGCCAGATGCATGGGGCACTCTATTTGGGAAATCGTTAGAGAATTCGATATTCCGAGATCCACAGTGTAGCCGCGCGGAGTGGCCGCGCGGTTTGAGGCTCCATGTCAAGGGTTGCGAGGCCCCTCCCGCCGGAGGTTCGAGTCCTCCCTCGGGCATTGTTCTTAGCATAAGTTAGCCAAAGTAGTTTAAGTAGTGTGTAAGTTTAGGGACCGATGAACTCAACAGTTTGGTCCATTAGGAGTACACACACACACACACACACACACACACACCACAATGTCAAGAGTGTATCGAGAATACCAAATTTCAGTTATTACCTCTTACCATGGATAACGCAATGGAGGGTGGCCTTTACTTGTGTGTGTGTGGTTTGAGGTTTTCGGGCGCTAAACAGCGTGGTCATCAGCGCCTTTACTTAACGACCGAGAACAGCGGCGTTTGCGTAGAGTTGTCAGTGCTAACAGACAAGCAACACTGCTTGAAGTAACCGCAGGAATCAATTGAGACGTAAGACGAACGTATCTGTTAGGAAAATGCGGCAAAATTTGGGTATAAAGGGTTATGGTGGCAGACGAGCGACGGGAGTGACTTTGCTAACATTACGACATCACCTGCAGCGCAGTTTCAGGGTTCGTCAGCATATTAGTTGGACACTAGACTACTGGAAAACCGTGGCCTTTTCAGGTGAGTCCCGATTTTAGTTGGTAAGAGCTGCTGGTAGGGTTCGTGTGTGACATAGACCCAACGAAGCCATGCACCCACTTTGTCAACAAGGCACTGTGCAAGGTGATGGTGGCTCCACAATGGAGTGGGCTGTATTTACGTGGAATGGACTGGGTCCTCCGGTCCAACTGAACCGATCGTTGACTGGAAATGGTTATGTTCGACTACTTGACGACCATTTGCAGCTATTCATGGACTTCATGTTCCCAAACAACGATGGAATTTTTGTGGATGACAATGCGCCTTGTCACTGGGCCACAGTTTATCGCAGTTGTTTTGACAATTCGAGTGAATAATTTGACTGCCCAGATCACCCAACACGAATCCCTCTAACATTTATGGAATGTAATCGAGAGGTCGAGAGGCGAAACGAAAGGACGTCCGATACGACGTAGCAAGTATCCCATGACTTTTGTCACTTCAGTATAAGGCCTAACACTGATGTTAACCATTTCACCGGTGGAGAGCAGACCACATTTGCACTTGCGACCACCCAAGGAACATCCAAAACAAAATGTCCATTTTCGTAAAGAGACCATATTTTACTCGACGAATTTGTCTTCCTAAAAGAGCCTAAAGCACTGTGAAAGGCTTGCCGTCGGGTGAAAAAATATATGGCGGAGGATGTCTGAGACTAGGATTTTTCCTAGGATAAGAAGTACTGTCTCTTTCCAACCTCTTTAATGCGTTATTCACGATAAGAGAAAAATAAATCACTAGAGACATGCCTGTCTACAGGATAATCGATGACAGGATTCAGATTTTGAATAACAGTTTCGGGTTCAAGTGAATGCTCTTCTTCTATGCTGTAAGACTTGTGGCCTAAAAAAGTACAATGTAAAAGGCCAAAAATGGCACTGAGCACTATGCGACTTAACTTCTGAGGTCATCAGTCGCCTAGAACTTAGAACTAATTAAACGTAACTAACCTAAGGACATCACACACATCCATGCCCGAGGCAGGATTCGAACCTGCGACCGTAGCGGTCGCTCGGCTCCAGGATGTAGCACCTACAACCGCACGGCCACACCGGTCGGCGTAAAGGGCCGCTATGTATTAATTTTTCTTTCTACCGTTCCGTAGCTAGTAAGATGTATTACTTCGATTTCAAGCTGTGCTGTATTAGTAATCAACTCTTCAACAGCACGGAAAAAATTTACCTTCTTCCACTTCCTATTAGTATTTCGACAATAGCGTTGCACCATAAAGAGCGATGTCGATTTCTACTCTCGTCAGTCGTGTAGTCTCTAAGCTGGATGCAGTCGTCCACCCTGTTCCAGAGGAAGCTTCTCGGCCCGCAAGGTCTGGGCATTCACAAAGGCTGGGTTTGCTGGTACTTGGGAGCTCCAACGTTAGGCGCGTAATGGGGTTCCTCAGGAACATGGCTGCCAAGGAGGGGAAGGAAGCCAATGTGCAATCCGTGTGCATAACGGGGGCAGTCATTCTGGATGTGGAAAGGGTACTTCCTGATGCCATGAACAGTACAGGGTGCAGCCAACTGCAGGTGGTGTCTCATGTCGGTACCAATGACGTGTGTCCCTTTGGATCGGAGGAGATTCTCTCTGGGTTCTGGTGGCTAGCGGAAATAGTAAAGACTGCCAGTCTTGCTTGCGAGATTAAGGTGGAGTTCACCAACTGCATCATCGTCGATGGAACCGACTGTGGTCCTTTGGTGCAGAACCGAGTGGAGGGTCTGAATCAGAGGCTCAGGTGGTTCTGTGACCGTGTAGGCTGCAGATTCCTTGACTTGAGCGATCGGGTGTTGGGTTTCCGGGTTCCTCTTAATAGCTCAGGAGTCCACTACACACAGAAATTGGCTACACGGATAGCCGGGGCTGTGTAGAAGGGTCTCAGGAAACCACAGAAAGGGCGTCCGTCTAAGAGGGGGCATCCGTCTAAGAGGGGGCAGGTAAAACTCAATAAGGTAGTTGTAGAAACGATAGGTATTGTAGTTCTAAGTTGTCGTAGCTGTGTTGGGAAAGAGCCAGAGCCCCAATCCCTAATAGAAAGCACTGAAGCTCAAATACTTATAGGTATGGAAAGCTGGCTAAAGCCGGAAATAAGTTCAGCCGAAATTTTTTCAAACAACCTAACAGTGTTCAGAAACGATAGGTTAAATACAGTTGGTGATAGAGTATTTATAGCTGTCAGAAATAGTTTACCTTGTAGTGAAATTGAAGTAGATAGTTCCTGCGAAGTAGTGTGGATAGAGATTATACTTGACAATCTGACTAAACTAATAATTCGATCGTTTTACCGATCCCTGACTCAAAAGATAAAGTTGCTGAACAGACTCAAGAAACCTTGAGTCTCATTTCAAATAGGTACCCCAATCTTAGAATTATAGTCGGTGGTGACTTCAATCTACCCTCGATATGCTGGAAAAATTATGCATTTAAAGCCGGCGGCAGGTATAAGACGTCGTCCCAAATTGTACTGAATGCTTTCTCAGAAAATTATTTTGAACAATCATTTCATGAACCCACTCGAAGCATAAAGCGTTGTGAAAGGATACTTGACCTCTTAGCAAAATATAATCTTGGACATATGGGGAGTATCATGACGGATACAGGGATTGGCGACCACAAGGCAGTTGCTGCTAGGCTGGGTACCGTAACGCCTACAACCATCAAAAAGAAAAGAGAAGTACATCTAGTTAAAAAAATACTCTTAACGCTTTTTTAACAGGCAGTCTCCACCCCTTCCGTTCTGATCATGAAAGCGTTGAGAGATATATACCATATAAATTAATAAGTGATGGTACTGATCCCCCATGGTACATAAAACGGGTCAGATCGCTGTTGCAGTGGCAACGAAAAAAGCACGCCAAATTCAAAAGAACGCGAAATCCCCCAGATTGGCAAAGTTTTGCTGAGGTTAGCGCGTACTCAAATGCGAGATGCTTGTAGTAATTTCCACAACGAAACTCTGTGTCGACATCTTTCAGAAAACCCAAAGACATTCTGGCTATACGTAAAGCATACCAGTGGCAAGACGCAACAATACCCTCACTGCGCGATAGCGAAGTGAAGTCACTGATGACAGTTCCACTAAAACAGAATTATTAAACACGGTTTTCCGAAACCCTTTCACCGAGGAAGACGAAGTAAATATCCCTGAATTCTAACTAAGAACAACTGCCAAGATTAGAAACATAGAAGCAGATATTATCAGTGCAGCAAAACAGCTTAAGTCACTTACTAAAGGCAAGGCCCCCGGTCCAGATTGTAACAGATTCCTTTCAGAGTGTGCTGATACATTAGCTCCATATTTAGCAATCTCACAGAAAGCTCTCTCACAGAAAGATCCGCACTTAAGACTGAAAAATCGCTGAAGTCACACCAATACCCAAGAAGGACAACAGGAATAATCCGCTGAATTACAGGCCCATATCACTAACGTCAATTTCCAGTAGGGTTTTGGAACATATACTGTGTTGGAAGATTATAAATTACTTCGAAGAAAACGATTTATTGTCACATAGTCAGCGCAGATTCAGAAAATATCGTTCTTGCGAAACACAACGAGCTCTTTATACTCATGAAATAATGAGTGCTATCGACAGAGGATGTCAAATTGATTCCATATTTTTAGATTTCCAGAAGGCTTTCGACACCGCTCCCCACAAGCGTCTTCTAACCAAACTGCATACCTACAGAATATCGCCTCAGTCGTGTGACTGGATTCGTCAGAAAGGTCACAGTTCGTAGTAATAGACAAAAGTCATCGAGTACAACAAAAGTAATATCCAGCAACCCCCATGGAAGTGTTACAGGCCCTCTATTGTTCCTGATCTATATTAACGGCATAGGAGACAATCTGAGTAGCCCTCATAGATTGTTTGCAAATGATACTGTCATTTACCGTCTTGTAAAGTCATTAGATGACCAAAACGAATTGCAAAATGATTTAGATATCGGTATGGTGTGAAAAGTGGCAATTGGCCCTGAATAAAGAATAGTGTGTGTTATTCATCTGAATACTAAAAGGAATCCGCTAAATTTCGATTACGCGGTAAGTCACGCAGACCTGAAGGCTATAAATTCCTCTAAATACTTAGGGATTACAATTACAAATACCTTTAATTGGAACGATCACATAGATAATGTTGTGGGTAGAGCCAACCACAGACTGCGATTCATTGGTAGAACACTTAGAAGGTGCAACATGTGTACTAAAGAGACTGCTTACACCACGCTTGTCCGCCCTATTCTGGAGTACTGCTGTGTTGTGTGGGATCCACATCAGGTGATACTGACGGATAACATCGAAAAAGTTCAAAGAAGGGCAGCTTGTTTTGTATTCTCGCGAAATAGGGCAGATAGTGCCACAGACATGATACATGAAATGGAGCGGCAATCATTAAAACAAAGGCGTTTTTTGTTGCGATGGGGTTTTCTCATGAAATTCCAATCACCAGTTTTCTCCTCCGATTGCGAAAACATTCTGTTGGCACCCATCCACATAGGAAGAAATGATCATCACGATAAAATAGGAGAAATCAGTGCTCGCACAGAAAAATTTAAGTGCTTGTTTTTCCCGCGCGCTGTTTGAGAGTGGAACGGTAGAGAGACAGTTTGAAGATGGTTCATTGAACTCTCTGCCAGCCAATTTATTGTGAATAGCAGAGTAATCACGTAGATGTAATTATAGACAATTATTTCTGGGATATTACGTTCATTAATTAGCTTGAAAATGGTAAAAATGTTAAATGTTATGCACGTTCATTAAGTCGAACTGAATGAAAGAATACTTGCGAACAGACCTGGATAACTCACCCCCTCAAATGAAGGATGCACGTTCACATAATATAAATTTTGCAAGTCGCCGACATGAGAGAAGTACTACTTGTTGCAGAAACTCTTGCTGTTCACTAGTGTTGGTGGTCTCTGCGTCTATTCCAATAGCTGCAGAACTTTATGGCCTGAACTTACCGTGAGACCAATGGGTAATAGTCTGACTTGATGACACAACAATCTTCTGAATATTGCCATCGATTCCTACAATTTTATCATGGAGCTCAGTGCGAAATGCAGTTCGTTTGAGATATTTGTACAATATGACATACGTGCATATCTCATGTAGTACTATTCTCTGAAACGAAGTGCATTCTGCAGTGCCTCTTTTATCTGACGATGACTCTGTGAGAGTCGAAAAAAAAATTACAACAGACATACATGGATATTGTGCAGAATACTTGAATCACTCTTTGATAATTGAATGAACTCATTAGAGGACGTAGTTTATGACTGAAAAATGGAATATGTCAAGAAAGTACGTCGTTCTGACTTAAAAATAATTTTTAACTGTGAAATTTATTTTGGTCAATGCTCACAAGTTTTTTAGGGATATCCCACTTTCGACTAACCGATGGCCACAATGGAGCATGAGTATAATATTTCTTTGCAAATAAACAATTTTTTCAGCCTTCAGTTGCAAGGTAATTTTACTCGTTTACCTAGGTTTCGATTCCAGTAATGGAATCTTCTTCAGAACAAAAAATTAAATTATTTTGTGAGCCAAACACTGGCCATGTCACAGATTAAAAATTGAAACAATAAAGACGCATAATCATAAGATTATGTCAGTCACAATTAAAACCATTAAGGCGAACGTAGACGGAGCTACGCCGGCCAGAAATCAGGACCACACGAAAGCGGCTTGAAAAACCTTATGATTATGCGTCTTTATTGTTTCAATTTTTAATCTGTGACATGGCCAGTGTTTGGCTCACAAAATAATTTAATTTTTTGTTCTGAAGAAGATTCCATTACTGGAATCGAAACCTAGGTAAACGAGTAAAATTACCTTGCAACTGAAGGCTGAAAAAATTGTTTATTTGCTGTACATTTCACAGTTGCTGACACGCTGCAATATGTTAAAGATGTATAATATTTCTTTGCTGATGATTGTGTCGAAGCATTCTAAGTTTCAACATTTCATTCAGGCTGCTACCAGAGGACTCTAGAAGGAGACTCATGGACAAGTTGAGTTTTAGCTTGTATTGAGCGCCCGTCAGCAAAGAAATCTATGCTATGCTGACAAAGACTCTACTGGTGTTCCCATAGGAATAAATGTTGTAGGATTATGTGCAGTGGCAAGGGGTAGAGGACTACGTGGTCTCAAGCCATAGCGGCAGTCTGACGCGTCTTTCTCTATCGTGCAATTCGGAGTGTGCGTTGATCATTCAGCGTTCTTATTCATGTCAGTTTCTATACGCTGAAAGTCCGTAGTCACTGTAGCGTTTATTGTGATTGTCATTAAGCAAACACGACAGGTTACGCGTCAAGAAGCGACTGTGACAGTTTTCCGAGAATATCAATGTATCAGGGAAGAGTCAGACACGGAAGCTGTGACGTAGTGTGGCGAAGCCGCAAACTGTACTCTGTCTGTCCTCACAGGACAGTTCACGCAAACGCCTTTCTACCTGCACTACAACCCAACGGTATTGCCTCGATGGATATAACTGTTTGCGTCAGACTACCGAACTTGTTGAGTAACCATCTGGGTACGCTGTGTGCTGTTGGCAGCCTTGCCTTTACATTAGCAGGGAGGATGGTGGTTCAGATCGCCGGATCACCAGAGTCTGGACCGATGTCCTGAATTAAATTCCAAACCTCCACGTAGCGTCTCATGAAATGAGGCAATGTACCATTTTGCGTGCGATCCGTCCGTCACTCCCTTCTCTCATCATCATCCATCACAAACATGACACTACACCACATACATACCCCATTACAATCACCTACTCTTCTCAGACACACTTAAACACACAACTCTCAGACTCCGTTAAGGAACCGTGCCGCTGTGGGCGAAGGATAGGAAAAACTTTTCCAATTAGGTAGTTGAATCAGACCTGCGGGATCTTCCAGCCAACCATTCCATTCGACTTTACTCTCTTTTTTACTTGCGCACCACTTTAGCAAACTATATCATTCGACTTCACTCTTTCTTTACTCAGGCACCATTTTTAGTAGACGAAACACATGTAGCCTTTAAAAATTATTTATACGAGCGTTGACTGAAACAAACTTTACAGTTAAAAGTCTGTCAGTGATTTCTGTCAATAAAATGGCAAATATTAACAAAAATAATTCTTTCTTCTAGCTTCGTGGTTCTACTTCGTCTCTTAGGCTCCTACTGTTGCTACAGTACTATATTACAGAAGTGCCTTCCCTTTCCTCTTTTTTTTTTGTTAGTCATCAGTCTTCTGACTGGCCTGATGCGACCCGCCCGCTGCCACGAATGCCTCTCCTGCGCCAACTTCTTCATCTCAGAGTAGCACTTGCAACCTATGTTCTCAATCCTTGCTGGGTGTATTACAAGATGTGTTCTCCTCTACAGTTTTCCCTTCCTACACCTCCCTCCAGTAACATGGAAGTTATTCCTTGATGTTTTAGCAGATGTCCTACCATCCTGTCGCTGTTTCTTGTTAGGGTTTTACATATATTTCTTTCCTCGCCGATTCTCAGGAGAACCTCATTCCTTACTTATCAGTCCACTTAATTTTCAACAGTCTTCTGTAGCGCCACATTTAAAATGCTTCGAGTCTCTTCTTTTCCCACAGTCCATATTTAACTTCCGTACAATACTGTGCTCCAAAAGTACATTCTCAGAAATTTCTTTCCCAGATTAAGGTCTTTATTTGATACTAGTGGACTACCGTTAGCGGGGATTACCACTTTTTCCAGTGCAAGTCTGCTTTTCATGTCCTCGTTGCTCCGTCCGTCATGGGTTATTTTGCTGCCAAAGTAGCGAATTCTTTAACTTCATCTGCTTCGTGATCGCCACTTATGATGTTTAGTTTCTCACAGTTCTCATTTCTGCTACTTCTCATTACGTTAGTCCCTCTTCTCAGTCGGTATCTTTTACTCATTACACTCTGCATTCCATTCATCAGATCCTGTAATTCTTCTTCATTTTCACTGAGGATAGCAACGTGATCAGCAAATCTTATCATTGATATCCTTTCACCTTGAATTTTAATTCCCCTTTAGAACCTGTCTTCTGTTTCCGTCATTACTTCTTTGGTGTGCAGATGAAACACTAGGAGAGAAAGACTACATCCCTGTCTTACACCCTTTTAATTTCGACACTTCGTACTTGGTCTTCCCCTCGTATTATTCCCTCTTGGCTCTTGTACACATAATATATTACCCGCCGTTCCTTACAGTTTACCTCTATTTTTCTCAGAATTTCGAACATCTTTCACCATTTTACATTGCCGAACGCTTTTTCTTGGTCTCAAATTCTTTGGAAGCGTCTTGATTTTTCTTTAGTCTTGCTGCTTTTAGCAACCGCAACGCCAGAGTGAACCTATCTGCTGCCTTTATCTTCCCTAGAGCCAAACTGATCGTCATCTAACAGATCCTCAGTTTTCTTTTCCATTCTTCTGTATATTATTCTTGTCAACAACTTCGAAGCATGAACTGTTAAGCTTATTGTGCGACAGTTCTCGCACTTTTCCACATTTATGTGGATGATTTTTCCTCCGAGAGTCAGGTGGTATATCGCCAGATTCATACGTTCTACACACCGACGTAAACAGTCGTTTTGTTGCCACTTCCATCAATGATTTTAGAAATTCTGATTGTATGTTATCTTTCCCTTCTGCTTTATTTGATTTTAACTCTTACAGAGCTCTTTTAAATTATGACTATAATACTAGATCCCCTATCTCTTCTGTATCGACTCCTGTTTGTTCTTCATCACATCATCAGACAAGCCCTCCCTTACCCGGAGGCCTTCACTGTAATCTTTCCACTTATTCGCTCTTTCCTCTGTATTTAACAGTGGTATTCCCATTGCACTCTTGAAGTTACCGTCCTTGCTTTTAGTTTCAGCGAAGGTTCTTTTGACTTTTCTATATGCTGAGTCAGTCCTTCCAACAATCATTTCTTTTTCGATTTCTTCACACTTTTCATGGAGACATTTCACCTTAGCTTTCCTATACTTGTCATTGATTTCATATCTAAGTGACTTGTATTTCTGTATTCCAGAATTTCCTTCTTTCATCGATCAACTAAAGTATTTCTTCTGTTACCCATGGCTTCTTACCAGGTACCCTCTTTGCACCGACGATTTTCTTTCCACTTCCTGCGATTACCCTTCCCAGAGATGCCCATCCCTCTTCAACTGAACTGTCTGCTGAGCTATTCCTTTTTGCAGTATCTATAGCCTCAGTAAGATGAAATGTTGAAATGTGTGTGAAATCTTATGGGACTTAACTGCTAAGGTCATCATTCCATAAGTTTACACACTACTTAACCTAAATTATCGTAAGGAATAACACACACACACCCATGCCCGAGGGAGGACTCGAACCTCCGCCGGGACCACCCGCACAGTCCATGACTGCAGCGCCCTAGACCGCTCTGCTCATCCCGCGCGGCCTCAGATGAATGATGATTAGTGTTTTAGGGTGCACAAAAACGAGGTTATCAGCGCCCGTCGGCCTCAGTAAGTTGACACGTAGTACTTCATTCCTTAGCGCTTCCGTATACCCATTCTCTCCGCATTGGTTCTTCCTGTGTATTCTCTTAAACTTCGTATTCCTCTTTATTGTGATCTGAGTCTCTATCTGTACTTGGGTACGCCTTAAAATCCAATACCTGATTTCGGAATCTCTGCCTGACCGTGATGCATTTAACCGAAACCTTCCCGTACCTCCCGGCCTTTTCAAAGCATTCTCCTCCTCTTGTGATCTGTAACAACAACGACTCTGTACTATTGTACACATAAGTAATTCTCTTCATCTGATTTTACGATAAACTTGTGTAATTGATGTTCTGATTTCATTTCTTTTTGTTTCATGCCATTATGTTAAGAAAACTGTAAATAAGTTTCAATGTGATTATTAATGTTTATGTCAAATGTCAAGTAATATTGTAATAGAATTGAAATGTAACAAATGTTGAAACTGTTGTAAGGAGTTTAAAATTGTAACTGTGCATCTGGTTCATACGTAGGCAATGTGTTAGGATATGTAGAATGCAAAACATCGGGTGAATACCCGGTCTGTCAGGGAGCGGTAAAAGGTGGATGGCAGGAGAGCGCAGGAAAATGCGCGCGGGCACTGCACGGCACAACGGGCTCAGTAGTAGTTGGAGTTTGGCACTGGTTTGAGCAACACCTTCTGGAGCGAGGAGGCTCTCCTGGAAGACATAGCTTCACTGAGCCTCGGGTATGCCGTTCCAACGCCCACACAGCATAGCAAAATTCCATAGGCACTAAATGGAAAAGTATTGCTACGCTAAGAAGAAATAAAGTGCCGATACGTCAAGAGCCATAGCTGTGATTGTACGTGTGCTCTGTGCCTCGACATCTTGCCGCCCGCCAACCGCCGCATCGATACTAACAGGTTGAAACTTTTAGTACTGTATTCGTATGGATCAGAGAGTGAACTGTGTTTGTTTGGTGCAATAACAACCTAAATTTTACCAGAACTTTTCCATCATTCAATTATCCTCACAACTAACCTAGACAGGGTCCTTTCCAAACGTTGTGCAATCCAAGTGTCCCGAAATATAAATTAAAAATTGTGTTAATAATAATTATTTGCAGAACTAGCTATATTAGAATGGTTTTTAAAGAAATGTTTTGTTAATGAACCACTAAATGAATAACGAAGGCCTAACGAAGTCGAAAGATAACTTTAGTATTGATATAGTAATGAAGTTTATCATTTCGAGACAGATTTAAAGGCATTTAAATGAGCAGTAAATCAGATGAAAAGAGTACTAACTTATATACTGGAAATCTTGAATAAATAATAAATTCAGTAATCATTTTTTAAAAAAACAGCGATCATATCATTTTCAGTGTCCTCCCTTCATTCATTTGAATTCTGAAGTGTTCTAAATCGGTTTGCCCCAGCAAAAGTTAAAGTCAATATAAAAGTCAAAATTTATGTTTTATCTTTATCAAAATTGACATTTTGTATGTGGCATGAAAGCACAATTTCTAGGGTAACCTATGCCCGATTTTAATAACATTAACAGACAGTATAAAGTTTTGTAGTAAACATTATAGTGTAGTGTTATGTATTCTTGATTTTCCATATCAGCACAGAACGTGAAACTATCAGTTCAATAGATTTTCTGGTTCTAAAATTCAACTATATTATGCAGTGTTACAACTTGTTGTTTTGCATGAATATATACCAACTTGTACAGGGAAGAAACTCAGTTAATGACTAATTAGGCTGACGACCGTATTATTGTCACATTGGTAGCATATTCCGGTTTGCTTTTGATCCATCCTGACATGTGATTGCATTTAGAACTTACTTGACGGATCATTGTTATTAGAGAGTGGATGTAAGTCTGATTTGCCACCATTCAGGTACACACGGTCCATATCTATGCGAAAATCCTTTCTCATAAGGTGAATCCCGCCCACTTACCATAGCACAGTCTTTAAAGAGTACTGTGTCAGGGATTACAGATTCTTGAACAGAGTATTCGCTATTACTAGCTGAAATTTATTTGCGAACACAATTAATGTTGAAACATCCTGGACAATTAATGTTTCTTCTCACTCATTCCTGCTATGAAACCCATACTCTCCCGTAACGCATACTTCGACAGCTTCCCCTACAACCGCATTCCGATCGCCAATGACCATTATATTTTCATCTCCCTTTTCGTACTGAATTACCAGTACAGTATCATCATATCCTTTCTCTATCTTTCATTTTCGGCTTCCGACGGCGGCATGTCTACCTTAACTACCATTGTCGGTGTTGGTTTGCTGTCGATTCTGATGAGAACCACCTTATCACTGAAGTGTCCACATTAACTCACTCTCCTATTCATAACTAGCCGGCAGGGGTGGCCGAGCAGTTCTAGGCGCTACAGTCTGGAACCGAGCGACCGCTACGGTCGCAGGTTCGAATCGTGCCTCGGGCATGGATGTGTGTGACGTCCTTAGGTCAGTTAGGTTTAAGTATTTCTAACTTCTAGGGTACTGATGACCTTAGAAGTTAAGTCCCATAGTGCTCAGAGCCATTTGAGCCATTTTTTATTCATAACTAATCCTACTCCCGTTATACTATTTTCTGCTGCTGTTGATATTACCCAGTATTCTTGTGACCAGATATCCTAGTCTCTTTCCATTTCCCTACACTGACCCTCCCCCCCCCCCCCTAACTCTCGGCCTTATATCTAGAGTGGGTTTGTGCCTTTCCCTTTTCAGTCTTTATAGCTTCCCAAACACGTTTAAACTTCTGACATTCCACGCCCCGATTCATAGAACGTTATCCATTAGTTGGTTATTCCGTCATTTTCTCGAATCACTTCCCCCTTGGCAGTCCCACCCCAAGGACGAGAATGGGGGTCTATTTCGGAATCTTTTGTCAATCGAGAGATCATCACGACACTTTTTCAGTTACAGGCCACATGTGCTGTGGATACACATTTTGTGTCATTAATGTAGTTCCATTGTCTTTAGCGTCCTCATACGTCGATCATTAGGTTTGACCCGTGGTCTAGCGTCTTTGATTCATAATAAAAACGTCTTCGGTCCCGGGTTCGATCCCCGCCACTGCCTAAATTTTGATAAATAATCAGCATCGGCGGCCGAAGACTTCCTGCATAAGAAGTCAGCCTCATTCTGCCAACGGCCTTGTCAAAGAGGGTGGAGGCGCGGATAGAGGTTCAGGGCACTCTCTTGTCCTAGGGGTGGGAAATTGCCCCTAAAGACGGAAGAATCAGCAATGATCAACGACATGAGGATGCAGAAGGCAATGGAAACCACTGCATTAAAGACACGTAACGTGTATCCACAGGACATGTGGCCTGTAATTGAAGAAGTGCCATCAACGAAAGGATAACGTTCTACGAGTCGGGGCGTGGAATCTCAGAAGCTTGAACGTGGTAGGGAAACTACAAAATCTGAAAAGGGAAATGCAAAGGCTCAATCTAGACATAGTAGGGGTCAGTGAAGTGAAGTGGAAGGAAGACAAGGATTTCTGGTCAGATGAGTATCGGGTAATATCAACAGCAGCAGAAAATGGTATAACAGGTGTAGGGTTCGTTATGAATAGGAAGGTAGGGCAGAGGGTGTGTTACTGTGAACAGTTCAGTGACCGGGTTGTTCTAATCAGAATCGACAGCAGACCAACACCGACAACGATAGTTCAGGTATACATGCCGACGTCGCAAGCTGAAGATGAACAGATAGAGAAAGTGTATGAGGATATTGAAAGGGTAATGCAGTATGTAAAGGGGGACGAAAATCTAATAGTCATGGGCGACTGGAATGCAGTTGTAGGGGAAGGAGTAGAAGAAAAGGTTACAGGAGAATATGGGCTTGGGACAAGGAATGAAAGAGGAGAAAGACTAAATGAGTTCTGTAACAAGTTTCAGCTAGTAATAGCGAATACCCTGTTCAAGAATCACAAGAGGAGGAGGTATACTTGGAAAAGGCCGGGAGATACGGGAAGATTTCAATTAGATTACATCATGGTCAGACAGAGATTCCGAAATCAGATACTGGATTGTAAGGCGTACCCAGGAGCAGATATAGACGCAGATCACAATATAGTAGTGATGAAGAGTAGGCTGAAGTTCAAGACATTAGTCAGGAAGAATCAATACGCAAATAAATGGGATACGGAATTACTAAGGAATGACGAGATACGTTTGAAGTTCTCTAACGCTATAGATACAGCAATAAGGAATAGCGCAGTAGGCAGTACAGTTGAAGAGGAATGGACATCTCTAAAAAGGGCCATCACAGAAGTTGCGAAGGAAAACATAGGTACAAAGAAGGTAGCTGCGAAGAAACCATGGGTAACAGAAGAAATACTTCAGTTGATTGATGGATGGAGGAAGTACAAACACGTTCCGGGAAAATCAGGAATACAGAAATACAAGTCGCTGAGGAATGAAATAAATAGGAAGTGCAGGGAAGCTAAGACGAAATGGCTGCAGGAAAATGTGAAGACATCGAAAAAGTTATGATTGTCGGAAGGACAGACTCAGCATACAGGAAAGTCAAAACAACCTTTGGTGACATTAAAAGCAACGGTGGTAACATTAAGAGTGCAACGGGAATTCCACTGTTAAATGCAGAGGAGAGAGCAGATAGGTGGAAAGAATACATTGAAAGCCTCTATGAGGGTGAAGATTTGTCTGATGTAATAAAAGAAGAAACAGGAGTCGATTTAGAAGAGATAGGGGATCCAGTATTAGAATCGGAATTTAAAAGAGCTTTGGAGAACTTACGGTCAAATAAGGCAGAAGGGATAGATAACATTCCATCAGAATTTCTGAAATCATTGGGGGAAGTGGCAACAAAACGACCATTCACGTTGGTGTGTAGAATATATGAGTCTGGCGACATACCATCTGACTTTCGGAAAAGCATCATCCACACAATTCCGAAGACGGCAAGAGCTGACAAGTGCGAGAATTATCGCACTATCAGCTTAACAGCTCATGCATCGAAGCTGCTTACAAGAATAATATACAGAAGAATGGAGAAGAAAATTGAGAATGCACTAGGTGACGATCTGTTTGGTTCAAATGATTCAAATGGCTCTGAGCACTATGGGACTTAACATCTATGGTCATCAGTCCCCTAGAACTTAGAACTACTTAAACCTAACTAACCTAAGGACATCACACAACACCCAGTCATCACGAGGCAGAGAAAATCCCTGACCCCGATCAGTTTGGCTTTAGGAAAAGTAAAGGGACGAGAGAGGCAATTCTGACGTTACGGCTAATAATGGAAGCAAGGCTAAAGAAAAATCAAGACCCTTTCATAGGATTTGTCGACGTGGAAAAAGCGTTCGACAATATAAAATGGTGCAAGCTGTTCGAGATTCTGAAAAAAGTAGGGGTAAGCTATAGGGAGAGTCGGGTCATATAGAATATGTACAACCACCAAGAGGGAATAATAAGAGTGGACGATCAAGAACGAAGTGCTCGTATTAAGAAGGGTGTAAGACAAGGCTGTAGCCTTTCGCCCCTACTCTTCAATCTGTACATCGAGGAAGCAATGATGGAAATAAAAGAAAGGTTCAGGAGTGGAATTAAAATACAAGGTGAAAGGATATCAATGATACGATTCGCTGATGACATTGCTATCCTGAGTGAAAGTGAAGAAGAATTAAATGATCTGCTGAACGGAAAGAACAGTCTAATAAGTACACAGTATGGTTTGAGAGTAAATCGGAGAAAGACGAAGGTAATGAGAAGTAGTAGAAATGAGAACAGCGAGAAACTTAACATCAGGATTGATGGTCACGAAGTCAATGAATTTAAGGAATTCTGCTACCTAGGCAGTAAAAAACCAATGACGGATGGAGCAAGGAGAACATCAAAAGCAGACTCGCTATGGCAAAAAAGGCATTTCTGGCCAAGAGAAGTCTACTAATATCAAATACCGGCCTTAATTTGAGAAAGAAATTTCTGAGGATGTACGTCTGGAGTACAGCATTGTATGGTAGTGAAACATGGACTCTGGGAAAACCGGAACAGAAAAGAATCGAAGCATTTGAGATGTGGTGCTATAGACGAATGTTGCAAATTAGGTGGACTGATAAGGTAAGGAATGAGGAGGTTCTACGCAGAATCGGAGAGGAAAGGAATGTATGGAAAACACTGATAAGGAGAAGGGACAGAATGATAGGACATCTGCTAAGACATGAGGGAATGACTTCCATGGTACTAGAGGGAGCTGTAGAGGGCAAAAACTGTAGAGGAAGACAGATATTGGAATACGTCAAGCAAATAATTGAGAACGTAGGTAGCAAGTGCTACTCTGAGATGAAGAGGTCAGCACAGGAAAGGAATTCGTGGCGGGCCGCATCAAACCAGTCAATAGACTGATGACCAAAAAAAAAAAAAAAAAGTCATGCCTGATTCTTCCACATTAAGGGGCAGTTTCCCATCCAAAGGGCATGAGAGTGCCCTGAAGCTTTGTCTTCTCCCCGCCCTCTTTGACAAGACGGTGGGCTGAATGAGGGGTGGCGTATTATTCCGTGTCTTCCGACCGGGACCGAGTGTGTTTTGATTACTAATCAAAGACCCTACCCCTATTTCAATAAATGTGCCTGGTAAATAGACGCATTTAGGAATTAAATCACTTTTCTACAAGAGGCACTGTTGCGAATCGCAATCTGAGCTGCGACTTGCAAACGTTTTGGGCAGTATCTGTTTTGAGTCAGGGCAGTGCAGACCTCGTTGGAGTCGCAGCGCCCCCAGCACGACATGACGTTGATGACGTCCCAGCAGGCGCGCCCGTCGGCGTCTGTCTTGGTGACCTTGTACGTGTAGAGGCGGCGGTGACACTCCAGCGTCGACGCCGGGTCCATGGCGGCGTCGGCCACCGCGGCGGCGGCGGCAGCGGCGGCGAGCAGCGCCGAGCACACGTACATCAGTCGGCAGTGGGCCATCCTGCAACATCCAACACGGGGCCCACACCGCTGTAGTAGCTGATCATACCGTCTAGCTAGCTACGAAATGCATTACATAACACTGAAAGTACAGTGACGGAAAAGAAATCGCAACACCAAAACGTAATTAATGTAGAGGAATGAAACATTTGGAATACTAGGTAACATTTTTAAGTGATTAACATTACGTGATCACGGGCTAATGTAAGCGGGAGATAAGCCACTGAAAAATGTGAAATGCTGGCGCATTAATAACCGGTGTAACCGCCAAAAATATGAATGCAAGCATGCAAATGTGCATGCATTGTGTTGTATAGGTGCCGGATGTCAGTTTGTAGGACGGAGTTCCATGCTTGTTGCACTTGGTCGATCAGTACAGGAACGGTTAATGCTGGTTGTGGATGACGCTGGAGTTATCGCCCGATGACGTCCCATATGTGCTCGATTAGAGACAGATCTGGTAATGGAGCAGGCTAGGGTAACAGTATGTCGACAAATAGCGGTATGTGGGTGAGCGTTGTCCTGTTGGAAAATACTCTCTACAATACTGGTCAAGGTTGGAAGAACAACAGGTCGAACTAACATGTTGACGTATAAACTCTCAGTCACGTGTGATAACTATGGCAGTGCTCCTACTGTCATACAAAGTGGTATCCCAGGCCATAACCCAGTGTGTAGGTCGATTGTGTCTAGCACGTAGATATGTTGGTTGCAGGCCCTTTATTGGCCTCCTTCTCACCAATGCACTGTTGTAACGGCGACCGGAACAGTCGTAGCGTTGTAGTGACGGAAACGCGGCGGGAGAGGACGGACATGACCAACGAAGGACCTTATGACAACAACAAGAACGGACAACAGAGTTACGAAAACCAAGCAAGACAACCACGCGCCCTCGTAAAGAAAACACGAAAGTCAATACGCTGTCTAATGCGGGGTGATATGTCCTGAGACGTACGCACGGTTAGACTGGCAGGCTGAGCTTTTTTTTCTTTTGTTTTTTCCTTTATTGATTTTCAATTCCCCCCGAAGGGGGGCGGGCTGGCAGCAGCTTAGTACGCTGCTCTACAGCCTACAGACTTTTATTTTAAAGAACGGAAGAAGAAAAGAAACAAGAAAAACAGGCGATAAAACGGTGACGTCAAGTGAAAAATGGCGGAAAAATGCGGAAAGTTAAAACAGAAAGCAAAAGGGGTTGGCAACGTTAATAAAAGACACAGGAATCACACAAGTAATATAGTACACACACAATTAAAAAAACATGGTGACAGTCTGGTTTCTGTTCGCAAGAGATAAAAGGCACACCCAGCGACAGTATGATGGCCGGTCGCAACACTTCTCAAAAAACACAACACGGAACACTCACTGTAAAACATGCACTGTAGAACACTCACTGTAGAACATTGCACGAAAGTGGCGGCACAAAGATGGCACTCCCGAGCCAAAGGCTGATGAGGGAGGGGGATCTGGAGGAGGGGGAAGAACAAGGAGGGAGGAAGGAAAAAAACGGAAAAAGGGGGGGGAACCAAGGAGGGAGAGGACTAATAAAGGGGGAGAAGGGCAGATGCGAGAGGGAATGAGAGGAGGCAGAGGAGGGAAATGTAAAAGGACTTGGGGGAGAGAAGGGGGCAAAGAGAGGGGAGGTGGGGAAGAAAGAGGATGGAAGCGGGGGGAGAGTGAGCCCAGGAAAAGGACGGAGGAAAGGAGGGGGAGTGAGGATCAGAGTTGATAGGAGGGATAAATGGAGGGAGAGAGGGCATCATCCGGGAGGGGGAGTTGATGGAAGCCACCTTGGTAAAGGACATGTAGGGTGTAGAGATGGAGGGTAGGGGGGACACAACAGTGAAGACGTGGCAGGGGGCGGGGATGAGAGAGGAGAGGAGCAACCAGGGGGTGAGGGGGTTCAAGGCGGCGGGAGGTGTAGAGGATGCGGATATGTTCGAGGAATAGGAGCAGATGGGGGAAAGGAATGAGATCATAGAGGATCCGCGTGGGGGATGGGAGGCGTATACGGTAGGCGAGGCGGAGTGCATGACGCTCAAGGATCTGGAGGGACTTATAGAATTTGGGGGAGGGGCAGATATCCAGGCAGGACTGGCATAACAGAGGATGGGACGGATTAAGGATTTGTAGGTGTGGAGGATGGTAGAGGGGTGCAACCCCCATGTCCGGCCAGAGAGGAGTTTGAGGAGTCGGAGGCGGTTGTGGGCTTTGGATTGGATGGAGCGGAGATGAGGGATCCAGGTGAGGTGACGGTCAATGGTGAGGCCAAGGTAGGTGAGGGTGGGGGACAGACAGACAGGACGGGCGCAGACAGTAAGGGAGAAATCCAGGAGTTGGAAGGAGCGAGTGGTACGACCTACGATGATTGCCTGGATCTTGGAAGGATTGATTTTCAGGAGCCACTGGTTACACCATGCAGCAAAAAGGTCAAGGTTATTCTGGACAAGGCGTTGGGACCGTTGGAGGGAGGAGCGAGGGCGAGGAATGCGGTGTCATCAGCATATTGCAAGAGGTGCACTGGAGCGGGAGGGGGGGCAGGCTGAGCGACAGGCTGGCGCTTAAGTACTCAATCGGGGACGCCGCTATTGGCCGCTGCAACCACGTGTTTCACTGTGGTGCCCTCACTCTAAATGCGGGCCAGGAGGTGCGCGCCGCCACAGCTTACGGCGCGATGGTACAGAGAGACCTCTATGGGTCTTCGACGTCCATGACGTCTGGCGGGGATTCAATTTCCGCGCCGCGCGGTACCAGTTGCACGGCCATCATTGTCACGGAGGTAGAATCAGATTTCATCAGGAAACGTAACCCTGCCATCAACGAGCTATCTCTTGACACCGCTGAAGTCTAAAATGGCGGTGGTTTGAAGTCTCTGGAATGCACACTACAGGGCGACTGGCTCGCAGCTGTTCTTCAGGTAACCGGTTTTTAACAGTTCGTTGTGTCACTTGGGTGCCAACTGTTACTCAAAATTCTGCTGCAGATGCGGTACCATGCGCCACAATCATATGGCGAACGTTAGTCTTCCTTTTCAATAGCGCCATTTGGCCGTCCAGAGCCCGGTCTTCCCCGTCCGTGTCTTCACTTGACCACAGGTGCCAGCAATCAAGTAGAGGGGCTACGTTCCTGACAAGTCCTCCTACAGTGTCGCAGAAAGAACGACCAGCTTCTCGTAACCCTATTGCACGACCTCTTTCAAACTCAGTGAGGTTTTAATAACGGCCTGAAAGGCATTCTTGGCTAACTTCATCTCATCACGTCCAGTCTCAAAAGTACTAAAGCTCATGACCGTTACAGCGTGTTTTTAAAGCAAACCTGATCTTTAGCGTCATAGTGGCGCCACTAGCCTCTCTTATGTAATTGGTGCGAAATTTGAATAGACTACACCTTTCAGATGTAGAAACATGCCTACCAACTTTATTTTATGTCGCACAACCCCTTCATGATGTCACGATTTTGTTCGTCCGTGTACGTTCTATACAGGCTAAACCACCGAGTTCTGACAAGTTAAATAACAGACAAAATTTTCTCGCTTTAGGAGCAACGTCATTAAAAAAAAACTTGAGCCTTCGACAGTTGTCATCACCATCATCATCATCAGGAGTAAAAACTATTTGCTACTGCGGCTGTTTTTCTTTTCTCTTTATTGTTATTTCAGTTCCTCACTAGAGGGTGTACTGGCAGCAGATAAATCCGCTCTTCAGTCAAAGGTTTTACATGTCAAACAAAAGTTATAATACAGAAGGTGTCCCATTTTTCTTGACCACCTCAAATACGTCTTTTTCCTAAAACAAAGTAAATAAATGTAACAAGCAAATGTTTAGCTACGAGGCGGATATTAACCAGCATGTCTTTCTTGTGACGGTTTGTTACGAAGATATGAACAGTAGTGCGCCTTTTTTTAAATAGCATTTGCAACAGGATGGTAGGTGTACAGATGGCGCCTGCTGCTTTTCTTGTATGTAATTGTGAACTGTTCTTTGCTAAATGGACCTGCGATAAACTGTGGTTATCTTCACCAACGTCAAAGGATAGTCATTGCAGATTTACTTTCTGCCTTTCCCTGGCCCTTTATGGCCATATACAAGCATATCTTAAATTCGTAGGTAAGAAATAATGTGCTCTGGTTACAGCCTTACACGAACTGGCATCTTGTTGCACGATATATATATCCGAAAAGTAGAATAATGTGCCTTGAAGATTCTAAATCGATGTGAAAAACTGCTGGTATTCCTGCCGCGTGCTTTTAAAAGATTCAAGGATTCACAGTAATAGGTAGTCTCTCCAACCCAGGATTCATTGAGTGTTCCGCTAGGTTCTTGACCTTTCTGCTTGACCCGAGTTAGCATTTGGTATTTGGTCACTGGCTCCTAAGCATTGCCCCTGCACTCTGCGCGCTGTCTCGCTAAACGCAGCGGAAATTTCCTTAGCTACAGGAAATTAGCGCAAAAAGCAGAGAAGCTCAAAGCAGACGCTGTACCTCCATGTCTTCTCCCCGTTTCGTATCTTCCGTCCTGCAAAACGCATTCAAATGGAGCACTAAGCTAGTTACACAAATTATACTACGTTTCCAAACATCTTTGAACATTCACTATTTTTCTGCCTAAAACAGTCAACGACGTTACTTTTAGCACAACCTCTCTTGTTAAACTCATAAAATCCCACCCACCCGTCCTAGCCTGCTTACATTTTTCCTTCCCGCCTCTCCCCCCCCCCCCCCTTTCCACACTGTACTCTTGAT
Organism: Schistocerca nitens; assembly: GCF_023898315.1. Lineage (NCBI taxonomy): Eukaryota > Metazoa > Arthropoda > Insecta > Orthoptera > Acrididae > Schistocerca > Schistocerca nitens. Next base: position 190,457,709 of record NC_064620.1, on the reverse strand, counting down.
ATGTAGTTCTGACAAGGGAAACTCCTCATCGCAATCCCAGCCTCCCTGCCTACCCCCCCCCCCCCCCTCACCCCAGTGGGTATCCCGTCAAAAACTGAAAACAGCTCAAGCTTGAAAACAGGAACAATGTGCACTGAACTGTGAAAAAAGATCGAAGTAGAAACGGTGTACGGTCCAACGTCAAGACATGCAAGTGAATTGAAAGAGCCGTGGCTTGTGGTTATGTGGTCACGGTGTAGGTTTGCAAAGGGGGAGATTCGTGTTCAAATCTCTCTCGTGCACCATCTTTTTCTTTTTACTAAATTATGCCGAGCGGGCTAGCCGCGTGGTCTCAGGCGCATTGCCACGGTTCACTCGGTTCCTCCGTCGGAGGTTCGAGTCCTCCCTCGGGCATGGGTGTGTCTGTTGTCCTTAGCGTAAGTTAGCTCAAGTTAGATTAAGCAGTGTGTAAGCTTAGGGACCGATGACCTCACCAGTTTGGCCCCATAGGAACTTACCACAAACTTCCAAATTTGACTAAATTATGAACTTTCCGTCCGGTCACTGACGTGTCTGTTCGTTGTATTCAAATACGTGTCTGTGTCGTGGTGTAACGTCCGTTTGTAACAGACAAGTGTAGGGAAGGGACCTACAACGAAAGTTGATACTGCACAACTACTGTATTAGCAGCCGAAAGGAAGTAGCTCACGAATGGGAACCGGAACGTTTGATTAGAAAGCGACAGGTCAACCGAATCCTCCACCCGTAAACACGTCTGGTGTGTCACACACGACATTGGTGACAGTATGTGTTTCATATGATAGGAATCTCTTGTATGCCCGGTGAATGAATGAGATATGCCTCCTTGCTCGATTTAGGTGTTCATATGAATGTGGATGTCATCACTCCCAAAGAAATCATGAAAACATAATAATTTGTCACATAAGCTGCAACCAATGACCGTAACAATTTCACAATCATCAGTTTTTCTTGTGCTCTGTCAAAAAATATGTTTTAACGTTTTTAAAGTTTTCCACATGAACACCATCAAATCCTGTGTATGTCCATGCAAATCTGAACATGTTCCCGAATTTCTGTCCTGTATAGTGTCTACGATAAAGGAAAATCTTTGTTCGCGTAAGGAGCAATCACACGTTCATTAAACTCTGTCACTTCGTTTCTCCATTTTGCCTGACGCATAATAATTCACTATGACATCAGAGGTTTCCATAAGTACCGTATTCACTTGTTGCTGAACTTCTGTCCAAGTACACGATTTTTTTTGCTGCAAACATAAGTAAAACGTAGGTAAAAGAAAATCTGTTTTGTTAAGGACATAGTGCATGCAGTAACGGTGGGAAGTGGCATGCAGCTGGTCTACACTCTACATCTAGTGTTGTCGTCTCCAACTAACGATAACGTGAGGGTCTATTTCATTTCTTAGTTAAAACGGGACTGATCTGCGTTGATATGTGCGTCCTCATACTGTTGGAATTTGACATTAACTGCTGTAACAAACTTCTTGGAACATTCTAGAAGTTCCTCGAGTTCATCGGCATAGCTTTTGCTTACATATTTGCTAATCTTCCTGCTCGCAGTTTTGTATTTCCTTTTGAAAGTGAATAGCCAGTGAGGCGAAGCGTAAAAGGCCAGACCGATTTCTTTAGCATGATGCAATCCCCAAATTTGTAAGTCTGTACCATCTACTGCGCTTAATTAATTTCTACCTTTGCCTTCATCCCTTTAAACTTCTTTAATTTAGTTATAAATTCACTCCTTAATCTATGCATAATGGACAGAGTAAGGAATGTAGAGATTAGAAAGGACCTTAAACAAGAAAGTATGAGAGAAGAAATTGAAAGAAAGAGATTAAGATGGTATTGGCGTGTTAAGAGGATGCATGGGCAGACACTCCCCAAAAGTATGGAAGAACTAAAGATGGATGGGGAAAGACCTAGAGGGCGCCCAAGAACACGGTGGAAAACGGGAGTGAGAATATCTGAGGAAAGGAGAGGTGTGACCTGGCAGCAAGTGGAGGAAGAAAAGTGGTGGGAGGACCGAGCCAAATGGAGAGGACTCATCAGCACCCAGACACGGCAGTAGCTGGAGCGAGATTCGGATATAGATAGATAGATAGAATCTATGCTTGCGTCTTTTAATCGGCTTGGACATTACTTTATATAGGAGCATTTCCTACATGTATCCCAACGAAATGCCGTTAGATTGACGTCACAGCATTTGTTCTTCGTGTTCTTCTTACGGATCAATAACTTTCGCATCATCTAGAACATACCGCCCCGCAGCAATCAGCAACCTGTCTTACTCACCACATATACTATTTATCAACAAATGTAGAAAATCCTCATACAAATATTGCGCAGTCATCCGATTCCTTGAGGAACGTTTAGATTTCTTAATGTTTGGAAAATGTACATGGATCTTGTTATGCAAGTCGCGAGCAATATTTGCTGCATTCATATTCCCCATGGAATATCACTCTTGTATTCAACACTTTCACATCCAAAGGCACCAAAAATCCACTGCCAGACAGGCAGCTTCGTTAACAGGAATCCTGTCTCTGCAGTGTACAGCAGTCAACTGACATCCGCCGTGTGTTTGTTTCAGTTTTTTTTTTCGATGTTTGTTTAGACATAGCGTCCTCATACCACTGATCGGTTATCTTGCGTCAGACATACAGCATAAAATCGGGGTCCGAACCACTAGTAGGTTTGTATCTGAGATCTTTTGTTTTTCACCGATGCTCGACCCTGAGATCCCGGGATTCAAGGTCACCAGCCCCCAGATATACGTACCTCCTATCTGTTCTATACAAGTACCACACGTTATGGCTCTTGTGTTCCGTTTCCGCACTTTTGACTCACGAGTTCCTTTCTTGTAACTTTGTTTACATTCGTTTACTCGTTGTTTCCATTTCTGTGAGATGTCTACGTGGCACCTCTCCTGCTCTCGCTATTCATCACATTTACTTGCAACGGTAATACAGGGTGTTACAAAAAGGTACGGCCAAACTTTCAGGAAACGTTCCTCACACACAAATAAAGAAAAGACGTTATGTGGACATGTGTCCAGAAACGCTTAATTTTCATGTTAGAGCTCATTTTAGTTTCGTCAGTATGTACTGTACTTCCTCGATTCCCCGCCAGTTGGCCCAATTGAAAGAAGGTAATGTTGACTTCAGTGCTTATGTTGACATGCGACTCATTGCTCTACAGTACTAGCATCAAGCACATCAGTACGTAGCATCAACATGTTAGTGTTCATCACTAACGTGGTTTTGCAGTCAGTGCAAAGTTTACGAATGCGGAGTTGGCAGATGCCCATTTGATGTATGGATTAGCACGCGGCAATAGCCGTGGAGCGGTACGTTTGTATCGAGACAGATTTCCAGAACGAAGGTGTCCCGACAGGAAGACGTTCGAAGCAATTGATCGGCGTCTTATGGAGCACGGAACATTCCAGCCCATGACTCGCGACTGGGGAAGACCTAGGACGACGAGGACACTTGCAATGGACGAGGCAATTCTTCGTGCAGTTGACGATAACCCTAATGTCAGCGTCGGAAAAGTTTCTGCTGTACAAGGTAACGTTGACCACGTCACTGTATGGAGAGTGCTACAGGAGAACCAGTTGTTTCCGTACCATGTACAGCGTGTGCAGGCACTATCAGCAGCTGATTGGCCTCCACGGGTACACTTCTGGAATGGTTCATCCAACAATGTGTCAATCCTCATTTCAGTGCAAATGTTCTCTTTACGGATGAGGCTTCATTGCAACGTGATCAAATTGTAAATTTTCACAAGCAACGTGTGTGGGCTGACGAGAATCCGCACGCAATTGTGCAATCACGTCATCAACACAGATTTTATGTGAACGTTTGGGCAGGCATTGTTGGTGATGTCTTGATTGGGCCCCATGTTCTTCCACCTACGCTCAATGGAGCACGTCATCATGATTTCATACGGGATACTCTACCTGTGCTGCTAGAACATGTGCGTTTACAAGTACGACACAACATGTGGTTCATGCACGATGGAGCTCCTGCACATTCAGTCGAAGTGTTCGTACGCTTCTCAACAACAGATTCGGTGACCGATGGATTGGTAGAGGCGGACCAATTCCATGGCCTCCACGCTCTCCTGACCTCAACCCTCTTGACTTTCATTTATGGGGGCATTTGAAAACTCTTGTCTACGCAACCCCGGTACCAAATGTAGAGACTCTTCGTGCTCGTATTGTGGACGGTTGTGATACAATACGCCATTCTCCAGGGCTGCATCAGCGCATCTGGGATTCCATGCGACCCAGGGTGGACGCATGTATCCTCGCTAACGGAGGACATTTTGAACATTTCCTGTAACAAAGTGTTTGAAGTCACGCTGGTACGTTCTGTTGCTGTGTGTTTCCATTTCATGATTAATGTGATTTGAAGAGAAGTAATAAAATGAGCTCTAACATGGAAAGTAAGCGTTTCCGGACACATGTCCACATAACATATTTTCTTTCGTTGTGTGTGAGGAATGGTTCCTGAAAGTTTGGCCGTACCTTTTTGTAACACCTTGTATATCCTTACCACGTAACTTACAACTAATGTATAGCGTGACAATTGCCAAGATTACGGAAAGAGAAAAGACACGCCAGTGACCAGACGAATAGTTCATAATTTCGTGAAAAAATAGATTACGAGGGCGATTAGAACGTGGATCTCCGATTTGCAATCCAATACAGTGCCCACAGAACCACGACGCCTTGGCTCGTCCAGTTCGCTGGATGTTGCACGTCTTGAGCTTGGACCGTTCACGGTTTTTATTTTGCTTCTTGTTTCACAGTTCAGTGCACTTTCTTCCCGCTTTCATGCTTGATCTGCGTTCAGTTTTTGACAGGCTATCCAGTGGACATCTTACCACTAAATATCAGGGGTTGCGAAGGGCAGTCTCCTGCCACACCATTGTAGACGTGACGCCACCAGCAGTCGACCAGTGGTATGTTCGCCCTGAAGATGGCCCCTGCGATGGGCTGTAACCGGTCGGCACTAAATAAATAAAAAAACGCGATTAAGACTGTTTTCTTAATGCTAAGTTATTTAAAGGTTGTCGGCGTACTGCCTCTGAATTGGTCGGTTGGCGTGGACTAGCGAGGAAGGACAGGATAGTCATCACTCACCCGAATATTGCCGACACACACGTTTGAGTGGCAACGACCTTGCTTGGCCGTTTGGTCGGTCGTCTGATTAGACGGCGTGTATTTGGGTCGTCCACCGCTTATCGGTTGTCTGTGATCCGTTCTCGTTGTTGTTCCAGTCTCCGCTTTTAGCATTGTTTGAGTTTTGGTGCAAGTGCGGAGCGGAACTGATCTTGATCATTGGTCTGTTGACTGCCTGTCGGTTGGGTTCCCAGCGGATTGAAAATGGTTGGGCCGACTGCCTGTCTCACCTAAGCGAGTGTTAGTGTTTAAATTCCAGGCCGACCCTCGAACATCTGAGCGCCCTTGTGTGTACTGCCCTATTTTTTTTTAATTTGTTCTTGTTCTTTGTACTTGTATGGCTTCTAGCCGATCTTTGTTTTAAATCAGAGTTGTTTTGCTCTTAAGGCCTTCAGTCTAGTTTAAAGTACTGTTTCACGTTTGCCCTTTGCCAATTTAAAAAAAAATTAATGTTGTTGAATTTTTAAGTCTTGGGTTTGAGTTGTTATGCTCTTAAGGCCTTCAGCCTAGTTCAGAGAACTGTGTCACGTACGGCCTTTGGCATTTTAAAAATTTTAATGTTCATCAGGTTGCCTTCCATTCCGAAGGCTGTTGCACGCAGCGACTGTTAAATTGACTTGTAAATGATAGATTTCAGCTATCAGTCCTCCTTTTGAAATTTTATTGGCAGATCTAGATTTCAGCTAGAAAACTAGCCATTCTCAATGCAGTACCATTTTTGATCAATGCATGTAATGCCTGTTGGTCGGGCTTCATCCACAGTTCATTGAATACTAAATGGGAATGGCTAGTTTTATAGCTGAAATCTAGATCTGCCAAAAGAATTTCAAAAGGACGACTGATAGCTGAAATCTATTATTTACAAATTTTAATGTTCTTGAATTTTAAGTCTTGGGCCTTCAGCCGATTTGGAGTTTGAGCTGTTTGCTCTTACGGCCTTCAGCCTAAATTAAAGTACTGTTTCATGTAAGTCCTTTGGTATTAAAAAAATTAATGTTATGGATTTTTAAGTGTTAGGCCTTCAGCCGATTTGAATTTAACTTGTTTACTTCAGCCTAACTAAAGAACTGTTTTAAGATAAGGCTTGCCTTTTAAATTTCTGATTATGCTTGCGTTTTAAGTTATTAGCCTTCAGCCGTTTTTAAATTAAAGTGGCTTTCAGCGTTAATTAAGTACCAAAGATTAAAGCTGTGTGTTTAAAAAAAATTTTTTTTGGGCTCTTGTAATGTTTGATCAAATAATAAAGTTGTATGTTCGAGTGTAACTGACAGCCCCTTATTTTGGCCCCTTTCCACAATTTATACTATCTGTCCTGTCCTGCGGGTTAAGAGGGGCGTTTCAAAAGCTGTTAGAAACGGAAATGAGATACGCATATATAATATAAATAATAAATTTCTAACTGTGATAATATGCTACAACAATTCAGTTGCAACAATTGTATAACATTCATTAGCAAATATAAGAAATGCTGAAGACGAGACAGTGGGCAGAACCAATGGGTTTGCTCTATAACTGAAATACGAATAGCGGAAAGTTTTACGACATCGGCCTGCTGGCTGCTCATAGAAATTATATGAAACAATTGGAATAACTGGCTGAAAACTATTTTTGAATGAATCTTCCATCAATATTGTCAGATTCATGATGTTAATAGGAAAACGGTAGTATAACGGGAACAATTAGTTAGCCGTTACATTTGATCGACATTCGTCTAATATTAAAATTATTAATTAACCTTGCCTACGTTGACACAGGACCTTGGGAATGCAACATCCAGTTAAAGCAGGTCCTCTGATAGACGGACGTTGTATTTAATCTTTCTCCTAACGCTGAAAATTCGTTACTTTTCACAGAAAAACAGGAGAACCTACTGAAAGGAAATTACGAGGGCTATTCGGAAAGTAAGGTCCGATCGGTCGCGAAATGGAAACGACTATGAAAATCCGATAAAGCTTTGCACAGATGTGTTGGGTAGTGTCTCTAGTATAACCCCAGTTAGCATCACGTCGCTCTTCTCATTTCTGAGCTCGCAGTGAGTGCGTAAAGATGTCTAGAAAATAGTGTCTGCCGCCAAGTACGAGGGCCTGGTGAGAAATTTCGCCTGAAGCTATGCAGCTAACATTACATAACTGTCGTGCTGTTTCTTCTTCAAGACAATTCTCAGCCTCATTCTGCAGGGGCAATGAAGATGCTCCTGCATCGTTTCAATTGGAAATGTTTGGTTACCCACAATACAGCCCGTAATTGTCTCCCTCTGAGTTTCATCTCTGCTCACACGAACCGCTGGCTATCGGACCTTACTTTCCGAATAGCCCTCGTAGTTATTAGGCAGGATATTTAAAGAATACAGTCCAAAGTTATCAAGACAAACTATAAAATTATTCCCTTCAGAAAAAAATAACCTTTTAGAAAAAATGTTTATAGCGAAATATGATTTTATATGTTTTAATTATCCAGTACTCTGACAAATAAATGTATTCTACCGCCTACACCAGTTTCTTTGGAGTATTTTCACCCATACGTTACAGTTTCACCGTATTTTTGTTTCTTTTGCGCTTTAATGAACTCAGTTCGTAAAGGCCTTTAACTAACATCTGTCTGTCTACAGAGCCTCATTAATGGCGAACGCTAAGCGGGGCTGCTGCCTCACTCCAAACGGAAAGTCTTTCGTTTTTTCTTTCACTGCTCCTAACATGGAACGAACAGGTTTGGCCTCTTTATAAGCTGATTACGTTGATGGGATATTTCTCGAGTGCTTGACAGAACAGCGTAAGGAAAAGTTCTTTTTGAAATAGAAATTTTCCAGGCGGAACCCAGGTTAGCAGCAAAAAAATATCACAAAACATACGCTGTTAGTTCAATGTCGACATAAATTTCCAGGTTTTGTGCCAGGAATGAGCATATGATTTGTTTAGCATATAAACCATTCACAGAAAAAGATCATACATGAATACTGTAAAATGTCGGTTATCTACAATAAATCAAAAGGTGTTGAATGCAATTATTTCTCTTTCCAGAACAAAGCAAAATACACATACGGATAATGAACAGTCTAACCGTACATCGGCGTGGGACGTTTGATTAACATCCCATCGCACTCGGAAGCCACAAAAAAAAAATGGTTCAAATGGCTCTGAGCACTATGGGACTTAACATCTATGGTCATCAGTCCCCTAGAACTTAGAACTACTTAAACCTAACTAACCTAAGGACAGCACACAACACCCAGCCATCACGAGGCAGAGAAAATCCCTGACCCCGCCGGGAATCGAACCCGGGAACCCGGGCGTGGGAAGCGAGAACGCTACCGCACGACCACGAGATGCGGGCCCGGAAGCCACATTTCCATTTCACAATTGAACGTTCTAAAGTTGTTTCTAATAATCGACATATGGACACGAGACCCAGTACACTAGATTGAAACGTAACTATAGAGAACAGTGGTGTTCCAATAGTGTGTTCTGAAGCGAAAGATATTAAAACCGCTAATGCATTGGATATCACAGGTTTATCAAAGTCAACGCCGAACATACACGAAAACACAAAGTATTTTAGATTACGGTGCAAAATATAATCTCCACTCAATTATTTTAATTATCTAAAAATTTTCCTATATTATTTTCATTGGTCATGAGACTTAAAGAGCGAAAAACAACGGAAAAAGTAGCGGACAACCTTACTAATATGTACCTCTTCGATTTTGGAGAGTATTTAAAATAAAATACGCCCTGAATTTTTAAAGAACTGAACTGCTCCAATAGCGTATGATTTGCCAAATATGTACACACTTACTCTAGTTGACTGTCGCACTCCCACAAGTGATGGGATTTAAGTCAGAAGAACTGGAAGGCCAGTCCATTCGCTGAATATACTCTTGTTCCAAGCGCTCATCAACCTCTGCAGTTCACTACGGACGCATTATTATTTATAAAAACCAAGTCAGCGCCGAATATACCCCTGAAAAGACGCATATGGGGCTAGAGTCCAGTGTGACAACCACACTGGCCAGTGTGCACTGTGTTAAAAAATTAAAGGCCACTACACCCATAAAATATTATACCGCCCCACACCATAACACCTGTGCGACCAAACAATCATGTGCGACAGCATTCCTGGGTGCATTACGTACGAACATATAGCGATATGTGGGAGCAAGTAATGTAGCCGGGAACATTCTCGAAGATGATTGTCTCTGAGGTGTATGGTGTAGAGAGGCTTGGTGTTGCATAGGTGTACCAATCTCCAAATCTTTGCTTAACATGGGCCAGGAAAAATAAATAATGCTGCAGGTGAGGCATTGGGCAGAACCAACGGTTTCGTTCAATAACTGAAATACGAATAGCGGAAAGTACACTTGACAGTCAACTTTGGCACATTGTATCTCTTCCCCATGCGCGTTTTCCACGTATGCATTCATCCCTGGCTTCATATTTATGTATGAGAATGTGCGAGCACATTGAACTGGGTAGGTAGAGGTGCTCTTGGCACGAAGAGTATATTCGGTGAATGGACTGGCCAGCCAGTTTCCCAGACTTGAATTCCATGGAGCACGTTTGGGATGCTTTGCAGAGGCTTAATCTGGTGCATCCACATGTACCAGTGACCACACAATAGTTGTCACCAGCTCTGGTGGAGGAATGAAACGCTGTATCAAAAGAATTCCTTATCAGCACTGTTACGTCTGCCACAGACGGCCCCTGCCAACAGACTACACTCAAGACACTCCTGTGTACCATATAACATACACAAGCACTTGCAGGCGCAACCAAGAGGAAAACAATTCTTCAAATAAAACAGAACTTGCTAGATACTAATGAGAACCTTTTTCTGCAGAGGTCGCCTCACAGATATAGGGAAAGTTGGAGTACTCCACCGGCCTCCGCCGGTTTTATAAGGCAGCAGTACAGCCAGTTCCTCACCAAGCTAGGACCAGCTCCGACAGACCTCACCGACGCTCTTGATGAATGGTCGCTTACAAGTTGGCTCAAATGGCTCTGAGCACTATGGGACTTAACATCTGAGGTCATCAGTCCCCTAGAACTTAGAACTACTTAAACCTAACTAACCTAAGGACATCACACACATCCATGCCCGAGGCAGGATTCGAACCTGCGACCGTAGCGGTTTACAAGTTATTTATTTTTGTGTGTATATAGTGATTGTTCTAGAAGTGTAGTTTAGTTTCAATAAACGACATTACACTGAGTTTTCTACAATACTGAGTATACTCCAAGCACTGTGGGCAGAACGGTTGCACGTTGCAGAACGTACACTGCCGTCCGTAGTGATCATGCTACTTAGTAAGAACCATGTCCTGCTTCTTGCAATGTACAGAGGACCCATCGCAGCTCGCGGTGGTTTCATTGTAATTATTGTCTTTGAATAAAAGTGTCATTTCTGATCGTGTCATTGTATATTTCTTTTATTTCCTTCAGTACTATGCTGCAGTAGTTCTCTGTGCGAATGGTCTAAGTTTCATCGAACTATGTTACTTGCCAGTAACACACCAAGCGACAGTTACTTTCGAAAAATGGTTCAAATGGCTCTGAGCACTATGGGACTTCTCATCTGAGGTCATCAGTCCCCTATAACTTAGAACTACTTAAACCTAACTAACCTAAGGACATCACACACATCCAGGCCCAAGGCAGGATTCGAACCTGTGACCGTAGCAGTCGCGTGGTTCCAGACTGAAGCGCCTAGAAGAGCTCGGTCACCGCGGCCGGCTAGTTACTTTCGTCCTTAAGTTTTGCGAACCAGTGTAGTTATTTTAATTACTAATAACAGTTACTGACACCCTGTGTACCATATGAAAAAAAAAACACCGTGCAAAATATTCGTTAAATAATCTTAATTAATATCGTATTAATTTCACATATCTGGAAGCAGGACAATATTCGTACCATTAACGGATGAACACTGCGAAAAAACAACTGTAGTATGTCACAAAAGTCACGAAGATTACAGGTATGCAAAATCGAAGAAATATGCGCAGGTGAGGAGAAAAGTACAAGGCTGCACTGGGTAGTCAAAAGATTGTTGACTGAGATAAAACGTATCAAGTCAGGATTTCCCACTGACAAACTACGCTGTGGCAGTGGCTTCCTAGGAGGTGCGTCAGTTCTCCTAGGTCGGGTGGCTAAGCTGACTGAGCGGGAGGCAACAAACTACTTGGCGAACAGCGCCGGTGACCGCACGGCCGAAACTACTTGCGGGCAGGAGCGCGCCGAAGGGGCAGAGCCAGTGGCCGCAGCCCCTAATTGCGCCTTAATAGCCGACAACCGAGTTACGCCCTCCTGGTGGGCCTCGATTGGCCACTGCGACAAGCTTTCAGCAAGTAGCATCCAGTAGCTTCTCATTTACTTGTCATCCGAGGTGATTACTAGCATAAGGGTTCGGAAGCGTTGGAGCAGTTATTAAAGAATCTAACCGCCCGCTATGTTCGTCACGAGAATGAGAAGGTAATGCGAGCCACTGCCGAAGTTAGTACTCTGTGTCTTGACTTCCGGACGACATTCGATACTTTACCGCACAAACGTCTAATAAACAAAAGATGGGAGTGCAGAATATGACAGCAGTTTTGTAACTGCACTGAACAGATTTTCAGACGTAGACCCCTTCGAGGCCAGTGCATTTACGTAACGTTTTTCCAATGAATGATTTCTGTGCCAGAGGTATGAATCTGTTTATGGTCGTCACAAGCGCTTCATTGAACTCCCTAAATCGGTTAAGACGTGTTAAGGTTCAGTTCCTTTAAACGGGCACGGTCGATTTCCTTCCTTAACAGTCCACAGTCCGAGCTCACCTTTAATAACCTCATTGTCGAAAGGACACCTTCATAAGTTTCTCCATTCATTTCCTTATTATGGGAAAATGTATCAGTCACAAAGCGTGAAATCTGGTAAATGCAGTGAATGTTACAACAATTCCCAGTTCAAATACAGTTTTTTCAGTGTAGTCACTGTTCTGATGAAAAATTTCTTTTACAGTGGAAGCCTCTTTTACCGTTTCAACCGACCTGGTACCTGTTATAAATAATGTCATATACTTGTCCGAACGAACACTGCTTCGTTCTTCTTAACTACATAGGCACTGCAATATCGTATTTATCCGCCGATACCAGGTAGTGACTTGTATTTAAAATGTCCTCCCCTGTATGGGAATTACATAATGTGTGTACGATTACAGTTTGTGATGCATGAACTACGGCACATGGGAGTTAAGCCCTGGCCCTGAGCCGTTAGCGGACAGTCAAAGCAGTGAAGGCGATCGCTCGCGTGAAGCAGGAAATCCGGATTCGAGACCAGGTCCGGCATAGATTTTCATTGTCGTCATACCTTTATGTGGCTGACGATTGTTCGTATTCGCTATTGCGAATACATTCCCTGTATTTCATAACGACTGCATTCACCGCTGTGCCTGTTCCTTCGGTCATGCATGTCCGGAGGAACATTACATCGTTCTTCTTATCAACAAAGGCACTGAGTTTTACTACTTCTTTTGAAAGCCATATTGTTCGGGCCTAACAGCTCCGTCAGTTTCCAGAGGCTGCTGGGTGCGTTGGAGCACTACTCTTTCGAGGATTTTACTCATTCTAATGGGCAGCCTGATCGGCCTATAGTTGGTAGCATGCCTGAGGTCCTTTCCTGGCTTGGGAAGGGCACAGTACTGGCCACCTTCCATTGCGCTAGGAAGAAGCTGAACGACAAACACTTGTTAAATATTTTTGTCAGAAGAACCAATGGTTTTCGCGGAAGTTGTTTTAGATGTTGTTATGCAGCCTGTGCCTGGAACCTAGGTGCCATTCCTGTTACGAATGATGTCGATTTCCGTGGGAGTCGTGAGTAGTGGTAAGCTGTTTATCAGTTGTCTCCGGAACTCGTCAAAGCAGTGCAGTGTTTGTTGTTCCTCGCGTCGTTCGTAAGCCTAGAGGTCGTGGTTTGAGAAAGTACTTTGTGCTCATATGTCTCAGCGAAGGCCTCCGCCACCTGGACGGGTCGTAGACCAGTCCCTGGGTGATGGCTAGGATTCTTTTCGGTTGAGGAGACATTCCCAGTGCTTTCGTCAGCTGCCACTCTTGTTTCTGCTGGAGATGGAACTCCTCCGTCATATCCCTCTATATTCCATGTTTCCACTCCGGACCAGAGTTCTCGCTGGAGCTTGAGTATTTCTTTCCTATATAGTCGATTTCAGTACGTCTGAACCTTCACTGGTATCAGATCTTCTGATGATGTAAGTCCAGAAGCAACGGCGAAAATTCGTCCGGTGACGGTGTAGCAGCTACAGCGTTCGTAGTGGCGTGACGAATCGCTGTTTGGATCGTCGTAGTGATTTAGTCGATTGCTGTGACTACGTCCTCTGTCAGTCTCAGGTTTAATGTGGGGCGAATAGTTTGCGTTAGGATCCGTCTATACTGGTCCCAGTCCATTACCTTCTTGGTCCGATCATTGGTGGGTAGTGATTCTGTGCAGGACTGCTAGCACTGGAAAGTGATCAGAGATGAAATCGTTGTTTTTCGTAAGTTAAGTTTTCGCCGACACATTTTTGGTAACGTCAATGTCAAGGCTATCCGGACGATGTTGACTGTTGAATAGCACGTAGGTGGGGCCCCGCGTGCCCTGTATTTCCAGGGCGAGGTCTTGTGCCACCGCCAGGAGTTACCGTCCATTTCTTTTACTCCTGCGCGAGTGTTAGTGAAGATATTTGGCATTAAAGTGCTTATCAACGAAAATCGAATTCGTAAGCGAGGTGCTTCCACCTCTTGCTGGAGTAGGTCGTTTCGTGTGGCGACATGATAGCAGTGGCGGGTGCGTGAGAGAGCGGCATAAGAACATGGTCGCACCGATCTTCACCCCCCCTCCTCCTCCCCCCCCCCCCCCAGCCACCTCTGCCCTGTTGTGCCTATCAGTCTGGAAGGATACGATATTACGCAGTCGGAAAATTTCATTCCCATCGATACCATGAAGTTGTGTTTCACTTAGAAGCAGAGCTTCTCCAGTGTGCACACTGATAAATTGCTCCACTTCGACTTCTTTCCGTTTTATACCGTTGTCATTTAAAATTACTACGGTTATATCTAATAAGTAGATGGGCAATCAGTCGCGTGTTGCCACGATTCCCTCCATCAGTGTCATTATTTTGCCCATGGCTGCTGTTGCTTGTTTTATTTTGGTGGACGTGTTTTTGATTTATGAAGTGGTGTCCAGTTTGAAGAATCTCGTTACGAGCGACATTATCTGTTTCATTGCCACGCTGGGTGAGGCGTCGACGGTGGGACTGCGTCTTTTACGGCTTTTGCCGTTCTTGAGACGGAATTCCGCCCCCCCCCCCCCCCCCCCCCCGATGAACCATGGACCTTGCCGTTGGTGGGGAGGCTTGCGTGCCTCAGCGATACAGATAGCTGTACCGTAGGTGCAACCACAACGGAAGGGTATCTATTGAGAGGCCAGACAAACGTGTGGTTCCTGAAGAGGTGCAGCAGCCTTTTCAGTAGTGGCAGGGGCAACAGTCTGGTGATTGACTGATCTGGCCTTGTAACACTAACCAAAACAGCCTTGCTGTGCTGGTACTGCGAACGGCTGAAAGCAAGGGGAAACTACGGCCGTAATTTTTCCCGAGGTCATGCAGCTTTACTGTATGTTGGGTAAAATATTTCGGAGGCAAAATAGTCCCCCATTCGGATCTCCGGGAGGGGGCTACTCAGGAGGACGTCGTTATCAGGAGAACGAAAACTGGCGTTCTACGGATCGGAGTGTGGAATGTCGGATCCCTTAATCGAACAGGTAGGTTAGAAAATTTAAAAAGGGAAATCGATAGGATAAAGTTAGATATAATGCCAATTAGTGAAGTTCGGTGGCTGGAGAAAAAAAACTTTTGGTCAGGCGAATACAGGTTTATAAATACAAAATCAAATGGGGTAATGCAGGAGTAGGTTTAATAACGAATAAAAAATAGGAGTGCGGGTAAGCTACTACAAACAGCATAGTGAACGTATTATTCTGGCCAAGTTAGACACGAAGACCACGCCTACAACAGTAGTGCAAGTTTATATGCCAACTAGCTCTGCAGATGACGAAGAAATTGAAGAAGTATATGATGAAATAAAAGAAATTATTCAGATAGTGAAGGGAGAATAAAATTTAATAGTCATGGCTGACTGGAATTCGGTAGTAGGAAAAGGGAGAGAAGGAAACATAGTAGGTGAATATGGATTGGGGCTAAGAAATGAAAGAGGAAGCCGCCTGGTAGAATTTTTCCCAGAGCATAACTTAATCATAGCTAAGACTTGGTTTAATAATCGTGAAAGAAGGTTGTATACATGGAAGAACCCAGGAGATACTAAAAGGTATCAGATAGATTATATAATGGTAAGACAGAGATTTAGGAACCAGGTTTTAAATTGTAAGACAGGGGCAGATGTGGTTTCTGATCACAATTATGGAAATGGAAGAGGATATAGATGAAGAGGAAATGGGAGCACGATACTGGGTGAAGAGTTTCACAGAGCACTGTAAGACCTGATTCGAAACAAGGCCGCGGGAGTAGACAACATTCCATTAGAACTACTGACAGCCTTGGGAGAGCCAGTCCTGACAAAACTCTACCATCTGGTGAGCAAGATATATGAGACAAGCGAAATACCCTCAGACTTCAAGAAGAATATAACAATTCCAATCCCAAAGAAAGCAGGTGTTGACAGATGCGAAAATTACCGTCACAGCTGCAAAATAATAACGCGAATTCCTTACAGACGAATGGAAAAAGTAGTAGAAACCGACATTGGGGAAGATCAGTTTGGATTCCGTAGAAATATTGGAACACATGAGGCAATACTGACCCTACGACTTATCTTAGAAGCTAGATTAAGAAAAGCCAAACCTACGTTTCTAGCATTTGTAGACTTTGAGAAAGCTTTTGGCAATGTTGACTGGAATACTCTCTTTCAAATTCTAAAGGTGGCAGGGGTAAAAAACAGGGAGCGAAAGGCTATTTACAATTTGTACAGAAACCAGATGGCAGTTATAGGAGTCGAGGGACACGATAGGGAAGCAGTGGTTGGGAAGGGAGTGAGACAGGGTTGTAGCCTCTCCCCGTTGTTATTCAATCTGTATATTGAGCAAGCAGTGAAGGAAACAAAAGAAAAATTCGGAGTAGGTATTAAAATCCATGGAGAAGAAGCAAAAACATTGAGGTTCGCCGATGTCATTGTAATTCTGTCAGAGACAGCAAAGGACCTGGAAGAGCAGTTGAACTGGATGGACAGTGTCTTGAAAGGAGGATGTAAGATGAGCATCAACAAAAGCAAAACGAAGATAATGGAATGTAGTCGAATTAAGTCGGGTGATGCTGAAGAAATTAGATTAGGAAATGAGATGCTTAAAGTAGTAAAGAAGTTTTGCTATTTGGGGACAAAATAACTGATGATGTTCGAAGTAGAGAAGATATAAAATGCAGACTGGCAATGGCAAGGAAAGCGTTTCTGAAGAAGAGAAATTTATTAACTTCGAGTATAGATTTAAATGTCAGAAAGTCGTTTCTGAAAGTATTTGCATGGAGTGTAGCCATGTATGGAAATGAAACATTAACGATAAATAGTTTGGCCAAGAAGAGAATAGAAGCTTTAGAAATGTGATGCTACAGAAGAATGCTGAAGATTAGATGGGTAGATCACATAACTAATGAGGAGGTATTGAATAGGATTGGGGAGAAGTTTGTGGCACAACTTGACTAGAAGAAGGGATCGGTTGGTAGGACATGTTCTGAAGCATCAAGGGATCACCAATTTAGCTTTGGAGGGCAGTGTGGAGGGTAAAAATCGTAGAGGGAGACCAAGAGACGAATACACTAAGCAGATTCAGAAGGATGTAGATTGCAGTAGGTACTGGGAGATGAAGAAGCTTGCACAGGGTAGAGTAGCATGGAGAGCTGCATTAAACTAGTCTCAGGACTGAAGACCACAACAACAACAACGAGACGGTATTGGTAAACGCTACTCTCGATTGCCTGCGAGGTCTTTGCTGGCGCTCGTAGTGTCAGAAAATGCTTAGCCGTTGACAGTTATATGCTGTTGTTGGACGTCGTTTGCGTACGTCATTGACGTTACTTGATACCATACAGGATTTGAGTATTTTCTGATTTTTGGGCAACCAGTCCAGTTTGTTGGATGTCCTTGTTTGCCTCATAGAGCGCAAGGTGTCTTTTCTTCTGCGAGCAGTTTACACATTATTGATGCATGGGGGCCACTATATTTGACGCATCTACGCGACAGATGGCTGTACTTGGCAGTATGTCTCAGCCTTTGGTAGTTATTACGTAGTGGCGACCGATCCTTTGGCCTGTAGTTTTAGAAGCGTGCCTTAGTGTAAAATAAGTAGCGGCTGATTTTTTTTTTTTACTTTAGCGAGTGAAAGCACAAAAATTGGGATGGGTACCAGTTTCTGCATCCTTTCGTTCCGCTTGCTGCACTGGTGGATATTGTCGACCTGGTATCACCTTTATGTAAGTGAATCATAGAGAACCTGTGTTGGCACAGTCTCAGGGAATGCTTTAATTACGACTTTGAAGGCGCGCTCTTCCTGAGGCATAGCTCCCGACTGTTAAATGGATTCTCGGATGCTGCGCCTCCTCTCCTCGATTTGAACGCCACACTAGGTGAGAGTAACGCCGGTAGAGGTGGCGTTCTGAGTTTCCGGCATTAACAAGCCACTTTGTTATTGTTGTAGGTGTACTGGCTTGCTATCCGCGTCGTCGAGCTTCCTTGCGAACTGCGCAGTTTATGGACGACGCCTGAAGTTAGGCCACCCGCAAGACGCGTGTGTACTGCGGTTGCTGGCCAGCCGAAATGTTGGAGCGGGCACCAATATCTGCCTAACCATAAGCGTACAAATGAAGGGCTTATTTCAATAGTGGTACAAGTCCACTACCTCCACTTTTCTGCCTATAATGCTTCTGAAATTAATGATCCAAAGAAACAGAAAGAAAGGTTCATCTCTAGCAAGAAGCCATATGCTTGAATATTTCTGGTATCTCCACTGCAGATTTTTCAGTGCTCATTTAACTTTAGGTCTCTGTATCCCAAAATGAACAAAAATGGACTTGTACCACTATTGAAATAAGCCCTTCAAATCATAGAGCCTAACAGCTCGTCCCAGCTGAATGCAGCCAGAAATGAATCAAAATATATCTCAACGATACATAATTGATTGACTATTTATACAGTGTAATAGGTGCTTACGTACTGGTTTTAAAGTAATACAGAGGCGTCCAGGAAAAGTAGACCCTCTTTGACTGTTAATATCTTGATAACACAATGACACATCGTTGTAATTATTCTCAACAAATCTTGGTGCGCATTATCCAGCAGATGACAGTACAGCAATGCATGAAGTAAGATTGTCGTTCAAGCAACGCAAGACCATATTGAAGTGCTACTGGAAGTACGAGAACACGATGGAGGTACAAAGGCAATGGGGTGGTGTGTACAGGACTCACCCACCAACAAGTATAACAGATTCTCATATTCGGGATAGATCTGAAGCCAACGGTACCGTTCGCAGGAGAGCTTCTGTAAAGTTTGGAAGGTAGGAGACAAGGTGCTGGCAGAAGTAAAGCTGTGAGGACGGTGTGTGAGTCGTGCTTTGGTAGCTCAGATGGTAGAGCACTTACCCGTGAAAGGCAAAGGTCCAGAGTTCGAGTCTCGGTCCGGCACACAATTTTAATCTGCCAGGAAGTTCGAGTCCATGTTTTGTCAGATTTCAATTTTGGCTGTTCGACGCAACCAAGTTGCTGTTGGAGTTTATTCTTGACCAGAATGAGTTCACGGATATCCTTCACTGTTACCCCCCACTTCCTACAGGTCTCTCTGTACCAAAGACTGGGGCGGTTCCTTAGGGTACAGGATCTTGGGGAAGTACAGAAGGATCTTCAATTTCAAAGGGTGCAGTACAAACACAGGAAGAGGGTACACTTAGGAAGAATCAATATTGTTGTTGGAAACTGTCGTAGCTGTGTTGGAAAAGAACAAGAGCTTCAAGCGTTAATAGAAGGCAACAAATCTCAAATCGTTATAGGTGGTTAAAACTGGAATTCATTTCAGCCTAAGTTTTTACAAATGCTTCTGGGCCAGGTCGTAGCAAGGTTCCTTTCAGAGTTTGCTGATACAACAGCTCCATATCTATAATTCACATACAACCAATCACTTTTTGAAAGACCCCTACCGAAATATTGGAAAGTTGCAAAAATTCAGGAAGGATGGATGAGATACAGTTGGTGGTGGAGTGTTTGTTGCTGTTAGCAGTAGTTTACCTTGTAGGGAAGTTTAATCCGATGGTTCGCGTGTGTTAGTATGGGAAGAGGTTATACTTAACAAATAAATTAATCATTGGTTCCTTTTACCGAGCTCCCTCCCCCCCCCCCCCCCCCCGCCGACTCATTGCTGAATAGTTGAGTGTCATATTCAATAGGTACCCCATTCACACAATTATAGCTAGTGATGACCTCAGTCTATCGTCAATATGTTGGCGAAAATGCAAAGTACATTTTTAAAGTCGTAAGTAGGCATAAATCGTTACGAAAAGATACTTGACCGCTTAGCAACAAATAATCCTGAGCATATAGAGAGTATCATTACAATACAGGGGTCGGTGACCACAAATAGCTGTAGCAGACTAAATACTTTAACATCCAAACCCACCAAAAATAAACACAAAATACATCTATTTGAAAAAGCAATTAAAAATTCGCTTGACACCTTCCTAAGAGACAGTCCTTCCAGTCCGACTGTTTAAGAGTAGACTAGATTTGAGTTAAATTCAGAGGAATAATATCGACGGCAATATCACAAATCTGCCATCTTGCAGCATATGGCCTCGAGATCGAAACCGGTTGCCATTTTTAATAAATGTGCTATTGCGACTGTTTCAATTTTATTTTAAAATTTCTCAGAGAAGATCTGGAGTCCCGTTTGCGTTGCTTTTGTCTTCAGCTCAGCGATTTGTTTTGCAGCTGTGCCTAGCGAAACAGAAAAAAATTGCCAGGTCATTGATAAAGGCCTGCAGTCAACTCTCAGATTCATGTTTCTCTACCCAAGCCTGATTCCATTATCTCACCTTCTGTCCCTCATTCCTTTTCACCACTTTCTCATGTACACAGCTGAAAATCAGTGGAGAGACTTCACCCTCTTGCCGGACTCCTGAGTTGATATCAAAATGATCTGTGCTCTGTTCCTCAAACTCTATTTTGGAGGCTATATCAGTAGGCGTCCGTTGGATAATAGTCGTTGTTTTGTTTTCTGAACCCAATTCTTTTAGTATTTCGAGAAGAGTTATTCAGTCAATTAAATAATCCGAAAACCTGCAGTGACGTTTACAAGTTAGTATAGTGTTTGCGAGCCGTAGTTTGTAACTAATTTACGTTTTCGTTAATATAGTTCAATAATTGTCACCCTGTACATCCCTGAAAACAAGAATGACTGTTTGTTTCCTTATCGTATATTACTAGTTAGTGTACCACCCTGTCATGTGCTGGAGAACATTTTTAAAATGTTTTGTATTTCTGCGACCCCTTTTACGAACAGTATGTCCCTTGCTGCACCTGTCACCTATTTTTGGAAGCAAGTACGTCTGTGAACAGTTTTTTTCAAGAGTAAAGTACACAAATAGTAAAAATAGAACCGAAGTGTCTAATGAACACCTTTGGAACACCTCGACAACAACAGACACCTGATATTGATACATCTCGAATTTAAAGTCTCATTAAATCTTTGGTTTGTAGTTATTTATACGTAAATTATTAATAAAATTGCATATGAGGAGGACAGAATGAACCAGGCCTGAGCCTCTTGAAAAATGAAACTTCACTATGTGCTGACTGAATACAGCTAGGTAAATTTTCTGGTGAAATGGTTTGTTGATGTTTCAACAGATGGCGCTGTAATATAAGAATATTTTAAATCATTAAAAACCTATTGATATATAGATTTTTCCAAATCTTTATTTTGCTCTCCTGTAAAATTTTGCTTCCTCTGGCTTAGGGTTAAATCAATCTAACCCCTTCATGCATAAAATGTCAAATTAATTGCATCTTGCTTGTTTAGAATAAAGAATCGTAAATTACACTTTTGAACAAGGCTGTTATTCAGCAACCGTACACTAATTTCAGCATGCGATTAAACAGCCAACCGGTTGCACATAAACGGTAGGTACACTGACCTAGGTTTCCACACTTACTAGCGGTGTCTTCATCAGAATAAATGTTGCTAAATCGTAGAATGACATTGCTAAAAAGCAATAGTCAGAATTTGGAGCAGCTATGCTCCTGTCACAAGTGAAATATAACGTTCTAGCCTTTACGCGTGTGCCCAGCTGGGAACATCATCAGTCTGATGTTGTTCCAAACTGGGCACACGTGGCAAAGGCTAGAACATTATATTTTATTTTTTTCAGGAGCACTGTTTTTCAGCAATGTAATTTTACGATTTACCAACATTTATTCTGATCAACACACCCTTAGTATGTGTCAAAAACTAGGTCAACGTACCTACTGTTTAAGTGCAACCGGTTTGCTGGTTCATCCTATATTGAATCGTAAATTACTCGACTATAAACCTCCGACCGTCCCTTTTTGTTATTGTTAGTGTTAAATATATTATACGTGGCCCAGAAATACTCGTCTTCTTCCAATGTGCCCCAGGTACCTCTGATCTGAAGACAGAGTCAGTGCCGCACAAATATGTCAAGATAAATAGCTCCGGAGACGAGATATTCGCTCCGGACCCAATACTTTCCGCAGAAAGGTCCGCGGACGGGAACTCGCTTTTGTTGGAGAGCGTCTGAGACGCCAGTCTACAATTGGATCAGCACGGTCGAACAGGCGTCGCCTCGAACGACCCCTCTATCGCTCACGACCCGGACTGTCGACGGCGCGCAAACACCTTGGGAAGCGGAGCCGTACGCGCCACTGTCTGCAGGGAGAGCGGCGCGTTCTGTAATCTCATTTGTCAGCCGAGCCGGCACTCAGGACCTGCAGCGGACAGACGGGCCCCGCCATTCACGCGGCCTTTTGAGCCGGCGCCATTCACACCGCCGGGTCCGAGCGCCGCTGGCGCGGCAGCCGGCTTAATCGCCGCTGCAGCTTTTTAGCGGCTCTGCGGCGCGCTCGAGTGTCGCTGCCCGGTCGGGGCGGCGCTCGTAATGACAGCTCAGTGTGCGGCCGGCGCGAGTCGAACGCCTGTGCCAGAAAGCCGACTCCTGCTCTCTGCTCCCGCGGCCAGTAACATTTCACGCCTGTCGCACATTTACATAAAATCTGCGAAAAGAGGGGTGGGCGCAATGAATAAGAATACTTCCAAACACATACGTATACACACACACACAAAGACACACACATACATTCACTGTAGAGCCAAGGAAACTGGTACACATCCCTAATATCATGTAGGACCCCGCGAACACGTAGAAGTGACGCAGCACAACGTGGCATGGACTCGACTATTGTCTGAAGTAGTTCTGGAGAGAATTGACACCATGAGTCCTGCAGGGGCCGGCTATAGTGGCCGAGCGATTCTAGGCACTACAGTTTGGAATCGCGCGGCCGCTACGGTCGCATGTTCGAATCCTGCCTTGGGCATGGATGTGTGTGATGTCCTTATGTAGATTAGGTTTAAGTAGTTTTAAGTGCTAGGAGACTGATGACCACAGGAGTTAAGTCCCATGGTACTCAGAGCCAATCCTGCAGGGCTGTCCATAAATCCGTAAGATCACTAGGGGGTGCAGATCTCTTCTGAACACCACGTCACGAGGCACCCCATAAATGTTCAATAATGTTCATGTCTGGGGAATTTGGCGGCCAGCGGAAGTGTGTAAACTCAGAAGAGTGTTCCTGGAGCTACTTTGTAGCAATTCTGGAGGTGTGGGGGTGTCGCATTGTCCTGTTGGAATTACCCAAGTCTGTCAGAATTCACAATGGACATGAATGGATGCAGGTGATCAGACATGATGCTTACTGACATGTCGCCTGTCAGAGTCGTGTCTAGACGTATCAGGAGTCCCATATCACTCCAACTGCACATGCCCTACATCATCACAGAGCCTCCAGCAGCTTGAACAATGTCCTGCCTACGTGCAGGGTCCAGGGATTCACGCGGTTGTCTCCATACCCGTACATGTCCATCCGCTCGATACAATTTGAAATGAGACTCGTCCGACCAGGGAACATGTTTCCAGTCATCAGCAGTCAAACGTCCGTGTTGATGGACCTAGGCGAGGCGTAAAGCTTTGTATCGTGCAGTCATCAAGGGCACACGGGTGGGCCTTCGGCTCCGAAAGCCCATATCGATGATGTTTCGTTGAATGTTTCTCACACTGACATTTGTTGATGGCCCAGCACTGAAACCTGCAGCAATTTGTGGAAGAGTTACACTTCAATTGTGCAACAATTCTCTTCAATAGTTGTCGGTCATGTTCTTGCAGGATCTTTTTCCGGCCTCAGCAATGCCGGAGGTTAGATGTTTTTCCGAATTCCTGATGTTCACCGTACACACTTGAAAAGATCGTACGGGAAAATCCCCATTTCATCGCTACCTCGGAGATGCTGTGTCCCATCGCTCGTGCGCTGACTACAACACCACGTTCATACTCACTTAAATCTTGGTAAGCTGCACTTGCAGCAACAGTAACCGATCTAACAACTGCACCAGACACGTATTTTTATATAGGCGTTGCCAACCGCAGCGTCTTTGCACTCAATAGAACATCCTTCATCATAATCAAAGTCAAGAGTTTCGTGTTATTATTGATAAACTCGAAACTTTTTTATGAATAACAGAAACATGTTTTATATAAGTGTGGTGTCACCGCCAGACACCACACTTGCTAGGTGGTAGCCTTTAAATCGGCCGCGGTCCTTTAGTATACGTCGGACCCGCGTGTCGCCACTATGTCATTGCAGACCGAGCGCCGCCACACGGCAGGTCTAGTCTAGAGAGTCTCCCTAGCACTCGCCACAGTTGTACAGCCGACTTTGCTAGCCATGGTTCACTGTCTACATACGCTCTCATTTGCAGAGACGACAGTTTAGCATAGCCTTCGGCTACGTCATTTGCTACGACCTAGCAAGGCGCCATATTCACTTACTATTCTGAACAGATAATATTGTGAATCATGTACCGTCAACAGCGACATTTATCATTAATGGAGTAAAGTTAAGTATCAAACTAATTATGTCCGCTTTCTGAATTCTCATTCCTTGTCATGTTCCAGACCTCACGTCAGTATAGTTCTTCCCTCCTCACGCCAGCCTGCGTGAGCTAAAACGCGTGCATTTCGGCCTCCTCTAGTAACCCGCTGTTGGCTCATCTGCCAAAACAACAATAAGTTCGACGAAGTATCGAAACGGTGCCTGATATATTTTTGTTTTGCGGGTTTTTTTTTTAATTTTACCTCCTTGTTGTTGAGAAAAATGTGTTTTCTAGCGCTGCATGGTAAATCTGTATTGTTGTTTCTTTATTTTTACAACATTCCTCTGTTTCACATTACAGATCAGCCACTTTCGATTAAAATCTGAGTTAGTCATTGACAATTTCACTTTAGCTACAAATACTGTTCATTCTTAAGTAACAGGCAGCAGTCTAACTATGTACAATAAAAATGTTCTGTAGGTCACCGTGTGCCTTATACATCCTCACTCAGTTTCTCTGCGGTTCACCGCTTCCGCGTTTCAGGGGAATCCAGTAAGACATTGATAGCATACATAAAGAAAGCGTTCGTTATGAGGTAAACGCCGTTAGGTATGCAACAAACCTAACGTGTAGGTAATGTGGGTACGACCATAACTGACCAAAGATAATGGTAAAACTACTGTAGGAAAACTACGACGTCCTATGGTAGCCTACGGTAGTCTTAAAAACTCCGCTTAAAAACAATATCCTCAATTGCTTGTTTTGTGTATTCCTGTCTCCGTCTTTCCTCACAATTACTGACCTCCACAGGTCCCTCTAGTACCATGAGCATAACGCTGTAACACATGTCTTACCATCTTTCTTCCTGTTACTAATGTCCGCATGTTCTTTCCCTTCCCAGTTATGCTGCGGCCAACTGATGTGTTATCCCATGCTTCGTATTTACCAACAATGATTCCGCGCGGCTTTCAAAACTCACGCCCACGATCAAAGACTCAATCCACTTTCAAACGTTAATTGGAGAGCCTCGCATAAGGTTTCACAGAAAAGTGTCCTGCCACGAGTGTTAGTGCTTAAAGCTAATTGGCAAGGTTGGACTTTTCACATCAATAATCGAATTATTTGTGTTAGCCACAAAGCGAGATGAAGACCTGACCAGGCAGCAGCACCTTCATGTTCACGTCTGGAAAACTGTGAGGAGAGGTGGTAACAGCATACACTGAAGTGCTCTCACAAGACGATGGTTCTCACGCGATACATATTTCCAAGCGAATACCCTATATAGCACAATTAAACATTGACCGACATTTATTTTGACAATATTTTTCGCACACAGTTGCTGTGACAACATTTATACGCGTTGTAATATGTACGCATATATGTTTCTTCTGAGTGAACCCCCAATCGCTTTAATTCTGATGCTCCACTTTTTCGTAGGAACCTAACGTAGTAAACCGTTTCTTAAACTGTGTGGTCTTGTTCGCAAATAATGGCACATTTATTCTGGCATCTCTCGAAGTCAAATCCCAGAACAATATCAGCGTTTCGATACTAGTCTTGAAGTCCGGGTTTGTAAAGTTTTCACAAAGTTTTATGTTTTGTATTGTTCATAATGTCGAGGAAACACCTGTCTACTAATACATTTGTTCATATCGTCAACTGAATATTTATTGTGAGTAGTTTGCTTGTTGTTCGAATACATCCATTTCCTTCTTGTGCGTTCCGACAGATGTAAGCTATGTGGCCAAAGACCTGCCTCCAACTCTCTTCAGAACATATCATCTGGTCCTCGTAAGAAGTGGCGGTGCCATCTCAGTCTGTATTCCGTTATCTTCTCCGCAAGGAGTGGTTTTTCATTTAACCTCTTATGTAGTCATTACGGACCGTCGAGGGTGGTTCACTATGGTCATTATGATACGCTCGCATCAGCTGAATGTTGTTTGTGCTTCAGTGACATCTTCACAGTCCATGTATCAAAGCCTTGGATAGTTGTTAGTTCAATGGTTGTTTTGTGTACTCTACCCTTGGAACGAAAAGGCATTTTTTTTTCCTGACAACCCACCCGTGTTACGTGTGTTTTATACCTATTGGCGTTTACCTCATAACCATCGATTTCTTCACGTATGCCATCAGTGTTTTGCTAGATCCCCTGAAAACAGACAGAAGTGAGCCGTCTAGAAACTGAGTGAGGATCTGTAAAGGGCCGGGCAACCTACAGAACATTTTTGTCCTACAAAGTTATCCTCCTGTCTGTTACTTAAAAATGAACAGTATCAGTAGCAAAACTCAAACTCACAGTGTCTAATTCAGATTGTAATTGCAAATGTGCGTGTTACAACGCCACATCCGGGAAGGAAGATGCGCCGGCCCCGGGTCGAGTTCGTCCAGTGGATAAACGACGAGGATCGGTGTGCCAGCGAGCCTGTGTGTGGTTTTTGGTCGGTTTCCCACATCCCACTCGGTGAATACCGGTCTGGCACCTGCGTTCCGCCTCAGTTACACGAGTCGCAAACATTTCGAAAAATTTCCATCGTCTCAATCTGAATAACACTAAGCGCAGACATTTGGGGATATACATATTCCCTTATGTAGGGGTGGGGGGGTAATGGGTGGTGACAGGAAGGTCACCTTGCCACCCCATTAAATTAACCACGCGAGATCCGTTACTAATCATGAGGAACCTTGCAGAGGCTGGCAAAAGGCACAAGAAAAATAAGAAAAAAGAAGAGGCAATTTCTAGTGATAACGCGCCATTAATTCCACGAAGCTCTTATTTGTTGACTAATATCTGTATCTTTTATAACTTGTTCATTCTATATTACTAACGCTAGAAATACTACCCGACAAAAAAGAGAAGCACCGAGACCACAAGATCAGATAGATGTCAATGTAACTTCGTACATGTACACACCATCGGCGGGTACGTAACTGATTAGAACAACAATGCTCTCTGACATAGAACTACCTGGAAGAGAATAAAAGGGGCGTGAACGGCATCATCTTTTGAGTGACCACTGAAGCACGCAGGGATGTTGCGCACTAATGTGACACAGCGCTATCTGCGCCTGACAGAGTTTTGAAAGGGGCCTCATGATGGTCTCGATTTGGCCGCCTGGTAGAATTACGCAATATCTACATAATATCGCATACCCTGTCAACATGTGAGTATCATTAGGTCTCATCCTCCCCTTATGGTGCTTCACTTTTCTGATCAGGCAGCATATTCGAATATCCTGATCCTTATTGAAGTTTTGTGCGTATTCTTCTAGGCGAATTTTTGCGTTTTTACTAGATTTATTCCCTCCATCTTCCTTCCCTAATCCAAATGCGTGTCCCGTCTTTAGTAACGCCATCGCAAGTTGCATGTTAAACCGTAATCTTCCTTTCTTGCTTCCTTTCTACGAAGTTGCAAAAAGAATTCTGGTGTAACGTCGCTCATCAGCTAATGTGTTGCGCTCAGATTGCACTGTTCACTGAAGCTGGCGTTTCGGTGCTCCCGACTGTCCGACCGAATAGGACGGCGGCCCTTAGCGCGGAACGACTCTTCGGCCTGTTCCGGAGGGCGGGGAAAGCAGGTGCGTTAACGCCAAGAGCGATGCGAAGGCGCCTGCCGCAACCGGCCCTCGGAATCGATTCCTCTGAGATTGGTCCGGGTCATCGCCTCGAGAAACACAATTTCCGCCGTTTGCCTCAGGTGGTCCGCCGAGGGTTTAGGCTGTTGCTATAGGACGATGCAAGGCCGTGCTGACCTCTATGATTCAAAGTGGCTAGAGTCCATCCACTGTGCCTCGAGTAAACCGTTTCATCTTCCATTCTCCATTATTTTCGAAGGTGAATTCTATCTGTGTGTTCATAACTGGTAAAACATTTGTTTTGCAAATACAATGCGCAAAAACTTAAGGATTACTTTTTCGAAAAACCATAGTTGTGTCCCGTTGCGACGCGTAAGTCGGAAATTTGGCGCAAGGGTGCTTACATCCCTCCTATGTAAAGGTGAAAAAGGGTGGCGCGATGCGACATCACCCGCGGACTCTACGATGCTTCAAACCCCAATGTGTTGACTTCGTGCTGTCGCCATGTGATGTTCAAAAAAATGTTCAAACGCCTGTGAAATCTTATGGGACTTAAGGTCATCAGTCCCCAAGCTTACACACTACTTAACCTAAATTATCCTAAGGACAGACACACACCCATGCCCGAGCGAGAACTCGAACCTCCGTCATGTGATGTAAGCAACTTGATTTACACTATGTGATCAAAAGTATACGGACACCTTGGCGCTCTCATCGGTAATGCTGGAATTCAATATGGTGTTGGCCCACCCATAGCCTTGATGACAGCTTCCATTCTCGCAGGCATACCTTCGATCAGGTGCTGGAAGGTTTCTTGGAGAATTACAGCCCATTCCTCACGCAGTGCTGCACTGAGGAGAGGTATTGATGTCGGTCGGTGAGGCCTGGTACGAGGTCGGCGTTGCAAAACATCCCAAAGGTGTTGTATAGGATTCAGGTCAGGACTCTGTGCAGGCCAGTCCATTACAGGGACGTTATTGTCGTGAAACCACAGGTAGTGCATTATTAACAAGTGCTTGATCGTCTTGAAAGATACAGTCACCATCCCCGAATTGCTATTCAACAGTGGGAAGCATGAAGGTGCTTAAAACATCAATGTAGTCCTGTGCTGTGATAATGACACGCAAAACAACAAGGACTGAAAGCCCCCTCCATGAAAAACGTGAACACACCATAACACCACCGCCTCCGAAGTTTATTGTTGGCACTACACAAGCTGACAGTTGACGATCACCGGGTATTCGCCATACCCACACCCTGCCATCGGATTGCCACATTGTGTACCGTGATTTGTCACTCCACACAACGTATTTCCACTGTTCAATCGTCCAGTGTTTACGCGCTTTTCACCAAGCAAGGCGTCGTTTGGTATTTACCGGCGTGATATGTGCCTTATGAGCAGCCGCACGACCATGAAATCCAAGTTTTCTCACCTTCCGCCTAACTATCATAGTACTTGCAGTGGGTCCTGATGCAGTTTGGAATTCCTGTGTGATGATCTGGATAGATGTCTGCGTATTACCCATTACGACGCTATTCAACTGTCGGCGGCCTCTGTCAGCCAACAGACGAGGTCGGCTTGTACGCCTTTGTGCTGTACGTGTCCCTTCACGTTTCCACTTCACTATCGCATAGGAAATAATGGACCTATGGATGTTTAGGAGGGTGAAGATCTACCGTACAGACGTATGACACTAGTTACCAAATCAACAAACCACGTTCGAAGTCTGTGAGTTCCGCAGAGCGCACCATTCTGCTCTCATCACCATGTCTAATGACTACTGAGGTCGCTGATATGGAGTACCTGACAGAAGGTGGCAGCACAAAGAACCTAATATGAAAAACGAATGTTTTTGGGGGTGTCCACATACTTTTGATCACATAGTGTATATAGAAGGAAACGTCGTTAGCCGATACGAGATGAAGTTATGCTTCTTTTGTTTAGTGAGGGAAAAAAATAGATAAGCTGCAAACTTACAACGGCTTAGGAATAAAAGGAACTTTAATGATTCAGAAAGTATCAGAAGAGCTGTATGGACAATATTTTTCGTAAGTTATCGACTGATGAAGACCCACAACACAGCCTTTGCTCAAGCGGTCCTGAAAGTTGGTGCACGTATAAATGGGCTTATGTTCTGACGAAAATGATGAGCATAAAGAGCATATACACTCTTTACCAATAGCAGTTATGAACACAATTAAACCTTGTTGATAATGATCTACTCAAGAAGTGCAAAACTCAAAATCTCAATGAAAGTTTGAACTGTGTAATTTGGAATCGTCTACCAAAAACGTACACTACGAAACTTAAAAACTCTGTGTGTTAGATGCTGTTGTGTTTTAATGATGGGGTATCAAGAAAAATTTAATTACTGGAGAGACTAGGAGTAAATGCAGGTGCAAACACACGACTGGCGATATGAGATATCGGTTTTTCAAGCATCATAAAGCAGACATAGCTGCACTCAACTCCACAGAAGGAGTGAGAAAACGAAGAAAAGCCAAGAATAAAAGAATAGAAGACGCTTACGATACAGATGATGTTGCTTATGGCGCATGAATATATTAATTGTAAAATATATTTACAATCTGTAAATAACACACAAATTTAAACCAAGTTTTCTCGAAACCAATTTTTTTGTCCTGTACGTGCTGCGGCTCGCGTTGGTGCTGTATGTAGGTTTCCGCCCTCTGTTGGAGGCCAAACGGTATCGTTTAGTTGGCATGGTTCTTCTCGTGTTGGCTGGCGCCACTCGGTTTCAAAAGCGTTGCCTGTCCGCTAGTGGCAGCAGCGGCGGTTATCGATATGTACTTAATGTTGCCCTATCTTTGGGGCGACTTCGTTGTTTTTCCGGGTCGTGTGAGTGGACCAGTTCGGTTGGGGACTCAGGAGGAGGCAGGTCTGCGCAGTGCCAGAACAGGCCGGGACCGCTGGCGGCACGCATGGACTGCCAGATGGAAGGGCTGTGGTCACGAAGGTGCACGACATCGCCGCAAACCTGATCCAGCAAGCCTTAAGATGAGTGCATTTCAATCCAAGTAAACAAACCTCCAGCATTGTGATATCTCGCGATTCTCCAGTTACTTTAGTTCGTGTTGCTACTCGTAGTGTCGCCGAGGTGAAGAGCAGCGGGTGGAGTGCTTTCTACTTTGGTGGTAGTGGTTCCTTTCTCGTTCCGGGTAGACGATTCCAAATTACACAGTTCAAACTTTCATTGAGATTTTGAGTTTTGCATTTCTTGAGTAGATCATTATCAACAAGGTTTGATTGTGTTCATAACTGCTATTGGTAAAGAGTGTATATGCTCTTTATGCTCATCATTTTCGTCAGAACATAAGCCCATTTATACGTGCACCAACTTTCAGGACCGCTTGAGCAAAGGCTGTGTTGTGGGTCTTCATCAGTCGATAACTTACGAAAAATATTGTCCATACAGCTCTTCTGATACTTTCTAAATCATTAAAGTTCCTTTTATTCCTAAGCCGTTGTAAGTTTGCAGCTTATCTATTTTTTTCCCTCACTAAACAAAAGAAGCATAACTTCATCTCGTATCGGCTAACGACAGTCACCATCTCCGAATTGCTATTCAACAGTGGGAAGCATGAAGGTGCTTAAAACATCAATGTAGTCCTGTGCTGTGATAATGACACGCAAAACAACAAGGACTGCAAGCCCCCTCCATGAAAAACGTGAACACACCATAACACCACCGCCTCCGAAGTTTATTGTTGGCACTACACAAGCTGACAGATGACGATCACCGGGTATTCGCCATACCCACACCCTGCCATCGGATTGCCACATTCTGTACCGTGATTTGTCACTCCACACAACGTATTTCCACTGTTCAATCGTCCAGTGTTTACGCGCTTTTCACCAAGCGCTTTTCACCAAGCAGTATTCTCGGGACTTAGTACAGACCGCCAGTTCCGGTTTTGGAGTATTGTTCCATCGTTGCATTTGGTTTATCGGACGTCAGGCAGCTTCAGAAAGATTATCATTAGTCATTCGTTAGACTGCCACTAGTCTGAGTTACCATCTTGTGAAGTGAATGCAACTCTTGGCTGCCTATCTCATCACTCGCGGAATGGTTTGTTGCCGGACCTTCTCAGATGTCGATTCATGGAGCACCGTCTGTGGTCCCTTGTGTTACAAAGTTTACCATCATCTTATTTCAGCTGTTTGGTGCTTAGCTGCTTGTTTTTTAATTAACCTTTGCTACTGTATTTGCTGTTTTACAGTGAGTTTCATACTAACACTACTGGCTCCACGGAATTGTCGCCTCACCTCCACGCCGCCCACCTGCCTTTGACCTTTCGGTAACGCTGGACGTGTCTGGAGACCAGGACTAGTGCCGCCTGCAGAAGTTGGCCGTGCGACCGCCCTTGCTTGTTGCCTGTCGGGCAACTTCCAACACGCCGCTAATTAGACTGCGTGTTGAGCATATCCGATCCTGATCCTGCGCTGTTGGGTCAGCACACTCTCGCCTTTCTACACTTAAACAACGGCGTAAGGGAACTGTCATCCATTGAGAAGTAGCTGTACGTATCAACAACTCAGTATCTAAGGTTTTTCTTTTTTTAATATCTTTAATCATTATCTTGGAGATGCAAGCTAGCAACTGTCAACACGATAGCAGACATTTGTTTCTTCACTCGACACATTTAGGACTGAAGCAAATGAAACAGAAGCCACATCAAAATAGAAAGATATGTAGCGAAACGGCTATCAAATATTAAAATGAAATATTGAAATAATTTTTTTCCTTCTTGCTATTACCTGTTACAAACAAACGTTCATGTATTAAGTATTGTGCACTGTAACGGGTCGAATTACTGACCGTCTGTGAAGATTGATATATGGTCGAAACTGGAAATGGAAAAGATGGTAGCAGCTAAATTCAGTATTGAAAAAATAGCCGAGTTCAATGTGAAAAACCACATGATTAATTGCAGTAAACCAAATTATAACACTGGCGCATTGTTCTTTATTATTAACTAACGAATCTGGCAATGCTTCGCAGTTGCTAAATATGTATGGGACTTGCATATATGAGGGTTGGCAACTATTTATTCACAACCGACGCAATAGTGTTACATGTTTTCACCTCTTACTGTCCTTCAAAGAGTCACCAGCGTTGTGTAGAACCCGTTGCCAGCGATGTGGAAGGCGTAGTATACCGTTAGCAGATCCTGTTCTGTTGATGGTGGGAATGGAGCGGTCTACTGCCTGCCAAATCTCTGGAGCAGTTCTGAAGCATATCCCACCAAGTGGTTGTTTCATCTTCGGAATCAATTAAAAGTCATAGGGACTTAAGTCCGGGGAGTATAGTGGATGGTACAGTGCTTCCCAGTCCCATCGACCGAACAGAGCAGCCACAGCTTGCGCTGTATGCACCCGCGCATTGTCGTGTAAAATGATGGGTGGGTTGCGCAGAAAGTGTCGCTGCTTCTTTCGCAAAGCTCGTCGTTTTTGGAGCATCAACTGTGATACGTCTAGATACCACTCCGACAGGTGACACGTACGTAAGCATCCTGTCTGAGAACCTGCATCGATTCATGTCCATTGTGCATTCCGACGGACTTTTTCAATTACAGCAGAACAATGCAACATCCCCCACCCCCACCCCTCCCACCCACCCCCACCCCCCTCCCCCCACCCCCGTCCAGAATTGCTACAAAGTAGCTCCAGGAACACTCTTCTGAGTTTAAACACCTCCTCTGGCCGCCAAACTCCCCAGATATGAACATTATTGAACATTTATGGGGTGCCTTGCAACGTGCTGTTCAGAAGAGATCTTCAGCCCCTCGCACTTTTACGGATTTATGGACAGCCCTGCAGGATTCATGGCATCAGTTCCCTCCAGCACTACTTCAGACATTGGTCGAGTCAATGCCACGTCGTGTTGCGACACTTCTGCGTACTCGCGTGGGGCCCTGCGCTATACTAGGCAGGTGAACCAGTATACACCTACGTGCAAAATTTGTAATCCGCACTGGAGCACTGTAAATGTCGTGCCCCATTTTTATCCACTGTGGGCATTCGACCCTATAACTGCGGTTAAACAACGTCGATTACATGGGAAACATACACGTCCCTTTGTAATCTTTTTAACTTTTTTCCGTCGCATAAGACAACTATCGCATCACTGCACGCTTATGACTTTCATGCGATAACCGCCCCAACAGAGGGATCGTGTTTCTCCATTACACTTGTTTTAATTTCGTCTACTCTCTCTTTTGCCACCCGGGTTTTAGTTTCACCAGGATAGAATCTCTTCGCCCATATCCTCGAACGGAAGCACTCTACCTCGTTTTACATTTCTTCTACGCTCCCCAATTCAGATTATAAATTTACAGTCATTTGATCAACACTGAAAATCTTCAAATTTCCTGCACTTCCCGAAAACGTGCTTCAAACACCTAATTGCTTCATCCCTGATTACCACCGTTGTGATATGTCACGCTTAGACCAACACACCGTACCAACAATACACTACACTTTTTCCACATCCTGCCCCAAAGAAATTTAAACAATCTCCCTATACCCGATGACGAAACTTACCCACTTATGTACCCAGCCTAAGAATTTACACAATACTCTTCTTTCTTTTGTAGGCCAAGACTCCACTCCTTCCCATTCTTCTCTTTTCCTTGCAACAGCTTCGCTCAGATTCTCATTCCCACTATTTTTTCCCAAGTTCTTTATCGAACTGCCCTAATACGAAAACACTTTTCACTGCTTACTTATTTTCCGACAAGACTCGTTTCGCATCCATCCTTCTGGAAAAGTCCGAAATTCACGAAAATCAAACAGCAGTAACTTCATATTGTATGCCATCTGCAACCAGTGAGACTCTGATGATACTAGAATGAGTGAGCATAGCACTTTAGAAAGAAACAAGATGCATCATCGTGTAAGCACTGCATTTAGATAGACCTTGTTCCTCAGGTGTGTAGAGGTGCCTCGACGATTCGGTGTCATCTCAAACGTGCTGGACTGTTGCCACTCAAAGTATTAAGTAGACTTCCATTGCTAAGCAGTTCCAAACGCGCAGGCATCAATATGTATGCGAAGGTTGCCGCTAACACCCTCTAACCAAGACAAAGTTTGTAAAAGAAAACTTGGTCCGTAGTAGGTTCTAACACAACCATTTATTTAGATAGTCCGCGCAGCTAATTTCGACCCTAAGTCACTTGTAAGCACATGTTTGATGTTACATACTATATACTGCAGTTATCATACAAAACAAGACGTCATATTACATAATTACTCAGAGTACAGTTGCCAATACATGACGTGTGGTTGTAAAGTTTTTGTTACAAATTCATTCCTACTGTAATTATGGAACTGACGTCTGCTTTTCTACAGTAAAAGAATCTGATTATTTCAATATTTAATATGTAATATCAAACACGAGCCCGAAAATCACTTATAGTCGAAATAAGCTAATCACACGATCTAAATAATGTTTACGTTACAGTCTGCAAGAGGCCGTGTTTTCTTCTATACAGTATTTAAAGGCTGAGGATCCTCACAGAAACAAAAATTTCAGTATGAAATGTTTTTGGACTAATCGCACTCCAGTCTTTGCGTGTATATGTGTTGCAGGCTACTGGAGGGAGCGTAACCTGGCTGCCACCATTGTTGAGCGTCATAGCGGGAAGAAAAAAGTACAGGGCATTATTGGCTACAACACGCTGAGGAGCAGATTTCTTCCTGTGAGTACCATGACCCCTGTCCAGGCGGTGAATAAGAGTTGTATCTGAAGTATAGGTAATGTTTGAATGTAGTGGTTGTGAATATAGTGTGGAATCATGTTTGTGTTGTATCATGTGGGTGGTGCTGACACATACCAACAGGTTTAGAATAGAAACAAGAAATTCGCCCAGCTTAATTTCCGAATCCATCTGACGGAGCGTCACGTAGCCTCATTCCACGGGTCACTACAAAGTGTTTTGGGATTTAATACCCGACATTGGTTTACAGGAACTTTACACAACCACTTGCCCTCCCTTAGCTAGTCAAGTGCGAGCAGTGAAAATTACTTCACCCACCGGGATTGGAAATGGCTTCGTTCTAGACGAGCGCTCACAAATATACGTGCGTTATCGACCGAGGCTAGGGAGGCGAGGCCGGAAAGCGGCGAAACGCGCTATTGCTTATATGCATTCATGACTCGTTGCGTAGAAGGGCAATATGAATAACGAGCATTGTGTGAGGGAAGTTCTACTGTTATAAATATTGCTCTTCGTTGACTGCTCTGCATGTCATTTTCGTCAGTAAAATGCAATTGGCGCGAAAAATACAAGCCTTGTTCGATAGATGTATTTGCCTCCATGGTTACACATCCGTGGAACTTGTCAGTAATCGAAAGTATTGTTATATTAACGGGCAGCAAGTTGTTGGCCAGGATGCTTCACTCACATCCGTTAAAAATTAAATTAAATGTCGTATGACATTGTTGTCAGGGAAATCCCGCGTGGTGGGTTCAGTCGCCTCCCGGAAAGAGTTTTCTTCCTTTGCGCACATCGGTCCCTTTCCTTGCGGATTAGTGAGAACTGAGTCGTATGTGCATTTGTGGAGTGTAGGTAAAGTTAATAGATGATTATACAGTGCAGTTCTATATTGTTTTGTATGGTGATGAGGAGAGACGGGAGACTGTGAAATCCAGTGCCTGCACATAGACCACTCCTCTCGAAGTTGGCCTCCGAGCTTAATGTTCCCCTCCGGTGGACGGATCACCATCAATCAACAGTGTCACATTCCCCCACTCCGTGAATGTCCGCCCCCGGTAGCTGAGTGACCAGCGCGACAGAATGTCAATGTTAAGGGCTCGGGTTCGATTCCCGGCTGGGTAGGAGATTTTTCTCCGCTCAGGGACTGGGTGCTGTGTTGTTCTAATCATCATCATTTCGTCCCCATCGACGCGCAAGTCGCTGAAGTGGCGTCACATCTAAAGACTAGCACCCGGCGAACGGTCTACCCGACGGGAGGCCTAAATCACACGACATTTAAATTTATATACTTCGTGAAGCAAATGTAGAGGCTTGGAATTTAATACAGGACATCGGCGCAAAGTCTGGTGATGAGGGGATGTTTATGCCACCACCTTTCCTTTTGCCGGCCAAACACTGGCAGTGAAAATTACATCCACCACGAACATTCGAACCAGCGTACCTCCAAGCCGAGCGCCGCCCCACTCCTCACCCACAACGAACTCCCTCAAATTTCCCACGGAAAACGCAACTGCCGCCGCTCGTTTGTTTCACCCCAGATCACTAATCCTTGTGCTCTGACGCGCTCATACCACGACGTAGCCGCAGTCTTAGCTTAAGCACTCTTCACATTCTATCCCAAAGAAACTTTAACCAGCTTCCCCTATCTGGTCGACAATTCCAACCACAGATCTACTATCCATTATTGATTTAATAGAGTCTACCCACCATTTCTGATTTAAAGGAATACTACTTTTCCCGGCTGCTCTATGCCCCTCCCATTTCTCTGCCTTCCTTTCTTCGTGACAGTCTCAGATCGTACACTAGCGACAATGTTAACTCAAAAGAATCAAAACACAGGGGGCATTTTATCTTCTGAAAATAACTCAGAGAAAGTCAATGATACTTTCACTTACAAACCGTACGATATTTACCACATTTTATTTTTTAATCACTGTTTTATATTCCTTTTTAAATATCATGCTGGAGTGCTACTGCTGACAATCCGTCGCCGTGAGACGAAGGTAAAGGGGGGTGAAATAACAAAAATAGGAAAAATCTTTTTTTTCTCACTATCTCACAACAGACCTTCAACTAAATAACTTCATTTAGCATTCCGCACTTTGATAACACTGTACTTTAATATCACTGAAAGTTGACCATGAACTTAACAGAAATCCTTCTCCTATTGATCATCAACTCGAATTGGTACATGTCATTTGTTTGATGTCCTGTATGTGTTAATGCAGCCTGGTCCTAAACATATCACTGGAGTGGTAGATTAAGTGTTACCTTACTATAGCTCTTTGCGTGTCACGACAAACTGGAGGAAGTTTCTCGGCCCAAATTCATGTTTTTATGGTGAAATTCTGGCAGTTTGCATGCCTTTTTCTTGTTTTGAATGTCTTCTCAGTTTCGAAGCTCCTGCAAGCCTGCATCAAGATGTTTCTTTTTTTTACAGACGGTAGTAGATTGAAAAAAGAGACTGCGGCCCTGGATCCTGGCACGCTGTTACTTTGTAAGTCATGAAATCAATGTTCTGCCTTCTACCATTGTCAAAATATGTCCCCTAATCTTCTGTATAAATCTTTGCATGCCAAAGATAATCTCATGTTCTTCTAGGCCTGAATAAAGAAATGTACTTGTGAGAACTATTTGCTTTACCTCAATTACTGTGCCTGGAAATTGTCTTCCCTGCTTCATTTCCCTCAAAGGCTATATAATTTTCATCCATAAATACGAAACAGGAGTGAAAAAGTAAATTTTTCCATGTTCCCTTTCCCCAGCCATATCTCGAGTTCTTTTTCACCTTCCTGTAGACCATCAAAGCTCTTCACGCAGAATCGCTGGCAGCATGTCTAAAATATATAACATTTGCAGTACTTTTCCGTCAACATCTGACTCATTGTACGTCAATCATTGAAATCACTTTCTCAATGAGAAGCAGCAAAAATTACTGTTCTACCTTATTCAGATTTTAATATGAAGATTAGGGTGCAAAGAGGAAGGGATTCTGCCGTGTTCTTTTCCAAGGAGTCATCACGACATTCGCTTTAAGTGACGTTGCGAAACAATACAACACATACATCTGGATGCGATAACGGGATTGGAATCGGTGTTCGCTCGACAGCGAGTCATCAGATTTCATTACTTTCCGTTTAATCAATTCGTAATATTGCAACACGTTCTCAGTGCGTCTCTAAAGGTTTTCAGGATTCGACCGTAATTTAGACGAACTATCCAATCTCTAGAGATCGGAAGTAAGGATGAAGTTTTTTTCCTTTAGCGTATTAAGAAGTCTGTATTACAGATTCTCCTCCGTTTCGACTTTCCAGCCTATAATCATTTTCTTGCTGTAGTTTTCGTGAGTAATCGATCAAACGTTACTTACTTTCAAATATTATGGGTCTGCTTAATTTTCAATATCCGTTTCACTATTTGTAGCGTTCCCAGTGTTCTATCGTCCAGCTTTTCGGAGAAAACCAAGACTCACACATATCTCCAAAATTCTTTCTTAATATAGTATCATTACTGTTAGCACTCACATTAAAGGACAAAAACCTACATGTAACATTACCGTCGTAATTTGTTGCCGGGTCCTCCGAATAAAAACTTCACCTCAAAATGCTATGATTTATTCCTTCCTGGAAAGCAGTACGGAAAACTGCAATCTCCATTGAGTTGCTCTTTAACTTTTTTCTGAAGAATCTTGAAAATAGGAATACTAATATTCAATAGTGATTGGATAACATTGTGAATTCTCATTTCCATTCACTATCAATGTTCATATCATTATTCAGTGATCTGGAGAAACATCAGTTGGCTGTGACGGATTGGGATGTCAGTTCACTGTATTCATTTCAGGCAGAATTATTCTAAATTAGCAAGTTACTATAATTAATAGACAAAGAAATCCGGACCTCTTCAGATTTCACCAAGATTCTATTCTCATCTGCTACACTTCGATGTAAAAAAATCTGTGCTATTATAGAACTAAATTTGGAATGACCTTTGGAATTCGATGCAGTTAGTTAAGATTCACAAAAGTGTTGGAAATAATCCTGTCTTGTTCAGCAGATACCACTAGCAGTTACCTGTTCCAAGAACAGTAGCCTATTTTGCACAAGTTACAGAACTAGTTAAAATTACAGTTAAACAGTTAAAAATTAACTGTAATATTGTGGCCATAAACGCTATTGCGTCTATCTCTTCAACAGGTGATAAGCTGAGGATCTGTGTAGGAGCACTCCACACAGAAATTAATGTTCTTCTAGCTCGTCTTTCGATAGGAAGTGAGAAGGATTGTATTAAAACCTCGATTAAAACATTGCTTTTTGATTTGCTATAAAATGCTCAACCTATTGTGCTTACAGGCTGATGGTGAATTCGATCAAGACGGAGTGTGCATCATTTTCAGTCTCACAGCAACTTGTAAACAATTAAAATCATAAAGTAGCTGTGTGAGAGAAGTTGTCTCCCATGTCAAAAGTTGGATAAATTGCATTCGATGTAGGAATATTTAACCTCATAGCATTTCGTCACCTTGAGAGGTAACAGAAAGTTTCTTACTTTAACACACAGATACGAAATTTTCAAGTGATGGCAACCTAAAAATGGTATAACGTACCCGTTAACAATTTTAGACACCAGTAGAGTCGTGAGGAAAGTCTGGCAGTTCCTATAAGGTATTAATCACATAAAGAGATCGGGTATGTGGAAGGGAGTAGAGTAATAGAATTTTAAAAGGCTTGCATTATATTATCCTGGAAAACTTTTGGTTCCTTTAAACAGCAGAAACATAGTTCGCCCGAAATTTTGTGCAAGAGAGGGAAAGTTTTAAATCTAACAGAAGTGCTCTTAATTTCGCGTTATAAGATGGTGGCTGACGAACACGAAATCCGGACTCCGGACGATAAAAGGCTGCTACATTTTATTTTTCTATTACTCTCACTGAATGATGATATCGGATATGATTTCTTCGTATGTTTCTACTTCTACGTTCACACTTAGTTATTTTTGCTTATACAAAGTAACGGTATTACCAATTACGAGGCAGTCTTCGTATACGTTCCAGATGTATTATGGATCGCGGAAGGTAACATAACGTCATTTAATTGCATCCAAACCAGCCATCTGTCATAATTGGAGAGTTCACTCAGCACAATTTATCATACATATTGTAATTCCTAAAAATATAGTGTGGAAGCGAATGTTAACGTGTGGTATAAAAGCGAAGATATCAACAATATTTCAATTGATTTTAAATACTGATGTGTCAGTGAAACCCGCAGCAGTTCACTACTAAAAAGCTAGATGGCACCACGTAACAACACAAGGTTCCTCACGATAATGGAGGTCGATCTCGTCGCCTTGCGTGAAAATTTTTGGGTTCTTCACATACTTCCCCTCTGTTACGGATACGAGAATTCCAAAAAATAAACTTTGGGTTCTTCACATACTTCAGTTCTGTCACCGATATGAGAATTCCAAAAATAAAATTCCAAACATGAAGGAGACTAGGTAAGCAGTGATACGAAGTTACTGAATTTTATTCATCAGTACCTATAAAAATTACGAACTGACCAGAAATTGACAGACAAATGGTTTACGGTTTTGACACTGTAATTGTTAGCCCTCTAATAAGACATCAGTCGTAAACTTGTTTCCGTATAAAAATAGTTTACTAAACAAGGTAAGACTAGAAGAGATAATAAATCCCCTGCTTTTGAATTATGAACAACACACCAGGCGATTACGAGATGCTCCACAGTATTACATGAAAGTCTTACTGCGATAAAACTATGCGAGACATAAACTTACTTTAGTTTTATAAAAAAAAGCCTGCCATTGGCTGCTATAGAATTTAGTTCGTTTAACTTACTGATCTCAATCACTGTGCAGAATTATTTTGTAAATAAAGCGAAAGCTATTAAATAATTTTCAATTTCAAAGAAATATGTTTATCATTTTGTTCTTCTACGTTATAAGATTGTAAAAAACGTTACCAAAGTATGAAATATGCACATGGGATGATTACCATCATTTCCTGGTTATTTTTCCACTTAGTAACAAACAACTCTAGGAAACTATGTGACATTGAAATATAGACGAAATAAAAACATCTTTGACTGAGAAACAGCGAGTGCGTCTTAGCTTAGTAAGGAGAAACAGATACTGCAGAATTAATACATTTGTATTTGAAAAGTAAATATGACATTCTCATGTGCGTTCCCTTACATGCGTTCGCTTTCAGCACTGTTCGGACATGCAGCCAAACTCTCTAGATGAAGAAGAAATTGTATTATTTTGATGACACGAATTGAAAGGGACTTTTGTGACGTACGTATTGTAGACACGATCCTCGGGTCAATCATATAACGTTATGTATATTTCACAAACTCAGTATATTTGGCGGGAAATACAGAAATGTCAAGAGTGTAGCACTGAAGAAACCAGAAGGAATCATTACACAGGCGCAAAAAAAATGCTACAAACGTGTCAGTATCAGCATTGGACTGACTCGTAAACCTGATGAAGGGGGTAACAAAGTGGGAAAAAAAATGACTTAGGTAGACTTAGAGAGAGACAGAGATAGACACAGAGCTAGGGAAAGGGGTGACTCTCTGATATGTGTAAATATGATTTCAAAATGTATCGTAGGGTAAATACTTTAATGAAAGCATCATTTAGATTCGAGAAAGGTGTCGTGTATTGAAGAAGGGTAAGGAAGGGAAACTGGGAGGGAGGGATCAGGTCAACGAATTTTTAATTTACAACTTTGTACAATCGGAACGGCGTAGCAAATAATACGCATAGCCACGTAGCCCACAAACTCACGTGCTCTGCTGGCGATTCGTGTGGGCAGACGGGTGCAGCGGTGGA
This sequence comes from Schistocerca nitens, assembly GCF_023898315.1. NCBI lineage: Eukaryota > Metazoa > Arthropoda > Insecta > Orthoptera > Acrididae > Schistocerca > Schistocerca nitens. The sequence goes on along the minus strand of NC_064620.1, from coordinate 190,415,163 downwards.
TGCCTTCCTAGCGACGCTCGAGTCGCACTGACGCCGGGCGCCACAACGCCGGCGAGTTTTGGCGCCTCTCTCCCCACCACGGCACCCCGCGCCGTAGGGGTGGCAGCGGCGTCCTCTTTGTGGGGATCTCTCGCTCGCCATTGGTTGGCGCAGTGCGCGCGCGCCGTGACGTAGTCCCAAGCCGTTTTTGGCGGCGCTACGGGCAAGCTGCACGCTCGAAAGGGTCCTAATTAGACGACCTGCTGGGGCGGCGTGATATTTGGTATTTTAAACTTTCTTACGAAGGCAACGTCTTGCCATATCTTAGTAAAATGGTCTGTCTAGCAGTGAGATGCACGAAAATTCACCCTCAAGAGCTGACAATCGCTTCATAGTGTCTAGTGTGACGAATGGCAGCTTGCTGTAGATGTGGAAAAATGTAAATGAAATAATTCTGATCAGAAACACGTACATAAAAACAAAGTTATTTTGTGGCCATAACTAGGTATTGCTTCCGACAAAATCACTCGATGTTTAAAGAATACAAAAATACGCATTAGTCACAGGAGGACTAACAATCTGCGGTGAGTACTGAGACGTGTACCATGCAAATTGGAGCCCTTTTCGCAATCAATAATCTACAAAATAAACTGTGAAGAATGTTCAGAATTTTATGTTGGACAAACAGAAAGGAAAGTTAGTATACAATTTAAAAGACACACCGCAATAAGCGACAGTAGCCCATCCACCTTTGCTGCACACTTAAAAGACACCAACCACAAAATACCTAATAATGATGAATCACTATATATATTACGTAAGTCACAGAAAGGTAAAACCATGGATATGATGGAAGAAATTGAAATTTACATCCATCCAAAAGATCTGTCAGACGGAGTTTTAAATTAACAGAAAGATCTGAGGAATGGAAAATTCTTGGACATTTTACCAGTTCTACGACGAAGCGATATAGAACCATAGAAAGTATAACTATCGCAATACTTGTTAACAAATACACTACTGGCCATTAAAATTGCTACACCATGAAGATAACGTGTTACAGACGCGCAATTTAACCGACAGGAAGAAGATGCTGTGATATTCAAATGATTAGCTTTACAGAGCATTCACACAAGCTTGGCGCCGGTGGCGACACCTACAACGTGCTGACATGAGGAAAACTTCCAACCGATTTCTCGTACAGAAACAGCAGTTCACCGGCGTTGCCTGGTGAAACGTTGTTGTGATGCCTCGTGTAAGGAGGAGAAATGCGTACCATCACGTTTCCGACTTTGATAAAGGTCGGATTGTAGCCTATCGCGATTGCGGTTTATCGTATCGCGACATTGCTGCTCGCGTTGGTCGAGATCCAATGACTGTTAGCAGAATATGGAATCGTTGGGTTCAGGAGGGTAATACTGAACGCCGTGCTGGATCCCAACGGCCTCGTATCAATAGCAGTCGAGATGACAGGCATATTATCCGCATGGCTGTCACGGATCGTGCAGCCACGTCTCGATCCCTGAGTCAACAGATGAGGACGTTTGGAAGACAACAACCATCTGCACGAACAGTTCGACGACGTTTGCAGCAGCATGGACTATCAGCTCGGAGACCATGGCAGCGGTTACCCTTGACGCTGCATCACAGACAGTAGCGCCTGCGATGGTGTACTCAACGACGAACCTGGGTGCACGAATGGCAAAACGTCATTTTTTCGGATGAATCCAGGTTCTGTTTACAGAATCATGATGGTCGCATCCGTGTATGGCGACATCGCGGTGAACGCACATTGGAAGCGTGTATTCGTCATCGCAGTACTGGCGTATCACCCGGCATGATGGTATGGCGTGCCATTGGTTACACGTCTCGGTCACCTCTTGTTCACATTGACGACACTTTGAACAGTGGACGTTACATTTCAGATGTGTTACGACCGGTGGCTCTACCCTTCATTCGATCCCTGCGAAACCCTACATTTCAACAGGATAATGCACGACCGCATGTTGCAGGTCCTGTACGGGCCTTTCTCGATACAGAAAATGATCGACTGCTGACCTGGCCAGCACATTCTCCAGATCTCCGACCAATTTAAAACGTCTGGTCAATGGTGGCCGAGCAACTGGCCCGCCACAATACGCCAGTCACTACTCTTGATGAACTGTGGTATCGTGTTGAAGCTGCATGGGCAGCTGTACCTGTACACGCCATCCAAGCTCTGTTTGATTCAATGCCCAGGCGTATCAAGGCCGTTATTACGGCCAGAGGTGGTTGTTCTGGGTACTGATTTCTCAGGATCTATGCACCCAAATTGCGTGAAAATGTAATCACATGTCAGTTCTAGTATAATATATTTGTCCAATGAATACCCGTTTATCATCTTCATTTCTTCTTGGTTTAGCAATTTTAATGGCCAGTAGCGTATGACTGTAATTCGAAAGATCACGCAACCACGAAGCACATCATGAATGGTTTTACTTAGTTTCCATGCTCTTCAGTACTGTTTCAGTAGAATGCTGTGATCGTAAGGTCTTTGTAACAACTGTTCAGAAATGACGTGCTCCCACAATATTAGAATAAATATTTCCTACTTATTTTAAGGAAAATACGTACAGTCATATTTAGACCAATGAGGAACGATAATTAATTACAATTTATAACACAGGCATCTATAGTTTAATTAACAAATATATGTAAAGTAATAATAATTATTCTAGTGTAAGTTGTTTAAAAACCATCGACCTTATAAAGAGCTTTGCAGCAACTGCTCAAAAGTATCGTGCTCCTGGAACAGCGAAAAACTATTTTTAATTTATTTTGTGACATTTACATGCAGTAACACGAACAAGGTCATACATGGCACGATATACCATTAATAAAAAAATGGCTCTGAGCACTATGGGGCTGAACATCTAAGGTCATCAGTCCCCTAGATCTTAGCACTACTTCCTTGTACGTCTACTGCATCTTGTTATTCTTTTTGAGTCACTTCTGATATAGATAGTGATGTAGCTATGCTACCCGATACCTTTCAGGTTACAGTCGTGAGACTAGTTAATAATGGTAATATTTTGTCATCCTTTGAGTATTTTTTACAGTGATATGGACAAGTGCTTTCTAAATAGATATCCATTTCACATAATGTGGACAATAAAAATTTTAAATAAATTTTTATGTTAACTGTGTGTCAAATTAGTTAAAAGCTTATGTTCCAACTCATATCCCTTTGGTTCTTTTTCCACATAAGCACAAAACTTACACACAAGTAATTTCACTCATACAGGTATTGTTGGCCCTCTTCTAGTAGATTTCAACAGCTTTCTAGATGACTGGTTGTTTGAAGCGATGAAAACACTGTTGTAACATCAAACACATCACACTTATTCTTGAATAAATTGGGGCAACTGGGCCAATGTTAACAGTCTGTGTATTCCTCAACGCTACATGAAATGTTGGATGTTCGCACCTTTTCAGCATTTTTTAAAATGTATGCAGTGTGTAAACGAACTATGTATACATTTTTAGACTTATTGAAGGAGATAAAAAAATACTTTTGTTCTGTGACACACATGTCACAGATGCACTGTGTAGCTGCTAGGGATCCCTTATGGATTTGATGCTGGACTTCCTTTAAGCCAACTTTTGTAGTCAATAGCCACAATAGCCATGTCTTAGAGTCTGAAAATTCTAAGACAACTCGTGCATTCCACCATCAACAGAGATAAAGATGGGGGCTGGTATTGTTCACAACTATCTGATTGGACTGCATCTTCTGACTAACACATTCGGTGAAGGAGATTACCGTATCTTTCACCGTAAAGTACCACTGGAAACTTTGAAGAACGTCCCAGTAGCAGTCGTCGATTATAGGTACAGCGTGGTTGAGTCCCACTACATTTCGCCATTGATGCCAGAGAACAGCTAGACCATGTTTTCCCCAATATATGGACTGGGAGTGGTGCGCCAATAATGTGGCCACCACGTTCTTTTTTGTGTGGAGATAAGAAGCGTTTGGGGTATGAGACAACGACAGACGCTCCAGAAGAGCTAGTTGCTCCTTTGGCTGAAATTGTACCCATTATTCGTCAAACATCTGATTGTTTTCAGCATGTTAGATAATCATTAGCACACAGATGGTTGTGCATTAATGTCAATGGCCAACACATTCAGCAGCACTTCTAAAATAAAATTCATCACTCAATTTGAAATACATCTTTGAACATCACAGCGTCAAAGGTTCATGGCCCCTTCTGGTGAAATGGTGCAACTGTGATTATTTTTGTAGCATAAAAATTCTATGGTACAGGTTGCAGAAAAATCTGTTACCACTTTCAGAAGTGTTCGGCTGAATGACCTCTATAGTGGGTGGTGGACCTGGGCTACTGGTAGTCATGGAGTCCTGTAGTTCACCACCTTACACATGGTTGTAGTGGTGTGGTGGGTGGATACAAGTTGGCTGTCTGACATCCCATCATGAAAACTGTGTTTCCAGATAATCTATTATTCCTTAACAGACTACAACAGTACTAGACGGCAGCTGTTGCCCCGAGTTTCAAGCCAGACTCAGTCACCAAAACATGTTTAGTTGATAAATGGTCTGTTATCACATTCAGCACGTGGTGTCCTCCTCAGCAACAGATGGTGGCTCGGTGAGGCGGTGTAGTTAGCACTCCAGCAGTGGTGCTGACTCTTACCCTACTGCAGGGCTGCTTTGGTGACTTGTAACAGTGGTAACTTGTGCCCACACAGGTGAAGGAGGACAGGAGGAGTCTTTCCTCGAACAGGACCACGAACAGCAACAGCGTTTGTTTGCTCAAGTGGTGGTGGCTCAGCAGATAGATGGTCTATGCACGAACTGTAGCGCCCTAGAGTTGACAAACAACTGTGGTCAGAGGTCAGTTAGCATGTGGCCTGGTGGTTGGAAGGCAACAAGTAAGCAAAATTAAGACTTAGTCTGGACAGCAGACATAAAGCTAGTGGAGGTAGCCTGGCAGCAGCAGCTTGCTGACGCATCTCAAATTTTAGACTGTTGTATACCTAACTTCGTAACTGACTACTGCTGGCGACTGCTTGATGCCTGTCTAAAATTAGCATCGTATATGCAAGCTTGTGTATTGCAGCTGGGAGAGAGCTGCCCCAGTGGTATGCAATTTTGCCTACATCAGGGGAAATTGTACCACAGCGGGAAGCATGCACCCTTAGCTGCAAAACAGGCCCACTCCACATTGTTGACAGATCTCCATCATAGTGTGGCCCACTCTGCATTGTTGCCAGAACTCTTCCCCCTCTTCCCGCACCCTCACCATTCTTCCCCCTAATCCTCTAGGCCAATTGTGAAGCCTAAAAATGTTGGGAGAGCATTCAGATTTACCCCATCTCTCCCATCCCCTGGTTGTCAGAATCGTCAAGAGTGTTCTGTACACAATAATGAAAAAGGTTCATCATGATGTGCCAGAAACAGCGATCAGCCACGAAACCCCACACAGAGTAAGATAAAAGTGAGTTGGGGCTTCATCCCACTAGTTATTACCCAATTATTCTGCTATAATTTACTATCCATTACTCAATTAGGACTGTCCAGGAACCCCTATAGTTATATATAGGGTTTTTCAGAAGTGATGGTCAACAATTCACACACGAAAAGGGCAGGCTAAAAGTGACTAAAAAGCTCCAATAAATATGGGTCCACAAATCAACCACTGCTGAGGTATCTCATTAGTTCGAGTTGGGAACCAACTGTAAACGCCCCTTGATATCGAGGTATTTACATTGGTGTCACAAGGTTTGGGATCGACTATCTGCTTGTTTACACTTGTGCAACTACTTCCCTTTCCCCCTTGTGCATTGTACCATAGCGGCCTCACAATCAGTTAATAACGTGAGGGCGCCATGAACAGATGTCACAACAATGAAGAGAAAGCTGATATGAACTTCATGTATGGCATAGTGAATGGCAGTGACCTTAAGGCTGCACGATTTTATGAAGAAGCTTTTCCTCTCTGCAGGCAGCCTGACGGTGTGCATTTACCCAATTACATCAGCGCCTTAGAGAAACTGGGAGTTTCACACACAATGCACGAGAGGGTCGACCCAGATCCATAACACGTGATGTTGAGGAAGATATGTTTGTACAAAAACGTCTGAGTACTTTAACCAGAAGGAATGCTACCCAAGAGCGTGTCATGAGTCATAGCAATGTGTGGTGGATTTTATATGGACATTAAGGGGTTGATATTTGGTTCCTGTTTCACGCCAGATGAAAAGCGGCGAGAATCACTGTTCAGACTATGCCTGGACTCGTCCGTGAACATAACCTGGGACCACTGTTCCAATGACCATGTACTGTGTTCTTGACACCAGGCTTTACGGGCTCTCCCGTGACCAGGGCTCAATGGAATGCTCCTTGCAAGTCTCTGGGCGAATAAACCATGTCTGTTCAGTCGTCTGTAAACTGTGTGTCTGGAGACAACTGTTGCAGTGGCTGCAGTAAGGTCCCGAGCAAGGCTACCTGCAGTACTCCGTGGCCGTCTGCGGGCACTGATAGTGGTTCAAATGGTTCAAATGGCTCTGAGCACTATGCGACTTAACTTCTGAGGTCATCAGTTGCCTAGAATTTAGAACTAATTAAACCTAACTAACCTAAGGACATCACATACATCCATGCCCGAGGCAGGATTCGAACCTGCGACCGCAGCGGTCGCCCGGTTCCAGACTGTAGCGCCTAGAACCGCACGACCATTCCGGCCGGCCCTTGATAGTGAGATATCGGTCTTCTTGTGGTGTTGTACACTGTGAACGTCCCGTACTGTAGCGCTTGGACATGTTTCCTGTCTCCTGGAATCGTTGACATAGTCTTGAGACCACACTTTGTGGCACACAGAGGGCCCGCGCTACGACCTGCTGTGTTTGCCCAGCCTCCAGTCGCCCTAGTATTCTACCCCTCATAATGTCATCAATATGTGTTCTTTGAGCTATTTTCAACACGAAGTCACCATTAGCAGGTCTGAAAACGTCTGCACGCTTACTCGCTGCAACGTACTCTGACATACACCAACACACATCTGCGTATGTGGAGTGCTGCCAGCGCCACCGTGCGACCAACACAGGTCAAAAGCACCGCATGGTCATACCGCGAGGTGATTCAAACCCGCAAACAGCCCACCAGAGCGTTGTTTCTCCATGTATCAGCATTATCCTTAATTTATGGGCATGACTGTAGATAGAAGGGGGGGGGGGGGAGAGTGAAGTGAAACTAAAAGAAGACAAGGATTTCTGGTCAGATGAGTATAGGATAATATCAACAACAGCAGAAAATGGTACAACGGGAGTAGGATTCGCTGTGAATAGGAAGGTTCAAATGGTTCAAATGGCTCTGAGCACTATGGGACTTAACATCTATGGTCATCAGTCCCCTAGAACTTAGAACTACTTAAACCTAACTAACCTAAGCACAACACACAACACCCAGTCATCACGAGGCAGAGAAAATCCCTGACCCCGCCGGGAATCGAACCCGGGAACCCGGGCGTGGGAAGCGAGAACGCTACCGCCCGATCACGAGCTGCGGACTGAATAGGAAGGCATTGAGGAGGATGGGAAACTGTGAAAGTTCAGTTGTAGGGTTGTTCTCATCAGAATCGATAACAATCCAACATGAACAGCGCAAGCCGACATGAAGAGGTAGACAAAGTATACGAGAATATTGAACGGATAATTCAGTACGTAAAGGGAGATAAAATTCGAATACTTATGAGGAACTGGAATGCGGTTGTAGGATCCGCTGTAGGATTCGATGTGAACGTCAAGCGTATCTCTTGGTCCCTTAGTAGTTCCGTGTTCCTCTTCCTTGCGCAATTATTCTTCCTGACTAGTCTCTTAAAGTTGAGCTTCCTCTTCACCACTACTAGACTGTGATCTGAGTCTATGTCTCCTCCTGTGTACGCCTTATAATCCAGTAACTCATTTCGGAATCTCTATCTGACCGTGATGTAATCTAGTGTCGTTCTCATCAGAATCGATAGTAAACCAACATCGACAGTGCAGCACGACGATGAAGAGGTAGAGAAATCACGTGAGGATACTGAACGGGTAATTCAGTACGTAAAGGAACATGATAATGTAACACTCATGGGACAATGGAAAGCAGTTGTAGGGGAAAGAGTAAAAGAAAGGGTTGCTGGAGAATATTGGCTTGGTACTAGGAATGGGACAGGAGAAACACTGCTTGAGTTCTACAATAAATTTCAGCTAGTAATAGCGAATACTCTGTTCAAGAATCATAAGAATAGGTGGCATAATTATAAAGGCCTGGAAGATACAGGAAGATTTCAGTTAGATTACATCACGGTCAGACAGAGGTACCGGATTATAAGTTGTACCCACGAGCAGACATAGACTCAGATCACAATCTAGTAGTGGTGAAGAGGAAGCTCAACTTTAAGAGGCTAGTCAGGAAGAATCAATGCGCAAATAAGATGAATACTGGACTACTAAGTGTGGCGTGTGTGTGTGTGTGTGTGTGTGTGTGTGTGTGTGTGTGTGTGTGTGTTGCCTCGATGGAAATGGATGTTCAAATCTGGTTGACACAGGTCGGCGTCCGTCGATTGCGACAGCTCCGATCTGTAACTATTAAAGCAAACTCCTGGTTTTGTTTGGTTAGTTTCAGATACTATTTCCCTTTAACAGATATCCGCGTATCGATGGAGCAGCACGCTGAAATGTATAAGCGGCCGTCACTTCTGATCGAAGCACCGGTGTTCAAAGGATGCCTGTCTTTCTTTACTGCTACACACAGCGACTGCACCACTCGGTACCGCAACCGCTCCCTTTATCTGAAACAGTAAACCAAATATCCTTCGCGTATTCGTGACGGGCTCATAAGCTTACACGAAACTTGATAACAGTAGTTTTTATGCCAGGTTTGCAAATGAAAGTTCAAACGTAGATAATATGATATCTCGAATTACAAGTTCCACCATTCAAGCCGATGCTTCTTTATAGTCTTGCGAGGATGTTGATTTGTGAAGTATTATAGCGTCGTTAAGGCGTCGCTACGGTGCTAATTCAACAACTCCTACGTCGTAGATCCAGAGATAATGTATTCTCTAAATAACGTACAGAAAGCGTCCTAATACAATGTTCAATTACTATTCCCTGTTAATAATGTCACTCAATCGCCTTTAGCTTCGGCGTTCTATCAAGAAAATAATTATTCACAGTCACACAATAAAGTTCAGTTAAATGATGTAGACGACACGAAATATTAAAGTTATAACTGAGTTTATTGAACTTCTGAATTATCTAACCACTGCACTGAAGCTACGATTTACATCAGCATTTCTGACATTGACTACAGCTTCCGACAACAAGGCGTACCTGTGAATTCTTCATGATTGCGTGTATATGTTCCCTACTCAAGCCTATTTGTAGAGTGTATGTCAGCGTCTAGTACATTGCTATGTCCTTCAATATTCGTGACGATCACAGATCACGATGACTAAGTCTCAGAAATCATTAAGTATCACAAGAATTACTTTTCCGTCTCGTATAATATATGTTCCGTTGTCTGAATAAACGGTAAATGTTCTATCACTTTTCTTCAGAACTTTGTAATACGTCAAAACGATAATTTAAAAACTTTAAAATTCTAGATCGGTCTGAAACAATCTAATATCGTTTAATCAGGGTGCTTCTATCGTGACGCCCACAAGAGAGCGAATTAACCTCTCCACTGAGGTAGTCGCAGTGAACTTACAGCTCCATGCGGATACCACTCTTTCCTTGGATAAATGTTATCTCTGATCGCTTTATCTCGTCTGCATTTGAACCTTCGTAAGACGTGTATTTTGAATTCTTTATTTAGAGTTTCATGCTTCGTAGATTAAGTGATTATCTGATAGTCTTTCATTTAGTTCTTTCCGTGGAGTAGATGTTTTTAGTTTCCTAGGATTTCTGTTGGTCAATCTTTCAATAGTGTTAATATTTTATTGCCAGTAGCTACCGTCAAGGTCAGGATAACTAATTTTTATATCTTTTGCTGTCAAAAGGGATGTCATTAGGGGCTCTGTATTTGGGGTTTTACATAAGGAACGAAGAGATACACCTGAAGTTTTCTAAGGCTATACCTACTCCGATTATGAATAGTTCAGTAGGCAGTTGAAGAGGACTGGACAATTCTAAAATGGGCAATCACAGAAGTTGGAAAGAAAAAAAATAGGAACAAAGAAAGTAAATTGCGAAGAAACAATGGGTAACAGAAGAAATACTTAAGTTTATAGATGAAAGGAGGAAGTACAAAAATGTTCAAGGAAATTCAGGAATACAGAAATACGTGTCACTTAGAAATGAAATAAAACGGAAGTGCAGGGACGCTTTGGTGAAATGGCTGAACGAAAAATGTGAAGAAATCAAAAAAAAGTGACTGTCGAAGGACTGACTCAGCATATAGAAATGTCTAAACAACCTTCGGTGAAATTAAAAGCAATAGTAATTAGACTGTTATATGCAGACAAAAGGGCGGATAAGTGGAAAGAGTACATTTAAGGACTCTATGAGGGGGAAGACTCATCTGATGAAGTGATAGAAGAAGAAATATAACTCTATAAAGAATAGATAGGGCATCCAGTAGTAGACGCAGAATTTGAAAGAGCTTTGGAAAGCTTAAAATCAAATAAGGCAACAAGAATACATAGCATTCCAACAGAATTTCTGATCATCGGGGGAAGTGGCAACAAAAAGACTACTCACGTTAGTGTGTAGAACGTATCAGTCTGTTGATGTACTATCTGACATTCGGAATAACATCATCCACACAATTTTGAAGAGGCGACAAGTGTGAAAATTATCGCCCAATCAGCTTAACAGCTCTTGCATCTAACTTACTGACAAGAGTAATTGAAAAGAAGAATGAGGATGTGCTAGATGAAAATCAATTCGGGTTTAGGAAAGGTAAAGAAGCAGTTCTGGCGTTGCGACTGATAATAGAAGCATGGCTAAAGAAAAATCAAGCCACGTTCATAGGGACTGTCAACATGGAATCGTTCGACAATGTAAAATGGTACAAGTTGTTCAAAAGTCTAAGAAAAAAAGGGTAAGCTATAGAAAAAGACAGGTAACGTACAATATATGTAAGAGCCAACAGGAAACAATAAGAGAGGAAGACCAAGAGCAAAGTGCTCGTATTAAGAAGGATGTAAGACAAGGATGTAGTCTATTGCCCCTGCTGTTCAATCTGTACATCGAAGAATCAATTACGGGAATAAGAGAAAGGTTCAAGAGTGGCATTAAAATTCAAGGTTAGAAGATATCAATGGTACGACGCGCTGATGGCATTGCTGTCCTGAGTGAATATGAAGAAGGATCTGCTGAATGGAATGAACGATCTAATGAGTACAGAAGATGGACTGAGAATAAATCGCAGACAGACGAAAGTAATGAGAAGTGGCAGAAATAAGAACCGTGAGAAACGTAACATCAAGATTGATGGTTACGAAGTAGATGAAGTTAAGCAAGTCTGCTACCTAAGCAGCAAAATAACCAATGACTGACTGAGCAAGGACATGAAAAGCAGACGAACACTCGCAAAAAGGGCATTCCTGGCCAAGGAAAGTCTACGAATATCAAACACAGGCCTTAATTTGAGGAAGAAATTTTTGAGAATGTATGTTTGGAGCAAAGCATTGTATGGTAGTGAGGGAAAACCGGAACAGAAGCGAATCGAAGCCTTTTAGATTTGGTGCTACAGATGTACGTTGAAACTTAGGTGGGCTGATAAGGTTGGATATTAGGAGGGTTTCAAATTTCATGATACTGCAGTTTTTATGTCAAACAATGAAAACTGATGGCCAACATCCAGCTATGCCTACTATTCACAATAAGATGTCGTCAAGTCTGATTGAAATCTCAACGAAATATCCAGAAAAACAGTCATTGCAGTAAAGATAGCAAGCTGAAGCAGCATCTGTACAGGGAAAATCACTGAAACCCATTCTTGATTCAAGAACATCAATTATATAGAAAGGAGCGGAAGAACACACACCAACATGATCATAATGAAGAAATACATCAGGCTATCTGGGCAAACCATATGTATTTGGTATATAGCCTGCAGTTTAACCAAGCACTGGATAAAACTGGAGGACAGAGAACTTGAAACAATGTCAAGATTACTGAGTCCAGTATTATTTTAAAAAAACTCTAAAATTCTACAAATATTCATAGATATATACAGAAATGTTACATATGACAGATAGGTATAAGAAAGCGGATGTAGTACTAGGAAATTAGTCCAAACAGCGTGAAATACGACAGAAAATAATATTAAACCTAGTAAGAGGGCGGACTTGATGGCAGCATTATAGACATGCAGAATAAGGAAATTAGCAATCAATGTCTACAATACATCTACTACGACAATAACCTAACAAAACAACTGAATGATTATGACTGCTCAGATCATCGACAGCTGCAGGTAATACAAAGCTCTGAAGTGAAATCACTTCAGTAATTTCAGGGCTTCGAGAAAGAAGTATCATCAAATAATTATCGAGAGCATTATTTCATTTCAAGATTCTCCACATCAACTACATTTAAAGAAGTAATTTCATTAATAGGGATCGCACTTAATCTATTCAGTACACTGCTGTTTTTTCTTAAGACCTGTGGCAAAAAACTGTTTTTTAAGAAAGTAAAAGTTAGTCAGGCTTTTTTCTTAAAGTTTATAGACTGATTTTTATAAACAGATTTTTCTTATAATTTCTAGTATAGTAATCGCCTTCAAATTCGATTTTTTCCCCGCAAGTTTGCCAACATGTGACGATTTCCATTAGCGTAAGTATACAGGGTGGTCCATTGACAGTGACCGGGCCAAATGTCTCACGAAATAAGCATCAAACGAAAAAACTACAAAGAACAAAACTCGTCTAGCTTGAAGAGGGAAACAAGATGGCGCTATGGTTGACCCGCTAGATGGCGCTGCCATAGGTCAGACGGATATCAACTGCGTTTTTTGAAATAGGAACCCCGATTTTTCATTACATATTCGTGTAGTACGTAAAGAAGTATCAATGTTTTAGTTGGACCACTTTTTTCGCTTTGTGATAGATGGTGCTGTAATAGTCACAAACGTATAAGTATGTGGTACCACGTAACATTCCGCCAGTGCGGACGGTATTTACTTCGTGGTACATTATCTGTGTTAAAATGGACCGTTCACCAGTTGCGGAAAAGGTCGATATCGTGTTGTTGTATGGCTATTGTGATCAAAATGCCCAACGGGCGTGTGCTATGTATGCTGCTTGGTATCCTGGACGACATCATCCAAGTGTCCCGACCGTTCGCCGGATAGTTACGTTATTTAAGGGATCAGGAAGTCTTCAGCCACATGTGAAACGTCAACCACAACCTGCAACAAATGATGATGCCCAAGTAGGAGTTTTAGCTGCTGTCGCGGCTAATCCGCACATCAGTAGCAGACAAATTGTGCGAGAATTAGGAATCTCAAAATCGTCGGTGTTGAGAATGCTACATCAACATCGATTGCATCCGTACCATATTTCTATGCTCCAGGAATTGTATGGCGACGACTTTGAACGTCGTGTACAGTTCTGCCACTGGGCACAAGAGAGATTACGGGACAATGACAGATTTTTTTGCACGCGTTCTATTTAGCGACGAAGCGTCATTTACCAACAGCGGTAACGTAAACCGGCATAATATGCACTATTGGGCAACGGAAAATCCACGATGGCTGCAACAAGTGGAACATCAGCGACCTTGGCGTGTTAATGTATGTTTAGGCATTATGGGAGGAAGGATAATTGGCCCCCATTTTATCGATGGCAATCTAAATGGTGCAATGTATGCTGATTTCCTACGTAATGTTCTACCGATGTTACTACAAGATGTTTCACTGCATCACAGAATGGCGATGTACTTCCAACATGATGGATGTCCGGCACATATCTCGCGTGTGGTTGAAACGATATTGAATAGCATATTTCATGACAGGTGGATTGGTCGTTGAAGCACCATACCGTGGCCCGCACTTCACCGGATCTGACATCCCCGGATTTCTTTCTGTGGGGAATGTTGACGGATATTTGCTATGGTGATGCACCGACAACGCCTGACAACATGCGTCAGCGCATTGTCAATGCATGTGTGAACATTACGGAAGGCGAACTACTCGCTACTGAGAGGAATGTCGTTACACGTATTGCTAAATGCATTGAGTTTGACGGACATCATTTTGAGCATTTATTGCATTAATGTGGTATTTACAGGTAATCACGCTGGAACAGTATGCGTTCTCAGAAATGATAAGTTCTCAAAGGTACATGTATCACATTGGAACAACCGAAATAAAATGTTCAAACGTACCTAAGTTCTGTATTTTAATTTTAAAAACCTACCTGTTACTAACTGTTCCTCTAAAATTGTGAGCCATATGTTTGTGATTATTACAGCGCCATCTATCACAAAGCGAAAAAAGTGGTCCAACTAAAACATTCATATTTCTTTGCGTACTACACGAATATGCAATAAAAATGGGGGTTCCTATTTAAAAAAACGCAGTTGATATCCGTTTGACCTATGGCAGCACCATCTAGCGGGACAATCATAGCGCCATCTGGTTTCCCCCTTCAAGCTAGACAAGTTTCGTTCTTTGTAGTTTTTTCGTTTGGGGCTTATTTCGTGAGATATTTGGCCCGGTCAAGATCAATGGACCACCCTGTATAAAGTAAATGCAGATATCCCACAATTCCTCTTTGCATCCTCATAATTTATTCCATGTGCTGCATTGAAAGGTATATGTGCAATGCTTAATTATGATTTTTGTAGAATAATGTATCTACTCTTATTGGCCATCTTCTCAGGCATTAGTTGGTTTTGTTAGCAAACAACAGTGAGTGTGATTCCATCATCAAGCCCGGTAAATACAGGCAAATGTAACATGTGCATCTAAAGGAGGGGAACCAACAACTGTACATTACGCTATCGCTGGAAACAGTAAATACCATAAAATTCTTAGGAGTAAGCATCTGGAGCGACCTGAAATGGAATAGCTCCATGAAGTAACTAGTTTGGAAAGCATGTGCCTGGCTCAGATTCACGTGAAGAAATCTTAAGGAAATGTAAGCCATCCACAACACGTTTGTTTAATAAAACACTGTCAACTACCTGAAGTTCCTAAATAAAATGCACTATGAATTAGAGCTGTGTTATTTACGGAATGGCGGAAATCTATGTTACTTGTCTGTTTCCACTTTGTACTTGGCTGGTCCCACGCTGCCAGGCACAATGGTGGTAGTGCATGCATGCCACTAATAGCCACAGACAGTGGGGCGATCGGACTCCGGTCACAGACGCAGGTTGCTTCATTGTGGTTGATCGGATAGAGTGGCATGTTACACAATACATTTCTTTTAATTCAGCAATCGGTATGACATACATTTTGAAACATTTCCTTAGAAAAATTATGAGTGACTGTGCTGGTAAAGTTCTACGTTATTTGATACAAAGACAGCTGAGTAAAACTGAACGTACTCAAACAGTTCTCTCTTTACTTATTCACATCATCACTAAACTGGCACACAATATTTTTTAGCGCAACGCAATCTGACTTTCAATAATCCCTACAAAAGAATGGCCCTGACTAACAATTACCTATACCTTTCATGAATCACTTACCTCACAAAAATCTTCGTTACTCGAACTACTGCAATACAGCGAGCGCCAATACTGCCAGCTAAATAAAAGATTCTAACTACTGAAGGCACTAACTACGGATAGGCATAGCAAATGAAAGATTTTGATAGAGAACAAACAATGTATTTACCTTAATAATGTTCAAAAGTCATCATATATATATATATATATATATATATATATATATATATATATATATCAATTCATGACAACCATCTTTACAAATTTCCTTTTTTCTGGCGGACACGCGTCCAGATCGTCCGCTTATAGTAACCTCTCAAAACTCTGGCATCTCTCTCTCCACATCCACCACTGTTGGCGGCTCACCTCCAACTGTCCAACGCTACGTGCTGTTCACATCCAACTGCCCAACACTACACAAGCGAATATTCCAACAATAAGTCCAACCAGCCACAGACTGAACACAGCACAGTCAGTGATTTTCATACAGTGCGCTACGTGGCGTCATCAACATAAAAACCTAAACAGCCTACTTACAATTTGTGTGAGGCGAGTCAGGCACATCTGCTGAGGATGGCGACCCAAGTGGTGCAGGCTGTGGATCATTTTCTGCTGTGTGAAAGCTGGGACTGGTAGCAGGGGAGATAGAATGCCTAAATTATGACTCATTCTGTTACTGGTAGAGAAATTACCTTCCCAGAGGCATGAAGAGAGAAGCAAGTTGGTGAGCAGGCTTGCCTAGCATCACGGACATTGAATGTACAGGAGGGAGTGCCAGATATTCTGACCCTAAATGTTTTGGAATAAAAAGTGGCTTAATTGTTTACCGATAACATCAGAATATACTTCCTCCTTGCTAAGTAACATGTGCAGTGCTCCTGTAAGCAACGCTATGTGCAAGGCTAGAAGGAGATGCAGTTCAACTGTCTCTCTACAATTTTTATACGATGAACTACTGCGCATTTTTTAAACATGATACTTGTATGTACATAGTGTGATTGTTCAGTGCCATAAGTGCACCTGACACTAGGGATCATCCATGAAAATGACTAAATGCGTCGACTACCAGAAACACATATTCGCCGCCATTCCTAGTACGCGGCAACCGACCCAAATAATCAATAAATAACTTATCCATAAGTTTCTCATCTCGATAAGACCGCAACAACACTTGCCTGGTATTCGGATTGGGCTTTACTGAAGACATAGCCCGGTAACTCGAACCCCTAGGTAAGCTGTTGGCAAATATGACTAGCTTGGGGATTCTTCGACTGTTGTTCGGTCAAATCCAGGGATTTCGTTGAGAACATCCAAGTTACACTTTGCTGGCTACTGCATGTACTTCACATCCTCCTAACTGTCACAAAACATTCTACTAAGGCCATCAGCCAGCTAATTCTCCTTGCCACGAATATGTCTGACATTGAATCGGAATGCTAAAATACGGACGGCTCACCGCGCTATGCGTCCTGTCTAACGTGGCCTGGCCAACACCCAGCTAAGACCTTGGTTGTCAGTCTCAAGCAAAGACAATCCAAGTTCTAAATAAATTTAAACTTCTCTAGGACATACAATACTGCGAGAGTTTCTAACTCGTAGACTGACTAATTGACCTCTACACTGTATTAAGGCGCTGGGTGCATGTGCGACAGGATGTCGCACGCTGTTGTTCTCCTGCAGTAAGGCAGCCCCTGGTCCAGAGTTGGATGCGTCTGTTTGAAGTATAAAGTTTTTCTCAAAATCAGGAACGGCTAACACTGATGCTGCACTAAGAGCCTGCATCAAGACATGGGAAGCAACTTGCTGACTGTCCGTCCACTGAAACAGCACACACCTACAACGCAACATGTTAAGAGGAGCTCCTAGCTGAGCAAATCCTGAAATGGGCATAAGGAAAACGTAGATCCTCCCAATGAATCGAGCGATATCTCTTTTATTCGTAGGCTAATGAAAACCTCTCATGACCAAGGTACGTTCAGTGTCGGACTTCACTCCACTTGCTGGCACTAAATGTTCCAAGAACGATATTTCTGAATGCGCCAAATTCACCTTTGCGTTTAATAGTAAGACCAACTTCTCTAGGACTCTCCAAGACCTGACGTAAATGGTCATGATCCTCAAATGTGTGACTATATGCAACAGCGTTATTCAAATAGTTGTATACGAAACGAAATTTCAGCTCATCCAACTCAGAATCTAAGAGTCTAGACAAAACGGCTGCATCAGTAGGTAAGCCAAATGGGACACTGTTGAATTTAAACAAACTGTAATCGGCGCAGAAGGCTTTCAATGGTTTCCAATCCTCAGTAAGAGTTGTCTGATGATAGTTTGAGATCTAACACAGTAAAAAAACAGGCCCTCGCGAACCACATAAAACGACTGTGCAAATGGGGGGAGGGGCGCTGACTCCATAAATAACTTGATACTTAGAGCCCTATAATCAACAACCAGCCTATATCCTCCAACCCCTAGAGTTGGGCACCAGAAAAAAGGGTGACGTGTATGGAGACGTTGACGGCCTGAAAACCCCATCTTGCAAAAGTTTATCAATAATTTTTCTCATTTACTCCATCCTGGGTGTGGACAATGTATAAATGGGTGGCGCACTGAGATGTAATCAGTCAACTGGATTCGATGTAGATTAGTAACCTGCAGACGCTCGGTAAGAACACGCGGAAATTCTTCCAAAACCCTCACCAAGCGCTCAGCCTCTTCCCTCTTCAAATTAGCAACGTCAAACTCTGTTTCACTTGTTTGTTCATAATTAAGCCCGACCTTAGAATGATTGCAAAACTGATACCTCAGATCTGTCCTAAACTTAAACCAAAATGATCTGTCTGCAAAATCCAACACACAATTTGCCTTATCAAGAAAATCACAACACAAAATGACATGAACACTCAGACCTTTCACGACGCCAATTGTAATGGTCCACGAGAAATCATAAACCTCGATGTGAGCCCTCACTTGACCCACAATAGGAACAGACCTGCCATTAACTGAAAGACACTTTTGCTTTGGTGTTTGTTCAGGAAATTTACAAATCTTTCTATAGCTTAAGAAACCATTGTAAACTCACTGAACTCAAATATCCGCCACAGTTGCAAAGTGCACGCACTGGCTATTGATTAATTAAGGCGCGCACATACGCGACAAGAGCTATGGCGTAAGATTATTGCACCCCAGTGGCACCTGGTACGCACCACAATGGCGAGCAGGCCAATCTTGGTGTCAGATTGTATGACTCTCTGTACATACTGGCAGTTTCTGGCAAAATTGCCTGGCTGCGCACAATGAAAAAAATTTCCTTGCCTGGCGGCAAATCATTTCTCGATAAATCCGTGAGAATCTGCTGCACTTCCTTCATCAACACCCTTTGAACTATCCCTTTTCTCGTCATTAAAACGAATTCCTTCAATAGCGCTAGCAACGAGATCGAGACCACAACGTGTAAGGTTTCTGACAGGATGCAACTCTCGAGCTGTCTTCCTGCCGCATACCGTCCAAAATACTCGCAACAGTTTGTTCACCAGTGAAATTATGGCCTAATGCAGCATTAGCCATCTTAACACTTTCAACATACTTGCCAAATGCCTCAGTCGACAACTGGAGACGAAAATTAAATTCGTTAGTAAGCTCATTTCTCACCCTCTCAGAAAGAATTTCTTCAATAATTTTATCGCAAAAATGCTGCAACGATTAACCTTCCTGAATAACGTCATAAATCATTCTGGCTAGCCGCCACTCGGCCAATGACTAAACCATCTGCAAAATGACAACATGAGAACTCTGAAAAACCAAAAACCTCAACATGAATCATTAACGCAGCAAATAATTTTAAAATTTTTACAATACTGGTCCTTGTTTCAACGCTAAGCTGACCAATTCCCAGTAGAATCGACGGTATCGGATTTGGAAATTTATCAGACGAGTTGGAAACTTCAGTCTACCTGCTATTAACTCACATGTCTCCCTGGTTACCGCCACTCAACATCATTTGACCTTTCTCACTCCCTTCCCATTGAGGCACATTCATTTTCTGTTGAAGGTAAATAATTTTTTCTAATAACTGGTCAATTACATTTTTCTCGGGGCTGGTATTAACAACTCTTATATCTCTCACTCACTTAGAGAGATGAATAAGATGGGATTGAATCCGATACAACTGAGACACCGAGGGGTCACTACATTGTAACAGTTCGACATTACTTCGAATTCCGGGAAACAGTTCAGTGTACATGCAGAGCACGTCCATTACTTTGCCCACCGCCTCCGCAGTGATACACTAGGAGCAGTCAATGGCGCCGCAAAGTCTCTGTAACAGATCCTCGACTCTTCCTTCCACTGACTTCTCACGCATACTAAGTACATATATTAGATGCTGTTTGTTGAGATGTCCACTGCCCAAAGTCGCTCGTGTAGCTCTGATAACCACATAAACCCGAAAGCTAAAACTTGAGCAGTACACAAGTACCAAAAACATGCTAACATTCTCAAGTACAGTTAAAATAAATAATATAGCCTAGGTTTACATCCTTCCTGGTATGAAGTTATTTCTTAAACCACACTCTGCCACCATCTGGTGTAGAGCGATGAGCAGTAAGTGTCTAGACTAAGGAAATATTTAAGAAAACTTTGAGAGTATTTAATACACAAAGCACAAGTGAACAATGAACAAAGAAGGCAACATCTCAATACCAAAAATTATCATTTTATAAGAGAAAGAACATTTCAAATTTAATTTTACAATGATGCAGTTCCAACCCACAGCGAATGGATTCCCAGACTGATCCCTTGGATAGCTAAGCACAATGTTTTTGAAACAGACAGATGAAACATTGTAAAAGACGCAAAACATAAAATCTTAAGAGCAGCCAGAATCGGCCACAAGTACCTATTTAGTGAAATTCTAAGAATTATTTTAACAACCGAGCAACAAGACCTTAAAATATCAAATTGTTAAGTTAGGCTTTATACAATAAAAAATCTTTAAAACAAGAAACCATAAAAAATTAAACAAGTAAAATATAAGACTTTTTATCTTAACTGCAGGTAATAAACTCTTTAAGAACATTTAAATAACACTGACCTGCTGGGAAATTTCAACATCAAGAATTTAACCAAGCTAAATTTTACAGCCAACTGAATCACTCTGCTGCTCCACCGCCGCAGACAATTTATTTACAGCAAACAGATTATGTACTTGTAATAGTGCAAACAGTTCACAGTGAGGTAAACAAGAATTTTGATTTCCACAACTTACAGTTCTAAGATTAGTATTCAACAATTTAAAAGTTAAGCAGAGAGCAAACGTCCATCAGAAACTGATAATTAAAATCACAATTAAATGTTGTTGTTGTTGTGGTCTTCAGTCCTGAGACTGGTTTGATGCAGCTCTACATGCTACTCTATCCTGTGAAAGCTTCTTCATCTCCCAGTACCTACTGCAGCCTACATCCTTCTGAATCTCCTTAGTGTATTCATCTCTTGGTCTCCCTCTACGATTTTTACCCTCCACGCTGCCCTCCAATGATAAATTTGTGATCCCTTGATGCCTCAAAACATGTCCTACCAACCGATCCCTTCTTCTAGTCAAGTTGTGCCACAAACTCCTCCCCAATTCTATTCAATACCTCCTCATTAGTTATGTGATCTACCCATCTAATCTTCAGCATTCTTCTGTAGCACGACATTTCGAAAGCTTCTATTCTCTTCTTGTCCAAACTATTTATCGTCCATGTTTCACTCCCATACATGGCTACACTCCATACAAATACTTTCAGAAACGACTTCCTGACACTTTAATCAATACTCGATGTTAACAAATTTCTCTTCTACAGAAACGCTTTCATTGCCATTGCCAGTCTACGTTTTATATCCTCTCTACTTCGACCATCATCAGTTATTTTGCTCCCCAAATAGCAAAACTCCTTTACTACTCTAAGTGTCTCATTTCCTAATCTAATTCCCTCAGCATCACCCGACTTAATTCGACTACATTATCCTCGTTTTGCTTTTGTTGATGTTCATCTTATACCCTCCTTTCAAGACACTGTCCATTCCGTTCAACTGCTCTTCCAAGTCCTTTGCTCAAAGTTTTTATTTTTCTCCATGGATTTTAATACCTACTCCGAACTTTTCTTTTGTTTCCTTTACCGCTTGCTCAATATACAGATTGAATAGCATCGGCGAGAGGCTACAACCCTGTCTCACTCCCTTCCCAACCACTGTTTCCCTTTCATGCCCTTCAATTCTTATAACTGCCATCTGCTTTCTGTACAAATTGTAAATAAACTTTCGCTCCCTGTATTTTACCCCTGCCACCTTCAGAATTTGAAAGAGTGTATTCCAGTCAACATTGTCAAAAGCTAAGTCGTAGGGTCAGTATTGCCTCACGTGCTCCAACATTTCTACGGAATCCAAACTGGATTCGGCTTCTACCAGTTTTTCCATTCGACTGTAAAGAATTCGCGTTAGTATTTTGCAGCTGTGACTTATTAAACTGATAGTTCGGTAATTTTCACATCTGTCAACACCTGCTTTCTTTGGGATTGGAATTATTATATTCTTCTTGAAGTCTGAGGGAATTTCGGCTGTCTCATACATCTTGCTCACCAGATGGTAGAGTTTTGTCAGGACTGGCTCTCCCAAGGCTGTCAGTAGTTCTAATGGAATGTTGTCTACTCCCGGGGCCTTGTTTCGACTTAGGTATTTCAGTGCTCCGTTAAACTTTTCACGCAGTATCATATCTCCCATTTCATCTTCATCTACATCCTCTTCCATTTCCATAATATTGTCCTCTAGTACATCACCCTTGTATAGAATCTCTATATAGTCCTTCCACCTTCCTGCTTTCCCTTCTTTGCTTAGAACTGGGTTTCCATCTGAGCTCTTGATATTAATACAAGTGATTCTCCTTTCTCCAAAGGTGTCTTTAATTTTCATGTATGCAGTATCTACCTTACCCCTCGTGAGATAACCCTCTACATCCTTACATTTGTCCTCTAGCGATCCTTGATTAGCCATTTTGCACTTCCTGTCGATCTCATTTTTGCCTGCTACACTTACTGCATTTTTGTATTTTCTCCTTTCATCAATTAAATCCAGTATCTCTTCTGTTACCCAAGGATTTCTACTAGCCCTCGTCTTTTTACCTACTGGATCCTCTGCTACCGTCACTATTTCTTTCCTCAAAGCTACCCATTCTTCTTCTACTGTATTTCTTTCCCCATTCCTGTCAATTGTTCCCTTATGCTCTCCCTGAAACTCTGTACTACCTCTGGTTCTTTCAGTTTATCCAGGTCCCATCTCCTTAAATTCCCACCTTTTTGCAGTTTCTTCATTTTTAATCTAGATTGTGGTCAGAGTCCACATCTGCCCCTAGAAATGTCTTACAATTTAAAACCTGGTTCCTAAATCTCTGTCTTACCATTATATAATCTATCTGAAACCTTCTAGTATCTCCAGGGTTCTTCCATGTATACAACATACTTTCATGATTCTTGAACCAAGTGTTACCTATGATTAAGTTATGCCCTGTGCTAAATTCTACCAGGCGGCTTTCTCTTTCCTCTCTTAGCCCCAACCCATATTCACCTACTACGTTTCCTTCTCTTCCTTTTCCTACTGTCGAATTCCAGTCACCCATTACTATTAAATTTTTGTCTCCCTTCACTACCTGAATAATTTCTTTCATCTCATCATACATTTCATCAATTTCTTCATCATCTGCAGAGCTATTTGGCATATAAACTTGTACTACTGTAGTAGGCGTGGGCTTCATGTCTATCTTGGCCACAATAATGCGTTCACTATGCTGTTTGTAGTAGCTTACCCGCACTCCTATTTTTTATTCATTATTAAACCTACTCCTGTATTACTCCTATTTGATTTTGTATTTATAACCCTCTATTCACCTGACTAAAAGTCTTGTTCCTCCTACCACCGAACTTCACTAATTCCCACTATATCTAACTTTAACCTTTCCATTTCCCTTTTTAAATTTTCTAACCTACCTGCCCGATTAAGGGATCTGACATTCCACGCTCCGATCCGTAGAATGCCAGTTTTCTTTCTCCTGATAACAACGTCCTCTTGAGTAGTCCCCGCCCGGAGATCCGATTGGGGGACTATTTTACCTCCGGAATATTTTACCCAAGAGGACGCCATCATCATTTCATCATACAGTAAAGCTGCATGTCCTCGGGAAAAATTATGGCTGTAGTTTCCTCTTGCTTTTAGCCGTTCGCAGTACCACAACAGAAAGGCCGTTTTGGTTAGTGTTACAGGGTCAGATCAGTCAATCATCCAGACTGTTGCCCCTGCAACTACTGAAAGGCTGCTGCCCATCTTCAGGAACCACACGTTTGTCTGGCATCTCAACAGATACCCCTCCGTTGTGGTTGCACCTACGGTACGGCTATCTGTATCGTTGAGGCACGCAAGCCTCCCCACCAACGGCAAGGTCCATGGTTTCTACGAACAATATTGAAGGTGAATCCTGACAGCAGTAACACATGGAGAAAGTGGCCGAGGTAACAGTTCGTTTTCAAGGGACTAGCCTCATGCATCGAAGACATGCGAATCTCCCCTTTTGCAAGCAGCACCCTGCCAAACGATGCGTCCAGCGGTTTAGGTCAACAGTTTCCACAGACGACCTTCTCATCTGCAGCCGCCATACTGCGGATTGTGCCAGGTCACACCTCGTCCAAAAGTACCCGAAAACGTTCGACGTCCAACAAATGAATCACAATTGCCAAGACACCACCATGTCATCTAAATCACAAGTGACGCCGGAAAAGAGGATACACAGGCTGCCCACTGCTGGATGAGAATGAGGTTTGCCCCATGCACCTACACTATGTGATCAAAAGTATCCGGACACTCACAAAAACATACGTTTTTCATATTAGGTGCATTTTGCTGCTTCCTACTGCCAGGCACTCCATACCAGCTACCTCAGTAGTCATTAGACATCGTGAGAGATCAGAATGGGGCGCTCCGCAGACTCACGCACTTCGAACGTGGTCAGGTGAATTGGTGTCACTTGTGTCATACGTCTGTGCGCGAGATTCCCACACGCCCAGACATCCCTTGGTCCACCCTTTCCGATCTGATAGTGAAGTGGAAAAGTGAAGGGACACGTACAGTAGAAAAGCGTGCAGGCAGACCCCGTCTGTTGACCGGCAGAGACCGCTGACAGTTGAAGAGGGTCATGATGTGTAATAGGCAGACATCTATCAGACCGTCACACAGGATTTCCAAACTGCATCAGGATCCACTACAAGTACCATGACAGTTAGGCGGGAGATGAGAAAACTTGTATTTCATGGTCGAGCGGAAGCTCATAAGCCACACACCATGCCGGTAAATGCCAAACGACGACTCGCTCGATGTAAGGAGCGTAAACATTGGACAATTGAACAATGGAAAAACGTTGTGTGGAGTGACGAATCACGGTACACAATGTGGCGATCCGATGGCAGTGTGTGGGAACGACGAATGCCCGGTGAACGTCATCTGTGTAGTGCCAGCAGTAAAATTCGGAGGCGGTGTGTTACGGTGTGGTCGTGCTTTTCATAGAGGGGGCTTGCACCTCTTGTTGTTTTGCGTGCCACTATCACAGCACAGACCTACAGTGATGTTTTGAGCACCTTCTTGCTTCCCACTGTTGAAGAGCAATTCGGGGATGGCGATTGCATCTTTCAATATGATCGAGCACCTGTTCAGAATGCACCGCCTGCGGCGGAGTGGTTACACGACAATAAGACAATGACATTCCTGTAGTGGATTAGCCTGCACAGAGTCCTGACCTGAATCCTATAGAACACTTCGTGATGTTTTGGAACGCCCACTTCGTGCCAAGCCTCTCTACCGACATCGATACCTCTCCTCAGTGCAGCACTCCGTGAAGAATGGGCTGCCAAGAAACCTTTCAGCACCTGATTGAACGTATGTCTGTGGGAGTGGAAGCTGTCATCAAGGCTAAGGGTGGGCCAACGCCATATTGAATTTCAGCGTTACCGACGGAGGGCGCCACAAACTTGTTAGTCATTTTCAGGCATGTGTCCGGATACTTTTGCTCACATAGTGTAGCGTATTCGGAGATCAGTGTCACCAGAGACAGGTGTCTACACTCATTATGGCTACACTCATTATGGTCTCTGTATTCAACTCCACAGGTAAACGTTGACTGATGCCGACAATAAGTCACAGCCCTGGGTCAGAACTTCACTATTGCACTTCCCAGGCCAACTCGTCGCGAGCGCCTCTGCTCACGGCTAGAAAAAGCCTCGTCAAAACCCGCAGTGGCGCCACCAAAGTGGCCGCTGCCAACTTTAGGCGAATGATAACACACGTAAAATCAAATCGAACTATTGCACTTGAGATGGAGCCACCAAACTGACTCACATTGTTTCATGAAATCAACGTAAACATTTACTGAAAATAGAGATTTGACTTTGCATGTAGTAGATTCAAAACTACTGAAGCCCATGTGACTAGGGAGGAATCACCTGAATAAAGAAATTTTTGATCTTTATCTTCAGTTGTGTGAGATTGACAAGACAGGCCCACAAAGCAAACTTTTATCCACCACACACAAGTCATAATATGTTATTACATGGTCAGCTTTTATATTTACTGATTTGAGGTGACAGACATGATCCCATTTCAGGACCATCCCTCTGAGCAATGTTTTTCCCTGTGCAGATATCTGAGTCCTAACCCATGTTAACAATAACGCTATCCAACATTGTACATCCTGAATTTTCCTTAATGAAAATAAACATTACTGGTAAAAAGAGATAGAGATAATGTTTGCTCCATGTCGAAAGTTGTAATCTGAAAAGCGTCGTTGTTCTGAGAGTTTTTGATGTCTGCTCTCATCTCACTTTGTGCTTTCTCCGAAATCCGCACTCTCATTCGACGACGAACAGAGCATGTATCACGTCTGAGTTTTTTGAAAAACAAATTGAACTTAGTATTAAATATACTTCTGTATCTCCAGTCTTTAACAGAATTAACTGCTTTCCTTGCGCAATTTACAATAAAGTTCAAACATTTTTCTCAGTGATAGATTTCGTGATAAATTTATCATTATTTGCATGACTTGCCTCCGTCAGAAACCTTATTATATGTTCCATCACAAATTTAATGCTCCTATCTGGTACCTAGTTTTTCGTCTCATGTTTCCAACGTCCATACTGCCGAGTAACTGGCGAAGCAGAACACAACTGCTTTGATACTAGTTATTAATGTCACACAAGTTGAGAAATATAGTTTTGTACACTCGAGCATTATTACCACCCTAGAAGAAAAAATATGTCACCTTAAATAAATAAAACACTGGTAAAACCATTTAATAATAGCACGAATGAATTCTGGCTGTAAACTAGTGTCTGCCATTTAAAGTAATTGTTAAACTCAGCTGAGAGATTTTATACCAAAGTAATTAATTTTGAGTCATTAAAATATTTGTAGCGTTATGGTACTTCAGTTTGATGTAATGGGCATGTGGAGATTGTTTATGACTTCGTTCTGGATAAGACTTTCCACTTTGTTTTCATTACATGAACCATCCCTGGCATATGTGCAATTTGCTGGTCGAAATCAACAATGGAGCAGAATGTATTCTAGAGATGTGCCAAGTCATTTGCATCGCCCACTTGTTATGGGATTGACATCATTTAACTAGAGCATGTCTCTCATAGTGGAAGACTCCCAGAGGATGGTCCGTTTCCTTCAGTACTTTAACTGTTAGTATTATCGTTTCTGTTGGATTCTCCTGCCTGAGTAAATTCTAACCAGAAAACTGGTATTTCCTTGTAGTAACAGAACATAGTTTTCCTGCACAGGGCAGCAAAGGTGTAGTTACCAATAAAACTATTTCAATAAAAGCAGTTTATAAGTTATTTATACATAAGTTATTTATTTCATTCGGTAATCAGTTTCGATCTCTTATAGGACCATCATGAGATCGTTTTACTCCTTGATGACAGTAAGAGACGATGACGTGGTGCAAGCCACTCTAGAGAGAGGTGAAGAACACTGTCTTATATGCGATCAAGACTGCTTTTATTGAAATAATTGTATTATAGTTTTATCGATTGTTGTTTCTTCCACTGACAGTGATCCAAAAACTCTTATTTACCAATAAATTGCTATTTGTAAATAGTCTTCACGGGTTTGTCTCCGGATCACGTTGTGCAAATTCCACAATATTACCTCGGAGCAACTGACCGACATCTTCAGGTGGTTCAGCCTTGCTGGTGGCTAGGTACAACTGACGGCGTCCGCACATCGACGCCCCGTTTCTAGAACACGAGCGCGAAGAATTCGCATGCGCGGAGATCACGCATGCGCAATGATTTGCAGATAGATCGTGCCATACTCAAACGCACTCTGCCAAAAATCGAGAAGCTGCTCTCCTGCGCGTACGCTGTAAGGTGTGTTCACTAACAGTGCGGCTAGATGTTACTCACTACAGAACCGTATTAGACCATTGTTATGACAGGTCTGAAAAATTTTCGCGTCGTGATTTAATAGCAGCCAATGCAGGGTTCCGGGCTGTGTTCAGTTGAAATCCCGCGTCCATGTTGATGAGATTGTCGGCTGTGCGGGTATGTATTGCTTCCTTACTCACGCAATCCCAGCAAGATGATGCCGGGAATAAAACTTCGGTCTTTTCGTAAATCATACGATATCCTGTATTCAGACAGTGTTCAACTGAGCACAGTCAGCAAAGAGGACGAAGGGTAAAGCCTACAATAATTACTGGTAGATATTCCATGTGCTCCCACTCCTCCACATTACTTCAATATACACCACATAGGAGTTCATCCCCCGAAAGTGTAAAAGAAAATTGTTTCTTCGGCTAACACGTCAGTTAATAATGACTTCTCATCAGTCTTCACATTATTTAGCCCACCACAGTACACCCTTTGCGCCCCCTAGCAAAGACACAAAAGGTCTTCAGAATACATCTTCTTTATATACGATGTGAGAGTTCGTGGCCTCCTTTTTGAAGAAGATGGGATTTTGTCGTCGTGACAGACATGTGGGTTTGTAAATTTACTTCTGTCTAACTTACAAATGGCTATACACCGGATTTAGACAATTTTGCTCCCATCTGAATTTTATTTTATAAAGTTTGGGTTTAATTAACTTTGATTCAGAAGCAAGCTAATCAGCCTTCAGCCACCAGAAGTATTATTGTTCTGCTTCAACTGATATCGGAGTAAGTATCCTATTAAACTTTGATACATAAACTTGTTCACTCATTGCTACCTGGAATTTTTTTTCCTGTCAACTGCAGATATATCACACATGTGCGTCAGAGTGTTTCTTCGAGAAGAGGTGCATTGCGGCTGAATTGCAGTCCGTTGCAAAATACAGAGTTGACTTCTTTGATAGTGTAAACTTGGTACAAACAAATTACGTGCTCTCAGTATGTCACTGTTTTACAATGGTGATTTAAACAAGCCACGTCATATATGAAAGGATGTTTATGATGATGAATAAGAGAAAATGCTACCTATAAACGTCACGCACGAGAGTTTGCTTTCTTAACACTATTTCCAGGAAACATAGTTCGTTCTTTTTTTTTTTTTTTTTCATCAGTCTACTGACTGGTTTGATGCGGCCCGCCACGAATTCCTTTCCTGTGCTAACCTCGTCATCTCAGAGTGACACTTGCAACCTACGTCCTCTATTATTTGCTTGACGTATTCCAATCTCTGTCTTCCTCTACAGTTTTTGCCCTCTACAGCTCCCTCTAGTAGCATGGAAGTCATTCCCTCATGCCTTAGCAGATGTCCTATCATTCTGTCCCTTCTCCTTATCAGTGTTTTCCATATATTCCTTTCCTCTCCGATTCTGCGTAGAACCTCCTCATTCCTTACCTTATCAGTCCACATAATTTGCAACATTCGTCTATAGCACCACATCTCAAATGTTTCGATTCTCTTCTGTTCCGGTTTTCCCACAGTTCATGTTTCACTACTGCAGACGTACATCCTCAGAAATTTCTTCCTCAAATTAAGGCCGGTATTTGATATTAGTAGACTTCTCTTGGCCAGAAATGCCTTTTTTGCCATAGCGAGTCTGCTTTTGATGTCCTCCTTGCTCCGTCCGTCATTGGTTATTTTACTGCCTAGTTAGCAGAATTCCTTAACTTCACTGACTTCGTGATCATCAATCCTGATGTTAAGTTTCTCGCTGTTCTCATTTCTACTACTTCTCATTACCTTCGTCTTTCTCCGATTTACTCTCAAACCATACTGTGTACTCATTAGGCTGTTCATTCCGTTCAGCAGATCATTTAATTCTTCTTCACTTTCGCAGAGGATAGCAATGTCATCAGCGAATCGTATCATTGATATCCTTTCATCTTGTATTTTAATTCCACTCCTGAACCTTTCTTTTATTTCCATCATTGCTTCCTCGATGTACGGATTGAAGAGTAGGGGCGAAAGGCTACAGCCTTGTCTTACACCCTTCTTAATACAAGCACTTCGTTCTTGATCGTCCACTCTTATTATTCCCTCTTGGTTGTTGTACATAATATATGACCCGTCTCTCCCTATAGCTTACCCCTACTTTTTTCAGAATCTCGAACAGCTTGCACCATTTTATATTGTCGAACGCTTTTTCCAGGTCGACAAATCCTATGAAAGTGACCTGAATTTTTCTTTAGCCTTGCTTCCATTATTAGCCGTAACGTCAGAATTGCCTCTCTCGTCCCTTTACTTTTCCTAAAGCCAAACTGATCGTCACCTAGCGCATTCTCAATTTTCTTTTCCATTCTTCTGTATATTATTCTTGTAAGCAGCTTCCATGCATGAGCTGTTAAGCTGATTGTGCGATAATTCTCACACTTGTCAGCTCTTGGCGTCTTCGGAATTGTGTGGATGATGCTTTTCCGAAAGTCAGATGGTATGTCGCCAGACTCATATATTCTACACACCAACGTGAATAGTCGTTTTGTTGCCACTTCCCCCAATGATTTTAGAAATTCTGATGGAATGTTATCTATCCCTTCTGCCTTATTTGACCGTAAGTCCTCCAAAGCTCTTTTAAATTCCGATTCTAATACTGGATCCCCTATCTCTTCTAAATCGACTCCTGTTTCTTCTTCTATCACATCAGACAAATCTTCACCCTCATAGAGGCTTTCAATGTATTCTTTCCAACTATCTGCTCTCTCCTCTGCATTTAACAGTGGAATTCCCGTTACACTCTTAATGTTACCACCGTTGCTTTTAATGTCACCAAAGGTTGTTTTGACTTTCCTGTATGCTGAGTCTGCCCTTCCGACAATCATATCTTTTTCGATGTCTTCACATTTTTCCTGCAGCCATTTCGTCCTAGCTTCCCTGCACTTCCTATTTATTTCATTCCTCAGCGACTTGTATTTCTGTATTCCTGATTTTCCCGTGACATGTTTGTACTTCCTCCTTTCATCAATCAACTGAAGTATTTCTTCTGTTACCCATGGTTTCTTCGCAGCTACCTTCTTTGTACCTATGTTTTCCTTCCCAACTTCTGTGATGGCCCTTTTTAGAGATGTCCATTCCTCTTCAACTGTACTGCCTACTGCGCTATTCCTTATTGCTGTATCTATAGCGTTAGAGAACTTCAAACGTATCTCGTCACTCCTTAGTACTTCCGTATCCCACTTCTTTGCGTATTGATTCTTCCTGACTAATGTCTTGAACTTCAGCCTACTCTTCATCACTACTATATTGTGATCTGAGTCTATGTCTGCTCCTGGGTACGCCTTACAATCCAGTATCTGATTTCGGAATCTCTGTCTGACCATGATGTAATCTAATTGAAATCTTCCCGTATCTCCCGGCCTTTTCCAAGTATACCTCCTCCTCGTGTGATTCTTGAACGGGGTATTCGCTATTTCTAGCTGAAACTTGTTACAGAAGTCAATTAGTCTTTCTCCTCTTTCATTCCTTGTCCCAAGCTCATATTCTCCTGTAACCTTTTCTTCTACTCCTTCCCCTACAACTGCATTCCAGTCGCCCATGACTATTAGATTTTCGTCCCCCTTTACATACTGCATTACCCTTTCAATATCCTCATACACTTTGTCTATCTGTTCATCTTCAGCTTGCGACGACGGCATGTATACCTGAACTATCGTTGTCGGTGTTGGTCTGCTGTCGATTCTGATTAGAACAACCCGGTCACTGAACTGTTCACAGTAACTTACCCTCTGCCCTACCTTCCTATTCATAACGAATCCTGCACCTGTTATACCATTTTCTGCTGCTGTTGATATTACCCGATACTCATCTGACCAGAAATCCTTGTCTTCCTTCCACTTCACTTCACTGACCCCTACTATATCTAGATTGAGCCTTTGCATTTCCCTTTTCAGATTTTCTAGTTTCCCTACAACGATCAAGCTTCTGACATTCCACGCCCCGACTCGTAGAACGTTATCCTTTCCTTGATTATTCAATCTTTTTCTCATGGTAACCTCCCCGTTGGCAGTCCCCTCCCGGAGATCCGAATGGGGGACTATTCCGGAATCTTTTGCCAATGGAGAGATCATCACGTCACTTCTTCAATTACAGGCCACATGTCCTGTGGATACACGTTACGTGTCTTTAATGCAGTGGTTACCATTGCCTTCTGCATCCTCTTGTCGTTGATCATTCCTGATTCTTCCGCCTTTAGGGGCAATTTCCCACCCCTAGGACAAGAGAGTGCCCTGAACCTCTATCCGCTCCTCCGCCCTCTTCGACAAGGCCGTTGGCAGAATGAGGCTAACTTCTTATGCCGGAAGTCTTCGGCCGCCAATGCTGATTATTTATCAAATTTTAGGCAGTGGCGGGGATCGAACCCGGGACCGAAGACGTTTTGATTATGAATCAATGACGCTACCCCTAGACCACGGGTACCTAGGCGAGCTACATCCAATATGGTGGTATAACCAGAAACCAGTAGCTGCATTCAGAATTCAGCAAGGAGCACCAAAAGCATATGGAATAGGTCACCTCAGGTACAGAAGTTGCGAACAGTACACAGGCGCCTGAATAAGCTATACCGGCCAAATTACAACCGTCAACGTGTCAAGAAAGCTAGCATCAAATAAGCCAAAAGGGAACTTTTCATCAACTTGTACTCCACGAAACTTCACACTGGTATTGGTGAATGGCACGAAAAAGTAGACAACTCGGGTGCGATTGTAGAGCAGAGCCCGACGGGATGTCAGTAGGACTTTAATTAAATTTTTGCATTTGCTGCTAGAGACAAAGACGCTCATAGGTAATGAAATTCTACAAGGGACAGCGCCACCATCTGATATCACCGATGCAACCATTATTTTTAAATCCAGAAAAGGCGAAAACCGGTTCGTCTTCAAATCCCATTTGTCCAACTAAACGCTGGTTACAAATTACACTACCTTACAATGAAAGTCAAATGCCCAACATGGGCGGAGAAAATGAAATTCAACTTCACGGTTTGAGGGGATATGCGATGTTACGTCAGTTGTCTTGTGACAGCCAGAGCGAGAGCACCAGCAGCAGCGAGTACTGTTTGTATAAAGCGTTTATTTTGCATTCTGTTTACGACGTTCCACTAAGGAAGGGATTCTATTTGTGTTTATCTGCTCTGCATAGAAACTAACAGTTCTTGATTTTAGGAGAAAAATTTATTTTGTACTTATTTGCTGCGCTTAGCTTTTAAATAGTTTTTCTGGGAAAACCTAGCGTAGTTTTCGCGTCTCGTATTTCAGTGAGTGTTTCTTGATTATCAGAGTAGCTCATCAGAAGATTATCTTGGGAATTTGTCACCGTATAGAGTAGGGTAAACATAGTCATGTGTAGGGACTGTGGTTGTTGTGAGCGGACGCAAGGAGAATTGGCCACTCTTCGGGGGCAGGTTGAGGCTTTGTCTGTTAGGCTCATCGAGCTCGAGGCGCAGGCGTCGGCTCGTAGTGGCGTTGGGGCAACTGTGGTGAGACCTATGCCTACTTCGGTGGCCTTGGAATCACATGGAACCCCTGATGTCGCTGCGTCTTCCGGCAGTGAGCATCTTACCGGTCAGCCATCACTCCAGGGTGAATGGCGGACAGTGGTGGGCTCGCGCGTGCCTGGCCGAAAGGCGAAGGTGGGATCTGGCCGCGTGGCAGCTGCCTTACCCCCTTCCAACAGGTACGGGGTGCTTCCTAGTGGTGATGACATCGTTTCCGAGCCACCACAGGATGCCTCGCCTGTTGGGCCAGTGGCAGATTCTCCGGCAAGGTCCCGACAGTCACAGAGGGCGGGCCTATTAGTTATAGGGAGCTCCAACGTTAGGCGGGTTATGGAGCCCCTCAGGAAAATAGCGGGTAGGTCGGGGAAGAATGCCAGTGTGCACTCGGTGTGCTTGCCGGGGGGTCTCGTCCGTAATGTGGAGGAGGCCCTTCCGGCAGCTATTGAACGCACTGGGTGTGACCGGCTGCAGATAGTAGCACATGTCGGAACGAATGACGCCTGCCGCTTGGGTTCTGAGGCCATCCTTGGTTCCTTCCGGCGGCTGGCTGATTTGGTGAAGACAACCAGCATCGCACGCGGAGTGCAAGCTGAGCTTAATATCTGCAGCATAGTGCCCAGAGTCGATCGCGGTCCTCTGGTTTGGAGCCGTGTGGAGGGTCTAAACCAGAGGCTCAGACGACTCTGCGACTATAATGGTTGCAAATTCATCGACCTCCGTTATTGGGTGGAGAACTGTAGGGCCCCCCTAGACAGGTGAGGCGTGCACTACACACCGGAAGCAGCTACTAGGGTAGCAGAGTACGTGTGGCGTGCACACGGGGGTTTTTTAGGTTAGAGGGACCCCCCCCCCCCTTGGGCGAAACGATAAAATACCTGACGGCTTACCAGAGAGAACATCAGCATCGTTGATAAAGAACGTCCGTCCTCAGAGACCAAAAACAGGAAAAGTTAACGTAATATTGGTAAACTGCAGGAGTAACCAGGGCAAGGTTCCTGAATTAGTATCGCTTATTGAAGGAAATAGTGCGCATATAGTATTAGGAACGGAAAGTTGGTTAAAACCGGAAGTGAACAGTAACGAAATCCTAGACACGGAATGGAATATATACCGCAAGGATAGGATAAACGCCAATGGTGGAGGAGTATTTATAGCAGTAAAGAATTCAATAATATCCAGTGAAGTTATTAGCGAATGCGAATGTGAAATAATCTGGGTTAAGTATCAAAGGTGGGTCAGATATGATAGTCGGATGCTTCTATAGACCACCTGCATCAGCAACCGTAGTAGTTGAGCGCCTCAGAGAGAACCTGCAGAACGTCGTGAAGAAGTTTCGTGATCATACTATTGTAATAGGGGGAGACTTCAATCTACCAGGTATAGAATGGGATAGTCACACAATGAGAACTGGAGCCAGGGACAGAGACTCTTGTGACATTATCCTGACTGCCTTGTCCGAGAATTACTTCGAGCAGATAGTTAGAGAACCAACTCGTGAAGCTAACGTTTTAGACCTCATAGCAACAAATAGACCGGAACTTTTCGACTCCGTGAATGTAGAAGAGGGTATCAGTGATCATAAGTCAGTGGTTGCATCAATGACTACAAGTGTAATAAGAAATGCCAAGAAAGGAAGGAAAATATATTTGCTTAACAAGAGTGATAGGGCACAAATCGCAGAATATCTGAGTGACCACCATCAAACGTTCATTTCTGAGGAAGAGGATGTGGAACAAAAATGGAAAAAAATTCAGAAACATCGTCCAGTACGCCTTAGATAAGTTCGTACCGACTAAGGTCCAAAGCGAGGGGAAAGATCCACCGTGGTATAACAATCATGTACGAAAGGTACTACGGAAACAAAGAAAGCTTCATCATAGGTTTAAGAGTAGTCGAATCATAGCTGATAAGGAAAAGCTGAACGAAGCGAAAAAGAGCGTAAAGAGAGCAATGAGAGAAGCATTCAACGAATTCGAACGTAAAACATTGGCAAACAATCTAAACAAGAACCCTAAAAAGTTTTGGTTATATGTAAAATCGGTAAGCGGATCTAAATCCCCTATTCAGTCACTCGTTGACCACGATGGCACCGAAACAGAGGACGACCGAAGAAAGGCAGAAATACTGAATTCAGTGTTCCGAAACTGTTTCACTGCGGAAAATCGTAACACGGTCCCTGACTTCAGCCGTCGCACGGACGCCAAAATGGAAAATATTGAAATAAACGATATCGGAATTGAAAAACAACTGCTATCACTTAGTAGCGGAAAAGCATCCGGACCAGACGAGATACCCGTAAGATTCTACAGTGATTATGCTAAAGAACTTGCCCCCTTTCTATCAGCAATTTATCGTAGATCTCTGGAAGAACGTAAAGTACCTAGCGACTGGAAGAAAGCGCAGGTCGTTCCCATTTTCAAGAAGGGTCATAAATCAGATGCGAATAATTATAGGCCTATTTCGCTTACGTCAATCTGTTGTAGAATAATGGAACATGTTTTATGTTCTCGTATTATGACGTTCTTAGATAATACAAATCTCCTTCATCATAACCAACATGGATTCCGCAAACAGAGATCATGTGAAACTCAGCTCACCCTATTTGTCCGAAAATTCACAGTGCCGTAGACACTGGCGAGCAGATTGATGCCGTATTCCTGGACTTCAGGAAGGCATTTGATACGGTTCCGCACTTACGTTTAGTGAAAAAAATACGAGCTTACGGAATATCGGACCAGGTTTGTGATTGGATTCAGGATTTCCTAGAAGAAAGAACACAACATGTCATTCTTAACGGTTCAAAATCTGCAGATGTAGAGGTAATTTCGGGAGTACCGCAAGGAAGCGTGATAGGACCTTTATTGTTTACAATATACATAAATGACTTAGTTGACAACATCGGTAGCTCCGTGAGGATATTTGCAGATGACACGGTTGTCTACAAGAAAGTAGCAACATCAGAAGACTCGTACGTACTCCAGGAAGACCTGCAGAGGATTAATGAATGGTGCGACAGCTGGCAGCTTTCCCTAAACGTAGATAAATGTAATATAATGCGCATACATAGGGGCAGAAATCCATTCCAGTACGATTATGCCATAGGTGGTAAATCATTGGAAGCGGTAACGACCGTAAAATACTTAGGAGTTACTATCCGGAGCGATCTGAAGTGGAATGATCACATAAAACAAATAGTGGGAAAAGCAGGCGCCAGGTTGAGATTCATAGGAAGAATTCTAAGAAAATGTGACTCATCGACGAAAGAAGTAGCTTACAAAACGCTTGTTCGTCCGATTCTTGAGTATTGCTCATCAGTATGGGACCCTTACCAGGTTGGATTAATAGAAGAGATAGACATGATCCAGCGAAAAGCAGCGCGATTCGTCATGGGGACACTTAGTCAGCGCGAGAGCGTTACGGAGATGCTGAACAAGCTCCAGTGGCGGACACTTCAAGAAAGGCGTTACGCAATACGGAGAGGTTTATTATCGAAATTACGAGAGAGCACATTCCGGGAAGAGATGGGCAACATATTACTACCGCCCACATATATCTCGCGTAATGATCACAACGAAAAGATCCGAGAAATTAGAGCAAATACGGAGACTTACAAGCAGTCGTTCTTCCCACGCACAATTCGTGAATGGAACAGGGAAGGGGGGATCAGATAGTGGTACAATAAGTACCCTCCGCCACACACCGTAAGGTGGCTCGCGGAGTATAGATGTAGATGTAGATGTAGATGATTACAATATCGAGTCATATCTGCAAAGAAATTGGCATTATGTGCCCAGATACCAGTATAATGTTGCACCCCCTCTGGCCTGGATGCATGGTCTGATTTGGTTGAGAAGGGTGTCATTAAGCTGTTAAATCCTATCCTCAGGCAAGACGGCCCACATCCGTTGCAACTGGTCCTTAATATCCTGGTTACTACCACTGGGATGGAATTGACGCCCGAGGTGGTTCCGAACATGTTCTATCAGGGACAGATCTGGTTATCTTGCTGTTCACAGGGGTACCCAAAAAACACGCAGACAGTTCACAGACATACATGCAATGTGTGGACGAGCATTGTCCTGTTGGAAAATGACACCACGACACTGTCACATTAGAGGTAGCAATTGGGGAGAGAGGATGTCCGTGACGTGCCTTCGCGTCATCAGAGCTCTCTCAGTCACTACTAGCCATGCCCTGAAGTCACACCCGATGGCTCGCCACACCGTGGTGCCAGGAGTAACACAACTGTGCCTCTCCAAAACAATGGAAGAACGAGTCCTCTCTTCTGGACGCCGCCATACTCGTCGATGATTTGTCATCGTTAGTAGTGTAGAGCCGCAATTCATTGCGACGCCATTCGTCAGCATTCCATGTTTCCTGGTCACAGCATAGCTCCAAACCCCGCCGACGAGTGGGATCATATTATCCTACCTCGGCTGCTGCGAGTCTTCGACCAATGACGAGGGATGACACAGGATGTTGCAGGAAGTCCATTACTTGTTTTTGACTGCCAAGTACGGATAA
The DNA here is from genome assembly GCF_023898315.1 of Schistocerca nitens. Taxonomy (NCBI): domain Eukaryota; kingdom Metazoa; phylum Arthropoda; class Insecta; order Orthoptera; family Acrididae; genus Schistocerca; species Schistocerca nitens. The sequence goes on along the minus strand of NC_064620.1, from coordinate 190,376,997 downwards.
GGGGTTACGAAAATACTGCATAAAATCCGAATCTAAACTGAAAGAGTTATATATCAACCGGAGAGGATGTGTTACAGGATCTCTAACTACGTCATAAATCAATTGATTGTAGATTTAATTACTTTCGTAGTTCAGGTTCTCTTTACGTTCTTCAAGAGTATTCCTGTGATATGTTTTAGTTGTTACCTGGGTTTTAAAAGGCAAAAGTTCTATGAAGTTACATTATGCTAAACTGAAATAAATCTTCAAGAGAAATCTCTTTTCCTAAGTTATTTGATCACAAAAGTAATTCTTATAACAAAAAGAACATTAACATATTGAAAATTTCAATGGATTTTCAAAAAAAAAGTATATGCAGTATTTTTAAGTTATAATTAGTTTAGACAAGTTCTTATGTAATAAGTGTTTAGTCAGCAGGCCGGAATATATTGTTTTCATAGTGAATTTTTAAGGGGGACCTCCAGAAACTCCGTCCCAGACAAATTACTCGGTCCATTCGAAATATGATTGCTCTGAAGCGGTTTAAAGAAAATACCACAGTGCTATTCTCCTGGATAGAGAATTTATTCGTGAAGCTGCGCCAACCGAAGCTATATCCCCCTCTTTGATACAAAAATACCATAAATGTACAGAGCTCTCCCTCGTCTGATAAAAATATGCGTGATAATCGGAGCATTGAGTACACCACACACGCTGATGTAACGGCTTACGTTGCCAGACAGAACACGGCCTTGTATTGCAAGGAGCCCACGGACGTTGAACGTATCAACGAGCGACTAAACGCCCCCTGCAGTCCACACTGGTGACTGCAGCTCAGAATACATCCCTATAGGGCTTCTGACGCCGGAACAATTGCACAACTCCACGTCATAAATCTCTCGGAGTGAACGGGTGCCGGTGTAGTTCTACGTGCGCTACTGATACCTCTCTGGCAATTTACTGTGAACATTTCACTGGTAGACTTATTCTCATCAGAATGACAGCAGACCAACGCCAACAACATAAGTTGAGAAATATATGATGAGATAAAGAAAGTACAATATGATATTGAATGTGTAACTCAATATGTAAAGGGAGATGATAATCTAATAATAATGGTAGATTGGAATGATGTAGCAGGGGAACGCAGAGTTACGGGAAAATATGCGTCCGGTGGCAGGAATGAGAGAGTAAAAATGTAATTGGTTTCTGCAGTAAATTTCAGCTAGTAATAGCAAATTCACTGCTCACACACAAGAGGAGGATATATACTTCGAAAAGGCCTGCAGATACAGAAAGATATTAACTGGTGTACATCATGGTGAGACAGACATTCCGAAATCGGATATTGGATTGTAACGCGTACCAAGGAGCAGACATAAGCTCAGAACAGGATTTAGTTATGATAACGAGTGGACTGAACTTCAAAAAATCGTCGGGAAGAATCGGTGTGAATAGAATTAGGATATGAAGTAGTGAGAACCGATGAGCTACGGTTGAAGTTCTCTATGAATGTATATACTAAGAACACTTCAATAGGAAATTCAGTAGAAGAGGAGAGGCACATTTATAAAAAAGAGCAGTCACAAATGATGGACACATAACTGTGGCTGCAAGGGAAGTAACGGCAAGGATCTGCGGAAATACTTCAATCGTTTGAGGAAAGAAGTACAAATATTTTCAGGAAAAGACAGGAATACAGCGATATAAATCACATAAAAATGACTTAAATAGGAAGTGCAGGGAAGCCCAGGTGAAGTGGCTGCAGGAAAATGCGAAGAAATCGAAAAAGAAATTGTCGTCAGAAGAACTGAATCAGCATTTAGAAAAGTCAAAATAATCTTCCGTGAAATTAAAATCAAAGGTGTGAACAATAACAGTGCAAGAGGAATTCCATTATTAAACGTAGGAGAGAGAAAGAACAGATAGGTGAGGAAGAGGACGCTGAAAACCTCTAAGAGCCGGTGAAACTCTCTGATGACGAGATAGATGAAGATATGGGAGTAGGTTTGTAAGACCCAGAGGATCAAGTATTATCGTCAAAGTTTCACAGAGAGCTCAAATAAGATGGAAGCCACAGACAACATTCCCCCGAAATCATTGCAGGGACTGGCGACCAAGCAGCTACTCAAGCTGGTGTGTAAAATCCTTGAGTCATACCGTCAGAGCCGGCCGATGTGGCCGAGCGGTTCTAGACGCTTCAGTCTGGAACCGCGCGACCGCTACGGTCGCAGGTTCGAATCTTGCCTCGGGCATGGATGTGTGTGATGTCCTTAGGTTAGTTGGGTTTAAGTAGTTCTAAGTTCTAGAGGACTGATGTCCTCAGATGTTAAGTTCCATAGTGCTCCGAGCCATTTGAACCATACCGTCAGACATTCGGAAAAATATCGTCTAGACAATCCCGGAGATGGCAACGGCGCAGAAGTGCTAGAATTATCGCACAATCAGCTTAACACCTCATGCATCCCAGCTGCTGACAAAAATAAGACACTGAAGAACGGGAAAAAACAACTGAGGATCTGTTTGATGAGGGGCACTTTATCATTAGAAAAAGTGAAGGCACCAGACAGGCATTTCTCACGCTGTGTTTAATAATGGAGACAGGACTTAACAAGAATCAAGAGATTTTCATCTCTTCAATCTCTGTATCGAAGTAGTAATGGAAGAAATAAAAGAAATGTTTCGAGTGAAAGGCTCCATTATTGACGTTTCTGTCTCGGTGAAAATTAAGAAGAACTAAAAGGACTGTTAAATGGATTGAACATATCAACGAGCACTTACTTTGGTTTGAGAGTAAACCCAAGAAAGACGGAAGAAAGGAGGAGCAGTAGAAATGAAGTCAGTGATGAAATTCATTTAAAAATTGAGGTCCACGAAAGAGATGAGATGAAGGATTTCTGCTATCTTGGAAGCATATCATCACGTGACAGTCGAAGCAAATAGGACATAAAAAGCTGACTAGAGGAGATTCCTTGTCAAGAGAAGGCTACTAGTATCGGACATCGCTCTTAAATTGAGGACTAAATTTCTGAGAATATACATCTAAAGGACAGCATTGCATCAAAGTGAATTGTGGCCTTGGAAGAACCAGAAAAGAAAATCGAAGAGTTTGAGATGTGGTGCTATAGAAGGAAGTGAAAATTAGTTGGACTTTATAAGTTCAGAAATAAGGAAGTTCTTTTGAGAAACGGTGAGGAGAGAAACGTGTGGGGTACACGGAAAAGCAGAAGGGCCAGGATGAAAGGACCTTGATTAAGACGTCAGGGAACAACTTCCATGGTACTAGATGGAGCTGTAGCGAGGAATAATTCTAGGGGAAGGCAGAAATTGGAATACATCCAACAAATAAGTGAAAACATTGGTTTCAAGTGCTACTCTGACATGAAGAAGCTGGCACACGAATGGAATCCAGGCATAACGCATTAAAAAGTGTGTACCAGCACTTTGTTTGTGGACGACTATTCGAGGTACAGTGGTGTGCACTTAAATACATAAAAATCTATCACTTTCCCTATTGATCCATAGCCACTTGACCTTGTAGAGCATAGCACCTACACCACGAAAACGATCATTTTCGTCAATGTTCCTAGGTGCATCGCGAGTTTCCACCTCACAACGTATATCCGACGTTGTTGTTCATGATCTTTTTGGTGGACCAGGTGTTATGGTGTCGGAAGGCATATTGTTGCATGAACTTTGTGACGGTACAAACCCCCGTTACTAGATGAGTAGGTCTGGTATGCAAGGATTGCTTTGTGGAGAACGAGCGCGCGACATGGTGCGCGATTCCCGGAAGCGCGTGGCGCGCCCGCTCGAGATTACCAACGGTCGGTGGGATGTCTCCGCCGCCAGGCGACCACATGGTCCGCAGCTTGGGGCATAGTTTGTTTTTTCGCGCATTACGCAAAAACTATGTAACTTACGGTGAAGAGCGATGCGGCAGTGGATTGTGATCAGCAATATGCGCTTCTGAAAGATCGATCTTTAGTTCAAGTCACGAGACGCAAAAGTTATAGTAACTTCAAAATCGGTTAATATCACGAATACTGAAAGATTAATAAAAACAGTAAATAACAAATTACAGGGATGAGCGAGCACTCATTAAAAACCTTTCGTCATAGTGGATCGAGTGCCGTAGTCATATGTTAAGAATCATAAATAATTAAGAGCAATAAACCAATTTTGATGGAAAATTGTTTACAAAATTCAATAGAAAATTCATGACGTAAAGAACGGCACTATATAATATTTTGGGTGGCATCACACGTATTTTAAACTAGTTATACTATACACTTAACTTGCAACAGTTTTCATTGTTTGCAAATTATTACTAACATTTATCGCTCATAATTAATTAATTATTATGGATATGAAGATTTTGAGCAGCGCAATGTGTAGATCGCTATAGAGTACGTCTAAAACCGGTTATATATGTAGTTCTATGTTAAAACTTTGCAGCACAGATGTAAACAAACAAATTTGCGCTAAGTGGTGAAATTTCGCAAAAATTAAAACTTGATTTACGGGCGATAGACTAACCCTAGAAATTAATGTACTATAGTAAATAAGATGTACCTTTTAGTGCGGTTCCGATGGTGTACTTATTTCTGTCGAGGGATGTGTGCATCAAAATTTGTAACCTTAACTAGTGAGATTACCAGGGGGTTAGACGTCCGAGCCTATACAAGCGAGCGGCCATCTTGGCCACAGGTCAGTCGTTGGTCAGTCATTCGGCAGTCGGGGTGCCGGTGGGTGGCGAGCAAGCCCCACTTTTGGGTGGCCCATGTGGTCGTTTGAGTAAGAATTTTTTTCGCGCCGATTTATTTCGACAAAGAGTATTGTTTAATAGTGCAAGTGTGCATGCATATATTTGGTGAACTGGAAGTACTACGATTATTTGTGTGAGTACGAATTACGAGGTATACATCGGCGTAAGTGAACGGGTGGCGATCTGTGATTTCGCGCCAAAACTGCTAGAACAAAGAGGACAGTGGGACTTGTGGTTCTGTTCGAACTAAGTGAGTAATTTTCGTTTATAGCAGCCTACATTACTGCTATTGGGGGCTCGGAGTCAACAACTGTAAACCGCCTCACCGGTGCTAATTTCATTGTGTGAAAGAAAAGGACGACGCCAATGAACAGCGATTGAACTGTGTCGTGAAAAAATGATTTTGCTGTAATAATCGCCTAATTTTTGTTCCCTAGCATAAACTGTATTCCTGAATATTAATTCAAAAACTATAACTATTGCACGGGTGTGGAACAGTGCACTAATGGTTCAAATGGCTCTGAGCACTATGGGACTTAACTACTGAGGTCATCAGTCCCCTAGAACTTAGAACTACTAAAACCTAACTAACCTAAGGACATCACACACATCCATGCCCGAGGCACGATTCGAACCTGCGACCGTAGCGGTCACGCGGTTCCAAACTGAAGCGCTTAGAACCGCACGGCCACACCGGCCGGCAGTGCACTCATGCACCAAGTGTGAAAATCATCCCCTAGACTTACGTGAGAGCCAAAATTTGCACTAACATTTTTTAACGAACATGTATATGCACATTCGTGAGAACCCTTCAAGCGCACTTTATTTACCACCCCGTCGCAACTTCATTCTTATGGATGACAGTGCATGACCGCTTCGAACAGCAAAGGTGTAGAAGCTCTTCCAAGTAGGGGATATTCAGCAAATGAACTGGCCTGCCCGTTCCCCCAATTCAAATTTCGTCGAGCTCGAGCAGAATGCGATGGGGACAGCCATTTCAGCGTGTACACGTGCACCAGCGACCATCCAGAAGTTTTCAACTGCACTTGCAGAGAAGCGGACGCTTTACATCAAAACTCCTTACCAGAATCGTGGTCAGCATGGCAGCACGTTGGAGAACGTGCATCGCCGTTCGTGGTGGCCACACATCGTATTAAGAACCATGTCCCGCCTTTTTTAATGTGCTGGGTACCATCATCAACCGCGGTGACTTCAGTGTAACTATTGTCTTTGAATAAACGTGTCACTTCTGTTCGTATCATTGCGTATTTCTTTTAGTTACTTTTTCTGTACTGTGCTGTACTGCAGCAGTTCTTTCTATGTATGGTCCAAGTTTCATCGAGCTACGTTACTTGGTAGTGACACATCAAACAAAAGCTACTTTCGTCTTTAAATTTTGCACACCAGTGTGTTAATAATAAGATTGGCCGATGACATTGCTCTCCCCAGTGAAGTGGCATAAAACAGTACACTGTTGACACGATTTGAAGTAAGAGTAAGTCAAAAACGATGAAAGTATTAAGTAACAACAGAAATACTGTTGACGATAAACTTGCGATTAAAACTAGGAACTACTTGGTAGATGAATTGGGGAAATCAGCTACATTGGGAGCTAAGTAACACATGACGGGCGATGCAGGAAGGATGTAAGGAGCACACCAGCATAGGCAAAGGGAGAAATTCCTGCCAAAATAAAGCTACTGCTTTGCAATGCTACTCTGGATGTGCCTGTACATATGGCACGGGTATGCGTGAAAGTTGTCAATGTTGTGTACGTAATGGAATGTTCACGTCTAAAAGTGAATTAAGTTAGTCCTGACATTGACAACCAGCAGCAGGCAAATGTCAATAAGTCGCCAAGTTGTGATAATACATTACTCTGACTTAATCAGGATCACTACTTGGAGTCTAATCCTAGGAAAAGTAGAACAATTTGGTACTGCGAAGGTATTTGTTATAAAAAACAACACTAAGAAATGCAAACTGAAGAAGCATTGACATAGAACGTTAACTCCAGCTCACTAATCTAAATTTCAGATTGGCACAGCATCTACCATGTGACTCGACATCGTGCCCCCGGTTATTCGATAGATACATTTATTGGTTGGTACTGATTATCAGTGAAACAAGCCTCCACCCTGACTGGCGCTGACAGTAAGGAGCGCATAAATTAACCAAATCGAACTTAATACTTTTACTATTACATATTCACTATCTGCTGAGCCATGATGCATCTATCTCTGAATTCAGTACTGGGAAGAGCAGTTCTGCTGTGCCAATCTGCTCAGTGCTGCCAGCTTTTGTGCAGACGAAGTACATTGCATAGCTGTAGATTCTGGCTACGCAGAGAACGTGAAACAGCGTCCGCAAAGTCATAGTGTCGAAAACCATTTCCGCATAATTCCGGATACGAATAAAGAATTCTACTTGCTTATAAGCCATGAGCAGAGATTTAACTTAAGTGTGCGGTCATAAAGAAGCAGTTAATAATGGCTCAGTTCCCAAAAAGAAGCACAGGTTCGTTTCTCTGCTAGCAGAAAAAGGAATGACTCTGCTCCAAGTGGCGCCGTCAGTACTGTACGATATCTATTAATGAGACTGTTTAATGGCACCTTGCCAGTAATGTTTCAAAACGCACTCCAGCAATGTGTGTCCTGTAGACACCTGACATCAAATCCCCTGAGACACCACCCTCCAGTTTAGAGCAAACCGTACATCGTTAGTGTGCAATCTCCAAACAGCCGATCATCGCACCCATTACAAACGGAATGCCTCCCACCCTACAAGCCATGAAGCTGCCAGACAATCTCTTCAACCGACACTCAGTTCGATAAAACATTCTAGAACGTTCTGTCTCCTCCTATGACTACAAGTTCAGCCAGTTAGATACGTTTCTCTGCCTTGTGGCTAGAATACAGCTTGGCGTCTTGCGTGATAATTTCCACGGCCGTTAGCTCGCGTCTGTGGCAGGCGTCTACGGCCCATTGCTTCGTGCTAGTAAGAGTGGTGGTGACGATAGTAAGATGTTATCTCCACAATTTTAAGCATTCAGTCATCGTCCCGTCCCCGACTCGTTTAGCTACGACGCGGGCTGCCTCGGGCAGCCCATTCCGCCAGATTCTTGTCGGAGTGGCGGGCATCGGCAGTAAACGCTCCTGTCGTCCTATTCCTTTCAGAGCCATAAAACCTGCTCTCCCTCCAGCGCTATGTCAATCGGCCCATGTCTCTTTAAAAAACTACGGTAGCCCTCGACTTCTCCCTGCTCTCAGAAGCAGCGAAAAAATTACTTTCCAAGCATGCAACTCTACAGAACTATTAGTATGAAGCTACCCAGTATCTAACGATAAATGAGTAATAATTCGGTAACCTCCCACCTAAAATTTAATCCCATATTAAGTAAATATGAGACATGCATCATCAAAATTATTCATGTATGGTGGCCAGATATTGCTGCCTTACAACACGTACATAGGTTCCTCAATTTGAAAAACAATTTTCTTTCAATGTACAAAATGGTTCAAATGGCTCTGAGCACTAAGGGGCTTAACATCTGAGGTCATCACTCCCCTAGAACTTAGGACTATTTAAACCTAACTAACCTAAGGACATCACACACATCCATGCCCGAGGCAGGATTCGAACCTGCGACCGTAGCAGTCACGCGGTTCCGGACTGAAGCGCCGAGAACCGCTCGGCCGCCGCGGCCGGCTTTCAATGAACATTCATGCTCAAAAGTATCAGAACGACCTGAATTGCATTTCGCCTTATTCGCATGAAACCCACATAACGTAGCTGTCTGGCAGGTCCTCTAGTCGCTCCTTGGTACAGTCGTTTGACTATTGAAAATGGTTCCAACAAGTCACCATTAGAAAACGCTGCTCTGTGTCGCAGTAACTTAAGACGTAAAGTAATACCACGATACTAAAAATGTCAGGGAACACCTTATCACAGATACGACTGTCCTTAAGGCTTGTAAGCTCACATTTATTACAATAAATGACATACCCCTCATACTCTCATTGTTACGTCAGATAGGTAATGCACGTAGTATTCGTCGTATTCATGATTTCCTCTTCAAAGTAACATACCGTACTTATGATTTAACACAAAATGACATTAAAAATTTAAGTTATTCACGAGCAGCTAGTTGAGAATATGTATGACTTCAAATAACACGAACGAACCGTCTCGTTCTGCATATGGACTCAAACCCAGGTCATAGACTAAGCAAAGATTTTGTGACTGACGGAAACTAACAGTCGGTCCTGACTAGGCATACAGAGAGAGATATACCTCGATTTTAGAAAGTATCAGCTAGCAAATATCAACTTTAAATTACATAAAGTACACATTTTTATCGGACGCGAATTCCTACCCAGCATCTATCGTCCCTGTTAACGAACTACGAAAGATGTTAAATATTGCTTCTTCACAAGTAATTTACTTGAAATGCCGTGAGGTAAAGCTTTGTGTTGGACAGGGATTCGAACCCAGAACCTAATAAGATTGTTATCGAATCACAATCAGCTGTGATATATCGGATTTTCTCTTAAGTAGCTAGATGTTTTAACTGAAATGACGACACGAAACATTAATTTTTTCCTTCCCAGGACTCCAACCTGGCACCTATAGCTGATATATTCTAGAGAAAACGAACGTTAAATATGGGTTTGTTACACCAGCATCGACATGTGAGCATGTTTGAACTAGAAATAATATGACGAAGAGTTCAGTGCTGACTGGGAATCGAATCCCACACATATCGTTGTTGACTACACACAAAGAGACGTCAGCTACCGAATTTTTCTCCACCAGCAGCTCGGAATAACATCCTTGAACTTACAGTGATCTCGCAAATAGTTCTGTGTCTCACTGGGAGTCAAAAACGTCAGATATCGTTAGTGTTGACAACGAAAGAAAATACATAAAAATTAAAATTATTATTCACCAGTAGATAGGTGTACTCATGCTGGAGCTTGCTAATACTTAATGAAAACTTTAGTGCCGGGTCAGGATTCGAACCCATTTACGCACAATATGTGGAGATGTTGAGGACACTGCAGTTTTGAACAAACAACAAATTGTAGTCGAGCTGTATTGTCACGAAGGGATCAAATTCCTCGTTAAGGGTGGTCTGAATTGCATTCACAGTTCAGAACCAATTTTATGGAAATACATAATCTCAAATAAAAGATGAAATAAGTGTCCTGTGACCCTAGATAGCGTTTGTTTCGTCACTAGAAATAAATAACTAGTATAAGAAAGGTTACTGGTGATGGAGTTTCCACATGTCGCCACTCCTGACTTTATTGTGGTTCAACCTAACGTCTACTTGGTAGAGAAGGAATATTATGTATAATGTGAATTTCAGACCACAATGCCACTATACCTTCTTCACTTGGCGTAGCCAGAAGAGAATAGAATCTGTTTCTCCATATCAAAGACCATCGGCAGAAGTTGGCATCGAACCCACACCATAAGTATATGAACCTATCATCAATCCAACAGACCACCAAATCCTCTTCTCTCCAAATCCTCATTTTTCTATCGTAACGCCGTTGCGCACCACTGGATGAGAATTCTGACGCACAGGGTCCCTGTAGTGGTTTGAAGCATGTTCAGTACGCCATGAACTAGCTGCCTCAGCTACCCAGTGCATACATTCGACTCTATTTTGTAATCACCGAAATAAAATCACCTAACTGCCACCTAAACAGAACTGCCAACAGTGTAGCATGCAGAAATTTAAATAGGAAATCTTCCTTTCCACGTGAGCTACTCTATTGCGCTATCTGTTTGTTGAAAACGTCGTGCAGTGCAAAAGAAAAGCTGTAACTGTCCGTCTCTCAGGAGTCTTGATAGGGCCATATGCATTATCACACAGCAAGCATAGTCTCATGGTATTAGAGAGACCCGTATAGTGCAAAAATGTCAGAGAGGATAGAGGTTAGTACACAAAGAAGAAATAAAGAATGTGGGGTGTAGGGGTTGCTCTCAGGTGAAAAGATGAGCTCAAGTGCGGAAATACACTCATGGAAATGGAAAAAAGAACACATTGACACCGGTGTGTCAGACCCACCATACTTGCTCCGGACACTGCGAGAGGGCTGTACAAGCAATGATCACACGCACGGCACAGCGGACACACCAGGAACCTCGGTGTTGGCCGTCGAATGGCGCTAGCTGCGCAGCATTTGTGCACCGCCGCCGTCAGTGTCAGCCAGTTTGCCGTGGCATACGGAGCTCCATCGCAGTCTTTAACACTGGTAGCATGCCGCGACAGCGTGGACGTGAACCGTATGTGCAGTTGACGGACTTTGAGCGAGGGCGTATAGTGGGCATGCGGGAGGCCGGGTGGACGTACCGCCGAATTGCTCAACACGTGGGGCGTGAGGTCTCCACAGTACATCGATGTTGTCGCCAGTGGTCGGCGGAAGGTGCACGTGCCCGTCGACCTGGGACCGGACCGCAGCGACGCACGGATGCACGCCAAGACCGTAGGATCCTACGCAGTGCCGTAGGGGACCGCACCGCCACTTCCCAGCAAATTAGGGACACTGTTGCTCCTGGGGTATCGGCGAGGACCATTCGCAACCGTCTCCATGAAGCTGGGCTACGGTCCCGCACACCGTTAGGCCGTCTTCCGCTCACGCCCCAACATCGTGCAGCCCGCCTCCAGTGGTGTCGCGACAGGCGTGAATGGAGGGACGAATGGAGGCGTGTCGTCTTCAGCGATGAGAGTCGCTTCTGCCTTGGTGCCAATGATGGTCGTATGCGTGTTTGGCGCCATGCAGGTGAGCGCCACAATCAGGACTGCATACGACCGAGGCACACAGGGCCAACACCCGGCATCATGGTGTGGGGAGCGATCTCCTACACTGGCCGTACACCACTGGTGATCGTCGAAGGGACACTGAATAGTGCACGGTACATCCAAACCGTCATCGAACCCATCGTTCTACCATTCCTAGACCGGCAAGGGAACTTGCTGTTCCAACAGGACAATGCACGTCCGCATGTATCCCGTGCCACCCAACGTGCTCTAGAAGGTGTAAGTCAACTACCCTGGCCAGCAAGATCTCCGGATCTGTCCCCCATTGAGCATGTTTGGGACTGGATGAAGCGTCGTCTCACGCGGTCTGCACGTCCAGCACGAACGCTGGTCCAACTGAGGCGCCAGGTGGAAATGGCATGGCAAGCCGTTCCACAGGACTACATCCAGCATCTCTACGATCGTCTCCATGGGAGAATAGCAGCCTGCATTGCTGCGAAAGGTGGATATACACTGTACTAGTGCCGACATTGTGCATGCTCTGTTGCCTGTGTCTATGTGCCTGTGGTTCTGTCAGTGTGATCATGTGATGTATCTGACCCCAGGAATGTGTCAATAAAGTTTCCCCTTCCTGGGACAATGAATTCACGGTGTTCTTATTTCAATTTCCAGGAGTGTAATAATGGTTGGCGGCATCAAACCTGTTGAAGAGTGATGACAAAAAAAAAAAAATACACAGAACATCACAAAAACTAACAGGTGCATAAAACGTTAATGCATACTACATGCTGTAAAAACGATTTGAAAAGGAGCCTGTGACCGCTTAAAGACAGTGCTACATATGCCCAGTTCAACGTATATACGATAAATCGATATCTTATTTTTTGTCGTCAGTGTTCTGAATGGTTTGATGCGGCCCACTACGAATTCCTCATCAGTGCCAAGCTTCTCATCTCACAGTAGGACGTGCAACCTACATCCGCAGTTATTTGCTGACTGTAACCCAATCTCTGTCTCCCTCTACAGTTTTTAGCCTCTACAGCTTCCGATAGTTTCATGGAAGTTATTCGATGATGTATTAACAAATGTCGTATCATCCTGTCCCTTCGTCTTCTCAGTGTTTCCCATATGTACCTTTCCTCTCCGGATCTACGGAGAATCTCCTGATTACTGCCATTATTAGTCCAGCTAATTTTTTACATTCTTGTTTCAAAAAATAGCTCAGATGCTTCTGTTCCTTCCTGTTCAGTTTCTCCCGCAGTCCATGTCTCACTACCATGCAATGGTGCGCTTCAAAAGTACATTCTCAGAAAAGCGTTCCTCAAATTTAGGCCTATGTTTGATACTAGTAGATTCCTCTTGGGCACGAATGCTTTTCTCGCCAGTATTAGTCTGCTTTTTCTGTCCTCCTCCGTTATTCTATGATTGGCTATTTTGCTACCTAGGTAACAGAATTCCTTATGTTCATCTACTTTGTGATCAATTACGTTACTGAGTTTCTCGTTGTCTTCATATCTGCTCTTCTCATTACATTAGTTTTGCTCTCAATCCTTACTCTCTACTGATTATACTGTTCACTCCATTCAACAGATCCTGTATTCTTCTTCCTTTCCACTGAGGATGGGAATGTATCAGCGAATCTTAACACTGATATCCTTTCACCCTGAATTTGGATCCTATTCTTGAATCTTTCTTTTATTTCCATCATTGCTCCTTCAAAGTATAAATTGAACACTAGGGAGAAAGACTACGTACCTGTCTTACGCACTTATTCAAACGTGCACTTCATTCTTGGTATTCCACTCTGATTGTTCCTTGTAGGTTTTTGTACATATTATACACACACCTCGGTTCCGAGAGTTTCGGAACCTGTACAGGAAATTGGAATAGAGATCAATGCAAACATCATTTCCGCCCTTTTTATACCTCATGAAATCCACACATTGCATGTTGTAAGACCATACAGCGAGACCTTCAGAGTTGGTGTTCCAGACTGCTGAACACACTGGTACCTCTAATACCGCGCATTAATGCATGCCTGTATTCGTCGTGGCATACCACCCACAAGTTCATCAAGGCACTGTTGGTCCAGATTGTCCCACTCCTCAACGGCGATTCGGCGTAGATCCATCAGAGTGGTTGATGGGTCACGTGGTCCATAAACTGCCCTTTTCAATCTATCCCAGGCATGTTCGATAGGGTTCATGTCTGGAGAACACGCTGGCCACTATAGTCGAGTGATGTCGTTATCCTGAAGGAAGTCATTCACAAGATGTGCACGACGCGGGCGCGAATTGTCGTCCATGAAGACGAATGCCTCGCCAATATGCTGCCGATATGGTTGCACTACCGGACGGAGGATGGCATTCGCGTATCGTACAGTCGTTACGGCGCCTTCCATGACCACCAGCGGCGTATGTCGGCCCCACATAATGCCGCCCCAAAACAGCAGGGAACCGCCACCTTTCCTGACCGGGCTGCCTCCAAACACGTCTCCGACGATTGTCTGGTTGAAGTATATACGACACTCGTCGGTGAAGAGAACTTGATGCCAAACATGAGCGGTCCATTCGGCATTTTGTTGGGCTCATCTGTATCCCGCTACACGGTGTCGTGGTTGCAAAGATGGACCTCGCGATGGACGTCGGGAGTGAATTTGCTCATCATGCAGCCTATTGCATACAGTTTGAGTCGTAACACGACGTCCTGTGACTGCACGAAAAGCATTATTCAACATGGTGGCGTTGCTGTCAGGGTTCCTCCGTGCCATAATCCGTAGGTAGCGGTCATCCACTGCAGTAGTAGCCCTTGAGCGGCCTGACGAGACATGTCATCGACAGTCCCTTTGTATCTCCACCATGTCCGAACATCGGTTTGGTTCACTCCGAGACGCCTGGACACTTCCCTTGTTGAGAGGCCTCCCTGGCACGAAGTAACAATGCGGATGCGATCGAACCGCGGTATTGACCATCTAAGCATTGTTGAACTACAGACAACTCGAGCCGTGTACCTCCTTCATGGTGGAATGACTGGAATTGATCGGTTGTCGGACCACCTCCGTCTAATAGGCGCAGCTCATGCATGGTTGTTTACATCTTTGGGCGGGGCTAGTGACACCTCTGAACAATCAAAGAGACTGTGTCTGTGATACAATATCCACAGCCAACGTCTATCTTCAGGAGTTCAACTGGGGTGATGCAAAATTTATCTGATGTGTGATTTTACCTGTCTTTCTCTACATCTTACCGCTATTTTTCTTAGGGTTTCGAACATGTAGCGCTATTTGACATTACACTGTCGAACGCTTTTTCCAAGTCGACATATCCTATGAACCTCTCTTGATTTTTCTTCTGCCTTGCTTCCATTAGATAGCTGAAATACTGTTGCAGTTACTTTTAGATAGCACTGCTTCGTTGGTCACTCGGTCCTTCCACGTTACTCCCAGGATGGATCTCAGGCACCGCGTGTGGAAAGCATTCAGGCGACGTTCTTGTTTGTCATAGGTAGTTCATGTTTCCGATGAATACAAAATGATGCTGAGGACGCAAGTTTGATCTACCAAGATGTCGTGGCCAATATATATGCT
This sequence comes from Schistocerca nitens, assembly GCF_023898315.1. NCBI lineage: Eukaryota > Metazoa > Arthropoda > Insecta > Orthoptera > Acrididae > Schistocerca > Schistocerca nitens. Next base: position 190,361,892 of record NC_064620.1, on the reverse strand, counting down.
TCCATTATCAATCGCAACATCAGAAATTCATCTGGTGATTTACCTTTCCTAGAGCCAAACTGATCGTCGTCTAACAGATCATTAATTTTCTTCTACATTCTTCTGAATATTATTGTTGTCAGCAACTCGGATGCATGAACTGTTCTGCATATTGTGTAATAGTTCCCACACTGTAATCTTCGTAAATATGAGGATGACCTTCTTCCTGTCTTATTGTCATGCATTCTGGACACCAAGGTGAATAGTTATTTTGTTGCCTTTCCCCCAATGAGTTTAGAAATCTCGATGGAATGTTATTCACCCCTTTGGCCTTATATGATCTCAAGTCTTCCAAACATCTTCTAAAGTCTGATTGTAATACTGGATCCCCTCTCTCTTCCCTATCGACTCCTGTTTCTTCTTTCACGCCATCAAGTAAGTTCTCACCCTCAACGTACTGTTTCCACCTATTCGCTCTCTCCTCTGCATTTAACAGCGGAATTCCCATGCACTCTTAATGTTGCCGACCTTGCTTTTAATTTCATCGAAGATTGCTTTAGCTTTTCTATTCGCTGAGTCGGTCCTTCCGACAATCTCTTCTTTTCCGTTTTCTCCAAGTTTTTCGTGTAGTTATTACGCCTGCACTTCTTATTTATGTCATTCCTAAATGACTTCTATTTCCGTATTTCTGAATTTTCCGGGACATTCTTTTATTTCTTTTTTTCGTCGAATAACTGAAGTATTTCTTCTGTTATCCAAGGTTTCTTCGCCGTTACCTTCTTTGTATCTACGTTTTTCTCCCCTGCTTCTGTGATTGTTCTTTTTAGATACGTTCATACCCCTTCAAGTGAAATTCCTACAGAACTATTCTTTATCACAGTATCTATAGCCTCAGAGAACTTTAAATGTATCTCTTTATTCCTTAATACTTCCGTTTCCCATGCGCACTGATTCTTCCTGACTAGTCTCTTAAACTTCAGCGTACTCTTCATCATTAGTAAATTACTTTTACTACAGGGCTGCTGTACGAATAATAGAATGAAGCTAAAAGGCATTGGATCTTCCGTTGCTGTGGATGCACCTTGGGTGTTCGTTGGAGTATTGAATATAAGTATAACAATGCAGATACTTTTTCACATGGTAGTGGTTGGTTGACTATTGCTATTGTTCGCTGTGGTAGTATCAGTAAAACTGGTGGCCTTGAAAGTTCCTATGGTCGTCATGTAATTACTTATCGTACTTTTAATGTTTCTGAAGTGCGTAGTAGAAATATTGGTACAGTGAAAGGTCCCCTTAGAAAAACTGACTGTGCTTAAACTGACACACAAAGTCTGTAACCTTGGAAAAAAGACAACACATTCTTCATGCAAAAGCTGAGAAGCGACTCTTGGTGTAGTCAAGCTCAGGGGCAATCTGGGATGTTCCCCGTCTGAGGCACCACAGTGCATCCCTGTGAGTCGCAGTTCGTTTGCATTGTTGCAATTCAGAGCTGTATTGCTGAACCGAGTATTGCCGTGCTGGAGGGGGCACCTACAGCCATCTTATTAACTGCTTCTGGGTACACCTTGCAATTCAATATCTGATTTCAGATTATCTGCCTGACCATGATGCACCTCCTGGCCTTTTCCAAGTATTGAATAGAGTATGCTCTGTCACCATCTGAAATTTATTGCAGAACTCAAGTAGTATTTCTCCTCTCTCAATCCTACTAACAAGCTCCCTACTCTCTCCTAACCCTTTCGTCTACTCCTTCCCCTCCAACTATACCCAATCCCCTGTGACTATTAAGTTTTGATCTCCCTTTACATACTGAATTATCTGTTCAGTATCTTCATGTACTTTTTACCCTCTGCTTGTGACCTCGGCATGTCTACCTGAAATATTGTCGTCGGTGTTGGTTTGCCGTCGATTCTAATTAGAGCAACCCTAGCACTGAACTGTTCGCAGTAACTCACTCTGCCCTACCTTCGTATTCGTAGCGAACCCTATTCCAGTTATACCACTTTCTGCTACTGTTTATATTAGTGTAACTCGTCTGGCCAGAAATCGTTGCCTTCTTTCCATTGCACTTCATTATATCTAGATTGGGGCGTTTTCAGGTTTTCTAGATTTCCTGCCACGTTTGAACTCCTGATAGTCCATGGTCACTGGGGACAAGCCAAAAGTCTTTCACCAACGGAGGCACAGTCATGAAACTTTTCCAATTTCAAGCCACATGTCCTGGGTGTATACTTAACGTGTCTTTAATGCAGTAGTTTCCATTGCCTTTTGCATGCTCATGCCGTTGATCATTGCTGATTCTTTCGCTTTTAAGGGCAGTTTCCCACGCCAAGGACAAGAGAGTACCCCGAACCTCCATCCGCACCTCCGCTGTCTTTGACGAGGCCGTTGGCAGAACGAGGATGACTTCTTATGTCTGAAGTCTTCGGCCACCATTGCTGACGATTTTATTCAAAATTTAAGCAGTAGCTGAGTTCGAACCCGAGACCGACGACGTTTTGATTAATAATCAAAGACTATCCCTAGACCATGGGTGTTTACATGATTACTAATCAAAGACGTTAACCCTAGACCACAGATGCTCAGCGTATCTTATTAACTGACATAAAATCCATCCGATGAAGATACAGTACAAGGGGTTGCTTACAGATATTTTTATCTTCATTTCGGATTCAGGACGGCCAAGATCAAGTCAAACCTAAAATGCTCTCATTTAAGGGTTCAGCTATATGAAGCCAATCTTGGTTATATTCAAAAAGCCTTTATTCTGCAAATAGTAATAACGACATGCATAGCTACATTTCTTTCATTCGAAATCTCTTGCGAATACACTTTTGGCCACTTATATACTAGAACGTCCCCAGTGCACTCGAGTAGAGGATATTGTGTCCCCAGCAGTGAACTGGACAATCCGTGTTGTTTACACTGTAGAGTCTGTCAACATATCTCGAAGGGTGATTTCCAATTTAGATGGTGCACGTGAAGCCACTTCAGGAAAGAACGTTTTTTATTAATATTTTAAGGAAAACAGAACACCCAGTTCGTGAGCGGAGAAAATCTCCGGCCCGCCCGGGAATCAAACTCGGGACCCTTTTGCAGACTAGAATGATTGTCACGACGGGAAGTTGGCTCCCGAATTGGCATACACCACAGCAGCATCGAGCATTTTATAGTGACGTAAAAAGCATTGAAGACGTCCCTTTTAGTGATTTCCCGCAGTTATTAGCACGATTACAGCAGGCAGGACACGTGTCCAGGCGCTACAGTACGGGACGTCCACAGTGTACAACAACACAAAAAGACCGATATCTCACCATCAGTGCCTGCAGACGGCCACGAAGTGGTGCAGGTAGCCTTGCTCGGGACCTTTCCGCAGCCACTGTAACAGTTGTCTATAGACACACAATCTACAGACGACTGAACAGACATGGATTATTCGCCCGGAGACCTGCAAGATGTATTCCACCGACCCCTGTTCACAGGAGAGCCCGTAAAGCCTGGTATCAAGAACACCGTACATGGTCATTGGAACAGTGGTCCCAGGTTACGTTTACGGACAAGTCCAGGTAGAGTCTGAACAGTGATTCTCGCCGGGTTTCTGGCGTGAACCAGGAACCAGATACCAACCCCTTAATGTCCTTGAAAGGGACCTGTATGGAGGTCGTGGTTTGATGGTGTGGGGTTGGATTATGATTGGTGCACGTACACCCCTGCATGTCTTTGACAGAGGAATTGTAACAGGTCAGGTGTATCAGGACGTCATTTGGCACCAGTATGTCCGCCTTTTCAGGGGATCAGTGGGTCCCACCTTCTTCCTGATGGATGATAACGCAAGGTCCCACCGAGCTGCCATCGCGGAGGAGTACCTAGAAACAGAACGTATCAGGCGAATGGAGTGACCTGCTTGTTCTCCAGACCTAAACCCCATGGAGCACGTCTGGGATGCTCTCGGTCGACGTCTTCAAACCCCTAGGACACTTTAGGAGCTCCGACAGGCACTGGTGCAAGAATGGGAGGCTATAACCCAGCAGCTGCTCGACCGCATGATCCAGAGTATGCCAACCCGTTGTGAGGCCTGTGTACGTGTGCATGGTGATCATATCCCGTATTGATGTCGGGGTGCATGCGCAGGAAACAGTGGCGTTTTGTAGCACATGTGTTTCGGGACGGTTTTCTCAACTTATCACCAATACCGTGGACTTACAGATCTGTGTCGTGTGCGTTCCCTATGTGCCTGCGCTATTAGCCCCACTTTTGTGTAGTGCCACGTTGTGTGGCACCACAATCTGCAATTACCCTTAATTTATGAGCATAAGTGTAGATCATACTACACGGGAAAAAGATGCCCTCTCCACTCATCGGAATTAGCTAATCATAATCAAAGTCTTTCCAATTGCAACGGTTCCGTCAGAAGATAACCGGTCAAGACACCGACTGCATGCGCCCGCCAACACACGTTTCCTCCAACCGATTTCCTTCCTCCTCGTCCCCGGTGGCTGTCTATTCCGTAATGGCCTGCCTCGCAAACACTTCAAACCTGAAGGCACGGCGCATGGGTGCCGCCAGGCGACCAGAGGAAAAACGAACCAGAATTTCGATCTACAGACCGCAATCTATACAAGCCGACACGGCTGAACTCAACTGAACATACGAGAAACAGGATGAAATTTGTAGCGCATCGTTGCAGAAACTCTCGTCACAGAGTGTATGACTCAGCAGGCCGCCGTTGAAGAGTAAGACAGGCTTAACGACTTATGCACCACTTTGTGGTCAGCGTACCAAGGTGGATGCAATCACTTAACGATGTATATACGGTGTTTACTGTTATCCAGCGGCAAATTTTAATTTGCAAATGTGCAAAGATGTTCTTTTTTGAACTGACTGATTTTGTTTTTGTTACTGTTCAGCTGTCCCTACTGATCGGTTTTATACAACCCGCAAAACTTACAAAAACTAAACACTAAATTTTCATGTTCTCTCGTTCGCTATGCGCAAACTATTGGTCGTATAGAAAACATGAGCAGGACCTTTACGTAGGGAATTTAATGTAATTAATATGTGTACTCTGATACGTTATCGCAGAAGGCCACGGTTTTAGATTTATGCACGAAAACATGCTTGAAAGTAACCAGTGTACATTTTTCTTGAATAATTGAAAAACTACAGCCTCTATCAAGACCGCATTCCAATACAAAATTTATCCACATTAAATATCCTACAAAAATGTCTTATTAATTTTTACTATTGGACTAATAGAATATAAAAATCTTATATGTAGTATTTGAAAGCGTTAAGGGTTGTACAAAAGCCAGCGGTAGATGAGCTCAATTACTCTGTTTCTATCTCTCTCTCTCTCTCTCTCTCTCTCTCTCTCTGTGTGTGTGTGTGTGTGTGTGTGTGTGTGTGTGTGTGTGTGTGTACGACACATTCTTACTTTCATTGTTCCCCTTGAATCTAAGCCCACAAACTACACAAATTTACAGAAATACTATTCTGAGCAGCTCATCTTTATGCAACTGTGCAAATTCATACAGCGGTGTTGACGCTGCTGCCCGGCAAGACCTGCTTCTGGCATATCGGTACATTTGCCAAACGTCTTCGAGATGCCAACTTAAAATTAGGTGGACTCATAAAGAATGATGAGGTTCTCCGCAGGATCGGCGAAGAAAGAGACGTATTGAAAACACTGACAAGAAGAAGGAACAAGATGATAGAGTCAGTGTTAAGACATTTAGGAACAGCTTCAGTGATTAAAAGGGAGCTGTAGAAAGTAAAAATTATAGGAGAATACATCCAACAAATTACTGCGGACTTTGATCGCAGGTGCTACTCGAGATGAAGAGGCTGGCACAATAGAGGAATCTTTGGCAGGTCTCATCAAACCATACTGTTGTGTACATAGTTCCACGTAGTCAGCGCGTACACAACTTTCCCACTAGAGCGCGCCCCACTAAACACAACAGCGCTTGGCGCAGCGCTCGTCCGTCTCCGCACTACGAGATGGCGCTGCCTTAGAGACAGACCAAATTCTGCTTCCGCCAATCCGCATATTAATATGTAACGCAGCTAATGAGGTCGCTGCTAACGTAGAACCTTTTCTCCTTGTGGATCACACTCGCGCAGTGATACCTGAACGCGCGAGGTATTATAACGAGTGTACAGACCTCCGATTAGTCAGTCTGCATTTGTCTGCACCAGTCTGCATTAGTCTGTACCTGTCTATAGTCAAGTTTCAGTCTGCGCCTAATAAGATTATTATATTCCTGTACATAGCCATGAAGATAAATGTATAGACACTTTTGTCAAGTATCAGAGATATGTGAGACTAAGATTAATGTACCGAGACCAAAGGAACTCCATATTGTCAATTTTGGTCACCGTTAATCTGCTACTCTAAGCGTGCCAGTGGCATTTCTATCGTCTGACCTAATGGCAGAAGATAAACACGCCACGATAAGACCACGAGACCTATTGCTGACACTCGCCTACTTCGTTAGAGCAAACAGTCAAATAATCTGATGGTGTGTGTACCAAAGGTCTTACAGTACACACACCACACATATAGAGGACTGTCTACTCAAGAGGGTACACTATTTACACTGACTCGCATTCCAGTCACTGTCATAGAGCTGGTGACATTGGTATAAGCCTGTGGGCAACAGGCCGGTGGATGCAGCATTTGAATACATTTTTGTCTGCGCCTGCTACAAACACGAGCAGGAATCTGGTAAATGAGAAGGTTACCAACTCGATAGCTCGGCGTTGGTAGTCCATGCACATTGATACTCGTGTTCAAATGGTTCAAATGGCTCTGAGCACTATGGGACTTAACTGCTGTAGTCATCAGTCCCCTAGAACTTAGAACTACGTAAACCTAACTAACCTAAGGACATCACACACAGCCATGCCCGAGGCAGGATTCGAACCTGCGACCGTAGCGGTCGTGCGGTTCCAAGCTGTAGCGCCTAGAACCGCTCGGCCACTCCGGCCGGCACTCGTGTTCAAATACGTTTTCCATGCCGAGCAGCGATTAATTCGTGCAGGGATGCAAGATGAGTCACGACCACGCTGGCGCTTAGGAAGGTGAGATTTATTTGCCGTTGTCAGTCTGGGAATGAAGCTAAGTGTGTAGGGTAAAAATTTTAGTGAGACACCTAAGCTTGACTACAGTAAGAGGATTGAACTGAATACAGGTTGCAGTGCTTCTGCAGAAGTGAAGAGTCATGCATAGGATAGCCCAGCGTGGAGAGCTGCTTTCAGCCTTCTTCCGACTGAAGACCACAAAAAACAACGTTTTTTAGCAGATCCATTCAAGATACGAAAAGCAAAGGCATCTGTAAGTGTGAATGATTCTACGATGGTTGCCCAGAAAGTAATGCACGGCATTTTTTTTTTTCTTCATCAGTTCTTTACTGAACATAATGAGAATTACACACACGAAAGAATGGTGTTTTATCTACGCGTCCTATTTTTCCATGTAACCTCCATCCCGTTCTGTGGTCTTTCTCCAGAGCGAAACAAGAGCGTATATGTCCTGTCGGTACCGATCCTTGTCCTGATGGGAGAGCCAGTGCTTCACTGTGTGAATCACCTCCTCATCATCCTCAAAACGTCTTCAACGAATGGCATCCTTTAATGGCCAAAACAAGTGGTAGTCTGAGGGGGCTAGCTCAGGGCTGCACGGTGGATGGGGTAACAATGTCCAACCCTGTTTTGCGATGTGTTCAGCAGGCCTGAGACTTGTGTGGGGCCGAGCGTTGTAGCAAAACACCTCTCGGGTCGCTGTGGCGCCGAAGTAGCCAGAAGCACGTCTTGAGTTTTGTTATGTGTTGACATGTGCTTCCGATTTAATGGTACCGCCTCTTGGCATCACATCAATCAGAATCACACCTTCACAGTCCCAGAACACGGCTATGATGAACTTATCAGTGGAAGCCATTGCTTTGAATTTTTCTTCTGTGGGGATTCGGAATGGCGCCATTCCATCGACTGTCGTTTTGTTTCGGGCATAAAATGGTGAACCCAGGTTTCATCACCTGTCACAATCCGGGACAAGAAGACCTGCCCCTCAGGTTCAAAACGTTGCAACAAATCAAGGCGAACGTTTTTTCTGTGCGATCCGTGATCCATCGTTAAACAGCGCAGGACCCACCTTGCACACACTTTTGAATATCCATGAATGCGGATAATTACACCCACACTTGCTTTGCTGACTGAAGGTGCAGTGCCAACTGCCGAGTCGTAATGCGTCTGTCCTCGCTCGCTGCAACATGTCAGGTGTGGCAGCCGTGAATGGTCTCCCCCGACAGCTGCGAATCTTGGAGCCCCGACGAATCGCCTTCTGATGACCTCATCCTCCGTGCCCAGTGACTAACAGGACTTCTGAAGACAGCAGATGCTCCATAGACTTTGCACAATAGTTTGTGAATATTCCCCACAGTTTCTTTCTCTGCAGCGGGAGATTCAATGACAGCACGTTGCCCGTAACGTACATCAGCTACAGACGTCATTTTGAAGCTGTTCTGCACCCACGCTTTCAGTCGGAAGTGACGAAAACGTGGCTCGCTCACTCAAGAGACTTCAAATAATGTATACGTAACGTTTCGTATTCCTAGCATTGTTTTCGGCCGAGAAAAAAATGCGGTGCATTAGTTTCTGGGCCACCCTCATTTAACGTACAGAAAGTCTCAGACTCCCAGTTGTTCGGCATACTTATGAGATGCTATCGTATGTGTTGTCTGCTCATATTTCATATATTGCAGTATCTTAATGTTCAAACAGAGCCGGCCGAAGTGGCCGTGCGGTTAAAGGCGCTGCAGTCTGGAACCGCAGGACCGCTACGGTCGCAGGTTCGAATCCTGCCTCGGGCATGGATGTTTGTGATGTCCTTAGGTTAGTTAGGTTTAACTAGTTCTAAGTTCTAGGGGACTAATGACCTCAGCAGTTGAGTCCCATAGTGCTCAGAGCCATTTTTTTTTTTTTGTTCAAACAGACCAAAACAAGAAAAAAATGTCCAGTGAACATGGGATCTGAAGTCTATACCTTAAGAGCTATGAGCACTTGCTCATCTCCATTACGGTTCAAAATGTTCAAATGTGTGTGAAATCTTATGGGACTTAACTGCTAAGGTCATCAGTCACTAAGCTTACACACTACTTAACCTAAATTAAAATGCATATCTTATGATATGCATTTTAGAGCCCACCTTCTATTATTTTGAACAGTACAATCTCCTCCCAAAATAGGAAAGCAAAGAACTTGCAGTAGAAGAGGTTCGTTTTACAATAACGAAGATGAATAAGTACTCATAGCTGTTAAAGTTGGCATTTTCGACTTTACTTTTACTAGACATTTTGCTTCGTATCGTCGTTCCTGTCATATACCTGGATGTTACCGATTCCTGCTCGGACATCCTGTACACATCATTGATGTAAGGCGACACTGTATGCCCAAATAACTGGGATATGTTGCCGTAACTCTGCGTGTTAATGGAAATAGTAACCTAATGTCCGAAACAGCTGTGGCTGATTTATTGTAGGTTATTAAAAGAATAAAAGAGTAATAGAAACTTTCATGACCACAACAATGTGGTGTTGATTTCAAAGCGTTGAATATAAAATGTGACGCTCATTATCTACTGCTTCAGACTTTGCCCTTCTCACTAAGACTATACTTATATGTATGATCTTACTTTATGCAATCGGGAACCAAAGAAGTCAGCATAAACCATCAGTTGTTTGAGGAATTTTGCCCGCTATTAATCGTACAAACTAACACGGACGTTTTTTTTTTTGTCGAACATTGTAACTGTGATTTACTCATGAAATTATTTGGCACGTCCCCGCAGAGAATCGTTGTATTGCCTGACACACTAGCAAGCATCCAATCCGATTCCCATTTTAAAATTAATTTTATTCCTCTGTGCATCTCAATAACAATGATTTCAATCTACCGCGCATCTGTGTCACAAATTAATTGTGAATTATGAGGAGTGTCTAATATTGTAACGTTGAGTTAACCGCGCTTCGTGCGAACCCATTACACTGGGGTGTGTTGGTGACTTTACGAGCCCCGGCACTGATTGGATACTGTTTCATGGTTACCAGATAACGGCCGGCCCACAGCAGCCAGAGACCCGAAAAATGCCCGGCGCTGTAAATACCGATATAATGGATATTAATGGCACCTGCAAAAATGTGTCGCGCTGAGCTGTACATAAAACGGACATTAACCCAGTCTCTCCACAGTCATCGTGGATCTGAGTACCCGGGAACTCGGCAGGTGACAGCGAGGTACGTCACACGCCCTGCGTGAAGAGGAAAATCTGCAGCGAAACCATTCCAACAGAAAACAACAGATAAAAAATTTCTACTTGCGACTGATGTGTGTATATGGAAAGGAAATTCAAATCCACAGTCTTAAAAGACTGTTCACTATTGAAAATGAAGTTATAAATGCTAAGAAATACTACATTTTTTCATATGCCTTACTTATTTAGCCTATATAATTATAACTGAATTGCAATCGTTCAAACGAAAAACCCGTTTTGCATGCTGCACATTAATTTTCTTCTTTTGTTTAACTTGTGCACCCAGACAGCTTTCACCTTAAGGCACCTTCAGTGAGTGTGCTGAAATACACTCCTGGAAATTGAAATAAGAACACCGTGAATTCATTGTCCCAGGAAGGGGAAACTTTATTGACACATTCCTGGGGTCAGATACATCACATGATCACACTGACAGAACCACAGGCACATAGACACAGGCAACAGAGCATGCACAATGTCGGCACTAGTACAGTGTATATCCACCTTTCGCAGCAATGCAGGCTGCTATTCTCCCATGGAGACGATCGTAGAGATGCTGGATGTAGTCCTGTGGAACGGCTTGCCATGCCATTTCCACCTGGCGCCTCAGTTGGAACAGCGTTCGTGCTGGACGTGCAGACCGCGTGAGACGACGCTTCATCCAGTCCCAAACATGCTCAATGGGGGACAGATCCGGAGATCTTGCTGGCCAGGGTAGTTGACTTACACCTTCTAGAGCACGTTGGGTGGCACGGGATACATGCGGACGTGCATTGTCCTGTTGGAACAGCAAGTTCCCTTGCCGGTCTAGGAATGGTAGAACGATGGGTTCGATGACGGTTTGGATGTACCGTGCACTATTCAGTGTCCCCTCGACGATCACCAGTGGTGTACGGCCAGTGTAGGAGATCGCTCCCCACACCATGATGCCGGGTGTTGGCCCTGTGTGCCTCGGTCGTATGCAGTCCTGATTGTGGCGCTCACCTGCACGGCGCCAAACACGCATACGACCGTCATTGGCACCAAGGCAGAAGCGACTCTCATCGCTGAAGACGACACGTCTCCATTCGTCCCTCCATTCACGCCTGTCGCGACACCACTGGAGGCGGGCTGCACGATGTTGGGGCGTGAGCGGAAGACGGCCTAACGGTGTGCGGGACCGTAGCCCAGCTTCATGGAGACGGTTGCGAATGGTCCTCGCCGATACCCCAGGAGCAACAGTGTCCCTAATTTGCTGGGAAGTGGCGGTGCGGTCCCCTACGGCACTGCGTAGGATCCTACGGTCTTGGCGTGCATCCGTGCGTCGCTGCGGTCTGGTCCCAGGTCGACGGGCACGTGCACCTTCCGCCGACCACTGGCGACAACATCGATGTACTGTGGAGACCTCACGCCCCACGTGTTGAGCAATTCGGCGGTACGTCCACCCGGCCTCCCGCATGCCCACTATACGCCCTCGCTCAAAGTCCGTCAACTGCACATACGGTTCACGTCCACGCTGTCGCGGCATGCTACCAGTGTTAAAGACTGCGATGGAGCTCCGTATGCCACGGCAAACTGGCTGACACTGACGGCGGCGGTGCACAAATGCTGCGCAGCTAGCGCCATTCGACGGCCAACACCGAGGTTCCTGGTGTGTCCGCTGTGCCGTGCGTGTGATCATTGCTTGTACAGCCCTCTCGCAGTGTCCGGAGCAAGTATGGTGGGTCTGACACACCGGTGTCAATGTGTTCTTTTTTCCATTTCCAGGAATGTATATTCGTTTCCACATGCAAGTTGACATTTGCATATACAGGTTACAGATTTAAAACGGTTCATTGCAGTTTTTATAATAAAATGATAAATTACTTACAGATCAATGTCTGATTCATCATTTGTAGCCGGCCGCGGTGGTCTTGCGGTTCTAGGCGCGCAGTCAGGAACCGTGCGACTGCTACGGTCGCAGGTTCGAATCCTGCCTCGGGCATGGATGTGTGTGATGTCCTTAGGTTAGTTAGGTTTAAGTAGTTCCAAGTTCTAGGGGACTGATGACCACAGCAGCTGAGTCCCATAGTGCTCAGAGCCAGCCATCATTTGTAAACCAAACAGCTCTCTCTCATGTGGCAAAATGGTTCGAAGTTTGGAGTTGCTCAGTGTTTACAGCATACAGCACGGTAACTCCCATTGCTTCCAGATGTGTGTGTGTGTGTGCGTGCGCGCTCGCGCTTCTGTGTTTGTGTGTGTGTGTGTGTGTGTGTGTGTGTGTGTGTGTGTGTGTGTGGGTGGGTGGGTGGGTGTGTGTATACCTCTTTTATTTTTTATTTTGACATAAATGGTTATTTATGTTTATTACTTCTTTTACTTTTTGTAATTTATAAATATATTTGAGAGAAAAAGGATTTGTGAGAGCAGCTGATGCAAAATGACCACCAAAAGAAACTTGTTTTACTGTTTTTGTTGCACACGTGGTAATTTTGTAGTAATTTTCGAAACGTAATTATTGATTTCAGTATTTGAGACATTAAATGTACGAGTCTGTGGAAGAAGTATCACTCAGTCTTAGTAGAGTAGAAATGCTATTCCAATTATAATGTAGAGACTGAGGACAACTTGTGCTCTATTGTATACCTACGTGCAAAAACACTGGCTTCTATTAAGGAAAAAATGCAGTACACTAAACTGCACACACATGTAGCATTTGATAATTAGAAGCCACATTACTTTGCACTGATACTGATAGGAAGTAGGAAAAAATATTAAGTACTAAGTGCCAGGCCAAGAAAAGCCTAATTTGCCGAAACAGTTTTACTATCTCAGCCCTCACCATAGACAACATAGAATTTCTCAAAAAACAAATCTCAGCATTTAATAAAAGAAAAACATTTCATAAACAATGAAGGCCTTCAGAGACTTACCTGAATTAACTAAGTAACCTTTACTAGCTAGCTTAACCTTCTGCAGAAATTTAACTTCATAATACAGACTTTCTTAAAAACAAATTTCACCATTTAATAAAAGAACAACATTAAATAAGCAATGTAGACCTCGAATGACAAATTAACATTTACTGCAGCACAGTTCTGCACCGTTGACACAACAAGTTCACTGAAGCCTAGGAATTGTAACAATTATTCGGGATAACAAATGATGCAGAACTATATCAGAGATAAAAACACAATTTTAAAAAAGCAATTATCTCGTTAAAGCACCAATTAATGCAGCTCCAAAATGACAAGCGTGATATTGTGAAAGGTCGCCCAGCTGAGGTGATAATTTAAAGCATTAAACACTGTTCTCAACAGTTTGTAGCCGACACAGAGGAAGAGAAACACAGATGGACAGACGGCTCTAAGCACTACGGAATTTAACATCTGAGGTCATCAGTCCCCTAGACTTATAACTACTTAAACCACACTTGACCTAAGGACATCATATACATCCATGCCCGAGGCAGGATTCTAACCTGCGTCCGTAGCAGCAGCGCGGTTCTGGACTTAAGCGCCTAGATTTTTAAGCGCCTAGAACCGCTCGGCCACGGCTGCCGCTGAAGAGGAACACACATGGCTGGCTGAAAAGGTAAGGTGATATCCAAAGAAAGTATAACGTGAGGTTCTCACAAAATTTATTTTTCTGTGATCGTCCTGGAGTAAGGGAGTCATAGCCTTCAAATGTAGTGTGCCACACTTAATGCGCTTAGGCTAACTTCCTTCTCAAGGAGCCCTACCACGTTAACAGCGAGGCCTGGACTGCCGTGCACATTCGGCCAGCCACAAAATAGTCACGGGGCAATGTACCAGGCCTAGCGCCTCACCGGTGATAAGGTCACAAATCATTCCAGGACACGACTGCGTCTTCCCCCTGTGGACGTGAAAGGTAAACACGTTATCGCAAGTCAGGAAATCAACTATTCGCATGTACTATCGATCCCGCGCACTGGCACTGGAAAAAAATAAACAAATTATCTCTAGAAATATGTACTAAAATTTATCCTACTGAACAGATACCCGTCTGCCGTCTTTCAAATTATTTTACATATTTCAAATGGTTCTCTCTACTTCATATGTTGCATGAAAACAGATTTCCAGTGTAGCAATCTATGTTTAACAGCAACTGATTCTCCGAGACACTCGTCGTTTGTCCTTCTGTACTAGAGCATACACTTTAGAGATTCTTCTTTCCTTCATTATTTTGACAGCTGAAATTTGATTTTATATATACAAACCCGCTTTGAAATGTTATTTTTAAGTGTGCGTTAATGTTTACATGAAGGCTGTGCGACTCATCTCAGTTCAGAGTGAACAGTACATGTGCGCAAAAGTATAAAATTACAATTAAACATATGTATAGCTTCAGAAACCGCTTCAGTGTAAACAAAAACGGTTAGTTATGAGCATGATTTACATTTGAGATGATTTCGCATTTCGGATTAGGAAAAATCTTGGTATCACCTTACTTCACCGAGCTTGAGAGGATTTTTTTCGTTATTTCCTACGGCGGATTGAACTTAGTCGCTGACTTTCAGGTTCGTTTCACGGTACGCAGATAATTTTTACTGTTGGACCGTCTAATTACAACTGAATGAAAAACTATTTTCGTGTCATAAGGGTTTCGTCTTTATGCCACGTTCAATGACCTGGAATATGTTCATATTTTTGTGTATACTATTTAGTTTACATTTTGGAACGTTGCATATAAAGGTTATAAACAGTTATGATAGTTTGACTTTATTTTCTATGATGTAATAATAATTTAAAGTTCTACTTACAGGTTTCCTTGATGTTGTTGTACATGTTGTTTTCTTTCAGTATTTGGCGCTGTTCTTCTTATAACTGTCATGTTAAATTTTGTTTTTTCAGACTTCACAGCACACGGAACTGAACACTTGTTTTGATGTTATGTTTTGGTTGGTGTTGCCAACCGTCGAATGCTATTGCCAATGACTGAATGTTAATGCCAACTATTGTGTGTATTTTTGTGATATCTGTGATTTGTTTGTGTGCGCATATATATATATATATATATATATATATATATATATATATATATATATATGTGTGTGTGTGTGTGTGTGTGTGTAATCGTATTTGTTTTGGGGTGACTGGGTGATCATAGTGTGTGAAATGGTAATTTTTTTTTACTGTGTGTGAGCAGACAGAGAGAGAGAGAGAGAAGGGGGTAACGTATTCGTTTTGACCTGGTTGTATGTACAAGTGGAATTATCTTTTATTAAGAGTAATAGAGTGTCTGTAATGAGGTGTGTTTGCTCGTTTATCATACGCTTGTTTCCAGAATGGGTTTATAGATGTGGTAGTTATTCGGCATTTTTGTAAGGTATTTGTCATGGTTGTTTATTCCGATTATTTTCAACCCATGTTTGCACGTTTGTAGGATGATGGTTGTGGCGTTTTAAGCGCTCTGAAAATGTGGAATTGTTTGTCTTATACTTCCAATACCTCGTATGTTCTTTGTACCATGTTCTAAAATTTATGCATGCCATGCCTATGCATATTGCTTCACAACATTGAAATTCAAGCTTGTATATTCCTGGTTCCTAGAATTTGTCCCTCTTCATTGTTGGTTGGCTTAATTTTGATTAGACAGTTTGCACAGTTTAAAATGCTGTTTAGAAGCCCTGATTCTTTAGTATGTTTGCCACTCTGTGTGTTAATTTATCTGTGCAATTGATACTGTATCATCTGCTTCTTATCTGTGCGATGTCTTCGGTATGCATGTTATGTGTGTTTGTGAGTTCGTGGCTTGTGAGTTTTCTTGCATTCAGGAAATGTTGGATACGTCATGTTTGTTCTGTATTTGTGTTTTTATTTCTTTTATTGAGTCTCTGTACTACATGAGAGTCATACTCAGTGTTCCTAGCTGTTTGTATGGTTGTACTAATTTCTTTTTCATAGTTTATCTTGTTGAGCGGAATCCTGTTTATTCTATATAACATATTTATTAGTGTCGCAAGCTTCTGGTTGTGGGGATGATTAGATGTGGAATGTATTATTTTGTCTGTGGCGTTTGGTTTCTTGAACATGTTAAATGAATCTTTGCCATTTTCTTTTATTATTGTTGTCAATAAAATTTATTTGATCTCCTTTTTCTTTTTCAAGTGTGAGTGTTATGTTCCGATGCGCATTGTTGATTTCAGAGTGGAGTTAACGTTTTTTTTTTTTTTCATTTGGTTCATCTATCGGGAAAATAATGTCATCCACATATTTGTACCATTATATGATTTTAAATCTCTCAGCAGTGCTTTTCTTTTCAAATATCTGATTTTTTAAATGAAAAAACACAACATGTACAACAACTTCCACGAAACCTGTAAGTAGAAGCCTGCAAAAACTGTTTATAACTCATACATACATCGTCCCAAAATGTAAACTAAACAGTATAAACATAAATATGTACATATTCCGGGCCTATAAGATGCCTTGCAAAGAATAAAGGCGAAACGCGTATTGCACGGAAACTGTATTTCGCTTTGTTGTAATTATATAGTTCAACAGTAAAAATTATCAACATACCGTAATAGTAATGTTATAAGTACTTCAGAACGACAGTAACACAAAAGTTGAAGATATTAAACATGCAGTTTGGATACCATACATTGCGTAATTTGGAATTTAGTTTTACATGATATTTTTAAATTCATAACAAATCGTTTATGAATGTAACCTGAAAATTATATTTTTCACTACCAAATCCTAACATTATTATCAATTCCCCTGTTTAATTTTTTTACTTACAGGTTTGTTGAAGTTTTGCACATTGCAGCTATTCTATCTGTCGTTAAATCTATGTCTGCTTTAACCCACTACCGCAGTAAATTTCTTTAGTTGCCTTCCTCTTACGAAAGACATGACAGACAAATATACCATAACGAAAATTACAGTGATTAACTGCTAACTAGCACTGCACTGGACCGCAAATTGATTTTTCTAGAGAATAAATACTACGGAATCGCAACAACGGGACTTCCGTAGCCGAAACGCGCTAATTGAGCTCTCTGTCTGTTAGTGTCGCTTCCACCGCTCATTTCAGCGGTACGTAAGGGTAATTTTAGAAAGTAACACAAAAGGTGCTATGATAGTGAGAAACTTAAAGTGTTTACAGAACGTAAAAATGCGACCACGTAAAAGGTATTGTGTTGCTATTTTTCCTTCTTGAATGGCACCTCATTATTATACTCCTTCTGAGATTTACCGGAAACTGTGTTTAATACATATATATGTATGCCCTTTAAACATACCAGGGCTATTTAGCAGTAGACAACGTTTTTGCCTGCAGCAACAAGAGTGGGGTTAGTGCTGCCATATTCGGCATCTCATTATTTCACAATAAAAGTTTTAAGTGTGTGGCCCAATTGAAAAACACGCGAATTGTGAGGTGCGTTGGCAAAAAACGATAAGTGGATTGAAAGTTATCGGCAGCTGTGTCAAATATTCGAACAACGTCATCACTGAAGGAGAAGTGCGCTAATGATGAATTAGGTTAAAAAGTGACCGAACTAAAGTTCACGATGAAGAGCGAGGTGGACGACCAACCATGTGACTGATGAACGGGTTCCAAAAGTCGATGAGAAGGTTCAAGAAAACCGTCGATTCAGTGACGGAGCTCTTGTTTAATTTTCCACAAATTACATGAAGTTTGCTGCATCAGATCGTTGTACAGAAGCTGGGCTATTATGAATTTCGTGCAAAACGGATATCAAACTTCTTGACAGAAAACCACAAGAAGCAGTGTATGGCTGGATCATTACATTTCTGGATTCTTATGTAAAAGGTGGTAATTCATTGCTTGGTCGAATCGTAAGTGGAGAAGAGCCTAGCCTTGGATGAAACATGAGAAATTCGAGACCAAATTGCAGTCTATGCAGTGGGAGCACAAGCAGATGCTTGCAAACGTTGGCTGTATGAAAGATTATGGAGTTTGGCATAGGAAAGGTGTGCTTCTCGTCGATTTTCTAGAGCGTGGCACAATAATGAATTATGCGAGGTAGTGTCAAACTTTGGAAAACTTAAGAAGAGCTATTCAGAATAAGGGTAGGGGAAAATTTTTGTTCTTGCACGACAATGCTTGGACACACACGGCAAATCGCACTTTTAAGTACCCGATGCTCTCCAGTGGGAGGTTTCTTCGTCCAACTTATAGTTCAGATCTTGCACCCAGTGACTATAGTCTGGGAGACGAGTCTTTGGTATTGACAGCTCGGTAGTGTCTTTCCGTTGCCTAGCGACCGCAGGCAGGCAGCCAATGACGGCCTGACTTTGAGCGGGTAGCAAGGGCCACGTTGCCGCTCTGAAAACCGGTCGCGCGCGCTTATGAAACTCACCAGTGTCTCGCGTGCAGGCGGTGCGGTCGTTCGTCGTTTGTCTGAAGTTTAATTCGCAGTTTATTTCGTTTTTGTTGTTTTTAGTGTTTCTTTGTTTATGTTTCGTTGTAAACAATGTCTAGTGCGGCGGGTAGTACCAGCCCAACACAAGAAGTGAAACGGAGGAAGAAAAGTGTGCTACACACCCAGGCCCGTGAATTCGTGTGCTCTGTGAGGGATTACTTTGAGAAAGAAAAGGACAAAGGTGGGCCCTTAATTCCTGTTGTACAGGTTGTGAAGAGAACTGCAGCAGCATTGAAAATAAGTAAGAACACTGTTGTAAAGATAGGGAAAGAACAGTATAGTGTAGATTGTGACGAGAGTGGCACAACAAAGCTGCACACACCAGGAAAGAAGCGACCGAGAAATAAGCAGGTGACAACTTATGGACGATTTTCAGAAAGACACTATTCGTCGTCATATATACAGCTATTATAAGAGAAGGGAACATCCCACTCTATCTAAATTACAGGTGTCGCTTCAGAAAGACGATCTTTTTAAAGGGAGCAAATTTTCATTGCGTACAGTGTTGAAAGACATAGGCTTCAGCTATTCACTGTTTAACGGACGCAAAATATTAATGGAAAGGACAGATGTAGTTGCATGGCGGTGCAGATTTCTGCGCAGGATCATGGGTGTGTAATTCGAAAGTATAGTGTGGTTAGATGAAACTTGGGTCAATGCCAGCCATTCTTTACGTAGAGGCTGGAATGATGGAACGCCCGAGTTAATATATTTCAAGCATCAACTTTAAATATATTCACGCGTACCTATACGACTTGTATTTTGTCTCGCTTTTATTTCTGCTGCTAGAGAATGCGTGTAGCAGACAGGGCGCCGCGTGCTGTGAGCCATGTTCGGCAACAGCGCCGTCTGCCCGCCGGAACTGTCAGTACCAATCACTCGTCTCACGGACTATACCCTCTGTTTATGACAATGAAATTTCAAAGTTCATTCTCCGCTATGATAAGTGCCTGAATTTATGTGAAGACTGTGTTGAAAAGTAGCATTTGTGTCGCTTTCAAATGAATAAAACATCTCTTTTTCCCTATACTTTGCTTTTTTTTAATCTAATTTCTGGTTACCCATTGCACATATGAAAATATCTGAAAATATCCTCCTAGAATGACGTATTGACTACTTTACAGTAGCAATCTCTAACAGCCACAACGAATTATTCAAAAAAGTACAACTTAGCTCTGCTAATATTATGGTGTATTTAGTCTAATAGCATGATGTGCCACAACGTCTGTGCAAGGTTTAGTGCACCATTTGTATCAATGTATCTAAAGATTTCTATGTGTCTCAGTTTAATTGATATTCGTGCCATGTATATTCTCTTGTGTAGAATTCTGCGTGAGTATTTATTTTAAATAATTTACTGAGGGCAAAGGTCTTTCAAAAGGGAAAGTTGCTATTGGTTCTGAAGTTGCTGTTATAGTAACTTTAAATATCTCTCATAATACTTTGGGTTTTAATATTTGTCGCTAGCACTCAGTTTCTCATCTATAGTGAATTATTGTACCTTACTAAAATACTTGTCTGAGTTTATCTTTTCTTAAAATATAATTTTCTTAAAATATTAGAGCCAAATATTTCTGTGCAAGTTGTAAGATGGAAGATTTATTGTAATACAGCCGAATGTGATAAAAAATGACGCTTTCACTCTGTAGCGGAGTATGTGCTGACACAAAACTACCTGGCAGATTAAAACTGTGTACCGGACCCAGACCCAAACTGAGAACGTTGCCTTTTGCAGGCAAGTGCTCATTGACTGAGCGACACAAGCACTTCGCACGACCCGCCCCCCACAGCTGTACTTCCACCAGTACCTCACCTCCTATCTTCCTATCTTCTCATGCGAAACTTGAAAGACTAGCTGCTTAGTGGCAGCCAGGGGAATGCTTCCAGAATCAGATTTTCACTCTGCAGTAGACTGTGCGCTGATACGAAACATGTCGCAGACTATAACTTTGTGCCGGACAGGGAGTTGAACTCGGGACCTTTTCCTGTCGCGGGAAAGTCGCCTACCAACCGAGCTACTCAAGCGCAGCTCACGACCCTTTCTCAAAGCTTTACTTCCATCAGTAGATCTCCTACCCTCCAAACTTCGCAGAAACTCTCCTGCGAACCTTGCAAGACTAGTATTCAGTCTAGTCATTGGAGCATTTTCCCGTAATAGGTGAAGGAACTAGACTTTGTGAATACTCGAGCCACATGTTAGGGAAGTTCTCGCCACCACCATGCTTGGAACGTGCTTAGGAAGAGGATTACAAATAGCGATAAATAAATACGTTTAATTTAGCGAAGACCAAAATGGACCTGACTAAGAACAGATGTGGAAAAGTGTAACAGGGTTGATGGACTTTGATATTAATAGAATGTTTTTTCGATCACCAGAATAAGGCACATCTGTCTTAGAGTCGTCCAAATAGACATAACTCGATAGCATGGGAATACTCTGAATGTACGGTGGATGTAGGTGGTGACTAACCCGTCAAGTACCGGTTGGGGAAATCTCGCATACTTTATCACCGGTAAGTAGTACTGAATACATTTTCTGACACCTGCCTCGAAAGAACTATTTCGACAGCCCAGACGCTAAATAAATATTTTAGACTTCCAGGCTACAAGAAAACCAGATGCTTTCGGCAGTGTCACCAATGAGAGAGAGGTTAGTGGCTCAGGTGTTTTTTCGGGAAATGTGGTCGCCAAAGGCAAAAAAAGTCATCAAGGCAGCTGCTAGTCTATTTGCGTTTGGTTGAGCCGATAGTCACAGTCTAACGAAGAACACTTAGCGCAAATCTGGCTCACAGTGCAATTATGATTAAAGTGGGAAGACCGCATAAACTGCAGTCAAGTTAAATACATAGTAAGTAAAATAGTAAAACACGGCAAAGAATCATTTGGTTTAATATTTCTGTTTGGAGAAAGTTATAACAAAACGGTGCTTCTTCACTCTAGGCACTCTGGGCCATTGATAACTAAGCAACGAAAATTTTTGAAGTGGTCTGGGAATCCCATCTGCACGTCCCATTCTGTCGCTGTTAACGAATCACTTAAGACGTTAAATGTGGTTTCATATGTTTTATATGTAACGAATGGTATGCATGTCTAACCTTGTAACGACGTGATGTTTTATGATGACTGGAAGTTCAATCCAAGCACCTAACTGAGATGTTGGAACTCGAATTTTTTTTCTCCGTTGGCGAGATATTTGAACCTGAACTGACGAGACGAAAACTTTTGTCCAATCGGGATTCGAATAAAGCACGTTCGTTGTTTTATAGCCAAGAACAGACGTTAAATATAGGTTTCAGTACCAAGTAGCGAGATGTGCATCTGTTTAAAGTAGAACTTACGTGACGGATAGTTCTTCGCTGGCTTGGAATAAACCTTGCAAATATCAAACAATCCTGTTGGAAGAACATCCACAACTGAGTATTTTAGCAGAGGTTGAAAATACCGCTTCAGTTGTAAATTTCTTTGTTTCCACACGACCGGTTTCGGATCGTCATAGACCCATCTTCAGGTGTCGTAGCTGTGCTGTGGTCCCAGAGCGCCGCGTGTACCAGGCGCGGTGTGCTGGCTATGAGCGCAGCAACGGTTCACGGTTGCATCTCGGGAAATGCACTAGTAGAGCGTTCCGTTTATTTCAAATGTCAACTTCGCTTTGCAGTTTCTCGGTATGTAATTGACATATTGTGATACAACCAACGCCATTCTTTTTGTGATTTTTCGCGTTATTGACTGCGTAAGAAATAATACGGAGTGTCCATTCAAAAAACATAACTTTGTTATTGTCTCATAGTCCTTTCTTTCACGTGCGCATGCCTTTCATTCATGACAGCGAAAGTCGTTTTTCCATATCTACTATCGTTGTTCCAGAATCCAGAAATATTTGTGCTGTGTGTGTGTGTGTGTGTGTGTGTGTGTGTGTGTGGGCGGCAGGGTTGGCGTGTGGGTGTGGCTGTGTGGGCAGCTGGGTTGGTGTGTGGGTGGGTGTGTAGGTGGTTGGCTTGTGGGTGTGTGCATGGGCAGCTAGGTTGCTGTGTGGGTGTGTGTGGGGCTTGGTTGGTGTGTGTGTGGGTGGGTAGTTGGGTGTGTGGGTGGCTGGGTTGGTGTGTGGATGTGTGTGTGGGTGGCTGGGGTGGTGTGTGTACCAATGAGGTGACTCCAGATGAACACTGCTTGCTTTTTTGAAATCACTATTTTTTTCAAAGTGATAAGTTTCGGGTTCCGCTGGATAGGTCAGGAGTCCACTACACGCAGCAAGTGGCTACACGGGTAGCAGGGTTTGTGTGTCGTGGACTGGGCGGCTTTTTAGGTTAGAGGCCTCGGGCAAGTACAGAAAGGGTAGCAGCCTCAAAGGGTGCGGGGCAAAGTCAGGACATGCGGGGGTCAAGCAGCAATCGGTATTGTAATTGTAAACTGTCGAAGCTGCATTGGTAAAGTACCGGAACTTCAAGCGCTGATAGAAAGCACCGAAGTTGAAATCGTTATAGGTACAGAAAACTGGCTGAAGCCAGAGATAAATTCTGCCGAAATTTTTACAGACGGTGTTTAGAAAGGATAGATTGCATGCAACCGGTGGTGGAGTTTTCGTCGCTGTTAGTAGTAGTTTATCCTGTAGTGAAGTAGAAGTGGATAGTTCCTGTGAATTATTATGGGTGGAGGTTACACTCAACAACCGAGATAGGTTAATAGTTGTCTCCTTTTACCGACCTCCCGACTCAGCAGCATTAGTGGCAGAACAACTGAGAGAAAATTTGGAATACATTTCACATAAATTTTATCAGCATGTTATAGTCTTAGGTGGAGATTTCAGTTTACTAGATATAGACTGGGACACTCAGACGTTTAGGACGGGTGGTAGGGACAGAGCATCGAGTGACATTATACTGAGTGCGCTATCCGAAAATTACCTCGAGCAATTAAACAGAGAACCGACTCGTGGAGATAACATCTTGGACCTACTTATAACAAACAGACCCGAAGTTTTCGACTCTGTAAGTGCAGAAAAGGGAATCAGTGATCATAAGGCCGTTGCAGCATCCCTGAATACGGAAGTTAATAGGAATATAAAAAAAGGGAAGA
Source organism: Schistocerca nitens (assembly GCF_023898315.1). NCBI lineage: Eukaryota > Metazoa > Arthropoda > Insecta > Orthoptera > Acrididae > Schistocerca > Schistocerca nitens. Next base: position 190,338,157 of record NC_064620.1, on the reverse strand, counting down.
AGGTTTATCTGTTTAGCAAGAGTAATAGAAGGCAGTTTCAGACTACATAACACATCAAAACGAAAATTTCTGTTCCGACACTGACAATGTTGAGTGTTTATGGAAAAAGTTCAAGGCAATCGTAAAATGTGTTTTAGACAGGTACGTGCCGAGTAAAACTGTGAGGGACGGGAAAAACCCACGGTGGTTCAACAACAAAGTTAGGAAACTACTGCGAAAGCAAAGAGAGCTTCACTCCAAGTGTAAACGCAGCCAAAACCTCTCAGACAAACAGAAGCTAAACGATGTCAAAGTTAGCGTAAGGAGGGCTATGCGTGAAGCATTCAGTGAATTCGAAAGTAAAATTCTATGTTCCGACTTGACAGAAAATCCTAGGAAGTTCTGGTCTTACGTTAAATCAGTAAGTGGCTCGATACAGCATATCCAGACACTCCGGGATGATGATGGCATTGAAACAGAGGATGACACGCGTAAACCTGAAATACTAAACACCTTATTCCAAAGCTGTTTCACAGAGGAAGACCGCACTGCAGTTCCTTCTCTACATCCTCGCACAAACGAAAAAATGGCTGACATCGAAATAAGTGTCCAAGGAATATAAAAGCAACTGGAATCACTCAACAGAGGAAAGTCCACTGGACCTGACGGGATACCAATTCGATTCTACACAGAGTACGCGAAAGAACTTGCCCCCTTCTAACAACCGTGTACCGCAAGTCTCTAGAGGAAAGGAAGGTTCCAAATGATTGGAAAAGAGCACAGGTAGTCCCTTGTCTTCAAGAAGGTTCGTAGAGCAGATGCGCGAAACTATAGACCTATATCTCTGACTTCGATCTGTTGTAGAATTTTAGAACATGTTTTTTGCTCGCGTATCATGTCGTTTTTGGAAACCCAGAATCTACTATGTAGGAATCAACATGGATTCCGGAAACAGCGATCGTGTGAGACCCAACTCGCTTTATTTGTTCATGAGACCCAGAAAATATTAGATACAGGCTCCCAGGTAGATGCTATTTTCCTTGACTTCCGGAAGGCGTTCGATACTGTTCCGCACTGTCGCCTGATAAACAAAGTAAGAGCCTACGGAATATCAGACCAGCTGTGTGGCTGGATTGAAGAGTTTTTAGCAAACAGAACACAGCATGTTGTTATCAATGGAGAGACGTCTACAGACGTTAAAGTAACCTCTGGCGTGACACAGGTGAGTGTTATGGGACCATTGCTCTTCACAATATATATAAATGACCTAGTAGATAGTGTCGGAAGTTCCATGCGGCTTTTCGCGGATGATGCTGTAGTATACAGAGAAGTTGCAGCATTAGAAAATTGTAGCGAAATGCAGGAAGATCTGCAGCGGATAGGCACTTGGTGCAGGGACTGGCAACTGACCCTTAACATAGACAAATGTAATGTATTGCGAATACATAGAAAGAAGGATCCTTTATTGTATAATTATATGATAGCGGAACAAACACTGGTAGCAGTTACTTCTGTAAAATATCTGGGAGTACACGTGCGGAACGATTTGAAGTGGAATGATCATATAAAAGTAATTGTTGGTAAGGCGGGTACCAGGTTGAGATTCATTGGGAGAGTCCTTAGAAAATGTAGTCCGTCAACAAAGGAGGTGGCTTACAAAACACTCGTGCGACCTATACTTGAGTATTGCTCATCAGTTTGGGATCCGTACCAGATCGGGTTGACGGAGGAGATAGAGAAGATCCAAAGAAGAGCGGCGCGTTTCGTCACAGGGTTATTTGATAACCGTGATAGTGTTACGGAGATGTTTAATAAACTCAAGTGGCAGACTCTGCAAGAGAGGCGCTCTGCATCGCGGTGTAGCTTGCTCGCCAGGTTTCGAGAGGGTGCGTTTCTGGATGAGGTATCGAATATATTGCTTCCCCCTACTTAAAACCTCCCGAGGAGATCACGAATGTAAAATTAGAGAGATTCGAGAGCGCACGGAGGCTTTCAGACAGTCGTTCTTCCCGCGAACCATACGCGACTGGAACGGAAAAGGGAGGTAATGACAGTGGCACGTAAAGTGCCCTCCGCCACACACCGTTGGGTGGCTTGCGGAGTATAAATGTAGATGTAGATTAGAAAATTATCCTATTAGACATTATTGGGTGTAAACATGCTTCATTTGTTTCCAAGACCATAAATTATAAGAAGATCAAAAGCAGATGTACTTAATTGTTTCAACAGCTCAGCGATATGTATTTCTTCAAGTTTTCGTCAACACATAGACTGAAAAATCCCGAGCATTCTACCCTATTTAGTGACTCCTGTTCATGTGCTACGTCAGTTGTTGGTATGACAATAGTTGTGGTGCAGAACTCTACGAATAAACAACAGTCTTACAACTGGTATGTGATACACCAATTGCTGTGTAGTTTTGCGTGCATAACCAAACTGTACCCTTAGAAATGTTATATCATGTAAGATTTTGGCGAAATTTTTATTCTAAGATCACACAAAAGCACAACGATAAAATACATTTACAAATACAAGTTTGTGCACTCAAATATCCATGTTTAAAAGCATGGATTAACACACCATCCAAAGCATAGATAGTTGATAAAGTTTAATTACATAAGATGAAAAATTTCTGTCACAAAACACATGAAAGAATGGCCCTGCCATTGGAGGTCATGGAAATATATATTGTGATTCAAGAGCAGTAGTATTACTTACAGGTTCACAGGATGGATTCTCAAAACACTGTTTTATCTAATTTTATCAAACCCCCAAGATATCAGAAACTACTAAAATGTCAAGGAATGGCCTGTGAGATTAATTTATGTTGCAAGAAATAAAAATGGTAAGAACAAACTTTTCTACTATTCGCTGGTTCATTACCACTCGCAGCACGCCAACTTTAAATGCGCCCCTGTGCTGCTGCTCCAGTTAGTTGGCGCTTGCGAGGCAGGAAGAGGGCGCGGCCTGCTCCTTGCGGAGTGGACAGCAGTTCAGTGGCGAGAGGAGGTGTGTGTTTCTGGCCGGAGCAGCAACTTGGCGGGGAACGGCTGGCTCTCTTGGTCTGGACCAGGTCTGCAGAAACGACGCAGCTGATGGCTGGAGTGTGCTTTGCGTCTGCATTGGGAGAGACGTGCAGAATGCCTGCGACATGTTCCTGACATGGACAGTGTATTCGGCCCATCGTTTACTTATGTATTGCTACGATAGCTGTATCGAGTGTTTCATTCTACCTGTGCTTCTACAATTCCTTTTGATCTTTTTCATATCTTGTTCTAGGGTGTTCTTTCCGTCGCCAGTTGATTTTATCACCACTCCAAGTATCGCTAATTTAGCAAACATTATTGAAGCTCATGGACACTCTGGGGCAAAAAAGAAAAGAACGACACACCACAAAGGAATTATCCTAATGGGACGGAAATCCGTATATTTGATGTAAAGACAAACACATGACCACAGTTTCAGAAAAAATTGGATGATTTATTCAAGAGCTTCAGAAACTGAAAAAGTCGATAATGCGTCGGTCCACCTCTGGTCCTTATAGAAGTAGTTACTGATAGTGTTCTTGGAAGTCCTCCTGACCGATATCGTGCCAGATTCTGCCCAGCTGTCACGTTAGATTGTCAAAATCCCCAGCTGATTGCAGAGCCCTGCCCATAATGCTCCAAACATTATCAATTGGAGAGAGATCCGACGACATTGCTGGCCAAGGTAGGGTTTTGCAAACAAGAAGAGGAACACTAGGAACTCTCGCCCTGTGCGGGTTGGCGGGATGGCTTGCCATGAAGGGCAACAATACGGAGCGTAGAATATTGTCGACGTACCGGTATGCTGTAAGTGTGTGAGTTTCTACTGCTTCTCTTCGTGCCTGCGAAACCTACATTGGCTAGCAAGATCTAATCGCGCACCAACTGACAACTTTTGGAGCATTATGGGCAGGGCCCTCCAATAAAGCTCGGTACTTTGACGATGTAAGGCGCCAATTGGACAAAATTTCGCATGGTATCCCTCAGGAGGACATTCAGCAACTCCATAAATCAATGCCAAGCAGAAGAACTGCTTGCATAAGGACCAGAGGAGGACCAACATGTTATTGACTTGCTCAATTTCTGAAGCACTTTCTCTTGAATAAATCATCCAATTTTTCAGAAATTGTAAACATTTGTTTGTATATGTACAGTCTTAGACAATAAAACTGACCGCCGGCCGGCCGCCACAGAGACTAAGTCCGAGTCATTCACTTAAGGTGGCCAATAAAACTGACCGCCCCAGACAACTCTAAGTCCGGCAATCTGCACAATCTGGCAACACTGTAAGATGCGGAAGTGTCAGAAGGAAGTGTTATCTACTTCCGAGACGTTGTTGGACGATGTGAGCCCGTGGCCTAGTGTCAAGCGTCGTGCGTTCTAAACTTATAGTCGCCTGTTCGCGTCCAACTGAATTTTTTGTTTTTTACCACAGTCGGTCTAAAGTTATGAGTTTGACTGAACATCGAAGATAATTCGCTTAACATTCTACCCACCAGCAATAACAAGTATTCCAGAAACAATTCCGCAGGACAGCTCGTGGCTGCGCCGCGATCATAACAGCTTACGCTCGAGAGTTTCCTCGCGCTGCAGCGACTACCGGCCACCGGCCAGACGCCACCCGCCGCCTGAAATCCGCCGCCGCCCAGGTGAACCCGTCGCGACGCTATCAGCGTGTGTCTCAACTGTCATTTTCGAATTTGAAGTTCTAGTTATTATCTGGCAGTTAAGGAATGGATTTTGCAAACTTGAAAATCATGAACTACAGTTAAGCATTGTAAAATTGAGTCGCAAGTGGAAATAAGTGTAACATCTGCAACACAACGTTTACTTTTGGTATAACAGAGGGGTGAATGCAGAGGAGGCAGCTAGAAAGATTTGAATTTTTGGGAAAAATACGCCAGAAAAAGATAATCTTGTTTCAACAAAGATCGTTCTGGCATGAATGATTTTCCACATTAAGGAAGTCTTGACTACTGATATATGTGATAGATTACCATTTTACCATCATGCGACATTTGCATTCAACAGGCAAAGTTCAGAAGTCTGGTGTAGGAGTACTGCATGCTCTAATTCGAAACAACAAAAATCAACGGAGCATTCGTATGCAGTACTGTTACTGGTGACGTGTTATGATGCCTTTATCGTTAACTTCCTAAGAAGAAATGAAAGGCTGAGCCCCTCCAAAAGACATAAACTCGAGGAAAGAGTAGTGTGAACATAATATTTTACATCTGATAGCTCCAAAAGTGTGTTTTGGGCTACCAATTCTGCCCCAAGGGCTGTGTGCAACACAGCTGGAATTTGTTGCCAACAACTGAGACACCTTTCGGTCGCAGCGTAAGAAAATCGAGCAACATCACATGTGCTACTGCATGATAATGCACTCCTTGATTTGAGATTCCCGCTCTTGATCGATCAACCGTCAACGAAATTCATTTCTAGACGAAAATACTCTTAAAACTACTCTGGTATAATGATATCGTGGGAACCAGTAGGTTTCTACTGGCGTAGAATTTGTAAACAACTTTAGCATTGTCAGATCGTTTTAGATATCGTGAAAGAAAATTCTTTTGCTGATTAATTTCTCTTTGATGATTACTGTTGCGTTTAATAAATTAATGGAAAATCCAATTAAAATATTCACTGTACTAATACAAATTAAATTCGACTTACTACAGAAACATCACGACGGCAGACTATCTTAATAAAGCATTAAGTATCTGTAAGAGGATTGAGCCTATTTTAACACGAATTAGTAGGACATTACCGACTTTTGACTTCGAAAAGATCTGTGTTTACTTCATTTCCTGTATCATTCGCAATTATTATGAAAATGTGGCATTTCACAGATAAAATTATGTATTCACAACAACAAAAAATATGTCGTCATTATGAATTTGGCAGTACCGTAAGGTTTTCGCTCTGACACTAAGGGTTACTGAAAGCAGCAAGGCGCATTTTGCTCGAGCGTTGTCTTACGATTCCCTTATTGCGTTTGTATCTGCCTGCTCGTAGTTCTGCTACAAAAGAATTAAAAATCTGGCTTTCAGCGAGTCTCGAAAGGCGAACGAAAGCAGCTTGCATCTGGTAGCCAAACATGTTTCTTGGGAACAGGCTACTTCCTAAAGTGGGAAGACATTCTTTTGTGGTTGAATTGTTGGCAAATGTCAGTCAGACGTGTGCCGTTGGTCTAAGCGTTTCGGTGTGTTGAATTTGTACCAATGATTTTTCTACAGGTTTTTTCTGTCCCAAATAGAGAGTTGAAGTCTCCCATTAGTATTTTCACGTCATCTTGGTGAATTTTGCTCATAGTATTTTCGAGTGTATATCTTTTATAGGGGCTCTGAATGAGCATAGTCATAAGTCGATTGTTGATGGATGGATGGCCGGCCGCGGTGGTCTCGCGGTTCTAGGCGCGCAGTCCGGAACCGTGCGACTGCTACGGTCGCAGGTTCGAATCCTGCCTCGGGCATGGCTGTGTGTGATGTCCTTAGGTTAGTTAGGTTTAAGTAGTTCTGAGTTCTAGGGGACTGATGACCACAGCAGTTGAGTCCCATCGTGCTCAGAGCCATTTGAACCATTTTTTTTGTTGGTGGATGCGATTTCTTTGACAGAGTTGATGATAGATCTGTGTTCGAGAAATGCAGTGCCGAAGATAGGTACGCCTTTTGCTACCTTTTGTTGTATTTTGCTCTTGAAGATGGCATGGTTTCCGTAATGCAAGTTTTAATTGTCAATTAATCGTGGTTCTTGAAGAGCAAGGACGAGAATTTTTTGGCGGACGATTTCTTTCGTGAGATTATTGAGGTTTCTTGTTTGCATCAATGTATCGATATTTAGTTTTTAAATGAATGTTTTCTGGTTGTAGAGAAATTTACCAGAGATCTTCGATATTCTCTGCCGTGCTAACCTGGACTCCCCAGAGTGCGAAAATCCAACTGCCGCCTATCGGTGGCCAGGTTGTGTACCACCTGGGGTAAAGTTACCTTTGCTTGCATAGTTCATGTTTTCTTGTGTTTCATTGGTTTGGCCTGGGTGATACCAGGACCGGACAGGACCAGAGGGTGTTGAAGCCTTTGGAAGCAAATATTTTCAGCCAAGCTCATTGAGCCAACAGACGGTGACCAGAGTAGCGGTGATTTTCACTCCGATGTGTCTGGATTTTGGGTTCAACGGATTGAGTAGCCGTTCAGGATTGTGTTAGTATTTGGTTCACCCCAAGTATTTGATTTCCTCGGTACCACCCATATGGGGGAGGGTTTCCCCTATTGGCCACACGGGATTTTTATTATTATTATGTCATCAGCAAATCTGATATGGAGTATCTTCCCTCCACTGAAATAGATGTGTATTGTTCGATTCAATATTTCCATCAGATAAATATGGGTTATAATTACGTTACATTGCTGCTAGTCGACATATTTCTCACGTTTTCTTAGACAGTTGCTAGCTGTTACTCCATCATAGGAATTTATGTGCGCAGCATTGTTGCAATACAGACGTTCAAATTATCCGATTTCTGTAATTTCATTTCAATACAAGATCGTCCTAATGGGATTCAGCCAGTCAGTCTTAAAAAAAATGGTTCAAATGGCTCCGAGCACTATGGGACTCAACTGCTGAGGTAATTAGTCCCCTAGAACTTAGAACTAGGTAAACCTAACTAACCTAAGGACATCACAAACATCCATGCCCGAGGCAGGATTCGAACCTGCGACTGTAACGGTCTTGCGGTTCCAGACTGCAGCGCCTTTAACCACACGGCCGCTTCGGCCGGCAGTCAGTCAGTCTTAATGTGGCTATCCGACTACGACTCTCATCATATGATAGACTGGGTGAACCACATTCTTAATCGGACTGTTGAATTCAGATTACTTATCTATGACAGGGAATGAATTCTTAAACACTGTGGAAAATAATAATCCAATGTGCTTATTACAAATACGTTATTTAAATACAAATATATGAACTAACGAGATAACAGTTTATTTACAGGAGCAGAGACCCATCCATCATAGCAGGGCAGTGCGAGATTGGTTGCAGGGCCAAGAGAGAATAAAGCTGTTGCCGTTTGTTCCACGATCACCGAACATCAACCAGATAGAGAATATGTGGGCAGAGGTAACAAGGTCATTGCCATGTGTCCCTACAAATGCAAGCGACCTTTGGACGAATATAGAAAACGTATGGTGGGAAGTAAACCATCACGCTACACTGTCGACGACTTAATGAAATCAATTCCCCTACGCCCTCGAGAAATCTTACGTAATTATCGTGGGTGGGTTGGTTACTAAAAGTATACTCGTCCACAAAGCCCATGTGGACAATTATCTGATAATCGGTCAAGCTTTGCTTTGTCGCAGCTCTTTAGCATACCACAAGTCCATTTACTTTCAGTCCCCTCCCTACAATTCTTGCAATGCAACTGAGGAACTGACTGGTGCATGTGTTGTTCAACACACAGTAGTTGTCACCCTCACTGGAATCAATGACTGTTTGCGTTTGTGTGTGTGTGTGTGTGTGTGTGTGTGTGTGTGTGTGTGTGTGTTTTCGTGTTAACGCACAATCTGAATCAATACTATTAACATTAGAGAGACAACCAACAATAAATATTGCATCAAATATGACTAAAGTATTTTAATGCGATGGGAAGTTACAAACTGAATTTTTACCCATCCCACGTCCTGCGTATTACGTTAAGTAAGATGTATTAACTCCATAGAATCGTTAGCAGAGACAGTGCGCTCTTGTTGCCGAGGCTCGCGACAAGCGCAGCGATTAGCAGTGCCCAATGCCGCCGCGATTTGTTTATGTTGGCTGAGCGTGGACACTGCAGCAGACGCTTCGCCATAAACAGAAAGAAATCACCTTGGCTCTGACTGCAGTGATCGGATATCACTGCCTGCGTGTTCTTATAGTAACCAACGTGAGACTCTACTCACAGGTGCCATGGAGCAATTGCAACGGGTATCATGTCATTAGTCATCAGAATATTAACCAGTGATGAAATGTCCACTCTATTTGAATCCCAAGAAAATAGGAACCTTCTCACAAAGGAATGTGAAGTGATATCAAAATTTATCCAACATACAAAAATTAATTGCAGGGCTTTCATTTATGCAGTAATAGCACACAAGGAAATATTATGTCTTGGAAGCGTATATTTCATTTTCTCTTCTCATATTAACGCCCTTGTTTTAATATGAAGTGAGAAAATAAACACGAAAAACTAAAGTTCCTGAGAAGCATATAAGTCATTTCCTCTTCTCATATCACAACTTTTGTTTTAGTATGAAGTAAAAAAATAAACAGTTTAGAGTTCTGAAGCATAATATGACACCAGATTCTAATCGTAGGCGCTATCGGAAACGCCAAAAGCAGGGAGCTGTCCATTCTTTTCTCCAACAGTCTGTTTCCTTTCATGTATTACTCCCGCTAGGAGATTCTTATTTAAGAACTTGTGGGCATCACGTTCTTCAGCAGAACAAGCCTTATGTTGTTGTGCTAATTACGGTATGGAAAAAATGCAACAAAGAAGAGTTCCGCTAGAGCAGTGAGGATATTTGCACATGTGTGTATTCAGCAACGACTGCCAGCTGCCACAACACTTCACAGAATCCTTGCTGCAGGCAACACAACTGTGCGTGCACTACAGACTTCATTCAGTGAGACGTCTGGAGATGGATGAAAACGTCAAATTAACGTCGCTTTCCGAGTCGTATTCAATCCAGAATGAAGTGTTATTAAGGTAGTTGAGCGTTCTAGCAATTACACTTTTATGATTCCCATATGAGTATTTCGATAGCCAAAAGAACCCATTAGTGTGAAACTATCGGGAACTGCATTAATATCAAACTGCAAGAACTTGAGACAATACGTGGACTCTTCTCTTCGCTTGGTGACCTATTACTGCTATTTAGCATTCTCTCCGTCCTAGTCGTAATGCAAATGGAACTTCAGAGGCGCTTTCCGCTATTCGTGACAAACATCAGCAACCTGTAATCACTGAGAGTCACAACTGCGTGATGATAATGGTTCAGGTTGTCAGTAGTTGTGGTGGTGTTATGCTGTCAAACTGTTTACAGTAACATTAATGGTGGCGCACATAATTTAGCGCTGACTACTTAAGTAAAGATAGTGTTGTGGCGTCGTCGCTTATCTTTATTTGGCCTCAGCTTGAGTAACCCGATTTAACGAACATAGTACTCCAATCGCGGGCTGCTAATACAGTATGACTGCAGAGATTATCGTGCGGATATTACATTAATTCTGCAATGAAATGCTTAACAAATCTTACCCTCAGCTATGCAGCTGGAATGACTCATTACACAGGTACTCCATTTTGCACTTGGTTAAGTGATCAGTTCGCTGCTATCCTACTTGTATTGTTCGTAAATACTCGTATACCTCATAAATGGTTCAAATGGCTCGGAGCACTATGGGACTTTAACTTCTGAGGTTATCAGTCCGCTAGAACTTAGAACTACTTAAACCTAACTAACCTAAGGACCTCAGACACATCCATGTCCGAGACAGGATTCGAACCTGCGACCGTAGCGGTCGCGCGGTTCCCGACTGTAGCGCCTGGAACCGCTCGGCCAACCCGGCCTGCATACTTGTATACTGACCATTCGTTATTTGACTAAATATGAACTACAATCTGATTCGCATATATATGACATCGGCTAGCGTTGGCACAAAGGTATGACTAATGGTTCAAATGGCTCTGAGCACTATGGGACTCAACTGCTGTGGTCATAAGTCCCCTAGAACTTAGAACTACTTAAACCTAACTAACCTAAGGACATCACACACATCCACGCCCGAGGCAGGATTCGAACCTGCGACCGTAGCAATCGCGTATGACTAATGGTTGGATGCCGTTGAAGTCCTGTTACATTGATGGCAAGACAAATGTTCGCAAATCACCTCTACTGCCTCAAAAAACAATTGCATCTTAAATGTCGAAGGACCGACGACCACACTGTCACAGCGCGTTGAAATACAGCAACGACGGCAGATGAAAATTTGTGACCGACTGGGCTTCGAACCCTGACCTCCTGCTTACTAGACAGACGTTCTGATCACTGGAGTATTTTTTTTTTAATGTTTGAGAAGACTATCAGCACCAGGTAGGCGGAGGCAAAGAGGGCAGGGGCCGAAGATCCGGTTCTGTCATGGTCCTTCAACAAGGTTCGGATGACATTCCGCTTCCAGTTGTTAGTGGCCATGCGCTTGGGATTCGCCCTTAACCACAGTCGGAGTTGGAGACTCTCTTCAGTTACATCTAACCAGTGCGCATCTATTGCACTATTGTGAGAACCGAGATGCAGTATTTTGGTATTAAAATTTTGTAAATTTGTGGTAAGAACTTATGAGACCAAGCTGCTTAGGTCATCGGTCCCTAAGCTTACACATTACTTAATCTAACTTAAACTAACTTACGCTATGGACAACACACACACCCATGCCGGATTCGAACCTCCGACGGTGGATACTATAATGACACAGCAGTCAACCTCTCTGCAGCACCTATCTACACACGCTCCTCGTCAGACGCGAATTCCCATTTTTGCCGCATACCACATGCGCGGTACCCCACGGCCATTGTTCCACTGACTTGCGTCCACACTGTATTCCCGCGAAGGTCGGACGATTTCGTGCGTCTAGCACTGAAAACTTTCGATGACCCGTGGAGACCCAAATAATTGTACAGGATGTTTCAGGAGGAATAGTAAATATTCTTGGAGATGATAGTATAGACAAATTGTTGAAATAATGACATAACATGCGTCCAATTTTTATTGAACATACAGATAGCTGGGTTCAACGCATTTTCGTTTCGTATGTTGGTCCTTACAGGACCCAGTTGTCTACACTTCCTTGAAAATGAGCTTCCAGCGTAATTGGAAGAGGTTCATTTGGCTACTAGGATGCGTATGTTCCTCCAGGATGACGGGGCTCCTGAACATTCTAGTCGCCAGGTGACACATTATCCAAACCTAACATTTCCTGGAAGATGGATCATTGGATATGGGCACTTTTCTTGGTCTTCAAGGTCCCCGGACCTTATCTCTTTCGATTTTTGCCTGCGGGGAGGGTTAAAGGCGAAGTCTACAAAGAAAAAGTAAACCCAAGAACCGATTTGATCGTTCGGATTGTGAATAGTGCAGCCCTCATAAAAGAACGCAAAGACGACCTACACGTGGTGTTATCAAGAGAAGTCAAATGTGCACTGAAGTTGGTGGTGGAATTTTTGAAAATCAACTTTGAATGTCCTCGTTGTCTTTGCTTTGAGTTTGTTAGGGTTACGTACTAACAGCTGTATCTCTGTACACAATTAAAAGTGGACGCATTTATATGGAATTTTTTATTCAGTTCGTCTGTACTACCACCTGCTAAAATATCTAATATTCCTCCTGAGACACTCTGTATATGGATATATGTGTGGTGTCTGTTCTTTCGGACATGTCCGAAAGAACATGCTTCATGGCATTCTGTAACGATCTTCGGTCGCAGGGGCTGGTAGAGATTTCAGAGCTGCTTGGCTGTCTGAATAAAAGTAGATGCTACGATTTTTGTAGGGTCTACTCTAATTCTGTGCACATGCTGATAGAAGATATTATGTAATACTGTGGCCATCTTCCCTAAAGAGATTCTAGGCAGCACACCAGACCCGGTGGTTTCATCTGTTTTCGACCTGTCAGTATACCACTATATTATGTCTCCTGAACGGTGTAGTGGTTCGTTCTTCCACTGCTCCCTGCTTCCAACTGTTACATGGCAAGGTTTATTGAAACAGCTAGAAGTTATCGTATAGTTAGTCGACATTTCCCCAGCCATCGCCATACTGATTTGGGATTCCGTATATTCTAACTATATCCAGTTATTTACAATTTTTAGCCTTATGTCCCTGCTGCGGCTTCCATTTTAAGCCACAGATGTAAGGCGGGCATGTCTAGCTAATATCCATCCCAAGAGTGGATGTCCTGCTAATTCCGTCTGTTTGTGAAAGAAGGCCAGTCTCTGCACTTTGCGAGACTCCCTAGCAGCCACCTCCTGTTCGACTTTGTTCATATTATAAGACAATAAATTATCATTGGTATTTCTGCAGAGGTGTATATCCAGTACGTACTGGGTTTAGACCCCCGTTTACCCTACAGCAGCTTCTAGTGCTTATAAGATTATCTTTCGCAGTGGAATATATTCTTTATATGAGGTGTTCATAATAGTTTTCCATCCAGGGCTACCTCTAGATACACTACAACCCTCTCTAAAGTTTCATCAAGAAACATAATTTTTCAGTATATGTGCTGGACATGCTTCGCCATAAATAATACTACACCAATTTTCGTGCGGCTTGTCTTTAAATATTTTTTCACAATGTTCAGTGCACATAGGTTTAACAATACTATCAAATTTTCCAAGTCTTACTGTGAATAAATCGTCTAGTTATTCTTTTCAAGAGCAGTCTCTCGCATTCAGCTCATCTTTGAGTTCATTCACCACTAGGTTCTTCATCTCTAACCATTTACTCGAAGGTCGTATTACTAGACCCCCCTCGACATCCAGGAAGATACAGAGAGCATCCAGAAAGGGTAGTGCTTTTTCCACCTTCCCGGCAAGTTGGTGAAGTGTTACCTCACATGATTTGCTTCGTATGTATTATGAAAATGTGGCAGTTCATAGATAAAATTACGTATTCACAACAACAAAAAAGTATGTCGGCAGAAAATAAAAGTGGCATTATGAATTTGGCAGTACCGTAAGGTTTTTCGCTTTGACACTAAGGGCTACTAAAAGTAGCAAAACGAATTTTGCTAGAGCGTTGTCTTACTATTCCCTCATTGAATTTGTATCTGCCTGCTTGTAGTTCTGCTACAAAAGAATTAAAAATCTTGCATTCAGCGAGTCTCGAAAGGCGAACAAAGGCAGCGTGCACTTGACAGGCAAGCACGTTACCTTCTTCTTCTTCTTTTTTTTTTTTTTTTTTTTTGCATCTTGTTCGTTGTCAATCGTTGTGGTTGGTCTCTGCGGACGTCACAGTGACATCCGTTCAAGTTCGTTTGTTGATCCGTCCACTCAGTTTTTTTATTACAGAGGCCAACTGGCTCTCTGACCGAACACGCTGAGCTACTGTGCCAGCGATAATATCAAGTGAATTCAGCAGGATAGTTCTGTGCCATCAAGGAAGTAACTTGTCGGTCACAGAGTTGCCAAACATATTCTGCGCTGTTGCCAAGTTTCAGTTACAGTACCAGGAAGGATACCAGCTGATGTGTTCTGTGAGTGACCTCGGAAGTGACTATAGCTTCATCTCAAAGTTGCGGGTGGCAAGGGCTGCAAGATCCTCATTATATGCCCATGAGTCTTATTCGCATTTCTGTAACTAGGTTTAGAGGCTAGAGTGCAATTACTTGTAATACATCGATGCACTGAATGCAAACTAAATGTCATATATTAATAACTGCGACAATTATTTGTGTTTTACTGTCTTAATCGGATCGAAACCTTGAAAGCGTATTCACCAGACGCGATTCACAATTTTGGAGCTTCTCCAGTGGTTGAGTTGGCAATTCCTCTTTGCTGTACAATATTGTTATTGAGATCACTGTCATTGGCGCATCCACCAGAAGACAGGCATGGCCTGGCTTATTGTTAGCTTTCGTGACGGATATTCTGGCTTTGCTCGAAACGTGAAGACCTAAGGTGAATTCGAACATTCCATATGGCGAAAATTTGATGTTTCTATTCTTCCAGCTCTAACATACAAATAACAGTTACAATAAGCGGCAGAAAAGCGCCTGTGAACCAATGATGCAATCATAATTAGTGGAATCTGACAAATTCCATCTGTCATCTGATAATTGTGAAAACTACTTTTTCATCTTCACAGCACCGCAGTATGAACTCAAGGGTTTCATAGAATACCTATACTTAATTTCGTTGTGATCGTTTTCAATGACAGTAGAGGAGGAGCAAAACCATTTGACTTGAAACATACTTTTCCAGTGGGATTTGAATCTTTGGCTACAGTTGCAGTAGCACGTCCAGGGAGGTATCAAGAATGTTAGCAATCACTCATTGCTAAAGTATAGCCTAGGGAAGAAAGGAGCAGGTTTCCGACAAAGTAAACGATGAGAGACACTGTCGCTGTCACTTATTAAACAGGAATTGTTCAGAAAATTACAACTATATCTAGTGAAATGAGTAGGTTGATGCATCTCCAGTCTGGCACTATCACTGAGTTGCCAAACGTTTTCTGAAATCATATAAATGTGTGTGTGTGCGTGTTCTTAGGACATTTCCGAAAGAACATACACTACGAATCGAAATAGACAGACTTCTTAATCATTTAAAGATTGAAGGACAGATGTCCAGGCTGTCATGGGCATTAAAATAGAACAACAGCGTCAGATGAAAATTTGTGGCTGACCAGATTCGAACCCGGATTTACAAAATTTTAATACCAAAATACAGCACCTCGGTTCTTACAATAGTGCAATAGGTGCGCACTGGTTAGATGTAACCGAAGAGAGACTCCAACTCGGATTGTAGTTAAGGGCGAATCCCAAGCGCATGACCACGAACAATTGGGTTCAAATGGTTCAAATGGCTCTGAGCACTATGGGACTCAACTGCTGAGGTTATTAGTCCTCTAGAACTTAGAACTAGTTAAACCTAACTAACCTAAGGACATCACAAACATCCATGCCCGAGGCAGGATTCGAACCTGCGACCGTAGCGGTCTTGCGGTTCCAGACTGCAGCGCCTTTAACCGCACGGCCACTTCGGCCGGCACGAACAATTGGGAGTGGAAACTTAATCTCATCAGGACCTTGTTGAAGGACCATGACATGCGATCGTTAGACCGACTGCACAAAGTTCAGATTATAAATACATACATACTTAGAAAAATATATTGCGTTGGAGCAGTCTTACCGATACTGCAGGTCACTTCACATAAAAATATAAGCTGTAGCCTCTTGGTATGTGTGGAAACAAAATATCATCAAAGTATCCTTCGACACGGTGACTTTGCAGAGGCAAAACGGAGGACTTTGAATTAAAGACGTGCTTTTAAACTAATACACGCCATTAAGACAGGCATCACGAAACTTCTGTTCCTCTCGTTAGATCCTGGGGATAGGAACGCTCCTGTTAATGTAGCATGCCAGCCTAGATTACGTCCAAGTACTATGGCGTTTGGAGCTGTATAAGACTTCCACGAGCACAAACCAACACTAGAACCGTTTATGATTATATTACCAGACATCGTCTTCACAAACCAATTCCGGTAACTTAACCTACAAAAAACTGGAGGAACGTCTGGAAAAATATCAACAATAAAATTATACCAACTAGAGTAAGTGCCGTATGGTGCGACTTTGTAAACGAAACCATACCCACAGCGGAACGATTATATAAAATCAAATTGAGACCATCTCCATGCGGCGACAAATGACGGCTAGTAGAACTGTAGCGCACATCTTCTCATGTGAAAAAAGAATCAGAATATTTGGAACTGGACTGCGAAGAAGTTAGCACTGTCAATAGAAACGCAGAAAGTCAAATACCGATAACTGAAGCTTTACAACCCGACTGGAAATGTTACCCGTCCGCAAAGAATAACAGTTTTCGTGGCTTCTGGGACAGTTTGTGTTTTACGTCATAACAAACAAAACTTAGTAGAGTACATGTTCTATATTGCAGTAGAACATTTTAAGCTGAAGAAGAATAACAAATATAAGGAATGGTTTTAAATTTTATCTCTATTGCTTTATGTGGGCTACAAAGAGGTGGGCAGTTTTATTCATTAGAAGAGGAACACAGTTCTTTCACTTTTTTTATTCCTGTAATATTCTTTTGCGTTGGATCTAAAATCAGAACTGTTCTAATTTGGCAAAACCCGACCGGCTCCGAAATTTCTTTTATTTGTTGAAAAATATATGGCTTCCTTACAGACCTCATATGCATCCAGTGCATAATAAATTAAAATGTGAATACATTTCTGCATTAATGTTTGTTATGTATTTTTCCGTCACCCTTTCCATTGTTATAAGTTATGTTCTACAAGGAACGCACGCCATTGGAGGCGGTAATCTGTAACTTATTTTACCTAAATTACTACTTCAGTTTTGTTCTACAATTTACAAGAATATACGTGTGCAAACATGGAATACATGGGAATAATGCAGCTGAACAGTGCCAGGTATGGGAGAGGCATTGTGGCCAGGCCTCGGATCTTCGACCCCTGCCCTCTTTTCCTCCGCCTACCTGGTGCTGAAAATATTCTCAAACATTAAAAAAAATAGATAATAAAAAAAATTGTCCAGTGATCAGAACGTCTGTCTAGTAAGCAGGAGGTCTGGGTTCGAAGCCCAGTCGGTCACAAATTTTCATCTGCCGTCGTCGCTGTATTTCAACGCGCTGTGACAGTGTGGTCGTCGGTCCTTCGATATTTAAGATGCAATTGTTTTTTGAGGCAATAGAGGTGATTTGCGAACATTTGTCTTGCCATCAATGTAACAGGACTTCAACGGCATCCAACCATTAGTCATACCTTTGTGCCGGCGCTAACCCATGTCATATACATGCGAATTAGATTGTAGTCCATATTTAGTCAAATAACGAATGGTCAGTATACAAGTATGCAGGCCGGGTTGGCCGAGCGGTTCCAGGCGCTACAGTCGGGAACCGCGCGACCGCTACGGTCGCAGGTTCGAATCCTGTCTCGGACATGGATGTGTCTGAGGTCCTTAGGTTAGTTAGGTTTAAGTAGTTCTAGGTTCTAGCGGACTGATAACCTCAGAAGTTAAAGTCCCATAGTGCTCCGAGCCATTTGAACCATTTATGAGGTATACGAGTATTTACGAACAATACAAGTAGGATAGCAGCGAACTCAAAATGGTTCAAATGGCTCTGAGCACTATGGGACTCAACTGCTGAGGTCATTAGTCCCCTAGAACTTAGAACTAGTTAAACCTAACTAACCTAAGGACATCACAAACATCCATGCCCGAGGCAGGATTCGAACCTGCGACCGTAGCGGTCTTGCGGTTCCAGACTGCAGCGCCTTTAACCGCACGGCCACTTCGGCCGGCAGCAGCGAACTGATCACTTAACCAAGTGCAAAATGGAGTACCTGTGTAATGAGTCATTCCAGCTGCATAGCTGAGGGTAAGATTTGTTAAGCATTTCATTGCAGAATTAATGTAATATCCGCACGATAATCTCTGCAGTCATACTGTATTAGCAGCCCGCGATTGGAGTACTATGTTCGTTAAATCGGGTTACTCAAGCTGAGGCCAAATAAAGATAAGCGACGACGCCACAACACTATCTTTACTTAAGTAGTCAGCGCTAAATTATGTGCGCCACCATTAATGTTACTGTAAACAGTTTGACAGCATAACACCACCACAACTACTGACAACCTGAACCATTATCATCACGCAGTTGTGACTCTCAGTGATTACAGGTTGCTGATGTTTGTCACGAATAGCGGAAAGCGCCTCTGAAGTTCCATTTGCATTACGACTAGGACGGAGAGAATGCTAAATAGCAGTAATAGGTCACCAAGCGAAGAGAAGAGTCCACGTATTGTCTCAAGTTCTTGCAGTTTGATATTAATGCAGTTCCCGATAGTTTCACACTAATGGGTTCTTTTGGCTATCGAAATACTCATATGGGAATCATAAAAGTGTAATTGCTAGAACGCTCAACTACCTTAATAACACTTCATTCTGGATTGAATACGACTCGGAAAGCGACGTTAATTTGACGTTTTCATCCATCTCCAGACGTCTCACTGAATGAAGTCTGTAGTGCACGCACAGTTGTGTTGCCTGCAGCAAGGATTCTGTGAAGTGTTGTGGCAGCTGGCAGTCGTTGCTGAATACACACATGTGCAAATATCCTCACTGCTCTAGCGGAACTCTTCTTTGTTGCATTTTTTCCATACCGTAATTAGCACAACAACATAAGGCTTGTTCTGCTGAAGAGCGTGATGCCCACAAGTCCTTAAATAAGAATCTCCTAGCGGGAGTAATACATGAAAGGAAACAGACTGTTGGACAAAAGAATGGACAGCTCCCTGCTTTTGGCGTTTCCGATAGCGCCTACGATTAGAATCTGGTGTCATATTATGCTTCAGAACTCTAAACTGTTTATTTTTTTACTTCATACTAAAACAAAAGTTGTGATATGAGAAGAGGAAATGACTTATATGCTTCTCAGGAACTTTAGTTTTTCGTGTTTATTTTCTCACTTCATATTAAAACAAGGGCGTTAATATGAGAAGAGAAAATGAAATATACGCTTCCAAGACATAATATTTCCTTGTGTGCTATTACTGCATAAATGAAAGCCCTGCAATTAATTTTTGTATGTTGGATAAATTTTGATATCACTTCACATTCCTTTGTGAGAAGGTTCCTATTTTCTTGGGATTCAAATAGAATGGACATTTCATCACTGGTTAATATTCTGATGACTAATGACATGATACCCGTTGCAATTGCTCCATGGCACCTGTGAGTAGAGTCTCACGTTGGTTACTACAAGAACACGCAGGCAGTGATATCCGATCACTGCAGTCAGAGCCAAGGTGATTTCTTTCTGTTTATGGCGAAGCGTCTGCTGCAGTGTCCACGCTCAGCCAACATAAACAAATCGCGGCGGCATTGGGCACTGCTAATCGCTGCGCTTGTCGCGAGCCTCGACAACAAGAGCGCACTGTCTC
This sequence comes from Schistocerca nitens, assembly GCF_023898315.1. NCBI lineage: Eukaryota > Metazoa > Arthropoda > Insecta > Orthoptera > Acrididae > Schistocerca > Schistocerca nitens. The sequence goes on along the minus strand of NC_064620.1, from coordinate 190,318,405 downwards.
TGCTAACGATTCTATGGAGTTAATACATCTTACTTAACGTAATACGCAGGACGTGGGATGGGTAAAAATTCAGTTTGTAACTTCCCATCGCATTAAAATACTTTAGTCATATTTGATGCAATATTTATTGTTGGTTGTCTCTCTAATGTTAATAGTATTGATTCAGATTGTGCGTTAACACGAAAACACACACACACAAACGCAAACAGTCATTGATTCCAGTGAGGGTGACAACTACTGTGTGTTGAACAACGCATGCACCAGTCAGTTCCTCAGTTGCATTGCAAGAATTGTAGGGAGGGGACTGAAAGTAAATGGACTTGTGGTATGCTAAAGAGCTGCGACAAAGCAAAGCTTGACCGATTATCAGATAATTGTCCACATGGGCTTTGTGGACGAGTATACTTTTAGTAACCAACCCACCCACGATAATTACGTAAGATTTCTCGAGGGCGTAGGGGAATTGATTTCATTAAGTCGTCGACAGTGTAGCGTGATGGTTTACTTCCCACCATACGTTTTCTATATTCGTCCAAAGGTCGCTTGCATTTGTAGGGACACATGGCAATGACCTTGTTACCTCTGCCCACATATTCTCTATCTGGTTGATGTTCGGTGATCGTGGAACAAACGGCAACAGCTTTATTCTCTCTTGGCCCTGCAACCAATCTCGCACTGCCCTGCTATGATGGATGGGTCTCTGCTCCTGTAAATAAACTGTTATCTCGTTAGTTCATATATTTGTATTTAAATAACGTATTTGTAATAAGCACATTGGATTATTATTTTCCACAGTGTTTAAGAATTCATTCCCTGTCATAGATAAGTAATCTGAATTCAACAGTCCGATTAAGAATGTGGTTCACCCAGTCTATCATATGATGAGAGTCGTAGTCGGATAGCCACATTAAGACTGACTGACTGCCGGCCGAAGTGGCCGTGTGGTTAAAGGCGCTGCAGTCTGGAACCGCAAGACCGTTACAGTCGCAGGATCGAATCCTGCCTCGGGCATGGATGTTTGTGATGTCCTTAGGTTAGTTAGGTTTACCTAGTTCTAAGTTCTAGGGGACTAATGACCTCAGCAGTTGAGTCCCATAGTCCTCGGAGCCATTTGAACCATTTTTTTTTTTAAGACTGACTGGCTGAATCCCATTAGGACGATCTTGTATCGAAATGGAATTACAGAAATCGGATAATTTGAACGTCTGTATTGCAACAATGCTGCGCACATAAATTCCTATGATGGAGTAACAGCTAGCAACTGTCTAAGAAAACGTGAGAAATATGTCGACTAGCAGCAATGTAACGTAATTATAACCCATATTTATCTGATGGAAATATTGAATCGAACAATACACACCTATTTCAGTGGAGGGAAGATACTCCATATCAGATTTGCTGATGACATAATAATAATAAAAATCCCGTGTGGCCAATAGGGGAAACCCTCCCCCATATGGGTGGTACCGAGGAAATCAAATACTTGGGGTGAACCAAATACTAACACAATCCTGAACGGCTACTCAATCCGTTGAACCCAAAATCCAGACACATCGGAGTGAAAATCACCGTTACTCTGGTCACCGTCTGTTGGCTCAATGAGCTTGGCTGAAAATATTTGCTTCCAAAGGCTTCAACACCCTCTGGTCCTGTCCGGTCCTGGTATCACCCAGGCCAAACCAATGAAACACAAGAAAACATGAACTATGCAAGCAAAGGTAACTGTACCCCAGGTGGTACACAACCTGGCCACCGATAGGCGGCAGTTGGATTTTCGCACTCTGGGGAGTCCAGGTTAGCACGGCAGAGAATATCGAAGATCTCTGGTAAATTTCTCTACAACCAGAAAACATTCATTTAAAAACTAAATATCGATACATTGATGCAAACAAGAAACCTCAATAATCTCACGAAAGAAATCGTCCGCCAAAAAATTCTCGTCCTTGCTCATCAAGAACCACGATTAATTGACAATTAAAACTTGCATTACGGAAACCATGCCATCTTCAAGAGCAAAATACAACAAAAGGTAGCGAAAGGCGTACCAATCTTCGGCACTGCATTTCTCGAACACAGATCTATCATCAACTCTGTCAAAAAAATCGCATCCACCAACAAAAAAAATGGTTCAAATGGCTCTGAGCACGATGGGACTCAACTGCTGTGGTCATCAGTCCCCTAGAACTTAGAACTACTTAAACCTAACTAACCTAAGGACATCACACACAGCCATGCCCGAGGCAGGATTCGAACCTGCGACCGTAGCAGTCGCACGGTTCCGGACTGCGCGCCTAGAACCGCGAGACCACCGCGGCCGGCCATCCATCCATCAACAATCGACTTATGACTATGCTCATTCAGAGCCCCTATAAAAGATATACACTCGAAAATACTATGAGCAAAATTCACCAAGATGACGTGAAAATACTAATGGGAGACTTCAACTCTCTATTTGGGACAGAAAAAACCTGTAGAAAAATCATTGGTACAAATTCAACACACCGAAACGCTTAGAACAACGGCACACGTCTGACTGACATTTGCCAACAATTCAACCACAAAAGAATGTCTTCCCACTTTAGGAAGTAGCCTGTTCCCAAGAAACATGTTTGGCTACCAGATGCAAGCTGCTTTCGTTCGCCTTTCGAGACTCGCTGAAAGCCAGATTTTTAATTCTTTTGTAGCAGAGCTACAAGCAGGCAGATACAAACGCAATAAGGGAATCGTAAGACAACGCTCGAGCAAAATGCGCCTTGCTGCTTTCAGTAACCCTTAGTGTCAGAGCGAAAACCTTACGGTACTGCCAAATTCATAATGACGACATATTTTTTGTTGTTGTGAATACATAATTTTATCTGTGAAATGCCAAAAATGGTTCAAATGGCTCTGAGCACTATGGGACTCAACTGCTGTGGTCATCAGTCCCCTAGAACTTAGAACTACTTAAACCTAACTAACCTAAGGACATCACACACAGCCATGCCCGAGGCAGGATTCGAACCTGCGACCGTAGCAGTCGCACGGTTCCGGACTGCGCGCCTAGAACCGCGAGACCACCGCGGCCGGCTGTGAAATGCGACATTTTCATAATAATTGCGAATGATACAGGAAATGAAGTAAATACAGATCTTTTCGAAGTCAAAAGTCGGTAATGTCCTACTAATTCGTGTTAAAATAGGCTCAATCGTCTTACAGATACTTAATGCTTTATTAAGATAGTCTGCCGTCGTGATGTTTCTGTAGTAAGCCGAATTTAATTTGTATTAGTACAGTGAATATTTTAATTGGATTTTCCATTAGTTTATTAAACGCAACAGTAATCATCAAAGAGAAATTAATCAGCAAAAGAATTTTCTTTCACGATATCTAAAACGATCTGACAATGCTAAAGTTGTTTACAAATTCTACGCCAGTAGAAACCTACTGGTTCCCACGATATCATTATACCAGAGTAGTTTTAAGAGTATTTTCGTCTAGAAATGAATTTCGTTGACGGTTGATCGATCAAGAGCGGGAAAGGTAAATCTTTACGAATATATGACGAGAGGGACAAGTGCTTGAGAGAGGACTTCTCTATCAATACAAGTGCCTAAGAGACGCCTTTAATTTCAATCTCCTGGATAGTTTTGTTTCTCAAATCAAGGAGTGCATTATCATGCAGTAGCACATGTGATGTTGCTCGATTTTCTTACGCTGCGACCGAAAGGTGTCTCAGTTGTTGGCTACAAATTCCAGCTGTGTTGCACACAGCCCTTGGGGCAGAATTGGTAGCCCAAAACACACTTTTGGAGCTATCAGATGTAAAATATTATGTTCACACTACTCTTTCCTCGAGTTTATGTCTTTTGGAGGGGCTCAGCCTTTCATTTCTTCTTAGGAAGTTAACGATAAAGGCATCATAACACGTCACCAGTAACAGTACTGCATACGAATGCTCCGTTGATTTTTGTTGTTTCGAATTAGAGCATGCAGTACTCCTACACCAGACTTCTGAACTTTGCCTGTTGAATGCAAATGTCGCATGATGGTAAAATGGTAATCTATCACATATATCAGTAGTCAAGACTTCCTTAATGTGGAAAATCATTCATGCCAGAACGATCTTTGTTGAAACAAGATTATCTTTTTCTGGCGTATTTTTCCCAAAAATTCAAATCTTTCTAGCTGCCTCCTCTGCATTCACCCCTCTGTTATACCAAAAGTAAGCGTTGTGTTGCAGATGTTACACTTATTTCCACTTGCGACTCAATTTTACAATGCTTAACTGTAGTTCATGATTTTCAAGTTTGCAAAATCCATTCCTTAACTGCCAGATAATAACTAGAACTTCAAATTCGAAAATGACAGTTGAGACACACGCTGATAGCGTCGCGACGGGTTCACCTGGGCGGCGGCGGATTTCAGGCGGCGGGTGGCGTCTGGCCGGTGGCCGGTAGTCGCTGCAGCGCGAGGAAACTCTCGAGCGTAAGCTGTTATGATCGCGGCGCAGCCACGAGCTGTCCTGCGGAATTGTTTCTGGAATACTTGTTATTGCTGGTGGGTAGAATGTTAAGCGAATTATCTTCGATGTTCAGTCAAACTCATAACTTTAGACCGACTGTGGTAAAAAAAAAAAAAATACAGTTGGACGCGAACAGGCGACTATAAGTTTAGAACGCACGACGCTTGCCACTAGGCCACGGGCTAACATCGTCCAACAACGTCTCGGAAGTAGATAACACTTCCTCCTGACACTTCCGCATCTTACAGTGTTGCCAGATTGTGCAGATTGCCGGACTTGTCAGGGGCGGTCAGTTTTATTGGCCACCTTAAGTGAATGACTCGGACTTAGTCTCTGTGGCGGCCGGCCGGCGGTCAGTTTTATTGTCTAAGACTGTACATCACATTTACAAATTTCCGTCCCATTCGGATAATTCCTTCGTGATGTATATATTAATTTTTATGAAGTCAGTTTTAAATTTTTTGTTGTCTCTGTTTGCGAGGTGTGTCCTGCAAAGTTGTCTAATGCTTCACTAAATGTGCCTGGTCACAACCGAATCCAGCCTTCTATTCCCATTCTAGCTAGGGAGTCTGTTAAACGCTGGTAAGTATTTTGGTAACCCTACTGGCCTGTTGCAAAATCGATGTACTAACTAGTATGATACTAATCCTGTTTCTCATTTAGGCCTGATTAAGAATTTTGTAAAGGCTCTTAATAAACAGGGCGAAGCTTTCCCTCACTTTGAAAAACGTTTTTCCCAAGATTAGTGAGGCCAAGATGAAAGAAAGTTTATCAGAAAATTGCTCATGGATGAGACCTTTAATGCTAAACTCGCGAATGTCGAGCTTCATGTTTGCACTTCTTTAAAAGCGATTGTTCGTGGCTTTTTGGGTAACGTGAGAGAACTGTTGGACAACTACAAACAACGGGGAAGAAAATGTTACTCAAATTACACTTCTTACTCACACCTTGATGTTTTCCACAAAGCTTGGCTGCAGTTATCGATGAACGTGCACAATAAGGCATTTTGACCATAGGACAGCAGTAGCAGGAACGCTAAACTATGCAGTGATGAGAAATTAATGTTAGTTTCCGTTGAAACGAGCTAATGGTAGTTCTCAAGAAATAAGATGGTAGCTTGGGCCACACGGTTTAGTGAAAATCCACGCACACAGAGCGTTACCTACACGAGGACTCGAACTAATACCCACAGCAAAAGCGAGGCACCATCCAAACGTTGGCAGATAGAGCAAGGAAAATCTGCGAATCAGAGCTGCTTGACACAGAATTAAAACATCCCACGAATCCATCGCTGAAGAACGCTTATTCGTTCGCTGAGGAGAAAAGAGCATTAAGACCACCACGTAGAGATCTTAGCGATGCTTAAGCACCGATGAAATCGAAAGTTTCCTGCCTTTCATTAAAGACGTTACTGACAGCATAGGAAAAATCTTGAAAAAGTGGAGCCGACCAGGGTGGCCGAGCGGTTCTAGGGCTTCAGTCTGGAACCGCGCGACCCCTACGGTCGCAGGTTCGAATCCTGCCTCTGGCATGGATGTGTGTGATGTCCTTAGGTTAGTTAGGTTTAAGTAGTTCTAGGGGACTGATGACCTCAGATGTTAAGTCCCATAGTGCTCTGAGCCATTTGAATCGTTTATTGAAAAAGCGGAATATCAAAGTGATCTACAAATCTATCTGGAAGATGCAAGAGAACCTAAAACCGGCCAAGGATGGTCGCCAGCCGCTGGAAAAAGCAGGAATTTATAGGATCCTGCGGAGCTGTGGGGAGGTTTACGTGAGTACTACAAAAAGAACGGCCAAAAAAGACTAGAAGAGCACAATGGTAATTGCAGAAGAGGAGCGACTGATAGATCAGCTGTTGCGGAACATGCTTTGCAGCCAGGGGACAACCACATTAATTTTGATAGCACTCAAGTATTGACAGCTACAAGCGGATACCGTGTGAAGCTATACAGAGAGCCAAGGAGATTATGAAACACCCCAGGAATTTCGATAGCAAGGAGGAGGGCTTGAAATCGGGATTCTGGTGCTGAAGAAGACAGGTACCGGTCTTCCACCATCGGGTGATAGCAACAGCGGAAGACGACAGTCGACTACGTTCAGTTGTGCTCCCGCATTCAGAACGTGACGTCACACCACTGCGCGTAAGCACACGGAAGCGGAATTTCGTAGCAGTCAATAACGGGCTAGGGTATTAATCTGACATTCAAAGAAGCTATGATCCCCCTTGAAAATAACCTCCGCGGATGGGGACGAAACGTTGGGTTTAAAGCCGGAACACTTTATTAATTGTAACAAAATGAAATCAGAATGGGAGTAATAACGGCTAGCTAAGGGCAACACCTGATTTTGTTGCAGTTAAGTATTGCGCACTTGTATTTGAAGCTTAGCCTTATCCCATTCCGAGGTAGTTTAAATACTGTGTTGCTACGTATTGGAAATTAACTCTTCCCCGTAGAACTTTATAGTATCAACGTAAATATTTTTGTAATATTCGTTCCTTTGTTTTCAAACGTAGCTAACCAACAGAGATGTAATAACTCCCTAGGCAGCAATAATAGTGCTAAGGTAATTGTCAATTTATACGATATTCAACTGATATCGTGAGAAAAATAATCTTGAGACGTTAATATTTTTCTTATTTCCTTTCTGTAATCACGTCTAATTTAATATCTCACTGCATAGTCGTATCCCTACTTTTTCTTTCTTTAAAGAATTACAATCTCGCCTGTAGCTGTTAGGTTTTTACCCGTGAAATAGCTATTACTCTCTGGTTCTTGTTAAAATATTCTTATTTCGTTTCTTTAGGAAGTTATTTCATTTCTTTCCTGAATATTAATTTTTTTCTCCTTCACACACCTATTGCCAGGTCAACTAGAAATAAAAATATCAGAATTTTATTTTTAGGCCATAAAGTAAGTTATAATTTATTTACATTTAATCGAATACACCAGCTGTAATCGAGTACAAACGCCAGTCATAATTTGCCTTAGCTACAAAAATGTTGTTAATGCCACCGCCACTTGATCACTGCCAATAAACAAATCTGAAACAGTTCTCAACCCCTTCAGACGTTGGCCTCTTGCTAAATTACATTTCCTAGTGGTAGGCTACAAGAACAGGTGGAAACTCGATCCAGCTTATGAAACAAGTGACTAATAACCCTGTGTTTTTAACGGTTCCTTAAGGTCATATATGAAAGTGGGGGATTCAATTAAGTAAAAAATTTTGGTTGACGGATAAAATTGTCCTTCAGCAACTCTAAGTGTTCGATGACTCATATTAAGTCCTTGCTGCAATATCACACGTATGCAGTTGAATCTATCACTAACACCCAATGAAACTTATTAAATCCTTCACATGTCAACTAGCAGGCACTACTCTCAATAGACGAGGCTCTGCACAGGAAAAACTGCTTCGCACCGGTAACCAATAGGAGACCCTTCTTGACAAAATCTCTATTCTATACAGGTGGTCAGAAACAGTTTGAAAAGCTTGTAGGAGTTTTACAAGGTAGGTTGGTCTGAGAAATAATGGTTAAGGAACAAATTTAATGCGTTGTGCCGTTAATGAGTTAATTAGTAATGAAGCTAGCCAATGAGGCATTTGAGTGCACAAATTCAAGCAGCCCGCCAGGAACGGTGTCACCAAACGTGTTCTTTTGGTTTCCTAAAATCGAACAAGAGAAAGATATAAAAATTTGACATCTGACGGAAATAAGGCTCGAAGCAAAGTCAAAAGCTGAGCAGTCTCTTGCGTTCTCATCTACGCTGTGAGAACAACCGACATTAATGTTGTCTCCGGCAGGCCGCTTGAATTTGCACGCTCAACGGCCTGATCGGCTAACTTCAATGAAAATTAGCTCGTAAACAGCGCAATGTATTCCTCAGCATGACCTATCAGGCAACACCCTTACAAGCTTTTCGGACAGTCTCCGACCACCCAGTAAACCACTATTAATTCAGGTTTGAGTTGCTCCGGATAAAATGATGAGTCTATGGCAAAGATTTTCTCAGTCTTATTTCCCTTCCTCGTACAGAACTCTTAAACTACCATATTGGCCGAATTCGCTTCATTTACAACCCCTTAATTTAGGAGAATGTACCTATCTGAACTGCATTCAAGTTACAGTCTCGTTTTCTCCTTTGACCTGACATGATCACTCTTCTGTTACGGCTTTAAGCAACACTACAAAGTTTACTCATCCATCTGCTACTCTAAACAGCCGGTCATCTCTGAACCAAAATCTGTATACAACTCCCAAGCCCGTACAGAAACCTTTAGAACCATTAAAGATAGACAAACCAACAGCGTTATCAGTATTTTTTAACAGTTTTTAAATTGTAGCTTATGGCTGTAGGAGAATCGTGTAGAGGCCATGTCATGGAACTTCCTCACTGCTGGCTCCCATGAGCATTGACATTCTTATAGCTTCTCTCTCCTTCTTCTACAACACATTTTATAGAAAAGATTTACATCTGAAAACAAAATAAATAAACAAATTATCATGTTACCATACTGTTAGTCACTTAACGGTTATTTATAACTAAGGTTGTGGGACTATTTCCGCGTGACACTAACTACTCAACTTTGGTGCGTATCTAGTTTATTTCTTGTGTAAGGGGATAGCTCTTTCAGCGCGTGAAAAATAAGTGACTTCCGTTATTCTTTTCAAGTAAAAATAAAAATTAGTGCTAAATCGAGGCTCCCTGAAACTGCTGCATCAGGTGGAAGGACCTCTTCCAGCCGGAGCATTGGTCATCAGCGGGAATTCCCGAAACTCTTCTATTGGACCTGTACCAAAATAATTTTGTATAACTCATTTTCAGTATATTTTCTATCCACACACATACGATGATTGAAAAGTATTACGTTCTAATAAAATGGTGAAGTTTTGAAACAAACGTCATTTTCTTCGCCAACAAAAACGAGACGAAAGCGTGCACTGTAAACAAATTTTTGAAGATATCACAAAACGGCTACGTCCACTCTTAGAGAATCCGTTTAAAATTTAGGCGTCAAATTCAGATCAAACTCGTATGTACCATTCTCAAGTTATGTTTCCCGAGCCGCGCGGGGTAGTCGTGCAGTCTAACGCATCTTGTCACGGGTCGCTCGGCTCCCCCCCCCCACCCCCCCCCACCCCCCACCACCCCTCGGAGGTTCGAGTCCTCCCTCGGCCATGGGTGTGTGTGTTGTCCTTAGCGTAAATTAGTTTAAGTTAGATTAAGTAGTGGGTAAGTCTAGGGACCGATGGCCTCAGCAGTTTGGTCCCATAGTCCTTACCACAAATTTCCAATTGTTTTCCGACAATTTGAAACACGCTGTTTCGAGACAAATTCATGTGCAGTTTTGGGTAACACTTTTTTTAAATTAGGTTGTCAGCTGCCTCTGAACCATACAGGCAATCCTTCCAGATCCAAAAGTAGGTCCTCCTCCATATTCTTCATGGCCATGGTGGTCTTGTGGACATCCTCGACACCTTCTGTCATCCGTTGCTCTGGTCTCTCGATTTGTTTTTCGTCTTCTTTCGTGCAGAATTGTACCAAACTGGTCAGATCTCAAGTCCGAGCACGTTCATAACTTCCATAATGCCTGTTAGACAGTCGGTGAAATGACATGCTGCCACACTGAGCGCTGTGAATAGTTTTCGGACTCGCTTTTCCATAATGGTCTTGTAACTCAATAATGGAGTTTCTGACAAACTTGTAGACATCCAAGACAACGTTTTAAGCCAAAAAATCAATTTTTAAATCTTTAAAAGAGGAATGCCCTCTTAATGCGATATCTGGTAATCCTGCACTTGAAATATCTCTCTTAAATTTGCTCTTATTCACTAAGTTACTTCTGAAGCTCGGAACATAAGAAAGCTCTACTAGTATTTACTTTAGTGCTGAATCTCCTTCTGAAGATGTAATGATAGATCTAGATATGAAGTGAAACTGTATCATGTGGCTGTGTGTGCTATTTCAGCACAACTGCTGCCTTTGCCTCCGGGCAACGTAGGAGTACGATATGTAACTACACATATCTATTTAAAATTTTATTGAGGAAATTCGTCAGTGCGACAATTTTGGGCGACGGCCAGCGACCGCCGACCAGTAGAAGGTGCCTCCGCTTTATTCTGGATTCCTGCGTTAAATTTTCTTTTATTGTTATAAAACCAAAGATAACTCCTTAAACAAAAAACCATGTACGATTCTGTTCTATTCAGTTCAGTTCATGTTTAGCCATGTTTGACTGCAATTGAAAGAAATAAAGTTTCATTGTGGTGAATATTGTTTAATGTAATGTATTCTGTGGTACAATAGAAAACTGTGAACGTGTTATGTGATGAACATTTTCTGAAAGTAAATAATAGTCTGCACCTTTAATTTGCAATTGAACTATTCTAAATAATAACCTACATTAGTGAATTTTAAAGAAAAGAACTGATTTAATCCTTAATGTATTAAGATCTCTGGTGGATGAATGCTTCGACGAAATGTCACTACGGAAGTAACTAATATTTACGGAAGGATCGACACTAAATGTGATACTGCCTTGAAAATCTTAATACTACGAGTACTGAAGATACTAACAGTGAGAGCAGTCGATACAATATTTAGACTTTCTTGAGAATTCTCAGTATGACAGCGAATAACGTTAGTGGCCGAACATCAGTGTGGAATACCTCTGGCTGCTAGCTAGCAACGGAAAGTAAACGTTATTCGGAAGAAGATAATTTAGTGTCTTCCAAGTAAATTTTAATACTTAAATACATTCCTGTAACGATTTTGCTGTTAAAGTGCATGTGTTACTGTAAACATCCATTCGACTACTAGTATCTACAGACAAATTAAAATGTCTGTTGTGCACTAGCTCACGATCTTTTTCGGTAGAGCGTACCAAGGCAGTAGCAAACAGCGTGTTACAAAAATGCTGCTGTATAGCCCATCATGGGCTATACAACTGCATATCTTAGCAGATACCAAGGCAGATTAACTTATTTATTTTCTCGTCTGTTCAATTTTCTCGAGATTGGTGAGGGGTGAAGAGGAGAGAGCGGGCTGAAATGAGTGAGATTTCAATTTATTTCTAGCGGTGGCAGTCGAAGTTTTTGGGCTTCATTTAAAAGCAAAAACTAATATTATTTTAATACCCCGTCGAGGTCAAGTTCAGTATAGAGAGAGGATTTGCCGGTTTCAGGAAAGCAGACGTAGCAACATTCGCTTTAAATGATTTAGGGATATTACGGAATCATATCGGCTATGGATTAAAACCTCAATCACAGTCTCTAACGTTTCAACTGCTATGCCAAATTACGCAATAACTTAAAACTAGTTAATAAACATCGCAATGGTAAAATAAACACTACAAAAGCTTACTGTCAGCAACCGCGGTTGTCCATTCCTTGGTATGCAACGATTTTGCAAAAAGAATGTTACATGAAAGCCACCAGTTGTCGACAGTATCTTTTACATCCCCGTCAAGTAGCAACGTAGAACTCGAAATGTCAGAACTCCCGCCACATAGCGACACAGATTACTTGATTCTTTCAGTCTGACATCAGTTATTGATTTTCCTACTCGGGTGGTACAGGAAAGCAGCACACTGATAGATAAAAGTTTTCATAGACCAAGATAAATTCAATCAAATAAAAATTTTTCCTGTTAAGAATGGTCTGTCTGATCACGATGCACAGCTAGTTACAGTATATGATATAGCTCCATACAGTAATGCAAAACAGTCCTCCAAAATAGTGCGTTCTATTAACGATTTAACACTTCAAAATTTTAGGGAAAGCTTGCAACAGTTAGACTGGGATGAGGTGTACACAGAACACGATGCTAATTTAAAATTTAACCTATTTCATGATACCTTTGTGAGTATATTTGAAAACAGTTTCCCTAAGAAAACAGAGAAATATAATTGTAAGAAACCATGTAAAAAGCCATGGCTTACTAAAGCGATAAAAATACTTTGTAAACAGAAAAGGGAAATGCATCTCATAGCTAGGAAGAGTAATGATCCCAAAACAATGAAACATTATAAAAACTAATGCACTGTATTAAGAAAAGTTATTAAAAAGTCCAGAAGTATGTGCATTATGTCTGAGATTAGCACATCTGATAATAAAATTAAAACAATTTGAAATATTGTGAAAAGGGGACCAGGGCAACTGAGAGCACAATAAGACTGTGTTTCTATCGAACACAATGAAAAGTTTGTTAACAAGAAGTCAGGAGTAGAAAACATTTTTAATAATAATTTTTTTAAGTTTTGTAGAGAAAATAGGTTCCAGCTATTCATTAGAAAATGCAAGGCAGTATATGGAAGAGGCAGTATCTACGCAATTGGATAAAATTGAAATTCATCTCACCTCTCCTACTGCAATAAGCAAAATAACATGGAATTGATGGAATTTCCAACAGAGTACTAAAAGCTTGTTCCCAACAAAAAAGTTGGATTCTCAGCGCACTGAAACAGGGAATTTTTCCAGATAGACTGAAACATGCTATTGTTAAACCATTGCATAAAAAAGGGGATAGATCTGATGCTATGAACTACCGCCCAATCTCACTCTTGACAGGTTTATCCAAAATTCTTGAAAAAGTAATGTATTCAAGAGTAGCATCACAACTTTGTAAAAATGAAGTAACAATAAAATGTCAGTTAGGTTTTTAGAAAAGCTTTTCAACAGAAAATGCTATATATGCTTTCACTGATCAAATATTAAATGCAATGAATAACCGAACATCACCCATTGGGAAATTTTGTGATCTCTCAAAGGCTTTTGATTGTGTGAATCATGAAATTCTTCTACATAAGCTAAAGTATTGTGGTATGAGTGGGACAGTGCACAAATGGTTTAATTCATGCTTAACTGGAAGAATGCAGAAGGTTGAAATTAACAGTACAAATAGTCTACAAAAACCAGCAGAGTCCTCTAACTGGGTGAGGTATCAAGAATGGGGTCCCACAGGGTTCAGTTTTGGGTCCCTTATTGTTCTTAATGTATATTAACGACTTGCCACTCTGTATTCATGAAGATGCAAAGTTAGTTCTTTTTGCTGATGATAAAATTATAGTAATCACACCCAAAAAGCAAGAATTAGCTGAGGAAATTGCAAATAATGTCTTTCAGAAAATTATTAAGTGGTTCTCTGCAAATGGACTCTCACTAAATTTTGAGATAACACAGTGTATATAATTATGTTCAGTAAATGGCATAGCACCATTGATAAATATAGACTATGAACGGAAATCTATTGCTAAGGTAGAATACTCAAAATTTCTGGGTGTGTGCACTGATGAGAAATTGAACTGGAAGAAACACATCGATGATCTGCTGAAATGATTAGGTTCAGCTACTTACAATATTAGGGTTACTGCACATTTTGGTGATAAACATATCAGTAAATTAGCTTACTATGCCTACTTTCATTGACTGCTTTCGTATGGCATCATATTTTGGGGCAATTCGTCATTAAGAGAGAAAGCGTGCAATCAGAATAATATCTGGAGCCAACTCAAGATCACCTTGCAGACATTTATTTAAGGAACTCGGGATATTCACGGTACCTTCGCAATACAGATAATCGCTTATGAAATTTGTCATTAATATCCCATCCCAATTCAAAAATAACAGCGAAGTGCATAACTACAACGCTAGAAGAAAGGATGATATTAACTATACTGGATTAAATCTCACTTTGGCACAGAAAGGGGTGAATTCTGCTGCCACAAAAATCTTTGGTCATTTGCCAAATAGTATTAAAAGTCTGACAGATAGCCAACCAACATTTAAAAGCAAATTAAAATAATTTCTGAATGACAACTCCTTCTACTCAACAGATGAATTCTTAGATATGAAGTATCAACTGTAAAAAAATAATAATTAATTAATTATTTTATGTAAAGAAAACTTATGTTAAAGTGACATTTCCACATCATTACGAAATGTCGTATTCATGATCTATGGAACAAGTATTAATGTATGTATGTATTATCACGGTATAAGTGTATATTATTATTTTTATAATTATACATTTCATGATTTTTGGTTTGGGGTGGCTTTAAATGTTGTGGGCTAGCATGAGACTTTTAATTAACTTATACCGCGATAACACTCGTACGGACATCGGCTGCCCCGAAGTACGTACGATACAATATTTTTTAAACACAGAGCGCGAATCACCGCCTTGTAATAAATAGTTTGCGTGAGCGCTACTATTTAGAAAAGAAAATATGCTTATTAATACGCAAACTGTAAGTATTAATATGGGTCTCAGGAGCTACTGGTTATTTATGTACAAAATTACATAAAGGTTAACTGAGATATTGCGGAATGTAATGCCGTTCATTATTTCATTTATATTATTTGCAAGGCAAAACTGGAGAGAATCTCGTCTGCCGTTAGGCGGCCAAAATAAAACATACTGAACTCACTCAGTATTCTAAGTATAGTTGTTGTTGTTGTTGTGGTCTTCAGTCCTGAGACTGGTTTCATGCAGCTCTCCATGCTATTCTATTCTGTGCTAACTTCTTCATCTCCCACTACCGACTGCAGCCTACATCCTTCTGAATCTGCTCAGTGTATTCATCTCTTGGTCTCCATCTACGATTTTTACCCTCCACGCTGCCCTCCAATACTAAATTGGTGATCCCTCTATGTCTCAGAATATGTCCAACCAACCGATCCCTTCTTCTAGTCAAGTTGTGCCACAAGCTCCTCTTCTCCCCAATTCTACTCAATACCTCCTCATTAGTTATGTGATCTACCCATCTAATCTTCAGCATTATTCTGTAGCACTACATTTCGAAAGCTTCCATTCTCTTCTTGTCCAAACTATTTATCGTTCACTTTTCACTTCCATACATGGCTACACTACATACAAATACTTTCAGAAACGACTTCCTGACGCTAAAATCTATACTCTATGTTCATAAATTATTCTTGTTCAAAAACGCTTTCCTTGCCATTGTCAGTCTACATTTTATATCCTCTCTACTTCGCCCATCATCTGTTATTTTCCTCCCCAAATAGCAAAAGTCCTTTACTACTGTAAGTGTCTCATTTCCTAATCTAATTCCCTCAGCATTACCCGACTTAATTCGACTACATTCCATTATCCTTGTTTTGCTTTTGTTGATGTTCATCTTATACCCTCCTTTCAAGACACTGTCCATTCCGTTCAAGTGCTCTTCCAAGTCCTTTGCTGTCTCTGACTGAATTACAATGTCATCGGCGAACCTCAAAGTTTTTATTTCTTCTCCATGGATTTTAATACCTACTCCGAACTTTTCTTTTGTTTCCTTTACTGCTTGCTCAATATACAGATTGAATAACATCGGGGAGAGGCTACAAACCTGTCTTACTCCCTTCCCAACCGCTGCTTCCCTTTCATGTCCCTCGACTCTTATAACTGCCATCTGGTTTCTGTACAAATTGTAAATAGCCTTTCGCTCCCTGTATTTTACCCCTGCCACCTTTAGAATTTGAAAGAGAGTATTCCAGTCAACATTGTCAAAAGCTTTCTCTAAGTCTACAAATGCTAGAAACGTAGGTTTGCCTTTCCTTAATCTTTCTTCTAAGGTAAGTCGTAAGGTCAATATTGCCTCACGTGTTCCGGTATTTCTACGGAATCCAAACTGATCTTCCCCGAGGCCGGCTTCTACTAGTTTTTCCATTCGTCTGTAAAGAATTCGTGTTAGTATTTTGCAGCTGTGGCTTATTAAACTGATTGTCCGGTAATTTTCACATCTGTCAACAACTGCTTTCTTTGGGATTGGAATTATTATATTCTTCTTGAAGTCTGAGGGTATTTCACCTGTTTCATACATCTTGCTCACCAGATGGTAGAGTTTTGTCAGGACTGGCTCTCCCAAGGGCGTCAGTAGTTCCAATGGAATGTTGTCTACTCCGGGGGCCTTGTTTCGACTCAGGTCTTTCAGTGCTCTGTCAAACTCTTCACGCAGTATCGTATCTCCCATTTCATCTTCATCTACATCCTCTTCCTTTTCCATAATATTGTCCTCAAGTACATCGCCCTTGTATAGACCCTCTATATACTCCTTCCACCTTTCTGCTTTCCCTTCTTTGCTTAGAACTGGGTTTCCATCTGAGCTCTTGATGTTCATACAAGTGGTTCTCTTATCTCCAAAGGTCTCTTTAATTTTCCTGTAGGCAGTATCTATCTTACCCCTAGTGAGAAAAGCCTCTACATCCTTACATTTGTCCTCTAGCCATCCCTGCTTAGCCATTTTGCACTTCCTGTCGATATCATTTTTGAGACGTTTGTATTCCTTTTTGCCTGCTTCATTTACTGCATTTTTATATTTTCTCCTTTCATCAATTAAATTCAATATTTCTTCTGTTACCCAAGGGTTTCTACTAGCCCTCGGCTTTTTACCTATTTGATCCTCTGCTGCCTTCACTATTTCACCCCTCAAAGCTACCCATTCTTCTTCTACTGTATTTCTTTCCCCCATTCCTGTCAATTGTTCCCTTATGCTCTCCCTGAAACTCAGTACAACCTGTGATTCTTTCAGTTTATCCAGGTCCCGTCTCCTTTAATTCCCACCTTTTTGCAGTTTCTTCAGTTTTAATCTACAGTTCATAACCAATAGATTGTGATCAGAAACCACATCTGCCCCTGGAAATGTCTTACAGTTTAAAACCTGGTTCCTAAATCTCTGTCTTACCATTATATAATCTATCTGATACCTTTTAGTATCTCCTGGGTTCTTCCATGTATACATCCTTCTTTCACGATTATGAAACCAAGTGTTAGCTATGATTAAGTTATGCTCTGGGAAAAATTCTACCAGGCGGCTTCCTCTTTCATTTCTTAGCCCCAATCCATATTCACCTACTATGTTTCCTTCTCTCCCTTTTACTACTCTTGAATTCCAGTCACCCATGACTATTAAATTTCCGTCTCCCTTCAATACCTGAATAATTTCTTTTATTTCATCATACATTTCATCAATTTCTTCGTCATCTGCAGAGCTAGTTGGCATATAAACTTGTACTACTGTAGTAGGCGTGGGCTTCGTGTCTATCTTGGCCACAATAATGCGTTCACTATGCTGTTTGTAGTAGCTTACCACTCTCGCTGGTAGGAGCCACCGTTAGTGACTAAATAGACGGAGTCTCTGACTCGTTACTTGCTATCAATTTAGCGGTACAGCCGCAGTTGTCTTCCGGCCGTCTGCAGGAATTTCCCGAAGAATAGTTTTGTCTTGTCTCTGACCTCCAGACGGCTGATATGCCATAGCTACTTGTTCCCACCCATCTGCTCCGTTACGACGAGGACGCTACCTTTCTTTATCTTCAGATAGCTCTCCAATTTTCCTAGTGGTGCCTGCAGATCTACTTCAATAATCCCACCAGCTGAGGCAACGAATGAATCTCTTCAAATCAATGCCTTAAACCTATTTCATAATCATAGGACGCACATCATGCCTCTTCTTTCTTCTTGATTTTCACCTCACTAACCAGAAATATCCCATCTATCTTACTAATACACTGAAATAACTTGAACCAAATATTTTCTGCAACATTGTTCTAGGAACACACCGATCTCAGATATGTCAATAAAGCTGGTTTACTACTCTCTTCGCAGAGTAAAACGACTGAAGATGATCTAAGTACAATATGTCGAAACCGATTACCAGTTTAAATAAAATATTTATGCGCTCAAGACTAGTTTGAACTAACTTGGCGATATTCAATAGCCATCCAAGAGAGGCATATACTAAAACAGGTTCCACGATGGAAATACATCCTTTCACTAACCATCACAACAAAAGTCTTATTCGATACATCCTACCTTCACCAACATGCTCTTTACAGGTCCTCGAGCGGCATCCACTTTGCCTCACATTCCATATCTATCTTATGCTTCTCTTAAGTATCCTCTACCAGACAATTACTTTCTCTCCTCATCTCAGACTCTTAGAGCATCTCATAAACTCGGAGACCACGACCTTTTCTGTCCACTCCAACCCTGCCCACTGCTGCAGCTTCCTTCCACCTATAAACAGTCCGTATTCTACTGCACGGAGACGTACACATGTTTTCCCTTCCTGGCCCAGTATTTTGTGCTGATATCTTAGCAACGATATTCCTTGTCCGCCTATTCTCTCCGTACATCAAGGCTCCAATATCCCGCCCTACTACCCAAGCCAGACTTCACTCTTCCACTTTCAGCTTACACCTCCTACTCATACGCTTCTCAATACTCGACAGCTACACTGTCTGATCAAAACACTCCTACACAACGTAATTGACCTCTATACGTCACGAGCCGAGGACCCGCCATTACGAAAGGAGGTGGGGACCATTGTGTTGTCAATAGGGAAGAAGTAACAGCGGAATGGGTTCGTCAGGAGAGCTCATTAATTTCGAAGTGGACTAGTCACTGAGTGTCGTCTGAGAAATAAATCTATCATGGATATTTCAACCTTTGTAAAGATGCCCAAGTCAACTGTTGGCGACGTGACTGAACAAGAAACGAGAATAAACAACAGCTAAACCACGCCCAGGCACTCCTCATGTACTGTTGGACAGGGACCGTCGATCATTGCGCAAGGTGGTCGTAAAAACCGCAATTACTCGTGAATTCGAAAGTGCTACCGGCGGTCCAGGTAGTACATTTCTGTAACTAATACCAAGCGAAGCTTGAGGTCCTGTAAAGAGTGACGCCACTGCAGAGTGGATGACTGGGAACGAGTGACTTGGAATAATGAATTACACTATAATATGTGGCAATCTGATGGAAAGTTTTGTGTTTAGTGAATGACTGGATTACATTACCTACCAACACGTTTAATGCTAACGGTGAAGTACTGAGGAAATGGTGTTACAGTACGGGGGTGTTTTTCATGGTTACGGCGTGAACCCTTATCAGACTTAAGAAGACGCTAAATGCTGCAAGATATAAACATACGTTAGACAAATGTGTACTGCGTACGTTAGAGCAACAGTTCGGAGATGATGATTATGTCAGCATGACAATTCACGCTGTAATAGAAAAGCATCTGTGAGGCAATGGTTTGCGTTCGCCAACATTCTTAAAATTGATTGGCATTCTTAGGGACCCAATCTGAACCTTATGGAACACCTTTGGGACGAATTATAGCGTCGACTTCGCTCCATACCAGCATCACAACCTTCCCTGTTTCTAGCTGTTGAGGAAGAATGGGCTGTTATTTCTCTACAGAATTGAGAGACCTAATTGTAAGTGTCCTGAGCAGAGTTCTAAGCCTCCAAAGCAGCTGGGGTGGACACACCCAATATGAAAGTTCACTAATACGAGTCCGGTTACTTTTTATCACAGACTTAATGACTCATCCATGTTATTCTTCATCCCCCTATCGTCTACTGCCCCTACAACACTCACTGAGAACCACCAATGCCACACGCCATTTCATCATCGTCATTCACATCAGACATCGATATCATTGTCTTCTTGTTTCACATAGAACGTCCATGAATGTAAATAATTTTTACTGTTTTTAACACTTCCTAATTCATCAATTTAAAGTTTCAAAAATGTATTGTATCTTAAATTACATTAGGCTACTACAAAAAAAGCACTCTCCTGTGCAGCTTGTCTGTTTGCATGAGGTCTCTCACAATGCAATAACGATAATGACACTGCTACTGAGTTTGAATCTAGTATAGTTATTATCACACTGTTTTTTAGTCTTTTTTTTCGATCTGGTTGTGAAATGGTTCGTTAGCTGTTGCGCTATTTCGTTTCTCACGACAACCCGGCTTACTCGCAGCATAGGGGCATTTGTGAGGTACAATCCTGTTTTGCATTGGACGAGTTATTGATGAATATGCTCTTTCTTCTTTACATGTCGTTACAATCTTTTATAGACATGTGTTCAGCACACGGGAATAACAGCATTGTTAATAGTGATGTAGGTTATCTATTATATATTTTAGTTTCATATGTTGACAGCAAGCTGCTGGTGTCCACCTCTTATTTTCTGTCTCTAAAATACGTGAGACGGAGTGTCAACACTATCTGACTGGCATAAACTTAACTAAATGGTGACGTCAGCGGCAGCGGTTTGAGAATCCGAGGAAGTGGTTATTAATTGTGCTTGGGTGATACACCAATTCCTTTGAGACACTTATAAATTAAATGCGTTTTCATGCTTATATCAAGCTATTATCAAGTTTGAACTACAGGAGGCTACGTAGATTAAACTTAATATGCATATAAGAACGTGAAAAATTAGATAGCTTATTGCTAGATTATTGTTGCACATATAGGTAAAGAATGAAATTTGCACTCTGCAGCGGAGTGTGCGCTGATATGAAACTTCCTGGCAGATTAAAACTGTGTGTGAAGGTAGGAGACAAGGTACCGACAGAAATACAGCTGTGAGGACGGGGCCTAAGTCGTGCTTGGGTAGCTCAGTTCGGCCAGAGGGTTAGCTGCCCTTTGTAATAAAAGAAACTGAGTTAATGGATCAACGACGAACTGAAACGGGTGTCTTGCGAATTCTGCCACGAGCAGATGCAACGAACGAAAACGAACAAAATGAGTTTAAAAAAAAAAAAAAGGATGGTAGAGCACTTGCTGGCGAAAGGCAAAGTCCCTAGTTCGAGTCTCGGTCCGACACACAGTTTTAATCTGAAAGGAAGCTTCAAAGATGCATTGTGTCTTGTTAATAATATATTAATGAATTTGATTACAGTTTAAGTGTTACTTAAGTGACTGAGATAGTTATTGAGCTGTTTCATATAAATTGTTATTCCAATGCCTTGGACAGAAGAAGTTAATGAAGAAGTTAAGAGCTGCAATAACAGTGACTGTTTAAGAGGTGATGAGCATCGACGTTTGTAAATCATTTATGTAATTTTGTGGAGAAATATGTCTTACAGAGCTTGAGAGAAAAACTGATTTTTCGGTGGCTAATATTATACAGACATAGCACCTACTGCGTTTTATTCAAATGTTTGAATACGTATGTGCAGTTTAATGTCAGTTACCGTATGTTTCTTTAATTTCAAGTAGTCTTGATATCCTTGGTCTCTGTACAATAGAAAGACGAACTGCGAATGAATAGGAAAACCAGTTCTGCAACATTTGAATACAGCGTCAATGGATGAACCTCACGAAAGTCACTTCCATTAAAAATCTACATGTCGCGTTGCAAAGTTACATGAGATGGAATGAGCACGTCAGGTTGGAGTACGCAAAGCGAATGTCCGACTTCGTTTTATTGGGAGAATTTTGGGAAAGTGTAACACAGCCATAAAGGAAACGGCGTATAGAAGGCTAGTGCAAACTGATCTTTAGTATTGTTTGGGATCCCCACGAGGTCGGATTAAAGGAAGACATCGAAGTATTCAGAAGCATGCCTCCAGATTTGTTACTGGTAAGTTCTATCAGCACGTAAGTTTTACAGAGATGCTTCTGGAACTCAACATGAGAATTCCTGGAGGGAAGACGATGCTTTATCCGCAAGACACAATTGCGCAGATTTAGAGAACAGGCGGTTTAGGCCAACTGCAGAACGATTCTACTTCCGCCAATGTACATTTCGAGAAAGGACCATGAAGATAAGATTCGAAGAATTAGGGCTCGTTTGGATGCTTTTAGTCAGTCGTTTTTCCCTCGTTCTGTTTGCGAGTAGAACAGAAGAGGAAATGACTAGTAATAGCACAAGATACCCTCCGCCATGCACCGAACGGTGGTTTCCGGAGTATATATGTAGAAGTAAATACACTAGAGTTACAATACAGGTTAATTGCAAGAGCATGCAGTCAGTGCTTATCGATAATCTATCTACCCACTCACTATTCACAATTAGAGCAGGAAAAGTAGGCGGTGGTTCAAATGGTTCATATGGCTCTGAGCACTATGGGACTTAACATCTGAGGTCATCAGTCCCCTAGAACTTAGAACTACTTAAGCATAACTATCCTAACGACATCACACACATCCATGCCCGAGGCAGGATTCGAACCTGCGACCGTAGCAGTCGCGCGGTTCCGAACTGAAGCGCCTAGAACCGCTCCGCCACCGCAACCGGGTAGGCGGTGGTAGGGGATGTTAGTGCTACCCTAAGTAAACGTCGCTTCATGTGTCCTATGGACTTCAGATAAAAATGTAGATGTGTAGGCTGCATTTGGTACTATTCCTCCTCTGGAAACACCCACTCAGAACCGACTATTTTTGCGTCAGTCATTGTCCCAAATTAAATCGAGTGCCTCACCGACACAGCTGTACAAAGTGGACATTTTCAGTACAAGTCCGAGCAGTAGTCCTAATCACCGACTACATTATTAGCTCAGCCCCAATGAAGACTCTTTCCAACTACTCGCAGTGTCACTTGCTCATCTTTAGTAAAATCCTTACACAAGGTATGCCTTGTTTTCTTGAGTGAGCCTCGAATTTTATTTGAAAATGCAGATGTTTCCAGCAACTGCGGCAAAAACTGAATACTCGTCTTGCTACCGAGAAAGATGGCCTCCTTATTAACGATTTTAGCTATTTAATGCTTCCTGACAGTAGCGAAAGCCTGTTGCTTTGTTGCTGCTTCTACTACTACTAGAGTCTCATCTTCATCGTAGTCACTGTTAACACTCAAAATAAAACCAGCATAGTGAAGTGTCTTCAACGGCTGATATAGTTTCCTACAAGTGTGCCTGAAAAACTCCCTTTGCCCCATAAGTTGGTTCCCATTAGATTTCCTGCAGCTACAAGGGAGGGTCTCGCTATTTTCCCCACTTGCCTTCCGTTTCATTCACTTCCACTTTGTTCAGTGTTGAACAGTATTTCCATAATAATATCTAGGAAGCAAACACGGACAAAATGTGAGCTTCAGGCACCACATGAATATTCCAGAACATATTTTGCTCCATAACATGCACTGTATCCCACTACTCAAGATCTTTTCAAACGACACATATGGACATTACCTAATGAACACATTACACAGTTCTGTTTATCTACAAACACTAAGGTAGACTTATTTAACTACAAATAGGAACCTTTGTGCACCATTTAATCTTTCAATAATTTTGCTCTTCAAAGTATCAAGTTTTCCCATTTCTATTGAACAGTTGTGAGAAGGCACATTGTTATGATGAAATATGACTCTTGACTTATAATCCAAGCAGCTTCCCGTGCACTGTTTCATCCATTTGGGCCTGAAGACGTATGTACAATGCTCTATTTATTATTTTGTCCCTAATCAGCTTGAAGAATAATTTTCACATTCCACAACCTTTACGGAAGATAGAACATTCTTGCTCTCTTTTTTGGTGCAAGGGCACAGGCTAAGGCAACTGCTTTGACTGCTGTTCCGCTTCTGGTGTAAAACTATGCTCTCATGCCACATACACAGTAAGAAATGAATGCATAACACTAGAGCGAATACTTTTCAGAAGGGCCAAAGTATTGCACGAAGAGTATACGACAGAGAAACTGGTAGTTATATTAAGACTGGTTACTCTGCAAGTACGAGAAACGATCTGAAGATGGGCGGCATTAGCCGAAAGCAGTCACGAAATATAAATGTGACAGACGGACAAAAGATAAGCCTGCTTTGTATCAATAACGATAGTGGATAACTCCATGAGACAAATATTTCTAGTTTTGGAAATGGAATTTTATGAGAGTTTATCCATTTGAACGTACCCTACACTACAGTTATTTTAAATACCGTATGAAAAATCACTATCCCGCAGATAAAGCTGGCGTATTGTTAAAGTTGCTGCAAAAAATGTTCAAAAAATGGTTCAAATGGCTCTGAGCACTATGAGACTTAACTTCTGAGGTCATCAGTCGCCTAGAAGTTAGAACTAATTAAACCTAACTAACCTAAGGACATCACACACATCCATGCCCGAGACAGGATTCGAACCTGCGACTGCAGCGGTCGCTCGGCTCCAGACTGTAGCGTCTAGAACCGCACGGCCACACCGGCCGGCTACAAATAAAAAAAAGTATCCGTAATTTTTTTTCTTTATATATATATATATATATATATATATATATATATATATATATATATATATATATATATATATATATATATGCAAATCCAGCGTGAGTAGATTAATTATGACAAGTAAACAGGAAAATATTTGAACAGTACAGGCTATAGCCCGAAAAGCGTCCGCTTGAAATGTCATTCAACAATAAAACAAGGGATATTGCCTCACTGGCGAACGTTCAGAACTCTTGACGACATGTAAGGCTACGCCACCTATTCAGATAAATATGCAAAGCACAACAAGAAAAGGTTGCCTTCGTGACAAGCCTTACCCCTCGCCCTTAATGCAAAAATGACTTGTTTGGGTGAAAAGCTTATGGGTGTTTCCGTCGGTGTTAGGCAGCCCACAATGCTCTCGTGATTGGCGTACTAGCTGACATCTCGGCTAACGTCCCTGTCCTGAAGAAATAGTGTTAACTTCATATGATATACACGACACTATTGCGGGCTGCCTCCGCGGCAATGACGTGTTCGCTTTCCACCTGAAAATTGTGACACCTGCAATTACTGTGAGGTATAACACTTATCACAAAGACATGTTTGTGTAAGCAGGCATCGAGTCGACGTTACAAACTCGAAAGGAATTTCAGGACGTAAGCCCGTGATGCATACTTGGATCATCGAAGGTTTTTGTGGCAACGTGTCTTACTAACGCTTAGCAGTACATAAATTTTCGATTCTCTCAATGGGTCAGTGCCACATTATAGGCCGAAATCCACATTACATGCCTACATCCAAAGGTCCACTGTTCACCCCCATTGATCCTGCGATCTTTTCTGTCCCTTATCGCTTCTTTCTACTCTGGAATTTGTTGTGAAAAATGTCGTCCTACTGTGTTTTGGGGTCCACATTAAGTAGTGTATATCTGTATAACTGGATAGCTAAGGCAGTTCAAATAAAGAGAAGTAGCACGAATGAGGATAGTGATAAACTTGATATCAAAGTTGATGACCACGAAGTAGATAAAGTTAAGGAATTCTGCTACCTATGCAGCTAAGTAACCCGTGATGGACGGTGCAAGGAGGATATAAAAAGCACACTAGCACAGGAAAAACGAGCATTCCTGACCCACATAAGTCTACTAGTATCAGACATAGGCGTCAATATGAGGAAGAAATTTCTGAGAATGTAAGTTTGGAGCATAGCATTGTATGGTAGTGAAACACGGACTGTGGGATAACCGAAACAGAAGAGAATCGTAGCATTTTAGATGTGATTCTATACAAAAATGTTGAAAATCAGGTAGTCTGATAAGGTAAGGAATGACGAAGTTCTCCCCAGAATCGGAAAGGAAAGGAATATATTGAAAACACTGACAAGAAGAGGGGACAGTACGATGAGACATCAGGGAATAACTTTCATGGTACAAGAGCGAACTGCAGAGTGTAAAAGCTGTAGAGAAAGACACAGATTGGAATACATTCAGCAAATAATTGAGGACGTAGGTTACAAATGCCATTCTGAAATTAAATGTTGACGCAAGAGAGGAACCATCATTCCAGTCAGAAGACTGATGACTGGAAAAAAAGTTCAGATGTTGCAGGAATGCCAGGGCGATCAACTGCCAATGGCAGCATGCCTAGTAAAGAAATTTGGCGCTCAAACCAACCTTTGTGTCACACAATCTTCTCTCTGTAGTTAGCTTACAGTAATGACCCACCTTTTACAATAATTAATCTCTGCAGCAAACGTGAAAGTTTATCGTTACATCTTGTAGAACGTAAAGATATAGAGGACAGATAAGTAACTCACTTTGAGGT
Organism: Schistocerca nitens; assembly: GCF_023898315.1. Taxonomy (NCBI): domain Eukaryota; kingdom Metazoa; phylum Arthropoda; class Insecta; order Orthoptera; family Acrididae; genus Schistocerca; species Schistocerca nitens. Next base: position 190,292,131 of record NC_064620.1, on the reverse strand, counting down.
GGTTAGGGAAGGAAATCTGCAGCGGACTGTTAGAAGGAAACACGAGACAAGAAAACCTAATATGGATTTGTACGCCACCTCTCCTGAACATGAGAACGGTTGCCGGGCGTCGTAAGCAGCAGCGCGCCACCGAACGTTTGATGACTTTCGCTGTAGAGTTTCCGGCAAATAATTCCTTATGTTTGTTGCGTAACGCTCTCTGACATTTGGTCGGCGCTCGTGGGCGGGAGGCCTCCCTAGCCGTCGCAGGGCCTTCCTCTCTGCTACGGTTTAATATACAACGAGCTCTGAATACCACAAGCCTGCTCCGGAGCGGTGGGCTGCCGCAATTTTGGTGGAACAATCCTTCCGTTGCACGTAATACACTACACCAAGGGCGCCTTCCGCTGTGAAGCGCCTAAGCTATTAACGTATCATTATGATGCAGCTAGGAGTCATAAAAGACAAATGTGGGTGCTTAACTACGTATGTCCACTGATAGTCTCATTACTTATCCGAGAAGATTTACTCCAGAACAGAAAATCATCACCAGCACTGTGCATTTCTTCAAAAACTGCGGAGGATAGTGTGTTAAAATGTATTTACCCCCTCCCCATTTTCTCTTTAACCCTTTGACTACCAGTTTTGTTTCAAAGACCTTAATGTAGGGTTATTCTAGTTACTGTCATCGTCAGAAGTGACAACATGAAAGGAATATTTCCCGCCCTTTCATTTTACAGCACAAGGTCATTCGTAAAAAGATACATCTCAGTGGATAGAGCATGCAGTTCGTTGATACGATGTGTCCGGGAAGGCGTGACGGAACTCCACTATGCAAATTTGGGGATTGGATTACCTATCTGCGAGCGCGAAGTACACTCATGCTCATAAATTAAGGATAATGCTGCTACATGGTGAACAACGCTCTGGTGGGTGGTATGCGGGTTTAAATCACGTCGGGGTATGACAGTGCGGTGCATTTGACCTGCGGTCGTCGCACGGTGGCGCTGGCAACAGTCCACATACACAGAGGTGTGTTGGTGCAAGACAGAGTACGGTGCAGCGAGTAAGTGTGCAGACGTTTTCAGACTTACTAATGGTGACTGAGTGTTGAAAATGGCTCAAAGAACACGTACTAATGACGTTATGAGGGGCAGAATACTAGGGCGACAGGAGGCTGGTCAAACACAGCAGGTCGTAGCACGGACCCTCTGTGCCGGCCGCGGTGGTCTCGCGGTTCTAGGCGCGCAGTCCGGAACCGTGCGACTGCTACGGTCGCAGGTTCGAATCCTGCCTCGGGCATGGATGTGTGTGATGTCCTTAGGTTAGTTAGGTTTAAGTAGTTCTAAGTTCTAGGGGACTGATGACCGCAGCAGTTGAGTCCCATAGTGCTCAGAGCCATTTGAACGGACCCTCTGTGTGCCACAAAGTGTGATCTCAAGATTATGGCAACGATTCCAGCAGCCAGGAGACGTGTCCAGGCTCTACAGTACGGGACGTCCACAGTGTACAACACCACAAGATCGATATCTCACCATCAGTGCCCGCAGACGGCCACGGAGTACTGCAGCCACTGGAACAGTTGTCTCCAGACACAAAGTCTACAGACGACTGAACAGACAGGGTTTATTCACCCGGAGACCTGCAAGGTGCATTCCACTAACCCGTGGTCACAGGAGAGCCCGTAAAGCCTGGTGTCAAGAACACAGTACATGGTCATTGAGCAGTGGTCCCAGGTTATGTTCACGGACGAGTCCAGGTATAGTCTGAACAGTGATCCTCGCTGTGGTCTGGCGTGAACCAGGAACCAGATACCAACCTCTTAATGTCCTTGAAAGGGACCTGTATGGAGGTCATGGTTTGATGGTGTGGGGTGGGATTACGATTGGTGCATGTTCACCCTTGCATGTCTTTGGCAGAGGAACTGTAACAGGTCACATGTATCGGGTCGTCACTGTGCACCAGTATGTCCGCCTTTTCAGGGGTGCGGTGGGTCCCACCTTCTTCCTGATGGATGATAACGCACGGCGCCACCGAGCTGCCATCGTGGAGGAGTACCTTGGAACAGAAGATATCAGGCAAATGGAGTGGCCTGCCTGTTCTCCAGACCAAAACCCCATCGAGCACATCTGGGATGCTCTCGGTCGACGTATCGCTGCACGTCTGCAAACTCCTACGACACTTCTGGAGCACCGACAGGCACCGGTGCAAGAATGGGAGGCTATACCCCAGCAGCTGCTCGACCACCTGATCCACAGTATGCCAATCCGCCGTGCGGCCTATGTACGTGTGCATGGTGACCATATCCCATATTGATGTCGGGGTATATGCGCAGGAAACAGTGGCGTTTTGTAGCACACGTGTTTCGGGACGGTTTTCTCATCACCAATACCGTGGACTCACAGATCCGTGTCGTGTGTGTTCCTTATGTGCCTATGTTAGTAGCGCCAGTTTTGTGTAGTGCCACGTTGTGTGGCACCACATTCTGCAATTATCCTTAATTTATGAGCATGAGTGTAATTCGCTGTGACAGTACAGAGACAAGGGTTAACAACGGAACCTGAGGACAGTATAGCTTACAGGCGCCATGTGTAATTGTAAGAATTCTGCAAACCATTACCAGGCGTCCTTTTACCAGTGGGACGTTGACATATAGCAATAACATGCAGCAAATGGCCACTGATTCTCTCACAATCTACCATGGGGTCATACGCCCCATTGGTAGTCGAAGGGTTAAAGCAGACCCCATAGTCTCTCGGCTCGCATTCTCGAAATGTCTAGTGGGATGGAACGTAAATAGCGGTTTAGGCTCCTACCGCCCTGTTGAGGAGTGTACAACCCGCCCATTTATATTGTTGCCTATCAGTTCGCCATTATACGTTTTGAGAATGGAAGCAGTGTTTACGTTGTGCTACATTTTTCGTCGTAAACCTCTCAACCTACACACGTTCTTGAAGAGTAAGGTTTAAGGTTTATGTTCATTATCAAACAGTTTCCTTTAGATGTTTGGTTAAATATTTATCTAGGTAACAAAATGTAGGCTGTAGTCGCGTAAAATGGACCCCCTTCAGTTGCTTAAAACGGAATCCTTACTTTCTCATGTTTAAACTCTGCATTTATTAGTACAAACTTATTCTCTAGGAATTCTCCTACACGTTCCAAGAAGTTAATGTGAATGGCTGATTAAAGAAAATGGAGACAGTTTAAAATGACTAAAACTATTGTTCCTGTTCAGTAAACGAAGATCGGTTTAAGGGAAGACAGTAAACAGTCTAATGATCCAAAAACTATACTTATGAGGCCGGCTAACGTGAAGTACAGCAGTCCTGAGGAATCCTCATGTGGAAGCTTATTTCTTTGGGCATACTCGTAATGACCTGTGAAGAATGACCATCCAGTTCGCAGAAAGAAATAACAATGAACATCAGCAACACAAAATCGCTGGAGAAAAATGGGATAACCTTTTTTTCCAAACTTAACAAAGCGAACCTGTCAGGAAGAAGGCCTAGATGAACGTCCCATAGCAGGGCCCTTGAGTTCAGCAACAACACACCTTCTGGAAGAAGTTATATATTGAAATTATATTACGTTTTCTCTGATTTAATACCTTTTTCTGGTTCTGGTTATTTTGACAAAAGGTCCGGTATTGGTACTATTTTTCGAACCTGATACTTGTCATGTTTTTGAAAATAACTTTTTGTAATGGCTTTTAATTACCCTGAAGAGCCAAAGAAACTGGTACATCTGCCTAATATCGTGCAGGGCCCCCGCGAACACGTAGAAGTGACGCAGCACGATGTGGCATGGACTCGACTAATGTCTGAAGTAGTGCTGGAGAGAATTGACACCATGAATCCTGCAGGGCTGTCCATAAATCAGTAAGATACGAGGGGGTAGATGCAAGCTGCAAGGCGTACCAGATATCCTCAATAACGTTCATGTCTGGAGGGTTTGGGGGTCAGCAGAAGTGTTTATACCGAGGAGAGTGTTCCTGGAGCCACTCTGTAGCAATTCTGGACGTGTGGGGCGCCGCATTGTCCTGCTGGAATTGCCCAAGTCCGTCAGAATCCACAATGGGCATGAATGAATGCAGGTGATCAGACAGGATACTTAAGTATGTGTCACCTGTCAGTGTCGTATCTAGACGTATCAGGGGTCCGATATCATTCCAACTATACACGTACCACACCATTACAGAGCCTCCACCAACTTAAACAGTCCGCTGCTGACACGCAGGGTCTATGGATTGATGAGGTTGTCCCCATACCCGTACACGTCAATCCGCTCGATAGAAATTGAAACGAGACTCTTCCAGCCAGGCAACATGTTTCAAGTCATCAACAACCCAATGTCAGTGTTGATGGGCCCAGGCGATGCGTAAAGCTTTGTATCGTGCAGTCGTCAAGGGTGCACGAGTGGGCTTTCGACTCCGAAAGCCAATATCGATGGTGTTCCGTTGAATATTTCGCACGCTGACACTTATTGATGGCCCAGCATTGAAATCTGCAGCAATTTTTGTGGAAGGATTACACTTCTGTCAGGTGAACGACTCTCTTCAGTTGTCGTTGGTCCGGTTCTTGCAGGATCTTTTTCCGTCCGCAGCGATGTCGGAGATGGGTTTTACGGATTGCTGATGTTCACGGCACGCTCGTGAAATGGTTGTACGGGAAAATCCCCACTTCAAAATGGTTCAAATGGCTCTGAGCACTATGGGACTTAACTTCTAAGGTCATCAGTCCCCTAGAACTTAGAACTACTTAAACCTAACTAACCTAAGGACATCACACACATCCATGCCCGAGGCAGGATTCGAACCTGCGACCGTAGCGAATTCCCACTTCATCAGTACCTCGGAGATGCTGTGTCCCATCGCTCGTGTGCCGATTATAACACGACGTTCAAACTCACTTAAATCTTGATAATCCGCCACTGTAGCAGCAGTAACCGATCTAACAAGTGCGCGAGACACTTCTTGTCTTATGTAGGAGTTGCCGACCGCAGCGCCGTATTCTGGCTGTTTACATATCACTGTATCCGAATACGCATGCCTATACCAGTTTATTGGGCGCTTCAGTGTATATTTTCTATTGTAAAGTAAATATTACACCCTTTTGAAACATAACTGTTTACTATTTTCTATATTTTTTAAATCAAAAAGAAAATGGAGACCCGCTTTTGGGTAATTGCCTCCGCTAAAAATTATGAAGACAATAAACCAACCTGCAACAGTATCACAAACATTTCTTTAATATCAATACCGAAATACTTCCCCGATGTTCGGTGACTGTTGTTTGTCTAAACACAAAACGATTTTCGGCTTCTTAGGCCATCATCAGGTGAGAACTGAGCATTGCAACCACCTACAAAATGACGTGCGGTGAACTTATTAATGGACATTGATATGGGGTACGTAGACACCTTCCTTATATGACGGCTTGAACTTTTTAGAGACAGATTCGATTATGTGTCTGAATATCAGTGGAGGAATGGCAGCCCCTTCGTCAGGAGCCGAAACTAGAAAACATAGTGATGTTAGCCGCTGAGTTCTAGAGCGAAGTCGACGTTCCAGCTCATCCCAAATATGTTCAGTTGGGACTCTCGGCAAACCAATCCATTTCACAAATGTGACTGTCCACGAACCGTTACCTCACAGATGATGCTTTATGACAGGCTGCACTGTCATACTGATAAAATCACCGCATCTGAACTGTTCCTCCACTGTGCGCACTACACAATGCCGTAAATGATGGCACATAACGTTCTCTAGGCATTCGCCAACCAAAACCCTTCCGTCGGATTGCCGCAGGGTACAGAGTAAACCATCACCCGAAATCACTCTCTTCCAGCATGGACAGTCCAGTGGCGTCTCTATTTACACCACCTCCAGCACCACTCAGCACTGAATACAGAAAACTGTGACTTAAGAAGAGCTGCTCGACAACTGCACCCCTTTCTTTCCAACCCCCTACGCACAGTCATCGTGCTAACTGGATTGTTGGTAGCACCCTAGAACTCGCGAATGCCTCATTCCGCTGATTTCATGCGATTATGTACAACCACCTTCCGCAACGCTCGATGGTCGCTATCTGGCAGTAAATGAGATCTACCTGGTCCTGGTTTGGCTGTGGTACTTCCTTTACGTTCCCATTTCGCAACAATCGAAATGTGCAGTTTCAGAAGGTTTTAAATGTCCCTGATGGATACGTTACTCAGGTGACGTTCAATAACTGCTCCACGTACGAAGTCAGTGAGGGGTCCTGATCGACCGGTCCTACGACCATCCCTGTCAGGAATCTCTGAGTTGTCCTGTTCGACCCAACCCACTGTTACCACTTCTCACTGACCACCTCCTTTTACACTGGTGGGTCCGCCTCTCGTGACATCTAGCGGCCAGTTCTGCTGTATATAGGTGTGTCCGAATATTTTTGACCAACTCATGTACAATACCTTCAAAGTCACGTAATGTTGCCGGTCTTGTCTATTAAAATTAGCTGTTATCCCTTTCACGTATTCATATTTGTATCCGTAGCTGCATTACTAATAAATAAATGTAGAAAACCAGTATAAATACTTGTAATATTCAAATAACTGTGACTGACGCTCGAACAACAAGGAACTAACATGCATCGAGATTAAAAAATAGTCCACTGATAATGGCTAGGCACTAGATGAAATCTGGATTTGCGTAATGAAACCTGCAAAAGAAAGGATGACTGATTGCTGCCCTCTATCATTTATAAATTTATAAACTTGTAATATTGTAGTTTGGCCTCTTTCCTCAAGAAGTATTTGCAGCGTATTAGCATACAGTCAAGTCAAGGAAGGTAAATTGGGAAAAGATAGGTGTATCGCAATGTTTTGTTCACCAGTAGGGGAAAGTGTCATGAACAACACTTTAAAAACGCTTACCTATGGGGTTTATTAAATTTCTTACACAAAAGGCTCTATTCATTTTTTCTGTGGGCCTAATAGTTCACTCGTTACAGGGGATGAAAAAACTGCCGATTATTGAAAATATATCTTCAGTGGTACAAATTTTATGTTTATCTTCAAATGAAGAGGGTTAAGACAAATATTAAATGTGTGTGCCACATCTAACTCAAACAGAACCGTATGAAGACATAAATTGTGTTCTGTGGCTGTGACAGAGAGGAGGGGTGTGTGGATGTGGAGGGGAAAAGCTTGAGGAAAAGTAGGTCGCTGGCTTTTGTTCATGCACTTCCCTCCTTCGCAGGTCTGCAAACAGAAGAGCGAGGGGTGACTTCCCACTCTCTCTAACCCACCGTATCACAAGAAGCAACTACAGGCCGTTTCACGAAGCTATACTCACACTTCCACAGCTTATCTTATCAGCCACTGCTGACGCAATGCACAGACGTCCAGTGGGTCCTTATTTTCCAGAAAGTGTGTTAACACTACATGGAATACAGATATGAGGTACTAATAACATTAACGCAAGAAACGCGTATGAATATCTGTAAAAAGCTCCGCGCGTCGTTCCGTACAGCTGGAAGGAAAATAGATTCTTAGTCATCCTCGACAGCAGATGTAGCATTCTTCCGGCAACGCTGACTTCCCCTAGCTTGAGCCTTGCTTGCATTTCAGTTTATGACGTTTCATATCAGTTACCCTGTGTGAGTAGACAAAACTACTTCACTTAGCTAGTGTTTATACAGGGTGAGTCAGTAACTATTGCCACCTAGAATAATTCCGAAAGTATGATAGTTGTGATGTCGTCAGTCATACGACCACACCGCCGCCTGAGAGATCGATCCGCCGGATGCGATTCTCTCGATAAACGGAACAGAAGAACGGCTGTGTTAGCCAAAGAGTACACAGCCAGTCGCAGTACTTATGCTCGCCGCGAGACGCCGCTAGGCCACTCATGTGCAGCAGGAGAGTAGTGCAGTTGTGCCAGTCTACAGTTAGTAGCTACGCTCAGTGGTCAGCCAGCGCCGATGTTAGTCGTCGTCTGCAGCTCAGTCATTGTTGCCATCAAGTCTTTGTAGCTCCGTTCCAAGTTAGTCTTCAAATTCACCGGATTCGACATTCAAGATTACGAGAGATTAGTTCGTCACTGCAAAATTTGTAACTTGTAATTTATGTCATTCTACAGACGCTTCTATAATTGTCAACCAACTGATCATGGACTACAGCAAAGTTAAGTAATAAATACTTTCTTATTTTGTACTCCTGCTAATTAATTGTGTTTTCCTGTTGTAGCTACCAAGTAGTGTTGGCATAGTAGAACCCACGTTTCCAACTCCTTGGCTACCTCATATTTGCCACCTCATGTTGATGGACTCGATTATGGTGGAAGATCGAGAGCCATCAATAGTAGCAGAAAAGTTTGTAGGACAAATATTGCATGGGACAGCGGGGGCCAAAATAAGACGTTGGTTTTTTGTTGCTAGTTCCGGTCACGTCAGAGATATGAAGGTCAACTTTTAAATGGGGTGCTATAGTTTGGTACTTATTTTCTGATAGTGGATATCGAGACGAATCCAATGATGAGTAACAGTAAAAAAGGTGATCGAAGTGAGGGCCATTGGTATCAATGCAGTGCTGCAATCTTCTTATCATGGATTGAGTGGTATTCCTTATCACTTCGGCACTTAGCGTAGCACATGCCCTGACAAGTCCTCTCGTATATCGTGCAAATAGTAAATATTCTTCGAATTCGGCGTATCCATCTAACGTGCCATTGGCATGTAAACACCATTCGATGGTTTCACAATACAACGCTAATAGGAACGGTGAGACTAGTATTATCAAATCAAGCGAATGTGAAAGATGCATTCCTTTGAAGAACAAGTCGACATGCTTCTCGTTTGTGGAGAATGCCAACGAAATTCAGTGAGAGCTAGAGACTTACACGCTTGTCGTACATCCGACCTTTGTATCTGCACATTGAGAGTACTAATATGTGCAAACTTAGCTTGCCACTTAGCGCGAAAATGGACAAAAAATCTGAACTGTCTTCTCAACCCTAGGGTGTCAAACAGACATTCTACATAAATATGACCCTGGCCCTGTAAGGCACCTAATATCAGGTGCGGATCGTAACAAAAATCATTAGAAATGGCTGTCACGTACCTAGAATGCATGAATTAATAAAAGTGAAAGTTTGGGTCTATTCTAGAAAGACATCACTGCTATCCCCTTTTTTATTCTACATGTAATTTATCAACTGTTGCTTTCAGCGGCCAAGTGATGAACAACAATCATGTTCAATTACTTTTGACACTCAATTACAAAATATTTAATTCTTGGACATATTGAAATGACGAGTATTACAATCGTTATCTCTACGCATGAAAATTTTTTATCACACAAAAGAAAGATTATTAAAAATCCTCATCAGCTCATTTAAATCTATGTTGTCATAGATGGTCAATGCACTGAGTTGGTGGAGAATAAATTTACATTTTGATCCAATGAAAAACTCTCATGTACTCAATGTGAGTGTAGGTTAGTATCCTAGCTTTTGATATTCAATGGTCAAAGCATATGCGAGTTGGAGTGACCAAAATTTTGACTCAGCATTTACTGTGGCCTAATGCGCAATGGTACTTTACCTAGCAGCATCTGAAATGGTGTTGTCTCCATGCTGGATCTGAAACGCTAATTCCCTACTCTGGCCTTGACTTAATTCACTCAGTCGCAACTTTCCTGCATTCCGTGGAACATTAATCTTTCCCTAGTTGAAATAATGGCTATTGCACACTCCCTCTGGGTTGGAGCAACGTGCACAATTTCTTTGGCCACAAAAATTCGCGCAGGAATAATTAATTACTGCTTTACTAACTGTCGCCACGATATGTGAAGTGTATCATCCTCACTTTGCAGAAAGCAAAGCTCTCAACGCCCTCGCTTATTTCCACACACTTGTGTGGTCCATTGCGAAATGAGAGAGAGAGATACAGATCCTTAAGGTCTCAAAATGCTATTATATATTGGGAATCTTCCCACAGTGTGGTGTCTGCATCGCCAAGTATGGCCTCAGCCAATCACCATCTCGCTAGAGGTGAATACATTTTTATTTTTCTTGCTGGGTCGCAGCCTAGCCTTATTAATGACGTGCAGCCACTTACCCTCGGTCCCCACCTCATTAACGTTAAAAGGAATAAATTATTGTTCTGGCCTTATCCCTTTCTGCGCTGAAGCTCGCTGTTCTCTTGCTAAATGGGATTTTTTTAATGTCATTAACCACCTCCTCCGTTCATCTCCAAAATGCATTTCACTTCAACTTGTTTGTTCATGTCAGACCATATACTGGTAGATATTGTTTAATTAGTTTTCGGTACATGAGATTAACTGCAATTGCCTTTTGTTGATATAATATAATTATTATTTTCTGAGAATCTCCTACTGCATCACCTTATCATTATGGATCAAGCTCATATAAGCTCCATAAAATCTGGACGCCTTATACGCTGAAAGATATCCTCAACATACTCACCCTACATATCGTACATTTAAATATGTGTATGATAAATTGCGGACAACTGTGTCTCTAAGGCATCAGAAACATATCTGGGAAAGGAAAGTTACTAACAAGGAAACAGAAATTGGTACTCTTGCCACTGTGGTTCAAGATCATTGTGTTAGTTCACATCATATCCCAAGGGAATCTGGCATGAGCCAGAGTAGTGTTGTTCATTTTCTGCATCGCCATAAATATCATCCTTACGATATCAGTCTCCACAAAGAATTAAATGGTACGGATTGTATGTGTCGCATTGAATTATGCCGATGGGCTCAACATCAGAGTCAGAGGAATGACACATTTATTAATTTGATTTTATTCTACATTCTACATTCATGAACCATTAAATGTTTATTTGCATAAAATGCATTAATGGGCAACTGAAAATCCATGTTGGCTGCGGAAGTTGCACACCAAAAACCGCGGTTGGTAAATGTTTGGTGTGGGATTCTGGAAGACAGAATTGTAGGCCCCTTATTTAATCCAAGGAAATCATAATGTTAGGAGGTACACCACATTCCTGCAAGGAACATTAGGTCTGTTATTGGAAGAAACACCTTTAGGAACAAGGAACGGAACGGGGCATCGACACAATGGGTGTCTGGCACATTTTTTTGCTGATGGCTAGCAATGAGTTGCAGAGTCAATTCCCAAATCGTTGAATTGAACACGGAGTAGAGGCTCTGTGGCCAGCTCATTTGACATACTTGATGCTTATGGATTTTTTCTTGTGGGGATTCATAAGACATTGTTTACGGTTCAAATGGCTCTGAGCACTATGGGACTTAACATCTGAGGTCATCAGTCCCCTAGAAGTTAGAGCTACTTAAACCTAACTAACCTAAGGACATCACACATATCCATGCCCGAGGCAGGATTCGAACCTACGACCGCAGCGGTCGCGCGGTTCCAGACTGAAGTGCCACACCGGCCGGCTAAGACATTGTTTATATAGATGTTCCAACTACACCTGAAGTATTGTGAGAGAGAATTGTCAGAGCTTGTGCTTCGATAAATGCCGAAGTGATAAGGAATACCACTCAGTCAATGATAAGAAGATTGCAGCACTGCATTGATACCAGTGTTCATCACATCGAACACCTTTGTGACCTTTTTTGACCTTCAAAGGCTTTACTGTTACGCATCATTGGATTCGTCTCGATAGCTGCTATCAGAAAATAAGTATCAACTATAGCACCCCATTTAAAAAAACAAAGTTGACCTTCATATCTCTGAAGCGACCCCACCTAGCAACAAAAAACCAACGTCATATTATGGCCCCTGTTGCCCCATGCAACTTTTGTCCCGTGACTCAGTTTATTAAATGAGTACTTAATTAGATTACTTCTACATAAAATACGTTCCTGTAAACAATGGCTGAAAAATGTTTTGTTTGTGTGATGTTGTCGGTGACCTATGTAGTCATGATAGGGAAGGGACAGCTGCTCTCTGTGGTTGGCAGAGTATTGTAAAGCTGTGTAATAGTGCAGTAGTCACTTGTGGTGAGTTAATGAACCAGAAAAGTACTGCGCTTCTCTCACCATTGTACCGCTGTTAGACTGTATAAGTCTTTCTCATTCAGGTGTTGTTGGCACTTAGAGTTGGTTGTGCTAATTGGAGCCACTTACTACACGTCCACAGTATATGCTGTAAGATGGGTGTGAATATGTCTGATGTAATGTGTAAGGAGCACTGCTATCTTTGACGTCAAACGTATCGATACTGTCCTCCTTATTTAATATCTGGCTTCTGGAACTTTCGGAGCCGAGGGCGCCTTTTTGTATAAGGGAGCACTGTCTTGCTGTATAATGACGACAGTGCCCCTGTGCTACGTGTCACCCATCGTCTTGGTGTGGGGAAGGGAATCGGTGTTTAGCTTCCATACGGTACGTATAAGTAATATGCAGAATTTGACAGAAAGCGGAATTAATAGTCAAAGGTGTTATGTCAGTGTGTACTTCAGCTATTTCGCGAAACATATTGAGAGTGAACGTAAATGAAAGGCTTCCTTGATCATTGATTTAATGAGGAAACGCAACGTAACAATGGTTAATTCAGAGTGCATGTGAAACCAAAATAAATGTTAAACGAGGATGGATGAAAGTAGGCATTGTCAAGGAAGTGTGTTACGTGCATAAGGAGAAATAAACCCAAGTAATTTGACTTTTAGTGTTATTATTTCAAAGTGACAGTTTGTAACCTCCCAACAGATTAATTCCGTAACCTCCCAATCAAAAAGTGACTAACCTCCCAATAAAAATGTGACTCATATAAACCTTTCAAAAGAAATCTCGTAATGTGACCTTTTAATAATTAACTGACTGTGAATCTAAACTGGTAAATCTGGACGTCAGCAGTGCTGCGTCATGGCCCTGAAAAATCATTCCGAATAAACTGAAAATTCTTACCTCAGTGATGTCACCAGATAACGCGTATATATATGCTCCTATAAGAAATTTTTCTGGCACAGACCAGTGCAATGCTGGCCCCTAGATTTTGTTACGTATGAAAAACAACTGATTTTCTTTACGATAATCGGCATTACAATGGATGGGAGAAATTAGTAAAAACTTTAAATTCAGATGAATGACTGTCACAAGTTATCTTTATAAGTAAAACTATTATTGAAAGATTTTTGAAAACATTTACATGGGACTTTGATATAACAATAGTGCAAAAATCAGTTGTAGCAATTAGCATATGTGCGCGGCAATAAAGAACAATAATTTTTGCTTTTACCTTACACTACATCGCTCAGGCACCGCCATCGTTCTCCATGACCGGCTTTGGTAATTCCATAATTCTACTGCTCTTCTCGAGCTACAAAACTCCACTACTGGACTGCATTGTCCGAACTCCAGGACGTAAGTGCTCTCTGTGAGCTATACAGCTCGACAACTGCTCTCTGCGAGCGACCTGACCCAACCGCCCGACTGCGAGCTACTAATACTGCTGCTGCGATTCTATTGTAGCTTACATATCACTGACAGCGAGTTAGCAATCAATCGAAGTTACATCTGCTCGAGTGCGCTAGCAATAAATTCCTTAGTCATGGACCTCTTGCAAGTTATCATTCTTTAATCAAATAACTTAAATATTTGCAACTTATGAGAGACATGTCAAGCTATTTTCGTAATAAAATTTTATCTCTCTGTAAAGTTTCTGTGCTTGAGTCCGGCAGTCCGATAGTCCGACAACCGCAAAAAATATATAAACTTCAATAGACATTAATGAAGAGACGGTCGAGTTTTGTAAATGGGACTGATCATGTTCAACTCTAGAACAGTGATCTGCTGTAATGCAGTGCTTAACTTATGCTGAAATATCTGAAGTTCTGTAGCGCATAGGTGACCTACTTCTGTTGCAGAGAGACAGTTTAAGCCTCTGGGCCACCTCACATGTAATGTGAGCAGAGGCTGAGGGGATACAATGATGCCACTCACCTTGTAAACGTGTTCCAGGAAGTGATAGTGGAGACCACGAAATCGACATTCTCGAATATATATTGGCAGCATGTTACACTTGGGACAGCTCTCAAGAGTAGTAGACAATTCACATCTCCTTCTACTGAACTTTTTACTTAACAGCACACTTAGAAACTGCACGTCAGTACTCAATAAGCTTAAAATAGCTCCATTACATAAACACGAGCTCAGTGATTTTTTCTACTCGTATAAGAGTTTTGTACAGGAAATGTTGGAAGATATTGTCTGTATGCAGACTGAAAAGCAACCATCGTTAGTGATGTGGGAAGTTGCCTTTCCCAGAAGAACACAACAGCTGCCATACAGGATGGGTAAGAATGTAGCAATGTAGAACAGTGTGCAGAGATTTACGTAGATTGTTTCCATATGTATTTCTAGTGTTACTGGTAACTAATACCTTCGTACCATATAGTCTTGACGCACTTTTTGTAAAATAAACACCCCGCAGGCATGTCTGTGTACTGTGTCGCCAGTGATTCATAAGGTGCGCTGTCGAGGGTCATTACAACTTTTTGAAACACCCTGTAGCTGCTTCTTGTGGCAAAGTAGGCTAGACAACGTGAGTAATCCCCCGCTTCATCTTCGTACGAGGAACACTATTTACCCCTTAACATCGTTGTACAGCAATTAGATGTGGTACATACATTTAATATTTATTTTCAATCCGTTTCATTCGAAGATAAAATTTTTATGGTTAAAAAAATATTCTTAATAAATAGTGATTTTCCCATCCTTTGGAATCTGGGAAGCATTACTACTAAAGAAAAAATGAATAGTACCTTTTTGTAGATAACTTAATGAAGCTTAAATTTGTAATGGAAACGTTTTCGCTAAAAATCGCAGTTTTCGATTTTTTCAAGAGAAACATATAAAGTAACCTTTTAATGCCCCCCACCACCATCCTATCGCTCATATCCCATCGGTTAACAATTTCCCTCAGTTGACTTTTTCGACCTTCGTTGACTAGGCTAAAATGTCACATGACGTTTACAGTTAGATGCTGGCGATGTGCGCAGTATGCAGTCTTCATTTCACCGATAGTTGTATACTATGGCAAGTTAAAGAGCTGTTATTGATACAAATAAAGAGTGTTTTAAGTAAAGTATTGCATTTTAAATTTGTATTGTAATATATAGAAAATCCTTGCATTTAAAAGTAATGAACACTAAAACACTGTGGAAAATTATGTTGGTCAATCAGGCAGAGTTAACATCTTTTAACAGAGAACTACTCGCACTAAGTACATTATGACGTATTACAGTGTTAACACTACCGTAAGTGCAATCGATAAAGAGACGATGAATAACGTCAATTTTGTTTTAAATACTCAAACACAGTTTTCTTTTTCCTCCTCTGTACAACTTTCATTTACGTAGATATCAGATTACTGTAAGAAAAACAACTTCAATACTAATTTTTAAACCTAAAACTTTCCTAAACAGTATTAAAAATGTGATATTTTCCTTTCATAACACTATATCTGTGTCACTGTTTCTGTAAGTCATGCGTCATTTGGTCCGTACTGACATTCAGATTTAACCGATATAGAAATCTGAGAACCGATTTATATTTAAATAAATAATATTAAACGAATTTTTCAGCTCAGCTTCACAGAACAAGACATTGTTCGAAAGGAAACAATTCCATGGTGTTCATCATAAACCAGGTAACTGCAGATCAACAGGAACGTTCAGTACTTTTGATACCATGGTTAGTTCTCCCAAGCACTGATGGGGAATTAACTTAATATATTTGTTTATAATTTGAGTAAAATTTCACTAGAATCAAATAAATTCTCCGCAAAACTTACATGGTCCAATTTGATTTTAATACTCGTGTGATAAACTTAAATAAACTGTAAACATCAATAAACACGACTGTTTACCTCTTTCTTCTAAGATTAGAACAATAACCTGTTTCTTGTTCAAGTATCGGAAGCACATCGAATGACAGGTAACAGAAAAAATCGTTTGCATAGACTAATTCTATTTTTACTTTGTTTCCAGCAAAGAATACTTAACCAAACAGAAATATAATATATGTGTACCACTGTGTAACATGGCACCAGGAAATGATGTTGCTTGCCTGCAAATTATTTATGTATGGTGGCTATTACTCAAATTACTCGAGAAACCAACTGTAGTTCTCTGACGTAGCCGGGGCTAACTTTTCAGGTAAATTAGTTCCGCCAAGTTCTAATTGCGCCTTTTGCTACACAATGTTGATGGAGTGATTCATGTCTTCGCAGACAGTCGCGAGTATTTGTCATAACATCAGATTTGTTAATAACGGGAAGGTGAAGGAAGATTAAATTAAAGACGAAGAAACCGATGAAACTTTCTCGCAGAACCTTGAAGTTGATATTGCCGATGGTGTGAAAATTATTGAGGGTGTAACGGAAATGTGAGGTCAGACGTAAAGGACATAAATCTTGCGAATAGAATAAGAAAATACGATACAATAAGATGGTCTGGAAACGCTTTGAGGCATGGGTGTGTGTGTTGTCCTTAGCGTAAGTTAGTGTAAGTTAGATTAAATAGTGTGTAGGCTTAGGGACCGAAGACCTCAGCAGTTTGGTCCCTTAAGAATTCACACACATTTGAACATTTAGGAAACGCTTTATTTCCATGTTGGAACTCACTTTCTACCATACCTACTTGTAAATTAATTACACAACAGAACGTACCAGCATACCTCATGAAATTTTTGTTACATTAAACGTTGAAAATGTCCTCTTCGCTACATCTGTTTAAGTAGTAATTCTGTTGTAGGCTAGCAGTGTTTTGATCTGCAACCTAGACTCGAACAATAAACTTATGATGCTTTTTGAAGGAACATTTTACCTAATCTGCTAAATAATGCCTTACAAGTGTGATGAAACACTTGCTCCATGCACGACAATCTCTTCCTCATTCTAGCCAGTTTCTAAATAACAGATTCCGTCACATATGTATAGTAAAAGGATGGCCTCCATATTCTCCGGACCTAAACCCCCTAGACTTTCATCTTTGGGAGCACTTGAAAGTTATTGTTTATTAAACCCGATACAATATGTAGAGATTATTTGTGCGTAATGTAATATAACTCAATTGAAATCGCCGCTCTGTTTGTAATAAATGAAAGTTAAAAGCACTTCAGTGTAAATATGTAGTTGTAGACCTGAAGCCTTGGGGAAGCATCAACCACAGGATAAGCATATCCAACGACGACGCGGATTTGAGACTCAGCTGATGGCGGCTCGTTTTCCGTAACTAAAGAAGAAAATCACAGATATCAACAAACAGCGTTTTAAAGTTCTTTATTGTGTTTGGAACTGAACTACTATCATGAGTAGTTAGACTAAAAACCGATGTATTGAACTATGCTCTACTATATGAATATTCGTGACCCAATGATGACTTTTTAAAGACTATCTGACACGTAGTAAGCAAAAGAATTATTCACAGTAGTACAAACAAACAGAAAATCAACGCAACGTGAAAGAGACACGAACATCACACACTGTTTAATCGCTCTTAAAGCCTCTCAAAATTATAGCTCATATGTTGATGGAGTGTAACTAAACACTGCGCTATGGGATGACTTCCACTGAATGTAATCACAATACGTTGATCCAGCACAGAAAATACCTCACCAAAATAAATGGAAACTGTTTTAGTTAAAGGACAAAAACTGCAAGTACTACTGCAAAGGCTAAAGGCCTCTCTGCCATGTCCGCCCCAAATTATTGCTTGTAAATATAAATATACATATTATAAAAATCCGCCACAGCAAATCTCCGTCTTGATGCCATTGACGAAACTCGACTTTCATGACCTGAAAATTATAGATTGTTAATTCCTGAGACAAACTGTATATGACTGAATCACTTCATTGTCTGCATCATAAATGACCATCGGCTTGACAAAGCATGATATTGGAAAAAACGTATGCGCAAGAAAGAGTTGCGCAACATGTGCTTTAAGATTACACACGAAGATTAAATAAATTACTGATGGGAGCATAAATAAGTAACCACAACACTGGACTGATACTCTTTACGAGGCTCAAAATAAAAACTAGATACCTACCACGTGGGCTTTGCAAAACATTTGAAAATGAGCCGAATTTCTAGCAGTCATATAAGTTTTCTACACACATCTTCCACTAATTCGTTAAGAAGCCCGAAATGCAGGAGATATTGACGAAATTGAATGTACAAGGCATTATATAATAAATAGGACACGTTCCTCTAATCAGCTTCCAACTTGTGAGTCCCTGTAATACCACGCGACTAAATACTAGGGCACGCTCACAATTCACCACTGTAATATGCGAAATAATATCAAATTAAATGTGCAAATATCAAAATCTCCGGACTGAAATGCCTTACACGTTGCGTATTAATAATTACTGCAAATACTTGTAACTGGAACGGTCTCGCCAAATCTCCAACAATCGCCATCTGCGATCCGCTTACACTTCATGAGTGCAGCGTCCAAAACACACATGTTAATTTAAACTAGTCAAAGCCTAAGTCTGGTTGACTGTAGTCGAGGGGGCCTTGCCACAGGTGAAAACATTCCCCCATAATTCTGCACAAAGCTATAGCTCAAATAGCTTGCATGACCTATCGATACCGATTACAAGATATCTTTTCAAAATGCATACAAACATTATTCCGCAGTTTAAAGAAAACAAAACTGCAAGTGAAATGAAAGTGCTGTTTAACAAGCAACGTTCTAGTGGGAGATTGTGATGATAATGATGATGATGTTTGGTTTGTGGGGCGCTCAACTGCGCGGTCATCGCCACCCGTACGAAGTCCCAGTTTGTGCACACTCCTTGTTTTTTACATAGCCCGATCTAACCATTGCCACGAATGATGATGAAATGATGAGGACAACACAAACACCAAGTTCCCGGGCAGAGAAAAATCCCAAACCCGGTCGGGAATCGAACTCGGTACCCCGTGATCTAGAGGCAGCAACGCTAACCACTAGAACACGAGCTGCGAACATGTGGGTTGTTATGAAAGCATACATGATACTCTAGCGATAAAGTAGCGCATCAACAATTCAATGTGAGAGCAGACTGATACATTTATCAATGTTAATGTAGGGTATTGTTACAGTCTGTAGAATCTGAACCACGATGATGAAGGGCCTGCAATTCGAGTATCTACACCAAAGAATATGAAACAAAATACATAATTTTCACAACGAAATTCATAAATGTTCTATTAGGAGGCACTTGAATGGAAGGAGAAAAATTTAAAGCATTTCACGAATTACACCTCCAGGTTAACAGAGGAACGATTGGAAAAAAAGTTGGGGATTCAGTTTTTAGAGACGTCATCTTAAACCCTGGAGATACTAAAAGGTATCAGATAGATTATATAATGGTAAGACAGAGATTTAGGAACCAGGTTTTAAATTGTAAGACATTTCCAGGGGCAGATGTGGACTCTGACCACAATCTATTGGTTATCACCTGTAGATTAAAACAGAAGAAACTGCAAAAAGGTGGGAATTTAAGGAGATGGGACCTGGATAAACTGAAAGAACCAGAGGTTGTACAGAGTTTCAGGGAGAACATAACGGAACAATTGACAGGAATGGGGGAAAGAAATACAGTAGAAGAGGAATGGGTAGCTTTGAGGGATGAAGTAGTGAAGGCAGCAGAGGATCAAATAGGTAAAAAGACGAGGGCTAGTAGAAATCCTTGGGTAACAGCAGAAATATTGAATTTAATTGATGAAAGGAGAAAATATGAAAATGCAGTAAATGAAGCAGGCAAAAAGGAATACAAACGTCTCAAAAATGAGATCGACAGGAAGTGCAAAATGGCTAAGCAGGGATGGCTAGAGGACAAATGTAAGGATGTAGAGGCTTTTCTCACTAGGGGTAAGATAGATACTGCCTACAGGAAAATTAAAGAGACCTTTGGAGATAAGAGAACCATTGTATGAACATCAAGAGCTCAGATGGAAACCCAGTTCTAAGCAAAGAAGGGAAAGCAGAAAGGTGGAAGGAGTATATAGAGGGTCTATACAAGGGCGATGTACTTGAGGACAATATTATGGAAATGGAAGAGGATGTAGATGAAGATGAAATGGGAGATACGATACTGCGTGAAGAGTTTGACAGAGCACTGAAAGACCTGAGTCGAAACAAGGCCCCCGGAGTAGACAACATTCCATTGGAACTACTGACGCCCTTGGGAGAGCCAGTCCTGACAAAACTCTACCATCTGGTGAGCAAGATGTATGAAACAGGTGAAATACCCTCAGACTTCAAGAAGAATATAATAATTCCAATCCCAAAGAAAGCAGGTGTTGACAGATGTGAAAATTACCGGACAATCAGTTTAATAAGCCACAGCTGCAAAATACTAACACGAATTCTTTACAGACAAATGGAAAAACTAGTAGAAGCCGGCCTCGGGGAAGATCAGTTTGGATTCCGTAGAAATACCGGAACACGTGAGGCAATATTGACCTTACGACTTACCTTAGAAGAAAGATTAAGGAAAGGCAAACCTACGTTTCTAGCATTTGTAGACTTAGAGAAAGCTTTTGACAATGTTGACTGGAATACTCTCTTTCAAATTCTAAAGGTGGCAGGGGTAAAATACAGGGAGCGAAAAGCTATTTACAATTTGTACAGAAACCAGATGGCAGTTATAAGAGTCGAGGGACATGACAGGGAAGCAGTGGTTGGGAAGGGAGTAAGACAGGGTTGTAGCCTCTCCCCGATGTTATTAAATCTGTATATTGAGCAAGCAGTAAAGGAAACAAAAGAAAAGTTCGGAGTAGGTATTAAAATCCATGGCGAAGAAATAAAAACTTTGAGGTTCGCCGATGACATTGTAATTCTGTCAGAGACAGCAAAGGACTTGGAAGAGCAGTTGAACGGAATGGATGGTTCAAATGGTTCAAATGGCTCTGAGCACTATGGGACTCAACTGCTGAGGTCATTAGTCCCCTAGAACTTAGAACTAGTTAAACCTAACTAACCTAAGGACATCACAAACATCCATGCCCGAGGCAGGATTCGAACCTGCGACCGTAGCGGTCTTGCGGTTCCAGACTGCAGCGCCTTTAACCGCACGGCCACTTCGGCCGGCAATGGATGGTGTCATGAAGGGAGGATATAAGATGAACATCAACAAAAGCAAAACGAGGATAATGGAATGTAGTCGAATTAAGTCGGGTGATGTTGAGGATATTAGTAAATGAGTTTTGCTATTTGGGGAGGAAAATAACTGATGATGGTCGAAGTAGAGAGGATATAAAATGTAGACTGGCAGTGGCAAGGAAAACGTTTCTGAAGAAGAGAAATTTGTTAACATCGAGTATAGATTTAAGTGTCAGGAAGTCGTTTCTGAAAGTATTTGTATGGAGTGTAGCCATGTATGGATGTGAAACATGGACGATAACCAGCTTGGACAAGAAGAGAATAGAAGCTTTCGAAATGTGGTGCTACAGAAGAATGCTGAAGATTAGATGGGTAGATCATATAACTAATGAGGAGGTACTGAATAGGATTGGGGAGAAGAGGAGTTTGTGGCACAACTTGACTAGAAGAAGGGATCGGTTGGTAGGACATGTTCTGAGGCATCAAGGGATCACCAATTTAGTACTGGAGGGCAGCGTGGAGGGTAAAAGTCGTAGAGGGAGACCAAGAGATGAATACACTAAGCAGATTCAGAAGGATGTAGGTTGCAGTAGGTACTGGGAGATGAAGAAGCTTGCACAGGATAGAGTAGCATGGAGAGCTGCCTCAAACCAGTCTCCGGACTGAAGACCACAACAACAACAACAACATCTTAAACCAGTGAATATTTAGATGAGTGTTTCATTTTTGGACTACTAATAAAATGTTGTAATCTATACGTTTGTAGTAGGTTACTCGCACTCCTATTTTTTTATTCATTATTAAACCTACCCCTGCATTACCCCTATTTGATTTTGTATTTATAACCCTGTATTCACCTGACCAAAAGTCTTGTTCATCCTGCCACCGAACTTCACAAATTCCCACTATATCTAACTTTAACCTATCCATTTCCTTTTTTAAATTTTCTAACCTACCTTCCCGATTAAGTGATCTGTCATTCCACGCTCCGATCCGTAGAACGCCACTTTTCTTTCTCCTGATAACGACGTCCTCTCTAGTAGTCCCCGCCTGGAGATCCAAATGGGGGACTATTTTACCTCCGGAATATTTTACCCAAGAGGCCATAATTTAATCATACAGTACGGTGCATGCCCTCGGGAAAAATTACGGCCGTAGTTTCCCCTTGCTTTCAGCCGTTCGCAGTACCACAACAGCAAGGCCATTTTGGTTAGTGTTACAGGGCCAGATCAGTCAATCATCCAGATTGTTGCCCCTGCAACTACTGAAAAGGCTCCTGCCCCCCTTCAGGAACCCCACTTTTGTCTCGCCTCTCAACAGATACCCCTCCGTTGTGGTTGCACCTACGGTATGGCTATCTGTATCGTTGAGGCACGCAAGCCTCCCCACCAACGGCTAGGTCCATGGTTCATGGGGGGGGGGGGGGCAAGATAGACACGAAGCCCACGCCTACTACAGTAGTACAAGTTTATATGCCAAATAGCTCTGCAGATAATGAAGAAATTGAAGAAATGTATGACGAGATAAAAGAAATTATTCAGGTAGTGAAGGGAGACGAAAATTTAATAGTCATGGGTGACTGGAATTCGACAGCAGGAAAAGGAAGAGAAGGAAACGTAGTAGGTGAATATGGATTGGGGCTAAGAAATGAAAGAGGAAGCCGCCTGGTAGAATTATGCACAGAGCATAACTTAATCATAGCTAACACTTGGTTCAAGAATCATGAAAGAAGGTTGTATACGTGGAAGAACCCTGGAGATACTAGAAGGTTTGAGATAGGTTATATAATGGTAGGACAGAGATTTAGGAACCAGATTTTAAATTGTAAGACATTTCCAGGGGCAGAAGTGGACTCTGACCACAATCTATTGGTTATGGACTGTAGATTAAAACTGAAGAAACTGCAAAAAGGTGGGAATTTAAGGAGATGGGACCTGGATAAACTGAAAGAACCAGAGGTTGTAAAGAGTGTCAGGGATCACCAATTTAGTATTGGAGGGCAGCGCGGAGGGTAAAAATCCTAGAGGGAGACCAAGAGATGAATACACTAAGCAGATTCAGAAGGATGTAGGTTGCAGTAGGTACTGGGAGATGAAGAAGCTTGCACAGGATAGAGTAGCATGGAGAGCTGCGTCAAACCAGTCTCAGGACTGAAGACCACAACAACAACAACAATCAAAACGTCCTGAATTCCGGAGTCGAACCCAGTCACTGCTAAAAAAATCTGAATAAAAACCATCAGCCATGACGGACGAAGATTTCCGGTATAAGCAGTTACCTTCGTCCTGAAACTACTGGCAGATTAAAACTGTGTGTCGGAACAAGAGTCGAACACTGGACCTTTCCCTTTCGCGGGCAATTGCTCTACCAAGCACCACTCACGAACTCTCCTCACAATTTTACTTCCACCACTACCTCGTCTCCTACGTTCCAAACTTCACAGAAGTTCCCCTTCGAAACTTGCGAGACTAACACTACTGGAAGAAAGGATATTGCAGAGACACAGCTTAGGCACAGCCTGGAGGATGTTTCCAGAATGAAATTTTCACTCTGCAGCAGAGTGCACTGATATGAAACTTCCTGGAAGTTTGAAACTGTGTGCCGGGTTGCTACGTTGGTAGAGTATTTAGCTGTGAAGGGCGAAAGCCCCGACTTCAAGTCTTGGTCCAGTACACAGTTTTAATCTGGCAGGAAGTTTCATATCAGCGCACACTCCGTTGCAGAGAGGAAATTTCATTCTGGTGCCTTCGTTCTGTCTATAACATTGTGAAAAGAGTGCGTAGCTGAGGACAGAGCTTCAGGACACATTGTTGCCCTTGGAATGAGAAACTGCTACCAAAAGTCAGAAGAATCGTAAATGATCAACGGCATGTGGGTGCAGAAGGCACTGCAAATCACCGGACTAATGATACTTTAAGTGTCTCACGGGACATGTGACCTGCAATTGAAAATTGTTATGATGATCTCATCATTAGAAAAATATTCCGGAGCCATATTTTATTCGGATCACCAGGTGGGGACTGCCAATCAGAGGTAACCATGAAACAAAGACTGAATAACAAACGAAAGAGGAACTTTCTAAGCGTCTTGGCGTGGGATATCAGAAGTTTTAACGTGGTAGGGAGGCTAAAATATCTTAAAGAACAGATGCAGAGGGTCACGCTAGATACAGTGGTGCTCAGTGAAATGAAGTACAAAGAAATAAAGGATTTCTGGAGAGATGAATGTAGGGTTATAGCAACAGCAGCAGAAAATCATATAATGGGAGTAATGGGAGTAGGATTCGTTATGAATAGGAAGTTAGGATAGACAGTGACTTACCGTGAACAGTTACGTAGCAGGATTGTTTTAATCAGAATCACCAGAAAACCAACACCAACATCAAGAATTCATATATATATATATATATATATATATATATATATATATATATATATATATATATATATATACGTTATGTAGTCACAAATACAATCCTGGAAATGGAAAAAAGAACACATTGACACTGGTGTGTCAGACCCACCATACTTGCTCCGGACACTGCGAGAGGGCTGTACAAGCAATGATCACACGCACGGCACAGCGGACACACCAGGAACCGCGGTGTTGGCCGTCGAATGGCGCTAGCTGCGCAGCATTTGTGCACCGCCGCCGTCAGTGTCAGCCAGTTTGCCGTGGCATACGGAGCTCCATCGCAGTCTTTAACACTGGTAGCATGCCGCGACAGCGTGGACGTGAACCGTATGTGCAGTTGACGGACTTTGAGCGAGGGCGTATAGTGGGCATGCGGGAGGCCGGGTGGACGTACCGCCGATTTGCTCAACACGTGGGGCGTGAGGTCTCCACAGTACATCGATGTTGTCGCCAGTGGTCGGCGGAAGGTGCACGTGCCCGTCGACCTGGGACCGGACCGCAGCGACGCACGGATGCACGCCAAGACCGTAGGATCCTACGCAGTGCCGTAGGGGACCGCACTGCCACTTCCCAGCAAATTAGGGACACTGTTGCTCCTGGGGTATCGGCGAGGACCATTCGCAACCGTCTCCATGAAGCTGGGCTACGGTCCCGCACACCGTTAGGCCGTCTTCCGCTCACGCCCCAACATCGTGCAGCCCGCCTCCAGTGGTGTCGCGACAGGCGTGAATGGAGGGACGAATGGAGACGTGTCGTCTTCAGCGATGAGAGTCGCTTCTGCCTTGGTGCCAATGATGGTCGTATGCGTGTTTGGCGCCGTGCAGGTGAGCGCCACAATCAGGACTGCATACGACCGAGGCACACAGGGCCAACACCCGGCATCATGGTGTGGGGAGCGATCTCCTACACTGGCCGTACACCACTGGTGATCGTCGAGGGGACACTGAATAGTGCACGGTACATCCAAACCGTCATCGAACCCATCGTTCTACCATTCCTAGACCGGCAAGGGGACTTGCTGTTCCAACAGGACAATGCACGTCCGCATGTATCCCGTGCCACCCAACGTGCTCTAGAAGGTGTAAGTCAACTACCCTGGCTAGCAAGATCTCCGGATCTGTCCCCCATTGAGCATGTTTGGGACTGGATGAAGCGTCGTCTCACGCGGTCTGCACGTCCAGCACGAACGCTGGTCCAACTGAGGCGCCAGGTGGAAATGGCATGGCAAGCCGTTCCACAGGACTACATCCAGCATCTCTACGATCGTCTCCATGGGAGAATAGCAGCCTGCATTGCTGCGAAAGGTGGATATACACTGTACTAGTGCCGACATTGTGCATGCTCTGTTGCCTGTGTCTATGTGCCTGTGGTTCTGTCAGTGTGATCATGTGATGTATCTGACCCCAGGAATGTGTCAATAAAGTTTCCCCTTCCTGGGACAATGAATTCACGATGTTCTTATTTCAATTTCCAGGAGTATATATATATATATATATATATATATATATATATATATATATATATATATATAAATCTTGAGAGACTGTAAAGCCGTAGTAGGGGAAGAAATAGAAGAAAGCGTTACGGGAGGGTGTGAGCTTGGCAATACTAATGAGACAGGAGAGAGCCTAATTAAGTACTGTAATAAATTGAAACTAGTAATAACGAGTACACTGTTTAAGTATCACTGGAGGAGGACGCACATATTTGGAAAAGATCTGAAGGCCTGGTAAGATACCAGATGGAGAATCATCTTGTCAGACAGAAATTCCAAAATCAACTATTGAATCGTAAGGCACATCCAGAGGCACTTTGATCGCAATTTAGTAGTGGTGAAGAGGAGAGTGAAGTTTAAGAGAATCGTCTAGAAAAATCAAAGTGGAATATCGCAATAGGCATTTCAGTTGAAGGGGAATGGACATCTCTAAAAGCGGCAAGTTGGACAGACGAGTATAGGTAAAAGGAAGGTTACGGCGAAAAAACCTTGGGTAACAGAAGAAATACTTCAGTTTCGGGGAAGAAAGGAGTACAACAATAAAAAGAATCCCTAAGGAATAAAATAAACTGGAAGTGCAGGAGAGCCACGGCGGAATGGCTGTAGGAAAGATGTGAAGATTTCGAGAAAGTAATGAACGGCTGGAGGACTGGCTTACAATATAGAAATGTCAAAGCAACATTCGACGAAATTAAAAACAATGGAGGCTACATTAACAGAGCAGTGCAAATTCGAGACAATAGACAGGATGAAATAGCACATTGATGGCCTCTATGAAGGGGAGCATGTGATAGGAGAAATAAGGAGATTCGAAATGGAAGTCACAGGGGATCCAGAATTAAAGACAGAGCCTTGGAAAACTTGCGCCCAAATAAGGCAGAAGGGATAGATGACATTCCATTTCAATTTCTAAAATCACTGCGGGAAGTGGTAACCGAATGATTGTTTAGATTGCTGAGTAGAATCTGTGAAACTGGGGACATACCATTGGACCTCCAGAAAAATATCATCCACACAATTCCGAAGGTAACAAAGGATGATAAGTGCGAGAACTACCGCATAATCTGTTTAACGACTCAGTTATCTAGGTTACTAGGAAGAAGAAAACACAAAGGAACAGAAAATAAAATTAAGGAATTGTTAGATGAAGATCAACGTTGCTTTCGGAAAGCTAAAGACACTACAACGACAGTTCTGACGCTGCGCTGGATAATGGAAGCATGAGTTAAGAAAAATCAGACATTTTCATTGCATTTGTCGAGATAGAAAATGCGTTACACGGCTTCAAAAGGCGTAATACGAACGAAATTCTCGAAAAATAGATGTAAACTAATCGAAAAGACTGGCGGGAGCAATAAAAATGAAGACCTAGAACCAAGTGCTCAGCTTAAGAAAGGTGACAGGCTGGGATGTAGTCTTTCACCCTGACGGTTCAATATACACATCGAAAATGAAATGACGGATATAAAGGAAAGATTCAGGAGTAGGATTAAAATTCATGGTGAAAGGATATCGTCGATAATATTCGCCAATGACATTGCTATTCACTGTAAATGTGAAGAAGAATTGCAGGACCTGGTGAATGGGTCGATGAGTCTGATGTGTACAAAATGTGGATTGAGAGCAAATTGAAGAAAGAAGACAGTAATGACAAGTAGCTGAAATGAAAACGGTGATAAATTTAACAATAAAATTGGTGACGTCAAAGTGGGAGACGTTAAGGAATCTGCTGCCATGGATGAAAAACAACGCTTGTCGAATGTAGCAAGAAAGACGTAAAAAGTTTACTAGTACTTGCAAATAGGGCATTACTAGCCAAGGGATGATTACGAATATGAAACATAAGGCTTAATTTGATGAAGAAATTTCTGAGAATGTAAGTCTGGAGGATGTGTGGAGCATGGTGTTCGGAAGTATGTAGTATGTGTACATACAAGAAACTGTCTGTCGGAAAACCGGAACACAAGAAGATCGAAGCATCTGAGATGTGGTGCTACAGAAGAATGTTGAAAATTAGGTGGACTGATAAGATAAGGAATGAGGAGGTTCTCCTTGGAATAGACAAGGAAAATAATACTTGAAAAACACTGCAAGAAGAAGGGGCTGGATTATAGGACACCTGTTAAGACATCAAAGAATAACTTCTATTTTACTAGTGGGAGCTGTAGGGGTTAAAAACTGTAGGGAATGACAGAGAAGTCTAGTTTGATGCAGCTCTCTATACTACTCTGTCCTGTGCGAGCCTTTTCATTCCCGAATACC
Source organism: Schistocerca nitens (assembly GCF_023898315.1). Classification (NCBI taxonomy): domain Eukaryota; kingdom Metazoa; phylum Arthropoda; class Insecta; order Orthoptera; family Acrididae; genus Schistocerca; species Schistocerca nitens. Next base: position 190,263,889 of record NC_064620.1, on the reverse strand, counting down.
TATTGCAACTTCTGAATCTGCTTACTGTATTCATCTCTTGGTCTTCTTCCACGACTTTTACCCCCCCCCCCCCACACACACACACACTTGCCTCTGACACTAAGCTGCTGATCCCTTGATGTCCCAGAATGTGTCCTATCAACAGATCCCTTCTTTTGGTCGAGTTGTGCCACAAATATATTATCTCACCAATTCTACTCAGTAGATCCTCAATACTTACGTGATCTACCCGTCTAACCTTCAATATTCTTTGTAGCACCACATGCCAAAAGCTTCTCTTTTATCGTCCATGTTTCACTTCCATACAAGGCTACACTCCAGACAGATACCTTCAGAAAAGATTTCCTAAGACTTAAATCTATATTAAATATTAATAAATTTATCTTCTTCTGACATGCGTTCCTTGCCATTGTCAGTCTATATTTTATAAACTCTCTACTTTGGCCATCATCACTTATTTTACTGCTCAAATACTAACACTCTACTACTTTAAGTCTCTCGTTTCCTAATCTTATTCCTTTAGCCTCACCTGATTTAATTCGACTACATTCCATTATCCTTGTTTTGTTTTTGTTGATATTCATCTTATATCCTTCTTTCAAGACACTGTCCATTCCGTTCAAAAACTCTTCCAAGTCCTTTGCTGTCTCTGATAGAATTACAGTGTCATCGGCAAACCTCAATTTTTTTCTTTCTTCTCCCTGAACTTTAATTTCTGCTCCATTTTTCTTTGGTTTCTTTTACCGTTTGTTCAGTGTACAGATCTAAAACATCGGGGATAGGCTACAACCCTGTCTCACTTCCTTTTTAACTACTGCCTCCCGTGATGCTCCTCGACTCTTATAACTGCCGTCTGGTTTCTGCAGAAATTGTAAACTGCATTTCTCTCTCTGTATTTTACCCCTGCTACCTTCAGAATGTCAAAGAGAGCATTCCAATCAACATTGTCAAAAGCTTTTGCTAAACAAATTATATAATCGTAGGTTTACCTTTCCTTAACCTAACATTAGTCGTAGGGTCAGTACTGTCTCGCGTGGTCCCACATTTATTCGGAATCCAAACTGGTCTTCCCCGAGGTCGGCTTCCACCAATTTTTCCATTGTTCTGCAAAGAATTCATGTTAGTATTTTGCAAGCGTGACTTATTAATCGAATAGTTTGGTAATTTTCACACCTATCAGCAATAGCTTTCTTTGGAACTGGAATTTTTTCTTGAAGTCTGAGGATATTTCATCTGTCTCATACATCTTGTTCACCAGATGGAAGAGTTTTGTCATAACTCGCTCTCCAAAGGCTATCAGTAGTTCTAACGGAATGTTGTCTACTCTCGGGGCCAAATTTCGACTTAGGTATGTCAGTGCTCTGTCAAATTATTCACGCAGTATCATATCTCCCATTACATCTTCATCTACGTCCACTTCCATTTTCAAAATATTGCCCTGAAGTACGTCGCTCTTGTATAGACCCTCTATGTACTCCTTCGACCTTTCTGCTTTTCCTTCTTTGCTTAGGACTGATTTTCCATCTGAGCTCTTGATATTCATACAGCTGTTTCTCTTTTCCCCAAGGGCCTCTTTAATTTTTCTGTTGTCGATATCTATCTTTCCCCTAATGAAATATCCTTACATTTGTCCTCTAGCCATTCCTTCTTAGCCATTTTGCACTTCCTGTCACTCTCATTTCCTAAACGTTTCCATTCCCTTCCACCTGCTTCATCTGCTGACTTTTTAAAATATTCTCCTTTCATCAATTAAATTCAGTATCTCCTGCGTTATCCAAGGATTTCTACTGGGCCTTGTCTTTTTACTTATTTGATCCTCTGCTGACTTCACTATTTCATCTCTTAAAGCTACCCATTCGTCTTCTACTTTATTCCTTTACCCTGCTCTAGTAACCCGATGCCTAATGCTCCCACTGGTGCTTCCAACTTATCCAGTCCCCATCTTCATAATTTCATACCTTTTTCCAATTTCTTCAATTTTAAGCTCTAGTTCATGACCAATAAATTGTGCACACATTCCACATTTGTTCCTGGAAATGTCTTACAATTAAAATTCTGGTAGCTATGCCTCTGTCTAATCATTACATAATCAATCTGAACCCTTCCAGTGTCTCCATCTCTCTTCCACGTATGCAGCCTTCTTTTATGATTCTTAAACAAAGTGTTAGCGAAGATTAAATTATGCTCTGTGCAATATTCTATTAGGCTGCTTCCTCTTTCATTCCTTTTCCCCATTCCATATTCACCTATTTGTTTTCCTTCTTCTCCTTTTCCTACTATCGAATTCCAGTCCGCCATCACAATTAAATTTTCACCTCCTTTAACTATCTGAATAATTTGTTTTATCTCTCCATACATTTTCTCAATCTCTCCATCATCTGCGGAGCTAGTTGGCATATAAATTTGTACTACAGTGGTAGATGCGGGCTTCTTTTCTATCTTGGCTACAATAATGCTTTCACTATGCTGTTCATTTATCCACATTTCCATTTTCTTATTCTTTATTAAACCCAACTCCTATATTACCCCTATTTATTTTGTATTTATAACCCTGTATTCACATTACCAGAAATCCTGTTTTTCACTAATTCCCACTGTACTTAACTTCAACCTATCCATTTCCCTTTTTAAATTTTCTAACATCCCGGCCCGAATTAGGTGTCTAACATTCCACGCTCCGATTCGTAGAATGTGAGTTTTGTTTCTCCTGACTACGGCATCTTCTTGAGAGTCCCCGCCCGGATATCGAAATGAGGGATTACTTTACACCGGAATATTTTACCCACGAGGACGTCATTCGTTATTTAACTATACAGTAGAGGTGCATGCCCTCGGGAAAAACTACTGCTGTAGTTTCCCCTTGCTTTCAGCGGGTCGCAGTACCAGCACTGCAAGGGCCGTTTGGTTGACGTTATAAGGTCAGATCAGTCAGTCATCCAGATCATTACCCCCGCAACTACCGAAAAGATTGCTGCCCCTCTTTAGGAACCACATGTTTGCCTGGCCTCTCAACAGATACTTCTCCGTTGTGACTGTACCTACGGTATGGCTATCTGTAACACTGACGTACCCAGGCCATAAAAAAATAGAAAGAAGTGTTCGCACTTAAATTATGTATTGAATAAACACTGGCATAATAACAATATTTGACGCGTACAGCTGAACTCAATCAATGATCAGCAGTAATTTATTTCTACCTGTTTGTTATGTGTCTGTGTTTTAAGGGCAGATGTAAGGCAAAATTGCGAAAAAATTCGAATTTTTTTTATTGTGTAATTTATTAGATTGATCCTTTAAGAATAACATCGCAAAGTTTCATAAGCAAATTCTGGTTAGAAATATGGTTTAAAAAAGTTTGTTTGGGCGTCTGCTCCTGCCACGCCTCCCCCCCCCCCCCCTTTCTGTGTTGTGATCCACACCTTCTCTACGCTAGAAATTTTTTGTGCGTTAATTTTTCGATCACACAATGGAAACAAACTGTAGTTGACTCTAGAAGGCTTTGAGAAAGATTATCTTTGGTTGTTCCTTTGTTTACAATGTGTTTTTTTAATAGTACGAGCTATAAACTTATTTCGGGTTTTAGTTTTGCATACGTCAACCTCTTCTGCTCGAAATAAGACACAGCAGTGGACGTATATCCAAAAAGGTGAGGAAATGTCGAATTTCAGGTGTAAAAGGTACAGGAAATTTAAATAACAGTGTTACAAATGATGTTCCTAAGCGTAAAGAACAATTTTCGACAAAGTCACTGAGTTCATCGAAGAAGAAAATTAATGAAAGAACTGATGATGTTTTGTACAGTGCCAAAGACAAGTTTTCCAGTGGATTTAGGTTAATTGACTTAGAAATACCTGCCTATATGGTTAACGTTTCATGTGCATTTGGTAACTGTGGGTCAAAGGGCCTTGGATTGTATGATGACAGAGACAGAATTAGCATTATAAGTAATATACATAATTTGTGTAAAGTTTGTAAATATGATGTTCAGTTCAAGACTTGATGTATGAGGCGAATAGAAGACTGTGTTACGTCATGAGATCCTTATATGTCGGCAGAGAAGGCACAAATTTGTTTTGTGGCTTAATGAACATGCCTGCACCAGTGACTGGGCTCAGTGGTTACAAAAGAACACTCCTCATTGCTCTTGAAGTTGAGTGCCATTCACCCACAAACGCGATTAGCCACTCGCTGTTTTAGATGTTATAAAACCAACTTTAAGGAAGCTAGCCAACCCTGAAGTTCTGAAAAATTGTGTGCATGGGAAAACACAGAATACAAATGAGAGCTACGATCACCTTGTATGGATGCATTATTTTAAAACAGTATTAGTGTTCTCAACTAATGTGAAGATTGCTGCATGTGATGCCTCTTTAGTGTTCAATAGCGTAGGTAGGATTAAGTGCATGCAGAGACTAGGATTCCATCCAGGTGCGCTCACACTGAAGATACACAGAAGTATCGATGAAGCGAGACTGGACAAAGCTCAGCAAGCAGAAGAAAAATGTAAAAGTTGACGAGGAAAAGGAGGCAGGGGAAGAGATTACTACAGGAAGACGAGGAAGAGTATGCAGGTTATGGATATGGACAGCATTAGTCACTAGAGGTATAGCAATATTGTCAAAATTGAAATAAAAGCTTTAAATGCTAATTACCGTTAACTTACTTTTTTGAGCTATAGAGGGTTTATACAAGGGCGATGTACTTGAAGACAATATTATGCAAATGGAAGAGGATGTACATGAAGATGAAATGGGAGATAAGATACTGCGTGAAGAGTTTGATAGAGCACTGAAAGACCTGAGTCGAAACAAGGCCCCCGGAGTAGACAACATTCCATTGGAACTACTGACGCCCTTGGGAGAGCCAGTCCTGACAAAACTCTACCATCTGGTGAGCAAGATGTATGAAACAGGTGAAATACCCTCAGACTTCAAGAAGAATATAATAATTCCAATACCAAAGAAAGCAGGTGTTGACAGATGTGAAAATTACCGGACAATCAGTTTAATAAGCCACAGCTGCAAAATACTAACACGAATTCTTTACAGACAAATGGAAAAACTAGTAGAAGCCGGCCTCGGGGAAGATCAGTTTGGATTCCGTAGAAATACCGGAACACGTGAGGCAATATTGACCTTACGACTTACCTTAGAAGAAAGATTAAGGAAAGGCAAACCTACGTTTCTAGCATTTGTAGACTTAGAGAAAGCTTTTGACAACGTTAACTGGAATACTCTCTTTTAAATTCTGAAGGTGGCAGGGGTAAAATACAGGGAGCGAAAGGCTATTTACAATTTGTACAGAAACCAGATGGCAGTTATAAGAGTCGAGGGGCATGAAAGGGAAGCAGTGGTTGGGAAGGGAGTGAGACAGGGTTGTAGCCTCTCCCCGATGTTATTCAATCTATATATTGAGCAAGCAGTAAAGGAAACAAAAGAAAAATTTGGAGTAGGTATTAAAATTCATGGAGAAGAAGTAAAAACTTTGAGGTTCGCCGATGACATTGTAATTCTGTCAGAGACAGCAAAGGACTTGGAAGAGCAGTTGAACGGAATGGATGGTGTCTTGAAGGGAGGATATAAGATGAACATCAACAAAAGCAAAACGAGGATAATGGAATGTAGTCGAATTAAGTCGGGTGATGTTGAGGGTATTAGATTAGAAAATGAGACGCTTAAAGTAGTAAATGAGTTTTGCTATTTGGGGAGGAAAATAACTGATGATGGTCGAAGTAGAGAGGATATAAAATGTAGACTGGCAGTGGCAAGGAAAGCGTTTCTGAAGAAGAGAAATTTGTTAACATCGAGTATAGATTTAACCCTCTATTGCACAAGAACAGTAAAACTAAGAATTTTCCAATAACAACTTTGGATTTATACTTCATAGTGCCCATGAATGAAAAATAGATGATGATAAACTTTCTAGTATATATATTTTGGAAAATATCACTCTGTATGTTCAAATATACACTGCGCAAATACGGATGTAATGAGTACGTACATATTAGTTCGTATAAGGTACTACATTTTTGGAGAACAGAGTTCAAAATTTATGGTACATCGACAAATTAAGACTTTAAATTAAATTTTATTTAAAAAACGAAAATAAAAAACATTATAAAAGTTGGGTATACATCAGTTAGCAAAATGTCACTACTATGCAGTTACATATTTCCAGATTTTATACATTGTGAATATTGTAGAAACAATTTCTATCTGGTACAAAACACAAATAGGTGTTACATTTGGTACACATTACTTTTGTTAGTTTTTGACATTTATTATATTATCATCTGGCAGATTTTTCACAGTAGTTAGGCCAGTGATCGATTCTGTCCTTCCTGATGTCAGCATTTGCTGTATTTGGCTGCCTTCTCTTTTTGGTGCCACTGCCTGGTGAGCTATCCAGCGATTGTCTCTTGGATGGTTTTCCTGACCAGCATAAGGATTCAGCAATATCAAGCTTGAAATCAAACAAAGCCATCTGGGTTTTCTCTTCAATACTATTTTCATGACAGGCTCTCTTGTAAAGTAGCCAAGCAACAACACAACTCATGTCCAATAAATGGAAGAACAGTCTCATGTAATATTTCTTTGACCTGATTTTCGTTCTGTACAGAGCTAATAAGGAGTCAATAGTGTCAACACCTCCCATAAACTTGTTGTACTCCTTCACAATCTTTGGGCATTTTATTTCGATATGTTGCTTTGTTTTTTTGTCATATCTTGCAACCTGGCTTTCTGGGTGAGTGCCTGAAAAGGTGCCCAGAAGGCTGACACACCTGTTGTCTTGCCATTTCACAAGAATCAGGTCATATCCAGAAACAGATGCAGTGGATTCAACAGATGTGCCTCTTCCCTGCTTTTTCATTTCAGCATCAGATGGCATTTTATTGTTTCTCACTCTATTCAACTGTACTGTTCCCAGACAGTGAATACCACATTTTACCAGCTCAACTTGAAGCTCTGGACTGCAGAACCAGTTATCATAGAACAGTTTATGATTTTTGTACTTTGGTATTCTTTCAGCCAATCTGAGCACTACATTTCCACTGGCGTTTACATTAGGAAGATGACTGGGTTGATTGACGGGTCCAGAATAGATTTCGAAATCATAAATAATACCACTGGCACCTGCTATGCAATATATTTTGTAGCCCCACTTTTTTGGTTTCTTGGGATTATACTGTTTCAAGCTACTGTGACCTTTGAATGGCACAGTTTGTTCGTCCACTGCAATGTGTTCTTCAATTGGTATTTTTGATAAATTTTTTCGCAGCATATCTGAGTATACAGGGCACGTCAGTGGCACAGTTACATCACATGAGCCAGTACAGAGTTCTGAAAATATGTATATTTAAATATACACAGTGCAATAGAGGGTTAAGTGTCAGGAAGTCATTTCTGAAAGTATTTGTATGGAGTGTAGCCATGTATGGAAGTGAAACATGGACGGTAAATAGTTTGGACAAGAAGAGAATAGAAGCTTTCAAAATGTGGTGCTACAGAAGAATGCTGAAGATAAGGTGGGTAGATCACGTAACTAATGAGGAGGTATTGAATAGGATTGGGGAGAAGAGAAGTTTGTGGCTTAACTTGACTAGAAGAAGGGATCGGTTGGTAGGACATGTTCTGAGGCATCAAGGGATCACCAATTTAGTACTGGAGGGCAGTGTGGAGGGTAAAAATCGTAGAGGGAGACCAAGAGACGAATACACTAAGCAGATTCAGAAGGATGTAGGTTGCAGTAGGTACTGGGAGATGAAGAAGCTTGCACAGGATAGAGTAGCATGGAGAGCTGCATCAAACCAGTCTCAGAACTGAAGACCACAACAACAACAACAATTTACCTTTTCTCAGGTATCATAAAAGCTAACATCCTAAAATTTGGCATAGAATTACTTACTGAATGATTTTGTGCAGAACTTGTCTGTTATCGTTTCTCTGAGAAAAGTTCTCTTTTAAAATTTGAGAAAAAGAGTAACACAAAGTAAAAGTAAAAGGGTAACACATAACGGGAAAATTAATTTCAAAGCAACTATGACCTTAAACAAAAATCTGTTCCACGCGTTTTATTAGCCTCTTATGCAGACGTAAACTGTGAAATCCCAGTTTTTTTTGCTACATTAGTTTACGAGATAATATGCATTATAGAAACAATAGTAATTAAAAATTTAAATCACTATAAAATGTATGTCGATGCGCATTTTCAAACAAAAATTGCACAGAATATCAAGCATTATGTTGTAGATAATAATCTCAAGTTTTACTATTTTAGCCGTAATATTTTTGGAGATATATATAGTAAAGGAATGCATTTTGCCCTAAGTCTCTCCTTAATTGCAATAATTGTGATGCATAAACTGGCCCATCTACAGAGTCAGATTTTTAGAGTAGAAATTATACTGAACTGATTCTTTACATAAAGAAACATCGTGAATGTTCAGTTAAACAGATTACATATTGTTCAAATAATTTAAACTCATAGTACATATCGAATGAAAATCTAACAAGGCGCATCATGAAAATGTGATGCCAGCAAATAGTGCTCTATCAGTTGATAATATACATTCCAGTCAAGATTCTGATATAAAATCGACCCTGGTTAATTGAGACTAGCGCTTGTGTTAGTTTTTATCGCTCCAGACAGACGACTGTTGCTGCTGTGTCTCGGCCCCTTGCCAATGAGACAGCTACCAGCCACACACCCATATCTAGCGGGTGGCCAGCCTACAGGCGTCGTCCGCCGCCACCAGCACGAGCATTTGCAAGCCAAACAATGAAGCACGCTCGTTTCGAGCGACAATGATCAAACAGACCGATTTGTTATCCATGGAATCTCGAGCAACCGCCACGAGAAGCGCCTGGTTTAAAAAATGGTTCAAATGGGTCTGAGCACTATGGGACTTAACTTCTGAGGTCATCAGTCCCATGGATCTTAGAACTACTTAAACGTAACTAACCTAAGGACATCACACACATCCATGCCCGAGGCAGGATTCGAACGTGCAATTGTAGCGCCTGGAACCGTTCGGCCACGCCGGCCGGCGGCGCCTGGTGCGCCACCAACAATGAGCGCGTTCAAGCGTTCACGACCGCGGAGCTACGATCGCGGGCACTTTTTTTACCTCTGCGATGTCACGTTCACGCTTGCAGGTCGTGCTGTATCCATGTGCTGTGACAGTACAACCATCGAATGGCGGTTCACATTGCTTCGCCGGCTGAACCAGCCGGTCCCCATTGAGAGTCATTCTATGAAGCACCCACAGCCTGTAGTTCCAACGCCTACCTTGGACCGAGTTGTAGCCTGTAAGCTAATCCGGAACACCCGCCTACTAAACAGCCTGAAACCGCCAGTATAATCTTCTGCCCGCGAAACTGGCCTCTACGATCGGGCATTCCTGACTGGTATTAAGGCTAATTAGTGTGTTTGTATTCAGAGTGTGGTCTTTCAGACTCAGACTTTCTGCTAGCTTCTCTTGAACTGGATATTCATCAAGACAAACTACTAGGAACGTGATTCATCCTTTAGAAGTGTTTAACAGAGATAGTTTATTTGCCAACAAGAATTAATTGTTATTTTTGACTTTTCAATTATTCTCTGTTATCACGAAAGAACTGCGATGTTTATTTATGGTTAATGAAACTCACGTTCTCTGATTACAGGGATGCCTACTCATTCTGGTACGCCACCGTTCATGGCCGTACCAGTTGTAGTAGTTGAACAAAACATCACGATTGACGGAGATCTCACCTGTGACAAATATAAACTGTAGAAACTGCCACACTGGGCTGTATAATGCATTGACAGTACTGAACTACACTTCAAAGATATTTGTAGTAACCAGAATCACGCTGAAGTCGGTGGTGGCTCCTGTTCACACTATCGCAGTTGTCTCAAAAACAGCTCGTTATGGCCACTTGTCTGCTGGAACTTCCAACCGTGTTAGCTATCGCTGTTAATTATGAGACATCCTATATATGTCGAAAAGAGTGATATCCCGGAATGGAAAATTTTGATAAAACACTCTAAGACAAAGAAAACAAGGAATTATCCGAAAGCGACGGAAATCGGTAGATATTATGTACCTACACAGATTACAGTTTCAGAAAAACTGAATCATTAATTCATGAGAAAGAGCTTCACAAATGAACAAGTCAATAACATGTCAGTCCACCGCTGGCCCTAATGCACGTAGATATTCGGCTTGGCATTGATTGATAGAGTTGTTGGGCTTCCCGATGAGGAATATCATGCCAAATTCTGTGCAATTGGCTCGTTACATTGTCAAAATCCCAAGATGGTTGGAGGCTCCTGACCATAATTCTCCAAATGTTCTCAATGTGGGAGAGGTCAGGCGACCTTGCTGGCCAAGATAGGGTTTGGAAGCACGAAAACGAGCAGCAGAAATTCTCCATTGTGTGGGCGGTCATTATCGTGCTGAAATGTAAGCCGAGGAGGGCATGCCATGAAGGGCAACACAACGGGGTGCAGAATATCGTCATGTACCGTTGTGCTATAAGGGTGCAGTAGATGTGAAATATAACTGCAATGACATAAATGATTGTTAACTGTACCGATCACGCTGATAACCTAAACGACAATGAAAATCTCGAAGTAGCTCTCGTTTTCGAGTTAAAGGGGGGGTTCATTAAATTATAATTAGATTAGCATTAATTATCAAACCCTTCCCATACAGGCTAAGAAATCCCGTCGATAGTAGGCAAAGTGTTGAGCCCAGGCTCGTAATAACAAGAGAAAGGGAAAGAGGAAGGGAGGAGCAGAGCATGTTTCATTTAAGTGTATTTTTAGTCTGTTACAAGCTGTGATCCCTTCATGTGCTGGAAGAGCGTGTTACTGAAGTGTAGTGTGTGTTTGTGACCATCTTAAATCCTGTGATTCAATACGCCTCGCAAATGAGTAAGTAACAATTTTTGTTACATTTGCGTACAATCTACATTGAAATCGCAAAGGAAGCCAGTGACGCTATATATTAGGAAGGCCTACAATCTGGCTGTGTAATCGGGGACCAGGACAAGTCCTGGGCTCCTCAAGTATGTTGTATGTCTTGTATCTCAAGTCCCCATTCGTGACTGAACAATAAAAGTTCTTTCATAGGCTTTGATATATCCATGATGAGAATCATCAAATCATGTGAATTATTGTCACTTTTCTGTGACAAATCCATTAATACATGGTATTTCCTAGAAGAAAAAGTCTTTACCTCACGGAAACGGACTGTTTGTTCCTGTCCCAGCTGATAGTGACGAGGGCGATAGTGAAACTGGCGCTCCACCATGACCTTCAAATTCTAGTTCTTCGAAAGATCTTGATTTTGTGTGTAACGATGAGTCTGCACAGTCTCACAAAACAAAACTGCGTGAACTTAATGAACTAGTGAGAGACCTGGAATTCCCTCACGGTAAAGCTGGACCGTTGGCGTCAAGACTACAACAGTGAAATTGTCTTGATAAGACGGTAAATGTGACTGAGTTCCGTAACCGCCATATGCCATTCTTCCATTTATCGAAAGTGGAAAGAACTTGAAATTTTGTAGTGATGTACAGGGACTAAAGGCAGCTACCCACCAAAGTAAATCTAAAATGTGTGGTACTGCACGGTGGATACATGTTACCATCAATTCCCATGGGTATGCACCTTCCATGAAAGAAACATACGATAACATTAAACAATTGTTATGATGATTGACGGCAGATTTCCAGGGATCTGAAAGTCTTAGGCATATTACATGGGATACAACACGATTATGAACAGTAATTATGGAATCAGCGGGAGACAACGTCAGGCACAGCGGCTGCGCCCACAGTGACCTTGCTTCGAGGGATAAGACCAAGGTAAACACAAGCGTTCGCTTATATAGCCAGTAACATAAAGTTATCATAGCTTCAAAACGAGAGCTAATCGTGCATTTTCGTTATCAGCACACCAGAAAACATAAAGATTAACTGTTCTCATGCCAGTTACAGAATAAGAAAAATTTTGTTGGCTAGTGTTCATTGGAGCTCACTTCAAACCAGGACTCATCAGTGAAGACAATTCTATTCCAGTAAGTGAGTTTCCAGGCAGGCAGGCGATGTACAGAGGTCAATGGTAGGCGGCGCAGATGGAGCCGTGAACTCAGCCCCGTTTCTGTGAGCCGCTTGTGGCAGCTGGAACGCCAGCTGCACGTCGGATCAATGACAATGATGAATCCAGGACTTTGAGTACCTCTCTGATGGTTGGTCGATCGTCACGTTCTGTCGTTTCTCGACGTCGACCGCTTTCTTCTTGACGCTATGATCGGCTCTGGTTCACCCATTCCTGCCAACATCGCCGATAGTGGCACTGCTCGTATTCAAATTTCGAGGGATTCGCTGGTTACCCCAAACGGTTTCTTTGAGCACAACTACATGTCCTCTCTCAAATTTTGAGATCTTGAGTAGTAAAAGAAATAGCAAAATTAGTTATTCTAACACTGACGGGAACTACTGACAACAAAATTAACACTATTGCAAGTTTGACTAAGAGGAATACTATGTAACTAATAACGTTTGTGACAAAGAAAGGACTAAAGGAAGGTCTATCAGATGATACGAAGCCTGAAACTTTAAATAATTCCAAATATATACTTAACGAAGGTTAAATCCCAGACCATAAACAGATCAGAGATAACATTTATCCAAGAAGAGAGCTGTAGCCGCATCGAACTGTAAGTTCGCTGCGACTACAGTGTAACACTGCAATGGAGATGTTAATTCAGTCTCTCTTGTAGACGTCGCAATAGTAGTAAGCCTATTGAAGGCTACTAGATTGTTTCAAACTGAATTTAAGTTTTAAAAGTTTTCCAGTATCGACTTAACGTACTAGTCAGAATTTCGAACTGAAGTAAAATAACATTTACGGATTAGCCTGACAACGGAGCAGTTACTATAAGTGAAAGAAAAGTAAATCGTATGATACCTGGGACTTAGCCTTCGTGATATGTGATTTTCACGAACATCAAAGGACACACCAATATACCAACCGCCGACATAAACTCTATTATTAGCCTTGAGTAGGAAACAGCTACACGCGATCACGAAGAACTTAGTCAATGTCAGAATCGCTGATGTAAATAGATTCAAGAAGCTGAATGACAGATCGGTGTGTTTTCAGTGCAGGTTTTTTAATAATTACAAAGTTCAATAAACTCCAATATAACTTTAATGCTTCGTGTCGGCTACTGTGGCGTTCGCTGTGTTATTCGGTGGTTTTGTATTTTATTAATTTGTAAATGAAAATGATAATCTTATTTTATTACATTGAGTAATTACTAAATAATTTTTCTCCCGGCTAAAGATTTGGTCAAGTTGCTAAAGAACTCCAAGTTAACGTCGTGTTAAAGTGTTGTCTGTAAGTTGTGTGTCACTAATTCACAGTTCATACAACAGATTCTATACAACTATTGATTATGATGGAAACAGTTATCTTCAGCAAAATGATCATTAAAACCACCGAATATCAGCCGCGCAAACCATTGACGTATGTTACCTGAAACAATATTCTTCGCAACTCGTGCTTAATTAATTTCGGCTCCATACATCAGCTAGAAAAGTTGGTTATAACGATCGTGCTATGAGCACTGTTTTTAAGGAACCAATCTTATTCGAATTATTTTCATTAAAATGAGTTCGGAACCACCGGTGCACATTTATTTTTACACATTTGTATTACCTTCGGCATTTATATCTGCAGAGTTTCGTAATTTGAATTAGCCGCTGAGGTAATTGTTAAGATGGCGGCAGACAACTGATAGAGACTTTCTATTGTTAGAGCAAATAGAATAAGTATTTGAAATGCTTATTAAATTTTACTTTCGTATTGTGCACTATTTATAGTTCATCGAGCAAACATTTGATTTTTTTTCTAAGGAAAACATAGACAAAAAGTTACAAATAATTATTCACTAATATTTATAATAATAATGAACTCTATTCTCAAGTAATAATTAACAAATAATTACAATTTCTTAACAGACCTCAGTTTGATATGCGTCTTGCGTCCTGGACCTACAAAAGCCAACCAACAAAAGGTAAAAACAAAGGAAGACAAACGTAGATCATAAAAGGAATTTACAATTATCATTGTCTTTGTATGATACACATCGATATGTCCAATTATATCATAAAATATTACATAAATAATTAATATTTATCATCGTTTTCACTGTTTTTTCATACGTCGAACAGATAACGTTTATAACTGTTAGAGTCATAATTTCCTCTCGTCGCACTGTAGCTAAAATTTATCTCGTGGATGTTACACTACGTCATTTAATTGAAATTTACTGTGTAATTGCGAAATGAACTATTTCTTGAGAGAACGCAGAGGTTAATGGTGATTTAGTGATTTTATTAACGGTGAACAGCAAGTTTACACCGAAATACGACGCTTTCTGTGCGTTTTCAGAAGGGTATTTTATCTCGGGAATTACGTCGTATTAGTTGTTGAATTAACACCGTAGCGACGCCTTGACGACGCTACATTAATTAATAAATCAACATCCTCACAAAACTATGATTTGGCATCGGCTTGAGTGATGGACTTTATAATTCAAGATATCCTATTATCTGCGTTTGAACAATCATTCGCAAACCGGGCATAAGAACTCCACTTATCAAGTTCGCGTAAGCTTATCAGCCTGTCGCGAACACGCGAAGCATATTTGGTTAATTGCTTCAGATCAAGGGAGCTGTTGCGGTACCGAGTGGTGCAGTCGCTGTGGGTTCGAACAAAAGGAGACCGTCAGACTTCGAACACCAGTGCTTCAATTTTAAACAAGGGCTGCTTACACAATCCGGCGTGCTGCTACATCGATACGCTGATACCAGTCTAAGGGAGATAGTGTCTGAAACTAATCAACGAAGCGAAGAGTTTGTTTTTTTAACAGTTACATATCTGAGTCGTCGCGATCGACGGACGCTGTTCCATGTCAACCAGACCTGGACAACCATCACAATCGAGCCGATACACATAAAACGCCACCCTATGTCTGCGAGGCATAGTTACCGTCCAGCTGAGTACGCGGGATGAAATGCCTGAATACTTTATGTCATGTTTACTGTCCTTGGCAGCTGTTTGTTGATGATGCTGTGGTGTACGGGAAGGTGTCGTCGTTGAGTGACTGTAGGAGGACACAAGATGACTTGGACAGGATTTGTGATAGGTGTAAAGAATGGCAGCTAACTCTAAATATAGATAAATGTAAATTAATGCAGATGAATAGGAGAAACAATCCTCTAATGTTTGAATACTCCATTAGTAGTGTAGCGCTTGACACAGTCACGTCGAATAAATATTTGGGCGTAACACTGCAGAGCAATATGTAGTGGGACAAGCATGAAATGGCAGTTGTGGGGAAGGCGGATGGTCGTCTTCGTTTCATTGTTAGAATTTTGGGAAGATGTGGTTCATCTGCAAAGGAGACTGCTTATAGAACGCTGGTGCGACCTATTCTTGAGTACTGCTCGAGCTTTTGGCACCCATATCAGGTCGGATTGAGGAAGGACATAGAAGCAATTCAGAGGCGGGCTGCTAGATTTGTTACTGGTAGGTTTGATCATCACGCGAGTGTTGCGGAAATGCTTCAGGAACTCGGTTGGGAGTCTCTAGAGGAATGGAGGCGTTCTTTTCGTGAATCGCTACTGAGGAAATTTAGAGAACCAGCATTTGAGGCTGACTGCAGTACAATTTTACTGCCGCCAACTTACATTTCGCCACAAAAATAAAATAAGAGAGTTTAGGCTCGTACAGAGGCTTATAGGCAGTCATTTTTCCCTCTTTCTGTTTGGGAGTGGAGCAGGGAGAGAAGATGCTAGTTGGGGTAAGAAGTACCCTCCGCCAAACACCGTATGGTGGATTGCGGAATATGTATGTAGATGTAGATGAAATTGTGATGCAGCTTCACACATTCATCCACGGCCGCCAAAATTTACAATTTTGCATTTTCCGTTGATATCCGTATGAATATCACTTTTTAAACCAATTTGCATAACTGCTTCTTCGTGTGCCATTTTTTATGTCTTAGAGTGTGTATTCTCTAAATAACAACGGTAATGGTAGAGTAGCGGTCTGTATGGATGTCAAATCAATGGGAAAGAAAACTGTTCATCCATACGCTGTTTCCGTCACAGACTGAATCCTGGGAAATTACTTGCCCTATTGATGCCTATAATCGTACGCCAACAGACCATTGCTGAAATACTCGAGACGCAGATTCAGACGGAATCGAGAAACGCTTCCCCCACCCACGTGTCTCCTGCTACGCTCCCTGAGCTACATCTGCCCGCATCCTAACTGTCCCTCACGCACGTGGCGCGGTTAATTCTGCTTCCGCTCTCGCTGGCATCGTCGTCCATTACAAGGCGCCTCTTGCTCTCAGGAAACTTGTTAATGTCTGATGGCGAGCGCCATGTGGGGGCCCTGCCTTCTTTCTAGCTACACGCCTCGTTTCTGCACCAGGCCGTAAAGTGCGCGGCGATATTAAAATTCCCATTTTCGCTCAGTTGCGCAGTGAACGAGCGAGATACTATAAATTAGAAGCGGGCTGTTAATTGCCAACGGTGCTTTTTCCCCTCCAGCGAGTCCCGCTGGTCCAGACGCGAACGGACGGACGTTTTCCATTAAGCGTGCCTCATGAGGTTTATCTGGCCGCCGCCGCGCGCGCCACAGTCGCCCGTGAAGCAGTTAGTTGCCTGCTTGCAATAGGCGTTCACTCTACCGTGCTCCCGTATATTTGTCCTCACGAGCTACATGTAGGGAGTAGCTACAGGACTACTGCTGCAAACACAAGGATGTGTTACATGTGTTTTGCGTTCGCTTCCTCATCTGTATTATGGCATCACATTATTTTTCGACATTTCCGCGAATTTTTTGGATTATTTTAAGAGTAAAATAAACGTAAAACACGTCCTCTTTCCCCCTTCACTACTACAACAGTATCTAGAAGTACGAGGCTAGTGCTAAGGTTTCAATTATCACCCAGAAAAAGTGACGTTACGCGATTAATTTTCACTTTGTTTGCGGGGACACTACGTAATTTCTGGGCTACAGTGCCGTAGCACAAAATGGCACAGCCCTTTATGCTATGGAGATTAGCCATTCCAATTTTACTTTGGTACCTTGTTGCTGTTAACAATAGGCCTCCATTTTTAGCTTATCGATCAGTGAAGCCTCTAAGACCCATTAACTTTGACATTTATTACTGCAACCATCACAGTGGGGGTCCTTCTATTTGCTGTGCCGGACACAAGTACGTATCAACGAGTAACTGGAGAATAAACTCTCAAGACTCTCGAAGTGTCCTGATTACTACAAAAAGCCTAATACAACTGTGAGCCAAATGCCCCGACATTTTCCAGCAATGTTTCTTATCAACATCCATATACTAAATCGGCATGTAACACACTTGTAGATTCAGGATTTATTTTTTTTTTATATAGAGAGAAGTTTCATTTTCATATCCGATTGGTTAAGACGAGAATCACGTTATAAGTGAATAAAAATATTCCGCCATGCGTGTAAGTTTGCAACCATGGATTCACCAAACATCTTCCAAACGAAGTCTGGCCAAGTTCCCTTAGTTGTTCGCCATTTCGAACGACGCGTGGACCGTGCGTCTTGTCACATAGCTAAACTGTCGCTACTTGATCAAGTGTATACGGATAAGTATTTAACGCATTACCGCATAAGTACCCAATTTTATCGTTAGAGCGTGCAAGCGCTGTAAAAATAGGTATGAAAAGGACACGAGCAGAATCGCAGTTTGGGGGGGGCAGGAGGAGGTCGTGGTGCTCTGTTCCTACTTGAGCTAGGAAAATGGGGAAGAAGGTTTTGGTTTAACCCGGACCAGCGGCCATCTGTATAGCCATTTGAACATCTGTCTTACTGTAGCTATGTTACAATTCTCGTATATCAAGCAACGTTTCGACGACGAACCGAAACTGGCGTCCAGGCAAATTGTGCGAATCGATTAGTTTCTTTTGCAAAAGATTTTAGTTGGACTGATACTAATGCTCGACCATTGGATGATTGGATGTGCACCGTTCGGATTTTATCTGCAAATACAGTCACACTCGTTCGGATTTTACGGTCAAATCCCTTAAATAACTCCGGACTGAAGTGAAACTGGAGGTTGAAATTTCATCCACCGGCATATCAGACGTTGCTCTATCTTTTTAAAAAGTCTTTTTCTGTGAAAAAAACGCGTTTTTCTGGGAGTTTTTTGAAGCGTACCACTTGTGTACTTTAAACTTTTACGAAGCGGTTCAAACTTTGCAGGATGGTAGATAAATAAATAAAGTCAAAACAGAATTTTTTATCAAATAATCTTTATCTGTTGTCGAGATACGATGGTTTAACTTCGGGCTAAATTGTAGCACATGAAAGTCGTTCTTGCGTGAATCGAATGCGCGGAAACGCTTTAAAGTGAATAAAATAATTGAAAATATGGCCTTACGATAAAATTGAACACTATCTTTCAAAAATCTAGCTTTATTCGGATTTTACGAGCAAAAAAAAAACACATTTTTTGTGAGTTTGTTTATGGGCGCCACATCTATGTTTCAGAGTTGTGGTAATCGGTTCAAATTTTGTAAAGTAGATAAATATATGTAATTAATGGTCATCCCGTTGTTTTCTAAAAGGTTTATCCGTTGCCACTATATAGCAGCATCAACTTGGCATAAAATGCACATAATATCCGGTTTCACGATAATGGGACGTACTGAGACACTTTAAAGTGATACAGATGACAATAAAAACGTATTCTTATAGTAATTACAAGGAGTGTTTGCAAAAATCTTTCATCGTTGGGATTTTACGTGCGAAAAATCATGCGTTTGCAAATGGAACTGTGTTTCGCAGGAATGCCTTGCATTTTAAGCACTGCATTTGGATGTAATTGCAGTTGATTACTGTTTCGTTGTTTGTACGTTCAAGATTTTCTTCACCAGTGGCTTCAAATCACCAAAAAAATTTGGGTCATGCAAAACAATGCTCATACGAAACCATAGTTATGATCAGTCCTGTACAAAATGATATACAGTTCGATTAAGCATTTAAAGTTTTTATATTGAACTAACCTGAAAACTGCTATAAAAACAACTGTCAGAAAAAAGGTCACCTTATCACTAACAAATAGAAAATGTTTTAGTACGTTATGTTCAAAAGCTACTATGCTATCTGGCAGAAAATTTACTTCAGGCAAAACAAGCACACGTTCGTCAATTTTCATACAGAATTGAAAAGTTGATAATATTTTGTCGTGCATACTTTGTTTCGTAGTTCTTCTACTTATTTCTACCAGTCATACTCACACTTAATTCGAACTGCTTGTTGCAAGAATTCGCGCCAAAATTATTCTCGTGAGTTTTTCTAGTGGCGGTTTCTTAATTTTCAATTTTTATTATTGCACATCTTACATAAACAATGACAAGAATTTTATGGTAAGAGATTATAATAAGAAGAATGTTTTTCAATAGTTTATTATTTGTTGCCCGAATTGTTCAGCTTGCTACATAGTAAGCCTTCAAGTAACTTTATCTACCCAATACCGTCGTATCTACGGACATTATTATCACTACCTTCGCATAATGTGTAATATTTCGTTCCATATCATATTTATGTTTGTTGTTATTTGGAGCGCTGTATTAACTACTTATTTACATTTTTCGTATGCTTGCGAATACAGTTTCACACATATTGAATAAAATGTATGTGAATATAAACAAAAAATTTAAAAAAGACAAAAATATTAAACAAAGTTTTAAAAAATGAGAAATATAAACCAAAATAATAAAAATAAAAAACATGAAAAAATAGAAAAGCGAAACGAAACCCCTGGCAGGCATGTGATTTTGTCGTGCTGATGAGGTTTGTGTGCTGTGAGGACACAGAAAGCCTGAAGGGTAAAATGAAATTTTCTAAGGGGTAAAGAAAGAATTCGACTGTGTTACGGTTACAAAACTAAATTATTCTTTAAAGATCACTATTATTATCACTATTTCATGAGACTATTACACTGATTACTAAGTTATCAGTCATTAACTTTTTTTCAAACAGGAGCATTAACTCGTGACACAATTTGGTTGAGGTTAAAGCTCATAAAACGAATGTATGGACATCTACTCACATAGCACTCTTTTTACACACCAAATTTTTACTTTGTGCCACGCATCTAAGACAGTAAGACTGAGACATATACATCACATATGCTTTCATATCTCATCAAAATGCTTTCTCTGATTTGTAGGTAGTTCCCGTAATGGACAACAAATTGCTTCATTATTCATTTGGCAACAGATAATCCATCTAATTGAAGGCACAACGCAACAGTAACTACGTAATGGTTACTAAATTCCTGCAGGACTTTCACAGTGTTATTATTAGGAGTAGTTGTCAGACACAAAGCTTTGGTAGCCGAAGGTCTTCCAGTTTCTAATGTCAAAATTGGGGTTGTCAGACATAAAGCTTTGGTAGCCGAAGGTCTTCCAATTCCTAATGAAAAAATTATGGTAGAGTAAAAGTTGGGAACCAGGATGAAAAATGCTCATACAACAGCACAAACAAGGCGAATATGTCCTGGGCAGAGTTAGGTATGTAAAAGAAGGGAACTAGCTTTTCGGCGTTTCTGACTGTTTCAAAGTCATTTAAATCAAAACACCTTGACATACTCTCGCTTTTTTACGAGTTAACCCTGCTTCCCCAGCTCAGTGAGCTCTCTTAGTTGCAAGGTGTTGGCACATTGCACCTTGCAATTTGTAGGCTAAAGGCCCTTATTATCCTATGTGAGAAGATCCACCTAAATTTAATAGCTAAAGAAGTTTTTCTGGGGAGATAAAATTTCTGGGGATGAATTTGTTCCTGTGTGACGTTAGTTTTTTTGATTTATTGATGGAATGGGATGGGGGGGGGGGGAGTTGGTTTTTCCTGCGAGGGGACATTTCTGCTATAAATACGCCCTTTGTTACATCTATGGTGAGAGGTGCAAGAACAAATAGACACAACTTTATGTGCTTAGTGGAATGCATTTACGACAGGAAGCATCCGAGAGTTTGCAGGCATGCATGCTAAACTTGATCGGTAGGTATAGTCATATTGCACAACATGACAAATACCATTCTAGATTATGTGATGGCACGTGTCGTGTTACATAACATGACATCATGTATCATGTTACTTGACAAGATGCGTAGTAACATTAACAGGCAGAAATGATGTTCGGAGCGCTGCAGGATTTGCGTTGTCAATATTGTTCGTGTCATGTCTTGCCGTTAGGTGCCGGCACTGGTACGGCAACTTGGGGCTGAAACGAAAGAATCACTGTGCGTTACTGTGGCAGACAGTCAATGTAGGTCTGGACGAGGTGAGCAGAGATTTACTCTTAAAGCTGTTTTAGCAAAACAACAGCAATAGTGCTGCTGATCTTAGGGAGCATCGACGCACTAAAGAACTACGGAGGGATCCTCTTTCCGCACCAGGGTTGAAGAACATAATTCGGAAGTTCGAATGAACTGGCGATTGGAAAACGCTCTTCGGATAGGCTGACGGCCAATTGCGTCACAAACTGTTGAGTCTGCACCTCATTCGCTGTAAACGATACAGAGCTTCATTCAAAAGCGAATCAAATTTTTCTCAATTTATTTATTTCTTACATTTGGGCAAAGACATTTCACAAAAAAAAAATCGTTTCTTTCTTCATTCTTTAATTTTTAAGTTTTGGTTTTAGTTTCTAGCAATTAAATTATTATTATTTGATACGACGTTTGTCTTTTTTCCACTCTTCGTTAGGCTGTTGAAAATTCGGAAAAGAATTCATTGTTTAATTTCTAGAGAGTCTTGGTTTTCCTCACTTCAGACATTTCTTGACATTTAAATACCACAACAATGTTAATTTTTAGTGCAAAATAGATAGAACTTGATGAGACGAATTTTTTACACTTCATTTACATAGCTTGCAGCAGCTGTCCGTGAAATATTTGAAATTTCTCACGAAGTTTTTCTAATTACCTTGATTACTTTCAAGCAATTCAACGTTTTTTTTTTTTTTTTGCTACATTTCTTGCTGGTCAGTCTGATATGCCACCGTTAATTTCCCACTCTTCGTTTGGCTATGAAAATACGGACAAACATTTTCCCTTAGATCACTAATTAAGTAGCTCTTAATTGCATCTACATCAACGTACGTATTCCGCAAGCCACTGCATCATGCGTGACGAAGGGTGCGTTGTACCACTACTAGTCATTTTCTCTGCAGTTCTACTCGGAAATATATCGAGGGAAAACCGACCGTCTACACGCCTCCGTAAGAGCCCTAATTTCTCTTCTCTTATCTTTGTGGTCCTTACGCGAAATGCACGTTATCGGCAATTCTGCCGACCGCTTAAAATGCCGGTTCTCAACATTTCCTCACTAGCACTTCACGAAGCATTACCTTAATTACCCGGATTGCTTTCAAGTAATTACATCTTTCTTTGCCAAACTATACTTCCTGATCAAGCTGAGTCTCCATCTGTCCATTTCCCACACTTCTTTTGACTATGAAAATTCCGACAGAATTCCATAGCGTAATTTCTAGGGAGTCTCGTTTGCACTCCGTTTAAACAATTGACCAAAAAATATACCGTGTACCTTGAAATGATTTTCCGAAAAATGCTATATTATTAGTGTATGTACTATCATAGCAACCAAAATAAGTATTATCTTTGCACTTGTGTACTTCTGG
This sequence comes from Schistocerca nitens, assembly GCF_023898315.1. NCBI lineage: Eukaryota > Metazoa > Arthropoda > Insecta > Orthoptera > Acrididae > Schistocerca > Schistocerca nitens. The sequence continues at coordinate 190,241,127 of NC_064620.1, read as the reverse complement.
AAAGCAAACAACTGAGTGTGGCACTGTGAAGTGACGGTATTTTTCCGTAAAATATCGGTAAATAAAAGTGACTGAAGCTGAAAACCTATTTTATGAATAAAATACACAAAATCTTTTAACATAATAAGATTAATGTGTTTTAAATACTATCAGTTCAGGAATAGCCTTAGCATAACATCCAAGATATTGCACTGGTCTACAATTTTGAGGCGGACATGTGCCATGCAATTAATTTAAGAACTATGATACAAACTAACTCTCACAACTTTGACAGTCTAAAATTTATGCAATAAAATAATCGTTGTGTGCAGTCACCAGTATCAGTATTTCAGTATTTCACCTAACACTAGGACTGTGAGGTAGGCTCTGAAAACTGTGGCCACGTTAACGCGTAAATCAAAGAACACTGTTCCTTCCACTCATTTCCACCTTCGTTCAGGAGATCAGTCTTTCTATATTTCTTTTTCCTTGGTGGAGGCTCTCTCCTTTTCTAACTTCCCTTAGTCAGCTTCATGTGGTTTGTCAGTTCAGCCTCTGGACTCACGAACCGTATCGGATTTGTTGTTGATAACAGGTACTGCTAGCCTAAGAATGTGCGCCTCCACCTGGCTAGAATGTAATCAATCAGATCATGAGCCCATCAGGTGGGCACGCCTTGACACAACGAATTGAAAAGTAAAAGCTTCCTGGCAGATTGTGTGTCCCAACGAGATTCGTCACCGGCACCATTCTTTTCGCGGGAAAGTGCTCTACCAACTGAGCTAGTAGAACATAACTGGCGACCCGTTCTCAGAGTTTTATTTCCGCCAGTATCTCAGCTCCTACCTTCCAAACTTGACAGTTTTCCTGCATAACGTACGGGACTAGCACTCCTGAAAATGTTCAAATATGTGTGAAATCCTAAGGGAGCAAACTGCTAAGGTCATCGGTCCCTAGACTTAAACACTACTTAAACTAACTTATGCTAAGAACAACACATACACCCATGCCCGAGGGAGGACTCGAACCTCCGGTGGGAGCGGCCGTGCAATCCGTGACGTGGTGCCTTAAACCACGCTGCCACTCCTGTAAGAAAGAATATTGTGGAAACTTTACTTAACCACGGCTCTGGTGATTGTTGCCAGAACTAATTTTCAATAGCATTCAATGGCAACGGAGTGTGGACTGATATGAAACTGCCTCGCAGATTAAAAATGTGTGAAGGACCGAGATTCAAATCCGGGGAAAACTGAAAAGTGTATTGTTTTAAACGACGCTCTTAATTTACAAAATTCCTTGCCACTTTCGACACCCATATTTTCATGCTACTTTAGTCTCAGAAAGAAAGCTGTGAACGCTGCGAATTAATCTGTGTAAAAATAAATTCTCTTACTGAAATGTGTCTGAGAGAAGGAGCTCATGGCCCAATCATCATCCACTCCCTTGGAACTGTAATGTTACAGTAAACCTATTATCATCTGAGAATGTCGCTCTGGACCACTGCCATATGTCTCAATCACAAACCTCGTTACATCAGTGCAATCAGGCAGCATGATGGATGGGAGCCAATATAACGGTCATAATAGGCTTTCGAGCATACGCTAACCAGGGGAAAAAGCCCCTGTTGGACCTCATATAGGGTGTTCCTCACTGAAAGATTCCGTCAGAAAAGTGGGGCCTGCCGCTGTGGCCGAGCGGTTCTAGGAGCTTCAGTCCGGAACCGTGCGACTGCTACGGTCACAATTTCGAATCCTGCCTCGGGCAGATTAATAAAGTTTAACTAGTTCTAAGTTCTAGGGGACTGATGACCTCCGATGTTAAGTCCCATAGTGCTCGGAGAGCCATTTGAACCATTTCAGAAAAGTGGGGAAGCTGTCGCCTGAATCCTTATTCTGAATCCTTATTCCGCCTACCTCACCAAAAATTTTGGCACGAGCGCATGTTTGTGTTGTTTTTACGCAGAACTTGCTAAATCCGTTTACCCAATCTCTCTTTGTAGTTAAGCCTTCATACTCAGCACCTCACTCTCACTTCCAATATCTTAGTATGTCTCTCTCCCACTGCCTTCTTTCTGCCCCAATCATTTACTGTACATCCCGCTGCCATTGTCACCTCTTTCACTTACGCTGTCTCCTTTTGTCTTTCTTTCCCACTGCCACTGTTTCCACCACACCTCATCAGCTCAAAAAGTCTGAAGGGTCCAAATTACTCTTTCCCTACATCCATATGCTTAAAATTTTGGTGCAATATGCGCACCCCATACCTCGGTATTAAAGCTCGCCGGTGTAGGATGAACCAGACCACCCACTCCCCAACCCCAAAAAATCTGTGTATGGCCTCAATTCATCTTTATTTTTCATTTCCACTGTCTCTTTTACTGCCACTGTTTCTATCTCCATTCATCTCTCACACTGACTATCAGTATCGTCTACCTCTGCCTCTGACTGCGATTTGTCATCATCCACCTCTCTTCTACGGTCACAGGTTCCAATCTTGCCTCGGGCATCGATGTGTGTGATGTCCTTAGGTTAGTTAGGTTTAAGTACTCCTAAGTTCTAGAGGACTGATGACCTTAAATGTTAAGTCCCATAGTGCTCAGAGCAATTTGAATCATTTTCCACCTCTCTTTCTCTTTGACTGCCACTTTCGCTCTCGTCTCATCATTATAACCTCTCTCTTTCTCTCCCACTGGTACTGTTTGCTCTCTCTTCCATCGTGTCTGTCTCTCTCCTAGTCTCTTTCAGCACTATAGGCGAGAATATGTTCGTATGTCAAAATTTTTGGTGAGGAATGACAATGAGATTGAGACAGCTGGTTCCTCACTTGTTTCTAGAGTCTTTTTAAAGAGGAACATATTCACCTTTTTGTGCTTAAACAGGAGCATTTTTCCGCTGCTTCCCTTCTTCTCTCTGCTACAGCAGGGTGTGCTATAAATCGAATTCTGTAGGTCAGTAAAGTTTTGACAGTTTATTCATATACTCTGACACATTCATATATTTTGATACACATAAACAACAAATGAGTGTGCACAATACAATGTTAACACGAAATCGTTTGATTTACATGTTTTCTGGATACTTTGCTCATCGAAGCAATTCATAGAAAACACCTGGCTTATAATTTGTACCTTAAAAAAGTAAAAACGTTGCTGGAAACATTTTACCGAATTCGCAATATTTCCAGCTTTACATAATTTTAAGTTCTTCCCACGCAAGTTAAGATCCTATTTAACCCATTTTTATCACTACTATATCAGTTTGGGCATATTTGTACGGACGTGAAGTGCCCATTATACAGAGATATCGCGTCATAAATTATTATTGGTGACAAAATACTGACTAAAAATATTGTTTGGTGACCTCAGAACCCTTGCGATGACCCTAGAACCCTTGCCCTTTGTACACTACCTCAGTTAAAACTACATTTACGGCTCAGACCGAATATTATGTGCATATTTTAGTGTGTAAGTGCGTTAACTTTGATAATGTTGTCCGCAGCTCGTTGTCTAATGGCTAGCGTTGCTGTCTCTGGATCACGGGGTCCCGGGTTCGTTTCTCGGACGGGTTGGGGATTTTCTCTGCCCGGAGACTGGGTGTTTGTGTTGTCCTCAGCATTTCATCATCATTATCATCATCATCATTCGTTATAGTGGTTCTGGGATTGTGTAGAAAATTGGTTTGTGAAAGAATTGGGACTTTGTACGGGCGCTGATGCACGCGTAAATGAGAGTCCCACAAACCAAACGTCATCATCATCAGATAATTATATCGAAAAAAGTTTCATGATCCCTGAGTACTTCATCTTAGGAACATAAGGTGAAACTTTCCACCCTCTGTCGTGAATACAACTTATAGAAGTGACCAACCCACAACTGGAACTTTTGGTACATAAAAATCATGATTTTTCGGGGCTTTCTCAGGAACCGCCCGCTTTTGTAAGCCGTCTAAGACCTATTTTAGGCCGCACCTAATACACAAGAAGGAACCGATCTGACCAATTTGTCTGTTCCGTCCTATAACACACCTAATAAAGAAATACCAATCGATTTGCTCAATTTTTCAGAGTTATAGGATGTTTATAAAGTTTAAATTTTGACCCTGTACTGTAGGAAGGCTACAGTATGCCCTTCCTTCCGATAGGTATTGTCGCTAGGCCAAGGCATGTCCAAGCCACTTGACCCTACCCTTTAGCTTTGTTATCAACAGAACGCGAGATATGACGACCTGAAAAATCACATTTACGCACGCGGCTTGTTGGAAGATATTGGTACCGTCCTTTGTCGTACACGGACCGACAACCTTTTGATTGAACTACACAAACGAATGTATTTCCACAGTAACTTTTAAGGTATTTGCGGACAATCAGATGGCAAGTGATGTTGCTTCTCGTAGAATGCCACAGCCAGGCTAGAATCATTGACGCAGAAGTGTCCGTGCCAGTATATGCACTAAGCGTCACCAGCGATTTCGCCGCTCGTTCGCTTATCGCGTAAATGTTAATAGTGTTCATCTTGCCAGAGCCGGCCGGAGTGGGCGAGCGGTTCTAGGCGCTACAGTCGGGAACCGCACGACCGCTGCGGTCGCAGGTTCGAATCCTGCCTCGGGCATGGATGTGTGTGATGTCCTTAGTTAGGTTTAAGTAGTTCTAAGTTCTAGGGGACTGATGACCTCCGCAGTTAAGTCCCATAGTGCTCAGAGCCATTTGAACCATTTGAACCATCTTGGCAGAACGAACGAGTATTATCATGAAGAGATGGGAAACCAATTTTCATTAAATTAATTTAGCAAGTAATATTGGAAAAACCATTGGTAAGTTTCGTGTATTAGCGTTCGACTTCCTTTCTAGGAAGTTCCTCAACTGTGTCGCCGGAAACACATGAAGCAATCTGCACTGGAAAGCATCTCTGTCACATCTTTTGGAAGTCACACCTGATCGTACATGATCCGATTCTCTTTATTTGGACCTCGACGAAGTAACCTTTTGTTCTTATGTTTCATTCGTGACACAAAAATAGATTTAAATTTTGAAACTTCCTGGCAGATTCAAACTCTGTGCCGGACGAGACTCGAATCCGGGACCTTTGTCTTTCGTGGACAGGTGCTCCACCGACTGAGTTCCCCATAGACCACTCACAACCCGTCCTCACACCTCCACTTCAGCCAGTATCTCACTCCTGCCTTTCGATGTTCACCTAAGCTCTCTTGCACATCTTCCGGAATTAGCACTTCTAGTGGAAAGGATATTGCAGAGAATAAATTAGGCAGAGCTTTGGAGACTGCTTCCGCTGCAGAATGTAAATTCGTTCTGGAAACTAGCCCTAAGACTGCGGCTACATTATACTCGGCAATATCATTTTTTCTAGGAGTCCTTGTCCCGCAAGGTATGAAGGAGAGCTTCTTTCTAATTTGGAAGACGGGTGTGAGCTACTGGCTGAAGTGCAGGGAAAGGATGGGTCGTGGGTCGTCTATGGGAAGTGTAAGTTCTCCTTTTCCTGGCTCCTAGTGCCATAAAGTTACTAAATTGGAGCCTTCGACTCGCTTAAAGATTTTACGTAGGACCAAAATTATCTAGGATCCTCGAGAAGACCCTTTGCAAACGTGTGACATAAGAAGTTGTTGTATGGTTAACGCATCATTTTTTTAAAGATCCAGGAATTTCTACTAACTTTTGCCTGTCGATATTTCTGTGTAGTTTTATGGACAAGGAGTGCAACAATCAGTTTTCTCCAAATTTTCCGAATTAAACCACGGAGAACGATTTCCGTCTATAATCCACTTCCTTGGCACGTATTTCTCCAGAGTGTAATTTTCAATTAATCATCTGCAATGAATCCATATATGTTCCAGTCTATACTCCACTGACCCTATTCGCATTTGGTCCAGTGATCTTAGATCTTTATGTAACGATCTTGCACGAGGTAAGTCAAATTTAGTAAACGTGATGGAAGGTTTTCCGAGGAAATGTTCAGCACATTTACGATGGACTGAAAATGCCCGATAATTGGACCGAATAGAAACGCCCTGTAACAAATGGTTCAAATAGCTCTGAGCAGTATGCGACTTAACTTCTGAGATCATCAGTCGCCTAGAACTTAAAACTAATTAAACCTAACCAACCTAAGGACATCACACACATCCATGCCCGAGGCAGGATTCGAACCTGCGACCGTAGCGGTCGCTCGCCTCCAGACTGCAGCGCCTAGAACCGCACGGCCACTCCGGCCGGCACCCTGTAACACCGCAGCACCTTGAATAACTGGCAGTTGAGCTCTACAATCCCGGTTTTTGTGTTTCGAAAGGCGTTTGTATTTCTAGCTTACGTTCATGCATAACAAATCGCATAGGCCTACTGCGTGTAGCGAGGGCAGCTGCTTCGGCGTAAACTACAACAACGCTCCACATGACGAAACAGAGGACTCAATTACAGTGGCTCTGCTAATTCATGCAGCGCCCAGTGATCGCATCTATTGTTTGCCTGTCACGGTTGCTGGAGAGGGCTAATTGGTTCTCTTCTTAGCAGCTGCCAGTCGCTAACGAAAACTGACGTCCACAGTGGTTTAACGTAAAATTAACTTGAACTAGAAATTGTTTGCAACCATGACAACATTTCCAATAAAATCTATGCTACAAATATGCAGTGTAAAGGAAGACAAACAATGCTATTCGTGAAATGATGACGACCTCTTTTGTACGTCCTGTGTCGGGTAGTCATGTGAGAGGTCCATAATACTCAGAATGTTTCATAAAGATTCACAGGATTTGACAAGATCGTATCTTCTACATGAATGAAGAGAGAAACTTCGAGAGATTTTTAATTTGCGTGTGGTAATTAAAATACTGCAGTGCAGTGTCTGAGACGGTGCGTTGATGATCGACAGCTGCATTCAATTTAGAATGAACTCGCAAAATGAGATTATGGTTCCACATCAGTTAAAGCTTTACGTTGGTGCCTGTTGTGATTTGACAGTTCATGTGGCTGGCGCCAGGGCTCAAACTGAAGCAGCTAGCTCGTTCGCTCGCAAGCTCGCTCATTAACAAGTGCCGGAATTTAAAGCAGTAATACTAACACGAATTCTTTACAGACGAATGGAAAAACTGGTAGAAGCCGATCTCGGGGAAGATCAGTTCGGATTCCGTAGAAATGCTGAAACACGTGACGCAATACTGACCCTACGACTTATCTTAGAAGATAGGTTAAGGAAAGGAAAACCTACGTTTCTAGCATTTGTATACTTAGACAAAGCTTTGGCAATGTTGACTGGAATATTCTCTTTCAAATTTTGAATGTGGCAGGGGTAAAATACAGGGAGCGAAAAACTATTTACAATTTGTACAGAAACCTGATGGCAGTTATAAGAGTCGAAGGGTATGAAAGGGAAGCAGTGGTTAGGAAGGGAGTGAGACAGGGTTGTAGCCTATCCCCGATGTTATTCAACCTCTATATTGAGCAAGCAGTAAAGGAAACAAAAGAAAAATTCGGAGTAGGAATTCAAATCCGTGGAGAAGAAATAAAAACTTTGAGGTTCGCCGATGACTTTGTAATTCAGTCAGAGACAGCAAAGGACCTGGAAGAGCAGCTGAATGGGATGGACAGTGTCTTGAAAGGAGGATATAAGATGAACATCAACAAAATCAAAACGAAGATAATGGAAGGTAGTCGAATTAAATCGGGTGATGCTGAGGGAATTAGATTAGGAAATGAGACGCTTAAAGTAGTAAAGGACTTTTGCTACTTGGGGAGCAAAATAACTGATGATGGTCGAAGTAGAAAGGATATAAAATGTAGACTGGCAATGCCAAGGAAAGTGTTTCTGAAGAAGAGAAATTTGTTAACATCGAGTATAGATTTAAGTTCAGGAAGTCGTTTCTGAAAGTATTTGTATGGAGTGTAGCCATGTATGGAAGTGAAACATGGACGATAAATAGTTTGGACAAGAAGAGAATGGAAGCTTTCGAAATGTGGTGCTACAGAAGAATGCTGAAGATAAGATGGATAGATCACATAACTAATGAGGAGGTACTGAATAGAATTGCCAAGTTTGTGGCACAACTTGACTAGAAGAAGGGATCGGTTGGTAGGACATGTTCTGAGGCTTCAAGGCATCACCAATTTAGTATTGGCGGGCAGCGTGGAGGGTAAAAATCGTAGAGGATAGATCAAGAGATGAATACACTAAGCAGATTCAGAAGGTTGTAGGTTGCAGTAAGTAGTGGGAGATGAAGAAGCTTGCACGAGATAGAGTAGCATGGAGAGCTGCATCAAACCAGTCTCTGGACTGAAGACCACCACAACAACAGCAACAACAACAACAATAATTTCTTAAATATATCTGAATCTGTGCTCTAAAAATCTAAAATATGCACGTAAACTGTTCGCATAAAGTGATTCAACAATTAATTGGCATCGTTTCAGTATAAAAACGACTTATGTACATGCCTGTGAATTATTCTCAAAGGAACGTTAACAGAACATACAAGACAACTAGTATTTTATATTAATTTACGAAAAGCTATTGCACTCACATTTAGTTTTCCACTTCCCTCCCGTTACAGTTCACAAACACTATATGATTCAGAGGTTCAAAATTAAGTCATCTCTTTCTGAGATTGTAGCGGGAGAAACATGTGTCTGCCGCACAGCAACTTGGGCGTGTATGTACAAAAGCAGTGACTTGCTCCGCTGTTAGCAACGTGTTGCTTGGTAGTTCAGTGCGCATACGGGTTAAAATGTCTTCAATTTCGCAGATTTGTTCGTATCCTGGCTTTTTCCTTGACTATGCCACCAACTCTTCCAGCGACATAATTAAGCATAGAGACAGTGGCTTTGAAAACACTTAATAAATCACAAAGAATAGAACTGTCAATCTTCATAGAACAGGTGCGGCTGCGCTGAAGACTTGTTTTCTGTTAGGTGCCTCAACAAAAACAGTCTTCACAGCAGACACCAACTTGTCAACACGATGAAAATTTAAACGAATAGTTTCAGCTACGCGTTGTAGCCCATATGCAAGACAAATCAAATGTATCGTACTGGGAAATATAACTTTGAGAGCAGTACGAGCTTTGATCGTGTAAACTGCTGCATGAGTCACAAACAGCAATACACGCTCTTACTGAATGCCATTTGTCCATAGTAAATTCATGGAACCGATAAAAAATGAGGAAACTGCTGAACTGTTTCTCATTTACGACTACTCTATCGCAAATACGAGGGTTGAAACTTAAATAGTGGCAACTATTTACTCACAACCGATGCAAAAGAGTTACACATTTGCACCTGTTACTGTCCTTCAAAGTAGTCACCAACGAATGCCACGAAGCCAAAATTGAAACGCCAATTCAACGACTGGCGTCATTATGGGTCGCCGCGAAAGTCGAAAGAGTGTCAGATCCCCAATATAGTGAAAGTTATGGTGATTCTCGTGTACGACTGTGATGGTGTTATCCTAACGCATTACGTTTCTCCACGGCAGACCGCCAATGCACAATATTACTTTTGGGTTTTGGCGCATCACCTGCGACCAGCGTTGCGACACTTTCTGCACAACCCACCCATCATTTAGCACGACAATGCGCGGGCGCATACAGTGCAAGCTGTGGCTGCTCTGTTCGGTCCATGGGACTAGGAAGTACTGCACCACCCACCATACTCCCCGGACTTAGTCCTTGTGACTTTGATTTGATTCCGAAGATGAAGGAACCACTTCGTGGCATTCGCTTCAGAACTATTCCAGAGATTCGACAGGCAGTGGACCGCTCCATTCGCACCATCAACAGAACGGGCTCTGCTAACGGTATACTACGCCTTCCACATCGCTGGCAACGGGTTCTACACAACGTTGGTGACTACTTTGAAGAACAGTTAACAGGTGCAACCATGTAACTCTTCTGTATCGTTTGTGAATAGATAGTTGCCACTATTGTAAGTTCCACCCCTCGTAGATATGGCGTGGACCGTACATTTTTGTTAAGAGACCCAATTACAAAATTTGAAATAAGCCGTCCCTCACAGCATTGTGTTTCGTCGCTTGGCACCCGTATAAAGTTATTCTGAATCTCGTCCCTCATTGTTTTAAGGGTTTGGGCGTAGCAGTGCTGTAGGTAATTTTTACATAGAGTGAATTCGTTTGGCACTTTACATTCTGTACACTTCTCAATGAAGTTTCTTAGAACAGGATTAGTCAATTTCACAGCGCAATGTCTGCCGAAAAAAGGCATCACACACATCAAAAGAAACCTGTGAAAATGTTCTGTTCAACATTTATCTAATACCATTTGGACGAGAGGACTTCTAGTGGATTTGCACCTTACGCTCTCCTAGTGTTTATTGGTGTCGACATGCTAACGACTTTTTTAAACATTTTTCATTACCAACCGTTTTATCGCATGCATTTAATTGAGAAGAACTTAAAACACACCACCAAGCCACTAGCCATTAGCCACCGCTCACCTCAAATGCCAGCCGCGGTGGCCGAGCGGTTCTAGGCGCCTCAGTCCGGAACCGCACGACTGCTACGGTCGCAGGTTCGAATCCTGCCTCGGGCATGGATGTGTGTGATGTCCTTAGGTTAGTTAGGTTTAAGTAGTTCTAAGTTCTAGGGGACTGATGACCTCAGATGTTAAGTCCCGTAGTGCTCAGAGCCATTTGAACAATTTATTTCACCTCAAATACGAATTGATTTTAGAATGAGATTTTCACTCTGCAGCTGAGTGTGCGCTGATATGAAACTTCATAGCACATTAAAACTGTGTGCCGAACCGAAACTCGATCTCGGAACCTTTGCCTTTCGCGGGCAAGTTGTGGCTGAAGATAGTGCAAGGAAGCTATTTTTTGATGATGTTATTGGATGTGTTAACATTTGTTAAAGAAAATGACATAGTTGAAGAATTGTGGTCAGAGAAACAGTTGTTCGGCAACAGTATCTGTGTCTGCGATGGCAGCATTGTAGACTCGTGGAATCTTTGACAGTCACTAGTGGATAGCTGCTGTGTGCAGCAGACGGTGTAACGCATGGACGCACTTTGGAACTGTGAGAGTTGCAGATTTATCACGAGGAGGAATGATGACTCAGAACAATGGTTCGATAGTATAACAACAAAAACAACGTTTTGAAATGAAGAAGATATTATTTGATGAGGTAAAAAGTTTATTTTTATTTTTCTTGACTTGTATTGTTGGTCCACTTCACCCTTCTTTATCTGTACAACGCTCTTTGCTCATCGGCATACCAGTCGCACCAAAATAATAGTAAATTCTAATCGCCACCAGATACCGAGTCCTACAAACAAGTTGGGAAGTCTCCTTTAGAGACAATGGGGAAGCTTCCTAAAAGGCAGTTACATTTCCTACGTCAGCTGTTATGCTCTCACTGTCACTTTTATCACACAGCATATAAAAATGATGTGGTTTGTATAACCACCGAAGTAGAAAATGGAGTTGCATTTAGGTAAACTTTTGGCTATGACATCCGATATGTAAAACCCCACTGGAGAATTCCGAACGCTCAAACCGCAAACTCCGATCTTCTGGAGGGAGCAGACTACACACTGCAGCGCTGCTAGTCTCTCTGGCATTTTGTTTCCTTCCACCCCTCCTCCCGTGCTTTCTCTTCACTCCCATTAAGTTCAGTGACGTGGCTAGAAGCACTGAAACTGCGTTGCGATCTTCGCAGAAAGAGAAAATAACTGCAGGAGCGTCCATGGAAACGTTCCAGAATTAGTATCTCTTGTTCAGGTGAACAATGTTCACATATTATTAGGAATATAAACAGGCTGAAATTGGAAGTCAATGGTAACGAAATACTGAATTCAGACTGGCATATGCAGTGTGATCCCGGGATGATGTTACAAACTTTCAGGGATGGTGGAGAACGATAAACGTATCGACTTGAGGTAAAGGAACATGGTCCACAAACGACCGAGTCGAAAGTTATAAGTGAAAATGATTCTGATACCTCAAAAAATGGTTCAAATGGCTCTGAGCACTATGGGACTCAACTGCTGAGGTCATTAGTCCCCTAGAACTTAGAACTAGTTAAACCTAACTAACCTAAGGACATCACAAACATCCATGCCCGAGGCAGGATTCGAACCTGCGACCGTAGCGGTCTTGCGGTTCCAGACTGCAGCGCCTTTAACCGCACGGCCACTTCGGCCGGCTCTGATACCTCTGACAGTGGAATACATGTACCGGAACTGTTATTGTTAAGATTTTAGGTTAGGCAACTTTTAGAGGTGGTAGTATGGACCAATGCAAGTAAAAAGGTCTAGTCAACACGGGCCCTAAAATGCCTTCCTGAAGATCTATGAGCACTTGTTCATCTCCGATGCTGTGAAACACATCTTTTCTACTCCAAGCTCTTTGGTTTGCACATTTTTGAAGGACGTAGTGTGGACCAAAACGAGAAAAAATTCCAGTAAATATGTGCTCTAAAATCATACCTTAAACTTATGGGCACTGTTGAGTAGAAGAAATAGGTTCCATAGTAGCAAAGATGAACAAGTGCTCATAGCTCTTAAGGTAAGCATTATAGAGCCCATGGTTACTAAACGTTTTTTTCTTTGTTGCTAGTCTACAACCTGAGCAGCGATAGTACCGGAACATACACTCCCCTGTCATAGTACCAGAACGATTTTAACTTATAAACTGCGACTCGATCGGTCCTAGATCAGGGTCCCTTACCTCAAATTAATTTGACATTCTTCATCATCTTTAGAGGTTTGTAACATCATAACTGAATTACCCTGTAGATAACAGTGATAGGCTAGATACCAATGAACGCGGCGTATTTATTGCCGTATGGAAATATTCAGTGAGACTGTTACAGATCCCGAATGTGAAACAATCTGGATGAAGGCAAGCATCAAAGGTAATGCGACACCTTCACAGGCTATCTTAGACAATGTGGCTGATCGCTTCAGAGAAAGCTTGAAGAATATGGAAGTCATATTCCCGATAGTGCTAATGTAATAGAGGAAGACTTCGTTTTCCAGCTATAGAATGGGAGAGAGACGTATAATTAAAACTTGCAACTCTGTGGGCACCCTATCGTGAAGCAGACCCGAGCTTCTGCAACCGATTAACGTAGCGGAGGGCACTGGTAAACATAAGGCTGTGACGAATACAGGCGTTATACAGTGACGCGTCAAAAGTCGTGAGATACCTACTAATTTCGTGTCGTGCCACGTTTCGCCCGGAATAGCGCAGCAACTCGATGTGGCGTGGACTCAACAAGTCGTTGGAAGTCCCCTGCAGAAATATTGAGCCACGCTGCCTCTATAACCACCCATCATTGTGGAAGTGTTGCCAATGCAGGATTTTGTGTATGAACTGGCATCTCAATTATATGGCATAAATATTCGATGGGATCCCTGTCGGGTAATCTGGGTAGCCAATACATTCGCTGGAATTGTCCACAATGTTCTTCAAACCAATGGCGAATAGTTGTGACTCAGTGAGATGATAGCATTGTTTGGGAACATGAAGTCCATGAATGATTGCAAATCATCTCCAAGTAGCCGAACATAGCCATTTCCGATCATATACCCAGTCCATCCCATGTAAACACAGCTCACACCATTATGGAGCCCCCACCAGCTCGCACAGTACCTTGTTGACAATTTGGATCCATGGCTTTGTCGGGTCTGCCGTATACTCAAACCCTTCCATCATCTCTTACCAAACAAACTTGTGACTCATCTGACCAAGTCACTGTTTTCCAGGCGTTTAGGGACCACTCGACAGGGTCACGAGCCCAGGAGAGGCGCTGAAAGCGACGTCGTCCTGTTAGCAAAGGCACTCGCGTCCGCCGTCTACTGCCATAGCCCGTTAACGCCAAATTTTGCCTAATGGATACATTCGTCGTACTTCCCACATTGATTTCTGCGGTTATTTCACGCAGTATTAATTGTCTGTCAACACTGACAACTCTACTCAAACGCCGCTGCTCTCGGTGGTTAAGTAAAGGCCGCTGGCTACTGCGTTGTCCGTGGTGAGAGGTAACGTCTGAAATTTGTTATTCTCGGCACACTCTTGACGTTGTGGTTGTCTCAATACTGTATTCCACGACGATTTCCGAAATGAAACGTCCCATGGTCCTAGCTCTAACTACCATTCCACCTTGAAATTCCCACCGTGCGGAAACTCTTTCGCATGATTCACCAGGCTACAAATGATAGCTCCGCCAACGCACTGCCCTTTTACACGTTTCGTACGCGATACTACCGCCACCTGCTTATCGCTACACCATGATTTTTGTCATCTCAGTGTAAAGAATGGTGAGAAGCAAACATGCACAGTACTATCATGACTTTTGTCTGCGGTGGATGGTCACATGAAAGCCGGGACCAAATCTAAGCCATCTTTATCGGTCCAAAGCGACTAGGGCGATCTTCTGAGGGTGTGATTAATATCTCGCCCAATGAGCTTGTGAGCAGGTAGGCATTGGAGCCGCAATCGTAGCGTGTGCATTGCTGGTTTGCAATATTTTCATGCATGAATATGTCGTTGCCGGCTTCCTCATCAATCTAGTCTCTCTAATTACATGTGGCAGTTTGACATAAGCCTACTCAGAAATCGCAATACGATGGATGAAGGGTACTGTCACATGGAGCAAGCCTTATCAGTTAGATTATTACGTCTCGCTGATAGTACATTCCATAGGGGAATTTTAAATTCCATTCGTAGACTCAAAGATAAACTTGACTGCAACTTGAATGAGTTGAGTAACATTTTGATTCAGTTGACCACGGGCGGCTCAGGCAATAAAGTTAAAAATGGTTCAAATGGATCTGAGCACTATGGGACTTAACAGCGGAGGTCATCAGTCCCCTTGAACTTAGAACTACTTAAACCTAAGTAACCTAAGGACATCACACACATCCATGCCCGAGGCAGGATTCGAACCTACGACCGTAGCGGTCGCGCGGTTCCAGACTGAAGCGCCTAGAACCGCTCGGCCACTCCGGCCGGCCAAATAAAGTTAAAACAAGCTTTCATATGTCATCAACCAGTTCTTGATTGCTATTCACAGGCAATGTGCGGTCCTTAACGAGCTCTGTGTCTGATGACCTCGCTGTCGACGGGACGTTAAATTCTAATCTCTGTTCCTTCCTTAACGTACTATGAGCCTACGTTTCAGTAAGTAAGGGAAAGTGACCCATAACCGGGCACCAGTAAATTACAGGTCTTTTAATTATGCAAAATGTGCTATACTATTACTAGAGAATATTTAAATCTACGCTTGCAAAAAAAGTCTTCCCAATATGTTCTCAGTCCGTAACAACAGACAAAGAATTGAAATGTGTAATTTTTTCGTTCGAAGACATGCTTTCTAATTTCAGGTACCTTCAGGTTGGCATGTTTCCTCCTTCTTTATTTATTTCTTTTTATATTTGGCTTCCTTTTTTATAAAAAAGATGGAAAACTTTCCCAGTGGTTTCATGCCTTCAGAAAATTATTCATTCATACTGAATATAAGAATCTAATCTTTTCACTGAAAAGCCCTTAAATTCATCTCAGAGAGGGCACAATGGAAACATAGATTCAAACATGTCAGTGTGACAGAGTATATTTGTAAGATTTTCAGTAATGAAGGGTGGCCTGTTCAGTGATATGAAGTTGAGCGAGATAACTTAAATGAGTCACTTTTAATAAATCTAGATCTATATAGTTGATGTAGTGTGCACGATATAATCTGAGGTCAACGACACTCATTAAAAAAATAGAATTTGTTATCAGTGTGGTATGATAAGAGAAACCTGGCTTGGAACTAAAAATCGTGGAATCTTAACTATCCACAAAAATGCTAAGAGAGGGTTAAACCTGGGTATCCAACACCGTTAAACTAATTACTAACAAAAAACTTTTCAAACAGAAGATCGATTTATCGAAATACATTATACTCCAATTGTTTATAAGCAAAAGAACATAGTGAAGAGGAGGAGTGCTAGCGGATGTGCAGTTGGCCTTCCAGTCGGTCTGAGCAGCCCACAAATGCACTTAAAGGGAACTGTGGAATACGAAATCCCAACTCTGAATTAATACAAATGCAACACAAGGACTGCGCCGCTGTCCGCTGTGACATTGTGACACTTAGTCCAACAGCAAACCCGTCCAAGGCTGCAGATCAGCGCCGCTCTCCGCCCTCGCTTCTACTAGCCCCTCTCACTCCAGAACACAGCGTACACGAGTGAAGAGTCTGTCGCGATTACCATCCTGACAACCCAGGATTTAGCTGCTGGTAAACCTTTCAGGATGTGAGGTCGTGGTCCTTAAACTCTTCTGTCCCTGATGTTTCGTCCGGGACTGCGCTGGACATACCAAGAGGCGCTCCTGCGCTGGGTCTTGCCGACTCGGCTCGACTTCACATCTAGAAAGGTTTACCAGCAGCTATATCGTCTGGCCGTGAAAGCCTTCATTCTATGAAACCAGGATTTCTCTTTCCAGCATAATTCGCAGAGGAGGAACAGCTAAATTCTTGAATAGCGGCCACGGTGTATTCCTTAGTTGTCTGGATGGAGGGTGGCACAACGATTACTGTCTCGCCGTTCATTGGGTGTACCAAAAATGGAGGGGGCTGTTGGGGCTCCCTGAATGCGAAAAGTTCTCGTAAATCATAAAAAGGCGGAGTCGCATACTTCACTGCCCTGCACGCAGAGCAGATTCTTCACGCTTGCGAACACTTCTGAGGCTCAACTGAATTCTAACAGCAGCCACTTGGCTGGACAGCCGGTGACCGCTTGTGAACCAGACACTCCACCATCATCAGACTTGACTGTTGGGCCTCGGACAATCAAAAGCCTCGAGCCACGGGAACCTGGAAAAGAAACTCCAGTTTCTCAACTATCTCACTAATTACAAAGCCTTCCAGCATAGCGCATGTATGGTCAGCGAGGGCGCCAGTCGCGAAATCCATAGTTCATCGCAAAGACTATCTTAGAGGGAGGAAATCGTCGATTATCGAGCCCATACGGCTCACTCTTTCCTTTTGAAACTAACATTTGATGCGAATAAAGACTATGCTAGTAATTCATTAAATTTTAGTGCATGATTAGGAAACGCTGTAACATAACGGGGCCGGCCGCGGTGGTCTAGCGGTTCTGGCGCTGCAGTCCGGAACCGCGGGACTGCTACGGTCGCAGGTTCGAATCCTGCCTCGGGCATGGGTGTGTGTGATGTCCTTAGGTTAGTTAGGTTTAAGTAGTTCTAAGTTCTAGGGGACTTATGACCTAAGATGTTGAGTCCCATAGTGCTCAGAGCCAACATAACGGGTCCTTTACGATCACTACGCGATCATTTTTCTTCCTGAAAATATCTGTTTCCTTTACTGAACTGGGAGAACGGACACATGTAGTGATTGTGCGAGTAAAGTTAAAATATTCTCTTTTGTGAAACAGAACACCCGATTCGGCATCTTCCCTAAACTTCAGGAATTCTTGCCATGTGACAAAACCACAAATGTATCATCCACGTATCGATACCATCGACATGGTTCCTTATTCGCTTTTACCGGAGCTAATTGTTCGAATTTTTCCATGTAGAAATTGGCGATCGTAGGACTCAGTGGATGATACATTTGTGATTTAGTCACAAGGCAAAAAAACTTTAGAGGAATTATTTTGTTATTTAAATAGTATAAATCCTAAAATCCAGTTTACCATGGGAATGGAGAAAGACAATGCAATATCCTTCTTGGATGTCTTCGTTATGAGACAGACTGATGGCAGCTTGAAACATAAAGTCTTTCGGAAGACTGCACACACCGACAGATACTTGAATAAAGATTCCAATCATCATCCACAACAGAAAAGAGGTGTAATTAAAAGTCTAGTGGACAGAGCTAAAAGGATTTGTGCGCCAGAATACCTGGACGTCGAGTTAAAACATCTAAAGCAGGCTTTTGAGAAGAATGGGTACTCTAGTAAGGAAATAAATAGAGTTTTACAACCGAATAACAGGAGGCCTAAGGACAACGACAGGACACAGCGATGGAAGAACATGGTTTCTCTACCCTTCATCAAAAAAGTAACGGATCAAGATTTTAAGGAAACATAACGTTCGACCGATTTTCAGACCAACTAAGAAAATAGGCCGAGCACTTCTTTCCGTTAAGGATAAACGTTCCCCTCTGTCTGCAAGTGGTGTATACAAGATTCCGTACTCATGTGGTAGGGTCTACATTGGAACTACAACAGGGATGTGTGAATACACGGTTGAAGGAACATAAAAGTCTTTGCCAACTAGGGAAAACAGACAAGTCAGCCGTGACGGCACTTGCTCTTCAGTCGGGTGATCACGTAGTGAAATTTTCGGAAACTGGAGTTTTATGTACTATGACGAACTATTAACCACGGCTATACAGAGAAGCCATCGAAATATATAAACATGGGGATAATTTTAACAGAAAAGACGAAGCCTTGAAACTCAGCGATATATGGACAGTGGCACTACAGAATCGATCAGAAGTTTTAATCTTTGACGTCCTATGATCTAGTTATATTTTATCTTTGACAAGGTATATCTCTGCTATCACGTGAAATCCAGACCACGCCCACTTTTCACGGTATTTAGGCCGTTCTTCGACGTCCGACAAGTCAGTCGGCAAGACTCGGCACAACCAGGAGCACCTCCGATGATGTTCATCGTAGCTTTGGACAAAACCCGGAAGAATTCTCAGCAGCTGAAACATCCGGTCGTGAAAGCCATCATTGTATGTTCACTGAGGTTCCCGAACTCTTTTGTGATCTCAAGAACAGAGAGGAGGAGGATTCTCTAATTTGTTAAATTAAAAAAATGCTTTTAAAAGGCCTACAAGGGTACACATTAATAAAGGTAGTATGTGTCAAAAAGGCAGAGGCGACCGTACTTTCAAGGTTTGTTTGCATCTTGTATTTTCATAGTTCTTTTGCGTGAGGTCATCTTGGTTTTCATAAGACCTTGCAAAAATTAGACAGCGTATGGTTTGTCGAGCTATGTGTAAAGATATATGTCGGCTAATGGGGGAAGGTCAGCTGTGCAAACAAACAAAACCTGATTCTGGCTTAGACAGAGATTTCCACGAGTCTACTCGTGAGAGGAGACACATGTTCATATGCGTGTGAAATCTTATAGGACTTAACTGCTAAAGTCATCAGTCCCTAAGCTGCAGACACATGGATCGCCTCTTTGTTGACTATGTGAGACGCCTCTCATGTACACGGGGTGAGGGGGGGGGGGGGGTTGAGTGAACTGTCATATCTTAATAGTGGTGAATGTTTGCTGATTAATTCCCAGCTGTTGGCACACTGGTGGCCAGTCTGAACACATGTTACCAAAATATTTGCGCTCAGTCGGCCATCGAGTACCCTAGCGAGTGATAATGCTAGAACATTTACTTCTCGGGAATTCTGGAGATTTTGTTTCGACCGTAGTGATACACATATTATCACCAATCTTACTACCAACAACCATCTTTCGCTGAGTCTATAAATAGGAATCCTAAGGCCACGTTAGTAATATTTCATGCCAGGTCCCAGAAACATTGGGATTCTTCCATCCCATGGTTAAATCTGGCTCAACATGAAGCAACTAAGGATACTCCAGCTTCATCAATCCTAGGCTATCTTGAATAATGTTTGGACCACTGATGACTTACTCCCTCACCAAGTGACAAATCAAACCATCCAAGAGAACTTGGAAAAAGCCAAACGTACCATTTAGCTCACGCACAGGCGGCAGGCACGTAGGTACAATTATGGGAGGAGCGACTTTAAGGGGAAGGAATTGGACCAAGTCTTCGTCTGTAGGTTCAATGTTGGAACCAGTGCTGGAGCAAAACCTTCTAGTAAACCGACTCACCGTTTCATAAGATCCTGTCAAATCTTAAGGTTTTTGAGTCCTCTTAAACTCTTGCTCTGTATTGAATTGAATGGGAAGATCTTGTGAATCTATGTTAGTCAGATTAAGGACGTTAGTTAGCACCTGTCCATGCCTTCTACCACAGGCGCCGGACCCTAGCGGGGCGTCTTTAGGGTTCAGTAGGTGAGGGTGAGCCGTGTGGGTTCGATAATCAATTGATTTCCGCCCTCTAGGACCATCCTTGCGTCTTAACTTCGGATCTCGCGAGTAGCGCCCTCGCTAACCACGAAAGCGCGATGCAGGAAGGCTTCGTGGTCAGTGAGGTCGGCGAGGAACTGGAGTTTGTTTTGGAAATGGCAGCGGCTCGAGGGTTTGGATTTTCCGGGTCCCAACAGTCAAGCCTGATGACGGTGAAGTGTCTGGTTCACGAATGGCTACTGTCTGTCCCGCGGAGTGGTTTCGCGCGGAGCAGCCGCGTGGACTAGGGCGCCGCGTCACGGACTGCGCAGCCTCTTCCGCCGGAGGTTCGAGTCCTCCCTCGGGCATGGGCGTGTGTGTTGTTCTTAGCATAAGTTAGTTTAAGTAATTTGTAAGTCTAGGGACCAGTGACCTTAGCAGTTTGGTCCCTTAGGAATTCACACACATTTGAACATTTGGAGTGGTTTCTGTTAGCACGCATCCCGGCATACTTTGGAGCCGAAGCCTACTTCGAGTTCTTTGTGACCGGTTAGACGCTAGCAGAGGCGGCGCAGTCTCTTGACATCTTAGGAAGCCGAAGAACGATCCTGTCCTGCACAAGCTAAGTGAATTGCCCTTGCCTCTCGCCTCTCCTCCACGTCTTTCTCATTCTGGTGGGTTTGGTGTTACCTCCACGCATAACCGGTCTCACTGCAGCAAGGTTATTTATTATAAATGTTTATTGAAGGCTGCTGTCTTGCCTGTCCGCCCCCCCTCTCCATCCTTTTCTAAAAAAGATTGTTTGTTCCTTATGAAAATACCTGTACTTCAATGAATGAAAGGTGTTTTATAATTAATGGATATTATCCTAAATTAATTTAGTAAAGGTAACTGTCTGTTAGTGTCCGTTTAGTGATCACAAATCTAGTCTAAAATCCTAGATCTTGCTGCTTAATAAGATTATTTGTTAAAACTGTTTATTGAAGGGTGCTGTCTCTCCTGTGCCACCTTTAAAAATAATTGTTTGTTGCTTATGGTAACCTGTACTTGGTTTCAACGTATGAAAAGCTGTTTTATAATTAATGCCAGCTGTCTATAAGGAATTTTGCTGAACTAGTTCAGTGCATTAAGTGATTACTGAATTTTCGAAGAATTGTACCTGGTTGCTCATAAGGTAATTGGGGAAAGCTGTTTATTCAAAGCTGCTGTCTTGCCTGTTCTCTTTAAATATCATTGTTTGCTGCTTATAAGAATCTGTACTTCTAATTTCAATGTAATGACAGGTGGTGTTTATAACTAATTGTAGCTTTATATGAAAATTCTCCTAAGCTTCAGTGGATTTAGCTGACTGTAACTATGCATTAACTGCTCACCGATTTTAATTCGGTAAAACTGTTTATTGGACGCTCTTGTCTTACCTGCCTCCCTTTTAATATTATCGTTTGCTGATTATAAAAAAAAGACTGTTCTTTGTTTCAATGTAATGGTAGGTGTTTCGGTGAATAATAGCATCTGTGTCTGAGGCATTCAGCTAATCTGTGCACTTACCCCTGCAGGTGATTATTCAGTCAGCGTTGTTTGTTTGTTGAAGGTCTGTACCCTGATATCAATTTGACAGTGGTTAATTAAAATCCTGACAACCGCTTGAATAGTATTTGTTTGATATTGGTCTTCATAATTTTTTATCTAAATCTCTTGAATGCTGTAGCAACTATGTGGGGACTCCAATCCTTCCATTTGGGGACACCACACGAACCTTCCCACCCCAGTTACACTTATCAAAGAGTACTGCATAACTTCAGACGTTTCAGCCATAACAAAGAATGCTCAGTCATTGTTCTTTTTGATACAGAAGTCACATTTAAAAAATTTCTAAGTATCATCGTCGACATCTGCACAAAGGTCATAACACCAACGAGAGCAACCAATGCACTTAATCCAGATATCTTTTGAGGTATTGGCTGACCACATTTGCTCGCAGTAAATGCGATCCCCTTTCTCTTCATAATCAGATGATGAGTCTTCCGACGTGCTGGCCAGTGTGGGCGAGCGGTTCTAGGCGCTACAGTCTGGAACCGAGCGACCGCTACGGTCGCAGGTTCGAATCCTGCCTCGGGCATGGATGTGTGTGATGTCCTTAGGTTAGTTAGGTTTAAGTAGTTCTAAGTTTTAGGGGCTGATGACCTTAGAAGTTAAGTCCCATAGTGCTCAGAGCCATTTGAACCATTTGAACCATTTCTTCCGACGTGGTTTCAGCAACACTTGAATCGGCGTCTTCCTCACCACGATTCAGCTGCTTCGTGATTCTGGTTCTTTTCTTACGAGGAGCATCCTTTTGATAGCGCCAGTGGACTGATTTCAAAAGTAAAATCCGCTGTTCCTTGTCTTCCATTAACTGCAGCCGACAATGGCCCTGGCGTAGCTTCCGAGCCCTTATACACTTTTACTGCAGATTGCTGAGGAGGAAAATCAATAGATGAAGAAACCTGGGAGTCACAAGTAAAGATCTCACCTCTTTTTAAACCATTTGCAGCCGCTTCCATCGTTACGGTTGTGCGCTAGGCCCAACCCGTGAATGGTCCAACGTCTTTGTCTCTCACACTCTGGAAAAGTGGCACGTGAAATAAAATTCAGAACAAATTTCTGGTACTCGAAATAGTGCAGCATACCACTAGCCATTTGGGATCATTCCCTACTTCTGTTTAGGCACAACCTAAGCCTTAATTGAGCTACGCACGACACGTTTTATCAGTTAGATAAGGAAGAACATGCTTCAGACTACTGTCTCATATGAAATAATGTGTAAGTACGTCTCACCTGACTTCGGGAAGGACTTCTAACTGAACTCTGCAGAAAATGTTTAGTTTACCCAAAATGGAAAAATAGCTGTGGAGAACGAAACGTTAACAGCACCGGCACCAAATTCACGATGAAGTATCAGAATGACTTTCGCTACTGGTTGCAGAAGCGACCTACAGCGTGCAGCACCAAGCGAAGGAGATATTGGGGCTACTCAGAATTTGGCAACCACCCGAAAAGTGGGCACTTCACCCAACCCATTTCCGGTGGGAATGGCGAGTATCGGTTTTGAACAGTCAGACACAAAGGAAATTGTTACAGTCGAATATCAGCGTTGAGAATAACTTTGCAAGCTACCGTTTTGTCTAGGAGGTACGGGTTGCCATGTTTGTCTCCCCTCCTGCAGTCACCTCAGCAGCTGCAGAATCAAAGTCCCCCTGTCAGCCAATCATCTCAGTCCAGCCAATCCTGCGGAGCAGCCGCATCACCCAGTCGGCCCAGCCCCCTCCGCCAGCGAATTTTGTAGAGCGGCCGCATCGGCCAAATCAGTCAGCCTAGCTAATCATTTCAACTCGCGCTACTGCGAATGGCCTGGCTCACCCGTCCCTTAAGCGCGACTGAATGCAAGCTGTTGTGGCTCCATTGCTGCCAACTGCTTCGGACTCTACGTCCTGCGCAACAGTTGTTGCACTTAGGCTGCTGACTGCGTAGGTGAGAGGAGGTAATAAGAATCCGCCGTATTGATATTTTTTCGTAATATTTTGTAAATATCAGTTCCTTAGCCGTACTCCTGTCATACTGGAATGCGTTAACTGTGGGTAACGAAATGTCCGCCATTAAGTTGGCACATATAATGTAAGTGCTCTGTAAAGGGAGTCAAAACGAGCCGGGTATCGCTATATTTGCTAAAACTAGATACGCATTCTCAGAAAGCGGGTTCATAACTGACTACCTCCAATGCTTCGTCATCGACGCAACGTTAAAACCTAATCCTCTGCGTTTCCTTACTTTCTTCGTGATTAAGGTAAACCTAGGCGCTTCTCTGTAAATAGCTCTTCTTCAACGAGACGTTTTTCTAATTTATCTCCCCTGATCAGGACTGGCTGCAAATCTACTTTGTTCACAACTGCTACGTCTCACCAGCATCGACAAATCAACAGAGGCAGATTCTACGATCCGTCAATGTCAACGAGCTGCAACGTTCAGTTGTCCGATGGAATGGTTTACGCCAATGCACTTGAAACGCTTCGGCCGAATATTCGGACTACACGTTTCGTAAGTCGAGATATTAAGCCTCCCTTTAATCTAAAAGAGTAAACACGAAAGTAATTACATTTATATATTGAAGGCATGTTGTTCCCACTTCACTTCTATTACTGATAACAGCAGTTATTGTACTCGGCTAGAAACTTTTCATAATCCACCAGTTTACAAAGGATGTCAACTCTGAATGTACGTTCAGGTCGATGGCCAGAGAGGTCACGCAGCACCTTTAGTGACCGGAACCGGTTGTGTGGGAGAGGGCGTTTGATCCATGAGAAAAAATTACACTTGCTTCTGGAGACTGGTCGCATCAGTCTGGTTGGCTCTATGAATGCCCTTGGATCATAGATTGTTGTTATCTAGAGCCTAGTCTGATGTGGTCAATGCTTTTCCAGCTTCTTCTTTCATGGGTATGTTTGAATATTGCTTTGATCTCACCAGTTTCACACGTGGCGCCAGGAAACTTTCTCTATGTTATAAAATAGCCTCCTGTATGCTTAACGTATGTTAAATGTGTTTTGCTGTTGCAGTGATATCAGTTTTAATAATTTACGAGAGTAATTTATTCAGAATGAGATTTTCACTCTGCAGCGGAGTGTGCGCTGATATGAAACTTCCTGGCAGATTAAAACTGTGTGCCCGACCGAGACTCGAACTCGGAACCTTTGCCTTTCGCGGGCAAGTGCTCTACCAACTGAGCTACCGAAGCACGACTCACGACCGGTACTCACAGCTTTACTTCTGCCAGTACCTCGTCTCCTACCTTCCAAACTTTACAGAAGCTCTCCTGCGAAACTTGCAGAACTAGCACCCCTGAAAGAAAGGATATTGCGGAGACATGGCTTAGCCACAGCCTGGGGGATGTTTCCAGAATGAGATTTTCACTCTGCAGCGGAGTGTGCGCTGATATGAAACTTCCTGGCAGATTAAAACTGTGTGCCCTACCGAGACTCGAATTCGGGACCTTTGCCTTTCGCGGGCAAGTGCTCTACCAACTGAGCTACCGAAGCACGACTCACGACCGGTACTCACAGCTTTACTTCTGCCAGTACCTCGTCTCCTACCTTCCAAACTTTACCCAAGCTCTCCTGCGAAACTTACAGAACTAGCACTCCTGAAAGAAAGGATATTGCGGAGACATGGCTTAGCCACAGCCTGGGGGATGTTTCCAGAATGAGATTTTCACTCTGCAGCGGAGTGTGCGCTGATATGAAACTTCCTGGCACACAGTTTTAATCTGCCAGGAAGTTTCATATCAGCGCACACTCCGCTGCAGAGTGAAAATCTCATTCTGGAAACATCCCCCAGGCTGTGGCTAAGCCATGTCTCCGCAATATCCTTTCTTTCAGGAGTGCTAGTTCTGCAAGTTTCGCAGGAGAGCTTCTGTAAAGTTTGGAAGGTAGGAGACGAGGTACTGGCAGAAGTAAAGCTGTGAGTACCCGTCGTGAGTCGTGCTTCGGTAGCTCAGTTGGTAGAGCACTTGCCCGCGAAAGGCAAAGGTCCCGAGTTCGAGTCTCGGTCGGGCACACAGTTTTAATCTGCCAGGAAGTTTCATATCAGCGCACACTCCGCTGCAGAGTGAAAATCTCATTCTGGAAACATCCCCCAGGCTGTGGCTAAGCCATGTCTCCGCAATATCCTTTCTTTCAGGAGTGCTAGTTCTGCAAGTTTCGCAGGAGAGCTTCTGTAAAGTTTGGAAGGTAGGAGACGAGGTACTGGCAGAAGTAAAGCTGTGAGTACCGGTCGTGAGTCGTGCTTCGGTAGCTCAGTTGGTAGAGCACTTGCCCGCGAAAGGCAAAGGTCCCGAGTTCGAGTCTCGGTCGGGCACACAGTTTTAATCTGCCAGGAAGTTTCAGTAATTTATTCAGTTTATTCAGTGTAACCTTCGTGAATTTTCACACGTGACGCTAGGCAATATTTTGAACATCTTGTGGTCTTCAGTGGCTCCCGACAGCACTTCTTCCTTGTTAAACACGTTTCAATAGTGCTTTAATATTATCTTCGATGTCTCACGAGTTTAATGTATTTAATTTAGCCAACCTTTGTACACTTGGCAGAAGGCACCCTCTGTAAGCCTCGTATTCATGAATACTTTTGGTAAGTGTATTTCTTCTTGCTGAATACATTTCAAAAATGTTATACTATTAGTTGCTGCTATACATGAGGGAGGAAAATCCATGCTAGCTCAGGCAGTCTCCAAGAGATACAATATTTGTATTCACAGTCAACTTCGGAGCGCGGGAATTGGAAACGCAGTTATTGCAAACAGACTGAAAGCTGTCGCAAAATATATGTATCGTTATTTCAAATTAAATACATTTTATTGCGAGCAAGGAAGTGATCAGTATAAGAGTCAACGAACTATAACGACATGCATTTTATAGTCGGTGCAATTGTGTGTATTTCCTCTTGCTCACAAAAAAACTCATTTAATTTAAAATAACAACATAAAAATATCGCCATAGCTTTCAGTTTATTGACAAAGGTTAAAATATTTGGCAATAATTGCTATCTGAACCCACGGCGACGGAAGGTCACTGATCTGAACGCAGGTCTTTGTCACATTTGGTTTAATTTTCGTTCCTTTTTTTATATTCTCCTTCTCCCCCTTGCAGTTCAACCTTCCACCTGCCAATATAGCGATCGGTGGCGTCGGCACCACCATCGAAAAAGAGACATCTTCTGTCCAAAACTAAATCGTGTTGCCTTACGGTAACTCTTCTTTTTAAGCTTAATCTTCTCATAGTAGCTAAAATACCTGTTTATCTATTTTACTCTCTAAAATATGTTTCTTTCATGAGGCATAGATTTTAAAAAATTATGCTTTGCAGGAGATTAAACACTTTTCGAATGGGGCGTATGAAGATAATTTGATATCAAACTGTAATATAATCTAAAACAGAATCTTCTTAAATAACTGAAATTCTTCTGTAAAAAAATCTATGAGTGTAAAGTTTTCAGAATAAACTTTTAAAGTGACATCTGACCTCGACTTTTTTCTGGAACTCAAGTGTAAGAACCTAAACCTTCACAGCGATTGGCTCTGGCTCTGTGCACTGTGGAACTTAAGATCTACGGTCATCAGTCTCCTAGAACTTAGAACTACTTAAACCTAACTAACCTAAGGACATCACACAACACCCAGCCATCACGAGGCAGAGAAAATCCCTGACCCCGCCGGGAATCGAACCCGGGAACCCGGGCGTGGGAAGCGAGAACGCTACCGCACGACCACGAGCTGCGAGCTCACAGTGATTCAAGAAACACATGATATGTTGTTTATTTTAAAATCCAGCAACCCAGGAGAATTTAAGACTAACGATAGCTTTGACTACAAGCAAAATTCCTCTTTTTCATGTTTTCCGTCGTTCTTTAGTTGCTTCTTATTTCTTCTAGATGTGGTCCGCCTATGCAACTAAATGAAAAGATGTTTGTTTTGTGTCAGACGTGTTTCGATTCTTTTTATTTGAGCAGCATCTACAACGGTCTGTAACACGTTTGTTTCATTTATATAATAACTGCACTTGTAATATTTACAGATATATTGACATGTTACAGTTTTTGACCTTCACTTCTTGTTGGATGAGACTATTTTCTGTAGTGCAAATTTTGTAAGGTTAAATTATTATTTGATTCTATTTACGCTTTTGTGAGTTTATTAATTCATATGTATCGTCCTGGGGTTGTACAATGTTGCTCTTCGTGCACCAGGGTGTCCAACTTTCGGCGTGTTCTGAGAACATTTCAGTTGATCACTTCACTTTTCACTAGTCACTGTATATTAAATGGGTGTTCACTGATCATAATTTACAAACTGTTGCAACATGTTTATTGTTCAACTATTATTTGTGTTGTGATGTACGCATTGATGTGATATTCGTCCGTTTATGTGTGTGCGTGTAGTATTGTGCGTGTGTGTGTGTGGTATTTTTGTATCACTGGTGTGAGCTGAAGTTATTCCTTACTCTAGTTGTGTTACACATCTGTTATTGTAATAGTGGTTAACGTGATAAATGATTTGCCACTTACATTGATTTGGTAATTTATCACTTTATTGTGGATTACAAGGTCTCTTTGTACGTGAAAGGCTTCCTGTAATGTTAGTAGTTTTCTGTTTTAAATGTTGTTTTCTGTTTCAAATGTTCAGTCTAATAATTTTCATATTCCGTTCCATGTTAGATGATCCACCCCCAAGTCTTATTAGTCGTTCGGCTATTTTTATATTTCCCACCTCTTATGTATTAGTTTGCGTTTGGTTTTGAAATTTCTGCTTGTCATTTCCAGATACACTGATTTGCAAGCTTGACATTATGTTATCAAGCTGCTCCTTGGTATCTTATTTTCTTCTGGGTGGGCACAACAGACTCAATGAATTTGAAGGACACTGTTCCACCAGACTGCATTCCAATTTATTTTATAGCGTGCTTTCGGTCTCGGGCAAGGACCTTTCTCAAGTGCATCTAAGAACATAACATCACATCAGAATGAAACAAACATGTAATAAACATTATCTAAGACTGATTTCGGTACCCTTAACTACTTGAAACAAGAGCTACAACATCAGTAACCAAGCAACTACATTGGATGTAGCGTTACACACACACTCAGACACACAGTAATTACCTATAGGAACGGATGTGGATACATCTTTACATCTAGTCAAAAACTCATCTTCGGTAACCAGATGTGCATCCAAAGCAAGAATGGTGAGGTAATCGAGCGTGTGTAGCATACGATTGGTACGCTGCGTGAAATAGTTCGATACTATTTGTACGACTGTTTAAAATTTTTGTCAACAGAAATGCGTTGGCGTACTCGATCAAAAAGAAGGGAGATCGATTAATTTAAGTTAGACGCTGGTTTATAGCTGCAAAATTAATACACCAAAAACCAATATCGCAAACGTTAATGACGAAAGTTCCCCCTTAAATTTATCGAAAATTAAATACGCTGCGGCAAGGTAGCCTTCAAATAATGATCGTGGTACTAGAAAATTTTTTTTATATATGTTTCTAAGACGATTATCAGTCTAAAAGTTATAAATCGTAACATGACAAATAAATTTGTACGTGGTTCCTGCATATTAAATCAGTTATGTTTTATCTCTATGTCATTTACTTTGTAACCAACGTAATGAAGGCGGCTATCATCTCTTATCAAAAGATAAAGTAGAGCAACAATAAAGAAACAGAAAGAAGAAAAGTTCTACGATCCTTAGCATTCTAGCAAGTGGCCTCATGCATCTGTTTCGATGACTGTGGTCATTTTAATGGATGATAAGGAAATACGTTTCGTCAGCAACTATTGAACGCAGGCCCTTCATGATGAACGAGTTTAGACACCTTAAACCATATCAACATACAGCCCGTTCTCCGATCCCTGTGCACGCCGCCCCCCCCCCCCCCCCACCACAATCCAGTGTCGTTGCTAATTTTGGTGTTCAGTTCTGTGAAGTTCTCTCATTCTCTCACTGTTCGTATTTCCTTTTATTGCTCACAATATCACAGATACTGCTGCCAAATAACACTTTTATCGGTATCATCCACAGCACATTTACTGAGTGCACTTCGCTGGTTTTCCTTGCTGGTACATATACCGTCGTGCAAAATTTAAGGGAAAGAGTAACTTTCGCATGAGGTGTCACTGCCCAGTAACACAGCTCAATGAAAGTGGAACCATTCACAGAAAGAATGCTACAAAATAAGTAAACAAAAAATTTTTACAAAATAATCACTCTCGCCATTGACAAAATGCTACAATATTGCGATGTCGCTCGAAGAGTGAAGCCCCAGGTTACATCGCCGAAGCCACGCGATAAGAGGTTCCATACACCGCCGCTGCTGGATGTCCACTTACGCCAGCGAGTAGTGCCGCTCGCCCACTCTGTGACCGCCGACTGAAAGAGCAGTATTAACATAATTAAATCGAGCTGCGCTAGTATAATTAGTCAGAACTGTGTACCAAAATTTAAATTTAAGTATACGTTGTTACGTGATTGTTCTTCAATACTATTCAAGTATAAACAGGAACTCTTTTGCTCAGAGAGACAAATAAACATATAGTGCCATTCAAGTGAACATGGAATGCATCTAAGTTAAGTTGTTGCTGTTGTGGTCTTCAGTCCTGAGACTGGTTTGATGCAGCTCTCCATGCTACTCTATCCTGTGCAATCTGCTTCATCTCCCAGTACGTACTGCAGCCTACATCCTTCTGAATCTGCTTAGTGTATTCATCTCTTGGTCTCCCTCTACGATTTTTACCCTCCGCGCTGCCCTCCAATACTAAATTGGTGATCCTTTGATGCCTCAGAACATGTCCTACCAACCGATCCCTTCTTCTAGTCAAATTGTGCCACAACTCCTCCCCCAATTTACTCACTACTTCCTCATTAGTTATGTGATCTACACTCCTAATCCACAGCATTCTTCTGTAGCACCACATTTCAAAAGCTTCTATTCTTATCTTGTCCAAACTATTTATCATCCATGTTTCACTTCCATACATGGCTACACTCCATACAAATACTCTCACAAACGACTTCCTGACACTTAAATCTATACTCGATGTTAACAAATTTCTCTTCTTCAGACCGCTTTCCTTGCCATTGCCAGTCTACATTTTATATCCTCTCTATTTCGACCAACATCAGGTATTTTGCTCCCCATATAGTAAAACTCATTTACTACTTTAAGCCTCTCATTTCCTAATCTAATTCTCACAGAATCACCCGATTTAATTCGACTACATTCCATTATCCTCGTTTTGCTTTTGTTGATGTTCATCTTATATCCTCCTTTCAAGACACTGTCCATTCCGTTAAACTGCTCTTCCAAGTCCTTTGCTGTCTCTGACAGAATTACAATGTCACCGGCGAACCTCAGAGTTTTTATTTCCTCTCCATGGATTTTAATACCTACTCCGAATTTTTCTTTAGCTGCCCAATATACAGATTGAATAACATTGGGGAGAGGCTACAACCCTGTCTCACTCCCTTTCCAACCACTGCTTCCCTTTCATGTCCATCGACTCTTATAACTGCCATCTGGTTTCTGTACAAATTGTAAATTGCCTTTCGTTCCCTGTATTTTACCCCGGCCACCTTCAGAATTTGAAAGAGAGTATTTCAGTCAACATTGTCAAAAGCTTTCTCTAAGTCTACAAATGCTAGAAACGTATGTTTGCCTTTTATTAATCTAGCTTCTAAGATAAGTCGTAGGGTCAGTATTGCCTCACGTGTTCCAATATTTCTACGGAATCTAAACTGATCTTCCCCGAGGTCGGCTTTTACCAGTCCAAGTAATCTGTAAAAATGTGGTATAGTAAAATAAACTAATATTTTATATGTGTTGGAGTAATCCTACGACCTCCTCCTGAACTACATCTAGGCTTGCTACGGCACGCAGAAACACACAAAGAGATGAACAGAAATAACGCTTCTACTCGAAAACAATAATTACTCTGAGGTCACTGCGATTTATGAAGGTCCCCTGGACATTAAATTAGGCTGCACATGGTTCTCAACAGGGCGTGTGAGCACTAGGGACAGCAATGCAAGCTCTAAAACGTTCTTACGTGCTGGCCACAAGGTTTTAAGGGTTTCTTATGGTGTAACGTTCCATTTCTCTACCAGAGTGGTTGACGACCACTGATTGGTCGTTAGTTGGTGTGGACGTTCTGCAGTAGGTCTCACCAGCGTATCCCACTCGTGCTTTGTGGTGTTTAAGTCGGGGAAACTGGTAGGCCAGTCCATTTCCAGAATATCGTGTCGTTCGAAGAGTTCCTACACCTGTGCTAGTCGATGCGATCGCTTATTGTCATCATCCATAAAAAGAAGGGGCGGATCGCTCCCCTGAAAAGAAGTACGTGGGGGATGAGCAGAGTGTCAACGTAACATTGGCCGGTGAGTGTATCGAGTCGAAAGATATGGTGGTCAGTACGCCCGTACAACACCGTAACACCTGGTCCTCCAAAATGATCCTGTTCGACACTGCTACACGTACCCTTATATGGCGAGGGGTGGGGACACGTAATACATCCAGGAACACTGCCGAACGTGGTCGTTTTAGTTATCCAGGTGTTATGGTTGCGGGCTTTCAAATAATAACTAAGCACCCTCCGGCTTAACGTTGCAATAGTAAAAGTTTTAGCTGGTATCGTTGTCTAGGGGCTGGGATACGTAGTTGCCGCATTACAGGCCAAATACCGCTGAGTCTACAGTATACGACAAGAATACACACATGAATCGAATGATCGAAGTTCCAATGGCTC
Source organism: Schistocerca nitens (assembly GCF_023898315.1). NCBI lineage: Eukaryota > Metazoa > Arthropoda > Insecta > Orthoptera > Acrididae > Schistocerca > Schistocerca nitens. The sequence continues at coordinate 190,208,805 of NC_064620.1, read as the reverse complement.
TGAGCACTATGGGTCTTAACTTCTGAGGTCATCAGTCCCCTATAACTTAGAACTACTTAAACCTAACTAACCTACAGACATCACACACATCCATGCCCGAGGCAGGATTCGAACCTGCGACCGTAGCGGTCGCGCTCGAAGTTCCAAACACTCGGCAATTGCGAATTTTGAACGTAACATCGACGTTTACAAATAAAAGATTGCAAAATGTTCAAATATGTGTGAAATCTTATGGGACCTAACTGCTAAGGTCATCAGTCCCTAAGCTTACACACTACTTAACCTAAATTATCCTAAGGACAAACACACACACCCATGCCCGAGGGAGGACTCGAACCTCCGCCAGGACCAGCCGCACAGTCCATGACTGCAGCGCCTAAGACCGCACGGCTAATCCCACGCGGCGAAAGATTGCAATTAAATAAAATTTGCAGGTACTATGTTAACGACAATAAATGATGAGTACGATAGTAGAAGTACTTTTTAGAATGTGCCATATTTCTGCAAAACACTTATTGGTGTCGATGGTCCAGCAATTAAATGAAATATAACTTGAATAACAGGGAAACAATAGATTCCTACAGCACGTAATTAGTTATGAACAATAACACAGCTAGCGTGATATTCACTTCTAAACGCACACTACGTCTACACTGTAGAAGCCATGGAAATCTCACAAGCTCACAAGTCGGCACTCCAAAGTGTTTCTGTCTGCCGCGACCACGCTCAAACTGCTCCACACTCTCCAAGTCTCACTCGCGACCGTGCGTCCGCCGCGCCGTCGCGTGCAGCACCTTTCGTGTGCCGTGCGACTCTCCCGAGCTGCCTCGTGTCCTCCCCGGAAACAATGCTCCTCCCCACTTACATACAGTCTCTCCACGTGTCCTTTTTGCAAAGATCGCTGTGATTGGCTAGAGCGCTCCCGCCCTGTCTTCAAACCAACGCAACCACACACTTATTGAAGCACATACGAAATGCTGGATTTACATTTTAATACTTGAAATTAAATAAATATTCCTACGGCTGGACCATAGACACGTTCTAACATCTTTATTAGATACATAAACAAATTAAATAAACATATATGAAAAGAAAAGAAGCAAAAGGTAGGCCAGTAGCCTAATGTCTCTGTGCTTTCTAAAACACCGTAAATAATTGACCAGTTTCTTTACGAATAGCATATATCGGATATTAACAAAGACATAGATGAATATATTTATAAGCATGCTGCTACCGTTTTTTCGTGTAACTGTGTAGCACTTACGCCCTGACGTGATTAATAGTAATCGGCCACTTTGACCTCCAATAACTCAGGTAGTATTCAAGTTACATGCCTGTAATTCATACCAATTTAGGTTTACACTAATAGCTTTCTAAATATATGCTGATGGTTCTGTTCGAAACTTCTTTGGTTTTGGTGATGAGGAATGGCGCCATGCCTTGCTCGCTCTCTTCGTTTCCGGTCGGTGGAAGTGAACCCAGGTTTCGACTCCAGTAACGATACTTGCAAGGAAACCATCACCTTCTCGTTCAAAGCGCCGAAGTAGTTCTTCACAAGCAACAACACGTCGTTCTCTCATTTCGGGGGTCAGCTGTCGTGGCACCCATCTTGCACACACTTAGTGGAACTGGAGCACATCATGCTCAGTGTGGTGTGCTGACCCATGACTAATCTGTAAACATGCTGCAATGTCATTCAGTGTCATTCGGCGGTTTTCCTTCACTAGGGCTTCAACTGCTGCAATGTTCTGTGGAGTCACAACTCATGTGCCTGACCTGGACGAGGAGAATCTTCCACTGAAGTCACACCATTTGCGAACTTCCTACTCCATTCGTAGACTTTCTGCTGTGACAAACATGCATCACCGGACTGAATCTTCACTCGTCGATGATTTTCAATTGGTTTCACACATTCACTACGCAAAAACCGAATAACAGAACGCGGTTCTTCCCTGGTGCAAGTCGCAAGTGGGACTGCCATCTTTATACTAATACTATGACGGTATGTGTGCATCCGCACTATGCTTCCACCTACAGACCATTATGCACGCTGTTTGTAGCACACTTACCAACTTACAGGATGTGTGTTGTGTGTGTGTTGTGTGTGTGTTGTTGTCTTCAATCCTGAGACTGGTTTGAAGCAGCTCTCCATGCTACTCTATCCTGTGCAAGCTTCTTCATCTCCCAGTACTTACTGCAACCTACATCCTTCTGAATCTGCTTAGTGTACTCATCTCTTGGTCTCCCTCTACGATTCTTACCCTCCACGCTGCCCTCCAATGCTAAATTTGTGATCCCTTCATGCCTCAGAAAATGTCCAACCAACCGGCCCCTTCTTCTAGTCAAGTTGTGCCACATTTCCTCATCTCCCCTATTCTATTCAACACCTCCTCATTAGTTATGTGATCTACCCATCTAATCTTCAGCATTCGTCTGTAGCACCACATTTCAAAAGCTTCTATTCTCTTCTTGTCCAAACTATTTATCGTCCATGTTACACTTCCATACATGGCTACACTCCATACAAATACTTTCAGAAACGACTTCCTGACACTTAATTCTATACTCTATGTTAACAAATTTCAGGATAACGGCGCGAAATTTCGATTTGCTATTACAAATTTAAGGTTTTCATTTGACTCACCCTCGTAAGTTTCATCGAGCTCTCTCACTTGGTGGTGAGACATCATGCGAAAGCTACTGCGTGATTAACTTTGCAGAAAAGTGTGCTTCAGTTCCACTCACCTCAGTGTCGTGTCCTTCCGGACGTAAACTGCACACCATCGGCTTGCTCAGCTTCAACATTGTCCTTGCACGTTCCGTCACCTTTACCGCTACCAGTATCGCTGCTTTCTCCTTCTCATCGCTACTAAATTTAATTTTGCTATCAGCAAGTTTCCACTGTCTTGTAGCTACGCACACTAGTGCTTGGCTGTGACTAGCATTTGTCCACGTTAGTTCCCGCTAGTACCGCGTCTACAACTTGCCTTGCCGAGTAAAATATAGAACCGCCAAGATTTCCAAAAGCAGTTTCAAAGACTATGAGACATAGACACTAGGAACTTTTGGCATCATATAAAATAACTCACAAAGTATCGAGCAAAAAATTAATATTCTTCTACACGGACTCCTTTTGTAAACTGTAAAATATCTACACGGCACTCCATCTCACCCCACGTGCGCACAAGCATGTCTGGGGTGATAGAGGCTGTTGCTTCTACAATTCTTCTGCGGGTCGAGCGAGGTGGCGCACTGGTTAGCACACTGGACTCGCATGCGAGAGGACTATGGTTCAAACCCGCGTCCGGTCATCTTGATTTAGGTTTTCTGTAATTTCCCTAAATCGCTTCACGCAAATTCCGGAATGGTTCCTTTGAAAGGATACGGCCGATTTCCTTCCCCATCCTTCCGTAACCCGATGGGACCGATGACCTCGCTGTTTGGTCTCTTCCTCCAAATCAACAAACCGATCTTCTGCGGAGATCGTCAATTATACGCGAGGCATACGGAATATATTTCTCATAACCCCACAGAACGAAATCCAGAGGGTTATTTCCGGAGCCAAGTCGTACCCATCAGTATTCAACGTTGTGAAAGTTTTCGGCCCAGGAACTCACAAACTCCAGCGCTGTGGTGTACCACCCTGCTGCAAGATCACAATTGACTGAAGGTGCGGTTCTAGACGCTTCAGTCCGGAACCGTACGCCTGCTACGGTCACAGGATCGAATACTGCCTCGGGCATGGATATGTGTGATGTCTTTAGGTTAGGTTTAAGTAGTTTCTAAGTCTAGGGGACTGATGACTTCAGATGTTAAGTCCCATAGTGCTTAGAGCCATTTGACTGAAGGTGAAGAAGCTGAGGGACAGCGAAATCGCTCCATCAGATCCAGATAAATGGCTCCTGTTACGGTTTGCTTGATGAACAAAAATGGACCAACTACGCTGTCTGCCATCAGCGCATACCACACATTTACTTTTCCGCTGTCTCTAACGTTCCAGAAAACTGTGGGCGTTTCCCGAACCCCAGATGCGAATGTTGTGACGATGGTCATTCCTACATGTGTGGTTCGCTGTTTCGTCAGAGAAAACGACGTTTCCCAGATAGTTGGGGTTTGGCACTATTCAATACAACGTTTCAATGGGAAAAACCATGGTGGGGTTGCAAGTCATTTCGCTTCAATGCTTCATGATTTGAAATTTGTGAGAGTGCAAGCTAAGTCGTTTATGTAGCACCTTGTGAACCGTTGAGTGAGGTATGTTTCGCTCTAGTGATGCTCGGCGAACTGACTTTAATGTGCTTCTTTGGAAAGTCCCTCCAATCTCCTCTATCATTTCATCAGACTCGCGTTTTCTGCCAGATGCTGTTTATCTTTTACACTACCACTGGCTAGGAAATGTTCGAATCAAGCCGTGTTTGGCTCAGCGTCTGGCAGCTCAGTTTGAAATCCACATCAAAAATTTCTGACCCAAGTAGTGCTTTGGTATGAACTCGAAGGCGGCGTATAAATTCTTGGCCCGTGCAGCAAGTCCAGCTACGCTACCACCTTCTTCACATCCTGCCAGGGTGGTGCGCACTTTTCACAGCGCGTCAGCTCGCCCTCAGTCATTTACAGCAGATATTAGAAGAATGGCCATCCAAGGACGAGAGCTGTTAGTCATGTGGCCCGTGGCTATAATCAGCAATTGTCGAAATTGAATACGACACTGAGTGGATGTATGATTCTCTGTTCTACCTAATTACATGCCCGCGAAGCACGTAGCTCGGATTTAGTGCAAGACTCTTGGAACGTTGTTTTACCGAATTTACAGGCAGAGTGGGGTTAGTAAGCCGTACTCACCGGCTATTTTGTTTTCCATGAATCTTCTGAATGTTTTCATGCCTCCTCTCCTGATCTGACCTCATCGTCTCAGAATGAAATTTTCACTCTACAGCGGAGTGTGCGCTGATATGAAACTTTCTGGCAGATTAAAACTGTGTACCGGACCGAGACTCGAACTTGGGCCCTTTGCCTTTCGCGGGCAAGTGCTCTACCACCTGAGCTACCCAAACACGACTCACGCCCCGTCCTCAGAGAATTAATTCCACCAGTACCTCGTCTCCTACCTTCCAAACTTCACAGGAGCTCTCCTGCAAACCTTGTAGAACTAGCACTCCTGGAAGAAAGGATATTGCGGAGACATGGCTTAGCCACAGCCTGGGGTATGTTTCTAGAAACATCTCCCAAGCTGTGTAGGAGACGAGGTACTGGCGGAATTAAAGCTGTGAGTACGGGGCGTGAGTCATGCTTGGGTATCTCGGTTGTTAGAGCACTTGCCAGCGAAAGGCAAAAGTCCCGAGTTCGAGTCTCGGTCCGGCACACAGTTTTAATCTGTCAGGAAGTTTCATCATCTCAGATTAGCACTTCTACTAATATCCTCAATTATATCTTAGATGCCTTCCGGTCTCTGTCTAGTACCATGGAGATTATTCGCTGATGTCTTAACACATGTCCTATCATCCTCTCCCTTCTTTTTGTCAGTGATTTCCATATGTTCTTCTCTTCGCCGATTCTGTAGAGAACCTCATCATTCCCCATCTTATCACTACACCTAATGTTCAACATTCTTCAGCAGCACCACATCTCAAACGCTTGGATTCCCTTCTCTTGCGGTTTTCCAATTCTTCATGTTTCACTACCATACAATGCTGCACTCCAAACGTACATACACAGAAATTTCTTCCTCACATTAAGCACTATGTTTGTTACTACTAGAGTTCTTTTGACCAGGAATGCCCTCTATGTGTGTGTTAGTCTTCTTCTGGTGTCCTCCTTGTTTCGTCCGTCATGGGTTATTTTGCTTCCAAGGTAACAGAAGTTCGTAACTACGAGACCAACCAAATTCAATGTTAACTTTTTGCTATTCTTATTTCTGTTACATCTCATTGCTTTTATCTTTCTTGGAATTGTTGTCAATCCATTTTCTGTTTTCATTACTCTTCATTCCATTCAACATATCTTCTAATTATTCTTCGGCTTCACTGAGTAAAGTTTAATCAGCGTTTATTATCATCAATATCCTTTCACACTGAATTTTAATTCTACTCTTGAACATTTCTTTTGTTTCCGTAATTGCTTCTTCGCTGTTATAGACTGAACCGTAGAAGCGAAAGACTATATCCCTGTCTTACACGCTTTTTTATCCGAGCACTGCGTTCTTGGTTTCTGATCTCACTGTTCCTTCTTGGTTCTTGTATATGTTGTACACTATCCGTCTTTCCCTATAACTTACCCCTAATTTTCTCAGGATTTCGACCATCTTGCACAATTTTACATTGTCTAATGCTTTTTCTAGGTCGACAAAGCCTATGAGCGTGTCTTGATTTTTCTACAGCCTAGCTCCCATGATCAACGGCAACGTTAGAATTGCCATAATAGATGTTCATAAAACAAACAGATCGTCATCTAACAGATCCTCAATTTTTTCCATTATTGTGTATATTATTCTTGTCATCAGCTACGTAGCATGAGCTGTTAAGCTCATTGTGCGGTAATTCTCATACTTACCTGCACTTACTTACCTCGGAATTGTGTGGATGATATTTTACCGAATGTTTCATGGTACACTTCCACTCTCATGGGTCTTACACACCAACTGGAAAAGGGGCTTGGTTGCCACACTCCTCGATGGTTTAAGAAACTGAAATGGGATTTTATCTTTCCCTTCTGCCTTATTGGATCTCAAGTCTCCCACAGCTCTTTCAACTCCACACTCTAATACTGAAAACCCTATGTCTTCCGCATCGTCTCCTGTTTATTCTTCTATCATGTTGTCACTCAGGTAAGTCCTCCCTCTTTCCACTTATCCACTCTCACCTCCGCGTTAAACAGTGGAGCTGCCATTGCACTCTTAATGTACTACCCTTACTTTTAATTTTACCGAAGGTTGTTTTGACTTTTCTATATGCTGAATCAGTCTTATCAAGAATCATTTCTTTTTTCAATTTCTTCACGTCTTTGCTGCAGTCATTTCGCCTTCGCTGTCCAGCACTTCCTATTCATTTCATTACTAGTGGATTTATATAGCTATATTCCTTTCTTTATTTGATCGTTTTTGTATTTCCTTCCTTCGTTGATCAGTTGAAGTATTTCTTATTTTACCCCATGTTTTCTTGCAGTTACCGTATTTGTACGTGTTTGCCTGTTCTGCATCTGTCATTGCTCTTTTTTGACATGTCCACCCCTCTTCGACTGAACTGTCTACTGTGATATTCCTTATCGCAGTAGCCACATTCTTGGCGAACTTCAAACGCATCTCATCATTCCTCAGTACCTCAGTATCCTGCATTCTTGCATACTAATACTTTCTGACGATTCTCTTAAACTTCTTTTTATTCTTCATCATTACTAAATGGTGATCTGAGTGTATATCTACAACTGGATTCGCCTTCCAATCCAATATCTAGGAATCTCTGTCCGCTCATGATGCAATCTACCTGGAATTTTCTTGTGTCTCAGAGTCTTTTCCAAGTATACCTCCTCCTCTTGCGATATTTGAACAATACATTTCTTTCTGCGCTCTCATTCCTGGTTGTTGTTGTTGTTGTGGTCTTCAGCCCAGAGACTCTTTTGATGCAACTCTCCATGCTACCCTATCTTGTGCAAGCTTCTTCATCTCCACGTGCCAATTGCATTCTACATCCTTCTGAATCTGCTCAGTGTATTCATCTATTGGTCTCCCTCTACGATTTTTACCCTCCACGCTGCCCTCCAATACTAAATGGGTAATCCTTGATGCCTCAGAACATGTCCTACCAACAGACACCTTCTTCTAGTCAAGTTGTACCAAAAACTCCTCCCCAATTCTATTCAGTAACTCCTCATTACTTACGTGATATATCCATCTTATCTTCAGCGTTCTTCTGTAACACCACATTTCGAAAGAATCTACTCTCTTCTTGTTTAAACTATTTATCGTCCATATTTCACTTTCTTACATGACTACACTCCATAGATACTTTCAGAAAAGATTTCCTGCCACTTTAATCTATACTCGATGTTAACAAATTCCACTTCTTCAGAAACGCTTTCCTCGCCATTGCCAGTCTACATTTTATATCCTCTCTACTTCGACCATCATCAGTTATTTTGCTCCCCAAATAGCAAAACTCAGCCACTACTTTACGTGTCTCATTTCCTAATCTAATTCCCTCATCCGTTATCCTTGGTTTGCTTTTGTTGATGTTCATCTTATATCCTCCTTTCAAGACATTGTCCATTCCGTTCAACTGCTCTTCTAGGTCCTTTCCTGTCTCTGACAGAATTACAATGTCATCGGCAAACTTCACAGTTTTTATTTCTTTTCCATGGATTTGAATTCCTACTCTAAATTTTTCTTTTGTTTCCTTTACTGCTTGCTCAATATATAGATTGAATAACATCGGGGATATGTTACATCTCTGTCTCACTCCCTTCCCAACCACTGCTTCCCCCTCACGCCCCTCGACTCTTATAACTGCCATTTGATTTCTGTACAAATTGTAAATAGCATTTCCTTCCCTGTATTTGACCCCTGCCATCTTCAGAATTTGAAGGAGAGTATTCCAGTCAACATTGTCGAAAGCTTTCTCTAAGTCTACAAATGCTAGAAACGTAGGTTTGCCTTTCCTTAATCTATCTTCTAAGATAATTCGTAGCATCAGTATTGCCTCACGTGTTCCATCATTTCTACAGAATCACAACTGATCTTCCCGGGGTCGGCTTCTACCAGTTTTTCCATTCGTCTGTAAAGAATTCCTGTTAGTATTTAGCAGCCGTGAATTATTAAACTGATAGTTTGGTAATTTTCACAACTGTCAACATCTGCTTTCTTTGGGATTGAAATTATTATATTCTTCTCGAAGTCGGAGGTTATTTCGCCTGTCTCATATATCTTGCTCACCAAATGGTAGAGTTTCGTGAGGACTGACTCTCCCAAGGCTGTCAGTACTTCTAATGGAATGCTGTCTACTCCCAGGGCCTTGTTTCGACTCAGGTCTCTCAGGCTCGTCACGCAGTATGATATCTCACATTCCATCTTTATCTACGTCCTCTTCCACTTCCATTTCTCTTGTATAGACCCTCTGTATAAACCTTCCATCTCTCTGCTTTCCTGTCTTTGCTTGGAACTGGTTTTCCAAAAAAAAAAATTTCTCTGAGCACTATGGGACTTAACTTCTGAGGTCATCAGTCCCCTAGAACTTAGAACTACTTAAACCTAACTAACCTAAGGACATCACACACATCCATGCCCGATTCAGCATTCGAACCTGCTACCGTAGCGGTCGCGCGGTTCCAGACTGTAGCGCCTAGAACCGCACGGCCACAGCTGGTTTTCTATCTGAGCTCTTGATATTCATACAACTGGTTCTCTTTTCTTCAAAGGTCTTTTTAATTTTCCTGTAGGCAGTATCCATCTTACCCCTATTGATATATGCCTCTTTAAATTCAATATCTCTTCTGTTACCCAAGAATTCCTACTAGCCCTCATCTTTTTACATACTTCATCCTCTGCTGCCTTCACTATTCCATCTCTCAGAGCGACCCATTCTACTTCTACAGTATTTCTTTCCCTCGTTCTTGTCAAACGTTTCCTAATGCTCTCTCTGAAACTCTCTACAACCTCTGGTTCTTTCACTTTATCCAGGTCCCATCTCCTTAAATTCCTACATTTTTGCAGTTTCTTCAGTTTTAGTCTATAGTTCATAACCAATAAATTGTGGACAGAGTTCACATCTGCCCTGGAAATGTCTTAAAATTTATTTAACCTGGTCCCTGGTTTCTTACTATTATATCATCTACCTGAAACCTCTTCCACGGGCGGCCTGGGTGGCCAAGTGGTTCTAGGCGCTACAGTCTGGAACGGCGCGACCGCTACGGTCGCAGGTTCGAATTCTGCCTCGGGCATGGATGTGTGTGATGTCCTTAGGTTAGTTAGGTTTAATTAGTTCTAAGTTCTAGGCGACTGATGACCTCAGAAGTTCAGTCGCATAGTGCTCAGAGCCATTTGAACCATTTTTGAACCTGACCAAAAGTCTTGTTAATCCTGCCACCAGACTTCACTAATTCCCACTATATCTAACTTTAACGTATCCATTTCCCTTTCTAAATTTTCTAACGTACCTGCCCGATTAGAGGAACTGACATTCTACGCTCCGATCCGTAGAACGCCAGTTTTGCTTCTCCTGATAACGACGTCCTTCTGTTAGTCCCCTCTTGGAGATCCGAATGGGCGACTATTTTACCTCCGGATTATTTTACCATAGAGGACGCTATCATCATTTACCATACAGTAAAGCTGCATGCCCTCGGGATAAATTACGGCTGTGGTTTCCCCTTGCTTTCAGCCATTCGCAGTATCAGCACAATAAGTCCGTTTTGGTTAATGTTACAAGGCCAGATCAATCAATCATGCAGACTGTTGCCCCTGCAACTACTGAAAATGCCCCTCTTCAGGAACCAGTCGTTTGTCTGGCCTCTCAACAGATACCCCTCCGTTGTGGTTGCACCTACAATACGGCTATCTGTATCGCTGAGGCACGGAAGCCTTCCCACCAACGGCAAGGTCCATAGTCCATAGGTGGTACCAAGCCCATATTCTTCCACCCTTTCTTCCATTTGCTTCCATACAACTACGTTCTAGTCCCTCATGGTTATTAGATTTTCATCTCCTCTTACGTACTGAATTACCCGTTCGATATCCACGTACACTTTCTCTATGCCTTCATCTTCTGCTTGCGAGGTTCGCGTGTAAACCTGAACTATCATGCCGGTGTTGGTTTGCTGTCGAACGTGATGAGAACAATCCTATCACTGAACTGTTCGTGACGAATCCAACTCCCATTATACCATTTTCCGCTGCTGTTGAAATTACCCTATACATTGGACAAATCCTTACTTTTTTTGCCTTTCATTTCACTGACCCCCACAATGTATAGAATGAGCTTTTGCAATTCCCTTTTCAGATTTTCTAGCTTTACTATTTCGTTCAAACATCTGACATTCCATGTTACCACTCGTAGAACGTTATACTTTTGCTCATGGTCACCTTTCCATTGCCTTCTGCATCCTCATGCCATTGGTCATGGCTGATTCTTCCCCTGTTAGGTGCAGTTTCCCACCTCAAGGACAAGAGAGTGCCCCGAACCTCTGTCCAATCGGCCGCTCTCTGCCGTTAGCAGAAAGAGGGTGTTTTCTTATGCCGAAGATATGCAGCCGCCATTGCTGATTTTTCTTTTTCAAAATTTAAGCACGGCTGGGTTCGAAACCAGGACCCAGGTTTTTTTTATTACTAGTCAAAGTCGCTGCCCTCTTCTTTTATCTGTTTCTGCACCATCAGCTCTTTGCAGGTAGCGCACGACTCATCTCAAGTCCCATTGATGCAAACTTCACTCACATTTTAATTTTTTCTATTACTGAGAGTGGCAGCCGTGCCCGATCTCCTAGTCCCTAGGCGCTTATTGGACTTTTCTGCGAGCACCTTAGGTCCATAGACTATACGAACCGTTATTCGAAGCTATCTGCTGCGCTGTTTGATTCTTTAAACTGAGTTTGTTACATTGTTTCAGGTTTGAGTTAAGCCCGATTTTATTTAAATAGTTCACTGGTTTTACCTTGGCTAACTTACATTGCCAAAACTGATTATACTACAGTTATTCGAAGCGGACCGTTTGGCTCCTGGCTACCTGATTTAATCCCTTTTACCAGTTTATGAATATTGTATGTGTTGGCTATGTGTAATTTAATTTGTACTCCGGGATAACGTTAGTTCAGTTTACCTACTTGCTGTTTTAATTCGAGCCATTTGGGTGTTGTTGTTTAAATTTTATTGACGCATGCTTTTGTGGAACTAGCCAGAATTATCACAACGTAAAATTAAGCTTCGTACATTAGCACACTCTCGCTTGCCTGAAATTTGTTTTCTATATAACTGCAAGTTAGGTATTTGGTGATATTCTCGACACAACCGCTGCTTATAAATGAAGCATCATATAATGTTTCTCCGAATTACGTAAATATTATATTTCACATTGTTTTTATAGTTGTTCATTGCCTGCTACGATCTGACGTGCTTACAGGTGTTAACTGATGGTATAACTAAATATTTATTGATGCTTGATATATTATTCTGAAAAATGTGTTAAAAGAAATGTTTTTCTGTCTGTTCTTGTAGTGTCTGATTTCATACTGTGATTTAATGAATTTATTTTGAGACAGAACCAGCTGAATGCGGTCGAGAGCTACACAATATCACGATCTGAAATCTCAAATTAATATTCATCAAATTTGAAAACTAAATGTTTATTGCTGATTTCCTTGGATTGTTAAAAATAATGGCATTTATCTGAATTTGTCAGATTTCGAGTGTTAAAAAGTTCATAACAACAGTTTGCGTAAGTTGTTAAACAAAATTAATATATTTTTCTGGGAGACAGGTTACGTTTTTTGTGGTCTGGCATCTTACCACTTCCAGCTCCTGGCTTGCTAATGTTTTTACAAACGTTCAGCAAAATTTACCCTCAAGTGACAAAAGTCACTTGTTCAACAAGCAAAAGAATGCTCCTGTCGGAGCACAAAAAATGCGAATACGCTCCTTCTATTTAAAAGACTGAAAGAGAAATGGAGTACCAGCTGACTCATTCTACCCTCCTCAGAATTTTTAAAAATTTTCCCATGCAGCTCACCTCAAACTCCCACAAGCTCCACTATCTGTAACTCACTCACACCCACTATTCCATCGCTCACACCCATCCACTTCTAGTTGCCCTATCCCACTCACTTATTCAGCCCAGCTCATTGACATTATTTCTTTGCATCTCTCCGTCATTGTCGTCTGTATCACAGCCACAGTCCCCTTCGTTCTATCCTACTAGAAGAGTCTCCTTACACTTGGCTGTCTCCCTCCTGCTATCTCTTACTGCCACTGCCTCATTCATCTCTTCCTACTGCTGCTATCTTCCTCGTTGTCTGTCATTATCACTGGTTCTCACCCATTTCCACTTTCAGTTTCTCTTTATTCCTCCCCCCCCCCCTCCCCCGCCCCTGGCACTGTCTCCTTCGCCCTTTTTCTAGCATTCTTCTGTCTCTGCTCTCAACTAAGTGCCACTGCCATTGTGTCCCTCTCTTTATCTCTTACACTGCCACTGTCATGGTCTTATTTTTTATCAGCATAAAAAAGCGGGAATGTATTCGTATGCCAAATTTTGGGGAAAATTTTTAAACGTGCTGAGGAATGGAGAATGAGCACTTTTCAGTCAGTCTTCTAAATAAACAAGAACATATTCGCACTTTTCTGTGCTCCAATGAGTGCATTTTTCCTCGGGTTTCCTTCTTTTCCCTACTGTAGCAGCGCATTTAACTCATGTTAAAAGAAATATATTAGCCAGTAAAATTTCGACAGTTTAGTTATGTCAAACTGAATTAATGCAAAACTGATTGTACGGTTCATATTGTATTTTACGAGCCACAAAATTTTGCATGTATTTCAGCACTACAAAATGAGATTCCCAGATGATAACGGAGACACTTTAAAGCACATTTCTCCGTACTACGTCACTTTGTAGACTACGTTTTCGTCTCATGTCGAATTTAACGTGCGTATTTTACGTGTACGAGCCACTTTGAACCTCTGTATCTCGAAAACGGATAGAGTTATGAAGACAATTTTCAAGACTATTCGAGATCGGTATCTTAAGACTACATCGTACGCCATTTGCTGTCGGAATTCACGGTTGGGTTTGGTACCCAAAAAAACAACTTTTTGGAGTGGTTCTCGGTAACGGATAAAGATTTTTGAAAACGGAGAGATGGCTCTTCTAGATGACTGCTTAGACAACATACTTTCAAAACTTGAAGGCTCTTCTAGATGAATGCCTAGGCAATATACTGTTGAAACTTGAACGATTTGCTGCGGATATTTATTTCAGATTTCACCTTATACTGGATTTTACATGTAGAAGTTGGGTAACTTTGAACCTCTGAATCTTGGAAAGGGGTAAAGAAATATAGAAAATTTTCAATGTTCTTGGTGGTAATTTCCTATGGGACCAAACTGCTGAGGTCATCGGCCCCTAGTCTTACACACTAATCTAACTTAAACTTACGCTAAGGGCAACACACACATCCATGAACGAGGAAGGACCCGAACCTCCGACGAGCAGAGCCGTGCGAACCGTGGCAAGACCCCCAGACCGTGCGGCTACCCCGCGCGGCTTAAATGTTCCTCTAGATGGGGATATTAGGAACGTATTGTAAAAATTTCATCCATTTTCCGAGCACAGCCGTCTTGGAATCCTGGCCTGGGTTTTGATCCGCTGGTGACGGTGAAATTACAGGCTGGTCCATTGATCGTGACCCAGTCAAATATCTCAGCGTCAAACGAAAAAAATACAAAGAACGAAACTTGTGTAGCTTGAAGGAGGAAATCAGATGGGGCTATGGTTGGCCCGCTAGATGGCGCTACCATAGATCAAACGGATATCAACTGCTTTTTTTAAATAGGAACCCACATTTTTATTACATATTCGTGTAGTACGTAAAGAAATACGAATGTTTTAGTTGGATCACTTTTTTCGCTTTGTGATAGTCTCAAACATATGGCTCACAATTTTAGACGAACAGCTGGTAACAGGTAGGTTTTTTAAATTAAAATACAGAACGTAGGTACGTTTGAACATTTTATTTCGGTTGTTCCAATGTGATACATGTACCTTTGTGAACTTATCATTTCTGAAAACGCATGCTGTTACAGCGTGATTACCTGTAAATACTACACTAATGCAATAAATGCTCAAAGTGATGTCCGTCAACCTCAATGCATTTGGCAGTACGTGTAACGACATTCCTCTGAACAACGAGTAGTTCGCCTTACGAAATGTTCGCACATGCATTGACAATGCATGTCAGGCGTTGTCGGTGGATCACGATAGCAAATATCTTTCAACTTTTCCCACAGAAAGAAATCCGGGGACGCCAGATCCGGTGAACAAATCCACCTGTCATGAAATATGCTATTCAATACCGCTTCAGCCGCACGCGAGCTATGTGCCGGACATCCATCATGTTGGAAGTACATCGCCATTCTGTCATGCAGTGAAACATCTTGTAGTAACATCGGTAGAACATTACTTAGGTAATCAGCATACATTGCACCATTTAGATTGCCATCGATAAAATGGGAGTCAATTATCCTTCCTCCCATAATGCCGCACCATACCTTAACCCGCCAAGGTCGCTGCTGTCCCACTTGTCGCAGCCATCGTGGATTTTCCTTTGCCCAATAGTGCATATTATGCCGGTTTACGTTACCGCTGTTGGTGAATGACGTTTCGTCGCTAAATAGAACGCGTGCAAAAAAATCTGTCATCGTCCCGTAATTTCTCTTGTGCTCAGTGACAGAACTGTACACGACGTTTCTCGCGCAATTTGTCTGCTACTGATGTGCGGATTAGCCTCGACAGCAGCTAAAACATCTACTTGGGCATCATCATTTGTTGTAGGTCGTGGTTGACGTTTCACATGTGTCTGAACACTTCCTATTTCCTTAAATAATGTAACTATCCGGCGAACGGTCCGGACACTTGGATGATGTCGTCCAGGATACCGAGCAGCATACATTGCACACGCCCGTTGGGCATTTTGATCACAATAGCCATACATCAACACGATATCGACCTTTTCCGCAATTGGTAAACGGTCCATTTTAACACGGGTAATGTATCACAAAGCAAATAAAGTCCGCACTGGCGGAATTTTACGTGATACCACGTACTTATACGTTTGTGACTATTACAGCGCCATCTATCACAAAGCGAAGAAAGTGGTCCAACTAAAACATTCAACTTTCTTTACGTACTACACGAATATGTAATAAAAAATGGGTTTTCCTATTTTAAAAAACGCAGTAGATATCCGTTAGACCTTTTGCAGCGCCATCTAGTGGGCCAACCATGGCGTCATCTGGTTTCCCCCTTCAAGCTAGACGAGTTTCGTTCTTTGTAGTTTTTTCGTTTGATGCTTATTTCGTTAGATATTTGGCCCAGTCACTATCAATGGACCACCCTATGTAGTGAAAAGACCGAGGAACCGCTCATGAACTAATGGTGCCTCCTTAAGTCCCATCTAGCCCACCATAGATCAAATCAAATCCAAAAGGAAGCAATCGTTCTTCTCTATTTGCATAAGCAGGAGGTTGGTTGGTTGATTTGGGGGGAGGGGTCCAAACTGCGAGGTCATCGGTCCCATAGGATTAGGGAAGGGCGGGAAAGGAAGTCGGTCGTGCCCTGTTGAAGGAATCATCCCGGAATTTGCCTGAAAATTAGGAAAATTACGGAAAACCTAAATCAGGATGGTCGGACGGGGGTTTGAACCGTCGTCCTCGCGAATGCGAATCAAGTGTGCTAAGCACTGCGCCACCTCGCTCAGTTTGAGCAGGAGAAAGTGTGAAATATTCTTATTTTAACCCTGTGTAGTAGGATAGTGACACTAAGACGATCCTTCTGTTCGGTATACAAATGGTCTATAGCCGAAGGTCTGCCCAAAACCTATCTCTTTATCTTCAACAGAAGCCGAGGTACGAACACCGGAAAATCCCCTTTCCGTGCGCGGCGTTTAGAAGCATATTAAGTAACCATACTGTCGCATGCATACCGATAAAATCAGTTCATCTTTCATGGATGACTTGTTTTTGTTTTTTTTTTTTTTTTTTTGTGTGTGTGGCCTGGAACATTACCACTACTTGCCCCTAGATTGCTATCGTTTTTAGCTTCCTTGGACAGCCTGGATGATTTCGTTTACGCTTACGATACCATGCAGTGGGCTCTCTGTTGAAGTGCAGACATATTTGGTTAATTATTTAGCACTGGAAATGAAACACAAGGATTGTTCCACACAAAATTTTTTGAGTTACTTTACACGGTTCCCAAACCGAAGGTATCTACGTCTCGGTTTTTGTTTTTGTTGCATTTAAAAATCAGAGAGGTTTCGTGTCGACAAACTGTACAACCGGATGGTCTCCGATTCTTATGCAGAAGTTCTTAGAAACACCTTGTAAGAAGCAGGGTAAATGATAAACGTACGATGTGCCTGCATCGTAGGATTTCGTATCTGAGTTTGGGATCTCGACGCCAGTATCAGTCCGGCCGCTGATCCTCCGGGCGCTCTTTAGATAGCGAGCTGAGGAGGCGGCCGTAAACAGGCGTTGCGAGATAAGGACGCGCCGGCAGCGCCAGAGCCCGCCAGCTAACTGGCTGCACACACCTGGACGCTAACGCGCGCTCCGCGCCGTGCTTCCTGCTGGCTGGCAGTCGCGCGACGCGCCTCCGCCCGGCCACAGCAGCGGCGCGCCATGGCCAGGTACTGTGCACGCTCGGCTGTACTGCGCAAGCGCGTCCGCCTGCTCGCAGCGAGGCAGCCAGGTCATTCGTGTGGTGGAACGAATTTATGGCTCGGTGGTGGTGCTGGGAACGCATCCCAATAAGAATAAACAAGTGACTATTTTCTGGCGTGGAATTACAGCTTTTTGATTTGACTTTCGCAGCTTCGACGTGTGCGCATCTCCGAAACAAGTTTTAGCAATTTACCGTTTGGCGCTAAATGTAACCATACTAAACTACACACGTACATCGATATTACTTGTTTGTGTGTGTGTGAAATCTTATAGGACTTAACTGTTGAGGTCATCAGTCCCTAAGCTTACACACTACTTAACCTAAATTATCCTAAGGACAAACACACACACACACACACCCGTGCCCGAGGGACGACTCGAACCTCCGCCGGGATCAGCCGCACAGTCCATGACTGCAGCGCCTTAGACCGCTCGGCTAATCCCGCACGGCGATATTACTTTTTTCGCGACGGCTGTGTTGAAATTCGCCGAGCGACAGCAGGAAACAGTTGCGAAATTGCGGACTGCCGACTTCAAGGGTGTTTTCACGTGTATTTTGCGAGTTTCGTGGAAAAGTGTACGCAACATTTATTTCCCAGCACGCAAAGAAAGATGGATATCTGTGACAATAGCGTTTCGGTCCCGTAATGCGGGTATCAGTGGGTTTTATCGACACCTTTGCTCTGTGTCTCTTGTACGAACAAAGAGTTAAACGACAGAAATGCGCATTAGGTTACATAAGACATCAGGTTTATATAACCGCAGATACATATTCTAACAATGACTTGTGTTCCACAGAAGTCAGATGATTTTTGACATTTGTAACACTTGATAATGGCCTAAGTCTGAAATCTGGATCGTGTAATTAAGTATATCATATAGTCATATGGTGATTACATCTTTCCAGAAGTCTGATAAGAAATTTTAAAAACGTACATATAGTTACAAATATATATTACAGATTTAACTCCGGATTTTTTTCCTTTCGTTGTACTGTGAAACCTTTCTTTTTGTCAAATTTCGTGATTCTAGGCGAAAGGGAAATACCCTATACGTTGCAGTGAGTGAGCCTGCAAGTATTAAAATATGGGACATAAATGGACATGTCTTTCGACAGCATTGACTTAAAAGCTTCAGTGTTTTACATTGCCAAGGGACCAGAGACCTCACTATGTGACATAAATTTCAGCTTGATACATCTACACGTTAGCGAGAAAAATGGTTTTAAACAGTCGGACAGACAGACAGACGGACAAAAAGGTGATACTAAAAGGGTTCAGGTTTTAGCGATTGAGGTACGGAACCTTTTGTATCCCGCCTGGAAGGCGGCGCGTGGGACTGCTCCTGTAACCTGAAGGGTAGACCGAATGTAGGAAGCTAGGAGGAGCAAGTGAGGTAGAACACTCGGTACTGCAGTGTGAATTTAAATCACCTTCACTTTAGCAAGAAGATGAATCTGGCGCGGAGCTCGTAGATCTGCACAGCGCCGGCTAGAGGGCGCTGTCGTCGGTGCCGGTGTCGTAGTGCCAACCTTAGAACTTGCACCTAAGCCGTGGCATCGTAGCTATCGATACAACAGAAACCTAGAAACGTTCCCTAGTTGGCGCTGTTGAGATGTGACATTACAACTGCTTTCAAAATTTGCCTTCGTGCTGTTAGGACAATGCACAGGGACAACCAGATTATTTTATATGAAGAGATGCTTTGAAAAATAAATGCTGTCAAAAATGCAAATTTTATTTGAAGGATTTCATTTGAAGGCTTTCGCTGGATGGCGTTTTAGGATTCCTAACTGAATTGTTTACCGTCTCGAGACGTTTCCAACTTTTGGTAATCAACCATATCCATAAAATCTTTTTACAACTGGCGAGCCGAATGTCATCGTGGTCGTGCGCACCATCATTAAACGGGATCGACATATGACTTACCATGAGGCACAGGCAACCTTAGGCATACCTAGGGCTGCAGTACATTCGGCTGTGTATAAATATTTAGCTTTGAATAACCTGTCAGTCCAAAAACTTTCGATACTGGATTGATAAAAAAAGAGAAACTTTAAGATTGTGGTCTTAATGCTTCAAGTCTTCTACTCAGTCTCACCTCACTTGAGTGCGACGCACAATACGTTTGTACAAATACGTAACAGTGTCAGAAAAGTCCTTCTTTAGCATGTTGTTCAACTCGAGTGTCACATTGGCTTGAAGGCCGGTTACCTCGTCACAGCGTAGACCCTTACCGTAAATTTCTGCACTTCGTTCTGTGGTAGGGTGGTACTGATAACACCAAGTCTAGTTAACCGGGACGGTTTTTTCCAGAAAAGAATAGTACGCATCTCATTTGTTTACCATTGTCAATTTGAGAAACCGGGAATTATTCGGCGAAATACATCACATATTTACTTAGTTTCGATACATCTTAGTCATAAAAGTACATATATCATACTCGAATACATTGGTCCATCATTAAATAAATAAAACAAATACGGTAGCAAACGCATCGCGTAACATTTGGATAGCACATCTGAATCGTAGTAGAAGTGTCGCAAGATAATACCATTACGAGTTACAGTTCTGTAAATGCTAAAAAAAACCGCTACTAAAGTGCTTCATATCAGAATATAAGCGAAATTCTATTGGAATGATATACTATTAATTCCTGAAGTTATTTGGCTGTTTGGTTTGTGTACGTAGCCGAAGTGTTAGTGTCGCTGTCTTCAATCTGGAAGTTCCCGGACGTGATTTCCGGTACCTCCGCAGATTTTTTTCTAAGGTAGGAAGGTCTGAAACAGTCCTCTCAGTCTAGTTAGGCCAAATGAGGAGCAGCCTGAATAAAGATGCGGACCGTAGATCGACCCTCGTACTGCGTTTTAGGCAGCAGTCGGCGAGTCGGAACAGGCCTGAAGCCTAATCTGTGAATGGTGGTGGTGGTGGTGAGTGTGTAGAGCTGGCACATCGTCGTTCCCATTTATTTTCCTTGCTGTAGTGGTCTTCAGTCCGAAGACTTGTTTGAGGCAGCTCTCAGTGCGACTCTGTCTTTTGCAATCGTCTTCATCTCCGAAAATCTACAGCAACCTACAGTCTTCTGAATCTGCTTACTGCATTCGTCACTTGGTTTTCACCACCCACACTTTCCTCCAATGCTAAATTGGTGGTAGTGTGATGTCTCACAGTGTGTCTTATCAATCTCCTTTAGTCAAGTTGTGCCGCAAATTTCTTGTCTCCCAAATTCTATCCAGCACCTTCTCATTAGTGACGTGATCTCACCCACCTAATCTTCAGCACTTTTCTGTAACACCACATTTCAAAAGCTTCTATTTACATCTTGTCTAAACTTTTCACTTCCTTGCCGGCCGCTGGTGGCCGAGCGGTTCTAGGCGCTTCAGTTTGGAACCGCGCGACCGCTACGGTCGCAGGTTCGAATCCTGCCTAGGGCATGGATATGTGTGATGTCCTTAGGTTAGTTAGGTTTAAGTAGTTCTAAGTTCTGTGGGACTGATGACCTGAGATGTTAAGTCCCATAGTGCTCAGAGCCATTTGAATCATTTGTTCACTTCCTTATACGGCTACATTTCAGACAAATACCTTCAGCAAAGTCTTCCTCACACTTAATTCTGTATTCGATGTTACCAAATGTCTGTTCTTGCCATTGCCAGTCGACATATTATATCCTCTCTTCTTCAGCCATCATCAATTATTTTGCTCGAAAATGGCTCTGAGTACTATGGGACTTAACATCTGAGATCATCAGTCCCCTATGACTTAGAACTACTTAAACCTAACTAACCTAAGGACATCACACACATCCATGCCCGAGGCAGGATTCGAACCTGCGACCATAGCAGTCACGCGGTTCCGGACTGAAGCGCCTAGAACCGCACGGCCACCGCGGCCGGCAATTATTTTGCTCCCCAAATAGCAAAACTCATCTACTACTTTAAGTGTCTCGTATCCTAATCTGATTCCCTCCGCATCATCTGATTTAATTCGATTACTTTCCATAATCCTTGTTTTGCTTTTATTGATGTTCGTCTTGTGTTCTTTCATGAGGCATCCTATTCCGTTCAACTGCTCTTGCAAGTCCTTTGCTGTCTCTGACAGAATAACAATGTCATCGCCAAACCTCAAAGTTTTTATTTCTTCTCCCTCGAGTTCAAATTGACACTCCAAAACTTTCTTTGGTCTTTGTTATTGCTTGCTCAATATACGTATTGAATAACATCGGGGAAAGTTTACAATCTTGCCTCTACCGTTAGCGAAAGTTTAAGTCACAACACTTTACATTGTTCGTAGGGGTATATTTTACTGCTTGTATGTAGGGTACCATCGAGTTACAGGTTTGCTTACAAGTCTCAACAATTTAAGAACTACCATCGCACTAAACGTGCTTAGATAAGTATGTATTGTTACCGTCACAACACACAGCAACAATTTCATTCTCGTCAGTGCGCATAAGCTCACGGGACAAAAGTTTCGTCACTTACAAACTGGCCAATTGAGAGCGTCGTAAACTGTGGAGAACTGTCAGCAAACGTCCATGTGACCTTCCATGACTGAAGTAAATGTTGTGTACGCGCCTGTCAGTTGTATAAAATCAGCACTGTAGGATGGGTCAACCACGAGATTTGACAAAGAAGCAGGAATGAGATATAGTGTTTTGGTTTCCCCGTGACTACTCTGTAAATGAATTTGCTTGATTTCCTGAAGTGTCATCGCTAGCTGACCAAACTCTACAGCGAATGGGATACCATTGGAAGCCATAAAGGGTGATTTTTTGCACCGTGTACAAACTCTACGGACTGATCGATGAGAGGACACGGAACTAAAAAAGGTCTAATGAGCATATGTCCGGAAATGCATGGTTTACATGCTACAGACCATTTATTCAATTGCGGTATAATAAGTGCTGTACCATAAAGCCACAGCTACAATATTTGTTGACAATGGTTTCCGTGTGCCTCAACGTATGCGCCGTAGCATGTTCTGTCTCACACGTTCACATGGGCCAGTCTGCATCCGAACAGTGTCAAACGCAGCACGAATACGCTGCTCCAGTGTCCCCACATCTGGATTGGGCTCTGCATACGCAGTACTTTTGAGATGGCCACATAACCAGAAATCACAGGGATTGAGATCCGGTGGTCGAGCATGCCATGCAACAGGACCCCCTCGTCCGATCCGTCGACCAGAGAAGACACGATTAAGATGGGTCCGGAAATTAACGGCAAAGTGGGTTGGAGCACCATAATGCAGCAGCCACATAATTCTTTGAATCTTTAATGGCACTTCTTCCAGCAGGGGAGACAAAGCCACCTACAAGAAACGCCGATAGTTCCGGCCTGTTAGACGACGTGGAAGGAATGGTCCCACACATTCCGGCTGTACCGATGCTGATGATTCGCTGTCGCCGTACCATGGGTATTCTGCATACTGTCCCACAGATGAGTGTTGTGACAGTTAAAGATACCACTCCGCGTAAAGGTGGCCCGATCTGTGAATAGGATGGACGACACAAATCGTGGAATCGTAGTTGCCTGGTGAAGAAGCCAGCGACAAAACTGCTCCCGATGTGGAAACTCTGTCGCTTGTAAGCCCTGCACACGCTGTAAGTGGTAAGGATAGTAACAATTACCGTGGAGAATGTTGCACCGAATGTCTGGCTTACTGTCTACTGGAGGGCCAATGCCTGGTACTGATGCGGCGGTCGCCTTCCACAGTGTTAATCACATTTTCCTCCAAGTCTGATTTCGGGTACGTCCTTCATGATTTCCTGCTCTCTGAAACGACCCTGTCTCAGACAAACGGTGAAACACTTGCAAACATTAAATACTATGGTTGTTGTCGGCGCGGATAGGTCTCCTGACACAACCTTGCTGCGGCCCGTTGCGATTTGCCTTTCCGTAAGTAAACACCATGTCGGTAAGCTCTTGATTCAAATACAGAACCATTGTGTACAACGCTGTATTACATCCACTACAAGGTGAGTCAGCAAGAGAAGTATATCGGACACCACACTACCAGTTACTATGGCAGGAGAGGGCGCTAGGGTATGACGTATGAGGAAAGGTACCACCCTCTAGGAGGGTGGCTGCATGGTACAGCGCATTTTAGATCGCAGTCTCTGTAACAAAGTATGATTGAATAAATGGTCTCAATCATGGAAACCATGCAATGATTCCTCCCGCCAGGAACCGGAGAAGAGTGATACACCGTCGCAATTTCAAACTCAGACAGGAATCACTATTATCAGCGAATGCATGCTCACGTCAAACAGTTTCAGAGCGAACATTGCAGAAGGAACCACATGCGATGGAGACGGCGAGTCGCATACCTCGCATAAGGCCACTGATCACAGAGACACGTAAAGCTACGGGGTCTGCAACAGACCCAGCAACACAAAGACTGGACCGTAGATGACTGGAGACGAATACGAGGGTGATCTGACAAGTATGGCACAAAAGCAAGAAAATATGTTTGTTTCGTAAACAACACCCCATACTTCTCGACACAGCCCAGTGTTCCTCCGGCTATTTCATCCAGTAGGAAAAATAAGCTCTCTCGAATTCCGCAAAATACTCGTTAACTGAGACTATAACTTCCTCATTTGATGAATTCTTCCCACGAAGCCTAGGTTTCGAGTTAGGGAACAGGAGGAAGTCAGTTGGAGATAAGTATGGTGATTAGGGATTAGGGTGGATGAGGAACCTATCAGAACCCAATTCATCAAAGCCAGATTTATGCACTTTCGCCACTGTTATCACTGATGTGTGGAATGATGCATTACACTGGTGATAGAACACTCTTTTGCGTGCCAGACATGGTCTTTTTTTAGCCAAAGATAGTTTCAAACGATCTAGAAATGTAGTGTATAGGATCCCGTTAAAGTTCTGTCTTCTCCCAAGTAATCTATGACGATTATTCCTTGGGAATCCCAGAAACCAGTGGCCATCACCTTACCAGCTGACAAAATGGTCTTTGCCTTCTTCGGTGCTCTTTCACCAGCCTTTGTCCATTGTTGTGACTCTGATCTGTCATGATGGATCCGGGTGTCATCATCAGTCACAAATCGGTGCAAAAAATCTTGTGAACTGCGATTTAACATCGCTAGGCATTATGTTTAAATGTTGTGCCACAATGCGCTTTTAGTCGACTGTGAGCAATCGGGGTACGCACCCCGCACACAGCTTCTTCATAACCAATTCTCCATGCTGTATAGTATGCACTCGCTCAGTTGAGATGCCTACAATCTCATCATTATCACGAATTTTTATTCGGTGGTCTTGCATTACCATACCATGGATTTTTTATGTGTTTCCATTTGTGGTGACCTCAATTGGACGCCCTGAGAGCGCTTCGTGTCCAGTGTTTGTCCGACCACGTTCATTGATCCAAAAGTAGATGGTCTTCAACGACGGTGCAGAGTCAGCGTCAACTTCATCCAGTTGTGTTTTGATCTGTGCGGCCGTCCAACTCTTCAAACGAAAATGTTTAGTAACAGCACCCAGTTCGGTTTTCTCCATTTTCAGTCGCAGTCGACAGCTGTCAACACTGAACTGTTCGCTATACATTGTTGAAATTGTTTACAAGTTCCTTGAAATAATCAAGATGACCAACCATGAAGGCTCAGCAAAAATGTTCCTTTCTTTCATGGAAATTTACCTTGAAATAATCAAGATGACCAACCATGAAGGCTCAGCAAAAATGTTCCTTTCTTTCATGGATATTTACCAGACTTTTCAAACAACCCTCATAGTGCGGTCCAACGAGGAACGATTTTGCCTCCGTTCAGATGATGTAAGGAACCGACAACTCAATCTGGCGTTGACCCCACAGTCTATGGCCGGCCAGATGCGGTTCTGTGGCGATGTGGGGTTGTTTTTCATACTATGGCTCGAACTCACTCAAACAGGTAACAGTGAACATGAACCAGGATGTTTAATGTCATATACTCGGTAAACAAATGTTTCCCTTTCTGCTACATATTGACGGTGAGTTGCTTTAGACATTTCCATCTTCCAGAATCACAACAACTGTATCCACTGGCCTGCAAACACATGTTATTGTCTGACGACCAATCAGGTACCCTAACGCATCTCGATTTTCCCTTTATTACTTAACCACAGTAAAATTTACGATTGCAGTTGACACCAATTCGAGGTTCCCGCCAATCTGGTTTTGACAGACTAGGATGTAAAACAGAGCACTTTGTACTTACTTTGTATGTGACATTCCATTGGAGACGTTATAATTGTAATTAAATAACACATGAACAATACATTATGACTTCCTTAATAAAATATGGAATAACAAAATTTACAGTGGTTTAATAACAATGTAACATTTTCACCCTTTAGTGTTCTGTGGTTAATCCAGTAGAATACGTGTGGAACTGTTTGAAACAACACTCGAAACGCACTAATCAATATCTACACATGCCTTATTGTTTCACATGGTAAAATTGGAGACCGTCGAAAAACATTCTGTGATTTGGTATCAGAACACGAATGAGAATATCGTTCAAAGATTTGTTTATCTAAGTTGTTAGTGAACTAGTCTAACAGAAATTATGAATTTCAATTTTGACTACTCTGTCAGTTGATTTTTGTTTACTTTATGAAGCTGAGGATTTAGAAAAACCTTGATGCTCAAGACTGCAATTATGTTTTACTTTATTACCAGTTTCGTCCTCAGCTCAAAACAAAATATATTCATTAGTGTACAACTGCCAAACGGCGGGATGCATCGTCATAATTTGTGTTGAAACATCCCCTTAGAAAAATTTATAAATGACAGTGCTGGGAAACCTCTACGTTATTTGATTTTCAAAAAGCTGAGCAAAACTGAACGTACTCAGACATTTCTCTGTTATTCTGCTCAATACTAAACTGACAAGCAATATTTTCTTTTTGCTTTTTTCACACACAGTATTTTTTAGCGCAACGCAATCTGACTTTCAATGATCCCTACAGAAGAATGGCCCTGAGTAACAATAACCTGTACCTTTCATGAATCACTTACCTCACAAAAATCTTCGTTATTCGAACTACTGCAATACGGCGAGCGCCACTACTGCCAGCTAAATAAAAGATTCTAACTGCTGAAGGCACTACTACTGATAGGCATAGTTAGCAACTGAAAGATTTTGATAGAGAACAAACAATGTATTTACCTTAATAGTGTTCAAAAGTCATTATATATATATATATATATATATATATATATATATATATATATATATATATATATATATATATATATATATATATAAGTTCATGATATCCAGTATTACAAATTTACTCTTTCTGGCGGACACACGTCCAGATCGTCCGCTCTCTGCCATCTCTCTCCCCACATCCATCACTGCTGGCGGCTCACCTCCAACTGCACAACGCTACACGCTGCTCTCATCCAACTGCCCAACACTACACAAGCGAATGTTCTAACAATGAGTCCAACCAGCCACAGACTGCACACAGCACAGTCAGTGATTTTCATACAGAGCGCTACTTGGTATTACCAACATAAAAACCTAAACCGTCTACTTACAGTATCAGCAAGATCGTTTGTTGTAAAAACCAATGGAACAAAGACGGAAATTATCCCAGAATAATAGGTCGTCATGTGTAACACTGACAGACAGAATCACGCAGCTTACATGTGTGAGTTTACATGAAGAGCCATCGCACTCTTCTCAACCCAGGAGGCTACGTTGTGTTTAGAGCACACGGCAAACGTAAGTAGTCATTTAAACTGCGTCCATGTAAAATTTGTTACTTAGAAAGAAAACGTTACGTCGTTGTCTTTTTAAAAAGGGGAAAAAAGAAAACAAAGCTGATTGAACACGTTTATTTTAACGGACAAGGAATCATTCTTTATCAAGGAGATGTTGGAATGCTCTCCGTTACATCTGGGGATACAACTTGTAGATTCACAGACATCATCCATTTTAAAGATGATGTCAGTAACATTTATTAACAAACAAAGTTCGTTAATGTAATGGTACAGCAAAGTAATTAGAGATATAATAATTATGATTTGGAAACGATAACAAATAAAACACAATTCATACCTTAGTTTAGGTCTTTGTTGTGAATAAAACTTTTTTGAACCAGATAAATTTGATTTATTGTTCTTGTTGATCCAAAACGGATTTCGAGATGACGCTATTCACCCAAAGGCCAATAAACGGAAATAATAATAAGATGAACACTGTTGTTTCTATTCACTCCTTGCTGCATGTGAATGGAAACATCAATTTTTTTGAGTTGTAAAAGTATGAGTAAGGTCTCAAAACTAATTAGCCTACAAGTTTAAAGTTAGGCACAAGATACGTTATCCCATATAATTTTGATTTCCATATTTCTTTTTAAAATTATCAATTTTTCTTTGGAAATTGGAAACTGTTTTTATTCACCCCATTTTACGTTACCTACGGAATACAAGCCCCTCATCCGACTTCTCACAAGATACCTGAGTCGGCTTTACACTGACATCAAGTCAATGTAAATTGTCCACATCTGACCAACAGCTTCATGGAAATTATATCACAAGGTCATTGGATTCCTATTAATGTTAAATTATCACTTGTGTTCGTAATGGCATTTCCCTCATGATAACTCAATCTACGTTCGTACGTCACCTGTTATTGCCGATATACATTTTAACGTTTTAATGTCGTTATTCCTTAAATGTATGATTCGAGCTTATAAGGAAGCAAATTTGGCCTGTAGTTACTCAAAACAATCTTTCAAGAGTCGTGTAAGAAGTGTACGGAAATAACCTCACTAGTTTTTCGGCATGAAACTCTTACAAAGTGTAATTGTTAGGTGAGCGATTGTTCATGGCGGTCACATTCATTATATGCCATATTAACCGTTCATATTTCATTAGATTTTAGTACTTAGAAGAGCTGAAAGGGAAGTCTAAACAATAAAGGCAACGAAATAGACGATCTGGACCTACCATTCTGAACATCGGCAACTAAACCTAGTAACACTGTAATTCTGTCAGAGACAGCAAAGGACTTGGAAGAGCTCTTGAACGGAATGGACAGTGTCTTGAAAGGAGGATATAAGATGAACATCAACAAAAGCAAAACGAGGATAATGGAATGTAGTCGAATTAAGTCAGGTGATGCTGAGGGAATTAGATTAGGAAATGAGACACTTAAAGTAGTAAAGGCGTTTTGCTATTTGGGGAGCAAAATAACTGATGATGGTCGAAGTAGAGAGGATATAAAATGTAGACTGCCAAGGGCAAGGAAAGCGTTTCTGAAGAAGAGAAATTTGTTAACATCGAGTATAGATTTAAGTGTCAGGAAGTCGTTTCTGAAAGTATTTGTATGGAGTGTAGCCATGTATGGAAGTGAAACATGGACGATAACCAGTTTGGACAAGAAGAGAATAGAAGCTTTCGAAATGTGGTGCTACAGAAGAATGCTGAAAATTAGATGGGTAGATCACATAACTAATGAGGAGGTATTGAATAGAATTGGGGAGAAGAGGAGTTTGTGGCACAACTTGACTAGAAGAAGGGATCGGTTGGTAGGACATGTTCTGAGGCATCAAGGGATCACCAATTTAGTACTGGAGGGCAGCGTGGAGGGTAAAAGTCGTAGAGGGAGACCAAGAGATGAATACACTAAGCAGATTCAGAAGGATGTAGGTTGCAGTAGGTACTGGGAGATGAAGAAGCTTGCACAGGATAGAGTAGCATGGAGAGCTGCATCAAACTAGTCTCAGGACTGAAGACCACAACAACAACACTGCATAAGAACTACATTTGTTACAGAGAACAGAGCCGGAAAGCGTGGATAGTGCGTTTGAGGTAGCGGTGCCAGGTACGAATATTTAATATAAACTGATCGATACTTTTCGGTTCTTTCGATTTGATAATTGTTTAAATAGACAATCTTTTAACTGCCGATCGATTTTTTTAATAACTCCGCACAGAACGAAAAGTTTGCCTGTGATTCTGTCAGAATTTACGCGGTCCAGTCATGCTAATGTGATCACCGCCATGTTCGACGCCAACGTGCAATAACCGCTCACAGACGGAGGTGGCAGCACTAGAGGTAGGAGGGTATATCAAGCGTGTCTGGGTGACCAGCTGCACAGTCGTTGTAATGTGCAAGCGGCCGGTACGTGTATCTGGCGTTCAGAAGGACATCCTCTCTGGTTTTTGGGCCAAGGTTGGAAGCATTTCCCAACCGGAAAGTTTGTAAAATTTTCGCGTGCCGCCCTGATTTAAATATACCGTGCATGTTAAAATGGCGCCGGCCGGAGTGGTCGTGCGGTTCTAGGCGCTACAGTCTGGAACTGAGCGACCGCTACGGTCGCAGGTTCGAATCCTGCCTCGGGCATGGATGTGTGTGATGTCCTTAGGTTAGTTAGGTTTAATTAGGTCTAAGTTCTAGGCGACTGATGACCTCAGAAGTTAAGTCCCATAGTGCTCAGAGCCATTTTGTTCAAATGGAGCTATTCAAAACAGGTGCCGAGGCAACTGTGGTGTGCAAAGCGCCACAGATCAAGGGTGACCGTCGACTGCAGAGAGGTGTACGTGGGAGCAGACGTGCAACGTTCTCCTGATTTGGTAATTGTTTCAGTAGAACATTTTACACTGTCGATAGATTTTGTGAATAACTCCACACGTGGCTCAAAATGGTTCAAATGGCTCTGAGCAGTACGGGACTTAAAATCTGAGGGCATCGGTCCCATAGACTTAGAACTACTTAAACCTAACTAACCTAAGTACACCACACTCATTCACGCCCGAGGCAGGATTCGAATCTCCGACCGTAGCGGTCAAGTGGTTACAAACTGAAGCGCCTAGAACCTCTCGGCCACATCAGCCGGCCCGCACGTGGCGAAAATTTTGCCTACGATTCTATCAGCATTTACACGATCCAGTCACAATAATGTAACTACTGCCTGTGCTAGATGTAATTGTGCAATAACGACTCACAGACGGCAGATGGCAACACCAGCAGCGGGCCGGGGACAAGCGCACAATAGTGCAGTCTTGTAATGCGGAAACGGAGCGATTTATCTGCCGTCCAAAAGAGCATAATCATTGGCTTTCGGGCCAAGGCTGGAAACATTTTTTAAACGAATAAATCTGTAAACTGTTCGCATGCCGTCATCGTGCCGCATGACAAAATAGCACTACCCAAAACAAGCGCAGAGTAACTGAGGTACGACACGGGCCATAGATTGTCAAAGGTGAACGACGGCTGCGGAGATGTGTTGAGCAACTGACCGCCCAGATGAACCAAGGGACTGCCAACAGCGTCTCCTCAACGAGCATTGCTACGCAATGCCCTCCGCAGCAGGCGCCTGTTTCTTGCACCCAAGCTGACTGCTGCTCATCGGCGACGAGGGCTGGAATTTGCACGCCAGTACCGTAATCTGAGTGGCGACAGTGATCTTCTCCGACGAATCACATTTCATGCTCCATCAAACAAATATCCGTTGGATCGCCGGAAGGTTCCAGGCCGGGGGAGAGCATTACGGTGTCGGGAATGTTTTCGTGGCGCTCCCTGGGTGATCCGGTCACTGTAGAAAGCACAGTGGATTAACACAAGCACGCATCTGTCATTGGGGACTATGTCCACCCCTACATACAGTTTGGTTTTTCCTCGGCACGATGAAATCAGGACAAGGCAACATGTCACACAGCTCGCAGTGTACGTGCATGGTTCGAAGAGCACCAGAGTAACTTTACCTACGTCCTGGCCACCAAACTCCCCGGACTGAAACCCAGTCGATAATATGTGGGACCACTTCGATTGGATTTTTAGTGGCATGGATCCTCAGCCGATAAATCTAACGCAGCTGGCCCTGACATTGGAGTCAGAATGGCTCCACATCCCCGCCGGTACCTTCCTGAACCTCAATGACTCTCTTTCTGTCATGTCTCGCAACGGTCCGACCTGCCAAAGGTTGTTGGTTATTCAACCTTTTGTCAGGTGGTCATATCCGTGTCACTTGACAGTGTATATCCAAAGCCATCTGCATTAAAAACTCCAAAAATATGTGCCGCTATTAGAAACATAGAGTAATACACATTTAGTTTTCGAGTTCAAGAGCAGTAATTAATGTGGACTCTTCGCCTCCATAGTCGCGGAAATAGCACGTAAGAGCCGGAGTTTTTCCGCCAAACAACTTATGATTTTAAATTTGTTCTGGAATTTTTAGTATCAGGTTTTTCACGATTTACCAGTACCTTCATTTAAGGCCTGGTGATCTGTATTTTCACTTTTTTATGGAAGTGCTCCATGATTTATACAAACCCTCATGTCGCCTGTGATGCTCTTGTTCACTTGTCCAGATTCTCCCCTCTTAGAATGAGATTTTAACTCTGCAGCGGAGTGTGCGCTGATATGAAACTTCCTGGCAGATTAGAACTGTGTGCCAGACCGAGACTCGAACTGCCTTTCGCGGGCAAGTACTCCACCAACTGAGCTACCCACGCACGACTCACGACCCGTCCTCACAGCTTCAATTCGGCCAGAACCTCGTCTCCTACCTCCCAAACTTCAAAGAAGCTCTCCTACGAACCGAGTTCTAGTCTCGGTGTAGCACACAGTTTTATTCTGCCGGAAGTTTCACTCCCCTCTTAGGCCAACACAGGCAAGTGTCTTGAAAAGAGGTTACAGTACGAGTATCAATAAAAGTAAAACAAGGCTAGGGTAGCAAGATAGCTCAAGATGGCCTTATTAGAGAATCAGCAGCTAGAAAAGCGTACCTGTAAAAGAGAAGTATTTTAACATCTAATATGAATTTAAGTGTTTGGAAGTCTTTTCTCAAAGTATTTGTCGGGAGTGTAGCCTCGTGTGGAGTGAAAAGTAGACGAAAAGCAGTGATGTAGAAGCAAGCTTTTGAAATGTAGTGCCACAGAAGAATACCGAAGATTACGTGGGTATCTCAGTTAACTAATCAAATTTGGTGTGGCAGGGGAGGGGGTAGCGCAGACATTTATGGCACAATTGGACTCAAAGAAGGGATGGGTTGATAGGGAGCATGCGAGGACATCAGGGAATAATCAGTTAGAAATGGAGGGAATTGTGGTAAAATTGGATATAGCTTCACTAAAGTACGCAGTTTCAGTTGGATGTTTGCTGCATTAGTGCCGGCCGGAGTGGCCGAGCCGTTCTAGTCGCTTCAGTCTGGAACCGCGCGACCGCTACGGTCGCAGGTTTGAATCCTGCCTCGGGCATGGATGTGTGTGATGTCCTTAGGTTAGTTAGGTTTAAGTAGTTCTAAGTTCTAGGGGACTGATGACCTCAGATGTTAAGTCCCATAGTGCTCAGAGCCATTTAAACCTTTTTGCTGCATTAGTCATGGGGTGACAGGCTAGTGCGGAGAGCTGCATCAAAACTGACATCAGACTGAAGATCACAACAACAACAACAGCAACAATAACAACACAGTGTTACTGTCAAGTAACATTATTTCTTTTACAATCATTAATCATACAAATAAGCACCTTGGCTGCTACATTTTTACCATTAATAAACTATCGTTTTCACAGATTTAGAGCTAACGGCCAGAAGTTCCAATCTGCTAAAATCGTGGGATAGTCGGGATCTCATTTTGTGAGGTATTGTACGAACGACAAATTATCCTTAAGTTTCCCTGCATATTTTGAAGTATTCTGGTCATATACGTTGGTTTGCGTTAGCAAGCATTGAACTTCGCCATAATGCAAACACACATCTGATACAGAAGAGCAGCCGTGTATTTGCATTATTGATTTTGTTAACATTAAACGATCCACCGGCAGCAAGTCCATTAGACACATATTTGTATAACGCTTAACGTCAAAGCAGAGATAACATAGAAAATGTAACTGTGATTCCTCGTTGTCCAATGATTAGCAGATGAATTGCTCTTCTCAGCTGCCAATGTTTGCCTCGTTTTATTAGATGAGTATGGAGGTAGTAAACCACGATAGCTTGCTTACATTTCAAATTGCAAACTGTGTGTTTACTTTAAGCTATCAAATTGAGTTACACATTTTTGCAGCTCATGTCAGTAACACTTCTCGAGGGATGCTATAATATAAATATTGTGTCTAAGGTGACGTTTCGAAGTGTATGTCCGATTACTTTGTAAATATATCTGTATACCCCTGTTGGATAATCATTTCGGAAGATGACAATGAGTTAATGTACGGTACGACAGACAGCTGTGGAAAGTTGAAAACGTCAAAGCCAGCAACCGAAGCCTTTTAGGTAAAGTCTGGACTTGCATTCCGGCATAGTCTCCTTTTACATCAATGAACTGTAAGCCGACTATCTCTTCTGTCAGTAAAAAAATGGTTCAAATGGCTCTGAGCACTATGGGACTCAACTTCTGAGGTCATTAGTCCCCTAGAACTTAGAACTAGTTAAACCTAACTAACCTAAAGACATCACACACATCCATGACCGAGGCAGGATTCGAACCTGAGACCATAGCGCTTCTGTCAGTAGCCGCCTCGCATAACTTGTTAGGTTCAAGATACTAGTTCCTGAATTAGACCAGCGAAGTTACTATGTAAATTGCACATATTCATTGCCTTAGTGCTAAAACACTATTAACATTAATAAGGCTCTGTTTGCCTTTCTGTGTCTCGGTATGGACAAGGGGTAGTCAATCTTTTTTACCTACGGCCACCCTTGTATCTCCGTTAGCAGTAAATTTGCAAACCCCTACCGGTTCCTCAGTAATGGTGAATTGTACAGTAGAAAAAGAACTTTACTTCCTAAAATTGATAAACCAGAGACATAGCAAGATAAGTATATAATAATAATTACTTACAGGTACTTCATTTCAAAATTTTACGATAAACTATTCAAAAATTTTTTTTTTTTTTTAATTCTTATCGCCTACCGCCCACCATAAAGCTGGAACGCACACTAGTGGAGTTGGGAACCAGGTTGACTACCACTGATCTAGACCATTCAACTGTTAGATGATTGTCCAAGTTTTGTAGTTACCAAGTAAAATTAGTAATATTAGGAGTGTATTCTCCAGGTTTCTATGAGACAGCACAAGTCTGCGGACTTGCATCGTAACAAGGCGCCTAAAATGAAACTGACTAGCTTCGAAATTGGTAGCACGAAAAATTAATTCGAATGATACAGTTAAGGGACAACATCCAATATTTATTGAAAAAATCAATATTGAATACCTTCTGTCTCTGAACTTTACGCCAACAAGGACGAAAGAAGACCATATTTAACTTGGGTCCTTCCGGATAACAGAAATGACGTAGCTGCGAATTTTCCTGAACTGTCACAGCCGCTAGACATAGATAATATGCCTTACGGTAGACCCGACAACCTAATCTTCTTCATAACTATCCTAACACCATGCCACCAACTTCCTACTCTGTAATAACGCAGAACATGCCATCCTTCACATTTTTCCAGGCATCGGCTGAAAATATATTCAAGCAAAATTCTTACAGCTGCATGCGTCGGTTCTTCACGTATGTCCCAAAATAAATATATAAAACTCACAGTTAGTTACAGTGTGAATTGCGTGACAAAATCATGTTATTTTTGTTTTAAACGTAATGGAATTAACGAATCCAATATCAGTCATTTTGAAGCGCCGAAGAGCCGATTATTCGAAGCATATTTCAAATTTTCGATAAGAGGATTAATGTACGGTGAAATGACAGTCAGAAAAGGGATACTGTTGATAAACTAATCCAGGATCATACATTATATTAAACAGATTATTTGCTTTAATTCCGTGATAAGGAAGTGGAAATAAAGTGGAAACCGTTTATTTGTAAAAAATACAGAGAGTTACACTACCTATTCACGCACCTGACTAGTTTTCCATCTATCAGCTGCTCATAAACTTTCTATTGCAATAGAATAGAAACACCTTTTCAGGTAAAGTATTTGCAAGCAGATGGTTCCCTCGAAATAAGAATTTTAAGCCATACTAATAATTAAGATTAACGTTCATCCACGGAAAGAGACGAAAATGTGTTCTTTCCTATTTCTTTTAAAGAAAAGATCTCTACAAATTAGTTGTGAATAGCCATTATGCGTCCTTATCAGACGCACGTTCTTACTTTAATTTGCCAGAAGTATTGTTAGTCAGTGACTTCTAGCGAGCCATTTAGAAAAGAATATCGCTCAAGATCACCACAGTTGCTTTCTCGTTTCTCTTTACATGATAAATAACGTAGCTAATTCAAATTTTGAGTAACTCTTTTGAATATAAATAATAACTGTCTTTAATTTGTTTCTTGATCTTTCTTTCTATAACCTCTATAAGGACTTCTCTTGATACAAACAGAAAGCAGATATTACTAGTGATAAATTCTCCTGACTGTAAGAGTGGCATGGTAACCAGTATGGATGTATGATACACCAAGACCATTAAGAACACTTGAATATTTTACCTAGAACAGAGGGAGAAGATACCTAAGGCAAAAAAATAGACTAAGAAAAATGGTTCAAATGGCTCTGAGCACTATGGGACTTCTGTGGTCATCAGTCCCCTAGAATTTAGAACTACTTAAACCTAACTAACCTAAGGACATCATACACATCCATGCCCGAGGCAGGCTTCGAACCTGCGACCGTAGCGGTAGCGCGATTCCAGACTGTAGCGCCTAGAACCGCTCGGCCACCCCGGCCGGCAATAGACGAAGAAACAGAAGTGATGACTAAGTAAATGACTGAAGTAAATAGTCCTCAGCGTTACTGTGGGTTATTTTATATTTATCAGTCTAGCATATGAGCAGTGACACAATAATAAATGTCACGAACATAAAACAGCTTCTCATGCTTCGGAAAATGAGCAAATGTAGAAGCAATCATTTAATGACAAAAGTAACTTAGACCCGTTTTGTGGCAATGATACGTCATGCTAAATATAGAAACTAATTGATTGTAATGGTTACTTTGATTACAAAATAGTTCACTTGTTGCAAAGTGGATTCATTGCGCTGACTATTTTGACTAACGACTAATCGTCAAGAAACGGATCTCACCCAAGAAATCTCCCGGAACTGCTCTTGGTTGCCGGCCGCGGTGATCTCGTGGTTCTAGGCGCGCAGTCAGGAACCGTGCGACTGCTACGGTCGCAGGTTCGAATCCTGCCTCGGGCATGGATGTGTGTGATGTCCTTAGGTTAGTTAGGTTTAAGTAGTTCTAAGTTCTAGGGGACTAATGACCACAGCAGTTGAGTCCCATAGTGCTCAGAGCCATTTTTTTTTTTTGCTCTTTGTTTGTGTTGTCACTTCATTCTGTTATTAAAGATAACGAGTATCATGAGCCTAGTAACTTAGGTCTTGTAGTGTCTCGTAGTACTAGAAAAACATTCTCCTCCATTAGCAGGAGCCTGTCATGTGGAAAAATGCCTTCACTGTAATTGTACTCTAAGCCACTTTCATCGTGATAGTTTTGTCATAATTTCGAGCAGTGATCTCAGTTGTGTCAATGAAACAATACTACTTCGCTCGTCAGAAATTCTCTTACAATATTCAGAACATATTGCATTGCAAAGAATATTTTGTGCCTGCATGTCAACAATTAATTATACTTGCTTAATGTTTCACATCATTCCTGTATCCGAGATGAAATTAAGCAAAAGATTGTCGTTTTACTTTGTATTTTCTCGAATAAATTTGAACCTGTTTTTGGTATGACGAATACAGTTTTCTTTTGTATTGGATACACTATCATTACTCCTGTATTGTTCTACACCTCAGACCTCATTTATTGAAGTCGTAACTATGTATTCGAAGCTTCTATTCGGAAGTATGCAATTGACCGAACTCTTTGATACATAGATAATTATCAATCCAGTGGCCGAGCGGTTCTAGGAGCTTCAGTCCGGAACCGCGCTTCTGCTACAGTCGCAGGTTCGAATCCTGCCTTGGGCATGGATGTGTGTGATGTCCTCGGGTTAGTTAGGTTTCAGTAGGTCTAAGTCTAGGAGACTGATGACCTCAGCTGTTAAGTCCCATAGTGCTTAAAGCCATTTTTTAATTATGAATTTTGTCCTCTTAGTGGTTTACACTGCAACATGAATTATGTGTCATCAGCGTTACGTGTACTATGATGTGTTCCTGCAGGTAGGAAACATTAGGACATTCTTCAGCGTTTCAAAATTACGAAACTAAGTAATATGTTAGATCGTTAATGAGTTTAGGTGCCGCAGTTTTGTCCCTGTGAGGATTGGGTAATATGTGATCAGACATAGTTTCCTGCAAATGCATGGGCAGCGCGACTAGACAACAGAGATTCCGGACACTCTACTGAAGAGCATTGAGGCATCCTTCCTGCAGTTGCAGAGGCGGAACATCCGGCGTTTGTGCGCGCGTTGCGTCAGAGATGACGTCACCCTCCACGCTCCGCGAACGACATTGAGGCAACGGCGCGTCACCGACCTGCCGTAAACACACGCCCACGCACTCCGCGGTCGCCAACAGACTTCTCGAAGCTGTTTGTACAAACAAAAACGACAACCTGGCTCCAACACATATCGCTAAATATCTATGGCGCTAAAATCAGGGACATTTGAGTACATACGAACGCTCACCGATAGTCACTCTATACACATGTCTTTCGCAATTACACTCCTGGCCATTTTTTTTTTTTTTGTTTTGAGTCATCAGTCATCTGTTTTGATGCGGCCGGTGATGAATTCCCCTCTTCTGCCAACCTCTCCACTCAGAGCAGCTCTTCCACCCAACGTCCTCTGCTATTTTTTGGATGTATTTCAATCTCTGTCTTCCTCTGCAGTTTTCACCATCTGTACCTCCCTCTGGTATCATGAAAGTTATTCGCTGATATCTTAAAAGATGTCCTACCATCTTGTCCCTTCTCCTTCTGAAATTTTATCCACAAGTACCATTCTTCGCCCATTATTCTCCCCATTCACTATCTTAACAGTCTATCTAATTTTCAACATTCTACGGTAGCACCACATCTCAAACGCTTCCTTACTTACTGTTCCTGTGTTCCCACATAAGATGATTCATTACGACACGATGCAGTGCTCCAAATGAGCGCACTCAGAAATTTCTTCCTCATATGAAGGCCTATGTTTGTTACTAGTAGACTTCCGTTGGCCAGAAATTCCACTTTTGGCAGTGCTAGTCTGCCTTTTCTTTCCTCCTTGGTCCGTTCATTACAGGTGAGTTTGCTGCCTTGGTAGTAATTCTGATGTTAACTTTCTCGCTGTTCTCATTTCTTCTACATCTGACTACTTTCGTCTCTCTTTACTCTCAATCGACATTCTGCATTAGAGAACTCATTGCATTCAACATATTCTGTAATTCTTCATCACCTTCACGGGAGATAGCAATACCATCAGCGAATTTTATCGTTGATATCTTTTTACCTTGAATTTTAATCCCACTCCTGAATCTTTCTTTTATTTTCACCATCGCTTCTTCGAGCCACACATAGAACTGTAGGGGCGAAACACACCCTTTACAATCCGAGCGTTTCGTTTTGGTCTTCTACTCTTATTATTCCCTCTTGGTTCTCGTACAAATTTTATATCACCCGTCTCTTTCTATAGCTTACCCTATTTTACTCAGAATTTGCATCGTTTTACATTGTCGAACGTTTTTTCCAGGTCGCCAAATCCTATGAACGTGACCTGATTTTTCTGTAGTCTTGCTTTTATTATAAACTGTAACGTCAGAATTGCCTTTCGGGTGCCACTTTGCAGCTTTTGCAGTCTTCGGAATTGTGTGGATGATATTTTTCCGAAAGTCAGCGGATATGTCGCTATACACATGCGTTCTACACACCAACATGAACAGTTTCTTTGTTGCCACTTCCCCATTGATTTTAGAAATTCTGATGGAATGTTATCTATCCCTTCCGCTTTATTTTATCTTAAGTCTTCCAAGGCTGTTGTATATTCTGATTCTAATATTGTATCCCCTATCTCTTCTAAATCGACTCCTGTTTCTTCTTCTATCACATCAGACAAATCTTGCCCCTCATAGAGGCCTTCCGTGTACTCTTTCCATCTATCCGCTCTCTCCTTTGCATTTAACAGTGGAATTTCCATTGTACTCTTGGTGTTACCACCCTTGCTTTTAATTTCCCCGAAGCATGTTTTGACTTTCCTGTATGTCGAATCGCTCCTTCCGACAATCATTTGTATCTATTTCTTCACATTTTTCATGCAACCATTTTGTCTTAGCTTTCCTGCACTTCTTATTTATTTCTCTCCTGAGCATCTTGTATTTCTGTATTCCTGTATTTCCCCGAGAATTTTTGTACTTCCCTCTTTCATCTATTAACTGAAGTATTTCCTCTGTTACACGTGGTTTCTTCGCAGTTACCTTCTTTGTACCTATGTTTTTCTTTTCAACTTCTGTGATTGCCCATTCTGGAGATGTCCATTCTT
The DNA here is from genome assembly GCF_023898315.1 of Schistocerca nitens. Lineage (NCBI taxonomy): Eukaryota > Metazoa > Arthropoda > Insecta > Orthoptera > Acrididae > Schistocerca > Schistocerca nitens. The sequence continues at coordinate 190,169,020 of NC_064620.1, read as the reverse complement.
CTTCAACTGTACTGTCTACTGAGCTGTTCCTTATTGCTGTATCTATAGACTTAGAGAACTTCAAGCGTCTCTCATCATTCCTTAGTACTTCCGTATTCCACTTCCTTGAGTATTGATTCTTGTAGATTAATCTCTTGAACTTAAGCCTACTGTTCATCGCTACTACATTGTTAACTGAGTCTATATATGCTCTCGGGTAAGCCTTGAAATCCAATATCTGATTTCGGAATCTCTGCCTGACCATGATTTAATCTAATTGAAGTCTTCTCGCATCACCTGGCCTTTTCCAAGTATACCTCTTCCTCTTGTAATTCTGACTACGCACTGACTATGCAACAAAATTACCTCTAATTCGCATAGTCGGTCATTTGGATAGGCTTTACATTTCTGACATGTTAAGATAGGTAACTGTGCCTTGTCTTCGCGGTCTCCGTGACACCCTTTAACAAGATAACAAGAAACATTATCTGCCCGGGCTATGACGACCTACCTGACTGAATGTTTGACTGTTGGCCTAGCCAGCAAGCTCTCCACATATCCACTAACTGAAATTATTTGTTCGGTTACCAAGAACATGCCACCACTCACTAGCCACTTAGAACGCAGCATATATTGATGTACCAATATCTGCCTTCCAAGTTCGACTTTGACCCATTCTTAATGGCAGAGGTCACAGCTCTGTGTACAAAAATTCACAGCCTGTATACTCCCAAATCAAGCAGACATCTACTCATATATTTTTCGACCATACTGTGTATGAGTAATATGTAAGATCTCATTATTTACTACCCTTTCAGGTTTCCAATTCAGTGGTTAGCAGTGTAAGTAGAAACTGTAGAAGTTTGACCTTGCTGACTGTACTGAAGTCTTAGCCTCCCTCGACAGTTTTTTGCCCACACTTGGCTCCATTGCCAATTTAAGTATTCTTTGTCGCCTCAGGACGTGTTTTACAACCTATCCCCTCTTCTAGATCAAAAGAAAGGTAGGCACCATTATGAGTACAATGGAAATCCCACTGTTAAATGCAGAGGGGAGAGCGGATAGATGGAAAGATTACATTGAAAGCCTCTAGGAGATGGAAGATATGTCTGATGTGATAGAAGAAGAAACAGGAGTACACTGAAGGCCTCTATGAGGGGGAAGATTTGTCTGATGAGGTAGAAGAAGGAACAGGAGTCGATTTAGAAGAGATTGGGGATCCAGTATGCCATGAATTTCTTTTCTACACATTTGATTCAGTATGTCTTCATTAGAGAGAACTATCCATTTTTTCTACGAAATTATGTTCAAAATGTCTACATTGGAGAGACCTATCTGTTTAATTTCGGGATTGTCCTAAAATACCATATTTCAAAAGCTTATCTTCTCTTTTTGCTTGAACTACTTATCGCATACTTTCCACATCTGTACGAAGCTACGCTCGAGACTAATAACTCCTCAAGAGATTTCCTAACGTTGTTATTTGGCTGGCGATCTGTTATGTTAAAACGTGGGGAAACAATTCTAGTTCAAGATCGCTAAAATTTCTTTATTTATTATTAGTTTCAGGTCACTGGCGGGCCATCTTCAGAGCTTGCACAGTTTTCTGCAGTGTCCCTTAGTTTTTACTTGGCACATTTACGTTGTTACTTGACGTTGTTAGATCGTGAGACAGGGGATCTGTTACGTTAAAATGTGTGGATAAAAATCAAGATGTGAAGTTGGCTCGTCAATGAGCTGAAACTAGTAAACAGTGAAGAAATTTTAGCGATCTTAGTCTAGGATTTTTATCCACCCAGTTTAGCCTTCCTAGCATTTAAATCTCTCTTTTTCAGCAACAACGACCTCCAAAGAATTTTTTATCAAGTCTTGAACCCACCCTTTTCTCACGTCCTGCAGATTACAGCTTGGTTGTGAAAGTTTCATTCTCTCACGATTTCGGTTCAGATACGGTAGTAAAAGCTTTGGAATCACAATCACTACGGTAATTTATGTACTTTACCGTCAGAGAAAGAGACTAAAGGTACCTTTGATACATCCCCAGCGCCGCCACTATTCTTCAGCGTTACTGAGTAAAATAGCCTTGCTGTCGTGGCTATTGCAAAAGGCCAAGGGGCAGGCGAGCGTGAAGTAGACCAAAAGACTGTTATTTCAGATGCAACAACATTAGTCGACTTTCAAATAGTGGATCGAGCCAGGGGCCAGCGATACAATAACGTCGATGCAGCGGAAAGGCAGGGCGACTGCGGCATCAGCCTGCCGGCTACAACACTTCCAATCTATGGGCTTGTTTTGGCCACATGTGGTTGGAAACAGTGCTTCAGCAAAACGAGTAGGCACCGCACCAGAATAAACACCCATCACTTCTACGAGGGGAGGTCTACACCTCACTCCAGCTTCTGCCCTGGAGGGCAGCTGCTTAAGGCCATGGCAGTGCAAGTGCACAACGAGGCGAGCATACTGACATTGTACGCGTCAGCTCCCAAAGGAGGACACTACTGCTGCGGATAGTCTTCCCCTGCAAGAATCGCAGCTCTGCCTTGAGCTGCCCAGACGGTGCCTCTGCACGTCAGCATTCCTGGCCAACCGCAGGTGTCAAAACAGGCGGCTGGCCGCCGCTTGCATTAGCAACGCCAAACTCGCTGTCTTCAGCACATACCGAAAGGGGCGTTGCCACTATAGAGCGTCGCTGCAACTGCTATAGTTCGTTCCTCAATAAAATGTATGACTAAGGTTTCTACTGTATAAGCGACCATCAGCCATCATCCACTGCTTCAACTCAACTCTTCACCTTAGCCAGCCACCCCTGACCTTTACGCTTCCATTTCCCCCCTCCCTACTAGATCAGATGCAATTGAAATAGTTCTCTAGACAGTTCTCTATGTGCTCACTCTTGAGTCTCTTCTTATGTCCACAGCGAGAACGTAGTGTTTCGCGATGACGAATAAATGCTTCACGGACACATGCCGCGTCAAATAAGTCAGTCTGCGGAGAACATTGGTGCCGCATTAAAGTCGCGATTTCCACCATCGCCGGATACAGCCTCATGAATCAATTTACGATTGTGTTTAATGAGACGGAAATAATATCGCATGCATCTACCTACTGGAACTCTTGTCATCAAACAAGCCGCTGAAATCTGGATGTATAACAGTAACCAAGACTGCTGCACCATTAGTCGTGCATCGAAACGGGCGCTTGATGCTGAAAGGGAGCAGAGAGATCAGCTGAAATCCACCATCTAACGAAATCAATATCGCTACCAATATTTTTCAGTAACAGGCATCGACATATTCTCTGGTAGTGTATGGAAATCCATGACTTCGTGATGTCTGCGTGACATAATTCGACCAATTAAAGTACCTGACGGCCTACCGAAGCCTAATCTCCAGACGATGACGACAGATGAACCCTTCGAAAGCTCGAGGCAGACAAAGCTAACGCGGGAAGAACTACATGAAACATTTATTCACATCTACTGGGCTCAGATTTTCTTATGGCATCTACGGCGATAGTAGTATCAGCACTAGTTACTGTTAAAATTCCATAATATGATGTGTGGCAACGCCGCCTACGGGACACACGGCTACAGTCAAATTTGTGCCATACTTTTGAGTGCCTGTGTTGAGTCACTTCATTTCCCTACTATTGCTACGTGGCATCAGCCAGTTCACCGAACGTCGCTCTAATGGGAGGCACTTACATGGTTTCTTCCAAAACCCCACAAAGAAAACACAGACTGTGGTAAAAGGCGACTTTGAAGGCCAATGACGTAATGTGAAATCCGTACGCCCCTTTCAGTTGATCCATCGTTGTGGTATCTCATTGACAAGAAATTCTCTTTCGTACAGCTGCTAGTACGACAGTACCACGTCTCGTTCTCACAGTTATGGAAAAGATGTCCAATACAGTCCTATCCAAGTTCGGAATTCCTGTAATCGTCTTTTACACAAAAAAGAACGGGAAGTAAATATTTTCCCGGGAAGTGGCGCAATACACGTCAAGTTTTGGAGATTTCCTCTTGTGGCTGCTGTGTTACCCATATTCTTACGGTGTGTCAGTTTACTTTTCCAGTCAAATGAAACGAATCTCATCTTTGAACACTAAACATGAAAGGAAACTTTTGTCTTTCATCTTCACCCTCTGAACATAACTGTACACATAGTTGTTTATAGCCATGAAGAATGGTTTGTAACGACTAAATCCCGTATAGTTTGAAACAAAAACGTCGCCACAAAACGCGCCAGACAGACCCATGAGGAAAAGGCTAACTCTAGCGTAACGGGTAGACGCTTGTGGGATACAGGTAAAAGTCTGTTGAAATCATTCTACGCCTTGACCGATTGCACGAGGACCAACTGTGTAATTTCTCCTTACATAAACGATCAGTGTTTTGGCGCTCAAAATAGTCCTGTAGCAGGTGCAGTGACGTACTCTTGAAACCAGCCGCACTGATATTGTAGCTGACTAGCAGCTGTTGCAACGAGAAACATGAAACCCATTATGTTGCTGTCATCTCGACACGACGCACACTGAATACTGGAGGTATGACCAACCAAGCTGGCTGCACCAGGGAAGCCCCTAACGCCAACAACATGATTCGACTATTTACGACAGGCGATAAGGCAATCTTCTCATTTCGACGCGTAAGTTATAATTTACCCAAAAAATCCCTGTCTTCGTTTAGGTAGAAGGTATAGTCTTTTGAAATCAGATCAATCATTTTTGTAACATCCTGTAATAACTGTGGCATTTGAATGGCACGTTTGGTCAGAAAATATACATACCTGTGCAAGCTTATTAATAAAAAATAAATGAAAAGTAGCGGTACTTCGAACTAATTATACGAGGCTAATCCGGAAAGTGAGGTTACAAGGATTTTTTGAAGTACAAAAAATTAATTTATATTAATAAAATTTACCTGCATTGTATTATAGACCTTGCATTATTTTTCCACGTAATCACCATTTACCTCAACAGATTTTGTCATCCGTGGGACGAGTTTTTAATTCCTGTGTCATAGATGTCTCCCGCCGCTTTTTTCAGCCAGTTCTTCACTTCGATTTTCACCTCGTCGTCGTCGGGAAAGTGTTTTCCTCGAAGCTGTCCCTTCAACTTAGTGAACAGATGACAGTAACTACGTGCGAGATCGGGACTGAGAGGGGTGGCTCCCGTTGTCAGTATCCCGCGACGATTGCTCTTTATGGCTCTGCAAAGTTTCTTCAAAGTCTCACAATATCTTGCAGCATCTATTGTCCTACCTCTTCTCAAAAAATCAACGAGCAGAACCCCTTTTCTGTCCCAAAACACTGACACCATGATTTTCCTCGCTGTTCGCTGAGTTCTGAGTTTTTGGCTGAGGGAGAATGAGTATGTCACCACTGCATTGATTGTCGTTAGCTCTCTGGAGTATGGTGGTAAGCCCAGGTTTCATCGCCTGTCGCCCTGCAGAGCTGAGAAAAGCCTCGCCTCAAAACGATCAAGAAATTCGCGAGCGGCACTGAGTCTGTTCATTTTGTGTGCTTCGATAATTTAGTCGATAGTTAAGATTTCATGAACATGAAATGTTTGGACAAACTGCATGCGGGTTGTCAACTGTCGAACGGCGATCAGAGAGAAGATGTTCTAAAATTTTCTGCATCACATCATCAGTCACAACAGATGGCCTTCCGCTTCTCTCTTAACCGTCAATTTCCGTACTTCCAGTCCGCACCTCGTGGTTTAGTGGCTAGCGTTGCTACCTTTGGATCACGGTGTCCCAGGTTCGATTCCCGGCCGGGTTGGGGATTTTATCTGCCTTGGGACTGGATGTTTGTGTTGTCCTCATCATTCGTGATAGTGGCTAGATTGGACTGTGAAAAAAATTGGACTGTGAAAAAATAGGGACTGATGGCCGCGCAGTTGACCGCCCCACAAACCATACATCGTCATCATCATCCGTCCATCAAAAATTGAAATTCTTTTTCCATTTGGTCACCTATTAATGGACGTGTCCACCATTTGCCTCTATGACAGCTTGAACTTTGCTGGGGACGCTTTCAACGTGGTGTCTGAATGTCTGTGAAAGAATGGCAGTCCTATGACTAGGTCAGCCGGCCGCTGTGGCCGAGCGGTTCTAGGTGCTTCCGTCCGGAACTACGCGACCGCTACGGTCGCAGGTTCGAATCCTGCCTCGGGCATGGATGTGTGTGATGTCCTTAGGTTAGTTAGGTTTAAGTAGTTCTAAGTTCTAGGGGACTGATGACCTCAAATGTTAAGTCCCATAGTGCTCAGAGCCATTTGAACCATTTTTGACTAGGTCGGAAATCTGGGCGAATCAGTCCATTCAGTCCATTTCAGGAATGTTAAATGTTCACAAACCATTGCCTCACAGATGCTGGTTTATGACAGGGCATTATCTTAAGCGCAACAACAGAACCATACCCTAACCACGTAAAACACCTCCACATCGTAACACCACCTCCTCCATCCTTGTTGGCACCACAAATGATGGCAGATAACGTTCTCCAAGCATTTGCCATACCGAAACCCTGCCATCGGATTGGCACAGGGTATTGTGTGATTCATCACGCCGAATCACTCGTCCCCAGTCACCAAGTGTCCACTGGCGTCTGTCTCTCTTTACATCACCTCAAGCGACACTTAGCATGACTAAAGAAATGTGTGGCTTATGAGACGCTGCTCAACCATTGAACCCCCATTCTTTTTAGCTACCTACGCACAGTCACTGCGCTAGCTGGACTGCTGGTAGCACTCTGAAACTTACGAGCGATTCCTTCCGCTGATTTCATGGAATTTCCTTACAACCACTCTCTGCGATGCTCGATGGTCGCTGTCCGTCAATACATGAGGTCCGCCTGCTCTTGGTTTAACTGTGGCTGGCCCTTAGCGTTTCCACTTCACAATCATGTAACCAAGAGACTGACTTGGGAAGCTTTAGAAGGGTTGAAGTGTTCCTGATGGATTTGTCTCTCACATACATCCAATGACTAGTCCACGTTGTAAGTCGCTGAGCTCTCGTCACCGATCCATTCTTGTGTTACTGCTTCTACATTGACAACACAACATTTCCCACCTCTCGTCACATCTAATGGTCAGTTCCGCATTACAAACTGATGTCCATATAACTCTGATCAGATCATGTGTGTATACGACACGGGCAGGTATCGCTTTTTGTGCTCTTCGTCACTTTCTACTTTGCACTAGACTAACGCTATTTCACTCCATTTCTTCCACCTGTACCCGGCCGTTGTGGCCGAGTGGTTCTAGGCGCTTCAGTCCGGAACCGCGCGACCGCTACGGTCGCAGGTTCGAATCCTGCCTCGGACATGGATGTATGTGATGTCCTTAGGTTAGTTAGGTTTAAGTAGTTCTAAGTTCTAGGGGACTGATGATCTCAGATGTTAAGTCCCATAGTGCTCAGAGCCATTTTAACCATTTTTTTTCTTCATCTCCCATTAAGCTGATGGCTCTTTTGGGCGACAGGCGGGTGAGTTAAAGAGATTTTATATGGTCGCATGTGGTGGAGCATTTCACACAACACAGTCAACATCGATTTGTTGAACACCAGTCTCAGAAATTTCATTAATTCCTTCCGCCACAGCTGCGAATTCAGAGTGTTTATTTCGCCTTAGGATCGCAAGCGAAACATGTACAAGGCTGTCCAGCACAGAAAAATGTGAGGTGCTCATCGGGATCGAACTCCGGACCTCGGTATTAGTATTCGATATCAGTATTAGCACCTGGAGGTGGTGACCATACGTATGTTGTGAATGGAGGGTACTCTTCATACAGGCAATTGTCCATCTTGTGCACACATCTGAAGTGAGGCAAAGCGAAGCTCAGGAGCAGTTTGATTTTTTTTTTTTTTTTAAGTTAGTGGCTTTCAGGACGTCCCCATACAGCTATCTGAACAGTGGAGTCTCCCTTATGACGATACGAACGTAAGGACAACACAAAACCAAGTCCTCTAGCTGCGAAATTCTTCAACCCGGCCGGGAATCGAACCTGGGTCCCATCGGTTAACGACCCACTGCGCAACTACCGAAGCGGGCTGCTTGGACGTTATCACCGCGGTAAGTGCGCGTGCACTTGACTTACTTTCGCCACCCGGGGAACTGCGCAGCGGCCAGCCTTGGCGACCTTGGCCACAAACGTGGCGTCCCTTTCAGCCCGCGAGCTGCTAGCGTGCCGCGCACTTGCAAAACCCTATTAGCGACGGCCGGGTGATAATACCCGCCCACGCAGCCACCAGCTTCCTGGCCTCTCCCCAGCTGCCCTTTACATGTTAGCTGGTTTTATTTTCTTGTCATATTAGGCCCTTAGCGTCCTTGTCACGTAATATTAGGCCCTTGGTGCCCTTGTCACGAACGTCTGACAGGTTAAAGGAATGGAGAAAAACGACACGTCACTGCGTAGGAGGAGGAAGCGTGATACAGAGGTCAAAGCAACGAACTCTCGTTGTCGTCGGGACACGCATATTTGATCCATAATAAATAAAAAAATGTCGATACGATGAAAGAAACCCAGCAAATTACAGTAATCTTTTAACTGACTTTTCATCTAACTTAAATTGTTGTATAACAGAGTCCGGAAAACAGGTATAAAATGTCATGTAATTATGCATGGAATTGGATTAAGTTTCTGTTGTGCATCATTTTTTAAACGAGAAAAACGTACCTGACATTCATTTGTTCTTCTTTATTTAGTTTTGAGTATGCTTGTGTTTACTGTACCGTGTTTCTCAGCACATAGTAGTGCTGTTAAAACAAAATTTGATCCAATGAACAATTCTTAGGCTTGTGAATAATACAGAGTATAAAGTGTAAAATCCAATAAAAATATTCGAGTGTGAGGATATGATATTTAACAGAGATCGAAATTGAATTGTCTGTATCTTAAATCGCCGCCAGGGATTAGCCGAGCGGTCTCAGGCGCTGCAGTCATGGACTGTGCGTCTGGTCCCGGCGGAGGTTCGAGTCCTCCCTCGAGCATGGGTGTGTGTGCTTGTCCTTAAGATAATTTAGGTTAAGTAGTGTTTAAGCTTAGGGACCCATGACCTTAGCAGTTAAGTCCCGTAGGATTTCACATTTTTTTGTATCTTAAATCAGAAGAGCAAGATTCGTCCCACCACTCTTCACAAGTCAGACACTCAATACATTCTTCTGTTGATGGGTCATTGGACTTTGGATAAAGTTAGACAGAGTGAGGTTTATCGATTTGATTTATTTTTGTTTGTATGGTCAGAATAAAACAGTTTCCTCTTCAGCTCTTTAATTTATTTATTTCGTCTTCTCATAACTGCGATTCAAGTTACTTTGTGAACGGGGTCCCATATACTGTTTATGACTTCCTTCTGCCTTTTTGCCGTTATTTCCATCATAATGACGATGTATTAATAAATCACAAGGTAAATGGTTCAAATGGCTCTGAGCACTATGGGCCTTAACTTTTGAGGTCATCACTCCCCTAAAACTTAGAACTACGTAAACCTAACTAACCTAAGGACATCACAAATTCGAACCTGCGACCGTAGCGGTCACGCGGTTCCAGACTGTAGCGCCTAGAACCGCTCGGCCACTCCGGCCGGCTCACAAGGTATGACAACAAAAAATGGTTCAAATGGCTCTGAGCACTATGGGACTCAACTGCTGAGGTCATTAGTCCCCTAGAACTTAGAACTAGTTAAACCTAACTAGCCTAAGGACATCAGAAACATCCATGCCCGAGACAGGATTCGAACCTGCGACCGTAGCGGTCTTGCGGTTCCAGACTGCAGCGCCTTTAACCGCACGGCCACTTCGGCCGGCGGTATGACAACAGATTGTAATAGGTGACGGCATAAATTTCCTAAGCTTATTGCGTGCGCTACAGCTTATTTCGTATGAAAGTAACATAAAACCGTCTTACTCCTTCGCTCAGCAATTAGCACAAGAACTAAAAGCATATTACGGCAAGAAACAGTTATATTGTCACTCTTCAAACTTGCCCAGCGAATACGTTGTAAATAGTCTTCACGGGTTTGCCGCCGGATTGAGTTGTGCAAATTCCAGAATATTTACTAGGAGCAACTGTCCAACATCTTCAGGTGGTTCAACCTTGCTAGCCACCAGCAAGGAGATTAGGCGGCAAACCCCAGAAGACTATTTACAACAGTTATATTAGTCATAGATCTGGTTTCGTGCCTAGCAATGTAGCCAACTGTAGGATTATTAAAACTGAGATAAGCATTCTGATGAAAATTATCCGGACAGCCTATATAATTCGAAATTGACCACCAGAAGTCACTAGAGGCTCACGCGCCAGTATAGAATGATGCGGAAAGGATTATGTTGTCAGTAGAGATGCAGTAACAGCAGAATGAGTCTGTCAGGTGAGCTCAGTGATTTCGAACTTGGACCAGTTATTGAAGGTTACCTCAGTAACAGATCCATCAGGGACATTTCAACCTCTGTAAAGCTGCCCAAGTCAGTTGTTGGTGATATGACTGTGAGATGGAAATACAAAGGAACAACCACACCTAGACCAATTCCGGGCAGACCTCATGTACGGACGACCGAGCGGTGTAGCGCAGTCGTTCGGTTCAGTTCGGTTGTTTGAGGGAGGAGACCAGACAGCGAGGTCATCGGTCTCATCGGATTGGGGAAGGAAGTCGGCCGTGCCCTTTCAAAGGAACCATCCCGGTATTTGCCTGGAGCGATAACAGGGAAATCACGGAAAACCTAAATCAGGATGGCTGGACGCGGGATTGAACCGTCGTCCTCCCGAATGCGAGTCCAGTGTGCTAGCCACTTCGCCACCTCGCTCGGTGTAGCGCAGTGGTTAGCACACTGGATATGCATTCAGGAGGACGACGGTTCAATCCCGCATCCGGCCTTTCTCATTGGGTTTCCCGTGATTTTCGTAAATCATTTACGGCCAATGCAGGGATGGTTCCTTCGAAAGGGTATGGCCGCTTTCCTTTTCTATCCTTCTATAATCCGAACTTGGCCTCCGTCTCTAATGACCTCGTTGTCGACGGAACACGTATTATGTTGGAGTACAATGACTTTTCTGGAGACTAGAAATCTACTCTGTAGGAATCAGCATGGGTTTCGAAAAAGACGATCGTGTGAAACCCAGCTTGCGCTATTCGTCCACGAGACTCAAGAGGGCTATAGACACGGGTTCCCAGGTAAATGCCGTGATTCTTGACTTCCGCAAGGCGTTTGATACAGTTCCCCACAGTCGTTTAATGAACAAGGTAAGAGCATATGGACTATCAGACCAATTGTGTGATTGGATTGAAGAGTTCCTAGATAACAGAAAGCAGCATGTCATTCTCAATGGAGAGAAGTCTTTCGAAGTAAGAGTGATTTCAGGTCTGCCGCAGGGGAGTGTCGTAGGACCGTTGCTATTCACAATATATATAAATGACCTTGTGAATAACATCGGAAGTTCACTGAGGCTTTTTGCGGATGATGCTGCAGTATATCTAGAGGTTGTAACAATGGAAAATCGTACTGAAATGCAGGAGGATCTGCTACGAATTGGCGCATGGTGCAGGGAATGGCAATTGAATCTCAATGTAGATAAGTGTAATGTGCTGCGATTACATAGAAAGAAAGATCCCTTATCATTTAGCTACAATATAGCAGGTCAGCTACTGGAAGCAGTTAATTCCATAAATCATCTGAGAGTAGGCATTAGGAGTGATTTAACATGGAATGATCATATAATGTTGATCGTCGGTAAAGCAGATGCCAGACTGAGATTCATTGGAAGAATCCTAAGGAAATGCAATCCGAAAACAAAGGAAGTAGGTTACAGTACACTTGTTCGACCACTGCTTGAATACTGCTCTTCGGTGTGGGATCCGTACCAGATAGGGTTGATAGAAGAGGTAGAGAAGATACAACGGAGAGCAGCGCGCTTCGTTACAGGATCATTTAGTAATCGCGAAAGCGTTACGGAGATGATAGATGAACTCCAGTGGAAGACTCTGCAAGAGAGACGCTCAGTAGCTCGGTACGGGATTTTTGTTGAAGTTTCGAGAACATACCTTCACCGAGGAGTCAAGCAGTATATTGCTCCCTCCTACGTACATCTCACGAAGAGACCATGAGGATAAAATCAGAGAGATTAGAGCCCACACAGAGGCATACCGACAATCTTTCTTTCCACGAACAATAGGAGACTAGAGTAGAAGGGAGAACCAATAGAGGCACTCAAGATACCCACCGCCACACACCGTCAGGTGGCTTGCAGAGTATGGATGTAGATGTATGGACACTAATCTCCTCCCCCTCCCTCACGTACCGCTTGACAGGGACCGTAGAACATTGCAGGATCGCTCGGAACTTCCAAAGTGCTGCTAGCAGTACATTTAGTGATTGTATGTATGGGAAAGTAATGGGGTAAAATGGTCGAGTAGCTCCTCATAAGCCACACATTTCTGTGTTCAATGGAACGCAACGGTTGAGGTGGAGTAAACAGGGACGCCACTGGTCAGTGGATAGTTAGAATCGTGGTATGTGGAGTAATACCCTGTGGCAATCCGATGGGAGGGTTTGGGTTCGGCGAACGCCGGCAGAACGCTGCCTGCCTTCATTCTTCGTGCCATCAGTGCAGAATAGAAGTGGTGGTATGACTGTAAGGGGGTGATTTTCGTGGTTAGACTGTGGTCTCTTATCGCGCTTAAGAAAAAGCTAAATGCGGAGTGATACGAACATATTTTTACAATTTATGTACTGCCCACAGTAGAGGAACATTTCGAAGACGATGATAGTATCAACATGACAACGCACCCTGCCTTGGACGTGGAATTTACAATTTTCAAACCAGTCACAAAGGGCAATCACAAGAAAACGCAAACACAGGCTTGTAGTTCACAAAGATTTATTACACATATCCCCAAAAACAGTTTTACGAAATCTCTTACAAAACCAGTCTTCCAATAGCTACCAGTAATAAGTATAATTAAAAAGTTTACACAGTCTTTACAAAAGTATATGGAATGAAACAAGTTAATTAAAAATCTTCCTTTTAACTAAATAACAAATAGCCGCAGATAAATATAGATGACTAGCATAATTGCCCACAAACGTAACAGGAATTTACCGTTGGTAAAATAAGCAATAGTACAGAATATTAAACAACAAATTTTAAGTAAAAGAGCAAATTCCCCAATGTCAATCTTAGACCAATAAACAGGTCATAGAACAACGGAATTCCACCGATTTTATAGTGTCTTATTCCACTGAACTCATCCGTCAAATCCTTTTCAAGTATAATAACAATGTTTACGCAGAAAATACAGTTATCTTAATAGTCAGTTTAAGTTCCACGCAACAGCGAGCACACCCCAACGGATGATCCACTCTAATACAAGAGTGACCAAACTAGTGGGAGCAGGGGACGCACCTTGGCGCAGCCCGAACACATTGAGGAGGAGTTGGGTTGGTTGGGAAATGAGACCAAACAGCGAGGTCATCGGTCTCATCGGATTAGGGAAGGGCAGGGAAGGAAGCCGGCCGTGCCCTTTCAAAGGAATCAGCCCGGAATTTTCCTGGAGCGATTAAGGGAAATCACGGGAAACCTAAATCAGGATGGCCGGACGTGGGACTGAACCATCGTCCTCCCGAATCCGAGCCCAGTGTGCTAACCACTGCGCCACCACGCTCGGTAACTAGAGGAATCTCCAAATAATTACAATTTCTGCCAACTACTGGGGCTAGCAGCGACTCTGACAAGATACAGCCAAGCAGCGTCGAGCGTCACCAAAACGGCATCCGAACATATTTCAATCAAGGCGCCACCTTCTGTATTGGTCAGTCCGGAACTGATTATGCCCGCCGCTCGTAGTACATTGTTACAATGTACTACGAGCGGCGTAGTAACATAAAAGAAATACAAAGGACAGACAACGAAACCAAAGGACACAACGTAAAACCTCTTATTTCAGAGTTATCCCCCCGCAATTTAAACTTAATACCCTTAACATATGCAGGACCGCAAACAGATAGCATGAAAAATTGTTCACTTCTACTAGGTCATAATTCTTTACTCTTACAGGCAGATGCCGATAACAAACATAAAGACTGGAGAAGTTAACGGCCTGCCGAACCAAGAGCATAAAAAGCCATGGAACATGGTGGTAGTAAGGCGAAGGCAGGATTCGGTTACGATTGTGGAAGGGACCGTAATCAGTTACTATTGGTTGCCTTTTACAGTTACAGACGTTTATTTTTAAGACATTAATTCCAGACTCAACAATAAATAAAAAAATCATACGTTATTAATGAAGGAACAAACAACTGTGTAAATAATAGTGTTTTCTGTGCGTTACAATTTAGCAAATCACCATAAAATACAGACACAGATAATGTTAAAGAAAAAGCCACTGTGATCGCGGCTGAAGGCCTTATACGCCTAGAAGAGTAATAAATTAAGAATGTTTAAGAACTCGCTGTAATTACAACTTACAGGTACTGAAATATTAAAAGTAAGTGGCCACAAACACAGCAGAAGGTATCAGACGCCTGGAATGGCAGTAAATAAGGCTTTAAGGCTTACTGCTAAAATACAAATATCAAATATAAATTTTTTTTCACGGTTGACGGCCTTACACGCCAGGAACGGAAATTATAAAAAAAATTTAGAAACCTTCTGTAAAACAGCAAATACGAGCAAAAGTTAATTAAAAGAAACAAGCAACTGACCACCAAACGGGTGAAATGAGATGATGGTAACCTTGTAACACAACCCTTACACTGCTAGATTTATTCCAGAAAGCGACCGGAACTATTAACTAGACATACATAACCTTTACTGTTGGCATTAAAAGGTACTGTAATAAATAATACAATAATAAAACTCAAGGACCACTGAAAGACGGTGCTCCGGGAATCGGCCTCTGAGAAGGTCCGGCAACAAATACTTTCGCGAGCGATGAGAAAGGCAGCCAAGAGTTGCATTCACTTCACAAGATGGTGACAGTGGCAGTCTAACGAATGACTAATGATAATCTTGCTGAAGCTACCTGGCGTCCTATAAACCACATGCAAGAATGGAACAACACGCCAAACTCGGAACCAGCGGACTGTGCTTAGAGTGTCCGGAACGAGAAAAGAATCACTACCACCAGAGTAGAAGAATCACCAACCGGCCTACAATCAATAAAGCTGTCAAAGTACACGCCTTACCGGACAGCAGCGACAAGGCGAGGAAACGTACACTGCCGTTACATACACTAACCCCCAGAGCAGGTAACTGGGGCGTCAAAGGCCACCAGGCAGGAAAAATACCGCTGGTTGAACTTAACAAACTGTAACAAGCTGAACGCAGTAAATAGTAAAGCTAATCAGATCTGCCTTCCCCAAGCACTCCACTCTTTGCTTCTCTCCTCGGCGCGAGCAGCAACACGAACCCAAGTCACTGGAGAATGGTCACAATGGTGGAGCTTTCTCTACTTGAATTGAAATGCACTCATCTTAAAGCCTGCAGTTTATGGTTTACGACGAGGTCGTGCACCCTCGTGACCACAGCCCTTCCATCCGGTAGTCCACGCACGCCACCAGCGGTCCGGGCGGGTTCTCCCACTGCGCGGACCTCGCTCCTCCTGAGTCCTCAACCAAACTGGCCCACTCACTCGACCTGGAAAAACAACGACGCCACCCCAAATATAAGGCAACAGTTTCTACATATCGATAACCGCCGCTGCTACCACTAGCGGACAGGCAACGCTTTACGAAACCGAGTGGCGCCAGTCAACACGAGAAGAAGACAAACAACCGCAACCATGCCAACTAAACGATACCGTCGGAACTGCAACAGAGGGCGGAAACCTACAAACAGCACCAGCACGAGCCGCAGCACAACTCAACCCATAACACAAGACACCAGGGTCACGGCCCCTTCAAATGGAGACCACAGAATAAATCATAAGATATTCAAGTAACTTTACAAGCAAACTGTCTTAACACTAAACATGACCTGTGCACTATCCTAGAATGACCGATGCAGCCTTCACACTACTCGCGCCTAGTGCTCCCGTCACTGAGCAGTGTTTTACACTCTTAACACCACTACTCAACATATACCGGAACCAAGAGCGAATCCCTCATTCCCGCCACATCGGGGATAATCATATAATAAATCACTGTTTCCGGCTGTGAGCCCGCATCTCGTGGTCGTGCGGTAGCGTTCTCGCTTCCCACGCCCGGGTTCCCGGGTTCGATTCCCGGCGGGGTCAGGGATTTTCTCTGCCTCGTGATGGCTGGGTGTTGTGTGCTGTCCTTAGGTTAGTTAGGTTTAAGTAGTTCTAAGTTCTAGGGGACTGATGACCATAGATGTTAAGTCCCGTAGTGCTCAGAGCCATTTGAACCGGCTGTGAACACAAATTACGATCAGACTGATCACAAAACACAGCTTCAAAGAAATAGCAGATGCCCACCGTTAGTAGCAGCAAACGACGAGAATCCACATAGCATGCATAGGCATCCACACCTGCTAGTGCATTGGAGGCCATTACCACCAGCCTGCCGCCGACACGCTCCTCAAATCATAACACAGCGCCGCGAACAACCAACGCTCCTCCGTAACGGTCACTCCAAGACTCGCCAACACAAGATATGCCCAAGCAACGGGCAAGCACGATCAGTAGGGCCCTGGAGCGGAAAACCAAGAGAGCCATAGACGGAAGCGCAGCGTTTAAATAGCGGCCAGAAGAGGAAAACCAAAGAGAAAACGTGTATGCCGGAACGAGCGGGATTACTGCCCCTACTACCTAAGAGAATCAGAGGCGCCAGCGACTCTCCCAAGGCTCACTGCACTTAAGCAACAACTGCAGGTCAACGGTTTGTGGACAGTAACATTCCTGAAATGGACTGGCCTGCCCAGACTCCCGATCTGAACCCAATGGGACACCTCCGGAATGAATTATAAGGTCGACTTCGCTCCAGACCCCACCGTCCAACATCATTTCGTCCCTACACTACCTCATTACCTTGTCAGGTTTCGGCTCTGGAGGAAGAATGGACTGTCATTCCTCCACAGGCATTTAGACACGTCACTGAAAGTGTCCCCAGCAGAGGTCAATCCGTCATAAAGGCTGAGGTTGGACGTGTCCGATGATAATGTACACTAATAGGCGTCCGTATACTTTTGATCATTTAGTGTGTAGACGTTGCGCGATCTTCCCCGACGCTCAGATTTACCCATCCGACCTTTCACTGACGGAAGTAAATAAGAACAGACAAGAGAGCGCCCTTACTTAAATACAGGGTGTACATAAAGTCTGCGAACACTTTCAGTTATTTATTGCACAAGAACCAGACATTGTACAGATTTCTTACATACAGTGGTACATACACTGGTGTCCAAAATTAAAGCAACAAACAGAATTTTTGCAGGGCTGCATTTATTTTCCCATAAAGCAGTACAAACAGGCGATAGTAAAGTAGAAACAATGTAAAGAATACACAACGTAATCAACGGCAACATGCATAACGGTAGACAAAAATGTTCGTTTTTTTCAACTTAACGGATTTGCACAAACATTCTGGCAACTCCTTAATGTGCTCAGTGTGGGGTGACGACTTCTGTCACCAATACGGGCCTGTTGTGAATAATGTCATCAATTTCATGCTGAAGCAATAACGCCCATTCTTCCTGCAGAGCTGCTCACAAGTCTTGGAGAGTGGTTGGTGGATACTGACGTGATGCAATCCATCTCGCTAGTGCATCCCAGATGTGCTCTCTGTGGCTAAAATCGGGAGATCGAGCAGGCCACGCCATGCGTGCAATATCTTCTGTTTCCAAAAAAAAAAAAAAACAGTAACCACACATGCTCTATGACGTCGAGCATTATCGTTCATCATTACGATGTCTGGGCCCACAGCATCTCGCAACAATATCTTCTCATGGTACCTGACAGCTAAATCTTGCTGACGCGCCCATGCTATTTCATGAAGAGGTGTTCGAGTGGCCAACATAATTCCTGCTCACATGATTAGGGATCATCATCGATATCGGTCTCTTTCCTCAATATTTGGTTCCAGAAATGATGTTCCACGTTCCCTCCAGATGCGAATCCGTCGACAATCACTCTGCAGACCAAATCGTGACTCACCTGTGAAAGGAATAGAGACCGTCCAGGTGCATTGATGACGGCCCCACTCTAGACGTTCATTTCTGTGTAGATACGCCAGAGGTAAACAGACACCAGGTCTCCAACAAAGGCCACTCTAATGAAGCCTAATGTACACCGTTTGCCTCGATACAACACGTTCAGTGGAAGTTGTGAGGTCAGCTGCCAGTTGTAGTGCAGTAGTAAGGCGATACCGCCGTGCCCTTACAGCCAAATAACGGTCCTCTCTTTCTGATGTCACACGTGGTCGGCCCTGTCCTGGTCTCCGGGATACAGTTTCGGTCTCTATAAACAGTCACCACATCCGGGAAGATTCACATTAAGCCCATCGGGCCACATCAGTTTGTGACTCTCCTACTTCCATTCTTCCTACTGCCCTCCGCTGCAGAGAGTTTGTAGGCGTTTTCTCTGTGCTATACTGCACCGCCAGTGATTGTGCACACAGCGACTGTGGATGTGGAATTACCCTGCAAACACCACATCGCTTGATAGGTGCCCTGACGTCATTGCTGACGTCGACTTCGATCCAGACCGCAGTGTCCAACATCATTTACACTACCTTGTCTGATTTCGGCTCTTACGGAAGAATGGGCTGTCAGTCACCCACAGACATTTAGACACGTCGCTGAAAGCGTCCCGAGGAAAATTCATGCCGTCATAATGAGAGTGGATACACACGATGTCAGTTCCACTAATAGGTGTCCGGATACTTATGATCATTTTGTGTAGGCAGTCTTCCCCGCCGCTCAAACTTACCCCACCCGACCTTTCAATGATCTTACATAAACATAAACCACTGCTTCATTCTAAATGCGGCACAGCGCGCATGCGCACAAACAAGCTGGCGCCTGTCCAAGTTCACGTTTGAAAAATCTCCGTCCGGCGACTCGTTAAAACTAGTCGCCGGCCGCTGCCACACTGCCAATCTCAATTCAAACATCGTGCGCAGCGCACACAAAACACACATATTACAAGAATAAATAAGTATTCAAGAACGGGTTGTTTGGGATGGGTCGTCCGTTGATTGGAATCCCATCTTCCGTGCCAAACCCGATCTCATATATATATATATATATATATATATATATATATATATATATATATATATATATATATATATACACTGGATGTTGTATCACAGACACAGTCTCTTTGACTATTCAGAGAAAAGATGTAAACCACCATGCATGAGCAGCGCCTGTTAGACGGAGGGAGTCCGACAGTCGATCAGTTCCAGTCATTCCACCAGGAAGTTCAACCATGCCTAGACGGTCAATACCGCAGTTCGATCACCTCCGCAATGTTACTTTGTATCAGGAATGGACAAGGGAAGTGCCCAGGCGTCTCGGAGTGAACCAAGTGATGAGATACAGAGAAACAGGAACTGTAAATGACATGCCTCGCGCAGGCCGCCCAAGGTCTACTACTAAAGTGGATGACCGCTACCTACGGATTATGGTTCGGAGGAACCCTGGCAGCAGCGCCACCATGTTGAATAATGCTTATCGTGCAGCCACAGGAAGTCGTGTTACGACTCAAACTGTACGCAATAGGCTGCATGATGTATAACTTTGCTGCTGAGGTCCATGACGAGGTCCATCTTCGCAACTACGACACAATGCAGCGCAGTACAGATGGCCCCAGAAAGATGCCGAATGGACCGCTCAGGATTGGCATCACGTTCTCTTCACCGATGAGTGTCGCATCCTTCAACCAGACAATCGTCGGAGACGTGTTTGGAGACAACCCGACCGGCTGAACGCCTTAGACACACTGTCCAGCGAGTGCAGCAAGGTGGATGTTCCCTGCTGTTTTGGGGTGGCATTATGTGGGGCCTACGTACGCCGCTGGTGGTCATGGAAGGCGCCGTGACGGCTGTACGATACGTGAATGTCATCCTCCGACCGATAGTGCAACCATATTGGCAGCATTTTGGCGAGGCATTCGTCTTCATGGACGACAATTCGCGCACCCATCTTGCACATCTTCTGAATGACTTCCTTCAGGATAACGACATTGCTCGACTAGAGAGGCCACATGTGCTCCAGACATGACCTCTAACGAACATGCCTGGGACAGATTGAAAAGGGCTGTTTATAGACGACGTGACTCACCAATCACTCTGAGGGATCTACGCCGAATCGCCGTTGAGGAGTAGGATAATCTGGACCAACAGTGGCTTGATGAAATTGTGAATAGTATACCACGACGAATACAGGCATATATCAGTGCAAAAGGACGTACTACTGGGTATTAGAGGTACCGGTGTGGTACAGCTATCTGGACTATCCCCTCTGAAGGTCTCGTTGTATGGTGGTACAACATGAAATATGTGGTTTTCATGAGCAATAAAAAGGGCGGAAATGGTGTTTATGTTGATCTCTAATCCAATTTTCTGTACAGGTTCCCGGAATTCTTGGAACCGAGGTGATGCAAAACTTTTTTTGTTGTATGTATGCAGGGTGGTCCATTTGTAGATTCGGAGAGATTATCTCGAAAACTATACATTGGGTAAAAACAGTGGGTAAGACAAGGTCGTAAGCTCAAAGGGGGACATCAAATGATACTACACGTCATCCCCAGCCCCCTCCCCTTGGGTGGGGCGGGGGGCAGCTTTTAAATCTTAAATGGAAACCCTCATTTTTTATTGCAGTTTCGGATTCTCCACAAAAAAGTAATCACATTTTGTCTGAAATATTTTTTTAAACCATTGACAGATGGCGCTAAAATCGAGAAAAATTAAAATTGGGGAAAAACTCCGATTTATTTAGAATGATCCGAGAAGGATGCATCAAATCGATACAAAATGTGCACCAATTCTTTCATTACGCCAAATTAAGCTTTTTTTTACAAAATGTATCCTACCCGCCACAGTTTTTGATGGAAGGATGTGGAATGGTATTAAACTCTTCACAATTGCATTTCTCACCCGACTGTGGCGCTACTGTGGCCAAACTGCGAACTATGGCTCATTTTAAAGGCTGGTGCAATGCGATCAGACGTCACTTCACTTTCAGATTGTAAACCGTAAACATCAACTGACGAAAGTAAATTATTCTGTAGTGAAACATGGCTCACTGTCCTCCTACAGAGATTGTTGGTATGATGTTAATTTTAGATGAATGCCAAACAATTACGCTGCAGCTGCTCAATTGTATGCCGATCGTTTCCCAAACAGACGACATCCAAGCGAAAACGTTATTCAAAGTCGCACTCAACGAGCTCGAAATGGATACATGCACCGTCCACCTCGTCATCGTGAATACAATGAAAATGACGCTCGTACCCTTACCGTTCTTACCTGTATTCAACTGGAACCCGAAATTAGTAGTCGCGCGATTCAGAGACAAACTGGAATACCGAAATCAACTGTTTTGAGGATTTTGAAGGCACATAAGTATCATGCATATCATATCACACTGCCACAGGCATTAACGCCGAAAGATATGCAAATACGGGTGCATTTCTGCCTATGGGCGTTGGAAGTAAGAGGTGACATTGATTTTTTTTAGATACGTTATGTTCACCGATGAAGCCACATTCAAAAACAATGGCAAATTAAATGGTCATGATCGTCATTATTGGTCTCCTACCAATTCACATTGGCACAGACCCGTTGACAATCAACACAAATGGTCGTTAATGGTCTGGTGTGGAATTTTAAACTGTTACTGGATAGGACCATATTTTTTTCACCGAAATGTTACTGGAGAATCTTATTTACAACTTCTCTGCGATGATTTGTTGGAGCTAATGGAAGATGTTGATTTAGAAACTAGGCAACGAATGTGGTTTCAACAGGATGGAGCAGCTCCCCATTATGCTAAAAATGTGCGGAACGTTTTAAATTTACGGTATCCTGGTCCGTGGATAGGACGCCGCGGACCAATTCAGTGGCCTCCAAGTTCACCAGACCTAACATCTCCTGATTTTTTCTTGTGGGGTTATTTAAAAAATATTGTTTATCAAAGACGGCCCACAACCCGAAAAGATATGGAGCGTGTGCAGCCATACCACGGGATCTTCTGCTCAAAACTGTGGACAACTTTCGCAGACGATTGACTTTATGCATTGAAGCAAATGGGGATAATTTTGAACAATTTCTTCGTGGCTAATTTCATTAATTAAATACCCTAAATTGTGAGAGGCAAGGGGACCCACACTAATGAAGCAAGCCCATGGGAACATCATTCTACTACGTCCATGTCGTTGTCCCTGGGTAACGCTAAAAGTAGGATACAGTACTTTTGTACAAAAATAGCTTAATTTGGCGTAACGAAAGAATTGGTGCACATTTTTTATCGATTTGATGCTTCTTTCTCGGGTCGTTCTAAATAAGAGCTCTTCTCCCATTTTACTTTTTTCTCGAATTCAGCGCTGTCTGTCAATAGTTTAAAAAATGTTTCATACAAAACTTGGTAACTTTTTTATGGAGAAGCCGAATCTGCAATAAAAAATGGGTGTTTCCATTTAAGATTTTAAAGTTTCCCCCCATCCCACCCAAGGGGGCGGGGGCTGGGGGTCACGTGTAGTACCATTTGATGTCCCCCTTTGAGCTTACGAACTTGTCTCACCCACTATTTTTACCCGATGTATAGTTTTCGAGATAATCTCATTCGGAACTTCAGGTGGACCACCCTATGTGTGTGTGTGTGTGTGTGTGCTTTCTCCCATACTACTAATCTAGGCGTAACTCCCATAATTACCTTTCTGAGGGACTATCACTAGTCATAATTCCTGTCATAATTCGTTGTCGGTATACATTATAGAAACAAAGTGTAGTGTTTCTTTTTGCTTGTAAATTATAAATGACTTGTTCCACATCTCTCAAGGCTCCCCTTCATTACGAGATATATGGAAAACGAAGTGTTTGTGAATCTGAGCGACTTAGAGTGATACAATCGAGCCGAAAAACTTTACATGTCGCACTACCCACTGAGAGAGCGGAAGAATTCTGTAAAATCTCTATTGAAGTGCTGCAGACTGCAAGAAAAGTCTTGAATTTAATCAAAACAAATCATCTTACGTCTATAATGTGTAAGTAGGCTGTTTAGGTTTTTATGTTGGTAACGCCACGTAGCGCTCTATATGAAAATCACTGACTGTGCTGTGTGAAGGCTGTGGTTGGTTTGCATTGTTGGAGTATATGCTATTGTAGTGTTGGGCAGTTGGCTGTTAACAGCGCGTAGCGTTGCGCAGTTGGAGGTGAGCCGCCAGCAGTGGTGGATGTGGAGAGAGAGATGGCGGAATTTTGATAGCGGACGATCTGGACATTGTAATTAAAGGGCTGCTAAACACTCTCTCATATCATTTCAGAATAAAGCAATTTATCTTTCAGCAGGTAAGATGTCGGAGAGCTTATGAAGTTAGGAAACAGGATTTTTGTCTGTCCTAGATGGGAAAAATAACCTATAGTAGGAAAGTTGAGGAAAGGTGACTTTTTATCGAAGAAGACTTGAATGACAGATGTATTTGTAAGACTAAGTGCCTTCAACACTTGACTGCAGGCCAACCTAGCCATCCGATATTGAGCGTTCTAAAGTCTTCCTATATCTTTAAATCATTCACGGATAATTGTGGAACGGTTTCTTCGAAAAGGAGAGGTCTATTTACTTCTCCTTCCTTTCGCTGTACGGGTTTGTGCTCCGTCTGTAAAATAAAAACAGTATGTAAAGTAACGTCTTACCAATGGACATTAACGTCTCAATGGACATAAGAAATTGCTTTCCTGAAGTTCTTGCACCGTTTGAAATCCATTTTTGAAACTGCTTCTCTCACAATTTTGAGAAGTTTATTTCGCGTATATACCTATTCGGAAACCTTCCAGACTGCTTCTCTAAACATGTGTGATGAAGGAAAGATGACAATTTAACTTGTGAAATTTCGGAAGAAAATAAGTTTAATGGAAGGTCTCTGACTGTAATCCGGAAAAAAGTAGACAATAATTAATGTCTTTGAACAAAACAAGCATTAATACTTATAACTGTTGTGGCACCTTCCTTGCTTCGGCTGCCATGAAATTAGACTTTCGCTCAAGGTTAGACATAGCGAATAAATCGAAAAATCTTTTCATATTTAATAAATTCTGTTCTGAATAAAAATGCATCTTCCTCATTCAAACATGTTCACATTAAATTAAATGTATTTTTGATAGTTCATTACTATTTCATACGTCTAAGATCTGCTCTTAACAAACGTTACTAATACTGAAACTTCCTGGCAGATTAAAACTGTGTGCCCGACCGAGACTCGAACTCGGGACCTTTGCCTTTCGCGGGCAAGTGCTCTACCACCTGAGCTACCGAAGCACGACTCACGCCCGGTACTCACAGCTTTACTTCTGCCAGGAAGTTTCATATCAGCGCACACTCCGCTGCAGAGTGAAAATCTCATTCTGGAAACATCCCCCAGGCTGTGGCTAAGCCATGTCTCCGCAATATCCTTTCTTTCAGGAGTGCTAGTTCTGCAAGTTTCGCAGGAGAGCTTCTGTAAAGTTTGGAAGGTAGGAGACGAGGTACTGGCAGAAGTAAAGCTGTGAGTACCGGGCGTGAGTCGTGCTTCGGTAGCTCAGTTGGTAGAGCACTTGCCCGCGAAAGGCAAAGGTCCCGAGTTCGAGTCTCGGTCGGGCACACAGTTTTAATCTGCCAGGAAGTTTCATATCAGCGCACACTCCGCTGCAGAGTGAAAATCTCATTCTGGAAACATCCCCCAGGCTGTGGCTAAGCCATGTCTCCGCAATATCCTTTCTTTCAGGAGTGCTAGTTCTGCAAGGTTCGCAGGAGAGCTTCTGTAAAGTTTGGAAGGTAGGAGACGAGGTACTGGCAGAAGTAAAGCTGTGAGTACCGGGCGTGAGTCGTGCTTCGGTAGCTCAGTTGGTAGAGCACTTGCCCGCGAAAGGCAAAGGTCCCGAGTTCGAGTCTCGGTCGGGCACACAGTTTTAATCTGCCAGGAAGTTTCATATCAGCGCACACTCCGCTGCAGAGTGAAAATCTCATTCTGGTTACTAATACTGTTCTTAATTGTCGCTGAACCTAGCTGTTTGTGCACAGTTCATAGCAAACGGAACAGTGAAAACCCCCTAGTAAATATTTTCTAAAAGAAAATCTGTAATTGTATTTATAATAAAAACCACCCTCTACAAATTAAATACTGAGAAAAATATTTTGAAAATAATCAGCCATCAATTCTGGATGAAAGCAAACAACAAATGTTAAGAGTTCATCCACAATTTTAGATTCATCGTTTTAAATTCATATCGTAAATTAGTGTAATATGACATCATCAATTTTATGCTTGCACGTAAACTAAAAAATAGGAAAATGCGGGAGGCGCAATAGTTTTCCATACCCAAATTGGTGCTCCAGTCTCAGAACGGATGTTACATCACTGCTCATTTACATACGCGATCGCTTCGGTCCACACTGAATCACCTTATACTACTATATCTATCTCTTGGTTCAGTGGAATTTCAGAGACATGTAAAATTTTATCTCGCAGTGATCGCAGTTTTAATTTGATAACTACATTGGTAATCGATCTGATATATTAACTTACGATTAGATATTGTTGCTGTATTCAAGTGAAAGGAATTTAAATAAATTTCATTTTATGCAAAAAATTGTATCAAGGAGAACCTTTGATTTCTCCTTATTTTGGACTATTGTTTACGAATGTGCATTTGACATAACATCACATACAACATGTACACTGAATAGCCTTATTACAGCACAGTGGGTCCGCAGCCCGTGGTCTTGCGGTAGCGTTCTCGCTTCCCGCGCACGGGGTCCCGGGTTCGATTCCCGGCGGAGCCAGGGATTTTCTCTGCCTCGTGATGACTGGGTGTTGTGTGTCTTTCATCATCATTTCATCCCCATCGACACGCAAGTCGCCGAAGTGGCGTCAACTCGAAAGACTTGCACCAGGCGAACGGTCTACCCGACGGGAGGCCCTAGCCACACGGCATTTCCATTTTACAGCACAGTGGACGGAATTGTCTGATCTGAAGAAGATTTGCTAAACATCGGACACTTGTAAAACGAGAACAACGGAGATTGCTCCAAGTCAGTTATGCAAGTCCACAGCTGTCCCCTCTAACATTACATTAGATCAAGATAACACAGATTTCAACAATACATGTTTTATGGCTTTTTATTACCTTCCGCTACGCAGCTTACGTTTAAAGGTCGTTAAACAGCTACACAGCTTTACGTAACTTGTTCAATGAGAAAGGAAGAAGATAACGACCTGTCTCAGAAAGTTTTAAACTTAAATTCTTGAAATTCATCAGAGTCTGATTTGTAGACTGAGAAGTTCACCTCCTCTACGTGTTAAAGCAACGGCGTCGTTGTACAGTTGCCTCCGGCGTTGTTTAAACAGTCACAGTTATTGTCTCGCTTCGACGTGAAATGAGAGCTTCGTACTAACCACCAGTGGAGCAGATTAGAGATAGACTGCTTAATTACTTCGCATTACCAGTTATTTCACATAAGTGATATCTCGATAGCACCTATTTTAACGGTTGTTAATATCCGTCAGTCACCTGCGCTGCGATTGGCTGGTGAACAGACACGGCATGGTGCCTTACCAATTAACTGAAAGCAAGGCGACGTATTTAACCCTAGCATTACCAACGTATTTTTTGTTACATGTAATACCAACGGGGGGGGGGGGGGGGCCTCAAAGGCCCATAAAGAATACCACAATTTATTTTATCATAAATCAAGTTTATTTACTTCTGATACCTCTAATAACAATTCAAAATGCTTAGACATTGTTTTTGTATACTGGATAATAAAAGATGTTATTATAATAGGAATAAAATGAACAAATCACGAGATTCAGTTTATATATTTTTTGGAATAATGTTTCAAAATAGTGTTTTCTTATAAAAACGACTTTTTTAATTCGATACACTACATGAAGCAAACAAAATTTACTGTCTCATTCTGCAACGCATTTTTCACACAACACTGTCTTCCTGCAGTGTTTCCCACAGACGTGTTTGTGGCACTGAGAGCAGGTAACAGTTGACTTTCCCAGCTTGTTGTACTTGATCTTTTTAGATGCAGCTTCTTGGCAGCATAGGTGGCACCGTCCACGTGTTCCTGGTTCTGCTGTTGAGGATGATGGTTCTACAGAGCAGCTGAGCTTCCGTTGTGTGATGCTTTCCATTGCCATTATTACTGGCTTCTGAAGTCCATACAAATTTTGTGCCCGTTAATCTACTTGAGATCTTATTAGTTCGAGACCTAAGTTAGTGATAAAAACTCTTCTGCGGTTTAGCAAATTCTTTTTCCAATTCGGAAAGTTGAGGAGGAAGAGTGAATATGCATTTATTGTTGCTATGTCAATGAGTGTGTAGAAGAGGGACAAAGGCCATCTTCTTGTTCCTCTCTTTGTGCTGTAGTGTCTTGCCATCTGGTCTATGGTGTCCACGCCTCCCTTTGTAGAATTATAAAAAAGATTTATGTTAGTCTTTTTTGAGTCTTCATTCAACACCACTTCTGAGTGATAAGTTGAAAGCATCAACAGCAGTCGTTTTGGCTTCTCGCGGACTAGCGTTGATGCAAGAGTAACTGGTGGCCTCTGTATCTGAGGGTCAGTATAAGCAAAGATGGAAGAGTGTAAACTGCGGCCAGTTGTAGTCTTCAGCTCTTCAGGTATGTGTCGTCTGTTAGACTGTAGGGTGCCAACAAGTGTGAGGTGAAAATCATTCCATAGAGTCTCAGCAAGCTCCACTGAAGTATAGTACCGATCTGTGGTAACATTACGGCCTGATTTTTCAATAGGTTTTATTAGTCTCTTTACAATTTCCATCGGTCCATTTGAATGCTCTGTATTTCCTGACTTGCCTGTATAGATGTCCATGCTGATCACATATCTAGTCTCAGAATCAGACAGCATTCGAATTAGAATGCCGTATTTTCCAGGTTTTTCTTTTAGAAACACCTTGAATGGACAGCGACCACGGAACAAAGACAACATCTCATCCACTGTTGTATGTAGACCAGGAATGAAATACAATGGAAGTGAAGAATTGAAGCTTTCAAAAATTTCCCTCATTGGAGCAAACTTGTCAGTCTGGCGACGAATTTCTCTTGTGTTCTTATCATCAAACCTCAATATTTTAGTCAATTCGAAAAATCGGGTCCGACTCATTGATCCATAGTACACTTGTCGGCCCTGAAGCAAAGACCATAAATCTTGGACAGGTATCTTATTGTCATGATTTGAACCCATGATTAGCAAGAGTCCTATATAACAAAATAACTCATCTTCATCTGTGTGCTGAATACCTAGTCGAGAAGCCTCTTCATTTGAGTGTAGTTTTATTAGATTCATAATTTGAGGTGTAAAAAAGAGCTCTATAGCCTCTTTCGGAGACGCAATTCTTCCTTGTTGTCCTAGCCCCATTCTTTCTCGCACTATATTTTGTACAGAACGTCGATATTGTCGGGATGGCTTCGTAATATACTCTCGCCCACTTTTTGCAATGAATTTATCACATTCCGTATCATTATCATCTGGTGGATTGGCTTCAACCTCATCTTCATTCTCAGACGATGAATCAGTTCTAATTTCTTCCACATCATCATCCACTTCACTTTCCTCTAAATCTGATTCGTTCAAAACTTCTTCTAGCACTCTTTCAATGGAACTATCACGTAAACGATGTCTACTCATGTTGCTGGTTCAACAGCAGCAGAAACACTGAAAATAACAATGGTCCGCTTCATAATAATATGTCTGAAGGCAACAATGCCAAAATTCGTTTCATGGTAAGAATTTGAAACGAGAGACTCAACCTCGTAAATCTTTCCTTGCTATTACCAACGGGTGGGCTTCTAAGGCCCCCAGAGAATTAAATCAAGTAAATGAATTTTAATTACATTTTTATTCCGAAATTCTGTAATGACTCAATAGTACATTCAATAACGAACAATTACCTTTGCTTTCAAGTTCATATATCAAAGGGTGTGGATACAACATAGAAAAACTGAGTCAGTGAGCCTACGAGCCCCCCCCCCCCCCCCCCCCCCCCGTTGGTAATGCTAGGGTTAATGGTCTCTCTAACTTCGTGTTCAACAGAAATAGAGTTCCTAGCAATAGTAGCCTTACAGATTCACTAAAAACACTTTAGCTTTAAACAATTTTATATATATTAATGGCAGAAAACGGTACGCCAGTATACAAACTGTTATTTTTGTGAGTATAAACTGACACGCAACCCAGTTACTGTAGACAGCATCCGAAGCTTAATTTCTTGTTGTCACTAACTATTTGCAGACGTGTAGCACAATGAAATAACGTACAAGTAACTGGTAGATACGAGATGACAGCAAAGTCGTTTATCCTTGTGGACGATATTCCGTTGTAGAACAGGTACACTGTTTCCCATAAAAACTGCAACACCTGGAAGGCTAGAAAAAACGAAAACTGTTCGCAGTAGTAAGTATATACGATTAAATATTTTGGTAATTTGGAGGTAGTCATGGTGCAAAATTTAGTATACTGTACAGAGATTCTGCCCATGGTAACAACAACGAACTCTGTACCAGAGTTCGTCAGTCGTAGTAGATGGTGACTGGTGGCTTACCAGTCTCTCGTCTACCCAGGACAAATGTCTTGAATGGCCTAGAGATCTGGTGACTGTGCTAGCCAGAGCAACAGCTAAACATTCTCTGTATCGACGCAGCTCTGGACAGCACGGGCAACATCGGTCTTGGGTTATCCTGTTGAAAAATACCGTCATAGAGACCTCGAAGATGGATACAGTCACTGGAATTAACACGCTGGAAATGTAACCCCTGATGTTCTAATTACCGGTTGTATGAATCAGAAGTGATGGTGTTGCATACGTAGTGGCCCCCGCACCATCAAGCCATTCGCTGGGCCTGTATGACGACAACGAATGCATCTGGCAACAATGTATCTCTTCTGAGATTCCACAAGCGGATACGTCCATTGTTTTCCTGTACGAAGAACAGGGCTCGTCTGAAACGACGAAATGATACTAGAGTTGCCAACGTAGACATCAAGATTCCCCGTAATTTGACGCCAAAATACCCCTAAATCGGAAGAAAAACCCATAAAAATGTGTGTGTATGTGTGTGTGTGTGTGTGTGTGTGTGTGTGTACACAAATTTATGAGGGACGTTCAATAAGTAATGCAACGGTTTTTTTTTCTGAGAGAAGGTTGGTTTTATGGTTTCATTCTGGGTTCCAGTACACCGTATTATCTCCCATTATGGCTTCAAAACTCTATTTTTCAAGATAACTTCGGTTAAATGCAACGAGCTTACAGCACCTTCTTGGGAAGGCCTGTATGCCCGCACGGTACCGCTCTTCTGGTAGACGTCGGAGTCAGCGCCGTACAGCATCCATAACCCATCATCCACGTACTGCTTCCCGCGGTGCAACCTCCATTGGGCCAAATAGATGGAAGTCTGAAGTTGCGAGCTCCGGGCAGTAGGGTATCTCCTCTAGGGTCCGATAACTTGTGTGAGCCCTTACGTTGTCACGTATAACGGATCTTTTACGTTGGGATAAATTTATTTCATTTTTTGTTAGATGTTTTCGTTAAATAGCTGAATAAATTGTAATTAGGAATAATTTAATTAAGCAGAGTAGAGAAGATAAAGTCAAAGAGATGTTCATTGGGTGGACATTGTCGTAATGTAACGTCATTGCCGGCCGAAGTGGCCGTGCGGTTAAAGGCGCTGCAGTCTGGAACCGCAAGACCGCTACGGTCGCAGGTTCGAATCCTGCCTCGGGCATGGATGTTTGTGATGTCCTTAGGTTAGTTAGGTTTAACTAGTTCTAAGTTCTAGGGGACTAATGACCTCAGCAGTTGAGTCCCATAGTGCTCAGAGCCATTTGAACCATTTTGTAACGTCATTGCGTTGTTCGGTTGTTAAAACAAGTCGTTTGTGTTCCGTTCTGATGTTCGGTCATGCGCGTATCTGAAAGGAATTAATTCGGGGACTATAACAAAATTTCACATAATAGTTACGATTCGATGTTCCGACAAAAGGGGTTAACGTCAATGTTAATTTGAATTGTGGGCGACAGGATTAGTTTTGACAGATACTGAGAACGGACGTAACGAAAGTTGTTCGTATATCATCCTTGAACGTGACTTTTTATTTAATTAACTATTGCGGGCTCATTAAAAGCTATTAACTCATGATTAGGATCAATCCCTCTTTCATCCTAGATAGTGATCATTCATTAACATTTACGTCATAAGAAAAATGATTATTAATAAAAGTGATGTTAAGTGACAATTACGTGTTATTCCGTTAGTGTGGAACCGACATAATATCTCTGAAATGACATTGATATATGATTTGTGTTAAATACTGAACTGAGATAGGAAGTAAATTGAAATTAGTAAACATTTGATACTGAGACTATAGAAGCAGAAGCGCTTAAGGTTTTTCTTCTCTAAAATGGCAAAATAGGTACGAACTTTAACTCAATAGTCGACATTATGTACTGCAAAGACATTGGCATTTCATACTTACTTTGACGAGGCGCTGTTAAACAAAGGAACGTTGAGTCTCTGTTCGAGTAAAAAAATTAAATCTAAAAACATAATAAATAACGGCTAACTCCGCTTTAACAAACTGTATTGCGTGTCGTCATCGGGCAATAACTGCTCAACCCTGGAGACTTGTGTGGTGAAATTAGAAGTCGGGCATATAAAACAAACTTAAAAATCCATTCAAGTTACAGTGGAGTCGGCACAACACGACGTGGGCAGAAATTCGCTTGCAATTTTGTGGCGACGGAGGTGCAGAAGCTGTTTCTTTAACTTCCTGAGGGTAGCACAATATGATCATTGCAACATGAGGGAGGACATCAAAAAGAATAACCCCTTCAGAGTTCCAGAAGATCGTCACCTGACTTAAGCGGTGGAGGGTGCGGCTTTGGACTTTTTCTTCCGAGGAGAGGTGGTGTGCTGCCATTCCACGTATTGCCGTTTGTCTTCCGGTTCGAATTGATGAACTCATGTTTCATCGCCTGTTGGTTCAAATGGTTCAAATGGCTCTGAGCACTATGCGACTTAACTTCTGAGGTCATCAGTCGCCTAGAACTTAGAACTAATCAAACCTAACTAACCTCAGGACATCACACAAATCCATGCACGAGGCAGGATTCGAACCTGCGACCGTAGCGGTAGTTCGGTTCCAGACTGTAGCGCCCAGAACCACACGGCCACTCCGGCCGGCTTTCATCGCCTGTGATGATGTTCGACAAAAATTGTCACGATCAGCCTCATGATCCTCACATATGGTCCTTCATTGCTCTTTATGGTGGACTAGTGTGTCAGCACTACCAGTAGAGACGTCCAGTTGTGCAGCGAGGTGTTTGTGATGCGCCGATCACCTCGAATGAGAGTGACCGCACATTCCAACATTGCAGGAGTCACAGCTGTGTGCTGACGGTCGACGCGCGGGAGACAGGGTTTGCGCGACCTTGTTGCGATTATGGCACACGGCTCGCCAACGACTCGCCGTCTCGGTAGATATTCTGCAAGTGCCTAGAAATATTTTCGATGGTCTGGTTTGTCGCCAAAAGGAACTCAATGACACCTCTCTGCTTAGAACGCAAATCCGTTTCAGGGGCCAATTTGAACGTTACGTATAGCGCCACCACCTCTCGGAACTTCATGAAACTATACGGACTGAAGCGGGAATATTCCACGATGTCGCACAATAAATTCCGCTTTTTTTAACCGATATTTCCAGTGAATAAGTATGTTGTATTACTTATTGAACGCACCGCGTAATAAATTTAAAGGCTATTGGGTACTTGTAATTCAGGCACGTTTAAACTTAGGTGTGTAACTCAACTTACATCTAGCAGTCTGATTAGCATACTGCTTCAAGGCCTCCTAAGCCGGTTCCTCGTCCGACAGTTCCATCGTCTTCTGGTCGCACATGGATACACCAAATTTTGTTAAAATTTTTCCTGCCGGCTGGAAGTTTGCACACCGCACTCGTACCTTCTGTCTTTTCCAATAGCAGCGTACAGTTAAGAAACTATTTGTCAGTTCCAAAGAAAGTCTGTTTTAAGTATATTATTTGGTAACGTTAGAAACAGAGAAGGCTCGTTCCAGTGTAAAAAATGATACATGGAATGATATTCCTGTAGCAAAGTTTGCAATGTTATCAAACTAGGCACTCCACTCAGAGCTTCAGCCCAGAACTGTATGGTTTCCGATATACTTTTCCGCAGCTCAGTTTGCGGTTATTCTATTCTGACACAATTTCAAAATTATCTGCTGAGATTTGAGATGAAAAAGTAAACTAGCTTTTCCAAATGTTTATATAATTACAAATGCTGACAAATTTTGTATAATTTTACTTTTTTGTGCTACAATACTCACAATATTTTTTTAATCAACTCCGCCGCATTATAGAATGTGTGTATGCTTACCTTTATAAAATTAATAGAATACTTCTCAAAACAAACCACTTTTTCATTACGTCCAATAAAAGCTATACTTTCGTAAAATGTAGCTCTGAGTTGAAATGGAGCATTCAGATTTTAAAATCTAGAAGGAGAAGGAAATTCTAGCCTCACTCTAAGCCTTGTAAAATCTAACAACGCCTCTGCATACAAATTTAGTGGTGCTGTACCGTATAGTAGGCTGTAATAAGAAATAATGGTAGCGTACATACTTTTCAGCAAATAGTCCATTTCCCAGTTCTTCGCATACTTTTGACAATTTTCCTTTCATCTTTAGTAGCCATTGTGTTCATTAATAAACTACATTTACGCCACACAACACTCATATGCAACTTCAACTCGTCACTAAAGTAAAAATGTACTTTACGCTATGTCATACACCAACACAATGGTCACTAATGGACGAAACTGTTGATCATAGCAAGTGACGTAATATAGTGCATCAACTCGGGGAATTCAAGGCCTCTAAATAATGTCGTATACAATCGAGCATCATCTTCCCCCTTTATGTGTATGGCTATCCTATGCTTACCAGTGATTCACTTCCCACGAGCTCATCACAGTATTTTACGTAGTTTAAAACAGTGGGTATGGGGAACAACTGCTCAACTCTGAATCTTTTAATTCCTATTTCTGTATTAACAGATCTACACACATTTACCAAGAACTCCCTAAAAAATGTCTAGTATTTCCCATAAAGATCCCCCTGACCCTTCTTTACCCTACGTTCGCCCCTGAAGCACATCTTTTCCCCTAAATCGGGCAGTAAAACCCCAAGATGGCTACCCTGCATGGTGCTACTGCTGTGTCCAGTAGTGTCATTAGGCGCATCACAGTTGGCATAAGTGGCAACACTGCTCGCCATGCTTGGAGTGGCACTGTCTGTTTGGATACTTATCTTGCTGCAAACGAACCCAACAAGTCCAACTTGACTTGCGAGATCCTACATGTCTGAGTGAACAATGTGTCTATCCCAGTGAACGCTAATCCCCAGAACTGGTGAGATCCAGCATGCTACTGAGAATTACCCTCCTGAACCCATTCCATATTTTCAGCGCAGTAGCAGGATATCGACCACAACGAGCGCCATAACGCGGATCTATGATCTGCGTTTTCGACAGGCCACTGTCGAATTTCGACACGTGCTCTTATGCTTTGTTTCCTTCTCACACGAGACATAACACGATCCCTTCACAAACAAACGCTATTCAGATGCCACTTAGGAATGAGAAACTCTCTGCATCATCTTGCCTCACATATAGAATTTATACTGAGGTGACAAAAGTTATACAATACTTGCCAATATCGTGTCGGACTTCCTTTCGCCAGTGTGGTGCAACAACTCCACGTGGCACGGATTCAAAACGTTTCTGGAAGCCCCTGCAGCAATATTGAGCTTATGCTGTTTATATAGCCGTCCATTACAGCAAAAGTGTTGCCGGTACAGGATGATGTGCGCGAACTGACCTCTCCATTATGTCCCACAAATGTACGATGGGATTCATGTCGGGTGATCTAGGTGGTCGAATCATTCGCTGGAATTGTCCAGAATGTTCTTAAAACCAAGCGCGAACAGTTGTGGCCCAGTGACATGACGCTGTTGTTTGGGAATACGAAGTCCATCAATCGCTGCAAATGGTCTCCAATTAGCCTAACATAATCATTCCCAGTCAACGATCGGTTCAGCCCACATCATTAAGGAGCACCACCAGCTAGCACAGTATGCTGTTGACAACTTGCGTCCATGGCTTCATGGGGCCTGCGCCAAACTCGAACCTTATCATCAGCTCTTACCAACTGAAATCAGAACTAATCTGACCAGGCCACGGATTTCAGTCGTGTAGGTTCCAACAGATGAGCACGTCCGACTTTATCTGGATGACACCATTCCAGGACGTTGGATTGGAAGAGGAGGAGCAGAAGATGAACATTGCCGGTGGCCTCCCAGATCTCCAGGCCTTACATCTTGTGGCATTTACCTGTGGGGTTACGTAAAAGACCGCGTTTTTATCTTCCTTCTGCCTGACACTCCTGAAAGTCTGTGACATCGGATTGTTGAAGCTGTGAATTCGATAACGAGAGACCAACTGCTACGTGTGTGGCAGGAAATTAGCCACCGTTTTGATATTTGTCGTGAAACGCATGGTGCTCACATTGAATGCATAAATATTTGAACTTCCCTCTTTCCAGGAATTTGGAATTGTGTTCTTATTTTTTGTAGTTCAGAAGCAATAAATGTTTGAAATCTGTCCCCTTTTTTGAATAGCCCTGTATGTGACACTTGTGCTGGCGCGCTGAGTACTAATCAGTTGCATTTCCGCACATACAGTGTACTTCATGCCATTCTGACATTTGTTGTAGACCATTTTCGTGGTGTTGCAACTTTAATAACCAGCAGTGTATAAACACAGCAACAAAATTTTATTTGAATTATTTTTGTCCATAATCTATTGCATAAACATTCGTCACTTTACATCGGATTTGTCATATTTTCGAGTCAGACAATCATTTCGTGCGTTGCATTTAAAGCTTGTGAAATATTTTTCGGCTACAGGCAGCAAGCTGCTTTCGTTGACGACGTAGATCGAAGATACCAACAATGTTAACGTAAATGCCTGCTGCACAAGTATCATTTTGCTGTATACTTGCCCTTCTTTCTTATCAGTTGTCTTGTACGTCGCATCTGAAGCACGAAATTACGAGGAGAAAAACTACTACCCAGAGGTGGGAACCGAACATCATACAATAAGACAATGGTATACCACACTACTTCCAAGTCACCTTTAGCAACGTTCTTGTCAAGGAACGCAAGAAGATTGTGAGAATAATTAAGAAGATTGTGAGAATAATTATAGGAACACGGAATGGAGACCTGTATTCTGCCCCCCCCCCCCCAAAAAAAAAAAACCGCATCCAAATTAAAGAACAATTTTTTCTTGCATAATACTGTATCCGTAGAGCTACAAATTAAGTCAACTGAGAATTTCAGTATTTTCGTGTCTTCGAAGTTAACGTTTAAAAATACATATTTGATAAGTGACTGTATATCTGTTTGATGTACGTCGCAGTGATGTTGGTTGCACTTAAAGATACGAGATGTGGGAGTACTGGGATCCAGTATTTATAAATGTACAGGAATAACCAATTGTTTGCATAGTCATTGTGTTCATATAACCACAGTCGAGACTAAGATACATATTTCACCGTAAACGAATGGTGCGTGGTGTTGTCTGTTATTAAACACCTGACCGGTGTAGGTAATGGATTATCACAATACCCGTGAATTTATTTATTTATTTATCCCTGATAAGCTATGGTTCACCATCCGGATTTGCTGATACACTCTTACTGGTCGCTTCACCTTCTCTAGATCATCGAGTGCAAACATCACATTCGACGCAGCTTCCTCTCCCAAACAGTATCATCGAAGAATTGCGTTCTTAATGGCGTTTGCTATTTGAGACTCTGATGCCTCACAAAAGACTACAATGTCGGTACACAAAAATTGCTTCTGCCCTTAATAACAATCGCTACCTTGACCCCTAATCCAAAAGCTGAAATAGTGGTATTAGTTTTGTTTGAAAAACTCACTTGTAATTTTTTAATGGTTTCAGGCCCTGTAATTTCATTATACAAAGTAATGAATTAGTTACAATTTATAGCGCTAACGATATTAACTCAAATTCAATTGTTTTCACATAAGACGGAATACGATACACTTGGACACCACGAGACACCGGAGTTCAGAAGTACTTTTTATAGTAAATTTGCTGAGAAACGTACTGCGTTATAACACATGCAACGAACACCAAAACTGCATTTTCTGTTGATAATGGACGTCTCGTAGAACGTACCATCACCAGTCTTTTCCTGGCACTTCGTAAACAATACTGAAAATAACTGTCAAAACACCAGAGAAATAGGCTTGCGTCGACTCCTAGAAGAAATTCCCGTTGTCCTTGTTCAGCAATATTAAACCTTGCATTATGTTATCACAGTCATGAGTTAAATAAGCTTTTTGCTGACATGCTGCTCATCGTGATGATTTACTGTGTGTATGGTCCATGACAGATGAAAAACGCTGCGAGGAATTGTCAATAGTAGACCTCAGCTTCGAATTTAGTACGCTTTACCGCCCAGAAATTTTCTGCGTACATCTGTCAACCATGAAGCGAATTCATCATCGAACCATTTCCTTTTAAATTAGTATGATACTTGAATTTGTGAGCCTTTCATAAAAAACAGTACATGTATCTTGAAGCGAAACTGTTACATAATTATATGTTACAGAAAGATATCGAAAATATTTGAAGATAATGAGAGATGTTGCAAACTGTACTGCCTCAGGATAAGTATGACGCGGCTTCCTGTGCACTTATATCAGAATGATCGATATGGTGAGATTAAGATGGATAAGGGCTTCAACTTTTGATCCCAAGACAACGTGAAATCTACAAAGCATATACTTTTGTTTTTACTTTGAAAAATAGATATCATCAGAAGCGAAACAAAAGAAGTGCAGCTGAAACACCAAGAGCTAACGCTTCCATTTTCTATAAGTGCCACAAAGATGCAGTTACATGAAGAAGGGAGAAAATAAATTGTTTGTCATAATTTGTGTTACAATAGTAACCACTATTGCCTAATATTCTTACTAAATTTGACATTTCTGTCTGATGTTCAGATGGAGTACTGGCGGAAGGGGAGGGACGATAGGAACAATTTTCCTTAAATATGATTGTTTCTGTCATCAAAAATACCTCGTAATATTTCCACAGACGCAATGGCAATGCGTACTCTTGCATTATAGTACACGAAGTAACTACCAAGTATCTTCGTTCATCGTCTGTGCTCTAAAAAGACTGCAGTATATGGTTCACATACCTAAGATAAGATATGGTTTGGAGGAAAACAGATTGGTCCAATAATATGTGTTGCATTAATTACGTGCCACACATCTGTTGCCGGCCGAAGTGGCCGTGCGGTTAAAGGCGCTGCAGTCTGGAACCGCAAGACCGCTACGGTCGCAGGTTCGAATCCTGCCTCGTGCATGGATGTTTGTGATGTCCTTAGGTTAGTTAGGTTTAACTAGTTCTAAGTTCTAGGGGACTAATGACCTCAGCAGTTGAGTCCCATAGTGCTCAGAGCCATTTTTGAACACATCTGTTTCCATGTCACGCAGGCTCTTGATATAACTGACGAGGACTTTCAGAAATGTTCAAATGTGTGTGAAATCTTATGGGACTTAACTGCTAAGGTCGTCAGTCCCTAAGCTTACACACTACTTAACCTAAATTATCCTAAGGACAAACACACACACACCCATGCCCGAGGGAGGATTCGAACCTCCGTTGGGACCAACCGCACAGTCCATGACTGTAGCGCCCTAGACCGCTCGGCTAATCCATCGCGGTGGCCTTTCAGATTGTTCGGCGAGTTCACGATAAATGCAGCCAGTCTTCATCAGAAGAAAACAGCATTTCAAGATTAGCCTCTCCATTAGGGACACACTGCAATAGCCAGTTGCTGTACTGACGTCGGGTAAATGTACCTGAATTGGTCAGTCGATGCAGTAGCGTTACTTATAAGGTTTCAGTTTGAAATTGTGCCCTTCTACCTAAGTATAAGTTACATACACCCAGCATGATGTTCTTAATAATCAGTTACCATGTCGTTATGAGTTAAGTGCAGCTACTTACTGAGATAAAGTGTGGGCAGTAATTATCGTATGTCATCGATACTTGGTAGATATTCTAATGCGTTAACGCAGAACCGATTTACGGTGGAAAAAAATTAGTACTAATTTTGGCCGCCAGCTGCAAATCTGGCGCTGTGAATGTAAGAAAGACGTATAGAAATGTTTCCTTACGTAATGGATTAGGAACGGGATGTGGACAGAAAAGGTCAAACAAGTGAGAAAGGCATAATGTTGATTTTATTGTTAACTAAAGCTTTTACAATTTGTTCAATATGAGCACCGGAGATATCGACGAGTTGCTGTACAACGCCAGATTTGCACCTGGTGGCCAAATTTGGAACTGATTTTTTCAAGCGTAAATCGGTTCCGCATTAACGCATTGGCATATCTACCAAGTTTCGATAATTACAATCCACAGTGGACCTCTGTGACTAGCTGTCCTTTAATTATAAGCACCCGGTATTTCGAGCAACATATCAGGCCCGAAGCTTTACAATGTTGTCTGTATTTGTACGTTATACCTCAACAATTTTATTAGGCTGTGTATTGTTATGAAACCTAGAATGTTCTTATGTGTGTAATGAATCTGCAGCGACTCATTCTGTAGTTTTGGCACGCGTCAGTTGTTTTACATGCTTAAAGAATGAGAAAAAGGGTGTTGACAGTAACAGTACCTCATGGTTTTATACATACGAAAAACATTTCTTAACTGTTTACCGTGAACGCAATGCTCCTTTAAGATGTATCAAGGTCAAAATGATCATTCTTCTATGTGCTGCAGACTGAAAGATGCAGTCGACAATGAGGATAAGAGCTTAATTTTATCCTGCACAGGGTGAACGAGATGCACTCTCTGATAACAGTTGAGCTCAGTGAGCACTGACCATTAC
This sequence comes from Schistocerca nitens, assembly GCF_023898315.1. NCBI lineage: Eukaryota > Metazoa > Arthropoda > Insecta > Orthoptera > Acrididae > Schistocerca > Schistocerca nitens. The sequence goes on along the minus strand of NC_064620.1, from coordinate 190,128,849 downwards.
GGAAGACCATTTTCGACGTCCTTCCTATTACACCTGAACTCTAACTGCTTGAAATTTTGCCCGGAACATTGATGACTATCTAACAATACGGTCACAAGTGCAACAAAACTTGTGAACGAAATTATAATCACCCAATGGCCGAGGCAAGGGGAAAGGACCACATAGTTCCGCAGAAGAGCTCTTCAAAGGGCAATAACCGTTACGACAAACGGTAAGTACCACAGCAGAATGGCGGGGAGCGGGGAACGCAGCGTTACCGCAAGGAATTTCTCGCGCTAGCGCCGGAGGCGCTGCAGTTTCTGGCAGTGCGGGACGAACAAACGCGTCCAGTGCAAAGCATTAGGACGCATTACAGTTAATTCTGTGTCCGTGGCGTACATTTTGCTTCTACTATCTTATTTTGTACTGTTTATCAATGACTCGATGAGAACACTTTCCCCTCACAGTGACCCATTTTGTCCTGGCACATAAAGCCATGTCTCCCTTTGCAGCAGTTACACTGACCTCGCTCTTTAAGTACCACAGTAGCAGTGAGCCTTATATTAGGCTGTTGTGTTGGTAAGAGCTTTTGACATTCTTTCAAAAGTCACCTTCTGTTACGTACAGTGGACTGTTAACTCAGACATCATTTAAGTGAACGAGATACGTGTCTGACTGCTATATAAGTTGTAAGAAAAAACCATTTTACACAGATCTGAACAAGCCATGTTGCACCTTCAACAATAAGAAACGAATATTAAGAAAGGCAATATGTAAATAGAGTGTTTAAAATTTCTAGGTTTGTATATTGACGAGAATTACTCTGGTAAATCCCATTTTACAGAGCTTATTAAACGCCTAAATTGGCTCTACGCATGATACCTGATTATGTAATCGTCTGAGTGTTATTTTGTTTCTATTACTTCTTTTCGTTAATTCCATATGGTGTAATATTCTTGGGATACTTCACACATACTTTATGTAGACGAAACAAGGTTTATATGTACCAAGATTACAAAGTCTACTGTAGGAAACTTTGGAGAAATTGGAATTCTAATAACGGCTTCTCAGTGTATTTTGCGTTAACAAACATTCAGAATTTGAAACAACAGTAGCGTTCATGAAACTTGTCATCTCATAGTGATCATCACTGTTCAGGAGTTAAAGCTAACTCTGCACGGAATGGGTCACAAATTTGGGTTTTGCTCATAAAAGTCTCCCTGATGAACAATAAGCACTAGCTGAAATATAAACGATATCGCTTGACAACCCGTTTTGCTCTAAAAGCTTGAAAACTCGCTTTAACTAGGTTGTAGACTGTTTCAGATTAAGTAAACGTGAAATCGTCACTTATAACTGACATTAGAAGACCACAGCCCTTCTCTACAGACGACGATCTCACTGCCCGAATATAACTGACAAAAAGTGTATATTTTCGAGCAACTTCAAATTGTCGTCAAAAAGACAGTACAGAGATTACTAACTCGACATTACCTGAAATTTTCAAACCACTCCTTCTATAAACAGATTTACGCAGATCATGGTACAACAAAAGTCATTTACTCATCAGCACGTTCTGTGAGGTAATAGACGAAAATATAACAAACAATTTAGGTGTATATAACATTATAAAGTCTCTTATTCGTGAACATTCGTCCACCTGCAACGTGTAAACTGTCTTCCAAAATGTGGCCACGAGTTGCAAAGTGCTACTGCAGAAGGTCATCGAACATTAACATGTACTTACTTAGAGCCTTATCGCTAATGTCTCCCACACGGAGGCAGCCCCAAGTCGAAGCTGGGAAGAAGCGTAATCTTCTTACACCACTGACAATACTCGATTGTGTAGGACAATTCTGTAGGTTAAGCTTTGGTTTAAGAATAGTAGATTAATCCTGTATGTCTTACGCGTAATGACTTTCGAAACCTGTCGCATTTTAATATTATAGCCTCATATTATCACAACCAGTATTGCTAGTGACGTAATTAATAAATTGCCATTTTGATGACACAGTACCAATGACCATGCCACGTTGGATACACAGCTTCTCATTCGATGACCGAAATTAAGCAATGTCGGGCCCACTTAGTACTTGGATAGTACACTGCCTGGGAGCACAGGGACCCGCAAGTCGTCGAAGGATCATCCAATTGAAAGACTTGGACCAGACCATTAAGCCGTACGGCATTGTTATTACCGACACAACACAATTACGGTGCTCATATTCAGCCACTATTGCCAACCCTCACATAGAAAGCATACTTTAAAAACATGCATGTAAAATATCTTAGTGCAGTCTTATTTTGAACGAAATAGGTAATTTTTTTTAGCCAAAGTTCAGTATGACAGCAAAATTTACGGAAATTCAATCACGAGACATGAAATAATTAAGTAACTCAATACCTACACTGTTTGTTAAAATAATAATAATAATAAAACACGCAGTTAATGCGCCCTGATGAGTAAACGGTAACCCGTTAAAAACGTTTCAAAGCATTACATCATCATATGTCCTAGGAAAGGCAAAAATGGCTCTGAGCACTATGGGACTTAACATCTTAGGTCATCAGTCCCCTAGAACTTAGAACTACTTAAACCTAACCAACCGAAGGACATCACACAACACCCAGCCATCACGAGGCAGAGAAAATCCCTGACCCCGCCGGGAACCGAACCCGGGAACCCGGGCGTGGGAAGCGAGAACGCTACCGCACGACCACGAGATGCGGGCTAGGAAAGGCAAACCTACGTTTCTAGCATTTGTAGACTTAGAGAAAGCTTTTGACAATGTTGATTGGAATACTCTCTTTCAAATTCTGAAGGTGGCAGGGGTAAAATACAGGGAGCGAAACGCTATTTACAATTTGTACAGAAACCAGATGGCAGTTATAAGAGTCGAGGGGTATGCAAGGGAAGCAGTGGTTGGGAAGGGAGTGATACAGGGTTGGAGCCTATTCTCGATGTTATTCAATCTGTATATTGAGCAAGCAGTAAAGGAAACAAAAGAAAAGTTCGGAGTAGGTATTAAAATGCATGGAGAAGAAATAAAAACTTTGAGGTTAGCCGATGACATTGTAATTCTGTCAGAGACAGCAAAGGACTTGGAAGAGCACTTGAACGGAATGGACAGTGTCTTGAAAGAAGGGTATAAGATGAACATCAACAAAAGCAAAACAAGGATAATGGAATGTAGTCGAATTAAGTCGGGTGATGCTGAGGGAATTAGATTAGGAAATGAGACACTTAAAGTAGTAAAGGAGTTTTGCTATTTGGGGAGCAAAATACCTGATGTTGGTCGAAGTAGAGAGGATATAAAATGTAGACTGGCAATGGCAAGGAAAGCGTTTCTGAAGAAGAAAAATTTGATAACTTCGAGTATAGATTTAAATGTCAGGAAGTCGTTTCTGAAAATATTTGTATGGAGTGTAGCCATGTATGGAAGTGAAACGTGGACGATAAATAGTTTAGACAAGAAGAGAACAGAAGCTTTCGAAATGTGGTGCTACAGAAGAATACTGAAGATTAGATGGGTAGATCACATAACACTTACAGCACCTTGCTCGTACGCCATACGGGCGCGGCCGCCCTGACGGCGACGGCGCCCGTATACCGTACGGGCGAGCCTTTATTTGGCCCCGTAAGCGCGTTTAGCGCGTCTCCGAAGCAGTTTCGTCAACTAATGTGGAGGTATTTCACTCTTCTTCCGCAAGAGGCAAGCACTTATCGGCTATCTCATCCTGGGAGCTGTTGTGAGCACTGCAAAGACGAAGTTACCTGCAGTTCATTCACAGGTGTTTACGATCGTGAAAATATCACGCAGCGAGTTGACGGAGGCAAAGATCTTAGATAATCTTTATGGAGATGCAGGATTTGAAATTGACGATTCTGACAAAGAGGATTCGTACTCTGCAGATGAAAGTACAAGTGATGATTCAGGTATGTATATGTCTCAACTGTTCATAAAGTTAAGAATTCATTACCGCATTTTGTATTGTGAGTAATGTTCATTACTTCACTTGCATTTAGTACCTTTTGGTACCAATATTAGCATTATTTTTTTCTATGCAGACAATGGTACAGACCATCAGTCACCAGCTATGGTATTTAGTCCTGTGCGCCTCACTGAGCACAAAGAGCCTGATTGGTCGGAACTAGACGATCAGCCAGTAGTACGATCAGCCAGTAGTGCCGGATTTCCAGGAAGTAGTCGGCATAGCACCGCATTTTTCAGATGACACTGAGGAGCTTCTATATTTTAGTTATTTCTTTGATGACGACATTATTCGGCTCATCAAAAGTGAAACGCATCTGTACGCGCGATGACTGGGTGTTGTATGATGTCCTTAGGTTAGTTTGGTTTAAGTAGTTCTAAGTTCTAGGGGACTGATGACCATAGATGTTAAGTCCCGTAGTGCTTAGAGCCATTTGAAACCGTTTGAATCTGTACGCTGGTAACGTTATTACGACAATGAAACGCAAAGGTAGCCTGAAAATAAACTCTGTTTGGCATAAGTGGTCTGCTCTCTCAGTATTATTTTGCATATGTGCGTCGTCAAATCGCCGAAAATAAGTGATTATTGATCAACAGACCCGTTTTCGCAGACAAGATTTGCGAGTAAACTGCCGGCCGCGGTGGCCGTGCGGTTCTGGCGCTGCAGTCCGGAACCGCGGGACTGCTACGGTCGCAGGTTCGAATCCTGCCTCGGGCATGGGTGTGTGTGATGTCCTTAGGTTAGTTAGGTTTAAGTAGTTCTAAGTTCTAGGGGACTTATGACCTAAGATGTTGAGTCCCATAGTGCTCAGAGCCATTTGAACCATTTTTTTGCGAGTAAACTGCTGAGTCGCGATCGATTTTGCGCTACATTGACGATGTTACTCTTGAATGACAATGCTACGTTCATTAGCAGAGGCGAAGAAAAGCACGACCCACTTCACAAAGTGAGGCCTTTGTTTGATTTCTTTGTGAAAAAAGCAAAATTAGTTTTCGTCCAGGCATGAATCTGACAATAGATGAGGCAATGTGTCCCTTTCGTGGAAGAACAAGCTTCAGAGTATACATGAAAAACAAACCCAATAAATATGGAATAAAATTGTATGCCCTCTGCGATTCATCGACTGGTTGTATACTAAACTGTGATGTATATACAGCTTTTGCAGGGAGTGTTGACAGTAGTATCCAGGACTTTGTAAAAAGGTTGTGTTCACAGTACTTTGGCAAAGAACATTGCATTTATATGGATAGGTACTACACCAGTCCATCTCTTTTGGACATTTTGTGAAAAATAAGGCTCTTGGAGCGGGAACTGTAATGAAAAACAGGAAAGGTTTGTGACGAATATTCGGAACACTAAAACTAAAAAGAAAAGATAGTTTTTCAAAGGAAACACCATCTCTTGGCAGTGAAGTGGGAGTCAAAATGAGATGTTTTTTGTCTTTCCACAAGCATAAGTATACCAGCACTATTATTCAAGTGAGGGCCAAAGGTGGAATAGCAGAAATTGTAAAGCCAGACGTTATTATTGATTACAATAAGAATAAAGCTGGGGTTGACAGAGTAGATCAGTTCTCCTGCTATTATCCGTTTGCCCGAAAAACTTTGAAGTGTTGGTAAAAGCTGTTTTTCCACTTGTTTATCGTGTCAACTGTCAACAGTTCTATTTTATATAAAGAGAACACTAGGAAGAATTACCCCTAGTAGACTTTATTCACACAGTGGGGAAGAAATTGGCTGAGAAGGGCGGAAATATTTTTCTGTAACAAGCCGCTTCATCCTCACAAATTGAGAGGATATTTGCAAGGCACTTTCCAGAGAATGTCCCACCCACTGCAGACAAGGTGAACACTACTAGGTATTGCAAAGTATGTTCAGACAGGGGGAAGAAAGAGACGGGTAAGCGCATCAGGAAGGAAAGTAGATGGTGGTGGAAGGACTGTGGCGTTGGCCATTGCGTCCCACAGTGTTTCCAGGATTTTCACACAAAAGCAAACTACATCTGAACTATTAAAATATTCTAGTTTACAGGTACCTGCAGTTAGACAGTCCAGTGATACTTTATTTAAAAGTTAGGTACAGTGATAATGACATTACTCAAGAGAGAGATCATGTAAAACTTTTTTATCCACCATATTTTTGCGTTTTCTTTTTTTAATTATAACACCCAGTTGTATTTTATATTGTAAAATAAACTCACATTCATGTAAAGCTCCTACATTTTCCTTTTAAATCATGCAAGAATCATATTTCTTCCATTTTTCCGTTCTTTGCAATCTAATTTCAAACATCCATTAAATATGCCAGTTCACAGCCAAGTGCCGGGTGTAAAGAGGGCAGTGTTGAAAGTGTTAACTAATGAGGAGGTATTGAATAGAAGAGGAACTTGTGGCACAACTTAACGAGAAGAAGGGATCGGTTGGTAGGACATATGCTGAGACATCGAGGGATCACCAATTTAGTATTGGAGGGCAGCATGGAGGTTAAAAATCGAAGAGGGATACCAAGAGATGATTACACTAAGCAGATTCAGAAGGATGTAGACTGCAGTAGGTACTGGGAGATGAAGAAGCTTGCACAGGACAGAGTAGCATGGAGAGCTGCATCAAACCAGTCTCAGGACTGAAGACCACAACAACAACAACATGTCCTAGTATTTTGGATACAAAAGCTCCATATGTACATGAACTTTGAAAGACGATGCATGCTGCGAAGAACTCAAGTCTGGTCAGTGGCAAACATGTATATGACCCGTGTATGAATGCATGCTTTCGCGGCGATATGAATTAATAAAATTTTCTCGAGCTTCCAGCCGCGTCAGGTGGTTAAAATTCCACAAGCTTTCGACCGAGCTCTCCCCGGTCATTGTCAAGTGCTGCGTCGCCGCGGCCGCGTCGTTATATAGCCGCGCAGCTGGCTGTGACGTCACTGATGCTCTCTTCCTCACCATATAAGGTAATGTTTTCATCCCGCGTCCGTAGCGCCCCTTTTAACATGGCGAGCCAGAATGATCAGCGTCGTAGAAAAATAGAAAACAACTTTCACGGCGTCGAGCACACAGTACAGATGCTGTATTTTTACAGTTGCTACTGTACCACTGCAATATAAATGTGATTTTTTGCGGGAATTAACAACATTTAAGCTGCCAGACGTACTGGAACTAATGTACGAAGCTTTGTCACACGTCACTAACGCTGGCGGGATACAGAGCAACACATCATAAAAGAGAGGAGAAAATGTGGAGCCTGGATGGCTTCTTGGAGTCTGTTGTTGATCGTCTCGTTTTCAACGTAGCATATGACAGTTCCAGTACTGAAACATACTTCTCGGATTCGGATATGGAAGGAGTTCAGAGATTACGCGACGACTGACTGTAAGTAACATACTCAGTGGTTTCAGTATTTAACTACACCGTTAAAACCGTACAACACGCTTGTACGTCAATCTTGACTCACGCAGGAAAATTATCCAGTGGGTTGTGTTTAAGTTAGGAATTTTCACCATTCTTGTTTCGATATTATGCTAGGTAAGAACGAGAAATAACGTTTTCCGTCGGGTCCCCCAAGAAGCGTATTGCCGTAGTTTTACCGTATATTATTTCATTCTGTTTGAAAAGGAAATGACATTCGAAGTTGTGTTGTTTCTCTCCTCGTCTCTTTTTAAGTCTTAACCGCAGCTCCTCACATTACTGCAGGTTAGTTGGACCAGCTGGCTAGCCAGTGCTGTTCGACTTAAAAGCGACAGAAAAGCTGCTGTCCAGTAATATCTCTGAGTCAGTGTGCACGTAACCCACAGCGTAAAACGTATCCTTATTATCGTACGTGACTGTACTCGAGACAGCCTGGCTTCCACTCCACGAAATCTTATGACATTTCAGCAAGGGCGGAGGAACACATTGTGTAATGTTTACATCAGGTTTATTCTTCTGATAAACCCAGTATTGAGACCTCGACAGTGAGAGAACAGCTCCAGTGAGTGAGCTCTCCATCGCTCTTGTTATCGAACATGCTCACACATTACTGCCAAGACGATCACTGAATTTTTAGTGCGCTTAATTTTGAGTACATTCAACTAAATAATAAAGATATAGCTGCTTCCAGCATAAAGCGTTCCATAGTTTCGCTAAATGTCACAAGGATCCATGTAACATCCTTCCTTAACCCAAGCTACTGCTCCATCTCTAATGACACTGTCGTCGACGGTACCTAATATTCTTTCCTCCAAGGTGCATGATTCGCAAAAGGCGAATAACTCCTGTTTCAGTGCAACACTCCGTCCATAAATGATACGTAGCAACATGAAGTATCTACGTAGCAGTCACTTAGTAAGTGCTCTTGTCGGTATGGACGTACCAGGCACGCTGTTATCAGCGTCATAGCCTCCACAGGCGCTGACTCATGGCGTACAGGGATTTACACAGTGCGTTGACTTCGAGAGTAAGATCACCAAGAAGAAACTGGGGCGCTTGAAGAGTTGTCTTGCTGTGTCTCTTCTCCTCCCTCATCTCTCTCTCTCTCTCTCTCTCTCTCTCTCTCTCTCTCTCTCTCTCTGAAAAGCGATATACTATCAAGTTGGACAGTATGTCAGTGGTCTGTCGCATCACTGATAGTGTGAATAACCGAGAAAAAATACAATCAATATTGTCGTCCCACACTGGGGGCCAATGTACTAGGTTCAAATGTGAGACAGGAACAGTGAATTCAAAACCGATAACTGGAAATTAACTTGCTCCAAAATTATATTAGTTTTCAGAAACTGTTTTGAGCAGTTAGTTCAGACGCCCACTGGAAGTGATTGCAAAAACGTACTTGACTTCTTACCAACAAGTAATCCTGACGGAGAAGAGAGCATCATTTCAGATATAGGGCTTACTGACCACAAGGTAAATGAAGCGAGACTGAATACTGTGACATCCAAACCCACCAAAAATAAACGCAGAATACCTTTTTAAAAAGCAGATAAAACTCGCTTGAAACCTCCTAAAAGATAATCTCCAGCTCTTGTGAGCTAACTACGCAAGCTGAGACAAGTTGTACCTTAAATTCAAAGAAATAGCAACGACAGCAGTTGAGATATTTATGCCAAATATATTAATAAAAAGGTGAAACTGATCACCATGGTACACAAAACAGTTCAGAACACAGCTGCAGAAGCAACGGAAAAGCATGCCAAATTGAAAAGAACGCCAAATACCCAAGATTGGCGAAGTTTTACAAACGCGCGAAATTTATTGCGGGCTTCAGTGTGAGATGCTTCAATAGCCCCCGCAATGAAACTTTATCACGAAATCTGGCAGAAAATCTAAAGACATTCTGATGGTATGTAATGTACACCAGAGGCAAGACGCAATAAATTCCTTCACTACATGATAGCGATAATAAGGTTACCCATGACATGCCACTAAAGCGGAGTTACTAAATACGGGGTTATCCGAAATTATTTCACCAAAGAAGAAGAAATAAATACTCCATAGTTCGAATCAAAAACAGCTGCAAAAATGAGGGCAATTAACCATTTTGTCTCACCAATCGATGGAGTCAGTTTTACATGTAGGTGTGTGCCATAAATGCGCTGTCAGCGCGACGCGTCGGTGAGTCATCGGGTGTGTTGCTGCGGGTTGACAGTCAGCAACGTTCGTGTTCCGAGAACAGCCTGAGCAGCTTAAATCCCTCCTTCTGCTTCCACATTCACGTACGAATAGAGCGCAGCTTGGCAGCCGACGCTGTGTTATTGCCATAACCGCCAGCGTTTGTTGTCTGCAGTGATTTTCTCGCAGATGCTATGTCAGCGTAATACTCGAAGGCAGCGCTCAGACAGGGAAGTGAAGATTCGAGCAAGTGCTTTAAGGGTTACAAACATGACGCTAAAGAACTCTGTGTAACTCTTTAGTGTAATAAATAAGTGGCTGTTGACACAACAAGCTATTCCATCAGATTGGTAATGAGCTGGTTACTGCTGAACGAGGTAATTAGTTTACATTTAGTGCAAAAGAGTAACCATGAGGTGTCTGGTGAATGCGAAATTGTTTTCCAACACTTTCAGTAAATGTCTATTTGTAGCACCGTCCAGTGTGGTCAGGTGGGTTAAGGATATATTGATAATGCGAACCTCCAAAAATCACAACATCTTCGATTACCTCAGCGATATACACTGCAGATTTGCTTCAGGGTGCAAATAGAGATAAGCCTCCTTTATCGTTATTGTTAGTTAGAATGAAGAATATTCCAGCTGTAGAGATTACCGGGAGCCACTGTACAAACAGTGATATTTACAGAAACTCTCAAATCACCGTAGCCTAAAAGGAGATATGATAGACCCTGTCGTAGCTCCCGTTAAACGAACACGACAATCTGAAGAATATCTTGTAGGCGATAGTCACGCCTCAGTACTACAGCTACATCTTACTGGCAGAGTTCGGACATTCATCAAATTAACTACCACTCATGTTTCACCGGAAAAGACTCTGCTTTTTTATATCGTTGAAGTAATAGAATTGATCTGTTTCAGAAGTCAACTCGTAAACACCAGAATTAGACTGAGACAAATGCCACGAAATGCGGCAGCATAAACGCAGCGATAAATGTACATTATAGATCACAAAAGATAAAAACGATTGTGTGAAAATTCTGCCACGACTGGCGATACATAGAGCGTAGACTGGGGCGTTGTAGTTGTAATTGCATCGATGGCCCTCCTAGTTCTGCCACAAGTACATCTCGTACCTTCCCACACTCGGTTCTAGAATATTATTCGTCATTGTATTACTGAAACTGGTTTGTAGGTCCTCCCACGTCTGACATTCGCTGTTGGTTGTAGACTTTCATGTTTTTCTCTCTTGTAAATCATCTTTGGAATTTTCATCTTTCGCCTCTTCTCGGATTCTTCACCGGGTCTAGTTTCTCGATTGTCGCACGTCAGTATCTTAAGATATTCGTCTCTCTCCTTTACCACAACTGCAGTGTTACTACAGTGTATAACAGAGAACCCAACAGCGTCACTGATATTGGGAAGCTGTGTGTATGAAACAAATCCTCGATTTCTTCACACCGACCCGCGCGAATAGCCACATGCTTTAGCACACGATAGCGGGGATTCGGGGAGGCGATCCGACCCCAGGTCGAATCCGCCCAGCAGACTGGCAATAAGAGCCGGGCCGTTTTGCCGGCCAGCCAGAATGTAGTTTTTAGGCAGTTTTTCACATACGACTAGGTGAACACCTGGCTGGTACCCACATACCGCCTCAGCTACACTATTGTCAAACAGTTCGAAAACGTTCGCGCACTTTCACTTGGGATAATACTAGATGCTGGACAGATGGGGTACACAAATTCTTCTTGGCGGAGGGGAGGGGGGGGGGAGAGGTGCGACATGGAGGACATTCAGCCATCCTCTATCATTATTTACCAAATCCTGATTAACATGCTGACCCTCTGAAGGCACGGGACGAGAGCAAAAGAAGACTTTCTTCGCACCGTCCCTCTCTCATTACCTGCAATTTGCATCATACAAGGTGGAAAGGAACTGCCCAATGACAGTAAAGAAGAGGAAGGGTCATACCTCATTGTTATCTGAGAGACACGGAGTGTTATATGCGACCGCCTAATGGGTTCCTTCCACCACACACAATGGACCCTTTCCTTGCAGCGTGTGTGAGATGTGTCGTAAGTTTACCTGTCCAGTGAAGGTTACTGTAATCGGTGTGTATGTAGTGGGCGTCATCTTCGTGTTCAATAGTGACGAGGGATGGGAGAGGGTGTAACCGGTGCTTATTCCTCCGGAACAGCATCAAGAGGACCACTGACGTTAACGACCACTTGCGATGGACGGGTCACTACAACACTGTCACATGCCCCAATGCGGAGGCTGGTGATCAGGAAGGTGTCCTGGAATTCGCACCCAATGAAATTCCCACCCAGTAATATTCGCACCCGAAAAAGGTCGAGGAAAGGTCCTCTAATCTCTCCGTCCCATTTCCGCTCGGCAGGTAGAATCGTCGCTCGGCAGATAGGAGAGCCGAAGGCCTTATTTTACGGCAATATGTGGTTCATGGTGTGGGTTCCTGTTGTCATGTCCTAGTTCATGAACCACGGGCAATGTATGAGTGGCCAAGGAAGTGGTCCTGACAGTCAGGATACCAGTTACTTTGGAATAAGGCTGGGCATCTCGGACATATTCTGAGTCGTGGTCACCTTTGTGCTCAGACGCAAAGACTACCAAATCCACCGGTTAGTCCCTCTGTAGGGAAGCAGCTTACTCACGCCGTAGTAAATTCTCATTAGTCTTTCCATTGTGTGCCAGCCAGTCCGCTGTAACTAGTTCTAACGTAATGAACGTTGCGCAATACTTTAAAAATCAAGCAAATAACCTAAAACATGTCTAGCATGTCAGGAGTAATACTAAATTAATATGTGTTGAATATCAGTTCATTAACTTTAACCATTTTCGAAATTTGGACGTTTTTCTGTAAAAATCATTGGCGCAACAGAAAAGAGCTAAGTTTAAAATTTATATTTAGATTCATTTTTCATAATTATTTAATAAAACAGTCTTCTGGATCTCACAATTTAAGATTTTAGTTGAAATTCAATATTTTCTGGTTTTTGTTTTAAAACTTAAGGAAGCAAGATCGATTAAGTAGGCTAATAAATAAGGCTAGGATGTTTATATTTAAGTAGGTTGGAGATCCGCTATAACTATGAAGATGTGAGAAGTTTCATTTGAATACCTATAAAACTATAGCGATAGCGTATCTCCAAAGGGCCAGTTCAGAGCTCGTCTACTGCGTGCAGTGTAATTAAATTAATTCTCTCGCCCAAAATATTTAACTTAGCCACGTCAAAATTTTATTATCAATACTTACCTGCGTGCTGAATGCACATTTAAATTAAGAGCTTCATCGGCCATCAGCAAGAGAAGCTATGATTTATTCGGTAACCTAATGTGGTGCTTTACTAGCCCAGCGGCTAGTCGGGAGAGCCGATTTGATCAGGCGTTCCCTTAGCCGTCCGCACCGCGGCTTTATATACACTCCTGGAAATTGAAATAAGAACACCGTGAATTCATTGTCCCAGGAAGGGGAAACTTTATTGACACATTCCTGGGGTCAGATACATCACATGATCACACTGACAGAACCACAGGCACATAGACACAGGCAACAGAGCATGCACAATGTCGGCACTAGTACAGTGTATATCCACCTTTCGCAGCAATGCAGGCTGCTATTCTCCCATGGAGACGATCGTAGAGATGCTGGATGTAGTCCTGTGGAACGGCTTGCCATGCCATTTCCACCTGGCGCCTCAGTTGGACCAGCGTTCGTGCTGGACGTGCAGACCGCGTGAGACGACGCTTCATCCAGTCCCAAACATGCTCAATGGGGGACAGATCCGGAGATCTTGCTGGCCAGGGTAGTTGACTTACACCTTCTAGAGCACGTTGGGTGGCACGGGATACATGCGGACGTGCATTGTCCTGTTGGAACAGCAAGTTCCCTTGCCGGTCTAGGAATGGTAGAACGATGGGTTCGATGACGGTTTGGATGTACCGTGCACTATTCAGTGTCCCCTCGACGATCACCAGTGATGTACGGCCATTGTAGGAGATCGCTCCCCACACCATTATGCCGGGTGTTGGCCCTGTGTGCCTTGGTCGTATGCAGTCCTGATTGTGGCGCTCACCTGCACGGCGCCAAACACGCATACGACCATCATTGGCACCAAGGCAGAAGCAACTCTCATCGCTGAAGACGACACGTCTCCATTCGTCCCTCCATTCACGCCTGTCGCGACACCACTGGAGGCGGGCTGCACGATGTTGGGGCGTGAGCGGAAGACGGCCTAACGGTGTGCGGGACCGTAGCCCAGCTTCATGGAGACGGTTGCGAATGGTCCTCGCCGATACCCCAGGAGCAACAGTGTCCCTAATTTGCTGGGAAGTGGCGGTGCGGTCCCCTACGGCACTGCGTAGGATCCTACGGTCTTGGCGTGCATCCGTGCGTCGCTGCTGTCCGGTCCCAGGTCGACGGGCACGTGCACCTTCTGCCGACCACTGGCGACAACATCGATGTACTGTGGAGACCTCACGCCCCACGTGTTGAGCAATTCGGCGGTACGTCCACCCGGCCTCCCGCATGCCCACTATACGCCCTCGCTCAAAGTCCGTCAACTGCACATACGGTTCACGTCCACGCTGTCGCGGCATGCTACCAGTGTTAAAGACTGCGATGGAGCTCCGTATGCCACGGCAAACTGGCTGACACTGACGGCGGCGGTGCACAAATGCTGCGCAGCTAGCGCCATTCGACGGCCAACACCGCGGTTCCTGGTGTGTCCGCTGTGCCGTGCGTGTGATCATTGCTTGTACAGCCCTCTCGCAGTGTCCGGAGCAAGTATGGTGGGTCTGACACACCGGTGTCAATGTGTTCTTTTTTCCATTTCCAGGAGTGTATAAGAACGCTGCGCGAGGAAGCAAGGCCCCAGTTCTCTCCAGACGCTGAATAGCACGTCATCTGTGTCGGGAGTCGCGTCGCGTCGCGTCGCGGCGGTATCATTGCTACAAACAGCCTCGGATGCCGTATTAAGTTACTCGAGATACGCGTAACATGAAATCATTTTCGAGTGAAGTGTTAATTCTGGGATGACTTTAATTATCGATCTTCAGTTTGCGTATTGTCGTATTTTCACGTGCCGCCGCGGGACAAACATTCTACCATTATTTAGCGTGGCGTTTGATGAACCTAATCATCAAATTATGGCGAGCATTCATTTAAACATTTAATTTGGACAATTATAGTTGCATAAGCGCATTAGACTCTGAACGGCTCTGTTAGATTGTGTGGATGTTTCTTTTTCTTTTCATCTGTGACTTTCAGAATACAGAGAATTTTTAGAAAATCGTTTTTGATTATGAATCCCAGACAATCTCCTAATTTCTCAGAGCTATAAGCTGCAGCTATAAGAGTGTTTCTCAGATGAAGTGGGCACTAGGAATTCTAATTACAGGCTTCACGTTTTGCTAATCACTTTCTGGTTGCCAATATTGTACTTAGAGAGCCAGTGTTGAGAACGGCGAAAGACAGCATAAATAACATTCTAAATAATAGGAACATTTTAAACAACAAATTCCACCCGCCGCCGCACATATGGTTAATCGGCCGGGAAATGCAGTGTTTCTACATTCTACAAACATTTATATAAACAACATAAAATTAACATTTATTATTCCACCCGCCGCCCCACACCTCAACCGTTAGGGGTAAAACCCAATGGGACCAGGGGCAAGTAAGGCAAGCAACCTGCTTCCCTGGTACTTTAAATATGATGCTGGCAACAATCAGAGCAAAATGCCTCTGACCTTTGGAGGTGACGGTGTATCACCTCTAATTGACAAACCAGGGATTCCTAAGATACGACTCGGCAAACGAATGGTAACGAGATGGGGAGCTATTAATATCAATGGGGGCTACTCTGGGAAGAAGGTAGAGTTGGCAGAGGCTGCAAGTGAGATGGGGTTGGACGTTTTAGCTGTTAGTGACATTCGGGTAAGGGGTGAGAAAGAAGAGGAAGTGGGAGAATACGAGGTTTACCTGTCAGGAGTCAAAGCAGGAATAGCACAATGGGGTGTAGGGCTTTACATCAGGAAAGAAATGGAATCCAGCGTAGTTGCAATAAGGTACATAAACGAACGACTGATGTGGATAGATTTGACAGTGTCTAACAAGAAAATTAGGATTGTGTCAGTATATTCGCATTGTGAAGGGACAGATCAAGATAAGATGGATAGTTTTTATGACACACTCAGTGACATAGTTGTTGGAGTAAAGGACAAGGACAGTGTTCTGCTCATGGGTGATTTTAATGCCAGGATTGGAAATCGAACAGAAGGGTATGAAAAGGTTATGGGTAAATTTGGAGAGGATATGGAGGCCAACAGGAACGGGAAACAACTCTTGGATTTCTGTGCCAGTATGGGCTTAGTAATCACAAACTATTTTTTTAAACATAAGAACATTCACCGGTATACTTGGGAAGGCAGGGGAACCAGATCTGTCATTGATAATATAATAACAGATCAGGAATTCAGGAAGGCTGTGAGGGATACACGTGTATTCAGGGCATTCTTTGATGACACTGATCACTATTTAATCTGCAGTGAAATTGGGATTGTGAGGCCGAAAGTGCAGAGGTCAGGTCCATATGTAGGAGGATAAGAGTGGAGAAACTTCAGGATAAGGAAATCAGGCACAAGTACACAACAGTGATCTCAGAAAGGTACCAGTTAGTTGAATGTAGTCAATTACAGTCATTGGAAAAGGAATGGACAAGGTACAGGGACACAGTACTAGAAGTGGCTAAAGAATGTCTTGGAACAGTAGTGTGTAAAGGTAGGATGAAGCAAACAGCTTGGTGGAATGACACAGTCAAGGCAGCCTGTAAAAGGAAAAAGATGGCGTATCAAAAATGGCTACATACTAGAACTCAAGTAGACACAGAAAGTTATGTTGAAGAAAGAAACAAAGCCAAACAGATAATTGCAGCATCCAAGAAGAAATCCTGGGAAGACTTTGGAAACAGGTTGGAGACTTTGGGTCAAGCTGCTGGAAAACCATTCTGGAGTGTAATTATTAGTCTTCGAAAGGGAGGTAAGAAGGAAATGACAAGTATTATGGACAGGTCAGGAAAACTGCTGGTGAATCCTGTTGAAATGGTGAATCCTGTTGATGCCTTGGGCAGATGGAGGGAATATTTTGAAGAGTTGCTCAATGTAGGTGAAAATACGATCAGTAATGTTTCAGA
Source organism: Schistocerca nitens (assembly GCF_023898315.1). NCBI lineage: Eukaryota > Metazoa > Arthropoda > Insecta > Orthoptera > Acrididae > Schistocerca > Schistocerca nitens. The sequence continues at coordinate 190,112,081 of NC_064620.1, read as the reverse complement.
TTTCGATGTACAATGGGACAGGAATGATGATGGAAATAGGATCACATTTGAAGAAGTGGAGAAAATGGTCAATACGTTGCAGTGCAATAAAGCGGCTGGGGTGGATGAAATTAAGTCGGAACTCATCAAATACAGTGGAATGTCAGGTCTTAAATGGCTACGCAGGATAATTGAAATGACATGGGAGTTGGGACAGATTCCATCAGACTGGACGAAAGCAGTAATCACACCAATCTTTAAGCATGGAAACAGAAAAGATTGTAACAACTACAGAGGTATCTCTTTAATCAGCGTTGTGGATAAAATCTTCTCAGGTATTGTTGAAAAGAAAGTGCGAGTATTAGTTGAGGACAAATTGGATGAAAATCAGTGTGGGTTTAGGCCTCTTAGAGGTTGTCAGGACCAGATCTTTAGCTTACGGCAAATAATGGAAAAGTGTTACGAGTGGAATAGCGAATTGTATCTACGCTTTATAGATCTGGAAAAGGCATATGACCGGGTTCCCAGAAGGAAGTTATCGTCTGTTCTACGAGATTATGGAATAGGAGGCAAACTTTTGCAAGCAATTAAAGGTCTCTACATAGATAGTCAGTCAGCAGTTAGAGTTGACGGTAAATTGAGTTCATGATTCAGAGTAGTTTCAGGGGTAAGACAAGGCTGCAACCTGTCTCCACTGTTGTTCATATTATTTATGGATCATATGTTGAAAACAATAAACTGGCTGGGCGAGATTAAGATATGTGAACACAAAATAAGCAGTGTCGCATATGTGGATGTCTTAGTTGTGATGGCAGATTCGATTGAAAGTTTGCAAAGTAATATTTCAGAGCTAGATCAGAAATGTAAGGACTATGGTATGAAGATTAACATCTCCAAAGCGAAAGTAATGGCAGTGGGAAAAAGATATAAACGGATTGAGTGCCAAATAGGAGGAACAAAGAACAGGTAGACAGTTTCAAGTACTTAGGATGCATATTCTCACAGGATGGCAACATAGTGAAAGAACTGGAAGCGAGGTGTAGCAAAGCTAATGCAGTGAGCGCTCAGCTACGATCTACTCTCTTCTGCAAGAAGGAAGTCCGTACCAAGACTAAGTTATCTGTGCACCGTTCAATCTTCCGACCAACTTTGTTGTATGGGAGCGAAAGCTGGGTGGATTCAGGTTACCTTATCAATAAGGTTGAGGTTACGGATATGGAAGTAGCTAGGATGATTGCAGGTACTAGTAGATGGGAACAATGGCAGGTGGTGTCCACAACGAGGAAATCAAAGAAAAACTGGGAATGAACTCTATAGATGTAGCAGTTAGGGCGAACAGGCTTAGATGGTGGGGGCATGTTACACGCATGGGAGAAGCAAGCTTACCCAAGAGACTCATGGGTTCAGCAGTAGAGGGTAGGAGGAGTCAGGGCAGACCAAGGAGAAGGTACAGGGTGTTTCAAAAATGACCGGTATATCTGAAACGGCAATACAAACTAAACGAGCAGCGATAGAAATACACCGTTTGTTGCAATATGCTTGGGACAACAGTACATTTTCAGGCAGACAAACTTTCGAAATTACAGTAGTTACAATTGTCAACAACAGATGGCGCTGCGGTCTGGGAAACTCTATAGTACGATATTTTCCACATATCCACCATGCGTAGCAATAATATGGCGTAGTCTCTGAATGAAATTACCCGAAACCTTTGACAACGTGTCTGGCGGAATGGCTTCACATGCAGATGAGATGTACTGCTTCAGTCGTTCAATTGTTTCTGGATTCTGGCGGTACACCTGGTCTTTCAAGTGTCCCCACAGAAAGAAGTCACAGGGGTTCATGTCTGGCGAATAGGGAGGCCAATCCACGCCGCCTCCTGTATGTTTCGGATAGACCAAAGCAATCACACGATCATCGAAATATTCATTCAGGAAATTAAAGACGTCAGCCGTGCGATGTGGCCGGGCACCATCTTGCATAAACCACGAGGTGTTCGCAGTGTCGTCTAAGGCAGTTTGTACCGCCACAAATTCACGAAGAATGTCTAGATAGCGTGATGCAGTAATCGTTTCGGATCTGAAAAATGGGCCAATGATTCCTTTGGAAGACATGGCGGCCCAGACCAGTACTTTTTGAGGATGCAGGGACGATGGGACTGTAACATGGGGCTTTTCGGTTCCCCATATGCGCCAGTTCTGTTTATTGACGAAGCCGTCCAGGTAAAAATAAGCTTCGTCAGTAAACCAAATGCTGCCCACATGCATATCGCCGTCATCAATCCTGTGCACTATATCGTTAGCGAATGTCTCTCGTGCAGCAATGGTAGCGGCGCTGAGGGGTTGCCGCGTTTGAATTTTGTATGGATAGAGGTGTAAACTCTGGCGCATGAGACGATACGTGGACGTTGGCGTCATTTGGACCGCAGCTGCAACACGGCGAACGGAAACCCGAGGCCGCTGTTGGATCACCTGCTGCACTAGCTGCGCGTTGCCCTCTGTGGTTGCCGTATGCGGTCGCCCTACCTTTCCAGCACGTTTATCCGTCACGTTCCCAGTCCGTTGAAATTTTGCAAACAGATCCTTTATTGTATCGCTTTTCGGTCCTTTGGTTACATTAAACCTCCGTTGAAAACTTCGTCTTGTTGCAACAACACTGTGTTCTAGGCGGTGGAATTCCAACACCAGAAAAATCCTCTGTTCTAAGGAATAAACCATGTTGTCCACAGCACACTTGCACGTTGTGAACAGCACACGCTTACAGCAGAAAGACGACGTACAGAATGGCCCACCCACAGACTGCGTTGTCTTCTATATCTTTCACATCACTTGCAGCGCCATCTGTTGTTGAAAATTGTAACTACTGTAATTTCGAAAGTTTGTCCGCCTGAAAATGTACTGTTGTCCCAAGCATATTGCAACAAACGGTGTATTTCTATCGCTGCTCGTTTAGTTTTTATTGCCGTTTCAAATATACCGGTCATTTTTGAAAAACCCTGTACCTGGATTCGGTTAAGAATGATTTTGAAGTACGTAACCTCCCCACAGAAATATAATAATGAAAATGGACCATGCGTAAACTCCCCACAAAAATAATAATTCAATGAATTTGTTAATATTGTAACCTCAGAACAAAATTGGCTCCCATTTATAATCTGTGTGCAGAAATGCATTCACATTTAATGTTCCCACAAAATTCTTTTCTCATTTAATGTTAAGTTCGAAACAGAAAAATTCCTAAACACCAAAAATAATTTAAAAAAATTAGTAACCTGGTAAATTTTATGAGGACAGCAGCGCTGCCCTTCGGCCCTGTATTCTGAATAAAAAAGCAAAAAATTCTTACCTCAATAAAACCTGCAAATATATCTGCTCTTACATAATAATTTTCGACACAGCTTCGTGCAATGCTGGCGTATATTTTTTTTGTTTCTTGGAAGGAACGATCATGCATTGGAAATATTCTTTAAATTGAAATGAATGCTTTTCTTTAAAAAAAGTTACTTTATATTATAAAAATTATTATTGGGGCATTTTTTTAAAGAAATTAAATGACAATTAATATACATTACTAGATATGCGCAAGGCTGCTTCTTTACCTTCTACAACAATACTCATCCTCCAGAGTCCCGAGCACCGACTCCCGCCGACTCACACAGACTACTGCTTAATAGCACGGACAGAAGACTAAAGCCGACTGACTGCTACAGCCGACTGACGCCGACTCGCGATAAGCAACAACTAACTACATACTACTCTCTGGTCAGAGACTCTGCCATGCCTCGCCCATCGCCGGCAACGCATACATCTTACATAACCCTCCACTGGCGTGGGGGGGGGGGGGGGGGGGCAAAAATTTGGCAGCAATGGTGAGTCAATTGGACTTGCTATGAGCAACAAATTTTTCTTAATTAACTAACTTTACAATCACAGACTTCCCCCATGAACCATGGACCTTGCCGTTGGTGGGGAGGCTTGTGTGCCTCAGCGATACACATGGCCGTACCGTAGGTGCAACCACAACGGAGGGGTATCTGTTGAGAGGCCAGACAAACATGTGGTTCCTGAAGGGGGGCAGCAGCCTTTTCAGTAGTTGCAGGGGCAACAGTCTGGATGATTGACTGATCTGGCCTTGTAACATTAACCAAAACGGCCTTGCTGTGCTGGTACTGCGAACGGCTGAAAGCAAGGGGAAACTACAGCCGTAATTTTTCCCGAGGACATGCAGCTTTACTGTATGATTAAATGATGATGGCGTCCTCTTGGGTAAAATATTCCGGAGGTAAAATAGTCCCCCATTCGGATCGCCGGGCGGGGACTACTCATGAGGACGTCGTTATCAGGAGAAAGAAAACTGGCGTTCTCCGGATCGGAGCGTGGAATGTCAGATTCCTTAATCGGGCAGGTAGGTTAGAAAATTTAAAAAGGGAAATGGATAGGTTAAAGTTAGATATAGTAGGAATTAGTGAAGTTCGGTGGCAGGAGGAACAAGACTTTTGGTCAGGTGATTACAGGGTTATAAATACAAACTCAAATAGGGGTAATGCAAGAGTACGTTTAATAATGAATAAAAAATAGGAGAGCGGGTTAGCTACTACAAACAGCATAGTGAACGCATTATTGTGGCCAAGATAGACACAAAGCCCATGCCTACTACAGTAGTACAAGTTTATATGCCAAATAGCTCTGCAGATGATGAAGAAATTGATGAAATGTATGACGAGATAAAAGAAATTATTCAGGTAGTGAAGGGAGACGAAAATTTAATAGTCATGGGTGACTGCAATTCGTCAGTAGGAAAAGGGAGAGAAGGAAACATAGTAGGTGAATATGGATTGGGGGGAAGAAATGAAAGAGGAAGCCGCCTTGTAGAATTTTGCACAGAGCATAACTTAATCATAGCTAACACTTGGTTCAAGAATCATAAAAGAAGGTTGTATACCTGGAAGAATCCTGGAGATACTAAAAGGTATCAGATAGATTATATAATGGTAAGACAGAGATTTAGAAACCAGGTTTTAAATTGTAAGACATTTCCAGGGGCAGATGTGGATTCTGACCACAATCTATTGGTTATGAACTGCAGATTGAAACTGAAGAAACTGCAAAAAGGTGGGAATTTAAGGAGATGGGACCTGGATAAACTGAAAGAACCAGAGGTTGTAGAGAGTTTCAGGGAGAGCATAAGGGAACAATTGACAGGAATGGGGGAAAGAAATACAGTAGAAGAAGAATGGGTAGCTCTGAGGGATGAAGTAGTGAAGGCAGCAGAGGATCAAGTAGCTAAAAAGACGAGGGCTAATAGAAATCCTTGGGTAACAGAAGAAATATTGAATTTAATTGATGAAAGGAGAAAATATAAAAATGCAGTAAATGAAGCAGGCAAAAAGGAATACAAACGTCTCAAAAATGAGATCGACAGGAAGTGCAAAATGGCTAAGCAGGGATGGCTAGAGGACAAATGTAAGGATGTAGAGGCTTGTCTCACTAGGGGTAAGATAGATACTGCCTACAGGTAAATTAAAGAGACCTTTGGAGAGAAGAGAACCACTTGTATGAATATCAAGAGCTCAAATGGCAACCCAGTTCTAAGCAAAGAAGGGAAGGCAGAAAGGTGGAAGGAGTATATAGAGGGTCTATACAAGGGCGATGTACTTGAGGACAATATTATGGAAATGGAAGAAGATGTAGATGAAGATGAAATGGGAGATAAGATACTGCGTGAAGAGTTTCACAGGGCACTGAAAGACCTGAGTCAAAACAAGGCCCCGGGAGTAGACAACACTCCATTAGAACTACTGATGGCCTTGGGAGAGCCATTCATGACAAAACTCTACCCTCTGGTGAGCAAGATGTATGAGACAGGCGAAATACCCACAGACTTCAATAAGAATTTAATAATTCCAATCCCAAAGAAAGCAGGTGTTGACAGATGTGAAAATTACCGAACTATCAGTTTAATAAGTCACAGCTGAAAAATACTAACGCGAATTCTTTACAGACGAATGGAAAAACTGGTAGAAGCGGACCTCGGGGAAGATCAGTTTGGATTCCGTAGAAATGTTGGAACACGTGAGGCAATACTAACCTTACGACTTATCTTAGAAGAAAGATTAAGAAAAGGCAAACCTACGTTTCTAGCATTTGTAGACTTAGAGGAAGCTTTTGACAACGTTAACTGGAATACTCTCTTTCAAATTCTGAAGGTTGCAGGGGTAAAATACAGGGAGTGAAAGTCTATTTACAATTTGTACAGAAACCAGATGGCAGTTATAAGAGTCGAGGGGCATGAAAGGGAAGCAGTGGTTGGGAAGGGAGTGAGACAGGGTTGTAGCCTCTGCCCGATGTTATTCAATCTGTATATTGAGCAACCAGTAAAGGGAACAAAAGAAAAATTCGGAGTAGGTATTAAAATTCATGGAGAAGAAGTAAAAACTTTGAGGTTCGCCGATGACATTGTAATTCTGTCAGAGACAGCAAAGGACTTGGAAGAGCAGTTGAACGGAATGGACAGTGTCTTGAAAGGAGGATATAAGATGAACATCAACAAAAGCAAAACGAGGATTAAATCAGGTGATGCTGAGGGGATTAGATTAGGAAATGAGACACTTAAAGTAGTAAAGGAGTTTTGCTATTTAGGGAGTAAAATAACTGATGATGGTCAAAGTAGAGAGGATATAAAATGTAGACTGGCAATGGCAAGGAAATCTTTTCTGAAGAAGAGAAATTTGTTAACATCGAGTATAGATTTAAGTGTCAGGAAGTCGTTTCTGAAAGTATTTGTATGGAGTGTAGCCATGTATGGAAGTGAAACATGGACGATAACCAGTTTGGACAAGAAGAGAATAGAAGCTTTCGAAATGTGGTGCTACAGAAGAATGCTGAAGATAAGGTGGGTATATCACGTAACTAATGAGGAGGTATTGAATAGGATTGGGGAGAAGAGAAGTTTGTAGCACAACTTGACTAGAAGAAGGGATCGGTTGGTAGGACATGTTTTGAGGCATCAAGGGATCACAAATTTAGCATTGGAGGGCAGCGTGGAGGGTAAAAATCGTAGAGGGAGACCAAGAGATCAATACACTAAGCAGATTCAGAAGGATGTAAGTTGCAGTAGGTACTGGTAAATGAAGAAGCTTGCACAGGATAGAGTAGCATGGAGAGCTGCATCAAACCAGTGTCAGGACCGAGGACCACAACAACAACAACAATCACGTGCAGAACATGAAATAAAATATAGTGCACATGCACTGAGTACAGAACATATCAAGCAAAGACAAAATGTATACACAATGAGTACAAATCATATTAACAAATGACAAAAGTGCACATGCACTGTAGTTCAGAACATATCAGCAAATCACAAAATGTATATGCAATGAATACAAATCATATTAACAAATGACATAATGTGCACATGCACTCTAGTACAGAACATATCAGCAAATCACAAAATGTATACGGAATGAGTAGAAATCATATTAACAAATGACATAAAGTGCACACGCACTGTAAAACTCTTTAGCATTTTTACAACAAATAAACATATCAAGGAGTGAAATAAAGTGCACACACACTGTAGAAGTCTTTAGCATTTTTACACAACATATCATGGAGTGAAATAAAGTGCACACGCACTGTATAAGTCTTTATCATTTTTACATAACATATCATGGAGTGAAATAAAGTGCACATGCACTGTATAAGTCTTTAGCATATTTCGGACAACTGATCTTGTTAACAAATGAAATGAAGGGCACACGCACTGTATATGTCTTTATCATTTTACAAGAATTTAAACGCATTGTATAAGTGTTTACCATTTTACAAGAACTAGGAAAGGAATAGGAAGGATTGCATCATGGTTGTAGCACATTAGGTTGCACGTAGCTGCACTGAAAGTCCATATCTTTCTACAGAAGCAAAACACCAATTGAGACAATCTGAAGTTCTTTTCCTTGAAGTATTATTCAGTGTAGCCAAGACACTGAAATGTCGTAATAATATTCCATGTTATCATTTTGGTAGTACATTAGGTACACCAAACAGTGGGACCATAATAACATCTCCATCGCTCAAGGTGGTGGACAGCATGTCGTGTCAACACCACGTTCTTGTAAGTTACACCAACGTAGAATTAGTGCAAAAACCAAATATAGTGCTCCATGATCATGAGGATAGACAGGACAAACGGATATTGCAGTAATTTCTGGTAATTAGTGCAGAAGGTGAAGGACATTAAGTCACATACTAGTCTTCATTGAGAATTACACTAGTATGACAACTGATTTGAGTAATTGGTGGCACTCATCGCCCAGTTACTGAACATTTCTGTACCATGTATGGAGTATTACCGAATAATGTTCATAAGTTATCTGTTTACAGAGAACATTGGCACTCATTGACCATTTACAAACCATCAGAAGTCATCATTCAAAACAGGAGCTAATGAATGGCATAGTATTAACACAATTCACTTAGTTATAGTAATCATTGCCACTCATTGGCCAGTTACAAAACATATAGCAAGTATTGAATAGTACAAAACATTTTTCATCATTCAAGTGACATACGACATATTTAAAATAATTATTGGCACTCATTGGCCAGTTACAAAGTATTCTTATATTTTTATAAAACCTTATTCAGTATTATTCAGAAGTTATCATTCAAAATGAGAGTCAATTATTGGCATAGCATTTATAGAGTAGAACAAAATATTATTTACAGAAATTATGGGCATAGTATTTATGCATTATTACAAAGCATCATTCAGTATTACTCAGAACTGATCACTCCAGTGACATAGGACATATTGAAAATGTAACATACTGTAACTATTATTCAAGGTCTGTGACTAGAAAACATTATTCAGTATTACTCAGAATTCATCATTCAAATGACATAGGACATATTGAAAATGTAACATACTGTAACTATTATTCAAGGTCTGTGATTAGAAACATTACTCAGAATTACTCAGAACTCCCCTTTTTATTTGTGCTAGCAATGCATTGCGTTGAGATCGATAATTAATTACTGGGGCATAACAATATTTGCTTTTGAGTTATTGCTGCAAATGAAGATGTGTAACGTCATTCGTCATGAGTCAGCTGTAGCAAGGTTATGAAACAAGTAGAGTATATGTGATCACATTCATAAATGACACAGGTTTAATGACCAACTGCTTATAGCACATTAATTTCATGAATAATTTCTCCTGCAAAAAATACAAAATGGATTATTAAACTGAAAGAAGAAACGCATATTATGCTGAAAACTAGTGAACTTCGAATTAACAGGTAGTGAAATGTGTATAAAATATATATGTTCTCTAGCTGTCCTTTCCAAAACCTTCAGTCATCATACCATGCGACATAAGACATACTGTCAGAACGAACTGCAACAAATACTTAAATAACTACATAGCATAAATACATAAACTTCAACATTATCCTCATCTGCAAAGAAAAACTTCATCACCTGCAAAGAAAAACTACAAAATTCATATCACTATAACTCCATTATTATCATCACCTGTAAAGAAAAACTTCATTATCCATAGTAGCATACTCTTCATCACTATTCATCATCATTCATTATCATCTGCAAAAAAAAAGTCACTTCATTATTCATTATACAACTATTCCTTATTTCTAGCATATTTCATCACTAAAACTAAGATGTGTAGTTCTGTCTGACAGCCTGCATCAATCGTCTTGTAGTCTGAAAGAAAAAATTAGTTAAGACTGCTATTCTACGATGTGTATAGTATATTCTTGTTAATCCTTGTTAATTCCGACCCATTTACTCTTCGTGACGAGGTATTGCATCTTCTTTCGTTCATTCCGAAGGTGAAATTCCCATTTCTGTTTAATTTATTTCTTTTACACGTTATTTCTTTCTGAAAATGATGAACAAAGATTAATGTCTTGCATTTAAATCATATACCCACTAAATAAAAACTGGCTTATAGTAACATAATTGAGCATACAGCATAGCATGACAGAAAACGTAATATGTCAAAAAACATAGACAGTGTGCAGGTGCAAAAAATGTACACAGAGTATCACAATGTAGCAGCAAAAAAAAGTGTAAAATAGTCACGATGTTGAGATATCATAAGGCAAAAATGTCAAAGTCAACTGGTATTTGTTATATCTTAAATATTTGATAGTGCATACAAACAAAACAGGAAAACAATCATACATACATGAAAAATGGAAAATGTACACGGTCTGATATATAACGACAAGAAAAGTGACCTTCTTTGTGTTCAGCTTGTATGTTGTGTAGTTAATAGAGGCGAGAATTGAGGACTTTAATGGAGAGAAAACTTGATAAAATTAATACGTCACTAGATAGAATTGCATAATTATTCATAAGATACGAAGTTTATCTGGAAAAATGTGCACGGTCTGATGTGTAACGACAAGAAGAGCGACCTGCTAACCTTACCTTGCCAGGCACTTGCCAAGAAAAAATACGATAATCATCAGTAAGTGGTCACATAAATATAATTGCATAAGTGGTCATAAAATGTGTAAGTTCATCTGGAAAAATATGCACGGTCTGATGTGTAACGACAAGAAGAGCGACCTGCTAACCTTACCTTGCCGGGCACTTGCCAAGAAAAAATACGATAATCATCAGCAAGTGGTCATGTGAATATAATTGCATAAGTGGTCATAAAAAAATTAGGAAATGGCATTACAATGTGATAAATCAAAAAGTATGTTCATTCAATAAAAGGTTTGACGTTGGAGATGTGGTGGTTCCCTTTGGTTTTTTTGGTTCTCAAAGTTTCGACGTGTACTACATTGGGGTGAGGAATGCTGCGAGTTCGATATGGACCTGCGTATAGAAGCTCAAATTTACTGCATCTACTCTTTCCTCTGTTGGATAAATAGTGTGTACGTACTAATATCTTCTGTCCAATGTGAAAGTCACGGCGTGTACAAACCTGTTTTTGCTGTCTTCTCCGGCGCTCTGCGGCACGTTTGATGTTGTTCAGCGCAATGTCAATTATTTCATGGTGTCGTAGTCGACGAAATGTAGGAAAGGTTACTAATTCTTTAATTTTGTTAGGTGGTTCAACATTTTTCAGTATAACAGACGGAAATAGCATAGTAGATTCATTTGGTATGGAATTAATTACATCCTGGAATGAGAGTATGTGTGTGTCCCAATCAATATGTTTTTTATGGCAGTATATTCTACACAGTTTACCAATTTCTTTCATTAATTGTTCACAAGGGTTCGAAGAAGCATGGTACCTGGATATATAGATCGGAGAAATGTTTCTAGCTCGTAACATACGTGTCCATATAGCAGATCGAAACTGTGATCCATTGTCGGAAATTACTTTCAACACATGCCCTACATGAAATAGAAGATGTTTTACAAATGCTTTCGAAACAGTTTTAGCAGTAGCTTTGCGTAACGGAGTGAAGGTAACAAATTTTGAAGTGAGTTCAACAGCGACAAAGATGTAGCAAAAACCTCTATTAGTTCTGGGAATCGGACCAAAAATGTCTACAGCGGCCATGTGTCTCAATTTAACAGGTACAATGGGATGTAATTGAGGCATATGTGAAGTCGTGACTGATTTAGCTTTCTGGCAGATTTTACATGACGCTAAAACTCGTCGAATACGTTTCTCCATGTTGGTAAAATAACAGTTCTGTCTCAGTATAGGAAAACATTTTCTGGCTCCGTAATGTGCGTAACTTAAATGAGTATACCAGATTAATTTGTTAACAAGTTCGTCAGGAATGCATAATAACCAAATGTTGCTGTCAGGATGAGAGCGGCGAAACAGAATATTATTGCATACGGTGTAATGGTTTCTAATGGTAACATTATTCCTATCTTTCCAAAGGTGTTTAATTTCTTTCCACACGTTGTCTTTACTCTGCTCTTGTGCTATGTCTTGTAATGACGACGAAATGAAATTTTCAAATGCAACTTGTTGAATGTACATGACGCTGAAATTTGCTTTGCAGAAGTTGGTTGCGATGTCTTGCTGATTGTTGCTGAGAGACAGGATAGTGCATCTGCTACAATATTTTGTGTACCGGTAATGTGAACAATTGTAAAATTAAATTCCTGTAAATACAGTTTCCATCTGCTTAATCTGTCGTGTGTAAATTTAGCCGAAAGTAAAAACTGTATCGCTCTATGATCTGTGTAAACGGTGGTATGTCTTCCATAAAGAAAATGCCGAAATCTCGTAAAAGCCCATACAACACATAATGTTTCAAGTTCTGTAACAGAATAATTTCGTTCAGCAGGTGACAGAATGCGACTCGCAAAGGCTATGTTTTTAATTACTGTACAACCATCTTCTTCAATTTCCTGAAAACATGTGTACGCCTAAAGCGGTGTTAGAACTGTCGGTGGGCCGGCCGCGGTGGCCGTGCGGTTCTGGCGCTGCAGTCCGGAACCGCGAGGCTGCTACGGTCGCAGGTTCGAATCCTGCCTCGGGAATGGGTGTGTGTGATGTCCTTAGGTTAGTTAGGTTTAAGTAGTTCTAAGTTCTAGGGGACTTACGACCTAAGATGTTGAGTCCCATAGTGCTCAGAGCCATTTGAACCATTAGAACTGTCGGTGGCAATGGAAAAATTTCTAGTAAGATCTGGAGGCGATAAAAGTGGTGCATTCAACAAAGCATGTTTCAAATAACATTTTCGTGAACAAGATTCTGCGTGTCAAAAGTATTGCTTGCGTTACTGGAAGATGCAACCTGTACTGTATCTAGTCAAATTCTGTCTGACGTGCTATTATTTTCGGGAGGATGCTGTGGCATTTCCACTATTTGTACTGTTCTGTTATTTTTTTCTGACGTATTACGTTCGGGATGATATCTACTGTCTGGTTCATTCATGATAATATGTTGTTGCTGATGTTCTTGCTGCTGATAAGACCGACTGTTATTAAATGTACGCTGAAAATTGTGCTCATTACTTTTACGTCTCTCATGATAGTCATTTCTATACGGCGCGTTGCGATAAGAATTGAAATAGTGTGTTTTTTGTACGTACTGATTTCCTAATTGCTGTGCGTTACTATTTGTTGGAGCTGATGCTATACGTGCACGCGGCGAAACATTAAAGCTTGGTTGACCTTGTGCATTACATTGTTGGTTAGGTATGCTAACCGGCTGGCTTTCATGCTGTTGCGGTGAAAAAGTCTATTGTTACGAAAATGTGTTTGCTGTTGCTGATAATTTTACACATAGTGATGATTAAATTTTTGTCTGATATTAAAGTTCTCGTGGTTGTCATTTCTGGAGCGTCTAATGAAAACTGTCACTTTCGGTATAACTTGTCGTATCAGGTTTTCTTTACTCATTCTTAATCCTAGATAGAGCGATAGTTGAAGAGCTGTTTTAATAGATATAAAGGATAGTAGAAGAGAAGGCAGCAGTGCAGAAAACTAAAGATGAAATAGCACTATTACGGCTCGGGGCCCTGTGCACGCTACGGCACATATTCATTAAAGCGTAATGAATCCCCTGAGGTCAATTACGCGCTACAAATAAATTTTAGTTTTTGCGTTGCAGGCAATGCTGGTGAAAATTCAAAAACAAATTGCTGTATCCAAGCCAATGCTAGTTTCTGCATTACACGAAATGCCGGTGAAAATTCAAAAGCAAATTGTCGTATCCAGTCGAAAGCGTGTACCTGTGCCCTGTCATTTTTAAATACCTTAGATTTTTTTACAGATACAAATTGCTTATAATCAACGTTATCGTCACTGAATGTGTGAACAGGTTCACGATTGCATAAGAATCTATTTGTCTATGTCACTTCGTATTCTAAGTCACGTAGTCTCTGTAAATTACCTAAATTACACTGGCTGTGTGAGTGTGACAAATGTTCGGAATGTGCCGTATGCTGTGACGTGTTAGTGACTGAAACATTTTTCATCTCTGTCACTTCTTGCTGTAAAGTTGAAAATTTTCTACGTAATGTATTATTGGACGAATCTATCTCACTGATCGTCTGCTGTAAATTTTGGAATTCAGGTGTTTGATTAAACGAAATCGGTGAAGTATCGTCTGATTTGCTGTCATTATTACTTTCAATAACATCAATACGACTGGCCAATTCATCATATTTTTCAGTCAGTATTTTTACCTGATCATCGTTTTTAGTGTCACAAGCATTAATCTGTTTTTGTATTTTACGTGTGGTTTCGTTCAATTTTTTAACGTCTGCTTTGATGACATCGGGATCCTGTATTAGTTCTAATTGTTCGAGTCTGTCGGTCACTGTCTGAAAGTCTACTGTGTGTGTATCTGTTTTTAAGATCGGAAATTTCATCACGCAATTCGGTGTTCAACTGTTTGATAGTATTAATTTCGTCTGATACTGTAGCAATATTGTTGTCTACGTATGTTTTTGCTTTCGTAAACAATTTACGTTTATCTTCCTGTCTCTGTGCGGTAATTGTTTCCATGACTTGTCGCTTTACTTTATTCTGTTCCTGTATGAATTTACGGTAACGCGTTTCACTGTTTTGTAGGTGGTGATTAAAACGTTCGTCAATTTGGCTGTTCTGTTGGTCGAATTTCGCGTCTACTTTTGCATCCAGTGTGCGCGAAAGTTCTGCTGACATTAATTTAAACTCGTCGCGTAACTGTGTTGCGTTTTCAGAGCATTGTTTACCGACTGCACTAATTTCGTCTCTAAGTAATTTAGTTGCTTCTGCATATCTATTATTTAATTCTTGTGCCACGGATCTAATTTCTTCACTACTGTTTCTAGCATAAGCCTTAATTTCCTCACGTAATTGTTCCTTAGTATCATGGCACTGCGCGGCAACGGCTGTAATCTGTTCACTAATCTGTCTGGAATTGTTGTCTAATTTTTCATTCAGTTGTTGTTTGAGATTTTCATTATTTTCATGTTTTTGATGTTTGAGATTTTCACTAAGTTGTTTGAGATTATTCTCTTGTCTTTCATTCTGTTGTTTGGAATTTTCATTCTGTTGTAGCAATATTGCTATAATTTGATCCAAGCCAATATTACCTACTCTATTCTCTGTGCTGTTTGATGGCGTACCTGCAACTATCACGTTTTGTGTAACCATTTGGTCATTCTGTGATTCTTGAAAAGGTTTGCCAATCAGATGTGCACTGTTAGATACCACCTCGGAATCAAATAATTCTGTCGTATTCTGATTACACTGTTCATTTTCATTAGAAAAAATTGTCTGTTCGTCACGTAAATTTTGCAAACCGGGTGTGTCAAGCTGGGCAGCGTTCATTGTAACAGAACGTGCCGCGTCATCAATAGTCGTTAAATTAACAGAGGACACAACTGAGTTTGTTTGCTCATCACTAGGATAAAAATCATTACTAGTGGTCAGTACGCACTGATTGTCTGTAAATGGAGGATTGTCATCATTACACTGAGTGTCGCAAGTACTATCGGACAAATTATTCGAGTCTGCTATTTCACTCATTACACATCGCGATGTACTGTTAACAGTTTTTCGCGGCATTTTTACACAAATAAAAATTATTCACAAATGAAACAAAGACAATGCAAAACGCAACAAACAATTACAACAAAGAGCAACAAATTGCCGATGATCTGTGGAAGAAAGAGTGACAAATTAGTAAATGCGTTGCGCCAGATGCAAACTACGTTTAAGTAAATAACAGCAGATATATGACTACTTCTCAGAAGATTCACAAAGAAATACGATCCTGGCCGGATGTCGCCAAGTGTAACCTCCCCACAGAAATATAATAATGAAAATGGACCATGCGTAAACTCCCCACAAAAATAATAATTCAATGAATTTGTTAATATTGTAACCTCAGAACAAAATTGGCTCCCATTTATAATCTGTGTGCAGAAATGCATTCACATTTAATGTTCCCACAAAATTCTTTTCTCATTTAATGTTAAGTTCGAAACAGAAAAATTCCTAAACACCAAAAATAATTTTAAAAAATTAGTAACCTGGTAAATTTTATGAGGACAGCAGCGCTGCGCTTGGGCCCTGTATTCTGAATAAAAAAGCAAAAAATTCTTACCTCAATAAAAACTGCAAATATATCTGTTCTTATATAATAATTTTCGACACAGCTTCGTGCAATGCTGGCGTATTTTTTTTTTTTTTTTATTCTTGGAAGGAATGATCATGCATTGGAAATATTCTTTAAATTGAAATTAATGCTTTTCTTTAAAAAAGTTACTTTATATTATAAAAATTATTATTGGGGCATTTTTTAAATAAATTAAATGACAATTAATATATGGCTCTGAGCACTATGGGACTCAACTGCTGTGGTTATCAGTCCCCTAGAACTTAGAAATACTTAAACCTAACTAACCTAAGGACATCACACACATCCATGCCCGAGGCAGGATTCGAACCTGCGACCGTAGCAGTCGCACGGTTCCGGACTGCGCGCCTAGAACCGCGAGACCACCGCGGCCGGCGACAATTAATATACATTACTAGATATGCGCAAGGCTGCTTCTTTACCTTCTACAACAATACTCATCCTCCAGAGTCCTGACCAGAGTCCCGAGCAGAGCAGACAGCCGACACGCGCCGACTCCCGCCGTCTCACACAGACTACTGCTTACTAGCACGGACAGAAGCCGACTCGCGACAAGCAACAACTAACTACACTCTGGTCAGAGACTCTGCCATGCCTCGCCCATCGCCGGCAACGCATACCTCTTAATAGGCTCTTAATAGGCTTAACATCAGAAGAGGCATCAATGTTAGCACTGAATAGGGGATCATGGAGGAATTTTATAAGGGGGACTATGCTCCAGACTGAACGCTGAAAGGCATAATGAGTCTTAAATGATGATGATGATGATGATGTGGCCGCAATAGTGTTAACAGCAACACTGGTGCAACGCGTAAATGCCCAGGCCATATCCGTCTCAGTTCTTGTCTGTAAGCCGGCCGCTGTGGTCGAGCGGTTCTAGGCGCTTCAGTCCGGAACCGCGCTGCTACTACGGTCGCAGGTTCGAATCCCGCCTCGGTCATGGATGTGTGTGATGTCCTTAGGTTAGTTAGGTTTAAGTAGTTCTAAGTCTAGGAGACTGATGACATCAGATGTTAAGTCCCATAGTGCTTGGAGCCATTTGAACCATCTTGTCTGTATGTGTTTGCGTTTCACTTTCTGCCTCGATTCTTCTTCCCCTGCCGACGGGGATGCTGTGTCAAGTCACGTAAAACACCATTATTTCGTTCTTGGAGATTAGCTTCGTCTAATGAATTACATGAACCACTGTTCCAAGAATACAGAATCAGCTACAGGTATGTAATATTGGGCAAACGAGACAACCAATGAGAAATCCATGATAACATGATAATTACATCTACAACTAGAGCGAGAGAAACACACAACTAGAGCGAAAGAAACAGAAAGTAATATATACAAACAGCGAATTCCGGAAAAGGACGTTCACACTGCTATCGTTTTAGAAGATCTGCACTACTTGACAGAAATTTTATTCTACGTCGGCTATTAAGGTTCCTGAATATTTTTTAAGATTCATCACGCGTTTTAAATGGGCATCAATTTGCCAACTTATATTTTGTTGCGATGGTTGTATACATTACTTTCCACGCCCTATAACTCAGGTCAGCTCTGGTCTACTGCTTTAATAAATTCTTTGAGCTCTTCCACCAAAGCATTGCAAATGCCTTGTATCAAGAAGCATATGGATGGGGAATGAACATTTAAAAATATAAAGTTTTTCAGTGCGTCGCGTCTGGGAGCTCAAAAATGTGAAAGAAAAGATATTTTAAATATTTACGACAAAGTTCCTAACTAATTATTTAGTGTCGGTTGACTAGCTTCGGACTAGACAAGCGGTCAGTCACTTGAGTGGACGAGGACTTGACGAGTGCAGGTAGGCCGTGCCGCAAAGGGGCGTTTCTGGTGGATGACAACTCGCGGCGGCGTAGGTAGGCTCTGCCCTCGAGCAGGTAGCTTCCAGCAAAACTGGGTGCGAATTTCATAGATTCTGGCTCGGTGCGATTTTCACTGGGTGCGCTTTTCACGTATACATCAGGAATTTTGTGCCATCACCTGTCCTCCAGTAGCCAGCCAAATGATGACAGTGAAAATTCTTCTTTCAGCAATATTAGAAGGCAAATACCTTCGAGCAGAGCCAGTTTCTTTGTCGTTCCTGGATGAGTTGCAAGAAAGTTTCAGATGTGATACCGTTATACTACCGTATATCTATTGTGTATATTGAACCGGGGACCTAGAAACGACAGAGAGACTTCGTCCCGCCGCAGCCCTCAGTGGTTCACAACCCCACAACAGGCCACAGCAGTCTGCTGCCGCCCCACACCGAACCCCGAACCCAGGGTTATTATGCGGTTCGGCTCCTCCACTCCTCCAGTGGACCCCCCCCCCCCCCCATTCTGGAACGTCTCATACCATGCGTGTACGTGGAGACAGTGTTTGCACAACAATCGCCGACAAAGTGTAACAGTGTAACAGAGGCGAAGTAAGGGGAACCAGCCCACATTCGCCGAGGCAGATGGAAAACCGCCTTAAAAACCATCCACGGACAGGCCGTCATACCGGGCCTCGACACTAATGCGCCGGGCGGATTCGTGCCGGGGACCGGCACGCCTTCCCGCTCGGAAAGCAGCGTTAGACCGCGGCTATGCGGGCGCGCCTTATACTCAACACTCGATAACTCGAAATTCAGAGGACCTCAGAAGAAGTTAGAATAACCGAGAGTTCCTTCTGACGAAAGCCTGACTGATGGAGGCGGCGAGAAGGCGAAATAAAGAGTTTCGTCCAAAAATGAAATTAAGAGAAAACACTGTATTTTACTAATTTCGCATTTCTTACCAAAGGGAAGCTGAAATTAGCAACTAGGTCTCAAATTATAGTATAAGAACGTACATTTTAGCCTATTTTAATTTTTTTTGTTTTGACATTTTGTCATTGACACTTTTTGTTGAGATGGTGGCAACAGGAAGAGCATCCGGCCATCCTCTACCAATAGCAGTGACATATACATGAATTAACTTGCTGACACCGCGAAAATACGAGTCCGGAAAAAGAGGAATCTGTATGCATAGCCCGTTTTAGCATGTACTATTTGAAAAAAAAAACAACGAAGCACAACTCAGTAAAAGTCTGCTAATATGGCAATATAATTTTCCCTTCCTTTATTGGCATTTAGCCATCCCCAAAAAAGTCAATAACACCGACCCTAGGCAGCTGCGAGACGCAAAGGGGCCAGAGAAAGAACTGTTTCCCCGCTCTCTACTTCAACCCTCGCAAGCATTTCTCTGAACTGGCTGCGATAGAAGAGCTTATGTTAGTCATATTTTACAGCCAATCGCATATCAGTAATTTCACTATAAAAAAATTGGACCAAGTGTAATGCTGCATGTGGGGCAGCGTGGAAAAATAGGAGCATCATCACCATGGCGAGGAATTTTCACATTGTCCTAAGCCCTAGTCTAAGCACTTGCTGGGGAGCAATGTTGTCCGCTCACGATTATTTTTTATTTATTTTTTTCTCCTGTTAACAACTATGGTTTCTACGCACTCACAAGATCAGGTATTGATATTTGGGTATTCTCTCTTTTCGTTCATGTCCCACATCATTCGCGCGAGGTACACTACGAGAGATAGTCCGGTGGCGCCATGTGTTGGAAAAGATTGTGACTGCGAGAGGAAACGTGGAGGACCGTTGTAGTCATTGGCCGATAATGGCAGCAAATAAATAGCTGTATAAATCACAGGCATAAATAATGAGACGCGGAAAGAATACCGGACGGTACAAAGACTATTGTTTGAGTGGAATCTAATTCACACATAAAAAGAAGTTTTGCATCAGCCCGGTTCCCAGAACTCCTGAAGATAGACGTTTACTGTGGATATTGTATCACAGGCACAGTCCCTCTGACTGTTCAGAGATGTCACTAAACCCGCCCAAAGATTTAAACAACCATGCATGAGCAGCGCCTATTAGATGGAGGGGGTCCGACACACGATCAATTTCAGACATTCCACCACGAAGGAGGTACACGGTTCGTGTTGTCTGTAGTTCAACCATGCCTAGACGGTCAATACCGCGGTTCGATCGCCTCCGCATTGTTATTTTGTGCCAGGAAGGGAAAGGGAAGTGTCCAGGCGTCTCGGAGTGAACCAAAGTGATGTTGTTCGGACATGGAGGAGATACAGAAAGACAAGAACTGTCGATGACATGCCTCGCTTAGGCCACCCAAGGGCTACTACTGCAGTGGATGACCGCTGCCTACGGATTATGTTTCGGAGGAACCCTGACAGCAACGCCACCATGTTGAATAATGCTTTTCGTGCAGCCACAGGACGTAGTTCAAATGGCTCTGAGCACTATGGGACTTAACATCTATGGTCATCAGACCTCTAGAACTTAGAACTACTTAAATCTAACTAACCTAAGGACATCACACACATCCATGTCCGAGGCAGGATTCGAACCTGCGACCGTTGCGGTCGCCCGGTTCCAGACTAAAGTGCCTAGAACCGCTCGGCCACACCGGCCGACCAGGACGTAGTGTTACGACTCAAACTGTACGCAATAGGCTGCATGATGCTCAACATCACTCCCTACGTCCATGGCGAGGTCCATCTTTGCAACCACGACACCATGCAGCGCGCTACAGACGGGCCCAACAACATGCTGAATGGACCGCTCAGGAATGGCACCACGTTCTCTTCACAGATAAGTGTCGCATATGCCTGCAACAATTGTCGGACACGTGTTTGGATGCAAACCGGTCAGGCTGAATGCCTTAGACACACTGTCCAGCGAGTACAGCAAGGTGGAGGTTCCCTGCTGTTCTGAGGTGGCATTATGTGGGGCCGACATACGCCGCTTGTTGTCACGGAAGGCGCTGTAACGGCTGTACGATACGTGAATATCATGCTCCTACCGATAGTGCAACCATATCAGCAGCATACTGGTCAGGCATTCGTCTTCGTGGACGACAATTCGCGCCCCCATCGTGCACATCTTGTGAATGACTTCCTTCGGGATAACGACATCGTTCGACTAGAGTGGCAAGCATGTTCTCGAGATATGAACCCCATTGAACATGCCTGGGATAGATTGAAAATGGCTGTTTATGGACGACGTGACCCACTAACCACTCTGACGGATCTACGCCGAATCGCCGTTGAGGAGTGGGCGATCTGGACCAACAATGCCTTGATGAACTTGTGGATAGTATGCCACGAGGAATACAGGCAATCAATGCAAGAGGACGTGCTATTGGGTATTAGAGGTACCGGCGTGTACAGCAATCATAACCACCACCTCTGAAGGTCTCGCTGTATGGTGATACAACATGCAATGTGTGGTTTTCATGAGCAATAAAAAGGGCAGAAATGATGTTCATGTTGATCTCTATTCCAATTTTCTGTACACATACCGGAACTCGCGGAACCGAGGTGATGCAAACTTTTTTTAATGTGCGTATTTAGAGAAAAGGTTTTTATAAAATAATGTATACAGCCCGTCAGAATGTTAACACAGGACAAATGAAACAGCGTTTACTGTAAAACAGAGAAATTTTTCCTTTCTCGTATAACGTGTCGAGGGAGGTATAGTATGTGAGTACTGTCGTCGTTGTGTCTCAAGGAAACTGTAACAAGCCATCTAACATTATTGGTTTTTTTAGATATAATTTAATCCCCTTGTGTAATGCAGGCCTATTATCAGAGTTGATGCTAGAAAAAGCTGGGTAGATATTACACTGCTTGAATTCATTTTGTATAATGCTGTTGCTGATGTCATTTCAGGACAGGGAATAGAGACAGAAAAAGTAAAACAAAGTGGATAAATTCAAGTAGGAATCGCGCTTTGAGGGTTCTGTACAAACTTAATTATGTATATAGGTAATAATGATGTTGTTGTTGTGGTCTTCTGTCCAGAGACTGGTTTTATGCAGCTCTCCATGCTACTCTATCCTGTGCAAGCTTCTTCATCTCCCAGTACTTACTGCAACCTACATCCTTCTGAATCTGTTTAATGTATTCATCTCTTGGTCTCCATCTACGATTTTTACCCTCCACGCTGCCCTCCAATGCTAAATTTGTGATCCCTTGATGCCTCAGAACATGTCCTACTAACCGGTCCCTTCTTTTTGTCAAGTTTTGCCACAAACTCCTCTTCTCCCCAATTCTATTTAATACTTCACCATTAGTTATGTGATCTACCTATCTAATCTTCAGCATTATTCTGTAGCACCACATTTCGAAAGCTTCTTATTCTCTTCTTGTCCAAACTATTTATCGTCCATGTTTCACTTCCATACATGGCTACACTCCATACAAATACTTTCAGAAACGACTTCCTGACGCTAAAATCTATACTCGATGTTAACAAATTTTTCTTCTTCAGAAACGCTTTCCTTGCCATTGCCAGTCTACATTTTATATCTTCTCTACTTCAACCATCATCAGTTATATTGCTCCCCAAATAGCAAAACTCCTTTACTACTTTAAGCGTCTCATTTCCTAATCTAATACCCTCAGCATCACCCGACTTAATTCGATTACATTCCATTATCCTCGTTTTGCTTTTGTTTATGTTCATCTTATATCCTCCTTTCATGACACTGTCCATACCGTTCAACTGCTCTTCCAAGTCCTTTGCTGTCTCTGATAGAATTACAATGTCATCGTCGAACCTCAAAGTTTTTATTTCTTCTCCATGGATTTTAATACCTACTCCGAATTTTTCTTTTGTTTCCTTTACTGCTTGCTCAATATACAGATTGAATAACATCGGGCAGAGGCTACAACCCTGTCTCACTCCCTTCCCAACCAATGCTTCCCTTTCATGCCCTCGACTCTTATAACTGCCATCTGGTTTCTGTAAAAATTGTAAATAGCCTTTCGCTCCCTGTATTTTACCCCTGCCACCTTCAGAATTTAAAAGAGAGTATTCCCGTCAACATCGTCAAAAGCTTTCTCTAAGTCTACAAATGCTAGAAACGTAGGTTTGCCTTTCCTTAATCTTTCTTCTAAGATAAGACGTAAGGTCAGTATTGCCTCACGTGTTCCAACATTTCTACGGAATCCAAACTGATCTTCCCCGAGGTCGGCTTCTACCAGCTTTTCCATTTGTCTGTAAGGAATTCGTGTTAGTTTTTTGCAGCCGTGAATTATTAAACTGATAGTTCGGTAATTTTCACATCTTTCTACACCTGCTTTCTTTGGGATTGGAATTATTACATTCTTCTTGAAGTCTGAGGATATTTCGCCTGTCTCATACATCTTGCTCACCAGATGGTAGAGTTTTGTCAGGACTGGCTCTCCCAAGGCCGTCAGTAGTTCTAATGGAATGTTGTCTACTCCCGGGGCCTTGTTTCGACTCAGGTCTTTCAGTGCTCTATCAAACTCTTCACGCAGTATCGTATCTCCCATTTCATCTTCATCTACATCCTCTTCCATTTCCATAATATTGTCCTCAAGTACATCGCCCTTGTGTAGACCCCCTATATACTACTTCCACCTTTCTGCTTTCCCTTCTTTGCTTGGAAGTGGGTTTCCATCTGAGCTCTTGTTATTCATACAAGTGGTTCTCTTTTTTCCAAAGGTCTCTTTAATTTACCTGTAGGCAGTATCTATCTTACCCCTAGTGAAATAACCCTCTACATCCTTAAATTTGTCCTCTAGCCATCTCTGCTTAGCCATTTTGCACTTCCTGTCGATCTCATTTTTGAGACGTTTGTATTTTTTTGCCTGCTTCATTTACTGCATTTTTATATTTTCTCCTTTCATCAATTAAATTCAATATTTCTTCTGTTACCCAAGGATTTCTATTAGCCCTCGTCTTTTTAGCTACTTGATCCTCTGCTGCCTTCACTACTTCATCCCTCAGAGCCACCCATTCTTCTTCTACTGTCAATTGTCCCCTTATGCTCTCCCAGAAACTCTGTACAACCACTGGTTTAGTCAATTTATCTAGGTCCTATCTCCTTAAATTCCCACCTTTTTGCAGTTTCTTCAGTTTTAATCTACAGTTCATAACCAGTAGATTGTGGTCAGAGTCCACATATGCCCCTGGAAATGTCTTACAATTTAAAACCTGGTTCCTAAATCTCTGTCTTACCATTATATACTCTATCTGGTACCTCCTAGTATAATGATGATGATAATAATAATAATAATTTCATATGGCTCAGTGGCCTAGGGAAAGTGTTTGCGTATCCATATCATCACGTTCCCGGCGTGCATCTCTACTTCCGGTTTCACCATTCATCGATCGAGGAATGAAGACCCCCCCGCCCCCAATCAACCAACCAACCCCAATTATCCAACTGGGGAAAGGGGGATCTGTAGTTAACGTGGAATCCGAATTACGTGTTGTATCTGGCGACTCCTCACTCCGTTGAGAGGTGAAGCTTGAGTTAAAACGAACATTCAAAAAGTCGTGATCCGACTAAGATTCGATCCCGCGACCAGCAAGCCCGACAGACATATGCACAGTTCATCTATAATTTCTGATGTTTTAGTTTGCGAGTACAACATATATGACATATATGGCCGTGTCTTCTTGTCTTACATTGACTCAGAAGCTTAAATTATTTACACTGTCAAGGAACCGTAGGTCTTAGTATGTGACATAAACTTAACCTGATACGTCTACATGTTCGTGAGAAAAAGGAGTCTTAAACAGAGAGTCAGATAGACTGTCGGATAACAAATCACAATATTTTCTTGTGATATAATTACAAATTAACGATTTTCAGATTTTTTCCATTATTTGTACTGGGGAACCTTGCTTCTTGCCAAATTTCATGTTTCTAGGTCAAACCCCATAGGTTTCGAGGAGTGTCTTAGCGAGTATCAAAATATGTGACATAAGTGGTCGTCTCCCTTGACTGCATTGAGGCAGAAACTTAAATTTTTGACGTCGCCAAGGGACCACAGACCTTAGTATGTGACTAATTTCAACTTGATCCGTCTACCCGATCTTTAGATAAAAGGTTCTTAATAGTCGGACAGACAGACACACAGACATCAAAGTGATCCTATAAGGTTTCCGTTTTTACGGATTGAGGTACGGAGGCCTAAAAATTAAATCAAATAACCACAAAAATCACATCGTAGCAATGCTCAGATTTTCCATCTTGTAGAAGTAGCGTTCGTTGATTTTATTTACAAAAACATCAAAGAATCACATCTTTTCCACATTGAATGTTGGTGGCTGGATTATTTAAATGCAGGAAAATAATCATTTCACTGGCAACGTGTTTTTTTCGTGTTGCTGATTTACGCCGTACACGAGAAAGTAAAAAAAGCTGTTTTTTTCTGAACGGTTATACATATGACGCTCTGGCCTGGAGATGAGAAACAAATGTCACGTTGTAGACCTTGGTGTCGCAGTATTATTAAAAAGTATGTATCCAGTGTAAGACAAGAGACGCCACGTCACACAGGGTGTCCCAGGAGGGATGGTCAGTATTCAGGGATATGACAGGAACGATGTTTCGAAGCAAAATTTATAGTAAGCATTGGCTCTAAACTGCTATGAGCACTTGTTTATCTTCGCTAGTGTGAAGCACATCTCTTCTGCCGAACATAGCTCTTAAGGTATGCATTTTAGAGCACATGTTTACTGGACACCGTTTCTTGTTTTGGTCCATACTATATTCTCTCAAAACACGGAAAGCAAAGAGCTTATAGTAAAAGAGATTTGCTTCATAAGCCTCTTCATCTCCGAATAACTACTGCAACCTACATCCTTCTGAATCAGCTTACTGTATTCACCTCTTGATCTCCCTCTACAGTTCTTACCACCCATGCTTCCCTTCAATGATAAATTGGTGATCCATTGATGTCTCCGAATGTGTTCTATCAACCGATCCCTTCTTTTAGTCGTGCCACCGATTTCTTGCCTCCCCCTTTCTATTCAGTACCTCCTCATTAGTTACGTGATCTACCCGCCCAATATTCAGCATTCTTCTGTGGCACCACACTTGAAAAGCTCCTATTCTCTTCTTGTCTAAGCTATTTATCGTTCATGTTTCACTTCTGTAGACGGTTGCACTCCGGGCAAATTTCTCCAGAAAAGGCTTCCTAAGGCTTAAGTCCATATTCGATGTTAGCAACTTTCTCTTCCTCGGAAATGCTTTTCTTGCTATTGCCAGTCTACATTTCATATCCTCTCTACTTCGGGCATCATCAGTTATTTTGCTGCCAAAACAGAAAACCCTATCTACTACTTTAGGTTTCTCCTTTTCCAATCTAATTCCCTCAGCATCACCCGCTTTAATTCGGCTGCGTTCCATTATCCTTGTCTTTCTTTTGTTGATGTTCATCTTATATCCTCCTTTCAAGACAATGTCCATTCCGTTCAACTGCTCTCCTAAGCCTTTTGCTGCTTCTCACAGAATGTCATCGCGAAACCTCAAAGTTTTTATTTCTTCTCCCTGAACTTCAGTTCCTACTCCAAATTTTTCTTCGGTTTCCTTTACTGCTTGCTCAATGTACAGATTAAATAACATCGGGGATAGGCTACAACCCTGTCTCACTCACTTCTCAATCGTTGCTTCCCTTTCATGTCCTTTGACTCTTTTAACGACTATCTGGTTTCTGTACATGTTGTAAATAGCCTTTAGCTCCCTGTATTTTACCTCTGCCACCTTGGGAATTTCGAAGACAGTATTCCATTTAACATTGTTAGAAACTTTCTCTAAGTGTAGAAATGCTATAAACGTAGGTTTGCCTTTACTTACCCTATCTTCTAATGTAAGTCAGTATCACCTCGCGTGTACCTAGATTTCTCCGAAATCCAAACCGATCTTCCACGTGGGCGACTTCTACCAGTTTTTTCATTGTTGTGAAAAAGAATTCGTCTTAGTACTTTGCAACCATGACTTACTAAACTGATAGTTCTGTAACTTTTACACCTGTCAGCAACAGCTTCCTGTGGAATTGGAATTAATACATTCTTATTGAAGTCTGAGGGTATTTCGCCTGTCTCATACAACTTGCATACCAGATGGAAGAGTTTTGTCAGGGATGGCTCTCCCACGGCTAGTCCAGTGGCCTTTCTTCGACTTGGGTCTTCCAGTGCTCCGTCAAACTCTACTCGTAGTATCATATCTCCAATCCCATGTTCATCTACGTCCTCTCCCATTTCTGTAATATTGCGCTGTTTCATATCTCTTATACACACCCTCTATATGTTACTTCAACCTTTAGGCTCTCCCTTCTTTGCTTAGAACTGGTTTTCCATGTGAGCTGTTGATATTTATACGGCTGCTTTTCTTTCCTTCAAAATTCTCCTTAGTATTCCTGTAGGCCACACCTATTTTCCCCGTAGTGAAACATGCTTATAAGTCCTTGCATTTGTCCGCTAGCCATCCCTGCTTAGCCATTTTCACTTACTGTCAATCTCACTTTTTGTATTCCCTTTCGCCTTCATCATTTGCTTCATTTTTATACACTACTGGCCATTAAAATTGCTACACCACGAAGATGACGTGCTACAGACGCGAAATTTAACCGATAGGAAGAAGATACTGTGATACGCAAATAATTAGCTTTTCAGAGCATTCACATAAGGTTGGCGCCGGTGGCGACACCTACAACGTGCTGACATGAGGAAAGTTTCCAACCGATTTCTCATAAACAAACAGCAGTTGACCGGCATTGCCTGGTGAAACGTTGTTGTGATGCCTCGTGTAAGATGGAGAAATGCGTACCATCACGTTTCCGACTTTGATAAAGGTCGAATTGTAGCCTATCGCGATTGCGGTTTATAGTAACGCGACATTGCTACTCGCGTTGGTCGAGATCCAATGACTGTTGGCAGAATATGAAATCGGTGGGTTCAGGAGGGTAATACGGAACGCCGTGCTGGATCCCAACGGCCTCGTGTCACTAGCAGTCAAGATGACAGGCATCTTATCCGCATGGCTGTAACGGATCGTGCAGCCACGTCTCGATCCCTGAGTCAACAGATGGGGACGTTTGCAAGACAACAACCATCTGCTCGACAGTTCGACGACGTTTGCAGCAGCATGGACTATCAGCTCGGAGACCATGGCTGCGGTTACCCGTGACGCTGCATCACAACAAGAGCGCCTGCGATGGTGTACTCAACGACGAACCTGGGTGCACGAATGGCAAAACGTCAATTTTTGGGATGAATCCAGGTTCTGTTTACAGCATTATGATGGTCGCTTCCATGTTTGGCGACATCGCGGCGAACGCACGTTGGAAGCGTGTATTTGTCATCGCCATACTGGCATATCACCTGGCGTGATGGTATGGGGTGCCATTGGTTACACGTCTCGGTCACCTGTTGTTCGCATTGACGGCACTTTGAACAGTGGACGATACATTTCAGATTTGTTACGACCCGTGGCTCTACCCTTCATTCGATCCCTGCGAAACCCTACATTTCACCAGGATAATGCACGACCGCTTGTTGCAGGTGCTGTACGGGCCTTTCTGGATACAGCAAATTTTCGACTGCTGCCCTGGCCAGCACATTCTCCAGATCTCTCACCAATTGAAAACGTCAGGTCAATGGTGGCCGAGCAACTGGCTCGTCACAATACGCCAGTCACTACTCTTGATGAACTGTGGTGTCGTGTTGAAGCTGGATGGGCAGCTGTACCTGTACACGCTATCTAAGCTCTGACTCAATGCCCAGGCGCATCAAGGCCGTTATTACGACCAGAGGCGGATGTTCTGTGTACTTATTTATCAGGATATATGCACCCAAACTGCGTGAAAATGTAATCACATGTCAGTTCTAGGATAATATGTTGTCAGTTCTAGGACAATGAGTTTGTCCAATGAATACCCGTTTGTCATCTGTATTTCTTCTTGGTGTAGCAATTTTAATGGCCAGTAGCGTATTTTCTCCTTTCACAGTTATACTTAATATCTCCTGTGTTACCCAAGTATTTGTACAAGGCCTTGTATTTTTACCTGTTTGATTCTCTGCTGCCTTCGCAATTTCATCTCTTAACCTACCCATTCGCCTGTCTCATACGTCTCGCATCCGATGGAGGAGGTTCGTCGTGACTGGCTACGTTCCTGTTACATCCCCCAATACTGAGCATTCCGCCTGGGCTACCCTCTACAACACTCACTACCGTTCGCGAGTATTCTAAAATGGGCTCGCATAGTGAACACGAGGGAACAGACTATTAACCAAACGCTGTACAGAGACGACTGGAAGCTCCCGCAAATTACCAGTGGAAGCACAGAGACGGTAGTACGACAACGCGTCGCGGTGTACGGTAGGCGGCGCGATTACGTGCACGGGAGGCGTCGCGGGGCGACGTGCAGACATGACCGGCGGTGATAATGAGGTGCTTCCCATGCGACCTCGCCCGCGTCGCCAGGTGAGCATTACGCGAGGCACGGCGCCGCCCTCGCCGGCGGTCGTCTCCTTTAAGCAATCCTTTTGAATTTTTACCACCTGCCGTCTTGTCTCTTTGTGCCCCTCTGACGTCAGCTGCGCCGTCTGCCTTAGCGGCGATAAGCGTGTCGGCCGGCTGTTTTCATAAATAGAGATGGCCGTGTTTGCTGCCTCTGCCCACGCCACTCACCGGCGGGTCTACAAACTGCTGGAAGGCGCTTATCTCTTTACGGAAACGTACCACCGCTTGTCGCCGTCAGTTTTATTGCACCAACCCCTGCGTCTGAGATGGCGGTCAGCAGACACACAGGAAGACGCAGCTCGTGCAACCTGCCTTCCCCAATTGGTACCCACCGCAGTTTCTCTCCCCACTCCACGTGTGAGTGCCTCAACAGAATGGCCACTAGTTCAGTCCGATAGAATGGGAAACACAGCATGCCGTGGCGTTTCTAAAGCATAGCATCCCGTCAGTATCAGGACGTGCAAACAACTTACGGGAATGCAGCCTGGTGACGTCATCGAAAACGGCCGCCGTTTCGACAGGAACACACCCTGTCATTTTCACGGCATATCTGCAGCAAGTAAGCGCTGTGCAAGGGGATTTAAAACCGTGGTTTGCAAAGAAACTCCGGTAAGATAAAGCAAACGCTGTGAGCACTAGTACCACCACAAGCCAAATGTGACCGTCGTCAGAAGTTATCGACAATGAAATAAGTAACCACCGTCTCTGTTTATAAGGTTACTGGCTAATTTAATTTCAACAGCTTCCTTAATAAGACTATTCCAATCGCTGGAAGTGCGTGTCAGAAGCTGCGTGTTGTGCGTGTCAGAAGCTGCGTGTTGTTATATTCCATATGACGACCGGTGCCAGGACAATGTTCTGCAATGATGGAATTGCTCGGCTGTTGCATGCGTGTGTAACGCTTTTGCTCATTACACCTTTCCTCCAGAGTCCTGATAATGTGACTATAACATAACATGCCAGAACTGCAAGGAATACGGTAGACGCCTGCCTTACGCAAACCAAGATCATTCTTTGCAGTTGCAGCATGTCAAAAGTATTCGGACACCCCCAAAAACATACGTTCTTCATATTAGGTGCATCGTGCTGCCACCTACTGCCAGGTACTCCATATCAATGACCTCAGCAGTCATTAGACATCGTGAGAGAACAGAATGGGGCGCTCCGCGGAACTCACGGACTTCGAACGTGGTCAGGTGATTGGGTGTCACTTGTGTTAAACGTCTGTACGCGTGATTTCCACACCACTAAACATTCCTAGGTCCACTGTTTCCGATGTGATAGTGAAGTGCAAACTGGAAGGAACATGTACAGCACAAAAGCGTACAGGCCGGCCTCGTCTGCTGACTGATAGACACCGCTGACAGTTGAAGATGGTCGTAATGTGTAATAAGCAGACATCTGTGATTCTTCAATTTGTCTAGGCGTATTTTATTACGAAATAAATCTCGGGTGAACAGTCTGGTTTGAGTGTGCATAGGACACAATATTTCGGCAATTGACCACGTTGCCATCATCAGGTGCGCCGATGTACATCATACCACTGTTAGCGATTGCCTGTTCCAATCTTCAATCGAGTGAAGGAAAATGACTCTACATGCCTCTGTAGTCGCCCTAATCTTTCTTATCTTGATCCTAATGCGAGATGTACGATGGTGGCGTGGAATGGCCGCACAGGTGCCCTAAATTCACTCAACCCCTGGGGCTCATTGTCTTCCTTCCAAGTATCCCATTTAAGTTCCACGAGCACTTCTGTTACGCTTTCATAAAGGCTTTAGAAGTCCATTTACGATCGCAGCTGCACGCAACTGTATTCGATCTATGTCTATTACCATACCCAAGTATTATATTGATTAACTGCGTGAATATGCAGTGAGGCAGCTGTTCTTCTTACACTGTCAAAAGTAACTACCTAGAAACTTGCTAGTTCTTTTCGTATACAGTTGTAATTTATGAGTTACAAACAATACAAGAAAACAATTCTTGTGAAATTTCGTTTCAAACGATAATGATAGTCGGATTATCACTAAAAAAATTAGAATCGAAACAACTAGTATTTCCTTTTGCATCACACCAGAATTCGCACGACAAAGCAACTATGTGTGATTTTATTGACAGATAACAATATAATTCATTGTTTAATTGTCGTATCTTGTCCTAATTTAACATCCTCGCTTCGAATCCTGTACTTGTTACGTTCATTGAAAATAGCTGCTTTAGCTACAACTAGCAAAAACCTGTTGATCATTGTTCAAACATATCTGGACGTCATGGAATATAAATGAAAATACGTTAACATCAGCTGGCATTTAGGGAAGGGAAGTGTCATCATTATCATCCGCGTCTCTGTCTTCAGAAGTCAATCCCGACGTCACACAAGATTAACTTTGCTACAAAGATATTAACGAGAGTGCTACATTACTCTTCCAAATTCGTTGCACGAATCGGACAGTAATAGACCACGTGTTACTTCATTAGCATCTTTCGATAGAGATAATAAAGTATTTAACTGGCAAGTTTTTATGACGGAACAAGAAATTTATTGTTTATTTGGAATTTTCCTATCTCCAAAAACCAACTGAAACTACACTTCGACTGAGAACAGTCCCGTACGCCACAACACATAACGAATTTCTTCAAACTGAAACTTCAGGTATTCTGTAAACGCGGCACCAATGATTATGCTGACCATAATAATGGGTGCACTTTTAATGCCGGTTACATCGTAAAACACACACCCACGCGTCTACATCTCTTGAGCGATGCCTACCAACTGGAACTGTATCAAACATTACGTCAAGCGCGCGCTGGACAAACAACGACAACAATTAACAAACACAAGGTCCGTAAAAAATTTTAAAAAGTTTTAGTCAACAAGCGATTTACGCTAGTTACTATTGGCTGACGCAGTGGCGTCACTGAGGAACGATCTCAGAGCCAGAACATCGCTACAGCACGTGAGCTGTGCATTTGCGCAACGGCCGGCCGAAGTGGCCGTGCGGTTAAAGGCGCTGCAGTCTGGAACCGCAGGACCGCTACGGTCGCAGGTTCGAATCCTGCCTCGGGCATGGATGTTTGTGATGTCCTTAGGTTAGTTAGGTTTAACTAGTTCTAAGTTCTAGGGGACTAATGACCTCAGAAGTTGAGTCCCATAGTGCTCAGAGCCATTTTTTTTTTTTGCGCAACGTGTTTGTGGAGTGCTTTGGTATCCACTGAAACGTAAATTGCGATTCTGCTGCTGCCAGAACGTTTCTGCTACATTCTGTAACTTGCCACCCTTTTAACAGATACGGACGTCTTAAATAAAATTAAAGCAAATATCGAACCGAAACTAGTGCAGAGCTCAGAAAGCGCAAAGTTAAATCTGTTATTGCAAATTTCTGTCAAAGTGAATATAGAAATATTCTGAGAAAAAAATCTAGACAACGCACTATTTGCATTTTGTATCCACCACTAGATTAAAAACCTTCAACTGATAGGTGGCACGTTCGTTCTGACGCAAGTAATTATCTAAGTGCTACGAACCTAGAAAGCAATGGAATGAGCGAATGTAGCTTCCAAATACGATTTTACAATCCTTCGGATTTTTTTTATCAAAGTTGGAAAACAATGTTGATCCAAGTTGTTAAAATTCATTCATATAAAAGGACATTCGCTCCAGATCTTTTCAGGGCTGCAAAATGCGGTTTACAGGAAGCATATGCGAGTTCAGTTTCGGTGGCTTCCGTTCAGTAAAGTTGGGTGCGGTGTGGCGGATAAGCTAAATCATGGCATCATTAACTCTTGTACCTTGCTGAATAGTTGCGAGTTTCTATGTTGTCGAACACTATCAGCCGCGCGGAGTGGCCGTGCGGTTAGAGGCACCATGCCCCGGATTGCGCGGCCCCTCCCGCCGGAGGTTCGAGTGCTCCCTCGGGTATGGCTGTGTGTGTTGTTCTTAGCATAAGTTAGTTTAAGTAGTATGCAACTCTGGGGATCGATGACCTCATCGGTTTGGTCCCTTAGGAATTCACACACACAACACTATCAAGGAAGCTTATCTTTTGCTACTAATTTAAGTTCCTGCACTATTTAAATCACACAACTTCTGTAAATTTTAAAATATTCCCGGCGAACTGTGTTTTCAAACAAATTTCTGGCTTGCAGCCAATTGTCGTTAAATTCATTGCACGATATTTCGACTGGACTTCTGCCAGTCACCTTGGTAAGCCATCGAAGACTGGCGAAGACTATCCTTTCCGCCCCATATAGAGCGCTGCGAGTATTCCGCGCCGGCCGTTGTGGCCGAGCGGTTATAGGCGCTTCAGTCTGGAACCGCGCGACCGCTACGGTCGCAGGTTCGAATCCTGCCTCTGACATGGGTGTTTGTGATGTCGTTAGGCTAGTTAGGTTTAAGTAGTTCTAAGTTCTAGGGACTGATAACCTCAGATGTTAAGTCCCATAGTGCTCAGAGCCATTCGAACCATTTGAGTATTCCGCCCATGCGTCAAAACTCAAAAAGTTGACAGGCGGACCACGCCTCGCGGCTGCAGCGCCCTCGCTGGTAGAACCGCGGAACTCTGCTGTCGCCTGCGTTACCGCTCGCCGCGGCCGTTGGCGCGCTCTGTCGTCTTCGATTGTAACACATTGTTCAGATGACGGGGTTCCTTGCACTGTCTAACTGGTAGCCGCTATCACGGTTCATCAGATCTTCCGCCGGGCGTATTTCCACGGATTCCTTAGTAATGGAGTCCCAAGAGAAGTAGCTGCGATCAGAATCACCGTTATATCATTCTCCGCTGAAATTCCAGTGGGAATTCACCGTTCGGCAACTTGATTGAATACAAAAGGCAAATGCAGTGTTGACGTTCAGCGCAGTGTTCTTTCAAAGTGCGCCTCATCTATCTTATGAAAGCCATAACCCACTAACAAGGTATT
The DNA here is from genome assembly GCF_023898315.1 of Schistocerca nitens. Classification (NCBI taxonomy): domain Eukaryota; kingdom Metazoa; phylum Arthropoda; class Insecta; order Orthoptera; family Acrididae; genus Schistocerca; species Schistocerca nitens. Next base: position 190,077,768 of record NC_064620.1, on the reverse strand, counting down.
TTGTAAATTCCGGCCTTCCGCAAAAACAAGTCGTCCTTCAGCGATCGCAAATGGTATGCAATCTCAGATGATGGCGGGAAATCACTTTCACTTGAAATTTACAGAGGATCCTTGCTATTTTAAACGAAATATTTCCCACGAAAGGAAGAAAAGCTTAAGATTTTGCCGGCGTATTCTCCTCTTTATCCGCTTCGTCATTCTTGATTTTAACTGACAGTGCCCTGGTAATCTGCTGGGTGGATACCCAATCCTTCTAAACACTCTCTTTAGGTAGGCGAGCTCTTTAGGCAAACTGTATCGATTTTATACAGTGTGAGCTCTGTGTACGGGTGTTCTAAGCAATAGCAAGTGGAAGGCCGGGATTAACAAAATACCTTAGCAGTGTGGTACGGCTTACATAGGGCGGACCACAAGCACTGTCAAAGAACGCTGTGTTGTACATGACCGTTGCGCTAGCATTCTGCAGCCAAGAAGTCCACTACTGCCGGGCACTGTGCATTCAATGGAGTATGATAGAACTGTGATTCAGACCGCAACTACATCTCTTTGGGATTCCATTACTAAAGAATCCATGGAAATCTGGCTGTTGGAAAGTCTGATGAACCGCGATAGCGGCTACCAGTTGGACAGTGAGTGGAAGCCCATCGTCTCCACGATTTGTTCTAATCAAAGGCGACAGATGCGCCAACGGCCGAGGCGATCGGTAACACAGAGGACAGCCGAGCTCTGCGGTTCCACCGTCGAGGGCGCTGCCACCGTGAAGTGTTTTCCATCTGTGAACTTGAATTTTCACTCATCTACGGAATACTCACAGTGCGCTATATAGGAAGAAACGGAGCAAGTCACCAGCAGAAGAGCGACCAGTGCCTTGTCGAAGTATCGTGCAATGAATTAAACGACGAGCGGTTGCAAGCCCGAAATTTGTTTCAACACACAACTGTTATTCACGCCAAGGAATGATAGCGCCATTTCTTTGCTTTGCAGTGATGAGCTACGTTTCGATCACAGGCAACACATACGGATAAAATTTCAGGTTCTCACGTAAATTGTAATTATCTCTAGATGAACAGAGGGAATATGCTCGGTACGTGTAGTGCACAGGTTCCTAACAACAACAACAATTTCTCTTGGCACATTGGTGTATCTATCGATCTGGCCAAAAATTAATTCGAATTTAGCTGTTTTGAGCCGCTTAAGTTCGTCATTTCAGATGAAAGCTCCTTATTTAATCCGTTTCTTCGAAATGACGAGAGCATATTTAAACGTTTGCAACATTCACAGCATCTTTGCGACAGCATTTTGACATTGAAATCTTTTTCAATCCTTATTGTGGGGGACAGCATGAAGCACTACTTCGGCCTCTTTTGTGTTATGGCTGGTTCAAATGGCTCTGAGCACTATGGGACTCAACTGCTGTGGTCATCAGTCCCCTAGAACTTAGAACTACTTAAACCTAACTAACCTAAGGACATCACACACATCCATGCCCGAGGCAGGATTCGAACCTGCGACCGTAGCAGTCGCACGGTTCCTGACTGCACGCCTAGAACCGCGAGACCACCGCGGCCGGCCTTTTTGTGTTATGGTTGTGAGCTTTACAGCCAGCAACAGCACGACTTGCCATTGTTTGAATACTTACAAATCACTCACTGAACAAAAATAATTAAGTGAAAACCGTAAAACTTAAAAAACCAAAAAGCCTACAACATATACGTTAGAGCGCCAGGAGTTCCTCAGTGACCTCATGGCCACTACATCAAAAAAGAGTTTGTCTCTGCACGCTGTTTACTGCGCCTCCCTGCACAAACCATTGGCAACAGGCAATAAATAACTTGCGTGCTGGAAACGGCTTAACCAGCTGTTGCTGTATGTCTATCGATAAGCAGTACGCAGCTGAAGTAAAGGCTAAGCTTAGAAAATAGAAAAAAATAGTATGTAACATTAAGTCTGATGTCTGATATTATCATCCCAAGATGGATACATTAACACTAATAAGTTTTAGGAAAATGATAGCAAAATATCATGATGTAGTGAAAAAACACGTTCTGTTTGTATTCTTGCTGCTACGAGGCAGTCACTTAAATCATTGTCTAGCCTGTTTCCCTGATGTAGGCACAGCCGTGCTGCCATTCGTGTCAGCACGAAAAGCCATTTGCTTGACGTCAAGTTTATCGTCACCCTACCTCAGCGCAAACCTGCATGTCTCCAGTAACAAAACTAAGTACGAAAACGGTTTCGTAAAAGGAGGAATATTTTCACTCCAAGGTTCACCTCGTAAAGCCAAGCGAGAAATCTTCTCCTTCATGCGAACATCGCAACACACATTTTATTAGGCAGTAATAAAATTCTAAGAACTAATCTTCACAATTGGGTTTATATCTGAATCTACTGGTACGTCTATAAGCTTTGTGCCACCGTACGCTATAATATGGGGGGAGTGGGGTGGCATTTCTGGTATCTGTATAATAGTCACTTTCACTTCCTGTACCATTCACAAGTGGTGCATGAGGAGAACAGTTGTCAGTAAACTGTTCGAACTCGAATTTCTCTGATTTTCCCCTTGCAGTCATTTCACGAGTTATACGTGGAATGAAGTAATATGGTGTACAAGAAGTTAGGTGTATAAGTGCAGATATTGTGATCGTTGGTATCTTATTACGTACCAACTTCAGTGTGTTAGTTGTTCTTCCTCTGCTTCTAAGAGACTTCCCGCAAACACTTCACATAATTTGCTACCTGATGTTTTCTGCACGGTCGTAATTGCACCACTAACAAGGGAACCTCCTCATCGCACCCCTCTCAGATTTTGTTATAAGTTGGCACAGTGGATAGGCCTTGAAAAACTGGACACAGATCAATCGAGAAAACAGGAAGAAGTTGTGTGGAACTACGAAAAAAATTAGCAAAATATACGAACTGAGTAGTCCATGCGCAACATAAGCAACATTAAGGAGATTGTGATGTCAGGAGTGCCGTGGTCCCGTGGTTAGCGTGAGCAGCTCTGGAATGAGAGGTCCTTGGTTCAAGTCTTCCATCGAGTGAAAATTTTACTTTCTTTATTCTCGCAAAGTTATGATCCGTCCGTTCGTTCATTGACGTCTCTGTTCACTGTAATAATTTTAGTGTCTGTGTTTTGCGACTGCACCGCAAAACCGTGCGATTAGTAGACGAAAGGACGTGCCTCTACAATGCGCACCGAAAACATTTGCTCGCAAGGTCATAGGTCAACCGATTCCTCCACAGGACAACACGTCTGATATATTATATACGACACTGGTGACCTCATGTGCGTCACCTGACGGGAATATGTTGTAGACCCATCTAACTTGTACACTTGGCGAATGGGTAAAAAGATTCTTCTACCTTGCCGATTTAGGTTTTCTTGTGGATGTGATAATCACTCCCAAAAAAGTGATGAAAACATAAGAGTTTGTCACATGAACTGCAACAAATGAATGCAATAGTTTCACAGTCGCACAGTTTTTCCTGTGCTCTGTCAAAACATATGTTTTTAACGTTTTCAAATTTTTCCGTGTGTAGACCGGCAAATCCTGCATGTGTCCAAGCAAATCTGAACATGTCCCGGAATTTTGGAGAGCGAAGTTGATTATGTTTGAGTGCCTTAACTTTGATAATAGTCTGAAAATAAAAAATTTTTTCACTGGAGGGAGGCTTGAACCAAAGACCTTTCGTTTCGCAGCTGCTCACGCTAAACACCGGACCACGGCGCTCCTAAGGTCAGGTCATCCTTTATGTGGGATATCTTGCGCATGGACTACTCAGTTTGTATATTTTGCTTATTTTTTTCATAGTTCCACACAACTTCTTCCTGTTTTCTCGATTGATCTGTGTTCAGTTTTTCAAGGCCTATCCACTGTGACAAATTGTAATTAAATCTGAGGGGGGTGCGATGGGGAGGTTCCCTTGTAAGTGGACTACGCCAGTCAGTATAGATTAAACATTTTGCGTACTCTCGTCCACACTTCAGTACCTGACCTGGTGCCCAGGGGAAAGTTACCATTAATGGCTTGCTCTTGGCACATGTACTTGGAGATACTAACCAACCTGAAAGCATACTATCCTAATATTTATAATTACTAACCTATAAATAAAGTAAATACTGATTTAATGTTTGTCAGTATACTGTCCTCAATCACCAATAAAAATATCTGCACTTATACCCATAACAATCTGTATACTGTCCTCAATCACCAATAAAAATATCTGCACTTATACCCATAACAATCTGTATCTGTGTTCTGGGATGTATGCGCTCAGAAATTTAAAACCAAACATGTTACAACATAGACATCTACGAGGGTTCGAACTTTAACTTCTGTCTCTAAGCTGGTCGTAGGTTGTGTTCCAAAAATGAACAGCATAGAGACAGAAGTGATGACACTTTCTGAAGGACCTGACCATCATTTTGCAGAACAATGCCCAAGCCAGTAAAGTGCAAGCTGTTAGTGATTTGTTTGACTGATGGGGTGCTAAGTGCTGTACCACCTACAGCACTCCCCTGACTTAAGCCCTCGTGAGGTCAACTCGATTTCTAAACTGAAGCAAACACTTCACGGCATTCGCTTCAGAACTGCTACAAATTCGTCGGGCAATAGACTGCGCCGCTCGAACTGTCAACACAACTGGCACCGCTAAGAGTATCCTACGAATCCCACGTCGCTGGGAACAGGTTATACACAATGCTGGTGACTACTTTGAAGGTCAGTAAAACTTTGAAACACGTATGTATTTTGTAAGATCTGTAAATAAATAGTTCCCACTATTAAAGTTCCAACCCTCGTATCATACAATGAAGCCCTTCAGGACTGGTTGTCTTAAGTGCTGGTGAATCTTCCGGGATGTATGGCCGTGGTCCATGAAACTTCTTCGTTCCTGACGTTTCGTCCAGAGCTGAATTAGACATCTTCAGCGGTGATTTTGGTACCGCAGTCGGCAAGACTCAGCACAACCAGAAGTTTCTCTGAAGATGTCCAGCAGAGCTCTGGTCGAAACGTTAGGAACGGAAAAGTTTCATGGGACACAACAATACAACATGGAAGCTTCAGCAATAGATATATACATCAGTGTCGATGAGCTATTTTGAGTTAGCCCCTTCCGTGATCTTGATGTAGTGTATGGACAAATTGAAGCCTCCCTTGATATTATGGCCACGCAAACACGTCACGAGGGCAGAACTGCCAGACTTGTAATTGTAGGATTGTTTTCGAATTATAGAGGCATTCACTGAACGTTTGAGTTCCACGGTTGTGGGAGAACGTCAACAGACTGCTTGAAGCAGATTCATATCGTTAACTTGTAATGCATTTGAATGGAGGAAGAAGATGGAATTGTTAAATGAAAACTTGGGGTTCTAATGAATGACAACTTAAAATTTGTGCCAGACAAGATTTTGAACCAGTATTTTCTGTTCATTGTGAGCAGCAGCCTTAACCATTAGTTTAGCTGATCTCGCCTTCCACCTTCGATTTCCGAACACTACTACCAGGGGTTCTTCCACGGGGTATATGGGGAAATAATAGCACCGCTGGGGGGACGGAGTTGGTGAGGTACCGTGGCTCACCCAGGCCCAAGGGATGTGGATGAAAAAAATTAAAAGCACTGAAATGGAATGAGCTGATCGGCATTGTATGCATTAACATCAGTGCAAATCGCTCAGATATGAATTTGAAATGAACGCGTCTCTAACCATAATATGCACTCCATCTTCTCGGCAAAGGGGACGGATACAAGAACGCGTGGATACATTTGAGAATGTAGGATGCGATTCAAGAAGAAGGACGTTACGGTTTAATGCCTAGTTCAAAGGGCGCTCGGATAGAACGAACCCTGCCGTTTTCAAAGGAGTCATTTGAGAATTCGCCTTAATCGATATAGAGAAACCACGAAAAACCTAAATTTGTATCCTGGACGACAATTTGTAATCTACCCCTCACGAATGTTTGTCTATATACTCCATCGTGACGCACTAAAATAGTGACGTTCCGACAGTAACACCAGACGCGATGTGTAAGCTACTTGAGGTGTGATTAAGTGTAAGCCACTTGTTGATGATGGTTTCTCAGTAGAAATGGTTAAAGCTAGAGGAAACGTTATAAAATGGACTTACAAAAATACAGAGTGTAAATTCCCCAAAACTGGAACAATACTGCAGTTATTCACCTTTACAGCAAAAGAAAGAGACAAGGCGTAAAAAATATAGACCGCGCAATAAATTGTATTCACTAAAATTATGATCAATCACATAGAAAAATATTTTAATGTACTGAAGGAATAAGCTAACTTTAGAAATAGGCACGCGTTTAGAAAAAGCTTTTGACTCGTTATTGAAAAAATGTCTGCTAACAATCCTTGAGAAACCAGACGCTGATACTATTTATTTTGTTATATCGAAGAATGTATAGGGTTACTTTCTTATGCCTAGGGAAAATCAAATGACGTATAGAAAATGGTGATAGGAATCGGAAAATTCTGCACTCAGCTTGGGAGTTCTTTCGAATGGCTGTGGCATACTTTCCTTGGGTGTATCCGCCGACTATTGTTAGTACGAACAAGTAAGTCCCGCACGTCGCTGTTTGTTCTGACACCCACGTTTGTTTGCCTGTTCGCTCACAGGTAGTCTCTAAAACTCGTTCTTATAAACAAAATTTCTTCACTTTACTGAGGAAACAGTTATCCAAAAAATTGGATGACAATATATTCGTCTGCTGATTATCTGTACTTACTGTAGATAATTTGCAGTCTGAGCGTTACGCAGAATTTCATCAGTAGTGAACTCCGAGAGGCAATTTTTAAAACAAAGGTCTCGCTGTCGGGAGATTACAAAGACTGTGTGGACTGGACCGTACAGAAATTACATTCATCGGGATTATTCTGTTATTTGTATACTTCCCTTTCTGGGGTGAGAACTCTCGGCGAACTGCAATCTGTTGTTTTTATCATGAGATGAAATGAGTTGTTTATAATTAATATTATTCTCGCGCTGTGCCCAACCCATCCAGTAGCCTGCTGTGAGCGGAAAGTGTCAGAGACAATGCGTTAGAAGATTCACTGTGTGCCCAATGAGAGAAGCTAATATCGATTACGGCTCAAAAACGAACAAAAGCAAAATTGTTTGTCGGTATTAATAAAATTTTGATTTGCTTTTTGTTTCTTTTAATAAAGCTATTAATTTTTAATTAGCAGTTTTTAAATAAAATGCTACTTTCATTACGTACTCGGAAGGCATTTCAATTTCTGCATATATTACGGGCTCCTTAACCGGTTTTCAGGCATGACGAGCCTACGTTTATATTCCGTATTGCTACCATGGGTTTGTGGGACGTAAGTAGCATGGAGGAGATGAAGAGGACAGGAGAAAGAAGAAGCTAGGTTATTGCTTTCTTATGCCTACTAACATTGGTAGCTAAATGCAAACAAAATAGCAGTCTGCTTCATGTGGAACTCAAATCCAAGTGCTTAGCAACGACTTACGGAATCCTGTAGTACGATAGCTACTCAACAAAGACCGGCACTCATTTTCTAAAAACTTTATGTCAGAAATTTATAATTTCAGAATTTTGTTGTTGTTCTGGTATTCAATCCGAAGATTGTTTTGATGCTGCTTTCCATGCTACTCCATCCTGCACGAGCCACATCATCTCCGAATAACTGTTGCCACCTCAGCCTTCTGAATCTGTTACTATATTCATCTCCTGGTCTTCGTCAGACGCGTCCCTCCAATACTAAATTGGTGATCCCTTGATGTCTCAGAATGTGTCCTATTAATCGATCCCTCCTTTTGGTCAAGTCATGCCACAAAGTTCTTGTCTCCCCAATTCTATTCAGTACCTCCTCATTAGTTACGTGGTCTACACACCTAATTTCCAACATTCATCTGTAGCACCACATTTCGGAAGCTTCTATTCTCTGTTTGTCGACATTGTTCGTCGTCCACGGTTCATTTCCATACGTGGCTACATTCCAGATAAATACTTTCAGAAAATACTTCCTAACACTTAAATCTAAATTCGATGTTAACTAATTTCTCTTCTTCACAAATTCTTTTCTTACCATTTCCAGTCTACATTTTATATCCTCTATACTTCGGCCCTCATCAGTTATTTCGCTGCCCAAATAGCTCATCTAAGTATCTCGTTTCCTAATCTAATTCCCTTAGCATCGCCTGATATAATTCGACTAGATTCCATTATCATTGTTTTCTTTTTGTTGATAGACATCTTATACCCTCCTTTCAACACAAAGTCCATTCCGTTCAACGGCTCTTCCAAGTCCTTTGCTGTCTCTGACAGAATTACGACGACATCGGCAAATCTCATAGTTTTTATATCTTTTTCTTGAACTTTAATTCCTACTCCAAATTTTTCTTTGGTTTTCTTTACTGTTCAATCAATAATCAGATTGAGTCACCACTGCGTCCATCTCATGGCCCTCGACCTTTTTAACTGCCATCACGTTTTTGTACAAGTTGAAAATAGCCTTTCGCTCCCTGTATTTTATCCTTGCTATCTTCAGAATTTCAAAGATAGTATTCTAGTAAATGTCGTCTAAAGCTATTTCTAAGTCTACAAATGCTATAATCGAAGATTTGTCTTTCCTTAACCTATCTTCTAAGATAAGCTGGAGAGTCAGTCATTTATCCTGAATCCAACCTTAAGCCTACCCTTTCGTTTTCCACTGTATTTCTTTCCCCGTTCTAGTCAACCGTTGCCTAACGTTGCCTCTGAAACTCTCAGCAGCCTCCGGTTCTTTCAACTTATCCCATCTCCTTTATTTCCTACCTTTTTTCAATTTCATCAGTTTTTATCTACAGTTCATGACCAATAAATTGTGGTCTGACTCGACATCTGCCCCTGGAAATGTTTTACAGTTTAAAACTTGTTTTCTAAATCTCTGTCTTACCATTATATAACCAATATGAAATCTTCCGGTGTCTCCAGGCCTCTTCCCAATTCCATATTCACCTACTGTCTTCCTTTCTCTTCTTTTTCCTATTATTGAATTCCAATCCCCCCTCCTCCCCCCCCCCCCCCCGTACCATCACTATTAAATTTTCGTATCCCTTAACTACCTGAATAACTTCTTTTATCTCATCATACATTTCTTCAATCTCTTCATCATCTGTGGAGCTGGTTGGTATATAAACTGTATATAAACCCCCCTGTGGTGGGTGTTGGCTTTGTGACTATCTTGGCTACAGTAATACGTTCACTATGCTGTTCATAGTAGTTTACCCACATTCCTGTTTTCTTATTCGTTATTGAATCTACTCCAGCATTACTCCTATTTGATTTTGTATTTTCCTCCTGCCACCGAACTTCACTAATTCCCACTGTATCTAACTTCATACGATCTATTTCCGCTCGACGCTGCGATCCGTAGAACGCCAGTCTGATTTCGCCTTATGACGACATCCTCTTGAGAATTCCCCGCCCAAAGATCCGAATAGGGGACTGTTTTACCTCCAGAATATTTTACCCAAGAGGACGCCATCATACAGTAAAGCTGCATGCCCTAGGGAAAAATTATGGCTATAGTTTCGTATTGCTTTCAGGCGTTCTCTGTATCAGAACAATAAGGCCGTTTTGGTGACGTTACAAGGCCAGATCAGTCAATCATCCGGGCTACTGCTCCCGCAACTACTGAAAAGGCTGCTGCCCCTCTACAGAAACCACACGTTTGTCTGGCCTCTGAACAGATACGCTGAGGCACAGCACAGCAAGACCCATGGTTCGTGGAATACAACCAGCAAACAATTGAGGACGTACGTGGCAATTGTTACTCTGAAATGAAATGCTTGACACTGGGGAGAGAGTCACGGGGTGGGGGGCATTAAACCAGTCACAAGGCTAATGACTTAAATAAATAAAAAGTAGAAAAAAGTATTCACACTTAAATTATATACCTAATAAATACTGGCAAATGACAATATGTGAGATGTACAGACAAACCAAATCATTGATCAACATTCATTTATTTCTGCCTGTTTGTTATGTGACGGTGTTAAGGGCAGACGTAGGGCAAAATTGCGAAAAAATTCAATTTTTTTATTGCATTATCAATTAGAGTGATTCTTTAAGAATAAAATCGCAAAGTTTCTTAATCGAATTCTGGCTAGAAACCCAGCCCCTGGGTTTCAGCCATTCGTAGTGTCAACGTACGTTACACAGTCTGATCAATCAATAAACGAGACTGCTGCCTCTGCAACTATTGAAAAGGCTGCTGCACGTCTTCAAGAACCATATTTTTGTGTGCCGTCTCCATTGAATTGTATTGTATTGTATGGAACTGGGGACCTAGACACGACGGAGAGGCTTCGTCCGCGCCGCAGCCCTCAGTGGTTCACAACAGAACAGGCTACAGCAGTCCACTCACCCCACCGCCGCCCCACACCGAACCCAGGGTTATTGTGCAGTTCGGCCCCCAGTGGACCACAACTCCAGCGTCATCCACAAACAGCATTAACCGAAACCTTATTGACTGAACAAGTGTAGTAGGCATCGAACTCCGTCCGGCAAAGTGACATCCGGCATCTGTACAACACAATGCAAGCACGTTTGCCTGCCTGCATTCAACCTTCTGACAGTTACACCGGTTAGTAACGTATCAGCACTTCACATTTTTGATGGCTTATCTCGCGCTTACATTAACCTGTAATCTTGCAACGTTAATTGCTGAAATATGTTACCTAGACAAATTAATTACCGAAATATCATTAATTTACGTTAATTATTTCTTGACGTTGCAATTTTTTTCCATTACTGTATTTTGTCGCTAGTAAAACCACATGTAGGGCAACCCTCCAACAAATCTTGATTAAGGGGGGTAGGACGTCAAACGTGCCGACTCGGAGCAGGAGAGGCACCACAGGACATTTTAATTTCCACTTTCTATACTTTTACAAATAAATTCATAAAACTTTGTCACCATGACCACGAAGAATTCAGGCTTCACACTCATAGCAGTGGAAGTTCAAAAACATAACAAAAAAAAAATTGTTATATGTGAAATTTCGTCATTTTTTCACTTACTATTGGCTGCATTTGTTGCTATAGGTACACTTTTCTTCATAAACAAAAGAGATTCTTCGATGAGTTTTGCACAGCATGCAAACCATACTTACAGCTGTATGAAATTCTAGAATTTTCCAAATATATTTAAAACTGTGGTAAAAACTGAGATAATTAACTATAAAATTTGAGTCTTTTCTAAACATGATGTTTAAAATGTAACAAATCATTAGTTTTTTCATAAATTAAAGAAATTCTTGAGCTTCATATACCTGTAAGTATGGTTTGTATACTGTGCAAAATTCATCGAAGAATTTGTCTTACTTATGAAGAAAAATGTACCTATAGCAACAAATGCAGCCAACAGTAAGTAAAAAATGAAATTTCACATATAAAAAATTATGTTATTATGTTTTTGAACTTCCACTCCTATGAGTGTGAATCCTGAATCCTTTCAGGTCAAGCTGACAAAGCTTTATGAATTTATTTGTAAAAGTATAGACAATGGAAATTAATGTCGTGTGGTGTCTCTCCTGCACCTAGTTGGCCCGTTTGACGTCCTACCTCCCTTAAGCAAAGGAATGGAAAAGTACAATATACATAAATAAATTTAACTAAAATTAATCATAATCATATATTAAGCTTATGTTTACACACCTACCTATTAGTACAAATACTTTTCTTACTTTGACATCTGCGAACTCCGTATGACTTCGTTGAAATCTAAGCATTCAACTAGCTTAGTTTCAGTCGATACGCTGCCAGCTCACACAGTTGTGCCTGGCCCATTGACATCAATTGACATCAGGTACCTTTTTAATCAGTTTAAGCTTCGAAAAACTTATTTTTCTACCTGCCACAGTCGCCGATTGTGTTAGCAAAATTATTAAACCGAGAATTACATTGGGGCGCAAAATCATATTCTTATGGTATATGAGTTTCAAGATACCGGAGTCAACAACTGCAGCAAGAGACCTGTTACCAACCGTCACAGCTGAATAGTGCATTTCTGGCGATATTTCGGTATATCTACTGTTCAAAGGTAACAGGAGAGCGAGTGACTTGCATATTAATGCTTTATTTGTTGAAAAGAAAATGTATAAACCGCCATTGATTATTTAATGCATGCGGAGTACATAAAGAAAAAATGGTTTCGGTAAGAGATCGAGGAGACACTCTTGCCAACATGCGACGACTACGATTTACGGCTCAAAACGAGGTTTTGAAAAAAGTATCGTTTGTTGTAGGGAAAAGTAACAGTTATATCTTAAATACAGTTGTTGGAAGGCAAACAGTGTGAAATACGACGAGCCTGGTTAAACAGCTCGTGCAGTGTAGTTTGGTTTCAACTCCAAAATAAAGTTCGATAGGTTTCTTCTGTATGATCTTAATAACAATTTCAGCTGATAGTGGCTACAAAATAAGGTGAAACTTCGAAGAATTCAGAGACAAAGCAGAAAATAACAATTTAGAGGGGCCTGGCAAGAACAGCAATGTAAACGGTATTAATGGCAGATCCAACGGCAAGGGAGTGGTGTGGGAAGGATGCCATGCATCTTTCCACGTGTAAACGCCGTTTAATTACATTGTCTAGATTCAAAAGACTGTCTTATGTGGCTGGAAGTGCATATATTACATATTCTTTATTTATCTATTACAAAGTCTTTCTCTCGGCAATACTACAGTAGGTGTTTAGGGAACTGTTAGGCTGTCACATGCTGAAATTTATCTTTATTTTTTTATCTTTATTTTCTCGCTTCTGTAAGGGCTTCTTCTGGCTGACATAGGCACATTTCAAGTTTTATGTAGGCGCTTGGTAGAAACGGAGTTGGCAACATTGCCCCTAGCAAGCGTTGCTATTCTAAAAGATGCTCATGTAACGCAAGCGCTTGATCTGACATCTGTTTCACAATACCGTAGCTGTCCGCCCCCATTAGCTGAATGGTCACTCCCCTATGTTACGGTCATATACGATTACCACGTTAAACATTAATAGGATACAGTCGAATGTTAAAATAGCTGCTCTGAAACAGTTTCTGTATGAGTAAACGACGGATATTGCTCTCCTACAGGAAGTCGTATTCCCGCAATTATTTTTTTCCAATTACGTTGATTTTTACAATATTTCCACTGAAACGAGGGTTGGCACGGCCATTTTAGTTAGAGAAGGAATCCCCGTACATAACGTTGTTAAATTAGAATCGGGGCGAGGTATTGGAATAAATCTAGCAGAAGTTACTATAGTCAATTTATATGCTCCTTCTGGCAGCACTAATAGAGCTGCAAGAGCCACATCCTTTAATGAAATCGTAATTTATTTACTGAGGAAAACCCCCTCCAACTTATAATAGGGGGAGAATTGTGTATTGAGTCGAAAGGATCAAATCCCCAACTTCAATTACTCAACTGACTTGAGATGTCTTGTTGTTGATTTAAAATTAAAAGATGCGTGGGAAATAAAATGCCCAATAGTGGTGAACTTCACTCATATTGTTGCGAATTCCTGTAATAGAATTGACTGAATTTAGGTATTGGAAAATTTAGCAGATAAAGTACTGAAAACAGAAACTGTTCCCGTTAGTTTCTCCGATCACAGTGTCTTGTTAACCTGCGTAAATTTAACACCACAACCTACCCGAAGAGTAGGAAGCCAGTGGAATCTAAATATATCGTTATTATCAGAAGAAGACTTAGAAGACGCCCTAACCGGAGCTTGGGAAATGTGTCTCCGTTCACTGAACAACTTTCCAAGTGTGATAAAATGGTGGACCAACGAGCGAAACCGAAGCTAAGGAAAGTTTTAATATCTTTTAGTATAGATATGGCCAGAGAAAGGAAACAGACTGTAGAATTCTACTTCAGCGTGCTAAGGGACCTCAACGATCAGACAGATGCAATTCCTACAACATTAAAAGACATCAAGCAAATAAAAGCAAAATTAATAAGTCTGAAACGTAATGAACTGGAGGGACTTAAAATAAAAACCAAAGCAAAGTCAGTCACTGAAGATGAGACTGTTGCATTGTACCACCTTGTCAGACACGCCAAGAATAGAAAAAGAAGTTTTATGGATGAACTTCAAATACATGATGGTACCATAATCACCACCGAGAAGGAAATAATTAAAGAGATCTCAGCGTACTATGAACGTTTGTATGCGTCAGGGGAAACAAACGAAGAAGAATACGATGAGCTCTTTGGTATATATCTTCCGCGAATATCGCGAGATGATGATGAGAACATTTCTTCGGTCATCACCAAGGAAGATGTATTAGAAATCGTGTGCAGCTCCCCTGCTAGGAAATCTCCATGACCTGACGGACTGGCCATTGAATTCTATAAACGATTTTGGACCCTAATAGGAGAAAAGTTCACCGAAAAAGGAAAGCCAGTGCCTGCAGAGTTCAAACAATGCAAAATCGTGTTAATCCCGAAGAACGGAGGCTGCAAAAAAAAAATAAACAACCTACGGCCGATTTCGCTTTTAAATTCGGATTATAAAATTATAGCTCGAGCGAGTGATTAACAAGCGCTTTACACCATGCACCGCTGACATCATAGGCCAACAGCAGACTTGTGCTTTTAGAAGGACGATTTTACAAACTGCGGCTTTGTATCGCGATGTCATTGCGCTAGCGCAGGCAAGTAACATAACATGTGGACTGCTTTTCATAGACTTCCATTAGGCATATTTGATCAAATTAATCACAAATACCTGATAGAGACAATGCCGAATGGACTTCCTGCCAAAAGCCATCGACATCATCAAGAACATGGCAATGGGTGTTACTGCACAAATCTCCATTAACTGTCAACAGACAAAACAAATTGAAATAAAAACGGGTATTACCCAAGGAAGCCCCTTATCCATGCTCCTGTTCGTTATATCGCTGGAACCTTTCCTGAGACAGCTACAGCACAGGCTGACAGACATTACTATTCGGAACAAAGACCGCGGTAGGTGATTACGCGGACGATGTAGGCGTAATCATCAGAGACCAAACAGATGTGACACAACTAGAGATGGTACTTGCAAAATACTGTTCCGCATTAGGTGCGAGGGTAAATGAAAACAAAAGTAGATTTCTAAATATAAAGCGGCTTGCTAACTTGCGCATTGAGTGGGCGAACCATGTTAATGAACACAAAGCTCTTGGAATGGCATTGACAACTCCCCTTTTAAAAATGATAGCAATAAATTGGCGGGAGGTGGCAAGAAAATTCAAGGGAGCTTGATTGAAAACTGTCAACGCAGCATAGACCAGTTCCAGAGAATACTGTTTATCAACACATATATTTTATCCAAGGCCTACTACATAGCACAGATTCTCCCCATTCCACCAATGGTGGCGAAGACGATTATGTCCACCTTAGCAAAGTTCTTGTGGAAAGGGGAATTGTTTCGAGTGCCGGTGAAGACAGCAATTTTGGATCCAAGAAATGGAGGAATGGGTCTAACCGACATCAAGTCTAAAGCGATGGCATTGTATGTTAAACGAACATGGAGCATAATGTGTAACGATCCAGTGTGCATTACAGCAAAACTGTACGATATTGTCAGGCCAGAAAGTGTGGAGCCGCCGAGAAATATACAAAAAATAAGTTTTAAGCTAAAACGCATTAGGGAGTATTATCTTGAACTAAGTTGTCTCAGCAAAAAGCTTTTAAGATCCAAAAACGTTACAGCAAAGGCGATTTTAGGTGAAAGACGGAAACATGAAAGGAAAAATAACATAGAAACTAATTATGCTGGAATAGCATGGAATGTGGTATGGAAAAACAGCAGTAGTGATGTTCTTTCGTCTGACGTGAGAACAGCGTGGTACAAGGTAGTCAATAACATCATCAGCACTAATGAGCGTCTCTTTACCATCGGTTTAAGTGACACTAATCTCTGCAGCAAATGCAACCTCGTTGATAGTGTGCCGCATCGTTACACATGTGGAGATCGGATTATCAACTGGAGGTGGACCAGGGAGAAAATTGCTCAAATAACGAGAACTTCAGCAAACAATGTACCGACTAACATTTTCTTCAGACCAGAGGAAGTTACTACCCTCAGGCAAAAAATAACGCAGTGATTTGGTTAATGGGCAAATATACAAGTCACGTTTTTAACAATATTGGGAGCGATGAACATATTGTATACAAGATGTATGTGGAAAATGAATTCGAGAAAATATTTAAATATCAGAATCACAATAAGAAATATGGTAAAATGCTCCGAATTGTTTTCAACAGAATGGGTATAGGTTCGGAACTGGATTCCTAGAACAGAGGGAATAGGTTTGGTCACGTCACCCTAACCTCACCTGCAAGTCACCCATGAAAAATAAATCAGTAGTACAGCAGATACAAGAATATGACGACAAACATCTGGTGTCTGATATAAAGGAAGATCTTGAACTCCCTATGGATGTGTTTAGAAGGCTGGAACTGACAAAAATAACAAGGCAGTCAAGGACTTTGCGATGTCGCTGTTCGGGAGTGCTCTTCTCTCCAGATAATTTACCCTGGAAGGAACACACATCAAGGATTTACTGAATGATTAATTTGGGTCTGAGAAATGATGATGAGGAACCTCAGCCTGCAGAAGAAGAAGAAGATGTGCATGCTGAACTGCCACCAGCTGAAGGTGACAGCGAAGGTGCTAAACTGAGCTACTGCTGAAGACTCATTCTTTGAATGCTGTAATTTATGACTGCAATTATCTGTCACCTTATTTATGTCATTTCATAGTAGCCATTATTGTAACGGAAATACGGAAGCGTCCGATCTAACCCGTCGGCTTTGACCCATGACGTCACAAATATAGCGGAAACGACAATTCCAATATGGCGGATATAGAAACGTTGCATACGTATCACAAATACGAAAACACATAGAAAAACAACACACACAAAGGTTTCACAAGAACAGTCTGCTAACATTGATAGCAAACAAAGATAATAATAAACAAGTGGTACTCAAGGCCAGGCAGGGGGGGGGCTGCGCCCCCCTCCCTGACCCCCCCCCCCCCCCGCCAAAAAAAAACTCCCAACCTAACCTCGTATTCAGGGCTACGCTACAGATCAATGTGTAGGTCAATCAAAAGATAAAAAAAAGAAACAAATCAAAAAAAAAGAAAAAAACAATATTGATTCATTAGACATAACGAGTAGCGACAAAACATATAGACCATTAAGATTGAACATCTAATGGCAAACTGATAAAAGCCTCATAGACGACGTTAAAACAAAAAGTACAGTAAAAAGGTAAACTATATATTACAGGCCCTAAAACTCCTACTAAGGTAACGTCAACGAGGCAACATCTACAAACACGCCACACTCACAAACCAAACTCCGCGCCGTAATGACGTCACACACCACAACACCCTTACGTCACGGGTCAAAGCCGACGCGTGAGATCGGATGTTTCTGTTGACCCATTGTAACGGTTCTTGTGGAATAAAAAAAGTGGTTAGCGCAAAAAAATGGTTAGCACGTTGGAATGCCACGCCAAGGGGCGCGGTTCGATTCCCGGTTGGGGCAGGAGATTTTTTCCGCTCAGGGACTGGGTGTTGTGTTGTCCTCATCATCATTTCATCCCCATCTCCGACGCGCAAGTCGCCCATTGTGGCGTCGAATGCAATAAGTACTTGCTCTCGGCGGCTGAATTTTACCATATGGGGGACTCCCGGCAGAGCCCTGCAGTGTTTTTCCCCCATTTCGGCCGGTCGGCGTTGACAGGAAAGAGGCGTATGCCCTTCAGTCATTTTTTAAACGATTTTGCAGAACTTATTCGCTAAAGAAATTTCGGTTTTGATTTACTTATAACTTCCCATGTCAGAGTCATGTTGATGTGCCCACACTTTCGTTAATGATCATAGTTATCGTGGTATTTGCATATAAGTAAGACACCGCGCGTAACTCGAAAAATAAGAGGAGTTATGAATTCTCATTTGGTGCATATTATATAATATGTTGGTGTGTATGAAATTTACTATGAAAAAATTCATTATCTACCGTGTTATTCAACTAACTAAAGACTTTTTTGAGAAAAGAATGTAATTTTTAAGGGCCATCATAGTTAGCGAAACGAGAAATGCTATGGGTTTTGGAAGAACACAGGCGAAGACATTACACGCTTATTTATTTTCATAAGCTATTGGCCTTATTTTTCCTCAGTTCCTCAACAGACTTAATAAACCACCGTTTCAGAATTCTCTCGCAAGTGCATGTGTACGACATCTTAACAAGGTAACACTGTGGAAACGCCCCCGTTTTTTGGCAAAAGAAGCAAATTTCAACATGCCAACAAGAGAAATTTAGATTTTATTCCAGATTCACCACTCGTGAGGCTTCTCTGAAAGCTATAAATGGTTAATAAGCCAGGCGTATATAAATCGCTGCTTTTGTTGCATTTTCAGCGGTATTCTTTTTAGATAGTAACCATAGCAGAAGTGACAGATCTTTTCGAATGGTCACCAGCAATTGTGGGTGGTGGGTGTGGAAGGACTGCACTTAATGTTTACAAGAAATGTAAACGTTTGCTCAGTTTAGAATGGCTCCCCCCCCCCCCCCCCAGTTCGGTATTTCCCCTACGGCGCATACCCGTTACTCCCAACACAACTGCGCTATTCCGGTAAGACTAGATTTTATGTGCCATTTGTATTTCCAGCTTGTTCCCGCAATTTTTCATTTATGCAAAACTTTCATTGTCTTTTTTAATTCATCCTTTTGGGACCATATTGTTTGTACTTTTCCGCTCCCAAAAACCTGCCTCCCTGGGCGTGGCACGGTTCACCTGCTCTCTCTCCCCTCTCCACTTCTAGAGCCGACCCTGCAAGTATGATCGACACGAAAAGTAACAAAGAAAAATCAGAGTTGTTAGTATACAAAACAGGAGCAAAGACGCAATAACACTAGTATCAGAAGCAATAATAATATCAACTATTTGGATGTGGCTGAATTCTGTACGAAGTAACTGGGCATGATAATCAAATTCTACAATTCTTCTTAATTAACTGAATACTTATGGTCCAATTAAATTTCTCAAGTTTCAAGTGAGAGAATAAGATGGTTGTGACGCAGATAAGAGGTTAAAATATAAGTAGTCGTGTAGAAAACCTCTAATACTGCCAGACGAGGACAAAAACTGATTACTTATGCCTGCCAACGGGCATGCGATTTATTGGTTGAAGGTGACAAAATATTAAACTAGAAATCTCAACATGTACAAAAAATGGTTCAAATGGCTCTGAGCACTATGGGACTAAACATCTGAGGTCATCAGTCCCCTAGAACTTGGAACTACTTAAACCTAACTAACCTAAGGACATCACACACATCCATGCCCGAGGCAGGATTCGCACCTGCGACCGTAGCGGTCGCGCGGTTCCAGACTGATGCGCATAGAACCGCTCGGCCACATCGGTCGGCTCAACATGTACCTTAAGACACCACTGTTTAAGAGAATATGATATGCACTACATTTTTTGAGGATGATGATAGTATAGCCGTTAGGCTGGCTGAACAATTTCAGAGAGATTCTGACGAAACCTTGAATACTTTTGTGCTAATACAGAGAACACTTTGCCTGCTACAGCCAGAACGATTCATTTACATGTGGCACTTTTAAACTTCCACGATGAGAACAGATTTTTTTGCGACATACACCCTGATGAAATTTTAACCTCAGCACTGAATGAAGTTAAGCAAACAAACAGAAAAATGAGGCTTGACGGGAAACTCGTTTACCTAATAAAAACGCGCGGAGTGGAGATATAACTGCTATAATAAACCTAAAACAAAACATAGCAACCGTAATGGTTGATCCATAATGCACCACTGGACAGTTGCAGAGCAAAATACGATACTTTCCTTCTTGCTGCCTTTCACCACAAAGTTCGTTCACAAATTTAATAAAACGTTTGACCTTCGCCAGAGCTAACAGTCGCTGAGAAACGACAATAGGTACGCCGAAAATTAGTAACAATACACGCAGTATCAGTGGTATATTACAGTCATCTACATCTTTCTTCCTTTCTCTAGCATTTCTCTCCTATAGCACGGGGTCCGCTTTTTCAGAATTTGGCAAATATTTCCCATATTACTAATTGGCAAACCCGAAATTCCCCGGATGTTCATTTTGCCAGTTTTCTATTAGAAACAGAATCAAATTATGAACTGATTTTGCTGTCTAATATCGAAAAAATTTCATTTTAATGTATTAGTGGAAACGCCTTTGAAATTACGAACCAGTCGTAGAAAGAAATACGCATAATGTACAAATGTAGAAATACAGCTGCTTCGCGTGTCTACAACGCGATTTGGTGAACGTCTCTATGGCAAAGCCTCTTCATAGCTCAGTAGACGGCTATTGTTTTCCCCTAAAGCCATTTGCGTTTCGCAGATGAAAACTGTCAAAAGCGCTGTTAGGTGCCAGGGATTTCCTTACATTGATACTACTGTAGGGGTGTCTTAGTATTAAAAATAACTGTATTAAAACTTCATACATGATTCGGCATTTTTTCACGCATCTCAGTGTTTATGAAGTCATATCTCCTGTACTATTAGGCGTAGGTGTTCTTACCCTGACAACGATTGTTGCCTGACGGTAAGGGATGTGCGTACCAAGTTTGGTTGAAATCGCTCCAGTGGTTTAGGAGAACATGTGTAAAAAACACACACACATTTTTATAATGTGTATGGATTTAACTTAGTGGGCGGAAACCCTTCCTACCAGCACGTTGGTCAAGACCATCTAAGGGATGGAAGTGGTAAACGCCATGCATGTGTGAATAGTTAAACTTTCTTACGTGTGTAATTTAAGTATTTGTATACCGTATTCTCTGAGGCGGAACTTGCCGAGCGGCTGGCCCAAAATTCGCCTAGCTAAACGAGCGTGGGAAATCCCCTGAAAACCACCCTTAGACTGACCCGTGTACCAGACCACAGTTGTTAATCCACGCGCATTCGATTGGGGCTGACCCACATCCACATTTCGCACTCCAGCGCTCTGCGCTTTGCACTGTACGAGTGGGTCATTACCGTCATCTGTATAATCTTCATAATAATTATGTGGCTTTAAAAGCAAAAACACGCAGTACCTTTAGGCATAATACATAAATACGTAACAACTAGAGTATATAAATATTCAGTAGCCTTCGCCTGTGTTTGTAAATCGAGACTGAGGCAAAGTGGAATCATCTAAAATAACGAAAGAATGTTCGTATAAAAGATTAATGCCGGGAAATCAATACAAACAGGAATTCTTGAGGTAATTTTCGTTCTGTCATTGCAACTACAAAAATGCGTGTTTTTTTTTTTTTCAGCAGAAGCGTTTCGCTTTATTGAGGTAAAGTATCATCAGTGGTCTGTTATTAAGTCACATCGTTGATGTTTTTCAGTTCCCGATGTAAGCGAGATCAAGCGAAAATCGCCCTAAGTACAAACCAACATATTGTTAACGAACTGTTTTTCGATCTTAAAGCAAATCAAAATGTATATAACTTAATTACATATCACTGATGATTTTTTACCTCAATAAAGTGAAAAGCACCTGGTGAAAAAAATACCCATTTTTGTAGTTGCAACGACAGAACAAAAGTACCCTAACGAATTGTAAATCAACTAAGGACAACATGGCCACACAAATGAAGTATTACAGACAGTAATGTTATTATGCACATTCCCCACAAAGTATGGCAAAGAGGACAAATGTTGAAAAGGGAGTGTAGAACACAATAGTGATCCTACGATTCTGACTCTAAAGATTAGTCCTTCCTTAAGGGACATCCAATAAAAAGAAGATACAATTAGTCCTCCTTAAGGAACATCTAATAAAAAAAGATAACGTTAGAAAGGAAAACAGTCTCATTCGTAATAATTAAAGGGGTGGGTGGAAGAAGCGCTAACCCTTAATTCAATAAGGACTCGTACAGCGAGGGGGACCTTCGTATTAAGTAGGTACAGAAGTTCGTAGCGTTTTTGTTTCGCATTTTGGCATTCCAGTTGCTACGGGTTTATGTATCGATCGTGCTTTTTTATTTGTAGTTCATTGTTGCAATTTGAGTTTACATGTTGTCATTTTGGCATCTGGAGATAGTGAGTGAAGCTGTGGACGCTATACAATGGAGTATCAAGTGAAGAAATCGTAACATTTGCGACATATCCTTCCGTTTCATTTCAATAGAGGTGTGACAGCATCGGAGGCAGGCAAAAACATTAGCTCCGTGTATGGTGGTTACATCACTGGACAGAGCATGACAACAAAATGGTTTTCTCGTTTTAACATTAGTGTCTCTCCACGTTCAGGATGACCTTCGGGTTTTGATGAAGATCGTTTAAACGCATTAATCCATAATGATCCAAGTCTGTGCACTCGAGAACTGGCAGAAGTGATACACTGTGATCATTCCATCATCATGCGACATTTACATGCAATGGGAAAGGTTCAAAAATCGGGTGTATGGGAACCGCATGCTCTAAGCCAAAATCACAAAAATCAGCGGGTGGCCATGTGTGCATCTCTGCGTGCTCGTCATCAATTGGCTCGTGAACAACAACGACCAGTCTTGTCCTGTGTTGTTACTAGTGGCGAGAAATGGTGTGTTAATGGTTGAGCAACTCCCCTTACAATGATTGCGCGCATCCACAAAAGATAATGGACCAGCGACGGTGTAGTGTACTACCAAGTTTTCCAGACGTGTGACCATCGCGGTGACATTTATTGTCAATAACTGAGACGCCTTGCAGGCGCAACCCATGAACAACGACCAGGAAGACTGCGTGAAGTGATGCTACTCCACGATAACGCCCACCCGGATTCTACTAGACTGACAAAGAACACTAATATACAATAGTTGGGTTGAAAAGTCATTTCACACCCATCTTATTGACCAGACCTTGCGCCCTCAGATCTTCCCCTTTCCCGCTTTCTACCGCACACACATCAACGAATTTCCTTTCCAGATAACAATGCGCTCCGAACATAGCTCGACGAGTTCTTCACCTCGAAAACCACTTGACTTCTACAGCCGCGGAATGGAAAAGTTATCCCAGCATTGGGGGACTGTTGTACGCTACTGGCCATTAAAATTGCTACACCAAGAAGACATGCAGATGATAAACGAGTATTCATTGGACACATATATTATACTAGAACTGACATGTGATTACATTTTCACGCAATTTGGGTGCATAGATCCTGAGAAATTAGTAACCAGAACAACCACCTCTGGCCGTAATAACGGCCTTGATACGCCTGGGCATTGAGTCAAACAGAGCTTGGATGGCGTGTACAGGTACAGCTGCCCATGCAGCTTCAACACAACACCACAGTTCATCAAAAGTAGTGACTGGAGTATTGTGTTGAGCCAGTTCCTTGACCACCATTGACCAGACTTTTCAGTTTCTGAGAGATCTGGAGAATGTTCTGGCCAGGGCAGCAGTCGAACATTTTCTGTACAGGACTTGCAACATGCGGTCGTGCATTATCCTGCTGAAATGTAGGGTTTCGCAGGGATCGAATGAAGGGTAGAGCCACGGGTCGCAACACATCTGAAATGTAACGTCCACTGTTCAAAGTACCGTCAATGCGAATAACAGGTGACCGAGACATGTAACCAATGGCACCCCATACCATCACGCCGGGTGACACGCTAGTATGGCGATGACGAATACACGCTTCTAATGTGCGTTCACCGCGATGTCGCCAAATACGGATCCGACCATCATGATGCTGTAAACAGAACCTGGATACATCCGAAAAAATGACGTTTTGCCATTCGTGCACCCAGGTTCGTCGTTGAGTACACCATCGCAGACGTTCTTGTCTGTGATGCAGCGTCAAGGGTAACCGCAGCCATGGTCTCCGAGCTGATAGTTCATGCTGCTGCAAACGTCGTCGAACTGTTCGTGCAGCGTCTCCATCTGTTGGCTCAGGGATCGAGACGTGGCTGCACAATCCGTTAACAGCCATGCGAATAAGATGCCTGTCATCTCGACTGCTAGTGATACTAGGCCGTTGGGATCCAGCATGGCGTTCCATATTACCCTCATGAACCCACCGATTTCATATTCTGCTAACAGTAATTGGATCTCGACCAACACGAGCAGCAATGCCGCGATACGATAAACCCCAATCGCGATAGGTTCAAATGGCTCTGAGCACTATGGGACTTAACATCTATGGTCATCAGTCCCCTAGAACTTAGAACTACTTAAACCTAACTAACCGAAGGACAGCACACAACACCCAGCCATCACGAGGCAGAGAAAATCCCTGACCCCGCCGGGAATCGAACCCGGGAACCCGGGCGTGGGAAGCGAGAACGCTACCGCACGACCACGAGATGCGGGCCAATCGCGATAGGCTACAATGCGACCTTTATCAAAGTCGGAAACGTGATGGTACGCATTTCTCCCCCTTACACGAGGCATCACAACAACGTTTCACCAGGCAACGCCGGTAAACTGCTGTTTGTGTATGAGAAATCGGTTGGAAACTTTCCTCATGTCAGCACGTTGTAGGTGTCGCCACTTGCGCCAACCTTGTGTGAATGCTCTGAAAAGCTAATCATTTGCATATCACAGCATCTTCCTCCTGTCGGTTAAATTTCGCGTCTGTAGCACGTCATCTTCGTGGTGTAGGAATTTTAATGGCCAGTAGTGTAGTTAGTGAAGGATAATATATTATTGATAACTAAAGCCTCTGTTATGTGTTTCTCCATCAAACTAATCGTAGAACTAAAGTCTGATACCGAACATTACTCTATTCTTGTTGCTTAATTTGTCATGATTAGACATATGATACTACGTAGTACATGAACCCATGCATATTTTAAGATTTGATACTGCATAGAAATATGGCCTCTACTGATCGATGAAAAAAATATTAGAAACTTTCATATTAATAATCCTTTTTTTGCAACCAGAAATGACCTTTCACAGAACTATCATAAAATTAACATTTGTAGTATATCTGAAAGAAAGGGTAATTAATGTAATTTCTGCGGCTGCAGATTCGATACCAAATAATTTATATTAGGTGCACACTTTGTAAATTTTAGTAGAATGTAAGATGAACTCGAGTCATCTGACGAACGATTTCTTAGCAAATCTTCAATGCTATTCATTTCAGAAAATAATCATTCACAGTCAAAGGTAGATGGCAATATTGTCCAGATAGAAAACAGCAGCTTCTTTAGACAGCTATAGACTATGTGTCTAGAATTGAAATCCGCCTTTCCATAATTTTAAAGTTGGGATTTTTGTTCATATTGCCTGACAGTCTTCCAAAGTCGTTTACTTGTAAATCTTTTCCTAAATTTTGGAGACCATACAGAACTAGACTGGAAATCAGTCGACTGCATTTCAGTTTATTCTGTTTCTAACCGATCAAAACTAGACAAGTTTAGTGTATCCAATACAGTCACATCTGGATACATAATTAATTTTAGCGTTTTCGGCAGCCATTCTAACTGAGAAAATATTGATAACAATTCTTCGATTGAAGAACATATTATCGAAGGAAATTCCTCGGTGACTTTTTCTTTGTCTGACTTTTCGTGTAAATCTTAATCACTGATAATTTTTTTGAAATTCGAAGAATACTTTTAATTTTTGGAAACACTATCGTTACTAAAAATTTGCAGTTTAGGCTCAAAACCTCGAGTAAAATCGTGCCAAAAACTGTTTTGTTTGTGCCTTGGAAGCCTTAAAGTCAAATCCTTGAAATGCTGGCACATCTACATCTACGTAGATACTCTGCAAAACACACTTAATTGCCTGGCAGGGGGTCCATCGAACCACCTCCATAATAATTCTCTTTGTTCCAATCTCGAACAGTGCGCGGAAAAAGACAAACACCCACATCTTTCCGTGCGAACTCTGATTGCTCTATTTCATTATGATGATCGTTTCTCCCTATATAGGCGCTGTCAAATGGTTCAAATGGCTCTGAGCACTATGGGACTTAACATCTGAGGTCATCAGTCCCGTAGAACTTAGAACTACTTAAACCTAACTAACCTAAGGACATCACACATATCCAGCCCGAGGCAGGATTCGAACCTGCGACCGTAGCAGTCACGCGGTTCCGGACTGAAGCGCCTAGAACCGCTCGGCCGCTACGGCTGGCTAGGCGCTGTCAACAAAATATTTTCGCATTCGGACGAGAAAGTTGGTGGTCGAAATTTTGTGGGAAGACCCCGTCGCAGTGAGAAACGCCTTTGTTTTAATGATGTCCACCCCAAATCCTGTATCATGTCCATGACGCATTTCATTCTCGACAACACAAACCGTGCTGCTCTTCTTTGAACATCGATGTATTCGTTACTCCTATCCTGGAGATCCCACACTGCGCAGCAGTACTCCAAAGGAGGACGGACAAGCGTAGTGCAGGCAGTCTCTTCAGTAGATCTGGTGCATCTTATAAATGTTCTGCCAATAAATCGCACTCATTTATTCGCCTTCCCACGACTTTTTCTGTGCGTTCTTTCCTGTTCGAATAGGGTCAACTGCCAATTTTAACGCCATACAAACATAATTTCTAATTCTTTTTGCAATTTGTTTGATTTTCTGATGAATTTACTAGACGATAAACGGCAGCATCATCTGCAAACAACCTAATATAGCTGCTCCGATTGTCTCCTGCATCGCTTACATTGATAAGGAACAGCGGAGGGCCTATACCACCACCTTAGGGAGCGCCAGAAATCACTTCTGTTTTACTCTATGACTTTCCGTCAATTACAACGAATTGTGACTTCTCAGGTCGCTAACTGAGACGATATTCCATAAGCAAGTAATATGATTAAAAGCTGCTTGTGAGGTACAGTGTCAAAAGCCTTCTGGAAATCTAGTACTATGGAATCAGTTTGATATCCCTTGTCAACAGCATTCAACACTTCGTGTAAGGAAAGAGCTAGTTGTGTTTCACAACAACGATGTTGTCTGAATCCGTGCTGACTGTGTGTTAATAGACCGCTGTCTTCGAGGTAATTCATAATGTTCAAAAACAATATATGTTTCAGAACCCTACTGAACATCGACGTTAATGATATGGAGCTGTAATTTAGTGGATTACTCCTATTGTATTTCTTGAAAATTAGTGTGACCTGTGCAACTGTCCAGCCTTTGGGTCCGGATCTTTCGCTGAGCGAGTGGTTGTGTGAGATTATTAAATATGGAGCTACAGAAAGGAACATAACTGGTATACAGTCTGGACCGGGAGATTTGCTTGTGTTAAGAGCTTTAAGTTGCTTCACGACTTCGAGTATATCTACTTCTAAGTTACTCATGTTGGCAGCTGTTCTTGATTCGAAATCGGAAATATTTATTTCATCTTCTTTGGTGAAGGAATTTCGGAAGGCTGTGTTTAGTAACTCTGCTTTAGCAGCACTTTCATCGATGCCATGTCCATTGCTATCGCAAAAAGAAGACATTCGGCCACAATCTCTTTGGACTTTCGGCCAGGTTTCGTCAAGGAAACTATTAAAAGCATCTAGCATTGAAGTGCGCGCTAAATTTACAGCTTCTATTAAAGATCGCCAATCTTGGTGACTTTGCGTTCGTTTAAATTTGGCATGATTTTTTCGTTGTTTCTGCAAGTTTTCTGACGCGTTTTGTTCGCCAAGGGGGATGAGCTCCGTCGTTTGTTTATTTATTTGGTATAAATCTCTCAATTCCTGTCAGTACTATTTCTTTGAATTCAAGCCACATCTAGTACACGCTTGCATTCTTAATTTGGAATGGGTGAAGATTGTCTCTCGGGAATGCGTCAAGCAAATTTTTATCTGCTTTTTTGAATATGTATATTTTTCGTTTATTTTTGGAGGGTTTGGGAGTTATGGTATTCATTCTCACTACGAAACCCTGTGTTCACTAATCCCTGCATCCGTTTTGATGCTTGTTATTAGTCAGGGTTATTTGTTTGCTATGAGGTCAAGTGTGTTTTCCCAACCATTTACTATTCGAATGGGATCATGAACTAACTGCACGAAATAATTTTCAGAGAATGCGTTTTCCAGAATTTCAGATGATTTTTTATGCGTATCTCCGGATTTAAACGTGTATTTTCGCCAACACATCGAGGATAAATTGAAGTCATCACCACCTATAATTGTATGAACAGTACGTGTTCGAAATTTTCTCTGAAACTGTTTCATCTGAGTTGGGAGGCCGGTAAAGGGAGCCATTGTTATTTTATTCCATTAATATTTTATTTCAAGAATGACCTCTACCCATACCAACTCACAGGAACTCTCCTGCTTACAGTATACTTCGCCGCGGGATAAACTACTTCTAACAGCAACAAACACGCCACCGCCAACCGTGTTTAGCCTATGCTCTCTGAACACTGTTAGGTCCTACGCAAAAATTTCGGCTCAATTTATCTTCTGCTTTGGCCAGCTTTTAGTGCGTTTAATGATTTGACCATTAGTGCCTTCTATTAGCGCTTCGAGCTCTGGTACTTTTCTAACACAAAATCGAAAATTTACGACTGTTATGCCGATGGTTTCTAGATCTACGTTCTACCTGTGTTCGACCTGCACCTTATGAGACTGAAGCCCTTTTTGCGTTTTCCAGAGACCCTCTAACCTAAAAAACCGCCCAGTCCACGCCACACAGCTCCTGCTACCCTCGTAGCCGCCCCTTGTGTGACTCCAGACCTATTTAGTGGAAGCCGAAACCTCGCACCCTATTGTGCAAGTCAAGAGGTCTGCATCCTACACGGTTGCAGAACCGTTTGAGCCTCTGATTCAGACTCTCAACTCGGCTCTGTACCAGAGATCCGCAATATGTTCTGTCAACTATGCTGCAAATAGTGAGCAATGTTTTCATCTCGCAAGCAAGACTGGCAGCCTTTACCGCTCCTGATAGCCGCTCAAAACCCAGAGATAATCTCTTCCGATCCAAAACGACACACATCATTGGTATCGGCGTGAGCCACCACTTGGAGTTGGCTGCACTTCGTGCTCTTCATGGCATCCGGAAGGACCAGTTCCATGTCTGAGATGACTCCAGCCGGTATGCACACGTAGTGCACATTGTTTTCTTCCCTCCTTGGCAGTCATGTTCCTAAGAAGCCCCATAACGCGCCTAACACTGGAGCTCCCGACTACCAATAATCCTACCCTCTGTGAGTGCCCGCATCTTGCAGGCTGAGAGGTTTCCTCTGAAACTGGACGAGCAACTGCATCCTGGCTGAGGGACAGTGTCAGCCACAAGTGCACATTGTTTTCTTCCCTCCTTGGCAGTCATGTTCCTAAGAAGCCCCATAACGCGCCTAACACTGGAGCTCCCGACTACCAATAATCCTACCCTCTGTGAGTGCCCGCATCTTGCAGGCTGAGAGGTTTCCTCTGAAACTGGACGAGCAACTGCATCCTGGCTGAGGGACAGTGTCAGCCACAAGCCTGTAAAAACATCAGTTTCGTAAGTCACGTAACACTCATTAACTGTGAATATAGCACAATTTTTCCCTTACTTTGTAAAAACAGCCTGGCTCCTTCCAAACAATCCACAAATCTTTGAAGTTCGTTGCCGCGGCTCATGCAGCGAACATTCCACACCGAGTTGACTTCACCTAGCAACGCTTCGAACTTTCGTTTATTAGAAACTTGCACCTTTGTAAGGTTCAGAATTTTTGTGCTCTGCTAGGCCATTACATTATCACAGGAAGAGTAACCACCCTCAGCATACAAAGTTCGTTGATCGTAGAGTAGAAATCTCTGGAGAGAGCATTGCCTTCTGCGCATGTTTTCAACGTTAAGCTGGAATTTTATGTGATCTCGTGAGGGCGCTGTTTGTTTAAGGCCAGTTCACATTGGCTGTCACGTCATGTCACGCCAAAACATTTCAAATGGCAGCATTCACACACGTCGTCAATAGACCGCCACGTCACGTCATCGCACGTCAAGGTTTCTCAGGAAGAAATTTTTGGCGATATTGTCGTCTGCTAACATTGTAAGTTAACCTATTTTCGCCACGATCACTCGTTTTATGAAACTGGATTTCGTGCTTTTGTATCCTTGTAATCTTTATTTTATTATTATGCTTCGTTTTCGCGATAAATTGCATTTGTTCCATGACAACTTGGATATTTTTTCCATTGAATGTTCAAACGATGTTAGATATCTGAAACCGAAAAATTATTTAGATTTTACAATACCATGGCAAAGCTGAGGCACACAATGAAGGATATAAGTTGACTACGAAATTTCTGTTACATAACATTTTAAGTGTCAGCTTTAATGGAAGAAAAAATAACTAGTTTACGACGTTATTAGTAACTAATTTATTTGTTTGTAGCTATTGTTTGATGTGTTTGTATCTATATATCTTCCCTAGCAGAGAAATGTCGATATTTTTAAAGGTTTCACTTCGCAGCACTTCGTCAAACATATGTTATGAAGTTTGCTTCGGCTATTAATAAACTTTGTCGTTGTTAGTCCCTCAGTTCCATTACGATACTCCGACTTGTATCACGGAGGGTGACTCATAACCTCACTTGAGCCGTTCGGTACATGGTTAAGCGAACTGACATGTAACGTGACGGACAGTGTAAATACACATTGACGTGACGGTTCCGTGACGTAATGCCCTTTCATTTTGCTCTGCAAAGCTAAGAGCCCGGTTTATTCCAAATATTAAATCCAAATTTTTATGGTGTCTACAAAACGCCTATACCAAATCTACAGCACGTATGAAGCTATTCTGTGCTAGCGGTATGACGACATTCAAAATTTATAGGACGCATTAAGGTCTAATTTACGCCGTCCCGTGATCCCGTGACTTCGGTGGCACTGTATGTTCACAACACAAAAACAATTTTGCGCATCTGAATGCTCACTCCAGAGATGTTTCTATTGTATGTCGTTGGCGTATGATGAAGTGGAACTCGACGTTAGAATGTTCAGTGTGTGCTTATAGTAAACTAATAAAACAAATTTGTTGCCCAAACTATTGGGAGCATCGTCAGTCGTTACCGAAACATTTTTGCTTAAATGTATTTCGTTTTCAGAAAGCGAATTTTTAACTTCTGTGCAAAAATCTATGTACTTTGTAGTTGCTGACAACTACATTATGGCAATGAATTCTTGTTTGATTTCATTTACAACATAGTATCGAGTAAACAAAGTTGAACGGGCAGATTTAATTATATGTGTTTTTTCGTCAAGACACAGGGAAATATGAAAGGATGTGACGTAATTTTCCTGTCTTTTTCTTACATTTTCCGCCAGTTTTAGGTTTCTGTCTTTTATTGTGTTTCTACATAAAGAAGTGTCTCTGATGAGCTCCATTATCTTACGCTTATTCTGAAAATCTTCAAAAAGTGATGGGGCACATGCTACCGAGGTTCCCTTTAAAAATTCTCTGTCGCCAAAATGTTTAGCCTGCCGGGCAGACATTGGTACGTACGAGAAAAACTTAACGGCATTGGTATGACATTCTTTGCTCACACATTTGACCATAAATATTGACTGTCTGTTTCTCTCTTTAATAGCACATACAATGAATTCTATTTGCTCTGGTTCGCTTTTTGGCGAAGAGATCTGTCATTTGTTTCAGAGAGCCGTTTTACAGACGATGTTCTATGTACGACTGCCCCGGGACATAAACCTCACACTGCTTCACCGCCTTTGTCAATTACTCTATTACACTTATCTTGCACTCTTTGATTCTTTGCCAAACCACCCATGTTGAATAACATTCATAAGTTTAAAAATGGTATTGAATATGTGTAGTTCCAGCAGACGATGTAAACGCGCAACAAACAAAAATCAACAGGAGGACGCTGTTTCGCCGCGACAGTTTGCCAGTACGGTACGTATCGGCAGACGTCGGAAGTCGTCGTTGTTGGAACAGCTGCCAACCTATGCGATCTAACAGTGGATGACGGTGTATAATTTCTAACGCATTTGAGTACACAGTGACTCAAACTGAGTGAGGACTGAGCATGACCGAACTTTTATGACGCCTCGGCACCGATAGCCCGTTCACGGTGAACTTTGGTACTATGATTTCAAATGCTGACGAACAAATGAACTATTTCGATTAGGTATGCCTACTAAATGCCTTGCCGTTGGTGGGGAGGCTTGCGTGCCTCAGCGATACAGATGGCCGTACCGTAGGTGCAACCACAACGGAGGGGTATCTGTTGAGAGGCCAGACAAACATGTGGTTCCTGAAGAGGGGCAGCAGCCTTTTCAGTAGTTGCAGGGGCAACAGTCTGGATGATTGACTGATCTGGCCTTGTAACATTAACCAAAACGGCCTTGCTGTGCTGGTACTGCGAACGGCTGAAAGCAAGGGGAAACTACAGCCGTAAATTTTCCCGAGGACATGCAGCTTTACTGTATGATTAAATGATGATGGCGTCCTCTTGGGTAAAATATTCCGGAGGTAAAATAGTCCCCCATTCGGATCTCCGGGCGGGGACTACTCAAGAGGACGTCGTTATCAGGAGAAAGAAAACTGGCGTACTACGGATCGGAGCGTGGAATGTCGGATCCCTTAATCGGGCAGGTAGGTTAGAAAATTTAAAAAGGGAAATGGATAGGTTAAAGTTAGATATAGTGGGAATTAGTGAAGTTCGGTGGCAGGAGGAACAAGACTTTTGGTCAGGTGATTACAGGGTTATAAATACAAAATCAAATAGGGGTAATGCAGGAGTAGGTTTAATAATGAATAAAAAAATAGGAGTGCGGGTTAGCTACTACAAACAGCATAGTGAACGCATTATTGTGGCCAAGATAGACACAAAGCCCATGCCTACTACAGTTGTACAAGTTTATATGCCAACTAGCTCTGCACATGATGAAGAAATTGATGAAATGTATGACGAGATAAAAGAAATTATTCAGGTAGTGAAGGGAGACGAAAATTTAATAGTCATGGGTGACTGGAATTCGTCAGTAGGAAAAGGTGAGAGAAGGAAACATAGCAGGTGAGTATGGATTGGGGGGAAGAAATGGAAGAGGAAGCCGCCTTGTAGAATTTTGCACAGAGCATAACTTAATCATAGCTAACACTTGGTTCAAGAATCATAAAAGAAGGTTGTATACCTGGAAGAATCCTGGAGATACTAAAAGGTATCAGATAGATTATATAATTGTAAGACAGAGATTTAGGAACCAGGTTTTACATTGTAAGATATTTCCAGGGGCAGATGTGGATTCTGACCACAATCTATTGGTTATGAACTGAAGATTGAAACTGACGAAACTGCAAAAAGGTGGGAATTTAAGGAGATGGGACCTGGATAAACTGAAAAAACCAGAGGTTGTAGAGAGTTGCAGGGAGAGCATAAAGGAACAATTGACAGGAATTGGGGAAAGAAATACAGTAGAAGAAGAATGGGTAGCTCTGAGGGATGAAGTAGTGAAGGCAGCAGAGGATCAAGTAGGTAAAAAGACGAGGGCTAATAGAAATCCTTGGGTAACAGAAGAAATATTGAATTTAATTGATGAAAGGAGAAAATATAAAAATGCAGTAAATGAAGCAGGCAAAAAGGAATACAAACGTCTCAAAAATGAGATCGACAGGAAGTGCAAAATGGCTAAGCAGGGATGGCTAGAGGACAAATGTAAGGATGTAGAGGCTTGTCTCACTAGGGGTAAGATAGATACTGCCTACAGGAAAATTAAAGAGACCTTTGGAGAGAAGAGAACCACTTGTATGAATATCAAGAGCTCAGATGGCAACCCAGTTATAAGTAAAGAAGGGAGGGCAGAAAGGTGGAACGAGTATATAGAGGGTTTATACAAGGACGATGTACTTGAGGACAATATTATGGAAATGGAAGAGGATGTAGATGAAGATGAAATGGGAGATAAGATACTGCGTGAAGAGTTTGACAGAGCACTGAAAGACCTGAGTCGAAACAAGGCCCCGGGAGTAGACAACATTCCATTAGAACTACTGATGGCCTTGGGAGAACCAGTCATGACAAAACTCTACCATCTGGTGAGCAAGATGTATGAGACAGGCGAAATACCCACAGACTTCAAGAAGAATATAATAATTCCAATCCCAAAGAAAGCAGGTGTTGACAGATGTGAAAACTACCGAACTATCAGTTTAATAAGTCACAGCTGCAAAATACTAACGCGAATTCTTTACAGACGAATGGAAAAACTGGTAGAAGCGGACCTCGGGGAAGATCAGTTTGGATTCCGTAGAAATGTTGGAACACGTGAGGCAATACTAACCTTACGACTTATCTTAGAAGAAAGATTAAGAAAAGGCAAACCTACGTTTCTAGCATTTGTAGACTTAGAGAAAGCTTTTGACAACGTTAACTGGAATACTCTCTTTCAAATTCTGAAGGTGGCAGGGGTAAAATACAGGGAGCGAAAGGCTATTTACAATTTGTACAGAAACCAGATGGTAGTTATAAGAGTCGAGGGGCATGAAAGGGAAGCAGTGGTTGGGAAAGGAGTGAGACAGGGTTGTAGCCTCTCCCCGATGTTATTCAATCTGTATATTGAGCAAGCAGTAACGGAAACAAAAGAAAAATTCGGAGTAGGTATTAAAATTCATGGAGAAGAAGTAAAAACTTTGAGGTTCGCCGATGACATTGTAATTCTGTCAGAGACAGCAAAGGACTTGGAAGAGCAGTTGAACGGAATGGACAGTGTCTTGAAAGGAGGATATAAGATGAACATCAACAAAAGCAAAACGAGGATTAAATCAGGTGATGCTGAGGGGATTAGATTAGGAAATGAGACACTTAAAGTAGTAAAGGAGTTTTGCTGTTTAGGGAGTAAAATAACTGATGATGGTCGAAGTAGAGAGGATATAAAATGTAGACTGGCAATGGCAAGGAAATCGTGTCTGAAGAAGAGAAATTTGTTAACATCGAGTATAGATTTAAGTGTCAGGAAGTCGTTTCTGAAAGTATTTGTATGGAGTGTAGCCATGTATGGAAGTGAAACATGGACGATAAATAGTTTGGACAAGAAGAGAATAGAAGCTTTCGAAATGCGGTGCTACAGAAGAATGCTGAAGATAAGGTGGGTAGATCACGTAACTAATGAGGAGGTATTGAATAGGATTGGGGAGAAGAGAAGTTTGTGGCACAACTTGACTAGAAGAAGGGATCGGTTGGTAGGACATGTTTTGAGGCATCAAGGGATCACAAATTTAGCTTTGGAGGGCAGCGTGGAGGGTAAAAATCGTAGAGGGAGACCAAGAGATGAATACACTAAGCAGATTCAGAAGGATGTAGGCTGCAGTACGTACTGGGAGATGAAGCAGATTGCACAGGATAGAGTAGCATGGAGAGCTGCATCAAACCAGTCTCAGGACTGAAGACCACAACAACAACAACAACAACAACTAAATTCGTCATTTAACGTCGTGCCTTGTACTGCTAAAAAGCAGCGTCTATTATATAAATTTCTTTGACTTACATTTGCGTTCTTTTCTTAAAAAATTTAACCAAACCTATAGCATACACTTACTCAAAAACGGTCTTAGTTCGGTCTTAGCACTTACTTCCACCGAACCTTTCAATTTTGCGTGGCTTAAGGGCCGAGTGCAAGCAGGTCTTTCAATTGGACACCAATTCGGCGGCTTGTGTGTATGTAATATACCCTAGATTTTCAGCTGGGGAAAGGAAACCTATACTTCAACGTGGAATCCGAACCACGTATCGTTCCAGAAAACTCTCCAGTCACTGAGGGGTGAAGGCTAGATTAAATGGAGACTGAAAACCTCCGTGGTGCGATCGGGATTCGATCCCACGACGTCTCTATTTCCAGGACGCACCTTACCACCCGATCACCAAAACTGACACTAGTTCTATTGGTAACAGTAGTACCATTACGTAACATTACGTCCACTGTCCACTGCTTGAAGATACTTTGGCACCGAACATTTTGCAATGTGTAGCCACAAAATTATACGGACTTCGTACCAGAAAATGAATTTTGTTGATAAGCAATAAAAACAATTTGTAAAAGTAATTAAAGTTGTTTCTAACATTTCCTTCTCCGCATATAAGTGCATCGTAGTAGGTAGCGTTCAGCGTGTGTCTCAAGTTTAATGTAAATACGCCCTAGTGACTTGGTGAGTGTCACATGACCAATCAAAACCTTATGTACCGACAGTCAGGACTTGGTAAAGTATGGACTTTTATCGACACTTAACGGGACTTGTTCTCGTGATGCTTTGCTTAATTTGGAAACGTCGAGACGAAAATTTAATCTGATGCCAAATTAAGCTATGAGTTGCTGTGCAATTATCTGGGCATTTGGGTCCACAGATGGTACTGTCGCTGTATAATAAGGCATCCAGTTGTTGTTGTTGTGGTCTTCAGTCCTGAGACTGGTTTGATGCAGCTCTCCATGCTACTCTATCCTGTGCAAGCTTCTTCATCTCCCAGTACCTACTGCAACCTACATCCTTCTGAATCTGCTTAGTGTATTCATCTCTTGGTCTCCCCCTACGATTTTTACCCTCCACGCTGCCCTCCAATACTAAATTGGTGATCCCTTGATGCCTCAGAACATGTCCTACCAATCGATCCCTTCTTCTGGTCAAGTTGTGCCACAAACTCCTCCTCTCCCCAATCCTGTTCAGTACCTCCTCATTAGTTATGTGATCTACCCATCTAATCTTCAGCATCCTTCTGTAGCACCACATTTCGAAAGCTTCTATTCTCTTCTTGTCCAAACTAGTTATCGTCCATGTTTCACTTCCATACATGGCTACACTCCATACAAATACTTTCAGAAACGACTTCCTGACACTTAAATCTATACTCGATGTTAACAAATTTCTCATCTTCATAAACGCTTTCCTTGCCATTGCCAGTCTACATTTTATATCCTCTCTACTTCGACCATCATCAGTTATTTTGCTCCCCAAATAGCAAAACTCCTTTACTACTTTAAGTGTCTCATTTCCTAATCTAATACCCTCAACATCACCCGACTTAATTCGACTTGTTTTGCTTTTGTTGATGTTCATCTTATATCCTCCCTTCAAGACACCATCCATTCCATTCAACTGCTCTTCCAAGTCCTTTGCTGTCTCTGACAGAATTACAATGTCATCGGCAAACCTCAAAGTTTTTATTTCTTCTCCATGGATTTTAATACCTACTCCGAATTTTTCTTTTGTTTCCTTTACTGCTTGCTCAATATACAGATTGAATAACATCGGGGAGAGGCTACAACCCTGTCTTACTCCCTTCCCAACCACTGCTTCCCTTTCATATCCCTCGACTCTTATAACTGCCATCTGGTTTCTGTACAAATTGTAAATAGCCTTTCGCTCCCTGTATTTTACCCCTGCCACCTTTAGAATTTGAAAGAGAGTATTCCAGTCAACATTGTCAAAAGCTTTCTCTAAGTCTACAAATGCTAGAAACGTAGGTTTGCCTTTCCTTAATCTTTCTTCTAAGATAAGTCGTAAGGTTAGTATTGCCTCACGTGTTCCAACATTTCTACGGAATCCAAACTGATCTTCCCCGAGGTCGGCTTCTACTAGTTTTTCCATTCGTCTGTAAAGAATTCGTGTTAGTATTTTGCAGCTGTGGCTTATTAAACTGATTGTTCGGTAATTCTCACATCTGTCAACACCTGCTTTCTTTGGGATTGGAATTATTATATTCTTCTTGAAGTCTGAGGGTATTTCGCCTGTTTCATACATCTTGCTCACCAGATGGTAGAGTTTTGTCAGGACTGGCTCTCCCAAGGCCGTCAGTAGTTCCAATGGAATGTTGTCTACTCCGGGGGCCTTGTTTCGACTCAGGTCTTTCAGTGCTCTGTCAAACTCTTCACGCAGTATCGTATCTCCCATTTCATCTTCATCTACATCCTCTTCCATTTCCATAATATTGTCCTCAAGTACATCGCCCTTGTATAGACCCTCTATATACTCCTTCCACCTTTCTGCTTTCCCTTCTTTGCTTAGAACTGGGTTTCCATCTGAGCTCTTGATGTTCATACAAGTGGTTCTCTTATCTCCAAAGGTCTCTTTAATTTTCCTGTAGGCAGTATCTATCTTACCCCTAGTGAGATAAGCCTCTACATCCTTACATTTGTCCTCTAGCCATCCCTGCTTAGCCATTTTGCACTTCCTGTCGATCTCATTTTTGAGGCGTTTGTATTCCTTTTTGCCTGCTTCATTTACTGCATTTTTATATTTTCTCCTTTCATCAATTAAATTCAATATTTCTTCTGTTACCCAAGGATTTCTATTAGCCCTCGTCTTTTTACTTACTTGATCCTCTGCTGCCTTCACTACTTCATCCCTCAAAGCTACCCAAGGCATCCAGTAGGATTACGTGTAATAAAGCACTGTGAATTCCCAAAGCAAATGGTTCAAATGGCTCTGAGCACTATGCGACTTAACTTCTGAGGTCATCAGTCGCCTAGAACTTAGAACTAATGACACCTAACTAACCTAAGGACATCACACACATCCATGCCCGAGGCAGGACTCGAACCTGCGACCGTAGCGGTCGCTCGGCTCCAGACTGTAGCGCCTAGAACCGCACGGCCACTCTGGCCGGCGTGAATTCCCAACCAGCCCTTTAATTTGTAAAAGAGAGATTAATATGAAAGAGTAACTATGAAGAAATATGTCATTTTTTTTTCTTTCTCATATATTTTGATCCAGTTACCACCCCTGTCCCTTAAGAATTATCATACACAAGATCAGCCGAGGATTTAACCTTGTAATTGGTAGTTGTGTGAGCCTGAGTTGCGAGCTCTAATTCACGAAACTAGGAAGTTACACATTCATAACACTTTGGGAAATTCGGAAAGAAAAAGAAAGGAACAAAGATTATGGTTCTACGTCCCGTCGACAACGAGGTAATTAGAGACGATCGGAAATTCGGTATCTAGTCGATGAAAAAATCAATAATGCATTCCCTCTTTACTCCTTCTCTTCGTTTTCAGCCGAAGTTTTAAGGAAGGAAAGCGTTTTCGAACTGGATTTCTCTGATTCAGTGTTCCAATTATATTTTCTTTCAAAGGTAAAGTATTATAGTCTAGCCGAAACGGCTATTCCTTTAACGTCTAGACATGAACACTTTGGACAGAAATAAGAGATGAGAAATAGCCACACAGTTACACGGAAGACGTCTAGTTACAGACGAATGAGACGTGTGTCAGTATTTATGATTGAGTGACATGCGATTTACGTGTCATTTCCCGTCGAGGTGAAGCGAAACCTAGTAAGGAAGGTGTAAAGCTTATTAAATTAATATTTCACATTAACACTCAAATATAAAGAAACGCATTAACATTCGTTAATTCCTGGGAAGTTAACAATGCGACTTCTGCGCATAACCGTTCCCGTCGTTCCTCTGTTGACGGCCAGTGGCTATCTGCGACGTCACAATGTGTTCGTGTAGAGATGAGTGAATCTCTTGAAGTGCTAAACGCCTTAATAGTTCATGAAGCAAGAACAGTGTTGAGAAGACGTGAATTTAATGTGCAGAAGACGAGCAGTGAATTCGCGATAATTCAGCGTAGCAGTAAGGTAAGTCAGCAATTAGTACATCAATTTTGATAATCGGAGGCATCAAAAATGCTTCAGTTTCGCTCTCGGAGACACATAGAAATGTAATATGTTTCAAAATGTAACGTGCAAGACGGCCCTCACTGACTCATTTTACGGTTACAAAAAGGTGTATGCAAAATAGATCATAAGAGAAAGATATTACATACAGCCCTAAACTGTCTTTAAAACGTTGTTTTCAAAAGATAATGAAGTAGAGACGACTAACTTACGGCGTTGTCTTACTGTGATTAATCGTGTTGCTGAAAAATCATCTGCTCCATCATAGAAATAAGTGTGAACTGTACAGGCCGACGATAATCTCCTGTCGTTGCGAATAATAACATTGATTGATGCACACCGCTAATACACTGGTTGCACCTGTTATTCCGGCAGGTCGTTAATTTATGTCGCTGTCGTCATTGCAGGAACAGGAATATAACGTGTGGCATTAACTGCTGTAAATCGATCTCGAAACAAAAGTCGAGAACAAACAGCAGCCCTTTAGTTATTACCGGGGTTGTGACCCATAACTAACACATATTGCGCCGTTGTGTACTGGCTGCCACAAATGGAAATAAATGTCACTGTTGGCGTGGATTCTTTTCTTTTTATTTATCTTTTATGTTGATTTATTTACTATTGCAAGAGGTAAAATTTTACGCCATCTGCCACCAACATCAGAATTAAAATCGTGAATGTCGATTAACATGCCAGTAAACTAAATTACGTTTTAATTTTATATGTAACGGAACTCTTAAATTCGTTACGTGGATGTGAAACAGGTAATCGCAGCTAGTACTCCTGAAATGTAATAGCCGGCCGAAGTGGCCGTGCGGTTAAAGGCGCTGCAGTCTGGAACCGCAAGACCGCTCCGGTCGCAGGTTCGAATCCTGCCTCGGGCATGGATGTGTGTGAGGTCCTTAGGTTAGTTAGGTTTAACTAGTTCTAAGTTCTAGGGGACTAATGACCTCAGCAGTTGAGTCCCATAGTGTTCAGAGCCATTTTTTTTTGAAATGTAATAAAACAGCAAATACTCGAGACAAATATCAAAACGTGTTGTGTACTGATATTCTGCTGACTACAGTTGAGCAATAATATTGCTTTAGCTTAGGTAGGGTCGGATACATTTCTGCTTGAGTACGTGGGGAGATATAGCTGTCTATAGAGAATGATGATAATCAGAGTCTGTTAGGTCAGTTAAAAAAGGAGAGAGATAAAACCGTAGATAATAGCCGACGTAACTAGATAATTAACGGAATACATTACTGATAGAAATACTATCACTATACGTGCTGCATAGTTCCTAAATGAGTCAGTTATAGTTACTGTATTGGCCGGCCGGAGTGGCCGTGCGGTTGTAGGCGCTACAGTCTGGAGCCGAGCGACCGCTACGGTCGCAGGTTCGAATCCTGCCTCGGGCATGGATGTGTGTAATGTCCTTAGGTTAGTTAGGTTTAATTAGTTCTAAGTTCTAGGCGACTGATGACCTCAGAAGTCAAGTCGCATAGTGCTCAGAGCCATTTGAACCATAGTTACTGTATTAACTCGTGTATTTAACAGGCAAACTCAAATTTATAAATTTCTTCCTTATCATCTTAACAGTGATTCATCTGATTACATATATCTAAATTACATGTTTAATCGTTCTGCACACAGGAAAAGAATGAGCTCCTTGCATGCACTATAGCCTCTTTTAGCCAAGACAGAGCCGTACCAAGATCATCCTGTGCCCTAGCAGAAAGCCAAAGCTCGTCCCCTCCTATCCCTTTCTAGCAACTTTTTCCACGCAGCTTAGCCAGTTTTATATTTTTGTTAGTAGCTTTAATAAGATTGAGGCACAGCGAAACCGACTGTTCGGTGATATTTAATACAATAACTATATTATTACACGTTTAGCAAGCGCTTAACAATGGCAAGACTTTTCTATGTTCTAGCGCTGCACTTTCAGTGGCATTAGAATAAAAAAAAATTATTTGATGCGTGAGTTAAGCCTTCTTTAACGATGTTACGACACTGGATGCTTGAGCAATGTAGCCGGTTACCAGTGAGCACTCGTTTGCTTACGTGAGGGTTCAACTTAGATTAACATAATGTAGCTGTCAGTAGGCACAACAACGACTAACAACACCCTTAATAATATTAACAATCTCAGAAGACTTATTCGTGGCTTTTTGTTTACATACATAGCAGAGTGTACCAACCGAAACTTGGCAGCAACAAAAGTACCTGGAGGCCCAAGTAAATTAATGGCTGAGCCCTATGGGACTCAACATCTTAGGTCATAAGTCCCCTAGAACTTAGACCTACTTAAACCTTACTAACCTAAGGACATCACACACACCCATGCCCGAGGCAGGATTCGAACCTGCGACCGTAGCAGTCCCGCGGTTCCGGACTGCAGCGCCAGACGGCCCCAAGTAAATTACAAATTGATTCTATCATTTTTGTTTGCTTCTTCCACGTTGCACCTCGCTCAAGTACTCAGTAGGCAGGAATCGGCAAAAATCGGAAGCTTTTGGTCAAATAGCATATTTGCTTAAGCACCATACAGTCTCCCAGACGAGCGACGGATAGCAGCGATCCGACCCCAATCCGTGCAGCCTATCCTATGACCGCACGTGTGGGCAAACCGCAGATCGCAGCGATCGATCGCTTGGAATTTCATGCAGACTGAATCGCATGCGATGATGCACAATAGTGGTGGGCAGGAAATCGCGTATCTGTTAGAAATCGCAGTGACTGAGAAGTCACAGATATCACAGTAGCAACTTTACAAAATCTAACTGCGATTTCAGTCACAGTTAGCAGTCGCAAGTAGTATTTCACATTCAAAGACGTGAGCCATCTATTGGTCGAATTTAGCACTGCTTTCTGCGATTTCAGTGACAAGTCGCAACTAAGAGTCACAAGTAGCAACTAAAAAGCGCGGTTAACAGTGGCATCTGTTGGCCGAAGTTCGTACTACGTCCATCTCTGCAGTACGCTATGGAGTCTAACTGCGATTTCCGTAACAAGTCGCAACTAAGAGTCGCAAGTAGCAGCTAAAAAGCGCGGTTAACAGTGCCATCTGTGGGTCAAAGTTCGTACTACGCCCATCTCTGCGGTACGCTATGGAGTCTAACTGCGATTTCCGTGACAAGTCGCAACTAAGAGTCGCAAGTAGCAACTAAAAAGCGCAGTTAGCACTGCCATCTGTTGAGCAAAGTTCATACTACGCTATTCGCTACCGAGTCAAACTGCGATTTCTGTGACAAATCGCAACTAAGAGTCGCAAGTAGCAACTAAAAAGCGCAGTTAACATACTTTTCCTAGTGTCATCTGTTGACCGACGTACGTACTTCGTTATGAGAGCCTTGTGCCTCACGAGATCGATGTGCTGTGTGTGCATATGAAGGGCTTATTTCAATAGTGGTACAAGTCCATTTTTGTTAATTTTGAGATATAGAGTCGTAAAGTTACATGAGCGCTGAAAAATCTGCAGTTGAGATACCAGAAATATTCAAGCATATGGCTTCTTGCTAGAGATGAACCTTTATTTATGTTTGTTTGGATCACTAATTTCAGAAGCATTATAGACAGAAAAGTGGAGGTAATGGACTTGTACCACTATTGAAATAAGCCTTTCATATTATATGACGACATGCACATTCAGCATCAGTTATGGTTGGTCAAATACTGCTGTGACTCTGAATGTATTATATTAATAAGAAGCAACATTGCCGTTTTCTCCTGAAAATATCAAGTAACGTAACAAATGTGTTTGATTCTGCTTCCAATATGACAGTTTTGGTTAATACTCCACATGCCTACAGGACTTTGCAATGTTAACACAGCAGAACTCAGACATCTGTATAAGTGTAGAGAAATGAAAACAGTCATATGAATGCCTCACTTTTGTTACGACACAGTTCAAGACTCGGGAGAAAAGTTTTACACCTGGTGTTCTACATGGCAACTTCACACACAAGAACTTTTTGCCGACACTACTACCACCTACATAAGTAAGCTTTTCCTGTGTTACTTTCAAGTAATGCACTTAAGCTATTCCTGATTTAACTGGAAGATCTGTACTTCCCACTTTCATATCAACAGCCTCAAAATGCATATTGTAGACTTCGGGATATGTTACAGGTCAGTGTCACACCAAGATTGTGGAGAAAGGGGGGGGGGGGGCATGTCGCTCTCCAACAAGTGTTTGCCAATAAGTAAGTGGCGGAAAATTATGGGTATAGGACGGCTTAAACATGTGGAAAATGAGATTTTTATTATTCACTCACTGTATTTGACATTTATTATTCCTTTAAAATCGCACAACAACTTCGATAAAACACAGCTTAATCATTAACACACTTATTTCACAATTGTTTCACTTTTAAACTGCAAATCCTCTAAGAGCTGTCTTGAATCTTCACGAGTCCCTCCCAACAGCCTTGATGTGGATAGATACGTACAGCAACCAGTAATCAGAGTCAGAACTGTGTCTGCAAAAACACAAGGATTATTAAACAATTTTTGCTGTCATTAATTACTAGAAGTATAATTGACAGAGTAGATTGCTAATATTTGCTATAATGAATATCACATTTGCAAGAACGATCTCACTGAAGTAATTAAGTCCATCGAAACGCTTAGAAACTAACCTATCGTCTGACGAAAACGGTCTAAAGATGCAGTGGCAATTTCTTCAGATCTGTTGACAATGATATTTTCAGTTATCACTTTACTGAGTGACTGAAATGTAGTTCAGGTACCTGTGAACATAACAATATGTTAGAATTCATTTTCTAAATACGAACTATTACGGTACTGTACGGCTACTTACATATTAATTACACTATTAATATTTTCACAGTTGTTTCTTTAATACAAAATTAAAGCCAACGGAAGAAAAAACGTA
Source organism: Schistocerca nitens (assembly GCF_023898315.1). Lineage (NCBI taxonomy): Eukaryota > Metazoa > Arthropoda > Insecta > Orthoptera > Acrididae > Schistocerca > Schistocerca nitens. Next base: position 190,033,330 of record NC_064620.1, on the reverse strand, counting down.
AAACATACTTGCCAATGACAGGTTTGTTGCGATGCAATTTTCCGTGTTGACAGATGTAACTTTTTCATACAGTAGTAAGTCGCAGAAATCGCAGAAGTAGCAGGAGTCACAGAAATCGCAGAAGTAGCAGAAGTCACAGAAATCGCAGAAGTAGCAGAAATCGCAGAAGTCACAGAAGTAGCAGAAATCGCGGAAGTAGCAGAAATAGCAGTGGCGGAGGGATACACGACCTATGTTCCTTAACTGCGACTCTTAACTGCGACAAATCGCAGTTAAGAATAGCAGATACTGAAAAGTAGCATTCAGAGAAATCACTGATATCGGAAAATCGCAGTTTAGCCCATCACTAATGCACAACAATATGAATGCCTGTTGTTGCCAGTTTCCCACTTCAAAGTGCAAACGGCTGCAGGCGAAAACAAGTCACCCATAGGGCTGCGACAATTCTGAGGCAGTGCCATAGAGACGTGATTGGTTGACTTGCTTGCGCGAAACAGTAGCGCCACAGTGTGTAACGTAACAATCGCGACACACCGTCTTGTTTTTGTTACCCACAAAGGTAGCAGCGCTCCAAACGGCAGTTCTGAATACGATATCGGACGAGTGCGAATACTAACGTTTATATTGATTCGTAACATAGCTGTTACAAAGAATTGTATGTAGCGCCATAAAAATCGGCAATAACTAAGAAATGACACAACATTTTTCATTATTTAGTTTCCTAAGAACCTTGGAACGTACGAAACGGTACATCACAGGACAGTTTAATTACGATTCTCTTGTAACGTACACATATTTACTGATTAATGTCGTTTTGGTATGGTAACGAAAAATTCCTAGTAAACCCCAGAAGATATGACATTTTGCTGAAAGACGTCGTCTATATACCCAACAAAGTGGAGATATGTTAGCTACACTTTCAGCCAAATCAGTCAATGTGGAACACACGAAACCTATGTGGAATATAATACCAACATTGTTTAAAGTACCAAATAAGCCACCATTCCTGTAGCGTAAGGGGAAACCACACAGACGTGATAATAAATTATATTCTCTTGCTTTCAGCGGAGAAAGCTGCAGATATTCGAAAGTATTTCTTCATGAATAAGTTGTAGCCTTTGTCATTGAATCAGTGTGATTCAGCTGTTTTTACATGTTTCACGATAATTAATGTCTCCTAATTTACTAACGCATGGAACACATAAGAATTATTTCATTAATTAAGAAGAAAATAATTAGAAACATTATGCTTAGGACCTATGTGGTAGCCTGCTTTCTCGCCGCTTGGAGCGCTAGTTTCGCTCCAGCTGTGGAACGGTAACGGTTTCTGCACCAAAGAGTGTTGTGACTGTATGTATTAGACTGTGGCCGCCCAAAGCCCACTGCAACTGAAGAGACCTTCTTTCGCCGATTCTGCCATAGTTATTAAGCGTGGTATTGTACTCCTGTTTCGTTTCGCTTTGCCCACGTTGAGTGAAAATGTTTAGATAAGAATTTATGGTTATTCAAGATCCTTGAACCACTCAGAAGTGAATTTGAGGCCGGTGTTGCCATTTATATGAAGAAGTAATAAAATAATACATCCTTCGATTTTGAAGTATTTAGCATTTTTAAGTCTGTGGTGTAGAACTGATGGAAAGTTCATGGTAATGGTTACAATACACTGGACTCCCTGTGGTGATTTTAAGTTATTTGTGAAACAGCCACACACTTGATTGAATTCTAAACAGAAAGACGTACCATAATATAATATTCACAGGGCATTTTAATTTAAATGTTCATGGCAAATCTATTACACATATGTATTTGAGTCCCTTGTCATTTCATATAATTGAACTTTCCCTCACGTAAATTATGACAACAGCTACGGTAAAGAGCAGTGTGACTTTGACAGCATTCCTATAGACACATCGAAAATGAAAAACAAATTGTGTAAATACTTACAGTTAAACTACAAGACTAACGAGTGGAAAACGAATTGCAGTAGCACAGTGAAAAGATGTACGCAACGCAGTTGGCTTTAGTTGAAAGTGTACTATATTCCATAAAGTGACAGTTTCAAAACAAGTTTAATAAACTACGCTTCCTGTTTTTTTTAAATTTTTTATATAGTTTTCATGGAATACGGACTTAAACTAACACTGCTGCTAAACGTAGCAGTTCATTTCCTATTGCAGAATTTCTTGACCCAATGCGTTTGTAATGGTGGTTGGAATTGCTTGGGAAATTGCTCGTGTGTAGCGGGATCGAGGCGAGCGAACGATTGCAGCGATATTGCTTGCGACATAACGGTGCGATCCGTCGCTTCTGTGTGAGGCGCTTTAGAGATTCTCGAAGTAGCAGCAGAGACTCCATTGCTGACTATGGGCAGGCCGTAGCCGGCAGCTCTATGTACTAAGCGCTTTGCTGCCGCATAAACCACTATAGCGACATACATTTGTTCGGTAGTAGTTTCTTTATGTTGTTACGTTGGTGAAAGCAGTCTGTAGAAGTGTCAGCGTGTGTTTACAGTCGCGGGCTAAGAGAAAAGATTTTTTGCAGGCAGAAGATATACTACCTGTTTGGCCAGATTATCCCCAGGTTCGTTTCCTTTTACCACACAGTGACCTTTGATACAATACGTTTTCAGTTACCATTCATTGCTTTGGATGTCTTTCGATACATCTACTACAGTTTGCTATGGGGTTGATGCTCCTTAGCAAGGCAAGGGCTGATCTGGCATCTTGCAGAAAAATGACATTTCATTCGGTTGTATATCGAGTAGAAAAAAGAACTCCCAGCGTTGTGATTAGTTCCGCTGTCATGATTTGTCCTTTGCCACGTTGAATTTGCGAACTTATTTCCTTGTACCGTCCTCATTCTTGCATCCATCTATCAGGGTACCATAGCAGGAGTGGTCAATATTCACGGATATGACAGGAACGAAAATTCGAAGTAAAAAACTCTGGTAAACAATGGACTCTAAAATGCATAGCTTAAGAGTTATGAGCACTTTTTCATCGTCACTACTGTGAAACACATCTCTTCTACTAGACAAGTGCGCATAGCTTTTTAAAGTATGCATTTTAGACATTCTAGACCATTTTTATCTTTTGGGGGCCATAGTACCACCTCCGAAAATATGGAAAGCAAAGTGCTTCCAGTAGAAGAGGATTTTTTCACAGTATCGAACATGAAGGACTCATAGATCTAAAGGTGTATATTTTAGAGCTCATATTTATTGGACCTTTTTGCCGCGAATGATCGTTCCTGTCCTACCCCTAAATAATGGTAGTTCCTTATAAGTAATGATGTCGAAAGTCTTTGTTGGTGCTAGGAACAATGCCACATCTGGTTCTAAGATCGAATTGTTAAAGTGATATTCATAACGCAGAAATTTTGTCGCGGAAACAAATTTTCTCACGTTGTTCATAGTCTCCACGTAGACAGATGCAATGGGCTAAATGTTCTTCTTCATCTTAAACATTTCTGTTAGACACAAAACTGTGACAAAAAGACATTTTTAAAAGTTTACACCAAAGCTGCCCATTGTTCACTGGCTGAGTAATTTCAGGCTCTGTCCAATTTTCAAAAGCCACGTATTTTGTATTTAAGATATATTTGGTGTGGCCAGTTCTAGTTATGTCATGGAGAATGAAAGCAAATTCTCCATTGTATGTAAAATATCATTGTCGCGTGTATCACATCATATTGGAGATGAAATACATTTAAGAGTGATGACAAAGAAATGTCCGCACCAAACATATCCTAAACACATTACATGGGCAAAGCCAGAAACTTTGGTGTAAATTTAAAAAATATCTTTTCTTCAGTATTTGAGAGCTACAAGATGCTACGTACTGAAAACGTTTATAGGTAAGTGTGTAGTCGTATAAGGAATAAGTAAATTTTGATTAAGATAGTTCCTTCACACTGTAATGGTTGGCTTCAACGATTAGTGCATTAGTTGTTGTAGGAGCCATGGCTTCAATTAAAATTATAATAGCTTTATATCGGCGATTATTTAGTTTTTCTAGTAGTCTGTCTGCCGTGTACCCAAAACAAATGCATGTATAATCTAAGTATGAGCGTACCAATGCCGACAGATATTCAGACATGTATTTTGATCTGCTCCCCATTTGAAGCCAGTTTTTGCCGACAATACATTTATCGTTTTCTCACATCTACTTACTATGTGCCAACTATATGGATCCCAATTTAATGTACTGTCCTTGTAGACACCAAGATGTTTTACCACCTTTGCCTTAGGAAACTGATAAGGAGCAAGTCTTATTTGTTGCGTCTCTTGTTGTCTCTGTATCGTGTACATACAGGAGGAGGAGTTTGTTCGGCTATATATGAAATAATTATCGGAAACCGCTGAAATTTAAACTAGATTACTGGAAATTGATTTGAACCCCCTCCCACCCAAACGAAAGTCCAGTGACATACCCACTGCGTCTCCTTGCTTGGTTTACCTGTTTGTAATGCGAACAGTTTATTGTGCAGATGCCGATATGTAACTCGTCTTCCTGTCTCTTGGCGGCATATGTAGGTACCTGGAATATAAACACTGCTAGTATATCGGTGTATGCAATATCCGCCTCCGCAGCTGAGGTCACGCAATCGGTCTTTGGCTGTGGAGCGGTGCGTGGTTGGTGGTGGTAGTTAGTGTTTAACGACCCGTCGACAACGAGGTCATTAGAGACGGAGTGCAAGCTCGGGTTAGGGAAGGACTGGGAAGGAAATCGGTCGTGCCCTTTCAAAGGAACCATCCAGGCATTTGCCTGAAACGATTTAGGGAAATCACGGAAAACCTAAATCAGGATGGCCGGAGACGGGATTGAACCGTCGTCCTCCCGAATGCGAGTCCAGTGTGCTAACCACTGCGCCACCTCGCTCGGTGAGCGGTGCGGTACGTCCCGGGCGCTCTTTGTCGCTTTTCCGGGTCTGTTGTTCACCGCACTAGTCTAGTGTCGAGTGTCATAGCTACGTTCGTAACATCCGACGGCTCTTTCGTACCGGAAAGCCACGATCAAATGGTTGAAATGGCTCTGAGCACTATGGGACTTAACATCTGAGGTCATCAGTCCCTTAGAACTTAGAACTACTTAAACCTAACTACCCTAATGACATCACACACATCCATGCCTGAGGCAGGATGCGAACCTGCGACCGTAGCGGTCGCGCGGTTCTAAACTGAAGCGCTTAGAACCGCTCGGCCACTCCGGCCGGCAAAGCCACGATCAAGCTGCAGTATGACGAAACGTATTCCGGACCCAAGGCCTACGAAGTAGAAAGGTTTTTACGAGACTTGACGCACATTGATCCGAAGGACCCACTGGGTATCCACTTGTCTATCGTCTTCAGCGTTGTATGTCTCAAGTGCACTGACAATGAGGCTTGTGACAAACGTTTCCGCCGTTCGACGGAAGGTTATTGATTCTGCCACTGACAGAAAGATGGATGTGGTAACACTTGTACGCGGTGGACTAGGAATAAAAAGGTGCGTGTGTTTGAGCTACCATTTGAAGTCCCAGAGGATTTAGTCACCCATGATCATCGATCCTATGGCACAGTTCTCGGCTATACTGTCGAAAAATGGTAGACCTACTCTGTCCTTAACGGGGTGCGATAGATCCACATTGAGCCATTCCGCGAGCCTTTTGGATAGAGTTTACGTCACACGCGGCCTGCAGTCGGCAGTCGTCGACACTAAGATGTGGCCGGCAGCGTTCACGGACACCTAGAATATGTGTGTAGCCCCGTCAACGCAGTAGGAATCCGTGGCGCCTCAGTGTGGCCCTCCTTGATGAGTTCAACTGCAGACGCAATTGCAGCCCACGTGGAGCAGATGCCAACGGCGCCTACCCGCCTACTGCTCCACACTTCAGTGCTGGTTAAACAGTGTTAAACCCGCCTTGTGCTGAACATTAGCCGTCTATGGACGCGATAGAGCGCTATGGTATACCGCGACTACCGATTTCTACTACACTGCGCCCCATGAACTACTTGTGGAACCGCCGTCGCCGGAACGACAATCGGCAGAACACCATTACACTTGCTACATATCTCCGCGATACGACACGCGGGTGTTCGGGTGCGGACGAGGACAACTGAAGGTTTCAGTGAAGAACGATCTTCCCTCCACCATATCATTCAAGACAGGAGACGACGCAAAAGGCAGCACATTACAGAGGTAGAGATGGAGGATGGACGACGAGTCGAAACACAAAATGGATACCGTCCGAGCGTTCACACAGTCACGTACATTTCTCTACGAGCGAAATTACAAGGATGTTGGAATCAGGGAAGTCCAATCCAACCTACCCGTCCCTCTGAATCCAAAAGATGATGCTATATCCTTGTCCGATGTGACTTTGGAAGAACTACGAGAGGCTATACTGGGTGGGCACCCAACAAAATGCCACACCCTGATGGACTCCCGGTTGAATTTTACGAACTGTTATTCGATCTTGTGGGCCCAACGTGGGCCAGGATGTACAGAGAACTCCTGATTACCTTTGCAAGTGCCATTTGAATTCACTGAGGGCCTCTTGATTTCGATGCCCAGTGCTAAACACCGACTACAAACTGTTGACACGTATCGTTAGTGAGAGGCGGCTATTCACATAGGGGGGGTCAGTCCAAAACAAACGCACACTATTTTTCTTAAATCCACTTTTTTCTACATGTTTGAAAGTTTTACAGTGTGTAGATACACCCTTTAGGAACAATATTTTCATTTCTCCACATAATTTCCATCCCTCTCAACTGCCTTACGCCATCTTGGAAACAGCGCCTGTATACCCGCACCCTAAAATTCTGGACCAACCTGTTGGAGCCACCGTTTGGCAGAGTTCACAAGGGAGTCATCATCTTCAAACCTTACGAAGAGATGATAGTCACATGAAGCCAGGTCAGGACTGTAAGGCGGGTGTTTCAGTGTTGTCCATCCGAGTTTTGTGATCGCTTCCATGGTTTTTTGACTGGCATGTGGCCGTGCATTGTCGTGCAACAGCAAAACATCCTGCTTTTGCCGATGTGGTCGAACACGACCCAGTCGAGCTTGAAGTTTCTTCAGTGTCGTCACATATGCATCAGAATTTATGGTGGTTCCACTTGGCATGATGTCCGTAAGCAAGAGTCCTTCGGAATCGAAAAACACCGTAGCCATAACTTTTCTAGCAGAAGGTGTGGTTTTGAATTTTTTTCTTGGGTGAATTTGCATGAAGCCATTCCATTGATTGTCTCTTCGTCTCTGGTGAAAAGTAATGGAGCCATGTTTCATCACCTGTTACAATTCTTCCAGGAAATTCATCTCCACCATTCTCGTACTGTTCCAAAAGTTCGCTGCGTACCGTTTTTCTCGTTTCTTTGTGAGCCGCTGTCAACATCCTGGGAACCCACCTGGCACGAACCTTTTTTAACGCCAACACTTTCAGTATTCTGCAAACACTTCCTTCCCCTATCACAACGTAGCGTGACAATTCGTTCACTGTGTTGCGTCTGTCAGCAGTCACCAACTCGTTAACTCACTGCACATTGTCTGGAGTGTGTGCAGTACGAGGCCTGCCGCTGCGAGGACAATCCTCAATATTGCCGTGCCCGCTTTCATCACGTAACCTGCGTGCCCACCGACTAACTGTAATGCGATCGACAGCAGCATCTCCATACACCTTTTTCAACCTCTTGTGGATGTTTCCCACTTCTCGTTTTCACAGCACAGGAATTCTATGACAGCACGTTGCCTCCGACGAACGTCAAGTGTAGCAGCCATCTTGAAGACATGCTGTGACGGCGCCACTCGCGGGAACAGGTTGAATTAAGTTTGAAAACAAGCGGGAAGCATGTATCTACACACAGTAAAACTTTCACACATGCAGAATGAAAACTGTATTTTTACAAAAATAGTGTACATTTCTTTTGGAGTGACCCTCGTAGATCAAACCTGCCTCGGAGGCAACGCTAATGTGTTTACGACTTTGAGCATCTGCAGAGACATAATGGCGCTGATGCAAACATGTCGTGTCCATGCGCTCTTGTTGCACTGGATTTGACCATGCTTTCGATCACGTCGATCATGGATTCCTGCTTGCAGTTAGGGAACATATCGGTATCCCGCGCGTAACGACGTCTGTTGTGCTTCGTTTGATCCTTGGGGTGGTTACGAGGATTATGATCAATCTCTATCGGTCCGCTCCCGTCCATATCAACAGGTCCGTCAAATAGGGCTCTCCTCTTTCTGCCATGCTATTCTTCATTGCCCTCGAACCAGCTCGTCACGGACTGCAGCGATGTGGCGCGTACGCCAATGATGTGATGTTCTTAGCACTGACTGGTGATGAAATACGTACAGTGTTTTCCTGGCTCCAACAGTACGTGGCAGTGGCGGGCAGTGTGATCAACTTACGGAAACGGCGCTAAATGGAGGTGGGACGAAGCAAGCCTGCGGTACCAGATGTGCCCCTGACAAAGGTCCTAGTGGTCAAATGTTCAGGAATATATTTCCATCGACAAATACAACGTACGGCGGCTTTTAAGTATCGTAAGGTCTTAACATCGACTCCGAACACAGGCTCGCCTCAACAAATTTAGATCGTTGGACCTTATGCAATGAGCTCGGTATGTCAGTGTGTACATGACTTCTCAATTTCCCCATTACGTCCACGTATCACGATGACGGACACTATGACTTCCAGAATACAGGCAGTGTTCGAACATGTGGTGAACACTGGTGCAGTTATTAAGATCCGTTTTATTACTCTTACTTTACCCTTCCACAAAGGAGGTGTCGGACTACGTCAAGCACATAGCACCGGCGCTGCACGTTCGCTCCATGCGGCCACTCTGGCTTTCACCAACAGACAATCTTACTGAGACTTAATAGCAGAGGTGGTCCCACACACGTTGTGCCCACCGGTGCCTGTTGGTCATTTTTCGCCCCCGCTATATCATATTAGGACGTGGAATACAGCTATAAGTTCAGATTTTTACTGGACACACGAAATCCGACAGCAGAGATTTATTATAGTGTCGTCCAACGCTGGACTGCAGAAAACGACATTGTACGACGATACCCCACGGTCTACTGGAGGCGGGTTTGGCGAGCCATCCACTCGCCCTTCCTTTCCATTCTTGTGCGGTCGACGTGGTATGTGGTCACTAACGAGAAATTTCCGACCCGACGAAGGCTCCATGCCATTCACCTAACTGACGATCCCATGTGTACCCGTTGCGCCACGATGACACGGACGAACACGGACTGAAGAGTGGCCCGCACGCGAGTGCTGGAGACACATCCGCCAGATACTGGCTTTCGTCCTACGCCGCCTCTTTCATCCTGACGCCATCTATTTTCAGATGACCCAGATGAATGCTGTCAATTGGGTAAAGGGAATGGCGCTACATTACATGTACTGCGACAGCGGAAAGGGAGTCCTCGATATGTGGCTATACATAATGGGCGAGTTCATGGTCGTATGGCCTTAACGAACAGAAAGCAATACCGTAACTTTGTTGCTAATTCACCGCCCAGCTAGGGTGTGCCGGGCTTGAGAAGAAGTTGAATTGGAGACGTGATGTTTTCACGATCCCCATATGGTATCAGACACAGTCTCTGACTATTTGCAGCGACCCCGGACACTCAGACGGTTGACGCCTGGTGGTGACCGTTGAAATGAGGACCGCCTCTTACTGGCCGCCCATATGGCTCCATTGTATTGTTGATTTTAAATTTATATAAAATGAAACATTGTGGCGGTGCACCTTGGTGGTGGGAGGAGGAGACTTCGTGGCCAGACCCCGCGTTGCCTCCCCAAAACTGTCGCTGACTGTGCTCCTTCATTAAAACAATGGTAGGCTGTGGCGCTCGTGTAGTATCGACACCGCATGTGACTAGTTCTAAGAGTGTTTCTTTGTGCTCGTTCCTTCCTTTCGTACTCAGTATATAAAAAAAATAAATGGCAAAAAAGTGGCTAACGCACCCGTCATTATGGAAAAAAAGAATGTTAAAGTAACCGTTCTGGAGATGCGGAGCGTGCCGGTTCGAGTTCCGGTCTGGCACAACAAAATAAAAAAGATAAATAAAATAAAAAAGGTCGCTCACGCATGCCTGTGCGCTGGAGCTTCAGTCTGAAGTTAACCGGTTCCAAACCTGGTGGCGGATGAAATTTTCACTGCCAGTCATTCACCGGCCAAGGGAGGAAGGGTGGTGTCGTTAAGTTTCTTATCACCATCTTTGCGCCAGCGTCGTGTATTAAATTCCAGACTTCTTTACAGTGTCTCATAAAGTGAGGGAAAGTGACACTGTTGATGGTGATCCCTCTGTCGGACGGGGACGTTGAACTCTGCTCGCCTTGCTGCCATTCGAGAGGAGTAAGCTCTTATCATCATTGTTATCATCATCATCATCATACAACACAAACACAACAATACACTAAACATGAATTCTTTACACTCCACACACACGCATACGATACAACTCTAACATGTCCGCAAGGGAAGTGGCCGTTGTACGCCGAGGAAGAACTCACTTTCAGCTAGGCGGCTGAGCATACTCCTTAGGAGTCTCCGGCGCTACAGCCCATGAAGGGTACGGGCTTCTCGACCACCTGCCTCTCGATTACGCCAGCTTTCTTTAGTTCTGCTTCCAACTTTCTCAGATCCATCTCTGCATCATCCACCCATCACTGTCTTGGTCTTACCACTGAGTGGCTACCCTCTGGCTTTGCAGTTAGCGCTTTCCTCGGCACTTGCTGTTCTTCCATTCTCTGCACATGCCTCAACCAATGTAACCTTCGCCCCTTTGTATCTACAGTGATTGCTGGATTTTTATAGAGTTCGTAGAGATCTGCATTAGTCCTTTTCATGTGCTGCCCACATATCTTGCGCTGTACATTGCGTTCCTATGCAACCAATGCATTTCTGACATAATGTTATTATCGGCGTTTCGGACACATACGTAATAACTGGTTGTATAATGGTTTTGGAAACTTTCGTATTTAGCTATCTTGAAATGTTGGTGGATCGCACCGTAGCTGTAACAGCGCCTGTTACCTGCAACTATCCTTGCCTTTATCTCTGTTGCTGTCACATTATCTTCCGTGACCATTCCTACCAAATACTTGAACTGATTTTCTCTTCCAAACTTTTCAAACTGATCAGCTCCTCTTCATCTTGTTTTGTTTCTGATGTTAATCACTTTTTTTTCCTTTCCAACAATGCCATACAAATCTGCATTTAAATTTTTTGTGTATGCACTGTGGTTGAAGCTCCTGAAAGATATCGCATGAACTCGGCTCTGTCCATTGTTAACAAACAATCGATCAGATATTACCCAGTGAAGCGAAGTGAAGACCTGGCCAGTGTGGCAGGAATGTCGTCCTTACTCCAGAGAAACAGTAAGAAGTGGTAACAGCGTACACTCCAGTGTTCGTACAACACGTTTCTACCGCACTCCACAAGTCTAGATGACAGTATGCTACATGTCACAACAAACAAGTATTGTTCTACACTTTTGACAACACTCCTCGCCCACTTTGTCAACATGTGTTCACAATGTGATCTATAAGAATCCACGTTACTACTGAATACACCACTAGCCGCTTTACCTCTAATGCTTCGTTTTGTCATAAAAATTTAATTTACTGAATATGCCTCTTTTTGAAACTACTTTGTCTCATTCACAGGCACGACGATGTTTTTCAGTACCCTCAGAAACAAAATTTCGCAGATGAAACAGTTTTGCTCAGAGTTTACCTGCTAGCGTTGAAGTCCAATCATGTGTAACAAAAGCTGTGAAGTTTCTCTTTTTATTGTTCACAATATCGCAAAAATTGCTGCCTAATAATACAGTTACCCTATCGTCAGTGGCATATTTATTAGGTGCAAATTTTTTCTTTACGCTCTGCGTACTGTTCCTCCTGCTACAACTTACTCGCCATAAACTTTCTGTGCTGTAAGATTTTGCTTGCAGATTCAGATGACCTTTCTGTCATCACTGTCGCTTCTTTCTGCTTCTGATCTGCAGTAAATCTAATCGTGCTAACCTGAAGGCTGTTGCAACATTTTCGCGATCGCTTGTCATGCTTGCACTGCGAGGTAACAACTGGAAAGTGGTTGCAACTAGTCTTAATTACGACCACGTTTGCTCCCATTGCGACTACCTCTACTTTTAGCTTCGTCGAATGATAAGTGATAATGAAGAAGTCCCATACTCTTTGACAGAGTGTTGGTGACGATGCGTGAGACCCGCCTTGCCTGTACTAGGCAAGGTCCTAGCAGAAGTGGTTTGCCGTTGCCTTCCTGCGACCGTAATGTGGATGAATGATGACGATGAAGACGACACAAGAACACCCAGTCATCTGGAGGAAGGTGAAAATCCCTGAGCCCAAAGGGAATCGAACCCGGGACCCCGTGATCGGGAAGCGAGAACGCTACCGCGAGACCACGAGCTGCGGACGGAGTATTAAGTACCAAGTGGAAACAACATCTAGTGTGGTTGAGGGAAAGCGAATTGATGCTTGCGTACCAGGCAAAGAATGTAGACGCGTTAAACACCTCATTCTGGGCACCACGCATGACGTACTCTCTTACAGCCAATGAACGTCCAGGCAGATTGCACGATCCAAAAGCTCTTCGCAGATTGCGAGCCGAAGGTCTTTCTTATCTTGACTCATGAACTGTGGGATAAACTTGGTGGCAACAAGATGCATTCCAAGATGCCGTGTCAGGGTTTCATAACGTGATACAATTGAAATGTTATACTCTTTCGCAATTTGTCGGACAGTCTGTCTTCGATTGGCCCGCACAATTTCGTTGGCGTCGCGCGGGTTAGCCGGACGGTCTTAAGCGCCTTGCCACGGTTCGCACGGCTCCCCCCGTCGGAGGTTCGAGTCCTCCCTCGGGAATGGGTGTGTGTGTTGTCCTTAGCGTAAGTTGGATTAAGTAGTGTGTAAGCCGAGGGACCGATGACCTTACCAGTTTGGTCCCACAGGAGCTTACCACAAATTTCCAAATTTCGTCTTCCTGAGCGAGGGTCGTCTTTAACTTCCACCCGGCCATTTTTAAACCCTGTGCATCATTCGTGGCTTAGTCGTTCATCAGCCGAGGCTTCCTGCATCATCTAATGTGGTTCTCTAGAGGTTTTCTTGAGTTCGACGCAAAATTTAATGCAGACGTGTTGCTCCTCTCCCTCTGTCACTTTGAAATTCGCAAATTGTGCGACACAACGTTCTAATCAATACAGCATTGATCAATAACTAACAAACATACAACAATGAAACTTCGGCAGTTCCACATTAAACACAGGCGTGTACAGTGATGCCAACCGCAATTCGCTCCAACACATCATTGGCGCTAAATTACGAATGTTTCGGAATTTTTTGAACAGACCTCGTATATAACTCACATACCGTGTGCGGTATTGTCACGCTCGCCTCCCACATCCATTCAGTTGCCTAGATGTAAGAATTTTTTTGTTGCATCTGAAGAGTGAGCAGTGACGGCGCTGGTTTGTTGACAGATATAGCGTGACCCTTCATAAAAGTTGGAGGTGGGAAGATGGGAAAGCGCGTCTTAGTCAACCACGATATTTTTGCACATGGGAGTGGGGGCGCTTCGGTCAATTTATCGTGATTTTTTTTATCATGATACCTCACGACGGTACGCTGGAACTCTTGGTAGCGTATCCACAACTTCCTTGAAGTCGTTGACAATGCGATGCGTTTTCCTTACTCAGCACTGTACTTGGTTACTGTAACGTCACCGAGTGTTTCCGATAAAGGCCACGGGAGGCAAGGTGCAATAATATGATGGTGGGATAGTACACGTGGGAGCTTGCAAACACCGTTTCAAATGATTACTGACCATGTGTGAAATATCAGCGAACATCTCAAGCTCTTGTAAGTTACTAGAATCGATAAATTGCTTTTCAGTTGTGGTTCTTACTGGACGCTATGTTGTTGTTTTATCTATCATCATTGCCAACTCCTGGTGAGCCCGCTAAGACTCAACAAACATGTGATAGCTTTCCGATTTGTCTGCGACTAGACAGTAGTTCCATCTGATGGCTGTTCGTGTAGATGGTGTCGTGTAGCAGTCTTTGTGATGTAGTGTCATCTCCTGGCTATTGGGATAACAACATTAGCGAGGCCATTAAGTGAGACAGGGCAAACAGCACGCCCCAGTGACCTTCTCGGACATTACAAGCGATCCGCTGGAAGGAGGACAACGTCGGGAGCTATTGGAACGGCTCATATGGCTGTCCGTGACGTGCATTTTGATACAAAAACACGCCAGTGGTGTTCAAACTATGGCTTGCCCGCAATCGAGGGCCAAGAGACTCCCTCGGCTGCTACCTCACCATATCTGAAATGGTAAAACGTTGGCATTGTCTTCTACAGCTTCAGTCCGTGCTTGGCATACATATTAACATCAAACTCTCGATTTCACTCAATGCAGCTGATTTTCAGCTGAAATTATCCGTAGTTATTACTTGGTGAATACTTTCAATAAAATACTGTATGAATGTGGCTCAGCACCATCGGAAATAATTGAAATCAGTCACTCAGCTTTGAGTACTTAATTAATTATTGCAGTAATTAATAGAAATTGAATTCGAAAGCTCACAGCCCATGCTATTCAGTGTCATAGTACATGGTTCAGTGATTTATTATTTGTGTCTGTCATCTTTCATTGTATTCAGATAAGGAGCTGCCTGCCTAACGATCAGCCAGTTGATCTCGTCCATGGTCCGCACAATTGCAGTTACAATTGAACTACAGGCCTACTTAGGTGTATCTACTGTGAATAATTTATTTTGTAGATACACTATGGGCGTAGACGGCTCGATATAGGGCGACCTCGATATGTGATCTCATGTCACATAAAGAAAAAGTGCTTTGCCGACTCCTGATGACATGAACGATGTCTCTGCAAGCATTTCCGAACGTGTGTTGCTCCCTAGTTCTTCTAAGAACTTTGTAGTGACGTCTCTGATGGTATATATATCCACCTTCTTCTTTCTTGCTTTTGAATTGTTAGTCTTCCGAGCATTCTAGCTTCCACCTGTGAGCCTTCGTCTGTCTCCGTAGACGTCGGAGGCACTTTTTATGCTGAGCGTTTACGTAGGGCCAAAGAGTTGGACATCGGCACAAAAAAGTGATTCTCGGCAGTCAGCGTGTCTCATTACCACGCAGAGGCACTGCATTAAATTCCTGTTACTAACAAGAACTTTGCCGGCCGAAGTGGCCGTGCGGTTAACGGCGCTGCAGTCTGGAGCCGTAAGACCGCTACGGTCGCAGGTTCGAATCCTGCCTCGGGCATGGATGTTTGTGATGTCCTTAGGTTAGTTAGGTTTAACTAGTTCTAAGTTCTAGGGGACTAATGACCTCAGCAGTTGAGTCCCATAGTGCTCAGAGCCATATGAACAAGAACTTTGTCCTTGGTAGGAGGACTATAATTTGAGACTTCAATTCCATAGCAAGTAGTACCACTACAGCCAGTACTAAGGAGAGCAGGAACGCGCTATATCAGTGACGTTAGATTTTGTTACTTGGCTTCCCTGTAACTTGGACCTTAAATATACAGTTAAAATCTTCTATAAGTTATTGTACTTTCTCCAAAATAATTTTAATTACTCTTAATATTATATTTTTATTTTAGTTCATCAGACTCAGTATATCTATGTTGCAACTTCCTCGAAATTTGAATACTCTATTCCAACTGATTCCTGATATTTATAGAAACAACTTCTAAAGTTAGAGATGACTAAAATTAAATTAATATATCTTTTATTTTTTATTTTTACTCACCCAGAAGCATCCTCTTGATCATTTTCCATCACTCTCACTCTTTTCTCTCTTGTGGATTCTTTAGTGGCAATTTCTGCTACATATTGAGAGTTATCTATGCGAATATTATGTAATTTACTCCAGGAATAATTCCTACCTGCTGACGCACTTTTATCCTACCAATGTTGCCACTATTAAAAGCAATAACTGAGTCACAGCCACCCTCCCGACCCACATTTTGGGAACTATCTCCTAACAAAAATATTTTTTGTTTGTGGCCCACACATCATTGTTGAAAGACTAATTTGGATTATGAGTCTGCCCATGAAGACTCTTCAACAGGTCAGAATGTTCCAGGTTTCTGCAAGCGGGCTTTAATGACTGCCACGACTGCTCCTAGGATCGAATGTTTCTGGCTGTATGAGTGAGTGCCGATATTGGACTTTGTGTTGCTTTCACCATGACTCTAGTCTGGGAAGGTTAAAGTTCATATATTGGTTTAGCATCTGTTGATAGTTTATGGATGAAAATAGCTCATACTACCTGCCGCATTCCGAACAAATCATTGGTGTTATTGCTACTGGCCATCCCATAGCATTGTTGTAATTGATTAATAATTTTGTCTACCAGCCTACTCCTTATGATTGTACAATCAGAAAGTTCATTATTTCTTAAACTTAGTTTGTTTCGAAATGTGATGCTACAGAAGAATGCTGAAGATTAGATGGGTAGATCACATAACTAATGAAGAGGTATTGAATGGAATTGGGGAGAAGAGGAGTTTGTGGCACTTGACTAGAAGAAGGGATCGGTTGGTAGGACATGTTCTGAGGCATCAAGGGATCACCAATTTAGTACTGGAGGGCAGCGTGGAGGGTAAAAATCGTAGAGGGCGACCAAGAGATGAATAAAATGGTTCAAATGGCTCCGAGCACTATGGGACTTAACATCTCAGGTCATCAGTCCCCTAGAACTTAGAACTACTTAAACCTAACTAACCTAAGGACATCACACACATCCATGCCCAAGGCAGGATTCGAACCTGCGACCGTAGCGGTAGCGCGGTTCCAGACTGAAGGGCCTAGAACCGCTCGGCCACCAGCGGCCGGCAGAGATGAATACACTAAGCAGATTCAGAAGGATGTAGGCTGCAGTAGGTACTGGGAGATGAAGAAGGTTGCACATGATAGAGTAGCATGGAGAGCAGCATCAAACCAGTCTCAGGACTGAAGACCACAACAACAACAGTTTTTCTCAGCGTGGTGCCCATGCTCTTCTGGACCAGATCCACACATTCCTGTTTCGTGATGAGTTTACTACAGTAAGGCCGAGCTGCTACTACACTGTTGTGTGCTTTGGAGCCTCCATGGCCGAAGAACTTAGAATAACAAACATATGTTTCACTCCTGGATCGGCAGAAAATTTCAAAAATAGCACAGGTCTCCACTGTGCCACTTGGTCCTTCATAGTTCCTATCGAAATATGTTCTGCTTAGTTCACTGATTTACATTTATAACAATCTTTTGTCACAGTCTGTTCGATTACCTTTCCAGTATCCACACTGGCCACTGCAGCAATAGAATTCTTAGAACTTCTATATGTTACGTGGTTTGTATTATGGAAAGCTACTAAGCTATTTTCGACAGAGCTGCCAATAGAATCAACTTAATTTCGTCTTTGTAATACTGTAATTCACAGCCGTCTATATAAAAAAGTAACCGACTTTATTTGATCTTGAAGTAGTGCATGTAAAATTTTTGACCTTTTAAATATGTGCAGACCTGACTGATATACCACTTTATTAAGGAAACTGCAAATTTTTTAATTGGGTAAAAATGCTATAATGTCAGAAAGTTCCGTCCTAACGCCCATTAAACATACCGAGCTTTTGTGGTAGATACAGATTATATTTTATGTTATTTCATTGATGTCATCTTGCTTTCAGCTACCAGAGTATTATTTTGCGTTTGAGCCGGCCGAAGTGGCCGTGCGGTTAAAGGCGCTGCAGTCTGGAACCGCAAGACCGCTACGGTCGCAGGTTCGAATCCTGCCTCGGGCATGGATGTTTGTGATGTCCTTAGGTTAGTTAGGTTTAACTAGTTCTAAGTTCTAGGGGACTAATGACCTCAGCAGTTGAGTCCCATAGTGCTCAGAGCCATTTGAACCATTTTGCGTTTGAAATTTCGGCATTAACCTATTTTCAAGCATTAGATTTTGCCCAACTTAAACCTATATGTTGGAATCTTATCTCTGAAAATGGCTTAAAGCCGAAATTGCAATCTTAAAATAAAATTCTGATAGCTGAAAGGAAGATGATATCGCTTAGAAAACTTATAAAACAGTGGACCCATATTACAAGAAAATAATATGTATGTATTGACATATTACTTCAACACCAGCACACCCTTTGCTGTTCATGCAGGTTTAAACGCGAAACCTTGCACATTTGAATCGCATTCGGGAGGACGACGGTTCAATCCCGCGTCCGGCCATCCTGATTTAGGTTTTCCGTGATTTCCCTAAATCGCTTCAGGCAAATGCCGGGATGGTTCCTTTGAAAGGGCACGGCCGACTTCCTTCCTCATCCTTCCCTAATCGATGGGACCGATGACCTCGCGGTCTGGTCTCCTCCCCAAATCAACCCCAACCCAACGAAACCTTGCCTTTTGGGAGCAGTCCACTTACTGCTTAGCTACCCAGAATCGAGGCACGACCTGCCTTCGCTACAGTACCTCTCTTCTGCTCTTTAAATTTTCAGGCTTTGGTTGTGTTTTCTCCGCGAAATGTTTTCTTCCACGAGTGATAGTGTATCAAGGCAGGCAGCAGACTATCTGTCATGTTTGGAAGGTAGCATAAAGGTACTGACAGAACTGAAGGTGTGAGGGAGGTGTGTGAATCGTGTCTGTATAACGCTATCGGTAGGATCGTTGCCAGCGGAAGTCTAGGGTACAGGTTCGAGTCCGGTTTTAATCGGTGCGTAAGATTCACAGCAGCACACACTTGGCTGCAATGTGAATGATTCATTCAGATTAATACCAGCGGGGATATACCTCTACCGGAGCAAAAAAAAAAAAAAAAGGGGGGGGGCAATATTCTCCTCTTTGTTAAGAGACTCTGATTGAAAAGTGGGGTGAGTGCTGCCTCTTTCTACCTTCCTCAGCACGTTTAAAAATGTTCGCAAAAATATTGGCATGGGAACATAATCGCACTCTTTTTAACAAGCAACTAACTTCTCACTCCACGAACTGTCCTAACTGTAACTCTCTCACACCCACTAATTCATCGCTGTCTCTCATGCCTATCCACTCCCACAGCCGCCTTTGTTCTGTCCTGCTACCACTGTCATCCCTCCGTGTCACTGTCTCCCTCTTGTTGTCTCCTACTACTACTGTATCATTCATTCCTTCCCACTGTTGCTGTCTCTTCACACTGTCAATATCTCTCTCTCCCTCGTTGTCATGGTCATAGACTGTGTCTCTCATTATCAGGCTCTCACCCAGTTCCACTTTCTTCTTCTTATCCCTCTCCCACCGGCACTGTCTCCCTCACTCTTTTCCCATCACTGTTCTTTCACTGTCCTCTATGTTCCACTGCCACTGTATCCCTCTCTTTCTCTCACACTGCCATTGTCTCCTTCGCTCTTTCTACACCACAACCACTGTCTACTATCTTCCAAAATTTATTGCTCCTTTGCCTCTTTCCAGCTGCTACTGTTTCCTCCTCTCTCAGCATAAAAATCCATGGGTATATTCTCGTTCAAAAAAATTTTGCGAAAATTTTTAAAGGTGCTTAGCAAGGTAGAACGGAGCAGCTGGTACCACACTTTCCATTCAGTCTTTTAATAAAGAGGAGAATATTCGCCTTTTAACTGCACCGAAAGGAGCATTTTCGCGTTGGTTCCGTCCTTTTCACTGTCACACCACAACATGTCACTCATATGAAAAGAACACGATGGGTCGGTAAAATTTTGATTGTTTCAAAAAAATGTTCAAATGTGTGTGAAATCTTATGGGACTTAACTGCTAAGGTCATCAGTCCCTAAGCTTACACACTACTTAACCTAAATTATCCCAAGGACAAACACACACACACACACATACACACACACACACGCCCGAGGGAGGACTCTAATCTCCGGCGGGACCAGCCGCACAGTCCGTGACTGCACGCCCCAGACCGCTCGGTTAATCCCGCGCGGCTTTGATTGTTTACTTACATGAAATTGAAATAACGTAAAAAACTAATGTTACACCTCAGACCGGATTTTACGTGCACAAAAATTTTTCATGTACTTCATTACTTCAACTTGGAGTTCCCAGAACCCTTCGGATAATAATGGAGACATTTTACATCGTATTTTTCCGCAACACGTCACATTATATACTGTAAAAAGATCAGCCTTTTGCTGTGCAGAGCCGTCTTGGAATCCGCGGCTGGCGTTTTGTACCAAAATAATGTTTTCGGAAATTTTTTTAAGCTAACAGGTGATACAGTTTTGACGAACTCTGCTCGCATAACTTACGCAAATGTTTCATTCATTCATTCATTAGGGGTATACCCGTCAAATTAAATCGGAGAATATTACGAATATAGCCGTCAGTGTGCGCTGATATGAAACTTCCTGGCAGATTAAAACGATGTGCCGGACCGAGGCTCGAACTCGGGACCTTTGCCTTTCGCGGGCAAGTGCTCTACCAACTGAGCCACCCAAGCACGACTGACGCCCCGTCCTCACAGCTTGCCCGCGAAAGCCAAAGGTCCCGAGTTCGAGTCTCGGTCCGGCACACCGTTTTAATCTGCCATGAAGTTTCATAGCCGTCATCATCAATCATCAGTCAGTTTATTTAACAATTTTACGTGCTTATTTTATTTATAAAATAGTGTAACTTTGAACATCTATATCTCGGAAACGGATAAAGATAGCAAGAAAATTTTCTAGGTAGTTCGATATAAGGATCGTAGGTATATATCGGAAAAATTGCCGTCTTGGAATCGATGACTGTGGTTTGGTCCGCTGCTAACGGCGAAAATATAGTCAAAAAAACTAATTTTTCGTTTTCCGAGGAGCTGCCCGTGAACTAATGGTGCCTCAATAAGTTACATGAAGCTCACCGTAGACCATGTCAAATGCAAAAACAACCAACCGATTTTCTTAATTTGCCTGAGCAGGATGATGTGTGTAATATTCATAATTTGACCCTGAACTGAAGGATAGTGACACGAAGACGATTCTTCTGTTTGGGTATACAAATGGTCTCTAGCTATCCAAACACTTGACGCTACCTTTTTAGCACCAACAGAACCTGAAGTCGAGCATAGGAAAATCCCGTTTTAATAAGCAGCGTTTTGAAACATATTGATAAACATGCTTTCTCATGCATACCGATAGCACAAGATCTGTATGAAATAAGATAGCTGTCTCTTCGAAACACGTGGCAGCAAGACTTTGGGTTCTGGTCTGTTTTCTTACACTTTCTAAGTGCAAGCTGGTTATAGTCTGTGTAATTTCTAATTATGTCAGTGTTGCCAAACCATTTTTATGTGATTTATTGAAAGAAGTTGAACACTGTAAAAGCCACTGAGTCATATTTCGAGATGAAAGGTTTCAAGCCCAGCCCGACTTTCCCGATTTAATTATCCAGAATATCTTTAAAGCAACTCACAAGAATGTTGTAATAAGAGGCCACACGCATACACTGTAACCATACTTGCACACTTTGGTCAGTTCTACGTTTGGAAACAGCGTCATCCTCGGTTATCCTACTGTAGATGGTACGCGAGGTTTCACGAAAGTAGCCGCAAATCCGAGCGAAATATAAAAATTGTGAATTGAGCGCAGACGTAGATTTGAGTCACTAGTCCAAATGTGGTTTTTGTAAGAAACAGAGAACGGATAAAGAAAAGATAGATGAATCAGGTTAGAAATGATCTAGCCGGATCAAGTCTGGATTTGCAGTAGATTATGGGCAACGACTCCTAATTAACGAAATAATTGGCCAAGTGCAAGTGGGACTCACGTTCTGGAAGTTCCGTATAAACTTAATTTTGCATACACACAGTTCAGCCATGCTGGAAATCGACAATTTTGACGATTTTTGCGTCATCTAAATCGATACTGGCATGATGTAGGTCTCGAGAATTCAAAGACTTTCAAGAATGATTTAAGTTTAAATTTTTGTGTAATTTTGCATTTGCTACGACAAGAAATATTTTTGTGTGATATAATTAAAAATTAACAATTTTCGGATTTCTTCCGTTAGTTGTAATGTAAATTCTTGCTTCTTGCTAAATTTCATGAGTCTAGGTCAACAGGAAGTACTCTGCAGGTTTTGATGAGTGAGTTTGGTTCAAATGGCTCTGAGCACTATGGGACTTAACATCTATGGTCATCAGTCCCCTAGAACTTAGAACTACTTAAACCTAACTAACCTAAGGACATCACACAACACCCAGCCATCACGAGGCAGAGAAAATCCCTGACCCCGCCGGGAATCGAACCCGGGAACCCGGGCGTGGGAAGCGAGAACGGTACCGCACGACCACGAGATGCGGGCTGAGTGAGTTTGCCGAGTATCAAAATATATGACGTAAATAGCCGTGTCTTTTGATTGCATTGACTTATAACCTTACATTTTTTTAGTCGCAAAAGGGACCGTATACCTCCGTGTGTTACATGAATTTCAGCATGCTACGTGTACCCGCGCAGTAGAAAAGAGGGTCTTTAACAATCTGAAAGACAGACACAGATAGGCGGACAATAAAGTGATCCTATACTAGGGTTCCGTTTTTACCGACTGAGGTATGGAACACTAAAAATATGTCCGCAACCGGGAAACTGTATCTGTTTCAATAATATCATAAAGATCAAATATGTTGTGTAGTCTTCCCGAACAGGCTCTTGAAACTGATTAATTCCTCACTGAATAATTTACTTTGGGTACTATGGAAGTACTTCAGTCCATGTTGTTGTGCTGTGGCAATGTTTCGATGGCCTCCTTGTTCAAAAATGTTCAAATGTGTGTGAAATCTTATGGGACTTAACTGCTAAGGTCATCAGTCCCTTACACACTACTTAACCTAAATTATCATAAGGACAAACACACACCCGTGCCCGAGGGAGGACTCGAACCTCCGCCGGGACCTGCCGCATAGTCCATGACTGCAGCGCACGAGACCGCTCGGCTCATCCCGCGCGGCAGCGTCCTTGTTCAAAAAGGTTCAAGTGGCTCTGAGCACTATGGGACTTAACATCTGAGGTCATCAGTCCCAACTTAGAACTACTTAAACCTAACTGACCTAAGGACATCACACACATCCAGGCCCGAGGCAGGATTCGAACCTGCGACCGTAGCGGTCGCGCGTTTCCAGACTGAAGCGTCTAGAACCGCTCGGCCACAAGGCCCGCCTGGCCTCCTGCTACTAGCAATAATGTATATGTGGAGTACACCATCTGTTTTTAATGTATCATACGCACTATGTACAATCGTTGAATGCTTGGCCGTACATGTTAGTGAATGATTACGACTTTGATCAACAATGCGTGAAATTTATGACACCACTTCGCGCCTTGGTTGGAAGCGTTACTTTTCGTCCTTGAGGTAGTGTTTTCCCTGACTCAGTCCTCCGTATGACGACAGCGAATGAGCGATCGGCTAGCTGCTAGCGTTCGCTGGGAGCTAGGCAAGTCACTGTTTACTTCCAGTTCGCAGGGAAGGCGGTCATGAGCAGCCCCAAGAGAAAAGAACGTCGGTAATAAACATAAAAACGACTATTGTTTACTATTTTCAGTTTGATTGTTTACTTACATTATTGTTGCTTCTTTCTTAGAAATGACCAGCATTGCTTCGTTTCTATTTGTATATGTTTATGTCCTTTCTAATCTGATCTTTATGATTGGTGCAAACTTCTAACAGTTTCTCAAACACTTTCCATTATTTTTTCCATTTATCATTACTATAACTGGATGCAAAGTTGCACATGCTTCGAACTAACTGTATTTATTTATTTACTTTTTTATGTGTACTTCCTTCGTTTCTAGTTATGTTCTTTACTACCCTGCAATTAGCTTTTTTGGTGGTTCGAATATTTTATAGCGTCTTATACTTCAAGTTATGTGTTTTATGGAATGTCGTTAGATGTCTTGCATAGAGTAATTTTGATTTTTTTTTTCACTGGGAAGGTCTTGCGAAAGGTGCCTTGTTTTTGTTTACAATCGATCAGCGAATTAGTATTAGTCATCCACTCGCCAAAGGATCATTTTTCAATGATTCAGGGTCTGTCACAATAAAAGAAAATATAAATCATATGTGCATACGTCGGAATATAAACAGGTGTTTAGCGACGAGAAGACAGTGGTCGACCACCTCTGAAATTTCAGGCCAGTGCCATAACAGATTCACTACCTAAAGCGCAATTGAACAAGTTAGCTTAATACCATGAAAAATAATTGTACACTGTTCATTCAGCCTCTTCGCACACTCTTCACGTTGAACTCGTAAAAACGTTAAAAAATTATTATTACGAACTAGCGATTAATTTTTTTTGTCACTAATCCCTACTTTGAGTTTAGAAATTAATCCTTAATTGAATAGTTATATAAGATTCTGTTGTAGTTTTCTGTTTGTTTTCGCTTGGCAAATGAAAATCCAAACCGCCCTTTGTTTCGTGATCTAGAAATATTTGACATTTTTCCTGATGTGGTCAACAAACTGGAAGTTGAACACGTTTCGCACAGTAGCCTACAATTTAAAAAAAAAATATATCTCTTAAAATAAACTTTTTCTTCAGGTCCTTTCATCCTGTATGAAAATTATGTCTATGTTTTGTGCATTTGATCTCCAGAAAAGAATCCGATAAATAACATTTATGTCTATAGGAATAAATACTGTATATCAGCACGAGGCATTGGCTGATACAGACCGATGATTGGATTCTAAGGGAATTGTGTGCTGTCACATTTTTGCCGGGGTCTTCACTATTTCTTTGACAACGTGTGTTTCCGTCACCGCAGTTCATATTAAATTTCGTTCTGCATCAGTGAATGTGGTACATTCTGTTCCGTAAATTCTCCAAATTCGCGATCTCTCTTCATTATATGGAAATGATTTGTTAATATTGTGCATCTTCAGCGCGTTAAATCTTTCTATTACTTTTTTTTAAATTTGTGGTCTACAGGAAAAACGATGCTCGGGAAGCAAATAACATGTTGATATTTCGCAACACTGTTGTCTCGAAAACAAAAGATTTGGCCTAATTCTGCGCATTTGAGTAGATATTTTGAGCCAATGTAGCTGTCTTCTGAATTCGAGTGGAGACTCGGCATTCTTAGGGGCTGACCGCAGATCATCTAAGTAGCACCAGATCGCTTTATTCTGAGATCTGTCAATCATTTTTAGGGCAGAATCAGTTGCCCGAACAATACCAAAAGCAAGAGCAGTCCATTTACGTCCTTCTGAAGCTGCAGTCTGCCACTAGCGTTAGGTACGTGTAAGTCAAACAGCAGCCATAATGGAAGGTGATTCTGTTATTTGCAGAAATGTAGCAAGAAGCGAAGTTCATCGCAGTTTACTTTGCCAATACCAGTCTCGGACTTCGACCATTCTTCAGCTTACATTGTCTTTATATAGTTATCGCTCCTAAGGCAACGATAGTAAGACACTGGAACCGTATTCAGGTCCTCATCTAGCAGTCCTAGTTTAGGTTGTCTATGAATTCTCCCAAGCGCTCAAGGCAAATGCCCGGATAGTTCTTTAGGGAAGAAAAAGAAAAAAAAAGACCACGGCCGATTTCAATCCCTATATTTCCTCTGTCCGAACTTGTAGCTGTCGCATCCTATAAGATAGCTGAGTAATTGTATTAAGTCGACAGAAGACGAATATAAGCATTGAACTTGTTTTTACACAGATAAAGTGTGAAGGAAAGTGACTGTAGTATTTTTCTTTTTCTAAATTGGTCGAATCAGATCCGAATCTTAAAGCAGTAAATACACTAAGCCTGTAGTAATGAAATCGTTCTGCTGCCCAGTCATTATCACCACTGGTCAAGTGACAGTGGTTCTGTTGTTCTGGGATACGGTAAAAGGGCAGCTGTAGACTAATACCGTATTGGGAGCTATGCTAAGATGTAAAAGATAAAATACAGCCTGTTTATTCTGGTTGTGTTTAACACGCAACGTACCCTACAAATTTGGCAGGTACCTATGTCCACTGAAATTCAACGCTTTTCTAAGAAGAAGAAGCGGGGTTTTGTGTTTGTCCTTGGAACTGTCGTATGTATGTGCTTCACGTCTTGTTTGTTCGTCTGTTGGATAGGATAAGCTGTTCTTATCTTGCTATATGTCCCTCAAGGCAAGTCTGGATAGTGATTCCTGCTGTTTCATAGACAGTGCTGGATGGAATTCTAAAGTATGCTTCTGAGTAGTCGTCACTCAGTCGTGAAGTGTTTGGAATGGTCGTTCGTGGCTGGCTGGAGGTGCAGATGCATGCTCCGTGAACGATCTGATGAATGATGGTGCTTTGGAGCAGGCACGGAAATGACCTCGAATTAATCCTATTAGGGATTGACTTTGTCGATTCTTCTCGAATACTTGTTGGATGTTGGTTTTGAAGTTCAGTATTTATCTGCCGCCGGGCGCTGTCTTTTATACACCCCCACCCTTTTATACCACATATCCGGCTGTTGAGTTCGGGTACTCGGTACCAGTGGGCACCTCCGCTGACCACTGTCTTTATTTATCCTTTCCTCATGAAGTCGGATCTCTACAGATTCTGCTTACAAAACGATCCCAAAATGTGTTGGCCTGTTTCAAAAACTTGGTACCGTCGTAATTCATGCTATGCATAAGGAGAGGCAGTGTTCCGCCACAGCTGACTTCGTTGGTCGTTCCTTATCTGTGCGAAGCTTTTATCCTCGTTTGCTTCATGTGCCTTCGGGGTGGTCTGATCTACGTAACTTTTTGCGCGCTAACACGGGATGTGATAGACTCTTGGTTTTCAGAGTCAGAGGTCGTATGCGACGTATGGTCTCTATGCGAAACTGCAACTTGCTGAGAGAAAAACGTAATAAAGCCCAACGTTTCAAGACAATGTAACTAAATTTTGCACAGTTATTAAGAAATGTTATATCAAACACACATAGATTTCACGCCAATTGATGTTATACGTTTTTAATGATAAACAATTGAGATTATTCAGAAATATGAGTAAAAATGTTCCTGTTATGAAAAATCCATCAATCGAAATTAATGCATTTTTACAAGGTTTTATATATCATTATTACAAATACCTGTGGAACAGAATTTTCATATTTTCTTCTTCTGGATTTTTGCAGCTCTCGAAGTATCTGTGTAAAAAAAATGCATGAGATTTTAGAGCTTTTACGTAAATGCTTTACAATGGTATTAAAGTTACCAGGATATTAAAGACCGAAAACACGAATCAAAGATTTGACAGGGCGTGTACTAGGCCGTACTTTGTCTGGGTGAACTGGTGCAAACCGTATGCATACTCCTCTTCATTGTCAAACAGTAATTTCTTCGCTTGTCTTCTTTGGTTCATCTGATTTTCAAATTCAGTGGCAGTAATGTCAGCTTCAGTGCTTTTCCTGTTATCGATTTCCTTCAAAATTGAGAGTGTAAAAGCTCCTGGATAAAATTCTAGCCTCTGTGGAGTTCGTAGTCTGCTACGATTATTAAAATGTAGCAGTTACACTTTACAGGAACGAGGCATGCTGCAGATTGAAATAGTAGATCTACACTTAACTTGAGTCAAAATTACTCAGTTACGGTCAATTAAAAACATCGTAAACCAAAAAATACAATATCGGCGGTAGTGATGTTAACCTACAGCTTTCGCGATATATTACACGAACATTCACTGCATCGTGACTGCATGAAACTGGAAGGAAACTTCGCAGTAATAAATAATATGAGGAAATACAGAGGTAGAACAAGAAAGGGGCGTGGCCCCGTGCAAGCTTCCGCCAGTTATTATTTTTATCCACTTGGAGTGGAATTGGAACGTAATATTCAGGAACTGAAATTTCAATACCATGTAGTAAACGAAGAAAAATTTTTCACAATTTTTTTTTCGCTTTCGCGTACGTCCCCCGTAACAGTCCCCGACAAGACTTGCGTCTTGGGCAACGATCGAAAAGATCACTTGACGTTATATTTCCGGAGTATTCGTCATATTTTCGCAGATGGGTAACTGAGTAAGGAATAAATGCTCTCGCAATAGGTTTCTGTTCTTCTGCAAGCAGTGGCGTAGCCTCAGGTTGTATGGACAACTTTATCTGGCAGTGTTTCTAACCGCTCTTCCGGAAAACTGTCTCCAGGTGCCACAACTCCGCTGTCAAGCTCCCATGTCAGATTCCGCGAGCTTTGTGCACCAATTTCCTGAGGACGCCTTCTCATTGTGAAGGGGCTTGATAGCTGGAAGGATGCAAGTATAAATCTGAATGCATTGGTTTACGGTGAACGCTGTGTCCTGGTATGCCATCTGGTCTCTGCTTGAGTAGCATGTCTCCATCGTGAACCTATTGTTTTGGTGCTGCGAGTTCGGTTATTGCAGAAAGTCGTCTATACGCTGTCGTTCATGTGGCCAGATCACGAACGTGTCTCAGTATCAAACGAAACATGAGAGTTTGCTAGCTGCTGTTTCAACAACTGCTGAAGATCACCGTAACAACAGAATGAACCCGTAGGGGCCGGCCGCCGTGGCCTTGCGGTTCTAGGCGCTTCAGTCTGGAACCACGTGACCTCTACGGTCGCAGGTTCGAATCCTGCCTCGGGCATGGATGTGTGTGATGTCCTTAGGTTAGTTAAGTTTAAGTAGTTCTAAGTTCTAGGGGACTGATGACCTCAGATGTTAAGTCCCATAGTGCTCAGAGCCATTTGAACCCGTAGGGCAAAATTCCGGCGATTGTTCAGGGATATTTTCGTATAAGGGACACGTGGTCTCCGATGCCACTTTGTAACGTAACCGCATTTCGTTTGTTTTATTACCATCCTGCCTGCCCTCCTCGTCCCCGCCCCTCCCCCTCCCTCGACGCAGTTACATCTGCATCTGTATTGCACTGAAAATATTTGCACAGTAGCGTAAATGTCGACGGTTTGCGCTATGTGTCTTGTTTGGAAACAAACCTGTTCCATTCACTCACGGTACTTGCTATTGATAAAAGTAATCTCGACTTTACTCTTCGCCCCCAAGCTTGCTTTCAGGACGTCTCAGTTCTCTCTGTTGTGTTTGTTTTCCCGACAGTGTTACTTCTACGAGTGGTATGGATAGATTTACGGTAGGGAGCAATATGGGGACTGGTCACTGAAAGAGAAATTCAACTTTTCATCAAACGATGCTTATTGATATTCTTTTTAATCTACATATTTTAAGGTATCACCCCAAAACTTTCAAGTGAAAAAAAAGTAATGTACTGGAACTACGTGCATTTTGCGAAAAGCTTACGTAGTGACCAAGTTTTCGTACTTAAACGGGTACTGCGGCCCGTGCCATAGCAATAGGATTTTTCTGATTCTCGGGCTCATTTTCTGGGCATGTTCACGCCATAGTTTCTGAAAGAGTACCGAGTGGTTGCAACACACAGTTTCTAATCGGAATTTGATATTAGGAAAAATATAGGGTGGCTCACGGAAACCCGCCCCTGAGTACTAGACTACTTATTGTCGTGCGCCAATTGTCATCTGTTGTTACACACTAAACATAGACGTGTGCAGCGATGCCAACCGCGTGTCGCTCCAAAACCCCATTGCGCGAAATTACGAGTGTTCCGAAATTTTTTGAACAGACGTCGTACAATTACAACATACGGCTGAGGACCACGAACCGCACGAATACTTGATTCGTGCCGCAATTTGACGACCACTGGTCTAGTACCACATGTCTTTTAACAGTTTCCCTGTCATGTTATCCCTTCCTCTAGAACATGGATTCTCAGACGGTGGTGCGCGTACCGCTGATGATACTAAAGAACATTTCAGGTGGTATGCGTACAGGTAAAAACAAAACAGGTACTGAGGCTGTGAACTCACGGCGGCTGTTATATGGCAGACAAATTTTTAATATTTGCTACTCCGTACTGAAGTTAGATGGCTCACTCAGGAAATGATTTTAAACCGAGTATGTGATCTGAGGTTCCCGATTTTTATGTTTTTCAGTGGCAAAAACAATTAAACGAATTTTTTCACTGCTGATCAGTGGCCATCAAGAATGGCCATTTTAGCTAATATCACTGGTTTCAAATTTTGAAGGACTGAACAATAACTTTTTCGCGACGCTCACTCTTGTGGTGTCACCGCCAGACACCACACTTGCTAGGTGGTAGCTTTAAATCGGCCGCGGTCCATTAGTACATGTCGGACCCGCGTGTCGCCACTGACAGTGATCGCAGACCGAGCGCCACCACACGGCAGGTCTCGAGAGACGTACTAGCACTCGCCCCAGTTGTACGACGACTTTGTTAGCGACCACACTGATGAAGCCTTTCTCTCATTTGCCGAGAGACAGTTAGAATAGCCTTCAGCTAAGTCCATGGCTACGACCTAGCAAGGCGCCATTTGTAACATTGCATGTATCTTAAGAGTCTCACTTGATTCGTCAAGAGCGATGTACCACAAGGATGGAATAAAGTTAAGTATTTCCGCAGCTACGTACTTTTCTTTATAACATTCATTACGTATCTTGTTTCAGACCTCACGCCATCCTTTGTGCGCTTATAGCGTGCATTTCGGCCACCCTCAAACACGCTGTGTCGGCTCTCGTGTCGACACAACAACTCTTACATAATTTTTGAAAGTCAGTGAACTAGCTCCAGAGCAGATGTAGTTCGAGACATCATCAGACATTTATAGGATCTACAAAAACGTTTTGAGAAGTGCTTTCGCGAAGATCTCACACAATATTACTCGACAAGAAATCCATTTTTAGGACAAATAGCGAAAGAAGTAATCACAAAAGAAACGTTCATTGACATGACTAGCGACATTTCAGTGGGAGACTCTTTCAAAGAGAGAACTTTTATTTCTTTTTCGATGGAACAAAGATATCCCTTCTCTTTCCCAACAAGCATTCCTGTTTTTGGTGCCTTTTCTTATGACTTAAATGTGTAAAAGTGGGCTTCCTGAGTTATACATTAAAAATAAGTACAGAAACAATGCTGAAGAGGACTTCAGAGCTCTGTTGAACTCAGTCGAGCGAAACTTTGAAGCTCTAGTTAAAGATAAATAGCAACATGTTCCCAACTGAAACGAGTAGATGTTCTCTCGTCAGAGTCTAAATTTGAATACTGATTGATTGCTGATGTTGGAGTCTGATTGACCGTCATAGTTTAATATGATTATGAATTTTTCGCTTTTTGAGCTTAACTGACTCTACTCCATGTTCAATTTATTGCACAGCTGGTTACATTATTTGTGACGGAAAATTTTAATAAACGATTTAATTGGAACTCTCTTACTCCATGAATATTTGTTTCAGAACAGACTTAATTTCGTAATATTTACTGTATTTAAGTACCAGGTATGAACATGAACGGCTCTGTAAAAAAAAAAGTCCTTGCACGAAGCCGTATTACTTGTGTGTGTCATATTTCTTCCATACATAGTAGTTGATCCGCAAGACGCAAAAACCGTATGTGTGTTATCATCACTGAACTAATGGCGAAAATTATGCCCCCTTTTCCCTCCATATGTACCGTTCCTAACATTCCGCAACAAGAGCCCCGCCCCCACACCCCGCCATCTCAGTGTTGGTTAAAAAAACTATAGCGATACGCCCAAATTTCTAAAAAGTCATGTGATAGGCATTGATCAAAGATCTAGGAACCCCTGCTCTAGTGTTTTCCAAACATTCCCTTCATGTCGATTCTGAGGAAGATCTCATTTCTTACACTATCTGTCCACTGAGCATTCTGCACCATTCTTTTAACTTCCTTACAAATCGGAAGTCACAATATTCCTGTATCGTTGCAAATTAAATTTCTGGGTAAGTCCTTCATCCCCGACAACTCTGGCCGAATACCTTCAAGTGGGCTAACGTACTGTCATACTGATAAGAGAGTATAACCTGCCTGTTACTAGGAATGTAATACTGTAAATGTATTTATTTATTTGGCGTTCTGGCAGCCTGTTCTCTTGTTTATCTAAAGGAAGCATTACAATAAATTCGGTATTAAATATAAAATTTATTGAAAAAAAGACAAGCTGTTTTAAAACGCTATTAAACATTTTTATATAATAAAATACAGTCTAGACCGCATACAATAATTTTGTCATAAAGGTGGTAGATTTCGATCAGTGTTCGATAATGTCCAGACCTTTACGCTTTTCTGACTGCTGAAGATCTAGGCATAGTGCATGAACTGCCTTAGGATAGCGAGAAGAACGAGTGCTCCCTTGGCATCGAAATCGGCCACCTTTTTTAATATAAAGTTATTTCATGAGCTATATTCTTTTTTATTATATGAAACTTTCAATATGAAATAAATTAAAATAATGTGTGTGTGCGCCACATTTTATTTTCTCCCACGATGCATTTCGAGGGCACACACTCATCTTCATGTGGATCAATGGATTACATTACATTTTTGTTCTTTGGTTATTAGCAGTTGTATATTTAGAGTTTAATTTCGATGTAAATAACGGATGATCAGCACTTGTTAATGTAATATGTCAATAGGATTTCATATTTTGAACAATAATAACGTGTCTTACAGTATGTTCGAGTAGAAAGTACCCTCGGCCCTTCCCGCCGCAGGTTCGAGTCCTCCCTCAGGCATGGGTGTGTGTGTTGTTCTTAGCATAAGTTACTTTAAGTAGTGTGTAAGTCTAGGGACCGATGACCTAAGCAGTTTGGTCCCTTAGGAATTCACACACATTTGATCATTTGTGACCGCCCAGGTGTTTCTTCAAGTACAGGAACAGATGGTAGTCACTGGGCGCAAGATCGGGGCTTTACGGAGGATGAATTCGAGTTTCCCATCGAAAAGATGTGATATCTTCGGTCTGATTCGACACATGCGGACGGGCATTGTCTTGCAGCAAAACGATGCCCTTGATCAACTTCCATGGACTGTTGCTTTGATTCTGGTGTGACGTAGGCCACCCATCTTTCATCGTCCTTAACAATTTGGCTTGAGAAATCATTACCGTCATTGTGGAACCGCTCAAGGAAAATCAATGCACTGTCTAAACGTTTGGTTTTGTGCACATCCGTCAACATTTTCGGTGCCCTACGTGCGCACAATTTTCGGTAATTCAAGTGCTCGGTCACAATGCCATACAAAACACTACGAGAAACAGGAAAGTCATCCCGCAAGGAGGAAATCGTAAAGCTTCTGTTTTCTCTCACCTTACTGCCCACTACCTGCACCAAACTTTCATTAACGACCGAAGGACGCCTACTCCGTTGTTCATCATGCACATTTGTGCGGCCATCTTTAAATGCTCTCACCCAGTTTCTTACCATTCCATCACTCACAAAGTTTACTCCGTAAACTGCATAGATCTCACGATGAATATCGATCGCTTTTAGGCCTTTAGCACTAAGAAATCTTATAACAGCCGTACTTCACAGTCGGCTGGACTCACGATTATCGGAGGCATCTTAAACACTCAGTACACAACGTAAACAAGGAAGAATCAAACTGTAATGGCGTCAGTGCGTAGATTAAGGTACAGGCTTTCATGTAAAACTAAAACTATTGAGATATCTTAGCACGTCTTTTTTTAATTTCAAAACAGTACTTACTTAAAAAACACACCTTGTACAACAGTTACGACGTTCGTCGCTATGTGGGAAGCTCGGTCGCCCAGTGTACCGATTTGAGTGTCGATGATAAGGGAAATAATGACTAAGACAACAAGCAAACCAATCCTGGGCCAAGAAAATCGGCGACCGGACCGGGTATCGAACCCGCTGCCACATGATCGAGAGTCAGGAAAGGTAACCACTTTTTTTCGTTTTTATTCGTTGCATATCTTTTGTTTTTCTCATTTCGTTCGTTATTGTTCGTTCTGTTTGTTCGGGGCAGACGTTCCATGACGCTTGTTCAAGTTCATCGTTGATCCATTAACTCAGCTTTTTTATTATTAATATTACAGAGGGCAGTTAACCCTCTGACCGATCACGCTGAGCTACCGCGCCTGCCCCACCAGACCGTTATTAATAGCTGTCGGTGTTTACGCAGCGTTAGTGCTCGGGTTCGCTCAGTGGAGCGGTGGTGTGTCGTTTTGCAGGAGCCAGGTGGTGCAGATGTGTGAGGAGGTGGCGTCGCGCGTGGAGCGCGCGGCGCGCCGGCTGCGGCCGCCCGCCTGGTTCCGCGCCGCGGCCGCCTCCCCGCGCGGCTTCCTGCTGGCGGCGCGCCGCCCCAGCCGCCTGCCGCCCTGGCCGCTGCCGGCGCTCGAGGGCGGCCAGCCGGCGCCGCCGCCCCCGGCCGCCGCGGGCTCCGGCTCACACTCCGCGCCCGCCACTCTGACGCGCCGCCGCGAGCGCGACCGCGACCGACAGCGCGCCGCCGACGCTGCAGGTACTAGCAGCAGCAGTAGCAGTAGCACCAGTGTTAAACCTAGGACGCCTAAGGGGGGGGGGGGTTTCGTTGAACCCACAATTTTTTTATGTCCCCTGCTTTTGCCCAAGTAACTTTCATACCACGTATCCCTTTGAGTTATTGTTTGTTGGTTATTTTATGAAACGTTAGTGTCAATATATTTTATAGAAAATTCCTGCTTTAAAAGAAAAAATAAATAAACTTATTATGCGTCCAACAACCCCCCCTTAGGCTTCCATGCAATAGAAAATTTCCCTTTGTAGGATTTCGTATTTCTCATCTCTACAACAATGCAAGTTATTTTCTTGTTGGTTGGTATTCTTGATATTCACAACAATCGGCTTACTTTCAGAGGAAGTGACTGTTGATGTCAGTCAGCTGTTATTTATCAGTGAGTTAGTGCAGTTCCCAACACGTAGGCCTCCAGTAACTTTGGTGTCCTACACAGCAAAAACGAAACCAAGTAAAAACTTACTGATGTTGTCAACAATGCACCAAGATAAAGGCACTGTTGGAGGAGAGAAGAATAAAACCGAGATAAATGCATATTATAATTCCACTAAAGGTGGAATTGTTACCATTGATCAAATGACGCGTATGTACACCCAAGAGGGGAACAAAGAGATGGCCTCTATCTGTATTTTACTCTCTCATCGACATTTGTGCTATCAATGCAACCACCATATTCATCCAGCAGCATCCAAGATGGAATGAAAAGAAACACAACAAACGGAAACTTTATCTTCTGCAAACTGGGATGGAACTAGTGAAATTGCAGGTAGAAGAAAGAAGTGCCAATGCAAGAGGGTTATCTAACCATATTGTTCAATCAAAGGAGACTATTCCACAAAAGAAAATCAAAGAAGTGACAACACAAGCACGTCAGCCTCCTACAGGGAAAGGTCGGTGCCATATTTGTGTAAGAAAATCTAAAACAAAGAAGCAGAAGTGCAACAATCTAAGTAAACCAAAACAGTGTTGTGGACAGCGCCATAAATATTGTGTAAAACACATTCAGAAAAAATTGTGAAGTGAAGTGTGTCTCTTGCCTTGAAGTTGAGGACTCAGAGTAGTCTATTGTATATAAACATATCTGTATTTTGTATTGTAATTGTCAATTTTTTTCACTCAATCCAATATTTATAACAATTATCAACATTTATAAACCGATGCCTTAGTTAAAATACATAAACCATTTTGAAAGTTGTAATTTTTCGTCAGTAAACTTATTTAATACCTGTGGGCTCGCCGAACCCCCCCCCCCCCCACCTTAGGCATCCAAGTTAGAAAAAAAGGCTTGGGCGTCCTAGGGTTAAGATGGTGCCTTAAGTTCCTAGCGTTTTCTATTGCACAGTGATATTCCGGTTGCTATGGGTCTATTTATCGATTGTCATTTTTTATTTGTAGCTCATTATTGCTACTTCAGTTTACATAGTCATTTTGATGTAGTGGGTGGAGCTGTGGGCGCTAGAAAATGGAGTGCCAAGTGGAGAGAACATTTCCGGCGTATTCTTCTGTTTGAGTTCAGTATGGGGGGTGACATCAGTGGAGGCGGTCGGAAAAATTTGCGCCGCGTGTGGGGATAATGCCACTGGACAGAGCACGGGAAGAAAATGGTTTTCTCCTTTTAACGAGGATCGTTTTGACGTTAGCGACTCTCCACGTTTTATATCTTCATCCATACTCCGCAAGCCACCTGACCGTGTCTGGCGGAGGGTACTTTCAGTACCTGCATCGATTCTCCCTTCTGTTCCAGTCTCGTATTGTTCGTGGAAAGAAAGATTATCGGTATGCCTCTGTGTGGGCTCTAATCTCTCTGATTTTATCCTCATGGTCTCTTCGCGAGATATACGTAGGAGGGAGCAATATACTGCTTGACTTCTCGGTGAAGGTATGTTCTCGAAACTTCAACAAAAGCCCGTACCGAACTGCTGAGCGTCTCTCCTGCAGAGGCTTCCACTGGAGTTTATCTATCATCTCCGTAACGCTTTCGCGATTACTAAATGGTCCTGTAACGAAGCGCGCTGCCCTCCGTTGGATCTTCTCTCTCTGTTCTATCAATCCTATCTGGTACGGATGCCACACTGGTGAGCAATATTCAAGCATTGGGCAAACAAGTGTACTGTAACCCACTTCCTTTGTTTTCGGATTGCATTTCCTTAGGATTCTTCCAATGAATCTCAGTCTGGCATCTGCTTTACCGACGATCAACTTTATATGATCATTTCATTTTAAATCACTCCTAATGCCTACTCCCAGATAAATTATGGAATTAACTGCTTCCAGGTGCTGACGTGCTACACTGTAGCTAAATGATAAAGGATCTTTCTTTCTATGTATTCGCAGCACATTACACTTGTCTACATTGAGATTCAATAGCCATTCCCTGCACCATGCGTCAATTCGTTGCAGATCCTCCTGCATTTTAGTACAGTTTTCCATTGCTACAACCTCTTGATATACCACAGCATCAACCGCAAAAAGCCTCAGTGAACTTCCGATGTTATCCACAAGCTGATTTATGTATATTGTGAATAGCAACGGTCCTACGACACTCCCCTGCAGCACACCTGAAATCACTCTTACTTCGGAAGACTTCTCTCCATTGACATGCTGCGTTCTGCGTTCAGGAGGACCTTCCGGATTTGATGAATATCGTTTAAACGCCTTAATCTACAATGATACACGTCACTCTATTCGAGAACTGGCTATTGCGATGAACTCTGATCGTTCCACCATCGTGCGACATTTTCATGCAATGGGGAAAGTTCAGAAATCGGGTGTATCGGTATCTCATGATCTAAGCCACAATCACAAAAGTCAGCTTGTACCCTTGTGTGCATCTCTACTTGCTCGTGATCAATTGGTTCGTGTACAACATCGACCATTCCTACTTTGTATTGTTACTAGCGACGAGAAATGGTGTCTTTATGCTAACGTACGGAGGAGAAAGGAATAGTTGAGCCCAAACAAAGCATCCACTCCCCATACAGAGACCTGTGCGCGTGCATAAAAGATAGTGTTATGCATCTGGTGGAACAGTGATGCTGTTGTGTATTACGGATTGCTTTCACGAGGTGTAACCATCACTACTCATATTGTCGGCAACTGAGATCTTTTGCACACGCCATCCAAGAACGACGATGAGGAAGGTTGCCTGAAGTGATGCTACCTATACGATTATGACCGTCCGCATTCTGCTAGACTGACATGAAGTACTATACAGGAGTTGCGTTTGGAAATCATTCCGCAGCCACCTTATTCACCTTATCCTCCGCCTACGGATTTCCACTTTTTCCGCACTCTATCGAACAACCTTTAAGAAACTTCCTTTCCGGATGAAAATGCGCTCCGAACATGGCTCAACGAGTGCTTCGCCTCAAAACCATGTGATTTCTGCAGTCTCGGAATCGAAAAGTTACATTAACATGGCAGACTGTTGTAAATAGTGAAGAAGAATATATCATTGACGACTGAAGTCTCTGCTATGTGTATCTGTTGTGTTCGTTAAACTTATGACAAGTGCTGCGAATTTATGCACCAAGGCAATACTAAGAGTAGTAGTTTATACATCCATCAACCACATTTACAAGGATGTTGGACGAACATGTAGTGCTATTAGAGTTAAAAAAGAATGAAAAAATGAAATACAGATTGTCACAGGAGGAATGGTAAATACTCAGGAGTATCGCAGGAACGCTCATTTCAAGCAGAAACTTCATAGGAACATGTGCACCATTCCGAATGATTTCGCAGACAGAACACCTTTAATGTATAGTGTCATTTATGGAACCGATGGCCTTAAGTAAGAGTGGTTTCAATCATACTGAACAGACACGTGGTCAGTAATTCAAACATTGCTGGAAAGATACAAAATTTTGGGCAGTGGCGAGAAATCGTAGTGAGTCCCACAGGATTCAGTTTTGAGTCTACTGCGACAGAAAGATATCCCGTGCAAAGAAGTTGCAGTCAGCGAGGTAGGTACGCATAGACTAAAACGTCAGAGAGGTTCGGAACATAAGACACATACGTGTGTGCCAGTAGCCCACAATCTGCTGTACATTAAATGTGATCTATTTTAGAAACCATTTGGAAAGGGGAATATGTCCATAAAAAGTTTTTTCTTCAAATTAGCATTCCTGTCATATCCCTGAACATTTACCATTCCTCGCGGGACGGCTTGTATACAGCCATTTTCGCTAACGATCAAAAGTATCTGGACACCAGTTAGTGAAAATTATTGTGCGGTTGCCCGTCCTCCATATTTATGACGTCTTGACCGCTGCTGCGGACACATTCAATAAGGTGTCTGAATGTCTGTGATGGAATGGCAGGCCAACCTTTCTCGAGAGCCGAAACCAGGGAAGGTAGTGACGTAGGACGCTGGAGCCTGGGGCGAAATCGACGTTCCAACTCATCCCACACGTGTTCCATTGGGTTCAGTTTAGGACTGTGTGCAGGACAGTCGATTTCAGGAATGCTATTTTCCACAAACCATTGCCTCACAGATGCAGCTTTACAACAGGGCGAATTGTCAAGCTGATACAGTCATCGTCTCCGAACTGTTCCCTCTTCTGAACGCACTGCATAACGCTGTTAAATGTCTTCATATGCTTCCGCAGTTAGCGTTTTCTTAAGCTCAATAAGGGGATCACCCAAACAACAACCAAAAAAAAAAAAAAAAACACGATACTGTAACACCACCTCCTCTGTGCTTCCTGTTAGTATGACACATGATGGCAGCTAACGTTCTCCAAGCATTCATCAAACCCATCCCCTTACATCAGATGTCATAGGAATTCATCACTACAAATTGATCTTTTCCAGTCATTCACGTTCATCGGTGTTTCTCTTTACGTCACCTCAAACACTGCTTAGAATACACTACAGAAATGTTCGGGTTATGAGGTGCTCTTTGACCATTGTACTCCATTTGTTTTAACTTGATAAGAACTGTCGTCGTGATAACTGAGCTGCTGGTAGCCGTTTGTAACTCACCAGTGATTCCTTCCCTTGATTTCATGCGCCGTTTTACAACCAACCACCGTCATACTCAACGGTGCCTGTCCGGCAGTTCATGAGGACTGTCTAGTCTCTTTTAGCTGTGTTTGTTCCTTGGAGTACTCATTGCACAGTCACATTACCATCAGTAGACTTGGGCAACTTTAGAAGGGTTCAGATGTTCCTGATGGATTAGTTACTCCAATGACATCCGCTAACTACGCTACTGGCCATAAAAATTGCTACACCACGAAGATGACGTGCTACAGACGCGAAATTTAACTGACAGGAAGAAGATGTTGTGATATGCAAATGATTAGCTTTTCAGAGCATTCACAGAAGGCTGGCGCCGGTGGCGACACCTACAACGTGCTGACATGAGGAAAGTTTCCAACCGATTTCTCATACACAAACGGCAGTTAACCAGCGTTGCCTGGTAAAACGTCGTTGTGATTCCTCGTGTAAGGAGGAGAAATACGTACCACCACGTTTCCGACTTTGATAAAGGTAGGATTGTAGCCTATCGCGATTGCGGTTTATCGTATCGCGACTTTGCTGCTCGCGTTGGTCGAGATCCAATGAATGTTAGCAGAATATGGAATCGGTGGGTTCAGGAGGGTAATACTGGACGCCATGCTGGATCCCAACGGCCTCGTATCACTAGCAGTCGAGATGACAGGCATCTTATCCGCATGGCTGTAACGGATCGTGCAGCCACGTCTCGATCCCTGAGTCACCAGATGGGGATGTTCGCAAGACAACAACCGTCTGCACGAACAGTACGACGACGACGTTTGCAGCAGCAGCAGGGACTATCAGCTCGGAGACCATGGATGCGGTTACCCTTGACGCTGCCTCACAGACAGGAGCGCCTGCTATGGTGTACTCAACGACGAACCTGGGTGCACGAATGGCAAAACGTCATCTTTTCAGATGAATCCAGGTTCTGTTTAAAGCGTCATGATGGTCGCATCCGTGTTTGGCGACATCGCGGTGAACGCACACTGGAAGCGTGTATACGTCATCACCATACTGGCGTATCACCCGACGTGATGGGATGGGGTGCCATTGGTTACATGTCTCGGTCACATCTTGTTCGCATTGACGGCCCTTTGAATAGTGGACGTTACATTTCAGATGTGTTACGACCCGTGGCTCTACCTTTGATTCGATCCCTGCGAAACCCAACATTTCATTAGGATAATGCACGAGCGCATGTTGCAGGTCCTGTACGGGCCTTTCTGGATACAAAAAATGTTCGACTGCTGCCCTGGCCAGCACATTCTCCAGATCTCTCACCAGTTGAAAACGTCTGGTCAATGGTGGCCGAGCAACTGGCTCATCACAATACGCCAGTCACTACTGTTGATGACCTGTGGTATCGTGTTGAAGCTGCATGGGCAGCTGTACCTGTACACGCCACCCAAGCTCTGTTGACACAATGCCCAGGCTTATCAAGGCTGTTATTACGGCCAGGGGTGGTTGTTCTGGGTACTGATTTCTCAGGATCTATGTACCCAAATTGCTTGAAAATGTAATCACATGTCAGTTCTAGTATAATATATTTGTCGAATGAAAACCCGTTTATCATCTGCGTTTCTTCTTGGTGTAGCAATTTTAATGACCAGTAGTGTAATTCACATCCGAAGTCACAGAGCTTTCCAGAGCAATTCAATCTGCGGTTACTGCTTCTCTACTAACGGCACAATAGACCCCGCCACTCTTTACACTAGCGAGTCCGCCTCTCAAGAGATCTAGTGCTCAGTTCCGCATTACATTGCTATCTGGACTCTTTTAAACAGATGATGTACATAATTGCAGATGTAGTTTAAGAAGGCAGTGGCAGGTAGCCGGCCATGAGCTTACAGTAGAAACTAGTCGGTCATTTGCCTGAAGCAGTTCAGTGAAACCACGGAAAGCGCGAATCATTATGGCAGGATGTATATTGGAACCTACATCGAATACAAGAAAAGTCTTTTCAAAACAGCGCAACCTCGTTCAGTTTATCCCTAGTGCACAGTACTGCTTTGTTTATACATTTTTGCAAAGAAGTTATTTCATAACGTAAAATGCTAGTGCTACACTGTCCATTCATTTCTCACCACTGTTCCATTCCGTATACTTGCTTGGTTTCCATTCTTTGCACTGCAACTTCCTATTTGTTTGATTAAAAATTTGAGTTATCACCCCTTCATAATGAGTCAGATGTTGGCCTCATAAAACGGATAAGATGTTAATATTATCCATTCCAGAGGTTTGGTATTATATTTTCCAGAAAAGAGAAGAAGGCAATACATAATCTGATGCAAAATGGCAAAAATTATCTCGTGCTACATTTGTTTTACCAAACCCAGAGTATGTGTCATATTAATCCTTCACTATACAGAATGTATTGCCTAACATGTAGTTTTAATTTGCCTTTTTAAATAAGGTGTTAGTAATCACTGTTTTATTTTTTATTTTTTTTATTGTTGGAAAATGTAGGTTGTCTAGATCATGTTCCGCCATCGTTGACAGAGCTGTTAGTGCAGTGATTATCGGGGATATTTTTTATGTACACAATTGTTCGCTACATGTGCATATAGTGTGAGTTCCAATGTCCATTCACAGTAATGTGACCATGTACCAAAAGCCTGAATATCCACGTTTTGCAGTGCGTACCCTGCGAGACGCGCAGGAAAAGTCATGGATTTTCTGGAAGGTACCGACAGGGATGTGGAGTCATGCCGACTCTGGTGCTGTTGCCGTCTATGCTAGATTCCTCGGTTGAGGCAAAATGGCACGTACAGCTCGATCGAGGTGGCGCAACACAGATTATCGACAGGGTTTAGATCCGGGGTATTTGGTGGCTAGCAAGCACTTCTTCAGGCCACAACTGGCCATCCGCACCATCCGACCGCCGTGTCATCTTCATGCCATACGGCGCACAGTCATACTCTTATAGACGTAATCGCAACGAAACAGACTGACAAAGTAAGAGATGTTGGTCAAACATCGGCCCCTGGCCTCTCAGCACATGATGTAATATTCCTGGCCTACTCTGTGCAGCCCCCAAGGATCAAATCGCGTTACATAACTTGTAGGAACATGAAACGTATTGACCTTGACGCTCTAACAGCCGATTGCTCAGAAATCTCATGGCATCAAATAACCAGAAAACCCACAATCGACGGCAAAATTAATGAACTTGGTGATAAACTCACTGCCCTCTATGACAAACATGCACCTGTGCGCACAATCCGTGTAAGAAAATCTCCTGCTCCATGGCTGACAGCTGAATTACGTCAAATGATGACTAATAGGGATGCTGCCCACAGGCGTTTCAAGGCAGATCCGAAACCCGAGCGTTTCGAAGAATATAGAAAG
Source organism: Schistocerca nitens (assembly GCF_023898315.1). Taxonomy (NCBI): domain Eukaryota; kingdom Metazoa; phylum Arthropoda; class Insecta; order Orthoptera; family Acrididae; genus Schistocerca; species Schistocerca nitens. The sequence goes on along the minus strand of NC_064620.1, from coordinate 189,990,632 downwards.
CTACGGAACAGAGTGAAACAATGCATTCGCAATGCTAAAATCAGGCACGCTCGCTCCCTTGTATGCAGCGATCTGACGCCCACGACTCTATGGAAGAATCTCCGTAGCTTGGGGGTCGGAAAGGCAAAATCGGAAACCACTTTTCATGTGTCAGCTAACGAATTAAATGAATTCTTCTCTGCACCTCTGAATACCAGCACAGCTGATAATTACCGTCCACAAGAATCCCTAAACAGGATAACTAACAACGATACCTTCCATCTAAAACATGTAACAACAAATACGGCAAGAAAAGCAATAATGAGAATCTCTTCTGATGCAATAGGCAACGACAGTATCGGTATAACCATGATTAAGAATGTTGCCGATATCTTAGTGCCTGTCTTAACTGACATATTTAATTTTTCCCTCGTGAACGGAATATATCCCACTGCATGGAAAAGAAGCCTAATTCGACCCATCCCTAAGATCGAAAACCCGCAACTGCCTAGTGATTACCGACCAATTAGCATACTGCCCGCTGTTTCCAAAGCACTTGAATATATTGTTCATGACCAGATCACTGAACACTTGCATGAATTCAGCCTATATGACAAATTTCAATCCGGTTTCCGTAAACATCACAGCACAAACACTGCTCTAATTAAAGTAACTGATGACCTGAAATATGCCATCGACAATCGAAAGGCAAGAATATTGACGCTACTGGACTTCAGCAAAGCTTTTGACACTGTTAACTTTGACATAATGCTCAGAAAAATGCAACAGCTTAATTTCTCTGAAAGTGCAATGAGATGGTTTGAAAGCTACTTAAAAGACAGACAGCAATGTGTTGTCTGCGTAAATGAAAAATCTTCCTGGAAACATGTTTCCTCGGGACTGCCACAAGGATCAGTCTTAGGACCACTTTTGTTTTCTTTATATGTCAACGATATTTCATCGGTTCTGTCCTCCTGTAAATATCATTTCTATGCCGACGACCTCCAGCTCTACCTAAGCGTCAGACCTGAAGATGTAAACACTGCAATCGCTCAGATGAACGATGATCTGTCTTCAGTAGTGACATGGGCGAAAAACCTGGGGCTTAAACTAAATGCAAAAAAGACGCAAGTAATCTTAATAGCCCATCAGAAATTAATAAGTTCAGATTTCCGCGAACGGCTACCTCCTATTCTGCTCGACGGTACTCCAATACCATATCAGAAAACAGTGAAGAACTTGGGTGTAACTTTGGATGAGCATCTCAACTGGGCGGAGAATACAGTCGCAGTGTGCCGAAAGACGTCTGCTTGTCTCTATGCTCTCAAAAAGTTTCGGAACATATTTCCACAGGACTTGAAACGCCAGCTCGTGCAAGCACTCGTTCTACCGAACCTCCACTATTGTGATGTGATTCAACAAGGCATGAGCAGTGAAAACAAAAGACGGCTAGAGCTAACCATGAATGCCTGTGTGCGTTACACCTGCAACATTCGCCGATACGATCATGTTAGTGCTTCATACTCCCAGCTAGGGTGGCTGCGGCCGGACAAATTGCGCGACTACCACACTCTATGTCTACTCCACCGACTCCTCGAGGCGCAAACACCCCAGTACCTTGCTTCAGAGATTAAAAACCTGTCATGTCATCACAATCGAAACACGAGGTCACTCTTATTTGGTATCCTAACTGTGCCCACTCACAAAACAAAAACTTTTGCAAACTCCTTCTCAGTTGCCGCTGTCCGCCTCTGGAACAAACTGCCCCTTACCTTGCGCAAAATTCAATCTCCTGCTGCTTTTAAGAAGAAGTTGAAGCATTTCCTACTATCATCCTCATAAAGTTCTCCACAAAATTAATGTACAAGGACAATCCCCTCATCTGTCAAATAGCAAAGCTAGCGTCTCCTATGTTGCTCCTGAGATGCCTTCCTCTTCGTCTATCTCTATTAGCCACGCAATATTCTTTTCCTTTATATTTCCTTAATTATGTTTCATCATGTCTCTCTATTCTTCTCCTCCCTTCACCATGAGTCTCCCTCATACTCCCTGCTGCCAGCACTCCTATCTCAAATTTGTCTGTTCAATAATGTCTAATTATAACAGTACTTGTGATCTAAGAATATAAACTCTATATGTATGTATTTTTCCAGGTGTACCTTTCAAATTGTTTATTTCACTTTTTGTACTAGATGTAGTTTAACATGCCTACTAAAACATATGAATGTAAAATAAGTAGAATGCCTGGTTAGATGTAAGAGAGGGCCTGATGGCCCTAATCTTGCCAGGTTAAATAAATAAATAAATAAATAAATAAATAAATAGATAGGAGGGGCGTGTGGTCAGTACACCGCTCTCCCGGTCGTTACGATGGTTTTCTGTGACCTGAGCCGCGACTATTCGGTCACGTAGCTCCTCAGTTGGCATCACGAGGCTGAGTGCACCCCAAAAAATGGCAACAGCGCATGGCGGCCCGGATGGTCACCCATCCAAGTGCCGGCCACGCCCGACAGCGCTTAAATTCGGTGATGTGATGGGAATCGGTGTATCCACTGCGGCAAGTCCGTTGCCATTTGGTGGCTAGGGGAGTGCGGTAAACTCATCCTGGTGCTCTTCGAACCACGCACGTACACCGCGAGCGTTGCGACATCTTGCATTGTCCTGCTGGTAGATGCCATCGTGTCGAGAAAAAACAAACTGCATGTTGGGGTGCACATGGTCTGCAAGGATGAATGCACACTTGGGTTGATCCACTGTGCCTTCCAGAATCACGAGACGACCCAAGATACGACACGAAAACATTATCCAGGCCATAACGCTCCCTCCTCCGGCCTACAGTCTTCCGACGTGAGGGTTGTTTGCATTCACGTTTCACGCAGTACACGCCAACGGCCATTTGTCCGATAGCGCATAAAAAGCGTTTCATCCGGTATGGCCACTTGTCGCCACACAGTGGACGTATAGTTGCGGCCCTCGTCGCCAATGAACGGCAGTCAGCATGCGCACATAAGCTAGATGCCTGCTACAGCGGCCCATAAGCAGCAACTTTCGCCGAACGCTCGTAGAGGAGACACTGCTGGCAGTCAATTAGTTCATCTGGCGGCCAGTTGCTCAACTCGCCGTACACATCTCAGCAGCAGTCACTCAGCCACGTCATCCATGGCCCGTGCGCAGTCGCCACGGTACTAGTTTTCGATACTACTACACTACTGGCCATTAAAATTGCTACACCAAGAAGAAATGCAGATGATAAACGGGTATTCATTGGACAAATATATTATACTAGAACTGACATGTAATTACATTTACAAGCAATTTGGGTACATAGATCCTGAGAAATCAGTACCCAGAACAACCACCTTTGGCCGTAATAACGGCCTTGATACGCCTGGGCATTGAGTCAAACAGAGCTTGGATGGCGGGTACAGGTACAGATGCCCATGCAGCTTCAACAGGATACCACAGTTCATCAAGAGTAGAGACCGGCGTATTGTGACGGGGCAGTTGCTCGGCCACCATTCACCAGACGTTTTCAATTGGTGAGAGATCTGGAGAATGTGCTGGCCAGGGCAGCAGTCGAACATTTTCTGTATCCAGAAAGGCCCGTACCGGACCTGCAACATGCGCTCGTGCATTATCCTGCTGAAATGTCGGGTTTCGCAGGGATCGAATGAAGGGTAGAGCCACGGGTCGTAATACATCTGAAATGTAACGTCCACTGTTCAAAGTGTCGTCAGTGCGAACAAGAGGTGACTTTGACGTGTAACCAATGGCACCCTATACCATCACGCCGGGTGATACGCCAGTATGGCGATGACGAATACACGCTTCCAATGTGCGTTCACCGCGTTGTCACCAAACACGGATCCGATCATCATGATGCTGTAAACAGAACCTGGATTCATCCGAAAAGATGACGTTTGGCCATTTGTGCACCCAGGTTCGTCGTTGAGTACACCATCGCAGGCGCTCCTGTCTATGATGCAGCGTCATGGGTAACCGCATCCATGGTCTCCGAGCTGATAGTCCCTGCTGCTGCAAACGTCGTCGAACTGTTCGTGCAGATGGTTGTTGTCTTGCAAACGTCCCCTCTGTTGACTCAGGTGTCGAGACGTAGCTGCACGATCAGTTACAGCCATGCAGATAAGATGCCTGTCATCGCGACTGCTAGTGACACGAGGCCGTTGGGATCCAGTACGGCGTTCCGTATTACCCTCCTGGACCCACCGATTCCATATTCTGCTAATAGTCATTGGATCTCGAGCAACGCGAGCAGCAATGTCGCGATACGATAAACCGCAATCGCGATAGGCTACAATCCTACCTTTATCAAAGTCGGAAACGTGATGGTACGTATTTCTCCTCCTTACACGAGGCATCACAACAACGTTTTACCAGGCAACGCCGGTCAACTGCTGTTTGTGTATGAGAAATCGGTTGGAAACTTTCCTCATGTCAGCACGTTGTAGGTGTCGCCACCGGCGCCAACCTTGTGCGAATGCTCTGAAAAGCTAATCATTTGCGTATCACAGCATCTTCTTCCTGTCGGTTAAATTTCGCGTCTGTAGCACGTCATCTTCGTGGTGTAGCAATTTTAATGGCCAGTAGTGTATTTTGTTATGCCCGGTATAGTAACCATGGTGGCGCGCGAACAGTTTACAAACCTCGCCGTTTCGGAAATGCTTCCATCCGTGGTCCGAAAGCCAGTGACAGTGCCCTTTTGGGCGTCATATAAATGGCTCTGTTTTCGCATTATGAAAAGAATTATACTGATGTCCTCCCCCTCCCCTCCCGCCACGAGACTATATACACTCCACTGCAAGTGCTGTCACCTGCTGTCTGAGAGTGGTTATTGAACGTTGATGTCGAACATAGGCGATGGTCGCATTAATGTGATCGGATCGTGTAAAATCCCCATTGCTTTAAACAGATCTCTGCAATAACTCCAATTACTATAATTTGTTCTCATAGTGATTGTCTTTTTCTTGTGGTTGAAAAACTGACATTATATTTGGTGTATTTGTTCACCAGGAAAGAATTACACACCTAAGAACCAACTGAACATTTCCATAGCACGTAACTAAAAGACACTGGCTGTTTCACACTGATAAGAGGACTTATGAGTGGTGAGTTCAGTCAGTACCCTCACGGCAAGATGCTGAAATCTAGTGAGGAAACTGCATTACGAGCGCCTCCATACGACAGTAGCGCACAGTTCTTCAGTTTAAAGGTCACGGAAAGGCGCGACTGCGTACGGTACAAACTAACGCCGTCAACCAAGAATTCGCGCTTTCGCTCTCTGCGAGTGGTTATCACTACAGATCACGCAATGTAGTGATGACTTCATGTACACAATATTTCGTCTGCACGAAAAAAAAAAAACTGCATGCGTTCCAAGAAACTTGGGAACATTTACTGCAAGTATTTGCACTACACGTTTAACATGCCCTTTACAACCAGAATTTAACCTCGATTTTAATTTCCTTTTCGAATATTTGCCAGTTCGAAGTGTTTTCAGTGCAGGGTACCACGGCGATCAAAGCATTCAACAGCTGATTAACAGTTCGCCCTGTAAATGCAAAACATCCTTCTGTACATGAACAAAACGTTCGCAGTCGGTGAACGCACGAAACAATACAATGCGTTAAAGGAAAATGCCCTCAAGTTAATGGTTAGTAGCTGTTTTGTAATATATCTTGACCATTATTAAACGCTTAAGACCTTAAAAATTTACGAGTTTTTATTCCAGAGCCGGCCGCTGGTGGCCGAGCGGTTCTGGCGCTACAGTCTGGAACCGCGCGACCGCTACGGTCGCAGGTTCGAATCCTGCCTCGGGCATGGATGTGTGTGTTGTCCTTAGTTAGGTTTAAGTAGTTCTAAGTTCTAGGGGACTTATGACCTCAGCAGTTGAGTCCCATAGTGCTCAGAGCCATTTGAACCAATTTTTATTCCAGTCTAAATGTTTGGTTAGGTGGTAAAGTTTGTTGGGATATTCGCTAAATCTGGTCTCGCTCAGGGGTATTGTCCCAGATGCTCAAAAGCAGATTATGAAACAATTACGAGATTTTTTTTTGAAGTGTTTGTAAGCGGCTGTAAGCCATCTGTGATGCCTAACAGCTTAGCCTCCTTCACACTTCTAACATCAGGTGCACGTAATCTTAAACAATATTACGAATTTAAAACAACATTTTTGTCAAAATAATGAGGTGGCTATTATTTACGAAAGCGTACACGTACCAAGGCTGCATAAATAGTAACTTATGAAACGGCAAAAATTTTAATGTTTATAAACTTTTCATCACAATAAGCGTTCGGAGAAGGCTTCACAGTTGTCAATTTTGTATTTATTACATTACCGCTGCTACGAATGCCACTAATTTTCTTAATGTAGTTATTAAGAAAAATAGTAGTTGCTACTTTCTCTATGGAGTATAATATTCTCCCACTTTTATTATCAGTAATATTTTAGAAAGAGCTCCTACAATAAAAATTTCTCTTTTATACCCAGTGAGTACCGATTTTGTCACTAAATTTCTTTGGAAAGAACGTCTCATAAAGGATTTACATGCGTTTCAGATAGCAGGTTGGTAATTTTCAAGTAATCAAAAACAAATGCGTGTATGATTACATTATTACGGTAGTGCAATACTCCCCTGGCAGCCGATCTTTTAAGTTCATTTTCTGATGATGGCAGTTTCTATAGCACTGAGTCTGCCCCCGTTAGCTGAGTAGTCAGCGCGGCGGAATGCCTCGCCAAGGGTCCGGGTTCGATTCCCGGCTGGGGCAGGACTGGGTGTTGTGTTGTCCTCATCATAATTTCATCCCCATCTCCGACGCGCAAGTCGCCCAATGTGGCGTCGAATGCAATAAGTACTTGCCCTGGGCGGCCGAACTTCCCCGAATGGGGAACTCCCGGAACACAGTGCTGTACGCTCATTTCATTACATAGCACTGAAATATAAAACTCTTAATACCTGAGAGCTTCACATGTGTGTAAACAGACAAGTATTTCTGAACACACAAAAGTTCATTCTTACCGAAATTTATTTTGTACTCAAGGTCTCGTGGTATTTACCAGGTAACATCTGATTTATATTAAGTCAAATGATTGTACAAGAAGTTGATGAAATATGACTGTACTCTCTGCATAATTAATATACTCTACGCTGTTATAAACTACATACGCCTTTGAAGAGGAAAATATTGTCACAGCTTGAATTACATTTTCAATTAGCAACTGAACTAATGTTAATTCAAGTGACTCGCGATCCCTAAACTGAAACACACACACCTGGAGCCAATAAATGGGATGATAATGATGCCGATCTTTCACTAGAATTTTGTGTAATGTCGAAGTTGTAGCGGTGTACGGAAGCTATCCATTTCTCGAGAGAACCATCGCCTTTGGGAATGAGAATCCTGCTATTGTTGCTGCATTGTCATACTGCCCTCTGCATTGTTGTACGGCATAAGAGCACACAATCGCGAATTGACTGATATCTGATAACCGTTCTGCTGTAACGTAAGCATGAGTCTAATGCGTTAATACGGAACCTATTCACGCTGGAAAAAAATTAGTTCTGACATTGGCCACCAAGTGCAAATCTGTGACTGCTAGGAAGATGTGTAGAAATGGTTAGGAACGAGAAGTGGTAAGGAGGTAAAACAACTGAGAAAGGCCTAACGTTGATTTTATTATTAACCGCCGCATACACAGTGTGTTCAATATGTGCACCAGAGACGTCGGAAAGATGCTGTACAGTGACAGATTTGCATTTGGTCATCAAAATTGGACTTTTTTTTTCAGCGTAAATTTGTTCCGCTTTAAGGCATTAGCATATCTACCAAGTGCCACACGGTAATTACAGCCCACACTGGATCTCCGAGAGTAGCTGCTGCTTTAATTATAACTAGTCGGTACTTAAAGCAGTAGTATCGATGGTAGCCAAAGTTAATATTCAAATACAGAAAGGTTTCTTTTTGCTCACGGTGTTCTCTCTTTTTCCACATCATCCTACCGCACACACATGCTGTTTTCACAGCGTTTAGTTTTGTTTTTTATGGTATGTTCACTTCACATTTAATGACTGTTTTACTTTCAGTTATGTTACAATTATGCTGTTATACATGACATTTACTCTGCTTGTGCACCTATCTCTGATGAGTAATACGTTTTTCAAAGTTGTTCATCGCTACCGTATTCTCTTTAATGATGCAGTTTGATGCATAGGCATACAAGGGATGAGGAAAGAGGGCAGGGCGAAAATAGGCCGTTGTCGCCTCCTGGGATGTGGGGTATAGACTTCGCATTCGTTTCAGAATTATGTCGTATCTCTGGAAATTATTTTCAGTTCTACAAAACTGTAGCTTCACAAATAGGATTCGGTTTTTTTTCTTATTATTTTCATGGCAAATTATGCCGTTTTCCTTGACGCGTCGGCGGCTTTGGTGCTGTCGGCTGGCCTGCAGTCAAGACGGATGCCAACCTGTACTGAACTTTTCCAAAGTAGAATCGCCCAACTTTTACGTGTCGCTTGATCGTACGCCCTTTGTCAAGCTGCGGAACAGTATCTTTTCGATACCCGATTCAGAGAGTGACACCTTATTGCCAGGATAGCATCGATCATCTCACCAGCGGTACACAGACTTGGTAGTTGTTTTACCTGGCCAATAGCCATTCCCCATAAGGAGACACCCTCTCATTACCACGCAACACAGGAGGTAGGAGTCAGATGAGATACTGGCGGAAATAAAGCTGCATGAGGTCTGCTTGGGTAGCGCAGTCGGTAGAGCACTTGCCCGGAGAGACAAAGGTCCCGGGTTAGATTCTCAGTCCTGCACAGAGATTTAATGTGCCAGGAAGTTTCATGTCAGGGCACACTCCGATGCCGAAATAAAATTTCGTTCTGGAACACAGTAACAGTTTACCTTTTGTTGTGTGCAAAAACGAAACACACAACCACTAGCTAAGGCTACATTCAATTTTACACTATGTGATCAAAAGTATCCGGACACCTGGCTGAAAATGACTTACAAGTTCGTGGCGCCCTCCATCGATAATGCTGAAATTCAATATGGTGTTGACCCACCCTTAGCCTTGATGAGAGCTTCCAATTTCGCCGGCATAAATTCAATCAAGTGCTGGAAGGTTTCTTGGGGAATGGCAGTCCTTTCTTCAAGGAGTACTGCACTGAGAAGTAGTATCGCTGTCGATCGGTGAGGCCTGGAACGAAGTCGGCGTTCCAAAACATCCCAAAGGTGTTCTTCAGGATTCAGGTCAGGACTCTGTGCAGGCCACTCCATTACAGGAACGTTATTGTCGTGTAACCACTCCGCCACAGGCCGTGCATTATGAACAGGTGCTCGATCGTGTTGAAAGGTGCAATCGCCATCCCAGAATTGCTTCTTCAACAGTGGGAAGCAAGAAGGGGCTTAAAACATCAATGTAGGCCTGTGCTGTGATAGTGTCACGCAAAACAACAAGGGGTGCGGCCGCCTCCATGAAAAACGCGACCACACCGTAACACAACCGCCTCCGAATTTTACTGTTGGCACTACACACGCAGGCAGGTGATGTTCACCGGGCATTCGCCATACCCACACCCTGCCACCGGATCGCCACATTGTGTACCGTGATTCGTCACTCCACACAGGGTTTTTACACTGTCCAATCGTCCAATGTTTACGCTCCTTACTCCAAGTGAGGCGTCGTTCGGCATTTACCGACCTGATATGTGGTTTATGAGAACCCGCTCGACCATGAAATTCAAGTTTTCTCACTTCCGCCTAACTATGATAGTACTTGCAGTGGATTCTGATGCAAATCGGAATTCCTGTGTGATTGGATAAATGTCTACCTGTCACACATTAGGACCCTCGTCAACTGTCGGCGGTCTCTGTCAGTCAACAGACGAGGTCGGCCTGTAAGCTTTTGTACTGTACATGTCCCTTAACTTTTCCACTTCACTATCACATCGGAAACAGTGGACCTAGGGATGTTTATGAGTGTGGAAATCCCGCGTACAGACGTATGACACTAGTGACACCCAATCACCTGACCACGTTCGAAGTCCGTGGGTTCCGCGGAGCGCCCCGTTCTGCTCTCTCACGATGTCTAATGACTACTGAGTTCGCTAATGTGGAGTACCTGGCAGTAGGTGGCAGCACAATGCACGTAGTATGAAAAATGTGTTGGGGGTGTCCGGATACTTTTGATCACATAGTGTACAAGGAATGGTGATTCGAGTAGATACTGAAAAAATGGTGATCGTATACTACAGGCGTAGTCATTCATGCTTCGTTGGAATGAGAAAATGCGATTTTCGACGCTGGAAAGGAGGAAACTTTGGGTACGAAATTTGCTGACTCCTAGGCGGTTAAGAGTTCGTTGTATAGGACAGTTTGACAGAGTCTTTGAGATGATTCTTACATTCCGCTAGTCAAATGTTAAGCCATTATGGGCTTTACACAAACAAACTCAATGATGCCATTTGGTATAAAAAATCTAGGCCATGAAAATAATTGATATAACGTTATTAACATGAACAGATGTTCTTTGCAAGAAAATACTGGCATGAAAGTTAGGAAACAGTTTTTCAAACTTTTTTTCTAGTTTCTCCATTTTAAGGAGTATTAAGTAGGGAATTTTTTCTGGAGGCTTTTCTTGATATTCAACAGTATTGCCTCAGTCGTTCTACTTATTTTCTGTTTCAGAATTTTTAACTTTCAGTGCCGATCTAATAGCTACATTTCCCAGCTCTTTGGCCAAGCTGGATTTCATCATATCAAAATATAATTTACGGTTATCAACCCAAAAAAGATATCACCCATATCATATTAATAATATAACAACTTTGCATATCTACGTTTAGGATATCGATGCTACCTGCCTTATGAAATCTACTTAACGGGCAGCTACAGCTCTTTTACGTATCTCATGCAAAATCTAGCCCCTGGAGCATAACACATTTTTCATCTCTTCGAATCAGTTACATAAATTTCTGCGGAAACCTATGGTCTAATCATTGCCTTATAAGACGAAAAGCGGATTAAATAAGTAAGTCAGACGAAAAGCGGATTAAATAAGTAAGTCAAATCATCAGAACATCCACGTTTTTGTGCTTACATTTTGCTGTGACGTTTCGAGTATGTACGTAAATGTCTTCTTTACCCATAGAGCTCTTTGAAGATCCTGTTGACACATGTTAATCCTCCTCGTAGTTCTTAATTGTAAGAGGAAAACAATAGCCTTAGGACCCTAGACGGTTAACATTATAACTATGTAATGTTTCAAATGGTTACGACTTCTTCTCGTATTGTTTCACTCCTCACATTCGACAGCTCTGTAAGAGAGCGCCCACGCTGCATTATCGTTATTAGCTGTACGGTGTCATTGCTTAGCTTCCCGTACCTCTGCTTATAACGTATGTCCGCAACAACCTCAATACTCGTCAATACTCTCAGGTGTCACTGATGAGTCAGTGCAAATAGCAGTCCTCTAGTTGCTTCACGGTCATGGAGTAGATTTCTGTCATCAGCAAATGGAAAAATTACGGGAATGTCGTGGAGGTGTTTGCATGGGGTGACTGTCAAAATTCTGTCACGTGATGTTAGCTCTGACAGCTTGTCAGTAAGTAAAGGTTACACCCAACATCGTCAGTTTTTTTTGTGTATTTTATTATTTTCCTGCCATTTTCGTCATGCCAGCTCCTCCCACAGCGAAGCTACTGCTGGATGCCTCGGCAGATGCCCCGCTAACTTGTTCCTTCGTCTTTTACGGTCTTCGTTTCTCACTAAATCATTTTAACAATTCTTCATTTTGTACTTTATTTCCACTGAATTTTTAAGGTTATTCGATAGCACTATACGCTGTAGAATACGATGTACTTTGTATTACTAAAACATTTCACACTGAAATTCTGAATCACCTGTTCGTTTTCGACGTGGATGCGCGACTTAATTTGGTTTCATTGGATTCTCTCTCTGTTTTAAGATTTAAATCGGATCATTAGACCTTTATGCTGACACAACTTTCTTCTTAGAATACACTGCGCCGTAGCTAATAACGTAGGGGTACGAAAACGTACAGCTCTAACACTGCTCGTACAGGTATCATTTTTTTACTTTTAGCAGTGTATTTTACTTATTCTTTTAACAGCTGGTTATTTTTTGCCGTGCCGTCCCATACCTAATATCTATAACCAACCACACTCCAGATTTAAAAAATAATAAACAGAAATAAATAACTATTGATGAAAAGTATCTTGACACCATATGTAATTCGGAATTGACCACTAGATGTCATGAGAGGCAGACTCGGCACCGATTTAAGAGGAGACGAGGAATATTGTGTTGTCAGTAGAGAACTAACTGCAGGATGGGTCAGTCAGTGACTTAGAACGTGGACTGTACCGCGCTCATCATGAGAATAAACATTATGTAAACTTTACACCGTGTATTTTCCGCGTTTGTTGGAATCTCATTGGATTTCGTTTCATGTGGAGCGGAAACCGAGCTGTCTCGAGTACAGTCAAGTACGATAATAAGAATACGTTTCATGCTGTGCGTTACACACACATCGACTGCGTGATAATACTGGACAACAGCTTTACCGGTGCATTAAACGTGGACAGCACTGGCTAGCCAGCTGGTCCAACAACCCTGCAGTGATGTGAGCAGTTGCAGTTAACAAGGTAGCTCAAATTTCATTTAATTTTTAAAGAGAACGAAATAATATTCGGCAAAATTCCAGTAATACCGTGCACTTTTTAGAGCACCGGACGGAAAGCATAACATGCTCTCGTTCTTAGCTACCGTTGTATTGTAATTAAAAACAACAGCGATGAAAACTCCTAACTTAAAAATCAGATAGTATTTCTGCGCGAGATGTGTGTGACACAAAAGCGTACTGCAGGGATTTCACTGTACAGCTAAATATTGATGCCACTGAAGGCATTACAGTCAGTCGTCTGGTAATTCTGAGCTCCTTTCATATCCGAATGCGAAAAATGCATTTCAGTACTGAAACTGTCATATGTCACGTTGATAAACGAGTCCATGAGCAATAGAATCCACGAAGCCAACCAATCGCGACAGTTTCTCCTCTTCTTTTACGACGTGTCGTTCTGTATCCCACCAACGTTCGACACTGACGTGTTTGTAAGCTTTGTGCAGTAGTTCCAGTACATCTCGCAGCTTAAATATCTTGTTATTTCTCCCGACAGATCCCGTAACTTGGCTCCAGATCGTGTTGTAGTGGTGCAGTGGCAACCGTAAAAATAAAGCATTTAAATGGTGTGCTCAGTGCTATGAAAATGATTGTTCTCCATACTTCTAATCTGGTTCATGTGAGACCTCATCTGTGCCATAAAACGGTGGACATAGTCCAAATAAAGTGTATTTGTCATTTATGTCCTAAAAATTTAATTTGTGGTATTTTCTTAATTTAAACAACCTTTGTTAACAACCTCTTATAAAATATCGATAATTAAGAGTTTATATTTTCAACAAATTTGCAATTAATTGGAATTTTGCGTGCAATGTGACATTAGAAACAAGGATATGTGCATTTTAATTAAAATAATGATTATACACATTTTAATTAGCATATATTTGATGAATCTGACATTTAAAAGCTGCGGGTATTCCAAATTTAAAGAAAGAACAGCCAAAGCGGTATTTCAACCTTCGATAAAGGGATTAAGTCTGGATTATCATTCTATTACGCTACGATTCAGATACGCATTCCCCATTAAAAAATTCCTTAACTTTGGTGAATACAGTGATTCTCTCTGAAGACTTGTGAAAAACTCTAAGAAGGACCTGTTTCTCGCCACATTTTGACGGCGTTCCACGCACGTTTCACTATGGTGCAGGAAGCAGCGTCATACATTTTCGCACTACCTGTTAACAGCTTGACAATCAGAGCAGAATAGTACAGAAACTGCACCTGTACACGATTTATTAAAATAAAAGGTACATCGTTTAAATATCATTAAGAAAAACGTTGATGGCTGTCATACATTAGAATATGTTACAGCTTCATTTGCCTTTACATAGTAATAAGATATCTAATACATAAGTAAGACATACTTCCAAGAGCGTACCAACACCAGTTTGCGTGTGCAACGGCTGCTGACCAATCATCGCGTTTGTGTTTGTTTACATCAGGTTTATTTATATGAGAACGAAGTACAGTTATTTACAGCGATGTGAGACGAGTGGGGCTTCTATGGTGCACAAGTGGCCGATTGTGGCGGCGGTGGCGGTGGTGCTGGCAAGATGTGACTAGCAGAACTCCGCTGTAAGATACGACATATTTTATAAATCTTAGATTACAATTCTGGAGCGCTTCGTCGCCGCTGAATTCGCCCTCTGCAGGCACGCGGTCTACCAGTGATGCCGATGACGTCAGAATGCCGCGGCGGTGGGACGGCCGTTCGACGTCCGCGTCCTGCTTTGCTGACACTGTTTACCTCACTCAGCAGTGTGCCTGAGCTAACACTATGCAGCCCTGAGTGAGCAGTGTCAGCGACGCGTACGTCCGCTGAATACCCGTACGCGGCCGCTGCTACTGGGTTAGAAGCTCGCCCTGGTGTGGAAAGGAGGAGGACGGTGCCAGTACCGCCGTGACTGCGAACTGCTGCTGAGGCGTCCGGAGGACGACTCCCCTTTGTGCCAGTGCACTGCTTTCAGGCACGTACAGATCAAAACCTAATTATCACGACGTGTGGAAATATACAGCAGGCTGGCCGGTCTGTTGGGTGATCTTTCTGCTACGTCACCACGATTTCGCAGCTTAACACGGCCGGCTTTTTGTGTTCTACAAACAGGATCACTTGTGAAATCACGTATCAGCTCTTCTGTGCCTCGCACAAGCTGCAATGTAGCTACTTTAATGCAGTAACGCCCAAAATTTAGCGACGGTGTTACACATTGGGCGCCGTCTGAGTAACAGATCCATCAGGGTCATTTCAACTCTTCTAAAGCTCCCCAAGCCGATTATTGCTGATTTGATTGTGGAAAAACAGAGGAACAACCACAGCTACATCGGAAACAAACAGGCCTAATGTACTGATGTACTGTTAGGCAGGACGTCGAGCATTGCGAGGGGGGGGGGGGGGGGAGGGGGTCGTACAAAATCACATGAAATCAGCGGAAGATATCATTCATGAGTTCCAAAGTTGTACTAGCAGTCCAGCTAGTAGGAAGTTCAAAATAATGGAGTGCAGTGGTCGAACAGCTCCCCATGAGCCACACATTTCTTTCGTCAATCCTAAGCTAAGTCTAAAGAGCGAAGCCACTGGACAGCTGATGACTGGAATCACTCGCTTGGACTGTTGAAATGCGCTATATCCTGTGTCAATCCGGTGGAAGGGATTGTGTTTGGCAAATGCCTGGAGAACGTTACATACATCATGTGTAGTGCCATCAATGAAATACGTAGCATGTGATCTTACGGTATGGGAATGTTCATCGTGGTTAGGGTGAGGTCCTCTTATTGCGCTTCCGAAAATACTAAATGTGGAAGGATATGAACACATTTTTGATCAGTATCTACATACAGTAGAGAGAGAAACAATTTGGAGACGATGGTTGATTGTATCTGCATGAACAATGCATCCTGTCCTAAAACAGCAACTGTGAGGTAATCTTTGAATAATAAAATTCCTGAAGTTGATTGGCCTGCCTAGCATCCCAACCACCTGTATCTAATGGAACTCCTGTAAGACGAATTAGAACATTTGCTTTAGACCCCAGTATGCATCACCCTGTCTACTATCGGCTCAGGAGAAAGAATGGGCCGCCTTCCTTCCATAGACATTCAGACTCCTCTCTGAAAGTGTCTCCAACGGATTTTAAACCGTCATAAAGGCGAAGGGTAGACACCCTCAATAATAGGTGTCCGTGTACTTTTGATGACACAGAAACACTTCCTGTAAGAGGTAGAAAGCCAAGACGCTGTGTTCCAGACATACAGGTTCAGTAGAAACTCCTGCAAATGAATATTCAGGACGAAGAAAAACTATTGCACCTGGATGTCAGCATGTGATCCCTCATCCAGTTTCAAGACAAAGGTTTACCTAGCAAAATCAGGTGCATTTTGAAAACACCTGTTTGAAAACGAGGAGCTGGTAACTCTATCACATTGTGCAGTGTATCGGAATGTAAAAAGGAACGTGTATCAGCATCCACTACCAGTACCAGGCGTCGTATCTCACAGAGTAGACTGCTGGGACATCAAACCCACATCTGCTGTGGAACTATGGTTCGAATCCTTTTAAGGTTCCTATTTCATTTTCAGTCGTCCATTTCGTAGTTCTCGTCGTTTATAAGCAGGACATAATTTTGTCACTTGACAATAACCTGTCACATGACAGTGGGGTTCATTAAATTGCATGCGTGTGTCTAATAACTGCACAGTGCCCAACCATAACTGGTCCTATCAAGTTCATGCTGGGTGGCTTTCCGGTGGAGAACACAGACGATGAATACGTCGATATGCTTTGGGTGCTGGGTGCATCCGATAACCAAACTGCTGCGCGCTACCATCAAAGGCGCCATCCCAATAAGGATGTTTTTCGTCGCCAGGAGCAACGCCTACGGGAAACTGGTAATCTTCGTCTACAAGTAATGGACAGAGGTCGTCAAAGGACAAGACGTACGGCACAAAAATAGAATGCTATTGTCTAAACCATCCAACAATTACCTTGGCTGAGTACCTATGAGATTGCAAGGCAGCTCCAGATATCTGAAAGGCAAGCTGTTGAAGTGTTGCACGATGAAGAATTGCATCCACAGCATTACATGTTAACACCAGCGGCCATTCGACTAGTACAGTTTTGTGAATGGCTTTTGCACCACGTGAAAGGTAACGAACATTTTATAAGTAACATGATATAGATTGACGAATCTAGCTTCACACTAGAAGGTATTTTCAGCCTCCACAACATGCCATTATCGGTCTGAAAACAACTCACATGTCACTTGTGAACATGACTTCCAAGTACGCTTTGGCATACACCTGTGGGCTGGTATCGTGGGAGGAGTACTATTGGGCCCATGCCTTTTGCCGGACAAGTTGAATGCACTCCTATATCGTACGTTTCTTTGCAGTGCTCTTTTGACACATTAGATGTTATATTCTCTTTAACTGCTTTTATGACGTATCGTTGTCTCTGTACAGCTGTACCATGGGAAGCAAGGAGAGGATGTTGGTTGGTGGCGAGTGTCCTCGTTCTATAACACAAACTGCATGCAGTTAATAACTTCTTTATTCATAAACAAAGAGCATGTACCGACTCTGTAAAGATAAGCCTACACGATAAGCCTACACTTCAGAAGTACAAAATGAAATTATTGTGCATAACATAATGTGCAATCTAGTGTAGCCTACCAAATGTGTTTTTGTAGCTCATTGGACGCAGACGATGTTACTGTATCCACAATTATGTTCTGAGGCTTTATTTGTATCGTGTACAATACAAAGTGATCGTTAGGCCTTTAACTTTCAAATAAAGGTAATAGTAACAGATTGAAATTCACAAGATACAGCGTTGTGAATGTGTAAATTGGATACAATTTGATGCTTTAACTGGAAAAAAAAATTGGTGCGAACGCGACTCGAACATCGGCGAGTCTGCATACTCTTTTCCCATGGCATTGCCTCTCCCTGTGGGGCTAATTTTTTCCCTTTCTTCTTTTTTGTTATTTTTGATTTTTCAAAAAATGAGGTAACAGTGAGAAAAAGAAATACACAAGACCTGCAATGTAAATTGGATAGAGTCTGATGTGGGCGCGAACGCACCTTTTTTAATGTGGGCCTCCCATCTCCCCTTATAGCTCGTCGTTTCTCTCTCCAAAAGTACCTTCGTCGGCCAGGCTGCAGTGCCTTTGTTGTGTACATGCATATCCTGGTAATAAAAAATAATATATAAATGAAGAAATAAATAGTATTTCGATGTTCTTCCGACTGCGTAAAGTAACAAAATTCCTTTAGTAAAGATAAATGGCGAACTGAATTTAAGCACGTATTACTCTTCGTTGAAAAAAATGTATTTCTTCACATGTGTCAAAAAGTGCATGACAAGATTTTTTTTTGTTCTTCTAGTTAAATAAAACCAATATTTTGTTGCTACAGGTTCAGCTTTCAAATGACTGAAAGTCAGTCGTGCTTTTTTAATGAAGTTTCTTTGATCCATGCACTTGTTCCTCCTGTGTTGCCCTCTTCTACTGCTAGTTTCACACCTGTGTTACTTACATGGCGCAGCTATAGCACTGTAAGAGATTCTTCTGTGACTGCTTTCACACTGCGTCGATTATCTATTAACTGGCGTAATGCAGAGCACTTACGGAAATTCCCTGGCCATGACATGCAGCATGTTGCTAAACGTTTTCAGATGATTTTCATACTGCGTAACCCGAAAATATTTCCCTTCAATGTGGGACAAATATACGGGGAATGTAGAATCGCAGTTCTCAATAACGTAGGTGGCTGTAAGGCCGACCATCCATAGTGCTGCATTTTGTTTCATAACTGGGTATCGCATGCGGTCAGGCCGCAGCAGTTCACGAACGTTCAGATAGCGTGCATTCGTCCTATCAGTGAATGAATGCTAGGCGCTAGCTGAGAAAGTTCCACATGTCCGTCGCTGCTCCGCAAACAAATCTGTGCGCGAGTGAGTCACTGTGCTAAAGGGACAACTCCGGCGCAGCTCAGATTTTATGCTACCTGTCCTCGGACACACTGCACGCAGTTACAGCGTTACTCGCATGCCGACCGCCAAGTGCGGCATTTTTTCTTCACCTTGTATAGTATTCTCGTCGTCAACGAGAAATAAATCTCTAATATTTCCTCCGTTTCTCCCTAAAGCAGACTTATTTTCGTTCGCGAAGAGTCGCATTTTCACCTCGGTAATGAGAAGTATAAAAAACACAACGAACAATTATGTTTTAAGAAATAGTTTTCTGGCCGTTGCCTGAAGCTGATTTACGTATAGACATTGCAGATATTTGAGACCCACAGATCGACCCAACGCATTAACCATTTATGTATCTTACCCCACGAATTTTAAAACAAAAGTTTTTTGTATTCTCCACATGTTAAGTAAAAAAGAGAGGCAGTTTACATCAGAAATCAGATATGCTTGTCCTATAAGTGTGTCCTTACCTTAAAGGTAAAAATCTTATTGCTTTTCGAGAATCCTAAACTGAGTATTTTGAGATGTGGACGTAATGGCTGGAAATGAATCTTTCTGACAGTATGAAGCCTTTAATAAGCTATTTGTGTGAATTGTATGCCTGTAAATTGTTTATATTTCATAACTACCTCCCGGCAGCCGAATAAAGGTTGCTGCCGCTGCTTTTAAAAAATAGTATAGTCTGTTTTGTGTCCACTGTGGAATTGACCACTGTTTCCTTGTCAGAAATGGATCTTTATTCGTTACAGAAAGCAGCAGTCAAGTACTAAGTATACACTGAAGAGCCCAAGGAACTAGTACACCTGCACAATATCGTGTAGATCCTCGGCGAACCACGCAGAAGTGCTGCAACATGACGTGGCATGGACTCGACTAATATCTGAAGTAGTGCTGGAGGGAACTGACACCATGAATCCTGCAGGGCTGTCCGTAAATTCATAAGAGTACGAGGAGGTGGTGATCTCTTCTGAAGAGTACGTTGCAAGGCATCCCAGACGTGTTCAATAATAACCGCTTCAACTGTATTTTGGTCCTTTATTACTGTACCACTACCGGTTTCGTGGCGTTAGAGCCACATCTTCAGGTGTCATAGGATTAAAACATTAGAGCGGAAAGCTGAATGACGGACAACATAACAGTGGTTGCTCCAACTACAAGGTCGTCTGCAGTGCTCAATAATGTTCATGTCTGGGGAGTTTGGTGGCCAGCGGAAGTGTTTAAACTCAGAAGAGCGTCCCTGGAGCCACTCTATAGCAATTCTGGACGTGTGGCGTGTCTCATTTCCCTGCTGGAATTACTCAAGTCCACCGGAAGGCACAATAGACATGAAGGGATGCAGGTGATCAGACTGAGTGCTTACGTACGTGTCAGCTGTCAGAGTCGCATCTAGACGTATCAGGGGTCCCGTATCACTCCAACTGCACACACCCCACACCATTACAGAGCCTCCACCAGCTTGAACAGCCACCTGTAACATACAGGGTCAATGGATTCATGAGATTGTCTCCATACCCGTACACGTCCACTCGATACAATTTGAAACGAGACTCGTCCGACCAGGCAACATGTTTCCAGTCATAAACAGTCCAATGTTGGTGTTGACGAGACTAGGCGAGGTGAAAAGCCTTGTGTTGTGCAGTCATCAACGGTATACGAGTGGGGCTTCAGCACCGAAAGCCCATATCGATGTTTCGTAGAATGGTTCGCACGCTGACACTTTTCGATGACCCGGCATTGAAATCTACAGCAATTTGAGGAAGGTTGCAATTCTGTCACGTTGAACAATTCTCTTAAGTCATCGTTGGTCCCGTTCTTGCAGGATCTTTTTCCTGCCGCAGCGATGTCGGAGATTTGATGTTTTAGCGGCTTTCTGATATTCATGGTACTCTAGTGAAATGGTCGTACGGGAAAACCCCCACTTCATCTTGTGTCAATCACTCGTGCGCCGACTATAACACCACTTGAAACTCACTTAAATCTTGTGCACCAGATACTTGCTTGTCTTATGGAGGCGTTGCCGACTGCAGAGCCGTATCCTGCCTGTTGATTATCTCTGTATTTGAATCAGCATGCCTATACCAGTTTCTTTGGCGCTTCAGTGTATGTGTCAACAAGATGTAACATTGGAAAGGTTGAATGAATGTAAAGAGAACAATTTTGCAGTAGGTGTCACTATTATTGAGAGAAAATTATCAGCGTCGATAGAATTCATTCTCCAGAGAACAGGTCAAGGTTTTGTTTGCGCAGTAGAATTTGGTCTTTGATCGTGTGGTATAAGTGTCGTCAGTAAGCACCTGTCAACGTGGCTTTCACCACTTTGAACAGTTCGTCTACAGTTACATCTATATGACTACTCTACAATTCACAATTAAGTTGCTGTCAGCGATCAACCTATTCAAGCTATTTCTCTACCGTTATATTTTCGTACGAGCTCTGTTTTTCGTATTTTATTATGATGATCATTTCTACCTATGCAGGTGGGCGCCAACAAAATATTTTCGTACTCGCAGGACAAAGTTGGTGACTGCAATTTCACAAGATCCTGCCGCAAGGAAAAACGCCTTTTCCAAATGATTGCTACCCCTGGTTCGCGTATCATATCCATGATACTCTCTCTCTCTCTCTCTCTCTCTCTCTCTCTCTCTCTCTCTCTCTCTCTCTCTCTCTCTCCTGTTTCGAGATAATACAAAACGAGTTGCCCTTCTTTGAACTTTTTCAATCCCCTCTGTCAATCCCAGGTGATGCCCAATCCCCACACCGCACAGCAATACTTCAGAAGAGGGTGGAAAAGCGTAGTAGTTTGGCTGCATTTTCTAAGTGTTCTGCCAATAAATCGCTGTCTTTGGTTTGCTTTCCCTACAACATTATCTATGTGGTCGTTCCCCTTTAATTTATTCGTCACTGTAATCTTTAAGTAGTTAGTTGAATTTGCAGACTTCAGATTTGTGTGGTTTGTCGTATAACCGTAATTTAGTGGATTTCCTTTAGTACTCACGTGAATGACTTCATACTTTTCATTATTTAGAGCCAACTGCCACTTTTTATGCAATACAGATATCTTGCCTAAATCATTTTAAAATCGACTGTAATCATCTGATGACTTTCGAAGACGGTAAATGGCAGGCAGCATCATCTATCATCAGCAAACAATCCACGACGGCTGCTCAGATTGTCAGGTAACTCGTTTATGGAGAGCAGGAACAGCAGAGGGCCTTTGAGACAACCTAGGGAAACGCCAGATATTACTTCTGTTTTACTTGATGAATTCCTTCAATTGCTACGAACTGTGACTTCCCTGACAGGAATTCACGAAAATCAATTGTTACGAGCTCAAGAGTTGTTTCTATAATGTGTAAATTGTCAACAAAAAAATTGAATATGTATTTTCGCCTGTTGGTACCTCAAAATACTTTGTTTAGGATGCTCTAGAATTTGCGTAATTTCGTCTCTTAAGTTTTGGAACATCTTTTATAAACAACTTTGGCGGAGTTTTTGAATTGCATTCTTCCTCCATTAGTCATTGTTTGGTCAGATTCTAGAAGTTTTGTCTGTTGTCAACGATTTCTTTCGTCGTTATACCCAGCCAGTATGTTGTATGACGTGCTTACCCCATTTCGAATCATTTTACAACAAATGGTTCATTTTGATTCAGAGATGAGAACTTGGTCTTTTGTAGCAAGGAACGGGAAGACCTACAGATTTAGCCAGTCCACTAAAACAACGATGCTCAGCACACATTAGTTGACTGCAGTACATGAATGAGCTCAGCTCCAGGAACACTTTCATCATTCACTACTAAACTTACACCATGATACTTCTCACACAAGACTTCATTTCTATATGTTTATGTAAAATATGCTGTCCAGTATACATTTCGGTTTATAACAACATTATGCAGTTTCGAGACTTGAGTAACAGAAGAAAAAGAAAAGTTAGTGATAGTTTTAATGTTTCAGTTTCCTACATGGTGTCTCCCCTTTTTAGTACAACTCAGATAAAAGTCCTTCTATGGGGTGTTCAATTTTCACAAACATTGGCTGGATCTTCTCAACTGTGATGATTTTTCGCTAAAAAGAACCGCCTGCGTTTTGCATTTCAATGAAGTCGTGGAAGACGGCTACGCAGTCAAACGGTACTGAATAGACTTCGCAAATACTCTTTTTCCTCTTCAAAACTTTCTGGAGAAGGCATTAAAGTATCGTTTTACGGATGTTGACCAATTGCGATTTGTGACACAATTCATTGACATACAACGTCAGCACGTCCGCTACATAAACACTACTTGCTGATAACTGACTGGTAGAATGCACATCTGTTTTTTACAGTTATTAGTTCAAGCTGCCACTGTAGTTGCTCTGTGACGTCGCTAATACGGCAGGAATACTCGTAAAATCAGCCACGTGTATATTATCTTTGCGCATATATTTCTAGTTCCTTTGATTCAACTGAATTTCCTGCAGTTTCCTTGATACTGCAAATTGGGAACACAAATGAATTGAGCTATTATTCAAATATGATCAACCCAAAACATAAAATTCACTTAAAGCGATATTTATGATCGTCAACTGAAGAACATAAGCGTATAACACAATATAGACTTCGCTTGTCATTTTTATTACATTATTAAGTTTATGATACCTCCATAGTTACATATTTTGAGAATCACTCAAATATTCCATTGAAGAATACGTGTATTAACCAAACACATGCATTCTCCACTGAAATTACAATAGCAGATGAAATTTATTACTGTGAGCAAGAAACTTCGTGCACTTTGTAGTTACGTTATTAACACACTGTGTGTTGATTATTAAATTTCAGAGATACTGCATAATGTTGTTGTAAACCGACGTATGTACTGGACAGCATATTTTACATAAACATATAGAAATGAAGCCTTGTGCGACAAGTATCATCGTGTAAGCTTGGTAGTGAACCATAAAAGTGTATCTGGCACTGAGCTCATTCGTGTACTGCAGTCAACTAACGTGTACAGAGCATCGGCGTTCTAGTGGACTGGCTAGATCTGTAGGTCTTCGCGTTCCTTGCTGCAAAAGACCAAGTTCTCATCTATGAATCAAAATGAACCATTTTTTGTAAAATGGTTCGAAATGGGGTAAGCACGTCATACGGTTCAGTATCCGCATGAGCAAAGGGGCGTTCTGCTCACATTTAGGCGTATATACTGCCAATAAATAATACCCTGTGCGTGGTACAGTGTACTTCCTGTTATACTGCGTGTTAAAGTCTCCACTCGATCTGTTCAAGTACAGAGTTTAAGAAGACCGACAGCATATTTGTCATGTGAAGGTTTTGACGTGTTAGCCTATTTCTCCTTGATGGGCAACTACCCTTCCTTTCGGTTTACACCCCCAACAAGACCTTTGCAATTATCTGTTTGTTTAGTATGTTCTTCTCAATTTAGGCTATTGGCCTCCGTTCTGTCATTCAAAGTGAAGATGTTCAGTTCTTTCCATACATCTGTAGTCTACTTTTTTATCCAAAACTGTATAACCTATCGCAAATCTTAAAAATGTCATTTCCTCAGTTTCTAATTTTATGTTGTTTAATTACTTTACTATACAGTTCTCATTACCAGAGGAGTTCGATAACGTAGTGAAATATGATTAATGTTGATTTCTGAGTTTTCCCTCTTGAAGTGCGGTTTATTGTTCAGCACTTTCTTTGAAATTTGGTTAAGCAACGACTGATTCGAAAGTCTTCTAAAAATGAGTATTTGATATCACATTACCCACTTCTAAATTATTTGTCAAAATACTTTGTCATTCCTAGGTGACCATATGTATCTTAAAAAGCTGGTGACATTGGGCATCTCTATTTTACTCCTTGATGTACGACCACTTTGCTTTTAACGTTAGTTTGTCAGGTCTCAATTGTTCCTGACATATTCGTATACAGTCATCGAATTATTAAAACTAAATGTATGGAATATCCTTTAATTTCTATTATTTCCCGTAATTTACTCTTGGCCAGACAATCAAACTCCTTTACATTAAATATGAATAACAAGGAAATTGGCGGACCGTGTTCCCCTCATGTTTTAATCATCTGCTGTAGCACAGAAGCGCAATCGCAATAGGGACTGCATCTAAAACCACTATTTTACGTACGTTTTGTATACCTTGCACCGTAAATTTATTACGCGATAATTTTGGCCTTCGCGTCCATGCCTTCATTAAATATGAGGTACTGTATGTCAATTTTATCTTCATAGTCCTTATGAAAATGATCAACATTCCTAGATTTAATACGGAAAACAGTTTGCAACTATTTTTGAGTACATTTTGACGAGATAACGTCATGTCTGTGACTGACTATCAGTGATTTTTTGGACATATTTGCGATGCATTCACACTGTCCCGGTGAAGTCCCTGAACAGTGGCGCAGCTCCAATTTGTATACGTTGGTATCCCACCTTGGCACAATGCGACATTAACCCCGCTGCGTCCGCAGCTCGTGGTCGTGCGGTAGCGTTCTCGCTTCCCACGCCCGGGTTCCCGGGTTCGATTCCCGGCGGGGTCAGGGATTTTCTCTGCCTCGTGATGACTGGGTGTTGTGTGATGTCCTTAGGTTAGTTAGGTTTAAGTAGTTCTAAGTTCTAGGGGACTGATGACCATAGATGTTAAGTCCCATAGTGCTCAGAGCCATTTGAACCATTTTTTTGACCCCGCTGCGTTGTGTAATATCCGATGTAGACTAAGTTCGGCTTCGCATCAGCGTTCATAACTATTTGTGTGTGTGATTGTTTAATTATATTACCAAAGGCTATTACATTTTTTTACGTCTCGTGAACTGCACAGCTTTACATTTATCTACATGGGCTGGAAAAATTGAGGAGACAAATGCGTACTTGAACATAAATGCAGATGCTAGCCAAGTCTGGAGGTTTCGCTGTTGTATTTTACCACTAGCGGCCCCTGTACAATGTGCTCAATACTTTGCAAGTTTCGGTCATGATCAAATCAGTGTTCATTGTAGTTGTGAGTGTATTATGTCGGAGCTAAGTGGGCAGATTGTTGGTGCCCTTATGCTGGGTGCTTCCCTAACCAAGGCAGCCAAAGTGTTTGGTGTTTGAAGAAAATGAAAAAAACATCATGAGCTAAGTCACAACGCAGACGGAAGTGTTGTGTGATCGTGACGAATGGTCATTCAAGAGCATTGTGACGACGAATGAGATGACAACAGCCGCAAAAGTCACCGCAGAACTGAATGTCGCACACGCGAATCCTGTCAGCATCACAACAACTCTGACGGAGCTCCATAAACAGGGAATTGTAGGGCCAACCGGAATTCCAAAACCACTCTTGTGTGAGGCAAATGCCCGTAATATGAAATTTGATGCCGAAGCCATAAAACATGGACTTTGGAGCAATGGGAGAATGTCATTTGGTCGGACGAGTCTTCTTCCACACTTTTTGCAACTTCCGGCTATCCCAAGAGTGAAATATAACAGAGGTTCACTGGTGAATTGAGCACCAATATCTTGGTATTCCATGGGCGCCAACGGTATGGATACTCTGCAAGGCCGCATTATTGTCATGGATTGTGTGACCATCTTGCTGGATCAGGTCAGTCCCATGGCACAGTGTTGTTCCTCAATGGTGATTCTGTGTTCCATAACGATAGGGCCACTTTTCACACAGTTTGCATCGTCCAGGAATGGCTTTTGAGCCTGAGGATAAATCATCGCATCTCCCCTGGCCACCACGGTCACCAGATCTTTCTGCTGAGTCTTTGTGGTCTACTCTGGAGAGACCACGTCCATCCTCGTTACCTGAAACTGCCCCTATTTCGCAGGAAGAATGTAGACGAGTCCCTTGACAACCATACGGGACGTGTAATTATTCATTCCGAAACCACTTCTCCTGTCAACAGTTTTACTATACCGCATTAGGCGTGATAATGCATAGTGTTCGTGTTATTTCCAAGTTTCGTGCACCCCTCTGTGTAGTAATTGCAACGTACGCCACATTCTATAAAGGTCTGAACGGGTGTAATTGTAACTGCTAACAACCAGTTCTTCATCACACATAATTTCGACATCTGTGAAATATCTAAACTGACAGTTGTGCACTAAGTCATCAATACGTAAGGTAAATAGTAATCGTCTAATAGTGCTTGCATGGACCACACCCAAACTTACGGTAATGTAAGCTGCAATAAAAATTTTGAGGAGAATGGAGGGGGGGGGGTGGAGGGCGGGGTGAGGGGTAGAGAGAAACTTATCACTTTACCCGTTCACAAAAACTTTTCACAACGTCCCCAATCTTAATCACGTTTTTATGCTGTAAAATACATAAATAGTCAGCCTGCTGATGAGTCATGTTTGATGTCACGTTAACTTTGGCCACTGTCCTCGCTACCGCCCCGGGCATTGTACACACAGCGCTTCTTGAAGGCTCTGGTTTCAGAATTTCGATATACTTTTGCGCCATGAAGAGTGTATCCATTTATGCATGGCTTTTTAAACTTGGCACATTGAAGTAGTAGTGCGTGATTCCCTTGTAAAAGTCAATCGAAATAACGTTTTCGGGGACGGCCTTGTAATTGATTTCTTTTCGATGAAATCAAGCACGTGCAGCCTTGAAGTCTTACCTCCATTTCTGTCTTCAGTACAGTTACTTTATTCTTTACATCAAGCGTGAGATCTTCTTCAAAGGCATCAAACACTAAGTACCTCTCTTGCAAAGCAGAGCACTAGGTCTGCCATTCTAAGCAGGAGCTGTTGTCGTCCATTCTCTTTCTTGGCAACAAATCAATAAGCCATTACAAAAATCTCCTTCGCCAAAGTTTTTCGCTTCAGAATAAAATAAGGGGAGCGGTGTGGGCGGTGGGTGGTTGGGGGCTATGAGGCAGCCTTCCTCCTCCTTCTGTAACTGCTAATATCACAGTAATTCTTCGTTTTTAGTTTCCATTTGTTCTCAATAAGGCATTTCGCCCCTTTATAGTAACTGTCATATTGCTCGGTATGTCCAAAAGTATGGGCGTCTCGTCGATATTTCCACTGCCGCATTCGTTTTACGTGCATCTGGAAGTTACGAGTTTCTCTGTCAAATTTTCTGGCAGTCTCTGAGCTACTGAATTACTTCTTCCGGTAGAGATGCTTCTTCTATGCATAAACCTGCGGTACTAACCGATACTCCCATGAAATTCTGCGTGTGGTTCATTTATGGTCTTCGTAATTTCAAAGCATTTCAATGGATTATTTCTCTAGAGGGAGGTATCCCGTCTTTCCTTTTTATCTTGTAAATGTGAAAGAACCCTACCTTCAAATTCAATATATTTTCCAGGTTTTGGACCTCTATGGGGTATTTCCTTGGTGAAACCTGAGTTTGCTGCTTATTCTGCAGAATGGGATGAAAGCTATTAATAAGTTTAAAAAAAAGCCAAAGTAATAAACCAACGTAGACTGAACACAGACAAAAAAGTGAAGAAAATCCAAGAAAGTCGCAAAATAACTTTGCAGAATAAGGAAAAAAATCTTGTAGAAATAGTGAACAGCCAGTCAGCTGCAATGGAAGGATTATTAAAACCCCTTTACCATGGTTTCAACGTTTATAAAACCATCTCTTCAGAGGGAAATATTAAAAACCTAAACAAGTTAACAGTGAAAACGCACACAAGTACAATAGCATCTCGTTACGAATACGAAATGTTATTTAGACCGGATTACATATTGTAGCAGAAGTACGTTAATATATAGACGAAACGCGTTGGTCAAATATAAAATTTCACATCCGTAGGTGATAATTAAACCATGGACAACATGTTTGTCGTCATTTGGTATTTCCTCGCCAATGTACAGCTATTGCAGTAGCGTCACGTACGCAACGCTTGGGCTAAGAAAGGTTTCTAGCACCAGTACTATGCGCAAGGCAGGTTGCGATGGCGAATGAAACTTCATCATTCTAAACTTGCTTAAAATGTTTAAATTAAAATTATGACGTTAATAACTATATCATATTTAGCTATGTATACATTTAAAATTAATAGAATGGCAATATGAGCTGGTTTTTAAGATCATAATTTTGTTTTTAAAGTTTTAAGCAAGTTGAGCATAATAAAGTTTCATTCATCATCGCGCACCTTCCTTGTGCATACTATTAGTGCCCTCTCATGCAAGAAGCTTTCCTTAGCCCAAGCGCTGAGTGCGTGACGCTAGTGCACTAACACTAGCACTTGATGAGGAAATCCGCAAATGACCATAACCATGTTGTGTATGTTTTAATTATTAGGGAGGTGAAATTTTATATTTGACTGATGCCTTCCGGCTATATTTTCGTACGTACCTCTGCCACAACATGCAGTCCAGTTAGTCGGAACAAGTTTTTGTATACGTACAGAGATATAATTGTACCATTTTATATATATTTGCACTGTTGACTTGTTTAGGTTCTCAATATTTACTTCTGACGAAGGCGTTTTAATAAACTTTCCACTGTGCAAGTGGCTGGCTGTTCACTATTTCTACAAGATGATTTCATCCTAAGGTTCCTGCTCGAGCCATGTACAGATATTAGAAAAAAAAATTCCATTAATACAGTTAATACCGTTTTGGTGCGCAAACAAAAAACTCTATTTGTATTATGTATATAAATATGACCGAAACGTAACATTTAAAAACATTTAAATTTGCGGCTTGAAAGAGTTTAGAGCGATATTATTGTGGCTTTCTCCGTACCACAGGTCTACGTGACCTAAACCTGTGCTAGACCTTTCAATCAGCAGAAGAAGATAGTGCCGTCAGATATGGCTAAACAGATGGGTGTTTCGAAGGGTTTATACAAAACAATCTTGTAGGTATTTCTGAAGGAAGCTTTGTACAAATAAAAACATTTAAATAATGGTAAATTTGTTTATTTCACTTATAAATGAGTTAATAATAATAATCCCAAATGCATTTACAATCGTGTGTGGGTGAAACAGGTGTAGGCGGTGTGCCTATTATCTTACATTCGACATGATAAAGCGAGAAGGTTAGCTGTGACGTCATTGCTCGCAGCACACATGCACGTGATACGTGTCGTATGTTCCAGTAACCGTGTCCGCGGTGGCACGTGTTTGCTCGCCTGCAGCGAGGGTGTAATGTAAACACAGGAAAATGTCAGCTTTCCAACACTCGACGAAAGGCGTCAGATATATCGAGATAACGTAGACCCATAAGAGTGTGCACAGAGGTGTTTAAGCACTTCTTTACGCCTCAGCTGTGGACGGAACAAGAAAGTACAGTAAAAAGTATCTTATGCCAAACATTCACTAATGGTTAGTACAATGCAGGCGCAAATGTAGATTGTATAGAGTTTTGAAAAGACATTCATTCGATTTCAAAAGACTAAGTTTTACACAAATCAAGTATGAAACATGCAATTTTTCACTTGCGCATAGGGCTACAAAACTGTTATTTTAAACTGAACCATCCGCCTATGACTACTAAGAAACATGCGCACATAACCTTGCGGCGCTTTTCACAATTTAGGATCAAGGTTTTCATTTACTTTTGACAAATCATCAGTATGCCCTCCAAAAAGAGATGCACAACAAACATCCAGAAGATAGACAAACTTGTTCCATACTTTTACGAGCATGTCAGCGTCATAGTTACAGCTATTGCAAAGGGAGGCACATAGACGAAGTGTGGTATAAAAAAAAGAGTGTAGTATTTGTAAAAAAATAGAGTTGGACTTTTCAGTCATCTTCCTGACACGTATGACTCCTAAGCCCGTCAGCAAACATCCTTAATAAAAAAAGTCACATTTAAAGATCAGATATCAAGAAACACATGCACGATAAAGAATAGTGTACTTTGCTTTTGTTAAGAATACTACTGAAGTTTTAGATCATAACACCAGCTGATGTTTAGGCTTGTCAGTGTAGTTACTTCTGTACCTAACTAGCATGTAACTTCATTCAAATTCTTTGTATTTGCTGTGCTTTGAAAAGATTCAAATTCTGCAAATTACGTAGCAACAGTTTTTCCATGGCCTGAATGGACTGAGAGTATCGACGACCCTTGTGCACACACCTAAAAGTCACATGGTTCCCACGTTTTATTTCTCACTACAAACGAAAGCACAAAACGAATGAGTGGGGCCGGCCGAAGTGGCCGTGCGGTTAAAGGCGCTGCAGTCTGGAACCGCAAGACCGCTACGGTCGCAGGTTCGAATCCTGCCTCGGGCATGGATGTTTGTGATGTCCTTAGGTTAGTTAGGTTTAACTAGTTCTAAGTTCTAGGGGACTAATGACCTCAGCAGTTGTCCCATAGTGCTCAGAACCATTTGAACCATTTTTGAATGAGTGGGTGAGGGCAAAGGGCGTTCACCGCCATTGAGTAGAAGTACTAAGAGAAGTCGCGATCAATCAATGGTCATGAGAGAGAGAGAGAGAGAGAGAGAGAGAGAGAGAGAGAGAGAGAGAGAGAGAGAGAGAGTCTCCAAAATCAATTCTGGAAATCCGTTCGTAGCTGCCGGTTGTCCACTTTCACAGTCGATTTTCGCTCCCATGCAAACTTGGTGGGATTGTCAGGTTACGTCTTCTTTTCAGAATGTTTGAATAATATGGACGGGATGACTTACTGTGCAGTGAAGGAAATGTAGAAATGTTAGACTGAGCATGAAACTGTGTACCTTTAATTTTTCAGTGAAGAGAGATAGCGACTGTGCTGGCTAAATTAGAAACAGCTCTTTTGCAGACGCCACATTTAACTGGGTAAGCAAATCCGCTTCAGACTCTAACGTGAAAACACGCCAGCGATAACCGGTTTCCGAAATTCGGTTCCCGTCTTTCGGAAGGTATGTCGCATGACTGAATGTTCAGGAAATAATAAAGCAACTGAGGCCATGCGGCTGAGTGTTTTTGACACAGTCTGGGCATGCGCTGCCCTTTAGTTGATCGACTGATCGCGACCTCTTTGTGTAACATATTCGATCTTTTCTGACTGACGCACATCGCCTCCTTCAGAGAGTCATTTCCGAACTTTCATATACTCCACCTTATTATAAGTGATACAAATTACATTTCGAACTGTTAGCCGTGCCCAGTAGTCGGGACATTTGGCGACCCGTGTAAGGCTTATGAGGGACGGGTCATCACACCTCTAAAAATTGGAATATTCCGCTAAAATCGGGAGATGAAGCAACGCTAGTTACACCCATCTTGACTCGACGCAGACCAGGTAATAAACAGGTAACGAGAATGCTAGCTGCACCAGGGATCCCCAACAGATCCCCATGTGAACCAGCAACTTAAAAAAGTTGCGGCAAGGCAAACTTCTGTTTTTGAAGCCTACGTTAAAAATTCACCCCACGATACTATCTTCGTTCACGTAGAAAGTAATTACAGTCAATGAAAACAGGCGAATCTTTTTCAAACAGCTTCTAGTAGTCATGTATTCTCGACATTGATTCATAAGCGCGAACGTATACTTCTGTGTGATAATGACATTGTGTACAAAAGAAAATTGCGTTATCTGTAAGGAAGGAGAATGCTCAAACTCCAGAATCAAGTTAACTGATTCAGAAAGTTATGAACCTCTTCTTTCACCTCGTCGTCGGGGCTGAATCGCTGGGACGACAATTAACACTGACAGGTACTGTGAGACTCTGAAAAAACTCAAACGGGCAATTCAGGCCCGCATCTCGTGGTCGTGCGGTAGCGTTCTCGCTTCCCACGCCCGGGTTCCCGGGTTCGATTCCCGGCGGGGTCAGGGATTTTCTCTGCCTCGTGATGGCTGGGTGTTGTGTGCTGTCCTTAGGTTAGTTAGGTTTAAGTAGTTCTAAGTTCTAGGGGACTTATGACCACAGCAGTTGAGTCCCATAGTGCTCAGAGCCATTTGAACCAGCCATTTTTGGGCAATTCAGAACCGGAGAAGAGGAATGTTGAGCAAGGGCGTACACGTTCTCCATGACAACGCTCGCCCACACATCGCCCGGCAAACCGTTGCTCCCCTGCAGCAGCTTGAGTGGAACATAATCACCCGCCCACCCTATAGTCCCTACGTTAAAAGAACACCTGTTCCCTACGTTAAAAGAACATTTGGCCGGAAAGCGATTCAGCTCCGACGACGAGGTGAAAGGAGAGGTTCATAACTTACAGCATGGCGGCGAGCTGGTATGACATGGGCATACAAAAACTGCCACGTCGTCTACAAAAATGCATCGACAGAAATGGTGATTATGTCGAAAAATAGCTAAATGTTCAAGCTGTAAACTCATGTAAATCATCGTAGAAACAAACAAGTCTATGTACTTATAAAAAAATAGGAGACCTTACTTTTGGGATTACCCTCGTATATAAAAAATTACAATAATTGTTCCGAGAAAAAAGTAAACTGAACAATAAACTTTGGTGACATATTCCAAGGGAGTGGCTGAACAGAATAATCTTGTCTTGAACAGGTCCACTAGTACAAACAGTTAAGATACACAAAGGAGATTAAGCAGGTAAGTGAAGTAGCTGTGACTATACGAACCAAAATTTTTTTGACAGGCTGAGTATAACTTTAGTTACATAAATAAAGGAAAACCTGGGGCATGTGAGTAAGAGGCGTAAATTACAACATTGTCTCGATGGGATTATAAGTATCATCTGCCAGCCCCGAAGCTGAAATAAAAATAGCAACAACCAATGGTTACACACCTGCCTTTCCGGATTCCATAATTCACAAAATGCTGAAACAGGTGTCATATCTGCTTTAGCCTTCTTTACCTACCACATCAAGACGTTAGTAAATAGTGCACTTTTCCATATTTAGGAAAAGTCCATCTGAATGTGACTAGGGTGGTGGTGGTGGTTAGTGGTTAACGTCCCGTCGACAACGAGGTCATTAGAGACGGGTGACTAGGGAGCTTAAATCCAGGAATTTTAAAACGTTTCATGCGTACAACACTGTTGGACAGTTTTGCCCAATAGTAAAGATAGCAGTCAACTTTGGAAAAGAATGCAGTATACGAAATCACTTGTAATTGCGCAAATTCTATGTAGGTCAGTCTGGCAGGTCAATACGTATAAATGGGCTTGAAGGAACGCCATAGAAGTTCGACACTTACAGGAGACTCGTTCTTTTCCAGACCACCTGCTTGAATGAGCTCACAGTTAACAAGGTGCAACATAAATTCTTGCATCACGTCCATAAAGGTAGGAAGATGAAGTACGTCGAAATAATGGAGATTAGTAAACGTACTTCCATTTCCCCAAGTTTAGTATTGTTGATCAGACATAGTTGCCTTACTCGCCATATCTCACTGGAGATACTACTCTTAATCCCATCCACACCATGTTGTAAACTACCCCGTCCACACACATGGCCCCGTTTCTTGTATTTAAGGTACTATGGTTTCAGTTGCCCTCTCAAAAGTTTTTAGTTTGTACACTACTGGCCATTAAAACTGCTACTCCAAGAATAAATGCAGATGATAAACAGGTAGTCATTGGACAAATATATTATACTAGAACTGACATGTGATTACATTTTCACGCAATTTGGGTGCATAGATCCTGAGAAATCAGTACCCAGAACAACCACCTCTGGCCGTGATAACGACCTTGATACGCCTGGGCATTGAGTCAAACAGAGCTTGGATGGCGTGTACAGGTACAGCTGCCCATGAAGCTTCAACACGATACCACAGTTCATCAAGTGTAGTTACTGGCGTATTGTGATGAGCCAGTTGCTCGGCCACCACTGACCAGACGTTTTCAATTGGTGAGAGATCTGGAGAATGTGCTGGCCAGGTTAGCAGTCGAACATTTTCTGTATCCAGAAATGCGGTCGTGCATTATCCTGCTGAAATGTCGCGTTTCGCAGGGATCGAATGAAGGGTAGCGCCACGGGTCGTAACACATCTGAAATGTAACGTCCACTGTTCAAAGTGCCGTCAATGCGAACAAGAGCTGACAGAGACGTGTAACCAATGGCACCCCATACCGTCACGCCGGGTGATACGCCAGTATGGCGATGACGAATACACGCTTCCAATGTGCGTTCACCGCGATGTCGCCAAACACGGATGCGACCATCATGATACTGTAAACAGAACCTGGATTCATCCGAAAAAATGACGTTATGCCATTCGTGCACCCAGGTTCGTCGTTGAGTACACAATCACAGGCGCTCCTGTCTGTGAGGCAGCGTCAAGGGTAACCGCAGCCATGATCTCCGAGCTGATAGTGCATGCTGCTGCAAACGTCGTCGAACTGTTCGTGCATATGATTGTTGTCTTGCAAACGTCCCCATCTGCTGACTCAGGGATCGAGACATGGCTGCACTATCCGCTACAGCCATGCGGATAAGATGCCTGTCATCTCGACTGCTAGTGATACGAGGCCGTTGGGATCCAGCACGGCATTCCGTATTACCCTCCTGAACCCACCAACTTCATATTCTGCTAACAATCATTGGATCTCGACCAACACGAGCAGCAATGTCGTGATACGATAAACCGCAATCGCGATAGGATACAATCTGACCTTTATCAAAGTTGGAAACGTGATGGTACGCATTTCTCCTCCTTACACGAGCCATCACAACAACGTTTCACCAGGCAACGCCGGCCAACTGCTGTTTGTGTATGAGAAATCGGTTGGAAACTTTCCTCACGTCAACACGTTGTAGGTGTCGCCACCTTCGCCAACCTTGTGTGAATGCTCTGAAAAGCTAATCATTTGCATATCACAGCATCTTCTTCCTGTCGGTTAAATTTCGCGTCTGTAGCACGTCATCTTCGTCGTGTAGCAATTTTAATGGCCAGTAGTGTATATTCACAGCTGCTTGACTTGCCTGTTTAGTCCCCCTTGAATATCTTAGCTGTTTGTGCTACTGGATCGGTTAAAGATAAGATTACTCTGTTCAGACCACTCCCTTGCAACTTGTCACCGAAGTTTGTTGTTAGATTTATTTTCTTCTCGGAACAATTGACGTAAGTTCAATAATTTTACACCGCCTGTTTCACTGAAATAATAACTCTCGCTTTAGTCTTAAATCAAACATCACTAATTGTAATGTTTGGAAACCAACTGAGAAATCTGTAGATGCACCAGTTTAAAATCTTCGATCGTATAAAAATTTCACAGTCACACATATTTATCTTTGTACCTGATGACGGCGTAGCAGCCTAAAATCGGTTTGTAAAAATAATTATTGTACAATATTATAGCAGTGCCGTGTGTTTTTTATTCCATAAAATATAAAATTATTTAACATGAATTAATAATTAATAAATTACCATATTTTCGAGAACTTCACATGGTCGGGCTACCTGCACATCTTAAAGCGAATGAAGAGCCCTGACTCATGGCAGCACTGTTGGCAGTTTTCAGTTCTGAGGCATTAAGACACTGCGCCCTGAGTTGTCAGAGGGGGGGATGGCCCGGTGTTTGATTGTGATAGAAGCGCAAAGCGGCCGCGCCAAACCCTCTTTGTCTGGGCTCTTCTTTCGCCGCACGAACTATTGGTAAATTATTCTCTCTTGTCTCTGTCACACATTTTGTGTGGTAGCACCTTTTGCCAGGCAGGCGGTGTACAGTGACTGCTGTGGATGCTCATGTGCAGCAGCGGGTCGTAAATATGGCGACGTGCAGCAGCTGCAAGGCGAAGTCTCGTGATGCCACTCCATCAGTAGTGCTCAGCTGGCGTCTGTCCTAGAATTGTGCAGTGTGCCAAGTTTCCTACAAGTAGCTTTCCAAGAACGGCGTCCCAAAGGAGCCGAACAGACCTGTTACCTGGATCTCTGCTCTTTATTTTTCTTCTCCATCCAAGTCAGTCAAACCTTTCCCCGGGTGTATCTCTCTTTAATTGGGTAACTTGTGACTCTAGTTCTGCCAGTCCAACTTTTTCTTCTTTCTTGGCCTACCAATCTCTTTATTTACTGTACCCAACACTGTTTGTATTTGCTTGCCAGATGTACCTATCTTTCACTCATGTTATTGTTGTGGTCTTCAGTCCTGAGACTGGTTTGATGCAGCTCTCCATGCTACTCTATCCTGTGCAAGCTTCTTCATCTCCCAGTACCTACTGCAACCTACATCCTTCTGAATCTGTTTAGTGTATTCATCTCTTGGTCTCCCTCTACGATTTTTACCCTCCACGCTGCCCTCCAGTACTAAACTGGTGATCCCTTGATGCCTCAGAAACATGTCCTACCAATCGATCCCTTCTTCTAGTCAAGTTGTGCCACAAACTTCTCTTCTCCCCAATCCTATTCAATACCTCCTCATTAGTTATATGATCTACCCATCTAATCTTCAGCATTCTTCTGTAGCACCACATTTCGAAAGTTTCTATTCTCTTCTTGTCCAAACTATTTATTGTCCATGTTTCACTTCCATACATGGCTACACTCCATACAAATACTTTCAGAAACGACTTCATGACACTTAATTCTATACTCGATGTTAACAAATTTCTGTTCTTCAGAAACGCTTTCCTTGCCATTGCCAGTCTACATTTTATATCCTCTCTACTTCGACCATCATCAGTTATTTTGCTCCCGAAATAGCAAAACTCCTTTACTACTTTAAGTGTCTCATTTCCTAATCTAA
Source organism: Schistocerca nitens (assembly GCF_023898315.1). Classification (NCBI taxonomy): domain Eukaryota; kingdom Metazoa; phylum Arthropoda; class Insecta; order Orthoptera; family Acrididae; genus Schistocerca; species Schistocerca nitens. The sequence continues at coordinate 189,953,400 of NC_064620.1, read as the reverse complement.
TTCCCTCAGCATCACCCGACTTAACTCGACTACATTCCATTATCCTCGTTTTGCTTTTGTTGATGTTCATCTTATATCCTCCTTTCAAGACACTGTCCATTCCGTCCAACTGTTCTTCCAAGTCCTTTGCTGTCTCTGATAGAATTACAATGTCATCGGCGAACCTCAAAGTTTTAATACCTACTCCGAATTTTTCTTTTGTTTCCTTTACTGCTTGCTCAATATACAGATTGAATAACATCTGAGACAGGCTACAACCCTGTCTCACTCCCTTCCAAACCACTGCTTCCGTTTCATGTCCCTCGACACTTATAACTGCCATCTGGTTCTGTACAAATTGTAAATAGCCTTTCGTTCCCTGTATTTTACACCTGGCACCTTCATAATTTGAATGAGAGTATTCCAGTCAACATTGTCAAAAGCTTTCTCTAAGTCTACAAATGCTAGAAACGTAGGTTTGCCTTTCCTTAATCTAGCTTCTAAGATAAGTCGTAGGGTCAGTATTGCCTCACGTGTTCCAACATTTCTATGGAATCCAAACTGATCTTCCCCGAGGTCGGCTTCTACCAGTTTTTCCATTCGCCTGTAAAGAATTCGCGTTAGTATTTTACATCCTTCGACTTATTAAACTGATAGTTCGGTAATTTTCACATCTGTCAGCACCTGCTTTCTTTGGGATTGGAATTATTATATTCTTCTTGAAGTCTGAGGGTATTTCGCCTGTCTCATACATCGTGCTCACCAGATGGTAGAGTTTTGTCAGGACTGGCTCTCCCAAGGCCGTCAGTAGTTCCAATGGAATGTTGTCTACTCCCGGGGCCTTGTTTCGACTCAGGTCTTTCAGTGCTCTGTCAAACTCTTCACGCAGTATCGTGTCTCCCATTTCATCTTCACCTACATTCTCTTCCATTTCTATAATATTATTCTCAAGAACATCGCCCTTGTGTAGACCTTCTATATATTCCTTCCACCTTTCTGCTTTCCCTTCTTTGCTTAGAACTGGGTTTCCATGTGGGCTCTTGATATTCATACAAGTGGTTCTCTTTTCTCCAAAGGTCTCTTTAATTTTCCTGTAGGCAGTATCTATCTTACCCCTAGTGAGATAAGCCTCTACATCCTTACATTTGTCCTCTAGCCATCCCTGCTTAGCCATTTTGCACTTCCTGTCGATCTCATTTTTGAGATTTCACTCATAATATGTCTCTTTGGAGTGCCAGGTTATTATTTTTTCAGTTTCCTGCAGTACTCCTTGTATCGTGCTGAACTGTCAGCATTAAAAATGATCTTGGCTGGCAAATATTTTCTTTTTTGTCCTGCATACCTTAATTCTTAGAGTATATAATTCTTTGCGGATCTCTATTGAATCTGAATTGCATTTGGTGGAGACCAAGTATAGAACAAGTAATACCATATTAATGAATATTCCATATTATTCATGTTATGGACTCTGTAAATTTCTTCGCTCATTACTGATTGACCTACCTATTAAATTTTTCTGCAGGTGCTCGATGTACTGTTGCTGTGATGGCATAGTTATTATGAAATTTTACTCCTTTAGCGTACATATCTAGATGATTTCCCAAACAAAACTTACTGATGTCAGTATTTTTCAACTGTATTAGTTACTGAAGTAAGACGCTGATTTAAATCATGGAACACTTAGCATACCTCTACTAGTGATTACTTGTTTTATAAGGGCCGATTATGTTGTCTCAATTCAAACATCTCTTAATACTGGTTACGTTTCTTGCCACACTGCCCTAAACCCGTAAGCACATGTATGTTTCCGCTTGTGACATTTCCAATTGAGATGTGGAGTCAGACCTATTTATAGAAGCCACAGAAACCACATTAATCTGAAATTGAGTCTGCCAGTTCCAGATTTTCTATTCTGAAAGAAAGTTCAACAGAAATCTCCCGGCCAAAGATCCTCCCACCTTGTGGCTGCCATGTTGTAACTAAGTAAGAAGCAAAGTGTGCTCTGAGGTCAGTGATATCACTAAAACTAAAAATGAAACACTTTCAGATTTCGAGACCATATGAATCACTTTTTATCGAATGTTCCACTTTTTTGCAGAACCGTGTTTTAAAATTTGCGCAGAAAGCGGTCACAGTTGCGCTAAACTGTTTCGAATTCCCGAGCGCAATCCGGCAGCAGTACATTGACAAGAAAATTGAATTCTGCTTGATTTGTGCTCATTCATTCCGTTTTTGTGAAAAACAGTGCCATAAAATGCAACATAAATCGCTGATTTGGATATTGTCGTAAACCTAATTTCGAAAATCAAACGAAGCATAGATTACTCAGTCAGCTCTTCAATGAAGTTGACACCATTTGCTCTGACAAAGCACTGTAGTTAGTCCTAAAGCAAGCGTTTGTCACTAATAATAAAACTTCATTAGCAATAAATTGTATAAGCCCTCCTTGAGTAGAAACTGCTGTTACTCTCAGTGCTAAAATTGTGTGCTTATGGGGTATCGTCTCAATTATGCGGCTGGATTCGTAATTTTCTATCAGAGATCGTAGTTAGTAGTTATTGACGGAAAATCATCGAGTTAGACAGAAGTGATTTCTGCTGTTCCTCAGGATAGTGTTGTGGGCCCTCTGCTGTTCTTTATCTATGTAAGCGATTTGATTTAGGAAGCTATATGAGCATCGTCTTGGGTTGTTTGCAGATGATGCTGTCGCTTATTGTATAGTAAAGTCATCAAAAGAACAAAACCAGTTGAAAAACGATTTAGGTAAGATACCTGTATGGTGCGAAAATTGAAATTGACCTTAAATAATGAAAAGTGTGAGATCATCCACATAATCGCTAAATTAATCCCTTAAATTCCGATTACACTGTAAATCGATCAAAGATCAAGACCGTAATTTCAACATACTACCTAGAAATTACAATTACAAACAACTTAACGCTACGCAGAAAGCGAACCCAAAACTGCATTTTGTAGTTAGAACGCTTGGAAAATGCAACAGATCTACTAAAGACACTGCCTTGATTATGCTTGTTCGTCGTATTTTGGAGTACAGCTGCGCTGTGTGGGATCCTTAACAAGTAATCTATACTGTGCTTCCTATTGATGTAGAATCATTAAATTTGGCAGAAAACAGGTACGACCTCAGTACGACCAAAGGAAAAAATGCGAAAATTGTCAATTTGTAATTATATCACACGAAAATAAATTTGTTTATTATCTGACTGATTTACTGACTGTCTTTGCCTGTCTGTCATGATCCTTTTTCTCAGAACCGGGTAGACGTACTGAGTTGTGAATGGTAAACTTTTTCTTTATCTTACTGCACCAAACCAGTTACGAGAACAAAACGAGGTCCTGACAGGAAAGCAAGGAAATCTGTATGAGCGACCTGAAGATGGATTTGTAATGAATCCGAAACCTGTAATGGTTAGGCTTACATAAACTTTTTTTAACCACGCTTGCGGTTAGTTGCTGCTTAGATTATAAACCTTACGACTGAAGAGGAGCGTGACTCTGACAACAAACAAGAAAATTTTAACTTATAGTAAATGTGTGTGTATAAAAAAGGAGTATCATTATAATATATTTTTACTTATGTGATTAATATCGACATTTCCTTAAGAGACCACCATTAATCCACTGTCCCCATCTAACGCTGAGAACACGGCAAATGCCATAACCCGATTTCCCAGAAGCTTCGCTCAGTGTAAGAGGGGTCAAAATAAGCGAACACATGTCTCGGCTGACTGTAGATTCTCAATCATTTCTGAGAAAACGACGGCCAAAATTTTTAAGGAACTTTATGCGCCTTTGAGCGAGAAAATAGTTGTCCAAATGATGGCACAGAGGCTAAAGTCGCGGCTTCACAATTTTGCGCCCCGTGTTCGAAACCCGATTATAATTTTCATTTCTGTTTTTTTATTTATCTTCCAACGAGGAGATTACGACATGTATGTTTTCCAGTGTGTATTGAAATACGTTGTCCTTATTCGTGTACTATTTGTACGTCTAGTGAATAAATTTAAGAAAACGAAGAACAATAAATGAATGAGAATATTATTTGAAATTGTTTTCAGAGAAACTCGTGTAGTATATCTTGATTCATAACCAGTTACAAGCGCCAGTTTTCGGTAAAGTGATCCGTTATGCGTGGTTTGCCGTGAAATTATTGGCAATGTGCGAAATATTCAGCAATGTTAACGGCGTTTCTTTCCCGAGTGAGATCCATACGAAGAAATGTAATTACATGATGTATATACAACTACATCGGTTGCACAAAATGTTTTGTCAATTGACCATGGTTTCGATTGTTCTAGCGCAATCGAAACCATTCTTTTATACTTATCATACGTATACTTATGTTTATTCTTTAGGAAAAATTGGTTCATTACTTTGATGATACCGATCGTAGAAACCCTCGAAGCGTGGAGATTCCGAGCGCCACAAGCATCGCGTGGTAGACAGGTTTGCCACAGTGACATTTCTTCGTTGAAACATTTTTGTTGGCTGAGATCCAGCAACCGTACGTTATTTAATTACAGGATGTATATACAGCCACATCGGTTGCACAATTTTTTTTGTCAATTGACCATGGTTTCGATTGCACTAGAGCAATGTGGCTGTATGTACATCCTGTAATTAAATAACGTACGGTTGCTGGATGTCAGCCAATAAAAATGTTTCAACGAAGAAATGTCACTGAGGCAAACCTGCCTACCACGCGATGCTTGTGGCGTTCAGAATCTCTACGCTTCGAGGGTTTCTACGATCGGTATCATCAAAGTAACGAAGCAATTCTTCCTAAAGAATAAACATAAGAATAAAAGGCTTAATGTAAGAATTGATATAAGAATGAAACATAAGAAAATTTAAAAAGATTGTAGCCCGCTGAAAATACCATAAATATTACAAGGTGAATCAAAAAGGACCTTACAACTTGGGAATGATATAGAAATTTATTGAGATAACTTACAAAATCGGAAGATGAGTCATTTTGTAGCAAGCAGCCTCAAGTTTCACTCATTGTAGTGCATCAGTGCCATTTCGACACCAGGAGCGACAGCGTAGTGCACAGTTAAAATGGCTGCTTTCACTGGTGCAGAGCGTGCTCGTTGTGTGTTTCGTTTCATGAAACGAGCTGTGCACCAACTGTACTGTGTAAATTTCGCACCGAATACGGTGACGAATCTACAAGCAGGCCTGCAATTCGCTCCTCCTCACGAAAGTATCCTCGATAACCGGTTTCCAGTTAGATGGACAGGCTGTGAAAGGCCAGTCGCACGGTCGCCTCGCTCTGCAGAGTTGCATCACATGATTTCTTCCTCTGGGGTTTCATTAAAGACTGTGTGAATGTTCCTCCCATACGAAACAATTTAGCGGACCTGGAAAATTGAATCTACGATGCCGTTGCACAAGTTCTGCCCGACTTCCTGCAACGAGTGTGGAAAGAAACTGATTACGGGTGGAATGTTTGCCACATAGCAAATGGTAGTCGCATGGAACTAAAATCGCACTTGACACTTTTATGTGAAACGTGTCATTTCAAAGCAAACAACCTCACGTCTGTAGACTCTGTAGGCTATCTAAATAGTTTTTTATGTCATTCCAAAATTGTAATATTCTTGAGTACTGCTGTGCGGAGTGGGATCCGCATCAGGTGAGACTGACGGATGACATCGAAAAAGTACAAAGAAGGGCAGCTCGTTTTGTATTATCGCGAAATAGGGGAGATACTGTCACAGACATGATATGTGAATTGGAGTGGCAATCATTAAAACAAAGGCGTTTTCCGTTGCGACGGGATCTTTTCATGAAATTTAAATCACCAGTTTTCTCCTCCGATTGCGAAAACATTCTGTTGGCACCCACCTACATAGGGAGAAATGATCATCACTATAAAATAAGAGAAATCAGGGCTCGCACGGAAAAATTTAAGTGCTCGTTTTTCCCGCGTGCCGTTCGAGAGTGGAACGGTAGAGAGACAGCATGAAGGTGGTTCGTTGAACCCTCTGCCAGGCACTTTATTGTGAATAGCAGAGTAATCACATAGATGTAGATGTAATGTCCTTATTGACTCACCCTGTAATAAATGTATGGGGCAACGGCCTTGCCGCAGTGGATACACCGGTTCCCGTGAGATCACCGAAGTTAAGCACTTGGATGGGTGACCATCCAGGCCGCCATGCGCTGTTGCCATTTTTCGGGGTGAACTCAGCGTCGTGATGCCAACTGAGGAGCTACTCGACCGAATAATAGCGGCTTCGGTCAACAATACCATCGTAACGACCGGGAAAGCGGTGTGCTGACCCCACGCCCCTCCTATCCGCATCCTCCACTGAGGATGACACGGCGGTCGGATGGTCCCGGTAGGCCACTCGTGGCCTGGAGACGGAGTGCTTTTTAATAATAAATGTATGACTCTTACTGCGAAACCGAGTTGTAATTGTACAATTAATATAACTCCCTTGTATCCTCTAACTTGATAAGAAACATTTGTGTTGTGACCTTCTACAGACATGGATGGACAAATGAAAAAAAATAATAAATAATAAATAAAAGCAAGAAGCGGGTTTCGAAAACGGCGCGCTAAAGTTACAGACAGCGACGCTACCCACTGTGCCACCATTTCGGCTGAGATTAAAGCGAGCTAAATGACATCTAAAGTATTTGCTAGGTTGGTATCTGTTCTTTCGGACATGTTCGAAAGAACAGATACCATCGGTGACCAAGCAGCTCGTTAGAATGAAATTACAATGAAATGAACACCCTTAGCTGCTTACAGGCGTTGACATACGTCAATGAGGAGAGATACAATGTGTGCCCCAATCGGGACTCGAACCCGGGATCTCCTGCTTACATGGCAGATGCTCTATCCTTCTTTTTTTTCCTTTTAAATCTCATTTTGTTCGCTTTTGTTCGTTACAGCTGCTCGGGGCGGACGTCGTAAGACATCCTTTTAAGTTCGTTGATGATCGATTAACTCAGGCTTTTTTATTACAGAGGGCACGTAGCCCTCTGACCGAACACGCTGAGAGCTACCGTGCCGGCATCCATCTGAGCCACCGAGGACACAGAAAATAGGGTGACTGCAGGGATTTATCTCTGGCACGCCTCCCGCGAAACCCACATTGTCAACGCATTGTCCCGCACTACATTCGTAGTGCCCCTGCCCATTATACTCATTACTCGCGGCGCGTTGCCGATTCCCGTAAGAGTTCGGGCACTGTTTGTGCATTCGCACAGAAGAAGAAGATGGTCAAGTGGCCGGTGAGCCTTAAGTATATATCTGTTCTTTCGAACATGTGCGAAAGAACAGATACCATCTTAGTAAATATATAGTTAAGGCTCAACGGCCACTTGACCATCATCTTCTTCTTGTTCTGTGGGACTGCACAAACAGTGCCCGAACTCTTACGGGAATCGGCAACGCGCCACGGGTAATGAGTATAATGGGCGGGGGCACTACGAATGTAGTGCGGGACAGTACGTTGAGAATGTGGGTTTCGCGGGAGGCGTGTCAGAGATAAATCCCTGCAGTCGCGCTATCCTCTGTGTCCTCGGTGGCTCAGATGGATAGAACGTCTGCCATGTAAGCAGGAGATCCCGGGTTCGAGTCCCGGTCGGGGCACACATTTTCATCTGTCCCCGTTGACGTATGTCAACGCCTGTAAGCAGCTAAGGGTGGTCATTTCATTGTAATTACTTCTAAAGTACGTCGAAAACTTCGACCGTCATGTTTTCAGAAACGGGCGAGTATCTACGCATATGCCGAAACATGTATTCGCTAATTTTGACTCCTCTTCCCCTGAGGTTGGATTATGGCACTTGCCGTGTTCTTCTCGTACGATAAATGTAGTGTAATGTGCTTATAACTGTATTCCTGTTGTGCAGACGAGGAGACGTGGAGCCGGGACGCGGCCACGCTGTACGCCACGCCTCTGTCGTCGCGACGCCAGCGGCCGCAGTCGGACTGGCAGACGGCGCCCCTGGGCGACTGGGACTCGACGCCGCCGCGGCGGCACCGGTCGCAGCTGACGCTGAGAACTACGTCGCCAGCGCCCGCCAGCGACGCCGGATGGTCCCAGGAGGTGCGTCGCCCCTACCTTGGCTGGCGCTCTCTGGAGCGTCTCTCGCGCCGCCCCTGGACGCCCGAGGAGCGCCTCGCCGCCAGCCTGCTGGAGCGCAGCGGCCGCTCCACCCCCGTATCCAGCAAAGAAGCATCTGCCCCCAACAAGCAGAGCCGGACCCAGCCATCTGATGCCGACGCTTCGCGAGTAAGATCCGCCGCGTCATCCCTCCGTAGCGAACCAGCGGGTACCTCAACGCCTCCAGCCACCAGTGGTCGCACAGAACACACGACTCACAGTCACAGGCAGTCCAAAGAACTCTCGCCTTTGTCTAGACGCGTCACTACACTGACCGTAACAGTAAATGAGAGTAATCGGGACGCAGAGACGCCCTCTTCGTCGGGAAGTAAATCTGCCGAATTGAGTGATGTGTCTATTGGCAGCCTCGAACTGAGGCCAGCTGAGGAAGACTCTAGTCGGAAGCGGCACACTGGGTATGAAAATTCTCAACATTTAGAACAGGATACACTGCCCAGTGTCAGTAATTATCCTGAAGTAAAAAGTCAAAAGAGTCCACAACACAAGGGACTGCCTTTGTCCACGCAGATCAAGGCACTGCCTGTAAGGAGAACTGAACCTGCTGAAGACTTGGCTCTTGCATCACACAATTACCCCTCCAAGGTACCCGATGATGTACAACATTTCCCATCAGCTGAAGCGGACACTGTCTCAAGAGGAAAGACACCCGAAAAGGTAGCCGATCTTACATCTCGGGATATGAGAGAAGAGAAAGGTACTGCACTGAAGCATCAATACCAAAATGCGCCAACACAGTTACCCACACAGCTCAAGGCGCTGTCTGTAACAACTCATTACAATAACGACGGCGACGATTTGTCTGCCAAGGCTAACGACAAGCATTTTCTAGCTAGAGATCTGTTGGCAAGATCGTACGACACAGTGCCGCTTAACGCGAGTAACGTGCCAACGTCTGCCAATACAACTTCGGCACCGGTACCAGCCAGTGGGGAAGATTACTATCGTACTACAAATCACGTGAATTTGACAAAGTCACCATTGCTGCGCGAGCGCACCTTCACCATAGATCGAAGTATCGTTTCCGACAATGGAGACTTCAGAACGAAACAGTTGCCTACAGTGGAGCTGCGCACACGGTCTCTTGAGGTTACTCTCCCACAAAGAGTGACAACTAATGATACTTCTCGCAAGGTGTCGATTCAAGAACAGTTCTGGGTCGCTGAAGATCATACACCGAGTGCAGTACAAGAGGATCCATCTCTCTTAATTTTGCCGCTGGTTAAACAAACCGCAACCGCTCCGGCAGCACACAGCAGCTCGATTAGTTCCAGTATCGCAAACAGGAAATCTACGCCAACTTTCCCCACTTCTTCTCCCATCAAAGCATCGCCAGGTGCTGCAATTGACACTAAGACGTTACCATACCCAGTACAGCTTGATTATGCCTCCAACACCAACTCTCCCTCTTCTTCTGGGGCAAAAACGTTTGATGTCAACCAGCTGCGATCTGTAGAGCTCCGAACTCGATCTGTTGAGATACCTTTGCCTCAGGTAACTTCTGTTACTGCAGACCCATCGGATTCCGATTTCTCGCCGTCTGCTGCCGCTAAGAATACTTCAGTACCCAATATCCTGGAAGGTTCTTCCCAGTTATCCGCGGTCATTCGAGCTATATCTATGCCTCCTGTGCCACGCGACCGAACGTTTTGCATCGATTCTCCTTCTGTGCCCCTTAAGGGCACTTCTACCTTCAGACAGTTACCTGCTGCTGAATTCCAAAGCCCATCATCTGACGTTACCCTGGTTCAGAGAGGAGGTGCTGTAGCTTCTGCGAGGCCTTATTCCCATCGCCAGGAAACCGAACCTGTACCATCCGGACTCAATCATAGACATTCGGTGCCTGCTTCTCCACTTGTCGAAACTTCACTGACGACCATCCATGTGACACCATCGCCTGTAGTGGCCGAGTACCGATCAGTCTATTCCGACACAAGTCCTCTTTTAGGCAGGAAGCCGTTCACTGTCAATCACGTGGAGGCTCCCGGTGGGTACCGCACGAAAAGCTCAGCCGAAGACACCAAATCCCGGGAGGTTTCACTCTCTTCTGCGTTGCCGAAACCTTTCGAGCCAATGCCGATTTCGCAAAGTAAAATACCTGTACCCACTGTCTCCAAACCATCTTCTGAAAAGGAAACTGCAGTAACTGCACAAATGGACACGTCTCACAGACCGCTCAATCACATTCAGCCCACTGAACGTATACAAAAATCCGCGCTTCCTGCGACTTCCGTGATACGGCGTCCTTCTTACAGGGTAGCCACAAGAAACGAACTGAATCCAAGTTACAGAAAAAAACGATCCGCCGCAGGTGTGAACACGACTGGTGACGTGATTTCTACGCCAGTTCTATCGCCAGCTGAAAATTCTCGTTCCAAGACAGCACCGATAGTAAAGCCGCCACGCCTCCGCACCAAGGATAATTCCACGACCACGCCAAAACCGCTTCCACGGCAGAAACACACACTGGCGGCACAAACGGTTCAACGCTCAGACAATGTAGGACCAGTTACACACAACACAGAGCTTCATCTTCCGAACGGCGTGTCTCCGCTGCCATACTCGGCACTTAGAATTCTTGACTCTCAGCGTCCACCGAATACAACTGGTCCCGCAAACACTATGTCTGTATCATTCAAACTTCCTGTTTCCTCCGAATCAGACACACCTGCCTCTAAACAGCCGATGCCTTCACTCCAGAACATTCCCAATCCAACTCTTCTGACACCTCTTAAGTACAAACCATGTACAACAACAGACCTGTAGCGCTCCCACTCATCTTCCAGTGAGACTTTCGTCGAAGAGGACTTTCTGCTATCAACCGTGGCCTCTAGAATGTACATAAAACCTGTGACGTTTTCGTGTCGGAGGTGACGAGGGCAACTGTTGAGAGATCTGGTACGCTGGATGTGTTTCCTCCTTTTTTTTCCCGACTGTGCAGACGATACTCTTCTGCCTCTTTCCGTATGTTAAATGTGTTTTATGGAATAAATTACTATCACGAACATGTTTTCGAAATTTCAACATATTTTTCCAGATACCAGCAGATTCCACACCCATGTAAATGATATACAAGCAATGAAGGAGGAAATGATGTATGTCGAATATATGTACTTACGTGATTGTAATTTACTGTTTGTGTAGAAATGAAGAGTTCTGGCACGAACAATTCATTAGCGTAACAAATATCGTAATTGGCCGGTACAGTATCTCAAGACTGACGGCCCTGTATTATTTGTAATATTGTCTTCTGTATCTTGGGTATATATATATCAAAGCATTAAAACGTTAATACTGAAACCACAGTGATTTGTTTTCTCCTTACTCCTAGAAATATATATGTTTAGATCCATCCGACCTTGGCTGCACAATATCTCTCGAAAACATGTTACCTTCACAGTGCAACCAGTCAGTGCACAGTCGTGTACAGCCTTCTCATACTGTGCTTTGTAGACAAGCGTTAGATACTGAGACTAAATGGAAGCACGTAAAAAGCGTGTAGTAGATTTTTTCCATTGTTCCTGAGTGTTCTCTCACGTCTTTCCCATAAGAGATGTAGAATAAAGGTTTTTGCCCATTCTTGCAGAAGTTTCACAAGCAACATTTCAAACTACGATTCTCAAAGTTTTAGTTGTGCATTGCAGGTGCGTCAATGGCAGGATACCCAAAGATTGCAGAACGTACGCCAAATTCTGTAAAGGTGGGAATTTACTTTTATTTTGGTTTTCACTACTAAATTCTTTCATGATTCATTGCGAGTATACAACTAATTAATGCAGCAGAAGTAACTAGAGAAGTCATCTACTTGAAGCACCTTAAGTACTGTGGCCCCCATAATACATCCTAAGGCTTTCCGAAAACTGAAACAACGTTTTGAAGTGATATCCAAGCCGACAGATTTCTTTAGTGGCATAACAAGCCTTTTGACAGATGCCGCTTTGTTAGTGATTCCTTAGCCAGCACAACCTTTCCTAACTTGAGGAACTGTCTCGATGTAGTGTCGCAGATGTTACGACGCTGGACTCAATTCCGGGATGAGTCGATTTTCTATATCAGAAAAGGTGAATGCTAGGATAGTTGCTTAGACGAACACACGAACAACTTCCTTCGAAACCCTTGTCCGATCGTAGATTGTGTTTCGACTCCACTGACCAGATCTAATGGCCTAATCCCCTTCCTTTTCTTCGTAGAAAACAGTAAAAGGGCTCTGTAAAATACACCGTGGAGTCTGAACGTATGAGATTTCTTCATGATTAAAATTACTCTCATTCCTTAGAGCAAGAACGGAAGATGTTTCCCCATCCCTGTGTTGTTATCTTGACGTCTACTAATTTTAGTTCACCTAGGATTTCCTGTAATCGTATTCATAGTATTGAAATTGTTCGTTGGCTGTTATTGTACTAGCGCTATGCCCATATACGTACTGCAGTGTGTGATTGTGCAACGGAACTGAATGTGTACATTCTGGATTGCCGAGCGATTTGAACATGACGACAGATTGATAATAGCGGCTCGCCAGCCTCAATACCGAAACATGTTTTAGTAGTAGTCCGACAAGCGCTCATTGCTAGTCTAATGCATGCACTGTGTACAGTATCTAACACGTAAGATATCCAGAAAGGGTGGCATGGTTGACTCTCTTAACAGCACAGCGTTAAAGTCACCACAGATTATTTTCCGTAGGAAAAATGAAATCCTTTACTGCCTGACAAAGGTTGTACATCATCTAGCGTACCTGAAAATGACATTTAGCTGCGGGATGAGCGGAAGACAGTAAAATAATCCACATACAAGGAATAACGGATTGGATTTCGTATTGTAAAGATTATTCCATTATTTTGTTATCACGAACAGCGTCAGACTAATGTTTCCTTAAGGAACATAGGTTTAGCTGTCTGAGAGAGTATTTCGCCTTCGATAACTAAAACTACACTCTGCAACGATGCTTTGGATCCGCTGCAAGGAAACCTCGGTTATGAATCAGTCGTTTGATGCTGCGCTGCTAAATGGTACCACAGATCTTGTCAAAAACGTGGTCCAAAAGATCTTGCATCTGCATGAATGCTGCGTGTATTTCTGCCTCCAGTACGGTCGGGCAGTGAAGGATGGACCAATATTTCCTTGTTCCATCCTGATAATAGCTAATGAATTTGAAGAAGTCCAGCACTATAATTGCTCGACCTCACATCACGAGCAATGCTTACCCAAACAGCGAACACGTGAGGACAGCTGCCTTATTGACAATAGCTTACTTACTATCACTCATCACAACAAAACTACTGATATGTGAGCGCGGCCACGGGTAACAGTAAACTATATTAAAGATGGAACAGAGGCAGCACAAGACACCAACAAAGAACGGGAGAACATGAAAAGCGTTGTAAGAAAATCTATCTAGATGCATAACAGTTTTGTATATTGTTATAGTCTTCTTAAGGAAAACTTTTTATTTGTCAAGATCGCAAGGATGGATACATCGATTATTAGTTTCGATCAGTTAAATGGCCACCTTAAGATGACATTGCAGAAAGTAGTTTCTGCATTGACTAATGAAGCCGGCCGCGGTGGTCTCGCGGTTCTAGGCGCTCAGTCCGGAGCTGCGCGACTGCTACGGTCGCAGGTTCGAATCCTGCCTCGGGCATGGATGTGTGTGATGTCCTTAGGTTAGTTAGGTTTAAGTAGTTCTAAGTTCTAGGGGACTGATGACCACTGATGTTAAGTCTCATAGTGCTCAGAGCCATTTGAACCATTTTTTGACTAATGAAGCAAGATGCTTTCTCCCAATAATGTTTACAGTATCAGATTCAAATCTGCAGTTATGTTATGCACCATTTCGTTGTGCGTTATACCACATTAATCATGTTTACGTATTGATACAACATAAGAGGCCGTCTTATCTATTGACACTATCGGATGAAGCTGTTGTCTCATTATATCGCAATGATGTTTCTGGTTTACTGCAAAATAAAATGTGGATAGCGTATCTAATATGTATATACTGTAACTACAAGTTTTGATTTTGGAATTTTAAAGATTACTGTGGCAAAGCGTCTCACTTCAGTAGTTACTGTAGACCCTTCTTTCTATTAAGAAATCTGAAGATGGCCATTCAGTTGGTTGAAACTAGTAGTCGATAGATCTTTCCTTTCTGTCATGGCACATGAAAAGCTTTCCTAAATATGACTGCAACTCACTATTTAAAGATCACCTCTTACAATACTGAGAATATCAGGTAATTATAAGTTTTGTATATGCTGCCGAAGTGTAAGCTGCAGGGCGGGGGAATGGTCCCTGGTGAAGTATCCTTGTGTCATCTACATTGTCGAGGTACGTTTGTATTAATGAGCTTACGACGTAGATGGTAAGTCTGTAAAATGAATTGCACATCGTCACAATGTCTAAAGTAAGTAAAAGAATAAAGACGTTTGTTGTTGTGGTCTTCAATCCTGAGACTGATTTGATGCAGCTCTCCATGCTACTCTATCCTGTGCAAGTTTCTTCGTCTCCCATTACTTACTGAAACCTACGTCCTTCTCAATCTGCTTAATGTATTCATCTCTTGGTCTCCCTCTACGATTTTTACACTGCACGCTGCCCTCCAATGCTAAATTTGTGATCCCTTGATGCCTGAGAACATGTCCTACCAACCGGTCCCTTCTTCTTGTCAAGTTGTGCCACAAACTCCTCTTCTCCACAATTCTATTCAATACCTCCTCATTAGTTATGTGATCTACCCATCTAATTTTCAGCATTCTTCTGTTGTACCACATTTCGAAAGCTTCTATTCTCTTCTTGTCCAAACTATTTATCGTCCATGTTTCACTTCCATACATGGCTACACTCCATACCTCCGGAATATTTTACCCAAGAGGACGCCATCATAAAGACGGTGACCTAGTCAAAATGCTCTGACATTTCTGCTGCATGTTGTGTAATCAACTGGAAACCCTGGTTGTTAGTGATTGTTCAGACTTGTGCCCTACTATCGACATCTTTGTTGGTAATTGTGTCAGTACTGTAGTCTTCCATGTTAAGGTATAAAATAATCACCTGCAAATAATTTCTCTTCGAGAATATTTATATTTCTTACAATATATACAGTTGAGTATTAATTACTTTCGTTTACATTGACCATTCCACGAATATTTCAGACGATAAGCTTCTGAACAGTGAATCTGTAAAATATATGTAGCATCTTTGCCTTTGGAAGAGTTTGTCCCGTCCTTTTAAGCGAGACATTAAAATACAAAGATAAAAAATTACGTATGTACTTACTACTATCTACAGATAGCACAGCCCAAGCTGAGAAGTCAGGTGTCGCCTACTGAGAAACTTACCATTGTCAACATTAGACCTTCAAGACTAGAAAGTTCTTATTTATGTAAGACACGTGCAACGGAAAACAGAGTTTTAGTCCTACCCCTAAAGAGGATAGCGGGGATATACTGATTTCAGCGAGGCTGTAGTTTAGCTATGCAACTCATTGAATTCACCACTAAAACGTTTATACTGTAGGGCGTATGAAGATCCCGAACTAAAATATTACTTGAATCCACAACTCTGTCACATATATATGTACTGCAGTTGTAATAGAAAACATAAAAACTTGCTAAACTACCCTATGGACGTAACTGTCCCCAACTGTTAGATAAAAATCTAACCATGTGAGGAAGGGAGTGTTGTTACCAATACATAAAAACTTCAATATTATTTAAGACAAACTGTATCAGATAAATGGAAAACAATATCGTAAGTTGTAACATATTAACTATCATTGTAATAGCATCATCTTAAACTCTACACTGTTGTTAACTATGCTTCGAACGATAACTGTAAAGAAAGCTATTCGGTCAAATGAATGTCCTATTAAAACGAAAAATGTGACCTCAAAGTCTATAAATTTCATGCTGTTGAACAGTTTGAGAACAATGTGATCCTCTTGTCCTTGATTCTGATTCCTGACAGGTGTGTGACTGACAACCAAATAAAGTCACTCAGCAGCCACTGGGGCTACAAGCTGGCTATCCTTTATCATCCTTAAATTCAGCGAAATATAAATAGCATGACATTCTAGCTCAGCATCATTTACGAGTAATATAAAAACATTTATCTGAATGGGAAAAACGGGAAATTATCTTCTGTGAAGTTCGTTCACATGTCAGTTATTTGTCCTTGGTGGATGGAAGCAGTTCCGTGACTGTACTGGAATATATCTTGTATTGAACAGGCAGCAGTCAGTCACATTTTGTTATGATGAATTTTTTAGTTAAACCGTTACCACATCCAACCATTTGTTACTCATATCAGACGGATTGTGCACTCTCCCAGTTAGCATTACAGTCGCTTGTTCGTTTCTTTGTTGTTTCATCTGCTATACCTTTGCCTACACATAGTGCTACAAGCTTTAGAGCACGACTCGTTGTAAATGCTGGTGCACACTTTGTCTATTTTGCGCCGTCTTCAAACAGTCCACAGGAGGAGAACAAAGTGTGCGTTTACGCCCAGCGCCAGTTGATGTATCAAACGGTGAAATGGACCAAACTTGCAAAAAAGAAGCAAGAGTCGAGTAATTTTTAACCCAATTGTCGATCGTATTTCACAGTTGGGCTGGCTACAGGTAACATTACATATCTTGTAAATACGTTTCCACATAAACACTGTGAGCCACAGACGAAGAGTGCACTACCTGAAAAGAATACTACGTCACTGACATAAATCACGAAGTGTTCAATCCGGTAACGACTTAAATAAATGAAATCAGAATCAGAATTTGCCTGATTGCGGCCTCTTCATTGTAAGAAGGCCCTCATTTTACACTACGAATGAAAACTCTCCGTCCTCACATATGGAGACGTGTGTCCCTACTATTGATTCAGTCGTTCAGGGAACGACTTTTGTCGAGCCGTGTGGCGGCTAGCTTTCCGCGCTCGAGGTGATTGCCGACTCCTTGGTCCAGCCACAGGTCGTGTGGTGGCACGATATACCCTTGGAACAAGTCCACCTGCGTCGCCACCATCGTACGGTTCGCAGCATCCCGGCTGATGTGGCGCACGGCGTCCGGCTTCCTCACCAAGCCACTCGCCGGACTACCCATTATCTGAATGTCGTCCGATTTGGGATCTAACTTTGACACCGTTGTCGAGATTTCTTCGCTGGTTGAAGAGGCCATTCCGCTTTGGGACCGGACTATTTCAGACTCAAACCCTTTCGAAAGATTGTCAGCGACCATGGTCCCTACTTCGCCCTTTTCCGAAACCGCCAACTGCCCCAACTCGATCTTCCGCTCAGCATCGCCTTCAGGAGGGGAGAGGAACTCTGCACTGCTCAACCACGAGCTCTCGGTGAAGTCAGCCGTGTGTAAGAAGAGTCTGTGAACGCTCTCGTACTGGTCCCCAGCTGCCTCGCTCTGATCCTCCCTGTTGGCCGCCGGGCCTTCCAGCTTGAGGAAGCTGCAGCCCGTGGCTCGCGCCAGGCTACGCCTCCAACCGAAGAGGTCGTCCAGGTAGCCTCGGTGCCAGGTGGCGGCAGGGCGCGGCGGCTGCAGCTGCAGCAAGCTGGAGCCGTGCTCTCCGACGGCGGGCGGCAGCTGCCGGTGTCCGTGGCTGCTAGTACGCCGGCGCTCCTGGTCCCAGCGCAGTACCAGCGTCACGGTGAAAAAGCACGCTGCGTTGGTGGGGAAGGCGCGCACCACCACGATGCCCAGGCCACGCGTCAGGAAGGACCAGCCGTCCGAGCGCACGCTCTGCCGCAGACAGTCCGCCATACCTGACACACACAGACACGTACATTGCCTATACCGTTATACAGGATGAAAAGTATTTAAACCGACAAACTCTGGGAGGTTGTAGGGAACATCAAAACAAATATTTTTCCCTAACGTCATTTTTTCCTATGAGAAGTATTTAAACCGGTAGAGGAAGATTTCTCTGGCGGCAAATTAATTAAACCAACAATCACTTTTCCATTTTTTTATGACCAAGAGACAACACATTAACACAACTCAATTTCAATTACAGTAGATTTTCAAAAATGCCTCCATTAACACGTAAACAAAGGTTACACCGTCGGATCATGTTCTGTCTGACACGGACAACAACCCCAGGATTATCCTGAATTATTTCTGCTACTGCTACTATCCGGGCAACCAGATGCTCTTCTGATGAAACAAGAGTTCCGTAAACAAGGTTGCGCATCTCTCCCTACACAAAAAAGTCCAGAGGGGACATATCTGGGGATCGAGCAGGCCACGGTACAGGACCACCTCTGCCGATCCACGTTTCTGGGAACTGTCGGTCTAGGAATCGACGCTCACGACGACTAAAATGTGCCGGCGCCCCGTCATGTTGGAACCACATGCGTTGTCTTCTAGGGAGCGGGACGTCTTCCAGCAATTCTGGCAATGCTCTGACGAGAAAATTGTAATATTGCCTGCCTTTTAATGGCCTTAGTAGCAGATACGGCCCAATTAAACAGGCCCCAACAACACCGACCCACACATTAACGAAGAACCGCACATGATGAGCGCTAGTAACTGTGGCATGTGGGTTATCCTCACTCCAAACATGCGAATTGTGCATGTTGAAGACTCCATCACGCCCGAATGTTGCTTCATCAGTAAACAACACAGAGGATGGAAATGTAGGATGCATTTCACACTGTTCCAGGTACCACTGCGGAAACTGTGCGCTGGGTGGATAATCAACTGGTTCCAGGCTGTGGACACGCTGTAAGTGAAATGGACGTAACAATTTCTCTCGAAGGACTGTTCTTACATTCGTCTGATTCATCCCCATGTTACGTGCAATTGCACGAGTGCTGATTGAAGGATCCCACTCCACATGCTGCAAGACAGCTTCCTCAAACTGCAGCGTTCTTACCGTGCGACGGCATCCCTGTCCAGGTAATCTGCTAAATGACACGGTCTCACGCAGACGTTGGTACACAGCAGCAAAGGTCTATGATGCGGGATACGGCGATTAGGATATTGTTGTTGATAAACCCGCTGTGCAGCTCGTCCGTTGTGGTGCGCTACGTAGTACGCACCAACCATATCAGTGTACTCACTCCAGGTGTATCGCTCCATTAGTAAACAGAGACAATGCACTACTACACTGGTGGGCAGCAGTTGCCTACAACTGAAGAGCGTAATACGCCCTCTAACAACTGAAGATCGTAATACGGCCTCTAACAACTGAAGAGCGTAATACGGCCTCCACCGGTTTAAATAACCGTCATAGGAAAAAATGACATTAAGGAAAAATATTTGTTTTGATGTCCCCTACAACCTCACATCCTCCCAGAGTTTGTCGGTTTAAATACTTTTCACCCTGTAGATCTTACGGCAGCATTGGTAGAATACCGGGAGCGAAAGTTTATTTACAACTTGTTCAAAATCCAGACGGCACTTACAAGAGTCGAAGGGCAAGAAGGAGCAGTGGCTGAGAAGCGGGTGAGACAGGTTTGTAACCTACACTCGATGTTATTCAATCTATACACTGAGCAAGTAGTAAAGCAAACCAAAGAAAATTTGGAGAAGAAACAAATTCTTTGAGGTTTGCCGGTGACATAATTCTTCCAGACAGAACTTTAAAGAGCAACTGAACGGAATGGACAATGTCTTGAAAGGAGGATATAAGACGGAGTTGAATTAAATCAGGCGTTGGTGAGAGAATTAACTCATGCTCATAAATTAAGGATAATTGCAGAATGTGGTGCCACACAGCGTGGCACTACACAAAACTGGCGCTAATAGCATAGGCACATAGAGAACACAAACGACGCAGATCTGGAAGTCCACGGTATTGGTGATAATTTGAGAAAACCGTCCCGAGACATATGTGCTACAAAACGCCACTGTTTCGTGCGCATGTACCCCGACATCAATATGGGATATGATAACCATGCACACGTACACAGGCCGCACAACGGATTGGTATACTCTGGATCAGGTGGTCGGGCAGCTGCTGGAGTATAGCCTCCCACTCTAGCACCAGTGCCTGTCGGCGTTCCTGAAGTGTCTTAGGCGTTTTAAGACGTGTAGCGATACGTCGACCGAGAGCAAAAAATGGTTCAAATGGCTCTGAGCACTATGGGACTTAACTTCTCAGGTCATCAGTCCCCTAGAACTTAGAACTACTTAAACCTAACTAACCTAAGTACATCACACACATCCATGCCCTAGACAGGATTCGAACCTGCGACCGTAGCGGTCGCGCGGTTCCAGACTGAAGCGCCTAGAATCGCTCGGCCACTCCGGCCGGCGACCGAGAGCATCCCAGACGTGCTCGATGGCGTTTAGATCTGGAGAACAGGCAGGCCACTCCATTCGCCTGATATCTTCTGTTTCAAAGTGCTCCTCCACGATGATAGCTCGGTGGAGCCGTGTGTTATCATCCATCAGGAGGAGGTGGGACCCACTGTACCCTGAAAAGGCGGACATACTGGTGCAAAATGACGTCCCGATACACCTGACCTGTTACAGTTCCTCTGTCAAAGACATGCAGAGGTGTACGTGGACCAATCATAATTCCACCCCACCCCACACCATCTAACCATGACCTCCATACAGGTCCCTTTCAAGGACATTAAGGGGTTGGTATCTGGTTCCTGGATCACGCCAGATGAAAACCGGCGAGAATCACTGTTCAGACTATACCTGGACTCGTTCGTGAACGCAACCTGGGACCACTGTTCCAATGCCCATGTACTGTGTTATTGACACCAGGCTTTACGGGCTCTCCTGTGACCAGGGGGCAGTGGAATGCACCTTGCAGGTCTCCGGGCGAATAAACCACGTCTGTTCAGTCGTCTGTAGACTGTGTGTCTGGAGACAACTGTTCCAGTAGCTGCGGTAAGGTCCCGAGCAAGGCTACCTGCAATACCCCGTGGCCGTCTGCGGGCACTGATGGTGAGATATCGATCACCTTGTGGTGTTGTTCACTGTGGATGTCCCGTACTGTAGAGCCTGGACACGTTTCCTGTCTGCTGGAATCGTTGCCATAATCTTGAGATCATACTTTGTGGCACACGGAGGGCCCATGCTACGACCTGCAGTGATTGACCAACCTCCAGTAGCCCTAGTATTCTACCCCTCATAACGTCATCATTATGTGTTCTTTGAGCCATTTTCAACACACAGTCACCATTAGCACGTCTGAAAATGTCTGCACACTTACTCGCTGCACCGTACTCTGCGTATGTGGACTGCTGCCAGCGCCACCGTGCGACGACCGCAGGTCAAATGCACCGCATGGCCATACCCCGAGGTGATTTAAATCCGCAAACCGCCTACCAGAGCGTTGTTTCACCATTTATCAGCATTATCCTTAATTTATGAGCTTGAGTGTAGATTAGGAAGTGAGAGACTAAAGTAACAGTTGAGTTTTGCTATAAGGGAAGCAGACGATGGGTAGACTGGTAATGGCCACAAAAGAGTTTCTGCAGAAGAGAAGTTTGTTAGCACTGAATATATATTCATATAAAACAATAAGACGATGACTAGCATCGATCATGTCTTCCTAAGCGGATGTACACCATGCCCTATGTCGTACGGGAAACGCGAACTGGCTGTTAAGGTGACCGCTCTCGTAAAGCGGCAAATCCGGGTTCGAGTCCCTGTTACCACTGATACATAAATTTAAGTGTTAGGAGGTCTTGTCCGAAGACATTTTTCTGGTGTGTACCTTTGTACGAAAGTGAAACGTGGACGATAAGCAGTTTAGAGAAGAAGAGAACAGAAACTTTTGAAAATTGGTGCTACAGAAGAATGCTGAAGATTGGATGGGTATATCTCATAACTAATAAGGAGGTACGGGAACGAACTGGGGAGAAAAGAAATCTGTGGCACCTCTTGACTGAATGAAGGACTCGCTTGATATGGTACTTTCTGAGCCAACAATGAATCACACTTTTAGTAGTGAAGGGAAGTGTGGCGGGTAAAAGTTGCAGAGGAAGACCAGCAAATGATTACAATAAACAGGTCCAAATGGATGTAGGTTGCAGTAGTTATTCGGAGATGTTGTGGCTTTCATAGGATAGATTAGTGTGGAGAGATGCGTCAAACCAGTCTTCGAACTGAAGACCGCAGCAAAGCAACACAGGATGTTTCACACTTCCTATTACAGGCTTCTACGGGTTGTAGAAGCGATTTAGTACATAAAGTTTTGATAAGGAACCGTCAGTAGCTCGTGGCGTTAATGGTTACCGTTGCTGATTCGCAATCACGGCGCACGGGGTTCAGTTTCCAGCCGGGTTGGAGATTTTCTTGGTGTGTATGTTGTCATCGTCATCATTTTATGATCAGCGACGCACAAGTCGATGAAGTGGCATCAAGTGGAAAGACTTGCACCAGGTGACCGAATTCGCTAGAAGGGGATTCCCAGCCAACAATGCCATGTGCATTTCATCACATGGAACGCATGTCCGGAAATGTGTCTTTTGGATATATAGTAAGTCTGAAGATTGGATAACTTCCAAATTTCCGCTTCACGGTTTGCACACAAACTGGGAAGAGAGCGCTTTTGTCAGTTACTGTTGTAGTTATGACATCACATACCATATTCGTCCCACTGCAACGTTCGCAACTAGGAGGGTTAACCGTGGTGCTCCACTGATGCACCTCACGCTCCTCGACACTGAAGACGACATCTTTCGTCACGTAGAAGGGAACTCGAAGGCGAGTGCTCCAAATATTGTCCATGTCATGAGCTCCTGTAGAGCACATAGGTCGCAGTTCATTGTCTTTTCCGCGAGCGTACCGAGATTTCAAAGTTATCCGATCTTCAAACTTATTTTATGCCCAAACTTTGTCTGCTAAGTCCTCTCTACAGCACCCACAATCCCGTAATAGAAATTGTGAAATGTCCTGTATACCGTTGCATACTGTCAGACCTAGGTTTATAGCAGCTGTAGATATCTAGAACTGTTTCCACAACGTTGTCTGGAATACGCAGCTAGATCTTTTTTAAAGATAGCTCGGGTAAAATATAGTGAGCAAAATGTGATCTTCAATTTGCACAGAAAACAGACCGCAGTTATGAACATCGAAGGACATAAAATGGAAACCGGTTGAGAAGGGAAGGAGCGAACCATTGCTGTAGCGTCTCCTCAACGTTATTCAATTTGTACACTGTGCAAGCAGTAAAGGAATCCAAGGAGAAATTTGGAAAGAGGATTAAAATTCTGGGAGAATAAATAACAACTGTGCAGTTTTGATTATGACATTGTAATTGTGTCACAGATGGCAAAGGAGTTGGAGGATTGGTGGAACGGAATAGATAGTGTCTTAAAAAGAGGTTATAAGATGAATATCAATGTAAGTGAAGCAAGGGCAAGAAATGTAGTCGAATCAGGCGATATTGGGGAATTAGATTAGAAAATGAGACACTAAATGTGGTCGATGAGTTTTGCTATTAATAGCTGAAGAGGAAATGACTTAAAATGCTGATTGGCTGTAGCAAGAAAAGCGTTTCCGGAAAAGGGGAACTTATTAATATGAAATATCAATTTAAGAGTTTAGAGGTCTTTTTAGAGGTATTTGTGTACAGTGTAGCATTGTACATAGGTGAAACGTGGTCGATAAGCTGTTCAGACAACAAGAGAATAGAAGCGTTTTCGGTGTGGTGCTACAGAATAATGGTGGAAATTAGATGGATGGCTCGAATAACTAATCAGGAGGAACACGGAAAAAATATGTGGCGCAACTGGAGTAAATGAAGAGATCGATTGATGTGACACATACAGGAGCAGCAGGGAGTCGGCAGTTTGGTAGTGGAAGTAAGTGTGTTGTATAGGGAGAACAAGGCTTGAATACAATAAGCAGATTCAAACGAATGTAAGTTGCAGTAGTTATGCCGAGATGAAGCGGCTTGCATGGCTTAGTCTAGCATAAAAACTACACCAATCCATTCCTCTGAAGACAACGACAACAACAACAACAACACCAACAACTACTACTACTACTACTACTACTACTACTACTACTACTACTGCTACTAAAACACTGCTTAGAGCATACTGTTAACTGGGGGACACTTCCTTTCGTGAGAGGTCATGAAACTTTACACGTCCATAACTGTTTGTCTTCACGGTTTTACATCAGTTATGACATAAAGAGTTTTAATCCATATGGTAGCTACAGTTTGTAAGAGACCTAAAAAAAAAAAAAAAGTAACATATACGAGACGCTTATTTACCTAACGCAAAGATAATTAACAATTGTCTATTGCAATTGTGATCATGACAAAGTGATCTGTTACAGTAGAACTAAACCTAACACTCACTAGGTGTGATATATCCAAGGTGAATCACAAAATATTCCATCTAGCAAAAGACGTTTTTCAGCGTATTATAGCAAGCAAAGGCACAAGTAATTTTTTGCATGTTTAATCCACTTAATTCTTGTACCAACCGAGTCACTGAAGCAAGTATTTTTTTTTTTTAATGAAACGATGTGCCTCGGAATGCGACTGCAAGTTTCAGAGGGTGGAGCAGCGTCTTCTGCAGACTACGGACAGTGTGGTATGCTATGTCTTACATCGTTTTAGAAATACATTACAACTGCTTTCTGGGGATGCACGAGAATGGTAAATTTAAATGTCAGTCGAATGTACAACCTTTGAAGAATTTTTAACTAAATGTATATCCAAATATTGATCAAAGCAAAAGCAAAGTGATTTAAAGAGAGATTCAAAGTTTTCCCAAACTATACTTACAACACATGAGAGACGATAAGGGCAATTTGGGAACATCTCCTACAAAAGTAGGAGTATTTAGATCTGCCTATGGAAGAGAAGAGCAAACTACTCAGTGGGATTCAGAAACCCCTGAGTATTATAGGTAGTAGTCTAGAAATGTTTTTGAGTTGAGGAGGCAATGCAGACGTTTAGTAGTAAGATGAAACAAATGAATTCTATCAGTCCCAGAAGCGTCCATAATTAGAATACCAGCAAAAACCGTAACTGTATACAAGCCTAAATCACAAAGGGTTACTGGTGATAGAAGAAGTAGAGGTCATGGTAGTTTAAAGAGTAGCCCAAATAGCCAGGAAACTAAATACCGCCTCAGAGAATGGACGTCCTGAAGGGTGGCGCAACAGGTGGCCCTATGTAAATCCATTGTAAAGGTAAACAGAGAACCAGAAGTAAAGTCCCATATGGAAACATGCATACAAGGATAAAGGATGCCGGTAGCAAGTCACAAAATGTGAGTAAATTCAGCTGGATGCTCAAGCATAAATTACTATGGGAGAAAGGATGACAGGATAACGTTGTTACTGTGGATACAAAAGTCGCCGGTGATGTATAAAATTTAGGAAATAAAACAAGTTCACAGTGATCTAAAAGTCAGTGATGGAAATCATCAAGTTGATGAAGGAGGGAAATGTAAATAGTCCACATACAGATAGAGGAGAATAGGAATTGCTTCTTGTGGGAGCTGGATTAATACAATATCAGGAAGAGAAGATTTGAGAGGGAGCGAAAAATGTTGACAAACACAGGACAAAGGGAACAAGGTAGTGAAGACGGTACTGTGTGGCTTAGTGAAGAGAAAGCAGATGAATTGTAAGGGTACGATACAGATGAAGAAGGTTGAGGATTCGGAAATAAACGAAGAATGTTGAAGTAACAGCCTTGGTTTAAAAAAAATCTAAAATGTGACAAGGAAGGTAAAATAAAGAAGGAAAAAGGTATGGAACAGATACAAAATACTGCAAGATACAGAGAAATATACTGAGGAAACAGACAGAGGGATTCGAAAATATTTAAATAGAAAAAATGGAACAGAAAAAGAGGAAAAAAAGAAACTAGAGGAAGAGAAATGAACGAGGGAGAAAAGAAATTCTGTTAATGTCATAATAGAACATTTGGAATATGAGTTACGATAAAAAATGTCAGAGGCAGGACAGAAAGGAATTTAAGGAAGTAAGCCAGCCTACAGGTAATAAATACAGAGGGAAGCTAGACGTTCCTTACGAGATACAGCAATGGGAGACACCTTTTAGAAGGTTGAAGTAATCAGGCGGAAGGAGGAAACCCAAGTGATAGGAAGGGAAGGGATAAATCAACCTGTATGATGGCTTGGGTAGTTCATGGGATAAAAGTGACATTTTTCTGAATAGAAAATCCTCAGGGAACTTATCAGTTTCCGTGACACAGGTAAAATGAGCGCAATCCAAAGTCATGTCAGGAATAATACCAAATACAGACCTGGCAAAAATAAAGACCACTTCACAAACAACTTGAGTATTGGGGGCTTAATTAAACAGAGCAACTAAGTTACCCGTAAAGCATAAAGCAGTTACACTTTCGAGATTAGATAATCAAAGCGAGAGTTGGGGGAATGCTTTAAACATCTTCTGTAACTAATTCATAGCTTGTGAAGGGAGAAATAGTTTAATAACAGACAGTGACCGTGTAAGAATTTTCCCGTTTCGTTTGAATGTTAGGAAATTGAATGTGAATTGTAGATCATCTTTCCTACTTTAACAACAGTTAAGAATTATAGGAGGTACGAAAGTCCAAAAAGAAGTATACACAAATGTCTATACAATCACTAAAAGTCTGCTCTATCAGAAGTATTACAGCTTTTAACTGAAATATTGATTAAATCTTTCAAAATTAAGGCGAATACATTTTTCTTTTCTTAAATCACTCAAAATTGAGAGGCATATATGTATTTTTTTCAGTTTTCTTCGGGTTAAAAGGAGCAGCATTAAGAATTTTTACTCTGAATAAATGTAAAAATTTTGCTCTGTTATCCTGTTAGAAAATCAGTTGGAGTGAGTTTGTGGAGAGTTACGAAAAATATCAAACATCTATAAAAATACAAAATGCTTTTTTTCTGTGCTGTAAAGTACACGTTTTTTCTCCTACTTAAGTTACAATTTGTACTTTAATTGATAAATGTATGGATTTGAAGTTAAGGAAGCTACACTGAAATATAAAAAGGGACAACAATGGACAAAATTTAAAGGACGCACCGATAATAGGAAAAATGATTCTTTTAGACGAAACTAGTTATTGATCCTAAGTACATTCCTTCCCATTATTCTTTGCACAATACATAAAGAAAGATAGCTCTATGTGTAGCAGTTCTGCTTTAATGGGACATAAAAATTTTTCAAAAGTCTCGCTTGTATAATATTGTGGAAAAGCACTACGGTACACCAGGATGTGTTTGACTCTATTGGACAACATATGTAGAAATGTGAAGTGAGCTTCTCTCAAATCAACGAGAAACCTAGATTTGTTACCGGTAGGTTCGAACAGCACGTAAGTGTTACGTAGATGCTTCGGGAACTCAGATGGAAATCCCTGGAGGGAAGGCAACGTTCTTTTCGAGAAACACTAATGAGAAAATTTAGAGAATCAGCATTTCAAGCTGACCGCCGAACGATTCTACTGCAGCCAACATATGTTGCACCCAAGGACCACGAAGAAAAGATATGAGAAATTAGGGCTCATACGGAGGCGTACACACAGTCGTTTTTCCCTCGCTCTATTTGCGAGCGGTTCAAATGGCTCTGAGCACTATGGGACTTAACATCTATGGTCATCAGTCCCCTAGAACTTAGAACTACTTAAACCTAACTAACCTAAGGACAGCACACAACACCCAGTCATCACGAGGCAGAGAAAATCCCTGACCCCGCCGGGAATCGAACCCGGGAACCCGGGCGTGGGAAGCGAGAACGCTACCGCACGACCACGAGCTGCGGACAAATTTACGAGTGGAACAGGAGGGGAAATGACAGGTAGTGGTACAGGGTACCCTCCGCCACGCACAATACGATGGTTTGCGGAGTATCTATGTAGACGTAGATTTAATTGTAGATTAGTGGATTCACTAGGAGGCCAATTTAAAATACGAATCGGCCTTTGTTGTATTAAACTTTGACATTATTTCCAGCAGAGTGCGCACTAATTTTAAACTTCCCTGACAGATTAAAACTGTGATAGACCGTGACTCAAACCTGGGACATTTACCTTTCGCGGTCAAGTGCCATAACGACTGAGTTATCCAAGCATGACTGACTACCCCCATCATAGATGAACGTCAGTCAGTACCTCATCTCCTACATTCTAATGGTATACGTAACAGTCCCTCGTCCGGCAGATAATTTTAATCTTTACATTATTGTTAATTATAAATAGATAATACTAATGCCCCCCCCCCCCCATGAACCATGGACCTTGCCGTTGGTGGGGAGGCTTGCGTGCCTCAGCGATACAGATAGCCGTACCGTAGGTGCAACCACAACGAAGGGGTATCTGTTGAGAGGCCAGACAAACGTGTGGTTCCTGAAGAGGGGCAGTAGCCTTTTCAGTAGTTGCAGGGGTAACAGTCTGGATGATTGACTGATCTGGCCTTGTAACACTAACCAAAACAGCCCTGCTGTGCTGGTACTGCGAACGGCTGAAAGCAAGGGGAAACTACAGCCGTAATTTTTCCCGAGGGCATGCAGCTTTACTGTGTGGTCAAAGGATGATGGCGTCCTCTTGGGTAAAATATTCCGGAGGTAAAATAGTCCCCCATTCGGATCTCCGGGCGGTGACTACTCAGGAGGACGTTGTTATTAGGAGAAAGAAAACAGGCGTTCTACGGATCGGAGCCTGGAATGTCAGATCCCTTAATCGGGCAGGTAGGTTAGAAAATTTAAAAAGGGAAATGGATAGGTTAAAGTTAGATATAGTGCGAATTAGTGAAGTTCGGTGGCAGGAGGAACAAGACTTTTGGTCAGGTGAATACAGGGTTATAAACACAAAATCAAATAGGGTAATGCAGGAGTAGGTTTAATAATGAATAGGAATGCGGGTAAGCTACTAGAAACAGCATAGTGAACGCATTATTGTGGCCAAGATAGACACGAAGCCCAGACCTACCACAATAGTACAAGTTTATATGCCAACTAGCTCCGCAGATGACGAAGAGATTGATGAAATGTATGATGAGATAAAAGAAATTATTCAGACAGTTTTAAGGGAGACGAAAATTTAATTGTCATGGGTGACTGGAACTCGGTAGTAGCAAAGGGAGAGAAGGAAACGTAGTAGGTGAATATGGAATGGGATTGAGGAATGAAAGAGGAAGCCGCCTAGTAGAATTTTGCACAGAGCGTAACTCAATCATATCTAACACTTGGTTCAAGAATCACAAATGAAGATTGTATACGTGGAAGAAGCCTGGAGATAATGGAAGGTCTCAGATATATTATATTATGGTAAGACATAGAGTCAGGAACCAGGTTTTAAATTGTAAGACATTTCCAGAGGCAGATGTGGACTCTGACCACAATCTATTGGTTATGAACTGTAGATTAAAACTGAAGAAACTGCAAAAAGGTGGGAATTTAAGGAGATGGGACCCGGATAAACTGAAAGAACCAGAGGTTGTAAGGAGTTTCAGGGAGAGCATTAGGGAACGATTGACAAGAATGGGGGAAAGAAATACAGTAGAAGAAGAATGGGTAGCTTTGAGAGATGAAATAGTGAAGGTAGCAGAGGATCAAGTAGGTAGAAAGACGAGGGCTAATAGGAATTCTTAGGTAACAGAAGAGATACTGCGTTTAATTGATGAAAGGAGAAAATATAAAAATGCAGTAAATGAAGCAGGCAAAAAGGAATACAAACGTCTCAAAAATGAGATCGACAGGAAGCGCAAAATGGCTAAGCAGGGGTGGCTAGAGGACTAATGTAAGTATGTAGAGGCGCAAATCATTAGGGGTAAGATAGATACTGCCTACAGTAAAATTAAAGAGACCTTTGGAGAAAAGAGAACCTCTTGCATGAATATCAGGAGCTCAGATGGCAACCCCGTTCTAAGCAAAGAAGGGAAAGCAGAAAGGTGGAAGGAGTATATAGAGGGACTATACAAGGGCGATGTTCTTGAGAATAATATTGTAGAAATGGAAGAGAATGTAGGTGAAGATGAAATAAGATATATGATACAGTGTGAAGAGTTTGACAGAGCACTGAAAGACCTAAGTCGAAACAAGGCCCCAGGAGTAGACAACATT
This sequence comes from Schistocerca nitens, assembly GCF_023898315.1. NCBI lineage: Eukaryota > Metazoa > Arthropoda > Insecta > Orthoptera > Acrididae > Schistocerca > Schistocerca nitens. The sequence goes on along the minus strand of NC_064620.1, from coordinate 189,923,241 downwards.
CCATTAGAACTATTGACGGCCTTGGGAGAGCCAGTCCTGACAAAACTCTACCATCTGGTGAGCAAGATGTAGGAGACAGGCGAAATACCCTCAGACTTCAAGAAGAATATAATAATTCCAATCCCAACGAAAGCAGGTGTTGACAGATGTGAAAATTACCGAACTACCAGTTTAATAAGCCACGGCAGCAAAATACTAACACGAATTCTTTACAGACGACTGGAAAAACTGGTAGAAGCCGACCTCGGGGAAGATCAGTTCGGATTCCGTAGAAATGTTGGAACACGTGAGGCAATACTGACCCTACCACTTATCATAGAAAATAGATTAAGGAAAGGCAAACCTACGTTTCTAGCATTTGTAGACTTGGAGAAAGCTTTTGACAATGTTGACTGGAATACTCTCTTTCAAATTCTGAAGGTGGCAGGGGTAAAATACAGGGAGCGAAAGGCTATTTACAATTAGTAGAGAAACCAGATGGCAGTTATAAGAGTCGAGGGGCATAAAAGGGAAGCAGTGATTGGGAAGGGAGTGAGACAGGGTTGTAGCCTGTCCATGATGTTATTCAATCTGTATATTGAGCAAGCAGTAAAGGAAACAAAAGAAAAATTCGGAGTAGGAATTAAAATCCATCGAGAAGAAATAAAAACTTTGAGATTCGCCGATGACATTGTAATTCTGTCAGAGACAGCAAAGGACCTGGTAGAGCAGCTGCACGGAATGGACTGTGTCTTGAAAGGAGGATATAAGTTGAACATCAACAGAAGCAAAACAACGATAATGGAATGTAGTCGAATTAAATCGGGTGATGCTGAGGGAATTCTATTAGGAAATGAAAGGCTTAAAGTAGTAAATGAGTTTTGCTATCTGGGGAGCAAAATAACTGATGATGGTCGAAGTAGAGAGGATATAAACTGTAGATTGGCAATGGCAAGGAAAACGTTTCTGAAGGAGAGAAATTTGTTAACATCGAATATAGATTTAAGTGTCAGGAAGTCGTTTCTGAAAGTATTTGTATGGAGTGTAGCCATGTATGGAAGTGAAACATGGACGATAGAGTAGCATGGAGAGCTGCATCAAACCAGTCTCTGGACTGAAGACCACAACAACAAGACTAATGCTTTATTTTGGTAAGGAATTACCTCCAGCCGGAAAGACTCTCGGCTGGGGCGGAATGAGGAACAGACGCTGTTGACGGAAATTTTGTTGGAAGATGTCCAGAGCGGGTGGTATGAGACATGGAACTGCAGGAACCTTCAGCGGAATGTCGACCCTACCGGATCAGCTGAGGAAGGCCTCACACAACAGTTCATGAGCGCAGACATTGACCCGCCGTGCTACCTTCCCCGAGACTCTACCAAAAAACTACGAGTTATTCCAGTACGTAACACATTGGGCTACAATAACAAGATGGTTGATCTTGGGGTTATCCGACCGGAGTGGCCGAGCGGTTCTAGGCGCTACAGTCTGTAACCGCGCGACCGCTACGGTCGCAGGTTCGAATCCTGCCTCGGGCATGGATGTGTGATGTCCTTAGGTTAGTTAGGTTTAGGTAGTTCTAAGTTCTAGGGGACTGATGACCACAGCAGTTGAGTCACTAGTGCTTAGAGCCATTTGAACCATTTTTTTGATCTTGGGGTTATGATGGGTACTGTTTGCTATAATGTGTAGATGATGTCTACAAACACTATCTTGAAATACTGTCCAAGTAACATCAAAGACATTCTGAGAGGACATTTTTAACTGCTTATTGCCTTGTAGCGATGGTTCGTGGCTCCACTTCAGTACTATATGACGAAGCTAAATCATAAATAACGACATGCAAAAATACATGAAGACTTAATTTACTGAAATATTAACCAATTCCATTGCTAACAGTTCAGTTTCCACACTCTTACGACTTTTCTTCCAAAAAGTTACACCGAGGATATTTACAGAGCAGGTATGGAGCTGCTGGAGTCGATCCGTCAAAATCAGGGCCACGAAGACGTAGAAAAGTAAGTGGATGTCAAACCAATACAGAAGTACGACCAACACAACCACTGCGCTAACTAAATATTTCATTCCTCATGGTCTCACTTTATTTTTACTCAATTAATACGATCCGTTTAACTGTATAAAGTACAGATGTAACAGGTAGGTAATAATTCCTACACCTAGTCCAAACGTTGATTTGCCACAATTTCTTTCACTGAGTTGAAAGTTGTGCTTCAGCGTTGTTATTGAAAGTGTCGCACTTGCTCAAGTTAACATGGAGTAGTGATATGAAGAGCGGAAGTGTTACTTTGCAAAGAGTCAGTGCTGCATACCACAGGTGAACACGAGGGCTGGAACGGTCCCTTTCCCTGCATTAACGAGAAAGTTTTCTGGGTCTGAACCCATCGGTGGGACCCGAGGCGGAATCTCTTAGTTCCGATTGAAAGAGTTATGTTATTGATTATGCCACAATACCGAAACCAAAACGAAATTCGCCTGCCAAACTAGTGTAGTGACCCGACAAAGATCGGCCAAAATAGCATGACCACCGATCCACTATCGATACAAACCAGTCCAGGCGGTATCAGCGTCACCTGGAGAGGAATGACTGCTAGTCAGACACACGCACAGTTCATTTATTATCAGTGAGCGTGCTGTCCGTGTGGAGAATGGGGAAGGCGCGCGATCTATCTGAGTTTGACCGAGGGCAGATTGTGATGGTCCGGAGGCTGGGCACGAGCATTTCGGAAACTGCACAACTTGTCGGAGGTTCGAGGAATGCTGTGGTGAGCGTCTTCAACACTTGGCGAAACCCAGGTGAAACCACGTCCAGACGTCGAGGGGTTGGACGGCCACCCCTCATTACAGTTGTCGGATGGAATAGGCTGGGCAGATGGAAAAAAAGGACAGGAGGCAAAATGTGGTGGAAATGACGTCAGATTTCAATGTTGGGCAGAGTACAAGTATGTCTGAACGCACAGTGCACCGAACACTCCTAACGATGGGCCCTAACTTCCGACGACCCACGCTTGTGCCAATGTTAACACCACGACATTGACAACTACGACTGGAATGGGCACGTGACCATCAGCTGGACGTTAGCGCAGTGGCAGAGTGTCACATGGTATGATGGATCCCGATACCTTCGTCATCATGCCGACGGGAGGGCGCAAATCTGTCGTCTTCCAGGACAGCTCCCTAACACCTGTACCGCGGCACCGAGACTAGCTGGTTGCAGCTCCATTATGCTCTGGGGAACATTCACGTGGACATCCATGGGTCCAGTGGAGCTCGCGCAAGGCACCATGACGGCCAAGAAGTATCGTACACTGATTGCAGATCGAGTACACCCCTTCATGACGATCATGTCTCCCGACAGCAATGGCATTCTTCAGCAAGATAATGCGCCATGTCACAACGTCAGGACTGTGTTGGAGTGTTAGACGAACACAGTGGCGAGTTTCAGTTAATGTGCTGGCCCCATCTCGCCAGACCTGAACCCGATCGAAAACATCAGGGATGTGATTGAACGTAGGGTCAGAGCTCGTCGTCTTCTCCCCAGAATTTACTGGAATTAAGTGACTTTTGTTTGCAGATATGGCGTCAGTTCCCTCCAGCAACCTACCAAGACCTCATTGCTTCCATGCCACGACGGGTGGCCGCTGTCATCCGTGCCAAAGGTTGATATATCGGCTTTTAGGTGAGTGGTCATAATGTTCTGGCTGATCAGTGTAAATTTGCTGGTCTGTTACAGAAAACTAGTAGATTTGTTGTCCATGTTTAGTGTTATGCAGTACTTGTGCCAGACTTGCACCTGGTGGACAAAACTGAAGCTACTTCTTTTTCCAAGCGTAAATCGGTTGCGCATTAACTCATTAGCAAATGTACTAAGTTTCGCTGCAGTACGATAATTACAGTCACACTGGACCGGTGTGGGTAGATGCATTTTAATTACAGCCACCCAGTATATTAGAATCCCTGTCTGTAGACAATTTCTCCTTCAGTATTAAAAGAACAAATCAGATTTTATATCAGTCTACCTACTGTAAGTGGCTCTGATGAGTGAGAGCAGGTCCGCCGCATCTCTTGAATGACGTGGTGAATGAAGGAGAGGGTATACACTGTGTTAAGCGCTGTAAGTTTTCTAGTTGCCAGGAAGATGGGGAGGGGGAGAGGGTGCGGACAGCGGAGAAATGAGACAGGCCCTTCCTTTTATACTGGCAGGTCCACCTCTAGTCAAATCTAGTGATCAATTCCGCATTACATAGGGGTGTCCGGATACTTTTGATCAGACAGTGTGTATTACAGTCTCTGATTTCCCTGCAATTTTTGTTCTCCTGAAAACCTCATCATGTCCGATTCTGGGAAATGACATAACCGTTCATGGATATTAAGTGATTGACATCTTACATTATTTTTTCATATTTTTAAGGCCCAGTCACATCAACATTTCTCGTTTATATTGTACAGTACCTGTCTTTGCTTATAGAGAGGGTATATCTGTTTTTCAGAGGATTTCAATGTCGCACCATTTTACATCCCCGAACGCTTTACAAGGTCGACAAATTCTATGTAAGTGTCCTGATTTTTCTTAAGTCAAGCTTCTATTATCAAATGTAACATCAGAGCAGTATTTATCTTCGAAATTTCTAAACGTTAACTCTCGCTTGAGGCTTATTTTGAATGTAAGACATCCAGAGTTGCGTGAAATTCTGATTGGATCCCTACATCCCACAAATCGACACCCATTTCATCATCTACATCTACATGGATACTCTGCAACTAACATTTAAGTGCCTGGCAGAAGGTTCATCGAACACCTTCACAATTGCCAAGTATTCCAATCTCGTATAGCGGCGGAAAAAACGAACGCCTACATCTTTCCGTGCGAGCTTTGATTTCCCTATGTTTATTACGATGATCGTTTCTCCCTATGTAGGTCGGCGTCAACAAATAATTTTCGCATTCGGAGGAGAAAGTTAGTGATTGAAATGTCGTGAGAAGATTCCACCGCAGCGAAAACCGCCTTTGTTTTAATGAAGTCCACTCCAAATCCTGTATCATTTTAATGACACTCTCTTTCCTATTTCGCGATAATACAAAACGTACAGCCCTTCCTTGAACTTTCCGATGTACTCCGTCAGTCCTATGTGGTAAGGATCCCACGCTGCGCAGAAGTATTCTAAAAGAGGACGGTCAAGCGTAGTGTAGGCAGTCTCCTTAGTAGATCTGTTACATTTTCTAAGTGTCCTGCGAATAAAACGCAGTCTTTGTTTAGTCTTCCCCACAACATTTCCTATGTATTCCTTCCTCTTTAAGTTGTTCGTAATTGTAATTCCTAGGTATTTAGTTAAATTTACGGCCTTTAGATTTGACCGATTTATCGTGTAACCGAAGTTGGATTCCTTTTAGCACTCATTTGTATGACCTCATACTTTTCGTTTTTAGGCACAATTGCCAATTTTCGCACTATACAGATATCGTTTATTAATCGTTTTGCAATTTGCTTTGACCTTCTAATGACTTTACCAGTCGATAAACGACAGCGTCATCTGCAAACAACGTAAGACGGCTGCTCAGATCGTCTCCTAAATCTTTTATGTAGTAAGGAACAGCAAGGGACCTATAACACTACCTTGGAGAATTCCAGAAACCACTGCTGTTTTCAGAATGAAATTTTCACTCTGCAGCGAAGTGTGCGCTGATTTTGAAACTTCCTGGCAGATTAAAACTGTGTGCCGCACGGAGACTCGAACTCGGGACCTTCGCCTTTCACGGGAAAGTGCTCTACGACGAGGTACTGGCGGAAGTAAAATTGTGAGGACGAGTCGTGAATCGTGCTTGGGTAGCTCAGTTGGTAGAGCATTTGCCCGCGAACGGCGAAGGTCCCGAGTTCGAGTCTCGCTCCAGCACAGTTTTAATCTGCCAGGAAATTTCACTGCTGTTTTACTCGATGACTTTCCGTCAATTACTGCGAGCTGTGACCTATGAAAGAAAATCATTAGTCCAGTCACATAACTGAGACGATATTCCATAAGCATGCAATTTCACTACAAGCCGCTTGTGTGGTACAGTGTCAAAAGGCTTTCGGAAATCCATAAATATGGAATAAATTTGAAATCCCTTATCAATAGCACTCAACACTTCGTGCGAGTAAAGAGCTAGTTGTGATTCACAAGAACGATGTTTGCTAGATCCGTGTTGACTGTGTGTCAATAGACTGTTTTCTTCGGGGTAATTCATAATGTTCGAACACAATATATACTCCAAAATCCTGCTGCATATCGACGTTAATGATATGGGCCTGTAATTTAGTGAATTACTCTTACTACCTTTATTGAAGCCCGCGCTAAAATTCGAGCTTCTCTAAAAGATCACCAATCTTGGAGATTTTGCATCCGTTTAAATTTGGCATATTTTTTTCGTTGTTTCTGCAACAGTGTTCTGACCTGTTTTGTGTAACAAGGAAGATCATCTCCGTCGTTTGTTAATTTATTTGGTATAAATCCCTCAATTGATGCCGATACTATTTCCTTGAATTCAAACCACATCTGGTCTACACTTTGTTAATTTGGAAGGAGTGAAGATTGTCTCTCAGCAAGGCATCAAATGAATTTTTATCTGCTTTTTTTAATATGTGTATTTTTCGTTTATTTTTGGAGGATTTGGGGGTTATAACATTCAGTCTTCTGTCATATCATCCGACAGGTCTTCCTCGCCGTAGAGACAATGACTGTGCTCTTTCCACATATACGCCCTCTCCTTTCCGCTCAACATACACTCCTGGAAATTGAAATAAGAACACCGCGAATTCATTGTCCCAGGAAGGGGAAACTTTATTGACACATTCCTGGGGTCAGATACATCACATGATCACACTGACAGAACCACAGGCACATAGACACAGGCAACAGAGCATGCACAATGTCGGCACTAGTACAGTGTATATCCACCTTTCGCAGCAATGCAGGCTGCTATTCTCCCATGGAGACGATCGTAGAGATGCTGGATGTAGTCCTGTGGAACGGCTTGCCATGCCATTTCCACCTGGCGCCTCAGTTGGACCAGCGTTCGTGCTGGACGTGCAGACCGCGTGAGACGACGCTTCATCCAGTCCCAAACATGCTCAATGGGGGACAGATCCGGAGATCTTGCTGGCCAGGGTAGTTGACTTACACCTTCTAGAGCACGTTGGGTGGCACGGGATACATGCGGACGTGCAGTGTCCTGTTGGAACAGCAAGTTCCCTTGCCGGTCTAGGAATGGTAGAACGATGGGTTCGATGACGGTTTGGATGTACCGTGCACTATTCAGTGTCCCCTCGACGATCACCAGTGGTGTACGGCCAGTGTAGGAGATCGCTCCCCACACCATGATGCCGGGTGTTGGCCCTGTGTGCCTCGGTCGTATGCAGTCCTGATTGTGGCGCTCACCTGCACAGCGCCAAACACGCATACGACCATCATTGGCACCAAGGCAGAAGCGACTCTCATCGCTGAAGACGACACGTCTCCCATTCGTCCCTCCATTCACGCCTGTCGCGACACCACTGGAGGCGGGCTGCACGATGTTGGGGCGTGAGCGGAAGACGGCCTAATGGTGTGCGGGACCGTAGCCCAGCCTCATGGAGACGGTTGCGAATGGTCCTCGCCGATACCCCAGGAGCAACAGTGTCCCTAATTTGCTGGGAAGTGGCGGTGCGGTCCCCTACGGCACTGCGTAGGATCCTACGGTCTTGGCGTGCATCCGTGCGTCGCTGCGGTCCGGTCCCAGGTCGACGGGCACGTGCACCTTCCGCCGACCACTGGCGACAACATCGATGTACTGTGGAGACCTCACGCCCCACGTGTTGAGCAATTCGGCGGTACGTCCACCCGGCCTCCCGCATGCCCACTATACGCCCTCGCTCAAAGTCCGTCAACTGCACATACGGTTCACGTCCACGCTGTCGCGGCATGCTACCAGTGTTAAAGACTGCGATGGAGCTCCGTATGCCACGGCAAACTGGCTGACACTGACGGCGGCGGTGCACAAATGCTGCGCAGCTAGCGCCATTCGACGGCCAACACCGCGGTTCCTGGTGTGTCCGCTGTGCCGTGCGTGTGATCATTGCTTGTACAGCCCTCTCGCAGTGTCCGGAGCAAGTATGGTGGGTCTGACACACCGGTGTCAATGTGTTCTTTTTTCCATTTCCAGGAGTGTATGAATTGCTTTTGCTTTATTTTTTATTTTCCCATTTGCTGAATTTATCCTTCAAACTTTCATTCCCTTTTCAGTTTCTTCGCATTTTTCCTGCGTCCGTTACAGTTTATCATCCTTGCACCGATTAGGACGAGAAATGTACACGAGTGGTTGGTCGGTACCGTTGACTATCAAACCTCCACGGGGGAGAGAGAACTATGGCAGATGCTGGTATGAGACTACAGAGAAAAAGTGTACCATTTTATCTTTGAGACATACAGTCAGCCCGGTACCTGTTTGATTTGTTCTGTTAATACGGAAGGCGAAATTGTCTACAGACAGGAATTCTAATATATGCCTGCTGGGTTGCTGTAATTAAAGTGCTGCTACTCACACAGTATGGCTGCATAAAACGGTGCGCGAGTTGGGTGGGTGCATCTGAAGAAGCATATCTCCTCATACTTGTCCGTGAATGGTTGCAAAGCTTTAATCTCATACAAGAACTAGCCAGGACCCTGTGCATCGTGCCGACATCGTAGGCGGTCAGTGCCCAGCAAAACTCCCGCGGGAACGGACGAAGGCAATCCTCGCAGGCAGAATCCTCTTATCCAGCGCAGTTGATTATTGCCTCTCGGTGTCATTAGAGGCGACTGACTCACAGCAGGACACAGCACTTGCGACCTCTGATATCGAATCCACCTTCACAGCGATGCGCTGCAGCTCGTGTTGCCGCAATAGCCTGCTCGCTCTGTACTGACGCGATGTCCTTTAGCCATCTCCCCTTCTGATCCAGGCGACCTTCAGGTAAATAGAGACAGCAGAAGTATACATTCCTAAAAAAAAATCGGTCTCTTAACCCTGTGGCGTGCCCTCACAAACACGACCCTCTATAACACTAAAGGTCCTTGTTGCTCTTTGGAGCTCACGAAGGCTACAGCTGATCCCTAAGTATTCGAAATATTTAAAAGCGCGATGAATCACCAGAAGGACGTTCATTCTACAGACAGACAATGCAAATTAGGACGTACACGTAGAACTACGAAATATTCTAAAGAACTGGACACAGATGTTGGAGGATGACTCCACAGTATGTTCCTCTCTAAGCCAATCAACTCATGATAGCCCCTTGACCTGAGAGAGCAGAACCAACTGAGATTGTAATACACACTGTCTGATCAAAAGTATCTCGACACCCCTATGTAATACGGAATTGATCACTAGATATGACTAGAGGTGGACCTGCCAGTATAAAAGGAGGAAGGGAGTACTATGTTAAGCAGTAACAGCAGAATAGTTCACTCAGGAGAGGTCAGTGAGTTCGAACATGGACTACACATTGGATGTCACCTGGGTAACAAATCCAGCAATGACTTTTCAATCCTGCTGAAGATTTTCTAGTCGAGTCGACTGCTGATGGTGTGACTGTGAAGTGTAAACGTAAAGAAACAACTACAGCTAAACGAATAGCCGCGGAAGTCATGTAACGTCAAACAGGGACCGTCTGTCACGCCAGGTGATCGTTACAAAAATTTGCATCAATTAGCGGAAGGAATCGCTCTTGAGTTCCAAGACGCTACCAGTAGTCCAGCTACAACAATAACTGTGCGTAGGGAGTTAAAAGTATGGGGTACGGTGTCCGAGCAACTCCTCATAAGTCACACACTCCTTTAGTCATTGCTAAGCGACACTTGTGGTGGTGTAAGAGGGACGCCATGGGATCCACAACAGGTCGGATTAAAGGAAGACAGCGAAGAAATTCAGAGGCGGGCTGCTAGATTTGTTACCGGTAGGTTCAAACAACACGCGACTGTTACGTAGATGCTTCGGGAACTCAAAAGGGAATCCCTGCAGGAAAGGCGACGTTCTTTTCGAGGAACACAACTGAGAAAATTTAGGGAACTGGCGTTTGAAACTGACTGCAGAACGATCCTACTGCCGCCAACATACATTTAGCGTAAGGACGCGGAGATAAGATACGAGAAATTTGGGCTTATACGTAAGCATACAGACAATCGTTTCTCCCTTTCTCTTTCTGCGAATGAAACAGGAAATGAAATTACTAGTACTGGTACAGGGCACCTTCTGCCACACACCGTACCGTGGCTTGCAGAGTATTTGTGTAGATATACCGTGGATACAAGTAATGTGGAGTGATGAATAACGTTGTATCCTGTGACAATACGATGGAAGCGTTTGGGAGACCATAACCCACCATCAAGTGTCGTACCGGCAGTAAAACACGGGGGAGGTGGCGTTACGGTATTGGGGTGTTTTTAGTTGTTAGGGTGTCATCACTTTATTGCTCTCAAGGAAACGCTAAATCTGGAAGGATATGAACACATTTTACGGCATTGTGTACTGGGTACGGCAGAGGAACAGTTGGCAGACGAAGATAGTTTCTTTCAGCATAATGCTTCTTGTCATAAGGCAGCATCTGTGAGGCAACGGTTTGTGGAGACTAATACTGCTGAAATGTACTTGCCTGCCTGGAGTCCCGTCCTGGATCCAATGAAACACCTTTGGAATGAGTCAGAATGTAGACTTCGCTCCAGATCTCACTGCCCAACATCACTATCTTATTTGGTTTTGGCTCTTGAGAAAGAACAGGATGCCATTCCCCCACGGACATTCAGACACGTCAATGAAACTATCCCCAGCGGAGTTCATCTACATCTACATGATTACTCTGCAATTCACAACTAAGTGCCTGGCAGATGGTTTATGGAACCACCTTCAAGCTACCTCTCCACCGTTCCATTCTCGAACAGCCCCAGGGAAAAACGAACACTTAAATCATTTATCTGATTTCTCTTATTTTATTATGATGGTCATTTCTCCCGACATAGGTGGGTGACAACAAAATATTTTCACACTCGAAGAGAAATTTCGTATGAAAAGTTCATGAGAAGGTCCTCCCACGAGGGGAAACGCCTTTGATTTAGTGACTGCCACCCTATTTCACGTATCCTATGCGTGGCACTATCTCCCCTGTTTCGCGAAAATACAAAACGAGTTGCGCTTCTCTGAACTTTTTCGATGTACTCTCTCAATCCTACTCCAGAAGAGGGCAGACAAGCGTAGTGTAAGCAGTCTCTTTAGTAGACCTATGACATTTTAAGTGATCTGCCAATAAATCGCAGTCTTTGCTTCCCCACAACATTATCTATGTGATTGTTCCACTTTAAGTTATTCGTAATTGTAATCTCTAACTATTTACTTGAGTTTATAGGCTTTAGATTTGTATGATTTATGTGATTTATCGTATCATTAAGGCGAAGGGTGGACACATCCCATAGTAATGTCCATTAATAGATGTCTGGATATTTTTGATTATATAATGTATACAACAAATGTAGGCATTCGCTGTAGGTACTACTGTGAGTTAAAGATATTTGCGCATGGGAGGGAGTCATGGCGGTCCGCAGTGAATCGTCAGAAGACCGATGAATGACAGAAGAAGAAAAGATTTATTGTACATCCAAAAGGAAAAAGTGGAACCCATACTCAGATCTAGTCACACTACACTGTATGTAATGGTCATGGAATTAGATCAACTTAAGGGCTGCACTTTTTCGATCTGCTTGTAAAATCGTGTACCTATGCAGATAATTTGATGGAAATGTTGGAAGCTTTTACACGTTGATATATTCTGCACTGCCGTTGAAACGTGACATTTGCCTGAAAAATGAACACTTGTATTATGTTTTGAGGGTTGGTTGCTAACGACTAAAGATAGGCAATTTAGCTAACTGCAAATAAAATAGACTCTTTCGTTCAAATGTAAGTACAGCCTGATGCAGGAAAAATTATAGGGCGTATCAAAACGATTCGTCCGGTTTTACAATATTCTATATGAATAGAGATAAGGACTTAGGGTAAATATTAACTTAAGCATCCACGAAAACTAAAATTTTCCTTTGCTCCGGATGAAAGTGACCGGGGCATGTGGTTGCCCGTAGAGGTCTCCGTTTACCGCTATCTAGCTCGTTCGCTCGCTTATTACCCAATGTGTGTCAAGTCCAGATGGTGATAAGACGGCAACAAAAGGTCATTCGTGTTCTTCGTTGCAACATGTCATTTTCAGTTACAACAGTGTGGCGTGTTTTTCGTTGAGAGTACAGCACTGCATTTTCTACAACGCAAGGATCTCACAGTGCACTGATGGCCTGCAAGTCCACCTGCTCTCACCATACGTTAATTGTTTGCGGGTATTTACAGAAGCTTCGCCCATGTGCCGCCCCATCCTATAACTCTGAGTGAAATGCGACGCCGCGTGGCAACATCAACGAATGCAGTAGTCCAGACATGCTGGCACAAGTATGACACTAGTCTGACTATCACCTCGATGTTTGTCGTGCGTTCGATGGAGAGAACTTCGCTCATTTGGAGAGTGGAAATGTCAAACGTTCCAACAAGGAGAAGTCCCCAGACACGGTGTTCTAGATTAAGGTCCCAGGTATCAAGCGCTGCAACCATTGAATCTGGTGGGCCTCATTTTTGAGTGATCGAAAAAAACAACTCGAATTTTGAGTCAAACGCTAAAGATTTCGGAGCCCTCTAGCGACAGGCGACAAGCGCGAGTTTTGGTGTTCGCGTAAAGATAAGTCATTTTAGATTATAATAACATTTAGTGTAGTACTGGTTAAGTGGTAAATAGGTGTATTAGCGTGCTTTTTAAGCGTACCATTAAAGGTTTCATTTTTCTTTACGTAATACAGCAGAAAACGCGAAAAGATCGTACAGTCTGGTTATAGTCGTATTTTCTGTTAACGTTTTGCCGCAGCAAATCTATATAATTTCGTTAATTGTTCTTTGCTCTTTCCAGCAATTTAACAGTAGCGTACCTCTCATTAATTAACTCACATTTCCGGAAGGTAGCGTAAAGTTTAAGTTGTTTCAGAAACTTTGCACTGTTGTTTTTGTGTACATGCAGTTGCGTATAGGCCAAATTCGTGGAATCATACTTTCGTGTTTATCTGTAATTTAACTGTCTTATTCTTCATAAACTATTACGTTTATCATGAGGGAAAAGGGCTTAACTTGCCATAGAATTGTTAGGTCGGGGCTTTGGTTTGACGGGTGCTGTAGTTTTTTCCATGTGGGTGACTGTAGTGGCGTGGGAATAGGGGAAGTAAACGAGACTCATCAGTGGTTTCATAGAATATGTAGTAGAGATAAGAAGATACTAGAACAGGAGCGGAAAATTGCTGCCCTCCAGGCTGAGTTAGACAAGGCCAGAGGTAACCTTGACAGGTTAAGGAGGGAGAAGGGTAAAGAGAGGTGGGAAGTGGCAACAGGCAACAGGAGGAACAGGCCTAGAACTTTGTCTGACAGCTTCATGGTAAATGTGGAAAATAGATTTGACCTGTTGCTTCAGTTAGAAGCTGGTGAGGTTCAAGCAGTTGCAGGTGTAGACAGGCACAACAAACTTTCAGCAGCAAACTGAAAAGTAAGAATGTAGGGATATCAGTAAAGAGAAAGAAAATGTTGTTTTTAGGTATGTGGCCAACTTTTGCAGGATGAACTAGGATCAGAATACCAGGTCACCATTTTTGTAAACCTAGTGCTGGTCTGGAGCAGGTGACAGAGGATTTAGGATCACTTTGCAAAGACTTCACTAAGAAAGACATTGTGGTTATAGTGGGTGGGCCAGGTAACAGTATTGACAGAGATCCTGGGTACAGTATAGAGTATGACGTGACGAAGATTGCATCAGCATCGAAGCATTATAGTGTTGAGCTTGTATCTGTTCTTGGGCACCATGACCGACCTCATTTGAACTCTTCTGTCAGGAGAGTTAATTTGGTGTTGGAACGGATCTTATGTCGAGTGCAGGGTCGCACACTGGTGTGGTTCCTGTTGATTCTCTCAATAGGTGGGATTATACTAGGCATGGCCTTCACCTCAACAGGAAAGGGAAGGGTAAAGTGGCTGGGAAAATAACACGAAAGTTAAAGGGTGGAGGCACTGTCATGATTGATAAAATACCAGTGGTTATAGGGTTCAGAAAAGACCCTTTTTTAGGGTAGGGAGGACAGAAAGAAACCAAGTTTTAAGAGAGGTTAGGATTGAGTCAAACCTTTAGTTTGAGAAAGAAACCAAAAACCACAATTCTAGCTTATTACATCAGCATAAACAGCTGCTGATTAAGAATTTTCAACAATCTGCAGAAATTTCAACTCAACCCAATTTCAACTCAGTCAATGTGAAATGTCAGCTATCTTTATTGCATAAAAATATTCGAGGAATGAGAAGTAAAATTAATGAATTAATTATCTGCGTAGATGAATTAGAATCCTCAAACCCAGCTGACATAATCTGCCTCTCGGAACATAATGCGACCACTGCTATAGAACTTTTAAGTGTTACAGGATTTAGGTTAGCATCTCACTTTTGTAGAACAGAAATTGAGAAAGGAGGAGTTGCCACATTCATCAGGAGCTGTCATAAATTTAAGAACATAGACATTCATACATTTTGCCTAGAACAGCATATGGAAGCATGTGCAACAGAAGTAGAATTTCATAAAAAATTCTTCATAATGTTAAGTGTATATCGAGCACCTGCAGGTAACTTTAATCTGTTCATAAACCACCTTGAAGCTGTACTGGCCCATTTAACAACCAAAAACATGGAAATAGTGGCTGCTGGTAACTTCAATGTAGATTTCCTTAAAGAATCTCCCAGTAAAAACTTATTTGAGTTAGTAACACTATCTTTCAACTTAATTGCCACTGTAAAATTCCCAACTAGGGTAGCCAATTGCTCACAAACAGCCATTGATAATATCTTTATAGAAAAGTCCAATGAACAAAATTATATTACAAAACCAATTATCAATAGCCACTCATACCATGACATGCAGTGCCTTCTGTTAAATGTTAGTACCGAACAGGATATAAAATCTGTTAAATCTGAAAAGAGGGTAATCAATAGGCCAAAAATTGATTATTTTAGGACACTTTTCAGAGACATTCACTGGAGTAATGTTTACAGTGCCCATAGCATGAATGAAAAATATAACACTTTTGCTAATAAAGTGCTTACCTTATTTTAGCACTGTTTTCCCCAAAAACTAACCAAGGCTACAGCAAAGTCTACAAAGAAGCCATGGATTACTCAAGGAATAGAAGTATCTTGTAAAACAAAAAGAAAACTGTATCTGTCAATTCGAAACAGTTCTGACATTGATGCAATAGCCCATTACAAGAAATAATGCAAAATATTAAAGACTGTAATATGGACATCAAAGCAAATATATTACAAGGAAAAGATAGTCATATTAGATAACAAAATCAAGGAAATATGGGATATAGTGAAGGAGGAGACTGGTAAAACCAGACGTGATGAAGGGCAAATAGCACTAAGAGTAAATGATACATCGGTGACAGATGTGTATAGTGTTGCAGAACTTTTTAACAACCATTTTATAACAGTTACTGAAAAGATGGGTGCTGCCATGGGATACCTCATACCAGGCATTTCAGGTAACTTCCATGATATGAATCTGACCCTCACTATCCTAGCAGAAGTAATGTCCATCATAAAATCTTTAAAATCAAAAACATCTAGTGGGTATGATGAAATATCAACAAAGTTAATTAAAGAATTTGATTCTGAGTTAAGTAACATATTAAGATATCTGTGTAACCACTTGCTTATTAGTAGACTATTTCTTGAATGGTTGAAATATGCTGAAGTTAAGCCACTGTTTAAGAAGGAAGAGAAAGAAATAGCGTCAAATTCCTGTCCAATTTCACTTTTGCCAGTTTTCTCAAAAACTTTAGAAAAGGTAATGTACAATCGGCTTGATAACCATCTTATCACAGATAACAGTCAAAGTCGCATTTCGGATTTCTAAATGGTTCTGATATTGAGATGGCTCTCTACACTTACAGTGAAAATGTACTTAATTCATTAGACAAGAAATTGCAGGCAACTGGTATATTTTGTGATCTGCCAAAGGCATTTGACTGTGTAAATCACAATATCCCTTTAAGTAAATTAGAATATTATGGTGTAACAGGAAATGCTGAAAATGGTTCAAATCTTATATCTCTGGCAGGAGATCATTCCAATTTTAATTTTAAAACCAACAGCCTCAGTTGCAAAGTTTACCGAGATTTACCTAGGTTTCAGTCGGGATAACCCAACCTCCTTCAGAATAAAAGTAACAACCGTTTGTCCATAATGGACATCGTCAAGCTAAAACTACAAATCCATAAATTATCGTCAGACTAAAAACTTATCTGAAACTGCCTTGGCCCCACTTCAAGACCGCGATGCGGCAGCCACTGAGGTTGTTGGTTTTAAAATTAAATTTAATATTTCAGTCCAGTGGGGTTAAACCTAAAACTTAGACAAATCGGAAATAATTGCTACAAAAGGTTTTATTGTTTTAATGGCTTCATTTGTGTCTCAATATGACTATCCTAGGTTTTCCTCCTCGGCGGAGTTGTGGAAAAGTGGTGGAGGGCAAGAATCATGGGATTGAAACCAGAGGTGACCTGTATAAATATACGTATTTGCCTCCAAATTTGGTCAAATGTAGGGTTCTAATTTCTTGAAGGTAACTTTCTGGACGATTACCTTAGGACTTACAAAAGATACACTTTTGTCATTATTACACAGATTTCCCAGGCGGAACATACACCCATAGGCAGAATAACAAGGTGCAAAAAGGCTTTGCGTTTAATGAGGGATTGCCAAAATTGACCTTAAAATTCTTGTCATGGAATTTATCTCTGACTTCGAACAGTTTTTTTTAGTTTCTTTTCAATCTTTACTCACGATAATGTTATTTTTGAGTTCTCTGTATAAAACTGATCTAGAGACCTAGATTTGAAGATGTGAAGTACCTTACATGCAAAGCAATGAAAGTACAAACTTAGCCACACAGAAACGGGTGGTCCATTTCACTTTTGATCTCATCAAACGCAGAATTTATCCTTCTATATCGTTTGTATGAGCCACTTTATTGATAGATGGGTTAGTTTCAACGATATTACCAAAAAACGGAGGTTAAAACGAAAATTTTTCATGAACATGTAAAACTGATCCATTTTTAAAGAGCAGTAGTATAGAATCGGGTGGTCCAAAAAATATGCGGATGGTCTCATTCAATGCACAAATTCATGCCCTGCAATTTTTAATTCTACTATGTTTTCGATATTGTGAGTCATTTACGAGATATAATCACAAAACCGAAAAATACCCCTTTTTAGGGTATATTTTTGCCCCCCACCACTTTTCCTCAGCTCCGCCGAGGGGGAAAACCTAGGTTAGTCATACTGGGACACAAACAAAGCCATTGCAGCAATTATTTCCGATTTGAATGTTAATTATACCGAACTATTTATACTGTTGCTGACAGGGCCGCGAAATGTTGAAAATATTTATGATCATTTCACTTGGGACCAGTGGAAGGTACATTAGCTCATTTGTTTTAGTTGTAAATATTTGTAATGTATTATTGTTTTTCTGATAAGTTCTACATCCTGGAGGACCTCCAGATCAATTGGAATGAAAGTAAATCTAATCTAAACTAATAAATTTAAAAATGAGATATCATATACATTGTTTGTGTAGCGTAACGTTTGTAGTAGAAGCCTCATATGCAAGAGATAGCTGGTTCCGAACTCCTCAGGTGCTTTGAATTTTCTTATTTTTAAATCTTTATCGAAAAGGCTTTGATCATTACTTTTATTCAATTAATTGGATTAAATGTATTTTCTTTATTTCTATTTCTTTGCCACGTCATTTAAACTTTTTGAACTGCGCTCATTTTTGCTTCCCATCAGTCTTTATCCAGTTGGAATCTTTGTGCATGTGAATTTCTTTTGATATATCTCCAATAATACTTTAACTTTTGAAAACTCTGACCTATAGTTTAAAAATCAATAGAAGAAGTAAGGCGTCACAATCGTAATTGCCGTTACAAGATGAATACCTTCCCTGATGGTAATCGTCTTACAAACATTCAAAATACAGATTCTTATTGTACTATGAACAAAATGAAATTCAATGAAAATGACGAACAGAAATAATAAATACAGTAAAATGGACGAAAATATAGGATGATGAAGCGGAAGAAATTAAATTCACTTCAGTACATGCAAATAATTAAAAGCACAGGTACCAAGATTCCAGGTGGAAAAAGAATCATAGGAAAAAAATGAAAGCAGTTGAGAAACTTAGTACGGTGATTAAAACGTTATGACAAAGAAATAAAAATAAACGAAATGTATTTAAACCCATTAATTAAATAAAAGTAATGATCAAGACCATTTCGATGAAGATTTAAAAACGACAAATTTCGAAGCATTCAAGGTAATTTGTACCTACAACCCCTTCCATATGAGACTTTTACTGTAACCATTCTGCTACCCTATCGGTCAATTTGTCCTTTCTTGTTTGAAGCTATAGTATATCACACAGATCACAGATCTCTGATAACTATATATGTGACGCCGAATCGCGCGAGTGTGTGTGATGTATGTTGTTTTTGGTGTAGTTATCATGTGTGATTAAATATGTAATAAAATTCCCAGCTCATGATTCGGGATCAAAAATCATCAAGAAATAAGAATGCCGAACAAGAAATTAGAAGTGATCTCAGCAACTGTTGTGGTAACTTGACAACGGTGAACGGTCCCGGCGTGACGTTGAGAGCTCTGACTGGCGGAAACCACCTCCAACGAGTGAATTGTCAACTATCATGTAATTTAAGTCGGATTCTAGTCTTGAGCAATCGATTAACTTTTTGAAAACCGCATATAATGTGAGTGAGAGACCTGTAATGAAATAAGACTAGCCTGTGTTAGCCTCTTTTCCCTGCCTGTTAACTCAAACTCGAAACAATCTTCATTCAATTATTGAGATGGTGTGACGTTGAGAGCTCTGACTGGCGGAAACCAGCTCCACTGAGTGAATTATCACCTATCATGTAATTTAAATTGGACTCTAGTCTTGCCTTCCCCCATGAACCAAGGACCTTGCCGTTGCTGGGGAGGCTTGCGTGCCTCAGCGATACAGATGGCCATACCGCAGGTGCAACCACAACGGAGGGGTATCTGTTGAGAGGCCAGACAAACATGTGGTTCCTGAAGAGGGGCAGCAGCCTTTTCAGTAGTTGCAGGGGCAACAGTCTGGATGATTGACTGATCTGGCCTTGTAACATTAACCAAAACGGCCTTGCTGTGCTGGTACTGCGAACGGCTGAAAGCAAGGGGAAACTACAGCCGTAATTTTTCCCGAGGACATGCAGCTTTACTGTATGATTAAATGATGATGGCGTCCTCTTGGGTAAAATATTCCGGAGGTAAAATAGTCCCCCATTCGGATCTCCGGGCGGGGACTACTCAAGAGGACGTCGTTATCAGGAGAAAGAAAACTGGCATTCTACAGATCGGAGCGTGGAATTTCAGATCCCTTAATCGGGCAGGTAGGTAAGAAAATTTAAAAAGGGAAATGGATAGGTTAAAGTTAGATATAGTGGGAATTAGTGAAGTTCGGTGGCAGGAGGAACAAGACTTTTGGTCAGGTGATTACAGGGTTATAAATACAAAATCAAGTAGGGGTAATGCAGGAGTAGGTTTAATAATGAATAAAAAAATAGGAGTGTGGGTTAGCTACTACAAACAGCATAGTGAACGCATTATTGTGGCCAAGATAGACACAAAGCCCATGCCTACTACAGTAGTACAAGTTTATATGCCAACTAGCTCTGCAGATGATGAAGAAATTGATGAAATGTATGACGAGATAAAAGAAATTATTCAGGTAGTGAAGGGAGACGAAAACTTAATAGTCATGGGTGACTGGAATTCGTCAGTAGGAAAAGGGAGAGAAGGAAACATAGTAGGTGAATATGGTTTGGGGGGAAGAAATGAAAGAGGAAGCCGCCTTGTAGAATTTTGCACGGAGCATAACTTAATCATAGCTAACACTTGGTTCAAGAATCATAAAAGAAGGTTGTATACCTGGAAGAATCCTGGAGATACGAATAGGTTGTTGTTGTTGTTGTTGTTGTGGTATCAGATAGATTATATAATGGTAAGACAGAGATTTAGGAACCAGGTTTTAAATTGTAAGACATTTCCAGGGGCAGATGTGGATTCTGACCACAATCTATTGGTTATGAACTGCAGATTGAAACTGAAGAAACTGCAAAAAGGTGGGAATTTAAGGAGATGGGACCTGGATACACTGAAAGAACCAGAGGTTGTAGAGAGTTTCAGGGAGAGCATAAGGGAACAATTGACAGGAATGGGGGAAAGAAATACAGTAGAAGAAGAATGGGTAGCTCTGAGGGATAGTGAAGGCAGCAGAGGATCAAGTAGGTAAAAAGACGAGGGCTAATAGAAATCCATGGGTAACAGAAGAAATATTGAATTTAATTGATGAAAGGAGAAAATATAAAAATGCAGTAAATGAAGCAGGCAAAAAGGAATACAAACGTCTCAAAAATGAGATCGACAGGAAGCGCAAAATGGCTAAGCAGGGGTGGCTAGAGGACTAATGTAAGTATGTAGAGGCGCATATCATTAGGGGTAAGATAGATACTGCCTACAGTAAAATTAAAGAGACCTTTGGAGAAAAGAGAACCTCTTGCATGAATATCAGGAGCTCAGATGGCAACCCCGTTCTAAGCAAAGAAGGGAAAGCAGAAAGGTGGAAGGAGTATATAGAGGGTCTGTACAAGGGCGATGTTCTTGAGAATAATATTATAGAAATGGAAGAGAATGTAGGTGAAGATGAAATAAGAGATATGATACAGCGTGAAGAGTTTGACAGAGCACTGAAAGACCTAAGTCGAAACAAGACCCCAGGAGTAGACAACATTCCATTAGAACTATTGACAGCCTTGGGAGAGCCAGGCCTAATAAAACTCTACCATCTAGTGAGCAAGATGTATGAGACAGGCGAAATACCCACAGACTTCAAGAAGAATATAATAATTCCAATCCCAACGAAAGCAGGTGTTGACAGATGTGAAAATTACCGAACTATCAGTTTAATAAGCCACGGCAGCAAAATACTAACACGAATTCTTTACAGACGAATGGAAAAACTGGTAGAAGCGGACCTCGGGGAAGATCAGTTTGGATTCCGTAGAAATGTTGGAACACGTGAGGCAATACTAACCTTACGACTTATCTTAGAAGAAAGATTAAGAAAAGGCAAACCTACGTTTCTAGCATTTGTAGACTTAGAGAAAGCTTTTGACAACGTTAACTGGAATACTCTCTTTCAAATTCTGAAGGTGGCAGGGGTAAAATACAGGGAGCGAAAGGCTATTTACAATTTGTACAGAAACCAGATGGCAGTTATAAGAGTCGAGGGGCATGAAAGGGAAGCAGTGGTTGGGAAAGGAGTAAGACAGGGTTGTAGTATCTCCCCGATGTTATTCAATCTGTATATTGAGCAAGCAGCAAAGGAAACAAAAGAAAAATTCGGAGTAGGTATTAAAATTCATGGAGAAGAAGTAAAAACTTTGAGGTTCGCAGATGACATTGTAATTCTGTCAGAGACAGCAAAGGACTTGGAAGAGCAGTTGAACGGAATGGACAGTGTCTTGAAAGGAGGATATAAGATGAACATCAACAAAAGCAAAACGAGGATAATGGAATGTAGTCAAATTAAATCGGGTGATGCTGAGGGGATTAGATTAGGAAATGAGACACTTAAAGTAGTAAAGGAGTTTTGCTATTTAGGGAGTAAAGTAACTGATGATGGTCGAAGTAGAGAGGATATAAAATGTAGACTGGCAATGGCAAGGCAATCGTTTCTGAAGAAGAGAAATTTGTTAACATCGAGTATAGATTTAAGTGTCAGGAAGTCGTTTCTGAAAGTATTTGTATGGAGTGTAGCCATGTACGGAAGTGAAACATGGACGATAACCAGTTTGGACAAGAAGAGAATAGAAGCTTTCGAAATGTGGTGCTACAGAAGAATGCTGAAGATAAGGTGGGTAGATCACGTAACTAATGAGGTGGTATTGAATAGGATTGGGGAGAAGAGAAGTTTGTGGCACAACTTGACTAGAAGAAGGGATCGGTTGGTAGGACATGTTTTGAGGCATCAAGGGATCACAAATTTAGCATTGGAGGGCAGCGTGGAGGGTAAAAATCGTAGAGGGAGACCAAGAGATGAATACACTAAGCAGATTCAGAAGGATGTAGGTTGCAGTAGGTACTGGGAGATGAAGAAGCTTGCACAGGATAGAGTAGCTTGGAGAGCTGCATCAAACCAGTCTCAGGATTGAAGACCACAACAACAACTAGTCTTGCGAAATCGATTAACTTTTTTGAAAACCACATATAATGTGAGTGAGAGACCTGTAATGAAATAAGACTAGCCTGTGTTAGCCTCTTTTCCCTACCTGTTAACTCAAACTCGAAACAATGTTCAGTCCCGATGGGGCACTGTTAAGTGGGGCGTTCCCCAAGGTTCGTTTCTGGGGCCACTGCTGTTTTTTTTTTTTATATAAATGATATGCCTTCTAGTATTACAGGTGATTCAAAAATATTTCTGTTTGCTGATGGCACCAGCTTGGTAGTGAAGGATCTTGTGTGTAATATTGAAACAGTATCAAATAATGTAGTTCATGAAATAAGTTCGTGGCTTGTGGAAAATAAATCACAGTAATACTCAGTTTTTACAGTTTCTAACTCACAATTCAACAAGAACCGATATTTTGATCAGACAGAATTGGCATACTATAAGCGAGACGGAACAGTTCAAGTTCTTAGGCGTCTGGATAGATAGTAAGCTGTTGTGGAAAGCCCACGTCCAGGATCTTGTTCAGAAACTAAATGCTGCTCTATATACCATTAGAACAGTATCTAAAATAAGTGACAGTTCAACACGAAAAGTAGTCTACTTCGCATATTTTCATACACTTATGTCGTATGGTATTATTTTTTGGGGTAATTCTTCTGATTCAAAAAGGGCATTTTTGGCTCAAAAACGGGCTGTTCGAGCTATATGTGGTGTAAGTTCGAGAACCTCTTGTCGACCCCTATTCAATAGTCTGGGAATTCTGACATTGCCCTCACAGTATATATTTTCTTTAATGTCGTTTGCTGTTAGCAATATTAGCCTATTCCCAAGAGTTAGCAGCTTTCACTCAGTTAATACTAGGCAGAAATGAAATCTGCATGTGGAATGTACTTCCTTGGCTCTTGTGCAGAAAGGAGTGCAATATTCTGCTGTATCCATTTTCAATAAGCTACCACAAGAACTCAAAAATCTTAGCAGTAGCCCAAACGCTTTTAAATCTAAACTGAAGAGTTTCTTCATGGCTCGCTCCTTCTATTCTGTCGAGGAGCTCCTGGAAGAGCTAAAAAATTAAGCAAATTCCAGTGTAACATTGTTGATTTTCTTTATTTAAACTTAAGACTTATCGCCTGAATATGCTTCTTATATTTCATTTTATCTGTTTCTACTATCGTGTTATAATTCCATGTATTGACTCGTCCCATGACCATGAAGACTTCTCCTTAATTTGGTCCCACGGAACAATAAATAAATAAATAATTAAATCTTCCCCCAATTATTGAAGATGGCGTGTTGCAGCAACGTTCAAAGTGTTCACAATGACTAACGAAGTTTGCTGATGGTAGTGATTGGAGGAGTACGTACCCGAGTACCTGCGGGGGCGGCCGTCGCCGCCGTCGGCCTGGAGGCGCGACTTGAGCACGTCCACGGGGTAGGTGAACAGCCAGGAGGCGGCGCCCGCCGTGCCACCCGCCGCCAGCACCAGCCACGTGGGCGCGGGGGCGCTGCCGCGCGTCATCGCCTCGTACGTCGCGAAGTAGATGCCTGCGGGCACACACACACACTGCCGTAGCCGTCTCCATGTCGGCAAGGCGCAGCAGTTTTCATATTTGCAGCAACTCTTCCTCTCGCTGCAAGGCAGACACTTCGACGGACAGAGAATAAATAAACACTGCTCAGATACTACGCTGACAGAAAAGATCGCAACACAAAAAAATAATTAACGTAGAGTAATGAAATTTCGGGGATACATTTGAAAGGTATGTGCTGAGATTCGATCAGGATAGAGCCAGTGAAAAATGTCGATAGTTCCCAACCGCAAGGTTGGACGAGTAGTACATCTTCGAGTAGTAAGATCTTTGACAGCTAACAGAGCTAGGTGCACGCGGT
Organism: Schistocerca nitens; assembly: GCF_023898315.1. Classification (NCBI taxonomy): domain Eukaryota; kingdom Metazoa; phylum Arthropoda; class Insecta; order Orthoptera; family Acrididae; genus Schistocerca; species Schistocerca nitens. The sequence goes on along the minus strand of NC_064620.1, from coordinate 189,898,914 downwards.
AAACGTTTGAGTAGTGGTAAGGAGATGCGCAGAGACAGCAGACGTGTTTCGAGTCGGAGCTAGATGCCTGCAGGAGGCAGCCGGGTCGTGACAGCATCAAAGTAAAAATTGGCGCTACGCACAAAAAAAATGGTTCAAATGGCTCTGAGCACTATGGGACTCAACTGCTGAGGTCATAAGTCCCCTAGAACTTAGAACTACTTAAACCTAACTAACCTATGGACATCACACACATCCATGCCCGAGACAGGATTCGAACCTGCGACCGTAGCGGTCGCGCGGTTCCAGACTGTAGCGCCAGAACCGCTCGGCCACCAGCGGCCGGCTGGCGCTACGCACATAATAAGCTATATATTGAGCGAAACTCGGCACATACCTGGGGAAACTAGAAAGAATAATTAATAAAATAGGTTTTCTTTGGTTAAATAATGTCTATAAGCTAGATAGGAATCCCATTGTTGATGCAATAAACGTTTTGTGAAACTTTCTCGTAAATCCAGGCTATAGAAGTTTTTTTTTAGTTTTTCACATGTGCCTTAAAATTTTGAACAATAAATATTTTTTAGATAACATTAGAGTTTCATCTCACACCTTATGTCGTTCTCCGCATCCTGTGCTTGCATTGAACCAAAAGGTACATTAAAGTAAAGTTCCCATGAGTAAAGCTAATAATTTCATTTATCAGAGTAAAATAATCTATATGCCATTGCATAGTTGGCAAATTATTCAGATCAGGACAGAATTTTTATTAAGTAACGAACAGGGCCAAAATGAGTAAAGTTATCTAGAATGACAATTTTATGCCATTGCACTACGACTGAGTTGAATATATGTTTTATTATCGGCTAAACGGGAAGGAGTGCACGAGCTAAGTCCACAGACGCAGTCAGATGCAGGTTGGTGACTTTCATTTCTTTTACCACTAAACTTTCATGCAGTCAGATGTGTATTTTGAGTATTAATTTTCCAACAATATTTTCATGCAGTCAGCTAAAGTTCAGTTCAGTTAAATACGCAGTCAGATGCAAGTTTTATTAAAGACTAAAGCAGTCACATGCAGTTCAGTCTAATTTAAATAGAGAATTTTTACTAACAACACTTTCACATTTGCCTTGTGTAAGGTGCCTCTTACGCGAGGAAGACTTTTTTCCAGTTTTAATAAATTATAATCTCTTATTGATGTATTCACGATAGTTAGGAAGTGCTGTAGTCCTAGCCGGCCATGAGTTGGAGAGCATTTCCCACGCTGGCTGGCTAGGTGACGAAGCGACCATATGTCGCGCGTAATGGGGTGGGGCTCGGCGCTGGACCGTAACGACAAGCATCAGCCTGGGAAATATACATGACGGGTAGTACCGCCATCTTGGCGCCAAAGTCACCGATTTTGTTTATTTACATTTAATAATTAAAGTCATTTATGACAACATGAATACTAGGAGGAGCCTCTGGATGTTTAAAACTATTTATCATAATTTTGTCTTGTTAAAATTCGCACCCGTTCATTAACAAATGCCGGTATTACACTATCAAATTTCTTTGTCAAAGATTTGATCAAAGATGTGGTCAAATATTCCGTCAAGTATATTTGACAAAGATCTTTGACGTATGCTGGTATTACACTATCAAATTTCTTTGTCAAAAATCTTTGTCTTAAATCTTTGTCAAATGTCGTCCAATATTTGATCAAATCTAGGGCCTCGCTGTAGATTTGATCAAAGAAGTTGCTTGTCTTCTGTTCACTGCAATGAGACATGTTACCACATGTGTAGCGTTCTGTCGTCTGTAGTGTTTTAATGTACTTTGCTGGTAAATATAATTGGTGTGTGCCGACAACTACAAAATTAATAGAGATGTATGAAGCTGATGAGGCGCTTAACGTCAGGCACCCTGAATACAAAAATAGATTAAGAAGATTGGATACCTGACCTGACCTAACCTAACCTGACCTAACCTAACCTGACCTAACCTAACCCTCTGCTGTAGCAAGGAATCGAGTGTTACAGTGAGCCTGTCTTCTGCAAATGTAGTAGTTCTTAAATGAATATTGTGCTTTGTGATATGAGGACACACTTCACTGAGCACATACAGAAATGTATGCTCATCCATTCTTTAGTAATTGATGTACGACTTGACGTCCTCCACTATGAGCTCACGTAACAAGTCTTGTTGAATGCTTTTATTGTGTCATCGTAAAACCCACGGCTGCACCCAGGTATGTTTCCTTTTTTTCCCCCGCTTCTCATCTGCATATGCACACAGTGCAATTGTGGTACATGCAACTACTGCGGTTAATAATGAGTTGTTGTTGTCAGCCATCTTGAAATTTGCTACATCAAAGATCTTTGTCAAATATATTTGACGGAATATTTGATCACATCTTTGATCAAATCTTTGACAAAGAAATTTGATAGTGTAATACCGGCCGTAGCGCTAGAAGGGGTATTACACTGTCATCATATTTTTCGTCAAATTTCACAGATGGCTGACAACAACAACTTATTATTAACCACAGCAGTTGCATGTACCACAATTTCACTGTGTGCACATGCAGAAGAGAAGTGGGGGAAAAAAGGAAACATACCTGGGTGAAGCCGTGGGTTCTACGAAGACACGATAAAAGCATTCAATAAAACTTGTTACGTGAGCTTATAGTGGAGGATGTCAAGTTGTACATCAATTATTTAAGAATGGATGAGCATACATTTCTGTATGTGCTCAGTGAAGTGTATCCTCATATCACAAAGCACAAAGCACAATATTCACTTAAGAACTGCTACATCTGCAGGAGACAGGCTCACTGTAACACTCCGATTACTTGCTACAGGAGAGGGTTAGGTTAGGTTAGGTCAGGTCTCGTCTCGTCTCCAATCTTCTTAGTCTATTTTTGTATCAGGGTACCTCACGTTGTAAAGCGCCTCATCAGTTTCATACATCTCTACTAATTCTGTAGTTGTCAGCACACACCAATTGTATTTACCGGCAATGTCTAAAAAAACACTACAGACGACAGAACTCTGCAGCGATGCTAGCGCTCCATGTGGTAACATGTCACATTGCAGTGAACAGAAGACAAGTGACTTCTTTGATGAAATCTACGGCTCTAGATTTGATCAAATATTGGACGATATTTGACAAAGTCCCCTGTTACACCGTCAAATATCTTTGACGAAGATTTTTGACAAAGATATTTGACAAAAGAAATTTGATAGTGTAATACCGGCCAAATGCATATCTTAGTAAGTGCGAACTTGATCGGAAATCCACGAACTGTGACGAAACTAGTAAGAGATACGGACTGCGTGCCAAAGTCGGCAGTCGGCGTTAAGAGCTCTTCCTGTCTTGTTCGATGGTAGCGATGCTCTCGGTTACGAGTAGTTTGTGACATGAGTGTTTCATTATTGGTCTAATAGGAATAAAAGTGATATTATGGCATTCTGAATGTTAATTTCGAGTAAATAGATACCCCAAACCGACAGCAATTTCAGATAATTAGCTTCCACCGACAGAGACATCCAATGCGCCAATGAAGAATCTGCACGGGACGACATTTACGACAGCTACACCGCGCACAGGTAGGAGGAAATTCGACGACACGACCACCAAGGCGGGTCAAGGAAGGTCCGACTTACACTCGCAAATTCCGGATGGAAATGCTGACCAGTTGTACTGTACGTCACATATACCACCCTCTACGGACTCGCGGCTAAGCTGAGTAATAACAGTGTCAGTTTAGAAGCGAGGGGATATTGCACTTGGTAAAATATTTACGTGACTAACGTTTCAAGTTAGTTGACGACGAGATAAGCCATTGTAAATGTGAAATGCTGGTACATTAATAACCGGTCTAACCACCCAGAACGTTGAATCCAAGCTTGCAAAAGTACAGCATTGTGTTGTACAGGTGCCGGTTGTCAGTTTGTGGGATGGAGTTCCATTCCTGTTGCACTTGAGTGGGCAATGTTAAGACGGTTAATGTTGTCTGTGGATGACGCTGAAGTGACCGACGGTGTCCCATATGTGATCGACTGGAGTGTGATCTGGTGATCGAGCAGGCCTAGCAAACACGTCGACATTCGGTAGAGTATGTTGGGTACAACAGCAGTATGTGGGCGTGCGCTATCCTGCTGGAAGACACTCCCTGGAATGCAGTTCATGAATGGCAGCGCAACAGCTACAATTTGCAGCCAGGCTGCGTGGGATAACCGTGACAGTGCTCCTGATGCCATACGAGATTGCACCCCAGACCTTAACTTCAACTGTAGGTCCAGTGTGTCTAGCACGCAGACAAGTAGGTTGCAGGTCCTCAAATGACCTCCTTCTAACCGACACACAGCCAACACTGGCACCGAGGTGGAACCAGCTTTCATCGGAAAACGTAACTGGTCTCCACTCCGCCCTCCAATGAGCTCTCGCTTGATACCATTGTAATCGCAAATGATGGTGGTCTGGGATCAATGAAATACACGCTGCATGGCGTCTAGCTCGGAGCTTTGCTTGAAGTAACCGATTTGTAGCAGTTCATTGTGTCACTGTGGTGCTAACTGCTGCTCAGATTGGTGCTGCACAGTACGATGCACCCGAGCCATACGCTGAACGCGGTCTTTCCGCTCGGTACCGATAGTGCCACGTGGCCGTCCGTAGCCAGGTCTTCTTGCGACCGTACATTCTCGTAACCATCGCTGCAGCAGTCATGTACAGAGGCTACATTCCTGCCAAGTCTTTCTGCAATATCGCAGAAGAAACATCCAGTCTATTGTATCCCAGCTACACGACCACATTCAAACTCAGTGAGGTGTTGATAATGGCGCCTTTGTCGACTTAAAGGCATTCTTGACTAACAAGAACCCACCACGTCCGTTCTCAAAGGTAACTAACGCTCACGACCGTTACAAGTCGTATTTAAAGCAAACCTGATTTGCAATCTCATAGTGGCGCTACTAGCTTAAGCTACAGGCGCAAAATTTGAATAGACATTATCTTTCAGATTTAAAAATACGCCTATCAACTTGACGACGCACTATTGTTTCTTGGTGTATTGCGATCTTTTTCCCACAGTGTAGAATTAAATACGAGGTTCACACATTTGTAGGAAATTTTCTCTAGTCTTCGACGAACGCGAGTGTATCCTAATTCAGATGACTAGTATTACTGAATGGCATCTACAGCCAACATTTTCTACCTTCCAAAAAAAAAAAAAAAAAAAAAAAAAATTCGCCGGAGCAGAGCAACTAGATATTGGGTTTTCACTGCAATAAAGTGGAACATCACATGAAACATGCTACCAAAGCAACGGACGTGTTTTTTCTGTTTACAAGTTGAGCTATTTGTAGCTGCAAAGTTGACCATTCTGTAAGTACGTTCTATATCAATGACAACAGTGGATGTGGCTGATGTAAGCTTCACTCCAAATGATATTGTATCGTTAAATAAAAGTACAGAATGGAAAACAGTTGAATAAAACTGGAAGCGGAATGTAAAGAAAAGTAGGAAGAACAGTGTAAAGTATTTCTACACCTGGTAAAGGCATGCCTGAAAAACCTACATCAAATGAGCTGTGTGCAAGAACGTTGTATATCCTACTACGTAAAAATTATACACTACAATAATGTTTTTGGCCTGGCCGTTGGTTTGAGCAAAACAGCAACGGCACAACGACACTTTTGTACAACTACCTTGTTTTGATAGGACATTTCACAATACTAGGGCAAATGTTTATTGTTTCGGGACATAGCTTTTCTGCCCTGGGATCGTACTTTTGCATTAATCGGGAACAAAGGACAGTAATGAATGTCATGATTACCTATGAATGGAAGTATGTAATAGCTGAAGCTTCTTTAACCACATATTTCATTATAAACGAAAGAAGCCAATATAACTTTGTTGCCGTCAGTCTTCTTGAAGGAATTAGAAGTGTGACCCAAACTTGAAAATTAGCAGTTATATGGTAAAATATCAAAGCAGATGATCCAAATTCAGTGTATCTGAGTCTTATTCATAATGTCATTCATCCCCCGGTACGTCATTCTCTGCTAAAACCAAAAGAGAAAATCAACCTCAAATTAATATACCTAAAACTGTTATGAGGCTTCCTAAATCTACATCTACATGACTACTCTCCAGTTCACATTTAAGTGCTTGGCAGAGGATTCATCGAACCACTTTCACACTCTAACAGAACGCGGTAAAAATAAACAGTTAAATCTTCCTATGCGAGCTCCGATTTCTCTTATTTTATTACAATGATCATTTCTCCCTATGTAGATGGATGTCAACAAAATATTTTCGCATTCGCAGGAGAACATTGAAGATTGAAATTTCTTGGAAATATCTCGCCGCCATGAGAAACTTCTTTGTTTTAATGATTACTACCCCAACTCGCGTTTCATATCTGTGACACTTTCTCCCTGATTTCGCTATAATATAAACCGAACTGACATTCGTTGAACTGTTTTGATGTCTTCCGTCAATCCTAAATTCCGTTCTTGTATAAAGAGCTCCTTCGTCTATCGGCAGACAAAATGAGGGACTTCTTGAATAGGTGTAAATATTTTTATGTACAATACAGGGTATTCCGTGTGAACTTAATTTCGGAGTGAACAGATCAATTTATTTTTCCTCCGTTTAATTTTTTCTTTGTTAGTGTTTCTTGTCCTGCAAAGAACTAGTTTTTTTTAGTTCGGAGGTTAATTAAATAAAGACGTCGTATTATGTCAATACATCAGGTAATATAATCCGTTAACACTTTCCATTGTTTTTGCCACTGCGAGAGGAACTTATATTTTTTATATGCAACGTTATTCCATAATGTACTTTTACGGGATATGCAACGTTCGTACACGGATATCTACATTAAAATTAAGAAAACATTTTAAGTATTGTAAAATACGCTAAATACATCTATAATACATACTTCATCACTTGACATACACAATAAGGCGTAGGAATAAATAGTACCAAAGGAAAACAACACTTTTTTTAGTTCCCAAAAAAAAAATTGTGATATACAACTTTCTTTAAAGGCAGTCCATATACTGACATCTCCAAAACCACAGGTTATGATAGAGTCAACTGTGTTTTCTTGTGCCCAAGCACAGGTTACAAGGAATTGACTTCGCTTATCAATCAGGCTTCTAGATTTTTCTCAGAAGGCACAGCTATACTTGCAGTTTTACATTACTTGCAGAACCTCATAATGAAAACATCTGAAGTATAAGGAATTGTAGACATTTTCTCCACGTTATGCTGACATGTGCCCTTCTCAAGAAAACTAATCCTCTAGTAGTGTACATTATGAAAACCACAAAACAAAACTATAATCTCTGAAAGAAGGTAAAATTTACGTGGATCAAAGGATACGCTAATATTAAATGTAATGAAAACACTTACCGAAGACTGCCGCTCAAAACAGCACATTTACAAAACCTCTTTTTATCGCCATCAGAACTGAAGACAGCATTATACAGGGGAGCAAGACGCCATTGGGAATACCAACATCAGTGACCAGTACGCAGTAAACGGAAACAGCGAAACATTCTCTCAAAGTCGTGGTTCTACAGAATTAAAGCAATCATAAAGTTTTTAAGTTCCATAATTCGAGTGAGATTTAATCATGAATTATTACCCAGTCATTTTCACCGAATACACGTTCAAGATCATTCTAACCGCGAATGATATGGAGCTACAGAAGGAGATATCAATCACAATTTTCTCGAATGTAAACTATATGCATTCCTCCAAACTGACTTAACACGACACTAAATCAGATCTCACCACCCATTACCAACTAATAACGCAGCACTCGTTCATCAAAAAAATATATATTAATTTTAAAAGTAATTATCTATTTTTGGAATTAATGTATCCTTACCTTGTGAAATTGTAGTACATTCCTAAAACACTGTGTAATGGATGTATGGCCTTCAGGCAAAGGCCAGAATTTAAATAATTATAAGTGCAGACGCCTTAACGCGGAAGCCAGGCGCGTAAACGAACTAAAGCCGTCGTCACACAAGATGAACTAGCTAAGTTTGATATGGCACTACGAGTTTTCTGACGTCACTTCCTGTTATTCCACGTCGAGGAGCCATTCGTCACGTGAAACGCAAAGTCAATTCTGCAATATTTCGGCAACATGTCATGTGAAGAAGAATCGAGAACGATCTCTACGACATGAGTAGAACTTACGAAACGCCATATTGTATTTGTTGTGTTCAGGTGAAGTACACATTTCGTGGGTTTTATGGTATAACTTACACCCTATGAATCTCTTGAGAACGTGCCGTTATTGCTACAATTTGCTGTAATAAAATGGCGGGAAACGTCATATTGGTGGTTAAAGAATTTTCGTATTTAGTTATTTTCGTGTTATACCTCGGGTGTTTTGGAAAGTACGCCTTTTTAAAGAAATGGCATATTAAAGATTCGTCAAAAACGTGGCGTTTTTTGTAGGATTTGTTATAATTAAATGTCAGTTAAGGGGGGTAGGACGTCAAACGGGCCCACTTGGAGCAGGAGAGGCATCACAAGACATTTTAATTTCCAGTGTCTATACTTTTACAAACAAAATTCATAAAACTTTGTCAGCATCACCAGGAAGGATTCAGGATTCAGACTAATTGCAGTGGAAGTTCGAAAACATAACAAAATAAATTTTTTTACGTGTGAAATTTCATCATTTTTTCACTTCTAATGGCTGCATTTGTTGCTTTAGGTACACTTTTCTTCATAAATTAGAGAGATTCTTCGATGAATTTTGCACATCATACATACCATACTCACAGGTGTATGAAACTGTAGAATTTATTTAATTTATGAAAAAACGAATGAACTGTTATATTTTAAACTTCATGTTTGCAAAAAACACTAATTTTCTAGTTAATTACCTCAATTTTTACCACAGTTTTTAATAGATTTCGAACATTCTAGAGTTTCATACACCTTTAAATTTGGTTTGTATGCTGTGCAAAATTCATCGAAAAATCTCTCTTATGAAGAAAAGTGTACTTTTAACAACAAATGCTGCCATTAGTAAGTGATAAAAATGATGAAATTTCACATGTAAAAAACATTATTTCGTTATGTTTTCGAACTTCCATTGCTATGAGTGTGAATTCTGAATCCTTCCTGGTGATGCTGACAAAGTTATATGAATTTATTTGTAAAAGTATAGACAGTGTAAATTAAAATGTCCTGTGGTGCCTCTCCTGCTCCAAGTCGGCCCGTTTCACGTCCTACCCCCCTTAATAACATATCGGCGACTAAATCCTTCAGAAGATCGTGACGTAAAGTAAAAAGTCACTCCTGTTGGGCTACACCGCCACGTTACGAAACAGAGGGTAGTAGGTTTGTGTTCGACGGTATCCAGATATCGTGTTTCCCCCTTTCGCGTTTTCTAAAACGTTGTGGAACTTTCTTATTTGATTAATACATGTAATTGCTGTGAGATTTGATGTTATGTAAATATAAGTGCACACTCTGACAGGAGTGACTTCGGTCGATTTTGCGAACTTTTTTAAGCTGATGTCTTTATTGACTGGACATGTATCTTTTCTTTTTGGCTTACTACATGTTCAAAGACATTGAAGTTTTTCTTTACTTACACTACAAACAGACATGGGAGGAAATTTGCGTTTTAATACAGTTAACATAGTAATTTTAAACAAATTGTGTGATTTGCGAGCCAGATACAGCCCAGAGCTGCCGCTATAGAGTGCTACATTCGCATGTCATATTAACTAGCACGTCCCATGTGACGCGGGCGCTGAGTATCATAAGACTGGATTTCCCGTCTGCGTCCACAGTTGCCTCGTCCCGCATGAGGACGGATTTGGACTGCCGCGGGGAGAGATGCGACGTGAGAGACACAAGCCCCACTTTCCTTTTGCAGAATTAGGATCCCACACCCCAATTCATGCTTCTGCGAAATCAGAACTGACGCAGGGTGGTTCAGAATGTCCAACTTTTTTAGATTCGTGACCGACATACTGGAACACGGTGATAGTCTTCAAGTAGCCTCTTTACTTACTTCAAAATCTGAAAAGAAAGCATGAGCAACGCCTAAGACAAAGCAAAGATGAGTACACAGACACAAAGTATTCGGCAATGACTATGGCAATTGCTTGCTGGGGTCCGACCTCTAGCCACGTTAAGTTTTTCCCATAATAATTTAACGTTGTTTATCTCTGAGATAAGAATAACCATTATTCTTCTTTTCCACACACATGAATATCACAGCTCTCTCCACTTCAATCTCCCCATTTCACAGTTAACCTCTGCGTTGCTGGTTCACAACCTTCTTGACACCATAGCAACTAAATTACATCTAGTATAAGCTAATCGGCCCAACATAGTTTAGTTCCTAACCAAATATTTGCAGTGGCAGTGGGAGCGGTGTGGGGGTTAACACTATGGTATTAAATAAATGAAATGTAAATAATATTTTGATTAATGTTCTAACAAGTAAAACATATGTGTCTGAGCAGCATTCTTTATTAAGTGAAGGTGTAATGAATCAATAAGACCGTTGCTGCTGTTTGTATTGACTAACTTTTTTTGTGCTAGCCAATTGACATCGCTCCACGGTCAATCGTACCCTTGGTTTCATTTCATTGTTACTATAATCGAAAATCTACTTTCACACCTTCCGGTTGTGGCTAATGGAATTGTCATCTTCAACCATTTAGCGATAGTAATGGATACTCGACACTAATGACTTTAAAAATCAAATGATAATTAAATGGACACCCTAGCTGCAAGCAGGCGTTGATACACTTCATTGGGGACATGTTGAAAATGTGTGCCACGACCGGGACTCGAACCCGGGATCTCCTGCTTACATGGCAGACGCTCTATCCACCTGAGCCACCGCGGGCACAGAGGATTGTGCGTCTGCAGGGACTTATCCCTTGCACGCTCCCCGTGAGATCCACATTCCCAACATGTACCCAACACTACATTCGTAGTGCGCCTAATAGATGTTTGCCCATCATACTCATCAACGCCAACTTGCAGCTAGGGTGTCCATTTAATTATCATTTGATTTCTAGCAAAGCTGCATGGTCATTGACGGTAACTGTTCTTTCGGGAACAGATACTACCGTCATATATAGTTTAAAAAAATATGGGTTTCCGGCCTTTGACCTTCTTGTGCGAACGCACACGCTATGCCCGAACTCGTACGGGACTTGGTAGATTAATCTGCCACGAGTAATGAGCTGTCCGCCCCCGGTAGCTCAGTGGTCGGCGCGACAGGCTATCAATCCTAAGGGCCCGGGTTCGATTCCCGGCTGGGTCGGAGATTTTCTCTGCTCAGGGACTGGGTCTTGTGTTGTCCTAATCATCATCACAGCCGGCACGGTAGCTCAGCGTGTTCGGTCAGAGAGCCGGTTGGCCTCTGTAATAAAAAAACTGAGTGGAAGGATCAACCACCGAACTTGAACAGGATGTCCTGCGACGTCCGCAACGACCAAACACAACGATCAATAATGAACAATAAGAAAAAAAAGAAAAGAAAAAATGGTAATCGAAAAAAAAAAAGATGGATAGAGCGTCTGCCATGTAAGCAGGAGATCCCGGGTTCGAGTCCCGGTCGGGGCACACATTTTCAACATGTCCCCAATGAAGTGTATCAACGCCTGCTTGCAGCTAGGGTGTCCATTTAATTATCATTTGATTTCTAGCAAAGCTGCATGGTCACTGACGGTAACTGTTCTTTCGGGAACAGATACTACCGTCATATATAGTTTAAAAAAACTAATGACTCTATAAAAAAAAGGTTGCAGGCCAGGGTGTCGTGTTTGCGAAGTCCAAGAAACCATCATCATCTCAAATGTCAGTATCTAAACGTATTATTTCACTCACTAAAAATTGTCTTACGACCCATGCGCTTACTTTTAGAGTTCCAAAATTAGGAAAACAGTTGCTGATGGAGTTTACTGCTGACGACAGGCGCTGAATCCGATGACGATACAAACAGGAAAAGAAGCAAACAGAAGAGTTAAATTAGCCAGAGTGTAAACTAAGTAGTGCATCAGAATAAATCTTGCAATGTGTTTGAAATTTGGAAGTTTACAGTCATTGTCTCTTACTCATTTTACCCTATGTTAGTGAGATATGGACTTCACACGTGAAAACCATTCAAAACTGTGGATTGCTCAGGGAGTAATCGAAAGGTGATGATAGGACTTATTGAATAGAGAGAAAAAACAGTGAATGGACCTGGGAACAGAATGGGGCTACAGACGTAATGAAAATAAAATGGGGGTAACCGGGACATGAAGGTAAGCCAATGGAGAACACAGGATGCAGGAAGATGTTGGCTGCATTTGACGTGATAAGAACAAGTTGAAGCAACGGCTTAATGCAAACTACACAGACCACATTAGAAATAAATGCAAGAACAACATGCATGCATATCGCTTAAAACTGTAATACATGAATTGTCTAAAACAGACATTTGTGCAGTAGAAGGTGTCACATGCCAATTTGGTTGTGACTATAATGATGAAGATGAACTAACAAATACTAGAGTACGATAGGACAGAGATGGTAAATATTTTTTTTTTTAAATTTAGAGTCTTCACTTATTATAATCGATTTTTTTTTTGCTTTTCCCTCCAGAATAATTTAATTTTGCCTCCCAGGGTAATAAACACGAGTTTCAGAGGTACTCCTATCTAGTCTATAGCTTTCCATGACTCCACATTTAACATGGCAGCAAGTTCTCATGCGTAATATCAGAACAATGAAATGCAGGCAGTGAAAACTTCTATAAATGAAAGTATTAGTACAAAAGCGCTTACAGAAGAACCAGTGAACGTACAGTACATAAAACATAGGAGAGATAACAACAGATGCTCAATGCACATTCTTTACTTATAGCGCCGGCCAGTGTGGCCGAGCGGTTCTAGGCGCTTCAGTCTGGAACCGCGCGACCGCTACGGTCGCAGGTTCGAATCCTGCCTCGGGCATGGATGTGTGTGATGTCCTTAGGTTAGTTAGGTTTAAGTAGTTCTAAGTTCTAGGGGACTGATGACCTCAGATGTCAAGTCCCATAGTGCTCAGAGCCATTTGAACCATTTTTTACTTATAGCTAACGTAAACAGAGTTAACCTACAAGTGCTGCTATGAAATAGTATACACAGGGTGCGGCAGCGTTCATAGCGTAATTTGACTTGCGTAGTACAATGACGTACTGCAGGAATGCGCACCAGCTCTTGCCACATTCGTGCACTAATGAGTTGCCATTTCGAGTGTAACAGTGATATGAAGCAGTGGAGCGCACAGCATCGTGCCTTTGCTGTTGAAAGCCATTTCAAGAATAACGACTCTGTTATTGCCACCCAGCGTCTATTTCTGCAGCATTTCAACTTGGAACGTCATGGGAAAGTTCCACATGGACTGACCATTGTGGGGTGGGTGCGTGCTTTTCGAACAACAGGTTCTGTTTGCAATGGCAAACCGCGAAGCAGTGACAGAACTGTGCGGACACCAGAAGCCGTGGAAAATGTTCGTGCTGCACTATTGCGTAGCCCAAAAAAATCTGCTCGTCGTCACGCGCAAACTGTGCATATATCCGATCGCTTATTCACGAGAATATTGCACGAAGATCTCCATTTTCATCCATATAAGATGCAGATTGTTCAGGAAATTAGGCCTCGCGATTGGATTTCACGCGAAACATTCTGATTAACCATGCGTGATCTCCTTCGCCAAAATCCACAAATGTTACACACCATCCTGATGTCAGATGAAGCTCATTTCGAGCTATGTGATTCAGTGAATAAACAGAATATGCGTTATTGGAGTGATGTAAACTCACATGAACTGCACATCTAGCCCTTGCACAGTTCTCGTGTCACAGTGTCGTGTGGAGTTGCTTCCTTTGGGATTATTGGCCCTTACTTCTTTGAGGATGACAGCGGTGGGGCTGTAACTGTCACCAGTGAACGCTACCTAAAGATGCTGCAAGACTTCGTTCTTCCCCAATTAGGTATAGTCGACGTGGAATCATGGTTTCAGCAAGACGGAGCGACCTCGCATACAGCCAGAATTTGCATGGATTTCTTGCGACAGACATTTCCCGGTAGAGTTATTTCCTGTTTTGGTGACATTTCCTGGCCGCCTCGCTCAACTGACCTTTCATATGCACACTTTTTCCTTTGGTGCTACCTGAAGCAAGAAGTGTTCCGAACACGTTGTGCCACCATTGAAGGATCTCATCAGAACTGCCGTCGTCGAGTTATGGAAAGCTTCCAACGCCGCCTAGATGAATATGTTGTGTAGAGAGGGCATCATTTGACAGGAGTCATATTCAAAAAGTAATCCACGCAATGGACAATGACTTACACATTAGTAAATGGCATACCTTTAACTATTAATTGACATAAGAGGTAATAAATAAATTACAGTTACTGCCTGATGGTGTGTTTTTAATACCATACTATGAACGCTGCCGTACCCTGTATTTAAATGCAGACGACTCAGAATTCTTATGGTTAAGCAAATAATTGTAATAATAAATGTTTTCGTTTGTACACCACTGAAGATGCGGAAACGGCCCGGTGAAGAATGTTTGGCCAAAGCAAAAATTACATTTAATTACGTAAGAAGAGTAATAGTTACACCTTACTTCAAGATAAATAGCACTCCAATTTGCATTTTAAAAGTTTGAATACAAACGCTCTGGCAGTGAGTAGCAGCCAAAAGTCTTGTACATTATTTAACGCGTAGTCAGTTTTCTTTTCCGTTCATATATTATTACAATCTTCAACTCCGCCAAAGCCGGTCCCAAGCCCGGTTGAAAAAGGAGGAGGGGGAGGAGTAACACCTCGTTAAAAAACCTTGGTTCACCTGGCCCGGATGATAGTACCTCGTGAGGGTCCCTTGCCAGGGAAACGGTGAAGACCTCAACGGCAGTGAAGGCGGCGATGAAGATCATCAGAACGGCGGAACTGGCGGAAGAGGCAGGCTTTTGTATAAAAGCACCAGACTGTAGCGTCTGTTCCCACAGTGGGCGGCTGCAAAAGGCGTCTGTCCCACATGTTAGTGGCGGCCTCACTTATAATTCTAAGCTAAATTCTTGAATTTTTATCATCGAAAGGTTCAACTACCTTTCCCCAAACCAAACTTTAACCTAAGACATGATGGTAAATTTCAAAATGAAAACTACTCCAGGAAATAACCAATCTTCCATCGCTATTCATGGCGGTGCAACTAGGCCTTTGGATTCTGGAGGGCCTAGAACATCATGTAAGGAAGAGTCGGAGCTTCCTAGTACTTCTTCAAAGGTAAGACCCAAGAAAAAACATCTACTGGGGACTCTGAATATCAACACACTTATGAAGGTTGGAAAACTAAAACACCTAACGGACACTCTCAATTAACGCAACATACTTATATTAGCTCTTCAAGAAACAAGGTATCTGTATGAAAATGCATTTGAATCAGGTGGATACAGGATCTACAAAGGAAAACCAGCCATTAAAAATTCCAATAATACGACTATATTAGGGACCGAATTTATGGTCAAACAGCAACTTACGGAATCAATAACTAATTTTAGCTCCCCATCAGAACGAATTTCATTTCTGACGTTCAAGTCAGGCAATAAACGCTACACTATTATAAATGCACATGCAAGTATTAACCAACATAACAGAACAAATTTTGACAAAGTGGAAGATTTTTGGGAAATGCTTGAACACAAAACATCCATATTACCAAAAGAACATATAAAAATTTTAGTAGGAGACTTTAATGCACAAGTTGGCAAAGAAATAAAATTTAAATCAGTTGTTGGAGATTATCGAGCACATGCAAGAACGAACAGAAATGGAGAAAGACTCATAGATTTTTGTAGACAGTTTAATCTAAAATTAATGTCGACATGTTTCAGGAAACTTGCAAGAAAGAAAGAAACGTGGGTATCACCTAATCCAAATCAAGGCGAATATCAGCTGGACCATGTGGCAATAACGACTCGCAACTACAAGGAAATCTTGGATGTCAGAGTGAGGAAGGGCCTGAACATAGACTCAGATCATTATCTGACAGAAATAAAGACCATGTTCCAACCAAGCAAACCTAAACCAAAACCAAGAAGATTTCCAAGACGAAACACTAAATTTCTCCTGCAAAAGCAGGACAAATTCTGTCATATACTAAACACAAGAAAAATGGATAATTGGGAAGAAATTAAAGAAACAATGATAGAGTCAGTTAAAGAAATGGGACAGCCACGAAGAATACCAAAACACAGATGGTGGAACGAGCTGTGTGATGAAGCAATTGACAATCGACTAAAGGCATGGAAAAAATGGAACAGTAATAAGAAACACGAATACTGGGAAGAGTTTAAAGAAGAAAGGAAAAAGACAGCAAAAATCATCAGATCAGTGAAAAGAAAATATGACAAAGACAGATGAGAAGAAATGGATTCTGATTTCAAAAGGAACAACACTAGAGACTTCTATAAGACTTTCAGAGAAGTTTTAACAGGATTCCAGGCACCAAGTTTACATTTTAAAGATAAAAATGGAAAAATGGTTTTAAGCAATAAAGAGAACTGCCAAATCTTAGCTGAATACTTTGAAAATCTATTAAATTGTGAGGTGCCTAATGACAGGTTACAATTTCAAAAACCACAACATGAAAATCCACCGTCAGAACCATCTATGAGGTGCATTCAAGTTCTAAGGCCTCCGATTTTTTTTTTTTTTTGCTTGGAAAGAGATAGAAACATGCGCATTGTTTTAAAATGAGACCGCGTTCATTGTCAAAACGTCCCAGAGATGGCAGCACCATACGGCAGATGGAATTTTACCGCTAGTGGCGAGAATGAGAACTGTTTTAAATACTTAAAATGGCGACGTTTTCCTTACTTGAACAGTGTGCAATCATTCGTTTTCTGAATTTGCGTGGTGTGAAACCAATTGAAATTCATTGACAGTTGAAGGAGACATGTGGTGATGGAGTTATGGATGTGTCGAAAGTGCATTCATGGGTGCGACAGTTTAATGAAGGCAGAACATCGTGTGACAACAAACCGAAACAATCTCGGGCTCACACAAGCCGGTGACGACATGATCGAGAAAGTGGAGAGAATTGTTTTGGGGGGTCGCCGAATGACTGTTGAACAGATCGCCTCCAGAGTTGGCATTTCTGTGGGTTCTGTGCACACAATCCTGCATGACGACCTGAAAATGCGAAAAGTATCATCCAGGTGGGTGCCACGAATGCTGACGGACGACCACATGGCTGCCCGTGTGCAATGTTGCCAAGCAATGTTGACGCGGAACGACAGCATGAATGGGGCTTTCTTTTCATCGGTTGTGACAATGGATGAGACGTGGATGCCATTTTTCAATCCAGAAACAAAGCGCCAGTCAGCTTAATGGAAGCACACAGATTCACTGCCACCAAAAAAATTTCGGGTAACCGCCACTGCTGAAAAAATGATGGTGTCCATGTTCTGGGACAGCGAGGGCGTAATCCTTACCCTTTGCGTTCCAAAGGGCACTGCGGTAACAGGTGCATCGTACGAAAATGTTTTGAAGAACAAATTCCTTCCTGCACTGCAACAAAAACGTCCGGGAAGGGCTGCGCGTGTGCTGTTTCACCAAGACAACGCACCCGCACATCGAGCTAACGTTACGCAACAGTTTCTTCGTGATAACAACTTTGAAGTGATTCCTCATGCTCCCTACTCACCTGACCTGGCTCCTAGTGACTTTTGGCTTTTTCCAACAATGAAAGACACTCTCCTTGGCCGCACATTCACCAGCCGTGCTGCTATTACCTCAGCGATTTTCCAGTGGTCAAAACAGACTCCTAAAGAAGCCTTCGCCGCTGCCATGGAATCAGGGCGTCAGCGTTGTGAAAAATGTGTACGTCTGCACGGCGATTACGTCGAGAAGTAACGCCAGTTTCATCGATTTCGGGTGAGTAGTTAAATAGAAAAAAAATTGGAGGCCTTAGAACTTGAATGCACCTCGTACAGTAGAAGAAATAGAAAAGATTATCAAAGCATTGAAGAACAACAAAGCACCAGGTAAGGATGGGATAGTGGCAGAAATGTGGAAACCAGGGGGCTTATCCGCATGTCAGAAAATTCACAAAGTAATTAAAGACATTTGGACAAAAGGAATCATACCCAGTGACTGGAAACAAGCATTGATCTACCCTTTCCATAAAAAAAGGAGATAAAACAGACACCAACAACTACAGGGGCATATCCTTGTTACCAGTGACATACAAAATACTTTCTAAAGCACTTTTAAATAGAATAGAGGAACAAGCAGGACCTAATATAGGAGATTATCAAGCAGGATTTAGAAAAGGTAGATCATGTGCAGAACAGATTCTTAATTTAAAAACAATTTTGAGAGTGAGAGCTATACAAAATAAAAATACAGTAGTTACTTTCGTAGACTTCAAGAAGGCCTACGACTCAGTTGACAGACAAACACTATTCCAGATACTTTATGAATCAGGGATAGATGAAAACACCAGAAGACTTGTTGAACAAACGCTCACAGATACAACATCAAGAATTAAGTTTCAAGGCGAAATTTCTGAACCATTCAAAATCAAAACAGGAGTTCGACAAGGTGACGGACTGTCCCCAATTCTCTTTAACTTGGTTTTAGATAAAGTAGTAAAAACATGGGAAAACACATTAAAAAACAGAGGCACAAAGGGTTTAAGCATGGGCCAAGGAAAGAACAAATTTGAAGTAAAATGTTTAGCCTTTGCGGATGATATGGCATTGATAACTGAAAACCGAACAGACCCAACAGTTATGCTTGATATGTTACACGAAATTGCTGAAAAGACTGGGCTAAAAATATCCTCCGAAAAAACCGAGTATATAGAACACAAACATAATACAGAAAAGTTTATGAAAACAAAGTATGGAAAAATTAAAAGACTTGATAGATTCAAATACCTGGGGGAGTGGATCCAAGCCAATGGACTGGATAACACAACAAATAAAGAAAAAGAAAGAATAAAAAAGTTGGAATTTGCATATAAATTAACACAAAACTACTACAATAAGAAATCAATATCCATACAAGCAAAGATTAAACATTATAATTCAGTTATTAGGACGCAAGCAACATACGAGTGCCTAACATTGAATAAGAAAGACGAATTAAGAGAACTAGAAAAAAGAGAGAGAAAAATATTAAGAAAAATTCTAGGTCCTGAGAAAAACAAGGAAAATAGGTGGATTAAAAGGAGAAATTAAGACCTATACAAAAATACAGAAAAGATCACAGGTACAATGAGGAAGAGATGGCTAAAATTGTATGGACATTTAAAAAGAATGGAAGAAACACGGATTACAAAGAAAATTTTTAATTACGTTAGCAAGCTGAAAAAAACTGTAGGATGGATAGAAGCAGCAAAGAAAGACGCCAACAAAATAGGTGTTACAGAAGAAATAATATGTGACAGGAATAACTTTAGGCTACTTATAGAAAACGCAAACTATGAAGAAGATGCGCCAAAACCTCGACCCAAGAAAGTGTGGACAGATGAGCAGAGACGAGCAGTTGGCGAGAAAATGAAGAAGTACTGGGAAGAACGGAAGAAAAAGAAACACCATAAGTCTTAAGTTGTATACGGTCCATAGCTGGCCAAATTCATAATAAAAAAAATTACAATCTTCAATTTGGAAGCATGAGCTATCACGTCGAAAACCTTAAGTTATGTAATTAATTCTTTTTTATGCAGATACACGCCTGTAGGCCAACTACACATTGAAAACCCACACAACACTTCTGTAGTAAGCCGCTAGAGAAGGCGAAATAAAAATGGTGCCATCCATCACGACTACATCAATGGGCTGCGTCATTTTGTTAACGGCTCCCGCTGAGGCAAGCTACTGTATCGTGGCGCAGTGATTCCATTGCGTATCAGGGTTGCAGGATTATATCGGCAAAAAGCAAAAAATTAATTTTGTAATTTTATCTTTTCGAGGAGTTAATAAAAACTTTGCGATTACCTTGGTATGTCTCTAGTCTCAACGATTATGCATACTAATTTGAATAATCGTTTGATTTTCACATCGGACAATAACTTACTAATTTCTGAAAAGTAGGTTATTTATTTCTTTTTTTGTGAGGAGGGGTGGTGTATGGCGGGGCTAAAGTCATCTGACTGGTTTGATGCAGCTCACAACGAATTCTTATCCTCATTTGCAGTCAATGTCCTCAATAGTTTGTTGAATATATTTAAATATCTCGCTTTCCTACAATAAACCTCCCTCAATTATCGTGGAACCAATTCTATGGTGTCTCAGTTCATGTCCTATCAGCCAGTCCTCCTTCTAGTTGCTGCTTTCGAAATGTTTCTCTCCTCGCCCATTTCTTGTCGATCCATCTACTTTTCGACATCTTTCTATAGCACTGCATCTTAAACTCCTCGATTCTCTTCTCTTCTGGAAAGGTACACCATCTGATCAAAAGTAACTGAAAACCTATCAGAGCGCAATAACATAGGGTGTGTCCAACCTTCGCATTTTTGATGGCCAGAACTCTGCTAGGAATTCTTTCAATGAGGTGTCTGAATATGTGCCGGCCGCGGTGGTCTCGCGGTTCTAGGCGCGCAGTCCGGAACCGTGCGACTGCTGCGGTGGCAGGTTCGAATCCTGCCTCGGGCATGGATGTGTGTGATGTCTTTAGGTTAGTTAGGTTTAAGTAGTTCTAAGTTCTAGGGGACTGATGACCACAGCAGTTGAGTCCCATAGTGCTCCGAGCCATTTGAACCATTTTTTTGTCTGAATGTGTGTGTGGAGAAATGGCAGCCAATTCTTTCTAGAGAACTTGTTATATCCTAGCCAGTAATGCCAACCGAGCCCGCTGCCAAAAGGTTGGCAGCATCAAAGTCCGGACGCCGTCCGCATAAGCAGCGCTAGCGATACAGGAAATCGCCGCAAGTCTGCGCCCGCCACCGCTGGCTTCTGGCTGCTTAAGCGCTGGAGTCGCGAGCGCTAGGACAGTTCTGGATTCGCCGCTCAGTTGTATACTCGCCACCGAATTGTGTACCTGCTAGTCAGTTGTGTGTTCATCGCAGCAGAGTTGTTGTTTGTCGTCAGCCGACACTGACCAAGCCGCTCCGACTCGACCTAGACAGATTTCTGCAGACCATGTTCACCACTGTGTTCTGTATCGTCGTTAATAAAGATAAGTACCGACTTTCATTTAATCCGAGTGTTTGGGTTTTCATCTTTCTGTTCACTGTTCCAGCGGACCGGTCGGCCCGCTATTAAAAGTGTGGCGGTGACTTCGTAGGCCGTTTCTACAGCGAAGTGTTGTCGCTACGAAGGCCGTCACAAAAGAACTAAAACCAGAAAAGGTAGTGATGTTCGAAGCTGGAGTCTGGAGTGAAGTCTGTGTTTTTAAATCCTAAAAGTGTTGCATTGGGTCCACATCGGCATTCTGGGCAAGCCAGTTCATTTCAGGAATATTATTGTTCACAAACCATTGCTTCAAAGACGTCGCTTTATGACAGCGTATTAGTCACGCTAATACAAACCGTCATCGTCTGTGAGGTTTCTATACCGTATTCAGTACACAATGTTGTAAAATGTGTTCCATATCCTTCCGCATTTAGCCTTCTATTAGTCATCCACTGTTCAGTGGCGTCTCTCTTTCCACCATATCGCTTAGCACTGATTACAAAAGTATGTGGCATATGAGGAACTACTCGACCATTGTAACCTATTCTCTTTAGTTCCCTACAGGCAGTCATTGTGCCACATGGACTACTGATAGCAATTTGGAACTCACGAGTGGGTCCTAATTTCATGCGATGTTTCAGTCCCATCCTTTGCAACACTCGACGGTATCTGCCCATCTCCTCGTCCGTAACTACATGAGCTCTGCATGGTCTCAGTTTAGCTGTGATCGTTCCTTCGTGTTTCCAGTTCACAATCGTATCACCTGCACTCCAGCAGTCGACTTGGGCAGCATTAGAATGGCTGAAATGCCCAGGACAAACTTTGATGAAGCCAGTGACTAGTCCAAATTCGAGGTCATTGAGTCCTCCTTTCAAGACACAGTCCATTCCGTGCAGCTGCTCTACCAGGTCCTTTGCTGTCTCTGACAGAATTACAATGTCATCGGCGAACCTCAAAGTTTTTATTTCTTCTCGATGGATTTTAATTCCTACTCCGAATTTTTCTTTTGTTTCCTTTACTGATTGCTCAATATAGAGATTGAATAACATCGGGGACAGGCTACAACCCTGTCTCACTCCCTTCCCAACCACTGCTTCCCTTTCATACCCCTAGACTCTTATAACTGCCATCTGGTTTCTGTAGTAATTGTAAATAGACGGCCGAAGTGGCCGTGCGGTTGTAGGCGCTACAGTTTGGAACCGAGCGACCGCTCCGGTCGCAGGTTCAAATCCTGCCTCGGGCATGGATGTGTGTGACGTCCTTAGGTTAGTTAGGTTTAATTAGTTCTAAGTTCTAGGCGACTGATGACCTCAGAAGTTAAGCCGCATAGTGCTCAGAGCTATTTTTTTGTAAATAACCTTTCGCTTCCTGTATTTTACCCCTGCCAGCTTCAGAATTTGAAAGAGAGTATTCCAGTCAACATTGTCAAAAGCCTCCGAACCTCACTAATTCCCACTATATCTAACTTTAACCTATCCATTTCCCTTTTTAAATTTTCTAACCTACCTGCCCGATGAAGGGATCTGACATACCCCGCTCCGATCCGTAGTACGCCAGTTTTCTTTCTCTTGATAACGACGTCCTCTTGAGTAGTCCCCGCCCGGAGATCCGAATGGGGGACTATTTTACCTCCGGAATATTTTACCCAAGAGGACCCATCATCATTTAACCATACAGTAAAGCTGCATGCCCTCGGGAAAAATTACGGCTGTAGTTTCCCCTTGCTTTCAGCCGTTCGCAGTACCACAACAGCAAGGCCGTTTTGGTTAGTGTTACAGGGCCAGATCAGTCAATCATCCAGACTGTTGCCCCTGCAACTACTGAAAAGGCTGCTGCCCCTCTTCAGGAACCACCCGTTTGTCTGGCCTCTCAACAGATACCCCTCCGTTGTAGTTGCACCTACGGTACGGCTATCTGTATCGCTGAGGCACGCAAGCCTCCCCACCAACGGCACGTCAGTGTTGAACAGCCCTCCGTTTGGGGACAGCTTTACATTTTCACTTACTTCCAGCACGGGGGGTAGGTAGCTGTTAAGGCAGGCAGCTAGCGCAGCTCACCCATGGCGGGGGTGTCCCGCAGCACGGTGGCGGCGAGCCCCCGGAAGAGCCCGCGAGGGCCTTCCCGGCGCAGCGTGTCGGCGGCGCACTGCAGCGGGCCGACGCCCAGCAGCTGTGCGCGCGTCTTGAGCTGCTCCAGCGGTGCGCAGATGGCCGACTGCGCCAGCCCGGAGAGCGCGCCGGCGGCGAACTGGCCGCGCAGCGAGTCGGCGCCCAGGTAGCGCGCCGCCACCCCGTACACGCCGAACGTCACCGCGTTCACCGCCGCCACGCCTGCCAGCGGCGCCGCCATGCCGCGGTACAGGCCCCCCACCTGCAACACCGCCCAACACACTCACATCGACTTGTCCGTAACCACCTGGCCAAAGGCCCCACACCTGCTAGTCCGACCAAAGCACTCACACGGACATGCCCACACCCAGCAAGATAGAGGCCACACATCTGCATAACTCCTCATGTACGGAAGTTCTCACCCACTAGGATGCAGGGCCCACACCTGCAATCCTGGCCAACACCGAAAATTATTAGATACAATGTGCATACTAATTGATGTTCTATACAAACAGTGGACAGGCTTAACCAACAGATACAATGTAATAGTCATAACTTTAATAATCACGGAAGCACTCTCACACTTCAGACCAACTAAGAAAATAGGCGAAGCACTTCGTTCCGTTAAGGATAAACGTCCCCCTCTGTCTGCAAGTGGTGTATATAAGATTCCATGCAGGTATGGCAAGGTCTATATTGGAACTACAAAGAGAAGTGTGAATACATAGTTAAAGAAACATAAAAGTCTTTGCCGACTAGAGAAAACAGACAAAGCAGCAGTAGCGGAACATGCTCTTTGATCAGTTGATTATGTAGTGAAATTTTCGGAAACTGAAGTTTTATGTACTATGACGAACTATTATCCACGGCTATATAGAGAAGCCATCGAAATATATAAACATAGGGATAATTTTAACAGAAAAGAAGAAGCCATGAAACTCAGTGATATATGGACTGTGGCGCTACAGAATCAATGGGAAGTTTTTGTCTTTGACGTACTATAATCGATAGTTACAAATTTTTATCTTTGACAAGGTTTATCTCTGCTATCATGCGGTTCTAGGCGCTTCATTCTAGAACCGCGCGACCGCTACGGTCGCAGGTTCGAATCCTGCCTCGGGCATGAATGTGTGTGATGTCCTTAGGTTAGTTAGGTTTACGTAGTTGTAAGTTCTAGGGGACTGATGACCTCAGATGTTAAGTCCCATAGTGCTCAAAGCCATTTGAACCATTTTTGCTATCATGCGAAATCCAGACCACGCCCACTTTCCACAGTATTTAGGACGCTCTTCGACGTCCGACTCGTCAGTCGGCAAGACCCAGCACAATCAGGAGCACCTCCGAAGATGTCCAACGTAGCTTTGGACGAAACGTCAGGGATTGAAGAGTTCCATGGACCACTTCCATACAACCCGGAAAAATTCTCAGCAGCTGAAACATCCGGTCGTGAAAGCCTTCATTGTATGACTCTCACACTCGTCTTTAAGGATACAGATTCCAACGTATACTGTAAAGTACCATACAAGGGAATTATTTCTGACAAAGTTGTCAAGTGGTTAAAAACTGCCGGTATAACACCTGCAGTTTACGTACCGAATCAAGGTGGCCTACAGTTTAGACAGCACGAAAAAGGGTAATCACATATCACACTCACTGCCATGTGTTTATCAGATTAACTATAATGACTGCCAACGCCTTTAAGTTGGACAAACAGGACGTATTTTCCCAATTCAATTCAAAGAACACCACAGCTTAAGTAATTAGAGATCTGCGTTAAATAACCAACTACAAGCACTCACGCAATCGCTATATACCTGACATAAGTAACGAATTAAGTATTCTTCACCTACAGCAGAGAGGTCGAGTCTATTGCAGACTTATTGCAAGAAATTGAAATTTTACGCAATTTGAACCAGAATTCACTATACACACTGAATGGCAAACCATGTTGAAACATACTGTTCTACTGAATAACTGTAAGTTTCTTAAGTAATATATCACAGGTCAGATCTGTTTCTCTAAACTCCATATTAGTATTATTTCGTCTAACAAAGGGCGCTCAGTCTGATCACGTTAATTTGTCATCCACTTCTAGCATCACTATACTTAAATTTTAAATTTTTATGATGGTTTCTATATTTATATATTTCATTTTACATTACTTGAAATCGTAATGTATCCTACATATAACATGATTCATTTGGTATAGTTTATCTTACCATTTTTTTTATAACAGCTTTTATTGTGTAATCCTCCGTTCACTCGTTTGGCCTACGTACCATGCCTTGTTGCCTATAAGGACACATACTTTTACAAGTTTGTGAGTTTCAGACATTTTTCTCCCATTCGTTTAGTGTTTCGTTTCTTAGCCATCTTTAAATATGATTATTGCTTTGTATAAAGAAGAGCGCTCAGCTTGATAATTTGCGGTTGTTATTTAGCTGTTTACATTACTACAATATTTTAGGTTTGTGTTAGTTTTTATATATTTTACTTTGTCACTCGAGCCCATAATGCATCATACATGTGATGATTTACTTAGCATGGCCTATGTTAGCATCAATTTTTATCACCTTTGCTCTGCTTTTGTCCTTTGTATATTCATTCCTGCGCTCCACTGCGCTTCCGGACCTCCAGCGTGGCCCTCCATTCAGTCGTTGGTGGTGTTCGTAATGTGCGGCTGTCCGATGGCGGAGTGTGTGTCAAGTATTTGTTTTCGGTTTATGTTTCCTTCGTCCCATCTCCCTGGACGTTATACTTTTGGGTCAGTTTGAGTATCAGGCCCTCCCCTTTTTTTCTAGTTCTGGCAAGATGCAGTGACAGGGAGCTCTTGCACTGACTGGCCTGACGACACGTTACGCATTACCAAATACAATAAGTGAGTCACCTCGTTTCGGTAGTCTGTTCTGGTTTTTAAAGAAATGTTGCATTATATTTCTTCCTTCCTTTCCTTTGTATGTTATAGTTTCATACATCTGAAGACAGGATTTTAAAATCCTCGGACTGGTTGTGGTTTGAATGAACAATTAGCACAACTGAAGCACATCTATATAAATTATTTCTCATGCCTCTCATTTGCGGGTGTTCTACATACCAAATCTGCTTCAACACTCTTACGTAGAGATGTCCACACCCACCAGGCTAGGGGCTTCATAAATGCAACTTTGGCCTAAGTACTCAAAAGGATTGTACACACCCACCAAGATAGATCTGACACCCCAATACCACTCATGTGGGTATGCCACGCCTGCTACACCAGCAGAACAATCATGTGGACGTGCCCGTACTCATCAGGCTACAGACCCCATACCCTTAACCCAGGACAACACATGTATGTGGAGCAGCCGACTCCCACTAGGGTACAGGCCCCAAAACCTGCAAAAGGAGATGGGCACACACAACTAGGTGGAGGCACCACACCTGCAACAACGGCCAATACACTGACAAGCAGATGTCCACACCCACGAGGTCCAGGCCGACATCTGGAACACTGCCCAAAATGTATAAGTGGAGATATCTATACCCACAAGGGTACAGGTTCAGTAAAAAAGGTACTGGATACAACACATATTGGAAGATGTTCACATCCGCCAGAGTATAGGCTCAGTGTCTGAAACACTGGCAATAGCTTGAATGTTGTAAGTTCTCTACTAGTAAACTGTTACCACAATTTAATTAATCTCCAGCTGGAGGAGGAGGTGGTGGAGGAGGCGCTCAGTGTTTAACGTCCCATCGAGAAAGAGGTCGTTAGGAATGGAGGACAAGCTCTGATTAGGGAAGCATGGAGAAGGGAAGCAGCCATGCCCTTTCGAAGGAACCATTCCAGCATTTGCCTTAGCCCATTTAGGAAAATCACGGAAAACCTAAATCAGGATGGTTGAACCGTCGTCCTCCCGAATGCGAGTCCCGTGTGCTAACCAATGCGCTACCCTGCTCGGTAATCTCCAGCAGACTGTTAAATTAATAGTGTAGCTTACATCCTTCAGTCATGGTTGTTTTTGATAATGACAATCTGCCCTAACCAATATAACCACAGTACTTTCTTTCGAGTATGTACTATTAATGACTGGGAAACTACTGAACCAAATGGCTGGTTCAAATGGCTCTGAGCACTATGGGACTTAACTTCTGAGGTCATCAGTCCCCTAGAACTTAGAACTACTTAAACCTAACTAACCTAAGGACATCACACACATCCATGTCCGAGGCAGGATTCGAAGCTGCGACCGTAGCGGTCGCGCGGTTCCAGACTATAGCGCCTAGAACCGCCCGGCCACTCCGGCCGGCACTACTGAACAATAACAGTTCAAGTTTCACGACACCTTTGAATTAATTATCAAATACGATACACTATAACTTTAAGCTCTTACACACAGTTGAAATCACAATCTAACCTCTCAAACATATAAGTTGGTTACCAACTATAAATTCTTTCAGTTGTATGAAGTAGCCACTATGTGCAAATCACTCGTGATTAACTAATTACTAAACTCCTGTTAACTAATTACTTCCGTCCACTTTAATATCTTTTACGCGACCATATGCCTTGTGTCCATACTCTGGCCTCAGAATCGACAGATTCCACACAGTTAACTCATACGAGCTCTGTTCAGAACGTTACAGATCTCTGCCCACAAAATTTTTCTACGCTTACCTTTTACTTATGGTGCATGGTCTTCTTCGAAATACTCTCCTCCACGATAGATACACCGCTCCAAACGTAGTTTCCACTTCAGGAAGCAGTCTTGGCTCTTATCGGTTCACGAGAAACGCCATCTGCGAATTTTCTTTTATCTCGTCTATAGTTGCAAATCTTCATCCTTTCAACGGGGTTTTCAACTTTGGAAGTAAAAAAAAGTCCACAGGGGCCAGGTCTGGAGATTACGGAGGACGAGCCAGCACAGTGATTTCGTTCATTGTCCAGCAGTCACGCACCAACAGGGATGAATGTGTGGATGCGTTATCGCGATGCAAGAGCCATGAATTGTATCGCCACAGTTTAGGTCGTTTCCTTCTCACATTTGCTCACAGGCATCGCTACACGTCTCGTTAATATCAGGATTAACTCTTTGTCCCTGTGGCACGAATTCTTGATGAACTAATCCTTCGGTAGAAGTCGAAGGGCGTCATAAACGGAGGGTCATTTTCATCCCGCAATTTTAAACTGTGG
Organism: Schistocerca nitens; assembly: GCF_023898315.1. NCBI lineage: Eukaryota > Metazoa > Arthropoda > Insecta > Orthoptera > Acrididae > Schistocerca > Schistocerca nitens. The sequence goes on along the minus strand of NC_064620.1, from coordinate 189,870,452 downwards.
AAACCATTCGTAACACCGAGTACCACTTAAGCACTCATCACCGTAGGCTTCCTGTATCACCTGAGTTTCATGTAACATGTAATGCTCCTCTAACTCTACAATCTCGAAATTCGCAACCTGTGCGACACAATGCTCTACTCAATACAACACTTAGCAATAACTAACAGGCATACAACAAAGAAACTTCGGCAGCTACACATTAAACACAGGTTTGTGCAGGGATGCCAATCGCATATCGCCCCAACACACTATTGGCGCGAAATTACGAACGTTCCGGAATTTGTTGAACAGACTTCGTACAGTGCCTATTGCTCACATTAGCCGTTCTGCAGTTCAGAGAGAACCAGCAGCAGAGGAAAAGGTACACTGTGCCTCTACGGCTGAGCAGTAAGCTTACAATGTGGAGGTGTTCACACCAATTACATAGAGTACACGCCCCACATCTGCAACCTCAGCCAACTTATTGACGTGCAAATGTACACACCTAGCAGGGTATAGTCTTAGTAACTGTCACAGTGGTCAAAACATGCACGTGTCACAGTCTGGCACACAGTTTTAATTTGTCAGGAAGTTTTTGTACAGCGAGCCAGACAGCAGTACGGGGATTGCAGCTATTCTTGAATCGCTGAGGGTGCCCAGAACAGGGCTCCAGATGCTGCTACAAGTAGACGCTCCCACGAAATAAACTGGCACCTACACAAAAACGCATTTTCCTTCTCATTGCTGGACAAGTCGACTCTATTGTTCCGAAGTGGTGGCTGCCTTAGTTCACTCTTATCTCCTAAGCTGTATGCTTAGTCTGTTGGAAGTGGCCATTTCAGTTGCTTGTGTTCTGATTTTCTTGTTTGCTACTCTAACTATAGCTGAGTTGGCGTAAGTTGATCCCTGACAGTTCAAAAATGGTTCAAATGGCTCTGAGCACTGGGGGACTTAACATCTGAGGTCATCAGCCCCCTAGACTTAGAACTACTTAAACCTAACTAACCTAAGGACATCACACACATCCATGCTCGAGGCAGGATTCGAACCTGCGACCGTAGCGGTCGCGCGTTTCCAGACTGAAGTGCCTAAAACCTCTCGGCCACATCGGCCGGCCCCTGACAGTTGCAATAGGGTGGGCGCGGCAGCTTCGGAGGCCTACCTCAACTAAACTTCTCTCTGTTAACGCCTCAGTGTTGTCATAGCTCTGCTGACGGCTACAGCTTTCCTCCTGCAGCCATTAGCGCTTCACAGTTGAAAGCTGAGCACTGCGAGTTGTGTGGGAGTATGCCGTCTCGACAGTAGAAACTTTACTGGTAATACTATCACAACCTGTTAATACGATCGTTTGCTGACTCGGTAGCTGTAGTTTAAATTCTCTGCTTGTGATTGCACTACATGTTGAACTGCAACTTCTCTACTTCCACGTAGCCATACAGAACGGAACACCCGCCACAATTGCCTCCCCTCCCCCACTATGCAAACTGACAGGTACGAGACGAGTTATTTTGTGGCCACTACACAACAGTCGTCACATCTCGTAGGCTTAACCGCAGGCTGTGGTTTTCAAATAAAACGTCTGACTCCCCAGCTTATAGCCAGTGCTGTGTCATCCACATCTTCTCTCTATGCCAGTTTGCTGTATCCTGGATTGTTCGTCTGCAGTTTTCTTGTGGCTTCGGTGTGCTGCTGCGCTACACCTAGGTCTTGCTTGGAAGGTTCTCACACTGGGTTTCTTTTATGCTACAAAGGCACTGCTGCTCTCTATGTTCGCTATTTCATATGTCTTCGTCCACTTCTCCAGAGCTTCTATGCATACTCCCTTTCGACATGCCACCTCAGTCTCACGCAGGCACTGGCTATGCCAGTGCACGATTGAGACTCGGGCACTGTATCGAAGGCGTTAGTAGACTGGTATTAGTGCAAACACAGAGCATCACGAATTATGTTCAAAAGTTGAAGATGTCTCTTACTTGGGATTTTTCTGATAATATTTCGATTTCTAAATGTTACAAATAAGACAACAGTTCCAACTATATTTTTAAACAGGTGACTCACAGGAACAATATTAAAGATAGACTTTATTATACTAAGAATTTTATGTGTTCTATGGAACAAATGTTCTAGCTTCAGTATCAGGTGACTTTAAATCTCCCAAGCAGCTTTGGGTAATTTACAATTCGTGATCTGGCACTTTTTATAACTCGAAAAGTTTTTCTTATTCACCTACAAATAACTGTGAAATTCTTCCAAATAAATCGGGGGGCACTCTAACTCTCCGAAACAGATTCTGTAATGTAATTACACTACTACACCTGTTATTTTTATAGACAGTAATCAGTCTTATTAGGTTAATGACTATATAAATAGGAAAAATTATTCCATTCTATTTGTCACAAAAATTCGCTCAGTCACTTACAAATGGCAACTCCCAATCTGTATTTTTGAAAGTCAAAATATATTGCAGGAAAATTACTCGCCACACAGCATGAATTTTATGTTTGTTTCCAGAAAGCTGAAGAGGCATTGTGTGAAGGAAGGTGACACGAGGTGGATTCGGAAGACAAACGCTTCTCCGCCTTAAGTTATTACATTGGTTTCTTTTTTTAAGTGTTGCGCTCTCCTTAGAGCGGAGTAGAACGGCAGTTGAACCACTATCGTTATGGCAAGCCAGTTTAGGCGTACAGGCTACTAATACAGGGCATTATGTTTTGTAGAGGTTATTCTCATAACAGACATGCGTAACAAGCAGATGCACCCAAATACAAGCCTACCTTTTATCTAATGTCCCCTTTTATCTAGTTTCGTACGTTGAAACGTCAGTTTCTCCACGATACTATTAAAAACTGTTTTCTGAATGTTGTGGCAGCATTTTGACGTAGACCTATTTCAGAGTAAGGCCTAGGTTTACTGTTGTACTAAAATAATTTTACACTTCTGACAGTTCGGGCCAGAGGAAGGGACATGACACCGTGTACCAGGTAGTACCAAGGACGAGTCTGTTTCCCCTCCCGCACCTCCAACAGGTTGGCAGGTACAGTGCCCCGTGCTTGCCACCGCGTCAGTAGACAGTAACACGCGGTATCGGAAGTCAGTAGTTCCTGCGTTCCTCAAATTTATTTCTGAAGTATAGTGTTTTCAAGTGTAAGAGTGGTCTGAGCTCGTCAGCTGGTGTTGTGAACTAGAGTTTTTGTATAAGCCTTGGTTTACTAGCAGTGTGATATGAGTCAATGAGACGTCACTCCAAGAAGAGGTCATCCGAGAACACATTCGCCAGCAGAGATAGGAAGATACTAGAACACGAGGGGAAAATTGCCGCCCTTCAGGCTGAGTTAGACAAGGCCAGGAGAGATCTCGACAGGTTAAGGAGGGAGAAAGGTAAAGAGAGGTGGGAAGTGGCAACAGGGAACAGGACGAACAGGCCTAGAACTTTGTCTGACAGCTTCGTGGTGAATGTGGAAAATACATTTCACCTGTTGCTTCAGTTAGAAGCTGGTGACCCTCAAGCAGTTGCAGGTGTAGACAGGGCACAACAAACTTTCAGCAGGAAATTGAAAAGTAAGAATGTAGGTAAATCAGTAAAGAGAAAGAAAGTGTTGTTGTTATATAGTTCACATGGAAGAGCTGTTGGCAACTTTTGCAGGATGAACTAGGGTCAGAATACCAGGCCACCGATTTTTTTAAACCTAGTGCTGGTGTGGAGAAGGTGACAAAGTATTTAGGATCACTTTGCAAAGATTTCACTAAGGAAGACACCGTGGTTATAGTGACAGAGATCCTGGGTACAGTATAAAGTGTGACCTGGCAAAGATTGCATCAGCATCGAAGCATACTAGTGTTGAGTTCGTATCTGTTCTTGGGCACCATGACCGACCTCATTTGAACTATTCTGTCAAGAGAGTTAATTTGGAGTTGGAAGGGCTGCTTATGTCGGGTGCAGGGTCACACATTGGTGTGGTTCCTGTTGATTCTCTCAATAGGTGGGAATATACTGGGCATGGCCTTCACCTCAACACGAAGGGGAAGGGTAAACTGGCTGGGAAAATAGTAGGAAAGTTAGAGGGGGGAGGCACTGTCATGAGTGATAAAATACCAGTGGTTATAGGTTTCAGAAAAGACCCTTTTTTAGGGTAGCGAGGACAGAAAGAAACCAAATTTTAAGAGAGGTTAGGACTGACACAGACCTTCAGTTTGAGAAAGAAACCAAAAAACATAATTCTAGCTTATTACATCAGCATAAACAGCTATTGGTTAAGAAGTATCAACAGTCACCAGATATTTTAACTCAACCCAATTTTAACTCAGTCAATGTGAAATGTCAGCTATCTTTATTGCATCAAAATATTCGAAGACTGAGAAATAATGTTTATGAGTTAATTATCTGCATAGATGAATTAGAGTCTTCAAACCCAGCTGACACAATCTGCCACTCTGAACATCATGTGACCACTGGTATAGAACTTTAAAGTGTTGCAGGGTTTAGGTTAGCATCTCACTTTTGTAGATCAAAAATGGAGAAAGGAGGAGTTGCCACATTCACAGGAACTGTCATAAATTTAAGAACATAGACATTCCCACGAGGTTCCATATTAGGGCGCTTACTTTTTTTGTGTATATCAATGACCTTTCATCAGTAACATTACCAGATGCAAAGTTTTATTTGCTGATGATTCAAACATTGCAATAAATAACAAATCAAGTGTAGTCTTAGAAAGATCGGCTAGTAAAATATTTGTGGTCATTAATCATTGGTTCCTAGCCAATTCTTTGTCACTAAGCTTACAAAAACACACACTAGATGCAGTTCAGAACTTGTAAGGGGTGTCCCACGAGTATATCCCTAACATATGATGACAAGCAGATAGAAGAAGTGGACAGTGTTAAATTCTTGGGATTACAGTTTGATAATAAATTCAACTGGGAGGAGCACACCACAGAACTGCTGAAGAGTCTTAACAAATCTCTATTTGCAATGGGAATTGTGTCAGACATAGGGGATATAAAAATGAAAAAGCTGGCATACTATGCTTACTTTCATTCCATAATGTCATATGGGATTATTATTTGGTACAATTCATCAAGCCAAGCGAAAGTTTTCCGGGCACAAAACGTGCAGTAAGAGTTATAAGTGGTGTGAACTCAAGAACATCCTGCAGAAGGCTGTTTAGGGAACTAGGGATACTAACTACTGCTTCCCAATATATTTATTCCTTAAAGAAATTTGTTATTAAAAATATATCACTTTTTCAAGCCAACAGCTCAATTCATGGAATCAATACTAGAAATAAGAATAATCTTCACAAGGATTTAAAGTCACTTAGTCTTGTACAAAAAGGTGTGCATTATTCAGGAACACACATTTTAAATGACTTGCCAGCAGCCATAAAAAGGGTTAACAACCAATGAAATTCAGTTTAAGAGAAGCCTAAAGGATTTATTTGTGGCCAACTCCTTCTACTCCATTGATGAATTTCTCAGTAGAACCAACTGATTTCTGTGTATATATCTATAAGTACAATATAACTTCTGCACAATTTCAGTGCAGTAATGTGTTCATTGTAAATAAGTGTGTGTGTGTGTGTGTGTGTGTGTGTGTGTGTGTGTGTACGTAAGTACAATTTAACTTCTGCACCAGTTCAGTGCCGTAATGTGTTCATTGTAAATAAATATTTATTAGTTGTATTACACGTTTATTACCTTATAAATAAATAAAAAACCTTTTTATTTTAAATTCAGTGCATTAGTATTTATAAAAGATACATTCATATAGCGTTCATTAAAAAATGACGACCATTTCACTTGGGACGTGTGGAATGGTACATTAGCTTATTTGTTTGAGTTATAAATATTTGTCATGTATTGTTGTTTTTCTGGCATGTTCTACATCCTGGAGGACCTCCTCACTACGGATCAATTGGAATGAAAGTAAATATAATCTAATCTTAAATGGTGCCAGACGTTATAAGTGGATATCGGATGCACGGAAAACACCACAAATTTGTGTGCTCGAACTGGAATGTTTTAATCCGATTTTAGATGTTACAAGAGTGATGAACAGAGCAGCCATTGCATTTAACATTAAAATATTTGTAGTGCTGAGAACAGGAAAGGAGAAAGAGATGAAGATAGACGAGAATGACGAAGCAACACCAGGTCTTTTTTTCTGTAAATACTGGACAAAAAAAAAGACGAATAACGAAGAGGGTCATATTCCAGCAGGATGCGCTATGAAGATATGTGTATTTCTGTTGTCAACTCAAAAAACGCTCACTTTAATATAAATTTCTTTTTTTAATAATTGGCAACCAATGCTGTACAATCACAATAAAGTCATGAGATGTTCAATTGACTCTTTTATTAGAACTGTTGCGCGTTTCGAGATTACACCCATCTTCAGACATCACAAACTTCAACTCCTTCCTAACCAAGGAGTTGCAGTTTGTGATGTCTGAAGATGGGTATAATCCCGAAACGCGTAACATGTTCCAATAAAAGAGTCAATTGGACATCTCATGACTTTATTGCGATTGTACAGCACTGGTTGCCAATTAGTAACATAAAAATAATCGCAGGCCTCAGACGGGATTTTATGTCCTGTATATCGTAGAGCTGATCCAACAGTCCACGGGTGTGTTATCGGTTCGTAGCGTCCAGCCGGCACAATGTTTCAACAACCAGTCTTGTCACCATCGCCAGGTGAGCAGACAAACTGATCTCCTGGGGGCTTGCAGTAGACATAACCCCCACTCACGGCACTCTGCCCTCCGTCCGCAAATGGTTCAAATGGCTCTTAGCACTATGCGACTTAACTTCTGAGGTCATCAGTCGCCTAGAACTTAGAACTAATTAAACCTAACTAAGCTAAGAACATCACACACATCCATTCCCGAGGCAGGATTCGAACCTGCGACCTTAGCGGTCGATCGGCTCCAGACTGATGTGCCTAGAACCGCACGGCCACTCCGGTCGGCCCTCTGTTCGCACCCGAGGGCGCATGAGACGTGGCTGGAGAGGCGGCTGAGTCACCGACCGTGGCTGGCGACGCCAGACGCCACGGCCCGGATGCGTCGAAGTGGAGGCAGACAGTGAGGCCGCTCTGGCAGCCAGCTCGACATTACTGAGAGTCTACTCCTGAATTAAACTCAGTCACGGTTCTCAAGCCTTACCGGACTATAGTCACAGTATCTGTTAATAAGATTGACTGTCCCTGGTCCGTATGTAGATGCCTCTCTATCGACCCAGTCCAGTCGGGGCCCACGAGAAATACGGGTCGCCGCAACGAACTTGTGATGTCTCACAAGTCACCTTGTCGACCATACTTCGCAAACGCTAGGCTCCTTGCAGGGCCCAAGAAAAGTGAATAGATCACTGAAAAGGTACCCAATAAAGGACCATCTTCGTCGTATCCTATCAAGAGATAGTACGCACTTCAATGCGCAGTTAAGAATTGTTAAACTCGTCTGAAATAGTTACTCGCTACTGGCCAGAGACGTCTGCTGGCAGTCGTAAGACTTGCAATGTCATGTGCTGTGGCGTATGTGACGCTGCCAGTCCTTCTCGTGGTCCTCGGTCCCAGTATCGACGTCGTCGTTGAGATCATGATGCGTTCGCATTCATAGAGCGAGTCTCGAATAAACAATGTTCTGCGACTGTCAGCTCGTAAGGATAGTTTGGTGAGTGTGCCATTGGTGTGCTCGGCAGCGATCTTCGATGGAGCGCAGTGGTTTTCCAATGTACATCTTGCGTTTTGGCTCGGAATTCGATAGAACCCTGCCTTCCGTAAAATGAGGTTGTCTGTGATGTTCCTCAATGATGTCCTTGTTTTATCAGGAGGGCAGAAGACAGTTTTACTCGATGCTTTTTGATGTTTCACCCGATTTTTGGCGATATGGTACAAAGACTGTGGCGCCAGACTATTCCGTTGTATTAGATAGACCCCCCCTCCCCCTACAATGCAAAAGATTAAAGAGAGTATTTTGTTCCATCGGAGGAAACTAAACCGGACCATTACAATGTCGACGAAACGGCGAAAGTATACACTGAGGTGACCAAAGTCATGGAATCTAATATCTTCTCGGCGCTCCTTTTGCCCGGTGAATTGCAGCAACTCGACGTGGCATGAACTCGACAAGTCGATGGAAGTCCGCTGCAGAAATATTTAGCCATGCTGCCTCTATAGCCGTCCATAATTGCCGAAGCGTTGCCACTGCAGGATTGTGTGCACGAACTGACCTCTCTATTATGCCCCATAAATGTTCGATGCGATTCATGTCGGGCGATCTAGGTGGCCAAATCATTCGCTCTAATTGTTCACAATATTCTTCGAACTGATCGGGAACAATTGTGGCCCGTTGACATGACGCGTCGTTGTTTGGGAACATGAAGTCCATGAATGAATGACTCCAAATGGTCTTCAAGTAGCCGCACATCACTATTTGCAGTCAATGATCGGTTCAGTTGGACCAGAGGACCCAGTCCCTTTCACGTAAACACAGCCCACGCTATTATAGAACCACCACCAGCTCGTTAACAATGCCTTGTGAGGTCTGCACCATACTCGAATCCTACCATCAGCTCTTACCAAATGACATCTGGACTCATCTGACCAGGTCACGGCTTTTTAATAGTCTAGGGTCCAACTGATATGGTCACGAGCCCTGCAGAGGCTCTGCAAGCGCTGCCGTGCTGTTAGCACAGGCATTCACGTGCGTCGCCTGTTGCCATGTCCATCAACGCCAGATTTCGCCGCACTGTGATAACGGGTACATTCGTCGTACGTCCCACATTTCACGCAGTGTTGCTTGTCTGTTAGCACTGACTACTCTACGCAAATACCGCTGCTCTCGGTCGTTAAGTGAAGGCCATCGCCCACTGCGTTGTCCGTGGTGAGAGGTAATGCCCGAAATTTCGTGTTCTCGGCACACTCTTGACACTGTGTATCTCGGAATATTGAATTCCCTAACGATTTCCGAAATGGAATGCCCCATGCGTCTAGCTCTAACTATTAGTCCGCGATCAAAATCTGTTAATTCCCACCGTGCGGCCTTAATCACGTCGGAAGCATTTTCACATGACTCACCTGAGTTCAAATGACAGCTCCGCCAATGCACTGCCCTTTTATACCTTTTGTACGCGGTAACACCGCCATCTGCACGTGCGCATATCGCTATCCCCTGTCTTTTGTCACCTCAGTGTATGTCGTAATTATGCTTCCCCATACCACACCTATTTCAGTCTGAATGGTCTTATGTAGGCCCAGATGAAAAGTAACTTCCTCTACGGCCGGTTAAGGACCTCAGGTCGAAAGCAGACATGGGCCACGAGGCTCACTATGACAATAACGTTGCCCTCCACTCGTTCAGAGTAGAACTGTTGAATGTAGCAAGCTACGGTTTCCATACTCTCAACGAAACGAAATCAGTTTCGAATTTCGATCATCCCTTAGCGGAATCTCGGCCAGCTGGCTGAGCACGCACATCATATGACTGCCAATGGCAATACACGTATTTTGAAGGAAATGGGGGCCCCAGTTAAACACAAACACAAAGGCTAAAATTCGAGGATGATAGGCAGGGTATCATAAAGAAGGCACATAGTTATCCAATATGTTGCCAGTTCTGTATTTAATACTATCGATATAATACTTCATTTCAGTACCATCGACTTCAGAGCCAAACATGATGTCTTGGGTCGAGCGTTCATATACGAAATTCAGAACAGTTCTGTAACGTTCGCTTTTGGAGACGACTTAGGTTGTGGGTTTAGACTGCTTCTTGCATCCCTGAAAGGTGCTTGAAGATGTAGCGGTGAAATCTACAGCAATGTGAATTTGAAATTAGTGAATACAGGAAAATGAAAAAAGGAAGAGACGGGAAACTAAAAAAAAATATTTTTCGTTCTTGACGTGTGGAAATAAACCCTTTTCTGAACCTCGCACGTCGTTTCCATCGCACTGAGAAGTAACCTGCTGGACAAAACAAAATATTTACAAATGAGTCTGCAGTTCTACTAACGTCGGATGACGTTTCTATGTTCAGTAAGGCACATACTGGCAATCTCCAGAGGAAACAGTACGACATAAAAAATCTCAGAACCGTGTTTTCCTGTACAGATTGGAATGAAAATGCTGTAGAACAAGAGAGTTCGCTCCATGGTGACTAACGTAAAGTACAGGTTTGATTATTTCAAAGATCGTGCGGTTTCAGTAAAACTAGGATCCGTCGCCTCCTGGTTTACACTTTGTGCCCTAGAGGTTAAGAGAACAAAGCAATGTTTCTAGGAGCCGAAACGCTGTAATGCCATTTCTGTACAAATATGTAAATCCTACGTACGTAAAAGGGTTGGTTGGTTGATTTGGGGAAGGGACCAAATAGCGAAATAGCGAGGTCATCGGTCCCATTGGAAAGTAAGTCTGCTGTGTCCTTGTAAAGGAACCATCCTGCAATTTGCCTGAAGCGTTTTAGGAAAATCACGGAAAACCTACGTCAATATGGCCGGAGACAGGGTTGAACCGCCGTCCTCCCGAGTGCGAGTCCAGTGTGCTAACCTCTGCGTCACCACTCTCGGTCGAACATAAGATAAACTGGTGCAAGCATCAGGGCAAGAGAAGTCTACGTGAAAAATTCTATGCAAGCAAAACTGAAAAATGTCTTCCGGCTGGAATTAACGCATCCAGAGGATATAACTATATTGTGTCTTTGAGCACATTTGCGAAGAAACGGCGAGGCTTCATGGATGTTCAATGCTACTGTCATTAGTGTCTATCGAAAGAAGGCGCATCACTATGGGGTCTGCAAGTTACAAATGGTTAATAAGCCAAGCGAAAATAAATCACTGGTTTTGTTTCATTTTCAGTGGAATTTCTTTTAGACACTAACCAAATCAGAGGGGACGGTAGATCTTTATGAATGGTCACCATGCAGGTGTGGACATGGAGGGGATCCACTTAAATATTCACAAAAAAATGTGAGCATAGGTTTCAATTTAGAATGGCACTTCCCCTTCAGTGCTCAGCTATTTCTCTACAGCGCCCACCTCAACTCCCACCACTACCTCTCTCCCTATGCGTACCCTGCCGATTGTTCTTTTGCTGGTCACGTTATTCTGTGCACATTCTACTACTGCTCGGCTCTTTCTCGATTTTACTGGCAATGTCAGAGCTTCTTTAACAATTACACATAGCTATCTGGATGGGTTTACTGACGAAGAGTTGGCCAATGAGCAACTAGTTTAAGTTTAAGAGAAATATAAGCTGCTTAGTCTCTGAATAAAAATTTCTATTTGTTGTTTTATGTTTGTTATTTTAGCCACAGCTCAGTATTCACTTTCATTACACTGATATGGATTTTTTACGTACATGCAACTTGTGACACCTCAACAAACGATGTAGAATGAAATACGTACCGTTGAATATTTTTTTTTCTTTTTACAGCGGTGACAATTAACGTTTACACAAACCGTAAATCTTACTTTACAATTATAGGATTAGAATTCTTGACCAAAGACGTACTTTGTGATTCACTGCAGTATTTATCTGATATGAAGCAATGGAAGCTTTGATTCGCTTCGTAATGAAATTCCTACTAATGTTCCACAGGGTTGAGTTCTTGTTGTACACAAATGACATTCCATCTTCCAATAATTATGCAGAAATAGTCTTCTTTGCTGATGATACCAGTTTCGTAATCAAATATAATAAAAGATGCAACAACAGAAGACGTAATAAAAGCTGTATCCAGAAAAAAATATTGATTGATTATTGGAAAATAGCCTATAACTTAGCTAAAATAAACACAGCTCATTCAGTTTTGCACAAACAGGATATATCATCATCATCATCATCATCATAACAGAACATTGGCGGAGGAGGGGGAGGGAGGGAGGAGGAAATAAGCGAAAGTAAATTCTCAAAATTCTTGACTGTGCATATTGACCAGACTTGAACTGAAAATTATGTATTATAGATACACTCAGATGCATGGAGTTAAGCAAATTTCCTCTACGCGTAATTACTGATTTCGCTGATGAAAGTGTTAGAAAGTTGGCTTAGGCTGCATTGCTTGCTTCCGTTCAATAATGTCATATGGAATAATTTTCTGGGCCACATACAAGCAAAGTTTTCACTACACAGAAATATGGTGTAAGGCTGATTCCTGATCTCTATAGGCAAGTGTTTTTGAAAAAAAGGAGACGACACCCTAACAAAGCATTTACCCTGTTGTGAAGTTTGTTGTGAATAATCACAATTTTCAAACGAATTTCGTGCTTCCAGCCGGCTGTCGTTCGATACATTCCACGATATTTCAACTTGGCACCTGTTGATCATCTTGAGTTGAGCCATCGAAGACTGTCTTAGATAGGTTATCTGCGTTTAACCGGCAGGTAGCCAGTTGAACTATTGTGGGTTGTATTGAGTGACAACTGGCTACAAGCACGTAATTTGAACATTCAATTTTCCGTGAAAATTTTAAAGGTCACACAAGAACTACGATGTCCGATCACTAGTAATATTCACAAATATAGCACTAAGAACAATAAATCTCTCCACCAGTCACAACCTTCTGCAGAAGGGGACAAGCTGTGCAGCCGTAAGATAGTTGACACATTCCATTGTGCATTAAAGATGTTAAAGTAAATGCTTTTAAATACAAATTGAAATCATTTCGCTTGACAGTTTCTTCTACTCCATAGATGAATTTCTCAAAGGACGATATGAGTGTGCGTGTGTGTGTGTGTATGTGTGTGTGTGTGTGTGTGTGTGTGTGTGTGTGTGTGTGTTTGGATTATGTTCATTAAACTTTATGATTGGTCAAAATAAAAAAATCTCCAGAATGAGATTTTCACTCTGCAGCGGAGTGTGCGCTGATATGAAACTTCCTGGCAGATTAAAACTGTATGCCGGACCGGCACACAGTTTTAATCTGCCAGGAAGTTTCTTAAAAAATCTATTTATGTAAATGAAGCCACGATTTCACAAAGGAAAAGTGTCTTATTGTAAAGCTACTGACATGTCCACGACATTCATATGCCCATGGTGTATGAATGATAACGAACTCAACTTACCGACTCCCTGTGCAAAATGTGTCTGAAGCAGTCGAAGGCTCCTCGGTAGGCAGGTTTGCGCTGGTTCTGCGTCTGAAGATGTACCTGTGCAAGGAATACTAGGTTAGCTGTTCTGTCTTTAAAAGCATCATGCTTGTCTCTGGCTGGCTAAAGACATTACCATAGGAAACAATTCATACACACATACTCTACGATGAAACATTTTCTCCTTCGACTCTGTAATAACCTATCATGCTATGCACTTTGGACTTTTATTTTCGTATAGCAGCAGCAATAACGTTTAAAATTTCTGTCGTTTAATTGCTTACAATACGTTAAACAGGTTGTCTACAGCGACAAAAACACATTGCCATTTAGGTTATTAGTTGACATTATCAGATCGGGAGGTATGCGATCCGTTATGTTGAAATATGTAGTTAAACAATCCTAGACCAAGATCGCTTTCTGCAATCTCCCTTAGTCTGATTCGGCACATTTACGTTGTTTTTTGACATTGTCAGATCCGGAGATATGCGATTTATTATGTTAAACAATGGCTCGTCAGGGAGCTGAAACTAGTTTTGAAATGAAGGGCCGGCCGAAGTGGCCGTGCGGTTAAAGGCGCTGCAGTCTGGAACCGCAAGACCGCTGCGGTCGCAGGTTCGAATCCTGCCTCGGGCATGGATGTTTGTGATGTCCTTAGGTTAGTTAGGTTTAACTAGTTCTAAGTTCTAGGGGACTAATGACCTCAGCAGTTGAGTCCCATAGTGCTCAGAGCCATTTGAACCATTTTTTTGAAATGAAGGAGTTTTAACGATCTTGACCTAGGATTATTTATCCACACATTTTAACGTAACATATTGCATGTCTTCCGATTTGACAACGTCAAGTAACAACGTAAACATGCTAACTCAAGTTAAGGGAGATTGCAAAAAGCTGCTAAAGATCTGAAGATGGCTCGTAATGAGCTCAAACTATTTATGAAATGAAATAATTTTAGGATCTTGTCCTAGGATTTTTTATCCACATACCATCATTTTGAATGATCCCCTGTATTAGGGAAGTTCATAATTAAGTAGGTAATTCTAAGAGAAACCGTTTACGAAGATATTCCCTGGATAACGGAAAAACAGCCAAACTTCGACTCTGATAGAAACAATACCAAATGAAAAACACTGAGGTTTGCCGAACACGTAACGAAGTGGTCGTAACAAAGACTGTTAACAAATGATGAATATCAGTCAAGATATAGTACGAATGTAATTGTTTGCTGATGTGCGCAGGGAAATGTTGGAAATTTTCCCGCATATAATAACTCTGCAATATCTCTCTAAAACTACCGGAGAGTCTACGAAATGCTGCTCGTCCTAGCCTTGATGAAGGGAAAACCCTGAAAAGTGATAGAGAAGGGGCAACGCTTGCTCAGAAAGTGCACAACTGATCTCTTAGAGGGTACACGAGTTGGTAGAGGGTAGGACAAATTCTGCTCTTGGGGCGGAAAACTGACTCTAAAGGTGGATGAACCATAGATGCACAACAACGCAGGTCGGAGAAAGCAACGGAAAACACACTGTTAAAAGTCCGACTGGATATCCCATGTATCAGCATGATTGGATTGGAGGTTGGTTCAATTATTCGGAGGTAAAACTGCCTCTCATTAGATCTACGGAAGGCGAGAGCTATAGAGAGGAACAAACGCATTTGTCAGTGAGAACTGCAGCATGGAATGTCACTTCTCTTTTATAAGGTGGTACATTAGAAAATACTTGTGCTTATCTTCAGGAATTGGGAAGGGAGTGAGACGGGACATTGAAGTTACCCACTGGTATACTAAAAAGAAGCACTGACAAATAGACAGGTGATTACAACACGAAGACATAACCTTGACACACGTCGGTGGCAGAATGAAACGCAGTTACATTAATAATTTTCGAACACGACAGCAACAGTGTAAGTTGTTAGTTAAATGCTGAAAGCTTACGGAAAGATAGGAGCAAAAACCTTACGACGTCAAAATGTGGAATGAGAGCACCAAGCTAGATATGTGACTTTCTTTCTGCATACTTGACACCTGAAGGGAGCGGACTAACTTCGCATCTGGACGACGTCGGCGGACGCGACGATTGCTCATCTTACCAAGCGCATGGGGTTTCATTTCTGTAATTGTTTCTGTGCCTTTCTTATGTAGCATGGTGGAGGGTTCCAAGAGTTGAAAGCTTAGAAGTTGGCTGCATGAGAAAAGGAATTCTTTTAAGAGGAATTTGCCATCATAAAAATGAGCCTCAGGCAGAGGCCCAGCCCCAGGTAAACAGATCGGCATTCGCAGCCATTCTCGTTCCCCAGCCCACACTCGCAATGTGGAACACGTGACACTTATTTTCCAGCAGCGGCTGGAGAATATGATTTCCGCCAGCTCTTTGTACTTAATCCTAAAGTACGGACAACCTTCCACTGGCAACAAGGTTTGTCTCATCTGTCATATCTCCTGTCCCAACCTGAGGTACTTAATCTCCAAAAATCTAAAGTGACATCACTAATCTATAAAAGTCTGCGGTGAAGTCATTACTCTGCAGAGACCAAGACCGAAGCGTTCTCCTTCTGGTCGCTCTAGAGCTTTGCCGTTTTTCGTCAGAGCAGGAACTTTCTGGTCAACGGTGGGAAAGATTCCGAGTGCCGACCAGTAAAACTCAATTGAAGATATTAAACAATTTCCAACTCTTGTAGATTTTTTCAGTGATGAACCGATAGGGCTTTTAGGTATGTGGGAAGGCAGAAAATCTCTCCCGTTCCTCGATACAATTTTGTATGTAGACACAGTGAAAAAGCACGGATCCCAAGAAAATAAGATTATGACCTAATAGGAAATCTTGGTTCTGAAAGTTTAAATTGAACCTCATTCCCGGGAGTTGTAACAAAAATTCACAAGCCCTGTCAGAAATCCCACCTAGCTAAAGATCCCTTATCTTATTAAAAATCTTCTGCAAAGAATTCCATGTTTCTTTCGGCTGGAAAATAAGTGTCACGTGTTTCACATTGCGAGTGTGGGCTGGGGAACGAGAATGGCTGCGAATGCCGATCTGTTTACCTGGGGCTGGGCCTCTGCCTGAGGCTCAACATTTTTATGATGGCAAATTCCTCTTAAAAGAATTCCTTTTCTCACGCAGCCAACTTCTAAGCTTTCAACTCTTGGAATCCTCCACCGTGCTACATAAGAAAGGCACAGAAACAATTACAGAAATGAAAACAGCCACTGGCAATGCTAATCCAAATCTGCAATTACAGAGCAGTGCAAATTAATGACTACTTGATCAAGAGAATTTACATATCATCCTCTGAAATATGTTAGTGGACAGTTTCAGAGAAAATGGCCACATTACGACAGGTACGTGACAAGCTACTGCTACGGCATAAGTCATTTACCTTTTTAGGTAGCAAGATCACTGGAGATGGAATAGGGAAAGAAGGATTAAGAAACAGAACTTCCCAAGCAAAAAGTGCCTTCAGTAAAAGGAAAGTGATATTTTACTCATTACTTATCGACCTAGAAATCGGAAAAGAGTATCTGAAAGCATATGTCTGTAGCGAGGTATTGTATCGCTGTGAAATTTGGGCACTCGGGACTGATGGGAGAGAAAGACTAGATTCTTTTGAGATGTGGCGTTACCAGCACCTTCTAACAATCAAGTGGGCTGATAAGATCACGACCGATGAAGTCTTGAAAAGTGTGGAAGACAGGAGGAGACTATAAACACTATTGTTAAAAAGGAGCTTTCAGATTATTGATCGTCTATTGAGATATGACGGGTGTTAAAAACAAAAATAGAGATGTATGTCAACGAAAAATGAGCTAGAGGAATACAACGACTGAAGTTCTTAGATAAAACCATAAAAGATGCAACACTTACAGAAAAATGAAGAAGAAGGCAGAAAGTCATGGAGACCGAAGATCTACCACCAACCAGACTGCTATCAACCAGTCCTCAGACTGAGCACTAAAGAAATGAAGATACCACTCTGCATACTGTTTTTGAAAATTACAGCTCGCCTTTATTTTGTGTCAAGTACGTTTTGTGTTACAAACAAGATATTTAAATAATTACTGTAACGAGATTCGTATTAGTGGCATCCTTGTCATGGGAAAATGAGTATTGTCACTACCATGAGTTAACCAGATTCCTCAGGTAAAAACCGTATAAGTGCTAGATACTTTTACGTGAGAAATACTACTTATGCTATATGCTATGAGTTACGTAAATGAGATCACATGGTAACATTTAGTGCTAATCTTTAGTACTGAGCTTTGTCTTATTAGCCATATCACAGGGAAGAAGATACGTCTGGCCAAAATGCCGGTCTCCCTCACTTAATGATATCGCTGTATCTACAGCCCAGTCGTATTGGCAACATATGTTGGTACACATCCTATCTGATACTGCAATGTTCTAGCACGGGATCCAAAACAGAGATGTATCATTTATGATGAAAGAAGATAATACGAAAACATACTGATCAGCTTCTTGTTCGGTAAAGCACACCCTGATAAAGCACACCCTGATCGTTAACATTTAACGAAGAACAGGCATTAAGGCGATAATGGAGGAAAGTCCCCAGACAGAAGGCACGACGTGGAGATGTTCATGTAGCATAGTAGCCTGTTTATGACTCTGGAGCCAGTTTTCCGGACAGACTACGGGGAGTAGAAGAGCCGTAGCACCATGTTCATGGGCCTGGTGGTAGTCACCAGCGAGTGTCCATAGCGCGTGCAGTGATAGTGCGGAGAAATGCGAAGAAGCAGTGCAAAACTATTTTATATTATTATTTATGTTCTGCAAATTGTGCTTAAGCATAAGAACAGAGACCAACTGGGTGGGACAGTGCAGTTATTAAGACACTTATATTCGTGGAGGGGGGGGGGGGTGGAGTTTGCTCTGTCTGGCCATCCTGGTTTAGGTTTTCTGTGGTTTTCATAAATCATTTCAGACAAATATTTGGATGATTCCTTCAGCAAGACCACGGCCGACCACGTGTTCTATCCTCGTAAGAACATTCTCATATAGAATGATTCATAAAGTTCGCATAAATTGATGGAACTGATAGGGGACTCGAAATACAACTTCGTTAGAAGTAACCCAGAGCCGGTGAAAGCTTTGGAATCTCAGGAAAAACAAGCACAATCAATCCAAGCGGGCCACAATCTCAGCAAAGATAATGTACTATTTCTGTGTAAGAATAACTGCTTGTCATTCAAGCGCGTTCCGTCTGTTGTCATGACATTAAGGTCTTGTGTATCTGTTGTTGCGTACGTATATCTGCTTTTCGTTCATGCGCTCTGAGACAAGGCGATTGTTTGCATTTCAGTACTGCTGTAAATGGCAGTGTACACTGCAGCTTTACTGAAAGTAATTGCAATGTTTGTGATACGTACAGTACTTTGTGAAATGGAACGGTACACGTTTGCAGAACTGCGAAATGTGCCTTTCATGGGAGGCTGCGCCACTGGCATTGCACACAGAGCCGGATGTGTGGTCGAGCGGTTCTAGGCGCTTCACTCTGGAACCTCGCGACCGCTACGGTCGCAGGTTCGAATCCTGCCTCGGGCATGGATGTGTGTGATGTGCTTAGGTTAGTTAGGTTTAAGTAGTTCTAAGTTCTAAGGAACTGATGACCTCAGATGTTAAGTCCCATAGTGCTCAGAGCCATTTGAACCATTTTGAGCACACAGATCTCAACGCTTGTACCGCTCTTGGTATCCGAACAGACGTCAACCACAGCGTCGAACGTTTTAAGCTGTTCGTCGCCTATACGGAGAGACAGATGCCTTACGTTCAGAGCATCAGGAAGTCCGCCCACGGACTACTCGAACAGTCGGCATTGAAGAGGAGATATTTCTGCGTGTGGAAGAACAGCCGTCAGAAAGCACGCGTGCGATTGTTCATACCATGGATAGGTCTCAAAGTAGTATGTGGCATGTTGTGCATGAGAGGCAGTTGCACTTTTATCATTACCAGCAAGTAATATGCATATGGGTGTGGATGATTCCGACAAAGAGTTCGCCGGCCGAAGTGGCCGTGCGGTTAAAGGCGCTGCAGTCTGGAACCGCAAGACCGCTACGGTCGCAGGTTCGAATCCTGCCTCGGGCATGGATGTTTGTGATGTCCTTAGGTTAGTTAGGTTTAACTAGTTCTAAGTTCTAGGGGACTAATGACCTCAGCAGTTGAGTCCCATAGTGCTCAGAGCCATTTGAACCATTTTTTGACAAAGAGTTCGGTTTTGTGAATGGATTGTTCAACGTTGCAAAAATGAGTTCTGTTTCCCAAACAACATGTTATTCACATATGATGCACAGTTCATCAGAGATGGATTCTTTAACTGTTGTAACAGCCACATCAGCGTGTGCCAATATTCTAGGATCCCACTGGAACACCACTGCAAACAGTGGTCTGCAGTGAATGTATGGCTCGGTATTATTGGCGATACGTGATCGGACCTTACCTCCTGCCAGCAAGTTTGAATGAAGTGAGATAGAATGCGTTCGTTGACCAAGTTCATCCAGAATAATTGTTACAAGATGTGCCACTTAAAATGCGTCATCATATGTGGATGCAACTACATGAAGTACCTGCAGACTTTTCTGTGCAAGTACTCGACGCCTTCAGTGCCACATACCCCAGTCGCTGCATCGGGACGATCAATTACGTGGCCATCTCGCACCCCTAATACGATTTTTATTTATTTATTTATTTTGTAAAGACTTATCAAAAGCCTTGTGTACTTGAGACAAGTTCCCAACGAAGAAACAGTTCTCGCCAGAATGCTCGTAGCATCCGATGAGTTCGTGAGATGCCTGTTGTACCAGGAAGTGTGTGCCACAATTTTCTGAGAAAATTTTATGCTTGTACTGAATGTAGTGGTTGTCATTTCTAACACCTTGTATACCAGTTAAAGATTCATCAAGTCTCAGAACACCTGTGGACTAAAGGTACCTTAGAGGTTTGGGCAGTTTTACGTCATGTCGGGCAAACAGTAAGTACTGCAGAACAACGCAGGAACAAGAAAGAGACATTTTATCACCTACGCTTCCTTGAGAAATCCTCCTCAACTGAGCATGTTCTAGAGAACGGTCACCGGATCATATCTGAATGGTTCAAATGGCTCTGAGCACTATGGGACTTAACAGCTGAGGTCTTCAGTCCCCTAGAACTTAGAACTACTCAAACCTAACTAACCTAAGGACATTACACACACCCATGCCCGAGGCAGGATTCGAACCTGCGACCGTAGCAGTCGCGCGGTTCCGGACTGAAGCGCCTAGAACCGCTCGGCCACCGCGGCCGGCCCGGATCATATCTGACAACACCTCTGCCGCGGCTCGCACTAACGGCTTCTGGGATTGTGTAGTTAAAGGATCCATCGAAATAAAAATCACCGATAACATCATTAATAGAGTGGGCGACCTGTAGCTAAGCGCGGAGCGGAGCCCAGCAATCGCGATGATGAAGCAGTCACTTCGAACGCCGAGTCAACGTAAGCCCATATATGGGGATGCCTTGAGCACCAGTGATGTCATAGCCAGCGGCTAGTGCATGTAAGTGCGTACTAGCAGCTCACTGGCAGCCTTGCCACTTGCGAATGGCCAAGGAGTCCTTAGTTATCCATTTGACGCGGCTGGACACCCAGAACTTTTTATTCGATGTTATAGCCGCGAGGCTATGCATTTTCACACCTTATATAATGTACAACATTGTTGAGTAAACAGTAAATTATCTTTGCTGAACTTATGATCAATGTGCACTGCTTGTCCTCTCAGTTACTTCTGTGACCATAAGTTCCTATTCCAGAGTTCTTCAATTTGTGCGCAGTCTTTTGTGTCAACTGTATATTCCAAGTGTATGTATATCTGAGCTATCTATTTTCATTATATTTTAATGACAAATCGTATAACATTATGAGATGACCCTTGGCCGCGTAAATAAACAATTAAAAAATATCCAGACCCATCTTCTGATTCTCAACTCACGGAGTACTCTAACACCATTAAACGCTCATGTAGAAGAGATCAGTTCCAATGACTCACACTTTTTCCGAGGTCTCTCTTTCACGCTCTTTCCTATTATTTATTTAGTTGTATGAGGCCCACTGTTTTCATGATCTAAATATTCCTTCTTCCGTTTTAACTTTGCACCGGGAAATCCTTGCTGTCGTGACAATCGACACTTAACCCAAAGCACGAAAGTCATGGCGCCTTCTGCCTATTACACAGGTAACCTTTGTTCTACAGGTTCTCGTATTTTAACTATTTGTACATCGTATTTTATGAGGCAAAGATTGGGATCAGCCCAGCTGCTTAATTACCTAAAAACCACATTGGGCTACCGGAACAACTGTCATTAGTCACGTTGCTGATTTATTCTGGGCCTAGCACTCCTCACAGTCACACAACACACATTAAGCTGTACCAGTAGGACAAACTGTTTGCTGAACAGCTTAGATACGGAAAACATTTATTGTGTCTATATAAGGACGACATTATTTCTGTTGAGATCTTGTAAAGTATAGTGTTAATTAAAAATCGCTATTAGGCGAATTCGTCTATAGAACCATTTTCAAGTTCTTACACCATGACTCCAAAGGTGTGATGAACTGTCCTGCGTTGGTCAGCAGAATGACGTTGCACTGGAGGAGGCAGTCGTCAGCCTGAAATCCAGACACCGCTACACAACAAATTATTCAGGTCATAACGTGTAGTCTTTCACGGTCGGTGTCTTCATTAATTAAAACTTCCGACCTCTTAGCCCAGAAGTTTTAATTAATAAAGTATTCAGAGTGCAAGAGCACTCATTCAGGACGCTGACAAAACGGAAGACGCCAGCCAGCGCCACTAAAAGAGAAGTTGAGAAATCTTGTAGTTCCAGCAGGAGAAACTAACAAAGAGAGAAAACCAAAGCAAACGAAGTCATCGTCGTTCAATGGCGATGCACCGCCACTCCGGTGTGCCACGAGTTCTGGCGTAGGAGTACTGCCGTTGGAAATACTAACCACCCAGCTCACTTATATATCCGCCCAAATCAGACCATCATTCGTAGATATATATAGTTATATGGATATGGTGTCTGTTCTTTCGGACATATCATTCGTAGACGTTCTTTATATCCAGCAGTATCCAGGTACGTACAGTAGCCGTGTGATACAGTCCATGCCAGTTCATTACGTGACGAAGACGACTTACAGGACGAGATGATGCATCCATCTACCATGCGCGGACTTCGTCGCCAGTAGCAACTGGCTCCCATCTTTTTCCTCACGGCTGCATGTGCTCAACTTGATGCCTTCGCTCTGCTGGGTCACCTATTGGGTGAGTACTTTCTGTTGCCAGCCACCCTCTGGGGGCCGGCCGGGGTGACCGAGCGGCTCTAGGCGCTACAGTCTGGAACCGTGCGATCGCTACGCTCGCAGGTTCGAATCCTGCCTCGGGCATGGATGTGTGGGATGTCCTTAGGTTAGTTAGGTTTAAGTAGTTCTAAGTTCTAGGGGACTGATGACCTTAAAAGTTAAGTCCCATAGTGTTCAGAGCCACTTGAACCAACCCAGCTAGTACCTGGATGGGTAATCGACCAGGGAAAATGGGTACCGTTGGTTTTAAGGACACGCAAGTTGCCGAAATGGCGCGCAATTGAAAGACTTGCACCACAGGTCATTTTTGTCCGCCTACATAGCTGAGTTATCCGCACGTTAATACCATGTGAGGAGCTTGGGTTCGATTCCTGTCCGTGCCATAGACTTTCTTCGCTCGGAGACTGGATGTTGTCTTCATTATCGTTTCATCCTCGTCGACAAATAAGTCGCCAAAATGGCGCCAACTAAAAAGACATGCACCAGGTGGTAGGTCTACCCAGTGAGAAGCCCTGGCCGTAGGTACATTTTCGTTTCATTTAATGCTGGACATCACGGTCTTAACACCGTCTACCCGGTGTGTTATCACGGCAGCCGCGGAGCAGCTGTGCTACGAGCATCAGCCACGGTAATCAAGGGCCGGCAGTGCGGCTCTTGCGCTACGCTTATCCGGCTCTCCGCAGACCATGCGAAACGCTGACACCGCTTGCTAGCATCCATCTACGCCACCAAGGTCAGTAACTTTCTCTCCGCCTAATGCTCCTTTCCTGTAACTGAGATCAACAAAGAAATACTGTAACAAGGGATGTTTCACTGATGTCTCGTCGTACGATTCCCGTCACCATCAAATACACAGCTGTAGTGTTGATGGGGAGATGGCGATCCATCCCGATTTGCCATCAGCCGATTCACTCGCCACCGTAGTGGTCGCGTCTCGACCCGTACAAAGTGGAACTGACTGTACAAGATCATGATTGCAAGTCATAAGATATCCGAACACTAGGCAATTACCACCACACGTAAGGAACCAAGCATCTAGTCGTGCGATGTATTACACATTCAATAAGTCTGTAAGCACGAACACTACCAAACGAAGCACAGTATATGTATTTTTTCACTTGTACTGGCGAGCAGTGTTTAGGATCATAGTGTTCATGTTTATACGTTTATCGGTTGCATGATACTTCATAGAATTACGGATTTTTTGCAAGTTTTTACTGTAACGAGCGCGTTCGGTCCTGGAGACGTTAAAGTGCTCCACCAAGTTTCAAACTGCACAGAAGTGTGTAACAGGCAGCGATGAGGCGCTGCGATGAACTTAGCACTTGCGTTCACTAGCCTGTAGTGAGGTCAATGCCGATACAAGTAAGCCCACAGCTGCTGGTGGGGCGTAGCAGTGATTAATCTTAAGACGATGGAAGGCGCCGATTACATTTCCTCCATTGCATCCTCACCGGCTAGGCTGGTTCGAGATTCGTCTACACAAGAGACTTATCATTTGGCGCTTCATTTTCCCTCGAACACTTTCACTCGTGTCAGTTTTCGTTACTATCTGTGACACGCACTGTACATACATCTCGCTCTTGGGCCCCCAAGCAACCGCTACAAATTAAAAACCTTACAGTTGTGGCATCTTTGTATCCCTCTCAGCTTGGCGACCGAAGCGGCGATTTCTATCGCTTGAGCCGTAAACCAGGCCTGTTGGCTACTAACACGTCACAGTTTCTACCATTGCTATGCCTATTTTAGAATATACAAGTCCTAGCCATATGCGACATTTCGAAGCTGAAGTTATGGAAGCAGTACAATCTGTTTTAAATTATGCATAAAAGGCCTTTTATACGTTCTATAGTGATCTGCGTTAAATGTTAACAACTGTTACTGTTAATGTTAATAATTATAGGTCTTAATGAAAAAGCGTCATCACCAACTAAAACCACATCTTATAGCATGCCGAGTGTTCTCGATTTAATGCACGCAATGTGATATATAATTTCAGTTCTGGCAACAGTGCTTCATGCATTACAGTGTCTTTATTCCTTATCGCATAATTAACTGTATTTAGAGGAAACGTGAACAGTTCTGGGGACATTCTAAGATAATTAAAAGAACTTCTTGGATCTCCCATTATAAATTATTTCAGCAAGGATGCTGAGCAACCGAGCTGACGTCTTTTCTTTATCCATTCACGAATCGAAACACGTTTCTTATGTTTTTCTTATGCAGCCACTCCAGGCAACAAGCTTCAACTCCATCACAACTCGAGCGACGTGCAGCTGCCAAAACTTTCAATTCAGGCACGACTCAGGAACCCACAAAACGACGAAACTGAAGAGTATACTGATTTCGCCGTGTCTACAGTCAAATATGAAACCATTTGCGTGCAACTCATTCCAAGCAACGAATGGCGCAACCCAATGTCGTCGTGTAAACTAGGCTTCAATCGCTTCAGGCAACTTCCGATATGTCTCCTTTGAAGGGGTACGACCGACTTCCTTCAAATGGCTCTGAGAACCATGGGACCCAACATCTATGGTCATCAGTCCCCTAGAACTTAGAACTACTTAAACCTAACTAACCTAAGGACAGCACACAACACCCAGCCATCACGAGGCAGAGAAAATCCCTGACCCCGCCGGGAATCGAACCCGGGAACCCGGGCGTGGGAAGCGAGAACGCTACCGCACGACCACGAGATGCGGGCCCGACTTCCTTCCCCATCGTTCCTTAATCCGATGGGACCGATGACTTCGCTCTTTGGTTCCCTCCCCCAAGTCGACCACTGAACCAAAGCAACAATAACTGTGTGCTTGCAAAAAGGTGGATCCACATTTTAATACACTATTGTTCTTTTTTATGTAAATGAAAAGTCACTTTAACCGTTGTGGCTGAATCCAAGCCATTGTCATTCTCATGGGTAACACTGTTCAACTTGGTTTATATGATTTCATCTCTATATGTATCAACGGAACGAGTTTGATATGCCTGTGTAAACGAAAGCGTTTCTTTCTCATTACTACAATCAAAGGATGATATTCCAGTTGTGCCATATGGACATGGCATTGACTTAAATATGAGGTGTTAACTGCAGTATTATCTCCTTTCAGATTCTTCATGTGTGGTTCATGTTAAGGAAAGAGTTTTCCAAGTGGTTTATGTAACATATGCAGAAAATGTTTTCATTATTTGTTTGTTGTTAATGTTCTCAACGAGTTACTTAATCTCGGACAGAACGAAGATTAGGGTTTAGTGTCCTGTCGATGACGACTTTATTAAGACGTAACTTGAATTAAGATTGGACAGGGGCAGGGTAGGAAATCCCTGTGTCCCATTCAAAGGAACCATCTCTTCATTAGCGTTATCTGTTGTAGGAAAAGGTGGGGAAAACGAATCTGAATGCGAGGGTGGTGCCTTGAACACTGCGGAAACTTGCTCATTAATCTGATTTGATCCATTATAAATGGTTTTTGAAAGCCTGCGACTGTAGATACAATAGGTTTGTTTATAAATAAATAAATCTTCTGCTACCAGTCACGATTTTCTTTATTTTACTATTCACACGACGCGTTTCGAGAAATAATTCCCATTTTCAAGTGCGTTTTTATGATGTGTGTTAAGCCATTTCTTTTGATGTTGTCAGTGTGTGTGAGTCTGCTTCATTTTGTTGACTTTTAAATTTTCTAATGGTCCATTTGTGTAGAGAGTCACACACACTTAACATCACACACAACTTGTACATTTTACTTGTACATTTTACACATTTTCGATGTGTAAAATGTACAAGTTGTGTGTGATGATTTTACTTATACATTTTACACATTTTCGGTGTGTAAAATGTACAAGTTGTGTGTGATGTTAAGTGTGTGTGACTCTCTACACAAATGGACCATTAGAAAATTCAAAAGTCAACAAAATGAAGTAGACTCACACACACTGACAACATCAAAAGAAATGGCTTAACACACATCATAAAAACGCACTTGAAAATGGGAATTATTTCTCGAAACGCGTCGTGTGAATAGTAAAATAAAGAAAATCGTGACTGGTAGCAGAAGATTTATTTATTTATAAACAAACTTGCTCATTAAGTTAACCTCTGCCACGCTTAATGCAATTGCCACCAATAAATTAATTATACGTACTCAACCTTGGGATTAACAGGCAGTATATCTCTGCACAGCAGATTTTATTGTACATCCGTGCTAGGATTCACAAAAACTCATGATAGGACGAATTTATTTCAGGTGCTCTTATTAAAAAAAAAAAAAAAACTGCAACTTTCGTAACAAATGTCGTTAGATGTCCCCTAGTTTCCTTTTCCATTCTACAGAACTTATAGAGGCATAGCTGTCGCAATACAAGCCGCATGCGAGTATACTAACCTTTACAGTATCCAAGGGATGCCCCACTAATATCCCAGCGCAACCTGAAAAAGAAAAGATACGATAAAGTTAAAATCGTAAAATATATTTACTCAATTTCTTATCAGTGGGCATTTACAGATATGGAAGGTAGCTGTTTTTAATACTAGAAGCTGTCGTTCATGATGAATTCGCATTTATTGGCATATGGCGGATTCTAGAATCACAAGAAACACGTAAAAATCTTTTATTCCAGATTAACTTTTGATGATTTACAATTGGAGTTTCTTTTTCTCGCCAACAACCAAATAATAGTTTTCAGTTGTATTTTGCTGACTACGTGCGTCAACAAACGGTATCCTTCTCTACAAGCGGTTCCTGTCCCTATGCCATCAGGATTATCTGCCTAGATAAAGATGACAAGGATTCAATAGCTTCGAACAGTATTCACACAAAGATATCAAATCTTCTGTTACAAGAAACAGCACACAACTATTATTTGTCACTGTTACGAATTAACTTAGTATATACTTTGCGTATCGTCCATCTTAAGTCGGATTTGTTGCTATTCATCGCTTTCATGTGCGGCATTGCGTACTTCATGATTCAACAGCTCATCAGACATGATTCAATTGCCATGCATCCTGCTCCAGAGCAATGTTACACTTATCTTAACAACAAGTTGAAAAACAATTAAAGGAACATAGACGACAGTGACAGAAGAGGCCGACTACTGTCAAATAATAGCTCAATGTTCGACTGTGCAGTCATTCAGTCAACTCACCTTGTTTTTCTCTTGTGTTCGTGTATCACTGTGTGTGTGTGTGTGTGTGTGTGTGTGTGTCTGTGTGTGTTTGTGTACTCTTCCCCCAAACGCTTTACTTTACCTATAGTAACGCACTATCACTCTGTGCAAACTAAATATTGTGGTTATTCTAAAACATTCTTAAATTTATATTCAATAATACAGTAAATATTAAAATAACAATACAAGCGGAAGTGGCTGACTATTCACTAGCCTCTTTACATTTCATTACATTCGACCTATTCCATGGATACCGCGGAGAGTGGTGTCAGGAATGTGGAAAGCTGTCAAAGAGATCATTTAATTAAATGCAATGCATTGATACACTTACATTTCTGTGTTACAGTGATAATTTTAATTATAAATTAACCAAAACCCTTAAATTCAAAAGTTTCTGTGAAGATACCCTTCAATAGAATGGAATGACTTGCGCACCATTTCTTAAATCCAGTCCTAAACTCTACCACATTGTCTACAGGACATTCAACGTACTCTAGGAGGCTGTTGAATATATGTGTACCCATGTATCCTGACTCCTTTCTGTTCTAATGTTAACCCCTTGAAGTCTTGATTGAGATTAGTTTTGTTCCTAGTGTTACATTCATGCTTTTAATCTTTTTTGTGAAAAGAGAAATACTTAACAATCATATACAACCGTTCGCTCGACGAAAGATCCGTACCCAAAGACTGGAAAGTTGCACAGGTCACATCAACAATCAAGAGAGGTAGTAGGAGTAATCCACTAAATTGCAGGCCCATATCGTTAACGTCGATATGCAGCAGGATTTTAGAACATACTGTATATTGTGTTCTAACATAATGAATTACCTCGAAGAAAACGGTCTATTGACACACAGTCAACATGGGTTTAGAAAACATCGTTCCTGTGAAACACAACTAGCTCTTTATTCACATGAAGTGCTGAGTGCTATTGACAAGGGATTTCAGATCGATTCCGTATTTCTGGATTTCCAGAAGGCTTTTGACACTGTACCACACAAGCAGCTCGTAGTGAAATTGCGTGCTTATGGAATATCGTCTCAGTTATGTGACTGGATCTGTGATTTCCTGTCAGAGAGGTCACAGTTCGTTGTAATTGACGGAAAGTCATCGAGTAAAACAGAAGTGATTTCTGGCGTTCCCCAATGTAGTGTTATAGGCCCTTTCTTGTTCCTTATCTATATAAACGATTTGGGAGACAATGTGAGCAGCCGTCTTCAGTTGTTTGCAGATGACGCTGTCGTTTATCGACTAATAAAGTCATCAGAAGATCAAAACAAACTGCAAAACGAGTTAGAAGAAATATCGGAGTGGTACGAAAAGTGGCAGTTGACCTTAAATAACGAAAAGTGTGAGGTCATCCACATGAGTGTTAAAAGGAACGCGTTAAACTTCGGTTACACGATAAATCAGTGTAATCTAAAAGCCGTAAATTCAACTAAATACCTAGGTAATGCAATTACGGCAATTTAAATTGGAAGTTGTGGGGCTAACCAAAGACTGCGTTTTATTGGCAGGACACTTAGAAAATGTAACAGACCTACTAAGGAGACTGCCTACACTACGCTTGTCCGTCCACTTTTAGAATACTGTTGCGCGGTGTGGGATCCTTATCAGATAGGACTGATTGAGTAAATTGAAAAAGTTCAAAGAAAGGCAGCACGTTTTGTATTATCGTGAATTATGGGACAGAGTGTCACAGAAATGATACAGGATTTGGGATGGACATCATTATAAGAAAGGCGTTTTTCGTTGCGATGGAATATTCTCACCAAATTCCAATCACCAACTTTCTCCTCCGAATGCGAAAATATTTTGTTGACACCGACTTACATAGGGAGGAACGATCACCAAGATAAAATAAGGGAAATCAGAGCTCGTACGGAAAGATATAGCGCTATACGAGATTGGAATAATAGAGAATTGTGAAGGATGTCCGATGAACCCTCTGCCAGGCACTTAAATGTGATTTGCAGAGTATCCATGTAGATGTAGATTTAGAAATGACAAACGGCATTAATAAATGCATATATTGTGAAGTAATTGAAATACTCAATTTTTTTGAAGATGTCTCAGCAACACGTTCTACATTTAACACCTCTGAATATAAAATTCAATCACATAGAACGTGGTTCCACAAGCACTTTGTTGTATACAGTCATCAGAAGCCTCAACAGATTATGCCTTATTAATATGCGAATGGGATCACTTATTCTAACCTTAGGATGGAAGAAGTGGTACTGCTATACGACTGTATAGTTAATTCAGCCAGATGCACCACACCGTTCGCCACTCAGCCAATCTACTTCCCACCGGCAGTGGACACTGAACGTTAACATCGAGGAGATACCACCATGAACCACTAAGTTTTCAGCGCTCTCTCATTGATTATCATATCTGCTAAGTAATTTCATTGGGTTTTCACGAGCATGGAACCCTCGGCCTTTAGTGGCGCAAATATGACTAAATGGCTCTGAGCACTATGGGACTTAACTTCTGAGGTCATCAGTCCCCTAGAACTTAGAACTACCTAAACCTAACTAACCTAAAGACATCACACACATCCATGCCCGAGGCAGGATTCGAACCTGCGACCGTAGCAGTCGCGCGGTTCCAGACTGTAGCACCTAGAACCGATCGGCCACCCAGTCCGGCCAGGCGCAAATATGTTCTGGATTTGTTTCCCTGCTCAGTACATACGCTACATAAATTCAAAGCCAGTCAGAGCAGACGGGCAACTTCCCAGCGTTATATACTGCGATGCATCGAATACTGTAGACTCGGTTGATAAATGCCTATGGAGAATCACACTCACAAGACATCGAACTAAAAACATATCCAGGAGATCTGTCCTTGAGTAGTCGTAAAACTCAGTCCCTTTTCAGTAACCAAGGTAGCAATCAGTCCCTGCCTCGGCTATGGGTTGATATTTGCCTTACACCAAGTCACTATGTAGTGTAGTCGAGCAGATGATCGACTTACATACAAGGCGTATCAAAATGTATGTTACAAGGCCTGTTGCTTGATACATGTGTACCATGTGAGCATTTTTGCATATTTTGCTAATACCCGTTTATCATCTGTATTTCTTCTTGGTGTAGCAATTTTAATGGCCAGTAGTGTAAACGTATGATCGACCACGTCGTTCGCGTGCTAGCGTCACTGAAATGTTTAGGATGGCGTAGGCAGTTTGAATCACACGATCTAAAAAGTGAGAAAAGAAGACAATGTAAATAGCAATCGCTCTGAGGCTACCGTGGCGCCAGGGCTTCCGAAACGAGACTGTTGGTAAACAAACCAACACAAATAATCGGCAGAGGAAATTGTGTGTGTACTGTGAGGCCGGATTGTTTACCACTGGTACAGCTTCATTTATTGCATGACACACACTGCAGTCCACAGTCTTACGTAAACAACGGGGGTGTTTGTCGCTGTTAGTAGTAGTTTATCCTGTAGTGAAGTAGAAGTGGATAGTTCCTGTGAATTATTATGGGTGGAGGTTACACTCAACAACCGAGCTAGGTTCATAATTGGCTCCTTTTACCGACCTCCCGACTCAGCAGCATTAGTGTCAGAACAACTGAGAGGAAATTTGGAATACATTTCACATAAATTTTCTCAGCATGTTATAGTCTTAGGTGGAGATTTCAATTTACCAGATATAGACTGGGACACTCAAATGTTTAGGACGGGTGGTAGGGACAGAGCATCGAGTGACATTATACTGAGTGCACTATCCGAAAATTACCTCGAGCAATTAAACAGAGAACCGACTCGTGGAGATAACATCTTGGACCTACTGATAACATACAGACCCGAACTTTTCGACTCTGTATGTGCAGAACAGGGAATCAGTGATCATAAGGCCGTTTCAGCATCCCTGAATATGGAAGTTAATAGGAATACAAAAAAAGGGAGGAAGGTTTATCTGTTTAGCAAGAGTAATAGAAGGCAGATTTCAGACTACCTAACAGATCAAAACGAAAATTTCTGTTCCGACACTGACAATGCTGAGTGTTTATGAAAAAAGTTCAAGGCAATCGTAAAATGCGTTTTAGACAGGTACGTGCCGAGTAAAACTGTGAGGGACGGGAAAAACCCACCGTGGTACAACAACAAAGTTAGGAAACTACTGCGAAAGCAAAGAGAGCTTCACTCCAAGTTTAAACGCAGCCAAAACCTCTCAGACAAACAGAAGCTAAACGATGTCAAAGTTAGCGTAAGGAGGGCTATGCGTGAAGCGTTCAGTGAATTCGAAAGTAAAATTCTATGTACCGACTTGACAGAAAATCCTAGGAAGTTCTGGTCTTACGTTAAATCAGTAAGTGGCTCGAAACAGCATATCCAGACACTCCGGGATGATGATGGCATTGAAACAGAGGATGACACGCGTAAAGCTGAAATACTAAACACCTTTTTCCAAAGCTGTTTCACAGAGGAAGACCGCACTGTAGTTCCTTCTCTAAATCCTCGCACAAACGAAAAAATGGCTGACATCGAAATAAGTGTCCAAGGAATAGAAAAGCAACTGGAATCACTCAACAGAGGAAAGTCCACTGGACCTGACGGGATACCAATTCGACTCTACACAGAGTACGCGAAAGAACTTGCCCCCCTTCTAACAGCCGTGTACCGCAAGTCTCTAGAGGAACGGAGGGTTCCAAATGATTGGAAAAGAGCACAGGTAGTCCCAGTCTTCAAGAAGGGTCGTCGAGCAGATGCGCAAAACTATAGACCTATATCTCTGACGTCGATCTGTTGTAGAATTTTAGAACATGTTTTTTGCTCGAGTATCATGTCGTTTTTGGAAACCCAGAATCTACTCTGTAGGAATCAACATGGATTCCGTAAACAGCGATCGTGTGAGACCCAACTCGCTTTATTTGTTCGCGAGACCCAGAAAATATTAGATACCAGCTCCCAGGTAGATGCTATTTTTCTTGACTTCCGGAAGGCGTTCGATACAGTTCCGCACTGTCGCCTGATAAAGTAAGAGCCTACGGAATATCAGACCAGCTGTGTGGCTGGATTGAAGAGTTTTTAGCAAACAGAACACAGCATGTTGTTATCAATGGAGAGACGTCTACAGACGTTAAAGTAACCTCTGGCGTGCCAGAGGGGAGTGTTATGGGACCATTGCTTTTCACAATATATATAAATGACCTAGGAGATAGTGTCGGAAGTTCCATGCGGCTTTTCGCGGATGATGCTGTAGTAT
The DNA here is from genome assembly GCF_023898315.1 of Schistocerca nitens. Lineage (NCBI taxonomy): Eukaryota > Metazoa > Arthropoda > Insecta > Orthoptera > Acrididae > Schistocerca > Schistocerca nitens. Next base: position 189,837,658 of record NC_064620.1, on the reverse strand, counting down.
ACAGAGAAGTTGCAGCGTTAGAAAATTGTAGCGAAATGCAGGAAGATCTGCAGCTTATAGGCACTTGGTGCAGGGAGTGGCAACTGTCCCTTAACAAAGACAAATGTAATGTATTGCGAATACATAGAAAGAAGGATCCTTTATTGTATGATTATATGATAGCGGAACAAACACTGGTAGCAGTTACTTCTGTAAAATATCTGGGAGTATGCGTGCGGAACGATTTGAAGTGGAATGATCATATAAAATTAATTGTTGGTAAGGCGGGTACCAGGTTGAGATTCATTGGGAGAGTGCTTAGAAAATGTAGTCCATCAACAAAGGAGGTGGCTTACAAAACACTCGTTCGACCTATACTTGAGTATTGCTCATCAGTGTGGGATCCGTACCAGATCGGGTTGACGGAGGAGATAGAGAAGATCCAAAGAAGAGCGGCGCGTTTCGTCACAGGGTTATTTGGTAACCGTGATAGCGTTACGGAGATGTTTAATACACTCAAGTGGCAGACTCTGCAAGAGAGGCGCTCTGCATCGCGGTGTAGCTTGCTCGCCAGGTTTCGAGAGGGTGCGTTTCTGGATGAGGTATCGAATATATTGCTTCCCCCTACTTATACCTCCCGAGGAGATCACGAATGTAAAATTAGAGAGATTAGAGCGCGCACGGAGTCTTTCAGACAGTCGTTCTTCCCGCGAACCATACGCGACTGGAACAGGAAAGGGAGGTAATGACAGTGACACGTAAAGTGCCCTCCGCCACACACCGTTAGGTGGCTTGCGGAGTATAAATGTAGATGTAGATGTAGATGGAGTACAGTGGTGTGTTGTGTTCCACAGTTTCATACTGTACGTAGTTTTCAGTCATTCGTGCGGCTATTATAAACCGGAAATAAAAAATGGCGGCCATGTACAAAATTGCAATGGACACCTAAGCTTCTCGTGTAGGGCAATATGCAAGAGAGGCTTATTCATACGAAGAATGTCACCCCAACAGGTGCCACCTAGCCCACACCATGACTGCAAGACAGGAGAGGCGTTTATGTGAAACGGGCAGTTTACATCCTAACGGTCAGCATATTGAACGTCCGCTGACATGCTGTAGGCAAGAATTTGAAGAAGTTGTACGTCAGTACTTTCCAGAGCATCCTTCTACGGACACTCGAGCTGTAGTATAAAGCTTGGGTGTGAACCACATGTCACTGTGGCATGTTCTGAACGATGATAACCTTCATCGCTACAGATTCCAGTAGATTCATGCGATAACTCAGGATGACTTGACTCGTCATGTCAACTTTTGCCGATGGCTACTCAAACAAAACTTTCTACGACGTGTCCTGTTTTCTGATGAGTGCACCTTTACACCAGAAACAGCCATGTTTGGATGGAAGAAAATCCTCACAGACCACATGTCCGAGACCACCAGTGTCACTTTGTTGTCATGGTGTGGGTTAAGTCTCATTGATGACCATGTATAGGTCCGTACCTAATGTCTGTAAGTATTGATGGTCCCAATTACCTTACATTTCTGCAAGAAGTATTATACCTTGTATGTCTCTGAGAGGTCTTAACTGGGTTGTTAGACTAAGTGCCTTTGGACATCCATAATGGCATGTGTTTCCAGCAGTATGACGCCCCAGCATATTTCGACAGTGTAGTATGTGGTGATTTGAATGACATCTTTGACAAGAGGTGGATTGGTCATGGAGGCCCAGTGGCCATGCCCTGCCTCTCACCGGATCTGAATCCACTGGTTTTTCATCTCTGCGGGTACATGAAAACCCTGATGTATGAGACACCCGTGTAGTCACCACAACATCTTGTGCACGAATACAAGTAACAGCTGGAGCAATCAGTGAAATGCCAGGTATTTTCCCAAGGAATGGGCAAGACACCATATTGAGCAACTTCTGTAGGTGAATTATATTAGTCTGTACTGGCAGTAACGTACATTGTCTCCTTTACCCCCTGCCTAGCTTGCATGGTCCAAGATGTCTACGTCCTCCTCCAGACTTCAGAGACGTTAGCACGCAACGAAGCGTTTTCGATATAAGTTTACTAGCAAAATATGTTCACGTGGTACCTATTCACCAACCACCACACCCTGTAACACACCTTTTGATTCACTCTGTGCTAATGAATGGGACAGACTTGTCACAGCAAGAAACGAAAATACTTCCAATCCCACGTTCTCCTTGATGTTTTTGGGAGGTTTCCTTTAATTGTAAGGCGAATGCCAGAACTACCAGTCCCCTTCCGAGTATTCTCAATAGCGAACTTCCCTGCCCGACTCCCAGCTCTTCGTGATCTGGACGAAAAGATCCTGCCCTATAGTACGCCAAGATCTGAAATAGCCCACATTGTTTGTTTCTTGCTGTTTGCAGTGAAATACAAAAAAGTGCACTGTTGTTTCGGTATATGTGAGAATCTGACGTACAGTGTGGACTCGTGCCGGATGGCACCCACCGCAGTGGTTAAGTCACTTCATGATGGTCATTGCCTTTGCCTTCTAGTTTCTTACTTACGGTAAACGTGGCAGCTGCAAATGAAATATGAGTCCCAGAACTTCACCGAATGTTTAAAAATGTTAGTTTTTTATCGATACACTAGCTTCAGTGATCAGACTCATTATACATTGATATGCAGTGACATACGCCCATTACTGTCGTTATTGTAAGTCTGCCTCTGTAGGGACACACATTAACACAAACGAACAGCAAGCTAAAGACCTGCTCTCCTAGCCCAAAACGAGACTCGAACGAGCAACCGCTGCTTTTAAAAGTTGGTAAGTCTCAGGGTAAAATAGTGGTTGATCACCATAGGTCAGGATCAGCTGTTTAGTAAGACCGTATTTTTTCTGATATACGTGTATTTGATTTGCATTTATCCATTCTGCTGTAGTAACCGATAAAAGCAATCTCACCTTTTATTATTTCTAGGCACTATGTTTAAATCTGTCCCAAACAGCCAATTGCAAATGTGTCCTTTTACACTACTAATGGACAGTTAACATTCGGTATGGAGGCGCTGTTCGAAGCTTCAACTATAGCTGTCACATACATATGTAATTATACTAGGAACAACTTCAACAGTCTCAGTGCAATGTCTTAATTGAGGTTAACTCTATGTGCGCTAGCTATTCTTCAGTCATTTTTTCTCAGCTGGTTCCAAAATCCAATTCACTAACTCATTTGGCCTTTCAAACGCGTATATAAATCTCACAAAGCGAATACATAACCAAAATGATTGGGAGAATCAAAACAACGAATATCAAGACTTCAGGAATTACTGCCTCAAGTATAAGTTTAATAGTTCTCTGTCGCTGCTTGCTACAGTATTTTTCTCATCTCACCGCCGTAGAATGTGTCAGAAGCACACTGCTTGCTACTGTTATTCTCTCATCTTATCGTCCTAGAAATACGTCAAAAGCAAAGTTGACGGAACATTTTAATTCGTCTCAGCATTCGCATCCGTGCTGTTAACAGTCGCCCCAGATGCACTAGCTGTGTACTTTAAGCGAGAAAGTTTTAGAAGCACTCCGCTCGCCGATTCACATCGATAGTGACTGAAATTTCTCGAGCAAAAATTAGCAACATAATATGAATATCATAAGTAGCACAATTAAATAGAAACTAAAGAAAGAAAAAAAGAAAGCCACCCATGACAAAAGCAACAACAAACCGTGCAGTACGTTTGCGGAAAAACTAGCCCCCGTTCCAGCAGCAGTTTATCGTAGGTATTAGGAGCAACGAAGCTTTAAACTGATTGGAAAAGTGCAGGTTATTGTCGGTTTCAAAAATATTCGCCGGGGTGTGGCACATCATTATTCAAAGGCCTATAACCCACGATTAAATGCTTTAGAATTGTCGTACACGTTTTATTTATTTTATTTTATTTATTTATGATGTTCTGTGGAACCATGTGATCTAAAACCACTTGGTCATGGAACGAGTTAGAACATAGCTTACAGAATGCTGACTAGAATATTTATAAGCAAAGAATTAAAGAATCAATAACACAGAAAGAAACACAGTATAGGACTAAATAAGACATTTGACGGATCAGTTCTCGACTGCTGCAAGAAACTTCTGTACAGAGTAAAAGGAATGTGCCGTAAGGAAACCTTTCAACTACAATTTGAAAATTTGGGGCTTATCCCCCAATTTTTTCAGTTCTACTGGCAGCCTGTTGAAGGTGAAAATTTCTGAATAGTGCACACCTTAATGTGCAGAACATAATAAAATGTTATGCCAGTTCATATTGTTTTTCTGTCTACAGTTCACTGAATTAATTTTGTAGTTTCTTCTGAATGAGGCAATAGTGTTAACAACAATTTGCATGAGGAAATATATTAGGAACACTCATAAAACCGGAGACCGTAAAATGAAAACCGCTGAAGGGATCATAATGCGATTGCCTACGGAAGAAGGTGTGGTTCATATAAGAGCGCTGAGGCCCCAAACACGCCGGTAGAAGGACATGGGCGCACACCCACGTAACGACAGATCGAGCAGGTGTAGATCGCCCACTGCACCCAGTCGTCCTGAAAACAGAGAAACGGAGGCTTCAAAGAAAGAGCAAGACAGCAAGACGTGTTGTGCGTTTCCTTAAAAGCGGAAGGGGTGTGTAGAATGGAAATTCGTAGAAGAGTGGCACATTTGCATGGAGGGTACTGAAAGTCCATTGCAGTTCCGATGCTCAGTCATTTCTCTAGGGCAAAGGCTGCCACTGTAGCTCACCGGACTTCAATAATGAGAGCATCTACCAGCTGTACAGTGGCACCCGTTATGTGGTTTCAGATCGTGCGTCATCAGCCAACGACATCTGTTGTTCCTTAAATCGCTTTTGCCACACCTTGACCCTTCAAACGGACATGCAGTACTCTTAATACACCTCCATCAATCATTTGATGAATTTCTGTTGCAAATTCGTCTGAACATCTCAGAGTAGAATTTTCACACTATGTCCTCAATTATTTGTTCGATTATTCCAGTCTCTGACTCCGAAGCAGTTTTGTCCTCTGCATTTCTCCCTTGTCATTCCTTGAGGTCTTAACACGTGTCCTATCATGCCGTACCGTCTTCTTGACAGTGTTTTCCATACATTCCTTTCTACGCCGATTCTGCCGAGAACTTTCTCAATGCCTTCTCTTATCAGTTCACACAATTTTAACATCCTTCTACAGCATTATATTTCAGACGCTGCAATTCTCTTTATTTTCTTTTTCTTCAGTGTTCCCAACATCAATGACTCATTACCATAGATTGCCGTGCTGCAAACGTACATTCTCAGAAATTTGTTCCTCAAATTAAGGCCTATGTTTGACATAAGTAGACTTCTTTTGGCCACGAATACCCTCTTTTCCTGAGCAAGTCTTCATTTTATGTCCTCCACTGGGGGCCGAACCGCACAATAACCCTGGTTCGGTGTGGGGCGGCAGTGGGGTGAGTGGACTGCTGTAGCCTGTTGTGGGGTTGTGTACCACTGAGGACTACGGCGGGGACGAAGCCTCTCTGTCGTTTCTAGGTCCCCAGTTCAATACAATACATATTAACAAAATGCAGGCTACCATCGCGTCATTTCAGCGACAAGTTTTTATTCTAGAAATACTTACATCTGATAATCAAAATTGTAGATTACTTTCTTATAATTAATCAGTATGTATTTTCCTTCCTGTTGATAGTATGTTTGTGTCTGTAGTTGTTGTTGTTGTGGTCTTCAGTCCTGAGACTGGTTTGATGCAGCTCTCCGTGCTACTCTATCCTGTGCAAGCTTCTTCATCTCCCAATACCTACTGCAACCTGCATCCTTCTGAATCTGTTTAATGTATTCATTTATTGGCCTCCCTCTACGAGTTTTACCCTCCACCCTGCCCTCCAATACTAAACTGGCGATCCCTTGATGCCTCAGAATATGCCCTACCAACCGATCCCTTCTTCTAGTCAAGTTGTGCCACAAATTTCTCTTCTCTCCAATGCTATTCAGTACCTCTTCATTAGTTACGTGATCTACCCATCTAATCTTCAGCATTCTTCTGTAGCACGACGTTTCGAAAGCTTCTATTCTCTTCTTGTCCAAACCATGTATCGTCCACGTTTCACTTCCATACATGGCTACACTGAAAGGTGGCTACACTGAGCCACAGCGCCAGAGATCGCGCCAGAGAGTATTATTCTGCCGCCTCCACTGGCAGTGCTTGCTGAGATGTCGTAGTGAACAGTGCTTGTCGAGAAGTAGTGGAGAGTGCTTATCGAGATGTGGTGGTAGAGAGTCGGTGTTGAGATGTTGTAGTAGGGAGTGCTTGTCCCATGTTGTATGCAGTTGTTTGATGGGCTAGACAGCAGATGTTGTTCGAATGGAGATATTGTAATGATCAGAGTGCCTTTCGTCAATACATATGAAGGTAAAAAAATTCCCTTTTCTTTTATTATTTCAATGTCTTAAATAATGCGTCATTACAGGTTCAGTCAACAAAGCTTCTGGCTTGTGTTCTTGTATTAGAGTGTAATTCTGGTTTTCTTGCGCAATTATAGTATTTCTATTTTTTTTAATTACTTCAGTATAAATGGTATTTAAAATTTCTTGTCTTATTGAAGAAGAACCGTGCCAGATGTGTACGTTGAATCACACTTCCACACACAGAACAGCGACACTTGTGGCTTGTTGTTTCGTAGCTTTCATAGTTGCTGGGGACTTAATTAATTAATTGTGTTAACGGAAGTTTTCTTTCATTCTTTGTTGCTATTCTATGCAGTCAGATCGCGGAGTAATACTAGTCAGGGCCAACCGTTTACGAGACTTCATAATCGGGCTTACAGCTACTAAAATTAAAAATTATTTGCATTATATATATAAATAAGCCCCCATGCACATGGCGACCGCTGCTTCGGATCGTCCCTTGGAATTATTCTGATTGTAAAAATAGCTGACAGTAGTATTGTTGTAGTAATTTGTAGTTTAGTAATTGTAGTCTATATTGCATGTGTAGATTTGGTAATTGTCATTCTTCTAATGGTATTTTTTGCAAAATTTAATTTTTGTTGTCTTGTCTACGGGTTTGACAATTTAGTGCAATTATTTCAATTGTTCGTTAATCGTGTTTGAGGGAAACATTTCGTGTGAATGGTATTGTTGGAGATAAAGTGTCATTGTGTGTAATTTTCGTACAGTGACGAGTTTTGTATGTTTTGTTAATGCTTACGCGATCGATGAAAAAGGCAAAAATGATGGATAGTCAGAATGACGAAATTGTTGACATGGCGAACTCGCCAACACAGGAGAACAGTATGATGAATAATGAAGTGGAAAACAATTTAATAAGTCGGGAAAATAATCCGGAACCATTTCAAAATTTTTCTCAATCAGAAAATTCACAGAATACGAGATTAACGATAGAAGATTCTGAAATAGTATCGAACACAGATAGCTTTATGGCTATGCAGAAGGAAGTTATTTTTGCGGGAAATGTTAGGGGCGAAAAGAATTTCGAACCGGCTAATATGGAGCAGTTGATGGGTGCTATATTAAATTTGGGAGCACGAATGGAAACACAGTTTAGATCTGAATTAAAAACACAGATGGGAACAGTGGAAACACGGTTGGACTCACAAATAGAAACAATTAGAACTGAGATAGGAACAATGGAAACACGGTTAGACTCACTGGGATCACAGTTAGGATCTGAATTAAAAACAGAGATAGGAACAATTAAAACTGAGATGGGAACAATGGAAACACGGTTAGACTCACGAATAGGGACATGTTTCAAAAATATGAAAGATGAGTTAAAGAAAGAAATCAGAGAAGAGGTACAACCGATTTTGAATGCTCACAATAATAGATTAATTTCGATAGAAATTAGACAAAAGGAACAGGATAGAGAACAGGAAGAAAGAGATCGCGTGATAGTACAAAAATTTTCAGAGTTAAATTTACAACGTGCACACGATAAGGAGGAAATATTTGAGAGAATCGAGGAATCCGTACCAAATGACAGAATAAATAATCTAACACAACAATATGAACAGTTAACTATTAAATGTGTCAATACTGAAACCCGAGTCGCGACACTTACAGAAGACGTAAACAAACAGAAAGAACAAATAGGTGATTTATCGGAAAGAGTTGAGGAGATTTCAGATAAATTGACAAGTCTTAGCTTAAATGGGGACAGAGATTCGGATGATACAGCTCCACTACCATTTGCAGAAACTGAAGAGTATCAGAACATAAATAAACATGTTGAAAATCAGGGAAAATTTAATGAACGCGTTAAAAGGGAATTTGAGGCGTTACAAAAGCAAGTTAAACAAGTTGATGGCGAAATAGTAGGAAAAGACAGCAGAAGAAATTTGGAATCACAGATAGCAGAGGGGTTTGAAGAAAGTAATTTGTTTCATTTACGGGATGCAACAAGAGAGCGCCAGGCGCGCGAACTTGACAATAATCGACATTGGGACTGGGACAGACGCGGTAGGTCTTTGTCGCCACGAGGCGAAAAATTTGATTATAAACACTTTTTGACTGTTCGGAAATTTAAGATCTTTCGCAATTCTAAGAATGACATACATCCAAGTGCATGGTTAGATCAATTTACTTACGCACATCCACCAAATTGGCCACTAAGTCACAAACAGGAAATTATGTGCGGCTATTAATGTCCTCAGGGGATTCACTACACTAAGTGAATATGTGCCGTAGCGTGCATAGGGCCCCGAGCTTTAGTGGTGCTATTTCCCTTTTAGTTTTATGCACCGCTGCCTACTCTTTTACTATTCTTTGCATCTGTCAAAACAACTCTTCTACTATCAATCTATCTAGAGAATCGGTAAAGAATAACCGGATATGACGATTTTACCCAAAAGAGATTTCGGAAATTGCCATTTGGACTTACTGTACCTTCAGCAGCATTCATTCGTAGTTTAAACGAAATTTTACCTGTTTATCTTCGTGACAATATTACTTCATATGTTGACGATATACTTATTGCTAAACGTCCTGGAGTGAGCATAACAAAATTTTGGATTCATTATTACGTATCTTTGCAAGAGTTGGCATTACAGTGAACTTGGAAAAATCTGAATTTGGTCGTTCTCAGGTGAAATTTCTTGGTCACATTATTTCTACAGAAGGTATTCTTCCTGATTCAGAGAAACTAGATGCTATTCGTAATTATGCTGTACCTACCACAAAACGTGATGTTCGTAGTTTCCTTGGTGTCTGTAATTTTCTTAGACGCTTTGTTAGATTGGACAATTTGACCACACCTCGTTTATGTGAACTATCTGGAAAGAATTCTAATTGGTGTTGGGATGAGGAAGCTCAGTCAGAATTTGAACAACTTCGTGATGCTTTAGTTGCTGCTCCACTTCTTTCACATCCGGATTTATCTAAAGATTTTTGTTTGGCGACGGACTCATCATACAAAGGCCTAGGTGCACATTTATTTCAAGAGATAGAAGAAAACGGCGTTGTAGTACAGAAGACTATTGCATTTGGAAGTCGTGTTCTCTCTAAATCCGAAAAGAATTATTCGATTACGGAACTTGAAGCTTTGGCTGTTGTTTGGGCTTTCACAAAATTTCGGACATTTTTGTTTGGCAGACATACTAAGGTTTACACTGATCATCGAGCTCTGGAATTTCTTATGTCAACAAAATTAACACATGGAAGATTGTCACGATGGGCGCTGTACCTACAGGAATTTGATTTTAGTATTGTTTACATACAGGAATCTTCAAATATTATTGCTAATGCTTTATCACGTGCACCTATGGGTTTGAAACAAAGTGCTGAGGAGGACTGCAAAGAAAACAATTATTGTTTGATGTATATTCAAGGTGTTGCGTTTGAGAATTTTATTTCGTCTTCGCTCCAGGACATCGCTAAGGAGCAAAATAAGGATCCTATCTGGAAGGACATTAAGGAGAAGTGGAGGAGAAAGGAAAGCGTAGCGATCAGACAGTATTATTTAGTTCGTAATGAGATTCTTTTTAAACGAAAATCGGTCGACAGCTCTGTTTGGTTAGTTTGTATTCCTGATGAGTGGGTTAATAAATTGATTTGGTACACACATTTCAGTTATGCACACTTTGGTCCCAGAAAATGCTTTCATAAATTACGAGAAAATTGCTACTTCAATAATATTGAAAAACGTATTCGATCTGTTCTTGCCAAATGCAAATTATGTCAAAAGGCTAAGCCGCTAACTACTTCTCACAGAGCACCGTTGTTTCCTATCATTCCAGTGAAATTAAAGGATATGGCTGCAGTTGATTTATTCGGTCCAGAGGTTCTTTCTACTAATGGTTTTGCCTACATTTTGGTAGCAGTGGAATTGACATCAAAATATGTGTGTTTTACACCTTTACGCAAAGCAACAGCTCGTTCAGTATCTAATGCTTTCATCAAACATTTTCTTAAAGAAGTGGGTCATGTTGATAAGGTTATATCAGATAATGGATCACAGTTTCGCTCTAAAATTTGGCTTCGTACTCTACGGCGTCGTAAGATTAAACCAATTTTCATTTCACTTTTTCACCCTCAATCTAACGCTTCAGAGAGATGGATGAAGGAAATCAATAAATTGTGTCGACTTTATTGTCATCAGAATCACAGAACTTGGGATCAGTATCTTCATATTTTTCAAAACATTCTGAATGAACTTCCTAATGACTCAACTTCTTTACCGCCTATACTGATATTAAAAAACAAAGCACCGACAAATCGCATTTCTGAAATCGTACCTCTTCCGCCTTCATGGAAACTGCGGCATTCTGAAGTTGTCAACCTGGCCCTGCAAAATATTGCATCTGCGGCTGCTAGAAGAGACAAATCAGCTAAACATCCTGGTCGTTTAAAAATCTTGTCAGTTGGTCAAAAGGTATTAATTAAGTCTCATCGTTTGTCTCACAAAGGAAAAGGCTTGTGTCGCATATTTTTTCTGCTTTATAACGGTCCATATAGAATTCGCAAAATTATTCATGATAACACTGTCGAAGTAGAAACTCTTAAATCTCGGCGCTCTAAGGGACTACATTATATATCAAACGTTAAAATTTTTGTGGAATGAAATACTTTTGAGACATCAACAGTTATACGTAAACACGGAGAATGCAAGGATACCGCGCCGTGTTCCGGCGGCGGCACATACTCAAAGCAACAGTCAAGTCTGCGCGCCGCACAAGGCAGTCGTTGACCGCAAACAATAACTTCCTACGTCACGCGCCTACAGCTGATCGAGCGCTCAGTGCGAATGCACTGACAGCCGTAAACAAATACACAGTCTAATTTCTCCGATTAAATTCAGTATAAAGCTATAGTGACTTGATAAATTATGTTATTAACGTTCAGTATGTTTCAGGATACGGTTGTATAAAATATTTAAGACCTTCAGGTAAATTCTGTGTCTGTCCGACGTTAAGAGGACTTGCTATCGAGAAAATTTCAGGAAGAATGTAATTTCGAAGAAGAAACTAATAAACTAAAAAGGTAACTATTAATTGAGTTTATTTTTCAGGTGACATATTTCCCCTTAGGTACGTACTTCAGACGTAATTTGCTGCTCGCGATTACGTGATTTATACTTTGTGCTAAATTTTATGTTCTATGAATTTACTTGTGAAGCGACGTGCTTGCGTACATTAACTGATTTGACAATGATTGATTAATGAACAGGGTTGTTACTTTTGAATATTATGCATCGCTTGGCTGCTATGCTTTTTCACTAATGTCACTTTTTTTTGTTATGTGCCTGCTGTGCTTATTTATTTAAATTATAATTGTCACCTGATTAGTTGTGCTGATATGGTTATGTATGTAGGTTACACTTTGAGATGTATCTGCTTGCGCCTTCATGTTTACTTATTAAGAGTACATATGAACATTTATTTGCTTATGCTGATATGATGATAATGACCTGTTTATTATGTAAGATACATATTTGCTGCTGTGCGTATTGATTATACATTTTTTTTGTCATAACTACTCTTTAATTTGGTATATAGAAATGCTGATGTACAGTGTACGGACATAGAGTTTAGGTTACACTTGGTATTAATTATTGTTCGCTTGGCAGAGCCTCGTTGTAGGGATTGTGCTGCATCCACTTGTTGACATTCTGTTCTCTACTGGTATATTTATTCGCTATTGCATGTTTTGCTTACGCTCAGTGCCTTATATTTTAAGATAAGAAACTGAACTGCTATAATTCTACGAACGACGTTGGTACACGAAACTTCATTGGCGTCACATGAGCTGGAGGTTTTATGGAAGCTGTATAAATTTATGCTAATAGGAAGGAAGCTAACGACATGACATACCAACACAAGGTTTAGACCATTGACAGTTATTACACTACATTCTTCGTGAGCAATTGAAATAGTAAGTGACACTTGACACAAAAAAATACTCCACATGTTTGCTTCTGCCATGATTCTTGAAGTGGTGTACACACTGAAATATCACGATTATTCACACTTCGTAATCGTACTTACTTACTGAGAGTTATTCGAACTAAAGGCTGTTAGAGGTCATGTATGCATTTCTTTTGTTTTATGATGGACAAGGTAACCAAAATGTATTTTATAATTCGTAATGAGTAGAAGATTTGGCTCAGGTGGACTACACAGAGATTGTGTGTGGACATTGTGTCTTCGGATTGCATGGGATGATGAATTGAAGTTTGCACTAGGATTTTATCTGTACTTGTTCGAGGAGATTGACTAGAGGAAAGAGTTGTTATGGAAGTGAAACGATATTGGTAATAAGGTTTATATGTGTCGACGTATTGAAGAGGTATTATTGAGGTATTGAGATTGTGTGGAGCTGATGATTATTGGAGTTTTGGTGGACAAGAGGTAAGGTAAATGATATTGATGATAAGGTTTATATGTATCGACGTAAGAGGTATTATTGAAGTATTAAGATTATGTGATGCTGATGATTATTGGAGTTTTGATGGATAAGAGGCAAATTAAGTGAGGAGCATATTTTTTTTGTTGGTTTATATGGAACAAGGAGGATGAAGATGGCAGACTAGAACAGTAAAGTGGAAGGAAGATTGTCTACACACACTTTGTTAAATCAATAAGCAGTACATACTTTTTTTTTGGAGAGAGGAAGTAATTGCATATCTTGGCACACTGACAGTTGTTCAGCAACCGTACATTTTGATCTGGCTTGGCAAACATTGGTCTTGACATGATGACTATGACGTTGACTAACTATTATTGACTGTTATACATTGCTGCCACTTCTACTTGATACACATGATGAACATCAAATTTTGACAGAATTGCATTTACACAGTTAACACTATTCAATTACACAGTAGCACTAATGTGGACGAAAGATGAGTGAGTGTGTTTTGTGTGTTTTCCCTTCCTAATCCCAGATAATTGGTACCGACCTATCTCCTAAATATTATTTTACTTGTTTGTTGTGGCTTGCACTGACACCCATAAATATTATAGGTTTACTGATATTTGTGTATTTGTAATAGTTAATATGACAATTATCTGATATAATTTGTGTGTTTATTATAATTTGTATGTTTAGTGTAAGAGCATTGATAATAATTTTGTAAAAGCAATTGTGTGTGCATTCAAACTATTGTTCATGCCTGATGAAAGAATTTGTATTGCTTACTGTATTTTATATATTAGGTTATTGAAAGGTCAGTGCAAAGCCAAAATTTTATCTAATTATGTAATATTTACGTATCAATATTATCTTTTATTTTTGTCTGTATTTTTTTTTGACGAATTTGGTGGTATTTTCACCACCAATGCTGGCAAAAATACCATCAAATTCTAGCCCGTGGAGGAGGGGCATATGAAAGGTGGCTACACTGAGCCATAGCGCCAGAGATCGCGCCAGAGAGTATTATTCTGCCGCCTCCACTGGCAGTGCTTGCTGAGATGTCGTAGTGAACAGTGCTTGTCGAGAAGTCGTAGTGGAGAGTGCTTATCAAGATGTGGTGGTAGAGAGTCGGTGTTGAGATGTTGTAGTAGGGAGTGCTTCTTCCATGTTGTATGCAGTTGTTTGATGGGCTAGACAGCAGATGTTGTTCGAATGGAGATATTGTAATGATCAGAGTGCCTTTCGTCAATACATATGAAGGTAAAAAAATTCCCTTTTCTTTTATTATTTCAATGTCTTAAATAATGCGTCATTACAGGTTCAGTCAACAAAGTTTCTGGCTTGTGTTCTTGTATTAGAGTGTAATTCTGGTTTTCTTGCGCAATTATAGTATTTCTATTTTTTTTAATTACTTCAGTATAAATGGTATTTAAAATTTCTTGTCTTATTGAAGAAGAACCGTGCCAGATGTGTACGTTGAATCACACTTCCACACACAGAACAGCGACACTTGTGGCTTGTTGTTTCGTAGCTTTCATAGTTGCTGGGGACTTAATTAATTAATTGTGTTAACGGAAGTTTTCTTTCATTCTTTGTTGCTATTCTATGCAGTCAGATCGTGGAGTAATACTAGTCAGGGCCAACCGTTTACGAGACTTCGTAATCGGACTTACAGCTACGAAAAATAATAATCATTTTCATTTATTTAATTAAGCCCCCATGCAACACTCCATACAAATACTTTCAGAAACGACTTCCTGACACTTAAATCTATACTCGATGTTAACAAATTTCTCTTCTTCAGAAACGCTTTCCTTGACATTGCCACTCTACATTTTATATCCTCTCTACTTCGACCAACATCAGTTATTTTGCTCCACATACAACAAAACTCATTTACTACTTTAAGTCTCTCATTTCCTAATCTAATTCTCGCAGCATCACCCGATTTAATTCGACTACATTCCATTATCCTCGTTTTGTCTCTGTTGATGTTCATTTTATATCCTTCTTTCAAGACACTGTCCATTCCGTTCAGCTGCTCTTCCAGGTCCTTTGCTGTCTCTGACAGAATTACAATGTCATCGGCGAACCTCAAAATTTTTATTTCTTCTCCAAGGATTTTAATTCCTACTCCGAATTTTTCTTTTGTTTCCTTTACTCATTCTTCCAAATAGTACTCTGATACATAGCAAAAAAAAATTTCAGACCTCTAGCTCATATCTATTTCTTGTGCATAAAGTAAACGTGTCAGAAAAATTAAATCGAGGGACATTCAAGTTTTGATCTAGGATTCATCTCTGTTCCCAATACACTCCAGTTGCATAATCTTCTTGGTTTACATGTTCGTGATCTTCTGTCTTCCTGTTCTTGCGTCTTTTGTTGCCTCAAGGTCCCTCTTTTCAGCTTCACCCACTCTTACTGAATCAATTGCCAACAGCAGTGATCTAATATTAAACCCAGGATATATTCCTAGCAACTCTAGAACATCGCATCATCTAACTGCCCCACATTTAAAAAAAGTTACAGGCATAACAAATTTCGAGAATGACAAAACGGCGGCAGCTCAAACTGCAGAAAAGTTTGTACGGAAAACAACATTCGAAAACCAAAGATATGCAACGGAAACATAAAAGCATTGCAAAGCGTATCTCCTAATTGGGTTGACTACTTGAAAACCACTTGTATAGTATATGTTTCTCGAACAGGAGTCTAATGACAACATTGAGATGTGGAAGCAGCGGAAGCTTGGATGTGAACACAGACCGAGGGACCTTTAAGTTGGTTCCCAAGTTCCAATATAGTTGTTTTAACCAGCTTTTTGTTCAAAAAGCTCTAAACATTGATTTAAGATGAAAAACAAAAAAATGATTTTTTCAAGCGGATTCACAGGCAAGGAACCTTCAAACTAATATTGTCGTTTTTACTCTCTGCCAAAAACATGGCAAATATAGAGAACTGAGTAAGCCGTCCTCACACAGACCGTACATCCGAACGTTGAGCGTTGAGCGTGCCGAGTTTCTGACGTCATAGCGTGGAATAGCACGCTCGGGAGTCTTTCCGAACGTGCAGAGCAATATCTAGCATGTGAGATATTCTGAGCGTGCGTCTGAGCGTTGACCAATGAGATGGTACAACGTCACCTACGTCACACGCACGCCAACTCCCTTCAGCACAGAGTTATGAAGCGTCATATTGGAATTCATTTCAAGCATATACATATATATGCCCTTTCCGAGCACCAGCAAATTGAGAATCACTCGAACACGCGTTGTTAACTGTGTGATTCGTTGCAATAAAATGAGAAACATCATTATCGTGGCAAAAGAATTATTGTAACTTCCGTATTATGAGACTATGCCATTTGAAGGCAACGACACACTGAGGATCCACCAAAAACGCATTGTTCTTGGTACAATGTGTTATAATTAAATTTCAATTAGTAACATAGCTACGATTAAAGTTTTTAGCAAGCGGCAGCATGCTAGGATTGGCTACGATGTATGTGTTATCGGTTGACCGTAGTGAGTAGCATTACTGATTCCTGCACGATATGAACGACAAGGCGGTCTTTCGCGTCTTCCCCCGTCTAAATTTTTTTTCCTAACGTTCGCATTTTAATAGGTTCTGATGCTTTATTATTAGTATTATTAGTTTAATACGAGTATATATTATAATATTCGATGTTATGTACACTGCTGGCCAACGTAAATGCAACACCCTGAAGGAAGCATCCGAATCGAGTGAAATTTACACCATGAGTTTGCAGCGATGAGATATACAACTGATTAGAATTTCAGCGCAGACGCACATCACGCGCGCCTGTGGCGCCACATCATAGCGCCATTTAAGGCTTGGCGATTTCGACGAGTGTACGTTCGGCACGTGTGTTTACCTTGTGGTTGTTTCACAAGACGATCAGTTATGCCTCGTAGACAACAGCGAACATCTTTTGATCAAGTATTCGAGATCGACAGAGGAAGGATAGTGGCTTACCGAGATTGTGGATTATCATACAGAGAAATCGCTAGTCGTGTTGGACGAAACCAAACAACTGTAATGCGGATATGTGACCGTTGGATGCAGGAGGGCACGACGGACCGACGTGGTCGATCGCATTCACCTCGGTGCACCACTGCACGTGCTGATAGGCAAATTGTGCGCATGGCAGTGACGGATCGCTCAGTGACATCTCGAACCATAGCACAGCACATTGCGTCTGTAACGCATCATCCAGTGTCTGTGCGTACCATTCGACACCGTTTACAGCAGAGTGGTCTGTCCGCAAGACGTCCATTGCTTCGTCTACCATTGACGCAGAACCACAGACGTCTCCGTCGCCAATGGTGTGATCACAGATGGATGTGGACGGCAGAATGGAATGACGTTGTCTTTACTGACGAGGCACGCTTCTGTCTGCAGCACCACGATGGTCGGATTCGAGTGTGGAGACACCGTGGAGAGAGGATGCTGGACAGCTGCATTATGCACCGCCACACTGGTCTTGCACCGGGTATTACGGTATGGGGCGGTATTGGATATTACTCTAACACGCCTCTAGTACGCATTGCCGCTACTTTAAATAGCCGGCGCTACATATCCGAGGTGCTGGAGCCAGTTGTCCTTCCTTACCTTCAGGGCTCGGCCACAGCCATATTTCAACAGGATAATGCGTGACCACACGTGGCACGCATTGTCCAAAGGTTCTTTGTCAATAACTAGATTTAATTGCTTCCCTGGCCGGCTCGCTCTCCGGATCTTTCGCCGATAGAAAACATGTGGTCCATGGTTGCTCAACGAGTGACCCAGATTACATCCCCAGCTGCCACACCAGATGATCTTTGGCAACGTGTGGAAGCTGCTTGGGCTGCTGTACCCCAGGAACACATCCAACGTCTCTTTGACTCAATGCCGAGACGTGTGGCAGCGGTGATCTCCAACAATGGCGGCTACTCTGGCTACTGATTCTGGCAGGAACCACATGTCACAGACGTCTGTCTAGAAACATTTGATACTTGGTCAACATGTTATCTACAAAATAAATTTTGTTGTGCTACCTCTTGTCTTTCTTGGTGTTGCATTTACGATGGCCAGCAGTGTAAATATAAGTTCACCTTTTCTTGAGGAGTGCGTTTGTTCAATTCGCTTAATTTACAGGACAGCTTGCCCTACTTCTATAAAGATACTTTGCTCCTTTTTCTTTTACTTTCCGTAATTCACGTGTTGCAGAGATCCTGCTACTAGGTAGGAACAGTGATCAAGTAAGAATGACCTTGAGGTTTTACTATAATGTGGGAATGATGAAATAATGTTTATCTTATGTGGAGAACTGCTACAAATTTGTATCGCACTGTTTGTAATGGAACGTTTATAAGCCTGCGTCAGTGATTGGACATGGTACTTTCCTTTACGTCTTAAAACATGTACAGGGATATTGAAGTTTTTATTTGTGTATTTTAGGTATAGAACGTGACTAGCATATAGACAATGGAGGAAATGTGCGTTTTAATAGAGTTAACGTGGGTATTTTACGCTCGCCCGTTGAGTAAACAGTGTGATTTACGAACTAGAAACATCCCGCAACTGCCGCTGGAGTGCGTTGTGATCGCGTATACCACGTTGGGGTCCACGTACCGTATGCACAAGTCGCATCGTTTCTGATCGCTCACCAGCACGATGAACTCAGCACGCTCAACGTTGACGTTCGACAGCACGGTCCGTGTGCCGGCAGCTTAAAGGTGCGTCTTCCTATATCCAGGAAAGCCGGTGCAGTACACGTGCGGAGATAAACCTGCCGGATGGCTTTTTCATGTCCCGCGGAAGAATAAATTGGCGAGACGTGGCGGCGGCTGTGGCATTTACACGGCACTCAGCCGGCGGCCCACTCGTGGACCCGCCCGCGCGCGGTTCGCCGCGGCGCCGTAAAGCGGTATCAGGGGGTGCCGGCCGCTCGTAGCCGCCGAATTAGCGCAATCGCGCCGTAAACGCAGCCCTCCGGTCCAGAGCAGCAGCTGGCGGCCGGAAGGCGGGGCGGCGGTCAGCGGCCGTGTTGGCTCCAGCGAGGTCGCTGTATGGGACCTCCAGCACGGACCGAGACAGGCGTCCGGCACAGGGACTGTGACGAAAACAGCAGCGGCATGTAACATCGCTTCACCGCAAATAGCGGCCCTCATGAGAAACGGTTTCAATCGCGAGACTGAAGAGCAGAACACGGCACGCGCCATAATCCGACTTCCCAGAAACTACGAACAGTGGAAGAGGAGTGAAAATAAGCGAATTCCTGTTCCGGCTCATTCGTAGATACTCAAGCGTTCCTGAAAAAAAAAGAGATACACGCATGTCCGAAGGAACGTTGCATCGCAATCCGGTTATGACACAGGCACTGCAATATCGTATTTGATCCACCGACAATGGGCAAGCGACTATGAATTAAAATGTCTCCTCTGTACGGGAATATACACTACTGGCCATTAAAATTTCTACACCACGAAGATGACGTGCTACAGACGCGAAATTTAACCGACAGGAAGAAGATGCTGTGATATGCAAATGATTAGCTTTTCAGAGCATTCACACAAGTTGACGCCGGTAGCGACACCTACAACGTGCTGATATGAGGAAAGTTTCCAACCGCCTTCTCATACACAAACAGCAGTTGACCGGCGTTGCCTGGTGATACGTTGTTGTAATACCTCGTGTAAGGAGGAGAAATGCGTACCATCACGTTTCCGACTTTGATAAAGGTTGGATTGTAGCCTATCGCGATAGCGGTTTATCGTATCACGACATTGCTGCTCGTGTTGGTCGAGATCCAATGACTGTTAGCAGAATAGGAATCGGTGGGTTCAGGAGAGTAATACGGAACGCCGTTCTCGATCCCAACGGCCTCGTATGATTAGCAGTCGAGGTGACAGGCATCTTATCCGCATGGCTGTAACGGATCGTGCAGCCACGTCTCGACCCCTGAGTCAACAGACGGGGACGTTTGCAAGACAACAACCATCTGCACGAACAGTTCGACGACGTTTGCAGCAGCATGGACTATCAGTTCGGAGACCACGGCTGCGGTTACCATTAACGCTACATCACAGACAGGAGTGCCTGCGATGGTGTACTCAACGACGAACCTGGGTGCACAAATGGCAAAACGTCATTTTTTCGGATGAATCCAGGTTCTGTTTACAGCATCAAGATGGTCGCATCCGTGTTTGGTGACATCGCGATGAACACACATTGGAAGCGTGTATTCGTCATCGTCATACTGGCGTATCACCCTGCGTGATGGTATGGGGTGCCATTGATTACACGTCTCGGTCACCTCTTGTTTGTATTGACGGAACTTTGAACAGTGGACGTTACATTTCATATGTGTTACGACCTGTGTCTCTACCCTTCATTCGATACGTGCGAAACCCTACATTTCAGCAGGATAATGCACGACCGCACGTTGCAGGTCCTGTACAGGCCTTTCTGGATACAGAAAATGTTCGACTGCTGCCCTGGCCAGCACATTCTCCAGATCTCTCACCAATTGAAAACGTCTGGTCAATGGTGGCCGAGCAACTGGCTCGTCACAAAACGCCAGTCACTACTCTTGATGAGCTGTGGTATCATGTTGAAGCTGCATGGGCAGCTGTACCTGTACACGCCATCCAAGCTCTGTTTGACTCAATGTCCATGTATGTCAAAGCCGTTATTACGGCCTGAGATGGTTGTTCTCGGTACTGATTTCTCAGGATCTATGCATCCAAATTGCGTGAAAATGTAATCACATGTCAGTTCTAGTATAATATATTTGTCCAACGAATACCCGTTTATCATCTGCATTTCTTCTTGGTGTAGCAATTTTAATGGCCAGTAGTGTACAGAACAGATGTACGGGTACAGGTTGTAGACACATGTTTGACGACATATGGAAGGTTGGGTCTGGCCATTAGTCGTGCTCAGATGGCCAAATGGTAAGGTGGTCGCTCGTGATAATCGGGAAATCCGAGTTCGAGTTCTGGTTCTGCGCTATATTTCGTTGTCGTCATTCAGTTATACAGCTGGTGGTTTTCCATATTCGCAACTGGGAATATAGTTCATGTATTTCATAACTGATGTAATCGCCGCAGTGCCTGTTACAGTGCATAGTAATTCGGAATAATACGGGCACTGCAATATCGTATCGTCTCAATAAATATGTCCTTCCTGGTTCGGAATATACAGAATGCAGGGGTGAAAGTTGTGACTCAAGGACGACGACATATGTAAGTTTGGGTCAGGCCGTGATATGTGCGTGGATAGACGAGGCTGTTAAGCCGACTACTCCTGTGAGTGGTAAATCCGAGTTTGACTCCTGCACAAATTTTCATTGCCGTCATTCTAATACACAGCTGAAGTTGGTTGATATTCACAACTACAAAGACATATCTTGTATGTTGTGCAATGACTGCAGATCAAGTGACAACGAAGTGGAATCAGGACAACAATGTGAAAGATCCAGAACGACTACACCGTGGAAGGTCACAGGACTGTTCGACTGGTTCTGGCGAACAGAAACGTGACAATAGTTCGACTCTCAGCAGAGTTGCCACGTACCGTTGGGAACAGGTTACTGGAATTTTGTTTTAGATCCAGAGTTGCCATGCGTCGTTTACCACTGACACTGTATTGCAGACAAAGGAGCTTTCCATTTTGTATTTCCAGAGTCGTGTGGGACATTGAGTGATATATATATATATATATATATATATATATATATATATATATATATATATATATATAACGCTCACCGGCCATTTGACCATCTTCTTCTGTGCGGAAGCAATATACAGTGCCCGAACTCTTAGGAATCGGCAGTAAAGCCGCGAGTAATGAGTATAATGTGCAGGGGCACTATGAATACAGTGCGGGACAATAAGTTGCGAATGTGGGTCCCACGGGAGGCGTGCGAGAGACAAGTCCCTGCAGTCGTACTATCCTCTGTGTCCTCGGTGGCTCAGATGGATAGAGCGTTTGCCATGTAAAGAAGAGATCCAAGGTTCGAGTCCTGTCGGGACAAACTTTTTCAACTGTCCTCGTTGACTTATATCAACGCCTGTATGCAGCTAGGGGTATTCATTTCATTATAACGACATTACTGTGCCTGGTGACGACCTGATGGTCACAGAATGCAACGATTCTAGACTGGGTGTCTCTCTAGCTCCTGCAACCTTGCTGTAGGGAACTATTGGCTATGACAACGCAGCTGCTATGCTATTTGTTGAAGGGACGTGAATGCTCGCTAGTACGAGGGTTGGACCTTCAATAGTGGCAACTATTTATTTACAGCTCGTTCAAAATAGATACGTGTTTCAAAGTTTTACTGACCTTCAAAGTAGTCACCAGTATTATGTATAACCCGTTGCCAGCGATATGGAAGTCGTAGGATACTCTTAGCAGTGCCAGGTGTGTTGACAGTTCGAGCAGCGCGGTCTATTGCCCGATCAATTTGCTCAAGCACGTACAGTGCAAGGTGTCAATGATTTGGTTGACTGATGAGGCTGCTAACTGCTATACCATCTACTGCCCTCCCATAACTTAAGCCCTTGTGAGTTCAATTCGATTTCTAAACTGAAGGAAACACTTCACGGCATTCGTTTCGGAACTGATACAATTTCGTCAGGCAATAGACCGCGCCGCTCGAACTGTCAACCAACTGGCACTGCTAAGAGTATCCTACGATTTCCATTTCGCTGGAAACGGATTATACACAATGCTAGTGACTACTTTGAAGATCAGTAAAACTTGTACGAGCAGTAAATAAATAGTTGCACTATTAAAGTTCCAACCCCCGTATATGGCAAGAATAGTAAAAAATGTTGACCAGGATACAAAATGGCATATTCCAGTAGCATAACGGAAGACCCTACACTTTAGTTCATCCCACAAATGTCTTAAAGGAAGCATGGATCCTCGACTGGTCTGCCCCGTTTGGGTTTTGTCACCCATGAAGCAAGTCTGTGATGTGATGAGAAGACATGCACGGCGGCATGCTCAAAAGTAATGCCTCAGAATTTTTTATAATGTTCTCATTATCGGTTGAGGCATTACATGTTATGCATATTATTCGGTCGACGTTCCCGCTTAGCTGACGTAAGTTGCAACCCTCTGCCGCTAAAAGGCTCCAAATTACAGCGTATAATGTGGTGTCACCGCCAGACACCACACTTGCTAGGTGGTAGCCTTTAAATCGGCCGCGGTCCATTAGTATACGTTGGACCCGCGTGTCGCCACTGTCAGTGATCGCAGACCGAGCGCCGCCACACGGCAGGTCTAGAGAGACTTACTAGCACTCGCCCCAGTTGTACAGCCGACGTTCATAGCAGTGGTTCACTGACAAATCACGCTCTCATTTGCCGAGACGATAGTTAGCATAGCCTTCAGCTACGTCATTTGCTACGACCTAGCAAGGCGCCATTACCAGTTATATTGAACTTATTATACTTTTGTATCATCAAGAGCGATGTACTCCAATTATGGATTAAAGTTAAGTATTACATCATCTACGTACTTTATTTGCAATTCTCAAGACATTGTCCTGTTCCAGACCTCACGCCAGTCTGCGTGTAATTAAACGCGTGCATTTCGGCCTCCTCTAGCAACACGGTGTTGGCTCTTCTGCCAACACTTCATATAACATGGCGGTGTAATGTAACCATGTCGGTGTATGAGAAACAGCGTGCTGTAATCGAGTTTCTAAGTGAAAGCACGAATTCGAAGAGTTCGTCCACACAAGGAGCGCCCCTCCTTCAGCATGACAACACCATGCCACACACGAGCGCCACGACATGTGGCAACAATTCGATGCCTTGGGTTCACTGTCATCGATCATCCTTCATACAGTCCCGAATGCAGTCCCGACTTGGTCCCATCGAATTTTCATCTGCTTCTAAAAATTAGAGTACACCTTCGCGGACTTCAGTTTGATAGTGATGAAGCGGTGCAAGGAGAGGTGAGGTTATAGCTCCATCAACAAAGTCAAACGTACTACAATAACGGAATCAAGAAACTGGTCTCACATTGGGAGATATATGTTCATGGCCAGGGTGACTATGCTGGGAAAGAAATATGTAGACATGACGAATAAAGACGTAGAATTTTAATAACGTCTGTTTTATTTAAAAAGCTTCAAGAATTTTCAGATTAAAAAATTCGGAGGCATTACTTTTCAGAGCGCCCTCGTGCTTTCATATCACTTTCCAGTCAGCAAGTGACAGTGCATATGTTGTAAACAAGTGACAATGCATATGTTATACACATGGCAAGAAATTCCTATAGCTGTAATCTGGAGGCTGCTTGCTTCTACGTCACAAGGAGTACAAGAGTGTATTCGCGTCAGAGGGAATGGCACCTTACAACGATGACGATGATGATGATGATGAGCATCAGTTCTGAATGGAACGAAAGTTTAATCATTTATATTCGCTGTGTGATGAACATGTGCACGAAGTTTGATGTATGTCGGAAAGGTACTTCGTGGTGTAATATTTTCCATTTCCACCGGTAAAATTCAAAGTTCCGCCGTTATTTGGGCTTACGTTAAACGGTTGGGTAAGCCACTTCAAACGCCGCAAAAGGCACCATCTCAAGTAGTAACATGCCACGTAAAGCGTTGCGGTGTTCAAACCAACCTTCAGGTCGAAGACCGCCTTAATCTGGTCCAGGCTGTAACCCTAGCATAGGCTTTAACCCTTTGTTTCCTGACATAAGAAAATTTTTACTTTTTAACGTTTTCTTTGCAGAATTTATGCTATTGTGGCCTCAAATGACGGTAGGATTTTTTGTAAAATTTTATTTTATTTTTTGCAACTTTTTTCTCTCCTGGTACTCAGAAGTACCGTCAGACTCCATGGACAGAATCACAACATGCGCAGAAAAATGCTCCAATTTTTATAACTTGTACTTTATTCCACATAACTATTAAATATTTTTACGTTAGAAAATTAACAGAAATATGATATTTCTTAATTTTTTTAAAAAATTTCGCATAAATTTATTCTAGAGCAACTTCACAATACGTAGTAACTTGGCTATACATTTTTGACAGTATATACATATCATATTTAGTGATACCTCATGAAATTGTAGGAAACAGTTCTTTTTCTCATTGCAGCACAAATACACTTTACATGTACTACATTGTGAATGCGGTCTCGACTGAATTTTATTTTTTGCACACATTTCGCATCGTCCTCTTTTACAACTGAACAGTACAAAATGGTTTCCTCGGTTGCCAAGACGTACATCCTTCTGAACAGAAAAGTTATCCCTCCTTCTCTTTGGGAGAGTTATTTCATCTTTACCAGAGTTTCTCTTTTTGAGATTTGGCACTTGCTGTTCATTCATTAGCCCTAGTGCCACAGCATGCCTGAATTCCAGCAGTGGCAGTGCCCCATCTAGATCACTGAAAATGACATAAGCATTGACAAAAGCAATTTCTATTGCTCCCCAGAAGAGACGGTGCCACCATTTCTTTGATCGCTTGTCAAGACCATAAGTTGAACGTAATCTGTCTGCATGATCCACACCACCCATGTTTTTATTGTAATCACATATAATAACTGGACATGGTATAGTCATACTAGTTCCATCTTTCTGTTTTCTTGTCACTACGCTCTCTTCGGTGCTATGGAAGTTTGACGCAAAATACACTACTTTATTTTCCTTCCATTGAAATACTGTTAGTTCTAAAGATGACACACTGTGATTTGATTTAGACATTCCTCTTTAGGTAAATTCCCTGGCAAACCTTTCCTGTTTTTTCTAATTGTTCCACAGGCAAATGTATTTACGGATTTCTGTGTGAGAAAAAGTGGACAGAACAACTAGTGAGAGGTAACGCGTTGTTGCTACAATAAAGTGTTCGCACAACCTGACGGTACTAATAAGTCCGCCTTATATTTTCCACTTCATCCCATTCACTTGTAACGTAATGCTTCAAACTGTTATAAAAAAACAAAGAAGGTAAGTACGTACAATGGAAAACTCAACGGAAGTTTCAATAAATTGTGCACAAATTCAGGCAACACCATGGAAACAAGCACATACAATCTTCTGTTTTCACAGCAGCGCGCGAGAAACAATTTCAAGCTCTGACTGCCAGAGAGGTCTATGTATTGCACAATAACAACTATGAAACAGTAGAGCAGAGTTACTGTTAGTTACCGACAGGCTCTCAGATCACGAAACTGCACCACGAGAAAATAATGAGAGTCAAAACTTACTGGTACTTTTAAGTACCGTCAGGCAACAAAGGGTTAAACATTCACTGTCTACAAAGAGTAAACCGTGAGTGTGTAAAGTGCAAATCCAGAGCTCTAGGGGAAACTACGCAACACCGATGAATAGGACTGCAGAAATTTCAACGTCATTGCTGTCCTGACAGCAATGTTTCTTAATTAAAAACCGTAAGTGTCATCTGATGCTTGATCAAAACGTCCTAAACACGTTATAATTTAAGAATTAAAGTGAAGTGAATTGTTGAGTTTATTTATTTATAGTTGCAATACATAGCCCCAGTAGCAGCCGGTAATACATATTTATGTGCAAATTCCCGGCATTTCTCGTGTTGTAAGCAAAGTCACAGTCGCTGAACGTAGGCCGTCGATGTCCCAGCGGAACTGGTTGCCAGCGACCCGTTATCGCTGTAGCGAAACAGTGGCAGGGAGGGGCGAAAAAGGATCTCTCTGGTCACAGAGATAAGGCTGCCCTTCTCCGCAACTGCGTCTTGGCCGTCACGTCGCCAACGCGTGGATTTGGTCGAGTCACACTGTTTACCAGCACAATCCGGCTAGCATTTTTAAGGAACGAATCGCCGCAAATGACGCGCTTGATTGCGGGTTACATAATTATACGACCGAGAAACCAGTGACCCGTGTTTTACTGTCCCCTTTTTATTGCCATCAAGGAGTCTATGGGAGACACTTGTAAATGTAGTTACAGACTATTTGTCTTTATTGTTGCGATCGTCACAAAGAAACTGATTTAGGTAACACTGTGACAGATTCATTCAATGCAAGTTAACAGAAATCTTCCGCGGGATATATGTATCCCTTTTGCAGCTATCTTCAAGAAAAAGTTATGAAGACAATCATCAGATACAGTATAGTTCATGTGCTGATCGTTCTCAGACAAACATATAAACAGACAGAATTGCTAGTCAGTTTGGTCTAGGCCCTGTAGAAATGAAGTACTTGATATTTTTTTCCAAACAGTGAGAAAATACACTCCAAAATTCCCTCGTCAAGTGACTTACTTATATTTAAAGCGAGAATTGTGAAAGACTGCTAACTGCAAGGTATCTTTTATTCTGTCCTGTCAGCTGATTACGTTATTTTTATGCGTCGATCGTGCCGCCTACTCACCTTTATTTCGACTTGCATTTCCACTGAATACAGATCCCAAAAAAGTCTGTCGACACTCTGAAATTCACCTGCTTTTTCTATTACACGTCAAGTAAAATGCCAAGACAGATTCGAAATATTTGTGTATCAGCATCCTTTTCGTACCTTCTTCTTCTAAATCGATAACTATAGTGCAGTTTTCTCCAGTGATCTACATATATTATGAATTTATTTTCTCTACAGTAAAAATTAAGGGACTAGCACAATTTCTTTTTTTCTTTTCAGAGTAACAGCATTTGGATTTTTCCGCGCTTGATCGTGCCAACATCAGCAGTAAAGACCTATCAGCGTCTCATATCATCGTCTCGCTTTATTAATTACTCCTGACATTCATAGGTTGTTAAAAGACGACCTTAATATAATTCTAGTTTTCCCTCATCTACATAATTAACCACTTTCGTTTCCAGAGTAATCGTAACATATTGTCCGCCTGCTTAGCTGGGTGGTAACGTGCTCGCCTCCCATGCAAGCGTGCCCGGGTCGATTCCCGCCCGGCTTGGAGATCTTCTTCGCTCGGGGACTGGGTGTTGTGTTGTCATCATCATCATTTCCCTCTCATCTCCGGCGCGCAAGTCGCCCAACGTGGCGTCGACTGAAATAAGACTTGCACTTGGCGGCCGAACTTCCCCGGATGGGGCTTCCTGGCCCAACGATGCTATGCGCTCATTTCATTTTTTGTAACACGTTGACTATAGATTGTTCGACTGACAATTTTACTCTGCTGTCTGCACGCAAGTGAAGCAGAGTCGGAAAGACAATATCTGACTTTTCGAAACTAAAAGATAAACTTTAATCATTTAGTTGAATCTTAAGTAAAATTCCCTCCAACCTTGACATTTACTGTACTGTTTGATGCCATTTCGAAAAAATGTATGCCTTGAGAGATGGACTTTACAAAACAACTGCATGGTACCTCTCTACTGGTCAATGTCGAAGCCAACGTCTTGCTGCGTCATCTCCATCACCTCTCCATCATCCACGTACTGCTTGCCCGGGAGTGCATCCTTCATTGGGCCAAACAGATGAATGTCGGAGCGTGCGAGATCCGGGATATAGGATGGATAAGGATAGTTCTGGGAAGTTTGGTGAGCCCCTCTCGGCTGCACAGACTTGTGTGAAGCCGTCCATTGTCATGGTGAAGGAGAAGTTCGTTTGCATTTTTTTTTCAGTTTTTCCAACGATGCAGAAATCGCAGCTGTGTGCGGCCGGCCAGCACGCGGGAGCTCCGACAGGTTTGCGCTACCCTGTTGCGGTAATGAGACGCCTCGCCCAATGACGCACCGTGCTTTTGTTCACTACCAGGTCTCTGTTGACAGTCTGCAGGAGTATATGAATATCTGCCAAAAGAAACTCGGTGACAGCTCTGTGCTTGGAATGCATTTCCGTTACATTCGCCATTTTGAATGGAACTTCACGGAACTGTAGGGGGCTGAAGCTGGAATATTCCACGACGTCCCGTAACAAATTCTGCACCTTTCTTTTTCAGCCGGAATTGACCGAAAAAAAATTTTGTATTACTTATTGATGTCCCTCGTAAAATTGTGTGCGCTAACGGGAATCTAACAGAGGTCACTGTCACAGGGAGTGTATTATCTACCGTAAGGATGGAGAGCTATCCATTGCATTCAGCTATCCAAGAATGCTTGACGGTTCTACTGAAACACTTGTGGATTTTGAAAGGTGTTTCACAATTGATTTCAATTTGTTCAACGTAAGCCAGCAACAGTTCTCACACTATGTATTGAGATTCAAGCGATTGTTTGGTTCCGTTAAGGTTACAAAAAGTATAGTGCTGCCAACAATATTCGGCCTATTGATGATTTGTGTACCAAGACAATCTAACAAACAATGCGCTCCCTTCTATGTTTGTATCAGGCTATCTCGACTACTCGTGCATAATTTAGCTGCGGTTGTTGTATTGCGGTAACATTTAGCAAATTCGGTTGCTAAAACATTGAACATGTTTTATACGGATTCCACTGCATTTCGTACGATGGAAATGTGATGTGGAGATAGTTCACGATAGAGAAAATCACGAAGTTACAAATTAGGACTCAGAGACGCCTCCATTAAACTGCAATATTCTATGTATGGTGGCCTGATCCGACACTTCATGGAGAGGTTCCATTTGCTTATACTTTCAGCATTCCTCAAAAATTGTTAGCTGAGACTATGCGTTAACGAAAAATATTTCTTCTACTAACTTCCATCACATAACGTTTAATAATTTTCTAATAGTGGGAGAGAAATGCCATGGCGAATTTATAAATTATTTAATGATTATTCACGGTGGCCAGCTGTTAACAAAATTAGTGGATTGTGCTGTGAGAACATTAATAATAGTTACGTACTTTATCTGTATCAATCGAGACCTTTATTTATGCTCGGTATGAATACCACATCATTTTATGTGCTAATGTGATTCGGCATTTGCGCAGACTGGCAAAGAGAGAACTAATTCGACGTCTGTCGCTAAATGAGATTCGTATAATCTCCCCTCCAGTTTACAAAGAGAGATGATTTTCGAAAATCAATTTCCGCAGTCTGTTAAAGAGTAGATTGCTATTCCTCCGATATTAGGTTCCACAGTCGCAATGCACATCCATTGAATAGCCATGCTATGGACGTGAAAAGGACTCTTTAGTTTTGTACATCTTCCAGCTCTTTGATGGTCCAGACCCGTCGATTGCAGCGATGCAATCAAAATTTACTGCCCGCAGAGAACAACGATGCCATTTTACTGTCCTTTTTTTTCAATTTCACCGGACAATGAAGACTGTATAACTGATGCGTTTTCAAAAGGAGGTTTTTCAGGTTCTATTAATTTGTTTAAAAATAGAAAGGCAGTATACTTAAGGGAAGAAGTAGCACTTCTAACACGTGTTTGTTGTGGTCTTCAGTAATAAGCCTGGTTTCGAGAGCTGCTAAAACATAGCCAGGAAAAGAATGTGCGATTATGATTAAAACAGTGGTTCTAACGTATCGTTTTCGAGGCTATTGAAATTAGGAGCAAATGTCTGATTTGCTTTTTATTTGGGGCAGGAATTTTAAGCTCTTTTGAGTCTGACCCGAGAGACGGTCTCCTCATGAGGATATGATTTTCGCTGTGAGTAATGCAAGAGCTAAGGACTCATGAAGTTTCCGCCAGTTTCATGATCTAAAGGTCCTTGCTATGAAGTCGGGAGCTGACAGGATGGTTTTCCCCTAATCAGTCTAAAGTGAGCTGTAGGGGAGATCCATAATGCTATCTGAACGTTTGGTTGACAGATTACAAGGCTAGTTTCAGAATAAAATACTTTGTAATTACATCAGGCAAGGCACAACAGAGTTAGAAGTAATAATGCCAGAAGTTCTGCGACGAGTCAAAAACATCACAGAAGTACTGTTGTCATCAGTTTTGTGAATGGTTTGACGCGGCCCGCCACGATTTCCTCTCCTATGCCAACCTCTTCATCCGGGAGTAGCACTTACACCCGAAGCTTTCTATAATTTGTTGCAGTTAAGCCACTATATGTCTTCCTCTACAATTTTTACTCTTCACGGATCCCTCTAGTGCCATGGGAGTTAACCCTTGATATCTTAAAGTACAAAGTATATCAGGAGGAGTGGTCAATATTCAGGCATATGACAGGAACGTTCAATTGAAGGAAACAACTTCAAACTATTTCGAATGGTTTCCGAGACAGAACACATTTAACGTACGTTTGTTTTTGGGATATTGGAGAGCACACACCTTATCCACGAAACCACTTTTATTCTAGCCCCCCTACTTCGGTGATTTCAGCCTCTTCGTTTGGGATGTCTCTCTGCGATTTAATTAACCCGTTGAACGCGCAGCTGTCCGTGTTACGTTGTGAGTGAAGTAGTACTAGGGATTAAGAGTGCATCAGAGAGAAGCATCGATTAACTGCGTTTGTGTACACATCTACACTAATGAAGAATATGCAGATATGGTGTATGTTTACGGCTTCTGCGACGGTAGCGCTCTTGCTGCTGTCAAAAAATACCGTGGGCACTTGCCGACACGTCTTATTCCTGATCGTAGAGAGTTTAAAAGAGTTTTCAGCGCACTGCGTGAAATAGGTGTTCTTCTAGGTTCCCAGTTTTCTTCTGAGCGTGTAGTTCAACAACCTGTGCAGGAACATTTATTGTCAACTGTACAACAGCTGTAATGTGACGTGTACGATAATGTTTAGAGGTGAATGAGTTAAAAATACGTTTTGTAAAACGCATGCTCTCATCTTTACTTAATGTTGTACATGTACTCTTATGCATGTGTAATTCTGACAATGTATTGAATAATATACACTCCTGGAAACTGAAATAAGAACACCGTGAATTCGTTGTCCCAGGAAGGGGAAACTTTATTGACACATTCCTGGGGTCAGATACATCACATGATCACACTGACGGAACCACAGGCACATAGACACAGGCAACAGAGCATGCACAATGTCGGCACTAGTACAGTGTATATCCACCTTTCGCAGCAATGCAGGCTGCTATTCTCCCATGGAGACGATCGTAGAGATGCTGGATGTAGTCCTGTGGAACGGCTTGCCATGCCATTTCCACCTGGCGCCTCAGTTGGACCAGCGTTCGTGCTGGACGTGCAGACCGCGTGAGACGACGCTTCATCCAGTCCCAAACATGCTCAATGGGGGACAGATCCGGAGATCTTGCTGGCCAGGGTAGTTGACTTACACATTCTAGAGCACGTTGGGTGGCACGGGATACATGCGGACGTGCATTGTCCTGTTGGAACAGCAAGTTCCCTTGCCGGTCTAGGAATGGTAGAACGATGGGTTCGATGACGGTTTGGATGTACCGTGCACTATTCAGTGTCCCCTCGACGATCACCAGTGGTGTACGGCCAGTGTAGGAGATTGCTCCCCACACCATGATGCCGGGTGTTGGCCCTGTGTGCCTCGGTCGTATGCAGTCCTGATTGTGGCGCTCACCTGCACGGCGCCAAACACGCATACGACCATCATTGGCACCAAGGCAGAAGCGACTCTCATCGCTGAAGACGACACGTCTCCATTCGTCCCTCCATTCACGCCTGTCGCGACACCACTGGAGGCGGGCTGCACGATGTTGGGGCGTGAGCGGAAGACGGCCTAACGGTGTGCGGGACCGTAGCCCAGCTTCATGGAGACGGTTGCGAATGGTCCTCGCCGATACCCCAGGAGCAACAGTGTCCCTAATTTGCTGGGAAGTGGCGGTGCGGTCCCCTACGGCACTGCGTAGGATCCTACGGTCTTGGCGTGCATCCGTGCGTCGCTGCGGTCCGGTCCCAGGTCGACGGGCACGTGCACCTTCCGCCGACCACTGGCGACAACATCGATGTACTGTGGAGACCTCACGCCCCACGTGTTGAGCAATTCGGCGGTACGTCCACCCGGCCTCCCGCATGCCCACTATACGCCCTCGCTCAAAGTCCGTCAACTGCACATACGGTTCACGTCCACGCTGTCGCGGCATGCTACCAGTGTTGAAGACTGCGATGGAGCTCCGTATGCCACGGCAAACTGGCTGACACTGACGGCGGCGGTGCACAAATGCTGCGCAGCTAGCGCCATTCGACGGCCAACACCGCGGTTCCTGGTGTGTCCGCTGTGCCGTGCGTGTGATCATTGCTTGTAAAGCCCTCTCGCAGTGTCCGGAGCAAGTATGGTGGGTCTGACACACCGGTTTCAATGTGTTCTTTTTTCCATTTCCAGGAGTGTAGAAAATAAATAACAATGGACGTTAAATGTGTTCTGTCTCACAAGCCATGCGGAATAGGGCATATATCAACATGACATTTTTTGCTACAAATGATCTCCTCTGTTATATTCCTGTATGTTGACGATTCCACCTTGTATACTTTGCATATTATAGGGGCCAATGAAATGAAAGCGTGACAGATGAAAAAAAGTAAGTAAACTGTTTACTGTTTCAAAAGTAATCGCCCAACTGTTTATACATTTATCCTACTGTGAGAAGAGACGGTCAATGCCTACATGGAAAAAGTGTCTGTGGTTGCCTTCGGAACCATGATTGTACCCAGGCGTGCAATGCTTCGTCCGAAGTAAATCGACGACCATGAATGCCTTTCTATAGTGCTCCAAAGTGCTGGATATCGCAAAGGTAGAGACCGTGACTGTGTGGAGGATGTGTAAGGGATTCCCAGCAAAGCTTCTGTAGCGTAGACTAAATAGCCTTGGCTACATACGAGCCCATCCTGAACATAGACATCCATGGCAGACGATTTGCTTCGGACCAAGAGGTTCACAACCAGGACTTGCGATTCCGTAGGGAACCGCATATATTTTTCAACGAAGGCGTTGAGCGGCTTGCCTCATAATGGCATAAATGCGTTAACAGATATGCCGATAACTTTTGAAATAATAAACAGTTTGCTAAATTTTTTCCATTGGCTCGTTTTCATTTGATTGCCCATTATACTTTTCTCACCGGCTCTCATCACTGTTGCTATTATTGGGAGAAAATTGATGAGCAATGAGAATTTCCGCACTTGAGTGAAGAACCAATAATCCAAGTTTGGATCAGCAGAAAGGCTACAATGTTTAAACGGTTTCGGGAGTTATTTGGGGAGGCTAGACCTGGGAGCACGGAGTATTTTTAATATTTTGGAAGGTTAATGGCTACTTGCATTTAACCATGAAAAAGGTCTAGTTCTGACCCTTTTAAAATCCGGCGTAATATCGAGTTTTAAATCATCTTCTTGAAAGGGAAACACCTGACTACATTATGTATATATTCCTTACTCTGAGAACTAGGGGAAGGACAACCCCCCCCCCCCCCGTCCCAACTCTTGACCCCAGGTATGGGCATCCCTGCCTCCAGGGTGTACGAGGACAATAGTGGTTCTTATGTGGTGAAGATGATGTTTTAAAACTATTTCATACTCCTTATGTTGGAAATCAGTGAAACAGAAATCGGTCCAGCTATTCTTTCAATACGAAAGTTAACAGCATTACGCAAGTGCCTCACTTGCGCGTGGGAGTGTGATTGTGACATTTCGTCCTGTTTTACTCAAGTGTTGCGGAGTAGAGATTGAGCATTTGATTGGTAGGTGGACGCAGCGTGTTGACCATGGAGCTATTACCTAGCAGGAGGGAGGGGTGTCATGAAATAGGAGGGCCTGTCGAGGTTTAATCAATCATAATAAACTTCAAAATTGTTAAGGCTTTCGTGGCCACTTGTTGACAAACTGCCTATTGGATTCTGTCTCGGGTTCTTCGGCCGACGTTCATCTAATGATTTTTCCGACGTTTCGCCAGCACGAGTGGCTGGCATTGTCAAAGCTTCACCCTCCATTGCCGGTGGTGAACTGGAGCCGAGCTCGCGGGCGCAGACTATATGTACCCGGCGCGCCAACGTCCGAGGGCTTCTCCGCGGTCATTTCCGGTGCGGTTCTCCTCTTGCTACCTGCGACGGTCGTTCGCTGCAGTACGGGAAGCCAGGTCCGTTTACCTTAAGGCTTTCCTCTTTCTTGTTCAAACTGTTCGCGTGTTTTTGTGTTTCTACAGCTTCTCTGAACAAGCGCGTGTGATAGTGCTTCTCTACAGCCAGAACTTCCGTGTCGGCGAATTTTATTACGTGGTCGGTCTCATTCAGTGCGTGCTCTGCAACGGCCGATTTCTCCACCTGCCCCAACCTGCAATGTCGCTTATGCTCTTTGATCCTGGTGTTGATGGATCGTCCAGTCATTCCGACATAAACTTTTCCGCATGTGCATGGTATACGGTATATTCCCGACATTGCAAGCGGGTCTCATTTCTCCTTCGTCGATCTAAGACACTCTTTGATCTTCCTTGTCGGTTTGAAAATCGTCTTTACGCCATGTTTGCGCAATATACGGCCCATTCTGTCCGTCACTCTGGGAATGTATGGCAGAAAGGCCGTACCCGACATTTCTTTTTCTGGTTCCTTACTTCGCCGAGTGTTTGGCTCTGTTACACTTCTAATATAATTTGTGGAGTACCCATTGCTCCTCAGGACAGTTTCCAGGTGTTGCATTTCTCGTTTGAGGTGTTGCGGCTCACATATTCGTCCTGCTCTCGTTACGAGCGTACTAATCATGCCTCTTTTCTGGCTCGGGTGGTGGTTTGACAGTTTGTGCAGGTATCGGTCCGTGTGTGTCGGTTTTCGATACACGCTGTGTCCCAGGTTTTCGCCGTCCCTTGTGACCAGCACATCTAGAAATGGCAGTTTCTTGTCCTTTTCTACTTCCATGGTAAATGTTATGTTGGCATGGAGGCTGTTCAAGTGTCTTAGGAAGTCACCGAGCTGTTCTTCACTATGGCTCCACACCACGAAAGTATCATCGACGTACCTGTACCACACCTTAGGTTTGCAAGTCGCCGAGTCCAGTGCCCGTGCTTCGAATTGTTCCATGAAGAAGTTGGCCACCACTGGACTGAGAGGACTACCCATGGCGACGCCTTCCAGCTGTTCGTAGAAATCGCCATTCCACGTGAAATAGCTCGTGGTGAGACATGCATGGAAGAGCTTTCTGATGTCCTGCGGGAAAATGGAACCGATGTGCTCCAGAGCGTCACTGAGTGGCACTTTCGTAAATAACGAAACAACATCAAAGCTGACCAAGATGTCGTTTGGTGCAAGTTTCAGTTTCTTCAGCTTCTCAATGAAATGTCCTGAGTCCTTAATGTATGTGTCGGTCTTCCCCACGTGTGGCTGGAGCAGAGAGGCCAAGTGTTTTGCCAGTTTATATGTCGGTGATCCAGGAGCGCTTACGATCGGTCTCAGTGGAACGTTGTTCTTATGGATCTTGGGTAATCCATACAGCCGAGGTGGTAGGGCTTCTGTGTTGCGCAGGTTTCTTTGTATGTCTGCCGGCAGAGAACAATTCAAAGCACGGGCATTGGACTCGGCGACTTGCAAACCTAAGGTGTGGTACAGGTAAGTCGATGATATTTTCGTGGTGTGGAGCCATGGTGAAGAACAGCTCAAATGGTTCTGAGCACTATGGGACTTAACATCGGAGGTCATCAGTCCTCTAGAACTTAAAACTACTTACACCTAACTAACCTAAGGACATCACACACATCCATGCCCAAGGTAGGATTCGAACCTGCGACGGTAGTGGTCGAGCGGTTCCAGACTGAAGCGTCTAGAACCGCTCGGCCACTGGGGCCGGCTGATGGACCTCAATTTTGGACATGTTTTAGTAAGTGTGTGGACTCGGTTTTTTGTAGGATTTGTAGAGTTATTAGATCTCTGAACTACGGAGAAAATATAACAAATATTATACATACCAATTCCAAGATTCTTCCTTTTTCACATTGAAATCCTGTAACACTGTAGTCCACACTTATTGCAAAAGCTGTCTAAATAACGAACCGTGGAATGGTTGGAATCGGTAACTAGAATTAAAACCTATAGGTCAGTTTTTTTTCGCAGTAGTTTAGACAGCAATTACAAATGCAGAAATCCTGTTACATTTCAGTGGACACACCTGCTGGAAAAACGATCAAAATCATCAACCATGAAATGAATGGAATCGGTAACGAGAGCTGACTTATATAACTCAATTCTAGTTACCGATACCAGTTCTGGTTACTTTTGTGAACTTTCGTTACTTGTGTACCGGCTTTTCTTTGAGGATTTCTTTGTCGGTTTCTCCACATTTTATGCTTCTGTTCTTTTTATGTTTCACATGTGTTATTATTTACTTCATTTGTTGTGTTACATTTTAGTTTCTCCACGCCCAGAACCCCACTTTTCCACGGTAGTCGTGTCAGAGTCAGTAGTTGTTATTGAAAATTAACGCTATTTCACAATATGGCGGCTTCCATATGCGCTATACCCTAATGGATTTGAGAGTTTTCTGTGCTTTTTTTACTTGCATGAACTACGGTAATAATTTATTATATCATACATGACCTGTTGTTCTCATTTATTTTCTTTACCTTTAATTCATTTCGATATAATTCGTGGCTAAGTAATTAATCCATGGGTTAATCACGTGAACTGCGATTGCAATTTTGTCGTATCCTACGTTCGCTTGTTTGCGAATATGATCAGTTGCTTTCAAAGATTGCCTCTCTGTACCGACTTTGTCTTAGGTACGACGTCATTGCTCAAAGCCAAATGGTGGAATCGGACACTAGCATTGACCCAAACTATGTAAGTAGGCTTTCTAGGGATATTTTACGTCTACATATCGGCCACTTTGTAAGTAGGCTGTTTAGGTTTTTTTATTGGTAACGCCACCTCTGTATGAAAATCACTGGCTGTGCTGTGTGCAGCCTGTGGCTGCTTTGCATTGTTGTAATACTCGCCATTGTAGTGTTAGGCAGCTGGCTGTGAACAGCGCGTAGCGTTGCGCAGTTGGAGGTGAGCCGCCAGCAGTGGTGGATGTGGGGAGAGAGATGGCGGAGTTTTGAAATTTGTCATGAACTGCTCTCTCTCTCTCTCTCTCTCTCTCTCTCTCTCTCTCTCTCTCTATATATATATATATATATATATATATATATATATATATATATATATGATGATATCAAGGTAAATACATTGTTTGTTCTCTATTAATATCTTTCATTTGCTAACTATCCCTATCAGTAGTTAGTGCCTTCCATAGTTTGAATCTTTTATTTAGCTGGCAGTAGTGGCGCTTGCTGTATTGGAGTAGTGGGAGTAACCAAGATTTTTGTGAGGTAAGTGATTTGTGAAAAGTACAGGTTAATGTTAGTCAGGGCCATTCTCTTGTAGAGATTATTTAAAGTCAGATTGCGTTGCGCTAAAAATATTGTGTGTCAGTTTAAGCACAGTCGTGTAAAATTATTGAAAGGGGACGTTACATATGTCGACCCTTAGCCTAGGATACCTCACTGGAATCTTCTGATTTTTTTCTTGTAGTTTGTGTAATTAGTGTAGATTTTGTTTATTGCTAGCGCGTAATAGTAGAGAGAATCTCCTTTGTAATTGCAGTCTTTCATTGTTGTACAGTAAAACAGGTGTGGCACGCATGTAGATTTGCACCAAGTATTTCGCAGCTGCAATTAACTAGATATTATTTTCAGTGCTATGTTAATGTGTTCTCCTATTTTTGCTCTTCAAATTGTGTTTTTCTGTGTTGTCGTGTGAAATACTGTGACAATAATGGCGTGTGAAAAACGTAATACTAGGCTCCAAAGTAAACTGAGAAATGACAGTGAAAACAAAAGCAGTGTGTTAGCGCCACCGAGTAATGAATTAACTGATGTTCAAAGTAGTAATTTGGTAATTGTGCATAGGGAAATGGAGCGGGCGGCAAACAATGGCGTGGACAGTGAAACAATTAGTGAAGAGGGAAGCATTATCGATCGATCGGTCGGCAACAGCTCGCCTCAGGAATCCGAAATGACAGGACACAATTTTGCAAATACTGTTGATTCAGGTTTTGCGTCCTCACCATTTTCTCAAATGAGTCAAGACACATTTTCCGCTTATCAAAATGTGAATGTTGCCGGTGCAAATTCACTGCCGAAAAGCACTGAGGAACATGTTTCAGACACCAGTGCATTGTTATTACAATTAATGCAACAAATGGGACAAAAGCTTGAAAAGTTAGACACAATGGAACAAAATCTTCAAAAGTTAGACACAATGGAACAACACCAGAGACAAACACAGCAACAGTTAGACACAATGGAACAACACCAGAGACAAACACAGCAACAGTTAGACACAATGGAACAACACCAGAGACAAACACAGCAACAGTTAGACACAATGGAACAAAATCAGAGACAAACACAGCAAAAGCTTCAAAAGTTAGACACCACACTTGAACAAACAAGTGAAGACTTAACTAGTGAGTTACATAACATTGAATCGAAATGTCAAAAAGTCTGTAATGACGTAAAAACACAAATTTGTGAGCATTTTCAACCCATTTTTTCGCGGCATGAAAATGCATTACAGAATCACGAAGCAGCCATAAAAGAACTGCAAACTACCGTTCATGAAAATCATGAGACCCTGCAAGCTAAAATTGACTCAGTTGCATCTACCGATTCAGTTACGTAACTCGCAAAAACCCAGGAAAACTTAAAGGACACAGTAGAAAGACACATGGAGGAAATTAGTACATTATCAGAGAAAGTAGTTGAACTTTCGGATCAGCTAAATAATTTATCTACGAAGGTAGATGATAATCTGAATGACACAAAACCGGTAGTCTTTAATGACACAGAAGAGAGCGAACAAATTAGGAAACTGAAACAAAATCTGAATCAAATTAATACGCAACACCAAGTAGAAATCCGGGAAGTACAAGATCAGCTGACACAGGTAATACAAGAATTACGTATTTCAGAGGACACTCGCGCCCCAATACGGGAAGAGGGATGTAGAAATACGGAAAAGCCGCAAAATAATAACACAGGGCATTTCGGAAGTTATGAAAGAAATTGGCAAGGTGCACCGAATTTTGAAGTGGAACCGCCGAAACGACGTAACAATGACCGATATGCGACTCGCCGACATGATGACTTTGACTATAAGCTGTTCATTACTACACGTAAATTCAAAACGTTTAAAAATTCTGCCAACGACATTCATCCACAAGCGTGGCTCCATCAATTCTCTCATTGTTTTC
Organism: Schistocerca nitens; assembly: GCF_023898315.1. Lineage (NCBI taxonomy): Eukaryota > Metazoa > Arthropoda > Insecta > Orthoptera > Acrididae > Schistocerca > Schistocerca nitens. The sequence goes on along the minus strand of NC_064620.1, from coordinate 189,797,765 downwards.
CCCCCAACTGGTCATTGGAGCACAGGTTAGAATTTATGTGTGGCTACTTGGAGAATGAACCAGCTGTAAGAATGCGATCGGTCATTCACGATTGTCACAGTGAAGGAGATTTTTATCATGCCTTCCTCTCAGCATATTGGTGTCAAGCCACACAAGACCGAGTAAAACATAGCATCATAATGATGAAACACTTTGAACAATCAGAATTTTCCAGTCTTGTCAAATATTTTGAAGACATGTTGCATAAGAATCAATATCTTTCAAACCCATACAGCCCTTCAGAACTCATCCGCATTTGCTTAATCAAATTACCTGAACATTTACGGCATATTATTTTAGCAGGACGTTGCAAAGACGACATTGAAGCTTTTCAGGGACTGTTACAAGAACTGGAAATTGACACTGACAATCGCGGAACGCGAGAACAGGAGCACAACAATTACAGGTCACATCTGTCACAATTCCGCGATGACAGAAATAATACACGACAAGGCTATTCTTATAACGTAAATCGTGACCAAAACAGACACCACCCGTATGACAACTGTTGGCAGAGTAGTAATAATTACAGGGAAAGATCACCTCTCCGCGGTAATGACTATTACAGAGACAGTCAGAGAAACAGACAATATGGGAACCAAAATAATTATTATTACGGGAGACAGAATAACTTTAGACGCAACGGTCCAGCATGCAGTTACGATTCAGGGAGAAATTCTCCACCACTTAACCGACAAGGAAGAAACTACGGAACCTACCGACATGACGACAGACGATATATTCGTAACGACAGACCTGAAATGTATCAGAACTGGCGGGATTTAAACAGAGCTGGGCCCTCTCGGCAAGGCGAATTTGTAGAAGTTAGGTCTCCAAACCCCAATAACGACGCGCGCCAACAAAGAGACAGACAATGACCCGCACAGCAGGCAGCCGCGTGCGCCAGCTGGCTCAGGGAAAAATAACATAGACGCTAACCTTGAGAAAAATTCCAGTATTCTTTACCGACGTATACCACTTGACAATTGCGTTAAAGTTGGAGCTCTGCATAGTAGTAAGAGTAAAGGTTTGCACCACATTTCACATGTAAAACCGTTTATTGATAGATAATCTGCTTTTTAACTTAGTCTTTGCCATAAAATTTTTCACTTCACGTTTCTAGTATGCTTTGTCAGACTTAGAATCTGTTAATATGCAACAATGTTTGAAGTTAAACATCCAGTCTAGAGCCTAGGGAACATTTTTAAACAGAAATTACGAATGAATTGTTATAGTGAACAGACGTCACAGTGTTATTGTGTGTGTACATTCTTGCTTGTTAGTTGCACGATTACGTAACGACTATAAGGCTCACATACTTAGAACATTTACCAGTACTGTTAATGAGATTTTAATGCAACATTTTGGTTTATTTGAAAATACATTCTGAAATTAAAGTGCTTTCTGAGAGATACCAGATGACACAGTGGTTAGTTTATATGACAGCTACACGACTATATCACGACGCTACTAATGTGTGACACAATTTACCTTGTTGTTTTTGCAGTGTATCTGTTTTATATCCGCACAGTTTTTCTGAATTCTTCTGGAAAGCAAAACATGTTTTAGTAGTAAGCTACAATGTGAGGGCCTTTTTTGTAGCACAACAATACTTTACAGTATAGTACTTTGTTGATCACAGTAATGTACGTAATAACTACGATATCTATACACAAAGCATTTCACTTTTATTTATCATGAGGTAAGTACATTGACTTCTGCAGAACTTAGCTTTCGGAGGACGATAACTACGAGACTTCCACAGATGTTATCTTACAACATGACGCACAGTTTAGCGCTACAGTACACGTATTTGAGTGATTAATTTCGCACTTAAAACATTTATTTTTTTAAAGATATTTGAAGTGCAATGATACAAGGGTTTTCCGTGATACATTTCATTCCATTGCTGTAATCTGTAACACCTGAGGGTATAATTACATTAATCCTCAGGGGGGTACACGCCTACTTTGTGTACCATGTGTTTGGCAAGCACAAGGAGCCCTAGCTATTATGGTATTTGCTTATACAACTTTACACATCGGTACCATATTTCTCTATCACATAAATTACACAGCTATCTGATTATTTAACAACAAAAAAACATTTTTTACTACATTAGTGACAGATGTTTACGTAATTACACAGTTGAATAACTTCACACTTATGAAATTGCATTTTGTCAGTACTTTGTGAACTGTTCATATTTTTTCGGAGCCATTGTGGTACTATGAGAGCTTTGAATGGTGTATTTGGTATGGGATCATGATTTTAAAGTACATTTGAGGCAGATGACACTTTTGACATGAGCAGAGAATTTTTTTAGGTTTTGAAATTATTGGAGGAAGCTACGACGATTTTGAGATTTGACTGAGGTGTTATGATGTTATTTTTATGACGACGATGTGTATTATGCTGTTGCGGTATGTTTATGATCAATAAGATGATGCTATATAAGGAATGTGATTACGTGTTTATATGTATATGAATAATGAATAGAAGGTAGGGATTCTGACTGGTGAAAAAGGATGTTGTAAACCGAGAATCGTACTTTAAGAGTTATGAAATGTGTGTAAATGCGTGAATGTATCACAATGCCGGCGAAAATTTTTTGGACACTGTTATATTCATACGATTTTGTTTCTACAGATTTGCAACGCTAATTCTTGACCTGTGAAATATTTTTATATGAGACTGCCACTGTAGCGGAAACTGCTGTCATAAATATTTCCATACGAAAGTTAAGTGACCACCTGCACGTAATGCATCGCGGGCACCCAGCTGTGTCAGACGCCTGGAGAAAAAGCCATTATTGCGAGCCCTTTTCAGCGGCACAGGTAGAAAAAAAAAAGGGAGGCCATTATCCTCGCTATTGACGTTCCTTTGTAGAGAGCATCGCAAAAACGACACGGTCGAACTTGAAAACATATGTTGACACTGTAGAGCTCTTAATTTATGATGTTTACAGAAATGCCTAATGAAATGACGAGAAATATTTTTACATCTGTACACCTGATTATGACAAGTGTCTTTCTACGAGAGTTGAGAGAATGTCTACTAACTTATGAAATGTCACATGACTATTGAATGATATTTTTATGCTTTGGTTTGCGTAATTGCTTATTTCATTTGATATCTAGTTTCTAGCTGCACTGCAGCATTGGTTAAAATAAAATTTTATAGATGTACTAATATAAATATTTTCTGTCTACAGATCGAGTAAATAATAATTTTTTCAAAAAAATGAGGGAGCACAAAAAGACATTTACCTTCACAGGAACTGCAATCATAGTTTTCTTTTCAAGTACTTGTTAATTTCTTTTGTAGAATAAATTGTGATGCATCACTCTAGTGTTAAGATGTGACATAGGTATTAGACATGGCCATTTTTAGTGTAATACTTTTTCTGCTTGAACTTTGTCATGTTTAGGTATAAGTTATGCTGTTTGCCAGGCATAGTGCTACTGAATTTTAATTTCTGTTACTCTGCTAAGCCAGATTTATTTTTCTTGTTTGCTGCGCATTGCCTCATATTAGTTGTAATGTGAATTGCTTGGTAATTTAGATTTACTGTAGCTTGCTTTGCAAATTTCCATTTTTTTTGTCATTGCTGTTTGTGTTAATTGTTTTGTGCTGCTGCATTGCCTCGTCCCTTAGTTTAATATCTGAGCTCAGTAGATTTAAGTTAGCTTAAGAGGGGGTAGACTATATAAGAACCTAACTATGGAGAATAGGGAAAAAATGCATTGAAGGTATATGAAAACGTTTTGGGCCAAAATGAGTATTGTACAATGAGCCATATTTATTTTGAAAGGAATATGGTTAGAATATAGAAAAGAGGTACAGATAGGACTTTTTGGGAATAATGATGAACGAAGGGAGATCTCCAAGAACAAAAAAGGTTTTGTTCGCAAAATACTGCAGTACCAAAAGTTACACTGAAAACGAACCCTGTCCTTTCCATTGTGTTATCCCCCTATGTGTTTGTGTACCCTTGTGTATTTGTTTTCTTCCTGTCTCTGTGTACTGTTTCATAGAACTTTTTTCTCTTCTAATACTAAGTTACATTCACTATGATGAGGAATACTGTTATCCTCAAATACAATTGGCATTAATAATATGTTATTTACTTTGTAAAGATGTTTAGACATTATTAATTCTGTTCTGTGAAAGTTATTCTGATCTTTTATGTATGTACTCATGTCATAATTCCTGTAACACTGCTGTATATGTTATTTCAATTCTTTTGTAAGGCCTGTATTACTACAAATGTTATCTGTACTATTATGTTCTTTAATGATGTATTTTGTACCTTTGTTATTGTATTCTTATGTTATAAAATTGTAATTGACACCAGTTCATCATATTATTAACTTGTAAGTTACATTTCACTGCACACGTTTCTGTTGGTCATAGTATATGGACAATATGTGAGAAGTAGGGACTGTTAGTGTTTGCACGTGTGTTAATAATTCAGCAAGGGACTGGATAACAGCATTGCTGGTTCTAAGGACAATTCCAAAAACTTTGTCAGTGCACAAGTGGTGGTTTATGGACTTGCTATATTGTCTGCAAGACTCTTCGATGGTGATTGTGCACCTGCACAGTCACAGTAGATGGCTGCTGGCCATCTCTACAAGGACTACAGTGGGTCTGCAACTTTGATGGCCCACCAATACCATTATTTCTACAAGGATTGCACTGGGTCTGCACCTCTGGTGGCCCACCAATACCGTAATCTCTACCAGGACTGCAGTGGGTCTGCTCTGTAATGACCTACCAAACGATATTCTTCAAAACTTCGACTGACTCCGCTGTGGGTTTGCTCTGTTGTGGCCCATTACCTGTCAGCATGTCAAGAGTCAGCACTGTCTTTCCGTTGGAAGGACAACGCTACTTCTTCAAGACTGCATGGAAATCCACTACTTCCGTGTGCATTTTCTTTTACTGCTCAGACTTTGAGAAAAACACTGCTATTTTACTGTGATGAAAGATTAGGTCTGTCTTTATGGACTGTGAGAAAGTTTAGCTTTTGACCAACATTGTATCAATAAGTGTGTGCATTTGATATCTTTGTTATTGTAATTATGAAAAATTTCTTCAAATCTGTATTGGCCACTGTCCAACACAATTTGTAAAATTTTTTGTGGGGAGCATGGGGGCTATGTAAGTAGGCTGTTTAGGTTTTTTTATTGGTAACGCCACCTCTGTATGAAAATCACTGGCTGTGCTGTGTGCAGCCTGTGGCTGCTTTGCATTGTTGTAATACTCGCCATTGTAGTGTTAGGCAGCTGGCTGTGAACAGCGCGTAGCGTTGCGCAGTTGGAGGTGAGCCGCCAGCAGTGGTGGATGTGGGGAGAGAGATGGCGGAGTTTTGAAATTTGTCATAAACTGCTTTATATATATATATATATATATATATGATGATATCAAGGTAAATACATTGTTTGTTCTCTATTAATATCTTTCATTTGCTAACTATCCCTATCAGTAGTTAGTGCCTTCCATAGTTTGAATCTTTTATTTAGCTGGCAGTAGTGGCGCTTGCTGTATTGGAGTAGTGGGAGTAACCAAGATTTTTGTGAGGTAAGTGATTTGTGAAAAGTACAGGTTAATGTTAGTCAGGGCCATTCTCTTGTAGAGATTATTTAAAGTCAGATTGCGTTGCGCTAAAAATATTGTGTGTCAGTTTAAGCACAGTCCTGTATAATTGTTCAAAAAGGGGACGTTTCAACTTCAGTTTGTTTATCATCTCTGTGACACTCTCCAAAACCTGGGACTGTTTGTCCTGCCCTTCTCTGTAGACGTTCAATTTTCCCTGTTAGTCCTATTTGATATGGGTCCCACGCACTTCAGCAACATTCTAGGATGGGCCGTACTAATCATTTGTAAGCAGTCTCTTTTGAGTGCATTTTAGTATCCTGCCAATGAATCCAAGAGCAACACGTGCTGTCCTTACGACTGAACTATGTGATCGCTCCATTTCACATCCCTCTGGCCGGTTACAAATGTGACTCATTGATATTAAAGTCATAGGATACCACATTTTTTTCGTTTTCTGAAGTGCGCTATTTTACATTTCTGAACACTGAAAGTAACTTACCACTCTTTGCAACATTTTGAATTCTTATCAAGATCTGACTGAATATTTGTGTAGCCTCTTTTGTCGTAAGGTCTTATGGAACCAAACTGCTGAGGTAATCGGTCCCTAATTTTACGCACTACTTAACCTAACTTAAACTAACTTACACTAAGGACAACACACACACACCCATGCCCGAGGAAGGACTCGAACCTCCAACGGGGGCAGCCGCGTGGACCGTGACAAGGCGCCTGAGACCGCGCGGCTACCCCGTGCAGCCGTCCGCAAGGTTATCAGCGTACAACATGAACAGCAAGTGTCCTAATATACTTCCGAAGGGCACATCCGAAGTTATTTCTACATCTGTCGAAAACTCTCCATCCGAGAGATAACATGGTGCGTCCTCCTTACCGAAAAGCTCTCAGTCCAGCAATAGATTTCGCTTGATACTCCGTAAGATTGTACTTTTTGATAGTAATAGTAGCTGTGGTACTGAGTGAAATGTTTTTGAGAAATCGAGAAATACTGCATCCACCTCACTGCCTTGACCCGTGGCTTTCAGGATGCCATGTGAAAAATTTGCGAGTTGTGTTTCAACGAATCGGTGTTTTTGGAATTCATGATGGTTGGCATGGAGGAGGTCTTGCTGTTCGAGTACGTCATTTCGTTAAAGCTCAGAATCTCTTCTAAGATGCTACAGCGGATGGATGTCAAGAATATTGGGCGGTAGTTTTGTGGATCACTTCTGCTACACTTCTTGTAGACGGGTGTGACATGAGCTTTCTTCAAATTGCTGGGCACGGTTTTTTGTTCGAGAGATCAATAGCGGATTGTAGTTAAAAGAGGAACTAATTCTGCGCAAAATGGCTCTGAGCACTATGGGACTTAACTTCTAAGGTCATCAGTCCCCTAGAACTTAGAACTACTTAAACCTAACTAACCTAAGGACATCACACACATCCATGCCCGAGGCAGGATTCGAACCTGCGACCGTAGCGGTCGCGCGGTTCCAGACTGTAGCGCCTAGAACCGCTCGGCCACCCCAGCCGGCTTCTGCGCAAATTCTATATAAAACCTGACAGGGATTCCATCGGGCCTTGGAACTTTGTTCAATTTTACCGATTTCAGCTGTTTCTCGACGCCACTGACACTAAGATCTGCATCACTCATTTTTGCAGTGGTGAGAGAATTAAACTGAGGTAATACCCCTGGATTTTTCATTTGGATGGGCCACGGACACCGAGGACGAAATGGAGCAAGATTCACTTTTAATTCCCTACGACAGCGAGGGAGTTAGATGTGGAGCATAAGCTAAGACGAGGTAAAGATGGGGCAGGAAAGCGGATGGTTCACATCAAAAGGAAGCATCTAGCCCAGCCATTTGCCTTGCCGATTTTAGTGACACGACGGAATGCCTAAATCTGAATGGCTGGGCGGGGATTTGAATCATCGTCCACCCGAATAAGTCCAATGTCTAACCACTGCCTGCGAAGAAAGGATCAAAGAATGTGTTAAGATGTCTCTACAGTCTATGGATAATTGTTTGTTATAAAATAAATATTCTGTTTTGAATGTGCAGATTTTAATAGCCAAGAAGTTACGATGTCCATCGAGTAACAGATAATGTGCTAACGCATTCGCGCAAAATTTCAACAGACAATGACAACCTCAACAAATGTGTCTTTTGCTTTTCCTGTTGAAAGGAAAGCTGTCTCGTAGTTGGGATGAGCGTAGTTCGAATTCCGACCTGAGGATTCACTTCAGCCTGTTTCATACAATGCCACTAACGACAACATCTTCAACCTTTTTTAACATACACTTATGGCTCAATTACACAGAACACAGCCCAAATCCACGGCTCCAGCAAGAGGGCGGATGTGCCCAAGCAGCGTCCTTGAAATGCGTTCTGCTACTAATCGTTTAGAGGGCGTATTTCCCTAGTTGGCTTGGGAGGCAGATTGCCATCAGCTTATTATGCACGTCGTACAAGAATTCAGTCCAGAAAACATACCGATCACTAGCAACGGATATTTTCCAGGCAGAGTAAAATATGTAATGGTGAAATGGCTTTCTAAGAAAACTGACTGCAAAGATTTAATTATCGTTCAATTTCCTTACTGAGATCTTTTTCCAAAATATTCCAGAAAATGATATAACCAAGAGAAGTGCTATTAAGTAGAAATTTCCTAAACATCAGAATTTGAATTCCGCATGGGTTGTTTGACAATGCCAACTAATATTTACAAACCAATAATTAGAAAATATCTTTAGTTGTTATTTTGGTGGTCTGTCGATGGTATTTGATTGTATAGATTAAGACAGTCCTAAACATATTTTATGAAATTTGTTTGAATCACACTTACTAGAAACAGTGTGAAAAGCTGTTCAGAATAATTCGAACAGCACTAGAAGCCGAGAACCTTGCAGGCTGGGTAGAAATCATGAAGGAAGCCTCACAGGGCTCAACTGTAGGTCCATGCGTATTCCTTATGTATGTGAATGACCTTCCACTTGACACTCATCAAGCAGAACTAGTACTTTTTGAAGACAATACAAATGTTATAGTTAATCCTGTTAGAGAAAAAGCTACAAAAGAGAATAGAGGCTAGGTTTTCGAAGAATTAAGTGGTTCTCTGAAAGTGCACTCTCCTTAATTTTGAATAAAAAAAGGATTTTCAGTTCTATAAAAGAAATAGAATAGCTCTAACAATTAATGCAACATACGAACAGGGATTAGTGAATGGGCTAGACTGTTCCAAATTTTTCGGTGTACATTGTTATACTAACTTCAAATTAACTGCCTGGCTAATTGATGAGAGCTGTGATTAATAGAAAATTAGGTCATCCAAAGTTGGGAGCCAAAACTACTAAATTCGAATTTGAGGAATGAGAAGATATCAGCCTTAATCCCTTGACGTACAATTGCAGCATGGATATTAAAACTCAGATTTTAGGTTGCTATTCAAATGACCCCACATTGTACGTCAAAATGTATTAAATTGCTATGAGACTGATATTCAAATGGCTTCACCCTAGTTGCCAAAAATTTTATGAATTCAAAAATGGTATGCAAATGCCCCACGTTGGAAACCAAAATGTAGCAAGACAGAACTGATATGCAAAAGACATATAAGATCACCGCCACACTTGACACCAAAGCGTAATAAATTAAACTGAACTGATTAAATGAAAATGAGACCACCCCACACTGGGTACCAAAATATTGTAAAATAAATTAAATATGCAAAAGACAAATAAGGTCACAGTGAAAAGAAACTGGCTGAAGAATTAACATTTACATTTACTATTGTATCAACGATACAAATATAAACTTGTGATCAAAAGTACCCAGACATCCCCCAAAATATACGTTTTCATATTAGGTGCATTGTGCTGCCACCTACTGCCAGGTACTCCATATGAGTGACATCAGTAGTCATTAACATCGTGAGAGAACAGAGTTGGGTGCTCCGCGGAACTCACGGAATTCGAACGTGGTCAGTTGATTGGATATCACTTGTGTCATACGTCTGTACGAGAGATTTTCTCACTTTTAAACGTCCCTAGGTCCATTGTTTCCGGTGTAAAGGGGAATCGTAAAGGGACACGTACAGCACAAAAGCGTACAGGACGACCTCGTCTTTCGACTGACAAGAGATCGCCAACAGTTGAAGGTCGTAATGTGTAATAGGCACATATCTATCCAGACCATCACACAGGAATTCCAAACTGCAACAGGATCTACTGCAAGTACTCTGACAGTTAGGTAGGAGGCGAGAAAACTTGGGTTTCATGGTCGAGCGGCTGCTCATAAGACACACATCACGCCAGTAAATGCCAAACGACGCTTCGCTTGGTGTAAGGAGGTAAACGTTGGATGGTTGAACAGTGAAAAAACGTTGTGTGGAGTGACGAATCACGGTACACAATGTGGCGATCCGATGGCAAGGTGTGGGTATGGCGAATGCCCGGTGAACGTCATCTGCCAGCGTGTGTAGTGCCAACAGTAAAATTCGGAGGCGGTGGTGTTGTGGTGTGGTCGTGTTTTTCATGGAGGGGGCTTGCACCCCGTGTTGTTTTGCGTGGCACTATCACAGCACAGGTCTACAATGATCTTTTAAGCACCTTCTTGCTTCCCACTGTTGAAGAGCAAGTCGGGAATGGCGATTGCATCTTTCAACACGATCGAGCACCTGTTCGCAACGCACAACCTGTGGTGGAGTCGTTATAAGACAATAACATCCCTGTAATGGACTGGCCTGCACAGAGTCCTAAACTGAATCCTACAGAACACCTTTAGGATGTTTTGGAACGCCGACTTCGTGCCAGGCCCCACCGACCGACATCGATATCTCTCCACAGAGTAGCACTTCGTGAATAATGGGCTGCTATTCCCCAAGATACCTTCCACCATCTGACTGAACGTATGCCTGCGAGAGTGGAAGCTGTCATCAAGGCTAAGGGTGGGCCAACACCATATTGAATTCCAGCATTACCAATAGAGGGTGCCACGAACTTGTAAGTTATTTTCAGCCAGGTGTCCGGATACTTTTGATCAGATAGTGTACATCTCAGTAATTGGGCAGTAGGTTTGGGAAGGGGTGAGAGAACTATCTCGTCTTACCACGGAATTATGTTTTACATGTAGACATGTGCGGCAGACGCGAGGTTGGTGCGTCGTATAATCAGCCCTTATCATTTGTGTGGCTGGGGGGTGATAGCCGGCAACTTCCATCCTCCGTGTCCTGCGGCTTTGAGGCAATGCCCTGGGCGGCTTAAATTCTTCCTTCTTCCGTGCTGGCTGAATGAAAGCCTTAATCCCTTCAAGTATAATACGGCACGGTGACAGGTTAGGCATTATTTCCCTAGCGCTCAGTGTCTGTTGTCTGCAGAGATTGTCTCGCAGAGGCGGTGTCAGCATAATAATTGCAGAGCGAGGACGGACAAAAAAGTGCAGTTGCACATTTAAGGATTCGAGCATCGGGCTGCAAGAAAGGTTATTTGACATGGAACGGAAAATGAATGTGTCACAGGGATCTGGCTCAAAGTGAACTTAGTCAACAATAGGTTGGCACGCCCCACAAGGCAAACTTACAGACCTACTCCACTTCTCCGATTTCTCCCTCTCTGCATTACTGATCCACAAATTTCTCACTGATTGATCACCTTCTCACTGATCGCTGACTGCTTGATCCATCTGACCAATCGCTCTAACCGACTACACTGACTGAATGAGCTCTCAGCTCTGACTTCTCATACTGACTCCTGTTTGGTAGTTTTGATAAATCGCCCCCACTCTGTACCACAGGGCACTGAATTTCCCTTCATATCGTTTTTGTCACTTGTGGACTCAGTTTGCAATGCTAGCCAATGAACGACGGAAGCTGTTTAGTCTCACAGCCCAGTCTTCGTACAGGGCTGAAAATTTCCGATCTTGCGGCAGCTGGCGTGTTATTTGAGAATTCCCACGTTGCTCTCAATTGTTCCATGTTGCGGTGCTTCACACCACGGTCTGTGGTTCCCTAGTGTATAGCACACTGTTAGCATTTTCTTCAAATGTCGGTCTGCATTCCAGATTTGCGAGAAACTTGTTTGTGTGTGTGTGTGGGGGGGGGGGGGGGGGGGGGGAATACCTGCGCTTTCCTCAAATGTCCCCAGGTATTTGTGACTTGGCAGGATCGCTTTTTCTGCCCATCGGAGTTTAAATGGGGCAATCCTTTCTGAGGGAAGCCGTACCTGTCTGGCTTTTGAGAAGATCCCACTAACAGGTTGCGGCTTAAGTATCCGGTCGTGTCCTAAGTACTTTGAAGAAACGTATCATTGAGTTGTTGAAATAATAAAATTCACAAACTTTTGATAATCGTATAAATGGTAGTTTTGCAAAGAAAGAAATCAGCATCGTAATGTCTTTTGCAATCATTAATGTCTCATCGCACAGTTTCTTAGGATTTTTGACTTTCATCCAGAATAATCTTGTAGATGCCTCTTAGGAATTTTAATAGCTCAAAAAGATGAGAAAGTACAATTTATATTAAGATAATAGATATTCAGAGAACAGAATATTTTGAAGGAACCCTAAGCATGGAAAGATGTTTCGCCTGAACTTATTCAGGTGTGGTAGCGAAAATGAAATGGAGTAAGTTTACTTGAGTGCTATCTGACGTACAAAGAGAACATAAACTATGAAACTTATCCCAAACAGATGGATAGTTTTCCCTTGTCTATATTGGCCTTCTCCTGTTTATTTCGTGTTCCACATGCATCCTTCTTAAAGCTCATCCAATATCTCGAAAGAAATTTGGCAAACGGAAATACTTCTTATGATTCCAGTTGAAGGAGATAGTAGCGGCACTTTCCCTTTCTACATCCAATTTGATGTCATACATCCAAGGCTGTCCATTATTCGTATAACTTCACAGCGTTAATACGAATACGAGAGTTTTCTCGTTCGAGCTACTTGCACGCGCTAACAGAAGTTTTGTAGCGTCCCCTTATTTCGAAATTCATGGCACAGGAAACAAAAATTGATTATGAGACATGCGTATCTATTCCTTTGCAATGTCTTCAGATTAAAGAAAAATTTGTGTAACAGCAAAATCATCTGTTTCCCGTGGGGAGTTTACACAGCACTCCTGGGCGAAGTCATTACGTGGTGGAACGTGCCTTGCTCGGACGCAGGCGTGGATGAGTCCGGCCATTCCATTGATGAGAACATCAAGCCTGCCCTCGTCTAAATTGTCCCACTCTTCAACAGCGATTCTCAAAAAATGGCTCTGAGCACTATGGGACTTAACATCTGAGGTCATCAGTCCCCTAGAACTTAGAACTACTTAAACCTAACTAACCTAAGGACATCACACACATCCACGCCCGGGGCAGGATTCGAACCTGCGAACCTGAGACTGAAGCGCCTAGAACCGCTCGGCCACACCGGCCGGCAGCGATTCTCAGTAAGACACACAGAGTACGTGGAACAGGCAGGCTACTCCATGCTGGTGATCCTAGCATGCTGAAGGATCGTGTTCACGAGAACAACTTGATGAGCAGGCGAGTCATCATCCATCAACATGAAACTGTCACCAAAATTTTGACAATACGGCCACACTATTGGTTGCAGAATCTCGTCCCTGTACCACAGAGCAGAGAGATTGCTGTCAACAACCACAGTTCAAAGAAAACTTGAGTCTCATTTCAAATAAGTACCCCGCTCATACAATTATAGTCTTTGGTGACTTCAATCTACCCTAGATATGCTGGAAAAATTATACGTTTAAAGCCGGCGGCAGGCATAAACCATCATCCGAAATTGTACTGAATGCTTTCTCAGAAAATTATTTTGAACAATTAGTTCATGAGCCCACTCGAAGCGTAAATGGTTGTAAAAGCATACTTGACCTTTTAGCAACAAATAATCCTGGACAAATAGTGAATGTTGTGACGAATACAGGGATTAGCGACCACAAGGCTGTTGCTGCCGGTCTGAATACCGTAACACCTACAGCCATCAAAAAGAAACGCAAAGTATATCTATTTAAAAAAAGCTGATAAAAATGCTCTTAACGCCTTTTTAAGAGACAGTCTTCACTCCTTCCGATCTGATCATGTAAGTGTAGAAAAGTTGTGGAATGTTTTCAAAGAGATAGTATCAACAGCATTTGAGAGATATACCACATAAATTAATAAGTGATGTTACACAAAACGGGTCAGATCGTTGTTGCAGAAGCAACGAAAAAAGCATGCCAAACGTAAAAGAACGCAAAATCCCCAATATTGACAAAGTTTTACAGACGTTCGAAATACGGTGCGTACTTCAATGCGAGACGCTTTTAATAATTTCCACAACGAAATTCTGTCTCGAAATCTGGCAGAAAACCCAGTCCAGATTGTATACCAGTCAGGTTCCTCTCAGAGTATGCTGATAAAATAGCTCCATATTTAGCAATTATATACAACCACTCGCTCACAGAAAGATACGTACCTAAACACTGGAAAATTCAAGTCACACCAACATCCAAAAAGGGAAGTAGGAGTAATCCGTTGAATTACAGGCCTATATCAGTAACGTCGATTTGCAGTATGGTTTTAGAACATATACTGTATTCGAACATTATGAAGTACCTCGAAGAAAACGATTTATTGACATATAGTCAGCACGGATTCAGAAAATATTGTTCTTGTGAAACACAACTAGTTCCTTACACTCATGAAGTAATAAGTGCTATCGACAGGGGATGTCAAATTGATTCCATATTTTTAGATTTCCAGAAGGCTTTCGACACCGTTCCTCACAAGCGTCTTCTAGTCAAACTGCGTGCCTACGGAGTATCGCCTCAGTTGTGCGACTGGATTCGTGATTTCCTGTCAGAAAGGTCACAGTTCGTAGTAATAGACAGAAAGTCATCGAGTAAAACAGAAGTAATATCCGGCGTTCCCCAAGGAACTATTATAGGCCCTCTATTGTTCCTGATATATATTAACGACATAGGAGACAATCTGAGTAGCCGTCTTAGATTGTTTGCAGATGATGCTGTCGTTTACCGTCTTGTAAAGTCATCAGATGATCAAAACGACTTGCAAAATGATTTAGATAAGGTATCTGTATGGTGCGAAAAGTGGCAATTGATCCTAAATAAAGAAAAGTGCGAAATGATTCACATAGTACTAAAAGAAATCAGCTAAATTTCGATTACACGATAAGTCACACAAATCTGAGGGCTCTAAATTCAACTAAATACTTAGGGATTACAATTACAAATAACCTAAATTGGAACGATCACATAGAAAATATTGTGGGTAGAGCAAACCAAAGAATGCGATTCATTGGCAGAACACTTAGAAGGTGCAACAGGTCTACCAAAGAGACTGCTTACACTACGTTTGTCCACCCTATTCTGGAGTACTGCTGTGCGGTGTGGGATCCGCATCAGGTGGGACTGACGGATGACATCGAAAAAGTACAAAGAAGGGCAACTCGTTTTGTATTATCGCGAAATAGGGGAGATAGTGTCACAGATATGATAGGTGAATTGGAGTGGCAATCATTAAAACAAAGGCGTTTTTCGTTGCGACGGGATGATCTCATGAAATTTCAAGCACCAGTTTTCTCCTCCGATTGCGAAAACTTTCTATTGGCACCCACCTACATAGAGAGAAATGATCATCACGATAAAATAAGAGAAATCAGGACTCTCACGGAAAAATTTAAGTGCTCGTTTTTCCCGCATGCCGTTCGAGAGTGGAACGGTAGAGAGACAGCATTGAACCCTCTGAAAGGCACTTTATTGTGAAAAGCAGAGTAATCACGTAAATGTAGATGTAGAGATGTACGGTGGCCCCGGGTAATGCCACCCCAGAACATCACTCCACCACTACCTTCTTGCACATATGGGACACAGTGTTGGAGGCATTAGATATTAGAGTTGTCTCTAAAAACGTTGTCTGCGATTATCCGGATGCAAACATAACCGAATTTCGTGCGTAAACAATACTTCACGCCAATCCTGGAGCGTCCATTCTTTGTGATTGTTTGCCCACCTGTAACAGTGTCCACGATGTCAGTGACGTAGGACTTGGTGCTCGCCATTGTCGTCCGGAATGAAGATTTCCAACATCAAATCGTCTCCTAACAGTTTGATGCGATACAAGACACCTTGTAGCCTCTTCGAAAGTGCAATTCAGTTGCGGAGCACTCAGACCGCGGTTTCTTTGACTCAAAAAACATAGATATCAATCAACCTGTGGACCTGCCGACCGTTGACGGCCTGTGCGGCGTAAGTCCTCAAAACTTCTTGTCAACTGGAACCGACTACATGTTCATAGCACAACACTTTTATTCTGGTTTACACGTGAAGCATCTTCCCTGGTTGACAAGCCTTCAGCGCGCAACGTGATGATGCAGACCCCCCATTACTCATGACTGTCTTTCGCGGCATGATGGATGTCCACTGTACTGTTCCACAGAGGGCTCTAGTGCTCCAGTACTGGCGCTTTTCTTTCAACTGCAACGCTGCAATCCATTCAAGTACGGTATCCTCACCCATAGGCAGCGCTCATGGTAACTATGTCTATGTTTGCAAACAACGTTAGGCGTCTCCTCCCGATCGATAAAAGAATAGTCACATTAGCAACAAATCTGCACTACATATCGGCGTGATGCAAAACTGTTGTTGATGTGCGTATTTCTGCACAGGATTTGTAGCTCCTGACAAAAAGTAAAACCGAAATTACACGGTGTGAAAACCAGCTTTTCTTTTAAAAGAAAGCAACCTGAATGAATCGCTCACACAAGGACATCGCGTTCCTTACGAAGCAGCCATATCATCTACCGTCGCGACAGTGGCGCTATGTCCGCAAACAAACTGCTGACTGCGTTCTTGGCAGCATTCCCAGAATGAGTGACAACCGAAGCAGCAACAGCACTCGATCCAATTGAGGTCTCTCGCGCAGTTGAATGCCTCGTTATGTGTGCGCAGGCTGGTGCGTTCTAAAATAATGATCGAATCATTTTCTATACACTTCCTTCCTCGCCAATGATTTACGTAAATTCATTTTGTACAACGTTCGTCCACTTAGTTATTAACGTTTGTCAACACCATCACGTCTAAATACTTCTGGTTTCTACTTTTCCGTCGTTGTGGTAGTCCACGTTCCACTTTCGTCCGCTTTTGTGCTTCGGACGTAGACATTCTAGAATTTCTTCATCATTTCCTTACCTCAGTATAATTCTGTTTTTGAAGAAATCTTCCTTCGCCTGTATCAATCTACTTCAGATATCTTCATTTCTTGTATTATTTTGTGCAACCGTAACACCCGTATGGGAGAATTTTTTCACATCTTCTCCTACTGTGTCGTTCCCAAATTTGATGTTAAACAAATGGCTACGCATTCATATTACTCTTCATCAACTTCAGCGTTGCCTTACTTCCTTTACTGCTTCTTCGTCGTACAAGTTGAACTACAGTGTTTATAAGCTGGAAGCCTTCCTTACACCCTTCGCAATGTACATCTGCGTTTGCTTATCTTCCACATCTATTACTTCCACTTTGGTTGAGTAGACGTTGTAGATTCCTCGACTGTTTGTGCACTTTAGCCACAATCTTCTAAGCATTGTGAACATCTTATTTCACCTAACGTTGTCGAAGGCTTTCTCTAGGTCCACAAATTCTAAAAAAATATTGATTTCTCTTCAGTCTGCCTTCCATTACTAAGTGCATCATTAGAATTGCTTCTCTAGTACTTTTTTTCCTTTTTTAAAGTAGGATGATCTTTGTCCAGCACTTCTTCAATGTTTATTTATGTTTTTTTCCGATATGCTATTCTGATTAGGAATGTACTAGTGTGACTTGACAGACTAAACGTCCGGTAGTTTTCAGTTACCCAGATGTGCCTCATTTTGTAATTGTATGATAATGTTTTGTGGTTATCTTTTGTTAAGTCACCCGTTTCATAGACTGAGTTTGGGGAGGGGAGTCGGGTGGAAAAGCATAGATGACCCTAAAGACCTCCCACTTAGCATCCGCGCCTATGTGCACGTTTACTACTCGAAAGCGTATAATATTTGACTTTGCAGCTATTTTCCTCCAATAATGGCTTTAAAATCGGTCTCGTCTGTCTTTAAGGACAGCAACATCATAACAACTAAGTGACGTGAACATATATGTATAAGCAAGGTAAAATGGTGAACAGACAGAAATGAAGCACTATCGACTTTTACAGTAGCTAGACTTGTTTTCTCGAAGTTTGACCAGATCACAAAAAATATTGGTATTTGCAGCCAATATCTTTGCCTCGAGGCTGTCATGCTAATGCGTTTTTTCGCGGATGTGTTGCACAATCTGTGTTGCGTAAACAGTAACGTCAGTACGGAGCTTAGGGTCATCGCTTGAACCAGTCTGCAGCGGTATATCGGTTCTTAGATTTACGATGTCATTTCGAAGAGGATACGCAGTTGCTCAATGATCGCACCGCCCTAAGTTTATTTCGGATGTGGTGCCCGAGCACGTGTTGTTCATAAGACGGAATTCTTTTCTGATAAGTGAGGGAGATTCTTTTTCGCAAGAGATAAACAAATCTTCCAGAGTACGTCTCTCTTTAAGGAACCAAGGAATGTTTTATGTAATTTATTTTTGAAGCGTAATTTGGAATTTTTATGTTACCATGTTTTAGATTATGATGAAAATATAGGACTACAAGCGAAATCACTCCATGGATTGAACTTGGGCATCAATCATGTGTCAGCCTCTCATGTAAACCCTGTTCACTTACGTTTAAGCTCATACTGTAGAAATTAAACGGAATGACTTGAAATGTATTTGGAGGGCCCAAACTGCAATTTTTTTCATTTTGTTATTCTCCCGCGCCATGCTTTATTATACCCGATGTCCCAGAAGTCTTTCCCTGATTACAAACATAAGCATAAAATGTGACACATAAGTAAATACTTTTTGTCTTGAATTTCCTGTGACATATTCAGGTTTTTGTGTACATACGTACTTACTGTTACTTCGTTACAGGGCCCAGTGACGCAATAAAGGCAGAATAGGACACCATTTGCAAACAATACGTACTCAAACAAGGAGAAAGCACGTACATACTGTTACTTTGAATGTTACAGAGTCCATTGACAAAACGACGGCGTAATAGGACACTATATGCAAACGACATGTATTCGAACTAGGAGAAAGCCCAATCTGTTCTATGGTTTCGCGAGACAAGAGCCACCAAAAATAGCCAAAGAAAATTCCAGACGGCTTACCATAGATAGCCATCAGATGGTATCACGAGACACAGTCACCAAAAAACAGTCAGAGAAAATTCCAGACGGCATACTGACGTGTCGGCGTCTCACACTGTCTGAATTGTCTGCGCGTTAGGTCCAGGCCTGCCTGTTCTAGGGAGATAACAGACCTCCCTGCTTTCTTAAACTTCGCTTGGTGACTGTCTCGCGAAACCAGAGGACAGATTGGGTTTTCTCTTGGTTTGAGAATATGTTGTTTGCAAATAGTGTTCGATTCCGCCGTTTTTTCGTCACTGGGCCCTGTAACAAAAGGTAACAGTAAGTATGTTTTTACACAAAAACCTGAATATGTCACATGCAATTAAAGTTTTGTGCCTTATGAGTATTTGTAATCACGGAAAGACTTCTGGGACACCCAGTATATCTTCCTTCAGGTTGCAATAGTGCGACTATGAGTTATGACTATACATGTTGCGTTACCCCATATACCAGCTTTTTTTTCTCCTGTAAATTGCTCAAGTCGTGTTTTACAGAAAGGAGAATAAGTGATCGTTTAGTATGTAAGACTTTTACTGAAAGAGGTTTCGTGAAAAGCGAAAGGAGTCGATGTTCACGACGATAATTGCTCAAGAATTGTTTCATCACTTTTTACGAATGAAGTAGATAGGATCCTAAGTGACCAATATGGTTGGTAGGGGGCACACACAGAACGCTAGACAGTGCCACTACTTCAGAAATGATTCTCAACAGTCAATAAAAAGGAACTGATAACCGGATGTCTCATATTCTCGTCAACTTTGAAGGGGTTCCAATTCTTTTCTAATAAAATAAGGTCGGTTCTAGCGTTCAGCTTAAAGACAATTGTCGTTAATAAGAATACTAGAGCGAAAGTAATTACACTATTATCAAGAATACCATACTTGTAATGTGAGCAACATTTGTCAAAAAACGTAAAGTCCTACAAAGAATACCTCATAGGAAAATTTGAAACTAAGGAAATGTTCTATGTAACCACACTAAACAAGGACAGCAAATTTACTTGCTTCCTGTAACAGGCTAACAAATTTATGCCTGATAAAAGCAGTAAATTAAGAAAAATGTAAGTTAATGCAGATGAGTAGGAAAAACACTCCTGTAATATTCGAATGCAGCATTAGGAGTGAGATGATTGGTACAGTCAAGTCAATAAAACTGCAAGGCGATATGAAATGAAACGGTAGTAGGGAAGGCGAATGGTCGACTTCGGTTTGTCGGGAGAGTTTTCTAAAAGTGTGGTTGATCCATAATGGTACAGAACAGTAGTGTGACCCATGCTTGAATACTGCTCCAGCGTCTGGAATCCCACAACGTTGGTCACAGGAAGACATCGAAGCAGTTCAGAGGCGGACTGCTACTTTTTTTTGTTTTTAATATGGGACTTAACATCTGAGGTCATCAGTCCCCTAGAACTTAGAACTACTTAAACCTAACTAACCTAAGGACATCACACACATCCATGCCCGAGGCAGGATTCAAACCTGCGACCGCTACATTTGTTACCAGCAGGTTCGATCAACACAGAAGTTTTGCTTAGACGCTTCACGATCCCAAACAGGAATCCCTGGAGGTAAGACGACGTTCTTTTCGCAGAACAGAGAACCGGCATTTGAAGCTGACTGCGGAACGATTCTACTGCTGCCAACGTACATTTCGCTCAAAGACTACGAAGGTAATAAAAGAGAAATTAGGTTCATATGGAGGTATATAGCCAGTCGTTTTTCCTTCGCTCTATTTGCAATTGGAACAGGAAAGGAAATGGCTAGTAGCGGTACAGGGTACCCTCCGCCAGGCACCGTACGGTGGCTTACCGAGTATATATGTCAATGTAGGTGTAGATGTACGAGGGCGTTCAGTAAGTAATGCAACACTTAATTTTCACGGTCATTTTCGCTTGAAAAAAATGCGTAATTTGTTACGGGACATCATGGAATATTACCGCCTCAGCCCCTACGGTTTCATGAAGATCCGACTGGCGGCGACGCTACACATAGCCTTCAAAATGGTGCCTGTAATGGAGGTGTGTAACAAGCAGAGAGCTGTCACTGAATGTCTTTTGACAGAAAACCCATGCATCACAGATATTCATAGGCTCTTGCAGAATGTCTACGGACACCTGGCAGTGAACAAAAAGTATTGTTACTCGTTAGGTGAGAAGTCTGACACCATCACAACACCCCCCAGGGGGTCCACAACTCTTTTGTGGATATGTGCGTAGCGAGCATGGGACCCCGAGCTAATGTGGCCTTCCTTCCTTTCCGGGCTGCATACTTTCTCTTTCCGCATCCTTCCCCATCCCCCATCTTCGCCCCCCCCCCTCACCACCGCCTCTTTCCTTCCCTTTCTCCCCCTCTGGGAATATGTTTTGTGCCTACGTCCGGAGACGGACGCTAGAAACTGTAACAAATTTTTTGCTTTCTCCACTTGCAAGTCTTCGTCCTTCCTTTGTCCTTCTCTTTTCCTTCCCTCTTCTCTTAGCCCTTTTCTGCGCTGCAGCGTTTGAGTCCTCTCTTCTTTCCTTTCCCTTTCTCTTTTTTCCTCCCTGTGCATGTCTGAAGGCCGACCCACGCATTTCCATGCGTAGCCAGTGACGGGGTAACGCGTAATTCCCCGCCCCGGGTAGACAGGTAGGACGCGTACGTACCCCCTGGTAATGGCCAGGCCCAGGGAGGGGTGATTACCCGAGCTGATACCTTCCGAAAGTGCCGATTGGTCCCTCCGTCCATTTGTCGGGAGGTGTGACCTGAGGTGTGAACAATCACCTAAGGCGGGAGTGCCCTGAGAGAGGGCCCCCACAAGGAAGGAGCGCGCCATCAGAGACGCCGGTAATCATGGGGGATACTTCCGCAATGGTTTCCTCATCTTCTACTATGTCAGCTCACAAGCGTAAGTTCGAGTCTCAGCCACAGACAGTCCTTCCATCGTTGCCACAGTTCCTTGTTGTTTCTCGGTCTGACGAAGGTCACGACTTCTCCACGGTCAACCTTTTCATTATTCAGAAAGTTGTCGACGCAATTGCAGGTCCTGTAAAGTCTTGTTCCAGATTACGAAATGGCACCTTGTTGTTAGAAACAGTCAGTGCCCTCCAGGCACAAAAATTGCTGCGTTCTTCGCTGCTAACCTTCCCTGCCCGGATGGAACCGCACCGTACTTTAAATTCATCACGTGGGGTCGTTTATACACGCTCCCTCGACGGATTGTCTGACGAGGAAATTCAACACTACCTGTCTGATCAGGGTGTAACGGCTGTTCATAGAGTCATGAAAAGGGTTGACACGAACATCATTCCAACCCGTACTGTCTTCTTGACATTTGACAAAGTTCAACTCCCATCGAAAATCAAAGCAGGCTATGAGATAATTTTCGTTCTGCCCAAACACTACGCATTGCTATCTGTGTCAGTGGTTCAATCACACCAGCCAGTCCTGTTCCAATCCGGCCAAATGTGTTACGCGTGGCAACGATGCCCATGAGGGTGCTTGCCCACCTCCATACCCTCGTTGCATCAACTGTATGGGTGACCACGCTGCTTCCTCTCGAGATTGCCCCATTTTTAAAGACGAAAAGCTCATTCAAGAAATCAGAGTGAAGGAAAAGGTGTCGACCTTTGCTGCTCGAAAATTATTCGCCTGTCGAAAGCCCACTGTGCCTCAGTCAGAAAAATACAGCACTGTCCTTGCCTCTCCTCGGCCAAAAAAGGAGGCGGCCACGCAGACTCGTGACCTCACCTTTAGTGCCAAAGTCGTCAGATCGGCCAGCGCAAAGATCGCCCGTCCAACCTCCCCACTTTCGCCTGCCCACTCTATGGCTCACCCTTCATCGGGTTCTGCTAAATCTCGAGCCCAAAAGTCAGACACCAAGACTTCGAAAAGAGCATACTCGTGAAGATTTTTTACGTACCCCAACTTTACAACCATCGGTTCCTCCTTCATCTAAACATCATGTTTCCAAGAAGGCTAGTAAGAAAACCAGTTCATCTCCTTCTCCGCCAAGGCGTGTCTCATCTACAGCACCACCTGGCGGTAATCGCCCTCGGCCGTCTTCTGTGTCGCCGAGGCGCACTGCTGGCGGCCGATCAACCGGCCGATCGCTGGTGGCAGAAGCTGCTCCTGAACAACCTATGGATCAGGATCTTCTGCCTTCGGCTGAATGCCATTCCATGCTGTCGGTCGCAAGCTCTGAGCAGTCGCTGAGTTGACGGCAACCTTGGTCACATTCCTCCATTTTCTGTTCACCCTACGTCCATTATCCACTGGAATATCCGCGGCCTTCGAGCAAATCGGGATGAATTGTCGATCCTCTTACGATCCTACTCGCCAGTCATCTTCTGTCTACAGGAAACAAAGCTGCGTCCCCATGACCGCTTTGTTCTCCCCCATTTTCAGTCTGTCCGATTTGATCTCCCCTCTGTTGAAGGCACTCCAGCACATGGAGGACTCATGATTCTTCTCCATGATACTCTCCAGTATCACCCAATCACCTTAAACACTTCCTTCCAAGCTGTCGCTGTCCGTCTTTCCCTTTCTGGATATACCTTTTCTCTTTGTACTGTATACATTCCATCGTCCACACCAATGGCACGAGCTGATCTCCTTCATCTTCTTGGTCAGCTTCCACCCCCCTATTTGCTGGTTGGGGACTTCAATGCCCACCACCCGCTTTGGGGATCTCCACACCCTTGTCCGCGTGGCTCACTATTGCTAGACGTCTTCCACCAAGCTGATCTAGTTTGCCTCAACACTGGGGACCCTACATTTGTGTCTGCCTCCACGACAAATTTCTCTCATTTGGACCTTTCGGTCGGTACTGTTCCGCTAGCTCGGCGCTTCGAATGGTTCGTCCTTGATGATACACACTCGAGTGACCACTTTCCATGTGTCCTTAGACTGCAGCCTCAACAGCCATATATGCGCCCGCGACGCTGGAAGTTTGGCCAAGCCGATTGGACAGTTTTTCGTCTCTAGCGACATTCGATGACCGTCACTTTCCTAGCGTCGACGCCGAGGTCACACATATTACAGACGTTATTCTTACAGCTGCGGAACGTTCAATACCACGCACCTCCGCATTGCCCCGGCGCCGCCCAGTTCCTTGGTGGAACGAGGCATGCCGTGGCGCAATACGTGAGCGGCGACGTGCTCTTCGCGTTTTCCGCCACCATCCTACATTGGCCAACTGTATCCGCTATGAGCAGTTCCGAGCGCGATGCCGTCGCGTCATCTGCGATAGCAAGAAGGCAAGCTGGAAATTCTTTACTACCTCATTTAACAACTTCACTCCCTCCTCGGAAGTTTGGAGTCGGATTCGACGGTTATCAGGCGCGCCTAGTTTCTCCCCGGTCTCTGGGCTCACTGTCGCGCATGATACATTAGTGGACCCCGTCGCAATTTCTAACTCATTGGGTCAACACTTTGCTGAGATTTCGAGCTCTTCAAATTACCCGCTAGCGTTTCTCCCGAAGAAACGTGCAGCGGAAGTGCAACCTCTTGCTTTCTCCTCTCAAAATCGCGAAAGCTATAATAATGTTTTCTCCATGCGGGAACTCCAACATGCACTCTCTTCTTCTCGCTCCTCCGCCCCAGGACCGGATCACATCCAAATGTTGCTGCATTTATCAACCCATAGTCTGCGTTACCTCATTCGCCTTTATAATCGAATTTGGACCGACAGTACTTTTCCCATACGATGGCGGGAAGCTATCGTCGTTCCTGTTCCGAAACCTGGAAAGGACAAACATCTCCCATCTAGCTATCGCCCCATTTCTCTCACGAGTAGTGTGTGTAAGGTTTTGGAGCGTATGGTGAATTGCCGTTTAGCTTGGTGGCTGGAGTCCCGCAGTCTTTTAACACTAGCCCAATGCGGTTTCCGAAAGCATCGTTCTGCAGTTGACCATCTTGTTGCTCTCTCCACTTATATCATGAACAATTTTCTCCTGAAACGCCAAACAGTAGCAATATTCTTTGATCTGGAGAGAGCATACGATACCTGTTGGAGGACAGGCATCCTCCGCACAATGTTCTCTTGGGGCTTTCGAGGTCGGCTGCCCCTCTTTCTTCACGAATTTATGGCAGAGCGCACATTTAGAGTGCGGGTGAACACCACTCTCTCCCGTACTTTCTCCCAAGAAAACGGGGTACCCCAGGGCTCCGTACTGAGTGTTGTACTGTTTGCCATTGCCATAAATCCGATTATGGATTGTCTCCTTCCTGATGTCTCGGGCTCCCTCTTTGTGGACGATTTTGCGATCTACTACAGCTCTCAACGGACCAGCCTTCTTGAACGACGTCTTCAAGGATGTCTCGATCGCCTCCACTCTTGGAGCATCGAAACCGGCTTCCGTTTTTCTCCCAGTAAGACCGTTTGTGTTAATTTTTGGCGACGTAAGGAGTTTCTTCCACCCTCCTTACATCTAGGATCTGTCAACCTTCCGTTTTCGGACGTCGCTAAATTCTTGGGTCTTATGTTTGACAGAAAACTGTGCTGGTCCTCCCACTTTTCCTATCTTTCGGCTCGCTGTCTGCGATCCCCCAACACCCTCCGTGTCCTGAATGGTACCTCCTGGGGAGCGGACCGAGTGGTCCTTCTCCGCCTCTATCGCGCGTTAGTGCGCTCGAAATTGGACTATGGAAGCATAGTTTACTCCTCTGCTCCGCCGTCTATTCTTCGGCGTCTCGACTCTATCCACCACCGTGGATTACGTTTAGTGTCTGGAGCTTTTTACACCAGCCCCCTGGAAAGCCTTTACGCTGAGACTGCTGAACCTCCGCTGTCCAATCAGCGAGCTGTCCTTCTGAGTCGTTATGCTAGCCATCTGTCTTCCATGCCTGCTAACCCGGCCCATGACATTTTTTTCGACGCCTCCTTGGATGTAGGGTATGCAGGCCGCCCTTCCTCCCAACTACCACCGGGAGTCCGCTTCTGTCAACTGCTCCATTCTCTTTCCTTCCGCTTTCCTAAAACCTTCTTCACAACTTGGGGTACAGCACCGCCTTAGCTCCGTCCCCGGATCTGCCTTCTCCGTGACCTTTGTCAATTTCCCAAGGATGGTACCCCTTCACTTGTTTATCGTCGGGCATTTGCTGCTCTATGTGCACAAATGAAGGAAGCCACATTTATTTACACTGATGGCTCGAAAACATCGTTAGATGTAGGGAGTGCCTATATTGTTGGCGACACCCCAAATCGATTTCGGCTTCCCGACCAGTGTTCGGTTTATACTGCGGAGCTTTACGCTGTTCTCCAGGCTGTCCAATACATCCGCCGCCATCAGCGGATACAGTATGTTATCTGTTCAGATTCCCTCAGCTCTCTCCTCAGTCTCCAAGCTCTCTATCCTGTCCACCATCTGGTCCACCGGATTCAGGACTGCCTGCGCTTGCTCCATTTGGGGGGCGTCTCGGTGGCGTTCCTCTGGCTCCCAGGACACGTTGGTATCTGTGGCAATGAGGCGGCCGATATAGCGGCCAAGGCTGCAGTCTCTCTTCTTCGGCCAGCTATTCGATCGATTCCCTTCGCCGATCTACGGAGCGTTTTATGTCGTCGTGTTGTTCTTTTATGGCACGCACATTGCTCGACACTTCCCCATAATAAATTGCGGGACGTGAAAGCTCTTCCCTGTGCTTGGACCTCTTCCTCCCGAACGCGTCGTCGGGAGGAGGTAATTTTAACTAGACTCCAGATAGGGCACTGTCTTTTTAGCCATCGACATCTTTTAAGCGGCGATCCTCCCCCACTCTGCCCCCACTGCTCTCAGCTGTGGACGGTAAGACACCTTTTAATTGAGTGCCCCTATTTTACTCCGTTATGCGCCCGTCTACAGCTGTCGCCTGATATATCGTCCATTTTAGCAGATGACACGCGCTCGGCCGATCGCGTTCTCGAGTTTATTAGTGCCAGTGAGATGACGTCAGTCATTTGAAGCTCTTTTTAGGGACAACCAACCCCTCTCTATAGTGGATTTTTAAGCTTTCTTTCTGCTTTTAGGTTCTCCAATTTTTTGAGTTTCGTTCCCATTGCTGCTGCTTTCCATTTTCGTTTTTTACCGTTTCCTAAGTCACAGACCGGGCGCTAATGACCATAGCAGTTTTGCGCCCTAAAACCAAAAACAAAAAAAAAAACCATCACAACAAGGTCACGCAAACCTGCCTGATCTCCGGCGTGCCGACCACCGCACACGACTGTGATTCCATTGTTGGAACGTACGGACAGTCTCATTCGAAATGATCGACGGATCACAAACACTTCTCTGTACTACTACACGTCCCTCTTGGTAGTGCTGATACACTTGTCCACCAGTTGTGGTACTCAAAGATGTGCGCCCACTGTGATCCTCCTTACAGCACGGATCTCGCACCTTCCGACTTCCATTGGTTCAGCCCAATGAAGGCTGCTCACCGCGGGAAGATGAGGAGGTTATTGATGCTGCAAGACGTTGGCCCCGACGTCGACCAAAAGAGTAGTACCATTAGGGCATACAAGCCCTCCCACTAGGCCATCGTAAGGCCATCGCATAGAACTGAAATTATGTTGAAAAATAACCAGAGCAGTCGAGAATAATGTGATGTATTGGAATCCTGAATAAAACCAACCTGCTTTCAGAAAAAAAGTGTTGCATTACTTCTTGAACGGCCCTCGTAGATAGGGAACAGAGCACATAATTTTCTCAACAACGCAAATATTCATAAACTCCTTGACACTGGAGAACAAACATGGAATGATTCTCGACTTTCAATCAAATCACAATGCCACAAATGTCTTTAGCACATCCTTAGCTCTAAATTGTCCTCTTTACCAATTATGACAGTGAGTGAAATGACAATGATATTTCTATTTTGTACACCACAAGCCTTGCATCACGCAAAGATTTCAAAGATATACAACACACACAGGGCCAGCATGTATAAACACTTCAAATATACACAGTAATTACAGAGAATCTGCTAAGACAAAACATGAACTACCTGATGAATTCCTGGAAATGTCCTTGTAACACCGAAAATGCACATCAAATACCTTGACACCATCCAAAATTTTTCGCCGTTTAATGTCCGTTGATAACTTGTACTGTAATTCCGATTCTGAATCTGTAAGCTTTATTACAGAAACTATATTTAATATGTAATAGATGTAAAACACTACTGGCCATTAAAATTGCTGCACCACGAAGAAGACGTGCTACAGACGCGAAATTTAACCGACAGGAAGAACTTGCTGTGATATGCAAATGATTAGCTTTTCAGAGCATCACAAAAGGTTGGTGCCGGTGGCGACACCTACAACGTGCTGACATGAGGGAAGTTTCCAACCGATTTCTCATACACAAACAGCAGTTGACCGGCGTTGCCTGGTGAAAAGTTGTTGTGATGCCTCGTGTAAGGAGGAGAAGTGCGTACCATCACGTTTCCGACTTTGATAAAGGTCGGAGTGTAGCCTATCGCGATTGGGGTTTATCGTATCGCGACATTGCTGCTCGCGTTGATCGAGATCCAATGACTGTTAGCCGAATATGGAATCAGTGGGTTCAGGAGGGTAATACGGAACGACGTGCTGGATCCCAACGGGCTCGTATCACTAGCAGTCGAGATGACAGGCATCTTATCCGCATGGCTATAACGGATCGTGCAGCCACGTCTCGATTCCTGGGTCAACAGATGGGGACGTTTGCAAGACAACAACCATCTGCACGAACAGTTCGACGACGTTTGCAGCAGCATGGACTATCAGCTCGGAGACCATGACTGCGGTTACCCTTGACGCTGCATCACAGACAGGAGCGCCTGCGATAGTGTACTCAACGACGAACCTGGGTGCAGGAATGGCAAAACGTCATTTTTTCGGATGAATCCGGACAGCATCATGATGGTCGCATTCGCGTTTGGCGACATCGTGGTGAACGCACATTGGAAGCGTGAATTCCGTCATCGCCATATTGGCGTATCACCCGGCGTGATGGTATGGGGTGCCATTAGTTACACGTCTCGGTCACCTCTTGTTCGCATTGACGGCACTTTGAACAGTGGACGTTACATTTCAGATGTGTTACGACCAGTGGCTCTACCCTTCATTCTGTTCCTGGGAAACCCTACATTTCAGCAGGATAATGCACGACCGCATGTTGCAGGTCCTGTACGGGCCTTTCTGGATATAGAAAATGTTCGACTGCTGCCCTGGCCAGCACATTCTCCAAATCTCTCACTAACTGAAAACATCTGGTCAACGGTGGCCGATCAACTGGCTCGTCACAATATTCCAGTCACTACTCTTGATAAACTGTGGTATCGTGTTGAAGCTGCATGGGCAGGTGTACCTGTACACGCCATCCAAGCTCTGTTTGACTCAATGCCCAGGCGTATCAAGGCCGTTATTACGGCCAGAGGTGGTTGTTCTCGGTACTGATTTCTCAGGATCTGTGCACCCAAATTGTGTGAAAATGTAATCACATGTCAGTTCTAGTATAATATATTTTTCCAATGAATACCCGTTTATCATCTACATTTCTTCTTGGTGTAGCAATTTTAATGGCCAGTAGTGTAGTTATTTATTTCTGACTGTATAATTGATTGTTATTATAATGAAAATATTCTAAATTGCTGGGTAATAGCCAGGGAACTTTATTTAAATGTTTCGATAGCTACATCGAAATGGGAGTAGCTGCGCCGTTGTTTATCTCTGCGTATGGGGAGTCTCTGTCGCGTTTCGAGCAGAGAGGAAGCAGAGCAGTTTGTGTCATAAAACAGGGCGAAAGTGTTTGTTGGGCGCTCGCGCAGACACGGTGTGCAGCTATCATCGCGTGAGTGTAGGCGCGCCTAATTCGCTAACCCGCGAATATTGAGAGCACGGTAGGAGTGGACAGGCGGAAGAAGCTACAATTCTAACTATTGCCTGTCGCATAACTATCCGTGGCTCTGGAGACGACCCGGGGTTCTCATCCAGCAGCAACAGCGGCAGCTCAGCATTGTCGTCGGCTACATTCGTCATCCGCTCAGCTACAAAATAGTAAGACCGTAAAGTGACAGAGGCATTACCCAGTGACATTTCCTTCACAAAGTATGGCTAACTTGAATAATAACCTGCAATAGTTACAACTTGTAGGGCACCTGTGTTGTCATCCTCAGACATCATTACCAAGCAGGGTCCCTTTCCTTTCTATGCAATCACCTACTGTCGTAAGAGTATGAAAATTGATTAACTATTTACTGCCAGTTTTGTTTGTTTAGTAATGACCAGTTTCAGGGTAAATTTTCTGCCTCAGTAACTACTGACTCTTGTTTTTCAGAACAGAAGCTTAACTAATTTGCAGATTTGAGCATTAAACTTATTTCACTTAAAGTAACGTAAAATTTCATTGGAAAATCTAATAACTAAACATACAGCACAAATTAAGAGTGCACAATTCCATTTATTCAGTATTTAGTTTCTGCTTGTATGGTATGTATTTTATTGTTGTTACTTTAAAAGTAAAATCACTTGCTCATTTGCTTAAAGGGATTCAATTCAATCTTTCAATAATCAAAAGTAAACTGCTTGTCCTTTTCTACATTTTACGTTACGTTACATTGGGGTTATTGAAAGTATTTTTTTTTTTTTACATAACAAAGTTTTAGTTACATTTATTTAACCAGTAGCTCCATTTCAAAATTTAGTATTTCAGAATAAGTAACTGTAAACTCAGTGCTTTCTGATTCATGTATATTCTCGTAAACTGTTGTGGTGTGGAAAAGCATGACAACCTGTTGCCACGCCAGAGATTATTTGCTTACATTTCTTTGCCTTTACCTTTCTTAAGATTCTGGAGGTTCATTGCCCTAGCGGGCTGGCGGCCGTATAATTATCCCCTTTTTAGCTAATCAGTGTTTTCTTGGTATTTTTTGTAGTAATAGAACAGATTCTTCCTTCAGAAGGGTCTATTGTACACTTCCCTCCAACTAACCGGTGCTATTTTCCTTCGGTAACGAGAGCCTTACTTACTGTAAAATTGCATTAGGCATATGCGATCACGGTCAGTTATATCGCAATCCGGTTGGTCGATTAGGAAGGGGGAGGTTACCTCCTGACGTGTTCAGAATAAATAGTTTCCGAATTCTGGACGTGTAAACTACTTAACCTAGCTGACGTGTTCATATGTTTACTGATATACATTTCCTTTATGAAGTACGTTGGTGGATGTGTTAATGATCCAAACATTTTTCTAGGTTACGCTGTTTCTATGGTACGCTATTTGTAGTCCTTGGTTTTTCAGTACGATCACTATTATGGGGAAAGTTTTGTGACTGTGTGTTAGCATATTCTATATACTGGTTTGTTAGTGTTCCATCCCTACTCTGCTCTCTGTGATTGCCCTGTTCTGGTTTTTCGGTTTTTATTTTGTCGATACTGTGTTCATCCCTCTTGCGAATTAAAACTGTTCGAGAGAGTTCTGCACAGACTGTGCAGCATGTACCTATAATGTGACGACATTGAGAATAAGTATTTCACTTGGGGTAATGTGTTTGGAACTACGTTTTTTCTTATGACCTCAACGTCAGTAAGTGTCTAATGTCTCCAGTTTTATTTCCGAGTATATGACTTTTTTTACATGGCCAATAATCATCATGTTAGCCTCAATGTGCAAAATGTTGCCTTTTCGTTTAATTTGTAGACCTCTACGACATTTCGACGTGGGCCTTCATGCCTCAATTTCCTCCACTCCTTCTCTTGATGATTACCATTGCAATGTTAATGTAGAGAGCATGTGATATTTTGATCGCAGTGCTGGTAACTCGAAAATACCATACATAAATAGGCAACCGTGTGGTTCCCTTCCAGTTGCAATCCTCCAGCCACGAAGTGTGGCGTTGTTACGTCGCGTGCAGTTCCGCCCGCCCACTTCAAATGCGAGCAATGACTATTTAGTCGCATCAGAATCACAAGAAGATGCGACAACTGTTTAAATGAAGAAAAAGTTATATAAATCACTACTTGCAGTTCCATAAACATGTTTATTTGTCTTGTTTGCAAGTATGTGCGCCTGAATAATTTTACATAAAGCTGATGTATATATTCAACATCTTGTACATCAAGTTAGCGACTTTCTTCCGACGTATTGAGTGAGGTACAGGAGGTATGGGGAAGTAGAACTGATAGTATTAAACGATCTAACTTGAATTTGTATCTTACGACTAAATAGTAATCTATGACTGGGGGATCTAGCAATGTGTCTAATGTGATGCAGCTGACTTGACTTTAAATTTCGTACATTGTTAATCTGATGTAACATGCTCAGAGGGGGTCTAGACGTGGAAAGCGGCTTAGGTGTGGAAATAATGAGCTGTTATGCAGAGAACCTGTTGAGACTGTTTTGATTTTTTATTCAAATCATTCTAATTTGATGGCTTAGTGCGGAATAGGCAGGGTCTATAGGCAGCAGAAGGGAGCTTATCTTGGGTATTTAACGGTAATTGGAGACTCTAGCACATTTAGCATTTTTTTTTAAATTTCTTTCTACGTCCTCCCCTACCCGGGCAGTAGGATACTTTTAATTGACGCTCGGCCACAGCAGCCGGAGCAACTCATCGTTCATTCATTGCTATTATTATTAATGTTATACAAAGAGCGAAGAAAAAGGGTCAGTCCTTGCCAAGCTGAGAGTTACACTACGTCCGCTAGGCCCTTCACGTGACACTAGTCGCCAAACGCAGAGTCCTACACTATGTGATCAAAAGTATCCGGACAACCCCAAAAACACACGTTTTTCATATTAGGTGCATTGTGCTGCCAGGTACTCCATATCAGCGACCTCAGTAGTCATTAGACCGAGAGATCAGAATGGGGCGCTCAGCGGAACCCACGGACTTCATACGTGGTCAGGTGATTGTGTGTCATTTGTGTCATCCGTCTGTGCGCGAGATTTCCTCACTACTAAACATTCCTAGGTCCATTGTTTCCGGTGTGATAGTGAAGTGGAAACGTGAAGGGACGCACAGCACAAAAGCGTACAGGCCGACCTCGTCTGTTGACTGACAGAGACCACCGACAGTTAAACAGAGTCGTAATGTGTAATAGACAGACATCTATCCAGACCATCACACGGGAATTCCAAACTGCATCAGGATCCACTGCAAGTACTCTGACAGTTAGGCGGGAGGTGAGAAAACTTGGATTTCATGGTCGAGCGGCTGCTCATAAACCACACATCACGCCGGTAAATGCCAAACGACGCCTCACTTGGTGTAAGGAGTGTAAACATTGAACGATTGGACAGTGGAAAAACGTTGTGTGGAGTGATGAATCACGGTACAGAATGTGGCGATCCGATGGCAGAGTATGGGTATGGTGAATGCCCGGTGAACATCATCTGCCAACAGTAAAATTCGGAGGCGGTGGTGTTATGGTGTGGTGTTTTTCATGGAGAGCACTTGCACCCCTTGTTGTTTTGCGTGGCACTAACACAGCGGAGGCCCACATTGATGTTTTAAGCACCTCCTTGCTTCCCACTGCTGAAGAGCAATTCGGGGATGGCGTTTGCATCTTTCAACACGATCGAGCACCTGTTCATAATGCACGGCTTGTGGCGGAGTGGTTACCCGACAATAACATCCCTGTAATGGACTGGCCTGCACAGATTCCTGACCTGAATCCTATAGATCTCCTATGGATTGTTTGGGACCGCCGACCTCGTGCCATGACTCACCGGCCGACATCGATACCTCTCCTCAGTGTAGCACTCTGTGAAGAATGGGCTGCCGTTCCCCAAGAAACCTTCCAGCACCTGACTGAACGTATGCCTGCGAGAGTGGAAGTGTCATCAAGGCTAAGGGTGGGCCAATATCATATTGAATTTCAGCATTACCGATGGAGGGCGCCACTAACTTGTAAGTCATTTTCAGCCAGGTGTCCGGATTTTTTTGATCACATAGTGTATTTTCGAATCCCAATCGGCACATAATTTTAGCTTGTTACGTATAATCAACCAGCACGTGTTCTGTATGAGGTAAGAACCTTCACTCTCATATATTTAACTAGTTTCAGATCGGGTATTTCCATAGCTAACTCGTCTACTAGGCTGAGTCTGTCGATCATCTTTATACGTGGAAAAGTCGTTACAACCACATTTTTCGTAGATCTGTCTCTTGTTCTGAAGGTAACATTAATTACGAATCACATCAAATCTATATCAGGTTTCAATCGTTTTCTCTCTTATTCTGTCACAAGGAACCTCTTGAATGCGAGGTCGCAAGTTCAATCTTCAGTAACGCTCATTTGAAAGTATTGTGAGAACAATAATAACAGGAAAAATATTACCTGCTAATGACTCACCATGTGCATCAGGAGGGCGACAGAAAATGTGTGCCGGTGAGATGCAGAGCTCAGCCTTCTATGGGATGTATCTATCACACTGCACAAAACGAACATTAAGAAATGTTCAAAATAAATCATTAACTTGCACCATGAATACCGAATGAAAAATGGTGCGCCACTGTATACACTCTTAAAGAAAGCATATAGAATATATAGAATTATATTGGTGTAACGTGGTGATGAGAACTGATGGAATGTGGTGAATGCAACCGAATGTGAAGCAGTCTGTCGTCGAGTTTATCGTGAAACTGGCTATCCTTTATGGCGTAGCTGCATGTAGTGCAATAACATTTTTTATAGGCACAGAAAAAAAAACATCCTGAGGCTGAATTTGTCCGGTAGTTCCAGGTGATATGAACTGCAATGCCACACAATTTACAGGAGCAATAGTTTCCTCTAAAGGAAATTTTTATCCGCAGACCAGGAATCAAAAGCAAGTTATTTTGACCAGCTACTGTGCAAAAGCAGTGGTCATGCGATAGCTGTAGCTCTCTTAGCCCATTTTCCCTCTTACTTGCTGTGTCATAAATATTCCCTACTGCCCTTACAAGATCACGCACATGAGAAAGAATCATAGGGAGCAAAGTATGTCCAGTTTATAATAAATAACTTTCCAGTTCATCCACCATCCAGATTAACAGTCGGCATAATTATATACGAATGCGTTAAGGGTTTGAAGTTAGTTGATCTTGATACTACTCTTTTGATACATCTAATTTCCTGGGTTCCTTTCACATGTATTTCCTCTTCAAATCCCGATTGGTTGAAGATGAAAACAAATTCCTTGCTGAAAGATGAAATAAGTTTGTTTATCTCATCTACAAATTTTCAGGCCGATGCCGCAGGTTGCTGTGCACCGTCAAGTTGACGCTTTGTTTGAAATTTCGTTATCTTATGTCTTCCAATTCTGTAGCAAATCATGCAACCATCCACTGCTTGCCTTGCAGTCGCTATAGTCTATTTCCCGCAGTTTGATGTGCGTAACGTAGTAGGTCACCACCTTGCACGTTCTGTAAATTATATCGAGTATCCTTGAAACCCACAGGCACCAGTTTTTGTAGCAAGTGCCCCCTGCCCTCCCTTGGATATCCGTAGTTTTTCTCATGCACTACACGGTCATAACTGCTGCAGATTTATTCGAAATCTGTTCATAAATTTTTTTACTATGCTGCTGATATTCTTCCATGTGTGTAATTATGTTTAGTACCCGCTCCTTGGACAATAACTGTCCTTCACTACGTTTCACTGGGGACGGGATTTTTGTCTTCATATCCGACAAGGATGATGAACTACATGGCTCGACACCTATTTCATTATTACTTTAACTTTTTAAAATCGTGTCAGCATCATTGTACTCCTCATGTACATTGTCCACACAGTCGAGCCTGTACGACACCACACATTTCACTGTCTCATCTTTCAAAAACGCTAATATTTCATCTGCCGCTTCTTTCTAACTCGGCTCCTTTATGACGAAATGTGAACTTCGGCAACTTTTGTTGTAGGTATAAAGCAATATTTGCTTTGTTTATGGTTGCCGTTTCTCTGCTTTGTATCAACACCACTAGCGCTGAAGCACTTTTGTGAGTTACTCGTCGACTAAGCAGTTCAACTACGTTCCGTAACCTCATGCTGTGCTCACCATGGGATACCTCCAGTTCGTCCCCTTTTGCCATTAGCAGACAATATTGTGGCTGCATGGCAGACAATATGTGGGTCGTCGAACGCCGTAAACATCTTTGGCCTTCTGCGACGTCGGACTCAAGGGGTTCCTTGTCAGAGATTTTGAGGTCATATATGTGGTAACTTATTATGAGAATTTCTAGCACCTACTCCTACCGAATCAGCTAATCTTTGAAGAGATGCAAACTTCGTTTATTTTTTGGTTATGAAAATACAACAGTGTTGAATTATAAGAAATAAATCGGTTATTAGGCAGCTACTTGCAGGAAGCATTTCGAGTAATATCGAAAGTGACTGGTACCAGATGAATTCGCAACTGTCATACAAACACGTTTATCATCTGGAGCGCCTGAAGATAAAATTTCCATGCTATGGATACCAAACATATAAGAATGTATCAGTTACCGTCACAGAGAAATAATAAGGGGAAGAGGAAAGCTCAGTTTTGCTCGCGTCTGTTTCGTCTACAGTAAGTGATATACATAGTTATGCGAATCACAGAAGCAGAGTCCGCGACCAAGGAGGTCTCTGAGATAACAGATAACAGACCTCTACGTACCCCCTGGAGAGCGACAGCTGACCGATATCAAGTAAGCAGTCAATCAGCAGCGAGAAAAAGTGAGAAATGCCACAATACGAACTGGGGTCTAAAACTTTCGAAACGAGATCTTGAACTGCTTTTTAATTGTGCCATCTGCCCGCATCTCGTGGTCGTGCGGTAGCGTTCTCGCTTCCCACGCCCGGGTTCCCGGGTTCGATTCCCGGCGGGGTCAGAGATTTTCTCTGCCTCGTGATGGCTGGGTGTTGTGTGCTGTCCTTAGGTTAGTTAGGTTTAAGTAGTTCTAAGTTCTAGGGGACTGATGACCATAGATGTTAAGTCCCATAGTGCTCAGAGCCATTTGAACCAATTGTGCCATCTGTCATCTGACATGTTTAATGCGACACACCACGAATTGCTTTTACGTGTCAACCTCTTCACCGCACCCAACGTCACCAATTATTTGTGGGATATACTTCAACCTCTGTGTCCCCCTGCATTTTTTACCCTCTACGGCTCCTTTAAGTACCACAGAAGTTATTCCTTGATGTCTTAACTCAGTTCCTATCATGCTCTCCCTTTTTCTTGTTAAAGCTTTCCTCAAGTTTCTCTCCTCGCTGACTCTGCGAATAACATCCTCTTTCCCTGTCAGTCCACCAGATTTTCAATAATCTTCTGTAGCAGCACGTCTCAAACGCTTTGATTCTCTTCTTTTCCCGTTTTCTCACGGTCCATGATTCAGTTCCATACAGTGCTCTGCTCAATTCTGCTTGAGCTGCTATAATGCTGCTACACCGATGTTATTCGTATTTGCAAGCGTCCACAGCACACGGCCAAGTCGGCCGTACATGGCTGTACCCGGCTGGCTGACGGACGAATCCCAGTAAAATGGGATTGATCGGACGTAGCTGGACATATTCGGTGTAAGCGAGTGCCTATTATTGTTTGTTTTTGGGTGTGTTCCGCACTTAACAACTATGGACGTAGACAAGTTTATAAGTCTTATGGACGAGGACAAGTCACTGTGGAATATGCAAGATAAGAGATATCACCTCCGTGACTTACAGATGAAGCAATGGTTGAAAATTGCGGAAGACTTGAGTGCGGAAGATGAAACACCAATGATAATGTAGCAGAAAACATATTGTAATATTGTGTGATCATATTTATTGATCATGTGATATGTGACGTTCAGCGTACATTCAACAAGACAATTCAAGACACTGTATTTAAAAACAGAATTGGAAGAAGCTGAAGGCTCCCCACAATCCAGTCTTGTCTACTTCCGTCAGATCATCCTAGTGAGACGTGATGGCAGAAACAGTACATACCTTGGAAAAAGCACATATTGTGATGTTTTGCTATTGAATTATCTGCTCTTTCTGTACATCAAAAACAGACTGTAAACACTCCATTCAATAAGACTTAAAAAATTCTAGAAATTATATTTAAAATTAAAACTGAGAACAACCCCTTCAACCATAGCTTCACTTAGGTAACTAGCATACTCTAAAGTAATAAAACCGCTTTCATTCGTACAGTTCCCCTGACCAAAAGAACGTGATAAATTTATCTCGGATGGAATCCACTGCACTTCCACCACAGATCTCGCCGACAGAAGCGTATCTTTTTTTATCGATTGTGTCAGTAGGCAGGTGAATGCAGTTGCCAGCCGCGGTGGTCTAGCGGTTCTAGACGCTCGGTCAGGAACCGCGCGACTGCTACGGTCGCAGGTTCGAATCCTGCCTCGGGCATGGATGTGTGTGATGTCTTTAGGTTGTTGTTGTTGTGGTCTTCAGTCCTGAGACTGGTTTGATGCAGCTCTCCATGCTACTCTATCCTGTGCAAGCTTCTTCATCTCCCAGTACCTACTGCAACCTACATCCTTCTGAATCTGCTTAGTGTATTGATCTCTTGGTCTCCCTCTACGATTTTTACCCTCCACGCTGCCCTCCAATGCTAAATTTGTGATCCCTTGATGCCTCAGAACATGTCCTACCAACCGATCCCTTCTTCTAGTCAAGTTATGCCACAAACTTCTCTTCTCCCCAATCCTATTCAATACCTCCTCATTAGTTACGTGATCTACCCACCTTATCTTCAGCATTCTTCTGTAACACCACATTTCGAAAGCTTCTATTCTCTTCTTGTCCAAACTGGTTATCGTCCATGTTTCACTTCCATACATGGCTGCACTCCATACAAATACTTTCAGAAACGACTTCCTGACACTTAAATCTATACTCGATGTTAACAAATTTCTCTTCTTCAGAAACGATTTCCTTGCCATTGCCAATCTACATTTTATATCCTCTCTACTTCGACCATCATCAGTTATTTTACTCCCTAAATAGCAAAACTCCTTTACTACTTTAAGTGTCTCATTTCCTAATCCAATCCCCTCAGCATCACCCGATTTAATTTGACTACATTCCATTATCCTCGTTTTGCTTTTGTTGATGTTCATCTTATATCCTCCTTTCAAGACACTGTCCATTCCGTTCAACTGCTCTTCCAAGTCCTTTGCTGTCTCTGACAGAATTACAATGTCATCGGCGAACCTCAAAGTTTTTACTTCTTCTCCATGAATTTTAATACCTACTCCGAACTTTTCTTTTGTTTCCTTTACTGCTTGCTCAATATACAGATTGAATAACATCGGGGAGAGGCTACAACCCTGTCTCACTCCTTTCCCAACCACTGCTTCCCTTTCATGCCCCTCGACTCTTATAACTGCCATCTGGTTTCTGTACAAATTGTAAATAGCCTTTCGCTCCCTGTATTTTACTCCTGTCAACTTCAGAATTTGAAAGAGAGTATTCCAGTTAACGTTGTCAAAAGCTTTCTCTAAGTCTACAAATGCTAGAAACGTAGGTTTGC
This sequence comes from Schistocerca nitens, assembly GCF_023898315.1. Taxonomy (NCBI): domain Eukaryota; kingdom Metazoa; phylum Arthropoda; class Insecta; order Orthoptera; family Acrididae; genus Schistocerca; species Schistocerca nitens. The sequence continues at coordinate 189,758,435 of NC_064620.1, read as the reverse complement.
CTTTTCTTAATCTTTCTTCTAAGATAAGTCGTAAGGTTAGTATTGCCTCACGTGTTCCAACATTTCTACGGAATCCAAACTGATCTTCCCCGAGGTCCGTTTCTACCAGTTTTTCCATTCGTCTGTAAAGAATTCGCGTTAGTATTTTGCAGCTGTGACTTATTAAACTGATAGTTCGGTAATTTTCACATCTGTCAACACCTGCTTTCTTTGGTATTGGAATTATTATATTCTTCTTGAAGTCTGTGGGTATTTCGCCAGTCTCATACATCTTGCTCACCAGATGGTAGAGTTTTGTCATGACTGGCTCTCCCAAGGCCATCAGTAGTTCTAATGGAATGTTGTCTACTCCCGGGGCCTTGTTTCGACTCAGGTCTTTCAGTGCTCTGTCAAACTCTTCACGCAGTATCTTATCTCCCATTTCATCTTCATCTACATCCTCTTCCACTTCCATAATACTGTCCTCAAGTACATCGCCCTTGTATAAACCCTCTATATACTCCTTCCACCTTTCTGCCTTCCCTTCTTTGCTTAGAACTGGGTTGCCATCTGAGCTCTTGATATTCATACAAGTGGTTCTCTTCTCTCCAAAGGTCTCTTTAATTTTCCTGTAGGCAGTATCTATCTTACCCCTAGTGAGACAAGCCTCTACATCCTTACATTTGTCCTCTAGCCATCCCTGCTTAGCCATTTTGCACTTTCTGTCGATCTCATTTTTGAGACGTTTGTATTCCCTTTGGCCTGCTTCATTTACTGCATTTTTATATTTTCTCCTTTCATCAATTAAATTCAATATTTCTTCTGTTACCCAAGGATTTCTATTAGCCCTCGTCTTTTTACCTACTTGATCGTCTGCTGCCTTCACTACTTCATCCCTCAGAGCTACCCATTCTTCTTCTACTGTATTTCTTTCCCCCATTCCTGTCAATTGTTCCCTTATGCTCTCCCTGAAACTCTCTACAACCTCTGGTTCTTTCAGTTTATCCAGGTCCCATCTCCTTAAATTCCCACCTTTTTGCAGTTTCTTCAGTTTCAATCTGCAGTTCATAACCAATAGATTGTGGTCAGAATCCACACCTGCCCCTGGAAATGTCTTACAATTTAAAACCTGGTTCCTAAATCTCTGTCTTACCATTATATAATCTATCTGATACCTATTAGTATCTCCAGGATTCTTCCAGGTATACAACCTTCTTTTATGATTCTTGAACCAAGTGTTAGCTATGATTAAGTTATGCTCTGTGCAAAATTCTACAAGGCGGCTTCCTCTTTCATTTCTTCCCCCCAATCCATATTCACCTACTATGTTTCCTTCTCTCCCTTTTCCTACTGACGAATTCCAGTCACCCATGACTATTAAATTTTCATCTCCCTTCACTACCTGAATAATTTCTTTTATCTCATCATACATTTCATCAATTTCTTCATTGTCTGCAGAGCTAGTTGGCATATAAACTTGTACTACTGTAGTAGGCATGGGCTTTGTGTCTATCTTGGCCACAATAATGCGTTCACTATGCTGTTTGTAGTAGCTAACCCGCACTCCTATTTTTTTATTCATTATTAAACCTACTCCTGCATTACCCCTATTTGATTTTGTATTTATAACCCTGTATTCACCTGACCAGAAGTCTTGTTCCTCCTGCCACCGAACTTCACTAATTCCCACTATATCTAACTTTAACCTATCCATTTCCCTTTTTAAATTTTCTAACCTACCTGCCCGATTAAGGGATCTGACATTCCACGCTCCGATCCGTAGAATGCCAGTTTTCTGTCTCCTGATAACGACGTCCTCTTGAGTAGTTAGTCTTTAGGTTAGTTAGGTTTAAGTAGTTCTAAGTTCTAGGGGACTGATGACCTCAGATGTTAAGTCCCATAGTGCTCAGTGCCATTTGAACCATTTGAATGCAGTTGCTGGTTCTTGCCCCTCCGTTTCAATTACGTAGTTGTGTAACAATCATATTCATTCGAGTATAATGCCAACATTATCAGGCGTACTCGTTACTCCAAACGTACATTCTGTCACTTGTCGAGTCTTAGAAAGACACTTGCTCAAATTATTTTGCGTTGCTCCAAGTTATGGAAACAACCTCAGCATGTGTCTTCAGTTCAATTGCCTCCCGACGGAGTGGCGACCGGCCGTGTGCTAGATATGCCCGACTGCAGTGGACGAGCTTCGCCGGCCAGGGTGGCCGAGCGGTTCTAGGCGCTACAGTCTGGAACCGCGCGACCGCTACGGTCGCAGGTTCGAATCCTGCCTTGGGGATGGATGTGTGTGATGTCCTTAGGTTAGTTAGGTTTAAGTAGTAATAAGTTCTAGGGGACTGATGACCTCAGATGTTGAGTCCCATAGTTCTCAGAGCCATTTGAACCATTTGGACGAGCTTCATTTGTCGTCCGTAGTCATACGATCATACGGATAACCTGTTAGTCGGACTACATATTATTACAATCACTGCCCAAAAGGTAAGTTCATTGAAGTTAAATATAGAAGGAAACTTTGCTGCACGTTGAGGATGGTACTGACTGTTAGGTAAAACCAATGTGGACTCATTTGACTGACGTTCGTTGTTAATATGAATCTAATTCCTCCCAGCTCTGTTTGCAGATATTTCAGGAGCATATGACTCATGTATTTACACCAGATCTACCTAAAAAAATTATTAATCGTGAGTAGTTCTTCCAGGTATGTGTCAGGAATCAAATCATTCTTAAACGAACAATAAAATATTTGTTCCACATAATAATCCACTACATAGTTCAGGAATTATACGAAAAGGCTTTCCGCATGGTGCTATTTTAAGTATTTCGGTTTACACAAGCTATATTTAAGATCCAGAAACAGTTTTTTTCTCCATCAGTCAAGGTTCTTCAGTATGCTGATGACATACGCACAATGTTGTAGACAAAACTTTACCTGCAGTGGAGTATTTAGTAGATGAAGCTGTCACAACATTAATCCGATGGCTTGATGAACACGGTCTTTCAGTACAAGAAAACAGATCCTCTGTTGTACACTTTACGAAACAACGAATTTAATATGGTATCAAGCAACTGGATAATAGATAATTCCCAGTCAAACAATCCGTGAAATTTTTGGGCATGATTTTAGAGAGTCATTTCACTTGGTTTAACAACACTGAATATATTACAAATGAAATAGAACAGTCTAAAACGTTATGAAGTCAGTCGCCGCTACTTCGTATCTTCTGATTTCTTCGCATCTACTGATATTATAGAGATCTCTGATAAGATCAGGACTAGACTGTGGAAACTTTCTATACGGCAAGAGATCAGAATAAGCTCTGTCTGATAGTTTTCAATGTCATTGTCTCAGAATATGTACTCCAGGAATGCGATCTACACCGACAAATGCATTGTTAGCTGAAGCAGTGGAAAAGCGTCTCTCGATCAGAAAACAACAGTTATCGAATGCGTTTCTTCTGAGGAAGATATAAGACTTAGGCCATATTTTACACGGACTCGTTCATCAAGTGCAGTCAATGGATCACGTCAGCAATGTAATTCAAATCAGCTCCTACATGGCCCTTTTAATGTTATTAACAGCAGACACTATTCATGAGATTCAATGTCATATCAACAAAAATGATGTCGGTATTGCATTTCAATTCCATTTCAACTGCCAATTAAACAACATTGTAACTTTCTTGGAAACAGGTAGTTATGATCATTGGATCTTTGAACTTTCATCTAAGTCATTATTCATATTTATAGATTGGTCCAAAATAGGACCCAATGGATCAGTTGGCTGTGCATTTTTACGCCCACGAATATCGCAGTACAAACAATTTATCCTCCCAGCTCTCTCTTCTATCTTCACCTCAGAAGCAAAAGCCGTAAAAGAAGCACTAATGTTTGGTAAAAGAAAGGACATCGCAACGTACCAGTTCTATCAGACTGAAAGTCCAAAATGGATTATGAAACGAACATACATATTGCCAAAATTATTATAGTGACACAAAGCGATAACAAAGGAACCATCTCTTCTTTCATTTGGATCTTTTCTCTCTCAGGACGAGCAGGCAGATAAGTAAGTGACGTCAGCAGTTACATCATGAATTTTATACCAGTCACGAATTCTTCAATCAGATCTTAATATGTGGATCAAATCCTATTGGAAAGAATTTTGGGATTTATTTATATTTAGTAAGGGCAAGTGAAATGCATTGATACAAAGATCTTTTCCACCTAAAACTTGGTTTCACGACAAAAATATTTCATGGAAACCAATATTAATCCGGATGTGTTTAATTCACGAATATTTTTCAGCACATCTTTACCGAATGGGAATCCTGAATTCGCCTTATAGTAATTGTGATAATATCTTCTGCACTGATCGCAATTATATTTTTTTCGTTTGTTTCAAACACATTAGGTTGTTATAGAAGAGCTGGCGTCTATCTAGCCTGAGGTTTTCTCAGTATCCTTTATGGCAACTTTCTGACATCTGATCAAATTACGGTAAAATTTAAATCTGTAATACCTAGATGTTCCAGAAATGAATATTTAAGACCATATTTGCAATTATTTGAAATATATTTTAGTTGAAATGTATATGCGTGTGTGCTACTTTTTCGTCAAATGCCAAGCATATGTTTGGTTCGGTTTTCCCTGACGGTGCATATCTGCGTGGCGTCAGACAAATGTGACTTACGATCTGTAATATTAATTGAGAGCTTGCTGTACTTTCAGCAGGCGTTATCTCCACAGGCTCCAGCATCCTTGGTGTAGTATATTGTCTGTGGAATGAAACTTCTGCTTGATAAACAGCATTGGACATTAATTTACCTAAATAATTTTAGTTTAAAGAGTAATTCGAAAGTGATGGTCATGTTTTGAACACTGCAGTGACTTCTGTTTGCGCACAGATATGATCAAGATTTTGTATAGTGGTACTTCGAAGTGGGTTATTCCTCTTCACAGGGAGTTTAAAATGAGAATTCTATCACACAACCAACGAACACTTCGGATTAATTTTGTGAATCATTTTAGTACTCGTAGTTGATAGATATTATATTAGAATATGCCACATGATGCAGACGGTTTTACTCTGAAGCGCCAAAGAAACTGCTATAGGCATGCGTATTCAACTACAGAGACAGTACGCAAACAGGCGGAATACGGCGCTGCGGTTGGCACTGCCTATGTAAGACAAGTGTCTAGCGCAGTTGTTAGTTCGGTTGCTGCTCCTTCAATGAAAAGTTATCATGACTTAAGTGAGTTTGAACGTGGTGCTAGAGTCGGAACACGAGCGATGGGATACAGCATCTCCGAGGTAGCGATGAAGTGGGGATTTTCCCGTACGACCATTTCACGAGTGTACCGTGAACACCAGGAATCCGATAAAACATCAAATCTCCGATATCGCTGCGGCCGGGAAAAGATCCTGCAAGAACGGAACCAACGTCGACTGAGGATAATCGTTCAACGTGACAGAAGTGCAACCCTTTCGCAAATTGCTGCAGATTTCAATGCTGGGCCATCAACAAGTGTCAGCGTGCGAACCATTCAACGAAACATCACCGATATGGGCTTTCGGAGCCGAAGTCCCACTCGTGTACCCTTGATGACTGCACGGCATAAAGCTTTACGCCTCGCCTGGGCCCATCGACACCGACATTGGACTGTTGATGACTGGAGACATGTTGCCTGGTCGGACGAATCTCGTTTCAAATTGTAGTGGATGTACGTGCATGGGTATGGGGACAACCTCATTAATCCATGGACCCTACACGTCAGCAGGGGACTGTTCGAGCTGGTGGAGGCTCTGTAATGGTGTGGAGCGTGAGCAGTTGGCTTGATATGGGACCTCTGATACGTATGTATACTACTCTGCCAGGTGACAGGTACGTAAGCATCATGTCTGATTACCTACACCCATTCATGTCCATTGTCCATTCCGACGGATTTGGGCAATTCCAGCAGGACAATGACACCCTACACGTCCAGAATTGCTACAGAGTGGCTCCTGGAACACTCTTCCGAGTTTAAACACTTCCGCTGGCCACCAAACTCCCCATACATGAAAATTACTGAGCATTCGTGGGATGCATTGTAACCCCCTCATACTCTTACGGGCTTATGGACAGCCCTGCAAGATTCATGATGTCAGTTCCCTCTAGTACTACTTCAGACATAAGTCGGGTACATTTCATGTCGCGTTGTGGCACTTCTGCGTGCTCGCGAGGGCCCTACACGATATAGGCAGCTGTACCAGTTTCTTTCGCTCTTCAGTGTATATCATTCCAACGACCACCTTTATTCCGTTGCAGTTCTCAGTGTGGGTTTAGACTACGTGGAATTAATTTCTGATTAATATGTATTGTTAAATGGCTAAAACGGTCACCCGATCTCAGTTGCAGATTGCCTATCTAATGGCCTTCAGGAGCAATAAAAATTTCATTTTCAGTATTAAATACCGTGTGTTTCAAAATGAATATAGGGGTTTAAGGCTTTGCAGGGTTTATCACATTCGGCTTACAATTATAAATAATAAATAGGAACTCGGTTTTCTTACAAGTTTTCAATGTGAGCACCTTTTGTAACACGGTAACTTTTGTACATGATGATGATTTTCTAGATCGTGATGAATCGACATTTTACCTAAGTGGAAATGTGAACGCATGTAATGCGCACATCTGGGGGTCAGAAAATCCCCACGAGACGGTACAGTTGCAACGAGAATCCCCAAAGTTTTTTTTTTTTTTTTTGCCAAATCGCGGTCGAAAGTGTATGGGTCTTTCTTTCTCGACGAAGCTACTGTAGCTGGTGTTTCTTATCTTGATGCGCTAGAACCATTGGAAGAAGCTGAACCACACAACCTGATTTGGCAGCAAGATGGTGCGTCGCCTCACTGGCATAACTCAGTACGCGACTGTTTAAACGATGGTGTTCCCAACCGCAGGATTGACCGCAAGCGGCCGAATGACAGAGTTTTTTTCGAATGGCCTCCACTTTCAACCAATCTGATGCCATGCGATTTTTACCTTTGCGCTTCGTAAAGGATCATGTGTATGTCCTTCCCCTACCAGCTGATCTACAGGACTTAAGAAGTAGGATTGAAGGACTTGTTGCAACGATTACTCCAGAAACACTGATCAAGGTTTGAGAAGAACTCGCCTATCGAATCGATGTGTGTCGTGTAACGAATGATGCTCATCCCGAACACTTGTGAGAAAAATTGTTTCAAAAAAATGGTTCAAATGGCTCTGAGCACTATGGGACTCAACTGCTGTGGTCATAAGTCCCCTAGAACTTAGAACTACTTAAACCTAACTAACCTAAGGACAGCACACAACACCCAGCCATTACGAGGCAGAGAAAATCCCTGACCCCGCCGGGAATCGAACCCGGGAACCCGGGCGTGGGAAGCGAGAACGCTACCGCACGACCACGAGATGCGGGCAAAATTGTTTCAGTTGCTCTTTTATTTGATGCATTATTTATAATTGTAACTTGAATGTGTTAAATGCTACAAAGCTTTAAAACCCTGTTATTCATTTTGAAACATCCGGTATAAACACTGACCGAATTTAAAAATTTAAAATGCTGTCACAATGTAGACTACATATTGATCGGTATAATCTTACGCTAGAGGGACATGAGTGCACACCCACGTGACAAGTGAGAATGTGCCTGTGGCGACAGTCCAGAGCACTTAGTCTTTCTGAAAACAGAGGAATGGAGGCTTCAAAAGGAGAGCAAAAGGGTGTAGTGCTTTTCTGACAGCAGAAGGAGTGCGGGAAACGGTAGTTCATCAGTAAGTGGTCCACGTTTATGAAGAGCACTCCATGTCCGTTGAAAGGGTTAAGTTTGGCACAAGCGATTCAAGGGAGGACGAATAGCACGATCTGGAACGCTTACTACATTATCGCTGTTCATTCAGGAAAACTTCAGTAATGGACATTACGCTTCAGCTTACTGCTTCTTTTCAAAAAGAAACGATCTACAGGTTGTATAATGAAAACCATTCAAGGGATCGTAATACCATAGCCTACGGAAGAAGGTGTGGTCCCAAACTCGCCGGTAGAGGGAAAAGATGCACACCCACGTGACGACAGAGTTAGCACGCACACGCGTCGACTGTCCATTGCAACCAATAGTGCTGTAAACAGAGGAATGGACTCTTCAAAAGAAGAGTCTCCTTCAGCGAAGGTGCACAGGGAACGGAAATTCATGAAAGAATGGCACAAGTGTACAGAGAGCAATGAATATCCTTTGCAGTTCCGACGCTCAGTCCGATCTGTGAGGTAACGGCTGCCATCGTAAGACGCCAGTCTTCAGTAATGAGGTCATCCACTTCTGGACAATAGTATCGGTCGTAAGTGTTGCGTTTTCCAAAAGTAAATAATTCGTTACTAATAAAACCAGCATAGTCAGAGCTTTGCACTTCCAACCATAAATATTTTACATTTTCAACGTCAAATACTTAATACATTAATTCATTTGTAAAGTAATCAGACGTTTGAAGCTGTTTTCATGCATGGGAGCTCGATTCATTAAAGAATTCTGGAAAGGTGGTGGCGGTTACTGGTATAGGCTCGTGAACCGTTATGGCGTTCTTGCAGTAACAAAGAAACTACGACAGGATCGTCGATAGAAGATCACTGACAATTGCAGTGTGCTTGGTGCGACTGCTTCGCACGTCTAACTCAACCAGCCACGTAATGCTATTTCGGCAAAGCCACAGTGTTGTCGCAGGTCTGTACAGACTATTGTTTTCCCGGTTTTCGTGTGTAGCCGTTTGTGCTTCGCTGTTGTAAGCTAGCAACAGTGCTGCCAGCTGTTAGGCATCATCTCTCGCCACCCGTACTATAGATAGTAGCGGTTTGTTTTAATTAAAGGGCAGCTACCCATGGAGGTCCTTTGTGGTGTAGTTATCGATGGCAGCGAAACTTAGTAGCTATGGTAACGCGTTAACGCGGAATCGATTTACGCTGGAAAAAAAAAATACTTCCAGTTTTGGCCACCAGGTGCAAATCTTGATGCTGTATAGTGTACACTGTTTGTCTGACGGTATGAAATCCACGATGTCATTTAACAAGCCATAACGTGGGTGAAAAGTATGACTGTCGAGAAGAGAGATCGTGCGCTAATAGCGAAACTTTTTGATGTGAACGGCAGCAATTACAGTGCTGCATTGAGAGTGTATCGCCAATAGAAATATCTTAGGAGAGACAGGATGTCATTAAATGATTTAAAGAAGATGATTATGAAATTCGAAAACACGGGTGAGCTTGGAGTGGCACGTGGAAGAGGAAGGCGTCCTATCACGGTGGAAGCTATGGACAACGTTGCTGTTACTGTAACTGACCATGCCTAACGTGCCTCTCGTAGTGCTGCTACTCCTGCAGTGTTATGAGCGTTGTCCATGCCATGGGCAACAGTACGGAAAGTTTGACGATGTATTTTACGCTGGTATTCGTACAAGAACCAGATGGTGCAGCAATCGAAACCTCATGATCCGCTCTTCGGTTTCTGGCACGAATCAAACTTTATGATATGTGGCCATGCAATATTGTATGGAGTGGCGAGGCACATATTACAATACACGGTGCAGTGAATTTACAGAACTTCTGAAGTTGGAGAACTGTTAAACCGCGTGCATGAAGAGCCACTGCACTCGTCATAAGTGACTGTGTGGCGTGAATTCATAAGCACCTTTCTCCCCCAAGAGAGGGTGTCAGGTGTACTGTGACGTCTGCACGTTATCGAGACCTCAGTGCACTTTGGAAGAGCGCAACTACGTGAGAACCATTGTTTCCATGCAACAAAGGGGCAACATTTCATGTCGCTCGTCCAGTGAAACATCCGCTTAATACAACCTTTCACGAAAGTGTTAGCTCCAGAGGTTTTCAGATCTACTTGATCTGAAGGCCAGTATACAGGACGAAGTTGCTCAGATTCCACTGTAACCGCTGCGAGCAACTGTTGACACGCCGTTTTATGTATGCAGCATCTCATCTACGTCTCCAGTGCTCATGCTGATCCAGCTGTGAAAGCGGTGCTTAAAAATAAAATCAACATTATGCCTTTCTCACTTGTTTGACCTTTCCTGCCCATGTCTCGTACCTAATTCATTATACTTGCATTCACAGCGCCAGATTTGTACCTGGTGGCAAAAATTGGAAGTATTCTTTTTCAGCGTAAATCGGATCTGCATAAAAGCATCAGAATAGCTACAAAGTTTCGCTGTCTGTTCGTAGTGCAACAGACTGATGGAGTTGCAATGGGAAGCCCGTTGTCACCTATTGTGGCCAATTTGTTTATGGAGGACTTTGAGGAACGTGCATTGGAGTCAGCGACCTTGAAACCTGCGTGTTTTTTCAGATATGTAGACGATACTTTTGTTGTGTGGCCTCATGGTAGTGAGAATTTAAACCGGTTTTTGGAACATCTGAATTCAATCCACCCGAATATTCAGTTCACTATGGAGGTGGAAAAGAATGGATGCCTTCCCTTCCTTGATGTGTTGGTCAAAAGGACATTCTGTTTATAGAAAGCCCACCCACACTGACTTGTATCTGCGAGCTGATAGTTGTCACCATCCAGCTCAGCGTGAAGGAGTACTTCGCACCTTGGTTCACAGGGCCCACGTTATCTCAGACCCTGAAAGTTTGGCAGCTGAGCTAGCACATCTCGAAGTCACCTTTCGTCAGAATGGTTATAGTGAGAGGCAGATCAAACGTGCGTTAGCCATCAGCCTTCTGTGCAACGGATGAGTGACGATAACAACGAAGTACACCTAAGTCTAGGCCATTTTGCCTTACGCAGGAAGCATTTCCAACAGGGTTGGCCGTAATTTGCGGAAATATGATGTGAAATATGTTTTTCGACCACCTTCTAAGATTAAGGCCCTGTTGGCGTCCGTAAAAGATGATCTTGGTTTGCGTAAGGCTGGGGTCTATCGTATTCCTTGCAGTTGTGGCATGTCATATATTGGTCAGACAATCAGGACCGTGGAAGACCGGTGTATTGAACATATGCGTTACACACGCTTACAACAGCCGAGCAAATCCGCTATTGCAGAACATTGTCTTGACACCGGTCATCCTAAGGAATATAACAACACGGAGATTCTGGCTTGCACGTCAAGCTATTGGGATAGTATATATGACGGTAGTATCTGTTCCCGAAAGAACAGTTACCGTGGATGACCATGCAGCTTTACTAGAAATGAAATGATAATTAAATGGACACCCTAGCTGCAAACAGGCGTTGATGTACTTCATTGGGGACATGTTGAAAATGTGTGCCGCGACCGGGACTCGAACCCGAGATCTCCTGCTTACATGGCACACGCTCTATCCAGCTGAGCCACCGCGGGCACATGTCCCCAATGAAGTACATCAACGCCTGTTTGCAGCTAGGGTGTCCATTTAATTATCATTTCATTTCTAGTAAAGCTGCATGGTCATTCCACGGTAACTGTTCTTTCGGGAACAGATACTACCGTCATATATAGTTAAAATATGGCTTCCCGGCCATTGACCTTCTTGTGCGAACGCACACGCTATGCCCGAACTCGTACGGGACTTGGTAGATTAATCTGCCACGAGTAATGAGTATGATGGGCAAACATCTATTAGGCGCACTACGAATGTAGTGGTGTGGACATGTTGGGAATGTGGATCTCACGGGGAGCGTGCATGGGATAAGTCCCTGCAGACGCACTATCCTCTGTGCCCGCGGTGGCTCAGATGGATAGAGCGTCTGCCATGTAAGCAGGAGATCCCGGGTTCGAGTCGCGGTCGCGGCAACTTTTTCGACATGTCCCCAATGAAGTACATCAACGCCTGTTTGCAGCTAGGGTGTCCATTTAACTATCATTTTATTGGGATAGTGTTATTAAGGAAGCTGTTGAAATCAGACTATCAAGCAACCTTATTAAGAGAGATGGTGAATTTTGTTTAAATGCTGCTTGGAATCCGGCTCTGTCTCTCATCAAAAAACAGAGGGACAGAATTAGCGCTACCTCACCTGTTGATTAATAGTAACCATCGATATTTCTGATGTTGGTTATCTTTGGTTGTGTTGACACTTGTCCTGTGTGTGGTGTCTTCCTTGTTTCTCCTCTATGAACCGAGGTATTAAATTTGCTTGTACATTTTTCGTTCCTTGTATTTGTGCCTTGAGAATGGCAGGGTGTGCTCCTGTCGAAATGTCGGCGGTGTTAGACGACGTCACCCGGCAGCAAACCTGTAAGTTATTTGAATATTCGATTCGCCGGGAAAAGTTAAGGTCTCACAACCACCCTGTTGTTTACAGATGGAATCTGTTCAACGACTGTGTGGCGTGTTACGCATTAAACTGTTCGTATTGTCCTAGTATTGTTTAGCGAACAGCCCACATTATGGCTTTGCAATCCGTTCGCTGGCGGGGTTCAAAAGTCGTTTCCGAGAACTGTGGAAAATATAGCGTATCTCTACGCTATTGTTCGACCGCTGGCGAACAAATATTTGAGAGCCACAGTCAAAGACAGGCCAGGTCACTGATAGGCGCGTAAAGCTGGCACACTCCGCAAAGAAAGTTATAACAAAATAGACTGAGAATTCCGTGCGGTTGTTGACAAGGTTGTCTATCGAGGGATGGTGCAGTAGCTTTTGTCCGGCAGTTGTTCCTGTTTATTTTCTTCGATTGCCAGAATGGTGATTGGTTTTAATGCTTTCCAGCCTTTTCACTTCAAAATACATCGCCCATAGCGGATGTAAATGCATTTAACTTACGCGGAATCTTTGGAAGAAAATACAGGGCTGGCTCCGCCGTATGGAGGCGAAATAGGCTGCCTACTGCGATGCAGAAATTCAAGTAGCACCAGAATATTTCAACTGCTTAAATTTCATGTTTTGCGTCCTAAGCGGTTTTGTCTTCTGAACAGCATTATATGAAAGCATTACTCTTACTACCACAGTGCTACCAGCCATGTGCGGTCCCATTCGCTAGTGTTGCCAATAAAATACAAAAATACCAAGAGGCTGTTAAAAGTGTAGAAAACTTATTACAGTTACCTTTTTATTGCTTGTCTTTCTTAACACTTTACTTGATTTTATACCTAAAACAATGTTCCTTTCTTATTATTAGTCGTTAGCTCCTGTTAGCCAAGCTAGTAATTACATGATTCTACTTCTACATCCATTCTTGCAAAACCATTGTGAAGCACATGGCAGAGGGTACTTGCCATTGTACCATACTTTAGATTTTCTTCTTTTTCTATTCGCGCATGGACGCCTCTGTGCTCACTGAAAATAGCCTAATCTTGTTTTCTAGGGTCCTATAGCGATACGAAAGGTGTCCTTAGTATAATCCTAGATTCATCAATTCTGGTTCTAGGAACTTTGTAAGTAGTATTTCGCGGAATAGTTGACGTATATTTTCCAGTGTCTGTCAGTTCAATTTCTTCACCATTTCTGAGGCGCCCTTCCAAGCGTCAAAGAAACCATGTGTCCATCACACTGCCCTACTTTGTCTACATTCAATACCCCATGTTAGTCCTATTTGATATAGGTCTCACACTCTTGAGCAAAATTCTAAGATATGTCTGATGGGTATTTCATAAGCAATCTTCTCTTTGGACGTGCAGCTGCATAAACTCTGTTTCTTCACATAGTTGAAGGGAAGGGGCTTTCGGGAGTGCCCATACAGCAATCTCAGTAGCGGAATGTCAGTTATGACAATACGGACGCAAGGACAACACAAAACACTCCCCCGAGTAGAGAAAATCTCGAGGAAACGGAACTTCTTAGTGTCCGAAAACTAATGGATCAGTCAATGCACCGTGAAAACATGAAGATTTGCGTCGTTCGCAGATTGACTGCATTTTCCCAGTATCCCACCAATTAATTCACATATATTCGCTTGGATTTTTCACATACTACTTTTTTTATTGTAGCAACATGGCGACTACACCACAAGAGAAATCACTTAGTAAGCTGGACAACAAGATCTTGTTCATTGCTTTTGACCTCCTGTAATACTTTTGGCTTTACAGCCATCATGTTCAGTTACTAGAAACTCTTCCAGAACAAAATAAGCAGATGAAACCCTTCTTCATTTTAACTGGATTCTATCGCAAATTTGCGAGTAATTAAGCACTTAACACGAAAGCCCTACTCCAATTAACGAAGGAGAATGCCACTTGGGTCTGGACCCAGGAACGTGAACAAGAATTTCGAAAAGAAAAGATGAATTATGTAATAGTATTGTTTTGCCACATTGACAGTACAGCTCAGAATACGGGTTGTGAGCTCATATCTGGCAATTCATAGAAAACAGATGCAATGGAAAGAAAATCAATTGCCTTTGCCACTCGAGTACTAACAAAGGGGAGAGAAGATACTCGGTTACAGATAAAGTAGGCTTTACTGATTCAGGGCAGAAAGAAGTATTTATGTTATACCTAATACAAGTAAAACAAAGAAGAAAAAATAAAGAGCATATTAAAAAATGTGAGACCCATTAAAACCTGATGACATCATTAAAATGATAAAAGCTGACTGGAGAAGGAAAGTTAATGACAAGGTAAGGAAGTACGGTGCCATACATAAATGTGTAATAGACCCATGAAAATAGCGGTGGAATGTCTAGTGACCAGAACATGATATTGAGAGGCTTGTGTGGTTCATTCATTTCTCATGTGTGTGCTCAATTTTGCGGACAAAATTAAGGAAAGTTGCTATTTTAAAATCCTGTGAGGTGTGTCAGAAAACAACAGCTTAAAAGTGTAGCAGCAAAGCCGAAATGCACAGCATGATCCCAACAAAAATACTGAAAAAGGTATGTATTGACCTCTACGGTCCCCTTCCCACATCACAAGAAGGGTACAAGTATCTGTTCGTTGTAATGGGCATGTTCTCAAAACATGTAAAACTGTATGCACTGAGAAAGGCTACAGGTGAGTCAGTATCAAATAATGACTATGTAATGATGGTAGGTACACTAGATAGGATCACCAGTGACAATGGACCGCAATTTACATCAGGCTGATGGAAAATATGTTGAGGAACCCTGATAAAAAACATATATACATATCTAAATACCATCCTCAATCCGATATAACTGAAAGTTATGAGAGAACTAAATAAGCTCTTTAATGCATACTGCTCTAGAAAACATCACGAGTGGGTTAATTACATGAAAGAATTAGAGAGAATTATTAATGAATTGCCGCATTCTGCAACGGAAATACAACCACATTAACTGTTAACAGCGGAAAGGTACCTAGTATAACTGAATGTATAGTAAGTTTCCCATAGAGAGATATTTCAGTTCATAAAAAGAGGTATTTAGTCATGTTGTCGTGGTCTGCAGTCCTGAGACTGGTTTGATGCAGCTCTCCATGCTAATCTATCCTGTGCAAGCTCTTTCATCTCCCAATACCTACTGCAACCTACATCCTTCTGAATCTGCTTAGTGTATTCATCTCTTGGTCTCCCTCTACGATTTTTACCCTCCACGCTGCCCTCCAATGCTAAATTTGTGATCCCTTGATGCCTCAAAACATGTCCTACCAACCGATCCCTTCTTCTAGTCAAGTTGTGCCACAAACTTCTCTTCTCCCCAATCCTATTCAATACCTCCACATTAGTTACGTTGTAAGTAGGCTGTTTAGGTTTTCTCATTGGTAACGCCACGTAGCGCTCTGTATGAAAATCACTGGCTGTGCTGTGTGCAGTCTGTGGCTAGTTTGCATTGTTGTCTGCCATTGTAGTGTTGGGCAGCGGCAGCTGGATGTGAACAGCGCGTAGCGTTGCGCAGTTGGAGGTGAGCCGCCAGCAGTGGTGGATGTGGGGAGAGAGATGGCGGAGTTCTGAAATTTGTCATGAACTGCTATATATATATATATATATATGATATTAAGGTAAATGCATTGTTTGTTCTCTATTAATATCTTCCATTTGCTAACTATCCCTATCAGTAGTTATTGCCTTCCATAGTTTGAATCTTTTATTTAGCTGGCAGTAGTGGCGCTTGCTGTATTGCAGTAGTTCCAGTAACCAAGATTTTTGTGAGGTAAGCGATTTGTGAAACGCATAGGTTAATGTTAGTCAGGGCCATTTTTTTGTAGGGATTTTTGAAAGTCAGATTGCGTTGCGCTAAAAAAATATTGTGTATCAGTTTAAGGACAGTCATGTATAATTCTTCAAAGGGGACGTTTCAACGTGATCTACCCACCTTATCTTCAGCATTCTTCTGTAGCACCACATTTCGAAAGCTTCTATTCTCTTCTTGTCCAAACTATTTATCGTCCATGTTTCACTTCCATACATGGCTACACTCTATACAAATACTTTCAGAAATGACTTCCTGACGCTTAAATCTATATTCGATGTTAACAAAATTCTCTTCTTCAGAAACGCTTTCCTTGCCATTGCCAGTCTACATTTTATATCCTCTCTACTTCGACCATCAGTTATTTTAGTCCCTAAATAGCAAAACTTCTTTACTACTTTAAGTGTCTCATTTCCTAATATAATTCCCTCAGCATCACCCGACTTAATTCGACTACATTCCATTATCCTCGTTTTGCTTTTGTTGATGTTCATCTTATATCCTCCTTACAAGACACTGCCCATACCGCTCAACTGCTCTTCCAAGTCCTTTGCTGTCTCTGACAGATTTACAATGTCATCGGCGAACCTCAAAGTTTTTACTTCTTCTCCCTGGATTTTAATACCTACTCCAAATTTTTCTTTTATTTCCTTTATTGCTTGCTCAATTTAAAGATTGAATAACATCGGGGAGATGCTACAAGCCTGTCTCACTCCCTTCCCAACCACTGCTTCCCTTTCATGTCCCTCGACTCTTATAACTGCATTCTGGTTTCTGTACAAATTGTAAATAACCTTTCGATCTCTGTATTTTACCCCTGCCACCTTTAGAATTTGAAAGAGAGTATTCCAGTCAACATTGTCAAAAGCTTTCTCTAAGTCTACAAATGCTAGAAACGTAGGTTTGCCTTTCCTTAATCTTTCTTCTAAGATAAGTCGTAGTGTCAGTATTGCCTCACGTGTCCCAATATTTCTACGGAATCCGAACTGATCTTCCCCGAGGTCCGCTTCTACCAGTTTTTCCACTCTTCTGTAAAGAATTCGTGTTAGTATTTCGCAGCTGTGACTTATTAAACTGATAGTTCGGTAATTTTCACATCTGTCAACACCTGCTTTCTTTGGGATAGGAATTATTATATTCTTCTTGAAGTCTGAGGGTATTTCGCCTGTCTCCTACATCTTGCTCACCAGATGGTAGAGTTTTGTTAGGACTGGCTCTCCCAAGGCCGTCAGTAGTTCTAATGGAATGTTGTCTACTCCCGGGGTCTTGTTTCGACTCAGGTCTTTCAGTGCTCTGTCAAACTCTTCACGCAGTATCGTATCTCCCATTTCATCTTCATCTACATCCTCTTCCCTTTCCATAATATTGTCCTCAAGTACATCGCCCTTGTATAGACCCTCTATATACTACTTCCACCTTTCTGCTTTCCCCTATTTGCTTAGAACTGGGTTTCCATCTCAGCTCTTGATATTCATACAAATGGTTCTCTTTTCTCCAAAGGTCTCTTTAATTTTCCTGTAGGCTGTATCTATCTTACCCCTAGTGAGATAAGCCTCTACATCCTTACATTTGTCCTCTGGCCATCCCTGCTTAGACATTTTGCACGTCCTGTCGATCTCATTTTTGAGACGTTTGTATTCCCTTTGGCCTGCTTCATTTACTGCATTTTTATATTTTCTCCTTTCATCAATTAAATTCAATATTTCTTCTGTTACCCAAGGATTTCTATTAGCCCTCGTCTTTTTACCTACTTGATCGTCTGCTGCCTTCACTACTTCATCCCTCAGAGCTACCCATTCTTCTTCTACTGTATTTCTTTCCCCCATTCCTGTCAATTGTTCCCTTATGCTCTCCCTGAAACTCTGTACAACCTCTGGTTGAGTCAGTTTATCCAGGTCCCATCTCCTTAAATTCCCACCTTTTTGCAATTTCTTCAGTTTTAATCTACAGTTCATAGCCAATAGATTGTGGTCAGAGTCCTCATCTGCCCCTGGAAATGTCCTACAATTTAAGACCTTGTTCCTAAATCTCTGTCTTACCAGTATATAATATCTCTGATACCTTTTAGTATCTCCAGGATTCTTCCATGTATACAACCTTCTTTCATGATTCCTGAACCAAGTGTTAGCTGTGATTAAGTTATGCTCTGTGCAAAATTCTAACAGACGGCTTCCTCTTTCATTTCTTAGCCCCAATCCATATTCACCTACTATGTTTCCTTCTCTCCCTTTTCCTACTCTCGAATTCCAGTCACCCATGTCTATTAAATTTTCGTCTCCCGTCACTACCTGAATAATTTCTTTTATCTCATCATACATTTCTTCAATTTCTTCGTCATCTGCAGAGCTAGTTGATATATAAACTTGTACTACTGTAGTAGGCATGGCTTCGTGTCTATCTTGGCCACTATAATACGTTCACTATGCTGTTTGTAGTAGCTTACCCGCACTCCTTTTTTTTTATTCATTATTAAACCTACTTCTGCATTACCCCTATTTGATTTTGTGTTTATAACCCTGTACTCATCTGACCAAAAGTCTTGTTCCTCCTGCCACCGAACTTCACTAATTCACACTGTGGTGTCACCGCTAGACACCACACTTGCTAGGTGGTAACTTAAATCGGCCGCGGTCCTGTAGTACATGTCGGACCCGCGTGTCGCCACTGTGTATTCGCAAACGTAGCGCCACCACAGGGCAGGTCACAAGACACGGACTTGACCTCGCCCAGTTGTACGGACGACATAGCTTGCGACCTGACGTATCAAGTCATTCTCTCATTTGCCGAGAGACAGATTAAATAGCCTTCAGCTAGTCCATCGCTACTACCTAGCAAGGCGCCATGTGTATCATTGCTAATTGCTTACTACTATGCAAGAGATGTATTTCAACAAGAACAAGACTACATTAAAGTTAAGTATATTAAAATCTCTCTTCTTTTCTTTATAGTTTTCATCCAGTCTCCTGTTTCAGAATTTACGCCCGTCTGCGTTAGTTTCGCGTGCACCTAGCCACTCATTGTGTCGAGACCTTAGGGAATCGACACAACACACACTATATCTAACTTTAACCTATCCATTTCCCTTTTTAAATTTTCTAACCTACCTGCCCGATTAAGGGATCTGACATTCCACGCTCCGATGCGTAGAGTGCCAGTTTTCTTTCTCCTGATAACGACGTCCTCTCGAGTAGTCCCGCCCGGAGATCCGAATGGCGGACTATTTTACCTCCGGAATATTTTACCAAAGAGGACGCCATTATCATTTAACCAAACAGTAAAGCTGCATGCCCTCGGGAAAAATTACGGCTGTAGTTTCCCCTTGCTTTCAACCGTTCGCAGTACCACAACAGCAAGGCCGTTTTGGTTAATGTTACAATCATGCAGACTGTTGCCCTTGCAACAACTGAAGAGGTTGCTGCCCCTCTTCAGGAACCACACATTTGTCTGGCCTCTCAACAGATACCCCTCCGTTGTGGTCGCACCTACGGTTCGGCTGTCTGTATCGTTGAGGCACGCAAGCCTTCCCACCAACGGCAAGGTCCATGGTTCATGGGGGAAGATAGCTAGGCTCAAATAAAAAGCAGCTAACAGAAAGAACTAATACAACAAGAGGTTAAAAAAAGGAGAGGCCAAGATATGTCTTGCAAAATTAACTCAAAGCTCAAAAAATTCTATTAGATGTACAGATATAAGAAGGATTGCACAGAATCATTAGTATAGCTCACCCCAGTGTAATGGAGGTAGCCGACATTAAAACGGGACATTCAAAGTAGTCTACAACACTGTGGATATCAAAAAATGTTATAACTACTTAACCTCAGGGGGTAATAACATTCTTTTTATTGCTAGGTAATTGGCGATTACCATGCCCCATTAACCCGCAGTATACTTCATTTTATTTTCCTGCCGTTAGTTCTTCCCTCTTCTTCCAATCAGAACTATATCTGTCTTCTTTAAAATTCTTCACTATCATGGTTAAGATGATAAAATGTCCTTACACTGAATGCGATAAAAACAAAGTAACCCAGCAGAATAAACATCTGCATACCACGGGTGAAAAACAGCAATTGGACGTAATATATGTGGACAGGCCAGAATATACAAAGTATAGGATTGTAGATACACTAGCAAGAGAATACAGTATACAGTCACATCAAGACACCAGTATCATATTAAGCACGTAAAAAACATATTACAAAGTATGTAGTGGAACAGTTTTTAAATATTTACAACAATGATAAACAGACCTTATGTTTGATCATTTTTTAAGAATAGGAAAACAAGACGAGGGCTGTTATACGAGGATTGGAACTTAAATAGTGGCAACTATTTATTCACAACCGATACAAAAGAGTTACTTGTTTTTCCTGTTACTGTCCTTCACAGTAGTAACCAGCGTTGTGTAGAGCCCGTTGCCAGCGATGTGGAAGGCGTAGTATACCGTTAGCAGAGCCTGTTCTGTTGATAGTGCGAATGGAGAGGTCTACTGCCTGTCGAATCTCTGGAACAGTTCGAGGCGAATGCCACGACGTGGTTCCTTCATCTTCAGATTCAAATCAGTCACAAGGATTTAAATCCGGGCAGTATGGTGGATAGTACAGTACTTCCCAGTCCCATCGACCGAACAAAGCAGCCACAGCTTGCGATTATGTGCCCGCGCATTGTCGAGCAAAATGATGGGTGGATTGCGCAGAAAGTGTCGCCGCTTCTTTCAAAGCTGGTCTCAGGTGATGCTCCTAAAACGATCAGTAATACTGTGCATTGACGGTCAGCCGTGGAGCAACTTAATGCGTTAGGATAACACCATCACAGTCAAGACGAGAATTACTATAACTTTGGACCGTTCCATTCGCCCCATCAACAGAATAGGCTCTGCTAACGGTATACTACGCTTTCAACATCGCTGGCAAAGGGTTCGACACAACGCTGGTGACTACTTTGAAGGACATTAACAGATGCAAATATGTAATTCTTTTGCATCGGTTGTGAATAAATAGTTGCTACTATTTAAATTCGAACCCTCGTATATAACACAGATGAAATAATGCATAAAAATGAGCTGAAGTCTGCGGAAGAAGAGGA
The DNA here is from genome assembly GCF_023898315.1 of Schistocerca nitens. NCBI lineage: Eukaryota > Metazoa > Arthropoda > Insecta > Orthoptera > Acrididae > Schistocerca > Schistocerca nitens. The sequence continues at coordinate 189,737,282 of NC_064620.1, read as the reverse complement.
CAAGGTAAGTGAATGTACAATAGAAGAAACCGTGGTGACAAAAATACAGGAAATAACTAAATATTGTCTTGAGATTATGTACAGTTTGCGTCAAAATAGACATATCGTTACTCTTTAATATGAACTGAAACAGCTAAATGGTTTCCACTGCAATGAATTATAATGCTGATAGGGTAGGAATAGTCCTTCAAAAAAGGTTTTTGGTGGATGGAGCATTATGATTATTAAATGACAGAAAAGTCGGCCAATTAGTTACATAGGTAGAGAAAGGAGAAACATGATTATTAGGTGATAGGAAAGTCGGCCAATCATTTATGAAGAGTGAGGGCAAAAGGCAAAAGGCGAAGTGTAAGTCGGCCATTAAGTAGTATTTATGGGCGAAATGGTTTCCGCCAACTATTTTATGAATTACAAGGCAGTAGACATATTGTCTACACAAGACACAATACTGATACGGAAATCTCATGAAAGTCGTGAACTTAGTAAATACGGTTTAAAAAGCAGTCCACGTAATATGAAGTATAGAGAGTAATGACACACACTGGTTTTAAATGTGAAAGAAATGTACAATAAAGGTCTAGCTAAGAATAAGATTATCAGCCCCTAAATATTACGAAGTCACATAATGCTCGTATATGAAAGCCAGAAGAATATACACAGTTATTAGATGAATGCAGTTCCCCTGGTACAGTTTGTAGGAAGTGACACACAAGTATAGAAAGAATGATACTTCATATGGTAGAATGAAGCAATGTTTTGGTAAAGGAGTGTTTGTGCCTTATGCTTAAAGCAAAATTCTAAAATGTTCTCTCAATGTACCTGTGAATCGCAGTTGTAAGCCTCTGCATATAAGGTTTCAAGAGCATAGAAGGAGAAGCTGGGTAGCGGCGTGAGTCATTACCGAAGCGCGTCAATGATAACAGACGGTGCGAGCAAGCACCAAGCTCTTAAGAGTCGAAGGGCAATGTGCTAGCTGTATGCGAACAGTGGATACAGCTGTGATCAAAACAAAAACGAAGTTAAACCATTCTCGTGTTAGGATGTAAACAGTGGCATTGTTTATAAACAGCCAAAATCAAAACAAAAATTATGTATTATTTATCTGTAAATGTATTGAAATGTTTCTTTAAAATTTTGTTATTGTTTATTTAATGTTTATTTAAAATTTGTTTACGCTTGAGGAATTTAATTTGAGGCATTTTGTATTGTTACACAGAACTGTACTGGAGCTGTACGCTGAGGACGGAGATCGAAGAATGGACTGACAGTTGTTGAACTTAGCACCAGTCCGGAAACTCTGGAGTTTCACAATGCAAGACTACATCATGGGATACAGAATTATCAGTATGGGTTGCTCTTAGGGGCTGCTTGCGTATATTCTGGTAAAAGGCGTGAGTGTAATGATCTTCCATCACTGCATACTCGTATTTGTAGTATGTATAGGTGTAGAGTTTGTTTTATTTGTAACCATGCGAAGTGGGCATTTTTACGACGCATTCAGATTGCTAATTAAGTTCTTAACCGATACCGACCGCAGCTCACAACATGGCTGTCCACCGAGACTGCCGACCGAGCTATGACCTTGCAACCTAACCACATCGCCCACCATTCGAGGTAGGCGCGATCCGACGATCTCCGAAGTTCTTCGTTTGCATTTTTGTTTAGCAACTGTTTTGATTCTGCTGGTAAGTAACACTTTTGAAATAATGGAATGATAGCCTGCTATTGTGAGATGCTTTTTTATGAAATGCAAGCAAATTCACTGTTTAGTTTATCTAATGTTAATAACACAAGTTTATTATTTTGGTGCACTAATTTTGAACACAGCAGCCGATCACGGAAAAAAGACCACAATTTAGGCGACCTTTCTCACGATGTACGTATAGAGTAAACCGTCGGTCATCGATACCTCTCATAATTATGTCCTATTCCCGCTGATGCCTTCTCAACTGCTCTAAGAAAAGGTTCTTGTAACTGTATATGATGGGTGTAAAGCCAGAAATATTATGTAACCCATTCTTCTGAGATTTCGAAGAATTTGGATGTTCTCGCAGGGAACAATCAGTTTCGGAAATAAATGTGTTTTTACTCAAATTCTCATAAAATTTTCAGTTATCTATACCATTCCACTATACTTGTGACTCGTTATTATTTTTCAAAACTTCAATCTGTTTTATATTTTTTCATTTTCCAATTGTTAATTAACTTATTTAATCATATACTTAGATATTTTGTGCTTAGAAAGAACTAATTGCTGCCCTCAATAAATCATTAATTTTTAGTTACTCTTTCTATAGTATTTACATTATTCTTTTAATAGTGGAGATTTCTCTGTACCTTTATGTTATTAGTAGTCTTTTTGTTAATTTACAGTATCATTCCTGCTAGAATACCCTATAGCACTCCACTATCTCCTGCCCAACTTTCAATCACAAACTGCTGTTAAGCTACTATCGTTGCATTGCCGTCCATTAATTTCAACAAAATTTTGTTGTTGTTGTTGTCTTCAGTCCTGAGACTAGTTTGATGCAGCTCTCCATGCTACTCTATCCTGTGCAAGCTTCATCATCTCCCAGTACTTACTGCAACCTACATCCTTCTGAATCTGCTTAGTGTATTCATCTCTTGGTCTCCCTCTACGATTTTTACCCTCCACGCTGCCCTCCAATGCTAAATTTGTGATCCTTTGATGCCTCAGAACATGTCCTACCAAGCGGTCCCTTCTTCTTGTCAAGTTGTGCCACAAACTCCTCTTCTCCCCAATTCTATTCAATACCTCCTCATTAGTTATGTGATCTACCCATCTAATTTTCAGCATTCTTCTATAGCACCACATTTCGAAAGCTTCTATTCTCTTCTTGTCCAAACTATTTATCGTCCATGTTTCACTTCCATACATGGCTACACTCCATACAAATACTTTCAGAAACGACTTCCTCACACTAAAATCTATACCCGATGTTAACGAATTTCTCTTCTTCAGAAACGCTATCCTTGCCATTGCCAGTCTACATTTTATATCCTGTCTACTTCGACTATCATAGTCATCTCCTGATGAAGTAGATAGTGTTGATCTTCGAAAGCTCGAGTTTTAACTATGATTTAATATGGTCTGAATATCAAGGACTGCGATGTCATATCAGAAGTCACGTGCTTCACTGCCTTCTGTGCCCAACACCCTGCTCAGAGGATGATGTTCATGCCAACCACGTGCCTCAGAGGTTGTGCCGGTCTGGATACACGTGATGTGGAGATAAAAATTTACTATATGTGTTGTATTTTCCCAGTCTAATTCATTTATATTTGACTTGATTCTCAGTCTGTTTTGGAAACGAGAACAAATCAAAAAGTATCTGTATAACATCTTTTTTTCCAGTTTGTTGCAACTAAAGTGTAAATCTCCAAGAGATCTCATTTCTCAACATAGTTACCGTGCTTTTCAATGTGCTTGGTCCATCGTTGAACAATCTTTCCGCCACCACTAGAAAAAGAAAATTCGGTTGAGTAAAAGCGCACAAACGGACAGTTACCTTCAATTCTTTATCAGAAACGAATCGATGGCCTCTACAACCACTTTGAGTGGACCACCCAAATGCAAATTAAAGAGGGCGAGATCAGGACTGTGTGCAAGACGCTACAACACCTTGAAATGCGTAATCTGAATAATGTGAGCAGTATGGGCGGCGATATTGGACGCACATTGTCACGCAAAGAAAGATGGTTCAAATGGCTCTGAGCACTATGGGACTCAACTGCTGAGGTCATTAGTCCCCTAGAACTTAGAACTAGTTAAACCTAACTAACCTAAGGACATCACAAACATCCATGCCCGAGGCAGGATTCGAACCTGCGACCGTAGCGGTCTTGCGGTTCCAGACTGCAGCGCCTTTAACCGCACGGCCACTACGGCCGGCCGCAAAGAAAGAACACTGCTTGACAGCAGTCCTCGACGTTTGTTTCAAATTGTAGGTTTCAACATATTGCAAAGCATATCACTGTTGACTGTTTACTGTTGCGCTGTTTCCCAGGCGATGTTCCAGTTGGCCCTTATGCTGCCCAGTAAAGCTGTGACGACTGAGTGTTGAATTCCTTTTTGGTTGGAGCTGAGAAGTGTTTCCAATCCGTGCTCTAGAGTTTACTCTCTGGTTCAAAGTGGTGGGTCCCCATATTTCACCTCCAGCATTAATTCGCTTCAGAAACATTTCCCTTTTATTACCACGACAGTCCACTAGCTGCGGACAGATTATGAACTGTTCAATCTGCTGATAAACACTTCGCCGAGGTAGCGCATTGCCACTGTATTGGGCTGAAAGATTTTTATGGACTTCATCTCACACCACAAAAAAACTGGTTACGGAACGCTGTTCTTCACTGTTGCAAGCGGTGAGTGTTGCAGCTACATTTACTTCGCAGGAGCGCAAATCGAACTGATAAGACACTGTTGAAACCTGCCCCAAGCGACGATAAGGCTGCCATATAATGACTAGGGAGCGCACTAATCCGTAATACCAACCTAAATGTAGTTAGAACGAAATTGTAGATACTTATTCACTTACCCTCGTATGTTATTGTCTCGATGGTGTAATAATAACATTTATTTATATCTGGAAGGGGCTACAAGCGCGAGAGCAGCCAAGTACTTACCGCCGAGGCAGCCAGCGACGAAGTCGAGCGCCATGATGTCGCAGGTGGTGGTTCAGTCGGGTTCAGATCACCAGGGCGTCTCCTCTGAATATCGCTTGGCGGCCAAGAAGCGCGGTCTGGCTTCGCGAGGCTCCGAGGCAGCGGCTACCAGCCTGTGGCAAAGGAGGACAGTCATGCAACATCCATAGTAGGCAAACGTAACTCTAAACTAGGCCATGTTGTTGTCTGTAGTTGAGTGTGTGACTGTTGTTAGTGTCAGTCCGAAGGCTGGTGTGATGTCGCTGCCCTTTCCATCTTAGGTCAAGTCTTTCCATCTATAGACGAAGAAATCCACTAGTGTAGGATTACACTACTGGTGACAAATCCCTGGAGATCTGCAGGGCAAGCAGATGCCAGGGTAAAATTCATAGGAAGACTCTTACGGAAATATAGATCCACCAAAGAAGTGGCTTATAAACCAGTTGTCCGACCGAGTCTTGAGTATTGCTCATCAGTCTGCGACTCTTACCATGTAGAATTAATAGAAGAGATAGACACCACCCAGCGAAGAGCGGCGCGTTTCGTCACGGGATCGTTTAGTCGGCGAAAGAGTGTTAACAGAGATGCTCAAGAAACTCCAGCTGCTGAGGCTATAGGAGAAGCGTTGCGTATCACGGAGATGTTCATTACTGTAATTCCAAGACAGGACGTTCGAACAAGAGCAATATATTGCTTCCTCCCATATACGTCTCGTGAAATAACCAAAAAGAGAAAATCCGAGAAATTAGAGCTAATACGGAGGTTAAGTGACAATTGTTCTTCACAAGCGCCATGGAACAGGAAAGGGGAATCAGATAGTAGTATCTAAAGCATCCTCCGACACACACCGGAAGGTAGCTTGCGGAATATAGATATATATGGCTACTAGATGTATTGGCTACTGCGCCCTACAATTGTTTGTATCTATTTATTCAGTCCTTGATCTCCCTTTGTAGTTTCCAGCTTCCACACTACTCTAAGTTACCAGTTTAACTTTTCTCGAATGCTCAAGTGTCCCTATCGATCTATCCATTCTTTTAGTCAAGTTAATAACGATTTTCCCTACATTAAAACAGTTCCTCCTCAATAATATCCACTCACCTGTAATACATTTTGAGAACTTGTCTTATATATTGTTTATAGTTCACCTTTCACTTCCATATAAGCATACACCACAACTACATGTACACAGCAATCCACTTTATGTGTTTCAGATACCACTTCGCCGCGCGGAGTAGCCGCGGGGTCTAAGGCGTTCGCGTGGCTCCCTCCGTCCTCCCTCGGGCATGGGTGCGTGTGTTGTCTTTAGCGTAAGTTACGTTAAGTTAGATTAATTAATGTGTAAGCCCTGGGACCAATGACCTCAGCGGTTTGGTCGGGACCGATGAAATGGTTCAAATGGCTCTGAACACTATGTGACTTACCTGTTGTGGTCATCAGTCCCCTAGAACTTAGAACTACTTAAACCTAACTAACCTAAGAGCATCACACACATCCATGACCTCAGCAGTTTGGTCCTCTAGTCCTTACCACAAATATCCAAATTTCAGATAACACTTCCTCTCTTTCTCGCTCCCCCTTTCCCAGTTCAGTTCACGAAGGGCGCGTGGGAACAAGGGACCTGTAATAAAAAACCGTATGAGCTCTAATGTCTCGGATTTTCTCGTTGTGGTCATTTCGCAGACGTATGTCAGAATCCGCAATGTATTGCCCGACTCTTCCTGGAACCTACGCTCTTGGTTTTTCAACAGTAAACCCTTCTGTGATGCACAACGCCTCTCTCATAACTCCAAGCAAATGAGATTTTTTTTTTCTGAGAAAATATCTCAAAGCGCATAAATTTATATCTGATGTTGACATACAGGATGAACCAGAATTTTCAGAGTTAGTAGCACAGACGAAAACAAGTAAAAAAATCTAGTAAAAGTATGCACTAAAATGCTTAGCGCACTTCTTCGTCAGCACTACTGTGATACACCTCTTTTATTGCAAGATCTTTGCTTTCCATATTCTGGTAGGAGGTAGTATGGACCAAAACAAGGAAAAAATTATTCAGGAACATTGGCTCTAGAAGGCATACCTTAAGAACTATGAGAACTTACTCAGTGGAAGAAATGTCTTTCACAGTAGCTTTCGAGGTATGCACTTTAGCGCCCATGTTTACTGGACATTTTTCCATGTTTTCGTCCATAACTTCACCTCTCAAAATATGAAAGGCAAAGAGCTTTCAGTAGAATAGCCGTGTCTTCCAGTAGCGAAGATGAACTGCTCATAGTTCTTAACGTATGCATTTTAGAGCCCATGTTTACTAGACTTTTTTTATACATACTACTACCCCTGAAAGTTTGTCGGTGGAGTTCTGGTTCACCTTGTATTTCTCGTTTCCAGGAAAGCTTTCTTTCTATTGTAAGCATACATACATTGATCTGGCCTTGTAACACTAACCAAACCGGCCTTGCTGTGCTGGTACTGCGAACGGCTGAAAGCAAGGGAAAACTACAGCCGTAATTTTTCCCGAGGGCATGCAGCTTTACTGTATGGTTAAATGATGATGTCGTTCCCTTGGGTAAAATATTCCGGAGGTAAAATAGTCGCCCATTCGGATCTCCGGGCGGGGACTACTCAAGAGGATGTCGTTATCAGGAGAAAGAAAACTGGCGTTCTACGGATCGGAGCGTGGAATGTCAGATCCCTTAATCGGGCAGGTAGGTTAGAAAATTTAAAAAGGGAAATGGATAGGTTAAAGTTAGATATAGTGTGAATTAGTGAAGTTCGGTGGCAGGAGGAACAAGACTTTTGGTCAGGTGAATACAGGGTTATAAACACAAAATCAAATAGGGGTAATGCAGAAGTAGGTTTAATAATGAATAGGAATGCGGGTAAGCTACTACAAACAGCATAGTGAACGCATTATTGTGGCCAAGATAGATACGAAGCCCACGCCTACCACAGTAGTACAAGTTTATATGCCAACTAGCTCTGCAGATGACGAAGAAGAAATTGAAGAAATGTATGATGAAATAAAATAAATTATTCAGATAGTGAAGGGAGACGAAAATTTGATAGTCATGGGTGACTGGAGTTCAATAAAAGCAAGAGTAGGAAAAGGGAGAGAAGGAAATGTAGTAGGTGAATATCGAATGGGGGTAAGAAACGAAAGAGGAAGCCGCCTGGTAGAATTTTGCACAGAGCACAACTTAATCATAGCTAACGCTTGGTTCTAGAATCATAAAAGACTGTATACATGGAAGAAGCCTGGAGATACTGACAGGTTTCAGATAAATTATATAATAGTAAGACAGAGATTTAGGAACCAGGTTTTAAATTGTAAGACATTTCCAGGGGCAGATGTGGACTCTGACCACAATCTGTTGGTTATGAACTGTAGATTAAAACTGAAGAAACTGCAAAAAGGTGGGAATTTAAGGAGATGGGACCTGGATAAACTGAAAGAACCAGAGGTTGTAGAGAGTTTCAGGGAGAGCATAAGGGAACAATTGACAGGAATGGGGGAAAGAAATACAGTAGAAGAAGAATGGGTAGCTCTGAGGCATGAAGTAGTGAAGGCAGCAGAGGATCAAGTAGGTAAAAAGACGAGGGCTAATAGAAATCCTTGGGTAACAGAAGAAATATTGAATTTAATTGATGAAAGGAGAAAATATAAAAATGCAGTAAATGAAGCAGGCAAAAAGGAATACAAACGTCTCAAAAATAAGATCGACAGGAAGTGCAAAATGGCTAAGCAGGGATGGCTAGAGGACAAATGTAAGGATGTAGAGGCTTATCTCACTAGGGGTAAGATAGATACTGCCTACAGGAAAATTAAAGAGACCTTTGGAGAAATGAGAACCACTTGTATGAATATCAAGAGCTCAGATGGAAACCCAGTTCTAAGCAAAGAGGGGAAAGCAGAAAGGTGGAAGTAGTATATTGAGGGTCTACACAAGGGTGATGTACTTGAGGACAATATTACAGAAATGGAAGAGGATGTAGATGAAGATGAAATGGGAGATATGATACTGCGTGAAGAGTTCGACAGAGCACTGAAAGACCTGAGTCGTAACTAATCCTCAGGAGTAGACAACATTCCATTAGAACTACTGTCAGCCTTGGGAGAGCCAGTCTTGACAAAACTATACCATCTGGTGAGCAAAATGTATGAGACAGGCGAAATACCCTCAGACTTCAAGAAGAATATAATAATTCCAATCCCAAACAAAACAGGTGTTGACAGATGTGAAAATTACCGAACTATCAGTTTAATAAGTCACGGCTGCAAAATACTAACGCGAATTCTGTACACACGAATGGAAAAACTGGTAGAAGCCGACCGCGGGGAAGATCAGTTTGGATTCCGTAGAAATATCGGGACACGTGAGGCAATACTGACCCTACGACTTATCTTAGAAGCTAGATTAAGAAAACGCAAACCTACATTTCTGGCATTTGTAGACTTAGAGAAAGCTTTTGACAATGTTGACTGGAATACTCTTTCAAATTCTAAAGGTGGCGAGGGTAAAATACAGGGAGCGAAAGGCTATTTACAATTTGTACAGAAACCAGATGGCAGTTATAAGAGTGGAGGGGCATGAAAGGGAAGCAGTGGTTGGGAAGGGAGTGAGACAGGGTTGTAGCCTCTCCTCGATGTTATTCAATCTGTATATTGAGCAAGCAGTAAAGGAAACAAAAGAAAAATTCGGAGTAGGTATTAAAATTCATGGAGAAGAAGTAAAAACTTTGAGGTTCGCCGATGACATTGTAATTCTGTCAGAGACAGGAATGGACTTGGAAGAGCAGTTGAACGGAATGGACAGTGTCTTGAAGGGAGGATATAAGATGAACATCAACAAAAGCAAAGCGAGGATAAATAGTTTGGACAAGAAAAGAATAGAAGCCTTTGAAATGTGGTGCTACAGAAGAATGCTGAAGATTAGCTGGGTAGATCACGTAACTAATGAGGAAGTATTGAATAGGATTGGGGAGAAGAGGAGTTTGTGGCACAACTTGACAAGAGAAGGGATCGGTTGGTTGGAGATGTTCTGAGGCATCAAGGGATCACCAATTTAGTATTGGAGGGCAGCGTGGAGGGTAAAAATCGGAGAGGGAGACCAAGAGATGAATACACTAAACAGATTCAGAAGGATGTAGGTTTCAGTACGTATTGGGAGATGAAGAAGCTTGCACAGGATAGAGTAGCATGGAGAGCTGCATCAAACCAGTCTCAGGACTGAAGACCACAACAACAACAACAACAACAACATATTTTATGAAATATTGATATGCTTTCATATAACGTTGTATTTTAAACAACAGACTAAAGGGCAAGAATTTATATACCTTACTTCTTATAAAACAAAATTTGCATATTTTTAAATACCTTACTTTTTATAAAAAAAATTTGCATATTTTATATTGTTGTCTTTAACCAATAAAAATGTTTATAAAGTTATTTTTCGATTGAAATACAAGCGCGATACAATCGATAGCTTATCGATACATCGATAACTTTCAAAACCGCTTCTTTAATATCGTATGTGTTAGCTATCGATGTTTATGTAACACTAGTCTTCACGCCTTTTTTGTGGCCTTACTACTTTCTTCTAGAAAGCATTGGCTATTTGCCTGTCTCATGGTTAGTACTCGCAAGAATCTTAACAAGTCAAAAGAATGTTCTTCACTTTAGGTGTCTTGTTTCGACTTCGGTTTTTTAGTGTTTTGTCAAACTGTGTTTGCAGTATCAAACTGTCATTTCATTTTCCACTTCCTTTTCCTCTTTTCCTAATATTGTCCTGAACTTACTGTCTTTTTTATAGCCCCTCTCCGTATTCTTCCCACCTTTCAGCTTTCTATACTATTCTTCGTACTGACTTGGTACCTGACCTCTTGAAGATCATTCAGCAGCTTTTTTTCACCAAAGCTCTCTTTAATGGTCCTGTGAGTGGTACTGCCTTTTCCGTAGTCAAGGATGCTTCGACATCTTTGCATTTCTGCTCTAGCCATTCCTGCCTTGCACTTCATATCAGTTACCTTATTTTGTGTCTATATTCTGTTTCGTGTGTCTCATTATCTGCATCTTCATGCTTCCTCCTTTCATAAATCTAACTTAATATATCTTGCGTTATCCAAGGGCATCTGCCGGATCTTCTCTTTCTTCCTGTTTTCTCTGCTCTCTCCACTAATTCATCTCTCAAAGTTACCCACTCCTTTTCTGCTGTATCTGCTTCCCTGTTTCAGTGAGTCGTTGCCTAATGCTCCCTATGAAAATTTCATGAATACTTGTTGTTTAAGCGTATACCGGCCCAGCCTCATTAATTTCTTAACTTCTTTCACAGTTCTTCAGCTTTAGTTTTAATTTCATACTAATATTTATGAGCATGATCTGCATCTGCTCTTGGACTTTTTTGCAGTTCAAATATTAGTGTAATACGAAGCACAGAAACCGAGCCAGTCATCTATGGAACCAGGGATTAACTAATTAAAGATGTGGACGATGATAACACTGAACACAGTATTAAAGTGAAGTCTATACACTGAGGTGACAAAAGCCATGGGATGGCGGTAGGTACGTATACAAATAGCGGTAGTGTCACGTACACACGGTATAAAAGGGCAGTGAATTGGCGAAGCTGACATTTGTACTCAAATGATTCATGTGAAAATATTTCCGATGTGATTATGGCCGCACGACGGGAATTAACAGGCTTCCAACACGAAATGGTAGTTGGAGCTAAACGTGTGGTAAATTCCATTTCGGAATTCGTTAAAGAATTCTACTTTCAGAGACCCAGTGTCAAGAGTGTGCCGAGAATACCAAATTTCAGGCATTACGTCTCAGCACGGATAACGCAGTGGCCGACGGCCTTCACTTAACGACAGAGAGCAGCGGCGTTTGCGTAGAGTGGTCAGTGCTAACAGACAAGCAATACTGTGTGAAATAACAGCATAAATAAATGTGGAACGTACGAATAACGTATCTGCTAGGACAGTGCGACGAAATTTGGCGTTAGTGGGCTATTGCAGCAGACGACTGACGCGAATGTGTTTGCTAACAGCCCGACATCGCCTGCAGCGGCCCTCCTAGGCTTGCGATCATATCGGTTGGACCCTAGACTACTGGGAAACCGTGACCTGCTCTGGTGATTACCTATTTCAGTTGGTAAGAGCTGATGATAGGGTTCGAGTGCCGCGCAGACCCCACGCAGCTACGGACCCAAGTTGCGAATAAGGCAGTGTGCAAGCTGGTGATCGCTCCATAATGGTGTGGAATATGTTTCCATGGAACGGACTAGGTCCTCTGGTCGAACTGAACCTATTATTGACTGTAAATGGTTATGTTCGGATGATTGGAGGCCATTTGCAGCCAGTCATGGACTCCATGTTCAACGATGGAATTTTTGTGCATGACAGTGCTTCATGTCACCGAGCCACAATTGTTCTCAATTGGTTTGAAGAACGTTCTGAGAAATGAGTTGTTCACCCAGATAGCCCGACATGAATCCCATGGAACATTTATGCGACATAATCGAGAGGCCCGTTCGTGCACAAAATCCTGCACCGCCATCACTTCCGCAATTATGGCAGCATGGCTCAGTATTTGTGTAGGGGACTTCTAGCGACTTGCTGAGTGCATCCCACGTCTATTTGCCAGGTAAAAGGAGGTCTGACACGATATTGGGAAGAATCCCATGACTTCTGTCACCTCAGTGAAAACCCCACTCAGACCTCGATTTTGGCACTCCACTGTATCCAAATTCGGAAAGGATGTCTTCCAACGTTTCAGTACTAAAACAGAGTTTAGAACAAGCTACTAATTCATCACCGTTTCTCCGCCCCAGAAACCAGCGTGCGGTTGCAAGTTAGTCTGCCTCAGCTTTCTTTTTCCTTCAACAGCTGTTGCTTGTTTACCTGAAGAAATATTCTACTCATGTTAAAATGTCCGCCGGTCTACTCTGTACTCGAGCTTAAAAACAGCTACAAGTCTAGAGCTTGCACCTGCGCTGTTATTGTGGTCTTAACCCCGAAGACTGTTTTGATGCAGATCTTCACGCCAGCCTATCGTATGTAAGCCTCTTCAACTCCGAATAATTACTGCTATCTGCTTGCTGTATTCATCTCTTGATCTCCCACATTACAATTTTTAACTCCCGTACTTTCCTTCATCGTCAATTTGAAGATTCCTTAATACCTCATGATATGTCCTACCACCCGAACCCTTCTTTTGTTCAAGTTGTGCCATAAATTTCTTTTTTCTCAATTATATTCAATACTTCATTAGCTATTCGATCTGTCTCAACATTAGAAGTCTTCTGTACCACTGCATTTCAAAAGCTTTTATTCTCTTCTTGTCTGAACTGCTAGGCGTCTCCATTCACATCTTTACTGGGGTAAACTCCGTATAAATCTTAGAGAGACGATTTCCTAACATTTAAATTACATTCCATGTGACAAGTTCCCCTTTTTGAGTAAGCTTTTTCTTGCTATAGCCAGGGTATACTTTATATCCTCTCTACTTCAGCCATCATCAGTTCTTTTGTTGCCAAATTAGCAAAATTCCTGTACTACTTTCAGTGTCTCATTTGTTATCTAATTCGATCAGCATCGTCTGATGTAATTCAACTACATTCCATTACCCTTGTTTCATTTTTCCTCATGTTCATCTCATAACCTCTTCTCAAGACACTATCCATGCTGTTCAATTGCTCTTCAAGTCCTTTGCTGTCTCTGACAAAATTCTGTCATCGGCAGACCTCAAAGTTTTTATTTTTTCTCTCTGAAATTTAATTTCTTTTCTGCTTGCTTATTGTACAGACTGGATAATATCGGGTATATGCTACAAAACCTGTCTCGCTCCCTTCTCAGCGACTGCTTTGCTTCCTTGCCTTCCGATTCTTGTAACTGCAATTTGTCTTCTGTACAAGCTGTAAATAACCTGCCTCTGTATTTTATCCCTACCACCTTCAGCAATTTAAAAAGTGTATTTCAGTCAATGTTGTCAAAAGTTTTCTCTAAACTTACAAATGCCGTAAACAGGCGCTCGCCATTCCTTAACCCATGTTCTAAAAGAAGCCTCGTGTTCTCCTAGATTTCTCCAAGAGCCAAACTGATCTTCGCCGAGCTTGGCCTCTACCAATTTTTCCATTCTTCTTGTCAGTAATGCGTAATCACGATTTACTGAACTGATGATTCAGTAGTATCCACACTTGTCAGCACCTCACTTCTTTGGAATTAGCATTATTTCGTTTTTCTTGAAGTTTGATGATATTTCACCTGTCTCACACCACTAGGTATAGTTTTGTCATGGTTAGCTCTACCAAGGCTATGAATAGTTCTGACGGAATGTCGTCTATTCCTGGGGCCTAGAATCGTCTTAGATCTTTCTGCGCTCTAACAAATTATTCTCACAGTATCAGATATCCCATTTCATATTTATCTAGGTCCTTTCCAAGTTCCATGATATCTCTTTCATCTCCCTTGTTATAAACCCCTACATACTCCTTCCACCTTTCAGTTTTCCCTTCTTTGCTTAGGATTGGTTTTCCATCTGAGCTCTTGATATACATACAGCTGCTTCATGTTAGTATTTTGCCAACATGACTATTTAAACTGACAGTTCGGTAATATTCACATCTGTCCGTAACTGATTTCTTTGAAATTGGAATTATTGGATTCTTCTTGAACTTTGCGAGTGTTTCGCCTGTTTCATAAATCTTGCACAGCAGGTGGTATAGTTTTATCATGACCAGCTCTCTCAAGATCTCAATAACTCTGTGGGAATACCATCTACTCTAGGGCATTACAGCGAGATAATTTTTCAGTGCTAAGTCAAATTCTTTTTACAGTATCATATCTCACATCTTATTTTCATTTACTGTCTTCTTCCTTTCTACAATACTGTCTTCAAGTTCATTTCATTTGCATAACCCTTCGAAATGTTTCTTCCGCCTTTCAGCTTTCCTTTCTTTAGTAGAGATTTTCCATCTGAATTCTTGATGTTCATGCAGCTCTTCCCAAGTCTCCAAAGATCTCCGTAACTTTCCTATAGGCTGCATTTGTAGTTCCCCTAATTGTGCATGCTTATACAACCGTGCATTTGTCCTCTAGCTATTCCTACTCAGCCATTTTGCACTTTCTGTTCTACCATTTTTAGAATCCATATCTCAATAAATTGCATCTGGCGAAAAAAGTGTGACAGTAGTCTGAAATCTGAAACTTGAGTTCTAGTAGCCCCCACTTTTTCGTCTTCTGTAAGGGTTTGCTTGTATTGCAGAAGTAACTGAACAATGAATCACATTTGTAAGTGCGGAGTTGTAAAGAATTAGGTTTGCACAGATAGCGACCGAAATAAAGGAGCGAGAGTGCTATGGTGTCACATAGCCATATTCTGTCGTAAAGCTCTAAGGAGCATTATCAGTATTGTCTTGAGTAACCGTAACATAGCGCACTGAGTTTTTGAATTTCGCCTAAGAAGAGAGTGAATGATCAAGACTTTGGGATTTTCACGTCATTTTACGTTTTTTATTTGGCAGTCACATTCCTGAGATGAACAGTTTTCCCATTTCGTGAAATTAAATTTCCACGTATATAAAGCTTTGGACTACGTCAATATAATCGCTGATCGCTTAAAGGCTCATCATCAGTTACGGCTTTTTCCAGTGGAATAACAGAATAATAATCTGTAACTCAAGGACAGGGTTATCCTCAGTGGCTCGTTAAGCATAAATTCCATTTGCTTGTCTGTTGTCCAGTTTCACCAGATATCACTTCTCTCGAATACTTCTGGTTCTTTTCCAAGGGGCGACTCGAGATCGTTAACTGCCCCATTGTTTGGAGGTTTGTAATGATATTGAGACAACAAAATCTTTGGTCTACTCTTTGCTCAAGTAAGTGCTTATAAAGAACTTGGTGTGCAATGCCAATATTTTTTAGCCGTGAGATATGCTCTTCGGTCGTCTTCGTAAAAACAACAGCACAAGTCCATGGCCGCTAGCATCTAACTGTACATTATTTTATATTCAGCTTAGTGGAGTGCTGAGCTGTATTGACCTGAAAACACGCCAGCGTTTAGATAACATTTCAACTAACCACTTTCATATTGTTCAGTTTGTTGTTTTTGGCACCTTAAAATCTCTAGATGAGGTTTTTGCTCACGTTGATTGGAAACTCCAGTGGTACTCTTTTCTCAGAAGATGAGGTATGTTGACTAAGTAGGCCTAACATATGGTTTTATCTACTCCCGAAGATTAATCAGGTGGAATCAATGACGATGTTATTTCTTGGACGCGACAGTCACACATATTTACGACTATCGAGGTATGTGGTCCACTGAACTGTACCTATTCGGTCAAATGGTTTTCATTTATTGCCTTACTATAGCCTGTTTGATCCAACGTTGAGTCATCAGTTTCCTGAAGGGTTAGATTCAGCCCAGCACAAATTCCTTTCTTGTAGCAACCTGCTCATCTCAGAGTAGCACTTGCTCCATAAGTCCTCAACTATTTGTTGGTAAATCTATATCTATGGCACCACATTTCAAACGCTCTTCTTCCCCGATTTATCATAGTTCGTAAGTGCTACTACACAGTGCTGTGCTCCAAAGGTACTATCCCAGAAATTTCCTCCTTAAATTAGGCTCTATGTGTGATACTAGTAGACGTTTTTTTCGCCAGGTATCACTGGGTTTACTTGGGCTCTTAAAACCGGATTTCGTACACCGATTTCCCAATCCGCCTTTGGTTGATCATATAACAACTCCAAAATCGACTCTGGAAGTCCGCTTCTTGCTGCCGGTTTTCCACTTCCACAATCGATTTTCGCTACCATGTAAAAGCACAACCGTTTTTCAAACGTGCTTGGCCTGTCAGGTTACAACCTACGAGGGCCGTTCAGAAAGTAACCTCCGGTTGATTTAAAAAAATACACCAAGTTAAATAAAAATATTTTAATATATACATCTTACAACTACATCTTTGCACTATTTTTCTACATAGTCTCCATAGCGATTGAGGCACTTATCGTATCTCTTCACAAGCTTTGAAATTCCTTCTGCATAAAAATCACCCGCTTGTGCCTGGAGCCAGCCTGTGACCGCATCTTTGAGCTCTTCGTCGTCATCAAACCGCTGTGACCCGAGCCATTTCTTCAAATGCATGAAGAGGTGATAATCACTTGGCGCCAGGTCTGGGCTGTAAGGTGGATGGTTGATAACGTCCCACTTGAAGGACTCAAGAAGGGC
Organism: Schistocerca nitens; assembly: GCF_023898315.1. Lineage (NCBI taxonomy): Eukaryota > Metazoa > Arthropoda > Insecta > Orthoptera > Acrididae > Schistocerca > Schistocerca nitens. The sequence continues at coordinate 189,720,388 of NC_064620.1, read as the reverse complement.
CGTTGTTCTGCGAGCAGAGTGAGGACGGGCGTTATCGTGCAAAAAAACGATACCGGAAGTCAGCATACCACGGCGTTTGTTCTGTATAGCCCGTCGTAACTTTTTTATTGTTTCACAGTACACGTCTTGATTAATGGTCGTACCACGTTCCATGAATTCAACCAACAACACCCCTTTGGCATCCCAAAACACCGTTGCCATCAGTTTTCTGGCAGAAAAATCTTGCGAGGCTTTTCTTGGTTTGGTAGGCGAATTTGAATGTGCCCACATCTTTGATTGTTCTTTTGTCTCAGGGTTCACGTACTTAATCCAGGTTTCGTCACCGGTCACGATTCTGTTTAACAATGGTTCTCCTTCGTCCTCATAACGTGACAGAAAGTCTAATGCAGAGGCCATTCTTTGAGTTTTGTGGTGGTCAGTAAGAATTTTGGGCACCCATCATGCACAGAACTTACGGTAACCCAATCTTGCTGTCACTATCTCGTACAAGAGAGTCTTAGAAATCTGTGGAAAACCAGTAGACAACTCCGACATTGAGAAACGTCGATTTTCACGAACTTTTGCATCAACTGTCTGAACGAGTTCGTCAGTCACCAATGATGGTCTACCACTCCTCTCTTCATCATGAACGTTTTCTCGTCCACTTTTAAATAAACGTACCCATTCACGGACAACTCCTTCACTCATAACTCTTGGTCCGTACTTGGCACAAAGCTCACGATGAATAGCTGCTGCAGAATATCTTTTGGCTGTAAAAAACCCTATGACAGCACGCACTTCACATTTGGCGGGGTTTTCTATTGCAGCACACATTTCAAACTGCCACAAAAACTAAACTAGCGCAGGTACGACGTTCACTCGACCACGGCTTGATGCCGACTGACCTGTTGAGTGCGTGAACGCACAGATGGCGTCGCTACTCCCCCCACAACCCGCACTGTGACCAATCGGAGGTTACTTTCTGAACCGCCCTCGTATTTTAAAAATTTCGGATAATATAGACGGAGTGACCTTTTGCACTGTGAAGGAGAAGTAGAGATGTTACACTGAGCATGAAGCTGCATAATTCTAATATCTAACTGAAGAGAAATAGCAATTGTACCGATTAAATCAGAAACTGGAACAGCTGATTTCCAGGCGCTCAATTTGACTGGGCTAGCAAATCTGCTTCAGTTGTTAACATGTAAAGTGACAGCGAAAAACGGTTTCTGAAATTCGATTCTCGTCTTCCGGAAGATATGTCGCATGTAAACGTAGTGAATGGCCTCTTTGTACTATTCGGTTTGATGTTCTCTTTGCTTCGTTTGCCATGTGTTACATTGCTTCCAAAGTAGCAAATTTCTGCTACTACTCATTAGTTTCATCCTTCTCCGGTTTATTTCCAATCCATATTCTGTACTCATTGGGCTGTTAATTCCATTTAGCAGGTTCTGTAAGTCTGTGGTGTACGCAGCCATTAGATGTTTAGTGTTTTGTCGGCTGAACATTTGTCACACGAATTCACGATTTTGTCAGACAATTACAGGTCCTAAAAATCAATAATAATTACAGAATGGTTCCAACGAAACTGTTTCCTGTAGTTCATTCTTCTTGATTCAAAATTATTTCCGAGTGTTAAACTCTACGCTTGTAAAAAAATTATGTTAAAATATTTCAACTGTAATTGGAGAGTGTTACAATAAGATGGTGCAGTGGTCAGCACATTTGACTCGCATTCATGAGAGTGGCGGTTCAAATACCCGTCTGGCCATCCAGATTTAGGTTTTCTTTAACTTCCGTAAATCGCTTAAGACAAATGCCGAGCTCGTTCCTTTGAGAAGGGTACGTCCGATTTCCTTCCCCCTGCTTTAGGTAATTTGAGGCTGTGTTCAGTCTCTAGTGGCCTCGCTGTCGACTGAGTGTTAAATTCTTAATTTTCCTTCCTTCGCCCTTTGACAGTGTTACGGTTTCACGAAAATTGGCAACAGATCAGAATTCATGTGGTAATTCACTTGAAGAGTCCAATAATTGTTACAGGCGCAAAAATTTCCTTTGCAAGCAAAGTAAAACTTGGATCAACGTATATAATTCGGAAACTGCCCAAACAGTACAAATATTTCAGTCCCGATGCTTTTAATACGCTCTTATATGGCAATTTTTTGTATAAAGTGGAATCTGCCTAACGCAGAAACGGAATGGAAGTTTTAATACTTAATTAATAATTCACTGTATAATGCGGAAAAGGAATATAGGGTACTACTGTATTACAGTTCTCATTAGATATTCACAACTTTACAAGCATGCTGCTTTTAACACGAAGACTGCACAGCCCTGACAAAACCAAGAGCGGCACAAAACGAAGAAAATTTGTTTGGCTTAAGCGTGGCGCTGCGGGTGTGAACATCAAATCGTGCTGCCCTGTGCAACAACGATCAAGTTGTACTCAATGTCGGTACTTCAAAAAAATGGCTTGTTCGTGAGCCCTCTGTTTATCGGCGTCCGCCTTTCTCGTTTCCCGTAATTAGGCTAGGCGCAAATTGAGAAGCGTATAGCACGTGTGACGTGACACGACACTACAGCGCGACACTCACATGCCGCGCGGGTGCAGCGCATATTGCGACGCGTACACCATACTTCGCACGCGCCGACTGGCGACGCTCTGCGCTGACAAAACCGAAGCGCGCGCAACCTGTAATCTTTCTCAAACGATTTTACAGAAACTATTCACTGAAAATATTTGATTTTTGCCTTACTTGTAGCGTTGTATGTCAGCTTCGAGACGAAGTGCCCATCACCTCGCTAATGACCATTCTTATTGTGATGTACACATTTTAGTAAGACACTACGCAAAACTCAAAAAGTTTGCAACGAAAATTAGGGGTCGCTATGATTTTGCGTTTGGTGCGTATTACACCATATGTTGCTGCGTATGAAATTTAGCTAATATGCTGAATTTTTGTTTAGACTTGGGAGGAGATCTCTATCTGCCTCCGATCTCGAGAAAATGGATCCCATGTAGCGCGCTCACTTCCGATCTCACGCCCGCGAGAATGAAATACTCCTAACATCTATCGTATCTCCTAAACTGCTCGAGACATAGAAACGAAAGTTTGGCGAATGATAGAACACGGAACTTTCTTATCTATGGCGAGATATCACTACTTATACTTTTTTATTTACTTCACTCCAGTGACTGTAATTTTTTAAGAGTTATCGACAGCTAGCGAAACAAGAGCTTCCTAGTATGAAAATAAACATGAAATTTCTTCTTTTATGTTACTGCAAACCGATACTATGAGGTTTTTCGTAAGCTAGTGAGCTCTGTGATTGCCAATTAATTGTTTAATTAGGCCCTCCGTTTCGGAATTCTGTCTCAATAGCTGCTGTGAGATGAGTTTGGCAAATTACATTGTGACAAAGGAAGTACAATTAAACCAGTCACCAAGAGAAATGTGGCCTTTACTCATAAACGGTGATGCTTCTTCGAATGAGAAAAGGTTAACAAAATGGTTCAAATGGCTCTGAGCACTATGGGACTCAACTGCTGAGGTCATTAGTCCCCTAGAACTTAGAACTAGTTAAACCTAACTAACCTAAGGACATGACAAACATCCATGCCCGAGGCAGGATTCGAACCTGCGACCGTAGCGGTCTTGCGGTTCCAGACTGCAGCGCCTTTAACCGCACGGCCACTTCGGCCGGCAAAGGTTAACAACTCACACAAGAACAGACTGGCAACTCTGTTGGAATTTTGGTGGAATCCCCGTAACCCATCGTATTTTTAACACTGAGCGACGGGAATGGAAACTTACCAAAGGATTTTATTCCTTCTCTTGATCTGAGCAGTATTAAAATAATGACGAGCGTTCCTTCAGGCGGAATGATAGGCACATGCCAGATACTGTTTACTCACCTAGGGCTCGCCAAACTGACAATGCGTGATCGCGAATAAAATAGTTATTGAGAAAAATAAACAATTGATCTGTCGCACAACACAATGGTCAGTGTATTGTCAGCAGTGAAGGATACTGCGCGCGACAGGAATGCACAAGCTAGCCATGTGTGCCTTCTCAGATGGAGTTCGAAAAACATTGTCATGAAAGTAGATCTTGCCTTTGTCAGCAGCACATTTCAACAAATTAAATGTATCTAATCATAACAATCTTTTAGGATATTCCTACTTTCGTAGTAATACAGACCATTTTCTTCACTTGGGTAGCCTGTTGTTGTATAATTAGTTTATTAATGCTGATAATGTCCATGCAACAATTGAAATGCTTTTTCTCATCACGGCGAACCAATTAAAACATTATTTGTGACTGCTTTTCGACTGTTTCTAGCTTGCAGTGGAAATATGTTGTTCACATGCATGTAGTACAGTGTGTCGTATTACATTATTACATCCATATCAGAGTAATCACAGTGAAACTTCTATACTTCAGATCTTGGACGCTTTTTACCACAAGAACAAAGGGATCACACCTGTGGAGATTATCCCTTTCTAAATTTTTGTGACAGATCGTACAGATACGCTAGCTTACTAGACAGCGAGAATATAACCTTGCTTTACGTCCCTGCCTTGATTCTTAATCACATTACTTTATAGTATTCCTTGCTTCCTTATTCACTACCCTCTGTCCCTTCTTGCGATCTGAAAACATTGCGGAGGCATATGGTGCAATTCCAGCGGCCAATGGCTCATCAGTTACTGAAGTATACATTTTTCTTGACAGAAGAAAAATAAAACAAAACTATGCAGATATAAATAACAGAAAAGTATAACGTGCTAACGAAGAAAGCTGGAGCGTTTAAATGGCGAATAACGAAACACTACCCAAAGGCAATAAAATTCAGTACACAGTAAGGCAAAATTTATCGTATTGGCAATACTACCACTGCTGATATGCGCCGTTCCGATGTGAGCATATGGCTGGGCTACTTTTCCGCTCCCCGCCTCAAATTTCCCACTGTGGTTGCCATTTGAACCTGTGATGTTACAAAAACACGCCCTGCGCTGCGTCGCGCCACACGCCCTATACGCGTCTCAATTTGCGCCTAACCTTACTAGCGCGCGGGCGCTCACTGGAACATTGTTGCGCACCTACGTTCTGCGTTTGAAAGAGTTGGGTGTTTTACCTTGATACAATGAATTTTACCCGGCAAGGTCAAGCAGTCCAAAGAAATGCACTACCTGCATTATATTCTGCCAGTTTCAGTTGGCTAGTAGCACTTTAAGCCAATGGTCTTGCCGCAGTGGTAACACCGGTTCCCGTCAGATCAAAGAAATTAAGCGCTGTCGAGCTGGGCTAGCACTTGGTTGGGTGGCCATCCGGTCTGCCGACTGCTGTTGGCAGGCGTGGTGGACTCAACCTTTGTGAAGCAAACTGAGGAGCTACTTGATCGAGAAGCAGCGGCTCCGGTCTCGTGAACTGACATACGGCCAGGAGAGAGGTGTGCTGACCACATGCCCCTCCGTGTCCGAATCCAGTGACGCCTGTGGGCTGAGGATGACACGGCGGTCGGTCGGTACCGTTGGACCCTCATGGTTTGATCGGGCGGAGTTTAGTTTTTTAGTTTCTTAGTAGAACTTCAAGCGATACCACCAAATCGAACAAAAAGTATGTGTCGCGTTAGCTTAACGGAAAGGTTAAGGCAATCGAGGCATGTTAGAAAGACAACTCTTTGTACGCGAAATAATGTTGCGTTTCAAATGTGGAAAACACAAATTAAGATACTTTGAGAACGAAGAATACGAAATGGGGTGAATCAATGAAAGGAGAAGGACAAATAAAAAAAAGGCGAAGAAGATGGGAAACGAAGAAATTAACGAGATAGCGTGGGAATGGTTCGTAAGTGCGCGGGGAAAAACTTACTTTGTCTAGAAGCATGTTGCAGAGTCAGGCTCTGAATGTCGTTAAAGAACTTGGAAATAGGGAGTTTGAGGCATGTACAGGAAGACTTGACATTTTCAAAGCTAGGCTTAGACGCACCTTTAGTCTGTTCCAGCGTCACGGACAGTGTGGAATGCCGCCTTATAGGACTCTTGGACCGTAGTGCCTTTGCAGCTGTGCTTCTACACGCCACGCCGGCCTTTACCATCTTCGCCGAGGAGGTCGTCGCTCTTTAAGTCATGTAATTGTAATCTATTAAGTGTTTCATGTAACTGCAGTTTTCCTCACTCTAAAGACCCAAGCGGTCAGTGGAGGTCGCCACTCGCTAACTTAGGTAATTGTAATGCAATAACTCTTTTATGGAATAGCTTTGTTTTTCATTCTAAGGGCCTAGGCGGCCAGTTATTATATGCCAGTTTCGTATCCCTTGTTTTAACAGTCTAATATGTTTCTAAATTTGACCAAGTTTTTTAGTTAGTATGGGAAGCTACTCATATTGTAAACTGCTCATTCGTTCGTTTAGTAATTTATTACTAATGTGGCAGTCCCCTTCCCTCCCCCCTTTGTTTTAACGTCAGGGACTGTAACGGCAATGGCTTTGGGCCGTTTACGCTTGGTTTGGCCACGGTTATGTCCACGTCATTTTTTTTTTTTTAAGTGGGGGAAGAGAAGGCCGCAGCGCCAAATATGAAATTTCTTTTTTCACCTAAGGTTAGCAACGGCGCCGATATTTGTTTCTCGCTGGGAATATAGAGTCAGCGCATAATCATGATATTTCATGTTTGTTATTTTCTGTCGTAAAATTCAGGCGATCGCCTTAATTGTAAGTTTGTTTAAATGCCGAGTCAGCCCCGTGGGGAAAGTTTGTAACTTTCTTATCAAAGGTTATGGAAAATTATATTCGACTTATCTCCGCCCGTTATTGTTCTCCCAAGCTGTGTCCTTCGTTAAAATATATGCAGTCTTTGGTTTAAATGATAATAACATTTGGTTCAATTTTGAATTGACAGGAATGGGGGAAAGAAATGCAGTAGAAGAAGAATGGGTAGCTCTGAGGGATGAAGTAGTGAAGACAGCAGAGGATCAAATAGGTAAAAAGACGAGGGCTAGTAGAAATCCTTGGGTAACAGAAGAAATATTGAATTTAATTGATGAAAGGAGAAAATACAAAAATGCAGTAAATGAAGCAGGCAAAAAGGAATACAAACGTCTCAAAAATGAGATCGACAGGAAGTGCAAAATGGCAGAGCAGGGATGGCTAGAGGACAAATGTAAGGATGTAGAGGGTTATCTCACTAGGGGTAAGATAGATATTGCCTACAGAAAAGTTAAACAGACCTTTGGAGAAAAGAGAGCCACTTGTATGAATATCAAGCGCCCAGTTCCAAGCAAAGAAGGGAAAGCAGAAAGGTGGAAGGAGTATATAGAGGGTCTATACAAGGGCGATGTACTTGAGGACAATATTATGGAAAGGGAAGAGGATGTAGATGAAGATGAAATGGGAGATACGATACTGCGTGAAGAGTTTATCAGAGCACTGAATGACCTGAGTCGAAACAAGGCCCCGGGAGTAGACAACATTCCATTAGAACTACTGACGGCCTTGGGAGAGCCAGTCCTGACAAAACTCTACCATCTGGTGAGCAAGATGTATGAGACAGGCGAAATAATCTCAGACTTCAAGAATAATATTATAATTCCAATCCCAAACAAAACAGGTGTTGACAGATGTGAAAATTACCGAACTATCAGTTTAATAAGTCACAGTTTCAAAATACTAACACGAATTCTGTACAGACGAATGGAAAAACTGGTAGAAGCCGACCTCAGGGAAGATCAGTTTGGATTCCGTAGAAATGTTGGAACACGTGAGGCAATACTGACCTTACGACTTATCTTAGAAGAAAGATTAAGGAAAGACAAACCTACGTTTCTACCTTTTGTAGACTTAGAGAAAGGTTTTGACAATGTTGACTGGAATACTCTTTCAAATTCTAAAGGTGGCAGGGGTAAAATACAGGGAGCGAAAGGCTATTTACAGTTTGTACAGAAACCAGATGGCAGTTATAAGAGTCGGGGGACATGAAAGGGAAGCAGTGGTTGGGAAGGGAGTGAGACAGGGTTATAGCGTATCCCCGATGTTATTGAATCTGTATATTGAGCAAGCAGTAAAGCAAACAAAAGGAAAATTTGGAGTAGGTATTAAAATCCATGGAGAAGAAATAAAAACGTTGAGGTTCGCCGATGACATTGTAAATCTGTCAGAGACAGCAAAGGACTTGGAAGAGCAGTTGAGCGGAATGGGCAGTGTCTTGTAAGGAGGATATAAGATGAACATCAACAAAAGCAAAACGAGGATAATGGAATGTAGTCGAATTAAGTCAGGTGATGCGGAAGGAATTAGGTTAGGAAATGAGACACTTAAAGTAGTAAAGGAGTTTTGCTATTTGGGGAGCAAAATAACAGATGATGGTCGAAGTAGACAGGATATAAAATGTAGACTGGCAATGGCAAGGAAAGCGTTTCTGAAGAAGAGAATTTTGTTAACATCGAATATAGATTTAAGTGTCAGGAAGTCATTTCTGAAAGTATTTGTATGGAGTGTAGCCATGTATGGAAGTGAAATATGGACAACAAATAGTTTGGACAAGAAGAGAATAGATGCTTTCGAAATGTGGTGCTACAGAAGAATGCTGAAGATTAGATGGGTAAATCACATAACTAATGAGGAGGTATTGAATAGAACTGGGGAGAAGAGGAGTTTGTGGCACAACTTGACAAGAAGAAGGGATCGGTTGGTAGGACATGTTCTGAGGCATCAAGGGATCACAAGTTTAGCATTGGAGGGCAGTGTGTGGGGTAAAAATCGTAGAGGGAGACCAAGATATGAATACACTAAGCAGATTCAGAAGGATGTAGGTTGCAGTAAGTACTGGGAGATGAAGAAGCTTGCACAGGATAGAGTAGCATGGAGAGCTGCATCAAACCAGTCTCCGAACTGAAGACCACGACAACAACAACAACAACAACAACATTTGATTGTAATTTGACGTTTGTATGTAGAAAGAGTTATAATTTGATAAAAGGCCCTGTATCATTTTATAACTGCCGCTGTCATTCAAACTGTTCTTCCCTTTGTTTTTTTTATTGTATAGTTCGTGATTTCACTTGTTATAATTGGCTGTTTAATGTATTTCTTTCTCATCTAAAGAATAATCTCTGTTCATATATTAATAAAGTCGTCAATTAGTGAACGATGTGTGCTAAATACCCTTGCCCTGTTCTTTCACATGTTTGATTTTGGTTAAGCCGCACTCTGAAACATCAGATTTCAATCAGTCTGACATGGATGCAGTATAGATTGGCTTGGCACTAAAGGAAATAAAGCCCGAAACTGTTACCAAGTGCTTCAAGTAAGAGGTATTTGGAGGTCACGAACAAGACGGTTCTGTGGCCTTCGAAGCTCAAGAAAATGTAGCAAGAATAACTGAATTAATGAAAATGCGAGACATTTCGTGTAGTGCAGATGATCTACATTCGAAGGGATGACTTTTTGTCAACTCACTCCACTTAAGATGATTAGGAAGGAACAAACGAAGATGAAGAGGAGCAAAATGATGTCCCTAGAAAAATTAATACATCTGAAACAGCTATTAGATGCATAAATGATAGCAAACACACATTCTTCCAAGCGTAAAAAGAGTTTTGAATAGGAAATTCGAACTCCTTTCTCTCTTTGATATATGGCGAAGAAAGTGCCTTATTATTTATCATTTAGTGTGATAGTCTACTGTTCTGTAGCACAATATACAGTAAATGAACATCTACTGTGCAGGAGTGATGCTACATAAATAAGCGGTTAATTACAAATTTACGCTTTGGTCGTGGTACCTAACAAATTTTATGTAGCGTAGTGAGTTTTGTGTAATCCGGCAGCTTGTCCAATTTGGACAATTATTTTAGTCCCATGCAATTCCGTTTTGAGTAGGTTTTACTGCACAACATTTCATAGTTTGTGTTGGTTTCCATTCCGGAAAAGGATTACCAAATCTAACGAAGAAAAAAATGGCTCTGAGCACTATGGGACTCAACTGCTGAGGTCATTAGTCCCCTAGAACTTAGAACTAGTTAAACCTAACTAACCTAAGGACATCACAAACATCCATGCCCGAGGCAGGATTCGAACCTGCGACCGTAGCGGTCTTGCGGTTCCAGACTGCAGCGCCTTTAACCGCACGGCCACTTCGGCCGGCAAATCTAACGAAGACTCTTTGAACAAAACGTGTAGCGATAGTCTCCTAAACGTGCCCTGTCTCTCCAAAGATGGGTTTAGCAGGCTATACAGGAGCTACAAAACAAATATCGCGCATCGTATCTGCAATTATCACAAGCTTACATTTATTGTCTGCGACACATAAAGGATAATACCACTAGATCTCAAGTTGGTCTTATTTAGTAACTACTCCACTCACAGCCGACCAAATATGTGCTCGGAGAAGCCACTGCGCATTATGTAACCTTCAGTCCCTTAACGGTCTGTATTTGTTCTTCGCAGCGGTCCTAAGTGATCCACGTGTAATTAACTCCGAGTAAGCGAATAGTTTCACCCCTCTACTTCCGTAGTACAGTCCGACAGTTGTTGTCACCGTCTTCAGGCGCACACATTACTTGATCTTTTCATCAACATAATAATTTCTGGCGACGATCTGCAACATGCTCAGAAGCATATTAGTAGTTTCTATTTTGTACTGTGCTTGCTCAATCTGAAGTGAGGCGGACCTATTATTTAAAGGAAGTAAATAAACTTGTTATCTGTCAGCATTGTTTGTTTTGATTCTCCGTTGAGGTCAGCCTTATCACGAATGTCCAGAAGCTTCACAGCGACTCGCGTGTCCGTCATCGCGTCAGAAAGAGTTATTGTTGTCAGCCTACACAAAACACTATTTTTCGGTTTTTCTTTCGTCTCCGTTATAATAGGTATTTTTTCACTAATAAGCGGGTATGAAACCGATATATCAATGTATGGTACCAGGAGTTCTAAAATTTGTGGTTTTTAGATAGTACAACAATTTTTGAAACGAGTTTTATTGGAAGTTCCGTAGCTTCTAAAAGATTGCTATCGTCTTTCAATGATACTGTTTTCGATGAAAGATCAACTCATATGGGACGGAGTATTTATGATCAGAATGGACGATAAATATTGGCCAGCGGGTTAATTCGGTATTCAAATTTTAACTATTGTCTTGTAATTGGTATTGGTATATCTTATATTTTCGGTAATATCTAAATCGTTCATTTGCATTTTTTGAAACAGCCTTTTCAATTTTTGCCTCGATTACAACATGATTTTTAAGCAGAGATATAAAAATTAGAATCAGCAAGAGAAAAATGGTGAATTCTTCGTACTATTCATCCCCTCATTACTTTTCCAGAAAAGCCTTTTTTATTTAGATTTTTTTATAGACACTTTTGCTTCTTATAACTGTAACTGTATATTAATCAGGCAAATCTTGTCATTTAGAGGGGGTGTTATCCCCACATGAATTGTTAACAATTGCAACAATAATAAAACTTGTTCATTTATCATGAGGTTCCAACTTTATAACAATGACACAAGCAGCACTATCGCTTCACTACGAACGGCCACATTCTGAAAAAGAAATTCATTCTCTAGGAGTTCAACAATACGAGTACAACATTCTCCTGCAGTACCTAACGAGGTCCTTACGGCGTTTTTTTTTGTGTATGAACTTCATTACATTGATTCTACTATTGTTTTTGCATTATTTGTGATATTCACTCCAGAATACTACATTTTACTGCAGTGTCTACATTATTGTTCCTGGAAATGATAGTGGATTAAGGACCAGATCAAAATTCTGTGACAGTATGACCTCTACTACAGTTTTGTCGGACAAATTAAGAATTGTCACTGCCCCAGCAAAAGCTTTCGTACGCTGTATGAAGCGATAACGAAACCATACTGCATACAGTACTCTTGGCATTCAAGAATATCACAGTGCGAACGTTCTTCCACTTTGAAACTTCGAAAAATTCAATTTCTTTTTTTTTAAATCGTAAACTGGTGGAAATTAGGGAGATAAAAAAAATAAAGAAAAAGAAATCATATCGACTCACATCTTCGAATAACGCATGCGCCCTAAAGTTCGGGGGTATCTGCAAACGTTCACATGTTTACAGTATTTTATAATATTTTTCAACTTGGAACAATCCGAAAGTATATAGCCCAAATCCTTATATACTAGTACCACAGAAAACACTATTAAAATATTGTTTGAAATTTTCGGCGTCTTTAGGACGCCCATTCCCGTCAGAGTTGACGAAAAATGGAAGTAATTAACTTAAAAAGGCATACTACAGTTAAAGGATAAAACTGTTAACAACTTACAGGCTTTTTTCTCGTTTATTTCATTTTATTTTAAGAATTCAGTGATATTGTTAAGAAAAATTGTTTTATTTCAAATACTGAAAAACTAAGATTTTTTTGTCAGAGAAAAGACCAGGAAACTAACCTAGAACCTCTCCGTTTCAATACTTATTCCCAGCTAAAAGTACCTGGCAATGTGATATCTCGTTGAAGTTACACATGGCCAATCTTAACACTAGTGTTGTTCTAGTGAAACCGTCCCTAGATTCAGCTCCGCATACTTCTCCTGATGCTCCGTTACGAGTTTCACACATCGTTCAACTGCCTGTGTGCAATGCAAATTGATTATCATTTCGCAATTAGGGACCGAGCCATCTTGAATTATGATTCAGTTTCATCGTCACTGATTCCGCACAACAAAGGGGGATAAAATAAGTCCCTCCAGTTAATCGTTTCTAACTAGTCACGAAACTTGAAACAGAGTTTTGGTAGCATGAATGTGGTGATAATCTTTCTCACTTGATCTATTTTGCCATTAAAATTCGTCGAAGACTGTGCTCTGTAATGTGATCGTTTTTGTCGTTTGTATCATGGCCACCACATGAGATGTTTTGGGTGCGCAAAAAAACTATTGCTTTCGATCACAGGATCAGTAATACCAAGTAAATCTTCTAGCAAGCATCGCAAATATTGTATTAGTTGGTGCAGAAGTTTTGAACCGTCTGCAAAGGGTTTACTTGATTTGATGCTATTTATAGTGATTCGGAAGATTATATATTTATCTGTGGAATTGTGTTACTAGTGTGTGAACTTTTATGAGACTCGTAGAGGATATGGTGCGAAATAAAAGTAATATTCTTTGAACACTATACAACATACGTAAAGAAGTCTGCCCGCATCCCTATCGAACGAGAACCATTTGTTTGTTTCCATGAACTGCCAGGTTGCAGAGAGCAATGAAGCTAACGCTGGTCGATGGATGCTTGTTTTTCCTTAAATACTTCACCTGTGCCACTAGTTCACCCGACACAGTCCTTACGGTGTAGCGACTGCAGAAAAGCTGTTATTTATGTAACAAGTTTTGTCACGAGGGAGTTTGCATGTTGATCTTCCCACATTTTCCTTGGTTGTCTTGCCCCTTGGCTACTGTTACACATGTTTTTGGGAAAACGAGTGTCGTCTATAATGTAAAAGTTTTTCTATGGTCTTGTATACTATCTCTTATAATTAGTTTAAATGCATCTTCCCTCATTTTTTTCCCATGATTCTTGTTACGTACTAACCTCTTCATCTAAAAAGTCGCAATTCTGTTGTCTGTCTTCTCCTTCGTCAGAACCTATGGCATACTGTTTAAAACGAAGTCGGAACGACCAAGGTTTAGTAAAATTTCGCAGTGTTCTTGTAACTGAACTGACCTATTTCACTTGAGCGCCAACATCTGAATGAATTTACTGTTCTATCTGTTTCCCTGGAAATTATTTTACACGTAAAAGTCATGCTAAAAATTTACTCCACAGCTATTAAGTGGAATTCAGAGCAGCTCTTCTATTATTCCTCAGTGTCAGAAATTATTTCCTGCTCGTTATCAAATAAAATTTTTTAGGTATTTATTACCACGTACGATATATGTATCGTTCTTAATCGTCTATATTAGTTGTGATAACACGCCACCTATACGAAAATTAAGTATACTTGATCAATCTTCTTTACGAAATCTCCGCTTCAACCAGTGGCAACATCAGAATATGCGCCAGTGCTTTTTATTACTTTTATCACGTGTACATGTTATCCTTTTGTTCCAGTTTTTTTTAAATAAACAACAAATGCCCATTTAATGTACAGACAGAAGCTAACTCTCTCTCTGACATCCTCAATGTTTTGTCTTTTAGTTAGTTGAGAATATAAATGCATTACTGTGTACACGATCTTCCTCTGCAGAAACCTAGCTGTATACGTCTCTGGTTAATACCTGAATATATTTTATACGTTGTTTTGAACAAACGATACGCCTCTGTAATTTTCAAAATTTTCACATGTCTCTCTTTCAAATATGTTATGCTAAGATTCTCTGCTTGTGACACTTTGCCTGACATTTGTCTTTTCACTTTCGGCGATAGGTGCTTAATTACGTTAGTATTTCTTTCGTCACTTCCTACAGCTTTCCGATTTCTCACTGGCAGTCAATACAGTCATCACCAAAGTTTCTCATAAGTGAGATGAGAACTGCCCAGTCACTGGTCAAACATGATGTGATTATGTGGTGGAAACGGCGGTCTCCGTATGTGTATTTGCTGAGCAAACAACAGCATTGTAGTTGTGACAAATCGTTCTTCAAATATGGCCTCTGATAATGGGCTGCACTGGACGCTATGGACGAAACTGCCAAGTGTAGGACGTACCAACTCGTCGTGCAGATCACTCTAAATCATTAAAGAACTGTCAGAGGTAGAATGCGTAACATTTCGTGAGACAAACACCTTCCTATAGAAAGTAAGAATAGAAGCAACTCACTGTTAATTATGCTGATTGGTGAAAAATAGCTCTGTCACCAGGTTCGAATATACAGACCTAGCGAGGTGGCGACGTGATTAGCACACTAGACGCATATTCGGGATGACGATGGTACGAGGGTTGACTGAAAAGTAATGCCTCCCCCTTCGTCGTAACTCTTCAACAGTTGGCAGCTTTGGTATGCGGCAGGTACTGGCTTGTTCCGTAGCCTCTTCTCTACAGCACCAGTTGCTGGGAAGCCTTAGCATTGGACGGTTGTGTTGTACAGTGTAAAGTATGGAACCCTGCGCAGGCGGTCGGTCAATGCGATTTAAGCAACGTGCAGCCATTCAATTCTTGACAGCAGAAGGTGTCACCCCAAAGGAGATTCATCAGAGAATGAAAACAGTTTCTGGTGATTATGTTGATGTGAGTACTGTGCGTCGTTGGGCAAGTAAGTTTAAAGATGTTGAGGCGGGAGCATCTGACCTGCGTGACAAAGAGTTGGACGGCCTGTGACAGCAACCACCGAGTTACACAAGCAAAATTTTGACAGATTGATTCAGGACGATCGTCGTATCACTCAGAGAAATTGCAAGCACAATCGGCATTTCACAAGAACGTGTGGGTCACATTATTGCTTTGCTTGGTTATCGGAAGATCTGTGCACTATGGGTACCCCGGGTACTGACTCCTGAAATGAGAGCGCACATACTTGAAATTTGCCAGGAACTCCTATCGCGTTACGAGAATGAAGTGACACCTTTTTCCATTCAGTTGTGACAGTGGACGAAACGTGGGTACACCATTATGACCCGGAGACGAAACGTCAGTCTATGAAATATCGACACAAAAAAATAAAAAGAAATTCAAGACGGAGCCCTCAGTGCGAAAAATCATGGCCTCGGTGTTCTGGGACGCAGATGGTGTTATCCGTGTTGATTTCCTTGATCGTGGAACAACAATAAATTCAGAGCGTTACATCACAATGCTGCGAACTTTGAAACGACGGCTAACAAGGGTCCGAAAGGAAAAGGCAAATGTTTTCCTGCAGCATGACAATGCCACCACAACAGAACTTCAGAGACTGAATTCACCACCGTACAGCATCCTCCATACAGTCTAGATTTAGCACCGTCTGACTTCCATCTGTTCCCGACAATGAAAGACGAACTGTGGGGACATCATTATGCTTCTGATGAAGACCTTGAGAGAACTGTGAGACTGTGGTTGCGGAAACAGGGTGTCGACTTCTTCTGTGACGGCTTCAGAAAAGTTGTTCATCGTTGGCAGAAATGTATCCAATTGGCTGGTGATTATGTGGAAAAGTGAATATTGGTAATTAAAGATCACATTCTAAGTATTATTTCTGCGTTTGATTTATTAATATGTTGCCATCCAAACCCAATTAACGAAGGTGGAGGCATTACTTTTCATTCAACCCTCGTACAAATCTGTGTCCGGCCATTCCGATTTAGGTTTTTCGTGATTTCCCTGAATTGCTCTAGGCAAATACCGGAATGGTTCCTTTGAAAGAGCACGCCGATTTCCATCCCCATTCTTGTAACAATCTGAGCTTGTGCTCCATCTCTAATGACCTTGATGTCGAAGGGACGACAAACCCTAATATTTCTTTCTTCGAACCTAGCGGCGCATTTGAGTGTTATTCATATTTGACTCATAGAGCAAGCCATATTAAGCCGTCTGCTCCCAGCTATGGTGAAAGCTTCTTAGCGTTGGTGGGCTACAGCAAGGACCGATATTAGGAAAAAGATTATTTTATGTTTTATTTTACTAAATTACCGGCTTAGATTGTTCGAAGTTACTCCTAACATCCTGAGTCGTTGTTACGTGACAAGAATCTGCTGTTGGAAGGCTTCTTATTGCTCGAAACCTTAAACAAATTTCCGAATTTGAAAAGTCATTCTATGTAGAGCACACGCCTCAATACTTGGGTCACGTGGACGCTTACGCTCAAATATGATGACTGGCAGAAACCGAACAGTTACAAAGAATGTCATGTTTTCACAAAATAACATAAATATCTGTAGTACAGTTAACAGAATTCTGAGGCTTGTTTGGGCACTCACAGAGGTAAAATACACCTGACCGCGTCATGGGCGACTTTGAGACCTCCAGACCTACCTGTTTTCTGTCAGGGTTATTCCCTTAGCTGGACCGTGCCAGATTTAAGGCGCTGGGGGCTCACCTCATTGTACTTGGTAGGCCAAAGAAGTCTGGGAAGGCCAAGAAGAAATGGGCACCGAAACAGGCACAGGCCTAATACTTAAAGCGAAGATGATGTTTTCTAGTGCGAAAGTAGCACTAATTCATAACTAAAAAGGCAACAATATGAGCATACCTTCAGGTCTGACTCAGACTTTCATTGTCACAAACGGTTCTCCCAAGGGTATGTGAAATAACACCTGTGGGGGAGCAGATTCAGTACGGTACTGCGACTACACCTGCCACAAGATATCTATATGAAATTGTTCAAATCCATTGAAATAAATGGATCGATAAGATGAAATTACTGAGTATACGATAACATGCAATGATATTTATACAAACTGCTAATATTTGCTAAATCTGAAACATAATGAATATGCCTTGATAACTGAAATTTTGTGCCAGAAAGCCAGGTAGCTTGGTTATCTCGCGCAGTCGTCTCAGCCATTATGCTAACCGAACTCGCTTCCAGCCCTGACTGGATCTTCTATTGTCACAACATGTCCATTACATTGTGAGATCAGCATATCTAGACGGTTTGTAAGGATATCATTTCATAACTTCGCATCTTCATAGATTTCATCCCCATCGCGCCATTCACTTAATTTCAAGCTATTTATTTTATTCCATAAAGTAACAACACTTGGAACAGCGTACGGAATTCCAGTATTTCCATGCACACAATTGGATGAAGTGATCAAGCGACAAATGGCACGAACGCAGTGAGATGCTTCTCAGATCAGTGGCCAACCTTCAGAAATGGGGGTGGCAATGGACGTCGAGTCACCTGGACTGCCTCCCGCTGTGGCGGCAGTCCCACGAACCAGGGAAAAGACGCCGCCAGTCACCTCCCACGTCGAGGAAGAGACTTTCAGGAGGAGGAAGAGCTGCCCCTGTGCCTGCCGCTCCCAGATGATCACAGTGGGCAGCCCTTCCTTAAGAAGATCGCGGCGTCCATTAAGGATGGGTCGTACCCTCACAGGGACAACCCATATCCTTTTACGCCGCCAGATATACCCAAGCCTCCCCTTCCCCACCGCCCGTGCGACCTCCACCACACCCGTGGTCTGTTGCACGAGGTGGTGTCTCAGGAGGAGCTGTGAGCGATCAACGCCCTCCCCATTTTCACCCCCGACGAGTGGGAGCATATCTACCAGATCGCCGAGAAGTGGCTGAAGGAGGAGTGGCGCTCCGGCAGAAGACAACCTGCCCCAGAGGACGCAGCCGCCATCGCCTACTTCGAAAGTAACCTGAGGACCATCCGAACCAGAGGCCATCGTTACCACCATTGCCTAACATGGAGAAACAGCATCTACGCTGCTTAGACTCCTGCCCCATCGGACTCGATGTTCAGTCCGTGATTAAGTGGATGAGTGAGTGAGTGAGAACAGTGGCCATCAAAAAGTTTTCGTTCGGAGTCCGTACACTCCACAATCGGTATGCCACTCAGCCAAAATCGCCGTGAGCACTGAGGCAATCATCTCACCAACGCACTAGGTTGAAGATACCCCTTCGGTAAAAAACACTGTCTTGCTGAGTGAGCAAGTCTGTAACTTCCTGCTGCACAGGAATCGTTGGTCCTTCAACGCCTATTTTAAGGGACAGAAAGCGTGATAGTCGCATGGGGAGGGATCAGGACCATAGGGCGTGTGCACGAGTGTCTCCCACTTGAATAAATCCGTAATGGATGAGGCTGGCCTCCCAGATGAGCTGGCGTCTTGTGTCGGATCCTGACCATCACGGAACTTGGTGCACCATTTCACAACGGTGGTTTTCGACAGACACACTCCCCCATACTCACTCTTCATTCTCCGATGGACCTCTACCGGTGTTTGTCATTCGGCAGCCAAGAATTAAAAATAGGACGCTGTTCCATTTTGGACGCATTTGGTAAATAACGTCGCCGCAGTTAATGTTTCCGCATTTACCACACGCGCTTTGGAAAGACACGAGTGACCCAATGATACTTCGCCTTTATGCCAGTGTTTATAGACCCACACTGGAGTCGCTCCATGTTATATATAAGCTACAGCAACGACCTCAAACGGAAACGTTTTGATCGCCCCCATATAATTAGTTTCTATTTTCCTTGGATCCAGCAAACCACGGGTTACATTCATTTCACAAGACTTCGTGCAAAGGTGACATCATTTTGTCGTCACGTAGTAACGAAGACCGCAGGAATAGCTATTGACTTTCGTTGGCGTTCGATGTGGGGTGCTCGGGGAAACACAAAATTGGATTTCGTAGTTGAACATTTTTGTATCAGAACTTGCGTGTTATGGAAGTATGCCGTTTCAAGGCAATAGAACAGTGAAGATTTAGAAAACCACATCGTTATTGGTACGATTTGTTATAAATAAACGTCACATAATGACATATCGTGATTACAGCTTTCATGACGTCTAAGTTACACCACAAATTCCGGGAGTCCTCAAGTTCATTGTGGTGCAGTGGTGATAATCGGGGAGTTACGAAGTGTGAAGTGGTTGGTCCACGTCCTGCCTTCTACGTTAATTTAATAGAAGTATGTTTTGTAATATCCGATATTATGTACAGGTACACTGAAGTGAGCCGGCCGGGATGGCCGAGCGGTTCAAGGCGCTTCAGTCCGGAACCGCGCTGCTGCTACGGTCGCAGGTTCGAATCCTGCCTCGGGCATGGATGTGTGTGATGTCCTTAGGTTAGTTACGTTTAAGTAGTTCTAAGTTCTAGGGGACTGATGACCTCAGATCTTAAGTCCCATATTGCTCAGATCCATTTGAACACTGAAGTGACAAAAGTCATGGAATTCCTCCTAATATCATGTCGGACCTCGTTTTGCCCGGCGTAATGCGACATCTTGACGTGGCGCGGAATCAACAAGTCGCCAAAAGTCTCCTGCAGAAATATTGAGCCATACTGTCTCTATAGCCGTTCATAATTGCGAAAATGTTTCCAGTGCAGAATTTTGTGCACGAACTGACCTCTCAGTTATGTCCCACAAATGTTCGAGGAGATGATAGTCAGACGATCTGGGTGTCCAAACCATTTGTTTGGTTAGTAGCGGATTTGGCGTGGTTAGTTCCAGGGGTGTCCGGATGCCTTTCCTGACACCACCCCCGAATGATGATGATGATGATGATGATGATGATGATGATGATGATGATGAAAACACAAACACCCAATCCCCGGGCAGAGAAAATCTCCAACCCGGCCGGGGATCGAACCCGGGGCCCCGTGATCCAGAGGCAGCAACGCTAGCCATTAGACCACGAGCTGCGGACGCAGCGATTCATAAAGTATAAAAGAAAATTTACGAGCTAATTAGTTTGGGACATTTCTTTTCCAAACAAGAATGACTTTAATTAAAGGCCATCTTTAACCTCCAATACAACGTTTTTCGCCATTTTATCTCAATCATTTTTACCAGTACCGACGCGTTTTCGAGAGATCGTCAGTCTGCTGATGTTACGAAACAGCATATACTCATAGGACATAAGAAAAATGAGCTGCTGCTTTAATTTGTGTGCTAGAATGGCTAACCACCCTCTGATTGCAGACTAACTCCTAAAACTAGTTTTCAGAGTTTCTAATGAAGATACCATAATCAGCACTGTTGAATATACATGTTATTAGATTCAATGCTGACTGACTTCAGCTTGTGTATTTACTTGTAAATCGGCAAGACGTTTGACCTTTGGGGTTGAGAAAAGAATATTAGGAAAAAATTAGCACAACTTTTTAGTAAATTTCGGGACTGCTTAATGCAAACTGTCCAATCTCTCCCTTAGCCACAGCCCACTCCACATGAATGCAGAACTTTACACATTTATAAACAACATAACTGTGGAATTAATGTGCCATGCAGTAAAGGAAAATCTTGAAGTCCAGTTCGTTCCGCTTGAGAAGGACGTTATTATTTTGAACGTCATGTTCGTCTCACGTGTTGTGAACCAGACGATCATGAGAAACGATAGACGGCTCTTCCCGTCTTCGATACGGCATGTGACGTCAAAATGACGTCACGTTTGCCCGAAGTCTTGTGAAATGAGTTTTACTGCAAATCACGTGAAACAAATGCTGGAATGATTACCCGGACCTTATTGTCCTTGCTTTCTCCTCGTTTTGTCGATGAGACAAAAATAAGTAGGTCGTACTTCAACTATCAACGCTTTAAATGAAACTTTAGACAGATGAACAGACCACATATGACGTCGATATTTTATTGAAATCAACATCTCGATCAGCTGACGACAGGCGGCAACCATTTTCAGAGAAGGTTTCTTTCTCACATTGGC
Organism: Schistocerca nitens; assembly: GCF_023898315.1. Lineage (NCBI taxonomy): Eukaryota > Metazoa > Arthropoda > Insecta > Orthoptera > Acrididae > Schistocerca > Schistocerca nitens. The sequence goes on along the minus strand of NC_064620.1, from coordinate 189,699,131 downwards.
GAAATCTTCAGCGTTTGGCTACACTGAAAGGTATGTGAGTGGAAGTAATATACCGTAGCATAGGTAAAGTAGTTATTTTAAAAACACAAAATAATTGCGAACCTATTTTACAGAAGTAACAGTTTGGTGCTAAGAAGTGACGTCATTACCGAATGGATGCGAATGGTCTTTTTGAGAGCACTTATTTGTATCTAAATAACACGAATTGATTGACAAGGGACATTATACGTAAAAATACGTTGTTCCTTAGATCTATAAATGGATGAATGACGAAGGGTTTGAGACGACAAATTGTTAATACTTAACGCAATTCAAATGTTTTTATACAACTAATGATTTCTAATTTATTATGCTTCTTATGTTAGTATTGTTTATCTGTACTGGGTTAAGCAAAACACATAAACGCTTGTATTGCCATTCTATTCACACGTATTGTTGAAAAATCATCAGAAAACTAAAGGCTCCTGCCAAATTGGCATTTTAACTCCTACACCTACGAAAGCAGTAAGCTGAATGACACACACTGCAACAATTACAGGCCGTAATTATGTCACGTAAGGTCGAAGTTGGTTTTTCAAATCTTAACACAGCAGAGTTACGGAAGTGGTTGGTCTAAGGAATAAATCACGAAAATGGGAACAAACTGAACAGGAAGGTCCTGCAGTGTTGTAACAGTACGTAACACTCTTTCAATAAACCTGGCAACCAGGTTTGTCTATCCAATAGAATATTCGCAGAATCTGTTGCTTTTTCCTGTAAGAACAGAGAATATTTTCCGCGCTATAAAATTCAGTACAGACTTCGACGCGCAAGTCGCCGAAGTGGCGTCAAATCGAAAGACTTGCACCAGACGAACGGTCTACCCGACGGGAGGCCCTCGTCACACATTTCATTTCATTTCAGTACAGACTGGAACGAATAGTAGTTGCTCAGTCTAGAAAAGAATTATCGCCGACCGTGGAACACTGCATAATGATCATTCTTTATCCATACATTACATAGACGTCTTTTATTGCCAAATTATTCTTGCACTTTTGTAATGCCTTTTATGAAATACTTACATGTAGTGACATGTTAATTACATCAGCCGAAGTACGAAATCCCTAGTTCACGTTGCTGAAGACCTTGACGAACAGTGGCTTGTTGTCATTCTTACCCTTGAACAAACGCCGAACGAAGCAGTATATAAACCCGTAGCATAATTAATCACAAAACTGATCAGGATACATCCAGCAAAGTGGGCGTATGTTCACTGAAAATGAAGACGCCCATTTTAAAACTATTTGTTTCCAAAGATTAATAAATGCTGCCTAGTTAACACATGAACGACGATGTGCATTACCAAGTCGATCTGGCGGCAGCTATTAAATTTTCCTTTTACAAACGGCCGTGTCATATTGCTGCATCTGTCATACGCGATATCCCCAAAATCTAATTTCTTGTGGTCACAGCGGATCTGCATTGTGATCCCATGTAAGTGTGTGAGCTAAGTAGTTCTTTCACAGAAAGGCATCTGTACAAATAATTGTGGGGAATATATTAGAAAGTTATTATGATTATGCGTTCGTTTTTGTGTTAGATATCACGATTTAAATTGATGTTTCAACAGAATGACTCACGATTTAAAGTGATGTTTTAACAGAATGATTGTAAACTTTGGAGTCATTTCCGGGCTCAGTTGGCTTTAATGATCAACCAAATACGGCAATTCCGAAGTATATTCTTAATTTGTGGTCGTGGTGATCATCGTTTTTACATACTAGTCTATAGTGCTTTTTGTGAAACGGCCAAGCTTTTAAATGGCGTGTTGCGTTGCAATAATGGGACGTTTAGATTGTTAAATAGTGTGTGAGCGAGTATTGGAGCATAGTCCTCTCGCTTTTTGAGGTTATTTGTAAAACAGCTTAATACTTAAAAAATCTATTTACAAAACACAGTCACGTATCCCCTTTGGTGTGTATGTGGATAGTGTAAGAGCATGGTTGTGTACGTGCATAAATTTGCAGAGAAATTTCATCACCAAACTCCGAAACTGATCAGCGGAATATTGACGTAAATGCTTCTAAACTGCCCCACGCATTATAACATATTGCATAAAAATTTATGTGTGTAGCTAAAACGCCTTTCCGAAGATGAAGCAGTTGATGTAAATCCCACATGATAACCAACAAACAGTAAGCTTACATCTATATACCGGCATACGCCACCCACTGCCCACACCTGCATAAATATGAGGGGAGGCTCGAACAGTAACAGGAAAGAACTAGTGATAATAACGCTCTTGTGTTAGTAAGCTGCACGAATAATGTGAACACAGACTCGATATTTTTTTTTTTAACTGAGTCTTCTGGCATCATACACGATACAGCGAATTTAAGACAGTAGTTGTCTCATCAAAGCCGTTTAGCGTTTGTAATATCCTGGATTTACAGCATGAGGAAAAATTTCGTGTCACCTTTTCCTCTAATGAAGCAGCTTCCCTGTAGTTTTCTCGATGTCCATTCGGACATGTTTAAAGCAAAAAAGGATCCTTAAAGATCGAAACAAGTGCGCCATTTTAAGTAGCCAGGGACGCTAAACTGTGTATCACTACGATCTTAAACTTGTTTCAATAATAGAATAAGCTGAAAAATTGATGTCGACGATTCCCTTCGAGTGCAGTTCTGGTATCTGCCGGTGATCAAATGCATAAATAAATATCCGACTCACAGTTTTAATCTGCCAGAATCTGTGAATAAATAGTTCATACAACTTTTTAAACAACCAGAATGTAATCTAAATAACGCATTTTCGTCGTAATATGAACAACCTTTGCAAGGTGACGTTTATAGAGAAGCAAGCTTAGAGTTGTAACGTATTAAAAAGGAAGGTGTACCAACAAAATAAGTTGGAAGAAACGAAAAAGAGCACCCATGCTTGTAGAAGTGACTTAACAGTTTTAGAGCGCAATATTCCTTCGAGTTGGAGGGCATTAGTGCCAGGAAAAACGCGACTGTCTCAGCGAGCAGAAAAATATAAAAACAAAGATAATTCAGCGGTCAAAGGTCAAGGAGCAGTGGCATCTGGTTCATCTGGAAGCAAACAGTAAGTGTGCAGCTTTCAAAATTAGTCTGCATGGTTCGTTGCTTTCAGTAAATTATTTCCGTAGGAAATTGCATGAAGCGATGCAGATTATGTCTCAAGTGAGACGTGACACCTTCATTTATCACAAGATTAGTATTGTGTTAGCGACATCAATGCTATGCGTCATACATGATGAGCAACAAAAGTGAAATGCGGAAACCACTTAATTCTAAGTTCCTCATTATAGGAAAGAATAAGCAAGCATTTAGTCTTATCTCCATCTCTTCGTACACATCATACTAGTCTTTGATTTTCATAAGTTTACCACTTGTGTTTAACGAGATTAATAATACTTTCCAGTAAAACAGAGACAGACTCTTCAGATTGTTCATTATTGTTTGGTATAACTGAATGAATAAAAATAAATTACCTTTGAAATATATCTCGGTATTTTTAACATCCTGATCCAGCTGTTATAATTGTAGACCGTAGTGGCTAATAGACGATTTTGGAAGAAATGCGTGTTGCAACCCATAGGGAAAACTACAAAAATAGTGAATGGAGACTCCTCAGTCGCAATTGGAACCACTTTTCTGTTGATAGGGAATCCAATGTTTGTCTACGCCATCTCGAAAACTATTACTGCAAATGTATCACAATAGTAGAAAAAGAAAGACCACTTTCTGCCCCGTTCAGTAGATACGAAATAGCGATTAGCGAAGAGCAAATACAGACTTTATGTATGTTGTTTTCCTTCACAGAATAATTACTTCATGTTTAGAAACTCTCGCTCAACTATTTGTGTTTTGATGGAAACTGAAAAAAATCAATTTAATTTTCTCATTGGTTTCCGTAATTAAACGGTATATTTCGGTTTCCTCACTTCCTTCCTAGCAAGAGGAGCGTTTGTTTGTTGCTTGTATTTCGTAGATAACATATCCTAGGTGACTTTTGTTTGATTAAAAACACAGCCTTATATTCCAGTTGAATAGTATTTCCATCACCCCTAAATGGATGGTCATGTACATTATGTTGAAATTCATATGGCCCTGACCGGGCGTTTCATTGGACAATGGTAACATAGGAAACGAAAAGAGCTATGCATAGCTTTTGAGAATTATATCCTTTGCTAGAAATACTAGCGATACATCCATTAAATGTGAACTATTATTGAACTTATTTACGACTATTAAAAGAGGCAAAAACGCATTCCTTGCAACCTTCTGCAAGAAAATGAGCTCGTATTAGAACAATGGGCCATTGTATTTCACATGTAACCATATGGTAATACCGTTCTGAGTCCCTAGAAGCGGATGGATCAGCCTACGAAGTGACTGTTGGACCTGTGCACCGCAGATGAGAGTCAAACGTGGACCTCTGCCAGTCGCTGGCAGTGCGTTAGCAGCTGCGTTACCCGAACACGCCTCACAGACCCATACAAAGCTTCAGTCTGAACTCGGCACTAGTTCGTCTCAAAATGTTAACCTGTCATAAATGTGAGAATGTCATACAAAAACTCAAAATTTGTGATCTCAAGCTACATAGTGTTTCTGGATAAGTTCCCACATACGAAAGTCGTTGAAATCGCTTTATTCTCTTTTACGTTATATATCGAAGTATAAAATGTGCTGGAGAGTACTTTCAGGAAAAAATGAACATAAATTTAAGTAAAGTATCCATAATTGTTTTTTGTTTTAATATTAATGTCATCGATATTATTTGTTGTAGTCATAGACAACAGAAATACTGAGCGCATCACTAACCGAAGTTGATAAAATAAAAAACAGTAATATAAGTCCACCGGGCAAAAAGTTAGACATCTCCCATGGATTAATCGTTAAGCCTTTAGAGATGGTGAAGCGGTTGAATTACGTGCTCAAACGCGTGTGCACTGCCTCTACGTGAGCGCCGGCCGAAGTGGCCGTGCGGTTAAAGGCGCTGCAGTCTGGAACCGCAAGACCGCTACGGTCGCAGGTTCGAATCCTGCCTCGGGCATGGATGTTTGTGATGTCCTTAGGTTAGTTAGGTTTAACTAGTTCTAAGTTCTAGGGGACTAATGACCTCAGCAGTTGAGTCCCATAGTGCTCAGAGCCATTTTCTACGTGAGCATAAGGCTTTAGCGATCAGTGACAGACTTACGTTTCAAGCGGACATTGCACGTAAGCATGGGTAAATGTAAACACGTGACAGTGCCGAAGGGGAAATCGTGTTTGGGTGTACCTATGGCCTCGAGTTGTGTGAAGTTGCTGGAATTGTTGTTGTTTCACGGTGGACTTTTGAACGTGTCTATAAACAGTGGTGTAACGCACGTGGCCACGAAACACGACATAAGAATTATGGTCGGACAAAGATCCTGACTGAGAGGGACTGGAGAAGCGTTTCGCGGCTTCTGAATCAAAATTGCTTCCAAATCCGACAGAAATTTCTGCAGGCAGTAAATGAAGGTCCGTCCATCTCAACCTGTTGGCGAGAGGACATTGCGACGGGAACTGTGTGCAGTGAACGAGTCGATCACCTCGCAAAAAGCCATTGTTCACACAAGACCACAACAGTTAAGTTCAGCGGGCTGGAATAATATGTGACTGGTTTTCTGAACACTCACTCACATTATTTCATCTCGATTTGCCTGCAAAATCACCTGGGAAAATCTGTGGGACATATTGGAACGGGGAGTAAAAGCCGATATCAACATCCCCGCAATTTGGTGGCATTGCACGATAAAATCCTCAGCGAGTGGCTTAACCTGGATACGACATAGTTGTACAGCCTTATGGACTCACTTCCTAATCAAATAAAGGGGGCTATCAAGTCCAGGGGCGGAATTACCCGGTATTGAATGATGCTTGTAATTATTTCTCTAGGGGTGGCTAATTTTTTGTCCGATGACCTTACGTGTTACAGACCATCTTTCTGTTTCGTTTGGAGCGAAGTGACATGTAAAAAGTCGACACAATGGTGGTGCGATGTTAGGAAGTTGTTATTCAGTGTCTGTCACAGGAGCAAGCCTTTACGAGTCGATTCGACTGGATGTACTGTTTTCATGCCACCTAACTAACCTAAGGACATCACACACATCCGTGCCCGAGGCAGGATTCGAACCTGCGACCGTAGCGGTCGCTCGGTTCCAGACTGTAGCGCCTAGAACCGCAAAGCCACTCCGGCCGGCCTGATAACGTTAAATTTAACGTATTTATATCCCGTTTTTTCAAGAACTATCCAAGGTAATGGTTCAAAAATGGTTCAAATGGCTCTAAGCACTGTGGGACTTAACATCTGAGGTCATCAGTCCCCTAGACTTAGAACTACTTAAACCTAACTAACTTAAGGGCATCACACACATCCATGCCCGAGGCAGGATTCGAACCTGCGGCCTTAGCAGCAGCGCGGATCCGGAGTGAGGCGCCTAGAACCGCTCGGACACAGCGGCCGGCTATCTAAAGTAATGAAACAAAGTATTTCTTCGATATAAAATCATATCTTTCACATTCACTGATCTGCTATCAAGTATGTAACTTTGTTAGCAATGAAGATACGAATTTTTTAACGAAGGTCTCAAAAAATTTATGTAATTTTAAAAAGAAACGTATTTTTATGATCAAACTTTGAGCAGATCCTCATAAACATAATACCGGTATCAACAAGAGGTAATAATATCAGAGCTTTAGCTTAAGCAGTTTCTGAGATATTGGGAAACAAATGCAAAAAAAGGAGTTTCTCAGAAATCGCACTTGAAGTAAACGCAAACTCACTATTGAATGAAAAGTCAGCCTAAAATTATCCAGCTTTGCAATCTTTCTATTCTTGAGGATCAATCCGAATCAATCTCTTTCTCCGTCTAAGTGACGCTGATGCTTCTGTTGTATTTTTGACCATAATTTCTGCCTTGGAGACTCGCTAGTTCTTGTAGCATTGCTTCTGTATTACGGCCAAACTTAATTCAAGATTGCTTCTGAACCTTTATTCTGGCTGTATTCCCATCAGTGAATGTGAATGTGACCCCAATCTTCAGTGTTTCCAAGTACACAAAAACGTTATTGATCACCTGGTCCATACAACATTGTTGAAAGAGTCATTTACATTTTGAGTTTTTCTTGTGAGGCATTTCTTGAAAGAACCTGGATACGCTACATCTCTAGATACTGACTTTATTTTGCTTCAGCTGCTTCAGGGATGGTTTTTCTATGGGTATATTCGATTCTTGCTGCCTCAGCGTTGTCCTATTTATACCAGTCATCTGAACCCAAGTTGTGTAGTGGCGTCTTGTGACAAAACATTCTCCAGACTGATTTTCTCATTCTTTCCAGGTTGTTTAGTGCTCCTCCTACTGGCTTGGCCATAGTATTCACTTAGCAGCATGACCGTTTTGTCAGTCAAACGTCCTCTAATAAACTTGCCATTTTTAAGGTGTAATGCGCCTTACAAAACATGAATGATACCATACATTATACCACAAACAGGAAGTAGTATCACAGCGACCAATGTAGCCAACCTATGCAGCAGGACGTTAAACATAAATCGCCATAAATCTCCCCCTTCTAGAGCGAATAAATCATGAGATATCATGTCATAACTGAACAAATGCGCATGGAACCTGGAGAAATTACTTATACAGTAAATTACTCGTATATTAAAATGCATTAAAAAGTACTTAGTCATCCAAAATCAACGAAACATACATCAAATTCAAGAGAAAACTTTTACATGAATGCGTGGTTCAAATGGCTCTGAGCACTATGGGACTTAACATCTGAGGTCATCAGTCCCCTAGAACTTAGAACTACTTAAACCTAGCTAACCTAAGGACATCACACACACCCGTGCCCGAGGCAGGATTCGAACCGTAGCGGTCTTGCGGTTCCAGACTGAAGGGCCTAGAACCGCTCGGCCACACCGACCGGCGAATGCGTGGTGTTTGTTCTTTCGGACAGCTGTGATACATATTATGTAAATTGAAAGTGGAGGGGGGAGAAAGGAAAGGACAGGGAAGGAACTATTGATGTCATTTGCATCGGGTCTTAATGCGTAATCAGTGGCGACAAGTGAAAATATGTGCGGGACCGGTATTCTAACCCCGAATCTCCTGGGTACTAATCAGTTACGTTTATCACTGCGCAATCCCAGTACATGTCCTCCAAGCTCGCTACTTTGAGATTCCCGCAGGAGGTCGAACAAAATTGAGCATCTGCTCAGAGAGTGGTGGATTGATTGCCCATCGACGTGTATAATATATGTGAATGCGTGGACATTCTTTCGGACATGGGCAACAAAACAGGGCGTATAATATCGTTGACGTACCGCTATGATGGTGTCACGGCTGACAAGCATAGGGATCCTACTATGTAACGAAAAGGAACCCCACACCATCACTACTGATTGTCGCGTCGTGTGGCGGGCGACCGTCAGGTTGAAACCCCACCACTGTCCATTGCGTCTCCACACACGTGTCCGGCCTGGAATCTAATTGACCGGAGTAGAATTGTCTTCAGTGATAAGTCCTTTGATCTAAGCCCCGATTACCAGCGAAGACGTGCCTGCAGATGCCCCGAACAGCGATGAGTCGACTGTCGACTGTCGGTAGCCAAAAGGGAAAACAACGAGGAGTGATGGTCTGGGGTGCCACTTCATTTCATACCAGGACCTCTGTGGTTGTCATCAGCGGCACCCCTACAGCATAGCGGTAAGTCGACGACATTATAGCCCCGTTTTGTTAACCATCATGGCAAGCCTCCTGGGTTTACATTTCAGCAAGATAAAGTACGCCTCCACATGGCGAGAATTTCTACTGCTTGTCTTCGTACATGTAAAACCCTACTTTGGACAGCAAAGTCGCCGGATCTCTTCCCAGCTGAGAACATTTGGTGGACTGCGGACACGGTTCTCCAAGCAGCTCGGGATATTACCGATTTGACAGAATTTGGCACGATATCCCTCCAAAGACAACCAACAACTCAGTCAGTGCCTAGCCGAATAACTGCTTGCACAAGAACCAGAGGTGAACCTAATCGTTACTGAGTTGCTTAATTTGTGACACTTTGTCTTGAATAAATCATCCAATTGATCTGCCTATTTCCTTGGCATTCACATAGTTCCCTAGTGGAAGGAATTGCAGACGGCCGCTACAGTCTGAAGCCGAGCGACCGCTACGGTCGCAGGTTCGAATCCTGCCTCAGGCATGGATGTGTGTGATGTACTTAGGTTTCATTAGTTCTAAGTTCTAAACGACTGATGACCTCAGAAGTTAAGTCGCATAGTGCTCAGAGCCATTATTTTGGAAGGAATTGCTATTCGTTACTCTTGAGTACATCTGAAATTGTGTTCAGGGTCGTATGCGCACCTTGTCCCGTGCTTTGGCCTATCGCCCTGACTTGGAGGCTGTTACCCAGTTAAAGATTAAGAAGCTACCAGACACTAGCGTAATCATAACTTCCAGGATATGCAGCGAGAAAATGTCTGTCAGCCATTATCTATCATTATACAAGAATTTAGGGACATTATTTTGGCTGAAGATTATATGGGTAGATCACATAACTAATGAGGAGGTATTAAATAGGATTGGGGAGAAGAGGAGTTTGCGGCACAACTTCACTAGAAGAAGGGATCAGTTGGTAGGACATGTTCTGAGGCATCAAGGGATCACCAATTTAGTATTGGAGGGCAGCGTGGAGGGTAAAAGTCGTAGAGGGAGACCAAGAGATGAATACACTAAACTGATACAGAAGGATGTAGGTTGCAGTAGGTACTGGGAGATGAAGAAGCTCGCACAGGACATAGTAGCATGGAGAGCTGCATCAAAGCAGTCTCATGACTGAAAACCACAACAACAACAACATTTTGGCATGTTTGCTATTTCTTCCCCTATCCCCCTTCCTAAGTTTTCGTTTTTATTTGTTTATTAGTTTTTAAATATTTATTAAATTTTTCTTTATACACACATCAAAAAAAGTTTTGCATCACCTCAGTTCCGAGAGTTCCGCAACCTGTACAGAAAATTGGAATAGAGATCAACATCAACATAAACATCATTTCCGCCCTTTTTATTGCTCATGCAATGCAAAAGAGTTACATATTTGCACCTGTTACTGTCCTTCAAAGTAGTCACCAGCGTTGTCTAGAAGTCGTTGCCAACAATGTGGAAGGCGTAGTATACCGTTAGCAGAGCCTGTTCTGTTGATGATGCGAATGGAGCGGTCCAAAGCTATGGTGATTCTCGTGTGATGGTGTTATCCTAACGCATTACGTCCCTCCACGGCAGACCGTCAAGGCACAGTATTACTGTTCGCTTTTGGAGCATCACCTGTGACCAGCTTTGCGAAAGAAGCGGCCACACTTTCTGGGCAACCTACCCATCATTTTGCATAATACACTCCTGGAAATGGAAAAAAGAACACATTGACACCGGTGTGTCAGACCCACCATACTTGCTCCGGACACTGCGAGAGGGCTGTACAAGCAATGATCACACGCACGGCACAGCGGACACACCAGGAACCGCGGTGTTGGCCGTCGAATGGCGCTAGCTGCGCAGCATTTGTGCACCGCCGCCGTCAGTGTCAGCCAGTTTGCCGTGGCATACGGAGCTCCATCGCAGTCTTTAACACTGGTAGCATGCCGCGACAGCGTGGACGTGAACCGTATGTGCAGTTGACGGACTTTGAGCGAGGGTGTATAGTGGGCATGCGGGAGGCCGGGTGGACGTACCGCCGAATTGCTCAACACGTGGGGCGTGAGGTCTCTACAGTACATCGATGTTGTCGCCAGTGGTCGGCGGAAGTTGCACGTGCCCGTCGACCTGGGACCGGACCGCAGCGACGCACGGATGCACGCCAAGACCGTAGGATCCTACGCAGTGCCGTAGGGGACCGCACCGCCACTTCCCAGCAAATTAGGGACGCTGTTGCTCATGGGGTATCGGCGAGGACCATTCGCAACCGTCTCCATGAAGCTGGGCTACGGTCCCGCACACCGTTAGGCCGTCTTCCGCTCACGCCCCAACATCGTGCAGCCCGCCTCCAGTGGTGTCGCGACAGGCGTGAATGGAGGGACGAATGGAGACGTGTCGTCTTCAGCGATGAGAGTCGCTTCTGCCTTGGTGCCAATGATGGTCGTATTCGTGTTTGGCGCCGTGCAGGTGAGCGCCACAATCAGGACTGCATACGACCGAGGCACACAGGGCCAACACCCGGCATCATGGTGTGGGGAGCGATCTCCTACACTGGCCGTACACCACTGGTGATCGTCGAGGGGACACTGAATAGTGCACGGTACATCCAAACCGTCATCGAACCCATCGTTCTGCCATTCCTAGACCGGCAAGGGAACTTGCTGTTCCAACAGGAAAATGCACGTCCGCATGTATCCCGTGCCACCCAACGTGCTCTAGAAGATGTAAGTCAACTACCCTGGCCAGCAAGATCTCCGGATCTGTCCCCCATTGAGCATGTTTGGGACTGGATGAAGCGTCGTCTCACGCGGTCTGCACGTCCGGCACGAACGCTGGTCCAACTGAGGCGCCAGGTGGAAATGGCATGGCAAGCCGTTCCACAGGACTACATCCAGCATCTCTACGATCGTCTCCATGGGAGAATAGCAGCCTGCATTGCTGCGAAAGGTGGATATACACTGTACTAGTGCCGACATTGTGCATGCTCTGTTGCCTGTGTCTATGTGCCTGTGGTTCTGTCAGTGTGATCATGTGATGTATCTGACCCCAGGAATGTGTCAATAAAATTTCCCCTTCCTGGGACAATGAATTCACGGTGTTCTTATTTCAATTTCCAGGAGTGTAATTTGCGGGCGCTCTGGCTGCTCTGTTCGGTCGATGGGACTGGGAAGTACTGTACCATCTACCATACTCCCCGGACTTAAGTCCTTGTGACTTTGATTTGATTCCGAAGATGAAGGAACCACTTCGTGACATTCGCTTCAGAACTGTTCCAGAGATTCGACAGGCAGTAGACCGCTCCATTCGCACCATCAACAGAACAGGTTCTGCTAACGGTATACTACTTCTTCCACATAGCTAGCAACGGGTTCTACACAACGCTGGTGACTACTTTGAAGGACAGTAACTGGTGCAAACACGTAACTCTTTTTGTATCGGTTGTGAATAAATAATTGCCACTATTTAAGTTCCAACCCTCGTATATGGCGAACATGTGAGCCAAATACAGCACCAGAAATGCACAAAAATTAAACTAATTGGAAATACGTGTGCAAGAGTGCACATATTACTAACACCCCGCCTTTTCCAAGAGTTGCATTACGGATGTGTTTACATTGTCCCACCACAGGCAATGGCTCGGCTAGTATCAATCATGTCTACTTGTGGTGCCAATTCTAATTATGTATAAACTTCCGCATAATAATTGGTGTAAAAGCTTGCAGTTTTCTGTGCAGAACATGCCTCCGCGTCCCAGCTCAATAAATTGCATCAGATGGTGAGTGCACAACATTTAGGTAGACGGTCCGAATTCTGATGAGGCAAAATAACTGTTACATTTACATCTTCATACCAAACATTCCGCAGTCCCCGTATAGTGCATGGATGAAGGCGCTCTGTGAATTTATTGTCGAGATGAGAATTGGCAGCAGCTTGCGGCCTAATCAATCGAAGTGTGTGCCTGGAAGAATAATGGTGCATTTTGGAACCAGTTGAGTTGCAATATTTTATTTTTGTGTTTTTTTTTCTTGGACAGTAGATCAATACCAAACTTGAAATCTGATACTTGATGCTACCTATTTTTGTTTGCTACTAGTGTACCAGTAGGATGCCTCAGACCTCCTCAAGAACAGCACGGCACAGTGCTGCCACCTTGCCAAGTACGCACTTTGTTTGGTCGAACTAAAATTATCTTGGTCACCAAACCACCTTATGTCGATGCAGTTGATAATAATTCTGCCCACGGCCTCTCACTGACTAAGGGCGTAAGAAACTGTTGATTGTGGATGGTGACCATCCTTCTGATCAGGACAATAACTTAGGCTGTCCCTTTGGTATTGTTCCGGAAGAAAGCTAGTGCGACGTCCGGATTCTGTCCTTTCCCTAATCATTTGTAACTCCCCTCCCCCCCCTCCTCCCCCACCCCGTCAGCACACACACACACACACACACACACACACACACACACACACAGGCAAGCGCGCGCGCGCGCGCATCTCTGCAGATCCGAAACACCTGATGTCCTACATCTACCACATCATCAGCAAGTCCGACGGACGAAACGAACAAAGACTTCATTATGATATTTCCTCGTAGTATCCAATCATGACACTGTCCTGTCATGGAACAGCAGTAGGCGCTGATGACCTCGAAGTCGAGCGCCCATAAGCTCCAACACACACACACACACACACACACACACACACACACTGGAACAGGAGTAATCACTTAAGTTCACAAGAAAAGTAACCGTGGTACTTGAAATGCAAGCCTTATTGCTCCACAAAAAACTGTAGTTCTGTTTCTTTTGAAGCTCTCTATATTCATGTCAAACGGAATGTAAAAAGAAACGAAGAGTTAAGGTATCTTCGACGCCGGGGTTAATAGAGACGGAACACAAGCTCTGGGGATTGTTAAAGGATAGAAAAGGAAATCGGCCGTGCCATTCAAAGGAATCATTCTAACTTTAGCCTTTTCCGATTTAGAGAAATCACGGAAAACCGAAATATGGATGGTCGAACGGGGACTTGAACCGTCTACCTCCCGAATACGAGTCGTGTCCTACAATTACGTCACCTCATTCTATAAAATCAAGTACAAAATACAATTGAGTGTCTAACAGCCCTTACTATGAGACGCTGGAGTTAGCAGCAACTTACAGTGATTCACTGTGTCTGACTTGTATTTTATTGATGATGTGAAGTTTCATGGGAAGTGACTTCTGTGATTCAGCAACCACGTATAGCTTATGCAGAATCAACTCCCCCAGTCTGCCCGAGTTTTGATTATTTGGTTAAAATATATGTTTACTTAACCGACTTAGGAGACAGTCTGTACAGACCTCTTAGATTATTTGCGGATGATAATGTCATTTACCACTAGTAACGTCGTCAGAAGATCAAAACCAAGTGTAAAACGATTCTGCACGAAAGACTGCTTTAAGTTTCGAAAAAAATATATGTGAAGTCATCCACACGATTATCAAAAGAAATCTGTTAAATTTCGGTTACACGATAAATCACACAAATTTAAACGCTGTCAATTCGACTAAATACCGAGAAATTACAATTATGATCAATTTAAACTGGAATAATCACACAGATAATGTTGAGGGGAAGGCAAACCAAACACTACATATTATTGGCAGAACTCTTAGACGATGCAACAAGTCTACTAAAGAGACTGCCTGCACTACGCTTGTTCGCCCTCTGCTAGAGCACTGCTGTGCTTCACGGTACTCTTATCAGGACATCGGAAAAGTTGAAAGACGAGGAGCTCATTTTTTACTATCGCGAAGTAAGGATGATAGTGTCAAGGACATGATTAGCGGGTGGTATGGCAATCATTAAAACAGAGTTGTTTTTCGTTGCGGCGATATCTTATCACGAAATTTCAATCAACAAGTTTCTCCTCTGAATCTCAAAATATTTTACTGTCGCCAATCTACATACGGGGAAATGATCATCATAATAATAATCAGGAACATTATTTACAGAAATATGTCACCTAACAGAAGCTGCTGCAAACAGATCATTACCATGCGAAAACGTATCATTAACATCCAAACTAAAATTCAAATGAAATCCTACAAACTGATGGACCATTAAGTATAATAGAGCAACCACAGATTTAACAGGTATTTGATTTTTCTTATCGCCAGATGTAGTAGTCAACTCAACATTGTCTGTTGACATGTACTGAATGTCTTGAACGCCGGCGATATCTTCTTCGTGGAGACATGTTGGCGTTCAATACAGTTGCCTGTGCAGCAGTCCGATCCAGGCCACTCCAAAGACGCTTTTTTTTCTTTATCTCAATTCCCCATCCGGGGCGGGCTGGCAGCAGCATAGGCCCCAAAGACACGACTGCGCTCGACGTATATACCAACACCGGTCTTCAAAGATTCACGACAAAGCGCAGCGCTTATCCTCCGGCCGTGTGTAGGACGTCTAGTATAAACAGCTGCCGGCCTAAGACGAGAAACGATAATCATAATAAAATGAGAGACATCAGAGCTCGCGCGGAGAGATTTAAGTGTTCGTTTTTCCCACGCACTGTTAGAAAGTGGAACGGGAAGGAAATAGACTGATGGTGGTTAGAAGAACCCTCTGCCATGTACTTAAGCGTGAATTGCAAGGTAGTCATGTAGACGCACATATATAAAATGAAAAGGGATCTTAGCCATCATGAGCTATTATGTTCAGTAAATAGAACGATTAAAGCCCATCAGTTCAAAACAGCTTCCATTGTTGTTTGTATAGAAGCTTAATGATATTCCATTACCCAGAAGTGGTTGCTATGTCCAGGAAGCTTACGACCTCTTATGAACTGCCTCCTTTCCTGCATAGATAGAACGCGCTTCGTTCCTTTCAAAGTCAGTCAGCAGACGATGGATTTTTGAAAATGTCACTAAAGTTCCTTCCATATGATGACAGAACACTGCACAAATCAGCAGTTATTGTGCAATTTCATCGTATATG
Organism: Schistocerca nitens; assembly: GCF_023898315.1. Classification (NCBI taxonomy): domain Eukaryota; kingdom Metazoa; phylum Arthropoda; class Insecta; order Orthoptera; family Acrididae; genus Schistocerca; species Schistocerca nitens. The sequence goes on along the minus strand of NC_064620.1, from coordinate 189,683,429 downwards.
CTTTAAGAACTTTTTCAGTGCCGATTATTCCTGACATTACCTAAAATTTCCAGAAACCGGCATGTTCTCGAAGCTCATTTTTTTATCAATTTTAGTCATTAAGCAATATAATAAACAAATTTAACTTTCATGGTTAGTTAACACAATGGAAAATGAAAAAACAAAGTTTCAAAAATCTGCAATATGTTACTGCCTCTTAGTAACAGTTTAGTCAGAACCATATCCTAGACAGATAATTCCGGAAGAGAACAAGATGAAATGCTAAGTGATTTTACTAGTTGCGTGTCTTATACACTTCAGTAATCAGCGACAGATGGAACGAATTGGAATCTTTATAGAGTGAATTTTGATCCCTATTTGTTATAACTGATTTCTTATTCCAGTCACAGCTGTGAGATGGATAAGTAATCATGACTGATTCAGGCTGTTAAAGTCCATCTTGAGTCGATATTAAAAAATGGTTCAAATGGCTCTGAGCACTATGGGACTTAACATCTGAGGTCATCAGTCCCATAGAACTTAGAACTACTTAAACCTAACTAACCTAAGGACATCACACACATCCATGCCCGAGGCAGGATTCGAACCTGCGACCGTAGCAGTCGCGCGGTTCCGGACTGAAGCGCCTAGAACCGCTCGGCCACCGAGGCCGGCCGATATTAAAATGCTTATGTTAAAATACTGGTATTTTGTCATAGACTTACCAATTAACGACGTCGAATGTGATTCAAAATGGTTCAAATGGCTCTGAGCACTATGGGACTTAACATCTATGGTCATCAGTCCTCTAGAACTTAGAACTACTTAAACCTAACTAACCTAAGGACATTACACAACACCCAGTCATCACGAGGCAGAGAAAATCCCTGACCCCGCCGGGAATCGAACCCGGGAGAATGTGATTCATTGCAATGTAAGAAACTAACTGATTGTGAGACTTGAAGACGCTCTGAAGGCCTAAACTGTTCATAATCACTTGCACCTTAGACTGAAATACTTAACAAGTTATAATTCATTAGCGTTGCAAAATCTCTAGAAAACAAAATGTGAACTTACATTACCTATTCGTATTTCGAGAAGGCTAACCAAGGTAAAACAAAGAAATGTTTGACAAGTTGCCACCACACAAACGCTAAACGCATCGTCATGTTCTTTTTCAGATTACTTTGCATCGAAAAGAAACAGGATGTTTCAGGTTTGCCGTACGAGTGACGTTAAATGCTTCTTTGAAGAGATGGGAAAGATGGGAAATGGAAAGAAGCCTACTACGTCATTGGAAACCGAGACTGAATTTCATTATTTCGTTTACGATAGTTTTAGGATAGCGCCATTGTTATTTAAAAGGTGAGTGTTAGAAAGCCATTCAAAGGACGACCTGCTTTATCACATAAGGACTTGAAAAATGGTTCAAATGGCTCTGAGCACTATGGGACTCAACTGCTGAGGTCATTAGTCCCCTAGAACTTAGAACTAGTTAAACCTAACTAACCTAAGGACATCACAAACATCCATGCCCGAGGCAGGATTCGAACCTGCGACCGTAGCGGTCTCGCGGTTCCAGACTGCAGCGCCTTTAACCGCACGGCCACTTCGGCCGGCCATAAGGACTTGATTTTTTTGTCTCTCTTACTGTGTACCTTAATGCCGAGTTAACTTTCTGCTAGGTAGGGGGTGCTGTACACAGCCTCAGCGGTAATGCCAAGGGAAAGTGACAGTTAACGCAACACTCATCGTCTGCTGCCTTCGCAAACAAGGCGAACAACACGCTGCTCTAGCCTGTTTTCTTGTGTAATGGTGCGAGCTATATTTGGAGCGAGCCCCTTAAATACGGCGGAACGAAGTATCTGCAGTCACACACTCGACTCTGTGGTCCCTGCGTCACCTCTTCACGCGTAGTCCGACAGGTAATCTGGGAATGGACTGTTGTTATTTCTCACCAGCTGACTTGAATGTTACTGCTGTCGGCTGTTGCTTCAGGGCTATTGTATTTGAAGCTCAAACCGCAAGATACGTATCGAGATGGAATAGAATTCCATCCCAATATTGTTGTTATTGTAGTCTTCAGTACACAGGTAGATGTTGCTGTCCACGCTAGTTTACCGTGTGCGGCCCTCTTCATCTACGCATAACTACTGTAGTCTAGCATCCATTTAACCCACTTCCTGTATTCGAACCTTGATCTCTCGCTCTACGATTTTTCACTCCCCATAGTTTCTTCCATTACCAAATAAAATATTGCTATCAACCTTACCCATCTTCTAAAAACGTACTGTGATTACGCATTGTCCGCTTGCTGAGCTGGGTGGTAACGTGCTTGCTTCCCGTGCAAGCGGGCCCGGGCTCGATTCCCGGCCGGTTTGGAGATTTTTCTCCGCTCGTAGTCTCGGTGTTGTGTAGTCCTTATCACCATTTCATCCTCATCACCGGCACGCAAGTCGCCCAATGTGGCGTCGACTGAAATAAGACTTGCACTCTGCGGCCGAACTTCCCGGATGGGGCCTCCCGGCCAACAATGCCACATGCTCATTTCATTTCATTATGCATTTTTCTCCCCAAACAGATTCCGTACCGCTTCATTATTTATCATATTGTCCATATAACCCTCTGCATTACTCTATAACGCCAATTTTCAAAAGCTTTTATTCTCTTCTAGTCTGTCCTGTCGTAGAACCATATAAGGCTACACTCTAGACAAATACATTCAGAAAAGACTTTCTAATACTTAATCTTACATTCAGTGTTAAAGAGATCGGTCCCTTTCAGAAAGTCTGCTGTGGCTATCTTCGATATGTATTTTATACCCTCTTCACGTCGGTAATACTCAGTTATTTTGGAGTCTCATTTTATAAACTAATTCCCTCAGCTTCGCCTAGTTTAATTCGACTACACCCCATTCTGTCTTAATTTATGTTCACCTTGCAACCACTTTACCTCTTTCCGAGACACTATCCATTACGCTCAACTCATCTTCCAAAACCTTTGCCGTCGACAACGGAATTACATTACCATAGGCAAATCATGTGATTTTTGTTTCTTCTCCCTGAAGTACAATTCCTTTTCCAAATATCCCTTGGTTCCCTCAACTGATTTTAAGTTCAAAATGAAAGTTAATCACGTGACCAAATAAATATGCGCTGAACGCGGAAATTCTTCAGTGAGTCTGCCACAAGACTTTACTGTTTCCGATTCGTGGACGATCGTGCATGAATCTCACGAACGGCTGTAATGAGTAACTGTGCGGTGTACTGATGTATACCGTATTGACAAAAGTCATGGAGTACCTTCTAATATCATGTCGCGCCTCTCTTTGCCCAGCTCAGTGCAGCAACTCGCCGTAGCACGGGCTCAAAAAATCACTGGAAGTCCGCTGCATAAATATTTACCAATGCTGCTTCTACACCCATCCATAACTGCGTAAGTGTTGCCGGTGCAGGATTTTGTGCACGAACTGGGCTCTCGATTATGTCCCGTAACTGTTCGATGAGATACAAGTCGGGCGATCTGTGTGGCCAAACCATTCGCTCAAATTGTCCAAAATGTTATTCAAACCAGTCGCGAATAATTGCGGCTCGGTGACATGGCCCACTGTCACTCATAAAAATTCCATCTTTATTTGGGAAAATGAAGTCCACGAATGGCTGCAAATGGTCTCCAAATAGGCGAATATAATCACTTCGAGGAAAATGATGTTCAATTGGACTAGAGGACGTAGTCCATTGCATGTAAACATATCGCACACCATTATGAAGCCATCGCCAGCTTGCACAGTGCCTTGCTGACAAGTCTTCCTGGGGTCTGTGACACACTCGAATCCAACCATCAGCTCTTACCAACTGAAAAAGGGACTCAACTGAGCAGGTCACGGTTTCCCAGAGTCTAGGGTCCATCCGATATGATCACGAGCCCAGGAGAGGCGTTCCAGGCGACGTGCTCGTAGCAAAGGCTGTCGCTTCGGTCGTCTGTTGCCATAGCTCATTAACGCTAAATTTCGCCGCACTGTCCTACCGGATACGTTCGTAGTTCGTGCCACATTGATTTATACGGTTATTTCACGCGGTTTCGCTTGTCTGTTAGCACTGACGACTCTATCCAAGCGGCGCTGCTCTCGGTTTTTAAGTAAAGGCCGTCGACACTGCGTTGTCCATGGAGAGAGGTGATGCCTGATATTTGGTACTCTCGGGACACTATTGACAATATAGATCTCGGAATATTGGATTTCCTAAGTCGGGTGATGCTGAGGGAATTAGATTAGGAAATGAGACACTTACAGTAATAAAGGAGTTTTGCTATTTGGGGAGCAAACTAAGTGATGATGGTCGAAGTAGAGAGGATATAAAATTTAGACTGCCAATGACAAAGAAAGCGTTTCTGAAGAAGAGAAATTTGTTAACATCGAGTATAGAATTAAGTGTCAGGAAGTCGTTGCTGAAAGTATTTATATGGAGTGTAGTATGGAAGTGAAAGTTGGACGATAAATAGTTTGGACAAGAAGAGAATAGAAGCTTTCTAAATGTGGTGCTACAGAAGAATGCTGAAGATTAGATGGGTAGATCACATAACTAATGAGGAGGTATTGATTAGAATTGGGGAGGAGTTTGTGGCACAACTTGACAAGAAGAAGGGACCGGTTGGTAGTAGATGTTCTGAGGCATCAAGGGATCACAAATTTAGCATTGGAGGGCAGCGTGGAGGGTAAAACTCGTAGAGGGAGACCAAGAGATGAATACACTAAGCAGATTCAGAAGGATGTAGGTTGCAGTAAGTACTGGGAGATGAAGAAGCTTGCAGAGGATAGAGTAGCATGGAGAGCTGCATCAAACCAGTCTCAGGACTGAAGACCACAACAACAACAACAACGAATTTCGAAATGGAATGGTTGATATGTCTAGTTCCAACTACCATTCCGTGTTCAAAGTCTGTTAATTACCGTCGTGGAGCTATAGTCACGTTGGAAACTTTTTCACATGAATTTCCTGAATAAAAATGACAGCTCCGTCAGTGTACTGCCCTTTTATACCTTGTGTAAGCGATTCTACCGCCATTTGTATATGTGGATATCGCCTCATTGTATTTGTATTGCGTGATGTAGTGTCGACTAGAAAAGAAAGGAGAGAATTATACTCATGCCTGTCACATAACGTTCCCCTCTGGGTCTCTACCACGAAGCTGCCAGGCCTGACAGCCTCGTTAACCGTTCTTTTGTGAATAGCACTATATAAGCACTATATAAGAACTGCACGCCGGCACGCCCTCTCCCCTTGCGAAGCAAATTTAAGTAAAGCGAATTTTCTGTGTGACCACAGTAAGGACTGATGTGCATGCCACTAACGTGAGCGTCTCAGCTGTAGCTAAGGACAGCTGGGCAGTGAGCTGAGTGAATTAGGCATAACTTTGTAACCGGTGCCCACCTCACAAGGGACTGGCAAGGCTCACACGTGTCTCGAATCCCGACTCAGTCCTTCGCAGTCTTTCTGAAGCACGTTCCCCTCAGTCTAGCTCCACAGAACCTACACTGTGCACTGAATAATTAAAAGTAAGCGAAGCGATTTTCTTCAGTGCCTGTATTGGCCGCTTAGACGGTTTGGGAAAAATTGCGGAAGCGTTATACGCTGTATAAATCGCGAGAAAACGCCCCGATAAAAGCATCCACGTTTAATGTCAGTTTAAAAACACGAAGCACAGTTCTTAGGCTGGAAAAATTCTCTCAGTAATTTAAATGTGGACGATTATAAGACTGAGTTACTGTCTTCAGTAAGGAAGTAAGTCAATGTGAAAAAGTTAGAGTGAAAGTTTGTCATTTTCCTGGACACATCCTTCGCGAAGACAATTTTCTTACTTTCCATACGCCACATGCTACAGTCTTTTGTATGTCCATCCTTTTAGCAGGAGGCATCTGGGACGACAAGTAAATAAAAACACCTACAGCCGGCCTTACGATGTTATTTTATTTTGTCGCTACCAGTTTCAACGTTTCAGTACGTCATCTTTAGGCTGTTTTTGATGCGATGCAGATTGATATGATCCCTATGCATACCACATCTGTTGTCAGCATTACTGGATACGCAGATAATGTGTCAGCACTTGGCAGTTGATGGTTGCAGTGCTGACACATTATCTGCGTATCCAGTAATGCTGACAACAGATGTAGTATGCATGGGGATCCTATCAACCTGTATCGCATCAAAAACAGCCTGAAGATGCGCTGAGGCATTGAAACTGGTAGCGACAAAATAAAATAAAATCATAAAAACGGCTGTAGGTGTTTTTATTTACTTGTCACATGTTACAGCTGTTGTTGTTGTTGCTGCTGCTGTTGTTGTGGTTGTCGTGGTCTTAATAATTACTGCAACTTACATCCTTCTGAACTTGCTTACTGTATTCATCTCTACAAGTTTCACCCCCGCACATCCCTCCAACACTGAACTGCAGATCCCTTGATGTTTCATAATCTGTTACCAACCGATCCCTTCTTCTAGTCAGTTTGTGTCACAAATTTCTTTTCTCTCCAGTTCTGTTCAGTACCTTCCCATTAGTTATGTGATCACCCCAACTAATCCCCAGCATTCTTCTGTACCAGCACATTTCAAAAGCTTCTATTCTCTTTCTTGTTTAAACTGTTTATCAACCATGTTTCACTTTAATACATAACTACACTTCATACAAATACTTTCAGAAAAGACTTTCTAACACTTAAATCTGTATTCGATGTTAGCAAATTACTCTTCTTTTTTCCATTGCAGGTCTACATTTTATATCCTCTCTGTTTCTGCCATCATCTGTTATTTTTCTTTCCAAATAACAGAACTCATCTACTAATTTAAGTGTCTCGTTTCCTAATCTAATTCCATCAGCACCAGGTAATAACCTGATTTAATTTGACTAAGATCCGTTACCCTTGTTTTGCTTTTGTTGATGTTCGTCTTATACCCTCCTTTCAAGGCTCTGTCCAGTCCGTTCAACAGCCCTTCCAAGTCCTTTGCTGTTTCTGACAGAATTACTGTGTCATCAGAAAACTCAAAGTTTTTGTTTCTTACCCCTGAACTTTAAGTCGTACTAAATTATTTTTGTTTGCTTTACAGATTGCGCATTGTAACTATTGAATAACATCGGTGACAGTCTACAGTCCTGTCACATTCCCTCCTCAACCACTTTTTCCCTTTCATGCCCTTCGATTCTTCACAAGTGCTGTCTGCTTTCTGTACAGGTTGCAAATGGCCTTTCGTTCGCTGTATTTTACCACTGCTACCTACAGAATCTCAAAGAGAGTATTCCATTCAACTTTGTCAAAAGCTTTCACTAAGTCACAAATGGTATACACGTTGATCTGCCTTTCGTTAACCTATCTTGTAAGATAAATCGTAGGGACAGTATTGCCAAGCGTGTTCCTATATTTCGCCAAAACCCAAACTGATGTTTCCCGAGGTAGGCTTCTACGAGTTTTTCATTCTTCTGAAAGAACTCGTGTTAGTTTTTTTCTTTCAATCGTTACTTGTTGAACTGATAGTTCGGTACTATTCATACTTCTCAGCATCTGCTTTCTTTGGAATTGAAATTATTTAACACTGCATACATGGAACCAGGTGACTATGTTAGTGTAAGCAAGTTTTTTATTTTGCATTGTTTCACAAATTTCATTATTAGACTACGATCTAGGTTTCGGGTTCTAGGCCCATTTTCTAGTACACAACTAATGCAGAAAATGGGAACCAAGCAAAGATAAACACGCGAAGCTCTTAATGTACCGACTCTTGACTTAAGCTATAAAAATTACCGCTGTTGGCAAAACATACATATTTTACAAAATTCGTTATGACAGCATTTACAATAATTATGAATAAACATACACTGAAGTAGAGTTGTGTTCACAAGAATGGGAATTTGTGTCACTATCTACTCATGAATGAAGGCACCAAGGTTCGTCTATTTATAAATGCAGAGGTGCACACATCTTTTTCTTAATTTCTAAAATTTCTAACTGGGGAGCTTTTCACCCTTTCTGCCTATTACGTATTTCTGGTTCTTGTCTATACAATGTTCAGCAAAGGATGAATCTCCGTCGTTTATGGTGTTCTCTGAGCCTAATAGAGATTGACCTCTCAGTCTCTCCAGTACAGCAGGGCGGACATTCTAGGCAGATTATCTTATAAATCTCGCTTTTCTTTATGGTTTTACCTGTTGAACCGAAAATAGATCTACCTAAAATCTGTGAGACATAGAAAAATACAGAGACATCCTTTAAAATATTTCTTATTCTATTTGTAATGCTACCTATAGAAAGTAAACTACACCACTACCTCTTCAGTCTACCTACGTTGTTCTCTGGTGCAATTGGGATCTAGCTTGCTTCTTCAGTTTTTTAATGAGAATTTTGTCATTAATGTTGATTTAAAAGTAATTATTTATGGCCATTGTTTTATTGTATTGAGTTCCTGGTCATAGTGTTCTTGGGACATGGTTTAAGGCTTTTTTTTTTTAGCACACTATACGCCAGTAACTGAAACATGTATCCCACCAACGGAACTTTGCTACCAAACCTCGCAGGCGCACCCAACAAGAAGAAGAATCATGCTTATAGCATATGTTTGGAAAAATGTATCATTATTAGACTGGCATTTAAAAATGGCAGCGTGCAACGAAAATGAATCGTGCTAAACTAAATTTAGATATTAAAACGTGACTGAAGCAGAAAAGTGTGACGTTCATAGGTAACTTCATGATGTAGTCGTCTGTGCTACCGGAACTGTAAACTGTAATTGAAACGAAAATTTAGCAAATGTAGGCGATAAGATCCAAAGAGATTTATCCGCAGCCGGTTTCAAAATTTGTAAAAAAGCCACAGAACAATATTTTTGCAAACTTTTATCACTCTTAAAGCCGAATTTGCTTCCGATTTAAGATATGCAAGAAGGAAGAGTTGCCAGTCATTTCTTGGAATTCTGCATGTTTTTCTCCTGCATACTGTTACCAAGCGGTGTTGCGAAACTGCATAGAAGCCATTTCAGAAATGGAGGCCTGACTCTTTCGCTCGTTTCAATCTCCATCCCTCTGCCTCCTCCAGATAGCGTGCATTACAATGTTAATATTTGACAAGATTTTCTATCTAACTCATCTAAGAGCTATTCTAATTCCGGTTGTGACAGCAGTATTATTTTTGTGGCTTGGATCGGAGAAAGACGTAGTTGTGTGTTTGTATGAGAGTGTGTGTGTGTGTGTGTGTGTGTGTGTGTGTGTGTGTGTGTGTGTGCTTGTGTGTGTGTGTGTTGTATCGGAGGAAGACGTAGTTTTGTGTGTGTGTGGGTGTTTGTTTGTTGTATCGGAGGAAGACGTAGTTTTGTGTGTGTGTGTGGGTGTTTGTTTGTATTTGTGTATTCGCGCATTTTGCTCTCTGTACCGCTTTTGCATCTAATTATACCACTATTTCATTTATTTCAGAACCATATTTTTTTATTTCTGATGTGACATTTTGGTAACGAAGTTTTTCATGCAGAAAATTGAGAGTACTCATATTACTCCCCGAAATTGTTTTCTATCTTTGTTTTATATTTATATGTATATGATTTCCCCTGTGAATATTTTTTACAACTTGTAATACTTTCTATTTCCGGCGAGTGACCTGCTATACCCACCTGCCTTGAAAAAATTTTAGTGACCATATAGCAGTTTCAGTATTCTTTGCTTTTTTACATAGGCCTTCATAGCACTATTTTATTTTCTTTATATGTATTCGACCTCCAAACGTCGTTTGTGCAGGTTGCCTTTCTAGGAACGTAGCACATGTGCCTATCGAATAAAAACTAGGATTGAGACAACGCCCTTTGATGATCTCCAGTCAATAATGTACCCAGAACATTTCAAAAATATGTGATTTATTCAAAACGTTGAAAATAATAATGCATCCAAATCTATTAAGTATGTTGTTCTATACGTTTCCATTCAAAAACAAATTGTTTAACTGCTGAAGAAAACCCATAATAGCCGGCCGCGGTGGTCTCGCGGTTCTAGGCGCGCAGTCCGGAACCGTGCGACTGCTACGGTCGCAGGTTCGAATCCTGCCTCGGGCATGGATGTGTGTGATGTCCTTAGGTTAGTTAGGTTTAAGTAGTTCTAAGTTCTAGGGGACTGATGACCACAGCAGTTGAGTCCCATAGTGCTCAGAGCCATTTGAACCATTTTTGAAACCCATAATATTGAAGCAGTAGATTAAATGTACATAATTTTACAGCAAGTCGAAGTTACTGTTATATTATTGTACAATGTTAACGCTCAGTTGTGATGTGAAAGCGAAGTATTGCATGCGTCAATAAAAAAAAATAAACGGGCATTCTAATACTGTTTTCAAACGTATTTTTGCCAACACTGACTGGTCGTTCCAATGTATTTCTCGTGTCTCTTGATAATACTTCTGGGAGGCCAGAGATTCTCTACTTAATACCCTTGTGGCAGTGTGCGAACTTTCACGTGTCTGTAACGTAACAATAAAATTAGGATTACAGTTCAGGATAATCTATTTGAAATCTAACTATATGTGCCGTTTTTCTGTTTGACTTTTTTGTCAATGATTCATTAAGGAACGCAACAATTTCGTTATGTTTCATTAAAAATTTTAATTGAATTTTCTGCCAAATAATGAAAATTTTGCGAATGAGTTGTTTTGTCATTGACTCCCATGATACTTGAGGTTCCACAATTATAGATGCTCATAATAGCTACATAGCACTTCCAATCTCATGGTGCTACATTGGCACGATCGATTTGCACTGGGGACTTATTATCAGTATTTTTTGTAAGGCATAGTGAGTTTTCATCGACCGTGTCTGTTTATGAAATATGAAAAGATATTTCAGAAACAGGTACTAGTCACAAAATTTGTTGACTACTTAAATTATTTAATGAAGCAACATGTTTCGAGACATAAAACTCATTCTCAGGCTAGAATGGCAATTAAAAAAGTTTGACAAACGTACACATCGATATTAGAGTTGTTCTGTACAGGTTTGCAAGTGCTGTGGTCATGTTAAGAAAGAGATGGATAACCTAATATGGAGAAATATTTACTTCTGTTCAGTAAAGAATTTTTAAATAAGCACTCGGTTTGTTCATATGAAATAGCTATCTTCTTGTGGTACGTTCTGTTACATCCACTGCTAGGGCTCCTTGAAGCTTGTTGACCACTGCTAATAAACTTGTAACAGATACTTAAAACACGGCATCATAATCAACTGTACTACAGAGCAGAAACAAGATGGCGATCAAAACAAGGTCCAAGATTTAGGTAGTCAGTAAAATCTGTGACTGATAGCGGTCTATGAAAAATCTTTTCAGATCAGTCTTTTTGCCAGTAAAACCACCTAGCTAACTTCGTATACTTTAATTTATATCGACGTTTCAGCTACTACCATCATCAGATCAAAATTTAGAACTCGTAGGAGAACGTTCAGTGTCGGCGGAAATAAACGCTGTGACTATATTACCAGAGTTTATTGCAACGGAAAATGAACTTTGTGTCACGGGTTCTGAGTTTTGATCTGATGATGGCAGTAGCTGAAACATTTTCTGCGTGTAATAAAGTACAGATGTATTGACATAACACGTAGCCTAGTTGAGGAAATACATGAATCAAACTTGTATTCATTCTTTTTTACTATCGCAGCCAGTTTCAGTAAAATACAAACATCTTAAGGTTAATGGGCGACCCGAGTAAGACTTAGAAAAGAAGACTAATATTACTTAAATATCATTATATGTATTGGCATGGAATTCAAGTGAACTATACATTGATCATCATGGCATCTTTATCAGTAGATGTACTAACACAGAATAAGCAGTATCCCATTAAATAGCTATTGAAGACTGATCGTGAAGTAGCGAGCGTGTGCCCAAAACAGGTACCAAAGATGACTTGTTTTAGAAGTCTGACATGCAGAGATGATAGCACTCGACACGGTCGATCTGAATAAATTCTCTGACAATACAAGTACAAGATAACAACTTAATAAGTAACAGTTGCACGGCAAGTCATTATTAAACAATTTTAAGACTTATATATTGCAATTTATCGTATAACTGTTCCACTGTAAGTAACTATTAGACAATTTTAATTATTATATATTAAGTAGTCATCTTACATTTGTACTGTTAAAGAATATGTGCAGATTGACTAAGTACAGTACTCTGGTACATCTCTGTACGGTTGGCTTCAGTGAGTAATCATCTTTGGTGTCTGTTTTGGAGTATACGCTCGCTACACCACCATCAGTTTTCAATTGCTGTTTAATGGGTTACTGCTTATTCTGTGTTATAACATCTACTGTTACGCTAAAGATGCACCATGATGATGAACGTATAGTTCACATGAATTTCCATGTTAACATGTGTAATGACATTTAAGTAATTAGTATTAGTCTTCTTTCGTGAGTATTACTCTGGGTTGACCATTAACTTTACGATGAATTTGTGCATGTATTTTGCCTGGGGTTGACTTTTTCTTTTCGTTGACACAGATACCGTGATGATGGTATTTTACCGAAACCGGTTGTCGTAATAAAACTTTGTGTTATGCATTTCCCCAAATATGTGACGGATGTCAAGTGAAAGAAATGTAAAAAAAAAGGTAGAACTAGTTTGTGTCTTGCTGTAGTTTTTGCATCTCCTGTCAGTACTTTGTACGTTGTTATATGCTTCCAAACCAACTGTTGTAGTGAGACACTAATTCTACAGAAATTTGTGAAAGCCAAGGCAGTTCATGGAACACTTTATGCAGTTTAGCCGTTAGAAGAAAACTGTTGTGCCCATAGAGCATCATTCAGTGGGACTAAGAAAGAGAAATACGAGTTTTGATGTTTGAATTCGAACACAGTCGTACATTTCTGTTTGCGTTGCGCTGGTGAAAAGTGGCACCAGCTCAAAGGGTTTCCAAATCTTTGAGATACTGAGATGGTATTCGGAAGAAAGCGTCACAGTTGGTGTCTCCCAGGCTATTTAAAATGCTATTAGAAAACGTGGCCACTGAAAATGGGAGCGTCCCGGACGTCGTGTCAGCTTGGGGAAGTAACCGACATGGAATGAGGGCGCTGTGTGGCTGTGGTTAGAGTGGGCGCAGGCTGCTCGGTACTCACGTCATGTCTCGGTGTCGGGTTGCTCCGCCGGCGGTCCACCCCCGGACTGACTCGCGCTGCCCAGCGCCCGGCCTTGGTCGGGGACCGCTCGTCGCTTCTTATCGAGGCGCCTCGCCTCGCCGACAGATAGCCCCTCGGCCGCCAGTTCAGCCAGAGGGCGACACGTGTTTCGTAAGCCGCATGCCGGGCTCTCTGGGCTGGACAACATGCAGTACGGTCCGGCCAGCGTGCACACCTGTTACCAGGACAGTCTCTGGGCATTAGAACATTGGTAAAAATCTTGCTGAACGTTCGCGACGGTATTAGCAAGCGAGGCTGTCCATAAATCCGTAAGGGTACGAGGGAGTGGAGATCTTCTCTGAACAGAAAGTTGCAAGGATCCCAGATGTGATCAATAATGTTCATGTCTGGGTAGTTTGGTGCCCAGCGGAAGTGTTTAAACTCAGAAGAGTGTTCCTGGAGCCACTTGTAATCCCTGACACAGTACTCGTTAAAGCCTGTGCTATAGTAAGTGAGAAAGGATTTTCGCATAGATAGCGACTGTGTGTACCTGAATGGTGGCAAATCAGACTTACATCCACTCTGTACTAACAATGATCCGTCAAGTAAGTTCGAAACGCAATCATACGTCAGGACGGATTAAAAGCAAACCAGAATATGCTACCAACGTGACAATAATACGGTCGCCAGCCTAATTAGGCATTAACTGAGTGTCTTCCCTGTACAAGTTAGTATACAGATTAGATTAGATTAGATTTACTTCATTCCAATAGATCCGTAGTGAGGAGGTCCTCCAGGATGTGGAACATGTCAGAAAAACAACAATACATGACAAATATTTACAACTAAAACAAATAAGCTAATGTACCATTCCACGGGTCCCAAGTGGAATGATTGTCATTTTTTAATGACCACAATATGAAAGAGTCATTTTACAATTATTAATGCACTGAATTTAAAATAAAAAAGTTTTTTGTTTATTTATAAGGTAATAAACATGCAATACAACTACTATAATACTTATTTACAATGAACACATTACTGCACTGAAATTGTGCAGAAGTTTTATATATATGCAAATCAGTTGGTTTTACTGAGAAATTCATCAATGGAGTAGAAGGAGTTGGCCACCAATAAATCCTTTAGGCTTCTATTAAACTGAATTTCATTGGTTGTTAAGCTTTTTATGGCTGCTGGCAAGTTATTGAAAATGTGTGTTCCTGAATAATGCACACCTTTTTGTAGAAGACTAAGTGACTTTAAATCCTTGTGAAGATTATTCTTATTTCTAGTATTGATTCCATGAACTGAGCTGTTGGTTTGAAAAAGTGATATATTTTTAATGACAAATTTCATTAAGGAGTAAATATATTGGGAAGCATTAGTTAGTATCCCTAGTTCCCTAAACAGGCTTCTGCAGGATGTTCTTGAGTTCACACCACGTATAACTCTTACTGCACGTTTTTGTGCCCGGAAAACTTTAGCTTGGCTTGATGAATTACCCCAAAAAATAATCCCATATGACATTATGGAATGAAAATAAGCATAGTATGCCAGCTTTTTCATTTTTATATCCCCTATGTCTGACAAAATTCGCATTGCAAACAGAGATTTGTGAAGACGATTCAGCAGTTCTGCAAAACAACAAGTTGTAACACTGCATAATATAGTAGAATTTTAGAACCAGAAAATCTATTGAACTGATAGTTTCATGTTCAGTACTGATATGGAAAATCATGAATACATAACACTACACTATAATGTTTACTACAAATCTTTATATTGTCTTTTAATCTGATTAAAATCGGGCATAGGTTACCCTAGAAATTGTACTTTCATGCCACACACAAAATGTCAAATTTGGTAAAGATAAAACACTGATAAATTTTGACTTTTATATTGACTTTAACTTTTGCTGGTCAAACCAATTTAGAACACTTCAGAATTCAAATGAATGAAGGGGGAACCCTGAAACTGATATGATCGCTGTATTTAAAAAAAAAAAAATGATTACTGAATTTATTATTCATTCAAGATTTCCAGTTACTACTCATTTCATCTTATTTACTACTCATTTAAATGCCTTTAAATCTATCTCGAAATAATAAACTTCATTACTATATCAATACTAAAGTTACCTTTCGACTTCGTTAGACATTCGGTATTCATTTACTGGTTCATTAACAAAACATTTCTTTAAACACCATTCTAATATAGCTAGTTCTGTAAATAATTTTTATTAACACAATTTTTAATTTTCATTTCGGGACACTCGGATTGCACAACGTTTGGAAAGGACCCTGTCTAGGTTAGTTGTAAGAATAATTAAATGATGGAAAAGTTCTGGTAAAACTTAGGTTATTATTGCACCAAACAAACACAGTTCACTCTCTGATCCATATGAATACGGTACTAAAAGTTTCAGTCTGCTATAGTTCAATTCTTTTATCTTGGCGGTTCGCGCATGCCCGCCCAGACGCGGGAGATTGCTGCGTTGCCAGTTGTACGCGCCAAGAGAAGCAGCGCCATAGTATAGTTCGCAAACTTACGTTTAGGGGGCTGAACGCAGTTTATGAGGTAAAGCCACCACGGCCGCATTAACCCTTTCGCTGCTACAGAGACGTGCTCCCCGCATTCCGCGATGGGCGCGATTTTGTCATCATTGCATTGCTCGCCTGTGCAGACACATGGTGTTTCGACTGCTTTGACACACTTTATCATTCGATTTCACAAAAACTATTTGGCCCAAAAATTTGATTTTTATACATCTTCTTGACTGATACCTTCCCCCCTCCCCCCCCCCATAAATGACTTAATTTTGTATCGATGTTCAACGCAGTTATTGTGCACCATTAGATGTAGTAAACCATTGCACGAAATTTTGAAGAGTTTGCAGAGGTAAAAGTGCATAGTGTATACTTTCCGTATGGTCGATTTTAGTTGCCACTAGAAATTTTAAAAAATTACATTCAAACGAATAAAATTCATGAAGTAAGACACTTCGATATTGTTTTGCTTAGCAGCCAAACACCTTACCCATTACGCTAATGCAGCACATCACTCAATGTATCTCCAGGATGACTTTAAAATATCACGCAAAATACCGACAAACACTGTTGGTATGATTACGAATTACTCACGTTTCGTCGAAGTACCATAGGAAATAAGCAATTACCGCTATTCTTTATTGCGAAAAAGCGGTTAGTGAGAATGATACACATTTCCTTGATATCGCCTGAATTAGGAGGCTTATTGCTTGTTTGGTTTAATTAATTAATAGAATATGAAATAATTGGTATAAAGAATGCTTTTTCCAAACTTTCTTTTATAGAAAGTTTGCTATCAAGACATTGCTTTTGTTCAATTACTTTATTTATGACTGGACGTTTGTAAAACTGAAGACACTCGTCCGTGCTCTGCACTGCAGTCGAGCTCTGGCAACGTCGTTCTCTGTTCATTGGCTGACTGTCTTTTGTGACGTCAGATGCGCAGAACGAACCTAAACTCGGCCGCCGTCATAAATGACGCGCACTTTAGTATCGAGCATAGCGTACACATACAACCACAGCTATGGCTCTTGACGTATCGGCACTTTAATTCGCAATACTTTTCCATTTAGTGCCTAAGGAATTTTGCCATGCTGTGTGGGCGTTGGAACGGCATACCCGAGGCTCAGTGAAGCTATGTTTTCCAGGAGAGCCTCCTCCCTCCAGAAGGTGTTGTACAAACCAGTGCTAAACTCCAACTACTACTGTGCCAGTTGTTCCGTGCAGTGCCCGCGCGCATTTTCCCGCGCTCGCCTGCCATCCACCTTTTACCGCTCCCTGACAGACCGGGTATTCACCCGAGGGTTTGCATTCTACATATCCTAACACGTTGCCTACGCATGGACCAGACGCATAGTTACAATTTTAAACATCTTACAACAGTTTCAACATTTGTTACATTTCAGTTCTATTACAATATTACTTGACATCTGACATAAACATTAATATTCACATTAAAACTTATTTACAGTTTTCTTAACATAATGGCATGAAACAAAAAGAAATGAAATCAGAACATCAGTTACACAAGTTTATCGTAAAATCAGATGAAAAGAATTACTTATATGTACAATAGTACAAAGTCGTTGTTGTTACACACTCTGTAGCAATTCTGGACGTGTGGTGTACCGCATTGTCCTGCTGGAATTGCCCAAGTCCGTCGGAATGCACAGTGGACACGAATGGATGCAGGTGGTCAAACAGGATCAGAGACGTATCTAGAGGTACGAGGGATCCGATATCACTCCAACTACACACACCCCACACCATTAGATAGCCTCCACCAGCTTGAACAGTCCGCTACTGACATGCAGGGTCCATGGATTCGTGAGGCAGTCTCCATACTCTTACACGTCCATCCGCTCGTTACAATTTGAAACGAGACTCGTCCGACCAGGCAACATGTTTCCAGTCATCAATAGTCCAATGTTGGTATTGACGGGCCCAGGCGAGACGTAAAGCTTTATTGTCGTGCGGTCGTCAAGGGTGCACGAGTGAGCCTTCGGCTCCGAAAGCCCATATCGATGATGTTTCGTTGAATGGTTCGCACGCTGACACTTGTTGATGGCCCAGCATTGAAATCTGCAGCAATTTGCAAAAGGGTTGCACTTCTGTCACGTTGAACGATTATCCTCAGTCGTCGTTGGATCCGTTCGTGCAGGATCTTTTCCCAGCCGCAGCGATGTCGGAGATTTTATGTTTTACCGAACTCCTGATATTTGCGGTACATTTGTGAAATGGTCGTACGGGAAAGTCCCCGCTTCATCGCTACCTCGGAGATGCTGTGTCCCATCACTCGTGCGCCGGCTATAGCTCCACATTCAAATTCATTTAAATCTTGATAACTGCCATTGTAGCAGCAGTAACCGATCTAACAACTGCGCCAGACACTTGTTATCTTATGTAGGCGTTGCCGATCGCAGCGCTGTATTCTGCCTGTTTACATATCTCTGTATTTGAATGTGCATGCCTGTACCAGTTGCCGGCCGGTGTGGCCGAGCGGTTCTAGGCGCTTCAGTCTGGAATCGCGCGACCGCTACCATCGCAGGTTCGAATCCTGCCTCGGGCATGGATGTGTGTGGTGTCCTTAGGTTAGTTAGTTTTAAGTAGCTCTAAGTTCTAGGGTACTGATGACCTCAGATGTTAAGTCCCATAGTGCTCAGAACCATGCCTGTACCAGTTACTTCAGTGTAATAACAATTCAAAATATTCAGCTATAAACTTTTAGTGTTTTAAATTTCATGAAAATATCATATTTGAAATAGTGACCTTTGGTGAATTTCCACCTTACTCAGATGATTCTGTCTCATAATAAACCCAGTAAAGCATAGTATGAATTCAGGTACCACTAGGACAGATATAAAAACATTTCAATTTACAAATGTTCCAAAATAATACATTAATCATGAATAAACATTTGGTTAACACATCTCTTAACAACCTGTTAACACAACAGATTACAACAGCCAATCAACAACTACAGTGAAAAATGAAGGGAAAAACGAGGGGTGATCAGAAATTAGTTATAAGGCCTATATTCAAAGAATTTCGCCTGTTAGAGACAAATTTATAGTGTGCAGTAATTTTGATACCTACTGTTGGCACTGTGCAGAGTTTCAGCCAGCCGCCGTCTGCAACGCTAGTTGTAGGTAAAAACAAATGGCGATCCGTTTGGAAAACTGGCCTCGCCAAGAAATCCGTTCAGTTACTCATTTGCTTTTGGCGAAACATGTAATCGTGGCTGAAATTCATCGGCAGCTGGTAGAGGTTTACGAAGGGACTGTAATTTGTTGTCAGCATGTCGCTTAACGATGTCAAAAGTTGTCAGCCACTAGAGGAAAACTCGGCGGTGAGCATCGCAGTGGCCGACCCAGCGTCGCACCAACAGATCTGAAGACGGCATGGAGAAGCTGATTCGGAAAAACAGGACAACTTGAAGAAGCATCTAGGACGCTGATGATTCGCTCCAGACGAGAAGCTGAAACACTTCGCGACAACGTGGCTTATCGTCCAAGGACAGGACTTTTACCAGGAAGCTATATTCAAATTCATCCCACAAAGAGACAAGTACCTAAACCGATGTGGAGGATGTGGAGACTATGTCGAAAAACAACCTATCAGTTGACTGTATTGATTATATGAAATAAATTATAAACGTTTCACTGCAAGCTTTGTAACTTTAGTTTCTGATCACCCCTCGTATAGCATTTTCGAAATTCACAGAAAGACTACTTGAACTCTCATAAATAAGTAGCGGTTGTTTACGTCAAGAGGCCGAGGTTAGCAACAAATAACCAAAGATGGAATTATGTAGAACGCAAATTTAAGCTAAGAGAGAACGTACCAGAGTACGTAGCTTGGCTTTAATTTGCGATCCCTCAGGCTAGTTCTGTTAAAAAAAATGTATGAAAAAAATATAAAAAAGCCTACATTTCTAAAACTAAAAAAGCAGGTCGTAAAGTTGAACTTACGTTAATGCTGAGTACAACCAGCACAAATAATATTTTTTAAATTACCACCAGGCTCAAATCTGATAGACAGCAACAAGACAACCTACCCTGAATAACTGCGACATGAACAATTTTAGCAATGAAAGCTAGCCAAGTTGGAACCAGTAAACTCTTTAAATAAAATCAGGGTTAATCCAAACCTAAAACAATATTTCACACATAGATTAGAGAACCTTATTGGGAAGGAAGATGGTTCAAATCCGCATCCAGCCATCCAGGTTTAGGTTTTCCGTAATTTCCCCAGATCGCTCGAGGAAAATGCCGGAATGGTTCCTGTGAAAGGGCACGGCCGATTTCCTTCCCTATCTTTGACACAATCGGTGCTTCCGGGATGGTTCCTGTGAAAGGGCACGGCCGATTTCCTTCCCTATCTTTGACACAATCGGAGCTTGTGCTCCGTCTCTAATGACACCGATGTCGACAGGGCGTTAAACCCAATCTTCCTTCCTTCCCTATGGCGCAGCGCAACTGTTCTGGCAGTCTACACACTAAGGTGCTCACCCAATAAGTCCACAAGCTCCGATGACTACGGATCACTAATCCCGCTATGTCCATACATTCAGTATATAGAAAGAGCAGATAAAGTTCCACAAATTCCGCGAGACGTGCTTCTCAAGTACACTGGTGCCCAAGGTTAAAGTAACAAAAGGAAATTTTGCAAGGCTGCGTTTATTTTGCTACAAAACAGTATAAACAGGGGATAGTAAAGTAGAACAATGGAAAGAATACAGAACGCAGACAACTGCAACATGCATAACGGTAGACAAAAATGTTCTTTTTTCCAACTTAACGGATTTGCACACACATTCCGACAACTGGTTAATGAGCTCAGTCCGGGGTGTGAGCGCTTCTTTGAGCAATGCAGACCTGACAACGACGGGACATGCCGTGAATGATGTCATCAGTCTCATGTTGAGGCAGTAATGCCCATTGTTCCTGTAGTCTTGGAGAGTGATTGGTGGATGTTGACGTGATGCAAGCCGTCTCCATAATGCGTTCCAGACATGCTCTATGGGATTCAAATCGACAGAGCTAGTAGGCCACACCATGCGCGCAATATCTTCCGATTCCAAGAAAACATCAGCCACTAGGGCTGTATGAGGTCGAGCATTATCGTTCATCAGTACGACGTCCACAGAACCTCGCAACAACCACAAACGAGGCCCCAAGATCGGGTCACGATACCTGACAGCAGTTAAACCTTGCCGATTCACCCGTACAATTTCATGAAGAGGGGTTCGAGTGGTAAACATAATCCCTGCACACATCCCCGATCTACGTCTTTTTACACAATGTTTGGGTCCCAAAACTGTGTTCCACGTTCCCTCCAGATGCGAATCTATCGAGAATCACTCTCCAGACTAAATCGGTACTCATCTGTGAAAACAACGTTGGCCCACTGTTCGATTGTCCAGGTGGCATGTTGATGACTTCACTCTAAACGTTCCTTTCTGTGAAGACGCGTCAGAGGTACTCCCACAGCAAGTCTCCGACAAGAAAGGCCACTCTGCCGAAGCCTTCTGCACACCCGTTTGCCTCGATGCAACGCGTCCAGTGGATGTTGCGAGCTCACATGGCAGCTGTCGTGCAGTACTAATGAGGTAATGTCGTACCCACACAGCCTAATAACGGTCCTGAAGTCACACGTGGTCGGCCCTGCCCTGACCTTTGGGATACAGTTTCGATCTCTATAAACTGTCGCCACATCCGAGAAACAACAGAACGATTTACATTAACCCATCGGGCCCAATCAGTTTGCGACTGTCCTGTTTCCTTTCTTTCTAAGGCCTTCCACCGCAGAGAGTCTGGTAGGCATCTTCTCTGTGCCATACTGCAACGTCTGTGACTATATACGCAGTGTTTGTGAATGTCGGGCTACCTGGCAAACACTACCTGGCGTCATCGTTGGCATTGTTGTCCTTTGACCAGAGTGCCATCTTCCGTGCAGAACACGATCGTACGGACATCTGGTTGACAGTATGTATGATTATATCGTGAATTAGACACAGGATGGGGAAATAGCTGTATGTTGCTTTAATTTTGGACACCAGTGTATGTAAGTTGGTGTAGTAGAGAATCGCACACCCGCTAAAGTCATATTCAACTTCAGTAAATTATCATTGCATCCACGTACCACATGACTGACAGCACTTGTACTTAGATGGCCACCCTCGAGTTATTGGTGGTAACGACTGAGAGCAGTATCGTGGGCAACGCCAATGAATCGGGGCGGTGGAGAGTTCCCACGCCTCCTGGCGGAATGCGAAGCGGGCAGTTACGTAGTTAGATGGGCGAAGAGATTATACCACGCTATCGAGTTCATATGAAGCACCGCAAATGTCACTCCCCCTAGAACGCCTGAAGATTTAAAGAGCAAGTACACAATAACTTCTGTAAGTTTCATTACAGTATTAGAGGAAAGTTAAGGAGCGCTTTCAAGAAATGAGACGGAGCTATATGAATATCAAGAGCTCACAAGGAAAGGAAAGCTGAAAGGTGGAAGGAACATAAAGAAGGGCTGTAGAATGGAAATGAAGGCAATATTGTAGAAAGGTAAGAGGGATTAGGTGACGATGAGGTGGGATATGTTATACTGCGAGAAGAATTTGACAGAGCATCGAAAGACCTAGGGCGCTTGAAACAAGGCGCCTGGAGTAGATGACATTCCGTCAGAGCTAGTGATATCCTCGTGTGAGCCAGCTATCAAAAACTATTCAGCTGGTGTGCAAGATGTATGAGACAGGTGAAATACCCTAAGACTTCAAGAATAATGTAATAAAACCAATTCCAAAGAAAGCAAGTGCTGACAGGTGTGAACATTACTGAACTACCCGTTTAATATGTCACTTGGAGAAGCATTGGACGGAATGAGCAATGTCTAGAAAGGAGGATATGAAATGAATACCAGAAAAGCAAAACAAGGATAGTGGAACGTAATAGAATTAAACCAGGTGGTGCTGAGGGAACTAGATGAGGAAATTATACACTAAAAGTAGTTGAAGAGTTTTGTTATTTGCGTAGCAAAATAGCTATGACAGTCGAAGTACAGGGGATATAAAATGTAGACTGCCAATGGCAAGGAAATCGATTCCGAAGAACAGAGATTTGTTAATATAGATTTAACTGTTAGGAAATTTTATCTGAAGTTATTAGCCTGGAATGTAGCCTTGTACAGTAGTGAAATGTGGGCGATAATTGTTCAGGTAAGAAGAGGACAGAAGCTTTTGAAATGTGATACTACAGAATAACATTGAAGATTAGATGGGTAGATAGCATACTAATACGAAAATACTCAATATGATTATGGAAAAAAGTCGACTAAAAGAAGGGACTGTTTGAGAGGACACAACCTGAGGCATCAAGGAATCATCAGTTTAGTATTGGAGGCAGGTTTGGGAGGTAAAATTGTAGGAGGAGACCAGGAGAAGAATACAGTTAAGTAGGTTCAAGAGGATGCAGTTACAGTAGTTACCGGAAATTAAGAGGCTTGCACAGGGTAGAGTAGCGTCGAGTGCTGAATCAAACCAGCCTTCATATTGAAAAGCACAACAGGCAACAATGGAATCTCATCCACCAGGAAGTAAAATACTGGCAGGAATGGTGGTTGATGAATATCCACTACAGCCGCTGCTGTGATCTACAGTCCGAAAACTGGATGGATGCATTTCTCTACGCTTATCTATCTGTGTAAGCCTCTCGACTTCTTATTAACAACCACATCCTACATCTACATCTACAGTACATCACACTCTGCAAATAACTGGAAAGGGCATGGCAGAAGATGCTTCCCATTTTTCCACTTATTGGGGTTTCTTCCTGTTCCCTTCAAGTGTGTAGGTAGGAATAATGATTGCTTAAGCGCCTCTGTGTGCGATATAATTGTCTAATCTTGTCTTTAAGATCACTTCTGGAGAGATAATAGGGGTTATAGTACCTCCAGAGATTCGTCACTCAAAGCTAGTTCTTGAAACTTTGCGTATAGCCTTTCTCAGGTTATATACGAAATTGAGGTTCCTTGTCGTTCAGAAGGACGATGCAAAGTTCCCTCGAACGTATAAGCATGTCCGAAGTAAGTTTGCATCGTACTTCTGAGCGACACAGGCACTGCAGCTTCGTATTTATCTGTCGAAACGGAGCAAGTGACTTTGAATTGAAATGTGTCCGCTGTAGAGGAATATACAAAATGGATGTACGGCTGCAGGTTGTAGACACGTGGCTGACGACCTATGGAAATTTGGGCCCGGCCGCGAGTCGTGCTCAGATAGCCTAATGGTAAGGCGACCGCTCGCAATAAGTGGGAAATCCGGATTCGAGTCCCCTTCTGACGCAAATTTTCATTGGTTTCATTCCATTATACAGCTGATGCAGCCCATATTCACCACTACGAATACATTTCATGTATTTCTCGGGCTAGGTTTTCGTCAAGCGTCTGCCGGTTCAACTTCTTCAGCATCTCCGTGACGCTCTCACATCGGTCAAACAAAGCTGTGGTCATCCTTGCTGCCCTTCTTTGTTTACGTCCGATATCCTACGGGTACAGAGTCCACATACCGGGTGATCAAAAATTCAGTATAAATTTGAAAACTTAATAAACCACGGAATAATGTAGATAGAGAGGTAAAAATTGACACACATGCTTGGAATGACATGGGGTTTTAATAGAACAGAAAAAAAACGCATCTCTTGCGCGCGTCGTTTGGTGATGATCGTGTGCTCAGCCGCCACTTTCGTCATGCTTGGCCTCCCAGGTCCCCAGACCTCAGTCCGTGCGATTATTGGCTTTGGGGTTAGTCGCAAGTGTATCGTGATCGACCGACTTCCCTAGGGATAGTGAAAGACAACATCCAACGCCAATGCCTCACCATAACTCCGGACATGCTTTACAGTGCTGTTCACGACATAATTCCTCGACTACAGATATTGTTGAGGAATGATGGTGTACATATTGAGCATTTCCTGTAAATAACATCATCTTTGCTTTGTCTTACTTTGTTATGCTAATTATAGCTGTTCTGATCAGATGAAGCGCCATCTGTCGGACATTTTTTTGAAAGTTTGTATTTTTTTGGTTCTAATAGAACCGCTTGTCATTCCAAACATGTGTGTCAATTTGTACCTCTCTATCTACATTATTCCGTGATTTATTCAGTTTTCAAATTTATACTGACTTTTTGATCACTCGGTACTTTAACACTATTCTAGGATTGATGGCACGAGTGTTTTGTATGCGGTCCCCTTCGTAGACTGGTTGTATTTTTCAAGTATTCTACCATTGAACCAAAGAACTTACCTATGACTGAGCCTATACGCTCGCTCCATTTCATATCCCAACATATCGTTGCACACTTATGTTTGCATTAGTTAACAAATTCCAGTTGTCTCTCACTGATATTGTCGTCATAGGATACTACTATTTTTCGTTTTGTGAAGTGCAAAATTTTACATTTTGAACATTTAAAGCGAGCTCCCAATCTTTGCACCACTTTGAAATCTTATAAAGATCTATTTTTGTGCGGTTTTTTCAGACAGTACTTCATTATACACTACTGGCCATTAAAATTGCTACACTACGAAGATGACGTACTACAGACGCGAAATTTAACCGACAGGAAGAAGATGCTGTGATATGCAAATGATTAGCTTTTCAGAGCATTCACACAAGGTTGGCACCGGTGGCGACACCTACAACGTACTGACATGAGGAAAGTTTCCAACCGATTTCTCATACACAAACAGCAGTTGACCGGCGTTGCCTGGTGAAACGTTGTTGTGATGCCTCGTGTAAGGAGGAGAAATGTGTACCATCACGTTTCCGACTTTGATAAAGGTCGGATTGTAGCCTATCGAGATTGACATTTATCGTATCGCGACATTGCTGCTCGCGTTGGTCGAGATCCAATGACTGTTAGCAGAATATGGAATCGGTGGGTTCAGGAGGGTAATACGGAACGCCGTGCTGGATCCCAACGGCCTCGTATTACTATAGTTCAATTCTTTTATCTTGGCGGCTCGCGCATGCCCGCCCAGACGCGGGAGATTGCTGCGTTGCCAGTTGCACACGACGCATGCGCCAATAGAAGCAGCGCCATAGTATAGCATAGTTCGCAAGCTTACGTTTAGGGGGGAGCGCGCAGTTCATGAAGTAAAGCCACCACGGCCGCATTAACCCTTTCGCTGCTACAGAGACGTGCACCCCGGATTCCGCGCTGTGGGCGATTTTGTCACTGCACTGCTCGCCTGTGCAGACACACGGTGTTCCGACTGCTTTGACACTCTTTATCATTCGATTCCACAAAAACTATTTGGCTCAGAAATTAGATTTTTGCATATCTTCTTGACTGATACCTTCGCCCCATAAATGACTTAATTTTGTTTCGATGTTCAACGCAGTTATTATGCAGCATTAAATATAGTAAACCATTGCAAGAAATTTTGAAGAGTTTGCAGAGGTAAAGTCCATAGAGTATACTTTCCGTATGGTCGATTTTAGTTGCCACAATGTTCAGAATGAAATGTGGACAAGATACCTATATATTTCATTTAATTTAAGTACCACATAAGTGTCGTATGTAATATTGAGAAATATTCCACCTTTCGCGACTGTAACAAAAGTTTTACTTACACTGGGCACGTTTGGCTTTATTTTAAAGCACTTCAATCAATCAAAAGGAAGTAGACAAAATACATTAAACAAAACTGTGGACTTACAAAAACATTAGGACTTGAATATACCGTGTGTCAGTGAAGTGCTCAGAGCTATGTCAAATATAATTTTGTGTGTGGCACACACAAACAGCATTTATTTGCTAAAACACTGATCAGCCGACAAAAACGTTGAATATTGTGTTACCGCAGCACAAAACTACGAAAGGTGACATGGCAATGGAGGAGACAAAATACTGTCCACTGAAGATGCTTCAAAAGAGAAAAACGCGTCTGGTCTAAATAAGTCGCTTATTACAGTTGCAAAAGAGGAATATATTTCAGTACCATAGGTAAAACTGCGACTGTGGAACAAAAACAAGAAAGAGAACATGAGTACCATTGTGTATGTACCATACCTTTCATTGATTGAAGTGCTTTAAAATAAAGCCAAAAGCGCCTGGTGTAAATAAAACTTTTATTACAGTCGCGAAAGATGGAATATTTCTCAATATTACATACGACACCTATGTGGTACTTAAATTAAATGAGATATTGTTATACAGCAAATTTTATATGAAATTTAGGTATCTTGTCCACATTTCATTCTCAACATTGTGGCAACTAAAATCGACCATACGGAAAGTATATGCTATGGACTTTTACCTCTGCAAACTCTTCAAAATTCCGTGCAATGGTTTACTACATTTAATGCTGCACAATAACTGCGTTGAACATCGAAACAAAATTTAGTCATTTATGGGCGGAAGGCATCAGTCAAGATGATGTGTAAAAATCAAATTTTTGGGCCAAATAGTTTTTGTGAACTCGAATGATAAAGTGTGTCAAAGCAGTCGGAACACCGTGTGTCTGCACAGGCAAGCAGGGCACTGATGACAAAATCGCGCACAGCGCGGAATGCGGGGAACACGTGTCTGCAGCAGCGAAAGGGTTAATGAAAAGACAAAGCACTTGAAATTTCAAAAAACTCCATTCAAACGAATAAAATTCTTGAAGTAAGACACTTCGATATTGTTTTTAAATAAAGAATTTATGCACCACACGAGGTTTGAACTCGTAACTTTTCACTTATCTGCCCAGCACTTTAACCGTTACGCTATCGCAGCTCGTATGGCAGTAACACTCCACAAGGATTGTAATATGTCAAGCAAAATACTGACAAACACTATTGGTATGACTATGAATTACTCATGTTTCGTCGAAGTACAATAGGAAATAAACAATTACCGCTGTTCTTTATTGCGAAAAAGAGGTTCGTGAGATTGATACAAACACCTTCCCTTGTTATCGCCTGAATTAGGAGTCTCATTGCTTGTTTGGTTTAATTAATTAATATAATATGAAGCAATTGGTATAAAGAACACTTTTTACAAACTTTCTATAAAAGGAAGTCTGCTATCAAGACACGGCTTTTGTTCTATTACTTTATTTATGACTGAACGTTTCTAAAACTGAAGACTCGTCCGTGCTCTGCACTGCAGCGAGATCTGGCAACGTCGTTCTCTGTTCATTGGCTGACTGTGTTTTGTGACGTCAGATGCGCAGAACGAACCTAAACTCGGCCGCCAAGATATATGACGCGCACTTTAGCAGTCGAGATGACAGGCATCTTATCCGCATGCTGTAACGGATCGTGCAGCCACGTCTCGATCACTAAGTCAACAGATGGGGACGTTTGCAAGACACCAACCATCTGCAAGAACAGTTCGACGACGTTTGCAGCAGCATGGCCTATCAGCTCGGAGACCTTGGCTGCGGTTAGCCTTGACGCTGATTCACAGACAGGAGCGCCTGAGATGGTGTACTCTCAGCGACGAATCTGGGTGAACGAATGGCAAAACGTCATTTTTTCGGATGAACCCAGGTTCTGTTTACAGCATCATGATGGTCGCATCCGTGTTTGGCGACATCGCGGTGAACGCTCATTGGAAGCGTGTATTCGTCATCGCCATACTGGCATATCTCCCGGTGTGATGGTGTGGGGTGCCATTGGTTATACGTCTCGATCACCTCTCGTTCGCATTGACGGCACTTTGAACAGTGGACGTTACATTTCAGATGTGTTACGATCTGTGGCTCTATCCTTCATTCGATCCCTGCGATACCCTACATTTCAGCAGGATAAAGCACGATCGCATGTTGCAGGTCCTGTATGGGCCTTTCTGGATACAGAAAATGTTCGACTGCTGCCCTGGCCAGCACATTCTCCAGATCTCTCACCAATTGAAAACATCTAGTCAATTACTGCCGAGCAACTGGCTCGTCACAATACGCGTCACTACTGTTGATGAACTGTGGTATCGTGTTGAAGCTGCATGGGCAGCTGTACCTGTACACGCCACCCAAGCTCTGTTTGACTCAATGCCCAGGCGTATCAAGGCCGTTATTACGGCCAGAGGTGGTTGTTCTCGGTACTGATTTCTCAGGATCTATGCACCCAAATTGCGTGAAAATGTAATCACATGTCAGTTCTAGTATAATATATTTGTCTAATGAATACCCGTTTATCATCTGCCTTTCTTCTTGGTGTAGCAATTTTAATGGCCAGTAGTGTATGTAACTGCACCTCCTGCTGAAATTCTGCCGTTACTGTTAATACTGTCTTCATGGTCACTAATATACAACATGAACAGCGAGGACACACGAAGTTACTTTACATCTGTCCATTACTCTCCATCCAAGATAACATGCTGCTCCCTCACAACGACGAAATTGTCAATCCAATCACAAAATCTCATTTGATAGTCTTACAGTCATACAGTCGATAATAAGTGTACCCTTGGTACTGAATCAAATATCAAATGCTTTTCGAAAGTCAACAAATACTGGATTTACCTCACTGCCTTTGTCTATGGCTTTCTGGATGTCTTGTGACAAAAGCACAAGCTGGGTTTCAGTTGATCGAAATTTCCGGAATCCATGCCAACCAGCATGATATCTCATTACATTTGAACTCAAATTATCGATTTGAAGCTACTTACGATGATAACCTTTGTCTCCGTCTGCAGTTTTACACTCCCACACTTGGCTCCATTACCAAATTGGCAATCCCTTGATGCCGCAGGATGTGTGCCATCAACCGACCACTGCATTTAGCAAAGATCTGGTATATTTCTTTTCATCCCAATTCGATTCAGCACTACCTCACTAGTTATTGAGCTACCTATGTAGTCTTCAGCAGTCTCCTTTAGTGTCACATTTCAAAAGCTTCTATTCTTTTCTTATCTGATATTTTTATTGCTACATTTCACTTCCGTTAAGGCGACACTCTAGAAAGGCTTTCCAACACTTAAAACTTTATATTCGATGTGACAAATACATCTTGACCAGAAACGAATTTCTCGTTACTGCGAATCTGCATTTTATGCCATCTATATTTCTACTATCGTCATATTTTTCCTGCCGAAATAATAAAACTCATCTACTATCTTTACTGCTACACTTCCATCCCTCAGCATCGCATTACTTTTGTTTTACTTTTGTTCATGTTCATCTTATAACCTCTTTTCAGGAAACTGTTCATTCAATTCAACTGATGTTCCATATCCTTTACCGTCTATGACAGAACCACCAAATCATCAGCAAACGTCTAAACTTCTTCTTCTTGAACGTTAATTCCCTTCCCAGGTTTCTCCAAATGCTTACTCAATATACATACTGAATAATATGGAGGATAGGCTACAACCCTGTCTTACTTCCTTCTCAGCTACTCTGTCCCTGTCATTTTGTTTTGCTATCATAACTACAGTCTGGTTTCTGTGCCAGTTGTAGTAGACAACTTTTCGCTTCCTGTATTTGTGAGACGGAAAGCGAAAAGGGACTTCTTTACAAAAATATTGAGTTTTGAGCTATTGTACTTTTTTATGTTCAGCATTAAATTCTGAACAATTTCTAAAAAAACAGTAGATTTCTGTCTCTAAAACTGAGCTACGACGGGTTGAATATTGTTGATAAAAGTGGGTGTTTTGAGGTAATGTATTTTAGAGTCTCACTTTATTACCATTGTTTATTTAAGAAACCAATTTTGCATATATATTACCCATAAAATGTCCTTTGTAGAATAATACAGACTTTTTAAAGTTAACATTACGCATTGAGTGTTTAACCTTTGAGATCTATAGCACTTTATAATGTACAAAAATTTAAAACCAAATGATTTGTCCCTAGATTGAGAAAAATTAGTATACGCTGCACAGTATTTTTGGCAAAATATTGGCATGCTTATGCTGTATTATGGAATCTTTTAAACCAATTGATTTGGAAGTCATTAATGGACCAAAAACCACCTAAAATTTTGAATTCACGAAACCCCCGAAAATGGATTACTGAGATCTCTTAAATTATATTGGCTAAAGGTTTGGTGTACTACTTCTAAAATTTTTGAGTCTGAAGGGTTTCAAGATCGTTAAAAAACAGTGTTTTTACCCCTTCTTCTGTTGTTCTGGAAAATCTGTTTGGTAAGATTCTTCCTCAGGATCCACATTATCACTGGCTTGAGGTTCTGGTTCAGATTTTTATTCTACTTCAGGATGCAGAACGTTTTTTCAGTTTTCTTTGCAGTAGTTCTTGATGTTATTAAAAAGATAATCTTTTCATTGTCTTGTCATCCCTGCTGGAATTACCGCACCAGGAAACCCAGCGGGTTCATTTCCTTCGGCAGAGGTGCGATGCGAAAAATTTTCACCCAGCAACAACAGCAGAGTTAGCATGTGTTATAGGTGCAGGTTTTTGTTGCTACAGTAACGTGAGCTGGAATTTTCGGGCTGATAGCTGCAAATTGATAACACGTGGAGGCATTTACAGCACTCGTGTAAAAAGGGACCACTTGTCTTGCTTGGCATTACTGTATCCACAAAACGCTTTTCTGTCGTACAAAGCTACTCCAAGTTCCTCAAAATGTCTAGAAAATCTAGGAGATACTACTGTGTCAAGCATTACCTACGCAGCTACGATATTTAGAAAGGGGGCCTGTTGTTGGGCCTGTTGTGTCTACGAATCCGGCCTACTCGGTTCGCTAGACAAGCAATCAAACAACCTGTATTAATGAGTTTTATTACAATAACACAAGATACGATACTTAACTTTGACAATTTCACAGATGTGTCGCAAGCAAAGGGCGACATACGAAATAATCAGTCTTTGCAGTGACCGCTGATCTCTAACTGAAAAAAGTCTTTCTTGAACTGCTATCGAAATGCCTAACGTTAACGCTGCTGTGCAAGTCACTAACATAGAAGCTGCTATTCAAGTGGGCCGTCGCCAGTCAGCACACAAACAAAGAAAATGTCTGCAACGCCCACCTGAAAACACTGAATAGAGCTCTGGGTTCACCTTGTCGCCAATGTTTCATCCAGCCTTGTTGTCAATCTTGTTCGGTCTAGAAATCCTACCTATTTGGTTCACTATACAAACAAACAAACAACTCGTATTAATGAGTTTTATTACCATAAGACGAGATACAATAAATAACTTTGACAATCTCACAGATGTGTCGCAAGCAAAGGGCGACATATGAAATGATCAGTCTTTGCTGTGACTGTTGATCCCTAACTGACAAAAGTCTTTCCTGAATTGCTGTCGAACTGCCTAATATTGACACTGCTATCGAAGTGGGCCATTACCAGTTGGGTGCCGCACTTATGTCCTCTTCACATAGGGACCACTGCTGTTGTGTTGTTGTCCTGAAAGGGAGGTCTGTCAATGTGCGATTGGCTGACTTCGTCTCACAGCTTTCTCTTCCCTGTCATTCCTGACTGGCGTGCCAGGGCCGACTTTGCGCCATAACAGGGCCAATGTTATTTTTTCTCCATAATAGCAAGATGTCCTTTTCCAGAAGACTGACATCGATTGCTTTTAATAATATTACAGAATATTAGTGATTCATGTTCAAACTAGTTTCAAATCCATGCAAACAAGTAGAGAGTGAATAATTACTAGAATATACAAACAAAAAAGAAAATAGGTATTTTAGATATTATCAAACGATTTTGCTTCTACAGGAAACTCTAATTCTCCGAGAAGAAGTCACTTTTCACTTTCCGTCTCACGTTTTAAGTGTGCTGCCTTTAGAATTTCAAAGGGATGAATTACGATTTTTCTGAAAAACAAAGTTTACAATCAGTGTATGTTACCACTTCGAGTTACAATAGTGACACATGGGCTTTTAATGCAATAATCATTCAAAATCTGACAGTTGTTTAGCCACCAAAGGAGATACGCTTATTGGATTTAATAGGAGAGGCAAGAAAATTCAAATGAAATGCGGAGCAGACTGCATTGGAAGACATAATTACCATAGTGAAAATGAAATAAAGATCGGTTGGATGTGCAGCCAGGTGAATACCTGGTTTATGGACCGAAGACATCTGCATCTACATCTAAATGACTACTCTGCAATTCACACCTTAGTGGTTGGCAGACGGTTCATAGAACCACTTTGAGACTATTTCTCGCCTGTTCACTCCCCTAAGGCATGTTGTAAGGTGTCAAACAAATAACACACCTTGCACTGAATTCCCGAAACAATTCCAGTTAAATCGACATGTCACATGACATAGTAACTTGAAATGGCACTAATTTTATTAATATGCAGAACTTGTTTTTCGTGGTGGTAAAAGTTCTTGCCAATCCAATTACCATTCAGAAATGAATGGAGAAGTTTTTAAGAATTGGTTTATTAGACTCTTGTCTGTGCTGGAAGAAAGGTCAATTATCACGGTGAATAGCTCCAGCTACCACTCCATTCAGATAGAAAAGCTGCCACGTTGAAATTGGCGCAAGGCAGATATTATGGGGTGGTTAAAGAGAAAGAATGTTTCATTTTCAGTCGATGAAACGAAGGCTGAACTCCTGTCTAAGGAAGAAATCGTAGGTGCCAAAAAGACTTACGAATTAGATCAACTGGCAGACGAAATGGGACACCAAGTGGTGCGTCTACCACCATATCACTGCCAGTATAATCCCACCGAATTGATACGGGCCCAAGTAAAGCGATAAGTAGCGAAAAGAAATACTACTTTCATATTTGCTGATGTCGAGAAGCTAACACACGAAGCTCTGGACAACGTTACTCAACAGGACTGGGAGAGATGCGTAAAACAAGCTGAAGCATTGCAAGAAACAGATTTCTTGAACCAGGGTTTAAGAGACACCACAGGGGAATCTGTGATGATGCGCCTGGCTGAAACAAGCAACAGTGAATCTGAAGACACGGGGCCAGAAAATCCTTCAGTTTAGGTAAGTGCCGTCTGTGTAAAAAGCTGACTTGATTGAAATGTTTGTCTATTCATTTCAGTTATAGAGGACATACTGCGAATGTTTTTCCCTTACAGGAGACGCCGGATAAATTTATCACAAGTGGTGGCGATTACTTTACTCGACAGTAACTGTCAATTAAAATTCGGTTGTCAATTCTGCATTAATTAAAAACAGTTTTTCCTAAAAATCTGTGTCGAATGACTTTACATTCGGATATAATCTTACTGCATTCGCCCGCATCTCGTGGTCGTGCGGTAGCGTTCTCGCTTCCCACGCCCGGGTTCCCGGGTTCGATTCCCGGCGGGGTCAGGGATTTTCTCTGCCTCGTGATGGCTGGGTGTTGTGTGCTGTCCTTAGGTTAGTTAGGTTTAAGTAGTTCTAAGTTCTAGGGGACTTATGACCACAGCAGTTGAGTCCCATAGTGCTCAGAGCCATTTTTTACTGCATTCGGTTTACTTGTACATTCGAAATTTAACTCCTATTTTCTTAGAAGGATTTACTGGCTGTTTCGTAGTAAGGGTAATGGAACTTCCTGGCAGATTAAAACTGTGTGCCAGACCGAGACTCGAACTCGGGACCTTTACCTTTCGCGGGCAAGTGCTCTACCGCTGATGAGAGCACACCGCGCTTCAGAGTGAAAATCTCGTTCTGGAAACATCCCCCAGTGTGTGGCTAAGCCATGTCTCCGCAATCTCCTTTCTTCCAGTAGCGCTAGTTCTGCAAGGTTCGCAGAAGAGCTTCTGTGAAGTCTGGAAGGTACGAGACGAGGTACTGGCAGAATTGAAGCTGTGAGGACGGGTCGTGAGTCGTGCGTGGGTAGTTCGGGTGGTAGATCACTTTCCCGCGAAAGGCAGAGATCCCGAGTTAGAGTCTCAGTCCGGCACACAGTTTTAATCTGTCAGGAAGTTTCATATCAGCGGACACTCCGCTTGAGAGTGAAAATCTCATTCTGGAATGGTAATGCAGTTCATAAAACGACAAAACGTTGTGGCGCTTCTGTATCAATTGCGCTGGTTGAGGAATGGAGTACCTTAACAGAAGAACTCTTTACCAACCTTGCAGTCAGCATGGTAACACGTTGCAGAGTATACACTGTCGTCCGTAGTGATCACAAACCTTGTTAAGAACCATGTCCTGATTTCTGTAGTGTCCGGGGGACCATCTTAAATCGCATGTCTTGTGCACTCTCCGTTCGGTGTATCGGACAGTAGGTACGATCCAGTCACAAAATACCAGCCCACACAATCACAGCAAACGTCTGTTGATGAGCTCGCCACACCAGTGCATCTTGATTTCTGTCATCCCATACATGTCTCTTCCTACAGTTAAATGTGCCCTTTCTTTTCAACGTGGTCTCGTCTGTAAACGACTCCAAAGCAGGAAAATTGGGGATTCCTTTATTTGGGTTGTAACGTTATAAGATGCAAAAAAAATCCTGTTATTAGAACAAAACTAATTGGATCAAAACATCTAGTAACATGTTAGTCTTTTTCCTACGGTTGTCTCAGAAAGAAAAAAAGAAACAGTTCATCTCGGGACAATGTTTTTGGGAAAGAAGACACTGGGCAAAGCACACGGATTAGACATGACTTGTGGAAACATTATGCACAGTAGACTGGAAGAATTTATTAAACAGGATCAAAACACTACGAGTTGCCTGCTCCACCCGTCCCGCAACGCAGGTACACTTACGTAAGCAATCGGTTCGTGATATTTACGACTGCACGCATTGACTCGCGAGCGTCAGTCGCAAACACGTAGGCAACAATGGCCTGAATGGTTGACTCACTGTAACACACCGATCGTCGGTAGTCGTCGAGTTACTTGTGCAGACATTATTACAAAACGTAAAAAGCTAGGATGGAAGGAAGTTTTACTATCACTGACCTATGCGACATTCATTTAATTTATGGCAAGGCTAACGTGTTGCGAGAGCAGCTGTTCGAATTTATAGAGAACGTTTCCCACAACGAAGACTTCTGCACTCTCGACATTTGTTGCTGTTCACCAAAGGTTTATATCATCACAAAGCCGCGCGGGATTAGCCGAGCGGTCTGGGGCGCTGCAATCATGGACTGTGCGGCTGGTCCCGGCGGAGGTTCGAGTCTTCCCTAGGGCATGGGTGTGTGTGTTTGTCCTTAGGATGATTTAGGTTAAGTAGTGTGTAAGCTTAGGGACTGATGACCTTGGCAGTTAAGTCCCATAAGATTTCACACACATTTTTTTATCATCACAAATCTCTACTTTTACATGATTATTTTGTAATTTATTCCTAACAAAGTACAGTAGTTATTTTTACCTTTTTAACTTAATTCTGTATGCGAAACGTATTGTTTCTTCTGATTTCTTTTAGTTTTATTATGAAATAAATAATGACAGAATACAGCTTACGAGTATGTATTTATTTTGCATAGATTAAGTGATACTGACACTTTACTACCCCGCGAAGAAGGCAGAGGCCCACAATGCGAAAAACGTACATTGGAAGCTGAGGAACAAATTCTGGACCTCATCCAAAAAATGGTTCAAACGGCTCTGAGCACTATGGGACTTAACTGCTGAGGTCATCAGTCCCCTAGAACTTAGAACCTAACCAACCTAAGGACATCATACACATCCATGCCCGAGGCAGGATTCGAACCTGCGACCGTAGCGGTCGCGCGGTTCCAGACTGTAGCGCCTAGAACCGCTCGGCCACTCCGGCCGGCGACCTCATCCACGAAGATCCTAGTCAGAGTACTACAAGCGTCGCCCGCCTAGTGGATGTATCGCACACTGCCGCTCACCGCACTTTGAAAGAGAAGCTTCTGCGCGCTTACCACATCCAACGTGCACAGGCGTTGGAAGAGTGAGACTTCCCTCCGCGACGAGAATCTCAAAGCGGTTTTTGTTACAATGTGCGCAGCATGGTTTTGTAAACAAAATACTAGTCATAGATGAAACAGGTTTCATTCACGACAGAGTAACTAATTTCCGTAACATGTACACGTGGAGTACACACAGTCTGCGCCTAGTAATAGCAAAACATTTTCAGCGGCGTTTTTCCGTAAATGTATTGGCGGGTACAATCTGTGATTACATTATTGAGCCTTACGTTTCACATGCACGATTGACTGGTATTTATTCAATCGTATGGGTAGGGCCCCCCGTCGGGGAGGCCGTTCGCCGGGTGCCGGTCTTTCAATTTGACGCCACTTCGGCGACATGCAGCCGATGAGGATGCATAGGATGATGATGAAGACAGCACAACACCCAGTCTCTGGGCGGAGAAAATTCCCCGACCCAGCCGGGAATCGAACCCGGTGCCAGGGGGTTGACAATCCGTCACGCTGACCATTCAGCTACCAGGGGCGGACACGATTGACTGGCAACTATTAACGAACCTTTCTGGAGGAAACATTGCTACCAACTTTATTATCAAATATTCTGTTAGTCGTACGTCGTAACATGTGGTTCCTCCAAGACGGTGCTCCATCCCACAATGGTCACAGAGTACGAAGGTTTTTGAATAGATGATTTCCAGAACGATGGCTAGGACGTTTTGGTCCACTTCGATGGCCAACGCGGAGGCCTGATTTAAATTTTGGGGCCATATGAAGGAACTTATTTACGTCCAGCAAGTAAATAATGTGGATGAACTTAGGTAGAGGATTTTCGATGCTGCCAATGCCATAAAGGCAAATGTGCGTGTGTGTGAAAGAGTGCGACGAAACTGGGTTCGCCGTAATGAAGAATGTGTCCAATCGAATGGTGGGCATTCTGAACACTTATTGTAGTACTGATGTAACAGGAAACGAAGTAACGTGGATTTCATTTTCGTTAAGGTACCAAAAAAATGGCTCTGAGCACTATGGGACTCAACTGCTGTGGTTATCAGTCCCCTAGAACTTAGAACTACTTAAACCTAACTAACCTAAGGACATCACACACATCCATGCCCGAGGCAGGATTCGAACCTGCGACCGTAGCAGTCGCACGGTTCCGGACTGCGCGCCTAGAACCGCGAGACCACCGCGGCCGGCATTTACGGTACCGTTGTAAACAAAGAAAATAATCTGAATTTAATTTTCGTTATGGTATTGTTATAAAAAGAGGAAACAGCTGATTCTAATTAATGCACAACGGATAACATGGTAATGTGCTAAGGTTCAAATGTTCAAATGTGTGTGAATTTCTATGGGACCAAACTGCTGAGGTCATCGGTCTCTAGACTTACACACTACTTAAACTAACTCATGCTGAGAACAACACACACACCCACGCCCGAGGGAGGACTCGAACCTCCGGCGGGAGGGGCCGCGCAATCCGTGCATGGCACCTCATACCGCGCGGCCACTCCGGGCGGCTTGTGCTAAGGGAAACATATTTTATGTGGTATTGGCTTTTCTTTACTGTCACGACCTTCGTTATAGTAATGTTGTAAAAGAGAAAACGTTTGATTGAACTTAATTCATTGATTACGTAAAACGAATTACACGTTCTTGACAGCCCAGTGACTACGTCGCTTGTTTCGCCACTACCTAGGCGCCGCGCCGTTGTACGCGTTCAACGTTTACATTGCTCCGGTTCGGCCGTTATCTTTCTCTGACCGCCGCGTCGATGTCGGTAATGCACAAGCGAGGTCGTGTGCCGTCAGTTGACAATGTAAACAGAAATGCGTCTACTATCAAACCTATAAATATGTGCCTTTTAGGAATACAGAAATAAAGAATGTGATACAACCATATTTCATTAGACTTTTTTGTCAAGCACACCGAGATGTACCGCCTGTACAACTTTGGCAGCTTATACCGTTAACACCCTGGATTGCTGTAAGAACGAATTTACAAATCCCACTCAAAATGGGAAGTCTGCTGGCTGCAATGATTGTACCTTCTGTCAACGATACTGGCGCAATTGTTCGTGTAAGACTCACAAAATTGGTCATTGGTTTCTGTTCAGAGCTCGTGCAACGCACCGACTACTAGAGGCAGGATTGTCACCAATCGCGTACAGCACATTCTCTTCCATATCGGATGTCCTAGCATACATCACACAACCTGTGTCTACCATTCTAACGCGGAAGGATTCAGTTTCCCATAGGCGTCTATATACAGTTGCAAAAGCACTGTGACGCGGTCGCCGGTGATACGGGAACAGCTCAGCCTCTATGGCATTTAGTGAACCCATACACGAGGTGCTTCAGGTAGCTGGTCCGTGAATACCAGAGGGAACCTTGAAACAATTGTCAGTTTTCTAACAGTGTAACGCAAAGAATAAGATTTGTAAGCCCATATAACCTCACCATCTTTAAGACATCTTTTGGGAACATTTTTATGTATGAACCACAGCTTTAACTCTCACACCTTTTTTCAATTTTTGTGGTTGCAAGTAAAATAAACCATGCTAATTATTTATGTACATCAAAGGTACACATTACTCAAAATACAAAATAGAAGGTTTACTTTTTTCCTGTAAGATCTTTACACTATTATCTTTAAAGCAGACTATTGAAAAGATGATGCTGTCATAAATTGTGGTACAAAAAAATTTTAAGTATCATTACCAAAAATTTTTGAGATGAATTCAGGGTTTTTCTTCAGAAAAGCATTTCATTTTCAAAGTTATGTCACAAGAGTAGTCTGCTTTTTAGTTAAGCATGTCTTAAGATAGTATACAAAATATCAGCTACCTGTATCTATGTCAGCTATCTTTAACTGTATTTAATAGTTTTTAGCCAAAGTGTACCAGAACATGAAATAATTTAACTTTCAGGAAATTCAAGTTAAAGTTAAAACTTGCTATTTCTATTAAACGTCCATGGCACTAATGCATCCCAGGTCCCTATTCAAATTGTTTCTTGTGTTGTTCTTCCTCCCTTCTCTTTTTCACACTTCTTCTTCTTATTCTTGTTTCTTTGGTAGCTTCCAACGCTGATTTTTCTGTTCGAAAGAGTCTCATTCGGTCAGTGGCTATCAGAGCTATATGCATATTTAGTCCACCAAACACTCTCATCAGTTCCATAACATTAAGCTTGACTCTGCATCGTGATTGAAACATAGAACAGCATCTATCACACCTATTTTCAAAGTATTTAGTCCTACTAGAACTGTTTTTGGTACCCCTTCCCATACGCAATTGACGAAACTTTCATTTGGATTTTGAGTCCTACCATGTAAACATTTCACTAATAATCTTGTCACTGACATCCCTATATACAGTTTTTATAATTTTTATAGCAAGTGGCAAAGAATGTTTATGGTTGTAGATCTCACCTTGAGTAACAGCTCTGTGGTAGCCACACCATGAATCACTGCCAAGCGGGCAGAGTGCATGACATAGGTTATGAAAGAACGTAGCCCATACTGCCTTTTTCATTCCCTCAAGGTCACTTTTATTTTGTCTGATGTCTTGTCCTTAGTAATAGTGCAACCTTTATATTTCTTCGCCTGTAAGCCGACCACGTTTGCTAATGCACTTACCATCAGCTAATTTCTTTCCCTTCAAATTCCTCTTCAACTTCCTCAATCTTGTACCTAACCTTTTCTGGACATGTCCAACACATTCCATTTTTTCAATTAGCCAACTAAAGGGACAAAAAAGTTATAAAAACCAAATAAATGAGAGCGAAACACTATTTTTAACAGAGCTGGCTTTGTGCTATGGGGACATCGTGGTGCGTGCAGACACTTTTAAATTCCTCTAATTTCGGTGCTTTCTGTGGGCCATTTTCGTGGAAGAAAACTTTTCTCGTTCGAAGAAATACAGAGAATTTTTGAAGAAAAAATTTAAAAAATCGACGATTTGACAGTCCCCTCAATCAGTAAACCTGTATGTAGTACTGCTGTGTATCACTGTTAACGTACAACTAACAGTGTCGGAAAACCAGATCCTAGGAAGAACCGATCAGTACTGAACACAAACTTGAGAGAAACGAGGTAAAGAGGGATTACTGTCGGTGTCAGCATGTACCGTGAGCGTATGGAAACAAGACGCTTACTGCATACCGTCCACATTTCCTCCGTTAGGCATTATTTTCAGTGCAATACAGAAGCAAAGCTAACTGGGGCAAGAAGCCAAGCGAAATACAATAGTTCCGTTACAGCCACCGGAGACCGTGAGTTCCTTACACCAAAATACACAGAAGGTATCCTTGAACAACCTCTGAAAGTTCTTCAGTAGGTTTTTGCTACACCCTCTAGATTAAGAACAGATAACTGCCCGGCAGTTATTACGAACTGTGATCTGTCAGACAAACAATCACGAATCCAGTCACGCAACAGACACGACACTCCATGAACACCTACACTGACGCATCATCAAAGAATAATTAATGTAGAGCAATGAAATTTCGGGAATACATTTGTCTAGGTAACTTATTTAAGTGATTAACATTGCAAGATCACAGGTTAATGCAAGCACGAGGTAAGTCATTGCTAATGTAAGATGCTGGTACATTGTTAGCCAGTGTAACTGCCAGAATTATGAATGCAAGCATGCAAACGTACATGCATTGTGTTGTACAGACACCGGATGTCAGTTTGTGGGATGGAGTTTCATGCCTGTTGCACTTGGCTGGACAATACAAGGACGGTTAATGCTGTCTGTGGATGACACTGTAGTCGTCCTCCGATGGTGTCCCATATGTGCTCGACTGGAGACAGATCTGGTGATCTAGCAGGCCAAGGCAACATGTCGACACTCTGTAGAGCATGTCGGGTTACAACAGCAGTGTGTGGGCGAGCGTTATCCTGCTGGAAAACACCCCCTGAGCGTTATCCTGCTGGAAAACACCCCCTGAGCGTTATCCTGCTGGAAAACACCCCGGGAATACTGCTCATGAATAGCAGCAGAACAGGTTGAATCACCAGATTGACATACAAATTTGCAATCAGGGTGCACGTGATAACCACAAGAGTGCTCCTGCTGTCATACGAAATCGCACCCTTGCAGGCCCTCAAGTGGCCTCCTCCTAACCAACATATGGCCATCGATGGCACCGAATCAGAACCAGCTTTCATCAGAAAACAAAAGAGACCTCCACCTCCACCCTGCCCTGCAATGAGCTCCCGCTTCACAGCACTGAAATCGCAAATGGCTGTGGTTTGGGGTCAGTGGAGTGCACACTACATGGCATCTGAGTCGAAGCTGTCCTTGAAGTAACCGATTTTGGACAGTTCATTGTGTTACTGAGGTGCTAACAGCTGATGAAATTGCTGCTGCAGATGCAGAACGATGCGTCAGAGCAATACGCTAAGTACGATGGTCCTCCCTCTTGGTAGTGCCACGTAGCCATTCGGAGCCCGGGCTTCTTGCTACCGTACATTCTCGTAACCACTACTACCAGCAATCAGGTACAGTGGCTAGCCTTTCAGCAATATTGCAGAAGAAGCATCCAACTTCCCGACTTCGTAGCCCTGTTACACGACTCAGTGAGTCTTCATAATGGCGTTTCTGTCACCTTAAAAGGATTTCTTGACTAACATCAGCCCACTAAATCCAGTCTCAAAGGTAACTATCGCTCACGACCGTTAGAGCGTATATTTAAGGCAAACCTTATATGCATCCTCATAGTGGCGCTACTAGCGCCATTCCTATCGACTGGCGAGAAATTTGATTAGACATCACCATTCAGATGTAGAAACACGCCTATGGAATTTTGTTTCAAATGGCTTGGTTCAAATGGCTCTGAGCACTATGGGACTCAACTGCTGTGGTCATAAGTCCCCTAGAACTTAGAACTACTTAAACCTAACTAACCTAAGGACAGCACACAACACCCAGCCATCACGAGGCAGAGAAAATCCCTGACCCCGCCGGGAATCTAACCCGGGAACCCGGGCGTGGGAAGCGAGAACGCTACCGGAATTTTTTTTATGTCGCGCATGTCCTCATAATTAACTGCGCCTGTAATCAGTGAGAATTTAACAGACATGGAGCCATTATTCCTTGGTAATGTATTGGAGGTAATTAAAGCGTGCCAGTGCACACATATCGGCACAAAACACAGGTACCTGCTGTCTCTGCGGGGGAGGGGGGGAGGGGGGGCTGACCACAGCGACCACACACAGTCTAACAACTCGTGTCTGCTGATCAGTAATCGGGATCAGAGCGTTGGCCACAGACGCACGTGGCGTGGTCACACGAAACTGTGGGGTCGCCCTCGCGCGGTATTTGCGTCCACTGCGGCGTCACCACCTGTACGAAAAGATGGTTAGGCGCCAAATTTCGACTGTATCTGCTTAAAAAAAGAAACTCTTTCTCTCACTAAAACTGTTGAATACTGAGACAATTCTACGGCACACAACAAACAATTCTCTAACATACTAAAACTTCTGGTTTGTTTGGAAAAAAAAAGTACTAGTCGGGTTTTCTTTTTATTTACGTATTACACGACTCATTTCGGGAAGTGCGTTTTCCGTGTGCTATGTCATTTATTCGTGATGTTTTCGACGGGTGAGGTGCTGCTTGTTCTGATGTCTCTACTACAGTATATAAAAACAATTTTTAATTGACTTTCGATCTTTATATGGAGCGAATGGTAAAGTTAGGAAAGAACTTTCACTAAGTTTCTTTGGGATCCACCTGGGCAGAAGAAACTCACACATATTAAACATCACACTCAATCTTCTGTGCGCAGTACGCTTTCTAAATAGCAAACTTACATAAACAAACAGCTACAGTTACAGTTATATGCAGTCAACAGAGATAACCCTATAGGTTGTCCACAGAGTGTGATATATTTTACTACAGCGGGTATTTATGTTGATAATCTGGTTCAAAAAAAAATGGTTCAAATGGCTCTGAGCACTATGGGACTCAACTGCTGTGGTCATAAGTCCCCTAGAACTTAGAACTACTTAAACCTAACTAACCTAAGGACAGCACACAACACCCAGCCATCACGAGGAAAAGAAAATCCCTGACCCCGCCGGGAATCGAACCCGGGAACCCGGGCGTGGGAAGCGAGAACGCTACCGCACGACCACGAGATGCGGGCTGATAATCTGGATCTTTATATGCTTATATGTTATATTTATGATGGTATTTGTTCCTAGGTGTCACTATTTTTATGTAAGTTTATTGTCGAAGCATCTGCAGATATTCACTAATTCACTTCCCAGTTTTTCACTTAATATTTGATTTTCATATTTTTTTGAAACGTAAATACGTCTCGTCCTTTCAACAGATCCATTTTATTAATTTCATTTAGCTGGTGCAGTTCTTCGACATTTTGCTCTACTTTTCCAAAAGGGTATTATGTATTGCGTATGTGTGTACCTATTGCTTATACTGCGTTGTATTGTGTGTGTTGGCTTTTACGTGTTCTGTTTGTCCTAGGTAGAACACAGAGCACTCGTGGCATGTTATTCTGTATA
Organism: Schistocerca nitens; assembly: GCF_023898315.1. Classification (NCBI taxonomy): domain Eukaryota; kingdom Metazoa; phylum Arthropoda; class Insecta; order Orthoptera; family Acrididae; genus Schistocerca; species Schistocerca nitens. The sequence continues at coordinate 189,639,480 of NC_064620.1, read as the reverse complement.
TTCTAGAATCTGAAACGGGTCACGCTTACACTTTATGTTATGTATTAGTTATTACACTACTGGCCATTAAAATTGCTACACCAAGAAGAAATGCAGATGATAAACGGGTATTCATTGGACAAATATATTATTCTAGAACTGACATGTGATTACATTCTCACGCAGTTTGAGTCCATAGATCCTGAGAAATCAGTACCCAGAACAACCACCTCTGTCCGTAATAACGGCCTTGATACGCCTGGGCATTGAGTCAAACAGAGCTTGGATGGCATGTACAGGTACAGCTGCCCATGCAGCTTCAACACGATACCACAGTTCATCAACAGTAGTGACGCGTATTGTGACGAGCCAGTTGCTCGGCAGTAATTGACCAGACGTTTTCAATTGGTGAGGGATATGGATAATGTGCTGGCCAGGGCAGCAGTCCAACATTTTCTGTATCCAGAAAGGCCCGTACAGGATCTGCAACATCCGTTCGTCCATTATCCTGCTGAAATGTAGGGTTTCGCAAGGATCAATTGAAGTTTAGAGCCACGGGTCGTAACACATCTGAAATGTAACGTCCACTGTTCAAAGTGCCGTCAATGCGAACAAGAGGTGACAGAGACGTGTAACCAATGGCACCCCATACCATCACGCCGGGTGATACACGCCAATATGGCGATGACGAATACACGCTTCCAATGTGCGTTCACCGCGATGTCGCCAAACACGGATGCGACCATCATGATGCTGTAAACAGAACCTGGATTCATCCGAAAAAATGACGCTTTGCCATTCGTGCGCCCAGGTTCGTCGTTGAGTACACCAGCGCAGGCTCTCCTGTCTGTGATGGAGCGTCAAGGGTAACCGCAGCCATGGTCTCCGAGCTGATAGTCCATGCTCCTGCAAACGTCGTCGAACTGTTCGTGAAGATGGTTGTTGTCTTGCAAACGTCCCCATCTGTTGACTCAGGGATCGAGACGTGGCTGCACGCTCCGTTACAGCCATGCGGATAAGATGCCTGTCATCTCGATTGCTAGTGATACGAGGCCGTTGGGATCCAGCACGGCGTTCCTTATTACCCTCCTGAACCCACCGATTCCATATTCTGCTAACAGTCATTGGATCTCGACCAACGCGAGCAGCAATGTCGCCATAGGATACGCCGCAATCGCGATAGGCTACAATCCGACATTTATCAAAGTCGGAAACGCATTTCTCTTCCTTACACGAGGCATCACAACAACGTTTCACCAGGAAACGCCGGTCAACTGCTGTTTGTGTATGAGAAATCGGTTGGAAACTTTCCTCATGTCAGCACATTGTAGGTGTCACCACCGGCGCCAAGCTTGTGTGAATGCCCTGAAAAGCTAATCAATTGCATATCACAGCATCTTCTTCCTGTCGGTTAAATTTCGCGTCTGTAGGACGTCATCTTCGTGGTGTAGCAATTTAAAGGCCAGTAGTGTATTAGTTTCTCGCGTTTGTAGACTTAGAGAAAGCTTTTGACGATGTTGACTGGAATACTCTCTTTCAAATTCTGAAGGTGGCAGGGGTAAAATACAGGGAGTGAAAGGCTATTTACAATTTGTACAGAAACCAGATGACAGTTATAAGAGTCGAGGGGCATGAAAGGGAAGCAGTGGTTGGGAAAGGAGTGAGACAGGGCTATAGCCTATCCGCGATGTTATTCAATCTGTATATTGAGCAAGCAGTAAAGGAAACTAAAGAAAAATTCGGAGTAGAAATTAAAATCCATGGCGAAGAAATAAAAACTTTGAGGTTCGCCGATTGTAATTCTGTCAGAGACAGCAAAGGACCTGGAAGAGTAGCTGAACGGAATGGACGGTGTCTTGAAATTAGGATATAAGATGAACATCAACAAATGAAGATAATGGAATGTAGTCGAATTAAATCGGGTGATGCTGCCAGAATTAGACTAGGAAATGAGACACTTAAAGTAGTAATTGAGTTTTACTATTTGGGGAGCAAAATAACTGATGATGGTTGAAGTAGAGAGGATATAAAATGTAGACTGGCAATGACAAGGAAAGCGTTTCTGAAGAAGAAAAATTTGTTAACATCGAGTATAGATTTAAGTGTCAGGAAGTCGTTTCTGAAAGTATTTGTATGGAGTGTAGCCATGTATGGAAGTGAAACATGGACGATAAATAGTTTGGACAAGAAGAGAATAGAAGCTTTCGAAATGTGGTGCTACAGAAGAATGCTGAAAATTAGTTGGGTAGATCACATAACTAATGAGGAGGTATTGAATACAATTGGAGAGAAGAGAAATTTGTGGCGCATCTTGACTAGAAGAAGGAATCGGTTGGTAGAGCATATTCTGAGGCATCAAGGGATCACAAATTTAGTATTGGAGGGCAGCGTGGAGGGTAAAAATCGTAGAGGGAGACCAAGAGATGAATACACTAAACAGATTCAGAAGGATGTAGGTTGCAGTAGGTACTGGGAGATGAAGAAGCTTGCACAGGATAGAGTAGCATGGAGAGCTGCATCAAACCAGTCTCTTGACTGAAGACCACAACAACAACATTAGTTATTTTGCAGTTTATTAGATGTAGCGAACCCATATTTTACTTTGTGGTAAATGAAAATATTTTCAGTCTTTTGTGACGCATGGGGTGCTAGATCTAAATTTCTTTTTGTCTTTATCTTCTGTGCTGTGGTTTGTGTTGCCTTTCTTTATTTTGCCTCGTACTGACAGCCATGAAAGCACCATAGTCATTGGCAACTGCCATCTGTTTCGCAACGGTTATCTCCTGTTGCATGTTATAGTATAGGGAAAGGAAGCTTGTCATGCCTTTCATAGAAAATTTTTACCTTGGAGGAATGGAAAAAAGGCATCATAAATGTTGCACAAAAAGGAAAGGGGGGGAGGAATTGGTTTTAATAAGGAAATAGGTAAGAGGGAGGCTACTGGGAAGGGGTCAGGAAAATTTTCATTTAGGAAAGGAGATGGATAACATAGGAGGGTTGACTGAAAAGTAATGCCTCCACCTTTGTCGTAGCTCTTAAACAGTTGGCAGCTTTGGTATGTGGCAGGTACTGGCTTGTTCCGTAGCCTTTTCTCTACAGCTCCAGTTGGCGGGAAGCCTTAGCATTGAACATTGTGTTGTTTCAGTGTAAAGTATGGAAGCCTGCGCAGACGGTCGGTCAATGTGATTTAAGCAACGTGCAGTCACAGAATTCTTGACAGCAGAAGGTATCACTCCAAAGGAGATTCATCAGAGAAAGAAAGCAGTTTATGGTTATTGCGTTGATGTGAGTACAGTACGTCGTTGGGCGAGTAAGTTTAAAGATGTTGAGGATGGAACATCTGACCTGCGTGACAAACAAAGAGTTGGACGCGCAGTGACAGCAACCACCGAGTTTCACAAGGGGTCGCATTATTGCTTTGTTTGGCGCTATCGGAAGATCTGTGCGTAAGTGTTGCACGAAAAGGAAGGGGGGAGGAATTGGTTTTAATAAGGAAATAGGTAAGAGGAAAGCTGACTCCTGAAATGAAAGCGCATAGACATGAAAGTTGCCAGGAACTCCTCTCGCGTTACGAGAATGAAGGTGATGCCTTTGTCCGTTCAGTTGTGACAGGAGACGAAACGTGGGTACATCAGTATTATCCGGAGACGAAACGTCAATGGAGTATCGACACAAAGATTCGCCCCAGAAAAAGAAATACATGACGCAGCCCTCAGCTGGAAAAATCATGGCCACAGTGTTCTGGAACGCAGATGGTGTTATCCATGTTGATTTCCTTGATCGTGGAACAACAATAAATTCAGAGCGTTACATCACAACGCTGCAAACTCTGAAACGACGATTAACAAGGGTCCGAAAGGAAAAGGGAAATGTTTCCCTGCAGCATCACAATGCCAAACCACACACTTCGCGTGCCACCTAAGCAGAACCTCAGAGACTGAGTCTCACCACCGTGCGGCATCCACCATACAGTCCAGATTTAGCACCGTCTGACTTCCATCTGTTCCCGATAATGAAAGCCGATCTGCGGGGACATCATTATGCTTCTGATGAAGACGTTGAGAGAACTGTGAGACTGTGGTTGCAGAAACAGAGTATCGACTTCTTCCGTGGCGGCTTCAGAAAACTTGTTCATCGTTGGCAAAAATGTATCCAGTTGGCTGGTCATTATGTGGAAAAGTGAATATTGGTAATTAAAGATCACATTCTAAGGACTATTTCTGCGTTTGATTTGTTAAAATATTCCCATCCAAACCCAATTAACGAAGGTGGAGGCATTACTTTTCATTCAACCCTCATAGTATTGTAAAAAGTATGCTTCTTTTGTAATCAACTACTCGTTGAGACTGTGTTCTGCAGACTGTCTCACGAACTTGGAAATTTCAAATTCTTCGAAAAGAGAAACTTTTAACCTTTGGGGGCATAGATCCGAAATACAACTGAGAGACCCAAAGAGTTTCGAGCCCCTCAGAGTCCAGAGACGAGAGCGTAGCAAACTGAATTCGGACGCGAAGATGTATGAATAAATTTCCACGCTACAGCCACGATAAGACGTGACTAGATTGGAAAACACTTGTTTTCGAACTTGGTTTCCATCCCTCCTTCTGTTTTCGGCTCCTTTCACACAACACTGTTTTGTCCATGGTCCATTTTCTCACAAACTTAAGACTGATTCTAGATATTGTCATGAGACGTATCATTATTTGCTTCATCACAATCTTACGACGAAGACAATGACACTTTGCGACTCTCCGTTGATAATGTCTCGTGACAGGAATGCACAATTTTGTCCTTTTGCGTTTAAAACAGTTTCCGTTTTCTTCTCTTCATAGTATTTTCCATTTTGGTATGAGTGACTTATTCTTCTTGCTGCGAACTGTAGTTAACATCGCTTTTAATGGTAACTGTATGTTTTTCGAGGACTCTTCTTCCTTAGCTGTATATACAGGGGTTGGATAAAAATGCAAACCGCGAGAAGTGCATGTTTGAATATACACTGAAGTGAAAAAAAGGTCATGGGATATAGATATGCACGTTTACAAATATACAGTATCACGTACACAAGGTGTAAAATGGTTGTGCATTGACGGAGCTCTCATTTGTACACAAGGATTCAAGTGAAAATGTGTCCGACGTGATTATGGCCGCACGATGTGAATTAACAGACTCTGTACGCGGAACGCTAGTTGGAGATAGATGTTTGGGACATTCCAATTCGGAAATAGTGAGGGTAGATCTACAGTGTCAAGAGTGTACTGAGAACATCAAATTTCAGTCATTACCTCTCACCACGAACAACGCAGTGGCCCACGGCCTTCACTTAACCATGAAGAGCAGAGACGTTGGCCTAGAGCTGTCAGTGCTAACAGACAAGCAACACCGCGTGCAATAACAGCAGATATCAATTTGGGACGTACGACGAACGTACCTATTAGGACAGTGCGGCAAAATCTGGCGCTGACGGGCGACGGCAACAGACGATCGATGCGAGTGCCTTTGCTAACAGCACGACATAGCCTGTAGCGCCGTTCCTGACCGTATGGTTGGATCCCTTACGACTGGAAAACCGTGGCCTGGTCACATGAGGCCCGATTTCAGTTGATAAAAGCCGATGGTAGGGTTCGAGTGTGGCGCAGATCCCACGAAGCCATGGACTCAAGTTGTCAACAAGGCACTGTGCAAGCTGGTGGTGGCTCCGTAATGGTGTGGGTATGTTTACATGGAATGTAAACCCTCTGGGCCAACTGAACAGATCATTGATCATTTTTAGCCATTCAGGGACTTCATGTTCCAAAACAACAATGAAATTTTTATGAATGACAATGCACTGTGTTATCTGGCACAGTTGTTCATGACTGATTTGAACAACATTTTGGACATATACTTTTATCCAGCAGCCATTATGAATTAAGACACAAAGGAATTACAGATTTCGGTTGCGATTGGACAGTGATAGAAATCAGTGGGGAAAGCTGAAAGCCGGGCGAGGTGGCCGAGCGGTTCTAGGCGCCACAGTCTGGAACCGCGCGACTTCTACGGTCGCAGGTTCGAAAGCTGCCTCGGGCATGAATGTGTGTGATGTCCTTAGGTTAGTTAGGTTTAAGTAGTTCTAAGTTCTAGGGGACTGATGACCACGGCAGTTAAGTCCCATAGTGCTCAGAGCCATTTGAACCATTTTTGAAAGCTGAAAATTTGTGCCGGACCAGGATTAGAACCCAGGTCCCCTGCTTACAAGACAGATGCTCCGACCACTAATCTATCCAGACACAGTGGTCATTGGAATTGCGCGGACTACTTTAGCACGCAAACCTGTCATCAAACCCAAAGTCTCAACTTATCCATACCTTACATTAGGAGTTGTGTGGGTAAGTGGACAATTTCGGTCTGGCTGGAGGCGTTCTACAGTAGTCCGTGCAGTTGCAATGGCCGCTGCGTCCAGATGGCTTAGTCGTCAGAGCATCTGTCTAGTAAGCAGGAGACTTGGGTTCGAATCGTGGTCCGGCACAAATTTTCAACTTTCCCCAATGATTTCAATCAATTCCCGCCGGCAGCCAATGTCTGTAATTCCTTTGTGTCAACATTCTGGACAATTTGAGCTAATAATTGGGCCACCCACATCGCCCGACCTGAATCTCATAGAATATTTTATGGGACGTAATCCAGAGGTCAGTTCGAGCACAAAATCCTGTACCGGGAAGACTTGCGCAGTTATGTCCAGCTGTAGAGACATCATGGCTCAATATTTCTGTAGGGCACTTCCAACGACTTGTTAAGTCCATGCCACGTCGAACTGCTGCACTACGCCGGGCAAAAAGAGGTCGGGGCCGACAAGACATTAAGAGATACCCCTTGACTTTTTTCACCTCAGTGTAAATACAGATGCTAGCCAAGCCTTCGGGTTGCATCGTTATATTTGACTAGAGATGGCACCTGAGTAATATCATCAATACGTTGCAGGTGTCAGAACAGTGTTTGTGTAGGTTTGAGTGTCTTATGTTGAATTCAAACTTGGGCAAATCGTTGATGCTCCTGTGGTGAGTTCTTCCGTATCCAAGGTAGCCGAAGTGTTTGGTGTTTCAAGAAGCACCGTACCGAAGATCTACACCGCATACAGTGAAAGCCGAAAAACATCATCCGCTAAGTCACAACGCAGACGAGGGTGTGTTTTGGGTGACTGTGACAAACGGCCGTTCAAGGGGATTTTGACAAAAGATAAGAGAACGACAGATGCAAAAGTCACTTCAGAACTGAATGCCGCACTCGCGAATCTTGTCCGCTTCAAAATAACGTGCAAGGAGCTCCAGAAAAAGGAAATTACAGGGCGAGCTGGAATTCCAACCATTCACCACTGATGCAAATGCCAGCGTCCGGAAAATGTTGTGCTGAAGCCCTAAAACTATACCTATGGAGCAACGGAAAAAAGTCATTTGCTCGGATGAGTCTTGTTGCACACTATTTCCAACTTGCAATTTGCGTCCCAAGAGTGAAACATAGGAAGGGTTCGGCGATGATTTGGGCAGCCATATCGTGGTATTCCATAGACCCCACAGTTACTCCGCTGCGTCACATTACTGCCAAGTATTACATGACCATTTTGCCTGATCGGGTCCATCCCATTGTACATTGTTTGTTTCCCAATGATGTTGTGTTTCGAGACGACAGGGCCCCTGTTCAAAAAGCTCACAGCAACCAGATCTGGTTTTGTAAGCACGAGGATGAATTGTCGTATGTCGCCTGGCCGACACTATCACCAGATCTCAATATCATTGAGCTTTGTGACCTATTTTGGACAGAAAGGTGCGTGATCGCTATCCACTTCCATCATCGTTTCCTGAACTTGTCATTATTTTACAGGAAGGATGGTATCAGATTCATTTGAAAACCGTACAGGACCTCTTCCAGTAATTTTCGGGTTTGCAGCTGGATCCCATCGAATCCAATTATTAAAATTATGCGGTCACAATGTAATCGACATGCTCACTCGATACTCAGCGATTAGTTAGTTCTCACTTCAATCCCGAGCGCAGCACATACAACTTAGCTGCCTCGCGCATGTCATCTCCTAAAACATGCGCAGTAAACTCTCAGTAAGATTCGCATGCGCGGAATTCGCTGTAAATACCATGATGCATCAGGTCTCTTCAGTACTTCGTCTACTCACCTGAGGATGGCCGGACGTCTTGCGCCGAAATATGGTGGCAGAATGTTGATGGGATCCAGCTGCAAACCCAAACATTACTGGAAAGAAGAAATACGCCGAGAAAATTTTGAAGTCAAATACAGGACCTGTATTTATCCTTTCTGGAAAGGATTTTGAATACTACCGGTTTTTCTACACCGTGTGAGGGATGATAATGTGTTCTGTTTTTGGTATTTCCATATTTCTGGCCACTCCCTCCCCCTGTGCGTCCTTAATCAGTATTTCCGCTCTTTTGCGCAATGAAAATATATCCTAACTGACTATGATCAGTTTATCGTCGTTTTCCGCGTCTACTGGAAGCTGAGACCAGGCAACATTGAAGTAGAATACCCCTTGTCTGCCCTTGCACGTGTTCAGGTTTCATTTGGGTGCACACATGAGCAAAAGTACACATGGATTCTATTGCCATAATTCGGGATACATCGACATGCAGCAACATTCCACTGAACAGTCTTTTACGGAATACATATCTCTGACATGTGAGGCAGATGACACTATTCAACTACAAACCTCCTCAATAATGAACTCTTGTTTATTGTTGCACTTGATTTATTCTTGTGACTAATATCTTTCATTTTGGTGACGAGTTTCCTTCTCGCAGGCACTATAAGCCAGTCCAACAATGTGTCTTTAACAAAAGACGCAAATAGGGCTTTGCCCAAGTCGATTCACACACGTTCCTTCTAAATTAATGTACACTGGTGGCCATTAAGACTGCAGCACCATAAAGTGACGTGCAACAAATGTCAAATTGGCATGACGTGTACTACATGCAAATGATTAGCATTTAAGCGCAACCGCACGAAATAGATAGGAATAACACTTTATACATTCCATATACAAACATCAAGAATAGTTTTGCATCAACCCGGTTCCCAGAACTCCTGAAGATAGACGTTGACTGTGGATATTGTACCACAAACACAGTACCTTTGACAGTTCAGAGATGTCACTAAACCCGCCCAAAGATATAAACAACCATGCGTGAGCAGCGCCTATTAGACGGAGGGGGTCGACAGCCGATCAGTTTGTCATTCTACTAGGAAGGAAGTGCAAGGCCCGTGTTGTCTGCAGTTCAACATTGCCTAGACGGTCAATACCGCGGTTCGATCGCGTCCGCGTTGTTACTGTGTGCTAGGAAGGGCTCTCAAAAAGAGAAGTGTCCAGACGTCTCAGAGTGAACCAATGCGATGTTGTTCGGTCATTGAGGAGATATAGAGAGACAGAAACTGTCGATGATATGCCTCGCTCAGGCCGCCCAAGGGCGGTGGATGAACGCTGCCTGCGGATTATGGCTAGGAGGAACCCTGACAACAACGTCGGCATGTTGAATAATGCTTTTCGTGCAGCCACACGACGTCGTGTTACGACTCAAACTGTGCGCAATAGGCTGCATGATGCGCTACTTCACTCCGATATCCATCGCGAAGCCCATCCTTGCAACCACGACACCATGCAGCGCGGTACAGATGGGCCCACCAACTTACCGAATGGACTGGTCAGGATTGGCATCACGTTCTCTTCACCGATAGTGTTGCATATGCCTTCAACCATACAATCGTCGGAGACGTGTCTGGAGGCAATCCAGTCAGACTGAACTTCTAGGACACACTGTCCAGCGAGTGCAGCAAGATGGAGGTTCCCTGTTGTTTTGGGGTGGCATTATATGGTTCTGACGTACGCCGCTGGCTGTCATGGAAGGCGCCGTAACGGCTGTACCATACGTGAATGCCATCCTCCGACCGATAGTGCAACCGTATCGGCATCATATTGGCGTGGCATTCGTTGTCATGGATGACGATTCCCGTACTATGTGCGAATCTTGTGAATGACTTCCTTCAGGATACCGACATCGCTCGAATAGCGTGGCCAGCATGTTCTCCAGACATGAACCCTACCGAACATGCCTGGGATAGATTGAAAAGGGCTGTTTATGGACGAAGTGACCCACCAACCACTCTGGGAAATCTACGTCGAATCGCCGTTGAGGAGAAACTGGACCAACAGTGCCTTGATGAACTTGTGGATAGTATGCCACGACGAATATAGGCATGTATCAATGCAAGAGGACGTGCTACTGGGTATTAGAGGTACCGGAGTGTACAGCAATCTGGACTACCACCTCTGAAGGTCTGGCTGTATGGTAGTACAACATGCAGTGTGCAAAACTTTTTTTGATGTGTGTATAATGAAAGGTTACTTAGCGGATTTCTCATTGAGAAATCACATTTGAATGTTGATTGTTTGTAAGACGATCGTGTTATGCCTCTTGGAGGAAGGAGAAGAAAAGCCAGTCGGCACGTCTTGGAATTAGACATCGGCGGGATTGTCGTCTATAGACACTAAGGTTTATCTTTTCGCGATATTGCTGCTTTCGTTATTCGGACTCGCACAACTGTCAGGCTAATATATCCATGATGATTTTCCATCTGTCATTTCGTGGTGAGCGAGTATTTTTCTTAATTTATGACTAATTTAGAGCTTGATGTCCTGCAATATATGTTGATGAAGTAAACTCAATCACTTGAAAATTGCATAACAGGCCGAAACCTGGGTCTTAATTAAATAAACAACAAACACTCAAATGGCGGTGTGTTCATTTAAAAATGATTGTATGATTGTTGCCCAGCATCATCAAAAACTGTTTAGTATGGACTGATTGGTTCAGGAGCCGCCAACCCTGTACCAGCAGAATCTCAATGGCCCCACGCAACTAGCACCAGAGAGAAAAGAAGTATTATTCGCTTGGTTATGTAGTATCTTAAGTCTGTGTCACGTATCTGAAGTCGGGAAACGGGCTTGTTTGAAGCAATACGAGTGTCCACACGAACAGCGCGACGACGTAAGGAGCACGATGGACTGTCAGCACTGTGACGATAAACTTCCTGGCAGATTAAAGCTTTGTGCCAGACCGAGACTCGAACTCGGTACCTTTGCCCTTCGCGGACAAATGCTCTACCAACTGAGTTATCCGCCGGCCGGAGTGGCCAAGCGGTTCTAGTCGCTACAGTCTGGAACCGCGCGACCGCTACGGTCGCAGGTTCGAATCCTGCCTCGGGCATGGATGTGTGTAGTGTCCTTAGGTTAGTCAGGTTTAAGTAGTTCTAAGGTCTATGGGACTGATGACCTCAGAAGTTAAGTCCCATAGTGCTCAGAGCCATTTGAACCATTTGAACTGAGTTACCCAAGCAGATTCCTTCTCACTCGTAGAAGAATTAGCATTGTTGTAATGTGTAAAAAGTGGTGGGTAGGAATTACTCACTCACATCTGTATATTTGATAACAACCTTAATAATGATGACAGAATTTTTTTTTAATGTTCAGTATTGAGCCATATTGACAAATTAGTTTGCGATGTGAATGTAAAATGACTGGTTTCACATCATTACGATTTATCGTGCAAATGATTTGTAGAACATTCGTAGAACTTGCAGTTTTAATCTGCCAGGAAGTTTCGTATCAGTACACACCCCGCTGCAGAGGGAAAATTTCATTGTGGAAAATGACTGGTTTCACATCATTACGACATATCGTGCAAACTATTCGTAGAACATTCGTATAACGTGCAGTTTTAATCTGCCAGGAAGTTTCATACCAGTGCACACTCCGCTGCAGAGTGAAAATTTCATTGTGGAAACATACCCTAGGCTGTGGATAAGCCATGTTCCCGCAATCCCCTTTGTTCCACGAGTGGTAGTCCGGCAGGTTTCGCAGGAGAATTCTGCGAAGTTTGGAAGGTGGGAGATGACGATCTGGCGGAAGTAAAGCTGTGAGAACAAGTCGGCAGTCGTTCTTGGTAGGTCAGTCAGTACAGCACTTGCCCTCGAAAGGCAAAGGTCCCGAGCTCTAGCGTCGGTCCGGCACACAATTCTATCAGTTTCATATCAATGCACACTTCACTGCAGCGTAAAAATTCATTCCAGAAATCGTGACTGGGACGCCCTCGACGTGGCAGCAGAAAAAGACTCGCCGAGAATCGTGCGACCAATAACAACACGGGACACAGGAGTGACATGTCTTGCCTTCGAACAAGTTCCAGTTCTGCATACACTACAGCATCACGATCGGCTTATCTGTGATGACTCCGAGAACAATGAGTGTTGCCACATTGGATTTGACATCAACAGGGTCACATCTGCTTGTCGTATTCGGTAAAGTGGACAGCACCCATTAAATTTCTAACATACTAAGGCTGATATTGTTGCCCTGTCTTTGAGATCTCTGTGATATTATCTTTCAGCAAAATAACGGAAGACTGCATGTTGATCATGGTGCGATGACCTAGCTCAATGCAGTGTGTGTTCAACTGTTGCCCTGGCCAGATCGTTCTATAGTTCTTTCATCTACAGGAAACATTTGGTGATGGGTTCCTGGGAGACTGGCACGCCACCACTTGCTAGTCACTAAGATATACGAACCTTGGCACAGAGCTAAAGCAGCATGGATGACGTATCCGTATCTGTTACCAAAATGCAGTTCTGCATGATGCCCAGCTAGGTTACAGTCTTTATTCTTGCCTAAGTGTCAGTTCTGTGTACTAAATTTCGAACCCTGTATACCCCATCACCTACAAATTTAATTGTGTATTCTTCCTACTAAACCGTGCACATAGAATGGTCAACTTCCGTTAATTGCTACCATTCCTGGAGTTGCATTCTACCGGTGTCAACTTTGCGTTCAGCCCGGTGTGCTACCTGTGGCAATACGCACATCAGTGCGTGTTGCGGACAACCAAAGTCAGCTATAGCAGGATCAAGTTTTATGTTTTTCGTTACAGAAACATTGTATGTTTCCTGTAACAATATCCTGACGATTTGTACACATTAGCTTTTTCCCCCTTGCCTCTTACTTTAAGGTTTATATTTTTCCTGGAAGAAATTTCTAAGTGCCTTGCACAACAGAGTCCCATTTGTTTGTCTTCCAGCGTACAACTCTACTCCGTTAAGAAAGTTCGCGACAAATCTGAGGTAGAAAAGTTTCAGTGAAATTTTCCCAACCTTAGATTTTACAGTTACAGCACTTGCCACCTGCCTAATTTTCGTTGGATGTGAGGAACGTATGTGGTAATCCTTGCTTCATATCATCCAATACCAGTTAATAGTTACTGAGAGTTTGTCCCCTCTCAAAAGAAAGACAATTGCTCCCACACTTCAAGATAGTGCCGTTTGCGTTTTTATCAGCATTGACGCGAAAGTGGTTCTTTTCTGTTCTGCAAGCCATTCATTGTGTTGTAGCGACGTTCAATGTTAAATTAATACTGCCGATTTAGCAAGTGAAATCTTCTTAGCTCGAAGTCAGATAACGAGTCTTGCACTGCGAGGAGTATAGCACGGAAAGGAAATTTAATGACAATATGAGCAGCGCAAGGAATGACGTGTTTTTTTGTGCCACTTTTGTAGTGCCACTTTTGTAGCAGTTTGACTCTCTCTGATAGTGTGTGGCTTGCAGTCTCAGGACGGCGTCTATCACTAATGTCAAGTGAAGAATTTGATAGTTGCCCGCGCTAACGTAGGGGATGTGACATCATTAGACACAGCTTGGCCACACAGAATAGTTTCTGTAGAACCCTATCTTTAAGCATAGAAATGCAATCGATGTCATCATTTTGTCCACATTCACAAACACATGTTCAAATACATAATTGTACGTTGTGTGTTAACCAGTTCTTGGCCGAGTTTCTAAGAAAGGGAGGGGGATTGGAGGAGGAAGCACTAAAGTGTAACACCAGCACTTGGCAGAGTGGGAGTGCAGGGTGAACTAGTTGCGCTATCTCACGCAGTTCTAGCCATTGGCGTACCATGGGGAAAAATGGGAGAGCGGAAAGGGGTAGAGGGGCGGATGCTTGTTAGGAGAGAGACATGTGAACTGCACAATAAAAATTCATTTTTTCCAACAGATAATTCTGGCAGATCATTTTCTGATAATTGGTTTTATATGAAATTAGAAAATGGTGAGAGAGTTTTAAGGACATGGGTGTTGAAGTCTCCTATGAAATGAAATATATATTGCTTTCCTTGCATGCTTAAAAAAACAAGGGGAGAAGTTATTTTGTACAGCCAATGGTTTTAAAATATGGAAAAAGCTTGAACTCTTAAACTCAGAGTAGGGCTATCAGATCTTAAGAAAGTTCTCATCATGACGAAGCATTTGAAATCTGGAAAGAGCTTTAACTGTGATTACACGAATCTGAAATAATTTTTGACAGTGTTCAATTAGAAAAACAGAATTTTATTTGAGAGATAGAAAGCTGTATTAACAACAATTCTTGACTGTGTAGAGTATCTCACCAGACAATTCTTACCCTTGTATGCTCATTCAGAAGATCTGTATGGAAGCGATAATTGTCGATATTTCCTTGAAACTTTCAAGCTTCTTGCCAAGTATGATCCAATTACGAATCATCATCTTCACAAAGCTCAGCAGATACACGGCATAATAATTCACATTAAGCAGAAAGGAAGGAGGAAGGGGATTTATCGACATAAAAAAACCTACATTATGGACAGGTAGACAATTTAAGAAAATTCTTTATAGAACGAGCAGAAACTAGCAAAATACACAAAGCAATCACTCATATAAATACATCGGCTACACCATTGTAATTTCATAACCACTTCTACAACCCTTTAGATCACATAACATCAACAGATACGAAGAAAGTAAATTGGAAATAGAAAACACTACATGGTAAGCACCCGTATCATCTAACACAGCCACACATCGATCAAGACGCATCCAACGCATGGCTAAGAAAAGGTAATATATACAGTGAGACGGAAGGATTCATGATTGCATTTCAGGATCAAATAATAAACACCAGATATTACAGCAAGCATATTCTTAAAGTTCCCAATACCACAACAGATAAATGCATACTTTGCAAACAACAAATAGAAACAGTAGACCACATCACAAGCGGATGTACAATACCAGTAAATACTGAATATCCCAGAAGACATGACAATGTAGCAAAAATAATACATCAACAACTTGCCATACAACATAAACTAATAAAACAACACGTTCCTACATACAAGTATGCACCACAAAATGTACTGGAGAACGATGAATACAAATTATACTGGAACAGAACCATTATAACAGATAGAACAACACCACATAACAAACCTGACATCATACTCACCAATAAAAAGAAGAAATTAACACAACTAATTGAAATATCCATACCCAATACAACAAATATACAGAAGAAAACAGGAGAAAATATTGAAAATACATCCAACTGGCTGAGGAAGTCAAGGACATGTGGCATCAGGATAAAGTTGACATTAAAAAAATGGTTCAAATGGCTCTGAGCACTATGGGACTTAACAGCTATGGTCATCAGTCCCCTAGAACTTAGAACTACTTAAACCGAACTAACCTAAGGACATCACACAACACCCAGCCATCACGAGGCAGAGAAAATCCCTGACCCCGCCGGGAATCGAACCCGGGAACCCGGGCGTGGGAAGCGAGAACGCTACCGCACGACCACGAGATGCAGTCAAAGTTGACATTATACCAATTATACTATCAACTACAGGAGTCATATCACACAATATCCACCAGTACATCAACGCAATACAGCTACATCCAAATGTATATATACAACTACAGAAATCTGTAATTATTGATACATGTTCAATTACCTGAAAGTTCCTAAATGCAATGTAACATATACCGTACAGTTAAAAGGAAGTCACCCTTGATCAAGGTCCTCGTCACTTTCCATTTTTAATTAGACATAACGTCTGAGAAAGAAAAGAAAGAAATAATAATAATAACAGTAATAATAATATAGATAATTTGCCTGAGAAAGAAAAGAATTGTTTTGTGGAATTTTGTTGTTTTGTACATAATTAAGTACAGTTTATGGCAAGAACGAAATGATGTTTAAACTTTCGCTGCTCTCCATTTTGCATTTTTGTGTAAGTGGTAGTTTTTTGGACAAATATACACGATCCATAATTCATGTATTAGTTAACAAATTAACTTCTGGGCTGAAAATCAGGCATTCTTATGTTGCACCCATATAACAGCTTATGCTTATTATACACTTCTTTGTTAAATGTTTGCTTGTAGTCACCCTTATTTGATTTCATCACTTTCTCAGACAATGCATCTGGTCTGGTTGGCCATACTTCCTTCCTGGCTAACTTTTCCTGGTAATCTTCTTTTCTTTTAGCGCTTAATACATGTTAGTGTACCAACAAGGTTACTTGACTACAATACAAATAAGGTGCTGAGAGCCATAAAAGACGAAAGCACACCACCTTGACCCCCATACGTAAGTGAATATCAAAGAAACCAGTGAGACAGCTTATCGTGAATGCTCAGATGTATGTACAATGTGGGCCTACAGCACAGATAAACCTGTAAAATCAACAGATGTCAGAAGCATGAGTAAATACTGGAATATCATAATCGATGATGATGATGTGCTTTATGGTTCTCAGTGTCTCAAATGGATTACTGTGCATACATACATACATGCATACATATATACATACATTAATACTTGTCCCATAGATCATGAATGCGACATTTTGTAATGGTGTGGAACATGTCACTTTAACATAAGTTTTCTTTACACAAAATAATAATTTTTTGTTATTTTACAGTTACTACTTTGTATCTAAAAATTCACCTATCGAGTAGAAGGATTTGTCATTTAGAAATACATTTAATTTGTTTTTAAATGTTGGTTGGCTATCTGTCAGACTTTTAATGCTATTTGGCTAATGACCAAAGATTTTTGTGGCAGCATAATTCACCCCTCTCTGTACCAAGCATGAATAAACCCAGAATAGTGAATATCATGCTTTCTTCTAGTGTTACAGCTATGCACTTCGCTATTATTTATGAATTGGGATGGGTTATTAATAACAAATTTCATAAGTGAATATATGTATTGCGAAGGTACTGTGAAAATCCTGAATCCCTTAAATAAATGTCTGCAAGAATAATCTTGGTTGGACTCCAGCTATTATTCTGGTTACACACTTTTGTGCAATGAATACTTGTTCTCTTAACGATGAATTACCCCAAAATATGATGCCATACGAAAGCAGTGAATGAAAATAGGCATAGTAGGCTAATTTACTGACATGTTTCATCACCAAAATTTACAATAACCCTGATAGCATAAGTAGCTGACCCTGTTTCAGCAGATTGTTGTGTTTCTTCCAAGTCAATTTCTCATCAATGCACACACCCAGAAATTTTGAATATTCTGCCTTAGCAACAGACTTCTGTTCATGGTCTATATTTATCAATGGTGTTATGCCATTTACTGTACAGAATTGTGTAGAGTGCGTTTTCTCAAAATTTAGTGAGACTCCATTTGCAGAGAACCACTTAATAATTTTATGAAAGACTTTATTTACAATTTCAAAAATGGTTCAAATGGCTCTGAGCACTATGGGACTTAACATCTTAGGTCATCAGTCCCCTAGAACTTAGAACTACTTAAACCCAACTAACCTACGGACATCACACACATCCATGCCCGAGGCAGGATTCGAACCTGTGACCGTAGTGGTCACGCAGTTCCAAACTGAAGCACTTAGAACCGCACGGCCTCACCGGCCGGCATTTACAATTTTCTCAGCTGGTTTTTGATGGTTGATGTGATTCGTGTACTTGTATCATCAGCAAAAAAACTATCTTTGCATCTTCATGAATATAGAGTGGCAAGTCATTAATATGTATTAGAAACAATAAGGGACCCAAGACCGAACCCTGTGTACGCCATTCTTGATACCTCCTCAGTTAGATGACTCTGCTGATTTTTGCAGACCATCTGTAGTGTAAATTTCAACCTTCTGCATTCTTCCAATTCAATATGAATTTGTACACTGTCCCACTCATACCACAATACTGCAGCTTATCTAGAAGAAGTTCATGATTCACACAATCAAAAGCCTTTAAGAGATCACAATATATCCAAATGGGTGGTGTTCAGTTGTTCAATGCATTTAGTATTTGATCAGTGAAAGCATATATAGCATTTAAAAGCCTTTATGAGAACCAAACTGACATTTTGTTAGTACCTCATTTTACAAATATGTGATGCTATTCTTGAATACATTACTTTTTCAAGAATTTTGAATAAAGCTGTCAGAAATGAGATTAGGCGGTAGTTGTTAGCATCAGACCTACCCCTTATTATGCAATGATTTAACAATAGTGTATTTCAGTTTATCTGGAAAAATACCCTGTTTCAGTGAGGTACTACATATCTCGCTGAGAATCCTACGTATTTGTTGGGAACAAGCTTTCTGTACACTGTTGGAAATGCCATCAATTCCATGTGAGCTTTTAGTTTTTAGAAAATTTATTATTTTCATAATTTCAGTAGAAGAGGTGGGCTGAATTTCAATTTTATCAAATTGCATAGGTATTGTCTTCTCCATATACTGCCTTTCATTTTCTAATAAATAGCTGGATCTTATTTTCTCACTTAAAAAATAATTATTAAAAATGTTTTGTACTTCTTGTTAACATACTTTTCATTGAGTTTGATAGAAATAAAGCCTTACTGTGCTCTTAGTTTCCCTGTCTCCCTTTTATCAGCAATCCAAAATGTTTTAATTTTATTGTCAGATGTGCTAAACTCAGACATAATGCACATATTTCTGGAATTTTTAATAACTTTTCTTGGTACAGTGCAGTAGTTTTTATAATGTTTTACTGCTTTTGGATCATTACTCCTCCTAGCTATAAGATATATTTACCTTTCCTGTTCACAATATATTTTTATCCCTTTAGTAAGCCATGGCTTTTTAGATGGCTTTTACAATTATACTTCACTGTTTCCCTAGGAAAATTGTTCTCGAATATACTCACAAAGGTGTCATGAAACAGCTTAAATTTTAAATTAGCGTCAGGTGCCCTGTACACCTCATCCCAGTCTAACGGTTGCAAACTTTCCCTAAGGTTTACAATTGTTAAATGGTTAATTGAACACATTATTTTGGAGGATCATTTTGTGTTACTGTATGGAGCTATGTCATATACTGTAACTAGCTAAGCATAATGATCAGACAGACCATTCTTAAGAGGATAAGTTTTTATTTCATAACTTTGTCTTGGTCTATAAAAACATTATCCATCAGTGTGCTGCTTTCCTGTACCACCCGAGTAGGAAAATCGATAACTGATGTCAGAGTGAAAGAACCAAGTAATACTTCAAGGTCAAGCTTTCTATCAGGCTCTTTCAAAAAATCTACATTGAAATCCCCATAAACAACAATTTGCTTCCCTCTGTCTGACAAATAGCACAACAAAGAACCAAAGTTTCTCAAAAATGGCTGAAAATTTCCCTTTGGGGACCTATACATTGCTACAATTATAAAAGTACCATTATTTAAGTTAAGCTGACATGCACATGCTTCTATATGTTGTTCTACACAAAACTTTTTAGTTTCCAAGTTTTTCACAGTATGACAGTTTTTAACATATATGGCAACCCCTCCTCTCTCTATAGCGTCTCTGCTTCATGTGGTGAAAGCTTATTTCCTCCTACATACCTATCTGTATGATAAAACTGATGCCAAGTTTCACCGAGTCTAGAGGAGCAATGTAGCACAGTGCAATGGATTTCGTGCAATGTTTTTCAGATTACTGCATCTACACTATGTTTACCAGCATTCAAAGAAAAATAACCAATAAATCCGCAAGGTGTTACAAGTTAGGGTGTTCACGTGCTCTTGTGCCCTTACGCAACAGCCACCACTGTTGTCGTTTGTCTACTGTCTAATAAACTTATCGTAGTTTACCAAAATACCTAAGGATGGAAAGAGAAAATGTCTCTTTTCAGATGGTTACACAAAAGAGATATCTTTTGTAAAGAAAGGACACACAAATTAGTAATCATGAATTTGTAGTTATTTCATTTCAGTAACTCATGGAGATAAGGCGGTTGTGAGTCATCTCATTTCTATGAAGACTCATACAATTAGATTCGTGGTAGCATCAACAACAAAGCCTATTTCTACTTTCATGATTAAGGAAGATACTTAGGAAGAATTGCTCGTTGCTGATGCAGAACTAACAGCAGCTTATAAAGTTATCAAGCATCATCAATTCTTCAGGTTTCTTGACTGTACCATGCAAATGGATCCTGACTCCAAAGTCGCGACAAAGCTGTCTACAGCCAGGACCAAAGCTAGAGCGATTCTTAAAAATATTCTCGCACTACACTGCATGTCTGAATGCATTAAAAAACTGCATGAAGTTTCATTTTGCGGCACGGGCACCGACGCATCAAACACAAGGCTGAAAACATGTTTCCACTAATTGTTCAATACTTCATTAAAACAGATGGAATCCAACAGAAGTTTGATTCGCTGATCAGTGAAACATCAGAGACAATTGCAAAGTTTTGGGTGGACAGTGTAAGACAATTACAAATTCCATCAGTAAATTAATCGCTTTTTGTGGAGACAATACCAATATTAACTTTGGAGGGCTTCATCAACACGGCCAGCGGAATATGTTTCACCAAATGAAAGAAGAACTAGGGAAAAATATAAAAGCAATTGTCCATATTCTCCACAGTACTACATCAACCGCTGCTGGAGTCTTAAATATTGATATTGAAATAATCGACATGAAAATATTTAATTATTTTTCAATATAGACAGTAAGGATAGAGAAGATGAAAAAGTTCTGCTTATATGTTGATTTCAGTCATCAGACTCTTCTATCTCACGCAAAAACAACACAGCTGTCGGTTATGACCGCAGTTGAGAGAATGCTTAAACTTTGCATACCATTAAAACAATTTTTTTCGCCAAAGACAGGACATCTAAGACAATTTCAATTTTTTTTTATTGTCTGATCAGTGAAATTTACTTCGTGTTTCTACAGTCTAACCTGCCTCTGTTTGAAAAAAAATGCAAAAGGAGTGGAGAAGAATAAAGTTTCGATAAATGAAATAAGAAATATACTAATCAACACTCAAAGATGTCTGAATGAAAGGAAGACTGCCAGTTTTATTGGCATGCAAACCAAGATGAGTTTGAACAAATTAAAGAATGACAACCCTAATCAAGAAATAATTAATTTGATTTCGAGGTTTGAGGAAGAGACAATGGTTTTCTACAAAACAGCGTTTGATTATTTAGAGAAATAGTCTATTTCTTGTAATAAATATCAAGTATTGGATTGGATGATGTTATCTGAAACCCTAGATTGCGTGATGATTGAAACATTATTATATACCTGTCTAAAATGGTGTAAAGCATTTGTTTTCAGGAACACATGTATCTGAGGAGCTTTTTAGAAACTAAGTGTGACTCAGAAGAATGGAAGTCTAAATACTCTGTGGAAGAAAGGTGTGTTTACTTTGTTAAGGAAACTAAAAATACTGAACACAAATGCCAACTGCTAAAATTATGCAAGTATTATTTCGCACACAATGTCACTGTGGAAAGAGTATTTTCGCTGATGGCAGCCCAGTGGACTGATGAGAAAATCTAGTGCTGCCGGTCAACAGTGCCAATTTAACTACAAGCCGATTTGCATGGAGTTTTATAAATACATAAAAGGGAAAAAAGACTTAATGAAAAAGGTGAAATCTTCTTTAAAAAATGGTGCACCAACTGCTCCTGTCACAACACATTCCATGTAATTGTGTTTTACATAAAAACTAATTATATTAAATGCATTTTTAATTCATTTCTATACCCCCTTCACAGAGTGTCCCGATGAGGTCCCAGCTAGATATGGCAACCCTGTAGTCATGTGAAAAATATTCAGTTGTGACCGTAATAGATGTCACATTTCTTTATTAAAAGAAGTTCGTGCATGAGAGACCGTTTTTCTGCATGGATAACTGTAGAATTATTAAGCTGTATTATTAAGTGGAGATGGAAGAGTTTAATTAACATTGTCATATCACTAAGAATTTTTAACAATCATTGTGACAAATGCTACTTGCGAAAGAAGTTTTTCGTATTAAAACTAATAATGACCTATCAGAGATCGACTATGGGCTAGGAAAGGTTAAGTCACCTCGTAATTTTATCAATTAAAAGAAAAAATGTAAATTTGAACCATGTAATTGAACAATTTGCAAGAATAAAATCCTGGAAGTTTTAAATAAATGCAGTTTATATTCTGAAATGTCTAATACATAATTTTTTTCTGTTTCCCTGTTATACTTGTATTGTCATCTATTAACTGTTATTTCCAAAGTAAACATTGTAGATTTAGAACACAAATAGTTCTAATACTTGGATTTATAACAACTTATGAGGGACACAATTTTTAAATTGCCAAGGGTACTCAAAGCCCATGGTGCGTTACTGGTTCTGGAATTATACATGTTTGGCACAGCATGGCATGACAATCACTTTCTAACAGTAATGATACACATGGACACCATGTTGTTAGGTCGCCAATGTTGGCAGTGACCAGAAATAAAACACTTGTTATGCAAAGGTAACTGGCTTTTGCCATCATGAGCTGATCCAGAACTAGGGATCCTACATTAAGCACATTGTAAACAAACTGTACATGGAATTCAGAAAAAAATTTTTTGAGGAAAAACATACTTGCAACTGTTACTTGTGTTTGAGAATACCACACTTCTACTTCCATTGAGAGCAACGCCTCAAATTGGAAACGCAACAAAATAAGCAGTAGCGAATCATTCAATCAATTCATCAAAAGTAACAGGAGGAGAATACCATTAGCAGAAGCAGAAAATGTAGAACTGTTAAGCAGATGGGGCCCAACAAACAGCGACTAAGTGCTGTTACATATATGGCACGTGTTGAGCTGACTGGAAGTGTCACATGCAAACAGTTCCATAGCATCTATGAACTAGACAACCATGCAGCATATATATTATCATCAGTAGTATCAGTTGCATGTAATGGAAAATCAGAGATAACTAGCATAGTGACACTCCAGTCATAATAATAAATCAGCCAGCAGCAGAAGACACTTAGGAAGGGTTACACGAAATTACCACCGATAAAAATATAAATGTGGTGACAACAACAAAGAGGTGACAGGACCTCTGCTCATTCCATTCCCTTATTCAGCGTGACAAGAATGCCTATTTCAGTGCCTCTGTGCATGCTATGATTAATCTGATCTTGTCCTCATGATACCTGATACCTTTGGGAATGATATGTAGGAGGTGGTTGTAGTGTATTCCCAGATTCATCATTTATACCTGGTTTCTGATACTTTGTAAGTAGGCTTTCTTGGTACAGTTTCTGCTAATTCGTCTACTGTAACATCTCTGTGACACTCCCCAATGGCTCAGACAAACCTATGAGCATTTGTGCTGCTCTTCTCTGGATATATTCAATATCCCCTATTAACCCTATTTGGTTCCATTCAGTTTAGTAATATTCCATAATGGGCCACATGAGTGTTTTGTAAACAATCTCCTTTGTAGACTGATTGCATTTCCCTCGTATTTTATTAGTGAACCGAAATCTGCTGCTTGCCTTACCTACAATGGAGCCTATGTGATCTTTCCACTTCATATCTCTAATAAGATGCTAGGTTTTTTCATTTTGTAATGTGCAAAATTTTACACATCTGAACATTTAAAGCACGTTCCCAATCTTTGTACCACTTTGAAATCGTAACATGATTGTGTCATCTGTGAAGAGTCTGAGGTAACTATTCAAATTTTCTGGCAGGTCATGTGCAACATGAACAGCAAGGATTCCAGCACATTTGAAGTTACTTCTACATCTATTGATGACCTTCCGTTGAATATAAAATGCTGCATACTCCCTACCAAGAAATTTTCAGTCCAGTCACAAATTTCGCTTTATACACAACAAATCACGTTTTCGATAATAAGCTGGTATTAAGAATTCTGGTACATAAAAATGGAGCCTGTATGAGATATCAAAACCTCATAATGTTCTTCGACTGCAAAATATAATTTAAAAATAATTGAAGTAGTTAGAATACATCCGGCAACACTGTAAAAACATGTATGGTAACTACCTCTGTCAGCACATATTACCTGTGGTGTACAGTTGGTGCAGTGGATAGAATCTAGTGTTAGGATTCAAGCGATCGATGGTTCGATCCTGTGTTGAGGTATCTGGCTTTTATTTGGTAAATGTAGTCCAGGTGGTACGGTATCTGGCAATTTAATAATCAACAGCGATTGCAGCGGGTTCTCTATAAAACATTTGCACTTACGTACTACAATTGTAGAAATGGAAGATTGGTCAGCTTTGAAAGAAGTCTTTTGCACGTCCTGGGCGAGAATTTATTTGCACCACTTCATCTACTATATGCGAAACCTGTTTTCTTTGTACCCTCCTCCAGTGGTCCCATAGATTAGAACCAACTATTATTCTTGCCTCATTCAGGATATTTACATTTCGTTGTGGCCTAACATTACCCGTAGGACTAGCAACGTACTTTGCGAATAATGTCCAAACTCAGTTACAATTTGTTTGTGTTATCACCATGGCACCAATAATTATGCCTTTCAACAATGAGTCTGGTAACTACATGCTGTTAAGTATGTATCTCAATGCATTATTATTATTATTATTATTATTTTACTTTCTCAGACGTTAAGTCTGGTTAAGAATGGAAAGTGACGCGGACCTTGATCAAGCGTCACTTCCTATTAACTGTACGGTATGTGTTATATTGCATTTAGGAACTTTGGGGTAATTGAACATGTATCAATAATTACTGATTTCTGTAGTTGTATATATATGTTTGGATGTAGCTGTATTGCATTGATGTACTGGTGGATATTGTGTGGTATGACTCCTGTAGTTGATAGTATAATTGGTATGATGTCAACTTTATCCTGATGCCACATGTCTTTGACTTCCTCCGCCAGTTGGATGTATTTTTCAATTCTTTCTCCTGTTTTCTTTTGTATATTTGTTGTATTGGGTATGGATATTTCGATTAGTTGTGTTAATTTCTTCTTTTTATTGGTGAGTATGATGTCAGGTTTGTTATGTGGCGTTGTTTTATCTGTTATAATGGTTCTGTTCCAGTATAATTTGTATTCATCATTCTCCAGTACATTTTGTGGTGCATACTTGTATGTAGGAACTTGTTGTTTTAAAAGTTTATGTTGTAAGGCAAGCTGTTGATGTATTATTTTTGCGACATTGTCATGTCTTCTGGGGTATTCTGTATTTGCTAGTATTGTACATCCACTTGTGATGTGATCTACTGTTTCTATTTGTTGTTTACAAAGTCTGCATTTATCTGTTGTGGTATTGGGATCTTTAATAATATGCTTGCTGTAATACCTGGTGTTTATTGTTTGATTCTGTATTGCAATCATGAATCCTTCTGTCTCACTGTATATATTGCCTTTTCTTAGCCATGTGTTGGATGCATCTTGATCGATGTGTGGCTGTGTTAGATGATACGGGTGCTTGCCATGAAGTGTTTTCTTTTTCCAATTTACTTTCTTCGTATCTGTTGATGTTATGTGATCTAAAGGGTTGTAGAAGCGGTTATGAAATTGCAGTGGTGTAGCCGATGTATTTATATGAGTGATTGCTTTGTGTATTTTGCTAGTTTCTGCTCGTTCTAGAAAGAATTTTCTTAAATTGTCTACCTGTCCATAATGTAGGTTTTTTATGCCGATAAATCCCCTTCCTCCTTCCTTTCTGCTTAATGTGAATCTTTCTGTTGCTGAATGTATGTGATGTATTCTATATTTGTGGCATTGTGATCGTGTAAGTGTATTGAGTGCTTCTAGGTCTGTGTTACTCCATTTCACTACTCCAAATGAGTAGGTCAATATTGGTATGCTTTTGTCTTGTTTCTTGCTGTCAATTCTGTTTTCAGTATTTTTGTTAGTCTTTGTCTATATTTTTCTTTTAGTTCTTCTTTAATATTTGTATTATCTATTCCTATTTTTTGTCTGTATCCTAGATATTTATAGGCATCCGTTTTTTCCATCGCTTCTATGCAGTCGCTGTGGTTATCCAATATGTAATCTTGTTGTTTAGTGTGTTTTCCCTTGACTATGCTATTTTTCTTACATTTGTCTGTTCCAAAAGCCATACTTATATCATTGCTGAATCCTTCTGTTATCTTTAGTAATTGGTTGAGTTGTTGATCTGTTGCTGCCAGTAGTTTTAGATCATCCATGTATAGCAAATGTGTGATTTTGTGTGGGTATGTTCCAGTAATATTGTATCCATAATTTGTATTATTTAGCATGTTGGATAGTGGGTTCAGAGCAAGGCAGAACCAGAAAGGACTTAATGAGTCTCCTTGGTATATTCCACGCTTTATCTGTATTGGCTATGATGTGATATTATTTGAATTTGTTTGGATATTAAGTGTGGTTTTCCAATTTTTCATTACTATGTTTAGGAACTGTATCAATTTAGGATCTACTTTGTATATTTCCAATATTTATAGTAACCATGAGTGGGGTACACTATCAAAAGCTTTTTGGTAATCAATGTATGCGTAGTGTAGCGACCTTTGTTTAGTTTTAGTTTGATATGTCACCTCTGCATCTATTATCAGTTGCTCTTTACATCCTCGTGCTCCTTTGCAACAGCCTTTTTGTTCTTCATTTATAATTTTGTTCTGTGTTGTATGTGTCATTAATTTCTGTTTAATGACTGAAGTTAATATTTTGTATATTGTTGGTAGGCATGTTATGGGGCGATATTTAGCTGGGTTCGCTGTGTCTGCTTGATCTTTAGGTTTCAGATAAGTTATTCCATGTGTAAGTGTATCAGGGAATGTGTATAGGTCTGCAATGTAACTGTTAAATAATTTAGTTAGATGTGAATGTGTTGAGGTGAACTTCTTTAACCAGAAATTTGCTATTTTATCATTTCCAGCGGCTTTCCAATTGTGAGTAGAATTAATTGCTTGGGTGACTTCATGTTGCAAAATTATCACTTCAGGCATTTGTGGTATCATCTTGTATGTCTCTGTTTCTGCTTGTATCCACCGTGCATGCCTGTTATGTTGTACCGGGTTAGACCATATGTTGCTCCAGAAGTGTTCCATGTCTGTTATGTTTGGTGGATTGTTTATTTTAATGTGTGTGTTATCTATTGTCTGGTAAAATTTCTTTTGGTTTGTGTTGAATGTTTGGTTTTGTTTCCTTCTATTTTCACTTTTGTTGTATCTTCTGAGTCGTTTGGCTAATGCTTGTAATTTCTGCTTCTTTTCATCTAATTGCTCTGTCGCTTCTTGTTGTGAGATTTTACCTAACCTTTTTCATTTTTTTTTCCGAGATTTCATTTCTTATAAATTGTGTTAGCTGTCCGATGTCTTTTCTCAGTTTTTCTATTTTGATCTGTAGCCTGTGTTGCCATGCTGGTTTTGTGGGTTTCTTCTGTGTGTTGGTTGGTTCTGATCTGTGCCTAGTGTGTATATTTAGTGTAGTGAGTGCTCCTATATAAACCAGTAGTTGTAACTCTTCCATAGTTGTGTTTTCATTTATTTTGTTGTGTATGATTGTGTTGATAGTTTTTATTGTTGTTTCGACTTGTGGGTTATTTGGTGGTCTATGCAAGAATGGTCTAATGTCTGTATTTGTGTCTTTGTATTCTATACATGTTAGCTGAAATTTTTCTTCTATATCTAACATCTGTGTCACTTCATGTTCTATTTGTGCTTGTTCTGGTGGCTGTCTTAAGATTTCGTTTTCCTCTGATTGTTTAATTGGTGCATGTTGTTCTTTGTTTGTTTGCTCTGGGATGTTTGAGTCCATTACTGTTTTTTCTTCTTCTTCTGATTGCACATTATTTTCTTCCAGTATTTGTTGTACTTGTTGTTTGATGTTTTCTAATTCTAACTGGGGTATCCTGTTATTTTTTATTATTACACGGATCTGATCAGCTAGTCGTTGTTCTGTTAAAAATTTTAATTCTGGGTATCTGGTAATAAATGTTGTGTATACTTGTGATCTGTATCCAGTTGTGTTGGTTCCTAGGTTTGTTGCTTGGTAATAACAGAACATGAGGTGTCGATTAACTTCATCCGACCATCTCATCCTCTGTCTTTGTTTTCCTTCTAGGGTGGTTGCAGGAAGCATATCTTGCAAAACACCTCTATTTGGATTTAAATCATTTTCCAGTTGGCTAGCAGTGTCGTTACCATTGTGGGCGGGCATAGGGTTCAAGCGTCGTCCCCGACCATGACGGCGCTTGTCCGAGGATTCTTTAGTTCTGTCCTGAACCAACTAATCACACTAAAAGGGGGGTTAGCCCTATTAGTGGTTTGTTCTTTTCGTCGCCTTATTATTATTATTATTATTGTTATTATTATTATTATTATTCTGTCGACAGGACTGAGGAAGCATCATATCTGTTACCGTTAGGGAAACTGTGTAATTAGAAACCGAACGTTTCACAATTAGTGGTGTCAGGATGAACCATGCAGGGCAATATCTGTCAGAGGGGTAATGCACGTTAGGTGGAACAGTGTGCAGGACTGACGGTGTGTTTATACTGTGTGCGCTGTCCACCAGACAGGGACTAGTTGCTAGCGGAGTAGTATGCCCGTGACAGACTCCTTGTATATTTGTACACATATCGTAATTTTTTCACATGTTATTCTAAAACAATGTGGATGACATATGTCACACACAAACGATGAATATGTGGGTATGCTTCCAGTCCATGGCGAATCTGATAAATGGGTTGGTGTTTCCGCTCGTGAATATGATGCTAAATATCCTGGTCGACGTCACCCAGATAAAAACGTGTTCCGTCGTCTGGAGCAATGCCTCCTTCCACCATCGTATGACAGAGGTCGTCCTCTGAGGTCGTCTACTGAGGAAGCTGTTCCGGAGGTCATGCACCAAGAACGTCAATGAAGTACACGTAGTGTAGCAAGGCAGCTGCATGTATCGCAATGCACGGTCGTTAATGTGCTGCCGATTGTACTCGTCATACGAAATTTTGTGAGAGACATTTTTTTTATTACTTAAATGTGAGGAGTCGCGCTGCAAAGCGCGAGTGCTATACATATGAAGGGCTTATTTCAATAGTGGTACAAGTCCACTTTCCAAAAAAAAAAATGGAATTATCCTCACATACGCACTCACACAAGTCGTTTTTAATTTATTTGCATTGCGGGACAGTTCCAGCTTCGTCCTGCTGCCAACAGAGTGTACCTCAATGCTGACACATTAGAGAAAGCAAGCAGGAATTTATTTCAGTAGTGGTACAAGTCCGTGTGCTTTTGTGCATTGCAGCGTGTTGCTATTTCTTGCGGAGATGATGGATTCAGGAGTATTATCAAGTGACTGTGATACAACTGATGATCCAGATTTTCAAACGATTGCAGGTAAAAAGAATTTACTTAATTTTCTCTCAGCATTATAGACATTTTGTTCCAAAAAGGAATATGCGAGAGTGAATGTCATTTTGACAATAACAGTGGAAAATGAGGGTGTCCATCTTAATGTGTTTCACATATACATATGTTTTCAATGATCTGGTGCTGTATAAATTATAACTTGTGTTACATTCTATCTAGATACCAGTACCAATGACGATGAAACTTCCAATGAAAGTGCAAAAAATGACGAAACAGGAGCTACTGTTACTGATGCCTGTGCGAACGGTGCAGCCAAAAATGTAGACAAAAATTAAGCATACTCGAAGCAAGAAGGGTGCAAGGAAAACGGACACATATGAAAAGCATATTCGAAAGAAAAAAAGGAACATTGGGGAGTTATGTCACAGCGACTGGTAAAATAATTCCTGCAAAAACATTTCGCAATGTGGACTGCAGGTGTGCACGTAAATGTTTCAATAAAATTTAGAGGACGAGGAAGACGTTATTTGCCAATTTCTGGGCTATGGGTGATATTAATCGCCAAAATAGTTATCTGAATGGATTATGCACGTATAATTCAGTTAACCGCCGACAACCAAGAGATGGCTCTGGTTCTCAGAAAAGCTGTATTTATGAATATCGATTACATGTGAAAGGAAACTGTACAATAGTATGCAAGAAGTTTTTCTTGAATACTTTTGATATTTCTAATGGACGACTCTCTAGGCTTTTAACAAAAAGTAAGGAAGAAGGTACACTTCACCTTGATGGAAGGGGCAAACATAAGAACAAATTCTGTGTACCAGAATGTCTGGTCAATGATGTAAAGGAACACATCAAAAGCTTTCCAGTTTCAGAGAGCCATTATACAAGGAAGGATAATCCCCACAAAAGGTTTTTAAATCTTGAGCTGTGTGTGGCCAAAATGTACGATTTGTAAAGAGATAAATGCATATCTCAGAATAAAGAAATTGTGGGGGATACATTTATCGAAAATCTTTAACAAAGACTTCAACCTGTCATTTTGACCATCAAGTAAAGACACTTGCTCTTCTTGTGACAAATTGAGCTTTGAAATGAACGCTGCTACCAGTGCAGAAGAAAAAAGAAAGCTTCAAACTGAAAAGGAGCTTCACTTTAGGAGGGCTGAAGTTGCAAGAACAGCAATGGCTACAGACACAGCATGTAGTGAAGAGGCAGATTCCCAGGTGTTCGTGTTTACCTTTGACCTGCAAAAAGCACTTGCATTTCCTAAGCTGACAACGTCGATATCGTACTACAAACGAAACATGTATGTGAATAATTTTGGTTGCCACAATTTAACTGATCGCAAAATCTATATGTATTTTTGGGATGAAACATCTGGATCAAGGGGTTCACAGGTAATTGGTACCTGAAACATACCGAAAAGTGTGTCTCTTCTCAAAAACAGGTAGTTGCGTACAGTAACACGTGTGGTGGGCAAAACAGGAACATAAACATTGTCGGAACACTAATGAAAGTGATACATTAACAGGTTTACATACAATGTTCAATTTATTTAATTTCAATAGTGGTACAGCTCCATTATCTCCACTTTTCTGCCTATAATGCTGCTGAAATTAATAATCCAAACAAACAGAAGGAAAGGTTCATATCTAGCAACAAGACATATACTCGAATATTTCTGGTATCTCAACTGCAGATTTTTCAGTGCTCATTTAACTTTAGGACTCTGTATCTCAGAATGAACAAAAATGGACTTGTACCGCTATTTAAATAAGCCCCTCATATATATAATTGTAAATCCAAGCCTATTACACAGACATGAAGACTTCTGGGACATGAAAACAGATTTTTGTATCGAACAAAGTCTCTCGGAAAAGGTTATTAAATTATCGGAAATTATTTACGACACATTAGTCCAAGAAATTAAATCACTAAATACTTGATAGAGTTTTAAAGACAAATAAAAGCCATGTTTAATTTGCAAATGCTTCTATGGCATAGAGGAATTCCTCAGGAAGTGTTCCATTATATGTGCCAGGACTCTATAAATTTTCTAATTTTCTCAGTAAGCTTATAGGTTTTCCAGACACAAGCTTTGTAATGAGTACGAATTCAAAATTTCATTTTTATTGATATAGAAGCCATTATTCCCTTCTGGAGTTCCTGTATTCATAAATAACTTAAAGAAAATAGCCTGACATTGTGAGTTGAAACTTTTAGCTGCTGCATATTATGTAATTGTAAAATATGTACCTATAATATATCAGAAAAATTTATATATACCACATCACTTCATAACTTGTCACACATCTGATTATACATTGTACAAGAAATAATGAAAGATGACCAATAAAATACAAAACAAAAAGATTTGGTAAGCTAGAATCAGCTATTACTATTACTGATCAAAATACACATTGCCCATCAAACAATAGATGACGCACTCATTACATGCAACATATACTACGTCAAAACACTAGTACTGGAGATAATCTCCAGGAAATCTTTTGAATTCTTCTACCGAATAACCCATTTTTGTGCTGAATGCACTGAGTGGCACAACATGTTCAGTAATAGTAAACCTATGTGTGCATAACTGTCTTGAGTTTGGAACTGGGAGTGAATCAGCTGTTTTTGGTGTGTGTCTCATTGGTGAACAGAATGTTGCAGTTTATTATTCTTCTGATATCGTTGCAGTGTAGGCTAAAAGTGTTCATGCTTTTATTTTTTTGAAATGACATCTATAAGACTCATTACATTTGACTCCACTTGATTGACATTTTTCTAATAAGAATTGTATTTGACTTCAGAGATAAGTGGTGGTGGAATAAGGCATAGTGTGCACTAAGCAGTAGTTTTTCACAAATATAGGGTCTTAGTTACTAAATATGAAACATGTGCTAATTTTATACACAGATATCTGATATTTCTTTTCTATGTTAATTTGGAACTGAGATAAATAGCAAGAAATTTAGCAGATGCACAGTCATTGTTATCATTTTTAGTATGCTGTCTGACAAAAAAGTGAAGTGCCCAGAAGATATGGTCAGATGTTAATGTAACTTCATACACAAATGCAATATTACTGTGTATGTAAATGGATAGAGTTGCAATGTTCTGTGTTAAGTAGAATAGCCATAACAGTGCATTAATGTTGTTCATGTTTAGTTTTATTACCAGGCCTGGTACAGTATGTAAGGGATGATAAGCATCAGATGAGTGATCAGAGAGATAACTGTGAAAGACACTGAGATGCCATGCACTTGTATGAGACAGCATTATCAACACCTGCAGGTTTCCATTTGGCTGCCTGGTCAAATCATGCAATATCAAGATTTGTGGGACATTTGGATGTGACAGTGGCCTGGTGTTGGACTGCATGGGGACGTGAGGTTAGGTATACTTGCCGCCAAGATTCGGATCGATCATGTGTCACCACCACAAGGGAGGACCCTCGTATTGTATACAAAGCATATCATAACCCTTTCACATCAGTGTACGCCATCTGAGAACAAGTAATGGACCCCCTACAACATTTTGTGTCATCCTGCACCATTGATCAGACACTAACAAGCTCATGAGTAAATATGCATGAATGTACGAAAGAACACTGCATAGCAATTCTGAACAACACATTTACTGCAATATTGTATTTATCTGCCAGTACTTTGCAAGCGACTTTCATATAAAATGTCTCCCCTGTAAGGGAATATACGTCATAGATGTAGGAGCGCAGGTTGTAGACACATGGTTGATGACATATGGAAGTTTGGGTCTGGCTGAGAAGCATGCTTGAATTGCTTAATGGTAATGCACTGCCCATGATAAAAGGGAAATCGGGGTTCGAGTTCAGGTTCAGAATAAATTTTAATTATCGTCAGTCCGTTATACAGCTGATGGTTGTCCATATTCGCAACTGTGAATACATTTCATGTTATGAGCTAATTCAGCACAAATTTAGTACAAAATCTGGTAAGGGTTCTATCGGGCCCTGGAGCTCTGTTTAGTTTTAACGATTTCACCTGCTTCTCAACGCCACTGACACTAATACCTATTTCGCTGATATGATACTAATACTTATTTCACTCGTCTTTCTGTGGTATGTGGATTAAATTGGGGCAGTTGCCCTGGGTTTTTCTTTGTAAAGGAACATTTGCAAACAAAGTTAAACATTTCTACTTTTGGATTGCTGCCCTCAGTATCAGTTCCTGTCTCATTCACAAGCAACTCGCCACCAACTGCCCCTAACAGAATTTAGATGCAAAGAGAATTTCTTCGGGTTTTGCGAAACATTATTTGACAATATTCTGTGACGGTAGCCATTGAAGGCTTCATGCATTGCTCTTCTGACAGCCAAACGCGTTTCATTCAACATCTCTGTATCTGTAGTCCTATTATACTGTAGTCTCTGTTTCTGTAGAAGTTTCTTTGCAATGACTGTGTACTGTGGAGAGTTCCTCCCATTGCGAACAGTTGTACTGGGTGTATATATCTAGTCCATTGTCAACTATTCTTTTAAACTTCAGCTATAGTTCCTCTGCATCCTCCTGCCCTGTACTGAAAATTTCAACTTCTTGACTGAGTTATGACACTATTGATTTTTTGTCTGTTTTACTGATCATATATATCTTTCTGCTTGTTTCAGCTGCTCTTCATACTTTGGTAATGATTGTTGCCACAATTGCGTTGTGGTATTGACATCAGTTTCGATGTGCACATTCTCAAAGAATTCAGGTCTGTTTGTTGCCATTAGATTCAGTATACTTCCAGTACGAATGTGCTTCCACACTATCTGTGCTACTCAGTTTTCAGAGAAGACATTTAGTAATGTTTCACAGGATGCATTATCACACCTGCCACTAACGAAACTGTAATTTTCGCAATTGATTATTGGATGATTAAAGTCTGCACCAATGATTACAATATCACTCAGGTACTTACGTACAAGTGAACTGATTTTTTCTCTAAAGAGTTTGGTTACATCAGGAGACGAGTTGGTGAGTAATATAAGAATCCAATTACCATTTGATGTTCACAACTGATACTGAGTCTTGCTCAAACAATCTCATATGGAGCTTCAGTTTCTATATTGGTGGATTTGAGTTTCTTAGCTACTAATCAGCTACAAACACATCACCTCCATTTCTCATTAGCCTATACTTTCTAGATGCTTAAATTTTCCCCAAACATCTCACCGTTATGAATTTCAGATTTCAACCAGCTTTGTATATCTAGTATTATGTGCGTTTCGCCGCTTTTCAGTAGCACTCCGATACTTTGTTGCGAATGCTTCGGCAGTTATGCACTAGATTTTAATACTCTCACCTGTGCGAGGCATTTCTTTCGATTTTACACTGATACTTCTAGGTTTTCTGTAACAATCGTTATCTACATTGGATGGAGAGTCGCCTAATCTAAAAAAAACTTATGTGCATCCCACACACACAGTCAGCTACTTTACAAGCTGCCTCTGACGTGTAGCGCACAGCTGACCCATTTAGGGGGACCCTACAGTTCTCACAAGGGAACCTCCCCATCGCACCCCCCTCAGATTTACTTATAAGTTGGCACAGTGGATAGGCCTTGAAAAACTGAACACAGATCAATCGAGAAAACAAGAAGAAGTTGTGTGGAACTATGAAAAAAAGTAAGCAAAATATACAAACTGAGTAGTCCATGTACAAGATAAGCAACATCAAGGACACTGCAAGCTTAGGAGCGCTGTGGTCCCGTGGTTAGCGTGAGAGGCTGTGGAACCAGAGATCCTTGGTTCAATTGTTCCCTCGACTGAAAGTTTTACTTTCTTTATTTTCGCAAAGTTATGATCTGTCCGTTCGTTCACTGATGTCTCTGTTCACTGTAATAAGTTTAGCGCCTGTGTTTTGCGACCGCACCGCAAAACCGTGCGATTATTATTGAAATCGCGAGCTATATTTGCTGGATTCATATTGCCCACTGAATATATCTCACGTATTTTTTAATGCACTCTCGTCCAAAGTAGTGAACAGTCAACTGCCAGCCAGGGAGCCTCGTTAGCAGGAATACTCTCTCTTCCGTGCGCTTTAGTCGACTGACGTCGTGTGTTTCGATGTTTGTTTAGGTGTGGCGTCCCCATACTACGGCGCAGTTACCTCGCATCGTACGGACGGACAGATAATAATTGTCTGAAAATAAAAAATTAAACTTTTCAGTCGATGGATAACTTGAACCAAGGACCTCTCGTTTCGCAGCCGCTCACGCTAACCACGGGACCACGGCGTTCTAGAGCTCACGTTCTCCTTGATGTTGCCTATGTTGCGCATTGACTACTCAGTTCGTATATTTTGCTTATTTTTTCATAGTTCCACACAACTTCTTCCTGTTTTCTCGATTGATCTGGATTCAGTTTTTCAAGGCCTATCCACTGTGCCAACTTATAACTAAATCTGAGGGGGGTGCGATGGGGAGGTTCCCTTGTCAGTCCTATGGTGCAAGTCCAGGAAGTAGCCCCCAAGAAGTTTTCAAAGTCTCTGTCTCAGTCCTTCCACTCG
Source organism: Schistocerca nitens (assembly GCF_023898315.1). Classification (NCBI taxonomy): domain Eukaryota; kingdom Metazoa; phylum Arthropoda; class Insecta; order Orthoptera; family Acrididae; genus Schistocerca; species Schistocerca nitens. The sequence goes on along the minus strand of NC_064620.1, from coordinate 189,603,492 downwards.
TCTCAGAACCAAGGAGCCATGATCAGTTCTGGCCACAATGCTGCAAATTTGAGCTTCATCAAAACTCCATGTGTAAGGCTGGCCCTCTCAAGTTTCTCTGTCAGTCACTGGAATGATCCAAGTATGACCTCAGAGCCCAGACGACAGGCGTCATTTGTTCCAACGTGCGTCGCAATCTGCAGCTGATTGCAACCTGTTCCCTCAGTGGTTGACAGAATAGCCTCTTCAATGTGCTGAATGAGGCTCCCACATATACACACTCAGTGCACCTTCTGTCCTTTCCTGCCCCCTGCTGTCATTTCCCTAAGGGGTAGTATCATTTGCTACACGGTGAACTGCCGACGGTTTAGAGACCCCTAATCTTTCGTGGTGCCTCCTCTAGTCACCAGACAAAACAGGTCTCCCCAAAACACGTGATGTGATTCCAATGGCTCAGTTTCAGTGAAAGACAGAACCTCAAGCTTCTTGGTTCGGGGGATCGGTATAACACTTTGAGTCCTCTCAGATCCTTGCCCACCCTGTACAGGACGCATTGATCTACTACTGAAACGTCACTCATGTTCGAGGGACTAGTAATGACTGTCCTTTACTTTCTGCAGAGGAGACAAAATCCACAGGAAACGCTAGTACTTGAGGTATCTTTGGTACTACAGGTACATGACTCTTGGGAGGTTCTCCAACAGACTGATTCGCAGCAGCTGTCAATCGTTTGACGGTAGTCAGGGCGATTTCCACCATCTTACAAACGTCAACCATCTGATTTTGTGTTTGAGAACAGCATTCACAGTGCTGCTACATTTTTGCTGGTGCAGATTATTTCAGGATAGTGAACAAATAACTTTAAACTAAGTCTACTTACTATCTTTTAATCCTTTAGCCGAAAAAATCACTAATGTCCTATAATAATTGAAGCAGTTAAAGAGAATTTTTTTGAATATTTTAGAGAGTTTTAGCATGCTACCTAATGTTATAAAGCCCACTAGAATAACAGAATAATCACTGGTTCTCAGAGATAATATTTTCTTTAACTTAGAATTAATTGAAGTTAACACTGATCTTGGTTCATCAGATCACAATGTCATTGTCCTTACAGTTCCACCTATACCTGTGAGAAAAACAAACACCCTTCACACACATAAAAAAGATTTTTTTTGAAGCAAACTGTGCACATTTTGTAAGCTGTTTAGCTAATGAATACTGGACAGATGTGGTGTCAGAGTCAGGTACAAATAAGGCACATGATTACTTTTCTTCTCGTTTCATGTCACAGTTTGAATTGTGTTTCCCTAAAAAATTAGTGAGTCCAAGTCTTCTCAGTATAAGAACCAGAAATATTAGGATTTCCAGTCTAACCATGAAAACATGCGCTGAGTTACAGTTTGTAGAATATGTAAAAACATATAGAAAAACATACCAGAAGGTAATAGCAAAGGCAAAGCGGCTATTTAATGACAGTCTAATCAAGAAGTTTGATAACAAATCTAAAACTATATGGAAAATGAAACTGGTAGCATTTGTGAAGAAGAAGAAATAACACTCAAAACCAGTGAAAACCATAACATAGAGAAAAATAAAATAGCAGATTACATTAATTACCACTTTTTAAATGTACTACACACTCTAAGTTTAAGTTTCAAAAAACAAAAAATGATAGAAGCTCCAGAGGTTGATTGTAGCATGAACAGTCCCCCAAAAAATGAACAAGAAGTAATTAGGGTGATTTGGAGCCTGAAGCCTAAAATGGAAGCAGATGTAGATGAAGTACCTGTTGTAATAATGGCTGCAGTGCAGATTGCAAAACCTATAACTCACATTGCAAATCTATCATTTACTGAAGGTGTGTTTCCTATGTAGCTAAAGATCTCAAAAATGATACCACTCTTTAAAAATAGAGACTGAAATAAAATAGAAAAATACCATCCCATATAACTTCTTTCTGCTTTCTCCAAAATATTTGAGAAATTATTAAGAGTTATTAGTTAACTCTACAAAAATAAACTTTGTAACAGCAATCAACATGGTTTTCATGCAAAACACAGCACAGAAACTGCAGTCACAGACTACACTCAAGAAACTATAAAAAATTTGGAAAACAACAAAAGTGTAATAGGAATTAATTTAAATCTGACTAAAGCATTTGATACTGTCTATCATGAAATCCTCCTTGATAAGTTGGAAGCAACAGGTATTAGAGGAACAGCAAAAATGTGGTTTAAGTCTTACCTCAAGAACAGATCTCAGATAATAGAGCTCACCACTGTTAGTTTGAATCAAAAAATAAGGCTAGTTTCGAAAGCAAAGGAAGTAACCATACTTGTCCTACAGGGAAGCATCTTAGACCCACTACTCTTTCTTATTTAACCTCTTCAGTCCCGACGTACACATAAGTGCACATCAGGTCTTTGCAGTGCCATTCTGCCAAGTTTCTTTTTCCCGAATTGAGACCTGATGTGCACGACTGTGCACTTCATGCGGTTTCTGTTTTTGCCGCTAGGTCGCGCGCAAGTCAGTTTTAGCGGGTTTTCTCGAATCCTGAAACTTCCGATCTTAAAGATGGCGTCATCTGCGACACGCGAGAAAGGTAAATTCAGTTTCAATATTCGTTTTCGAATTCTGTTGCTGTTTTTATCGAGTCTTACTCGAAACAACATATCAAGGAAGAGATATGTGCATGCAATTAAAACGATAGTTTCGTAGTTTTACAAACATCAACTATTGAATTTGAAGTACACATTTGTGTACATCAGGTCTTAGCTCACAGAATGTAGTGGTGCTAACGCTAAGACTGATCTCATTGCGAAATCGTAATTTAAAACGCAATCTAAATTAAAATCTGTAAGTTAAGCTACTAATAAGGTAGAGTAGGAGCAAAATCGCTGTGGATGCTACTGGTATCATGCTGGATATGTAATCCATGGGTCCTGGGTACCAATTTCAGCTCTAAAATTTTTAATTTTGTTATTAGGTTCACTTACATTTCTTTATTCAATTACTTCAACAGTTACCTTCACTTTATTAAATTTTGGCTTCTCAGTTCTGACAGGCATGAAATTATGAAACTACTTGAGACGAGTGACTTGAGTACCTTGTCAGACGAAGACAAGGGTTCTGTTGATGAACTTCCAACTCCACCTGAACGTATTGGTGTGCTTGAAGCTGGAGCATGCAATGTGGATATTACTCCTGAGGCTCCTGCATTTGACAATGATGTACACAATCTTGAAACATCAGCTTGATTTTCTCACTGTTGTCCACTAAGATGGAGGCTATCGAAATGAGCAAAACACTGGTGTCATTCTGTGTGTCATCTGACACGATTTAGATCAGTATTTTTCAGTGGTACTATTTGTTTGCAGGATGTGTAATCGACAGCCTTCTGGCGACAACTTTGAAGAACAGACAGCCGGTGAAATGAGAAATTCTTCACAGTTTTTCTTCGAGTTCTTCGATAAAAATTTCTGTAAAAAAGTTGCAAGACAAACTAATTTACATCATTGCCAAAAGAACTCAAAAACCTTGATACAAATACTAATGAAATTTTGTCCCTTCTCAGCATTGAGGTACTGATGGGTACATTGAAATAGCTCCAGGCACAACTTTACTGGAATATGGAACTTGATATTCCACTTGTATCATCAACCATGGCAAGAGATAGATACTACAAATTACAGAACAAACTGCATATTGTAAATAATTTCGAAGAGCATGGCGGAAATGACAAACTTTGGAAGGTTAGACCAGTAATTGTTGCTTTTAGAAATAAATGTATTAGTTTACTCAGGTCTCAACACCTGTCTGTGGATGAACAGATGATTCCATTCACGGGGAGGTGTAATATGCGGACATATGTGCCTAACAAACCTAATCCACTTGGCCTCAAAAATTTTATTTTGGCATCATCAGATGGACTTGTCCTTGATTTTGCTGTATACAATGGCAAAGAAACGATTCCTGAAAGCGACCAAAATGAACATGAGCTGGGAGTGAGTATACTCAAACTGCTGGCAAGAACTGTACCCATTGATTACAGTCATGTAATTTACAGTGACAGATTTTTCACCAGTTCAAAATCTGTTCAGCTTTTACTAGACAGGAATATATTTCAAACAGGAACTTTGATGGCCAATAGAATAAAAGAAGTAGCTTCTAAGTTCAAGAGACACCAGGAGCTACAGTGGGTACAATGGGATGAGAACATAGGGGAGGACCAGGAAGTTTGTGCCCTCAAATGGAAGGGCAATAAACCCGTCACTTTGTTATCCACGTGCATAGGGAGCGAACCAGAGGGTACCTGCAAACGAAGGTGTAATACAGAGAAAGCAGATGTTAGTGTCAAACAGCCAGCCATCTTCAAGAGCTATAATCGCAATATGGGTGGCATTGATCTTTGTGATAGATACATGACATACTATAGGTCAAACATCAGGACAAAAAAATGGACTGTCATCGTATTCAACCACTTAAATGATTTAGCCATAATTAATTCATGGATTATGTACAAAAGGATACCAGAACAAAAGTGGATGTCTCTCATTAACTTCAGAATTCACTTGGCCCACGACTTAGTAAAGTCTTCAAGAATTGTAGACTCACTAGAAATGTCGAAACAAATTTCTCAGAGTGTAACACAGGAGTGTGTCAGCAGTTCTGATGAAGATGAGGAGCATCAAACCATACAAAACGAAGAAGAATTATGCCAAAGCCAACTAGAGAAAGCAAATGTGACAGGGCTGGCCACCTACCTGAATATATTGAGAGTATTTTTGCCTCAATCACGTTCTCACTTAATGTGTGAAAAGTGCAATGTTTATTTGTACGTATTGTTTTGCTAAATTCCATAAACATGAGAAGTAATGTGTTCATAAAATGTAAAGTGTACATAAAAATGAGAAGTAATTTGAACATTTTTCATTGTAAATAAAAATATGAAAATACTATGAGATCGGCATTTTTTTCTCTGTTAAGACCCAATGTACACACATGTGTACAGTCAATTATTCAAACATTATTTAAAATAAAATTTCAAAATTAGTTTTTTGTGCTACTTTGAGATCAACTGCACCAAAAAAGGCGACTGAAGCATTTTTCCATTCTTTGTTTATCTTCGGGACTGAAGAGGTTATTAGAATGATTTGCATTTATGCAGGATAAAGCAAAACTTGTGTTATTTTCTGATGATAGAAACCTAATGTGAGTGGCATAGAAAGCTCATTTCTTATTACTTCGAACAACATCTTGAAAAATATTGAGACTTTGTTCTGTAGAAAGGCAAAGAAAACAAATTACCTACAGTTTGGAAAAATAATTCAGGATGAGGACGTTATTCTACAATTGCATGATAAGGAACAAGAATACTCTGCATGTAGTACATACAGAAAGAACATAACTCAGAAGCATGTAAGCTATATTGGGGTTAAGCTTTATAAACCTCAGCCACATCACATTAAAGTTTTAAAAGATATTACAATATTTAGATTAAGAATTACAAAATTCTTACTTGAAAAATGTTGTAATTCAGTAAATAATTTTTATGAAGATCACAGTAAAGAAATGGAAAGCTAATCATCACAATAAATGTAATAGCCTTGTGTGTTAAAAGTTTTGAGATGCCATTATGTAGTTTATGTATTATTTATTCCTTCAAAACGCCAACACTTTAGTCTCTATAATATTATTAATGATGATTAAAACTTACATCATCTGCAAATAGAATGTAAATTTACTGTTAATTTTATGTAATCTCATTCCTGTAATCACCACAAAAGAGGAACTACAATTGTGTGCTAACTGCTGTGAGAAGTTTTATATTTTAGGACTAAGGACTTTAGCCTATTATCTATAGTTTATTTTTATGAATTGTAACGTAACCTGATTTATTGTTTGACAAAATGTAAGTTTACTATTTTATTTTTTTATGCAATTCAGTTTTGTTAACTTATTTCTGTTTATGACAAGTCCAGTACCATTTGTACAATGGAGTGGATACTAAATAAATAATTAAGCAAATACACAAAACGAGATTTCTATGAAAGCAACAGAAAAATCTGTGGTAAAAATTACTTTTTCCCTAAAACTTTCTGAGATTAATTATAGTTGTCAGCAAACTCGAAAATAGAATTAATTTACGATATATGTAGGTAATATATACTCCTCTCTACTGGAAAACTAGATGCAACACGATATATTTGTTACAATATCTGCTACAATAACCAAATCACAAATGTCGATTTACTACAAATTTGATTATGTACAGGACAATAGTAGTTTACAAAATTCTCAAAAATGCATAATCATTTGCGTTGATGTACAGTGAAATTTGGTATGATCTATTCTTTGGCAGCAACTGTGAATCACAAATGCTGATTGGCTGCGAAATAAGTTACCTCTGTATCCATTGATGAATCCCTATACCAGTTAATTTGCTGCGTCCTCCCTACTTAGAAATCCTCAGTCTAGTCACGAATTTCGCTTGATACCCCATATAATCGTAATTTTGATAATAAGCATAGGTGTGGTACTGAGACAAATGCTTTTCGGAAATCGAGAAATACAGCCTCTACGTGAATGCCTTGATTCACGACTTCAGTACTTCAAACGAGAAAACTGCAAGTTGGGTTTCTCACAACCAATGTTTTCGAAATCCGTGCTGGTTGGCATGGAGGACATTCTGTTCGAGATACCTCAGTAAGTCTGAGGTCAAGATATTTTCTAAGATTCTACAATTAATGTAGATCAAGGATGGGGCTTTGTTCAGTTTTAACGATTTCAGCTTTTCTCAACGCCACTGTCACTAATACCTATTTCACTCACCTTTTAACTTCTAGGAGAATTAAACTGGAGCAATATTCATGGGTTTTCCTTTGAAAACGAACATTTGAAAATGTAGTTAAGTATTTCTGCGTTTGTTTTGTATCCAAGCATTTCCGCTTTTGTTTTGTTATCCACAATTTCAGTTCCTGTCTTGTCCATGAGTGTCTGAACACTAACTTTCGTGCCACTAATATCCTTTACATCTGACCAGAATTTCTTCCAGATTTGTGAAAGATGATTTAGCAATATTCTACTACAGTAATCATTGAAGCAGGCTTCGTGCATTCCTCTCTTGACAGCCACAAGTCCTTTCATTCAGCATCTCTCTATCAATAGTCTTATGCTTTGTTTTATGCCTATTATGCAGTAACCTCTGTTTCTTTAGAAGTTTCTTCACAGTGACAGTGTACTATGGAGGGTCCCTCCTATCATGAACTGTTCTACTCTGTACATATCTTTCCAGTGCATGGTCAACTTCTAACACTTCCATATAGATGTGGTCCTTCTTCTATGACAGAGCACAACTTTGTTTAATCTGTAAACATATTGGTTTTTAATGCAAATTTTTTTCACATAAATACACGAATTTACACAGTTTGCAATGTGACAATGCTAGGACAGTTCTCAAGACAACGCATCTCGTCCTGAATAAGTGAAATAACTCTAAGCACAACAAAATAAAATTTTCACTAGAACTTTCTTTACAATATTATTCTTACTACTACATCATGAAGTTGGCCGATACTATGATAAATCATCCGATTCCGGTTCTAAGTTCGGTACTATTTAGGATGACAATGAAGTCTATAGAGGATGGTTAGTTTTGTGACAAACTGAGAAAAAGATTATCCGAGGTCGCTCGAGTATACAGTGGTTGCAGGCTGGTGAACCAACAAGTTACACCTCTGCTCACGGTATTTACCTTAGCTGCGATGAGCTGTCGTCTGCATGGCTGCTCTTGCCCTCTGAAATTCCTATCAAAGCTAATCAAACCTTTGCTGATTTTTTCAGCAGAAACTTTCCGATGTTTCTCGTTATGCGAGAAAACATGTACTCATCCCTAGTCTTGGGATATATCGATATGCACATGCATGGCTGGAGCAGCATGCATATTACAAGAACTATTAACTAAGTGGCTGGTTCGTTTCTCCACAATTGGAGCTCAACGATACTACAGCTAAAATCTAGCTTAATGTCAGCTACGGTGAATGCAGTGTTCACACAAATTTCTCCTCTGCGTAGTACAGAGCGTGATGCGCCCTGTTCTACACTTGACGCGAGTTCAGAGGAGAGTCCCCGAAGTTTCCGGTCTTATCTTACCTGTAGCAAAACTGTTTCCCCACCTGAGTTCTTTTGTGCTCCACGTTACGGCTTTTTTCGACAAATAGAATCGTTCCACTTATTTTGTGGAAACACTGTCTGCCAATTGCAAGGGTCCTACCATTAAAATGCGTCGAAATCTCGGCAGTTTACTCCTTCCTAGTTCGTTTCCGCCAATCGGACATTTTGTGCCCGCTCCAGACGCCTAAAAGTTACATGCGTACATCCTGACCATACCATGCGGTGTTCACGTGATTAACTGCGTCACCAGTTTGTTCGTATCCATTTGGAAATTCCGCAACGCAGTTTTATAAAGCTTGTTTCCATCCCACTTCTGGTGGCCCGCTACTTGCTCTCCAGCGTGAGTCACCTGCAAATTCGTTGACTACCATCATGGAACGCTCCCTAAGAGCTTTCTGTTGTAACACCCATGGTGTGTCCTTCGCACCTGCATGCGCCTGCTTCCAAACAAAATGTTTCTTCTCGTTTCCTCTAGCTGCTTGTTTCACCTTTTGCTCATTATCATGCAGTATATCGGATCGATGTGTTAATACTTTGAATTGACTGTTATCTCTTTGCTTTTCAGACTTACGGCCAATTTGCTCTTTTCCACTGAAGTAAGCTAGGTGTAATATTCATCTTCCCGATACAATGTATAAAACTCTCATGTAAGGTATGAAATTGACCTTCATTTAATCTGTCACCCTACAAACTATTCTTTTAAAGCTGACCCATAGTTACTCTACATGCTCCTGTCCTCAGCTAAAAGTTTCAGGTTCCTCATTGGGATATGACTCTACTGATTCTGTGCCTAGTTTGCTGCACTTGTAGATCTTTCTACTTGTTTTAGGTGTCCTTAGTAGTTTGATACTCCTTAGTGCTTAGTGCCTCATTGTCAGTGATAGTAATTGGCATGTGGACTTCCTCATAGAGGTCAGGTCTATGTGATGCCATTGGGTCTAATATGTTTCCATGATTGCTGGGCTTCCAAACTATATGTTCCAGGTAGTTTCCAGAGATCGTATTTAGTAATGTTTCACAGGCTGTCTTATCACACCCATCATTAACATAACAAAACTGTAATTTTCGCAATTGATTGTTGGATGCTTTAAATCTCCTTAAATGATTGCAATATGATCAGGGAACTTTTATAAAAGCGAACTGAGGTTTTCTCTGAAGTTTTCTGTTAGATCAAAAGGTGAGTCTGGTGCTTGATGGAAAGATCCAATTATAATTTTATGCCAGTCCTTGATACTATGTGTTGTCTATACAATCTCGCCTGCAGCTTCAATTTCGATGTATTTGAGTTTCTTTTTTACTGACTCAAATACACAACCTCCATTTCCCTCTAGTCTGTCTTTTTGGTACACGCTTAAATTTTCCCCAAAAGTCTCACTACTGTCAACTTCTAGTTTTCATCAGATTTCTGTACCTGGAATTATGTGAGCTTCACAGGCTTTTAGGAGTGCATGTGCATTTCTTACGTGACACGTTAAATTACGATTCTGGCTAAACGTTTTTCCATACAGATTACATAAATCTTAGCATCCTTAACTGTTGAGTTATATACTTAACATTCTTGGATGTGCCTATAACATGTTTTCCATTCTTGTTGTAATTGTAGCTTTTCCCACACTCTGAACATGGATATTTCTTAGGGTTCTATGCCTCAATCAGTGAAAACAGAGCCCTTATAAGATCACTTCGTCATGCATCTGTCTTCCTGCCTGCCTGTCTGTCTGTCTAACTGTTCCATACCCTTTTTCTCAGGAACATGTTGATGTATCAAGTTAAAATTTATGTTACATATGAAGGTCTACGATCCTCTGGCGATAAAAAAGTATAGCTTTTTGGTCAGTGCAGTCATAATATTCGGCCATATATGTCACATAATTTGATACTCGAAACTCACTCATCGAAACCTACCTAAAGGTACTTCCCGTTGATCTAGAATCATGAAATTTGGCAAGATGCAAGGTTTTACACTACAATCAAAGGAAAACATACGAAAATTGTTAATGTCACTTGTTATCATACTGTCTGTCTATGTGTCCATCTTTTAAGCCCTCTTTTTATGAGGAACGGGTACACTTATCAAGCGGAAATTTATTTCTTTTGGTCCCTTGGCGGACGTTACCTTCTAAGTCAATGCAGTCAAAAGATGTGACAATTTATGTGACAAATTTTGACAGTCGCGAACTCACTCATCAAAACCTTTAGGGCACTTTCCGTTGGTCTAGAGCAAAGAAATTTGGCAGGAAGACAGATTTCACAGTGTAAGTAAAGGAAAAAATTCAAAGATTTGTTGATTTGTAGTTATATCGTACGAAAAAATTGTTCTTTTGTCATTTTTTTCCGACTTCGAACTTTAAATTAAAACATTCTTGAAAGTGTTGCAATCCCTTAGACCGATATCTCGCCAGTATCAATGTCGATGTTGGGCAAAAATCGCCATAATCCTCCAGTCCCTAAATGGATGAACTGTGTATGTACATAATTGTGTACAGAAATGTGAGTGCGTGAATCCTACTCGCACCTGGTCAATTTTTTACCTTCATTCACCATATTTGGGATGAAAATAACCATGCTCATTAATCGCACCATAAAAAATTCATGAGATCCCAACGGAAACTACTCAATCATTACAGATTGCTGTCTCATAAAGCTTCGTCTCTTCCTGTAACGGATCAGGTCCGTGGAGCCACACTTACATGTCAGTGGCCAGACCAGGGATGCACTGACCACACCCTGTGCGCTACATGCGGCCCTCCAGTACAGTGACGGTGGCCTGTTCCCCACCACTTGTTCTTATAAATTTTGTTTGCTCGTCTTGTATTCCCTCCATTATAGGAGAGGGTGAGCCCTTATAGAACCTAATTCTTTTGAGCTATAGCAGTCTAGCTATCGCCTTAGGTAAGTATTAATTCAGCTTTACTATGTCGCACATGGAAATTAGAAGTTCATAGAATAATAGCCACAATGAAGGATAAAATGTCTTCAGCAGTTGATGAGGTACCTGTGTGAAATGCCAATCGAGCTGACCGTTTCTCCTGAAATGGTACAATGATCTGCATCAGTTAGGCTGTGCAGAGGCAGATCATTTCCCTAAGAACTCTGGTATTCGATAAATATTTTATGCACTGGATTTTAATTAATGCTATTAAATAAAAATATGGCTCTAGTACTGAGTCTTGGGTACTGACATTTCCATAATTCAATAATAATAGACTGTTTGAAAATTCACTAGCTGTAAAATAAAGGACATGGCCCAAATGAACCCAGTGTTATTAGAAAGGAAATATTTAAAGTACAAGGATTAATAAAGGACATTTCATGGAATATAACTGATTTTTGACAAAGAAAACCTAATTAAAATGTGGAAGTGAGCTGCAATAAACACCCGATCTGGCAAAGTTATCTGACAAGGAATTCGCTCAGTATTAACCAGTTTTCTAACACAATAATTTAGCACTCATACCCACAGGTGGACAACAGTGATTGTGCAATCGTACCAGAAAGACAAATTAAATTAAACATGCAACTATACCAGTTCACCTGGTCATGGGTGAACCTGCGTGAATTTACTGAAGTATTGGAAAACAGCTACTTCGTTCCTCCCTAAACAGTCAGTGTCACCAGATATTCTCACCATAATTGTTTTGCGTTGACGAGTAGACTGCAGCTGGCGCAGATGGACACCACCAGAACTCGTCTACCAATTCAGGTGGCTTAGAAACAGCGCAAAGTCTAAGTGCAAATATCATCTGCTCTGCACTCAGAGCTGGTTTAAGGCTATCACAATCACCAGTCGTGGATGGCCCCAAGTTCCTATTCCCCGTTATGAGCCCTGTAGATATTACTTATTACTGAATAAAATCTGGTTTCCTGTTAAAAGAAAAAAAAATATTCTTCAAGTTTAGAATGTTAGCAGGCTCCACTCACGCTAGGGCTGCTATCGAGAGGACCTTTATTGTTGAGTCTATTTTTTCATAAAATGAACAGCTTTGATGAATATTGTGGCAGTCGTTCCGCCAGTGAACCGACGAAAATAGGGAATTCCGTTTCTGTCCCAGTCGGTTGCCGACGTGTGCGGAAATACCGAAAACGTTTGACGTCGCTGACTGGCGCAGTACGCCCTACCTACTAGACGTCGTGTCCACCAGCAAGCAGTGTGGGATTTCTACTGCTAATCCACAGATGGGCGTGTGCGAGTAAAGGGTGCTAATTATTTCGATATCTTCGTTTAGCAACTCAGTCAGCTGTGAGGTATGAAGGCCGCCTGTGATCTGTGTCAGGCGCTGTCAGAACCTGTGATCTGTTGTATGCCAGAGTGTAGAATGGGTCGTAAATACATGTCGGTTGCCAAAACAAGGAAATGTGATATCCTAAAAGAGCACTTGCGACAAAAGGTTTCATTAAATAAATTTTAAAACCGAATTGACAATGTTTCAGTGAATGTACAGTGTGATCAGTAACGATGTAATGCCACTAAAGCTTCATTAGTTGATAACGCTGAAGAATCATACATTTCGTGCAAGCAAGACCTAGTGGCTGATGAAACTGTTCCACTAGCGGTAATAGCTAGTAGTAATGTTACTGCAGAATAACTGTAGCAGGTGAAGATCTCCAAGAGGAAGTAAATTCATCTAAGGTAGGTAACGGCTTTCAAGTTTTTGATGATCTTAGCGATCCGAGAACCTGGCCAGATATTATAAATATAATTTTAAGATAAGAGCACTTAAGGAATATCCGCAAAGTATTAGTGAAACCAATGTCACATCTCCTGTAAATAGCGAGACAAGAAGGTGTTTTACTGTTTTTCATTACCTTGTCACCTTTCAAATGATGAAAAGGTTAAGTGAACATGGCTTGTATATTCTCAGACAAAAGATGCTGTATATTGCCTTAGTTGAAAGTTGTTCAATTCGAGTGCTGGCGCTATCACAAGAAATGATTTAAGAGACTGTCAAAAGTTCTCTCTAACTATGAACTGTCCCTCAGTCATATTACTGAGATGTGCAAGTGGAAAGATCTTTTGCAGAGAATTAAAAACTCAAAATTAAATGATCACACAACTCAATATCAAACTGATCAGGAAGGAAAGAAGTGGAGATCAGTTTTATTATGGTCATTTTTCTTAGAATGTTTCTTCATTCAAAAATCGTTCAAATGGCTCTGAGCACTATGGGACTTAACTGCTGTGGTCATCAGTCCCCTAGAACTTAGAACTACTTAAACCTAACTAACCTAAGGACATCACACACATCAATGCCCGAGGCAGGATTCGAACCTGCGACCGTAGTGGTCGCGCGGTTCCAGACTGTAGCGCCTAGAACCGCTCGGCCACAGCGGCCAGAGTTTCTTCACTGAAAGAAGTCTTCCATTAAGAGGCGATCATGAAATGCTGGGGAATCCAGCTAATGAAAACTTTTTAGGGCAAGGAGAATTAATGACCAAGTTCGATCCTGTATTAAATGATCATATTAATCATATGGCTAAACCTAGAAGATTGGTTACTTAGTTAAATAAGGACATAGAAAATGAAATCGTTACCATAATTTCTGATGAAATTGTATCTACTGTAAACGATGTCATACTCAAAAATTGAGCAATATGAAGGGCAAGAAGAGTGGTACTCGAGCTCATATCATTGAAGAAAATCCAAGAGCTCATTACATCCCTTGCTGTCCTCATAGCTTGAACTTGGTTGTTACTGATCCAGTTAAATCATTTGTAACTGAGCTACATTTTCGTGGTGTAGTTCAAAGACTGCTCACGTTATTTTCTGCCTCTGAAGCTCTGGCAAACACTCAAGAATCACATAAACCTGACTCTGAAGCAGCTGTGTGATACAGAATGGGAGGTTAGGACTGAAAGTATTCAGGTTGTAAGATCTGAGATAAGACTTCCATTAACAGAATTAAAGTACTCTTGCAAAACTGACCAGTGAAGTATCTAGTTTCTTGACATAAATCTCAAAATTTAAATTTTCTTTGTGTGCTGTGATATGGCATAATGTCAATTGCCAAGTCAACAAAGTCAGTAAATCAATTCAGCAAGAACATAAGCAGCTAGACACTACAGTATAGGCAATGTGATCAACACTTAGTGTTATTGAAGAAAATAGAGACAACGGCTTTAAAAAGATTAAGAAAGAAGCATAGGAATCTGTTGTATCTTTAGGAAATGTTTCTGAGTTGGCAGAATCCAGATCTGCAAGTATTAAAAGTCAGTTTTCTTACTTAAGTAAGAATGAACCCATTCCAGGGGTCGAGAATCGCCTGAGGATAAACTTCTTCTACGTTGTGGCAGACACTGCTATTATATGATTAAAGGAAAGTTTTCAGCAGCTCAGTAACTGTTGCAACTTGTTCAATGTAATTTTTGACATCAAGAACTTGGCGACAAGTAAATATCATCTCAGCAGAGACTGTAGAAGTCTTGCAGAAGCTTTGGGAGGTCGTAAAATATATTCTGGAGACATAAACTCGCATGATCTTGCAAACGAATTGGAACTGTTGTTCCACAAACTCCAAACACGTGTTCAGAAGTACTTCAGTACTTCTTCGAAATGAACTCGCTAGATGTTTTCCCAAATGTAACAACTGTGTGAAGAATATTTTTGTGCATACCAGAATCTGTGGCTTCTGCAGAACGTTGCTTTGTTAAGACAAAGTTCATTAAAATCTCAAATCTTCAATGAGCAGTGAGCAGCTAAGAGATCTCACCACAATATCAGTGGAAAAAAAGATTGCATGTTCGCTCAACATAGAGAAACTGGTGAAGGTCTTTGTAATTCAAAACGCAAAAAAGTGAAGATTTAGGTGAGTTATTTTTAAAATAGTATTTCCCTTTAACATTATTGTCTTTTACAACTTAATTGATTTTTCCATCTTATTTGTCGTTAGACAGAATGTATTAAATTATATGACTAATTATGCATGGTTTGCAGTGGTGCATGTAAAAGTTATTATGGATGAGTCAGCTGGGTTTCATCACAACAACTGTGAACTATCAGTCAGGTATAGTCAGTCACAGTGATAAAAAATCACGAAAAGCAGAATTCAAGAATACATGTAAATATAGTTTATTTCTACGACTGTTCTCACCAGCTGCTTGTCTTGAATGTAAAAACGGATCAACGTTTTATGCAGCCAGAAAACCCAGTGTTGGCCGGCTGGAGTGGACGAGCGGTTCTAGGCGCTACAATCTGGAACCGCGCGACCGCTACAGTCGCAGGTTCGAATCCTGCCTCAGGCATGGATGTGTGATGTCCTTAGGTTAGTTAGGTTTAAGTAGTTCTAAGTTCTAGGGGACTGATGACCTCAGAAGTTGAGTCCCATAGTGCTCAGAGCCAAACCCAGTGTTGAATCAGCCACTATTGTTTCCTAAAAAGGAAAAATTACGATGAAATGATCAGTCGTTACAGGAACTGCAATATCTGTAGAAAGCTGTGATTCCCTCAGTTGCTGTGAAATACTATAACCTCGTTTCAAAATCGCCACATCCTGGCTTGTTTTTAAATCTGTGAGCTAAAGAAAAACGATAGATCAGGCATTATGATTCCAGACATACTTTCTGAGGATTATTTAGCAAGCGAAATTGCAACAATGAAGCTCTACTTCATACCATTATGTGATGCAAAGGGGATTTTTCCAAATGTGAAAACTTTTTGACAGATGTAAGGATGGTCCTCCTGAAAGACAAGGAAAAATATTTAATAATTTTCTGTAACAGACACAACTAAAATCAGTGCAGAATTGGTTCAGTATTATTGCAATGTCAGAAACACCTAATACATTTTTAGATTTCTGTTTTTACAGTTCCATTTGATGCTGGTTTTAGATGCAGATTTGTTCATTTTAATTGCATATTAGTATATTTTTGGTACATATTTTCCTTTTTTTGTATGCTTCAGGAATTTTTCTGCATATTGTAATGCGTAAGTCTAATATTTAACATGGCAAAGCCAACTGGTAACCCATCCAGAGCAACAACACAGTTACCGAGCGAGGTGGCGCAGTGGTTAGACACTAGACTCGCATTCGGGAGGATGACGATTCAATCCCGCGTCTGGCCATCCTGATTTAGGTTTTCCGTGATTTCCCTAAATCACTCCAGGCAAATGCCGGGATGGTTCCTTTGAAAGGGCACGGCTGACTTCCTTCCCCATCTTTCCCTAATCCGATGAGACTGATGACCACGCTGTCTGATCTCCTTCCTCAAAACAACCCAAACAACACAGTTTGTTTACATACAAAGGGATGAATGAAGATATTGTGAAACCTACACTGTCTGGTATTCTTACAACTGTAGGTTAACACACTACATTCCATATAAAAATAACTTAATTCGTTTTTACCAACAAGTACCAGCTTACCCACAACTTTGCATTGGCCACCATGCAAAGCAGTGGATAAGTTAACACTTAATAAATACCCGGTTCATTTGTATATAGATTTAAGGAATCCACAATCTGTGATTTCATCAAAACTATTTGAGCTGCAAACTCTCTCTCTCTCTCTCTCTCTCTCTCTCTCTCTCTCTCTTCCTCTCTCACTCACTCACTCACCCACCCACACCCACACCCAGACCCACCCACCCACCCACACACCCACCCACACCCACCCACACACACACACACACGTGTATAACAATCATACATAATCCCGAAAATAATAAAAAGTGTAAACAAAATTACATTCCAGGTAAAGAGTGGGGGCGCCTCAAACTCAGTCTTCATAGGGGGCCCCAAAATCCCTTAAATTGGTCTTGCTGTTCTCATCACCTCTATGCCATGAAGTGTAGATTCTGAAGATCTGCCAGCAAGTGTATCTGCTAGCCATGCCTCATCTGCCTCCTCTGCATTGAGTTTGCATCTAAAAACTCGCCCATTTGGCTGGATTCCTCCTGCACTGTTCCAGGTATTCAGGACTCATGAGACTGTACCATTGTCTCGTTTCTTTATTCCACCAATCCACAGTTCTATCACGTACAAAACTTCTGTAAATTGTTAATGACCTCCCACTCTGGCAGTCTTTTCCTTTTTTTGAGAATATCCAAGGCATTTTTTGCCTGTGAGTATAACACAAATCTCCCATCCTGCTGTGTCTTGGAGGCTGTTTATCACAATGATTTTACCCAGTGGTAAAAAAATACTGAATTGTTAAGGCGCTTTTGGGAGCAGCGAGCAGATAGTGACCTGTTCGAATGGGTCCTCTTTTCATCTATCTTCTGAGAATTCACTGGGAAAGGTGCACTGTCCTCTGCAGAAAGTGGTTTGATAGAATGGCCTAGCTGTAAAGAAATCTATTTACTTGCTGCAGCAAGTTCCCACAGGTAACCATTCTAAGTGTTCTGCTGGATTCTCGTATTCTGTCCTTTATCCTAGGTAATGTGGAAAAAGTCGGCTGCAGGCATCAGACCGATATATGGTCTGGAACAATACTATTGAGTCAATTACCTGTCTTGTCCGACTGTGTCAATGCCTCCTGCCATCACACAGTGCGTTCTTCTCAAGTAACCACCACTCCGTAGAGAATAACACAGACACACATCATGGTTTATGTCCCCTGCTTTATCTAACAGCTGGCGTTTCAAAACCTCTGGTGATACAAGTGAATATCTTCCATTACATGCACAATTAGAATATACAAACATTGTTATTAAACTCATAAATCGAATAAAAATATATTTTTAGCCTAAATATGACTTTAATCGATGATTAAAGAATCTGGTTGTTAAAGGAATGAGAAGTGTTAACGTTGGGAATGTCTTGACGCCTCTACATGGTTCAGTCACAATTAAATGGGCTAGTGTTATGTCAAACTACTCTCACATATCATAAATACATCATTATCAGAAGTATTGTTTTCATATAGATTAAAAATTTCTACAGAAAAACTATTGTGTATATATATATATATATATATATATATATATATATATATATATATATATATATATATATATATGAAGTGGGAAACTATAAACTAGTAACTTTGTAATGTACGTTTTCAAAAGGCAGTTACAAGACAAATAGCAGAAAATTACCTTCAAAATTTCAATCTCTTGTCCATAAAGGGACATGGTTTTTGGAGAAGCATGAGAACAGAATTAACTGGTATTCGATAGATATTGTCCAACATGATAATTTATCTTGATAGATAAATTAGAAGCTATTGATATATGAGAAGTAACGAAGAAATGGTTTCAGTCATACCTCCAAAACTGAAGACAGACACTAGAAATTACTCTAACAAACATTAAAAACCAAAGTATTGTGTACAGATTGGATATTCAGACTGCCAGTGGGAGTACCAGATGGCAGTAACCTAGGACCTCTCTTATTTCTTATTTATGTAAGCAACCAGATTGTAATATGCTCCTATCACAGCACAAAAAAGGGTGAAGCGTTCTGGGCAGAGTTAGTGGTTAAAAGAAGGGAACTAGCATTCCAAGTTATCTGGCGGTGTAAAGGCATTTAAATCAAAACATCTTGACATATTTGCACTTTTTTCTTGTTGGTATTGGTTCCCATAGGGTATAATATAATGTACCATATCAAGTAAAGCAATAAGATAAATGATGTCATGTTCTATAACATAACACATGCCATCAAATCATACAGCATGGCATTTATCATATTGTGCAATACAAACAGTGTGTCATTAAAGTTCAGGATGCATGCATCAGTATTCTGGGATATTTCCTATTATGCAGTAGATATACTCCCACTTTCAAATATTTTCTATTGTACATGCATCCTACTCTGTAGAAGCAGATAAATTTATATCTGTCTATTCTTATACTTCTCACCTTACTTGTAATATGCAGTCTGGGAGAGAAATGGATCCCCCAAGGAAAAAATCAGCCCCTCCAACCAGAAATCAAAAAAATTTTTTTAGTCCCCCTTAAGGAACAAATCCACCTACAGAAATTTTGTCCCTGCAGAAAAAATTTTGTAGCTATTATATGTATGCTCAGCAATCACATATTGTTTACTATGGCTGGCCAATATTCTGGATTTTGGACACAGCCTATAAATTGCAAGAAGCAGGTGTGCCAACACCTTGCCTAAGAGAGCTCACTGCGTTGAGGAAGTAGTGTTTATCAATACTGAAGTTTGAATATGTCAAGAAGTTTGTATTTAAATGTCTTTGAAGCTACCAGACAAACCGGAAAGCTAATTCTCTTCTTTTACATCCCGAACTCTGCCCAGTACATAGTCACCTTTTTTGTACTACTATAGGAGCATTAGTCATTCTGGTTCCAAATTTTTACTCTACCATAGTTTTGGCATTTGACTGTCATAACTTGGCAACCAATGTAATATTTGTTAACTTGGGTGACACCTGATCCAATATGGATTTTTTTATTGTCTTTTGAATCATGTTGCTTATTTTGTGGCAACAGATAAAGCTTTCACAAAACAACAAGACGACCATTAATTCATCTATTTGTCTACCTTCTTCCATATTTGAACTGAGTTGCACAAGTTTGAAACATAGAAGTGATGCATGTAAAAAAAACTCACAAACTGTAGTTTTTGAACTAAAAGCCGAATGAAGCCAGATCTTCGAAACCGAGTTACCAATTTTATCATAAGAACGTAGTTTTTATTTATTTAATTCACTTTAAACCATTTCCACACATTTGGTTCATGTTAGAACGAATTTTATCTGATTCTAGTCCCCTAGAACTTAGAACTACTTAAACCTAACTAACCTAAGGACATCACACACACCCATGCCTGAGGCAGGATTCGAACCTGCGACCGTAGCGGTCGCGCGGTTCCGGACTGTAGCTCCGAGAACTGCTCGGCCACTCCGGCCGGCCAAGACCAATCATCCAGGTCATGTCTGTGATGAATTCCCACTAATATCACATTTGTATTTTGTAGGTCTGACAATGCTCTTTGCAGTGAATGAAGTACCATGTTGGCTTCATTTTTTGCTACATCATTAGCACCAGCCCAGATAACCGCATAGTCTTATTTATTCAGTTTATGTAAGTCATTGCATTTTTAAGTATCTCACTCATTGGGGCTCCAGGCATTACCTTTCCTTCAATTTAGTAATTATTTCTAGCTAGATTTATCATGTTTTCAGCACATCTTCAGCCATGGCTATCAGAGGCAATGTAGATTTTCGGTTTTCGTCTTAGTGACTGTTTTTCTGCGACTATGTATTGCTTTTCCAAGAAGGCAGTTGTAGGCTTGCTTTCATTTGTGATTGTGGTTAGCGGTATATGTTGTCTAGCGTTATGCACTCTGCTTGGAAGATCATGTTTCAGTGCAGACACTCCTAGCCCACAACTATGCATTAGCAACAAATTAACAATTAACGCTAGCACACTGTGAGACAGCACTTGGGATGTTAAGGATTAATCAAGTGCTTACTATAACGCAAATGAATATTAGGAACAAAAGTGTTAGAACTCAAATTTTATTAACATCTAAATATCGAATAAGTATTCCATATAAAATAACTTTTCATATATTTTTCGTAATGAATCAGAGTTGTATATGCAGTTTTGAACGTGATATTGCACCCTAGCATTGTGTAAGGTTCTGTACGTGCTTGAATGTGTATGCTGTGTATTTCCTGACGAAATTCTTACACTGTATATTGCTCTGGATGAATAAAAGCAACAATAACAACAACAATGAATACTACTCCTACTACCAGCACCATTAATAATAATAATAATAATGATAATAGTAATAACTTGCCTCACAGAAAGTGACTTTTGAACTTGCGCCAACAATGTGTTGCGGCAACAAGAGTTGAATGTGGCTCTGCAGGTAACGATGATTAGTCGGCAGTGGTTCGTGTATTTACTGGCATTTACTGGGATATTTTGCTTATTTTCACTCCATTATGTCATATGGTATCATATTTTGTGGTAACTCCACAAACCGAGAAAAAATTTTTAGAGTACAAAAGTATATAATAAGAGTAATGTGTAGTGTAAATCCAAGAACATCATGACGAAACCTATTCAAAGAATTGGGCATACTAACCACAGCTACTCAGTGTATTTATTCCTTCATGAAGTTTGTTGTAAATAATACATATCTTTTTCCAACTAACTGCTTAGTACACCGTTTCAGTACTAGGAATAAGAACAATATACATAAAGATTTAAAATCACTTACTCTTGCCCAGAAAGGAGTCCAGTTTTCAGCAACTCATATTTTCAATAAGTTACCAGCAACAATTAAGAGTTTAGTTTCAGACAAGGTACAATTTAAACATAATTTAAAAGAATTTTTGATGGCCAACTCCTTCTATTCCATCTATGAATTTTCTCAACAATTGCAGTAGATCATTTTAATGAAAATTTATTACACTTTTTATTTTTGATAATACTTGGTTGTAACAGCCAGGTAACTACCTACTGTGGGAATGATGGATGTATGAAAAGCAGATGTAAGTCTTAAGTCTGTAAATAGTGGAAGTTTAATTTTAAATCTTGTACATAACCTGACTTTTCTTAACTGAGGATAATTGAAACGAATAATTTACTTAAATTTTTGACAATACTTGGTTGTAATAGCCAAGTAAGTGGCTACTGTGTGACTGATGGATTTAATGAAAGCAGATGTAAGTATTAAACTTGTAAATATTAGAAGCTCAATGTTAATTCACGTACATAATTTTACTGTTTATTGACTGAGGATCGTTAAAATTAATGAAACTCGAGTTTTTCTAATTACATTTTGTAATGCATTTATCAGACATGTTCCACGCTCTGGAGGATCTCCTCTTTTGTGGGTCTATGAAATGAATAATTAATCTAATCCAATGTAATCTGATTTAAACAGTAGATACCTTACTCATTGTGTTTCGTCATCTTACTCATTAGTGCGTTGAACTTTTTGTGACGGAAGTAACAATTTCATGTATTTCTGTGAAACTGTACGCATTTGCTTAACAATCATCGGTTAATGATAATATAAGGGAAGTATAAAATTCACGTAATACATATATTTATGTAGCAAAGCATGCGAACCCCTGCCTCTTTTCCTTTTTTTTTTTTCACTTTAATGCGTTAGCAGTCATGGATGATGGGAAGTCTGTACACCCCTGGGCTAACCCATGTCTTCTCATGACTCCGCTTGGGTTAAAGGCGGCTGTGACAAAATCCTTCTAGAGAAAGTTATGTATAGAGGGCACTGGGTGTAGAGACTGGAAAGCTCTGAATGTCCGCGAAATTTAAGTTTACAACTTGGTGAATTATTAAGGCGAAAGAATAAAGCAGCGAATATTAATAAGGAAGTGATAACCGCGTGATTCGTGTATTATGGCCGATAAATTGGATCTGGAACCACAGCAAATATGAGAGAAATACAGATAATGCTTAATAATATTGAAACAACACAAGGAGACAGTGTTGAAGACCTGAAATGTTTAGCTTTAGCCTTAGGTTCAGATTCAAAAATGAAAGAATGTTTCTTTCATTTAGATGGTGGTGAACGAATTGCAAAATTTTTGAATAGCAGCGACTGGAATACTTTGAACCAGGTTTTAAGAGTCCTTGGAAATGCGGCCAATTCTCATGTAAATATGTATGAACTTGGTATTAGATCACTATTGACGAAGATACACTGTCTTGTTGAACATTGGTATTACTAGTATTTTATGTCAATGCTCTTGTACGTTGCGAAAATCTGTATTTGCATTTTTATGCAGAAAACCACTTTTAAATATGATACAGAAATGTTTCGCTGTGTGTGTTTGTGTGTGTGTGTGTGTGTGTGTTTAAGTGATATATAGTTTTATCAATCTACAGTCCGTTGTAAAATAGAATAGAATCTTTATTTGCCGTTCAATATGTTTTTCATACAATTGGTAGGTATTGTCAGTATGTTCAATACATTTTTTTAAAATTACAATAATTATTATTGTACATAATTGTGCCTGTGCAGGACAAGCAGATACGCATACTAAAGTAATATTGATAATACAACAATTATTCATTCACAATATAATAATAATAATACATCATAACAGTAAAATATACAATAGTATCAAGATATATTTATGGTACATCTTACGTATCCATGTAAAAAGTCTTTTTTGGTACATTACTGTCACAAACATATAGGTATAATTCATATGCCAGTTTTTTGTTTCATGTAGCATATCTCTTTTGTGTCACTGTTTAGAAACTCATCAAGTGAGTAATATGGCGTACACTAGAGCCGCACTTCTATTGTGTGCTTAAAGTTATTCATCAGTAGTTCACTCACAGCTTTTGGGAGTTTGTTATTAAATTTCAAGCCAAGGTGTTTATGGCTCTTTTGTGTTAACCTCAGCCATGAGTATGGCAGGTCTATGTTGCTATTATTTCGAGTATTATGAACATGCACTTCAGATCTTAAGTTAAAATTCTTTACATTCTCTTTAGCATATATTAAACAATTATAAATGTATGTACCAGGTAGTGTCATTATCTTTAGTTCTTTAAAATGATTTTTGCAACTTTGTCTTCGTGCTAGTCCTAAAATGCACCTGACTGCTTTCTTCTGCCACTTGAAGATGGTACCCACTGAGTTACCCCAAAGAAGTACCCCATATTGCAGTTGTGAATGAAAAAAGCAAAGTATGTGGAGAGTAGCAGATTTTTACTGATAACGCGTCTTAGCTTGTGTAATAGAAAGAGGGTTTGAGCAAGTTTGCCACATAGATAATTTGTGTGTCTGTCCCATGTAATTTTTTGATCTATATGTAAACCTAGTAACTTGACATTTTTTGTATTTTGTTCAATTAGTTTCAGGGTGAAGTAAATTTCTTCAGTTTTCAATTTGTTTATTGATATAAGGTTGGCTCTGCACCAGTCACTGCTCATTTAAGTTACTACTTTGCTGTATCCTATGATATCTTGCAGATTTTGTCCATCTATTATTAGTGTCATATCAACAGCGTACAGTACATTGTTGCATGGCATATAATTTGAGAAGTCATTGATGTAAACAATGAACAGGAAAGGGCCAAGCACTGAGCCTTGTGGAATTCCTCTCTTTACTTTCATGGGTGTTGACTTTTGATA
Source organism: Schistocerca nitens (assembly GCF_023898315.1). NCBI lineage: Eukaryota > Metazoa > Arthropoda > Insecta > Orthoptera > Acrididae > Schistocerca > Schistocerca nitens. Next base: position 189,579,306 of record NC_064620.1, on the reverse strand, counting down.
GTTTGTTTTTACTAATTGTACCCTATTGCTTAAGTATGATTGAAAAAATTGTAATGATTTATCTACAATACCATAATGTTCTAGCTTTTTTATCATTATTTCATGTGTGACTGAGTCGAAGGCTTTTGTTAAATCTAACAGTGTACCACAAATGAGTTTCTTGTTTTCATATCCTTCATATATCACTAAGGAGGCATTCAGCTGCTTTGGTTGTCGATAGTTCAGATCGAAAGCCAAACTGGTTCTTACTCAATAATTTATTACTTTCAAAATAGCCTAATTGTAAATTTGGATATGCATGCAGTTCTCTATTACTTTTGATATAATGGGAACTATTGATATAGGTCTATAATTGTTTGGCATTTTTCTGTCACCTTTCTTATAGATTGGGAGTGTAACTGTCATTTTCAGACATTCAGGGAGTACTCCTTCTTCAAGTATGTGATTCGTCAGATATGTTAGTGACATTAACATTGCAGTGGCTATGTGTTTAACAATACTGTTACTAAGCCCATAATAGTCCTCTGTTTTTGAGTTTTCAAGTTTCTTTATAGATTTGGTAATGTGGCCGGAGGTGATTTTTGGCCAAGAGAATTTCTTGGTTGCTAGTCCTTGTTGTTTAAGAAGGGTTACAGCAGCTGAAATATTATCAGAATTATTTTTACCAAAAGAAGAAGAAGAAGGAGGAGAATGAGAGCTGGCACAATTTGTAAAATACTCGTTAAGGATGTTGCAATCTATAGGCACTGTGGCTTCCTGTTTGCTCATATTGGTTTCACTTTTTATTATATACCAAGCTGCTTGACAGGCATTTTTTGAGCCTGCAATAGATTCATCATTTACTTTACATTTAGCTGATTTTATTTCATATTTGTACAACTTCTTAAGGGTCACATAGTGTTTCCTGGCTTCCTCATTTTATCACTATTATTTTTTGCATAAGTAGCAGTGTCCTCATTTGCTTGAGCTCTGGAGTGTACCACTTGTTAGAATGCTGAGGTTTTTTTCTGTTGTTAGGGGTGCATCTTTTTGTGATAAGTGGACAGTGACTACTGCATTTTTAATGATATATAAAAACATAGAGAAACATTCATCAAGACTTTTTATATTGTGTAGTGTATTTGGCCAATCTACCACCTTCAGTTCATGTTTCAATTGTACAATATTGCTCTCTTTTAGTATTCTGAAAGTGACTAACTGTTTAGTTCTCTCTGGGTTCAAAATGGCTCTGAGAACTATGGGACTTAACTTCTATGGTCATCAGTCCCCTAGAACTTAGAACTACTTAAACCTAACTAACCTAATGACATCACACACATCCATGCCCGAGGCAAGATTCGAACCTGTGACCGCAGCGGTCGCGCGGTTCCAGACTGTAGCGCCTTTAACCGCTTGGCCACCCCGGCCGGCCTCTCTGGGTTCATACTGCCTATTCTGACCCATATCCTGTCATGATCAGATAACTCTAACTTAATCATATCATGCTTTAGTTGATCCTGATTTACATTACTAATTACATTGTCAAGGCATGCTTCTAATCTAGTAGGTTTTTCATTTATACAGTAGCAGTTTAGGGCCTTAGGCTGTTAACCATGTTTTTACATTTTTTTCTACTTCCCCTTATATCTATATTGAAGTCACCTGCAATAAAAATTTTGTGATTTTTGTGTTTATTGAATAATTTGATTAGTGAATTTAGTTAATCTATAGGAACTTCCTCATCAGAGGCTGGTGTACGGTACACAGAAGCAATGATAATTTTTTGGGTATGCAGTACTATGGCTGCTACTTCAAATACACCTTCAATGCAATGTTTTTGTAGGTCTATCACTGAATGCTGCAGATTTAAGTTTTCTTTGATGTAGATTGCCACTCCACCATGTGCAATATTTGTTCTACAGTATTTTGTGGCTAATATGTAGCCATAAGGTACACACAGATCTATTTCTGCGTCATGCAACCAGTGCTCATTAATACACAGTATGCTATAGTTAATTTTGTCTGCCAAGTACTGTAACTCATTAACCTTATGTCTTAGGGATTGTACATTAACATGGAATAACATTAAATAGTTTTTGTTACTGGGAGGAATACTTGTTGCTTTTTATGTTGCATTATCTTTACTGCCCCTTGCAAACTGTTGTGACTAAATCCAACTTGTGTTAAATTTGGTCACTACTGGGAGTTTCCCTGTACCATATCTTTGAACTGAAGCCTATGAACTGTTTTATTAGCAGAGCTTAATTTTTCTCTTACAATCCCAAGTATTTTTTTGCTTAGAAGTGACTTTCCTATGCCATTTAGATGCTGACCATGGCTTGTATGACAAGCTCTGTTACAGTGACAAGGTTTGCTAAGGGGCACAATTGTGGTGTGGCAACAGTCTGAAATATCGTTCATGTCAATCACTTTTGCATTTTTGAAATGTTTACATACTGAATCATAGAGGTTATTTGCTTTTTTAATTTCATTGTTCAGACATGATTGTTCTATTAGATCATAGCGGTGAGGGATTTTAGCCACTATTACATTGGTATGTGTTAGTTTACCCAGTGACTCTTACAGCGCTTTTGTTGCTGCAACTGTTTCATTGTGATACACATCATTTGCACCTCCTATAATTACTGCATAGTCCTTTGATGATAGACTCTTGCATTCTTCTTAAACACTGTCAACAACTTGGCTTAATCTTGCATTTGGTTTTACTAGTCCCAGAATTTTGAACCTTCCTGCTGCATCATCTGTTTTCAGTTTTATAGCTAACCCTCTTCCAAAACTGCCTGAGAAAACTTTCAGGTTATTATAGTGTTTATTTTTTCGTAGTACCTTTGTGTTCGTTTGATGAGATTGTTTTATCGCAGTTTTGTTTGGGGTATGTCTTCTTTGGACTGTCACTTGATGATCACTGTCATTGTTTACATGAGTTAGAGCTGAGTATCTATTCTCATGTTCAGGGATTGTACAAAGATTAAGATAACTATTCACTTTTGTGTTGTTTGTTACCTTACGAGGTGGTCGAGGCATAATCCACCCTGTGCTGCTTTTCTGAAAATGTGTTTGCCCTGTGGACTGGGACGGTGGTTAGTTATTTAGCATGTCCATTGTTGTTGTAAATTCTCTGTGGTAAACTTCCTGTTGGCTTATAGCATTAGATCTTGTCCTACATTCCTCACATTTCCAGTTTGTCAACAATTTCATGTCTTTTGTAAGGGATGGATCAACGTTTCCACATCTAAAGTGAAATAGTAGACAGCATTCGTTGCACTTCACACCACTTTTCACATTTTTCTAGATTTAATCTAGATATTGTCAAAGCAGTAGACATTGAGGAGATTACCCAGGCCCTAACACTAATGAAAACAGGGAAAGCAGCCGGACCCAACGAAATCCTCCCAGAATTTCTGAGGGAGCTGGGACCCATTGGGAGGAAATGGATGGCCAAACTCTTCACGGAATGCATTAAATCAGGCGCACTCCCGAAGTTATGGGAAGAAGCTAAGGTAATAGCGGTACTGAAACCAGGGAAGAATGGAGATAATCCAAAGAACTATAGACCGATCTCACTGCTTTGTACCTCTTACAAACTATTTGAGAGAATATTACTGGCCAGACTAGCACCATACATTGAGGCGAACCTCCCGGACAATCAAGCAGGGTTCCGTGTGGGAAGGAACTGCTGTGAACAAGTTTTGTCCCTTACAACATATATAGAGAAAGGCTATCAGAACAAGCTGAAAACGGGCTTGGTATTAATAGATCTTACATCAGCCTATGACACTGTCTGGACCGAAGGACTACTGCTCAAGCTTACTCGAATTATCAAATGCAATCAGACGTACACATTACTAAAAAATATGCTGACAGGCAGGAAGATCAAGGTCTATCTCCTTGGAAAGAGCAGCAAAAGCATGGTCATAAACAATGGCCTGCCACAGGGGTCAGCCCTGGCGCCGCCCCTTTTTAATTTATACATATCTGTAATGCCGAGCACCAGGTCGCATAAATTTGCGTATGCGGATGATCTGGCCATCACATACCAAAGCAAAAATTTCGAAGATCTTGAAAAAAACATTGAATGCGGACCTTGAAGCGCTGAACACCTACTATCTTAAGTGCCATTTGCATCCCAACCCCAATAAAACGACCAGTACCATAATGCACCTTAATAACAGAGCTTCAAGCAGAAAACTACAGCTTTCCCTGAATGACCGGCATATCAGTCATGAAGATAAGCCCAAATATCTGGGAGTAAAATTAGACTGTACACTAAAGTTTAGCTCCCATCTGGAAGACACCAAATAGAAATTAAAATCTCGAAATGCCATTATGTCTAAACTGGCCGGAACATCATGGGGGTGTGGAGCTAATACACTAAGGACGTCAGCATTAGCCCTCGTGTACAGCGTGGCTGAATATTGTTCACCAGTCTGGGCGAAAAGTGCGCATGTAAATAAAGTAGACACCCAATTGAAAGAGACGATGAGAATTATCTCAGGCACACTTAGGACTACCCCATGTGACTGGCTCCCAGTCCTTGCCAACATAGAGCCCCCTGATATAAGGCGCTCCATGGCGACCTCAAGAATATACAGGAAGATCGTACACAATCCAGAACTCCCTATACACCAAGACTTATCACCCATCAACAGGCTAAAATCTAGGTCCCCCTTTTGGAAGATTGGCAGGGAATTACAGGACTTCGACCCAAAGCTAGCCTGGGGGGAATCATGGCGCAAAGGGACACACAAGAACCAAAAGCTTATCGATGACCCCAGCAAGAAGATAAATGGTTCTGATCTCCCTCGGAAGCTCTGGGTTGCCTTAAATCGCCTTAGAACAAGCATGGGAAGATGCAAACATCTAATGAATAAGTGGGGACTTGCGGAGAGTCCCGTGTGTGAATGTGGTGAAATCCAGACAATGGACCACCTACTGGTGTGTGAAGTGGTAGGATACAGTGGCGAACTGAAGGACATACATTACTTGCCTGACCTAGCCAAAGATTGGCTCAAAACTATAAGTAGCATTGTGTAGTGTTGTAATTTCCTGGTGGATTGCAATGACACTGTAATATTTGCCTTGTACATGCCGAACGAATAAATAAAATAATTCACATTTTTCTTGCATCTTTTACAATGAGACGAAATTTCATCACTTGAAACTTGGGTGCTAGGATCTAGTCTTTTATCAGTGCGAGTTGTACTAAGATTTTCTGTTATCATATACGAAAGTTCATCACATTTGTATTTTAATGTATGTATTTCTTCTATTAATGCCATAATAATTTTGTTTTTACAGTCCTTTTTAAGTTTACTATTCAATTCATTTTGATAACATTTTGCACATAACAATATTTTCCATTTTGAAGTCGCATTTGCACATTGAAAATGAAATATTGTTTTACATTTTACACATCTTATTCCTTTGTTAGCTCGCTTTTCACAGTAGCAATAACCGGAATCGAGAAATACGTTCATATCACTGTTGTAGGATGTGGTTGCTATGCAGGCAATGTCTTTATAGCGTTTTTCTATGTCCTTAGTCTTTATTTCGGTTGTTTTTCCGGCAATATGACACACCAAGCACATATTATTACGGTAAACACTAAAATAATTATATAGATGTGATCTTAATTCAACACTCAGAAGTTAATATATATTGCTAGCATTTATTAACTTACGTGCCATGTCTCGTTTCTCGAGGCTTTATATATTTCTTACAACATGGCTGGAAGATAATGTATTTGGCATGTATCTCACCATTGCTGTACACTCCTTTAAAACCTGTATCAGAACCTTGATACCTTGCATCTCCATTATATTCTGTATGCCTCCCATTGTGCCAACTCTGTCATCATCCCTGACTTGTCTGTGGAAGACAGAAGGTTTGTGTGTGTAATGGATTTGTAGATGTACTCAAATAATGCAGTTAGAATTCTCGTCGCATATGTTTATAATGAGACCTATCATTGTGTTTAATTTAGTTCATGTGTCTCTTTTCTGTAGTTTGCAAATTGTGTATTTATTTTCTGCACTTGTATACCTGTTCCCCAAAAAATAATTCCAAAACAAAAGATTGAGTGCACATAGAAATAGTATGTAACTACGGGACACTTAGTCTGTAACACAGGAGCTGAAGATGTGTTGGTGACATCATACAGGCTTAGCTTCACTATGCCTTACGTGCTTCAGTTCTTACCACATAGTGTTAAAACCTTTTTCTGTACTTACCCAGTCATTTGACATCTTGGCTAGTTACTAATACAAGATAATGGATGTACCACTACCCATCCCACCACAGAAATAAAATTCTTTTCAAACCTAAATCAAATCCTGCCCTGCCATAGACAGGCCAAGCTTTGAAGAAAGGTGGAACGTATCATATATAGGCTACTGATAAGCAGCAAGTGTACCCAGAATCACTAGTGAAATCTCAAAATTATTTCAACATTTACCATGAAACTGACATGAGGTGCCCCCTCCCCTCTCCCTTCTGCCTAGATCCAGATTGTGCTGTTGTACATAACCCTCACGTTTGCTGTGTGATAATTAGAAACAATCTGCCTTTGTCTGTTATGTGCCCAGTAAATGTACCTCGATTATTAGTACTTACAATCATTTATCCTTTTTATAATATCTGTCTGTTACCACTTATAACCAGGCTCTATTAAAAATTCATACAGTAAATTATCACCCCTTGTATTTTCTTGGAAAAGACTGTTCCTCATTAGTCTGCCTCCTGTAAGTGGATCCTTTTCCTGTCTGTCCACCTTTTCTACCAAGTTCACTGTCAGTACCTTTAGCTCTCTCTGAAATTTAACAGTTCTCTTTTTTTCACAGCCAGTTTTTCACAATTCAACAATCTGTGATCCACACCATCATCCTATCCTCTGTTTCCCTTTTTTCTTTTTATATCTACCTCTTCCTTTACAAGTGATGAGCTGTACTACTACATCTTCTTCTCTTTCTTGTGCCTTTGTCTCACATTGGCAGATTGTTGTCACAGTTATTAACAAACTTGGTGTGGTTAATTTACAGGGTAGCTGGATGTTGTACCTGTCGTCAGCCCATTACTTTGCCCCCCCTTCCCACCCACCCCCAAGATGGAATAAGTGCTCCCCATCTGTCTGCATGTAATGTGAATCACGTAAAAGTGAATGACAGTTTTCGAAATGTTTGCGAATGACCCAACTGTAGCAGGACTTGAATACCAGCACAGTATTCGCCTAGTGGGATGTAGAAAATTGCTAAAACCTACATACAGGCTGGCCAGCAAGCTGACCCTCGTTGTCAATCCGTCTGGTGGATTCAAACCTGGCCATTGTATGTCCCCATCCTGGAAGCAGCACTTTAACATGCATGGCTATCCAGGCAGGTAGTTGTGCTCCTATAATATCATTTGCAGTATCACCAGAAATCTGGTGACTTTTAAATGCTTAATGAAGTAAAATGACCCCCACCTTCCACACCCCTCCCCAGTCCCGGTCCTTTGATCCCGTTTGTGCATGCTGCATAAAGCAATGTCTCACAGTCAGAAGATACACTTTTTTTCCCACTTAAATCATAAATTTCCTTAGCCAAGAACTGTTTATCGTGGGCTAGTATGTGTAGAACTATTTAATGTGCTTGTAGTTTACATACAGAAATTTTCCACACATTTCATATGTCTCTTTATTTTTTTCTTATAACTTATTAACAAATGACCTTGGAGGTTGGTCTTTTCAGCACAGTAACTTTTTATAAATAATAATCTTGTATGTGAGAATTTTTATTCGACATTTTTTTCTTTTTTTTTCAGGTTGGAAATCAGGTTGTGCTAACAAATAGAAAGATCTTCAGAAGGATTTACACAATTCTCAGTAACATACAACATGAAAACTTTCAAACATTGATTTATGCTGTGAACTTGATTTCTTCCCTAATAAATGGAAATGCGTATGGTCAAACTTTAGCTCGAGAGACAGGTTGTCTTTCTTATATGAATAAGAAATTCCATGAAGTGGCAACGGCATTGTCAAACTGCTGCAAGGTAACACCATATATTTAAAAGTTTGACAGAACTGCTAGGTGTCAGTAATTTCCTTTGGCAATATTCTGGCCACGTGCAGGTGTATAGGAGTAGTGATGAAGACACAAAGTATAGTTCAAATAAGAAGTTACTGCACCAGTGTTACTCACAGTAGGTCGTAAAGGCACACTTTTTTTGATTGTACAGATCACCTAATGTTCACAAAGAAGGCATGTCTTCAGGACCTGAGTGATGTTTGTGCAGCCACCTATCATTTGGTGATTAACTAAATGTCTTCACTCAGGCGTATTGTAGACTAGTGTCTGCTTCACCTATGAAATTTTGCTGATTTCACCAACAGACTTATTGGTTAGTTTTAATCTTGTCTGCTTTTTACAAAAATACTTTTGATGGACTTCCTACATATCATTGACAACAGGTTTGGTGATGACATAGCAGTGGTGTTACAGTATACACTCTCCTTGACATTTTTTAACAATGAATATTTTGAACAATCTCACTGTGTAGTTTATGAGACCCAACAAGAGTCCCTTGTCCCCCCCCCTCCCCCCCAACCCCCTATCTGATTGGATTGATACAATTTGTCACAAATCGCAAGTTCCTCTCTTGTCCAACCTCTTCATCTCAGGTAGCACTTGCACCCAACATCCTCAATTATGTAGTGGACGTGTTCCAGTGTCTGTCTTCCCTTAAGTTTTTGCCCCGTACAACTACCTCTAGCATCATGGGTGTTTTCTACCCAAAATGGCACAAAAATTAAACAGACTGGAAAAAGTAACATGTTGCATTTCACGTTGAAATGCACTTTTACTAACATATTTCAAGAAGAATTGAAAGATCAATTGAAATTTCATCTAATGGAAATTCTGGTAAAACCTCATGGATGGCTCAGTAGTACCTAACGAACCAGGAAGAGAAGCAATAGCCATATTCCGCTAGACTACTGGACATGACTGTTTAGCCACCCACCTACAGAAGATCTCCACCTGTCATCTCAAGTATGTTTTCTGTTTCACAAGATTGGTTCAACTGTGAACAAAGAACATTTATAAGTGTACAAAATCAAGTGATTGCAATTCCGATTATTAAACAACATTGTACTGGGAAGCAAGAAGGTGAGTGATAAGTCAGATACAAGAACAGTAAAACAATAACAGTAATAATATAGTAATAAAAATAAAAATTGATGTGATAGTACACATTTTAAAATAACTGCTAATTGTAGTACACATTTTAAAATACACTCCTGGAAATGGAAAAAAGAACACATTGACACCGGTGTGTCAGACCCACCATACTTGCTCCGGACACTGCGAGAGGGCTGTACAAGCAATGATCACACGCACGGCACAGCGGACACACCAGGAACCGCGGTGTTGGCCGTCGAATGGCGCTAGCTGCGCAGCATTTGTGCACCGCCGCCGTCGGTGTCAGCCAGTTTGCCGTGGCATACGGAGCTCCATCGCAGTCTTTAACACTGGTAGCATGCCGCGACAGCGTGGACGTGAACCGTATGTGCAGTTGACGGACTTTGAGCGAGGGCGTATAGTGGGCATGCGGAAGGCCGGGTGGACGTACCGCCGAATTGCTCAACACGTGGGGCGTGAGGTCTCCACAGTACATCGATGTTGTCGCCAGTGGTCGGCGGAAGGTGCACGTGCCCGTCGACCTGGGACCGGACCGCAGCGACGCACGGATGCACGCCAAGGCCGTAGGATCCTACGCAGTGCCGTAGGGGACCGCACCGCCACTTCCCAGCAAATTAGGGACACTGTTGCTCCTGGGGTATCGGCGAGGACCATTCGCAACCGTCTCCATGAAGCTGGGCTACGGTCCCGCACACCATTAGGCCGTCTTCCGCTCACGCCCCAACATCGTGCAGCCCGCCTCCAGTGGTGTCGCGACAGGCGTGAATGGAGGGACGAATGGAGACGTGTCGTCTTCAGCGATGAGAGTCGCTTCTGCCTTGGTGCCAATGATGGTCGTATGCGTGTTTGGCGCCGTGCAGGTGAGCGCCACAATCAGGACTGCATACGACCGAGGCACACAGGGCCAACACCCGGCATCATGGTGTGGGGAGCGATCTCCTACACTGGCCGTACACCACTGGTGATCGTCGAGGGGACACTGAATAGTGCACGGTACATCCAAACCGTCATCGAACCCATCGTTCTACCATTCCTAGACCGGCAAGGGAACTTGCTGTTCCAACAGGACAATGCACGTCCGCATGTATCCCGTGCCACCCAACGTGCTCTAGAAGGTGTAAGTCAACTACCCTGGCCAGCAAGATCTCCGGATCTGTCCCCCATTGAGCATGTTTGGGACTGGATGAAGCGTCGTCTCACGCGGTCTGCACGTCCAGCACGAACGCTGGTCCAACTGAGGCACCAGGTGGAAATGGCATGGCAAGCCGTTCCACAGGACTACATCCAGCATCTCTACGATCGTCTCCATGGGAGAATAGCAGCCTGCATTGCTGCGAAAGGTGGATATACACTGTACTAGTGCCGACATTGTGCATGCTCTGTTGCCTGTGTCTATGTGCCTGTGGTTCTGTCAGTGTGATCATGTGATGTATCTGACCCCAGGAATGTGTCAATAAAGTTTCCCCTTCCTGGGACAATGAATTCACGGTGTTCTTATTTCAATTTCCAGGAGTGTAACTGCTGATTGCTCCACCAGACTCAGTTTGACATTACTGCTGTTGGTCCATTTATTAATCTGATAAGTCAACCTGGGATTGTTGTTGTTGTGTTCTCTTCTCCTAGTCAGCATTTTCCCAATTTTCGTTCTCTCCCCTCAGTTGATGATTGTGATGCTGCCTGCCAATTTTCTTCTCTGCATGTTTAAAAAGCTGATCCATGGTGTCATCTGGTCCATACACTGAGCCCTATTGAATTTTTTCCTATTGCATTTCTGCTACCAGACTTCTTTTTTAAAACATTTATTTGTGTCAGTTCCTCAAATGGTGTTTAAGTTTGCTAATTCGCATTATTTAAACAATGGAAACTCCAGGATGGAGTATCAGTAGTATAAGGAAAAGATAGACTGCTACTTACTGTAAAGTTAATTTGATAAGTTGCAGACAGGTACAACAAAAAGACGTTTACACACACACACACACACACACACACACACACACACACACTGTCATTCACTCATTCATGCAAGCAAGAATACCTCACACTCTTGTGACAGCCATTTCCAGCAGCTCAGACCAGATTGCAACTATCACGTAGAGTGGAAGTAGCATCCCTTCTCCCATCCTGCCCCCAGCCCATCCCACAACAATCTAACACCCTCCCTCACCCACTCCCACACCATCTCCACCACAATGGACTCCTGCTCCGTCTCTCTGTACCAAGTCAGAAAAGCATGTAATCCCTCGTCAATGGTCTAACCATAAAAGTTTCTCTCTATGGGTCCCAGCCCAACAGCCTCTACCACTGTTTCTAAGGGTTGACTAGGCAGTATAGCATAAGCTCACACTTACAGTTTTTGTTCAATAGTTACATTCTTTAACAAACAGATCAGGTTTTAAATAAGTGTTGCACTCTATCTCATGTCTGGAAAGTGACAATATAATCCAATTTTCTATCCACACTTAATGACACTGAATGTAATTCGTATACCATACTAATTTGAGATTCTGGATTGCTTCAGTGAAACAGTGCATTGTTATGAATCACATAATGGTCTACAAGTTTTGTGGAAAGAGCTTGTTGCATCTGTTGTTTCACACCATACCCCTCCAGAACTGCATCTTACAATTTTGACATTTTCTCACACATATCAAGACAATATTTCTTATGGGTTGCATTTTACATTAAAAGAACTTTTTGTTATATCTTCTAATCCTTGAGGAAAGCTGGACAGAGCATCTGCTACCATATTATTCTCTCCTTTACATGATTTATTCCAAAATCTTATTCACTCAGGAGTAGTGACCACCTCAACAACTTAACTTGCAAAAGCTTGCAATTCAGTAACAAGCTTGGAGTCTGATGATTACAATTTCCTTTCATATGGTTTCCTGCAAGTTAATAATAAAATTTCTGAAAAGCCCAAACTACTTACAATCATCATTGTGAAAGGAGGGATGGGATCCAGAGATGGCGATCATTGTGTGTGAGGTGTGCTTGCTTGTAGAAATGAATGAATGAATGTATGTGTGTTTCCTTTCCTAATGGAGGCTGTGGCTGAAAGCAATTGTGTAAGTGTCTTTTTGTTGTGCCTGTGTGTAATTTAACTTGTTATCTTTACAGTAAATAGCAATCTGTCTTTTCCTTATATTGTTAATTCCTTCATTTGATTCAGTCTGGAACCACGCGACCGCTACGGTCACAGGTTCGAATCCTGCCTCGGGCATGGATGTTTGTGATGTCCTTAGGTTAGTTAGGTTTAAGTAGTCCTAAGTTCTAGTGGACTGATGACCTCAGAAGTTAAGTCCCATAGTTCTCAGAGCCATTTGAACCTTCATTTGATTTTTGCGAAACTGTTTCATGTCACATATCTTTCTCCGTAATCTGGTCCATTCAGAACTTTACTTTTAATTCTAGCATGTTTGGTTTCTCATCAGAACAAACTCAAGAAATTTTTTTCAAAATCTGCATGCGGCTTATTTATAAAAAAAAAAAAAAAAAAAAAAAAGCTCCGTCTTTAGGCCACAAGTGGCCCTTCCGGGACCGTCCGGCCGCCGTGTCATCTTCCGAGGAGGATGCGGATAAGGAGGGGCGTGTGGTCAGCACACCGCACTCCCGACCGTTAGGACGGTATTCTTTGACCGAAGCCGCTACTAATCGGTCGAGTAGCTCCTCAATTGGCATCACGAGGCTGAGTGCACCCCGAAAAATGGCAACAGCACATGGCGGCGGGATGGTGACCCATCCAAGCGCCGGCCACGCCCGACAGCGCTTAACTTCGGTGATCTCACGGGAACCGGTGTAGCCACTGCGGCAAGGCCGTTGCCTCTTATTTATAAAACCAAACCATTTTGATTGGCCTACGACAGTTCTCCTCTTTCAGACATTTTTAACAAACTTGATTTTCATCCCGTTATTGGTTACAAATTTTTCCGTACAATATTGCAAAAAGTCAGTATGTACAAGTGTCCCTTATCTGAAAAGTTTTTTTACTGGAACTAACTATGGCACTGTTTAACTTTTCAAGTTTTTAGTCAGCACAGAAATACTATTTTCCAAATTTGACATAGTACGATTTTGCTTGAGTTTATAGTCTCACTAACTACTTTGACTTCTTCATTAATTTCACTCTTGATCATCATTAACTACTTGGTATAAGTAGTGCAAGATTTTATATTTTTGTTCATATTTTTTACATCACAGCATAAACATTTTCAAAAGCAAAAAGCAGTAGGGTATTTTTCTCCGTATCAGTAACTAATTTAGCCTTTATTTGCTTAATTTCACCAGTTTAGATTCTACTTCCCCCAATTACATTTCTACCGACTGTACTCAATATTTAAGAGTATTAATATTACCCCAAGATTACTGATGTTATCTAATAGCATTTTTATTTTTTTGCTCGTGCCCTGTTAAAGGGTCAAAACTTTCTTGTCCATAGACTGTTCAAAGATTGAAATGTTGTCTATGGATTACTCAAGTTTTGCAATATTCACAGATGGTACTTGGATACACTGTTCTTTACTCGGTAATTAATTGGTTCATTATTGCTAACATATTTTCTATGCCAAAATTCCTTTTTCTGAGTGACCAAACCATTTCTTCCTCTTGTGTAATTGTTTTATCTAATTTTTCCATGTCTTTATTCATCTTCCTCTACCTCTGATTCTAATTTTGGCTCTGATATCATCATGATGATACACTGTTATTTTTCACACACAAAATAACAAAAGAAAAAGTTATGTAGCAGCACAACACTATTGAAAGATTTGTAATTGTTCTTATCTTCACTTGTCCCAGTCCTTTGTTGCTTTCATCAACAGTAATTAGTATATTATTAGTTTCATGTTTTACAGTGTAAAACATTTTGCTGTTAGTATTCTTTCTGTGACATTTAATTCATTTGGTACATATTCTTATCATGAATCCCGGCTGACACAACTGTATTCTAACCTTCTCTTTTGTATTAGCTTAAAATTAGCAACAGCTAACAAAGTTCAGCATCATATTTCACTGGAACAGTAGTCTGGTTTGCCCAAAAATTCTCAATACGTCGAGAGGCAAAAGAGATGTGGCTAGGAATTTCTTCTACTAAAACAATCTCAGAATTTTTACCGGTCTTTTTCTACTTATATTGATCTCTTCTTTGCAGCTTACTCATTGTTTCTCATTGGCACAACATCTCTTGAGGTATTATATTTCCTTCATTTAAGGGAATTTACCCAGGGCCATGTTTAGTGATATGTATTATTGTGAATGAAATGTTGCACACTGTTTTTGAATTTTTTATTTTTATAAACTTTTTTGAATAACTGCTTGCAATAGACATTGACCTGAAATAACATAAATCAATTCAACAACCATTCTTGTATCAGAAACATATCAGCTTATGACTTAACTCCACGCTTACAACACCTCCCCGCCAAAAACCGTCAGAGCTTTACAACGATATTACTTGACAACGTCAATAGACAGACCTGGGCTTGTTTAGATGCCAGAGCTATAAATAGAATCATTATCCTTGTCCTAACTATGCCTGGGAATATAGAGCAGAGCTAAGTTTTTAACTGGATCTCCATGCCTCCTACTTGCAGGTTCCCCTAGCTGAGGTTTTTGGACGATATATTAATTTTATTTATGGATGTAGAAATTAGCAGTTAAAGGTGTTGTCTTTCTGCTTGAACCATAGTTCAGGTGTGTTTACTGCAGCCATTGATTCTGTACTAGGACCAGAGTTGATTGATAGGGCAACTATGTTTGTGGATAATTTGTTAATAGTAACAAAAACGGGGCAGGATCATATTGATTGTATAGAGGACGTATTATGCAAATTTTTGGAGGGAGGTGTTATTGCAGACTTACAAAAATTTAATTTTGGGGGTGAGCTGATAAAATTTGTAAAACGTTTGATTACACTTCATGACATGCTTCGGGACAGTGGGAAGATAAGAGTGATAAAATTTTTTTCGCTCCTTGTACTTGGAGAAAAAAAAATTAAAGCTTTTCTGAGGCTGGCATTGTTTTACAAATTGCTTTTGCCAAATCAACTATTAAATTGTGAATCTCTTCTAAATTTGATGAGGAAAATATTAATATCTAATATGTTACACCCCCCTTGTACGTTGTTTGAATTCTGTCTTTTGACCAATGCTTCCTGTGAAGATCTGGGTATATCTGTATTCCAAGTAGAAAATATAAACAGCAATCCTATGGTTTATACTATAGGATTTGCCAGTTGAAATTTATCTGAGGGTGAGAGTGCACATTGAAGGACATGGTAGGAAGTGCTCGCTGTAGTTAAGGCTTTTGAGAAATTTCATTATTAACTTGCAGGAAATCATGTGAAAGTAAATTGTAATCATCAGGCTCCAAGCTTGTTACCGAACTGCAAGCTTTTGCAAGTTTGGTTGTTGACGTGGTCACTACTACTGAAATAATAAGATTTTGGAATAATTCATGTAAAGGAGAGAATAACGTGGTAGCAGATGCTCTGTCCAGCCTTCCTGAGGGATTAGAAGATATAACAAAAAGTTCTTTTAATGTAAAATGCAGCCCATAAGAAATATTGTCTTGATATGTGTGAGGAAATGTCAAAACTGTAAGATGCAGTTCAGGAGGGGTATGGTGTGAAACAACAGATGCAACAAGCTCTTTCCACAAAACTTGTAGACCATTATGTGATGTGTAACAATGCACTGTTTCACTGAAGCAATCCAGAATCTCAAATTAATATGGTATACGAATTACATGTTGTCACTTCAGTTTCATTAAGTGTGAAAAGAAAATTGGATTATATTTCACTTTCCAAACATGAGATAGAGTGCAACAATTATTTAAAACCTGTTCTGTTTGTTAAAAAACAAAACTATTGAACAAAAACTGTAAGTGTGAGCTATATGCTATACTGCTTAGTCAGCCCTTAAGAGATAGTGGTAGTGGCTGTATATGGTATACTACCAATAGCCCTTGCAGGTGGGCCATTCCATGTCAGTTCAACCAGGAGCTCCAGCTCATAGTCTCAGATTTGACTGAAATTGAGTACACTAATTCTACCATGTGTGGAACACTCGTGTACAAAGTATTAGTTTCCCCTGCCAGTTAGTTCCAGAATTATGACTTGTGAAAGAAGGTGGCGTGACCCGGAAATTGCAACCCGCATCTGGCAATCTACCTTCAGACCCAACTTCAGGTCTTAATAACTTTGGAACTATTCTGCACAGTCCAGTGAAATTTTTACAAACCAGTAACATCCATTAAGAGAACACACTCCATGAATCAAAACACCAAAAACATATTTCTGAGAGAAAATAAAAAATTCCAAAATGTGCATAAAAAAAGTAATATTTAAAAAGGTACATATTGTAGGTGCCCTCTAAACCAAATATAATTCACTCAGAAAGGGTATAATTTTTTTTGTGATAAGCTTAATGTGACCTAAACACACACAGAACTCATGCCCATATCAGTCACAAAAACTGAGTTACATGCAAACGAAAATACAAAAATTTGAAGAATTACCTGAAAAACATGGATTTTCTAAGTGTGGTGGCACAAAAGGGTCAAGTGGTATCCAAGCCAAATTTCACACACTGCATAAGTAGACCATAATGATATATATCTCAAAATTTCAGCATGTTATTGCAAGACATTTGTGTACAATGGAAGTTGACAGATGTATTTGGTGATGTGGCCATTGTTCCACAACACAATTTTGTAAAAACGTATCGTAAACTCTTATGCCTCTTCTTATCTTCTCCCACAACTGTTTAATCACTAAGCATCGACATATAGATAGATTAATACAACCTATAATTAATGTTTACTCCACCTTAACAGCGAAAAACCAGTCAATTGTGCTACGAACAGAAGTTCTCCCACTCTTTAGCTACTGTACTCTGTACATTGAGTGGCAAATTGTACTGTCTTCCTGACACTGTGGTAGGAACTGGAACTGTCATAAGAATATGTTCAAAAGGAATCCAACACCTGTCTGCCAAACATGGCCAATGAAATGATCTTGCTGGTCCTGCTGGTGCCATGAAGTTCACAAATACATCACCTTGTACTTCACAGCACTCTGCAACACATCCTAAGTACCATTTGTTGTCATAAACAGCAATAACATAGCAACCTGGTTGTACGTTGCTGCTTATGCTTCTGAATCCTGAGTCAGACACACTGTGAAGACACATGTTGTGCATGAACCTATAGTTATAACCGGACAGTCTGCTCATCTGCACATTGTCAGAGTCTGCTGGACAGCAGTGATGATGGCTCCTTGTGCCTGCAACAGTTTTAACGTGTTCTAGTCTGCTTTTTAGCAACTCTTTGACTGATTTCACCTTATCTATTGAAACATAGAATGATTGTATGCCAGAGATATTTTTTCTGTACCCATGTAAATAATTGAAGAGGTGTTAGAATGTGACCTTCTGTAGGGTGCTGCAGACTAGCTCTTGATGCCATGCACTTAATGGTAGCACCAATACCATCACGTACATTTTTACCATCACTTGTCGCAGAAAAATCAATTCTGCGTGAATCTGAAAATCATGGTAATGCATGCATGAATTTTTGAGATTTTTACAGTTACCTGCCCCATCACTGAAGTATTTCGCAAAATGTATGTGAGGCAGCTTGTTTTTCACATATGCCATGACAGTGCGAATGTGGGCATGAACTGCAATGGCATCATGAATTAAACAGTCACTAAAAATGCACAGGTTCATGACAGACACATCGCCTGATTCACTTCTATAGTAAATCGCAAATGGCTGGAGAGTTGCTCGACTGTTGTCCCAATGTGGTAAAAATGTATGTGATGGTATTGGTGCTACCATTAAGAGCATGGCAACACGAAGAGCTGCTAGAATGAGTTTCTTAGAAGTAGATACATTAGGGGTTGCGAAGCAACTCAAATCGGTTGATACGGGCAAGTCTTCAGGTCCAGATTGTATACCAATTAGGTTCCTTTCAGATTACGCTGATACAATAGCTCCCTACTTAGCAATCATATACAACCGCTCGTTCACCGATAGATCTGTACCTACAGATTAGAAAATTGCGCAGGTCGCACCAGTGTTTAAGAAGGGTAGTAGGAGTAATCCATTGAACTACAGACCTACACCATTGACGTTGGTTTGCAGTAGGGTTTTGGAGCATATACTGTATTCAGACATTATGAATCACCTCGGAGGGAACGATCTATTGATACGTACTCAGCATGGTTTCTGGTTTCAGAAAACATCGTTCTTGTGCAACGCAGCTAGCTCTTTATTCGTTCAAAGTAATGGCCGCTATCGACAGGGGATCTCAAGTTGATTCCGTATTTCTAGATTTCCGGAAAGCTTTTGACACTGTTCCTCACAAGCAACTTCTAATCAAGCTGCGGGCCTATGGGGTATCGTCTCAGTTGTGCAACTGGATTCGTGATTTCCTGTCAGGAATGTCGCAGTTCGTAGTAATAGACAGCAAATCATCGAGTAAAAGTGAAATGATATCAGGTGTTCCCCAGGGAAGCGTCCTGGGACCTCTGCTGTTCCTGATCTATATAAATGACCTGGGTGACAATCTGAGCAGTTCTCGTAGGTTGTTCACAGATGATGCTGTAATTTACCGTCTAGTAAGGCCATTCGAAGACCAGTATCAGTTGCAAAGTGATTTAGAAAAGATTGCTGCATGGTGTGGCAGTTGGCAGTTGACGCTAAATAACGAAAAGTGTGAGGTGATCCACATGAGTTCCAAAAGAAATCCGTTGGAATTTGATTACTCGATAAATAGTACAATTCTCAAGGCTGTCAATTCAACTAAGTACGTGGGTGTTAAAATTACGAACAACTTCAGTTGGAAAGACCACATAGATAATATTGTGGGGAAGGCGAGCCAAAGGTTGTGTTTCATCAGCAGGACACTTAGAAGATGCAACAAGTCCACTAACGAGACAGCTTACACTACACTCGTTCGTCCTCTGTGGATTGACGGAGGACATCGAAAGGGTGCAAGAAAGGGCAGCTCGTTTTGTATTATCACGTAACAGGGGAGGGAGTGTGGTAGATGATACGCGAGTTGGGATGGAAGTCATTAAAGCAAAGACATTTTCGTCGCCGCAAGATCTATTTACGAAATTTCAGTCACCAACTTTCTTTTCCTAATGCGAAAATATTTTGTTGAGCCCAACCTACATAGGTAGGAATGATCATCAAAATAAAATAAGAGAAATCAGAGCTCGAACAGAAAGGTTTAGGTGTCGGTTTTTCCCGCACGCTGTTCGGAAGTGGAATGGTAAAGAGATAGTATGATTGTGGTTGATGAACCCTCTGCCAAGCACTTAAATGTGAATTGCAGAGTAATCATGTAGATGTAGATGTAGTCTGCAGCACCCTATAGGTCACATTCTAACACCTCTTCGATTGTTTACCTGGGTACAGAAAAATATCTCTGGCATACACTGATTCTATGTTTCAATAGATGAGGTGAAATCAGTCGAAGAGTTGCTAAAAAGCAGACTAGAATACGTTAAAACTGTTGCAGGCACAAGAAGCCATCATCACTTCTCTCCAACGGACTCTGACAATGTGCAGATGAGCAGACTGTCTGGTTATAACTATAGGTTCATGCACATGTGTCTTCACAGTGTGTCTGACTCAGGATTCAGAAGCATAAGCAGCAACATACAACCAGGTTGCTAGGTTATTGCTGTTTATGACGACAAATGGTACTTAGAATGTGTTGCTGAGTGCTGTGAAGTACAAGGTGATGTATTTGTGAACTTCATGGCACCAGCAGGACCAGCAAGATCATTTCATTGGCCACATTTGGCAGACAGGTGTTGGATTCCTTTTGAACATATTATTATGACAGTTCCAGTTCCTACCACAGTGTCAGGAAGACAGTACAATTTGCCACTCAGTGTACAGAGTACAGTAGCTAAAGTGTGGGAGAACTTCTGTTCGTAGCACAATCAACTAGTTTTTAGCAGTTAAGGTGCAGTATACGTTAATGATAGGTTGTGTTAATCTGTCTATATGTTGTTGCTTAGTGATTAAACAGTTGTAGCAAAGGATAAGAAGAGGCAGAACAGTTTACGATACGTTTTTACAAAATTGTGTTGTGGAACAATGGCCACATCACCAAATACATCTGTCAACTTCCATGGTACACAAATGTCTTGCTATAACATGCTGAAATTTTGAGATATATATCATTATGATCTACTTATGCAGTGTGTGAAATTTGGCTTGGATACCACTTGCCCCTTTTGTGCTACCATATTTAGAAAATCCATGTTTTTCAGGTAATTTTTCAAATATTTGTATTTTCGTGTACATGTAACTCTGTGTGACTGATATGGGCAAGATGAGTTCTGTGTGTTTTTAGGCCACATTAACCTTACCACAAAAAAAATTATACTCTTTTTGAGTGAATTACATTTGGCATAGAGGGCACCTACAATATGTACCTTTTAACGCGTTACATTTTTTTATTCACATTTTGGAATTTTTTGTTTTCCCTCAGAAATATGTTGTTGGTGTTTTGATTCACAGAGTGTGTTCCCTAAGTTGATGTTACTGTGTTGTAAAAATTTCACTGGACTGTGCGGAATAGTTCCGAAGTTATTAAGACCTGAAGTTGGGTCTGAAGATAGATTGCCAGATGCGGGTTGCAATTTCCGGGTCACGCCACCTTCTTTCACAAGTCATAATTCTGGAACTAATTGGCAGGGAACTTAAAATTTTGTACATGAGTGTTTCACACTTGGTAGCATTGGTGTGCTAAATTTCAGCCAGATCTGAGACTATCAGCTGGAACATTTTCTCAAATTGGTTGAATTGACATGGAATGACCCAGGTGCAGTCACCATGTACGACCTGTTTACAAAATATATTAAAGTGTATGCTGTAAAGGATGCCACAAGCTCTTGTATTATTAGGAGACTGGTGGAAGATTACATTCTACAGGTTGGGAGACCTTATCCATTTTGTTTGAAAATGCAGATAATTTTGCCAATAAACACTGGAGAAATTTTTTACAAGGTTACAGAATCAACCACTTACCTAAAAATACCATTAGGAGGCTAATCCCATTTAGATGGTGTGCAGAAACTACAGGTTCAAAAGAACTTATGGTTCCACTAATAAAATGAATTAGATAAATTACCTTAAAACATTTGGATGAATGGTCTGCAACATATTGCATACAGCTACAAATTACATACCCAGACAATTACTGTTTAACACTCTTCCTAAAGTTTCTAGGACTGATATTTCAATGGAGGAAAACATTACACAAGTTCTAATAACTCTGCTCAGAGAAAGAAATATTTTGATTCTAAGCTAAAACAGACGTAGAAAATTAATTTAGATATGGAATGCTCATTAGGAATTGTCCTCAATCATCTCTCCAGCATGCAAGTAATAAGAAGTGGCAACTAATGCTATAAAAAGGACAGTTTGAGATTGAGGGTACTTCATGCTTGGGATACTTAATACTGTATCCTAAGTACCGGCCTTTTCTGAGAGCAAAGAGTTAAGAGAGGCTATCTGTGCCAGGATATCAAAAGGTACTTTCTATGATAATTTGTAAAAATGTGTGTAGGTCAGTTGAGAAATAGATGTGATTACTGTAATATAGTTTTAAGTTAATAAAAGTTGTTACTTTCAGAAGAGGAGCAACAGAATTATTGTTATATTATTTGATATGGTTTATGCTTATTATTAAGCAATTGAATTAACTGATCTTAACTTTGAGTGATGTGTGTAAATGTTGACGTGCTAACCAACACTTTTTCCACAATGGAGATAATCTGACATATTTCCATACAACATGTAGTTGTTAATCCTGTTGTTAAGAGGTCTGTATTGTGTGTATGATGATTTCTGGAAGTAATCTAAATTCAGAATATGCTTATGTTAGTCAGAACAGAAACCAGTGTGTGTGTTTGTGTGTGTATGTGTGTGTGTGTGTGTGTGTGTGTGCGTGTGTGTGTGTGAAAATAATTTTTGGTACAGCTGGTGAAAAGATTTTTTGTGTGCTTTGCATGAAATATGCTTTTGGATTCCATATGTGTTTAGAATTAGGCATTGCATTAATATCAAAATTACATTCAGTGGTGTTTTAAAGATGACTCAATTTGTACACTCATACAGTTGTACAGGAAGGAACTTACTTATTATTTGTTTAAGGAACTCTTAACTTCGTGTGTATTCCATAGATTTCATTTACTTGTTTAGTAATATAAGCTAGGATCTAGCTGAATTTCGAATGGTTTTCAGCTGAACTTTTAGAATAGGTTATGTGGAAGAAAGAAGGTGGTAAGATTAGGGTGTAATATCCTGTCAATGTTGATGTCATTAGAGATGGGGCACAAGCTCAGAATTTCACAGGGTTGGTGAAGGAATCTGTCGTATCCTTTCAAAGGAATCATCCTGGCACTTGTCTGGAGTGATCTGGCAAAATCACGGAAAACCCAAGGAAGGATGGTCAGATGCAGATTTGAACCATCATCCTCCCAAATGTGAGTCCAATGTGTTAACCACTGTGCCATCTCACTCGCTGAGTTAGGTGGAGTAATTTATTTTAAATTCAGGTTTCATTGCAAATTTACCATCTATCCTTGTTTTGAAATAAAAATTACATGGAGCCCTGGTGTAGGGGTAGATTGAAATGAGTACGAGTTTTGGTGCACTCAGCATCTCCCTGAATTCAGTACACAAACCATACATGTGCACCTTTGCCAGGCAAGGGTGTGTCCAAAGAAGTGTTTTAATAGTATTTTACACATTGCATTAACTAGTTGCTCTGATTTCATGTGTCATCTGAGATAGCACTGTAACATGTATTGTGATGATGCAATATGAGTCAGTACGAGCAGAGCATGATGAAACATTACATATAAGCTATTGAAGTTACACCAGCTGGGTGCAACTGTCATGGATCTAACAATCGGTGCCCATCAGACAATATTGTTGACATACAACAAAAGTAAAAATGAATGCTTTTATCTTGTAAATATTTATGTGATGAAACAAATCCAAAGAGGAAGACCTGAGTTTGACTCCTGATACTGTCAGGGAGTTTTCTTGGTGGAAAGATTGCAATGGGGACACCAGCCTCATGAAACTAATTGCAGTGTTACATGACCGTGTAATAGTGGCACCAGGGCATGACAGCTGACAGTGACCAAGGAAGAGGTATACTGACCTCACGCACCTCCATACCACACCCAATGACGCCACTGGCGGATTAGAACTCTGTGGTCGGTCATTACTGATTGGCTCAGAAGGGCATGTGGATGGAATTTTTAAATAAAACTTGTGCTTATCACTGCTCACTACATTGAACCCACCACAATGCCAGTTTAATTTAGATAGGGAAAGTATTGTGGAGTGCAAGCACCTTTGCCTGCTGACAAAAATATTGAATTATAATTCTTTGTCCCTTTCGGGAAGATGTTATTTATGTATATTATTGATACTTGTACAAACTTTGAACATATTGTCATCTGATGGGCTTGGACACCTATTACTCAAGATACACCCATATCCAATCTGAGATTCCTGATTGAATCAAGACACCATACCCTTTACTGCATGGAAAAGCTGATGCCTCCCTGACAGCCATCACTTTCCATTTTTTCTCTTGGTCAATGACACATTAAAACTTATAATTGCTTGTAGTGATAGAATAACTAACTAAATTGTAAAGACTTGCAGTCTCCATAAAATAAGAACTGCTTGATCTAAATTGTATTGTTTGTGTAACTAATTTTGCAAGCTTTTTACCATGAGATAAACACGTTAAAAAGAAAATGAAGAATGAACTAAAACATGTACGTCAGTTAAATGTTGAAGTCCAAGATGCTACTTTCTTTTTTTCCCCCCCACAAGGCATGACTGAATGGTGTGGTAAGAGGAAATAAATAAAATATGATCCAGAGTAAAAACTCAAAGATGTCTGATGTAAAGCTTAAAAAATATCCTGTAGACAATGTAATAAACTAATGTACTGAATGTATTGTACCTTTTTGTTTGAAATGTTACACATTTGCATCTCACAGATTAAAGAAACACTGAGAGGAGATGTTACTGTTGTTACCAAATGAAGTAACATTTCAAAGACTTGATGGTCATCCTCTTGGAACCGGACACATTAAAGATCCCAAATAATTGAAATATATCTGTAATATACATTTGCTTAAAAAAGGAACTGTCACGTAATGAAATATACAAAATAAAGTGATGCTAATGTAATGAACTTAAATAATATAATGTTGTACTTCTTTATTGTAAAAATCTAATTTGTTATTACAGACTAGTCAGTTTTCATGTAAGTTACATACAGTCTCAATGTGTTTTTACTGTTGTAAATTTGTCAAACAAACAAAAGAAACATAAACATATTCCTATTCTTCCTCCTGAACTAAGAAAAGGAAGAGACAAAGAATGAATTTGAAGGAAAAAAGTAGTGTCATATACAGCCATAAGGAATTAACATAAAGGGAAAAAAGTAGTGTGGCCTTCAGGAGGGAAAATAACAGTTGATAAAGCCAGAGAAAGTAGAATGAAATGGCGAAAGTCATGTTCTCGTAGTAAGTATATCTTCACCCATTTGAGGCATTGTGATATCATGTAAACATAAAAAACTCGTGTAGTAAGAGTCACGGGGATCAATAATTTCCAGAGAATTATGAATGTGAATTATAAAATTGCTGTTCATTGTCATCTTTCTTGGGGTTTTAGTGGAAAATATAAAAAGTTTTAACTACCATATTTTAAGAGTTGCGCATTTCTTGGAATTGTAAGAAGCTGATGACAGTATTTATAAGCACATTGGCACCACATTTTCTTGTATAGTAACTTAATAAATATTATGGTCGAGTCCCTTTAAATTTGACTCCCAAGTTATTGGATTCAACCTTGTCACTGATATATGCTTTAAAGTTTTTCTCTTAGAAGTATAAATTCTCACTAATGCACATTAAAAAACAAAAAACTGAAAAAACAAATACAGTAATGATATTACTGTAATAATAATAGTAATAATAATAATAATAATAATAACTATTATTATTGTATGCCACATCATGTGTAATTCCTATTCTGTTACAAATCCCACTGGGTCTGTTACATCCTCTAATAACACTAGGAATCAGTCATTCACTTCTTTGATTAATTTTAAAACTGATGTGTTAACATGTATTAATTACTTTCATGTTATGTTCTAATTCTTGTCATGCAAGGGTTTCAGCTGCTGACTTGCTAAAACTGTCTTTCAAACTAGCTTCACCTGCCCTTGCAACAGAGCCGCCATCACCATTCTATGGCGCCAACCATAGTCACCAAATGGTGATGTTGCACCTGTACTCACATTTCTAGATTTGAATTGTTATATAAAATTAAAATATTATCATCTTTAATTTTAAGGCTACACTGAGATTGCTGAACTCACTTATGATGAATTCTTTCAAGGGAGAGGGGAGGAGATGTAACATTACGAGTCAAGACAGCTGTAACGGAACTTGAATAGCGTAAAGTTACTGTTAAAAACGCACGCCGCGCGATTTGTTACGATTTTGGTCGGTCATAATAGTAGTAACATGCTTTTGAATACAATTAAAATATAACGGCGATACCTGTTTAGCGTTATTGGAAATAATATGTAATAAATTAATGAGTAAGGTAGCCGATCCTATAAGAAGAGGTAAAATTGGGCATATTAAGGTGTTTTGCTTTATATCGACTAAGCCGATGATACGGTGTCTTTTTTTCCCGTTTACTCTTAGAAAAAAAACAAACAAGTAACGAAGTGCTAATTGTGCGTTGTGAAAAATATAGGGGTGAATTTTAAATAGCTACAGTGTATAATCAGACTAACAAATGGACATTCAGTTACGCGAAATAGCGGACAGCGAAGTGTGGTCATTAAATGGAGTACACCTACAGGGCGGTCAATTCCGGGATAAGTCTATTCGCATCTCACGAGGGACGCGGTATTGAGACCGGTTTTTTTTTTTATTATATCACGGAGAGCGGGTTTCAATTTATAAAAAGGAGAAAAGCTGTATCATTATCATTGACTGTTGGTGTTAAGCAACCAAAACTGTTCATCAAAGGATTTCGGTGAATGAGTGGTGAATGCGAAATGAAACTGTGAACGAAGTTATGTTAAATAATGCAGAAGAGACAAGACAGTTTGGTCGTATCTGTTATTATTCCATAAACCGTAACATTTCTTCTCGTTGTACGAAGCCTTTATAGACGATCGTTATGACAATTTGCTTTGAAGGGATCTCGTTACGAGTTAAGTTTTGGGGACCTGGTCAACAGGGGATAGTTCGTAGATCTTAACTACTGCAGCTATTCTGGAATCAGGTGCTACCGTGACCGTTGTGTGTTGTCAATGGCTTAAGGTTATCATATCTCATGCTCTAAGATCGACGCGCCTTTCCTCTTGGTATAACGGTCTCTCACGGTAACAACGACAACGCCGATGGTGAAGGAAGATACGGTAGAGAGATATACAATGTATTCTCATTTCGCTTGTACTGAGGTAGCCTGTGGAACACTGCTATATGCCTTCAATACCAACTGCCTAAAACAGAGTTCATAACCCCACCCATGAAGGAAGTATATTAGATCTGATGGCAGCAGATAGGCAAGACCTCTTTGACAATGTTCACTTCGAAACTGGTATCAGTGACCATGAGGCAGTTGTAGCAACAGTGATTACCCAAGTACAAAGGGCAACTATAGTCAAGACAGTCTGAGAAAACTCCTGACAGCTCACAGTGCTGTTGCATACTTCCAGCTGCAAAGCACTAATGGCTGCAGGTGGAAACAGTAGCCATCTATAGAGCTCTGACAACACTGAGGCATTGCCATAGAGATGGTTACGAAATCACATTACATTATTGGTTGAGGTAGTCCTGCAAAGCTGCCGCACCCAGTCCACTGCAACTATTAGGGATCACTTTAAGCTGACTCAAGTATAACACAAGTATAATGTTCAGTAGACTAGATGAAGGAGCATTAGTGTCGTATCTCAGTGTGGAACATGATACCTTTAATTCAGCACAGGGGCGTTCAGATGAATTATGGCTCAAGTCTAAAAGAATAGTTGGCCATGCACTGGATAGATACGTACTCAGTAGAACAGTTCATGATGGGAGGGGCTCTCCATGGTATACTTTCTGTAAAGAAACTTCTCAAGAAATGGAGTACTGCATAATAGGTATAAAACGAAGCACTGGGCTATAGGTACAGAGATGCTGAATGAAATAACATGTTCGGGTAGCAAAAGAACAATTGCTGGCAAGACTGATGTAGCGGAATACTGGCGAAAGGTCTCTCACAAAACTCTGAGAAATTTTGGTTGTATGTGAAGGATATTAGTGGCACCAAAATTGGTGTCCAGTCACTCACAGTCGAGGTGGAAACTGTAATTGAGGGTAGCAGACCAAAAGCAGAAATACTTAACTGTGTTTTCAAATGTTCCGTCCCAAAGGAGCCACTGAAAAGATGAGTGACATTCATATTGGTGTCAGTGATGTTGAGGAAAAGCTGAAATGGCTAAAATTGAACAAAGCCCCAGGGCCCAATGGAACTGCTGTCAGATTCTATACTGAATTTGTGGCCAAGATAACCCCTCTTCTAACTACAGTCTATTGTAGTTTCCTTAAACAAGAAACCATGCCCCTTAGTTGGAAGAAAGAACAGATGTCACATGTCTGCAAGAAGGGTAACAGAAGCAATCCACAAAACTATTGTCCAGTATCCTTGACCTGAATTTATTGTAGAATCTGCAACATCTTCTGACTTCAGAGATAATGATGTACCTTGACAGAATATTCTCCTTCATGCCAGCCAACATGGATCCTGCAAACATATATCAAGTTGAATCAGGACGTTGGTTTCAATATTCTCAGTGGCCAAGTATTTTTCTTTTTTCTACATGTTCATTATGAGTATGCTACAGATAGACCCATCTTCCAAGATGACAACAACCATATTCAAAAGGCAGCACATACATGTTCCTGGTTTGACAAACACTCAGGCACCCTTTCACACCTTTACTGTCACACTAAATCACCCAATGTCCATACCATTGAAAATACTTGGAACTATTGTGGACAGTGTGTGAAAAAAAGCAGTAAGCGTTCCCTCAGGTCTGGATCTAAACATCAGTGAATGACTTTATCTGGATGTGGAATACCTGAAGAAACTTGTGGAATCTCTTTCTCACATAACAGAAGCCATTACCAAGGCTAGATGTTGCGTTAAGTGGTATTAGTGTCATGTCTCCTAGGACTGACTGATTTTCTGTCCAGTGTTCTTGTAAGTGATATTTCAGCAAGTTGATTTGTAGGTTCCATTTAGCAGACAGTTATAGTTCTTAACAATGTTTTTCACTGAGACATTCTTGAGGAAATCCTTGATAGGAGGAAGGGCAGCATTATCGTGGATTTTAATCTATTTGTTGCACATAATGAGAACAAGGCATTAAACTGCAAATGAAAACCATATCATCTTGTACAATGTAAATGTGCATACCGTTATATTCAAGTTACGATGACTTCATGTAAATATAATAGCACATGATACCACTTGACATTCCAGATAACAAACATCAGTTACACTGAGATTGCTGCTTACAGTTATATGCAGTTAACCTTCATGTGTGATGTCAGTAGTAATTTGCACCCTCTTTGAGAGGTAAAAAGTAATAAAATTTCTTCTAAAACATGTCCAGAGATTATGTTAGAGCAAAAGAAAGACTCAATTTGTAGGTGACACAAATTAAAATACTAACAACATTTTCTTTTATAAAAACTAAAACCAGTACTAATATTTTAAAAAAAGTTGTAGGTTATGGACATACTGTATTTACTCGAATCTAAGCTGCACCTGAAAAATGAGACTCGAAATCAAGGGAAAAAAATTTCCCGAATCTAAGCCACACCTGAAATTTGAGACTTGAAATTCAAGGGGAGAGAAAAGTCTTAGACCGCACCTCCAAATCGAAACAAAGTTGGTCCATTGTAACATGAGACACAATTTAGGTTGAATGGGTGAAGATACAGCTACAGTAGTTTGCTTCAAGTCATAAGCTTAACAGTTAAGCTTTACCAAGTAGCCATTGCTATGTGTCAGGTGCTCCGTCCATATTTATACAGGTACCCTCCCTTTTTCACGTGCTTCGTCTGGTTTGAATCGATTGCTTATTTTGCTTTGATCTGATAAGTGCCATTCTCTTTGTTATAGGTGTTTACGTCACTCTAAGCTGAAAATGCATTATTGTACTGTGTCTTGCATTGTTTGTCGCATTCTCATAATGAGTGTTTACGACCTGTCGCCGCTCACGGCATGGTTTGCTTGTGTGGGCGCTATCGCAGCTTACAATAAAAAAAAGAGAGGAATTGTCTCATAAGCGAAACAATGGCAAGAGACTGCTATTTGTTGTTAATTACACTGCTTCTTTTTTTGCTAATGATCAACAAAAACCAAATAATAGACTGCGTATGATAGATGTTCTGAACGAGAGTTAAGCGAAAATTTTTCTCCCATTTGAAAATCTTTGCAGACGCCTCTTTAGTAAATTACATTCTGCACAGAAATTAGAGTCATCTTAGATTTAAAAATCGCGTCAGTTGCCGTGCTTCATTTCTATTCAGCATAAGAATAATACGAATATAAACATGACATGATATGTATATTCTAGCGCGTTTGCTGTTGTCTCACACTAGTTTTGTAGTTTATTAGGCATACAGGATTTAAATGAGATAGCAGCAAACACGAAAGAATACATGGCATAATGTTTACATTTTTCTACCTTTTCTTTTAATTTATTTACTGATGCAGAGGTTTTGGTGCCAGTATTTATCTTTGTGCCTGCAAAGCATGCCTGTGTAGCGCTATGTATATTCGATGGCAGAAGTTAGTTGTGGTGGCACCTACCAACATTTTTTAGAACCTCTGCTTACTACTTTGCACTCGATTCTAAGCCGCAGGCGGTTTTTTGGGTTACAAAAACTGGAAAAAAAAGTGCAGCTTAGATTCGAGTAAATACGGTATATTGCACGTCCAAATTGGCTAACATTATGTAAGTAACTGACATGGCTGTCATGTATAAACCAGTGTTACAATCTCAAGGGAAATGCAATGTACAAAATGACTTGTAAAATCTTATGACTGTTTTTTATAGGATCTTATGTAACTTGGTTTGGTGTTAATAATAATACTGACACATGCACTGTCGCTACTGGGAAAATGGCTTGGTTCATGAGCTATGAATTCTGTTCTCATTTAATGAGCTGTTGCCTATCACCACATAGAGCTGTACTCACGAGGTGTTATGCAGTTCACCACTTGGTGTAACCAGTGTTTCCTCCGTCTCAACCCCTCCAAAACCCAGGCAATCATCATAGGCCGCACCACCCGCTCCTTCCGTCTCAGTGATTTCTACCTCACCCTTTATGGTCGTCCTATCCAACTCACCCCTACCCTGAGATACCTTGGCCTCACCCTCGACCGTCACCTCACCTGGAACCCTCACCTCGACCCCTCACTTCCAGACCATTCAGCAGAAAGCCCGTTCCCGCCTCCGCCTCCTGAAACTCCTGTCTGGCTGGACATGGGGATTGCATCCTTCCACCATCCTCCACACCTACAAATCCCTCATTTGTCCTATCCTCTGTTCTGCCAGCATTGCCTGGATCTCCGCACCGACCCGCTTTTACAAGGCCCTCCAAATCCTTGAATGCCATGCACTCCGCCTTGCCTTCCGTATCCGCCTTCCTTTTCCCACACGGCTCCTGTATGAACTCATCCCCTTCCCACACCTCCTCCTGTTCCTCCAACATCTCTGCATCATTTACATTGTCTGCAGGCTTGATCCCCCCCACCCCCTGGTTTCCTCCTTCCTCTCCATGCCACGCCAGTTGCCGCGCCTCTATCACTGTATCCCTCCCTCTCTCCACCTCCACACCCTCCATCTCCTTCATCAGGGCAATTTCCAGCACCTCCCCCTCCTGGATGATGGACTTCGCCGTGACATATACCCTTCCTTCCAACCTGGCCTTGTTGCCCCCTCTCCTCAGGGCCCCATTTTTTCCTCTCCCCTCCTTCTCCCTAGATCGGATCCCCCCCCCCCCCCCCGAGCCCCTGCCCCCATCCTTACCTCTTTCCCTCCCATGTCCCTCCCTACCTGGCCCTCTCTGGCACACCCCTCACCCATCCCCCCCCTCTCTTCCCCTCCCTCCCTTTTCCCCTTCTCCCTTATCTCCTTGCGCCTGGCAGATCCTCCGTTTTGATCATCATGCCACATCAGTGTTGTGTTTAGTGTTGTTTCTCCTGTGCGTCGAGAGGTGTGATTGTAATTGTGAGCTGGTCGTGTAGTTAGTGTTACTGTCAATGTTTGTTATGTGCTACGCCATCCATTGATACTTTTATGCTCCGGCCATACTGCACCTTGTTTCTTTTAATTGTCCCAGTGTGTGGTTTTTTGTGTGTGCTACTTTTTTACGGTTTTTATCTCCATTTTACAGTCGCCCCCTTTTTTGTCTATTGTCTTCCATGATGTTCCTCCTTTTTTGTATCTATGTTCACCATGTTTTCTCCTTTGTTATTTTTTAAATGTCTTCTATTGTTTGTTCTATGTCTTTCGGCTGAAGAGCAGCGCATATGCTGCTGCCAGCCCGCCCCTATGGGGAATTGAAATACAATAAAGGAAAAAAAAAGTGTTATGCATCTGTCTTTGGACATTTTAAAGTCCCATTTCTTTTTGTTAATGAGATGGCCTTCAAAATTGGGTGTTTCTCATTGTCAACTGCTCATTGAGTAAGGTGGCAATGGGAGATCCCTGATAACAAAATACCTCCATCTCTTCTAGGAGATCTAAAACTCTGCCTTTATTCCCTCTATGCAGGAGCTTCAGTTAAAGAGGTCATATAAAGATGACTATCCCCAGTGGCAACAAGATGGGCAGCAAAATTTGATTTTTCAACTCTGTCCCTCCTCTCTAATGCCATGTGCTCACAAAATCTAATCTCAAGACTTCTCCCTGCTTGCCCTACATAACTTGCATTACAATTGGGACATTGTAATTTGTATACTGCTGATTCGTAGAGAAAATTAGTTTTGTATGTATTATTAGCCATTAGAATTCTTGAGGAAATGCTTTATGGAGTTTTTGCTGCATCGGATTTGTAATCAATCTCAAATTTTCGGTAACTTCCTTCCTGGTTGTCAGGAGGTTTCAGTAAGCCATTAGGTACTTTATTAAGTTGGCTGAATTGTGTCAAGGATAAGTCACAGAACTTCCATATGCTACCAGAGATTATGTTGCTGACTATGACTCAAGAACATTGGTAGCTATGCTGATTTCATTACATGGCAGGTAATTCAGCTGGTTCCTCTGTGGCCTTTCAGCATCAAGCACCCATTTCCATGCACCACTAAAGGTGTAGCCAGTGTTCCAGTTAAATTTTTTGCTGCACATTCTGATCTCAGTGGGTTCTTTTACAACAGAGGCCTAGTAGGTAAATGTATGGACTAATATTTCAATTTCATCAAGTATAATTGTGTGTTTGTTCACGAGGCTGCATTTTCAAATGCAGATTTGTTGAAATTACATTTTTTAAGCGGCATTGGTGCTCTGTGCAGTGTTCTGAAATTGTTCATATCATCTGACCAGTGTAACTGCTACCACATTCACAATGTATTTTATAAATTCCAGGTCAACTGAGAACAAGGCTGTCTTCTGTTGGGCATAGAATCTCTGTAATTTTCTTCCATGATCAGAAAATGGATTGAACACCACATCTCCCATGGACTCCGACTATTTTATTTGTTGTAGTTCCAAAGAAAGGAAGGAATGCTGTAGGCTGATCACCTGATGACAGGGTATCTGTGTGTACTTGTTTCTTAATCTTATAGTAATTGGAAGTCCTGTGGATTTGTTTAACCTTCAAGGCCAATTAAGTAAAAGACCCAAGAGCCTACCGAAATCTCCTTATGATGACAGTGGAGGAAATTGTCGAAAGCTTGAAGTTGAATAAAAGTCTGATGTGACAATAACTCAGTGGTACATTTATTCAGTTGTAATTTTCTCTTGAGTGACGCATGCTCAGTGTGTTGGCTGTTTTGTGGGTACATGCAGAGCCCTCTCAAGCGTGGCTGGCTGGACACCAACAACAATACCCCTCACAAGTGCAATTTATGTTATTCTTCCTATAATAACAATGCACAAGGAAGTAATACACTATGAAATATAAGCAGTTTGTAAACATATGTCTCACACTAGTTGCTCATTCTACACCCTACATGACTGAAATATTTTCGAGGTACCATCGGTTCCTCATCTAAAACTACTGATTTAAAATTTCCATTGTGATTTAACGTGGGAATGCAGTCATAGATAAACTGAGATAGGGATAAATTTGCCTCTTGACTTCCTTTCTCTGACCTGAAATCAGAGTGTAGGTCTTTTCCCATAGTATCTCGGAGCTTAACATAGCAATTGTAGGGGAGGAAAAAAAGGCTACTTGTTGAAAACAATATGCATTCTTCAAGTAGAAAATAAATTTTGTTTCATTTAGTTGCTCATCTTGCTCTGTTATTTTATGGACATATTACAAAGCAATGTTATTGACAGGAACAAAAGGAACTTGACCTCTTCAAAATGATGTGGAATGCTCTGTGCCTTTCACTTCGGATGGTGATGACTAATCCTGTGAACTGTGATAATCAAAATGAAATGCGACATTACATAAAGCAGGTAAGAAACCTTCGAAATAATGTAGGTATGTTCTCATGCTTATTTAAAAGATTTAGTATAATAAGTAGTTGCAATTCAGTTAACAGCTTTGTGTGCCATGAATTCCTTTTTTCATGCAGCCTTTCTTTACAATAAAATACATGTTGCTTCCATAAAGTGTTTATTTCACAGCATACAATTTAAACCATGACTGACCAACGTCTTTAATATCTGTTTGCTGCAGAATTCTTGAGGATATTCTAATTCTGAATATTTATATAATACATTTCTTAGAGACAGAAAAGCTCCTGTCCATAAATCAGTCAGATTTGGAAAGCATTACTTGTGAGAAACTCAGCTTATCTTTTTCTTGCATGATATACAGTGAGCAATGGATCAAAGGCAAGAGGCAGATTCCCTATTCCCAGAATTCTGGAAAGGGTTTGATTCAGTGCTGCAATGTGTAGTGTTAAGGGTCTGAGCATATGGAATAGGTTCTCAAACATGTGAGTAGCTGGGAGACTTCTTAAGTAATAGGATCCAGTGTACTGTCATGGATGATGAATGTTCATCAGAGACAAGGATATTGTTAGGATTGCCCTAGCTAAGTGTGATGGGACCATTCTTGTTCTCTGTATACGTAAATGCTAGGGGTGAGCAGCACCCTGTGACTATTTGCTTATGATGCTGTAGCATATGGGAAAGTGTCATCGTTGAGTAATTGTAGAAGAATATGTGATGAATGATAGCTCGCTGTAAATGAAGAAATGTGTGAGTTAATGCAAATGAGAAGAAAAAATATTCCTGTAACGTTCAAATATAGTATTAGTGATGTGCTGCTTGACACTGTAATCTTGATTAAATATCTAGATGTAACATTTGGAAAGCAATATGTAATGAAACAAGCACATAAGGTCGGTAGTAGTAAAGGTGAAGAGTTGACTTCGTAGTATTGGGAGAATTCAAGGAAAGTGCAGTGCATCTATAAGGAAGGCAAGTATAGAACATTAATGAAACGCATTCTTGAGTACTGCTCAAGTATTTGGGGTCTCCAGTAGGTTGTATTAAAGGAAGACATCAAAGCACTTCAGATGCGTGCTAGTAGATTTGTCACTGGTTAGGTCTGATCAACACACACGTATTATGGAGATGCTTCGTGAGCTCAGGTGGGAATCACTGGAGCGAAGATGATGATCTATTCGGTAGAACACTACTGAGAAAATTTAGATAACCGGCTTTTGAAGCTGACTGCAGAACGATTCTACTCCTGCCAACATACGTGTCTTGTAAGGACCTTGAAGGTAAAATGAGAGAACTTAGGACTCATACAGAGGCGCATCGACAGTTGTTTTTCCCTCACTCTATTTGCAAGAGGAACAGGAAAGGGAATGACTAGTAGTGCTACGAGGTAGCCACCACCGTGCACTGTGTGGTGGTGGTATCTTGCAGACGTTACAGTAAACAAGTACAGTGGTTACTAAGGAAAACATACTAAACAGTGACTGATTTCAAGACAGTTGTCGGTAAACTATTAAGTGTTTCAGCATGACCTCATGAAATATCACAATAAAAACTCTCAATAAGCTGACCGATGTGCCTTCACTCCCCCGTGCAGTAATACTATGGCCGACTAATACTGTGGGCTAATATGTTGTACTCTTTTTTAAAGAAAATTCATTGTTACTTCTCAATGTTTTAACATTCCAGTCTCAAAATCAAAAAATAATTATTTTAACGCCAATGCATTAAGTTCATGAGTAATCATAGTTTATGACCTATAACACAGAGCAACTTGTTCCACTGATGGTAACAGTAAAGTTAAAGTATAAAAAATTGTTGTTCCGTTATTTACGTATGTTAGTAGCAGGCTGTGTTGGTCTTCGTCTTTCTCATGAATAACTTTGTGCTAATGGCTTTAACTTTGATTTATTTGATAAATGAGGATGGCAGAAACATACAGTCTGTTTGTGTAATTAGTCTCCAAATAACAAGTCCCTCTTAGCTTCAGCCTGTTGTGCATATATATTTTATAACAGTCAGATTATAACATTCCGTCGTTACAAGATTCATCAAAAGTACTTAACCACATTACAATATTTTTTCAACTTCTATCACATTACAAGTTGTTTAGTCTTTCTTGTGTCTTAAAAACTAGTATTCTGTTGCAAAATGGTATGAATATTGCTTAAAATTCAGATTTATAAATTTATTTCAATTGAAAACTTAGTATTTTATTTTACTTGACTAATATTAGGCTTCAACACTCACCTACATATTTTCATAATTTTTCATAACGATCAGTCATGTACAGTTTTAGTTTTATTTGTACATAAACTGAAAATGTAACTTACTTAATATTTTAAGTGCTCTGTACCTCTGTATTTTTTACTTTACATTATTAGATTGCACATTACAAAAAGTAATTTCAAAATAAAGTAAAACTCTCTTATTATCATCCAAAAATGTTATCCTGCAACATAACAGTGCATGGAACTGCTAAACTCCCAAAAATACAGGCTTTGGATTTAAAAAAAATTGCATGTATCAAGTATGTCACTAATGCTGTGACTTTTATCTTAATTTTATTGTAACTTTTTTTAATGTAATAACACACATACATAGCAAAAAAAAAAACCCCACACTATACGCACTTGATATGTTGCTATGTCAACCTACCTTACAGATATATTTTATTTTTATATAAACTCATAGATGTTAAGCAGTTTTTTTTAAAAAATATCATTTCTAAATTTCTCAAACTTTGATGTTTGTAGAACTTTGGTCAGTATGTCTGCTAATTGTTCTTCCGTATTACAATATTTTATCTCGAACAAACCTTCTGTGTATTGTTCGCTAACATAGTGAAATTTTACATCTATATGTTTGCTTCGTCTAACCAACTGTCCTGATTTGATCATTTGGATAGTACTTTGATTGTCTACATAAAGAATGATTTTCACTTTTCTTCTGGTTAACTCTTGTATTAGGGTATTGATGTGTTTTATTTCTTTGATGCATTCCGCTGCTGAAATGTATTCTCCTTCAGTTGATGAAGTAGCTGTCACACTTTGCTTCTTGGAACACCAACTAATGGGAGCACCATTGTAAGGAACTATGTATACACTTGTACTTTTCTGTCTCTTAAATCTTGCTCATAATCGGCATCACAATAAATATTTAGATGAATACTGTCATCTTCTTCACTTTCTTTTTTCTTATAGAAAAGACCATAATTCTTGGAACTTTGTAGATATCTAAGAGTTCTTTTTACATTTTTGTAATCCGTTTTCTTGGTTTTCTGTGATGCAGCTCTCATAATTTACTGCAAAATCCAAGATCTGGTCTGGTTTTACATGACAAATAAAGAAGGCTTCCTGTGACTTTATGAGATGCAAATTCAATGTGTTCATTTTCTTGATTTTCTTCATTTGTCTTTCCCTCTGGAACTAATGGAGTCTTCATGGCCTTACAGTCAGTCATATTGAATTTTTCTTGTACTTTCTTTGAATACTGTTCTTGGTGTAAAAATATTCCATCCTCTGTCTTCATTATTTGTATCTCTAAATACATATCTGGATTTTCTACCACAACCATTTCAAATTTCTTCTTAAGTTTCTTTAGTATATTTTCAATTTTTTCCAAGTCTTTTCCTATTATGATTCCATCATCAACATGTATAACCATGTGCATTTCTTCAGTTGCATCTTTAAATATGCACTGATCTGATTTCAATTGAATTAGTCCTTCTCATTTTAGGAAATCTGTCAAAGTTTTATTCCATCTGGATGGGGCTTGTTTAAGTCCATACAGAGCTTTCTTCAAAACACAGATTTTTCCAGCTTCTTTGTATCCTTCATGTATCTTCATAGAGAAATGCTGTTTTGACATCAAACACTCTCATATGGAAACTTTTCTCTGCTGCCAGCACAAACAACAGTGTAAAAGAACATATATCTACTACTGGACTGAATAATTCCTTGAAATCTATATTCTTTTCTTGTTGACAACCTGTGATAACTAGTCTGGCCTTATATCGTCCATCATCTTTGACTTCAAAGATCCATTTGCTTGTTAAGATTTCTTTCCCTTTTGCTTCCTCTGGACTAACCAACTTCCATGTTTCACTCTGTTGAAGAGATCTCTTTTCTTCTTCAATTACTTTTAACCGATTTTCTTTGTCTGGACAACTCATACATTCTTCATAGGTAATAAAGCTGTTTCATAATCATTATTTTTTACAGGTTTTTTCAAACTAGTTCTTTTCCTAAGGTTGTGGTTTCTTGTATCTTCATTGTATGTTAGTACTTCTTGACTTTTGTCTCCTTGATTTTCATGGTCTTCTATTTCATTTTCTTGATTGCTAGTATCATTTGATAATTCATCAATAACAACATTTTTCTGTAGAGTTTCTTTTGTCACTTTCTGCTCAAATTCAACATCTTTTGACACAACAATATTTCTTCTTTCTGCATCAAACAGCCTGTAGCCATTTGGTGCATAACCAACAAAAATGTATGCATTACTTCTTACATTTAGTTTCTTCAAATAGCCTAAATTTTTGGCAAAACATTAAATTTCGCTAAAATCACATTAATGAGAAAATATTTTTTACATATCTTTTGCATTTGAAACTACATTATTGCGCCATTAAGCAGTAATATAAATGTGCTCATCAAGTTTCATCATTAACACACAGGATAGCTGTCAGATGCGTTGGCAGTGTTGAGAGAAACAAAGTCACAAGCCACAGGAAATTAATCACCAGAAATAAACCGTTTTATATACTTACCAAAACATCATCTGAGCTGGAACTGCTGGTCGATGGATGCCAAGATTCATCACTGTCAGGATCCAAAGGGTAAAGCTCTTCACTTCCACTACTGTCTGTGTCAAAATATGCGTTGAAGACCTGAAGACGCTTCAGACATTCATGACCCACCTGCCATTTTGCCGTGGCTTGTGACTATGTATCTTCTGAAACTACCACCAGATGGCACAGCATAGAACTGCACTCCGTCATAGCCTGCCACCTGTTGCAGTAACACGGAACTTTTTCAACACATTGTGAAGAAGACATTGTTAAGAATGCCGGAACATCAAAAACTCAATTTCGTGAAAGTTGTGGCTTATGACTATATCTCTCCGAGCCTTTCAATTGTTCTGTTGAGCATAAACTATTAGGAACTCCTTCACACATTCTTTTGATCTTTGAAGTACAGCTTAGGCTTTTCTTCATCAATGTCTTGTTTCTTTTTTCTTGAGTGACTAGATCTTCCTCTATGTCTTCAAAAGTGCAAAATGATATTCTTTTGCTGTCTTTGTTCTTAAAATAACAATTTTCTTCTTTTTGGTTAGTCTTTTTGCAATGAGGACAGGGCTTGAAAGATCTCAATTTTGGTTCTTGAATTTTATTTTTATTTTTAAAGCAACACTCTTCTTCTTTGTGATTATTCCTCTTGCATATAGAACAGTGTTCTTTCTTCTCAGGCTTCTTGCATTCTCTTGCAAAATGTCCACGACCACCACAAGTTTTACAAATTATATCTTTTATTTTATTTTTGTTAAACCCAACATCAAAGGCAATAGTCTGTTCTTGATTATTGTTTTTCAGTCATTCCTCTTCTCTAATAAGCCTTGCAATTAGATGTTACATAGTCTTTTCATCACTGGATGACGAATCCCATGCTGGAGAAAAGTGCTTGTATTCTTCTGGCAAAATTGACAATATCTTGGGTATGATCAAAATATCTGTCATCTTTTCTGACTGGAGACGATTCAGTTCAAATACTATATTCTGTAGTGCACTTATATTACTAGCTATGTCTCTGGTTTTATCGTACTTGAAACTCTAAAATTCTTGAAGCAACTGCTGAGTTCTTTGAGATGCATCTCTTTTATAAATTGCTTTAAGTTTATCATACATTGCCTTGGAAGTTTCACAACACTGTACATGTGGCTTTACCTTTTTATCAATTGTTCTCATTATAAAATGTTTTGCCTTGGTGTCTGTTTTCTGCCATTTTTTCTGTTTTTCTAAAGTTTTGCAGTTTTCCAGTGTTTCAGTTCCATCCACAGTATCACACAGGTCTTGCGCATTAAATAATATTCTAATTTCAACATCCCACAGATTGAATGTACTACTATCTTTAAGCACTTGTATATCACGAAGTTCTTCGTTTTCTTGAAACATCTTTAACTGCATTTCTTCCTTATTCATGCCTTCTATGTTTAGCTTTTCTATTTTCTTATTGCTCTGGGCCCATAACCTGCTGTGATTTTTATCTTAATTTTATTGTAACTTTATGTGAATGTAATAACACACATACATAGAGGGGGGGGGGGGGGGGAGAAAAAAAAACTATACACACTTGATATGTTGCTATGTCAACCTCCCTTACAGATATATTCTATTTTTATATAAACTTTTAGATGTTAAGCACTTTTTTTATGGCTCACACAGTAAACATTGTATTTTATTTGCTCTGCACCTTTCAACAACTAAATTGTGGGATTGGGTACTGAATTGATGGCTAGCTATGTGAGTTACACTTAACTGTTACAAATACTATGGTGTACCAAAGAGAGAAAATAATACAGTCTGAAATTGAGATGCTGTGGCAGAAATGATCAAGTTAGAATTGTTGTGAACAAAAATCATTAAGAAATTTGCATGAATGCTCTGCGGTTGTGCTAACATAGAGCAAGGAAAGCATCAAGGCAGCATGGCTCAAGAAGTAAAGTAGGGAAGTGTTGGGTGGATTGAGACCAATGCCTCTCAGCTGCAGTAGTAAAATGTAAATTAATGTCTGTAATAATCACGAAACTGAGGTGGCAGAACATGACGAGATGGTTGCGAGAGGATAGCACAATATTGGCATGAGTTAGTTAGGGGATGGAAAAAGACAATAAAAGAAAGGACAAGGTAAAAAGAGGTGGAAGAGTGTGTTTTGGATGTTGATTAATGGATGTATAGACCAGGGAGATTTTAGGAACAGAGTAATGTGTTTAATTTTTTCCAAGTTTATTGTCAATTTAATTTGATAACCAGTGTTTGTCATATGCGACTTTGGTAAGCTCAGACATTCACCTCACAAAGTATTCTTACAATAGGAGGATGCCCTTTCAAATGAGGGAAGAAACTTGAACAGTGTTTAATATCATCACAACAGAGTTCTGTGATAGATAATAGTGTGTTATTTGAAGGATGAAATTCTTCTTCCAAATACTTTCCTTCTAATTCATTGATTTCATTTCTATCTCCCTTCTTGCTTCCTCTTTTATACAAGGTCAGGCCCTCTTGACATGGGTTGTGAGTGATGTTCCAACCTTCCATCCCATGTGTCAAATATCACCTACCAGTGCCTCTTTCCTCCTTGGAGAAGAAAGCTGTGATTTTGAAAGCATTAATGTTGCTATTTGTTTAAATATGTTTTTGTTTTGGTGTATTTTCGAATGTACCTCTCACCCAGATTGAAAACTGAACTTCTTGAAGGCAAGAATCTGTGAATAATTTTATTTAATTTTTAATTGACTGAATACCTTAACATAGCAAAAAGGTGCTAAACTCGTGTAAACTACTATGCTGCTTGTATTTGTTGTTTCTTCTAATAAATATCACCAGAAAATTATACTGAAACAAACAATTGAACAAATGAAAAGAAAGAGTTTATGGGGACCTCCAATGTATAATATCAATAAGTATTGCCATTTGCTATGCTGGAGGGTATTAGTGATCTGTTGTCATTATTTTCTTAATTAAGATCCTTATCTCCCTCTGATTATCCGTCTCAATACTCACTGTAATGTGACTTCATTTTCTTTCGTATCTCATGGGCTTTATGTTAATTTATTTATAAGGCATTGCCTTCCGATTCCTTAATGTCTTGTTAGCTCCCCCCCCCCCCCCCCTCTCTCTCTCTCTCTCTCTCTCTCACACACACACACACACACACACACACACACACACGTGTTTTTTTCACTGCACTGCACCACATGTTATACATTGGGTGGTTTGTGACAAAGGGTTTGTTTCTTTTGTAAAGCTAATGAATTATTTTTTTTTTGTTTTTTATAGTTTTGTATTAATTAAATTGAACCATTTGTGGATGTTTTTGCTGTAATTAAAGCAAAAAAATAAATGTTAATCTTTTATTGTTTAATATTTTGAAAATTCTTTTTCTTAGCCAGTTTTTTGTTATAGGTGACAGATCTAATGGATATATTACTGGACAAAATTACTACAAGTTATCATGCGATAGATTTCTTACATGAGCTAGTACCACTCATCAAGCTTATGATAGTTGGCAATAGCCCCAATCAACTAAAATTTTCAATGTGTAATGGATTACAGATTGTTTTGAGGTACTGTATGAAAATTAAAGTCATTATTACATTTACTGCTTATTCTAGAGTGAAAAGATGTCTGATATATTCAGTGTTCAGTTTAGTTAGTGAGCATGATAACATTTGTGTGATTGTCGTAATGCTCACCATTTTGAGGAAGCATAAATAACTTTTCATAAAATGAAGAACAAACCGCCTTCAGCCACAAGTTGTGTTTATTTACTGCACTATGCGTTTCGAGCCCTGGAGACTCATCTTCAGGTGCTTTTTAGTGATTTACATCAGGTTTTTTACTTGTTTGCCTGTTGATATTACATTTTTGTGTTACAACATGGTGTATTGTAGATATAAGTTTAACAGTGTTAATAATATGAAACTAACTTACAATTTAACATTGTATGATGTCTGCTTCTGTTGTGCAGTTGGTATACGCAATACACATCTTTAATTTTGCAGTACATACTGGGATATATACATAGTCATACGCATTTTCGCACATTGTAGTAGCAGAACATAAACATGCCAAAGATTCTCGTTCATACAGATGTTCTAAATAT
This sequence comes from Schistocerca nitens, assembly GCF_023898315.1. Classification (NCBI taxonomy): domain Eukaryota; kingdom Metazoa; phylum Arthropoda; class Insecta; order Orthoptera; family Acrididae; genus Schistocerca; species Schistocerca nitens. The sequence continues at coordinate 189,536,483 of NC_064620.1, read as the reverse complement.
AATCGATTTTCTTGTTTGACAGAAGATAATATGATATAGTATTACTAGTACACAGGTATTATTAAAATAATTGTTTGGCACCATGTTGTAGGTTGTCAGCTGTTTGTACTATTATAGATTTGATTCCTCAGGAAAAAATAAACTTTTAAAGGTGTAGAAAAAATGGTGGCTGCTAAACTCTGTTTGTTCATGCAACAAGTTTTCGGAATATTTTTCTTTGTGTAGCATTATTTCTAACTGTTCTAGTAGATTAAGTTTTTTTACTGTTGGGTTCTGTGTGAAGTACAGTTAGGCTGTTGTGGATGTTGTCAAGTCTGTGTTTATTAATATAGATGTGGTTAGCTATTGTAGATTTTTCAAAATGGTTTAGTTGAAAGGCGTCAGTGTGTTCTTTATACCGTGTGTGGAAGGTTCTACCAGTTTTTCGTATGTAAAATGCAGGGCAACTGTTACATTGTAATTAATATATTCCACTGTGTTGTGTTATTGGCTTGTTTGTGTTCACTGTGTGAGGTAAGTGGTATATGCAAGTTTGCTGTTTGTGGAGAAAGATATTTTAATATTGGTTTTTTTGAATACGTTAGCTACTGTTTGTGATACTGTGCCTAAGTATGGAATGCTTGTGAAGATTTGTTTTGTGTCGGTAGTTTTCTTTTCAGTGTTTTTGTGAGTGATGTTGGTCTGAATTTTTCTAGATAGTTTATCAATTGATTTTACAGAGTAACCATTATTTACTGCAATTGTTTTGATAGTATCTGTTTCTTGTGTTAGTGCTTTGGGTTTTAAAGGTAATGTATGTGCCCTGTTCAACATTGATCTATATGCAGCATACTTATGTGTGTTCGGGTGGTATGAAGATTCATGTATTGTGATGTCAGTGTAGGTTGGTTTTCGGTAAATGTACAAGTTATGTTCTTGTTGTTCATTCACAATTGTGAGGTCTAAGAAATTTATGGATTGATTTGTTTCATGTTCTGTTGTGAACTTTATTTTATTGTGGAGTGAGTTGAATGATGTGAGGAGTTCTTCAAGTTCATCTTTAGTGCCATCAAATAGGAGTAGTGTGTCATCTACATATCTCTTGTAATACACAATGTTTTGAACAAGTTTATTTTCTCCTTTGAAGAAGTTATTCTCTAAGTGGTTGATGAAAATGTCAGCTAGGAAGCATGACATGCAGTTACCCATAGCTAAGCCTTCTTTCTGTTGATAGATTTTGTTATTAAATGAAAAGTAGTTGTGGGACAGTACTAGTTCAAGTAGATTTACCAACTCTGTAATCTCTGGTATGGTTAGTTTTTTGTGTGTGATGAGGTTTTTTCTAATAATTTCAATTGTCTCTTTAACAGTTATATTTGTGAACAGTTTGATAATGTCAAATGAGGCAAATCTAGCTTCTCCAGGGATTTTGATGAGTGTTGTTAACTCATGCGCATTTTTTATTGTGTATGTGGTTTCAAAAGTGTAAAATTCTGTGAGGATATTATTTAACAACATCTACAATAGCTAACCACATCTATATTAATAAACACAGACTTGACGACATCCACAACAGCCTAACTGTACTTCACACAGAACCCAACAGTAAAAAACTTAATCTACTAGAACAGTTAGAAATAATGCTACACAAAGAAAAATATTCCAAAAACTTGTTGCATGAACAGAGTTTAACAGCCACAATTTTTTCTACACCTTTAAAAGTTTATTTTTTCCTGAGGAATCAAATCTATAATAGTACAAACAGCTGACAACCTACAACATGGTGCCAAACAATTATTTTAATAATACATGTGTACTAGTAATACTATATCATATTATCTTCTGTCAAACAAGAAAATCGATTATATTTAGAACATCTGTATGAACAAGAATCTTTGGCATGTTTATGTTCTGCTACTACAATGTGCGAAAATGCGTGTGACTATGTATATATCCCAGTATGTACTGCAAAATTAAAGATGTGTATTGCATATACCAACTGCACAACAGAAGCAGACATTATAAAATGTTAAACTGTAAGTTAGTTATAATTATTAATGATGTTAAACTTATATCAACAATATACCATGTTGTAACACAAAAATGTAATATCAACAGGTAAACAAGTAAAAAACCTGATGTAAATCACTAAAAAGCCCCTGACGATGAGCCTCCAGGGCTCGAAATGCATAGTGCAGTAAATAAACGCAACTTGTGACTGAAGGCGGTTTGTTCATCATTTTACGAAAGTAACACAGTCGCGGACGAAACACTGGAAAACAATGGATAAAATTAAGTAAATAACTTTTCATTTTTATACTGGAATTGCACATTCCTATGGAGACTGCTAGAAATTAATTTCAAAATAATTTATAATAGTATGATAGGCATGAATCATTTACCTAATTGTAGAAGTAGCTAAATTAGTATGCAGTGTTCTATGAGAAGATGACACTAGCTGTTTGTCAATTGAATGACCACCACCAAACTATGACTAATTACAGACTTGACACCTAGTTACTGAAAATTCTTCTGATCATCACACTGTGGCTTCACCAAGTGCTTCAATACTCATTTCATTTCGCTCCTCCCATAGCACCTGCTGCCCTAAACTATATAAGTGACTACTGTCTGTGCACCATGTTTCCCATTCTCGCGATGCCCCTGACCTGAATCTCCCCTTGTCCTCTCCCCATCCCTTACCATTGCCTTAACTTTTCCTCAGTTTTCCTCCCCTGTTCAAACTGCCTACTCACTTAATGTCCCCAAAATTTCTTCCTCCTCCTTCCTCCAGTTTTATGACTGTAATGCATTTTAGCCAGTTTACTACTGCTACTCAGAGCCATCTCACTTGTGCTCTTCTACCCTTATTGTCTCCTCACCCCATTCTTGCCCCATCTCAGTTGTCACAGTCCTTTCTTCTACTACTACAAATACATCATCTGTCCCCTGCAACCTTGGTTTTCCCAAAGAGCTCCTGGTACCAGCTCCTGGATGTAGCCAGCTCTCAGTAACCAAACATTATATGGTCCTTATAACTTTTCGATAGTGATTTAAACTCTGGCAATTTTGCACAATTGATTCTACAATTTCTCACTAATATCTTGATTTTCTCATCTGCTTGGAGCAAATTTTAAAGTCTGATTAGAGTACTTTGGAGCCCTCTGCACCAAAGTTTATTATACCCAGACGGAGAGTCTAAAGTGTGTGTGTGTGTGTGTGTGTGTGTGTGTGTGTGTGTGTGTGTGTGTGTATCAACTGAGTGCCTTCAACACAAAATCACAAAATGGCCCTACCTTTCTTGAGTTATGTTTCAATAAGTCAAATAATGTACTTGGGTTCTCATTTATATAGTTTCATTTTTCTCATCTGCCACATGGATCTGTGCTGTCAATGAGGCTAATGAAATCTTTTTCATGGTACTTATGGCTCTAGTTGTTGACATAATTATGTGGCAAACTAGCAAAGGAAAACATCATACTGTTATGCTTGGAACATCATTAATGAGCCAAATTACACCACAGCAACTGGTGAAATATGTTACAGTAGCCAACATTTTATTTCTAGTGTTTGCAAACATTAGACGTTTAAAAAAATATAAAAGATTGATAAGATATAAGGGGCATTCAAAAAGAAATGAGCTGGAGCCATAATTACAGAAACCAATACCTGTATGTTAGAAGTATTGACACTGGCTGTTAAGACACTTGCCCCTATGTGACACTAGGCGGTGAATGGCTGTCTCATAAAATTCCCGGGGCTGTGATATTAACCAGTTCCACACGTACAGCTGTATGTTGTCATCCGAGGTGTATTGTTTGCCCCTCAGAGCCTTTTAAGGGGACCAAAAAATGGCATAATCAGAGGGAGAGAGGTCCGGACCGTATGGAGGGCAGCCGAGAACCCTCCATTTGAATTTCTGCAGGAGTGCCTCGACTGTGTTGGCCAATTGAGGCTTTACATTGTAGTGGAGCAGAATGGCCCCACAGGTGAGATTGCCTGGTCATTTTGATTTGATCGTTTGGCGAAAGGTGGTCAAGATTTGTGAGTAACACTGGGCATTCACTGTTGTCCTGTGCTGCAGGAAGTGAATCAGAAGGGGACTATCTTGGTCTAAGAAGAATGTCAGCATAACATTTCCTGTACTTGTGTGGATGCCCTTAGCTTTTTTGTTTTTTTTTTTTTTGTGGTGGTGACTGTGGATGCTTCCATTGGAGACTTTGTCGTTTTTTTATTCTGGTTCAAAGTGATGACACCATGACTCAAGTCCAGCTACCACTTGTGCCAGGAATGCATTCCCTTCCCAAGCATAGTGCTGCAGATGAGCAAGACAGTAGGCCATTCGACATGCTTCCTGATGTTGTTAAAGTCCGAGGGGCACCAATGAGCACACACTTTGCGCATGTGCAGTCTTTCCTTCATGATGATGTGAACACTTCAGGTGCTCGATCTGATCATGGTGGCTTTGGCTTTCACTGTCACTTGGCGGTCCTGGGTAAATGAGTGCATCCACCAGCTGGACGATGTCATTGGTAATGCAGTGTGGTGCTCCAGACTGTGCATCATTGGCTAACAACACCCGTCCTTCCCTGAAGTGCTTGTTCCAAGCCTTGACCCTTGCAAGGAACATGCAGTGTTCACTATACACTTGTGACATTTGTCGATGAATGTCCGTTCCTCCTACTCCTTCCACTGTCAGAAAACGAAAAACACCTCTTTGCTCTTCTGTTGACGCCTCCATATCCCTGTTTGCAATGCAACTGGCAGCATTGGACAAGTGATGCATGCTGCTGCTAGCTCAGTATAGTCACATGATTTTCACGTGTGCCCTGTAGCGATGGGCTATGAACTTCCACGCTCTGGTTGGAACCACACCACGATATTACCCTGCTGCTACTGGTTTGCACATTCCAGACTCCTAGTCGTTTCTTTTTGAACGCTCCATCTATATAGAGACATGCACTTATAAAAAAAAATATATTTACAGTGCACTGGAAACTAATTCAGCACATGTAAACTGCCGTATTGAAAATTGGAGAAATGAGAGCAGTTGACTAGGATACTCATACAGGAGAAGTACTGTGTAAGAATCAGTTACTATGTTATCCACTTCCCAAAGTGCACAGTTCCTCCTTTCATATTTTTAACTTTTTCTGTATAGTGTTTTAAAAGTGCTTGAGATTTAAATGAAAATGGATTCTAAATCCATCTTTCGTTCTTCTTATTGTTGCTTTGGGAAAATAAGTTTATTTTGTCTATTTCTAATACTTTAAACTTTGTGACTCTTTTAGGTTAATACTCAGACAGCAATACAAAGATTTGTGTGTTCTGACTGCATTTGTTCATAGTATATTTTCTGATTTCTGATATAAAATATGATTTTATCTTTGAGAGAGCTTTTGCATTTGTGAAACAAAGTGTTGCCATGTGTGTGTGTGTGTGTGTGTGTGTGTGTGTGTGTGTGTATTTTAAAATGGAGAAAGAGTGGCAGTTCTGTGGCATGTTTGTGTGCACCATGAACCAAGCAGCTACACAACTTTTTTCCTATTTTCATTCTGTACGGATTTTTATTGAAATTGATTGATTATGATAATTTGAAGAAGATGCTATTGGAGGATGTATGTGCCATAAATTGTGGTATATGTGTAGACATGTCCCAAGTTCATTTTGTGGCAAAAACATGCTCTGAGCTGTGGTGGAAGATAGAATTCTTTGTTAAACAGGAAACAGCATGCAAATAACATTGATAAACTATCACAAAATATTAATCTGGCACTACAATTAATTTATCATAAATTTTGTAGTGTTGCATGCAAATATTTAATATTTGTATATTTATCTCTCTTTAGTAAGTGTCTGTGCTTACCTGCATGCATACCTGTTATAGTGGCCTAATGAAGCTGCAGAGACTAAGTAGTAGCTCCACCAGTAGCCAGGAGCTAATGGTCAAGATGATTGAGCTGCTTTGCGCTTCAGTTTATGACAATGAATTTAATTCACATAAAGCTGGATCAATTGGAGCAATACCAATGCTTATGTCATTGCTCCATAAACTTGAGGTAAGCTCTTCTCTCTCTCTCTCTCTCTCTCTCTCTCTCTCTCTTGGTGAAATTATATCTTTGGTCCATTCATCTTATTTGTTAGGAATAACTTGAAGTTGTGGCTCTCAGAAAATAATTGTGATTGTTCCGTTCAGTTCTCTCCATAAAAGCCCTCTTATGCCTAGTGAGAGTGGTAGAAGATGGGTGGAACACTATGGAGATTATAAGTTACATGTGCTGTGAAAAAAAGTCTTGTCTGAGGGCAAATCCTAAATCACTTCTTATCCTAACTTTCTGGTGCCCTTTATCCAACCAGTGCTGGGTTGGAACTAGTATTGTATGTTTCCAATTTTGTGGAGAACCAAACACGTGGCACCCATTTATAGACCATTATTACAAGAAGTTCGCCATTCCTAAAGCCGTCTTAAAGGTTCTGCAACTCCCCCCCCCCTCCCCGCCCCCCCCCTCCAATGAGGAATCTATGTACTCTGTTTGTGTCTGGTCAAATGTGACGTCGTTTTCAAAGTGTTTTCACAGCGTGTATCTGAGACAGGATGTGGGAACCTGCCCGATATCTACCTCAGTGGATGTGGAGAACCACCTAAAAACCACATTCAGGCTGGTTGGGGCAGTGACCCCCCATCATTAATCCATTAGGTAGCTTCAATCCAGGGCTGCCATACCTACCCGCTTCCCAGGAGCAGGCCCTTTAATGCGTTACTTTTCTGGGCAAGTAAATCATTTGTTGTATTAAATACTCAAGAGTTCTTCAACATACCATATTGTCATAAGATATTTAGTGGAGCATTGTTGCTCTCATTTATGAGGTAAATTAGTTGTGTATTTCAGTCCTTACATTGCATTGTATTCAATAATAACAATGAGTTTATTGGAAGTGATAAGAAAAAGTTTTGGAGCAGTAAACAATTCGTAAATATATTACTATTTAACTTCATGTATTGAGGGTGCCTATGATAAAGATTCTCATTCACTGCATAAAGCAGTGGGTTGACACTCTTGGAATATCTTGTAATCTTACACTATATAGTAAACACTTATCTCAGATAGAACAGAGGGATGGTCTAGCTATGGATTTCCCTCTCTCGCCTATTGCAGCAGGCATTTGAAGAAACAGATATCTGGTCTCTCCCACTGTGTGTTGAATGCTGGTTCTGGTATGTTGATGATACGTTCATCATCTGGCCACATGGAGAAGATTATAGAACTTTCGCCAACACCTAGCAGCAGCATAGCAAACTCCAATATACTGTGGACATAGATAAAAATGAGATGCTGTTTTTCCTCAACATGGAAGTTTACTAAAAGCCTGATGGTAAACTTGGCCACAGAGTATGTAGAAAACCCACTATCATGAACAGGCACCTATATGCCTCCTCCCACGAATACCCTACACTGAAGAAATCCGCCCTGTGCACTTTAACAAAGAGAGCCCACAGGATCAGTAATGAAGAACATCTGAATGTGGAACTACAAAAGCTCAGGTCCATCTCTGGAGCCAGTGATGATGAGTTGAAAGTGACTGACAAAGTATGGTGACAAAGGATTAAGGCAATAGGGAAGAGCAGTACGAAGTACAAAATAGCATCCTGTTACCATACGTACAAGGGACCACTGACTGTGTGGGCAAAATTCTCTGCTGAGCAGGTGCCAAGCCATTTTCTGAAGCAACAACAAAGTAAAAGATGTTCGTGATTCAACAAAAGATCCAGTCAGCAAGCTGCATAAATCTGGAATCTATGAAATTGGCTGTGGATGTGGACTAGTGTATGTAAACAGGATGGATTGATTAGCACTAGGTTATCTGAACATGAAAGATACAGTTGCCTAGAACAATGCACCAAGTCAGCAGTGGCACAAACCAGGATGAGTGCAGCAAACAGATAATATTTTACGAAGCCTACATACTAGCAAAACAACCATGTAGCTTGAGGAGAAAGATTAGGGAGGTGATAGGAGTAGCCAAGAGACCTGCCAGATGAACACAGTGTCTTGGCTGCCTGCAATAACAGCACTATGGGACAACAGCTCTCACAAAGCAACACATGCATGTGCATGGGAGACCACAGTGTCCGTAGGTACACAAAGTACTGGCACACCTCAGCCGGCACTAGGCAACAGATAAACAGTGCTGTGTCAAAACTGCTGCCCATTTCTCATTCACCTATTTTAATCAGTGGCAAGAAATAAAGCAAACACCAATCAAAGAGGTCTATTTCCACCATTTACAAGAAATAAAGCAAACACCAATACAGGACATCTAACATGCCTCCCACTCATCTTCAGTACCCCGTAAGATCACAGAGACAGCTTCTTCCAGTACTATACAAGAAAAGAAGTTTTTCTCATTCTGCAGTGAGCAAAACACTCTGAGGAATGCCGTTTGCAACAGTGGCTAAAGCATAGGAAAATTGTATTATTGAAGATGTGGTTACATGTCCTGAAAATTTTTATTGAGAATACAACATTGTAATTACTTATTTTTTAGAATTTGCAATATAGTAATACAGTTTTATAATATAAGTAATTTCACTACAAGTTTCACATTAAAATTTGCTTGACAGTTTGAAATAATATAGTTATAATGACGATTTTTATCAACACTTTCCTTAGTTTTGACAAAATTTCAAAGCCTTCCACGTTTACCTTTCACCTCTCCAAATTTAAATATTTTTTTCTTACTTACTTTGGGCTTTAACATTCACCCACAATAACTGGAAAATTAATTAGCATAATCATTCTTACAGTAAATACAGCCTTCAAAATTGGTGTATTTATAAGAAAATTACACACAAAATGTGATGTTAACAATACAGTATTTATTTATTGATTATTTTATTGTTAATTAACTTAGTCAACTATTTCATTTACAGGGGACAACAGTTCAAACATGCGTCTGTCCATCCTTATTTAGGTTTTCTGTGATTTCCCTAAACCACTTCAGGCAAATGCTGGGATAGTTCCTTAGAAAGGGTGCAACGGACTTCTTTCCCTAATCCAATGTGACTGATGACCTCACTGTTTGGTCCCCTCCCCCAAATCAACAAACCAATCATTTACAGAGCATTTAGTATAAATAAAAGTTACAGAGAATGATTATAATTGATAAGTACCATTGCAATAAGTATGTCTTGGTCTGTCACATAACATTAGGAAGCCTCTAGTCTTATAAGTAAAGTGTCAGATGAGTTGTCGTATTACTGGTGTGTAGTGCCCTGAAACTCTGTTTACCAGGAAACTAGTTTATAAAATTTGCAAAACATGCCACAATTTTGAAGTCTAAAAAGGTGCAGCAACACTGTTTGTTTTATGCATTATGATAACTATAATTAATGACAGATAGTCACTGCCATTACACAGGAGCATGCACTCTTGTAAAACTTACGGTAGGGTAAGGTGCTAACAGTTATGAGTAAAGTAAGGCAATTGTGCATTTGGTTATGTAATGTTCAGATAACCTATAGGAAGTGCACGTGAGCAATCGTATGATGACTGCAGAGGAATGCCAAATAGTGTCAGCTCCAAGCCACATGCCCTCTCTCTGGCACCAGCTTCCAACTAACAATGATGTGAATCCTTCCCAACACCTCTTTTTGGACTTTGTTCCAGCACAAAATCTACTTACCTCATGGCCAGTCAGGACTTAAAAACAGCCTCAGAAACCAATCTGTCTGCCAGTTTCTACACATTGAATGTATTTGTTTCAGACACTCATCCTCGTCAACCTGATGAGGCCATTTCTGCACCTGCGAAGGTCTTTATGTCTTTCCAGCTTACTCTTCCAACCAGCATTATGAGACTTCCCTGGTTTGATAAGGATTTGTTGTAATGGCAACATTATGATAATAGGAGCCTAGGGATATTTCACAAGAAATGAATAAAGGTGCAGAAGCTTGTGCCCCTAAAAGGAAAAAGGTTTAGAATTGACCTCCTCAGCTTCTTTGGGATGTGGGCATTTGAAGATACTTTTTCAAATGAAAAGATTGGTTAGGAGTCTGTGCACAACATAATTCAGTATATGTAAAACATATAGGTGTGTGGGCATCTGAAGGTATTTTTTTAAAATGAAAAGTTTAGTTAAAAGTTAACGAACCGCATAATTAAGGAGATGGAATACATATGGGTGTGTTCACATTGGTTTGTGGGGCTGTGTAATGAAATTTTTGTTTTACCGTGGTGGGGAGAGAGACTGGAATTGCGACAAAGATATAACATTGAAAGGTTATTTGATTAAACAAAGAATCTGAAAAGTTTGTTGTTATACTTCTGTTCCAAACACATCAAGAACATGTGATCATGGGGGTATCTTATTGATCACTCTGACCTCCACCACTCAAAGATAACTTTGCGACAAATACATATGTTTACTGCTAGAACAGTTTCCAAACACTACACTCCAGTAATTAGTTCCACAGTGACATATAAAGTTAATTCATTGCCTATACATATCTTAGTTCAGTGTAACTCGGACTAATCTGCTTCCTGCCCTGCTGCTGAAGTCGTCGTCCTGGTCCATTTCAACTGCTAACTGGATCTAATTAGGTGAATTCCATGAAATAATCCAGGTACCAAGTCATTTTATACCGGTTTATTAATGACAAGCTGCACCACTACTTCTTGGTGGGAGCCCACTCCACATAACTGGCTACACATTCACAAAACCATAGTACAACAATTAGATTATTACACTCACGTGTGACACAATGGTCGCGTCTGTGAACTGTATCCAACTAGCTTTACTGAGCCTTCTGCCCCCCCCCCCCCCCATTTATATGTTCTTAACAATGAAGTTAACAAAACTATAGTACAAATTTATAAAATTAACAATTACAAGTTCAAAGTTATTATGAATAACTATACACGAAACCTTTTGTATTTTATGTCCAAACTGGCGTATACAATATAAAAGATTTTTGCATAAGATATCCATCACACTATACAAAATAATGAAAAACAACAATGTCAGCCTAATTTTTCCTAATTATGGCTTAATTAGTGAATGCAAAATAATGCTAGCCTATATTGAATGAACATGACCTACAAGTAAACAAATGAAATAATAAATATTATGAAATTTAATATATTACACAACATCACTTATTACATACAATTGTATATCTAAAAACAAAGATGATGTGACTTACCAAACGAAAGCGCTGGCATGTCGATAGACACACAAACAAACACAAACATACACACTAAATTCAAGCTTTTGCAACAAACTGTTGCCTCATCAGGAAAGAGCGAAGGAGAGGGAAAGACGAAAGGATGTGGGTTTTAAGGGAGAGGGTAAGGAGTCATTCCAATCCCGGGAGCGGAAAGACTTACCTTAGGGGGAAAAAAGGACGGGTATACACTTGCGCACACACACACATATCCATCCACACATATACAGACACAAGCAGACATATTTAAAGACAAAGAGTTTGGGCATACAATTGGAATTACGAAACTTTCAAAGAATTGCCTCTTTGGAAAATATTTCATTAGGGTATCGAAAAAGGAATGTAAAACAAGGGATTGTTTTATTTCAACAACCCCCCCCCCCCCTCTGCCCTAAGAGGTTTGGGTATCTACGAGAACAAAAGCTCTTCTTTTGAAATAAAAAGGTATGCTTTCAAATGCAGAATAATCAAAGTGCTACCAAAAGAATAAATCTTTAACTAATATACATAAAATTCTTTAAAGGCAGTGAATACAGTTATTTGTTTTAATTCTTGTGTATAGCCTTCATAGAATTGGTTTCCAAGTGTTCTTTCACATCACCCATTTGATGGTTCTTGCATTTCACTTCCTTGTCTCTTTATTTCAAACAAGAGTTCTTCAATGACTTTTCAGACATTGCTCTACAATTGATCTGAAAGTTCCAATCTGCACCAGCTCACAAAATATTGATACATAAAGACATGAAAAGATCAAATGTCATAAAAAATATGAGAAATTACAAAATTGGATTAACATTTCAAGTAATTATTTTATTATATTCATAAGAATAGTGTAGTGGTTAATAAAAAAGAAAAAGACAAAAGAGAAGAAAATAAAAGAAAAGGTTGAAAATGGTGGGAAGGAATGAAGGGGTTTTAAAATCGTAAATGACGGTGAAAAAAGAAAAGAATGAAATGCAAATCGTACTCGTATTACAGAAAAGTTATCGGACTTCGTGATTCGGAAAGGCTATTGCTGGGGTGGTCCTTGTGGCGTTTCTGAACAAAAGTCAAGCCAATTTTCACTACAAAAATCATTTGAAAAAAGACAGAGAATAACAAATGTAACTAACAGGGGGAAATGGCGTAGATAAGAGGAAAGACTTACCTTAGGGGGAAAAAAGGACAGGTATATACTCGCACACACACACATATCCATCTGCACATACACAGACACAAGCAGACATTTGTAAAGGCAAAGAGTTCCAAACTTTGCCTTTACAAATGTCTGCTTGTGTCTGTGTATGTGCGGATGGATATGTGTGTGTGCGAGTGTACACCTGTCCTTTTTTTCCCCCAAGGTAAGTCTTTCCGCTCCCGGGATTGGAATGACTCCTTACCCTCTCCCTTAAAACCCACATCCTTTCATCTTTCCCTCTCCTTCCGTCTTTCCTGACGAGGCAACCGTTGGTTGCGAAAGCTTGAATTTTGTGTGTGTGTTTGTGTTTGTTTTGAGTCTGTCGGCCTGCCAGCGCTTTCGTTTGGTGAGTCGCATCATCTTTGTTTTTTTTATATATATCTGTGTGTGTAAAAACAAAGATGATGTGACTTACCAAACGAAAGCGCTGGCAGGTCAATAGACACACAAACAAATGCAAACATACACACAAAATTCTAGCTTTCGCAACACACACACGTATCCATCCACACATACACAGACACAAGCAGACATTTGGGCCAGTACAGTGTCTTGTCTAGGTACCTCTCTAAGTATTGTCTTAATGTCTCTTTTTTAGGGTCATAGGTCTCGGGGTTCCACACTTCTCTCCTTAGACTCTGTTGCTCATTCTCAGACCAGAATTCGTCCAAGAAGGCTTGTTCGAACTGTTCAAATGTAAGGCACTGCCGTTTCATAGCTGCATCCCACTTAGCTGCTCGTTCTCTCATGAGATTGGTGACGAATCTGATTTTATCGACTTCTGACCAACTACGTGGAAAAACACCGTCAAATGATCTAATAAACACAATAGGGTGGACTTTGTGCTTGTCCTCACTGGAAAATGTCTGGAAATACCCATGCCTTACAAACGTGTCACCGGCCATGACGGTTGGCATAACTGTATTGACGTAGTTTGTGTCACTTTCTACTCTTGGTGTCGTACCATAATATTGCTCGTTTGGTGGAAAAGAAAGCGGCACATTGTAATTTTGATTGGAAATAGGTGATTCCACAATAGGTGTTCTGTCTGTGTCATTAGCCATGGGTTTAGTTGTTCTGTCGTTCCCTGACAATGCGTTTACACCAATCGCCAAACACGGCACAACATTGTCTCGTAATTTTGTCACTTCGTCTTTTATGTGTTTTGTCTCATCTCTAAAATGTGTCTTTGTTTTTGAAATTATGTTCTGTGTAATTGTTTCAAGTTTTTTGTCCAGATAGTCGTCACACAATTTACATTCATGTACAATTCTTTCGGCCATGTTGGTGTCGTTGTTTAGTGACGCGAGGTCTGCTCGGTCTTCTAATTTTTCTATCTTTTCTTTGAGGTCGGTTTGTTCAAGAACTACCATTGTGAGCTGTTGGGTAACATTTCCCACTTCTTCAGTTAGCTTTGCTTGGGGGGAGCTAGCTGAAGTGTGGGCCTGAGCTAACTCTTCCACACGGGTGTTCACTTCCTGCTGCACATTAACTATTTGAGTTAACTGATTCTCACATTGGGTGATATAGTTTTTTGTTTCATGTGTGAATGTAACCAAAGTTTCTTCCTGTTTAGAGACTCGGTCGGACAATGTCTCAAATCGCTGGCTGAGCTGTTGAGTGGTGTTATTTAATTCTGTCATCTGTTTTGTCGTTCGTTCAAAATTTTCGGTCATAATACGGTTTAATACATCAAATTTTTCGTCGCTTTTATCTAGCCTTTGTTTTAAGTCCTGACCAAGTGTGTCCAGTTTTGCGTCAATTTTCTGATTAACGTCTCGTTTCATGTCTGCAAATAACTCTAACAGTCGGTCCAGTTTGTCAGTTTCCTGTGTCCGATTTGTGTCACATTGCTGAATTTGCCTCATGTTCGGTTCTGACATTGATGTTAACAATGGTGCTGACTCTACTCTCGCGTCCATTCCACATTTCCTCATTTAAAGTCGCCATCTGTGTATTATCACAAATGTTGCGAGTTTGAGGCAAAATCATTGCATTGATCTGTGAACTCGTCCATGGAGGGAAACACGGACTTTCTTGTTGGTTGAACGATGAATCTAGTTCACTTAACTCATCTGCCGAAACTATCTCTACCTTACCGCGTTCCATTGTAATAGCATGTATAATCGTAAGTCAAAAAGGGAATAATATAAGTCTGATTAATAAAGATTTGACTCAAATTTGGGTTGAAATAGTTTCTCATCGATGTAAATGATTGCTCTATTACAAACAATGGTTGGGAAAGAAGCAGTAGGGCGGACAAAATTTTTCGTAACAAATGACTGTTTGGCGGTCAAATTCACGATCTTCATACGCAGCTACAACAATACTATAATTACCACAAACTACAATAGAGATAGATAACTTTGGAAAAATCTAGAAGAAAACAACAGGATGTATGGAAAGGGAAAAATGGATTCTGCAGGTGGCTATTGAATGCTTGAATGAAACATAATTGTGTGACTCACCATTAAATTTTCTGTCCTGCAGCGGCTGGTCAATCACTTCTGCGTAAATCGTATTCGTCAAAATTTGGATTTTCTTAATACATCTCCATCGGATAATCACCAAAAGGTCTCAAAATAACAGTTTTGCAACAATATATCCCATGCAAAGAAAAACAGACTGAATTAGTTACAAAAATTCTTTACAATATTGTTGCTTAGGTACAATAAAGGTGGTCTTTTAGTTACCCTTTAAATTTCAGGATTTTTGGTTATTCTCTGTTGGGAAAAAATACAAATTAAAGTTTCAAATTTTCTCAAAACGACACATCCGAAAATTGCGTCCTGTCACGGTCGCAAGTTGTAGTGGTTAATAAAAAAGAAAAAGAGAAGAAAATAAAAGAAAAGGTTGAAAATGGTGGGAAGGAATGGTGAATAAAAAGGGGTTTTGAAATCGTAAATGACCGTGAAAAAAGGAAAGAATGAAATGCAAATCGGACTTTGTATTACAGAAAAGTTATCGGACTTCGTGATTCGGAAAGGCTATTGCTGGGGTGGCCCTTGTGGTGTTTCTGAGCAAAAGTCAAACCAATTTCCACTAAAAAAATTATTTGAAAAAAGACAGAGAATAACAAATGTAACTAACAGGGGGAAATGGCGTAGATAAGAGTTCATCCCTTACCAGGTTAACATGTCTTCTTTCGTGCGGCGTCCAGGTCTTCAAAAATCTCCTACTTCATTTCTGCGTGAAAAGTCTGCTCCGAAATCTTGCAATAAGTTTCATTGTCCAGGAATTTCTAATGTATACAAAACCGTCTTGATATTAAATGCAATTTATTTTAGTTGCTTCTCTCCATCCTCCGAATTTCATAACAACTTCCACAATGTCTATACATTAATAAGTTTTTTCGTCTTAATCAGATCACGTCTGCATTAAGTTTCAGCTCTCGAGAGACAATAAAGAAAACGGATAGAAAACAAAAAAAAGAGTTAAAATTTTAGTATTTTCTCTGCCGTCAAGCGCTCATACCGCTGCGACGGTATAATTTTTATCTGAGGGAACGAGTGTAGCGCGGCAAAATTCAAAGTCCCGCTACAATAGTTTCTTTATCATGTATTGCTCGTCTCCTGAGTCTGTCATATTTATTGTGATATAGTGTAATACTTGTCTTGGACAAAATGGTGACAAAATATTTGTTTACAAATTCAAGTAAGTGTCATTAGTATTTTAGCTTGTACAATCTCATTTAATTTTCAATTCGGATTTTATCAATGCAATAACTTTCACTGTAAGTTGTGTGCTAGACCCTCTTTTAATTTAACACAAAATAATCAAGACCCTTCCTCTTTCACAACACTGAGATAAAATCTGACAGCATTAGGACAACATCTGACTGCATTACGGCAAATTAGATAACCCAAAGATAAACTGGACAGATTTTGATAAAAACTGACACCACATAGGCAATTTAAGTCCAACTTTAGATAAATATTTCATTATTATTCTTGTAGCAAAACCATATTTGAGATTCTATTCCATCTCACAGAAAACCATTGAAGCAAATGCAGACAATTTCATGTCAGTGAAACAAAACTATATCAGTATATTCAAATATTTCTTAACTTATTTCATTTCTCTTCCATACATACGGTTACATTTTAGCAACCTCGCATCATCAAGTATCAATCTTATGTATCTCATGGAAAAATGTATATAAAAGTCGTATATGTGTAAAACAACAATATGCAAACAAAACCATTCTAAATTGTTTCATTCAGTTTCCTCCAAATCAGTTTCACCTCAGTATTTCTATCTACAAAGCAACATGCTAAACCTCGTGTATAAGTCTAGAAACAAATATGTACATAGCTCCCTCATAAATGCAGTCTGAGTGTTGTCCCTCTAACTTTTCTGATTTACCATGAATTGTGCATGACACAAATGTACCTTTAGAAATTCTTACTCTGAGTATAAGCATATCAGAATCATTAAGTGTTTGGTCTTAACATTAAACATAAGACTACATAGCAGGATCACAATTGTTTCTTCTTTGTTCAGCAGAAATCTTCAACTTTCATATGAAATATTGTAATGTGAAAATTGTGTTTTGCCTCTCCTTTGAAATTTTCGAACTTCATTTTCACTTTGCTCTTATTTGACACAGGTAGGATGTATCTTTCTCACTATTAATTTACTCAAATTTTATCATCATGGCATAGTAAAATGTATTCATACATTCTATAAAATCCGTCACCTCGCAGTAGTGTTATACTCTACTTGTTTGAAAATTAAACAACAATATGCTCAGTCATCAGACACATTACTGAAAATGCTTGAGTTTATAAAACTGAAGTATAGTACACAAAATTCAATGTAGTATTCAATAATCTAGCAAAATTTTAAAATAAGCTTGTGTGCTCTCATAATTACTTAGATATGTCTTAAAATAACAGAAAATCTTTTCTAATCTGCTCTCATTCATATAATGTAACACAGAAATCAGAATGTGATACTCATGTTAAAAAAAAAAAAAGTAGTTATCTTCAATTATTGATAGGTGTGTAATTAAGCTGTGTGTGTGGAATGTGACACTGTTGTGTTTCTGTTAAGCAAATGTTGCATTAGCCGGGGCACCTTGTGTGTGCCACACACATGGTACATGAAGTGTGTGTGTGTACGCCTCCCCCCCCCCCCCCTTCCCCTTAGGGTTTATAGTTATTGAAAACATGGTTTCAGCTGCGTACTATTTCTTAATCCAAACAACTTCCTTGACCTAGGATCTATCAAACGGTAAGCATTAGGATGATGTATCTTTAGAATTCCAAATGGTCCAATGTAAATATCAAAAAATTTCTTTATCTCCTTATTGATGGCTTTAGATTTTTCATGACTTTTGGTTAATACCTGATCCTCTACCTTATATTGAATGACTTTAAGTTTCTTATCGTGTTTATGTTTCCTTTTCTTGTGGCATAATTCCATATTGTCCCTAACGATTTTGTTTCTTTCATTTGCAGTGATTTCAGTACGAGCAGGATAATCAGCTAATCTATTCAAAATGTTTTCTGGCTTTTTATCATACTGTATTCCAATAGGCGTGAAACCTGTGGTAGTGTGTTATGAACTATTCAGTACATCTTCAAATTGATTGAGATACTGAGTCCAGTTTGTGCGATTTTTTGCGCAGTATATCCTGCAAAACCTACGTTACGCATGTACCCATCTGTTGGATTGCACGATGGTGAATAAATGGATATTAAAATATGTTTTATCTTTCCATTGCTAATAAATTCTTTCCATATGGAAGTGAACTGACTGCCATTATCTGATAAGATTGCTTGTGGCTTACCCACTTTCAAGAAATAACCTTTAGTAAAACACTGAATAATTTTCCTACTTGTTGCTTTCCTCAATGGATACAATTTTATAAATTTTGAAAACAGATCTACTGCAACTAAAATATAACAATAACCATCTTTGGAGTGAGGTAGTTTTCCAAATAAATCAATGCCAACTAGTTCAGACTTACCTTTTGGGCGTATACTTTGCATAAAACCCTGATGCTTTTGATTGTAGACTTTAACTCTCTGACATTGGTCACAAGTTAACAGACAATTCCTAACTCTTCTAGAGATATTATAGAAGTATACATTTTTCTTCAGCTGTTGTATACATTTCATTATGCCACAGTGTCCATAACTTTGGTGTATGTATTTAATTAATGTATTTATGTGTTGTTTGGGCCAACACACTTTCCAATCGTCTGAGTCACGCCTACTTCTTCGAAATAGAATCCCTTTAAAAACCTGATAATATTATTTCACTTTTTCATACCGCTTTTTACCCATATAACTCTTTACTAATTCCATTATTCATCTTGATTTTGGCTATGCCGTAATTGGTTACAGATACCAGCAGTTTCCTTTTCCCCTTTTATTCCCTGAATGTATGTGATCTGAAAATTTTTATTGTTCTGTATGTTTTCATTTTCCTGTTCACCCCCCCTCCCCCCCCCCCCTCCCCCCACCGCCCGCTGGTAATCTAGACAGAGCATCCGATAGCACATTTTGGTCTCCTTTTATGTAATGTACTGGCTTATTACAAAAAAATGTCACAATATTCCCACAGAAACTGATCTAAATCTTCTCTCTCAGAATTGGGTAAGTCATCAGAAAATTCAATTTCTCTTGTCTGATTACTACAATTTTCTGTACACTTTAAATGTAATTTGGCCTCACCAAAACTACCAGATTTTGGTTCTGTGAAACATATTTTTAAGTTTTCCGAATCAAAAATTGCATTTGGTTTTATTATCCAATTCATTCCCAACAGAATATCTTCCTTTTGGTCTGCCACCACAAAACATCCTTGTTCAAACAATAAATTCCCCATTAAAAATGAAATTAAAGCCTGTTTGGAAATGGGTGTGCTGCACTTCCTGTAGCTTCGTTAATCGTAACACCTGTTACAGGAAATTCTATGTACGAAGCACTGTTTTTCAATCTTTCTCTTAATTTACCAGATATACAACAAATAGGACTACATGTGTCTATTAGACACATGTCTTTCCAATTCTCAATTCTTATTTCAAAATATGGACTACCAGCTTGTTTTTCAGCTTTCGCTTCCTCCGTTAATAAGTGATATATTATATTTCTTTAAAATCTAAATTAATGTATGACTGTTGCTTATTCACTGAAACTGTTTGTAAATTACACAAAATTAAACAAATTACACTGAATTTCTTCTGGATCTGACAAACTACTGCTTTCTGTGTAAGACAACTGACTAATCATACCTTGCTGACTGCCTGAATTATTACTTACCTAAATGTTTATTTATGTGTGTTCCACGACTTCATTATTCTCAAATTCCAAATAATCATAATCACTGCTATATTTCACTTCTCTGACCTCTTGCTTATTTAAAACCTGTAAACAATTTTAATCTATCTGCTTAGTTTGTTCATTCTTGTCATTACTCTTAGCCAAAATCTCCCTGACATCAATAGAAGACCACACCTTATCATCACTCATCAAATTATCAATGTGTACTAATTGACTGTTTTTAACTTCATCTCCCAATACTTTTACTAAAATCATCCTATCAACCTCCTTTTCAAAGTATCATCATCATCATCATCATCAGAGTCACCTGCATCTGCATGGACCCCAGCTACAACATCAAATCTCTCTACTGCTACATCATCATCTGAATCAGCTACTAAAGCATCAATATTTTTGGGTACAAGGTTATCATTTTTGCTTACTACTACATCAGACAAAACTGGATGATGAGCATTATCATCATTAACAAACAAACTAGCAATATAACCATCCTTGAATACACATTTGTTGTCAAATAAATTTGTCAGGTCCTCTTCACTAAGCTTATAACTACTTTGTGTCTTTGTGTCATCATTTCTCATTTCTTTTAATATATAGTTGCAAAATCATAGTGCTTATTTACATTATTAATGTGGTAGTTCCTACTGATATCTGTGTGATGTTGGTGGTGTGACCTGTGTCTGTTTCTCCTGCCCTTAGCCTGGTTACGAGTTTTTCTCTTCGCCTCAAACTGACAGGCCCCCAATGAGGTGGTTACTCATTTTCCTGTCTATATTGTCTGTTCTGATTTGAGTCAGTGTTTTATCTGTAATTGCTACTATTTTGACCACTGTTTCTGTTACCATAATTATTTTGTCTGTTACTGTTATGATAATTTTGATTTTGAGAGAACCCACCAGGCTGGTGTTGGTACTCTCCCCTATTTTGATTGTTTGAGTTGTCATGATTTTGCCATGCACAGTCTAACCTCTCCACATACTTCAAAAATTCTTCAGTTGAGTCATCTGGCCCATAAACTAGGCCCCACTGAACCCAGTTTGGTAGACGTTGTTTCAGTGTGTCAGTCTGAATTACCTCATCTAAAAATTTGTCTAGGTGCATCAGTTTTCTTAGCTGTATTTCACAAAACTCGTGCATGATTAATTTATCCTATCTGTGTTTGCTGCCTTTCAAAAGTTCAGACTTCATCCTAGCTTGTGTGCTTTCCGCCCAGAATGTATTCAAAAACAATGTTTTGAACTGATAAAAAGTCATTTCAGTGCTTACACTCTGATTTGCCCAGGATAAAGCTTCACCATCCAGAAAGCGTTTAGCTACTTTCACTTTCAATGGTTCTGGCATACCAGGTGTGAAACTGTCTTTGCATTGATATAAGAAATCTACAGGATGCATCTTGACATCTCCAGGAAAAGTTTTTAACAATACATTATTACATGGGTTGGCAGATTGTTGATATTGTAACAATTAGCAACAAGGTTATTTTCTAAGTTATTTACTCTTAAACTGACTGAAAGTTTTGCCTTACTGACTCAACTTTTTTGTTTACGGATTTAACTTCTTCTGCTACTAATATGGAGTTCAATTTCAGTTTCTTGTCTACGTATTCACTTTCGGAAGTAACATGTTCCTGCATAGCTTTAATTTCAGCTTTTCTGCTCTTGATCAACTCATCGATAACATTTGTTTCTGTGAATCTCACCCATTCCTCAATGACATCAATTCTATCATTTATTACTTTTACTTCTGCGTTGGTAACTTGACTTAAACAATCAACTTTTGTTTCAATGTAGTCTACACGGATGTTAGTGTTGGCCAATTTCGTATTGGTTGGATCTAAATTCTGTTTGAAAAAGTTTAAACTTGCATAGACTTTCTGATTTATGTTCTGATTAACATTCTTTTCTACTTTCTTGATATGGTCTAACAATATAGTTTCCAACAATTGGGATAACTGTTCAATTAAATTTATAGGTTGGCCTGATTGTTCAAAGCTATGTACAGGTGAGCACGAACTGCGTGACGCATTTTCGTGATTATGAGTTTCAGAATATAAGTTCAGTGTCGAAGAATAAATTTTCCTACCTTACCTAGTAGTCATGAAGAATATTATTCTCACTCATAATGGGAGTATTAGACCTGCAACAATGCTCAAAATCAGTAAGTAATGTTCTCTATCCATTAATCATCACACTGATAAAAACTTGTACTGCAACTATTAAAGATTTATTGTAGAACTTTGTAACCCTTGAACAACTGAAATTAACACTGAATTTGTTCCAAACCAGTGTAATTGAAAAATAGGGTACTCATCTTTTGTCCATCAGCAATACTGCAGGTCCTTACAGTTGAGCATCAATTTCTGTCACTTTTCTTGGGTCTACACATAAAAAAGGTTCATCTGTCATTTATTCATGGCACCTGGAAATTCACAAATATTACCACTCCAGATAGACTTGTCTCCTCCACCATTTTAACGAAATTATTGCTTTACTATGGTGGGAAGAGAGACTGGAATTGCGGCAAAAATATAACATTGAAAGATAATTTGATTAAACAGAGAATTTGAAAAGTTTGTTGTTATACTTCTGTTCCAAAGACATCAAGAACATGTGATCATGGGGGTATCTTATTGATCACTCTGGCCTCCACCACTCAAGGATAACTTTGAGACAAATACGTATGTTTACTGCCAGAACAGTTTCCAAACATTAAACTTTAGTGATTAGTTCTGCAGTGACATGTAAAGTTTAGTTCACTTCTTATATATATATCTTAGTTCGGTATAACTTGGAGTAATCTGCTTCCTGCCTCTGCTGCTGAAGTCATTGTCCCAGTCCATTTCATCTGCTAACTGTATCTAGTTAGGTGAATTCCATGAAATAATCCAGGTACCAAGTCATTTTATACCGGTTTATTAATGACAAGCTGCACCACTACTACTTGGTGGGAGCCCACTCCACATAACATGCTACACAGTCACAATACCGTAGTACAACAATTAGATTATTACACTGACATGTGACACAGTGGTCGCGTCTGTGAACTGTCTCCAACTGAACTTTTCTGAGCCTTATGCTCCCCCTATTTATATGTTCTTAACAATGAAGTTAACAGAACTATAGTGCAAATTTATAAAATTAACAATTAAAAGTTCAAAGTTATTATAATGACTATAAACAATACGTTTTGTATTTTATGCCCAATGTGGCATATACAATATAAAAGATTTTTACATAAGATATACATCACATTATACAAAATAATGAAAAAAACAATGTCAGCCTTATTTTTCTTAATTATGGCTTAATTAGTGAATGCAAAATAATGCTAGCCTATACTGGACGAACATGACCTACAAGTAAACAAATGAAATAATAAACTTTATGAAATTTAATGTATTACATGAAATCACTTATGACATACAATTGGAATTACGAAATTCAGTGAATTTCCTTTTTGGAGAATATTTCATTCCTTTTTGCCTGCTTCATTTTCTGCATTTTTGTATTTTCTCCTTTCATCAATTAAATTCAGTATCTCTTCTGTTACCCAAGGATTTCTACTAGCCCTCGTCTTTTTACCTACTTGATCCTCTGCTGCCTTCACTATTTCATCCCTCAAAGCTACCCATTCTTCTTCTACTGTATTTTCCCCCATTCCTGTCAATTGTTCCCTTATGCTCTCCCTGAAACTCTGTACAGCCTCTTGTTGTTTCAGTTTATCCAGGTCCCATCCCCTTAAATTCCCACCTTTTTGCAGTTTCTTGAGTTTTAATCTACAGTTCATAACCAACAGATTGTGGTCAGAGTCCACATCTGCCCCTGGAAATGTCTTACAATTTAAAACGTGGTTCCTAAATCTCTGTCTTACCATTATATAATCTATCTGAAACCTTCTAGTATCTCCAGGGTTCTTCCATGTATACCAAACCATATGCAAATGTTGCACCCATTCGGAGAATCAATTTGGTACCTCATCCTGAAACGTCTTTGCACTGTAGTCTTCGCAAGCTTGAGAACACAAAATTATTTCTGCTGCGGAGTAGCCATTTTAAACATATGATAGTTACCAAGCAAAACTGAAGACAACTGACATCTAGCAGCTATTAATATAAACTAAACTATGTATTCGTTTTTCCAATCGCCGAGCTGAGGTGCAGTGATCGATAGTTTGGACAAAATAATACTTCATAGTATGTATATTCTTTTTGATGGCAGAGCGAAATACAGTGACATGTGATAGAAGAATGCTGTGTGAAGAGGCGTGGTACTGCACCATGGCACACTTAAGACCAAATAACATGTCTTACATTTCCTCGAACACTCATGTTTTATGTATCAGACTCTTCAGAATATACATATTTTTGAAATGTCTCCACATGACCCGTGTTTACATTGCATTCCTCTTCTTTTATAGTTCTCCTGTCAAATGAAAACAAAACATGTTTCTGTGGCCGGGAGCTATTAAGTGAATTAAAGTACATTCACACAATCACAGAGGCTAAAATATGTTATCAGTTTCAGATTTTATTTTATTTCCACCTTTCTGACAGTCAGTCATTAATCACCTTGCAGAAAAATGTTATTTTTCTCGATTTACTAAAGAAATTTGGCTTTTGTTAATCTTTTCCACTGAGGCAGTCACTGTATTTGAAATGAACTGTTTAAGTCCACACTATTGGCTAGTTTCAACTGTTCACTGAATTTCAAGTGACATAATACACTACTGGTACTCAAAGAAAATCTACATCCAAATCTGGACATACGAATGTGCACTTTAAGCCAAAATATGCATTTTAGTGTGGTTCATAAAATTCCAATGCTCTTGGAGTATCCTCTGATGTCTTGTTTCTTTGATGACATAATGGAAGATCTTTTAATGTTTTACACATACGAACATACGGGCTTCCTGCATCATCGTAACTGTGCAAGCGCAGTGACGCCTGGCAACTGCTGAAACTAAACTATTTCTAACAGGTCATGGGAAAATATTGTGAATGGTGCTTTTCAAAGCATTACTTTCAAAGTAAATTTTCTTTTACGGAAGATGAATTGTGTGTGAGAATGTACATTGAATTTCTTAAATCACAGAGCCTTTGACTCTCTTTTAAAAATCAGCTCATTGAGGATGACCATTTATAGAAGCATTTCGAGCCCAGATTAATGTATTAAAAATTTTACTGGCACATTTGTATGATGTACCCTAAAGTGTAACATGTGTAAAAAAGACCAACATTATATGTCAAAGCTTAGCTTCTCTTGCGGGTTATTAATATTAGAGACCAATATTTTGTGTGAAAGCTTTGCTTCTCTTGTAGCAACACTACGTATATTAATTTAAACTATTAACTTTTCCTATTTGTGTGTTCGCGCTACTTAACTGTGTTCATGTTATTGGCCAACTAAATCACATCACTCATGCTCTAAATATCTGCTGTCATCGGCTGGCGAGATCACGTGACGTGAGCTATGACTGCCTTACAAAAGCACATTGCAATCTTGATTTCGATGTTTGGTAGCATTCCAGTTTATACTTTTGTAATACGAAAATATGCAGTGTACATGTTGCTGCCCATTACAGATCTTTCCAGAACGTGTTTTTTCCCCTCTGAGTTTTGTTTTCTAAAGTGCCGGGAAATTCTACACTGATGTATAAAAATTTAACCATTCAAAGGACTGACAAGTTTCACAGTTCCGAGGAAAAGTTTATTTTCTCCTGGGAGAAACTGTATTTTTAAACGGGAAATCCGGGAATTTTTTTTCCTTGTCCTAGTGTACACTCTTTTCATCTAAGGCTATGTAATTTTTTTGTGCAATTTTAGTGACTTATTTTCCATGGCTGGCGGCAACATCATTGTACTTAGCGCATAGTTACTTAAAGGTGTCATATTTGTTTTTGGAAATTTTTGTGGTAACTTCTCTGCAGTACTTGAAAAGTACTCATTCACATAGTTTGCCAGGTTGTGCGGATCATTTATTACTCGATCCTTTCCCTTATCATTACGTTATTGTGCCTTTGTTCATCTTTCCATTCCCTTTTTTATAACAACTGAGACTGCTTTGCTTATATTCTCGGCATTGTAAATTAGTGTCATTTAATGACTTTTTGCAATAATCGGCACCTTCTTATAAATCTTTTTGTATCTATGATATTAAATTATACGGCCCGCGTTCATAGTTCGCCTCACCATCCAAATTATCATCTCGTTTTACCTATCGTGTTGATCCAGGGTGTGTACAACCCGGGACAACCGGGAGATCTGGGAGGAACTCGGGGATTTTTTCATCTGGGAGAAAACCGGGAAAAACCAAGGCATTTTTAGAATCCCAGGAATTTTTCATTGTTTTAGTTTTCAGTTAAATTTTTGTAATTTTGACTGGTAAGAACCGATACTCTAACAAAGGATATTGCTGTATCTCACTACTGCAGAATAATACTGGAGCAATAAAACATGAATGAGAGAAAAAAATTTAAATTGCAAAGGAAATGCATATATAAAAACCACAGTGTTCATACACGTCTGCCAGCAGGAAAATGTGCCAAAGGCTTTAGGAAGACAATGCAATGCTTCATAACAACAAATTGCTTCTGATGAGCGTGATGTCACAACTGTTTACATTAGATTCATTTAAGCAGTTACGAGCAGGTTCACGCACATACGCATTTGAGTCGCGTATGAGCAGTACCTTCTCCCACTTCTGGCTACAGAAGTATTGCTGTGAGCTGTATAAGCAGCAAACAGCCAGATGCTACTCAGAAAAATTTTACTGGCGTGCCCGAGCTGCCAGATTCACGCATGAGCAGCAAGCCCGGATCTAGGGGGGAGGCAGGAGGCGGCAAACTGGAGTATCTGAACCTGGAGTCATTGGGCAGGGGTGGGGGAGGGGGGGCAAAATTCATTTTGTTGAAGAAAAAAACTTTTTTATCAAAGTGCCTAGCATCAAGTGCACGTTGGTCTATCGATTATTCATATTATTTTGAAACATTTTTGAACACATTCTAAGTTGATTTCTGAATGAACCATAAGTTGATTTCTGAATGCATGCATAGTGTATGTGATGTCTCTGCCAGGGGAATCCCCGTAGCATCCAGAAATAAACTTTCCTGCAGAAAAAAGGGAACGGGACTATACGAGCTGAGCGGAATGAAGCCGAACGGGTGAGTGCCAGCTGCTGTTTGTTTGTGTAGTTGATTGGGTATGCAAATGATCAGCATTATTATAATTACTAGCGAAATCCATAGATTCAGGCTACCAGTGTGGAAATAAACGACTGACAGGTATAACAGGTAAGAAAGACTGCATATTATCTTCTCAGTGTATCCAAGGACATTACATTTTGACAGAAAATATTTGCCTGTCGCTACACTAGAAAGGGCCAGTTGTACAGTCCTCGACTAGCAGCGGCATAAGTTCTATTCTGGGATTAGTGCAGAAAACGCATTGTACTAACATGTAATAACGCCTAACTGGAGAATAATCGCTGGATAACTAAACCAGTGAATCTGGTTGGGTTGGTAATGTTAGCCAGAGAATGAGTTTTGACAGTAGTTATGACAAGATTGTTTGTTAGAACAAGGAAGGAGAAGAAACGGCAACATCACACAAATTATGGAAGAATATGATGATTCCAAATTTATACAAAAATTTCGTACTACTACTTTTCGATCTCATGCTTGAGAAACTGGAGCGTATGAATGAAATGTAAAACTATTTTTTAACATTAAGCTTTTTGCCTGTAAAAGGCCAAATAGATATTTCATATAGGTACTTCGTGAATTATATTCTGTTGTATTATAAAAACGACCATTATTGCAAAAATAGTCTCCCTTATTTGGTGTGTGTTACAATTGCTGCAATATTAGAAAGGCCTGTTTTGCTTTATCTAGCAGACAGTGACAAAATAGACGTAATCAGATCGAGAAGACACACCAGTCTTGGGTACTATTTGTATTAACAGCTTTTTCAGTATTAGACAATGGCATTTCAACTTTTCATGTAGCAAAACGTTTGACAAACTTTGATGAGATAATAGATTCTTGCCAAGAAAGGAAAGCGACACCATGTAAAGCTGTTGCAAGATTAGAGAGAAAAAAATGCTGGGATCTAAGGATTGAAGAAATGTGTACTGTCTTGCTTGTCTCTTGTTGTTACTGGTTTTATGTATCCTATATTTAGTTTTGTGTCACACAGAACAGCAATTTAATAGCTAATAGGCAATAAAAGAGTGCAGATTTTCTGAAGAGTTCTTGTACTCATGGCTACAAATAATTCCATCCAGTATTAATTGCGAGTCTTTTTTAAAGAGGGCAGGATGTTAAACCAGCCGACTGGGAGCAAGAGAGGCAGCACAGGACATTTTAATTTCCACTGTCCTGAGTATAGGTTTGATGGCATCCATTACAAAATATACACGCTTGAGTTCCACAGAGCGAAATACAGTGGCGTGCAGCAGAAGAATGTTGTGTGAAAAGAAGTGGCACTACACTTTGACACACATAAGACCAAATAACATGTCTTACATTATCTCGAAGATATATGTTTTATGTATCAGACTTTTCAGAAAGATGTGCACTTCAAAATGAATATATATTTGATAAGCCTTATTAAATTTTTTGCATCCCGTTTCAAGCACTTGAGGGAAAAGGGGCGGTTGGCAGGGGGGGGGGGGGGGCAGGCTCTGTCTAGTATTTCCCCAGTTCGAAATATCGTAGATCCGGGGGCTGATGTGCAGGACAGTATGAGTTATAGTGAGGGGGGTGGGTGTGAACTGTGTTTACATTTAGTGAGTTTGCTGTTTCCTCTTCATTTACTGTGCTCACGTCTAATGAAAACAAAACGGATTTCTGTGGCTGGGAGCTATCAAGTGAATTAAAATACGTTCGCATAATTACGGAAGGCTGAAATACGTTATTAGTTTCAGGTTTTATTTTATTTCTGTCTTTCTGACTGTCAAGCATTAATCGCCTTTCAGACAATGAAGTTATTTTTGTTGGTTTGCTAAAGAAATTTGGCTTTCATTAATATTTTCTGCTGAGGCAGTCAATTTATTTGAAACGAAGTGTTTAATTCTACACTATTGGCTAGTTTCAACTGTTCACTGTATTTCAAGTGCACATTTTCATCTTCTAGCACATTTGGCATTATGCCATAATAAAGAACCAAACATGAGATAATACAGTACTGGTACTCCAAGAAAATTTACATCCTGAAAACCACACTGAAAAGCTTAATATCAGGTCGAGGCCTACTTCATTGGGAATCTGGTCATGCGAATGTGCACTTTAAGGCGAATTACGCATTTTAGAATGGATCACGAAATTCCGACGGTCTTGGAGTACCCTTGGACGTCTTGTTTCTTTTATGATGTTAAGTAAGGTCTTTTAATGTTTTACATGTATGAAATAAGTGTCCAAGGAATAAAAAAGCAACTGGAATCACTCAACAGAGGAAAGTCCACTGGACCTGACGGGATACCAATTCGATTCTACACAGAGTACGCGAAAGAACTTGCCTCCCTTCTAACAGCCGTGTACCGCAAGTCTCTAGAGGAACGGAAGGTTCCAAATGATTGGAAAAGAGCACAGGTAGTCCCAGTCTTCAAGAAGGGTCGTCGAGCAGATGCGCAAAACTATAGACCTATATCTCTGACGTCGATCTGTTGTAGAATTTTAGAACATGTTTTTTGCTCGAGTATCATGTCGTTTTTGGAAACCCAGAATCTACTATGTAGGAATCAACATGGATTCCGGAAACAGCGATCGTGTGAGACCCAACTCGCTTTATTTGTTCATGAGACCCAGAAAATATTAGATACAGGCTCCCAGGTAGATGCTATTTTTCTTGACATCCAGAAGGCGTTCGATACAGTTCCGCACTGTCGCCTGATAAACACAGTAGGAGCCTACGGAATATCAGACCAGCTGTGTGGCTGGATTGAAGAGTTTTTAGCAAACAGAATACAGCATGTTGTTATCAATGGAGAGACGTCTACAGACGTTAACTGGCGTGCCACAGGGGAGTGTTGTGGGACCATTGCTTTTCACAATATATATAAATGACCTAGTAGATAGTATCGGAAGTTCCATGTGGCTTTTCGCGGGTGATGCTGTAGTATACAGAGAAATTGCAGCGTTAGAAAATTGTAGCGAAATGCAGGAAGATCTGCAGCGGTAGGCACTTGGTGCAGGGAGTGGCAACTGACCCTTAACATAGACAAATGTAATGTATTGCGAATACATAGAAAGAAGGATCCTTTATTGTATGATTATATGATAGCGGAACAAACACTGGTAGCAGTTACTTCTGTAAAATATCTGGGAGTGTGCGTGCAGAACGATTTGAAGTGGAATGATCATATAAAATTAATTGTTGGTAAGGTGGGTACCAGGTTGAGATTCATTGGGAGAGTCCTTAGAAAATGTAGTCCATCAACAAAGGAGGTGGCTTACAAAACACTCGTTCGATCTATACTTGAGTATTGCTCATCAGTGAGGGATCCGTACCAGATTGGGTTGACGGAGGAGATAGAGAAGATCCAAAGAAGAGCGGCGCGTTTTGTCACAGGGTTATTTGGTAACCGTGATAGCGTTACGGAGATGTTTAACAAACTCAAGTGGCAGACTCTGCAAGAGAGGCGCTCTGCATCGCGGTGTAGCTTGCTCGCCAGGTTTCGAGAGGGTGCGTTTCTGGATGAGGTATCGAATATACTGCTTCTCCCTACTTATACCTCCAGAGGAGATCACGAATGTAAAATTAGAGAGATTCGAACGCACACGGAGGCTTTCAGACAGTCGTTCTTCCCGCGAACCATATGCGACTGGAACAGGAAAGGGAGGTAATGACAGTGGCACGTAAAGTGCCCTCCGCCACACACCGTTGGGTGGCTTGCGGAGTATAAATGTAGTTGTAGATGTAGACATACTGGCTTCCTACGTCATTGTTGCTGCACAAGTGCAGTGATGCCTCGTATCTGGTGGTCTCTGGCAACTGATGAAATGAATCTATTTCTAACAAGTCGCTGGAAAATATTGCGAATTGTGCTTTGAAAAGCCTTATTTTCAAAGTAAATTTCATTTTAAGCAAGATGAACTATGTGCGAGAATGTAAAATGAATTTCTTAAATCACAGAGTGTTTGACTCTCATTTAAAAATCAACTCTTTGATGACGGGCCATTTGAAAGAATTTCGAGTCCAGAAGATCAGATATTTATGTCGGTGTTACTGGCACATTTGTGTGATGTATCTTAAGTGTAACACGCGCAAAAAAGATCAGCATTATATGTGAAAGCTTAGTTTCTCTTGTAGCTTATTAATCTTAGAGACAAATATTATATGTGAAAGCTTTGCTTTCCTTGTAGCAACACTATGTATATTAATTTAAACCGTTAACTTTTCCTGTTTGTATGTTTGCGCTGCTTAACAGTGATGTTGCTATTGGCTGTCTACATCACATGTCCCATGCTCTGAATATCCGCTGTCGTTGGCTGGCGATATCACATGACATGAGCTATGACTGGCTTACAAAAGCACAACGCAATCTCGACTTCAATGCTTCGGAAAGTAACATGCGTTGTTTGGTGGAATTCAAATTTACACTTTTGTAACATGAAAATATGCAGCATACGTGTTGCTGTACATCAAAGATCTTTCCAAAACGTGTTTTTTTTTCCCCAGGATTTCATTTTCTAAAGTGCCGGGAAATTCTACGCCGCTGTATAAAACCATTGCCATTCAAAGGATTGAAAAGTTTTACAGTTCCGGGGGGAAATATACTGTCACTTAACAGGGAAAAAGTGTATTTGCGCCTGGAAGAAAGGTGTTTTTTTACCAGGATTTTTTTCCTTGTCCGTGTATACACCCTATGAGCCATCTCCCACAACAGCGGCTCAGAATTGGGAATCCCCTCACTGTCCGTGTCCGGTCACTTCTTACTCAACTCGATGCTGTCCCTCTACACCTTTCCTGTGGATCCACGTACATATGCCTCCATGGTCCATGCTTCAGCCACAGCTTCGGCTGGACCTATCGCAAGGCCCAAAAGGCTCAGTTCCACCTGAGGTCCTCCGCCGGCAATTTTTCTCTCTTCTTGGCAACTTCGAGGGCTCACAAATAGCCTACACCAATGGATCAATGGTCGACGGTCTTGTTGACATTGCTTATGTTCACGTTGAACATACTGAACTGTGCTCCTTGCCAGATGACTGCAGTGTTTTCACTGCAGACTTGGTAGCCATCTACTGCAGTCTTGAGTTCTCCTGCGCTGGTGAGTCCTTCGTCATCTGTAGTGACTCCTTAAGCAGCCTACATGCTCTCAACCAGTGCTTCCTTCGACGTCCTTTGGTCATGACTATCCAGAGTCTCTTTATGCCCTCGGGAACAGTGGACATTCAGTGACCTTCATTCGGACCCCAGTACATGTCGGAATACTGGGCAATAAACTTGCTGACAGGCTGGCCAAACAGGTTACCGGTAAACCAACTCTGGAGATCGGCCTTCCGGTGACTGATCTCCAATTGGCCTTCTGCTGTAAAGTTTTCGCGATCTAAGATACTGAATGGTGCACCCCCAAGTGAACTCTATGTTATCAAGGAGACAATGAATGTGTGGCGGTCATCAGTATGAGCTACTCGCAAGGACTCTGTTGCACTTTGCTGGCTCTGCATCAGCCATACTTGGCTAACACATGGTCACCTTGAACACCTATATTGATTAGAAGTAGGTTTATATTATGTAAATGTGTATCTGTGATTATGAAGTGTGTGTTCTTTTTTAGTTAAGGTCATTGATTTGTGACAGGAAATTTAAAGTTTGTGATGTATGTATGGAAAAAACTAAATAATGTTTAAAATATTAAAATTTTATGATATTTATGTTTATAAAGAAAACATTGTATATTGGAAGCTGGTTATTGCTTAGGACACTTGTATTACATAAAATATGTAGGGAAGTGCCTCCGCAAAGGAAGTGGCTTGGAGCGATGTAAAAGGTAGTTTTGGTGGTCGAACTGGGTGTCTCCTTGGTGGGAACGGTACGCAGTCAGTGGCTAGCCATTGCACGGTACACATTGAGGGTGAAAAGGTAGGCATTTGGAAGCCTTTTTGCAAGGAATTTTGCCTCGGATGTGGATTTGGCTGTTACTTGGTACTCTCGGCAACAAAGAATTGCTCTAACACGTAAAAAATCTGTCGTAAAGAAGAAATTGTAAAGACCATAACATTAAGAACTGTGAGTACAGTTAGCCACCACGTTGCTTGCCACCACTACTTCGCCGTTGCTCCACCAAATTCAATGCATACGTATATGTATTAGAACATGGTCCAGTTAATTTGTGTGTCTTCAATAATAATCACCCAAGTGCTATAAACCTGTGTTTAGAACCATAACTTTTACCCCAATCATAAACCTATGCAGGATCCCATCCTAAGTGTTCTAACAAATTAGTGATTTATTTCTGTGTATTAATTGTGTTAAAATTCAGTGCCAGACTGTGTAAATGTTACTGTCTAAATTACCTACTGGTACTTCACAGGTGATGAAAAAGGCACACAAGTTAAACTTATTTGAAACATAATTTAGCCTTGGTTGCTGTCATGAACGATTTTTTTTAGTTTAATCGAGCTCAGTGTTGAGCAATTTGCTTTAAAGCATGAAAACATAAACTATTTTAAGTGGGGCTAAGAGTTAAATTTAGTTGAATTGAATCTTACTACTGAAATAATCATAGAGTTTGACTAGTGTTACAGTATCAGTTTATGGGTCCCCACCATAATTTTCTCATATTACAAAGATAATTAGAATATTTTTGCTACTAAAGAAATCTGATACAGTTCTATAAATGGGAGTATAAACAGTGTAATTGTGGTAATTTTTATGTCAGTTTAGTCAGAAACCTTTCCATGACCAACTTTAGTTGAGTGCTTCCTGCAGTAATATCTCAGTACTGAGTCATGTAAAGATCGTGATTGTAACTGTTATTATGATGAGTGAGGTACAATTTTGCTTTCTATGATTACTGGTTTGTACATTAATGATAACTACTGCTACCCTCAACTTCAATTGCCCTGTATTCGTCTGTATCCAGTGTGCTATACAAAGGGAACCTTAATGAAAGACACTACAACAACTAATATTCATTTTTCTTGAACATATTATTTCAAATTACTGTGCCTAATTGGGCTGGCGACCATACGATTTTTCATTCGTATATGAACTTTACTACTTTCTTTATTCCCAAAGTAAAAGTGTGTTTAGTTTTTCTATTAATTACAATACATTCAAAATTACTGTCTGATACGTTCGTCTATTAGACACATGCACGGTCAAAATTTCCCCCCTGCGGGTCCGGGGATTAGAATAGGCCCGAGGTATTCCTGCCTGGCGTAAGAGGCGACTAAAAGGAGTCCATCCCCCTCACGGGGGTAGTTAGCGCCTGCGTCCGGAGACGGACGGTTTCACGACCTATAATCGTGGTCTTTTTGGTTTTTCCTTCTCGTTTCTTCCTTCCTTTTGTTGGTTCCTTTCTTTGCTCTTCTCCACTTCACTGTCTTCCTTACTTTTTCCCTTGACTTCTCCTTGCCTTCTCATTGCCTTCTTCTCCTTGCCTTCTCCTTGCCTCCTTCTCCTTGCTTTCTCATTGCCTTCTTCTCCTTGCCTTCTCTGGTCTCCGCCTCGGCGTTTGAGACAGTCTGTCCTCTTTCTCCCTCTCTCTTCTTTTTCCTCTTCTTCCTTCCTCCCTGTGCGTGTCTGAAGGCCGACCCACGCGTTCGCACGCGTAGCCGGTGACGGGGTAACGCGTAAGTCCCCGCCCTGGGTAGACATGTAAGGCACGCGCGTACCCCCTGGTAAAGGCCAGGCCCGGGGAGGGGTGATTGCCTGAGCTGATACCTTCTGACCATGCCGATTGGTCCCTCCGTCTGTTTCTCGGGAGGTGTGACCTGAGGTGTAAACATTCACCTAAGGCGGGAGTGCCCTCTGAGAGGGTCCCCACAAGGAAGGAGCGCGCCATCGGAGATGCTGGCAATCATGGGGGATTCCTCCGCAATGGATTCTACTCCATCGCTTTCGACTTCGACCCAGAAACGGAAACGTGACCAGCCAACAGTGACAAAAATACTACCGCCTGCCCCACAGTTCCTCGTAGTTTCTCGATCTGAGGACGGAAAGGATTTTTCCTCTGTCAACCCTTTCGTTATCCAGAAGGGCGTAGATGCCATAGCCGGATCTGTCAAATCTTGTACCAGGTTGCGTAACGGTACCTTATTACTAGAAACTGAGAGCGCCTTTCAGGCACAAAACCTGCTTCGGGCCACACTCCTGTACACATTCCCTGTCCGGGTGGAGGCTCACCGAACTTTGAATTCGTCTCGTGGTGTGGTCTACACTAGATCCCTCGACGGTTTGACTGACGAGGAGATTCAATCTTTCCTCGCTGAGCAGGGCGTGACGGCTGTCCATCGGGTCATGAAAAAGGTCAACAATGACCTTGTACCGACCCGGACACTTTTCTTAACCTTCGATAGTGTTAAGCTGCCATCGCGCATCAAGGCGGGCTACGAGGTTATTTCTGTTCGCCCCTATGTCCCGACACCTACGCGCTGCTACCAGTGTCAGCGTTTCAATCACACTCGACAGTCTTGTTCCAATGCGGCTAAATGTGTCACTTGTGGCAGGGATGCCCATGAGGGTGACTGTCCACCTCCGTCTCCTCGTTGTGTGAACTGTCAGGGTGACCATGCCGCATCCTCCCGCGACTGTCCTGTCTATAAGGAAGAACGCTGTATCCAGGAAATTCGAGTCAAAGAGAAAGTGTCCACCTCGGCTGCTCGCAAGCTATTGGCTAGTAGGAAGCCCACGCTGCTCCCAGCGGGGAAATACAGCACTGTCCTCGCCTCTCCTCGGACTACCCGGGAGGTAGCAACCCAGACATGCGATCTGACCTTCAGCACCACGGTCGTCCGTTCGGCCAGTGCTAAGATCGCGCGGTCGACGTCTCCTCTTCGTCCCATCACCCCACAGACACCAGCCCCTTCATCAGCTTCTGCTAAGACGAAGACCCAGAAGTCAGATGCACGGGCCTTCAAGAAGGAACCGTCCCGTGCAGACTTCCTACGTACCTCGACCTCCCAGCCTTCGTCCGGTACTTCCACCAAACGACCATCCAAGAAGGCTAATAGGAAGCACAGTTCTCCTTCTCCGCCACGGCGCATTTCTTCTCCTGCGCCACCCAGCGGTTGCCGCCCCAGGCCGTCATCCCTTTCGCCTGGCCGCACCACTGGTAGCCGAACATCTGGCCGTTCACCGGCGGAGGAAGCTCCCCCTCCCGGCCATCTTCCCAAGATGGCCGATGAACCTATAGAACCAATGGACGATGACTGTCCGCCTACTGATAGCGGCGGCAGTGCTCGCTCGAAGCCAGGCCCTCAGCGGCCTTCGAGGTGACCCCTTCTCTCATCTTCCTTTTCTTCCGATGGCACTTATTAACTGGAATATTCGCAGCGTTCGCTCCAACCGAGAGGACTTGAAGTTGCTGCTCCGCTCGCATCGTCCGCTCGTCGTAGCCCTCCAGGAAACGAAGCTACGCCCATGCGATCAAATTGCCTTGGCACACTACACCTCTGTGCGTTTTGACCTACCCCCTGTGGTAGGTATCCCAGCTCATGGAGGGGTTATGTTGCTGGTCCGGGATGATATTTACTACGATCCCATCACGTTGCACACCGGCCTGCAGGCAGTTGCCATCCGCATTACTCTCCCCACTTTTACGTTTTCCTTTTGTACCGTTTACGCTCCATCGTCATCTGCCGTTACCAGGGCAGACATGACGCAACTTGTTGCTCAGCTACCTGCACCATTTTTGTTAACTGGAGACTTCAATGCCCACCATCCTCTTTGGGGCTCTCCAGCATCCTGCCCGAGGGGCTCCTTGTTAGCAGACCTTTTCAACCAGCTCAATCTTGTCTGCCTCAATACTGGCGCCCCTACTTTTCTTTCGGACACATCTCATACCTATTCCCATTTAGACCTCTCTATATGTACTCCCCAACTTGCACGCCGGTTTGAGTGGTATGCCCTTGCTGATACATATTCGAGCGACCACTTCCCGTGTATTATCCATCTCCTGCAGCATACTCCCTCTCCGTGCTCCTCTCGTTGGACCATCTCCAAGGCAGACTGGGGGCTCTTCTCTTCCAGGGCGACCTTTCAGGATCAAACCTTCACAAGCTGCGATCGTCAGGTCGCACACCTCACGGAAGTCATTCTCGCTGCTGCTGAATATTCCATCCCTCACCCTACCTCTTCTCCACGTCGCGTACCGGTCCCCTGGTGGACCGCAGCATGTAGGGACGCTATACGTGCTCGTCGACGTGCTTTACGCACCTTTCAACGCCACCCTACAGTGGCGAATTGTATTAATTATAAACGATTACGTGCTCAGTGTCGTCGTATTATTAAAGAAAGCAAGAAAGCCAGCTGGGCTGCTTTCACCAGCACCTTCAACAGTTCTACTCCTTCTTCTGTTGTCTGGGGTAGCCTGCGCCGGCTATCTGGCACTAAGGTCCACTCCCCAATTTCTGGCTTGAAGGTCGCGAATGAAGTCCTTGTGGCCCCTGAGGCTGTCTCCAATGCCTTCGGCCGCTTTTTCGCCGAGGTTTCGAGCTCCGCTCATTACCACCCTGCCTTCCTCCCCCGCAAACAGGCCGAGGAGGCTAGGCCACGTGACTTCCGCTCCTCGAATTGTGAAAGTTATAATGCCCCATTCACCATGCGGGAACTCGAAACCGCACTTGGCCGATCACGGTCCTCCGCTCCAGGGCCTGATTCTATTCATATTCAGATGCTGAAGAACCTTTCTCCTGCGGGTAAAGGTTTTCTTCTTCGTACATACAATCGCATCTGGATTGAGGGACATGTTCCCGCATGCTGGCGCGAGTCTATTGTTGTCCCGATTCCTAAGCCGGGGAAGGACAAGCACTTGCCTTCCAGTTATCGACCTATCTCGCTTACCAGCTGTGTCTGTAAAGTGATGGAGCGAATGGTTAACTCTCGATTGGTTTGGCTGCTCGAGTCTCGACGCCTACTTACCAATGTACAATGTGGATTTCGAAGGCGCCGCTCTGCTGTCGACCATCTGGTTACCTTGTCGACCTTCATCATGAATAACTTCTTGCGGAAGCGCCCGACCACGGCTGTGTTCTTTGATTTGGAGAAGGCTTACGACACCTGTTGGAGGGCGGGCATTCTCCACACCTTGCATACGTGGGGCTTTCGCGGTCGCCTCCCTCTTTTTATTCGTTCCTTTTTAATGGATCGACAGTTTCGGGTACGTGTGGGTTCTGTCCTGTCAGACACCTTTCGCCAGGAGAATGGGGTGCCACAGGGCTCAGTTTTGAGCGTCGCTCTCTTCGCCATCGCGATCAATCCAATAATGGATTGCCTCCCAGCTGATGTATCAGGCTCCCTTTTCGTGGACGATTTTACCATCTATTGCAGCGCGCAGTGTCCACGTGTCTTGGAGCGCTGTCTTCAGCGTTCTCTTGACCGTCTTTACTCCTGGAGTGTCGCCAATGGCTTCCGTTTTTCTGCCGAGAAGACGGTCTGTATTAACTTCTGGCGCTACAAAGAGTTTCTCCCACCGTCCTTACGACTCGGTCCCGTTGCTCTCCCACTCGTGGAGACAATCAAATTTTTAGGCCTTACCTTTGACAGGAAACTTAGCTGGTCTCCACATGTGTCATATTTGGCCGCCCGTTGTACCCGTTCTTTAAATGTCCTCCGTGTTCTCAGTGGTATGTCGTGGGGAGCGGATCGAACCGTCCTACTTCGTCTATATCGGTCGATCGTCCGCTCCAAGCTGGATTATGGGAGCTTCGTATACTCCTCTGCACGGCCATCCATCTTACGCCGCCTCAACTCCATACAACATCGGGGTTTACGACTTGCGATCGGAGCATTTTATACCAGTCCCGTAGAGAGTCTTCATGCTGACGCTGGCGAATTGCCACTCACCTACCGGCGCGATATACTGCTTTGTCGGTATGCCTGTCGGCTACTGGCAATGCCCGACCATCCTTCTTATCGTTCCTTTTTTGACGACTCTCTTGACCTTCAATACGGGTTGTATGTCTCTGCCTTGCTACCCCCTGGAGTTCGCTTTCGTCGCCTCCTTCAACACCTTCATTTTTCACTCCCTGCAACCTTTCGAGTGGGCGAGAGCCGCATGCCACCTTGGCTCCAGGCTCAGGTCCGCGTTCACCTCGACCTCAGCTCGCTCCCAAAAGAGGTCACCCCCGGTTCGGTCTACCACTCCCGTTTTTTGGAACTTCGTTCGAAGTTCAACAACATGACTTTCATTTATACAGATGGCTCTAAGACCAATGACGGGGTCGGGTGTTCCTTTATTGTCGGGGCACAAAGTTTCCAATACCGGCTCCATGGCCATTGTTCGGTCTTCACAGCTGAGCTCTTTGCCCTCTACCAGGCTGTTCTGTACATCTGCCGCCACCGACATTCTGCTTATGTCATCTGCTCAGATTCCCTGAGCGCCATCCAGAGCCTCAGTGATCCGTACCCGGTTCACCCTTTCGTACACCGGATCCAACGCTCTCTTCAGCAGCTGGTGGACGTCGGTACACCGGTTAGCTTTATGTGGGTTCCTGGCCATGTCGGTATCCCTGGGAACGAAGCTGCAGATGCCGCGGCCAAGGCTGCGGTCCTCCAGCCTCGGACAGCTTCTTGTTGTGTCCCTTCGTCCGATTTTAGCAGGGTCATTTGTCGGCGCGTTGTGTCGCTGTGGCATGCCGATTGGGCTGCACTTACCGACAACAAGCTTCGGGCCTTAAAACCTCTTCCCGTGGCTTGGACGTCCTCCTCACGCCCTTCTCGGCGGGAGGAGGTCGTTTTAGCAAGGTTACGAATTGGACACTGCCGGTTCAGCCATCGCCATCTGCTGACGGCTGCGCCGGCGCCGTTCTGCCCATGTGGGCACTTGCTGACAGTTCGTCACATTTTAATGTCCTGTCCCGATCTTAAAACACTGCGCCTCGATCTTAACCTGCCTACTACTTTAGATGCCATTTTAGCGGATGACCCACGAGCAGCTGCTCGTGTTCTTTGTTTTATCAATTTGACAAACCTCGCTAAGGACATTTGATGATGTTTTTTAATCCTATGCCTGTCAGTCTGTCTTTTATTGTGTTTTCCCTTTTAGTTGTTGTTGTCAACTTGTGCCTCGCGGTGCATTCTTAGAGTAGTCAGGGCGCTAATGACCATTGAAGTTGCGCGCCCGAAAAAAAAAAAAAAAAAAAAAAAAAAAAAAAAAAAAAAAAACGGTCAAAATTTAAACTCCTCCCAGAGTGTAACATTGGTTTGTGTCATAGCAAGTGAGTGTTATACTTGGCACCACGTGACAGGACATTCGTAAATTTTACGGACATTCATAAATTTTACGGACATTCATAAATTTTACTCTCTAAAATATAGTTCATAATGTAAATATTGGGAATAAAACAATTGTAGGGCGAGTATTGAATGTCCAGCAGCGCGAACTTGCAATAAATCAGGAAAAATAATTAAGGGAAAGCTTCACAGGTCTTTAAAAGATAAAATATAAAGTATTAACTAAATTAAAATGGATACGAAGATGACAGTATGTCAGGATGAGCAGGACGAAAAAGTACCTAGTATACTAGGTGGCAGTAGTTCACTAAACGAAAACAGACGAGGCCACAAGACGACAACAGGCTTATGTGGAGTACCATATGCATGTTAACGATCAAATTCAAATGATGAGCTTGTCACATATAAAACCAGGTAGGAAAGATGACATGCCCAAAGGCAGTGGTTATGTCAATGACTGATGAATATGTTCAATTCATCGAAAGTCGAAAGTGAAATGAACGAAGCATGAGAAGGATAATCTGAATATGAGGATACCATAGAACGAGAAAGCAAAAAACCACGGAATATGACCGATTTGTTAAAAATGTTGTCTTCACAAATTGCAGAACAAGGTAGGAATATTAACAACAGGGTGTATACGATCCGGGAAAAACCCGGGAATTTTTTAGAATTCCAGGAATTTTTCATTGTTTTAGTTTTCAGTCAAATTTTTGTAATTTTGACTGGTAAGAATCGATACTCTAACAAAGGATATTACTCTATCCCGCTACTGCAGGATAATACTGCTACAATAAAACAAAACGAAAATAAACCATAAATTGCTAAGGAAATGTGCCATATGCAACAACTAAACACAGTTCTCATACAAGAGTTTGTCAACAGCAAAATGTGTCAAAGGCTTTAGGAAGACTGTGCAATGCTTCTTAACAACAAATTCGGATGAGCATGACGTCACAACTGTTTACATTAGATTCATTTTAGCAGTAATGAACGGGCTCATACGCATGCGCAGTTGAGTGGCGAATGAGTAGTAACTTCCCCGTTTATGGCTACAGAAATGTGGCTGTTGGCTGTGTAAGCAGTCGCAGCAAGCAGCTAGGTGCTACCAGGAAAAATTTTACTACCGCGCCCAAGCTGCCAGATTCATGCATGCGCAGCGTGCCTGGATCTAAGGGGGGGGGGGGGGGGGAATTCATGTTCTTGAGGAGGAAAAACCTTGTTTTACAATGCGCCTAACATCCAGCGCACGTTGGTCTATCGATTACTCACATGATTTTCATCCCTGTTGGTTTTTAACACACTCTGTAAGTTGTTTTCTGAATGAATCATAAGCTGTGCGGGGTAGCCGTGAGGTCTGAGGCGACTTGCCACGGTTCGCACAGCTCCCCCAGTCGGAGGTTCGAATCCTCCCTTGGGCATGGGTGTATGTGTTGTCCTTAGCATAAGTTAGTTTAAGTTAGATTAAGTAGTGTGTAAGCCTAGGGACCGATGACATCAGCAGTTTGGTTCCATGGGAAAAAGAGCAGAAGTTGATTTTGGAATGCATGCATAGTGTACGTGAAGTCTGTCAGGGGGAATTCTCGTCACATCCAGAAGTAAACGTTCTGCAGCAGAAGGGGACCAGGCTATACAAGCTGAGCAGAGTAAAGACGAACGACTGAATGCCAATCGCTGTCTGATTATGCTGTTGTTTGGATTTGCGAATGATCAGCGTTGCTATAATTACTAGGGAAATCCATAGATTCAGACTACCAGAGTGGAAATAAACGACTAACAGGTAAGAAAGATTACATATTATCTTCTTGGTGTATCCTGGAAAATGAAATTTTGTCAGAAAATTTTTGGCCAGACAGCTACACTAGTAAGGGCAAGTTGTGCAGTCCCCCTCCAGCAGCCACTTAAGTTGTATTCCGGAAGTAGCACGGAAAATGGCTTGTACAAACATAACAACGCCTAACTGCAGAATAATCAGGGATAACTAAACCGGTGATTCTGGCAGGGTTAGTGAAGTTAACCAGCGAATAAGTTTTGACAAAGGCAGGAATAGTTCCAGAATTAGTCATGACAAGATTGTTTGTTAGAGAGAGAAA
This sequence comes from Schistocerca nitens, assembly GCF_023898315.1. NCBI lineage: Eukaryota > Metazoa > Arthropoda > Insecta > Orthoptera > Acrididae > Schistocerca > Schistocerca nitens. The sequence continues at coordinate 189,494,323 of NC_064620.1, read as the reverse complement.
GGAGAAGAAACGGAGACACCATACAAATTAGGGAGGAATATGATGATTCCAAAATTATATAAAAATCTTGTACTACTACTTTTTGATCTCATGCTCGAGAAACTTGAGCGTATGAATGAAATGTGATACTATTTTCTAACATAAAGCTTTTTGCTTGTAGTAGGCCTAATAGGCATTTTATGTTGGCCTTTGTGAATTATATTCTGTTGTTTTATAAAAATGACCATTTGTGCCAAAACAGTCTCATTTATTTGGTGTGTGTTACAATTTCTGCAGTGTTAGAAAGGTCTATTTTGTTTTATCTAGCAGACAGTGATAGCCATAATCAGATCGAGAAACCATACCAGTTTTGGGTACTATTTGTATTAACAGCTTATGCAGTTTTATTAGACAGCGATATTTTGATTTTTCATTTAGCAAAATATTGACGAACTTTGAGGTAATAGATTCTGTCGCAGAAAGGAAAGCACACCATGTAAAGCTGCAGCAAGATTATAGAGAAAACAATGCTAGAAGCTAAGGATTGAAGAAATGTGTACTGTATTGCTTGTCGCTTATCTTTACTCATTTTATGTATCCTATATTTAATTTGATGTCACCCAAAACAAAGTTATTAGCTAACAGGCAATAAAGAGTGCAAATTTTCTGAAGAGTTCTTGTTCTCCCGGTTGCAAATAATACCATCCAGTATTAATTGTGAGTTTTTTTTAAAGAGGGGCAGTATGTCAAACTGGCCGACTGGGAGCAGGAGAGGCACCACAGGACATTTTAATTTCCACTGTCCTGAATATAGTTTGATGACATCCAGTACAAAATATACATGTTTCAGTTCCATGGAATGAAATACAGTGATGTGCGATAGGAGAATGCTGTGTGAAGCGGGGTGGCACTGCACTCTGCCACACTTAAGACCAAATAACATGTATCACATTTCCTTTAACATACATGTTTTATGTATCAGACTCTTCAGAAAGATGTGCGCTACAAAATGAACATATTTTTGAAAGTTTGATTTTTTTTTTCAAATTTTTGACGCCGTATCTCAAATTCTCGATGGAGTGGAGCTGGTGGGGGGGGGGGGGGGGGGCGCCACTATGTAAGTACTAAGTATTGCCCCAGTTCGGAAATATCATAGATCCGATGCTGATGCACAGAGCAATCTGAGTTATAGTGGGGAAATGTGTAGTCTCCATGTGACCCGTGTTTACATTTAGTGATTTTGCTGATTCCTCTTCGTTTACTGTTCTCAGGTCAAATGAAAACAAAATGCATTTCTGTGGCCGGGAGCTATCAAATGAATTAAAATATGTTCACATAATTATGGAAGGCTAATATAGTTTATTATTATTATTATTAGTTTCAGATTTTATTTCCACTTTTCTGACAGCCATGCATTAATCGCCTTGTAGAACAATGAAGTTATTTTTGTCGGTTTGCTAAATAAATTTAGTTTTTATTAATCTTTTACGCTGAGGCAGTCAATGTGTTTTAAACGAAGTGTTTAGCTCCACACTATTGGCTAATTTCAACTGCTCGCTGCTTTTCAAGTGCACGTTTTCATCTTCTAGCAAGTATGGCATTGTGCCATAATAAAGAATCAAAAGTGAGTTAATACAGTACTGGCACTCCAAGAAAACTTATGTCCTGAAACCCAACTGAAAAGCTTAATTTCAGGTCGAGGCCTACTTCATTGGGAATCTGGACATACAAATGTGCTTTAAGTATGTACTTTAAATGTGCCATTTTAGTATGCTTTACGAATTTCCAATGCTCTTGGAGTATCCTCTGATGTCTTTTTTTCCTTTATGACATAATGTAAGATCTTCTGATGTTGTACTCGTACGAACATATGGACTTCCAGCGTCATAGCAGCTGCCGAAGTGCGGTGGCGCCTGTTATCTGACGCTGTGACAACTACTGAAACGAGCCTATTTCTAACAGGTCACGGGAAAATATAGTGAATGGTGGTTTGAAAAGCTTTACTTTCAAAGTAAATTTCCATTTATACAAGTTGAACTATGTGCGAGAATGTACAATGAATTTCTTAAATCACAGAGTGTTTAATGACGAGCCATTTAGAAGTATTTTGAGCCCAGAAGATCATTCATGTCGTTATTATGAGCAAATTGATGTAGTGCTATGGGAAGCTCTCTCTTCTCTGCTGTAGCCAATTTATTTGTGGAAAACTTTGAGGGCAAGTCACTGGACACGACTAAAAATTTTACTGGCACATTTGTGTGATATATCTTAAAGTGTAACATGCACAAAAAATATCAACATTATATGTGAAAGCTTAGCTTCTGTTGCAGCTTATTAACCTTAGAGACCAATGTTATATGTGCAAGCTTTGCTTTTCTTGTAGCAACACTATGTATATTAATTTTTAAACATTAACTTTTCCTGTTTGTGTATCCGCTCTACTTAACAATGGTGTTGCTATTTGCTGACTACATCATGTGTCCTGTGGTCTGAATATCTGCTGTCATCGGCTGGCAGGATCACGTGACATTAGCTATGACTGGCTTACAAAAGCGCATCGCAATCTCGATTACAATGGTTCAGAAAGTAACATCCAGTGTTTGGTAGAATTCGAATTTACACTTTTGTAATATGAAAATATGCAGCGTACATGTTGCTGCACATCAAAAATCTTTCCATAAGGAGTTTTCTTCCCTGAGTTTCGTTTTCTAAGTGCCGGGAAATTCTACGCCCGTGTATAAAAACATAACCATTCAAATGATTGATAAGTTTCACAGTTCCAAGGAAAAATGTATTGTCACTTAATAACATGGAAAAAGTATGTTTTCATCCAGGAGAAAGTGTATTTTTAACCGGGAAATCCGCGGAAAAAATGCAGGAAGTTTTTTTCCTTGTCCGTGTATGCACCCTGTAACAAACAAATTGCAGCACAAGGTCATCAAATTAAAGCACAAGGTAGTTATATTAACAACCAGATTAACCTTTAACTACATGGATGGGGTCTCAGCAGACCCCACTCTACATTTTAGGTTTATAATTTCCATTGTTGGCGCACTACAGACTCGTCATTGTAGGTATTCTCAGTGTGACGCTGACATTTGCAGTAGGTGGACGTGCGCCACGCTCTCGCAACAGTAAGTGCCTGTTTTTCATTGTTGGGGTACCTGTAGACCCCACGCGTGCTTTTACGTAGTATTTATTTACAATATGCTAATACAGTAATTTCCTCTTATTTCAGTATATTTACAACAATGACTCGCTTTCTTCGTGATGAGGATATTGCACGACTGTTGGAAGAAGGCACTGACTCAGAAGGTGAAGACGCAGAACTAACTGACCCAGACGAAGATGTTGATGAGATCAGTGGCCATGATTTGATACACACTGAACACCTTTCTGGTTCAGAGATGGAGCTAAGTGAAGGCTCTTCTTCTAGTGAAGAAGACGAAGAAAGCTCAGGGAACTATTTTTATGGTAAGAACAGATTCAAATGGAGTAAATCTCCCCTACATTCATCTCGTGTACGACAGCACAATATTGTACGAGAACACGCGGGACTGAAAGGACCTGCTGCTTGTAAATGTGAAATGTCGCCTGTAGAGAGTTGGGAACTATTATTTATCGATGATGTGATTGAAACTATTGTGCACTGTTCCAAAAAAAAAACTTGAGGACAAATATTCACCTCCATTATTACGGCCGTATTATGCCAACAACATTGATTGCTGTGAGTTACGAGCTTACCGTGGATTACTTCTGTTTACGTCGATATTCAAATGAAATCAAGAAAATGTTAGATCACTATGGGCGACTGATTTTACTGGAAGAGACATTTTTTGAGGTGTAAAGGGGATAAACAGATTTTTATTCATTCATTTCAATGTAACCTTTGATGACATCAGCACATCTACATCTACATCTACATTCATACTCCGCAAGCCACCCAACGGTGTGTGAGAAGAAAGAAAATCTACAGATAAACTGGCTTTGATACGAGGAATTTTTGAGAAGTTTATTAGCAATTGTAGCAGAACTATTCTTGTTCAGAATATGTGTTGATGAAATGTTGGTAAAATTTCGAGGAAGGTGCTCATTCAGAATGTTTATCAAAAGTAAACCTGGAAAATATGGCCTGAAAATGCAGTGTATTTGCGATGCGAAACCTCATTACTTGTGTAATCCGTTTATATACTCTGGAAAACTGCTTAGCCAAAGAAATATCCCTTTCGCAGTGCCAATTTGTGGAACTAATAGGAATATCACTGGAGACAGTTGGTTTACGTCTGTTGAGTTAGTAGACGAATTATTGAAACGAGGACTAACATACGTGGGTACTGTATGAAAAAACAAACGAGAAATCCCTCGTCAATTTTTGCCTGATAAAAGAAGACCCACAGAATCATCATTATTTGGATTTGTTCAGGACAAGGCCTTGGTATCATTCGTTCCAAAGAAGTATAAAAGTGTAGTTTTACTATCTTCCATGCATCACGAAGTGTCTGTAAATCAACAATCAAAGAAACCTGCTATTATAGACTTTTACAATGTGACCAAGGGAATAGTTGATGCCTTGGATTTCAAATGCTCAGATTACTCTTGCTCACGTAGTACAAGAAGATGGCTGAACACAATATTTACTGCAATGCTGAATATTTCTCTTGCTAACGGATATGTTCTTTGGGTCGGTTCTAATCCAAATAAAAAAGTCAGCAGAAGAGAATACCTAAAGTCCACTGCAATGAGTCTTGTAAAGCCATACGTTTGCAGGAGATAAGAAAATAACCCAAAGCTGGCCAAAGATGTATGGGAAATTATGTGCAAATTGTTGGCAGAGAACAAATGTTTTCAATGCCTAATGCAGATGAGCCTGGTCCTAGTGCTTCTAAAAAGCAAAGGTGTTATATTTGCCCAAGGTCGAAAGATGAAAAGAGCTCTCTAACATGCAGCACTTGCAAACAATGTATTTGTAAGCCTCATTCAAAGGCAATCAATTTTTGTTTGTCCTGTGAAGCCAAAGGAAACGAATGATTTTGTAGGCACATAATGTGGTGTCACTTTTTTGTCTTGTTAGTTTTTTCTGTTTTATAATTTTCATTTGATTTTATGCTCCAGTTCTGTACAAAATGAAAAAAAAGTTTAGTTAGAAGTTAGTATTTGTTAATTTTTATGTCATTTTAACTGAGATATACAAACAGAAAACCAAAATGACATGTTTTTGTAAATGGCTTAAAGTTTCTGATAAGACTGATTAATATATGCACAATAAACGACTGAAATAATAAATACGTTGTCTTTTATTATGTAAATATAAAAATATCCAAGTTATTTCCAGTAATTACTTGTAAGCACACCTAAACACTGTTGGGGTACTTCTAGACCCCACACGTGATTGTATGTTACTGGAAGGTTAAAACACTCGAGAAAGCACAAGGTCATCAAATTGAAATGCAACGTGTTAAAATCAGTAAACAGATCGAAGAAGTAGACTCAAAAGTAGGTGTCTTGAGTAATGCAATCAAGGAATTAAGGATTGAGATAAATACTATGAATAACAATGTTGCCACTATGCAAGGACAGAATAATGACATTAATGATAGGTTCGATACTGAAATAATGAAAACCCAAGACACTGTAGAACCTTTGGTGGTACCAAAAGTTGATGAAAAAGTTTTTGGCCTCAGAACCGAATTAATAAACAAATGTAACACCAAAATTTCTCAATTGAGACAAACGTTGAATAATTCCGAAAAAGAACTGAGTAAACATGTGGCAACTTGCGAAAAGAAGTGTGAACAGAACACTTCCCAGATTCAAGCTAGAATGAGCGACATTGAACGGAAAATCAGAGAAAAACCGAATTATGTAACTGACAGAATAATGTGTAGCAAATTGCTGGAGGACAAAGGATGGCACACCTTACATTTTTTTGAAAAATTGTGAAAGGAATTTTCCTTATCATGTAACGGATAAGGAAAAGATTAATGTGGTCATTAGCACCTTAGCAGGCGGTGCAAAAAGATGGGGATTAAATTTAGTTATGATCAAATGTCATTCGACGAATTTAAACAAACATTTATAGAGGAATACTGGTCATAACAAAAACAGGGCTACCTATTTAAACAAACATTTATAGAGGAATACTGGTCATAACAAAAACAGGGCTACCTATGGCGAGAGTTTATCGTGACAAGATTATATGACGGCACAGGCAGGAGCTCAGTGAAAGAATTTGGTATCGAAAATTGACACATTTGAGAAACAGATGAACGGAGAATCCGAAATAGTGTGGGAACTGCGGGAAAAGCTCTCGGAGGATTTGAAACGTTACATGGGAAGTAGCCACAAAAGTTTCTCATCATATTTGGAAAGAGTAGAAGACAAGAATCACTGGAGAGGAAATCATGATTATCGTCAAAGTAATAACAACCGGATGAGGGAAAATCACGAGCATAAAAAACAAACTGAGAACGAATGTTACTGAGTAAATATGATGCAAAGAGGTAAGAGGCAGAGGTCATGGTAATATGTGTAGGGGTTTGTACAGCGAAACTTTCAAAACTGAAACAACAGAGAAAACTAAGGCCCACGTGTTGTACGGGCCAGATTTGATTTGCACGGACAAGTATTACGGGCCCAACTAAAGAAACCATACTGGACAAAACAAAGTAAATTTAAGACACGAGCAAATGGCAAAGATGCATTGCAAGGCAATGCGTGCAGAGTAATAGGTGTGGACAAGCATGAGTCACGTACAGGAGAATATGCAGTAGCATGCGAACTAGGCCACCACGTGCATTGAACTTGGCGGTGCGATCATCTGGCCACCGTGAGGCTGCTGTAGTGGCAGTAGGAAGAGATGACGTCGTGAAGGAATTTAGTAGACCTATTTCGGTGGAGAATATCACTGAAATGAAAAGAGAATCGGACATGTTATTAAGTAAAAGTGAAAAAGACAGAAAATTTGTACGAAAGGGAATCATCAGGGATTGCAGAAGGGCGTGACAATTTGTTTTACAGTACAAAACAATATGAGTGGGAAAATTTTGAAAAAGGTTATACGGCCATAAATTTAATAAAAGGGAGAAATGAAAGCGGAATCGGAATGAGATGTCCAAAAATGAAAATGAGGTGGAAGTAGTTAACACTGCGCAAAGTGTGCAAGCAGCAATTTTAGAGGAAAGGGTTGGTAAGAGAAAGGAAGGCGCATTGCAAAGGACGCGGGCTGCCAATGTTAGGCAAATTTGTGCTGAAAATAGAAACATGGTCATTATAAATAAGAAGCTGGAGGAGATGAAATCCTCAATAGTGTGGATGATGCGATCCTGCCTGACAAAAACTTGTAATGGTCATGAAAATATAGATTCAGATGAGTATATGCGAACCACTGAAATCCAAGACGATTGTACGAAATGTGAAGTTAAAGTTGACGTCATCAGAAGTGATATTGAAGAAACGCCTGTCACCAAAGATGAAATAGAAATTTTAAGAAAAGCTAGGAAACTTGAAAATGATGAAACTAACAAAAGATCAAAAGAAGAGCTGGCTCATCGTCTTAGAGTAGCGTTCATGCTAGAATCAGACAGTGAATGTGAAATAAGTGAGAGTTCAGATGAAGAAAACATAGAAATAGAGGAAAGAGAACAAAGCATAACAGAAAATATATCTGAAAACCAAAATGAGGTTTTTTCTAAACAAAATCTGGTGGTGGATACCAAACCAAAAAAGAAAGAGCCACCAGACAATACGATATTGGGGCAAGATTTGATTACAGTTGTGAAAGACTTTGAAATCAGAAAACTGAAAGAGCCACCTGATGATACGATACCGGGGCGAGAGTTGCGAAGGAGATAGAAATCAAAAACCAAAAAAGCCTCCAGATATATTTGCCAATAAATAACATGTCTTGGAGTGATCTGATGGTCGAATAAGATTTGTTGTGGGAGGAACAAGAAAATTTGGAAAGTAGAACAATCAAACCAACTATCATCCCAGTCGAAATTTATGGTATTAAATTGCAGGTACTTTTAGACACTGAATCCCAAACTAGAGCTATTTCACAATCTTCCTTTGAACTCATTTCAAATAAACCAGGGTTAGTTGTGATGTCAGTAAATGGTTTGAAAATTGTAGGAGCAAATGACAAATCCAGCAAGCCTATTCGAAGACAAGTATTGGTAGAATTTGAAATTAAGGGACAAAAATTTGAACACAACTTCCTAGTTGTGTCTGAATTGAATGTTGAAATGATTCTAGGTATTGATTTGTTATACAAGAAAAAAGTATTCGTTGATTGTGGTAACGGGATTGTCAAAATTAATAGTAAATCTGGTATTTTGGGAATTAGGTTTGTGGAAAGGAAAACTTCACAGGACAATGAAATTGGTTCATTGATATTAGAATTAGACCCGGGAAATGATGGTTTGTCCAATCTATATGAAATATACCATGTCAAGAATGTGATGATTGATGGCACAAAACAGAAACTTTTAAAGAAATTATTGAAGAGATACAAGAACTTACATCGGAACAGATAATCAGGAAATGTTTTCAGATAAACCGAGGATAGTAAAGAATTTTGAATACCGCATTGAAGCAGTAGAACACGAACCATTTTTTGTTAGACCTTATCCAATACCACTAGCTAAGAGAGAAGCCGTGCAGGCAGAAATCAATAAAATGATTGAATGGGGGTTTATCGAAAAGAGCAATAGTGAGTATTATAGCCCTCTAATTATTGTGAACAAGAAAGATGGAGGTGTGCGAGTGGTTATCAATGCACAAACTCTAAACGAAGTTGTCAAAAGAGGAGTAGATCATCCAGAAAATTTAGACGATCTGTTGCAAAAGTTTCACAATGTTCGATATTTGACTAGCTTAGACCTCATGGTGGGGTATTGGCAAATCTCATTACATAAAGAGTCTCGAAAGTATACCACATTTCTATTTGAGGGATAATGTTACCAATATAAAGTTGTTCCTTTTGGTCTTAATACTTCTGTCCCACTCTTCATTAGGGCTTTAGATTCTATACTAGGAAGGGAAATAAGTGCTAGATTGACAATCTGTGTGAATGACTTATTAATCGCCACAGAAAATGCGAAAAAAAAAATTGAGTTGTTAAACAAAACACTTTCTGCTCTTCAAGCAGGAGAAATGACATTAAAACTGAAGATGTGTGAATAGTAAAACAAGAAATAAAATTCTTGGGACATATTATTACCACTTCTGGGATTCGAAAGGCCCCAGAAAAGTTGAATGCTATTGAAAAATGCCCACCATCTAAGAACCGAAAGCAGTTAAAAGCGTATCTTAGTCTCTGTAGATTTTACGACAAATTTGCGAAGGTATTATTATCATTTCTGGGATTGGAAAGGACCCAGAGAAGTTAAATGCTATTGAAAAATGCCTGCCACCTAAGAATCGAAATCAGTTAAAAGTGTATCTCGGTCTCTCTGGATTTTACCGCAAATTTGCTAAGGGGGCAAGCGTTTAATAGTCCTCATCTAAATGAGTTGCTTAAGAAAAACAGTGCATTCACTTGGACACAAGAATGCCAACAAAATTTCGAAAATCTAAATAATGAGTTAATAAGGAATAATATTTTGCATCAATCACCCAATTTTGAGTGAACCATTTCATATGAGTACTGATAGCAGTGCATATGGGATCAGTATCGAAATCTTCCAAGAGAACATAGAATCAGTGGAACCAAAACACAGGACAATAGCTTTCACTAGTCGAACCCTGACTAAGTATGAAAGAAATCACACCATTTCAGAAAAGGGAGCTCTAGCTATCATATGGGGTTTGAAAAGGTTTCGAAATTATTTGAGGGGGCATAAAACTATTATACATACTGACCACAAAGAATTGACATTTCTTAAAGACTGACACTTATTTACCGGCAGATTAAGCCATTGGGCACTGTACCTCCAGCAGTTTGACTATGAAATTTTCTATGTTAAAGGAAGTGACAGTCATGTAGCAGATGCTCTGTCCAGACTACCGGAAGCAATAGATAGTGTTCCAGAGGAAAATAACGGAGATGGCACCTTTCATATGAGATTCATCAAAGAGGTTCAGTGGAAAAATAAAATCTAACAGATTTGCAAAATATGTGCGGTACTACCAAAACGAAGATAAACTCTGGAAATCAGTTAAAGTAAATTTTAATAATACCAAGTATCCTCAAATTTGTAAATTTTATAAGACCTTAAGGATATTTTAGACAAAAGGAAAGAGGCAGATAGAGAGGAGTGGAAAGTATGTTGGCCATCTCAATTTGAGACCGAAGTAATTGACTATTTTCACCCTGCCTTAGGACACTGTGGTCTGAAAAAGTGTATTGAAAAACTCTGATGTATTAGTAATAAATATCAGTGCAACAAAGAAAATAACAAATCGAATTAAATTATGAGATATTTGCCAGGGGGCAAAAATTACAAATCGAACCAACCAAGGTTATATGCAGAACAGTGTACTGGAAGACACACTTGACTTATTGTCAGTGGATTTGTATGGGCCTCTCCCAAAAACTTCTGGAAATTGTACATACGTTGTAGTGATATTGGAAATATTTTCTAAATTTATAAAACTATTTCCCATTAGAATAGCTACTGTAAAAGCAGTATTTAATAGAATGACTGAATATTTTAATACAATAGGAAAATCAAAGACAGTACTATCAGATAATGGGCCACAGTTTATCTCAAAAATATGGAAGGAAGGGATGGAACAGAATGGCATCCAAGTGAAATATATTTCGGCCTATCATCCTGCAAGTAATCTAATGGAATGTTATATGCGTGAACTAGGTAGGTTGTGTCAAACTTACTGCGATCCCAATCACAAGGCACAGGGCAGGTACATTGCGGACTTTGAATATGTAATGAATACCCTAGATTAGATTAGATTAATACTAGTTCCATGGATCATGAATACGATATTTCGTAATGATGTGGAACGAGTCAAATTTTCCAATACATGACATAATTAGGTTAATTTAACAACATACTTAAGTTAATATAACAACTTTGTTTTTTGTGTGTGCATTGTTTTTTTTTCCCTTAATTTATATCTAAAAAATTCCTCTATGGAGTAGAAGGAGTTGTCATTCAGAAATTCTTTTAATTTCTTCTTAAATACTTGTTGGTTATCTGTCAGACTTTTGATACTATTTGGTAAGTGACCAAAGACTTTAGTGCCAGTATAATTCACCCCTTTCTGTGCCAAAGTTAGATTTAATCTTGAATAGTGAAGATCATCCTTTCTCCTAGTATTGTAGTTATGCACACTGCTATTACTTTTGAATTGGGTTTGGTTGTTAATAACAAATTTCATAAGAGAGTGTATATATACTGAGAAGCTACTGTAAATATCCCTAGATCCTTAAATAAATGTCTGCAGGATGATCTTGGGTGGACTCCAGCTATTATTCTGATTACACGCTTTTGTGCAATAAATACTTTATTCCTCAGTGATGAATTACCCCAAAATATGATGCCATATGAAAGCAATGAGTGAAAATAGGCGTAGTAAGCTAATTTACTAAGATGTTTATCACCAAAATTTGCAATGACCCTTATTGCATAAGTAGCTGAACTCAAACGTTTCAGCAGATCATCAATGTGTTTCTTCCAATTTAATCTCTCATCAATGGATACACCTAAAAATTTGGAATATTCTACCTTAGCTATATGCTTCTGATTAAGGTCTATATTTATTAATGGCGTCATACCATTCACTGTACGGAACTGTATGTACTGTGTCTTATCAAAATTCAGTGAGAGTCCGTTTACAAGGAACCACTTAGTAATTTTCTGAAAGACAGTATTGACAATTTCATCAGTTAATTCTTGTTTGTCAGGTGTGATTACTATACTTGTATCATCAGCAAAGAGAACTAACTTTGCCTCTTCATGAATATAGAATGGCAAGTCATTAATATATAATAAGAACAACAAAGGACCCAAGACTGACCCTTGTGGAACCCCATTCTTGATAGTTCTCCAGTTTGAGGAATGTGCTGATCTTTGCATGTTATGAGAACTACTTATTTCAACTTTCTGCACTCTTCCAGTTAGGTACGAATTAAACCATTTGTACACTGTCCCACTCATGCCACAATACTTGAGCTTGTCTAGCAGAATTTCATGATTTACACAATCAAAAGCCTACATCATGAAACTACAGGATTTATACCCGAGGAAATTCTACTTAATTATAAGAGCAAAAGTATAATTGAAGAAGCCTTACAATTTTCACCCAATGTAGAACTAGATCTGAAAGAGAAAAAAGACTTGGTAAGAAAAAGACTGAAAGAAAAAGCGGAAGCCAGATATAAAAGGCATGATAAATGACCAAATTCAAACTTGGTGATTTTGTTCTTGTAAAAACTCACGAAAATCTAGTGAAATAAACCAAGAAATTTCCACATTTAAAATATGTAATGGTCCCTTTGAAGTACAAGGAATTCCACACACCAATGCCTATTATCTTGTTTATCCTAAGTCAAAGAAACCATTGGGTGTTCGTAACAGTGTAGATTTAAAACCATATGTCAACAGAAATGAATAATAAGGGACAAAATTAAAGAACTGCCTATGTATTTTAATCTATATGTTCTTATTCTTGATGTTGTATTGCCAAGTGTTGTCATGTTGGAAAAGAACTTTTCTATTATCAGATTACTGATGTATGTCTGTAAGTTTCATATTCGATATAAAATAATGGGATAGACATTATATGTAAACTCCAGGCTATGACTAGTATAAGAACTGCAATAATGGAATCCACAGTATGATCAGGAGGACTGCCAAATGTGTCCATAGGCAGACAAGTGTTGATGATGAAAATAACAAAAAAAAAAAGTCTTAAATACAGAGTGGGGAGCGTAAAAGACTTGCCAATCTGGGACAAGAAAGTACGTCTGAATGTGGTAAAATGATGTCAGTGATGAACTGCCATAAAATCCAAAATGGGCAGTCAAACGTCTAATGTATAATAAAAATACAGTGTTGAAATATTTGCAAACATGGACTGCCAAATGCTATTGCAGGCAGCAAAATTATTTGGCTATTACCTTGATGAATGTTGTGTGCATTTTTGCTATGGTTTTCAGAAAATGAACTGTCTGTGTCAAGTAAGGGCAGTGAGAAAATAATACTAGGTTCAATTTAAATATGTTTATATGACTATATAAATATCAAAGAACGGATTGCTATTATTAGAAGCAGCATTGAAAAATTTTTCACTTACTGATTTCAATATTATGCTACAGTATGTATAACGTTTGCAGTATTAAAATTTCTTGTGATATTGTTAGGTGTGTACTTGTATATGTATACCTACGTTTTTATGAATGCTTACAACATGCTACTCAATATTCTTAGTAATACAGAAAATCTTGATTACTGCTTAACTTATTGTTTCATAAAATGAGAGTCAATTATGATAGGTGTACAGAATTGAATATTAATGCTTCTGTCTTGTTTTATTAATGATGTGTATGAAGTATATTGTGTTTTAGTGTATTTTGTGACATATTTTCTTATGCCCAACCCTGGTTGGATTGATTATTTTTCTTGACAGCTCGACACTGCGTAAATGTTATTGATGTTTCATTGATGTACCTCTGTCGGGAAACCTCAATGAAACAAGGGGCATGTGTAACACCTGTATTGATTAGAAGTAGGTTTATATTATGTAAATGTGTATCTGTGATTATGAAGTATTTGTTCTTTGTTAGTTACGGTCATTGATTTGTGACAGGAAATTTAAAGTTTGTGATGTATGTGTAGAAAAAACTAAATAATGTTTAAAATAATGAAATTTTATAAATTGTATGATTATACAGAAGAAAGTTGTCTCTTGGAAGCTGGTTATTGCTTAGGACACTTGTATAACGTAAAAGATGTAGGGTAGTGCCTCCGCAATGGAAGTGGCTTGGAACGATGTAAAAAGTGGTTTTGGTGGTCGAACTGGGTGGCTCCTTGGTGGGAACGGTATGCAGTCCGTGGCTAGCTGTTGTATGATACACATCAAGGCGGCCAAGGGAGGCATTTGGAAGCCAATTTGCAAGGAATTTTGCCTTTGGTGTGGATTTGGCTGTTACTTGGTACGCTCGGCAACAAGGAATGGCTCTAACATGTAAAAAATCTGTCGCCAAGAAAAAAATTGTAAGGATCATTCAAACATTAAGAGCCGTGAGTACAGTTAGCCACCACGTCGCTTTCCACCACTGCTTCGCCACTGCTCCACCAACTTCAATGCATACATATATGTATTAGAACATGGTCTAGTTAATCTGTGTGAGTGTTTTCAATAATAATCCAAGTGCTATAAACCTGTGTTTAGAACCACAACTTTTATCCTAATCATGAACCTGTGCAGGATCCCCTCCTAAGTATTCAAAAAACCGAGTATCCTGTTTCTAACGAATTAGTGATTTATTTCTGTGTATTAATTGTGTTAAAATTCAGTGCCAGACTGTGTAAATGATACTGTCTAAATTACCTACTTCACAGGTGATGAAAAAGGCACATAAGCTGAACTTATTTGAAACATAATTTAGCCTTGATTGCTGTCATGAACAATTTTTTTGAGTTTAATCAAGCTCAGTGTTGAGCAATTTGCTTTAAAGCATGAAAACATAAAATATTTTAAGTGGGGCTAAGAATTAAATTTAGTTGAATTGAATCTTACTACTGAAATAATCATAGAGTTTGACTAGTGTTACAGTATCAGTTTATGGGTCCCCGCCATAATTTTCTCATATTACAAAGATAATTAGAATATTTTTGCTACTAAAGAAATCTGATACAGTTCTATAAATGGGAGTATAAACAGTGTAATTGTGGTAATTTTTATGTCAGTTTAGTCAGAAACCTTTCCATGTCCAACTTTAGTTGAGTGCTTCCTGCAGTAATATCTCAGTACTGAGTCATGTAAAGATCGTGATTGTAACTGTTATTATGATGAGTGAGGTACAATTTTGCTTTCTATGATTACTGGTTTGTACATTAATGATAACTACTGCTACCCTCAACTTCAATTGCCCTGTATTCGTCTGTATCCAGTGTGCTATACAAAGGGAACCTTAATGAAAGACACTACAACAACTAATATTCATTTTTCTTGAACATACCGTATTTACTCGAATCTAAGCCGCACTTTTTTTCCGGTTTTTGTAATCCAAAAAACCGCCTGCGGCTTAGAATCGAGTGCAAAGCTAGCGGAAGTTCTTAAAAATGTCGGTGGGTGCCGCCACAACTTAGTTCTGCCGTCGAATATATGTAGCGCTACACAGGCATGCTTTGTTGGCACGAAGATAAATACTGGTGCCAAAACCTCTGCGTCCGTAAATAAATTTAAAAAAAAGGTGTAAGACAAGCTTTTTTTCTCCGCACCGAGTTTCGACCACTGCATTTTCATACATTATCCAACGAAGTAAACACAAATTCCGTATTGTTCATCTTTGAATGTAGCAGCATTTCAATGTACTACGAAAACCCGACTGGCAAGAATGTTTAGGATGTTTGTCAATATGGCCAACTCTACGTTCTAAATTTTTTCCTATCTGTGAGAAGAGATGGTTGCTAATAGGAACTTTTATAAATTGTAAATCACATGCAGTATTCTCGTCACCATAAGAATAATACAAATATAAACATTTTGCCATGTATTGTTTCGTGTTTGCTGCTATCTGCCGGCCGCGGTGGTCTAGCGGTTCTAGTCGCGCAGTCCGGAACCGCGAGACTGCTACGGTCGCAGGTTCGAATCCTGCCTCGGGCATGGATGTGTGTGATGTCCTTAGGTTAGTTAGGTTTAAGTAGTTGTAAGTTCTAGGGGACTGATGACCGCAGATGTTGTCCCATAGTGCTCAGAGCCATTTGAACCATTTTTGCCGCTATCTCATTTAAAACCTGTCTGCGTAATAAACCACAAAACTAGAGTGAGACAACAGCAAACGCGGAAGAATATACATATCATGTCATGTTTATATTCGTATTATTCTTACGCTAAACAGTGATACAGTCAGAAATGAAGCGAGGCAATTGACTAGATTTTTAACCCTTTGTTTCCTGACATAAGAAAAAATTTACTTTTTAGCATTTTCTTTGCAGAATTTATGCTATTGTGGCCTCAAATGACGGTAGGATTTTTTGTAAAATTTTATTTTATTTTTCACAACTTTTTTCTCTCCTGGTACTCAGAAGTACCGTCAGACTCCATGGACAGAATCACAATATGCGCAGAAAAATGCTCCAATTTTTATAACTTGTCCTTTATTCCACATAAATATTAAATATTTTTACATTAGAAAATTAACTAACAGAAGTATGGTATTTCTCAATTTTTTTAAAAAATTTTGCATAAATTTATTCTAGAGCAACTTCACAATACATAGTAACTTAGCTATACATCTTTGACAGTATATACATATCACATATTTAGTGATACCTCATGAAATTGTCGGAAACAGTTCTTTTTCTCATTGCAGCACAAATACACTTTACATGTACTACATTGTGAATGTGGTCTCGACTGAATTTTATTTTTCGCACACATTTCGCATCGTCCTCTTTTACAACTGAACACTACTAAATGGTTTCCTCGGTTGCCAAGACGTACATCCTTCGGAACAGAAAAGTTATCCTTCCTTCTCTTTGGGGGAGTTATTTCATCTTTACCAGAGTTTCTCTTTTTGAGATTTGGCACTTGCTGTTCATTCATTAGCCCTAGTGCCACAGCACTCCTGAATTCCAGCAGTGGCAGTGCCCCATGTAGATCACTGAAAATGATGTAAGCATTGACAAAAGCAATTTCTATTGCTCCCCAGAAGAGACGGTGCCACCATTTCTTTGATCGCCTGTCAAGACCATAAGTTGAACGTAATCTCTCTGCATGATCCACACCACCCATGTTTTTATTATAATCACATACAGTAACTGGTCATGGTATAGTCATACTAGTTCCATCTTTCTGTTTTCTTGTCACTACGCTCTGTTCAGTGCCATGGAAGTTTGACGCAAAATACACTACTTTATTTTCCCTCCATTGAAATACTGTTAGGTCTAAAGATGACTGTCTGTGAGTTGATTCCCCACGCTTTAGACATTTTTCTTTAGGTAAATTCCCTGGCAAACCTTTCCTGTTTGTTCTAATTGTTCCACAGGCAAATGTATTTACGAATTTCTGTGTGAGAAAAAGTGGACAGAACAACTAGTGAGAGGTAACGCATTGTTGCTACAATAAAGTGTTCGCACAACCTGACGGTACTAATAAGTCCGCCTTATATTTTCCACTTTATCTCATTCACTTGTGACGTAATGCTTCAAACTATTTTAAAAAAAAACAAAGAAGGTAAGTACGTACAATGGAAAACTCAACGGAAGTTTCAATAAATTGCATACAAATTCAGGCAACACCATGGAAACAAGCGCATCCAATCTTCTGTTTTCACAGCAGCGCGCGAAAAACAATTTCTAGCTCTGACCGCCAGAGAGGTCTACGTATTGCACAATAACATCTATGAAACAGTAGAGCAGAGTTACTGTTACGTACTGACAGGCTCTCAGATCACGAAACTGCACCACGAGAAAATAATGAGAGTCAAAACTTACTGGTACTTTTAAGTACCATCAGGCAACAAAGGGTTAAATCTAAGATGACTCTAATTTCTGTGCAGAATGTAATGTACTAAAGAGGCGCCTGCAAAGATTTTCAAACGGAGAAAAATTTTCGCTTAACTCTCGTTCAGAACATCTTCTATAATACGCAGTCTATTATTTGGTTCTTGTTGATCATTATCAAAGAAAGCAGCAGTGTAAGTAACAAGTAGCAGTCTCTTGCCATTGTTTCGCTTATGAGACGATTCCTCTCTTTTTTTTTTTTTTTTTTTATTATTGTAAGCGGCGGTGGTGTGCACAAAAGCAAGCCATGCCGCGAGCGGCGACAGGCCGTAAACACACAGTATCAGAGTACGACAAACAATGCATGACACAGTACAGTAATGCATTTTCAGCGTAGAGTGACGTAAACACCTATAACAAAGAAAACTGCGCTTATCAGATCAAAGAAAAATAAGCAATCAATTCAAATCAGATGAAGCACGTGAAAAAGGAAGGGTACCCGTATAAATACAGACGGAGCGCCTGACACATAGTAATGGCTACCTGGTAAAGCTTAACTGCTAAGCTTACGACTCGAACCAAACTACTGTAGCTGTATCGTCATTCATTCGACCTAAATTGTCTCATATTACAGTGGACCAACTTTGTTTCGATTTGGAGACACGGCCTAAAACTTTTCTCTCCCCTTGAATTTCGAGTCTCAAATTTCAGGTGCGGCGTAGATTCGGGAAATTTTTTTTCCTTGATTTCGAGTCTCATTTTTCAGGTGCGGCTTAGATTCGAGTGCGGCTTAGACTCGAGTAAATACGGTAATATTTCAAATTAATGTGCCTAGTTGGGCTGGCGACCATTCGATTTTTCATTCATATATGAACTTTACTACTTTCATTATTCCCAAAGCAAAAGCCTGTTTAGATTTTCTATTAATTACAATATATTCAAAATTTCTGTCCGATACCTTCATCCATTAGACACATGCACGGTCAAAATTAAAAGTCTTCCCAGAGTGTAACACTGGTTTGTGTCATAGCAAGCAAGTGTTATAACCTCCTCCATTGCAAAGACCCACCTCAGTGTTGTTGTGACTACCCAATTTTAGCCGCTCTGCAGCAGACTTTTAACCTTCTCAGTACCCTGCCTACGGTGTTTCGTGAGGGGTTTTTTATCGTACATTTGTGGTGGGAGTTCATCCTTCTCTCCCAGCCCTACACCCTGTCTCCATTTTACCTCTTCGTCACTCTTTCTTTGCATTTTTCCCCCCTTGGTGTTCATCTTTTCTGTATCACCTTGTCAAGGCTGGAGATTTTAGTGTGTTGCAGAGTGGCTGGCTCGTCATTTTTTTTATTCTTGTGATCATCCAGCCCAGACCATCTGCTCTATGACCTTAATACCTTCCTTTGCTTTTCCTTTTGCTGTATGTTTTCCCCTTTTGGTTCTCTTCCTTCGTTTTCTCTTTCAGTGTGGTTCTCCATTAGTTTTACCCCTTTTTAATTTCCCAAATTCCACTTGGGAATTGTTTTACCTTACGACTTGTTTGCACGAGGAAAAAGGGACTGATGACCCTGTAATTTGGTCCCTTTGCACCCCACACCAACCAACCATCTCTGATAGAAATTTGAGAACACTGGCTCATTAGGATTCTCTTGCACTCACAGGTTTGGGGGGGCTTCTTGACACCTCATGTTATCAGTTTGTTTTTCTGAGACATGTGAGTACTTTTAAAATGTATTCTCAAAGTTCAGGTTAGATAATATTTAGAATGTAAAGAATTTCGCATTTATATTTGTTTCTGTATACACTTCATTCTAGCTTTGGTTCGCTAGTTCTTTTGATAAATCTTGTATTTTGATTTCTGATAAATGTATTCCACCTGCAATTTAGGGATTTTTTTCCGAAGTCAATATTACTATTATTATTTGGCAGAAATGGTTGGTAGTCCAAGCTCTTTTACAGCTACATCACACTTTTGCCTGTCCATATCTGTGGTCACGCAGTCAGTTGTAGTAGTGATTGTTGTACTATTCACTAACAGGAAATTCCAAAACTCTGAAGGATATTTATGAGAGTGTTAATAGTTTCATTTATGATCTTTTTGTTTGTGTTTGTGTCTCCACATAAAATTAGGTTTACTCTTGTACTTGAACTTCTGTTAATTTATTATAAAAAGTATCCGCACTACAAATGGGAGATCGACATACACACGAAATGATTAATTTCTTAATGATGTCAAGACCTGTTAATTCAGTAATGATATTTCGAAGTTTTTGTCTTCATTTACTATAATGCGATCATGTCTTGATTTGAACAGTGTTGCTTTTCTGATTTAAATGTATGATCCTCCATTCTTTAAAATAGTAATATAGTAAGTGCTATAGCAAGAACAAACACAGTTTAATGGAACAAGTACTTTACAGAGCAACACATAAGATACAGGTTGTGCACAGCACTGAACAAATTGACTGTACAACAGTAACAGGGTACAGAATAGGCTGAGCACACATTTGCCATTACTTAAGTAATAGTGTTTCTTTGATGGCTCACCAGAGTACTCACCCGGGTGGCTTCTATAGGTGGGTCTGTAAACTGTGTGAACTGTATGGACGCACGATCTATGAAATTGCAAACGCCATGTGTGAAGGTACATCACTGCTCCCTTCTACAGGGAGGGAAAACACATAACATACATAAAAAACACTAGGAAGAGAAAAGTTCATGGTGTGGAAAAAAAGCACTGACATTATGCCTCAATTAAAACACCAATGATGTCCATTTTGTCATACAACGATGCGACTGGTGCAGCATGTGACAGGCAGGCAATGGCGAGTAGAGGCAGAAGTGATGAGGGGCTGAATTGGCAGACTGTCTTCCCACATGTGAGAGGCCGTATGGTAGGACTGGGGATGGCATCTCCATAACGCCATTCTTGTCAAGGTCAGCCATCAGTGCTGGAGGCATCAGTGGGGGCTTTGGAGACAGTGGCCGCACAGGACCCAGCACTGGAGGAGTCAGTGGCAGCTATGGCATCAGATGCAGCAGGGGCTGCATGGGTGACGGCAGTTGAGGAGTGGAGGCAGGGGCAGGAACACCGGACAGCAGTCTACCTGGTAGTGATCCTCGCTGTGGTGCAAACCAGACAGTCGGTGACACAGGAACAGGTATTGATAGGGGCAAGGGAGGCAGTGAGCCCTCCAGAACAGCCCCAACATGTGCAGCCGCATCTGGTCGAAGTGACGGGACGTCCATCTGTCAGGAGTGCGGACACAGGCACCGTCCCAGTATTCGATGATGGCAGGAACCCAGCTCGGCTGGCAGCTGAAAACACAAGACAAGACAGGCACATCCGGCTGGAACCGTCATGGAGCTGGTTACACTTGCGGACAAGGGGTCGGATGCAGCAGATGGAGTAGGGTCTGTGATTGGCGTCCATGTAGCAGATCTGCTGGACTCTGGAGTGAAATGGTATGAACTCAAAAAACGGTCTAAAGCAGCTTCAGGGGACTGCCAGAAACATATTTCCACATCTGAGTTTTAAATGTCTGAACCATGTGTTTGGCCTCACATTAGATTGAGGATGTATGGGGAGCTGTGAGATGGTGAACACAAATAGCCTGACAAAAAGATGCAAATTCTTGAGAAACAAACATGGGGCCATTATCGTTAACCATAGTATACGGAAGTTCATCAGTTGCAAAATCTTAAATACGGCCGAAATAGTGGCCATTGCGCACATGGATGAACAACACGCCACTTAGGGAAACTTGGAATAGGTGGCCACTACAATGAACCAATACTGATTTAGGAAGAGCTCAGCAAAATCGACTTGTAGATGTTCCCATGGGTGCTGCGACATTGGCCAGGGGGGGAGATGCTGAACACAGTGAGTGCAAGCAGCAATAAGCTGTGTAATGCCCCATCTATGCCCAGCCAATACATGTACCGGCCAGCCAAAACTTTGGTGTGAGAGGTCCCCCACTGACATGCAGAAGCTGCAGTAAATTACGCATAAAGAAGTGTGAATCATAACCCAGAGAGTAGCATCCTCCATAGCTAACAAAGGAACCGCATCAAAGACAGAAAGGCAGTGCTGGAAGCCAAAATAATTATGCAAGCGATCCGAGGAATGGCCCAGGGATTTTCTGGCCAACCATGCTGCACAAAAGAGAGGACCCGACTAAGTACATGATCCTGTGATGACGGCCGATGCTATTGTGACACTAGTGATGGGGAAATCATAAGCCATGTTCTGGTTCTCAGTATCTTAAGTTGGAAAAAAGGAACTCGTCCTGATCGAATGCTGGTTCCAGCCCAATTGGAAAGTGAGATAAGGCATTGGTGTTGGCAAGTTGTGATGTTGGCTGGTAACGGATCTGCTAATGATAATGGGAGAGAAAGAGAGCCCACCGTTGCAAACAATGCACTGCCTTGTTCAGCACAAAAGCCAAATATTTAAATAGAGCAACCAACAGCTTGTGATCCGTGATTAAATGGAACTTAGAACCATACAAGAAGACATGAAATTTCTTGAGGGCAAACACAATCGCTGAAGTCTTCTTTTCAATCTGAGAATACTGCTGTTGAGTGGAAGCTAAAGTTTCAGAAGGATAAGCAAAGGGTCATTCAGACCCATCCACATATTTGTGTACCCATACTGTGCTGAGAGCTACCTGTAGCAAACAAGGAATGCTTACCTGGTCGAAATGTGACCACACTCATGGCAGATTGAAGCTTAGATTTAAGCAAAGCAAGTGCTCGGTCATAAGGTGGGGACCAGAAAAAAGGCACATTTTTACACAAAAGCACATGCAAGGGTGCTGAGCAGCAGTGGATGAATCCAATAAAAATTTATGGTAGTATGCAACTTTACTTAGAAACACCTGCAGTTCCTTAATGGAGGTCGGCCATGGCAAAGCCGCTATTGTGAGAACATGGTGACACAACAGCTTGACCCCTGTGCAAAAAACCTCATAATCTACATACACAGTTGAGAGCTGAAAGAAATGAGGTTTGGCAAGACTGCACCTGAGACCTGCAGACTGAAAAGTGAAAAATGATTGGAGATAAGGTGGTCTTCAGTGGAAGAATCCAAAACAACGATATCATTTTGGTAATTAATGCATCTGGTCATAGAGGCTGAAGCTGTTCTAAAAAATGCTGGAAAATTGCGGGTTCGCAAGCAGTGCCAAAAGGCAAATGTTGATTTTGGTATAGGCTGAAAGGTGTGTTGACAATGAGAAAGTGCTTAGTGACCTCAGCCAAGGGGAGCTGGAGGTATGCTTCTGACAAATCAATCTTGGAAAAGTAGTGGTTGCCTGATAATTTTGCAAACAACTCATCAGGGTGGGGCAGAGGGTCTATATCTATCGTAGACTGTGCATTAATCATGACACTGAAGTCGCCACAGAGGCAAAGCTTACCTGTTGGCTTCTTAATGATAACCAGTGGTGTAGCCCATTCACAAGAATAAATAGGCTGAATGAAAGCAAGTGATGTCAAACAGTCTGATTCTGTCTTGACAGAGTCGTGCAATGTGATAGTCATCTGTCACACCCGAAAAAAATGAGGACAGGAGGACTCTTTCATGGTAATGTGGGCCTGAAAACCGATAGCACAAATGAGCCTAGAGGAAAACGGAGACAAAAACTCATAGCAGAGGGACTCCAGTTGCTGAAACTGAACTTGATCTGACACTAAATTTACCTCATCGGCAGTGGAGAACCGGAAGTGTTGAACGCGTCTAATCCGAACAGTTCTGTGGTGTGGGAATGATGTACAATGAGGAAGGTGAGAGGACGAACAATGGATTTATAAGAGGCTGAAGTGAAGAACTGACTTAGGATCGTAATATGCTGTTTACTGTAGCTAACCAACTTCTGTGAAACCTGTGTGAGGGGAGGGGAGCCCAAGTGCATGTACATTTGTGTGTTTACTAAAGTCACTGCAGCTCCTGTGTTCACTTGCATTTTTAGTGGTTTGTTAAACACACGCACATCAATAAACAGTTTATTCAGAGAGACAGTCATTGCAGAGATAACAGTTTATGTCCATCGGTACTATTGTGTCCGCCACGTTTGAAGCGGTGTTACAAAGTGACCTTTCCTTCAACACTTGCTGCAAACAGCCCAATGCTTAAGGCACGCAGCATGCTCGTATGGGACAAAGCAGTATGGGTAAGACAGAAGGGGGCACATCGCCACTGTTGTGATGCAACCTTTTGCTGCTGTGGCCATAACCAACACTGCCCCATGCGATGTTGAGGCGAAGGTTGTATTGCTGCAATGGTTCCCCATCGTGCTAACAACTTGGAGTGTTCCAAACAGGGGCTGACTGTGCACCTTCAGATATGTCCCACCATGCAGCAATGTAATTGTCTGCGGCCTGTGGCACTTTGAAGGGCTGTGCAATATTGAGCACATCCATAAGTGTTGGATCCTCACATTGAAGCGCTTTTTTGCGGCCTTCCCTATCTGGAACCAGATGAATAATAACATCACACACCATGTGACCAGCATAAGATTTGTGATGAGTATGAGTGGCAAATTTACAATGATGGTTCAGCCTGTGTAATTCTGCAGCCCAGTTCACAATGACATGTGTTCTGTCACAGCAACTTGTTGAGAGAAGCTTGCGCGTTTCATCAAATGATAAGCTGACTGATTCCTGTAAAGGTGCTATTTAGCACAAAAGCTGATAAATTGGAGCAAAAGCCAGAAAAGAAAGAAAGGCCTGTACAGGTTTTCATCATCCACATGAAAAACCTGGAAATGTCAGCGTAACCATGTCTCATAGGAGTCCCTATGTTCAGACGATTCATTATATGCTGGAAAGGGCGACAGTTTCACTGACGAGAGTAACCTGCCGTGAACACAGCGGGGTGCCACTCAGTTGAGAGCAGTGGCAAGAGACTGCAGTTGTTCCACGAAAGCTTGCTGCTAGGCAGTGAGAAGTTGGAGTATTTTTTCCATCGAGATGTTTGTTGGTGACTTAGCACTGACACTAACATGCAGAGAAAATGTAACCTTCACTCATTGTCAAGTTCGCTGTAGCAAGAATAAATACAATTTATGGAACATAGCACTTTATAGAGCAATACGTAAGATGCAGGTTATGCACAGCATTGAGCACATGGACTGTACAAAAGTAATAAATGGTACAGAGTAGGCCAAGCATTCGTTTGTGATTGCTTAAATAACACTGTTTCTTGGCGGCTTACCAGACCCCACGAGGGGGCTGATCCAGATGGCCTCTATAAGCGGAACAGTGAATTTGTGTGAACACGCGATCTCAGAAATCACGCAAGTCATGAGTGAAGGTATATCAATAAGTCTGTCATTTCATACAATGCCAGTACTACATGTTGGATTTCTGTGTGTCTACACCTGTCGTCAATAACACGAACTACTGTGCAGTTCAAAGATTGTAGCTGAACTTCAAATTGTACTTTATTTTTTATTGATTGCATGTTTTGATGAAGGATTGTTAAGTTTGTGATATGTCCCATGTTACTTTTTGCAGTATTTTCTTTTTCTTTATGGCATGTAGTATGTGTGTCATTTGATGTTTTATAATTGATCTTGTTAGTGATTATGTCTGAATTTTTTAAACTGCTGTAGATACTCTTTTGGCAGAAGAACCTATTGTTTGGCTTTATCCTTAAAAAAGACCTACTTCTCCTACTCATGGCAACAGGTATTTGACCATGCATGGCCCAAGATCCACCTCTATACTTTTATGAAACAGCTGTACCAATCTTCCCTTCCCAGTCCTGTTTAAGTGTAGGCCATGCCAATTGGAACCACATCTACCGATAGTCCTGATGTTGACCAATGTCTGTCAGTATGACTGTCTGAAATGCCTCAGACTACATAGTTACACAGTTACCTGATAGGTTGTATTATGAGAAATAAATAAATTAATTAGCCTCAGCTCACACTTAAAGAGCTTACTGGATTAGCCAGTCATCCTGTGAATCAACTACCTGTGCTTGCTTGGGCTCCTAATCTCGCAAATCAGACACTCAGTTCTTTAAGTACACTTATCTGAGTTTCACCTTTATAAAACTAACCTCCCTGTATGCTCTGTAGAGTTTTAAATGTTCATAAGCACAGTAAAGTCAACCAGTGTGAACTCTCATTTGGGAGGCCAGGTTCTGTGTGTCAAAGGCAAGGACAAAGGGTGATTGATGGAGAAGGTCCAACTGGCCTTACTGGGAGTAGTATGTAAGGGCTACTTGACACAGTTATGGTGAAGACCACAAAGGTCTACAAGTTGAGTGGGAGCAGGAGATCACCAGTGGAGCTCACAGAACAGATGCACCAGTCCATTTGGTGGAAATAAGCCTGGTACTAAAACAGTTGTATATGGCAATGCAGGGTTTTTCAGCAAATTTCACTGATGAAATCTTGGGATATTAGCCAAATGGCAGCGCTATCTTCTAGTAACATATCAAGGAGTAGGAAATTCGTTGATATTTTGCTACAGTACAACACTGCCACTTGGGTGCTGTCCTGAGAAGATTTCATGAAATAAATTGTGATGTTACCTGCAGTCATATCTGGGATGGCTTTCACACCTGCAGCACTCTTAAGTGGAAAGAAACAGGAAACCAGTTTAACTCTCCTTAGTAAATTCCATTCTCATTGCATGATGACTTCTCCTCATTTTTGAAGTGGGGACCATTCAGAAGGACTTCTGAAATAAAGACTCTGCTGATTTAGTGAGGGGAATTGTAGTGTTAGAACACCAAGACACTGTAGAAAAATTTTAAAAATCCAAAGAAAGAAATGGAAAGCAAGCAGATAGGTGTTTCAGGAATCATTGGGATATGATGATCATGAGAGGCAGTTTTTTGAGGTGGATGTCATAGAATTATTCATATTAGGTCACTAGATCATGGAGTGGAAGTAGGAATAATATAATGTGTGTGTGTGTGTGTGTGTGTGTGAGAGAGAGAGAGAGAGAGAGAGAGGGGGGGGGGATGTTACATGGAGTGCTTCATAGAACAACATCTGTTTGTGTAGTAATAATTTCATTTTAAAGGAGGAGAGATCGAACACAGTTAAGTAGACATATACATATAAAAAAACTTAAGGTATAGCCATGAGCTAGCACACATTCCATTTGATCATTTGATTAAGCACTCTACTCAGTTTCTGTTCACTGTCAGTAACCACAGTTATTTATCAGCTAACCATATTACACTGATTTTTTTATCTGTGAGAAACTCCTCCGACATTGAGATGGCTCATTGCTTCTTCATAGACAAAGTAAATATCAGTGATGACAATGAATGTACCACAAAGTAAGCATATACAGAAACTCAGAAATTGCCTTTATTGGAATGGAAGATTGTAGTAAATCCCCAATATTTCTTAAATTCTGTGTAGATGACAAGTTGATGCTATGGAAATTTTCCATAACGCGCAAGTTGCACAGTGTATACATAGTAGATATCTGTAAGATTTGATGTGGATGTCATCTAAGAATTTAGAATACATCTTAATTTTTTTTATTTACCCTCAAGCATTATTTTTAATGCAGTCAGGCTTTATGCAGTATAGAATTGCATGTATTTTCTTTTTATCTGCGTTCAGCAACAGTCAGTCAGTTTGCTGAAAACCAATTATTAATGTTTAATAAAATTTCATTTACATTTTCACGTGTTCCAGTTTCTCCATTAGGCTTGATTATTATACTTACAATATCAACAAAGAAAACTCTCTCTGCTTCTTGTCTATATAATGGCAAATCATTTATAAATATCAAGAACATAAGCAGACCAGTATTAATCCTCGTGGTACACCTGTTGTGTCTGTTCCTCATTCTGTTCTGAAGATGCTGTTTCATTGTGTACATTCCCTGGGTCTCTTAATGTAACACTCTGTAGTTAGATAGGATACAAACCAGTTACCAGCAAGAACTCTGATATCATAAATTTGTGCTTCACTAAGATAATATTGTGAACTGCATAATCAAATAGTTTTGACACATCACAGAATGTATCAGTTGACAGTACTTTGTCGTTTACATTTTGCCAGTCTGTTTACTGTGTTGAGCAGTGGAATCTACTGTGGAGAGACCCTTTTGAAGTCCAAATCCAAACTATGGGTGTATCTTGTGTTGGGTGGATGTGTTACTGTTCTTATGTACATATTGTTTTCCACTACATTCAGCAAGGAGTTAAATTATGAGATTGATTGGTAGTTATTAATTACACCAAGGACAGAACTTTTCACACTGGAAATTTCAAATACATCAGAAATAATTTACGTATGGCAAATACAAATGTATTACTGAAGTTGTCTAAAAAAGTTTCTCTTGATAACTTATCTATTTTTCCTTTCAGGACAAGACAGCACCACTGACTGCTCTTATACAACTTCTCTATAATTCAGAGATGAACAGGAGAAGATTTGTAAAGGAAGATGGAGCAAATATTATATCAAAATTGTCGGAAAACTGGGAGAATTGCCCTGAGTTATTATGTACCATCTCATGCCTATTAAAATATTGTAGCCACAATAATTTCTCTGAAGTAAGGAAACCAAGTCCTCAAAAGTACCCAGAAGAAATGCTTGTGGGAAATAGGACTGTCCAATGTAGAACATCTCATCATAGTACAGGTCACTTATTGCATGAGGAAGAAAGCATGATGCAGAATAATGTACAAGGTCACTGTAGCTCTGATAAATTAGAAGGCATTCGTGATAATAAGATATCTAAAAAACCTACTAGCACTCTCTTAAATGTCAGTGACTGTAAGAGTCCTGTGAGCAGTAATCGCACCCTATTTAGAAGACTGCTTCCACCTTTTAAACCTGGACTTACATTTTACTTATTTACGGTTATGAAAAGTACTGAAAGAACTGATGATGAGGGTACTACTGACATGCAGCACAAAGGGAGTATTTTAAAAAATAGACTGAAAGAAATTACAAAGAAAAGGAAAATTTGTGATGGTAATAAATCAAATGGAGATTCACACAGTTCTACTTTAACACAAAATGGGACAAGTACACTAAATGGAATGTCAACAACAAAACGAAGAAAATGGTTAGAGACTGTTTCAAACTCTTATCTACAAATGCCAGCAGGGCACCATTCAAAAAGTATAAGAGAAAGCTGGTTGCAGAAAATTGGCAGTCCAGCAAGCTGTATGCAAATGGAATCAGCAAAAGATGAAAGAAAATGGTACAGAAAGCTACTTGAAACAGCTTGTGTGAAGGGAAACGTGGAACATAAAGTACCTCCAGCAAGCAGATGGCCATACTTATTAGTAAAGGATTTACCAAAGGATATTCAATATTTAGTGGCTGGTGTAAACAAATTTGGCATGGATTTCAAGGTAAAAGGATTTGTAGTTCTATTCATTGATAAGAGATTTTTATCAGATATATTTACATTTATACTAGTGTTTCTCAAAGGACTCAACAACTTTGAAAATTCACATAGATTTATTTATATGAATTACAAAATTGATTTTGGTGTCATTTTTTAGCAAAGTACCTGAAGTTTTATACTTTACAGCTAAACAGGTTGAATGTGAATTCCATTGGTTATGTAGCATACATTCTATCTTACATAAAATTTCTTGCCAAACTTTTTGCAGCGTGTCAGTCATACTTGTTCAGTTGTGGCGTAGAGTGTTGCTCCAAGTTCTGCCGGAGAAAGCAGTAAGGGTGGCACAAACACAGTGTGGGAAGCACTTGCTGAAGATAATGAGTGGAAAGACATTTTTATTATTCTCTGGCTGAGCAGCCAAGATGTAACATAATTATTCTTTGCTAGTTTTAGTTTTTATGGTTCTCTGTTATTGATTACATTATCAAGTTGTTCAATTGGATTTTGGAGAGAAATAAATAGTTATAATGCCTACAATCGTCTTCCTGTGCAGTAGAGATAGCCCAATGAGCTGTCCCTGGAAGATGGTGACCTCGGAAGATCAAGATGAAGCGGTAAATTTGAGCATGTCACAAAATGAGAGAGTAACTTCGCCTTGCGAAGCTAAACAAGATCAGATAGAACAACAAATTTCATGGCTACAGGGAAGTCTAGAGAAACAAATGAAAGACTTGTAAATGAAAATTACAGTACAGGATGGCACGAGTTCACACTTAAAGACAGCATCAGCAGCAGCAGCAGCACATAATTCAGTCGCTGGCCCATGAATGGAGAGACAAGTTCCTACCGGAGAAACCTGAGCTGTTTCAATACAACACTGACTCTTATTTGTTAATAGTTGGTATTTGTACAGCCAGGGCCATGTCAATGTATGGTCAATCAACAGGGTTGACAGCTGAAATGATGCTGGCATCAATTCAAAGGTGATATAATGATGCCACGTAATGCCCTGTACTTGACATCCCACAGTGCCTCACATAATAGCTTGAAGAGGTGAGGCTGGAGCAGAGTCAAGATTACAACCAGTCAGACTCTGTTTAATGCTGAGTCCATGCCACATTCTAAAATAAGTCCTTGTTGGTGTTTACATAGCTTTGTGCAGATTCTCAGGCTAACCAAAACACACAAAGTAGCAACTTTGTGGAGCATCAGGTTCTGATCTCTCAGTCTAGCCACCACACCAACTGCTGCAAGTCATCTTTCTAGAATGTACATAATATTTACATCAAGCTGGAAATGGGCATCTTCCTTACTGAACTTGTGATCAAGGCACATCACTAAGTGTGAAAACCCTGGCACGTTGACAACGAAATGCTGTTTGCCGGTATAGAGCTGTTACCTACCAGCACATCCTTGAGTGGTGCCTACAACTCCGCTGCCTCTGGTAGCTGATGTCTGTAAAAGTTGACGATCCCCAGGAATGTCCCTAATTGATGATAATTCGATGGCTATGAGATGCTTCCACTTTTTCTTTGATAGGACAGATATCAACGCTGAAATGTCATGCCCTAAGAATGTGACTTGCTTCTGCTGGAGGTTGCACTTAGCTTTGTTTATTACTATCCGTACTTCCAGATTTTCTCAAACACTGTCTTGAAATGGTGTTCATGTAGTTTGGCCATCTGCAAACATATTAGTACATCATCGAGGTATGCAAAGCCCAAATGTAGTCCCCTCAGTACTTCAATAGTAGGCTGAGATTTTTAGCCTGAATGCAATGCGGAGACACTCCCAAGAGGCTGAAAGGGGTTATGACGGAGGTCTTGGAGACATCTGCTTAGGCCACCAGAATCTGATTTTCGGCCTTTTTGCAGTATACTATGCTGAGAACTGTGGCTCCGGCCAACACATTTGTAAACTCCTGTAGATTGGGAACAGGATAGTGGTCAGGTATTGGCCTTACATTTAGTGCATAATAATCCCCACAGGATCTCCAAGTACCGTCCTACTTCCTGACCAGGTGCAATGACAGCGCCCATGGGCTACCCAATCTCCATAGAATGCACACTTCCAACATGCTGTTAAACTTTGCTTTCACTTCTTCAAACTGCTCAGGTGCCAGTCTTTCCAGCCTTTGAAAATCCAGTTGACCTGCAGTAGTTTTAATGTGATTCGGTGTGTTGTGAAGTACCTCATGGTCCAATACCAGCGAAACTGCATTATTATCTAAAGTGACAGCATTGCTTGCATCTCTGCCTACAGTGCCCATAGTTATTTCACTGTTTCATCTCATTTGTGCTATGCTCAGCTTTAGCTGTAGCCCATGGTTGTGGATAAAGTCTGGCTTGTGCAATTCTCCCAGTATGATCCTCCATCTGAATCTCTCGCTGAACCCGATGTCCACTGTAACTTATAGTTCACCATACGTCTTAACCAGCATGTTGTTGGCGCCCATTAGATGATGTGCTGCACCCACTATTTCCTCTTTACTCTGTTTATATGGCTGCACACTGACACTTGAGCCCATATTGACTATGTAACATTGGTTTCTTCATTTATTTGTAGAGGCGTCAGGACAATGTGAGTGGGCAAACATTTTTCTTTTGTTGTTCAGTCCTGGCTAAACTCTCTCACATAATTGGCCCAATCACAGTGCAGAACCTTGTTTGTTCCCTACAACCTCACCCTCAACTACTATGGTTGTAATGGCTGTCACTGCTTTTCAAAAAGTGGCCTGCTGTGCCTATTGCAGGATTCTGAACTCTGATGGGAATGAGCAAGGCGAAGTGCTTCTTGTAGCTCGTACGCGAACCATGTGTGGTATCAACATGTCTGTTCATCTCATCCCCCCCCCCTCCCCCGTCCGGTGCCTGCCTCTATCGTCCAGGGGACCCTGTTCCTTCACCATTAGTGTTGACAGCCGCTTCTGCATTCCCATCATTCTGTAACTTCAGATCACGGAGCTGTGCAACAATGTTCACTTTCAGCACTTGCCTCATAGCTGCAACTTTACCTTACTGTCGTTGTCCACACCTTGCATTATCACAGCCACATCCGCTTGTCCCACTACTGAGTGTATCTTGTCTGCCACTGACAGCAAAGAGTTGACGTTATAAAAGCTACATGTGATT
Source organism: Schistocerca nitens (assembly GCF_023898315.1). Classification (NCBI taxonomy): domain Eukaryota; kingdom Metazoa; phylum Arthropoda; class Insecta; order Orthoptera; family Acrididae; genus Schistocerca; species Schistocerca nitens. Next base: position 189,462,243 of record NC_064620.1, on the reverse strand, counting down.
ATCACCGTTTTTACTAACAATGGCAGCTGTGTGAGCCATACATGCCTCAGTTTGTCATTCAACATCGTCGTCTCCTCTACGATACTTTGGACATGCCGCCAAGATTCCGAAGGTGTTCTATCGCCAATATGTTCTGAATACAGGACGTGCTGCATCTGTTGATCTATGAATTTGCATAGACACTGTACTACCATGTATCTCAAGTGTCAGTGCCCGTTCTGTGTGGGCAGTTTCAATACAACATCCGACAATGTCTCTACTGCTCACACATCCAAGCTATTGAACCCACCAAAACTTAGTGTAATCTTCTGTAATGTCATTCTGCATGGGTGCCAGATCCACCATAGCACACTATAGCATTTGACTCAAGCAGTTTGCAAAATAAAAACTCTTGCCTTATATATTAATGATAGAATGTACAAAACTGAGTAACTTCACCATCTTTGTTACATCAGTACTCATCTGTTTAAAGAGCAAAGTAAGTGCACTCTTGGTTATGTTATAACAATGTTTCTTCAGTATTGGAAGTCATGGCTTCAGTTCTACTTTTTACTGTATAGGTGGATAACAGAAATTTTTGAGTTTTGTGGGCCACTATTTTCTCCAAAACTGTTTGGACCCTGTCTCTAGCCATGTGTAGTAAAAGAGACTCGCCAGTTATGTGATGTTTTCCTTCCTTTGCAGTCATAAAACTAGCCAGGTCCATACCTTTTGTTAAGTTAGCGTCAGTCTTAATAAAATTTGTCATGCATTTGGATTCTTTTTTTACAAAATGTAGATTCCCTTTAAAAAAGTCATAAGTTTACAAAATAACTCAGAGTGCTTAGAACTTAGATCACATTTTAATTAAGAAAGCATTTCTAAATTTACAACACATTGGGGATTTGGGTTATCACTGGTTTCTGCACCGGTCTTTACTGTAAAGCCAAATTGTAAGTAACATACATCATACTTGCAGTCAGGTGCTGGTTTAAGTTTCTTAACTGCATCCTTGAAGGTAGAAAGAACTTCCTGGCTTAAAAATCACTTTATGGTTGATTTAAAATATAATCATGTAAAGTTATTCAGTCGAGTTGAACTTCACATCACAATTATAGTAGTCAAGAATCAGCTCGATGTAATACGCACACTCCGATTCCAGATGCAAGTTTTCTTTATATCATGATGCCATTGAACGTAGAGTGCATAAATTGACAGCAGCTGCAAAGCACCAAGAAAATGACAACTAATCAAGGGAGCCTTCCTATGCCCTGAATAGGGCCTGAAACAAACGTTCTGTGGTGAACCCATTTTCTTTTATTTTATACAGATGCTACTTTTATCAAACAGTTTTCTCACCATCATTTTACTTCAAATGAGACAATAATTTTACTTATATTGGTATGTGTTGTATTTACTTGTAGGCATACCACCTGAAATGTTCTTATGTACCGCCATTGTTACATGTACCACCTCAAAAGTCCTTGGGTATGTAAAGATTCTCCCTTAATTTTCAACATTGCAAATTTTTAATTTTTAATGACATTGCTATTAAGTATGAATCACTGTATATGCGATGTCCATAGATAAAGTTCAAGAGAGGAATCTTCACACACATTGTTAATTATTTACTTAACTTGCACATGGCATCAGTGTCTGGGGGCAGTGATAATTGCATAGTCTAATACAATTCATTAGGTCCTGGGTTGTTAAAATGATAAGGCAGAAGCTTAGTAACTTGCTTCCGGGTTAAGATGTTTTATTTCCATTAACAAGAATCAACCATAGTCACAAACATTGTCAATAATTGCAAGGCAATTATAAACTCAGACTGCACATAAAAGTTAAAGACTTTCACAATGTGTTCACTGTCTCCAGTACGGAATGAATCTAATGCAACTGGTGCCGAGCAAGAGTAGGTATACCTTGTAGATTGTTCTGGTAGCTTCCATGAAGTTCTGATTATCAAGTTAGTGCCTAGGTAACTTCTGTTTGTAAATTTTATCATATTTTCAATTTAAAGTTTACATTTCCCAAATATAAATTCTTTTAGAGATTTATAAAATTAACAGGTAATAACAGTATTGCAAAATTAAAGTAAATATTTATAAAGTTATTGGTTTTATTTTAAGTTGATACCTTAATCAGATATCAGTTGTAAATCTATAACAGTATAAATAATATTATGAGAAGGAAAGTTGTTACTCACCACACACTGTGAGCAGCAGCACCAGTGCATGATGGGAGTGGCGACTGGGGGTGGGGGTGGGGGTAAGGAAGAGGCCAGGGTGGGGAGGGGGAGGGGATAGTATGGTGGGGGTGGCAGACAGTAAAGTACTGCAGGTTAGACAGTGGGCTGGGGAGAGGTGGGGAGGGGGTGGGGGAGAAGTAGCGGAAAAGGAGAGAAATAAAATAAGAAGGCTGGGGTTTGGTGATGGAATGACGGCTGTGTAGTGCTGGAATGGGAAGAGGGAAGGGGCTGGATGGGCAAGGACAGCGCAACTAATGAAGGTTGAGGTCAGGGGGGTTATGGGAACGTAGGATGTATTGCAGGGAAAGTTCCCACCTGTGCAATTCAGAAAAGCTGGTGTTGGTGGGAAGGATCCATATGGCACAGGCTGTGAAGAATTTCATGTTTGGCAGCGTGTTCAGCAACAGGGTGGTCTACTTCTTTCTTGGCCACAGTTTGTTGGTGGCTGTTCACGCATACAGAGAGCTTGTCGGTTGTCGTGCCTACACAGAATGCAGCAGTGGTTGCAGCTTAGCTTGTAGACCACATGACTGGTTTCACAGGTAGCCCTGCCTTTGATGTGATAGGTGATGTTAGTGACTGGACTGGATTAGGTGGTGGTGGTGGGAGGATGTATGGGACAAGTCTTGCCTCTAGGTCTATTACAGGGGTATGAGCCATGAGGTAAGGAATTGGGAGCAGGGGTTGTGTAAGGATGGACTAGTATATTGTGTAGGTTCGGTGGAAGGCAGAATCCCTCTGTGGGAGGGGTGGGAAGGATAGTGGGCGGGACATTTCTCATTTCAGGGCATGACAAGAAGTAATCGAAATCCTGGTGGAGAATGTAATTCAGTTGCTCCAGTCCTGCATGGTACTAAGTTACAAAGGGAATGCTCCTCTGTGGCCAGACAGTGGGACTTTGGGAGGTGGTGGGAGACTGGAAAGATAAAGCACATGAGATTTGTTTTTGTACAAGGTTGGGAGGATAATTACAGTCAGTAAAGGCTTGAGTGAGACTCTCGGAATATTTTGTGAGGGACTGCTTGTCACTGCAGATGCGACAACCATGGGTGGCTAGGCTGTACGGAAAGGACATCATGGTATGGAACTGTCGGCAGCTGTTGCAGTGGAGGTATTGCTGGTGGTTAGCATATTTGATATGGACGGAGGTACTGGTGTAGCCATCTTCGAGGTGGAGGTCAACATCCGGGAAGGTGGCTGGTCATACTCAAAGGGTTGAGTATGACCAGGTGAACAAATGGGGGAGAAGCTGTTGAGGTTCTGAAGGAATGTGAATAGGGTCCTCACTCTCAATCCAGATAGCAAAGATGTCATCTGCGAATCAGAACCAGGTGATGGGTTTAGGATTCTGGGTAGATGGCCTATGAATAGGTTGGCATAGGATGAGGATGGTGGCATGTGGGTGCTCATAGCTGTACCCTGGATTTGTTTGTACGTAATGCCTTCAAAGGTGAAGTAATTGTGGGTGAGGATATAGTTGGTCATGGGACTAGGAAGAAGGTTGTTGGTTTGGAATCAGTAGGGCGATGGGAAAGGTAATGCTCAATAGCGGTAAGGCCATGAGCATTTGGAATGTTAGTGTACAGGGAGGTGGCATCTATAATGAAGAGCAGGGCACCGTATGGTAAAGCAACAGGAACTGTGGAGAGTCGGTGCAGGAAATGGTTGGTATCTTTTATTTACTGTAGGAGGGTAGGTTCAGGGTAACAGCTTGAAGGTGTTGGTGTACGAGAGTAAAGATTCTCTGTGCAGTAGAATGAAGCAGTGTGCTTTGTATCTGAGTCAACAAAACAGAGTATGGCAAATCATGACTCCTTGCAACCCTAAGCTGGACACACCTTTGGCATTAGTGGTAGACGTGAGTCAAAGTGCTGTTGGCGCAGTACTGCAATAATGGTCAGATGATTGGTGCATGGACCGCATATGACCACTAGCTCCTGGCCAAGTACAAGGCAGTTAAATACTTCCTGCCACAAATAGAACAAAGGATGTTCATGATCTACACAGATCACAACTCACCAACCTACAACTTCAAACTGAATACTGTCAACTGCTCTCCCTGCCAGTGCAACCATCTGGAATTTATGTCAATTTAGCATCGTCATAAAGCACATTTCTGGCATTGACAATTTGGTGGCCAAATGCCTTTCATGTATCAGCAGCATGTTGCAACCAACAGTGTTCTTATAATTGGGCAAGGCACAGCAGGATGACCAAGAGCTCCAGACCTTCATTGACACTACCACTTCGGCATTAAAATTGCAAGTGGTCAACATTCCCAGCAAAGTGGTTCAATTGTGTTGTGACATTTCACAGGAAAGAAAACGACCATTCCTACTGACTGCATTTTGGGGTCAAGTCTTCGACAGGTTCTGCAATCTGTGCCATGTACATATCCTGTATGGTGTTCCAGATGCAGCCTCTCATTTTGCACGTGCACCTCGATGTGGTAGGACTGCTTCCTCTGTCAAACAGTCAGTGACATCTGTCCACAATGATTGATCATTTTATTGTGCTGGCCCGAGGCGACACTGGTGGACAACATCACTACAGAGACTTTCTTCTTATTATTATTCCATTGGCACTACATCCCGGGATGGGAACTGGCCTCCTCAATAATTTTCTGCCATTCCTCTCTGGACTTTGCTGTGGACTTCCAGTTATGGCAACCGACTCTGGCAGCGTCCTCTCCAACCTCGTCGCTCCATCTCAACCTAGGTCATCCTCTTGCTCTTCTTTCTCCAGGTTCACTGCAGCAGGCTTTCCTTGCGGGGTCTGTCTCAAGTCGCATTACATGTCCAGCCCATTTCAGTCTACACAGCTTTATGAACTTTACCACATCATCCTCCTTGTAGTGGTCATAAAGTTTGTTATTTCTTCGCCTTCTCCAGATCCCATTTTCATAGGTCCAAAAATCCTCCTTAGTATACTTCTTTCATGTGATCTCAGTTTTTTTTTCACCCTGCCTTGTAGTTGTCCATGTTTCTGAGCCATAAGTAAGTGCTGGGCATATCAGCGTTTTGTAAAGTTGGCACTTACCTCATGATATAAGCTTGGATTTAAAATGTCGCAACATTCCAATGTAGCGTTGGTTAGAAGCACTTATGTGAGCCATAATTTCAGTAAAGCTGGTGCCATTTGCTTCTATCTTTGAACGCAGATGGTGAAACATTCCACTCGCTCAAATGTCATTCCATCAAGGGTCATTGTGGGCTGTAAGGGTTGGTTAGTGTCATTATACATATAGTTTGTCTTTCCATCATTAATTGTGAGGCCCATCTTCTCTGCGCTCAGTTTTAGAGCTGAAAATGCACTTTGCAGATCTCTAAGTGTTCTGCTCATTAAATCCAAGTCATACATACAGACTTATAGTAGATAGTTCCTAGGGGATGCTGAAGCATCCAACAGTTCACTGAAATACTCTACCCAAAGCTCCAATACCTCTTGGTTAGTTAGTAGTGTCCCATTTTTGCTTTTACACAGGTTGATGCACGGCCTAAATGCTCTTATTTCACTATTAATTTTCTGATAAAATTTTCTAACAACATTTGTTTTTCAAATTGTCTCCAGTTCTTCAGTCTGCTTTCTTTCCCATTCCCTTTTCTTTCTCTGATGCAGTTTCTTCTCCTTTTTCCTTTTATCTTGATAATTTCTTACTGCTAAACGAGGATATGATTTCTCAGGCATTTTCCTGTATGTCAGACTTTTTTCCTGACTTATTCTCTTACATTCTTCATCAAACCAGGAATTCCTCAGTTGTTTTCCTTCTTTCCCTAGCACTTCTGCTGCTTTAATGACTGCATCTCTGCAAGCGTTCCATTCCTGATCCAGGTTATCACTTACACTAGGGTTGTATAATGTAAGATTCTCGGCAACCTTCTCAGAGTACGTTTTAGAGATGTCTTCATTTTTTAATTTCGATACCATATACTTACTTTGAGGTGTTCCTTTGACTTTTCTTGCATTAGATATTCGAGCTCTTAGTTTCGCAATTACAAGGTAGTGGTCTGAATCTACATTAACTCCTCTGTAATAATTATGTGACCAATTTGGTTGAAGGTCCCCTGACCAGGGCTACACCATGTTGCTTTATGAAACCTTTTGTGAGGGAACATAGTGCTATCTATGCGACAGTGCAAACTGAATGACTCTGTGCCCATTGTCATTTGTATGTTCATGGAGGCTGTGCTTTCCTATTGCTGGGAGGTAATGTTCTTCTTTACCCATCTGTGGATTGAGGTGTCCAATAATTATTTTAGTGACATACACAGCGCATCTGTCATAAGCTCTCTTGAGGCTCTCAAAGAAGGTCGTCTGATACTTCTGTCGGTGCATGTACATTGATCAATGAGTAATTTGAGAATCGGGTCTTCAATCTCATATGTGAGATCCTAGACGTTATTCCAGTGAATCAAGTCACTAGGTGATTCAATTTTTGTCTTACTGCGAACTCTGTACCAAATTCATGGTGGCTCTCTGAACCACGGTAGAAAATTATCCAGCTTCCCATATCAAGCACTCCATGTCCAGTCCATTGTATTTCATGTAGGGCAATTATGCCTGCCTTGGTTTTATTGAGTTGATCTAGCAGTGACCTCAGGGCCCACACCTTGTACAGCGATTGTACATTCCAGGTTCCAATACACACATCATTTTTTCGTTTTTGTTTGCCTTTAACAGTGCCATGTCGTCGTCCATAAATCCGTCCGGCTTCTTTACTCTGAGGTTTCTGAACAAGATATTATTTTATTTTAATTTTTATTTATTTATTTATTTATTTTTACAGGAAGGGGTTGTTAGCCGCTTGCCTAACCCCAAACTTGGAGGACCAGGATTTGTATGGGGTTTACTCCTTTAGGGAAGCTGGCTTCACTACGCCTATAGAGGCCTGCCTGCTCTATGTTGTGGGACACACTTTGTCTGGCTCCTTTGTCAAGACCACTCTGGATTGGGTGACCCTGCCAGTAGCTACGCTACCACCGACACAGCTCTTAACTTCATCGGAGCATGCAAACCCTCCCGCCTGGCACTGAAAGTACCTTCGATAAGGTGGTGTTCCTTGGTAAGGACTGCAGAGACTTTAGCCTCTGCATTTGCACTGACTTGGCTACCTAGGATTGGCTGCCCATTACACATAAACAGTTACCATGACGGGCAGTTCGAATCAGATTTATTGGCAAGCTGGCAAGGTTCTGTGCGTATGTACAGCACAGGACTACCAGTACCACAACACCAGTAATAGAATGACCGAAAGATGGCATTGTTCCCTGGAGGTGGTACTAATATGCCATTGAACACCTTGGACTTCCACCCTTCTGATAAACCTCCTAGGTCTTTGAACAACATATAAGCAGGACTTGGACTCCTTGGCTGTGGAATTCGTCTATGGTGAACCATTGCATCTTCCCTCAGAATTTATCAGGACCAGCTCGATCCACTGAGCAATGCAAGATCAACCAGAATTCCTTTGGCAATTAAGGGACCACATCACTTGAATACGACCTCCCACAGTCTGCAGACATGGTAAGCCCACCACTTACACATCCTGTGACTTAGAAAGCTGCTTGCACATGATGCTCCAAATGGATAGTGTCAGGCCACCACTGCAACCATTGTACTCTGCCCCATACTATGTTCTACAAAGAAGGAAGCAGTCAGAAACACAAACTAAAACTTTGCATCAAAACAAGTGTTCAGTTCCTAGTGCTGCGAAATGTGGAAAAAAACCCAAGTGGCAACTATAAGAAGAAGAATGGCACCAAAAATGGAATAGGAATGTAATATGTTGATAATCGTCCACGCAACCTGCCACTGAAGATGCCTTGCAGAGAATAAAGGCGAAACACTTATGGCACGAAAATTGTGTTTCATTCAGTTGTAGTCAGATGGTCCAAAAAGTAAAAATTATCAATATACTGTAATAACATAGTAATTTTATTAGTGACATCTGTGTTCTTTACCTGTGTCTGAAGCATTTAGTATTTTACCTGTAGCTTCAGTTATAGAATTCTGGAACATTTTCTCAAATGCTGCTATGTGTAGTTCATCTCCATCTACATTTATACTTCGCAAGACACCCAACGGAGTGTGGAGGAGGGCACTTTACGTGCCACTGTCATTACCTCCCTTTTCTGTTCCAGTCGCGTATGGTTCGCGGGAAGAACGACTGTCTGATAGCCTCCGTGTGTGCTCGAATCTCTCTAATTTTTCATTCGTGATCTCCTCGAGAGGTATAAGTAGGGGGAAGCAATATATTCGATACCTCATCCATATGCCTATATTATTATTCCCCCTCAGAAAATAAACTGTATAGGCCAATATTAGTTGGCTTGTGTCTGTGTATGTGCGGATGGATATGTGTGTGTGTGTGCGAGTGTATACCTGTCCTTTTTTCCCCCTAAGGTAAGTCTTTCCGCTCCCGTGATTGGAATGAGTCCTTACCCTCTCCCTTAAAACCCACATCCTTTCGTCTTTCCCTCTCCTTCCCTCTTTCCTGATGAGGCAACAGTTTGTTGCGAAAGCTTGAATTTTGTGTGTATGTTTGTGTTTGTTTGTGTGTCTATCGACCTGCCAGCGCTTTCGTTCGGTAAGTCACATCATCTTTGTTTTTAGATATATTTTTTTTTCCAATATTAGTTATGTTTGAAATTGTGTGTCTATCGACCTGCCAGCGCTTTCGTTCGGTAAGTCACATCATCTTTGTTTTTAGATGTATTTTTTTCCAATATTAGTTATGTTTGAAATAACTTACATGTTAGAAGTACTATTGAAACTATAGTCCCTATTAAAATTACTTGATATTTGATGTCTGTCACTTGCTGCTACAGTGTTGCCCTATTCACTGCCAACTACTGCTCAGTTGTAGGTGACACACAAACATGGCTGGTCACTTCACAAATGCTGTAAATGTGTAATGCAAAGCAATGTTGGAAGCAGCTGCTGCAAGGTATGAAGGAAATGAGAAATGCTCTGTCAATATCTGATTTTAAGTGACCAGTGACTAAAATGTGGCAGACGACCATTTTGTAGCCCTAAATTTAAGCTCGTGTCCTAACCTAACCACAGCCTCATGATGTGCACTGTATCCAAGAAAATGATCAGCAATCTACAGCAGAACTAAAATCAAGATTGCTTCTTTCACAGTGTTTAAGGTTAATTCTCTTAGCAAACTGGGAAATGCTCTGTCGATATCTGATTTTAAGTGACCAGTGACTAAAATGTGGCAGACGACCATTTTGTAGCCCTAAATTTAAGCTCGTGTCCTAACCTAACCGCAGCCTCATGATGTGCACAGTATCCAAGAAAATGATCAGCAATCTACAGCAGAACTAAAATCACGATTGCTTTTTTCACAGTGTTTAAGGCTAATTCTCTTAGCAAACTCAAGAGAGAAAAAAATGTCAGTTTCAGGGGTAAAAGCAAATTTTATCCTCACACTGTCTGCGTGAGCTGCCGCATTACAAGCCAATGAGCAGTCCTGGTTGGCACTTGGTTGCAGATTATAGGTGACATAAGCAGTAGGGAGAATATAAAATGTAGACTGGCAATGGGAAGAAAAGCATTTCTGAAGGAGAGAAATTTGTTAACATTGAGTATAGATTTAAGTGCCAGGGAGTCCTTTCTGAAAATATTTGTATATAGTGTAGCCATGTATGGAAGTGAAACATGGACAATAAACAGTTTAGAGAAGAAGAGAATAGAATTTTTGGAATGTGGTGCTACAGAAGGATGTTGAAGTTTAGATGGGTAGATCATGTAACTAATGAGGTGGTACTGAATAAGAAATGGGGAGAAGAGAAATTTGTGGTACAACCTGAGTAGAAGAGGGCTCAATTGATAGGAAACATTCTGAAGCATCAAGGGATTACCAATTTAATACTGGAGGGAAGAGTGTGTGTGTGTGTGTGTGTGTGTGTGTGTGTGTGTGTGTGTGTGTTTGGGGGAGGGGGGGGGGAGAGGGTAAAAATCAAAGAGGGAGACCAAGAGATGAATACAGTAAGCAGATTCAGAGGGTTGTAGGTTGCAGTAATTACTTGGAGATGATTAGGCTTGCAAAGGATGGAGTAGCATGGAGAGCTGCATCAAACTAGTCTTTGGACAGAAGTCCACAACAACAAGAAGCAGATTCCAAACAAAAAAAGAATGACAGGAAGAAAAATAAGCGCAAATAAAAGAGGAAATATAATGATGAAAAGTGAGGAAAAAAATTAATTGAATAAAAATAATAATCAAGCTTTTGATTACATTTAGAAAAATAAGAAAATCTCTGCTTCTGGTGAGATTTGAACCAACGATTTTCCATATGTCAAATTTATACGCTGCTCACTCTGCAGTGCTATTACACTACAGAGGGTTGTTGTATTTATGATTCTGGTGACCCAGTTGTAACGATTAATTGCGTCCTACAAAAATTTGGCTTCACACAATGTCGTGTGAACCTTATCTAATGTAAGCTGATCTCTGTGATTATAATAATAGTATATGTGACACTGAATTGCATCTTGTGTGGAAGGATCCATTAGAGTATAATTAGTGCTGTGTTGAAATGTGTGTATTTCATTAACATCATCACACACACACACACACACACACACACACACACACACACACACACACACACACACACACACTTCCCTCCATTATTAAATTGGTTATCATGTGTTATGAAATATGAAATGAAAGGGCCAGACCCATGATTTAAGGTCCAAACACATCAAGATGACAAACAGTATGGGTGTGATGTTGAGCGTTCTGATTGGAGGAAACCAGCTATGACATGTGAAGTGTCAACTATCAGGTAATTTCAATCGAACTGTAGTGTAGTATTATTATTGTTATTATAATTTGCCCAACTCAGGATTACATGATACAGCTGATTTACAACATGGTATTCTTTCCCTTTTTTTGCTTCCATCTTCATTCTTGCTTTCTGTTATCCTCATCTTTCTCATGCCCATAGCCCTCCTCTTCTCTGGAAACCCTTGACTTTTTATACCTTTTCACAGAATTTGTGCCTGTTTCTATATCTTGGTCTGTTATTCCCAATTCCTGTAGATCTTTCTCAATTTCTATAAAGCCTCTTGTTATCTGTCTTTTTTCAGTATCCATAAAATGTAACCCTTAGGTTTGTCAATGGATGTATTGTATTCTCAGTTTTTTCATACAACTCATTGTTGGACCCAATTTTTTTTAAAATTATTCTCCTACATTGGTTATTTCTTGTGGGTTATTTGTTATTTCATAAATTTCTAGGAGTATTACTTGCAATGATTTTTTTATTGTTGTTCGTAGTATCTCCACTTGCAGCCACTGAGTATTTACTATGGTCTTCCAGATACCCTATGTCCGTTTCCAGCCACTTATAGCAAACTACCACTCCTTTTACTGATGGACTGATTGTACATGCAGATGCTGCCCCAGCTTCACTTGCTAATGTTATTTCTGTAGGTATATCTTTGTTTGGGATCATTCTTGTCAGACCGACATCTTTGTCTTAATGCCCTCTGTAAGCACAAGCTCGTGACAGAAGGCGGAAATAGAACTTACACAAATGTGTCACATGACTAGTAATGAATATGTAAAAATTCATCACTATTCTGTGGAGTGCTCCAAAGTTTTAATGTTGTTTACATTGCTATACAAGAATCTATCAATGATGCAGTTGAACTGCTAATATATACAATTTTAAAATGTTCAGAATATCTTGGACTTGAGCTATTCTGTTGTGTTAATATTTTTGTGTAATATGGCGTGACGCTGCAAATCATGAAGGTGAACTCAACAAGCCGTACTTGTGAAATGGCATCAGGGTGACCTCAATAAAAACTAAATTAATTTGTGGGTATGGTTTTACTATTTATTTAAATTAAAAACATTGGATTGTGCAAAGGCAAAATTAGTATAGGAAAAATGAAAACTATTGCCAGATAAAGTACATTCTTAATCCTCCAGGTGTATTTTGCTGTGTCCATCATAATTATTCATGGTCACCATGTACAATTTAGCTCCCTGATTCTGTATTACCTTAGTTAAGAAAGTGCTCCTTAGTAACCTGGCGTACAGAAGAATAGTGGCGTGTATTTCAGTTTTGCTAATGATATGTGGACTTGTGAATCAAACAGTGAGTTTAACTGCTCCTGAGCTTCTCAATGTTGTGAGTATACCCCACTTGTTTTGCAGTTTCACTTTAATCACCTACATCAACTCCCCAGGGTGCTTGCTGCTCTTTGGCAGGTTCATGCTTGGCTGCCATGGGGCCCCAGCCTTTGCAACATCTTTTCCCTTCTGTGCTGCATGTCTATCCTCTTGCTATTCTTTTTCACCTTCCTTGGGAAACATGTCTGGAGTGTTTTTGGGAATGTTCTGCATAAGCTGACATAAGACCTGTCTCACCAATGTTTTTCGTTCCTTTTTCCTTTCTTTGTTCACGTTCTCCTATCCCTCCTCTGCTTCAATGTTTGAGACTTCTCTTTTTTCTTCTTCTGCCTGTGTGCTCCTTAAGTCTGGCCCACACATCTGACACATAACAGCTAACTGGGTAACTGATTGCTCCCTTTCTCAGAAGTTTGCGAGGTGTGACCTGAGGTGACAGTCCCTAAGGTGGACGTGCGCCCTTGTGAAGGAGGGTCCCTGTTGAAAGACGCTCACCATTGAAGACACTGGCAATCATGGGGGATTTTCTTGCAATGAGCCATTTATCATTCTTTGCAGTCCACGTCTACCAGACATAAACAGAATGAAGCTCCCGATTCAAAGACCCTCCCAGTAAACCACGGTTTCTCATGGTTTCACGTACTGAAGATGGTCAGTCCTTTGCAACAGTAAATCCATTTCTAATTCAGAAAGGTGTTGATGCAATTGTTGGCCTTGTGAAATCCTGCTCACATTTATGCAATGGCATTTGACTTTCAGAGACTACTTCTGATTCTCAAGCACAAAAACTGCTTGCTGCTTTACTTCTCACACCTATGCTGTTCGTGTCAAGACCCATACAATGCTGAATTCTGCCCATGTTGTTATTTACACTTGGCTGCTCGACGGTCTGACCTGCGCGTGAGGGCGATTTTTCCCCTCCCTTCTCCCCGCTGTATCAGCTGCTATGGCAACTATGTCACCTTATCTCAAGATAGTCCTGTGTATCTTGACGAGTGGGCTGTCCAGGAGAACCAGGTAAAGGAAAAAGTACCTTACCCGGTCACTCGCAAGTTATTGGTTAGTCACAAACCCTCTGTTCTAGTGTCTGGCACTTACAGTACTGTTCTTGCTACATTTCACTCCACAAAGGACATGGCCAAGCAGACATGCGACCTCAAATTCAGCCATGAGGTCCTGAAATCGCTCAGTGTCATGGTAGCATCTCCATCTCCTTGTCCAGCTGTGCAACAAGCCATCAAACTCTTGCCTTATGGTGCGAAGTCACCAGCTATGCAAGCGGCAGGCTGGAAAGGACAGAAGGAATACTCCTGTGAAGACATCCGAGTCCCTTCAGCCAGCCAACACCTGAGTCTTCCTCTGCTAACTGGAAAGGCACAAAGAAGTCAAACAGTCTTGTCCTTCGCTGACTCGAAGATCCTCTTTGACAGTGTTGCTACATGATACCCTTGTCCGGCCGGTTTACGTGTTGCTGGTGTGCACTAGCAAACATTTTTCTGCGCTGGACTCCACAGGCTGACAGCAGAAGAAAGCCAATGCTTCTGTGGACCTCACGGAGCAGGATCCTCCTGCCTCTGTGCCCTGGAGCAGCGAGTCTTCACAGGCTGGCACTCGGCAGCTGCCGCAGTGCCACCCCTTCATTTTTGCCTCGTGATGACTCTCCTCTAATGGAATGTTCAAGGCCTTCGATTCAACAAAGAGGATTGTACAATCACAGCGTCCACTTGTTCTCTGCCTTCAGGAAACAAAATTGCATCCACACACCACTTCGAGCTTTCATATTTCTTCCCTGTCCGTTTTGACCTTCACCCTGAGGTCGGCATTCTGAATCATTCTGCTCATATGGAATGACGTTCATAGTCAACCCATCTCCAAGCTGTAGCAGTTCGACTTTTCCTTCCTCACTTGACCTTTTCCCTTTTATCGGGCAGCTACCTCACCCACTTCGGCTGCTCGGTGACTTTAATGCACACCATTCCCTTTGGGGTTCTCCCAGAACCTGTCTGGGAGGTGCCCTCTTCGCTAACATTCTTAATCAACTTAACCTCTTCTGCCTTAACACTGGAGCACCCACATTCCTTTCAGACTCCTCGCATACCTGTTCCCATTTGGACCTATCCTTCTGCACTGCCCAGCTTGCCCATCATCTCGAGTGGTCCGTTCTCTCTGACACATACTCAAGCAACCATTGTGCTATCGGTTTGTTGACTCATACCCCATCTGCATGCACACCCAAATGGCAGCTTACTAATGCCTGCTGGAGGCTTTATTCCTCCCTGGTGACCTTTGACAGACCATATTTCCTCAGTTGTGATGACCAGGTGGAATATTTTACAAATGTTATCCTTTCCACTGTAGAATGTTACATTCCTCGCATTTCCTTTTTACCACGCTGTGTCCTGGTTTCTTGGTGGACTGAGGCATGCCGCGATACAATTCTCTCTTGGAGATGTGCTATCTGCATTTTTAACCATCAGCCTAGGATAGCAAACTGCATTCATTATAAAAAGACACGTGCACAGGTCATCGTGTTCTTTGGGATAGCAAAAAAGGTAGCAGGATTTCATTCACTAGTTCTTTTAACAGTTCCATTCCCTCTTCCATTATGCCGGCCAACCTCCAACGGCTGTCTGGGACCATGATCCATTCCCCAGTTTCCGACCTGACAGTAGCGCACAATGTCATCATGGACCCATTGCTACTACAACACCTTGGGCTGCCATTTTGTGGATATTTCGAGCTCTTCCCACTGTCACTCTGCCTTCCTCCATCGGAAATGAAAGGTGGAGGTCCAGTGGTACCCTTCTCTTCTTCGAATCATGAGTGCTACAATCAATGCCGCTTTTATTGTGAGGGAGCTAGATAATGCTCTCACTTCATCCCGATCCTCAGTCTCAGGGCCAGACGCCATCCACATTCAGATGTTGCAGCACCTTTCTCTTGCAGGCAAGCACTTTCTGCTGAACATGTACAACCGTATCTGGGCAGAGGGCACGTTTCCCAAATGGTGGTGTTAAGCCACTGTCATACCCATACCTATGCCCGGTAAGCACAACCATCTTCCTTCTAGCTACCACCCCATTTCTCTCACTAGCTGTGTTTGCAGGGTGATGGAACATATGATTCATGCCCAGCTGGTATTGTGGCTCAAGTCTCACCATTTATTAACCATGGCACAGTGTGGATTTTCAGCACGCTGTTCTGCAGTTGATCACCTTGTCGCTTTGTCCACCCATGTCATGAATGGTTTTCTGCAGAAATCCCAGACTGTGTCTATGTTTCTCGATTTGGAGAAAGCCTGCGACACCTGTTGGAGGACTGGTATCCTCCATACTCTCTACATGTGGAGCTTACATAGCCGCCTGCCCCATTTTCTTCAGGAATTTTTAAAATACCGGGTTTTCAAGGCATGTGTGGGTTCTGCCTTGTCAGACATCTTTATCCAGGAAAACGGTGTGCCTCAGGGTTCCATCCTGAGCGTCATCCTCTTTGCTGTCGCCATTAATCCTATAAAGGCCTGTCTCCCTCTGGGCATCTCCGACTCGCTTTTTGTTGATGATTTTGCCATCTATTGCAGTTCTCCAGTGTCCTGCTCATTGAGCGGCATCTTCAGCGGTGACTTGATCATCTTTACTCATGGAGCATCGACAATAGCTTTCGTTTTTCCACTGACAAAACCCTTTGTGTGAATTTCTGGTGGCACAATTGGTTTCTTCCACCGTCTTTACATCTCGGACCTGTTGCTCTTCTGTTCATTGAAACTAAGAAATTCCTGGGGCTAATGCTGGATAGGAAACTTTCTTGGTCCTCCCAAGCGTCTTTCCTGGCTGCCCGCTGTATGCAGTCCCTCAGTGTCCTACATGTCCTCAATGGTACTTCCTGGGGTGCAGATGGAACCACCCTCCTCCATTTGCACCTGTCCCTATTCCATTCAAAACTAGACTATGGGAGTTTCGTTTATGCATCTGCACGTCCATCCCTCTTACGCCATCTCAATACTATCCACTACCGTTGCATCTGCTTGGCCACTGGCGCCTTTTAAGGTAGCCCAGTTGAGAGTCTGTTTGCAGAAGCTGCAAAACTACCACTGCCCTACTGCCGGGTGTGCCTTCGTCATGGGCGCCGATGTTTTTTGGTGTTGGCTTCTGGAACACTGCTCCGTATTTACAGCAGAGCTCTTCTTCCTGTATCAAGCCATGCAATACATCCGGTGACACAGACTTTTCAATTGCATGATCTGCTCAGACTATCTCAGTGCCCTTCAAAAGCCACAGTGTGCTGTACACTTTCCATCCCTTAGTGCAACGACTCCAGGAAAGCATTCACTTGCTCATTCTTGATGGAGCCACTGTGATGTTTATGTGGGTTCCTGGCCACGTCTGTCTGACAGGAAACGAGGCTGGTGTTGCTGCTGCCAAGGCTGCAGTCCTCATCCCTCAGTACTGCAGTCCTCGTCCCTCAGCCCGCTAGTTCTTACATTCCCTCCAATGATCTCTGTGTTGCCATCTGTTAGCAGATGGTGTCACTTTGGCGTCACCACTGGTCCTCCCTTCAGGTGAACAAGCTCGGGGTTATTAAGCTTCTCCCAGTGGCTTGGATGACCTCCTCTCGGCCCTCTTGCTGCAAGGAGGTCATTTTAACTATGTTGCGTACTGGACATTGCTTTTTTAGTCATCACCATTTGTTAAGTGGTGCTCTCCCAGCATTATGTGCAGATTGTACCCAACTTTTAACCGTCCCCAATTTCCTAACAGAACGCTGTTTTTTTTAATGGCTTACATTCTTGTCTGTGTTTGCTGTCTGAGTTATCAGCCATTTTAACGAACGACATGCGGGGTATTGACCACGTTTTACTTTTTATCAATCTTAACAATATGGTGAAGGCCATTTAATTTTTAGTTCTGCAACTTCGTTTCTCTGTGGTGTATTTTATAGACCTTTCTTGACGTCCCTGTTTTTAGCTGTCTTATCTTCCATCGATTCAGATTGACATGTAGTCATTTTTAATTCCTCTATTTGTCTTCGTGTTTTACTGTTTTGACATGGGCACATATGATCCTAGTTGTTTTTGCACCCTAAAACAAAAGAACTGCTGTAGGTGTACAATCTCTCTTTCTCTCTCTTATTGTATTTACTGCTTTTAAACATTCTACTTCCTGCAAATTTAACCCCTTTTAGACGTGATTCTGTGATACATTTTTGTAATTCAAAGAATTTTTTTTTACAAAAACTTGTGTGTGTTGAATTACTTTAAACAGGTGTTTTTCACATTTTTACTGAAGAACGCAAAATGTTCTTTACAATAAACACCAGTGCAACATATTTCTTTTTCAGTATTGTCAAAACCATAATCATACAGTAGTTGTGTATGGCCAGATGTCATGAAGTAATGTTTAATTTCTTCAAGTATATCATTTTGGATGAATGGTAGATTGACCAGAAATACATTGAGAGTTTTGTTCTGGGCAAAGCAGTTGTCTGAAAACATCACAACTCTTTTGTACTTAACATCTGCATTTTACAAGTAATGTGTTAACTTGGAACCTCACAAGACCTGCATTTTACGACTGTTTTGTCTAATAAATATGTGGTTGTGTCCCCACTCTTAAAGTTAAGTTCAGTAGAGCGTCGATTATCTGAAGTAATTGGGGGACATGGGTGTTCGGAAAACTGGTTTGTTCGGATAATCAAACTGTACATGTTTATTTGCCAAAAAGAAGTACTGTACAGTAAATTTATTCATAGTTTTATGGCTTGTTGATCCATCAGTAGAATCAAGCATAGCTATAAAATTTGCTATGCTCGTCTTTTGTTTTTTTATATCCATAATTGTCGACTTCCCCACCTTGTACTCATTGGATAAAGTGGCTGCAGATTCACCTTCTTCTAACCTTTTAATAATCTCGTACATGTCCCTCATAGAAATGACAACACATTTATGTTTAAGCATTTTGTATCGTCAAGTTCACTTCTTCACCCAGCAGCACACAAGTGGTTGTAACAGAGAACAGAAGGTGACTGTTTGCACCGTGAAAAGCTCTTCTTGGGGGCGCGCAACCCTCCAAACTGAGCGGAGCAGCATGCCTCAACTCTAAGCTGGCACAGCTGTTGCTGTGAACAGCTTTGATACTGCGCGGAGCAGCATGCCTCAACTCTAAGCTGGCGCAGCTGTTGCTGTGAACAGCTTTGATACTGCCGCTACTTCTACTGCCAGTGCCAAGCCGACAGAAGTGTGCTGATTGTTGAAACACAGTGACTGGCGGCTTGGCCGGTCAGCAGCACCTTGTGAAGGCCCCATTATAAGCAATGTTCCACCAGCGGTGGCCCAGTGCGACGACTACTGTGGGAAACTTGGTTTGGGAGTGAGGGGGACGATGGACGGTATGGTGGTAGAGTAACAGGTGCGAGCAAGTACACAGTTTGGTGTTGTGGTCGTTCGGTTGACCGACATTTTTGATAATCGACGCTCTACTGTATACTGAAATTGTAGGTCCAAAGCCTCCTTTTGTGAAACTGGATATTCAAGAGTGCAACCTGGAGGTCAAAATAATGGCCAACACATTTTCATCTAGGTGGTTTCTGAAAAAGAGACTTCATAGACCCTGTGTAACTTTTGAGTGAATGGAGTGCAACTATCTGTTGCTTCTAAGCTCTTAACTTTTTCAAAGTTCTACTGACCGTTGTCCTTTAGGTTTTTAATGGAAATATCAATTTTATTGCACAAGTTGCATGTATCACATCTGTGACGTCTAAATTGAATGTTAAAATTTGTATTGAAGCTGTCACAACAGAAATACTTATAAAAAGGCAAAAAACCTGTGTAATTTTTGGTCAGATTGATCCAAACAGGGAGGTGTTTTCTGAATGAAATTTTTACCTGAATTAGTGAATTGAGAGAACAGGTGATTAATTTATGTGACGATAAACTTTTGTCACATGTTCTTCAACAGTTTTATTTACAGGGTCATGTTTTCTCCTCATATGTTTTTCCATTGTCAGTGATTCTTGTGTCTTGTTAAGTACAGTACAAATGCTTTCTCACTGATGCCATGAATGTTATAGAACACTATATGACACACATCAAGAAGTTCAGGAGTTCTCAAAAATAAATTCAGTATTGTTATGGTCTAACTGCCACATGAGCAAGTTCACCAATACAATGGGCAGACTGGTTTCCTTTGGTCTTTTGAACTGTGTACTCCTGCCCCTGTACAAGTGTGTTCTGGTCCATTGACTGGAGTTCAAAAATGTCCTAAGGGTAGCCCTCCACAACCTCACTGCCCATCATAAACAACAGTGTTCTGATTCATTGCCTGGAGTTCGAAGGTGTCCTAAGGGTAGCCCTCCACAGCCTCACTGCCCGTCATAAACAACAAAAAACCCTAAGTCATTGAGGTATCCATGCACAACAACACTAACTCTAGTATACAGTGGAGTGGGCTGTGAAGCTCACCTTGGTATATGCATCTCACCACTTGATCGTAAGTAAGAGTTCTGTACTCAAGTGTATAATCTTAGTGCACTTAGTTATGCTAATGTTGCTGACCAGAAAGTAACTGAAAATGTTGTAAATTGTTACTGAGTGTTAATATTTACTAACTGAATAATATTTCATCTTTATACATCCTTGGTGATCTTTGGGCTGTGGTTCAAGGTATACTTCTCTGCCTAACATTTCGTCCCCCAATGCCAGAAACATCTTCAGGGGCTATAACAGTTCAGAAAGCAGTTACTATCTCAAACAAATTCAGCAACCCGAACTGTTTGCATGTATATACACAACGGTCAGTTCTAGACGGCATCAGACTACTGCCTAATACCGCAATCTCTCACCAACTTGTGTTAACGAGCTTGCAGTGGGTAAGAGTTGGCACTGTTTGCTTTATTTGACACCGAGGCCTACAACTTGTTTCATTTAAATCCTTCTCCTTTTCTGTTAAAAGTTGTTTTTGTGCTTTTGAATTTTTACGGCCTCTCTCTACAACCTGGCATTGCAATGACTGTATCTTGATAAACCATAATATTGCAGAAACAAATTTGGTGGTTCCCTGGTCTTAGCACGTAATCTGCTACTGCTGATTTATTTATGTAGTTCAGATGACTGCTTCCTTTTGTAGTTTGTGTGTACCCGTGACCACATCTGTAAGGGATTTTGTATATTCCTCCTGTGGCACATTGCAAGTATATCTCCTTTGCAGTGCTTAAATAATTGTGCACCTTTCTTTTTATTTAAACACTGTCTCAATACTGTGTCTTCTAAATTGGTGATGTGATGTGTGACTGTTTTTACAAATGGGAGTAAACCTTCAAACAATAAGCATTGGAATAATGACAGTATTATGAAAAGCATAGATTGCTACTCACCATGAGTCATAGATAGGAATAACAAAAAGCCTGTCTAACACATCTAACTCATTAGAGTTGAACAAAAAAAACACACACATGCACACACACACACGTACACGTGTAAACACAATGCAGGGACTCCGGTCATGTGTGTGAGAGTTGCATTTGTGTGTATGTGTGGTCTAATTCCAATGAAGGACTTTTTTCGCCAGAAGCTTATATGTTTGACATTCTTTTTGTTGTGCCTATCTGTGACTCAAAATCTCCACTATATGGTAAGTAACAATCCATCCTTTTCATAATATTGTCATTATCCCACCCTGGATTTTCCATTGTTTATTATTATGAAAAGGATAGATTGCTACTCACCATATAGCAAAGATGTTGAGTCACAGATAGGCACAACAAAAACACTGACAAACAAGTAAGCTTTCGGCCAGAGGGCCTTCTTCTGAATTAGACAACACACACACACACACATATATATATATATATATATATATATATATATATATATATATATATATATATATATATAGAGGGAAACATTCCACGTGGGAAAAATATATCTAAAAACAAAGATGATGTGACTTACCGAACGAAAGCGCTGGCAGGTCGATAGACACACAAACAAACACAAACACACACACAAAATTCAAGCTTTCGCAACAAACTGTTGCCTCATCAGGAAAGAGGGAAGGAGAGGGAAAGACGAAAGGATGTGGGTTTTAGGGGAGAGGGTAAGGAGTCATGCCAATCCCGGGAGCGGAAAGACTTACCTTAGGGGGAAAAAAGGACGGGTATACACTCGCACACACACACACATATCCATCCACACATATACAGACACAAGCAGACATCTCACAAGCAGACATATTTAAAGACAAAGAGTTTGGGCAGAGATGTCAGTCGAGGCAGAAGTGAAGAGGCAAAGATGATGTTGAATGACAGGTAAGGTATGAGTGGCGGCAACTTGAAATTAGTGGAGATTGAGGCCTGGTGGGTAACGGGAAGAGAGGATATATTGAAGAGCAAGTTCCCATCTCTGGAGTTCGGATAGGTTGGTGTTGGTGGGAAGTATCCAGATAACCCGGACGGTGTAACACTGTGCCAAGATGTGCTGGCCGTGCACCAAGGCATGTTTAGCCACAGGGTGATCCTCATTACCAACAAACACTGTCTGCCTGTGTCCATTCATGCGAATGGACAGTTTGTTGCTGGTCATTCCCACATAGAATGCATCATAGTGTAGGCAGGTCAGTTGGTAAATCACGTGGGTGCTTTCACATGTGGCTCTGCCTTTGATCGTGTACACCTTCCGGGTACCAAACGAAAGCACTGGCAGGTCGATAGACACACAAACAAACACAAACATACACACAAAATTCAAGCTTTCGCAACCAACGGTTGCTTCATCAGGAAAGAGGGAAGGAGGGGGAAAGACGAAAGGATGTGGGTTTTAAGGGAGAGGGTAAGGAGTCATTCCAATCCCGGGAGCGGAAAGACTTACCTTAGGGGGAAAAAAGGACGGGTATACACTCGCACACACACACACACATATCCATCCGCACATACACAGACACAAGCAGACATTTGTAAAAGCAAAGAATTTGGGCAGAGATGTCAGTCGAGGCGGAAGTACAGAGGCAAAGATGTTGTTGAAAGACAGGTGAGGTATGAGCGGTGGCAAATTGAAATTAGCGGAGATTGAGGCCTGGTGGATAACGAGAAGAGAGGATATACTGAAGGGCAAGTTCCCATCTCCGGAGTTCTGACAGGTTGGTGTTAGTGGGAAGTATCCAGATAACCCGGACGGTGTAACACTGTGCCAAGATGTGCTGACTGTGCACCAAGGCATGTTTAGCCACAGGGTGATCCTCAGTACCAACAAACACTGTCTGCCTGTGTCCATTCATGCAAATGGACAGTTTGTTGCTGGTCATTCCCACATAGAAAGCTTCACAGTGTAGGCAGGTCAGTTGGTAAATCACGTGGGTGCTTTCACACGTGGCTCTGCCTTTGATCGTGTACACCTTCCGGGTTACAGGACTGGAGTAGGTGGTGGTGGGAGGGTGCATGGGACAGGTTTTACACCGGGGCGGTTGCAAGGGTAGGAGCCAGAGGGTAGGGAAGGTGGTTTGGGGATTTCATAGGGATGAACTAAGAGGTTATGAAGGTTAGGTGGACGGCGGAAAGACACTCTTGGTGGAGTGGGGAGGATTTCATGAAGGATGGATCTCATTTCAGGTCAGGATTTGAGGAAGTCATATCCCTGCTGGAGAGCCACATTCAGAATCTGATCCAGTCCCGGAAGGTATCCTGTCACAAGTAGGGCACTTTTGTGGTTCTTCTGTGGGAGGTTCTGGGTTTGAGGAGATGAGGAAGTGGCTCTGGTTATTTGCTTCTGTACCAGGTCGGGAGGGTAGTTGCGGGATGCGAAAGCTGTTTTCAGGTTGTTGGTGTAATGGTTCAGGGATTCCGGACTGGAGCAGATTCGTTTGCCACGAAGACCTAGGCTGTAGGGAAGGGACCGTTTGATGTGGAATGGGTGGCAGCTGTCATAATGGAGGTACAGTTGCTTGTTGGTGGGTTTGATGTGGACGGACGTGTGAAGCTGGCCATTGGACAGATGGAGGTCAACGTCAAGGAAAGTGGCATGGGATTTGGAGTAGGACCAGGTGAATCTGATGGAACCAAAGGAGTTGAGGTTGGAGAGGAAATTCTGGAGTTCTTCTTCACTGTGAGTCCAGACCATGAAGATGTCATCAATAAATCTATACCAAACTTTGGGTTGGCAGGCCTGGGTAACCAAGAAGGCTTCCTCTAAGTGACCCATGAATAGGTTGGCGTACGAGGGGGGCATCCTGGTACCCATGGCTGTTCCCTTTAATTGTTGGTATGTCTGGCCTTCGAAAGTGAAGAAGTTGTGGGTCAGGATGAAGCTGGCTAAGGTAATGAGGAAAGAGGTTTTAGGTAGGGTGGCAGGTGATCGGCGTGAAAGGAAGTGCTCCATCGCAGCGAGGCCCTGGACGTGCGGAATATTTGTGTATAAGGAAGTGGCATCAATGGTTACAAGGATGGTTTCCAGGGGTAACAGACTGGGTAAGGAGTCCAGGCATTCGAAAAAGTGGTTGGTGTCTTTGATGAAGGATGGGAGACTGCATGTAATGGGCTGAAGGTTTTGATCTACGTAGGCAGAGATACGTTCTGTGGGGGCTTGGTAACATCAGGAATGGGATTACCTTGGCAAACGTTGTATGTAGTGTTGTCTGAAAGCTGACGCATTCCTTCAGCCACATACTCCCGACGATCAAGTACCACGGTCATGGAACCCTTGTCCGCTGGAAGAATGACGATGGATCGGTCAGCCTTCAGATCACGGATAGCCTGGGCTTCAGCAGTGGTGATGTTGGGAGTAGGATTAAGGTTTTTTAAGAAGGATTGAGAAGCAAGGCTGGAAGTCAGAAATTCCTGGAAGGTTTGGAGAGGGTGATTTTGAGGAAGAGGAGGTGGGTCTCGCTGTGACGGAGGACGGAAGTGTTCCAGGCAGGGTTCAATTTGGATAGTGTCTTGGGGTAGGAGTAGGATTAGGATCATTTTTCTTCGTGACAAAGTGATATTTCCAGCAGAGAGTACGGGTGTAGGACAGTAAATCTTTGACAAGGGCTGTTTGGTTGAATCTGGGAGTGGGGCTGAAGGTGAGGCGTTTGGATAGGACAGTGGTGGGGAGGGGGGCGGGATAGCAGGGTAGGGGTGGATGACGGTGAAGTGCTGCTTGTGGGAGCATACAGGGGACAGGGAAGGGGATGTAGGACAATTACTATTGAAGGTTGATGATAGAAGGGATTTGGGAATGTAGGATATATTGGATGGAGAGTTCCAACATGAGCAGTTTAGAAAAGATGATGTTAGTAGGAAGGATCCAGATGGTGAAGGCTGTGAAGCAGTCAATAAAATGAAGAACTTTGTGCTGGTCAGTGCTCAGCAACTGGATGATCCAGTTGTTTCTTGGCCACAGTCTTGTCAGTGGCCATTCATGGGGACAGACAGCTTGTTGGTTGTCATGCCCATGTAGAGCACAACACAGCACAGTGGTTGATGCTTAGCTTGACATCACGACTGATTTCAATGGTAGCCCTGCCATGCCCCTGATGGGATACGTCATGCTGGTGACTGGACTGGAGTAATTGATTGTGGGAGGATGTATGGGACAGGTCTTGCATCTATGTCTGCTACAGAGATAGTCCTTTTGTTGTACCTATCCGTGACTCAACATCTCTGCTACATGGAGGTAAACTTGGTTCTTTTTCACCAGAGGCTCCAGATATTTTAGGTTATAGAGCCCAATTTATTTCTTTGGTCAGAGCAGCCATTTCTTCTGAAGGCGGTTCTTAAATGATTTGTGCTTGTCCTCCAAGTACTGCAGTTCACAGGCTCTTTTAGCATGGATTTGTATAAGTGATTCAGCTTACTGACACGGTTTGAAATTTTAGCTGCTTTCTGAGTCATTATATCCTTTGACAGGGTGTCTACGACCTGGGACAACCGGGAGATCCGGGAAAAACCTGGGAATCTTTTTGAGTTCCAGGAATTTTTCATTGTTTTAGTTTTCAGTTAAATTTTTGTGATTTTGACTGGTAAGAACCAATACTCTAACAAAAGAATGTACTGTATCCTGCTTCTGCAGAATAATACTGCAGAATAATACTGCAGCAACAAAACATGAATGAGAGAAAAGAACGAAAATGAGACTTAAGTCGCAAAGAAAATGCACCATATACAACAACAAAACACAGTGCTCATAGAAGCGTCTGCCAACAGCAAAGTGTATCAAAGGCTTTAGGAAGACTGTGCCGTGCTTCTTAACAATAAATTGCCTCCAATGAGCGTGACAGTTTCTTACATTAAATTCGTTTTAATGCAAGATCTTTTAATGTTTCACACATATGAACATGCGGGCTTCCTTCGTCATCGTAGCTGTGCAAGTGCAGCGACACCTGTTATCTGGCGCTCTCTGGCAACTGCTGAAACATACCTTTCTAATAGGTCACGGAAAAATATTACAGATATTGCTTTGAAAAGCGTTACTTTCAAAGTAAATTTCCTTTTATGTAAGACAAACTATGTGAGAGAGCGTACGACGAATTTGTTAAATCACAGAGCGTTTGACTCCCATTTAAAAATCAACTCTTTGGGGAAGACCATATGAAGAATTTTGAGCCCAGAAGATCAGACATTTACGTCGTTATTAAAAATTTTTACTGGCACATTTATGTGATGTATGACGCGCAAAAAAGATCAACAATATATGTGGAAGCTTAGCTTCTCTTGCAGCTTTGCTTTTCTTGTAGCAATAATTGTACATTAATTTAAGCCATTAATTTTTCTTATTTGTGTGTTCGCACTACTTAAGAGTGATCTTGCTATTGGCTGACTACATTACGTGTCAAATGCTGTCATCAGCTGGTGAGATCAGGTGACATGAGCTGTGACTGGATTACAAAAGCGCGTCGCAATCTCGATTTTAATGCTTCGGAAAGTAACATGTGGTGTTTGGTGGAATTCGAATTTATGCCTTTGTAACACGGGAATATGCAATGTGTTGCTGCACATGAAAGATCTTTCCAAAACATGTTTTTTTCCCCTGAGTTTCATTTCCTAAAGTGCCGGGAAATTCTACGCCGGTGTATAAAACCATAAACCATAAAAGGATTGATAAGTGCTGAGAAAAAGTATACTGTCACTTAACAGGGAAAAAGTGTATTTTCACCCGGGAGAAAGTGTATTTTCAACCGGGAAATCTGGGAAAAATCTGGGAATTATTTTTCCTTGTCCATGTAGACACCCTGTTTGATGATGTCTGCAGCATTGGAAGATGAAACGTGAGGCAGAGAAATATGCATTGGACCATGGCACTAAGGAAGCAAATACTTTCCATGAAAGTCTACTCTGCATCTTTGTAAGTTGTTAGTGTTTCCTTGGTTTTTAAAACATTTCTATGCAATATTACAAAAAAAATGAAACTAACAGCATACATGTTTTTAAAAATGTTGATGTGTAACCTGTTTCATTATTTCAGAAAATCAGAGAAACGTACAACTTTGAAAACAGCTTGACAGCCAAAGATCTGTATGAACTGTGGAAAACCATCTTCATTCAAAAAGGGGAAACTGAGGTAACAGCACATGCACATTGAACACTCAAATTATATTTTTATTCTGTGTTCTGTTTGCAAAAAATTGTTTTTCATCATAAATTTAGTATTATCATTACTAGTCACAAGTTATCTTGTGTAAGTGTACAGGGAAACAACTTACCCCGGATGATGATGGCTAGTTATCAATCTCTTAGGCAACATTCTTATTGATAATCTTTCCTTAGTTGGGGGCCACTGTCATATAATATTGTAAAGCTCTGCCATTTTACTGCTTATTCTATTGTACCATCATGATTTTGGCCTTTGGACATGGTGCCTGCACATGTAATAACTGTTTTTGGTGATAATTTTCTAGCATACTTATTCAATGTATGTGAGACATGTTTGTTCCATTTCTGCAAGACACATTGTGAATAAGTTCTCATTTATATAGTGAGACACCTGTGTTATATAACCTACTTTAATATATTTTGATGACTTCATTGACAGAAGTCTCATCATGCTTAACATTGTGGTACTTGAAAATGGCCAAAGGCTGAAATCGACTGTTCAGTAGAAACAGTCTGTACAGCCAAATGGTGGAACTTTCATTCAGACAACATTCTTATTGGGAACTCATTCAGAAAAAATAATTTATGACCTTCATTGCATTACCAATAAAATGCAAGGCCATGAGAAAGTGTTTAGTTAACAAATGAATTTATTTTTTATATTGGCATTACCTGTTGAACTGTAAATAATTTCTGAATGGAATGCACACTTCTAATATTTGTTGCATCCATCAAAACATTTTATTATTGTTTTGCAGCCCACTGAAAATGAAGTCCACATGAAGTATATGGAGACTGAATTGTAGAACTATAGTGCACTTTACACACATCTTGGAACATTCTTCAGTGATGAAGATCACACCTCAAGCAGAGCAGAAAATCAGCTTTGTAGAATAAGGAAAAAATGCCCCTCACAATGACAGTGAATAATGCTATTATCGTCATTAAAAATTAAACAAACAATGGAAGACGCTTGCCAGGTACAGTTTAGACTGAGGCAGTGACAAGAAGAAATATAAAGTGACTGACAAATGTATAGGTGCACACTCGTCAGAGTATAAGAAACATCAATGTCATAATTTTGCTATTTGTCTATGTTATCAAATTGATTGTCATTCTATTTTGAAGTCCACAAAAAACATCACTGTCATAATTCTCCTATTTGTGTATGTTATGTTATAAAGTACACAAACGATTGATCCATAGATGTATGAGTGTCTGTATGTCATATTCATAACAAATGATTGAACTACATGGGTTGGAACTTTAATAGTGGCAACTATTTATTTACAGCTCGTACAAAATAGATTTGTGTTTCAAAGTTTTACTGACCTTCAAAGTAGTCACCAGCATTGTGTATAACCTGTTGCCAGTGATGTGGAAGTTGTAGGATACTTTTAACAGTGCCAGTTGTGTTGACAGTTCGAGTGGCACGGTCTATTGCCCAACGAATTTGTAGCAGTTCTGAAGCGAATGCCGTGAAGTGTTTCCTTCAGTTTAGAAATCGAACTGAACTTACGAGGGCTTAAGTCAGGGGAGTGCAGTAGGTGTTATAGCACTTAGCAGCCCCATCAGTCAAGCAAATCAGTAACAGCTTGCACTGTACGTGCTTGAGCGTTGTCCAGCAAAATGATGGTCAGGTCCTGCAGAAAGTGCACTTCTGTCTCTAAGCTGGTCGTAGGTTGTGTTCCAAATATGAACAGCATAGAGACAGAAGTGATGACACTGTCTGCAGGACCTGACCACCATTTTGCAGGCAACGCTCAATCATGTACAGTGCAAGCTGTTACTGATTTGTTTGACTGATGGGCCTGCTAAGTGCTATACCACTTATTACACTCCCCTGACTTAAGCCCTTGTGAGTTCAACTCGATTTCTAAACTGAAGGAAACACTTCACGGCATTCGCTTCAGAACTGCTACAAATTCATCAGGCAATAGACCGCGCCGCTCAAACTGTCAACACAACTGGCACTGCTGAGAGTATCCTAAGACTTCCACATCACTGGCAACAGGTTAGGCATAATGCTGGTGACTACTTTGAAGGTCAGTAAAACTTTGAAACACATATCTATTTTGTACGAGCTGTAAATAAATAGTTGCCACCATTTAAGTTCCAACCCTCGTATAAATATAATTGTTTACTTAAGCCAATGATACAAGTTCATGCCACAATTACAGCACTTAATTTTAATATGACAGGAATTCTTGCAACAGCACACTCTCCACTTCAGAGTAAAAGATTCATTCTGAACTGTATTACACTTTCACCACAATTCATTCTGTACTTAAAAGTACCCTATAATTTTCTCAAGGCCATGCAGTTTACTGTATGGTTAAATGACGATGGGATCATCTTGAGTAAAATACTCTAGAGGTAAAATAGTCCCCTATTTGGAACTATGGGTGCAGACTACTTAGGAGGATATCGTCATCAGAAGAAACAAAACTGACAGTTTAGGAGTGAAGCACGGGCAGTTAGAGCCCTTAATCGTGCAGGTGGGTTAGAAAACTGAAAAAGGAAAATGGGTAGGTTTAAGTTAGGTGTTGTAGGTTTACTTAAGTTCAATGGCAAGAGGGGAACATAACTTCTGGTGAGGTAGGTAATGGTTTATAAATACAAAATCAAATAGGGGTAAAGTAGGAGTAGCTCCAATAACGAATAAGAAAATAGGAATGCATGTAAATTACTATAAACAGCATAATGAACATGTTATCATAGCAGAGGTACACACAGCCCACACGCACCACAGTAGCACTAGTTTATATGGCAACAAGATCTGCAAATTATGAAGAGACTGAAGAAATGTGTGAAGAGATAAAAGAAATTATTCACATAATTAAGGGAAGAGAAAATTTAATTGTGATGGGGGACGAATTCAGTAGTAGGGAAAGAAATCAGAGGGAAAATAGTAGTTGACTGTAGACTGGGGGAGAGGAATGAAAGTGCAAGAGTGGTAGAATTTTGCACAGAGTGTAATTTAATCATTGCTAACTCTTTGTTTAAGAATTGTGAAAGAAGATTGTAAATGTGGAAGAGGCTTGGAGATACCAAGGTTTCAGATTGATTATACAATGGCAAGACACAGATTTTGAAACCAGATTTGAAACTGTAACACATTACCAGGGATAGATGTGGACTCCGACCATAATTTATTGATTTTGAATTGTATATTAAAACTGAAGAAATTGCAAAAACGTAGGAGATTAAGGAGATAGGACCTGGATAAGTTGAAAGAACCAGAGGTTGTTCAGAGTTTTAGAGGGAGCATTAGGCAACTGTTGACTAAAACAGGAGAAAGGAATACAGTAGAAGGTGGATGGGTACTTTAAGAGATTAAATAGGTAAAAAGATTAGGCCTGTTAGAAATCTTAGGGTAACACATGAGGTATTGAATTTAAACAGTGGAAACTTCACATAAGAATATCAACAATGTAGGAAAAGATAGATTGCTACTTACCATTAAGAACGCACATTAAGTTGCAGACACGCTTAAACAAAGCTTTCGGCCACAGCCTTCATCAGAAAACGTGAAACAGACAAACATACACATAAGTAAGCACACCTCACACACACAAGCCCGGCAGCTCAGGCCAGAATGCAACTATCATGTGGGATGGCAGCAGCAGTCTGGAGGTAGTGGGGAAGAGGAAGGGTTGGTAGTGTACAGGTTGGGGACAAGAATACTATCTGGCAAAGTGTGCAGTGACAAGAATGGCAACAGGTGCAGTGTTAGGAAGTTGTGGGGCAGGGAGTTGGGAGGAAAAAGGAATGAGAAGGAGAGGAGCAGGGAAAGATGGACGAGTGTGTCAACAGAGTGCAGCAAAACAAAGAGGCTTGGGTATGAGAATGGGAAGGGGATAATAGGACAGAGGGGGTGGAAACTGTGGGGTGGAGAGCGATGGACCGGCTGCGTTCACAGTGTGTGGAGATTGGCGAAGGGTATCTCTGCCGGGCTACGAGAGAAACGTCTGTACAGGTTAGGACCAGGTTTGGTGACAGTTATGTTAATGTAGGTTGAGGCCAGAATAATTACGCAAGTGGAGAATGTGTTGTAAGGATAACAACTCCCATCTGCAGAGATGGCAGATTTTCTGTGTATTAAAGTGACAGCATTTATGCAAAGCATAATCAATAACCAGGCAAAAAATATATCTCAAGACAGCTCTGTGAGTTTTGGACTTCTGAAGAAGGACTTTGTCTGAAAGCTGAATATTTCTATCATTATTTTTCACTGTGCCTGCCTTCGACTCGGCACTTCCTTTGTACGGTAAGTGGTCATCTATCCTTTTCATATTGTTATTCCAGCCTGGACTTCCCACTGTTTGCCTAATGGCAACTTTAAAACTGGTAGATAAGGAAATCACTTCTGGTATTTGTTTGGATCTGTCAGAAGTCTTTGATACTGCTGAGCCACACCACACAGCTGAGAAAGCCAGCTGGTGTGTGTAAGAAAGTGCAAACCAGTGGTTAGAATCAGAGCTGTCAGAGCGAAAAAATACACTATTCTAAGATACCGCCATTTAGATATGGTATATTGCAAGGCTCAGTTCTCGGATCCGTACTGTTCTTGCTATGCGTTCACAACACAAACCCAAAGCTTACTTTAGGACATACTGTACTACTTGCTGATGACAAGAGTATCGTTCTGAAAATGATCGAAAAATTAAACTACTGTGGCCTGTCAAGTGGTAGGATGGTCCTTTCAAGAACTACCATGTAATGTGGATGTGCTGTGTCAGTTGTGCAAGAATGCTGGGCAACTGTGGACACATGAACACACTCACAATAGTAGACAAATTTCTGTATGTCCACACAGCACAGAGAATACATAGATTGTGGTATTGTACAGGCAACTGTAACAGATCATGGAGGTTCCACAGTAATGATAGGAGCAAATTTAATACGAACTATTTACTAGCAGTGATTCTACAGGTATGCCACAGCAAGCAATTTCAAGCTAACACCATCAGAAGATCGCCTGAAGAATGGACTAGCATTGAATGGTCTTCAGCAATGAAAGTAGATTCTGCATGCAGGTAAGTGACTGTTGTTTGATGTAGACCCTGTGAGTGCTGTCTCGAAAATGCATTTTTCCAAGACACACCACCTCACCCAGGCCTTTTGGTTTGGGATGTGTCAGACTGTAGCTCTCATTCACCTTTGATGTTGTAGGATGTTCTTTGACCAGTTCTACTGACATTGCAAATGGAAGGGCCACTGCAAGTGGTCAGCAGACAGCATCTCTGGCTTAAAGGTTACTTGGACCTATAATCAGGCTGATTTAAGGCCAAGCAGCTGTAAGCTCACCCTCACTTCTGTTCAGATGCTAATGTATTCCTTTCCACAGTTGAACGAAGTATCAGCGATGACTGTGTGCTACATCGATGACTGTGTGCTACATTGGTCATTCTTTGGACTCTTGTTATGACTGGGGACAGTAGGATGCAAGTGCAGTGACATTCCACCTACCACTGTTTCCATCACTCTAATTCAAGTGGTGTTAATTCTGATAGTTTTAATTGCAGTACTGGAAAATTCATTAGATCAGTCACTCTTATGAACATGTCATTTATTTTGTATTAATAAAATGGCTTTTGTGTTGAACTGTTGTTACAGCAGTTTCATCAATCCCAGGAGCTGCTGAAATATTTGACCAGTCCTGGCAGAGGCTTATTTCCAGCTTCTGTTGGCCAAGGAGTTGACGAAAATCTTGGTACTAACTACAGCTATTGGCCTTTTTCTGTATAATAGGTTGCAGTTTGGAGTTGGAAGTGCACCAGATATTTTATGAAGGTTTTGAGAACAGCTGATAGCAGATAGTCCCCAATGTGTCAACTATCTTGATGGTTACGAGTTGTACAAAGGTGAAACATGTACACAATTTGCATCATGTTAATGTGGCTCTGTCTGAAAAGGGTCTTTACTATAATTTTTCTAAATGATTATTTTTTTAACATTATGTCACTTATCTAGAAATGTCCTTAGTAAGGAGGGATTATATCACACAAAGGATTATGTCGAGACAATCAAAGGTCATGTTTTATTGAACAGAAAACAGTACTTTTATGACAAAGGATGTGGACTTGAATCATAATAATGATTTAATTTTTATTTCCATGGTCAAAAAGGAGACTGTCATTCTTTGTTACTTGCTTAATTCTTCTCTTGTTATGTGATCTTATTGTCTCCTATTTTCTTTTGTCTGTACTCACTTATCATTGTGATGGAAGTTCAAGACAGCACTGTAAATGTGTAAAATCTATTATATTGTGTATGTAATTTTATTTAAAAATATATATATTGCATGACAGTTTATTACTTTTTCATGTTAACCACACAACACACTTGAGAACCGAAGATAAATAATTTTATAAGAAAGGAAAAAGAAAATTACTTTGAAAGGTAATAAAATTCAATAGGCAGGTCCACAGGTAAAAATTCAAAATCAAGAAAATCATTAAAATTGCATTATTGTCTGCAACAGAGCACAAGATAGGGCATTGTTACACTAATTCGGTAGTGAACGGTAGTGTCAAATTTCATAAGAGTGAGATCTGTTTACTTGAGGTTTATTTACTTACCTTATGTAGGAAATTTGTGATTTACCAAAGTTGTAAATGTTTTTCCTATGGGTGCAGGCATGGAATCTGGTGGACAGGACTCTGTCTGTTATTCTTCGGTTTCTTGCAGCATATTTGTTAAACAGCTCATGGGTGTACTGCCAGTTCATAGTGTCCACCAAACACAACATTTCAGTGATCAAACATGTTGCCATAGTCAGGTGTGCTGACGTACTGATCTCCTGGGGGTGCATGGCTGACTTCTGGCCCTGCGAGCTGTTCTCTACTTGGTCTACACCAAGGACATGTGTAGGCACAGACACAGAGACAATTGTAGCAGGTGATATCTGGCAGGGTGTCCCATTATCTGTAAGGGTGTAGTTACTACACCCGCCCCAGCTGCCAGAATGTTGTGCTTGATGAGCGTCTTCTTAATTAGGCCCAGTGCTGGTTCCCAAGCCTTGCTGATATTACAGCACAGTCTTGGTTGATTAGATTGTTACTGGTGCATATTTCAATGGCCTCTCATATGACACTGTCCCAGTATTCTGAAGTTTGAGCTAAAATCCTGGTGCATTATATTACAATGAGTCGTACAAACAGTGCTGTGCAACCAGTGACTTGTTGGGATAAGTTAGTGGAGTGTGCTGCTAGTGTTCTCGGCATCGATGATTGGGACTGTTGCTGTAAACTCAGCAAGACTCAGAAATCAGTACTGGGCTTAATTAAGAAGACACTCAGCAAGCACAACGTTCTGGTGATTAGGACAGATGTAGTACATAAACTCACACACACTACAGGTGCCGGGGCACCCTGGAAGGCATCACTGACTACAGTCACTGACAGTTACATCCATGGCTGCGATGATGTGCACCCTGGGGCATTGACCGTGTAGAGAACGGCTTGCTGGTGGAATTGATATAAGTCGGCCATGTGCACCCGAGGGGGTCAGTAAATCAACATACCTGGCGATGGTGACATATCTAAGTGCCAGAATATTGTGCCCGTTGGACACTATGAACTGGCAGTACACCCAAGGTCTGTTTCATCAACAAATACGCTGTCACAGTGGCACCCTGCAGAATTCCCCATTGCAGCATGCTTTCTTGCAAGTGCTAACAGTAGCCTGCATAACAGCTGCCCTGCCTCAGCACCACCAGGCCTTTTTTTTCACCAATGTGTCCTGCTACTGGTAAAGGAGGAAGACAGTTGTTGAAAGGTGGTTTCTGCATTTCTGCAGCAACAGACATGACACAAAATGAAGTCCAGTTGTTTGACCTGACAGGGAAATCAGCTGTGCTCTGCAGTCACATTCTGCTTGACTGGAATCCACTCAGCTGTTAGACCACTTGCATGTGGAATTTGCCAGACTGGTTGGGATCCATATAGCCCCTCCTTGTTGATTATTTTTCCCTATGCCACCTGTTTACAGCCCCTACTGCTGGAGCCCATAAGAAAGCATTTTTTATCTAAAGTACCCCAAGTTTATGGTGGTTGCCTTCCAGTGATTCTGCTCTCATAGTGGCACCAAACATGAATTCTCTGTTTCATTCCCAATAGCCTGGCAGAATGTTTTGTCTGCAGCCAAATATCAAAGGCTATGAGTTTAGCCACATCCATATTGGCTCTAAAGCACCTACCAGGGATGACACACATTTGGTCTTTCCACTCATTCAGGGCTGCCACTGGAGGTCCCCATGGAATCTAACCCAGCTCCCCTGCTAGTGGTCACTGGTGCTTCCACAACCTTATCTTGAGCAGCCAGCTGGCACTTCTACACCTCCTCCTCTGGAAGTCTGGCCACAGCAGCCAGTCAGTGGTCAGTTGTGTGTGTGTGTGTGTGTGTGTGTGTGTGTGTGTGTGTGTGTGTGTGTATGAGAGAGAGAGAGAGAGAGAGAGAGAGAGAGAGAGAGAGAGAACGTCACGCTTTTTTGAGTGTGTATGTGTGTCTTGCATCAGAAAAAGGCCATTTGATCGAAAGCTTGCTTGTTCAGCAGTCTTTTTGTTGTGCCTATCTGCGACTCAACATCTCCTCTATATGGCGATTAGGAATTTATCCTTTTCACAGTAATATTGTTATTGCATCCTAGACATCCCATTGTTTAATTATTGGACATTCATTAATAAATGCATTAATTGTAACTTATACACATTCATCATTTACATATGTAAATTACATTTACCATGGTATTAACACACTTAACAGGGAAATCAAGAAAGTAAAAATGTATTTATTAATGTTGCTATATACAATTCTTACAAAAAGTACAAAATATAAAAAGCAAATTTCAAATCTGCAATAGAATTGCAACACCAGCAAGAGTCCACTTGGCAGGCTTTGCTCGTGTACGTAGGTTGAATGTCCACACATATGTGGGTCCACGCGTTCGGGTTTTGTATACAGGACATTCATACATATTGCGCAGATCTAGTTTGTCTTGTGTAATGGCTTTTATATAGACAACAGGCATTACAGGGAAAAGCTCCTTGAGTCGAGATTCAACAATTCCTCCAACATCTGTGTCCCATCGTGCACCTTCCATGTATAGTCCATGCACATAAGCGCCCTCTCGAGGTGGTGACCTAAAATATATATTACAGGGAATTGTGTTGCCATAAATAAGGTACAGTATTTTATGAATATATACATTGCTAGTTATCTATTAGTACTCAAGATGATTATGGAAATGCTCTTCAAACATCCAAAAAAGCTTGTCATACATGGTATCACACACCCATCTACACATACAAACAGAAAGGTGTCTGGAGCATATTTTATGTTACACCACACTGTCAACAGAAAACAAAAGTGTGATAATGATATTTTCTTAATATGATTGTCTAATTGTACATCATCAGATTTCCAGCTGAACTGATATTTTCATTTTTGTGCAAAAATGGTATTTCTGCTTAGCAGGAAACCCAAAACATACCATTGATAACAATGATATTTGAAAATGGAACATTTTTATAACATGAGATTGGCTCAA
The DNA here is from genome assembly GCF_023898315.1 of Schistocerca nitens. Classification (NCBI taxonomy): domain Eukaryota; kingdom Metazoa; phylum Arthropoda; class Insecta; order Orthoptera; family Acrididae; genus Schistocerca; species Schistocerca nitens. Next base: position 189,425,755 of record NC_064620.1, on the reverse strand, counting down.
AGCAATTTTTTACTGACTTAACACATTATCTTATCCTAAGAACAAATGGAGTATGCAAATGAAGTAAGATCTGACAGCTCTTTCATCAATTAATAACAATCTGAATAGCACACTGAGATTATTTACTGAAGGTTCAGTTCTGTCCCAGAAAGTTGCATTGTTAAGCAGGTGTAGGATAATGGATGCATGGAGCATTTCACAAGCCCATTTCCTAACAAAAGTACACACAGTCACACACAAACAGCCACACAGATATCCAAACGCACACTCCTGTGGCCATGACAAGAGTGATTATTGATACTCTTATTATTGAAAGAACTGCCTGAGCTGATGAAGGTAGGGAAAGGTAGGGAATGATATAAGGAGGGAGCAGTGGGAAAGAGGCATGTCTTTGGGCAGATAACTCTGCAGCTGCACAAGAAGTCATGATGTTTTGAAGAATTCCACTGACAGCTGGTAAAACTGTTGTTTATTAAAACACGACCAGTTTTGCGGCTTTAAGCCGCATCATCAGATGAACAATGTTAAAAGATCAAAGGCATTCCCATCACTCCTAGTCAAAAGTTACTTTTCAGAGAACGTCATCAATGTTATGGTGGGCAAAATTTAAAGGCGAAGTGCCCCATTCTTTAAAATTTGCCTGAATCAGTATAACAGCAGGACTGATAGCTCAATGCAGGACAAAACAAAAGCAGCCTGCACAAAGAGAGAATCTCTCTTCGTCATTCATGCAGGCCGCGTTGGCCTTGCCCTGCATTGAGCTGCCCTGCTGTCATACTGATGCAGGCAAATTTTAAAGAATGGGTCACTTTTCCTTTACCTTTCACTCACATTGACGACATTCTCTGAATAGTAACTTTTGACTAGGAGCGATGGGTATGCCTATGATCTTTTAACATTGTTCTCGTTCTCCTTATAGTGCTGTTTAAAGCTGCAATACGGATGGTGTTTTAATAAACAACAATTTTACCAGCTGTGAGTGGAATTCTTAGTAACATCATGCCTTTCAAAAGCTGCGGTTGCCCGGAATATAAAATAGTTTGCACAAGAAGTCATCTGTCCAAACACCTGCCTCTTTCCTACTGCCCCTCATCACATCCTTCCCTACCCCTCCCTACTTTCATTAGCTCAGGCAGTTGCTTTCAATAACAGAGTATCAATAATCAGTCTTGCCGTGGCCACAGCTTGTGCATTTGAATGTCTGTGAGGTTGTGTATGTATGTGAATATGTGTACTTTTGCTAGCAAAAGAGATCATATTTGAAAACTCATGTGAATGCTGTTTTCTGTTTGTTTCTGGCTCCACACATCGATCCACTATACGTGAGTGGTTGACTTTTGACACAATATGAGAAATTTCTTTCAAACTAAAAACCATAAATATGGCTGCTGAATTTGGTGACCCACAAATATGAGTATCTGCAGCCTGCACCTATCCACTGGGGTACTTTCCTTATTGAAGCAGATGGCTTGCATGTTTGCATCAAGCTGAGGACTATGCAAGCTGTAGCTCAGCTACTGACAGGGTCTCCCAGACAAAGAGAGTTCAACAGTGCCAGAGTGTTCGACAATTCCCCATCCCTCCTACATCCATTTCCATAGTCCTTCTTCAGTTTGCCACGTATCCAACCCAATGCATGATGCAATTCATGCCAAGACGTACCTTGCACAAAAAAGGTGTGTTACGAACGGAACCTTGGGTATTCTGGGAAACTTCCCTGAGGAATTAGCCTTGCACCACATGAGGCTCTGTGGTGTCCACCTAATATATCCCCATTTCTTGTGGGACCAAAATGGAGAACACAGAATGAAACAAAACAAAACCTGAGGGGCTTGGTGAGGCCTCAAATATTCTAGCATTGGGACTGGGGGAAACATTCCGCAGTTGGAGTTGTCCAAGAAGTGAAAATCATCACCGAGATGCCATTTTGGACCAGATCAAGATAAAATACTTGTCTAGGACAAAGAGAAGAAAACTTCCCAAAAAACAAAAAGAAAAGTGTTGGTAAAGAAAAAGGGAGAGAAGACTCCCACTTCTCAATATTCAGATCCAGAAAAAGCTAAGGGAAGGAGTAGGACAACAGACCAGAGTACTACAGGAATGAATGGATTGGCTTAAGGAAGTTGCTGCTCATAACAGTGGCTGAGCTATTCACTTCTGCAAACATATTAGTTTGGGTACTGAAACTTTTGCAGGATGCTCTCCCAAAGACACTATTTAAGAAAGTATGGTTGCTGAGCCAGAAGGTTTCAACAGAGGATGGGAGAGTAATCAACGAAAAGTTTGTATTGGGCAGCCAAACCACTGTGCTGCAAGTCAGTGAAGAATCCCTGAGGGCAATGTGAGAACAGGCCTTAAACCGTAGTTACGGTTCTTGTAGGATAATCAAAAACACTTGATTTGACCATGGTGGCAAAATGGTGGTTGCATATGTTTCAGATAAACCTGAAAACAGTAAGAGTGCAATTGCACCCTGAGTTATCATGTGGGAAGACAGGAGATGGACTTGGCTCTGATCCAGGAACCCTATTTAGCTAAAGTGGTTTCATCAGGCCTTGGTAGAACTGGAGGTAAGTTGATTTATGGTAGAAATCTAAAGAGCTCCAGAGCATGCATTTATGTCAAAAATGGAATATCATTCATGCCAATGGTGGATTTTTATCCCAGGGACTATAGTGACCATCAGGACGACTTTAGTGACCATCAGGACGACACAGGAAAAGGTAGGTAGCGTGAAGAAAATTGTACTGACTTTACCTTTCTTACAAGGAGAGTGTTCTTCCTTCCCAGAAAGTGAGGAGACTGGTAAACAGCTGTTCATAGCTGAATGAGCAACAGTTGATCGGTTGTGATGCCAGTGCCCACAAACTGGTGTGGGGAAGCAGCAACACCAATACCAGTGGTGAATATCCTCTCGAATATTTGTTCATGAGTAACCAGGAGATCCTGAATACGGGCAGTGAACCTACCTTTGGGAAATAGGGAAGAAGTAATTGACATAATCTTTGTGTCCCTATTAATACATCATATGTCAAACAATGGCATGTGGTGTTGCGGGCTTCCTTATCTGACCACATGTGTTTCATGTCTGAGGTCGAAATGTATGTTAAATACACTATGGCCTATTGGAATCCTAGGAAAACATATAGGAAAGACTCATTCCTGTCTGAAATCAGAACTTCAGTAAGGAATCCAGTAGTAGATAAAGAGGAAATGACATACCAAGTGACTTCTGCCATTATAACTTCATACTTTTTGCAAGGTAAGAAGACTGTTTAATGATTCAAGAAGGAAAGGGCAATGGACAAAATAACCTCGCAATAAAACAAGCAAAACTACCTTCTGGTAGTTATTTTGTGAGGAGGTGGAAGGTATAGCTACATGTGCCACACTTCATAAAATCATCATTGGAATTCATTGGAATTCCAAGTAATCCAAGAGGAACTCTAAGGAAGGAGAAAGGTATATAACGACACCATCCGAGACGCTGGATGATTTCAATCACTTCTCTCAATGTAATCTGGTAGATAATACAGATCAAGATTCAGATAATACAGATCAAGATTCAATCCCTGGGAAGTACTGGTGGAGTGAAAGTTTCGGCCGCTCAAGTCACCAGTGCAGATGAAATCTTTATGGCCCTACTGCAACAAGCAGGAGAGGGACTAATTAAATTGCTATTTAAACCATTTGAAGTATGGAGCACTTCGCCAACTTGTTGGGACAGTGGAAAAAGCACTAAACTTTCAGCAAATTGTTCTCTGCATCTTCCTGGACACCGAGGGGGCTTTTAGCAATACAACCTTTGAATCCATGGGTAGGGCTGCAAAAGTGCATGGCATTAATACCACCATATTTAACTGCAGTACAACCAAGCTCAGTAAGCAAAAGGTAGAAGACGCCATGTTGAATGAGAAAATGGTGACACCACCAACCAAGGGTGCCCGCAGGAGGAGTTTTGTCCCTACTACTGCAGAACCTAGAGGTGAAAGAACTCATCATTTAGTTGAACACTAGAGGTTAATTTTACCAAGGACATACAGACAATTTAATCGTAGTCGAAAAAATCTACCAGGACGGGGGGCAGTGAATTATCTAGGGGTAATCCTGGATGCGAGACTATTTTGGCCTCCACACAAAAAGAATATATGTTCCAAGGCAAAAGATTCTCTTCTGTGCACGAGAAGGGTCTGTGCTAAAAACTGTTCTAAACTCCAGAGATACGTACTGGATACACACCTTTGTAATAAGGTTTTGTAATAAGGTCTATGATAAGTTACGGAGCTACAGTATGGTGAAATAAAGTACAACAGAGGGTGGCTGCTAAAGAGCTTAGCAAGGTGCAGAGATTGGCCAGGCTCAATTAGCAGCACAGCCACTGCTGTGATAGAGACCATACTGGACATGCCACCTTTACACCTTTGGGTTACTGCCTTTATAATTTCAACAAACCTTTTAAGGTAATAATTGGAAGAAGAGAGCAGTGGAAAAACAAACCTCAATACCTCTTAGGAGACACTGTCTGGTTTCCTAATGGCTTGAAAACAGATGAAGATCCTGGAGCTGAAGTATACAGAATACAGCCTACTGTCCATTTCATGACGATCGCCACCTGATTTTGAGCGCATATTGTGGTCACATTGCATTACAAACATTGATATGTTATACTTTGCTGCCAGAATCGTGGAAATGTCTATTTTTTATTTTGTGTATGAATATTACATCTTAGTCAAAATGGGGACAACATATGTGGTAATATTTAAGAGAAACCATGGTTCCCTAGCTGTTTTTCAGCTAGTGTCAACTTAAAGGAAGATTAAAAATCAGACCATAATTAGGAGAAAAATTTCCTTTGAGTAGTTTAAAGATACAACCTTGTTCTATTTACATGCAGATTTTCATTTTTCTGATTATTCGTTTCATCGCTATAATGTCAAACGCAAGACACTGCGATTGAACCACTGTAGCTACCAGGTGTACTGGTATGAAATGAGTGTTAAGATGCAAATGTGTCGATAGGGAACATTTGTTGTGAACGAGCCTTAATTTTTTTTTGTTTGGTTGGTATGACATCTGTCAAAAATATTTAGTATACATCAAGTCATGGAACAAACAACATCATATGTGTTCATCATGTTAACAATGTCGAATTTTGTACCAGAAAATGATGATTTGCGGAAAGCATTAATTTTTTTATTTCATTTGAAAAAAAGTGCTGAAGAGTCATATCGAATGCTTGTCGAGGCATATGGTGATCGTGATCTATCAGAAGCAACATGCAAAAGATGGTTTCAATGGTTCAGAAATAATGATTTTGATGTAAGAAATGAAGAACGTGGAAGACCACCAAAAAAGTTCGAAGATGCCGAATTACAAGCAATATTGGATGAAGATGATACTTTGAGTCAGAAGCACATGGCAGCAATGCTAAATGTTGCACAACAAACAATTTCTGACCGTTTAAAAGCTATGGGAAAGATCCAAAAGTGTGGAAAATGGGTGCCACATGAATTGAATGAAAGACATGGAAAACCGAAAAACCATTTGTCAAATTTTGCTTCAAAGACATGAAAGAAAATCAATTTTGCATCGAATTGTTACTGGCAATGAAAAATGGATTTATTTTATGAATCCTAAATGGGAAAAATCATGGGTTAATCCGGGAAACCATCAACATCGACTGCAAAACCAGATAGATTTGGCAAGAAGACAATGCTCTGTGTTTGGTGGGATCAGAAAGGTGTGGTGTATCACGAGCTTCTAAAACCTGGTGGAACTGTGAATACTAATCGCTACAGACAACAAATGATCAATTTGAACTATGCGTTGATCAAAAAAAGACCAGAATGGGCCAGAAGACATGGCAAAGTAATATTTTTACACGACAATGCACCTACACACAAAGCAAAACTGGTTCACGATACAATAAAAAACACTCGGCTGGTAGCTGCTACCCTACCCACCGTATTCACCAGACTTGGCCCCTTCTGACTACCATTTGTTTTCATCATTGGGACACGCAGTGGTAGAGGAACACTTCGATTCCTACGAAGAAGTCGAAAATTGGGTGTCTGATTGGTTTGCTTCAAAAGACGAACATTTCTATTGGCGTGGTGTCCACAAATTGCCAGAAAGGTTGTCAAAATGTATAGAAAGCAATGGTCAGTACTTTGAATAAAAATTTTTTACTTTTTAATTCAAAATTAGTGTTTCATTTTCACAAAAAAATGCTCATTTTATACCGGTACACCTGGTATTGTGAAAGGGAAGGCACTGGTGTTGAGCTTGAACTTTTGTTGGTTACATCATATGTATTTACTAATGACCGCTCCTTGTGTTCGTTAGTTAAGAGTTTGTAAAGCAATTGTGATAGTAGCTGTAATATATGCGAGGCTGTGGTGGAGTGTAGTTGTCATACCAGCGTGCCACCACTATTCTAATACTAAGTGCCTGTTCATCGGCGAAGAATGGCAACTTCATAGTCGCGTTCCAGTACAGGGAAATTGCAAATAAATGCTTGATATGCAAGCAGCTCACAATAAATGAACATTTGTTAGCACGTTTCAACAGTAAATAAAAAAGTCGATTAGCTCGAATAAATTTTGCAGCAAAGAATGATGACAGAAATAAAACCTTCCTTAATCGCTTTCACTGCTGGCTGAGGTCTTGCTGCTGCTATTGCAGTCATCTACTTTGATCAGCAGCAGTTCTACTGCTACGTCAAGACAGTAGGCTCTTTGTGCATAACTGTTTTCAAGTTTGTTTACATGACTCACTGAATTCCTCCAGACACTTTGAGTAACACTTTCCAGAGCACACTGACACAACTGTAAAGTATCATTTATTTTAAAATTATTGTTCTCCTTTGTTGCCTTGATCTTGACAAATGCCCAAGTATGTTCAATGGCTTTCAATTTACAGGCAACTACAGAAGTGTAGTTTCCTTGTCCACTGATTGCACTATAGTTTCCAAAAGGTATTCCTGCACCCTGCAGTGCAGTCCTGCATGTTCCAGTAGGCCAGCTCTAGTAAATTCCTCATATGACACTGCATTAGATGGAACCTCTACATAATCACTTTCGATCCATTCAATAATAGAATCCTTTCTCCATTTCACAGATCGATTTCATGTCACTAGATTTATCATTGTGTGATATGGAGCCACATATAAAACAGTCCTAGATCTTTCACGTAATTTTTCAAGTACATTCCTAAACCACTCTTCAAAGTGTCTGGCATTCATTTCAGAATGATAATCTGCACCTCCTTTTTGCCCAATAGAACATAAGCCAGCATTATGCATGAAATCATCTCCATTCCCAATATGGCAAATTATAATCCCTTTTCCAGAACTGTACGGTGCTTGAATTCCTCCTTTCCAGCCATTCCACTCTTGAACGGTTCCTCTGTGATAATTGTACACATTTTTTGATGCTTAAAGCTGTTTTTTGTTCCTGCCAGCAAAACAGGTATGATTTACACCACACCAACTCTCATCAGTGTGATAAATAGTCCATCCAATGTTGCGTAAGTGTCTTATTCCCTGAAAGAACTCATCTTTTTCTTGCTACTTGATTATATTTCATCAGCACAGGTTTTTTGTTGAAGTTTTTGTTTCTGAAGCCCAATTTTTGAATGACATGCCAAAGGGCTGTTTCACTCCTATCAGGAAAATCTTCCACTTCAGTTGTCAGTTTTCCCAATATGGCTGCCACTGTTGCAAACTGCTTTTCCACATAGAACTCATGGATTTTTCTTCTCATAACTCCCTGTGTAAACTCATTCTATACTAACTTCTGTCTCCTACCAGAACTCCTTTTTTGGTGATACAAGACTTGAAGTTCCTCTATATTATTTTGAAATTTGCTGCTTCATTGTACTTCCACTAATACCGAGACATTCTCTGTACTGGCTGTGATATGGAACTGCTGGTGCCCTGCTTTTTTTTTTTTTTTTTTTTTTTTTTTTTTTTTTTTTTTTTTTTTTTTTGGCCGCAAAGCATGAGCACTGATCACCATCGATTTTTCACAACTCCATAAATGATGCAGGTTTCACACAAGTACAAGGCAGGCAACTAAGTACGTTACAAGCACTGTCCCACATGACACCACGACAACAAATGGGAGCACGATTGTTTCCTATCTGATGGAAAGCTGTGATGTAAACACTACAACAATGAACAGTGAAGTGGAAATATGTTTAGAGGTCTGGCAACATAGCACATGCAAGCATGCAACACGTAGAAACACAATAGCAAATAAATTAAAGAAGTGATATGCAATCTCTGTAGAGATGCTGGCCACAGTATAGCAGGCAGAAATATCTACTATTAGATTGTGCATCAAGGAGAATCTGTGAAGGTGATAAAAGGTTTGCAGCATCTAGATTAATTTAGACGGTCAAAAAACAAAAACTCCAACTGAAGAGGCCATGAAGGCCCAATGGTACAGACTGGTTGCTGTGTTACCCTCAACCCACAGGCATCACTGGATGTGGATACGGAAGGGCCTGTGGTCAGCACACAGCTCTCCTGGCTGTATGTAATTTTATGAGACTGGAGCTGTTACTTCTCAATCAAGTAGCTCCTCAGTTTGCGTCACAAGGGCTTAGTGCACCCCGCTTGCCAACAGTGCTCAGCAGACCGGATGGTCACCCATCTAAGTGCTAGCCCCAGTCTTACAGCATTTAACTTTGGTGATCTGATGGTGAAATATGCTCACTAGTTTTATTTACTTAAATTTGGCATATTTCGTGACAGTACCTTTTCCGTTAGATGTTTACAAGGCGATATTGGTCTTAGCTTCAGTTGTCTAGTGGAAGTATGATTCCACAATGCATCTTTGTCGGCTGCAGAAATTACCTGGTTCAATGCATTTGCCTCATTTTTGGTGCTTCAAATACCATTTCTTCGAATGTGGTTTCTTCTTAAAGTTTATAATTCTGACCTGCACATTGTTCTACCGTCAACACACACCAAGAGTTAACTGCCGACTGACTACAGTCAAAGACGACTCCAGCGTCAAAGACATTTGACACAACACACAAGCTTCCACTTATAACCAGTCTCTTTGATATTCTTCGTCACATCTACTAATAGTAATCAATATGCTGTCATTCTCAAAAATATAAGTAAATTAACATAAGATAAGGCAAATTACAATAAAAAAATTCTGACAAAAATATAAGAAAACATTTACAATTTGGTATTGACAAATCTGGTAGAAAATAACACATCTCCCAGATCCATTACAATGGGAACCGGTGTTACCACTACAGCAAGACAGTCAAGCAGCTCTGAAATCTCTAACAGTCCCTACAACAAGATAAAAGTCATTTCAGAATGCCATGAAGACCTTGTGAGGCTAGGCAAAAGTAACAGGGTAAATCTGCTGTGGATCCCTAGTCACTCAGGATTCAGTGGCAATGAACAAGGTGTTAGGCTGATCATGACAGGTGCGATTATTCCATTTATTGGACCAAATTCTGCCCTAACCATCACTAAGGTGATCATAAGAACAAAAGTACATAGTTGGATTAGGAAGGATCACACAGAATGTTCCAAAAACAGAAAAATGGCAAGCCATTGATACAGAAGCCATGTTTCAAGATACGTCCTGTAATCCTGGGCTTGAGCAGGAGACAATATAAGCTCATGGTAGGACTGATAAGTGGCCATGGGAACTTCAAAAAACAGCTACACATAATGGATATGGGGGAAGAAGTCCCTAAGTGCAAATTATGCAGAGAAGGGGGATGAAACCACATCACCACAATCTTACAATGCAAAGTGTTGGAAGCCGAAACACAGCATACCCAGCTTATTAATTCCTGAAGAAATTGTGTCTAATAAAGAACTATTAACAGGCCTTCTACTGCTCTTTAAAGGTACCAGCTGGCTTCACTAGAATTACAGAGTGAGAAAACACAATAAACTCAAGTTTCAGTGCAGGGAACAGTGGACTAAGGCTACTGTTATTTTGTCTGCCTGCAGGTACCACAATGGAGCATTTGTTTGTGTTCATTTTAAATTCTTCAGTTAACTGAAAATCCTACTAATGTGAAATACAAGTATTCAGTTTCTTGCTATCAAAAGTGTTTAGTTTTCTAGTTTTTTGAATATTATCAAAAAAGCACTATGAGCATTGGAATGGTAAGAAACAGAATCACAGTATTTAAAAATGGGTGTACTTATGTTTATGATGAAATAGAAAGGGGGTAACCATCTATCATCTGAAGACTTAGTTCAAATAATTCACGAAAAAGTTAAAAATTAGATACTTTATGACTTTGTCTTGATTTAATGAGTTTCTTCAAATTTCAAAAAGTGTTCTTTACTAAATTCGTGTGGAATGCTTAAACTACAAACAGTTATGCTGGCACTCATTACCAAAAATGCTGACTTGGGTACACAAAACCAATCAAAAAGTCCATGCTTTGAATTTACTTCTGTGGCACACAAAGGTGAAGAATTTTTAAGACAAGTTGTCACTGGAAATGAAACATTGGTGACTCAGGTTACACCAGACCTGTGACAACAATTCTCATTCCACAGCAAACAATTTCAGCCAAAAAAACACATTTTACAATGAGAAGGAGGTATTTTCTTTTCTTTTTTTTTTTCTTTCTTTCTTTTGCAGAGTAACACAATCATACATACAGTGAAACCCTAGTTAGATATAAATTGTTTCATCTCTTCATTCCTTAAACAGCTCAAATATTATTAACCCGTCAGGTGGCAGTTTTTTTTAAAAGGCTTCATTAGTTGGCTGAAAAGAAGACTATGGTGATAGAAAAATTGTTTTAAAAAATTAGTTGCTTTTGTTTAATATTAAAATGGTCACCTCTTCTTTTGCACATCAAGTGCTGGGAATTTGCCGGTTGTGATAGCTCACTGCTATAATGAATGGTAGCTGCATAAGTAGGGAAAAAATTTGGGTGCTAGTGATCACACTCTCATGTACCATATAACATTAAAAAAATATGAAAAAAGTGTATCACTTTTGAGTAGGGCATCAGATTGTGCTCTGCATTGGGTAAAACCCATTAAATATCTAGATTTAGTTAAATGAACATGGACATTAACAATCATAGAGAGGGCAAACAGATGACTTAAATTATCAGAAAAATCACGAGAAATTGTAGATCTGCATAAGAGTTTGGGTAATACTAGGCTGGATTAAAAACGATTAAAAAAAAAAGTAACTGGGCAGATCCATCAATATGTAATGAACAACAGTCATTATCATGAAACACTACTGGGAACCAGTAAAGTATCACTGTTTGAGAAAATGTAAAATGATCCCACTGACAGTTTCTAATACGAACATGAGAGAGATTATGTCCATTCATGAGTGTTGCAAGTACATATAGGAACAAATAATGGAACTCTTGTCATGTGACTCTACAACTGCTTGTGGACTATCTATGTTTACGTATCATAGATTAGATATTAGCATGTTAGAGAAGAAAATACTGTGTGATCTCTTACTCCATACACAAAACACAATTTGACTGCCCCCCCCCCCTCCCCCTAAATCACATGCACAAACCTGTACACATGCTACATAATTTACAGAATTAAAGCTAATCAAATTCAACTATGTTTATTGCAGTTGATACAAAATGTTTCAAGAATAAGTTCCAGTGCTTGGTGCAATTGGAGCACATTCAGTTGAACTTACAACAATAGGTTCCAGAAGTACTTTATCATCTCAGCTACCTAATTTTTCTGCAAATTATGTTTACCTGAACTCTTCTTTCTGCTTCTTTGTGACATCAGTGTGGAGGCACATTTTATCCAGTGGCCATTCATTTTTACGTGCAGTGGATTGCATAATTGCTGTGAGGAAAGACTGTGGGTTGAAGAATCCTGCCAGCCAGACTGCTGAAGGGAGCTGAAAATTTTTTACTGATTATCACAGCAGTCAAAAATTACATGAGCACTAAAATGATACTATCAAAATGCATTTAAATGATGAAAGATACATATATGAACATTATTATAACAAAAATAACAAACTGATGCATTCTGAAAGGGATTTCTACATTGAGGCAGGGAGTGGGAGCAAGGGCTGGCAAAGGGCAACTGCTGGTTGGGAGTGGAGGCAGCAGCTCGTAGTGTTCTAGTTTTCTGGACAAGTGTTGTTTAACATATACTGTTCATTAACTCTTCACATATTCTGACTGTGCCCTCTTGAAAAGCTATGACAGACTTCTTCACCGACTACCTCATAAATTCTGTTACTAAAAACTCTACACTAAATTTCTGTTGAATAAACTATATATTGATAACAACCAAATACACCACTGAATATATAACATCAAACTTCTCTCAATATAAATGCCCAGCACAAAGTCTCTACATAGAATCAAACAATCTACCTGAATTTGACATTTCATCTGTCATTCTTGCTACATCTAAATCTGCATGATTACTCTGCAAATCAAATTAAGGGGCTGGCAGCACATGAGAAAAATGAACACTTAAATATTTCTGTGCAAGCTCTGATATATCTCATTTTATTATGACGGCCAGTTCTCCATATGTAGGTGAGTGCCAACAAAATATTTTCACATTCAGAAGAGAAATTTGTTGATTGAAATTTCATGAGAAGATCCTTCTGCAACAAAAAGGTTTTTGTTTTAATAATTGCCACCCCAATTTGCTAATCATGTCCGTGGAACTCTCGTCCCTATTTCATGAAGGACAGTTACGCGTAGTGTAGGCAGTCTCTTTAGTAGGCCTATTGCATTTTCTAAGTGTTTTGCCAATAAATACCAGTCTTTGGTTTGCTTTCCCCACACTACATGACTTTCCAATTTAAGTTATTTGTAACTGTAATCCCTAAGTATTTAGCTGAAGTTACAGCCTTTAAATGTGTGTGATTAGCTTGTAACCAAAGTGTAATGGATTTCCTTTAGTACTCAGTTAGGTGACTTTACACTCTTCATTATTTAGTGTTAATTGCCACTTTTCGCACTATACAGATCTCTTGTCTAAATCATTTTGCAGTTGGGTTTGATCATCCGATAACTTTCCAATATGCTAAATGACAGCATCATCTGCAAAAAATCCAAGAGGGCTGCTGGGATGTCTCCAAAATTATTTAATACCGATTAGGAACAGAAAAGGGCCTATAATACTTTCTTGGGGAATGTCAGATATTACTTCTGTTTTACTCAGCCACTTTCTTTCAGTTATTATGAACTGCAACCTTTCTGACATGTAGGCACACAATTTGATTAGCAATCACTTCTGAGGAATGGTGTCAAAAGCCTTCCGGATATCTAAAATATAGTATTAGTTTGACATCCCCTGTCAACAGCACTCATTACTGCAATGAGAGTAAAGAACTAGTTGTGTTTCACAAGAACAATATTTTCTGAATCTTTGGTGGCAATTTGTCATTAAATGATTTTCTTTGCAATAATTTAATGTTCGAACAGTGTATGCTCCCAAATCCTATGGCAAATTGACATGGTATGGGTCTGTAATTCAGGGATTACCCTTATTTCCTGTCTTGAGTATTGGTGTTACCTGAGCAACTTTCTTGTCTTTGGTTATGGATCCTCTGACGAGCGAGTGGTTGTACAAGATGCATACTCCGGATGGAACCTAACTGGTGAACAATCTGAACCTTAGGCCTTGCGTTTATTCCTTGATTTATGAGTTTGCTACACCAAGAATATCTGTGTTTAAGTTACTCATGTTGTTTTTAATTCAAACTCTGGAATATTTATTGCATCTTCTTTGATTAAGGAATTTCAGAAAACAGTGTTCAGTAAGTCTGCTTTAGTGGCACAGTCATCAGAAACATTACTGATGCTGTCATGCAGTGATGGTATTGACTGCTTATTGCCACTGGTGTACTTCAAATACAATCAGAATTTCTTTGTGTTTTCTGCCAGATTTTGAGACAAGATTTTCATTGTGGTAACTATTAAAAGCATGGTGCATTGATTTTATGACTTTATATCTGCTGTGAGACTTAAACAATCTTGCTGGTTTTGCATTCTTTTAAACTTGGTGTGTTTTTTTTATTGCTTCTCCAACAGTGTTATGTCCTGTTTGGTGCACCATGGGGGATCAGTACCATCTCTTATTAATTTATTTGGTATATATCTCTCATTTGTGATAAAGACTATTTCTTTGAATTTAAACCACACTGGTCTACACCTACGTAGTCAGATTGGAAGGGGTGGAAAATGTTTCTTAGGAAGGAGTCAAGTGATTTTAATTGATTTTCTAAATAGACATATTTTGCATCTATTTCTGGAGGATGCAGATGTTACAGTGTTATTTTGCTACAGTGACGTTGTTTTTGTTGTTGTTGTTGTGGTATTCAGTCCAGAGACTGGTTTGATGCAGCTCTCCATGCTACTCTATCCTGTGCAAGCTTCTTCATCTCCCAGTAGCTACTGCAACTTACATCCTTCTGAATCTGTTTATGGTATTTATCTCTTGGTCTCCCTCTACATTTTTTACCCTTCACGCTGTCCTCCAATACTAAATTGGCGATCCCTTGATGCCTCAGAATCAGACCTACCAACTGATCCCTTCTTCTAGTCAAGTTGTGCCAAAAATTTCTCTTCTCCCCAATTCTGTTCAATACCTCCTCATTAATTATGTGATCTACCCATCTGATCTTCAACATTCTTCTGTAGCACCACATTTCGAAAGCTTCTATTACATGGCTACACTCCATACAAATACTTTCAGAAACGACTTCTGACACTTAAATCTATACTCGATTTTAACAAATTTCTCTTCTTCAGAAACGCTTTCCTTGCCATTGCCAGTCTACATTTTATATCCTCTCCACTTCGACCATCGTCAGTTATTTTGCTCCCCAAATAGCAAAACTCATTTACTACTTTAAGCTTCTCATTTCCTTATCTAATTCCTGCAGCATCACCCGATTTAATTTGACTACATTCCATTATCCTCGTTTTGCTTTTGTTGATGTTCATCTTATATCCTCCTTTCAAGACACTATCCATTCCATTCAGCTGCTCTTCCAGGTCCTTTGCTGTCTCTGACAGAATTACAATGTCATCGGTGAACCTCAAAGTTTTTATTTCTTCTCCATGGATTTTAATTCCTACTCTGAATTTTTCTTTTGTTTCCTTTACTGCTTGCTCAATATACAATGACCTTATAGTCACTAATTCCTGTAACCATCATGATGCTCCCTATTTGCTCAGAATTATTTGATGCAAAGAGGTCAAGCATGTTTTTGCAACCATTTACACTTTGAGTGTGTTCTTGTACTAGTTGTTCGAAGTAATTTTCGGAGGAAACATTCAGTACATTTGTGGACAATGTTTTATGCCTACCACCAACTGTAATAATGTATTTTGCTGATATATTGAGTGTAGATTGAAGTCATCAACTATAATTGTATGAGTAGGGTACCTATTTGAAATGAGGCTGAAGTTTTCTTTGAATTATTCAGCAACTGTATCACCTGAGTCAGGGGTATGGTAAAAGGACAGTGATTGACATCAGTACTACAGAATGGATAGCTCCAACCTAATTCTCACAGAAGGATAATGCTCACTGCACCCATTACAAACAATAAGTGACATGTGCCTCTTGGGTCATGACAAATGGTGAGCACCTCATGACAAATGGTGAGCACCTCAGGGAGGCCAGAACTCATTTGCTTGACACAGACATGGAGGGTGTGGCTTTCTTGGTCTGGGTACTGGTAACCACTGCCAGTCCTCTGTTAACTGTAAGCTCTGCGCATGCTTCAGTGAGAAACATTGTGTGTCATAGGGAATGGGGATTTCAACATATCTACACGGATCATGAATATGGTATGAACCTCTATTAAAAAATCTCAATCTCAACGTGTGCTCTACACTGATGAGAACCTTGGCTATTGAGATGGAAGAGCACCTCAATATTAGAAGGCTTACCCAGGCAAGCAGGTCTCTGTCTGGGTGTACACTTACTCCCCCAGCTGCTTGTGGGAGTTCCATTAAGTCTGTTGGACTGTATAAACACAGAGACTCCCAAGAGACATCATGTGGCCAGTCCATGTGAGGTGGCTGTGAATGTAAGAGAAAGTAACAGTAACAGACCAACCCCATGGTAGATAATGTATTTATTGATGTGAAAGACAATGGAAGCTTCATTTGAAAAATAGTTGCCTTTCTATAGCCATCAATTGTAGAGGTACTTGCAGGATAACTCAAATCCATGAAGAGGCTGCGCAATGGCACACTCCTGATTGAGACACTGAAAGCTACCCAAGTGAATAAATTGTTAAATGCCAAACTCCTTGGAGAATATGCTATCAACACTGGGCTGCACACTGGGCTTAATTTTTGTAAGGGAGTTGTAATTCCCAGGACATTATGGATGTATATACCAAAGAACTCTAATGCTAATGGGAAAGCAAATGTGTCACTAACATTCAGAATTTTATGAAAAGGATTGGAGGTGAGCTCCAGGAATCACTATCCCTTATCCTGACCTTCAATTTACTGCCTGAATATATTGTGATGGCCCTATGTACCTAACTCTGTGTGCTGCTGTGAGTGTTGACACTTCAGTCTCACTGTCATGGGTTATAAAAGTCAGGCTATGTGTGAAGGATGGGGCTCCACTGCTGATGAACCATGTATTCCATGTACTTGCCAATCCATGTATGTTAATGGCCCTCAATCCCACCCAGTTTGGCGCAAGGAATTTTCTATCTTTGCTGAAGAGAAGGAAAGTAAGGAATTTAAAGTCATCCAATGTCTCTCATAGTCCAATGTGAAGAAAGTGTTTACGGCTGTGCAGCCACCCAGTTTCGTGAAGTCATTTCCTTCAGCTCTGATGTAGACTATACAGAATACTAGTGTTGGCACCCGGACTTTGACAGCTGAGCAAGGCACATGGACCTGCAACTGCCAACACAGCTGCAAGCCTGCACCACTAGACCAGCAACAAAACCTTCCTACACTGAAATAGTGTTTGGCTCTGATACTGAAAAGGATAACAGACCCTCATGGCAGACAGTGCAACAGCACCAACAAAATGTTTTTGTTTCAATGGCCTTATCAAAGTCTTCAGAATATAAACTGGCATGAAAAACAATTATATCATCTTACAGCACCTCACAGGGAGGAGAAAAGAAATCCTCCTCACCCTTTTTAACCTCATTTGGCTGCCAGGACTTCCCCAACTCATGACAAAAGACAATTTTAAATCCACTTTTGAAACTTGGGAAGAGGTACACATATCCGAATAATTATCATAATTCTGTCCTCACTAGAAGCGTGAGGAATACCTTGGCGTGGATGGGCACAGCTCCTTCGTCACTTTCAGTGTGCTCCACCTTTGACAACCTGATCCTCCTGGAAGCACCTATACAACAGTCTTCCTGCGACGACAGCATCAACTTATAACTAAATTTTTTGATACCAAGAAGGACTGTGGTGCTACTTGGAGGCAAATTATCTTCAGGCAACTCCGTGAATTAGATGAGTGTGGCTGGTTTTAAAGTTTTACACCATGATTGGAGCTGATTACCAACTTGTCTCCTACAGAGACCCACAATTATTTTAGACTTGCCACATTATAAGAAAGATTTCACTCCAGATTTCATGTTTCACACTCTGAACAAACATTTTAGAAAGGCATCACAGTTTTAAAGTTGTATACTGATACTTCCAAACAAGGGGACTCCCTTGGCTGTTAAGTAGTGTTCCCTAACTATGTCCTTTGGATCTACCTTCCTCATGAATATACTGTATTTACTGCAGAGTTCCATGTGATCCTAAAGGCACTCAAGCAGATGAGGTGTCTTCAAGGCAAACAGTTTCTCACCTGCTGCGATTCACTTAGTTCCCCACAATCTTAGCAGCACATGTACCCACCAGAGAAAATAGTCTAGCTGATACATGATCAACTGTACGTCCCTCAATTGTGTGGGAAGCAGGTATCATTCTGCTGGGTATTGGGGCATGTAGGAATTCAGGGAAATGAAAACGCAGACTTAGCCATCAAGGTGGCCTGCAGGGAATATGCCATGACACAATGTGCTACTCCCCTGCAGGCTGTCATTTTGCTGGTGGGAGGAGAATTCACTGGTAGTGATAGACAATATGCTGCGGTTGGTGAAGCCAACAATCTAGCTGTGGCATTCCTTCTGTCTCTCACTCTGTAAGGATGAAGTGACCTGATCCATATCCAAATAAGGCACTTTTCCCTCACACAATGATTCCTACTCCAGAGAAAAAGTGAGGTGGTGAACTCGCACTTGGTAGGATGACGATTCAAACCCGTGTCCGGCTATCTTGATTTAGGTTTCCCTTGACTTCCATAAATCACTTCAGGCAGATGGTTCCTTTGAAAGGGCATAACTGATTTCCTTCCCCCATCCTTACCTAATCCAAGCTTGTGCTTCATCTCTAATGACCTCATCGTCAGCAGGACATTAAACACTAATCTCCTTCTCCTCGTCCTTCTACTCCAGCAAAAGGTCCAATGTAAATCACTGTACACCAAATTTTAGATGATGCACTTTCGATTGTGATGAATGGGCAGAACTAAATTTATGTTGAGAGCTGCTCTCTATTTTTGCTGATGATCGTGGACTCTGGCCTAAGCTTTTAGGCTGGAGATAGCAGTGTGTTGCAAAGTGACTGTATCATCCCTTTAAGTTTTAGATCTGACAAGATGATTTTCATTGTGTGTGTGTATGTGTGTGTGTGTGTGTGTGGGTGTGTGCACAGTGAGAGCTGGGATTGTAATCTCCCATGTTTTTTTTTGTTTTTTTTTTTTTTTGTTTTTTTTTTTTTTTTTGGTGGTTTTAGGGCGCACAAATTCAATGGTCATTAGCGCCCTGACTACATTAAGAATGCACCGCGAGGCACAAGTTTAAAACAACAACTAAAAGGGAAAACACGATAAAAGACAGACTGACAGGCAAAGGATTAAAAAACAGCATCATCAAATGTCCTAAGAGAGGTTTGTCAAATTGATAAAACGAAGAACGCGAGCAGCTGCTCGTGGGTCATCCGCTAAAATGGCATGTAGAGTACATGGCAGGTTAAGATCTAGACGCAGTGTGTTAAAATCCGGACAGGACATTAAAATGTGGCGGACCGTCAGCAATTGCCCACATGGGCAGAACGGCGCCGGCGCAGCCGTCAGCAGATGGCGATGGCTGAACCGGCAGTGTCCAATGCGTAACCGGGCCAAAACGACCTCCTCCCACCGAGAAGGACGGGAGGAGGACGTCCAAGCCGCGGGAAGAGGTTTCAAGGCCCGAAGCTTGTTGTCTGTAAGTGCAGCCCAATCGGCATGCCACAGCGATAAAATGCGCCAACAAATTACCCTGCTACAATCCGACGAAGGGACACAACAAGAAGCTGTCCAAGGCTGGAGGACCGCAGCCTTGGCCGCGGCATCTGCAGCTTCGTTCCCAGGGATACCGACATGGCCAGGGACCCACATAAAGCTAACCGGAGAACCGACATCCACCAGCTGCTGAAGAGAGCGTTGGATCCGGTGCACGAAAGGGTGGACCGGATACGGATCACTGAGGCTCTGGATGGCACTCAGGGAATCGGAGCAGATGACATAAGCAGAATGTCGGTGGCAGCAGATGTAAAGAACAGCCTGGTAGAGGGCAAAGAGCTCAGCTGTGAAGACCGAACAATGGCCATGGAGCCGGTATTTGAAACTTTGTGCCCCGACAATAAAAGAACACCCGACCCCGTCATTGGTCTTTGAGCCATCTGTATAAATGAAGGTCATATTGATGAACTCCGAACGAAGTTCAACAAAACGGGAGTGGTAGACCAAACCGGGGGTAACCTCTTTTGGGAGGGAGCTGAGGTCAAGGTGAATGCGGACCTGAGCCTGGAGCCAAGGTGGCGTGTGGCTCTCGCCCACTCGAAAGGTTGCAGGGAGTGAAAAATTAAGGTGTTGAAGGAGGCGACGAAAGCGAACTCCAGGGGGTAGCAGGGCAGAGACATACAACCCGTATTGACGGTCGAGAGAGTCGTCAAAAAAGGAACGATAAGACGGGTGGTCGGGCATTGACAGTAGCTGACAGGCATACCGACAAAGCAGTATATCGCGCCGGTAGGTGAGTGGCAATTCGCCAGCGTCAGCATGAAGACTCTCTACAGGACTAGTATAAAACGCTCCGATCGCAAGTCGTAAACCCCGATGTTGTATGGAGTTGAGGCGGCATAAGATGGATGGCCGTGCAGAGGAGTATACGAAGCTCCCATAATCCAGCGTGGAGCGGACGATTGACCGATATAGACGAAGCAGGATGGTTCGATCCGCTCCCCACGACATACCACTGAGAACACAAAGGACATTTAAAGAACGGGTACAACGGGCAGCCAAATATGACACATGTGGAGACCAGCTAAGTTTCCTGTCAAATGTAAGACCTAAAAATTTTGTTGTCTCCACGCTACAATAAATGGTAAAATCGTCCACGAAAAGGGAGCCTGATACATCAGCTGGGAGGCAATCCATTATTGGATTGATCGCGATGGCGAAGAGAGCGACACTCAAAACTGAGCCCTGTGGCACCTCATTCTCCTGGCGAAAGGTGTTGGACAGGACAGAACCCACACGTACCCTGAACTGTCGATCCATTAAAAAGGAATGAATAAAAAGAGGGAGGCGACCACGAAGGCCCCATGTATGCATGGTGCGGAGAATGCCCGCCCTCCAACAGGTGTCGTAAGCCTTCTCCAAATCAAAGAACACAGCCGCGGTCGGGCGCTTCCACAAGAAGTTATTCATAATGAAGGTCAACAAGGTAACCAGATGGTCAACAGCAGAGCGGCGCCTACGAAATCCACATTGTACATTGGTAAGTAGGCGTCGAGTCTCGAGCAGCCAAACCAATCGAGAGTTAACCATTCGCTCCATCACTTTACAGACACAGCTGGTAAGCGAGATGGGTCGATAACTGGAAGGCAAGTGCTTGTCCTTCCCCGGCTTAGGAATCGGGACAACAATAGACTCGCGCCAGCATGCGGGAACATGTCCCTCAATCCAGATGCGATTGTAAGTACGAAGAAGAAAACCTTTACCCGCAGGAGAAAGGTTCTTCAGCATCTGAATATGAATAGAATCAGGCCCTGGAGCGGAGGACCGTGATCGGCCAAGTGCGTTTTCGAGTACCCGCATGGTGAATCGGGCATTATAACTTTCACGATTCGAGGAGCGGAAGTTAGGTGGCCTAGCCTCCTCTGCCTGTTTGCGGGGGAGGAAGGCAGGGTGGTAATGAGTGGAGCTCGAAACCTCGGCGAAAAAGTGGCCGAAGGCATTGGAGACATCCTCAGGGGCCACAAGGACGTCATTCGCGACCGTCAAGCCAGAAACTGGTGAGTGGACCATAGTGCCAGATAGCCGGCGCAGGCTACCCCAGACAACAGAAGAAGGAGTAAAACTGTTGAAGATGCTTGTGAAAGCAGCCCAGCTGGCTTTCTTGCTTTCTTTAATAATACGACGACACTGTGCACGTAATCGTTTATAATTGATACAATTCGCCACTGTAGGGTGGCGTTTAAAGGTGCGTAAAGCACGTCGACGAGCACGTAAAGCGTCTCTACATGCTGCGGTCCACCAGGGGACCGGTACGCGACGTGGAGAAGAAGTAGGGTGAGGGATGGAATATTCAGCAGCAGCGAGAATGACTTCCGTGAGGTGTGCGACCTGACGATCGCAGCTTGTGAAGGTTTGATCCCGAAAGGTCGCCCTGGAAGAGAAGAGCCCCCAGTCTGCTTTGGAGATGGTCCAACTAGATGAGCACGGAGAGGGGGTATGCTGCAGGAGATGGATAACACACAGGAAGTGGTCGCTCGAATATGTATCAGAAAGTGCATACCACTCAAACCGGCGTGCAAGTTGGGGAGTACATATAGAGAGGTCTAAATGGGAATAGGTGTGAGATGTGTCCGAAAGAAAAGTAGGGGCGCCAGTATTGAGGCAGACAAGACTGAGCTGGTTGAAAAGGTCTGCTAACAGGGAGCCCCTTGGGCAGGATGCTGGAGAGCCCCAAAGGGGATGGTGGGCATTGAAGTCTCCAGTTAACAAAAATGGTGCAGGTAGCTGAGCAATAAGTTGCATCATGTCTGCTCTGGTAACGGCAGATGACGATGGAGTGTAAACGGTACAAATGGAAAATGTAAAAGTGGGGAGAGTAATGCGGATGGCAACTGCCTGCAGGCCGGTGTGCAACGTGATGGGATCGTAGTAAATATCATCCCGGACCAGCAACATAACCCCTCCATGAGCCGGGATACCTACCACAGGGGGTAGGTCAAAACGCACAGAGGTGTAGTGTGCCAAGGCAATTTGATTGCATGGGCGTAGCTTCGTTTCCTGGAGGGCTACGACGAGCGGATGGTGCAAGCGGAGCAGCAACTGCAAGTCCTCTCGGTTGGAGCGAATGCTGCGAATATTCCAGTGAAGAAGTGCCATCGTAAGAAGAAAAGGAAGATGAAAGAAGGGGTCAACTCGAAGGCCGCTGAGGGCCTGGCTTCGAGCGAGCACTGCCGCCGCTATCAGTAGGCGGACAGTCATCGTCCATTGGGTCTATAGGTTCATCGGCCATCTTGGGAAGATGGCCGGGAGGGGGAGCTTCCTCCGCCGGTGAACGGCCAGATGTTCGGCTACCAGCGGTGCGGCCAGGCAGAACGGATGACGGCCTGGGGCGGCAACCGCTGGGTGGCGCAGGAGAAGAAATGCGCCGTGGCGGAGAAGGAGAACTGTGCTTCCTATGAGCCTTCTTGGAAGGACGTTTGGTGGAAGTACCGGTCGAAGGCTGGGAGGTCGAGGTACGTAGGAAGTCTGCACGGGACGGTTCCTTCTTGAAGGCCCGTGCATGAGACTTCTGGGTCTTCGTCTTAGCAGAAGCTGATGAAGGGGCTGGTGTCTGTGGGGTGATGGGGCGAAGAGGAGACGTCGACCGCGTGATCTTAGCACTGGCCGAACGGACGACCGTGGTGCTGAAGGTCAGATCGCATGTCTGGGTTGCCACCTCCCTGGTAGTCCGAGGAGAGGCGAGGACAGTACTGTATTTCCCCGCTGGGAGCAGCGTGGGCTTCCTACTAGCCAATAGCTTGCGAGCAGCCGAGGTGGACACTTTCTCTTTGACCCGAATTTCTTGGATACAGCGTTCTTCCTTATAGACAGGACAGTCGCGGGAGGATGCGGCATGGTCACCCTGACAGTTCACACAACGAGAAGACGGAGGTGGACAGTCACCCTCATGGGCATCCCTGCCACAAGTGACACATTTAGCCGCATTGGAACAAGACTGTCGAGTGTGATTGAAATGCTGACACTGGTAGCAGCGCGTAGGTGTCGGGACATAGGGGCGAACAGAAATAACCTCGTAGCCCGCCTTGATGCGCGATGGCAGCTTAACACTATCGAAGGTCAAGAAAAGTGTCCGGGTCGGTACAAGGTCATTGTCGACCTTTTTCATGACCCTATGGACAGCCGTCACGCCCTGCTCAGCGAGGAAAGATTGAATCTCCTCGCCAGTCAATCCGTCGAGGGAGCTAGTATAGACTACACCACGAGACGAATTCAAAGTTCGGTGAGCCTCCACCCGGACAGGGAACGTGTACAGGAGTGTGGCCCGAAGCAGTTTTTGTGCCTGAAAGGCACTCTCAGTTTCTAGTAACAAGGTACCGTTACGCAACCTGGTACAAGATTTGACAGATCCGGCTATGGCATCTACGCCCTTCTGGATAACGAAAGGGTTGACAGAGGAAAAATCCTTTCCGTCCTCAGAGCGAGAAACGACGAGGAACTGTGGGGCAGGCGGTAGTACTTTTGTCACTGGTGGCTGGTCATGTTTCCGTTTTTGGGCAGAAGTCGAGAGAGATGGAGTGAAATCCATTGCGGAGGAATCCCCCATGATTGCCAGCGTCTCCGATGGCGCGCTCCTTCCTTGTGGGAACCCTCTTAGAGGGCACTCCCGCCTTACGTGAATGTTTACACCTCAGGTCACACCTCCCGAGAAACAGACGGAGGGACCAATCGGCATGGTCAGAAAGTATCAGCTCAGGCAATCACCCCTCCCTGGGCCTGGCCTTTACCAGGGGGTACGTGCGTGCCTTACATGTCTACCCAGGGCGGGGAATTACGCGTTACCCCGTCACCGGCTATGCGTGCGAACACGTGGGTCGGCCTTCAGGCACGCACAGGGAGGAAGGAAGAAGAGGAAAAAGAAGAGAGAGAGGGAGAGAGAGGACAGACTGTCTCAAACGCCGAGGCGGAGACTAGAGAAGGCAGGGAGAAGAAAGCAATGAGAAGGCAAGGAGAAGAAGGCAATGAGAAGGCAAGGAGAAGAAGGCAATGAGAAGGCAAGGAGAAGAACACAAAGGAAAGAGTAAGGAAGACAGTGAGGTGGAGAAGAGCAAAGAAAGGAACCAACCAAAGGAAGGAAGAAACGAGAAGTGAAAAAGCAAAATGACCGCAAATAGAGGTCGTGGAACCGTCCGTCTCCGGACGCAGGCGCTAACGACCCCCTTGAGGGGGTGGGACTCCTTTTAGTCGCCTCTTACGACAGGCAGGAATACCTTGGGCCTATTCTAATCCCCGGACCCGCAGGGGGGTCTCCCATGGTTGATGATTGCCTTCAGTACAGCAAAGCATGAGAGATGTAAGAATTACTGCTGAGCTTGAAGACTGCCAACCCACTGAGCAACCTTTGATCCATTATGGACCTGTTGCTGCAGCAGTCGGATCCTTGAGAGCTTGTGGTTCAGTGGAAGAGCAAAAAAAGAAACATTCTTTGGGCTCATCAGCTTCAAGCTAGGCATCATAATAATGGACGATCTCAAGCCCATACCAGACTGGAGATCAGGGGTCTGTCAAGAATTATCAGGCCTGTAGTAAAAAGGTGGATAAGGTAGCGGAAAAGCTCATGCCATGGTTTAGTGGACTGTTTGAGGTCCAAAAGTTAATAATGTGGTGATGGTACTATTAACTGACCCCAAGAAGGGATCACCTACCCACTAACCTTTCCAAATTAAGCCCAGTATCTGTCCAGAGGATTAATGTCAGTCACAGATCTTGATTGGGAATTAAGGGGGAGAGAACATGCTGGTGGTTTGCACTACTGAAGTGGAGCACTTCTGTGGAAAAGATATCGTAGTGTCTTGTGACAGATGGGGCATGTGGTGTGTGCGGAGAGCAGATGTAGAGTTACGGAGATGCAGTTGAATGAGTCGGTACAGTTCTGACTGTGGTGAGGGAGATGCAGTTACTGGTTGCCTAAGGCAGAAACATTTTTGAGAGCAGAGTGGTAGCGCTTGGAGAAAGAAATATCATTTTGGGACAGTCAGATGGTATGCTGGTTACCCAGAACTGTGCAGTAGCCACCAATTTTAGGATAGCCTGTGTTTCAACAAAAAACTAGGGAATGGAATGCGAGTGTCCACCAAGTGGGAGAACTTTTACAGACACTCATTACAGCAGGCTACTAAGTGTGGCTATGTTTGCCTGGAAGTGATGACTGAACAGGTATTGCCACATAGTACTGTGGCGGACAGCAGCGATGGACTGTTCTTGCATGATGATTGTCAGGTTAACTGATGCGGCCCTCATTGAATTCTGTATTCTTGTTGTACATTCTTGCTAAACATTATTGGCTTTTAATGCATATTGTGAGGCACAGCACAAGTTAGTGGCTTAAGGTTGATGCTGCCTCATCATATTAAAAATAGCTAGTAGTTATCTCTGTCTGTTAATAGACTGTATTTCTGACTGTGCTTTCTTCTGAGGGCATTGACCTATCATAGTAAGTGTTGGTTGTATAACTTGGTTAACTCCATGTATGTGAAACACTGTTGGACTGTGCGTAAAGTATCTGTGTTTCAGGAGGTGGTGATCTGCATCTGAGAAATATATTGGCCAGCAATATTCTCACAGCATATTTTGAAGTTTTATCAAAAAGTTGCCAGGATTTGGCAAATCTGGCTGATTTTCAGTGTAATGTATTTTACTGTTTGAGAAGGTTCTTTAGGAGTTATGTTGTCTCTTGCAAAAGAATTCCTTAAGTAGGTTTGTTTAACATTTGATACCATTTTGAGCAGTATATTGTTATAAGTTATGTGATGATTCAATGTGCTTTGTTAATGTAATCAAATTTTGGATATACTTTCAGCGCTACTGTGATGTACCTTCACTCACGACGTGCGCGATTTCAGAGATTGAGCATCCATACAGTTCACAGGCCTGCTTATAGAGACCACTTGGGTCTGTCTCTGGTGTGCTCTGGTTAGCAGCCAAAGAAACAGTATTATTTAAGTGATCGCAAATGAGTGCTCGGCCTATTCTATAACCTGTATTACTGTTGTCCAGTCAACGTGTTCAGTGCTATGCACATCTTTACTTCAGTGTATCTTATGTGTTGCTTTTTAAATTACTGTGTTCCATAAATCATGTTTGTTCTTGCTATAGCAAACTCAGCGATGAGTGAGGGTTACTTTTCTTCGCATGTTAGTGTCAGTGCTAAGTTGCCTGACAAACTTCTTGATGGAAGAAATACTCCAATGTATCACTGCCCAGCAGTAAGCTTTTGTGGAACAACAGCAGGCTCTTGCCCCTGCTTTAAATCAAGTGGCATCTGCATGTTCATGGCAGGTTACTCTCCCACCAGTGCAAGTGTCACCCTTTCTGGCACATGATGGCAGAAGAGTGGGATTCCTGCGAGACACAGTTACACCAACATTTCCAGGTTTTTCACATGGAAGATGCAAACCTGTGTAGGGCTTAATTCCTTCCTGGATTTTGCCCTGTATTTGTCAGTTGTTGTGCCAAACTGCTCCTTTACAAGAACTGGCCAGCTTCTCATTTGATGAAATCTACAAGCTTCTCTGAACCTGAACCTGTTATTGTGACAGCATTCATGTCATTGTGATGCCTGTCGAATCTTACCACTGTCAGAAACGCCCAGAATCCTATGCTGATCACATACTGGGTGATGTTATTCTTCGTCTGGCCCCAGTACCAGTACTCCAAATGTGAGAACGCGAGGCCTTCGGATGTGCACAGTATAGCACAGTCTTTTGAAGTGCCACGGGCCACAGACGATCAGATTGCTCTGTGGGGGGAGGTATCAGAAGTTGGTCTGTCAACCCCTGTTAGGCACACTGCAAATGCTCATAATGACTGGGAAGCCATTGCAGCAGTACAACCTTTGACCTAGCATCATATTGGGCAGCAAAGACACAGTAATACTGATGGATATAAACTATATCTCTACAATGACTGTTTCCAGAACAAATTTTTTATGGACTTGTTTGTGTTTAATAAACTGCTAAAAATGCAAGTGAACACAGGAGCTGCAGTGACTCTAGTAAATGCACAAATGCACATGGACTTGGGCTCCCCTCCACTCACACAAGTTTCACAGAAGTTGGTTAGCTACAATAAACAGCAGATTCCGATACTAGATCAGTTCTCTGCTACTGTATCTTAAACATCTGTTGTTTGTCCTCACACCTTCCATGTTGTGGATCATTCCCATGTGACAGATGTGGTTGGGTTAAATGGGTTTCCCCTGGGCTCAGTTGTGCTATCAGTTTTCAGGCCCACATTACCATGAAAGAATGAACCCACCCTCATTTCTTTTTCAGATGTGCCAGATGCCTGCGCCTGTCATGTTGCGAAACTCTATCAAGATCGAGTTAGACCATCCATCACTCATTGTCATTCAGCCTATTTCTTCTAGTGAATGTGCTACACCACTGGTCATCGTTAAGATGCCGACAAATAAACTTTGCCTCCGTGGTGACTTCAGTGTCATGATTAATGCATACTCTATGATAGATACGTATCCTCTGCCCCACCCTAATGTGTTGCTTGCAAAATTATCAGGTGCCCACTACCTTTCCAAGATTGATTTGTTGTCAACGTGCCTTTTTTGGCCTGTACCAATATCAACACTTGCCTTTTGGTGTCACTAGCACACCCACAATTTTTCAGTATTTTTTAGAACAGCTGACAGCCTCTGTGCCCAGCTGCATCGATTACCTAGACAATATCATTTTTTCGGGTTCTGCCACCAATGGTCACCATAGAAATCTGTGATAGTTGTTTTCTGTTTTCAGCAGTCTACTGAGTAACTAGGTTTTGAGGTTTCTCACAGACAGATCATGCCATTGCGTTACCATGTTGACGCAATTGCAGCTTTGCTGTGGGCTATCACCATTAAGGAACTGCAGGAGTTTCTAGATAAAGCTGAGTACCACCGTAGCTCAGCTCCTGCACGCACTTTTGCATAAAAATGTGCCTTTTTTCTGGTCGCCAGCTGGTGACTGAGCTTTTACTTTGCTTAAATCTAAGCTTCAATCTGCCTTGTGTCAGGCCACTTTTCAGCCAGTTCAGCATCTTGTTTTGGCTGCCTCTCAGTAGTCTTGATGCAGTGTTGTAGCAAAAATACATGGATGGGTCTCAACAACCCACTGCTTACACTTCTAAGACTTAAACTCCCTCTCAGGGCAACATTCTCAGATTTAAAGAGAGGCTTTAGCGATTATGTTTGCCCTCAAGAAATTTCATGTCTTCTTATATGATTCTAAGTTCCATTTAATCACAAGCTGTTGGTTGCTTCGGCTTCTGTGCCAGACAAGGCAGCGCATTTTTTGCAGCAGTGGGCTCTCTTCCTCTTCCATTATCATTATCAGACCCATTACTGGCTCAAGGCACAACACAACAATGTCGATGCCTTATCTCGCCTTCTGATCAAGCTGGACCCAGCATTCGATTGGGATGAGTGGCTTTGTTTCTATTTAGATATTGAGAACTGGAATGTGGTCAATTGTTTTCCCATCACTAGTGCCACGTTAGCTTCAACCATTGCTGTGAATAAATACTGTACTTAGATGGGTGCTCTCTTTTGTGCAGCACAGTTGGCTGGAAAAACCCCCAGGCCATGCCTTGGATTCCTTGTATAATTACTTCACTCTCCAGCACTGCCTTTCTCTGTTCAACGAGGTTCTTTTGTTAGCTACACAGGACACTGCTCCCCAGGTTGTGATTACCACTTCCTTACACCTTAATGTACTGTGGCTTATCCATGTCGCTCATTGGGGAATGTCTTGCACAAGAACTTGGGCCCGCTGGCATGTATAATGACCGGGCAAAGACGGAAACATTACGCGGCACTGCTGCTTGCATTCACTGTGTTCAGCAACAGGCGGTCACGTAGGTGTCTTTTTCCTCCTGGCCGACACTGCAGTGCCCATTGGAGGGTCTACATGTTGATTTTGCTGGGCCCTTCCTAAATCAATATTGGCTCATTGTAGTGGATGCCTATTCCAAATTTCAATACATGGTACACTGCCCATCCAAGTCCATGGTGGCCTCTATTTCAGCCCGGCCTAAGATTTTTGCAATTGAAGGACTTCCGTGTACTGTGGTTACCAATAATGGCCCCCAGTTTGTTTCTCAAGAATTTGCATCTTTCAGTCAGGCTAGTGGTGTTCATTATCTCTCAGCTCCCCAATTTAATCCTCAATTTAATGGTGAGGCTGAACACATGGTTTGGATGTTTAAAACTCAGATGCGGATGTATGTATCCAGCAGATCTCCTGAAGCTGCTTTAGACTGTTTTTTTGAGTTTGTACTGTTTCACTCTGGTGGAGGACAAGAGCCTAGTGGAGCTGCTACATGGATGCCAACCACCTTCAGATCTGTTGCACGCAATGCTGTGTCACCCAGTGTCACTGGCTCTTGTGTTGATTCCGGCTGGGTAAGCCTGTCTGGGTTCATGGTTTCAGCTGCCAGTTGAACTGGGTTCCTACCATCATTGAGGTCACAGGGGCTGGTGCCCCTGTGTCATCTACACTCCTGATGGATGGACATCCTGTCATTTCGACTAGCTGTGGCCCTTAAGCCTCTCACGAGGAGGGGGACAGCATACCAAACTACCTCGTCATCACTTCTACCCTTATCTGCCTGTGACTGCTCGCCACATGCACTGCAGCAGGCGCCATCATCGAGCGATGAAACAGTCATCAGCAGACAGGATGATGGATGCAGCACAAGCTGCTATCTAAACAATTGCATTTACAATGTTGGTGGTAGATGGGAGCCCATGAACTGAGATAGCTGGAGGCAGAGGGCAGATCTGCAGTTTCAGTGTGCTGAGACTACAGTCAACAAATAGAGCTAAGTTATGTTTAGTCCATCTGTTATTTGCTCATATCAAAAGACTTTTTAAAATGGAATTATAATTCTGTAGTTGTGAAGGAAGAGGATGTGATTCAGTTTGATGGAAGTGCCAGTCAGACAACAGGACAGAGAAATATGGATGAATTAGAAATTAACGATGTTTCATTTCCTAATTTACAATAGCTATCTACAATTGTGAGAGAGAAACAGGGACAAAATTTTTTAACAGATGTAACTGTGGGATAGATTACCAGCTCTTTTAATAATAGATTGGTTGACTTCAGTGATTCTGATTTATATGACATAAGCTAGGGTGATGTAAATGAACAGGAAACAAAAGAGGCAGATGCCAAAATTGATATGTTGTAAGTACAGCAAATTGAACAGGAAATTGTAAAGGAGGTGTCAGCACCATTACTGCTTAGCATCAATGAAGCAAATAAAAATTTAGCTAGGGGTAATAACCAAGATATTAATAGAAAAATTGTCAGCAGTCCAGTACTATAAATGGTTTAGCTTTTGAGCTTAATCAACAGTCTGGTACTATTAATGACTTAGCTGGTGAGCTTAAACAGTTCAAAGTTGAAATTGATACTAAGTTAAGAAACCAGGTTTCTAATCTAAAGGAAATGTGGCAAAAAGAATTGAAGGCTTTTCATGAAAAGGTCAAAGTTAAAGTTTCTCAAAGTGAGGGAAGTTGTAAGAAATTGCTTCAATGGTTCTCAGACATCGCATCGGATAATGTTGTGGAAGCTGCACAATATTTCAACGAGACAGCTGCTTGTCATGTTCAGGTGCTTACTGACATGTTGCTGCAATGGCTCACCAATATATACGCTGACTCACTAGAAGAGCGCAGGCGCCAAGGGTTAAGGCTACGGTATCACATTATTGTAGACGAATCAGAGTACAGCGACATCCAGTGCCCCTTGCCGTACAAATGGGCCACAGGCTTCTCATTCATGGCGCAGGAAAAACACGACTGAAATTGTGGCCCAGCACACATGCGGGCAGTGTGTCTGCGCCCAGTTTAAATGTGTGGACTTTGATTCTCTGTCCGTATTGACTCCACTTCGTTAGACTGCGGCCAATAATACTTTAGTACCGCCAGTGCTGGTTCCCATGCCTTGCTGCATTGTGTATTGAAATCCCGTGTCCCTATTGATCAGGTCATTACTTATACAAATTTTGACTGCTTCTTTAATGATGGATTCCCAGTACTTGGAAGCAGATGAAAGGATCTTTGCCTCTCCGTAGTTCATGCTGTGTCCCATGTCAAGACAGTGTTCAGCCACTGCAGACTTCTCTGGCTGGCCCAGTCTGTGGTGTGACGTCTATGTTCAGCACATCTATCCTTAACAGTGTGACACACCTGGTCAATGTATAATTTCCCACACTGGCATGGGATTTTATATATCCCTGGTCTCCTTAGGTCATCTTTTACAGAACCCAGCATAGTTTGCACACGTGGTGGAGGGCGGAAGACATATTTTATTTGATGTTTTTTGATTAGCCTGCCAATCTTAAACGACACGCGACTAACGTACAGTAGAAGAACCACCCTCTTGGAGTTCTCTGTTTCTTCTGGCTGTTCTTGAGCAGGTTTAAACGCACTATGGATCTGTTTATCAGAGTAACTGTTTTGTACAAATACAGAATGCAGATGGCTAAGCTCTGCTGGTAAGCTCCATGCATCAGAGTTAATTCTAGCCCTATGAACCAGAGTCCACAACATGCCGCTGCGTTGAGATGGGTGATGACAGCTTTCGTAGATACAGATTAGTGTGAGTCGGTTTGCGAAACACACTGTGACCCAAGTAACCATCTTCTTTTTTGCGGACCAAGACATCATCAAGAAACAGGAGGTCTCCATTGTTCTCTACTTCCATGGTGAAGCAAATGCTGGGATGGAGGGAGTTAAGATATTCCAGAAATCCAGGAAGCATTGCTGCTCTGTGTGGCCAAACTACAAAAGTGTCGTCCATATATCTCCAGAAACATTTAGGTTTCAACACCTCTGACTGAAGTGCTTTTTTGTTGAAGTCTTCCATAAAAAGGTTAGCTACTACGATAGACAAAGGGCTACCCATAGCAACACTGTCAGTCTGCTCAAAATATTGTTCATTAAATAAAAAGTACGTAGAGTTACTTGGGAAACCAAAAATATCCAAAGGTAACAGAGTATTATAGATTGCTTAAGGGCATCTTGTTCAGGAGGAGAAAGAACACCGAAACTTAACAGAAAGCTTGTTTTCCTGAGCAACATGTGGATTAGTTAACCAACTATACACAAAAGTTTGGTAACTATGGGGAAAGGAAATGTATAACCAAGTTAAGTGAGGCTGTTATCTTTAACAACATGTACAGAAAAGAGTAGTGTGTGTGACAGATGTCAGAAAGTTAGGGCCTAATGAGATAATGCAATGTCAAATGTATTATGTGGAACCACAAAAAGACTTAATCTAGTGAGTATGAACGTGTTTGGTCGTTTGCCTGCGTCAAGAGGAGGGTGTGAAAATGTTTTTGTATTAGTTGATCAAATGAATAGATGTAAGATGTCCTTCTCCAACTTAGTTCCTACGAATTGTAGTGAATCCACCAAGGGTACTCGTGTAAACAAAGAGACCACATCGAAACTCACTAAAAAAAAATTGTAAGAAATCCTCTGATAGTGTAAGAAAGTAATTAACAGAGATTATAAAAAAGGGTAGATAATGGAAGCAAGCAAAGAAAGGATCAGATCCAAGAAAACATTCAGAAAGCAGAGTACAAAGTAGCTACAGTTCTAGGTGTATGTGAAAGTGAGCATACAATAGTAAAATCAATGAGGAAAAGTCAAAACTGTTTAAAAGCGGTAAAAGTTGTGTGGAAGAAGTAAAAGCTAGCACTGATCATTTGACTGAGCAGGTGGCCTGGTAGCAAATGAATCACATGATCATAACAACAGACTAACTAAAGTAGAACATAATATAAAAGTTGGTGCTAACAGTGTGGGTGGTAGTGTGATAAAAGAGTCGGCTGAAGTGGCTTACATTACTAACAGACAGTTCTTACATTTTGATCCTGCTGGACATGTGCATCCCAAGACATTTTGGAATGATTTTGAAAATGTGTTACCAAGACTGTGCACCAACAAGCAATAGATTGGTTTTATGTCATCAAAATTTGTGGGAAAAGCTGGGACCTGGAGTGTGATTGCTAATGAAAGATACATTACTTTGGAAAAGTTTGAAGATGTGTTTTTCAAAGAATATTGAGGTAAACAAAAGCAGATCGAACTGATAACAATTTCTGGGCTGGGGAAAAATTTAATCGCAGTGTGTGAAAAGATTTGCTTTAAAGTGGGTTGCTAATTTATCATATCTCACTAACAACTTAGAGCCAGAGCAGAATGTAGTGGTTTTTGATGGAAAGAAGCCTGGCATAACAAAATAATTGGTGCTCCCAGGTATGGGATTAATAAATTTATTAATTATCTGGAAAGAGCAGAGGGACTAATGCACGAGGAGGAGCCGGCTACAAGTTGGTTAAGAGTGAATTTGTAAAAAGGGAATTGAAATTTTTGGGACATATCATTGCTGGGGAAGGAATTCTTCTAGGTCTGGAGAAAATTAAGACTATAAGGTAATTTAAAGCTCTCACCGCCAGAAAAAAATTGAAGGGTAGGGTCTATTGAAGGACATGGTCTATTAAGATTTTATTGTTGTTTTGTAACAATGCTCCAAGCTTGAGAAATCTGTTAAGAAAGACAAATCTTATAAGTGGACTTCAGAGTGTTAAACAGCATTCGAAGAACAGAGGGAAGCTTTATGTAACAGTTAACAGTGAAATACTTCACCATCCAGACTGCACTATGCCTTTTTGTTTAATGATGGATGCATGTTGGTTTGGAGTTGCTTTGGAATTGTTTCAAGTGGATAAGGAAGGAGAGGAAGAGGTTCATAAAAGTATAGTTTTTGCTAGTATATCTTTGCAGCAATCAGAAAGGAAGTATTGCATTTCAGAACAGGACACATTGGCTGTTATAATTGGTTTGCAATGATTTCATCTGTATTTGCTGAGGCACAAACTGATTCTGTACAGTGATCACAGGGTATGACATTTTTACAAACTTAAACATCCATGACTTAACTTGTTGGGCTTTATATATTCAGCAGTATGATATTAAGTAGCTTAATGGGTCTGAAAATGTAGTTGCTGATACACTACCTAGAAGTGTAGAAGACGGGAATGAGAATGAGACTTGTATAAAGAGGGTCTGGATATTTTTGATACAATGATAAAAGTTGATGAGGAAGGTAAACTCAAGAGGTTTTGTAAGGAACTAAGGTAAGAACAGAATATGGATGATAAGCTGAAATCACTTAAAAGTTACCTGGGAAACCAAGAATATTCCAAGGTAGCAGAGTATTATAGATTGAGTAAAGGTATCTTGTTTAGGAGGAGAAAGAACACTGAAACCTAATGGAAAGCTTGTTTTCCTGAGCAACATGCGGATTAGTTAACTAACTATACACAAAAAGTTTGGTAACTGTGGGGAAAGGATATGTATTACCAAGTTAAGTGTGGCTGTTATCTTTAACAACATGTACAAAAAAGAGTAGAGATGTGTGATAGACGTCAGAAAGTTTGGGCAACTAATAAGATAATGCAAGGTCAAATGTATGATGTGGAACCACAAAAAGACTTGATATAGTGAATATGAACTTGTTTGGTCCTTTGCCTGCATCAAGAGGAGGGTGTGAAAATGTTTTTGTGTTAGTTGATGGTTTTATCAAATTTGTAAAATTATATCCTATTAGAATAATTATTCCATGCACAGTGACATTCAAACAATTATTCTTCCAGTACTCCATAAGTGAATGGAACAGGAAGAAACCCTAACAACTGATACAAAGGGACGTACTCTCTGCCATGCACCTCACATTGGTTTGCAGAGTATCGTTGGTAAATGTAGAAGAATATTATGTAGAAGTCAGGAAACATCCATTTGAAATAGATGGGGAAAGTCATTAGGATACAGGGAAATTCATCATTGAAAGTTATAGAAGTAAGGGTCATGAGCTGTGCATAAAATTTAAGATAGAGTGGATCCAATTTTATGTATGTATGAGGGAGCAAAAAAGGATAGATGAACCCATAGAAGGGACAGTCTAGTGTTTGGTGAGGTGAATCCATGTAAGGAACGACCTGTACTGCATTAAGGATGTATTGGAGAGCAAAGGGTAGGTGGACCGAAGGAGGGGTGGTCTATGTCTAGGTCAGGTGAATCACTGGAAGGGATAACTGTATAATTTCTCTTGTGAAGAGATGTAAGGAGAGGGACACCGGCATCACAAAGATGTTAGCAGAAGGTAACTGCCTTAGAGCAAAAGTAATGAACTACTGATTGAGCCAGGTCAAATAGAACAAATCTCTTATGCTCGATATGAAAATCTAACAATGTAATGACGAATTAGTTGGATGACTATAGTAGTTTAAGAAAATAGATAGAGAAACGAATGCACTAAAAAGACACTATATCCTTCAACCAAGTGCTAAAGGCATAACCAAATAGAAAATGAAATTGTTGTTGAGCCTAGTAATCACAAATGCAAACTGTTTGACTTAAGACGTATGCTCAGACTTGTTGGACTGTGCAAAGAAATGACACTGAATTCAGTCTCAAGAGAAATTGATTTAATAAGGGTCAAAATTTATCAAAATTTGGAGGTTGTAAAAAGATTGTGATCAGTTAAGCAAGTTATTTTATGTGACATTTCATCTTAGTGTGGGGATCTGTGGTATAACAGCGGGGGGATTTGTGGTGTAACAAGTTGTTCCACCTCTTACTTGCAGTCAGATGAAAGATGTTCATATAAAAACATTGTGTAGGTGGTTATCATGTAGAAAACTCCCACTGTTTGCACTTCAGTTTTGATTTGAGTAGAGACAATGGAAGAAGCATGAGCACAATGTCATTCTCTTATGTTCTGTTCTGAGATTCACTACAGCTTTGTTGTTCCGAGTAATAAGAGATTTGTCAGCTAACATTTGAATGTTAAATACGAGAACAACCGAATACAGAAGAGTTCTTTAAAAGGTAGTCACGTCGTTTAGTGAGTTGGTATAGATGTAAGCTCTCTTACAGCCCTCAAACCTCTGCTTATGGAGACAAAGTCACATATCATCTGAATCCTTCTCCCAACACCAAATTTTCTAAATATGTAGACTGGGGAGGTCTTTGCAACACATCCTTTGATCCTGCAGTCCTTATGGCCTCAGTCTCCATTAGTCCCTGCACAACACCCACATCCACCCCCTGCCCATGAACTTAACTTCACTCATCCTGCACTCACACTACATTCTCTGCAGTGTTCCTCTTCCCAGTCTACTCCTCCCACCCTATGAGCCTGCTCCATCTCACTAACAGTTGTCAGTCACCCTTCCTCAACCCTCCCTCTCACACCTCCCTGCCACCTTCCTTCCCTTACCCAATACCCTCAACACAACCCCCTTATCCCGGTTGAGATGCAGTTCCCTTACAATGTTACAAGCCAGGACAATGTAACTGCAAAGATGTATGTGTGTATATGTGTACTGTTTAGCTCCGAAGGATGATCTTCTCAAATACATTGTCTTTTTCTTGTGAACAATTATTTAGTGAGTTGTTATTGTCGCTCCGTAAATTATTGTATCATAACATGGACATTCCAGTATTGTAACAAAAAGAAAGGGTAATACAGGGTGTCACAAAAGCCACCAACAAACTGTAGGAAGAGATACTTTACACAAAAAAAGAAAGGAGAAAAAGAAAAAAAAGTCAGTAAATGAGGGCTTTAAAGTGTGTATCTTAAGAGATATGGACATTTGTTCATCTTCAATACTATGAAACGTATCTTAAGAGCTATGGGTCCTTGTTTGCGTGTGGCACTATGAAACACATCTATTCTACTGCAAGCTCTTTCTTTTCATATTTTGGGAAGGGGCAGTATGGATCAAAACAAAAAAAAGTCTAATAAACATGTGTTCTAAAATGCAAACCTTAGTGTTTCACATTAGTGAAGATGAACAAGGGCTCATAGCTCTTAAAGTATGCATTCTAGACCCCATGTTTACTAGGCTTTTTCCTTGTTTTGGTCACTACTTCCTCCTCCAGAAATCTGGAAAGCAAAGACCTTGCAGTAGATGAGGTCTATTTCACAGTATCGAAAAAGAACAAGTGCTCATATCTTTTAAGGTATGCATTTTAGAGCCAATGTTTACTGACATTTTTACATATTTCTATATAAGGAACCTGTTCTTAAAGTTTGTCAGTATTTTTTATGGGAGACTATGTATATGTATAGTGATTTCATAAAAATAAACAAACAAATTGAAGAGCATGAAAGGGAAGCAGTGGTGGAGAAGGGAGTGAGGCAGGGTTGTAGCCTATCCCTGATGTTATTCAATCTGTATATTGAGCAAGCAGTAAAAGAAACAAGAGAAAAATTTGGAGTACAAATTAAAGTCCAAGGAGAAGGAATAAAAACTTTGAGGTTTGCCGATGACATTTTAATTCTGTCAGAGACGGAAAGGACCTGGAAGAGCAGCTGAACAGAATTGACAGTGTCTTGAAAGGAGGATATAAGATGAACATCAACAAAAGCAAAATGAGGATAATGGAATGTAGTCGAATTAAATCAGGTGATGCTGCGGGAATTAGATTAGGAAATGAGACGCTTAAAGTAGTAAATGAGTTTTGCTATTTGGGGAGCAAAATAACTGATGATCGTCATAGTAGAGAGGATATAAAATGTATACTGGCAATGGCAAGGAAAGCGTTTCTGAAGAAGAGAAATTTGTTAACATCAAGTATAGATTTAAGTGTCAGGAAGTCGTTTCTGAAAGTATTTGTATGGAGTGTAGCCATGTATGGAAATGAAATGTGGATGATAAACAGTTTAGACAAGAAGAGGATAGAAGCTTTTGAAATGTTGTGCTACAGAAGAATGCTGAAGATTAGATAGGTAGAGCACGTAACTAAAGTGGAGCTACTGAATGGAATTGGGAAGAAGAGAAATTTGTGGTATAATCTGACTAGAAGAAGGAATTGGTTGTTGGTAGGACACATTCTGAGGCATCAAGGGATCACCAACTTAGTACTGCAGAGAAGTGGGAGGGGGGGGGGGGGGGATCGTAGAGAGAGAGGTGAATACGGTAAGCTGATTGAGAAGGAGTAGCTTCCAGTAACTACTCGGAGATGAACAGGCTTGCACGGATAGATTAGCATGGAGAGTTGCATCAAACTAGTCTTTGGACTGAAGATCACAACAACAACAAATAAACAAAACAGTTTACTGTATCAGTCACTTATTTGTAAACTGTTTTGTTTATTATGTTTATGTTGACAAACAAACAAATGACTGATTCAGAAGTCATACACTCTGTATGTTGTTAGTAACAGCCTTTGTAGATTTTTCTGCTTCATTGGGTTAACCCTTATTAAATAAAAAAGATTCTGAACATCTAATTCTTTTGTGATCTTACCATGTTTAGTAAGATAGTTACAAAAACATGGAGTAATTGCAAACAACAAAAACCATAACAGAAAATAGTGTTTTGTCTCTTATGATTTTTGCATAGTTTCTACTAAATTTATGACAAAATAATATGGCATACTGGTTGTGGAGCTTTGTGAAATATTAATAGACTTTATTCACATGAAATTGCCTAATATATGAAGTTAAATAAATCTTGTTTCAAGAAACAGGAAGAGCACTTTTATCAGTGTAAAGATTATTAGATTATACACATGAACTTATGTCATCCTTATAGTAGCACAATCATTTTTTTCATAAAAAATTACCTGAAAGTCCGAAGACCATTCCTCAAGTTCTCTAAGGCGAAGTAGAAAGTCTACAAACCAAGGCCCAAGAGTAAGCATGGATGGATATGCTCGTTTTGTCCATGAGGCTGGTACTGTATCCATGAAGAGTGCCGCTTCCAAGTCTTCCATGTCACTCGTTATTGTTAGCTCACCCTGAAATTTCAAATTTTGCATGTGTAAACAGTGGATGTTATACAGACAATCTTTGAATATACATACCACTGAACAAAACTGAAGCTTGTTCTGAAGGGACACAAACTACTACACATGAGTAGTGATACACAGTGTAAGTGCAAGGGAACAGCTTTTTAGGTGTCCAGTAGCCTTATTTTATTAGTTTTGTTATACAAATAATGTGGTTGTAAGGGAAGAGATTAGAATGTGGTTCACTTTATAACATATTTATGGACATAAAATTCCCCTAAAAAACCCTCATTTTCTACTTCACAATACTTTTTTACTAGATAATTTGCCATAACATATTATGACAGCATGTTTAATTTTCATTTGCCCACATTTCTTTATTTAATTATGTAAGATATTTCCAGAAAATCTATCAGTTTTAAACAAAGTGGTTTTGCTGTCTGTACTACTTAGGTAATGTAGCAAACTTGAGTGTTAACACAAAGAAACATAAACACAGTTATATAAAATCACTTTTAGTTGCCAAAATAGTTACTTACACACAAAAGAAACATGTTTTCTTTTTGATACACAGTCAACATAAACATATTTCTTGACATCTCCAGTAAAATGTTTCTGGGTATGAGGCAGCATTATCATCACGCTATATATAAAACCACCATCCTGATGAAGGCCGAAATGTTGGCTTTATAAATGTCACAATACCTTCACATACGAAGAAGTGTTTTATTGAGGTTGGCAATGACCACTGGTTCCTATGCTTGCATATTAAATGACACTTTGAAAATCATGCAAATACGTGTGATGAAACTGCCGAGAGATTAGCCAACAGCTACATGGTAATAACAATGAACAAGAATTTACTTAAACATTTATTACAAAATTTCTTTTGACTTTAAATACATATATTTTATCTTTTTAAAAATTATGTTTCATCACTATTTCTTCCATCATTTTTTGTTTAATTCTATTTAATGATTTTTCTTTCATGTTGATGTTTTCTTCTTATTGTCATCTTTTAGAGCTTTCTTTATTTTCTGTTTTGTCTATGCTGCTGAAGTGGTTTCTTTTTCAGGAGTTATTTGTGGTTTAGTAGCATTGTTCATACAGTATATGCTGCTATACTCTGTTGGCTTTTACGAAAATCTCTGCAGTTTGGCAAGGATGAAGAAGTCTACGTATGCCACATATAGTTTCTTATGTGACTGAGTCTAGGCATATGATTAATTTATGGGCTTGAATTGTACATGAGTGGCTGATAGTTCCACAGATTTCTCCTAATATGTCTTGCACATGCTTTATACTAGGATGTTATTCAGAGCACTATTCAAGAACTGCTACAGGATGTACCCCTCAAAATAAGAGTAAGCAAGCGGTTTATGAATGAGAGAGCTCCAGCCAATTGCAGCTATGTTGACTGAGATTCACTAAGACAATGTGTTGTTCTCCAGCCAGAGTATCATGGAAGCCTGCAGAAGCATTAGACATTATTCACGGGTTTTTGAAAGTATGCGGCAATCCATGGTTTGGTGAACTTAACATGTTTCTGCGGTCTCCTACAATGCCGTCAACCTGCAATGCAGCACCGACATGTGGTTCATCACTCCAGCTCCACAGGCACACTGCCCAGAGTCCGTTGAACTGTGCCTGACCTGCTGGAAGCAGGCAAGTTCATGAAGAGGGTGCACACAATAGCAGCAGAGGCCACCACATCTACAGACCTTTCGCTGCATCCCCTTTGCCACTTTCCTCAGCCAAAACTAGCCCACATCACAAGACCAATGGATATTCGGTAGTCATCTACAATGTGGCTATAACTGCCTTCATCCAGTGAGTAGCAAGCAGTTCCATCTTTGCCAGCAGAGTTAGAAGATCGCCAGCACCATGCCGCAGCCCGGACCCCATGTCACCCCTGCTACCCAAGACCACCATACATCACGACCTGCTGCTCTGACAGTGGACTCCACTGCTGGAACTCCTTTTATGGCTTGAAAGATGGGATTTTAATTTTCCACCTACTGTTTGATATCTATGAAGATAATCTCTTTTGTTTGCAAGAGAACTTTTCAGAAGACAGTCTCACACAGAGTGTTACTTGTTTTGTTTTACAAGATTTTTAAGTTGCCACAGAAGTCATTCCTTTATTTTCAAGAAGTACTTTTCTATTTGTTTTGAACTGCTAATGGACAGCAGAAATTATATTTATGAACATAAACTGATTGTGTCAATAAACTGATTTTTGAGTGTGATCAACTGACTTACTGGAAATGCCCAAGCTGGAATACTTCAAAGTGCATATCTCTTTAAAGCCAAGAGAGAACAATTTCATTATTTGCTATCTGTTTCTGACCTGTACATTTTGAAAAACATTCTTTTGTTAATAACTCAAAATGGATATATGATTACATCAAATTGTTTCATCTTTTGGGAATGAAGAATCCAAACCAAAAGTATTTCTGTTATAACTTGTGAATATGTTGTTCACTTACAAAATTACAAATCTAAAGACATTAAAAGTTATTTTGTATTATTTCCATATCTTTTTGAACAATGATTGACATTATATAAAAGTCAAACAAATATATGTTGTAAGATACATGGATTGGGAACACCAAGAGAAATGCATGCTTGAACATAAATGCAGATGATACCCAAGGCTGATGGTTACACTGTTGTATTTGATCATGAATGGTATCAATGCAATGCTTTCATGGTCAGAATAGTGTTCTGTGCAGATGTGAGTGCATTATGTTGGAGCTCAGTGCATATGAATGTGGGCAAACTGTTGGTGCTCATATGAGGTGCCAGGAGAAATAACCAATTTTTATGAAACTAAAGAAAAAGTGATTTTCACTTTGTAAGGGGAAATAAACCGGTAATTCAAGCATGACAGACGCAATAATCCCTTGACAACCACAACTAAACAAAATTCTGGTTATGATAATAGAAGGATAGCAATCATATGACGTGCAATTAATTGTAGGACAGGTGATTGAAGACTTCACAATACCAGGATGGAAGATCTTAATCAAGCTTTGCAAATCTTTATATTTTAGCCCGGGAATTGGAAGGAGATCTAGAATACAGAACAGAATTGTTGAAGTTAGGTTACAGTGAACATAAGATAACTGTAAAGCTATTGTGTATTGGGCAAGTAAGGAATTCTGAAGTTAAGCATAACATTATATGCAGATATGGGCAGTTCAAACAGCCCAGCAGTTGGTTGACATTGTCATGGGGTCCTTATGATACTCCCCTGCATTCCTCCATGATAAAGCATTTGATATTTCAACATATGGCAGTGGCTGAATTCAGATGATATTATCTTAACAGGCTGAGTTCCGAAAGGGATTTTGCAGCATTCCTTGATTAACACTGTCCATAGTCAAAGGAGATGACTTGCATCTGAATGCTTCTATCATTCCCTCAAAATCTTCTGTTGTTTCCATGCCCAAACACAGGGAATGTAATTATGATCTTCTTCTGGCCACTAATTTGATTAAGAGTTGCATAATAAATGAATGGGAAAACAGTGATATTTTTATTTTGACATCATCAGAATCACAAAATACAGGTTATCTCAGGAGGAATGGTCAATTTTCAGGGATATGACAGGAATTATCATTCAAACTAAAAAAGTCTAATACCTAAATGGATACCTTAAGAGCTACGAGCACTTACTACTGTGAAACACATCTCTTCTATGCCAAAGTGCTCATAGCTCTTAAAATATGCATTTTAGAGCCCATGTTTACTGCACTTACTTGCTTTAAATGATTATTCATGTCATATCCCTGAATATCAAGCATTCCTCCTGGGACATCTTGCCTAGAGCTTTTCAATGTTCTCATCCAAGGCGTAAGTGAAAAAGTGCAAAAGGAATGGCATCACTTCATTTCTGCCCCTTTTTGCAATGCACTTGCCTCTTTTTGCACCAGCATAAACATAAAGAAAGGTTTCATCTGTTGTAAGAACATGGATAATGAATGAATACATCAAAAGTTTCCACTTAAAGTAA
The DNA here is from genome assembly GCF_023898315.1 of Schistocerca nitens. Taxonomy (NCBI): domain Eukaryota; kingdom Metazoa; phylum Arthropoda; class Insecta; order Orthoptera; family Acrididae; genus Schistocerca; species Schistocerca nitens. Next base: position 189,382,576 of record NC_064620.1, on the reverse strand, counting down.
ATGTCACTGGTTGCTATAATTGGCAGGGATACATTTTTTGCAATGTCTATGCAGGTAGCTACCTTTTTTTTCTTTTTCCTTGCCTACAATTTACTTGCTCTGCCCCCTCATGGCTGGATGAGTCACCACTGAATTCCCTGTTTCTTTCCCCTTACAGCAAAACTCTGAATACTAATATCTTTGGACTTTGTAACGCCGGAAATGCATATCCTCCTATTTCCATCTATTGTACTGCAAATTTTTTTCCTTATTTTGTTATCTGAAGATATAACATTTCTGTGTCTTTATATATTGTAATTGTTTTACTATATATATATATATATATATATATATATATATATATATATATATATATATATATATATATATATATATATAGACACACACACACACACACATGCATTTATGTCAATGTATAATTGGTTTGTTTTGTAAATATTATTTGTATTTTTACACTGGGTCTTGCCTAGGGAAAACTATGCTATCGAACGATTACATCGATAGTTTGTGTGGCGAACCAAAGTGTTTAGGATCTTTAGTAGTGTTAACTCTGCCGCATGGAGCGCGGGCAGAGAGAGACTGGCGGGAGTAATGCGGTGGAGCAGGTGTGTTGTGCGACGCTCCTGCGAGTTGCTGCGCTTTCGGGGTTTGGCAGCATGTAATTGCACTCGACTTGCTATGATGGTTTCTGACACGGTGTCGCGGATGGGAAGCATTAGCCCGCGCACATCAAGAGCCCGTTTCGCCTGGTGACAGTGTCGAGAAGAAGGCGCGCCAACATCCAGCTTCTGCAACGACGACGGCCGACAATGAGTGACTGTTGCCACCTCCTCGATCAACGGCTTCAAACCTTCAATCAACCAACAAGGAAGACTGGAAGCACCTAAAGTTTTAGAATTGTATGGCAGACCTCAGCTTTTAAAACTGTTGCATCACAAAAATACAGCAACTTAGCATGAACCTTTGTTGCTCATTGTCCCAATTGCATTACCAAGCAGGGTCCCTTCCTTTTCTGGAACGAACCCGAGTGTCATTGAAATTCAAACGCCAGCATTAAAGTAATATCATTCCATTTCACTGCTTTAATTTCAAAGTTCAGTTAAAGTATTCATAGCTGGCCACAATATTTAGATTACGCAAGCAGAAATTAAGAGTGAGAGTTTTGTTACCATATTTTAGCTTAACTGTGACTGCAGCTCAGCTTGGTATGTACTAAATGTTACTATTGTTAATTGTTCAGAATCATTTAATTCTAGTTCAAAGTTAAATCTCTTATTTCTAAATTTAGTAGATTCAAGTAGCTTTTGCAATGATTGTTGAGGTAGCCCAAGACTAACCTTATTTTATTGAATTTCATAGTGCTTCAGAAACAAAGTTCACTATTAATTTCAGTCACTAAATTAACTTTCAATTTTCCGATTCTATTAATTCTTTTGCTAAATTAAGTCAGAGTGTAGCGAAATTTATTACTTCTGACAAACATTCAGTTTTCACACAACACGTGTCAACCTTCAGTTGCCATGCTTTTAGTACTAATTATATGTGCAATAACCTTTCTTTTTCAGTTATTATAGTAGTTGTCCATAGGACTGGTGACCGCAATTTTCCCCAAATCTCAAATATCTAATTAACGCCAATTAATTGTTAACGCAACGACCGCACATTTACTTTCTTTATTAATTTTACCCTTTTATCAAAATTAATTTCCACCAATTTCATTTGCATTTTTCCTTTCATTTAGATGTAACCCTTTCCTCCCTCTTTACCGATGGATTAACTTCGGTGACGATTGCTTTTCTCAAATTTCCATTAGGTATACGCGGTTTAATTTTTCACTGTCATTGAGGTCGATAAATGAGGGGGAGGTTACAACTTGCTTGCTTTTCTTCCCAGTTTTAGCCTCTCAAGGAATCAAGGGATGTGTATGATCAGTCTGACTTGAGCTGTAATGATAAAAAAAAAAAAAAAAAAAAAAAAAAACCAAGGTAGCTGAAGTGCAGCATTTCAAGAGGCTCCACACTGAAGATTTATGTCATATACAAGGAAACAAAAACAACATCCACTAAGTCACATTGCCAACAGGAGTGTACGCTGAATGATTGTGACAGACTGCCTAGAGGATTGTGACAAAAAATAAGGAGACGTCAGCTGGAAAAGTCACTGCAGAAATGAATGTCACATTTGCAAAGGCTGTGAGCACCAAATAAACATGAAGCGAGCTCCATAAGCAGGGAATTGCAGGGTGAGCTGGAATTCCAAAACCATTCATCATTCATGCAATGCCTATAACAAGAAAACATGGTGCCTAAGCCATAAAACCTGGACTATAGAGCAATGGAAGAAAGTAATTTGGTCAGATGAGCCTTGTTTCATACTGCTTCCAACTTCTAGCCGAGTTTATGTCCCAAGAGTGAAATGTGGCAAAGGTTCAATGATGATCTGGCCAGCCATATCATGATATTCCATGGGTCTCATGATTACTCTGTGAGGTCATTTTAGTGCCACAGATTACATGATCAGGTCCATCGCATGGTAAGATGTTTGTTCACCAATAGTGAAGCTGCTTTATAAGACAGGGTCCCTGCTGACAAAGCTCTCATTGTCCAGGACGGGCTTTCTAAGTACAAGGATGAATTGTTGGATCTCCCCCGCCCAACAGTCACCAGATCTCAATATTATTGAGCCTTTGTGGTCTACTTTGCAGAAAAGGATGTGTGATTGCTGACCACCTCCATCATCATTATCTGAACTTTCTACTATTGTGCAGGAAGAATGGTGTAAAATTACCAAGAAAGCCAAACAGGATCTGTATTTAGCCATTCTGGGACAAATGGAAGTTGTTTTGAATGTCAACAGGTTTCCTACATTGTATTAGCCATGGTACTGTGTTGCATTTTCGATGTTCCCACATTTTTGTTCACTCCTTGTGCATATTTTTGGTTGTTGGTGTGAAATGTAATCTAATCCCAGAATTCATCTAGATGAATGTGATAAACCCCTGTGCGACCTCAGTAGCCAGAGACAGTGGTCATGTGTGTGTGAGTTGTGTTTTGTTTGTTTGTGTGTGTGTGTGTGTGTGTGTGTGTGTGTGTGTGTGTGTGTGTGTGTGTGTGTGTGTGTGTGTTGTCTGCTTTAGAAGAAGGCCTTTTGTCTGAAAGCTCACAAGTTTGACAGTCTTTTTCTTGTAACTGTCTGTGATTCAACATCTCCTTTATTTGTATTTGGTGAGTAGCAATCTTCCTTTTCATAATATTATCATGAACCTCATAAAATTATACTTAAATTGTCTGTTAGAACCAAAACTTTACAGCCTAAGATTTTACCAAGACAGCGCTAAAATTACCAGTCTGAAACAGTACTATGCAACCATAGCAGTGGGTTTCAGAATTAGTCATTCTATTTCTACATTAAGAAAAGTGTTGTCATTTGTCAAGATCAAGGACGTGTAAACTATTGGCTACAGTAGTTTTTCAGACTTGACTAAACTTTCATTCTTTTTTCTCTTCCAGAACATGAAATAGTGTGTTCTTTTTCTTGGTGGTATACTGGGGTCCACAGCTAAAGCACAGAAGAGCACTTATACTATAACATGTTCTTCATGGCCTGCTACAACAGTTCCGTTATGCAGAGAAATCCACTACAGGTCAATCATCTGAAGAACAAAAGGCATTGGCTGGGAAACCCTGACTGAGGTAATTCACTTGCATGGTGGGGATCTTTTTATTTGACACCACTCTGATGAAAATTAGATGACATGATGAGGACAATATAAACAACCAGTCACTGAGTGAATAAAATCTCTGACCCAGCCAGGAATCAAACCCAGGACCCCAGGATTTAGAGGCAGTGAAGCTAATCACTAGACCACAAGCTGTATATGATGATGTGGCAATCAAGTTGTTCTGGGGAAAAAGAGAACTCTGAATGAGAATTGGCCTTTGATGCTGGCCAAGTATGCAAGAGCCATCATTATATTACACTGATGAGGAAGGAGAAGAGTTCCAAGGGAATTGGTGATTGATTGGAGTGTGGTATTTGTCAAGTTCACGGACTGGGGTTTTAGAGCACTCCATTTCTGCGCAACCATTTTAGAAATTCACAAGAATTTTACAATATACACCGTCCATTCATATTAATGTAACCACCTGTCAAAAGCCTGACTAATGACCTTTTGCAAACACAGAGCACTGCAAGACATGGAAGAAGACTGTCAGTCAGGTTCTCGAAGGTACTGACAAGGATATGGAGTCATGCCAAATTCAGTGCTGTGGCCAGCTGCACTAGATTTCTCGGTTGAGGATCCATGGTGCAAACAGCCCAATCGAGGGTGGTCTCACAGACTCTTAATTGGGTTTAAACCCAGATAGTTTGTTGGCCAGGGGAGTACGGTAAACTCATCCTGGAGTTCTTCAAAGCATGCACATATACTACGAGCTGTGTGACATACTGCTGGTAGATGACGAGACATTGTGCTGGTGAAAAATGAGTTGCATGTGGTGGTGGACATGGTCTCCAATGATAGACACATAGTTGTGTTGATCCACTGTGCCTTCTAAATGATGAGATCACCCAGAAAACGTCATGAAAACATTCCCCAGACCATAACCTTCTGACAATTGTTGCAGGGTGGTTGCTTTCATACTGTAAACACTAGCCGCCATCAATCTGATGGAGCCTAAAATGTGATTCATCTGAAAAGGCCACCTGTTGCCACTCAGTGGATGTCTAGCTGCGGTACTGGTGTGCAAATGTCAGCCTTCATCGCCAACTAACATCAGTCAGCATGGGTACATGAACCAGGCACCTGCTGCAGAAGCCCAAACACTGCAATATTTGCTGAACAGCCAGTGAGTGGACACTGTTTGTAGCCCCATGGTTCATTTGGGTGGTCAGTTGCTCAACAGTTGCGTGTCTACTCACACATACACATCTCTGCAGCCTTTTTCACCCCTGTCGTTTATGACCTGTGGTACACTGCTGCTGTCTTGGTACCCATTTTGGATAGTGCCATTTTCCATGTACAGCATACTTTAATCATGGTGAAATGCAAACTGTTTACAAACCTAGCAATTTCAGAAATGCTTCCACCCTTGCCCCAAAAGCCGATGACCATGCCGTTTTGGACATCAGATAAATAGCTCCAATCCTGAATTATGATTCCTGAATTACGATGACGACTGCATTGTTTTCCATTTGCCCACAACATGCTCTATATACCCTCCACTGCTAGTGCTGCCATCTGTGAGTGGTTATTGCATGCTGACATCAAACGTAGGCAGTGATCATATTAATGTGACTGGACATATCATAAGACCTGTAGTCCACAATCCATGACAGAATAAATACCCTTTACATCCTCCTTGCAGCTTTTTGAAGCTCTGGCAGCATAAGAGACATAGACAGTGAGCCCTAGAATGGAAATACTTCTTTGCTACAGATCTGCCCAACCAAAGTCAATCTAATCCTACACTGACCCTTACACTTCTACCATTTCATACCACCATCCACTCCCAGTTCATACCAGCATCCTGCCCTTTGTTTCTAATTACTGGCCACCTTCCAGGATTTCCCTACCTTCAACTTGATCTCACCATATGTCCCTGGGTTCCTTTCCAAGAATACAGCTCTCAACAGAAGAAAGAACAGCCATTCGCAACAGCAACACAGACCGTGAAATAATCATAGTGACTACTAGACAAAAGGCTTCTGCCAACTGCCTGGCTTGACAGAAGGCTTCTGCCAACTGTCTGGCTCCTTCATCTACAATCTCTACCACAGTGGTATCATCCCTAGGATAATGCTAGAATCTCTCCCCTGAATCCATTTTCCCCCTCATCCCAATGATTGCCCACAAACACTCATATCTACATGCTTCACAAAACCTATAAACTCAACACTCTTGGATGCCCCATTGTAGCTGATTACTGTGCTCTGCTTGTGTCCACCAGCACCTCCAACCACCTGCCCAGAGCCTAGTCTCTCGTATCAAAGATAGAAACCACTTCTGCCACACTGACTCTCAACCATCTCCACCTCATTACTGTCTGGATCCCCATTCACCACTGTTGATGCCTACTTCCTACTAGAGACAGGGAAATTCATTCGTCATTGGGAACTAGTTCACTGGTAACCAGTCCATTTTGGCATCCATTCATTTTTATTTGGCCACCATTCCTTTTTTCATCTAATTTGTGCATCAAATTTTAGTTGAAACTTATACAACCAGAAATTAAAAAGACAATTTTATTTTAAAAAACTGTAGTTCAGCTTTTGTTAATGAATATTTCAATTTGTTAATAAACATGAGATTTATATAAAAGTAAAAAAAAGTTGTTAATAGTGAGATTCGAATCAACAAGTTTACAATTATGAACTTCTCTGCTATACACTCTGCTACTTACGACTACTGAAATGTAAAACTGTTTATACTTAACACAGCTCAGAAATCTTCTAAATTTCACAGACAATTTATCAAGCTTTTTCAGAACTGTGTCATACTGTTGTAGGAATGTCTGCACAATGGCTTTCAAATGCTGTAAGTACGATGATAATCGAAGAGGGCCAGATCATTAAACCCCCTTCTAGATAAATATCGTAAGGCTATTTTGTCAAAAACTGACATTCTAAGCCCATGGCTTGTACAAAATGTAGGTTCACTCTTACAGAGAAGATAACAGCAACCAAACACTTTTTATAATGCTATTTGTTTATTTAAATAGTGCCATTACTGATTTCGAACTGACAGGTTCATCATCACATGGCTTGTTCACATTAAGATACATTTTACATTAGCTTTCACTTTTTGTTCTCCCAAATGATGAAATTTCCTTCAGGCAGTGGTGTGGATTTTTCAACTGCATCACCATCCCAAGGAAATTTCATTGTCTGGGAGAACAAAAAGTGAAAGCTAATGTAAAATGTATCTTAAGACAAACAAGCCATGTGATGATGAACCTGTCAGGTCGAAACCGGTAATGGCACTATTTAAATAAGTAAATGACATTATAAAAAGTGGCTGGTTGCCATTATCTTGTATTTAAGAGTCAACCCACAAGTATCATAAGTAAGTCAAACTTAGATGGGTTCAGAAATTTTCGAAATTTGAACCAAAGAAGTTAGTGGCCCAAGTGAATCAAACAAATAAAAATAGACTGCCTTTGTATCCCTTAAAAGAATTACCACCTGTATGTCAGACTATTTGTAAATGGCAAGGTGGAAATAATGGGCATTTTGTTTTGTTTTCAAAAGGATGTTCTATCATATCAAAACATGAATTCCAGCAAACTCGACTTCTTTTGTTAATTGTAACCTATAATTTTAGGAAAATTATAAATTAGCACTTATGGATGCTGGGTAGGGTACACAAAGAAAATTGAGATTTTTAGAAGTGTTTGAAATTGAAGACAAAAGGGCAAAAAACACAATGTACGAAGAGAAATACAAGTAAAAGAATGGTGGCGTTGGAATGACAAACAAGTAACCACCCAAAAATGAACAAAGCTGAGGCAGAAAGGAGGAATGGCAAATTTGAAACAAGGGATGAGACAAACTATATGAGTCAGAGACAAGAATGAAGAATGGCGGAACTGGAACGAAGAGTAAGAATTGGTCAGGAACAAGACCAACTGGAAGGGAATGGTGAATGATCTTTCCTCAGTTCTTCCATTTAGTTTAATGAGCCATTCCTTTGGACCCATTCCTCTGTCTGGTTCAGATTCACTGATGATATTTTCAAGATATGGATCCAGAGCCAAGACAACCTATCTTCATTCCTTCACAACTTCAACACTTTTCCATCCACTTCACGTGGGCCACCTCAGCCCAACGTGCCATGCTCCTGGATGTTGACCTACACATCTCTGATGGCAATGTTGGAGATCCTTGGCAATAGTAAAATGAGCTGAAGGTTTGAACTGAAATTTGTGTTAGGTAGGGCCTTGGTCTTAGGTAGTCCATGCAGCTGCGGTAGCCACAACACTATGGGACTGTAATGGATAGCACATCTGCCTAGTAAACAGGAGACCTGGGATCAAGTCCCAACTATGGCACAATTTTAATTTGTTGTTTCAGCTTTTATCCTTGAAGATAAAGTTGAGACTCATATGTCTACAGAAAAATGTAATTACATCAGATCAACAGATAGGTTTCTGTTTCTGTAGATTTTGTTTACAAGGTTGGCTATGAGTGTTGACTTATTTATTGGCTGCATCTTACTTTTTAATTGTGTCAATTATTGCCTTTTTTATGTATCTGACATATTTTAATTTAGATGTAAGTATTGTTTCATTCATTGCCAACATTCCTCAAATATACTTTTGAATGGTTGTCTTGATGTCGTACAGCAGCTCTTAAATTGTTATACTTGGGTTTAAATTTGTAAGGTCATATTACTAAGATAAATTAAATATTATTATACCCACACCAGAAACTTTCCTTTTATATTTATTAGTAAAGAAAAAGAATTTTGCCATTTTCACAAGAGCATATCAGCAGAAGCAATTTGCATTCATAGCTGAGATTATAATATTATTGTCTGAACTCTTGTCCAGATAGTTAATTTACAAGACCTAAATAAAGTGAAATCATACATCCAGAAATCAGAAAGTGAAATCCATCAATATGATGGATATGACAGAACTGTCTGGTCAGTTTTTTATAACTTTTGATTTTCCAAGCTTTGCATTAATAAGCTCCATAGAATGCTGTATCCAGTGCACATCACATCGTTGAGAGAGTGAACAATCACCACACTTACTTGAGGAGCAGTCCTAGCAATGTGCCTGGTGTCACCCTCGATTGTTTAATTTTGGTTACAGTTCAACTGCAGCCTGTAGTCTCTACTACAATTACATGATCTTTTCAGAGATCCTTCGCCAAAGTGCCTAAATCACATGTGGCACCACTGAGCCTAGCACTTGTCTTAACAATACTGGTAATCTCTTCCCAAAGAGTTCTGAATCCATTCTGACATTCCTCACTCGTAATTATCAGCCAGCAAAAAGACTTTTATTCCTACACTTAGTTTACACCTTGTGCCCTTTACTGTCAAACTGCTTTGTAACACTCCTTGGGGTGTCTGAATGGTTTTCTCCTGAGTCTCCAAAGCGTTAGAGACAGCTAGATTGAAGCAATCAGACTTGCAGTGTCTTCTTGGTATTATCATTTGTTTGGAAAGCTTGACTGTTATCCAATCTTCTGATCTAATTTCAAGATAAGCTGTTCTTTTTCCAGTATTATTTAGCAGTAGCAGCAATCACTGCACATCCAGAAGGGAGCAGCATCCCTCATGTAGTCTGTATTACAACATCCTACTTGAAGATAACTCCTACATCCCTTACACTTTTTGCCATTTCTGATGATTCTGTGGCATTTCACACACTTGTCCATTGTGACATTCAAGGCATTCAGTTAAAAAGCTTCATGCAAAGAAGGATAATACCTAAGAAATTTTTAAAATGAATTTCCCAATAAAATGTTTAAAAATTAGTATTATTTAGTGATAATTGAGTTACATAATTTACATGTATCACATTTTTAAAGCTTAAATTCTCGGAACAGTGAAATTTACTTTTGAAAGAAAATAAAAATTATTCATGAAAGTTAAATTTATTTATGAAAAAGAATTAAAGTTGTTTACAGAATGTTATATCAACATAAAAAGTAAGAGCAAATTATTTGAACTCCAGTTGGATTGATGGAGATGTTACAAGAGGCACAACTGTTTACTGCCACAGAAATAAAGGTATGTTACTTTGCAGCCTCTACACAATCAAGATAATCATAATATCTGTTAGTTGAATTATATTCAGTTCATATTTTTGTGAAATACTGAGAGTATACAAAACTAGTAATGGCACAAATTTACTGATATTTTTGTAACACTAAAAGTTTTTTTACCTTTAATGTACAATGAGCATTTATTAATTTAGCTTGGTCTCTCTCTCTCTCTCTCTCTCTCTCTTTCTCTCTCTCTTTCCACTGCTCACACAAAGCCACACACACAAAGCTGCACATGCATAGCTGTGGCATTTAAGAATGTCTGTCGACTGCCCTTGCACAAGTTTGTAGGGGGAGATGAAAGAATTGAGTGGCTAGGAGAGGACAGAAGTGTGAGATGGTGAGATGTGGAGCAAGGGAAAGTACTGGAAAGCACTGGACACAGAGAGAGAGAAAGTGAGGGGAAAATGAAAGAACAGTGGAAGAGGTGATGGCACGGGATTGGGAAGAGGTACGCTAAGGATGTGAAAAGACAGCTGATTTTTCATCTTACCCACAAGAAATCCTGTACAATAATGTCAGCAAGTCTCATATGAGGTGACTGTTTTTACATGTGATTGTACCTTTGGAAAGGAAATGCCCGTGACTGAACTGCTGTTGGAGGAGAAGAGGAAATGTATGGTTTGTCTAGGCAGTAATGACCTGTGGGATGAATGGTTGTGATCAGTGGTAGCATACGTATAGACTACAATATGAGGTGCTATCCAAAATTTTCTGGAAGTCCTGTTCTTTGAGGGTGTTTATCACCACCAGCAATGCTTCTTGAATCCTCTCTAGAGTGTCGAACCGATGGCCTTTCAACTTGAGTTTCAATTTGGGGAATAGCACGAAGTCGCAAGGTGCCAAATCTGGCGAGTACAGTGGGTTGGGTACAACTGCCATGTTGTTTTTTTTTTTTTTTGCCAAAAAGGACCTGGTGAGCAAGGACGTGTGACAGGGTGTGTTGTCGTGATGCAGCAGCCCGTTTCCTTGACACCAAAGTTCGGGCCGTCGTCACCGCGCGTTTTCATCGAGCCATCGCAAAACGTCACAATAGTATGCAGAATTCACTGTTTGGTTGGGTGGAACGAATTCTTTGTGCACAATTCCCTTGGTATCAAAGAAAATGATGATCATGCTCTTCACTTTGCTCTTCACCTGTCTCGCTTTTTTTGGTCTTGGAGAGCCTGGGCTCTTCAACTGGGACGATTGTTGCTTTGTCTCTGGGTTATAACCACCAATGGGACGATTGTTGCTTTGTCTCTGGGTCATAACCAAAATGCAGGTCTCATCACTGGTGATAACCCATGACAAGAAAGTTGTATCATCAGATGCAGTCTGACGAAGGTCCGTGCACACTTCAATTGGCGGATCCATTATAAAATCACTTCACACCAAACACAGATTACTATGGAAATCACTGTGGACATGCAACACGTCCTCCCAGCTAAATACCACTCCGCACACTGACTCATCAGATATGCGGCTCTCGCCACCTAGCGGTGCAAAGATCTACTACACCTGCTTTCCAGATGGCAGCACCAGGCCCGAAAATTTTGGATTCCACCTCGTATTGCATGGTTGACTTAATAATGGAGTACACTTTGGAAGATTAGAGTAGGGCATTGAGCAGTACTTCACACGGGATAAAAAATTAAACAGTCCCTAGTGACTTCCTATTAATATCATATGAGAACACGTATAGTCTTCAAAATGGCCTCAATTCAGCGGGGAAGAGAACCCACAAATTTCTCAAGGTACACCATATCCAGATGAAGCAACTCACTGCTGAGTAGAACCTATAGAGCTTCCAAACTGCAGGAATTGTAACTGGTATGTTTCATTAATTGTTCCAAATACTCCCACATACTTCCTACGCGATTAAGATTGAATGATTTAGCAGACTAGTCAAGGTTTAATACACTACTGGCCATTAAAATTGCTACACCAAGAAGAAATGCAGATGATAAACGGGTATTCATTGGACAAATATATTATACTAGAACTGACATGTGATTACATTTTCACGCAATTTGGATGCATAGATCCTGAGAAATCAGTACCCAGAACAACCACCTCTCGCCGTAATAACGGCCTTGATATGCCTGGGCATTGAGTCAAACAGAGCTTACATGGCGTGTACAGGTACAGCTGTCCATGCAGCTTCAACACTATACCACAGTTCATCAAGAGCAGTGACTGACATATTGTGATGAACCAGACATTTTCAATTGGTGAGAGATCTGGAGAATGTGCTGGCCAGGGCAGCAGTCAAACATTTTCTGTATCCAGAAAGGCCCTGCAACATGCAGTCGTGCATTATCCTGTTGAAATGTAGGATTTTGCAGGGATCGAATGAAGGGTAGAGCCATGGGTCGTAACACATTGAAATGTAACGTCCACCGTTCAAAGTGCCGTTAATGCGAACAAGAGATGACCGAGACGTGTAACCAATGGCACCCCATACCACCACACCGGGTGATACACCAGTATGGCGATGACGAATACACGATTCCAATGTGCATTCACCTCGATGTCACGAAACATGGATGTTACCATCATGATGCTGTAAACAGAATCTGACTTCATCTGAAAAAATGACGTTCTGCTATTCGTGCACCCAGGTTCGTCATTGACTACACCATCCAGGCGCTCCTGTCTGTGATGCAGTGTCAAGGGTAACCGTAGCCATGGTCTCTGAGCTGATAGTCCATGCTGCTGCAAACTTCGTCGAACTGTTCGTGCAGATGGTTGTTGTCTTGCAAATATCCCCATCTGTTGACTCAGGGATCGAGACGTGGCTGCACGATCCATTACAGCCATGCAGATAAGATGCCTGTCATCTCGACTGCTAGTGATACGAGGCCATTGGGATCCAGCACGGCATTTCATATTACCCTCCTGAACCCACTATTCCATAGTCTGCTAACAGTCATTGGATTTAGAGCAACGCAAGCAGCAGTGTCGCGATACAATAAACAGCAATCGCGATAGGCTACAATCCGACCTTTATCAAAGTCGGAAACGTGATGGCACGCATTTCTCCTCCTTACATGAGGCATCACAACAAAGTCTCACCAGCGCCAGTCAACTGCTGTTTGTGTAGGAGAAATCGGTTGGAAACTTTCCTCATGTCAGCACATTGTAGGTGTCGCCACAGGCGCCAACCTTGTGTGAATGCTCTGACAAGCTAATCATTTGCATATCACAGCATCTTCTTCCTGTCGATTAAATTTTGCGTCTGTAGCACATCATCTCCGTGGTGTAGCAATTTCAATGGCCAGTAGTGCAGGTTGCCAGAGAGCTCATCTAACCAGAACTCTTACTTGCAGCTCAGTGAACATGGCTGCTGTCAAGTGGAAGATGAAAATAGTACTCATCACTGAGACGTAGAAGAAAGAGCAACTCTTTGTCACCAAGAATGTTGAAGTAAATATCCTGGTTCCTGTTTAGGGTAGCCAGACTGAGTGGATCCAAGTGTTGAAATGAAATACACTCTCCAAAAAATCACAGTACCACCTATGGTCTGAACTATGCCAGCACACAATGTGGGTTAAGTGCCTCACTGGGCTCTCAGTGCATTGGATGCCTGGAATCATTTGAAAAGAGACAAAATCATTACTTGTCGTACCATATTACATACCTCCAGTCAACTACACCCAGTTCCAAGTTGTCTGATTCACTGAAGATCTGCAGCTTTATGTACTGTTGCAGGGAATGGCCTTTTGCTAGGTACCTGACTCCAAATGCCCATTACACACATTTCCATTTTCAATGTTCCTTTGGAAACGAATTAGCATGAATGTGCATCCACTGATAACAATTCATGCAGGGTTTGAAATCAGTTTTCAATGACAAGGCATGACATTTTTCTCCATTTCCTGTCACTTGGAATCTTCTTATGACCACTGTTCTTATGCTGTGTCAACATGGGTGTGAATTTACACCTTCCTTGTAGACATGTTAGACAGCTTGTGTTGATGCAGCAACAGGTCAAGCAAATTCATTGCATTGTCATGGGTGCATCCACGAATGGTAGCTCCTTTCTACAACTCTGTTGCACCTACACGTCCACCCATTTTAGTGCAACTGCCACAAGTCCACCATTTCACTGCTGTGATTTAGTGTCAGCTTTGGATGAGGGACATGTGATTCACTGGTACCAATTCTACAGGGACTGATGACCTCAGATGTTAAGTCCCATAGTGCTCAGAGTCATTTGAACCAACCAGTTCTACACAATGTATAGTGCTCAAAAGGGACCACTGTACTTTTTTACAGGGGTGTCCAATATTTTGTCTGGTGATCTTGTCACAGGAGAAGAGCTAATTGAGGTCAAACACGTGATTTCAGACCTGGATGATACTTGGATGTAATGGGAATACACATCACTGACTATTTTCTGTAACACCAAATCCACTGTCACAAGAATAAATGGCATGTGAGATCTGTTTCTGGATTATCTGAACAAACTATTGTTTGTCTGTAAAGGCTTTGGCAATACTATTAACATATCTAAATGAAATTAGAATGATATTAATACCTTCAGCTGCTAATGGGCGTTGATATACCATATTTACTCGAATCTAAGCCGCACTTTTTTTCCGGTTTTTGTAATTCAAAAAACCGCCTGTGGCTTAGAATCGAGTGCAAAGCGGAAGTTCTGAAAAATGTTAGTAGGTGCCGCCACAACTAACTTCTGTCGTCGAATATATGTAGCGCTTCTCAGGCACAAAGATAAATACTGGCACCAAAACCTCTGCGTCAGTAAATAAATTTAAAAAAGGTGGAAGATGAGCTTTTTTTCTCCGCCCTGAGTTTCTACCACTGCATTTTCATACATTATCCAACGAAGTAAATACAAATTCCGTATTGTTCATCTTTGAATGTAGCAGCATTTCAATGTACTACGAAAATCCGACTGGCAAGACTGTTTGGGATGTTTGTCAATATGGCCAACTCTGCATTCTGAATTTTTTCCTGTCTACGAGAAGAGATGGTTGCTAACAGGAACTTTTATGAATTGTGAATCACATGCAGTATTCTCTTCACCATAATAATAATACGAATATAAACATTTTGCCATGTATTCTTTCGCGTCTGCATTTAAGTCCTGTCTACCTAATAAACTACGAAACTAGAGTGGGACAACAGCAAACGCGGAAGAATATACATATCATGTCATGTTTATATTCATATTAATCTTATGTCGAATAGTGATACAGTCAGAAATGAAGCACGGCAATTGATCAGATTTTTAAATCTAAGATGACTCTAATTTCTGTGCAGAATGTAATGTACTAATGTACTAAAGAGGCATCTGCAAAGATTTTCAAATGGAGAAAAATTTTCGCTAAACTCTCGTTCAGAGCATCTTCTACCATACGCAGTCTATTATTTGGTTCTTGTTGATCATTATCAAAGAAAGCAGCAGTGTAAGGAACAACAAATATCAGTCTCTTGCCATTGTTTCACTAATGAGACGATTCCTCCTCTCTCTCTCTCTTTTAATTTTTTATTTTTAATTGTAAGCGGCGGTAGCGCGCACAAAAGCAAGCCATGCTGCGAGCGGCGACAGGACATATAAACACTCATTATCAGAATGCGACAAACAATGCATGACACAGTACAGTAATGCATTTTCAGCTTTGAGTGACGTAAACACCTATAACAAAGAGAACGGCACTTATCAGATCAAAGAAAAATAAGCAATCAATTCAAACCAGACGAAGCATGTGAAAAAGGAAGGGTACCCATATAAATACGGACGGAGCGCCTGACGCATAGCAACGGCTACCTGGTAAAGCTTAACTGCTAAGCTTACGACTCGAACCAAACTACTATAACTGTATCGTCATTCATTCGACCTAAATTGTGTCTCATATTACAATGGACCAACTTTGTTTCGATTTGGAGGTGCGGCCTAAAAATTTTCTCCCCCCTTGAATTTCGAGTCTCAGATTTCAGGTGTGGCTTAGATTCAGGAATTTTTTTTTCCCTCGATTTCGAGTCTCATTTGTCAGATGCGGCTTAGATTCGAGTGCGACTTAAATTCGAGTAAATACGGTATAATCAACGGGGACAGGTGAAAATGTGTGCCCTGACTGGGACTCGAACCCGGGTTCTCCTCCGTACATGGCAGACGCTCTATCCATCTGAGCCACCGAGGGCACATAGGAGAGCGCAACTGCAGGGACTATCCTGTGCACACCTCCCGCGAGGCTCACAGTCTCACTTTGTATGTCTACACACTACATTCGTAGTGTCCCACCCCTACACACTCATTACTCATGGAAAACATTATTACCAAGTCCTGTAAGGGTTCGGGGAATATGTGTGCATCCGCACAGAAGAAGAAGGTCATGGCCAGTGTTTCCAGAACTATGTACTTACATGGATAAGGTGTCTGTCGGGGTACACATTTTCATCTGTCCCCGTTGATATGTATCAACAACCGTTAGCAGCTGAAGGTATTAATATCATTCTAATTTCGTTCTAGACAGCTGCAGGTCATTAATGGTGTCTGGATAATTCATCCTCCCCATTGCAGTTCCAGTGCTCACAATCATAAACAAGAGATCACAGACAAGGTATAGGTACTGTTGGTAGTTAATATTTCTAGTATAGACTTAGGCTTCTATGGAGGTCATCATCCAGAAAGATAGTTCATCAGGCCAAGTAGGGACAAATTATGTAGAGCACAAAGAAAGCATTCAGGAGATCCTCAGTTTCATATGATGTCTTCCCTAGCCTTTTTTAAATTTTTTTTAAGCGTAAATTCATCCAAATAATGGAGCTACAGAGTAAACATAGTTACAGTTGTTACAGCTATTAGTTGAACAAGTACTGCAGCTAGGAAAAAGCCAAGGATTTTGAAGAAAATTCATTTATGTCTCTGATTAGTGTTATTCATAAATAAAAAAATTATCAAATGCCTTCCAAAGTCAAGTAACATGGCAGCAACCTGAGCATCTTTGTGGTGCTCTGTGTCTTACAGATGGAGGGCCTGAGATGAGTTTCACAAGTTTTCTGTTTACAATATTCGTGTTGATTTTTATAGAGAAGCATAAAAATTGCTACATAATTCTACAACTGACTGAACCACCAAGACTGGTCTATAATTATGTGTATGTGTGTCTGATGACTCTTTTTGGAAACTGGAATGATCCGTACATTTTTCCAGCTGCTAGGTTCCCTGTGCTGCTCTACTGATCTATGATGAACTACTGCTAGAACGCAAGCAAGTTCTTTCATACAATCACTGTAGAACCTCACAAGTATCTCATCCATTCCAGTTGCCTTTCCACTGGTGAACAGCTTCACCTGATTTTTTACTCAGTGTTTGCTTATTTAAATATCTCACATTTTGCAATCTTTGTGTGAGATGTTAAGTTGATGGCAGTAGAGCTGTTCTGCCCTCACAATGGAAAGAACATCTTCATCCCTCCAGGGATTCCCAGTTGAGTTAATGGAGCATTTCCGTAAAACCTGCATGTTGATCAAGTGTACCAGAAACACATCTAGTAGCACACCTTTGGATTGTTTCAATGTCTTCCTTTAATCCTACCTGGTTGGGACCCAAAACATTCAATCAGTACTCACAAATTGATCACACAAATGTTCTCTCCAAGTAAACTGAAGTCAACCATTCACCTTTCCCACCAGCTTCTTAAAATAACCAAACACAGGCTACTTCACTGAGACTGAAGTAAAGCAAACTTTTTTTTACAGCATTTGTAGATTTACAGAAAGTTTTTCACACTTAGAGGATTTGACTCGAATACACTATTTAAAATTCTGAAGGCAGGAGGGATAAAATACAAGATGTGAAAAATTATCTACACCTTGTACAAAATCCAAACTGTAGTTAGAAGAGTCAGAGGATATGAAGGGGAAGTATTAGCTAAGAAGTGAGTTAGGCAGGATTGTAGCCTTCCTGTGAAGTGAGACAAGATTGTGGCCTATCTGTGGATTTATACAGTTTGTATAATGAGCAAGCTGTGAAAGAAACCTAGGAGAACATTGAAAAGGGAATTAAAAGATCAAGGTTAAGAAACATAAATTCTTAAGTTTTCTGATGACTTTCTATTTCTGTCAGAGATAGCAAATTACTTGGATGAGCAGCTGAAAGGAGTGGTTAATGTCTGGAACAGATGCTGTATCAACAATAGTAAAACAGGTATAGAGGAATGTAGTCAAATTAAATCAGGGAATGCTGAGGTAATTGGGTTAGGAAGTGAGACACTAAAAGTAACTGATTGGGTTTGTTATTCTGGGCAGCAAAATAAGTTATCATGGCCAAAGTAAAGTGGGTAAAAATGCAGAGTGGCAATATCAAGACTAGTGTTTCTGAAAAAGAGAAACTTGTTAACATCAAATCTTATTCTTCTTACATTCTTCCTAAAATGTTTATGCTTATGTAGGTCATTCACAGAGCCTCTTCCAAGCCAGTCCATTGTTTAGCATTCCCTCCCATTGCAATCCTCTTCAGTTCACATCATCCTTCACCTGGTGTCTCCATCTTGTTCGTGGTCTTCCACTTGCTCTCCTTCCAGATTCTGTCCATTCTAGAGCTCTCCTTGGAAGTCTTTGTTACCCATTCTTTTAATGTGACCAAACCATACAAGCCTACTTCTCTCCATAGTTTCTTTTAGGGCATTCAGCTGAAAAAAGAGTGTTTCATTCCTTATCCAGTCCCTTCTCATACTACCCAGCATTCCTCATAGAAATCACATCTCTGTTGCTTGTAATCTGCTGATATCTTTTTTTGTCTAGGCCCTACATTCAAATCCATAGGTCTAAACTGGCAGATAGTATGAAATGTATCTCATAATCTTTGCTTTGGCAGGTATTTTCCAATTTTTGATATGTCCGATACGCAATAATAAAATTTTGAACAATTTTCTATCCTCTCTGAAATTTCATCCTTGACATTTCCTTTCTTGTTTTACTACCTATATATTTGAAAGCGTCTACTTTTTTAATAATTTTTCTGTTTCAGCTTACAACCTTCATTTTTCTGACTTTCATTACACCACTTTTTGTTAAACTTATTTTCATACCAGCTCCTTCAATTACTCTCTGTCAGGTATTTAAGTTTCCTTCCCATTTTTGTTCAGTTTCTTCCCAAATCATCACATCATCTGCATTTGCTAAGATTTTCATGTCATCTGCTGTTCACTCTTTGCGAGCTATCCTTATGATATTGTTCATGACTATATTAAAGAGCACTGGAGACAGCACACTTTCTAATCAGACCCCTCTGTCTGTTCTCACTGTCATCTCTTGTCATCTATAATATGACCTGTATCTCATGATCTTTGCATTACTTTTGACAATTTCAGTTTACTCAGTACTTGTCATACCTCTCCCCTTCTAACAGTGCCATAATCCTTTCTTACATCTACAACTACGATATCTTTCCCAAATTCCCATTTCATTTCTACCACCTGTGTAGCTGTAAATATGGGATTTATATTTGATCTTCCAAGTCAAAATCCTTGTTGCTCATCTCTTAATTGTGGTTCTATCTTGTTCTTGATTTTCTGTAAAGTATCTTTTCATGAATCTTCACACAGTCATGCTATTTCTCTTGTAATGTAGCAGAACAGGATAATATCAAACAAACAGTAAGATCCCAAATATATCGGAGAATGCGATACTAGGATGTGATGTTTATGCGAAGTTATATAGATGCAAAACCTTGCACTGTAACATTGTTGGATTACTGTGTTGATGAAAATTAGTTGACTTAAGATGAGTTGTGATAAATTAAGATGAATTCTAATTAAGTTATAGAGATATTGCACAATAAACTAAAAATGTCAAAAATAATGGAAACAAAAGGCCAATTTATCATTTGCGGAATTTATACATAGAAAAGTGATAATAATTATCATACAGTCAACTGTAATGACACAGGATCTATTTTATGAACTACGTCACATTGTAACTTTAATGTGAGTACTGTAATATTTTTTCATGCTAACTGTTTCAGAAACATTGTAACGAATTCTAAAGCCAAATTTCATAACCAGTTTTTGTGAAATCATAAAAGTCTTAATTATAAATTCAATTAACTTCAGTTTAAACAATGCAGAATGTAACATTGTAATTGTTGGAATCTAAATATGCAGCATCAGCTGTAGCTGAGTTATTATTGTTTCAGTTTTGGTGTCAGTTTTATGTTAGATTTTGGGCACTGAACCCATGTCAGTTTTATCTATGTTGTGTTGCAATAAACATATTTAAAAAATATTATGACTGTTTTGAATACATTATGTGTTGGTGGAGTTGACATAAATTGCTCGACGTGCATGAAATTGAACTCATATGTTATTTTAAGTGGAGGAACTGTAACAGACCTGAGTTATACACCTCGATCAGATCATCAGTCATCAGCATGTTAACTAATTGATATGCAGCCACAAAATATGGTTATGTTTTAACATGGTGTTTGGAGCAGTATGGAGAAAAAGTCAAGGCAGTTGTGTTACCCAATTTTTAATTTTTGAATATCTACAGATCAGAAAAAAAAAAAAAAAAAAAAAAAAAAATTAACAGAAAATTCAAAATTAGGGAGATGAAAGGTGCCGACAACATTACAGATCAAAAATGAAATAGATGAATGGACAAAGAGACTGATGATCCAAATAACTGGATATGGATATCGTGGACAACAGAAAAAGATAAGTGCAGTAATCTTCACATTATTTCTTTATGTTGAAGCATAGACAGTAGATAGATCATGTGAACTGGTAATCTTTCTTTCCTTTGTGTGTGTGTGTGTGTGTGTGTGTGTCAGAGAGAGAGAGAGAGAGAGAGAGAGAGAGAGAGAGAGAGAGAGAGAGAGTTAGGCAAGACTTCAAGATGGAAGAGTAAAAAGAGGAGGCTAATCAACTTTTAATTTATTTTAATAAATCATTAAGCTTTTTGGAGAAAAACTTGAGAAACAAACAAATAAATTAAAAAAAAGAAAACAGTCTGACTGTAAAATTGAGGCAACAAAAAGTGATCTAAGTAACAGTTTATGGGATAAACTTGATATTATGAACAACATGTGATAAATTAGATTTCAAACCTTAGTAATCAGGTTGCAGAACTAAAAAAGGAACTTACAGTAGAATCAGAGTACAAACACACAGTTCAGCCCTGTTGAAAATAATATTGTAAATGTAGAATTAGATCAGAAAAATGAAACTGTAAACATTTTTGCTATAAAAATGAAATTTTGTTGGCAGAAACTGAAATGTAAATATTAAGGTAGAGGGACTGGCTGTAGCGAATGTTTGTCAACAAACAGTTAAGCAACTCCCAAATGAAGTTGTTTGTACCAATGTTGTACCAATAATTTATGCAAATATTATCAAATGTAGAAGTAAAAGCACTGAAACAAAGTTAAAATATCAGATAACGAAAATAAAAAGTAAATGTGTAAGCAAATGTGAGGTAATAGCAAACATTTTATATTTTTTAAAGGAAGAAGCTGTGAGATCTGAGAAGTTGTCAAATGAAAGGTTATCTCGAATGTAAGTTGCAATGAAAATATTTAATTAGGTATTAGATGTACGTATTGTAGAAATGTAGTTATGCAGCAGTATTAACGAGAAGTTTGTTCATTATTTGCCTAAAAGTCTCTTATGTTTCTGAAATGAAGTTTGTATCCAACTGGTTAAATCAGAGAAATTTTGAAACATGGTTACACTAAAAGTACTTTACACTGCTAAGAGTGAAAGATATCTTTACATTTATGCTCAAATAGTGAAGAAGTTGTTTTGCATCTTGACAAGGTATATTTTTGTTACCTTTGAGGAGAATTGCTTTTTACATCTGCTAACATTAGATTGACTTTGAATAGTTGTGTTTATTGGTTACACAGAAATTGCATAAACATAAATTTTTGAAATATTTGGAGGACTTTTGTGTTTTATTTGTAAATGGAGTCATAGGAGGTCAGTCCTGCTGGTTTCTTATTGTCATTTTTAAGATCTGTAGTCAGCAATCGAATATGACTATTATAGTAAAAACACTGACAAAGATTTATCACGAGATGAGAGTACTAACCTGAAAACTTCAAAAACTTCAGTAACACTTGTCTATTATCTCTAGTACATTTAACTGTGAAA
Organism: Schistocerca nitens; assembly: GCF_023898315.1. NCBI lineage: Eukaryota > Metazoa > Arthropoda > Insecta > Orthoptera > Acrididae > Schistocerca > Schistocerca nitens. The sequence goes on along the minus strand of NC_064620.1, from coordinate 189,360,695 downwards.
GATGATTAGAGTGAGGAGATTATTTTTAAGAGAACATATGTAAAATTCAATAGCTATAAGTTGGAAATTAAGTTTTATACAAGTAACTTTATGTGCGAAATGGAATAAATTCTGAATAATGTTGATGATAAGATTTTGTCATTTTCTAAAGTATTGAATATGTACTGGATGACTGTGATTTGAGAACTGATAAATTATGGTTAGACTATTTTGTAATGTGGAGATTGTAGGTTTTGTTATTATTCTGTGGTTTAAGAAGTTTTTAATGAGTATTACTATCATAAAATGAAGTAGGATTATGCAGGGTGAACATTAATAAGACTTACAAACTGCAGGGATGAGTTTCTGACCAGAAACGGAGGAAAAAATCTCCTGTTAACATGTGTATTAAAATGGATGGTGAGCATGCAACGACGACGAATCATCTTGGAACACAGTACAGAGGTGCATCACGTCCATGTTACAACAATGTTCAAAGTGGTCTGCATGGGATGCAATCCATGCATTCACATATCACATCATGGATTGCTGCACTTTCGCATATACTGGCCTCTCTCTGAATAGCTTCACACATGTTGTGAACATGATGTTCAAGGGTCTGCACATCAGGGACCATTCAATATACACAATGCTTTTCAGATGCTCCAGAGGTAAAATTCCAGGGGGTTTAAATCTGGTGATCTAGTAAGCAATACTACAGGCCCTCTGTGTGCTAGCCAGAGTCTGGTGTAGATGTTGTTGAGGTGGTGGCGAACTGTAATACAGAACTGGGGTGTTGCTTCATTACGCAGAAACTACATAACCTTTCATACTACTAAAGGCACATTCTCAAGCAGCCTATTCTGCAGGAAGTCCAGGTACATTCCTCTGTTGAAGCATTGTGGAATAATAACTGGTCCAAAATAATTGAAAGTGTTCCTGTATTTATGTACACCCTGTATATCCTATTTCTCATCAATATCTCATCAATTATTTATTGTACAAGAACTACACATTGTACAGATATCGTACATATTGCATTTTGAAGAGAAACTCTGGAAGTTTTTTTTTACAAACATTCAATATGTGAACCATGCGTGACCTGGCAGAAGTCAATAAAGTAATCAAATTCTTGCAATACAAGTACCAGCATGACATCATCGACTGTGGCAGTCGCTTCCTGTATTCTCTCCTGGAGCTCTGCTACATCATGTGGTAGAGGCGGTACATACGCCACATCTTAAATGTGTCCCCACAGAAAAAAAGTCACATGGAGTGAGATCTGGTGATTGGAGAGGCCATTTCATGAAACAGCTGCCCCCTTCTGTAGCACGGCCCGGCCGATCCATCAATACATCAGGTTAATGTTTGTGACTAGTGCTGACTATCCGCAAATTACCAAACTACACTGTGGCAGTATACACGTGGGAGGGGGTGGACTTTCAGGGTTTCTCTTTAAAATGACATATCTATGATAGCTGTACAATGTATGGTCCTTGTGCAATAAATAACTGAAAATGTTCCTCAACTTTATGTGCACCCTGTATTGTATCATTTTGGAGACTATTATAATGAGGTTCTTAAGTGTACTGTGGCGTGTGATGAATCAGTTGTGTCATGTCGTGTATGTTTTTATTTGGAAATATGATGGTTTGTTTGTATTGTGTTTATTCTGAGTCTCATGGTAAAATAAAGAAGTGTACAGAATACATTCAATGAGTTTATAATAGGACATGTCAAGAAAAGACGAAAGTAGTAAAACAGATTTTAAAAAATGTTGTGGAAGAAAGTAGTGTTGATGACTAGTGTTTTCTACCAACTGAGCATTTCTTGTAGGAAGTCTACTCTATTGAAAGAAAATAATACTCAACAGAAATTGGGAGGTTGTTCAACTGGAATGAAACCAGAACACTAATTTTAATATAGAAAAGATATGAGATGGGTTGTATTCACTGATAATGTTGTTGTGGTCTTCAGTCCTGAGACTGGTTTGATGCAGCTCTCCATGCTACTCTATCCTGTGCAAGCTTCTTCATCTCCCAGTACCTACTGCAACCTACATCCTTCTGAATCTGCTTAGTGTATTCATCTCTTGGTCTCCCTCTATGATTTTTACACTCCACACTGCCCTCCAATACTAAATTGGTGATCCCTTGATGCCTCAGAACATGTCCTACCAACCGATCCCTTCTTCTAGTCAAGTTGTGCCACAAACTTCTCTTCTCCCCAATCCTATTCAGTACCTCCTCATTAGTTATGTGATCTACCCATCTAATCTTCAGCATTCTACTGTAGCACCACATTTCGAAAGTTTCTATTCTCTTCTTGTCCAAACTATTTATTGTCCATGTTTCACTTCCATACATGGCTACACTCCATACAAATACTTTCAGAAACGACTTCATGACACTTAATTCTATACTCGATGTTAACAAATTTCTCTTCTTCAGGAACGATTTCCTTGCCATTGCCAGTCTACATTTTATATCCTCTCTACTTTGACCAACATCAGTTATTTTGCTCCCCAAATAGCAAAACTCCTTTACTATTTTAAGTGTCTCATTTCCTAATATAATTCCCTCCGCATCACCCGACTTAATTCGACTACATTCCATTATCCTCGTTTTGCTTTTGTTGATGTTCATCTCATATCCTCCTTTCAAGACACTATCCATTCCGTTCAACTGCTCTCCCAAGTCCTTTGCTGTCTCTGACAGAATTACAATGTCATCAGCGAACCTCAAAGTTTTTATTTCTTCTCCATGGATTTTAATACCTACTCTGAATTTTTCTTTTGTTTCCTTCACTGCTTGCTCAATATACAGATTGAATAACATCGGGGAGAGGCTACAACCCTGTATCACTCCCTTCCAAACCACTGCTTCCCTTTCATGCCCCTCGACTCTTTATAACTGCCATCTGGTTTCTGTACAAATTGTAAATAGCCTTTCGCTCCCTATATTTTAACCTTGCCACCTTTAGAATTTGAAAGAGAGTATTTCAGTCAACATTGTCAATAGCTTTCTCTAAGTCTACAAATGCTAGAAACATAGGTTTGCCTTTCCTTAATCTAGCTTCTAAGATAAGTCATAGGGTCAGTATTGCCTCACGTGTTCCAGTATTTCTACGGAACCCAAACTGATCTTCCCTGAGGTCGGCTTCTACTAGTTTTTCCATTCGTCTATAAAGAATTTGCGTTAGTATTTTGCAGCCATAACTTATTAAACTTATAGTTGGTAATTTTCACATCTGTCAACACCTGCTTTCTTTGGGATTGGAATTATTATATTTTTCTTGAAGTCTGAGGGTATTTCGCCTGTCTCATACATCTTGCTCACCAGATGGTAGAATTTTGTCAGGACTGGCTCTCCTGAGGCTGTCAGTAGTTCTAATGGAATGTTGTCTACTCCTGGGGCTTTGTTTCGACTCAATTCTTTCAGTGCTCTATCAAACTCTTCACGCAGTATCATATCTCCCATTTCATCTTCATCTACATCCTCTTCCATTTCCATTATATTGTCCTCAAGTACATTGCCCTTGTATAGACCCTCTATATACTCGTTCCACCTTTCTGCTTTCCCTTCTTTGCTTAGAACTGGGTTTCCATCTGAGCTCTTGATATTCATACAAGTGGTTCTCTTTTCTCCAAAGGTCTCTTTAATTTTCCTGTAGGCAGTATCTATCTTACCCCTAGTGAGATAACCCTCTACATCCTTACATTTGTCCTCTAGCCATCCCTGCTTAGCCATTTTGCACTTCCTGTCGATCTAATTTTTGAGACGTTTGTGTTCCTTTTTGCCTGCTTCATTTACTGCATTTTTATATTTTCTCCTTTCATCAATTAAATTCAATATATGTTCTGTCACCCACGGATTTCTACTAGCCCTAGTCTTTTTACCAACTTGATCCTCTGCTGCCTTCACTACTTCATCCCTCAAAGCTACCCATTCTTCTTCTACTGTATTTCTTTCCGCCATTCCTGTCAATTGTTCTCTTTATGCTCTCCTTGAAATTCTGTACAACCTCTGGTTTAGTCAGTTTATCCAGGTCCCATCTCCTCAAATTCCCACCTTTTTGCAGTTTCTTCAGTTTTAATCTACAGTTCATAACCAATAGATTGTGGTCAGAGTCCACATCTGCCCCTGGAAATGTCTTACAATTTAAAACCTGCTTCCTAAATCTCTGTCTTACCATTATATAATCTATCTGAAATCTGACAATATCTCCAGGCTTTTTCCATGTATACAACCTTCTTTTATGATTCTTGAACCAATTGTTAGCTATGATTAAATTGTGCTCTGTGCAAAATTCTACCAGGCAACTTCCTCTTTCATTTCTTACCCCCAATCCATATTCACCTACTACATTTCCTTCTTTCCCTTTTCCTACTACTGAATTCCAGTCACACATGACTATTAAATTTTCGTCTCCCTTCAGTATCAGAATAATTTCTTTTATTTCTTCATACATTTCTTCAATTTCTTCGTCATCTGCAGAACTAGTTGGCATATAAACTTGTACTACTGTAGTAGGCAAGGGATTTGTGTCTATCTTGGCCACAATAATGCATTCACTATGTTGTTTGTAGCAGCTTACCCGCACTCCTGTTTTTTTTTATTGATTATTAAACCTACTTCTGCATTACCCCTATTTGATTTTGTATTTATAATCCTGTATTTGCCTGACCAAAAGTCTAGTTCCTCCTGCCACCGAATTTCACTAATTCTAAATTTAACCTAACCATTTCCCTTTCTAAATTTTCTAACCTACCTGCCCGATTAAGGGTACTGATATTCCACACTCTGATCCATAGAACGCCAGTTTTCTTTCTCTTGATAACGACGTCCTCTTGAGTAGTCCCAATATTTTACCCAAGAGGACACCATCATCATTTAAACATACAGTAAAGCTGCATGCCCTCAGGAAAAATTACAGCTGTAGTTTCCCCTTGCTTTCAGCCGTTTGGTTAGTGTTACAAGGCCAGATCAGTCAATCATCCAGCCTGTTGCCCCTGCAACTACTGAAAAGGCTGCTGCCTCTCTGATAATTTACCAACAATTTTACTACTATAAGATAAGTTTTCTTAAAAAGTCATAAATTCAAAATATTATTACTGTTTAGAAACACATTCTGTGATGGGAATTTGAAATTTCTGTGGGATTATACCTAGAGTTTTTTGAAACATAGTTGTAAGTAATGTAAATAACTTATGAGAATATTTTTCAGATTTTTTTGGGAAGTAAATTCAGTAAAGAATAGGTTTCACCACTATCATGTTGTCAGAGTTATATTTTGCCATATATGAAATCTATGCATACAACTGAATTTTGTACGTACTCTACTGCAAAATGAAGTCTTCGAATTTGCTCCCATTAGCACCAAAGCTTGGCAAGTAGTATTTTACCTTCAACTTATATACAACAATTCTGTTACCAGAATGAAAACACTTCTATCATAGCACAAAACAGGCAGTTATGTCCTGAGAAGAGTTAGGTATGAAAAAGAATGGAACTAGTTTTTTGACTCATCTGGCTCAGAGAAATTTAAATCAAAACACTTGATATATTCATGCTTTTTTTACTTGTTATCATTAGTACCCATGTCCTGTAATACAATGTATTGTAATATTACACAAGATGTCAAGTTGTGTAACATGGCACATGCCAACATGGCATTGGCATATCGTGTAATGTGACACAATTTGTCATTAAAGTTTAGGATGCATGCATATCCACTCGGAATTATTTCCTCATACGTGCATCCCACTTTCTAAAAGCACGTAAATTTGTGTCCACTTGTTCTTATCCCCCTCATCATACATGTAATGGAGTGTGGGTTTGGGGCTGAAAGGGTCCCTTTGAGGGGGGAGGGGGGGGGGGAACTAACCCACTGCCCCGTCCCTCCCAATACAAGAAATCAAAAACTTGTGTTGTGACCTCCCACCAAGAACAAATCCTTCAACCTGAAATTCCCTAGAAACAAGTAAGACAGGTTAAAAATATAGAAATCATTGTCACAACAGAAACGGATATTATCATGAAACCTTAGTTTGCTACAGGATATCACCAATAAGTTTGTTCATTTATGATTGTGACTGCTGGGGGCAGTTTCATTGTTATCAGTCTGTAGACAGCTATCAGGGATGATAGTCCAATCAGAACCCATGCAAAAGTCCAAATCCAAAGAAGAAGTCAACACAAGCAAGCTGTTAATTGCATGTAGTGTATGGTTTTATAAATCAGAATGAACTGGTTTTAGCATGCCACATAGCTGTTTGACACCAGAGGCTCTGGCCAGCACAGCTGCCTTTGGTGACAGTGTCTGCTAGTGTGTGCAGTATGTGCAAGTGCCCACTCTGCAGAGAGATGCTCTATGCAGCTCTTATTGATACCACAATTTGGCTCATATTCAAACATCTCACATCCATTACCCCCTGGTTGTAACTTACCTACGATATCAGGATTTCATCTGCCAACACAGGTACACCTCACCCTGAGGGGCAATTGCGGGGATGGATATCTTGACATGGTATAGGGTGTAGCTCAACCTCCATAAGCTTGCCCTTTGTAGGCTGTCACTGTTGTGCAGGGTAAGCACAAGTTTTGAAAGTACTTACCAGCCACTCTACCTTTGATTTGGATATGGGTGTAAAGGGCAGCAGTCAAGTGTTGGAAGCAATTACACTGACACAATCACTCATACTCAGATGACACAAATCAAGGGAAATTTATGATACTATGGTGTGGGCTACTTACACAATGGTACATATGTTTGCTAGTTGAGGATGTTCACTGAGATTTTCTGGGCCACAGTGGGTAAATTGGACAGAGCATCCATTATCGACAGCCTCAATGCACCTTTGAATACTCCAGTGCTACTGCTCCCAAGGGCACTTTGGTTTTGGCCTCAAGGAAAAATGCTAAAGCAGGTCTCCCGATTCTGGGCGCATGAGTGAAAGAAGGATCAAATTCTTTGACTGTCTCTACGGAGACAACACATACCTATTAGCGTGCTGTAAGATCAGCCTATAGTGAATGTCATACCGGTAATTACTGAGGAACAAGAACCTATGTACTGTAATTGCTGCCCTGTTTCCTGTGGGAGTTTTGATCATGGGCCTAACACTGCAATCAGCAGTTTATGGTTGGTGGTTAGGTGATATTTTGTGCCAATTTTTGTATGCTGCAAAAAAATTATTCAGTGCCTCCTTTTCTATTTATGAGTAGTTTCTCTGTGCCACTGATCATGTTTTGGGTGCCTCTGTATCCTTGTGCAACATTACCACCCTATTACTGTCTTATTCTGCAGAAGTGATTAACATAAGGTATTTAGCAAGCATGAATGTTTCTAGGCCAGGAAGAGAGTTTAAGCCTTTTTTTTAACTGTATGAATGGCTCCTGTCAGGCAGTAGATGACTGAAAACACACTTCTCTTTTTAATATGTGGTTGAGTGGATGAACTACGTGGGCTACATTAGGTATGAATTTTTAGTAATATGTTACTTTTCCAAGAAGTGATTGTAGTTCTTCCAGCTTTTTGGGGTGCAAAGAGTGGTTAGATGTCATCTCTTGTTGAAAGCATGGTATACTGTGCTCCGAAGTTTTCATAACAGCCCGGCAATGGATTATGTGATGTAGCATATGCTTTTTACTACAAAATGGGGCTTTTGGCAATGTTGTGGAGGAGCAGCTCATTATCTGGGTTCAATACTATATTGTGTGCTCTCTGTTTTAAGAACCTTCCAATGCTGAGGGGGTTTTGGAACTAACTACTTCTCTACTAAGTACTTCACTGCATATCATCATCTTCTTGTTCCATGATATTGTTTCTACATTGGAGGATGACCCGTCTTCATACACTGATTGATGAAATCAACATTGTTTGATGATAGCTATTTCAATGTTGAACACTATGTGCAACTGATGCTACCATGAATGAATGAGTGATTTTAGAGTATCACTAACATTTGGGAGTTATTTGTGTAATGCCTTAGTTCACATGTCATGAACTACATACTGCATAAGAGAACCAATGTATGATACGTTACAGACGAGTCTTTGAAGTTCCACTTTTGGCTAACTTGGAATCAAATAACATCACCAGTTAAACTTTTGTTTTTGATCACCTTTACTGGTTTTGGATGCAAAGGCCATTTTCAAGCAGTTATCTGAGCAATATTTTAAAACAAGGTATGATGGATAAGTTTTGTGGAAAAGAAAGTAACAACAAACATTGTCATAATATGCAGAGCATAATAAATAATGTTGTATCACAACTCTTCCACAAAATAAATAATGTTGTATACAAAATTCTTCACAATTTAAGAAAGTAACACATATAATGTGAACTTGCAAGTCTAGCACCATGGGAGTACAGAGAGAGAGAGACTGGTGCGACAAGAAAAAAGCCAGTGCTTAAATAGGGGAGAGGCAGGTTACATGTTACAGGGATGGCATGTAGAGGGCAGGGAAGGTGGATAGGGGGAAGTAAATAATAATAATAAAATAATAATAATAATAATAATAATAATAATAATAATAATGACTTAAATACGGTGATTTAAAAGTACAACAAAACACAGAAATCATAGTATTTATAAAAATTATATTGATGTAAAAGATAAAGAATTGTGAAAAAATACCCAGACAGTGCTCGGAAAAGCTCAGAAAAAAGATATTTACAAATGAAGACTGAGATTCAGAGTGTGGCCTGTTTTATAGAATAAGTAAGGCACAGATTATTGTCAACAATGACAATATTATGAAAAGTATAGATTGCTACCCATCACATAGTGGACATGCTAAGTCAAAGAGAGGCACAAGAATAAGACTGGTCAAACAAGTAAGCTTTCAGCGAAACAGGCCTTTATCAGGACTGAAGTAAGTTTCTGGCCAACAATTTCGCTATGTAGTCAGTAGCAGTCTATCCTTTTTATAATATCATCATTATTCCATCCTGGATTTTCCATTCTTAGATTATTGCCAACAATATTATGAAAAAGATAGATCGCTGTTCGCCATAAAGATGACATGCTGAGTTACAGACAGACACAACAAAAAGACTGTTAACATTTAGCTTTCGGCCGGAGCATTCTTCAGAAAAGAAAACACACTCACATTTTCACAAGCAAGCATATATGCTCACATATGTGTGGCAATCCCACATACCTATTAGCGTGCTGTAAGATCAGCCTATAGTGAATGTCATACCGGTAATTACTGAGGAACAAGAACCTATGTACTGTAATTGCTGCCCTGTTTCGTGTGGGAGTTTTGATCATGGGCCTAACACTGCAATGTGTCAATCCCACAAGCAGAAATCAGGACTATGAGCAACGCACAGTGAGGTGAGGGGCACGACATCCCTTGTCTGGGTTCTGATTTTCTGTCAACATGCCCTAAAATGAGGGACATCCTATCCACGATCCTTCCCACATCTCCTAAATTGGTGTTACATCACCCACCCAACCTCCACAACGTCCTAGTCCCTCCCTATGCCACTCCCAATGCCTTGCCACAATGAGGATATTACTACCAACAATCTGTCCACTAGCATGAATGGCCACTGCCAAAGTGGGCCAAGAACAAAGTGGACCATCCTGTGGCACAAAATGCAAGTGAAATAGCATGCCAATTTCAACAGCTGCTTCACAACCTGGGCCATCTAGATCTTTCCCTCCACTACTAGCTTTTGTGAAATGTGCAGATGGGTGTTATCCTTACAACACATTCTCTGCTCTCGAAATTATCCCAACTTCAATCTACAATAACCTACTGTTTCCACACTATCCCCCCAACAGTTACCATCACTCCCTCAGTACTACACCTCCTCCAATTTCATATCCCATCACCCTCATCTCATGGTGCATTGCTGCCTGCTGAGGCAACCACTTGTATTTTCCCCTTTCTCTGCCCCTCTTCTTCTCCTTCTCTCGTCCCCCCCCCCCCCCCCTCCATAGCTTACCAATGCTGCACCTGGCTGTCTTGTCCAGCTACCATCTAGTCGCTGCACAATCCACCAAACAGTGCTGACGTCTCCCCCAAATCCGTATCCTCCCTTCCTCATTCCACTATAGATTGCTGCTAGTGTTTGATGTGAGACAATTGCATTCTGGGCAGAGTGACCTAGTGTGAGGTGTGTTTGCTTGCATGAATGTGTATATGTGTGTGTGTGTTTTCTTTACTGAAGGAGGCTTTGGCTGAAAGCTAAAATGTGTAATTGTCTTTTGACTGTGCCTATCTGCAACTCAATGTGTCATGTTTATAGTAAGTAGCAATCTATCCTCCTCATAATATTGTTGATATTCCTACCTGGACTTCCCATTTTAAGATTTCTGCCAGTATTAGTAACACTGTTTCCTCCTGTGATTAAGTGGGAAATGTTTGTAAGAAGTTTGCTGTTACTTTATTTTTCATGCAACATAATCCATTGCACCTTGTTTTTTCAGTATTGTTCAGATAACAACTTGAAATTGGTCTTGGTGGCCAAAAATGGTTGTGATGATTGAAAATAAAAGTGCAACTGGTAACATTATTGTTTCCAACTAATTACTATATTTGCAGACCCTGCATCACCTTCTTCCACACGCTGGAAAAATTTAACTTTTGGCTAAGTGTTCGTAAGTCAGTTATCCAGTATGAGCAAACTGCAGATATCAGAACACTACTAGGGTCTACAGGGGGTTTTTATCTTTTGTATCATCTCATACAACTCACAACTGGAAGACAACAGTATTGCCCTTTGATGAAAAGGGTCTTGAGTATCACATTACTAGCCACATATAAGAAGAATAACACATGTAAACTTCCCAACACTCCTTTGACTAATCAAAACTTGAGAAAGGTGCAGTAGTCTCGGGAGGTGGTGGACCTGAAACCCCTGCCTTTTTCCATCAGACATAACACTTCTCCAGTTGCTCCTGCTGTTCACTTACCTGACCTGGTGTAATCATGGCCGGCTGGAATTGTGTTCAATGCTGCCTCAAAAACACAGGTAAAATAACAAACACAAATAATTGTGACTGTAAGTGCAAATTTTCAGCATTAGTTGAAGACTTAAGTGAAATTCAGTGTCATCGAGTGAAATATAAAATAAATAGTGTATACCTTCATTGTTTTAATACAGATCTCAGAAAAACAGCGGAATTTTAAATCAGAAACTTGCTTATATACATTTGTGAATAGGCTTAATTCTTGTAACGTCTTTTTTGATTTTCGGTAATTTAATTGATTTATTCTAGCTAAAGTATTATTTTTGCCATGAGTGAGAAGTGCCTGACTTGCCGTAGAATTATTAGTCCCGGGATTTGGTGTGATGGATGCAGTAGTTTTTTTCACTGGGGGGACTGCAGTGGTGTGGGTGTCAGGAAAGTGGATCAAGCTCATCAGTGGTTATGTAGGATTTGCAGCAGAGATAGGAAGATAGTGGAACAGGAGGGGAAAATTGCTGCCCTTCAGGCTGAGCTAGACCAGGCTAGGGAAGATCTGGACAGGTTAAGGAGGGAGAAGGGCAAAGAGAGGTGGGAAGTGGCAACAGGTAGCAGAAGGAACAGGCCTAGAACTAAGTCTGACAGTTTTGTGGTGAATGTCAAAAATAAGTTTGACCTGTTGCTTCAGTTAGAAACTGATGAGCCTCAAGCACAGGTAGGTGTAGACAGGACACAACAAACTTTCAATAGGAAATTGAAAAAGAATGTAGGAAAGTCATCGAAAAGGAAGAAAGTTTTGTTGTTAGGTAGTTCTCATGCCAGAGGTGTAGGCCAACTTCTGCAGGAGGAATTAGGACCAGAATACCAGGTCACAAATTTTTTCAAACCAAGTGCTAGTCTGGATCAGGTGACAGAGAATTTAGGTTCAGTCTGTAAAGGATTTACCAGGGAAGACACCGTGGTTATTGTGGGAGGGCCAGGGAACAGCATCGACAGAGATCCTGGGTACAGTATAGAGTGTGACCTGGTAAAGATTGCGTCGGCATCGAGACACCAATGTTGAATTTGTATCTGTCCTGAGACGCCATGACCGGCCTCATTTGAACTCTTCTGTTGGGAGAGTTAATTTGGAGTTGGAACGGCTGCTTGGGTCCGGTGCGGGGGCTCATATTGGTGTGGTTCCTGTTGATTCTCTCAGTAGGTGGGACTATACCAGGCACGGCCTACATCTCAACAGGAAAGGGAAGGGGAAACTGGCTGGGGTAATAGCAGGAAATTTAAGGGGGGGGGGGGAGGCACTGCCATGAATGGTAAAATACCAGTGGTTACAGGTGTTGGAGCAGCACCTTTTTTAGGATAGGTAAGACAGAAAGATGTCAAGTTCTACGAGAGGTCAGGATTGAAACAAATCTTCAGTTTAGGAAAATTCTAGCACATTGGATCAATCACAGCTGTCAATTATAAATTTTCACCAATCACCAGAAATTTTATCTCCACCAAGTTGTATCTCAGTCCTAGGTAATTGCATTGATGAATTAAAGTCACCCAACCCAGTTGACATAATCTGCCTCTCTGAACACCATGTGACCACTGGTATAGCAACTAGGCCTAAGCACAATGAGAAACTCAGACAGGAGAGTACTGCAAATGTTAGAATAAGGAAAGGTTCTCATAAAAGTGTAATTAAAAATAATGTAAGTATATTTCATCAAAATATTGGGAGTTTAAAGAATAAAATAGATGAGCTTCTGGTTTGTTTAGAAGATTTAGAAGCTGAGGATGAAATAGATATACTATGCCTGTCTGAGCATCACATTGTTACTGATATGGATAAGGTAAATGTAAGTGGATATAAGCTCTTTGCACATGTAATGAGAGAAAATATGGAGAAAGGAGGAGTTGCCATATATGTCAAAAGTTATCACTGTGCAAAAAGTATAGAAACAAAAAAGTTTTGTGTAGAGAAACATATAGAAGCATGTGCCTGTGAGCTTAAATTAAATAAAGGCACATTTATAATTGTAACTGTATATAGGTCCCCATCAGGAAATTTTCATCTATTTCTGAAAAATTTGGACTCCTTGTTGTGCTATCTGTCAGACAGGGGGAAGCAAATTATTATTTGTGGGGACTTCAATGTAGATTCCCTGAAAGAGGGTAATAGGAAAAATGACCTTGAAGTATTACTCGGTTCTTTCAATTTGACACCCGTTATTGATTTTCCTACTCGGGTGGTAAAGGATAGCAGCTCACTGATAGATAACTTCTTTATAGACCAAGATAAGTTTAACCAGATAAATGCTCAGCCTGTTGAGAATGGTCTTTCTGATCATGGTGCACAGCTAGTTACAATATTTGACATAGCTCCATTCAGCAATACTAAACAGTCCTCCAAAGTAGTACGTTCAGTCAACGATTTAACAATTGCAAATTTCAGGGAAAGCCATAGCAGTTAGACTGGGATGAGGTGTACCGTGAACCTGATGCCAATTTAAAATGTAATTTATTTCATGACATTTTTGTAAATGCATTTGAAAACTGCTTCCCCAAGAAAATAGTTAAATATACTTGTAAGAAACCTTGTAACAAACCATGGCTTACTAAGGGTATAAAAATATCTTGTAACCGGAAAAGGGAAATGTATCTGACAGGAAGAAAGAGTAGTGACCCAGAAACTATCAAACGTTATAAAAACTACTGTATTATATTAAGAAAAGTTATTAAAAAATCCAGAAGTATGTGTATCATGTCTGAAATCAGCAACTCTGATAATAAAATTAAAACAATTTGGAATATTATTAAAAGAGAAACAGGTCAACCAAGAGCACAGGAAGACAGTATTACCATCAAATTGAATGAAAACTTTACAAACAAAAAGTCAGAAGTTGAAAAGATTTTTAATAATCATTTTCTAAATGTTGTGGATATAGTAGGATCCAGGTGTTCATTAGAAGATGCTAGGCTGTTAATGGAAGAGGCCATACCTATGCAATTTGATACAATTGAAATCTCACCCACTTCTCCCTCTGAAATTAGGAAAATAATAAACTTGCTTAAAAGCAAAAACTCACATGGAATTGATGGAATTTCCAGCAAAATACTAAAAGCTTGTTCTCAACAGATAAGTAAGATTCTCAGCCACCTGTGTAATAGCTCTCTGGGACAGGGCATTTTCCCTGATAGACTGAAATATGCTATTGTTATACCTTTGCATGAAAAGGGGGATAGATCTGATGTCAACAATTACTGTCCAATCTCCCTTCTAACAGCTTTATCCAAAATTTTTGAGAAAGTAATGTATTCAAGTGTAGCTTCACATATCTGTAAAAATGAAGTACTAACAAAATGTCAGTTTGGTTTCCAGAAAGGTTTTTCAACAGAAAATGCCATATATGCTTTCACCAATCAAATTTTGAATGATCTGAATAACCGAACACCACCCATTGGGATTTTTTGTGATCTCTCAAAGGCTTTTGATTGTGTAAATCATGAAATTCTGCTAGACAAGCTCAAGTATTGTGGCATGAGTGGGACAGTGCACAAATGGTTTAATTCGAACCTAACTGGAAGAGTGCAGAAAGTTGAAATAAGTAGTTCTCATAATATGCAAAGATCAGCACATTCCTCAAACTGGGGAACTATTAAGAATGGGGTTCCACAAGGGTCAGTCTTGGGTCCTTTGTTGTTCTTAATATATATTAATGACTTGCCATTCTATATTCATGAAGAGGCAAAGTTAGTTCTCTTTGCTGATGATAAAAGTATAGTAATCACACCTGACAAACAAGAATTAACTGATGAAATTGTCAATACTGTCTTTCAGAAAATTACTAAGTGGTTCCTTGTAAACGGACTCTCACTGAATTTTGATAAGACACAGTACATACAGTTCCGTACAGTGAATGGTATGACGCCATTAATAAATATAGACCTTAATCAGAAGCATATAGCTAAGGTAGAATATTCCAAATTTTTAGGTGTGTCCATTGATGAGAGATTAAATTGGAAGAAACACATTGATGATCTGCTGAAACGTTTGAGTTCAGCTACTTATGCAATAAGGGTCATTGCAAATTTTGGTGATAAACATCTTAGTAAATTAGCTTACTACGCCTATTTTCACTCATTGCTTTCATATGGCATCATATTTTGGGGTAATTCATCACTGAGTAATAAAGTATTTATTGCACAAAAGCGTGTAATCAGAATAATAGCTGGAGTCCACCCAAGATCATCCTGCAGACATTTATTTAAGGATCTAGGGATATTCACAGTAGCTTCTCAGTATATATACTCTCTTATGAAATTTGTTATCAACAACCAAACCCAATTCAAAAGTAATAGCAGTGTGCATAACTACAATACTAGGAGAAAGGATGATCTTCACTATTCAAGATTAAAATCTAACTTTGGCACAGAAAGGGGTGAATTATACTGGCACTAAAGTCTTTGGTCACTTACCAAATAGTATCAAAAATATGACAGATAACAACAAGTATTTAAGAAGAAATTAAAAGAATTTCTGAATGACAACTCCTTCTACTCCATAGAGGAATTTTTAGATATTAAAAAAAAAATAATAAATAAAAAATTTTAAAAAAAATAAAAAATAAATTTAAAAAATGAAAAAGTTGTTATATTAACTTAAACATGTTGTTAAATTAATTTAATTATGTCATGTATTGGAAAATTTGACTTGTTCCACATCATTACGAAATATCGTATTCATGATCCATGGAACTGGTATTAATCTAATCTAATCTAATCTAATCTAATCTGTCAGTGGCTGAGATTTCTCTACTAAATAAAAAGGTGAACGAAGTAGATCAACAGTGCCTGCTCAACAACTGTAGTCCTAAATTAAAAACAAAAGAAAGCTTTCCAGCCATTATTACTAAAAACAGGTATCAGATTCTTGATGCAATAGAGGAAGATGTAGCATTTAAATCTGTGCAAACAAAGAACAACACTCCAAACTGCAAAAAGACCTAAGTGAACATAAACAAACTGTTCAATACAACAACAGTGAAATCCATGAAAGTGTATGGAATAAACTGACTCAAGAGAGCAATAGAAGAAGTGAGGTGAACCAGAAACACAAGAAGGGATGGATTGTAATATATGGAGACAATCATGGAATAGCGTAAAACATCGCGAATATCCAGGACAACGTTACAGCTGTGGCCCACAATCAACCTGGAGCACCTCTTTCTGCTGTGGTGAAACCATGTGTGCAAAATAGTGACTGTTTTTCATCAAGTGATTGTGTCGTAATCATGGGAGGTACAAATGATGTAGCAAGAAATGAAGCAAATGACGCTATCAGTCACATGAAAGTGGCACTATCATTAGTGAACTTGGAAGTGCACAAGACTAATGTTAGGCTTAAAACAATATGTAGTAAATTTCACACTGTGTCCCTGGTTAATGCCAGCAATCTAGAAAGCGACCTGTATACAACTCATGGTATGCACATGAATAAAAAAAGGCAAAAAGACTGTCAGCAAATCAACTGTTGAGGAAATTAGACGAAATTCTCCACAACGCGGTGTAAATAAGTGCATTGCCATGGAATGGCCCAACCCACCAAATCAGAATCTACCACACGAACAGCCACTGCAGGCAAGCCTGGGAAACCTGTAAAGCCTGCTGGACATTTTGGTAGCCCTAAATCATTCTGTATAGCAGGAGAAACTCAGACTTGATGCAGTACACCAGAATTTCGGTAGTCTTAAAAACAAGCACAATGATCTGGATATTATTACTTTGCTTGATAAATGTGATATTTAAGTCATAAGTGAACACTGGTACACAGAAGACCTAATTAGCATTAGTCAACAACTGTAAATACTATAATAGCAGGGGATATAAATATATACTTATTAATATACTTATTAATAAATTATAATATATACTTATTAACCATTGATCCCAACACCAAAAAGCTACATCTCCTACTTGATGAATTCAGTAATAATAATAATAATAAAGATTTTATTGTCTTTAGGCCATTACAGCAATTACAATTTATAATAAAGTGTGATAAGGTATTGACTACTGAAATAGATGTACAGTGGGTCATCTGTTGGATTACTGCATTTTACAGTTGAAGAATTCATTGATATCATAGAACGGGTGGGCAATAAACCATTCATGCAGTCCTTCTTTGAATGTATGTTCAGGAAGATTCTGTATAGCATGTGGCAGCTTATTAAATAGTTTGTGCCCTGTGACTTCATGGCTATTTATTGATTTTGATAGTCTGTGGTAAGGCGTGTATATGTGTTTGATGCTTCTTGTGTTGTAACAATGTACATTTTCTCTACGTTTCACATCTTGTAGGTTCTTCTTCGTAAAGATTAAGACATTGTATATATAGAGGTTTATTACTATCATAATTTTTTGTTTACTAAATAAGGGTTTGCAGTGAGCCTTATGTGAAGAATTTGTAATTATCCTAATGGCTTTCTTCTGCAATAATAGGATGTCATGTATATGACTACAGTTACCCCACAAGATAATGCCATAGGATATTATACTTTGGAAAAATGCAAAATAAGATGATCTGATGTATGTTTCAGGTACACAATTTCTGAGTTGTCATAATAAATAAATTACTCTAGATAGCTTACTACTAATATAGTTTACATGTTGGCCCCAGAATAACTTTTCGTCTAAATAAACTCCCAGGAATTTAACAGAACTAGGGTCATCAGATAGTGGCTTGTCTCTTAGAGCGAAGATTATCTGCTGAGTTTTATTTTCATTTAGCAGGAAACCATTTGCTCTGAACCAATATGCTGCATGAGTGGGTATTTTCAGCACAGGTTTTAAGATCATTAAGATTGTTACTGCTATGAAGAAAAGTCGTATCATCTGCATACAATATAGTGGTGGATCTAATAAATGAGGGGAGGTCATTGATCATTATCAGAAACAGGAAGGGCCCGAGTACAGATCCCTGAGGCACACGTAATTTTAACATTTTCTATGTTTGACATTTCCTTACCAACACAAACTACCTGTTTACGGTTGTTGAGATAAGCTTTTAATAGTCTGAGACTGTTTCCTTCGATGCCGTAGAATTCTAGTTTCTCTAGTAGTGGCGTGTGCTCAACACAGTTGAAGGCCTTGCTTAGGTCACAGAATGAGACCTGAGCAAAGCATTGAGGATATAACTGACAACCGTGTTGATTGCATCAGTGGTCGACAGATTCTTCCTAAACCCGTATTGTGTAGCATTAATTATTCCTAGATTCTCAAAGTGAGATGATAATTGTTGGTACATGATGCATTCTATTACCTTGGGTACTATTGAAATAGGCCTGTAACTAGATGGAGAGTCTTTATCTCCCTTTTTGTATACTGGGACGATCCTAGACAGTTTTAACTCATCAGGAAAATATCCCTCAAGTAAGCACTTGTTTATGCAATGGGTTAAAGGGTACAGAATGCAATCACACACTTTTTTTAGTAAGTTGCATGATATGCCATATGCAATCAGATGATTTCAGTTGTTTTATGACCCTTGTACATATCTAGGCGATACTTCGGAGAAGGTTAGCATGCTTGTATTTAGTGACTGCCTACCCCAATTTTGGGAGAGTAACTCTGATGGACTAATGTCTGGTTTGATAATTGCGTCTCCTATTTCTTTCACTGAATTAATAAAAAACTCATTGAGTGTTTGTGGTGGGATATTAATTTTGTCTTTTTTAGTATCTGTGGCAGCACTGTTAATTACTTTCCAAGCGGTTTTGCATTTATTGGTGGAATCATGTATGCTGCTGGCATTGTAGGTTTTTTTGGCCTGCAGGATGGCTTTTTTGTATTCATTCCTGCATTCCACATAGGCTGATTTGGCACAGTCAGACTTCATACTGTTGTATATGTTGTACAGTAACAAAACTTGTTTCTTTAGATCTGTCAGCTGTTTAGTGTACCATATATTTTGTCTGTTTTGAGATCTGGATTTGTGGCTGCTGTCCATTATTTTGATTTTCTTTATGGGAATACTATGGTTAAATAGGGTCAAGAATGCATTAAAAAATCTATCAAATATTATTTTTGCTGGCAGGTCATTACTTGATGTGTATTGTCCATCGACACTACAATGGCCAAACCAGTCTCTGTCAGCAAGGGAATTACGAAATGTGTTAATTTTATCCTCAGTTACGGGTCTGGTAATCACAACTGTTGGGACAGGTCTGTTTGCATTGCTCCTATTGAGGGGAATTTTACTTGCATAATTAAGAGATACAGAGTCATGGTCAGAGAATGGGAACACTACAACTTCGCATGTGTTTTCAGTGGTCTTGAAGTTTACAAAGATATTATCTAAACTTGCTTTGTTTCTTGTGGGCCTGTTATTAACATGATGTAAATTGTATTGTCTTAATAAGTTTTCCAGATCTGCAACACTACCCTTACATTTAATAACATCAAAATCAGCATTCAAATCACCTCCTATTGCAATATCACAGTGTAGCCATTTAATATTACTTAATTCTCTCAATAGCATGTCCATTTTTTCTAAAAATATGTTAATGCTTCCCTTTGGTGATCTGTACATGGATACTACTAATAGCTTATGACTATTAATGATTATACCCGTAACTTCAAAGTGCTGTTCATCACACAAGGAATTTAGGTCTAGTTTGGTTATTGTACAATTGAGTGACTGGTTGGAATAAATTGCCACACTACCTCTAATGTGCTCTTTCCTACAGTAGCTATTTACTATACTAAATTTATCAAATTTGGCAACTGCAAGTTCATTCTCATTAGCCCAGTGTTCACTCAGACAAAAAATATCAAACTACTTATCAAGACCAAACTCATTTATGATAAGTTCTTTATCTTTCAGTCCTTGAACGTTAAGGTAACATATTTTAAGTTCCATGCTCTTATCGCTTAAACACTGAACACTATGGTGATTGGTTTTCAAACCTTTTTCAGGGCTTATCTTTTGGATTTCTGCCTCTTGTTGCCTTTTACTAAAAAATTGTTCACTTGGAGTGACACCATTTATCCATGAGCCAGCTAGAGAGACTGGCAACAGCAAAACTTGTCTGGATAATATAATAACAAACATGACCCATCTTCCCTACAGTACAGCTCTTCTAAAACTAGCCATCTCTGATCACCTTGCAGAACAGCTTCAATTGGAGGCAAATGAGTTGCCCTTTGCTACTAAAAAGAAACTAATGTAAGCAAAATAATTATGTATAATGACAACATCAATACTGCACTGCATGTTCGCACACATACCATGGTTTGAGAATGATAAGTTTTCCTATGATAGCTTTGCTGCTGACTTCTACTATTGTTTTGATGCCACATGTCCAGAGTTTTTTTTTTTTGTTTCTTTTTTTCTTTTTTTGGAGAAACTAAAAACAGAAGGAAAGCTTAAAAAACCACTAAAGAAGGGGGGGGGGGTTGTCCCCAAAAACAGCTTCAAATGACTGACGTCATCTCACTGGCACTAATAAACTCGAGAACGCGATCGACTGAGCGCGTGTCATCTGCTAAAATGGAAGATATATCAGGTGACAGCTGTAGACAGACACGTAACGGAGTAAAATAGGGGCACTCGAATAAAAGGTGTCTTACCATCCACAGCTGAGAGCAGTGGGGACAGAGTGGGGGAGGATCACCACTTAAAAGATGTCGATGGCTAAAAAGACAGTGCCCTATCCGGAGTCTAGTTAAAATTACCTCCTCCCGATGATGTGTTCGGGAGGAAGAGGTCCAAGCACAGGGAAGAGCTTTCACATCCCGCAATTTATTATTGGGAAGTGTCGACCAATGAGCGTACCATAAAAGAGTAACACAACGACATAAAACACTCCGTAGATAGGCGAAGGGAATCGTGCGAATAGCTGGCTGAAGAAGAGAGACTGCAGCCTTGGCCGCTATATCGGCCGCCTCATTTCCACAGATACCAACGTGTCCTGGGATCCAGAGGAATGCCACAGAGACGCCCCCCAAGTGGAGCAAGTGGAGGCAGTCCTGAATCCGGTGGACCAGAGGGTGGACAGGGTACAGAGTTTGGTGACTGAGGAGAGAGCTGAGAGAATCTGAACAGATAACATACTGTATCCGCTGATGGCGATGGATGTATTGGACAGCCTGGAGAACAGCGTAAAGCTCCGCAGTATAAACCGAACACTGGTCGGGAAGCCGAAATCGATTTGGGGTGTCGCCAACAATATAGGCACTCACTACACCTAACAATGTTTTCGAGCCATCAGTGTAAATAAATGTGGCTTCCTTCATTTGTGCACATAGAGCATAAAATGCCCGACGATAAACAAGTGAAGGGGTACCATCCTTGGGAAATTGACAAAGGTCACGGAGCAGGCAGGTCCGGGGACGGAGCCAAGGCGGTGTTGTACCCCAAGTTGTGAAGAAGGTTTTAGAAAGCAGAAGGAAAGAGAATGGAGCAGTTGACGGAAGCAGACTCCGGGTGGTAGTAGGGAGGAAGGGCGGCCTGCATACCCTACATCCAAGGAGGCATCGAAAAAAATGTCATGGGCCAGATTAGCAGGCATGGAAGACAGATGGCTAGCATAACGACTCAGAAGGACTGCTCGCTGATTGGACAGCGGAGGTTCAGCAGTCTCAGCATAAAGGCTTTCCAGGGGGCTGGTGTAAAAAGCTCCAGACACTAAACGTAATCCATGGTGGTGGATAGAGTCGAGACACCGAAGAATAGACGGTGGAGCAGAGGAGTAAACTATGCTTCCATAGTCCAATTTCGAGTGCACTAAGGCGTGATAGAGGCAGAGAAGGACCACTCGGTCCGCTCCCCAGGAGGTACCATTCAGGACACGGAGGGTGTTGAGGGATCGCAGACAGCAAGCCGAAAGATAGGAAACGTGGGAGGACCAGCACAGTTTTCTGTCAAACATAAGACCCAAGAATTTAGCGATGTCTGAAAACGGAAGGTTGACAGGTCCTAGATGTAATGAGGGTGGAAGAAACTCCTTACGACACCAAAAATTAACACAAACGGTCTTACTGGGAGAAAAGCGGAAGCCGGTTTCAATGCTCCAAGAGTGGAGGCGATCGAGACATCCTTGAAGACGTCGTTCAAGAAGGCTGGTCCGTTGAGAGCTGCAGTAGATCACAAAATCGTCCACAAAGAGGGAGCCTGAGAAATCGGGAAGGAGACAGTCCATAATTGGATTTATGGCAATGGCAAACAGTACAACACTCATCACGGAGCCCTGGTGTACCCCGTTTTCTTGGGAGTAAGTACGGGAGAGAGTAGTGTTCACCCGCACTCTAAATGTGCGCTCTGCCATAAATTTGCGAAGAAAAAGGGGCAGCCGACCTCGAAAGCCCCAAGAGAACAGTGTGCGGAGGATGCCTGTCCTTCAACAGGTATTGTATGCTCTCTCCAGATCAAAAAATATTGCCACTGTTTGGCGTTTCCGGAGAAAATTGTTCATGATATAAGTGGAGAGAGCAACAAGAGTTTTCTTGGGAGTAAGTACAGGAGAGAGTAGTGTTCACCCGCACTCTAAATGTGCGCTCTGCCATAAATTTGCGAAGAAAAAGGGGCAGCCGACCTCGAAAGCCCCAAGAGAACAGTGTGCGGAGGATGCCTGTCCTTCAACAGGTATCGTATGCTCTCTCCAGATCAAAAAATATTGCCACTGTTTGGTGTTTCCGGAGAAAATTGTTCATGATATAAGTGGAGAGAGCAACAAGATGGTCAACTGCAGAACGATGCTTTCAGAAACCGCATTGGGCAGGTGTTAAAAGACTGCAGGACTCCAGCTCCAAAACCTTACATACACTACTCGTGAGAGAAATGGGTCAATAACTAGAGGGGAGATGTTTCTCCTTTCCAGGTTTCGGAACAGGAACGACGATAGCTTCCCGCCACCATCTGGGAAAAGTACTGTCGGTCCAAATTCGATTATAAAGGCGAAGGAGGTAACGCAGACTATGGGTTGATAAATGCAGCAACATTTGGATGTGGATACCATCCGGTCCTGGGGCGGAGGAGCGAGAAGAAGAGAGTGCATGTTGGAGTTTCCACATGGAGAAAACAGTATTATAGCTTTCGCGATTTTGAGAGGAGAAAGCAAGAGGTTGCACTTCCGCTGCACATTTCTTCGGGAGAAACTCTGGCGGGTAATTTGAAGAGCTCGAAATCTCAGCAAAGTGTTGACCCAATGAGTTAGAAATTGCGACGGGGTCCATGAACGTATCATGCGCGACAGTGAGCCCAGAGACAAGACCGAGGAGAAACAAGGCGTGCCAGATAACCGTCGAATCCGACTCCAAACTTCCGAGGAGGGAGTGAAGGTGTTAAATGAGCTAGTAAAGAAGTCCCAGCTTGCCTTCTTGTTATCGCGGATGGCGCGATGGCATCGTGCACGGAACTGCTTATAGCGGATACAGTTGGCCAAAGTAGGATGGTGGCGGGAAATGCGAAGAATGCGTCGCCGTTCACGTATTGCGTCACGGCATGCCCCGTTCCACCAAGGAACTGGGGGGCGCCGGGGCAATTCGGAGGTGCATGGTATTGAACGTTCCGCAGCTGTAAGAATAACATCTGTAATATGTGTGACCTCATCGTCGACGCTAGGAAAGTGACGGTCATCGAATGTCGTTAGAGACGAAAAAAGTGTCCAATCGGCTTGGGCAAACTTCCAGCATCGCTGGCGCATATATGGCAGTTGAGGCTGCAGTCTAAGGACACATGGAAAGTGGTCACTCGAGTGTGTATCATCAAGGGCAAACCATTCGAAGCACCAAGCTAGCAGAACAGTACCGGCCGAAAGGTCCAAATGAGAGAAATTTGTCGTGGAGGCAGACAAAAATGTAGGGTCCCCAGTGTTGAGGCAAACAAGATCTGCTTGGTGGAGGACGTCTAGCAATAGTGAGCCACGTGGACAAGGATGTGGAGATCCCCAAAGCGGGTGGTGGGCATTGAAGTCCTCAACCAGCAAATAGGGGAATGGAAGCTGACCAAGAAGATGAAGGAGATCAGCTCGTGCCACTGGTGTGGACGATGGAATGTATACAGTAGAAAGAGAGAAGGTGTATCCAGAAAGGGAAAGACGGACAGCGACAGCTTGGAAGGAAGTGTTTAAGGGGATTGGGTGATAATGAATAGTATCATGGAGAAGAATCATCATGGAGAAGAATCATAAGTCCTCCATGTGCTGGAGTGACTTCAACAGAGGGGAGATCAAATCGGACGGACTGAAAATGGGGGAGAACAAAGCGGTCGTGGGGACGCAGCATTGTTTCCTGAAGACAGAAGATGACCGGTGAGTAGGATCGTAAGAGGAATGACAAGTCATCCCGATTGGCTCAAATGCCGCGGATATTCCAGTGGATAATGGACATAGGGTGAACAGAAAATGGAGGAATGTGACCAAGGTTGCTGTCAACTCAACCACTGCTCAGAGCTTGCGACCGACAGCATGGAACGGCATTCAGCCGAAGGCAGAAGATCCTGATCCATAGGTTGTTCAGGAGCAGCTCCTGCCACCAGCGATCGGCAGGTTGATCGGCCGCCAGCAGTGCGCCTCGGCGACACAGAAGACGGCCGAGGGCGGTTACCGCCAGGGGGTGCTGTAGATGAGACACGCCTTAGCGGAGAAGGAGAGGAACTGGGTTTTGTTGTGGATTGGCAGGAGAGCCAACCCACGAATTTTAGAGGAAGCTGAAAGGCACGCGTTTAAGCTCACGCAGGCTGGCGTGAGGCCTGGAACAGGACAAGGAATTTAGACTTCAGAAAAAAAAGGAGGTTACTGGTGGAATACTTAACTTCAATCCATTAATGTTGAATGTAGCTCTTGTCTATACATTATTTACAATATCAATAGTAACTGAATAATGGCGCCTTGCTAGGTCGTAGCAAATGACGTAGCTGAAGGCTATGCTAACTATCGCAAATGAGAGCGTATTTTGTCAGTGAACCATCGCTAGTAAAGTCAGTTGTACAACTGGGCGAGTGCTAGGAAGTCTCTCTAGACCTGCCGTGTAGCAGCGCTCGGTCTGCAATCACTGATAGTGGCGACACGCGGGTCCGACGTATACCACCGGACCGTGGCCGATTTAAAGGCTACCACCTAGGAAGTATGGTGTCTGGCGGTGACACCACAGGTTTCTTATTAGCCTTCTTGGAAACATGATGTTTAGATGAAGGAGGAACCGATGGTTGTGAAGTTGGGGTACGTAAAAAATCCTCATGAGTATGCTCTTTTTTCGAAGTCTTGGTGTCTGACTTTTGGGCTCGAGATTTAGCAGAACTCGATGAAGGCTGAGCCATAGAGTGAGCAGGTGAAAGTGGGAGGTTGAACGGGCGATCTTTGCGCTGGCCGATCTGACGACCGTGGCACTAAAGGTGAGGTCACAAGTCTGCGTGGCTGCCTCCTTTGTTGGCCGAGGAGAGGCAAGGACAGTGCTGTATTTTCCTGACTGAGGCACAGTGGGCTTTCGACAGGTGAATAATTTTCGAGCAGCAAAGGTCGACACCTTTTCCTTCACTCTGATTTTCTGAATGAGCTTTCGTCTTTAAAAATGGGGCAATCTCGAGAGGAAGCAGCGTGGTCACCCATACAGTTGATGCAACGAGGGGATGGAGGTGGACAAGCACCCTCATAGGCTTCCTTGCCACATGTAACACATTTGGCCAGATTGGAACAGTACTGGCTGGTGTGATTGAACCGCTGACACCGATAGCAACGCGCAGGGTTGGGGATGTTAGGGCGAACGGAAATTGTCTCATAGCCTGCTTTGATTTTTGATGAGAGTTGAACTTTGTCAAATGTCAAGATGACAGTACGGGTTGGAATGATGTTCGTGCCAACCCTTTTCATGACTGTATGAACAGCCATTACGCCCTGGTCAGACAGGTAGTGTTGAATTTCCTCGTCGGACAATCCATCGAGGGAGCGTGTATAAACGACCCCACGTGATGAATTTAAAGTGCGGTGCGCTTCCACCCGGACAGGGAAGGTGTGCAGCAGTGAAGAACGCAGCAATTTTTATGCCTGGAGGGCACTGACTGTTTCTAACAACAAGGAGCCATTTCGTAATCTGGAACAAGACTTTACAGGACCTGCAATTGTGGCGACACCTTTCTGAATAATGAAAGGGTTGACCGTGGAGAAGTCGTGACCTTCGTCAGACCGAGAAACAACAAGGAACTGTGACAACGATGGAAGAACTGTCTGTGGCTGAGACTCATTGAACTTACGCTTGTGAGCAGACAAAGTAGAAGAAGAGGAAACCATTGCGAAAGTATCCCGCATGATTACCGGTGTCTCCGATGACGCGCTCCTTCGTTGTGGGGGCCCTCTCTGAGGGCACTCCCACCTTAGGTGATTGTTCACACCTCAGGTCACATATCCTGAGAAACGGATGGAGGGACCAATCGGCACTTTTGGAAGGTTTCAGCTCGATTAATCACCCCTCCCTGGGCCTGGCCGTTACCAGGGGGTACGTATGTGTCCTACCTGTCTACCCGGGGCGGGGAATTATGCGTTACCCCGTCACCGGCTATGCATGGAAGTGCGTGGGTCGGCCTTCAGACACGCACAGGAAGGAAAAAAGAGAAAGGGAAAAAACAAAGGGAAAGGAAGGAAAGGAGGTCTCAAACGCCGCAGCGGAGAATAGGGGAAAGAGAAGAGGTAAGGAAAAGAGAAGGACAAAGGAAGGACAAAGACTTGCAAGCAGAGAAAGCAAAGAATGTGTTACATTTTCGAGCGTCCGTCTCCGGATGTAGGCACAAAACATACTCCCAGAGGGGGAGAAAGGGAAGGAAAGAGGCGGAGGTGAGAGTGGGGGGGGGGGGGGGGCAAAGATGGGGGATGGGGAAGGATGCGGAAAGGGAAGGTATGCAGCCCGGAAAGGAAGGAAGGAAGGCCACATTAGCTCGGGGTCCCGTGCTCGCTATGCACGTATCCACAAAAGAGTTGTGGACCCCCTGGGGGGACATGCCCAGTTGTAGCCACAAAAGTTAAACAAACTAAAAATTTAAACAAAAGTATCTGGATAAATAATGGTGTCATTGAAGCAAGGGAAAAGTTAAAATTATTGCATAGTGCAATGTTGAATAATAGTCAAAATCTCAAGCTAAAAGGGGCCTTCAAAACTTATCAAGAATATTATAAATAATTATTAATACAGACCAGGGGCAGCTATGTTACAAACAAGCTTCAGGCTTCACACAGTGTTACTTCTGGGGTCTGGGGAGTGATGAACAGTTTTAGAACAGGCAGAGACATGTGCTGTATGGACTTTAATATTGACCACAATGGGATGGTAGTAAAAGATCAACTTGAAATTGCTCAGTATTAATGTATTAAAAGTGTGCAGAGAAAATGTGTCTGTACCTTGGTCTGTAGCAGTAAATAATATAATACACAGACACCTTCCCAGACAGACTAAAAATAGCTCAGGTAACACCAATCTTTAAAAAAAGGAGACAAACTCAAAATTCGAAACTACAGACCCATCTCAATACTTCCAGCCTTTTCCAAACTAGTTGAAAAAAATCATATACAGCAGAATTATAAACTTTCTGATGTTTGAAAATCAAAATGGATTCTTAAAATATAAATCAACCAGCACAGCAACTGCTCATTTAATTGAAGAGATAATAACTGGCATTGACAACAAGCAACATGTTGCAAGTATATACCTTGACCTTGAGAAGGCTTTCGACTGTGTGAACATGACAACCCTATTAGAAAAGCTATCAAACATTGGCATCAGAGGTACTGTTCATGACCTAATAAAATCTTATATGAGTAACAGAAAACAGTTTGTACTGCTTAAAACTGAAAGTGGTGTTCACAAATCCAAAATCACTAATATAAAATATGGAGTCCTCTTCTGTTTTTGATTTGTAATTACATAAGATATTGCACTCAAAGTTCCAAAATAGTTCTGTATGCAGATGATACATCCTTATGTGTAAAAAGGAATCAATTAATGAACTAGAGATACACTGTAATATCATGACAAATGAAATTATACAGTGCTTTAATGAAAACCACTTACATGTAAGCAGTAGTAAACCATGTCTCATGGAGTAGTTTTACTGATGAAATTAAACTATACATAGGCAATGAATTAGTAAAAAAGAATTTAGTGTAAAATTCCTCGTTTTAACAATTCAAAGCAACCTAAGTGGGAGACATATGTTGACACGCTAACATGTAAGTTTTCTGAGAATATATTTGCAATTAATATGATTAGCAAGTTCTGCAAAGACACTGTTGTCCTAAAGACTGCATACCATGCTCTATTTTCCTCTCACCTGAATTACAGAATAGAAATATGGGGAGCAACAACCAAAGCAAATCTAAGTAAGCTATTGCTACTTCAGAAAAGGACTATAAGAATCATCTGTGGAGCAAAATATAAGGAATCATGCTGTGTCTTTGTTGTGTACATAGTTCCATGTAGTCAGCACGTACACAACTTTCCCACTAGAGTGCGCCCCGCTAGGCACAACAGTGCAGGCGCAGCACTCATCCATCTCCGCACTACGAGATGGCGCTGTCTTAGAGACGGACCAAATTCTGCTTCCGCCGATCCGCGTATTAATATGTAACGCAGCCAATGAGATTGCTGCTAATGTGGAACCTTTTCTCCTCGCGGATCACACTCGCGCAGTGATACCTGAACGAGCGAGGTAATATAACGAGTGTACAGACCTCCGATGAGTCAGTCTGCATTAGTCTGCATTTGTCTGTATCAGTCTATAGTCAAGTTTCAGTCTGCGCCTAATAAGATTATCATATTCCTGTACATAGCCATTAAGATAAATGAATAGACAGTTTGTCAAGTATCTGAGATATGTGAGAATAAGATTAACGTACCAAGACCAAAGAAACTTCAGATTGTCAATTGTAAACAGCATCCAGAATCAAGTTACATAATGTCTATATTTTTTATTATTTTAATAAATGTGTGTGAAAATTAATCAAGTTCTGTTTAAAGTTGGCCACTGTCAATCTGCTACTCTAAGCGTGCAAGTGGCATTTCTATCGTCTGACCTAACGGCAGAAGATAAACACATCACAGTAAGACCACGAGACATATTGCTGACACTCGCCTACTCCGCTAGAGCGACAAGTCAAATAATCTGATGGTGTGTGTACTGAAGGTCTTACAGCACGCACCCCACAGGCTTGTTTCCAAAAACTGGTGTACTAACCGTAGTAAACATGTACATTCTAAAAGCCATATTACTTGTTGAAAGACTGCAACCCAACATTTGTTCCAATTTGTATCAGTACAATACCAGAAATTAAAAAAAATTACATTAGCAGCCACAAAACAGCACTCTATGAAAAGCGTCCACAATATGCAGTTTTAAAGTGCACTGCCCTGAAAACTTGTGGCCCTACCCACATTGAAGCTTAAATTTCATCTAAATAAATTCCTGTTACAAAATCCATTTTACACACTAGAAGAATACCATACTTACATGCAGAATAAGAATTGCTTTGAAAAAATATGTTGATATTGTTAATCAAACCATTTTATTTGTAATTTCAACATTTTGTTAATCAATGACATAATCAGAAGAATGTATTATTGTGCTACGTACAAAGAACTGTAACCTGTTTTTATACATATGCAATTAATCATTCAATGTTGAATAAAGTATTATTATTAAATAAAATATTATTATTATTATTAACAAAGGCAAAATATATCACACAGGGAAAAAGGAAGAAATGGAATGAAACAAATATGACCAAGGTGATTCATGCAGTCAGAAATAAAACTGCGTGTGTCCTGAAGGCTGCTAAAATTTGGTACGATTTATTTATATGATTTTATGCCCATATTTATTGTGCCACAATCAATGTTAGAAGCATTTAGCAAGGATGGAGTTTCTCCTTCAAAATTAATTTCATGAAAAATGTGAAGAAAATTTGTAGTAGGTGCAGAGGCTAGTTAGTGTCTTACCTACTTCACAGAGAAGAGAATTTTTATGGCCTCACACATCATGACATACTTCGAATGGCTTATCAATTAGCAACAAGGAATGGTCTACAACAATTGTTTTAGAAGGGAGAGGCACGAAGGGCCTAGGAGGATCTATTTTTGCTGTGTCATAAGAAATGGGCAAGAATTAATTGCTTTTATGATATAACATGTAAGAGCATATCAGATACTTGTCCAGAGTAATTGGTCATCACCCAGGGAAAAATACATATATATTTGGACTTTTCTGAACATAGTTGATTAAAATCACAGGAGGGTCCAATACTTGGGCAGCACTGATCACTAATAGTTCATTTTTCTCTTCTGGAGTGTTGACAATGTGTTAAATTCTTAAAACTAAATGGCATAGTCTTATGCACCTTCAAGAGTTTTTGCAGCATGAAAGTCGGAGAGGTATGTTTTCCCCCTTTTCCATAGTGGACAGTCAGTCCACTAGAGCACACAATTCTCGAA
Source organism: Schistocerca nitens (assembly GCF_023898315.1). Classification (NCBI taxonomy): domain Eukaryota; kingdom Metazoa; phylum Arthropoda; class Insecta; order Orthoptera; family Acrididae; genus Schistocerca; species Schistocerca nitens. The sequence goes on along the minus strand of NC_064620.1, from coordinate 189,330,337 downwards.
TGAGCATGAGGGAAGCCCAATGCCATTTCTTCTTGCATGCAAAGTGACTACAGTGATACCTACCAGACTTTCATGGAACTACATGCAGCAAAGAACTCTGTTAATGATTTCCTATGACAAATCAAAAAATAGTGAAGCCAAAAGTGCAAACTACATAAGTTTGAGGAACAAATACAAGGCATAAATTAGGTTAAGCAAGTGCAAGGCAAATGATGATTATATTAATAAGTCTCAAAATAAATGCAAAGCAGCCTGGACTTATATCAAGACTCATCTGGGTAGAAATAAAGATGTTAACAAAAATAATTCATGTGATGCTTGTATCACACCGGATGATTTCAACACCTTCTTCATTAATGCTGCCAGTATGAATAACAGTGCTGCAAATGAACATATCCATAAATGTGACAACAACCATATCTCAAATAATAGAAATTCATTTCTACAAAATTTTGAGGATATGGTTCCTGTGTTTAAATGGAAAGAAGTAAAAGTAACAGATATTAAAACTGCAATAGCAAAATTAAGTTACTCAAAATCAGAAGACATTTATGGTCTCTCCAATTTTGTAATAAAAAAAATAGCAGATGTAATAGCCATCCATTCTGTTCTCTTATGAACCGGATGTTTGTCAGTGGCTGCTCCCTTCATCCTTAAAAATGGCAGTCGTTACTCCACTGCACAAGAAAGGTGACAAGTCTTGTCCTAATAATTACCGTCCAATCTCCCTTGTACCCATCATATCAAAAGTAGTGGAATATTGCATACAGCTCCAAATCAGTCAACATCTGTCTGTGAATAATATTCTTAGTGACTCTCAGTATGGCTTCAGGTCCGGCCTGTCAATGGCAAAAGCAGTTGAAGATGTTGTTTCATATATATTGTTATCATTCGAATCAGGATTATCAGTTAATGCCACTCTTGTGGACCTCAGCAAGGCATTTGACTCTGTCAGTCACAGGATACAACTAGAAAAGCTGCACTGCTATGGTATTAGAGGCTCAGAACGATCTCTGATCAGATCCTATATGAGCGACAGAAAACAAATTGTGCATTTTAACAATATGAAGCGAAATGTCTTGGATATCATGTAGGGTGTACCACAAGGCTCTGTGTTTGGACCTTTACTTTTTATAATATATGTAAATGACTTGCCCAGCACCATGTTATGTAAATCCACACTCTATGCAGATGATACAACTTTTGTTACAGCAGGCAAAGATTTACGAAACTAAACGAGGAAAGTGAGGCTCATCTCAGAGCAGCCATCAAGTGGTTCCAACTCAATGACTTGCATATAAATAATGATAAAACTGTAAATATTCTCTTTAGCTTGTGTGTTAAAGAGTGATAAGATTGATTGTGTCTCAGCTAAACTACTTAGGATCCATCTTGACACAAAATTAACGTGGAAGTGTCATACCGATTATATTTGTACTAAGTTAGCATGTGTGACATATTTGTTAGGTAAACTAAGGTCATGTGTTAGTGGTAAGTTATTACTCAATGCATACTATGACTTTTTCCACACCCATTTAACATATGCCACTTTGTTGTGGGGAAACTCACCTGGAGTAAAACAAGTTTTCATTTGGCAAAAGAAGGCAGTCAGATGCATCCATGGAGTCAGAAATTACGAGTCTTGTAGACCATATTTCAAAAATCTAAAAATACTAACAGTTGCAGCCCTCTTTATACACAGTTGTCTGACACACACAAAAGAAAACCAACACAGTCACTAACTATGACAATCTATCCATCACCATGACACACATATAAAACAGCAAATTGACATCCCAGTTGCTAGACTAAAGAAAACTCAAGATAGTTACAGGTACATGAGAGTAAACTATTTAACATGTTGCCAATAGAGGCACATAATGTGTCACTGAATAAGTTTAATAGTGTCACAAAGAAATGGTTTGGAGAAAAAGCTTTTTATACAATAGAAGGGTTTATAATGTGCACTAAAGATGATATTAAGTACCGGTACTAATATAGTTTCACTTAGATTAAACTCATACATCTAAATATAATGCAAATACCTTGTGCAGCATCAAGGACAAATTTTTGTATTAGACAATAATTATCTACAATATATTACACCATTTCTGTTAGTTATGTAAACTGTATATGCACACAAATGATGACATCAGTTGAATTTTTTAATGCCTAAAGATGGATAATAAAATAAAAAATAAATAAAAAACAACAATTCAAGCGAGTGTAAATTTCAGATGCAGACTTCTACCCTATGTATCACTTCCAAATTGACTGTGAAGGCAAGAACAGACTAATTACAGTGTACTGAGAGGCTTTTAAATGGTCATTTTTGCCACGTGTCATACATGAATGGATGGGACAAAGCCCTAATAACTGGTACCTTTTGCCAAGCACTTCACAGTGTTTTGCTGAGTACATATGTAGATGTATAAATCACTGATCTGAGAGAGAAAGAGAAAGAGAGAGAAGGGGGGGGGGGGGGGGGAGAGAATGAAGGGGAAGTGCATGTCAAAAAAATTATCCCATTTTATTGTAGCAGAGTGCTACAGCAAAACCAGTTTTGAATTATTTCAAAATACAAACAGTCTTGGTTGTGAAATTATTTAATGTCAATGACATGTTTTGCTCTTTTGGGGCATCATCAGATTGTGTAAAAGTAGCTGTATATGAAAACTACTGTCCCATAAGCCTATAAAATGGAAATTGGTTACAATAGTAACTGAATATGTAATCCATCCATTAAAAAAACATATAAAATGCAAGGAAGACCTTGAACGAACCAGCTGACACACTGTAGTAGTATCTTGTTCGCACGCAAAGTGTCAGTGTGATGCATGTGGCTCATACCATGTTTATTTTGTAAGCATAGCCCTATTTTGTACTACTACAGCAGTGTCAGCTGGTGTTTTCAAGGTCCACATTGCGTTTTATATGTTTTTATGATGGATGGGTTACATATCCACTTACTGTTGTGACAAATTTCCATTTTATATGGCTATAAGATGGACGGATTTCATATCCAGCTACTTTTACACCCTAAAAGGATGAAACACGTCACTGACATTAAATAATTTTGCAACCAAGACTGTTTTTATTCCAAAATAATTGCATGTCACTTAGATCCTAGAATGAGAGGGACCAACCTGTAAATTGTTTCCAGAGTGACTAGCCTGTACTCTTTTTTATGTGTGTATTACTGCCCCCAGAAGGTAAGCATAGACCAGCACTTCTGACTCATAATTTATTACTACTCAATATTAGACATTTTCTTAATCAGAAGGTCATGTTTTAAATTTAAGTGTAACTTTTTGTGTATTTTCTGATTATCTGAAGTCTGGACTGTGCTTGCTTTTCACTACTTCCTTTCACACTTTTGAATCTTAGTCTGTCTTGTATCAAGCTGTTAGTATCTAACAGGTATAGAATTTCCTTTATTTGCTGAAGGCTATTATTGTCTTTACATTGCTTACTTTGCTTAACTACTTAAAGAAGAATTTTTTTCTATTTTTGCTCTGTAATTTCTGTGTTAATTTTCAACAATTTTTTATTGAATAGATCTTGCTAACATATTAATTTTTGCGTCTTTTGAATCCTATGTTGGAAGAAACCAGAAATACGTAGTCTTTTCAAAAAATTCCCAAACATTCGCAATTTTGTACCAATGGTGTGTTGGAGTGAAATGTGGTTGGTATCCCAGCACACACCTGTTTTTAATGTGTAATTGCTGGAAGTTTCATTATTGTATGTCTGTTAGTTATTGTTAAGTGCTGTACTGCATAGATCATCATGTCACACAGTTTGCAAATTTCTACATTAAATTTTGCATGAAACTCAAGAAAGCCTTCACAGACACTCCAAATGATACAGAAAGCCTAGAAGGATGAGTGCTTAAGCTGTACTTGATGTTATGAATGTTGGACACAGTTTAAAAATGGCTAGACAGCAGTTAAAGATGGTCTCATTCAGGATGCCCTTCGACATCTGCTGACGATGCTCATGTCAGGAATGTCATCATGAATTCATGCCACACATACTAGGTGTTAAACAATGGTACTATTAGGATGTGTTGCAATGCCTGCGAGAAAATGTGAGAAGGAAATGGCCTGAAATGTGGTTAGACAGTTCATGGCTCTTGCATCACAATAACGCACCCACACATTCATCCCTGCTGGTGCGTGACTATTGCAAAAAACTGAAATCACTATGCTGCTTCATCCTCTGTACTCTCCAGGCCTGGCCCCTGCAGACTTCTTTTATTTACAAATTTGGAAACCCCATAGGAAGCACCAAGATTTGCTATGATAGTTAAGATAAAAGAAAATTTGGAGACAGCATTTTCGAAAGAGACCATGCATAAAGAGCAAAAGTTAAGTGTAGAAAAATTTTGTGGGGAAGTTCCAGAATTGTTTGAACAGACCTCGTGTGTCATTTTATCCAACAATGGGTTGTGTACAAAAAATCAATAAAAGTGACTGTGTTATCAAAATTAAAAACTGACACAGAAATCTACAACTGTTTCAGGTAAATCCATTACTTCACTGATGTTGTCACTGATGATGTCTATCTGCTTACCTTCAGACCTAAATTCAGCTCCCTTAATGAACGCCTCATCTCTGATGTTAGTGAATTCATTCGCTCACACTCTTGAATTGCAACAATTACATATGGTGTCCTGTCTTCAACTTTAGCCATCAGTTCAACAATGTTAAATGGTTCTGGTAATTTATCATATATATCTTCTAGAACTGACTTCACCTGTAATAAATATAATGCTTGTTGTTATGACTGTCATATAAATGAATAGAGACAAATAAGTACTGAGAAAGTACTTAATATTCAGTACTATTACTTGAATTATATTGTTTCAAGACTTGTTGATATTTTGAATGATTGTCAAAAGTAGAAATATATGAGTCAATGAAGGAACTTAAAATTCGGTAGTTCATACTCATGAGGTTTGGTGCTCCTGACTTTACTGATACAATATAAGACTACAATTCATTTAGAAAGTTAATTCAATTATCATGTTGTAATATACGTGAAAAAACAATCACAAATTCAAAACTAGTGATGAAAGTAGTTTTGTACAGAATAATACAAGTAATGTGAGGTCATACTGCCTAACAGCACAATTATAATTATAATGCTTTGCAGATACCCTCTATGAATTTTTCAGTATTTCTTAGAAAAATCTGAAACCCTACTATGTCACCTATCTTACAAAATGAGCCAAATAATAATGTTTGTGATTTCAGTATTAATTTTTGAAGGAGTCTGAACAAAAACAGGATGTAGACATTTCCTTAACATTTATAATCTATCCTCAGTTGTAAACTTTCTTAGCAAAACTGTTCAATAACAACTTAATAGACAACATTTGTGAATGTGGCAACATGGTAAAGAAGTTGTTTTCTTTCAGTTTTAATTGGTTTATCAAATTATGATGGCCAATTTGCCATAACAGACAACATGACAGGTCTAAATATATCATGTGGTAATTAGAAAACTAGTAGGATAGTTCATGAACTCAGAACAGACACCTTTAGAAGAAACTTACAAAACATCAAGTGGAATGAGTTGTATGGCGTAATGGATGTAAATTCTAAATTTAATGCAGTTCTAAGTAAATAGCTGTTTCACAACAAAAACAATAAAGAATGGCACCAGTTATTTACCAAACAAACCATGAACAGCAAAACAGATTAAAGTGTCATGTAGCAGAGAGAGAAAGAAGTACATAAAATAGGATAAGCACAGATGTCCAACAACTTTCATACTACAGAAGATATTGTTCTTAATTAAGAAGAGTTATAAAAAATAAAAAAAAATTTTGCTTGTCATATCATATCACAGATTAACAACTGTCAAAATAAAATCAGTTCAATCTCGAGCACAGTTGATGAGAACAATATATCTGGTAAGATATACTAAATAGTCCACAAAACCATTATACTGAAGTACCACAAGAATTTAATCAATGCAAGATCCACTTCAGTCTCTTCCAGGAAAAATAGAAAAAGCAGAGATTCTTATGGAAACTAACAACATTTCAAGCAAAATATCAAGAGCCTGTTTTTCTGCTATAGCTACTGTACACAGCCATTCATTTGATGTATTACTTTCACAAATTATTTTTATAGACAGGCTAAATTATGCCATTGTTAGATCTTCTTAAGCCCACCTCCATAACTGAGTGGTCTGCATAGATTGCTACCATGTGGAGGACCCAGGTTCTATGCCTGGTATTGCTAAGAATTTTTCCTAGGTGAGAGGACTGGTACAGAATGCACTCAGCCTTGTGATGCCAATTGAGGAGCTACTTCAATGTGAGGTTGTAGCTCCAAGGTCTGGTAAGTCAGCTACTCCCACATGCCCTCCATACAGCATCCACATGGTGGAGGTTGACACAGTGGTCTGCCAACATCCTTTGGGTCTTCAGAGCCTGGTTGGGAAACTCATTGGATCTCCTTTAAGAAAGGCAGCAGGATAGATATTAATAACAACCAGAACAATTGGTTATTAACTCTCCTCTGAAAAGTTTGGAAAAGGTAATGTAAAGTTTAAGCACATCTGCAAATATAAGATGGTGCATCACTTTGGATCCCAGAAAGGTTTCTCCCCTGAACATTCCATGTACGATTTCAGTGACCATGTATTAAAATATCTGAAAGACGAGATTTCACCTACCGGGATTGTAGTGATCTGTCTAAGATCTTTGACTGTGTAAACCACAAAATTCTTTAGGATCAACAGTTTATGGCTTTTTTGGTACAACGAGTAGTTGGCTCACTTTAGATAGCTCATGCAGCTCTCACAATGAATCATCTTTGGAGGTGCGATAAATTAATACTGGTGTTTAACACAGGGTTCAATTCTAGGACCACTTCTGTTCTCACCATATATATCTCATCTTCCCTGTTACACTGATAAAGCAGAAATAATGCTCTTTGCTGATGATACAAGCATCATAATCAGACCCAGCAAAGTTGCTGTTACAGGAGGAAGAAAAACGTACTTGAAATTATTACTGATTGAATCTTTGTAAATGGTCTATCACTCAACTTAGAAGAACACTAATTCAAATCTCTATGTGGCAAGACATGAATAACAATGGCAACAACGACACAGAACTATGTGAAACTAATTTTTCAAAACTTTTGGGTGTGTATATTGATCAAAACTTGAACTGGAAATCACATATTGTAGACCATATCAAACATCTGTGTTCAGCATTTGTTGTACTTGTAAATGCTGATGCTGTTGAAGAAAGCATTAGATAAGTAACTCATTTCCCAAACTTTCATTCATTGGTGTCATATGGAATAGGTTTTTACAGCGATTCCACACAAAGACACAAAGTACGAGGGGTACTAATAAAGTTTTCATTATTATCTTGAAAAGACGACGTTACATAATTAACTTTTTATTATTACGCAAGTACATGTTACATGTCTGCAGTCCTGCTTCAAACTGCAATTCCTCCATCACTATACCACAGCATACTACTACAGGAGCCTAAACAGACTAGCCCAGACCATCAATGAAGTGAAACATTTTATATCCAAAGGTGCTCCTGTTGGACTGAAATTAGCAATTACCATAAAATTTATGCAACTCAGACTGTGGAATTAAAAGGATAATTTTAATATTACACAGCTCTCTCCTCAATAAATTCGTCAGCAACAGTGGAACAAAATATGAAAGCTTACAACAATGCTGCAAATTCAACTACCTGAAAAATATCTGTAAACAATCATTTGCTTACCTTATCTTCACGTGACATGGTTGTAGCACCTGAAGCCCCAGCATCTCTAGGTTGCATTTCCAGTAGAGTGCGGAAAAGGTTTTCTGAAGTGGTTGTCAAAAACCCAATTTCAGCATTTGGATGCAGACCATATAGATATGGAGATTCAGATGGCAAATACTTATCAATGTAGTTGTGATAACCCTATAAAATACAATTTCTTCATCACTAACAACTACAAGCAATACGCAGTTTAAAGTGCTATTAAGCATACCATCTTGTGACAATGAATGCCTGATTTGTTTTTTGATATTTCAAAATAGTGTCTGTAATAGGAATATTTCTGTTTTCAGAACGTTGCTTTTCCATTAAAATGCAATCTTGTACTGTTCTTTTGCATGATGTTTAATATCTCAGAAATTGCACATCGCACAAGAAATCGGAAGCTTAAATTTTTAGTGATCCACCCTGGTTACTGATTTCATTTATCTGTACAATGTTTCAACAGCTAAACTCCATCAGGCATCAAAATATTGGGCAGGATGATGAAACTATCACCCAAATTGGACATCTAGAAAAACATGTTCGATATGTCACACTTTAAAACTGCAGAAATCACACGAGTGCAATAATTTTGCATTATGTTATAGAGAGTGACATCTACAGTAGCCCCAGCAATGTGCTGGAAACAAAAATGATGTAGCTATGCCTTTCAGGAAAAAAATATTAATGTATATATTAAGCACAGGAATTTTGCCCAGCTGCAACTAAAAGCAGTAACCAACAACTAACTTGTTTCTACTATGCATTGAAAAGACAATTCATGCAAGCAAATTATGATGTCACATAATTCTTGATGATGTGACTGGATGTATAACAGTGCAACAACAGAAAGAAAGCTGGTGTTCTGAGTGCCGATTTGCTGTGTTGCCCAGTGCAGCTATAGGTGTCTATGGGTGCATACAAGAATGCTGGTAAGCCTACTAGTCAAGCTGCAGCAGCGCCATTACAAGTTGAATGACAAGTGCGTACTGTTAGCTCTGTAGTGGTTCTCACACAATTTTACAGAAACTATTCACCCATAAAATTTGATGGTTGGTTGGTTGGTTTGGGGAAGGAGACCAGACAGCGTGGTCATCGGTCTCATCGGATTAGGGAAGGATTGGGAAGGAAGTCGGCCGTGCCCTTTCAAAGGAACCATCCCGGCATTTGCCTGGAGTGATTTAGGGAAATCACGGAAAACCTAAATCAGGATGGCCGGACGCGGGATTGAACTGTCGTCCTTCCGAATGCGAGTCCAGTGTCTAACCACTGCGCCACCTCGCTCGGTCATAAAATTTGAGTTTTACGTTATGTATAGCTTTATATGTCAGCTTCACAGTGGAGAGCCCATTATCTTGTCAATGGTCAAACTTATTGTGATATTCTCATTTAAATAAGACACTGCTCAAAATTTGACAAAGTTTGCAATATAAAATTTGGGTCACTACAATTATGCGTTAGATGCATATTTACCACCATATGCTGCTGTGAATGAAATTTAGCTAAGATATTGAATCTTTTTAGACTTTGGAGGAGGTCTCTATCTTTCTCTAATCTTGGGAAAATAAAATTCATGTAGCACCAATACTTTTGACTGTACATGCTCAAGATTGAAATATTCATAACATACCTCATATCCCATAAACTGTTCAACATATCAGTATGAGATTTTGGCAGGTGATATAGCAGAAGCTATGGTTCCTATTTTTTTTTTTCAATACAGTACTGTAATTCTTGTAAGAGTCTTAGACGGTTACTGAAAAGTGATTTTGCTAATAGGAAAATAAATGCAAAATTTCTTATCTTATTTTACAACAAACAGACACAATGGGGTTTTCTGTAATGTACTGACCACCATGGCTGTGTACTGTTTGTTTAACAAGACATTCTGTTTTAAGAATTTGGCGCAATAGTTATTGCTAGGTGAGTGTGCAATTTATACTGCGTTTTGGCAAAAAAAGGCAAAAGTTAAACCCATCAGCAAAGCAAAATTAAACATGTCAGCAAAGCAAAATTAAACCTGCCAGTAAGAGAAAAGTAGCCCTTCCTCATACATGCTGGAGCTTCTTCATATGAGAAATGGTTAACAATTGAAGAAAAATAAATTGCCAATTCCGTTGCAGCTTTTGTGGAATCCTGTAACCCACCAAATTTTTAATAACAAGTGACTGGAATGGAAACTTACCAAAGGATTTTCTCCCTGTTCTACATTTGAGAAATACAAAAATAATTTGCAGCAAATAGGGTACCATGTTCCTGTTCCTATGCCCATTCAGAGTGAAGTGGCAAACTTTTCCACCATAATTATCTTTTGATGTGTTGGAGATAGATTACATATATTTATAATCTATTTTAACCTTAATAAGCCTGCAGCTCATGATATAGTTGCTAGCATTGCTGCCTCTGGATCACAGGGTCTCAGGTTCGATTCGCGCCCAGGTTGGGGGTTTTCTCTGCCAGGGACTGGGTGTTTGTGTTGTCATTGAATGTGTAAATTTGGGACTTTGTACAGGCGGTGATGACTGTGCAGTTGAGTGCCCCACAAATTGAACATCATCATGATCAACCTTAATGAGCAGTCTCAAGTAGTTCATAAAGTAACGAAAAAATGCAATTTTTAAGTGTCTACTCACCTGATTTGCCTTCGGTTCCTCATTTAATAAAACAATGTTGATGAGGTTTAAGGCGCAGAAAGAAATCATTTGCTAAGTTTCAGTACCACCTGTTCCATACTAAAAAGGTACTGGGCTACAAGATCACTCTGAAACTGGAACTAAAGGAATTATTCACTATGGCCTGACTTGTTAGCCCTTTCTCTTAATAAAAAAAATGGTGGTTTTTGGCTGAAAAAGTTTAACAACCCAAATGAAAATAAATTGCCAGTCCTGTTGCAGATGCAGAGGAATCCTGTAATGCAGGACTGAAACTTACTGAAGGATTTTCTTTTTACACCTCAGTTATATTTGATATGTGAAAATGTTCAGCAAATACCATATGATCTATCCATTCCTACCCTTGTGCAGAGGGAGGAACTGAAGCTCTTACTGCAAATATTTTTTGATTCATCGACTTATTGACTTTGACAAATGGTTGGCAAGGTTCTGCAAGTTGTCAATGCATTCGCAGCTTCAGAGTTACGAAAGAATTTTACTGGGTCTGTTCTTCCCTGGAGCAAAACTGTAGTATTGTTCTATTAGATATAATTAATTTGGTGCCTCTGTATCTGTGGATAAAAATGTTACAAAAACATGATATTCATTACTTTATGCACTGCTTGAAACTATTCATTAATGTTAAAATAGATTATAAATAAATATATATGTTTAACACATTAAAAGATAGTTATGATGGAGAAGTTCACCACTAAACTCTGTATGGGGATAGGAACAGAAAAATGGTACACCATTTTCTGCAAATTATTTTCATATTTCTCAGGTGAACAATGGGAGAAAATCCTCTGGTAAGTTCCCATTTCTGTCATTCACAATTAAAAATATGGAGGTTTACAGGATTCCACCAAAACTGCAACAGATTTGGCAATTTATTTTTGTCTGAATTTTTAACCATTTCTCATACAAAGAAGATTCATCGGTTATGAGAAATGGCTACATTTCTCTTGTTGACAGGTTTAATTTTTCTTTTTTTCCAAAAACACAGTATAAATTGCACATATTCACCTTGCAATAGCTATTGTGACAGAATCTTACAACAGAATGTCTTATTAAACAAGAACTAGGTGATCAGGGCAGTCAATACTTTACGGAAAACCTCATTTTCATACTAACAAAATCTCTTTTTAATAATAGCTGTCAAACACACTTAAAAATTTACAGTACTGGATTGTAAACTAAAATAAAAACCCTAGCTTCTGCTATATCGCCATAGATAAGAAAGTACTGTAAGTTAACCATATAAAAAAGTATTCTCCTGGTTGTGTGGTATCAGTTGCCAAAGTCTTGTACTGATATCTCAACAGTTTATGAGATATGATTATATTAGAGGGAAACATTCCACGTAGGAAAAATATATCTAAAAACAAAGATGATGTGACTTACCAAATGAAAGTGCTGGCAGGTCGACAGACACACAAACAAACACAAATATACACACAAAATTCTAGCTTTCGCAACCAATGGTTGCTTCATCAGGAAAGAGGGAAGGAGAGGGAAAGACGAAAGGATGTGGGTTTTAAGGGAGAGGGTAAGGAGTCATTCCAATCCCGGGAGCGGAAAGACTTACCTTGGAGGAAAAAAGGACAGGTATACACTCGCACACACACACATATCCATCTGCACATACACAGACACGAGCAGACATTTGTAAAGGCAAAGAGTTTGGGCAGAGATGTCAGTCGAGGTGGAAGTACAGAGGCAAAGATGTTGAAAGACAGGTGAGGTATGAGCGGCGGCAACTTTAAATTAGCGGAGGTTGAGGCCTGGCGGATAACGAGAGGGGAGGATATACTGAAGGGTAAGTTCCCATCTCCGGAGTTCTGACAGGTTGGTGTTAGTGGGAAGTATCCAGATAACCCGGACGGTGTAACACTGTGCCAAGATGTGCTGGCCGTGCACCAAGGCATGTTTAGCCACAGGGTGATCCTCATTACCAACAAATACTGTCTGCCTGTGTCCATTCATGCGAATGGACAGTTTGTTGCTGGTCATTCCCACATAGAAAGCTTCACAGTGTAGGCATGTCAGTTGGTAAATCACGTGGGTGCTTTCACACGTGGCTCTGCCTTTGATTGTGTGCACCTTCTGGGTTACAGGACTGGAGTAGGTGGTGGTGAGAGGGTGCATGGGACAGGTTCTACAGCGGGGGCGGTTACAAGGGTAGGAGCCAGAGGGTAGGGAAAGTGGTTTGGGGATTTCATAGGGATGAACTAACAGGTTACGAAGGTTAGGTGGATGGCGAAAAGACACTCTTGGTGGAGTGGGAAGGATTTCATGAAGGATGGATCTCATTTCAGGGCAGGATTTGAGGAAGTCGTATCCCTGCTGGAGAGCCACATTTAGAGTCTGATCCAGTCCCGGAAAGTATCCTGTCACAAGTGGGGCACTTTTGTGGTTCTTCTGTGGGAGGTTCTGGGTTTGAGGGGATGAGGAAGTGGCTCTGGTTATTTGCTTCTGTGCCAGGTCGGGAGGGTAGTTGCGGGATGCGAAAGCTGTTTTCAGGTTGTTGGTGTAATGGTTCAGGGATTCAGGACTGGAGCAGATTCATTTGCCACGAAGACCTGGCTGTAGGGAAGGGACCATTTGATGTGGAATGGGTGGCAGCTGTCATAATGGAGGTACTGTTGCTTGTTGGTGGGTTTGATGTGGACGGACGTGTGAAGCTGGCCATTGGACAGATGGAGGTCAACGTCAAGGAAAGTGGCATGGGATTTGGAGTAGGACCAGGTGAATCTGATGGAACCAAAGGAGTTGAGGTTGGAGAGGAAATTCTGGAGTTCTTCTTCACTGTGAGTCCAGATCATGAAGATGTCATCAATAAATCTGTACCAAACTTGGGGTTTGCAGGCCTTGGTAACTAAGAAGGCTTCCTCTAAGCGACCCATGAATAGGTTGGCGTACGAGGGGGCCATCCTGGTACCCATGGCTGTTCCCTTTAATTGTTGGTATGTCTGGCCTTCAAAAGTGAAGAAGTTGTGGGTCAGGATGAAGCTGGCTAAGGTAATGAGGAAAGAGGTTTTAGGTAAGGTGGCAGGTGATCGGCGTGAAAGGAAGTGCTCCATTGCAGCGAGGCCCTGGACGTGCGGAATATTTGTGTATAAGGAAGTGGCATCAATGGTTATAAGGATGATTTCCAGGGGTAACAGATTGGGTAAGGATTCCAGGTGTTCGAGAAAGTGGTTGGTGTCTTTGATGAAGGATGGGAGACTGCATGTAATGGGTTGAAGGTGTTGATCTACGTAGGCAGAGATACGCTCTGTGGGGGTTTGGTAATCAGCTACAACTGGGCGGTCGGGATGGTTGGTTTTATGAATTTTGGGAAGAAGGTAGAAGGTAGGGGTGCGGGGTGTCGGTGGGGTCAGGAGGTTGATGGAGTCAGGTGAAAGGTTTTGTAGGGGGCCTAAGGTTCTGAGGATTCCTTGAAGCTCCGCCTGGACATCAGGAATGGGATTACCTTGGTAAACTTTGTATGTGGTGTTGTCTGAAAGCTGACGCAGTCCCTCAGCCACATACTCCCGACGATCAAGTACCACGGTCATGGAACCTTTGTCCGCCGGAAGAATGACGATGGATCGGTCAGCCTTCAGATCACGGATAGCTTGGGCTTCAGCAGTGGTGATGTTGGGAGTAGGATTGAGGTTTTTTAAGAAGGATTGAGAGGCAAGGCTGGAAGTCAGAAATTCCTGGAAGGTTTGGAGAGGGTGATTTTGAGGAAGAGGAGGTGGGTCCCGCTGTGATGGAGGATGGAACTGTTCCAGGCAGGGTTCAATTTGGATAGTGTCTTGGGGAGTTAGATCATTAGGAGTAGGATTAGGCCTCAACTCCTTTGGTTCCATCAGATTCACCTGGTCCTACTACTGGGAACTTGCCCTTCAGTATATCCTCTCCTCTCGTTATCCGCCAGGCCTCAACCTCTGCTAATTTCAAGTTGCCGCCGCTCATACCTCACCTGTCTTTCAACATCTTTGCCTCTGTACTTCCACCTCGACTGACATCTCTGCCCGAACTCTTTGCCTTTACAAATGTCTGCTCGTGTCTGTGTATGTACGGATGGATATGTGTGTGTGTGTGTGTGTGTGTGTGCGAGTGTATACCTGTCCTTTTTTCCCCCAAGGTAAGTCTTTCCGCTCCCAGGATTGGAATGACTCCTTACCCTCTCCCTTAAAACCCACATCCTTTCATCTTTCCCTCTCCTTCCCTCTTTCCTGATGAAGCAACCATTGGTTGCGAAAGCTAGAATTTTGTGTGTATGTTTGTGTTTGTTTGTGTGTCTGTCGACATGCCAGCACTTTCATTTGGTAAGTCACATCATCTTAGTTTATGAGATATGATGTATGTTATGAATATTTCAATCCCAAGCGCATGTGGTGAGAAGTGTATGTGCTACACAAATTCCATTTTCTCGAGATCGGAGACAGACAGAGACCTCCTCCAAAGTCTAAAGAAAAATTCAAAATCTTCACTAAATTTCACTCACAACGACATACTGTGTAATATGCACCAAACCAAAATCATAACGACCCATGTTTCTCATCACAAATTTTTTTTGAAGTTTGCACAGTGTCTTTCTTCAATGAGAAAGATTGCAGGGTGTGCAACTCAATTCTGTCAATGCAGTCCATCGACAGTGGGCAAAGAATGTTTCATTCATTCTGGCTCACTGACAGTGCAGGTCCGCACCTGTTGGCTCTTTCACCCGTTGCCATTATGTATTGCCTCAGTATATAACAAGGGGATATTTTCTGCACTGGCTCAAGCCACCTTGTGCTGTTCTGTCTTGCACAGGTAGCCCACTTTCTTTCTGTGTGGACCCATATATGGTAAAAAAAAAATGGCAGAAAGTACAGTCAGGAAATTATTTTAATAGTACCCCATGTCACTCATTGTACAATATGAAAATGTATGTTTACAGCATTCTTACGAAAAGAACTGTGTTTATGTTTGCATAAACCACAGTCCCTTTTCAAATATTGTTAACATTAACTTATCAAAAGTGATAAAGGCAAATTGTAAAAACTCAGTACAATGAGGTGACAAAATAATATAAACACTCTAGCATAAAAACATAATTTGAGAATCTTATTTCCTGAATTACTTATTTCACTTAGAATTTCACTGTACTGCTTGTATTGTGACCTCACCCATCTGGTACATGGGATATGAGACATGGTGAAATAGGCCTAGACTTCAAGAAGAATGTAAAAATCCCAATACGGAAGAAATAAACAGCTGATAGTTATGAACATTGCACAACCCTAAGTTTCATACATTATGGTTACAAAATACTAATACAATTTATGTGCACAAAAATGGAATTACTGGTAGAATCTGACTAATGAAAAATCAATTTTGGTTTCAGAGAACATCTTGGCAATAATTTATTTTAGAACATAGACTGATGAAGAACAAACCTACAGTTGTAGCACTTATAGGCCTTACAAAAACAGCTTCTGACAATGTTGACTAGAATACACTCCTGCAATTCTGAATTTATCATAATAAAACACATTGAGAAAATTGTTATCTACAACTGGTACAGATATCTGCCTGCAAATTATAAGATAAGGACATGAAATTGAGTCAGTTGTTGAGAATGGAGCAAAGTTGTAGCCTGCCCACAGTGTTATTCAATCTGTACATTGGGCAAGCACTAAGGCAAACCTGGGAGAATTTTAGAATAAGGAATTAAAGATTAGAGAGAAGAAACAAAAATATTTAGGCTTGGCACTGATATTGGAAATCTATCAGATATGGCAAATGACAGGGAAAGTCAGCTGAATAAAATGGACAGTGTATTGAAAAGAGGTTATAAGATGAACATCAACAAATGTAAAACAAGGAAAATGAAATGTACCAATCTGAGAGTACTGCGTTAGAAAATGAGACACTAACAAGTTATGCTACTTGAGTGAGCATCAAAATAACTGATAATGGCCACAGTAAAGAGCATATAAAATGTGTACTGGCAGAGGTAAAAAAAAATATGTTTGCCTGGAGTGATTTAGAGAAATTGTGGAAAACCTATATCAGCATGGCCATATGGGGATTTGAACCACTGTTCTCCTGAATGCAAATCCAGTGTGATAAACACAGTGACAAAGTAATAAATAATTACTGTATCAAACTGAAAGGAAAAGAGCTTTATGGTACAACTTGAATAAAACAAAGAATAGGTCAATGGAGACCCCCCAAGGCATCAAGGAACAGTTAATTTGGGAAGAGAGTGATGTTTGTTATGAGAAATTTACAGTGGATGCACTTGCATGGAGAGCTGCATGAAATCAGTCTTTGTACTCAATACCCAGTGGTGGTTTGAGAATATTTTTTTTGCACAAGTGACATATTGTATGGTGCTCCACCCCACACTTTCACTTCTGTCAGTTTTCACTACTAATTATGACACACATTCATATACAAATTCTGTATTTGGGCACCTCTGGTATCCCTCTTATCTTAGTACCCCAAGTGATCACTTATGTCACTCAGGGATTGAACTAACCTTGTGAACATCACACAAACAATCTCATCCAAAGGAATAAACAGAACTATCAGTGCAGTGCTCCTACTTATACCTGTCAAGTGTAAATGTCAAGTAATTGCAGAGCTGGCATAAACTGTTCTAAAAACCCATTTTTTTAATATGTTAATTCTGGAATACCATCCTCATACATTCCAGATCTATAACTACTTTGTGCTTCTTGAAGTTTAGATGCAATGTATCACTTATCCCCTGGCTGATTTCTTCTGCCAGTTTCAACAGGAGCAGTAGAAAGAGTTATTAGAAATATAGTGGTAGCTGGCTCTATCTGTGGGCAAGAACTAGAATCCAGTTGTAACAGAGCAACATGGAACTAGCCTACTTGTCCTTCTGCCACTCCTTACTTAAATATAATTTTTTTCTTTATTTGATGTGTTTTATGAATGACATATAGGCAACAATTACACAAAATAGATAGTTTCTTATTATAGGAAGAATTTATAAAGTTTTATCACTTATTGTGTAAGTGCCTGATTACTAATGACAGTAATCTAGTTAGTTTAACTGGAGGTAATTTTTATAAGAAACATATCAATAATTTAAGATTCAAACAATTTGGAGTTGAAATTCATAGTGAGCAAATATATGTTTCTGGCTAAATTGGTATAGCTTGTTTCCAAACTCTCATTCTTCTCTTTTTGATAAACATCTTATGTTTTCCAAAAATGTCGTATTTCACACATTATTTGTAACCTTGTTCCAGAACATTCGAATATTAAGTAAAGGTTATTTTCAAAATTCAGTACCATAACTATGTTGCTTTGATTTTTCGGATTTCAATTTGTCCTCTTTCACAAGGAAAACTTATTAGCTTCCAAATCATTTGTGCTATAAAATTTCACGTTTTAGCCATTTTTGGCAGGCTTCGTGAACCCCCACAAAAGTAGAAATAATATCTGTAGAGTAGTCCTTATAAATTTGCCTGTTTGTCACTCATACAGCTAATAGTTAAAAAGGCTTGCTGTGCTGCTTATTGTTAATTTGTATCTTTTGGTTTTGCTCTCTTTCCTATTATAAATTACAGTATTATAACAGATTTCAAGTTTTATTGTTATGTGCTTGCATAATTAGTTGTGTAGGCTAACACTTCAGTCAGCTGGCAGTCGTCATTCATAATGTTAATATCTGTGTGTTACTATTAAAATCTGTGAGCATCATGTAGTCAAACTGTACAGTGCTATGTGAGTCATTCCTGGCAACAACTTGTTAACTTGCAAGTACCAGATGTTATGTGAATGTCATATAATTGTGAACTGTGATTTTGTGTGTGTGTGAATTATCTGCATGGGTCCCAGGAAGAATGGGCAATATTCAGGGATAAGACAGGAACAACCACTTGAAGCAAAAGTCTATTGAACATAGACTCTAAAATGCATACCTTAAGAGCTATGAGCACTTTATCACCTTTGATACTGTTAAACAAAACTCTTTCACTGCAGGCTCTTTGCTTTCCATATTTTGGGATGAGATAGTATGGGCCAGAACAAGAAAAACTATCTAGTAACATGAACTCTAATGTGCATACCTTAGGTGCTATGAGCAGTTGTTCATCTTTGATACTGTGAAACATATCTCTTTTTGTGAAATGTGTTTTATTCATCTCATAACGTACATTTGCAATCCATTTGGTTTGCGTACAGGAGACATGTCAAAAATTTATAATACAGTTACAATGATTTTCACATTAATAAATTGTAGCACTACAATAAATAATAATACTATAAGGAAATTTATTGGAATATGTAGCACATTGTATCCAGCTCAAATTTCCAGTTTATCCTGCATTCACCCACTGAGTAATAACACCTCAGTGTCAGTACCTCACATAGCTTTCTTTTAAGTGAACCTAAATTCATCTGCATAAACTTGTTCCCTTTTAATTTATTACAAATTTTCATTCCCATGTATTGAGGTCGCTGGGCATACAGTCTGAGGCGGTGGGTCGGGAGCATAAAATTTTCTTTTTTTCTAGTATCATCTGAATGGACAAAATGATTTCCCTCAAATAATTCATGTCTGGTGTACAAAAATATAATAATCTGAATATAATAGAGGGAAACATTCCACGCGGGAAAAAATATATTTAAAAACAAAGATGATGTGACTTACCATACGAAAGCGCTGGCAGGTCGATAGATACACAAACAAACACATACATACACACAAAATTCAAGCTTTCACAAACAACGGTTGCTTTGTCAGGAAAGAGGGAAGGAGAGGGAAAGATGAAAGGATTGGGTTTTAAGGGAGAGGGTAAGGAGTCATTCCAATCCCGGGAGCAGAAAGACTTACCTTAGGGGGAAAAAAGGACAGGTATACACTCGCACACACACACATATCCATCCGCAAATACACTGATGTATGTGCGGATGGATGTGTGTGTGTGTGCTGTTGTTTTGAAGCAAATTTGTTCCTACATGGATAAAAACACCTTTTGGATATATGCTAACGCTTATCTGCTGTGTTCTCCCTAAGACATTGTTTAGGTGTGTATGCAATTGATGAGTCCAGATTCCAGGTCGATCATCAATTTCGGAGTATGGAACGACTATGTTTTTCAACCATGAGACACATTTAAAAGAATTCACTTTCTGTCTTATTATAATGCTTCTTTCTGTCTTTTTTGTACATTACGCTGGTCCACTTATATTTGTCTGATTCTTCCGTATCTTCAGTTTCTTTTTCTTTCATAATGGCGGCTGAATTTTATCATGGTTTGTCAGTTGTATCACTACATGTATTTGTCGAAGTAGATCCAACTAATACTCGATTTTTTTCTCATACACAACGCTTTCCACGTTTCAATGCAATATTTTCTTGCTTTAACAATGTCAGTTCTGCTTTCAGAGCAGTTCTGTGCTGGGACCCCTCTTGTTCCTGATTTTCATAAATGACCTGCCAAACTGAACACTAGCTAATGCTGTATTGTATGTGGATGATATAAGTCTTTTTATTAAAGCTCAAAATGAGACTGACTTGCAACACAAAGTAGAAATAACTAAAGAAGAAGCAGGAAAATGGTTTAGAGATAACTGTTTATTTGTAAATGAGCAAAAAACAGTATGGATGAATTTCAGCCATGTATCGAATAAAGTAAAGTCCAATATAGTTTTGAAACTTGGTGAACAGAAGATTTTACAAACTTCAAACACAAAATTTTTAGGTATCTGGTTAGACGAGCATCTGAAGTGGGATAAACATATTGAAATGCTCAATAAAAAGCTAAGTAAATGCTGCTATATTCTCAGAATGCTGAAAAACTGCTGCAGAGAAAAAACAGTAATATGTGCTGATTATGCTCTTATGCATAGTCTATTGCGGTATGGTGTCTTATTTTGGGGTAATTCAAGTCTGGCAAACCGGTCATTCATTATTCAAACACGAGCATTAAGAATAATGAAAGGGGCTGTACCAAGAGAGCCCTGCAGGGAAATTTTCAAAGAATTTCAAATAATGTTGCTTCCATCTTTATATAACTATGAAAGTATCTGCTTTTTCAAATCTCACCCCCAATTTTCTTCTTTAAATAGTGAGTGCCATGACTACCCAACAAGACACAGGAATGATTTCCACAGAGAAACACACAAAACAGCCCAATATCACAAAAGTGCAATATATCACCCCAAAATCCTTTTTAGTGCTCTTCCCTTAAGCATCAAACAGATAGAAAAGTTTTACATTTTTAAAAATGAGCTTAAAAAAATGTTATTAAGAGAATGTTTTTACAGTGGTACAGAGTACATGGATTTTCAGAACATAGTGACATAGTGGTGAATGATAGTGATAATTCATATTTGAACAAATGTATGAAAATAGTCTGCCTGTACACACTATAATTAATTAATTATTGTTTCTTCTGTTATTCTCTACTAGAGTGGTCAATGATCATGATAAGTCATATCTGGAAAACAAATGTATGAAAAAGTATGCATTATAAATAATTAATTATTGTTTGTTTTGTTATTATGTACTATACGCTGCATGAGATATATATTTATATATGTTTTACCACCATAGGCCTATGTTATTAATTAACTGTATAATTACAAACTCATGGTGTGGGTTCCTGTTGTCATGTCCTAGTTCATGAACCACGGGCAATGTATGAGTGGCCAAGTAAGTGGTCCTGACAGTCAGGATACCAGTTACATTGGAATAAGGCTGGGAATCTTGGACATATTCTGAGTCGTGGTCATCACCTTTGTGCTCAGACGGCAAAGACTACCAAATCTACTGGTTAGTTCCTCAACCGTTAGGGGTAAAACCCAATGGGACCCGGGGCAAGTAAGGCTAGCAACCTGCTTCCCTGGTACTTTAAATATGATGCTGGCAACAATCAGAGCAAAATGCCTCGGACCTTTGGAAGTGACGGAGTCCCACCTCTAATTGACAAACCAGGGACTCCTAAGATACGACTCCACAAACGAATGGTAACGAGATGGGGAGCTGTTAATATCAATGGGGGCTACTCTGGGAAGAAGGTAGAGTTGGCAGAGGCTGCAAGTAAGATGGGGTTGGACGTTTTAGCTGTTAGTGACATTCGGGTAAGGGGTGAGAAAGAAGAGGAAGTGGGAGAATACAAGGTTTACCTGTCAGGAGTCAAAGCAGGAATAGCACAATGGGGTATAGGGCTTTACATCAGGAAAGAAATGGAATCCAGCGTAGTTGCAATAAGGTACGTAAATGAACGACTGATGTAGATAGATCTGACAGTGTCTAACAAGAAAATTAGGATAGTGTCAGTATATTTGCATTGTGAAGGGACAGATCAAGATAAGATGGATAGTTTTTATGACACACTCAGTGACGTAGTTGTTGGAGTAAAGGACAAGGACAGTGTTCTGCTCATGGGTGATTTTAATGCCAGGATTGGAAATCGAACAGAAGGGTATGAAAAGGTTATGGGTAAATTTGGAGAGGATATGGAGGCCAACAGGAACGGGAAACAACTCTTGGATTTCTGTGCCAGTATGGGCTTAGTAATCACAAACTTCTTTTTTAAACATAAGAACATTCACCGATATACTTGGGAAGGCAGGGGAACCAGATCTGTCATTGACTATATAATAACAGATCAGGAATTCAGGAAGGCTGCGAGGGATACACGTGTATTCAGGGGATTCTTTGACACTGATCACTATTTAATCTGCAGTGAAATCGATACTGTGAGGCCAAAAGTGCAGCAGGTCAGGTCCATACGTAGGAGGATAAGAGGGGAGAAACTTCAGGATAAGGAAATCAGGCACAAGTGCATAACAGTGATCTCAGAAAGGTACCAGTTAGTTGAATGTAGTCAATTACAGTCATTGGAAAAGGAATGGACAAGGTACAGGGACACAGTACTAGAAGTGGCTAAAGAATGTCTTGGAACAGTAGTGTGTAAAGGCAGGATGAAGCAAACAGCTTGGTGGAATGACACAGTCAAGGCAGCCTGTAAAAGGAAAAAGATGGCGTATCAAAAATGGCTACATACTAGAACTCAGGTAGACAGAGAAAGTTATGTTGAAGAAAGAAACAAAGCCAAACAGATAATTGCAGCATCCAAGAAGAAATCTTGGGAAGACTTTGGAAACAGGTTGGAGACTTTCTGTCAAGCTGCTGTAAAACCATTCTGGAGTGTAATTAGCAGTCTTCGAAAGGGAGGTAAGAAGGAAATGA
The DNA here is from genome assembly GCF_023898315.1 of Schistocerca nitens. Classification (NCBI taxonomy): domain Eukaryota; kingdom Metazoa; phylum Arthropoda; class Insecta; order Orthoptera; family Acrididae; genus Schistocerca; species Schistocerca nitens. The sequence goes on along the minus strand of NC_064620.1, from coordinate 189,307,680 downwards.
CAAGTATTATGGACAGGTCAGGAAAACTGCTGGTGAATCCTGTTGATGCCTTGGGCAGATGGAGCGAATATTTTGAAGAGTTGCTCAATGTAGATGAAAATACGATCAGTAATGTTTCAGATTTCTATGTATAATGGGATAGGAATGATGATGGAAATAGGATCACATTTGAGGAAGTGGAGAAAATGGTCAATATGTTGCAGTGCAATAAAGCGGCTGGGGTGGATGAAATTAAGTCAGAACTCATCAAATACAGTGGAATGTCAAGTCTCAAATGGATACACAGGACAATTGAAATGGCGTGGGAGTCGGGACAGGTTCTATCAGACTGGACGAAAGCAGTAATCACACCAATCTTTAAACATGGAAGCAGAAAAGATTGTAACAACTACAGAGGTATCTCTTTAATCAGCGTTTTGGGTAAAATCTTCTCAGGTATTGTTGAAAGGAAAGTTCGAGTATTAGTTGAGGACAAATTGGATGAAAATCAGTGTGGGTTTAGGCCTCTTGGAGGTTGTCAGGACCAGATCTTTAGCTTACAGAAAATAATGGAGAAGTGTTACGAGTGGAACAGGGAATTGTATCTATGCTTTATAGATCTAGAAAAGGCATATGACTGGGTTCCTAGAAGGAAGTTATTGTCTGTTCTACGAGATTATGGAATAGGAGCCAAACTTTTGCAAGCAATTAAAGGTCTTTACATAGATAGTCAAGCAGCAGTTAGAGTTGACGGTAAATTGAGTTCATGGTTCAGAGTAGTTTCAGGGGTAAGACAAGGCTGCAACCTGTCTCCACTGTTGTTCATATTATTTATGGATCATATGTTGAAAACAATAAACTGGCTGGGTGAGATTAAGATATGTGAACACAAAATAAGCAGTCTCGCATATGCGGATAACTTAGTTGTGATGGAAGATTCAATTGAAAGTTTGCAAAGTAATACTTCAGATCTAGATCAGAAATGTAAGGACTATGGTATGAAGATTAACATCTCCAAAACGAAAGTAATGGCAGTGGGAAAGAGATATAAACGGATTGAGTGCCAAATAGGAGGAAAAAAGTTAGAACAGGTGGACAGTTTCATGTACTTAGGATGCATATTCTCACAGGATGGCAACATAGTGAAAGAACTGGAAGCGAGGTGTAGCAAAGCTAATGCAGTGAGCACTCAGCTATGATCTACTCTCTTCTGCAAGAAGGAAGTCAGTACCAAGACTAAGTTATCTGTGCACCGTTCAGTCTTTCGACCAACTTTGTTGTATGGGAGCGAAAGCTGGATGGATTCAGGTTACCTTATCAATAAGGTTGAGGTTACGGATATGAAAGTAGCTAGGATGATTGCAGGTACTAGTAGATGGGAACAATGGCAGGAGGGTGTCCACAATGAGGAAATCAAAGAAAAACTGGGAATGAACTCTATAGATGTAGTAGTCTGGGTGAACAGTGTTAGATGGTGGGGGCATGTTACACTGACTGAACACTGAACACTGAAAGGCATAATCAGTCTTAAATGATGAAGATGATGATTACAAACTCATATAATGTAACATGACAACTCCTATATCATTGTATATGATAAAATGGATGCTCAATAAATGAATGAATGAATGAATCAATGTCACTTTTAAGAACACGAATAATTTCGTCTTTTGTCTTTAGTGCAGATGTTAATCACTCATTTTCGTCACTCATATAGTCGAAGCATGTCCACTGAATATCGTCATTTATTAATTTCAGACACACATTTGCACACTTCTTGTGTAACCAAAAGATGCAGTTAATGCACCGAATTCCTTTGACTACACGTTTTTTACACTTTCTGCACGAAGAACCATTTAAGTTCAACTGATTTTGGAGCATCCTATCACCACACAATCCTACCAGCAACATCTTGTTCTTTTTCTACTAGTGCTCATAGCTCTTAAGATGCACTTCTTAGGGCCCATATTTACTTGACACTTTTGTTGTTTTGGTCTGTAATTCCTCCTCCAAATATATGGAAAGCAAGTGATTTGTTTCACAGTAATGAAGATGAGGACATGCCTGTAGCTCTTAACGTATGCATTTTAGAGCCTAAGTTTACTTGCCTTTTTTTGTCAAATGATCACTCCTGTCATATCTCTGAATATTGATCATTCCTCCTGGGACTCATTCTATATCCATCACATCCATGTATGTGTAATATAAGCTGACACGAATTTAGTGTGAGACTGTTTGTTGATGAGTGTAGCTTAATGATTTGGTATAAAAATTGACACACATACTGATCATCAGAACACAAAAATTGTTTTTTAATAAATATGAAGGAATTGAAAATTGTGTGTTGCAGTGTAGAATATGTTCTTTAATGAATGTCATTCCAACCCATTAATAGCAGTAGAGTGAGCCAAGACTACAGATTATGAGACAACCAAAGGCAAATCACCAGATCACGTAAGTTACAAGCTCCACAGCAAATACCACTTTATCTCTTTTATCATGGACCCAGTGGATATGTTGCTTATGGCTTATTACAGAGAATGCCATTCCATGAGTGGGCACTCAACAACATGGAATACCAGTGACTTCAAATCAGACAAGAGTATATATGGCTGTAACACTATTAGAAGCTGTCAGATTGAGTGTGGTAGCTCAGATGCTAAGCACAGAAGCTTCTTATGGGATCCATCCCATAAGCACCTGCAGTTATCATTAACCATTCATGGTGGGTTGTGCTTATTACCCTTTCTTGTCATTAACATTTTTGTTGCTGCTAGGGGAAGAGTTAGTAGTACACATTGTTTGCAATTTCAGCTACTGGTATTCAAAATTCAAACTTTAATTATAAGACAATATAACATCGAGGTTACTAAGGCACTGGGCTTGCTTGCTTGCCTTTTTTTGTGGGTGGTGGTGTAGGAGAAGAGTTCACATCTGCATATGGCCATGCAGATTTAGGTTTTCTATGGTTTTCCCATATTGATGAATATGAATGTCAGGATGGTTCCTCTGAAAAGGACATAGCCCATTGCTTTCCTCATCCTAGCCCTATTCACATATATGATCCATCCCTAATGATCCCATCAACAATGCAATGTTAAATTCTGATCCCATTTTGGCCCTCTTCTTAGTGAGATTCCCCTTTTTTTGAAGACTGGTACATTCATTGCATTATACACTCTGATGCCAAGTGAAAGATTCCTTATGGAGAAAAGTCACAAGCTGTGGTTGCCTTATTATCTGTCATTTCCCTACATTGTCCTTTGTTACATTTGGAAAGCTGGAAAGCCACATTGGCTCCTCATAAAGTTCAATTGTTAAGGGAATGGTCTGCAAAAGTAAAGGTTCAGTACAGTGTATGGAAGATTGATTCTGAAATTTTTTTTATACCGGTAATTTGGAGATTTTATGACAGTTCAGTAGTATAGGTGTCTAAACCATTTGATAACTTTAAACTGAATGACTTACTTATGAAAACTGATTTTAATCTTAAAAAAGACAGTGCGGCAAAGTGCCTCCCTAACCATTTTTAAGCAGCTGCACATATGTTGCTGATTATAGTGGGCACAATGACTGATGTAGAAATTGGCTTAATTTAGATCTTAGACATTTGCAAAAATTCCAGTCACTATCCCAAGCAGAAAAGAGGAATGATCAAAGCACTGGTGGACTGGGCTAAAAGAACCTTGAATCATGGTAATTGGAGGACAAGTTCAATCATTTAAGAACTGCTTTCAGAAGAAACGGTGATCCTGACAAAAAGATAAATTGGGCTCTACACCCTGAAAGGTCTGGAGTTTTTATGAAAAAGACCCACCTAATGAGAAAGTCTTCCTCCTATTCTTAAAAACAGTCACAGACTGCATCAGCAGAGTACTAAGAAGAGACAGTACTGATGCAGTGTTTAAACCACCAACAAAGTTGCATATATATATTTGAAAAATGCAAAGAACCAATGCCTACTGCTTGGCATGGCAAGAGTAAATGAAATTCTTTGCACATATTGTCATGTGTGCACAGGAACTACCAAAAGATGCATGAAGAACCAACTTCATAAACCCAAGAGCAATTGTTATCTGAGAAATGCTGATTAATCAGTGGTATCAGAACATGCACAGGAGCCAGGGAACCCCTAAATTCATTTCTCCAATAATGTGGGTTTATAAAGATTGAATCATTACTATGCTAGGATGTACACAGGCACCACAAAAATCCATAAGCACAAAACAACTTCAAAAGAAAAAATAAGGACTGAAGTTAGACAAGATGTGAAACTTAGCGTTAAAGCAAATAGTGGCATCTTATCCTCACTACAAGCTTAACAGCACACACCAGCATGTCACCATAGTCTTAGGCAGCGGTCTGATGAGGTCACAACCAAGTCATTGTGTGGATATGTAAAAACAATATCGCTTTCTGAGCTGTTTTAAGTTTGAAACTGCTATTGGAATCTATGTTGTTTCTGATGATGCCTCCAGCAACGGAAAATAAAACACTGGGCAGAGAAATATGCTTTGGATCACATCCTAATGTTCATAAAACAAAACACTTTGTATAATGATATAAGAACTTGTAATGACCATCTGCATACGGATGACAGGTACATCTCACAATATTTCCTTTTAGTGTTTCCTGGTAATTCCTCTGAATTGAATTGAATTTTTGAATATTATGTTTATTACCTTACCACAACTTTCTGAAGCTGGGGGAAAAAAAAAGAGAGAGAAAGAAAAAAAAACTATATTAACATTTACCTTGGTAGCAGCAGTGAATCAGTGATATTATATATCTTACAAGTTTTAGAGTTTTCAAACAAAGAATGGGAGGAAACATTTTCAAACTTACTCCACATATATCGAAGTTTCTAAATTGCACCCTCCAAGAAACATTAGAGAGAAGTGTGTACCACCGCACTGATATTTCTACCAAATGCCTGAGGGCATACAAAAATCTCTAGTATTCTTTGGAGATGCTGAATAAGTAAAATGCCAGGGTTACTCTGAGTTATATTTTCTGGGCATTTATGCAAGTGTGTTTAAACTGAAGCTTTTAAATAACACCACTGGATGTGCTGCATAAAAAGAACACATCTGTTAAACTCAAAAACTCACACCAAAAATTTAACTGATTATTAAGAATACTTCCATATTTATATTAAACTCAGATATTATGAATTATTGTGTGTGAAAGCAAGACTGTATACACAAGTCTTAAGTGAATAATTATGAAATTCTAGAGGTTAATTCAACCCCCAAAAATGTTGACTCCAAATCTGAAGTGGAACTCTATAACTAGGATGTGATTTAGTACTATACTCCCATGTTACAAAACCAATATAAAAAAATATTAAATGCTACCAATGATTAAGAAAACTGAACAATAAATAATATTAAAAATGTAACATGGTACACTTGTGAGAGTTGTGAAACTGAAGTTAAATAGCTGAAGAAAAAAAAATTATTTTATATATGCTGCATTGTTGTTCAGCACTACTCAGCTTAAAAAGATTTAATTTTTAATTTATTACAATTAAAAGTCATTGCCAATATAATGCATGTACGTTTACCTGATAGTCAAGATTTGGTGGTGCTTTGAATCCCGGTGCAAGAAACAAGTCTCCATCCAGCAGTTCAGGCTTCATATATTCATTGAGATATGTTCGACACAAATGGCGGTCCCAGTCATCTGTGATGTGTCCTCCATACATAATTTCACCAAACAGATAGCGCAAGTCTTCCCATGGGACCTTTGTACTATTTTCTAAGTAGTTGTATAGTACATTCACACTTATTGTTAAGTCACCTGGAATAGTATGAAGCAAAAAATACTGCCACACTCAGGTAACACAACAACTGAAAATTATGGCCTCGAGCACATACGAAATTTAAAAAAAAATCATATTCCAATTGGCAGGTGTATCAATTCCCTCTAACTTGTTTATCGTCACTTTAATGTATCAGTGCTTTTCTCTACTTTAAATGTTATGCTGTATTTTTTTATGTCTTTTAATCAGAGGTAGCCAGTTAGAATTAGCCCCGGAATGGGAAAATAAATGTTGGTGTCAAACTCATAGTGCCAGACTGTGTCTACAGTGTGTTTCAAAGTGAGGGTGTAATGACTCTGTTGACTGTAATACTGCAATCAGTTGGTGTATTAAACTCGACAGCCCTTGTGGTGCTATTCAAGAAAGGCAGGCTGTGTGCTAGTGCCATGTTTCACTCTCTTCCTTGTCACTGTCATACAACACAAGCATGACACTACAATGTTCACACATTCATTACAATCAGCTACATTCCACAGATGCACTTAATACACAAGTTTCACATGCGGTAAGGAAAGGAGCCATTGTATAGAAAGGAAGAAAAGCCTCAAGGTCTCACAGTCAACTGTAATATATTTTCTTAATTATTCTTTCTGTTCAGGAACAGTTGCTCAGAAATTTGGACAGTGGTGATGTTTCAGACGTTCTAATTTTGATGGGTTGTTGTTTACATTCTTATGCAGGTGCCAAGCATTATGACGTTCTTTGAAAAATCATACTTTCAACAGATGTGTTCCATTTTTTCTATTTACTCTTTCTTACTACTTCCATTATCACTCTTCCTAGATCAACAGTTGTTTCATTAAGAAATTGAAATGTGCTGCAATAACTTCGATGTGGTGTAGTGACACACATGTACAAACTGTTGATAAACAAACCATCTCTAGTTACAAAACCTTCGTACCCCTTCCAGTCTTGTTTTTGAGAAAGTGGTTCATGACAGAAAATACTCATTTTTCTGCATGGACATTGTTTGCTATCTTTCTGACTGGCTTTCATACAGGAGTCGGCTTATAGAAAGTCCAACAAAACCTCACAATTGAAGTCCTAGTGGAGCTAACAAGCCAGACACTATTCATTCATGTGGACGACTGTTCAGTGATCTGCCTACACAAAATACTGTGCAGGAATTACACCATATGATACGATTGCTTTCTCAGGTGATCTTGCCTTTGATAGGTTTGGATAAGGTCTGGTTAGACTCGAGTACAATGTGCACGGTGGGTGTATGAGTTAGGTATTACACATGGGTCATCCACAGCCATGTGACAAGTGGTTCAGAGTAGGTGTGTAAGACTGGACTAGGACATTGTGTTGATTGGGTGGGGAGGGAAGGATTGCGAGTACACATGCCTCATTTCTAGGCACAATGACAAATAATTGTTAAAAATGTTTAGAAGATATTTTTGTTATTATTATTGTTATTATTGGCCACATTGATCCACTTGAGTCATCCCATGTCCAAGTTTTTTTAGAAGGTTGTACTTTTCTCTGGCAATCTGTGCAACACCGTTTCATTCTTTTGTATCATAATTCTCTCAATTTGTCTGGAATCTCTATGGTCCTTCTATGTGTCATTTCTGGTGAAAGTTTGTGGTTCTTAAGAAGAGTACCAATTTTATTTTAGTTCTCTGCATCCGTTATCTGGGGTCCAGCTGCATTAAAGTATTTCTGGATTTCTCAGATACATTGTCTTCTTCCAAAGATTTATCATCACAATTTGTTGTATAATGCTGTTTCCTAGCATTCTCTTTTTCATTATCCTGGTCGTTGGTTCAATCTCTCAATATAGAGTTTCTGTGGGGAAGATTCTCCAGACTCCTCTGGATTGACATTTTTTATTTATGAAAGTTCTCTTGATTCTTCTTTCAGTTTTGAAGAGCTGATCAGTTCTTTCATTTTTAATCTGAAAAAGGGTTTTGCAGGTACAAGTGACTTCTGGGTGGGTTATTGTTTTATAGTGTTGGATATTAATGTTTGTGATTTTTGTTCTGTTCTTCTTGTAAAGAAACTTTGCTGGGTGCATTTTCTTTGCATCTCTGCACTTTGTATATTCTGGTTACATCTTTTGACTTCTGAGCGTTTTGTGTGTGTGTGTGTCAAATAAAATCTGAGTCCACTTTGTTCGATGTATTAATTGTGAACCCAGAACTAATCAGATGTAACAGGTTATGGGCACAGAAATGCAAAACATATAATGTTTTGTGGAAAGTTAATATCAGATGAGTAACAATAATCCACATATCAGAGAAGGAAAGTTGCCACTCACCATAGAGCGGAGCTGCTGAGTCATGATAGGCACAACAAAAAGATTCACACAATTATAGCTTTCGGCCAGTAAGGCCTTTGTCAGCAGTAGACACACATACATACACGCACTCACGCAAACACAACTTGCACGCACGTCTGCAGTCTCAGAGAACTGAAATTACATTGCGAGCAGCAGCACCAGTGCATGGTGGGAATGGCAACTGTGTGGGGGTAAGGAGGAGGCTGAGGAGGGGAGGGGCAGTGATAGGATGGTGTGAGTGGTGGACAGTGAAGTATTGCAGTTTAGACAGAGGACAGGTGAGAAAGTGCAGAGAGAAAAGGGGGGGGGGGGGGGTAAGTAGTGAAAAAGAGACACATAAAAAGAAATTAAAAGACTGGGTGTGGCAATGAAATGACAGCTGTGTAGTGCTGGAATGGGAACAGGGAGGAGGCTGGATGGGTGAGGACAGTGACTAACGAAGGTTGAGGCCAGGAGGGTTACGGGAATGTAGGATGTATTGCAGGGAAAGTTCCCACCTGCGCAATTCTGAAAAGCTGGTGTTGGTGGGAAGGATCCATATGGCACAGGCTGTGAAGCAGTCATTGAGATGAGGGGTATGATGTTTGGCAGCGTGTTCAGCTACAGGGTGGTTCACTTGTTTTTTGGCCACAGTTTGTCGGTGGCCGTTCATGCGGACAGACAGCTTGTTGGTTATCATGCCTACATAGAATGCAGCACAGTGGTTGCAGCTTAGCTTATAGATCACATGACTGGTTTCACAGGTAGCCCTGCCTTTGATGTGATACATAATGTTAGTGACCGGACTGGAGTAGGTGGTGGTAGGAGGATGTATGAGACAGGTTTTTCATCAAGGTCTACTACAGGGGTATGAGCCATGAGATAAGGGATTGGGAGCAGGGGTTGTGTGAGGATGGATGAGTATATTGTGTAGGTTTGGTGGATGGTGGAATACCACAGTAGGAGGGGTGGGAAGGATAGTGGGTAGGACATTTCTCATTTCAGGGCATGACGAGAGGTAATTGAAACCCTGGCGGAGAATGTAATTCACTTGCTCCAGTCCCAGATGGTACTGAGTTACGAGGGGAATGCTAGTCTGTGGCCAGACTGTGGGACTTTGGGAGGTGGTGGGAGACTGGAAAGATAAGGCACAGGAGATTTGTTTTTGTCCAAGGATGGGAGGATAATTACGGTCAATAGAGGCATCCGTAAGACCCTCGGTATATTTAGAGAGGTACTGCTTGTCACTGCAGGTGTGACGACCACGGGTGGCTAGGCTGTACAGAAGGGACTTCTTGGTATGAAAAGAGTGGCAGATGTCGAAGTGGAGGTATTGCTGGTGGTTAGCAGGTTTGATATGGATGGAGGTACTGACATAGCCATCTCTGAAGCGGAGGTCAACCTCTAGGAAGGTGGATTGTTGGGGTGAGTAGGACCAGGTGAAGCAAATGGGGGAGAAGTTGTTGAGGTTCTGGAGGAATGTGAATAAGGTGTCCTCATCTTCAATCCAGATAGCAAAGATGTCATCAATGAATCTGAACCAGGTGAGGGGTTTAGGATTCTGGGTTTTTAGGAAGGATTCCTCTAGATGGCACATGAATAGGTTAGCATAGTATGGTGCCATGCAGGTGCCCATAGCCATACTGCGGATTTATTTGTAGGTAATGCCTTCAAAGGAGAAGTAATTGTGAAAGAGGATATAGTTGGTCATGGAAACTAGGAAGGAGGTTGTTGGTTTGGAATCAATAGGGCATCTGAAAGGTAGTGTTCGATAGCAGTAATGCCATTGGCATTAGGAATGTTAGTATACAGGGAGGTGGCATCAATAGTGCCAAGCAGGGCACCGTGTGGTAAAAGGAGAGGAACTGTGGAGAGTGGGTCGAGGAAATGGTTGGTATCTTTTATATAGGAGGATAGGTTCCGGGTAATAGGTTGGAGGTGTTGGTCTATGAGAGCAGAGATTCTCTCAGTGGGGTCACAGTAACCGGCCACAATGGTGCGTCCTGGGTGGTTGGGTTTATGGACTTTAGGAAGTATGTAAAAGGTGGGAGTGTGGGGAGTGGTAGGGGTAAGTAGAGAGATGGGCTCTGGGGAGAGGTTCTGGGATGGGCCTAAGGATTTGATTAGTGACTGGAGATCCTGCTGGATTGCTGGAATGAGATCACTGCGGCATGGTTTGTAGGTGGAAGTACCTGACAGCTGATGGAGTCCTTCTGCCACGTAATCCTTGAGGTTCAAAACTACAGTGGTGGAGACTTTGTCTGCAGGTAGGATTATAAGATCAGGATCAGTTTTTAGATGGTGGACTGTGGTTCTTTCTGCGGATGTAAGGTTAGTATGCATGTTCAGGGATTTGGGGAATGATTCTTAGGCAAGGTTCGAGAATAAGAAGTTCTGGAAAGTCAACAGGTGGTGGTTTGGAGGCAGTGGGGGTGGATCACAGTTGGATGGAGGAGTGAACTGAGTTAGGCAAGGTTCAATGTTGGTCTCTGGTTGAGTCTGATTGGTCGGGTTGGCGGCGGAGAAGTGTTTCCACTGTAGGGACTGGGAGAAGGAGAGAAGGTCTTTAACTAGTCCTGTGTGGTTGAATTTGGGAGTGGGGTAAAAGGTGAGGACTTTGGAAAGGACTGATATTTCTGTGGGACTAAGGCTTCTGGAGGAAAGGTTCAGGACTGTGTTGTGGGTCTGTTTAGGTTTTGAGTTCTGTGTGGTGGTGGGAGGGAGTTTTGTAGGGTGGGGTAAGTGTAGTAGGTCTGCGAGACAAGGTTTGTTAGCTATGAGGGGGTGTGGGGGAGGTTTGGAGGTTGTTGTAGAAGTGGTGGACAGTGGTACTCCTAGGCGGGAGTAGGAAGTGAACAGGATGAGAAGCTTTTTGAGGTGGCTTTGTGCATGTTGCTCAAGTTCCTGCAGGGCAAGAGATCAATGTGTGTTATGGGTCCCAGGAATTTGGGATTACATAGCAGGAGAATTTTGTGGATGGACAGAAGAGGATTGGGCTTGGTTGATATGGTTTTGCAGGACTATGATGGTGAGGGCTACCTTTCCAGACACACTACGGATTCCAAACCTTCCTAGTCTCCATGACCAACTACATCCTCACTCACAATTACTTCTCCTTTGAAGGCATTACCTGCAAACAAATCCGCAGTACGGCTATGGGCACCCGCATGGCACCATCTGATGCTAATCTATTCATAGGCTATCTACAGGAATCCTTCCTAAAAACCCAGAATCCTAAACCCCTCACCTGGTTCAGATTCATTAATGTCATCTTTGCCATGTGGATTGAAGATGAGGACACCTTATTCACATTCCTCCAGAACCTCAACAACTTCTCCCCCATTTGCTTCACCTGGTCCTACTCAACCCAACAAGCCACCTTCCTAGATGTTGACCTCCGCCTCAGAGATGGCTACGTCAGTGCCTCCGTCCATATCAAACCTACTAACCACCAGCAATACCTCCACTTCAACAGCTGCCACTCGTTTCATACCAAGAAGTCCCTTCCGTACAGCCTAGCCACCTGTGGGCATCGCATCTGCAGTGATGAGCAGTCCCTCTCTAAATATACCGAGGGTCTCACTGAAACTTTCATTGACTGTAATTATCCTCCCATCCTTGGACAAAAACAAATCTCCCATGCCTTATCTTTCCAGTCTCCCACCACCGTCCGGCCACAGAGGAGCATTCCCCTCGTAACTCAGTACCATCTGGGACTGGAGCAACTGAATTACATTCTCCGACAGGATTTCGATTACCTCTCATCATGCCCTGAAATGAGAAATGTCCTACCCACTATCCTTCCCATCACTCCTACCATGGTATTGTGCCATCCACCGAACCTACTCAATATACTCGTCCATCCTCACACAACCCCTGCTCCCAATTCATTACCTCATGGCTCATACTGCTTTAATAGACCTAGATGCAAGGCCTGCCCCATACATCCTCCTACCACCACCTACTCCAGTCCGGTCACTAACATTATGTATCACATCAAAGGCAGGGCTACCTGTGAAACCAGTCATGTGATCTACAAGCTAAGCTGCAACCACTGTGCTGCATTCTATGTAGGCATGACAACCAACAAGCTGTCTGTCTGCATGAACGGCCACCGACAAACTGTGGCCAAAAAACAAGTGAACCACCCTGTAGCTGAATACGCTGACAAACATGATATCCCTCATCTCAATGACTGCTTCACAGCCTGTGCCATATGGATCCTTCCCACCAACACCAACTTTTCTGAATTGCGCAGGTGGGAACTTTCCCTGCAATACATCCTGCGTTCCCATAACCCACCTGGTCTCAACCTTCGTTAGTCACTGTCCTCACGCATCCAGCCTCCTCCCTGTTCCCATTCCAGCACTACACAGCCGTCATTTCACCACTACACCCAGTCTTTTAATTTCTTTTATTTTTGTTTTTATTTCTCTCCTTTCCGCTACTTAACCCCTCCCCCCTCTGCACCTTCTCTCCTGCCCTCTGTCTAAACTGCAACACTCCACTGTTCGCCACTCCCACCATACTATCCCTCGCCCTCCCCGTCCCAGCCTCCTCAGCACCACCCAGTCGCCACTCCCATCATGCACTGGTGTTGCTGCTTGCAGTGTAGTTTTAGCTCTCTGAGACTGCAGATGTGTGCGCAAGTTGCATTTGCAAGTGTGTGTGTGTGTGTGTGTGTGTGTGTGTGTGTGTGTGTGTGTGTGTGTGTGTCTACTGCTGACAAAGGCCTTAATGGCTGAAAGCTATGATTGTGTGAATCTGTTTATTTTGCCTATCGCAGCTCAGTTCTCCGCTAGCAACTTTCCTTCTCTTGTATTGTAACTTTTCTTCTTATTTCTTCTTGAGGTTTGAGGAAACTGAATGCAAACAGAAACACACTGGAACTTAATGAGGTTTGGTAAGTATCATTCCTGAATTATGTCAGTGCAGTGGTTATGAGAGGGAGATTAGAACACTGATTTGTAAACATTGATGTACATCTGCAAAGCTACAGTGTGCTGACCTAATACATTGTACCAGCATTGCAGCTCGACTGGAATAAGGGGTTACACATGGGTGAGTGGGTAAGGGGAAAAAGGAAGCAGAGGGCAGGAGGAAGGGGGGAGGGAAGAGTGGCCGACGGTTATGAGGGCGATGTAGCAAGCACACGGGATAGGAATGTGGCATTGTTGGGAATACTCTGGCACAGCCAGGATGAATTGCATGTTCTCCATGATGACATAGATGTCGGGAATGAGACTGAATTGAGAAGGGGGCATGGACATCAAAGTACCAAATCCTCTGGAACTAAAGAGTTTCACAAAAATTGTCTTTTTCCTAAGGATTTCCATTTAAGTTCACTGAGCATTTCTGTTACACATTTGTATGGGATGTGCCAACCTGATATGATCCTAGAAGTACATCTTTGATGAATTCATCAATGACTGTTGTCATGTCCAATTGATAAGGACTTCAAACACTGCAACAATTACTGTTGTTCTTTTATTAGGATAACGGAATTCGGCATCACTTTTTCAAAAGTAATTACTCAGCAACAACACTGATATTTTGAAGTTGATGCAGAACATAATTATAATGCACAATACAGTAGAGCGTCGATTATCTGAACGTCGGTCAACCGGACGACCGCTTAACCGAACTGTATACTTGCTCGCACCTGTTACTCTTTCACACTACCATCCATCATCCCCCTCACTCCCAAACCAAGTTTCCCACCGTAGTCGCCGCACTGGGCCATTGCTGGCAGAACATTGCTTCTAATGGGGCCTTCACAAGGTGCTGCTGACTGGCCAAGCTGCCAGTCGCTGGGTTTCAACAATCAGCACACTTCTGTCAGCTTGGCACTGGCAGTAGAAGTAGCGGCATTATCAAAGCTGTTCGCAGCAACAGCTGCGCCAGCTTAGAGTTGAGGCGTGCCACTCCGCGCAGTTTGAAGGATTGCGCGGCCCCAAGAAGAGCTTCTCATGGTGCAAACAGTCACCTTCTGTTCTCTGTTACGACCACTTGTGTGCTGCTGCGTGAAGAAGTGAACTTGACGATACAAAATGCTTAAATGTAAATGTGTTGTCCTTTCTATGAGGGACAAGTATGAGATTATTAAAAGGTTAGAAGAAGGTGAATCTGCAACCACTTTATCCAATGAGTACAAGGTGGGGAAGTAGACAGTTACGGATATAAAAAAACAAAAGACGAGCATAGCAAATTTTATAGTTATGCTTGATTCTACTGATGGATCAACAAGCCGTAAAACTATGAAGCTCGCCACTAACATAGATCTAGATGATGCTGTTTACAAGTGGTTTACACAAAAGAGATCAGAAGGAGAACCTATCTCAGGCCCCATTCTGTGTGAGAAGGCAATGCAATTCAACGAAAAACTTGGAGGGCCTTCGAACTTTAAAGCGAGCACAGGCTGGTTAAAACGCTTCAAGTCAAGACATGGCATTCGTGAGCTTACAATACAGGGAGAAAAACTTGCGACTGATTCTTCAGTAGCTGATTCTTTCAAAGTCAAACTAAGGGACGTATTAAGGGAAGAAGATTATGCTCTCGAAAACATTTACAATGCTGACGAAACTGGACTTAACTGGAAAGCTTTACCGAGAAAAACTCTTGTTTCATGTCATGAATTAGCAGCACCTGCTCCTAAAACAAGCAAGGACTGTATTACAGCTATGGCTTGTGCTAATGCTACTGGAAGTCACCGACTGCCTATGTTCGTCATTGGTAAAAGCAAAAAACCGCGTTATTTCAAGCACGTTAATATGTCAGACTTGCCTGTTGTGTACACCTCACAAAAGAGTGCCTGGATGGATAGTACTATTTTTATGAAATGGTTTCTGGATGCTTTCGTACCATCTGTAAAAGCTCATCAGCTAAAGAATGGGAAGAGGGAGAAAACACTACTTCTCCTTGACAATGCATCTCTTAAGAAATCATAAGAATATTGACTTGAAAGACGCGTCCTACATGATCAGCGCAGCTGGAATAGTGTAAAGGAAGAGAATTTGAAGAGAGCCTGGAATAAAATTTTGGACACAGAAGAAAATTCACTAGGTATGATTGAAAATGATGAACAGAATGATATGTCCAAAATTCTCGGTATGCTAAAAGAAATAGATTGCCACGAACATGAAGAAGAAGCCGTTCATGAATGGATGAATATCGATGATGCAGATCCAGGACACCAAATCATGCAGGACAGCAAGATTGTAAATGTTGTCACTGATAAAGATGATGCCGCCAGCATCTCATCAATCAGTGCTCCAGAAAGTGAAGATGAAAGTATACCAACAGCTTCTGAGGTGTTCATTTGTTTAGATACTGCCTTGCGATGGTTTGAAACCCAAGATGAAAGTGACCAGATTCAGATATCTGTAATGAAAAAAGTACGTGACTTAGCTGCTCGTAAGCGTGTAGGCTTGCTTAGACAGACCAAAATAAAAGATTTTTTTAAACGTTACTTTTGTATACTGTGTGTATTGTTCATGCAAAATGTGTATGTAAATGTATATATTTTTCTTTAATAAACTGTGCCACATACTATACAGGGTGTTACAAACAGGTACGGCCAAACTTTCAGGAAACATTCCTCACACAAATAAAGAAAAGATGTTATGTGGAAATGCGTCCGGAAACGCTTAATTTCCATGTTATAGCTCATTTTAGTTTCGTCAGTATGTACTGTACTTCCTCGATTCACCGCCAGTTGGTCCAATTGAAGGAAGGTAATGTTGACTTCGGTGCTTGTGTTGACATGCGACTCATTGCTCTACAGTACTAGCATCAAGCACATCAGCATGTAGCATCAACAGGTTAGTTTTCATCACGAACGTGGTTTTGCAGTCAGCGCAATGTTTACAAATGCGGAGTTGGCGGATGCCCATTTGATGTATGGATTAGCACGGGGCAATAGCCATGGCGCGGTACGTTTGTATTGAGACAGATTTCCAGAACGGAGGTGTCCTGACAGGAAGATGCCCGAAGCAATTGATTGGCGTCTTAGGGAGCACGGAACATTCCAGCCTATGACTCGCGACTGGGGAAGACCTAGAACGATGAGGACACCTGCAATGGATGAGGCAATTCTTCGTGCAGTTGACGATAACCCTAATGTCAGCATCAGAGAAATTGCTGCTGTACAAGGTAAAGTTGACCACGTCACTGTATGGAGAGTGCTACGGGAGAACCAGTTATTTCCGTACCATGTACAGTGTGTGCAGGCACTATCAGCAGCTGATTGGCCTCCACGGATACACTTCTGTGAATGGTTCATCCAGCAATGTGTCAATCCTCATTTTAGTGCAAATGTTCTCTTTACGGATGAGGCTTCATTCCAACATGATCAAATTGTGCAATCATGTCATCAACACAGATTTTCTGTGAACGTTTGGGCAGGCATTGTTGGTGATGTCTTGATTGGGCCCCATGTTCTTCCACCCATGCTCAATGGAGCACGTTATCATGATTTCATACGGGATACTCTACCTGTGCTGCTAGAACATGTGCCTTTACAAGTACGACACAACATGTGGTTCATGCACGATGGAGCTCCTGCACATTTCAGTCAAAGTGTTCGTACGCTTCTCAACAACAGATTCGGTGACCGATGGATTGGTAGAGGTGGACCAATTCCATGGCCTCCACGCTCTCCTGGCCTCAACCCTCTTGACTTTCATTTATGGGGGCATTTGAAAGCTCTTGTCTATGCAACCACGGTACCAAATGTAAAGACTCTTCGTGCTCGTATTGTGGAACGCTGTGATACAATACGCCATTCTCCAGGGCTGCATCAGCGCATCAGGGATTCCATGCAACGGAGGGTGGATGCATGTATCCTCGCTAACGGAGGACATTTTGAACATTTCCTGAAACAAAGTGTTTGAAGTCACGCTGGTACGTTCTGTTGCTGTGTGTTTCCATTCCATGATTAATGTGATTTGAAGAGAAGTAATAAAATGAGCTGTAACATGGAAAGTAAGCATTTCCGGACACATGTCCACATAACATATTTTCTTTCTTTGTGTGTGAGGAATGTTTCCTGAAAGTTTGGCGGTACCTTTTTGTAACACCATGTGTATTCCTACTGAAGTTGCCTTTGTATGTTACTTTGTAATACTAAAAGAGATGCCTGTTTTTATGAATAAATTTACTGTACAGTACTTCTTTTTGGCAAATAAAGATGTACAGTTCGATTATCCGAACAAACCAGTTTTCCGAACACCCATGTCCCCCAATTACTTCGGAGAATCGACGCTCTACTGTATCTGATATTAATATTACTTTCAAGTCTCACTGCAAATATGTGCAGGTTACAACTATCTTCTGCACCATGGAAATAACTCTGTAGTTACATCTATTAAGATACTTACCAACATTGAAAGGATACACTCTGTTCCATCCTTGAGGTCCAAATTTCCTTCTTTCAGCTATTACAGCATGAAAGTAACAAAGTGAAAAAAGGATTGCCTTAAATTCAGTCTCTTTGGAACACATTTCCAATGTTTCTTGAGTAAAGTTGTCCAGTGCTTTATGGAGATTTGCAAGCATTCCTGTCGGTGGTTCATTGGTAATTTTTATTGATGATTCTAAAATCCCTTGTGGAATGATATGAGCTGAGGGATCACCTGCTGGTTCAGCACTCATAAAGAGCCTGAAAGCTGTGTGTGCTGATTCACTGCATTGTTCCATCTTTTTCTCCAGTGATGGGAGCCAGTTCTTTACCAGATGTATATTCTGAAGGATTACCCAATGACCTTTCTGCGATGCAATTTCCATAGCTTCTTCTGCAACAACTTCTTGACCCTGACCTAGGGATACATTATGAAAATTTCTTTTGTCAAATGTGAAACCTAATTTTTTCCCTAGCTTCTCAACATCTTTTAGTGGATCTACACCAGGAGACAGTATGAAGAAAACCGGTGTTGTAGATGTTGTCTCCTGGAATGATTTTGCGAATTCAACATTACGGGCTTCTGTGTATTTGTTCCCTAGTTTCTCTTCAATGAATGTCCTCATTGCATATGTCATTCTGTCTGGTCTTAGAGACCTCATTATACAGAGTCTTTGTAAGGCTGATTTATTTTTCCATTCTTGTGGCAATTTTTCCCTTTCAGGTGTTTCTGCTTCCACATATTTCTTCCACCTCTTGGCAGCACCTTCTATGTCTCTATCAAGATTTTTGAACTGATCCATGTTTGTCAGTGTTTTAATACCTCCCCAACCCATATTCGTGAGAAAATCCACAGGGCTCACCACATTTGGATTTGCAGGAAATCGTAACAGAAAATCAAGTTCTGCAGGATGTATTTCATTGCTTGTAAGAAGTATCTGTATTGCCATTTGTGCCATAAAAATCAATTTGTCACATTCAAAGAGGCCACGACTGGTATACATAAAAACACAAAATGTTATACTGTCAATCAGATGCAAAACTCTCTCTGATAAAGCTTCAGCTGGTTGTGCTTGTGCAATTGCATTTTGAAATACCACACTGAAAGCTTTAAGTGAAAACTGATACATAGGATTGATTTTGTGCAGATCATTTAATATAAAATACAAAAGTGATGCCCTTGTGGCAGCAGGACGGTACTGTTCTCTTGCTTCATCTATTTGAACAGAAGTGATTTTTGCTTCAGCTACTTTAACTTCAATTTCTGCTGCTGTTCTCTTAGTAGTTTCTAGATTTGTGACTAAAGTTGTATCGCTCAAAATATCATCCCCTGCTGATGCCAAACGCTGCAGCAAATCATCTTCAAGCATTTTCAGTGTGATTTTGAAATCATTTTGTTGTTTTGTGAGCTCTGACTTCAGACTTTCAAGATCTGGTCTTTCAGCTTTGACCACTTCTGCTAAAATCTGTTCCTCTAATCCATCTCTTGTCACTGTGAAATTAATTAATGTTGTCTGTGCCTGCATTTCTGGCTTATAATGTGGATTTGCCAATTTTGTCTGCAAAATAAGTCTAAACCGAGGATTATAGTCCACTTCCTTGTCACCCATTTTTATTGCTTTACCTTTCTTTATCAGGTTACGCCCAAGTAGTGGTTCTAATACAGCATCAACAGATTCTCCAATATTCTCTAGTAAAACAGTATATCCCTCTGCTATAGAAGTTTCAATAACATCCATACAAGTTTTTTGACCTAAACGTACAACTTTTAGTTCCTCACCATACTTTGTTTTTATCCACTTGATACCCTGAAGTTGTGGATCAATCATCAATGGCCAGCGGGTGGAGTTAGTTAGAATAGTCGCATTTTCTGCAGACATGCGATCACTTGGAAGGCCTTCATTGTTCCAAGCTGCAATTTGAGCATCGTCTGTCAGTAAGCTTAATGGATCCATACCCTCTGTGAGTGGTATTGCTGGATCTAGTTGTGCAATGAACGGTGCCCAGTACTTCTCTTGCAGGTCAATTCGATATTGTCGAGTAAAGCAGCCAACATAAGATATAAATGCAGTCACCATCAGGACATCTCCAGGCAACATAGAAGCAGCTTCTTTCAAATTAGCTACACTGTCTCTCCAGCGGACGTTTTCTGACGCTAGACCATTGACTAGGCGATTTGCAAGGTCTATTGTTAAAGCTGTGGCATCAGCTTCTTGTTGGCATTTCTGTTTTGCAGCAAGAGCTGCCTCAAATTCACTAGTTAATGTTGCCAACTGGTCTTCCAAACTCTTCAGCTTCTCCTGAAGGGAACTTAGTCGATCTTTGGCAGCTTGAAGTTCATTGTTTGCTTGTATTAGTGCACGGCGCTTTGGTTCTACTACAACATACACATCATAAAATTTCATTATGTTTATAACCCATGCACACAGTCCTGCAGCTGCCTGTGATTTACTAAGAATGTTTTCAGGTACAAACTCAGGGTCTTTCAAATAAGGCTGTATAGCCTTTATAACTTCTGGATGGATGTGCTCTTTATCATAATATATCAGGTTGTTGAGAAACTCATCAACTTTGGCCATCATAACTTTACACGCTTTCCAGCTACGGTCTTTTGGTATTTTGCCTTTTGGAGCAAACAGCACCATAACAGCTGCAGTCACATTCACTACTGCAGGAGGAGGTGCACCAAAAGACTTCAGTTCAGTTAAATTATTTTTATTCAATGTATTAAGAGCCTCCTGTGCAGCAAGAAGTGCAGGTTCTGCTTTCAGTAATTCTTCTTCACATACTTTCTGCTTGGCACTAACTTCAGCTTCAATTATCCGCACATTTCTTTCCTCTTCAGCTGCAATTACTTTTTCTTTAGAAACTTTCTCTGTCTCTGTAGAAACCACCTGAATTAGTTTGTCAGCAGCATCATTCTTTTCTTTTACTTCCACTTCTTGTACTGCAAGAGTCTCTTTTAGTCCATCCACCTGCTGAGCAGTACTTGCTAATTTCTCCAAACCATTTGTCAATCTTATAATACGGCTTTGTAGTTCATCTGTTTTCTCATTCAGTAACTTAGAATACAGATTGATCTGCTCAAGAAATGTCTTTGGTGTTGTGTAATTGTATCGTTTTTCATTATTTAAGTATACTTGTGACATTTCATTAACAACAGTATGAACATAAGCCATAAAGAGAGATACAGATCTACGAACCTCCTCTGGAAGCACCTCTACCTCTAGCAAGAAACGTTCAGATACAGACTCCAGAGCTTCTTGTGGCCATTCCTGAAACCAGTTTATAGATGTACAGTTTACCACTGCAGGGAATTTTCTAGCTCTTACTCTTAATGTAGAACCAACTGGTGAAAAGCAGAGAACTACTTTTAACAACCTTCGTACTCTGTCAATGTAAAATTTCCAGCAAACCTCTTTTGTTTCAGGCAATCCTGCTGCTTTTACTTCATTTCTCATAGCGCCTATAATATTTTCAATTTCATCATCTGCAAACAGACCTGGTATTTCACCTGACGCCAGCATGTCATTGACAAGGACAAGAAATTTTTCCTCTGCAACTTGGGAATCAGTCATCAGAAACATAATTCCTACATTCTTAATTCCAGCTTTCAAATAGAGGGCGGCAAGATCTAATTTCATATCATTCATTGAATAGCCTTTCCGTAGTTGAATCTGAAACACCTCAAGTGATGAAATGAATGCAGACAGACGAGAGAGGGATTGCTTTCCACTGCCTCCAACACCTACTAACAGTGCATTTCCTCGCGGAGCTTCCAGAATTCTGTTTATACGGCAAACATGTTGCATAGCATCTTCAAACATTACCAGATTCATGGCAGCTACTAGGTCATTGTACTGTCCCAGAGCTTCTGCTAACAACCGGCTTAGTTGAGCCCAGTTGCTAATTGGCAAGTACTTACTTTCACCGATACCTTCAGCAAAATGACAAAAAATTAATGGCTTGTCGAAAATGTTTTCATCTATCTCCTGAAATCCCTTTTTAACTACAGTAGCCACTAGCTTGCTGAAAACTTCTGCATCAGCTGTATCAACCAGCTTATCTCCATACACTCGTGTAGCCTCATGAATCCACAGTCGTATAAGATCTCTTGCAGTGGGCACACATTCAGCGATACTGAACAGCATAGCCTGCACACAAAAATGGTTGAGACAATAACAGCATGAATCAAAAAGTAAGAGCTTCATATACATCAATTGTAATTTTGATAATTGGAAGTCCTAGGGGAAATATAAATATTGGAATGAATAAATGTAACAAATCACTGCATAGCTGTTGAGAGATTAGGCATTAAAAAAGAGATGCATTAATGCAACATATTTAAAATTATTCAAGAATCAAGAGCAGGAAACAAAACACCCATAACACTTTATCTTTACCGATCAATGTTCTCAACTGTTGTAGATATTTGAAATATTTTTTTTTTTTTTTTCATTCTGTATAGTAATTAGAAAAGGATTAACACAGAGTTGTCATTTATTTAATCCCTACTCAATAAGCAAGTTTATAAAGATTTTATCTGAATTTTGTGTTAAAAAATGATAAGTTGAATCTATCAACACCGTGTCAGAAAATGAAATGAAGGAACAGATATCCACTGAAATGGACTTCCATTTGGCTCCACAGAGCTTGACCCCTAAGTATACAGTGAGTTGTTGCATTAACCTTTACAATATTTTAATTGTAATTGTGATAAGCTGCCTGCTCCTTACAGATTTATTCTACAATACTGTGAGATGTCTACTACAGTGTCCATCATGAAAACAGGCAGATGAACGTCATTTCACCATCTAGCTAGTGATAATTTCAAATGTTAGAAAAATTTCCAAAAAATTTCATACGTCTCTATTTTTAGTCTGAAATGTGATGCAGTACTTTCAAAAAGAAAATTACTGTTCACCATTATATATAATGAATATAATTGGATAGAAAAAAAACTACTCCCTATGCAGCAGCAGGAGAACACACATATAATAAAGGGTTTTATGTATGCAAACTTCTGGAGCCAATGGCTCCTTCTTCGGGCAAAAGATTTGAAGAAGAGATGTAAAGGAAGAGAAGTGGAGAGGCTTAGGAGAAGGGGCAGATTTACAAAAAATCACCCAGAACCCTGGGTCAGGGAAACTCAGCAGATGGAATGAGAAGAAAACACTTTCCCACCCCTCTTCCTTCCCCTTCAACCCTTCTGATGGAAGAAGGAGCCGCTGACTCCAATAGCTTGCATACGTAAAACCTTTTATTATATGTGTGTTCTCCTGCCACCAATTGCTGAGTATTTTTTTATCTATCTAATTACATTATATTGTCAAAAATTGATTATTTTTGTTATTATATGTAATTGATATTACAAGAAATTTTTTAAGAAATCTTTTTGTTACTGGATTCTGGAAACAGCCACAAAGACTAACATATTTGTGCTGTAAAATATGTATAAACATACTCAAAGTTATAGGTGCATGTGATGCATATTTTATATTGAAAACACAAACTTATTCCAAAATAAGAAAATAAAATACCATAAGTGTGAAACTGTTACACATATGCAATAAAAAATGTAGCTGCTGATGAATTTACATTCTGTTGGACCTTATAGGAACTTCCGGCGATCAAGTTGTTAAGAAAATTATAAAATCAGTTTTTGTAATAGCTGATACATCATTACTGAATCATGTCACTTTTGAATATTATTTACTTGCGAGATACTCGGCATATAGCAGCACGTAAGAACTCTCATGCCACCAAACCGATTCTTGTTCCAAGAGTTTGCCTTAATACAACTGAGAATATTTCCTACCACCCAAAGGGATTATATTTGCAGCTCTTACAGACCCTTCATCGCTATGTCTGTCATCAAAAATACTGATATTCACTACAAAAAGTGCCTGTTCACCATTTCCATTGGAGCTGACCCAAATAAATTTAACTGTGTGGTTTTGTGCATTCCATCTTTTGTTCCAGATGAATCACAAGGCTGTTGTCCTCCGTATAGAATAAATGCATAGATTGCAAAAATGTAGCTCTGAGTGTGGCAGTATCTTTTCATTCCACAAGAAATTTGCATCCATATCACATTTTCTTTAAATTTGCATCCATATCACATTTTCTTTAAATTTGCATCCATCATCACACTTTCTTGACTTAAAACCAATGTGATTTAGAAGCAGAACAACATATGTTTGCAAGCCCTCTTACACAATTTTGTATTGTAGTTAGGTAATGTCACACATAGCTATATGTTAAGCACAACAAGTTCATGGAACAAAGCATAACAAAACACACGGAAGTAGTGAAGTCTGACGACAGACTAGCTGGTACCTAATGTGACAACACTGCAAGGCGAGTGGCAGGGTGAGAATAACAGTGACCTGGAGCAGTCTACTGTTATGATGGTGACTATAGTATGATTAACACCTGCTGCTGAGTTTTCTTTTCTTTGCAATTATGGGAAACATATACTTGACTATAAATCTGCAGCAAATCATTGCAGATGGAATTAAACCAATGAAAGATTCACCATAAAAATGGAGATAGTTTACAAGATGAGAAAACAGGTGATGCATGACAAACAGACAATTGTTTTCCTTTGCTGCAAGCACAATCGGAATAAAACAGAGGAGTTGCTAATATAGATATAAAGTGCCCTCTTCCATACACAGTATATATATGTATTTCATTTGCAATATCATTACAAAAATGATGTGGCATGAGGCAGCTTATTACTATCAGAAAATAAGATTTGGCTGCAGAAGCTGGACAGTTTCTATTTTTATATGCAAGGGGTTTGATGACAGGAAACGAAATCTTGGATGCCGACATGTTTGTAATACTTTGTTCTACTTAAAACTGATGGTTTATAAGAGTGTTTGACAGAATTAACCAGTCATAATGAGGAATAACATTACTATTCAGTTATGCAGATATAACTATAGCGGAACCAAAAACTTAAGGTTCACACAAGTCAAAACGTGGGATATCACATAACAGTGACAGTAGATGAGGTTAGTGTGTAAGTTTTTAGTGTTTTTATTTTGCATTTTGGTTTTCTGGTTCTTATGGGTTTATTTTTTGATTGTAATTTTTTATTTGTTGTTCACTGTTACTATAAGAGTTTACATATTACCATTTTGTCATTTGCAGATAATGAATGGAGCTGTGGAAGCTAGAAAATGGAGTGCCAGGTGGAGAAATTAGAACATTTCTGACACATTCTTCTGTTTGTGTTCAATAGACAGGTGACAGCAGTGGAGGAAGCCAGAAACATTTCTGCCATGTATGGGGATAATGCCATTGGGCAGGGCATGGCATGGCAAGAAAATGCTATTTTAATTTTAAGAAGGATTATTTTTACATTAGTGACTCTCCATGTTCAGGGAGACCTTCAGGCTTTGATGAAGATCATTTAAACGCATTAATCCACAATGATCAAGAACTGGCAAATGTGATTGACTATCATCATTCCATCACGTGAAATTTGCATGCAATGGGGAAGGTTCAAAACTTGGGTGTGTGGGTACTGCATGCTCTAAGCCAAAATCACAAAAATCAGCAGGTGGCCATATGTGCATATCTGACTGCTTACCATCGACTGGCTCATGAACAATATCGACCATTCCTATACTGTTCAGTTACTGGTGATGAGAAATGGTGTCTTTATGCTAACATATGGAAAAGAAATGAATGCTCGAGCCTAAACAAAGTAGGAATTCTTTGTACAAAGACCAAGACACATCCGCAAAAGAGGGGCCACCATCACTGCTGACATATATTGCCAGCAACATGGTCAGGAAGACTGAATGATGTGATACTACTCCATGATAATGCTTGCCCGCATTCTGTTATGATTGACAAAAAGCACTGTACAGGAGATGGGTTGGGAAGTCATTCTGCACCTACCTTATTCAACTGATCTTGTGCCTTCAGACACCTTTTATGCTGTGTGATGAACAACCTTCTAGGTTTTCCTTTGCAGATGAAATGCTCTCAGAACATGGCTCAATGAGTTCTTTGCCTCAAAACCACAAGATTTCTACAGTCAGGAGAATTGAAAAGTTATCCTAGCATTGGCAGATTGTTGTAAATATTGAAGGAGAATACACTGGTGTTGAAAATTAAAGCAACAAACTGCTATTTCCCCTTCCTGTGTCTAATTCATGATATAGTCATACAAACTGTCAAGCAGATGTCTGTACAAATATGCTCTGCACGGAAGATGGCGTTCCAGTCAATGGACAACCATGCCAATGATGACATCAGGGCACCTACAAAATGAGGCAGTGTTTGCCAGTACCCCACATCACAATCACTTTGTACACATTCACAGATAGTGTAGTATAGCACAGAGAAGATGCCTACCAGACTTTCTGCATAGGTGGGCCATTAAAAGGATGGTAGCAGGACAGCCACAAACTGATGTGGCCCAATGGCTTAATGTGAATCGTTCTGTTGTTTCTCAGATTTGGCAACACTTTATAGAGACCGAAACTGTATTCCTAAGACCAGGACAGGGCTGACTAGGAGTGACTTCAGAAGAGAGGTCCGTTATTTGGCTGTAAGGGCATGACAGTACCACCTTAGTAGTGCACGGCAATGGTGTGTGAGCCTGCAGCATCCACTGGACACATTGTATCAAGGCAAATGGTGTGCAGAAGGCTTCCCATGAGAGGCCTTTATTGTCAGAGACCTGCTGTATGTCAACTTATGATGTGTATTCACAGAAGGGAACGTCTAGAGCTGAGTCATCAACATGCCACCTGGATGGTCAAACAGTGGGTCAATGTTGTTTTCACAGATGATTCCCAATTTAGTCTGGACAGCTGCTCTCGATGGATTCGCATCTGGAGGTAGCGTGGAACACAATTTTGGGGCTGTAACACTATGGTAAGAGACCGATATTGAGGAGGATCTCCAATGGTGTGGGCAGGAATCATGTTTACCATCTGAACCCATCTTCAGGAAATTGTAAAGGTGAATTGGCAAGGTTTAACTGCTATCAGGTATCATGATGAAATCTTGGGACTTCATCTGCAGTTGTTGCAAGATGCTGTGGGACCAGACTTTGTATTGATGGACAATAATGCTCGACATCATAGAGCACGGGTGGCTGATGGTTTCTTGGAAACGGAAGATATTGCACGCTTGATGTGGCCTGCTTACCCTCCCAATTTGAATCCCACACAGCATGTCTGAGATGCACTAGGGAGATGGATTGCATCACATCAGCATCCACCAACCAATCTCCAAAACTGCGAGCAGGTCTGCAGGAAGAGGGGGCATTATTGTCTCAACAGAAGACTGATGACATCATTTACAGCATTCCCCACTGTTGTCAGGCCAATATTGCTGCCAGAGGTGATCACACCCTATACTGAGCACCTTAACCAGTTGATGGAATTTGTGTGTGCAAATTTGTTAAAAAAAAAAGAACATTTTTGCCTACCGTTATGCATGTTGCAGTTGTTTATGTTCTTAATTGTTTATATTGTTTCCACTTAACTGTACCTGTCTATACTGTTTTGTAGCAAAATAAAAGCAACTTTGCAAAATTTTTGTTTGTTGTTTTAATTTTGGACACCAATGTATATTATCGATGACTAAAGTTTCTGTTATGTGTATCTGTTGTGTTTATTAAACTTCTGGAAAAATGCTATGGACTTATGTACCAACCTAATATTTCATAAGTAATTATCTGCCTTGAAAGTAACTGCTTATAAAGCAACTGAACATAATTTTCTGAAATGCTACTTACAAGGGAACCTCCCCATCGCACTCCCCCTCAGATTTAGTTATAAATTGACGCAGTGGATAGGCCTTGAAAAACTGAACACAGATCAATCGAGAAAAGAGGAAGAAGTTGTGTGAAACTACGAAAAAATAAGCAAAATATACAAACTGAGTAGTCCATGTGCAAGATAGGCAACATCAAGGACAATGTGAGCTGAGGAGCGCCGTGGTCCCGTGGTTAGAGTGAGCAAATGCGGAACGAGAGGTCCTTGGTTCGAGTCCTTCCTCGAGTGAAAATTTTACTTTCTTTATTTTCACAAAGTTACGATCTGTCCGTTCAGTCATTGACGTCTCTGTTCACTGTAATAAGTTTAGTTTCTGTGTTTTGTGACCGCACCTCAAAACCGTGCGATTAGTAGACAAAAGGACGTGCCTCTCCAATAGGAACCGAAAACATTTGATTGCAAGGTCATAGGTCAACCGATTCCTCCACAGGAAAACACGTCTGATATATTCTATACGACACTGGTGACGGCATGTGCGTCACATGACAGGAATATGTTGTCGACCCACCTAACTTGCACACTTGGCGAATGGGTAAAAAGATTCTTCTACCTTGCCCGATTTAGGTTTTCTTGTGGATGTGATAATCACTCCCAAAAAAGTGATGAAAACATAAGAGTTTGTCACATAAACTGCAACAAATGAATGTAACAGTTTCACAGTCGCACAGTTTTCCCTGTGCTCTGTCAAAACATATGTTTTTTACGTTTTCAAATGTTTCCGTGTGTAGACCGTCAAATCCTGCATATGTCCAAGCAAATCTAAACATGTCATGGAATTTTGGAGAGCGAAGTTGATTATGTGTGAGTGCCTGAACTTTAATAATTGTCTGAAAATAAAAAATTGAACTTTTCACTCGAGAGAAGATTTGAACCAAAGACCTCTCGTTCCGCAGTTGCTCACGCTCACCACGGGACCATGGCGCTTGCAAGCTGACACTCTCCTAGATGTTGCCTACCTTGTGCATGGTTTACTCAGTTTGTATATTTAGCTTATTTTTTTCATAGTTCCACACAATTTCTTCCTGTTTTCTCGATTGATCTGTGTTCAGTTTTTCAAGGCCTATCCCTGTGCCAACTTATAACTAAATTTGAGGGGGTTGCAATGGGGAAGTTCCCTTGTTAGGAAAATTCATTTGTGATCCTGAGTAAAGGAATCTATAAAAATTACAAAATGAGCCTATCAACAGATTAAATTGAGAGCAATTGAACTGAATTCCCACAAGGCCCAATCTGTAATGACTGGGACAGATATCTATATTACTAAATGGCTAATCTGGTTCATAGTGCATGGACACTGTTATGGGTTGCCTATCTAACCACTTCCAGAGGCAATAAAAATTTGATCTTCAATGTTTTACATAATTATTGATCAAATTTAAAGATTTTAAAATTCTGTCAAAACCTACTCATTAAGAAGTATAATCCAATGCCAAAGTTTTAACACAGTATGCCAAGTATTACAGTTAGAAACAGTGTATAAGTCTTGTGGCAGTGTCAATCATGTTGCAGAAATGACCCAGACTATATTAATCCAGTATTTGAGAATGAGAGAATTTAGTGACTTCCAATTAACTTTGAAAATACATTTCAAACATTTTTTGAACTTTTTCTTACTTACATGCGTAACATCAAATATTTAACTCATATGTAAAGTAATCAGAAGTTTGAAACTGTTTTATAAGTGGGAGTTCAATTCCTTAAAGAGTCAAGGGGTGGGAGGTTTACTGCTGTTTAACTAAAAGTTCCTAAGGTGGGAGCTGACATTTGGATCACAAGGAATATATCAACTACTTCCAAAAATACTGCTGGTCGACCATTGCACTCCATTCTTTTTAACTCCCTACACAAAGATATTGTGTTAAGAGGGATTATTAGTAATAGACCCTACTTTGGACCTCACAAGTGATTTCTTCAGTTGATTTCATGAATTTTTTTTACAGTCACTCTCCACAATGCTCTATGGTCTTCATGAGTCAATACATAAAGTTTGCCTGGTCTTGATTTAGTTGTAGTTGTTCCTTCATACTTCCACTTCACAATCACATAAGCAGTTGACAAGGGCAGCATTAGAAGTGTTGAAATATCCCTGATGGATTTGTTACTCAGATGACATCCACTGACTAGTCCAAGTTTGAAGTTACTGAGTTCTCATGGCCGATCAATTCTGCTGTTACTCTTTCTCAACTGACAACACAATACTCCCCACCTCCTTTTACACTGATGAGTCTGCCTCTCATGACATCTAGTGGCCAGTTCCACTTTATGTAGAAGCGTCCAGATACTACTAATCAGAGAGGGCATTTGCTTTGAAATCAATATTATAAATTCCTTATATGACATATCAGCAGCATGTGTTTCAGTCATAAGCAGTGCAATAAATGTGGCACGTGATAACTGCCAGCTAACAGTAACTACTGTTTTAAAGTGCTAATACTGTGGCAAAAGCCATCTCAGAACTTCTCTGAATTGATTACGAAATGTGAAGTCCATGAGTTTCCTGGACTCACTGTTTGAAAATGGTGAAGCAACACTTAGCGAAAATATTTGTGCATGTAAGGCGACAGATGCTCAGGTTCACAGTAGATATGGATACCTAAACAGTTGTTGTGTTTAGTGCAATATACTTAATACAGGGGATTTCAGGTCATTGCCCCATCTTCAAAAACCTATTCATCAGGAAAAAGGCTTTAGTTCTTCTACTGGTCTTCAGGACCTTCTCCACAGAAAAACATACTGAGAAAGCCTTACAGTCAATTCCATTTCTGAAAATGACTGCTACACAAAATACCAAATGGCAGTCTGATTCCTGTACCAACAATCCTCAGTGTTCTACTCAGAGGCTATTCAATAGACTGTCTAGTGTATGGTACACTTAATGATTTCCAGTGTCAAGGTGTTCAAGTACTGACTTTTGACCTAAGAGAATGTGTTGGAATCAGAAAATCAAAACTGAAATAGCCAAATTTCATCATCATTTAAAATGTCTCATACAATCAAAAATTGTGGCTTAGCTAACCTGTCAATTGTAAATTGATATGCAGACTAATAAACTTAATGTAAGGTTACAATAGATATGATGATGATGATGATGTTTGGGTTTTGGGGCGCTCAACTGTGCGGTTATCAGTGCCCGTACAAATTCCCAACCTTTGCTCAGTTCAAAATCACCACATTGATGAATGATGAGGCAGGGGAAAGTCCCTAACCCTGCCAGGAATCGAACCCAGGACTCCATGCTTGGGAAGTGAGAACGCGACCACAAGACCACGAGCTGCGGACTACAATACATATGTTGTTGCTTCTTCAGACAGGTATTACTCTACATGGTTATGATTAAAAAATAATAATCTATGGTTATAACATATGTGGTGTTACATTTTTAGGTAGATACTTTATTACATGGTCATCATTCAAGAAATCTTCTACAATATAATAGCATTTACTTTTTAAATATTTTCCCAGGTCTCCTTCAGTATGTTTATAGATTTGGGTCACACTTCCCCTTCCAGATTCATGCCCATATAATGCAGAGTTTTTTCATAAAGTTGTAGTCCATGGTTAGGTAACTTGTAGCTTGCCACTCGTCCATTCTCATACTGATGCAAGAAGCAGTTGCCCTCAAAAAGTTGTACATTTCACTTTTTCTCTCACTATATTCGTGCTTGGAAGGGACATTAGATCTAGCTTTTCAAATAAACGTTGGCTGTGTTGTTTCTCTTTAGCTCTAATCATGACTTAGATGATCTTTTTTTGTAGTCTACAGACTCTGAGCAAATTAGTTTTCTCAGACCCCCAGAAAATTATGTTATACTTAACTACTGAAATAATATATGCATAATATAAAGTACTTTACAGTTACCTCAGTGATACTATATAAGACATTCATGACATACACAGGACTCTTCAGTCAACTCATTATACTGTCTACATGATAACTCCATACCATATTTTTATTTACTAACACATCAAGAAATTTGACATAACTTACAGTATCCAATTTTTTGTTCGCATAGCTCATATCACTTATACACTGTGCTGACTGTTTTGTGGTGAAATGAATAATTTCTGTTTTTGCAAAGTTTAATTTCAAATTATTACTTTTGACCCTTGCCTCCATTTCGCCACGTACCTGTTCCGTAAGGTGGATTAAGTTGTCATCAGTTTTACAGCAGACTGTTGCTGTTGAATCATCTGCACAAAGGACGCCTTAACCTGAACACAGTGTGGTGTGTCATTGATGTATGAAGTTCATTAAAATGAAATGTGGTCAGTGTGTTTACCTTTGACTTAAACATAATGTGGCACCACGTAACAGCAGGTATGGTGGCGCCAATCTATCGGTAGAGAGACTGATGCGTGCACACAGTTTGATGTTGCATAGTGCCAGTGTGGTTTCATGCTGAAGAAAAGGTGGTCACACAACTTATCATCCACTACCAAACACGCGGGCGAGTGAGCAGGAACAATGAGAAGTAATTCGATTGTGGTGTCACTGCTAGACACCACACTTGCTAGGTGGTAGCTTAAATCGGCCGCGGTCCATTAGTACATGTCGGACCCGCGTGTCACCACTGTCAGGATAGCAGACCGAGCGCCACCACAAGGCAGGTCTCGAGAGACGTACTAGCACTCGCCCCAGTTGTACGACGACTTTGCTAGCGACTAGACTGACGAAGCCTTTCTCTCATTTGCCGAGAGACAGTTAGAATAGCCTTCAGCTAAGTCCATGGCTACGACCTAGCAAGGCGCCATTTGTACCATTGCATGTATCTCAAGATAGTCTCACTTGTATCATCAAGAATGCTGTATACCAAAGGACAATATAAAAGTTAAGTGTTCTAGTAGCTACGTTCTTTTCTTTATCACATTCATTACGAATCCTGTTTCAGACCTCACTCCATCCTTCGTGAGTTAGCGCGTGCATCTTGGCCGCCTCTTTCAATTAGTGTACATAGTGTTGGCAAGTCTGCCGACACTACATCGATTTTTGGCGGTGGAGGCAGTTGGAGGACGTGAAATGTATTGACGGAAGAAGGCTGTGTATGGTGAGTATAGTCTGAGTCATTCAAGTGTTGTGGAATGGCGCAAATGATTCTTTGAGGGGTGTGAGTCACTGGTAGCCAGCCCACACACAGCCAGTGCAGTGAAGACGACATTGCAGCAGTTTCGGTGGGAAATGCTGGAACATCCACCATACAATCCCAACCTTTCACCCTGTGACTTTCATGTGTTTGGACCCCAAAAACAAGCTATTTACGGACATCGATTTGCAATGGATGACAAAGTGTGTGACTGGGTCCAGGCCTGATTCCAACAGCAGCCTACTAGCTTCTTCAAGGATGGAATCGACTGGCTGGTGTTGCAATGGGATCGATGTGCCAACAGTTCTGGTGACTATTTTTGAGTATGTGTACTGTGTATAGCTACATTTTTGTGCTAATAAAATGGTTACTATTATTTTATACTAGTGACTGGGTTTCATTTGAATGTCACATATAATACAAAAATAGTAGTGGTCCTAATACTGAAACTTGTGGAACACCTGACAGTAGGCGTTTCCTGCCAGAAAGGAATTTATTACCACTGTTATTAAAAAGTACTCTTTGTCTCCTGTTTTTCAAGTATGATGACATCCAACTAAGAGATTTCTCTTGAAAACCATAGCTTGTCAGTTATTGAAGACGTCGGCCATAGTTTACAGTACTGACAGTTCTGGTAATGTCACAAAAGATGTCTGATAACACATTCTGTTACTGAAACAACTTCTAATTTTGTGACCAATTCATTTTTTGCATGGGTTGTTACCAAAGCAACTTCTAACTTTTGTGACCAATTCATTTATTGCATGGATTGTGCTGCAGCTTTTCCTAAAACCATAATGATTGTGTGAAACAGTGTTGTGGGGTGAATTATAATTTTCTATCCGATCACATTCAGCTCTCTCAAATATTTTTAAATAAAATTGGTAGCTATGAGAAAGGCCTATAGTTTCCCATTTCATCTTGTTTGGCCTTTTTATGAACTGGCCAAACTTCAGCATATTTCAAGTAATACTTTTCTTGCCTTAAAATCTTATCTATTGTTAATCTGTCAAACTCTACTGGTGTATTTTTTATGTTAGACAAGAGCCCTAATTAATGTCTGATTGCTCTTATAGCCTCCATACTTTTCCCCTTTCTTCCAACCAAACTTCTGAGTCAAAATGCTACAGATTTTATGATTGTCTGTCTGTGGTTATATTTGTTTCTAATTGAAAAGTATACATATTTTTATCTATATCGAATTGCAGTCTATTGCAAAATTATAGACATACCTGGAATATATTTGACAGATCCCGCAAGTTGAAAACATAATGGAATTTCACAGCTGTTGGCAGAAACATGGCTCCCATCTTGCCATGGAGAAAAAGAGCAGCATTCACCAACTCTTGAGTTATCTTCAGAATGGCTGGATTAAACTTCAGTATAGGATTAGCCAAATGTTGGCTAAGAATAGAATGATAAATATGAAATAGGGACTCAGGTGAGGGAGTGCTCACAGCAAAAACACTGAAGTGGCGCTGAAGCCGTGGATTGATAGTGAAACTGCCTGCTGTTGGGTTCATGCAGGAAACAAACTGGCAGTTGTGAATGTCCTTCAGAGAAAGCTTGATCCGATCATACCAGTGTCTATAGTCAAAGTACTGACGAATCAATGTGTGAGGTTGCACAGTGCCATAGGTATCCACTTCAGGCATATTCATATCATCTACAAAATACACCATGAGTTTGCTGCCTGGAGGCCCATAATTGCGTCCAGCTTTCTTCTCAAGTGGTTTCTCCAACACAGCTTGCAGCATTTCAGATGTGGTATAAAAGTTGAATGGTACATTTGTAACAATGTAATCTTCTGGCAACGCACTCAGCTTTTCTGCCACAATAACACTCTTTCCTGACCCAGCAGTTCCAACAAGCATCACTGGAAGACCTTTCTCCATTAGAAGATCCATGAAAAACCGAAGGCGTGATGTCTCATTTGTATCCACAAGTAATGACTGCAAGGAAAACCATTGTCTTAGGATTATAATGCCTGTAATCTATTTACAAATTAACTAACATCTAATTACAAGGGCAAACAGCATATATATGTTTACAAGTACCACATTACACAAATGGCAAGCATAGCTGAATTGGATATGATCTCTGACTTGTGTATATTCAATAGGTCATGAAACACATGTACTACAGTCATCATTTGATCACTTGTAAACACCATGGAATGGAATATAGAGAGAAAAAGAGAGAGAGAGAGAGAGAGAGAGAGAGAGAGAGAGAGAGAGACAGAATTCATTGTTCTTCAAAAAAAGCTGCCAGATGTGGCTAGCAGTAACTGGTGAAATACAGTATGTAAATATGCCGGAAGAACTATTATTTCAGGCTCTAAAACCATCACATTTGGCATTTGTCCACTATGCCACTCAACAATGCAAGCTGCCACATTGCAAAAATGCATGGTATCTGACCTCATGCATTTATGTAATTGATTTGCCTCAATGGGAAATGAATCCACCAGCTTCAGTGTGGATGCACAATTACGTTCAATGTCCTGTGGGAATCTCAAAGTAGTGTGAGCATCAAGGGCATGGACTAGGACTAGGTGGGAATGTGAGTCGGCCAAGAGGAATCCTGAGATAGTCCACATCATTGTGATAAACACTGTGTCTGGAAGGTACAGTGTTTAATGCAAGTGCCTAGTAAGCAGGAGATCCTGGTTTGAATCCTGATCTGACACACATTTTCACTCCCCACCACTGATTCTACAAAGTCTCGATGCAGCTGATATCAATAGTTCCTTCCCTTTTCTTTCCTTTCTCCCCACTCCAATTTATGTAAACTGCCATACTGTGTTCATCATAGTAGTGTCTTACCACATATATAGACAACAATGCAAAACAGACTGAAGCAGAACTTGTCCAAAAACACAATGTTTTACCAACACACTTAGAAAGGAATATGATGCCAAAACTGTCAATGCGAGCAGATTCCCAGCTGTTGCAGTGCTTGAGTGTTATTCAACAACATAGACAAAATTATAAGTTCATTCATTAGGGCCTTCTGAAAGTGTGGTTGTTGCCCTGTGTGTGATTACATTTCACGATCAAGTAACCACTTCTCACCATGTATAATATTCATATACTGACTGTTTCCCAATACGCATTGCTGCTGTAACAGAATGAACTCTGTTAGCTAAAACATCACAGTGTGACAAACTCATTTTATAGAGACCAGTCATTCTCTCCTACCAGAATTCACATGTACTGAGTGTGGTGGCACAGTAGTTAGCACAATGGACATGCTCTTCAGAGGATGATGGTTATTATTTGCAACTGGCCATCCAGACTTAGGTTTTCCATGCTTTCCCTAAATTGATACAGGAAAATTCTGACACAATTCCTTTGAAAGGACGCCACTGATTTCCTTCCTCATCCTTGAAACATTCTGAACTGGTGCTCTGTCTTTAATGACCTCATTGTTGATGCTGATATAATACTTTCCAACGTTGATAAATTATAAGCACCCTTGCTTTCATTTCTTCAGATAGCTCTTCAGTGACTGAGACTGGCTCTTCAGTGACTGAGACTGGCACAATACTGACTTTTCTGGCTACAGAATAAGAGGGAACTGGTGGGTCTTCGTAAAGACAATCTCTATGTAATCACATTGCCACTGTTCTGTTCTAAATATCCTCTAAATTGGATTAATTTCTTTAATTCCTTCTGGATGTTCTGATTTTCACTATTCTCAGCATATATTAATAAATACTCATACCACAATCTAAATTTAAGTCTACATACATCTGATGACATGATGTATATTTCAGTTCTGTAATCAATGTTGAGATACAGCTCTGCCATTAAAAAGCCACGCAGCTCTGATATCATAATAAAAAATAAGGTTTTAAATGCAATAAAATTTATGACTGCATAAATTTGTTTGATGCCAAAAAAAGCAGGCAGATGTCTGTTGCCATATATGAACAAGATGCCAATGCTGGTAGTCAAGAAATTTTGAAAATTAGAACCAATCATAATATTACAGTAAATTCTGTTCAATCACACACTCCTTTTAGTTTCATAAGTTCTGTAAAATGTAAAATCTAAGGTAAGTGCTGCAACCTATAAGGAAAATAAGCTTCATTAACATGTACAATTACTAAATATGCTACAATTACTAAATATGCTACAGTCTTGTAACAACAGTACCAGAGAAGGAAAGTTGCTACTCACCATATAGAGGAGATGCTGAGTGGCAATAGGCACAACAAAAAGATTCACACAATTAAAGCTTTCAGCCATTAAGGCCTTTGTCAGCTACACACACACAAACACACACACATAAACACAACTTGCAAACACGTATGCAGTCTCAGAGAGCTGAGACCAGACTGCGAACGTCAGCACCAGTGCATGATGGGAGTGGTGACTGAGTGGGGGTAAGGAGGAGGCTGGGGTGGGGAGGGGGAGGGGGAGGGATAGTATGGTGGGAGTGGTGGACAATCAAGTGTTGCAGTTTAGACAGTGCTGAAGAACACCAGAATTTCTGAATATATTTGTGCCCTTCAAACTGAATTTAAAAAATATGAAATATGAACTGTGTTGAAGGGTGAACCAACTTAGTGAAATGAGAATAATGTAATACAAAGATATTCTAACTGCCAAGAATAATAGGTTTAGTGTGTTACCTGAAACAGAAAGCAAGATCATATCTGTTTATCAAAGAAAATAAGGTGTTGCATTAAGGAATATTCTGAAATTTTCTAAGATTCAGAGTTACTTTTAGTTAGGTAATGAAGTTTTCAGTGACTACATAATGGCAAAGAGCAGCCAGAGTAGGCACAGCAGACAGAGAAGGTTACAGCTTGGCAGTGGTCATCATAAAATGGAGATTGACATGGATGGATTAAGACCAGAATCTACAGAGAAAATATTTACCATACAGCTAATATTTGGCTTCTACAGTTAGTTGGCCTACAATGTTTCTGGCTCATACTGAGCAAGTGAGTCTTCACTGAAGAAACGCAAAGAAGGCAAAAATTGTACTGATGTTCCCCCTAGACTGCTGTTTGCTCCATTCAGCCCCTCTGTTATGAGGCTATGATGGTCATATGTATGATTCCTTTACATTACACTTCTTTGACAGTCACTTTGTGATAGTTCAAGAAGTAGGATGTGGTGGAAGGTGATATATACCAATGCTTAAAAAGCCAACATGTTAATGGCGTATGAAGAAAATGGAAAGAATGTTCACTGTTGTGCTCTGCACATGTAGCAATATCCTTCTAGATATCAACCATCTCAACAATTATTTGTGAATCTCTTCAATCAATTATGTGAAAATGGAAGTTTAATACCTAGAAAATGCAACAGTACCAAACAAGTGACCGATAAAGAGGATGAAATTAATGTTCTAATGGAAGGGACATGAGTCTGCCAAGTGTCCTATGTGTTCTCCATCATCATAAGTGCTATCTACATTATGTCTCTCTCCATCATGAGCTGTATGGATATGGTTGTAGAAACAGTCCTAATTTTTGTACCTGAGCATTAACATAAGATACACCACATTTACTATGTATCTTGACTGACTTTGTCAGATAGAATCTAGTTGTTGTTGTTGTGGTCTTCAGTTCTGAGACTGGTTTGATGCAGCTCTCCATGCTAATCTATCCTGTGCAAGCTCCTTCATCTCCCAGTACCTACTGCAACCTACATCCTTCTGAATCTGCTTAGTGTATTCATCTCTTGGCCTCCCTCTACGGTTTTTACCCCCCACGCTGCCCTCCAATGCTAAATTTGTGATCCCTTGATGCCTCAGGACATGTCCTACCAGATTAGATTAGATTAGATTAGTTTTTCGTTCCGTAGATCCGTGCTGAGGAGATCCTCGTGGATGTGGAACATGTCAATTTATTTATTTTTTTTTTTTTAAGCTGAAATAACCATACTAATAGTATGAATATATACAATACATCATGTGCTTCTATTAAAAAATTCGTCAATGGAGTAGAAGGAGTTGGCCACTAGTAAGTCTTTCAGGCTCCTTTTAAACTGATCTTTATTTGTAACTAAATTTTTTATGTTTACTGGCAAATTATTGAAGATGAGTGTTCCTGAGTAGTGGACCCCTTTTTGAACTAAAGTAAGTGCTTCTAAGTCCTTGTGCAGATCATTTTTGTTCCTGGTATTGTATGTATGAACTGAGCTGTTTGCTGGAAAAATATATATTATTTAGGACAAATTTCATTA
The DNA here is from genome assembly GCF_023898315.1 of Schistocerca nitens. Lineage (NCBI taxonomy): Eukaryota > Metazoa > Arthropoda > Insecta > Orthoptera > Acrididae > Schistocerca > Schistocerca nitens. The sequence continues at coordinate 189,269,121 of NC_064620.1, read as the reverse complement.
ATGAGTAAATATATTGAGAGGCAGTAGTTAGTATACCCAGTTCTTTGGAGAGGTTTCTACAGGACGTCCGTGAATTTACTCCACAAATAATACGTATTACACGCTTTTGGACTCTGAAAAGTTTTGTTTGACTTGAAGAGTTACCCCAAAATATTATACCATATGACATTATGGAATGAAAGTAGGCAAAGTATGCAAGCTTTTTCATTTTTATGTCGCCTACATCTGCTAACACTCGAATTGCAAATACAGATTTGTTAAGGCGTTTCTGCAGTTCTGTGGTGTGCTCTTCCCAACTGAATTTATTATCAAGTTGTAATCCCAGGAATTTAAGACTGTCAACCTCTTCTATCTGCTCTTCTTCCTATTTTATGCATATGCTGGGTGGAAACCTCTTACAGGTTCTGAATTGCATATAGTGAGTCTTTTCGAAGTTTAATGTCAATGAGTTGGCTTTAAACCATTTATTAATATCCATGAAAATATCATTAGCAGATCTTCCTAGAACTACACTTGACATACTATTTATCGCAATACTTGTGTCATCTGCAAACAAAACGAACTCTGCTTCTGGCAGTGTAACTGATGAGAGATCATTAATGTACACAAGAAAAAGCAATGGCCCTAAGATGGATCCTTGTGGGACACCACATGTAATTTCTTCCCATTCTGATGATGACTGATGACTTAATTCACTAGTCCCTTGCACTGACACCCTTTGTTTCCTGTTAGTAAGGTATGACTTGAACCATTTTGCAGCACTGCCCGTGACACCATAGAATTCTAATTTACTTAAAAGGATGTTGTGGTTCACACAATCAAATGCCTTTGACAAATCACAGAAAATACCTGCTGCTTGTAATTTGTTATTTAATGAATTAAGTACATTTTCACTGTAGGTGTAAATAGCCTTCTCGATATCAGAACCCTTCAGAAATCCAAACTGTGTTCTTGATAATATGTTATTTGTGGTCAGATGGTTGAACAGCTGCCTGTACATTACTTTTTCTAAAATTTTTGAGAATGCTGGCAAAAGTGAAATCGGTCTGTAGTTTGATGGTATCTCTTTATCCCCTTTCTTGAATAGAGGCTTAACATTTGCATATTTTAGCCAGTCAGGAAATGTCCCAGTTATAATTGACTGGTTACACAAGTAACTTAGAATTGTACTAAACTCACAAGAACATGCCTTAATTAACTTTGTTGATATTTCATCGTACCCACTAGAATGCTTTGTTTTTAAAGATTTTATTATGGAAGTTATTTCTTTTGGTGAAGTGAGTGATATATTCATGTACTTGAAGCTACACTCCTGGAAATGGAAAACAGAACACATTGACACCGGTGTGTCAGACCCACCATACTTGCTCCGGACACTGCGAGAGGGCTGTACAAGCAATGATCACACGCACGGCACAGCGGACACACCAGGAACCGCGGTGTTGGCCGTCGAATGGCGCTAGCTGCGCAGCATTTGTGCACCGCCGCCGTCAGTGTCAGCCAGTTTGCCGTGGCATACGGAGCTCCATCGCAGTCTTTAATACTGGTAGCATGCCGCGACAGCGTGGACGTGAACCGTATGTGCAGTTGACGGACTTTGAGCGAGGGCGTATAGTGGGCATGCGGGAGGCCGGGTGGACGTACCGCCGAATTGCTCAACACGTGGGGCGTGAGGTCTCCACAGTACATCGATGTTGTCGCCAGTGGTCGGCGGAAGGTGCACGTGCCCGTCGACCTGGGACCGGACCGCAGCGACGCACGGATGCACACCAAGACCGTAGGATCCTACGCAGTGCCGTAGGGGACCGCACCGCCACTTCCCAGCAAATTAGGGACACTGTTGCTCCTGGGGTATCGGCGAGGACCATTTGCAACCATCTCCATGAAGCTGGGCTACGGTCCCGCACACCGTTAGGCCGTCTTCCGCTCACGCCCCAACATCGTGCAGCCCGCCTCCAGTGGTGTCGCGACAGGTGTGAATGGAGGGACGAATGGAGACGTGTCGTCTTCAGCGATGAGTCGCTTCTGCCTTGGTGCCAATGATGGTCGTATGCATGTTTGGCGCCGTGCAGGTGAGCGCCACAATCAGGACTGCATACGACCGAGGCACACAGGGCCAACACCCGGCATCATGGTGTGGGGAGCGATCTCCTACACTGGCCGTACACCACTGGTGATCGTCGAGGGGACACTGAATAGTGCACGGTACATCCAAACCCTCATTGAACCCATCGTTCTACCATTCCTAAACCGGCAAGGGAACTTGCTGTTCCAACAGGACAATGCACGTCCGCATGTATCCCGTGCCACCCAACGTGCTCTAGAAGGTGTAAGTCAACTACCCTGGCCAGCAAGATCTCCGGATCTGTCCCCCATTGAGCATGTTTGGGACTGGATGAAGCGTCGTCTCACGCGGTCTGCACGTCCAGCACGAACGCTGGTCCAACTGAGGCGCCAGGTGGAAATGGCATGGCAAGCCGTTCCACAGGACTACATCCAGCATCTCTACGATCGTCTCCATGGGAGAATAGCAGCCTGCATTGCTGCGAAAGGTGGATATACACTGTACTAGTGCCGACATTGTGCATGCTCTGTTGCCTGTGTCTATGTGCCTGTGGTTCTGTCAGTGTGATCATGTGATGTATCTGACCCCAGGAATGTGTCAATAAAGTTTCCCCTTCCTGGGACAATGAATTCACGGTGTTCTTATTTCAATTTCCAGGAGTGTATTTGTGAAGGCTAGTTTCAGATATTCAAGGGCATTATTTACTGATCCTGAAAGTCCCATTCTATCAGTAACGGATATAAAGTACTTGTTAAATAGATTTGCCACACTATGCCCATCAGTTACTAATGTGTCATCTATCCTTAGTGCTATTTGCTCCTGTTCCTTTCTGGTTCTACCAGTCTGCTCTTTCACTATATCCCATATTGTTTTTATTTTGTTCCCTGACATTGCTATCTTCTTCTCGTAGTGCATTTGTTTAGACGTCTGAATTACTTTTTTTAAATGTTTTACAGTATTCCTTGTATTTAGCAAAATCATCAGCATTGGAGCTATTCTTGGTCGACAGATACATTTTCCTTTTTGTCTTACAGGAAATCTTTATTCCTTGTGTAATCCATGGTTTTATTATAGACTTCTGCTTAATTTGAGTAACTTTTAGAGGAAAATAGTTTTCAAACATGGTACTGACATTGTTCATGAATGTGTTATATTTTTCATTCATGTCATGAGCACTATAAACATCTTTCCAGTTCATATCTTTGAGCAGTTTTCTAAAACACTCAATTTTTGGTTGATTGACTACTCTCCTGTACTCAGATTTAGCAGTCTTGATAATCTGCTTAGAATTTACATCTAAAACAAGGAGCTGCATGTCATGATCTGATAGTCCATTTATAACAGGTTTTATGATAAGATTTTGTTCCTTTGATTTGTCTATAAAAATGTTATCAATGGCTGTCCTTGAGGATTTAGTGATCCTAGTTGGAAAGTTTACAGTGTGAGTTAGATTGAAAGACAACATTACTAACTGCAGTGAATGTTTACTGGAAGATTGTATTAGAAAATCTGTATTAAAGTCACCAGCAATCAAAATTTCTTTGTTTCTTCCTGTTAAATAACCCAAAAGAGCTTCTAGATAATCTAAGAATAGATTATAATTTCCTGCAGGTGCTCGGTAAATGGTTATTATTATATACGATCTGTTATGGAACTCTACTTCTGTTGCACATGCTTCTAGATGCTGCTCTAAACAGAATTTATTAATGTCAATGTTCTTGAAGTTATGGCAGTTTTTGATAAATGTGGCAACTCCTCCTCCATCCATATCTACTCTGCAGAAATAGGAAGCTAGCTTAACCGGTCCCTTCTTCTAGTCAAGTTGTGCCACAATCTTCTCTTCTCCCCAATCCTGTTCAATACCTCCTCATTAGTTATGTGATCTACCCATCTAATCTTCAGCATTCTTCTGTAGCACCACATTTCGAAAGCTTCTATTCTCTTCTTGTCCAAACTATTTATCGTCCATATTTCACTTTCATACATGGCTACACTCCATACAAATACTTTCAGAAATGACTTCCTGACACTTAATTCTATACTCGATGTTAACAAATTTCTCTTCTTCAGAAATGATTTCCTTGCCATTGCCAGTCTACATTTTATGTCCTCTCTACTTCGACCATCATCAGTTATTTTGCTCCCCAAATAGCAAAACTCCTTTACTACTTTAAGTGTCTCATTTCCTAATCTAATTCCCTCAGCTTCACCCGACTTAATTCAACTACTTTCCATTATCCTTGTTTTGCTTTTGTTGATCTTATATCCTCCTTTCAAGACACTGTACATTCCGTTCAACTGCTCTTCCAAGTCCTTTGCTGTCTCTGACAGAATTACAATGTCATCGGTGAACCTCAAAGTTTTTATTTCTTCTCCATGGAGTTTAATACCTACTCCGAATTTTTCTTTTGTTTCCTTTACTGCTTGCTCAATATACAGATTGAATAACATTGGGGATAGGCTACAAACCTGTCTCACTCCCTTCCAAACCACTGCTTCCCTTTCATGCCCCTCGACTCTTTATAACTGCCATCTGGTTTCTGTACAAATTGTAAATAGCCTTTCGCTCCCTGTATTTTACCCTTGCCACCTTTAGAATTTGAAAGAGAGTATTCCAGTCAACATTGTCAAAAGCTTTCTCTAAGTCTACAAATGCTACAAATGTAGGTTTGCTTTCCTTAATCTATTTTCTAAGATAAGTCGTAGGGTCAGTATTGCCTCACGTGTTCCAATATTTCTATGGAATCCAAACTGATCTTCGCCGAGGTTGGCTTCTACCAGTTTTTCCATTCGTCTGTAAAGAATTCACGTTAGTATTTTGCAGCTGTGACTTATTAAACTGATAGTTCGGTAATTTTCACATCTGTCAACACCTGCTTTCTTTGTGATTGGAAATATTATATTCTTCTTGAAGTCTGAGGGTATTTCGCCTGTCTCATACATCTTGCTCACCAGATGGTATAGTTTTGTCAGGACTGGCTCTCCCAAGGCCGTCAGTAGTTCCAATGGAATGTTGTCTACTCCCGGGGCCTTGTTTCGACTCAGGTCTTTCAGTGCTCTGTCAAACTCTTCACGCAGTATCGTATCTCCCATTTCATCTTCATCTACATCCTAATCTAGGCAAGTAAATATGTGACATGGAATTGTGAACCATTTGATCAGAGGCTCTGTTTTCATAGAATAGATTGTCAAATGTATCTCATCTTCCTAACAGCCAAACTTCCAGATATTAGATGACATTCCACTGCAGGTGAGGAGAAACATGTGGCATCAATATGATACTGCATGATGTACTGCAACTTGTCATCACCAACCATTTCCAATGGTTGGTTTGAACAAAGGAGACTTCTACTAGGGCTGGCCTGTTTACCAAATTGGACCCTCTCACATTTTTTTTTTCTCTTGATAAAGCTATAAGACATTATTTACTAGGGCATATTGACTAGATCTCATATGAAATGCCTGCTGCCTGCACTGAATCTCTGATGTAATACTGGAATGTGTGTTTCAGTCTTTACATAGCAGATGGGAAGTATCTTCTGAAGCTGGTAGTCAGCATTTTGAACAAAATTTTTGAAGGCCAATTCTCTATCTTTTATTAGAATCAAAAACATTTGTTTATTCACTTACTCTCCTTAAATTAGTCCTGATACATGAAGCATACTGCTCCCAGCAGTACAATTTTCAAACTGCAATGCTCTGTACAAGGTGCCCCCAGGTCTTCAATGAGAGTAATTTTTATTATTAAAATTTTACAAAAGGCCACTTTTTCATCCATCACCTATCAGCTGATGTGACAGCAATCAACTGGTTGACATCAGTCTGCATCACAATAACCTATTATGTGCCAGTTCTCTGCTTTGGAAAACAATAGCTTTGTGTTCTTGATACCTCTGACTAATACTTGTCATTGAGGACAATGCACCGGGACCTATTACTTAAGAAGTCTCCAAGTCATTCACATATCTGGGAATCTATTCCATACACGTACACCTTTGTTAACAATCTGCAGCAGGGCACCATCTCAAACACTTATCATAAATCTAGCATATGGAATCCACCTCTTGACCTTTATCCATAATTCTCAGGATATTATGTGAAAAAAGGGTACGGCAAGCTGAGTTTTTGTGTGAGTGATGCTGTCTAAAACTGTGTTTCCTTATGGACAGGAGCTTTTCCATATCAAGGAGCTTTATCATATTTGAACAGATAATATGTTCAAAAATTCTACTACAAACCGATTTACGGATGTTAGACTGTAATTCTGTGGGTTAGTTCTTTTACCATTCTTACATATAAGAGGTATCTGTGCACTTTTTCCAATTACTTGAGACTTTGCACTGGTGGAGAGATTCGTGATAATTTCAAGCTAAGTAAGGAGCAAATGATATGGAGCACTCTTTGGAAATCTGAATTTGTATTCCATCCAGACCTGGTGGCTCATTTGTTTTCAACTTTTTCAGTTGCTTCTCTATGCCAGGGATGCCTATTACTATGTCCTCGATATGGGAGTCTGTGTGATGGTCCAACAATACTATGTTTATATGATTCTCCTGTGTAAACATTTTCTTTATCTAAATCTGAGCAGTATCTATTAATTACAAAAACAGACTACTTTCCAATCTTGACTATACCTCTAAGAGGGTGTAGAAATGGCATCAGAAACAGGATGCCAAATTCCAGTTTTGAGGTGCCACATACAAATTACTAAGCCGGAAGTGGATGCACAAAACCATTATCAGGGACATCCAGCCCTGCCTGCCCTGTCTACCCAGAGCTGCTGTCACCTCTGCAGTTGTGTGAGGACAATCGATCTTGCCTTGCACCTCTGCCGCCTTCATACAAGGTCACAATGTGTGTATGATGACCCAGTGTTGTCCTGATATGGGGTCCAGCCACTGTGTTGCTGCTTGCTGCTGCCATGCCATTCATCGATCAACGAACTTAAGTCACAAGCTTTGCTTTGAGGGAGAATGCTGCCCAAAAGCTGCCACTGAAGACTTTTTGTTTGATTTGATCCATGTAGTTTAAAGTGATGCCCACCATGTCACAGGGAAAGCTGGAGATGGATCCTGACATGCAACCAAGGCTCGGTCAACTCCTTTTGGAGAATGAAGATCTGAAAAGGTGCCTTAGTAAAGCATTAGTAAATGCAACACTGCAAAATAGCACTGCACCCACAGCTACCATCACTTCCCTATTTCCAGGGTTCCCAGTGTCGGTTCCATACTGCCCTGTAAATGACATTGCAATGGGTTTGTTCACAGCCACCTTCATGGGCAAACCAGTCAGGAATGTCCACACTTTCATACAAAAATTAACAGATGTATGGAAGCTGTCCACAAGGAGTGACAAAGTGTTGGTAGGAGTTGCTAACCTAAAGTTGTATGGAGAGGCACACAGTTACGGCAATTATGTGGAAGGCCTCAGAAATAGTAAGCCATCCAATGTCCTCGTAAAAGGGCTAGTGGACAGACACGGAGATAAGCAGTGTTAGCTATTATAGGAAGCAACTTTTCACTATATGCCAAATTTACAGAGAGGATTCAGAGTGTTTTGGTGACAGAATAAAAGCTGTGTCATGTTATAGATATGCACTGGGGAAAAGTAATAATGGAATGAATGAAGCATAAGCTTGCTATGTAGATGTATTTGTTCATTGGATTGGCCCACAGGTAGATGCTGAGGTGAAGTGAACTTCTCTGATCACACTAAGGCAGGCTGTATGCTTTTTCTATGCAAGGAGTCTCAGCAATTTGTCCAATCTTCCACCAGAGTAAACCATACTAGACATGCATTCATAGACAATGTGTGTTGCGTTTGTTGCAAATGCCCAGGTCACAAGGTCCCTGAGTGTTTGCAACAGCATGGGCCTACTGTAGAAAAATCGAGCACGAGAGAGCAAACTGTCAGTCTCTACAGCATTGCTAAGCTAACAAAATTGGTGCTCAAAGGAATGTGAATAACAGAAATGTGTGTGGGAGCAGTTCTGTCACTACAAAGTGAATACAGTAAGGGAGGTAGTACTTGCTCAAGTGGTAAATGTAACTTTGCAAGGTAAAATCAACTGCAGAAAGTCTACATTTATCATTGATAAAGGTGCATAAGCAAGCGTTTTGTTCATAAAATCTACTCGATATCAAGAATTAAAATGGCCCTGCTAAAAACTGAGTTGATTGAGAAATAGGTAATTCACCCAATAGGTTTGCAGAATATGGAAATGAAAACAGACAGGAGAAAGTATGGGTTTACATTCAAAATATTTTGGAAGCATGATGATTTCAGTGGCATTTTTGGCAATGATTTTGTGTGCCATTTTCAAGGCATAGTTAGCTTCTGAACACAAGAAGTCCAAACTGGGTGAAATGCCCACCATTTTGGCAGTGTTCACATTATAAGGATGTGAGGGTGTCCATAATAAATGGCCACATCCTGACAACTTACTAAATCACATACCACAGCATTAAAGTTAAACAAACTGAGAAAACAGTGGGCAGTACAGGGAAAACATTTTGATAGAGGTAAGAAAAGGTTTCAAAAATGGTTCAAATGGCTCTGAGCACTATGGGACTCAACTGCTGTGGTCATAAGTCCCCTAGAACTTAGAACTACTTAAACCTAACTAACCTAAGGACAGCACACAACACCCAGCCATCACGAGGCAGAGAAAATCCCTGACCCCGCCGGGAATCGAACCCGGGAACCCGGGCGTGGGTAGCGAGAACGCTACCGCACGACCACGAGATGCGGGCAAGAAAAGGTTTATTAAGAGGAGATATCTGTTACGATATCTCAACCTCAGGGCCTCAGACAAGTTTGGCAGTGACTTCTATTCTGCTGAGGAATACACAGTGCCTCTGTTAATCCAGATGATGGTGGCACAACATGTATGAATTTGTCAGCACAACTGTCAGAACTGGAATCTGCTGGTCACTCCATCCTCATGATGTAATGGGTTCTGTCCCAGTCCAGGTGGTGTAGCGGGCAGGATGTGTTGGATGAGCTGGAAGTCCCCTACCTGCCCTCCAGAACATGGCTGGCTATTCCCTCAAGCACTTCTTGTGGTCACCATGTAGACCACTGAAGGGTAACAGCCAGCAGCCAGAGCCTCAGCAGCTCAAGATGCCCACCCAGGGCAGCTTGTTCAGTGACTGAGGACAGCCTCAGACCCAGGAGGCTGTGAGATCACATCTCCGTTCTGCCCTTACAGACGGAAGCTTACAGTCCACTGGATGACAATACCCAGAGATTGGAGGCTGGCTGCCTTCTTGCTCCTTACAACGATACAGCAGCAAATTTCAAACCTGCCTTACCACGGCTTAGCACATCCAAACAGCAGAACTTGGCAGCTGATTCAGTGGGCCAGTTGGCCATCAAAATTCACCAGCAGATGGTCACTGCAGTTGTCCTGTAACTGAAACAATCGTCATTCTCTCCAGTTCCAGATACAGACAGAATGGTGATATGACTGCTTACTTTGAGCCTCTGGGCTCCCCGCGTAAGTACTTCTGATCTTTTAGTTAGTTTTGACGTGGTGTCTCTTTTTACAAAGGTACCTCTTGCAGACTCCTTGGCACTGATTGGCAATAAGTTTCAGGTGGGAATCACAGCTTTGTTTCGCCATGCTCTCTCCTCAACATATTTTATGTTCAACCAAGAATATTTTGGACAGATTGACGGCATCGCCATGGGTAGCCCTTTGTCTCCCTTGGTGGCCAACCTTTTTATGGAGGATTTTGAGGAGAGAGCACTTGATTCAGCAGCCCTCAAACCAACTGTTTTTTGGAGGTACATGGATGATGCTTTCGTAGTGTGGCCTCATGGAGAAGAAAAATTAATGGAGTTTTTAGATCACCTCAACTCCATTCATGAGAACATTCGGTTTACCATGGAATTAGAGAAAAATTGTTGCCTCCCTTTCTTGGATGTGCTAGTTAAGACGGAAGAGTGATGGCTCTCTGGGGCATTCGGTTTATCGAAAGCCCACACATACTGATTTGTATTTAAATTCGTCCAGCTGCCATCACCCATCGCATACATTGAGTGTACTTAAAACACTTGTACACAGAGCTCATGTAGTGTCGGATGCAGATAGTTTGCCTGAAGAGCTTGCCCATCTGAAAAGGGTTTTAAAAGAGAATGGATATTCTACCCAGCAAATTAGCAAGGCACTTGCAATTAAGCCAAAGAAACAGGGATTGGAGAAAGAAGAGAGCACGCCTACTAAATCTTTAGCTTTTCTTCCCTTTGTTGGCAATATTTCCTTCAAAATTGCAAAAATCCTCCAAAGTTTTGAAGTGAAAGTGATTTTCCGTCCACCATCGAAGATTTCTGACCTGCTGGGATCAGTGAAAGATGATCTTGTATTGCAGAAGCCGGGAATTTATAAAATACCTTGTCAGTGTGGCATGGCATATATAGGACAAACATTGCGAACAGTAGAAGAACGTTGCACTGAACATCAATGCTGTACTCAACTTTTGCAGCCTAGCAAGTCTGCAATTGCTGAGCATTGCATTTCCACTGGACACTCAATGGAGTATGACAAGACAACAATTTTGGCCACAGCAACATCCTTTTGGGACTCCGCCATAAAAGAATCAGTGGAAATTTGCATGACAGACAATCTTATCAACAATGACAATGGCTACCAGCTAGATAATGCATGGAACCCCATCATCTCTAAGATCTGATCCAGACGAAGACGTCAGACTACTCCGATGGCCATGGCAATTGACAACGCCGAAGACACCCGAGTTCTGCAGTTCTACCAGCGAGGGCGCTGCTGGTGGGTGGTGTGGTTTGTCTGTCAATATGATTTTGACGCATGTGCGGAATACTTGTTGCACGCTGCATGTTATATACGGCTCACCTGAGGATGGCTGGCAGTTGTCCAGTTGAAATATCGTGGATAGAAGCTAACGACAACCGGCTGCAAGCCCAAAATCTTTTTGAATATTTAGTTTGCCGGGAAAATTTTAAATTTCACATGTAACATATGTGTTTTTCAAAGCACGTCATTGCCCTGTATTGCCCTTGAGTACTCCATACGTGTGTCTAACTTTGTTCATAGTGCCTGCCAGGCCATGCTTCCTGGCATTCAAGCCGTCGTAACCCTGACTTGGAGCATTGTTTGCTTAATAACTACGCTGCAGTGCCCGCAACCCAATGTGTGTATCGGTCCCTTAACTTATACCTTCCAGCCACAGCTGTGCAAAATTTTAAAAAATTTCCCCAATCCATGTCTATATTTATTCATAGTACAATATATTTTCTTAGTGACCCATTAATAAGAAATGAAATTTTAGATGGTAAACAGATGAATGTGAAGTGCAGTAATCTTGCATGAGTACAGCAGGAGAGGGTACATTTTTACCAATGTACATAATTTTGGAAGCAGAGTTGTTAAAATTCACTGGAGTACCATATGTGCCAAAGTGTATGAAGTAAATACTGATGAGATAACAGCATCCGAAGGTAAGAAACATCCTGAAAGAACAAGTTACATAAATTCTACTTCAGTTATATCAACTATAGCAGGGGAACTTGAAAAGAAACTTGAACACCTATGTTAGGCAGATCAGGATGTATTGTGCCCCAATCTAGTCAAATTTGCAAGTTTGTTTGAAGGACATAAACAACTTGCAGCAACCTTCTCAATGTACCATGAGATTTCTACAGGTGATATGAGAGCGGTCAATAAGATCATGAAACCAGAGACTTATCTCCTTACAAGGATTGATGACACTTTGGATCACCTTTGCAAATTCAAATTCTTCACTGCCTTAGATATGAGCTCTGGCTACTATCAAATTCCCATACAACAGATCACAAAAAGACTGCTTTTGTTGTGCCCTCTGAGCATTACAAATATGTAAGGTGGCCCTTTGGCCTCCAAAACACTGGATGACATAACTGTCATTGCAAGTATGATGATAGAACATGCAGAATGACTGGGAAATCTTGTAACTTGTATTAGTACTACTAATCTAAATTTGAAATTAGAAAGGTGCACTTTGCCGCACTCACAAGTGCACTATCAAGTCCACTTCATTTTGGCATATGGTGTAGGACCAGATCCATGGTTAATGGACACAGTGGACAATTTTGTTGCACCAAGGTGCATTAAAGATTTGCAATAATTTCTCAGATTAACAAATTACTTGTGGAAAACCATGTAGCCACCACAAAACTGCTCACAAAATTACTATAGAAGGGGACTCCTTTTGTCTGTGCAGTGGACTGTGAGAATATCATATTCAGATTGAAAGAAATTCTTACAAGTTCACCCACCTGACCTTTAATCTTGTCATGTGATGATAGCAACATAGCTGTAAAATACAAGATGGTAAAGGAAAACAAATTGGTTATGTATAAAGTCAACTGAACCAAGTTGAACAAAACTACAACACCCTAGGAAAGGAACTCCTGGCACTTGTTTTTGGCACTTATTTCTTTTGGTGTTACCTACATGGATAACAATTCACAGGAGTTACATATCATGCAGCTTTACAATTGCTTTTATGTTTAAATGATCCCAGCAGCATACCTGTTAGATGGACCTTAAAACTTAGTGAATATGACTACATAGTCAAACACAAGTCTAGGAAGTTAAACCAAAATGCAAATGCACTGAGTGAAAATTAAGATCATGCAAGTAGACAATGTTCTTATTGAGGAATTAAAAACAGGCATGGGAATCTGGTCACATGAAAAGAAAGATGTTGACGAATAATTTCAAAATTGTCTTCCATTTGCTAAGAGAGTGCAAAGATGAAGACCAAATACAGCTCTTCATACTTTGCTTGAGGTGGTAGGACCTTATGTCCAACCTTATGGTATAGGTATGTTGACAACCTAAATTAGAAGAGGAGAATTGCGCCATTTCACCCTAAGAAAAATGTCAGGTTTGAACACATTCATAAAATAGTTGTCAAAATGTTGTCTTATTGCATGAACAGCTCACAATCAGACTGGGATGTACTACTGCCATTTTTAATTTCATAATACAATTCAGGATACATGTAGCAATAGGGCTGAGTTCCTTTGAGGTTGTTTATGGCTGCAAATGAGAACCCTTTTTGAGATAGAGAAGTTGCCACATGGAATACACTCCAGCAAAGTGAAGCACCTGGCTAAGAGATTAAAGTTCATTTGGAGGAGAGTTCAGTACAACAATGCAGCAACAACATGGATGCAATTGCTCCATAGTCAAAAGAATGCTAGGATGCCGCTACACTAAGTAGGACATTATGTAATGTTATGACAAACTGCCATGAAACCGGACAGAACTAAGAAATTTATGTCCCCCTAGTAGGGACCATTTCAGATTTTGTGCTTCACGTTGTCCATCAATGCCAAATTACAGCTCCTAGATTGGAAGATTGTAGTTAATTTTGATTATTTCTTTGAATATTAAGGTAGCAATAGACCATGTCCTGTAGTGTTCCTGCAAAACTCAGAAAGAACCGTTCACCATGGACTAGGGTTCGAGATCAAGAACTAATTTTATTGTAAGTCTTAGGCGGGAGGTAGAGTTAATAGTTTCTTAGTCAATTTACTGTTTAGCCATATTGATGATTATGTTGTGTCTTTGCCTCAATCAGGCCCTGATTATCTAGAATATTTTGCTTCAGTGCTGCATTTCTGCCATTCTTGTGAAGTTGCCTCTGGATTTGATAGGTGTTTAGGAATGTTAGTTCGATATTACTACTGTGTGTTCAGAACTTCTTCCCCATTGGATTGTTGCTATGGACAATAGGCAGTGTGTTACAGACATCTGGACTTCATAAAACACCACCAGCCACAGAGCTGAAATACAGCTGTACCTTGCCTCCACATAACTAGGAGGTGCCTGTGCTACTAATGTGTCACTACTTTTACATTTGTAAGCTAAATACTCCCCATTATCCCAAAATTAAACAGTATGACCTTTTTAACTTCATTTCACTCTTTTACTTATTCATCTATATTTTACAATCTGTCTCCACTACTGAATGGTTTTGTCATACATTTGCATTATTTCACTACGTTGAGACATTGCTACTACATAGTTTTCAGTGTTGTCTAGTATGGTAAAGTTATATCCAAAGTTTATGGAATATCCAAAGTTTATGGAATTTGAAAACTTAATTAAAAAGTGTAGATCACAGGCCATTATTATGGAGAAGCCAGCTGCATTGTTTTGAAGGAAGTTGCAGACATAAGATCCCACTCTCCACCACACCGAACAATCTATTGTTCAACTGCTGTAGAATCGTAGTAACCCAGCACTGCCCCACATGCCTGGTTTCCAAGTGGACTTTGGCGATGCAATTCAGCATCTTCTGTGAACCCTCGTTTATTCTTGGAACATACTGATGACAGTTTGTCTTATCTGTAACAAATTCGATTGATCCCTGACTAGTAGTCGAATTAATGCACCATTTGTTCCACAGCATATGAATCAGCTAGTTACATGCTGTTCCATATTCCATTCCGGTTTCAGTTGTGTGTTCCAATCAGAATTTCACTCCACACACATACATAGTAACAGACTTCAATTTAAAGCATTCCACTGCTGTATACTGGGACATGAATTCTGGTTCACTGCAGAACAGAAAGAAACCCTGAATGCCACTATAACACCATCTCTGTTATGGATTCTGAAATTTATCTTCTCTCTCATTTCTTTTACCTTTCTTACACACAGGAGTCACCTGCACTTTTTTCCGTTTGCTTGGGGCTTTTCACTGGGTGAGAGATTTCTGATAAATACTGGCTAAGAAAGGGGCCAATGCTGCAGAGAGCTCTGTGTAAAACTGAATTAGTATTCCATCTGGACCTGATTAGTTATTTGTTTTCATCACTTTCAGTTGCTTGTCTGTGCTACAGATGCTTATTTCCATGTCCTCTATGTGGGGGAGTCCGTACAACAGTCAAATGACAGTATGCCTGTATGGTTCTCTGTGTGAATCATTTCTTAAATGTGAAATTTAAAACTTCAGCTTTCCTTTGGGTGTGTTGTATTTCCAACCCAGACTGGTCAATGAGTGACTAGATAGAAGAGCCTTCAACCACCTTAATGACTATATCTATAACCAGAATTTTCTTGGAATTCTTGGCAAGATCATTCACTGAGGTATGACGGTGGAAGTTGTTGTATGTTTCACATATAGCTCTTCTTACAGACACATGAATTTCTATTAACTTTTGCCTGTCAACATTTACACACTCTTTTTTTAACCAAGAGTGCAACAGTCTCTATTCCCTCAGAATTTTCTGAATCTGATTATTAACCATGGAGGTCCTTTCCATCCTTAACCCAGTTACTTGGCACATATGTCTCTAGAACTCGATTTATGAGCAGTTAAACTTTGCCCATAATCCCTCTGCATCTATCATACTGGGGTAAATGATGACCATTACTTGTCTAAGGTGTCTTGACTGAAGATGTTCCATCAGTTTTGCTCTCGATGTGACAATTGACAGGTACCCCTTCCTGTTGCAATTATAGCACCTGGAAACTTTTTTAAATGTAAAAGCAATACATTTTTCCTGTTAACTTTCAGAGAAGTATTGCTACTTGATGAATTATTACAGATGTTACTGTTTATTTTTTCCAGTAATTTATTTTTTATGGAGCCTCTCACAATGACAAGTTTGAATTTTCTAAGCTCATAATTACAGTTCGTCCAGTAGCCCTGAAAGAGACTACACTAGAGAGACTACACTAGATCTATTTTTCTTTAACTTCAAAGTTCATAGCATTTAATTTTTAGGCCATAGTTATTAATTTTGTCAAAAGTCTGGTTGACAGCAGCATCTTTAATAACCTCATTTGTAAGAAGAGGCCAGAGTCTCTGCAGACTTGCTTTAGCTTGTCTGCCACTTCTTTAGCTGTAGTGGTATCTTGCAGATAAACAAATATTGACAGATGAACAGACAGTATAATTTTGGATACTGTTGTGCATATTTAAGTTACATCCATTATTTTGCCAGTGATGTAATCCCACAATTATTTGTATTGTAGGTAAGTTTGCATAGCAAACTGTCACACTATATTTTCCTCTTTATATCTGTTTTTCAACTAAGTGGTATTTAGAGAAATCACTGTATTAGTGATTATGTTGGTCCAAATTGCTGCAAGCTGCCACTTATTTCCACTAGCCACTGTTTTCTTGGTTTGATTTTTGATAGAATAGCACACTGGGGATTAGGGATGGTGGTGGGGGCAATGGGGGAGTGGGGGGAAAGGTGTTTGGATCCACAACCTATTAAAAAAGTAATTTTCAGACAGTATCTGATTGGAAAGAACACATTTACTGCATATACATCAACAAAAATGAAACTGTAACATGGACTTCTGCAACAAGATTTTACATGGAGTGAAAAACACAGAATGTCTATAGTTAACAAGACAGACATATATTATAAATTCAGGCAGAAATCAATGGCTGAGAATTACCCTACAGATGTGCTGGGTTGTGAGATCAGTTCCATATACAAAAGATATAACTGAAGTATGAAGTACCTTATGTCATGCACTGTACAGCAGCTTGGGGAGCATATATGTAGATGTAAAGAAACAAAATTAAAACTGGAGGGGTCAGTGTAAGAAATTGCTAAGCCACCGAGTGGATTTTGAGTTGCTATGTTGTTATATATTTAGCTAAATTGAAAGACAAGAGGATAAGTACAAAAAGACAAAACAAACTATGTATTAGAAAGCTCTTTCCAGCAGTACATGTGGGAAACTTGTTAACAGCATGTGGTGCACTTGAAAACACAACAGTTTATGCAATCAAGCTAACTCTTACTAGATTGAGGGTTAACCACGTTTTCCACTGATCCCTACATGATGATGATGATGATGATGAAATTGTTTGGAGCTTATGGCTGCTCAACAGTGAGGTCATCAGTGCCCTTACACTCATTAAAACATGCGAATGTGGCTAAAACTATAAAAAAATTTCTACACTCTGACCTCTTCAATTACACTTGCACGCTATGTACGCTGACACAAATAATATGTTAAAAGTTTATCTGTTTGAATAATTGACAAATGATGTTCTTTTAAACTCACAGCATTAGTAAGTAGAGCACATTAATGAGAAAGTTAAAATAACAAAGAAATATTACCTGTAATGGGATATCATAGTTAAGTTCAAACTTTTTGACTTTTTCAGTCCATGGCATGAAAGCTTTTGTCTCATTATCTATGAAGTAATTAAAAACAGTGCCTTGAGGAGGTAATTTGATACTTTTGAATTCATTTGTCCACCATTTAGTAAATTCAACTCTGTGGTCCACCAGCTATAAACAGAAACCTCATTGAGTAGATTCCTCAAATCATACAAAATAAAGTAAAATAATTCAATGACAACTCATAATTATACAAAAGAAACACTACAGAGGCATTCTACAAGGAGACAGTACTTCTAATTTTATGAGGCTATCTGAAGAACAAACTGCATTTTCATGTAGCATGTGAAGTAATAGGACAACAGACCAGTCATTATACTTACTTATGCAGTACTCAGGTGTGCTTTGTAGTTAAATAAATAGCCACAGTGTTTTTCTTTTGCCCACAATAGTCACTCAAAATGAGCTCTACAATTGAAAATCCTGCCAAATGCAAGAGCTTTTCAGTGATGTGGTGTTTAGTGGTGCAAAAATCTCCCCAAACAGTTGACACACTCTGTGAAATTTGTTCTCAATAAGAGTAAAATGTGAAGTGTCAAAGTGTTACGCATCAATATTGTCATTTGTTTGAGAATGGAGAGATGAAATTCAGATAACAGAAAAGGCTTTCCATCAGCAACAAACTAGTTTGGCAAACTGACAGAAAATTCCTGAAAAGCAGCAACTGCCAAGCAACTTTCATACATTATGCATGTTTTGCAAGAGATTGTGATGAAACAGGACATAACAGTTCTGTGCTTGTTGTATTCAAAGACTCCTAAATCTCAGAAGGTGATGACTTCTCTGGACTTTTGTTTTCACTATGATGTGATGGACTACTAAATAGAATCATGACTTAGGTTTTCTATGTTAATGTGCAGACAAAACTGCAATCGATGGTGTGGAGTCATATCACCTCACCCAACAAGCCTATAAAAAGCACACTTAAATCTGTCACCCAGAAATATTATGACTACTGTGTTTTGATATGCTAAAGGAATTACATCTGTTGATTTTATGGAGCATGGAAGGACAATTAAGTGTGAAGCTTACAGTGATGCATTAAGGTAATTGAGAAAAGTCTTCAAAGCAAACAACTAGGTCTCTTTACTATGGTGTCATGTTTACGTACAACAATGCTCCACTACACTCTGTCCAGCAAGGATAAGAATTGTAACAGCAGTTGAAATATGACATTTCTCAACATCCACATTAGTGCTCAGTCCTGGATTGAACTGATTTCTACCTCATCATAAACTTCTGCACCCTTACAAGAAGTATTGCAAGAAACAACAAATTTTACTGGAACAACATGCAAGAAATATCTTTCCTTGTCCTTAAGGAGGCACTAACATCATCTTCATTTCCAGCATTGTATGACAAGAATGCCAAGACAGAACCTCACAATGATACAAATGGGTTTGGAACAATAGCAGTTCTAGTACAAATTCAGGAAGGTGCTCAAGAGGTGATTGCTTATGCTCTCAGAATATGCTCCTAGCATGTGATAAACTGCTCTAAAACTGAGAAAGAGTGCCTTGCAGTTGTTTGGGGCATCAACAGGTTCTGGCTACTTTTAGCTGATAAACCATTTGCCATTGTAAAGGACCATTCTCTCTGTTGGCTGAATAGCTGGAAGGATCCGTTGGATCAAATGGCAAGATGGGCACTGAAGCTTCAAGAGTACAATGTCACAATGGTATACAAAAGCAGTCACAACACAAGGATGATGATTGCCTTTCAAAGAATCCTTTCACAGAACACAGCAACACCGATGAAATCTGTCATTGCTGCATTGAATGACATGGCTGCTGAACAAAGGAAAATCCAGCATGGCTGAAAAGCAAAGAAGCCCTGAAGAAGGAGGAACTCTTCAAAAGGGAAATCCCAGCCAATTAATGGAGTACTGGATAAGAGGAACTATGATCCAATGGGGCAAAAATGGTTACTCATCATCCCAGCACGTCTGTGGCCAGCTATTCTTCAGTTGTTTCATGACAATCCAACTTAGGATTCATGAAGACTCTAGAAAGAATCAGATGCAGTATCACTGGCCAGGTCTCTACCAATCCGTTAGATGCCCTGTGAGCCAATATGAGGAATGCCAATGACAGAGAAACATACTACAACTTCCTCTGGAACATTTAGTCTCAATCTGCCTCTTGGAAAGGCTCCCAGTATTGGCAAATGGGAATCAATGCAAAATAGTCTGCTCTGACTAGTACCTTACCTGTTATTCTGTCACCAAAGACGTACTGTCTGCCGAAGCTTCAAAAATTGCAAAGTTCCTTGTAGAAGACATAATTATGTAACACAGAGTGCTCCTTGTGTTGACCTCTGATCATGGAAAAGACTTCCAATCAAGACTAGTTATCACTGCCACCACTTCAACTGTACAATACTTAGGATGACTAGGTGAAACACCTCATCACCAAGACCAAAGAAACAGGACTGTTGACTTTCATAAGGAACCTGTACACACAGGAGAAAGGCTGTGAATGCTATAATGTCAAGCATCAGCCAGTGAGATTCAGACCAGGTATAAATTTTTATGTCTGTATGGAAAATAGGACTATCAGAAAAATTACCAAACCACAGTTTTGGACTGTATCACATCCTCCACTGACTGTAGAGCATCACACACTAAGTCAATCATTATGACCCTTCTTCAAAAAACAAAAGAGCAGACATGTCTATATCCTCCATATGAAGCCCTACTATGGTCCACAAGTTCAAAGAAACTAAAGACCTTCTCAATAGTCAAGAAGTGCCAATGCTCATCATAACGAAAAAGTAACAACATGACCAAAATGTGAAAATCCACCATTTTGAGGACCATTGAAAAGATCTAGATTGAGTGTGTTGAAGCTAGCTCCAATGAGAACTTCCAAAACAGTAGGTCGCTGTTTATCCAAAAGAGGGAGCAATGCCATTAACTCTGGTGCATGCAGTGTGGTGAAGTGGTTAGCATGCCATTTCAAACTCAGCCTTCATCAATTTGTTATTTAGAATTCATCATTTTTGGAAGCTTCTAGAAATATGTTTTTAATGTTTGTATATTCTGGAATATTCGACGTTTGTATAACAGCATTCTGCAGTATTCTATGTTAGTATAAACAGCTGCAATCTCCATCCCAATGGTCATTTTTTTCTGGCTGTATGTTAGTATCAATAATAAATGTACATTCAGTACTAAATATTGAACTTGACTGATGACCCTGACTTCATATTTGGACTTGCTTGTAGTTTAGATGTGAAAGTATTAAGAGATTGCCTATGAAATTAATTCAGAGCAAAGAGAAAAAAATATATAACTATTGGCTGTAGTCTCCCATTGTTCTACTGCCTCATCCCAACTCTGGGAGAAGGTAAAATAATAATTATGAATGGAGTCATTTTAAAATATTGCTTACCTGATCTTGAAACAATGCAGATCCAAATGCCCAAATGCATGCAAATACAAAATATACTTCATACCATTCATTTGGACATTCTGGAGGCAGATTTGTTGGTGTGAGCAAACAATCAAGCAGATGGCATAACATCTGGACGTGTGATATGTCAGGAATAGGTGTAATTTTTTTAAACTTTAAACGTACTGCATCCAGGCAAGGTGGAACATATTTTTCAAACAAAGTGCTAAGATTTCGCTTTTCTGTCTCTATCTCCCTTTTATCAATCCAACTTGTAACAAATCTAGAACAAATAGAGCATTACATACAATTAACTGAACTCCATAACAAAGAGATGTAAGATAACTGTAAGCACACTGGGGCATAATAATATACAGCACTGCATGCCAAGCTAACAAGGAGAAATCTAGTGTGAGTCCAAAAACAAACATAAAATTAAAATAGAAAGTTGATAACCAATTAAGCTACTTACGGACCCCAGCCAAGATCCTGTGGGTTTATGTAAAGTATTCCTGCTCGAGAAACGGTAGCTGGAGTAGCAGTTCTCAAGTTTGAAATTTCGAATAGTAGTCGCATCATTGGTGTAAGGGCAATTCTTTCATTACTAGCTAGTGTCAAGACCTTATTGTCATCCATCACAGTATTAAGAGATTCAATCCACATTGGATCAATGTCTCCATCAAGCATGATCCACTTCGGACCATCACCAGCTAAGTTGGCTTGATCACGCATGATAACTGAGAACAAACCTGAGGGAGGGAAAAAAGAGGAAAATGAAGCCACACACAAAGAAAAAATATGAAAGAATATCAGTTACCTGGGTAGGTGCTTTCTGTCAGCTGCTTTTCCTGCTTGGACTGTACAGTTCCCACATTCCAGCCTTTCCTAGGTTTCTTTTCTTCTTTCCGAGAGGTACCACACTGACACTTTAAAGTATTCTGTTATGATCAGCACATCTTATATTACCGTATTATTCATTTTGTTTCCTTTCTAACCACTACACCAATGTTGTTCTATTCCAATCATTTGCGTGTGCATTCAGTCTTACATTGATTTTGTGATACCTTATCTAATACATTCCTGCATGAAGTTTGTGTCAGTCCCCTCATTTCTCCCACATACGATACTGTGTTTTCCATAATACTCATAAACTTGCTTTTTGTAACTGTTGGGGATATTTCCGGTTCACAATACTGGATGTAACTGTTAAATCATGAACTTTTCTTTTCTTCTGTCCCCCTCCCCTCCACCCCTCTCATTCTTGTTACATACCTTTTTTCTCATCTTCATCAATCATTACACTCATCATTAGTGCAAAACATAAGTATTGTGTGAGATTATACTGTAAATAACTTTCTTCTTGGTGTTTAAGTCATGACACTCTGCATGAATAGGCCTATACTGAATATCTTCAACATTTATCTCCCTACCCCATTCCTCATATTACTCTTCCAATTTTCTAAACATATAACTTACGTCTTCTTCATCCTTGTCACTCAGTTGTCTGGAAACAGTACATTATTTATACTTTAGTTTACACTCATGGACCCTTACTCTTAAATTTCCTCCTACAGTTTTTATAAGCCATATCAATAAATATTTTGAAAACTGAACACCTGCCATAATGGGACCAAGGAATGGTTCCATTCAAAAGTGACCAATCACCACACATGTTAAGATATTTATCCTACTGGGAGACAAGATTATCAATTCCTATTTCACAGAAAGCAGTTGGCTGCTGATGAATCCCCAGCTGCATCCACTCTTTCACTTTTATGTCAGACTGAAACTGATGTCCATACGTCTTTCTTCAAGTCACCAAAGAAGCAAAAAACACATGATGAAAGATCCAGACTGTATGGAGGATTTTGCAGTGTCTTCGAACCAAACTGCCAAGGCGTAGCCTTAGTTTGATTGGCAGTTTGTGGACAGGCATTATCATGCAACAGGATGATTCCAACCAATAGTATTTTTACTTTACAGTACATCACAGTTTCTGCAAAGTGCCTTCATAGCACTGTGCAATGATTGTGGTTCTATGGTCAAGGAACTTGAGCAGCGGAAGCATCCTGTTGCATGATAGTGCCTACTCCCATACTGCCAATCAGATGAAGGCTATGCTTTGCCAGTTTGGTTGGGAAATATTGCACCATTCTTCGTACAGTCCAGAACTTTCAATGTGTGATTTTCACATCTTTGGCAACCTGGAGAGAGAAATGCACAGACACCGGGTTCAGTTAGATGAGAAAGCACAAGGAGGGATGTGGCTGTGAATCCATTAGTGGCCAACTACTTTCTACAAAACAGTAACTGATTATCTTGTCTCCCGGTGGGATAAATATCTTAACATGTATGGCAATTACTTTTAAATGGAACCATTCCATAGTCCCATTGTAGCAGGTGTTTGGTTTTCATGGGACTGCCCCTTATATTACGCTGATGCAATTTTAAGACAAATTTTATTTACTATGTGTTAAAAAATGAACTGAAGATAGTTTTACTTACCAAGATCCAACAGAATGTGTTAAGTCTGAACATGGTGCCAGAAAAAGCATAGCGAAACAAATATGCACTTCAGACTTACAATGTATTATACATTTGGTACATGGTCATGTGAAAATGAAATAGTTTAGAGATTTCTTGGAACACCACATCCTGTCTATCCTTACATAAAATTTATTATGCAACTCAGAGAAGTATCTGGAATATCTTTTAACAATGGGTTAGGAAAGAGAAGAGTAGATGGATCCCTGAACAACACAGTTCACAGAAAATTGGCACACACAAACCTCTACCTCCATGCCTCAGGTCATTGCCACTTTCGGCAAAGAATGGTTATTCTGAGAGTGCTAGCAAATACAACTATTGCAGTGTCAGACAGGAATTACCTACCGGTAACTGAAAAATTGCTCTACCTTCAACTGGTTTCTCAAATGAATGTACAGGGTGATTATAATTAAACATTAAAACCACTGTAGAAATAACACCACTGGCCAGGATGACGTCAATTGCAACAGAATATTATCGGAAAAGGGGGAAAATATATGGCAGAAGAAAAATAAATAGTTACAAAATGTAGCAATAGATGGTGCTGTACATATCATAATTTAATAGTGGTCAACTACAAGTGACAAATGAATCAAACAACAATGTCTAAGGTGTACATTTGATGTTAAACAAACTGTACTACTCAGTGTGTAAGGGTGTACAGGTGTGATACTGTTAGTTAAGTAAGCCCATCCACCATGGCAAGGTCATATCACATCAGATGGGAAAAATTGGTTTTTAATTGTCCTGAGGCCAAAAACTGCATAAAAAGCATCACTCACATCGGTTTTTAACTGTCCTGAGGCCAAAACCCGCGTAAAAAGCATAAATCAAAATCAAATCAGATTATTAATTTCCATGTGACTGGCACAAAACATGTTCAATATGCTGTCCACCATTTTCTGCAACAAATTGAAATCGAGAAACAGCATATTCCACAACTAATCGAAGTGCTTCTGGTGTCACGTTCAGAATGTGTTGTGCAATGCATGCCTTCAATGCAGCTAAGTCTGCAATCGGAACACTAAACACAATGTTAAAATGGAGATTGGTTCACTGAAAAGATTGCTCTTTGCTCTTCTGGTGGAAAAGTGTTATTATTCTGTCGATGAATTCATTGAGGACAGCTTCACAGTCTGAACACAGGGATTGTATTACGTGCATTATTTTATGTACATGTGTAGCTGTAACTTAGAAATGTAAAATATAATGTAAACTTTTGTATTTCTCTCACAAAAGTGAAAAAAGTTTCTTTTGTAAACCTTGATATGTCTCCTGTACATCAAATCAAATGATTTGAAAATTGTACGTAATGAGATGAATAAATCACATATCACATAACATCTTTCAGATTTCCCTACAGCCAAAACTCACATGGATTAAGATCAAGTGATTGGGATCGCCAGGCTGTAGGGAAGTGGCAGCTGATACGCCTAGCATTTCTGAAATGGTGCTTCAGCAGCTGCTTAACTGGATTTTCAATGTGAGGAAGTGTGCCATCTTGCATAAAAATGATCCCATTCACACATCCCCGCTGTTGGAGAGCTGGAATGAGGTGGGTGTGCAAAAGACATTCATAGAACTTACCATTTATGGTGCAGGTAACATGACCAGAAGCACCTAACTTTTCGAAAAAATATGGCCCTGTGATAAATGATGCCATTAACCCGCACCACACAGTGACCTTTTCAGGATGAATTGGTACTGGTTGATTTGCATGTAGATCTTCCAGTGCCCATATTTGACAAAGTGTATTGACATATCCTGTCAGATGGAAGTGGGTTTCATCTATCGACAAAATCTTCCACAGCCAATCATTGTCCACTCCCATGCAACCAAGTAATTTTAAATCAAAGGTCTCTTTTGCTGGCAGGTCAACAGGAATCAACTTGTGCACATGGGTAATTTTGAATGGATACAAAAGAAGGATGTTTTGTAGGATTTTACACACCGTGCTCATGTTATGTCTAAAGTTCGGGCAATTCTTCATGAACTACATGTTTGCACAGCACCACTCATCTCCTCCTGCATTGCTGTGGCCACTGCTTGCCTTGACATTGAATCAATTCGTTTCCTCCCTCTACCAGGTTGCACACCAAAAGAACCTGTCTTTCGAATTTCCGAATCATTTTCTCCTAACCCACGGCAGTCATCAGACCAACACCTTCCTTCAAACCCTTCAGTGTCCAGAACGTCTGCAGAGCAAACTGTGCACAGTCATCATCATTCTTGTAATTCGGCTTTACAAGCAAAGAGCGATCCTGCATTGATATAGTCAAAGTGAATGTCGCAGACGCGAAAGGAGGAAAAGCCTTGTACCTGGCGTGTTTATACCAACTTCAGTGGGTTGTGCACATGACAGGTGTTTCCATTTACATATTCTGACACATACAGCACCATCTATTGATCAATTTTCACACTATTTTTTTTCTTCTGCTATATGTTTTCCCCCTTCTCCAATAATATTCTGTTGCAATTAAACATCATTCTGACCAGTGGTGTTATTTCTACAGCATTTTGAAAGTTTAATTATAATCACCCTGTACATACAAAACAAGTTGAGCAAGTATACTGGCACAAATTAACAACGTGCATGGAAGAAATAAAGGTCAAGAAAGAGAAAGAAAGGGTTGTTTATTCACCAGTTACTGACATCGTCTCAAGGAAAAGGGGTAGGCTGGATCTGGGACAACCGATTAAAATAGTTTACGATAGGACCAAAGAACATCTAACATAGCAAACTAGAAACACACCAACTGCTACGATTGTGTTCCTATTAACATTTTAACTTTTCCTTCTACTTATTCACTTCTCATAAAGTAACGTATATAATATACATGCTAACATATACATCAAGTCAATAGTTAGGCTGAGTTATACTTAAATTTAGAATCCAAATTATTATTTTGAATGTGCTGATTCCATTAGAGAGCTTAGTTTTCATGACTAACTGAAAAGAATACTAAGTTTGTCATTTGCAAAATCTTGTGAGCTAATTGACATATTAGGATAAGTTGGCCTACACCAATAGAAAGGCTGGCACCTGAACTTTGCAGTATCATAATTAAATTTTTATAAAATTAATTAACTTATGAGATAACTGACATTGAAAATCTGGACGGTCACAATTTACAAATACAAATTTTGCTTTTATGCTTGTTAGATTCTGCACTTCGACACTGTAATTTTGTTACCCTAATTTTTATGCACAAGATGATGTACTTCAATAATGGATTAAGTCACTAATTAATATTTGCATAATTCATCATAATATAAAATAATTTTTAATATGGCTGCTATACTTGTAAGTATGGTATTCCTAACGCATATGCTCAAAAATGGTTTAATGAACTTTTATAAGTCACTAATCTTCAACATATTTTATAAACCGCATTACTGCCTTATGTTGTTGTGGTGGTGGACTTCAGCCCAGAGACTGGTTTGATGCAGCTCTCCAAGCTACTCTATCGTGTGCAAGTTTCTTCATCTCCCAGTACCTACTGCAACCTACATCCTTCTGAATCTGCTTAGTGCATTCATCTCTTGGTCTCCCTCTACAATTTTTACCCTCCACACTGCCCTCGAATACTAGATTGGTGATCCCTCAATGCCTCAGAATATGTCCTACCAACTGATCCCTTCTTCTAGTCAAGTTGTGCCACATACTCCTCTTCTCCCCAATTCTATTTAGTACCTCCTCATTAGTTACATGATCTACCCATCTATTCTTCTGTAGCACCACATTTCAAAGGCTTCTGTTCTCTTCTTGTCCAAACTATTTATCATCCATGTTACACTTCCATACATGGCTACACTCCATACAAATACTTTCAGAAACCACTTCCTGACACCTAAATCTACACTCTATGTTAACATATTTCTCTTCCTTGGAAACGGTTTCCTTGCCATTGCCAGTCTACAGTTTACATCCTCTCTACTTCGACCATCATCAGTTATTTTGCTCCCCAAATAGCAAATCTCATCTACTATTTTAAGTGTCTCATTTCCTAATCTAATTCCCTCAGCATCACCCGACTTAATTCGACTACTTTCCATTATCCTTGTTTTGCTTTTGTTGATGTTCATCTTATATCCTCCTTTCAAGACACTGTCCATTCTGTTCAACTGCTCTTCCAAGTCCTTTGCTGTCTCTGACAGAATTACAATGTCATCGGCAAACCTCAAATGTTTTATTTCTTCTCCATGGATTTCAATACCTACTCTGAACTTTTATTTTGTTTCCTTTACTGCTTGCTCAATATACAGATTGAACATCAGGGATAGGATACAATTCTGTCTCACTCCCTTCCCAACCACCGCTTCCCTTTCATGCCCCTGGACTTTTATAACTGCTATCTGGTTTCTGTACATATTGTAAGTAGCCTTGCACTCCCTGTATTTTACCCCTGCCAACTTCAGAATTTGAAAGAGAGTATTTCAGTCAACATTGTCAAAAGCTTTCTCTAAGTCTACAAATGCTAGAAATGTAGGTTTACCTTTCCTTAATCTATCTTCTAAGATAAGTTGTAGGGTCAGTATTGCCTCACGTGTTCCAACATTTCTACGGAATCCTAACTGATCTTCTCCGAGGTTGGCTTCTACCAGTTTTTCCATTCGTCTGTAAAGAATTCACATTAGTATTTTGCAGCTGTGACTTATTAAACTGATAGTTCGTTAATTTTCACATCTGTCAACACCTGCTTTCTTTGGGATTAGAATTATAATATTCTTCCTGAAGTCTGAGGGAATTTCGCCTGTCTCATACATCTTGCTCACCAGATGGTAGACTTTTGTCAGGACTGGCTCTCTCAAGGCTGTCAGTAGTTCTAATGGAATGTTGTCTACTACCAGGGCCAGTGCTCTGTCAAACTCTTCACGCAGTGTCATATCTCCCATTTCATCTTCACCTACCTCCTCTTCCATTTCCATAATATTGTCCTCAAGAACATCGCCGCTGTATAGAGCCTCTATATACTCCTTCCACCTTTCTGCTTTCCCGTATTTGCTTAGAACTGGGTTTCCATCTGAGCTCTTGATAATCATGCAAGTGGTTCTCTTTTATCCAAAGGTCTCTTTTAATTTTCCTGTAGGCAGTATCTATATTACCCCTAGTGAGATAAGCCTCTACATCCTTACATTTGTCCTCTAGCCATCCCTGCTTAGCCATTTTGCACTTCCTGTCGATCTCATTTTTGAGACGTTTGTATTCCTTTTTGCCTGCTTCACTTACTGCATTTTTGTATTTTCTACTTTCATCAATTAAATTCAGTATCTCTTCTGTTACCCAAGGATTTCTACTAGCCCTCATCTTTTTACCTGCTTGATCCTCTGCTGTCTTCACTATTTCATCCCTCAAAGCTACCCATTCTTCTTCTACTGTATTTCTTTCCCCCAGTCCTGACAATTGTTCCCTAATGCTCTCCCTGAAACTCTCTACAACCTCTAGTTCTGTTAGTTTATCCAGGTCCCATCTTCTGAAATTCCCACCTTTTCACAGTTTCTTCAGTTTTAATCTACAGTGCATAACCAGTAGATTGTGGTCAGAGTCCATATCTACCCCCGGAAATATCTTACAATTTAAACCCTGGCTCCTAAATCTCTGTCTTACCTTTATATAATCTACCTGAAACCTTCTAGTATCTCCAGGCCTCTTCCATGTATACAACATTCTTTCATGATTCTTGAACCAAGTGTTAGCTATGATTAAGTTATGCTCTGTGCTAAATTCAACCAGGCGGCTTCCTTTTTCATTTCTTACCCCCATTCCAAATTCACCTACTATGTTTCTTTCTCTTCCTTTTCCTACTATCAAATTCCAGTCACCCATGGCTTATAAATTTTCGTCTCCCTTCACTATCTGAATATTTTCATTTATCTCATTATACGAGGCAAGTTTTTTAAGTAAGTACCGTTTTGAAATTTAAAAAAGACATGCTCAGATATCTCAATAATTTTATTTTTACACGAAAGCCTGTACCTTAATCTACTTTTCTACACAATTTCTGCCAATATTGAGGCACTTGTCATAATCATGTACTGGTTTTTGAATACCCTCCTCATAGAAGTCTGTCGCCTGACTTGTTAACCACTGCTTTACCACTGTTATGACTTCATCATCGTCTTGAAGATGCTGACCGACCAGCTGTTTCTTCAAGTGCAGAAACAGATGGTAGTCATTGGGAGCAAGATCGGGGCTGTATGGAGGACAATCTAGAGTTTCCCATTAAAAAGATGTGATGAGATCTTTTGTCAGATTCACCACATGCAGACGGGTATTGTCTTGCAGCAAAACGGGGGGATGATCTAGAGTTTCCCATTAAAAAGATGTGATGACATCTTTGGTCTGATTCACCACATGCAGATGGGCATTGTCTTGCAGCAAAACGATGCCCTTGCTCGACTTCCATGGACTTTTGCTTTGATTCTGGTGTGATTAGGCCACCCATGTTTCATCGCCCGTAACAATTTGGCTTAATAAATCATCACCGTCGTTGTGGTACCGCTCAAGGAAAGTCAATGCACTGTCTAAACGTTTGGTTTTGTGCACATCCATCAACATTTTCGGTACCCAATGTGCCCACAATTTTCGGTAATACAAGTGCTCGGTCACAATGCCATACAAAACACTATGAGAAACATTAGGCAAGTCATCCCGCAAGGAGGAAATTGTAAAGCGTCTGTTTCCTCTCACCTTACTGTCCATTCCTGCACCAAACTTTCATTAACGACCGAGTCCGCCCCGGTAGCTGAGTGGTCAGCGTGACAGACTGTCAATCCCAAGGGCCCGGGTTCGATTCCCGGCTGGGTCGGAGATTTTCTCCGCTCAGGGACTGGGTGTTGTGTTGTCCTAATCATCATCATTTCATCCCCATCGACGCGCAGGTTGCCGAAGTGGCGTCAAATCGAAAGACCTGCACCAGGCGAACGGTCTACCCGACGGGAGGCCCTAGCCACACGACATTTCCATTTCCATTAACGACCGAGTGATGCCTACTCTGTTGTTCATCATGCACATTTGTGCGGCTACATTTAAATGCTATCACCTACTTTCCCACCATTCCATCACTCATAATGTTTTCTCTGTAAACTGCACAGATCTCATGATGAATATCGATCGCTTTTAGGGCTTTAGCACTAAGAAATCTTATAACAGCCCGTACTTCACAGTTGGCTGGACTCATGATTATTACACTCAGTACACAACATAAACACAGAAGAATCAGACTGTAATGGCGTCAGTGCATAGACAACAGATGTAGGTACCCAGTGCGCTTGCACAGTACGCTGACTGCAGCACTTCAGCCGCGGTGTGGCAAAATGATACTTACTTAAAAAAAAAGCCTCGTACATTTCATCAATTTTTCATCATCTGCGGAGCTAGTTGGTATAGAAACTACTGTGGTAGGTGTGGGCTTCATGTCGATCTTGGCAACAATAATGCGTTCACTATGCTGTTTGTAGTAGCTTACCCACACTCCTATTTTTTTATTCATTATTAAAACTACTCCTGCATTACCCCCATTTAATTTTGTATTTATAACCCTGTATTCACTTGACTAGAAGTCTTGTTCCTCCTGCCGCTGACCTTCACTAATTCCCACTTTATCTAACTTTAACCTATCCATTTCCCTTCTTAAATTTTCTAAACTACCTGCCCAGTTAAGGGATCTGACATTCCATGTTCCGATCCGTAGAACACCAATTTTCTTTCTCTTGATAACGATGTCCTCGTGAGTAGTCCCCACCTAGAGATCCAAATGGGGGACTATTTTACCTCTGGAATATTTTACCCAAGAGGATGCCATCGTCATTTAACCTACTGCCTTATAGTCCATCTAAATTAGCAAAATTTAACCTTGCCATTTTTAAAATGATAATGCAGTTTCCAAAATCAACAAATATTTTCAGAATGAGATTTTTACTCTGCAGAGGAGTGTGCGCTGATATGAAACTTCCTGGCAGATTAAAACTGTGTGCCAGACCGAGACTCGAACTCGGGACCTTTGCCTTTCGCGGGCAAGTGCACTACCATCTGAGCTACCGAAGCATGACTCACGCCCAGTACTCACAGCTTTACTTCTACCAGTATCTCGTCTCCTACCTTCCAAACTTTACAGAAGCTCTCCAGCAAACCTTGCAGAACTAGCACTCCTGAAAGAAGGGATACTGCGGAGACATGGCTTAGCCACAGCCTGGGGGATGTTTCCACAATGAGATTTTCACTCTGCAGTGGAGTGTGCGCTGATATGAAACTTCCTGGCAGATTAAAACTGTGTGCCCGACTGAGACACGAACTTGGGACCTTTGCCTTTCCCGGGCAAGTGCTCTACCATCTGAGCTACCGAAGCACGACTCACATCCGGTACTCACAGTTTTACTTCTGCCAGTATCTTGTCTCCTACCTTCCAAACTTTACAGAAGCTCTCCTGCGAACCTTGCAGAACTAGCACTCCTGAAAGAAAGGATACTGCGGAGACATGACTTAGCCACAGCCTGGGGGATGTTTCCAGAATGAGATTTTCACTCTGCAGCAGAGTGTGCGCTGATATGAGACTTCCTGGCAGATTAAAAGTATGTGCCTGACCGAGACTCAAACTCGGGACCTTTGCCTTTCCCGGGCAAGTGCTCTACCATCTGAGCTACCGAAGCATGACTCACTCCCGGTACTCACAGCTTTACTTCTGCCAGTATCCTTTCTTTCAGGAGTGCTAGTTCTGCAAGGTTTTCAGGAGAGCTTCTGTAAAGATTGGAAGGTAGGAGACGAGATACTGGCAGAAGTAAAGCTGTGAATACCGGGCGTGAGTCGTGCTTCGGTAGCTCAGATGGTAGAGCACTTGCCCGCGAAAGGCAAAGGTCCCGAGTTCGAGTCTCGGTCGGGCACACAGTTTTAATCTGCCAGGAAGTTTCAACAAATATTTTGATACCAGTCTTTAAATAGTTGAACCCCACCCAAAACCCTCAGTCTGTGATTGGTAAGTAACCACTTAACATCTATATAGCTCAGTGCTGGGCACACTAACAAATTTGAGGGAGGATCCAAAAATAATGAGAACAGTTTTACAAAAAAATCATGTATTTTATGGAACATTTTCAGTACTTAAACACCTTCAAAGCAGTGTCCATCACGCATAATACACATGCCCCAACACTTTTCCATTGGTGGAAACAATTTTTAAACTTGTCTGAACTTGGGCTGTTTAGTGACCCCAGCAAATTTTTTCGCCACTTCTTTGTCTTGAAAATTCTTCCCTTTCAGGTTTTTTCTTCTTGGAAACTAACACACATAGTGTCTACTGAATAGAATGGGTGAGAAAGCGATATCATTTGGTTTTTCGCCCACAACTACGTAACGCTCAATGTGTGTGCAGGGCCATTGTCATGATGAAAAAGCCAACCACCTGGCTGCCATAATGTGGATAATTTTTTTTCACACTGTTTCACGAAATCGTTTTAACATTTGAAGGTAGTAATGATTGTAAACTGAGGTACAGTGGGGAACAAACTCATGGTGGACAATCCCCTTGATGTCAAAAAAACAAACCAACATTGTCTTCAGATGAGATCTCACTTGCCTTGCTTTCTTTGATCTTGGTTTTGATCTTGGTTTCTAGGTCATATCCACCACACCATGATTTGTTACACATGATGACTTTTGTGTCAAAATCTAGATCAAGTTTTGACAGCCCGACACATGCATAAATGATTGGTTGTCTGGCTGTCAGAATTTTGTAATCAACTCCAGGATTTCCAATCATTTCCATCAATTCATCAAATGATTTGCAATGATCAAACATGATGGCGACACAGATTTTTTTAACGTTTTCACCCATTCTGGAAGTCAGAAATGTTGGGGGTCATGTTCTGTCTTCAATTGAGATTTGATCGCTTTTAAAATGAGAAAACCACTCTTAAACCCTTCCCTGGTTCAAAGCATTGCAGCAGTTTCCACTGCTGATTTCCCCAACAGGAAGCAGAACATGGAGTTAGCATGTTGGCTTTTAATGTCTGCTAATGAAGAACTGCTGAACACGTGAAACAGCACTTGATAGGGGGGGGGGGGGAGGACCCACTGTCCACAATAATTTTCCAACACCAGTAACACTAGGGCAACTGATACAAAATGGTGTCCAGCGAAACCACCTAGTGGAAGAATTCAGAACTAGTGTCCTACCAACTCCCAGGGAAAAATTCTCATTACTTTTGTGTTCCCCCTCATATGTAATACCACTGCACAATTCTCATGAGTAAAGTTTGTACTCAGAAAGCAAACATGAAACAATGAAGTGTAACTGGTCCATGTGACTTACGCACTGAATATCTTAATCATGTTGTTGACTTTCTACACAACAAGAAGGTATGCACTATTCTTATTATGATCTACTGCCACTGTGCCATGTTTTCACTGTGTACTGCGTCATTTCACTGAGATTGTTTTATCGGAATTATG
This sequence comes from Schistocerca nitens, assembly GCF_023898315.1. Classification (NCBI taxonomy): domain Eukaryota; kingdom Metazoa; phylum Arthropoda; class Insecta; order Orthoptera; family Acrididae; genus Schistocerca; species Schistocerca nitens. The sequence goes on along the minus strand of NC_064620.1, from coordinate 189,235,487 downwards.
TTTGGAGATGTAAGTGTAGAGGTACCTAGGTATATGATATGTAAAAGCAAAATTGGACATGCCCATTGCAGAATTCACAGTACTAATAAAAGTGGGAAGAGCCACACAACTGTAACAGCAGTGTTGTGTACATCTTTTGTACAATCCTAGGAAAAGTATTTAGTTATTTCACTGAACCATCAAGCTATGAGACATTACAGGTTTGCCAGAATGGAGAGTCCAAGGACAGTACAGGTAAGGGACTTTTCCAAATACCAATGACCTACACCACAGAACCAACCAAGCAAATCCCTGTTACTGAGCACTGTCACACCAAATGAGATATGATCAGACCAGTTTTGTGGCACAGGTTCCATAAAGCTTGGGACAGCATAATCAAGGTCTCTGTGGAAATGAGGGCATTGGAAAACCTAATAATCTACAATACATCTTCATACTTACTCTGCAAGCCACCATAGGATGCATGGCAGAACATAAAAGATTCAGTTTATAGCAAAGTTTGGGACACATCCAGTGTATCATGATTTTATTGGCTGCCTTGTCCAGCAGATGGATGAATCATAAGTCAAAATACTGAAAGAAAAATGAATAATGGAGCCAGCTTCATTAATTGCCTGTAGCAGCAGAATAGTCACTGAAATCTGGAGAAACACTGGTAATGAGTAAAAGAAGATTAAGGTACAGAAACCTCGAGGATAAGAACATCTCATCCATATGTGAGGATTGTATATCACCTATACCAAAATAATATTTGATCACAAACTTATCCATCTGGTTAATCAAAGAGTGCATATTATGTTAATATAGCTACTACTGGTTCAGCCGAGGCCAGAATTCCAGATTAACTGCAACCAAATGCCAATGCTTGGACTAGAGTATGGCTGTTGTTGCTTGGCATGAATGCTTAGCTATGTTTACTGCAGATATGTCTTATCATGGAAACACTTTGTGAAAATTAAATTAACTACAGTGGCCTCACCATCCTTCCATTCTCTGGTAGCAGGGTTTATTATCCCAAAGAGCTCATCATTAGTGACAGCTTTTGGGTTTAAGTCATTGTAAAATGGCTTCCTCTTCATATTTTGGTATGTCCTGAATAGTGTGCGCCATACCATAGTCTTGCCAGTACCAGCATTCCCAACTATGAAGACTGAGTGTCTTACTTCTAGAAGTTCCTGCAGCTGTACTATCTGGAATCAAATCATTCAATAACACATTAGAGCCCAATGAAAAATATTGTTTACAAAATCTTTTTCTCACATATTTCATTTAGTCATTTAATTTCTGTTGAAAATAACACAGACTTGTTGGAATTGATAATAATACAAAAAATAGACTGTTACAGAGATCACAATGCAGAAATGATTAACTTGTATGCCAAGTATGGATCTTTCAAAAATTATAGAGTAGTTAGTAAAATTTAAAAAAAAGTACTAAGAAAACTGAATAAAACCCTGGACTAATTGCAAAACAATACAGAAAACTTAAAGAAGCTGAAAAACAAAATGGAGATGTGGAATAGCAGATAGGCACAACAAAAAGACTGCAAAACAAGTAAGCTTTTAGCAGGAACGCCATCTTATGAATTGTATAAAATACAAACACATTCACACAAATGCAACTCACACACACACACACACACATGACCTCTGCCTCTGGCTGCCAAGGTCAGACTGCGAGCAACAGTATGTGATGGGAAAAGCAATCTGGGTGGTGGGGGGGTAAAGACGAGGCTGGGGCAGGGAGGGGAGGGAGACAGGAGGGTAGGGGTGGAGGATGGTCAAGTGCTGCTTTGGGAGCATACAGGGGTGAGGTGAAGAGAGGGTAGGGCAGCTGGGTGCAGTCAGGAGGTTAGACAGTGGGCAGGGTGGAGGAGGGAGGGGGAGGGGACAGTTAGTGGAAAATTGGAGAAGTAAAAAGGCTGTGGGTGTGTTGGTGGAACAGGAGCTTGTGTAGTGCTGGAGTGGAAACAGGGAACGGTGGAAGACAGTGACTAACAAAGGTTGAGGCCAGGATGGTTATGGGAACATGGGATTTACTGCAGCGAGAGTTCCCATCTGCACAATTCAGAAAATCTGTTGTTGGTGGGAAGGATCCAGATGGCACAGGCTGTGAAGCAGTCACTGACACAAAATACATTGTGCTGGGTGGCAAGCTCAGCAATGGAGTGGTCCAGACATTTCCTGGCCACACTTTGACAGCAGCCATTCACGTGGACAGATAGCTTGTTGGTTGTCATGCCCATGTAGACTGTAGCACAGTGGCTTGTAGATCAAATGACTGGTTTCACATGTGGCCCTGCCTTTGATGGGACAGACTGGAGTAGGTGGTGGTGGCAGGACATATAGAAAAGGTCTTGCACCTAGGTCTGTTACAAGGATATGAGCCATGAGGCAAGGGTTTAGAACAGGAGTTGTGTAGGGATGAATGAGGATATTGTGTAGGTTTGGTGGGTGAAGGAATGCCATTGTGGGAAGCATAGGAAGGATAGTGTGTAGGACACAGGGTATGATAAGAGGAGAATGGGAAGAGGTGGGTGACCAGAGAGAGAAAGTATGAGTGATCTGTTTCTGTACAAGGTTGGGAAGGTAATTACAGTCTCTGAAGGCTTCAAGTGAGATTCCTGGTATATTTGGAGATGGACTCCTTGTCACTACAGGTGTGATGGCCACAGGTGGCTGGGCAGTATGGAACAGACTTCTTGGTATGGAGTGAGTGGCAACTGTCAAAGGTGAGGTATTGTTGGTGGTTGCTAAGTTTGATATGGACAGAAGTACTGATGAAGCTTTCTTTGAGGTGGAAGTCAACATTGAGTAAGGTGGCTGGTTGCGTTGAGGAGGACCAGGTGAAGTGAATGTGGGAGAAGGTTCTGGAGAAATGTGGATAGGGTGTCCTTGTCATCTTCGATCCAGATCACAAAGGTGTCACCAATGGCAAGGCTACATTTGAAACCAGTCATGTGATCTACAAGCTAAGCTGTAACCATTGTGCTGTGTTTTATGTGGGAAAGGCAACCAAACAGCTATGGTCAGCACAAATGGCCACCGCCACTGACAAACTGTAGCCAAGAAACTGGTGGATGCTGGGCACACTTCCCAACACAACATTCTTCATTTTAATGACTGCTTCACAGCATGTGCAATCTCGATCCTTCCTAACACCAGCTTTTCTGAATTGTGCGGGTGAGAACTTTACCTGTAATATATCCTATGTTACTGTAACCCTCCTGGCCTCAGCCTTTGTTAATTACTGACCTCCACCCTTCCCTGTTTCCGCTCCAGCACTTTACAGTCTCCCGTTTCACCAGCACACCCACAGTCTTGTCCATTCACATGATACTAGGGACAAAGAAAATTTTATGCTCCCCACCCACTGCCTCAGACTGTATTCCCAGGGACCTCAATACATGGGAGTGAAAATTTGTAATAAATTAAAAGGGAACAAGTTGATGCAGATGAATTTAGGTTCACTTAAAAGAAAGCTATATGAGGTACCGACACTGAAGTGTTATTACTCAGTGGATGAATTCATGCAGGACAACCTGGAAATTTGAGCTGGATACAATGAATTACACATTCCAAGAAATATCCTTAGAGTGTTACTATTTATTATAGTGCTATAATTTATTAATGTAAAAATCATTGTAACTGTTTTATAAATTTTTGACATCTGTCCTGTACGCAAACCAAATGGATTGCAAATGTATGTCATGAAATGAATAGAACACAATTCACAATTCTTATTACTTCTCTACTTTTCCACTAACCGACCCCCCTACCCCCTCCTCCCTGCCCATCATCAAACCTTCTGACTGCACCCAGCTGCCTTACCCTCTTTTCACTTTGACGCTGTATGCTCCTGCAGCACTTCACCTTCCCCCACCCGAACCCTGCCATCCCTTCCCCTCACTGCCCCAGCCTGCTCCTTACCTCCATCATCCAGATTGTTGCAATCATGCGCTGTTACTCACAATCTGGCCTCAGCAGCCAGAGACCGTGGTCATGTGTGTGTGATCTGTATTTGTGTGAATGTGTGTGTGTGTATTTTGTCTAATGCAGAAGAAGGCCCCTGGGCCAAAAGCTTATTTGTTTAGCAGTCTTGTTGTTGTGCCTGTCTGTTACGCAACATCTACACTATACAGTGACTAGCAATCTATCCTTTTCATAATATTGTCATTATTTCATCCTGGATTTTCCGTTATTTGAAAAACACAAGATTTAAACCAAAAATAGACAACAGATGATAATAATAATGGCAATTACAGACAACAAAAATGATCAGACCAAATGAAAAGGTATTGGGCAGTTTTGAAAGAAAACATATTGAAGAACATGACCAGAAAATGACTGAAGTGACTCAATGAGACCCTAAAAGCAGAACAACAGGGTCATAGGAGAAGCCATCCCAATTTGACCCCCATTGAGTCTGACACCAGCCTGATATAATTTTGCAAATTCTGCTTCCAAACAGGCTACCATTGGGTCAATATGCTGAAAAAGTGAATTAGCCAAGCAGAGAGTGGGCCCTTTTTAGAAACTGCCCTGAAAATTATTTTCCTCAGCTTTGAAGGAATTTCAGTTAGTACACAAGATCTGCAGAACTAATAGCTGCAAAATCCTTTGTCTACAAGAGACCCACAGAGTGGCCCCTCTCAAAATAAGACCAATATTGTAGGTATGTGGTTAGTAAATAAGATAGTACAGGGAAAATACGCAAGTGCCATTTTTATAAGAGAAAGTTTAGAATTATTAGCAAGTCATACAATTCAGCACAATAATATTGAACTAATAGTTGTGGAACTAGATAACACCAAAATAATCTCTATAGACAGACACCCAGACAAACGTTTTAGCATTAATATTCCTTACCTATCACATACAAGAGATTTGAGTGCACAGTAGTTTTAGGGGATTTTAATTGCCACAGTACACAGTGGGCTCTAGTGAAACTAATTAAGATGGTGAATTACCTGGGCTGGCCTGAGTGGCCGAGCGGTTCTTGGCGCTATAGTCTGGAACCGGGTGACCGCTACGGTTGCAGGTTCGAATCCTGCCTCGGGCATGGATGTGTGTGATGTCCTTAGTTAGGTTAGTTAGGTTTAAGTAGTTCTAAGCTCTAAGGAACTGATGACCTTAGAAGTTAAGTCCCATAGTGCTCAGAGCCATTTGAACCATTTGACTTACTTGAGCAAAGGGCAGAAAATAGCCAGATGTAACTTATCCATGACCCCAAGCATCCACCATCCTTTAATAGCAGAATGCGGTGAAAGAGTTCCAATCCTGATCTGATTTTCATAAGCAAAGATCTCAATACATTATGTCACAAACAAACTCTGAATCCTATTCTGAGATCACAACACAGACCAATTGAACTGGAAATAAAACCTGCTGTCCAGTCTGTAGAAATACCATTCAGAAGAAGATTTAACTTCAAAAGAGCAAAATAGGTGGATTTCAGAAATAAACTTGACGAATTACTAAAACCGACTGAACTGAAGCCAGAGCATTACTATTAAGGAAGCCTCTGTTACGACAATCTCAAGAGGATGCAGGACAGAGTATATACCTGGTTTTACAGAACAAAACAAAGTTGTATATGAAAGGTCTTGTGATCTCTACAATAATAATCCCCTTGCCAAAGAAACAATTAAATCTGGGGAGCAAGAGGAATTACTACCAGCTTTAAGTGACCAGACAGCAGGTACGGTTGAAGACTGTTAAGGGCATGGACATGATGTGCAGTAGTAGACCATGTAAATGTAACTACTAATTAAATACCCAGCCAGCTTTTATTAAATGACAAATTTGACCCCCCCCAAAAAAAAAAAAATCAGCTAGGTCTAGACTGAAGACAAAGAAGAGTAATGTATTGAATGTAGATTTTTCAATGGAAGAACCAAAAGAGGACTTAAGCAATTTGAAAGCAGGAAAAGCTACTAGATTTGATGAGAAATCAAATAATTAAAAATCTGCCTGAAACTGCCAAAAAGTGGTTACTGAGCCTTTTCAGTTGCTGCTGAAAATCTGTCAAAATTCCCAGCATATGGAAAAAGTTGTTTTTGAATGAGGCTCCAGTTTGATGTCAATAAAACTGAGTGCATACAAAATTTTCACTACATTTGGCAATTTAAACATTTGTCTATTTATTACCTTTATGTTCACTGTCATGGAACTTATTTTTTGACAAGACTCTGGCCTGATGTTAGATGAGTCCATCCAAATGTTTCACCATATTTGGCAATTGAAACATTGGTCTATTTATTATTTATTACCTTTACATTCATTGTCATCAATGACTTCCTGGAAACTCCTTGTGCCTAGTCCACTATTTCATCCTCTCTCAAGATTCAGTTGTGAAGGTCTTCCTCATCTTTATCTAGCCTGTTCCAGACATCCTCCGTCATTGTAACTTGAAATTCACACTGAAATCTGAATATTCCTTTCCTTCCAGACCAAACTCTGTTTCTTTGTTGAACACAATAAATACTGGGTGGTTATAATTAAACTTTCCCTATTTAACATGTTATAACATGGAAACTAATTACCGTATGAGTACCAAATGCGGTACCATTAATGTCAAGGACATGAGGAAGAGAAATAATGCAGAATCAGTTCAACTGAAACAGTTTTAATGTGCTACTACAGTACAACATACCATTACAAACCTGTACAATTACTGCTACAAAAGGGGCTTAATATGGCACCCATGTGTCCAGAAGACTCTGAAAGCACAGGATTGCATTCTGTACAGCAGAATGAAGCATGCCCATAGGTATGCTTGCTACCTCCCTTGATATGCTGTGCTTCAGATCAGCACATGTGTGAATTTTCCCCTGGTAAATGCTGTCCTTCAGGTAGCCCCACAATCAGCCATCACAAGAAGTGAGATCAGGTGATCATGCCTGCCACGCCTTTGGAAACAATCGGCTGATAATTCGATCATTTCTAAACTTGTTTCAGAGAAGCATTTGAACTTCACGAGCAATGTGTGGTGGGGCCAGATCTTGCATGAAAACTGTTGAGTGTCTCTCTCCTGTAATTCAGGTATGGTCGTCGAGCACCACGCCATATGGTGACAAGTTCACCGTACAGAGGAATTTCATGCACAGTGACTGGAGGTGAAGATCCCCACACTTGGCAGTTCTGTGTATCTGGCTCACCCGTCACAGAAAAATGAGCTTTAGAAATCCATAGGATGGTCCAGTGCCAGTCCTCACCAACTTCAATCCTTGCGAGAAAGTGGAGAACAAAGTCATGTTGTTGTGCATCCTGTGGTGCAAGCTGCTGTATGATATGGATCTTGTATGGATATCACTTGAGAATGGTTCAAAGTAGCTTCAGTACAGTGGATCATGGGATGTTCAACTGTCATGACACAGCATGTGCACTGCCTGATGATCGAGAATTGTGCATAGCATTGTCTGCCATAGCAACAGCGATTTCATCAACCACCTGTGATGCAACTGGTCATCAGCCTTTTTCCAGAGTATTGCCCAGTTCTCCATTTGATTTGAACTACTTCATCACACTCTGCACAGCAGGTGGACAAAGAAGACTCTTCCGTAATCCTTTCAGCTGGCAATATTCTCAAAGTGCAGCTGTAGCATTACCATTGTTTTCATAATAGAGCTTCACCAATTATGCCCTGATCCTTTTGTCTAAGCTCATGTTGACACATCAACAAGTGCACTGTGACTGGTCCTGTGTGTGAGACTATGAATCACAATGACTGATCATGGCACCTGTTGGCTATAGTTGGAACTGAATGGTAGTGCTGTGATGCATTGAAATCATGCACTCCATACTCTGGACATCGATGCTACTAAGTTTGGTATTCGTATGGTAATTAGTTTCTGTGTTATAACATGTTAAATAGGGAAAGTTTAATTATAACCACCCAATATATAAATAAATGTCATGTGACTTACAACCTTTCTAGTTGATGTCACACCAATCCCTTGCAAGATAACTATGTTGCACAAAATATTATTCCATTGTTTAGAAGGTTGTAATTACAGCTTTGTTCCAGATGCTGTCCTAGTTGAAATGGAACTCTCAAAACTTTTAGCTTTAAATTTCATTAGAGCCTGTTTGACTATATTGTCTTCAACAAACATCTTCAGCATAGAAGAAAATCATGCATTCATGAAGTTTTATGTCTACAAAGACACTTACAAGTAAGGGTCACTCCTTGATCCATGGGCTGGATCAGCAAATTGGAGTTTGAAGGAAGAAATATATGCTACAGAGTGACAGAATTTCTGAACACACTGCTGTCTTTGCTGTCTGATCAACTTAAGGTAAATATTCATTTATAAAACATATTTAATGAGTTTTCACCAATTACAATTTGGGAAATTATTACAAAGTGTTTACTTTTCACATTTCATACGGCAGAACTGGGAATCAGAGCAATATGGCCTCACACATTTTGTTGAAGAGCAAACCATTGCCATGCCGGTCAGAGCAACCACAAGAAGATGCTGCCATTTTGTTCTCATTTTATAATTGTAAAACAGAGAAGAAAACCTGAGAAGTTGAACAATATTAATGTTTATAATAAACAGTTTCATTTTGTATCTGGTGCTAAAAGTTTGTCCGACTTGTAGCTTATCAAAAAATCCATGTACTGTTGATCATGACAACAACACATTTGTTAACAGTTAAGTTGTATTACTGTAGGTGTGAAAATAAATATTTTAATGATGAATTTTGCAAATCATCTAAGCTGTCTGAAGAATTTATTTCAACAGATCTTCAACTATGGCTGATAAGAGAAAAGTACTTTACACAGTTATGAGATACAAAACAGTCAAAAATAATCTGTTGTTGAACTTTATTAACCCAGATAAGCCTGAATTATTTTTCGTTTGAATGAAAACTTTCATCAATAACTTAATTATAATACAAATTACGTGTTTATAATATTTTTACACCTTTTATCTCCACAGATTTTGAAAAATACCCCATCCTTCTGGAAGGACTTCAGTCATGTATGCATGCATTTAACACAATGCCACTATTTAAGCATCAAATTAGTACTATTTTAGTGTTTTGTATGGAACAATATGGAAAAATAAACATGAAGTGGTATGCTACATTCGATGCACTGTGTCGCAGATTTTTTCTGGCACTAGCAACAATGAAGTCATTTCTTCTTTCTTGAAACAGTATCTAGCACAAATCTGTGACATAATGTTTAAGCTTGCCATATACAGAATCATGTTTCGCAGTTATAGATGGCCTCCTGCTTTGCACAGCATCATGGCAGTTTGACTCCAAAACTGCAATGAAGATTCTTTGATGAAATGCCATGTGGTCAAATTCACAACCATCCTCCCTGTAGAGCTCCATGCTTTGTGCCAGCTACATCAACAAAATGCACAATCATAGGGAAGTAGCCTACTATTTCTCACTCCTGATAGATACTTTATAGAGTGAAATATTTTGGTCAGATTAGATTAGTACTTGTTCCATAGATCATGAATACGACACTTCGTAATGATGTGGAACGTGTCAGGTTAATAAAAGGTGTCTATACAAGATATTACGTTACATAAAATATTACATGACACTTAATATTTTTAAGTTTTTTTTGGGGTGGGGGGTGGGGATTGGGGGGGGGGGGGGTTGGGGAAATTACCCACTTACCATATCCAAAAATTCAACTAATGAGTAGAAGGAGTTGCCATTAAGAAACTCTCTTAATTTCCTTTTAAATGCTATATGGCTATCTGTAAGACTTTTGATGCTATTAGGTAAGTGAGCAAAGACTTTTGTGGCAGCATAATTTACCCCCTTCTGTGCTAAAGTTGGATTTAACCTTGAGTAGTGAAGATCATCCTTTCTCCTTGTGTTGTAGCCATGTACACTGCTATTACTTTTGAATTCATTCGGATTGTTAATAACGAATTTCATAAGTGAATAAATATATTGAGAGGCTACAGTGAAGATCTCTAGCTCTTTAAATAAGTTTCTGCAGGATGATCTTGGATGAGCTCCAGCAATTATTCTGATTACATGTTTTGTGCAATGAACACTCTTTTACTCAATGATGAGTCACCCCAGGATACGATGTCATACGAAACCAGAGGTTCCTTGTACACCTCATCCCAGTCTAACTGCTAAAGATTTTCTATCAAATTTCTAATTGTTGAGTCATTAATTTAATGCACAACTTTGGAGGGTAGTTTTGAATTACTGGATGGAGCCATGTCATATGAACTGAGGTTCCTTGTACACCTCATCCCAGTCTAACTGCTGAAGATTTTCTCTCAAATTTCTAATTGTTGAGTCATTAATTGAATGCACAACTTTGGAGGGTAGTTTTGAATTACTGGATGGAGCCATGTCATATACTGTAACTAGCTGAGCACCATGATCAGAAAGGCCATTCTCAACAGGACAAGAATTTATGTTTTTACACTTATCTTGGTCTATAAAATTGTTATCTATCAATGTGCTGCTGTCTTTTACTACCCGAGTAGGCAAATTAATGACAGATGTTAAATTGAAAGAACTGAACAAGACTTCCAGGTCATTTTTCTTATTACCCTCTTTTAGTGAATCAACATTGAGGTCCCCACAATTAATAATTTGCTTTCCCCTATCTGACAGATAGCACAACATTGCATCCAAGTTTTCCAGGAATAAATGAAAGTTTCCTGAAGGGGACCTATATACTGTTACAATTATAAAAGAGCCCTCCTTCAGTTTAAGTTGACAGGCACATGCTTCTATATATTGCTCTAGACAAAACATTTTTGTATCTAAGCTTTTTACACAGTGATAACTTTTGACATATATGGCAACTCCTCCTCTCACCTTATTCTCTCTACTCATATGTGCAGCTAGTTTATAAACACTGATATTTACCTTTTCCATATCAGACACAATGTGATGCTCAGACAGGCATATTATATCTATTACATTATCAGATTTAATGTCATCTAAACAAACCAAAAGCTCATCTACTTTATTCTTCAATCCCAGAATATTTTGGTGAAAAATGGTAACATTATTTTTTACTTTACTTATGTGAGAATCTATTTTTCTTTTATCCACCAATATTTTGGTTAAATATGTAACATTATTATTTACTTTCCTATTGTGAGAATATTGTGAGTTTTGGACCTCTTTAGCACCTGCCTGCCTGAATGTCTCATTGGACACTGATATTAGTCTAAAAAAGAGGTACATCCATGAGTACTACTGTCCGTCCCCCCTTATGGATTTCGCTAACAACCCTGCCAGTTTACCCTTCCCATTCCTATTGAGGTGTAGGCCATGCCTTGTGAAATCCCCCCTATCAGTAGCCTTGACAGGAACCAATCCAATGTCTGACACAGTGGCCGCCCTATGCAAGTGATCCAACTCCATATTTACCTTCCTGAGAGAGCAGTTCGGCTGGGGCTGATCTTGCCGCACGAAAGCAGGCACCAGTCCAACATTGGTATCGGTCGTTGCAGAGGCTATTTGCACAAGTCACACTCAATACTGTAGCCCTGATCTGTATCAATACTGTTTCCCACTCCACCCACTAACATCACATGATCCTGCTTTGAGAAACCCTTGCACTAGGAACCTATATCCTCTACCACCTGGCTAAGACATTCACTTGGCTTGAAAAAGTTTGTGACCTGGTACCTGTCACCTAATTTTTCCTGCAAAATCTGGCCCACACCTCTTCCATGGCTGCTACCTAGCAACACAACTTTCCTCTTACTTTCTACTTTTTTTGAAACAGTTGGTTTCCTAGTGAGATTCTGTTGCATCTTAACTACATCTACTTCTACTGGAGCCTCTTCCTTACTTAACTGGGGTAGCAAGACAAATCTATTGGTTGTGCCAATTGGGAAAGTGTCAGACCCTGTCCTCTTTCTGTGGCCCCTGTTCCCAGCTACCACTTCCCACCACTGTTTATCCTCCTCCCCCTTAACCTCTTCAGTTCCTCCCTCGCTCTGTTCCAATCAGCCTGAAGGGCTCTAATTTTCTCATCCTCGTCAGCTATAACCCTGTAATATCTCTTTATATTCTACTTATTATCCCTGCACAATTCAATGAGTGAATTATGTTTCCTACTTGACCATCTATATACTCGCAGAATTGATGCGCAAAGCAGTACAGTACTATTGCTATTCCATGAGAGCATAATTACTCTTTGTAATATCCTCTCTCTGGTTTGTTGAGGGGACTTCTAAGATCTTCTCCGTGCCGAATAGCCGCATTGAATAATTGTAATTTTGCTTTCGAGATTACCGGAAGAAAGAGATTGGAAATATATTGTATGCTAATCAAGAGAATATATACTGAGCACTTACATCAAAGGTCTGTAAGGAATTTCATTATATATGTATTCTCTAATTGGAAATTTGCGCAGAGGTGTCGTTTTGTTGGTAATCAGAAAGGAACTTCTGATGAATTGGAAACGAACCTGCAATTATTAGATCCAAGAGCTCCATTATTTCATCGGATAACTAAACTCTATCAAAGCAAACTTTCCACTTCAAATCATATCTTCAGCTTAATTTTCCCCCTAAATAGCCACTACTGCTCTGAGCTCTCTGGCATTGGAATAGCACCTCAGTGTTGGACATAATTGGGAAATCCTGTACCTCAGCTGATCATATAGATCTTATAATTAAATTTCCTTGAGACATTTACCATATTTACTCGAATCTAACCTGCACTTTTTTTCTGGTTTTTGTAATCCAAAAACCTGCCTGCGGCTTAGATTCGAGTGCAAAGTAAGCAGAAGTTCTGAAAAATGTTGGTAGGTGCCGCCACAACTAACTTCTGCCATCGAATTATGTAGCGCTACACAGGCATGCTTTGCAGGCACAAAGATAAATACTGGTGACAAAACCTCTGCGTCAGTAAATTAAAAATAAAAAAAAGGTGGAAGATGAGCTTTTTTTCTTCGCCTCGAGTTTCGACCACTGCATTTTCATACATTATCCAACAAAGTAAATACTAATTCTGTATTGGTCATCTTCGAATGTAGCAGTATTTCAACGTACTACAAAAATCCGACTGGCAAGACTGTTTGGGATGTTTGTCAATATGGCCAACTCTGCGTTCTGAATTTTTTCCTACCTGTGACAAGAGATCATTGCTAATAGAAACTTTTATGAATTGTGAATCACATGCAGTATTCTCTTCACCATAAAAATAAGATGAATATAAACATTTTGCCATGTATTCTTTTGTGTTTGCTGCTATCTCATTTAAATCCTGTCTGCCTAATAAACTGCGAAACTAGAGTGAGACAACAGCAAACGCTGAATAATATACATATAATGTCATGTTTATATACGTATTATTCTTATGCCTAACAGTGGTACAGTCAGAAATGAAGCACGGCAATTGACAAGGTTTTTAAATCTAAGATGACTAATTTTTGTGCAGAATGTAATGTACTACAGAGGCGTCTGCAAAGATTTTCAAACAAAGAAAAATTTTCGCTAAACTCTTGTTCAGAACACCTTCTATCATACACAGTCTATTATTTGGTTCTTGTTGATCATTACCAAAGAAAGCAGCAGTGTAAGTAACAACAAATAGCAGTCTCTTGCCATTGTTTTGCTAATGAGACAATTCCTCTCTTTTTTTTAAAATTGTAAGCGGTGTTAGCGCGCACAAAAGCAAACACACATTATCAAAATGCGACAAACAATGCATGACACAGTACAGTAATGCATTTTCAGCTTAGAGTGATGTAAACACCTATAACAAAGAGAACGGCACTTATCAGATCAAAGAAAAATAAGCAGTCAATTCAAACCAGACGAAGCACGTGAAAAAGGAATGGTACCTGTATAAATACAGACGGAGCACCTGACACATAGCAATGGCTACATGGTAAAGCTTAACTGCTAAGCTTAAGACTCAAACCAAACTACTGTAGCTGTATCGTAATTCACTCGATCTAAATTGTGTCTCATATTACAGTGGACCAACTTTGTTTCGATTTGGAGGTGCGGCCTAAAACTTTTCTCTCCCTTGGAATTTCGAGTCTCAAATGTCAGGTGCGGCTTAAGATTCGGGAAAAAGTATTTTTTCCTTGATTTCAAGTCTCATTTTTCAGGTGCGGCTTAGATTCGAGTAAATACGGTATGTCTCTTCTTTATCTATGATAGTGGTGGAAGCTGAATAAATGAATTAAAATTTTTGCAATGGCCAGGAATTGAACCCAGGTCTCCTTACTTACTGTAGGTTGGTCACAGTCAGTGTGCTCCCTGCCGCCGTTGGACAAGCAGCTGCAGCAGCAAGTCATATACTCCTAGCTCACTCATTTGTTACATAGTTTAATTCTTAATTTCTTTGCGTGTTTTTGGTACTTGCATTGTTTAATTCATAAATTTCGGGCGTATTATAGTATTTGAGAGGTGTAGCATCGCATTTTAGTACCTGAATAGTGTAAAATCGCGTAGTCTCCTTCCGCCGCCGAGCAGTGTGTCAGCAGTGCGCAAGTAGCAGCATTACTGCATTTACTAGGCAATCTTGTATTTTAATAACCGTTTAAATTTTGCCGATTTGTTTGCGCTCTCTGTAGATTAGTTCAGACGTTCTATGCACAACAGTTTTTAGCATGGATAGGGACTGCAACTGCTGTGTTCGGATGCAGGCTGAGTTGGCACCCCTTCGCTCCCAGCTTCAGGCAGTGTTGGCTTTGGTCACACAGCTTGAGGCTGTTGCCAATGGGCATCACTGTGGGGGTCCGGATGGGGGTTTGTCGGGGACAGCCAGCTCGTCCCACGCATCCCCCGATCGGACTACGACTGTGGTTGCCCAGGATACTGCCCGCATTGAGGCTGATCCCTCACCTGTGGTAGAGTGGGAGGTCGTCTCAAGGTGTGGCAGGGGGTGAAAGACATTACGGAAGGCTGAACGGAAGGCCTCTCCAGTTTGTCTGACAAAGCGGTTCCAGGCTCTGTCTCAGGCTGATACTGATCTTTGGCCTGACATGGCTGCTTGTCCTGTTCCAGAGGTTGCCACTCAGTCTGCAAGATCCGGGCGGTCGCAGAGGGTGGGCTTACTGGTAGTTGGGAGCTCCAACGTCAGGCGCGTAATGGCAGCAAAAGAGGGGAAGAAAACCAATGTGCACTCCGTGTGCATACCAGGAGCAGTCATTCCAGATGTGGAAAGGGTCCTTCCGGATGCCATGAAGGGTACAGGGTGCACCCATCTACAGGTGGTCGCTCATGTCGGCACCAATGACGTGTGTCGCTATGGATCGGAGGAAATCCTCTCTGGCTTCCGGCGGCTATTTGATTTGGTGAAGACTGCCAGTCTTGCTAGCGGGATGAAAGCAGAGCTCACCATCTGCAGCATCGTCGACAGGACTGACTGCGGACCTTTGGTACAGAGCCGAGTGGAGGGTCTGAATCAGAGGCTGAGACGGTTCTGCGACCATGTGGGCTGCAGATTCCTCGACTTGCGCCATAGGGTGGTGGGGTTTCGGGTTCCGCTGGATAGGTCAGGAGTCCACTACACGCAACAAGCGGATACACGGGTAGCAGGGGTTGTGTGGCGTGGGCTGGGTGGTTTTTTAGGTTAGATGGCCTTGGGCAAGTACAGAAAGGGCAACAGCCTCAACGGGTGTGGGGCAAAGTCAGGACATGTGGGGACCAAGCAGCAATCGGTATTGTAATTGTCAACTGTCGAAGCTGCATTGGTAAAGTACGGGAACTTCAAGCACTGATAGAAAGCACCGAAGCTGAAATCATTATAGGTACAGAAAGCTGGCTGAAGCCAGAGATAAATTCTGCCAAAATTTTTACAAAGGTACAGACGGTGTTTAGAAAGGATAGATTGCATGCAACCGGTGGTGGAGTGTTCGTCGCTGTTAGTAGTAGTTTATCCTGTAGTGAAGTAGAAGTGGATAGTCCCTGTGAATTATTATGGGTGGAAGTTACACTCAACAACCGTGCTAGGTTAATAATTGGCTCCTTTTACCGACCTCCCGACTCAGCAGCATTAGTGGCGGAACAACTGAGAGAAAATTTGGAATATATTTCACATAAATTTTCTCAGCATGTTATAGTCTTAGGTGGAGATTTCAATTTACCAGATATAGACTGGGACACTCAGATGTTTAGGACGGGTGGTAGGGACAGAGCATCGAGTGACATTATACTGAGTGCACTATCCGAAAATTACCTCGAGCAATTAAACAGAGAACCGACTCGTGGAGATAACATCTTGGACCTACTGATAACAAACACACCCGAACTTTTCGACTCTGTATGTGCAGAACAGGGAATCAGTGATCATAAGGCCGTTGCAGCATCCCTGAATATGGAAGTTATTAGGAATACAAAAAAAGCGAGGAAGGTTTATCTGTTTAGCAAGAGTAATAGAAGGCAGATTTCAGACTACCTAACAGTTCAAAACAAAAATTTCTGTTCCAACACTGACAATGTTGAGTGTATATGGAAAAAGTTCAAGGCAATCGTAAAATGCGTTTTAGACAGGTACGTGCTGTGTAAAACTGTGAGGGACGGGAAAAACCCACCGTGGTGCAACAACAAAGTTAGGAAACTACTGCGAAAGCAAAGAGAGCTTCACTCCAAGTTTAAACGCAGCCAAAACCTCTCAGACAAACAGAAGCTAAACAATGTCAAAGTTAGCGTAAGGAGGGCTATGCGAGAAGCGTTCAGTGAATTCGAAAGTAAAATTCTATGTACCGACTTGACAGAAAATCCTAGGAAGTTCTGGTCTTACGTTAAATCAGTAAGTGGCTCGAAACAGTATATCCAGACACTCCGGGATGATGATGGCATTGAAACAGAGGATGACACGTGTAAAGCTGAAATACTAAACACCTTTTTCCAAAGCTGTTTCACAGAGGAAGACCGCACTGCAGTTCCTTCTCTAAATGCTCGCACAAACGAAAAAATGGCCGACATCGAAATAAGTGTCCAAGGAATAGAAAAGCAATTGGAATCACTCAACAGAGGAAAGTCCACTGGACGTGACGGGATACCAATTTGATTCTACACAGAGTACGCGAAAGAACTTGCCCCCCTTCTAACAGCCGTGTACCGCAAGTCTCTAGAGGAACGGAGGGTTCCAAATGATTGTAAAAGAGCACAGGTAGTCCCAGTCTTCAAGAAGGGTCGTCGAGCAGATGCGCAAAACTATAGACCTATATCTCTGACGTCGATCTGTTGTAGAATTTTATAACATGTTTTTCTGCTCACGTAACATGTCATTTCTGGAAACCTAGAATCTACTCTGTAGGAATCAACATGGATTCCGGAAACAGCGATCGTGTGAGACCCAACTCGCTATATTTGTTCATGAGACCCAGAAAATATTAGATACAGGCTCCCACGTAGATGCCATTTTCCTTGACTTCTGGAAGGCGTTCGATACAGTTCCGCACTGTCGCCTGATAAACGAAGTAAGAGGCTACGGAATATTAGACCAGCTGTGTGGCTGGATTGAAGAGTTTTTACCAAACAGAACACAGCATGTTGTTATCAATGGAGAGACGTCTACAGACGTTAAAGTAACCTCTGGCGTGCCACAGGGGAGTGTTATGGGACCATTGCTTTTCACAATATATATAAATGACCTAGTAGATAGTGTTGGAAGTTCCATGCGGCTTTTCGCGGATGATGCTGTAGTATACAGAGAAGTTGCAGCATTAGAAAATTGTAGCGAAATGCAGGAAGACCTGCAGCGGATAGGCACTTGGTGCAGGGAGTGGCAACTGTCCCTTAACATAGACAAATGTAATGTATTGTGAATACATAGAAAGAAGGATCCTTTATTGTATGATTATATGATAGCGGAACAATCACTGGTAGCAGTTACTTCTGTAAAATATCTGGGAGTATGCGTGCGGAACGATTTGAAGTGGAATGATCATATAAAATTAATTGTTGGTAAGGCGGGTACCAGGTTGAGATTCATTGGGAGAGTGCTTAGAAAATGTAGTCCATCAACAAAGGAGGTGGCATTCAGACAGTCGTTCTTCCCGCGAACCATACGCGACGAACAGGAAAGGGAGGTAATGACAGTGGCACGTAAAGTGCCCTCCGCCACACACCGTTGGGTGGCTTGCGGAGTATAAATGTAGATGTAAATGTAGATGTAGCTAGTACGTCCCCATGATCACATTTCATTGCCTGTAATGATGTTCGACGAGAAACTGTCATGATCTGCCTCATAATGTCCAAGCAGTTCTGCGCAGTTGGTCCTTCATTGCTCTTTATGGTCTTCTGTTAAGCAACAAGAAAGGCAGTGGGCACACACCTTTGAGTACCCTAACTGGTGGACGAATGTGTCAGTGCTACCAATTGAGACATCTAGTTGAGTAGTGAGGTGTTTGATTGTGATCTGTTGATCACCTCACTTGAGTGTCTGTGCACATTCCATTCACAAGTGTGTGCCCAACTGGCTGGCACACAGGAGATTGGACAGATTTGTGCAACTTTATTGGAGTGATAACAGTTGCTTTGTCAGTGTCAGGTCTCCATACTCCATACTACAAGTGCCTATGAATATCTGTGCTGCTCTGGTTTTCCTCCAAAAGAAATTCAATGACAGCTCTCTGCCTGGAATGCACCTCTGTTACAGACACCACAATGAAGGCTATGTGTAGTGCTGACACCTACTGGAACTTCATGAAATTATAGGGGCGAAAGAGGAATATTCCACAATGTCCCACAAAAAAAGTGTGTTGCACTACTTATTGAACATTTTTCATACCATTTAAACAATAAAGTATTATCATAATGATGAGGGAAAATGGCAATAACAGATTACAATATCATCAATTTGTTTTTTCATTTGTTTGGAAGAAATAATTGTACAGGACTTATTCCACACAGAATTTTGCTTACAAGTCTAGTAGTGAGCAAGTTAATTTATCACTCATATACTAACACACTTGAAGACTTTCATGAGTTCATTCGATGAATGGTTTATGTGTTTAAGTGAAATAAATGCATCATTAATAATGGGAGCTACGCACAGAAAAGGCTAATTTCCAAGTAACCACAATCATTGACACTGTTGAATTGTAGGTGCAATCATATGGCAAGGTCTCACAATCTTTTAATAGAAAAGCAGTCACTACAATGTTAACATTACGCTCTTGTGGAAATAGTACGAGTGCACACTACATTTGAAGTTGGTGTGGCTAGTACTCAAGTGCAGCACTGTACGATTGCAGCTGCTTCAAGTAGCACAAAACTGGAAATGAATATCACCGAAGTGCTACATCTGGCAAAGATGATTTGTTGCTTGGATTACACACTATTAAGGTGGAGTCCTTTCTTAAAGCAGTGTTCCTGATCCAATCAGTGAACACTGTTTTGTAGTATGCTCAGCAGAAATGTTGTTTGATAAAGACACATGCCCACCATAATACAATATACATAGCACGTTAGTGTGGAGTGTTAATGGTTGTGTGTTGGTGCTGATCCCATAACAAGTAAAACATAGAACAGCAGGAATCAAGTGTCGCTCCTTCACAGGGCCAGAGGCCAGAACAGGTACTGTGGTATGTAGATATATTTACTGGACATCCTAGTACAGTTTTGCTCACATTGTTAATGATTCTTTTGCTTATCCAAAAGTGGCACAGTGTAAGAGGCCCCAGTGGGTTCTGAAAATTGGCATGAACTTCATTTCGTTTCACACCTTTCTTTATGAAGTACTTAACCACTGTTTGAATCTTGATTTTTTCAATATTCACAAATCACTACATGGGAACAACAGAGAGATGTTTGCACCACAGATCTTTACGCAGAGCACTGACATGTTATGTGTTTACTTGTAAAGGATGATCTATTATTACACGGGAATCTCTTTGTCTAGTGCAAACATCTGGTGGTTATTCCACCAATTTTTCAAACTGCCCTGTATTTGCATCATCAATGAGCTTCCATGCATTCGTTTTTTTCAAAGAATGCATTTAATATTGTTTCACAGGATGTTGCGTGGTGTCCATCAATTACAATACTGCAATGATCCCAATTGATTTCTGGATAATTAATGTCTCATCCAATGCCAGTATGACTGGGAAACATACATACTAGCAAGCTAAGGGTTTCTTTAAAAATTTTGTTTATATCTGGGGCTAAGACTGTTGCTCAGTTAAAGTGTACAATTATTAAGTTGATGCACACGAAACAATTTGGCATGCAGTTTCAATTTTTATCTTGGTGAATTTGGGTTTGTCTACTGTGTTGCAGTATCAGCTCAATACTAGCCAAGGAATGTGTGGGCCAACCACCAACATAATTCTGCAGCTGGAGGCTGTAGTAGTGATGGCATAGCATGCTGCAAAGCAGTGTTCTGCCATCAGTGGTAAATTGAGTTGCTAATAACTGCAGCACAACATACCATTTGCACAATTGACAACTTAGTGGCGAGCTACCTCTTGTCATAACTAAACCACCCACCCATTTTTGTTACACAGCACATGATCAGCTCAGAGAAACAAGCGGTGACACTTTATGCAAGGACCTGCCCATCATTTTGTAGGTCAAAGCCGAGGCACATATGGCACAGGTTGTGACTGACTTGTTCCATTTATAAGGGGCTGGGAAGTGCTGCATCACCCACCACAGTCCCCAGACTGTGATTTCAACTTGCTCCTCAATTGAAGTAAGCACTTCATGGCGTTTGCTTCAGAACTGTCACAGAGATTCCTTGGGCAGCAGACTGATCCACTTGAGCTATCAACACAATTGGTACTGCTAAGGGTTTACTACAACCTCCACATCATTGACAATGGCTATACATGATGCTGGTGTCTACTTTGAAGGACAGTAAAACTTCAAAACATATATCTATTTAATATAAGTTGTAAATACAAGGGCAATTCAAATGAAAACCTTAAAAGTGCTATAGTATTTTTAATTGAATGAACAAAAAACTTACACCTAATTTTTTGATGTAGTCTCCCCTTGAACTATCAACACAATTGGTACTGCTAAGGGCTTACTACAACCTCCACATCATTGGCAATGGCTATACATGATGCTGGTGTCTACTTTGAAGGACAGTAAAACTTCAAAACATATATCTATTTAATATAAGTTGTAAATACAAGGGCAATTGAAATGAAAACCTTAAAAGTGCTATAGTATTTTTAATTGAATGAACAAAAAACTTACACCTAATTTTTTGATGTAGTCTCCCTCATCTTGAATACACATATTCTACTGTTTTGGAAGTGCACAGATACCATTACTGCATGTGTAGCCAGTTGTGCAGGACATTTCTGACATTTCATCATTTCTGAAATGCCTGCCTCCCATTGCTTCTTTGAGTGCCCCAAATAGGTGAAATTTACTGGGAGTGAGGTCTGCTGAATAAGGAGGATTTAATTTTCTGAAAAGTCTCAAACGTCTTATGGTTGTAAGTGGTCATGCATTGTCACACTGTAGCAATAATCCTCAAGTCAGAAGTCCTCGTTGTTTAATTTGATTGTAGGGAGAAGTTGATTTTTCAGCATGTCTGAATAAGAAGTAGTGGTTATTGTCATTCCCCTATCCAAGTAATGCTCCAAAATTACTCCATTTGCATCCCAGCATAGAATGAGCATGACATTTCTAGCAAATGGTTGAGTGTTGGGTTTTTTTGGTTTTGGTGGTGAGCTGTAGTGTCATTCTGTGCTTGACCTTTTCACTTCTGGTTGGTGATAGTGGATCCAAGTCTCATCACTTGTAACAATTTTTTTGCAGAAATGCATCACCTTGGATGTGGAAATGATGCAAAAGTTCTTCAAAGGCATCGACATATGGTATTTCAATTCAGCACTCATCTTGAAGACACCTTACTGAATTGCAGTATATTATGAACAACTTTCTGCACTGAACCAATACTAATCTTCAAACTTTTGGCTATTTTGTTCAGAGTTATGTGCCTGTTCTCCATTACAAACTCCTCCACTAATGCAATGTTCCTGTCTGTTACTATGCCATGAGCATGCCATGGCCTAGTCTTGGGGCGTACTCTACAGACGTTACACTGCTTTCAAACTTCTAACGCCTCACACACTTGCTTCAATGACAAACATGAACATCATACTGTGCTGTCATTCTGTGATGATTTCGATTGGTTTGGTGCCTTCACTACACAAAAAACACATCACAGATTGTTGTTCAATAATGGTGCTTGTTAACAGCTGGGCGGTCATCTTGTAGATGCTGCTGTGTTCTCCTGCATTGTAGCATCACTCTGCCACCTGTCTGTCACTTTCTGAATGTCAAAGAATACTACTGCCACCTATTAACTCTATCACACAACTTTTCAAATTTTTATGGAACTTTTAAGCTTTTCATTTGAATCACCCTCGTAAATAATTGCCACTATTAAAGTTCCATGTTTCATATGCAATAAAGCACCTTTTATCTGTGGATGTCACTGGTGAAATCATCTCCAGTTATCAATAAAGTAGCAGTATCATCCAGACACAAATTTTCAACAATTGTACTGCTCATAATCTTCAAGGAAATATTTTAAGTACAAAACTCTTTGAAACACTGTTAAGAAAAGATGCTTACTAAGAATCCCTCCCCTTTCCCCCA
Source organism: Schistocerca nitens (assembly GCF_023898315.1). Lineage (NCBI taxonomy): Eukaryota > Metazoa > Arthropoda > Insecta > Orthoptera > Acrididae > Schistocerca > Schistocerca nitens. The sequence continues at coordinate 189,212,935 of NC_064620.1, read as the reverse complement.
AATTCCTCTTCTGTACACCCACTATCACCCCCCCCCCCTCACCCCCCTCCCCCTGATGAGATTTCTACTTTTCACAGTAGGGCCACGATACCTTGGAGATGATAGTTGCCATGTGTGTGTGAGTTGTTCATGTATGAATCTGTCTCTGCATGCATGGTTTTCTTCATCTGATGAAGGACTTTGCCTGATAGCTGAATAATATCCGTCAGTGTACTTTTATTAATATGCCTATCTGCCTCTCAGTGCCTCCTCTATGTGATGAGCAGCAATCTGTCCTAATTAATATTGTCTTTATTTCATAATGTCTGTATGACCCAAAAGTACAAAAGGATCTTATAAATTATTTCACTATAAAACCGATATGTAAAAAGATAACTGCTATTCAAACTTACACAAAAGACTTTTGCAATTCCATTGATCTTTACAAACTTTCATAATATTTAGGGTCATATTAATTACAGTGCTGATAAGAAACAGTTAGTATATGGTGTAGTTAAAAAGTAGCACAATTGGCAGGAAACAGAATACTGAGTCATTACGAGTATATGTTGAGCAATGATACAAGTTGTTTTAATTTTGCTTATGTAATACTGTGTGAATGCTTCTATATGATTATTAGTTTCAGAACATGCCATGCCATGAGAGAAGGGAAGGTAGATTTAAATGCAAGTTAACAACGAGGAAACAAAGAGGAGTTTAACTGTCTGTCATTTGGTACAGTCAATGCAGGTCCCCAACAATGAGACTATATGAAGAAGAATAAACTAGAGGAGGATGAGAAACAAGTGTTTAAAAGTTAATGTTACTCTCTCTTTGGTACAAAAATAATTAATGAGATAAAATAAAAGCCTTAATGGTATTTTTCTATAAGAAGTACAGCAGCAATTGCTACTCTTGAAACTGATGGAACTAATTTTATGTATTTACATACTTGCATATGTATCACCTAGTTGGTGTTTGATACTATCTTATAGATGAGTAAGGATGATCCAAGGAAAATGTTTATGTGTGTGTGTGTGTGTGTGTGTGTGTGTGTGTGTGTGTGTATCAGCACACATGTGAGTGCTTGTGTGTATATGTACATGGTTGCATACATATGGGCATCAACTATGACAGGAAGGTACAATTCTTACACGAAGGCACATAAAGCAGGGTAAACAGATGACACAAAATAGCTACAGAGCAACAGTAGAGTAGGCCTACATAGCAGCCTTGTACAGATATATAACTGTTTATTTCTATTGAAGCCCTTATTGCATACCAGAGCAGTATCCTTACCTTGAGAATAAAATTATCTTCAGGCTGGAGTTTATTATCCACAGCAGCTTGCTTCACCATTTTTTCAAAATCTAGATCTCGTTTCCTAGGAACATCCAGTGCAGGGAACAGATCCCCAATGAGACCCATGAAGACAGGTACATCATCAGTAACTATCTTTGGTATATTGAAATCTCTCAAGGCCCTCATTAACACTTGATCTTCTGGTCTCTCTCGGTCACTACGCTAAAATTATATAAAAATGACCCATTAAGTGCACTATTGTTAAGGTTATTTATGATGTGGTTATTCAGAAAGTGAAAACATCCATGCACTTTGCTAATGTAGATATATTTTCATCTGCACACTGTGATAATGTAGGATTTATGTAAATGAATTAAATGAATGACTGTGGATAATGGCTTAGTAAGGAATTATTACTGACAAGCTACATAAAGGTTTAATTATCACTGCAAAGAAATGAAGTTGCCCAGTTCATCTTTTGTTTCTTTGCATGTTCATGTCCATAGTTCTGGTACACAGTGACAGTACTGACGCGTGTATGAGTTGTGCTTGTGTGAATGTGTGTGTGTGTTTTCTACTTCAGAACAAAGCCTTTTGGCCAAAAGTTAAAATGAATAGCACTCTTTTCGTTCTGCCTGTCTGCAACTCAGTGATTGCTGTATATGGTGAGCAGCAATATATCCTTTTCATAATATTGCTGTTATTCCATACAGAACTTTACATTGTTTACAAATGAATTACTAATTTTTTAGGTGATAATTAAAACTAAAATTAAGTCCACCCCTCAGGCATATGAGTAATCTAGTTGTAAACATGGCCAAACTCGCTTTCTTTAATTCAAAGTTTAGATTGATTCTCTCGATTAGATTTTAAAGATATAGAATCTTTGACTAGTTCATGACAAAAACTGCTATAACATGGTAAATGTAGCATTAGGTGATTATTTTCAAGCAAAGAAACATGCAACTACCATATGGACTGGTAACAAAATTAGCCTGCTCTGAATCAGACACTCTGATACAATCCAATTCCTGATGGAGCAAGTAGTAAACACCAACTGTTAGCACACAATTTACCATGCAATATTCTTAATTACTGTCACTGATTTAAAACATTTATTTGGCAAATTACAGCATAGACAAAGATGGCTTTGTGACATGAAAAAGAATGCAAAAAAGGGAGTCCCAGCTAAAGCAAAGGAAAAGTTCCCAATATTGTCTACAAATATGTCTAACAGAATATTGAAAATAAAGTTTCAATGAGACAAAATGTCTGGCCAATATTTACCTTCAAATGGTGAAATTCCAAGTGCTGCTGATAGACAACACATGAAAGCACAAAAAAACTATCGTAGCATGTGGAACTATTAATTCCTTCCTCACGAAGGGAAGAGGGTTGTGTTGGGGAACCTAGAAAGGAGGAGCAGGTTGCTAAGACCCCAGGATGAGGAAAATCCACTTGTGTGAGAAATGGGGTGGAAGGGGGAAGGGGTAATCAAAATTGTCATTTTCCCCTTTTGTCCTCAAAACAAGTGGGTCCTCTCACCTGCCTGGGGTCTGAGATATCTGCACTCCCCTCTTCTTTCTTAACCTCTCTTTACGTATCCCTCTGCCCTCCATGTGAAAGGAACTCATAATTCCAAAAGCTACTATCTTTTTTCGTACTTTTATATGAACGTATTGGTTCCTGAAGGTAAGTGCTGGCTAGCCCTTCTGTCTCCTTGTAATTTTATAATTTTCTAAAGGAAAGGTTAATTTTGAGCCAACACTGACATTGCAACTTTACATTATTCTGTTAAGAATGTGATTGGAATTATTATATTAAGTATGATTCCAAAGGTCTGAAAATAATATAAAAAACATAAGGGCCATTCAAATGAAAACAAGAAAGATGGAAAAAAGTAAGTAAACTGTACATTATTTTAAAAGTAGTCACCACAACTGTTAATACATATATCCCACAGCAAGACATGATGGTGAATGCCTTAATGGAAAAAAGTTTACAGTTGTCTGTTGTAATGGTTCTTTATTTACGTGACCATTACGGCACTCCAACCCCAGTTCTCGATACCAGTAATATCAAACTACTTTTCTGAGAAGTAACAGACATATTTTTGTGACAATATTCACATTTGGTTTTATTAGTGTATAGTTACTCCGATGTATCGATATATTACAGTGATATGGTTCTTGTGTGTATTCATTTTGGTGAGACTGTCATAATCTTTGATTTACTTGTAACCGTTTTGGCGAGAATGCACACAGAGCAGTCTTTGTTTCACTTTGCAGAAGTTAAGTTGTTATTTCGGTTGGTAAAAAGAACAGTCAAGTCTTGTGTTTGGTTAAAGTGGAAATTAAATATATGTAGACTGATACAAATCTGTTTTCTTGATGATGTGACAATTAAGAAGAAGTATATGTGAATTTACCAGAAGTTTATTAAAAATGTGGATCGTGAACACAAAGTCAAAAATTATTTCTACCATTCCATTGTTCTGATCTGGGATTGTTTGATCATTAAGAATTTCCTGAAAAATGCATTTGTTAGGTCTTCAAATATTGCTAAAATACAGATCTGGACCTTCTAGTAGTCAAAGTGGAATCACCCTAGAATCAACAAGATGAGCCATAACAACTTCGACGAAATCTATGTGGGATAAGATAAGTGCCAAATTAATGACTTTTTTACAGTGATCTTGTTATTTCTATTCTGACGATACCATCTGTTGTGACAGTGCCACGAGATTTAAAAGTGCCACTACGTCAGTACGCGAACACGGCGATAGAGGCGCTCCGCAGCTCGGCCGAGTGCGGGAGTGCCACCTGGCTATGAACAGCGCCGGCCGCATGTCACGGCACGGCAGTCGAATGACAGATACGGAGTTAGTAGCATGTAACCCGCTATTGTTTCTACTTTTGTATATCCACGCAAATTATTAGTGATTAAAGGTTATAACACTTTTTGGTGACGAGGTCGGATATTTTTTTTCCTGCGTTGTGGAATTGTGTGTTCTTGTCAGGGCAGACATGGAACAGCTTATGCAAGCGCTCATTGAACAACAAACACATCTGACGGCTGCTATTCAGGCACAACAAACACAGCTGACGGCTGCTATTCACGCTTTGTCAACGTCGCTTACTCATCATCTATCTTCCTCTTCTCTGCCTCCGTTCCCTCCTTACGACGAGGCCGCTGAAGACTGGGAGGATTATGAGAAGCGTTTGCGGCAACACTTCTTGGCTTTCGGCATTGTTGACACTCCTATGTGTAAGTCGTTATTTCTATCTTCGATTTCCCCACGGATCTATCAGCTGCTATCTCAGTTAGCCCCTCTGTGGGAACCTGCCTCTCTGTCCTTCCAAGAAATGTGTGAATTATTGTCTAACTATTACCGAAAAAACACCCACGTCATTGCCGCCCACGTGGGGTTCTACCGGTGTCATAAACAGCCCCATCAATCTTACCGGGCTTGGGCGGCGGAACTCCACGGTCTGAGAAGGAAATGTCAGTTTGTCACGGACACTCATCATGAGTCTTATGCTGATTCAATGGTTCGGGACACTATTCTATGGCTTGCTCCTGATAAGAAGTTCGGCAACGTGCCTTACAACTGCCAAACCCGTCGTCGTCGGAAGTTCTCAGCATCGCTCAATCTTTTGAAGTGTCTCACGCTGCTGGTGTGCAAATAGACGCGTGGTGTGATGTAGGCGCTGTACAGACCACTTTCGACGCAGACAATTTGCCTGTTTCACAGGGGAACGATGATGTGGCGGCAGATCACTCATGTCAACAACGTCGTGTTGGGCCACCACGCTCACAGCGAAAACAGCAACCACAGAAGCAGGTTCGTTCCGCACTTCCTTCTTGTACACGTTGTTTCGTACAGCATGACAGGGCCGCGTGTCCAAAACGTTGGGCCACGTGTAATTCATGTAGGAAAAAAGGTCACATTGCTTCTGTGTGTCAGTCCCCTAAAGTTCCTGTCGACGAGGACGAGGCATCAGACATGGATGTTAACTGTGTGCTTTTGCAAACAAATAAGTTGTTTGTTACTGTTCGTGTTCTGGATAAATTCATTCGCATGCAAGTGGACACTGGCTCTGCAATAACTCTCATTAATTCTCGCACGTATTTGGAGTTGGGCTCCCCTCCCTTGTCTCCCGTTACGCGAAATCTGCGAACTTATAATAAGCAGAAAATTCCTATTGTTGGCCAGTTTGATGCTTCCACTGCCTACAAGTCTGTTGTTAGGCCCCTCACGTTTTATGTGGTGGATCATGCGGGCACGGAAACCTGTTCGGTTATGATGCTTTCCAGTTGTTCGGGTTCTCCATTGATGATGATGTGCACCTCTTATCTGAGGATATTCCGTATCAACAGCTGGATGGATTGTGTTCTGAATTCTCGTCCGTGTTCTCTGCTGGTCCGGATCGTGCCAAGGATTTTGAAGCCCACATTACTCTTAAACCTACAGCTCGCCCTAAGTTTTTCCGGGCACGCCCTATTCCGATGGCGTTGCGTGCACCTGTCAAGGCTGAGATAGACAGGTTAACAGCTTCAGGGATTCTCCTTCCAGTTACCTCCAGCGAATGGGCATCGCCAATCGTGGTGGTTTCTAAACCAAACGGGAGTCTGCGATTGTGTGGTGATTTTAAAGCCACTGTCAATGCTCAGAGCCTCATTGACACTTATCCTCTTCCCCGTCCTGAGGAGTTATTTACCAAGCTCGCTGGGGGCCAGTTCTTTTCCAAACTTGACTTATCGGAGGCGTACCATCAGTTGCCGTTGGATGCGTCTTCCAAGGAATTTCTCGTCATCAACACTCCTTGTGGGTTGTATCAGTACCAGCGGTTACCATTTGGTGTCGCTAGCGTGTCGGCCATTTTTCAGCGGTTTTGGGAACAGCTCACAGCTTCCAGCTGCATCAACTACCTGGATGACATTGTTGTCACGGGGGTCTCCACTGAGGAGCACCTTCGCAATTTGTGTTCACTGTTTCGGGTTCTGCATTCGGCTGGGTTGAAGTGCAATCTGGACAAGACACAGTTCACAGTTCTTCCAATCCTCCATTGTTTATCTTGGTTTCCACTTGTCCCGTGAGGGTATACGTCCTCTACGACAGCACGTTGCGGCCATTACCGCTCTACCCCGGCCATCTACGGTCAAAGAACTTCAGGCGTTTCTAGGAAAGATTGCTTATTATCACAAATTCATTCCATCCGCGGTGGCGGTGGCTCATCCTCTGCATCAGCTGTTACGCAAAAACGTTCCTTTCTGTTGGTCCGACGAGTGTGAGCAGGCTTTTGTCCGCCTGAAGGCTCATTTGCAGTCGGCGCCTTGTCTTGCCACATTCCGTCCGGGTCAGCACTTGGTTCTGGCGACTGACGTGTCACAGTATGGCCTAGGGGCTGTATGAGGATGGGTCGGAACGACCCATCGCCTACGCTTCCAAGACCCTCAACGATGCCCAACGGCATTACTCTCAAATCGAAAAGGAGGCGCTCGCTATCATTTATATGCTCTAAAAAAGTTCAGCATTTTTTTGTATGGTTCTAAGTTTCACCTCATCACTGACCACAAGCCGCTGGTCTCTCTGTTCAGCCCCTCGGCGTCGCTTCCAGATAAGGCAGCTCACTGCCTGCAACGTTGGGCCTTATACTTGTCTCGTTTTCACTATGAGATTCACTATCGCCCCACGGCCCGGCATGCCAACGCTGATGCGTTGTCGCGTTTGCCGATGGGCCCTGACCCGGTTTTCGATCAAGATGAATTACTCTGTTTCCACATTGATGAGGAAGAACGTTGTGCGGTCGAGGGTTTTCCACTTACAGGTTCGCAGGTCGCGTCGGCTACTGCGCGGGACCCGGTCCTGAGTCAGGTGATCAGTTTTGTTCAACGGGGTTGGCTGGACAGGCATCGGATCCCCTTCGCAACTACCATGCCTTGCGCCTTCATCTGTCTGTTCGTGAGGGTGTTGTTCTTCTGGCCACGGATGGCGCATCTCCACGGGTCGTGGTGCCAGCCTCTCTTCGCAAAGATGTTCTCAAACTATTGCATGAAGGCCATTGGGGGACTTCTTGGACTAAGTCCCTGGCCCGCAGGCATGTTTATTGGCCCGGTATTGATTCGGACATCGCCCACATGGTTGCTGCGTGTGGTCAGTGTGCTCAACAAATGGCTGCACCCTGTACAATGCCATCTCCGTGGCCTGATCCGGCGCAGCCGTGGGAACGGGTGCACGCTGACTTTGCCGGCCCCATCCTCGGCACTTATTGGCTACTGTTGATTGACGCCTTCTCGAAGTTTCTGTTTGTTGTTCGTTGTCCGTCGCCCACCACTGCGGTGACGACTCTGGCTTTGTCCAAAATCTTTGCGCTGTTACAGCACCGCCCTTCCATCCGTAATCGAATGGGGAGGTTGAGTGCCTTGTCCGCACTTTCAAAAGCCAGATGAAAAAATTCCTTAGTGATTTTTCCACAGATGACGCTCTGTTGCAATTTCCGAGTTCTTATCGCTTCACGCCTTTGGGTAATCGCAGCCCTGCTGAACTCTTGCATGGCAGCCAACCGCGCACTCTACTGCACCTGCTTCACCCTGTCAGGCCTTGTACTGTGTCCCCTAGTGCGGGAAAATACTCGGTGGGTGCCGACGTGTGGGCACGAGGGTATGGATCTTGCCCTAAATGGATTCCAGGGGTGGTCCAGGCTCTTCGCGGCCGCCAGCTTTGTGAAATACATACGGACAATGGCATGGTTGTTCGCCATTCGACCAAATGTGCCCATGAGTGGTGGCCATGCCGGTGCCACCACCCCTTCTTTCACCTCCACCAGCCCGAGAAGCCAGTCCTGTCGCTGCTGCCGATCTTCCGAGCATGTTGCTGCAGCCGACGTCGCTACCTCTTCCGAGTACACCGGAACCGGCCCCAGTCGCGATGCCGCCTTCTCCGGGACCCATCTCGCTGGAGCACACCCCCAGGTCCATGACACCTACGGATGCTGCTCCGGAGTTTTCACCCATCATCTCGTCCAGGAAGCACGTTCCACACGCAAGCTTCCGTCCTGGACATTTTCGACCATACTCTCGTGTTTCTCCGCGGGATCTTCTCGGGGCCTCTCAAGAGGCCATGGATGTCTCCGCACTGTCCGTGTCTCCAAGGAAGTGAGTGTTTTTTTTTTTCAAGGGGGGAAAAGTGTTGTGACAGTGCCACGAGATTTAAAAGTGCTGCTACGTCAGTACACGAACATGGCGATAGAGGCGCTCCGCGGCTCAGGCGAGTGCGGGAGCGCCACCTGGCTATGAACGGTGCCAGCCGCATGTCACAGCATGGCAGTCGAATGACAGATACGGAGTTAGTAGCATGTAACCCGCTATTGTTTCTACTTTTGTATATCCACGCAATTTATTAGTGATTAAAGGTTATAACACCATCCACAGTCAATAACTTAGTTGTTGCCAGATAAAGCGAACATATGCTACATGAGCAACACTGTTAATCTGATTTATAATCTACTTTGCAACTGGTGGTATTGTTAGACTATGGAACCATGATTGTACCCAGGCATGCATCTCTTCACAGAAAGCATACTGATGGCCTCGAATCTCTTTCATCAGAGCTCCAAAAGTACTGAAATTGCATGGGGAGAGGTCTTGCCTGTATGGAGGATGTGTAAGTGTTATCCCATGAAACTTCTGCAGCATACTCTAAACAACCTTAGCAACATGTTCTGACTGTACACTGGTGATTGTAATAAATGTGCTTTCAGTGTTAAATAGTGTATTTCATGGATGACCTTGCTTATGGAATTGGACTAGAGACTGGTTATGACATGATATCATTTGGTGGAGGCACTAGGTACTCCAAAATATCTACATCACTGTGGCTCCAATTAAGCAATGTAAATGTCATAGTCTACATGAACAGAAACTGAAATGCAAGCAGCAGATCATTCCCACCGTCAGTATATTTTTGATACCAACAGGCTCCAAACCAGTAGTAAATCAATTGCACATCAAGCATTCATAAGTGTTTATCAGAGATGCCAGTTGGGACCCAATCAAATTGTGGAAAGGATTTGACTGAGTAAGCAAATACAACAGATGGGATGACATGATGTGTTTGGCAGATCTGTACTTTTACTTGGACAGCACAGGCCAGCAGAGGTATGAGAGCAATAAAGAAAAGCTTAATAGTTGGGATAAATTCCAGGCTGAACTGCAGACAGAAAATTGGATGACAATCAACAATAAGTACACTTAGCAGAAAAACAACTGAAGAATATAGCCCAACGTCACGGGGAGACAACACTGTCCTACACACAGAATGTATTGAGCCTATGTCACACTGTGAATCCAAGTATTACAGCATCTCATTTTCTTGATGAAATGAGTTGCAAAAGAAATGTACCAAGCTCCTCTGATAAATAATATCATAACAACAGAAGAATTCATGAAGTGGTGCCATTGCATTGAGGAAATGCAGCAGAAAATCCACCAAACAAATGAGCCAGGAAGAATAGACTCAGACTTATGTAGTAGCCCTTGAACAATAACTCATCACCCAATAACTGCAGGTACAACCAACTCCTATGCCAAGACTAATACCCCATAGAAGAACAGACATTTGGATACCTGGGGCAACATGCTGGTGTTTTTTCCACTGTGGGCACCATAGACTTGTCATATTGTATTGCAGAGAAAGAACATGAGTTTTTGATGGCTACTACATCACCAGATGTCAACTATAACAACAGTTCTCTTCGCACTAGTCAACCATTGACCTTTATAGTTGACCTGTGAGAAGTAAACCATTGGCATGTCCTGGATGAGGCTGTTACCTGCATCCTGTAACCATTTGCCACCATTATACAGAAGTACCAGTTATTTGCTGTCTGCTGACTTCAGGAATTCTTTGTGATGCAAAGAGGTGAGACTACCAAAGATACAAACCCTCCATGATGGATGATAGTCACCAACATGTCAGGTAATCTCACTGACATCAGCATCAATGGCCAACCTGTCCAGAGGGCACTTGACTCAGCCTAGCTTTTCTTTAACATCAGATGTTTATCACTGTCAAGTAAAGAAAACTATGTTTCATAATATGAAAGTGATTGTGTTTAAAGTTACAAATGGGAAATTCATCTAGCCAACAGGATCCTGTATCGTAACAATAACTATAAAAGACATAACGTACCTCTAAGAATTTGTCAGTTTAACAGAATGTAATCACGATGATGTTCTTGATGGGACTTCTTGCAGGCACCACAAGTATTCATAGATTTTGCAACATCAGAGCTCCATCATGATGAACCAATTCCAACAAGCAAGATTGCTCTGGGCAGTTGTTTGCTGTTGAAGACATTATTATCCTGCCATCATTAATGAGATGATGTCCAGTCATCAATTGAGTTGCTTACTTAATCTGTGGAGCTTTTGCTGATTGCAAAAAGCTACTCAGACTCACAAACAAATTTAAATGCCAGTGACAATCATAATCATTGTTAAGTTGTCAAGGTGAACTTTGGATCAATTGTCATGATCAGCCACAATTCACCCAGAAATATACATGTTTAGGGACAGCTGAACCAGTCTGTAAAGGGTAATTAAGCATCATCAACGAAAAATCGTGCTCTGCTACCACTACAGACAATACAGGAGAGCAAGAAACTATCAAACTGCCAATAGGATATGGCTTGAGTGAGGAGCAATGTCAGCAACTTATAAGTCATTCTGCATGAATTTTTGGATGCTTTCAAATCCAGAGTGTAGAAAAGATAGACCAGCGGCTCACTGTACAACACAGTATCAACACTGGGATGATCCACCAATTAGGCAACACTCTTATAATGTTACCAGCTGAGTGATGGATAATTTGGGAAGAAGTGAAGAAGCCACTGGAAGATGAAATCACTGAATCTTGAGAGTGTCCATGGTCCCCTCCTGTGGTCCTTGTAAAGAAGAAGGGTGGCAAATGGCATCTGTACAGATTGCCAATGACTGCACAAAATCACAAAAAAGGATGTCTATTCATTGCTGTGCTTTGATGACACCTTAGACTACTTGGAGCATATTATTTCTCAGCTATGAACTCGAGACAGGCTACTGGAAAATTGAGGTTGACTGCAGAAAGACAGCTTTCATACATCCTGATGGCCTCTGTGGGTTTTAAGTTATGACATTTGGACTCTGTATTGCTTCAGCCACCTTCAAACATATGATGGACAACCTGCTTCAATACCTTGAATGAACACCTTGATTTGCTATCTGGATTTCAGTTAAACAACATCTAAGGTACCTGACAATCATGCTGAAGAGTACCGTGAATGCAGGCCTCTACCTGAATCCAAAAAATGCTCATTTGTGGCCCTAGAAATGAAAATCTCTAGGCATCTAGCAACTGATGATGGGATATATCCTGAACCAGAGAAAATAGCAGCAGTCACAGATTTTCCATCATCTCGGCATATTCCTGATGCGAGAAGACTTCTCTTAATGTTGAAAGTTGTACATTAGTTGTTGTTGTTGTTGTGGTCTTCAGTCCTGAGACTGGTTTGCTGCAGCTCTCCATGCTACTCTATCCTGTGCAAGCGTCTTCATCTCCCAGTACTTACTGCAACCTACATCCTTCTGAATCTGCTTAGTGTATTCATCTCTTGGTCTCCCTCTATGATTTTTACCCTCCACCCTGCCCTCCAATACTAAATTGGTGATCCCTTGATGTCTCAGAACATGTCCTACCAACCGGTCCCTTCATCTGGTCAAGTTGTGCCACAAACTTCTCTTCTCCCCAATCCTATTCAATACTTCCTCATTAGTTATGTGATCTACCCATCTAATCTTCAGCATTCTTCTGTAGCACCAAATTTCGAAAGCTTCTATTCATTTCTTGTCCAAACTATTTATCGTCCATGTTTCACTTCCATACATGGCTACACTCCATACAAATAATTTCAGAATTGATTTCCTCACACTTAAATCTATACTCGATGTTAACAAATTTCTCTTCTTCAGAAACGCTTTCCTTGCCATTGCCAGTCTACATTTTATATCCTCTCTACTTCGACCATCAGTTATTTTGCTCCCCAAATAGCAAAACTCCTTTACTACTTTAAGTCTCATTTCCTAATCTAATTCCCTCAGCATCACTCGACTTAATTCAACTACATTCCATTATCCCCGTTTTGCTTTTGTTGATGTTCATCTTATATCCTCCTTTCAAGACACTATCCATTCCGTTCAACTGCTCTTCCAAGTCCTGACAGAATTACAATGTCATCGGCGAACCTCAATGTTTTTATTTCTTCCCCATGGACTTTAATACCTACTCCGAATTTATCTTTTGTTTCCTTCACTGCTTGCTCAATATACAGATTGAATAACATCGGGGAGAGACTACAACCCTGTCTCACTCCCTTCCCAACCACTGCTTCCCTTTCATGCCCCTCGACTCTTATAACTGCAATCTGGTTTCTGTACAAATTGTAAATAGCCTTTCACTCCCTGTATTTTACCCTTGTCACCTTCAGAAATTGAAAGAGAGTATTCCAGTCAACATTTTCAACAGCTTTCTCTAAGTCTACAAATGCTAGAAACATAGGTTTGCCTTTCCTTAATCTAGCTTCTAAGATAAGTCGTAGGGTCAGAATTGCCTCACATGTTCCAACATTTCTACGGAATCCAAACTGATCTTCCCTGAGGACGGCTCCTACTAGTTTTTCCATTCGTCTGTAAAGAATTCGCGTCAGTATTTTGCAGCTGTGACTCATTAAACTGATTGTTCGGTAATTTTCACATCTGTCAACACCTGCTTTCTTTGGGATTGGAATTATTATATTCTTCTTGAAGTCTGAGGGTATTTCGCCTGTCTCATACATCTTGCTCACCAGATGGTAGAGTTTTGTCATGACTGGCTCTCCCAAGGCCGTCAGTAGTTCCAATGGAATGTTGTCTACTCCGGGGGCCTTGTTTCGACTCAGTTCTTTCAATGCTCTGTCAAACTCTTCACAAAGTATCGTATCTCCCATTTCATCTTCATCTGCGTCCTCTTCCATTTCCATAATATTGTCCTCAAGTACATCGCCCTTGTATAGACCCTCTATATACTCCTTCCACCTTTCTGCCTTCCCTTCTTTGCTTAGAACTGGGTTTCCATCTGAGCTCTTGATGTTCATACAAGAGGTTCTCTTCTCTCCAAAGGTCTCTTTAATTTTCCTGTAGGCAGTATCTATCTTACCCCTAGTGAGATAAGCCTCTACATCCTTACATTTGTCCTCTAGCCATCCCTGCTTACACATTTTGCACTTCCCGTCTATCTCATTTTTAAGAGGTTTGTATTCCTTTTTGCCTGCTTCATTTACTGCATTTTTATATTTTCTCCTTTCATCAATTAAATTCAATATTTCTTCTGTTACCCAAGGATTTCTACTAGCCCTCGTCTTTTTACCTACTTGATCCTCTGCTGCCTTCACTACTTCATCCCTCAAAGTTACCCATTCTTCTTCTACTGTATTTCTTTCCCCCATTCCTGTTAGTTGTTCCCTTATGCTCTCCCCGAAACTCTGTACAAACTCTGGTTTAGTCAGTTTATCCAGGTCCCATCTCCTTAAATTCCCACCTTTTTGCAGTTTCTTCAGTTTCAATTTGCAGTTCATAACCAAGAGATTGTGGTCAGAATCCACATCTGCCCCTGGAAATGTCTTACAATTTAAAACCTGGTTCCTAAATCTCTGTCTTACCATTATATAATCTATCTGATACCTTTTAGTATCTCCAGGATTCTTCCAGGTATACAACCTTCTTTTATGATTCTTGAACCAAGTGTTAGCTATGATTAAGTCATGCTCTGTGCAAAATTCTACAAGGCGGCTTCCTCTTTCATTTCTTCCCCCCAATCCATATTCACCTACTACGTTTCCTTCTCTCCCTTTTCCTACTACCGTATTCCAGTCACCCATGACTATTAAATTTTCATCACCCTTCAGTATCTGAATAATTTCTTTTATTTCATCATACGTTTCTTCAATTTCTTCGTCATCTGCAGAGCTAGTTGGCATATAAACTTGTACTACTGTAGTAGGTGTGGGCTTCGTATCTATCTTGGCCACAATAATGCATTCACTATGCTGTTTGTAGTAGCTTACCCGCATTCCTATTTTCCTATTCATTATTAAACATACTCCTGCATTACCCCTATTTGATTTTGTGTTTATAACCCTGTATTCACCTGACCAAAAGTCTTGTTCCTCCTGCCACTGAACTTCACTAATTCCCACTATATCTAACTTTAACCTATCCATTTCCCTTTTTAAATTTTCTAACCTACCTGCCCAATTAAGGGATCTGACATTCCACGCTCCGATCTGTAGAACGCCAGTTTTCTTTCTCATGATAACGACATCCTCTTGAGTAGTCCCTGCCCGGAGATCCGAATGGGGGACTATTTTACCTCCGGAATATTTTACCCAAGAGGATGCCATCATCATTTAATCATACAGTAAATTAGTATTTATTTGGAAAGTTGGACACTGATTGTGCTGTGGTGCACATACATAAACTCTGAGATATTATTGTTGCGAGTGGTAGTGAGCGAACAATTGTTGTTAGTAGTTGGACGCAGCCTGCAGTGGAGAGAAGCTGCCGACAAATTAGGTCACAGCCTGCCACAACTGTGCTAGTAGCACTGGAGGAGACTTTAGTATTAGTTGAGGATTTTTGGTAATTTGTCTTTTTGCTGCATGTAGTTGATGCTTCCTTGTGCACTGGAGTGATTTTATCAGATTTGTGTATGCATACATTGAGAGTAACATTTTTATCTTTGTTATGACCAGATAAGTGATTATTGACTACAGACATATTGGAATATTTAAAGTTGTTGCTAATCAAACTGTGGAAGAAAAGGAAAGATCTGAGCAATGTCTGTCAGTGTTTAAATTTTCAATTTTCAGAATATAGTAAATTAGAAGTTTTTATTGGTTCCTTTCAGTTTTTTTTTTTGCCACTTAAGG
Organism: Schistocerca nitens; assembly: GCF_023898315.1. Taxonomy (NCBI): domain Eukaryota; kingdom Metazoa; phylum Arthropoda; class Insecta; order Orthoptera; family Acrididae; genus Schistocerca; species Schistocerca nitens. Next base: position 189,197,651 of record NC_064620.1, on the reverse strand, counting down.
CTTGTTGCCCAAACCCACCCTGAACATTCTATTGTGGCCATGCATTGCACTCTACATGGATGCAGCATTTCTTTTGAATTAGTTTAGCACATTGCTGGATGCAGAATATTCTCATAGCTGCAGCAGCAAGACAAGGTAAGATGTCTGTTGCATGCAGGAGCATTATTGTATTAATTGTTAGATGTTATAATCACAACCAGATACAAGAGAATTTGCATTTCCATGGTTTATAGGAAGAGTGATAAATATCTCCCCTTTTTTCCTCAATCAGTATTCTAATGTTGTAACGTTGTCAGAGATGAAGCTTTACACATTTCTATACATTTTTCACAAGAACGATAATAATTACCAAATATAGAAGTAAACCATTGTGAATGTGTTTGTAGTACCGGCGATTCATATAGGATTTCTGTACCATGATACATCCCTTGCAAGACTACTGCAGGAAGGCACCAAAGTTTCCTGGAACAAGATGCAAGAAAGATCATTCGATGTCCTTAAGGAGGCACTAACATTTTCTCTTGTCACAGCATTAAATGACAACAATGACAACACAGAACTTGACACCAATGCTAACAGTTGTGGAACAGATGTAGTCCTAGAGAAAATTCAGGAAGATGCTGAAAAGGAGAGAGTTTACTTTACAAGTGATAAAGAGTGCTTGCAGTTGTTTGGGCCATCATCAAGTTTGACCATATTTGGCAAACTACTTGTGTACCACTAGTGGTATGCAAAGCCATTTCAGGTGGTATGCTTACAAGTAAACAAACTCCATACTGATATAAATAAAATTACTAACTTAATGTTACTTTATTTTTAAAGTAAAATGATGGTGAGAAAACTGACAGGTAAAAGTACCATCTGTGTAATGAAAAGAAAATGGATTTACCGCAGAATATTTGTTTTGGACAGTGTGCAGGACACAGGAAGGTCAGATTGTACAGTCCCCATACTCCGTTCATTAGCAGTCACTGCCTCCACCAGGAATAATTCATCTTGTTTTGATGTTGGTGACATTTTGATCAGGTATTTTTGGTTGTTGTTCAAAAGTTTTCGTAACGTTTTCCAATTGCTGTCAACTTATGGATGTGCCAATGTGTGGTGCTGCAATAGTCATTACGCTGTGAACAGTTTGTTATCATTATTGTCACTTTGTTGGGCATTATGTTAAATGACCTTATGATATGAAGAAAGGTTGTGTCAATGCTCAAGCTTCCACACTTGCTCTCTCCCTCTCACCTCAGGGCTAATTAAAAACTGAACAAGCTGTTAAGACACTATGCCAACCACTGTAAGGAAGGCCAACAATGGAAGTATATGCTGCAACCACGTCTGGTGCATTTGGTACCAATCCTGCCTGAAGCAGCATAATTCCGCAGAATTGGAATCAACCTACGGGGAAAACTCAAAAGTTGACAAATGGGAATCATAGGATAAAATAGTCAGCACTGACTATCTCACCCACTCTGCTGTCACCGTAGCTGTGCCAACTGCCAAAGATAGGGAAACTACAAAATTCCTTGTGGAAGACATCATTTTGAAGCAAGGAGCACCCTGTGCATTGATCTCTGTTCACGGAAAAGTTTTCCAGTTGAGGCTAGTGTCAGAGGTAATTTCAACTTGCAACACAGAATGCTTCATTAAGACACTGGCAGACATGCTCTCAATGTATACTGGTAGTGAGCAGAGACTGGGATACAGTACTGCCCATCATGACATTCACATTCAGCACTCCAAAGCAACACTACAGAGGCTTCAGACTGTTTTTCTGCTCCAAAGTAATTGGGCTGGAAAAGTAACAAATACACTGTTCCTCCCATTTCGACCAGACAAAACTCAGGATGACTTTGTGGAAAACCTCGTCACCAGGACCAAAGGAGGAGTGTAGCTTGTTTGCATACAGATCCTGGACATCCAGGAGAAAGACCGAGCAATGAGGTACTGCCTGGAAGACTTCGCATGGAATTTTATGCCTATTTGTAAAGTAGTACTATCAGAAAGGTTCATGGAAACTGAAGACCCAGTCAATAATCATGAAACTCTAACAAGAGGGGCTACCTACCTCCGACACTCATCTTGTTAAGAAGGATGTAACAAGATGACCAGAATATTAGGATCAACCACTGGCACCATATAAAGGAACACTGGAAAGATCCAGATCCAGGAGGCTGTAGTTGGCTCCAATGAGAGCTTCTGAAAAGGCTCCAATGAGACTTCCTGAAACTGTGAATTGCTGTTTCTCCAGAAGAGGGAGCAATGCCACAAGCTTTAGTGCATACTATCTGGCATAGCAGTTAGTCTCACTGGCTGATGTGTTGTGGGTCACCACTTCAAACCCAACCACCAGCAAATATTTGTTATCATTGTTTCTGGAAGTTTCTTGAAATATGTTTGAAATGTTTGTATACTGTGGAACATTTGATGTTTGTATAAATAGCTTCACTCTCCATCCAGAAGTTCAGTCCTGTTCTAACTGTACACTGCACAGTGGTGTTAATAATAAATTTGCTTTTAGGGATATTTATCTGATGACCATGCTTTTGGATTTGGACTTGAGTGAGGTTACAACATGAGGATATTAAGTAACAGTAAGCCAACAACATAAAGCTAACAGATACATTACAGAAGTTTGGATTCTTTCAGCTTTCAAATAAAAGTAGAAACGGTTGCAAGAAATAAGACAAGGAATAAATTTCATGCAAGTTGTAAATTAAAAGAGCCTTGATCAAGATTTGTAAGCCTAAGTAGTCAGAAATGGATAATATTGCATCTGATAAACTGTGCCTTGATAGCTCAGATGGTAAGAACACTGCCCACAAAAGGCAAGGTTCTGAAATAGAGTCCTAGTCCAGTGCACAATTTTCATCTGTCAAAAACTTTCAAAACCGTGTACACTCAGCTGCAGGATGAAAAATTCATTATGTATAGAACTATGTGCTTATTAACTGTCCAGAAGGACCTTATTGCAGAGCTGTCTCATTGACTTCAGATGTGACTTCTCTTCTTCTAGCGACTTATTAAAAAGATGTTTGAATGGTTTGAGAAACCCTGTCAACCTCTTCAGTCCTTGTAAATGTATAAGAGGTAATGAGGTATGTTTTCTTAATGTTTTTTGCACCCCACTAATCATTATCATCTTCTCATTACAAAATGACTCATGGCCTACTCAAATTCCTATCTTCTTTCTACTTCTCTCCACTGATTCATACTATATGTTAACAGAGTTTTTGATTTCTCTTTTTAGACTTTCTTCCTTCTCAAGAACAGTCAGACACCATAAATTCCAGTCCAAATCACAGAACGTTAACCTCTGGTTGAGTTTTCAATGTCTTTCTTATGGTCACCTTCAACTTTGGAATCCTCTCCCAGAGATCTGAACGGCATGCTATCTGCAATCAAAGTCATTATGATGCATTTTTAATTACAGGGTGCATTTCCTGTGGACACATACACTGATGAATCAAAACATTATGACTGCAAGACTGAATGCAACTTAATGGAGCAAAGACAAATGAAAAATCATTTTAGTAATTACAGGGGCCATACACATGAAAACCCACTAACACACTTTTGCAAAAGGTAGATCATTATGGCCCAATGCCTTGTTGGCAACCAGAATATAATAATAATTGGATCCTTTTGCGAACCTCCCAATTCAGATGATTTGCTGAAAGTTTAAAAGAGAACTTGAGTTTGATTTCAAAGACGTACCTGACTCATACAATGATAGTTGGTGGTGACTTTAATTTACCCTCGATATGCTGGCAAAAATACAGGTTTAATTCAGATTTACACATAAAACATCATCCAACATTGTGCTAAATGCATTCTCTGAAAATTATTTCGAGTAGATAGTTCATGAGCCCACGTCAATAGTAAATGGTTGTGAGAACACACTTGACCTCTTAGCAACAAATAATCCTGAGTTAATAACGAGCATCAAAATGGATACAGGGATTAGTGAACACAGGATTGTCGTAGTGAGATGGAATATTGTAACCCCCAAATCCTCCAAAAGTAAACAAAAAATATACCTGTTCAAAAAAGCAGATAAAAATTCTCTTGACTCCTTCCTGAGAGACCATTTATACTCCTTCCAAATTAACAATATATTTGTAGACCAGATGAGGCTTGAATTCAAAGAAATAGTATTGGCAGCAATTGAGAGATTTATACCAAATAAATTAACAAACGATGAGCTGATCCTCCTTGGTACACAAAATTTGTCAGAACACTGTTGCAGAAACAACGAAACAAACATGCCAAATTCAAACAGATGCAAAATCTCCAAGACTGATGATTTTTTACAGAAGCTCGAAATTCAGCACGGACTTCAATACAAGATGCTTATAATAGTTTCTACAATGAAACTTTGTCTCGAAACCTGGCAGAAAATCCAAAGAGATTCTGATTGTATGTGAAGTATGCTAGCAACAAGACACAATCAATGCCTTCTCCGTGAAATAGCAATGGAGATAATATCGAAGACAGTGCTGCCACAGTGGAGTTGCTAAACACAACCTTCTGAAATTCCTCCATCAAAGACGACAAAGTAAATATTCCAGAATTCGAATCAGAAACAGCTGCCAACATGAGTAACATAGAATGAGATATCCTCAGAGTAGTGAAGCAACTTAAATCACTGTCTTCTGGTCCAGACTCTATACCAATTAGGTTCATTTCAGAGTATGCTGATGCAATAGCTCCACACTTAACAATCGTATACAACTGTTCACTTGATGAATGATCCATACCCAAAGACTGGAAAGTTGCCAGGTCACACCAGTATTCAAGAAAGGTAGTAGAAGTAATAGGCCCATATTATTAATGTTGATATGCAGCAGGATTTTGGAAAATATATTGTGTTTGAACATTATGAATTACCTTGAAGAGAATGGTCTATTGACACACAGTCAAAATGGATTTAGAAAACATCGTTCTTGAGAAACACAACTAGCTCTTTACTCGCATGGAGTGTTGAGTGCTACTGACAAGGGATTTCAGATTGATTCTGTATTTCTGGATTTCCGGAAGGCTTTTGACACTGTACCACACAAGTGGCTTGTAGTGAAATTGAGTGCTTATGGAATATCATCTCAGTTATGTGACTGGATTTGTGATTTCCTGTCACAGAGTTCACAACTCGTAGTAACTGATGGAAAGTCATTGAGTAAAACAGAAATGATTTCTGGCATTCCCCAAGGTAGTGTTATAGGCCCTTTGCTGTTCCTTATCTATATAAACGATTTGGGAGACAATCTGAGCAGCTGTCTTAGGTTGTTTTCAGATGATGCTGTCGTTTATCAACTAGTAAATTCATCAGAAGATCAAAACAAATTGCAAAATGAGTTAGAAATGATATTTGTATGGTACAAAAGTTTACAGTTGACCCTAAATAATGAAAAGTGTGAGGTCATCTGCATGAGTGCTAAAAGGAACCCGTTAAACTTTGGTTACATGATAAATCAGTCAAATCTAAAGGGTGTAAATGCAACTAAATACCTAGAAATTATAATTATGAACAACTTAAATTGGCAGGAACACATAGAAAATGTTCTGGGGAAGGCTAACCAAAGACAGCATTTTATTGGCAGGACATTTAGAAAATGTAACAGATCTGCTAAGGAGACTGCCTATACAACACTTGTTCATTCTCTTTTAGAATACTGCTGTGTGGTGTGGGATCCTTACCACAAAGGATTGATGGAGTACTTCGAAGAAGTTCAAAGAAGGGTAGCATGTTTTATATTATCGCGAAATAGGGGAGAGAGTGTCACTGAAATGATACAGGATTTGGGGTGGACATAATTAAAACAATGGCTTTTTTAGTGTGGCGGAATCTTCTCATGAAATTCCAATCACTAACTTTCTCCTCCCAGGCGAAAGTATTTTGTTGACACCGACCTGCATAGGGAGAAATGATCACTATGATAAAATAAGGGAAACCACAGCTCGTACGGAAAGATATAGGTGTTCAATCTATCCACACGCTATACGAGATTGGAATAATAGAGAATTGTGAAGTGCCAGGCACTTAAATGTGATTTGCAGAGTATCGATGTAGATGTAGATCCCAGACATGGCAAAGCTGGTTGGCTGTTCTCATGCTACTGTCTTGAGTGTCTTTAGAAAATGTTTGAAGAACAGTGAACTCATGAGTAGGTGACAAGGTGTTGTCAAGTCTGATCACAGAAAATGGAGATCAGAGGCTTCCCTACTCAGTAAGCCAGAGGTAGTGGCGATCTGTGACAGATCTCATGACACACTACAGTGCTGCAACAGACACAAGTGTTCCATATAGTTCACACCACAGTGTTGAAGGCTCCATAGTGGACAATCCCTTTGTGTTCCCATGTTGACCTAATTGGAACATAAATTACTATTGTGGTAGACACTGAATCATAGAGACTGGACCTTAGAGCACAGAAATGATTCACGTAGATGAATCACATTTCTTGTTACACTTGGTGAATTGTTGTGTCTGGCTACACCATCACCCATGCAAATGGCTGATCAAAACAGGAATTGTGCCATAGATGTTTGGCTGGTGGGGAAGGTATATTATGCTATTGGAGAAATTCACCTAGACTACCATGGGACCTGTGGCCATACTGACATCTGTGAACTATGTGAACATTATTGTAGACTATCTGCATCCCTTCACACTTGATAGCTTCTCTGGTGGTGTAAGCTTCTTCCTGCACAATAACTGTCCATGACACATGGCCAGAATCATGCTACAGTGGTTTGAGGGTCATGATAGTGAACTTACTTTGATGTGTTGGCCACCAAATTCACCTGATCTGAACTCAAAGAAAGATATCTGGGACGTTATTAGACACCAGCTCTGTGACTAAAAACTACTGATCCATAATTTAAGGGTCATGGTCAAAGTGGACATCTGATGTCACAAACTCCAGAAGCCTACTAAGAATGTGTTTAATTCATGTCGGGCAGAATCATTACTGTGCTGTGTTCCAGAAGTGGTCCAACTCACTATTTAGCAGTTGGTCACTATGTTTTGGCTCATCAGTGTATTATGAATCTTTAATGCACTGATTTCTCATTGTCTTCCACCTTCAGGAGGAACAGAATGAAAGGGTCCCCTGAACTTTTACCCACTCCTCTGCCTGGCAGAAAGAGGGTTTCCTACACTAAAAGTCTTCATCTGTCATTGCCGATGATTTTCATTTAAAATTTAAGAAGTGACAGTGATAGACTGAGATTCAGTATCTTTCTGATTAGAGTCAAAAAAGCTACTCCTGGACCACAGTCTATGAACTTACAATGATAGATGACTGATGATGAAGCCCATCCATTCTTTGGGAACTCCTGGTTTTCTGCAACCTGAATGTAGACCCTAGGTCAATGAGTCCCATAAATTCCTACTCAGTATTTAACACTGCCACAGCAGAACATGTAGCAATGGATGTGGCAAGCAATAGTACCCTGATTTCCCAACACAGGTGGTGTAGTCACATATGATGTACACGTCTAAGTGCGTACGAGAAATCTGCCGAAGGAATTGAGTACAAGCAGGTACAGAACAGGAGTCAAATAGAATGTTTAACAGCAGATGTTGATGTTGAGTGGTCGATGTAGTCATCCTGTTAAAGCCTGCTTAGTGTTATGTAAAGGTTTTTTGTACCTATCTTTAGCTTGTTAGTTGTGGAGTAGAGGATAATAGGTGCCTTAACAACAGGGTACTGGACGTTTGTTTGACTGCACTGGTGCAAGTGGTGCTGGGAATGTCCTTGCAGATGAGAAGAGTATGGTAAAGAATGTATGATTGTGAAGTAGTTGAATGAATACAATCAACACTTGCAGGCTTTGAAAACTACTTCACCACAATTGCACAGTATCTATTTAGTGCATGGTGGAACTGGTGGTATTGTCTGAATGGGTAGCATCACTGCCTTAGATGCAGAAGGACCTGAGTTCAATTCCTGGTACCTCCTCAGATTTATTGTGGAATATGGGTGTGGGAGCAGTGTCCCCTCAGCCTCATGAGGGGAGATGAGCAGCTGCTTGAATTAACAAGCAGCAGAATCATCATGATTCATCTAATGGCATAATGGCTGGAGGGATTGGCAGCATGCTGATCAAATGTCCCACAATCATAGGTTGCTCCTCATACTGCCGTATAGGCAGCAGTCTGCCAATTGGAGGCCTAATCCCTGAGAGGTGTTTTATGTTTAGTTACGCAGTAAAATGGTGCTAATGAAAAACAGATAAATTATATAGTGCAGTACCAACATAGAGAATGAAGGAAGTGTGTCTTAACTATGGCTTCAGAACAAATCTTTGTAAGCAGTAAACTAACATTCATTCTCTTTAGTCACGTCAATATAAAGTTTACAGTAGTGTGCTGGTACATGGGGACACTGATGGATGAGATTATAGTATGTGACAGATAGTAGAGACAGGGTGTAAATGCGGGAAAGAAGAAAAAAATTCCCACATTTCCCAGTTAAAAAAGAACTTTTTCTCAAATGAAAATAAAGTTCTTCTGAGGTAAAAAATACACTTTTTCCATGATAAATGACAGTGTAGGTTTCCTCAAAGCTGAATGGATATATTCAAATTACACCAAACACAGTTTCTGAAGCATTGAAATCGAGATTGAAATGCGGTTCTGTAAGCCAACAACAGCTCATTTCACATGATCTAGTCAGCTAATGACAGCAGATATTCAGAGGATAGGACATGTGATGTAGTCAGCCAACTGCAATGTCACTGTTAAGTTGTGTGAACATACAAATAGGAAAAGTTAATGGTTTGAAGTAACACACATGGTGTTGCTACAAGAAACGCTAAGCTTTCACATATAATATTGGTCTTTTTGTGTGTGTTGCACTTTAAGGTACATCACACAAATGTGCTAGTAAAATTTTAAATAATAACATTAAAATGTGGCCTTCTGGGCTTGAAATTCTTCTAAGCAGTTGCTCCTCAATGTGTTGAATTTTAAATGAGAGTCAAACACTCTGTGATTTAAGAAATTCATTGCACATTCTCAATCGTAATATAATTCATCTTGTGTAAAAGGAAATCTATGATGGGCATCTGTGATGATGTAGGAAGCTCACATGTTCGCACTCGTATGTGTGTGTGTGTGTGTGTGTGTGTGTGTGTGTGTGTGTGTGTGTGTGTGTGTGAAGAGATGATACTGGAGTATCAGAATTTTGTAAACCATACTAAAATGCATAATTCGACTTAAAGTGCACATTCATATGTCCAGATTCACAATAAAGTAGGCCCAACCTGATATTAAGCTTTTGAGTGCAGTTTTCGGGATGCAAATTTTCTTGGGAATACCAGAACCCTATTATCTCATGTTTGGTTCTTTATTATGGCATAATGCCAGACATGTCAGAAGATGAAAATGTGCACCTGAAATTAAGTGAACAGTTGAAACTAGCCAAAAGTGTGGAATGAAACACTTCATTTCTAATAAATTGACTGCCTCCGTGGAAAAGATTAAGAAAAGCCATATTTATTTAGCAAACTGACAAAAATAACATCATTGTTCTGCAAGGTGATTAACGCTTGACTGACAAAAATGTGGAAATGAAATAGAATCAGAAAACCGAAACTAATAACACATTTTAGCCTTCTGTAATTATGTGAGTGGTATTTTAATTCATGTAACAGCTCCCAGCCACAGTAATCTGTTTTGTTTTCATTTGACGTGAGAACTGTAAATGAGGAGGAAAAGAGAAAAATCACTAAATGTAAACAGAGCTCACGTGGAGACTAACCCCCTCCCCACCAGAACCCAGACTGCTCTGTGGATGCACGAATCTGGCAGCTTGAGTACGCCAGATAAATTTTTCTGGGTAGCATCTGGCTGCTTGTTACTACTGCTGATACAGCTAACAGCCACACTTCACGTAGCCAGAACCGGGAAAAGGTACTGCCCATGCATAACTGAACTGCACATAAATGTGAACCCACTGGCAGCTGCTCAAACGAACTTAATTTAAACAGTTATGATGTCATGCTCATCAGCAGCAATTTATTGTTATGAATTATTCCATAGTCTTTGTTCTAAAGCCTTTGACACATTTTGCTGTTTATCAATTCTTACCAGTCAAAATTACAAGAATTTAACTGAAGACTAAAACAATGAAAAATTCTCAGAATTCTAAAAAATTCCCGGGTTTTTCCCCGTTTTCTTCCCGGACAAAAAAATTTCAGAGTTTTTCCTAGTTGTTCAGCATGTATATACCCTAGGATCTAGGAAGGAGAAGGAGCTAGTTACTTTCGTTCAGGGTAATAATTATAAACCATGAGTAACTAGAATTGATTTATTCCATAATCTCTTACATAAGAACAGAATACTGTGCCACAGTTTACAGTGATTTTTCTATAATTACTGTTATGCGTGTATTATGGATGGAAAGCCTACAAAAATAAAATAGGGATAAAACAGCCAACCCAGAATAATCCTAAGGGTAAAAATGATGAACTGTTTCAAATATTTAAACTATTATAATGACTACTTTCCTTCACTGAGCTACTTTAAAAGGCTGAAAAGTGGCATATATAGAATTGAATGCACTTGCCTTGAGAGAGCCAGCAACTACTAGCACAGACTTTATTGCCCTGAGTCCCCAATCATAGTGGTCTTGTTTGGACAACAGCTCCCGGCACAGAGTGTAAAGAGTGATGAACTTACGAGCCAAGAGGCGTGCTTCTTGGAAACCTTCTGCCACTAACATAATTTCACAGATCAGTTCAAAATCTGGTACCACCATTGCACATGGCCTGAAATAAAATGTATAAATTTCAAATTCAAGTCTATAAACAAATCATTTAAGAAGGAACTCAGTATTTAGATAATAACTTTCATAATAAGCATCTTATATCAACATAAGGCAAGCCACAATCAAATTCATTCTCTCTCTCTCTCTCTCTCTCTCTCTCTCTCTCTCTCACACACACACACACACACACACACACACACACACAAGCACACACACATTCACACACTAAACGTTATTATTCACAGAGTGGGCTGTGTGTGCAAGTATTCAAATGTTGTTGTGGTCTTCAGTCCTGAGACTGGTTTGATGCAGCTCTCCATGCTGCTCTATCCTGTACTGCAACCTACATCATTCTGAATCTGCTTAGTGTATTCATCTCTTGGTCTCCCTCTACGATTTTTACCCTCCACGCTGCCCTCCAATACTAAATTTGTGATCCCTTGATGCCTCAAAACATGTCCTACCAACCGATCCCTTCTTCTAGTCAAGTTGTGCCACAAACTTCTCTTCTCCCCAATCCTATTCAATACCTCCTCATTAGTTACGTGATCTACCCACCTTATCTTCAGCATTCTTCTGTAGCACCACATTTCGAAAGCTTCTATTCTCTTCTTGTCCAAACTAGTTATCGTCCATGTTTCCTTCCATACATGGCTACACTTCATACAAATACTTTCAGAAACGACTTCCTGACACTTAAATCTATACTCGATGTTAACAAATTTCTCTTCTTCAGAAACGATTTCCTTGCCATTGCCAGTCTACATTTTATATCCTCTCTACTTCGACCATCATCAGTTATTTTACTCCCTAAATAGCAAAACTCCTTTACTACTTTAAGTGTCTCATTTCCTAATCTAATTCCCTCAGCATCACCCAATTTAATTTGACTACATTCCATTATCCTCGTTTTGCTTTTGTTGATGTTCATCTTATATCCTCCTTTCAAGACACTGTCCATTCCGTTCAACTGCTCTTCCAAGTTCTTTGCTGTCTCTGACAGAATTACAATGTCATCGGCGAACCTCAAAGTTTTTACTTCTTCTCCATGAATTTTAATACCTACTCCGAATTTTTCTTTTGTTCCCTTTACTGCTTGCTCAATATACAGATTGAATAACATCGGGCAGAGGCTACAACCCTGTCTCACTCCCTTCCCAACCACTGCTTCCCTTTCATGCCCCTCGACTCTTATAACTGCCATCTGGTTTCTGTACAAATTGTAAATAGCCTTTCGCTCCCTGTATTTTACCCTTGACACCTTCAGAATTTGAAAGAGAGTATTCCAGTTAACATTGTCAAAAGCTTTCTCTAAGTCTACAAATGCTAGAAACGTAGGTTTGCCTTTTCTTAATCTTTCTTCTAAGATAAGTCGTAAGGTTAGTATTGCCTCATGTGTTCCAACATTTCTACGGAATCCAAACTGATCTTCCCCGAGGTCCGCTTCTACCAGTTTTTCCATTCATCTGTAAAGAATTCGCGTTAGTATTTTGCAGCTGTGACTTATTAAACTGATAGTTCGGTAATTTTCACATCTGTCAACACCTGCTTTCTTTGGGATTGGAATTACTATATTCTTCTTGAAGTCTGAGGGTATTTCGCCTGTCTCATACATCTTACTCACCAGATGGTAGAGTTTTGTCATGACTGGCTCTCCCAAGGCCATCAGTAGTTCTAATGGAATGTTGTCTACTCCTGGGGCCTTGTTTCGACTCAGGTCTTTCAGTGCTCTGTCAAACTCTTCACGCAGTATCCTATCTCCCATTTCGTCTTCATCTACATCTTCCCTTTCATGCCCCTCGACTCTTATAACTGCCATCTGGTTTCTGTACAAATTGTAAATAGCCTTTCGCTCCCTGTAAAACCTGGTTCCTAAATCTCTGTCTTACCATTATATAATCTATCTGATACCTTTTAGTATCTCCAGGATTCTTCCAGGTATACAACCTTCTTTTATGATTCTTGAACCAAGTGTTGTCCTCAAGCACATCGCCCTTGTATAAACCCTCTATATACTCCTTCCACCATTCGGTCTTCCCTTCTTTGCTTAGAATTGGGTTGCCATCTGAGTTCTTAATATTCATACAAGTGGTTCTCTTCTCTCCAAAGGTCTCTTTAATTTTCCTGTAGGCAGTATCTATCTTACCCCTAGTGAGACAAGCCTCTACATCCTTACATTTGTCCTCTAGCCATCCCTGCTTACACATTTTGCACTTCCTGTTGATCTCATTTTTGAGACGTTTGTATTCCTTTTTGCCTGCTTCATTTACTGCATTTTTATATTTTCTTCTTTCATCAATTAAATTCAATATTTCTTCTGTTACCCAAGGATTTCTACTAGCCCTCGTCTTTTTACCTACTTGATCCTCTGCTGCCTTCACTACTTCATCCCTCAAAGTTACCCATTCTTCTTCTACTGTATTTCTTTCCCCCATTCCTGTTAATTGTTCCCTTATGCTCTCCCCGAAACTCTGTACAAGCTCTGGTTTAGTCAGTTTATCCAGGTCCCATCTCCTTAAATTCCCACCTTTTTGCAGTTTCTTCACTTTCAATTTGCAGTTCATAACCAAGAGATTGTGGTCAGAATCCACATCTGCCCCTGGAAATGTCTTACAATTTAAAACCTGGTTCCTAAATCTCTGTCTTACCATTATATAATCTATCTGATACCTTTTAGTATCTCCAGGATTCTTCCAGGTATACAACCTTCTTTTATGATTCTTGAACCAAGTGTTAGCTATGATTAAGTCATGCTCTGTGCAAAATTCTACAAGGCGGCTTCCTCTTTCATTTCTTCCCCCCAATCCATATTCACCTACTATGTTTCCTTCTCTCCCTTTTACTACTACCGTATTCCAGTCACCCATGACTGTTAAATTTTCGTCTCCCTTCACTACCTGAATAATTTCTTTTATCTCGTCATACATTTCATCTATTTCTTCATCATCTGCAGAGCTAGTTGGCATATAAACTTGTACTACTGTAGTAGGCATGGACTTTGTGTCTATCTTGGCCACAATAATGCGTTCACTATGCTGTTTGTAGTAGCTAACCCACACTCCTATTTTTTTATTCATTATTAAACCTACTCCTGCATTACCCCTATTTGATTTTGTATTTATGATCCTGTATTCGCCTGACCAAAAGTCTTGTTCCTCCTGCGACCGAACTTCACTAATTCCCACTATATCTAACTTTATCCTATCCATTTCCCTTTTTAAATTTTCTAACCTACCTGCCCAATTAAGGGATCTGACATTCCACGCTCCGATCCGTAGAACGCCAGTTTTCTTTCTCCTGATAACGACGTCCTCTTGAGTAGTCCCCGCCCGGAGATCCGAATGGGGGACTATTTTACCTCTGGAATATTTTACCCAAGAGGACGCCATCATCATTTAATCATACAGTAAAGCTGCATTTCCTCGGGAAAAATTACGGCTGTAGTTTCCCCTTGCTTTCAGCCGTTCGCAGTACCAGCACAGCAAGGCCGTTTTGGTTAATGTTACAAGGCCAGATCAGTCAATCATCCAGACTGTTGCTCCTGCAACTACTGAAAAGGCTGCTGCCCCTCTTCAGGAACCACATGTTTGTCTGGCCTCTCAACAGATACCCCTCCGTTGTGGTTGCACCTACGGTATGGCCATCTGTATCGCTGAGGCACGCAAGTCTCCCCACCAACGGCAAGGTCCTTGGTTCATGGGGGGGAGTATTCAAGTGTTTTTAGTGTTCTAGTATTCAAATAGAACACTAAAAAGATAAACTGATATAATTATTCCATTGATATTAATATTAAAAGTGTGTTTATCATGGCTTTCCTGGCATACTAGTTGTAAAAATGACTCTCGGGTGAAACATCAGGTATCAATCTGAAACGCCAACAATATTTCAGTGGCACAACTTACTATCTCCTCCATCTAATCTTGTTCCAGGCCAACTGCTGCATGGTCTGATATTCTTTTCAAATCATATAGCATTTTCAATCTTCCCCTTCCTATTTTCTTCTGTCATTTGATTATACCTTTGATAAGTGTTGCTAAAATTTCTTTTTGTCACAGTATGTCCCACTCAGCTTGCTTTCCTTTTCTTAAATTGACTTGGGAGAGTTCTTTGCTCTTTTAACCCTTTCCATTTGTTTCCTGTTATTCACTTTATCCAACGATTTTGTTTTATTCATTCTCCTCCAAACTCACATCTTGAATGCTTCAATTTTGTCTCTTTCTCTCTTCTTCAATATCCAGCTGCCAGAGATGTGCACAAAACACTCCACATGAAACATTTAATCAACATATTCTTTAATGCTAATGCCACTTTGCTGCATGATAAGCATTTCTTTTTCTGGAAAGCTTGCTTTGCCATTGCAGTTCTCTGTCATATCTCTGTTCCACTCACCCACATATTGTCTAACATGCTCCCAAAATATCTGTACTGTGCAACCTGTTCAATCCAACTTCCTGTTGTTTTCACTTTCATACCTTATTTGTCATGTATTCACATCACTTTAGTTTTCTGTGTGTTGATTTTCATTCAATTTTCAATATTTCTTTAAGTATGGATACATTTCTGGGAAATCTGCAAGAGTACCATTCAACGGCAGATCTGATGCAGAAGTATGATGATGAATGGGTTCACATTCTTTGTGAAATTTTTATTTGAAATAATCCCTCTTTCGGCTGTTAAAACATTACTTGTTGTGATTGCATTTTCGATATGCGGTCATTTTCAAACATTGTGGGATGTTGTAGCCCTCTCAACAGAATAAGTCGTGATATGTTGTGTAAGAGCAGTTGCATTCAGCACTGTAAATTTATGTGCTGCTTTGTAGATCATAAACATTAGGAAACTGGTGAGATAATTACATAAGCACTCAAATTTAAATTTATATAGTAGGCATGGTAAATTGATCACAAGAGTATGCAACATGAAATGTACATTTCTTTTTGAACTGCTCTGCTTTATTAATGTCCTTTTTTCAGTTGAGAGGACGTTTATTATGAACTTTTATCCTATACTAGAGAACCCCCTTTGGTGTCTTTTGTCAGAGTTGCAACACCTTTGCAAAAAATTTGGTTATGTTATATCCCATGATCGTGAATGTATGTTTGTTTAAAATCTTCTTGGCTATGAACTTGTTGGCTATGAATATAATTAATGCACAGGTGTACATGAGCTCAAATTGCCCACTCCCTAAGTCAGTCAGACTGCTTGTTTCTGTAGTTCTTTTTACCACCCTAATGGTATTTCTTCTGAACATTATACTGTAGGAGAGTAAAAAGGGGATATGTTCTAATTACAACAGCAATATTATCTCATTATCAACATACTGACAGACAGCTCTTAGTGCAGATTATCACAATCAGCCATGGAACTTATTATAGTCTGTGTTTTAACTTCACTGAAATATGTGGAGTCATGAAACAAGTAGTTAAAAATTTCCTTGCAGGAGCCATTTATTCATGTTAGAAATGGATCTATAGGTAAGAGCAAACAATCAAAAGTCCAGAATGAAATAAAAACAACATTATGAAAAGGACAGAGTGCTATCCACCATATAGAGAAAACATTGAGGTGCAGACAGGTACAACAAAGAGAATGCTGTATTTAATGCGTTACCTACAAATTTATGTGTGTAGTATTTTATGATTGTTATCAGTTGATAGAAAGTCAATGTTAAAAACTTCCCATTATATTACAAAGTTTTATTATAACTATTTCTAGCAAGTACAGGAATTTTGGAATACTTATTCCCGGTGTCCTATAAACTCTGTATTTGGCTTTGATTTTACTGCTGGACATTCAAAATAGTGTTCAGCAGAGTACCTGATTTTTGTGGATGTAAATAGCAACCTTTTTGTGTTTTGATTCAGCCCTAGAGTAATGAGAACTAATTACATAACTTTTCAATTTTTGCAGCTTTTAGGTGGTGTCCTGTTAAGTGCCTCTGCAGTTGTTTGAAATATTTATATTGTTTCTTGAAGAGAAAGCGAATTTTTCTTTTTAAAAAACTTCTTCTAATCTGATGTCTTTTTTTACCATATTGTTTACCTTGGGAATTCTCACAGATTTCTTACACTTGCATTTGATACTAAACTTAGATCTGACATTGCAGATATATCCAACATTTACTTTATAACAGATTCTTAAAAAAAAAAAAAAAAATAATAATAATAATAATAATAATAATAATAATAATAATAATAATCAGATCCAAACAATTACAGAGGCATTTCGCTAGTACCAGTTACATACAAAATTTTCTCTAAGGTGCTATTAAACAGACTAGAACCACAAGCAGATCTGCAAATTGGGGAATACCAGGCGGGCTTCAGAAAAGGGAGATCATGCATCGAACAGATCTGGAACTTGAGAACACTTTTGAAAGTCAGACAGGCAAGAAACACTGTAGTTACCTTTGTGGACTTTAAAAAAGCATATGATTCTATAGACAGACAGACACTCTTTGACGTACTGGAAGAATATGGTATCGACAGAAAAACCAGGACACTTATACAACAGACGCTTACAGACACTACCTCCAAGATTAAGTTCATGGGAGAAATTTCGGAACCCTTCCACATAAACACAGGTGTCCGACAAGGAGACGGGCTCTCACCAATCCTGTTCAACATGGTGTTAGACAAAATTATCAAGCAGTGGGAGGAACAAGTTAAAGGAATACAGCTGGGAAGAACACGTGAAACCAAAACAATCATAAAATGTCTGGCATTTGCAGATGATATAGCCATACTCAGCAATAATACACAGGAGGCAAAGGAAGCACTGGAATGCTTGCATGAAATAGCTGCCAAAACAGGTCTGCAGGTATCTTACGAGAAGACACAATATATGGAACGACAGACCAACAATGTACACACCATGCATACTATATATGGATCCGTAGAAAGAGTCGAAAAATTTAAGTATTTAGGGGAGTACATACAAATTGGAGGATCAAACAAGGCGGCTAACATGGAACGAACGAAGAAACTCCAGAAGGCATACAAACTCACATGGTCACATTATAATAAGAAAAGCATATCGAGGCAGGCCAAACTTAGGCACTACAAAACAGTTGTATTACCAGAAGCATTGTACGCGTCAGAAACAACCACAATTGGAGCATCAGGCATCATAGACACAGAAAAAATAGAACGCAAAATTCTCAGAAAAATATTTGGACCAATTCACAGAGATGGCATATGGATGAAGCGACCTACCAAAGAGCTGTACCAGCACACTGACAGACTAACAGACACGATCAGAAAACGCAGATTAACTTTCTATGGGCACATACAGAGAATGGACAACAACCGACTTACAAAGAAAATTTTTGATGTAGTAAACAGCTCAAGCAAGAAAACAAATTGGTATCATGAAATAGACGAAGACTTAAGGCAGATAGGGATCAACAGGCAAATGATAGGAGACAGGAAATACTTCAGAAACAAAGTTAGGAGTGCAAAATTTATTGTAAAGGAGAGAAAGAAGACAGGAACATTATGGACAGAGCAAAGGAAACAGGAGCACAGCCAAAGGATGAAGAGATTTTGGGAAGAGAAGAGGAAGAGAGGAAAGAAGTGAAAATTGTGTCATCATGTGATTTTCAAGTTCAAACACTGTCCATAAGGGCAACAATGAAATGAATGAATGAATGAATAATAATAATAATAATAATAATAATAATAATAAAAGTGTAATCTAACATGTGACATTTGCCTCTTATGACAAAAATCTAGGAACTTGAAAATATATTTACCTGAAAAGTGCTTTCAAATTTTCAGGTAGCTCCGTTCTTCCAGCATACCCTGGGTTCATAGTAATGAACATCCCTACAGTTGGTATTAAAGCTATGACTTCGCCCATAAAGTTGAAAGTTGTCTTCTTGCCCTTAATAGCATCCAGAACAGATTTCACTTGTACAGACACCACAGACAATACTTCTACAGAGATGCGATTGAATTCATCAAAACAGCCCCATGCACCAGTCTGTGCTAAGCCCTTGTAGATATTTCCACATGACTGTAAATAAAATTTGCATATCAATATTTAACAATTATGCCTACTGTGAACCAGTATTATGAGATATGTTATAAGTGCAAAACGGGAATATCAATGACTCACTATCCAATTACATTAACATATATGCACCATGAAATTAGAACCTGTAATAAATCAAATACGGGCAACTGTATAACAAGAATACTAGAAATCAAATCTAGAGAGAAATTAAATTAGTCAAACAGGCTCTTCCACAGTTAGGTAGAGGCAAAAAACATATATCCATTAGCAGCAGTGAAAGTCAGCAAAGATAGTACTTGCAACAAGTTATGGAAATTGAGAAAGAAGGAAAATGTGACAAAGAGTCTGTTTACGTAGGAGAAGATGATGCTGGTAATCATACAGGTATCCAAAATATTTATATAACTATTAGCAAAATGACTTTCAAGTGTTTAAATTAATAACTGGTTCTGTATCTTCTTAATTACAGGCAAATTCTTCCATGCTCTATTACTAAAATGAGTTTTTATCTGCAAAAATTTAGTTTTGAAATCCAATGTGACACATATATACCTCGTTTTCTGCTACAAATTTTCAAATTGTTGGACAAAAATTAACCCAAAACTGAAATTAGAATCTACTTTCTGCAAGTAGAAAGCCATAGTCATGGCAAGAAAAATGTAACATGAGCAATTATGAAGCACTAATAATGTGACCTTAATTTCGTCCTTGATATCAATCAAAAGAGGCTCCAACACAATTATATTATAGGAAATGGTTACAAGATGAAGTGATATTATGCTCAAGAACAGGACTGAAGGGCAGGAAAGACAGAATTTGTCGTCTTGTGATGTTGTGGAAAAATTAATCTAATATTCTCTCTTCCGGAACTGCTAGTCCAGTGAGGTATAGTGCCACTACCTTGTAAAGAGTAAAATCTGTCAGGAGGGGCAGTGGAACACTGCATTAGCTGCCAACAATGTGAGCATAGTCTATTGACATTTGAATTAAGACAACAAGCATGTGAAATTATTACAAGACAAGCTAACCTTGCTCAGTGTAACTTGCCAGCACAATGTTAATACATGGCACAGGCATGGCAGTGTCTCAGTCAGCCAGGTTTCTGTGGTGTTGATGGGTGTGTGACCAGAAGCAGAACATTGACACAATGCGTGCAGTGCTATCTGCTGTAAATAATCACTGATTTTGTAGCAGAGTCTTTCACAATCCAGCAGTATCCTCAGAATATAGGTGGTACACCAGATGGCGACATGGAGCCACAAGATGCAGCTGATTTGGGTCTCCACCAGGTTACCTCCTCCCTACACTAAATGCATACCCAAAACTTGGTACCACAATGCAACAGGCCTTCTGGTAGACTCCAGCAATAGTTGGACACCTGCTAGGAGGCAGCAAGTCACAACCCTGGCACAGCAGCCACCTATCAACAGTGCAGTGGGCACATCTCTTGCCACTTGCTTTGTTCACTGCGTGTGGTCATTTATTGAAGAGGGGCTACTTCTGCAAGGTCCCAGTACATGCTGCTGATGTTGGTGTTGTGGCTCATGCAACACAGTCACAAGCCCAGCACCATGTGCAGATGTCAGCAAAGTTGGGCACCAGCACTTGTTGCCACTAGCTGGACGGACGCTGGCCACCAGTCGAGCAACTGCCGCTCCACTCCTGTGGAATAGGGGTGCGTTCACCTCTCTGCTGCACTGCAGAACCAATGTATCATTTGGAAATAAAGTATCGATTTTGACAGTTGCTTCTTCCTGGGACTCACTGGCCTGCCATACAGTCTCACCCAATGATCACTTAGCATCCTGTCAATATAGCCATCCCATGCCACCTCCAGAGTCAGCTATAAAATAGTATCAGAAGTGCAGATGTTGCCTCGGTGGGCAGCAGAGCATGTGTTGTCCATGAAGCATGATGTCTAGGTTATGATCTGTGGTATCAACATAGTACGGTAAGTAGAGTAACTGTTTGTTACTTTTTATGCGTGTGACAGGCACAGTATCTAGGATTGTCATTGAAACTTGAGGGTTACTTTGTTTAGCGTATTTACTCGAATCTAAGCCGCACTTTTTTTCCGGTTTTTGTAATCCAAAATACCGCCTGTGGCTTAAAATCCAGTGCAAAGCGGAAGCTCTGAAAAATGTTGGTAGGTGCCGCCACAACTAACTTCTGTCATCGAATATATGTAGCGCTTCGCAGGCACAAAGATAAATACTGGCACCAAAACCTCTGCCACAGTAAATAAATTTTAAAAAAAGGTGGAAGACGAGCTTTTTTTCTCCGCCCTGAGTTTCGAACACTGCATTTTCATACATTATCCAACGAAGTAAATACAAATTCCGTATTGCTCATCTTCAAATGTAGCAGCATTTCAATGTACAACAAAAACCCGACTGGCAAGACTGTTTGGGATGTTTGTCAATATGGCCAACTCTGCGTTCTGAATTTTTTCCTACCTGTGACAAGAGATCGTTGCTAATAGGAACTTTTATGAATTATGAATCACATGCAGTATTCTCTTCACCATAATAATAATACGAATATAAACATTTTGCCATGTATTCTTTCATGTTTGCTGCTATCTCATTTAAATCCTGTCTGCCTAATTAACTATGAAACTAGAGCAAGTAACAGCAAACGCGGAATAATATACATATCATGTCATGTTTATATTCATATTATTCTTATGTCAAATAGTGATACAGTCAGAAATGAAGCACGGCAATTGATTAGATTTTTAAATCTAAGATTACTCTAATTTCTGTGCAGAATGTAATGTACTAAAGAGGCGTCTGCAAAGATTTTCAAACGGAGAAAAATTTTTGCTAAACTCTCGTTCAGAACATCTTCTATCATATGCAGTCTATTATTTAGTTCTTGTTGATCATTATCAAAGAAAGCAGCAGTGTAAGTAACAACAAATAGCAGTCTCTTGCCATTGTTTCGCTAATGAGACGATTCCTCTCCCTCTCTCTCATTCTCTCTCTCTCTCTCTTATTTTTTTTTTTTTTTTTTAAATTGTAAGCGGCAGTAACGCGCACAAAAGCAAGCCATGCCGTGAGCGGCGACAGGTCGTAAACACTCATTATTAGAATGTGACAAACAATGCATGACACAGTACAGTAATGCATTTTCAGCTTTGAGTGACGTAAACATCTATAACAAAGAGAAAGGCACTTATCAGATCAAAGAAAAATAAGCAATCAATTCAAACCAGACGAAGCACGTGAAAAAGGAAGGGTACCCGTATAAATACGGATGGAGCGCCTGACGCATTGCAACGGCTACCTGGTAAAGCTTAACTGCTAAGCTTACAACTCGAACCAAACTACTATAGCTGTATCGTCATTCATTCGACCTAAATTGTGTCTCATATTACAATGGACCAACTTTCTTTGGATTTGGAGGTGCGGCCTAAAACTTTTCTCTCCCCTTGAATTTTGAGTCTCAGATTTCACGTGCGGCTTAGATTCGGGAAAATTTTTTTGCCTCGATTTTGAGTCTCATTTTTCAGGTGCGGCTTAGATTCGAGTGCGGCTTAAATTCGAGTAAATACGGTAGACTGGAAGAATTGGCTCATGTGTCTGAATTTTATGGAAACAGTAAAGAGCAGTATCAGAGCCTGTGTGGTGATTGCAGTGTAATCTGCTTGGGCAGCCTGTTCCTTGTGCGGAATCTGTAGCTGTAAATTGTTTTGCACGCCATCATGTCATGTCATGCGTAGAGAATGGAAATGGTTGATGAAAAGGCATGAGGTGTCATTGGTTTCTTTTTGCCAACTGGCTCATTTGTAATGTGTATGAATGAAATCTAAAGTCAGAGACTCAGGGTATTATGGAGGCAGTTCCGACATCAATTAATGACGTAGTGTGATAGAGAGCAGAAAATATGATCTTGCTTAAATAGCTTGCAGATCATCATATCAACATGAGGAGTTAGCAGGGCTCAGGGCACCAAGCCTTGTAATAGATCCAGCTACTGATAGCCTAGTCACTCCCTTTTCTGGAAGATCCTGTGAGAATGTGATATATATAGAGGAGCTGACAATGTCGGCAAGTACTGGGGCTGTTCCAATAACCAGTTGTTGCAGGTAGTGATGTAGTGTTTATGTTTAGCAGGAGGGGCAAAGTACTCTGTGCTGGCCGCTTTGGCTGAGCGGTTCTAAGCGCTTCAGTCTGGAACCACGCGACCGCTACGGTCGCAGGTTCGAATCCTGCCTTGGGCATGGATGTGTGTGATGTCCTTAGGTTAGTTAGGTTTAAGTAGTTCTAATTTCTAGGGGACTGATGACCTCAGATGTTAAGTCCCATAGTGATCAGAGCCATTTTTGAGCCAAAGTTCTCTGTGAGATGCACAGAAGTGTTTAGTAAGGGGGAGACATCTAAGCAGTTGAAATGTGGGCTTCTGTAGAGGTGTAGGATTGAGAATAGTGCAAAATTCTTTCGGCAGCAGCTGAGCACCACTATGAAGAGGTAAGGTAACAGGATGCTGTGGAACATTTTGTTGAGATAATAAGAAGTACAAATGTATGAACTGACACAGAGTGATGAAGCAAATAAAGCTTTTCTGCAGGAGGCCAGGCACAGAATGCTTGATTCTTTCCTAAGGGGTTTGTCACCAGATATGTTAAGGAGGGTGCACAAAGGACAAACTAAGGATCTCCATTCGGTTGTGAGATCAGTGATGGAGTGTGAGGAGATTGTTGTGTTGACAGGTGTGAGGGATATGTGCATTTTATTCTCTGCACGTGTGAAGTGTTACAATTGTGCGCATACAGAACGTTGCCAGCTTCAGTGGAATAAAGGTGGGATGTGTCATCAACAGCATTGTGGTAGTCGTAGTATGGCTGGACAGAAAGGAAGCAATCAGCCGTGAAATGCAGGAGAGAACCCATGTCTGCTGGAAGGGGTTATCATTAAAATTATATGCAAAAACTACGTATGCTGAGATGGAATGTGCAATAGTAGCTGTGGTGAAGGAAAGGAAGTATAAGACTTTATTACACACACAAGCGCATTTGTTGATATAGAGGAGGGACCTCGCTGTCTGAGGCAATTGAACCCACCATGATTGTGTGGCATATGTGATACTGATATAAGACCACTGAGGTCAGTGGAAATAAATTTTCAGGTGGAGCCTGTTGGATTTAAGAAGTGTGTGGAAGTAATGCCTCACATAAGTCAGAGCTTTAGCATGATCTTAGGGCTAGACTTTCTGCATCATCAAATTCATGTCATAACTGACATCTGGCAACATGTGGTTGAACTTAATGGGAAGACATTCCCAGCTAGGGAAAGCCGTTGCGAATGTAGATCTGTCATGAGGTGCCTCCTTCTTAGTGGGCAATCCAATAAAACCACATACAAATACATTAAGACTTGGTCACGATGAATGTCTGGCAAGTGGCACAGGGAAGTCACTTTGAGTGTGTGTGGAGTCAAACTTACCAATCAATATATTATGCACAAAAGAGCTGCTAGAAGGGAATGATGTACTAGATTCAGCAATTTGTTTGGTTAAAACGAGTATTGAATGCTTACAGAAGGAGGATGGCGGGGAGATAGTATCTACCAATATTAACAATTTTGGAGCCAAAGAAGTGCAGCTGACAAAGCAGATACTGATAGCAAGATTGGACATTCTGTAGGAGGAGAAATGCTGCAAACATGGTGTGAGCAATAAACAGCCACACAACACCACTAAGACTGCATTACATAAGATGATGTGGCACCTAAAGGAAGTAGAGAAGACAGACAGAGGACTTATTGGTGGAATTTGAGGATTTGGTTTTCCTTGGAGGCCATTGCCTGTGAAGACTGTCATGCAACATAGAATTTTGACAGGGAACAAAGTATCAGTGTACCGTAAAACCTATTTGATGTTTGCAACTGATTCTGGATGACTTTATTAACCAGCTGTTGGCTATTGGGATAATAGAAGAGAGTAACAGTCCATACAGTAATAGTAGGACTGTAACAGATGCATACCCCATACACAACATCACAGAGACTATTGATAATTTGAGACAGTGCCAGTATCTTTCTACCATGGATTTAAGAAGTGGATATCATCAGCTGGAGGTAGTTCTGGAGGACTGACAAGAGACAGCCTTGGCAGCTTTTTTGTTATCCTTTACCAGTATCTGAGGATGCCCTTTGGACTGAAGAATGCTCTTGCAGTATTTCAGCATATGTTGAACAGAGTGTTGAAGGGGCTGAAGCCTCGCCACTGCCTAGTTTACATGGACGGTGTAATTGTATTCTAAAGTGATATGAAAGAGTGCAGACAGGATTTGGGGGAAGTATCTAAGAGGTTGTGAGCTGCACATCTGATGCTGAGTATCAAGACGTGTCATTCTGAGTTAAAGGAAGTGATTTACTTACAGTACCTGATTATCAAAGATAGGGTGAGAATAGATCCAACAAGACTGGTACAGGCAGTGCAAGATTTTTCAGGGCTGAAGATAAATAAAGAACTAGAGTCATTCCAGGTACTCTCAAACTATTACGAGAAATTTGTAAGGGAGTTCACTAATATAGCATGATCACTCACACACTAATGAAAAAGGGTGCAAAATTTGTGTGGACAGAGGAATGTCAGGGCAAGTTCGAAGAACTAAAGACAGTTTTGATGTCAAGTGCTTTGTTAGTGTTCCCAGTTTGCCAGACAGAGTTAACACTTCCTGTAATGCATCTACTAATGCTCTCAGATGTGTTCTGTGCCAGTAGATCAGTGGTGGGGAACACCCTATTGCTTTTTTACAGATAGAAACTAATAGAAACTATTTGACCGTGGAGAGATAGATGTTTAGCCTCGTGTACTGAGTGACATTTTGGGAAGAAGTTTAAAGTGGTGACCGATCATGCTGCTCCAAAATGGTTATTAGGGTTAATAATCCATCCAGCAGACTAACTAGATGGGCATTAAGATGCAATGAGTTTGACTATGAAGTAGTTGACAAGCTAGGAAAGAAACATGGAAATGCAGCTGCATTAACTGGGAAGTACAAGTACTTGATTAGGGACTTGCTGCATTGGAAGCAGAGCAAAATGCTGACAGTGACTGCAACCACTACAGGGTGTAACAACTGTTCAGCATGTTTGACAGCTTGTTGTGCAAGATAATGAGTTTAGGGCTGTGACTGGTGGTACTGTACTGACTAGGTAGAAGGAAGAAGTTCTAAAGGAAGTGCCTGATCATGTGCTGTCAAGTCATGGAGGATGCAGAGCTATAAACAGAAGGACAGTGAAGAAGTACTGGTGGAGAGGAAGAAAAGGAGCTGTGGATTTGCATATGAAGAATTGTGTGCAATGTGTACAAAGTGTGGACTTCAGTCATGAGTGAGTAACGTCACATAGGCTGCCAGAAGCTTCACAACCACTTCAGATGATTTAGGTGGATGTATTAGGACTGTTTAACTGGAGTCCTGTGGTAAATTGTTTTGTACTAACAGTGACTGATCGTTTCTCACAGTATATCGAAATGATACC
Organism: Schistocerca nitens; assembly: GCF_023898315.1. Classification (NCBI taxonomy): domain Eukaryota; kingdom Metazoa; phylum Arthropoda; class Insecta; order Orthoptera; family Acrididae; genus Schistocerca; species Schistocerca nitens. The sequence goes on along the minus strand of NC_064620.1, from coordinate 189,171,376 downwards.
TATGCCACATCAAATAATGGTTACAGTCACACAAGTGATGGTCAATAGATGGGTACTAAAGTTTGGAGTACCAGAAATGATGATTATTCATCAGGGGACACACTTCATGTCAGACTTGATGAAGGAATATTGTTGTTTGTTATGTTTGAAGAAATTAAGAAACAGTCCACTTCATCCTCAGTCAAATGGAAGGACAGAATGGGTGCATCAGATAGCTGGGAGGATGTTCAGTTACTATGTGAACTCTCACCATAATGATAGGGACATGTATCTTTCATTTGTAATTATGATTATGGCTTTGGGGAGTTGACACATGATCTCACAAGAATGGTGAGATAGGTATGGAAGTGAGTACAGTGATGAACACCAAGGCGAAGGTAAGACAAAGAGGAAGCTGTCAAATGCATGGGAGGCTTACCACAGTATATAGTGGGCAGTGGGAAATTTTGTTTACGCCTTATACAACAAAAGTCATGACAAAGACATCTGTGATAAGATAACTTTGCCCTTATCAGATTACATACACCACATTGCCAATCACCATTAGGATAAAGTTGCTGACAAGATCCCCAACAGTGCATGTTGGGTGACTATGACCATTCAGAGGTGCTCTGAAGTCGATAGCATAGATAGTAAGAGTGCTTACGACAGTTCAGAGGTGCTCTGGACTTGATCCCAGGGATAGTAAGAGTGGAACCAGAGGGAAAAGCAAAAAGGAGCAAGCAGATGAGTACACAGGAAAGTGTGAATGCATCCATGGAAGAAGTACCATAGGCACTGTGATCAATGAAGTAGCAGACGTATTTTTATTGTAATCATTGATGACTATATCCTGGGGTACTGCAAGTAGTATGTTAAGGCTGAATGTATGAATTTTGTACTAGAATAAGGGTTCTTCAGGATCACTTTTGCAGAAGAGCCATTCATAGTCTAGCAGTACCACCAGGGGTTAGGCCAGACGAGAAGATGACATGGAGCCACCAGCCGCAGTCATGAATTTGAGTCCCTGCCGGGGTACCTGCTTCATGCACCAAGCCTGTACCCCAGACTACCAATGCAGCACTGACATCAGTGCTGTGGCTTATGCATCACAGCTACAGGCATGGCACTGATTACAGACATCAGCAAAGCAGGGTGCCAGCATGTCTCGCAACCAGCTGGATGGACGCTGGCCACCAACTGGCTGATTACCAGTCCACTCCTTTGTGGCAGGGGTATGATTTCCTCCCCACCATTCTGCAGAATCAATATGTTAATTGGAAATAAATTGTGCATTTTGACAGCTGCTTCTTCCTTTCCTCATTGGCCTGCCATCCAGTCTTACCTTGTCTTACCCTACAGCCGACTTAGTGGCCCAATAGCACCTCTTAGAGTTTGCTGTAGATGAGTGTTTTCATGAAGTTTCGAAAGCAGGAGAGAGGCACTTGCAGAATTGAAGTTGTATCTGGACAAGTCAGTTAGTAAGACCATTGCCACAAAAGTCAAGGTTCCTGGTTTGAGTCCTGATTTGGTGCACACAGTTGCCAGGAGGATCACGGAAATGAGGGATGTTTTGCAGGGAGAGTTCCCCCCCTGCACAATTCAGAAAAGCTCGTGTCGGAGCATAGAATCCAGATGGCACAGGCTGTGGAGCAATCATTAGAATGAAGCACATTGTGTTTGGCAGCACGCTTGGTAGCTGGGTATGGGTGCTTCAGCTCTCTCTTAGCCAGTCTGACAATGGCCATTCTGCGGGCAAACAGCCTATTTAACTCTCATGCAAAAGCAGAATGCGGCACAGTAGTTACAGCTAAGTTGGCAGATCTCATGGCTGCTTTCACATGTGGCCCTGCCATTGATGGTTTAGGAAATGCCTGTGACACGAATGGAGTATGTGGTAGTGGGAGGATGTCTGGGACAGATTCCTTCATTGTGTGCATGAGAAGTACAAAGTACCACAATGGAGTGCACAAACACCACAAAAATTTGCTCAGAATTACCTATTTTTTTGTCAAAATTTGCTGTCTATTAAAAATAAAGTACACCAGCTTGAAATAGTGTCACATGAAGGTGTGAATTGCTACTGTAGAAATACAATAATTGACAGGAATCACATATATACAAGGGCTATACAGAAAGTAACAGACATTTTGATATACCACAGTAGTGATTATCATGGTGCCATAACATTCCTACACTTAGTGCACATCCAGCAGTGTAGCATGTGGTCTGTGTCTCTGCTTCTTTGCTTCCTGTGATGTGTTAAAATGTACACTGCAAAAAAAAAAAAAAAAAAAAAAAAAAAAAAAAAAAAAAAAAAAAAAAAACTGCCACTTCTGAGGTGCATTCTGTGATTTGAATTTTGTTGGCAAGAAACTGCATAAAAACTGAAACTGCAAACAAGCTGAAATTTATCACAAACATTGTGATATGTACAGAAAAGGAATAATGAGTGAAAGTGAGGCATTTATTTTAAATATGTCCATACCAATATTCACGATGAGGATCTCCGTGGTAGGTGTAACCTTGTGACAGACAAACCGGTGATGAAAATTCGTAAAAATCATTGTTTCACAATTACAGAACTTTTGTAACATTTTCCTCAAATTTTGCAGAGTTTGGTGCACAAAATAGAGGCAGAAAAGCTTGGTTGCCACAAATATTGTGCTACGTGAGTTCCCAAAGGCGACTGTGTAGAAAAATAGCTTATGAGTGAGTGTATATTTTCCATGTACATAACAAAATTTGATTTTTCCTTATTGCTAATTTGTTTATTTCAAAACACCTGTTACTTTTTGGATAGCTCTCATATATCAGAGATGGTAGATATCTCAAAGCTAGAGAAGATCTGATCACAACTAGTGTAGATAAAGATTTTGATTTGGCAGTTGTTGATAACAACGTTAGAGATCCATGCATGTGCCACTCACACGGGATATAGTGAATACTTTTTAACAAATTAAGAGAAGTCCCAGAAAGAATGTCAGCCCCCAAAACAAACATAATAATATACTACCTGACAAAGAAAAGTAAAGCACTCAGATATGTGATCCATGTGACATTGCACTGTCCTCTGGCCTAGATGCCTGCACTGATCTGGTTGCAAAGGGTGTCATAAAGCCACTGCATGCTCTCCTGAGGCAAGCTGACTCGCAACTATTGTAACTGATCCTTGATATCCTGGACAGTGGCACTGTGATAGAGTGGAGACTTGAGCTGGTACGACAGATGTTCTATTGGGGACTGATCTGGAGACCTTCCTGGCCACAGGAGTACCTCAGCATCACACAGACAATTCATAAAGACGTATACCAAGTGTGGTCAAGCATCTGCCTGTTGAAATACAGCACCATAACATGGTGGCATGAGAGGCAACACATGAGGCTGCAGTACACCCATGATGTACCATTGTGTTGTCAGAGATCTCTCAGTCACTAACGGCAATGACCTGGTATCATACTCAATGGTTCCCAACACCTTGACATGAGGAGTAACACTGCTGTACCTGTCAAAAACATAGGAAGAATAGAACATCTCCCCAGGTCACCACCAAACTCAGACAATGGTCATTGGTCATTGGGGATAGTGCACAACTGTGATTCTTGCTTAAAACAATGTTGATACCATTCATCAGCAGCCCTTGCCTTCCAGTCACTGCATCACTCCAAGTACAGCCATTTGTGTTGTTAATGGCACCACACATGCAGTGGTACTTTGCTCATTCAGCTGCTGCTAGACTCCAACCAATGGCATGGCTTGACACAGAAAGTTGCAGGGAATCTATCACTTTTCACTGAATGGCAGGCACAGATATGGAGGGGTTATTATGTACTTCGTGCCCAATATGGCAATCCTCCCTTGTGGTGGTCAGACATAGTCAGCCATAAACTTAACAAGGAGTATACCTACCCTCACATTCCCATGCAGTACAATATTGGCCCTGGCCCCTGTCACATTCAATGCTTCCAAACCTGGATACAGTGTGATTTGATGAGCCAGCCAAATGGAGACCGACAATAGCTCTGTCAGTGGCTGGCAGCTCTGTCTCACACAAGTGTGTGTGTGTGTGTGTGTGTGTGTGTGTGTGTGTGTGTGTGTGTGTGTGTGTGGTTTGAGGTTTTCGGGCACTAAACAGCGTGGTCATCAGCGCCCAAACCCATAGAAACAGGAACACATGCAGTGAAGGGACGAAGACGGACAGCGAACAAGGAGAACGGCTAAAAGACACAGACTTGACGCAGTTACAAATCCTCACATACAGAGGCAAAACAAGAGGAGAAGAAACGCACTAAAAAAGGAAAGGAAACACAAGGAAAAGAGAACAGCAATCGAAGTGAAACAAGTAGGTAATCGTGACTGGCGGACCTCTTACCTAAAGCCTGGGTGAGCCAGTCACCCAGCAGCACATTAAAATCCTCTCCCTAAAATCTGAGGCAACAAATTGGACAGGACACAAAACCATAAGACCTTAACCACAGTCGTTGCGTTGTCTTGCAAAATAGAGGGCAAATCCGGTGGCAAGGAAACCACCGCCCTCTGGTCAGAGAATAAAGGACAGTCAAGTAAAATGCGGTGGACAGTTATCTGGACACCACAAGCATTGCAGATTGGGGGGTCCTCCCGCTGGAGTAAAAAACCGTGCATTAAGGGACTGTGCCCGATGCGGAGGCGAGTGAGGAGAACCTCATCCCGCCTGCATGACTGGTAGGACGTATGCCATGGCCGTGTGGTGGCCTTGACCAAACGCAGCTTATTTTCACCGACTGTCAGCCACTCCTCTTCCCATTGACGCATAACACAAAAACGCAAAAGGGAGGTAACAGCATGGAGGGGGACAGCACATTCAACAACGTGAGGGAGGGAACATGCATCTTTGGCAGCCACATCCGCCAGTTCGTTTCCCCTAATACCCACGTGCCCCGGCACCCAGCAGAAAGAAACCTCCTTCCCCTGCTGTTGCAGGTGGAGTAGGGCATCATGGATGTTCTGGACGACCGTATCCGCTGGGTACAAGTGTTGCATGGTCTGAAGGGCACTCAGGGAGTCAGAACAGATGAGAAACTTAAGACTGGGAACACATCTCATCTGCTCCAATGCCCGCAAGATCGCAAACAATTCGGCATCAAAGATGGTAAACGCTGCAGGAAGCCGTAACTTGATGACCCGATCAGGGAAAACAACAGCACAACCAACAGAGTCCCCCTGTTTAGAGCCATCCGTAAATACTGGTACATGGTCGGCATGCTGGTTTAAAATATCGTAAAATAAGGAGGTAAAAACAAACGCAGGAGTGCAGCTCCTCCGGTTTTCTGACAAGTCTAAAAGGACGCTGGGCCTCTGGAGCAACCAGGGAGGCAGGCGGGTAAAAACCTGGAGTTGGGGTGCCACACGCTCCACACCAAGGGACTCAAGCAAATGCTTGGTACGAATCCCAAATGGTCTCGTTGCCCTTGGACGACTGGAAAAGAGACGTTTCATAGGCGGTCGGGAAGCAGTAGGGTATGCAGGGGAGGTAGGACAGGCAAGGAATTGACACACCTATCGCACCATGAGGAGTTTTCGCCGGATGGCGAGCAGCGGTTCCCCTGCCTCAGCACACAGGCTGGGGATGGGACTGGTACGGAAGGCACCAGTAGCCAGCCTGATACCCTCATGGTATACTGCGTCAAGAATCTTCAGATACGAAGGCCTCGCTGACCCATACACAGTGCATCCATACTCAAGATGCGACCGGACGAAAGCCCTATAAAACTGCAGTAGACGCGCCCGATCTGCTCCCCAGGACCGATGGCTCAGACACTTCAAAATATTCAGCGCCTTCAGGGCCCGCACCTTGAGGTCTTTAAGGTGCGGCAACCACGACAACTTGGAATCAAAAGTGAGGCCCAGGAACCTCACAGTGTCTCTAAAACGAAGAATGGTGTCCCTCAGACGCAATTCAGGGGAGGTAAAAGCACCTCGAGAACGATTAAAATGAACACACACACATTTGTCTGCAGAAAAGGTAAAACCCGTCTTCGCAGTCCATGCCTCTAATCGCTTTATCGTAAGCTGTAGCTGCCGACTAGCAGTGACAAGACTGGAGGAAGAACAGAAAACAGCAAAATCGTCCACAAACAAGGAGCACTGGGCAGGACTCCGGATAGTGGACGTGGTACTGTTAATGGCAACGGCAAAGAGGGTGACACTTAAAACGCTTCCCTGAGGAACACCATTCTCCTGCACGTACAAATCAGATAGCACATTACCAACCCGATATCGAAAGAGGCGGCGGGAAAGAAAGGACCAAATGAAGATGGGGAGATGGCCACGAAAGCCCCACTGATGGAGTTGATTGAGGATAAGGTGGCGCCAAGTAGTGTCATACGCCTTATTAATGTCAAAGAATACACCTAGACAATGCTGGTTACGTAGAAAGGCCTGCTGGATGGCCGCCTCAAGCAGGGTCAAGTTGTCTATAGTTGAACAACATCTCCAAAAGCCACACTGAGAGTGGCTAAGGAGCTGCCTGGTCTCGAGCAGCCAAACCAGGCGACGGTTGACCATGCGTTCCAATGTCTTCCTGACACAGCTCGTCAAAGCAATACTCCGATAACTACTGGAATGCATTCGGTCCTTTCCCGGTTTGAGGAGGGGAACCAAAATCGCCTCCCTCCACGAGGGAACGTGCCGGATGACCATATCATATTAAAACAATTCAGGAGTACTTCCTTGGATGGCAGCAACAAGTGCTGCAGCATGCTGTACAGGATTTGATCATCACCTGGCGCAGTATCATGAGCCACAGACAGCGCCGAATCCAGTTCCCACATTGTGAAGGGGCAGTTGTAGGGTTCAGAATTTGGAGACCGGAAGTCCAAGTGATCCCTCTCGATGGCAGTGCGGTAGCGGCAGAAATCTGGATCACAGTTAATAGTGGCAGTAGATTTGGCAAAATACATGGCCAGTGTCTGGGCAATGTCTCTCGGCGCCATGAGTAGACAACCCTGATGCAGCAATGCCGAGACAGGTAGTCGGCTGCGTTTCCCGGAAATCCTCCTGATGGCTTCCCATACTTTTGTAGAACTAGTGGAGCGGGAGATGGAGTTCAGTTTGCTCACTTTAATCACTCGCCGCGCCTTGGCCCTTGCCACCCGAAAGGCCGCAAGATTGTCAGCTGAGGGACGGCACTTGAAGCGGCGCAGAGCTGCACGGCGGGCTCGGATGGCTGAGCGGCACTCAGTGGTCCACCAAGGGACAGGGCACCTCTTGGGATGACTTGAGGACCATGGGATCGACAATTCAGCAGCATGGGAGATCACAGCTGTAACATGGTCGACCCATTCGTGGACGCTGGCACGGTGTTCCAAAACAGCTAAATGGCTGAAAAGTGTCCAGTCAGCTCTGCAGAGGTGCCACCTGGGCGGCACTGGTAATGCCACAGTCTCATCCAGGAGGCGAATCCAAAGGGGGAAGTGGTCACTAGAATGGAGGTCAGCGGCAACCTCCCACAGAGCAGAATCCGCGAGTCCTGGAGAGCAAAAGGAAAGGTCAATAGCTGACGATGACCCAGAAGCAGTACAGAAATGAGTGGGAGCACCAGAGTTGAGGATGCACAGTTCTTCGGATGCCATGAGGCTTTCCAGAATGTGACCCCTCGGGCAAGTAATCGTAGAGCCTCATCATAAGACATTATGAGCATTGAAGTCCCCCAGAAGGAGAAATGGGCGGGGGAGTTGGGTAATAAGGTCTGTGAGAGTCTCAGAGTCTATTGCATCCTGAGGCGGTAAGTAAACGGAACAAATTGTGAGCCTCCGCCCCACAAGAAGGTCAACTGCAACTGCTTGCAAGTCCGTAACGAGAGGGAGCTCAGATGAGTGGTGCATGTCATGGACAAAAACCGCAACACCACCCTTTGCCCTTTCCCCCATCAGATCATCTTTTCGATACACGGTATAGCCCTGTAAAGAAGGAGCATCAGTGGCCCGGAAATGTCTCTCTTGGAGACATAAGCACAAGGGGCGCTCTCGTACAAGGAGTTGTAATTTGGCTACATGCTTCCTGAACCCATTCAGGTTCCACTGTAATATGGGAGCCAGTGATCAGGGTGGCTGAATTTTCACCCTGCCCCTGTGCTTTGGAGGAGAGCCCATACTGGCCGGAGATTTATTCCTGGGGCGAGAAGATCACCCCCGGTCGACATCAATGTCCATCAGCTCCGATGGCGACCCAAGGGAGATGTCAGATAGTATGATGGCATCGTCATCGGACTGACCCTGACTAGTCTCCTCAGGTGGCAAAACCTTCACCTTTGGCGTCTTCGTCTTGGAGTGCTTAGAATGCAGAACCTTGTCAACAGTTGGAGCTTTACTCGCCTGGGCAGAAGGTGATATATGGGGAGGGGCAGGAAGTACCCCAATGTCAGCAACCAAGGCCTTGCCCGATGTTGTGGGGAGAGCTGCAGGTTGCAAAACAACCGCAGCAGCACAAGTGCACTGGCAAATGCAGGTATTAGTGCTGACACTAGCAACCTCCGTTTGTGTAGCAACAGTGGCCAACTGTACCGGTTTCTGCAGAGTGGAAGCGAAAGATGTTGTAAACACAGGAGGCTGCATGGCCTTAAAGAGCTTCTTGGCCTCACCATAGGGGATGCGCTTAGATGTTTTGATCTCCTGTATCTTCCATTCCTCGAGATAGATGGTGCAGACCCGGCTCCAGACAGGGTGACTCCCAGAGCAATTCACTCACTTCACAGGCGATGAACAATTGGCTCCTTCATGGGCAGGCTGACCACATTTACCACAAGTGGCTATCCCATTGCACCCCAACGTAGTATGCCCAAAGCGCTGACATTTAAAACAGCGCATTGGGTTGGGGAAATATGGCCATACTGGCAAACGTAAGAAACCCGCTTTAACATGCTCTGGGAGTCTCGGGCAATTGAACGTGAGAATAAACGAGTCGGATTTGACTAGGTCCCCATCGACTTGTTTCATAATATGCTGCACGTCGACAATACCTTCGTCAGCCCACTCAGATTTCAACTTGTCCTTGGGGATATCCACCAAGTCCCTACATGTCACAACACCCTTACTATAGTTCAAAGTGGAGTGGAGCTCGGTCTCGATAGCGTACTCTCCGAGACAGGTTGCTTTCCTAAGAGAAGTGACTTGACGGGAACTAGAAGTTTCAACTAACAGAGTCCCATTGTGCAGACGCTTCACAGATTTCAGTGTTCCTGCAATTCCCTCAAGACCCTTGTGGATGTAAAAGGGAGAGACTCTCTCAAAGCTACCTTCCTTCCGTTTGACAATCAAAAACACATTCTGGATATCAGCATGTGCTCTTTTACGACAGTCTGATAAATCTCTAGTAACACCAGGCGCTGGAGGACTCCCAGCACGAAGTCGCTTTTTCGATTGGGTGTGTTTTCCTACCAGTGGCCCACCCAATCCACTGGTAGGGGGAAACGTAGAGGTCGAAGGGTCCATTGTGGTCCCACGAGCAGCTAGGGAACTCAAGGTCCGCTCAGACAGAGCCCCGTGTGCCTGAGTAAGCCTTATACAACTGGGGTGCGGCAGGTGCCCCAGAGGTTGCCCGCTTGTGACTGTTCCACCCCAACAGCCATGCATCTTATAGGCGTGCAGCACACCGTAAGATTGAGGGGTTTTTATAGAGGTTTACCTTCCTCGCAATCCAGGCGGTCAAGCCAAGATTACCATTCACCGCAGCACACAACATTCCACCGCTGCGCCATGCGGTGGTCGCTGAAGCATGTCCGGGGTTTACGGTGACAGGAGACTGGCTGCGCTGACCAGTCCCCAGCTCAGGACCCCGGGGTCGCCAAGCCCGTACTCAGCAAATGAATGCTGAGCCCCTGGGGGGGAGTATCACAAGTATCTGGCATCTCTATGTCCTTCGCAGTAATCACTTAACATCTGACACTCTTCATGCCCCTTGTTTACCTTACCAGGCCTGGTAACAACACTAAACATGAACAACATTAATGCACTCTGGTGGCCATTCTATCTGTCACAGAGAACTGCAACTCAGACCATTTACATACCTGCTGGCGGTGCAATCATGTATGAAGTTACCTTGAAGCATGTCATCTGGGTCTTCACTTTTTTTGTGAGGCAGTGTGGAGACATTCATATTAACTCAGGTGTTGAGGATGAAATTAGTAATAACTTTCTCAATGTCCCAAATATTAATAGTGTGGCACAAACAGTAAACACTGCTAGTAGGGAGCAAAAAGTTCACCATCAGTTTCAGTTGATGTTTATACAGATATTGACACGGAAAATTGTAAAATATTTATAAAAGATCTTGGCCTCTCTGGTCAACACTGTCAGATAATAAAGCTAAAGATAGGCTTGGCAAACTCAAAAAACTGCAAGCCAACAAAAGGGTCATCTCAGCATGTAAAATATGTACTTTCTGTAGAGCATTGGCAAATCAAACCTGGGACCAAATGTAAGTGAAAAATGATGTAGTACTGAGCTCTGTAAATTCTGCACATGCTGTAAATTAATTTTTGTGGATAAATAGCAAGAGGACTCACATCAACAACAGCAACTAAGGAAAATAGTTGCAATAACTGTGTCTACTGGAAAGTCTTATGAGACATTTAACTTTTCATTCCTTTACAAAAGCATTACAGCAATCCATAGTTCCTAGCTTACTATCAAGAAAAATATACAGGATGGTACTGTTTGCTGAAAGAAAAACATTCAACTACAAAATAATATGTTGTTGTTGTGGTCTTCAGTTCAGAGACTGGTTTGATGCAGCTCTCCATGCTGTTCTATCCTGTGCAAGCTTCTTCATCTCCAATTAACTACTGCACCCTACATCCTTCTGAATCTGCTTAGTGTATTCATCTCTTGGTCTCCCTCTATGATTTTTACCCTCCACATTGCCCTCCAATACTAACATGGTGATCCCTTCATGCCTCAGAACATGTCCTGCCAACTGATCCCTTCTCCTAGTCAAGTTGTTTCACAAATTCTTCTTCTCCCCAATTCTATTCAGTACCTCCTCATTAGTTATGTGATCTACCTATCCAATCTTCAGCATTCTTCTGTAGCACCACATTTCGAAAGCTTCTATTCTCTTCTTGTGTAAACTATTTATCATCCATGTTTCACATCCATACATCGCTACATTCTATACAAATACTTTTAGAAAAGACTTCCTGACACTTAAATCTACATTTTATGTTAAGAAATTTCTCCTTTTCAGACACGCTTTTCTTGCCATTGCCAGTCTACATTTTATATCCTCTCTGCTTCGACCATCATCCGTTATTTTGCTCCCTAAAGAGCGAAACTCACCTACTACTGATTTTATAATCTAAATCCCTCAGCATCACCTGAGTTAATTAGACTACATTCCATTATTGTCATTTTGCTTTTGTTGATGTTCATCTTATATCCTCCTTTCAAGACACTGTCCATTCCATTCAGCTGCTCTTCCAGGTCCTTTGCTGTCTCTGACAGAATTACGTCATTTGCAAACCTCTGTAAAAATTGTAAAAAGCTTTTCACTCCCTGTATTTTACCCCTACCACCTTTAGAATTTGAAAGAGAGTATTGCAGTCAACATTGTCAAATGCTTTCTCTAAGTCTACAAATGCTAGAAACGTTGGTTTGCCTTTCCTTAATCTATCTTCTAAGATAAGTTGTAGGGTCAGTATTGCCTCATGTGCTCCAACATTTCTATGGAATCCAAACTGATCTTCCCTAAGGTTAGCTTCTAACAGTATTTCTATCTGTCTGTAAAGAATTCACGTTAGTATTTTGCAGCTGTGACTTATTAAAGTGACAGTGCTGTAATTTACACACCTGTCAACACCTGCTTTATTTGGGATTGGAATTATTATATTCTTCTTGAAGTCTGGGGGTATTTCCCTTGTCTCATACATCTTGCTCACCAGATGGTAGAGTTTTGTCAGAGCTGGCTCTCCCATGGCTGTCAGTAGTTCTAATGGAATGTTGTCTACTCCCAGGGCCTTGGTTTGACTTAGGTCTTTCAGTGTTCTGTCAAATTTTTCACACAGTATCATATCTCCCATTTCATCTTCACCTATGTTCTCTTCCATTCCCATAATACTGCCCTTGAGTACATCACCCTTGTACAGACCCTCTATATACTCCATCCTCCTTTCTACTTTTCCTTCTTTGCTTGGAACTGGTTTTCCATGTGGTTTCTTGATATTCATACACATGGTCCTCTTTTCTCCAAAGGTCTCTTTAATTTTCCTGTAGGCAGTATCTATCTTACCCTTAGTGATATATGCCTCTACATCTTTAGATCTGTCCTTTAACCATCCCTGCTTAGAAATTTGCACTTTCTGTCGATCTCATTTTTGAGACTTTTGTATTCCTTGTTGCTGCTTTATTTACTGCATTTTTATACTTTGTCCTTCCATCAATTAAATTCAGTATCTCTTCTGTTACCCAAGTATTTCTTCTATCCTTTGTCTTTTTACCCACTTGATCCTCTGCTGCCTTCACTATTTCATCTCCCAAAGCTACACATTCTTCTTCTACTGTATTTCTTTCCCCTGTTCTTGTCAATTGTTCCCTAATGCTCTCTCTGAAACTCCCTACAACCTCTGGTTCTGTTAGTTTATGCAGGTCCCATATCATTAAATTCCCACCTTTTTGCAGTTTCTTCAGTTTTAACCAACCAACAGATTGTTTGTCAGAATCCACATCTGCCCTGGAAATGTCTTACAATGTAAAACCTGGTTCCTAAATCTGTGTCTTACCATTATAAAATCTGTCTGAAACCTTCCAGTGTCTCCGGACCTCTTCCACATATACAACCGTCTTTCATGATTCTTAAACCAAGTGTTAGCTATGAATAAGTTATGTTCTGGGCAAAATTCTACCCGACAGCTTGCTCTTTCATTCCTTACCCACATCCATATTCACCTACTACTTTTCCTTTTCTTCGTTTTCCTACTATCAAATTCCAGTCCACCATGGCTATTAAATTTTCACTTCCCTTCACTATCTGAATAATTTCTTATATCTCATCATTCATTTCTTCAAATTCTTCATCATCTGCAGAGCTAGTTGGCATATAAACTTGTACTAATGTGGTAGGCATGGGCTTCACTTTGCATTCACTTTGGTGTTCATTCACTTTGGTGTTCATAGTAGCTTACCTATGGTGCTATTTTTTAATTGATTATTAAACTTATTCCTGCATTACCCCTGTTTGATTTTGTATTTATAACCCCGTATTCACCTGACCAGAAGTCTTGTTCTTCCTGCCACCAAACTTCACTAATTCCCCCTATACCTAACTTTAACCTATCCATTTTCCTTTTTAGATTTTCTATTTTACCTCCAGAATATTTTACCCAAGAGAACGCCATCATCTTTTAACTATACAGTAAAGCTGCATGCTCTCGGGAAAAATTAAGGCTGTAGTTTCCCCTTGCTTTCAGTCATTCGCAGTACCAGCACAGCAAGGCATAATATATGAAGCATAAAATAAAAGCAAAGTAATACGAGATCTCACGCAATGTGAAAGTGGAAAGGGGGCCAAGTGGAAAAGGGGCACATTCCACCTGTGCAGTGATTTTGTGCTTTTGGTACATCTAGTATCGTAGGCGCAAACGTCTAGCACAGTGGCTTGTGGCTGTTCCTTTAAAGAGAGCATATTATACTTACTGTTATTCAGGACTGACACATTCCCAGTGGAAAAGGGGCCCATGTCAAGAAGAAGAAGAAGAAGAAGAAGAAAAAGAAGAAGACTAGTTTCTGCATATACTCAACAATGAATGAGGAACAGATGGGGGCAATATTTACTGAATTTTATCGGTTGGGAGATTATACGAGTAATAAGCAAAATGCTTATTTATTTGGATTACTGTGGCCAAAAAGTGCAAAAAAGTGTATCAAAAGAAGAGGAAGGTTCCAACAGTAAGCCAGAGGAAGGGTTCATTCAGGTATTTTATTCGTGACACTCCAGTTACTGAGGTTGAAATTTGTAGGACTGCATTTTTAGCTGTTCATACCACTTCTGTTAAATGTTTGAGGGCTTTCCATAGCCATGAAGAATGTTGTAATGGTACTTTGACTTCCGCAAAGTTATAATTTACGATCGCGCACGCAGAAGAGTGCTGCGCCAGCGACCGATTTTATAAATAATTTTGTTCTTTTTTTTTTACTTTTGCGTAGTTTTTTTGTTTTTTAAGAACTAATGAAGGTCTCTCTCTCTTGTCTTGATGAGAAAGACGTGTATTTTTCCGCGATGTGTTGAATTTGCTTTTGGTGAAAATTAAAATTACATTACAAAGCGATGTTGTTTCAATAGCTAATGAGGAGAAGATAATAAATAGGTAACACTATAATTGGCGTCCTGGTGACAGGACTTGCAATCTTTGGATTTGATACAAGTGCAGTTTGGATTTGATACAAGTGCAGTTATTATAAATTTCGGACATTTTATCCAATTTTAACCACGTAATAGCACCAGAAAATGAATTTGGACTAAGTCTCATTCATTTCAATTGTAATGTTACGTGCATGAAATTTACAACAATATTGTTTTCCCTGTTATTAATTTGTGTTAATTTTCATTTTCATGCTGAGGAAATTAATTTGGTAAAAAAAAGGGAAAAGGATAACGTTCCATAAAATAATTTCCACGGACGCGAAAGAAAAATTTTGGATTGAAAACTGTATATTTGACGCTACATTTGCAACATAAGACTGAAAAAAAAATGGTGAGTACAGAAATTTACATTTTTTCCAGTTTCAAGCAGCCATCTGTACTTCCTTTATTCCGATCCATTTATTTCGAAATTATTTTTTCAAATTGCAGTTAAAATTGATTTACTACTATTATTGCAAATGATAAGTGAAGAGCATATTCACAGTCATTTATTTGTGAGAGGGAAATTTCAGTGCCAATGTAATGATTCAATTTCTAATTAGAAATCATATAGAAATATCCATTTCCATAAGAGAAATTTCAGATTTCAAAATATCATATTAAAAAAATTTTTTTTGCCATTGGAAAATTTTATTTGCAATTAATTATGAAAATCGCAAAATGGACACTAGACGCGTAGAAATTGTTTCCACGGACGAGCTTAGTGAAAGTGACACATTGCAAAACATGTCCGACAGTCAAATGAATATTGAACTTAGTAGGGAGGATGTTCAAGACATAATTTTACCGGATCGATTAAGACAACAACAACCCCTATATTTAAACAGATATACAGGCGAATGGAGAGTGAGTGCTACGCGACAAAACGTGACATTGACAACGTCAACTTCAGAACCAGACATCAATCAGACACGAAAAAATGACGAAACTAAGACACAGGACTCTGACATGCTCAACCAGATTCTGAAGTTACTTGGTGACCAAAACAGAAAATTTGACAAAAGATTTGACGCTTTAGACGACAATTTAAAACATGACATTGGGAAATTTGACACTAAATTCGATGAACTGACACGGGACATAAAACAAAATTACGAAAAACAATCGAGACAAATTGCCGACTTGACAGAAACCACCAGTAGTCTTGGAAGGAAATTTACTGACTTATCAGACAAGGTTACGAGACAAGAAAAGGTATTTGTGGAATTCAGTGACGAGACAAAAACTGACTTACAACGATGTAATGAGAAATTGTTAACAGTAGTTTTTGAACAACAGAAAACCAGTACCCAAGTTGACGAATTACGACAGTCTCACAATTCCGTAAAAACAAACCAAGAACACTTAGACCTGACGATTACAGACCTTTCAGACAGATTAAATGATGTAACATTGGAGCAGAAATCCTTACAAGAAAAGTTAGAAAAGCTTGAAGACAGAGCAGATGTAGCATCTTTAAAGAATGACACAACTCTAGCAGAAAAACTTGTACATGAATGCAAATTATGTGATGATTATTTAGATGAGAAGTTTGAGACAATGACACAGATCATTTTAGATAAGACAAAGGAACAAGTAAAAGGAGAATCCAACATTATAGCTGATGCTCTATCTCGTTTGCCACAAGGCCTACAACAATTTTCAGATGTGACAGAACAAACATCAGATTTTAAAATTTTACTCATGTATGACGGTACATTTGCACCTTACTACAAAAACATGTGCAGGAAGTTAGCCATATTGCAGGACAATGATCCCAGGTGGATCCAGATAAAGAATAGATTACGTGCAGGAACAGACCCACATCTTGAAAAATATTACACATTACACAAAGAAGTATTATTTCACCGACGAAACCCTGAATCACAGCATTGGTGTGTTTGCTTACCTGAAGCTCATGTTGATGATTTTATTTTATTTACACACAGAACTTGGGGACACTATGGTGTAACCAAATGTACAGATAAGATTATACAATACTGCTATTTTCCAAATTTAAGGCGAAGAGTATTGAGTAATATTAGGAAATGCATCATATGTCAGAAAGCCAAATATTCTAATCGCACAAGCATGAATGAATTGCACCCAATCATACCTAAGAGGCCATTACAGCTAATTTCTTTAGATATTGCAGGACCCTATCCACAAGCACATGGAGGAATGAAATACATCCTTGCTGTGTTAGATGTTTTCACAAAGTATTTAAAATTATATGCTTTACGTTCAGTTTCTACCAGTGCTATTACCAGACGTCTATTAACAGATTATTTTGTAAGAATAGGAAAACCTGAAGTTATGATCACGGATAATGCAGCATATTTTACCAGTTTAAAATGGAAGACATTTATTGAAGAACAGAATGTTAAACATATTTTAATTTCAAGATTTCACGCAGCAGGAAACCCAGTAGAAAGAACATTTTGAGAATTTGGACAGTTTATGAGAACACACACACCAGAGAAGCACACAAAATGGGTAGAATACCTAGCACCATTTGAACAAATAGTGAACAATTTAACTCACATTTCTACTGGATACACACCAACTGAATTAATTATGGACAAAACAGAAAGAAATGAATGGACAGACCCTCTACCTAAATTTACAACAACAACAAATCATGTTAGTTTAGAAGAAAAGGTAAGACAAGCTTACACAACATTATGTGACAAAGCTAAGGAAAGAAAGCAGAAATATGACAGAGGTGTCAGGAAAGCACAAACATTTCAAGTTGATGAGTTAGTTTTACCAAGAACACATCCTAAACCCACAAAACTGAAACATTTAAACAGGAAATGGCAGATCTTATACTCTGGACCATACCGAATTGCAAATATTCCACACCCTGGCTGTTATTCATTAGAATATCCATTAACACATAAACCCAGAGGTCTACATCCACACAGACATTTGAAAAAATACATACAGTAAAATGTTAGCTACTGAGGAGAAGATAATTAATATGATATACAGTTATGATGAGCCTACATTTAAGTTATACAGATACTTACAATCTAATGAATGCAGGTAAGTCTAGAAAGCAATGTGAACCATCCAATAGCTAATAAGACATTTGGTTATAAGAGGAGTTGCTATTGAGGCATATACACATTAGAGGAGGCATATACACATTAGAGGAGGCAGAGAACTAAACAGAATTATTTTCTTTAGGAGGCATGTGATAATAGTAATGTTGATATGAGTGATGTGAGTGACTGAATGAGATGAGTGAATGTAATTTTAGTTTAATAAGAGGACAAATAGTAATACGGAGAGAGGTAAATGGTATATAAGATGAGAAATTGGTATTATTATTATTATTATTATTATTGTTGTTGTTGTTGTTGAAGTAAAAAGGTAAGTGGTGATGAATAAGAGGAAAAAATATATATATATATAATGCTGAGGAATAAGTATGTTATTTTGTGAAGAATGAATAATGGATAGGTGAGAATGTTATGAGTAATTGAGAATATGTTGAGAGGGGAGAAACTAGATTTGAACGCTATATCACATGTACTCATGGAATACAGAATGAAAGTAGTGGAAAGAATATTATTTATTGAAAGATTGGTATGCCTGAGATAATAACTTGTGTGATGTCTTATATATTCTTATAACTAAAGGTGAAAGTATAGATTTATGTGGAAAGAATTATTTACAGCAGCCACTGTTGGAAATATACCAGAAGATTTAAATCTATAACACTTTAACACTAATCTAATGGGAACTTGTAATGAAATTTTTGGAGTTATGTAGGCTTGACACTTCAGATTGGAAGAATTTTTTAAGAGAACATATTTAGCAATCATCTAATGACATAATTAAAGCTCATCTACTGTACTGAACTAATGCGCCATTAAATACAAAGGAGAATAAGGAGAAAACAAAAACGTCAGTCCTCTGTTGCGGCTCATACTCTCATCCCTCCCTTACAAAAATTTATACATGTTGATAAAATATTTGACATTATATAATTCGTGATTATCTGACAGTATGGAGAGACATACACACATATTTATTTATGAATAGAATTTTAAAGGTACCACAAGGTAAATACAGAATGGATGTACAGCATGGAACGCAGCAGCAATTATCTAAGAAGATATAGGAACTTTTACGTTATATTAAGTTAACATGCATTTTATTTATCATATTTTATTTTGTGTAGTCCATTGTAGGGGATGACTTTACTAGTATTTATGAAGTAGTCAGCAACCATCCCATGAACCTGTCCTCCTACAGAGGGCTGTCTTGAAGCTTGAAATATATGTAAATTTTATTCCAGGAGGCAAGATGAATTTTAAGTTGAATATTCTAGCGAGTTGCCACAATTATTTTAAAATGTTGCAAGTGTAACGAAAGGGAAAGGAACAAAAAAAGGAAAAAAAAAGAGCTAACAAATAAAATGTATATTTCAATCTGAATGTAATGTAATTCACATGTCAGCACAATGATATTGAATGTAACGTAAAAAAATTGACTATATTTTTCATTTAATTCTGTATATGTACTATATGACAACAATGTATCTCATGTAATAATTAATTGTAAATATTTGTATATTTATGTACTTACTATTTCAAGAAATGTATTTTAAGGAGATGTTAATGAGCTGCAAAGGACTTGTGCATGTAGCACATGATTCATATAAATGGAACTGAAAATGCAAAGAAGAAACCAACGTGATGGAACACTGGTCAAGAAATATTTACGTAGGGTCAATATGCTTTGAAGTGTATGGTGTTGTGGAAGCCGGCAGGTCTTCAGGTTGGTGTAAAGGACAAGCTCATCACCTGTCGTAGGCAGTGAGGTGTTTCCTGTGCCCTCATTGACCATTTATACCCCGGTAGACGCCACCAAAATTCGACTGCTGGAGATCACAATTTCGTGTTGACACATTGAACAAACTTTGGATTTTCTTCAAGTCACACGCAAGAGATCCAGGCAGTACACACACCCTCAGAATCCGATACTACGTTTAAAGACATTGGAGCAATATAATAGAAACATTTATTGTTCGAATTAATTCCATTGTAAACACGAATCATGTGAACTGAATTCAAACGCTGTGCTAAGCAACGATAATACGCTGCAATTCAAAGACATTAATGTTACGACTCCTAAAGAAGATACACACCAAAAAGACTGTATACAAAGACTGACATGCAAAGAGCATTGTGCTCAGAAATATTTTTTGTACTTTGTAAATTTCTTATTTTCTCATATATGTATGTATCTATGTAAATTTTCTATACTGCCACGCTTGCTTGCGGAGCGTGTCAGTAGAGGAGGCATTGTAATGGTACTTTGACTTCCGCAAAGTTATAATTTACGATCGCGCACGCAGAAGAGCGCTGCGCCAGCGACCGATTTTATAAATAATTTTGTTCTTTTTTTTTACTTTTGCGTAGTTTTTTGTTTTTTAAGAACTAATGAAGGTCTCTCTCTCTTGTCTTGATGAGAAAGATGTGTATTTTTCTGCGATGTGTTGAATGTGCTTTTGGTGAAAATTAAAATTACATTACAAAGCGATGTTGGTTCAATAGCTAATGAGGAGAAGATAATAATAAAAAGGTAACACTACAATGTGACACTGACAGTCATGAATCTACAACACATGTATCTGTATATACACCTAGACAGAATAGAAGAGGCAAGCATTCTAACGGACCTCATGCCATTGATAACGAGAGAAAAAATAAGGTTAGAAATCACGTAAGTATGTTTCCAAGGAACACATCACACTATAGTTGAATGCAGAATCTGAACAAGTCCTACATAACCTCTGTTCACTTGATTACTGGGACACATCATTTGTACTGTGAAGATCTAAAAAATACAGATGAAGTCCCACTGAAACAAAATGTGTATGAAACCATTTTCAAAATGGAATAAAATATTGGTTTTAAATTGCCATCGAGTGATGCGTGATGTATTTGTGATTCTGCTAAACATGTAATAACACTGAATCCACAGACATCAAACTATGCTTTGAGAAAGTTGAAGCTGCATATAGTGCTCTAAAAAGTGACTCAAATGAGTCAAAACAGGATGATAGTGATGCACTCTATTTCTGCATGAACTTACAACAAGCATTGTCAACACCATATATTTTAACAGAAACCATTTTTTGTAAGAGACAACTTTGGACATATAATTTCTGTATCCACTGCTGCAGTGATGAGAAAGCAGTGATGTGTGTCTGGTCCGAGAATGTTGATCTAGAGGGGCCGATGAAGTACCTAACTGCATTTTAAAGACTTTATATATATATGGTGAAGGAAGAATGTCATCGAAGGCTCATTATTTATTCTGATTTGTGTGTTGGACAAAATAAAAACTATATTATCGTAGGTCTGTGGTTCTACCTCCTAGATAAAAAACTGTTTTGATGTTGTCGAGCACAAATTTCACCTCCTTGATCACATGTTCCTGTCATGTGACAGGGATTTTGTAGTTATTGAGAAGCTGAAAAGAAAGACACAGGCTGTGTACACTCCAGCAAAATGGGTTTAACTTATAAGAAAGAGCAAGCAAAAGAACCCATTCATTGTGGTTGAAATGAAGAAAGATGATTTCATGTCTCTGTCATCTATAATGAACAGGATCATCAAACGTAACATTACTGTTGACAAAAAGCCTGTAGACATCAGAAAAACAATGGTGTTTAGATTAGTGAGTAGTGAACATTCAGTATATATCAGATATTCACACAATCAAACTGAGAAACCTGTACAAGTAAGTTTACAGTACTCTCGTGGACGATTTATGGAGCTTGCAGGCTGCCAGTTAGTTTCTATGTATCCAAATGGACATCAAATTCATGCAACAAAGTTCAAGGACCTTCAAAGCCTACTGCAATTTGTGCCTGCAATATATTCAAGTTTTTATCAGTCATTGATAAGTGATGGTAGTGACAGTACAATGGAACAGGAAAACATTGATGAGGAGTTTGACTATTAGTGACATGCTATGTAATGTGTCTGCATGTCAAGGATTTCATTTTCTGTACTTAAAATTGTAATAAAGTGGCCTAATATTTAATAGTATTTGCAAAACACCATCTAGTTACTGTAACAACTGTTGGTATTACAGCAGGAGTTCACATTACTATACAAAAGCATATTTCCTTAATACCAATTTCCTAACATAACATACTCCAGTGGCATGTGCCCCTTTTTCACTGGGCCTCTCAATTATTATAATATACACATAAAAGACGGAGTAGAATAATAGAAAATCTGCAGGAATGGGCAAATTCTGTATCGTGGAGAAATTGCAACAAACCTTCCTACAACACAGACACCACGCACAAAGTCTTACACAGCCAGTACAATGATTTTGTTTCCCGCAACTGGGTTGAAGTCAGAAAGGCAACACAGAAATTTAAGGGATAAAAATTCAGCAGTCATAGACGAGGTTCCATTCTGTAGCATACAAGCCTCATTAACATACATAATAAAGGAGAGGTACAATATTGGCCATTACTGAGTTCACAAAAGTAATAATTGAAGCTCTTGATAAAGGTGACAGCGTTGAAGGTGCATTCTTGGTCTTGTCCAAGGCTTTTGATACTCTTGATGATGAACTACTATTAAACAAGCAATAGCCACTAGGTGAAGAGGAACAGCAGAGAAGTGGTTCAAGTTTTACATGGAAAACATGCTGTAAAAGATGGAGATAGTTCACAAGCCTACTAATGATAAATTTTAAGGAAACCAATTAACAGAGAAGAAAGGTATAAACATAGGAGTCCATCAGGGTCGAGTATTGGGTCATCTCTATTCTTAATATGTATCAATGACTGTCCAGACAGCGTAAGAGATGGAGAAAAGTTTTCTTTGTTGGCGACAGTGACATCATAGACACTAACAAAAAACCTGAAAACAAATGAAACCCTCAAGGATGTAATTACTCAGCAGTACAAAATTAATACTGAATATAAGGAAAAGAAACATTATGAACATTGGTATAAAGTTGGAAAACAACACTGTTGCATTAACCATAGGCAATAAATCTGTATATTTTGTAACAAATGCAAAGTTTTTACAGATGAACATCAACTGGAATTTGACAGAGAACTAAAGTGCGCGTCATTTATGTTAGCGGCCGAGTTTAGGTGCATTCTGCGCATCTGACGTCACAAAACACAGTCAGCCAATGAACACAAAACGACGTTGCCACATCTCGACTGCAGTGCAGAGCATGGACGAGTGTCTTCAGTTTTAGAAACGTTCAGCCGTAAATAAAGTAATAGAAGAAAAGCAATGTCTTGATGGCAGACATTCTTTTATAGAAAGTTTGGGAAAAGCATTCTTTATACCAATTGCTTCATATTCTATTAATGAATTAAACCGAACAAGCAATAAGACTCCTAATTCAGGTGATAGCAAGGAAAGGTGTTTGTATCACTCTCACGAACCGCTTTTTCGCAATAAAGAACAGTGGTAATTGTTTATTTCCTATTGTACTTCGATGAAGCGTGAGTAATTCATAGTCATATCAACAGTGTTTGTCAGTATTTTGCGTGACGTGTTATAGTCCTCATGGCGTTATCTACTCAGACGAGGTGCGTTAGCGTAACGGTTAAGGTGTCGGGCCGCTACGCGAAAGGTTTATGAGTTCAAACCTTATGCTGTGCTTAATATTTTCATTATTTAAAAACAATATCGAAGTGCCTTACTTCACGAATTATATTCGTTTGAATGCAATTTTTTGAAATTTCTAGTGCTTTGTCTCTTCATTAACCCTTTCGCTGCTGCAGACACGTGCTCCCCGCATTCCGCGCTGTGCGCGATTTTGTCGTCACTGCACTGCTTGATTTTTACACGTCTTCTTGACTGATACCTTCCCCCCATAAATGACTTAATTTTGTTTTGATGTTCAACGCAGTTATTATGCAGCATTAAATGTAGTAAACCATTGCACAAAATTTTGAAGAGTTTGCAGAGGTAGAAGTCCATAGCGTATATTTTCCGTATGGTCGATTTTAGTTGCCACAATGTTGAGAATGAAATGTGGACAAGATACCTAAATTTCATATAAAATTTACTGTATAACAATATCTCATTTAATTTAAGTACGACATAGGTGTCGTATGTAATATTGAGAAATATTCCATCTTTCGCGACTGTAATAAAGGTATTATTTACACCGGACGCGTTTGGCTTTATTTTAAAGCACTTCAATCAAGGAAAGGTATGGCACGTACACAATGGTACTCATGTTCTCTCTCTCGTTTTTGTTCCACAGTCGCAGTTTTACCAATGGTACTGAAATATATTCCTCTTCTGCAACTGTAATAAGGGACTTATTTAGACCAGACGCGTTTATCTCTTTTGAAGCATCTTCAGTGGACAGTATTTTGTCTCCTCCATTGCCAAGTCACCTTTTGTAGTTTTGTCCTGCGGTAACACAATATTCAACGTTTGTGTTGGCAGATCAGTGTTTTGGCAAATAAATGATGTTTGTGTGTGCCACACACAAAAATTATATTTGACACAGCTCAGAGCACTTCACTGATAGACGGTATATTCAAGTCCTAATGTTTTTGTAAGTCCACAGTTTTGTTTAATGTATTTTGTCTACTTCCTTTTGATTGATTGAAGTGCTTTAAAATAAAACCAAACGTGCTCAGTGTAAATAAAACTTTCGTTACAGTCGCGAAAGACGGAATATTTCTCAATATTACATATGACACCTATGTCGTACTTAAATGAGCTATTGTTATACAGTAAATTTTATATGAAATTTAGGTATCTTGTCCACATTTCATTTTCAACATTGTGGCAACTAAAATCGACCATACGGAAAGTATACTCTATGGACTTTTACCTCTGCAAACTCTTCAAAATTTCGTGCAATGGTTTACTATATTTAATGCTGCATAATAACTGCGTTGAACATCAAAACAAAATTAAGTCATTTATGGGGGGAAGGTATCAGTCAAGAAGATGTGTAAAAATCTAATTTTTGGGCCAAATAGTTTTTGTGGAATCGATTGATAAGAGTGTCAAAGCAGTCGGAACACGATGTGTCTGCACAGGCGAGCAGTGCAGTGACAAAATCGCGCACAGCGCGGAATGCAGGGGGCACGTCTTTGTAGCAGCGAAAGGGTTAATGTGGCCATGGTGGCTTTACTTCATGAACTGCGCGCGCCCCCCTACACGTAAGCTTGCGAACTACGCTATACTTTGGCGCTGCTTCTATTGGCGCGTGCGTCGTGTGCAACTGGCAACACCCCAGCTAGCACTCAAGCTTATTTCAAGGTGGATATTGAGTTTAGGTTCAGTTGAAAATTCAAGATTGAAAAATCAACCTGTTACACAGATTGTTTCAAGGTGGGTATTGAGTGTAGGTTCAGTTGAAAATTCAAGATTGAAAAATCAACCTGTTACACAGTTTACATCAAGCTGTAAAAATTTAGCTTGAATTAAAATAATTTTCCCAAGCTTGAAATAAACTGTAATTCCCTGGAAGGCTGTACAGCAGATGTGCGCGCAGCATAGCTTCCATAGACGTCCACGGGAAGCGCCACAAGCATTTATAAGCGTTGCACTGACGGCCATTTTACCTTTGTGACGCGCGTTAATGATCGTTGACTGTTGTGAAGTTTGTTTTATACTCGAAAATAGTTCGGTAAGTGTGTGGCGTCTCCTGCCTTACAGCTACACCGGGCCTGAAGAGGATATATAGTGTATTACAGGTACGCTGGTGCATTTTTCTGTAGTGGTACGTTAATATTACAAATGATAAATATTATTATATAACGTAAAGAAATATCACATTCTTTTACATAGAAAAATTGAGTCTGGGTGAAAGTGAAATGGATTACCAGCTAAGAATACATATTACAAGTTGATCAGGAAAAAGAGGTCATTTCAAACTAGCTCTCTAGTACGTGGCACCAATAAATTGAAACTTAATGTTATTTTACCTTTTTAAAATCTCGCCTTTTTATATATATCGCCCTATTACATTTTTTACTTGTAAGTACACGCGTGTGTCACACCATGAATGAATAATCGTGAAGTGCGAAAAGTTTCTTTGCGAATACAAATAGTAATGAGATGGTGAACGGGAAAAAGTACATCAAGAGCCAGTCACTACATAGGTGTCAGTCTTTTTTATTTATGTGGCTTTGACTTCTCTTTAATTGCTGTGATATGAAATTTCTTCCTGTTAGTATGACACTCTTGCACAAAGTAAACATACTCAAGAAATTCAAGTCAAAGAAGTCTTAAAGTTGGGGCAAAAGTAAAATCAGAGTTGCAGTCTGTTATTACGCCATTAGTCTTGAGAGATTTCGTTGAAGCTGTTAATTCTTTCTGTGATGATGGACACAAAATTTCTTGTGACTCATGCTTGGCAAAAGTTAAGCATATTCATAATAAGTGTAACATTACTTTTCATGGAAAGTAGTGGCAAATTTTGGATCTGTGCTGCACTGTGAAGGATGAATCTATTGAGAATGATTGTAGTACTGTTGAGAAAGCTTACCATATTCCAACATTTATGAACAACAGGGGACACTTCTCATTTGACTAGAACTTTAAAAAAAATCTGAGTTTATTGTGAATGTTTGTACCTTTTTAATGTTATATTTAGCCGCCGTGACATAAGGGTGTTGTGTGTGACGTCATTACGGCGCGGAGTTTGGTTTGAGTGTGGCTGTCTCCAGTTCTGTTTTATCTTATTTTATTTACTTTTCTCAGCCTTGCTATGTTTACGGCCATTTTACCTTTGTGACGCGCGTTAATGGTTGTGATTTGTTGACAAGTTTGTTTTATACTAGAAAACAGTTCGGTACGTTAATGTTACAAATGTTAAATATTACGTAACGTAAAGTTACGTTTACGGCCATTTTACCTTTGTGACGCGCGTTAATGGTTGTGGTTTGTTGACAAGTTTGTTTAATACTAGAAAACAGTTCGGTATGTTAATGTTACAAATGTTAAATATTACGTAACGTAAAGGAATACCATATTCTTTTACGTAGAAAAATTGAGCCTGGATAAAAGTGAAATGGATTACCAGCTAAGAATACATATTACAAGTTGTTGAGCAAAAAGAGATCATTTTAAACTAACTCTCTAATACGTGGCACAAATAAATTAAAACTTCTTCATAATTTTTTCACACCATTTCCATTCTGATATTTATTTAATTAATTAGGTTCAATAAATTCAGATTAATATTTATATAGCTTAAAACAAGCTGTAAATACCAGGCTGTATTCCACGTGTGTAAATACAGGTGGAGCCAAGCTTGATGTGTCAAGCTTGAAATATAGCTTGAACTCTGCCAACTTTGATGTTGGTTTCAAGCTTGAATCCGGCTAACAGGCCTGAATATTCCAGCTTTGATCAAGCTTATATACTTGAACTTTACAGCTGGAAACAAGTTTGAAACTGGCTTACTGTGCTATCTGGGACAGCAATCTCCCGCGTCTTGGCGGGCATGCGCGAGCCGCCAAGATAAAAGAATTGAACTATAATGTAAGAAGATACCAGCAAAAAGAACCTCATCAAAATGTTCTACTCTTAGGGTTCTCTCATCAGTTTGTAACAATTAATGTCTTGTGGTGGCATACTATTCCTATGCATTGCATACTCAGTTCTTAGCTGTTGGATTAGAAAGAAAAATTCCACATGGGAAAAATATATTAAAAAAGATGCTGTGACTTACCAAACGGGAATGCGCTGGTAGTGTAGTGTTACCTTTTCATTATCTTCTCCTCATTAGCTATTGAAACAACATCGCTTTGTAATGTAATTTTAATTTTCACCAAAAGCACATTCAACACATCGCGGAAAAATACACATCTTTCTCATCAAGACAAGAGAGAGAGACCTTCATTAGTTCTTAAAAAACAAAAAACTACGCAAAAGTAAAAAAAAAAGAACAAAATTATTTATAAAATCGGTCGCTGGCGCAGCGCTCTTCTGCGTGCGCGATCGTAAATTATAACTTTGCGGAAGTCAAAGTACCATTACAATGCCTCCTCTACTGACACGCTCCGCAAGCGAGCGTGCCAGTATAGAAAATTTACATAGATACATACATATATGAGAAAATAAGAAATTTACATATTACAAAAAATATTTCTGAGCACAATGCTCTTTGCATGTCAGTCCTTGTATACAGTCTTTTTGGTGTGTATCTTCTTTAGGAGTCGTAACATTAATGTCTTTGAATTGCAGCGTATTATCGTTGCTTAGCACAGCGTTTGAATTCAGTTCACATGATTCGTGTTTACAATGGAATTAATTCGAACAATAAATGTTTCTATTATATTGCTCCAATGTCTTGAAACGTAGTATCGGATTCTGAGGGTGTGTGTACTGCCTGGCTCTCTGGCGTGTGACTTGAAGAAAAACCAAAGTTTGTTCAATGTGTCAACACGAAATTGTGATCTCCAGCAGTCGAATTTCGGTGGCGTCTACTGGGGTATAAATGGTCAATGAGGGCACAGGAAACACCTCACTGCCTACGACAGGTGATGAGCTTGTCTTTTACACCAACCTGAAGACCTGCCGACTTCCACAACATCATACACTTCAAAGCATATTGACACTACGTAAATAGTTCTTGACCAGTGTTCCATCACGTTGGTTTCTTCTTTGCATTTTCAGTTCCATTTATATGAATCATGTGCTACATGCACAAGTCCTTTGCAGCTCATTAACATCTCCTTAAAATACATTTCTTGATATAGTAAGTACATAAATATACAAATATTTGCAATTGATCATTACATGAGATACATTGTTGTCATATAGTACATATACAGAATTAAATGAAAAATATAGTCAATTTTTTTACGTTACATTCAATATCATTGTGCTGACATGTGAATTACATTACATTCAGATTGAAATATACATTTTATTTGTTAGCTCAATTTTTTTTTTTTTTCGTTACACTTGCAACATTTGAAGATAATTGTGGCAACTCGCTAGAATATTCAACTTAAAAATCATCTTGCCTCCTGGAATAAAATTTACACATATTTCAAGCTTCAAGACAGCCCTCTGTAGGAGAATAGGTTCATAGGATGGTTGCTAACTACTTCATAAATACTAGTAAAGTCATCTCCTACAGTGGACTACACAAAATAAAATACATGTTAACTTAATATAATGTAAAAGTTCCTATACCTAATACAGTTTCTAAGTGTGGTGTCCCCACTATTGCTGTTTCTAAGAGTGGTACCCCTCTATTACCGTTTCTAAGAGTGGTGCCCCTCTAAATATCTTAGGATCCTACAAGTATGTACATCAGTGTGTGTGTGTGTGTGTGTGTGTGTGTGTGTGTATATATATATATATATATATATATATATATATATATATATATATATATATATATATATATATATATTTTCAAGTCAATCATGTTCCTATAAAGTTTGTGTAGTTCATCTCCTTCCTTTCATGAGTATCAAGCAATATAAATAAATGTTTTACTTAATAAATAAATAAATCTTCTTAGATAATTGCTGCTGCGTTCCATGCTGTATATCCATTCTGTATTTACCTTGTGGTACCTGTAAAATTCTATTCATAAATAAATATTTGTGTATGTCTCTCCATACTGTCAGATAATCACGAATTATATAATGTCCAATATTTCATCAACATGTATAAATTTTTCTAAGGGAGGGATGAGAGTATGAGCCGCAACAGAGGACTGACGTTTTGTTTTCTCCTTTCTATTTAATGGTGCATTAGTTCAGTTCAGTAGACGAGCTTTAATTATGTCATTAGATGACTGTTAAATATGTTCTCTTAAATAATTCTTCCAATCTGAAGTGTCAAGCCTAAATAACTCCAAAAATTTCATTACAAGTTCCCATTAGAATAGTGTTAAAGTGTTATAGATTTAAATATTCTGGTATACTTCCAACAGTGGCTGCTGTAAATAATTCTTTCCACATAAATCTATACTTTCGGTATGGTCCAGAGTATAAGATCTGCCATTTCCTGTTTAAATGTTTCAGTTTTGTGGGTTTAGGATGTGTTCTTAGTAAAACTAACTC
Source organism: Schistocerca nitens (assembly GCF_023898315.1). NCBI lineage: Eukaryota > Metazoa > Arthropoda > Insecta > Orthoptera > Acrididae > Schistocerca > Schistocerca nitens. The sequence continues at coordinate 189,141,960 of NC_064620.1, read as the reverse complement.
ATCAACTTGAAATGTTTGTGCTTTCCTGACACCTCTGTCATATTTCTGCTTTCTTTCCTTAGCTTTGTCACATAATGTTGTGTAAGCTTGTCTTACCTTTTCTTCTAAACTAACATGGTTTGTTGTTGCTGTAAATTTAGGTAGAAGGTCTGTCCATTCATTTCTTTCTGTTTTATCCATAATTAATTCAGTTGGTGTGTATCCAGTAGAAATGTGAGTTAAATTGTTCACTATTTGTTCAAATGGTGCTAGGTATTCTACCCATTTTGTGTGCTTCTCTGGTGTGTGTGTTCTCATAAACTGTCCAAATTCTCAAAATGTTCTTTCTACTGGGTTTCCTGCTGCGTGAAATCTTGAAATTAAAATATGTTTAACATTCTGTTCTTCAATAAATGTCTTCCATTTTAAACTGGTAAAATATGCTGCATTATCCGTGATCATAACTTCAGGTTTTCCTATTCTTACAAAATAATCTGTTAATAGACGTCTGGTAATAGCACTGGTAGAAACTGAACGTAAAGCATATAATTTTAAATACTTTGTGAAAACATCTAACACAGCAAGGATGTATTTCATTCCTCCACGTGCTTGTGGATAGGGTCCTGCAATATCTAAAGAAATTAGCTGTAATGGCCTCTTAGGTATGATTGGGTGCAATTCATTCATGCTTGTGCGATTAGAATATTTGGCTTTCTGACATATGATGCATTTCCTAATATTACTCAATACTCTTTGCCTTGAATTTGGAAAATAGCAATATTGTATAATCTTATCTGTACATTTGGTTACACCATAGTGTCCCCAAGTTCTGTGTGTAAATAAAATAAAATCATCAACATGAGCTTCAGGTAAGCAAACACACCAATGCTGTGATTCAGGGTTTCGTCGGTGAAATAATACTTCTTTGTGTAACGTGTAATATTTTTCAAGATGTGGGTCTGTTCCTGCACGTAATCTATTCTTTATCTGGATCCACCTGAGATCATTGTCCTGCAATATGGCTAACTTCCTGCACATGTTTTTGTAGTAAGGTGCAAATGTACCGTCATACGTGAGTAAAATTTTAAAATCTGATGTTTGTTCTGTCACATCTGAAAATTGTTGTAGGCCTTGTGGCAAACGAGATAGAGCATCGGCTATAATGTTGGATTCTCCTTTTATATATATAATATCAAAATCATATTCTTGTAGTGATGCACACTGGCGTGCAAGACGTGGATGTAATAACTTGCATGATAGCAGGAAAGAAAGAGCTTGATGATCAGTATAAAGCTTAGTACGTTTTCCCCATAGAAAGTAGCGAAACTTGCGAAATGCCCATACTATGGCAAGTGTTTCGCGCTCGGTCACTGAATATGACTTTTCGCATTCAGTGAGCGTGCGGCTAGCAAAACTTATAGGTTTGATGACTGTTTGTTCATCTTCTACATGAATTTGGAATAAATGCTCCGAGCCCATAGGAACTTGCATCTGTTACTAGGCAAAAGTCTGACGTCATGTCAGGATGACATAACAACGGTGCATTAACTAAAGCATTCTTAATCGCTTCAAAATCTGTCTGACAGAACTCTGTCCATTTCCAAATATTATTTCTTTTGAGTAAAGATAGAAGATGTGGACTGTTAAGAAGGTGGTAGGGTACAAATTTCTTGAAGAATGAAGATAGACCAAGAAAGGCTTTGAGTTGTTTACGATTCTGTGGTGATGGAAAATTCTTTATTGCATTTTCTTTAAGTTTACGTACCTCTTTCTGAATATTATATGTTTCTCCCTTTACTTGTTCCTTTGTCTTATCTAAAATGATCTGTGTCATTGTCTCAAACTTCTCATCTAAATAATCATCACATAATTTGCATTCATGTACAAGTTTTTCTGCTAGAGTTGTGTCATTCTTTAAAGATGCTACATCTGCTCTGTCTTCAAGCTTTTCTAACTTTTCCTGTAAGGATTTCTGCTCCAATTTTACATCATTTAATCTGTCTGAAAGGTCTGTAATCGTCAGGTCTAAGTGTTCTTGGTTTGTTTTTACGGAATTGTGTGACTGTCGTAATTCATCAACTTGGGTGCTGGTTTTCTGTTGTTCAAAAACTACTGTTAACAATTTCTCATTACATCTTTGTAAGTCAGTTTTTGTCTCGTCACTGAATTCCACAAATACCTTTTCTTGTCTCGTAACCTTGTCTGATAAGTCAGTAAATTTCCTTCCAAGACTACTGGTGGTTTCTGTCAAGTCGGCAATTTGTCTCGATTGTTTTTCAAAATTTTGTTTTATGTCCCGTGTCAGTTCATCGAATTTAGTGTCAAATTTCCCAATGTCACGTTTTAAATTTTCATTTTTCTCATCTAAAGCGTCAAATCTTCTGTCAAATTTTCTGTTTTGGTCACCAAGTAACTCAGAATCTGGTTGAGCATGTCAGAGTCATTTTTTCGTGTCTGATTGATGTCTGGTTCTGAAGTTGACGTTGTCAATGTCACGTTTTGTCGCGTAGTACTCACTCTCCATTCGCCTGTATATCTGTTTAAATATAGGGGTTGTTGTCTTAATCGATCCGGTAAAATTATGTCTTGAACATCCTCCCTATTAAGTTCAATATTCATTTGACTGTCGGACATGTTTTGCAATGTGTCACTTTCACTAAGCTCATCCGCGGAAACAATTTCTACGCGTCTAGCGTCCATCTTGCGATTTTCATAATTAATTGCAAATAAAATTTTCCAATGGTAAAAAATTTTTTTAAATATGATATCTTGAAATCTGAAATTTCTCTTATGGAGATGGATATTCCTATATGATTTCTAATTAGAAATTGAATTATTAAATTGGCACTGAAATTTCCCTCTCACAAATAAATGACTGTGAATATGCTCTTCACTTATCATTTGCAATAATAGTAGTAAATCAATTTTAACTACAATTTAAAAAAATAATTTCGAAATAAATGGATCGGAATAAAGGAAGTACAGATGGCTGCTTGAAACTGGAAAAAATGTAAATTTCTGTACTCACCATTTCTTTTTCTTTTTTTTTTCAGTCTTTTGTTGCAAATGTAGCGTCAAATATAGAGTTTTCAATCCAAAATTTTTCGTTCGCGTCCGTGCAAATTATTTCATGGAACGTTATCCTTTTCCTTTTTTTTTTTACCAAATTAATTTCCTCAGCATGAAAATGAAAATTAACACAAATTAATAACAGGGAAAACAATATTGTTGTAAATTTCATGCACGTAACATTACAATTGAAATGAATGAGACTTAGTCCAAATTCATTTTCTGGTGCTATTACGTGGTTAAAATTAGATAAAATGTCCGAAATTTATAATAACTGCACTTGTATCAAATCCAAACTGCACTTGTATCAAATCCAAAGATTGCAAGTCCTGTCACCAGGACGCCTATTTATTATCTTCTCCTCATTAGCTATTGAAACAACATCGCTTTGTAATGTAATTTTAATTTTCACCAAAAGCACATTCAACACATCGCGGAAAAATACACGTCTTTCTCATCAAGACAAGAGAGAGAGACATCCCTTAGTTCTTAAAAACAAAAAACTATGCAAAAGTAAAAAAAAAAGAACAAAATTATTTATAAAATCAGTCGCTGGCGCAGCGCTCTTCTGCGTGCGCGATCGTAAATTATAACTTTGCGGAAGTCAAAGTACCATTACAGTAGACAGACACAATAAAAAACACACACACACACACACACACACACACACACACACACAAATATCAGGTTTCGCAACCCATGGTTGCTTCATCAGGAAAGAAGGAAGGAGAAGGAAAGACGAAAGGATGTGTGTTTTAAGGGAGAGGGTAAGGAGTCATTGCAATCCCGGGAGCGGAAAGACTTACCTAAGGGGGAAAAAGGGACAGGTATACACTCACGCGCACGCGCGCGCGTGCACACACACACACACACACACACACACACACACACACACACACACACACATATCCATCCGCAAATATACAGACACAAGCAGACATATGTAAAGGCAAAGAGTTTGTGTGTGTGTTTGTGTGTTTTTTATTGTGTCTATCTACCAGCACTTTCCCGCCTGCCTCAATGATACAAATAGCAGTACCGTAGGTGCAATCACAATGGTGGAGTATCTGTTGAGAGGCCAGACAAATGTGTGGTTGCTGAAGAGGGGCAGCAGCCTTTTCAGTAGTTGCAGGGGCAACAGTCTGGATGATTGACTGATCTGGCCTTGTAACACTAATCAAAACGGCCTTGCTGTGCTGGTACTGCGAATGGCTGAAAGCAAGGGGAAACTACAGCTGTTAATTTTTCCCAAGGGCATGCAGCTTAACTGTATGATTAAATGATGATGGTGTCCTCTTGGGTAAAATGTTCCGGAGGTAAAATAGCCCCCCATTTGGATCTCCGGGCAGGGACTACTCACGAGGATGTCGTTATCAGGAGAAAGAAAACTGGCGTTCTATGGATCGGAGCATGGAATGTCAGATCCCTTAATCGGGCAGGTAGGTTACAAAATTTTAAAAGGGAAATGGATAGGTTAAAGTTAGATATAGTGGGAATTAATGAAGTTCGGTTGCAGGAGGAACAAGACTTTTGGTCAGGTGAATACAGGGTTATAAATACAAAATCAAATAGGGGTAATGCAGCAGTAGGTTTAATAATGAATAAAAAAATAGGAGTGTGGGTAAGCAAACAGCATAGTGAACGCATTATTGTGGCCAAGATAGACACGGAGCCCACACCTACTACAGTAGTACATGTTTATATGCTAACTAGCTCTGTAAATGATGAAAAAATTGATGAAATGTATGATGAGATAAAAGAAATTATTCAGGTAGTGAATGGAGATCAAAATTTAATAGTCATGGGTGACTGGAATTCGACAGTAGGAAAAGGAAGAGAAGGAAACATAGTAGGTGAATATTGATTGGGGCTAAGAAATGAAAGAGGAAGCCGCCTGGTAGAATTTTGAACAGAGCATAACTTAATCATAGCTAACACTTGGTTCAAGAATCATAAAAGAAGGTTGTATACATGGATGAAGTCTGGAGATACTAGACGGTTTCAGATAGAATATGTAATGGTAAGACAGAGATTTAGGAACCAGATTTTAAATTGTAAGACATTTCCAGGGGCAGATGTGGACTCGCACCACAATCTATTGGTTATGACCTGTAGATTAAAACTGAAGAAACTGCAAAAAGGTGGGAATTTAAGGAGATATGGGACCTGGATAAACTGAAAGAACCAGAAGTTGTACAGAGTTTCAGGGTGAGCATAAGGTAACAATTGGCAGGAATCGGGGGAAAGAAATACAGTAGAAGAAGAATGGGTAGCTTTGAGGAATGAAATAGTGAAGGCAGCAGAGGATCAAGTAGGTAAAAAGACGAGGGCTAGTAGAAATCCTTCGGTAACTGAAGAGATACTGAATTTAATTGATGAAAGTAGAAAATACAAAAAAGCAGTAAGTGAAGCAGACAAAAAAGGAATACAAACGTCTCAAAAATGAGATCGGCAGGAAGTGCAAAATGGCTAAGCACGGATGGCTAGAGGACAAATGTAAGGGTGTAGAGGCTTATCTCTTGAGAGGTAAGATAGATACTGCCTACAGGAAAATTAAAGAGACCTTTGGAGAAAAGAGAACCACTTGCATGAATATCAAGATCTCAGATGGAAACCCAATTCTAAGCAAATAAGGAAAAGCAGAAAGGTGGAAGGAGTATATAGAGGGCTTAGGGGACAATATTATGGAAATGGAAGAGGAGGTAGATTAAGATGAAATGGGAGATATGATACTGCATGAAGACTTTGACAGAGCACTGAAAGACCCGAGTCAAAGCAAGCTCCTGGGAGTGGACAACATTCCATTAGAACTACTGACAGCCTTGGGAGAGCCAGTCCTGACAAAACTCTACCATCTGGTGAGCAAGATGTATGAGACAGGAGAAATTCCCTCAGACTTCAAGAAGGATATAATAATTCCAATCCCAAAGAAAGCAAGTGTTGACAGATGTGAAAATTACGGAACTATCAGTTTAATAAGACACAGCTGCAAAATACTAACGCGAATTCTTTACAGACGAATGGAAAAACTGGTAGAGGCAGACCTCGGGGAAGATCATTTTGGATTCCATAGAAATGTTGGAACACATGAGGCAGTACTGACCCTACAACTTATCTTAGAAGACAGATTAAGGAAAGGTAAACCTATGTTTCTAGCATTTGTAGACTTAGAGAAAGCTTTTGACAATGTTGAATGAAATACTCTCTTTCATATTTGAAGTTGGCAGGGGTAAAATACAGGGAGTGAAAGGCTACTTACAATTTATACAGAAACCAGATGGCAGTTATAAAAGTCCAGGGGCATGAAAGTGAAGCAGTGGTTGGAATGGGAGTATATTGAGCAAGCAGTAAAGGAAATAAAAGTTCAGAGTAGGTATTAAACTCCATGGAGAAGAAATAAAACTTTGAGGTTCGCCGATGACATTGTAATTCTGTCAGAGACAGCAAAGGACTTGGAAGAGCAGTTGAACAGAATGGACAGTGTCTTGAAAGGAGGGTATAAGATGAACATCAACAAAAGCAAAACAAGGATAATGGAATGTAGTCGAATTAAGTTGGGTGTTGCTGAGGGAATTAGATTAGGAAATGAGACACTTAAAGTAGTAAAGGAGACACAGGCAGACATATGTAAAGGCAAAGACATATGCCTTTACATATGTCTGTCTGTATATGTGCGGATGGATATGTGTGTGTGAGTGAGCGTATACGTGTCCTTTTTCCCCCTAAGGTAAGTATTTCCACTCCCGGGATTGGAATGATTCCTCACCCTCTCCCTTAAAACTCACATCCTTTCGTCTTTCCCTCTTTCCTGATGAAGCAACCTTGGGTTGCGAAAGTTTGAAATTTGTGTGGGTGTTTGTGTTTTTTATTATGTCTATCTACCAGCAGTTTCTCGTGTGGTAAGTCACAGCACCTTTGTTTTGTATATATATAGAACAAAGATGCTGTAACTTACCAAACAGGAAGTATATATATATATATATATATATATATATATGGTTATAATAGAGGGAAACATTCCACGTAGGAAAAATATCTAAAAACAAAGATGATGTGACTTACCAAATGAAAGTGCTGGCAGGTCGTATATATATATATATATATATATATATATATATATATATATATATATATATACACACACACACTCAAATGTCTGCTTGTGTCTGTGTATGTGCGGATGGATATGTGTGTGTGTGCGCGCGTGTATACCCGTCCTTTTTTCCCCCTAAGGTAAGTCTTTCCATTCCCGGGATTGGAATGACTCCTTACCCTCTCCCTTAAAACCCACATCCTTTCGTCTTTCCCTCTCCTTCCCTCTTTCCTGATGAGGCAACAATTTGTTGCGAAAGCTTGAATTTTGTGTGTATGTTTGTGTTTGTTTGTTTGTTTGTCTATCGACTTGCCAGCGCTTTCGTTCGGTAAGTCACATCATCTTTGTTTTGAGATATATGTTTCCCACGTGGAATGTTTCCCTCTATACAGCTATTAAAAAACCATTTCGGCAAGTTCTAATAACTTTCGCATTATTTCCGTTTCCATTTTTCCCAAATCACTGATCATTTTTAGCCGCTTCCCATAGGTTTTAACCTCATTATTTCTTCGTCAGACAGTTGTTAGCCTCACTTTCCTAATCTGCCACCACAAAACCACTCCTTTTAATACATTTAAACGCAGTTTTTTCGAAATTTTCGCGAATTGCTCCACCCTTTAACATGTTTTGGTGGCAACACAACCACCTAACCTTTGTGCACATCGTAATCTACCAACCCAAGTTCACCACAGGATCAACATAGCCCAGCTTTAACCAACACTTTTTCGCCTTTTTTCACACCAGATCTCCAGCTGCTTTCTAGTTCACCTTTATCTCTCACCATATATTTTTATTTTCATTTTTATTCTTATTTTCGTTTTTATTTTCATTTTCATTTCAGCCTCATGTTACACTTTCCACCTTCTAATACCATGTCACCCTCACAACACCCTCACAACCACCCCATTAAGTTTTATTTACATTCCCTCCGCAAACATGCATTCGGCCTAGCCAGATTACGCTCCCATATTTTATTTTCTAAGGCTTGTCTGACATTTGGCATTACCCCCAAAGGCCACACACTTAAAGTTCCCATCTCTGGCTGTAACCCTTCTTTCCATCAGTCCCTATACCAGTTCCAAACTGAACAATCCATTGCCCTCACCCACCTAATCCTTGACCTACACATCAACTCAGCCAATGAACACACCCCTCAACTCCTATCCCTAATAAAAGTCCTCAATCTTTGCTCTCCCACATCCACACCTGCAGTTCAGAGCATCCTCCCACAGGCCAACCCCAAGTTACAACAGCATACTACCCTCCACCTCAAAAAACTATCCAATCTCGTGGTTTCGCACCTCTGGATAGGCAACTCACTCACCCTTCACAACTTTTCCAGCAAAACTCAACCTCCTCTCATTGCACACAGACCCAGTCTCTCCCATCTACTCAATATCCCACTTCCAGCCCCACTCCCCCCAAAACCTCAAAATTCTAATCAACACAATCTGGAACCACAACACCCTAATTCAGTAGTTAACCTTTCCTCCAAACCACTCTCCCAATCCAAGACCTCTGTCCTATCCAAAGGCCTCACCTTCAGCACCACTCCCAGATTCAACCAAACAGCCCTTGTCAAAGATTTACTGTCCTACACCCATACTCTCTGCTGGAAATATCACTTTGCCTCGAAGAAAAATGATCCTAATCCTACTCCTAATGGTCCAACACCCCAAGCCACTATCCAAATTGAACCCTGCCTGGAACAGTTCCGTCCTCCGTCACAGCGGGACCCACCTCCTCTCCCTCAAAATCACCCTCTCCAAACCTTCCAGGAATTTCAGACTACCAGCCTTGCCTCTCAATCCTTCTTAAAACACCTCAATCCTACTCCCAACATCACCACTGCTGAAGCCCAGGCTATCCATGATCTGAAGGCTGACCGATCCATCGTCATTCTTCCAGCGGACAAGGGTTCCACGACCGTGGTACTTGATCGTCGGGAGTATGTGGCTGAGGGACTGCGTCAGCTTTCAGACAACACTACATACAAAGTTTGCCAAGGTAATCCCATTCCTGATGTCCAGGCGGAGCTTCAAGGAATCCTCAGAACCTTAGGCCCCCTACAAAACCTCTCACCTGACTCCATCAACCTCCTGAGTCCACCAACACCCCGCACCCCTACCTTCTACCTTCTTCCTAAAATTCACAAACCCAATCATCCCGGCCATCCCATTGTAGCTGGCTACCAAGCCCCCACAGAACATATCTCTGCCTATGTAGATCAACTCCTTCAACCCATTACATGCAGTCTCCCATCCTTCATCAAAGACACCAACCACTTTCTCGAATGCCTCGAATCCCTACCCAGTCTGTTACCCCTGGAAACCATCCTTGTAACCATTGATGCCACTTCCTTATACACAAATATTCAACACATCCAGGGCCTCGCTGAGATGGAGCATTTCCTTTCACGCCGATCACCAGCCACCCTACCGAAAACCTCTTTCCTCATTACCTTAGCCAGCTTCATCCTGACCCACAACTTCTTCACTTTTGAAGGCCAGACATACCAACAATTAAAGGGAACAGCCATGGGCACCAGGATGGCCCCCTCGTACGCCAACCTATTCATGGGTCGCTTAGAGGAAGCCTTCTTGGTTACCAGGCCTGCCAACCCAAAGTTTGGTACAGATTTATTGATGACATCTTCATGATCTGGACTCACAGTGAATAAGAACTCCAGAATTTCCTCTCCAACCTCAACTCCTTTGGTTCCATCAGATTCACCTGGTCCTACTCCAAATCCCATGCCACTTTCCTTGACGTTGACCTCCACCTGTCCAATGGCCAGCTTCACACGTCCGTCCACATCAAACCCACCAACAAGCAACAGTACCTCCATTATGACAGCTGCCACCCATTCCACATCAAATGGTCCCTTCCCTACAGCCTAGGTCTTCATGGCAAACGAATCCGCTCCAGTCCGGAATCCATGAACCATTACACCAACAACTTGAAAACAGCTTTCGCATCCCGCAGCTACCCTCCCGACCTGGTACAGAAGCAAATAACCAGAGCCACTTCCTCATCTCCTCAAACCCAGAACCTCCCACAGAAGAACCCCAGAAGTGCCCCACTTCTGACAGGATACTTTCTGGGATTGGATCAGACTCTGAATGTGGCTCTCCAGCAGTGATACAACTTCCTCAAATCCTGCCCTGTAATGAGATCCATCCTTCATGAAATCCTCCCCTCTCCACAAAGAGTGTCTTTCCCCCGTCCACCTAACCTTCGTAACCTGTTAGTTCATCCCTATGAAATCCCCAAACCACCTTCCCTACCCTCTGGCTCCTACCCTTGTAACCGTCCCCGGTGTAAAACCTGCCCCATGCACCCTCCCACCACCACCTACTCCAGTCCTGTAACCCGGAAGGTGTACACGATCAAAGGCAGAGCCTCGTGTGAAAGCACCCACGTGATTTACCAACTGACCTGCCTACACTGTGATGCATTCTATGTGGGAATGACCAGCAACAAACTGTCCATTCGCATGAATGGACACAGGCAGATAGTGTTTATTGGTAATGAGGATCACCCTGTGGCTAAACATGCCTTGGTGCACAGCCAGCACATCCTGGCACAGTGTTACACCGTCTGGGTTATCTGGATACTTCCCACCAACACCAACATATCCGAACTCCGGAGATGCGAACTTGCTCTTCAATATATCCTCTCTTCCCGTTACCCACCAGGCCTCAATCTCCGCAAATTTCAATTTGCCGCCACTCATACCTCACCTGTCATTCAACATCATCTTTGCCTCTTCACTTCCGTTTCGACTGACGTCTCTGCCCAAACTCTTTGTCTCTAAATATGTCTGCTTGTGTCTGTATATGTGTGGATGGATATGTGTGTGTGTGCGCGAGTGTATAGCTGTCCTTTTTTCCCCCTAAGGTAAGTCTTTCCGCTCCCGGGATTGGAATGATTTCTTACCCTCTCCCTTAAAACCCACATCCTTTCGTCTTTCCCTCTCCTTCCCTCTTTCCTGATGAGGCAACAGTTTGTTGCGAAAGCTTGAATTTTATGTGTGTGTTCGTGTTTGTTTGTGTGTCTATCGACCTGCCGGCGCACTGTTGTGGATCTTGTCAGCAACTTTATACTAATGTTGTAATTGTGGTGATTTTGGATCCATGACAAGGATTTACATTTTAATGATGATTAGCAGCCAGTTAAAATCATTAAATCTCTACAAATATTAATTTTTGGAATAGTTCCAGATGGCAAGATATCGGAAAAGCTTGAGAGAATATTCTGGTTTTACTTTTCAGTTGTAATCTGGTGAACTTGAAGCTAAGAAGTCGTTCACTGAAGCATCATTTTGAGAAGAGTGTTAAGAGCAATCTGCAATGTATTGTATTTATTGTATTTTGATAGTGGGACAAAAACTGAAATGACTACCAAGATTTTTTATTATTTATTCAACACTGACAAACTTGTGGCGAAAATTAATAACGATACAAAATATGAAGCGGACAGAGATGATGTCAACTGTGAAGAAGAATATGCAGTCCAAACTGTTAGTGATAAAAGATTGGGTTTACCTAAGAAGAATATGGAAAAAAACCTTGATTTAGAAAGTGATGATAAAGCAAAACACAATTCTCATAACATTCACAAGATCAGTGTAAATTCTCTCTGTCATTTCATGACACTGAGGGTGCTCGCAAGGCATTTAGTAGCAGTGACTGAAATCCAGTTACAACGTGGACCATGGACACCAAGGAAATGGCATTTTCAATGGGTTGGAGTGAACTGCAAATGCATGTTATCACAAAAAAATCACTTGAAGGTTTGGCTAAGCTTTTTATTCAGGGTGAGAAGGGTCTTACATAATGGAATGCACTGAAGAAAGCTTTGCAGGAAGAATTTGACATGACAGTCAGTGCTGTGCAAAAATATTTTCTCATAATGAAGGAAACGGCCTCACAATTTCAGTAAGTGACTGATAGGATAGAAGATGACTCAGGCACAACACTTCTATTTTTTGGTGCTGGAAGTGTGAAAGATGAGACATTATGAAAGAGCTGTGAAGTCACTGCCGAAAAGAAATAAAATAAGTTACAGCAATGAAAATTAAAACTCCAGTAAGAAAGATACTAAAGCCTTAAGAAACAGAAATACTGAAAGCACAGCTTGGAATCCAAATAAAAAGTGATTCAGTTGAGGTGCAACTAGCCACAAGTGCAGCAACCACAAGTGCAATGAATGAGATGCTTCAATTGCAACAAGTTCAGCCATATCTCATGTGAATGCACAAAGGAGAAGAATAATCAAAAGGTAACTATGAATGCAAGCACTTTTAAAAACAGTATTAACAACTGTAAATTTAAGAATTTATGAATAACTAACCAAGAGGTGAAGATCCTAACTGACTGTAGCAGGCAACTTAATTTACTATGGTAGGATGTTTATGAGACTGTGTATGCTCCAAGTCTGCAAAAAACAGATGTAATCCTGACAGGATTTGAGAAAAAGTTAAATCTCTCCACAAGGCTATTTTATTGTCATTGTTGAGATTGATGGAGTGAAAATTGAAATAGATATTTATGTAGTTTCTAGAAAAACAACGAATTTAGGATGGGTAGATGTACACAATTTTCTAGATCAAACTGAAGTTTTAATAAACGAGGTCAGAGTTATTACTAGGGATACAGAAGGCAAAGATTATTTTATGTGTTCCATGTCGCAGACAAACCAGAATTAGATACTGAAAGCTCTGTTATCAATGAAACAAAGGAACATATCAAAGATTTAATGAAGACAAAGTCCTCTGATGTCAGAATGAAGATGAGAGAGAACCAAGAAGTGTGTCACCAGGAGCACAAGAAATTGTTGACAACAAAGTCCAGAATTGACTTGATCGAGGAATAATAAGAACAGTTTCAACTGAGTATGCTAGCCAGGTTGTAGTTGTAAAAAAGAAAAATGGAGATTATTGCATCTGTAAAGACTACAGAAAATTAAACAAGATGACAGTGGAAGATCATTATCCATTACTCTTCATAGAAGATCTTTCAGATAAACTACAAGACACCTGTGTGTTTTCAAACTATACCTCAAGAATAGTTGTTTTTTTATGTTAATGTTGATGAATAAAGCAAAAAATGTACCTCCTCTGTGGCACACTCAGGGCAGTTTCAGTTCAGGAATGTCCCAGTTGGCTTATCAAAGTCACTTGCAGTGTTTCAGTGTTTTACGAACACTGTTTTTTGGGCACTGGCTTGAGAGAACATCATGTTTATTTACTTGGATGATGATATAATATCAACAAAGAGTGATGATGAGGCACTCCAACAGCCTCGTTTAGTGTTAGAAACTACAGCAGAATACAGCTTGAAAATTAATTTTGCAAAATGCCAGTTCTTGAGTAGAATATTGAGTTTTTTGGGTATGTTATACAGTGTGAACAAATCTGATCTCCTCCTGGGAACACATTAGCTTTCAAAACTTTCTAGAACCAAAACCTACTGTGGCAATACAAAGTTTCATGTATCTAATAGGATACTATAGGAAGTAAATCTCAAATTGCTCTGCAACTGCCAAACCTCTGAGTGATTTACCAAGGAATAATCAAGAATGTAAGTTTGAAAAAGGGCAGAGCCATGCATTCAAGATGCTCGAAGATTTTTTTCATCAGATCCAGTTTTAAAAATCTACAGCCCAAATTGTGAAACTGAACTACATATGCAAGCAAACAGAGGTGGTTTTGGGGCCATATTACTACAAAAAATTTCCAGATGATGACAAGTTTCATCCAATCTTATATATGAGTAAAAAAACACCACCTTGAGAGGAAAAATACAATAGTTATGAACTTGGAAGTTTTAGCTATTGTTAATGCCTTAAGGAAATTATGGGTGTATTTGCGAGGAATACATTTTGAAAGTGTAACGGACTGTGCTGGATTCCAAAAGACTATGGATAAGAAGCACTTGTCATGAAGAAAAGCAGTATGGACTTTAGCCTTGGAAGAATAGCAGCAATCAAGAGCATTCTTAAAGAACAGCTTCATGAAAACTTTTAAATTAGAGATGAAATTCTTTTCAAGTTCTGTGACAAAAGAGAGACTGTGGTGGTACCATGCACTATGCAACATGAAATCATCAAGCTTGTGCACTGAACCATGAACCATGGACCTTGCCGTTGGTGGGGAGGCTTGCGTGCCTCAACGATACAGATGGCCGTACCATACGTGCACAAAGACGTGCAGCATGAACAGTCACAGGCAGGCTGTTTTCGAGCCACGGGAGAGGGTAACTGAGACGGTGAAAGAACTAAAGAGGCAGATTCTTGAATATAGATGGAAATTATCCTGACAAAGTCTACTAATAATGTTTTAAGAACCAGCTTTAAAAGATAACCCTAAGGATGTACCACAATGCCCTATATATCACTCCCATATGGATTCTGATGATAAGATGAGATTGGTTAAAGCATGCCCAGGGGCATTTAAACCATCATTTTTCCCATGCTTCATATGTGAATGGAACAGGAAAAAGCCCTAATAACTGGTAAAGTGGGATGTACCCTCTGCCATGCACTTCACAGAGTATGAATGTAGATGTAGATGTCTCACACAATGGAAGATTTAGAAACTGTTTTATATATTTAAATAGGAAAGTGAAATTCACATATTTTTTACATACATGAATTTGTGACATTTTTAACACTAGTGGGCCAAAAAACATATTATCAAAGCATATCTTCTCTTTTGGGCAGCTAACAACGCAAAGTAAATTGTAACGCCTTTAGCAATCATTATAGTTTGTCTGTCACTATAGTAGCTGGTGTTTTGTGTTAAGTCACTGATACCCTTCATGAGTTACACGAATGATTCATCTGTAAGTGCACTGTTGCTTAAATTTCTTGGACAGCAATGGACTTATTTCTACGTTATTGCCTTTCTCTGTTAATAATTCAAAATAATTGGTCTTCCTTAAAACTGGTTATCATGACAATCTCTGTTACCAGAGATGATAAGTCCCACTACAAGTGATTCTTACTAGGTGCCCTGTGCCCAGCTACGATTTACTTCATAAAGGGACCTACCATGAACTGCCCAGTCTGCACTATGAAATCAGTACTCAAAAGATCACACAAATACAATGACAGTTCTGTATTTGTCACAAATAATGTGAATAATTTTTCTGATTCGTTTACAGACAAAGATGACACTAAGTTACAATCTCCAGACTGGCAATTCAATTGTTTCACCATTACTCTTAAGACCATTATTCTGATGTACAAAATACCAAAGGAAAATTCAGTTTCCATAAACCATTCAACTTTATGGATCACCAAAAGAGGATGGAAATGGGTTACATATTCTGTGACAGTTCAATGTGTGAAGAAATTTGTAAGAAAGATGAAGTACAGAACATACTGGCAGATATCATTGACCCCAACTCATTCATGGTCTGAAACATCTGCCTTCCTTTAACACTGGACGATAGAAGTGTGGATTCAACACTGATGACATCTTTTTATCTAGTCACAGCTATACAAAACAGAAAGTTATTTGCTCACTGCCAATGTCAATGATTCTCTTGATATTCAGGCTGGATATGACTTCTGTTAGTTTCAACAGTGTTAATCTATTCCTGATGCAGTGCGCCTCTATTGCCACACCTCAAACAATATTTTCTTTCCTGCTCTTGTGCACCAGTTTGTGGTTTATTAAGAACTGAGGATGACACTTGATTGGGGGTACATCAAGACAAGTATAAACAGTACAATGAGTAGTCTCAAGGCTGCAGCACTGAGAGACAAATCCTGGCCTGAATAAACCTTTGCTACCACCCTTGCCATCTCAGAAAACCCCACGAAGCAGCAGATTTTGTATACTCAAGGTCATGCCAGATGAAGAAGTGATAGTTGAAAGAAAGTGATCCAGCCAGTTCTCAATATACATGACAGTAATATTATATGCTCCAATGGAGCTGTTGTCACCATCCTAGAACAATCATGTAAATGAAAATTGTTGACACTTTTGTGACATACTGCCTATTCACTTTCATCTCAGGATCTTCAGCTGATATTTGTTTATTGATTTTTCCGACAGTTCACAGCATAAATGGCTGGCATTCTCAAAGATTCACCTTCGATGGCTGGTGACAAACTGAAATTGAACCCATGGCTGGAGGTTATATGTACTCTATGCACTAACATTTATGGGCAGGGGAGGAGGCAGGAGGGGGTTTCTGTGGTCATTATAGTTGTTCTCCTCCATTGTTACTTGCAGTGGTTGTTTACGCAACATGGACATCCAGGACCCACTTATCTTGACAATTTCTTTTTTCTTTTAATTGAATCAACAGTGGGTTCCGGGTGAAACGTTGTAAATCAACTAAACAAACACTGTTTTTTGTCTTGTTTCACAAATTTTGCTATTGTTACCACTGAACTAGAAACCTAGGTAGTGCAGTAACAATAATAAAATTAGTGAAACAAGGCAAAAACAATATTTGTTTAGTTCATTCTTCTTTCTTGTTACAAATGTTGTTATGTTTATGGTTTACAATGGTTTCCCCGAACAAACAGGTATGGTGGTTGCCCCCTCAGTGAGAAGTTGAATGTCAGAGGATTTTATTATAAGATAAAACTGCAGTGTTTAGCCTTAGTTGATTTCTCCATCTGTCCCAACATGCAACACTATTTATATCTGATGACCCTGCTGTTGATGGACTGTCTGGTCATTCCAACAGAGACCTTTCCATATGTACACAGTATGTAGCACACTCCTGATATTGTGAGTGGGTCATTTCTGTCCTTTGCCAATCTGAGACGCTTTTTCATATTCTTGGTCAGTTTGTATATAGTTTTCATGTCACGTCTGTGCAAAGTACAGTTGATTCAGTCCACCTGGAGATGTTTGGCAGATAGGTCCTACCTGATATTACTTTCATCAAAAGAAGAAACGGTTAGTGTGACCTTTCTGCCCTACATCCCCGGGTTGGTGGAAAGAATCACTCCGCCCCCCCCAACTCACTCCTTCCAATGCAGCATGAAAGTAGTCCTTATATTTGGAGGTGCACTTTCAAGAAGATGGTTATATAGAGCAACTGAAGTTTGCTTGAGACATCCTGTAATGGAAAGTACAGTTTGACCGAGGGCTGGACTTAGCCTAAATGGCTGTGAGTGTAGAAGTGTGCGATTACAACTTGAACACAGGTTACAGTTATGAGATTAAAAAGGGACTACGTAAGAATTACAACATTGAAATAGTAATGTTAAATGAATGAATTTCAAGATTACAATTCATAGTCTCTGCTTTAAGGACAGATATTGACTCACTCAAAAAAGAAAATTGGGATCTGTGACCGAAGCCAACAGCAAGTGAAGTTATGCAAGTCAAAAGCAATAAATTGTCAGAGTGGATAAAAGTGTTTCATAAATGTAGTTCTTAAACTGCAAAAAGAACAAAATCTGCAAAAACTGTTACATTTTCTGATAAAAACAAATATCATGTTTTGCAAACAATTGACTGTGATAATGACTCTCCGAATTATCATGAGCTTGAAAAAATCTGTCAGCTGAAAATTGTGTTTTTGCAATTAAGGAATAAAACAATCTATCAGCTTCCTGTACATCCTACTGACAATAGTGAGGAAAGTAGAACGAGCAAGAAAGAAGAACGAAAAGACAACTCAACCAGCAATCCCAATTTAAACTAAAGGTATGTGATGCTGTAAATATGACTCCCAACTACCAAATTGTGGATACAGCTGACCTAAAAATTTATCACCATAATGTGCAATCCCTGTGTAACAAGATTGATGAAATTAATGCACTGTTAACTGATGAACTAAAATATATCTCAGTGTTATGTATTTCTGAACACTGGCTTAATCCAGAATTAATTCAGAATATAAAAATAAATAAATTCAGACTGTCTTCCTGCTACCACAGGAAAAACAGCAGACAGGGTGGGGTGGCAATTTATGTAAACTAGTAAAAATGCTGAAAAAGATCATGAAACTGCAGCTTCAAAAATTATTCAGTTCAACCTGGTTATCACTACAGTTTGCTGATCATCATCTGGAAATTTTGAACTTTTCTTAAACAAAATGGAGTCCTTGCTAAATAAAGTAAATAAAACGGACTGTGAACTGATAATCTGTGGCAGCTTCAATATTCATTTCCTCACAAATAGTATGAACAGAGAGGACCTTTTGAACCTTCAAACATCCTATAAATTCATGGCTGAAGTAAACGCTGCTAACTTAGTAACACAAACTTAGATCGATTTCTATTCAAGAAAAGTTTACACAACATTCACTACAAATTTCAATGCAGGATTTAGTGACCATCTTGCTTAAATATTAAGTTTAAAACTGAAAGGCAGTATTATTAACAGCAAGTCTTTAAGAACCTCAAGTAGGAGGTATAGCCAGGATGATGTAAACTACTTCAACAGCATATTACATAAAGAAAAATGGTCACAGGTTCACAAATTGAATGATATCAATGAAAAATTCAATATTTTCATTAATTCATTAACCCATTTCTTTCAAATTGACTTCCAACTGAAAATTGTAACCATAAGGGAGAACTCTAGAAAAACAGCTGGGTCACAAGGGGAATAAGGTTTTCATGCCAGAAAAAAAGAATATTCTATGAAATGGGTAAATCAAAAAATTCCTATTTGAAATACTCATGTCATAAAAAATATTACAAAATACCAAAAAACATTATTAAGAGCAGCAAAAATAATGCATAATAAAGTGAAGGCTATGTGGAGAGTTATAAAAAGAATCTGTTGGACACAAACTATCCTGCAAAAAAATAACACTATTACAGAAAAATAAAAAAGTGACAATCCCCTTAAAAGAAACCAACAATTTAAACAATTTTTTCACAGGTGTTGCTGATAATATGATATAATCAGACTTACATTAAGAGCCCCAAGCCAACTGATATAATATAAGTGCTTGTAGAACCTGTAACAACATGACTCTGTTGTAATTCTTTTCATCTGATTTTACGATAAACTTGTGTAATTGATGTTCTGGTTTCATTTCTTTTTGTTTCATGCCATTATGTTAAGAAAACTGAAATAAGTTTCAATATGAATATTAATGTTTATGTCAAATGTCAAGTAATATTGTAATAGAATTGAAATGTAACAAATGTTGAAACTGTTGTAACATGTCTAAAACTGTAACTGTGCGTATGGTCCATACGTAGGCAATGTGTTAGGATATGTAGAATGTAAAACCTCAGGTGAATACCCGGTCTGTCAGGGAGCGGTAAAAGGTAGATGGCAGGCGAGAGCGGGAAAATGCGCATGGGCACTGCACAGCACGACGGGCGCAGTAGTAGATGGAGTTCGGCACTGGTTTGAGCAACACCTTCTGGAGCGAGGAGGCTCTCCTGGAAGACATAGCTTCTCTGATCCTTGGGTATGACATTCCAATGCCCACACAGCATGGGAAAATTCCATAGGCACTAAATGGAAAAGGACTACGATGCTAAGAAGAATTAAAGTGCCGATACATCAAGAGCCATAGCTGTGGTTGTACGTGTGCTCTGTGCCTCGCCATCTTGCCGCCCGCCAACCGCCGCATCTATACTAGCAGGTTGAAACTTCTAGTACTGTATTCGTATGGATCAGAGAGTGAACTGTGTTTGTTTGGTACAATAATAACCTAAATTTTACCAGAACTTTTCCATCATTCAATTATCCTCACAACTAACCTAGACAGGGTCCTTTCCAAACGTTGTGCAATCCGAGTGTCCCGAAATGAAAATTAGAAATTGTGTTAATAATAACTATTTGCTGAACTAGCAATATTAGAATGGTGTTTAAAGAAATGTTTTGTTAACGAACCAGTAAATGAATAGCGAAGGTCTAACGAAGTTGAAAGATAACTTTAGTATTGAAGTTTATTATTTTGAGACAGATTTAAAGGCATTTAAATGAACAGTAAATTAGATGGAAAGAGTAGTAACTTATATACTGGAAATCTTGAATGAATAATAAATTCATCAATCATTTTTGTTAAATACAGCGATCATAATAGTTTTAGGGTCCCCCCCCCCCCCCCTCCAATCATTTGAATTCTGAAGTGTTCTAAATTGGTTTGACCAGCAAAAGTTAAAGTCAATATAAAAGTCAAAATTTATCAGTGTTTTATCTTTATCAAAATTGACATTTTGTGTGTAGCATGAAAGTACAATTTCTTGGGTAACCTATGCCCGATTTTAATCAGATTAATAGACAGTATAAAGTTTTGTAGTAAACATTATAGTGTAGTGTTTTGTATTCATGATTTTCCATTTCAGTACAGAATGCGAAACTATCAGTTCAATAGATTTTCTGGTTCTAAAATTCTACTATATTATGCAGTGTTACAGCTTGTTGTTTTGCATGAATATATACCAACTTGTACAGGGAAGAAACTCAGTTAATGCCTAATAAGGCTGGCGAGCGTATTATTGTCACATTGATATCATCTTCTGGTTTGCCTTTGATCCACCCTGACATGTGATTGCATTTCGAACTTACTTGACAAATCATTGTTATTACAGAGGGGATGTAAGTCTGATTTGCTACCATTCAGGTACATGCGGCCAATATCTTTGCGAAAATCCTTTCTCACAAGGTGAATCCCACTCACTTACAATAGCACAGGCTTTAACGAGTACTGTGTCAGGGATTACAAACCCAAATGTAAAATCATTTCTATCTCAAAAAATGAGGAAAGTAATGCAGTAGTAGTAGTATGGTATTCTGCCTTACAGCAAGTCTTGTCATGGTTTAAGCCTCTTTGTATAAGTACATGATGAAAGGCACCCAGGATGCATTTTTTTTTAAACACTGAGTAACAAGAGGGTTGGCAAAGACATTAATTATGAATAATTACGAATGCACGGTAAGGCGCAAACAAACGAAAACATTTTCTCATTCAATTTAGAGATTAAGTATTGCAATCTCGATGTATTATATGTGTGAATGAATAATATAATGTTGAAGAACCATATCAAGCATTTTATTTATTGAAGTAAGTGAAGAGGAAAATTAAAGTAAGAGGATTTTCATGATTGTGACAAGCACTGGTGTCCCCGGAGTCCACCGCCGCATGCAGCTTCAACAAAAATGTAAGGAAGTCCAATGCCAAAAAGAATGCCAATATGCACAAACATTTTAACAATGAAACCATACTCCAATTCTAAGTTACAGCATCTGCATCTTTGTATATATAAAAACACAGATGATGTGACTTACCGAACGAAAGTGCTGGCAGATCGATAGACACACAAACACAAGCATACACATGAAATTCAAGCTTTCGCAACAAACGGTTGCTTCATCAGGAAAGACGGAAGGAGAGGGAAAGACGAAAGGATGTGGGTTTTAAGGGAGAGGGTAAGGAGTCATTCCAATACCGGGAGTGGAAAGACCTACCTTAGGGGGAAAAAAGGACAGGTATACACTCGCACACACACACATATACATCCGCACATACACAGACACAAGCAGACATTTGTAAAGGCAAAGAGTTTAGGCCGAGACGTCAGTCGAGATGGAAGTACAGAGGCAAAGATGTTGTTGAAAGACAGGTGAGGTATGAGTGGCGGCAAATTGAAATTTGCGGAGATTGAGGCCTGGCGGATAACGAGAAGAGAGGATATACTGAAGGGCAAGTTCCCATCTCCGGAGTTCTGATTGCTTGGTGTTAGTGGGAAGTATCCAGATAACCCGGATGGTGTAACACCGTGCCAAGATGTGCTGGCCGTGCACCAAGGCATGTTTAGCCACAGGGTGATCCTCATTACCAACAAACACTGTCTGCCTGTGTCCATTCATGCGAATGGACAGTTTGTTGCTGGTCATTCCCACATAGAAAGCTTCACAGTGTAGGCAGGTCAGTTGGTAAATCACGTGGGTGCTTTCACACGTGGCTCTGCCTTTGATCGTGTACACCTTCTGGGTTACAGGACTCGAGTAGGTGGTGGTGGGAGGGTGCATGGGACAGGTTTTACACCGGGGGCGGTTACAAGGGTAGGAGCCAGAGGGTAGGGAAGGTGGTTTGGGGATTTCGTAGGGATGAACTAAGAGGTTACGAAGGTTAGGTGGACAGCTGAAAGACACTCTTGGTGGAGTGGGGAGGATTTCATGAAGGATGGATCTCATTTCAGGGCAGGATTTGAGGAAGTCGTATCCCTGCTGGAGAGCCACATTCAGAGTCTGATCCAGTCCTGGAAAGTATCCTGTCACAAGTGGGGCACTTTTGGGGTTCTTCTGTGGGAGGTTCTGGGTTTGAGGAGATGAGGAAGTGGCTCTGGTTATTTGCTTCTGTACCAGGTCGGGAGGGTAGTTGCGGGATGCGAAAGCTGTTTTCAGGTTGTTGGTGTAATGGTTCAGGGATTCCGGACTGGAGCAGATTCATTTGCCATGAAGACCTAGGCTGTAGGGAAGGGACCATTTGATGTGGAATGGGTGGCAGCTGTCATAATGAAGGTACTGTTGCTTGCTGGTGGGTTTGATGTGGACAGATGTGTGAAGCTGGCCATTGGACAGGTGGAGGTCAACGTCAAGGAAAGTGGCATGGGATTTGGAGTAGGACCAGGTGAATCTGATGGAACCAAAGGAGTTGAGGTTGGAGAGGAAATTCTGGAGTTCTTCTTCACTGTGAGTCCAGATCATGAAGATGTCATCAATAAATCTGTACCAAACTTTGGGTTGGCAGGCCTGGGTAACCAAGAAGGCTTCCTCTAAGTGACCCATGAATAGGTTGGTGTACGAGGGGGCCATCCTGGTACCCATGGCTGTTCCCTTTAATTGTTGGTATGTCTGGCCTTCGAAAATGAAGAAGTTGTGGGTCAGGATGAAGCTGGCTAAAGTAATGAGGAAAGAGGTTTTTGGTATATATATATATATATATATATATATATATATATATATATATATATATATATATATATATATATATATATATATATATATATACATACAAAGATGATGTGACTTACCGAATGAAAGTGTTGGCAGGTCGATAGACACACAAACAAACACAAACATACACACGAAATTTAAATTCAAGCTTTCGCAACAAATGGTTGCTTCATCAGGAAAGAGGGAAGGAGAGGGAATGACGAAAGGATGTGGGTTTTAAGGGAGAGGGTAAGGAGTCATTCCAATCCCGGGAGCGGAAAGACTTACCTTAGGGGGAAAAAAGGACAGGTATACACTCGCACACACACACACACACACACACACACACACACACACACACACACATACATATCCATCTGCACAGACACAGACACAAGCAGACATTTGTATTGCAATCTCGATGTATTATATGTGTGAATGAATAATATAATGTTGATGAACCATATCAAGCATTTTATTTATTGAAGTATGGGAAGAGGAAAATTATAGGAAGTGGATTTTCATGATTATGACAAGCACCGGTGTCCCCGGAGTCCACCGCTGCATGCAGCTTCAACAAAAAAGTCTGCTTGTGTCTGTGTATGTGCGGATGGATATGTGTGTGTGTGCGTGCGAGTGTATACCTGTCCTTTTTTACAAATATATATATTTGTAACTTACCAAACGAAAGCATTGGTATGTTGATAAAGACAATAAAAAACACACAAACACACACACAAATTTCAAGCTTTCGCAACCCAAGGTTGTTTCATCAGGAAAAAGGGAAAGACAAAAGGATGTGGGTTTTAAGGGAGAGGGTAAGGAGTCATTCCAGTCCCGGGAGCGGAAAGACTTACCTTAGGGGGAAAAAAGGACTGGTATACACTTGAGCACACACACACACACACACACACACACACACACACACACATATCCATCCGCATATATATATATATATTACAACAGTCGACCTGTGTGCCAGGACTTCTGGGCAAAGGTCATTAGTAGTGTTTGTTAATTATTGCTATAGTAAGAAATTTCTATGACATTGTTATGAATTATAAAAACTAATTGTCTGTATTTTCTGTTTGCAAGAATCACGATGGGGAGTAAGTATTACAAAAAGGCAAAAATTGAGGGGAAAAATTTGGAAAGGGATAAGAATTGGACGCAGATTACATAAAAATTTTTCTATAGTAAGCTGTTTTATTCAGCGCGGCAAAGGTAGGATGGCTACACAAGTTGCTTGCATGGTTACGCTTGGTAGCGCCTCTTTTTATGTGGTTAGAAACCTTTTCCTCATTATTTCCTTCCTTGGTTTTTATTGGCGAAAAAATTACAGAAATTTTTCAGCGTGATCCACATTGTCAGTAAAACATAAAGATCTGTGATACAATAGTTTGAGCATCATAATAGACATAAAACAGGCTTTGACATTATGTTTTTTACATTTATCAAGTGTAATAATCAGTGTATGAAATTGTTCCATACAAACACGGGAGAACTACCGGATATCAGTAACTTCCTGCCACGATATTTCGGCGCAGAGTCTTCTGGCCATCTTCAGGTGAATGCCACTGTAGTAGTACTGCCGAGTACGCGCTGAGCTCCGCTATTTAAAGCCTTCTGAGGTGACATTGCGCATGCGCCGCTCAGTGCGCGCGTTCATAACGGCTCCGTGCGCTGCGCCTCGCGCCCTCCACTGTGAAAGCCTGGCGTATCGGTGTCAGGTCGATTTCCATCTTTATGCAGATAACTACGTCGACTACGAAGTTTCTCTATAACAGGATTCCAAGCAGAGTTCAGCTGATAACCGCTATCTCGATTGATGAGAGTCTCGTTGTCAGACAATCTTATTTCCACAGCTTCATTGATAATCGAGCTCCAAAAGTTGGATGTATGGGCTAAAATTTTTGTGTCGTTGTAATTCATGGAATGGTCTGTGGAAATACAATGTTCGGCGATTGCGGACTTGGTGGGTTGGAGAAGGCGAGTATGCCGTTGGTGTTCCACAATGCGTTCCTGCACAGTTCGTGTTGTTTGCCCTATATATGATTTGCCGCATTCACACGGAATGGTGTTTACGAAATTCCGTGTGAATGCGGCAAATCATATATAGGGCAAACAACACGAACTGTGCAGGAACGCATTGTGGAACACCAACGGCATACTCGCCTTCTCCAACCCACCAAGTCCGCAATCGCCGAACATTGTATTTCCACAGACCATTCCATGAATTACAACGACACAAAAATTTTAGCCCATACATCCAACTTTTGGAGCTCGATTATCAATGAAGCTGTGGAAATAAGATTGTCTGACAACGAGACTCTCATCAATCGAGATAGCGGTTATCAGCTGAACTCTGCTTGGAATCCTGTTATAGAGAAACTTCGTAGTCGACGTAGTTATCTGCATAAAGATGGAAATCGACCTGACACCGATACGCCAGGCTTTCACAGTGGAGGGCGCGAGGCGCAGCGCACGGAGCCGTTATGAACGCGCGCACTGAGCGGCGCATGCGCAATGTCACCTCAGAAGGCTTTAAATAGCGGAGCTCAGCGCGTACTCGGCAGTACTACTACAGTGGCATTCACCTGAAGATGGCCAGAAGACTCTGCGCCGAAATATCGTGGCAGGAAGTTACTGATATCCAGCAGTTCTCCCGTGTTTTTATGGAACAATCAGTACGCCGGGAAAGCTTTAAACATCAGTGTATGAAATTTTTAACATTTTTGTAAAATATCTATTTTTTGCAAATTCATATAACATGGCCAAAAAATATATGCCCATTGTTGATAGCGATAGCGAAAATGGAATCAGCCAAGATGGTGCAGAAATGCGAGATCGAACAGTTGATGTTCAGGCACCACGCATGCCTACTGCTGAAGGTTTAAATAGATCAGAGATGAGAGTCACAGGAGTGACAAATGATAGCAATGCTCCACAACAGAATAACCTTGGTGATGCAATGTTTACAATTGATGAGACAATGTCACACATCTCCCAGAGCGACATACCACTCATGAATGAAACGTTGGAGAGGGATCTAAATATGAATGTTGGCAACACATTACAAACATCACTTGGTCACAACACAAACATTAACTTGGGAAGTACAGCAGACAGCAACCACAGTAGTACAACTGGAGCACTGCTATGGCAACTACTACCTAACATAAATGTGAAGTTTGATGATGAGAAACACAATATGAACACTAATTTCAGTTATTTGACATAAGATAAACAGCAGCAAAACACTGTTACACAAGATAACACTGTTACAAAAGATAACACTGTTACAAAAGATAACACTGTTACACAAGATATGAACACGGTAAAACAGCAACAAAACACTATTACACAGGATCTGAATACAATGAAGCAAGAACAAAAACAAGTGTTCAAGGATTTGCAAGACACGGTCTCACAGAAATTCGATGACTTAGCCAAAATTTTCACACTGAAATTGACAAAAAATAGAACGATGTGAAAACACAGGTAAAGCATGAAGTACTTTCTGAAGTTAACAGTAACATTTCATAGGTAAAACAGAAGGTAGGTTCTTTTAATGACCATCGAGATCTAGTACAACTACAGATAAAGAAAATCACAGACACAAACATAAACATTGAAGCCACACAAAACCAGTTTCGACAGTAAAAAAGGTAACCACTGTCATTAACAAAATAGAGACTATGAAGGAATACCTCTAGCTGTAGAAGAGCTTACTTTAAGGGTAGCAACATTAGAAGGAGAGAGAGAGAAGATTATATCATTAGTCAAGGTGAAGCAGGTATGCTAGATAAGGGTAATACCATTGCAGAGAAGTTAGTAACCGATTGTAAGTTATACCCGGATGTATTAGAAAAGGCCATTCAGAAAAAAGAAAATGAAATTGTAAACAAAGTAAACATTAACCTACAGGCCATGGAAAATAGGATCCAAAATCTTTTAGAAGGAAATATTACCGGATCTCGAAATATGCATGTAAATAATACACAGGCTACATTGAACAAACCACAACCTGTTGGTATCTATACACAAACTGTCACGAGTCCCACAGCAGGTACCAGTGACAGTTGTAGATTGCAAAACGTAAACATACCCACAACTCCAATACCTGAACAATTACCAGGTGGAATTACAGGTAACTACAATAACAACATAAATATGATCGAAAATGCCACGAGTCTATCAGCTATTTTTGCAGATGAAGGTTTGCTGAGACATCGACAATTACATACTTTTACTACCAAAGGTAAAAGAACGAATCCCATAATATTTATTAGTGCTTTTCATCATGTATTTCAGTGCAACTGGATGGAAGCACAGAAAATCAGATTTGTGGTGGGTTATATGCTAGGAGATGTGCTCTTATGGGCAACTGAGGTGGCTGAATGTTGCAGCACTTATACCCAATTTGAATGAGTTTTCCTCGACAAATACTGGTCTGAGGCAGTGCAAGAAAGACTCAGACGTGAGGTTTTCAACCCTGCACAATTCAATGGCATATACGGTAGTCTACGTGGATACTTTGAAAAATACCCGAACGAGGCATGCTACTGGATGAACACAATATCACAGGTAGACGTGTTAAAAAGTTTGAAAAGTCATTTACCATCGCACATTAGAGAAAAATTAGTCACAACGCCTGAGCACAACACTGAATATTTTCTGTCAGTGCTCAATTCTATTGACTTAATCTATGAGGAAAGACCGGTACCCCACAGAGCAACAGAAAATCAGGCACAACAACAACATAATTATGTGAATCAGTCAGCAAAACTACATACTCAGAGGTAATTAGTACAGTAACGGGAATGGAAAAACAAACGATTTAAAAGAAATTTCCAAAACAACAGGGGTAATTTCAATGCACGAGTGAATTACAATGCACCATCACAACACCCTATGCCGAGTATGCTAGAAAAAAGTCAGCTGCAGCAGTGGCCAACGTGTGGCAACAGTGCCATGCCTGACACAGTACCGCCGACGACCTTTGGGCAGCAAAATAACTGCACAGCAGCTAACAACACAAATTGGCGAAGTACACACACGGTGCAACTCACTGAAATTTCTCGAGGTAATGAACTAAGTCACACTCCGCCGTCGGAAAACACCAACCGGTCGTAGTTAAGCCCCAGGCTATTGACCTCTTAGGGAAAGGGGGAAAGGCAGAACTACAAAGATGTTTCATAAGATCTGACAAACCAGGTGACATCAAGGATGATTTGTATCAGCATGAGTTAGATATAGTAGATAAAGTCAAGGAAGAACAAGTACAAGCAATCATTTAGGTGAAAATATTTAACATTTACATAGTTAATTTTAGATACAGTTCAACTACCAACATAACGTCAAATGCATTTTTTTGTGAATTGAAGAAGAGAGGGAAGTTTCCAGCATTTCCTGTACAAAATTGCAAGGTGCAAACTTCTACAGGCAGTAAGACTAAATTTGTTAAGCATCAGGCACTTATTCCAGTACAAACTGAACATTTTACAGTGAAGTGCAACTTTCGTATAATAATTGTCTTATTGGCATGGACATGTTTAAAATGTACAAAACACAGATTGACATAGCTAATGGTAAATGTCACTTTCATGTGAAGGATAAGATCTTTTCTATTGATTTAGTCAAAACACCTGATGAAAGCAAGAAAAACAAACCAGAGTCAAATGTCGTAGTACAATATTCCTTTCCAGCTGTGTATTTCACAAACAAATTTGATACTGAACAAGAAGCAAACACTTAGGTTAGTTACGAAATGGTAGAGCAGAA
Organism: Schistocerca nitens; assembly: GCF_023898315.1. NCBI lineage: Eukaryota > Metazoa > Arthropoda > Insecta > Orthoptera > Acrididae > Schistocerca > Schistocerca nitens. Next base: position 189,113,152 of record NC_064620.1, on the reverse strand, counting down.
ACTAAGTGAATCACATGTACTAAATGATATCCAATGACAAGAACTTTCTAAATTGTTATTTAAGTATGCCAATGTTTTCAGTAAGGAGCCAGAAGTAATCAAAGACTGTGAATATAAATTTGAAGTCTATCCACATGAGACATTTTGTGTAATGTCATATCCTATTCCATGGGCAAAATGAGAGGCAGTAAGGGAAGAAATCAATCATATGATTAAATGGAGAATTATAAATCCTTCATTTTCATCCTATTGTAGTCCAATATTACCAGTAAGCAAACCAGATGGTTCTGTAAGATTAGTTCTCGATGCTAGAGGTATTAATAAGATTATAACACCAGTATGCATAAGGCCAGACAATCTGGACCAACAGCTTCTAAAGTTTTACAATACAAAATATTTCAGTGTACTCAATCTCAAAATGTCTTACTGGCAAATAAAACTCCATGAAACAAAGTCGAAAATATACAGCATTTGTTTGTGGGGACAGAAGTTCCAAATTCTCTGTTCCACCGATTGGACTGAACATTAGCACAGAAGTGTTCATATCTGGATTGGACAAGGTTTTAGGACCAGAATTGCTCAGCAAAGTCACTGTTTATGTAGACGACCTGCTAATAGCCTCCTACTTGGTTAGAACATATCAGGCTCATTGAACAGGTGCTTCAACAATTTGCAGATTGTGGATTAACAACCAATTTAAAAAAGTCTAGTTTTGGTAAGAAGCAAGTCTAATTTTTAGGACATGTTGTGTCAGGACAAGGTATATTACCTGATCCAAAAAAACTTGATGCCATACGCAATTGTCCAGCTTCAAGGAAGCCTTTTTAGGACTAGCTTTGTTTTTTCATGAATTTGTACCACAACTGATGAACAGTGATGCATTGCTCAACTCGTTATGAAGAAATAGGCTCTGGTTATGGGATGATAAGCGTCAAGAGGACTTTAATAACACTAAGCAGGCATTGGTAAATGCAAACATTCTTAGCCACCCTGCCATGTCCAAGGATTTTTGTCTATGCACAGGTGCCTCATCTCAAGGGATGGGGGTATGCTTATTCCAGATGTGAGAGGAAGAAGGTAAGGAAGTACCCAAGCTCATCTGTTTTGCTAGTTGCACATTATCAGAAGCAGAAAGGTCTTACTCTGTGTCAGAATTGGAAATTTTAGCAGTAACATGGGCATTTAACAAGTTTGAATATTTTTTGTGGGGCAATAATACCAAAGTTTACTGTGACCACCAGTCACTGTCATTTCTTTAACATGTAAACTGCTGCACTGTAGATTAGCTAGGTGGTGTCTATATTTACAAGAATTTAATTTTGAGATAATTTATATTAAAAAAAGTCAGAATGATATTGAAGATGCCTTGTCTAGGCTACCACAAGGTTCAGAGGAATTTGATGAATTAACAGAGCAAGATGAAGAACTCGGAATGTTATTAATGCAAGGTTCAACACAAGAGTCTGATTACCATAAGCTTCATAAGCAAATGAAAATTATACAACAGCAAGATTGCAGATGGAGTAAAGTAATGCAAAACTTTAAGCAAGATGAAGGTGTAAAGTAAGTAAATGGTTTCAGGAATACAAGGGCGTTATGTTTCATATGAAACATGAAAAATCTGATGAATGGTGTGTGTGTATCCCAGAAGATTATATCGATGAATTTATAAGACACACACATGAAGTATGGGGACATTATGGAGTGAGCAAATGTACTGCAAAAATTGCAACACTTTGTTATCCAAATTTTGGAAGGCAGGTCTTACAGGTATTAAGAAAGTGTGCAATATGTCAAACATCAAAAAACTCCAATGTGTCAAAATATACTGAGCTACACCCAATACTCTCAAAAAACCTCTAGATATTGTATTGGTCCATATCCAAGAAGTAAAGGAGGAGTAAGATACGTAGTAACACTATACGATATTTTTTCGAAACATATCAAAATGTATGCCATTAAAAATGCAACAGCCACAAATATCAGAAACAGAATTGAGGGAGACTATTTGAGAATAGTAGGTAAACCAAAGGTACTACTAACTGATAATGCTTCATATTTCGTTGGGCGGAGGTGGAAACAACTTATGACCTCACAGGGCATAAAGCACATTTAATAAGCTTTTTTCACCAAGAAGCAAGCCCAGTTCAACGAGTCTTTAAAGAATTTAAGCAGTTTATTATGACATACACCCCTCACAAACATATCCAATGGGTAGAATATGTAACTCCTTTCCTGCAAGTTGTCAATAACCTTCCACATTCTTCAACAGGTTTCACACCTAATGAATTGATGTTCCGGACAAAGCAAACTAATGGGTGGGAGTCGTCCATACCAAAGGTACCCACTACAGAAATGACACTACAAGATAAAATCAAACAAGTCATAGTTACTTTGGAAAACAGGGCCAAGTATAGAAGGAAAATTTATAAGAAGAAACTGAAATGTGTTACACAATTTTTTGAAGGGAAACGAATCCTCTTACGGACTCACCCTAAATCGACAAAATTTGTCAGACCGAATAAGAAGTGGCAGTTACTCTATTCAGGACCTTATTTAATTTTCAAAATACCATATCCTGGGATGTACAGATTAGCCTATGAGAAAACAGGAAGAGACAAGGGTCTCTACCCTCACAAAGATATACAAACCTTTATAGAATGACGAAGCATGGTAACATTTTCTTTTGACAAGATAATTGTACATAGTGTACATAATTCTAAGTGTAATTTTCTTCTAGAGTGTATGTTAAGATTAAGTAATTTATGACCTCACAGGTGATTCTTTTGATTTGTATCCATAGGCATAAAAATTATCAGCAATGAGAAGTAACACACCCCTTCCTTTGAAGCGAAAGTATGAATGAAATTAGCTTATGGCTCGGCTGTCGCACACTCAACAATACATGCTTAAGTCAGCAGCAGGAGAGGAGACACTGACCTGTGCGCATGTGTGACAGACTGGCTGAAGGCACAGCCAAAATAGGAATGCAATATGTACATAACTTAAATACAAAGTAAACGGAAATACTATATAAATACATCTACTGTCTACGAACTAAGGAACCTATTGATATATGTACACAGAGATTTAATTAAATACTAAGCTATACAAAACATATTTACAACCAAAAGGAAACATTATGAAAAACTGTACGAGATGGTAAGCTAAGGACGAACAACAAAATACCGTAAGAAATGTCATATAATTTTCTTTGCAGGGAAAATGAACTTAAAGGGTAACAGAATAAATGAATGTCTGTGAATGTAAACAAAATATGGAAATATCTGTGGGTGTATGCAATGACCAATTGTATCAGTGGCCATCGAACAACGAAATGCAATTAGTTTCAAGTTTTTTTTTTTTTTTTTTTTTTTTTTCTTTCAGTGACCAGTGCATCGTCACGGTGCAGAAGAAGAGAATTACATCAAGGGTAGCAGGTACCAAATGAAGAAATGGGCCACACCTCGAGTAGACAATTTAGTTATACAATAAAGGTCATAAGGCAAATGAAAAATGAAATATGTGTCGTCGCAGTGTGTCTCAGAGACAATATCACTACCTACTCGCAGCAGAGTACACGTAAACATTTAAGCATGTGATTTTACAAAAACCAATTAATTTCTTATCGTCACACATGAAAGCTTGAATAATGACATTTCCAGGTATTTGAGAAAGATAAGTATATGATGGTTAAAACATCAGATTTCACACTAAGCTATCTGTGAACAACACTAGTACATCAAAAAACAACCTGACACTTTGTCAATGATTAGTCGGTACACATTATTTCAATGAAGCAAAAGTTCCTTGGCAAGTAGTCCACGATTGTACAAGTAACATTTCCTCATAAATCCTTGAACCAGTAGATGAGTATTTCCTTTCTTCCCTCCAAACAAATTAGGCGGTGCCAAGCATAGTTAGGCCAGCAATGCGTAATGTTTTAGTCCTATTTCGAATGTTTTTCTCCCTTCTCTTCCTAAGAAAGAAATAAGCTCTCATAAATGATAAAAGCCTATCTATAAAATGAAGCAAAAATGTGTCATATGCTTGTATTGTGTCATAAAAATGTGATATGTAATTAATTGGTATATGTGATGTGAACAAAGATAAGTTGAAACTAACAAACAAACTGTAGTAACAGAACCCATTTAATGAAAAATTTTATGACATTTTAAAACTACTTATGTTCATAATATAACCAATGGATGGAATGTCAACCATAGATATAAGCTATCATGTTATATCTATTGTTGTAACTCAATACTTGTATGAATTTTCATTGGAAACCAAACTCTATATGAAGAAATGAACTTCAAAGACAAGCAGTTTATACAACATTTTAGACAGTTATATGTGTCTTTCAACAAGTGAAGGTCAAGTGTGGTGACATGAACATGTGTGTGCAACGTAATAACTTATGAATATTGTGGCTCACAACACTTGGTACATGGACAAGAGAACTATAGTTGTTGGAGCAGGTACTCACCTCACTGACGGATGCTGTTGGTCAGGGTTCTCTCCACTGAAAATGCGTGTACGACAGGTAGTAATGATGCTCGGGCCATAAAAATGGAGATCTTCCGCCACAGTGTTGGATTTTGAACACTAAGCACACACTCACTGCACCCAGAATGAAAACAAATGCCACAGAAATTCCTCGATACGTGGCACTCAGGTGAAAGTGTGACACACAATGTAACATCAGCACCAAGAAAACGAGTGCACGCATGTGCAACGGCAGCATATAGCATGTTGACCATTGGCAACTAGTTATTGCCGCCAAATCAGCCAGTGCGCCAGTGCAAAACCCAGCAGCAAGAATGGAGCAAACTGGACACTATTGCTAGCGCGCTAAATTTAAATATGTAATGGACTCACATATTATGTATATAATATTTTAATTTCTTGTAGAACTTTAACATACATATGATAAGCTGACATATCCATTCCATTAAATAAAAAAGAAGGTGACAATAAAGGGCATCAACACCTGGCAGCAAATTAAAAAAAAAAAAAAAAATCTCTACATCTCCATAACATGAAAGGCACCCAGAAAAAAAGAAATTGAAACACCAAGTAAGCAGAGGGTTGGCAAAGATGTTAATTATGAATGCACAGTAGGGTGCAGACAAACAAAAACATTTTCTCATTCAATTTGTTGTACAGTTTTTTTGTTTTAGACAGACACAGTCTATCTCTCTTGTATGTGGAAGGACGATGAAGATGTGTGATTTTAGAGATGAAGTATTGTGATCTCGATGTGTCATATGTGTGAATGAATAATATAATTTTAAAGAACTATATCAAGCATTTTATTTATTGAAGTAAGTGAAGAGGAAAATTACAGGAAGAGGATTTTCATGATTATGACAAGTGCCGGTGTCCCTGGAGTCCTCCGCTGCCTGCAGCTTCAACAAAAATGTAAGGGAGTCCAATGCCCAAAAGAATACTCTATAAGCACAAACATTATAACAACACAACCATATTCCTATTCATATTCACATTCATTTTTTTAATAAAAATTTATATAATCCACTTGCATCTGCCCATAGCCAGTCTTTTCATTAGTGAATGTTTGTTAACTTTGATATTGTCCAGCAATTGATATCTTCTTTTCCCTCTTCCCCTTTTACCCTCCACCATTCCTTCTATTCCTTCCTTCAATAAACAGTCCCTCCTCAAACAAAGACCAATCCAGTTTCGTTTTCTCATGACTTTCAGCATGTTTCTTTCTTCTCCAACTCTTCTTAATACTTCTTCTTTCCATACTTGATCTTCCCATTTCACTTTTTCCATTCTTCTCCATATTCACATGTCTAGTGCCTCCAATCTTCTTTCATCTTCCTTCCTCAATGTCCAGGTCTCCGCACCATATAGCGCAACACTCTAGATGTAACATTTGGCTAGTCTTCTCCTCAGATTTTTGTTTAGTGGTCCACAAAGTAATTTCTGTTTCCTCTCGAATCCTTCTTTTACCATTTCCTAATTTCTGTTGAGCAATACATATCATCCATTATTACACTTCCCAAGTAATTGAAGTTATTCACTTGCTCTATTTCCTCTCCCCCTATTTTCATACGGCATTTTATCCCCTTTCCTCCAGTTACCATGCTTTTCATTTTCTTCTTGTTAATCTTTATTCAATATTCTTCTAATTTTGTGTTTAGATCATCTAACATCTGTTCCATCTCTCTTGCACTCTCTGCCATCACAGCAATGTCATCCGCAAATCTTATACATTCCACTCTCCAAGCCCCTATACAAACTTCTCTCCTTCCATCAAAACTTTCATTAATAATTTCCTCCAGATAGATATTGAACAGTGTTGGTGACAAACAACAACCTTGTCTTACACCTCTTCCCAGTTCAATTTCTTCACTCATCACACCTCCTACTCTTACTCTTGCTCTCTGGTTCAAATATAAATTTCTAATTAGCCGTCTATCCCTTCAGTCAACTCCCTGTTTCCTTAGGATTTCCATCAGTTTGTACCATCTGACACAGTCAAAATCCTTCTCAAGATCAATGAACGAAACATACACCTTCCTTTTCTTCTCCATGTACCTCACTCATATCACTCTCAGTAGCCCAATGGCGTCTCTAGTTCTCTCACCTTGCCTGAAACCAAATTGTTCATCTCCTATAATGCAATCCAGCTTTCCATATAGCCTCCTGTTGAGCATCCTTAGCAAGACTTTGGCTGCATGTGATATCAGGCTCACTGTTCTATGTTCCTCACACTTTCTGCTTGTCTTTTTGTTTTCTATAGGTATTAATATACTTTCTATAAAATCCTTTGGCCAATTTCCTGTCACATATTTTTGATTACACAATTCAATTAACTCCCTTTTCCCTTCTTTCATCAATGACTTTAACAGTTCCGCAGGAATCTCATCAATTCCCATTGCCTTTCCACTTTTCTTCTCCTTCATAGATCATTCAATCTCACTAGTTAGTATTCGTTTCTTTTGTCATCATCTGCAACTTTATCTTCTTCTTCTATCCCAAGGTCTCCTTCACTTGGTCAGCTGTCTGCAACATATAGCCATTCTATATATTCTTCACATCTTCTCACTATTTCTTGGGGTTCACTCACCATTTTACTGTCTGTTGCCTCTACTTCCTTTAGTCCACTGTTGTTTCTCTTTCCCCTGAATGTCAAATCCATTGCTTCTTTGTACATCAAATCATATTTTTCTTCTTTCTCTAATTTCTCTATCTTGTCACACTTTGCTGTCAGCCATTTCCCCTTTGCTTTTTCTGTTTCCCTTCTCAGTTCATTATTTCACCTCCTGTAGTTGCACTTCCCTTCTTCTGTGTTTACAGTTTTCCATTCCCTGCGATTATCCATCTTGGTTATCACTTCTGGCGTTACCCTTTCTTTCTTTACTTTTTTCCTCTCCTTGACTCCAAGCGTTTTCTTACCTGCCTTTTTGATCCCATTTTTAAAATGATCCCATCTGTCCTTGCATCACGATTTCACAATATGCATTCTCTGACTTTTTACAACTGCCTTTGTCTTTCAGTTTCTCAAAGTTAATGTGCTCTCTCTTCTGTCGTTTCCTGATTCTTTTCAATTTAACTAGAACCTCAGCTACTACTAATACATGATCTGAATAAATATCTGCCCCTGGGTAACTTCTGATCCTCTTTAGGTAATTCCGGTATCTTTGTTGTATCATTATGTAATCAATTTGATATCTTTTGTTGTCAAATCAAGATATCCATGTATACCATCATCTTTTGTAGTTATCAAATAGAGTATTTCCAACTAGCATGAAATTTTCATTGCTGTATTCCAACAATCTTTGCCCTCTCTCATTTCTTTCTCCCAGTCCAAATTTTCCCTGGTCCATCACGAGCTACTGCATTTCAATCACCCATTATAACAATAAATGCATTTCTTTTCTCTCTCTATGCTAAGTTTTCTTTCTATCTTCTCATAGCATTCTTCTACCTCTTCATCTGAATGATTCCTTGTTGGCAGATAGACCTGGATGATAACTAAGTCTTTCTTTTTCCCTTTCAGTCTCATCATCATTATCCTTCCATTAACATATTCAACCTTAATAACCATGTCCTTCAGTCTTTTACCTATCAAAATTCCAACCCCATACATTCCACTTTTATCTGCACCTGAACAGTACAATTGGAAGCTGGCACTTTCTAGTTCTCCACAAACACCCCATCTCACCTCATACATTCCGAGTACATCCAATTTGTTTCTTGTCATTTCACATTTTGTGTTTTCTAATTTCCCTTCCTGGAGAAGGGTTAAAACATTCCAAGTCCCAATCCCCAATAAGTCTTCCTTCTTCTTCTCCATCCTTCCTTTTCCATATGCTCTAATCTGTGGAGTCCTTGTTGTATTCCCCTCCCAGAGATCTCATTGAGGGGAAGCTTTAAATCTGGAATATTGTAAAAGAGGTCCATCCCACGAATGTCTATGGAAGTAATTCCAGTGGTGGTTTCCCATTGCCTTCCACTGTCCTCCACATCCTGTCAGCTCACTGACCCAGTTTCCTGCTGGGGGTTGATTACTCAACCTTCTACTGGGTTGCTCAGCTCAACAGGGGCACCATGTGTAGGTAGGATTGTGGAGAATTGAGGTGGGAGAGGCTAGGAGAACTCTCTTGTTGATTTCTTGTATTTGCATCTCACCTCCATTTTTAGTCACAGCTGCAAGGTTGTAGCAGTGACTCCCCCAGGTCATCTCCCAGTAATGCAGAAAAAGGACTGAAAAATTCCAACTCTGCTGGTATTGATGGTGTCCCTGCAACAATCTTGAAGAAGAGTGCATCAAACCTAACTGAAATACTTACACACTTATGGGACTGCTTACTCCAGGCAGGTACTTTCCCTGATGTATTGAAAACATCTAAAGTCATTCCAGTATATTAAAAAAAAAGCAAGAAAGATAACGTAGATAACTACAGACGCACCACAATGTCCTCCTGCATTTCAAAAGTATTAGAAAAAATTATGTATGACATACATATGAAATTTTTAAGTAAAAATAATATCCTAAGCAATGAACAACCTGGATTCAGAAATAAGAGGTCAATGACAACTGCTGTTTATGAGTGCAATTCCATATTAAGCCTGATGGACAAGAAACAGGAATCAATAGGAGTATTTATTGACCTGTCAAAAGCTTTTGACATGGTGGACCATAAGATTCTGCTCTCAAAGCTTGAAAAATATGGAATTAGAGGTCTGTTCAACAGCTAGATCAGTTCTTTCCTGAGCAATTGTAGGAAAGGCAGTGTGCATCAAACACGCAAATATTCACCTAAAAACTGTATCTGAACACTTATCAGACTTTAAACAAATTAAATATGGTGTACCCCAAGGATCAGTAATGGGACCTTCCATATATAAATGATCTCAAATGTGGATGCACATAAAACAATCATATTTGCAGATGACACCACAATTCTACTAAAATGAGACAGAAAAGAACAATTACAATAATCACAAAGCAACTTAGTAGCTGGGCAGAGTAATCAACTCGTAATAAAGAGCAAAAAGACCATTGCACTAAAATTCGATAATGCTCCAAACAAGGAAATGTTTATCCCAATCATCTCCATCAATGATGAACTAGTGAGTACCAGTACTGAAACCAAATTCCTAGGGCTTTGACTGCACAGTGATGTTGAATGGAACATGCATATTGCATACCTTAATTCAGACCTGAGCAAGACATGTTACCTTCTTTACTCACTAAAATATGCTGAAGTGAGCAAAACAGTAATGAATGCATACCATAGCTACTTCCATTCTTGCATTAAATATGGAGTCACTTTCTGGGGAAAGTCTAAAACAGGTAATAGCACTTTTAAACTACAAAAAAGGGCCATTAGAATCATGTTTGGATGCGAACCTAGAGACTCTTGCAAACCTCTGTTTAAGATACTTGGTATTATTCCACTACCATGTGTAGGAAACCCTTATATTCATTAAAATAAATGTAATGGGTAAGGGCTGCAGACTGCAAAAAAATGTAATATATATGATTATTTTACCAGAAAAAACAAAAATTTACATATAATCCAAATCAACATATTCAGTGCCAAGAAGGTACTTTCCACATGGGAATTAAACTTTATAACAAACTTCCCGAAAACATAAAAGCTGTTTCTCAGGTCAAAACCTTTGGAAACTCTCTAAAGTAATACTTACAGCATCACTTCTTGTACTCCATTGAAGAATATTTAAATTTATAAAGTGTGCTAAATACATACTTAATGCATAAAGTGTTTTATCGTAACCTTAAATTGATATGCCTAGAGATAACTTTCAGAAGTGTACTTGTAATTTGAACTGTCTAATGTCTTACGCAAAATATGTGTTTTTAGACAATGGGACCAATAAACACAATACAATATACTTCATATGGGATTGTAAATCCCACATCAGTATGTTCGGATGCAAATAAGAAAATGTCAATGTTGATGTCCTTAGGGTAATTCACAGTGAGATGCAAAATATTTATGAAAGTAAGTGTTGCACATCTTTTTATGCTGCAGAATCTCCATAGTAAGTCCCCACACATCAATTTAGTATTTTATCTGAAAATGATGGTTAACATACTTCCAAGTTAGAAGCATGAGAACTTAACATTGAAAATATGATATTAATTTTTCTCACTAACTTCATTCATTACTTCATGCTAGTAAAACAGTAGTTCACTACAATATTTTCAAGACCACCTATAGCTTGAGTCAGGTATTGTTTTGATTTGATTATTCTCTGTTAATGAACTTAATGTGCACTGTAGGGGTGTGCACTACTTGTCGAGTTTTTGCTCATTGTAAATTTGACATTTATTTCCATGGGCAGATGTTCCTCCCAGCACCAAAATATCACCTTAATTGAAGGGAACAAATAATTTATAACCTACTGTCTACAGGCTGTATTACATCTGTTCTTACTGTTTTGTTAACAGTTTGTTTGTTATATTTCTGAAGCAGTATCAATGACCAGTCAAGCGTCCATTTAACCCTTTCAGTCTCAAAATAAGAAAAAATGTACAATTAAAAATTTTTTCACTATATTACCCTCTACTACCACAGTAAGCAATGAACAGAAGAAGAAATTGTCAAAAAGTAAATACGAAATTGTTTTAACAAGCGAATTTCCCTTTGGAATGTAATTTTAAATTTTTTTACATAATTAACCTTTATTATCATAGCTAGCAATAAATACAGTAAGGCATTGGCAAAAAGTAAACATTCAATTGCTTCATGGAGATGCTTTTACTGTAGAACCAATGGGACATACGATTTTCAAACACCCATCTTTTCATGTGATCCATTTCAAAACCACCCATAAAAGTATTAGCACATACCCAAATTTATGTTACAATAACTTTAGATATACTTATTTCACTGTCACTGATTTCCCCAATATGGCCATTATAAAAATAACAGCATGTCACAATCTCCTGCAATCATATACCATACTCTCCATGCTGACTGTTGCTTTGAATATAATGAGTGACTGCTACTATACACTACACTTGTAGAAGTATCTCAGTGGAGCACTAAATGTTTCTGTCTTGCAATAGCATCAGTGGTTTCATGTTAACAGCACTGGTATTTCAAACTAAATATAATAAAATGGAGGTTTCAGGTAGAAACCACTGGTCCTCAAAAGAGTTAAAATTACTGCTTAAAAATTACACCCTCAATACAGCATGTAGATTTGCTTTAGATATTCTCTTATACACTACAACTACATTCATTACATTATATAAATACTGATCAATATTTGTATGTCACCAAACATATTCTAACTTCAACATACTACTTATGAACCTAGAAACTGAACATCAGCTACCAGCCTTACTGTTTTACCATTCTAAGATTACATTTTCTTAACTAGAGCAAACTATAACCAATTATAGACAATAGCAATGAAGATTGATAATACCATGCAATTCCAAATACAGACATGTCCAATACTGACATAAAGAAGTGGATGGTATCTCACCTTGTAATCCATTTGTTCTGAACAGTTGAATACATAGACCATGACACCCATTGCTCTGCCAAGGTCTTTTGTAGTCTCTGTTTTGCCTGTACCTGCAGGCCCAGCTGGTGCTCCTCCCATGATCAAGTGCAATGACTGAAAACAATTACAAATGGTGATACTAAATATTGTAATACTGTAATATTACCAAACAAAATCAAGAAAATCATGTGTTTTATTGATCTGCATCATGGTACCAACAAAAGTAGTATATGTCAAAATTATGGTTTTTGGAACTTGTAGCTCATTACTGCAAATGAGTGAGTGGATCAAGGTTACATGGCTTCTTTCACTTGTTAGAAAATAAGACAACACACTACTTGGTGACTTCAGCAAAAGATTGGAATTTGTGCCTTCTCTTTTATCCAATTAACTTGTGTCTTTCATCACTAAGTGAGGCTACGCACGCTACAGAAAGCATATCAGGTATGTGACCACATTATGTCTTATGAGAAAACTGGAAAAATAATTTGATTAGACTTGCTGTTCTCACTAGTAGGTTGCTAACAGTTTTATATGTAATTACAGGAATTTCTTTACACAAGATTTCTCAAAAAAGTTTAACATCTTTGATTTGCCATTTGTAACAAGACCTGATTTCCTACAGAAAATAGTTTTTCATTCCTCTATAGGTTAACAAACTATTAGTGAAAATGAAATATTTGAATACATTTACCTGGGTCAGTGTGATATAACAACGGTCAGTAAGTGGCGTGATGACTAAACGAGGTGTATTTCCAAGATACTCATGGCCATATCTAAATTGTGCATCACATATATTGCAAAAACAATCTTTAAATTTCTGATCCCACCTGGAAAAAAATTTGCAGAAAATGCTGTCAGAACTGCAACCAAAATAAAATAATAGTATCAAGATGTGATTTACGTTAATTTAAAATTAAAAACATAATTAAGCTTCAGTCTTATGCTAATTCATGCAACAAAGGATTCCAAGAAAATTAGGAGTACCAAATATTTAGTATCTACTTTCAGAGCTTATGAAAATCATACCTATGCCTGAGCTGTGATTGCCATTGGAATGCCGATGCTGATTCAACTTTTTGTTGAATCAGCTTTGCAACAACATCTCTGGAATGAACATCAATTGTACAAATTGTCATAATTTTTTGGCGATCTCCTTTTGTGAGATCACCAAGAAGCAATGTTATAAGTACACTCAGCTGCGATATCTGTTGACAAAAGTGGAAAAAAATGTGATCAAACAAATTTTGTAACACTACTAAAATTGTTTCAAAGACACGTTGACAAAAATATAACTGTTACCCCAATATAATGACTGAGCAGTTTCATGTAAATTGTGGATAACAATTATGAAACAGAAAGCTAATAAACAGTCAATGAAAACACACAAAATTTAATTGTACACTCTAGAAATAACTATAGAGTGCATGGCAGAGAGAGCATTTTGTCACACCATATACATATTAATTAATTGGATAGATAAAAAACCTACTCACCAAGTGGCAACAGAATATGCACATAAAAGACTATTATAATTGGCAAGCTTTTGGAGCCAGTGACTACTTCTTCAGGCAGAAGGGTTGAAGGGGAAGCAAGAGAGGTGAAGGGAAACTACTGGAGAGGTCTAGGAAAGGGGGTAGATTTCGGGAAAGTCACCCAGAACCACGGGTCAGGGGAGACTTACCGTACAGGATGAGAGGAAACGACTAACTACAGCGCGTGTAGTGAAACATGCACCAAGGTCATGAATGTCATTTTGTAGAGCATGCTCTGCAACAGATATTGCGAGTTGCCAAAATATACCCTCTGCCTATGTGCATTCATCCTAATTGATAATTTGGTGGTAGCCATGCCGATGTAGAAGGCTGAACAATGTTTATAGAACAGCTGGTATAAGAAATGTGTCATTTTGCAGGTGGCTCCCCCTTTGATAGTATATATTTCGCCTGTTACAGAGCTGTTGTAATTGGTAGTAGGAGGGTGCATAGGTCAAGTATTGCAGCAGGGATGGACACATGGGTAGGAGCCATAGGGTAGGAAAATGGGTGCAGAAGGAGCATAGGGCCTGACAAGAATATTGCAGAGATTGTGACGGTGACGGGAAGCTGTTCAAAGTGTGGTAGGCAACATTGCAGACAGAATGGACCTCATTTCAGGGCATGATTTTAGGAAGTCATGGCCCTGTTGAAGTAGTTGATTAACACATTCCAGACCAGGATAATACTGAGTCACCAATGGTGTCCTCCGAAGTTGTTTTTGGAGGGATCAGCAATACTAGGATTGGATGTGATGGCCCGGGAAATCTGCTTTTTAACTAGGCTGGTGGGGTAATTATGTGCAATGAAGGCTGAGATGAGAACGGCGATGTACTGCTGTAAAGTTTGCATCTGAATAAATATGTTTGCCTCAGATACCAAGGCCATATGGGAGGGAATGTTCGACATGGAAAGGATGGCAGCTATCAATATGTAAGTAGTGTTGTTTGTTGGTATGGTTAATGTGGACTGAAGTGTGTAGCTGGCCTTTGGTGAGGACGAGATCAACAATGTGGCATGGGATTCGGAATAGGAAAATGTGAAATTTTATTGGGAGAAGGTATTTACAGATCCCAGGAATTTTAGCAGGTCAGCATCACCATGAGTCCATATGATAAAGATATCATCTATGTATCTAAACCAAACAAGGGGGTGAAGACGTATGGATCCCAGGAAAGCCCGTGCCAAGCAACCCATGAAAAGGTTAGCATAGGAAGGAGCCATCTTGGTTACCATGGTCGTACGACTGATTATAAAGGTGAGTAGGAAGGATGTCATAGATCTGGAATCAGGTTGGCACTGACTGAGGAAATTTTCAGCAGCAGACAAACCATGTATGTGGGGGATGTTGACATAGAGCGAGGTGGCTTCAATGGTGACAAGCAATGTGGGTGGTGGGAGTGGGATGGGCACAGATTTCAGATGATCTAGGAAATTGTTGGTATTTTTGATGTAGGAGGGGAGTCTTTGCACTGTTACTATGGGTTGTAGGTGTTGAGCACTCAAGACAGATATATGTTCGATGGGTGCTTTGATGCCAGCAACTATAGGTTGGCCAGGATGATTAGGTTTGTGGATCATAGAGAGAAGATAAATGGTTGGGGGTGTGTGGTTTGGGTGGGGTGAGAAATTCTATGGACTGAGCTGTTAGTCCTTGTGAAGGGCCTGAGGTTTTAAGGAGGAACTGGAGATCAGTTTGAATCACAGGGATGGGATCTTGATGGCAGACCCTGTATGTAGAGGTGTCTGACAGCCACTCCGTCGATTTCTAGCTCTTCAAACTGCCCTCTATTGCCATTATGAATCCTATCTCATATTACATCCATTATTTTTGAAAACATGCCTTTGCACTATCAAAACTAAAGTACCATATTTTGTTTCTTGAAACCTGCTTGTCCCTTGGAGTTACTCAAAAAGGCATAACACTGAAAGTCCCTGTTTCTGGATGCAGTCCTACCCTACACCAGGCTCTTTTACGGTTTCAAATACAACAATCTCTTGCTCTTACATGGCTATCAGTGACCTATATGACTCAGCAGCCAATTTCCACTCGACCAGACTTCTCTCCTTCTACAAAACCCTGAAGTTATCTGCCCCGCATGTTTCCTTAAATGGTATCATCTGCCAAGCCAAATTCAAACTGCAAGAACATGCCAGACTTCACTTCAAAAAGCTCTCTCATCTTCTCCTAAACTACCTGAACAGTGATGTTTCCCTTCCAGCACTACTACATGCAGCTCCCTAAACAGCCACACCATCAGCCACCATTCCTCTCCTACAAACTGAGCTTGGCCAACCTACTTTCCACAACTTTCACCACTACCTGCCAGACCAAGAATAACCCATAATCCCAAGAACCAGTCACAACAGTACAGTGTCCTCAACCTCTCATCCAAAGCACTCTCCCCTCCTGAATCATCTGTATTATCTAAGGGTCTCACTTTCAGCCCTAAACCTGCACTTGATGATGCTGCTTTGGCGAATGACTTACTTTCCTTCAGAAGTAATATCCATTGAAAATATCACTTTGCTACCCAATCCCAAAACCTTTCCAACAGCAAACCTGACACAGAACCCTGCCTTGAATAGTTCAGACCACGATCCCAACTTGATCCACCACCACTACCTCAAGATCATCCCTTACAGGCCTTCCAAGAATTCCTCACATCCAGCATTGCTTCACAACCCTTCCTCAGGTTCCTACAGCAGGATCCCTAACCTGTCCTCTGCAGAACTCCAGGCTCTACATTCCCTAAAAGCTGATGACTCCATCATCATCCTCCCAACAGACAAAGGATCTACCACTGTAGCACTTGACCGAAAGGAGTATGTTAGTGGAGGTCTACACCAGCTGTCTGACACCTGTACACACAGCGTCTGTCATCAAGATTCCATCCATGTGATTCAAACTGGACTGCAGTCCCTCCTTAAAACCTCAGACCCCTCACAAGGACTCACACTTCAGTCCATACAACTTCTCACCCCACTCAAACCACACACCCCCACCATTTACCTTCTCCCTAAGGCCCACAAACCCAATCATCCTAGCTGTCCTATAGTTGCTGACTTCAAAGCACCCACTGAAAATATATCTGCCTTAGTTGATCGACACCTCCAACACACTGTACAAAGATTCCCCTCCTACATCGAAGTATCCAAACATATCCTAGATCGTCTGAAATCCATGCCATTTACACTATCACCACACTCTTTGCTTGTCACCACCGATGCCACCTCCCTATATACCAACATCCCCCACATACATGGTTGGCCTGCTGCTGTAAGTTTCCCCAGTCAGCGCTCACCTAATTCCAAACCCATGACACCTTTCCACTTATCTTAATCAACTTTATACTTAGCAACAACCATTTCACCTTTGAGGGGCAGACATACAAACAGATCAGGGGTACGGCCCTGGTAACCAGGATGGCTCCTTCCTATGCCAGCCTTTCCATGGATCGCTTGGAGGAGGCTTTCCTGGGACCATAAGTCTTCACCCCCTGTTTGCTTTATACACATTGATGACATCTTTACCATATGGACTCATGGTGAGGTTGACCTGCTAAAATTTCTAGGATCTCTAAATACCTTCTCCCAATAAAATTTCACATGTCCCTATTCCGAATCCCAAGCCACTTTCCTTGATGTTGATCACCTCCGCACCGAAGGCCAGCTACAGACTTCAGTCCACATTGAACATACCAACAAACAACAGTACTTACGTTTTGACAGCTGTCATCCTTTCCATGTCAAACGTTCCCTCCCGCATGGCCTTGGCATCTGAAGCAAACGTATTTATTCAGAACAAAAACAAATACAAATGGACAAGTGATACAAATGCCGGAAATGAAATGAAATGTCCTCTGAGTACTGCAAAAGAAAATGAGTTTTTAATAATAGGTGACTCTATGTCAAAAATCATCATAGTTCCAAACTCGAAAATAGACGTTCGCCCTGGAATCAGGACTAAGCAATTACTAAAACATTTCAGCAATATACTAAAATCAGCAGCAAGTGCTATGTGGTAGAAATACCAAAGGTGTATTTATTCACATTGGAATGAACTGTCTATGAAGCAGCAGTGAAGAAGAAATCATCAACAACACAAGAAACCTAATAAGAACTGCCAGGAACATCTACAATATCTCGAGAATTATAATCAGTGGCATTTTGTACAGAAGGTCAGTAAGTGACAACTACATAAACAGCATAAACAACAATGTTAAAGAGGAATGTAATAAACCAGGTGTAATATTCATGATCCAAACAAATTTCTTAATGACAAGTATCTTGGTAAAGATGGGTTGCATCTTAACAGACTAGGTTCTAGAATATTTAGTAAGATGTTCATAGATGTTTGTCAGATTATAATGGACAAGGAAAACTTATAAGCAGTAATCGGGATGAAAATACATTCATGCAAATATATTCCAGGGAAATATTAAATTCCCACTGTAAAACATATCCCTGGAACGAAAATTCAAAAAATACCAGAAATGATGTACCAGATGAAATCCAGACCTCCACCTCACAGCCAGGATTTTCTGTGGGGACACAAATAAAAACTCACAGGTAAAACACAAAAATATGAACTTGGATCTTTTTTACCAAAATGTGCAATCACTAACCAGTAAAACAAGTGCAATCCAAATTCTATTAGAAAACAAATTAAAAAGTACCTCATTATTGTGTCTCACAGAACATCGGCTTGATGAGGACAAGTTACATATTGTGTCCCCACCTAATTTTGTGCTAGGTGGTTATTTCTGTAGAAAAGTTCTTAAATATGGTGGCAGTTGTATATTCATAAGAAATAATATAAACTTTGTAAATATAAAATTTCCTGTTCAAATAGTGAAGGAAAAGATGTAGAGCTATCTGGAATTGAGATAACTAGCTGTTATTTCCAGAATGAGATTTTCACTCTGCAGCGGAGTGTGCACTGATATGAAACTTGCCCGTGAAAGGCAAAGGTCCCGAGTTCGAGTCTCGGTCAGGCACACAGTTTTAATCTGCCAGAAAGTTTCATATCAGCGCACACTCCACTGCAGAGTGAAAATCTCATTCTGGAAACATCCCCCAAGCTGTGGCTAAGCCATGTCTCCGCAGTATCCTTTCTTTCAGGAGTGCTAGTTCTGCAAGGTTCACAGGAGAGCTTCTGTAAAGTTTGGAAGGTAGGAGACGAGATACTGGCAGAAGTAAAGCTGTGAGGACCGGGCGTGAGTCATGCTTCAGTAGCTCAGATGGTAGAGCACTTGCCCGCGAAAGGCAAAGGTCCCGAGTTCAAGTCTCGGTTGGGCACACAGTTTTAAGCTGTTATTTGTTTATACAGAGCTCCAAATGGTGACATAAAAACGCTCCTAAAAAGTTTGGAATATTCACTTAACAGACTAACACAAAGAAACAGAATTATTCTATGTGGTGATTTAAATATTGACTTTGCAAAGGACACCATAGAAACAAATAAATTACTGAATCTCTTGCAAACTTTTAACATGAAATCCACCATAGAAACAGCAACTCATATCACAGAGACTTCACGTACCACGATTGATCAGATATTTGTAAATGTAGAAATGAAGTATACAACAGAAACACTAAACACAGGCTTTGGGAATCACACAGCTCAAAAACTCTCTGTGAGTATGGAAACTGAGCTACAGCTTAAACACTGCCTAACAACCACCAGTAGAAACTACAGTAATGAAAATATAAATCATTTTCTCCATTACTTGAGCAAAGAAAGCTGGGAAGAGATTTATAACTGCAAACACACAGATGGAAAATATAATAACTTTATTAACAATTTTTCCTACTATTTTAAACTGTGCTTCCCTCCAACCCAGAGGAAAACATACACAAGGGACACAAAAAATAAATGGATTGCTCCTGGATTCTAGTATCTTCAAACAAAAAAAGATTACTGCACAGTTTGTCCAAAAAACTCACATCACCAGAATTTGACTCTTACTACAAAACCTATAAAAAGATATTAAAAATGTTGTCAAACAAGCAAAAATAATGGCAAATGACACGTATATAAAAAATTCCACCAATAAGACGAAAGCCATGTGGAATATTGTCAGGAAAGAAACTGCAGCAGAACAGATAGACTTCCGTAACATTAACTGCCTAATGGAGAACTCAACTGTGATAAATGAAGCTACAAAAATTGCAAATAAATTTAATTCCTACTTTACACAGATAGCTAACATCTTACAAATGAAAATTTACAGTGTACTCCTATAAATCAATCCAGATGTACTATAAATAACCAATCTATTTTTCTATACCCCACCAATGAAAAGGAAATACTTAATATAATCAAAGAACTGAAGCCCAAATTCTCTTTTGGTACTGACAATATCCCTGACTATATCTTGAAGAAATGTGCACCCCTCATTGTCAGGCCACTTGTCAACATCAGTAACTGGCCTCCATCAGAAGGGGTGTTCCCAGAAAAATTGAAGATAATGAAAGTAAAACCCCTGTTCAAGAATGGGCTAAAAACAGAAGTATCAAACTACAGGCCAATCTCACGATTATCTGGTTTTTCCAAAATAATTGAAAAATCTATTACAGAAGACTAATCAATTTCATAGAAAAAAATAATTATTTCTGAAATACTCAACATGGATTCTGAAAATCTAAATCTACTGAGACAGCTATCTTTGCATTCCTAAATGAAGCCTTAAATGCAATAGACAATAAAGAACATATTTCAGCCATATTTCTAGATCTCTCTAAAGTATTTGATGTCATCAATCACAACATCTTGCTTCAGAAACTTGAATCTATAGGTATTACGGGATTGGCCTATGAATGGATAAAATCATATCTCCAAGAGAGCAATTAGTAGAGCTTACTATCCAAGAAGGGAAGAAGATAAAGTCCTACTGCTCAGAAAAGCAGAGCATCAAGATGGGTCCAACATACAAAATACATTACAAATAAATTAAATACCATTTGCTATACTATCAAAACTCTTTCTGATTGCACATCGAAAGAGACACTAAAAGGTGTATACTTCAGCCAGGTAAAATAGTCCCCCATTCGGATCTCCAGGCGGGGACTACTCAGGAGGATGTCGTTATCAGGAGAAAGAAACCTGGCGTCCTACGGATCGGAGCGTGGAATGTCAGATCCCTTAATCGGAAAGGTAGATTAGAAAATTTAAAAAGGGAAATGGATAGGTTAAAGTTAGATATAGTGGGAATTAGTGAAGTTCGGTGGCAGGAGGAACAAGACTTTTGGTCAGGTGAATACAGGGTTATAAATACAAAATCAAACAGGGGTAATGCAGGAGTAGGTTTAATAATGAATAAAAAAATAGGAGTTCGGGTAAGCTACTACAAACAACATAGTGAACGCATTATTGTGGCCAAGATAGATATGAAGCCCACGCCTACAACAGTGGTGAAAGTCTATATGCCAACTAGCTCTGCAGATGACGAAGAAATTGATGAAATGTATGATGAGATAAAAGAAATTATTCAGGTAGTGAAGGGAGACGAAAATTTAATAGTAATGGGTGATTGGAATTCGAGAGTAGGAAAAGGGAGAGAAGGAAACATAGTAGATGAATATGAATTGGGGCTAAGAAATGAAAGAGGAAGCCGCCTGGTAGAATTTTGCGCAGAGCATAACTTAATCATAGCTAACACTTGGTTCAAGAATCATAAAAGAAGGTTGTATACATGGAAGAACCCTGGAGATACTGACAGGTTTCAGATAGATTATATAATGGTAAGACAGAGATTTAGGAACCAGGTTTTAAATTGTAAGACATTTCCGGGGGCAGATGTGGACTCTGGCCACAATCTATTGGTTATGAATTGTAGATTAAAACTGAAGAAACTGCAAAAATGTGGGAATTTGAGGAGATGGGACCTGGATAAATTGAAAGAACCAGAGGTTGTAGAGAGTTTCAGGAAGAGCATAAAGGAACAATTGACAAGAATTGGGGAAAGAAATACAGTAGAAGAAGAATGGATAGCTTTGAGGAATGAAGTGGTGAAGGCAGCAGAGGATCAAGTAGGTAAAAAGACGAGGGCTAGTAGAAATCCTTGGGCGACAGAAGAAATACTGAATTTAATTGATGAAAGGAGAAAATATAAAAATGCAGTAAATGAAGCAGGCAAAAAGGAATACAAACGTCTCAAAAATGAGATCGACAGGATGTGCAAAATGGCTAAGCAGGCATGGCTAGAGGACAAATGTAAGGATGTAGAGGCTTACCTCACTAGGGGTAAGATAGATACTGCCTACAGGAAAATTAAAGAGACCTTTGGAGAAAAGAGAACCACTTGTATGAATATCAAGGGCTCAGATGGCAACCCAGTTCTAAGCAAAGAAGGGAAAGCAGAAAGGTGGAAGGAGTATATAGAGGGACTATACAAGGGCGATGTTCTTGAGGACAATATTATGGAAATGGAAGAGGATGTAGATGAAGAGGAAATGGGAGATATGATACTGGGTGGAGAATTTGATAGAGCACTGAAAGACCTAAGTCGAAACAAGGCCCCCAGAATAGACAACATTCCATTAGAACTACTGACAGCCATGGGAGAGCCAGTCCTGACAAAACTCTACCATCTGGTGAGCAAAATGTATGAGACAGGGGAAATACCCTCAGACTTCAAGAAGAATGTAATAATTCCAATCCCAAAGAAAGCAGGCGTTGACAGATGTGAAAATTACCAAACTGTCAGTTTAATAAGTCATGGCTGCAAAATACTAACGTGAATTCTGTACAGACGAATGGAAAAACTGGTAGAAGCCGACCTCGGGGAACATCAGCTTGGATTCTGTAGAAATATTGGAAGATGTGAGGAAATACTGACCCTACCACTTATCTTAGAAGCTAGATCAAGAAAAGGCAAACCTACGTTTCTGGCATTTGTAGACTTGGAGAAAGCTTTTGACAATGTTGACTGGAATAATCTCTTTCAAATTCTGAAGGCGGCAGGGGTAAAATACAGGGAGCGAAAGGCTATTTACAATTTGTACAGAAACCAGATGGCAGTTATAAAGAGTCGAGGGAAATGAAAGGGAAGCAGTGGTTGGGAAGGGAGTGAGACAGGGTTGTAGCCTATCCCCGATGTTATTCAATGTGTATATTGAGCAAGCAGTAAAGGAAACAAAAGAAAAATTCAGAGTAGGTATTAAAATCCATGGATAAGAAATAAAAACTTTAAGGTTCGCCGATGACATTGTAATTCTGTAAGAGACAGCAAAGGACTTGGAAGAGCAGTTGAACGGAATGGACAGTGTCTTGAAGGGAGGATATAAGATGAACATCAACAAAAGCAAAACGAGGATAATGGAATGTAGTCGAATTAAGTCGGGCGATGCTGAGGGAATTAGATTAGGAAATGAGACACTTAAAGTAGTAAAGGGGTTTTGCTATTTGGGGAGCAAAATAACTGATGATGGTCGAAGTAGACAGGATATAAAATGTAGTCTGGCAATGGCAAGGAAAGCGTTTCTGAAGAAGAGAAATTTGTTAACATCGAGTATAGATTTAAATGTCAGGAAGTCGTTTCTGAAAGTATTTGTATGGAAGTGAAACATTGACGATAAATAGTTTGGACAAGAAGAGAATAGAAGCCTTTGAAATGTGGTGCTACAGAAGAATGCTGAAGATTAGATGGGTGGATGACGTAACTAATGAGGAAGTATTGAATAGGATTGGGGAGAAGAGGAGTTTGTGGCACAACTTGACTAGAAGAAGGGATCAGTTGGTAGGACATGTTCTGATGCATCAAGGGATCACCAATTTAGTATTGGAGGGCAGCGTGGAGGGTAAAAATCGTAGAGGGAGACCAAGAGATGAATACACTAAACAGATTCAGAAGGATGTAGGCTGCAGTACGTATTGGGAGATGAAGAAGCTTGCACAGGATAGAGTAGCATGGAGAGCTGCATCAAACCAGTCTCAGGACTGAGGACCACAACAACAACAACTTCACCCATGCAGAATCCTTACTGCGATATGGCATAATCTTTTGGGGAAACACATCTGCTAGCAAAAGTTGTTTTATATGCCAAAAGAGAATTGTAAGAGCCATAGAAAATACTGCATGAAGAAGCTTTTGCAACCCCTTATTCAAGAAACTACATATCCTTCCACTTCCACATCTGTACATTTTACAAGTAATCATATTTGTAAGGAAAATCAGAAAATAGCAACAATCTTGTGTCAACTAATCACAGTATCCACCTATATAACACAAGGAGAAACCAGGTCATACATGTTCAACATGCACATACAACACTAAAACAGAATGGACCCCTGCAAACAGGAAGCAGACTATACAATAAGCTACCACAAACATTAAAACAATAAAAGACACTTCAAATTTTAAAACTGCTGTCCATAAATATTTATTGTAAAAATGTTATTATAGTATAGATGAAAATCTTGAAACATAAAGATTTATTGCCAAATACTAAAATTAAAAAAAAAAAAAAAAAAAAAAAAAAAACTACATTGAATTACTTGGGTTAAATATAATGTATGGAAGCTGAACCTTCAGTTGTGATAATATTAAGCCTAAATCAAAGTAAATATTCTTGTATGATTTAAAAACATTACTGTAAATCACAGTGACTTGTCCAATATCATATTGCATACCTTGTACAACAAATGTTGTAATATAATGTAATGTAATGATGCAGCCATTTTACAGCAGTACATACCTGTCCTTAATTTACCTTAAGTTCTTCCATCTCAGCATTTCTTCACTGTAACTACTCTTTGCTTCACTTCATTTTAGTTTTCTGCATCTTTCATTGTCTTTCTCATCTATTTGATATGGGCAAGTCTTCAGGTCCAGATTGTATACCGATTAGGTTCCTTTCAAATTACGCTGATACAATAGCTCCCTACTTAGCAATCATATACAACCGCTCGCTCACCGATAGATCTGTACCTACAGATTGAAAAAGTGCGCAGGTCGCACCGGTGTTTAAGAAGGGTAGTAGGAGCGATCCATCGAACTACAGACTTATATCATTGACGTCTGCAGTAGGGTTTTGGAACATATACTGTATTCAAACGTTATGAATTACCTTGAAGGGAATGATCTATTGATACGTAATCAGCATGGTTTCAGAAAACATCGTTTTTGTGCAGCGCTGCTAGCTCTTTATTCGTAAGAAGTAATGGCCGCTATCGACAAGGGATCTCAAGTTGATTCCGTTTTTCTAGATTTACGGAAAGCTTTTGACACTGTTCCTCACAAGCGACTTCTAATCAAGCTGCGGGCCTATGGGGTATCGTCTCAGTTGTGTGACTGGGTTCATGATTTCCTGTCAGGAAGGTCGCAGTTCGTAGTAATAGACAGCAAATCATCGAGTAAAGTTGAAGTGATATCAGATGTTCCCCAGGGAAGCATCCTGGGACCTTGCTGTTCCTGATCTATATAAATGACTTGGGTGACAATCTGATCAGATCTCTTAGGTTGTTCGCAGATGATGCTGTAATTTACCATCTAGTAAGGTCATCTGAAGACCAGTATCAGTTGCAAAGCGATTTAGAAAAGATAGCTGTATGGTGTGGCAGGTGGCAGTTGGACGCTAAATAACAAAAAGTGTGAGGTGATCGACATGAGTTCCAAAAGAAATCCATTGGAATTCGATTACTCGATAAATAGTACAATTCTCAAGGCTGTCAATTCAACTAAGTACCTGGGTGTTAAAATTACGAACAACTTCAGTTGGAAAGACCACATAGATAATATTGTGGGGAAGGTGAGCCAAAGGTTGCGTTTCATTGGCAGGACACTTAGAAGATGCAACAAGTCCACTAAAGAGACAGCTTACACTACACTCGTTCGTCCTCTGTTAGAATATTGCTGCGCGGTGTGGGATCCTTACCAGGTGGGATTGATGGAGGACATCGAAAGGGTACAAAAAGGGCAGCTCATTTTGTATTATCACGTAATAGGAGAGAGAGTGTGGCAGATGTCATACGTGAGTTGGCATGGAAGTCATTAAAGCGAAGACATTTTTCGGCGCGGCGAGATCTATTTACGAAATTTCAGTCATCAACTTTCTCTTCCGAATGTGAAAATATTTTGTTGAGCTCAACCTACATAGGTAGAAATGATCATCAAAATAAAATAAGAGAAATCAGTGCTCGAACAGAAAGGTTTAGGTGTTCGATTTTCCCGCGCGCTCTTCGTGAGTGGAATGGTAGAGAGATAGTATGATTGTGGTTCGATGAACCCTCTGCCAAGCACTTAAATGTGAATTGCAGAGTAATCATGTAGATGTAGATGTAGATGTATTTTTCACCGTTCCCCTCCACCTCTGTTACGTACCTTGCACTTAGCTTTTCACTCTTATTAACTCATGCTTGATGTTTAAGAAGTCATCCCCGTCTGCATATTACCTTGTCTTCCACCTTTAAGCTCTCAGGTTTTCAAATCTCATCCGATGCATTCCCCCACAATTAGTCTTTTCCTCTCATCCTGTACGGTAAGTCTCCCCTGACCCATGGTTCTGGGAGACTTTCCCAAAATCTACCCCCTTTCCTAGACCTCTCCAGTAGTTTTCCTTCACCCCTCTTGCTTCCCCTTCAACTCTTCTGCCTGAAGTAGAAGCCACTGGCTTTAAAAGCTTGCCAATTACAACTGTCTTTTATGTGCATATTCTGCCGCTGCTTGGTGAGTAGATTTTTTGTCCATCCAACAAATAATTTTGTCAATAATTGATTGTTTTCATTTTTACATATACATATTAAGGATTCTTCCCACGTGAAAGACAGCAAGCTGGCATCTCTCATCTGCTCTTATTGCTCCTCTACAAATAATTATTTTTTTCTGTATATGTTATTCCTTTTTGATACAGATATCTATGCAGTGTACATGTAACATATGCATAAATATCTCAAACATTATCTAGGATGAGCATGACTTGGAGTTATTGTTCGAAGACTTATTTGTAATGTTCTGATTCTTATTATCTACGTAATTTTCATGAAAATCTTTTTAATTAAAAATATGGATAATTGAGCTTCTTAATGCAACAGGCAACAGTAAATTCCTTCTGAGCCAATTGGCAGCTCTGATCATACTGACATCAGCCATTAGAAAGACTGGCACTCGACTTTCCAGTAAAGTACTTTGATTTAACTAAAATTAACTAACTTGTGAAATAATTAACATTAAAGTTTGTAAGCAGCTACATTGCCCATCGCAGGTTTTGCCTGTATCCATATTAGATTCTGACCTTTGCCATTATACTGTTGTTGACTTCACCATCTTCTTGGGACAGAAACAGTAATGAAATCCGAAACTCAGATTGGAATGTATACCACAGAGACAGGCTGGGCAGCGAAGGGGGAGGCATGTTTATAGCGATAAGAAGTACAATAGTATCGAAGGAAATTGACGGAGATACAAAATGTGAAATAATTTGGGTGAAGGTCATGGTTAAAGCAGGTTCATACATGGTAATTGGATGTCTCTATAGGCCCCCTGGCTCAGCAGCTGTTGTGGCTGAGCACCTGAAGGATAATTTGGAAAATATTTTGAGTAGATTTCCCCACCATGTTATAGTTCTGGGTGGAGATTTTAATTTGCCGGATATAGACTGGGAGACTCAAACATTCATAATGGGTGGCAGGGACAAAGAATCCAGTGAAATTTTTTTAAGTGCTTTATCTGAAAACTACCTTGAGCAGGTAAACAGAGAACCGACTGGTGGCAGTAACATATTAGACCTTCTGGTGACAAACAGACCCGAACTATTTGAAACAGTTAACGCAGAACAGGGAATCAGCGATCATAAAGCGGTTACTGCATCGATGATTTCAGCCGTAAATAGAAATATTAAAAAAGGTAGGAAGATTTTTCTGTTCAGCAAAAGTGACAAAAAGCAGATTACAGAGTACCTGACGGCTCAACACAAAATTTTTGTCTCAAGTACAGATAGTGTTGAGGATCAGTGGACAAAGTTCAAAACCATTGTACAATATGCGTTAGATGAGTATGTGCCAAGCAAGATTGTAAGAGATGGAAAAGAGCCACCGTGGTACAACAACCGAGTTAGATAACTGCTGCGGAAGTAAAGGGAACTTCACAGCAAACATAAACATAGGCAAAGCCTTGCAGACAAACAAAAATCATGCGAAGCGAAATGTAGTGTGAGGAGGGCTATGTGAGAGGCGTTCAATGAATTCTAAAGTAAAGTTCTGTGTACTGACTTGGCAGAAAATCCGAAGAAATTTTGGTCTTATGTCAAAGAGGTAGGTGGATCAAAACAAAATGTCCAGACACTCTGTGACCAAAATGGTACTGAAACAGAGGATGACAGACTAAAGGCCAAAATACTAAATGTCTTTTTCCAAAGCTGTTTCACAGAGGAAGACTGCACTGTAGTTCCTTCTCTAGATTGTCGCACAGATGACAAAATGGTAGATATCGAAAAAGACGACAGAGAGATGGAGAAACAATTAAAATCGCTCAAAAGAGGAAAGGCCGCTGGACCTGATCACATACCAGTTTGATTTTACGCAGAGTATGCGAAGGAACTTGCCCCCCTTCTTGCAGCGGTGTACCGTAGGTCTCTAGAGGAGCGTAGCGTTCCAAAGGATTGGAAAAGGGCACGGGTCATCCCCGTTTTCAAGAAGGGAAGTCGAACAGATGTGCAGAACTATAGACATAGATCTCTAACGTCAATCAGTTGTAGAATTTTGGAACATGTATTATGTTCGAGTATAATGACTTTTCTGGAGGCTAGAAATCTACTCTGTAGGCATCAGTATGGGTTTCGAAAAAGACGGTCGTGTGAAACCCAGCTCGCCCTATTCGTCCACGAGACTCAGAGGACCATAGACAGGGGTTCTACATCTACATCTACATTCTACATTTATACTCTGCAAGCCACCCAACGGTGTGTGGCGGTTGGCACTTAACTTGCCACTGTCATTACCTCCCTTTCCTGTTCCAGTCGCGTATGGTTCCGCAAGGCATTCGATACAGTTCCCCACCATCGTTTAATGAACAAAGTAAGAGCATATGGACTATCAGACCAATTGTGTGATTGGATTGAAGAGTTCCTAGATAACAGAACACAGCATGTCATTCTCAATGGAGAGAAGTCTTCCGAAGTAAGAGTGATTTCAGGTGTGCCACAGGGGAGTGTCGTAGGACCGTTGCTATTCACAATATACATAAATGACCTTGTGGATGACATCAGAAGTTCACTGAGGCTTTTTGTGGATGATGCTGTGGTATATCAAGAGGTTGTAACAATGGAAAATTGTACTGAAATGCAGGAGGATCTGCAGCGAACTGACGCGTGGTGCAGGGAATGGCAATTGAATCTCAATGTAGACAAGTGTAATGTGCTGCGAATACACAAAGATAGATCCCTTATCACTTAGCTACAAAATAGCAGGTTAGCAACTGGAAGCAGTTAATTTCTTAAATTATCTGGGAGTACACATTAGGAGTGATTTAAAATGAAATGATCATATAAAGTTGATTGTTGGTAAAGCAGATGCCAGACTGAGATTCATTGGAAGAATCCTAAGGAAATGCAATCCGAAAACAAAGGCAGTAGGTTACAGTACGCTTGTTCGCCCACTGCTTGAATACTGCCTAGCAGTGTGGGATCCGTACCAGATAGGGTTGATAGAAGGGATAGAGAAGATCCAACGGAGAGCAGCGCACTTCGTTACAGGATCATTTAGTAATCGCGAAAGCATTACGGAGATGATAGATAAACTGCAGTGGAAGACTCTGCAGGAGAGACGCTCAGTAGCTCGGTAGGGGCTTTTGTTGAAGTTTCGAGAACATACCTTCACCGAAGAGTCGAGAAGTATATTGCTCCCTCCTACGAATATCTCCTGAAGAGACCATGAGGATAAAATCAGAGAGATTAGAGCCCACACAGAAGCATACCGACAATCCTTCTTTCCATGAACAATACGAGACTGGAATAGAAGGTACCATCCGCCACACATCGTCAGGTGGCTTGCGGAGTATGGATGTAGATGTAGATGCACAAGACACCATACTTCACTAACTCATTAACTATTAAGATTTTTGTATAATTTACTATAGTTTTCAATATGGAACTTTTACTCATAAATGGGATATTCCAATGCAGATGCATAAAACTGTTTCATAAAATTTTCTAATTTGTTAACTCACAACATGTTTCATTAGCAGAATTACTGTTAAAACTTATATTCCATCCTAAGTTAAAATGATTATGTAGCTTCCAAGATAATAATATATTCATACACCAGTCTTTAAATAGTTGAATGCCACCCGAAATTTTCAATCTAGGACCAGCTATCTGGTGACTGTCTCAAAGACTTGAATGTACATGCTGTTTATGTAATTTCTGCTAACATTGTGTCTAAAAAGAACTGTGTCTTCAGTCAGTTATTATGCTGTTAAACCCATGTTTGTATATAGTGAAGTGAGGAGGCAGAGCAGCAGACCATTTGGTGTGAAACTTGATCTGGTCATCATAATGTGTGTTGTGGTAATCAATGTGGAAAAAGCCATGTTATCTGGAAATCTGCATAGTATACATAATTCTTGAAATCCTGGAAATCAATTTGCAGCTGTCCTTTGATTTTTGGGGTTCCACTACACAGGTAGGCACTGTCGTGCAGTGCATTCACAGATGAAAGACATAAAAGAGTACTTGTCATTACTCCTCTTTGTGAACTGTTTATAGACTAATTTAATCTTTGCTTATCTATTGAAGAAATGTGGATATTTTACAAATGTTAGTGTTGTGTGATTCACAAACATATTTGGACCATTTAAATGCTTTCTAATTAGAGCTATTTATTAGTGAAATATGCCTAGGGATTGGGCTTGCTGTCTAACAGTTAGAAGCTGCAGTGACTGCAGTGGACAAGTTTCAGGCTGCTGAGGAAAGCTGCAGCAACAGTGGGTCTTTCAGAGTGATGGCTGTGGAATCTCTATGGTCAGCAGAATTGCCGGGAAACCCTGATGCTGCTGTGCCTTCCAATGTGCTTGGACAGTCAAGGGTGAAGTGT
The DNA here is from genome assembly GCF_023898315.1 of Schistocerca nitens. Taxonomy (NCBI): domain Eukaryota; kingdom Metazoa; phylum Arthropoda; class Insecta; order Orthoptera; family Acrididae; genus Schistocerca; species Schistocerca nitens. The sequence continues at coordinate 189,082,564 of NC_064620.1, read as the reverse complement.
GAACAGTGGTAGATCCATGGATCTCTTGGAGGAGGGTAAATATAAGTACTGGCCATACAGTTGCCACTGAGCATCATAGCAATGGATATGATATGAGGTAGTGTTCAGTGCTGAAAGCAAAATCAAGCTAGTAAGATCCGCATCAGTTGTTAGGACCAAGGACAATCTTCCTACAAGGTCTAAAATTGCACACAGAGAGCAGTTTATCATTCACAGCACCTCTAATGTTGGTGATGGGAGGTGACAGAGTTTCTCACAGAAATTGTAACTAAGTTGAGAATCAAGTCTCAGTGTGAAATCAGTATGCTTATTAGCTGTTGCATTCATCTGAGACATGAAAGAGAGTCTGCTTTCAACAGTTGATCATACTAGGTGTAGCTGTCTGCAAGCCATGACTCACATTAGCAAAAATGATGCCTGTCATCTTGTTTCAGAGGCTATCCTCAGTTGTTCTTGACAAGTGACTGAAGTGATGAATGCGACAAGCCACGTGGAAAGTGCTTGAGTCAAATTTATTGGAGGAATCTAAGGATGTATATTTCATGTGTGGAAGATGTGTCTTATAAAACCGTCATTTGATCAATTCTTCATCTGTCTGTGACCCTTACCAAATTGATCTACTAAATGAGACAGAAAAGATATAAAGAAGCACTGCATATTTTATCCAAGGTATGTTTAGTTGGTATTTGAGTGTCAAGGAAATGTTAAAAAAAACTTATGTGGGAGAGACTACAACAAAGGCATTATGGTAACATGGACAGTCCAATTTACAAAATTTAAAATTCAGGGGTACTAAGTCTTTCTTCTAAACTCAAATGGAACAGAGAATGAGAAAATAATACTAATGCAATATGGAGCTTCTGCCACACACTACCACACGCTAGACCATGGCTTGTAGTGTACAGGTATAGATGTACATGTAGCTATGACATGGGCAATTCAATATTTGTAGATTCTGCTCTAGAAATCAGTTCTTGAAACTTTTTAACCATGTTTCATGGAGTGTTATCTGCATTTGTTTAAGGGCCTGCCAGTTCTGACAGTTACACAGATATCTCACAGGTCCACAGTGGTTGGAACTTCCACAAGCTGGTAGAATAATTTTATAGTCAATAGGAAATAAGCAGCAATTTCTGTTGAACAATAAATTTGTTCATTCATACATTCAAGTATCCAATGCAACGACCAATTCTTACTAGTAATTATTTATCAGAAAAGTACCATAAAACGTTATACCTCTAGTAAGTCAGAACACCTGGTTTCTGAAACATATAATGAATGACTGTAGAACTGGAGTGTTGTTTAATTTCTAGATATGGTCTTCTAAACCTTTAGGATCCAAATCATATGATTGTAGACGATCCTAAACTGAGTACGGTATTTGCAGACAAGGAATTAATAGTTTGAAATGGATATTTCAGGCAGTATGCAGACTTGAACAAGCAATGTATCTGAGGCATGCATTTAAAACTGTTTATGTTTATTGATAATGTTGAGTACAACTGAGTTGGTTTTCAGTAATCATTAATGTTAGTATCAATGTTTCAGCATCAGCCTGTGTGTTTGGCGGACTTTTTGCTATGGGATTACATGGGTGCATGAGAGCACAGAAGAAACTGAAGATTAACTGTTTTCTAGTGTCTTAGCTATCTGTTCCATTATGCAATAGCCAACAGTGAAATTTGACAACATATGGTCAAATTATATAGGCTGTTGTAATGCACCTTATGGAAGTCTTGATTGTCATTTTGAACATCTCAAATTTTTGTTATACACTGTAAGATCTTTACACGAGTAAGAAACTAAATATTAATTTCAGACCATTACATTCTTACCTCAAACTTCTCAGTTTGGGTTCCTCTATGTGTCATTTTGACCCTAAGTGTCTGGGACACACTGTGAGGGTTCTAAATAAATAATCTGTAATTAATGTGTGAACTGATAAATCTTTGCAATGAATATGTATGTCTGACTGTAATAACGAGTCATGATCTAAATGGTATCTTACATGTAAATATATGACATAACTTGTAACAAAGTTGCAAAATAAAGGGACTGACGAGGTACTGAACTAAAGATGCAGCTGCGAGATGAATGATGATTTCTTCACATTTGAAGCCCTCAAACTGGGCAATGCAGTACCAGCCATCATTTGGTACCATCCTTGATTGCTCGTTCACATTGTTAGTTTGAGAAATGGTTTATACTGATTGTTTATAATAGTACATTCTGTAATTACTTGTGCCCTATGCCACTGAAAGACAATTGAAATGAGACAGGTACAGAAAGATAACTAGAAAATTTGGAAAGGAAATGGAAGAAGGAAAGACTCTTGGTTAATAAAATTAAGTACAACAATAGATGATTGTAAAACAGGTGCTAACATAGACTGCAAATATTACTAGGAGAGAAGTTGGATAAATTGAGAGTGCCTGCCTACACAATTTGGATTGTCATACAGTACAAACAATATGATGACATTGCCACTGAGGCAATACACAAGTAAACAAGAAACATGGTATGTCTTCATGGGTTGCAGATCTGACACTTAGAGTGACTTCAATTATGACAGCAGCTACTATGCCTGTGACAAATTGTTAAAGTTCCAGCACTGGATTAGAACCATTTTCAGCAGAAATGGAGAAGTAGTGTTGATTTTTTGATCAGTTCCAGGCATCTGAGTATAGTAATCCTTCAGTTTTGAATACTGACAGGCATTTTTTCCTCCAATGGTTCTTGGAGGGCAGGGCAAAAATTGTGGTTGGAACAATACCAACAATAGCCTGTTTGTATGAGAAAACAAAACAAATATTGGTTTCTTGATATGGAGGCAAAAGTCATGCAATTCAGGGGAATATGGATTACCTGGACTCTATTAAACTAATGTGACATGCATAAAGAGGTATCCTGTGTAACATTACGAGTCAAGATAGCTGTAACAGAAATTGAATAGTGTAAAGTTATCATCAAAAACGCACGCCGCGCGATTTGTGATGATTTGGTTGGTCATAATAGTAGTAACATGCTTTTGAATACAATTAAAATATAACGGCGATACCTGTTTAGTGTTATTGGAAATAATATGTAGTAAATTAATGAGTAAGGTAGCCGATCCTATAAGAAGAGGTGAAATTGGGCATATTAAGGTGTTTTGCTTTATGTCGACTAAGCCGATGATGCGGCATCTTTTTTTCCGTTTACTCTTAGAAAAAAAAGCAAACAAGTAACGAAGTGCTAATTGTGCATTGTGAAAAATATAGGGGCGAATTTTAAATAGCTACAGTGTATAATCAGACTAACAAATGGACATTCAGTTACGCGAAATAGCGGACAGCGAAGTGTGGTCATTAAATTGAGTACACCTACAGGGCGGTCAATTCCGGGATAAGTCTATTCGCATCTCACGAGGGACGCGGTATTGAGACCGGTTTCTTTTTTTAATTATATCGCGGAGAGCGGGCTTCAATTTATAAAAAGGAGAAAAGCTGTATCATTATCATTGACTGTTGGTGTTAAGCAACCAAAACTGTTCATCAAAGGGTTTCGTTGAATGAGTGGTGAATGTGAAATGAAACTGTGAACGAAGTTATGTTAAATAAAGCAGAAGAGACAAGACAGTTTGGTCGTATCTGTTATTATTCCATAAACCGTAACATTTCTTCTCGTTGTAAGAAGCCTTTATAGACGATCGTTATGACAATTTGCTTTGAAGGGATCTCGTTACGAGTTAAGTTTTGGGGACCTGGTCAAGAGGGGATAGTTCGTAGATCTTAACTACTGCAGCTATTATGGAATCAGGTGCTACCGTGACCGTTGTGTGTTGTCAATGGCTTAAGGTCATCATATCTCATGCTCTAAGATCGACGCGCCTTTCCTCTTGGTATAACGGTGTCTCACGGTAACAACAACAACGCCGACGGCAAAGGAAGATAGAAGTGGCGCCACAACGTGCGGCTCAATCGAGGAGGATTGCTGCATCGAGTCGAGTGTCATCTGGATTCATGAACCCTAGAGTTGGAAAATATTGTAGCAGCCAGTGAGTCTGTCCAATGAAAGAGGTATTCTTCAATAATCGCTAAAAGTGAGCGATACTACCAGGTATGATTAAAATAACTGTATAATTATATATATAAAAAAAAGGAAGTTGAGACTTGTGATTTCGGTAGATAAATATATATAAATACATAGTGAAAATAAGTGTATGTCTTGGTAGTGAATAATCATGTCAAAATGAACAAAAAGAATACATGATAATGTGCAGTTGAGTAGAGTAATGAGTAGAGAGAGAGAGGAAAGTGAAGAGGATAGGGATGATGCACCCCATGAGCTCAATCTGGGACAGGAGACATGTACAGATATTAATACAGTTATTGATTTAGAGCCATTAGGAGATTCAAATACAATGATAAGTAAGGTAAGCAGCGTGGGAGAACATAAAGATCTTGAGGTTTCGGAAGTAGATCAGCAAGTTGATCCTCAAAATGGAAATATTAATCAAAAAATGTTTGATATGCTGGTATCAATAAATACTCAAATGGGTGTAATGAATGGAAGACTTGGTTCACTAGAAAAAGATAATAAGCAATTAAAAGAGGACAATCAAAAGTTAAACGAAAAATTTGAGGCCAAATTTGGTTCATTAGAAGTTAAAATGGATTCTTTGGAAAGCAAACTGAACACCTTTGATTATAAACTGGAAAATACTAAGAAAGAATTAAAAGCGGACTGGGAGACTCAATTAAATGTGAAATTTGGAGAACTAGATGTAGAGTTTTCTAACACCTTAGAAAGGCAATATAATAATTTAATGGGAAAACTTCATGACGTAGAAAAGAAATATGAGGTAGTTTCAAAGAGTTATGATGGCCTGTCCAATAGGATGGTTAAGTGTGAAAGCAGCTGTTTCAATGCTAGCGCACAGATAGAAGAGCTTTCAAAACAAATAGTCGAGTTTGAGTCCGATGCTCGTAAGGGGATTGACAAGTATTTAGTAGATCAAACTAAAAGACTTGACGAAGATCTATCTGAATGGATAGAAATAAAAGGAAATGAAATTGTAGACAAGGTTAAGACTACTATTGGATCCCAGCCAAATGAAAATATCAATGAGCACCTAAGTAGAAATGATGAATTAATTAAGCTCTTCACTAGCGAAATTTAGGAAATAAAAGAGAAAATAGTTGATGAGTTACCTAAATGGCAAAAGGAAACCAATCATAAATTGGCGGAGTTAGAACGAAAGTCATCACAAAATTTGTTGACAGAGGACGAATGTTCGGAGAATAGGTCGAAAAACAACTGAACATGTGATAATACGAAGTACAATTGTGGTGAAAATTTGCATTGGGAAGTTGATGATTCGGTTGGTAAAGATGATGATTCTTTTGGTCAGCGAGGAAATTTGTCTTCTTTAAAGGTGGAGAACAGCATTTTTAAAAGTAGACAATTCCCAACATTCTCCACTGAAAAGAACAACCTGCATCCGAAAATTTTTATCAATAATTTCAAAAGAATATTTCCACGTAGCTGGTCAGAACACGACCGATTTCTATTTATAGTATCCAAATTTACCGAAGAAGCCGCATTATGGGCCGCCGAAGTAAGTGAAAGTTGCGATACTTGCGCTGAGTTTGAACAACCTTTTTTTGGCTAAATACTGGTCGTCGAGTAAACAAGAGAAATTAAGAAAAGAGGTTTACCAACCTGAGTATTTTAACAGTAAAAGGAGTACTTTAGGGCAATATTTTGAAAAGTACATAAATAAGACACGTTATTGGAGTGATCCAATTTCTCACAAGGAAGTGATCAGAATTTTGAAGGGAAGGTTGCCCATAAATATACGTGAAAAGTTAATAAATGTTTCTGACCACGATGTAGAACAGTTCTTGTCGGTGATTGACTCTATAGATATGGTTATGGAAGACGCAAGACAAATGAGTAGTAATCAAATGTCGACTCACACTCATAGTAATACGAATAATTATAATAATAATTTAACGTATGATAATAATAATACCAAAAAACCAGGTCAAACCCGCAACACAGGAGCGTGGACAATCTTCATCCTATGATTGCAATAAAAACAATGATTATAATAAATATAGAAGAGATACTTACTGTGCTAGAGGTAAACCTCGATATGGTGACGTGAATGTGCATAGTAGTGATATTAATAAGAGTAACAGATACCAAAGTGATGAACCCAATTGCATTCGACCTTGGGAAGATAATTCGAAGCATAATGTTCATCGGCAGGATGGAACAAATGCCTCGAGTCCTCATCCAGCACAAGTAGTTATACCAATGGGCGAAGTAGCCTCCAATGTGTGATGGGGTGAATACCATAACTCGGATCTTACTGTACGGATTGTGGAAGTTCATGAACCCCCACCAATGACTCCACGAGATAGATTAAACTAATACCAGTCACCAAATGCCTTCCTAGGATGACTGGAAAGGAGAAGGAAGGCAGGCATCAATTTGAACTGAGAGTATTAACGTACAATAATGATCAGGATATAAGGAATGAATTAATTGAAGAAAAACCTGAAGTTTCTAATAAATGTGGACAAATTTTACAGGCAATAATTCCAACAAGTATAAATAATGTTGATGTTGAAATTTTAATTGATACTGGAGCAACAATTAGTGTCATGATGCTGGACTGTTTAAAACAGATAAGCCGAGTGGTAAAAATGCCCACTTTTCCTATCACAGGATGTACCGTGTCTGGCGTGTTCAGCGCAAAAATGCAAAAAGTTGTGAAACAGGTACATGTCGACGTTACAATACGGGGGGCTCAAATAGAAAGTGCATTCCTGGTTGTTCCTAAAATGACAGTACCATGTATCTGGGGTTTGGATTTTTTATGTGAGACCGGTGCAATCATTAATTTAGAGAAAGGTGAATGTATATTTAATTCCAATGGTAATGTTTTGACAGCCACCCTGAGAAAGGGCCGAGTAATTCCAAATCAGTTGCGTATGAATCTAATGGTAAAATATGTCAGTATTGATGATGAAAATGTGTATGATATATGCCTTATTGAATGTTCTGAAGAAATGATTGATAAAATGTCATTGCAGGAAAAGGTGTTAGAATCAGAATATTTATCTGTTATCCAAAGGGACGAACTGTACTACTTGTTGGAAGCATATCAGTCGATTTTTAGTAAACGTCCGGGTATAATAAAAGACTTTGCATTCCATATAAAGACATATGCACATAAACACTTTTGTCGTACTTCCTATTCTATCCCATGGACAAAGAAAGAAGTAGTCAGAAAGGAAATCAATAAAATGTTAGAATGGGGTATTATTGAGCCCTCAGATTCCAAATATTGTAACCCTCTTGTGGCGGTAATTAAACCCAATGGTGACATCAGATTGGTGTTGGATGCCAGAGAGATCAATAAAATCATTATACCTGTACAAACACGACCGGAGAACCTAGAAGAGTTAGTACAAAAGTTTTATGGTGCCCGCTTCTTAACTTCTTTGGATATGTGTAGTTCATATTGGCAAACTAGAATATCGAAAGAATCTAGAAAATATACTGCATTCGTTTTTCTGGGCCGAAGTTACCAGTTTACCGTCATGCCATTTGGGTTGAAAATAAGCGGTGGTGTTTTCATATCAGCATTAGATACCATACTGGGCAGAGACCTTTAGAACGAAGTTACTTTATATGTCGATGATTTGCTAATTGCTTCTGAAACTTGGGAGGAACATTTGGACTTATTAAGAAGAGTTTTTGCGAAATTTTTGGAATACGGAGTTACTGTAAATGTGAGCAAATCCAAGTTTGCTCATAACCAATTGAAATTTCTTGGACATATATTAACAGATGTGCTTATCCAAAAAATAGGATGGAATTAAAGTCATTTATCGGCTTAGTTTCATTTTTTCGCCGATTTTTACCCAATCAGTTAGGAAGCCAAGACTGTTTGTTACGGCTGTTAAGAAAAATGTCATGTGGGAGTGGAATTCCGAATGCACGCAAGCTTTTGATAACATCCACAATGCTTTGACTAATGCTCCACTGTTACATCATCCGAGACTTGATCAAGATTTTTATATTGCTGCGGATGCTTCTGAAACAGGATTGGGTGCCACTCTTTTCCAGATGGACAATCCAGAAGATATCAGTACCATCAAAATAATTGGGTTTGCCAGCAGAACACTCTCTAGCTGTGAACGTGCATATTGTACTACTGAATTGGAAGTACTGGCCGTGGTCTAGTCCCTTAGAAAGTTTCGCTATTTTGTATATGGAAAGAAGATCATTGTATTCTGCGACCACAAAGCTTTATCTTTTATTTTAACAGGAAGGATGTTCCATTCACGTTTAACCCAGTGGGCCTTGCTACTGCAAGAATATGATATTACGCTCAAATACATCAGAGGGAAAGACAACATCATAGCCGATGCTCTTTCAAGACTACCGAAAAGAAAGAATGACGACGAGTGTGAAGAACGGACTATTGACCTTAAAGTCATGAATTTATCAAGGCAATATTGTGAGAGGCAGATTTCACAGCTATGTCGAAGTCTTCCACAACTGCAAGAAGATGATAAGTTGTGGAAAGCCATTAGGCGTGCTGTTGAAAGCAAAACGCTAAGTCACTCTCAAGAACAGTATCAATTAAAATCCGGAATATTGTATCAAAAGAAGGATGAAGAAGATGTTTGGAAAGTTTGTGTTCCAAATAAATATTTAGAATCACTAGTATGGTACACTCACTTGAATTGGGGTCATTTTGGTGCCGCTAAATGTACAGCCAAAATAGCACAATACTGCTATCATCCAAATTTGGGACGTATAGCTACAAATATTCGTAAGAAGTGCAAAATATGTCAGAAGGCGAAACCCATAAACTATTGTCGGAAGATAGAATTACATCCTATCATCCCACAACAACCTTTAATGTTGGTGTAATGTGATGTCTGTGGGCCATGTCCCATGACACGTGGACGGTTCAAATATGTATTGGCTTTCTATGATCTCTTTTCAAAATATATGAAATTATATCCTTTGAAAAATCTCCACGTTTGACCCATGTTACGCAAATTTATCAACAACTATATAACTGAGCTTGGCAAACCTATAATGATCTTGACAGACAACGCTGCTTATTATACAAGCAAAGTATGGAGAGACACTATGAAAGAACAAGGAATCCAGCACATTTACATCTCAAGATTTTACCCTTGTGGAAATCCGGTTGAGAGAATCTTCTGAGAGTTGAACCGATTTTTACGGACGTACATACCCAAACAACATTATAAATGGATCGATTGGATTTATGAATTTGAGAAAGTGTATAATGACTTACCACACTTATCGACAGGTTATTCACCTAACCAAATAGTATTTGGTGAAAGTATTGTGCCAGAATGGATGAAGAAATTACCTGCGATAGAACAAAAGATTACCAAGAAAGAAGATATGGTGAAGAAGGTCTATGAAAACCTGAAGCATCAAGCACAATTGAGAAAAACCCGTTTTGATAAAAATGTGAAGAAAGTAGTCACATATGATGTAGGGGAAGAAATTTTATTGAGAAATCACCCAAAAGCATCAACCAGGAAAAGACTGAATAAGAAATGGCAATATTTATATACAGGTCCATACAAAATAATGAAAATACCTCATGAAGGGAGCTACCTCTTGGCAGATTGTGATACTGATGTAATTAAAGGCTTGTTCCCTCACATAGACCTGAAGAAGTATTATCAATAATGAGCAAAATATAGATTCAAGAAACACTGAATGATACCAAGACTACACTCAGTGGACTAAATAAAAGCACCAGTGGATAAATACGTACTTATACTAACTTACAAAGAAAATTAAAGAATGTACCAACGATTTTCATGAGATACCTTCTTGGTATCAGCAACAATGTCGACGCTGAAATACGATTTATCCTCTCACCGAACAGCGAGGATGGATGATTTACAAGTGGAATTAAGAGGAAAAAAAAAGGACCAAATCCTCTCTGGTTAAACAAGTGGCCTAATACGGGTTTTGGCCTAGGATGCCAATCTTCGAACCCGGCTGTGATCCCTGCCTTGCACAGTCGGTTGAAGAACTGAGGGCTTCATCCAAGAAAAAAAAATGTGGTGTGAATATGAAGTGATTAGTGCGAAGTGTTTCTAAGACAACCTATAAACAAATGTGGAATTTAGTTAAGGGCATTTTGTCTAGGCCCATTAACTCAACTTAGATATTGTAGAATGTATGTACTGACTTGTTGAGTGAATCTGAGAGTGAGTGTATTCGCCGAAACAAATACCCTCTCCTGTCACTGTACAAAAAAAAAAAAAAAAAAAAAAAAATAAAGCCTGTTCTGTCTGGAACCCTCTTCAAGACATCACAGTCTGGGGGGGCCGTGTAACATTACAAGTCAAGATAGCTGTAATGGAAATTGAATAGTGTAAAGTTATCATTAAAAATGCACGCCGCGCGATTTCTGACGATTTGGTTGGTCATAATAGTAGTAACATGCTTTTGAATACAATTAAAATATAACGGCGATACCTGTTTAGTGTTATTGGAAATAATGTGTAGTAAATTAATGAGTAAGGTAGCCGATCCTATAAGAAGAGGTGAAATTGGGCATATTAAGGTGTTTTGCTTTATGTCGACTAAGCCGATGATACGGCGTCTTTTTTTCTGTTTACTCTTAGAAAAAAAACAAACAAGTAACGAAGTGCTAATTGTGCATTGTGAAAAATATAGGGGCGAATTTTAAATAGCTACAGTGTATAATCAGACTAACAAATGGACATTCAGTTACACGAAATAGCGGACAGCGAAGTGTGGTCATTAAATTGAGTACACCTACAGGGCAGTCAACTCCGGGATAAGTCTATTCGCATCTCACGAGGGACGCGGTATTGAGACCGGTTTCTTTTTTTAATTATATCGCGGAGAGCGGGCTTCAATTTATAAAAAGGAGAAAAGCTGTATCATTATCATTGACTGTTGGTGTTAAGCAACCAAAACTGTTCATCAAAGGGTTTCGGTGAATGAGTGGTGAATGTGAAATGAAACTGTGAACGAAGTTATGTTAAATAAAGCAGAAGAGACAAGTCAGTTTGGTCGTATCTGTTATTATTCCATAAACCGTAACATTTCTTCTCGTTGTAAGAAGCCTTTATAGACGATCGTTATGACAATTTGCTTTGAAGGGATCTCGTTACGAGTTAAGTTTTGGGGACCTGGTCAAGAGGGGATAGTTCGTAGATCTTAACTACTGCAGCTATTATGGAATCAGGTGCTACCATGACCGTTGTGTGTTGTCAATGGCTTAAGGTCATCATATCTCATGCTCTAAGTTCGACGCGCCTTTCCTCTTGGTATAACGGTGTCTCACGGTAACAACGACAACGCCAACGGCGAAGGAAGATACGATAGACCTGGATGCTTCATACCTCTGATGTAATGAAGTATACAAGCATTTTGAGGTTTATGGGAGAATGTAGACAACTATTCTTCATTTGTATTCTGAAGATATTATTCACCAGTGGATTACTTATAACAGATAATATAGCTTAAAGTTACATTACAAAGCTAATGGAAGTTTTGAATGATGAGGTGGAGGGAACTATCATCCACTCAATAAGAGACTGCACCACTTCAGATTCACTGGTATTCACATCTCCCACACAAGAAGTAAATGTGAAAGACATAAGGTCGGCAGTAAGATAGTGAGGGTACACTCAGAAAATTGTATGCTTTGTGATTCATGTCTTCATACAGCACAGATTTATAAAAAGCAACAAATATCAAGGTAAGAATTGACAAATCAAAAGCTTCATATCAGTACTTTTGTGTGTAAAAAGAAGACAGTATCAAGGACTGCAGCAAGAAATATAAAGTACTCAGTTGTTTTAAATGTAATTCTTTCTAAATGCAACTGTGAGCAGCAAGTCTTAGTTGGCAAGATTAATATGAAGTTGCCTCACTTTACCCTTATAATTCGTCTCCATTCCACCATTTGGTTTGTGGGCCCCGTATACGATAATGAAAAATACACAGTCTCAAAATTTGGGGGGTGGAGTTAGTGGACTAAAATATCTTGACAGTCATTCATTTTAGAAGTGACTGCCAAACATGAGCCAAATTGGTTGGAATGTCTAAAGCCTTCTCTTTGTTAAAGAGAAAGATGTGATTTTCCTCCAAGTTGCTAAAACACACAAAAGCATTTGAATGCACGAACAGTCCTCATTTATGTAAGATGTAATATTTTCAAATGCTGCTTTACATTGATAATGCATATATTTTATTCTTTGCTGTTATGCTTTCAGCACTGTGGTATGGTATAAATTTTTTCAAAATAAAATCAGTTGTCGACTGTTAAACTGAAATATTTTATTGCACTTGTCTGGTTTTGACAAATTAATATGTCATCTTCAAAGGATTGCAAAATTTAGGAAAATATAGATCATTGAAACATGGCCAAACAGTATGCACAACCTGTGATATGTCATGGCATTATGCTTCATTGACAAAGATACTGAGGTCTGATTGTCCATCTCATAAACTGATATTAAGTTTTTTGTAATGCACTTCTTGCACTTAACATACATGTATGGCCATGTTCTAAAGATTTATATTTTCCTGAATTTTACACACTTCCAAAGATGATTGATTAATCTATCAAAACCAGTTGAGCACAATAAAATATTCACACTGTGCAGTTGATCACTGAATTTTATTTTGAAAAAATATACTTTTCGTAAATATCCTGTATATAATGGAAATAACAGTGACAGATCTACAGTTCTTCGTGACTTTTCTGTTTCCCTTCTTGTGAATTGAAACACTTACAGCATTTTCCAATTTTTCACACACGCATCAAGCATATAAGTTCCTCTAGGAAAAACTATTTCTCTTGCATTATCATGATCATCTTCAGCCATATTTCCTTTCTTCATAACTTGATTTGTTTTACACATCCCAACTGATCTTACTTCTGCCATTATTTTCATTATTATCAACTATACTTTTTTGGCCTATGAACATGTCTTCAACTGCTTGCACAATATTATCTCTGTTATTACTGACACTGCTATCATGTTACTTCATACTTATGTTGTTTTAATTGTTTCTCTTAAGAAATTTTCAGTCTATCTTTTCACAACTTCTTGACACTAACTGTGAGATAATTTTGTTTAATTCATCAATTGTTGCCTGGATCCATTTGAGATTTTTATTTCTTTTGCTTTATTCATGTAAGCAATGTCCATATCTATTTTTAAATAATAATTTTGCGCCTTTCACCTTTGTCTGTATAATAATCATTTTCTAAGATGCTGAGAAGAAAAAAATAAAAAAAAAAATAAAATAAAATAAAAGAACCCTCTACGCACACTCACCTGGCATACTGATTCAAATAGTAAATTTGTATAGAATATATGAAAGAAAATAAGCACTATAGATTAAAAATCTACTCAACAAGCAGAGGCAGAAGAAAACACATCACCTCAGTTCCAAGAGTTCCGTAACCTGTACAGAAAATTGGAATAGAGATAAACATAAACATCATTTCTGCCCTTTTTATTGCTGATGAAAACCACACATTGCATGTTGTACTACCATACAGCGAGACCTTCAGAGGTGGTGGTTAATTGCTGTACACAATGGTACCTCTAATACCCAGTAGCATGTACTCATGTATTGATGCATGCCTGTATTCGTTGTGGCATACTATCGACAAGTTCAGATTGTCCCACTCCTCAATGCCGATCTGGCATAGATCCCTCATCCATAAACAGCCCTTTTCAATCTATTGCAGGCATATTCAATAGGGTTCATGTCTGGAGAACATGCTGGCGACTGTAGTCGAGCGATGTTGTTATCCTGAAGAAAGCCATTCACAAGATGTGCACAATGGGGGTGCAAATTGTAGTTCATGAAGACAAATGCCTCACCAATATGCTGCCGATATGGTTGGACTATCAGTCGGAGGATGGTATTCATGTATTGTACAGCTGTTATGGTGCCTTCCATGACCTTGCTGCACTCGCTGGACAGTGTCTCCAAGGTGTTCAGCCTGACCGGGTTGCCTCCAAACACATCTCCAATGATTGTCTGGTTGAAGGCATATGCGACACTCATCGGTGAAGACAATGTGTTGCCAATCCTGAGTGATCCATTCAGAATGTTGTTGGGGCCTTCTGTACCACACTGCATGGTGTTGTGGTTGCAAAGATGGACCTCGCCATGGACGTTGGGAGTGAAGTTCCACATCATGCAGCGTATTGTGCACAGTTTGAATCGTAACATAACATCCTGCGGCTACACAAAAAGCATTATTCAACATGGTGGCATTGCTGTCAGGGTTCCTCTGAGCCATAATCCATAGGTAGTGGTCATCCACTGTAGTAGTAGCCCTTGGGCAACCTGAGCGAGGCATGTCATCGACAGTTCCTGTCTCTCTGTATCTCCTCCATGTCCGAACAACATTGCTTTGGTTCACTCCAAGATGCCTGGACACTTATCTTGCTGAGAGCCCTTCCTGGTACAAAGCAACAATGCGGACAAGATCAAACCACGGTATTGACCGTCTAGGCATGGTTGAACTGCAGACAACACGAGCCGGTGCTGGTCACGCATGGTTGTTTACAGCTTTGGCCGGGTTTAGTGACATCTCTGAACAGTCAAAGGGACTGTGTCTTTGATACAATACCACAGTCAACGTCTATCTTCAGGAGTGGGGAAAATATGTAGGTCAGAAGAAAAAGAAAGGAATAGTTACCAAGAAGAAATACTGAGCCTGAAGAAAGCAACAAAAGGCCAAATGGATGGCAAGAATCAAGGGTGTGTTGTAATGCCAGTTCCCCCTGTAAAGTTATGAGAACCTGGTGCCTGGGGGAGAATGCAGGTGGCACATGGTGAAACAGGCACCAAGGTCATGATTATCATCTTGTAGGATATTGTGTTTTGCCAGTATACTCCCTTTGCCTATGCCCATTCATCCTAACTGATAACATACTGGCAGTCATTGTGGTAGGCTACAAATCACTAGATGTGATGGCTATGGGTGGCTAGGCTGTATGGCAGGGACTTCTTGGTCTGCTGGGTGGGTTGGTACTGCTGGTGGTCAGTAGTTCTGATACGGTTGGAGGTACAGATGTAGCCATCTTTGAGGTGGGGGTCAACATTGAGGAAAGTAACTTGATGGGTTGAGGAGGACCAGGTGAACTTAAAGGGGAAGAAGGTGTTGAGGATCTGGAGAAATATGGATAAGGTGTCCTCACCCTTGGTCCAGATCATGAAGATGTCATCAGTGACTCTGAACCAAGTAAGGGATTTGGTAATCTGGGTGATTAGGAAGGATTTCCCTAGATGGCCCATTAATAGGTTGGTGTAGGATGGTATCACATGAGTGCCCATTACAGATTTGTTTATAGGTGATGCCTTCAAAGATGAAGTAACTGCAGGTGAGAATATAGTTGTTCGTGATGACCAGGAAGGAGGTTGTAGGTTTGGAGTTAGTCAGTCACTGGGAAAGGTACTTTTCATTAGCATCAATGCCATGTGCATTAGGAATGTTACTGTAGATGGAGGTGGCATCAATAGTGGCGAGTAGGGCGCTGTGTGGTAAATGAATAGCAACTGTGGAGTTATTGGAGGAAATGGTTGGTGTCTTTTATATACGAGTGCAGGTTATGGGTAATAGGCTAAAGATGTTCGTCCATAAGAGCACAGATTTCCTCGGAGGGGGCACGTGGCCACAATGAGGCATCCTTGGTGGTTGGGTTTATAGACTTTAGGAAGCACAGAGAAGGTAGGAATGCATGGATCGGTAGATGTGAGGAGGAAAGAGATAAGACCTCCCACATTCCCACCATCAGACCACAAAGGAGCACTCCACTTGTCACTCTGTACACCCAGGACTGGAGCAACTGAGTCACAGGGTTTTGACTACCTCTTCTCATGTCCTGCCCACTATCCTTTACACCCATACCACAGTAGTATTTCACTGCACACTGAATCTACACAATATGTTATCCATCCATATTCCACTTCTGTTCCCCACCCCTTGCTGCATGGCTCATATCCCTGCAATCCTGCAATAGACCTAGATGCAAGGTTTACCCCACATATTCTTCCACTATCACCTTCTCCAGTTTGGTCACAGGCATATCCTATCCCATCCCAGGCATGGGACCCTGTGAAGGCAGTCATATGACCTAAAAACTAAGCTAAAACCACTGTGCTGCATTTTACATGGGCATGAAAACAGTAAGCTGTCTGTCCGCATGAATTACCACCAACAAACTGTAGCAAAGAGACATGCTGCCCAACATAACACGCTTCACTTCAATGGCTGCTTCACAGCCTTCTCCATCTGGATCATTTCTACCAACACCAGCTTTTCTGAATAGCACAAGTGAAACTCTCCCAGCAATATGTATTCTATGTTAATCAAATTACCTTCCATTAGGAAAATGAAATGCACTCAATGACTGTGAAATGACTTTCAAAATGTTAGAGCACAGCAATCAGTCACCATTTTCTTTCCAGCTTTATCAAAACAGATTATGGCTAGTAACTAGCCATTATCAATGGAGTATTTCAGAGGTTTTACATTGGCCCTAGTGTGCCTACACCTGTTGCTTGGGCTCCTGTCACAGTTCAGTCTAGAGTTGAATGAACTGTGACAGGAACCCAAACAACTTGCATAGGCATACAATGGCATGTTGTCATTCCATCCTGGCTTTTCCATTGCTATATACATTTCATGTATTATTAAAATGCTGGAACTTTATTCAGCTGCCACTTGTAATGAGCAACCATGTTTTCAATTATCAACTCTATATAATAAAATGTTCAGAGGAAGTTAACAGTATGAAATGATTTTGATTTGGATCTTCTGGGAGTCCTAATTTCTAGATTTATATTTCTTGACAGCTTGTTAAGTGCTTTACTTTTAGAACAAAAAATATGGCTCAAAGTCCTAGAGGAAGGGGAGAATCAACATGACAATCAGTTTTATTGCTTGAATTGTGGGCATGGAATACAAATTTCAACTTATAATGTTAATATATTTCATGAAACATGTTTTCAGATTGAAATGTAAACCCTCTAGTGAGGCCCACATTGCATGAATAATACATTACCACCTCTGAAGGAAATTACGTACCTGTTTCTTCTGGTAGTCTTTAAGAGCATTCTCAAAGCCTTCTTCAAGGTGAGCAAATGCCATGTTAACTTCAGTAGCCCACCAGATCTGTGTGCCGCATAATGCTGGTTGTGCAGGGTAGTCAAAGAGCCACTGTTCTCGAGGTTTCTCATCGTATGTAGAAACAGCATTTTCAAAATAATAACGACATGTCCTTCGCATAGCATCAGTTACACGATTTAGCCATATTTCAACCTAAAAAAAGAAAAAAAGTATATTACACTGTCTCCCACAAAAATAAAAATATTTAAAGAAAAACTTATATTACCGTGTCTTCCACAAAAATTAAAAATATTAAAAACACTTCAATAATGATTCTGATTTTAACCTTCCAGCTTCCTGTCTTTTAACTTTTTAGTGTGTGTTCTAATAGTATTGCAGGTGTTAAAATTTAGAAAAGAATGATTTATTTTTAACAAAAATTGCAAGGTATTAACTTACAGACGGCTGAAAAATTTTTGACTAGATA
The DNA here is from genome assembly GCF_023898315.1 of Schistocerca nitens. Taxonomy (NCBI): domain Eukaryota; kingdom Metazoa; phylum Arthropoda; class Insecta; order Orthoptera; family Acrididae; genus Schistocerca; species Schistocerca nitens. The sequence goes on along the minus strand of NC_064620.1, from coordinate 189,064,898 downwards.
ATTTCCATATAAAAGTGTCACTCATCACACTGATGTAACAAAATAACATCTCAGTATGAATATTTGAAGTCAAATAATATCAGTGGATGACCCAACCAAAACGGCAGAAATTAACCTCAAAGGATTATTCTTTTTTCCCTGCTGTCTTCACAGATATTTTTAAATCACTGATTTGCATTGAGTGGACATCAATGAGCCTTCCCAAAACTACCTTCAATTTATAGACTGTCTGCTTTGACTGCAAAACTACATTATAAAATCAATGAATGAAATATAACAAGTATGGAAATAAACCTGAAAATTGAGTACAATAAGACCACAATGGTATCAGTAGTTTGAAAGATCAGCAGTGACAAACAGAAATTACATACGTTAATAAATCTATGTTCTTATGGTAACTGAAAACAATGAGAAGAGGGACACATGGCAGAGAGAGAGCATAAAGGTATGTGTCTATAACTTCATTTGGGAAAATGAAAACCACATTTGGAAGTATCCTGAATAGTGGATTGTAACCAGTACACTAAAAGATGAGCAGACATTAAAACTGACATTACAAACATCAAGGGAACGAAACAGGGGAAGCCTAAAACTTCATTTCAGAAATTGAAAGCCACATTCGGAAGTAAATGTCAATGCGCCTGAATTGAGTTTTAAACAGTGTTTACTTCTGCTACTAACCTTAACCCAGTGAACATTTTAGGAGTTGCCAATTGAGGAAATGAAAACACATACAGATGCATAAAGCCAGGAATGGAAGATATATTGCATGGTATGTAACTGAAATGGACATGGGCAGCACATAGAGCCAAAAGAACTGTTTGGAGACAGTCTAAGTAAATTATTTGCTGGAGTTTTTGTGACATAAAATGGACTAATTGATTGAAAAATTAAAGATATACAGACACTATCAGGATACAGGCAGGACACATTCCTGTGTATGAAGCTGAAATTCAGATGTGCGAAGAAGTTGGACACAGATCTTTATCCAACAATGGATCAAAATGGCTATATTTATGCTGAACTGATAACAGAGATAATTTGTGCATTAATGTCACATTTTAACTAAGGAAGTAAGACAGAATGATTTACCTTACATTGCAATAGTATGAGTAATGAAAGAATACAAAAAGTGTGTAGTATATTAAGAAAATAAACTTAGATTTTCCAAGACATACTTTGGTTTTAAGAACAGGAGCTGGAGATGGATGGTGTTGGTGGGATGGGGGTGGGAGACTTCAGAAGTCCAATCTCCTTCATTTTAGCATATGTATTTGATTTGATTTCTTTATTAGTGTGAGAAACAATTACATTCTGTGGGTTTTGTCATTCAAAACATAGACAAATTAACAGCCTAAAATTAATTGCTTACACTAAAATTAACAACAAATTTTCTTTTAATCTATAATTACATTTGTTTTTTAGTCTTATTCATTATATTATTAACTGCATTATTTCTATACATACTATAATACAGAACTTATTAAATTAAGTAACCTTTTTTAATTTAGCTGCTCTATTACTCTACACAAGCTTTTATTTTGTAAATAATTTTTTAATTTTGTTTTGATGGAGCACATCATATTTATCTACTTTATATGTTGTGGTACTTTATTATCATGGTTGCCACAGGTTCTGGAAATCAGAAGATTTCAAACACATCAGGGAAATCATGGAAATATTAGGGAAATATGAAAAAAACACTAAAAAAATCTCATTTTTGTCTCAGTAGATGAAATGATTTGTTTACTGAGGTGTCATGCATCATTGTTGGCTGGGTGCAGCTGAGTACATGCGCTCTACTTCCTTGTTACTGTGCTTCTCTCCTTCCTATCACTTCCCTCAGCTTGCAGTCAGTGCTGCCACCACATCTTGCCACTAGACGGTGGTCATGTGTGCATGAGTTGTGTCTGAGTGATAGTGTGAATGTGCCTGTGCTCTCGTTTTCTGACAAAAGGTATGACTGAAAATTTAGCTGTGACAGTGTAATTGTCTTGTCTACATGCTTGTCTGTGGGTCAGCAATATCTTTATGGTAAGTTGCTACCTAACCTCATTATTATCAATTCTCAGAGTATTTGAACAAGTTATCTGTTGCATGGATTGATCACCGTGGTCTCATTTCATTAACATGTTGTCTGTGGCTCATGAATAGCTGTACACATGAGTGGATTTCCGCGACAGGCCAAAACCACAGGCCATTTATACCGGTATCTGTAAACCATTGTTCCTACTGATCTGAAGCCATTTAGTTCCCACTAAAGTGCAGACCCTGCCCGTTGGATCTAGTCTCACTGATCTCCCTGCAGGCAGGGTCTGTTTGTGTGTGGCATAAAGCAGCAAATTTTAATGGTTTATCCATGGACCCAGGACTGCCATGTTCATCAGCAGGCCAGAGGCCATGGGTGATGGATTTCAGGAATTGCGACTATGTCACTGCAAGTACATTCTACAATGTACAATCGTACAGTGTGGCATTTTATAGACATTTTATTTGTTCTAGTACATTCTGAAATTTCAAAAGTAGTTTTACATGTTGGAAAGTATGGATGATAAGAAGAAGAATATTGTCAGTCGTTAACAGTTTATATGCTATGTACTCATAGATTTTTCAGAAGAAAAATCACATAATACCTGTACAATAATAGATATAACACAGTGAGTAAAAACTGATGATAATGAAAATAGTAGAAGCAACATTTTATTGCATTACCTACAGTGTTGGTTTACACAATTCTTCCCCACCTTTTACCTCTTTTTTAAGAGGCCTACTTTTTTATGCAGATACTTCTGAAATCAGAGAAGGTATTTTAAATCTGTCTTGTGACTCCAAGGAAGTCCATATTTTTATTGCCAAATGTGTTTCATATCATTGAAATAAAATAACATCAGTGGTCTAAATGAAAAACATGTGCCATTTGGCTTGCTTTCTCCATTAAAAACAGTTTATTACAAAACATGTTGATGTTAGTACTTCATATTTTTGCTCATATGAGGAAACATCATCTGCTTGCAAGTTTTTGTCAGATATTTCGTCATTTGCACTATTGTTTCTTGTACCACAGCTGCAAAGGCCCTTGAGATGTCAAAATTTGTCAGGGAAAAATGCTAAAATTTTTCTGTAAATAAGGGAAATATCAGAGGATTTCACTTGGGGAAACTTATGGCAACCCTGATTATATAATTTGATGTCACTGTAAAACAAACACTACTGGTTTTAACTTTGTTGCATGTAGCTGCAAACTGTAACTGTTCCTAGTTTCATACTCATGTACAAAACAATTTTTATCATAGTACTTAAAATTTTCTTTCCATACATAATACTCTGAACAATAGATTCGCAAGTGACTGTTAAGATTCCCAGAATATTAAAATGTTTAAAGCAGTCAGCTGTGCTGTAAATCTTGCTTATTATATGTATGGCTCTTTTCCACAGTATTGTTAAAAGATTGACAGATCACCTTCTCAGACTTCATGTTTTTAAATTTGAGCTTACAGTAACGAGTAAGTCTGACTGGTTACCTGAAGAAGGACGAAGAAAGGGTCTTGCTGCTAGGTAATAGTTATGGCAGAGGTGTATGCCACATGGTACAGGTCAAATTAGGAACAGGATATATCACAATTATTGTATAGCCAAGTGATAGCCTTAGCCATAGCCAGGCGACAGAGGGCAGGGGGGAACTTGTGCAAAGAGTTCGACAAAGAGGATCATATTATCATAGTTTGTGGAGCAGGGAACAGTGCATCTAAAGACAGAAATTACAGGATTAGGGGTGATCAGGATGAAATAGGAATAGCAACTGCACACGTGAATGAGAGTTTTGTGGAGGGCATCCAACACCATGACCAGCCATGGGTTAATGCTGTTGTGAGCAGTGTCAACAATGGGTAGAGCAGGCTGCTGTTGACTGAGATGAAATCTCACATGCATACTGTGCATGATGCTAAAATTGAGAGTGAGAGCATACTATACATGGCCTGCACCTGAATAGGAGAGAGGAAGATAGGTTGGCGGAGCTTCTTGCAGAAAATGTAACCCTCCCCTCTCCCCAACCATTACACAAAGCAAGATCCCTGTGGTTACTGGTGCCAGAGAGGTAACTTTTTTAGGTTAGAATTAAGGTTCAGGCACTTATTATGATGAGTGTTAAAATAACAGAAGTGTCCCACAATAAGCTTAACAATACACAGAAAAGTAAGGTCAGCTTATTTCATCAGAACATAAGAGGAGTGAGTAATGAGGCAGAAGAGCCTCTTGTCTGTGTGGAAAATTTAGATAGTTCTGAAACGATAGACAACTTGTACCTATCTGAGCACCACCTACCAACAGGTTTAGAGGAGTTAAATATAAAAGATTACACTGACATCTTACTCATGTAGAGCTAATATGGGAAAAGGAAGAGTTGTTACATATATTAAGACAGAACACAAGTTCAGTAACACTGAGGCAAGTAGGTTTTGTAAGGTCCAACACATAGAAGTGTCTTCTTCTGAATGAGTACTGGAAAAAGTTTACTTTTAATTGTAACTGTAAATAGATCCCCACTGGGAAATTTTTGAGTGTTTATGAGGAGTTTGGATTCATTACTATGCCATCTGTCAGCCAGCAGCAAGCAATTAATAGTCTGTGGTAATTTCAATGTAGATTTTCAAAAGGATTCTGACAGAAAAAAATGATCTGGAAACCTTACTTTGATCCTTAACTTGACCTCAGAAGTCAGCTCTCGAACACAGGTGGATAAAGATAATAGGCTCCTAACTGATAATCTCTCTCACAAGAAAATAATTTTATAGCCAGTAACAAATGCTCTCTCCATTTATTATATTATACACAGCTAGTAATGGTAAATAAGATAGTGCTTTAAAGTATTGATACTCAAAGGACACCAACAAATATCTTTAGGAATACTTTACAAGAAATGATCTAGGGTAAAATGTATAATGAACCAAATGGTTACATAAAATTTAATCTACTCCATTAAATTTGTATCATTATTTGAAAATAGCTTTCTGTATAAGCTAACCACTAAGGACATTAAACAGCAATGTAAAAAACCATGGATTGCTAGTGGGGTTAAGGCATCTTGTGACAGGAAAAGGGAAGTATATCTGCTGGCAAGAACAAACAGAAATCCTGCAGTATCTGTACACTACAAAAACTACTCAAAATTACTAACTGTAACAAAAGTTATTAAAAATCAAGGAACATATTATACATTATACAGAAATCAGCAAAAATTAGGGCTATGTGGAATGTAGTGAAATGAAACAGGACAACCAGTCACCAAAGAGGATAATATCAACATTTAGTTGCTTGAGGGGCTATAAATGATGAGTCACAGGTAGCAAATATGTTTAATAATGCCTTCTATCTTAGCCGCATTTGGGCACTGAAATGTATCAATGGTAATAGGTAAAAATTTATGCCATACCATGATCCAAACCTGCATTTCCTGCTTTATGTGAGCAATTACCTTAACTGCCTTGGCCATCACAGTGTGCTTAGAGACAGGATCATTGGTACACATCAATAAGGTGGCGATGACAAATGATTCCTTCTTTCAGTGCAGATGTAAATCATGTTTGATCTCTTATGGGAATCAGGGATTGCGTAAAGGTTTCTTTGGTAGGTGTCACTACATTAGTAGTAAGTAACAGGCTGGAAATTTGGGTCAAAAGGGATGCGTGCGGAGATGGCTGGGGCAGTTAAGGCGACCAGTCACGTGAAGTAGAAAATACTGGTTCGAGGTCCAGTCCAGAATGTACTTTTACCTGTCACCACTGATATATTTCAATGCCCAAAAGTAGCTAATGTCATTAAAACCAGAACAATTAGACATTCACCTCCCGAGAGGGCCCCCATGAAAAACGAGTGATCACACGGCAATGAAATGTTGTGGAAACATTTTTAAGGACATGCATAAGAGAAATAATGAAGAAACAATTGAAAGGAACACTTTTTAATTTCTTTGTGAAAGGGTGACATTTGTTAATTGTATAGCATGTTTAGGTTTCACATTACAAACATTGCTTAATGTGCTGATCATCTGCATATGAGCTTGGAATCACATTAAAGATATCATTTCATGACACAGCTTATTCAGTGCTTGAAGATCAGTCACTGAGTTCAGCATTTTCAGCCATGGCAACAGTAAATTATTCAACAATTTGTGGCTCAATTGGCCAACAGCCTCTTCCACAAACCATTCCCAAATTGGCAGGTAATTCAAACTTCCTAATCATGTTCTTCAACCCACTGTGGAAGGAGGACGTCTCTGTGTTCCTTCAATGTGATGATAGTTGCAAAGAGCAGCAGCAATATTGATGATGTTTTGATAAAATACAAGTAAAGCCCAGTTCACCTTGTCAAGACCCATGTTGACTATCTGCAACCATCATGAAAACTGATACTTGTGTTTCAATCCTATGTCACTGCACTGGTGCTGGAGCCTAACAGCAAGTCATGACACTAACACTACTAACAATGCAAATTTTGCGGTGCACACTCTGAACATCATTCCTATAAATTTGGGCATCCATGAAACAAATAGTTTTCCATCTACACTGGCTCAAGTAGCAAAAGTTTAATTGGAAAGGAGGCCAGATTATTATGGTAAAACTGAAGCACCAAACATTTGTTTTGAAATTTTGTATTTAATATGCATTTACACAATCAGGTCAGATAAAATTATTCTGAGGTGAATGTGGGATGTTCAGAGGTGTCTGGGCATTTGTAGAGAATTTTGAATTGCATAGGTCAGCTACAATGATTGCAAGACACTGACAGTTGAAAATCATAATATAATGATAATTTTTTGAGTGTTGTGTTGTTTGTTGAGAATATTAACAATTATCAGTTGTTGAAACAGTGAATAACAATTTAAGTATACTGTTTGGAATTTATTCCAAGTAAGAGATGAGAGGCCAAGTGAGTGGTTTATTTCAGTTCTTTTGGAGTCATGCAGTTTGAGGTTATGGATAGCAACAAAGACGTTTCACCCACTCTTGGTGGCATTGTTAGGACACTTCTGGCAGAAGAGTGCTACGCACAGCATCAAATTACTTCCAGGCTCGGGATCTCATAATAGACATTGATTAGCATTAAAAAATTTTAATCCAAAAATTTGTTAATCAACAGAAATGCACAAACAGATGTGGAAGGAAACCAAAATTGAACCTAGAATTCAGTAAACTTGAAAAATATGGTCATTTCCAATTGTAAAGCTACATGTATGTGACTCTCTGTGCAGTTGGAGGATTATGGAATGACAATGTCAGCTAGAACTTAAGAAGAGCTCTGTGTAAAGTAGGTCTGCCAGTGCACTGACCCCATCCTCAGCCAAAGATCACCCCAGGAATTGCTTGAAAATGGTTAAGCCCAAGATCACCCAGGAATTGCTTTAAAATGGCTAAACTGGGGAAAATCCTTACAGCACTGGTCTGTTGAGGACTGGAAAGACACACACACACACACACACACACACACACACATATATATATATATATATATATATATATATATATATATATATATATATATATGATGTGACTTACCAAGGGAGAGGGTAAGGAGTCATTCCAATCCCGGGAGCGGAAAGACTTACCTTAGGGGGAAAAAAGGACGGGTATACACTCGCACACACACACACACATATCCATACACACACACACACACACATATATATATATATATATATATATATATATATATATATATATATATATATATAAACAAAGATGTATCTAAAAACAAAGATGATGTGACTTACCAAACGAAAGCGCTGGCACGTCGATAGACACACAAACAAACACAAACATACACACAAAATTCAAGCTTTCGCAACAAACTGTTGCCTCATCGGGAAAGAGGGAAGGAGAGGGAAAGACAAAAGGATGTGGGTTTTAAGGGAGAGGGTAAGGAGTCATTCCAATCCCGGGAGCGGAAAGACTTACCTTAGGGGGACGTGCCAGCACTTTCGTTTGGTAAGTCACATCATCTTTGTTTTTAGATATATTTTTCCCACGTGGAATGTTTCCCTCTATTAATTTAAAAACGAAGATGATGTGACTCACCAAACGAAAGTGCTGGCACGTCGATAGACACACAAACAAACACAAACATACACACAAAATTCAAGCTTCCGCAACAAACTGTTGCCTCATCAGGAAAGAGGGAAGGAGAGAGAAAGACGAAAGGATGTGGGTTTTAAGGGAGGGGGTAAGGAGTCATTCCAATCCTGGGAGCGGTAAGTCACATCATCTTTGTTTTTAGATATATTTTTCCCACGTGGAATGTGTGCATTAGTACAAATTTCATTAAATGAACTCATTTCCAAATGTTGCTCTTGAAAAATTTGTGGATATGGCTGACATGGCTACCAAAATTTTCCTATGAATATCACTATATTTTTTTAGTAATGAAATGTGTGGTGGTAATGAAAGACTTAATATTTGCTTCCAGGTGGACTTCAGTGATGATGCAATGTTCTGTGTCACATGAAGAAAGTAGCCAGTATACGAGGAGGTGGGAATCGGAGGAGTTTCATCAAGACAGTGTATGCCATGCTGTGAAGCATCCCACTTCATTTATGGTCTGGAGCGTTTTTTCATCGAAAGGTACATGAAATCTGTACGTTGTTAAAGGTTCAATGAATCAAGGATAATATCTTAAAGTATTAAAAGAGAGACTTCTGCCTCAGACCAGGTGATGGTTTAATGGCAAAGGTTATGTTTTCATGCATGATGGAGCACTATGCCATAAGGATAAGATTGTGGGACAGTTTTTGGGTGAAAATGGTGTTACTGTACTTCCATGGCCTGGGAATAGCCCAGACATGAATCCAATTGAAAATCTGTGGGAAATAGTTAAGAAGAAAATAGGAACACAGAAAGTTACAACAAAGAATGTTTCATAGAACTGCTGACACAAACATGGGTCTATGACCCAGATATTCAAAACAGTTGTAAAAAAACTAGTTGAAAGTATACCAAAAGGAATAGCGATATTGAAAAACGTTAAAGGAATGCAAACAAAGTACTAAAACATTCATATACTTACACTGTTATATGGTTACCAAAATTTTCAATAAAAATTGAGTTTAAAACAGCTATACCATAATAATTTGGCCACCTCTGTATATCCATCCAGTATTGTAGAACAGTATCTCATAAGAGCAACAATAATATCCCTAGTACATCACAATTTGGATTTCAGAAGAGTTGCTCTGCTGAGAATGCCACTTATATGTTTGCTTGCCAAATTTAAAAGCATTAAATAACAAAATAACACCAGCTGGCATTTTCTGCAACCTATCTCAGGCACCTGACTCTGTGAGTCACAATATTCTCTTAGATAACCTGAGGTTTTACAGGATTTCCGGTACAGCCAACCAAAGGATAACGTCATATCTAGCCAAACAAATGGACAAAGTTGTACTTAGTAATTCAGCCAATGTAGTCTGGGAACATAATTCTGACTTGGGATTCCAAAAGGCACAATTTTTGTTTTGCTTTTGTTCCACATATATGTAAATCATCTTACATCTAATAAGAAAAAAGTAGAATTTTACAGATGACACTTGGCTGTAATCAATCTGAGCATATGTACAGCAACAGAAGACATGGTAAACAATGTTCTTAAAAGTATCACTAAGTGGTTTTCTGTGAATGATCTCACCCTCAATTTTAAAAAGACACAACATATTTAGAGGCACCCCACCATGATAAGTGTAAAACATGGTAAGAAAATAATAAATAGGGTGGAAACTTCAAAATTCTTAGGTGTCCATATTGATGAGAATTTAAACCAGAAAAAGCACAATTTTTAACTCCTTAACATAATTTAGTTCAGCCATATTTGCACTTAGAATAATTGCTAAAACTGAAGAGAGAAAAATCAGTAAGTTGACACATTTTGCATATTTTCATTCAGCAATATAATATGGAATAATATTCTAGGGTAACTCATCTTGAAGGAAGAGTGACTTCATTGCTCAAAAACATCCTGTAAGAACAATAAGTGGTGCACACCCACAATCATCTTGTAGACATATTCAAATAACTTGAAGGAATGCAGTCAGGTGACACAGTTGACAACTGACAGGATTTCAACAAGAGCACACTCAGCCATTTTCAAGATACAACTAAGACGAGTACATGCTGTGCAAGGGAATTTAAAACCTTGGGTTTTCAGAGAAACTCTGGAAAGATAAGACACATACTGTAACTACTATTGCTATCACAAACCAAAGATGACCGACATCAGAAATTATCAATAGTGGAATTAATAATCGATGGGTGAGATAGCATTAACTCCGTCCCTCTACTTCTCTACAAGGGAGAGTGTAGGATTCCATCAAGTATTTAAACAAAAACCACCATCTCTATCTATAAAGTTACTTGCTAATTTACTTTCCAACAGCTTCCTTAATAACACTATCCCAATAGCTGAAAGTGCACACCAGAATCACCATGTTGTATTATTCCAAAGAATGACTGGAGCCAAGGCAATGTTCGGCAATGACGGATTTGCTTGGCTGTTGTAAGTGTGTGTAATGCTTATGCTCAGTACACTGGCTCTCCACAGTCCTGATAGTCTGACCAATATATATTATGCCACAACTGCAAGGAGTACAATAGACGCCTAGCTTTCACAAACCTGGATCACACTTTACAGAACCTAAAAGAACCCTGATCTTAGATGGTGGCTGTAAAACACACTTCACATCATGTTTTTGCAAAATACAACCAATCCTGTTTGAAATTCTCCCTACCTAGGGCAAAAAGGGAGTAGACTTTGGTGGCAGCTCAGTATTATCATTACTCACATGGTACATAATTGCTTGATAGCATAACACGTCTGGTCTGCATTTCACTGTAGTCATTCTGATGAGAGGCGACTCCAAAATGGGCTAACTAAGCAGACAAAACTCTCCAGGTCTGAGATAACATGGGCCCTGTGAACCAAGACACAAAGTACTGTACCCCTTTGTGTTGAGCCAAATGTTGACAACTATCAGCCTGCAGATACAAGTCAGTGTGGCTAGGCTTTCTGTAAATGGCATGTCCCAAAGAACTATCAACCTTCCTCCTGACCAAGACATCAAGGAAGGGAAGACAGTCATCCTTTACCACCTCTACAAGCAGACAGATGGAGTTGCGATGGGAAGCCTTTTGTCACCTATCAATGCCAGTTTGTTTATGGACAACTATGAGGAACATGCCTCAGAGGAGGTGCATTTGAAACCTGTGTGTTTTTCAGATACATAGATGATGTTTTGTTGTTTGGCCTTGTGACAGTGAGCATTTGAATGACATTTTAGAATGCCTGAATTCAATCCACCAGGAAACTTGTTTCATGTTAGAGGTGGAAAAGGGTTGCTGTCTCCCCTTCCTTGGTGTGTTGCTCAGGAGGAAGGCTGATAATATGTTGGGGCATGTCATTTACAGGAAGCCTACTCACACGGGCTTGTATCTGCAGGCTGAAACTTGCCACCATCCAGCTCAACGTGAAAGAGTATATCATAACTTGGTTCACAGGGTCTGAGAGTTTATCAGCTGATTTAGCACATATTGAAGTCACGTTTGTCAGAATGATTATACTTAAAGATGGATCAGACTTGCTTGTGATTTCGACCACCTGTGCACCACATGGGTGGTGATAGTATACAGGTGGCACCAAAGACTACACCTTTTTGCCTTACTCAGGGAGCATTCCAAACAGGATTAGTTGTATTTTGCACAAATATGATGTGAAGTGTGTTTTACAGCCATCATCTAAGATCAGGGTCCTTTTAGGTTCTGTAAAGGATGATCTTGGTTTGTGTAAGTCGGGTGTCTACCATACTCCTTGTAGGTGTGGCCTGTCATATATTGGTCAGACTATCAGGACCATGGAGAACTGGTGTACTGAACATAAGCATCACACACAGTTACAACAACTGAGCAAAGACACCATAGCAGAATACTGTCTTGGCATCGGTCATCCTGTGGAGTATAACAATGGGGAGATTCTGACATGTACTTTTAGCCATTGGGAAAGTATTATTGAGGAAACTGTTGAAATTAAATTAGCTAATAGTCTTATAAATAGAGATGGTGGTTTTTGTGTAAATTCTGGATGGAAACATGTTCTCTCCCTTGTCAAAAAACTGAGGGACAGAGTTAATACTACCTCACCCATTGATTATTAATTTCACTACCAGTAACTTCTGATGTCAGTCATCTTTGGTTTATGATGGTGCTATTGCTTACAGTGTGTGTGTGGTTTTTCAGAAGTTTCTCTGAAAACCAAGGTTTTAAATTCTCCTGTACAATGTTATTTGCTGCAGTTATCCCTTGAAAATGGCAGGGTGTGCTCCTATCAAAATATTGGCAGTTGTTGACATCACTCACTTGCATTACCATAAGTTATCTGAACACTGGATATGCTGGGAAAAACTTGGGTCTCACGTTTGTAGACATCTACAGGGAGATACACATTTTCACCACTGCTTCACAGTAGGCTTATTTCCTCATGAAATGTGTTGTAAATTAAAAAGTCAAAAGGAACGATAATGAACATAGCTGCAACGACAGAATAAAAAATGACATTCATTATGCCATATTGTGGTTGTCTTTAGCACATAAAGAGGTGCACAATGTTGCAACCAAAATTTTTGATCACTTACTCAGTTGATATAAAATGTCTGACAGAGAGTATAAAAGAAGAGGAACTGCTTGTAAATAAATACTTAACCACTAAGTCCCATTTTATGATGTTTGCTGCTATTGCCCGATGTTTACTATAATTGTCTTTGCTTTATTTTATATACTGTTCTATCCACAGATTTCCATTATTGCTATAATAGCATGTATCACCCGTATGCTCTACCATTTTTACCATTCCTATCCATGTACTGCTAAATAATGGTAATATTCTTGTCCATCCCTACTCCATCCCTGCTCCCAACCCCTTGCCTCATGGCTCATATTTCTGCAATAGATCTAGATGCAAGACCTGTTCCCATACATCCTCCAATTATCACCTACTCCAGTTCTGTCACAGGCCTCTCTTATCCCAAGGCTGCAAGTGTAAACAATCATTTGATATACAAACTGAACTGCAACTACTGTGCTGCTTTCTCCGAGGGCCGTTTCTTTTTTAAACTCTGACAGGCTATAAATAAGACAAGTTAATAGAAAACAATTATTTTACTACCAAAAGTGTTGTACACTTATGGTTTCTTTTCAACATAATCACCAAAAAGACTGATACATTTATCGTACCTGTGAACAAGCTTTGCAATAGCCTCTTCAAAACATGTTGCCACCAATGATTTCAGATGAGCATTGACATTGTTTTGAAGATCTTCATGGGTTTGAAAGCATTGCTCTCCTAGTCACGTCTTCAGTTCAGGGAAAAAGTGAAAGTCACTGGGTGCCAGGTCAGGACTGTACGACAGATGATTGAAAATGTCCCATAGAAATTGTTTAAGAAGCCGTTGGGCTGTGCCAGCAGTGTGTGAACGAGCGTTGTCATGGATCAACACTATTACTGAAGTCAGTATACCTCTTTGTTAATTTTTAATGGTTCTCCACAAATGTAAAGTTTCACAATAAGCAGCTGCACTGATAGTGGTTCCAGGCTGCATAAACTCTACAAGTAACACATCTGTTTGGTCCCAAAACATGGTAGCCATAACCTTTGTTGTTGAATGTTTGAATTTTTTTGGTTTCTTTGGTGAATTTGGATGCATTCATTGTTGTGATTGTCACTTTGTTTCCAATGTGTTGTACTGGATCCAAGTTTCATCCCCAGTAACATTTGATTTCAAAAAGTTCTCTCCTTCATCATGATAACAGTCAAAAAAATTCAAAACTGACACCATTCGGTGACTTTTGTGGGCATCCGTCAACATTTTTGGAACCCAACGAACACAAAGGTTTTTTAGCCTAAATTTTCAGAAATGATAAAGTGTATGACAGATCTTGAAACTTCTGGAATTTCCATAGACAAAGCAGTTATGGTGAACCTACAATTTTCTCTAACCATTCTGTCAACTCGTTCAACAAGGTCGGCTGTAATGACAGACTTGTGTCCTTGGCCCCCTTCATCACACACAACATTTCAGCCATCTTTAAAATTTTGGCACCATTCACGCACAACACCATCAGTCATGAAGTTATCACCATACACTTGGCTCATTCTCCGATGAATTTCTGCTGCACTATTCCATTCTGCTTGCAGAAACTGAATTACACTTCGTAATTCACACTTGGCATGAGAAACAATGAAGGCAGCCATGTTTACATGGCTGCAGTGCAACACCTTGAGGTTGGGAATCGTGGAGTGCGTAGTGCGAGCGTTGCGCAGTACCTCCTATATGAGCATGGCAACTAAAAGCTGTCTGTCTGCATGAAGAGTCAAACCCGCAAAACTTTGGCCATGGGACAGATGGGCCACATCATTCACTTTACTGACTGCTTCACAGCCTATGCCATCTGGATCCTTCCTACAAAGACCAGATTTTCTAAATTGTGCAGGTGGGAACTCTCCCTGCAACATCTCCTTTCTTCCCAGAACCCCACCCCCACCCCCGGGCACTCAACCTTCATTAATCGTATCCTCCACCTACCTGTTCTCTGATCCCACTAGAGCACTACACACCTTCTATTCTGCCAATGTACCTATGGTCTTTTCCCCCTTCTCTAACACCTCCTGCCCCCCACACCCCACCTACAGCTTCCAGACTCTGCATCAAGCAGCCCCATCCTGTCATCCTGTCCTCATTCCTCCACATCCCTACACACACTCACATACAGATGCCAGTTGAATATGCCAAATGTATATTAATTCATATTATGGCGCATTAATGGAATTGGAGAGGGCAGCAGAAAAATTTAAAAAAACGTACCTTCATATTTTTTAATCACCTCTCTTGCTTTTAATAGAGCTCTTTTGTTCTCGTCCACCATGGTGTACAGACGTATCTTGTTCTATATGTGCGTAACAAATAAAAGGTGGATAGCTTGTGGAGGAAAAGAATTTTATTTCTATAAATTTCAAGTACACCTGTTCCCTTCTATGCACATTAAGAACCATGAAGTCAATCTTTGAATGAACAGGAATAATCTTCAAGGCAATGACTGTTGCATCGTCACTGATGTTTGACTAGAGACAAGGGGTAATAATTATTAATAGGAATGTCGCAGAAGACGAACAGCAGTGCCTATCGTCATGTTCTGTGTGGTGCTTGTGTAAAGGAGAAAACTTCTGACAGGTATCTTTGATTGTGATGTTGTCATACCTCTCTTTCTCACCAAATTAATTTTATGGTGTGTGTGTGTGTGTGTGTGTGTGTGTGTGTGTATGTGTGTGTGTGTGTGAGAGAGAGAGAGAGAGAGAGAGAGAGAGAGAGAGAGAGGGAGAGAGACAGAGACAGAGAGAGAGAGTTCTGCTTGTGGGTATGTGTGTGTAGTTTCTATTTCCAAAGAAGGACTTATTTGTCTGAGAGCTTAAATGCTTAGCAGTATTTTCATTGTGCCTGCCTTCTCCTCAACATCTCCTCTATATGATGAGTAACAATTCATGTGAAAACAGCAACTGGTCATCATACTGCTTATAGTGACAATAAAAGTTGGAAAAGTTACACTAATTAAACGTTGAGTGGTGAAAATTATTGGAAGTTTTCACTTAAGGCCAGTTTTACAGTAATTGAACAAACTTTCTACAACAAGACTCTGAGGGAAGAATGTAGATTTGCAAGTAGTTCATGTTCTGTTTGGTGCCTGTCCAGGTGAGGATGCCTTTCTGTTTTGGCATGGTGTTAGGACTTCTGAACTCTAAGAGCAACATGGCAGTGAAGTATTTCTTGACAGTGCCATTAAGATTAACGAACATTTGAAACATACGAACTGTGATAAACAGAGTATAAAAGAAACTTCATTTCACATAGTAGAGCCCAAATATTCTCTACCTGTTCGTAATAGTAGCATTGTAATTATTACTCTTTCCCATGTGTCACTACTCACTCATCTTTTTGTTTTAAGCTGTCAATAACAAAAATCACAGTCAGTGTCATTATATTAACTTCTAATTTAATCCTGTGGTTATTACACTTATTTTTCTCTACTGGCAGTGTCAGCCTTGTCAATCATCTCTCTTTTTCTTTTCACCCTGAACTAAACAACACACGAACTACATTTCATCCTCTTAAGACAGAGGGTAAACTGTCTCAGACGTTATTATCTTGGCCATATTTCCTCACCTCAAATATTTCTTGCTAGTTACCATATCTCTGTAATCTCAGAAAGTATTAGCTCTGTGATATCCCTCCCTTCAGAACACTTGAGTGACGACCACTGGGGCGTGCAAAATCTAGGCCACCTCTGAGGAAAGCTGCTTTCTGGAAAATATGTCCACTGCCCCTCACTACAGGCAATGGAGTACAAAGGGATGAACCGGTCAAACATCCTCCTCCAGGCCACTCAGCAGAATGTGTCAGAGCTGCTAGAAGCACACTGCAACCCAATCTTTATCTGCACATTTCAAGGAACTAAGCCTCCTCTTTCACGAACTTAACTATTTTGTAATCCTATTGTCAGAAAGGCAGCTACAACCACACATATCCTCTGCATCTGTTCATCTTCCAGATTATACATTTCTTAGGGCAAACAGGCTACACATGTACAGTGTATGTGCCAGTGAGTATATACGAACTTACCTTGAACCTGAAGTCTCAAGTACATAAAAACCTACTGAAGAATGACAGGCTGAATACATGTTCATTGAGAACAAATTAGAAGTAAAGAAATGATAATCAAATCAAAACACTTACCTGCCGACAGGTGTTATTCATATACATCAATGGGGACAGCTGAAAATGTGTGTCCCGACCGGGACTTGAACCCAGGATCTTGAAGTATTACTTTTTAATTAGTAATATTTATTTTGCTTTTAAAATTATTTCCAACATTTATGGAGTCAGAGATTCCATATTACATCCTGTCTTTTAGTTTCATCTGTGTGTACTTATGATGTATCTGTTGATATACAACGTCTGTTTAATTTCATTAGTCATTTTTATATCTAATTCTTTTGTCTAGCATTCGCTGGTTTTATTCTGTTCTGTTCCTGCTCTGATTAGGTATGGACGCATCGTCATGACTCTCTGTATGAATCTATGTTAAAATGTACCTTAAGTGCTTATAATGTAGTCAAAGTTAACTTTACTATGATTTTCATTTCTAAATTTCAAACCTCCATGTCACTTTGTTATTAATATTTTATGATTTACGTTTTTCAGACAATCACGACTGGAAAAGAGGCGCCAACGACCCATTGTTAGTGGACATATATGGCCGAACACTTCTCATGTTCAGTCATTAATTTCAAACCGCGTATATTTCTACATGTCCCTGAGTTTGGTGCGCCGATCATTTCATTTGCATCTTGCCGCAGTTTTCATGTGAGTGACGCAAAGAATGATTCAGCCTGCCATCCACTAACAGTGACGTCGTTGTGCGACCTACACCAGTCGGACAAAGGCCCCACTTCGTTCAAATTATTGATGGTGGTCCATGTTTCATTTTTTAATTTATACTAGCTGCTTCACGCTGAACTCGGCACGGAGCATTGCAGTTTCATCATGCTGCACTGTCTGTATTGTGGGTGACAATACGCAAGCGACCGCCACCTAATGGCACTTTCCTCCTTATTTATTAATTTGGAATGCTAATTTACTATTTTGATTCCCCTTTAAGGCTAGGAAATGTGTAATTTGATGCACAAAGCGCTGCGTCTGATGCAGAATTTGCAGATTTGACTAAAAATATTCAAGAAAATTTTAGCATTGCATTAGATGCAAAATTTCAAGGTTTATCTAAAGGCATTCATGAGAAATTTGATGATATAGTCACTGATCTGAACAGTCAACTGGATGCAAACCTAGCATGAATCCGAACTGAAATCTCGAGCTTAACTGAAGCATATCATGAGATTCTGGATCAGGTTAAGCAGTTGTCTGATGATGTGAAGGAATTAAAAGATACACAGACAACCACGCAAGCGAAAATGTCAAATCTGACAGACCAGTTCGCGGAACTTTCACTTGAGCAAGAGCGCAAATTGCAGCAAAACCTCGACGCTCAAGGCAAAAGATTAAATAGGGAATTTGGTGAATGGGTATCAGAACGCAATAAAGACATAATTCAAAAAGCCAAGACAGAAATATGTGCCGCAGTACAAGCTGTTGGTGCAGAGGTACCATCTGAATAGGTGCATCTGGCGAATCGTTGTGGAATGAACTTCGTCACATTCAAAATGTTTTGAAAAATGAGTTGCCTGGGTGGCAGCAACAAGTGAATGATTTAAAAAACAAGATTTGTCAGATGCAAGAGTCGCCACAAGTGCCAGATTCATTACCACTGTTTTTTCAAAATAATCCGGCAGGGGTGACAGAATAATATGATGTCACTGCAACATACTGGACATTACAGTCCGTATGGTAATTCTCCACCACCCTAAGCAGGGAATGCTTCGAAAGTACTTCGAGCAGTATATTAACAAAACTAGGTACTGGGACAATCCCATCACATCGAATGATGTGTCGGGATATTAAAAGGCAAATTACTTGTGGATATCCGTGAAAAATTAATTCACGGACTGGAAGATGGCATAGAAGGATAGATGCACTTGATTTAGTCCACGATGATGTGCGCCACGAAAACGGCAATCGTGGTGCATGAGCAGTGCAGTCTTGCAACCATAACAACAATGGTCGGAATGGAGCTGCTGATAATGATGCGACCCCGCCCACGCAAGACGCGCAGCAAATTACAAACAGGAACCAACAGCCGCGTAACGGTGGCAGATCTTAACTTCAAAATAAAAATAATAGATTTAACCCTGGTTATCATAATGGTCGGAACAGATCAAATGCAGAACAGTGGTCATCCAGACAGAAAACAGATAACCAGCGGCCGCGAAACTTACCGCAAAATAATAATCCGCCCAACACCAACACGGGCTGGAATCAAACAGCTTCTGAGCCAAGACCACCAGCTGGATGGGCACAAAATCCCAGAAATGAGACAGTGCAAATTGTGGAGTGCTTTGGAGGTGTCAAACTAACTGCGGTCTCATCACGCTTCCTGATCGTGACCGAGGGATTTAATAGGGGCAACAGTATTGTTAATGTAACAAACATGGTTCGTTACAACGACAATGCTGATATTTGGGAAGAACTATCAGGTGATCCGATATCTTGTAAATATATTTGGGTAGATCAGGTGCAAGCAACTGTAAAGGGGGTAGTTGGAGGTATTCCGGTTACCATTATAATCGACCCCGGTGTGAGTATGAGTGTGATGGCTACTCATTTCCTGAAAAGAATACAGGAAAACACAAAAGTACTGATGTTGCCTGTACAGAATTGTGTTGTGTCGGGAGCTATTGGTGCCTGTACACAAAGGGTAGAAAAGCAGGTACTGGTCTTAATTGAATTCGAGAGCGAAGCTGTGGAGTGCACATTCTTAATAGTGAAGGGATTGACCATACCATACTTGTTAGGGATGGAGTTCCTAATATGGAGGACTGCGTGTATCAACCTACAACAAGGAACCTGCACCTTGACTACTAATGAGAGGGAGATAAAGTTAAATTTAATTCATACAAAGGCACGTCAAGTCAGTTCTCATACAGACCTGCCCATCTGAGTAGTGGGTGTAAATGTACTGGGGGCAGACAGTCACTTACCCCACAATCAAACAGATGCAGATGATGATCTACCCGAAGTAAGCAAAATACTTGCTAATGCATGAGAACCTGAGTGTCTTAGTGAACAACAAAAGAATGATCTTATGCATCTGTTAACCATGTATGTACGTGTCTTTCCTAAAAAGCCCAGTATTATCAACAGATACGTACACCACATGAATGTTGTTCCCCATGACACTTATTGCAACAAGACCTATGCAATCCCGTGGGTCCACAGGGAGGCCGTTAAACAAGAATTACGAAAGATGCTCACCTGGGATATAATTGAAACTTTGTTCTCTCCTTACTGCAGTCTGTTGTTAGCCGTTGTCAAACCAGGTGGTGGATTGTGTATGGTCCTTGTCATACGCAACATAAACAAAATTATTGTACCAGCACGTATGCGTCTGGAAGCTCTGGAAGAGCTATTGCAAAAATTTTCATGTGTGAATTTTCTAAACACACTGGATCTCCGTAGTTCGTATTGGCAGTCGGAAGATTCATGCAAGTATTCTGCCTTTGTATTCACAGGGCGGTTGTACCAGTTCAAGGTGCAACAATTCAGGTTAAACGTCAGCTCTGGCATATTTATTATGGCCCTTGACACTGTTCTTTGTCCAGGGTTGTTGGATAAAGTAAACGGTTATGTTGATGATTTATTAATCGCCACAGGTTCCTGGGATGAACACCTAAAATTGTTGAAAGAAGTATTACAATGATTTTCGGACTCATGTTCCTGCAAGCCTGGAGAAATTGAAATTTGGCAAGCAGCAAATCAAGTTTTTAGGCAACATTATATCTCTGTCAGGTATTGGTCCTGACCCGGACAAGATACAGGCAATAGCTAATGGTCTGCCACAGACAACAAGAAAACAATTAAAAACTTTCCTTGGAATGATGTCTTTCTTTAGACACTTTGTATCAAACCAGCTGTTGAACAGTCTGGAATTACTGGTCTTGGACTCCACAGTGCCAGGATGCGTTTGAAAAAATTAAAGATGCATTGGTTAATGCTGGAATTCTTGACCATCCCAAAATGCAACAGGATTTTTGCATTGCCACAGATGCATCCCATTTGGGCTTGGGCTCCCGTTTATTTCAAACGGTTGAGGTTGATGGTCGAACGGAGTTCAGGTTATTAGCTTTGCCAGCAGAGTAGTAACCGAGTGTGAAAGATCCTACTCAGCTACAGAGCTGGTAACTGTCTCCGTTGTATGGTCTTTCAAGAAGTTTAATTATTTTATGTGCAGTTGGCACATTAAAGTGTACTGCAACCATAAGGCACATAGCTTTCTTTTGACCTGTCACCTTCTACACCAGAGTTGACGTGGTGGGTCTTATTTTTGCAAGAATATGATTTTGAAATTATCTATATAAAGGGCAGTGAAAATATTATCATTGACGCCTTATCCAGGTTGTCATTAAATGAACTTGTCGAGCAGGTCGCCGATTACAAAGTGCTACTGATAGAAGGTCCTGTCCATTGCAGGTACTATTTAGAAATGTGTAAGAACATGAAAACCCAGCAAGACATAGATCCGAAGTGGGCAAAAGTTAAGCGTGTGTTGGCGGAGCAGCCAACTCACAAACTAAGTCAATTCTACGCAGTGCACAATGATGTTTTATTCCATAGGAATAATTCCGATACAGAATTGTGGTGTGTGTGCATACCCCGTGCATACCAAAATCACCTAATCTGGTATACACACATGGCCTGGGGGCACTGTGGAATAGAAAAATGTAAGCAGAAGATTTCCACTTACTGTTACCTACCGAACCTGCACAGATGAGTGCATTTGTCAGGAACATGTGCCGTATGTCAAAGAACCAAAACTATGTGCATACCAAATAAGATTCCGTTGCATCCCATGCTGACATCAAAACCTGGAGAGATCGCTTCTATTGACTTGGCTGGACCTTACCCCCAGGGAAGGGGAGGTGTCAAGTACTTGGTGGCTATACATGATTTGTTTTCCAAAAACATCCGTTTGTATGTAACAAAATCAGCTCATGCCAAGCCCATTGTAAAGAGACTGAAGGAAGATTATTTCCCTCGCTTCAGTAAGCTAAAAGCGTATTTGTCTGATAATGCATCGAATTTCACTGGGCGAGTTCGGCATTTGTTTCTGCAGGAGCAGAACATCAAACAGATTTTAATTTCCTGATTCCACCTGGAAAGTAATTGCACAGAAAGAATATTCAAAGAATTCAACTGTTTTATTCGGACTTACACTCCACAAAAACAGACAACGTGGGTTGATTTAGTCACCCTCTTTGAAGAAATCATGAACGGTCTTCCACATCTGTCCACAGGGCACACACCCAATGAAATAATGTCAAATAAACCTAAGAATGAGTGGGTAGCTCCCCTTCCACTCGCCCCGAGACATGACATCTTGTGAAAAGAGAAGACTAGACAGGTGCTTGTATCATTAAATACTAGCGCTGATATAATTATTGGAAGAAAAAGCTTGCTGTCCTAAATACTAAGAGATAACAAGGCTCAAAGAAAGACATAAAATATGTACCAGAAAATGGTTTGAGATTTCATAATAATTTATATTATATTGTTATGTTTATTCATGTATTGAGGACTGTATTTGCTACACACATGCTAGTGCCTTCTGCACTTCGAACTTTAGTTTCATAAGCAAAAGCTGATTAAATATTTTCTATTTTGTCATTTTTTTTAGTAATGTTCATTTGTTAGTAAAGTTATTAGTAATGTAGCATTTAGTGACAGGGAATCTTATCCTTGCACGAACTGTGATACTAGTTAATGAAAAGGACACAATGATCACCTAAAGGAGAATGATTTCTGTGCTTGGTGTACAATGAATATTGACACTCATGCAAAGTTTCTAAATAAGTTACAAACTATAACAAACATGGACTTAGCGTTTCTTGTTATTCTCTGATGATTCATGAGATTTCGATCTCTTAAGTTTCGCCTGTATATAGTAATTTTTAAGAATTATGAGCTGAACTCTGCTATAAGAAAGTAATTCTTAGATACCTAAATAGTATGTAAATTTTAAATGCAATGATTTCTGTGTTTACTCTAGTGGATTATCATGATGTGTTTTTTTTATTAAGTGTATCTCTATCCATGCTTTGTGTATATATTTGTGTACTCTTAGTTATATCCTGAGCACAATCCAGGATATGAGTCATTGAGTAAATGTTTAGAGTGTGTCAGGTATAATTAACTTCAGTTGTGCTGCCGTGTTGGTGTTCACAGTCACGGGCCTTGCTGTTTTTGCTGGCTTTGGTCATTTTGTTTTGACTTTCTGTCATGTACGGGTTCAGGAGGCATGATGTCCTAACCTTTATTTCTGTTTGCAGATTTATTAGACCATGGGCCATTTGTTAAGTGTCTGACTGAATGATTGATTCAAAATTTGGAAAATACAGCTGATTTTATGTCCATTTTTCTGGCTAAGAATATATAAAGCTAGAAAAATAACCATTTGTATCTGACTAATGTACACTTTTATGTATCTGAAATCTAAGAAAATACTCTTGTCATGAACTAGAGACTGAAGTGCAAATGTTTTGCACCGTTTTGATGTTCAAATAATGGAAGGACAGTCGAGTGACAAATAAATAATACATAGACACTCTGTGGAGTGAGCACAACTAGCAAACTCTTGGACGAAGCAAACTTTCTCACCGCAGTGTGGGACATATAAACACAGAACATTATAAAGTGAATAACTTAGTGGTGTTTACTCACCCCTATCCAGCTTTGTTCGGATGGTATACTGCTGCATTGTGAATCCTCTGGACACTGTAATCCTGTATTGCTGCAGGTAGTGCACATTTCACAAACCACTATCACCGAATGAGAAACATGAGTGACGAATTAATTAGTGTGAGAATTCAAAAGTCACCTGCCCACACGTGGTAGCCGATGGACATGATCCCTACTATAAACTGATTCTTCTCAAGGTGTGTACATTATTGAACCTCAGAACTCTGCTGCAGCAGTTTTGAAAAAAAAGGTACTGTTAAGCCATAGAAGGATGCTCTAGTAGTGTGTGTTGCATTAATTTAATATAAAACTATGTTTCACAAACATTATTGCTCTGTACAGCAATGTAATGTATGTGTTGAGTTAAATGTTTTGAACAGTATTGTATACAGAGATGGTAGGCAGTACGTTGTACCAACCTACAAAAAGTGTAAATAAACTGAGTTCACAGAACAACAGTTGGTGATCGAAATGTTTTGTTCCATGATCCCGTGTAGTACTGGGCAATAGGTGGCAGCAAATTGGAATTTAGCAGTGTGCGCCTCCGCACTAACGCTGAGGGTCCAGCCGTCCAACGTCATGCCTGCCACTTCCACAGTGGGGAGCGGCCTGCTGTCACTCACCACAGCCATCAGCTGATCACTTCCCTCTCCCACAGATACTCTGCAAGCGTGCTCCATCGTAGCTGTGCGGAGCCAAACAAACACCGAGTCTACATTGAGATTGTATAATTTAACATTTCCATAACGCAACTCCACCAGATGACCACAAGTCTACTTTGAGTTTGTATCCATTCATTTTCTCTGAAAATACTGATGCCATCCAGCACAAGAAGACTTCGAGTCTGCTTTGGTTTATATAAATTCCTTATATCTTGGACTTTTTCCGCAACTACCAGCGCAAGAAGACTTCAAGTTTACTTTGGTTTATATAAATTCCTTACACCTTTGACGTTTCTTCAACTACCATTGCAGAAGACCTCAGGTCTACATTGTTTTATATAAATTCCTTAACTTTTGAATGTTTTGGCAAAACCACCTACACCAGGAAGACGTCGAGTCTACATTGAGCTTATATACATTCGATCTTTCTCTGAACTTAAAAAGTTGACAAATTAATAAGACCTTCAGTCTGTTTTGCCTTATTCTATTTTATTGTCTGATGAATTCTGTTTTATGAAGCATGCCCAGCAAAATTATTGCACTATGGACAATTCATTGTAAAGTTACTTTGTGTAAATTATTACTTATCTATGGAATATGACCATTTAAGAAACAATGGTCATTTGTTTACCTCTGTTCTATGTCAAGATGCTCGTATGGTTGTGTCATGAGTATATATGTGAATAACCTGTATTTATTGATTTTTTATTTCTTAAAATGTTTGATGCATTGCACGAAATATCTGAATATTTACGCTGTCCATGCATTGCTGATTCATATGCAAATGCTTTGTACCTTGGCTTGACCCTAACGTTAGTCAAAGACTTGAAGGTATTCGGTGGTTCGTATGCCTTCAAGCCTTCGAGGTGGCCATTGTAGTATTACTTTTTAATTAGTAGTATTTGTTTTGCTTTAAAAATTATTTCCGACATTTACGGAGTCAGAGATTCCATATTATATCCTGTCTTATAGTTTCATCTGTGTGTACTTATCAATGTATCTGCTGATGTACAACCTCTCTTTAAATTCGTTAGTAATTTTTATGTGTAATTCTTTTGTCTAGCATCCGCTCCTTTTTTGTTCTGTTCTGTTCCTATTCTGATTAGGTATGGACGCATCATCATGACTCTCTGTATGAATCTATGTCAAAATGTACCTTAAGTGCTTATAATATAGTCAAAGTTAACTTTACTATGATTTTCATTTCTAAATGTCAATCCTCCATGTCACTTTGTTATTAATATTTTGTGATTTATGTTTTTCAGACAATCACATCTGGAAAAGAGGTGCCGGTCATTTCATTTGCATCTTGCCGCAGTTTTCACGCGAGTGACGCAAAGAATGATTTGGCCTGCCATCCACTAACAGTGACATCGTTGTGCGACCTACACCAGTTGGACACAGGCCCCGCTTCATTCAAATTATTGATGGTGATCCATGTTTTATTTTTTAATTTATACTAGCTGCTTCACGCCAAACCCAGCACGGAGCATTGCAGTTTCATCCCGCTGTGCCGTCCGTATTGTGGGCAACAATACATGCGCAACTGCCATCTAATGGCACTTTCCTCTTTCTTTATTAATTTGGAATGCTAATTTACATTTCTGATTCCCCTTTAAGGCTATGAAATGTGTCAATCTCCTGCTTAAATGGCAGAAGCTCTATCTATCTGAGCCACCGAGGGCACAGAGGATTGTGTGACTGCAGGGACTTATCCCTTGCATGCCTCCCGCGAGACCCACATTCCCAACTGTCCACAAACTACATTCATAGTACTCCTAGTAGATATTTGCCCATTCACTCTTTACTCAACCAAGACCAAGCTGATAAGTCCCGTAAAAGTTGGGGCAAAGCGGGTGCATTCGCACAGAAGGTCAATGGCCGAGTAGCCTTTAACTGTATGAAGATGGTATCTGTTCCCGAAAGAAACAGATACCATTGATGACTGTGCAGCTTCTCTACAATGAAATGATAATTAAATCGAAACCCTTAGCTGCCAATAGGTGTTGTTGATATACATCAATGGGGACAGCTGAAAATGTGTGTCCCAACTGGGACTTGAACCCGGGATCTCCTGCTTACATGGCAGACGCTCTATCCATCTGAGCCACCAGAGCACAGAGGATTGTGCAACTGCAGGGACTGCCATGTAAGCAGGAGATCCCGAAGTCCTGGTTGGGGCACATATTTTCAGCTGTCCCCATTAAAGCATATCAGCAACACCTGTTGGCAGCTAAGGGTTTCGATTTAATTATCATTTCATTCTAGAGAAGCTGCATGATCATCAATGGTATCTGTTCTTTTGAGAACTGACACCATCTTCACCCAAATCAGAAGTGTTTAACTGGTGCCACCTGCAGATGCTGTAACTTACCAAACGAAAGCGTTAGTATGTTGATAGAGACAAAAAACACACAAACACACACACCAATTACAAGCTTACGCAACCCACGGTTGCTTCATCAGGAAAGAGGGAAGGAGAGGGAAAGACGAAAGGATGTGGATTTTATGGGAGAGGGTAAGGAGTCACTCCATTCCCGGAAGCGGAAAGACTTACCTTAGGGGGAAAAAAGGACAGGTATACACTCGCACACACACACACATATCCATCCACACATATACAGACACAGGCAGATGTCTACAAAACCTTTCATCTGATTCCATCAACCTCCTGACCCCACCAACACCCTGCACCCCTACCTTCTACCTACTTCCTAAAATTCACAAACCCAATCATCCCGGCCACCCCATTGTAGGTGGTTACCAAGCCCCCACAGAATGCATCTCCGCCTACGTAGATCAACACCTTCAGCCCATTACATGCCGTCTCCCATCCTTCATCAAAGACAGCAACCACTTTCTCGAACGCCTGGAATCCTTACCCAATCTGTTACCCCCTGAAACCATCCTTGTAACCATTGATGCCATTCCTTATACACAAATATCCTGCACGTCCAGGGCCTCGCTGCGATGGAGCACTTCCTTTCACGCCGATCACCTGCCACCCTACCTAAAACCTCGTTCCTCATTACCTTAGCCAGCTTCATCCTAACTCACAACTTCTTCACTTTTGGAGGCCAGACATACTAACAATTAAAGGGAACAGTCATGGGTACCAGGATGGCCCCCTCATACGCCAACCTCTTTATGGGTTGCTTAGAGGAAGCCTGCTTGGTTTGCCAACCCAAAGTTTGGTACAGATTTATTGATGAAATCTTCATGATCTGGACTCACAGTAAAGAAGAACTCCAGAATTTCCTCTCCAACCTCTATTCCTTTGGTTCCATCAGATTCACCTGGTCCTACTCCAAATCCCATGCCACTTTCCTCGACGTTGACCTCCATCTGTCCAATGGCCAGTTTCACATATCTGTCCACATCAAACCCACCAACAAGCAACAGTACCTCCATTATGACAGCTGCCACCCATTCCATATCAAACGGTCCCTTCCCTACAGCTTAGGTCTTCATGGCAAACAAATCTGCTCCAGTCTTGAATCCGTAAACCATTACACCAATAACCTGAAAACAGCGTTCACATCCCGCTACTACCCTACCGACCTGATACAGACACAAATAACCAGAGCCACTTCCTCATCCCCTCAAACCCAGAACCTCCCACAGAAGAACCCCAAAAGTGCCCCACTTGTGACAGGATACTTTCCGGGACTGGATCAGACTCTGAATGTGGCTCTCCAGCAGGGATACGACTTCCGCAAATCCTCCCCTGAAATTAGATCCATCCTTCATTAAATCCTCCCCACTCCATCAAGAGTGTCTTTCCGCTGTCCACCTAACGTTCGTAACCTCTTGGTTCATCCTTATGAAATCCCCAAACCACCTTCCCTACCCTCTGGCTCCTACCCTTGTAACTGCCTCCGGTGCAAAACCTGTCCCATGCACCCTCCCACCACTACCTACTCCAGTCCTGTAACCTAGAAGGTGTACACGATCAAAGGCAGAGCCACGTGTGAAAGCACCCACGTGATTTACCAACTGACCTGCCTACACAGTGAAGCCTTCTATGTGGGAATGACCAGCAACAAACTGTCCATTTGCATGAACGGACACAGGCAGACAGTGTTTGTTGGTAAAGAGGATCATCCTGTGGGCAAACATGCCTTGGTACATGGCCAGCACATCTTGGCACAGTGTTACACCATCCAGGTTATCTGGATACTTCCCACTGACACCAACCTATCAGAACTCCGGAGATCGGAACTTGCCCTTCGATATATTCTCTCTTCCCATTACCCACCAGGCCTCAACCTCCGCTGATTTCAAGTTGCCGCCCCTCGTACATCACTTGTCATTCAACAACATTTTTGCCTCTGTACTTCCGCCTCGACTGACATCTCTGCTGAACCTCTTTGCCTTTACATATGTCTGCCTGTGTCTGTATATTTGCAGACGGATATGTGTGTGTGTGTGTGTGAGTGTATACCTGTCCTTTTTTCCCCCTAGGGTAAGTCTTTCCGCTCCCGGAATTGGAATGACTCCTTACTCTCTCCCTTAAAACCCACATCCTTTCGTCTTTCCCTCTCCTTGCCTCTTTCCTGATGAAGCAACCTTGGGTTTCGAAAGCTTGAAATTTGTGTGTGTGTTTGTGTGTTTTTTATGGCGTATATCTACCAGTGCCTTCTCGTTTGGTAAGTCACTGCATCTTTTTCACATGTCACACACAACTCAATGACTGGACACACACACACACACACACACACACACACACACACACACACACACCTCAATGATTTCATTTCAGTCAGAATCACCTTTATTTAAGAGTCAAGACAAGCACATCATTGTAATGGAAAACATGAACATAGACTTGGTGAGAGACACTCCCTCCACAACAAAAGCTTCAAGATTGTTGAGTTGTAACAACATGAACATTCTTCACTTACAACTTACAAACACATGATGCACAGTCACACTTTTATAAATGTAGCAGTAATGAAAAAGATTGACAAAGTATGAGGTATAGGTCAAGCTTCAGCTGCAGGCACCTCAGTTCATAATGCAGGTAATATTCCTGGCCTACTTTGTGCAGCAATCAAAGCTCAAATCATGTTACATAGCTTCTAGGAACATTAAAGGTATTGACCAAGATGATCTAACAGCTTATTGCTCATGGAACAGGCAAAACTGCAGGTGAACTTGAAGCAGAAGTCAGAGACCAGAACTGCAAGGAGGCAACATACTGGAGTCAGCCAGTTCCCGGTCAGTGACCCTTGGGCTGAGTGGACATCTAAAACTTCTACATCACTGCAGTCTATGTGATGAAACCAGGCCTGTAACCAGGAAGAACTGCAGCTCAAACCACTGCCTATTATGACAACAGAAGAAACTTTATGGGATCAAATAATCAGAGCACCTAAAATTGATGGTAAACTCAATTAACTTGGTGATAAACTTACTGCTGTCTAGGATAAATATTTGTCTATATGCACTGTTCTTGTAAGAAAACATGCTCCATGGCTGACAACTGAATTATGTCAAATGATGAAATGTAGAGATGCTGCCCATAGGCATTTCACAGCAAATCTGAAACCCAAGTGTTACCAAGAATACAGAAATCTATGAAACAAGGTAAAACAATGCATTTGCAATGACAAAATCAGACACATTTATTCCATTGCATGCAGTGTTACACATTACATGAAGAAAATATGGGAGTGAGAAAGTGAAATTTTCTAAGAATGAACATAATGGCATTGCTCCAGCACATAGAAGTATCAACACAAGCCAGCTGCTAGATGTAAACATTTTGACGGGGTTGGTCAATCACCAAGAGTGCAACATCAGCAATTCTGGGCGTGAGTGTGAACGAGTTCAGTGGAATGGTGTTAGATGAATGCAGACCTACCTGCATCCGTTCTCTTGTAACATTATGTACGAAGTGCAAAGGTAGATGCAACAACACATAACAGAGGTTTGACAAAACATTTAAGACACAAAAAAAATGGTTAAACAGAGACTGCAGACAACTCGTAAAGAGCAGACCTGATTCAGCCATGATGTATGATGTCAAAAAGCATAGACTCTCCTCGATCCCATAAATATTGAATTATTGAATCTTACTAGGCCAGTGTGCTGGGGTAAGCTGTAAGCTGTTTCCAGCACACAGGTGGCAAAGAGGTTGCGAGAAGATCGCTAGTAGGTGGAAGCAACACGCCTATCAGAAGAGAGGCCAAAAACAGACTTGCAGGCAACACGCCATCAACGCCCTCTTGACTGTCAGTATTTAGATTACCGCCGCGGACTGTAGGACCCAGTCAGTCAGTCATGCAGTGAGTCAATGAGTCATCATCAGTCACAGGCCCATGGGAGTCACAGTTAGCTTAGCCTCTAGCTCAGAGGTAGTCAGTACCTAGCGACTAGAGAAGTGTACATAGCGGGACTTGTACTTCGCCAGCAGTGAGGCCAACATGGACTACTATGCAAGAGCTTGTACCACAACCCCTGGACTATCTTAAGTTAAGCAACTGGTGGTTCTTATGAATAAAGAACTCTGTTAATACATGTGTGCAGTTTGTGTTATAGAAGAGAACACTGGCCACCAAACAACATCCTCTCTTTACCTCCCTTGGGACAAGTCTACAGTGATGAGATGACACAAATGCTATAGTCAGCCAATCAGTAGGATTTATGGCATTTGTGCCATTCACACTCAGTTCCCTTATGATTATATTGTAACATCTTGTGTGTGAAACTGTTCTAGTACCAGTCACACTCCTGCCATCTTAAGAGATGACCACTGACCCATACCCACGGATGATAGAAGCCAGCCTCCAGTACTGGTCGCCACTGATGTTTAGTCAAAGGGCCTATAAATACTGTTTATGCCTGGGGCACAAACTACTCTAAACTACAGCAATGCTTGGGTCAGAAGAAGCATTCAACATGACATCTTGGTATCTGACATCGCAAGCCGTCTGGTGAGACAACACGGGCAGTGACCTGGAAGGGACAGAGTACTCCCAAAATTGCGTGTGAGATATAATATGCATGCATCTTGGTCACTGCAATCTCTGAGCAGAGTGTCCAATGGGTTGTGCCTTTCGCACTACAAGTGACAACCTGTTTACTGGAAGTCACTGGCAAGAATACAGTGCTGATGCAGCAATCTATGGCAGCCTGAGCCAGTCATTGGGTTCAGAAGATTCCTTGCTAGCTTGCTAAGCCACCACTTGATGCTAAAAATACAGCAATGAGATGTTTTCAGAGAAATAAATGAAGTAATACTTAATTCTGTTTTATTGCATCTGCCAACACCACACAGGTTCCTCGCCCTCCATTCTGACAAACAGTAGATGTTTCCTGCCCAGGAGTGGATGACTGATGCAGCAGTACACCATGTGTGACTCTGTGGAAGACTCTTCATTGCTTGGATGTCATGAAGGCAAAATTGGAAACTGCTTTTCGATCTCAGCTGAAAAACTGCATGAAATCTTCTCTGCACCTGTCAGACCCCATAAGGTAAAGAACTATCACCTATAGGAATATGTAACTAACCATGACTCTTATGACTTAAAATACATAACAATAAATACAACAAGAAAAGCTACAATGAGAATCTCTTCTAAGGCAATAGGCAGTGACAGTATAAGCACAAACAAGGTCTTGGGAAGTGACATATTTAATGTTTAGTCACGAGTGGTATACATCCCACTCCATGGATCCTTCTCTAAGATCAAAAACCCCCAAATGCC
Organism: Schistocerca nitens; assembly: GCF_023898315.1. NCBI lineage: Eukaryota > Metazoa > Arthropoda > Insecta > Orthoptera > Acrididae > Schistocerca > Schistocerca nitens. The sequence continues at coordinate 189,033,036 of NC_064620.1, read as the reverse complement.
CAGTGATTACTGACCAATTAGAATATTACCCGCTGTTTCCAAAGCTCTGGAATATATTATTGATGACCAAATCACTAAACAATTGTGCAAATTCATAACAGTGATATAAATATTTAGAAACTATTGGACTTTAGCAAAGCTTTAGATACTGTGAACTTTGATGTTCTGCTCAAAAAAATGTGATGTCTGAATTTCTCAGATGGGACTCTGAAGTGATATGAAAGCTACTTGAAAAACAGACAGCACTGTGGGAATGAAAACTTGTCCTGCTCAGAAGTGCCATGGGGGTTTAGTCTTAGGCTCACTTTTATTCTTCTAGTATGTCAAATGACATTTTGTCAGTTCTACCCTTCTGTAAATATCATTTCTATGCTGATGATGCCAATGATCTTCACCTTTCACAAAGTGCCAGATCTGAATAATGCTGAGGTCATTCTGATCTGTCTTCAATGGTAACACGGGCAAAAGCCTGAGGCTTAAATTGAACACTCCAAAAGTCATAAGTAATCTTAGCATCCCATCAGAAATTAATAAATTCAGAATTCAATGAACAACTGCCTCTTATTCAGCAACAATATTCCGTACCATACAAGAAAATAGTGATTAACTTAGGTGTAATGTTAGATAAGTATCTTAAACTAGATAGCATGCTGGAAGACTTCAGCTTGCCTCTACACACTCAAAAATTTTCAGTAGATATTTACACAGGATGTAAAATGTAAATTCATGCAAGCATTCATTCTACTGAACCTCCACTATTGTGATGTAATTCAGTCAGCTACAAGAAGCTAATTATAAACAAAGAAAAGATAGTAGCACTGAATTTCTATAATGTAAAAGGAAGACACCACCCGAACATAGAAACAAAACTTAGGGACAGAGTTCTTGAAAGTGTTGACAGCACTAAGTTTCTGGGACTCTGGCTCCAGAACAACACAAAATGGGTGGTACATATTGAATGTTTGCAAAGAAAACTAAGCAAAACCTGTTACATGATACGGATCTTAAAAACTTGTTGCAGCAAAGCCAGCCTGTTAAATGTATACTACTCCTATGTGCATTCTGTAATTAAATATGGCATAATCTTCTGGGGCAATACAACAACACATATTAAACTTTTCAGGATACAAAAGAGAATACTAAGAATTATTGAAGGGGTAAACAATACGTAATCGTGCAGACCCATATTCAAAAAACTGTCAGTTCTTCCTCTTCCTTGCATTTTTATCTATGAAACATCAGTTTTCATCAAACAACATATCGATAGACACCCAGATATCTTATTAAAAAATGAAGATATACATGCACACAATACAAGGCAAAAATCTGACCTTCATGTGAAACAGGTGAGAACATCATTGTGCCAAAAAGGCACACTACACACTGGGATAAAGATTTTCAATAATCTACCTAAACATATTAAATCAATAGATAAACTCTGTAGTTTTAAGGCTGAAGTAAAGGCATATTTAATTGATCATTGCTTTGACAGTCTGACAGAACATATAAAAGCCAAACAACAAAAATAAAGATGCATTATTAATATTCTACTTTGTATGTTGCCTGTAATGTTTGTTGTATTTATGAATCTGTGCTAAATTACTTCAATATCTAGTCCTTAGGATTGTCAATACAAACTGTATTTTATCTTGTAAATACCTAACCACGTCCAATATCCTTGTATATATTCTATACATATAGGATTTGAAGGACTAAATAAATAAATAAATATGTCATGAGTAGTGAAAACATAAGATGTTTGGAATTAAACATGAATGCTTCTGTGCATTACATCTGCACTATCCACTAATATGGCCATGTTAGTGCTCCATACATCCAATTAGGGCGGTTTTGGTCAGAGAAATTACAATGACTACCATGTGCAACGTCTACTTCACTGGCTCCTCAGTGCACAACCATCCCACCATCTCTCATAAGGGATTAAATACCTTTCATGCCATCATAATCGAAAAAAAGGTCCCATTTATCTAGAATCCTAACTGTACCTGCTTAAAAAGCAGGAACATTTGCAAACTTCTTTGCTGTTGCTGCTGTCCACCTCTGGAACAACTGCCCCACTCTCTGCCACAGTCCAATGCCTACTGCTTTTAAGAAATTGAAGCACTTCCTTTTATCACCCTCATAATATTTTCCTCAAAACTTAATGTGTCAGGCCAATTTCCCTTCTGTTAAATATCAGAGCCAATGCTACATCTTCTTTTACCTTACATACTTTACCTGTGTGTTATCACGTTTCTCTTTCCATCCATGCTCTGCCCCTTATCTCATGTCCGCTGCTGCTTGCTCATATTAATAAAAACCCAATTAATTTCTAATTGCTGCTGTACGTACCATGTACAAATATAAACTGTGAATATGTGTAATTTTTATCGGTGTCATTGTAATTTTTAATTTCTAAATGTAACATAACATGTTTACTGAAATGTATGTCGTGTAAAATATGTAAAATGTCTGATCACATGTAAGAGATGCCCTGATGGCCCTAATTTTACAAGGTTAAATAAATCAATAAAAACTATATTGTCTTATTTGCTCAGTACCAACTAATGTATGTACAACTCTGTGCATTATTCTCATCCATCATGAAAATTAATGTGTCTGCTAACTGTGTAATTTGATACCAACTTGAGAATGTTCATCTGTCAGACTAAGTACATAAATATATATAAAAAACAAAGATGCTGTAACTTACCAAATGAGAAAGTGCTGGTAGATAGAAACAATAAAAAACACACAAACACATACAAAAATTTCAAGCTTTCGCAACCCAAGGTTGCTTCATCAGGAAAGAGGGAAGGAGAGGGAAAGACAAAAGGATGTGGGTTTCAAGGGAGGGGGTAAGGAGTCATTCCAATCCCGGGAGCGGAAAGACTTACCTTAGGGGGGAAAAAGGACAGGTATACACTCGCGCACACACACACACATATCCATCTGCTCAATATGTCTGTCTGTGTCTGTATATGTACAGATGGATATGTGCGCTTGTGCGAGTGTGTACCTGTCCTTTTTTTCCCCTAAGGTAAGTCTTTCCGCTCCCGGGATTGGAATGACTCCTTACCCTCTCCCTTAAAACCCACATCCTTTCGTTTTTCCCTCTCCTACCCTCTTTCCTGATGAAGCAACCTTGGGTTGTGAAAGCTTGAAATTTGTGTGTCTGTTTGTGTGTTTTTATTGTGTCTATCTACCAGCTCTTTCTTGTTTGGTAAGTTACAGCATCTTTGTTTTTTTATATATATATATTTTTCCCACGTGGAATGTTTCCCTCTGTTATATTCATAAGTACATACATATAATAGAGGGAAACATTCCACGTGGGAAAAATATGTATAAAAACAAAGATGATGTGACTTACCAAACGAAAGCGCTGGCAGGTCGATAGACACACAAACAAACACAAACATACACACAAAATTCTAGCTTTCGCAACCAACGGTTGCCTCATTAGGAAAGAGGGAAGGAGAGGGAAATACGAAAGGATGTGGGTTTTAAGGGAGAGGGTAAGGAGTCATTCCAATCCCGGGAGCGGAAAGACTTACCTTAGGGGGAAAAAAGGACGGGTATACACTGTCACACACTGGATGGATATGTGGATGGATGGATGGATGGATATGTGTGTGTGTGTGTGCGCGAGTGTATACCCGTCCTTTTTTCCCCCTAAGGTAAGTCTTTCCGCTCCCGGGATTGGAATGACTCCTTGCCCTCTCCCTTAAAACCCACATCCTTTCGTATTTCCCTCTCCTGCCCTCTTTCCTGATGAGGCAACAGTTTGTTGCGAAAGCTTGAATTTTGTGTGTGTGTTTGTGTTTGTTTGTCTGTCTATCGACCTGCCAGCGCTTTCGTTTGGTAAGTCACATCATCTTTGTTTATATATATATATATATATATATATATATATATATATATATATATATATATATATATATATATATATATATATATATATATATATATATAAATATAACAGAGGGAAACATTCCACGTGGAAAAATATATATATATATATTTTAATGCTTGTCTGATAGATCATGAATGTGACATTTCGTAATGATGTGGGACGTGTCACTTTAACATAATTTTTCTTTACACTAATTTTTTTTTTATTTAACAATTACTAATTCATATCTAAGAATTCATCTATTGAGTAGAAGATGTTGTTATTTAGAAATTCTTTTAATTTGCTTTTAAATGTTGGTTGGCTATCTGTCAGACTTTTAATACTATTTGGCACATGACCAAAGATTTTTCAGTCCGGAACCGCGCGACTGCTACGGTCGCAGGTTCGAAACATTCCTCGGTCGTGGATGTGTGTGACGTCCTTAGATTAGTTAGGTTTAAGTAGTTCTAAGTTCTAGGGGACTGATGACCTACGATGTTAAGTCCCATAGTGCTCAGAGCCATTTTGAACCAAAGATTTTTGTGGCAGCATAACTCACCACTTTCTGTGCTAAAGTGACATTTAATCCAGGAGAGTGAATATCATCCTTTCTTCTAGTGTTGTAGCTATGCACTTCGCTGTTATTTTTGAATTGTGATGGGTTATTAATGACAAATTTCATAAGTGAATATATGTATTGCGAAGGTACTGTGAATACCCTGAGTTTCTTAAATAAATGTCAGCAAGGTGATCTTGGGTGGGCAAAGCAAAGATGATGTTCTTTACAGGAAATGCTCAATATGTCCACCATCATTCCTCAACAATAGCTGTAGTCGAAGAATAATGTTGTGAACAGCACTGTAAAGCATGTCTGGAGTTATGGTGAGGCATTGGTGTCAGATGTTGTCTTTCAGCATCCCTAGAGATGTCGGTCGATCACGATGCACTTGCGACTTCAGGTAACCCCAAAGCCAATAATCGCATGGACTGAGGTCTGGAGACATGGGAGGCCAAGCATGACAAAAGTGGTGGCTGAGCACACAATCATCAACAAACGATGCATGCAAGAGATCTTTCACGCGTCTAGCAATATGGGGCGGAGCGCCATCCTGCATAAACATAATACGTTCCAGCAGGTGTTTATCAGCCAGGCTGGGGATGATGCGATTCTATAACATATCGGCGTACCTCTCACCCGTCACAGTAGCAAGTTACAAAACCAGAATCACGCATTTCCTCGAAGAAAAAAGGCCCGATAACGGTAGATGTGGTAAATCCAACCCATACCGCGACTTTCTCGTCGTGCAGTGGAGTTTCCACGACAGTTCTAGGATTTTCGGTAGCCCAAATTCTGCAGTTGTGGGTGTTGACAGACCCTCGGAGCATGAAATGAGCTTCGTCGGTCCACAACACGTTACTTAGCCAGTCGTCAACTTCCGCCATCTTTTGAATCGCCCACACCGCAAATTCCCTCCGCTTCACTAAATCACCAGGTAACAGTTCATGATGCCGATGGATTTTGTACGGATAGCATCGGAGGGTACGCCTAAGTGCCAACCAAACAGTAGTGTATGGAACGCCGGTGCGACTGCACGAGCACTGACTTCCCCGTGCAAAGACGAACCCGCTACAGTCTCCATTTCTTCCCGAACTGTCTCAGCAGCATTACGCCTTGTGTTCGGTCGGCCACTACGATGTCTATCGTCTAAACAACCCGTGGCTTCGAACTTCAAATTCATTCTCACCACAGCTGCATTTGTCAACGGACCTTTACCTGTTCGAATTCCCTTCTTATGGCGATAGGATCAAAGCGCTGAACTAGCACATTCCCCATCTGATAATATAGCTTCACTAAAAGCGACTTTTCAGGCAACGTCAACATGCTGCGACTGCTGGCGCATCTGATTCTATCTCTCATTAGAGCTCCTTTTATACACGATTGTCATGTGCGGTCACTGACATTTTGCTGTCAAGCGCCATCTGTCGGACATTTTGTGAACTTTGTTTTTTTATTGGTTCTAATAAAACCCCATGTCATTCCAAGCATGTGTGTCAATTTTTACCTCTATATCTACATTATTCTGTGGTTTATTAAGTTTTCAATTTTATACTGACTTTTTGATCACCCGGTATATTAAGAACAGTAAGGTCCCCAAGACTGAACATTGTGGGACACCTTTCTTGATGCATCCCCAGTTACAGGACTCTGCTGGTTTTTGCAGACTATCTGCACTGTTAATTTCAACCTTCTGCATTCTTTCAGTTAAGTATGAATAAAACCATTTGTGCACTGTCCCACTCATACCACAATACTTAAGCTTATCTAGAAGAATTTCATGATTCACACAATCAAAAGCCTTTGAGAGATCACAAGATATCCCAATGGGTGATCTTCGGTTATTCAATGCATTTAACATTTGATCAGTGAAAGCATACATAGCATTTTCTGTTGAAAAGCCTTTCTGAAAAGGCTTCATTTTTACAAATATGTGATGCTACTCTTAAATACATTACTTTTTCAAGAATTTTGGATCAAGCTGTCAGAAGTGAGATTGGGAGGTAGTTGTTAGCATCAGATTTATCCCTTTTTATATGCAATGGTTTAACAAAAGCATATTTCAGTCTCTTTGGAAAAATGCACTGTTTCAGTGAGCTCTTACATATGTGGCTGAGAATCCTACTTATTTGTTGGGAACAAGCTTTTAGTACTCTCTTTGAAGCACCATCAATTCCATGTGAGCTATTTCTTTTGAGTGAATTTATTATTTTCCTAATTTCAGTAGGAGAGGTGGGTTGAATTTCAATTTTATCAAATTGCATAGGCACTGCCTCTTCCATATACTGCCTTGCATTTTCTAATGAATAGCTGGATCCTATTTTCTTCACAACACTTAAAAAAAGATTATTAAAAGTGTTTTCTACTCCTGACTTCTTGTTAACAAACTTTTCATTATGTTAGATAGAAACACAGTCTTCCTGTGCTCCCGGTTGCTTGTTTCCCTTTACACAATATTCCAAATTGTTTTAATTTTATTATCAGATGTGCTAATCTCAGACAAACAAAAGTATGCTGTATGTGCTTTTGTCAAACAGCTTCATAGCAATGTGGAAATGTCTACCAGTAAACAACTAATTTATCTGAAAACTGGAACCAGTCATCATACAGCTTATAGTGACAATAAAAGTAGGAAAAATCACATTAATTAAAAGTTGTGTGGTGAACATTATTGGTAGTTGGGAGCTCCAATGTTAGGCACGTAATAGGGCCCATTAGGGGTATGGTGGCTAAGGAGGGGAAGAAATCCAGTGTGCACTCCGTGTGCATTCGGGGTGGAGTCATTCCTGATGTGGAAAGGGTCCTTCCGGATGCGATGAAGAGCACAGGGTGCAGCCAGCTGCAGGTGGTGGCACATGTCGGCACTAATGACATGTGTCACTTTGGATCTGAGGAAATTCTCTCTGGATTTCAGCGGCTATCTGATTTGGTGAAGGCTGCCGGTCTTGCTTACAAGATGAAGGCAGAGCTCACCATCTGCAGCATCGTTCACAGAACCGACTGCGGACCTTTGGTGCTGAGCCGGGTGGAGGGTCTGAATCAGAGGCTCAGACAGTTTTGCGACCGTGTTGGCTGCAGATTCCTTGACCTGCGCCACAGGGTGGTGGGGTTTTGGGTTCCACTGAATAGGTCAGGAGTTCACTACACTTAGCTGGCAGCTACACGGGTAGCGGACGCTGTGTGGTGTGGACTGGGTGGTTTTTTAGGTTAGAAGGCCTCGGGAAAGTACGGGATGGGCTGCAATCTCAAAGGGTGCATGGCAAATACAGGACGTGCTTGGATCAAGGAACAGTCGGAATTGTAGTTGTAAATTGTTGTAGTTGTGCTGGGAAAGTCCCTGAGCTTCAAGCGCTAATAGAAAGCACAGAAGCTGAAATCGTTATAGGTACAGAAAGTTGGCTAAAGCCTGAAATAAGTTCTGCAGAAATTTTTACGAAGTCTCAGATGGTGTTCAGGAAAGATAGATTAGGCAGAATTGGTGGTGGAGTGTTTGTGTCTGTCAGTAGTGGTTTATCTTGTAGTGCAGTCGAAGTAGATACTCCGTGCGAATTGGTATGGGTAGAGGTTATACTTAACAGCCGAACTACGTTAATAGTTGGCTCCTTCTACCTACCCCCAGACTCCCATGATGTAGTTGCTGAGCAGTTCAGAGAAAATTTGAGTCTCGTAACAAATAAATACCCCACTCATACGGTTATAGTTGGTGGGGACTTCAACCTTCCCTCGATCTGCTGGCAAAAATACTTGTTCAAAACTGGTGGTGGGCAGAAAACATCTTCCGAGATTGTCCTAAATGCTTTCTCCGAAAATTATTTCGAGCAGTTGGTCCACGAACCCACGCGAATTGTAAATGGTTGCGAAAACACACTTGACCTCTTAGCCACAAACAATCCAGAGCTGATAGAGAGCATCATGACTGATACAGGGATTAGTGATCACAAGGTCGTTGTAGCTAGGCTCAATACCGTTTCTTCCAAATCCACCAGAAACAAACGCAAAATAATTTTATTTAAAAAAGCGGATAAAGTGTCACTAGAAGCCTTCCTAAGAGAAAATCTCCATTCCTTCCGAACTGACTATGCAAATGTAGACGAGATGTGGCTCAAATTCAAAGATACAGTAGTAACAGCAATTGAGAGATTCATACCTCATAAATTGGTAAGAGATGGAACTGATCCCCCTTGGTACACAAAACAGGTCTGAACGCTGTTGCAGAAGCAATGGAAAAAGCATGCGAAGTTCAGAAGAGCGCAAAATCCCGAAGATTGGCTAAAATGCACAGACGCGCGAAATTTGGCGCAGACTTCAATGTGAGATGCCTTTAATAGGTTCCACAACGAAACATTGTCTCGAAATTTGGTAGAAAATCCGAAGAAATTCTGGTCGAATGTGAAGTACACAAGCGGCAAGACGCAGTCAATACCTTCGCTGCGCAGTGCCGATGGTACTGTTACTGACGACTGTGCCACTAAAGCGGAGTTATTGAACACAGTTTTCTGAAAATTCTTCACCAGGGAAGACGAATGGAATATTCCAGAATTTGAAACACGAACAGCTGCTAGCATGAGTTTCTTAGAAGTATATACGTTAGGGGTTGCGAAGCAACTCAAATAGCTTGATACGGGCAAGTCTTCAGGTCCAGATTGTATACCGATTAGGTTCCTTTCAGATTACGCTGATACAATAGCTCCCTACTTAGCAATCATATACAACCGCTCGCTCACCGATAGATCTGTACCTACAGATTGGAAAATTGCGGAGGTCGCACGAGTGTTTAAGAAGGGTAGTAGGAGTAATCCATCTAACTACAGACCTATATCATTGACGTCGGTTTGCAGTAGGGTTTTGGAGCATATACTGTATTCAAACATTATGAATCATCTCAAAGGGAACGATCTATTGATATGTAATCAGCATGGTTTCAGAAAACATCGTTCTTGTGCAACGCAGCTAGCTCTTTATTCACACGAAGTAATGGCTGCTATCGACAGGGGATCTCAAGTTGATTCCATTTTTCTAGATTTACGGAAAGCTTTTGACACCGTTCCTCACAAGCGACTTCGAATCAAGCTGCAGGCCTATGGGGTATCGTCTCAGTTGTGCAACTGGATTCGTGATTTCCTGTCAGGAAGGTTGCAGTTCGTGGTAATAGATGGCAAATCATTGAGTAAAACTGAAGTGATATCAGGTGTTCCCCAGGGAAGCGTCCTGGGACCTCTGCTGTTCCTGATCTATATAAATGACCTGGGTGACAATCTGAGCAGTTCTCTTAGGTTGTTCGCAGATGATGCTGTAATTTACCGTCTAGTAAGGTCATCCGAAGACCAGTATCAGTTGCAAAGTGATTTAGAAAAGATTGCTGTATGGTGTGGCAGGTGGCAGTTGACGCTAAATAACGAAAAGTGTGAGGTGATCGACATGAGTTCCAAAATAAATCCATTGGAATTCGATTACTCAATAAATAGTACAATTCTCAAGGCTGTCAATTCAACTAAGTACCTGGGTGTTAAAATTATGAACAACTTCAGTTGGAAAGACCACATAGATAATATTGTGGGGAAGGCGAGCCAAAGGTCACGTTTCATTGACAGGACACTTAGAAGATGCAACAAGTCCACTAAAGAGACAGCTTACACTACACTTGTTCGTCCTCTGTTAGAATATTGCTGCCGCGGTGTGGGATCCTTACCAGGTGGGATTGACAGAGGACATCGAAAGGGTGCAAAAAAGGGCAGCTCGTTTTGTATTATCACGTAATAGGGGAGAGAGTGTGGCAGATATGATACGAGAGTTGGGATGGAAGTCATTAAAGCGAAGACATTTTTCGGCGCGGCGAGATCTATTTACGAAATTTCAGTCACCAACTTTCTCTTCCGAACGCGAAAATATTTTGTTGAGCCCAACCTGCATAGGTAGGAATTATCATCAAAATAAAATAAGAGAAATCAGAGCTCGAACAGAAAGGTTTAGGTATTCATTTTTCCCACGTGCTGTTCGGGAGTGGAATGGTAGAGAGATAGTATGATTGTGGTTCGATGAACCCTCTGCCAAGCACTTAAATGTGAATTGCAGAGTAGTCATGTAGATGTAGATGTAGATAGAAAGCTTTCTCGTAAGACCAGTTTTACAGCAATTCAACTTTCTACAGTGAGACTCAAAGGGCTGAATGAAAATCTACAAGCAGGTCACATTCCACCTAGAAATAAAAAGGGGGCAGGGGGGGGGGGGAGAAAGGGGAAGGAGGGAGGGAGGGAGAGAGAGAGACCACCATTTTAAGCCAACAATCAATTTGACAAAATTATTTTCACCACACACGCCTTCTTTTCTGGATTCTTCCCCTTGACACCAGTTTCTCTAAACTCCACAGGTGGGGACTAGCTCTACAACATGTCCTTGGTTCTCTTCACCCATCTGGCCTTAACTTACGTCAATTTCTTTTGTCTCAGCATTTCATCACTTTAACTATGCTTTACTTCACTCCATTTTAGTTTTCTACTCTTCCATGTCTTTCCCATCTACTTTTCACCACCCTCCTCCCACCTCTGTTACATACAATGCACTTAGCTTTTCACTCTAATAAACTCATGCATGATGGTTAAGCAGTAATAATTTCTGTTTGTATATTACCCTGCCTTCCACCTTTAAGCTCTCAGGTTTTCAAATCTCGTCCAATGCAGTCCCCAATGATCAGTCTTTCCTTCTCATCGCATGCGGTAAGTCTCCCCTGACCTGCAGTTCTGGGTGACATTCCCAAAATCTACCCCTTTTTGTAGACCTCTCCAGTCCTTTTCCTTCACCCCTTTACCTTCCCCTTCAACCCTTCTGCCTGAAGGAGGAGACACTGGCTCCCTAAGGTTGCCAATTACAACCACCTGTTATGTGTGGGTTCTGCCACTGCTTGGTGAGTAGATCTTTTTATCTAAACAACTTTTGGTAAAGATTGTTTTGCTTTCAAATATTCTTTAAAGTCTGTGATATCAATAATGTCAGAAGAAGGAAATGAAAATTGCACTAATGGATTATATCAGGTATACTAGTTTCTATTAAGGGAAGTATGGTTACCTTTCCTGAACAGTCACAAATACCATCCAGTCTCACTTCTTCTCCATCTTTGGCCACCATTGTATGAGACATCTTTGTGTTTCTGCCTCCTTCCTGAGTAAATTTCAGTTTAGCCAGTGAATCATACAGCTTGGAGAGATGTCTGTAAATCATAACAATTTCTCTATTAGAGCAAAGGCAATCAGCATCAGAATTTATTGTCCGATTACATAAGAGATGGAATTATTTGATTTATAATACTCCTCAAAATTTATAATTGTCTTATTAAACTACTATGGCCATTGAAAACATTTCTTACAGATGATATGAATGTAGATTTAGAGAATATAATTTATGGAAATATGCCATTATTATGTTACATTAGCATCTAGAAATTTCCACAAGGAATGGTAGAATTTTCTATTATTAGTACATTGTACAGTGTCTTCTTCAGTGTCGTTAACTCCACACAGTGGATACTTTTTAGCTTTAATTTACTTCAGATCTTATCTTTTGTTTCATATTTGTGGAGGCAATTTTTTTCTTCAAACAATTTTCAGTTTTGATGTGCAGCACAATATACCTCAAAATGTACAGACAGGAACACTTAATATTTTCTTATTTCTTGATAACAGAAAACATGAGTCTCCATGTTTTGCATTACATATTTCTAGTCTTTTTTCCTTTTTAACATATTACTTGCACTTCATTACAAATAATTTTGTATCTTAAAACTGATTCAAATGATGAGTGGTACACTATCTTTCCTGCACTCATTTCTGATGAAGTGAACAGTACAGATATTGCAAACAAGAACCTATTTAATTTACTTGTTAAATAGTTCGTGTGTGTTGCCTAGGACACCCGACCCCTGTCCCAGGTGTATTTCAAGCAATTATGACCTGCTTCCTGCATGTCCTGGCTTTATGAATAATTTATAGTTAATTTGTTCTGGAATGCTTATTACGAAAATGCTTAATTTGGGATTTCTTGAAGTTAACATTAAGCCATTTAGATAAGGTAACCTATCTAAATTATTTACAACTTTTATGATGGTGTAATTTTTTCCAATCAGCACTGTGGTATCACTTGCAAGTAAATTGTATGAGTATTTACATTTACAGGCAAAGTCATCTACACAAAAAAGAAAAAGAATTGAACTCGTAATTGATTCTTGTGGAAGAAACTGTTTTCACTTGGGACAAACAATTTGCATTATTTGAGACAACCACAAACTCTTGGTTTTTTTTTTTTTTTTTTTTTTTTTTCAAATATGACCTAATCTATTTCAAAGAATTTTCCCTGGTTCTATGTCTTTCTAGTTTATGAGCCAAAGAAAGTGGTTCATACTATTCAATGCCTCGGTGAGATCACAGAAAATTCATGAGCTTTTTTTTATTTATCAAAAGAGCAGATAATATTTTCTAAAAAACCAGTTATAGCTTGTATAGTTGTTTCAATCTTGTGAATGCCAAACTGATTTTTTCAGTTCGATAGTGGAATTTTGTATGAAATTCTGTGTCTGTATAGCAAGAAATTATTTCTCCGACATCTGAAAATAAAAGGACAAGTTAAAAAACGAAACTTTCTGTAGAGAAAAGAACACTGTCAATAACATCAATTCTTTACAGTCTCTCTCAAAATCCATGCACTTGATCAATCTCTGCCACTCCTGTCCTGAAAGAAGCTTTTCACAGCATTGTGCACATTCACTTTTATGCCAAATCCACAACCTTGTTGTCTGATAAAAAGCTTCAGTTCGAGCAGGACATTCATTACCCTGAAGCAAAATTACACTTGTTCAGAGCTTCCCTCTCTTCTTTGTTTTGCTTTTGGATTTCAGATCTTGCACTACCTGTCACTGTTCAACATCTGACATTTAGTAGTGTAATGAATCAGCAGCACCTAAACAGTCATCAATTTTCCTGTAGAAATAAGATGAAGATGGATGTTTACACACCATGCTCTGCTCTTACTCTGTGGTTCATAGTCACACCTCATCAGTAGTGGTTAGTATGTGACTTAGAAAGTCTTCTTATTGTGTTTCAGAATGCCTTTATATGGTTCTGACACCTCCAAATGTCCCTGGTTGTGTTTGTCTGTCAGCTGGTGTGGTAGCCAATGGACACAAACCTGGCTACTGTTTAGAAATTCATGCACAACTGAAAATGCTGAACCATTTTAAAGTCTGATACGTGCATAATATCATCATTTGTGGCATGACAATCATCACAAATCATTAATTTCAAAGTGGAAGATGTACCTGAATGCTCTTTGTTGCAGATGAATATCTAGTATGCAAAAATGATAATCAATTGTTAGTAGTAACTTTAAGTAATTGATGACTGTGCTTTTCACCTTACTAGGAAATCAAAAGGCATGATTCATCATCTTTTGTGCATTTGCATTTGAAAAGTGTGCATTTAACTTTGTCACAATTGAATGTCTGAGCATTGGTTTGGTTGTTATAATGCTGGTTAGATTCTCTTCACAGTTTGTGTTCTTCAAACATGAAAAGATTTTACACAGGTTTTGCACAGTGGTTCCATTAAATTAATGAATTTTACTGGATGCCATATAAACTTTGCAAATTATATACCTGTGTAAAGCAATGGCACACAGTTCAATAAAACAAGGCCAAACACAACTACGCAGCACGAATTAGCAGAATGAGCTAGAAAGCCAATTGTACATATGTTAATCACATTTATGAGTCAGTTAATCAGCAAAAAATATGTTAAAGTGCACAGCTACATATGAAACATGAACAAACCTATTCTGGACTTTGTCTAAAGTGAATAGTTTTCATCCTGTAATGGTGTAAGTAAATGACTTATTGTTGAATGTAAATCTCAGATGCTGGTATGCATACAGAGCTTAACATTCAAGGAGGCTTTTGTGACATCATAGCCAGTTTTAAAGAATTTTCCCCCATATCAAGTGAAATAATTATTAAATGACAGTGTCTCTTACCCATAAGTGAAAAAATATTTAATTTTGTTATGACAAATCTCTAAGTAAATCAGAAATACCAGAACCTTGTAACTATTACTAAGATAAAATACTGATGAAATACTATAAAAAGAAATGTAATACTGGGTAAAGGTCTTGCATTATCTGACACTCTTGTTCTTGGTTTCTCTTGCTATTTTACACTGTTGCCTCTGTTATCATTGCTGATAGGAGAGTCACTGTGCTGCATAACTTCTTGTAGGTGTCATAAGGTTACATTAAAACATCTACAAATCATATTTTTTGTCTATAGACTACATTATTTAATTATCCTTTCAGTGAAAACATAGTAATAACATACCAGTGAATGAAAGTGAAATATTTAAATACAGAGACTTTTCATCTGGTTTGCGATATTTTTATGCACCATTTTGTGTGTGATTACCATTTAATTGTTACACTCACAAGAACCTGCAGTCATATTTATTTTTCAAAGTCTGATAATCATTCTGGGTAATGTTTACCAAAGGAAAACATTATGTCTGTTCATGGTCATATAAATAAATAAAAAACTATAAAATGAATTGTTCTCCAATTTAACTGTGGGCCTTAGCTAATTTCAAAAATCTAACCAAGAAAGCAATAACAGGCATAAATATTCTTGTCTAACATGCAGATTACACACGAGAAATTAAAAGACATAATTCTTTTCTTCGCCACAGTTCTTCTTACAACATTGCCACCAAAGATGGGATTTTCAATAAATCATTTACAAAACTTCAAGTTTACCTGCTATCAGATTTCAAGTTTACCTGCTATCAGATTTGATGGTTAAACTGAGGTTTTACTTCAGATTAGAGGCAGTAGCATTATTAGGGACTGATCTGCCATGGAATTACCTCAACATCGTACAGACACTTCACAAACATACTCTTGTGTGGCTGAGGGTTGTCCTGTGAAACAATAGCACTAGAATACTGTCACATGAGAGGCAACATATTTTTTGCCCTTACCTGAAATCATGCGCAATGTATACCTACACCTTGATACCAGAAATAATGCTGCTGTGTCCTCCAAAACAATGAAACAATGGGACCTCTCTCCTGGTCACCATCATACTCACTTATAATGGTCACCTGGGGTTGTGCATAAACACAATTCATCACTGAACACAATGCAATGCCATTCATCTGCATTCCATGCTCCCCAGTTATCACACAACTACAATAGCTTTCTACACAAGATGGTAATTCACCAGTCTGCCTAGTGTGCTGCTGCTAATGTCCAGGATGTCACAAAATGTTGCATAGACTGCATTACTTGTTCACAGACAGCAGGAGCACATGTAAAGTGGTTAAGATGTGCTTGGTGCACAATAGCGCAATTCTCTCTTGTGATGGTGAGGCTTGGCAACTGGAACCATGATGGCAAGTATGCCTGTACTCACATGCAGTCTTCTGGGCACCTCACTTTTTTCAGGCAAAGATGGGTACAATTTTTGTACTTATTTCTGATAGTCTGCACTATATGTTTTCAGTTCAAAAACTCTTCAACAATTTTTGTGAGGTCTGGTATAAATTGTTCATTCTAATTGGGTCCTTTACTGTTCATTTACTGGTTATGTTACCTATTATATGTTACCTGATATATCAAATTGTTTGTTAAGCTGTAAATCTTTCTGTTCATAGATAATTTACATGCGGCTTATGATAACAAAACAAGTACTGTGTGTAGAAACTAATTTTTTTATGAAACATTCAGAATTTTAGATTCATAAAAACTAAGTACACTTATAAATCCCTTATAATAATATTACTCAGGAATGTTGTTACATGATTTTTCAAATTTCAGAATGCAAACCTTTAAAAATCCAATATTACAATCGAACAGCCCAATTTTTCTATGTTCAAAAATGTATTCTTTTATTAGAACAACTTGTTAGTTAATGAAATATTGTAAACATAAATTGGGGTTCTGAACATTTCTTGGCAGTTGGTAGACATTTCTAGTAAATGGGGAGAAAAGTTCAGTCTAAAACTCTGACACAAAAACACATACCACTCTGTCTTATGTGTTATTAGTGAGTATGTAACTGATCTGATATTTTTCTACACCAGGCTTTAAATAGGCACTGTGAGCAACAGCACAATTATTTAACAGTAAGACTTTGTTAAGTGAGGTCAGTACAACTGAGTCTCCATGTAGCAATTTGGTCATTCACGGTTCAGCTGTCATTGAAGACTGTTTTGGATGAGCATTCATTCAGAAAGGTTCCTAGAGCCGTAATTGCACTAAAATAAGAATGCCATCCTAACAGTTAAATATGAAAATGAAAAGTCACTGGTGGAATACCAATGATGGAAGTAATAAAGTTAACAATGTATCATATGATTGAGACAAAGCATTGTCATCTATAAAAACAAAATCAAGACTGAGATCACTGCTGAGCCTGCAGATAAATCATTCCCCAGAACTAATAGAATACTCATAGTACACCTACACAGCTACATAACTACATTGTCTCCATCAGATACATTGAGCCAGCACTGCAGCTCAACTTGGTAAGAGTTGTGCTGGGTGGAGTGGGTGGGTTGGGGGGGGGGGAGGGGGGATGAGCTGGGTAGTAGGAGGAAGAATTTGAGAAAGACAGCTGGCAGCTTGGATGAAAAGGCAGGAATGTGGCACTGGAGAGCTCCCTCTCTCTGCATGCAAGGAGAGTTATGGTTAGCAGAAAAGGAGGTAGGGCAGGGGGTAGTGAGAACTGAGGCCAGGAGGGTAACAGAACTGAAGGATTTTGCGATAAAATTCTATTAACTCACCACTCTTTTCATAAATCTGAGATGATTTTGACCTCTTGATCTGCTCGTAATTGTCTCCCACAAGTCCAACCCCTCGTCAAGTCGTGGGAGACAGGCAACAGCATTAAGTAGGGCATTGCCTGTAGGAGTGAGGTGCAGTGGGGACAATGTATGCCCCAGGACAACTACGGTAGCTGTGAAGGTCCTACAGGAACCCTGAACAGTGATGGCTAATGGGGCTCTGGTGAAGCTATGATAGGTCCAGCAAGCCCATAGTGGATTATGATTTCTGCTTTCAAAAATAGAATGGGCCTCGGAAAGGACGGATTTAATTGATGACGAAATGCCTATAAACAAGGACTAAGATTTGGAACATTAAATATACAAACACTGATTGGAAAGGTGGAGGAGATGACAGACATGATGGAAAGAAGGAAGTTAGACCTATTGGGGTTAGCTGAAATGAGATGGAAATGAGAAGGAAGGAGAGAAATGAGAAAAGGCTACCGACTGTACTGGAGTGGAAATGAGCAGGGAAGGAGAAATGGAGTCGGAATAGTAGTAAGAGAAGGATTAAAAGAGGACATGAAGGGGATGATGATGACCAAAATATCACTCAAGGGTATACATGTGCTGCAGGTGGGTTGCACTTCTGCAGAGAAGCAAGAGTTTGAATAGGAAATGCAGAAGCAGATGGGAAGGAAAAATATGACAGTAATGGGAGATTTAAATGCACATGTTGGTAGAGAAAGGCAAGGGTGCGAAAGTGTGCTTGGACCATAAGATTAACCGGTACAGTCAAGACTTAAAGTCAATAGTTGACAACTTATTCTATGACAGTGAGATGAATACGAACATTATTGACATTAAGGTAATACCATCAGAGGCCTTGGATAGTGACCACCATTTGCTGGTAATGAACCTGAGAGGGACTAAGGATAATAATAGGGACAGAAAACTAGGAAAGATGTATAAGGGTATGGAAGCTGAAGGAGGAAGAAAGCAGGCTACAGTACCTACAAAAAGTACAGGAAAGCATTCCAAAGGATGAACCAAAAATGGTAGAAGAGGAATGGGGTAGATTCAAGGGTAGTAAGTGCGGCAGAATCAATATGTGGGAGGACAAGCAACAACAAGAGATGGAAAGAAACACCCTGGTGGAAAGATAAAACAAAGGAAAGAAACACCCTGGTGGAAAGATAAAACAAAGGATATAGTACAGAAGAAGAATAGAGCCTTTAGGGTATGGTTCCAGAAGAGAACAGTAGAGACAAGAGAAGAGTATCAGGCAAGCAAGAAAGAAGCAAAAAGAATGGTGGCAGAGGAAATAAGAAAGTGGATGGAACAGTTGATCAGAATGATGGAGGAGGATAGTGAAGGTTCAAAAAGGTGTTATATGGGATGATTAAAAGTAAGAGGAAGAACATATGACAGATTATGCTCGAATGGTGAACAAAAGTGGCCAAGATGTATCGAGTAATGAAAATTGTGTGGAGACAGAAGATGATCCCAGAAGACTGGAAGAAGGGAATAATTGTCCCAATCTTTAAGAAGGGAAATAGAAAAGAGTGCAAAAACTATCAGGGGGATAACACTGATGAGTCATTGCGCAAAGATTTTTGAGAAAATTTTGGAAGCACAAATTCAGGCAGGAAGGTCCATGGTGGATCTAATTTTAGCTGTAAGACAACTGTAGGAACAGCACTATGAATATGGAATAGATGTGCTAATGACCTTCCTGGATATTGAAAAAGCATATGATAGTGTAACATAGAAACAAAGTGTGGAAAGCCCTGAAGAACAGAGGAGTAGCAAAACAGATTATTTGGAGGATAAGGGAAATGTACCAAGGAAGTGTGAACTGTGTGAAAGTTGGAGGAGAGAGATCAGCTTGGACTGAACAGAAGAATGGCTTGAGGCAGGGAAGTGCACTTTCAACATTACTCTTCATTGTAGTGATGGATGATATGATGAGTACAGTAGCACAAGCAATTGGTAGAAGGAATATGAAAGCTACAGTGTTTGCAGATGATCTGATGATTTGGGGGAATAAGGAGGAGGAAGTACACGAGCAGCTGGACGTACGGGAACAAACAGTACAAGAATATGAGATGAAATTAAGTATAAGTAAGAGTGAGATGATTATCACAACAAGAAAGAAGGAGAGAGGAACAACGGGAATAACCATTGGTGGGGTACGACTGAGGAGACTGGAGAGTTTCAAGTACCTAGGAAGCCTGATACAGGCAGATGGAAAAATGACAGAGAAATAAATAAGTGGGGAGGAAAGTAGAAATAAACATAGGACTGACAAGAGAACTGATAAAAGAAAAAATTAAATGGATAATAAAACAAACACAGCAGACACACAATAAGAACAACCAAACAGAAGCAGCCACTATGAAAAGGTTAAAACAAAAGTTAACAAACAATAACATATTAATAACAAGAGAAGACAAGGGAAATGTAACAGAACTCATGGATAAAGAGCAATACATCACAAAAACCAAGGAATACATAAACACCAATGCCATACCAAAACTGAAGTCAGATCCAACTACACAATTCCAGGCAAACATGAAACGAACACTGAAAAACATTGACCACACACTCACAGACAAACAGAAATACTACAGAACACAGAAAAACCCACAAGCACCAACACTCCGCAGTTAACCAAAAGTACATAAAGACAGAATGGCAATGAGAGCTGTTATCAACTTCAAGGAAGCCCCAACATGCCACATAGCCAAACATCTCCAAAAGTTAGTTACAAAACTCTATAAAGAAGAAAACAACAGAACAGTGATAAACACAGGAAACCTATTAGAAAACGTACAGAACATACACGTACCACATACAGCATCACTGATTTCATTTGAAATAGAAAATATGTATACCTCCATCCCTATCACAGAAACAATAGAAATCATAGAACAAAATCTCTAAAAGAAATAACAAATATGCTCAGACTGACAACTGAACAAAACTACTTTCAGTTTGAGAAAGAATATTATCTACAAAGTGATAGACTGCCCATGGGATCCCCAATATCAGCAACACTAGCAAACACTTTCATCAGTCACCTAGAAAATCAGATATTTGAAAAGATAACCACTAATGAAAGTTTCAAAATCATATATTGGTACAGATACGTGGATGACATGATTTGTCTGGCAGATGAGCCAAGTGCAAAAATAGATGAACTCCATTTGGAAATAAACAAAGCTCATGAGAACATAAAATTCACACTTAAAAAACGAAAAGGAAATCAAATAAATTTTCTTGACATTACAATAAAAAAAGAAAATGGCAAACATACATTTAACATCTTTAGAAAACCAACAGCTACAGACACAATAACACATCCACATCCAACTGCCCTCACAGCCAGAAACTTGCAGCACTAAGACACATGTTACATAGATTAAACAGAATCCCACTCAACAATAAATGAGTACAATCATACAAATAGCTAGGAACAACAGGTATGACACACATGTGGTACACAGGCTCAATCAAAAAATAAAAACACAAATACAAAACAAACACAACATTTCTAGAATACAAGAGAACTCACAAGCTGAAAACTTACAAACACACTCAACAAACACACACAATGACAACACCACACCATAACATACACACATAAACTAACAGACAGAGTTGCAAACATCCTAAAGAGACAGGGCTTCAAAATAGCATCTAAGCCTGGGCAAACCCTCCAATCACACCTACGCCAGCCAGCTACCAAGAGGGACAAATTCCAACAATCAGGAATATATAAACTTGATTGTCAAAGTTGTGATGCACTATACATAGGCATGACATGCAGGAATTTTGAAACATGATATAAAGAACATATCAGATGTTGGAAGTATGAAACAAACCATTCCACATTTGCAGAACATTTAAAACACAATAACCATCATCCTACAAACATGGAAAAAGAAATGAAAATAATGAGAATAAGCAACCATGACAAACATCTTATACAAATGCAAGAAAACTTCCACATCCAGAAAGCAATAGCAGAAAACAAACATGTGATAAAAGAACAAACACACATAAGCACAGGCTCCCTACTACACTTAATAAAGAAAATGATAAGATAAAACAAAAAACTCATCCCCGTTCACCATCTGGACACACACACACACACACACACACACACACACACACACACACACACACACAAATGTTGTTGTTGTTGTGGTCTTCAGTCCTGAGACTGGTTTGATGCAGCTCTCCATGCTACTCTATCCTGTGCAAGCTTCTTCATTTCCCAGTACTTACTGCAACCTACATCCTTCTGAAGCTGCTTAGTGTATTCATCTCTTGGTCTCCCTGTACGATTCTTACCCTCCACGTTGCCCTCCAATGCTAAATTTGTGATCCCTTGATGCCTCAGAACATGCCCTACCAACCCGTCCCTTCTTCTTGTCAAGTTGTACCACAAACTCCTCTTCTCCCCTATTCTATTCAATACCTCCTCATTAGTTACGTGATCTACCCATTTCATCTTCAGCATTCTTCTGTAGCACCACATTTCGAAAGCTTCTATTCTCTTCTTGCCCAAAGTATTTATCGTCCATGTTTCACCTCCATACATGGCTACACTCCATACAAATACTTTCAGAAACAACTTCCTGACATTTAAATCTATACTCGATGTTAACAAATTTTTCTTCTTCAGAAACGCTTTCCTTGCCATTGCCAGTCTACATTTTATATCCTCTCTACTTCGATCATCATCAGTTATTTTGCTCCCCAAATAGCAAAAGTCCTTTACTACTTTAAGTGTCTCATTTCCTAATCTAATTCCGTCAGCATCACCTGACTTAATTTTACTACATTCCATGATCCTCGTTTTGCTTTTGTTGATGTTCATCTTATATCCTCCTTTCAAGACACTGTCCATTCCGTTCAACTGCTCTTCCAAGTCCTTTGCTGTCTCTGACAGAATTACAAAGTCATCGGCGAACCTCAAAGTTTTTATTTCTTCCCCATAAATTTTAATACCTACTCCAAATTTTTCTTTCGTTTCCTTTACTGCTTGCTCAATATACAGATTGAATAACATCGGGGAGAGGCTACAACCCTGTCTCACTCCCTTCCCAACCATTGCTTCCCTTTCATGTCCCTCGACTGCCATTTGGTTTCTGTACAAATTGTAAATAGCCTTTCACTCCCTGTATTTTACCCCTGCCACCTTTAAAATTTGAAAGAGAGTATTCCAGTCAACATTGTCAAAAGCTTTCTCTAAGTCTAAAAATGCTAGAAAAGTAGGATTGCCTTTCCTCAATCTTTCTTCTAAGATAAGACGTAAGGTCAATATTGCCTCATGTGTTCCAACATTTCTAAGGAATCCAAACTGATCTTCCCCGAGGTTGACTTCTAATGGTTTTTCCATTTGTCTGTAAAGATTCGCATTACTATTTTGCAGCTGTGACTTATTAAACTGACAGTTCGGTAATTCTCACATCTGTCAACACCTGTTTTCTTTGGGATTGGAATTATTATATTCTTCTTGAAGTCTGAGGGAATTTCGCCTGTCTCATACATCTTGCTCACCAGATGGTAAGAGTTTTGTCAGGACTGGCTCTCCCAAGGCCGTCAGTAGTTCTAATGGAATGTTGTCTACTCCCGGGGCCTTGTTTCGACTCAGGTCTTTCAGTGCTCTGTCAAACTCTTCACAAAGTATCGTATCTCCCATTTCATCTTCATCTACATTCTCTTCCATTTCCATAATATTGTCCTCAAGTACATTGCCCTTGTATAGACCCTCTATATACTGCTTCCATCTTTCTGCTTTCCCTTCTTTGCTTAGAACTGGGTTTCCATCTGAGCTCTTGATATTCACACAAGTGGTTCTCTTTTCTCTAAAGGTCTCTTTAATTATCTTGTAGGCAGTATCTATCTTACCCCTAGTGAGATAAGCCTCTATATCCTTACATTTGTCCTCTAGCCATCCCTGCTTAGCCATTTTGCACTTCATGTCAATCTCATTTTTGAGAAGTTTGTATTCCTTTTTGCCTGCTTCATTTACTGCATTTTTGTATTTTCTGCTTTCATCAATTAAATTCAGTATTTCTTCCGTTACCCAAGGATTTCTACTAGCCCTCGTCTTTTTACCTACTTGATCGTCTGCTGCCTTCATTACTTCATCCCTCAAAGCTACCCATTCTTCTTCTACTGTATTTCTTTCCCCCATTCCTGTCAATTGTTCCCTTATGCTCTCCCTGAAACTCTGCACAACCTCTGGTTCTTTCGGTTTATCAATGTCCCATCTCCATAAATTCCCACCTTTTTGCAGTTCCTTCAGTTTTAATCTACAGTTCATAACCAATAGATTGTGGTCAGAGTCCACATCTGCCACTGGAAATGTCTTACAATTTAAAACCTGGTTCCTAAATCTCTGTCTTACCATTATATAATCTATCTGATACCTTTTAGTATCTCCAGGGTTCTTCCATGTATACAACCTTCTTTCATGATTCTTGAACCAAGTGTTAGCTATGATTAATTTATGCTCTGTGCAAAATTCTACCAGACGGCTTCCTCTTTAATTTCTTACCCCCAATCCGTATTCACCTACTATGTTTCCTTCTCTCCCTTTTCCTACTCTCGAATTCCAGTCACCCATGTCTATTAAATTTTCGTTTCCCTTCACTTCCTGAATAATTTCTTTTATCTCATCATACATTTCATCAATTTCTTCGTCATCTGTGGAGCTAGTTGGCATATAAACTTGTACTACTGTAGTAGGCATGGGCATCGTATCTATCTTGGCCACAATGATGCGTTCACTATGCTGTTTGTAGTAGCTTACCCGCACTCCTATTTTTTTATTCATTATTAAACCTACTCCTGCATTACCCCTATTTGATTTTGTATTTATAACCCTGTATTCACCTGATCAAAAGTCTTGTTCCTCCTGCCACCAAACTTCACTAATTCCCACTATATCTAACTTTAACCTATCCATTTCCCTTTTTAAATTTTCTAATCCACCTGCCCTATTAAGGGATCTGACATTACATGCTCCAATCCATATTATGCCAGTTTTCTTTCTCCTGATAACGATGTCCTCCTGAGTAGTCCCCGCCTGGAGATCCGAATGGGGGACTATTTTACCTCTGGAATCTTTTCCCAAGAGGATGCCATCATCATTTAACCACACAGTAAGGCTGCATGCCCTCGGGAAAATTACGGCTGTAGTTTCCCCTTGCTTTCAACCGATCACAGTACCAGCACAGCAAGGCTGTTTTGGTTAGTGTTACAAGGCCAGATCAGTCAATCATCCAGACTGTTGCCCCTGCAACTACTGAAAAGGCTGCTGCCCCTCTTCAGGAACCACACGATTGTGTGGCCTCTCAACAGATACCCCTCCGTTGTGGTTCCACCCACGGTATGGCCTTCTGTATCGCTGAGGCATGCAAGCCTCCCCACCAACGGCAAGGTCCATGGTTCATGGGGAGGGGGGGGGGGGAGACAAATACGCATACACAAACAGATCACAGATACTTCAATAATTACACTAGAAAGTTTGGCAATAACATTCGATCTTTGGCAAAAATATTTGAAAGTCGGAAACAGAAACCAAAACATTGCATTGAAACAAGTGTTCAGTTAATAGTGCTGTGGAAAGCGGGAAAAATAGCACAAATTGGCATTCATAAGAAGAAGAACAACACCAAAAATGCATCAGAAGCGTAATATGTACGAAATTGTCCACGCAACCTGTAAGTACAGTTCAAAACATTACTACTTAATAGGAAATACCAACCACCAGACCTGTTTATAACCTATAGGTACAGTGACAAAAATGTAAATTAAATAGCAAACATATGTACATATTCCAGGCCACTGATGATGCCTTGCAGAAAATAAAGGCGAAACGCATATGGCACTAAAATTGTGTTTTATTCAGTTGCTGTCAGACGGTCCATAAGTAAAAATTATCAATATACCGTAATATTACATGCAACTGAGGAAGACAGGACTGCAAAAGTTGAAAAAGTAGAAGCATTTCGGAAGAATGTCAGAAGCCTGACATGGAGCAAGGATGTACCTCAAATCAGCAAAAAGGTTATATAACAGTCACACTATGTCCTGATCCTGACATATGCATCAGAAACCTGGGTTATGAAAGGAAGAGAGAAAAGCAAAGTACAACCTACTGAGATGAAATTCTTAAGAAACAGTATTGGAGTGACAAAGATAGACAGGTTAAGAAATGATAGGATCAGAGAGTTAATGAAGGTGGAACCATTACAGGAGCAGACAGACAAATCAAGGCTGAGATGGTATGGACACGTTAAGAGAATGGAGGAGAAGAGGATACCCAGGAGGATACATGAGATGAAACTGGAAGGAAGGAGACAAAGAGGAAAGCCGAGATAGAGTTGGCTAAAAGGAGTAGAGGAATGTGTTCAGAAGAAAGGAGAAAACTGGACCAAGATGAAGATGGAGAGATGGTGGCAAGACAGAAGATGATGGAGAGGCCTATGTTCCATACAGACCCGGCCAGAGGCTGGAAACTGTCTCAGATGATGATGATCTGCTCCTAATCAATTGCTTCGGATGGAAGCTTATTTTTAAAGAAAATCTAAAACTTTATTTAATAAAAGTTGGTTCTGATGTAACATAATATACTTCTGAACACTACATACAATTGTTTGAACCATCCTTATCTTTCCACATTGCTTTTTTATGCATATTTACTGTTATCTTCTTTCTTTGGGTTGGTCACATTTTCATATGCATGGTTTCTCTTCTAGAGCTTATCCCCATCTTTACTAACATGGGTTGGAAATCAGAACCACCTCTTATTGCAGTGACAGAATAAGTTTTATGGAGCAAGGTTTCCATGAATTAATCCTGCACAGCCTGATATGACAGCACTGGTCATCTTAATTTTGACACTTTTTTAGAAAAACCTTTTCAAGCATATGGTCAAAATACTTCCATTCTCACAACAAGTTTTACTTAAAAGATGTTTTAGTTACTATTTATTAATTGGAACACTGATAACTCTCATGCTACTTTGGCTAACAAAATCCAATTTCTGATCTCTAGTTCTCTGATCAAATGGATCACTTGACAAACAAAACAATAACAATCTGTTTGATTTTTGTTTTGGCATTTTTCTAATGGTTTTTGTTTTTGTGTGTTTTAGGTCTTTTCAACGTAGTTCAGTCAATGCATTACAAACATGATTCGCATGCCAAAGAACCTGAAAATTTAAATGCACTGACCAGCAAATTTTAATGCATTGAGTTATCTGTATAACTGGCCACTAGCATTATGCAAAAATTTATGAAACTTAATTTAATTCAAAAAGCATGTTGTAAGTCTGGAGTAGAGCTGGGTTTACACCATGAGAATGATGTCAGAAGCCATCAGAATAAAGCAGTAGTCTCAGCTGTACTTGAGCAGTCATGAGGAGTCTTGGCACATCAAAAGGTGTAGCAAGAAGATGCTTTGACAGTTCAGATGCACATATTTTTCATGATGGCTATTGTAGCCAATCCCAAAAGGCCCCCTACAACCATCCAAACTACTCTTGCCAGTTGTCTAGTGGCTAGGCCACAGGCGTTTACTCATGAAAGGTGCCGAGTTCCTGCTAAGCTTCATACAAACTGCTGACAGTGGCACAATGATCACAGAACTATTTTCTTCATCTGCGTCCATGTGACTAAATATATCTGTGGGTACACCACACTTGATGGTGCTGTGATCACGGTCACTACCTTTATAGGCCACGATACCAAGACCACCAGGAGGCCGACAGTTTTCCCACTCTGCCAGCCGCTTGCGGCGGACCAGTCAGAGCATCATCGCCTGTCTCACTGGCTCATCAGTATCACTTTATCCTCGGAGGCTGCTGTTGTAATACCACAACCCCTTCTGAGATCTGTATCCTATTCCAATCTCATTTTCACTCTCCCGAAGAGGGCATATATGTACAGGGTGTATACATGGACAAGGAAAAAAAATTCCCGGATTTTTCTCGGATTTCCCGGTTACAAATACACTTTCTCCTGGATGAAAACACACTTTTTCCGTGTAATTAAGTGACAGTATATTTTCCCTCGGAACCGTAAAACTTATCAACCCTTTGAATGGTTACATTTTTATACACGGGCGTAGAATTTCCCGGCACTTTAGAAAACGAAACTTAGGGAAGAAAACGCCTTTTGGAAAGATTTATGACATGCAGCAACATGTACGCTGCATATTTTCGTATTAAAAAAGTATAAATTCGAATTCCACTAAACATCGCATGTTACTTTCCAAACCATTGTAATCGAGATTGCGATGCACTTTTGTAAGCCAGTCATAGCTCTTGTCACGTGATCCCGCCAGCCAATGACGGCAGATATTCAGAGCATAGGACACGTGATGTAGTCAGCTAATAGCAACATCACTATTAAGTAGCGCGGATACACAAACAAGAAAAGTTAATGTTTTAAATTAATATACATAGCGTTGCTGCAAGAAAAGAAAATCTTTCACATATAATATTGCTCTCTAAGGTTAATAAGCGGCAAGAGAAGCTAAGGTTTCACATATAATGTTGATATTTTTTGCTCGTGTTACGCTTTGAGATATATCACACAAATGTGCCAGCAAAATTTTTAGCCGAGTCCAGTGATTTGTCCTCAAAGTTATCAACAAATAAATTAGCTACCGCAGGGTAGAGAGAGGTTCCCATAGCACTACATCAATTTGCTCATAATAACGACATGAATGTCAGATCTTCTGGGCTCGAAATACTTCTACTAAGTGGCTCGTCATCAAACGCTCTGTGGTTTAAGAAATTCATCGTACATTCTCGCACATAGTTCAACTTACGTAAAAGGAAATTTACTTTGAAAGTAACGATTTTCAAACCACCATTTGCAACATTTTCCCGCGACCTGTTCGAAATAGGTTCGTTTCAGTAGTCGTCAGAGAGCGCCAGATAACGCGCCACCGCGCTTTGGCAGCTGCCATGACGCAGGAAGCCTGTATGTTCGTACATGTAAAACATTACAAGATCTTACATTATGTCATAAAAGAAGAAAGCAGAGGTACTCCAAGAGCATCGGAATTTCGAGAACAATATTAAAATGGCACATTTAAAGTGCATACTCAAAAAACGGTTCAAATGTCTCTGAGCACTATGCGACTTAACTTCTGAGGCCATCAGTCGCCTAGAACTTAGAACTAATTAAACCTAACTAATCTAAGGACATCACACACATCCATGCCTGAGGCAGGATTTGAACCTGCGACCGTAGCGGCCGCTCGGCTCCAGACTTCCACAATAGAACTTAAGAGGCTGCTAGACGGGGACTGTACAACTGGCCCTTATTAGTGTAGCGATCTGGCCAAACATTTTCTGACAAAATTTCATTTTCCTGGATACATCGAGAAGATAATACGTAATCTTTCTTACCTGTTGTTCCTGTTAGTTGTTTATTTCCACGCTGGTAGTCTGACTCTATGGATTTCCCTAATAATTAGAACAACGTTGATCATTCGCAAACCCAAACAACAACATAATCAGACAGCGATCGGCGTTCACTCGTTCGGCTTTACTCTGCTCAGCCTGTATAGCCTGGTCCCCTTTTGCCTGCAGGAAAGTTTATTTCTAGATGCGATGAGGATTTCCCTGACAGAGACATCACGTACACTATGCACGCATTCAAAAATCAACTTATGATTTTTTTCCCCCATGGGACCAAACTGCTCATGTTATCAGTCCCTAGGCTTACACACTACTTAATCTACTTTACACTATTTATGCTAAGGACGACACACACACCCATGCCCAAGGGAGGATTCGAACTTCCGATGGGGGAGCCGCGCGAATCGTGACAAGTCGCCTCACACCGCACGGCTATCCCGTGCAGCTTATGATTCATTCAGAGATCAACTTACAGAGTGTGTTCAAAAAGCAACAGGGATGCACATCAAAATCATATGAGTAATCGATAGACCAACTTGCGCTAGGCGCTAGGCGCTTTGTGAAACAAGGTTTTTTCTCCTCAAGAATATGAATTTGGCACCCCACTCCCCACCCCACCCTCATAGATCAGGGCCCACTGCGCATGCGTGTATCTGGCAGCTTGGGCGAGGCAGTAAAATTTTTCCCGGTTGCATCTAGCTTGCTGCGACTGCTTACACAGCCAACAGCCCTGTTTCTGTAGCCAGAAATGGGAGAAGGTACTACTCATACGCCACTCAACTGCGTGTGCACATGAGCCCACTCGTAACTGTTAAAACGAATCTAATGTAAGCAGTTGTGACGTCACGCTCATCGGAGGCAATTTGTTGTTGTGAAGCATTGCATAGTCTTCCTAAAGCCCTTGACGCATTTTGCTGTTGACAAACGCTTGTATGAGCACTGTGTTTTGTTGTTGTATATAGCACATTTCCCTTGCAATTTATCTACATCTACATCTATACTCCGCGAGCCACCTTATGGTGTGTGGCGGAGGGTACTTATTGTACCACTATCTGATCCCCCCTTCCCTGTTCCATTCACGAATTGTGCGTGGGAAGAACGACTGCTTGTAAGTCTCCGTATTTGCTCTAATTTCTCGGATCTTTTCGTTGTGATCATTACGCGAGATATATGTGGGCGGTAGTAATATGTTGCCCATCTCTTCCCGGAATGTGCTCTCTCGTAATTTCGATAATAAACCTCTCCGTATTGCGTAACGCCTTTCTTGAAGTGTCCGCCACTGGAGCTTGTTCAGCATCTCCGTAACGCTCTCGCGCTGACTAAATGTCCCCATGACGAATCGCGCTGCTTTTCGCTGGATCATGTCTATCTCTTCTATTAATCCAACCTGGTAAGGGTCCCATACTGATGAGCAATACTCAAGAATCAGACGAACAAGCGTTTTGTAAGCTACTTCTTTCGTCGATGAGTCACATTTTCTTAGAATTCTTCCTATGAATCTCAACCTGGCGCCTGCTTTTCCCACTATTTGTTTTATGTGATCATTCCACTTCAGATCTCTCCGGATAGTAACTCCTAAGTATTTTACGGTCGTTACCGCTTCCAATGATTTACCACCTATGTTTTATTTTTTATTTCCCCCCTCCCCCCCTCATTCATGTTTTATTGTTGCAGTATTATACTGCAGAAGCAGGATTCAGTAATATCCTTTGTTAGAATATCGATTATTACCAGTAAAGATTACAAAAATTTAACTGAAAACTAAAACAATGAAGAATTTCCGGAATTCTAAAAAATTCCCGGGTTTTTCCCGGTTTTCTCCCGGATGAAAAAATTTCCGGGTTTTTCCCGGATCTCCCGGGTCGTATACACCCTGTATGTAAGATTAGTAATTTACACCAATTTAAACTGTTGCTTTGACATAGTCTATATTGTGTCTCACCAGTATATAGAATGAAGGAAACATATTGGGTTAAAAACTAATGTACCATCATAATTTACACACAGTACAAACTACAGGCACATAGTAGGAATAAATTTGCTATTGTAATTATGGAGTAATTAATGATTAAAGTTCTGATATTTCAAGTCATCAAGAGATAGGTATTTTCATGTTTTTTAAGTCAAAAATTATTTGTATCCCTAATAGAAATATGATACGATGATTTTTCAGTCAGAATCAAACATGCTCATCTTCTAATTGGTGGTAGTTAATAGAATGGTAAATACAACCATAGATAAATGAAAAATTTTACTCATACAAAGTTTAATTAATTGAACCAAAGCCTTTCATTCAATAAAACTAATCACTCTGTTCACCTGAAAATGATAGGGTGATTTTACTCTAAGTCAGTAAAATAATGTATGCAAATTAACAAAATATATTGTTACAATGATAAAACATGTAATTTATAGTTTTAATAGAAACAGACTCTTTCCTGTCTTTGTATGAAATTATTCACTGTTATTCCACGTAATTTGGGAAGATGTATGTTAAACCTTTAATTGTTAATATGCAAAATTCAGTATGTAACAATGACAGTAATTGTTTAAAATCATATAAATAGAGTCGATTTGTGTGCCGCTGTAAGTCAGTCTTGGATCGAATTTAGTATCAAGAGCATGTAGTCAGATTTTGCACATTCACCCCCGAATATCTGGCGTGCGAAATAAAATTCTCTGTAAACAAGAAGTACTGAAACATATTTAAGCCATTACATGATTCCCATGTGCTGATGCAGTATGTCAAAATGAACCTACAGCAGCATCAAGAAGCACCACCCCACATTACATAAGATACGTATTATTTTTTTTGGTGGACAATATCCATAATAAGACTTGGTATATTGAACATTGTTTTTCTTGTGTTAAGCAATGATACACATCCCAAATTTTACCACTAAAACATTTTAGCCACATTTTATTGCACTGTTCAATGAGATGATGATCTCATTGGTCCCCAACCCGGGCCGATGTTATTGTCAGTTCAATGACGTTATGTTAGCGCACTCTGTCAGCAACATTGCATCCTAGGTGGACCCACTGCTCGAGCATCGCCTCCCAGCTACCACACATGCCTGCCAATGCCACCATTGCCCAGAGCAACATCACCCTTGCTGGTCCATCAGCCTCACCACATCTAAGGTAGTTGCTGCTGATTGAGTGCTGACTTGCCAGTGACCGCCAATGCAATCCATGCCAACCACCACTGCCGCTGGCTCATTAAGCTACTCACACCACCAGTCTTGCCGGGCACCAGCTGCACACCTCTCACAGCAGCATCAGTC
The DNA here is from genome assembly GCF_023898315.1 of Schistocerca nitens. Lineage (NCBI taxonomy): Eukaryota > Metazoa > Arthropoda > Insecta > Orthoptera > Acrididae > Schistocerca > Schistocerca nitens. The sequence goes on along the minus strand of NC_064620.1, from coordinate 189,001,049 downwards.
ACTGGGTGCTTGCGACATCCTGCTGCTTGTCACCAAATGCCAGTCGTGCCCTAGCTACAACACCACAATCCAGAAGAGCTTCCTGTATTATAATACTACATGTCTTATTATTGTTAACCTTGTGCAGTAAAACCCTTGCAATTGTCACTGGGAAACATTGTTTACTTCTCACGCCTTTCCCAACTTGCAAAAAAAAAAAAAAAAAAAAAAAAAAAAAAAAAAAAAAAAAAAAAACACAACACACACACACACACACACACACACACACACACACACACACACACACACACACAGGAAGATCTCAATGTGTTGTCATGACAATTCTCATATCTCTACCACAGAGAAGCTGCATATGAGGCAAAGTTCAGAGGCACGAATTATGAAGCAGCCATTGAAATTAAGATTGGTGTGCTCCACAGTGTCTTCTGACCACTGGATGGTCAACTCTGCTTTAGGTCAAAGTTTGACGATGACCATTTGTTTGAACCAAAAGCTGGTTGGTGTTAATGTCACTTGTACCCCAATCTATCAATGAGTCAGGGTCCGACTCAGACATCGCTATGGAGACCACATGATCTGTGACATACATTGCGCCCATTACTATGTGTTGCTCATAAGGTGTCGTTCACAGCTCAACAGATGCAGCAACAGAATGGCCAACATACACACCATGAAACAGATTGCAAACCTGGGACCTTTGCCTTTTGAAGGCAAGTGTTCTACCAACTGAGCTATTCAACCACAAGTCACTACCACCTGCACAGCTTTCCCTCCAACCAATACTTCATCTCCTAAACCCCAAACTTCACTGAATCTCTCCTACATATATAACAGGATTATCACTCCAGAAAGAAATGGTTTTGACCATGCATGACTTAGCCACAGCCTGAGAAATAGTCTCCAGAGCGAATTTTCACTCTGTATCAAGAGTGTGCACTGATCTGAAACTTCCTGGCAGATGAAAACTGTGGGCCAGATTGGGACTCAAACCAGGGACCCAGGTGTGTGCCAGACTGGTTCTTGACCTTGTACCTGAGTTCAAGTCATGATCTGGCACACAGTTTTAATCTGTCAAGCAAGTTTCAAATCAGTGTACACTGTATACAGAAAATTCATTCTGAAAATAATCCCACAGACTGTGGTCAAGCCATGTCTCCAAAATACCCTTTTATCCAGGAGTGCTAGTCCCACAAGGTATGTAGGATGACTTCTGTGAAGTTTGGAAGGCAGCAGATCAGGTGCTGGCAGAATTAAAGCTGTGAGGATGGGTGATGAGTTGTAATTGGATAGTTCATTCAGTACAGCAACTGCCCGCAAAAGGCAAAGATCCAGGGTTTGATCCCTGTCTGGCACACTGTTTTAATATGCCAAGAAGTTTGAAATCAGCACACATTCTGCTGCAGAGTGAAAATTAATGCTGGAAACAATCATCCAGGCTGTGGCTAAGATACATCTCCACAATATCCTACTTTCCACCACTAGGTATGCAGGAGGACTGCTGTGAAGTTTGGAAGGTAGGAGATGAGGTACCGGCAGAAGTAAAGTTGTGAGGGGGAGTCATGAGTCCTGCTTGGATAGCTCAGTTGGTCTAGCACTTGCTGGTGAAACGTCAAGGTCCAAATCCCAGTCTGGCACACAGTTTTAATATGCCACGGAGCTTCTAATCAGTACACACTCTGCAGCAGAGCAAAAATTCATTATAAATACAACAAGCTACATTCAAGCAACAAACATAGTGGACTGCCCCTGAACGTCAGAGGCTAGCACAGCTCCAGTCACAGCCCTGAGCACCACAACGTGAACGTGTCACCAAGTTGTTCACACAGATTGCACTGTTCACAGAAAAACCTAAGCGGATCGTCTTTGAGCATATCATTAATAAGACTCACTCCTATTCAATTTCTGTTTGATACTCATGTCAAAGTCTCAGTCAATAATCCTCCAAACAAAAAACCTGGTTGCTCCACTCATCAAACCCACTGCACAATGGCCCTATTGTTATAGCGAACTAAAATAGTCTGCTCCAAGGTGTTTACAAATTGATTCCAAGATATAAAAAAATCTCCTGCCATCTCTGTTTCTCAGTTGTTACTTCTGCCTTAGGGCAGAACATATTTGGCTTGGATGACATTCAACCTTTGCCTTTCACATCAATGGAAATGTTCACAATATTTCATAAGGCAACATAGTGGAGGCACTGTGTGGTAGATATTTCTCTTTCTTTGGTGCCAGCCTCGGTTGTGCAACCAACTATGTTATACATATCATGTTCACACCCACAGCGACTCCTAACTTCTATGGCTCTCATCATATTTTTGTCTCTATCCATGATCCCCTTAAAAAAGGACTTGCTCATGTTGAGTAGCAACAAATTCTGATGCTCGTCTTGTTTGGTCAATGGGCTACACCTCCTGTTGTAATACAGAAATCTAACAGCAAACTTCACCTCTGACACAATTTCAAATTTACTGTCAACACTAAATCCACATTGGATTGATACCCAATCCCTCATGCAGAACACCTTCTGACCAAACACTCAGATGGCTGCTCTGCTCCTTTCCCAGAAATGATCTGGCCAATGCAAATGCCAGTTTCAAATTGACAAGTACTCTCATTTGCTCATGCTTGTCAACAAGCTATTTGGTTTGTATCAGTTCATTGCCTGCCTGCATTTCTGTATTGCTAGCATCCTGGCAATTTTCCAGCATCACTTCAAAAACCTTATCTAGTAGTAGCAGTAGTAGTAGTAGTAGTAGTAGTTCAAAAAAATGGCTCTGAGCACTATGGGACTCAACTGCTGTGGTCATCAGTCCCCTAGAACTTAGAACTACTTAAACCTAACTAAACTAAGGACATCACACACATCCATGCCCGAGGCAGGATTCGAACCTGCGACCGTAGCAGTCGCACGGTTCCGGACTGCACGCCTAGAACCGCGAGACCACCGCGGCCGGCATAGTAGTAGTAGTAGTAGTAACTTTATTCATCTGCAGATCTCTTTCTACAAGGATATAGAACATTCCCAGTTGTGGCAATTGATTGGACAGTGGACTGTAAAGCAGCTGTACACCATATCTGCAACTTTTCTTTATAAAGCTTCTGCTGAATGGTCTAGATTGCAATTTAGATATGTAAATTATTCAGACATCAAATGGAATACCTAGGTTATAGAGGCTTAGAACTGACTCAAAACATGAGCAAGACTTATTCATTCACTTACACCAACAAACTTAAAGAAACTAAAAGTTTTCATGGAAAAAGTAAATTACCACTTTGATTTCATACCACAGGCAAGTGAGATAACTAACTCATTAAATAATTATATCTAAAAACACAGATGATGTGACTAACCGAACGAAAGTGCTGGCAGGTCGATAGACACACAAACAAACACAAACATACACACAAAATTCAAGCTTTCACAACAAACTGTTGCCTCATCAGGAAAGAGGGAAGGAGAGGGAAAGACGAAAGGATGTGGGGGGAAAAAAGGACAGGTATACACTCACACACACACACATATCCATCCGCACATACACAGACACAAGCAGACATTTGTAAAGGCAAAGAGTTTGGGCAGAGATGTCAGATATATTTTTCCCACGTGGAATGTTTCCCTCTATTATATTCATTAAATAATTATATGAATATAAGAGAGGGAAACATTCCATGTGGGAAAAATATATCTAAAAACAAAGATGATGTGACTTACCAAACGAAAGCGCTGGCAGGTCGATGCACACACAAACAAACACAAACATACACACAAAATTCTAGCTTTCGCAACCAATGGTTGCTTCATCGGGAAAGAGGGAAAGAGCCTTAAATGGCAATGCAGAATGTATGATTCATAGAGTACAAGCAGCCATATGTCTGTATATGTGTGGATGGATATGTGCGTGTGTGCGAGTGTATACCCGTCCTTTTTTCCCCCTAAGGTAAGTCTTTTCGCTCCCAGGATTGGAATGACTCCTTACCCTCTCCCTTAAAACCCACATTCTTTCGTCTTTTCCTCTCTTTCCCTCTTTCCTGACGAAGCAACCGTTGGTTGCGAAAGCTAGAATTTTGTGTGTATGTTTGTGTTTGTTTGTGTGTGTATCGACCTGTCAGCACTTTCGTCTGGTAAGTCACATCATCTTTGTTTTTAGATATCATTAAATAATTAGTACAAGAGACACACAATTGATTTGGAAAAAGGAACTAAAAGTTTTCATGGAAAAAGTAAATTACCACTTTAATTTCATACCAGACTGCATATTGAGCCTTAAAAACAGCCCTTAAAAAGATTTTGTTTAGCATTTTTCAATTTCGCCACACCTCTCTTCTAAGTCATTGATGCATCAGAAACTAGCACTGAAGTGATTCTATCCAACAAAAATTCTGACAGGTCTGAACAACCCATTGTTTGTACCTTTCACACTCTGAGACTAGTTCATGCTAATGATAGATTGCGAAAGAAGCTCGTAACTGTTTTTGGGTTTCAAACATTCCACACATTCTTATATGGGATCAAATTTCACCTAATCGCTGAGCACAAACCCCTCCTTGCTCTTTTCAGATGTAAATACAAGTTACCTGAAATAAGACTCAAAAAAACCCAAGTTTTCTGAAATAAGACCCCAACAATTTCTGTGCTTGTCCCTCTTTACAAGCAAACACTGCTATCACATTTGTTGCCATCCAGTACCGCAACATATAAATGCAGACACATAATCTCATCTCCCCATCGATGCTAACTGCTCATTAAATTTTCTGGAGCCTACTTACTTACAAATCAATGACACCTTTGGTGAAACTGTTTAGGGTTTCCAGATGAACGCAGGGGCCACTGTTGCCAGGGCAACTGGTAATGACCACCTATTCTGTCAAGTACAGTACTTTATTATCAGTGGCTGGCCTGCATACCTACCTCCTAGCACCCATAATATCACTATTTGCAGCATCAGTTACAGGTCATCAATGGAGTCATTGTCTGTCTTCTGAAAAATGAAGGCTGTAGGCTGCTTAGACTTCAGTTACTCCAGAAGATGCTCCACCAGGATGACTGAGCATCACTCACGTAAAGGTGATGCCACTTCATCTATTGGCTGGAAATCAACAGAGACGCAGAGTGCCTGACGATCATCTGCACCACCAACCAGCCTGGTCCATACCATATATACCGTGGGACCACATTAATGTTTTCATCATCACAACTTTCTTTAACAACATATGGATGCTCTTACAACATTTCTATATGTGGGATGTATGCATTCTACCAATTGCTCCTTACAGCACTATCTCTGCCCTCAAAGATAATTTCTCTACTGCAGGCATCCCTTGAACCCTTGTATCAGATAATAGCCCACAATTTGTCTCTACTGAATTCTTTTTCCCTGTTTGCCAGTACTGATCACAAATTTAGAGCTTCATTCCACCAAGCCTTAAATGGCAATGCAGAATGTATGATTCATAGAGTACAAAAGCAAATCATAAAAGCTATGTCTGCCTACCACAACCAGGTGGACTCCCTGGTGGAATTTATCTCTTCATATGAAACCACTTTAATTCATGGACATTTATCAACTAAGATATTCCATGGCTGATGATAATGCAATCTGTTAATCTCTTTTGTACCATGATGCATCATCTCCTCACAGCTCACCCATGCTGCTCTGAGAGCCCACGCCCACCCTCAACGCCCCCTCCCCCCTCTTCAGTGTGGGACAATATATATAGTCCAGTCAACTGGTCTTCAAAACAACAGTTTTTGTAAGAAAATTGTGAAACTTTGCACACCACTGTGAAGTACATGTCAGAGTATACATTAAGTTAAACCAGTTATCAGGGTTTCTTCCTGTTCCATTTACATATGGAGCATGGGAAGAATCATTGCTTAAATGCCGCTGAGTGTGCTGTAATTAATCTTGTCCTCATGGTTCTTATGGGACTGATATATAGGGGGTTGTAGTATATTCTTGGAGTCATCATTTATAGCCAGTTCTTGAAATGTGGTAAGTAGGTATTCTCACAATAGTTCACATCTAATTTCAAGTGTTGCAAGTTCAGTTTCTTCAGCATCTCTGTAATGCTCTCCAAAGGGTCAAACAAGGCTGCGACCATTCATGCTGCCCTTCTTTGTAAACATTTAACCTCCCCCGTTCGGACTATTTGGTACAGGCCTCACACACTTGACCGATATTTTAGGATGGGTTGCAAGAATAATTTGTAAGTCATATTTTTTGTAGACTGACTGCATTTTCCAGTATTCTACCAATAAACAGTAGTCTGTCTGCCTCCTGCTTTCCCCACAACTGAGCCTATGTGATCATTCCATTTCATATTCCTAAAAAGTGATATACCCAGATATTTGTATGAGTTGACCGATTCCAATCACCTGAAATGGGTCAGCCATATTTTTCATCCAGAAAATAAGAACCCAAAAAAATAGTGCTGCTACAAAATACAATGGCACAAAGAAGTAGGGGAAGACAGTAACTTCGACACTTGTACAATATACAAGGAGATCTAAATATTATTGGTGTCAGACAATGGAGGTACAAAATGCTGTGTAGGGATGAACGGAATGGTGTCACAGAACAGGCCAAGAGCCATCACAGGTTGTAGAGCCAGGAATCAGATAAAAAAGAAGGTATGTTTGGAGTTCATAGGATGTTGGGAGAATGACAAGACCATGGACATCAAGGATGTTGAGTCTTCCCTTTAAGCCATTGACAACTCTTCCCCAGTCCTCCTCCCCATTCCCCATCTCCAGTACCTCTCATCCACCGTATCTCACACAACTCTTAATCCCAGATGAGCTGCACTGTTGATAGAATGTAGTCAGTCGGAACAATTTAGCTGTGTGGGTGGCAGTGTGTGTGTTTATTCTATTAGCTTTGAAGATGGATTCATTCAAAAATTCACAAAATTTTCAGTCTTGTTTATGTACTTGTTGTCAACTCAATGACTCAACTATACAGTGAGGTGTTACCTATACTCCTTCAATTAGTTATGTTAGACTCTTTGAAGTCTTTGTGTATTTCTGACCTGACGGATGTCAGTAATATTAAGATTGTCACTATTTTGTTTTGTGTTGTCTTGTTTATTTGAAATTGTTCTGAGCACCTTATCCAATGGATAAGAAAAAAAGGCACTTATGGTACGTAATCTGCCTGGTGCTACCAATTAATGTAATCTTCTTCTCTATTAGCGTAAAAGCTCCACAATACAGAATAAATTAGACTTTCTTTGGAAAAAAAGGACCCCTTCCCACACAAAAGCACACACAACAGAGACAGAGAATAATTTTATGACTGTAAATACTCACTTGCAAACCAGCTCTGGCTGATTTCCATTTGAAAGAATATCCAGCAAGTCAGCAGACGAAACAAAGTAGAATCTTGGATAAGCAAGACGCTTGGTTTCTAAGTACTGAGCTAGGGCCTTCTCACATAATACAAGCATCTGTTGCAGATTCTCTAATTTTTCACAGAGACCATGTCTGTTTGTAGCCACAACAACATTTGGAGTCTTGCTCACATCTGACAGTAAATCCTGTATACAAAAATGAATACAGTAATGAAGTTTTTTTAAAGATTGTACAATCAACACATTAAGAAGAAATAAGTCAATAAACACACCAGAAAAGTAGATTGTTAATTAGCCTAAATCCCACCCATGAGATTACAAATCAGAGGCACATTCTTTTGTCAACTACACTCCATCAACTGAAGCTCCATCTGCCACTCACCCATGATTCACCACCTCAGCAATAAAGTACCCGCCCACAAAAATTGAGCACTATATACCACAGTTCGATCCAGACAGTTTCTCTTTCTGTTTTCCCCTATATCATCTGCGTGATAAATTTTTTACTATCCTGTGGAAAATGACAAGGTATTACATAACCAAATTAGACAACACATTTTCAAGTGCTTTTCTGGCTACAAGTGTTAGCTGCCTCATGCAGAAGAAATGCTTTGTTATGCATCACGATTTTCACTGTTTTTAGTGGGGACAAACATACTATAGTGCTCATATTTTGTGTGCTATTGTTGATTGTGTCAGGAAACAAGCTAAGTGAAAAATATGTGTTTCTTACACATTTATTTATATACACCTACATGCATATTCGGCAAACCACTGTGAAGTTACTAACAGATAGTACTTCCAATTATAGTAGGGCTTCTTCTGTTTCAACTCAAGTATGGAGCACTGGAGAATTATAACTTAAATGCCTCTGCGCTTGCTATAACTATTCTAATCTTGTATTCATGATTTCTATGGCTGTAATAAGTAGTGGGTTGTTTGCATCTGTCTTCAACGGTCTGTCAGTTCAGTTTTCCCAGCACCTCTGACACTCCCATGGGTCAAACAAACTTGTGACCATTTGTAATGTCCTACATTGAATGTGTTCAATATCCTGTATAAATCCTATTTTTTACTGGCCCCACACTTGAGCAATATTGTAGGTTGGATTGCTCACACTGATTTCTGGTATTTCCATTGTGTACAAGAGAGATCAAGTGTGTCAAATACACTTGCTTCAAAAATAAAGATGCTAACATTTCACAAAAAAAAAAAAAAAAAAAAAAACTTAAAATATGGTTTACATGTTGACTGAATCAAAACCAGCATGTATATTACGATATAATAATTATTTGCACATGTTACATACTGAGAAAACAGAATTTCATAGAACACAATCAGTTGTAATCCACATTTGTGCTTTATAAACTTTTGGTAGTAATATCCTTCTGCAGACAATTGTTTCTCCTAATTTCATTCTATAACCAGGTTCTAGGTGAACATACATAAATTTTTGAGAATTTTTGGAAGTTAACAATCATCAAGCATAATATGTTTTGTAGTTAACCAAAGTTTTTGAGTAACAGTAGCATATTCTATAAAGTCCCCCAGCAATATCTGACTTTAAAAATTGTTTTCCCAGAACTACGGTATAGTTATTTACATAATAAGGGCAATATATCCATCTTTTCTGCCTCTTGTTGAGCATTTTTTCTAAGGATGTGTGTAAAAGTGTATTACAACCATGGAAATATAGTTCTTACAATGTCAACTGGTGTGGCATAATTGCATGTTCTGTGCACGTTATAACTGTCTTATCATTTTTCATTCAGTTTCCCCTTTCAAAAGTAGTATGTACTGTCTGCATTTGTCATAAATTTCCAATTTTTCAAGTTTGTTACGTGTATTTGTTAGGGATCATAACCTCAATAAAACAAAAGTTTCCAGAATGAGATGGTAGGAGACGAGGTACTGACAGAATTGAAGCTGTGAGGACAGGTCATGAGTTGTGCTTGGGTAGCTCAGATGGTACAGCACTTGCCCGTGAAAGGCAGATGACCCAAATTTGAGTCTCGGTCCAGCACACAGATTTAATCTGCCACGAAGTTTCAAAACAAAAGTTTGAGATTGAAAATTTTTGTACCAACTTTTTCTTTGTAATATGGTTGCATATTAATCAGCTCATTACTCCACCTCCACAGCAATGTGGTCAGCACAGCTGATTGCCATGTAGAGGACATGGGTTCAATTTCTGGCACTGCCATGGATTTTTCATTGGTGGGAGGATTATTACAGGTTTCACACATCCTCATGGTGCCAACCAAGGAGCTACACAACTGATTAGCAGCAGTTCCAAGGTCAAGGCACCCAACAACAATTGGGAGAGCGGTACGCTGACAAGAAGATCATCCATACTACATCCATAAGATGACACGGTGGTCAATCAGACCCAACTGGCCCATCTAGGGCCAGAATGCAGAACTACATTTTTTACCTTTACTTAATCACTTGAGTTCTTAAAATGAAATAGTATTCCTTGTGACATAACAATTCCAGAAATTAAAAGAGAATCAGCAAGGTTAGTTTAAATGTATTCGTTCACTTCTACATATAGCATTACACCAGCCAATTTGCATTTCCACAATGAATGCTGTTCTTGGGCACAGGATGAGTTAGTTGCTGGTCATAAGCTGCTGCAAAGTACACTGACAGCTTTCAAGTGATTGGAAACTGCTACAGATGGGTGTGTTAGGAGGGCTACTGAAAGATCAGAGATACCAAAATTATGTCAAGTACTATTCTCTCCCTTGGATACTGTCTCTTCTCTTGCAAGAGCAAGAGATGACTTTAGCCATGTGTGTGTGTGAGTTGTGCTTGAAGTATGTGTGTGCATGATTTTCTATATCTGAAGGTGGACTCTGTCCGATATCATAGTCTATTTTTAAATACACCTCTCTGCCACATTTGTGGTGAATAGCAATAAATCCTATTTAACACTCCTGTTATTCCATCCCAGACTTTTCTTTGTTGAATAGTCATACAGACTTAGTCACTGAAAAATCAAGTGGTAGACTTTGTTTCATTGGTAGGAGACTGGGAGAATTCAATCAGTCTACAACAGAGATTGTTTACAAAACACTTGTGTGGTGACCCATCCTATACTACTGCTCAAGAATGTGGAAACTTTACGAGAGATATTGAAAGCATACAAAGAAGAGCAGCACGAATGTTCATGAATTTAAGAAATCATTCTTCCTACACTCCATACACAAAAGCGAAGTACCCTCTGCTATGCATTTCACACTAGTTTGCACAGAATAATGTAGACATACATAGTTTTTCTAGGCTTATTTCATCAATGTTTCTGCTAAAATAACTCAATTCCAGATTTATAATATTGCAGAAAATGATCACAAAAATGTGGTGCTTAAGTCTACTTAATTATAATCTCTGTTATTATCCAATAACATTCATCATAACATAATTATGGTACCCATTGCTGGATACAGGCCAATTCCAGTCTTCAATATGCACTACACTTTTCAGTTATATAAATCCATTTTGCTTCTGCATGTTTTCTACTATCATCTAGCCACCTGTCACAAGCTTGTCTTCTCAATCCTTTTTGTCTCTGAGAATCCACAAATTATCTCATGGACTACCTAGATGCCTTGTTGTCTACCCTGCCAACGTTTATTTAATTTTCATTACAATCCCAATCAAGTTCCTTCCTTCTCCATTTATTTGTTTTCATTTCTCTCTCAATAATTACCGAGAACCACCTTTCCACTGCTTACTGAGCACCCCTTCCTCTGCCCAATTTTTGTATAGTTTTTTACATCTATCTTAAAGCATACCTAATAATATACACTGCCTGTAAACCTCCCTTTTCAGACACAATGAAAGCTTAGGTTTGTAAATCCTATTTAGTTATCAAACCAACTCTAGATTCTTTCTTACTCTTCTGTTGTCTGTTCACCTTCACCTGCACTAAACACAAACACTGGTTTTATGACTTCCTATTTCAGCCCCGCCACTGGTTTTTCCTAGCCCCCTGAGGCCAGGCCACTTGCAAAAGCACCAGGTCATACACCAGTTCCACTGCAATCATTGCACAACTTTCTGTATTGGTAAGACTACCAACCAGCTGGCTACCAGGATGAATGGCCACAATTAAACTGTAGTCAAGAGCAAAGTGGACCACCATGCAGCATCACTTATTTATTTATTTATTTATTTCATTCGTGTTCTGTAGACCCATTAGCGATAAATCACTTGGGTTTAGAACATGTCATTTACATAGATTTGAGACATTTGTTTATAATAATAGGTTGTACAATGAATAATATATTACATAGAAAACAATATTTACAAGTATTGTTTTTTGTAAAAAGTTACAAATTACATTGAACAGACTTACAATAGATCAAAATCAATTCACATATTCTCATACATAAATTCGTCCAGTGAGTAAATGGTTTTACTTAGAAGGTATTGTTTAAGTTGATCTTTAAAAGTAGGTGGATCAGTAACTGACATTTTCATTGCTTGAGGGAGAGCATTAAATATTTTCATGCAAGAGTAGTGTACTCCTTTTTGTACCATACTTAGATTCTTTTGTTCAAGATGTAGATCAATTTTTTCCATAGTGTCCCTAGTGTCAAAGTTATGATACATGCTATTCATTTCAAAAAGGGAATGGTTTTTACACAAGAAACACATGAGAGAGAAAATGTATTGAGATACTGTTCAGAGTATTCTCAGCCCTTGGAAGAGTTTCCTGCAGGAATGTCTGTAACTGACATCACACAGAATCCTAATGACTCTTATCTGGGCTATGAGGATTTTGTTTGCCTTTGGCTGGTTTCCCCAGAATAAAATTCCGTAGGCCATCAGGGCATGAAAATAACCAAAATAGGCAGCTTTCAAAGTTTTGTAGTCCTGTCTTCCTCAGTTGCGTGTAATATTACGGTATATTGATAATTTTTACTGTTGCAACTGTTGCTGTCAGACGGTCCATAAGTAAAAATTATCAATAAACCGTAATAAGCTTTCAAAGTATTTAAGTCACTGAAGGAAACAATCGGACGAATAGCGTAAATTGCTGAGCTTTGTCTTTTATATAGGTAAGGAATGTGTAAAGACCAGTTTAGATTGCTATTAACAAGTAGACCCAGGAACATTGTTGACTCCAGTTTTGCTAAATTACCATCATTGTCTTTAACATTAATCTCACGTTCGATGTTTTGGCTTGTATGGAATTGAATCAATTGAGTTTTTTCAAAATTTAGTGATAGTCCATTAGAAGTAAACCAGTTAAAGGTCTCCTGAAAAATTGCATTTACAGTGATCTCAAGATCAGTATTTGTTGAATTGTCTACCAGAATTGTCATGTCATCAGTAAACAAAGTAAATTTTACCTTAGCCCTTGTACACATTGGAAGGCCATTTATGAAAATAAGGAAAAGTAGAGGACCCAGAACAGAGCCCTGTGGGACTCCAAATTTTATTGTGCCCCCAAGAAGAGGACATTGGTTCCCCATTAGTGTCATTTACCATTAACTTTCTGTTTCCAGTCCTTTACACAAGAGGCAAGCCACATCCCCGCTTCTCCAGTTAAACCATAAAATTCGGCCTTTCTCAGAAAAATCTCATGTTTCACGCAATCAAACGCATTAGAAAGGTCACAAAAAATTCTAGTTGGAGACATTTTATTATTGATTGATTCAAGAATTGCATTGGTGAAAGAATATATTGCATCTTCTGTTGAGATGTTTTTCTGGAAAAAGAATTGACTTTTATCGAGGATATTGTATTTACTAAGATGTTCAAGAACCCTTCTGTGTACAAGTTTTTCTCGAGAATCTTGGAGAAACAAGGTAAGAGTGAAACAGGACGATAATTGGTTACTTCGTTTCTGTCACCCTGCACAACTGCATATTTAAGTATCAGGGACAATTCCTAGTTTCAGTGATTCATTAAAGATGTGGCACAGGACTTCACAAATGAAAATGTGTGCGTGTTTCAACACTTTGATGGAAATACCATCAATACCAACTGAGGTTTTGTTTTTCATGGTCCTTATTATCTTCTTAATTTCCTCAACAGTGACAGGAGGCATGCTAACCTGGGGTGTTGCACTAAGTCCACTTCTTTGTAAAAGGTTCAGAGCCTCATTTATAGAACCATTACACCCTATTTTATCTGCTGCAGTCAAAAAATGCTTGTTGAAAATTTTTGCAACAATTTCACGTTGATCAATGATATTCCCATTATGTCTAACTTCAATATTTTCTGCATAGTTTGAGTAACTACCAGTTTCTCTTTTAATAATACCCCACATGGTTTTTATTTTGTTGCCAGAATTATATATTTCTGATTTGATGAACATACTTTGTGCCTTTATCAGAACTTCATTTAAGATCTGGCAGTACATTTTATAATGAGATCTTATTTCAGGATCATTTGTATTTCTGAGAGAAACATAAAGCAGTATTTTAGTCCTACATGATGTTTTTATTCCTTTTGTGAGCCACTGTTTGCTGGTATGGCTCTGGTACTTGTTCTTTGCAGTTCTTAGAAGGAAGACAGTTTCAAAATGGCACATAAATTCCTTTATAAATAGGTTCAATCTGTCATTGACTTTCAGCACTCTATAAATTGGACTCCAGTCAATGAGTTGAAGATAACTGTTGAAGATCGTGAGATTTTCGTTATTAATTACCCTAAATGACCTTTTACAGACTTTGTCCTTCTTGTGTGGGCATATATCATTGATAGTTAGCAATTGGCCGTCATGGTCTGAAAGACCATTTAGGACTTGTTTTACTGTTGCATTGGTGTTTCTATTCTCATCAATGAAAATATTATCCATAAGACTTGAACAGTAGTTCATAATCCTTGTGGGGAAGTCTACCATGGGTGTGAGGTTGTATGTGTTCATTATATGTAGCAGGTCAACTCTACTACTATCATAATCTAGAAAGTTAATGTTAAAGTCTCCTAAGACGAGAGTATTTTTATTTTTTGAATATATATGGGATAGAAGAGATTCAAGTTGCTTAAAGAGCATACATTGCTTCCCTGAGCTCTAGAGATCTATACATTATATTCTTTTTTACATATATTACTACACCACCCTTCTGCACACTGTTTTTACAAAAGTGAGAGGCAATATGATAGCCATCTAGATTCAGCATATTGATACCCTCCTTTACATGGTGTTCGGTAAAACAAAGGATATCAGCATTAGCAGTAGTATTACTGTCACTAATATTAATTGTCAACAGTTCTAGTTTACTTCTTAGCCCCCTTATATTTTGATGGAAAATACACAGTTTGTCACATTTAGTATTGACTTTGAGGAAGTTAGTTGCTAGGTTTCAAGATGGGTGAGTTTTTGCACACGCTCATTAGATAATTGATCTTTTGCTGAGTGTCATTTCTGACTGACTTACCTAAGCCATGGTTTTCCCCTTTTTGTTGTGAAACCATAAAAAATCTTGATTTAGTAGAGCAGGTTTTCTAGGCCTCAAGCTCCTCTTTTGATTGTAGACTGCTGCAGGCTTTGGTGACACTACAGTAGCTTTGATGGAGAACTGTGATCTAGTTGTTGATCCTGCTGCAGTTAATGTTCATGTTACCGGTGCTGTAGTTGCAGTAGCTGGAGTTAATGACACTTCCACTGTTGACGGGACAGTTGATGTAGTAGAAACTGATCTTGACAAATCATCTATGTGATTTCTTTACTTGAATTGTTTCTCAATTTATACGAAGTCACTGCAGTTGTACCACTCTGTGATTCTAGATTGTGCTCCACCATAATTACTGCTATTGGTGGATATTGTGATTCATTGCACTGATTTAGGTTTTCCAGTATTAAGTCACACAATCTATATTTGCCACTGCTGTTCCTGTGCATGCCATGTGTTGTGAAGTCTTCTCTTAGACTGGCAGCTTTAAGAAAGCTCATATTGCAGAACAGTTTGCACATTTTCTCAATTTTACGATTTATAATTCCTATTTCTTTATTTACACGAGATGTTTTTGTTAGGTGATGTCGCTCAGGAATACTAACAATAGTTATTTTGAGTGCTGGCACACACTAGCATTTTCTTCAGATGTCTTATTGCATGTTTCTCTTCATTTTTGTAAACATAATTTGCTCCAGCTATTATTATAAATGAGTTATTTGAACCCGAGTCTTTGTATTTGTGGATATCATTTGTAACAACATGTAGAGGTGCACCTGGTTTCACTAGACCCATAACATTTACCTTTTCCATGTTTTCTTTCAGTGTTTCAGCTAGTCCTCTTCCATGACTGTCTGAGAATAAGTAAATATTTTCTCGATTTACTTTCCGATTTTCAGCCATGTCATTTTCCCCCAGCAATAAAGTGTTCACCTTATCACCACATTTGTTCCTAATATATAATCTAGTAGTACTTTTTTTGCAGCCAGAATGAGTGAAATGTTTCTCATTGAGACTTTTTGCTGTAAGGTATTCATCAGAATTCGCAATGACTTTCTCTTTCTGCACTACAGTACTGTCTGGTAATACCTGATATCTATTACTTAATTTGATATTAAAATTATCTGTAGAAACTTTCGCCTGATGTGCCTTTTAAGTGTGTAGGACATGTATGCCAACTAGCTCTGCAGATGATGATGAAATTGATGAAATGTATGATGAGATAAAAGAAATTATTCAGATAGTGAAGGGAGACGAAAATTTAATAGTCATGGGTGATTTGACAGTAGGAAAAGGAAGAGAAGGAAATTTAGTAAGTGAATATGGGTTGGGGCTAAGAAATGAAAGAGGAATCCACCTGGTAGAATTTTGCACAGAGCATAACTTAATCATAGCTAACACTTGGTTCAAGAATCATGAAAGAAGGTTGTATACATGGAAGAACCCTGGAGATACTAGAAGGTTTCAGATATATTATATAATGGTAAGACAGAGATTTAGGAACCAGGTTTTAAATTGTAAGACATTTCCAGGGGCAGATGTGGACTCTGACCACAATCTATTGGTTATGAACTGTAGATTAAAACTGAAGAAACTGCAAAAAGGTGGGAATTTAAAGAGATGGGACCTTGATAAACCGAAAGAACCAGAGGTTGTACAGAGTTTCAGGGAGAGCATAAGGGAAGAATTGATAGAAATGGGGAAAAGAAATACAGTAGAAGAAGAATGAGTAGATTTGAGGAATGAAATAGTGAAGGCAGCAGACGATCAAGTAGGTAAAAAGACGAGGGCTAGTAGAAATCCTTGGGTAACAGAAGAAATACTGAATTTAATTGATGAAAGCAGAAAATACAAAAATGCAGTAAGTGAAGCAGGCAAAAAGGAATACAAATGTCTCAAAAATGAGATTGACATGAAGTGCAAAATGGCTAAGCAGGGATGGCTAGAGGACAAATGTAAGGATGTAGAGGCTTATCTCATGAGAGGTAAGATAGATACTGCCTACAGGAAAATTAGAGACCTTTGGAGAAAAGAGAACCACTTGCATGAATATCAAGAGCTCAGATGGAAACCCAGTTCTAAGCAAAGAAGGGAAAGCAGAAAGGTGGAAGGAGTATATAGAGGGTCTATACAGGGGCGTGTACTTGAGGACAATATTATGGAAATGGAAGAGGCTGTAGATGAAGATGAAATGGGAGATACGATAACAGCGTGAAGAGTTTGACAGAGCACTGAAAGACCTAAGTCAAAAGAAGGCCCCAGGAGTAGACAACATTCCATTAGAACTACTGACAGCCTTGGGAGAGCCAGTCCTGACAAAACTCTACCATCTGGTGAGCAAAATGTATGAGACAGGCGAAATTCCCTCAGACTTCAAGAAGAATATAATAATTCCAATCCCAAAGAAAGCAGGTGTTGACAGATGTCAGAATTACCGAACTATCAGTTTAATAAGTCACAGCTGCAAAATACTAGTGCGAATTCTTTACAGACGAATGGAAAAACTGGTAGAAGCCGACCTTGGGGAAGAACAGTTTGGATTCTGTAGAAATGTTGGAACACATGAGGCAATACTGACCCTACGACTTATATTAGAAGAAAGATTAAGGAAAGATCAAACCTACGTTTCTAGCATTTGTAGACTTAGAAAAAGTTTTTGACAATGTTGACTGGAATACTCTCTTTCAAATTCTAAAGGTGGTAGGGGTAACTATACAGGGAATGAAAGGCTATTTACAATTTGTACAGAAAGCAGAGGGCAGTTATAAGAGTCGAGGAACATAAAAGGGAAGCAGTGGTTGTGAAGGGAGTGAGACAGGGTTGTAGCCTATCCCCAATGTTATTCAATCTGTATATTGAGCAAGCAAAGTTTGGAGTAGGTATTAAAATCTATGGAGAAGAAATAAAAACTTTGAGGTTCGCCGATGACATTGTAATTCTGTCAGAGACAGCAAAGGACTTGGAAGAGCAGTTGTATGGAATGGACAGTGTCTTGAAAGGAGGGTATAAGATGAACATCAACAAAAGCAAAACGAGGATAATGGAATGTAGTCAAATTGAGTCGGGTGATACTGAGGTAATTAGGTTAGGAAATGAGACACTTAAAGTAGTAAATGAGTTTAGCTATTTGGGGAGCTAAATAACTGATGATGGTCGAATTAGAGAGGATATAAAATGTAGACTGGCAATGGCAAGGAAAGCGTTTCTGAAGAAGAAAAATTTGTTAACATCGAGTATAGATTTAAATGTCAGGAAGTTGTTTCTGAAAGTATTTGTATGGAGTGTAGCCATGTATGGAAGTGAAACATGGATGATAAATAGTTTAGACAAGAAGAGAATAGAAGCTTTCGAAATGTGGTGCTACAGAAGAATGCTGAAGATTAGATGGGTAGATCACATAACTAATGAGGAGGTATTGAATAGACTTGGGGAGAAGAAGAGCTTGTGGCACAACTTGACTAGAAGAAGGGATCGGTTGGTAGGACATGTTCTGAGACGTCGAGGGATCACCAATTTAGTATTGGAGGGCAGCGTGGAGGGTAAAAATCATAGAGGGAGACCAAGAGATGAATACACTAAGCAGATTCATAAGGATGTAGGCTGCAGTAGTTACTGGGAGATGAAGAAGCTTGCACAGGATAGAGTAGCATGGAGAGTTGCATCAAACCAGTCCCAGGACTGAAGACCACAACAATAACAACAATAACAACAACAACCTACAATAACCTACTGTTTCCCCATCCTTCTCCTAACAGTTTCTGCACCTTCTGTCTTATGACTTCCTCCCAACTCATGTCCCCTCACACTCATTAGTCTCACTCTCTGCCAATGGACTTACCAGTCTTTTCCCCTCTCTGCTCCTCTCTTTTCCTCCTCTGCCCCACCCCCACCCACATCCCTTCCCCCACAGCTGCCCAATGCTGGCCAAACCTTGTCCTGATAAATATACTGTAGTCCCTACACACTATGCCATTCAATACTCCTCTCCTCCCCTACTCATAGTCTGCTATCCCTCCTCCTGTCCCACTCCCAACAGCTGCCTTTGTTCAACACAACAGCTGCAGTCTGTCTAAAGCAGCCAGAGATACCAGCCATGTGTGCATGATGTAAGCCGGCTTGTGTGAATGTATGTGTGTGTTCTTTTTTTTTCCGAAGAAGGCTTTGGCTGAAAGCTTAGTGTGTAACAGTCTTTTCATTATGTCTGTCTGCAGCTCAACATGTCATCATTACATTGAGTAGCAATCTATCCTTTTCATAATTTTTGACACACAAGAAAACTAGTTTTGAACATTTTTTGAACTAGTATAATGAGGTTAAAATTATAAACTGAACCTAAATTCTAGTCTTTACAAGATTTCAAAAAGGGCTGATATGTATTGAAACAACTACTTACTCTGAATTCTCTGTCGATTCTATCAAACCTCTGGGAGTCTTCTGGTAGCTGATTACGAATATCTTCTGACCCTATAAATATTGATTCAAGGTGGGTCCATGTACGTTGTACCTCAAACCAAATTGAAATAACTTGATCAGCATTCGAAAGTTTCGTCCGCCAGTCTGACACCTCTTCCAGGAAATAAGCAATGTACTTGGAACCCATTAGATTTTGCAGCTGCACCTAAAAAGTTGAAAGGAAGTTGGAATCAGCATGTAAAAAAATTACCACTGATGGTATGGGTTGACAAGAGAAGAAAACAAATGCATAAGAATAATATTTCTAGACTCTTTCCAATACATCTACAAAATGCAGTTATTTAACACATATCACAGGAACATAGAGTATCAACCAGTTAGAAATGTGGTGTCACTGCCAGACACCACACTTGCTAGGTGGTAGCCTTTAAATCGGCCGCGGTCCGGTAGTATACGTCAGACCCGCGTGTCGCCACTGTCAGTGATTGCAGACCGAGCGCCGCCACACGGCAGGTCTAGAGAGACTTCCTAGCACTCGCCCCAGTTGTACAACCGACTTTGCTAGTGATGGTTCACTGACAAAATACGCTCTCATTTGCCGAGATGATAATTTAGCATAGCCTTCAGCTACGTCATTTGCTACGATCTAGCAAGGCGCCATTATCAGTTACTATTGATATTGTGAATCATGTACCGTCAAGACCGACGTTCATTATTAATGGCTTAGTCCATTTTTTCTAAATTCTAATTTCCTTGTCATGTTCCAGACCTCACGCCAGCCTGCGTGAGCTAAAACGCGTGCATTTCGGCCTCCTTTAGTAAAACGGTGTTGGCTCTCCTGCCAACCACAACAAGAAACAATATAGCTAGAGCTTTCAGTATCAGATTATTTCCCATTTGAAATACCCATATCTGGTCGACTTAGCCTAGATTTGAGCCTTCCTCTCCTGAATGAGACTTAAGTATGTTAAATGCTGTGGTACCTTTCCCGGCAATAAATTATTAAAATGAAACAGTATTTCCCATTATGTTCCTATTCTAGGAACATAATTAGGCTTTAGTATCTAGAATCATTTCAGGAAGAAACTATCATGTACTGATGGATGCAAAGACTGCCAAAACATACAACAACAAAGCTGGGTGGTGCAGTTATCAACTACATGGTCACTGCATTGCATATTTTGAGCTACATAGAATGACTTCTACTTGTACATGACTGCTCTGCAATTCACTCTTAAGGGCCTGGCAGAGGGTTCACTGTTCCACTCTCAAATAGTACATGGGAAAAATAAACCCTTGAATCTGTCCATACAAGCTCTGATTTCTTTATTTTATCATGATGAGGAACCAGTACAGGACAGGATAGAAAAATCAAGACTGCAGTGGTATGGACACATGAAGAGAATGGATGAAGGAAGAATTCCAAAGAGGATGTTTGATCTGCAACTGGAGGGGAAAGGCCCAGAGGAAGACCAAGAGATAGATGGGTGAAGGGAGTGAAGGAATGTGTGACGAGAAGAGGAGAGAACTGGACGAAGGTGGAAGAGGGGGAATGGTGGAAAGACAGAACACGATGGAGAGGCTTGTGTTCCCGACAGACCCAGCCAGTGGCTGGAAACTGTCCAAGATGATCATCATCATCATGATGATCACTTCTTCCTATACAGGTTGGTGCCAATAAAATATTTTCTCTTGTCAATAGCACTCATTACTTTGTGTGAATAAAGAGTTAATTGAGCTTCACAAGAATAATATTTTCTGTGCTGACTGGGTCAGTAGACCATTTTCTTTGTGGTGATCCATAATGTCCACACACAGTGTATGTTCCAAAACACTACTGCAAACTGCCATCATGGACATGGGTCTGTAATTCATTGAACTGCTCCTATTTCCTGTCTTGAGTATTTGTGTGATGTGTACAACTTTACAGTCTTCAGGTACAGATCTTTTGTTGAGCATGTGGTTATAGTCTTTATGACTGATAAGTATGGAGATATTCTTTCAGCAGGCTCTGAAAGAAATCTAACTCGGATACAATCTGAACTGGAAAACTTGCCTTTATTAAGTAACTGGCAAACCCAGCAATGCTCTGCAATTGTTAAATATGTAGCAGATTTGGATATACGTCTTGATCCCCTTCTACCCCCTCTTTCTGTACATCTCCTCCAGTCCCTCCTCTCTCTGTCCATTTCCTTCACCCCCTAACACTCTCCACTTCCTCCTTCCCCCACTCACTGTCCATCCACTCCCTTCTGTCCACCTATTCTCCTCCCCCCCCCCCCCCCCATTTCCATCTGATGTTTATCCTTGTTTATTATTATTGCCAAGGAAACCTTGATTATAAGTAGGAATTGAAGCCACTTCAGACTGATGGGTAAATGGTTGGGATCATTTGTACATGGTGTATGGGAGACCCCTCCTGATGTTAGACCTGTGAGAATAGTAGCCTCAATGACAGTATATCACATAGTTTTCATCTGCTAAAATAAGTAGGAACACAAAGTTTTGGGAAATTTGGATTCTGCAGTAGTATTCTTATCATAAGCCAGTAAGCCATAAATACAGCTATCCTGTTTTCTGCTAAAACTGACTTGAGGAAACAGCACATAGTGGTCTATAAACATTTTGTTTGAAATTACATGTAAGGAGAAAGAATATATATGAAAGAATAAAATTGTCTAATGGTTTGAATGCCCTGCTATCAAAGTTAAAATTGTATGAAAGAAAACGAAACTGCACAGTTTCATGGCACTGCATAACAAAGAATTTTCTTTCTCACACTCAGTTTTAATAGAAAACATGTACATTGTTGTTTAAGAAATTAACAGCTTATGACTGTCTGACTGTTTATTAGAGTATCATGTAAATAAGCTGGTCGAGAACTTATTGAGATTTTTGCTAACAACATTTCCTCATTATACATTACTATGTCTTGTAAAAATCTGAAGTAAATTGGTCAAGAACTTTTAGAAATTTTTGCTGAGTATTGTGTAAAAATCTGAAGTAAATTGCTCCAGAACTTTTCGATGTTTTTGGTACCTATAGACAATGACTTGTCTTTATATAGTAACTAGCTTACCTGGCAATGCTTCACAATTGCTAAATATCTATGGGAATTGGATATATATCATAATCCGCCCCACCTCTCTGTTCATCTCCTCCTCCGCCTATCCCTCTCCACCTCCTCCTCCTCCTCCTCTTATCTTTTTCTATCCATATCCTTCTTCCCCCTTTCTATATCAATTTCTTTCATCCCTTTCTCTGTCTACATTCCCCCCACCCCCCCACCCCCCTATCCTGAGCATTATTTATTGTTATTGCCAATCAAACCTTGATTTGGAATTTAAGTTGCTTAAAATGAATAGTTAAATTGATTGAAATCATAAGTATATGGGCTGAGAGACCTCTCCTCCTGCTGCATCTGAGTGGATTGTTGCTTCAGTGATACTATTTTTAATCTGCAAAAGAGTCAGGCTATTCAGATTCTATAGCAGTATTCTAATCATAAACTGACTGTGAGAAAGAAAATGAAACTGCACATTTTCACAGCACAGTATAACAAGATTTTTGTCAGGCTTGTCTGACGTTTGGCATTACCCCTATAGGCCTCACACTTAAAGTTCCCATCTCTGGCTGTAACCCTTTTTTCCATCAGTCCCTATACGAGTTCCAAACTGAACAATCCATAGCCCTCACCCAACTAATCCTTCACCTACACATCAACTCAGCGAATGAACACACCCGTCAACTCCTATCCCTAATCAAAGTCCTCAATCTTTCCTCTCCCACATCCACACCTGCTGTTCAGAGCATCCTCCTACAGGCCAACTGCAAATTAGAACAGCATGCCACCCTCTACCTCAAAAAACTATCCAATCTCCTGGGGAAAGGCACGTCACTCACCCTCCACAACCTTTCCAACAAACCTCAACCTCCTCTCATTGCTCACAGACCCAGTCTCTCCCATTTACTCAATCTCCCACTTCCAGCTCCACTCCCCCCAAAACCTCAAAATTCTAATCAACACAATCTGGAACCATAACACCCCAATTCAGTAGTTAACCTTTCCTCCAAACCTCTCTCCCAATCCAAAACCTCTGTCCTATCCAAAGGCCTCACCTTCAGCCCTACTCCCAGATTCAACCAAACAGCCCTCGTCAAAGATTTACTGTCCTACACTTGTAGTCTCTGCTGGAAATATCACTTTGCCATGAAGAAAAATAATCCTAATCCTACTCCTAATGATGCAACTCCCCAAGACACTATCCAAATTAACCCTGCCTGGAACAGTTCCGTCCTCCGTCACAGCAAGACCCACCTCCTCTTCTTCAAAATCACCCTCTCCAAACCTTCCAGGAATTTCTCACTTCCAGCCTTGCCTCTCAATCTTTCTTGAAAAACCTTAAGCCTACTCCCAACATCACCACAGCTAAATCCCAGGCTATCCGTGATCTGAAGGCTGACCGATCCATTGTCATTCTTCCGGCTGACAAGGGTTCCACGACCATGGTACTTGATCATCGGGAGTATGTGGCTGAGGGACTGCGTCAGCTTTCAGACAACACTACATACAAAGTTTGCCAAGGTAATCCCATTCCTGATGTCCAGGCGGAGCTTCAAGGAATCCTCAGAACCTTAGGCCCCCTACTAAACCTTTCACCTGACTCCATCAACCTCCTGACCCCACTGACACCCCTACCTTCTACCTACTTCCTAAAATTCACAAACCCAAACATCCCGGCCGCCCCATTGTTGCTGGTTACCAAGCCCCCACAGAACGTATCTCTGCCTACGTAGATCAACACCTTCAACCCATTACATGCAGTCTCCCATCCTTCATCAAAGACAACAACCACTTTCTCGAACGCCTGGAATCCTTACCCAATCTGTTACCCCCGGAAACCATCCTTGTAACCACTGATGCCACCTCCTTATACACAAATATCCCACACATCCAGGGCCTTGCTGCGATGGAGCACTTCCTTTCACGCCGATCACCTGCTACCCTACCTAAAACCTCTTTCCTCATTACCTTGGCCAGCTTCATCCTGACCCACAACTTCTTCACTTTTGAAGGCCAGACATACCAACAATTAAAGGGAACAGCCATGGGTACCAGGATGGCCCCCTCGTACGCCAACCTATTTATGGGTCACTTAGAGGAAGCCTTCTTGGTTACCCAAGCCTACCAACCCAAAGTTTGGTACAGATTTATTGATGACATCTTCATCATCTGGGCTCACAGTGAAGAAGAACTCCAGAATTTCCTCTCCAACCTCAAATCCTTTGTTTCCATCAGATTCACCTGGTCCACTCCAAATCCCATGCCACTTTCCTTGACGTTGACATCCATCTGTCCAATGGCCATCTTCACACATCCATCCACATCAAACCCACTAACAAGCAACAGTTCCGAAATTATGGCAGCTGCCACCCATTCCATATCAAACAGTCCCTTCCCTACAACTTAGGTCTTCGTGGCAAACAAATATGCTCCAGTCTTGAATCCTTGAACCATTACACCAATAACCTGAAAAGAGCTTTCGCATCCCGCAACTACCCTACCGACCTGGTACAGAAGCAAGTAGCTAGAGCCACTTCCTCATCCCCTCAAACCCAGAACCTCCCAGAGAAGAACCCCAAAAGTGCTCCACTTGTGACAGGATACTTTCCGGGACTGGATCACTCTGAATGTGGCTCTCCAGCAGGGATATGACTTCCTCAAATCCTGCCCTGAAATGAGATCCATCCTTCATTAAATCCTTCCCACTCCACCAAGAGTGTCTTTCTACTGTCCACCTAACCTTCGTAGCCTCTTGGTTCATCCCTATGAAATCCCCAAACCACCTTCCCTACCCTCTGGCTCCTACCCTTGTAACTGCCCCCGGTGTAAGACCTGTCCCATGCACCCTCCCACCACCACCCACTCCAGTCCTGTAACCCGGAAGGTGTACACGATCAAAGGCAGAGCCACGTGTGAAAGCACCCACGTGATTTACCAACTGACCTGCCTACACTGTGAAGCTTTCTATGTGGGAATGACCAGCGACAAACTGTCCATTCGCATGAATGGACACAGGCAGACAGTGTTTGTTGGTAATGAGAATCACCCTGTGGCTAAACATGCCTTGGTGCACGGCCACCACATCTTGGCACGGTGTTACACCGTCCGGGTTATCTGGATACTTCCCACTAACACCAAGCTATCAGAACTCCGGAGATGGGAACTTGCCCTTCAGTATATCCTCTCTTCTCGTTATCCGCCAGGCCTCAATCTCCGCTAATTTCAATTTGCCGCCACTCATACCTCACCTGTCTTTCAACAACATCTTTGCCTCTGTACTTCCATCTCGATTGACATCTCTGCCTAAACTCTTTGCCTTTACAAATGTCTGCTTGTGTCTGTGTATGTGCGGATGTATATGTGTGTGTGTGCGCGAGTGTATACCTGTTGTTTTTTCCCCCTAGGGTAAGTCTTTCCGCTCCCGGGATTGGAATGACTCCTTACCCTCTCCCTTAAAACCCATATCCTTTCGTCTTTCCCTCTCTTTCCCTCTTTCCTGATGAAGCAACCTTGGGTTGCAAAAGCTTGAAATTTGTGTGTGGTTTTTATGGTCTCTATTAACATACCAACGCTTTCTCGTTTGGTAAGTTACAGCATCTTTTTTTGTGAACAGTATTAAACAACAATTTGTCTTTATGGTGGTAGTATAAATATATTAGAAAAATATGTAGCCTATGTCTGTTTGAAAGTTTATTATAGCATTGAGTAAAAAGTTTGAACTAAAAAGGTCAAGAACTTTTCAAGATTTTTGCTAATAATGTTGCTCTTTTATATACTTCATAAATACTTATACACTACATACATAAAAATATGTATCCTATGTCAGCCTGAATGTTTATTAGAGAAGTGTGTAAAAATTAGAAAAGTATGTAGCCTGTGTATGTCCAAATGTTTATTAGAGTATCATGTAAAAATATGAAGTAATTCAGTCAAGAACTTTCCAGCATTTTTGCTAAAATGTAACACAATGGCAGAAGACAGGAAGGTGGATGTTGTGTATTGGGATGACCACCAATCAGCTGTCCACAATGATGAATGGCCACAACCGAACTGTTGCCAAGAACAAACTCAGCCACCCAAAAGCACAACATGCTGCTGATCACAGTATGCTACAGAGCACAATATGCTCAATTTCAATGGCTGCTTCACAACCCACGCCATCTCTGCCCTTCCCTCCACCACCAGCTTCTCTGAACCACACAGATGGAAGTTATCCTTACAACACATCCTCTGCTCCCATAATCTCCATGGCCTCAAACTCAGCATGTAACCCACTACACCTGTAATCTACAACCGGCAGTTTGCCCTTCCTCTGTCCTGTCACCCCCTCCCATTTCAGGTTTCCATCTGCTGCTTCCCATTGGCCAATAAAATCATGCATGGCTCTTATATGTGTCACCCCTCTCATCCGCATTCCTAGCCAGCAAACCGGCTGCTTCCCTCTGAGCCACTCACCCCCAGTCAGTCCCTCTCCCTGTTTCCGGTCTCCTTCCCCTCTACCTACTCATCGGTCATCAAAACCGGCCCACCTGTTAAAAAACAGGATTGTAACTGTTAGTCCAGCCGGCACCATGTAGGGGCTTAGGTGCATGTGTATATATGTGTGTATTTTTTACTCCAGCTCATCAAAAGATAACTCCAAATGCTAGTACATTTTGTTTCTTTTGAGTGTGACTGCTGACAATGCAACAGTTCTGCTTTTCAGTGTTAACAAACTATCTGCTGCATTTTCTAATTATGCTGCATTTTCTTCTGTACAGTATGCTGTTTACTTTTTGTATTATACAGTGCTTTGTGTCAATATATCTCAGTATTATGCAGTCAAAATAGTGTACTGAAAGTATTAAAATTTGTAAAGGAAATTATTTAGAGCCATTTGTTGAATATTATAGGACAATAAAGAAACTGAGTGAGTAATATGATGGTTCCACCCATCAAAAAGGCTAAAAACCATTTACAAAACATCAAATGGCATTTTGTGTGTCAGTGCAAGAGAAAGAGAGAGAGAGAGAGAGAGAGAGAGAGAAGGGGTGGGTGGCACCACCAATTAAAACTTTCACATAGTTAAGTGTAAAGCCAACAGTATCAAATCTACAGTGGAGAACAATTGCAAATAATTTTTCTTGTATTAATTATAATTTTTATCTCAAATGTTTATGCTTGTAATATTACACAGACAAATGGACCAACTTAATAGCAAGATGCACAACTTATTATGGGTTACAGAGGATCACTTGAGGTAACAGAAAAGAAAATGAAAATATGGAATTAATATTGAAGTTAACAGTCAGTAAATATTGAAGCTAACATTAAGTAATTGCTTAGATATCAAGTACTGTCAAATTCTCCATGAAAAAGAAAGAACAAAAAGGGAGATGATGTAAATATATTACCTGGTTGTCCTCCAGTGTTTCAATAAGCTCTTCGCTGGCCCGAAGTAAGGTGCAGCCTGTTCGTGGATGGACTTCACGTTCAAATTCCATTGTTGACCATGTTGCATGTAATTCTTTGAGTACCTTCTCCATTGACATTTCCTTGACAGATTTGTCAACTATATTCTTTACCTCCTCCTCATATTTGTGAAGATTCAGTGCCAACAAGTCAGCAAGTGTCGTTGAAGCATCCATATGGAACTTGACCTGCTCAATATGCATGTAAATTAGTGCAGGATAACATTGTCATTTTTATATTACACTGTTAAGCTATTCATGCCACAAGATACACCTTTATTTAATATACACTGAAATAAAAGGGATAGTAAAAGTTTTAACTATTACCTCAAGAAAATAATTGTAGATATGTCTACAGTCTTTGTACAGAATGAAATCCTTATGCATTTAGCAGAGCCAAAATAAAATGGCATAACAGTAGAGTATTCTGTGCTTATTTGTTTAATGCATTTGAAGTGGGACAGTGCCGCAACAATCCATGCTGAGTTGGTGGAAGTGTACAATAACAATGCACCGTCATATAACACAGTAGTTAGCTGGTGCAGTTACTTCCAATGTGGTAAAACAAGTCTGAACAATGAAGAACATAGTGGAAGGCCATATCACTGGGGAGGGCTGAGAATTGCAAGAGAAATGGACACCCTGGTGTTCAAAGACTGACGTGGAAAAGTGGAAAAGTGAAAATCAGTAATGGATTAGTTTTCAAAATTTCACAAAAAATTTTGAATGTGACAAAAACTGCCACCTACTCGGTTCCATAACTGTTTCCACAAAATTAAAAAGTGTGCCAAACTAAGGCAGCAAAAGCAATGTTGCAGTTGTGTCAGGCCAGTCCAGATGACTTGTTTAGTAGCCTAATCATTGTGGAGAAGTGCTGGGTGTAGCAATGTACTCCCTAACAAAGGTGCAAAGAAAGCAATGGAAACAAATGGCTTCAACACTGCCATAAAGGGTGAAGAACCAACAATCACTGGGCAGGTGATGCTGAGTGTTTTTTTGGGTGGCCCTAACAGACTTCTTCTAAGGGGAAAACTGTCATAGGAACATAATACCAAAATCTCTAGATAAGGTCACAGGAAGCTGCCACGATGGAGCATCATGGGTAGCTACCCAAAGAAATTTTATTTTCTCCAGAATATTTGCCAAGCACATTCCTACCACATCACAGTCACATATGATGCTTCTCTGGGTGTCAAATCTTGAACTACAGACTGAGGTGACAAAAGTCATGAGTTACTTCCTACTATCATGTCAAACCTACTTTTGCCCAGTTTAGTGCAGCAACTCAATGTGTCATGGACTCAACAAGTCGCTGTAAGTTTGAGACGGGCTGCATCTGTAGCTGTCCACAGTTGTGAAAGCATTGCCTGTGCAGGATTTTGTCCAGTTACTGATCTCTCGATTATGTCCCATAAATGACTGATACTTTCGTGTTGGGTGATCTCGGTAGATAAATCATTCAAATTGTCCAGAATGTTCTTCAAATCAATCATGAACAACTGTGGTCCCCTGACATGGCACAATGTCATTCATAAAAATCCCACTGTTGTTTAGGAACATGAAGCCTGTGTATGGCCATAAATGGTCTCCAAGTACCTGAACATAACTGTTTCTAGTCAATGATTAGTTCAGTTGGACCAGAGGACCCAGTCCAATCCATGTAAAAACAGCCTACACCATTATGAGCCATCAAAAAAAAAATGGTTCAAATGGCTCTGAGCACTATGGGACTTAACTTCTAAGGTCATCAGTCCCCTAGAACTTAGAACTACTTAAACCTAACTAACCTAAGGACATCACACACATCCATGCCCGAGGCAGGATTCGAACCTGCGACCGTAGCAGCCACGCGGTTCCAGACTGTAGCGCCTTTAACCGCTTGGCCACACTGGCCGGCCTATGAGCCATCACCAGCTGACACTGTGCTTTGTTGACAACTTGGGTTCCTTGGCTTCATTGGGGCTGTGCCAAACTCAGACGCTACCATGTGTTTTCCAACTGAAATCAGGATTCAGCTGACCAGGTCATTCCAGTAGTTTAGGGTCAGATCAATACGGCATGGGAACATGACAGGTACTGCAGGCAATGCTGTGCTTTTAGCAAAGGCACTCGCATCTGTCATCTGCTGCCATAGCCCATTAATGTCATGTTTTGCCGTAGGGTAGGGAAGGATGCAAAAAGCAAAGATGGGATAGTGGAGTAGTTTGAGGAAGGTCTTTTGCAAGATTACTCAGTGGCTGCACAACAAGACGAAGGCTACAGCTAGAAGCTGAAGAATGGCTGCCATCTCAGTCCAACTGACAGTCTTACCAGCTATAAGCTAGTAACATAACAAGGAAGATTAGAAATACTTACAATATCCAAAGCAGTCTCAGAAATATTGGATGGATCACACAGAAAATCAAAACAGACATGATGAAAGTCATAAAAAGCGTATTTACAAAACTCCCTTTGTCAGAAGAGATCCAGGGCAGTTTATTTTTTCATTTTTTATTTTTATTTTCTTAATTTTTTATTTATTTCTGAGTTTCCAATATTAAAAAGAAACAAATTTTGTTTTTATGTCACTTGTTTTTATGTCACCTGGAAGGTGTGCATTCTGGAAATGATCTTTGCCATGTTTCCCCGCAAACTCACTAGATGGCAGGGTTGAGCTTAGCAACACAATGTTTGGGTTCTTGGTGCATTGGTTATGGTGACACAATGATTTTGAGCACAGAGTAAACATTAAATTCTGTAGAAGGAGATTTTCACTCTGCAGCGGAGTGTGCGCAGATATGAAACTTCCTGGCAGATTAAAACTGTGTGACCGACCGAGACTCGAACTCGGGACCTTTGCCTTTCGCGGGCAAGTGCTCTACCATCTGAGCTACCAAAGCACGACTCATGCCCGGTCCCGGCAGAAGTAAAGCTGTGAGGACCGGGCGTGAGTCGTGCTTCGGTAGCTCAGATGGTAGAGCACTTGCCCGCAAAAGGCAAAGGTCCCGAATTCCAGTCTCGGTCAGGCACACAGTTTTAATCTGCCAGGAAGTTTCATTAAATTCTGTGTTAAGCTTGGGGAAACCCATACTGAAACATGAATAATGATTAACCAAGCATATGCAGGAGAGGCATTTTCAAGAAGTCGTGTGTTTCTGAGTGGCACAAAACATTCTGAAAAGGCAGCAGAGATTCAGTACAAAATGATCTCAGAGGTGGTCGCCTGTTTACAGAACATACCAATACAAATGTGTAGCATGTAAGGCAGTTATTGCAAGAAGACTGTCATGCAAATGTGCATGTGGTACCAGAACTTAATTTGAATTGTGATGTGTGTCATAAGATTTGGGGAACTGGAAACTTAATGCAAAACTTATCCCTCACACAAAACAGGCGAACAGAAAGAGGAAAGATGAAAATTTCTGCTGAAATACTGGATGTGACGCCACATTTCTGTCAAATATTACTACTGGGCATGAAATTTGGTGCTACCAGTATGACCCTTATATGAAGCATCAAAGTGCTGAATGTTGGAGCCCTTGATCAGCAGCCTCAACAAAAGTCAAACGACAACCTTCAAGAACAAAGACGATGTTTCCAGAATGAGATTTTCACTCTGCACCGTAGTGTGGACAAATATGAAACTTGCTGGCAGACCAAAACTGTGTGCCAGACTGAGACTTGATCTCATGACCTTTGCCTTTCATGGGCAAGTCCTCTACTATCTGAGCTACCCAAGCATGGCTCACACCCTGTCCTCATAGCTTTACTTCTGCCAGTACCTTGTCTCCAACCTTGGGTACCTCAGATGGTAGAGCACTTGCCTGCAAAAGGCAAAGGTTCTGAGTTTGAGTCTCGGTCTGGCACACAGTTTTAATCTGCCAGGAAGTTTCAGAGACAATGTTGATCAAATTCTTTGATAGTAAAGGATTAGTTCATCATGAGTATGTTCCTCCAGGTCACACAATGAATCATTGTCACCCTGATTTGTGTCATTCTCAGGACTGGTTCTTACTGCATGACAATGCAAGATCCCATACAGCTTTATCTCTTACCAAGTATCTCACCAGACATTCTGTTAGTGTCATCTTACATCCACAATATTCGCCCAACTTCTCAGCTTGTGTTTTTTCCTTGTTTCTACAAGTGAAGAGGTGACTGAAAGGAAAACTTCATCAAACTTGCACACATTCAACAGCCAGTGACAAATGAACTTACAAGCATTGCACCTGAAAATTTCCCTGCTTGCTTCCAAGAACCCAGGAACACTGGCAACTACATATAGATAGCCAAGGAGACAACTTTGATATGAGCTAGGATCATTACTTGGTAAGTGTAATTTTCCAATGAAAAATTTTGACATCTGTACCAATCATTTAATTTTAACTTGAATATTAAAAGATGACAGAAATAGCCTAATTATTCTTGCAGGCTATGCAGTGTATAAAGGTAAAACAAAAGTTGCAAATTTTTCTATAATATATGAAAAGAAATGAAATAACTCACACTAGACTTTAAAGTCACTTAGTCTTGTACAAAAAGGTGTGCATTATTCAGGAACACACATTTTCAATAACTTTCCAGCAGCCATAAAAAGCTTAACAACCAATGAAATTCAGTTTAAGAGAAGCCTAAAGGATTTATTGGTGGCCAACTCCTTCTACTCCATTGATGAATTTCTTAGTAAAACCAACTGATTTGTATATAAGTACAACATAACTTCTGCACAATTTCAGTGCAGTAATGTGTTCATTGTAAATAAGTATTACAGTAGTTGTATTACCTTATAAATAAATAAAAAACTTTTTTATTTTAAATTCAGTGCATTAGTATTTGTAAAATGACTCTTAGTGTTCATTAAAAAATGACGATCATTCCACTTGGGACCTGTGGAATGGTACATTAGCTTATTTGTTTTAGTTGTAAATATTTGTCATGTATTGTTGTTTTTCTGACATGTTCCACATCCTGGAGGACCTCCTCACTACGGATCAATTGGAATGAAAGTAAATCTAATCTAATCTAAAAAAAGTAGAGGCGGTTAATCACTGACAGGCACACAAACAAGATTGAAAACTTCTCTATCCTATAGACGAATTCTTTTTTGAGTTAGAGTATGCAGAGACATACATTCATATGCGCACATACCATCACCTACATTGTGCTAGCTAAATATGCAATGCTGGGACTGTGGTTTGCCTGGTAGTCTGTTGCCTCAGTAGTGACATTCTTTAGAGAAAGCTCAGGATATACTGTACACAAATTTCAGGATCATTCCATAGTCACAGGAAGAAGTTTCAATCTACCAGCTGCATACTGAGACATGCACTTTACAAAAATTACTTTCCAAAAATTATCTTGAACAAATGGATAGAAAATCCACTTGTGAGGAACACTCATTAAATCCACTGGCAACAAACCTGCTCAAACTTTCAGTTTCAGTCTATTTGGAGTTAAGGATCAATCACAACTGTGTCAATAAAACTGAACAACACTTCAGGAAATTTTCGAAGTTATACTTAATACAGCAGACAAAAAACTGACCTGGGTAGTTAGCAACATATACTCATCCTGAGGAAGAAGGGTGTAGAGGATATCTGCTACAAATTCAGATTGTAGTCTGTGCGCAAAATTGGTTGGTGCTGTGTGATTCACTAACAATATTAGAAGTTACTTAAACAGCAGAGAGACTGGCACAGCAGAGTCAAACAAGAAAAAACTGAATTTGTGTGGACAAAGAAAAAACTAACTCAAGTCAGAAGAAGCTTAAGATTAGCTAGAAGACAGGAACTGAATTAATTTGGAAAATATATTATTTATTGAATTATCAAAACCTTAAAAAATCATGGTTTTCTATAAAATCAATCAATGGGTCACAGTTGCTTGTTGAAGTGCTCATTGGTCATGATATCACTGATACAGAATATAATATCATGGAGGTTGAAATACTAATACTACCCCAGAAATTGCTTCACTGAAGATCCAATGAGGGTGAATGGACACTGAAGAGCCAAAGAAACTGGTACACCTGTCTAATACCTTGTAGGGCCCCCCACCAGCACACAGAAGTGCCACAGCACGACATGGCACAGACTCAACTAATGTCTGAAGTAGTGCTGGAGGGAATTGACACCATGAATCCTGCAAGGCTGTCCATAAATCTGTAAGAGTACGAGGGGTGGAGAACTCTTCTGAACAGCATGTTACAAGGCATCTCAGATATGCTCAATAATGTTCATGTCTGGGGAGTTTGGTGGCCAGTGGAATTGTTTAAACTCAGAAGAGCCTTCCTGGAGCCACTCTGTAGCAATTCTTGATGTGTGGAGTGTTGCATTGTCCTGCTCAAATTGCCCACATCCATTGGAATGCACAGTGGACATGAATTGATGCAGGTGACCAGATAGGATACTTATGTATGTGTCACCTGTCAGCATCGTACTTAGATGTAACAGGGACCCTATATCAGTACAACTGCACATGCCCCACACCATTAAAGAGCCTCCACCAGCTTGGGTGGCCCCTGCTAACATGCAGCGGCCATGTATTCATGAGGTTGTCTCCATACCCGTACACATCCATCCACTCGATACAATTTTAAACCAGACTCGTCTGACCAGGCAACATGTTTCCAGTCATCAACAAACCAATGTTAGTGTTAATGGGGTCAAGAAAGGCGTAAAGCCTTGTGTAGTGCAGTCATCAAGGGTACACGAGTGGGCTTTTAGCTCTGAAGGCTCATGTCGATGATGTTTTGTCAAATGTTTCGCATGCTGACACTTGTTGATGGCCCAGTATGGAAATCTGCAGCAATTTACGGGAGGGTTGCACTTCTGTCACGTTAAACAATTCTTTTCACTTGTCATTGGTCCTGTTTTTGCAGGATCTTTTTCCAGCCACAGTGGTGTTGGAGATCTGATGTTTTACCAGATTGCTGATATTCACGGTATACTCGTGAAATAGTCGTATGGGAAAATCCCCACTTCATCACTAACTCGGAGATGCTGCGTCCCATCGCCCATGTGCCGACTATAGCACCATGTTCAAATTCACTCAAATCTTGATAAACTGTCATTGTAAAAGCAGTTATTGATCTAACAACTGCACCAGACACTTGTTGTCATATATAGGCATTGCTGAGCAGAGAACCATAGTTTGGCTGTTTACATATCAAAATACACATACCTATACCTGTTTTTTGGCCTTCAGCATAGAAATAAATAATAATGGAATTGGAAAAAAACTAAAGGCGCTTAATAGTCTGCCAGATATTATGCAATACCCACTACATTCTATATCAAATATGAAGAAGAAGTGACTCATTTTCAAGTATAGGCTATCATAGGTCAGTGGATTAGCAGAGTGTTGCTTGTACTGGAAGAAGTGCATATCTGGTTTTTAAGAAAGGTTGCAGCACATATGCACAGAACTTAACACCTGTCTCACTGATATCAGTTTGCTGTAGAGTTACATAACACAATTTTCTATTAATTTATAACTGTTCTGGAGATAACACAACTTGGATTCTGTAACCACTGATCATGATTACTCAATTTGGCCTCTTCATTTGCAAGGCACACAAGATTGTAGATAACAAAGTTCAAGTGCTTATTATATTTCTTTACTTTCACAAAGCCTTCAAATAAGCTCCTCACCACTGCTTAATCAACAAAATACTTGCTTGTGGACAAGTGTGTCTTTAGACTGAAAACTTCCTAGCTACATTATTCTTATTAGGGAGACTTTGTTGGGAATGAAAGTAGTGCCTTGTGTGCTTCACGGCACTGTGCTCAGACTTACTGTTCATCATAAATATAAAAAATCTGGAAACAAAATTTTTAGTTCCCTAAGCCTACATGAAACAGTGTGTTATGTATAGAGAGATCACACAATAAAACAAAGTTCTCAGGACACGGACGAAAACCTGAAAATGACCATTACTTTATGCAAATGCTGATAGCTAACTCTCAACAGAGGTTAATGTAATATATATATGCAAACATATGAAAAGACTGGCTCATTGTCACTGAATTGTAAAGTGATTGATCAACCACTGAAATCACTTACACTCATTATCTGGCACTATTTATTCATAGTGATTTAATGCAAAACACTGTCATATATTTAGCCGTGCAGAAGACAGATGTATGTTGAAATTTGTAAGAAGAATCATACGAAAGTGTAATTCACCTATGAATTTGGTCTCTCACAAGACTGTTATTCAATAAATTTTTGAGTACTGTTCATTGGTCATCAACAGAACAGATGGAAAATATTGAAAGAGAAATGAAAACTTCATTTCTGGTTTCTTTACTCACTGGATGAACATCACAGACATACTCAACAAACTGCAATGGGAGACATTACAAGAACGGTTCTGGGCATCACACAGCAGTTTATTATTAAAATTCTGAGAGTCCACATTAAAATATGAGTCAGACAACATAGGCCTTCTTCCAACTTCTTTTGTCACATAATGAACAATGGGTTTATGTAGATCACTACCATTATTCTTTCTTTCTGGCCACAATTTGCAAATGAAATACAGTGAGGAAATAACCATTCGAGTACATATTACAAGTGTCGACAGATTCGCAGCTTCCATTCATATGCAACTGGAAAATAATGACAAAATCACAAATGGCATTAAAAACTGCATATAATACCATGTGAGTTTGAAAAGGGTTCTGATATGATATTCTGTTTCTATCTTGTAATAAATAAACAGCTCAAAGACATTCTACAACTGGGGAGCCAGAATCTATTTTCTCATTTATGCATTTTTCAGTACTTTGTTTGGGGTTCATGTTTCAGAATTTGTCTTCTGTTAGTCAATTTTTAAATTTATTAAATGATATATATTCACCATTCAGGAAAGCAATTAGAAATAGCCAACTACTAAAACACCTAAAATAGACATATCTTTTCAACATAATGTTCTGTGAAATAAGCTGTTTACAGTAAAAATGACATAAAATAGATAATTATGCAAACCAGTAACATAATCCTAGTATTTTTGCTATGCAAATTCATCTCTATACAGTTTCTATATACAGACCTTCGTTGCTTCCATAAGCTGCTTCCAATGACGTTCCCTAATTGCTGGATTTTGAAGTTCTGTCACAGCTCTCAAGGATGTTAATAAATTCTTCAACGTACCTTCCAGGCTAATGTAGGCATCCCACACTCGCATCTCTTTGTCTAGTCCTGTAAAATGGATATTTCAATAAATTAAAGTCACTGCCATATCAAGAAATTTATTGTATCTACTTTGTTTTGAAGTCATTTACATAAACATTGGATTTTATGATCCATCACTGAAATACACAAGCTCAAGACACAGTTTCTGAAAAAGATGTGCAGAGGGCCCAGGTGAAGCTGCTGACAATATAATGATTGTAGTCACAAATGTACATTTTATTGCTGGGTGATGATCCACAAGAACTTGTGTGAATACAACCGAAGCTCAGCACAAACTGAATGCAAAGACAGTCCTGCAGCAGAGAGCTGCACTGCTGACGAGAGAGGTTCCTTATGTTAGCTAATGCACTATCTGCTGTGTCACTACAAAGACAAACTATGGTTTTTTGGTCGGACTTCAATTAAGCTACCATT
Source organism: Schistocerca nitens (assembly GCF_023898315.1). Lineage (NCBI taxonomy): Eukaryota > Metazoa > Arthropoda > Insecta > Orthoptera > Acrididae > Schistocerca > Schistocerca nitens. The sequence goes on along the minus strand of NC_064620.1, from coordinate 188,963,769 downwards.
GTGCACAGGATACCTACATTTTCAATGATGCTTGCATGATGTGTAAGTGGAGAATCCCTATGGCACTCCCACTCCCAAGCCCTTGCTTAAGGGACCATATCCCTATGGCACACCAAGGTGGAAGACCTGCCCAATCCACCTAACCAGCACCTGCTACTCCAATCCTATCCTATCAGATGTCAAGCCACCTTTGAAAGCAACCATAACATTTACCAACTCTGTCACAAATACTGCACAACCTTTTATGTTGGCACGTCTACCAAACAGCTCTCCATCAGCATGAACGGACACCACCAAACTACAGTCAAGAACAAAATTGGCCACTCAGTGACACAACATGCTCAATTTCAATAGTTGCTTCAGAATCCGAGCCATCTGGATCTTTCCCATCATAAACAGCTTCTCTGAACTACACAGATGGGAGTTATACTTACAACGTATTCTCCATTCCAGTAATCATCCTGGCCTAAGTCTCAGGTAGCCAACAGTTTCCTCTTCCTCCATCCTGTCACCACCTCCCCAATTCATACTCTCCCCCCCCCCCCCCCACCCTCCCAATTGCCATCAGCATGTGCCACTTCCCACTGACAGCTACAACTATACCTGCCACCCGCCCTCCTCCCTCTCACATTCCTAGCCAGCAAACTGGGCTCCCTCTGAGCTGCTAGACACCCACCCACAGTTTTTTTTCCCTGTCTCCTACCTCCCCCCCCCCCCCCCCCCCCCTGTCATACACTTAGGCTCTGAATTTTTACTTTTATCTTTTGAAGATTTTGAAGGTGTGATTTTATTGATGTAAACTTGCAATTTGTAATTCTAGTGATTTACATTATCTCTGTATTTATTTCTATGGTTCAGTGTTGCAATGTTTTAGTTTAGTCTTTGTATCGATTGTCTTGTGACAGAATGTTCCACAGATCTGAAAATCTGAATGCCATGTCCTGATATATGTATAAACTATGATTTGTGTAGCAGATATTTTTCTTACATTTTCTGTAAAATGTCATGTATAAAATACTTCTATACTTCTGTATTCTATCTTTTAGCAGCATTTTGTACACTCATTGGCAAAAACTTATAGTCTGTCACATAATACTGTAAAGACATTGTTTCCAAATTTTGTGAGGGGTATATTGTAAACGGTCACCCTCTTCTAGTGTTACCTTTCCTCAGCAGTAGACGAAACCAAAAATAATTAAAAATTTTTAAACAGGTTAATATCTCAACTGTTTTATCTAAAAGAATTACTTATGATTTTGTGCAGGATATATTATACGTTGGGCTAAAATGTATAAAAAGAAATTACTTTATTTTTGTTGTTAGAATCGATATACGCTAGCTCTGTATGTACTGTTAAAAATAACTTTTTTTTTTTTGAAACATTTGAAATTACGAAATATCTGGCACACTTAAAATTCCTATTATATGATGTTTACTTCTGCATTCATTTATAAAATGATGATATAAATTGGTGGAGATTCATTTGTCAAGAAAATTTGTGAACTCTCTGGAATATTGTTACTACCACAGAGTGGATTAGGGGTAGTGGGCATGCTTCTGTTGTGATCGGACGTGTTTTTAATTTTGGCAATAACAATGTAAATTTCAATTTTGCTGAAGTGGAAATTGTGAAGACAGAGTGATATAGAAAAATGTGAGAGAATAAAATCAACATAAAAGCAGAAGTTACTGCTCAGGCAATTCTTCAGAAGTTATTACATCAATTGGAACCATGAGAACCTATAATGTCAAAAATTTCAGCTTCAAGAATCAGTCCCTAGACATGAAGAACTGGAGCCAAGTACGAGAAAAGAAGATAAGTAAAATGGTTATTGTAAATCTTACTCCCCCTGAAGCTTATTAAAAGAGTTAATTATGAAGTCAGTGACAACCAACAAATGATATGAGGGAGGGCAGATTACGTGGTCATCATTTATCCCTACGTAGATCGGCATTCAAAAAATATTTTTACATTCAGATGAGAAGGGTAGTGAATGAAACCTCATGAAAAGATCTTGTGCAATGAAAAATGCCTTTTTGTTTCAATGATTGTGATCCCAGTTTGTATATCATATTCTGACAATCTCTCCCCAATTTCATGACAGTACAATACAAGCTGCCCTTGTTTGAACCTTGTCAATGTCCGTTGCCAATCCTATCCTCTATGGATCCCATACTTTGAAGCATTATTCAAGTAGAGGATGGACAAGCATATTATATGCTGCCCCTTTAGCAGACCTGTTGCATCTTCTAAGTGTTCTGCCAATAAAATGCAGTCTTTGGTTCACCATCTCCACAACGTTTTCTATGTGGTCATTCCAATTGTTGTTCGTATTTATAATACCTAGGTATTTAGTTGAACTGACAGCCTTTAAATTCATATGACTAATTCAAATTAATATGATTAATCCTGTAACCAAAATTTAATGGTTTCCTTTTAGCAGTCATGTGAATGACTTCACATTTTTCATTATTTTAGGGTCAACAGCAACATTTCACACCATACTGGTATCATATTTTAATCATTTTATAATTGTTTTTGAAATGATGAGGACTGTACTAGCCAGTGTCTGCAAACAATTTAAGATTGACTCTTAAATCATTTATATATATTAGGAACAGGAGAGGGCCTGTAAGTTCTTCCTTGGGGAACATCAGAAGGAGTTTATGTTTTAATCAATGACTTTTCATCAATTACTAATAACAGTGACTTATCTAACAGGAAATCTTGAATCCAGTTGCACAGCTGAGACAGTACTCACTTGTGAGAAACAGTGTCATAAACTTTCTGGAAATCTAGAAATATCGAATCAATTTGAGATTACCCAGCAAAAGCACTCATTACTTTGTGTGAATAAAGAGCTAGCTTTGTTTTACAAGAATAGCAGCAGACAACAAATGCTACTTTGCCACACTACCCATGCTCAGCAGCTCACTTGTATCACGAAAACTGTTGCGACTCGCCGATCTTTCAAAGTGCCACTGCGCAGTTACGCGCGCCCTCTACATGCGACGCTGTCTGCCAGCCATTCAGCAGCAGCGGCCAGCCAGCCAGCGGCCACTAAACTCGGACTCAGTTATGATTTGACTGTTAAAGTGTACACACGTCTTACTTTGTTTACTTGATCTGTGACTTTCATGTATTGTGTCGTCCTTGAAATATATTTGTTCAACTTCAAATTATAACAATTGGTGAGGAGGCAGTGAAATTTTGTTTTTCATCGTTGACCCACAGGTTCCCATGGCTACTTTAGAGCAACTATTGCAAGGTCTCATAGAACAGCAAATGCTTCTCAACAATGCAATTCGTGATTTCGTCGTGGCATCCAATGCGAGGCGTCTCTCGTTGTTGTCTCTACCTCCTTACGATGAGATGGCGGAAGACTGGTCTGATTACAAAAAACATCTTCGACAGCACTTCTTGGCATTTCATGTCGTGGATGACCAAACAAGTAAGTCTCTGTTCCTTTCATGGAATTCACCTCAAATGTATCGGTTGTTGTCGCAGTTGGCTCCTTTGAAAGATCCTGCGCCTTTGTCCTTTGCTGAAATGTGCTCACTTCTGTCCGTCTATTTTCAAAAGCATACGCATGTGGTAGCCTCTCGTGTTGCCTTTTATCATTGTCCAAAACAACTAAATCAATCCTATCGCGCTTGGGCTGCTGAACTTCACGGCCTCAGTCAAAAGTGTCAATTTGTTACTGAAGTTCACAAAGAATCCTACGCCGATTTCATGGTACGGGATGCTATTATCCAGTCAGCGCCCAACAAAGAAGTGAGGCAATGTGATCTTCAGTTAGCAAATCCGACTCTAGATGAAGTCCTATCCATTGCGCAGTCTTTTGAAATTTCTTGCGCCGCTGGCACGCAAATAGAGGCGTGGGGTGATGTCGGGGACATACAACCTCTGTGCACTGTTGACGACGCGTGCGGCGTGTCCCCGCCGGCCGAGGTGGCTACAGTACGCTCCCAAAGGCAGTCTCAGCCTAACCGTAAACAAACCTTTCAGAAACTGCAGCAAAACCCCATGCAACTTCCTTCATGTCCGTGGTGTTTTACGAAACATTCATGGGAGGATTGTCCCCAACGTTGGGCCATGTGTCACAACTGCAAAAAGAAGGGTCATGAGTCATCTGTTTGCAAATCCAACCACATACATGATGTTCATGAACATGACGCTGATTCTGATTCTGTGTTGTCTGTCAATTGTACTTCTTCCCTTTCAGGAAAGTTATTCCACACTGTCCACATACTTGGTTGAGATGTTCGCATGCAGGTGGATACTGGTTCTGCTGCCACTATCATCAGTTCTCAGACGTATCTTCAGTTGGGTTCTCCAATCCTGTCACCTGTCACTAGGCAATTACGGACTTACAATAAACAGAAGATTTCTCTCTTGGGACAATTTGATGCTGAGGTATTTTACAAATCTGTCATTCGCACTGTTCCCATATTTGTGGTCGACCACAGTAACGAGGAGAATCTTTTTGGTTTCGATGCCTTTCGCGTTTTTGGGTTCTCCATAGATGACTCTGTCAATATCGTCTCTCATGCTATTCCTTCTGCTCAATTGGATTCCTTGTCGACGACATTTTCGTCCCTTTTTTCTCCTGGGTTAGGCTGTGAAAATGACTTTGAAGCACATATCACGCTCAAACCCAGTGCTCGGCCTAAGTTTTTTCGGGCTTGCCCCATTCCTGTGGTCCTTCATGATCGGGTCAAATGGGAGCTGGATCATCTCACTGCTTCAGGGGTCTTGCTTCCTGTCACTTCCAGTGAGTGATCCTCTCCTGTCGTTGTCGTTGCTAAGCCAAATGGTGATATTCGTCTCTGTGGCGATTTCAAAGCCACTGTAAATGCTCAATGCATCATCGACACTTACCCTATGCCTCAACCTGAAGAATTGTTCCCTAAACTTGCTGGAAGCCAGTATTTTTCTAAACTTGACCTGTCAGAAGCTTACCATTAACTTCCTCTCGACGCTGCTTCCCGGCAGTTCCTGGTCCTTAACACGCCTTTCAGCCTCTATCAATACCAATGATTGCCATTCAGGGTTGCCAGCGCCCCTGCTCTCTTTCAGCGATTCTTGGAACAATTATTGCTCACTGTCCCTGGGTGTATAAATTACATGGACGACATTGTTGTCACTGGCTCCACCACCGACGAAAATCTTCAAAATCTCCACACATTTTTTCATGTCTTATAGACTGCCGGTCTTAAGTGTAATCTTCAGAAATCAAAATTTTTTCAGGCATCTATCACGTATTTGGGGTTTGAACTATCTCAGGATGGTATTCGTCCGATTCAGCAAACTGTTGCTGCGATTGATGCCCTTCCTCGCCCTACATCTGTTAAGGAACTGCAGGCCTTCTTGGGGAAAATAGCATACTATCACAAGTTTTTACCGTCTGCTGCTTCTGTGGCTCAGCCATTGCATCGCCTATTGTATAAAAACGTGCCTTTTCACTGGTCTGCATCATGCGATGCGGCTTTCCAGAAATTGAAGATTATGCAGTCCTTGCGCACCGTTTTTTTGACGGTTCTGAACAACCCATTGCTTATGCCTCCAAAACGCTCACGGATGCCCAACAAAAGTATTCTCAAATTGAAAAAGAAGCTTTGGCTATTATTTATGCTTTCATAAGTTTGGTTTTCTTCTCTATGGATCCAAATTTCATCTTGTTAAGAATCACAAACCACTTGTTTCCTTGTTTCATCCATCAACATCCCTTACTGACAAGGCTGAATACCGCCTCCAGAGTTGGGCTCTTTACTTGTCTCGTTTCAATTATGACATTCATATCCGGCCGACAGCTCAACATGCGAATACTGATGCACTGTCTCGTCTTCCCAAGGGTCCTAATCTGGCATTCAATAGGGACGAACTTTTGTGTTTCCACCTTAATGTTGCCAAGCAGTGGGTTGTGGATGGGTTCCCCATCACCGGGGACCAGCTGGTGGCTGCTACAGATTCTGACCCTACCCTCTCCTGGGTTTTACGCTGTATTCAGAAGGGTTGGCCAGATCATCCATCCGCTAAGACTTCTGATCCGTTGTGGAACTACTACGCTTTGCATTACCACCTCTCTGCTAGGGATGGTGTTATCCTCCTTTCCACCGAAAATGCTTCGCTGAGTATTGTACCTGCGTCTTTGCATACTTCTGTCTTGCGCCTCCTTCACCAAGGGCAATGGGGTGTCTCTCGCACAAAATCTCTGGCGCGCCGTCACACGTACTGGCCCAGCATCGACTCTGAAATCGCACACATGGTCACTGCCTGCGGCCCTTGTGCGTCACAAGGCCGCCACCCTGAAGTCATCTTTGTCACCGTGGCCTTCACCTGAGACGCCCTGGGAGCGCATTCATGCTGACTTCGCGGGACCTTTTTTAGGTACTTATCGGCTTCTCGTTGTTGACGACTACTCTTAACTTTCCTTTCATTGTCCGTTGCACCTCGCCTACCACTGTGGCAACCACCAATGCTCTAGCTTGCATTTTCTCTTTAGAAGGCCTTCCCTCTACTCTTGTTACTGATAACAGTCCACAATTTGCCTCTTCCGATTTTGCAGATTTTTGTGCCCGTCACGGCGTCATGCATGTCACGGCCCCTCCATTCCATCCACAGTCAAAGGGTGAGGCTGAACAACTGGTCCGCACATTTAAGGCTCAGATGAGGAAACTCCTGACTTCTTCTGCTGCTGCTGATGTGCTTCTCCAATTTCTGGCTTCTTACGGTTTCACTCCCATGGGCGACCACAGTCTGGCTAAGCTCTTACATGGCCGACAGCCCTGCACGCTACTTCATCTTCTGCTGCATTCCACCTCACGGCCGTGGGTGCCTTCGCTTGGCCAGTTCACCGCTGGCTACCTTGTATGGGTACGGGGATATGGCAGGTGGCCAAAATGGAGTCCTGGCCACATCTTACGACACCGTGGCCAATGCCTGTATGGAATCCAGATGGACAAGGGTGTTGCAGCTTCGGCCTCGTGTGCCAGCAATGCCTGTTCCGGATGCCGCTTCACCACCTTCGGCTCTACCTGATGCTCGGGATCCTGGAATCTCTCATTACCCACCATGCAGTCCTCTCACCATCATATCGGTGCCAGCACAAGAACTGACGCAGGAACCAGATGACCATCTTCTGTCAGCGCAACTCTACTCGCCTCCTTCTCCTATGGACGCAGACACATTGCCCATGTCTCCTGTTATAACAACCGGACTTGCCGTAATGGGCAGATTGGTGACCGGGGCCCCAGCAGATTCGACTCCCACGTCTCCTGTCGTCTCGACCCGTTATCATTGGGGACACTTCCGTCCGTATGGGAAGCCTCCTCCTCGAGACTTTACAGCCAGTCAAACAACACCTAGGGACGTTAGCAATCTACAGGCCACCTCCATCAAGACCTGTGCAAAAACTTCAAAGGGGGGAAAAGTGTTGTGACTTGCTGATCTTTCAAAGTGCCGCCACGTAGTTATGCACGTCTTCTACATGTGGCGCTGTCTGCAAGCATTGCAGCAGTAGCGCCACCTAAGCAGCCAGCCAGCCAGCCAGCAGCCACTAGACTCAGACTCAGTTATGACTTGACTGTTAAAGTGTACACACGTCTTACTTTGTTTACTTGATCTGTGACTTTCATGTATTGCATCGTCCTTGAAATATATTTGTTCAACTTGAAGTTATAACAAAAACCTGAAATACTCATTTACAAAACAATTATATGACCAGTTGTTTTGTATGGTGCTGAGACATGGACCATGACTGTAAATGAGGAAAGGATCTTTAGCATTTAGGAGAGAAAGTTCTACGTAAAATATACGGCCCAATATACGATCAAGAAGGCTGGCGCATCCATACGAATGCAGAATTAGAACAACTTTTTGAAGAACCAGACATTGTCACTACTATTAAAATAAGAAGACTGCGATGGGCAGGACACATGGTCAGAATGAAGGAAGACAGAACGTGTAAGAAGATTTTTGATGGCAAGGCTGGAGGCAGATGATGGAAGGGATGTCCCAGAAACAGATGGATGGACGTAATTGAAGAAGACATGAAAATCTGGGTGTCAGAGGATGGAAATGGAAAGCCATGAACCGGATAGAATGGCAGGATATTTCAATGCAGGCCAAGGCCCTCCAAGGGCTGTAGAGCCAAGTAGTAGTAATAGTAGTAGTAGTAGTAGTAGCAGTAGTTTGTTTTACGAGAATGATATTTACTGCATCTGTGCTGGCTATGTGTCAATAAATCATTTTATTCCAGGTAATTCATAATGTTTGAAAACACTTATATGTTTCAAAACTCTTCTGCAAACTGATGTTGGTACTATGGGCCTTTAATTTAACGGATTACTCCTATTTCCTTCCTTAAGTGTTGGTGTGGCTTGCGCGACTTTCCGCCTTTAGGTACAGGCCAGACTTTTTGTTGAGCGAGTAGTTGTATGTGGTTGCTAAATATGGGGCTATTATACCAGCATACTCTAGACTCTAGGCGGAACCTAAGTGGTATACAATTTGGAGCTGAACACTTTGCTACACTTAAGACTCTCTACTTCTACGTAACTAATGTTGGTGGCTGTTCTTGATTTAAATTCTGGGATATTTACTGCATCTTCTTTGGTGAAGGGATTTTGGAAAACCAAATTTACAAACTCTGCTTTAGTGTCACTATCATCGGTAACATTATAATTGCAATTGCACAGTGAAGGTATTGATTGCGTCTTGCCACTGGTGTACTTTACGTATGGGCAGAATCTCTGTGGATTTTTTTGTCACATTTTGAGACAGTCATTATGGAAACTATTAAAAGCACCACTAAGTGTCGAGCTTCACTAAAACATTCCACATTGACACTCTTTTTTTATTTTTATTTTATTATGTTTTTCAAAAAGATTCATGTGGAGATCTAGGGGTAAGAGAATGCAGAACAGGGTATCACTGCCAATATACAGCATCAAAACGTGTGCACATGGTATGAAAAGCACACTGAAAGACACTTGAGTTGGTGGATACAGAATATTAGATAAGATTAAATTAAATTAGCTCCAGTTTTTGTTCTACAGACCCATGAAAATCATGGGTGTGGAACAAGTCAGCAAGTGTAACATAAAAAATTGTAATATAATACTCAATGCCCTGATAATTTGTCAAGAAATTATCAAAATAGGTGAATAAATCACAGTAAATATTTACAAATTCATACCCTGTCAGAATGAAACATAGCATGCACTTTTACAAATTTATCACACACAAAATACATGATCTTGACTCTTGTAACCAAGTGCTGTCAAAACTGAAATCCAACAGAAATTTTTACTTAAGCTGGTCTAATAGTCCTTGTTAAGATATTCATCTAAAGAGTAGAAGGAGTTGCCTATCAACAAGTCTTTCAGACTCTGTTTAAATTGTGCTTTATCTGAAACAAAGTTTTTAATAGTTGCTAGCAATTTATTGAAAATGTGTTTTCTTGAATATTGAACCCCTTTTGGAGCTCGGTAAGTGATTTTAGGTCTTTATGTACACCATTCTAATTTCTATACTGTTCTAACATTAAGAAATAAAAAAAGCTGCTGGTTGGGATGGAATACCCACCAAAGTTATTGAAGCAGTACAAATAAAATTGCAAACCCACTAACTCAAATAATTAATCAATGCTTTGAAGAGGGCTGTTTCCGTGAGATACTGAAATATGCTGAAGTCAAACCACTCTTCAAGAAGGGATCACGACAGATCATGTGAAATTATCATCCAATCTCAGTTCTCCCTGTCATACCTAAAGTATTTGTAAGACTTGCTGTTGCCCAAATCCAAAACTTCATAGCAAAATATTCTGTTATTCTAAACAATCAATTTGGTTTTCAGCAGGGAAAAAGCAACATAGATGCAGTGAACAGTTTCACTGAGAAAATAAGTACATTGTTACACAAGAGAAATAAGGTGAGAGGAATTTTCTGTGACCTCAAATGGCATTTGATTCTGTAAAGCATGAACTGCTCATTTAGAAACCATGAATTGCTTATTTACTAACTTGAAAAGTATGGCATTAGGGCAGTGCCCTACAATGGCTTAAACCTCGAGCAAGTGCACTGTTGTAAGAAATACAGCAACAGCAGTTTTTATGCCTAATTGATGCCTTAACCTTGAGCTATTGCACCATTGCTGCGATGTATTTCTTTGTTGACGTTTTCTCGCCAATGTTAAAGTGGCTTCAGTTAGCTTTCTCAGTTTGTTTTCTGAATTGTAAGCAACAACGTGTCAAATGTTGTAGAAAGTACAATGCGCACCTGCTGGTGTGACAGTTGCAAGCTTAGTTGCAGCAGCCAGCATAAATGTTACTTTGGTTACACCAACATCTGAATGTATTTATTGATTTCATTTCTTTGCTGTTTTGTTCCTATTCAAAGGGTGTATCAGATGAAGAAATACACAAGCTACTCTAAGAAGGTGATGATAAAGTCCATCCAGACTTTTCAGACATGGAGGAAAGTAAAATAGATTTGACTGATGAAAACACTGAATAGGACCATGGCAGCGAATCTCAACTTGAAGATGAGGATGGTGATGATCCCGAAGAGACAGCAGATATAGAAGGGTTCATTATTGAAAAGACACTTAGGTGTAAAAGCAAGTGTGCTAAAACATAAAAAACCAACAGAAAAGATATTTGCACATTCCACCAGATCCGAAGAGAAAGGTGATGGGTATAGCTCATGAAGTTAGCCCTTTTTTTGAAAGTAATTTACCCTGACTTTATTGAAGAAATCATAAACTACACAAATACCTATATAAATAAACAGCGAGACACACAGCAATTCTCATACAAAATAGGTAATAAAGTGATGAAATACTGGCTGTGTTTGGGATTTTTATCTTTGAACAGGAAGAAGAAAATGCCATCATGCTGACATATTGGAACTCTGGGCATGTTACTGCTTAGGATTGCAATGAGTTACAATACCTTTCTATTTTTTTCTATGCTGTATTCGGTTTGTTGATATAGAAATGAGGAATGACAGGAGAAAAACTGATAAGTTGGTTGCAATTCGTACAGTATTGAATCCTTTTGCTGCTAACTGTCAATGTTCTTACAACCAGGTGAATTCATCAAGATAGATGAAATTCTTCACCCCTAAGGAGACCACTGTAGATGGATTCTGTACACATGCAGCAAACCAGTTAAATATGGGACAAAAATGTTTTCTCTGTGTGATGCGAAAACATTTTATTGCAGTAATCTGGAGGTTTATTGCGGCATGCAACCAAAGGACAATCTCAGGTATCTAATGCTGCTGAGGACATAGTGAAAAGATATATGGTGCCTATAGAAAATTCTGACAGGAACCTTACAACTGACAATTGATACACAACCTACCTAATTTCTGAATATTTGCTGAAGAAGACTATCACTTGCATTGGTACAATGATGAAGAACAGATGTGAAATTCTTCCAGAATTTCTCCCAAACAAAAGAAAAGAAATTGGAAGTGCAGTGTTTGGATTTCAGTAGGATAAGATCTTAGTTTCATAAGTTCCTTGCCAAAAAAGGGGTATCATACTCTTGTTTGCTGTGCATGACATGGTGACAGTGGATGAAGAAACCTGAAATCATAGTTGAGTATAACATGACAAAAGGTGGAGCTGATGTTGGAGCTAAAATGTGTGCTGATACACCATTTCAATAATTACAAGGAGATGGCCATTGGCTACTTTTTCATTTTTCTGAACAATGCGAGAATTAATTCGCAAACAAATTGTCTGTGAAAGGTTTTATGAAAGTGAACGTAAGTCAGAAAAACTGACTAAATTGTTATTTAAACAACTAAAAGAGCAAAACCTTTTCTTATAAATGTTGAACATAGTGAATATGAACTACTTTCTTCAATAAATATAATAGTTTGTTCAAGACAAGTTTATTTTTCCTGACAAATGACCATGTTGTAAATTTTACAATGCGCACCTGCTCATGTGACAACAGTAGGCGCACCTGCCGGACGATTAAATTCTACATATCAAACAGAAAGCAAAGAGTTAGCATCTCTTTAAATGGTGCACATTATTTTTCTGAGTGGAAAAAAATATCTCAGGGTGCTTCACAAGGCTCCATATTTGACCCGCCCTATTTCTCTTCTATGTTCATGACTTACTACTAAATATCAGCTCCCCATCACTTCTGTTCACAGATGGTACTTCTTAGTTGAAAATCAGGATTTGGAAAAAATTCCCAAAAACTGTGATCAGTACCCTCAGTAGCTCAGAAACTTGGTTTCAGGTAAATGAGTTGAATATAAACATATATAAGACACACATGATGCAATTCAAAACCAAACAGTCAAAATGTGAGCAGATTAAGATTGTTCACAACATACACAATAAAGAAGAAGTTGACTCAGTCAGATTCTTAGGTTTAAATGTAGATAAAAGTTTGAGCTGGCAGGCACACATAAAATACTTAGCAAACAAACTGAGCAGCTTTGCATTTGCAGTGCAAATATTATCAACTGCAACTGACATGGGCATACAAAAAGTTGCATGTGCAAGCTACTTTGGATGTATTATTAGGTATGGCATTGTTTTTTGGGTAACTCGACAATCGTATGCGGTAACTAAAAATACAGGAAAGAAAATCATTCGAAATTTGTGCACTACAAACCACAGAGAACCATGTCGTCCATCATTTATTAAACTTAAAACATTAACTCTGGCACCCCTATACATATATGAGATTATTATATTTTTGTACACCAGACATGAATTAATTGACGGAAACCATTTTGTCTATTCACTTAATACTATAAACAATCAAACGTTTATGCTCTCCACTCATCACCTCAGACTGTATGTCCAGGGACCTCAATACATGGGAATGAAAATTTGTAATAAATTAAAAGGGAACAAGTTGATGCAGATGAATTTAGGTCCACTTAAAAGAAAACTACATGAGGTACAGGCACCAAAATGTTATTACTCAAAAGGATGAATTCATGCAGGACAAATATCCTTGAAGTGTTATTATTTATTGTATATACTGTATCTTTTTGACTATGGTATATTTTATAAATATGGATGAATATTAGTATGGAAATGTGGAAATTTATGCTTTGGCCAGCGTAAATTATGATGGGTGTAACCTAAGCTTATAGTACATTCATATATTGACAATAGTTCAGTAATTGAATGACTGTTAAGCAAAATTTCTTCAATCTTAATGTATCCCAATTAAATTTTCTGTTCTACTATTATTGAAATATATGCATGAGACTAGTAACCTTTAATACTTAAATATTCACACACAACTATTAGTACATAGAATAATTAGAGGTGTCACTTCTTATCCTTAATTAAAAGTAAAACAATTAGATATTTCACACACATGCCAAATTTTTTGACTTAAAAATTATTTTTATCAGAAAACGCACACAATACTATTGAACACACAATATTATCACTTCCCTTCTTAATTTATTTTACTCTTTTTACATTTTTTGCTTGAACTGTAGATCAGTAGGCAAGCAGAGTGCTGAAAAATGGTTAATTTGAGTTTTTTGTAATCTCAGGGAAATTTCTAACTATCTTCTCACCTCACGAGAAATTCAGAATAATTTGATTTAATCTCATGAGTATCGCATTGGAACTGTACGAAAAAATGTAGTAAAGAAATATCTATAAATTTTTGAATTGGACTCCTGTTACAAAATGAAAGCAGAAATGTTAAGTTAAACAATTATTATTTAATGAAGTAAATAATTTGTACAGAAATCTAACATTTTGTGAATAATTCTCACAGTTTTGAACATAACAAAGAATTGCGCCACATTTCGGTGCAATACTTGGAAATTACAATAATCTTAGCTCAACTCTGGAGCAAAAGAATAAAGTATTCATTGTTGTTGTTGTGGTCTTCAGTCCAAAGACTGGTTTGATGCAACTCTCCATGCTACTCTATCCTGTGAAAGCTTCATCATCTCCCAATACCTACTTCATCCTATATCCTTCTGAATCTGTTTAGTGTATTCATCTCTTGGTCTCCCTCTACAATTTTTACCCTCCACGGTGCCCTCCAAAGCTAAATTGGTGATCCCTTGATGCCTCAGAATATGCCCTATCAACAGATCCCTTCTTTTGTCAAGCTGTGCCACAAATTTCTCTTCTCTCCAATTCTATTCAATACCTCCTCATTAGTTATGTGATCTACCCATCTAATCTTCAGCATTATTCTGTAGCAGCACAATTCGAAAGCTTCTATTCTCTTCTTGTCTAAATTATTTATCATCTACGTTCCACTTTCATACATGACTACACTCCATACAAATACTTTCAGAAACGACTTCCTGACACTTAAATCTATACTTGATGTTAACAAATGTCTCTCCTTCAGAAACGCTTTCCTTGCCACTCCCAGTATACATTTTATATCCTCTCTACTTCGACCGTCATCAGTTATTTTGCTCCGCAAATAGCAAAACTTATTTACTACTTTAAGCATCTCATTTCCTAATCTAATTACCGCAGCATCACCTGATTTAATTCGAGTAGATTCCATTATCCTCATTTTGCTTTTGTTGATGTTCATCTTATATCCTCCTTTCATCTCTGACAGAATTACAATGTCATCGGCAAAACTCAAAGTTTTTATTTCTTCTCCACGGATTTAAATTCCTACTTCGAATTTTTCTTTTGTTTCCTTTACTGCTTGCTCAATAATGATACGCCGCTCTCATTGTTCTGGGCATACATATTTGCTGACTTGAAGCACATTTCATTGACCCAGTGGTTAAATTATGTCTTTAAACCTTAATATTCTGATAGAAAAAGAAAATAGTATGTCACTGTGTCACAGTCAGGGCACAATATTAAGTGTAGTACTATTATTTATTAGCGTAAAATCATTGTAACTGTATTATAAATTTTTGGCATGTCTCGTATGCAAACGACATGGATTGCAAATGTACATCATGAGATGAATGAAACACAATTCGCAATTCCTAGTAATGACGCTATGTATTGAGCTATAGGTTGGAATTAGAGGTATATTGCTTGCAACAAATTTGATTATGGAATAAGTATGCAGATAAACAATGGTTAGAACACAAAGTTTTTTTGAACAGCTTTGTACATGATATTCTTGAATTTACACCACAAATGAGTCTTATTACGTGCTTTTGCAAGCTAAAAACTTTTGCTCGATTTGACAAGTTACCCCAGAATATGATCCTGTATGACATAATAGAATGATAATAAGCAAAGTGCGCAATTTTTTCCATATTTATATCTCCTAGATCTGTCATAATTTTCACTGCAAATATAGACTTGTTTAGGTACTTCAGCAGTTCTATTGTATGCCCTTCCCAAGTGAATTTACAAGCGAGTTGTAATCCCAGAAATTTAAAAATGTCAACCTCTTTGATCTGCATGTCTTCCAATAATATGCACATGCTGGAAGGAAATCTCTTGTAGGTTATGAACTGCTATATTGGGTCTTTTCAAGTTTAATGACAGTGAATTAGCTTTAAGCCATTTATTAATGGCAGTGAAATTTAGATTAGTGGCAATTTCTAAATCTGTACTTGACTTGTTATTTATTGCAATGTTTGTATCTTCTGGAAACAAAACAAATTTAGCATCTGGCAATGTAACAGATGAGAGGTAATTAATGTACTCAAGAGAAAGGTGGTGTTTTTTGAACTCTAAAAGTTTGCTGAGAATGCTACCATCGAACTGTTAATTGAGTAGATAATTTCTTACTGAGAAAATTTGGTTACCAGTAAAGTCTGTGGTAGTTAAAGGGACATAAATGAGCTGCAAATTAGATAACATTAACCAGAAATAGTTAAAATAGGGAGAGGTTCACTAATCAATGTTCTAAGAGAAATTTATAAAGAGTAAAGTTAACTTTAGAACAATCATTAAATTTCATCCATCTATTGCCCATATTTTGTGTGTGATGGTTTATAATTTTACAGTTGCTTTTCCTCAGTGAAAACAAATAATGGTAAGTCTCCTTACTACACATTTAGTCCAATATGCCTTAGGTAGAATGTTACAGCCAGAAACTTAAATAAATCATAGATATTAATTGTAATTAAAACTATGAGGGACATGATGTGTCTTACCAAGACAAGACTTCGGATCTTTGATGAAGTTGATATATTGATAACAACTATAAATTGATACACACAAACTAAAATTACCTGCTTAAAACAGTGCCACATTTAAATGAGTCGCAAAATAGGAATTTTAAACTGGTACAGACTTATTCAGGCAACAATTAGTATCTGCTACATGAACAAAGGTCAACATACACATATGCAGGAAGCAGATAGTCTATACCAAAATTTCAGCACAGTGATAAAGAAGTTCACCACAATGAAGGAGATATAATAGCAAGCTATGTTTCCAATTATAGTAATGAGTAAGTGTCACTCAAATCAAAGCACATTTTGTGTTGTTGTGTTTGACACAGTACAGACTTTTGTGGATGGGAAATGATTTAAAAACATTTATCAGAGACCAGGTAAAATAACAGTTAAGGAAATGTATATGGGAGCTTCCAGCTTACAAGGTAACACCAGCAATGCTGTGACCTCTGCATGGAACACAGTGCACCAGAAGAGGAGCACACGGAACAACCCCTTGATCTATGCTGCCAAAAGAAGGAATAGACATCAGAAACATCAGTTTCATGTATGTGCCAGTGTTCTGCACTAAGTGTCAGGCAGATCAGTCCAACATGTTCCGCATCTACATCTAAACCTATATTCTGCAAACCGCCATGAGATGCATGGCAGATGGTATGGCCCATTGTACTGATTATTAGGGTTTCTTCCTATTCCATCCATGCATGGAGCATGGGAAGAATAACTGCTTGAATGCCTCTGTGTGTGCAGTAGTTATTCTAATCTTATTCTCATGATCCCTATGTGAGCAATATGTAGGGGATTGTAGTAAATTTCTAAGATCATCATTTAAACCTGGTTCTTGAAATGTTAATAGACTTCTTATTTATTTTTATTTATTTATTCTCCATAGATACTATACACCTGTCTTCAAGAGTCTTCCAGTTCAGTTCCTTCAGTACCTCTGTGATAGTATCCATTGGATCAAATAAACCTGTGACCACGCATGCTGCCCTAGTCTGTATATGTTTAATGTCTCCTGTTAGTCCTGTTTGGTACAGATTCCAAACACTTGAGCAGTCTTCTAGAACTTCTCACACAAATGTACGCAATCTCCTTTGCAGACTAACTGCACTTCCCCAGTATTCTACCAATAAACTGAAGTCTACTGACTGCCTTACCAATGACTGAGTCTACATGATCTTTTAAAAACACAATTTTACATTTCTAGAATGTTACCAACCTCTGCCCCACTTTGAAATCCTAGCAAGATCTGACTGAAGATTTTTGCAGTTTCTTTCAGATAGTATTTTATTATACACTGAAGAGCCAAAGAAACTGGTACACCTCTGTAAAATTGTGTAGCGCCCCCACCAGTACAGAGAAGTGCCCCAATATGACATTGACATTGACTCAACTAATGTCTGCAATAGTGCTGGAGGGAACTGATGCCATGAATCCTATAGGGCTCTCCATAAACCCATAAGAGTATGAGGGGGTGGAGATCTCTTGTGAACAGCATGTTGCAGGATGTAATGGGTAACCCTCCTCTAACATTATTTTTTTTTTTTTTTTTACGTAGAAATAACCTATACCAGCTGTCTAACTGAATGAACTTCATATGATTTTGTGTACGATGTATTATCTTTCATCCTAAAATGTATAAAAGGAAATTAATTTGTTAGTACTCTAAACAGAAAGTTAAAATTAATCTTCTTTTAAATAGAATTGTAATTATCAAATTTCTGTCATAGTTAAAATTCATACTATTAATTGCACAATCTAACACTAACTATAAAATTTATTTCTGGATTCATTTACAAAATATAGACATATTTTAGTGAATATTCTTCTTGGTCAAGGAAGTTGGTAACCTCAATTACTTTGTAAACTCTTTTGAATATTGTGAGTATTGCAGAATGTTAGGAGTAGTGGGCATGTCTCTGATGGAATCAGACATGTTTTTGATTGTGTCTGTAATAATGTAATTCGTGGTGCGATAGAAGAGAAAATTGTAAAGTCAGTGTGATTTAGAAGAATGGGATAAAATAAAAAGATATTCATAGCAACAGGCAAATTTTCATCAGCTATTCAGTTCAACAAGAACCCATAAAATCAAAATTTCAGCCACAAGAATGTACCCTTAGACACAAGACTTGGAGCCAACAACAAGAAGAGAGAATGTAGGTAGGTAAAAAGTTTTCCTTTTGTAAATCTTACACCTCTCAAAGCTTTTGGAAATAATGAAGACACTAAGAAGATTTTAAAAGTGAAGTGTGGGAGGGTAAAGTCTTTTGTGGGCATCAGCCATGATCTGTTGACTGATAATGAAGTTTTGCCTGTTGCAGAAGAAGAAAGGACAATTATTTGTGTCTGAGGTTTTTATGTAAATGAACTTCAATCACTCAATGAAAAAATACCATAGACCTGCCCAACACAATCATATCAACAGTGATAAGATAAAATCAATAATGACGGACCAGATCAACTGAAAGAGGACTTCACAACTACGATCAAGGACATCAGAAAAGATAAGTGAAACCATTTGTGAAATTAATTTTTCTTGGTGGACTCGTGTGACTGCTAGGAAAATGAATAGAGACAAGGGCAGTGGTGATGAAGCGAAAGCTTTACGATGTAGCCTAGACATGTTTGAACCAAGTGAAAGTGTAGCCAGCAAAGAAACAGTGAAAACTGATATTTTGCAGCTGATTTTAGTAAACTTAGAGTAGATGAAGACGGACAACAATAGCAAATTTAGTGCAGTCAATGATCAGTTAATGGAAATTCAAACTGAAAACAATAGTAAAATGGACAGGGTACAACACCAAATAGACCAACTTAGTAATCAGGTTTCAGAACTAAAAAATGGGTTGTCAGATGGATTAAAAAGTGTGAATGAAAAAGTCGATGTATTAGAAAATAAATTTATTGTTTTGGAAAATGAGTTAATTGCATATCAGGAGAAGAATGTCAATGATGTTAGAATTCAACAGAAGGTTGTAGAGAAAAAAATGGAACATAACTTCAGCACTTTAGATCAAAAAATTTTAAATGTTGAAAATAGTATGCCAAATAATGTAAATGTTCTAGATCAAAAAAATTCAGTAGTTCAGGAAAATTGCATTCACAACAACCTGTAACAAAACAATGGTATTGCGTGGTGCAACATTCCACTGAAAAGTTTTCCATGAGACAATTTACATCCAGTGGATTTTCTACACCACTGTAGAGATAGTTTTGTATCAGGCATGAGTGATGACCAAAAGATTAAATTTGTTAAAACATGTCTTGAAGGTGAAGTTTTGTCTTAGGAAAATCTAAATTTAAGTCAGTGGGAAAATACCAAAATGTTGAAAAAAGTTTATTAAAAAAATTTTGGTCAGAAGCTGAACAAGGGAGTATTAAAAGTGAATTTCTGAATGGTCCAAATTTAGGAATAGGGATGGTACACTGAAAAAGTTTTGTAAGAATCAATTTAAGAAATTACCGCAGCCTGACAGGCCATTTATGAAATGACATTGATTGATACACCAAAAAGGAGATTACCACAGAGTTTGCATTGGGATTTAGTACATGGACTTGACAATTGCCTTGAACAATTTTTACGATACGTTGACAGGCTGGATAGGGCAATAGAAAGAAGCATATACCATAATAATCAAAATGATAGAGATCACAATGGTAACAACTACAGAAACTGAGATAGTGGTAACTTCTATCAGGGTCAAAATGGTAATAGAGAGAGAAACTTTGAACATCAGGAGAATAGGAATAATGGGGATAACCATAGTCAATTTAATAGAAGAAACAATCATAGAGGTGGCCATTTGGAAAATGGCGGTCTGCCTCAATTGAGGTCCACAGTTTTGGGCGAGGAAATACAATTACACGACCCCCAATTTACACTTATAATTAGACAATAATAACAGTATTAATAATGTGGCACAGGTATCTGAAGTTGAACAGAAGGAACGTCAGTTTTCTCATTTATGTTTTGATCACAAGTTTTGGAATACTATGTTTAATTATACTAATGTAGACACTAATAACAAAACAGAATGTGAGAGTAATGAGAATTTTGATGTAGTGTACTATTGATTTCGTCTCATGGTCAGAAAACAGTGTCATTGATATATGTAAAACAGGTGATGACTGTATTGGATCTGAATTAGGTGCTATTTTTGATGTAGATATGAATGAGAACTGTGAAATGACTGATACTGGTAAGTCTGAGATTGTTAAGTCTGAGACTGGTAGCTCATTACAAATGAATGTAGGTGAGGTGTGTGACTTTAATGGAGATGAGATTTGAGTTGTTAATGATGTTATTGATGAATTAATTTTGGAAAAATACAATGCTAATAAGGATGATGAGTATCACATATTTGTGGTGTTTAAGAATAATGAAGTTTCAGAGTTATTTGTGAATACAGGTAAGGTAAGTGATGTTTGTGCTGATGTAAGTGAGAGTCATGGAATACCAGTCCACTCAAAGCAGTTTTTCATTAATGTCATGCAGAGTAATGATTCAAACAGTAAAGGTGACTTATCTGTAAGCCTAGAGAATAAAGGTGAAAATTTTATGAAGTTTGTTTGGGACCAGATTGATGATAACATAGCTAATTGTGCATTCTGGAATAAGTTAGCTGCGGTTAGTCAGAATTTGTATCCAAATTGGTGGAATGAAGTGAAAGAAGATATAAGTACGAAATGTAGTTCTAACAGTAATCTATTTTATGTTTCTTCTGTAATAAGTGATGTTAGTTGTGCTATGGAACCCATTCATTGTGTTCAATCTCTATCAGTAAAGTTGATACCAGTAAAGTTGCTAAAACCCTGCAAAAACAGTGTGGATGTAGCATTTGATGAAACTGAAAAAGATATTTTACATCTACATCTACATCTACATACATACTCTGCAATCCACCATACGGTGCGTGGCGGAGGGTACCTCATACCACAACTAGCATCTTCTCTCCCTGTTCCACTCCCAAACAAAACAAGGGAAAAATGACTGCCTATATGCCTCTGTACGAGCCCTAATCCCTCTTATCTTGTCTTTGTGGTCTTTCCGCGAAATGTAAGTTGGCGGCAGTAAAATTGTATTGCAGTCAGCCTCAAATGCTGGTTCTCTAAATTTCCTCAATAGCAATTCACGAAAAGAATGCCTCCTTTCTTCCAGAGTGGTGGAGCAAATACAACTGCAAAATCGTGGAAAATTTTGCTACAGGAAAATCAAGAAAATTCTGCAGATGAAGAAAATCTACAGCAGCAGACCGAACCGGAAAATACTACCCTGCTTTCATTGTTATGAAAAGTTCCGGGATGTGCTGACACCACAGAAGATGGCATAAATGAATGGATTGTCCAAGATGAATAACTTGAAGTGACAGATGAAGAAATAGTCAACATGGTAAACGAAAAAGAAGAAGACAAAGAAGCAGATGTAGTGGAGGAAAGTGTGCCCAAGATTTCTCACAATGAAGGACACAAGGCCTTAGAAATGGCTTTAAAATATGTAGCGCAACTGGAGGAAACATTGTCTACCAAGGTTTTACTTCTTAAGAGACTAAGTGATTTAGCGGCAAAAAAACAGCAAACAGCAGGCAAACAAAAGACAATTACTAACTTCTTCACACAGTAAATATCTATTCAGTCTAATTTGATCAGTATTGTATTAAATGTTGAACTCATTGGCCTACTGTAGTTTAATTTTTGTGTTTTTTTGTATTATTTTCCATGTTATCCGACCTTCCTGCTTATCCGACCTTGCCACGTCCGGTTCAGGTTGGATAATCGACACTCTACTGTATCTTTCTGCTTGTTTTAGTTGTCCTTTGTACTTTGGTAATTATTGTTGCTGCAACTGCTTTTACTATGCTTGGTACCCATCTTTGCATGTTATGTGGAATCTCACTACTCTAGTTGTTGAAAACATTAAGACATCAGGGTATAACTTGCATGGTACTAAAGGGAGCCATAGAGAATAAAATTTGAAGGAGAAGACATCTGCTTCTGACTACTACTCTCCATGCTAAATGATGCCTAATACTAAGTCATGTTGTACAGGTTAAAATGAAGTTTCAGACAGGCAGATTTTTGACATCCTTAAACCAGGATGCGCTAATAGTACCCATGGACTGGGGAGCACTCCAGTTTGCTCAATGCAACAGTCCATGTACAATGACAGCTACTGTTAGTCACAGAAGCCCTAAGCCTCAACTGGAGGAGATATTTCTATTTATGGCCATTTTCAGTGCCTCATATGTCAATTCTCTAATAAAGTACAACATACAGCATCGTACATGCCTTCATGTAGTGCATTACAATGAGATAGGACGGAAAGCATGCATAAAGTTGGTTGCCAGACTTAGGAATGACATTAACAGGATAAGTAAGCTTAAAAAATTCTTAATATAGGAGCACAGAAATATGCACCATTAGTTCATGTACTGTGATGCATTTATAATCTTCAGGTGAATGAGTGTGAAGAAAACACAAGTGAGGCTGCAATTTGAGCAAGCTAAAAAGTCACATTATAGCAACAAGTGTCATATTCAGTGGGACCTGTCATAAAATCGTGTATGGTAGCAATTGCAGAATGTTTGTGCTCAAGAGATCTGCAAGAAACTGAAGGTGTTTGCCTTGTGCAGTACTGATATGGATTGAAAGTAATGAGGAACTATTTGTTGACATAATCAGCAATTTTTTACACATAAGAAACTTTATTCCTTTACTGGTTTCAGGCACCTCTTGCTGTTCTTCAGAAGGGAATCAAACAACAAGAGCAGACATAATTCCAGAACTGGATCTACTTGACTAATGAGATGTATAATTTGCACTTGGTCTCAGGGTGGAGGCAGAAGAACAATAATATAATAAGACAAAACTTATGCAGCTGCAGTTGCTACAAGGAATAAATGAAACTGTGCATTACCTACGTATCAAGTAATATGTAAAAACCTAATGATAAATGAAAAAAATTAATACAAATGACATGTGCTGCTGTGGATCGGAAATTTGGGAACTAATCTCCAAAACAGCTGTAGTAAAGCCAACAGCGTGCTAACAGGGAACCTGTCAGTGAAAACAAAGTGCCACGTACACCATGGCAATGTAAGCTAACTGGAGAAAATGGAGAGACAATTCTCAGTCAGTAACTAACATTAAGTGTCAGAAATTAACTGCAGAGGAAAGGAAGTGTGGGCATGATTCTATACTTTCAATGTAGTATAACAAATAGTACTGGAATATACAAGGGTCACTCCAAAAGAAATGCACACTATTTTTGTAAAAATACAGTTTTCATTCTGCATGTGTGAAAGTTTTACAGTGTGTAGATACATCCTTCCCACTTGTTTTCAAACTTAGTTCAACCTGTTCCTGTGAGTGGTGCTGTCACAGCATGTCTTCAAGATGGCTGCTACACTTGATGTTCGTCAGAAGCATTGCGCTGTCATAGAATTCCTGTGCTGTGGAAACGAGACAGTGGTAAACATCCACAAGAGGTTGAAAAAGGTGTATGGAGATGCTGCTGTCGATTGTAGTACAGTTAGTCAGTGGGCAAGCAGGTTACGTGATGAAAGCGGGTACGGCAATATTGAGGATTGTCCTCGCAGTGGCAGGCCTTGTACTGCACATACTCCAGACAGTGTGCAGAGAGTTAATGAATTGGTGACTGCTGACAGATGCATCACAGTGAACGAATTGTCACGCTACATTGGGATAGGGGAAGGAAGTGTTTGCAGAATACTGAAAGTGTTGGCGTTAAAAAAGGTTTGTGCCAGGTGGGTTCCCAGGATGTTGACAGTGACTCACAAAGAAACAAGAAAAACGGTATGCAGCAAACTTTTGGAACAGTATGAGAATGGTGGAGATGAATTTCTTGGAAGAATTGTGACAGATGATGAAACATGGCTCCATCATTTTTCACCAGAGATGAAGAGGCAATCAATGGAGTGGCATCATGCAAATTCACCCAAGAAAAAAAAATTCAAAACCACACCTTCTGCTGGTAAAGTTATGGCTAAGGTGTTTTTCAATTCTGAAGGACTCTTGCTTGTGGACATCATGCCAAGTGGAACCACCATAAATTCTGATGCATATGAGATGACACTGAAGAAATTTCAAGCTCGACTGAGTCATGTTTGACCACATCGGCAAAAGCAGGATGTTTTGCTGTTGCACTACAATGCACAGCTACATGTCAGTCAAAAAACCATGGAAGTGATCACAAAACTTGGATGGACAACACAAATACCAGCCTTACAGTCCTGACCTAGCTCAATGTGACTATCATCTCTTTCGGAAACTGAAAGACTCTCTTCGTGGAACAAGGTTTAAAGATGATGACCCCCCCTTGTTCATGCTGCCAAACAGTGGCTCCAACAGGTTGGTCCAGAATTTTACTGTGCGGGTATACAGGCGCTGGTTCCAAGATGGTGTAAGGCTGTTGAGAGGGATGGAAATTATGTGGAGAAATGAAAATTTGCTCCTAAAGGATGTATCTACACACTGTAAAACTTTCTAACATGTAGAATAAAAGATGGATTTTTAAAAAAATAGTGTGAATTTCTTTTGGAGTGACCCTCATATAAAGGGCAAAAAAATTGTAACTAGTGGCATTTATTGCAACTGTATGATACCATAAGATTTAGAACACTTTGCTGAACTGGCACAGAGAGGTCAATAGTGTGTTTTGGAAGGAAATATGGTCACAGAAATGGTGCACAAGTCGCACCAAGGGGTAAGGACCTGCTAATATATGACATGCACAACCAAATCTGAGAATTATTGGAAAATTAGATTTGTTTCAGAGGTGAATTAGTAATTGAATTTTAACATTATTTAATCATTTGGCTTCTTTAAGAGTATCTGAAGGCCCCTTTTGGTGGTTACCAAGCCAAGTTACAGTAGCTTGCCATGTCTTTTTAAACATGATGCTGAGAGTACGCCATTTTCAAAATGGAAATAAAACTGTTCAGCACCCCTTTCTGTTTCACCCAATAATTTGCCATCATCACTTCAGTTAGAAGCAACAGATCCGCAAAATTCAACTTTTCTTAAAGACAAGTTGTGCAACAAGCTGAATTTCTCACTGGGGCACCATTGATTTCAGCAAAAACATTTCCCAAACTACACAAAAATGCCACACAGACCATGTTGATGGTTGAGTATACCTACTCATCTGAGCAACTTTTCTCAGCAATGAAGAGAATAAAAACTAAGGAATGATCTTTTCTCCATGATGTGTCAATGCATTAATGTTCTGAACACTTTTACACCTGGTATTTCCGCTATTGTTCTGAAAGCAAAATGTAAAATTCCTGAAGCCCAATAAATGTATTCAATTTCTTCTGAAACAGTTGGTTCTTATCACTTTATTATTTCCTAGTTTCCCAGTCTTAGTGTGATGCTATATCACAGCAGCTATCAGTACAAGTAGAGCTACATGAAATTAATAAATGCTATAAGTGTGAAATGTTTTGAAAGCGAAAAAAACGGTTACTCCAACACTACCTGGGTATAGTGGGTCCTGTTTTTGGTCAATTTCAAATTGCGATAAAGTGTAAAACTGGCATATTTCAGCAAAGTTTATTAAAATTAGTATATTTCTGTGCAACTTATAACTTACGGGCTAGAACATCTGAATATACAGACACTAGACTTGTACTGTTTATAATATACCCATGATTATATGTGAAATAATTACAATTGCAGACAAATACTTGTTACATAATTACATATATGACAGATAAAATGTTCTGCTAACCTGTCCAATACACACATTTATGCAAATCGAGTTACCACAGAGTAGATAAAACATGTGTCACTGAAAAGTGAACACTAAACCAATGATGTTTTATTTGTATCTCGATAGAATAATGAAAAAATAAAAGTAAGGCAAGAAACAAACATCAAATTCAAGATAGATAGTATAAATTCACAATCGGCAGCTTATAAAACTTTACTAGATGACTTCAAAGAGTATGTCTTCTTGCTTTGCTGCATGTGAAGTATAGTAGAGTAGAATTTTTGAATTTGATGCTTATCAATTTTTTGCTTCACTTCTATTCACTTCATTCCATATCCAGACAAAAATACACCATCCTTGAACTAATCACAGAAACATTTGTCGGAAAAGTGGCAAACATGCTATGTGGGAACTATAGCTTGGCACGGGCATTCCCCAGACCCCCAGAAGTGATCGGTAGTAGTCTGCAACAGTCATGAGACTTGGTGATGTAATTATTTGCAGATATTCATCGCCAAGTGTACAGAATACTGTTAGCAGGTGCTGACTGAGACAGATATAGTCATCAATTCAGTTTGCAGGAACGATGCAATGCCTATCCGAAAGAAGAAGGGTTTTACATTCACAACAAAAATTCTTCTATGTGTCATTTTTGTAATGTGCAACTCAACTGGGAGAAGAAGGAAAATTTAGAAAAATACATTGAAAGTGCTAGCTAGCCACAAGGCAATAAATGCATCTGCAGTCACTGCAGGAACTTTGTATAAAAAGCAGACTTCTACTGGAGAGATGCTAGATAATGCCATAAAAATGAAAATGTGTTTAAAGACAAACATTCCATTGACTAAACTAGATAATATTGAAGTTAGGTCATTTTTTAATAAATATATACCCAGTCCTGGTTGTATACCGAGTTCAGATAGACTTTGTCAAGAATATGTCAGACAGTGCAGTAACAAAATGAATGAAGAAATCAAAGGTGCTGTAAAGGAAGTTCCTATTCTGGATAATACCAACAACATTTGTGACACAAATGGCAGGTATGTAATTGCAGTTTTATTTTCGACAATGATTTGTGTTCAGGCCCTGGTAGCCACCCCAAAAGATTACAGCATTAAATATGAAAACGTTGTGGGATTAACATCAGACTGCTGTGTACATGGGATATTGTTTTGACACACTTAAAATATTGACTGGAGGCAATTTAATACATTTCAAATGCTGCATGTGGGCAAAATGAACTTAGTTGGTGACATCTTCCTAAAAGAATTAAAGGAGCTAAATTTTACTGCCAGTATGATGAAAATGGTGTTTCTGCACTCAAGCAAAATGAAAAGTGCATTTCTTCAGCTCTTTCAAGAGAAATTTCCTCACCTGCAGAAAAAAAAACTTGTCCCTGATCCCACAAACATGAAATGGAATCCTTGGTTCCATGCAGTGCAGTACTTGGACACAAACTTACCAGCAATCACAGAATTTTTCAGATAATTGGAACAAAAAAATGCTTCCAGAGTTCATTTGTGATTATTTAAAAATGAAGTTGCATCAGAGCTACTCATCTTACAGAATAAATTTGTGAGTGACATACATGCTAGCACTGTCAGTTTAATTACAGCACTAAATGGCGTGACTTACCCATTTGCACAATTGTGAAGGGGAGGAACCTGTGAGTAGCAAATTACTATTAAAAAAAGTTGTGAAAGTTGTTTTTCAGCAGGCACTATTGATTGTTTTGACATGTTTCAAAATAAGGCACAGAAAGTATCTGCAAAAATTTGTCTCAAATCTGCTGCTATGAAAAGTTCACAAAAGTTATGCAAACACTAAGCACCAGACCCAGTTAGTACTCTTTACAACAACATTGACTAGCTCTTCAACCCTGCAGTTTGTGGTGCATAGCTTAGTTTGAATGAATCTCCTGTTGTTAACATAGCAAAAAAAGTTCCACAAGTTGAAAGCATTCCATCAGACCATTTTTGAATAAATACAATGCATTTGGAAGAGCTGCTTTTTCTGCAGTTCGGGCACTTGTCAATAGTGTGGATGCAGAGAGATACTTTTCAACATACAATTTAGTTGATGAGTGACACGAGGAGGTCAATGATGCCAGATACTATTGAAACAACTTCAACGATGGCATTGAATAGATCAACATTTGTATAAAGGCCTATAATGTGTGTTAATTTGAATGAGAACTAACACTAAGGTGTTGTTTACAGAAACAATACCCCATATTTTTTGTTAAGAAAAGAATACGGAATAGTGAAAAAGAAAAAAAAATTCAAACTTTAAGGTAAGAATTTTGTGTGTATACATTGTTTAGGATCATTTAAATGCATAAAAATACCAAAAAATATACTAAATTTGAAGTTCAAAATTCTAAGTTTTCAACGTTTCTCTGTTAATTTCACGTAGCACTAAGTATGAGCTATGGCAATCACATAAGGTGCACTCAGCTGATCACAAGGCTCGCTATACTGTGTGCTGACCCACTTGACTATTCACACTGAGTGACAGTGCTCTGCAGAGCAGGAAGCGCAGTAGCTGGAACAGCCTGCTGTAAACATTTTTAACTTATTCATTTTGCATGACAGCAACTCACTTCATCTGAGTAAATGCTTCCAAGACAGGCACAGCAGCTTCTCAAGTTGCAAAATACAATGTAGAAGCTATCATGTACGAAAGTACTGATTATGATGGAGTTATATCCCGAAAGCAAAATGCATTTTTGTTGGGACTTTTAGTCCTGGAAGTAGCCAAAGTGGTGTTTCTCAAATTAGCAAGAAGTGACACAAAGTCCAAAATCCTGAGCAGATCCCCAAATGCATTATGCAGAATAATTATACATTACATACATGCTCTGCAAACCACAGTATAGTAACTCAGTCCAATTGCTTATGGAGTGTGGAAATAATGACAGCTTAAATGCCTCTGTGCATGATGTAATCAGTTTACTAAATTCTTCATAGTCTCTAGGGGAGCTGAAGAAAATTTTTAGTTTCTTCACCAAACACTGGTTCTTGAAACTCTACAAGTACATGCTTGTAGGATAACTGGTGCCAAAGAGAGTCTGTCAATTCAAGTCACAGTTCCGTGATGCTCTCCCACAAGTGAAACAAACCAGTGACCATTCGAGTTGCCCTTTTTTGAATACTTTCAATATTCACTGATTTTTCATATTGGTTCCATATACTTGAGCAATATTCTAAGATGAAATTCACAAGTGATTTGTGAGCAGCCTTCTTTACAGACTGACTACATTCTCTCAGATCATTCCAATGAATCAAAGTCTGCAAACAGCCATACCTATGACTGAGCCTATGTGATCATTCCATTTCACATCACTACAAAATGTTACATACAGGTATTTGTTTAAATTGATTAATTTAAATTGTGTTTCAATGATGTGTAGTCTTGGGATACTACTTTTCTGCATTTTGTAAAATACACAATTTGACATTTCTGAACATTCAAAATAAACTCTGATTTAAATATATCTGTATATAGGAGACTACGCAGAATTTATAATGCAGAACTTTGTTGTACATTCATACATACCACGAAGGCTTTTCCCAAACTTCTTACATTCTTGATCCATAGCCTCAACATCAATTTCTTTCCATCGAGTTGTTTTCCAGTCATCAATGTTGGATCGCACAACATTGATATAATCCCATAAAGTCTTGAAAATTGGAAAAATAAAAGGCATCAATATCAAAAAAGAAAGGCATCAATATCAATGTACAAGCATAGGAATTACTTTTAACACTCTAATATGAATAACATATTAAGAAAACTAAAAGATCAGTATTACCATTAAACTAAATTTTCCACTCAGTAATAAGTTTATTAACAAATACCTTCAGCATAGCAAGATCCTTTCGACAAAGCGTAATTTGTTTGAATTCTGGCACATTAACTTCAAATAAATCTGCTTGCGATTTTATTTCCTCTAGTTGGGTCTCTAGATTTTTAAGTTCATTATTTGTAGTATTCATGAGGTTGTATTCATCCCGACATGTATACCTGTAATTTTAATATTTGTAATTTAGCATTAGCTTGCTGTTTTGAACTCTTATCTATAGTACATGCTTCATGATATTATCTACTACTTCATACTGTTCACAGAACAAGAAAACATTATTTAATACCGATAATAAATAGAAACATATTTTTATCAGTGCCTGGATGACAACAACTGCTAATCAGTACTTTTATTTAAATAAAAGAACTTAGTATCTAGTTTCACAGTAAGCACGGATAAAGCCAATTAAATAAACTTAGATCACTACTCACTCCACAGAAAAAATTTTGAGCTTGAGACAGGATAAAGGGATAAAGAAATGAAGTTGAAACACACACACACAGAGACAAACATGCATATTTTATGTGAATAGTGGTCTAAATTGACGTATGTAGTTTTTACCTTGCTTCCAGATTCATATCTCTAAGTCAATACATGTCATCAGCCAGCTCAATGGAAGGACTACATCATACTATTCCACTCATGGCTCATGCCACTTCAAATCCTGAAGCCTGTCAGCAGAGTTAGATCACATCAAGTGTATCTTTAGTCAGAATGCTTACAGCAAGCAACAGACTGCATGTACTGCATTACCAATCAGTTGTGAATATGAAAGGCTTAGAAACTCTGGCAGATGTTTCCAAGTTGGCAGCATTTTTGCCTTTACAAGAAGCATTTCAAACAAATTAGTCACGAAATTTCCTGACAGATTAAAACTGATCTATCCAAGCACGACTCATGACCTGTCCCCACAGCTTCAGTTTTGCCAGTACCTTGTCTCCTACCTTCCAAAATTCACAGAAGCTCTTCTGTGAACCTTGCAGAGCTAGCACTCCTGGAAGAAAGGATATAGCGGAGACATGGCTTAGCCACAGCCTGGGGGATGTTTCCAGAATGAGATTTTCACTCTGCAGCAGAGTGTGTGCTGATATGAAACTTTCTGACAGATTAAAACTGTGCGCCAAACTGAAGCTCAAGCTCGGGACCTTTGCCTTTCATGGGCAAGTGCTCTACCAACTGAGCTACCCAAGCACGACTCGTGACCTGTCCTCAGAGCTTCAATTCTGGCAGTGCCTCGTCTCCTATCTTCCAAACTTCACAGAAGCTCTTCTGCGAACCTTGCAAAACTCACACTCATGGAAGGTAGGATACTGTGGAGACATGGCTTAGCCATAGCCTGGGGGATGTTTCCACAATGAGATTTTCACTCTGCAGTGGAGTGTGTGCTGATATGCAACTTCCTGACAGATTAAAACTGTGTGCAGCACTGAGACTTGAACTCGGGACCTTTGCCTTTTGTGGGCAAGTGCTCTACCAACTGAGCTACCCAAGCATGTCTCACGACCTGTCCCCACAGCTTCATTTCTGCCAGTGCCTCGTCTCCTACCTTCTCAGAAGAGCTTCTGTGAAGTTTGGAAGGTAGGAGACGAGGTACTGGCAGAATTTGTAATGGCAGAATTGAAGCTGAGGGGATGGGTCATGAGTCATGCTTGGGTAGCTCAGTTGGTAGAGCACTTGCCGCGAAAGGCAAAGGTCCCGAGTTCGAGTCTCAGTACTGCACATAGTTTTAATCTGTCAGGAAGTTTCATATCAGCATACACTCCGCTAAAGAGTGAAAATCTCATTCTGGACATTAGTCATGTTTTGACAAACTATAGTGTGAACCATATATTCCAATGTCTCTTGAAAATCAGAGCCCTCTTCACATCTACGAAAAATGATATAGGTCTCGGTAAGGTCAATGTTTACTGGATGCCTTGCAGTTTTGGCTTGACATAAATAGCTTAATCATCATGCTCGCTGAAGATATTTGCATCAATCTCAACCATCACTTATGCTTACAACAGTGAAGTGTACACCAGTACAAACTATTTATACCTAATGCGACAATGGATTATCAGTTTTGCTTAAACTAGCACGTAGCCTTAAAAACTAGGATAGAGTGTGTTGTTTGAATTCTTAATTAGGTCCTGCTCTATTACTGGAGAAACAACAGAGAGAGTGAGTATATGCCATTATTTCATCTGTTAGTATTAGAATCAGTAACATTTTGGATGTAGTTATCTTATGTTGGCAGGTGATGTTTGTGTGCCCCATAAGAAGTTTGTATTCCCACAGAAACCCTTATGTTGTCTGTGTCAGCACAACCTCTGTTTTGTGGAGAGCATGAGCATTTAAAACACGAAGTTTTAGTATGTTACATATACTTGCCACCCTGATTTGGCTGAACTCATTAGCATGTTAGTACAGTCAACTGTCCTCACAGTCAAGCTGTAATTTGTATGGTTTCTTCATTCTGTCACATCTTCTGATCAGTCTACTCCATTTCAAGCATTTTGTGGTATAAGAGATGGTCAAATCCATATTTCTCTTTCATCACATAACTTCATGGCAAAACATAGTATCAGTGGCCATTAACTCAATTTGCTCTCATTTAATTTAGTCCTGTACTTTGGGCATGTTGCACCTGTTTCTATGAACAGTCCTATAAGCAAATGCTCAATGTTTATGAGATTAGCATGTGTCCACATTCCAAATAAAGTTTTATAAATGTTGACGCTAAGTCATCACTTTCCCCTACTGTAGAAGCCAATTTCTGTTGTTGTGTCTGTATGCACAATAATATCCAGAAGACTAGTTCAAAAGTTATGCAGCACAGATGCTTTTGTTCTAAATCTATTTAATCTGGGCAGGGTATACTGTTTAACAGATAATCACTCGTTGAACAATAATATGCTTTCATCAATGTAAAGTTTTAGATACTGATGAAATTTGTTATGGAAAACTGTATGAACTTTATTAACAAAATTTTCTAATTCTGAATAAACTATCTCTTTCATTACTGAAGAATTGTAACCAAAGTGAAACAATCACAAATTTAATGTAATGTTATCTAGACAATTTCTCTGGTAACTGGAGCGTTCAAGAGTATTTTTCTAGACAATGGTTCACTAATTTTGAGCTTTTACACATCGTCAGACAAAATCATGAAGGACACAGTTCTCAAGTCCTTTTTCTTTCGAGCTTTGTGATCTATAATGACACATTTCTGTTTTTATGTAAATAAAACCTACTGGTGTAAATAGCTACAGATTTCATCAAACCTTCTGTTACAAATGTGCTGGTAATGGTGAAGTCAACTGCATCTCAACCCATGGGTTCTGTTGTTGGTCTCAGACAAGGATCACTGTCACATCAAAGATTCCTCCCTCTCTTGAGACACTAGTGCTCCTATACACTGCCATATGGGGCATGTCCCAGATGAAGGTTTTGCACAACACTTGTTCTTGCCCAGTGATGACTCATACATTGCAAACCTTGTCTGCGAATGTTCTGCCTGTCTGCCCCTTCAGCTGTGCCTCCCCAGTGTACCTCTTCCTGGCCCAATGCTGTGGAGTAATTGAAGCATATCCACATAGATTTTGCTGGCCCCTTTCTTGTGCTCCATGTGGTGGGTTGTGAATAATAACTTTTCTCAATTCCTTTTGTGTTCCACATGTCATATGTCACTAGTGCTACCATTATCACAGCCTTAGAAATTATCTTTGCCCTGGAAAGCACCCCGTTGACTATGATTTCAAATAAGAGGATAGCATTCAACACCCGTTGACTATGATTTCAAATAAGAGGACAGCATTCACCAACCATGACTTTCAATAGTTTTATGCCTGTAATGAGGTGCTACATCTTCATACCATGCCCTTTCACTTGGTTTCCAACAGTAATGCACAATGTTTTTTGTCTGCACTTTCAAGACCAACTCCACAAGGAACAATGTCCAACACTGCACCTTTGCCCTCTGTAGTTTCCTGGTAACTTACAGAGCCACCCCAACTCAAGGCTGCGGGCCGGTGGAGCAATTTTATGATCAATATCACTGCACCCTCTTGTACATCCAGTGCCCACTATTGGTGCATATCATTTCTGAGGTCTCTCTCCCTTCTGGGTCGGCACTCTGTTGTGGTCCCATGAGTTCGGATGCTATCCAACCTGGCTCCATGGAACAATCTCCGCCTGCTATGGGTCCATGACGTATACCATGGCTGCCACCCACAGCCTTCAGCAGCATCAATTTTGTCGCCACCATCCTGGCGAGCAGCCATCTGCTTCTCCATCTTAGGCATACCTTCTGGTTCCAATGTGGGTCATGCAACTTCCATCAAGCCTCAAACTGCCTCGGCATTTTGGAGTGATGCCTAGAGACACTGCCAGACCATGCACCACTCACTTCTTGCTCTCAAGGCAGCTGCTGATTGCTGCAGGGAGGAAGGGGTGGAATGGAGTGGGGAGGTGTGGATGGCAGATGTAGTGGTACCACCCGACATCACCATGGAAACCAAGTAGCTGCTGCAGCATGACCTGTTGACTGACATATTGCCACAACCCACAAGGTGCATGTCACCAGGAGTGCCCTCCGACAAAGTCAACAGTACCAAAACACTGCACATAAGTCAGTCAAGAGCCCATCTGAGCCAGCTGCAATTGTATCACAGTGTTGATGTACTGGAAGTTCACACTGTTTAGTCTATTAGTTCGGTTCTCACTTAGGCTTGGTTCATGGGTTACCATTAGTCACACTCTGTTAGTAACTGCCTGGACTCTGACACTGTATGAACGGACTTTGGTTACATTGTTTACTTCAAGATAGCCTGCTCTGTTCTTGGAAGTATTCTGCAACATATCTTAATTCGACAAATAAATCAGGGTGAGTATAGATTACCTTTAGAAAAGCCACCTACTCATCTACTTCCTTAGTAGTTCAATTTCTGAATGTGTATTGATATAATGTTTGTGTGTGTGTGTGTGTGTGTGTGTTTGTGTGTGCAGGCAAGCACGTGTGCACGCACTTGTACAAGCTTACGTTCCTAATTGATATAATTGTGTGTGTGTGTGTGTGTGTGTGTGTGTGCACGCACTTGTGCAGCATGTTTATGTTTCTCATCTACTCCTAAACCACTAGACTGATTTCAATCACACTTGCTACTCTATTCCTTAGTGTCAGGCAATAATTGCTGTCCAGGGTTAAGAACCACATTCCTACCAAGGTTCAGGAGATATGACATCATAAACAATGATATGTGTGAAAAACAGCCGCAATGTACAAGACATTTATATTTATTGCTTCTGTGCTACTAACTGTTCACAATAAACTTTGCAGGCCATATGCTCATATGCCACTAAATGAAGTATATCATGGTACCACACACAGTTCAGGAGACATCTCATAAATTCTAAGATTACTGAAAAACTGTCAAATCATCCACAAAGTTTAAATTTATTACTTTCTGTCCACTAATTCCATTTGCAACACATTTTGCAGAAAGTTTCAAGATACGTATCACACTGAATGTACCTACAAAATTATGGCACTGTATCACACATAGCTGAGGAGATACGACATCTCCTAAAAAAATGCTGGAACTTAGTCCACAAAATTTTGCTACCATTCCCTTTTACTTATTGTGCATGATCTCCATCCAAATACTCTCCTCCACAAGTGATACACTACTACTCCCACCACCATTTCCACTTCCGGAAGCAGTCTTGGTACGCCCCTTGCTGGATTGCACAAAATGTCGTCTGTGAATTTTCTTTTACCTTGTCTATTTTTGCAAATCTTCATCCTTTCAATGGGGTTTTCAACTCTGAAAATAGAAAAAAAGTCAGCAGGGGCCAGGTCTGGAGGTAAAGAGGATGAGACAACACAGTGATTGGGAAACTAGAATGAACATGTGGGTATGCTATCTTGATGCAAGAGCCATGAATTGTCTTGCCACATCTCAGTCTGTTTCCTCAAATTTTCTTGCAGGCATTGCAATACGTCCCAATAATACCACCAATTATCAATTTGTCTCTGTGGCATGAATTCATTATGAACTAATCCTTCAAAGTCACAGAAAACTTTCAGCATGGCTCTGACATTTGACCTGATCTGACAAACTTTTTTTGGTCTTGGAGAATCTTTCCCCACCCATTATGGAGAATGCACCTTGGTCTCAACATCACAATTATAGACCCATGTCTCATCACAAGTTATAATTCTTTTACGGAACATCTCGTTCTCATCTGTGCGATCCAAGAGCTCTTCATCGACTGTGGGGGGACGGCTTTCTGGTCTTGACTCATGAGCCATGGGACAAACTTGGAAGCAACATGATGCATTCTAAGTTCCTATGTCAGGATTTCATGACATGATGCAACTGAAATGTTACATTCTTCTGCAGTCTCTTGGACAGTCAGTTTTCAACTAGAAATCACAATTTGGTTGACATTCCTGACATGAGTGTTATTGGCAGACGTCCGGCCATTTTTAAACCTATGAACTATTTGTGACACCAAGTATGACTTAAGCACTCATCACCATATGCTTCCTTCATCACTTGGTGTGCCTCTATAATGCTTTTCTTGAGTTTCACACAAAAGTTAATGCAGATGCATTGCTCCTCTTAACTCTGCTTCAAAATTTGCAAACTGTCAAAAATAATGTTCTACTCAATACAGCACTGAAGAGTTACCAACAGGCATACAACAATGAAACTTCCAGCAGTTACACATTAAACATAGTGTAATGAAGCAGGGTTGACCACAGCTATCCTGTTTTGGTTTTACACTCCTTCAGTAATTTAGTTAAGCAATGAACTTTTATTTTTTTTCATTTTCACGACTCAGGTTCCGACTACAGATTCTGTGGCCTTCAGCCTCACAGTACAGAATTCAGAAATAGTTTAAATAAAATTCCCCTAGTAAAATCTATTATTTCAGTACATTCTAATGTCTATTCTGAAAGTAATGAGCTAATCAGTTTTATTGGAAATGCATACTATTAACAGTTATGGACAATGACATATATTGTGCAATACATATTAAGTAAAATTCGAGTGAGCTAATAGATCGAATTCAGCTATAAGACTGCACCCAAAAGAAAGCCTAAATTTTACTGATTCCAGCAAAGTGTTTAAATTAACCTAAAGTCCATTAGTTAAATAGATATTAAGACTTGAAATCTGTAGCCTGTACGACTTTCAGGGCCAGTTGTGACCAAACTACTAAATAATTCCGAGATCTGTTTCAATACTTTTGCTACCTTTATTTTTCTATGTAATATGACTCCAGTCTCAACTTTGTAAGTGCAGTAATTAAGAATTAAGTAAATTTGAATACGTAAAAATTATTGTTCAAGAGGACTGCCACGGTTATAAGTCAGGAATTCCCACGGAGGATGCATAAGTTAGTTCCATGTATTTAAATAGATACAGCTCACTCATGTTATTTAAGTAATAAAACTCAATAGTTAACTTCAAAACCAATTAGAAAGGGTCATTTTAACCCTGGGAAGTTATAAACTATAATATATTAACAGAAATAGTCAAATATTCAAGCACTTGTCTATATAAGGTCCAAGCTGGTGCAGTTCTCAGTTAGTTCTCGGTCAGATTCTCTTGGAGCAAAAGTGCGGCTAGTTGGTTAATTTTTCCGGTAATTGTAATTGCGAACATTGTTAAAGATTGGAAGTTTTTGACCTACCTAATGTGACGATTAAGTGTAAGAGGTCTGGTCACATGAATATTGTATGTGTGAGTGATAACAAATAAATCGCATTGTGGTTGTCATAAATGTTCAACAATGAGTACGGTCTTGACTTTTGATTTTGGAAAGCTTAATCTAGGATCCTGGCTTCTTAATTTCAGTGTGATTTATGTGAGATGGACGCAGCTACTGGGAAGACAATATTGAATAAGCAAAGCAAGGTAGGTCGGGAACACTGCGCACTATCTACTGGGTGAGGAAATGTTTCAATACCGGTACATCCAGTTGTGACATGAACTTTAAGTGGCACTAATAAATAAGGACATGTCCCGGCACGTTACAATAGATATGTGCAGGGATGCCAAATGAATTTCACTCCAACACACCATTGATGCGAAATTATGAATGTTACGTAAATTTTTGAACAGACCTCGTATGATGTTATAAACACTGAGATGTGTGAAAAGCTGCCACATCATGCATGACATTTAAATTTATTACTTCTTTGCTACTAACTCCATTTGCAAGATATTTTGGTGACTGTCCTCATATGCCACTGAATGTATCTACACAAATATACCACTGTGCAACACACAGTTCACGAGATGTGACAAACACTGAGATACATGACAAAGTGCAACATCATGTATAAAGTTTTGATACATTTATTTTTTACTTGGAAGACACTTCTGCAGTCGAGTCAACTTAAGCAAATCCCTGACATCTGGCAGTGCATTAGTCCTCTATAGCGCTATGAAGAGGCATTGAGAGGCATATATTTATAATTGCAGACATGTGAAGCAGCTGTACTTATACATTTGTACATTACACATATTTTTTTCTATGACTGTTTCATAATTTCAAATGTGTTTTCATGAATACATGGACATGAAATTATTTCTGTATTGCACTACAAACACAGCTCATTTTTTGTTTTAATTTTTAATATAAAATTGGTAACATGAATAATCAGGCAGTGAAAAGTTTGTCTGTTAGTAGTAAATAAAACATATCTTAATCTGGGGGTCACAACATTCACATGTTCACGATAGCCCAAAATTAAATACCTGGTATGGGCCACTGAAGAATGGGATAATTCCCTTTTCTGTACTGAAAACTACTGAACTTTGCAAAGTGTCTCGATATTACAGAGTATTTCCATACTTTCACATAGAGATCTTGCAACTGAACATCCTTGTTCAGCATGAGATGTTTCTCCCCTTTTCACTAAGATGATCTATAAGTTTCTGAATGATAAATTACATACATTGGATTCAATAGTCATATTATCCAGCTCCTACATTCTCCTTACAAAACTCTGTCAGATCTTTTGTTTTATTTTGGTGCTACCTGACTATAACTGGTGATATTAATATAATCAAAGCATCATATATAAACGTCATCTATCTGACATGCAATTAAGTAATCAGTGAGGATATGTATGTTTGAAAATACATGGAAAGAAACAAATTAAACACTTGAGATTGGCCCGACCACAAATAATTCATGAGTAGAGGTAGACTAAATGATACAAACATTATTCTATTAACCGCATCTTGTGTGAATTTATTTTCATATTTCTGTCATTTTCTTTCTGCGATTAATAAGATGTCAGAGATTTCTTGTACGTAAGAAGGGGTGATAATGAATAAATGGAAGACATTAGTTTTTCTTGTGGCTGTGGAGAAATGTGGAGAAAATATGGATAGCATCACAAAAATATATGTTAAACTTATACTAGCTGAATTCTCAAACCCAAATGCAAAGTTCTAAGATTGTTGTGTTGACTTGCTGTTTGGAGAATGATTCTCTTCTAACCACCAGTACAGATGCACTGTCCTTGATTGGCTATCATCAGTGACATCTTACTGGTCAAATGCTAACATGTAACACAATAAACAGAGCAGTGGTCACACAGGTACAAACTGTAGTATTTTATCCAAATATACATGCTTGTGCCTTATTCTCAGCCACACCAACTTTTAGCAATACTTCAATATTAATATTTGATGTAACCTTATACAGCAAGTGCATGTAATTAAAAAGCACTTGCCTCCATGTGCATCAGCACAGATGGTGCAGCAAGCACTCTGCTGTTTGCCAAACAGCCATTTGGAAGCCAGCGTGCCACAGCCCTAGGCAGGCTGCTATTCATGTGACAGATGTATATTCAATGTTAGAATGTTGATTAATGTACTCCTCGATTACGTGTGTTCGTACTAAGTACTACTTCTTTTCCCAGTTCACTACGACCAATATGTTGGTGGAAGAAATTCTTCAATTTCTTGTTGAACAGCGGTGAGTTCTTACCAACCAGCATCAGGCTCTCTCTGTGGCATTAAACAATTTGGCAGCATCATTTATGCTCCAGTGTTCACTGCCATTGATGCAACCCACATTGTTTCTCTGTATGATGATTCTGCGGGAGACTGGAATGCATATGAAAGATGACCCCAAATTGTGTAAGGTTGTCTTTCTATCATTGATTTCTCCTCATATTTATCACCTTCTGTGTCAGCTGGCTCCACTTCACGAACCTGCCAGTCTCTCTTTTGATGAAATGTTTTAGTTGCTCTCTAATTATCATTGCAAGTGTTCACATGTTATTGCTGCTTGTGTTAAGTTCTACCATTGTTAACAGTGGACACATCAGTCATAAAGGGCCTGGGAAACAGAACTTCATGACCTTAGTTGTCACTACCAGTTTGTTATTGAAGCTCACTGGGACTCAAATGCTGATTCGATGGTTTGTGATGCTATATAGTACAATTGGCTTGTGATAGAGAAGATGGTGAATGTGCTTTACAATGTGAACATCCCTTTCTCACAGAGGTTTTGCTCATTGCCCATCATCTAGAGAAGCAGGAAATCAGATAGAAGCTTGGTGTGATGTAGCCACCATTGCTTCTCCTCCTTAGCCACCATCAATTAGCTCATGTAGGAAAGACAACGTCGCAGCCATGCAACCATTTTCTACATGAACATGGCGCAGCCCCATTTGGCCTTTGGCCTTTTTAGTGGTGGATGATGCCAACATTGAAAAGTTCAAAATTTTTAGCTTCTCTATTCCTGATGAAATGCATCTGGTATTGGATCAAGTTCCCTACCAGCAACTAGATGTGCTCTATTTGAAATATTCTTCCCTGTTTTAAGAAGGTCTAGGATGTGCTACTGATTTCAAGGCTCACATCACACTGAAACCAATGGTCACTCCCATATTTTTTGTGCTCACCCAATCCCAATATCTTTAAGGGTGAAAATAGAACTTGGTAGACTGTGTTTTTGGGTGTTAACATTGCTGTCTCCTCTAGTGAATGGTCTACTCCACTGCTGAAACATAACTTGGACAAATCATAGTCTCACTTGCTGGTGTCAAGCATTTACGTCAGCATGTAAACGGAATTAGGGCTTTGCCACATCCTACCAATGTCAAGGAGTTGCAAGTCTTTCTCAGAAAGATAGTGCACTACTATAAATTCCTTCCTGATTCAGCCACAGTGGCTCAACTCCTTCATCCTCTCTTACATAAAGGTATTCCTTTTCAGTGGTTGCCCACCTATGAGTATGTTTTTATCCCGTTGAAGTCAAAATTACATTTGGCACCTTGCTTGATTACCTTCCAATCAGACCAACATCTTGTTTTGACCACAGACACCTCCCAGTGTGGCCTTGGGGCCATTTTCATGCACAAATACACATATCGCTTCGAATGCCTTATTGTGTATATTTCCTAAACACTGAAATAGGTGCAACAGTGCTACTCACAGATAGCAAAAGAAACCCTTGATATTTTGTATGTACTCAAAAAAGTCATGTTTTCCTCTACGGTTTTAAATTACCGATCATAAACCTCTGATTTCTCTTTTCCATCCTTCAGCATCTTTACCAGACTAAACAGTCCATCACCTGAAACAGCGGGCTCTTCTTTTATGAACTGTAACTATGAAACTTTTCCTTCTCACAGCACAACACACTAATGTGGATGCTCTTTCTCTATTGCTGTTTGGACCTGGTTCAGCATTTGATCAGGATGAACTATTGTATTTCCATTTACACATCAAAGCCCAATGTGCCAGGGGTCATTTTCCCATTACCAGTTCTTGGATTTTGGTGGATGTCACAGCTGATCTTGTATTATGTGAAGCTGTTCAATTTGTCCACCACTGCTGCTGGATAAATCAGCGGGACAGATGTTGGATGCCTCGTGTAATTATTATGCTCTTCGTCATCACCCCTCTGTTCTTAATGGTGTGTTACTGTTGACTACTGAAGAATCGGCACCCTTGGTTGTGATCCTGTCCACGTTGCAGTGGGACATCATGTGCCTTCACCATCTGGATCACTGGGGTGTTTCTTGCACAAAATTCTGGCCCAACATCATGTGTTTTGGCTGGGAATTGGCAATGAGATTGCGCATGCTGTGCCAGCCTGCCCACAGTGCACCACCCATCAAGTGACATCATTGGCCTCTCTTTCCCCATGCACCATCCCACAAATGCACGTTGGAGTGTACTCCTGCTGATTTTGTTGGTCCATTCCTTAATTCCTTTAGCTCAAAATTTCCTTATATAGTTCATTGCCCCCTACATCAACAGCAGTTATGGTCACAGTACTTGCAACATTTTTTCCTTGGAAATATTGCCATATGCACTTGTGATGGACGAAGGCCCACAGTTTGTGTCCCAGGATTTTGAAGATTTCTGTACAAAGAGTGACATCTGGCATGTTACAGCCCCTCCAATTCATCCTCACTCCAATGATGAGGGACAGATGGTCCGTACTTTCAAAACGCAGATGAAAAAATATATCATGTAATCTTATGTAATCTTCTCCTGAGGCAGCTCTCAATAACTTCTTGATCTCCTATTGGTTCACTTCAGTTGGCAACCATAGCCAGGCAGAGTTGCTCCATTGCTGCCAGTCTCGTACACAGCTTCACCTGCTCTGACAGTAGCCCAACCACCTGCCACTGCCCACCTTGCAGCAGTTCTGCCAAGGCTTTGACAGGCCTGCGGGTTGGCTGGTGACGTGTGGATACCAGTAGTCATCCATCACTGCCAAGGCCGCCATCTGTGCATCATGTGCATCCTTGAATGCTTGGTGCCATAAAACTATGACCAGTTCTGCCTGTGACTGACCACAGGCTGGAAACCCTGCCACCCCCTCTACTGCTGATGATGGCTCACGTGGCACGGTCCATGGGACCTCTGGCTCCTGTGCCATCTTTGTTATAGGTGCCACCACCACTGGGTAGGATGGTTAGCACCAGGCCACCTACATCGTGTTGCCACCATCTATGTTTTATCTACTGCCTCCATTGCCGAGTGCCTGCCCGAATGAGGACATGGATATGATGCCTCCATAACCAGTGCTCCCTTACAGTCTCTTGCAAGGGTGTGGGCACTGCACCTGTCCATGTCTTTGTCATTTCAGACCATACTCTCTTGTGATGACAAGACACT
Organism: Schistocerca nitens; assembly: GCF_023898315.1. Lineage (NCBI taxonomy): Eukaryota > Metazoa > Arthropoda > Insecta > Orthoptera > Acrididae > Schistocerca > Schistocerca nitens. Next base: position 188,920,889 of record NC_064620.1, on the reverse strand, counting down.
AGCTCCAACAGTCGTTCCCTTCCAATGAAGATATGGACATCTCCACAGTGAACACTTTTCCCCAAGGGGGAAGAAGTGTTATGAAAGCGCATGCCTCCACAGCTATTGGCTGCACAGTCAGTGCAGCAATTGCTGCACCTTGTGCCAGATTGCCATATATAAGCCAACACACCTTGGGGTTCTCAGCACCCTAGTGTTTATAAGATAGATGTATGCTCAATGTTATACTGCATATTAATGTACTTCTTCATTATGTGTGTTTGTACTAAGTACTATTTCATTCAGTGTCTAAGTATATTTCTGCACGTGGAAATGGAATACAAGTTTGTTGGTTGGAATTCTGATGTTGTATTTGTGCAGAGTTACAGTAATACTAATATTAGTTTGAACTATAAGTGCTGTATGTATTTCTGATGAAATATCTAACGGGAGCAATTTGGTGTCACCTTTACAGCAGCTGCTTCTGTCTGATCTGTATTTACCAGAATAATATGGTGAAATGCAAAGCTCAGTATATGTGCAGTACATAGGTAAAATAGCCTGGAAAGAATATGAATTAAACTCAGTATTTATCAGAATTCTGACCTGTGAGTACTACGTCTTCCATATAGCAAGTATTTTATATGCATTTTAATGGACACTTTTACAGAAATAATAATCTCCAAATGAAACTAACAGCATATACTTTTGGAATTTCAACAGTAAATCTACCCATGATGCATTAGAGATTGCTGAGTGTTCCCATAATGGTTTATGCTTACTTAATGATCCTGTGATGAAACACGCCACTTCACTGTCTCTTATATTACTCCAAACTGAAGTAAATGTCCCAACCTGATGAGAAATACTGACGAATTAGGCTCACAAATGTTTCATCTGTGGTTGAATTATATTACCTTAAGATTCCTCCAATGAATCACATACAACCATTTGCATTTCCTACATTAGCTTTACATGGTCATTCCACTGTAGGTCCCTATGGATAGTTAACTCCTATGTTTCTCTGGTGCCCGTCATTACAATCAACAGATGGGGTTTCACTAAACTAACCTACACAGGACTGGGAAGGGAAGATTGGTACAGCTGATTTATGAAAGTATAGGGGGTGGATCTCAGGCCACACATGGTCAAATACCTGTTGTCATAGGTAGGAAAAGTAGGTCTTTTTTAGGATAAATTCAAACAACAGGTTACCTGGCCTAAAGAGTATCTCCAGCAGTTTTAAAAAAACTGAAACAATCACTCACAAAACAGATTTTAACACTTCAAATACCACATATACCAGATGACCAAAATAAAAGCAAACCATTGGAAAGAGTAACATGGGACATTTCACAGACTTAACAATCATCCATCAAAACATGCAATCAATAAAAAATAAAATACAACTATTAGAAGTTGAGCTCCAATCTTTGAACTGCACAGTAGTTTGTATTACTGAACACTAGTGTAGACACACAGAAATCCAACATGAAGTATTATCATTGTATGAAAAGGCAAACTCTTACTGCAGGACTAATTCAAGGGGAGGAGGATCATGCATTTACATTAGAAAAGTAACACAGTTCAAATCAAGACATGACCTTAGTACAGTAAGTGAAGACAAACACTTTGAAATATTAGCTACTGAATTAACAGGGCTTGATATCACCAAGAAATTAATCATTTTGTGTATGTATAGATCTCCCAGTGGTAGTGTGGACACTTTTTTCAATAATTAACAGAAGTTCTAGATCAAGTCTCAACTACAAAGGCCAACAAAATTCCATGTGCGGACCTTAATATCAACAATAATATCATAAATGAATTCAGCAGCACCTTCATGAACATCCTTCAAAGTTTTGGCATGTCCCTATTGGTCAATAGTGCAACAAGGGTCACCACAACAACTTCATCAGTAATTGACCATGTGGCCACAAATATGGACAAGGGAAAAATGTGATGTAGCTGTAAAAAATCTCGGACTATCAGACCATCGTTGTAAAGTCAGGCATCAAATCATTCCCTAAACTACAAGCCTACAAGCGACATCTATCAGAAATCAAAATAAAAGATTTTTCAAAAGAACTAGAAAAACAAAGCTGGGATGAAGCATATAAGGAAACCTATGTGAATATGAAATTCTCTAAATTCTCCACATTGTTTAAATTGAACTTTGAAAAGGCATTTCCAAAAGTATGCATGTCTGTATCAATATTTCACAAAAACAGATGGATAACAACAGGTATTAAGAAGTCCTCCCAAACACTTAAACACCTCAGTTCCATGAAAAAGATTCACAATGATCCAGAATTCTTAAATTTCTATCATAGATACAAAAAGATCTATAGGAAGGTGCTGATTGCTGCAAAAAAGTCATTTAATGACAAAATAATATACAATGCAGAGAATAAAAGCAAAGCAGTCTGGGATGTTATAAAAAAGGAAATGGGGAGAGGCAAACAAATGCAGAATAACATACTGCTAAGGGAGGGGGAGAAGGTAATATATGATCCACAACACTTAGTAAACTATGTAAATGAGCATTTTTTAAGTATTACAGAGAAGTTACAATAAAAATTCCCCAAAACAAATATAACACCTGTAAATAATATTGCACGAAACGCAATGATGTTACTTCCAACCACAAAGAATGAAGTTTATAAAACTGTTCAAAAACTAAAAAATAAACACACAACGGAGATCTTACAGAAGGAGTGCAGACTCCAATGTTTTACTATGCCATACACTTCACAGCAAATGGGATGCAGTGAAAGAGAAAATTGCACTCTTGTTGTAACAGCCATGGGTATGATGCATGCTTATGGAGGAAACATTCCTCTGTAATTTTGGGCTGAAATGATAAATTCTGCAGCATACGCCCTGAATTGATCAAAACATTCCACTATTTTATGGATGTATCTGTATCAAATATGATATCGAAAGAAGCCTGGCATGAAGCACCTACATATAATAGGTTCTAAATGTTATGTTATTATTCCAAAACAATTATGGACGAAAAATGGATCAAAAAGCAGTAAATGGAATTCTGATTGGCTATGACAATGATGATGGTTATTTGATTTGGTGTAAAGAAATTCATCAGTTAATGAGGCCATGGGGTGTTATTTTTAAAGAGAAAATTATGCAAAGGGAAAGTGCTCTGGTTCCTATGGATCTTTATCTCCCTCATCAGAAGTCTCAAGAGTCATCAGACGAAATTAAGAGCAAAGTGAAATTTAGTTTTCCAAGAGAAAATGAGTTCGACAATTGCGATGAAACAGAAGAGAAATTAGAACAAAATGGGTTTGATAATTATGATGATTTACAAGATGAAACTGAAGAGAAATAAGAACAAAATGGGTTTGATAATTATGATGATTTACAAGATGAAACTGAAGAGAAATAAGAACAATCAGATGATAGAAAAATTAGGTTACAACTGCATGAACGTTTAATGTTAAAAGTCCAAAAAGACTTCAAGGCTACGTAATGCAGTTAATGACCTTTGAGGAACCAGAACCTTATTGTGACACCATAAATTTGAGTCAATGAGATGCCTAGAAAGCGTCAATGGATCAAGAAATGGCACATCAAAAAAATGGAACTTGGACTTTGGAAGATTCATCTCCTGGAAAGTGGACAATTCCATGTAAGTGGATCTATAAAGACAAATGCTGATGGATCAGTTGACAGATTCAAAGCAAGATTGGTTATCCAAGATTTTCTCAAAAGAAAGTTTCAGCCCTATGGCAAAGATGTCAACTATTCAAACATAATTCAGTGTTGCAGCCAAAGAGAAGCTGAACACTGAACAAATAGATGTGACTACTGACTTTCATCATGGTGACCTGAAGGAAACGATATTTATGACACAACTTGAAATGCTTATATGACCTGAAACATGCACCCCACTGCCAGAATGCACTAATTATGTGATGGAATTAGGATGTAAAAGAAGTGAAGCTGATCCTTGCCTCTTTATGAGACAGAAATGTTCTTACAAGATTTTCTTCATACTCTATGCTGATTGTTGCAGACGATGACAATGAACTTAAAGAATTTATTGAACACCCTGAAACAGAATTCAAAATAAAATCAAAACCAGCATCATATTTCTTAGGCTTGGAAATTGACAGAAAAGAAGATGGGTCCATTCAAGTCAGTCAGACTCACTGCACCAAGAAGGCTTTGCAGCACTTTGGCATGAGAGATTGCAAAGCTGTAACAACTCCAATTATCAAGAACAGATGCAGGAAAGAGAATCCTATCAATACTGATTCTCTTTATAGACAAGCATTTGAATCCTTAATGTACCTGTTGTGTGGGACAAGACCAGACATAGCACATGCTGTTGGAGTAGTAATAAGGGTAAAAAGAATTTTTCACTATTTGAGAGGCAGATATGACTATGGACTTATTTACAAAATCAGTGAAGACAAAGGCATTCTAGAATGTTATAGTGATGCTGATCAAGTAGGTGATTTAGAGACTAGATAATCTACTTCAGGTGTCCTCTGTCTATGCTTCGGTGCACCTCTCAGTTGGATGAGTCAGTGACAAACTTCAGTTGCAGTCTCTACTACAGAAGCTGAAGTTGTAGTGGCTAGTGAAGCAGCATGAGAAATGGTCTGGATGAAGAGACTTTTAATTGAACTTTGCCAGCTAAAGGATTTGAAACCTTGCCTATGAGTGGATAATGAAGCTGCTGTTTAACTAGCACGGAATCCTGAATTTTAGGTTGGTTGGTTTTTTTGGGGAGGAGACCAGACCGCGAGGTCATTGGTCTCATCAGATTAGGGGCAGATGTGGAAGGAAGTCGGCCGTGCCCTTTGAGAGGAACCATCCCGGCATTTGCCTGGAGCGATTTAGGGAAATCACTCCTGAATTTTACCGACAGACAAAACCTATACGTCTCAGACACTTCTTTGTTGGAGAATTAGTTACAGCTGTCGAAATTACCATTTCAATAGTAGATACAGAAAATAAGCTTGTGGATTTACTGACAAAACCATTACCTGCTGCCCAACTAAGACAGTTGTGCAAAAACATGAGTGTGTAAGTTATTAAATAAGGGAGAGTGTTACAGTTTTGCATTGTGTACAGTTTTATTTAATAACTTTGCTGACATTTAAATATCTCTTCATTACCAGACACGAATTGTTTTGTATTCTTTGCTGCAAGGGACATTTATTATCATTGTTAAGTGTTGTTTCTATGAAAACCTTGTCATTCCTAAATAACCAAACATTCCATATAATTCTCCCCCTTTGGCAGAGGTCAAGATTCAAATTTGAGACTGACACAAAATTGTCTGAGCCTCTGATTTATACTTTCTACCTTCCTCCAACCCAAAAGTGTGTGACTGTCTCTGGGTAAGAAAGCTACAGAAAGCAAATCATGCTTCCACCCTGCATACAAGGGTACCCTTCTTCACTTTTTCAGTCAACTGACTGAGAATGACCTCAGAAACCAGGTAGCAGGCTTCAATTGCATTGACACGAGCAACTATTTGTAGCCAGTTGCACCTTCTGCAATCTATAACTGCCAGCAGAGCTTTGTCCACATCTTGGACAAGGCTTCCCAGACAGCATACCTACTGCATACTTATCTTTCTATTGGAGCATTGGAGCTTCCTATGGCTAATACCCCCCCCCCCCTCCTCCCCCAGTTGTCCACAGTCCAGACCTGTCAGGGAAATCAGCCACTGCTTCAACATCGAGATGTCTCATGTTGGCTCAGACTTATTATCAAGCCTGGGCAGCACCTTGTAACTTTTATCTTGCTAAAGTGCAAGAGGACAGCTGCATAAAAAGTTCCCAGTTTCACTTTACACCCACAGATATGCAAACCCACCACTGACTGCCACTACCACTCAAGTTAGGACAAACTTATCAGATGTTGCACATTGGGAGATGCAGTGACATAGTGGTTTCCAGATGTACCTCAATCCCCAATGTCACTGCACCTTGCGGCAGCAGTCTGAAGCTTGTCAACCACGAGAAATGCAGCTTTCAGCTGTTCCTGAACAGTGATCCATTCACCTAGCGTTGACACACAACAAACACACTCACTATCCGTTTCCTACTACATAAAATTACAAAAAGTGTAATGACCAAAGCAAATCAGACTAACTAAGAAACTATGAGCAGAATGCGACAAGAGATCAAAGTACTAAAAGGCACTTTAGGTGGCACAAATCTACACTACTAAAATTACAATACACAATATATACACAAAAATACATAAATAAATAAATAAAAACTAGCACTAAAACTAAGCTAAAAAGTCAATTCACAATACACTAACAATCAAAAAATACACAAATTCTTAGAACAATCAAAAAGCTTCTACTCAGAAGCATGTAAGAAAACCACAAAAGTAAACGCTATAAACAAACTGTATACTGCTGTTGCTGGAGTTTCTCCCAGCTCTGCAACTGGAATGCTACTGATTAATTCACTGCTGGAGAAAAATGCAGCACCCTAAAGGACTGTGTCCAGTGGCACTAGGGTATAACATATGCACATTGAGGGATTGTAGTTGTAGCTATTCATTTGTCACAGTCACCGACTATCAGGTGGTGCTCAGGAGGCCTGGCTGTGCACCCTCTGTTTCGACTCTGTAGGTAGTAAAGGTGTTGAATCTATAGGTGAACAGTGTTTGAAACATTCATTTTAGGGTACAACTATGTCTCATCAACAAGTATGTACTCCTGTCCAGCAATTTCAGCCATTTGGACTGGGTCATATTGTGAACCTGCAGAAGGCTGAATGGACATATTGATGGATTGCTGTACATGGCACAATGTATCAGTGCTGTGTCACAACTTTCAACAGTGTTCTGTGAACCATCCTCACATCTTCAGACCAGGTTCTGTATGTCCACCTAGTATAGACCCACATCAGCTGTCGCTGAGCAGCACTGGACGACTGAACATCATCAACCGGTGAAAAGCAGGCACATGTTGCGCCTGCTGAATCACCAGGAGCAATTGGGAACTGTCAGTTTGTAGCAGGATGATCACATGTTCCTATGGCCAGGCTACCTCTGATACCACTACACCAGCAACCATAGATATTCTGACGTTGAGGAAGACTTGACTGGAAGAATGGAATGGTACTCTGTTGTCTTCACTCATAAAGAGTAGTTTCTCTGTGTATGCCAGTGATGAACAGATGAATGAATGGCATACACCGGTGAGATGCCTAGTGCAGAGTGCTTTCCCCCACAACACACAAGTACCATACGAGGCTTCGTTGTGTGGGGGAAGAGGGCCATCAGTTGCAACTTTCAGTCACATTTAGTGTTTCCTTAGGATAAAGTAACCAGTGCCTGCTACACTGCACAGTTTGCTATCCTTATGTTACAGTCATTTCTTTGACAGGAAGGTGCTGTCTTTTTTAGCATGACAATACATATCAACATACACCTGTAGATATGGAACATACTCTTTGTGATGTACAAATGCCTTGGCCAGCCAGTTCACCAGATCTCTCACCATCTTAACACCTATTGGACATGATGAAGAGGAAACTTGACCAGGGCCTGCATAAACTATTATCGAATTGCAACAAAAGGCACTTGATGCATGGTACAATCTTATCACAAGATGCCATTGGGCACCTTTATGATCATTGCGTGCAAGAATACACACCTGCTTTTCCAACAGAAGGGGTTACACTGTGCATTAACGCAACAGTATGTGATTAAGTTGGTCAGAATTTATCATATACCCCCACAATGAGGGATGACCTATCACCACAGTTGTCAATAAAATGACCTTGTCCTTGAGAGGTTGCATTTTTTTTCTGGCAGTATACAATATATTTTTTGTATTCTTTAGATATACAGGGTGGTTCATCTGAAGTTTTGGGTGAGATTATCTCGAAAACTATACATCAGGTAAAAATAGTGGGTAAGACATGTTTGTAAGCTCAAAGGGGGACATCAAATGATACTATAGGTGACCCCCAGCCCCCGCTCCCTTGGGTGGCAACTTTTAAATCTTAAATGGAAACCCTCATTTTTTTATTGCTGATTCAGCTTCTCCATAAAAAAGTAAACAAGGTTTGTCTGAAACACTTTTTTTACCATTGACAGATGGCACTATAATAGAGAAAAATTAAAATTGGGGAAGAACACCGATTTATTTAGAATGATCAGAGGAGGACACACCAAATTGATACAAAATGTGCACCAATTCTTTCATGATGCCAAATTAAGCTCTTTTTTTTTACAAAATGTATCCTACCTGCCACAGTTTTTGATGGGGGGAGGGGGAACAGTATTAAAATCTCGTTAGGAAACTCTTCACAACTGCATTACTCATCCGCCTGTGGTGCTACCATGGCCAAACTATGAACTATGGCTCAGTATAAAGGTCAGTGAAATGCGATCAGACATCAATTCACTTTCAGATTGTGAACCATAAACAACAACTGATGAAAGTAAATGATTCTTTAACGAAACATGGCTCACTATCCTCCTACATAGATTGTTGATATGATGTTAATTTTAGATGAATGCCATAACAATTACGCTGAAGCTGTGAAATTGTATGCGGATTGTTTCCCAAACAGACGACATCCAAGCAAAAACAATATTCAAAATTGCACCCAATGAGCTCGAAATGGATACATGCACCATCCACCTCATCATCGTGAATACGATGAAAATGATGCTCGTACTATTACTGTTCTTGCCTGTGTTCAACAGGATCCCGAAATGAGTGGGCGTGTGATTCAGAGACAAACTGGAATACTGAAATCAACTGTTTTGAGGATTTTGAAGGCACATAAATATCATGCCCATCATATCACAGTCACACAGGCATTAACACCAAAATATATGAAAATACGAGTGCATTTCAGCCAATGGGCTTTGGAAATATAAGAGGTGACAATGATTTTTTTTAGATACTTTATGTTCACTGATCAAGCTACATTCAAAAACAATGGCAAATTAAATCATCATGATTGTCATTATTGGTCCCCTGTCAATCCACACTGGCTCAGACCCATTGACAATCAACACAAATGGCCGTTAATGGTCTGGTGTGGAATTTTAAACAGTTACTTGATAGGACTGTATGTTTTTGACCAAAATGTTACTGGGGAATCTTATTTACAACTTCTCTGTGATGATTTGTTGGAGCTAATGGAAGATGTTGATTTAGGAACTAGGCAATTAATGTGGTTCCAACAGGATGGAGCAGCTCCCCATTATGCTAAAAATGTGTGGAATTTAAATTTACAGTACCCTGGTCGGTGGATAGGACACAGCAGACCAATTCAGTGGCCTCCATGTTCACCAGACCTAACATCTCCTGATTTTTTCTTGTGGGGTTATTTAAAAAATATTGTTTATGAAAGACAGCCCACAGCCTGAAATGATATGGAGCGACACATCCGAAGAGCGTGTGCAGCCATACCACATACCACGGGATGTGCTGCTCAAAACTGTGGACAACTTTCGCAGACGATTGACTTCATGCATTGAAGCAAATGGGGATAATTTTGAACAATTTCTTCATGGCTAATTTCATTAACTAAGCACCCCAACATGTGAGAGGTAAGGGGACTCTCACTAATGAAGCACCCCAGGACTCACACTAATGAAGCACCCCATGGGAACATCATTCTACTACGTCCATGTCATTGTTCCTGGATAACGCAAAAAGTAGGATACAGTAAATTTTGTACAAAAATAGCTTAAATTGGCATAACGGAAGAATTGGTGCACATTTTTTATTGATTTGATGTGTCTTTCTTGGATAATTCTAAATAAATCCAAGTTCTTCCCCAATTTTACTTTTTTCTTGATTTCAGCGCCATCTGTTAATGGTTTAAAAAAATGTTTCAGACAAAACTTGATTACTTTTTTATGGAGAATCTGAATCTGCAATAAAAAATGGGTGTTTCCATTTAAGATTTAAAAGTTGCCCTCGCCCCTCCCAAGGTGTAGTATCATTTGATGTCCCCCTTAGAACTTATGAACTTGTCTCACCCACTATTTTTACCCGATGTAGGGTTTTCGAGATAATCTCATCTGTAACTTCTGATAAACCATGCTGTATATATTGAAGTCCCTTACATACCTTAAAATACTGAATGGGATCCTCAGGAGATAATTTTTTTGAATTACTGAAGCACTTACTTGTATAGAGGCAGTTTTTTGAAGAACTCAAGATACTTTATCTGCTTCAAGTCAAAAACTTTCAGCTTTTCTCTTATTAGGGCACTTTCTGCATTGATGAATGGTGTTGCTTGCATCTTAGTGACAGTTGCTATTTTCATAGTATTATTCCACATTTCAGGTAAACTCTGTAAAACAATGAGTTATACAGTGAGTTATACATTCTGAATGTCTGTCCCTTAACAATGACTACATGGACCAAAGAAATGCACTTGGTTAAAATTTCAGACTTTTCTGTTTTGCAACTAACAATAATTGCAGAGCAGATCTTCCACTGCATAAGTATAGTACTCAAAATATCACTCCTTATATGAAAAGGGGTGTAGACACTGTTCCGGTGTAACGACAAGCACCAGCACAACGATGAAAAACGGAATAGCAGAGAGGGCTGTGAGACAACGTCAGCCAATAGTACACTGACTGGGATGATGCCACAACCGGAGCAGCCTCTTTACGAAGAGAATATAAGTGCTGCTCCACCTAGCCACATGCAGTGGAAGATGAACTGTTTTACAAATGCCACAGCAGTGACTTATGAACTGGTTTGTTTTGCCTACATTGAAATTGTATATACCAAAGGGCATTGATTATTTGCATGTCACCATTTGCTTGCGACGTACCGTTGTGAATATGCAAAGTTAAGTATTGTCAATTTAAATTACTGTAATAAACTCCATTAATACGATTCCCAGCCCTTTAGGAAATGAAACCTAGCAAAAAACAATGCATTTTGGAATAATCTTTGATCTGTGGTAACATGTACACTGCATATTTTCGTATTATGCAAGTATAAATACAAATTCCAACAAATACAGAATGGTAGCTTCCAAAGCACTGATCTTGAGATTGTGCTGCACTTTTGTCAGCCAATCATAGGTCATGTAACATGATCTTGCCAGCCAATGATGGCAGATATCCAGAGCATAGTACACGTGATGTACTAGACTGCACATTTTTATTTCCTCCTCTCTGTGATCTGTGGAAGTTGGCTGTGTTTGTGTCACATCGGAAATTATGCTCATTGCCAACCTTTGCTACAGAAAACTATTGTGTGGGGTAGCAATAAGCAACAGTTATGAATACAGTGTTAACCTGTGTGCATTGTTGTGAAGTGACTGTTAATATTATTTTTAAAAAATAAATGAAGAGGCTGTACCTGGTCCTTCTATCAACTTGCCACAAACTTCTGTGACACAATAATAAATTATATGTTTGTTTCTTTAAACTGCTCTGGGAAAAGAAAACAGCACTTTTTTCAGCAATCAATGTGCTAAGAGGCAATTACAAACTTCCACTTCCAGCACTCTCCTCTCAGGTGTGGGGGGGGGGGGGGGGGGGGGGGGGTCAAGTAAGAATGTGCATTCAGCCAATAGGATAATTACTGTTAAGTAGGAAAAGTTAATGTTTTAAATTAATATACATACAGTGCAGCTACACGAAAAGGTAAGCTTTCACATATAAAATTGGTCATCAAAAATTTGTTGCTGTTTCTTTCCAAGGGTCCAGTTAGGCAGGATCCTAAGAGAAAAGCTTAAATTGCAGCAGCTGAATATTTCTGACAAGCAGATGATAAATTTCAGTGCTCTGCACTGAAAATTTTGGAGGTTATCTGGCTATATCTATGTTCAGTCATAATTATACTTTTTGTCATCATTATTGTGTAATTTGTAATCCATGAAAGAGCTAATATAAGCATGAAAAACTAACCTTGAAGCTCAGTATTTTTTAGTTTGTGTTATCCTTTAAGATATATCAAACACAAATGTACCAGTAAAATTTTTAAATAATGGCATAAATGGATGGTCTTCTGGCATGAAATTTTTCTAAGTGGCTGATCCTCAAAGTGTTAAGTTCTGAATGAGAGTCAAATGCTCCGTGATTTAACAAATTCATTGCATATTCTCACACATGACATAATTCATCTTATGTCAAAGGAAATGTACTTTGAAAGTAATTCAGAATAGTTTCCCTTGACCTGTAAACAATTGTGACATCACACTCATTGAAAGCAGTTTGTCATTACAAAGTACTGCGTAGTCTTTGGCCTAACGCCTTTGACAAATTTTACTGTCAGCAGATGCTTGTGTGTGCACTGTGTTTTGTTGTTGTAAATGGCACATTTTCTTTGCAATTACAGTTTTATTTTTATTTTATTCTCATGTTTATTTTTTATTGCTGCAGTATTATTCAGCAGTAGCGAGCTAAAGTAAAATTCTTTGTTAAAGTATCAATTCTCACCTATCAAAATTAAAACATTTAACTGAGAACTAAAACAATGAAAAATTTCTAGAATTCTAAAAAAAATTTTGAATTTTTCCTCAAAGAAAAAATTCCTGCATTTTTCCTGGTTGTCCCATGGTGAGTACACCCTGTGAAACAGTTACCTCAGTCTGCAGTTATGCAGTAAAAACAATGAATCACACTCAGAGAGAAAAGTGATATAAAGTAGGTGTGGTAATTAATTGGTCGTTGTTGGGTTGGGGCATGCAACAAGATGACCAATAGCAATAAAATGTTAATAAATATACATTTATAGAACCAAAACAAAGTGAAAAAAAATATTAACCCAAAATAATAATCACAACAAAAAAGAAATGTTAAAAATTGTACAGAGTGTAATAAAGAAAGCAAAAATGTAGATTTTAACACTGTCACTGTTAGTACTAAGCCAAGGAAAGAAATATCTAAGAGTTCCTTCATATATCATTGGAGATTTTTTATTATGGAAATGCATTACCACTAAAAAACTCTTGGATTTTCAGTCAGGTGGCAGTATTAAAATATCACAACATTTTAAAGAGTGTCATATAATCATCTTCTGGCAAAGTGTTGAGATAATCCAATGTCATAATACACTCCTGGAAATGGAAAAAAGAACACATTGACACCGGTGTGTCAGACCCACCATACTTGCTCCGGACACTGCGAGAGGGCTGTACAAGCAATGATCACACGCACGGCACAGCGGACACCAGGAACCGCGGTGTTGGCCGTCGAATGGCGCTAGCTACGCAGCATTTGTGCACCGCCACCGTCAGTGTCAGCCAGTTTGCCGTGGCATACGGAGCTCCATCGCAGTCTTTAACACTGGTAGCATGCTGCGACAGCGTGGACGTGAACCGTATGTGCAGTTGACGGACTTTGAGCGAGGGCGTATAGTGGGCATGCGGGAGGCCGGGTGGACGTACCGCCGAATTGCTGAACACGTGGGGTGTGAGGTCTCCACAGTACATCGATGTTGTCGCCAGTGGTCGGCGGAAGGTGCACGTGCCCGTCGACCTGGGACCGGACCGCAGCGACGCACGGATGCACGCCAAGACCGTAGGATCCTACGCAGTGCCGTAGGGGACCGCACCGCCACTTCCCAGCAAATTAGGGACACTGTTGCTCCTGGGGTATTGGCGAGGACCATTCGCAACCGTCTCCATGAAGCTGGGCTACGGTCCCGCACACTGTTAGGCCGTCTTCCGCTTACGCCCCAACATCGTGCAGCCCGCCTCCAGTGGTGTCGCGACAGGCATGAATGGAGGGACGAATGGAGACGTGTCATCTTCAGCGATGAGAGTCGCTTCTGCCTTGGTGCCAATGATGGTCGTATGCGTGTTTGGCGCCGTGCAGGTGAGCGCCACAATCAGGACTGCATACGACCGAGACACACAGGGCCAACACCCGGCATCATGGTGTGGGGAGCGATCTCCTACACTGGCCGTACACCACTGGTGATCGTCGAGGGGACACTGAATAGTGCACGGTACATCCAAACCGTCATCGAACCCATCGTTCTACCATTCCTAGACCGGTAAGGGAACTTGCTGTTCCAACAGGACAATGCACATCCGCATGTATCCCGTGCCACCCAACATGCTCTAGAAGGTGTAAGTCAACTACCCTGGCCAGCAAGATCTCCGGATCTGTCCCCCATTGAGCATGTTTGGGACTGGATGAAGCGTCGTGTCACGCGGTCTGCACATCCAGCACGAACGCTGGTCCAACTGAGGCGCCAGGTGGAAATGGCATGGCAAGCCATTCCACAGGACTACATCCAGCATCTCTACGATCGTCTCCATGGGAGAATAGCAGCCTGCATTGCTGCGAAAGGTGGATATACACTGTACTAGTGCCGACATTGTGCATGCTCTGTTGCCTGTGTCTATGTGCCTGTGGTTCTGTCAGTGTGATCACGTGATGTATCTGACCCCAGGAATGTGTCAATAAAGTTTCCCCTTCCTGGGACAATGAATTCACGGTGTTCTTATTTCAATTTCCAGGAGTGTATTTACACTAGTGGTGTGCCCCTCTCCTCCCTCTACTCCCCTCTTTCACATGACTACTGGTGGCTGTCCGGGCATTCCACGTGCACCTTGCGATTTGGACAGTGTTGCACATGCTCTTGCCATGTTGCTGCTAACTCAGGATTCCATGCTGCATTCAGCTGGTAACCTTTGCCCCTGCTGACAAAATTCTCATGAATCAGTATTTAAATGGATTCATTTATCATGCTGTCCCAATAGCTAGCTGTTCAGCATACCACCTTTATGTTCTTAAAGGCAAAGGTGTGGTCTTCCTTGATGCTATATTCTGCTATTGCTACCTTCTCTGTACATCACAGTCACCCACAGGGCTGTTGTGCTCCTTGCAAACTTTCAAAATACAGCACTGTGACTGCCCAATGTATTATTGGCTACATTTGCAGGTGATACCGTATACCCCAGTTATATTCAGTTTTAGTGGATCCTTCACAGAGCCATGCCACTCTTTCATCTTTGGCAGTGTTTGAGAGATGGTTTTTTATGGTGGATACTTCAAGAAAGCTCACAGTTTTGGCTAGAGTGGTCCCAAGTGCAGGAGGAAAGGAAGTCTCACCTGTTCTTCTTCCTCTTCCCAGTTTTTGCATATTTTCCCTTCTTGAATACCCTACTAATCTATGCTTCACTGTACACATTTTTGTGGCATACTTCTTTCCAGTTTTGTAGTTCATCTGGGAGGCTTTCTTTATCATAAATGATGAGTGACGTACATATCAGGATGGTCAGCACTGCCTGCTGTTGAGCTGGATGGTGGCAGCTCGCAGCATATCGGTAAAGGTCTGTGCAAATCTTTTACCCATATACTGAATGACATAGTGTACCATCTGGCCTCTTATTTATCAGTGTGTCCAAGAAAGGGAGACAATCATTCTCCTCCATTTCCATAGTGAAAGAAATGTTTTGATGAATGCTTTTAAGTGGTCTAGAAACTCATCCAATATGTCTCTGCCATGTGCCCATACCACAAAAGTATCATATATTTAGTGGGAAGTGCTTGGGTTTCTGGTGAGTGGCTTGAAGGGCCACCTCATCAAAGCATTCCATGTAAAGATTTGTGATCTCTGGACACAGCAGGGAACCCATGGCCACTCCATCCATCTGCTCATAAAACTCTCCCCTGCATTTGAAGTAGGTGGTCATCAGTGCATGTTCAAAATGTTCAACTATGTGTGGGTTGAAATCTTGAGACAGCAGCACCAAAGAGTATTGCAGAGGAACTTTCTATATCTACATCTATGTGATTACTCTGTTATTCACAATAAAGTGTCTGGTGAAGGGTTCAATGAATCACCTTCAAGCTGTCTCTCTGGTGCTCTACTCTCAAACGGCGAGCAAGAAAAATGAACACTTAAATTTTTCTATGTGAGCCCTGATTTCTCTACTTTATCATGATGCTCATTTCTCCCTATGTAGGTGGGTGCCAACAAAATGTTTTCGCAATCAGAGGAAAAAAACTGGTGCTTGAAACTTCATGAGAAGATCCCGTCACAATGAAAAAGTCTTTGTTTCAATGATTGCCACTCCAATTCATGTATCACGTCTGTGGCACTACTTCCCCTATTTCGTGATAATACAAAACGAGATGCTCTTCTTTGAACTTTTTTGATGTCATCCATCAGTCCCACCCCATGCAGATCACACATAGCACAGCAATATTCCAGAACAGGGTGGACAAGCATGGTGTCAGTAGTCTCTTTAGTAGACTTGTTGCACCTTCTAACTGTTCTGCTAATGAATCAGTCTTTGGTTTGCTCTACCCACAACATTATCTATGTGATTGGTACAATTTATGTTATTTGTAATTGTAATCCCTGAGTATGTAGTTGAATTTACAGTCTTCAGATTTGTGTGACTTATCACGTAATCGAAATTTAGTGGATTTCTTTTAGTACTCATGTGAATAACTTTACACCTTTCTTTTTTCAGGGTCAATTGCCACTTTTTGTACCATACATATATGTTATTTAAATCATTTTGCAATTTGTTTTGATCTTCTGATGACTTTACAAGATGGTAAATGACAGCATGATCTGCAAATACTCTAACAAGGCTACTCAGATTTTCTTCTATGTCATTAATACAGATCAGGAACAATAGAGGATGTATAACATTTATCTGTGGACTGCCGGATATTTCTTCTGTTTTACTCAATGACTTTCCATCTATACTATGAACTCTGACCCTTCTGAGAGGAAATCACT
The DNA here is from genome assembly GCF_023898315.1 of Schistocerca nitens. Classification (NCBI taxonomy): domain Eukaryota; kingdom Metazoa; phylum Arthropoda; class Insecta; order Orthoptera; family Acrididae; genus Schistocerca; species Schistocerca nitens. Next base: position 188,904,205 of record NC_064620.1, on the reverse strand, counting down.
GAGGCAATATTCCAATATTCCATAGACATGCAGTTTGGTTAGAAGACACTTGTGAGGAACGGTGTCAAAAGCCTTCTGGAAATCTAAAAATATGGAATCAATTAGACATCCCCTATCAATAGCACTCATTACTTAGAGATAGTTGTGTTTCATAAGAATGATATTTTCTGAATCTGTGCTGACTATTTGTCAATAAATTGTTTTCTTCGAGGTAATTCATAATGTTCGAACACAGTATATGTTCCAAAACTCTACTGCGAGTCAACATTAGTAATATGGGCCTGTAATTTACTGGATTACTCCTGTTTCCCTTTTTGGTGTGACTTGAGCAATTTTCCAGTCTTCAGGTACGGATCTTTCTATGAGTGAGTGGTTACTTGCTAAATATGGAGATATTGTATCAGCATTCTCTGAAAGGAACCTGACTTATACACAGTCTGGAGTGGAGGCCTTACCTTTATTAAGTGATTTAAGTTGCTCTGCTATACCGAGGATATCTACTTCTATGTTTCATGAATAGCAATGTTGTGTTGTAACTTACATGCAGGTTATCTGTTAGTAGTTATGTGTTCTCAAGTATGTTTAAGAAATCGGCCAGTTCTTAACGTGATGACTAGTGTTCAGCAAGGAGTTTTGCTAATATGGGTCAGCCTGTAATGTGTCAATTAATGGCATTACATATTGGCCGCAGTGGCTCCCATTCCTTGTGGATTTAGGGCAATCCACACTGGCATCATGTCACTGGTGTCCTGCAGTACAGCCACTTTTCCATTGTCTCTAGCGGATCTGAGCTCTGCAGTAAAGCTACTGTTTACTTGTTCACTGTCGAGTTTGGATCCATGTTGAGCTTCGTGTAGGGCGGGTCCTGTAGTACGAAGCCAATTTAATGATAGTAGTTGTCAGTGCTGATTGGAACTGTTTCATTCCTTTTAACTACTGGGGGAATGATACTGTCAGCACCACTTCACAGTGATTGGATAACCTCCCATTCCACTGCAGTCACGTTTGTTTTTCAAGTTCATGATACTATCAGATCTTAGGCAGTGGTCTGATGATGACGCAAACTGACTGTTGCATGTATATGTATGAGCAGTTCAGCTTGCTGAGCTTGTTTGAGACTGTAACTGCTTTGTGAATCATTAAATCCTCTGATGATGTATCTAGCATTCGAAGCGAAACATTAGGCAGCAAGGTGTGCTTTGCACCATGACCTAATAACCCTAAAACAAATATCACCGACAATGCAAATAGTGGCAATGAAAGCCTGAATCTATGATGTCCTACAAAAATTTAAAAATTCGCTGAAAAATGAAGGAGCTATTGGAAGAAAGTGCAAACCCTCAAGGGCATATTTTCAGCTGCTACATTTTATATGTTTGGTTAAACTCAAAGATAAGAACATAAATATGATAAGACAAAAGAATTTTGTGCAGCAGACAGCACTTTGTGGAGGTACATAAGGAAGTGCTTGTTACCAGCTTGTGATGCATTTGAAAACACAACATACAGTGTGATCAGATTAACCCTTATTAAATTTAGGGTTAGCACTTTCTTGCACCCATCCCTTCAATTTGAATGTCATTACCAATTATGCAGGCTAACTCTCTAGCCAAATTAACAACTGCCTTCTCAAGTGAAAATTGGATATTCTCATTGAAAATGTGGAGTACTTCATAGGCACTGCATGTTGGTGGATCCTCTAATTGGAGAAAAAATCTTGTCTTCAAGGGGCATTGTCCTATCTGCATCTGAGGCCAGAAGAAGCTACACAATTGATGGGTATCAGGTGTTGCTAGCCACTCTATGTCTTCTTTCACTTCCAGACTCCCCTCCTCCAAATGACAGATGGTTCAGCTCCTCAAAAGTGAGGTAACTGAACTTACACACTGACTATGCCAGTAACTTCAGCACCTTCTAAATGCAGTTCCAGCAAATCAAAAGTGGTACTGGTGAAAGAACACATACAGTTTTAGCTATCCTGTTGACAGAATACAACACAGCTGCTAAACACAACTTCAATAATGTAATCAATATCTTTGCTACTTTCAAGCAAGGAAATGCAAATAAAATGGCAAATTCTGGAAAGGGCTATTTCCTCAACTATTAATTATAGCTCCTTTTCTTTTTTCTATGTAATACTATTGCACTATTAGTAATTTCTGAGGAGCAAATAAAACCTGTAATTTTTTATACAGTACATCACACTAAAAACAATGTAACTAGCTGCCATAAAAAATATGATACGGATTTTGCCTTACTTTAATTTTTTTTAGAAAGTAACTTATTTACTGCCACAATACATTTAATTTGTTCTGTGTAACATTTTTCATCAATACAGCTCTATAAGAAATAAGTTTTAATAATTCCTCATTTTTATCACTTACAAAATCATAAAACTTGCTAAAACCGCAGGAAGGTAGTTTTATAGGGGAGGTGGAAGTCATAAGACACACACCCCTGGCAGTTCTGCCAGGATCACCTCAATACAGTTCTGGAGTAAAAATAACTTTCTTTAATTTTGTCACTGAGGGCAGCATGAAATGTGTCAAAAATAGGAATGTATTTCTTGATTTATTTTGCACCTTGGGTTCTTAGTATTTCCAATATATGGGTTTCCATAATGCCCAGCACATCTTTCTTGGTTTAACTCCTATATTTCTGCCAAAGTCCTCACTGTAATCATATGAATGAAGGTCTTATACACAATCTCTTTTACCCATAAATTATACTTCCTTAAGATTCTTCTGATGAATTGTAATTGGGAATTTGTCTTTTCAAAGGTTGGACTTACGTGGTCAGTCCACTTTAAATCTACTACATCACTGTGTCTGACTGCAGTCACAGATCACTTATCAGAGGACGAAATTACATCAGAGCTGTTCAGCTATTTGTGTATTTCACATTACATTTGTTTGTGAAAAGTCAGTGGCCAGTCTTTCCTCCAGTTGCTGTTTACTTACAAGACTCACTGCATTTTGTAACAGTTTTATGACAACATTGCTTCTCAGTCCACAGCTCCATCATCTATAACAGACTCAAAAAGCCAGTCAAATGGATATAACAGCTATCAGGTCATTCCTATATATAGCAAAGAGGAGCAATCCACTCACACTACACCAAGATATCCCAGATGACATCTCATTTCTGATGCTCCTAATTAAGACCAATATACTGGGTTTTAGTTCGTCAGGATGTCCAATTGTAAAAGTGCTAGATCGTCTTAGGACTAAGTCAGACAGGAGGTATTCTTGCTTGAGGAAATGAAGAAAGCAGGTCAGAAGGTGCAATAAGATTATTTCATCAAAATATTTGTGACATTAAAGAGTAAATAGATGAAGTGTTAATAAAACTTGACATTGACATTGTGTGTATCTGAGAGCATCATTTATGTAGCAAAGAATCTCTACGACTTCCTTTGGAGGGGAACAAATTATCTAATTTTTATGCAAGGAGTTTGTTGTTGAAGGGATGAGTGCCAAATGTACTGTTTCACTTAAAACAGCTGACATATCAAAACGCAGTCAAGACCAAATATTTGAAAGTTGTGCAGGAGAGTTATAATTTTTAAGGAAACAGCTTTTCCTTTTAACCTCTACAGGGTCTCCAGTTGAGATTACAGTTTTATTACTCTTCAGATTTGATTCTGTGCTAGGATTGGACAATAAGACATGAATAGTTGATTTGGTATGGGGATTTTAATCTAAACTTTCTGAGTGATTATCCAGAGAAATGAATGTTGACAGACTTACTCAAATCTTACAACCGGGTAGAAACTGTATACTTACCAAACAGAGTTTAGGGAACCAGCAGTGCATTAAAAGGCAGTATCTCCATAGACTGTTCTCTAACTGAAGGGTACAGTTTAAGAAAAATAATTAATGGCCTGTCAGGTCCTGATGCACAGGTAGTAATCCTGAAGGGAATCAACATAGAGTAATTATCTCAAAGTAATGAATGAAAGATTTAGGGCTATGAGTCCACTTGCAATGCAGACATTTAAAGCCAATCTCAAATGGAAAACTTGACAAGAAGTGTGCAATACAAATAACTTGAACGATCAGTACAATGCATTTCATCAAATCTCAATCTAGTTTTTTTGATAGCTCTTTCCCATTAGAAAATTATAGGTAAACTAATGACATTAGAATATCCGGGAGCTGTATTGTAATATAGGGGAAGGTAACAAAAAATACTGAAAAGTGCTGAGAAATGTCATCAGCCAGGCTAATAAAATGCATCACACTAATCAAGTGGACAATCTTAACATCTCATCCTCAGGTGTGGATGAAATAGCCAGATCAAGAAAATGCTAGAAATGGAAGTTTGCCTTTTCTTAATCTAGCTTCTAAGATAAGTCATAGGGTCAGTATTTCCTCATGTGTTCCAATATTTCTATGGAATCCAAACTGATCTCCAAGGTCAGCTTCTACCAGTTTTTCCATTCGTCTGTAAAGATTTCACGTTAGTATTTTACAGCCGTGACTTATTAAACTGATAGTTCAGTAATTTTCACATCTGTCAACACCTGCTTTCTTTGGGATTGGAGTTATTATATTCTTCTTGAAGTCTGAGAGTATTTCGCCTGTCTCATACATTTTGCTCACTAGATGGTAGAGTTTTGTCGGGAATGGCTCTCCCAAGGCTGTCAGTAGTTCTAATGGAATGTTGTCTACTCCCAGAGCCTTGTTTCGACTTAGGTCTTTCAGTGCTCTGTCAAATTCTTCACGCAGTATCATATCTCCCATTTCATTTTCATCTACATTCTCTTCCATTTCCATAATATTGTCCTCAAGTACATCACCCTTGTATAGATCCTCTATATATTCCTTCCACCTTTCTGCTTTCCCTTCTTTGCTTAGAGCTGGGTTTCCATCTGAGTTCTTGATATTCATACAAGTGGTTCTCTTTTCTCCAAAGGTCTCTGTAATTTTCCTGTAGGCAGTATATACGAGGGTATTTTGAAAAGTAAAGATACAATGGCTTGCAGTCCTTAAATAGAACATTTATTTAGAAAACATCAGTTACATCTTATTAACTGGATTATTTGTTATTTTTCGACATAATCACCCCCGTTATCCAAACATTTGTTAAGTCGGTGCACAAGCTTTTGTATCCCACAGTCATATAAGGTTGCCACCTGTTGTTGGAACCACATTTCAACTTCACCTTTGATCTCTTCATCGTCGTGGAATGGTTTTCCACGAAGATGTGACTTCAGGTACCGGAAGACATGGAAGTCGGTGGGCGCAAGGTCCGGGCTGTATGGCGGATGGTTCAATACATCTCATTTGAAAAGTTTGAGTAGTGCTTTGGTTATGAGCGTTGTGTGAGGCCGAGCGTTGTCATGAAGCAAGCGGAATCCACTTGTCAGCATTCCCCCGCGTTTGTTTTGAATTGCCCTTCGAAGACTTTTCAAAGTCTGGCAATATGCAGCAGCATTAATTGTCGTTCCATGAGGCATAAATTCCAACATAAGAATGCCCTGTCTGTCCCAAAAAACAGAAGCAATGATTTTCTTCGCTGAAATCGACATTTTGCATTTCTTGGCTTTTGGTGAATTCGAATGGCGCCATTGCATTGATTGTTGCTTGGATTCAGGTGTATGGTGATACACCCATGTCTCCTCACCTGTCACAATGTGATCAAGGAACTCATCACCTGTTTCAGCATAGCGTGTGAGGAAGTCGAGTGCAAAACCCATCCTTTTCTTTTCGTGTTCTTCCGTTAACAGTTCTGGAACCCAGCATGCACACAATTTCCTGTACCCTAACTTGACAGTCACAACGTCATAAAGAGTTGTCATTGACATGTCTGGTATGATCTGAAGCAATTCTTTCAATGTGAGACATCTATTCGCACAAATTGCTTCCTCTGTTCTCTGAACAAGGGCATCAGAGATCACAGATGGCCTACCTTCAGAGAAATGACGACACCATTTTGTTACATTTTGTCGATTCATAATGTTCCCACAAACAGAAACAATTTCTTTGTGAATATCCGCTGGTTGCCGACCTTTTGCACGAAGAAAACGTATGACGGAGCGCACTTTGCATTTGGTGAGATTCTGAATCGGCACAGCCATTTTAAACACGACCTACTCCAACCAGAAGCGACGTTCAACTGCTGAATGACCGCGAGGAGAAAGATAATGGTTCAAGGTTCACACCAGTGAACTTGCTCGCCAAAACTCTTCTGTTCCTCTGGCATACAGCGTATCTTTACTTTCTGAAATACCCTCGTATCTTACCCCTAAAGAGATAAGCCTCTACATACTTACATTTGTCCTCTAGCCACCCCTGCCTAGCCATTTTGCACTCCCTGTTGATCTCATTTTTGAGACGTTTGTATTCTTTTTGCCTGCTTCATTTACTGCATTTTTATATTTTCTTCTTTCATCAATTAAATTCAATAACTCTTGTGTGTGTGAACTGCAGATTGAAACTGAAGAAACTGCAAAAAGGCGGGAATTTAAGGAGATGGGACCTGGATAAACTGAAAGAACCAGAGGTTGTAGAGAGTTTCAGGGAGAGCATAAGGGAACAATTGACAGGAATGGGGGAAAGAAATACAGTAGAAGAAGAATGGGTAGCTCTGAGGGATGAAGTAGTGAAGGCAGCAGACGATCAAGTAGGTAAAAAGACGAGGGCTAATAGAAATCCTTGGGTAACAGAAGAAATATTGAATTTAATTGATGAAAGGAGAAAATATAAAAATGCAGTAAATGAAGCAGGCAAAAAGGAATACAAACGTCTCAAAAATGAGATCGACAGGAAGTGCAAAATGGCTAAGCAGGGATGGCTAGAGGACAAATGTAAGGATGTAGAGGCTTGTCTCACTAGGGGTAAGATAGATACTGCCTACAGGAAAATTAAAGAGACCTTTGGAGAGAAGAGAACCACTTGTATGAATATCAAGAGCTCAGATGGAAACCCAGTTCTAAGCAAAGAAGGGAAGGTAGAAAGGTGGAAGGAGTATATAGAGGGTTTATACAAGGGAGATGTACTTGAGGACAATATTATGGAAATGGAAGAGGATGTAGATGAAGACGAAATGGGAGATAAGATACTGCATGAAGAGTTTGACAGAGCACTGAAAGACCTGAGTCGAAACAAGGCCCCGGGAGTAGACAACATTCCACTAGAACTACTGATGGCCTCGGGAGAGCCAGTCATGACAAAACTCTACCATCTGGTGAGCAAGATGTATGAGACAGGCGAAATACCCTCAGACTTCAAGAAGAATATAATAATTCCAATACCAAAGAAAGCAGGTGTTGACAGATGTGAAAATTACCGAACTATCAGTTTAATAAGTCACAGCTGCAAAATACTAACGCGAATTCTTTACAGACGAATGGAAAAACTGGTAGAAGCTGACCTCGGGGAAGATCAGTTTGGATTCCGTAGGAATGTTGGAACACGTGAGGCAATACTGACCTTACAACTTATCTTGGAAGAAAGATTAAGAAAAGGCAAACCTACGTTTCTAGCATTTGTAGACTTAGAGAAAGCTTTTGACAATGTTGACTGGAATACTCTCTTTCAAATTCTGAAGGTGGCAGGGGTAAAATACAGGGAGCGAAAGGCTATTTACAATTTGTACAGAAACCAGATGGCAGTTATAAGAGTCGAGGGGCATGAAAGGGAAGCAGTGGTTGGGAAAGGAGTGAGACAGGGTTGTAGCCTCTCCCCGATGTTATTCAATCTGTATATTGAGCAAGCAGTAAAGGAAACAAAAGAAAAATTCGGAGTAGGTATTAAAATTCATGGAGAAGAAGTAAAAACTTTGAGGTTCGCCGATGACATTGTAATTCTGTCAGAGACAGCAAAGGACTTGGAAGAGCAGTTGAACGGAATGGACAGTGTCTTGAAAGGAGGATATAAGATGAACATCAACAAAAGCAAAACGAGGATAATGGAATGTAGTCAAATTAAGTCGGGTGATGCTGAGGGAATTAGATTAGGAAATGAGACACTTAAAGTAGTAAAGGAGTTTTGCTATTTAGGGAGTAAAATAACCGATGATGGTCGAAGTAGAGAGGATATAAAATGTAGACTGGCAATGGCAAGGAAAGCGTTTCTCAAGAAGAGAAATTTGCTAACATCGAGTATAGATTTAGGTGTCAGGAAGTCGTTTCTGAAAGTATTTGTATGGAGTGTAGCCATGTATGGAAGTGAGACATGGACGATAACTAGTTTGGACAAGAAGAGAATAGAAGCTTTCGAAATGTGGTGCTACAGAAGAATGCTGAAGATAAGGTGGGTAGATCACGTAACTAATGAGGAGGTATTGAATAGGATTGGAGAGAAGAGAAGTTTGTGGCACAACTTGACTAGAAGAAGGGATCGGTTGGTAGGACATGTTTTGAGGCATCAAGGGATCACAAATTTAGCATTGGAGGGCAGCGTGGAGGGTAAAAATCGTAGAGGGAGACCAAGAGATCAATACACTAAGCAGATTCAGAAGGATGTAGGTTGCAGTAGGTACTGGGAGATGAAGAAGCTTGCACAGGATAGAGTAGCATGGAGAGCTGCATCAAACCAGTCTCAGGACTGAAGACCACAACAACAACAACTCTTGTGTTACCCAAGGATTTCTACTAGCCCTCATCCTTTTACTTACTTGATGCCCTGCTGCCTTCACTAATTCATACCTAAAAGCTATCCATTCTTCTACTAATGTATTTCTTTCCCCCATTCTTGTCAATTGTTCCCCCATGCTCTCCTTGAAACACTGTACAATCTCTGGTTTAGTCAGTTTATCCAGGTCCCAGCTCCTTAAATTCCCACCTTTTTGCACTTTTGATTGTGGTCAGAGTCCACATCTGCCACTGAAAATGTCTTACAATTTAAAACCTGGTTTCTAAATCTCTGTCTTACCATTATGTAATCTGATACCTTCTAGCATCTCCAGGCTTCTTCCATGTATACAACCAGAAAGTGATAATAAGCTTCTTTTTAGTGCCTCGTTTGCCTCTGTAGTACACTTGCCCAATTCCCCTTAAAACTTTCCAGATAGCTACAAGCCTTCTGAAGTGTTACCACATTCATTGTTTTAATCATATTCTTTTTTCTGTCTTTTCTCATTTCTATTTACTTTTAAAACAATTTTACTGTAAAGACAATATAACGAGAAGGAAAGTTGCTACTCACCATATAGCGGAGATGCTGAGTCGCAGAGAGGCACAACAATAAGACTTTCACACTTAAAAGCTTTCAGTCAATGGCCTTCGTCAACAATACACACACATACGCACAACACACACTCATGCAAAAGCAACTCACACACATGACTGCAGTCTCAGGTTACTGAAACCACACTGCCTGAGACTGCAGTCGTGTGTGTGAGTTGTGTTTGCATGCGCACACGTGTGTGTGTGTGTGTGTGTGTGTGTGTGTGTGTGTGTGTGTGTGTGTGTGTCGTTGACAAAGGCCATTGGCCAAAAGCTGTAAGTGTGAAAGTCTTTTTGTTGTGCCTATCTGTGACTCAGCATCTCTGCTATATGGTGAGCAGCAACTTTCCTTCTCGTAATATTGTTACATTCCATCCTGGATTTTCCATTGTTTGAGTACTGTAAAGACAAGTTAATACGTAAGTAAGTGACACTTGTCAAGTTAAAAAGGCACTAATCACGAAAAGAAAGGATTGAGGGATTAAAATGAGAAGGGACTAATATGAGGTGTTGACATTAACACTCACCTGCAGTTGCTGGTGTACTTCATCTGAAAATTCAACATCATATGTCTTCAACAGATTTATTGTTTCCTTTATAGGATCAAACATTTGGTCAGTAGTCAAACTTCGCTCTTTCACTTGATTTAAGTAGATCATGATTTTAGGAAGCACATCATAATCCACTGGTGTCAATAAGACTTTATTAGCTTCCGCAATAAAGTCTGAAAGCTCTTGGAGGCTGAAGCAAAAGCAAACAAATGTAGGACTTAATAAAAATAATGCATTCCATGAAAATAAGTAACAGTCCCATCAAATTACAATGAAGAATATAAGAATAATTATTGTGGGTCAATATTATTTTCACAAAGCAGACAAAAAGCATGCACATCACAATAGTTCTTTTACTTTGCAATACGATAATACAACTGCAATCGTCCATTTCATACGTCGGTGCCTTCGCATATTTATTAATTTACTAGTTGGTAATGACCTGCTTTGCTGAAGACATTCTGAAATGTCAGTTCAGTTTTTGTATTATATGGGAAGCAGGTAATGGGAGTGATTTGCCAAATCCCAATTTTTTTGCAGGTGCACACAGATATACTCTATCTGACAAACTGTCTGCCAGCAGTGACAGTGACATCATTATATGAATTGTTTCATGCTTTATAATACTTTGAGTAATTCTGTTTCACTAATAAGAATCCACCTCTCCAGAGGACACCACCTTGAGGAAGCACTGTCCGTGCGGGTGGAAAGGCTTGCATATCTGCATGAAGAAGAGGGCTATGCCAAAGGTAGAGGACCTACTGCTGGAAAGGCCTCAGCTGATAGATCAGATTAAGGTTGTCCCACAATGTCTCATCTTCCCTATCCACTCCTAGTCCTTACCCAATTCCCTTTCCCAACCCAAGATATGATGCGGATCCATGCTGAGGGGTGCATGGCACATGGGAAGATGTGTCGCAAACGGAGCCTCAGGTTTACTGGGCAACCTCCCTGATTAAGTAGCCTTACACTGCGCAGGGTATTCATGGTGTGGACTGTCTAGGTCACCAAATCTCATGGGACCAAGACGGACACGACTAAAGAAAATAAATTAAAACAAACTGAGGGGCAAACTGAGACCTCAGACACCCAAATATCAGGGTCAGGACCAGTGGAAGGCATTCCCACTACTGAATCAGGGTCTAGACCTGAGCCAGAAATGGGAACTGTAATGAGAAGTTGGGCCTCATCAAGATTAAAGCCTTGTCTGGGGCCCCGAGGAGGGAACTACTCGGGGAACAGAGACAAAAGGAATGGAAAGAATGGCTTCCTAAAGACAAGTGGTGGGAATTAGAAGAGCTTGAACCTTAGACCCCCAAGAAAAAACTGTCTCAGGCAAGAAATAGGGAAACAGACCTATAGTACTGCAGTCTCGGGTAAGATGGCAGTTATCCAAGAAGGCCATCCACAGGTAGCCATCACCTCACAGAAGGAGGAACTCATACAGATGACCCTCTTTGAAAAGATTGGGGGGGGGGGGGGGGGGGAGATGCTGGTCCAGGACCGAACTTCAGGAGGGTCTATCTAGATCGGTGGTGCCCTCATTTTTGTCTGTGAGAGGGTGCACACAGTGGAATGGCGTAAAGACAAGGTGCCCATGACATCCCCATGGTAAGATTCAAAGCTGCTGGTCAAGATGGCAGTGGAGCTTCTTAAGACTGCAAAGGTATCAATATGTGTACCAAAGATCATTAAGGATGTCTCCCCTAAGACTTGTTCAAGAAGATAGGGGTCCAGAACCCAAAAGTCTCAACAGAAGACTGGAGAGTGATCAACCAGAAGATTGTGCTGGAAGAACAAACCCTGGTGGTAGAGGTTGGAGAGAAGTTCCTGAAAGCGATGCGAGAGCAAGGCCTGAAATTGTTTTTAGGGTTCTCGTGGTTATCGAAGACCTCAAAGACAATGACGGCAGCAAGACAGAGACTGGAGATGCTGCAGAATAATCTGCAACACAGTAAAGGGGCCTCTGCTGCCCTGAGCCGCTGCCTGGTGAGGCAGGAAGTGGATGGGGCCCTGATACAAGAACCCTTCTTATATAAAGGGGTGTATTGGGCCTCGGTGGCACTGGAAGTAAGCTGATGTATGCTAGAAATCTAAGTAACTCCAGAACATGCATCTATGTAGGAAATGGAATTTCTTTCATGCCAATGGTGGATTTCTACTCTAGGGACCTAGTGACTATCAGAATGCAGCAATGTGAGGAAGTATCATGACGGAAATTGTTTTGCCCTCAGCATACCTCCCTTACAAAGACAGCTCTTCTCCTCCTTTAGAGGTGAGGAGACTGGTAGAAGCTTGCCATTAGCAAGGTGAGCAACTTTTGGTGGGATGTGACGCCAATGCCCACAACCTAGTATGGGGCAGCGAGGACACCAACAGTAGAGGCGAGTACCTTCTTGAATTTCTTCTAGCTAACAACTTGGAAGTCCTGAATTGGGGCAATGAACCTGCATTCAGGGATAGCAGAAGGGAAGAAGTAATTGACATAACTTTTGGTTCCATAATGATGGGCAGCTAAGTCAAACAATAGTATGTGGCGTTAGAGCCATCCTCATCGGACCACATGTACATTAAACTGAAGGTTGAAATGGGAATCTGACAGACCATGACCTATCGGAATCACAGGAAAACAGACTGGGAGACATAGGAAGGACCTTGACTTAAGCTTATCGGAAATTAAAACCTCGATAAGGAATCCAGTAGCATTTGAGGAAGTAGCAGAGGCTGTTACCTCTGCCATAGTGATCTTATATCAGGGCAACTGCACAATCACCAAGAAGTGCACAAATAGGAGTGTGCTTTGGTGGAATAACAACTTGGAAACACAAAGAAAACAGGTACGAAGACTGTTTAACCTTGCGAGACATAAGTGACAATGGACAAAATATTGTGAGGCCCTTGTCAACTATAACTTTGTAATTAGACAAGCAATGGAGGCATCCTGGAAGGCATTCTGTGAGGAAGTGGAGAGCATGGCTGCACAGGCCAGACTTCATAGAATCCTCACTAGAGTACCAACCAATCCAGGAGGTATGTTGAGGAAGGAGGATGGGGAATAAACAAAGACAGCACATGAGATACTGGAACTGCTCCTCAAATCTCACGTTCCTCAATATGCTCTGCCGGAAAACACAGACCAGAATTGATCCCGGAGAGACAATGGTTCTCAGGTACTCGAAGAGAGTACTGGGAATCTGCCATAGAGTGTGTGGACTTCAATAAAATCCAATGGGCAGTGGGAACATTCCAACTGTTCAAGTCACCTGGCCCAGATGCAATCTTTCTGGCTCTCCTGGAACAGACAGGAGAAAATCTCATAAGAGTGCTATGCATATTATTCAGGGTTTGTCTAGCAGTAGGTATCATTCCCAATGCTTGGAGGGTAGTGAAGGTTGTCTTAATTCCAAAATCAGGGAGATCTGATCATACCAAGGCCAAGGATATGAGACCAATCAGTCTGTCCTCCTCCATTCTCAAAACATTGGAAAAACTGGTTAATGTATATATTGAGGAGAGGAGGTCCCTCTACATTCAAACCAACACACGTATCAGCCAGGTAAATCATGTGAGATAGCTCTCCATCAACTCATTGGGAGAGTGGAGAAAGCACTTCACTTCCAAGAAATAGCCCTCTGCATCTTCCTAGATATCGAAGGGGCCTTCAGCAACACGACCTTCAATTCCAGGGTAAGGGCAGCAGAGGTGCAGGAGCTGTGGACCACTATATGTAGGTGGACCAGGGCCATGTTTAGTGGAAGGAAGGTAGAGGCTATCGTGATGAATGAAAAGATGGTAATTAACATCACTAGAGGCTGCCCACAAGGAGAAGTTCTGTCCCCTTTACTGTGGAATCTAGTGGTGAATGAACTCATTGAGGAACTAAATTCCAAATAATGCATTTGCCAAGGATACGCAAGGGGAGGGGGGGGGGGGTTGGAGGGCAGAAAAAATATGCACTTTTCGGAAAATGGAAAATGAAAGATATAGAAAACTAAAAGGGGGTGAAGAAGGAGTAGTTGCTGAAGAGAAATACTGAGACCAAAGAAATTAACGTGTATTAAGTCCTGATAGGTGGTGAGAACCAAGAACATGTTGTAATGCCTCTTGATAAGGAAACTTATAACAGAATACTAAATCGCTTTTCAGACAATAGCTTTTCATCAAATACTCATTATCATTTTTGTAAATGATTGTCTACAGAACAGGCAACATATGCTTTCATAAATTCATTTATGGTAGAACTAAAGGAACATGAAACCATTTTATAAGGCCTTATGAAGATCTTCGATTCTGTGCTAGCATCCCCTTGCGTGGGTGCAGAATATTTTTACTACAGAATATAAATGATAGTATGGGAATACAGGTGAATTTTGAGAGTAGAAACATTAAATACTGTGTTTCATAAAGTCAGATACAGAAATGCTTATCAGACACTGGAGGACATTCCAAAAACTGTGGTGTTTGCTGATTGTGTAAGTATACTGCTTACATAAATATATCCATTCCAGAGAGAATAGTGGAACAGGCTAAGAACTAGTTCATAGTAAACAGCTTAAATTTTAGCTTACAAAAACTAACATTATTTACACTCCTGGAAATTGAAATAAGAACACCGTGAATTCATTGTCCCAGGAAGGGGAAACTTTATTGACACATTCCTGGGGTCAGATACATCACATGATCACAATGACAGAACCACAGGCACATAGACACAGGCAACAGAGCATGCACAATGTTGGCACTAGTACAGTGTATATCCACCTTTCGCAGCAATGCAGGCTGCTATTCTCCCATGGAGACGATCGTAGAGATGCTGGATGTAGTCCTGTGGAACGGCTTGCCATGCCATTTCCACCTGGCGCCTCAGTTGGACCAGCGTTCGTGCTGGACGTGCAGACCGCGTGAGACGACGCTTCATCCAGTCCCAAACATGCTCAATGGGGGACAGATCCGGAGATCTTGCTGGCCAGGGTAGTTGACTTACACCTTCTAGAGCACGTTTGGTGGCACGGGATACATGCGGACGTGCATTGTCCTGTTGGAACAGCAAGTTCCCTTGCCGGTCTAGGAATGGTAGAACGATGGGTTCGATGACGGTTTGGATGTACCGTGCACTATTCAGTGTCCCCTCGACGATCACCAGTGGTGTATGGCCAGTGTAGGAGATCGCTCCCCACACCATGATGCCGGGTGTTGGCCCTGTGTGCCTCGGTCGTATGCAGTCCTGATTGTGGCGCTCACCTGCACATCGCCAAACACGCATACGACCATCATTGGCACCAAGGCAGAAGCGACTCTCATCGCTGAAGACGACACGTCTCCATTCGTCCCTCCATTCACGCCTGTCGCGACACCACTGGAGGCGGGCTGCACGATGTTGGGGCGTGAGCGGAAGACGGCCTAACGGTGTGCGGGACCGTAGCCCAGCTTCATGGAGACGGTTGCGAATGGTCCTCGCCGATACCCCAGGAGCAACAGTGTCCCTAATTTGCTGGGAAGTGGCGGTGTGGTCCCCTACGGCACTGCGTAGGATCCTACGGTCTTGGCGTGCATCCGTGCGTCGCTGCGGTCCGGTCCCAGGTCGACGGGCACGTGCACCTTCCGCCGACCACTGGCGACAACATCGATGTACTGTGGAGACCTCACGCCCCACGTGTTGAGCAATTCGGCGGTACGTCCACCCAGCCTCCCGCATGCCCACTATACGCCCTCGCTCAAAGTCCGTCAACTGCACATACGGTTCACGTCCACGCTGTCGCGGCATGCTACCAGTGTTAAAGACTGCGATGGAGCTCCGTATGCCACGGCAAACTGGCTGACACTGACGGCGGCGGTGCACAAATTCTGCGCAGCTAGCGCCATTCGAAGGCCAACACCGCGGTTCCTGGTGTGTCCGCTGTGCCGTGCGTGTGATCATTGCTTGTACAGCCCTCTCGCAGTGTCTGGAGCAAGTATGGTGGGTCTGACACACCGGTGTCAATGTGTTCTTTTTTCCATTTCCAGGAGTGTATTTCCAAATTAATAAAAATTGCTTATATGTAAAAAGAAAGGGGGGGGAGGGGGGGGGGAGAGAGAGAGAGAGAGAGAGAGAGAGAAATGGTCATTGTATACACACACCAAATCAAGCATCATATGTGAAACTCTTGGACATACAGATGGATAATAAATTGAGGTAACACTAGCACAAGGATAAGTTAATCAAAAAGCCCCGTTCTCCTTGCTTTGCTGCTATAAATCTCTTTCACTGTGTTCATCTCATACAGGGTAGAGTAGGTACTTTGTATACTTTCACAAAATAATATCTTATCGCTTAAATATCTTGAGCAGTGCAGCTATTGTCTAAAAAGTATTTACAAGTATTCTACAGCAGCATACTCTTAATACTGCATGAAACCAATAAATAAACATCTTTCAGAGGCCCTTCATTCATTTTCACATTATTCTCCATATGCCCCATAATAAATGAAAGCCTCCAAGGGTGTGGAATGAATACAGTTATATACTGATTGGCAGAAGCAGCAGCTACTACATGCCACTTCTGTAAAATCCATTAACACTGATAATCATGGAAATTAATTTTAGATAATCTTGGCTTTGTTACTGTAAAACCATGTTTCAACACATTTACTCCTTGATTTTATTCAAAGTTTATGATAAAAGTGAATTTACAAGGAACTGTGACACTTATACCCACAATACTGGAAGCAAAAATAATTTTTATGTACCCTGTGGCTCCCTGCCCTGTATCCAGAATCTGGCTTTATATTCTGTTGCAGGTTGATGGTAGGCACCAAAATCAGGAAATAATAAATGTCCAGGTACTCAGAAAAAAGTAAGAGAATAGCTTAGTAGGGACCAGAAAAATTCGTATATTATAATAAATGTGAATATAATAGAGGGAAACATTCCACGTGGGAAAAATATATCTAAAAACAAAGATGATGTGACTTACCAAACGAAAGTGCTGGCAGGTCGATAGACACACAAACAAACACAAACAAACACAAACATACACACAAAATTCAAGCGTTCGCAACCAACAGTTGCTTTGTCAGGAAAGAGGGAAGGAGAGGGAAAGACGAAAGGATGTGGGTTTTAAGGGAGAGGGTAAGGAGTCATTCCAATCCCGGGAGTGGAAAGACTTACCTTAGGGGGAAAAAAGGATGGGTATGCACTCACACACACACACACACATATCCATCCACACATACACAGACACAAGCAGACATATTCAAATTTGAATATGTCTGCTTGTGTCTGTGTATGTGTGGATGGATATGTGTGTGTGTGTGAGTGTATACCCGTCCTTTTTTCCCCCTAAGGTAAGTCTTTCCGCTCCCGGGATTGGAATGACTCCTTACCCTCTCCCTTAAAACCCACATCCTTTCGTCTTTCCCTCTCCTTCCCTCTTTCCTGACGAAGCAACCGTTGAAACACAAAAGTACCTCTTGGATGCTATTTTATAGTGAACTGTATCCAGATGAACAATTTTGTCCAAGATAATTTGAAACAACTTTACTTCTGCTTATAAATATAAAAAATTTAACACAATTTTTGGTTACTGATATTGCACAGCATCTGGCAAAGCCCAATTTGGAAAGATAATGTGCATAAGAATGCAATTACAAAATAAAAGATGCATGAACTAATAACACATCAGTGTGCTCAATGCCACAGTGCCATGTAGGATGAGTGTGGTAGAACGGTGTGTATAAAATTAACACTTCATAATGCAAGTTAGGACTCGGCCATGAGACCCAACATGTTAGAAGAAAGAAACTTGTTTATTTACCTGTCTGCTAAAGTCCAAAACTTGGTATAATGTGGACACTTATAATGTGACAGTTTTAGGTGGCGGGTGTTTCAACCTGTGGTTGCACCAAATATCGGTAGAGGTTGGGCCTGCACTAATTCATTTATGATACTACCATTTAGCCATCCACAGCAGGCAATTGCACATCAGCCATTACCAAATACTATGTATTGCTTGCTGCTCATGGTTTTCTTATTGTGACATGAGTGAAGGGTCCAGCATGGAGTTCGATTACAACCCTCACAGCACCAGAAGGGAACAGTGATCCCTTTGACCCTGTGTTAGTTCTGCTTTCACAGAAATGCAGAATGGATATATTTGTACCATTTATCAGTATACTTCATACATCACAGCTTTTGGGAAGTCCTTCAATGCTGATAAATCATCTTTATATTCAACTTTATGAAACACAATATTTAATGTTTCTGCTCTCAAAATTTATCTTTCTTCCCACGGTATCATTTATTTACATGACCCTAAGTTTTCAGCAGTAAAAATATACTGCACCTATGCAAGGGAATGCCATCATGGAATCGAAGGTCTTGACAGGGTCACACAAAATGGCTACAGGTTTCTTTAGTACTACCATAAACAAATTTATCAGATCATATATTGCTTGTTCTGCAGGTTATCATTTACAAAACTGGAAATAAGTATTGGTAGAAAGGTGGTTTAATATTCTGTTATAAGCCTCCTTCTCAAAAATTTTTGAGTGTGAGAGGTCTATAATTAAAGGTCATCTGTTTATCCCCATTATGTAAATAATATTACTAGTGCATATTTCACTCTTTTAGAAAGTATACTTTGAGTCACCAAGTGATTAGAAGTTCACTTATGGGGAGTGCTATCTAATCAAAGCAAAATTTCAGCATTTTGGTTGAAATCACAGCCAGCCCTTCAGTGACCTAATGTGTTTTGTACATTTTGCATATCTCTTCAACAGTTGTGTTGGCAAAACCAATGTATACTGGTGGACTATGTAATGTCTCTCTAACTAAAATAAGTTAGCTGCATACCACAGGCCATTGTCCTTGTGTTTTCTGTTACTAACAGAATTTACTGAATTTAATGGCGAATAACTTGAACCTAATACTATCCTTCTTACACCTACTGCCATCAGGAAGTTAAAGATCATTTATCTTGAAACTTCCTGGCAGATTAAAACTGTGTGCCGGACTGAGACTCGAACTTGGGACCTTTGCCTTTTGCGGGCAAGTGCTCTACCAACTGAGCTACCCATGCACAACTCATGCCCCTTCCTCACAGCTTTACTTCTGCCAGCATCTCGTCTCCTACCATCCAAACTTTACAGAAGCTCTCTTGTAAAGTTTGGAAGGTAGGAGACGAGATACTGGCAGAAGTAAAACTGTGAGGAAGGGGCGTGAGTTGTGCTTGGATAGCTCAGTTGGTAGAGCACTTGCCCGCGAAAGGCAAAGGTCCCGAGTTCGAGTCTCGGTCCGGCACACAGTTTTAATCTGCCAGGAAGTTTCATATCAGCGCACACTCTGCTGCAGAGTGAAAATCTCATTCTTGATCATTTATCTTACTGGCACTGGGTTTACTCGTTTCATGCAATGTAGTGCTCCAAATTGCCTTTGCTTTTCGTGTAATGTTGTATTTTTTGTACATAGGCATGGCTATAGCTTTTGTAACAAGGTGAAGAATTTTGAAGTTTTGCTACGGTGCACCTCTATTTCTTAATTGGAGAGTCAAGTCCTCTGCAATAAATAAAACTTGGTCTTCCCGACACAAGTGACTTTCATCTCAGTTGATTGTAAACTTTTCCCTCGGCTTCCTGTGTAATTGTTCCATAACACTTGTGAAGGAAAACCAGATACATACACTACTGGCCATTAAAATTGCTACACCAATAAGAAATGCAGATGATAAATTGGTATTCATTGGACAAATATATTATACTATAACTGACATGTGATTACATTTTCACGTAATTTGGGTCCATAGATCCTGAGAAATCAGTACCCAAAACAACCACTTCTGATGGTAATAATGGCCTTGATACGCCTGGGCATTGAGTCAAACAGTGCTTGGATGGAGTGTACAGGTACAGCTGTCCATGTAGCTTCAACATGATACCACAGCTCATCATAAGTAGTGACTGGCGTATTGTGATGAGCCAGTTGCTTGGCCACCATTGACCAGACATTTTCAATTGGTGAGAGATCTGGAGAATGTGCTGGCCAGGGCAGCAGTCGAATATTTTCTGTATCCAAAAAGGCTTGTACAGGACCTGCAACATGCGGTCGTGCATTACCATGCTGAAATGTAGGCTTTCGCAGGGATCAAGTGAAGGGTAGAGCCATGGGTCATAACACATCTGAAATGTAACATCCACTGTTCAATGTGCTGTCAATGCGAACAAGAGGCGACCGAGACGTGTAACCAATGGCACCCCACGAGACATGTAACCAATGGCGCCCCACGAGACGTGTAACCAATGGCACCCCATACCATCACGCTGGGTGATTCGCCAGTATGGCAATGATGAATACACACTTCCAATGTGCGTTCACCACGATGTCGCCAAACATGGATACGACAATCATGATGCTGCAAACAGAACCTGGATTCAACTGAAAACATGACGTTTTGCCATTCGTGCACCCAGGTTCGTCGTTGAGTACACCATCGCAGGCGCTCCAGTCTGTGATGCAGCGTCAAGGGTAACCGCAGCCATGGTCTCCGAGCTGATAGTCTATCCTGCTGCAAATGTCATCAAACTGTTTGTGCAGATGGTTGTCGTCTTGTAAACGTCCTCATCTGTTGACTCAGGGACCGAGACGTGGCTGCACGATCTGTTACAGCCATGCAGATAAGATGCCTGTCATCTCGACTGCTAGTGAAACGAGACCACTGGGATCCAGCAAGGCATTCCGTGTTATCCTCCTGAACCCTCCGATTCCATATTCTGCTAACAGTAATCGGATCTTGACCAACGTGAGCAGCAATGTCACGATACGATAAACTGCAATCGTGATAGGCTACAATCCGACCTTTATCAAAGTCGGAAATGTGGCGGTACGCATTTCTCCTCCTTACACGAGGCATCACAACAACATTTCACCAGGCAACACCGGTCAACTGCTGTTTGTGTATGAGAAATCGGTTGGAAACTTTCCTCATGTCAGCACGTTGTAGGTATCGCCACCGGCGCCAACCATGTGTGAATGCTCTCAAAAGCTAATCATTTGCATATCACAGCATCTTCTTCCTATACGTTAAATTTTGCGTCTGTAGCAAGTCATCTTCATGGTGTAGCAATTTTAATGGCCAGTAGTGTAAAAGTTATAAAATATAGCAGATTATGGAGGGCAGGAGAGAAAATGCAGAGGCGGGAGGGGGTAAGTTGCGGAAAGGAGAGAAATAAAAAGAAATTAAAAGACTGGGTGTGGCGGTGAAATGACAGCTGTGTAGTGCTGGAATGGGGACAGGGAGGGAGCTGGATGGGTGAGGCCAGTGAATAACGAAGGTTGAGGCCAGGAGGGTTACGGGAACATAGGATGTATTGCAGGGAAAGTTCCCACATGTGCAATTTAGAAAAGCTGGTGTTAGTGGGACGGATCCATATGTCACAGGCTGTGAAGCAGTCATTGAGATGAGGGATATCATGTTTGGCAGCGTGTTCAGCAATAGGGTGGTCCACTTGTTTTTTGGCTGCAGTTTGCCCGTGGCCATTCATGCACACAGACAGCTTGTTGGCTGTCATGCCTACAAAGAATGCAGCACAGAGGTTGCAGCTTAGCTTGTAAATCACATGTCTGGTTTCACAGATTGCCCTGCCTTTGATGGGATAGGTGATGTCAGTGACTGGACTGAGTAGGTGGTGGTTGGAGGATGTATGGGACAGGTCTTGCATCTAGGTCTATTACAGGGGTATGAGCTATGAGGTAAGGGATTGGGAGCAGAGATTGTGTAAGGATGGACGAGTATATAGTGTAGGTTCGATGGACAGTGGAATACCACAGTAGGGTGGGAAGGATAGTGCCCTGAATTGAGAAATGTCCTGCTCCCAATCCTTCCCCCCCCCCCCCCCCCCCTTTCAGTGGTATTCTACCATTCACCGAACCTACACAATATACTCGTCCATCCTTACACAACCACTGCTCCCAATCCCTTACCTCACGGCTCATACCCCTGTAATAGACCTAGGTGCAAGACCTGTCCCATACAACCTCCTACCACCACCTACTCCAGTCCTGTCACTAACATCACCTACCCCATCAAAGGTAGGGCTATCTGTGAAACCAGTCATGTGATTTACAAGCTAAGCTGCAACCTCTGTGCTGCTTTCTATGTAGGCATGACAACCAACAAGCTGTCTGTCCACATGAATGGCCACCAAAGAACTGTGGCCAAAAAACAAGTGGACCACCCTGTTGCTGAACACGCTGCCAAACATGATATCCCTCATCTCAATGACTGCTTCACAGCCTGTGCCATATGGATCCTTCCTACCAACACCAGCCTTTCTGAATTGCGCAGGTGGGAACTTCCCCTGCAATACATCCTATGTTCCCATAACCCTCCTGGCCTCAACCTTCGTTACTCACTGGCCTCACCCATCCAGCTCCCTCCCTGTTCCCATTCCAGCACTACACAGCTGTCATTTTACCGCCACACCCAGTCTTTTAATTTCTTTTTATTTCTCTCCTGTCCACTACTTACCCCCTCCCGCCTCCGCACTTTCTCTCCTGCCCTCCATCTAAACTGCAACACTTCACTGTCCGCCACTCCCACCGTAGTATCCCGACCCTCCCCGCCCCAGCCTCCTCCTTACCCCACCCAGTTGCCACTCCCATCATGCACTGGTGCTGCTGTTCACAGTGTGGTTTCAGCTCTCTGAGACTGCAGACGTGTGTGCAAGTTGCGTCTACGTGTGTGTGTGTGTGTGTGTGTGTGTGTGTGTGTGTGTGTGTGTGCGCGCGTGTGTGTATGTGTGTTTAATGCTGACAAAGGCCTTAATAGCAGAAAGCTTTAACTGCGCGAATCTTTTTGTTGTGCCTATCATGACTCAGCATCTCTGCTATGTGATGAGTAGCAACTTTCCTTCTCTGGTATTGTTACATTCCTTCCTGGATTTTCTATTGTTTGATTAGTTCTAAAATATTTGGAGAAAAGAATTGTACATCTCATATACTTTGTGCTACTGATAATCTTAGTTATTGTTTGACCAGTAATTCACTAGGAACAGTGTGGCTCAGTCAGTATTCATGATTTTGTGAAACTGCTCATTTTCTTTCTTACGTAATCCTGACTGACATGTGATTTATTACTACCATTTGATAATCATGATGGTACAAGCCATTTGTCATGGGGAACTTATCTATTACATGGAAGTTAACTGGATATAGAAATAAATTATAGATTGGTCTGCACTATGTCCTACTTTTGTTGGGGAATATTACATAAAGCCAATATTTAAGCAAGACAGCAAACATAAATTATGCAATTAAAGACCAGTAACTACCATCTACATGTTTCTGAAATCTGTAAATAAAAAAAAATCATAATTATAAGAATAAACAAACAACAACAAAATATATAATACAAGATCCATCCCAAAACTGATTTGAGGAAGGATGGTCAAATAAAATGGCGATAACTGGATTTATTGATTATGTTCTGAGCTCAGAGGACAGTCAACATCCTGTGGCACTTACACAGCTCACAAAACATTTTCATTGTGTTGCTTTTGTATAATGTTGGAATAAGAGAGTAGTGTTATGATATTAATGAGTCCTATGCAACAAATAGGAAACACTACATGGAAATCAGTCATGAAAGTGTAGGGAATTTAATGAAGCAGGTAGTAACTATTAATAATAAAGTAAGGTGCCTAATAAGATTTGTAGACTTATAAGAAAGATCAAAAAGTTGTAACCACCTCAATGCTTTAATAAAAGGTATAAAAATTCTTTGTAGGTGTCCTATTTGTGCACTTTACAACCTACTTTGGCTACAGAACTTTTTCATCAAGAAACTCTCTTGTCTTGTAAATCATGACTCTACACATAACCATGTGCTAGCAAGAGAACATTAAGATCCACCTAGTGCAACTGGCATGTGGTTTCAGAATATATTGCTGAACACATTAAAATAAATGAAAGGAAGTAAAGAATTTAATGATCTCAATGTACATCAGATAGAAAAATGTATTACAGTAAGACTGACTGCTAGTAACACAACCAAATCTAAAAAAAACAAATGCAAACACTTATATCTAAACTCATAGGAAGTCTATACAACTGCTGTAAAACAGTAAAGCTGTCCTCAGTCGAAAGTCTGGTTTGAACATCACACTGCTTCACTTGGTATGGTGCTAATGGAAGTGGTATACCCTTGCCTTCTGGCAACCTTCTAACTAACATAGCCAGATATTTATAGGAGGACCTATAATTCAACATCTACTGCAAACCACAGTGCAATTTGTTATTTTTCATCTACACTGGTCATTGCTTGAGATCAAAAAGTAATAAGTGACAGAAAAACGCTAGGTCTGAATTCAAATTGACATGCTGGATTTGTATATGTTTATCAGACACTTATTTACTGAGCCACCAAGCCATACCTCACAATAATTGTAAAAACACTTAGCCAGATATGTGTTCAAGGTAATACACTGAACAAATTTTCCAAGTATAAAAAGTATGACATGCTCAATATATCGAGTTTATAAAGTCAGAGCTAACAACAAGAACACAGATAGAATGGCAGACATAACACTTTATTACATCTAGAAATAACTTGTACAAGAAGACACCTGCCACAGAGTGGCTACACCACTATTCCGATAATCCTAGTCAAAATGTTAATATATAACTAAGGGTGAGGCTGGCCAGGCCTGATTCTATAAGGTGTCAGCTGGCTGGTAGAGTGCACAGAGGAGGAGAGGCTGTGAATGCATCCTTAAGCAGTAGCCTCTCACACTTCTAGTGACTAGAGACTTCAGCGACATGCCTTACAACTGTGCATCTAGATCTCAGGTGTGGAATCTGTGCAGGTCACTTCTACACCCTGCCCGTTTGGGGTTGGAGTATTGCTAATTCCTTGGGCAAAGTGTGGACAACTGCACTGTGGAGACAGCATCCATGTTCATAGAGGCTTCAGAAGTGAGATGGTAGCAACTCCTAGTTGCTGGAGGCCTTAGAATACAGGCAAAAGAGGCCAGTGTGACAAGTGTCCCCCCCCCCACCCCCCACCCCCCCAATCAGAATTTAAGACAACAGGTCCAGCGATGGGCAGCCCAAGCCAGGATTCCTGGCAATGTCCGGTGGTGGTGTGGAATGTGGAGGCAACTCTGCCACAGACTGACGTCACACAGGTGACACTGAAATGGCGAGGAGACTGTGCACTGGTTGGAGGGCCACCAGAGTTGCAGCCAGAGGCTGCGAAGTCATAGGCTCATTGGGTGGAGGCACTGACAGGTGGAAGAGGAGGCTGGAACACCAAAAGATAGGTGGCACCCAGCAACCAGGGCACTAACTCAGGTGGTGTCATGGATGGTGTGGGGAGGTCCACCCAGACACAGAGCTGATATCAAATGGTGCCCGGACCTCTCAGTTTCCAGTCATGACAGTGTAGATGCAGTGACTGTTTTGAAACAGGATGGCTGCTGGTAACCAGTGTGGGCACTGACCAAACCCACATGTCTAGACTGCTGAACCCAGCAGAAAATTTGATCAATGGAATACAATGGTGAGCTGGACCATGGACAGAGGAGGTGGAGCATTGTCCTTGGCTGGCAGCTGTGGAGAAGCTCAGTAAGGTTACAGGAACCAATAGGAGTCATCTGGTAGGTCGTCAGAAAAAACTAATGCCTCCCTTGTGGGGAAGTCCTGCAAATATTTTTTTGTCTGGGTCTTAAAGATGTGTGCCATGTGCTCCACATCCCCATCAGACTGGGGGTGAAATGGAGGGGAGCCTAACCAGACACAAAAATTGTGAAATGCCTACGAAAGAAATTGAGGCCCATTGTCAGAAACGAGAGCAACCATGAGACCTTCCACAGAAAAAAATTCTGAGAGCGCATGAATAGCGACTTTGGTAGTGTCTAAGGAACACTGGTAAATGTGAAAACACACCAATGACTATCAGCCAAAACACATCCATAAATGGATCCACAAAATCCACATGGATGCACTCCCAGTACTGGGTTGCTGGAGGTCATGGGGAGAACAAAGGCTTGGGAGCTGTCTGTTGACTAACATGTTGGGGACATGCAGCAACCAAATGCTCCAGCTCCTGCTCAGTGCTGGGCCACTGTAAGACCTTCCGCCACAAAAGCCTGGGAATAACCACCCTGGGAGCTGTGTCATCTGCGGAGAGGAAGAGGACCTCATCTAAGACCAAGAGACTATGACACAAAACAAAGTAGTTATAAAGCAGATCAGAAACACAGCCTGGAGGATAAGAAGATTAACCTTACTGGATCCCCTCTGCGTGGAAACGTGGAGGTTGTGGCGATCCTGAAATCCGGCAAGGACCCACGCCAGACATCCAGCTACCCACCATTCAGCCTGCTCCTGTCCCTCTCGAAGGTGTTCGAGAGGCTGTATGTGAGAAGACTGATGTGACATGTCACCCAGGAGGGCATCATCCTAGATGAGCAGTTCGGGTTTTGAGAAGAACGAACATGCCACTTCCCACAAGCTTCTTCGGGTGATAGAACAGGTGATGAGGGCACTGGAAACAAGGGAATACATTGGGGCAGTGTTCCTCGACATCTCCCAAGTGTCTGACACAGTGTGGCATGACGTTCTCAAGTTCAAATTTTTTGAACAAGGGATACCGACGTCCCACATGACGCTACTGCGGTCGTACCTGTCTGAACGACCCTTCCACGTGAGTGCTGACGACGGTATGTCCACAGACCGGCAGATACATGCAGGAGTACCACAGGGGTTGGTCCTCGGCCCCTCAATGTACTCCCTGTACACTGCCGATGCCCCAAAAGTGGCAGGAGTTGAACTGCCACTGTACACAGATGATACAGCCCTGTTCACTTGCAGCATGAACGCCCAAGTGCTGAGAAACTGCCTCCAATGTGGGTGCGATGCCTTGGGCTCATGGGAAACAAAATGGCAGCTGAAATTCAATGCCATGAAGAGCCAGGCAGTTGTCTTCACCTAAAGACTTCTGCTGCCAGGGCTTACACCAGTCAAAATCTTGGGAGAACCTATCCCAAGGAGTGGGACAGCGAAATACCAGATTCCTTGACTTGTGCCATAGGGTGGTGGGGTTTCAGGTTCCACTGAATAGGCCAGGAGTTCACTACACTCAACTGGTGGCTACACGGGTAGCGGAGGCTGTGTGGCGTGGACTGGGTGGTTTTTTAGGTTAGAAGGCCTCGGGAAAGTACAGGGTGGGCTGCAATCTCAAAAGGTGCATGGAAAACACAGGACGTGCTTGGATCAAGGAACAGTCAGAATTGTAGTTTTAAATTGTTGTAGTTGTGCTGGGAAAGTCCCTGAGCTTCAAGCGCTAATAGAAAGCACAGAAGCTGAAATCGTTATAGGTACAGGAAGCTGGCTAAAGCCTGAAATAAGTTCTGCAGAAATTTTTACGAAGTCTCAGACGGTGTTCAGGAAAGATAGATTAGGCAGAATTGGTGGTGGAGTGTTTGTGTCTGTCAGTAGTGGTTTATCTTGTAGTGAAGTCGAAGTAGATACTCCGTGCGAATTGGTATGGGTGGAGGTTATACTTAACACCCAAACTAAGTTAATAATTGGCTCCTTCTACCAAGCCCAGACTCCGATGATATAGTTGCTGAACAGTTCAGAGAAAATTTGAGTCTCGTAACAAATAAATACCCCACTCATATGGTTATAGTTGATGGGGACTTCAACCTTCCCTCGAAATGTTGGCAAAAATACTTGTTCAAAACCGGTGGTAGGCAGAAAACATCTTCTGAGATTGTCCGAAATGCTTTCTCTGAAAATTATTTCGAGCAGTTAGTCTACGAATCCATGCGAATTGTAAATGGTTGCGAAAACACACTTACCTCTTAGCCACAAACAATCCACAGCTAATAGAGACCATCATGACTGAAACAGGGATTAGTGATCACAAGGTCGTTGTAGCTAGGCTCAATACCGTTTCTTCCAAATCCACCAGAAACAAACGCAAAATAATTTTATTTAAAAAAGCGGATAAGGTGTCACTAGAAGCCTTCCTAAGAGACAATCTCCATTCCTTCTGAACTGACTGTGCAAATGTAGACGAGCTGTGGCTCAAATTCAAAGATATAGTAGCAACAGCAATTGAGAGATTCGTACCTCATAAACTGGTAAGAGATGGAACTGATCCCCCATGGTACACAAAACAGGTCCGGCTGTTGCAGAGGCAATGGAAAAAGCATGCAAAATTCAGAAGAATGCGAAATCCTGAAGATTGGCTAAAATTTACAGACGCGCAAAATTTGGCACGGACTTCAATGTGAGATGCCTTTAATAGGTTCCACAATGAAACATTGTCTCGAAATTTGGTAGAAAATCCAAAGAAATTCTGGTCATATGTAAAGTAGACAAGCGGCAAGACGCAGTCAATACCTCCGCTGCGCAGTGCCGATGGTACTATTACCGACAGCTGTGCCACTAAAGCGAGGTTATTGAACGCAGTTTTCCGAAATTCCTTTACCAGGGAAGACAAATGGAATATTCCAGAATTTGAAACACGAACAGCTGCTAGCATGAGTTTCTTAGAAGTAGATACGTTAGGGGTTGCGAAGCAACTCAAATTGCTTGATACGGGCAACTCTTCAGGTCCAGATTGTATACTGATTAGGTTCCTTTCAGATTACGCCGATACAATAGCTCCCTACTTAGCAATCATATACAACCGCTCGCTCACCGATAGATCTGTACCTACAGATTGGAAAATTGCGCAGATCGCACTAGTGTTTAAGAAGGGTAGCAGGAGTAATCCATCGAACTACAGACCTATATCATTGACGTCGGTCTGCAGTAGGGTTTTGGATCATATACTGTATTCAAACATTATGAATCACCTCGAAGGGAATGATCTATTGATACGTAATCAGCATGGTTTCAGAAAAATTCGTTCTTGTGCAACACAGCTAGCTCTTGATTCGCACGAAGTAATGGCCGCTATCGACAGGGGATCTCAAGTTGATTCCATATTTCTAGATTTCCGGAAAGCTTTTGACACCGTTCCTCACAAGCAACTTCTAATCAGGCTGCAGGCCTATGGGGGATCGTCTCAGTTGTGCGACTGGATTCGTGATTTCCTGTCAGGAAGATCGCAGTTCGTAGTAATAGACAGCAAATCATCGAGTAAAACTGAAGTGATATCAGGTGTTCCCCAGGGAAGCGTCCTGGGACCTCTGCTGTTCCTGATCTATGTAAATGACCTGGGTGACAATCTGAGAAGTTCTCTTAGGTTGTTCGCAGATGATGCTGTAATTTACCGTCTAGTAAGGTCATCCGAAGACCAGTATCAGTTGCAAAGTGATTTAGAAAAGATTGCTGTATGGTGTGGCAGGTGGCAGTTGGACGCTAAATGACAAAAAGTGTGAGGTGATCCACATGAGTTCCAAAAGAAATCTGTTGGAATTCGATTACTCGATAAATAGTACAATTCTCAACGCTGTCAATTCAACTAAGTACCTGGGTGTTAAAATTACGAACAACTTCAGTTGGAAAGACCACATAGATAATATTGTGGGGAAGGCGAGTCAAAGGTTGCATTTCATTGGCAGGACACTTAGAAGATGCAACAAGTCCACTAAAGAGACAGCTTACACTACACTCGTTCGTCCTCTGTTAGAATATTGCTGTGCGGTGTGGGATCCTTACCAGGTGAAATTGACGGAGGACATCAAAAGGGTGCAAAAAAGGCAGCTCATTTTGTATTATCACGTTATAGGGGAGAGAGTGTGTCAGATATGATACACGAGTTGGGATGGAAGTCATTAAAGCAAGGATATTTTTCGTCGCGGCAAAATTATTTACGAAATTTCAGTCACCAACTTTCTCTTCTGAATGCGAAAATATTTTGTTGAGCCCAACCTACATACGTAGGAATGATCATCAAAATAAAATAAGAGAAATCAGAGCTCGAACAGAAAGGTTTAGGTGTTCGTTTTTCCCGCGCTCTGTTCGGGAGTGGAATGGTAGAGAGATGGTATGATTGTGGTTCGATGAACCCTCTGCCAAGCAAATGTGAATTGCAGAGTAATCATGTAGATGTACACCACAGGCTCACCTGGAAGCATCACATCCGTGATGTGAAAGGGAGAACAATAGGACGCCTTCGCGCCCTGTATCCGCTGCTAAACCCGCAGTCGTCATTGCCACCGCAACACGGCATCATGCTACACCTAACCTTGGTCCGCCCACTGTTAGAGTATGCAGCCGTGGTCTGGGGGAAAGCCGCAGATGCTCACATTGTGACTCTGCAGCGGATACAGAACCATGCCCTGAAGACTGCTATGCATCTTCTGAGGTGCTTCTCGACGCACCAACTCCACGAGGACACTGGGATCCTGCCTCTCCAAGACAGGTTTCGCGCCATCGCCAAGAAGTTCTACGAGAAAGCGGGACACTCCCACAACCGGCTCATCCGTGGACTGGGTCAACAACTCATCACAGGCCAACCACGTACTGGCCTGGACTGCTGAGGGATTAAGTTTTACTAATCCCCCATCAGAGTGTGTCTTTCTCTTTTGCAGGCTACACCAGCAAGCACAAATCAACAAGAGTCGTAAGATACTTTTTCCCTCCCACAGGAACCACAGGAATGACATATTTTGTCCAAACTGCACCATCTTGAGCCAAGAATAGCCTCGTCTTTTCAGTGTCTGCGTCAACTCTACTGGATGAAGTGGACTACCTGCTTGAGGAAGGGGTCAGACGCTGTTACTTTTGTGACTCTGCCACTATTGACTGGAAACATATCTACCGCTTGTTGGGAGGAGATGTCAAAATGAAAACACACACCAACCCATGGGCCACCTTATTGGGGATCTGGGTGGATTGACTAAATAACAAAACTTATGGCTTGTGGTCCACAATTAGTTGGAATTTGATGCCAACCATGAAAACAGTTGTGGATATGTATTAGACTGAGAGTTTAGAATACAAACATCAGTGGCTGCTCTGAGCCATCTTCATTCTATTTGGCAAGGACTGTCCCCACAGCATACTGTGAGGCATCTGTAGCCAAAAGTAATTGTTTGTCAGGATCAAAAGCACCTAGCCACAGTGCTGACCTGGGGTGTTCCTGCAGTATGGTGAAGGCCTTGTCGCACACTGGAGACCAGACAAAGGAAGCATCCTTGCGGAGAAGGAGATATACAGGATGTGTAATGGTGGATGTCCTGGGAATGAACCAGTGGTAATTGGCAATTTTACCCATGGAATCCTGCAGTTCTTGTAACAAAAAGAGTTGCGGCAGGTTCATAACCACCCTGACAAGACTCTCCATGGATCAGACGCCCTGTCACAAGAAGATGTGGTAAAGACACTCAAGATGTAGTTGGGCAAATTTGGACTTCTGCAGATTTCAACATAGACCCACGTCCTGGAATTTTTGAAAAAGGGCCCAGAGATTGTGCTGGTGGTTGCTCATAGTATGTCCAGTAAAGACAATGTCATCCAAGTAGCTGAAACAGTGTGGAATTCGTGACATGTCTTGTTATAGATATCATTGGAAAACTGCGGGAGGAAACATCAACTGTTGGTATTGATACACGCCAAAAGGCATGTTAAGAACCATGATATGTTTGGACTCCTCACTGGTGATACGCTTCAGAAAGATCCACTTTGGAGAAGAATTGACCCCCAACTAAGCTTGTGAACAGTTCATCCCAACATGGCAATAGGTGTATGTTGACCATGAACTGTGAATTCACAGTGACCTTAACATCACTGCAGTCACATTTGACCAGTGGGTTTTTTCACGGGGGCAAGGGGTCTGGCCCATTCATTAGAAGAAATGGGAACTCCAACCCGTAGAGAGGCAAGCCTATCCAGATCTGCCATGACTTAGGAGCACAGGGCTATAGGGATCTACCTAGCACGAGAAAATCTAGGATGAGCTGACTGGTTCAAGGCTATGTGAGCTTGAAAGTTTGTAGCACATTTCAACTGCAAATTGGCCAAGCAAGGAGATTTGCTGTTTACTGTACCCTCAGAGGCACCTGTTTACTGGCATCTGAGGCAGACAGCCAAGGTCTGAATATGTTTGGGCATTAAGCAGTGAAATCATCACGCCGGTGCCTACATGTAGGTATAGCAGTCATAAGCAAACCAAAACCTTGATAAAAAGCTTGTTGGAATCCTGATCAGGAAACAGCTCTGATGACAACACATTCTGGATATCCATATCCTTGTTCTCTTAAGTTGCAACCTGTGCAGTTGAGTGGCAGATTACTGCTATGTGGCCTTTTTTTCAACACTTGCGACAGGCGGTCCAGTGCTGGGGACATTCTGATGTGTCATATTGGGAGTAACAAGATGCACACAGTGGCAACAGTGAGCAGTGGCTCGAATGCTGTTTACAAGCTGTGCAAAAGCAACCAGATTGGCCAGCTTACACAGCTGCTACGTTGCCCTCCCTGTATGCAGTGGACACTGCCAGGTCACCCTATATCACCATGATGTCACACCAGGCTTACAGCTGCAAACCATTGTTGTAAGAGACCTCATATGACTGTAGACTTCCTTATCCGGGACAGGACGGATGATAACATTGTGAACCATGGCATTTGCATATGATTCTTTTGACTTGGCCATGACAAACTGGTACTTGTGACTAAGGCCATGGTGGGTTGTAGGCCAGGCACAGTAAGACTGATTGGTCTGCTTCTTGTGCTGGTAGAATTTAACCCTAACTGACATTGGTGCAGTGGCAATTGTAGGAGGGCAGCAATGAATATAAAGTGTCAAACAAAAATGACGAAGGTTCCTGTAATGGGACCAACTGCCACAATACCTGATACAAGTCTGGAGAAACCCATCATGAACAAAGCAGTGCATGACCTACCTCCACATCTAACATGGAAGGCGTGGAAATTTTGCCACAGATGGTGTTCGTATGCTTTCAGATCTTCCGCCACCTCGTCAAATGGCAGGAATAAGGTTATTTCCTTTTTTGCAAACAATGTTTGAATAAAAGATAATGTTCTGATACTTTACGGCACATTATTACTACCAATGTGAGATTAAACATTATTAAAGTTAAAAACTATAATCTTGCTGTCAGAACTTAGAGTTGGCAAAGTTTGCACAATTTTGATTGGTATGAGAACATACTGAACTCAGCACTCTCGTCAAAGAAGTAATAGAAAAGTTTGAGTGATTAATCATAGTTTCAGGGATTAGCACTCAATGATTGTAAACAAAGACAGTAACTTGTTCTCGAAAGAACAGTTATTGTTGATGACCGTGCAGCTTTTCCCTGAATTAAATGATGACTAACTGACAACCTCAGCTGCTGATAGGTGTTGTTGTTATACCTCGATGTGGACAGCTGAAAATGTGTGCCCCGACCGGGACTCGAACCCGGGATCTCCTGCTTACATGGCAGACGCTCTATCCATCTGAGCCACCGAGGACACAGATGAATAGCGCGACTGCAGGGACTTATCCCTTGCACGCTTCCCGTGAGACTCACATTCCCAACTGTCCCCACTGTCTATAAGGTACAGTACATATGTAGAATTGTGGACAGTTGGGAATGTGAGTCTCACGGGAAGCGTGCAAGGGATAAGTCCCTGCAGTCGCGCTATTCATCTGTGTCCTCGGTGGCTCAGATGGATAGAGCGTCTGCCATGTAAGCAGGAGATCCCGGGTTCGAGTTCCGGTCGGGGCACACATTTTCAGCTGTCCACATCGAGGTATAACAACAACACCTATCAGCAGCTGAGGTTGTCAGTTAGTCATCATTCAATGATTGTAAGTTCAAGAATGGTGAAATTTAAGGTTCTTAGGAAAGCATCATTTTAACTGACTACAATCATGTTAGTGCTCCAGAGCATATCAGATACCACACATTTCAACATGCATAAGACAAAAAATATTACAAAGGCTAGTGCAACATATTTAATATTACTCGTAAGTGCTACATTATGTAGCTGGCTGTAAAAGCACAAAACACCGTATGATGAGCTCTTGACAAATTCCTCCAGCCCTAGAAAATTTAAATTGGACATCATACAATAACCAAAGTTTCTAGTACCGGGCTTGCACCCAGTTTGAACCTAGAGTATCATGATTGCTGTAAGCAAAATTATGAAGACTGGGTACAGGAACAAACACAGGAAAAATCTTGTGAATAAAGGGTTGGGAAAATTACATATTTGCTTGCATTTCTGTAAAATCTTTTATAATTTCAAAAGAAAAGAATGATGGGTGAATGATAGTATTCCTCAATACCAAGCAGACATTTTTGAAATTTCGTTGTCTAGACCCAATGAACAGGACACACAAGAAAATACAGGAAAACAAGTCCTTCACGATAACCTATTTTTTGGTTTTAATAATGACAAATAAGGGTTGTGTGTCATGATCTTACTTTAAAAACAAAAGCAAATCTACAGCTGCGTGAATAACTTGCTTCTGGGTAATGCTTTAAATTCATTTTCAGAACTCCTACACTTCATTAAGATATTCTGTTGGATAAAAAAATATTTACCTGTTAATAACATGATTTTCCAGGTGCTGTTTGAGAAGTTTGCTCCATTCACTTACATTAATGAGAAGTGTTTCTTTAAACGGCTGTAAATTAACCTGAAACCATCCTGAAAAGACTGCTGTAGGATCCATTTTCTCTATTGTGGCATACTGCTGATCAAAGTGATCGATCTGCAAGGAAAAAATATATTTATGTAATTTACAAAGAAGACTTCCAAAAAACAACCAAGATTCTATGACTAGAACATGTTTTACATGAGAAATCCTAGACAGATTACATTCGTAAGTACTGTATAGAAAGGATAGATTGCTTCCCACCACATAGAGGAGGCACTGAGTTGCAGACATGCACAATGAAAAAGACTGCTTAAATACTTCATCTTTTGGACCAAGTTCTTCTTCCGAAGTAGAAAACACACACACATTCACAAAAGCATGGCTCACACATACATGGTCACTGTCTCCAGGCACTGGGGCCTGACTATGGCTGAGCTGCAGTCTGCAGGGGTGGTGGTGGAGGTAAGGAGGAGGTGTGCTGGGAGGTGAGAAGGGGGGAGTGTGTGAGGGAGAGAGAAATGAAGTAGAAGCAAAAAAGACCTGTGGGTGTGTTGGTGGGATAGAAGGAGTGTGTACTGCTGGAGTGAGAGTAGGGAAGAGAACAGATGGGTGGACAGAGCCTAGCGAAAGTTGAGGCCAGGGGGCTTATGGGAACATAGGATATATCACAAGGAGAGTTCAAACATGTACAATTCAGAAAAGCTTGTGCTGGTATAAAGAATTCAGGTGGCACAGGCAGTGAAGTAATCTTAAAAGGAAGTTAATCATACTGTGCTGCATGTTCAGCAACTGGGTGGTTCAGCTGTCTCTTGGCCACAGCTTGATAGTGGCCATTCATGCAGATAGAAGGCTTGTAAGTTGTCATGCCATTGTAGAAAATACAATGGTTGCAACTTAGTTTGTAGATGATGTGGCTCCTTTCATACGTATCCCTGTGTTTGATGGGATGCAAGATCCCTGTGATAGGATTGGGGTACTTGGTAATGATGTGACAGTGTAGTTGTTTGCCTACTTTGTTTCTTCATTTGTTTGTTCTTGGTGTCAACATACTGCATTGCTACACTGGCTGAAGAATGGGGTTTCGAAGTAAACAATGACCACATTGAATGATGTAGCCGACAGAGGCACAGTTGCGTTTCACAGTCTTTTTCTTTAACTTTTCACAACCCCCCAACAATACAGAGTTATATATGGCCAGTGCACTATTGTTTAACTTTCCATAAGCCTCATTAATAGTTAGCAGAAGAACCATCCACATACTGCTACAATAGTTTACTGTTGAACATCTATGATGAGTAAACACCTAACCATAATGTACACAGTTCTTAAAAGAAACTACACACTGTTTGAAGTTTAATTTACAGAAATTACAATTAAAATTTAACTCAGTAAATTAACTGAATACAGTGAAAAATTCCATCATTCTTCTACTACCAGAGTTGACTGAATTATTTGTTTACATCATGAAATTAACAAATATACACTCCTGGAAATGGAAAAAAGAACACATTGACACCAGTGTGTCAGACCCACCATACTTGCTCCGGACACTGCGAGAGGGCTGTACAAGCAATGATCACACGCACGGCACAGCGGACACACCAGGAACCGCGGTGTTGGCCGTCGAATGGCGCTAGCTGCGCAGCATTTGTGCACCGCCGCCGTCAGTGTCAGCCAGTTTGCCGTGGCATACGGAGCTCCATCGCAGTCTTTAACACTGGTAGCATGCCACGACAGCGTGGACGTGAACCGTATGTGCAGTTGACGGACTTTGAGCGAGGGCGTATAGTGGGCATGCGGGAGGCCGGGTGGACGTACCGCCGAATTGCTCAACACGTGGGGCGTGAGGTCTCCACAGTACATCGATGTTGTCGCCAGTGATCGGCGGAAGGTGCACGTGCCCGTCGACCTGGGACCGGACCGCAGCGACGCACGGATGCACGCCAAGACCGTAGGATCCTACGCAGTGCCGTAGGGGACCGCACCGCCACTTCCCAGCAAATTAGGGACACTGTTGCTCCTGGGGTATCGGCGAGGACCATTCGCAACCATCTCCATGAAGCTGGGCTACGGTCCCGCACACCGTTAGGCCGTCTTCCGCTCACGCCCCAACATCGTGCAGCCCGCCTCCAGTGGTGTCGCGACAGGCGTGAATGGAGGGACGAATGGAGACGTGTCGTCTTCAGCGATGAGAGTCGCTTCTGCCTTGGTGCCAATGATGGTCGTATGCGTGTTTGGCGCCGTGCAGGTGAGCGCCACAATCAGGACTGCATATGACCGAGGCACACAGGGCCAACACCCGGCATCATGGTGTGGGGAGCGATCTCCTACACTGGCCGTACACCACTGGTGATCGTCGAGGGGACACTGAATAGTGCACGGTACATCCAAACCGTCATCGAACCCATCGTTCTACCATTCCTAGACCGGCAAGGGAACTTGCTGTTCCAACAGGACAATGCACATCCGCATGTATCCCGTGCCACCCAACGTGCTCTAGAAGGTGTAAGTCAACTACCCTGGCCAGCAAGATCTCCGGATCTGTCCCCCATTGAGCATGTTTGGGACTGGATGAAGCGTCGTCTCACGCGGTCTGCACGTCCAGCACGAACGCTGGTCCAACTGAGGCGCCAGGTGGAAATGGCATGGCAAGCCGTTCCACAGGACTACATCCAGCATCTCTACGATCGTCTCCATGGGAGAATAGTAGCCTGCATTGCTGCGAAAGGTGGATATACACTGTACTAGTGCCGACATTGTGCATGCTCTGTTGCCTGTGTCTATGTGCCTGTGGTTCTGTCAGTGTGATCATGTGATGTATCTGACCCCAGGAATGTGTCAATAAAGTTTCCCCTTCCTGGGACAATGAATTCACGGTGTTCTTATTTCAATTTCCAGGAGTGTAGATACGTAAACAATACTTTTGACAAAACTATTAATTACTTTGGAATTAAGAGATGACTTTGCTAAAATGTTTTCAAATAGAAGTATGTTAATGGTAATTAGTTAAGAACAAAATGAATTTTAAGAAGGCAGATAGCAAAACAAGAGGGGAAGTAAAATTATCCCAGCTTGCTTTGTCACAACAGCACTGGGGTACTTGGTAATGACATGGCAGGGCTGGAGTACTTGATAATGACGTAACAGGACTGGAGTATGCAGTAATGAAAGGATATATGGGATACATCTTGCATGGGAGATCTATTGCAGGGGTATGAGCCATGAGGCAAGGGGGTTGGGACCAGGGCTGGAGTAGGGATGGGCAAGGGTTTTGCACAATTTCAGTGGCTGGCAGAATATTGCTGCGGGAGGGGTGGGGTTGAATTATGGGAGTATAACTCATTTCGGAACATGACAAAAGGTAATCAAAAGCCTGGCAGAGAATGTGATCAATTGCTACAGGCTTGGGTGGTACTGAGGAGTGCTCCTTTGTGACTGGACAGTGGATATAAGGGAGAAGCTACATGACTGGAGAGACAAGGCACAGGAGGTCTGTTTCTGAACGAGGCTTCACAGGTATTCAAACCTCTGATAGTCAAGCTCCAGCAGATGGAGACAGTGGCAATGTGTTAGTGAGTTGTGCGTGTGTTTGCTTTTTACTTCAGGAGAAGGGTTTTGACCAAAAGATGATATTTTTAGTAATCTTTTTTCATTTTGTCCACCTCCATGGTCCTGACAGATCCTCATCCTGGGGATTCAGGTTTAATTCCTGGTATTGCCATGGATTTATCCTTGGTGGGAGGACTGGACCAGGGTGCACTCCATTTTGTGATGCCAACTGAGTAGCTATCTGATTGAGAGGTAGTGGCTCCAAGGTTGAAAATTCGACAACAGCCGGAAGTGCAATGTGCTGTCCTGATGCCCCTCCATACCGCATCCAATGATGAATGATTGAGGGTGACCTAGCAGTTGATTGACTATTGTACTATTGTGTGATCTTCACGGCCTGATCACAAGATACACCCCCCCCCACCCCCCCACCCCTCCACCACCACCGCTGTGCCTGTTTGGAACTCAACACCTCATCATCTGCTGAGTAGTAATTTATCCTTTCCACATTTTTGTAGTCCATGCTGGACTTTCCTTTGTTTGATAAGTAAGAATTGTTGTTTATAAGGTTGGAGTACATGACAGTATTGTTTTTAGCACCTAAACATGGATAAAGTCTAGCTTTAAATTACACAGAAAATTATAATAAAAAAGAGTAAGGATAATAACTCAGTTAAAAAATGAAAGCCAAAGAGCAGTACATTCTCTCTTTGAAGCTACTCCCCCCACCCCACAAAAAATAGGGTTCCTGCAGTGAGCCATGTCTTTTTGTCAGCAGCTATAAGGCTGTGTGTGTGTATATATAACAGCCTTATAGCCACTGACAAAATGACATGACTCACTGCAGAAATAAAAACATCCTGCAGGACAAAGAGGATGCTATATAGTTCTCTGAGAATTTTTAATGACCCCAAGAAACAGCAGCACTACAAAGTTTATTGTAGCACCCTAAAGAAGGTAACAAATAAATCCAAGCACATGTACATAAAATCTGAAAGTAAGATGTCAGAAAACAAAATAAAAACGATTTGGAATTGATAAAGAAGGAAACTGGCAGAAAAACAGGGACCATGAGACAGACAGAAATTAGACAATATTATCAAGAAACCTAAAATGGTTGGAGAAATAGTGAATAAACATTTTTAACAGTACTGAGAAGGTAGGTTGTAAAGGTTCTCTCTTCTACAGAGAGCTATCAGCAAACGATCTCTACTGTTATCCTTACCTACTTTTACATACATGTAGTCGAAAGAATAATTAAGTGATTAAAAATAAAAATCTGTTGGTGTGAACAATATTTCTGGTAAGATATTGAAAAACTGTCATAAAAGCAAGATCTTCAATATACCTATGAAAGAAGGAATTGTCACTGGCACAAAAGGTGATAAAAGTAATGTCACAAACTATCACTCAATCTCCCTTTCAAAAATCTTTTTACAAATTCATGGAAAAAAATCATGTACAAATTGACTGTCAATCATCTCAGTATCCACAACATCCTTTATGAAAGTCAACTTGGTTTTCATCTACATCTACATCATACTCTGCAAGCCACCTAACTGTGTGTGGAAGCAGGTACATTTTGTACTACTAACTGAGCTCTGAGGCTGGATAAGTTACTACAAACAGCATAGTGAATTGCGTTATTGTAGCCAAGATAGACACAAAGCCCATGCTGACCACAGTAGTATAAGTTTATAAGCCAACTAGCTCCATAATAGATGGAGAGTCTGAAGAAATTTATGATGTGAAAAAAGAAATTAATCAAATAGCTACGAGAGATGACAATTTTGTAGTCATGGGAGTTTGGAATTCGATAATAGGAAAAGGAAGAGAATGAAAAGTAATAGGTGAATATGGACTAGGGGTAAAGAATGAAAGGGGTCCACAGTAGTATAAGTTTATAAGCCAACTAGCTCCATAATAGATGGAGAGTCTGAAGAAATTTATGATGTGAAAAAAGAAATTAATCAAATAGCTACGAGAGATGACAATTTTGTAGTCATGGGAGTTGGGAATTCGATAATAGGAAAAGGAAGAGAATGAAAAGTAATAGGTGAATATGGACTAGGGGTAAAGAATGAAAGAGGTGCCCACCTGGCAGAATTTTTCACAGAGCATAATTTAATCATGAAAGAAGGTTGTATACATGGAAGAAGCCTGGAGATACTAGAAGGTTTCAGATAGATTATATAATGGTAAGACAGAGATTTAGGAACCAGGTTTTAAATTGTAAGACATTTCCAGGGGCAGATGTGGATTCTGACCACAATCTATTGGTTATGACCTGTAGATTAAAATTGAAGAAACTGCAAAAAGGTGGGAATTTAAGGAGATGGCACCTGGATAAACTGACTAAACCAGAGGTTGTACAGAGTTTCAGGGAGAGCATAGGGAACAATTGACAGGAATGGGGGAAAGAAATACAGTAGAAGAAGAATGGGTAGCTTTGAGGGATGAAGTAGTGAAGGCAGCAGTGGATCAAGTAGGTAAAAAGACGAGGGTTAGTAGAAATCCTTGGGTGACAGAAAAAATACTGAATTTAACTGATGAAAGGAGAAAATATAAAAATGCAGTAAATGAAGCAGGCAAAAAGGAATACAAACGTCTCAAAAATGAGATCGACAGGAAGTGCAAAATGGCTAAGCAGGCATGGCTAGAGGACAAATGTAAGGATGTACAGGCTTATCTCACTAGGGGTAAGATAGATACAGCCTACAGGAAAATTAAAGAGACCTTTGGAGAAAAGAGAGCCACTTGTATGAATATCAAAAGCTCAGATGGAAACCCAGTTCTAAGAAAAGAAGGGAAAGCAGAAAGGTGGAAGGAGTATATAGAGGATCTATACAAGGGTGATGTACTTAAGGACAATATTATGGAAATGGAAGAGGCTGTAGATGAAGATGAAATGGGAGATATAATACTGCGTGAAGAGTTTGACAGAGCACTGAAAGACCTGAATCGAAACAAGGCCCCGGGAGTAGACAACATTCCATTGGAACTACTGACAGCCTTGGGAGAGCCAGTCCTGACGAAACTCTACCATCTGGTGAGCAAGATGTACAAAACAGGCGAATTACCCTCAGACTTCAAGAAGAATATAATAATTCCAATCCCAAAGAAATCAGGTGTTGACAAATGTGAAAATGACCGAACTATCAGTTTAATATATCACGGCTGCAAAATACTAACACGGATTCTTTACAGACAAATGGAAAAACTAGTAGAAGCCGGTTCTTCTTGTCTCCAGATGTTGTGGTGAACTTGATGTTCTCGATGGTTTTATAAACTGTCTGTTTAGAACGGCTACGAATTCTCCTGTAAGGCATCGTGGTGGCGTTCAATGCAGTTGCCTGTGCAGCAGCAGCAGCGCGAATGAGCCTCTGCGCGGCTCTCGCTCGCTTATATAGTATATGCAGTAGCTCGGACTTAAAATATTTTCACTGTGCCAGCGGAACGTTCCTAGCATATATGCTTCAGCAAAGAAGAGAAAAGGAGGTTGCAGAAGCAAGCTAACCAGCAAGGAAAGTCAGCTGACCATCTCAAGTAAGTCAGATCGTTAAAGAAGTGGGAGTTTACACACATACTTCACCACTTTAAGTCGTCCAAAGTATTAGCACTTGGCGACTGTGACAGGACAGAAGAAAACAGGAATTTTATAAGAAGATATTATGTGTTTCCATAGCAACTGAGTATAACAAGAAGAGAGAACCATTATGAGAAACTGGATTAAGCCTAAAAATCAAGTGGAGAAAATTAATAAACTTAACAAAAGGGAACACATAAGAAAGTCATAATGTTAAAAGAAAAGATAGAAGATCTTGACATATTAGACTAAGAAGAGATACATCAAGAACAATTCAACTAAGAAGATCCGGTGAGGGGAGTAAGCCAGCCGGTGTGGCCGAGTGGTTCTAGGCGCTTCAGTCTGGAACCGCGTGACCGTTACGGTCGCAGGTTCGAATCCTGCCTCGGGCATGGATGTGTGTGATGTTCTTAGGTTAGTTAGGTTTAAGTAGTTCTAAGTTCTAGGGGACTGATGACCTCAGCTGTTAAGTCCCACAGTGCTCAGAGCCATTTTTTTGTGGGGAGTAAACAGATCTCACACACATCGCAAGGACGCAGATGTGGTAAACAACATCTGACACCACCAGCACCAGTTGCTATTCATCGGTGCTGACCTGCTTCCACATCCAGTCACAGATGTCGAAGCGGAAACCTACATCCGACGCCACCGGCCCCAGTTGGTACTCACTGGTGCTGATTCTATATCCGCTCGCTGACACAGCCTAAACGGTACATTGGGTGAACGTAAAACAGTACTTTATTGTTGGAGTGTTGGATAAACTGTTGAGTGAATTGTATTAGTGTAGTTGTCATACTCCCATCTCCAATGGGGGCCAATTCAGGATTAACCAGGCAATTCCCTAAGTTTAAGCCAGACAGGGATGTACACCCAACACATTTTTTGAAAAGATTCAATGAGGCCTTGCCAAAGAACTGGGAAGATTCAAAAAAAGATTGAATTTGCCATGGGATACCTTTTAGAAGAAGCCTCAGAATGTTGTACTGTAAATATTGAGACCTTTTCTTCGTGGGGAGATTTCCAGAAGAAATTTAAAGAGAAATATTGATCTGCTAGTGCACAGGAGAAACTAATTTCAGATCCATGGGACCCGGGTGGAGTCATATATCCCCCCCCCCCCCCCTCCAGGGACATTAATATTCTGAGTTAATGGGAGGAGTGACGGCCGTTGGATCCCAAGCTGTTTTCGTTGTTTCTTCCAAAATTGTTTTACCACACCGAATTCCTTTCAAATCTTAAACTATTCTGTTATCTATTCCTAAAATCTTAAAATATCCTATAATCTTATTACCTAGAAAACTGGATATGACTACAACTTAGGAGAATCAGAGAATAAGAAAGAAAGTGATCTCTAGATGAAATAAACAGAACAAGAATATTATGTCTGTGGAAAATATAATATAATGTGACAAACTGAACGACTGTTAGACTGTAGAGTATAATTTTCTATTTTTTATAGAATATGTTATACCTTTTTTGGGATGTGATGTAGATCAGAGGGTTTGTATCAGTTTTGAAAGAGGTGGGTATTGTAGATAACAGCATGGTTTATAAGGACAAATAAATCATGACTAACACAAAACACACACCACACATTTCAAGCAATCCTCACAAACAAGTGTGCATGATTCTTCATCACTTGCCATTTCCATGGAGTTGCTAAGAGTTCCTTAGGGGGCCTCAAGGGTGAAGGTGGGAATGTCTGTTCTGTAGGAGATGATTTAAGACCAAACCTCCTCTGGCATCTCACTCAGGTACCTGTGAGGTAGGGATCCTGGGGAAGGGGGGTGGGAAGGGTTTCCCGTCTTTGGGGCTATTTTCTAACTCTTCTTCAATCTTAGCAACCATTTCTATTTATTTCCTTTCTTACTTCTCATTTGAGGACCTATCTATTTTTCCCTCTTTCCATACTCATCTTCCTGGTTTCCGTGGTTTCCAATAACCTACATCTTATCTTCGATAAGAAGGCCAAAGAATCAGACTACACGAACACACATCCACATACACACAAAGAGAGATGGATACACAAACAATGGTAACAGATTAGAAAGATGTGAGAACCGCCAAGTGTTGTAGGAGGAAAGATATGTGTA
This sequence comes from Schistocerca nitens, assembly GCF_023898315.1. Taxonomy (NCBI): domain Eukaryota; kingdom Metazoa; phylum Arthropoda; class Insecta; order Orthoptera; family Acrididae; genus Schistocerca; species Schistocerca nitens. Next base: position 188,860,711 of record NC_064620.1, on the reverse strand, counting down.
CATTGGGAAATACGCACACATTGTTTTTTTACGATGGTTCTACATCGCCTATTTATATAAAAAAATATATTTTAAAAACTGATGATTTCACATCGAGCAAGTATACATAAGAAGGAGGCATGAGTAATGAAAGAGAATGCAATCAAGATTGAAGACCTCATGATGTTTATTTAAGAAAAGTCAGTGTAGCAAATACTCTGATAAATTGAGGAGTTGTAGGATAGTGGGACTTGAATAGTGTACGTAAACATATTACCTACTGAATAGTATATAGATATGGAATCCATTAAGCGTATGGAAGTTGAAAAGTAGAGGAGGACTCCAGGGATTAGATGAAGTATTAAGAAGTAAATACAAAGTGTATAATAGATTTTTTTATTTTTACTAGAAAATATTTAATTATAGTTTACATGAGAATGTATACTGGGGTTAACGAACCATGAGGCCTACTCAGAAAGAATAAGGGAGGCGTTTACTGAATATAAAGGACAGGCATACCCACATGGAAATAGGACGACCTGTAGCCTAATGAATAGGTATGTTGTATAAAGGCGTGTACCTACCAGAATAGAGAGAGGTAGTGCACTCACATGGTCAACCCACAGGCTAGATATAGGTAATGATCCTAGGGGAAAATGACAGTATTGCGACAGAAGTCACTCATTTTATAGGGATTATTCTGGTAAGTTTGAATTCTATACACAACGAGCATTATTAAGTGCTATGTAAGTTTACAAGCAACAAAAGGAACACTTCATGTCACCCAGAGTTGCTCCAAACTACATAAAATATTAGAAGTAATACATACTTAGGAAAGGTAGTATTAAAGATGAAAACAGAAAATAGTAGTCAAGTGTCACACACACCTGTGGTTTAGGATTGAAAATAAATATTAAGTCTCACATTTCCTAAATACTAGTCAGGCTAACTGGATCACTAATGAAAACTCAGGTATTGATATCAAAGAATCTCTCAATGTATTTTGTTAAAATGTGAATTGTTATTAGGTGTGATATTAATGTACATGATTATTATGTATAAAATATTGTGTGTTCAATCTGAGGAGGGGGATATGCAGTGTTTCGAGAATTTCGACCATCTCGAACAAACTGTGAGAGAGCCTATCTACTGCACGTTGCCTGTCTGTGTGTGCAGGTCTGAAGTGTGTAGTAAGAATACTGTAGACATGGCGGTTGAACGCACTGACCAGTGTTTGCCGGTCACACCATGGAAGTTTAATGAAAGAACACGGCAGACTCAAAGAACTTCTGTGTTATTCCATACTGTTTTATAACTTTGACTACTGTAGATAAAAAAAGGAAGAACAGTTGAAATATTGTTAAATGGATGCTCGTCTTGGACTTGGAGAGAATAAGATGTGTATTCAGACTCAGGATGAGAATGGACTTGGTTTTTAAGCCAACTCTCTCTTACGTGTAAGTGAACTTTATTTCTAACCTTTGGCTACGTGAGGAGACTTACTTGACAGTGTTTGTTTATGTGGAGAATGAGATTTGTAAAAGTTTTGATGTTGCAACATACATCATTAAGTTAATCAAAAGAAACTGCGTACATCTGTTTATTTTTTTATAAGTAAAAAGAGTCTTGGTAAATTCCTGTTATTAGCAAATATATTTTCGAGAAGAAGAGAAAAGGAGGTTGCAGAAGCAAGCTAACCAGCAAGGAATGTCGGCTGACCATCTCAAGTAAGGCATATTGTTAAAGAAATGGGAGTTTACATACATACTTCACCACTTTAAAGTCATCCAGTCATTAGAGCCTGTACATGTGAAAGAGACCTGGAGACACCGAAAGGTTTCAAATTGATTGCATAATGGTGCGAATGAAATTTAGGAACCAGGTTTTAAATTGTAAGACATTTCCAGGGGCAGATGTGGACGCTGATCACAATTTACTGATTATGAACTGTAGATTGAAACCAAAGAAAGTGTAGAAAGGTTGTAGAAAGTTTCAGAGAAACCATTAGGGAACGATTGACAACAACAGGGGAAAGAAAAACAATGAAAGAAGAATGGATAGCTTCAAAGCTCTCAAGGGATGAAATAGTGAAGGCAGCAAAGGATCAAGTAGATAAAAAAAGGGCTTGTAGAAATCCTTGGGTAACACAAGAGATATTAAATTTAATTGATGACAGAATATAAAAATGCAGTAAATGAAGCAGGCAAAAAGGAATAAAAACATCTCAAAAATGAGATTGGGAGGAAATGCAAAATGGCTAAGCAGGGATGGCCAGAGGATAAATGTAAGGCTGTAGAGACATATATCACTAGGGGTAATATAAATACTGCCTACAGGAGAATTAAAGAGTATGTCAAAGAAAAGAGAACCACCTGTATCAGTATCAAGAGCTCAGATGAAAAACCAGTTCTAAGCAAAGAAAGAAAAACAGAAAAGTGAAAGGAGTATACACGGGGTCTATACAAGGGAGATGTTCTTGATGGCAATATTACAGAAATGGAAGAGGGCGTAGATGAAGACAAAATGGGAGATATGATACCGAGTGAAGAATTTGACAGAGCACTGTAAGACCTAAGTTGAAACAAGGCCCCAGGAGTAGACAACATTCCATTGGACCTACTGATAACTTTGGGAGAGCCAGTCATGATGAAACTCTACCTTCTGGTGAGCAAGTTGTATGAGCCAGGCGAAATACCCTCAGACATCAAGAAGAATATAATAATTCCAATACCTAGGCAAGTAGGTGCTGACAGGTTTGACAATTACTGAACTATCAGTTTAATAAGTCATGGCTGCAAAATACCAACATGAATTCTTTACAGGCAAATGGAAAAACTGGTAGAATCCAACATCGGTGAAGATCAGTTTGGATTCCATAGAAACACTGGAACTAGCGAGGCAATGCTGACCCAATGGTTTATCTTAGAAGATAGATTAAGGAAATGCAAACCTATGTTTCTAGCATTTGTAGACTTAGATAAAGCTTTTGACAATGTTGACTGGAATACTCTCAAATTCTGAAGCTGGCAGGGCTAGAATACAAGGATCGAAAGGCTATTTACAATCTGTACAGAAACCAGATGGCAGTTATAAGGGCTGAGAGGCATGAAAGGGAAGCAGTGGTTGGGAAGGGAATGAGACAGGGTTGTAGCCTATCCCTGATGTTATTCAATCCGTATATTGAGCAAGCAGTAAAGGAAACAAAATAAAAATTTGAAGTATGAATTAAATTCCATGGAGAAGAAATAAAAACTTTGAGGTTTTCTGATGACATTGTTAAGTCTGTTAGAGACAGCAAAGGACCTGGAAGAGCTTTTGAACACAATGGACAATGTCTTGAATGAGTGCATAAGACTGAACATCATCAAAAGCAAAGTGTGGATAATGAAATGTAGACAAATTAAATCAGGTGATTCTGAGGGTATTAGATTATCAAATGAGACACTTAAAGTAGAAGATGTGTTTTGCTATTTGGGAATCAAAATAACTGATGATGGTTGAAGTCGAGAGGATATAAAATGTAGCCTTGTATGGAAGTGAAACATGGACGATAAACAGTTTAAACAAGAAGAGAATGGAAGCTTTCAAAATATGGTGCTACAGAAGAAGGCTGCAGATTAGATGGATAGATCACATAACTAATGAGGAGGTAGTGAACAGAAATGGGGCGAAGAGGAATTTGTGGCACAACTTGACTAGAAGAAGGGACTGGTTGGTAGGACACATTCTGAGAAGAAGGAATCGGTTGGCAGGACATGTTCTGAGACATCGAGGGATCACCAATTTAGTACAGAAGGGAAGCATGGAGGATAAAAACCACAAGGAAGACCAAGAGATTAACACACTAAGCAGATCAGAGGGATGTAGGTTGCAGTAGTTACTCAGAGATGAAGAAGCTTGCGCAGGTTAGAGACCCATGGAGAGCTGCATCAAACCAGTCTTTGGACTGAAGACCACAACAACAACAACAACAACAACAACAACATCAGACAATTGCTGCTCTGCTACCGCTGTTGGTGTGTCTAATCAACTTGGCATCTGCTGGTACACTGACTGTGGAAGCCCTGTAGTCAACAGTGACCTGAGTCAGAATTGGAAGGATAAACACCAAGATTTAAGTAAAAACAAGAAACTTACATGCATCCGTTCGGCTTGACATCTGCCATTACATTGGTGCTGGTCTTTTTACTCAATAAGCAATATTCTCTTTTAACAATTACGTTTTGAAAGCCACTAACAAAAAATGTCTCCGGTAAAAATGTTTTGTGATCTCTCAAAAGCTTCAATACTATAGTTTAGTTAGTATTATTGGTTTGTAGTTCCAGTCATACAAAAGGGACCGAAGGCAGAGAGTAATGCTAATTCTGAATGGCTCATCCAGGGAATCTGCTTCATCTGAGTGGGTGATCTTAAGTTTTGATGTGCCACAAGGCTCTGGTTTAGGTCTGATGAAACTTCTTATTTTCATTAAAAACCTCACTCTTTGTTGCAATACAAGGAGTAAGTTTAAGTTTCTTGCAGATGACATTGCAATTTTCACTGTCAAACTGTCAGATAACACTCTTGAACAAACAATGTAAAATTTTTCTGCTGAATTTTTTAAATTGGTTTTCTTGTAATGGTTTCTTGCACAGTGCAGATAAACCCATTAAATGAGGATTCATACACCACAAAGAAATCTTGAAGAATATATTAACATACAACAGTGCTGAGGTCAACCGATACAAAAAACTAAGGATATAAAATAGATGGCATCATGTATTGGTATACTGATAAATCACTCCAGTTCAAATTATGAAAATAATGGTGTTAAGTGTTATGGATGTGGAGAAAATGTAACAAAGGGGCTCCGTATGTGTGAAGAAGCTCAACAGTGGGTTCATTCAAATTGTGTTGTCGCACTCAGTTTAAATTACACTGCAATCAATAAAACGTGTTTGTGTAGTGATCAGTGCAATGCCATTTACGAACTATTCATGGCATATGATGCAGGCATTGAACAATATGTTGTTCCAACATTAAAGCATGATGTGTGCCGGCTAAAATCTGAAGTAAACAAACTAAAAAATGCCTTCTCAGTAGAAAAAACTAAGTCAGCGAACATAAAAGCAGCGACCACTTACTTTGACCTACTTTGTAACATGTCCTACACACCTAAAAAAGGCTCATCAGGTGAAAGTTTCTACAGATAATTTTAATATCAAATTAAGTATTAGATATCAGGTATTACCAGACAGTACTTTAGTGCAAAAAGAGAAAGTCATTGCGAATTCTGATGAATACCTTACAGCAAAAAGTCTGAATGAGAAACATTTAACTTGTTCTGGAAGCAAAAAAGTACTACTAGATTATATATTAGAAACAAATGCGACGATAAGGTGAACACTTTATTGCTGGCGAAAAATGACAGTCATGGAAGAGGACTAGCTGAAACACTGAAAGAAAACATAGAAAAGGTAAATCTTATGGGTCTAGTGAAACCAGGTGCACCTCTGCATGTTGTTACAAAAGATATCCACAAATACAAAGACTCGGGTTCAAATAACTCATTTATAATAATAGCTGGAGCAAATGATGTTTACAAAAATGAAGAGAAACAAGCAATAAGAGATCTGAAGAAAATGCTAGATTGTATAAATAACTATTGTTAGTATTCCTGACCGACATCACCTAACAAAAGCATCTCGTGTAAATAAAGAAATAGAAATTACAAATCGTAAAATTGAGAAAATGTGCAAACTGTTCTGCAACATGGGCTTTCTTAAGCTGCCAGTCTAAGAGAAGACTTGACAACACATGGAATGCACAGGAACAGCAGTGGCAAATCTATATTGTGTGACTTAATACTGGAAAACCTAAATCAGTTCAATGAATCACAGTATCCATCAATAGCAATAAGTATGGTGGAGCCTAATCTAGGATCACAGAGTGGTACAACTGCTGTGACTTCTGATAAGTTGAGAAACAATTCAAGTAAAGAAATTGACATAGATGATTTGTCAAGATCAGTTTCTACTACATCAACTGTCCCGTCAACAGTGGAAGTGTCATTAACTCCAGCTACAGCAACTACAGCACCGGAAACATTAACATTAACTGCAGCAGGATCAACAACTAGATCACAGTGCTCCATCAAAGCCACTGTAGTGTCTCCAAGGCCTGCAGCAGTCTACAAACAAAAGAGGAGCTTGAGGCCTAGAAAACCTGCTCTACTAAATCAAGATTTTTTTATGGTTTCACAACAAAAAGGGGATAAACCATGACTTAGATAAGTCAGTCAGAAATGATACTCAACAAAAGATCAATTATCAAATGAGTGTGTGCAAAAACTCACCCATCTTGAAACCTAGCAACTCACTTCCTTAGAAAGTCAATACCAAATGTGTCAAACTGCGTATTTTGCATCAAAATATAAGGGGGCCAAGAAGTAAACTAGAACTGTTGACAATGAATATTAGTGACAGTAATACTATTGATAATGCCGATATCCTTTGTTTTACCGAACACCATATGTGCTGAATCTAGATGGCTATCATATTGCCTCTCACTTTTGTAGAAACAGTGTGCAGAAGGGTGGTGTAATAATATATGTAAAAAAGAATATAATGTATAGATCTCTAGAGCTCACAAAATACTATTTTGATCAGCAATTTGAAGCTTGTGGTATAGAAATTAGCACCAAGATACTGTCACTCATTGTAGTAACAGTGTATAGGGCCTCACCAGGGAAGCAATGTATGTTCTTTAAGCAACTTGATTCTCTTCTATCCCATATACACTCCTGGAAATTGAAATAAGAACACCGTGAATTCATTGCCCCAGGAAGGGGAAACTTTATTGACACATTCCTGGGGTCAGATACATCACATGATCACACTGACAGAACCACAGGCACATAGACACAGGCAACAGCGCATGCACAATGTCGGCACTAGTACAGTGTATATCCACCTTTCGCAGCAATGCAGGCTGCTATTCTCCCATGGAGACGATCGTAGAGATGCTGGATGTAGTCCTGTGGAACGGCTTGCCATGCCATTTCCACCTGGCGCCTCAGTTGGACCAGCGTTCGTGCTGGACGTGCAGACCGCGTGAGACGACGCTTCATCCAGTCCCAAACATGCTCAATGGGGGACAGATCCGGAGATCTTGCTGGCCAGGGTAGTTGACTTACACCTTCTAGAGCACGTTGGGTGGCACGGGATACATGCGGACGTGCATTGTCCTGTTGGAACAGCAAGTTCCCTTGCCGGTCTAGGAATGGTAGAACGATGGGTTCGATGACGGTTTGGATGTACCGTGCACTATTCAGTGTCCCCTCGACGATCACCAGTGGTGTACGGCCAGTGTAGGAGATCGCTCCCCACACCATGATGCCGGGTGTTGGCCCTGTGTGCCTCGGTCGTATGCAGTCCTGATTGAGGCGCTCACCTGCACGGCGCCAAACACGCATACGACCATCATTGGCACCAAGGCAGAAGCGACTCTCATCGCTGAAGACGACACGTCTCCATTCGTCCCTCCATTCACGCCTGTCGCGACACCACTGGAGGCGGGCTGCACGATGTTGGGGCGTGAGCGGAAGACGGCCTAACGGTGTGCGGGACCGTAGCCCAGCTTCATGGAGACGGTTGCGAATGGTCCTCGCTGATACCCCAGGAGCAACAGTGTCCCTAATTTGCTGGGAAGTGGCGGTGCGGTCCCCTACGGCACTGCGTAGGATCCTACGGTCTTGGCGTGCATCCGTGCGTCGCTGCGGTCCGGTCCCAGGTCGACGGGCACGTGCACCTTCCGCTGACCACTGGCGACAACATCGATGTACTGTGGAGACCTCACGCCCCACGTGTTGAGCAATTCGGCGGTACGTCCACCCGGCCTCCCGCATGCCCACTATACGCCCTCGCTCAAAGTCTGTCAACTGCACATACGGTTCACGTCCACGCTGTCGCGGCATGCTACCAGTGTTAAAGACTGCGATGGAGCTCCGTATGCCACGGCAAACTGGCTGACACTGACGGCGGCGGTGCACAAATGCTGCGCAGCTAGCGCCATTCGACGGCCAACACCGCGGTTCCTGGTGTGTCCGCTGTGCCGTGCGTGTGATCATTGCTTGTACAGCCCTCTCGCAGTGTCCGGAGCAAGTATGGTGGGTCTGACACACTGGTGTCAATGTGTTCATTTTTCCATTTCCAGGAGTGTATATTCAAAAACTAAAAATACTGTAGTCTTAGGAGACTATAACATTAACTTTCTAGATTATGATAGTAGTAGAGCTGACCTGCTACATATAATGAACACATACAACCTCACACCCATGGTAGACTTCCCAACAAGGGTTACGAACTACTGTTCAAGTCTTATAGATAATATTTTCATTGATGAGAATAGAAACACCAATGCAACAGTAAAACAAGCCCTACATGGTTTTGCAGACCATGACGGCCAATTGCTAACTATCACACAAGAAGGACAAGGTCTGTAAAAGGTCATTTAGGGTAATTAATAACGAAAATCTCATGATATTCAACAGTTATCTTCAACTCATTGACTGGAGTCCAATTTATAAAGCACTGAAAGTCAATGACAAATTGAAACTATTTATAAATGAATTTATGTGCCACTTTGAAGTTGTCTTCCTTCTAAGAACTGCGTAGATCAAGTACCAGAGCCATACCAGCAAACAGTGGCTCACAAAAGGAATAAAAACATCATGTAGTACTATAAGACTGTTTTATGTTTCTTTTAGAAATACAAATGATCCTAAAATAAGAGATCATTATAAAAGGTACTGCACAATCTTAAATGAAATTTTGATAAAGGCAAAACGTATGTTCATCAAATCCTATTTCACTCTTAACTTGTTTCTCCAAGATTCTAGAGAAACTTGTACATGGAAGGATTCTTGAACATCTTAGTAAATACAATATTCTCAATAAAAGTCAATTTGGTTTCCAGAAAAACAACTCAATAGAAGATGCAATATATTCTTTCACCAAAGCAATTCTTGAATCAATCAATAATAAAATGTCTCCAACCGGAATTTTTTGTGACCTTTCTAAGGCGTTCGATTGCGTGAACCATGAGATTTTTCTGAGAAAGGCAGAATTTTATGGAGAAGCATGGATGTGGTTTGCCTCCTATTTAAAGGACCAGAAACAGAAAGTCATGGTAAACGACACTAATGGGAACCAGTGTCCTCTTCTTGGGGCACAATAAACTGTGGAGACCCACAGGGCTCTATTCTGGGTCCTCCACTTTTCCTTATTTTCATAAATGACCTTCCAATGTGTACACTGGCTCGTTTGCCGATGACACGACAATTATGGCAGACAGTTCAACAAAAAATACTGATCTTGAGATCACTGTAAATGCAATTTTTCAGGAGACCTTTAACTGGTTTACCTCTAATGGACTATCACTAAATTTTGAAAAAACTGAATTGATTCAATTCCATACAAGCCAAAATACTGAAGGTGTGAAGGGTTGGGGCATTAGGGCAGGGCACATGTTTCAAAATACGGGGAACCTTACCACCTCGTAATAGCATATTTTTTTCCTTGTTCTTTTCTCTATAACAGCGATTATCATGACACTAACATAAGAACCAAAAACAGGTTGCACATTGAAGTGAAAAGTCTAAATATGATTCAAAAAGCACTTTATTACTCAAGCATTAAGCTGTTTAATGCACTCCCACCACATATCAAATGTCTTCACAAACAACTGCCAAAATTCAAACAAATTCTGAAAGAGTGCCTAATAGAGGAACCTTTTCATATGGGCCATGCATTCATGAGAGAGGATGAATACCACCACTAAACTTACAATTGTTTCAGAAATATTTTTAATTAATTTTATTTTGAGCAGTATTATGGACATACAAAAATTTGATTTTGGTATTAATGTAATATTAATATTTAGCTTAACCTTGGTTCCTATATACACTATTGATCCTTCCTCAGGGTAACACACATTTTCTATTAACTGAATTATGTTTTTTATTTGATATCTTATTTGTATTGTGTCTTTATTGTATTTATGTAATTTATATCTGAACTATGTACAGTCTTGATACATTCCATATCCTTATGAGTCACTTGCTAGATGGACCCATGGAACACAAAATAAATAAATAAATAATGCCATAATGACAGATACTGAGATGAATAATGACAGGACAGAAAATCAACTAAAATCACTCAACAGAGGAATGGCGGTTGGACCTGATTTGATACCTACATGATTATACACATAGTATATGAAAAGATTTAATCGTCTAGCAGTCGGTCACTGGGAAAATGAAATGTTCCAAGCAGAGAAATGTGCAGGTTATTTCTGTTCTCATGAAGGGTTGTGACACAGATGCAAACAACGAATATAACACTTGTGTCATCATATTCCTGGTACTCTCAAGTCCAGATTATCTTTAACATGTCTCAACATTTCTTTAATTTTCCTGAGTGGTCAGGAGACTGATTTCATTCCTTGCATGTTTAGTACTTTCTCTGTCTTACTAGTTGGTCCACCACTGAATGGAAGTGGTGTTATATGTTGGATCTCCTGACTTGATTGAATGATATGGTGTCTTGTTTCCTTTGACAGCAATGAACTAATATCATAGACAGAATACAAGTTCCTTCTCAACACTGTCATCAGATGGTTAATCTTGGAGCCAAAGTGCTCCTTGTCCAAAATAGTCCTGGCCCTGTGTATTAGGGATTTCAGCACAGCTCTCTTCTGAGTTGGTCGCTGAAAGCTATGCCCATTGAGATACATACCTGTATGCATTTGTTTTCCATACAAAGAATCGTAAAGTCATCCATCTAGTTTCCATTCAATCAACACATCTGAGAAAGGCAACTTCCCATTCTTATATACCATTCATACCATCAGTAAACTGCTGCAGCATATCACTGCCATGCAGCCAGATGAAAAACCTATCATCGGTGTATCTGAAGATGCAGGATGGATGGAAGTGGGCACTACCCAACACTCATTCTTCAAAATCCTCCATGAAAAACTTAGCTATGACTAGTGATAGTGCTGAATCTGTGGCAATACAATTGATTAACATAAGAAAATGTTTCTATTACTGGACGATTGCACTTGATGGATTATGAAATGAGATCTCACATTGGTACTTAGCAGGAAGACAGAGGAACCACAAAAGAACTTTGGCATCTCTGACAAACATAAGGATTTGAACCCAAGAGCATCTAGAGACCCAGATTGTATTGTCTGCCTACAATACACAAATATTGGGTACCACTTAGATCAATCATGGGTGCTATCAGTTCTCCTGACAACTATAGTCAGCCACTGTAGACAGCATATCAATAATTCCGAGTGTTTGTAGATGTTATCATGCAGATGAGGATAGTCCTAAGTGAAATCATGGTGTGCCTTGAGATGGTTACCATTCATACTGATGTACCAGTAGAAGACCATTTATCAGCTACTCATTTCTCCTCTGAAATTTTAAAAATATTTCGACACATCTTGATCTCCACGTATTTTCTATATGATGGAAATTATCATTAAATGACTGATGGAACAACCATGTGTTTGCTACTCCCACCAGCCACAGCTACTTTTTCCATGGAGAATTTGAAAGAACAAATGTAGAATAGTGCCCCACTCCATAAACCCTGCTTCTTCAGATATGCTGACAATACATTTTCAATCTGGTTACACAGCATGATCACTGAACTGCTTCAGAATCTCTCATCAGTTACTATCAAAAGATTCCCAAGTATGTGGACATCTCTACAATTGACAACCAGTTGCTGAATTTATAAGTGCTGTCCATCTTTTTCTGTTACAGAGCACTGACCCAGATTCTGTGGATGTGAAGTAGTTTAACAGATTTCAAACTTCTGGTGCTACTCTCAAGGAATTTATGAATACAGAAAGAGGAACACTTTCTCATACGTTTTCTGTTATGGCATAAAGTCAGTCGGAAAAAAAAAAAAGAGAAGAGAGGGCTGTGAAGAAGACATCAGCCAATTGCACACTTACCGATTCCTCTCCAGGAAGACAACACGACGGCAGTGGCCTCTATGCAATGAGGACATATGCGCCATGTCCACTGGTCGCAGCCCATTTCTACAGCATCAGGATTAGGCACTTCAAGACCAGTGACTTTGGAATTGTATATACTAAAGAAATTTCTTATTTTGTCTGTCGCCCTATGCTTGTGACTCATCTATCGATTTCTCAAAGTTAAGTATGGTCATTTATCTTATTGCAATAAATAATATGATTTGTTTGAATGTTGTCTAGCGATCTGAGAAAGCAGGTTTCCTAGACTCCCCATATTCGACAACTAGGTGGGATTCAACATTTTCTATTCTTTCTTTACATCACATTGTAATCATGGCACTGTTGTGCTGTATTACATTAACTGACTTTTTATTTCCCCAGTTATGTTTTTTGGAGAACTTACTTGTCAGGAACCTATCTTGCATGGAATTTTGTGCCTGATGGCCATGCACCTGTCCACATCACATGTTCTGTCAAAAGGAGCTAATGAAATAAATGTTCACTGATAAACAGCTCTACAACTTCCTCTTTTTCTTTTGCCTTTATCCCCCACTGGGGCACTGGCATGGTTATTAATGGATTTGGCATGGTTACCTTAAGGGGTGGCCAAGCGTTCTTCCTGTCACTGTACTTTACTTGTAGAGGTAAAGTTGAATAATAGTAATTGAGAGATTCAGTCGCTGGGCAACCTTAATTTTCCCACTATGGAAGTTCACATGCCAGCCTACAATATCCTGAAGTGTGCAGAGGAACAAAGGCAACTGTGTCATTGATTTTGTTATGTCGAAGGTACACAGTGGGCCCCTCTACTGTAATCGTCAATGGAGCTGCACACTGTGCCTCCATGGGTCAGCGCTAATGCAAATGCCAGAATCTGCAGTACTGGCGCCCAGTTGCAGACACAGCACTCCTATTCACACCACAGCTAAGTGGCTGCTACTTGCGTTAGCTGCATCTGTAGCTCAGAATATGGCTAACCGCTCCCTCAAGCGTAACTTGTGGATTCCATGTAGACCGCCAAAGGGATAGAGCTGGCTGCCATCATTGTAGTGAGCCTTAGTAGCTCCAAATGCCCATTCAGGGCAGTTCAGTCAGTGACCACAGACAGCTCTGCACCCAGGAGGCCGCAAATCTGTGCCCCCGCCCCACCCCTGTGGACAGCAGCTTGCAGTCCACTGGACGATGTCACCCCGAGAGCAGAAGCCAGCAGCCCTCTCACTCCTCATGCTAGTGCAGCTCCAAGGTGTGGCGTGCCTCACCACAGCTATGATGCATCCATGCCATGGAGGTTGGAGGTAGTTTCAGTGGGCGGTTGGCCACCAATATCCATCACCAGAAGATCATAGTGGTTGGCTTGCGACTTAAAAAATCGTCATTCTCTCCAGTCCTGGACATGGACAGGATGGCAACATGACTGCATGATTTGAGAATCTGGGCTCACTTATTTATATGTCTTTCCCCTACACCTCTACATGTAGTTCCTCCAGAGGTGATAAGTAGAGTGCTCTTTAATAATTACAATGTCACCTTTCCTCAGCCCACTTTGGCCACTACACACAGTTCACTATGCACTGCTGTAACTGCAACATGTGGGATATTCACAGCACGTCAGTGCCCTGTGTTACCCTGATTACTTCACACTCAGGGGTGAAGAAACTACATTTTTTCCATGTTAAGTCACAAAATACTTTCGCTTAGAGCTGTAAAACTTACCAGTCCTAGGGAAGGTGAAGTTTCCTACACCGTCGTATAACTCCCCAGCACTTTAGGATACAAAACCCAGGAAAAAACAGCATGTTTTGGAAAGATCTTTGACGTATGGCAATATTTTTGTATTACGAAAGTATACACATGAATTCCACCAAATACTACATGGTAGCTCCTGAAGCACTGAAATCAAGATTGCAACGCACTTTTGTCAGCCAACTGTAGCTCATGTCATGTAATCTCACCAGCAAAAGGCAGGAGATATTCTGAACACAGGACACATGATGAAGTCAGCCAATAGCAACATCACTAACACAAACAGGAAAAATTAATGATTTAAATTAATATACATACAGTAAAGTTACAAGAAAAACTAAGCTTTCACATATCATATTGGTCATCAATTAACCTCAATCTCAGGATACTTTAGCACGTCAAAAAAGACTTCACACTTTCCATTACTAAACTGCCAGGCCTTAATTTCACCCTTATTAACATATACAGATGACCAAGTGAAAATCTGCCAGTCTTCATGAGCAAACTAGAGGTTCTGCTTAACAGGATCAGTGTATTAAACATGAAAATAGTGCTTTCTGGTGATTTCAAAATTGATTTCTTAAAAGACAGTACCACCAGAGATGCTCTGATAAATCTGACCTACACATCTAATATAATACCCACAATACACTGACCAACAAGATTAACAGAATGTACAAACTCTATCATAGACAAAACATTCATCTCGAACACAAGTTACAAATTAATGAGTAGAGAACTGAGCTTGGGTTATAGTGATCGTGAGGCACAGCTGCTGTGAATAGAAATGCCAGCAGGTAGTAGCAGTTGCCAAATAGTAGTTGAAAAAATAACTCCCCTGAAGATAACATTAGAAGTTTTAATTTCTTACTAACTAAGGAGAATTGAGAAAGTATGTCCGTTCAGAACAATGTTGACAGTATGTTCATGAGTTTTCATACCATATTTCTTCACTATTTTAATGTAGAATTTCCAAAATAAGTAAAAACAGCAAGAAGCAATGGGTAGCTAAAGGCATAAAAATTTCCAGTGAGAGAAACAGATTTCTGCAGTATTGTTGTAAGAAATATATAGTTACCCAAGAATTTGCAGATTGTTCTAAAGCCAACAAAAGAATTTATGCTAGAATAGTCAGATGGGCAAAAACTATGTGGAATGACAATTTGATAAGGAGCTCAGGTAACAAAAGAGAACCAAGTGGAGAATTATAAAGAAAGAAACTTGTAGCTCAGTAAAAAACAAGAGGGCTCAAAAGTAACAGCCCCAAAAATTGTTGTGACAAAATGCAATCAATATTTCACTTCACTAGCTGAAGACCTCATTCTAATAAACCGTCAGCGAGAGCGCATCGCTAGCTCCTGCTACTACTAAGGCGAGTACACCGTTTGCTTCTTACATATTTTACAAACAGCACCGACTTATTTTCAGTTATCTGTGTAATTACTAGTTTATTTTTGTAATTTCTTGCGTGTTCGAGTGCTTACTAGGTAGAACCTTTTATTTCAATAACAGTGTTTTTGTACTTATTTGCTGCGCTTAGCTTTTAAATAGTTTTTCTGGGAAAACCTAGCGTAGTTTTCGCGTCTCGTATTTCAGTGAGTGTTTCTTGATTATCAGAGTAGCTCATCAGAAGATTATCTTGGGAATTTGTCACCGTATAGAGTAGGGTAAACATAGTCATGTGTAGGGACTGTGGTTGTTGTGAGCGGACGCAAGGAGAATTGGCCACTCTTCGGGGACAGGTGGAGGCTTTGTCTGTTAGGCTCATCGAGCTCGAGGCGCAGGCGTCGGCTCGTAGTGGCGTTGGGGCAACTGTGGTGAGACCTATGCCTACTTCGGTGGCCTTGGAATCACATGGAACCCCTGATGTCGCTGCGTCTTCCGGCAGTGAGCATCTTACCGGTCAGCCATCACTCCAGGGTGAATGGCGGACAGTGGTGGGCTCGCGCGTGCCTGGCCGAAAGGCGAAGGTGGGATCTGGCCGCGTGGCGGCTGCCTTACCCCTTTCCAACAGGTACGGGGTGCTTCCTAGTGGTGATGACATCGTTTCCGAGCCACCACAGGATGCCTCGCCTGTTGGGCCAGTGGCCGATTCTCCGGCAAGGTCCCGACAGTCACAGAGGGCGGGCCTATTAGTTATAGGGAGCTCCAACGTTAGGCGGGTTATGGAGCCCCTCAGGAAAATAGCGGGTAGGTCGGGGAAGAATGCCAGTGTGCACTCGGTGTGCTTGCCGGGGGGTCTCGTCCGTAATGTGGAGGAGGCCCTTCCGGCAGCTATTGAACGCACTGGGTGTGACCGGCTGCAGATAGTAGCACATGTCGGAACGAATGACGCCTGCCGCTTGGGTTCTGAGGCCATCCTTGGTTCCTTCCGGCGGCTGGCTGATTTGGTGAAGACAACCAGCATCGCACGCGGAGTGCAAGCTGAGCTTAATATCTGCAGCATAGTGCCCAGAGTCGATCGCGGTCCTCTGGTTTGGAGCCGTGTGGAGGGTCTAAACCAGAGGCTCAGACGACTCTGTGACTATAATGGTTGCAAATTCATCGACCTCCGTTATTGGGTGGAGAACTGTAGGGCCCCCCTAGACAGGTCAGGCGTGCACTACACACCGGAAGCAGCTACTAGGGTAGCAGAGTACGTGTGGCGTGCACACGGGGGTTTTTTAGGTTAGAGGGACCCCCCCTTGGGCGAAACGATAAAATACCTGACGGCTTACCAGAGAGAACATCAGCATCGTTGATAAAGAACGTCCGTCCTCAGAGACCAAAAACAGGAAAAGTTAACGTAATATTGGTAAACTGCAGGAGTATCCAGGGCAAGGTTCCTGAATTAGTATCGCTTATTGAAGGAAATAGTGCGCATATAGTATTAGGAACGGAAAGTTGGTTAAAACCGGAAGTGAACAGTAACGAAATCCTAGACACAGAATGGAATATATACCGCAAGGATAGGATAAACGCCAATGGTGGAGGAGTATTTATAGCAGTAAAGAATTCAATAATATCCAGTGAAGTTATTAGCGAATGCGAATGTGAAATAATCTGGGTTAAGTTAAGTATCAAAGGTGGGTCAGATATGATAGTCGGATGCTTCTATAGGCCACCTGCATCAGCAACCGTAGTAGTTGAGCGCCTCAGAGAGAACCTGCAGAACGTCGTGAAGAAGTTTCGTGATCATACTATTGTAATAGGGGGAGACTTCAATCTACCAGGTATAGAATGGGATAGTCACACAATCAGAACTGGAGCCAGGGACAGAGACTCTTGTGACATTATCCTGACTGCCTTGTCCGAGAATTACTTCGAGCAGATAGTTAGAGAACCAACTCGTGAAGCTAACGTTTTAGACCTCATAGCAACAAATAGACCGGAACTTTTCGACTCCGTGAATGTAGAAGAGGGTATCAGTGATCATAAGTCAGTGGTTGCATCAATGACTACAAGTGTAATAAGAAATGCCAAGAAAGGAAGGAAAATCTATTTGCTTAACAAGAGTGATAGGGCACAAATCGCAGAATATCTGAGTGACCACCATCAAACGTTCATTTCTGAGGAAGAGGATGTGGAACAAAAATGGAAAAAATTCAGAAACATCGTCCAGTACGCCTTAGATAAGTTCGTACCGACTAAGGTCCAAAGCGAGGGGAAAGATCCACCGTGGTATAACAATCATGTACGAAAGGTACTACGGAAACAAAGAAAGCTTCACCATAGGTTTAAGAGTAGTCGAATCATAGCTGATAAGGAAAAGCTGAACGAAGCGAAAAAGAGCGTAAAGAGAGCAATGAGAGAAGCATTCAACGAATTCGAACATAAAACATTGGCAAACAATCTAAACAAGAACCCTAAAAAGTTTTGGTCATATGTAAAATCGGTAAGCGGATCTAAATCCCCTATTCAGTCACTCGTTGACCACGATGGCACCGAAACAGAGGACGACCGAAGAAAGGCAGAAATACTGAATTCAGTGTTCCGAAACTGTTTCACTGCGGAAAATCGTAACACGGTCCCTGACTTCAGCCGTCGCACGGACGCCAAAATGGAAAATATTGAAATAAACGATATCGGAATTGAAAAACAACTGCTATCACTTAGTAGCGGAAAAGCATCCGGACCAGACGAGATACCCTTAAGATTCTACAGTGATTATGCTAAAGAACTTGCCCCCTTTCTATCAGCAATTTATCGTAGATCTCTGGAAGAACGTAAAGTACCTAGCGACTGGAAGAAAGCACAGGTCGTTCCCATTTTCAAGAAGGGTCATAAATCAGATGCGAATAATTATAGGCCTATTTCACTTACGTCAATCTGTTGTAGAATAATGGAACATGTTTTGTGTTCTCGTATTATGACGTTCTTAGATAATACAACTCTCCTTCATCATAACCAACATGGATTCCGCAAACAGAGATCATGTGAAACTCAGCTCGCCCTATTTGCCCAAGAAATTCACAGTGCCGTAGACACTGGCGAGCAGATTGATGCCGTATTCCTGGACTTCAGGAAGGCATTTGATACGGTTCCGCACTTACGTTTAGTGAAAAAAATACGTGCTTACGGAATATCGGACCAGGTTTGTGATTGGATTCAGGATTTCCTAGAAGAAAGAACACAACATGTCATTCTTAACGGTTCAAAATCTGCAGATGTAGAGGTAATTTCGGGAGTACCGCAAGGAAGCGTGATAGGACCTTTATTGTTTACAATATACATAAATGACTTAGTTGACAACATCGGTAGCTCCGTGAGGCTATTTGCAGATGACACGGTTGTCTACAAGAAAGTAGCAACATCAGAAGACTCGTACGTACTCCAGGAAGACCTGCAGAGGATTAATGAATGGTGCGACAGCTGGCAGCTTTCCCTAAACGTAGATAAATGTAATATAATGCGCATACATAGGGACAGAAATCCATTCCAGTACGATTATGCCATAGGTGGTAAATCATTGGAAGCGGTAACGACCGTAAAATACTTAGGAGTTACTATCCGGAGCGATCTGAAGTGGAATGATCACATAAAACAAATAGTGGGAAAAGCAGGCGCCAGGTTGAGATTCATAGGAAGAATTCTAAGAAAATGTGACTCATCGACGAAAGAAGTAGCTTACAAAACGCTTGTTCGTCCGATTCTTGAGTATTGCTCATCAGTATGGGACCCTTACCAGGTTGGATTAATAGAAGAGATAGACATGATCCAGCGAAAAGCAGCGCGATTCGTCATGGGGACATTTAGTCAGCGCGAGAGCGTTACGGAGATGCTGAACAAGCTCCAGTGGCGGACACTTCAAGAAAGGCGTTACGCAATACGGAGAGGTTTATTATCGAAATTACGAGAGAGCACATTCCGGGAAGAGATGGGCAACATATTACTACCGCCCACATATATCTCGCGTAATGATCACAACGAAAAGATCCGAGAAATTAGAGCAAATACGGAGACTTACAAGCAGTCGTTCTTCCCACGCACAATTCGTGAATGGAACAGGGAAGGGGGGATCAGATAGTGGTACAATAAGTACCCTCCGCCACACACCGTAAAGTGGCTCGCGGAGTATAGATGTAGATGTAGATGTAAAGGAACAGTACCACGTTTCTCCAGCAAATCAGTGATTATGGATGCCTCTGTGTATATTTATGAAACAAATACCAATGCAATTATAAGTAAAATTAAATTATTAAGCAATAAAATGTCAAGTGGCCTCAATGAAGAACCCAATTTCATATTCAAAGCATGTGCTGACCACACAACAAAACCACTGGCAAAAATTTGCAACCTCTCTCTAGAAACTGGTATCTTTACAGATGTTATCAAAACAGAAAAAGTTTCGCCACTGCTAATAAAAGGTTCTTCTGATCAAATACTAAACTAATAACCTAGGTCACAGCTAAGTTCCTTATTCTAGAAAAACTCTTTTATGATAAGCTCTTAAGTTTTATAAATAAATATTCACCTCTTACTGTACAACAACTAGGTTTTAGAAAATCTGTATCTACAAAGACAGCGATTTTTGAATTCTTAGACTCCACTTTAAAATCCCTTGATCAACATAAATTAGCTGCAGGTATTTTTCTAGACCTGTCAAAAGCATTTGATGTCATAGGCTGTAACATTCTGCTTGAAAAATTAGAAAGACGAGGGGTAAGAGGTATAGCGCAGCTCGTTGTGTTTGAACCTAAAAAACCACAGACAGAAGATATCACTTCAATATGAATTCAACGCTAAGAACAAAACAAAAAACAACTCCTCCCTTTCTAATGAATTACCAAAAAATATTGTGTACCTCAGGACTCAATCTTAGGTCCAGTGCTCTCATTGATTTATGAGGATAACTCTGTTGAATGTAATAGATCGCCAAGAACTATGCTATTTGTCAATGACAACAGCATATTGCTTAATGGATTCAGCCCAGAAACCTTGCAGTCAACAGCAGAAAGCTCTATGGAAAGATTTTCTGAGTGTTAAATACTAAAAAAACTGTGCCAACTTTCATTTATTCCCTCCATCTAACCAAAGGTCTATTCAAGCATGATTAAAAAATTATCCCCTAGAAAATGTGTCACAAAATTTTTGCGTTTGTGGGTTCAGCAAGACACACACATAAATAAACTGGTTGTGGGTTCAGCAAGACACACACATAAATAAACTGTCTGGGAAACTCATCTGTTTGCTATGGTCTAAGACTAAGAATACAGAAGTCTCCAACAAGCAAAACAACAGTACTGCAGGCATATTATGCACAATTCAACTCACTGCTTTGATATGTGATCATTTTCTGGGGACAAGTAACACACAGCATAAAGGATTTTTGAGTTCAAAAAAGAGCTCTAAGAATAATTTGTGGCCTTAAAAAGATGAAGAGTCCTTTAAGTCTCATTTTACTGAGCTCGGCGTTCTGAAAGTTCCAAACTTGTTAATTTAAGGAACTATCTTCCTCACTGGAGACTACCTCTTGAAAACATGCTAACTGCTACAAAACAAAAGTGTACACAACCATTGTAACAGAGGGAAATCAAATATTCACCAAAAATATCACAGAACTACAGCGTATCACATGAGAATAATTAACATTGGCGTAATACTATGCAATAAGAAACCAGAAGAAATATAAATCGTATTATCCAAAATTTAAAATTGAACTAAAGGCATTTCTAATAAAGTACTGTTTCTATTCCATAAAAGAATTTTTGAATATGTAACAAAAAAAAAGTTACTTAAAAAGGAAATTGTAAGAATATGTACCTAATTTTAATTTCCTACCATTTGCTAAGACTATGTATTACTTCAGCTCTTCTTTGACTTTGAAAATATCAATTGTACAGTTTATGCTGTATAACTGGACCAATAAAAAAATCAATCAATCAATTGAAACGAGGTCCATACGAAAAATGGCTGTGGCATGTACATCACAATATGTGTACTTCAGGTCTTACGAGTGCCAGCAGCCATCTCTGGCAGGCAGCGAGTAACTATTTCAGATGAGTTTAATAATCCTTGACCGTGCATTTAAATGCATGCAAGCCTTTCATAGCACACAACGAAGTAATGACTTTTAATGTGTGCCTTTTCAATTAAATACTGATATCCCATGTGCCCTGCAAGGAGTTGGGTATTCACGAAGTGTGGCAAACAAGCCGGCTAGAGTGACATCACAAGTTCATTGCAGGGAACTATTTCCCTTAGGCCCACATTGAAAGCAATGTATTGTTATGAAAGTTTGAAGTCTTCAACACATTTTGCTGTTAGCAGATGCTTGTGTGTGTGCTGTGTTTTGTTGTACGTGGTGCATTTTCTTTGTAACTTAAATTTTGTTTTGGTGTTATCCTCTTGTTTACATGTTATTGATACAGTATCATTCTGCAGTAGTGAGCTAAAATGGAATAGTTTTTTGGAGTATCAGTTCTTACCAGTCAAAATTACAAAAATTTAGCTGAAAACTAAAACAATGAAAATTCCTGGGATTCTAAAAACTACTTGGCTTTGTCCCAGATGAATAATTCCCATGTTATCCCCAGATTTCCTGGTTGTCCCAGAGTATATACACCCTGTTGATGATGGCCAAAGTAGAACAGATATAAAATGTAGACTGTCACTAGCAAGAAAAGTGCCTTTGAATAAGAGAAATCTGTTAACATTGAACATAAATTTAAGTGTTAGAAAATCTTTTCTGAAGGTATCTGCCTGGAGCATGGCCTTGCAGGGAGTAATTTATACAACAAGAAGGTAAAAAGGTTTTGAGATGTGGTGCTACAGATGGATGCTGAAGATCAGATGAGTAGATGAGATAACTAATAAAGGGATACTAAAATGAACTGAAGAGAATAATTCACATTTTGGTTTAGACTTCTGTACAATTATGCAGATAGCGTGTTATAAACTCCTCTTAGTGAAAGCAACCCAGGATTACAGCATATACTGATCCTAATGACAAACTACACTTGTTCTATGGTGCTTACTTGTTCTTTGAATTTAGGTAGAGTTGGAGGATTCTTCTGTAAGTTTGGATGGTCTTCAATGCCCGCTTCCACCAAGTAAATTTCTTCCGGGGTTAAAGCATGCCCATAGGTTATAAACTGATGAAGGAACTCCTGCCGGTCATCTAACCACAGATGTGCATATTCTTGGAACTTTTTACAGTACTCATTAGCCTGTAAGACAATCAATAGTATATTTTATAGTAAAAACTGCATACTTTACAAACACATCATTATTTATAAAAACCTTGAAATTATTCACTTGCAAATCTATACCGAGGAAAGTATAAGTATTTATTTCTTAGAGAAGGTGTTGTCTTCCATTTTCTTTATGTGCTCGCCTACTACCAAGTGAAATTTACATGTATAACACTGACAGCTATAAGAATACAGAATATTTTGTTAAGTACATATTAACTGACTTATGTTCTCATATGACAATTAAATTAAAATGAAAATAACTTGGAAATGTGTTGTGCAAACTGGAAATACATGTATCATGTAGGCCTAAACTAGAATTCAAACAGAATTAGTTTTAACCAAAATTTGTCATAATGAAAAATTTCAGTTAAATAATGGGAGTAGTAAAGGTGACAGTGCTTTACAGAACATGACAACACGGAACTGGAAAAACTTTCCTGATGTTCTGTAAAACATTATTTATTTGATCATGAACTGCCTTTCAGCATGCAGAGCTTCAATTTATCAATGATAGGAAAACATCTTTTAACAGAAAACCAACCACACACTGTAGATAATGAA
This sequence comes from Schistocerca nitens, assembly GCF_023898315.1. NCBI lineage: Eukaryota > Metazoa > Arthropoda > Insecta > Orthoptera > Acrididae > Schistocerca > Schistocerca nitens. The sequence goes on along the minus strand of NC_064620.1, from coordinate 188,837,711 downwards.
TTTTTATCTACTGCTAAGAAAATCGGAAGGACAACAGTACAGGAAATGCTTGAAATCAATAAATCAAACAATGGAAAATCCAAGATGGAATGTAACAATGTTATGAAGAGGAAGTTGCTACTCATCATGTAGCAGAGATGTTGTGTCGCAGATAGTCGCAACAGAAGGACTCTCACAATTAATTGCTATCAATTAATGCAATGAAATGATGCAATTAATTGCACCAATAAATGTATGATAAGAAAATTAGCTTACGATTTGAATGATCAAACAAAATTTCCTTTTCTCTCTCTCCTGAACTAAGTCTCAAGCATTTACATAATTATTTCAGTAGCTAATTAAATTTAAATTTCAAACTGTTGTTAAATGTAATGATTTATTCATAAGACTTAAGTTTCTTCTGTTTTTGTGTAAATGAATTTTTGCACAATATAAAGAGTACCATAGTAGTTACCTTCACAAATATTCTTCATCTCATCACTTATGCGTCTTGTATCTGTATCAGTTATATATGTGCATGTTACAAGTGATTGTATCTGTGGTTGTAACATTAAGTTGTCATCTCTTGATGGCTTAAGAAACTGACAGTGAGTTCATGAGCAAATAAATAATATTTTGCAGAAATTTATCAGAATAATTGCTATTTAATAACAGCTGAGGTGTTGGGAGAGCAGTCAGGACACACACAAGACTAAAAATGTTGTACAGGTTTTAGTCAATGTCTTTCTTCTGAGCTTACTAATACAAAATATACATACACTGTAGTTATATATATAACTTCCAGGCAGGGAGGCATATCCCTGCATTTTCTTACTGATGAATGATACTTGGAGGAAAAAAAGTGATTGCTATAGCAAGAAAACAACATAAATTGATATTTCTAATATAAATGGGCAGATTTTGTGTGTTGTTTTATTTGTATTGGACATGTGGTGGGTCATATTGAGAGATGACATGCATCTTCAGCACTTGAGGCAAATTAGCAAGAGGAAATACCAGACTAGACGCGTCAGTAAGTATTCGATAGGTCACCATCCTGGCCTGTAGATGTGCAGACTTCCCTAGAACTGTTACTTCAACAATAGAAAAATGTTAAAATGGAAACTAGATGTACTTTTGAGATATATACACTGATCTTGTACTTGTATGCTATCTGGTCAAAAGTGTTTGGATACTCATATGTAATGAAGAACCGATCACTAGAGGTCATGAGAGGCTGATTCAGCAGAATAAATGGAGGGAGGGAGTATTGTGTTGTCAAGCAGGGAGGCAGTTACTGCAGAATGGGTCAGTCAGAAGAACACAATGACTTCAGATCAGGACTAGTCATTGGATGTCACCTGAGCGAAAATCTGTCAAGTCAGTCGTTGGTGATGTGAATGTGAAATGGAAATGAAAAAGAACAACTACAGCTAAATGGAGACCAGGCTGACACGTACTGATGGACAGGCACGGTGGTCAGTGGTTGTACAAAATCACAAAGAATCACTTGAGTTCCAAAGTGCAACCAGTGGCATTATGACAGTGCATACAGAGTTAAAAAGAAAGGGTTACGATGGTTAAACACCTCCTAATAAGCAAAACATTTCTGTAAGCAATGGTTGGGGTGGTGTAAATAATGACACTACTGGACAGTGGATGACTGGAAACAAGTGATTTGGAGTGAAAAATCCTGCTACACCCTGTGGCAATCTGATGGAATGGTTTGGGTTTGGTGAATGCCCAGAGAACGTTACCTTCCATCATGTGTAGTGCCAACAGTAGGTACAGGAGATGTGGTGTTATTGGGGTGTTTCTTGTGGTAATGCTGTGGTCCCCTTATTGTGCTTAAGACAAGCTAAATGCAGAAGGAAGTGAACAAATTTTACAGTGTTATGTACTGTAACTGTCCAAGATGATAATGTGTACTGTATATTGTACAGGAATAGTTCAAAAATAATGATTGATTGCGTCAGTGTGACACAAAGCAGCATCTATGAGACAATGGTTTGTCAACAATGAGATTATTGTACAGAGTCCTGAACTGAACCCAATACAACTCCTATGGGATGAGCTGCAATGTCGACTTTCCTCCAGATCTCAGTGCCTGACATCACTACTGTCTCCGGTTTTGACTCTTGAGGAAGAATGGTCTGCCATTCCCCCACAGACACTCATTGAAAGTGTCCTCAACAGAGTCCAAGCTATCAAAAAGTGAAGAGTGGACACACCCCATATTAATGTCCATTAAAATGTGTCCAAACACTTTTGATCACATAGCGTATTTAAAATGAAAGAACACACATAATAATTTAAGTCACAAATACTGTAGCAAATGTGCCTAAAATGTATTGTAAGTGAGATAAAATTTTTTGCATTTGAAGGATTTATTACAGTTCACAATTACAACATGGGAGATTCATGGTCATGGTACTGGCACTGCAGCTTGACTGTGGAGTGGGGTGGGGAATGGGGTGTTGTATTGGGTGGAATTTGTGATGGGAAAAAGGAGGCTGGGAGGGAGAGGGACAGAAGGAAGGAATGGTGGCTGACATCTGGGAGTGTGGCAGGTGCAGGTATCACAAAGGATAGGAATGTGGCACTGGTGAACTTGCCTCTGGCATAGGCAGGGGGGGAGTGCTCAATGATATGGAAGAATGGACTACTTGCAGCTCAGTCTGTGTGGAAGTAGTGAAGTCAATGGGAACAGTCTTTCATGCCAATGTGTCCATAATCTGAAAAGTCCAAATTCCACATATTCCCCACAGATAAACAACAACAGTGAAGCCCTTTTCTGCAGGGAGGATGATGACAGAACAGTCTGGATTCAGGTCAAGAACAGACCAGGACTCAGTTTGAGTAAAACTTCAGGATTCAGCAATATTATTCAGGAAGGATGGGGAAGTGTCACTAGAAGTGAGGAATTCCTGAAATTTCACAACAGGATGATTTTGGACAAGAGGAGGGTTCTTTTAGGATGTGAGTTGGAATCATTCTAGCCAATGTTTTATGCTCACTTAGCTAGTTTAGTGAACTGTTTTGTGAAGGAATATTTGTAATGGAAATTTCAAGTGGCAGAAAAATATGTGATTTAGGCAGTGTGGCTGATTTTTGGAGGTTTTTTTCTATCTATTTATATCAGCAGTTTTTGAAATTTAACATTCTGAATCACAAGTACAAGCCAGTCATTTCAAATGCTTATAATCAGATAATAGAGCAGCATTTGTTGGCAGCATAAAGTTTGTCCCTATCCAGAGCTAACATAAAAGGGTCAATAAAGAATCATTCAGTTATTATATTTTGGTTCAATTTACAAAATTTTTATTAGATGTTCTTATCCATCCTGTGCTACCTGTAAGTTTCCTGATTTTCATGGCAGTATTAAGTAATTAAAAAGTTGTAATGCATACCTCATCCATTGCAAGCTGCACATGGCACATCATCTCCTGCCTCATGTCTATGAGTTCTTCATTGGCTTCCAGTTCATGCTGAAAAATAATTTGTTAAATTAATATATAGTTAGAAATTCAAGAATTAAGAACAATAAATTAGGAATACAACTGTAACAAAAGTAACATTGTATACTGATAGTTTGTGGGCTTACCATTACTTTCAAATGATTTGACTGATTTATAACAACTTTACTTGTCATTCAAAGATATCTTCTCACATTCCCTGTCACACACAAGTCTCATTTGCTACATGTCAATTTCATTACACTGAAAGTAACCTGTACCAAATTTTAAAAGTGTACATAACATGTCTGTTAGAGGTTGAGGTTGAAGGACTGCCAGAAGATAATGGGAAGCATCATACCAGTTCCACAAAGGGGCACAAATCAAGGAAACGAAGTAAGCCTCCATACCTCAGTCTCGAATAACTCACTGTAGACACATCCTGTGTATGTGTTTTCCCTAAATCTAAGATTTATCTGAAAGCTATTAAGTTCTCATTCTTTTTTGTGACTATTCCATCAGTGGTCTCCTTTAGTCGTAAAAGTATAACGTCTGTTATGTATCTTGCTGGTGTACACATTTTCTCCTTCAGTTGTTTCACTTCATAAGCTGGTCTTAAATGATTTAAACATTTTTTTTTCTTTTGAATGTAGCTGCACATGTTACACTTACATATTTAAAGAATGTGTAATAAAAGTTATTCCACTTGTCGATAAAATTTTTCTGCACTATACATATCACTCCAACTTGGCTAAAGATTGTTCACTTATATATCTAATTTCCCTCATCCCATGCATAATGTGTGAATCATATCCCTTTAGTATTTCCACTGTATGACAGAGGTGATCATGAAGTGAAGATTTATTACAGTAACCCTAATTATCTAAATCAGTGTAGGCATCATCTATGCAGTTAATAGTGTTTTTTGTCACTCTAGGTCACCCATCAGCTCTATCTGATCTTTTATAGCTACACAGAATTTAAGTTTTCATAATCTTTAGAATGCTTTAATCTTTATGATTTGCTTGGCTGAAATTTCACGGTAAAGCTTAGTTGTCAAATTTTGTCATCATAATTAAGTCTTCAGAGAGATCATATTCTATTAGAGTGATCACTCTGCATTTTCCTTGCTTAGTGTGTGCAGTAAATATGCATACTTGTTACTGAGGTACTGAATATTTTGATGTAGCACTTTAAGAACTATTTTATTTTTACTTAGGCTGCAATTAGTTTGAAATTTTTGTTGCAACATGTTATCCCTATTGGCCATTATCAGTTTCCCCTCTTATTTAGTATGTTACATGTATCAGTACTCAATTTACTAAGAATTTCTGGTTCTTTATATGTAAAATCCAGTAGATATTGTAGAACTATCATAGCTTACATTAATAAAATTAAATTTTTGAATCAGTGTACATACTTAATACCTTCAGGAAGCTTGCTGTAGGTGTTCGGATCTAAATACAGGATTTCACTTTGAATTCTACAAAATGATGCATACAAAATAGTCTTTCAATCTTCCTTTACCTACAGGAATATAAAATGGCCAAAAAGAATAAAAATCATGGCTAATTAGTGTCAGAAAACTAGAGTCTCAACACAAAGTTCAGGTATCAAATGACACAGTATTTTATTGTTCAGTTCTGCATAAAAATGTGGACAATTCTGGTCTGATTATGTGGAAGATTATTTATGAACATGAATGGATGTGAAATATTCAATCTTCATAACACTTTCTCATTTTTAAGCAGTAAAAAAAGTCAGCCTCAGGTTAAGCTAATTTTAACACCGAAAAACATGTATTACAGAACTCTAGTGCTAATTTTAATGGATGCATGAGCACAGTAATATTTTTGTTGTTTTTAGAGCAGGCTGTTTTCATGCACTGCCAATACTACCATTCAGCCACTTAAATTGTCTTTTTAACATTCACTTACAGGAAATATTAGTTAAAAACCATTTCTAAATAATATGTGGAAGGAAAGTATGGGGTAGCAATAAGTGTGTCACATCCCAAATTTATTTGAACATTTTCAGAAAAAAATGGGAGAAATAAGCAAGTGATGTATCAAAGGACAATTGAATAGAAACTTTGGACTGAACTGTATTTTCATCACAAGGATACTATGGAAAAACTGAAAATAGTTTGGCACTGTAAGGATACAAAATAATGATAGTGTTTATTGTGCAATACCACATCCAACTAAGTGGAGCATAAGTCAATACAATGCCCTAAATTGTTTCTAGTATTACTGTTTTTGTTAATAATTTAAACCATATGGTAAAAATAATTTCACTTATTGAAGCTGCCACTGATCAAAGTATTGACAATTTTGATATATGTCTAAATCGACAACCATGATCTGCAAATCACTGTGATGTGTATGGAGGATGCATTGTACAATACGTTAAAGTTTTTTCTCATTCGTTTGGAAATGGGACACTGGCTGAATGATAACTTAAATGTTACTATGCATACTGGATTTAGTCAAGTCTTGTCCTCACAGCTCTTATGAGAATGATAAGCACGTGGTTGCAATACAATCCTAGATTCCTCATTCAATAATGGTTCTTGAAGCTTTGAAAATAGACATTTGCTGCATAGATGGAGCCTTTGTTCAGGCATTTTGCAATTCAGGATTCTCTGCATTTCCATGGAACTCTCCTGTGAGTCATATAAACCCATGACTATTTGTGCTACCCTACTCTGTATAAATTCACTATCCCCAGTTAGTCCTATATGGTATGGGTGCTGCCCAATTGAGGAATATTCAAGGATGAGACTCCCTAGAGTTTCATGATCAGTTCACACTGTATGAACTACATTTCCTGGTATCCTGCTTTACCTATGATTGAGATCATTCTGTTTCAAATCTCAACTGTTTGTTACAATGAAGTAAGTATTTGTACAAGCTGACTGACTTCAACTGTGACTTACTAATATTGTTTGACAGGTCATTCATTTACAATACAATCAGGGAGGGCCCCAACACACTTCCCTGGATAACATATTAAATTGATTTTACATCCCTCAATGACTCTCCATGCAAAATATCGCGCTGTGTCCTCTCTACCATGGCTCTGAACACTAACTTTTTGCCACTGGCAGTCTTAACTTATGAACACAATTTCTTTCTGTTTCGAGAGATATATTCTGATGACATTCTGCTTCAGTAGTCATTGAAAGCTTCTCAAATTGTCATTTTGACAGTCAAACTGCATCTTTCTATTCACAGCTTGTAATGAACCATGCCTCCTTGGAATTTTTGTATGTCAATTGAAATGTTTGATTGCAGGATTACATGTAACACGTGCTGAAGTACAAAATGTGGGTAATGTTTTGTTTTATAATGTAACTATAATTTGCTAAGCATTACTTTAGTGAATTAATACAGTTCTACACATACATTTTGTTTTTTACAGTATTCACCTCAAAAATGGCAAAAAGCTGAAATTTCAATAGTAGACTTTATAAGTACAGTGACACAACGACATCTGTTGTTGTTGTGGTCTTCAGTCCTGAGACTGGTTTGATGCAGCTCTCCATGCTACTCTATCCTGTGCAAGCTTTTTCATCTCCCAGTACCTACTGCAACCTACATCCTTCTGAATCTGCTTAGTGTGTTCATCTCTTGGTCTCCCTCTACGATTTTTACCCTCCACGCTGCCCTCCAATACTAAATTGGTGATCCCTTGATGCCTCAGAACATGTCCTACCAACCGATCCCTTCTTCTGGTCAAGTTGTGCCACAAGCTTCTCTTCTCCCCAATCCTATTCAATACTTCCTCATTAGTTATGTGATCTACCCACCTTATCTTCAGCATTCTTCTGTAGCACCACATTTCGAAAGCTTCTATTCTCTTCTTGTCCAAACTATTCACTTCCATACATGGCTACACTCCATACAAATACTTTCAGAAATGACTTCCTGACACTTAAATCTATACTCGATGTTAACAAATTTCTCTTCTTCAGAAATGCTTTCCTTGCCATTGCCAGTCTACATTTTATATCCTCTCTACTTCGACTATCATCAGTTATTTTGCTCCCCAAATAGCAAAACTCCTTTACTACTTTAAGGGTCTCATTTCCTAATCTAATTCCCTCAGCATCACCCGACTTCATTAGACTACATTCCATTATCCTTGTTTTGCTTTTGTTGATGTTCATCTTATATCCTCCTTTCAAGACACTGTCCATTCCATTCAACAGCTCTTCCAAGTCCTTTGCTGTCTCTGACAGAATTACAATGTCATCGGCGAACCTCAAAGTTTTTATTTCTTCTCCATGAATTTTAATACCTACTCCGAATTTTTCTTTTGTTTCCTTTACTGCTTGCTCAATATACAGATTGAACAACATCGGGGAGAGGCTACAACCCTGTCTTACTCCCTTCCCAACCACTGCTTCCCTTTCATGACCCATCTAAGAACTTAAAAATTATCAAAAATACCTCTAATTGATTATGCTTACCTTGTAACGTAATTTTTCTGGGTTCTGGCTAACTCTTTCAATCAGGAAAGCCATTCGCATTATATCTTTGATCAAGCTCTCTACAAGTTTATAGAAGCCATCTGGGTCATCAGTAGCTAGTGAAGGAATAAACATAAGCTCAGGTTCTTTGAGTACCAATGACACTGCAAACAGTGGAGCACCTCCAGAATCAGGGTCCATCTGATCCACAAATAAGGATAGACTGTAACAAACAGAACACTTTTATGCCAATTGTTATACACCTGATAACATTAATGAATGTATTAAAAATGATTATGATCATTTTATTTTATTCTAATGCTGACTAAAGTAAACAGAAATTTGTAGGTACAATGTTAATTTAGCTGATTTCCATGTTTATTCTATTCTTCCTGCTAAAATATAAAAATGAAAAAACAGAGACTATATGTTAATCATACTATGAAGTAACAGACTAGCTTATTGGGAAATGCACACATAAATACTCTAAGAAAGAAAATGACTTATATTAGACACACAGTTTGTTTCACACACTTATATTAATGAGATCCTCAAGAATCACAGGCAAAGAAAAATACGTAATACATACTTGCAAATGGTCTGATATCCTAATGTTCCTTGCACTGAAACTAAGTGAGAAGTTCAAAACCTAACATAACTAAAGATGCGGAAAAAAGTTTTGTAATGTTTTCAAACGGTGATAATCTAGGATAGAATAATGGCAATATTATGAAAAGTTGAGTTGCAGACAGGCAGAACCAAAAGCCAGAAGACGACCAATATATCCTTTCCATAATATTGTCATGTTTCCATTCATTTATCATAAAAAGCTTATCAATAACATTTAAATGTATAAATAGTGGAACTAAAGTGCATGTGATCATTCCACGGCTACTATTAGTCAAAGAAAGAAAGTTGGAAAAGTTTCCTTGCACAGATAACATTACTGCACTGAAGATGTGATGAAGTCAGGTTTTACACAGAATTCTTGTTGTGAGACTTAGGTATTAATAAATACATGAAATGATTCATTTATGGAGTACAAGAAGTTGGTCACCAATTAATTCTTTCAGCTCCTCTAAGATAGTACTTTATTCATCACTGGGGTCAATCCACACAAAGTGGTCCAAGAAAAAAAATAATGGTTGCTTGACCATCTCAGAAAATTTTTATATTTGCTGGGTGAATTCCCCAATGTTTAATAGTCACAAAAATATTTTTTTTTAAAAAAAATTATTATTTATTATTTTGAAATGGCGGCCATATTTGTTCCAGGCCGCATGCGTTTTTTCGTATTTGCAAGCATCTACATTTTTTACAATTATTCAGTAGTGGATTGTCCTAAGCCTTTAAAATGAAATTCATTTAGTTCAACACATTCTGGGCTACAAATTAACATCATTATCACTTAGCTGAATGTATTCTTTAATATATTTTTAATAGTTCAAAGTTATCAGCCACAAATTAAATTAACTAAATTTTTGAACAGTATTTTTCCAAAGAAAGATTAATTTCTCAGCTTTAATATTTTTTCTGCTATTACGCTGTATAGTATAGTTATGTTTTATAGAGAATCAATGGTGAGCAGCTTACACTTAAAAAATTACACTATTTTTAAAAAATAGTTAATTTAATTTGTGGCTGATAATTTTGAACTATTAAAAATATATTAAAGAATACATTCAGCTAAATGACAATGATGTTAATTTGTAGCCCAGAGTGTGTTGAACTAAATGCATTTTATCTGAAAGGCTTAGAACAATCCAATACTGAATAATAGTAAAAAATGTAGATGCTTGCAAATACGAAAAACCGCATGTGGCCTGGAACAAATATGGCTGCCATTTCAAAATAATAAACAATAAATTTTTTAAAAAACTATTTTTGTGACTACTAAACATTGGGGAATTCATCCAGCAAATATAAAATTTTTCTGAGATGGTCAAGCAACCAGTGCTGGACCACTTGGTGTGGATTGACCTGCTGGCAAGCTAGTGAAAATGTGTATTCCTGAGGAGTGGACTCATTTTCAGACCAGAGAGACTCAGTTTAAATTTTTTATTTTCTTATTGTATGTTTGTATCATCTGCAAACAAAACAAATCTTTTGTAACATTTCTAGAGAAAGGTCATAAATACAGACAAGTAAAAGGCCGTAAGAAGGATTCTTGCAAGCACCACATGTGATTAAGCACCATTTGTAAGAAGACTGATAGCTTAAAACATGGCTTTTTGCTATTGAAACACTAAGTTTCCTGTTAAATAGATATGACTTTAACCATCAGGCAGAAACTCCAGTGACACCACACTGCTCTAATTTACTTAAAAGTGTGGTATGATTCATGCAGTCACAGATCAAAGGCTATTGTGGTGATCTGTAATGTGTTATTAATTCACACTGCATGAGGAACTTCTGAATATCAGAATCCTTCAGTAATCCAAATTGTGACTGCAGCAATATGTTAATTTTAATCAGATGCTTAAGAAGCCACTGAAATATTTGTATTTCTAAAATTTTTGAGAATGTGGGTAAAAGTGAAATTGATCAGAATTTTGATATGTTACCCACTCTCTTGTACAGTGGGTTAACTTCAGTGTATGTCAATCAACCAGGAAATTTTCTAGTAATGAATGACTGCTTACACAGATAAATTAATATGTTACTCAATTTAGAAGAGCTCCCCTTCATTAACTTTTTCAACAGTTAATCAGAAGTGTCAATATTTTTTATAGTACATTTTATTATGGAGATTACTTTTTATGGTGTAGTGGAGCGATATTAATTTACTGAAGTTATTTGTAACAGCTGGTCTCAATTATTCTAGAGAAGATTGAGAACCACATCTTATAAATTACTAACATAAAGCAGTTTGTTAAGAGCTTTGTGACAATACACGTATCTGTTAGCAAAGTATTGTGTACTCCTACAACTACCCGTTCCTCTACCCCTTTTGTTTTACCAGTCTCCTCTGTTACTATATTTTGTGTTACTTCTTTTGTTGCCTGATATGGCTATCTTCTTCTCAAAATCAGAGCTATTCCTGATACACAGGCGAAATTTCCCTTTTGCCATTCAGGTTACATTATTTCTGGGGGTAATCGATGTGTTTTGTGACTTTAGTCTAGCCTGAGTTACTTCTGGGAAAACACAGTTTTCAATTAACTGAAGTACATAATTAATAAAAGGTTTCTATTTATTCACTCATGTAAAGAGCACTGTGAATATCTTTCCAGTTCATTTGCAGTTTCCCAAGATACACAATATTTTCTCCGTTAACTGCCACCCTGAACTGAGATTTAGTAGATGTCATCTCTTCAGTGGAATTAGTGTTTACCGTTAGGACATTGTGTGTGTCAGTTTCAGAGGCCATTGACATTAGGTCATGTAATATCATTATGTTAATCAGATTGACAATAAAGAGATTAATAATCAATATAAGGATTAGAGGTAGTAACTCACTGTAAAGATGAGATGCTGAGTGGCCAACAGCTGCACAAAACAGACTAAAAATTGTTTGAAGCAGTTAGTTACTGTAACGTCTCTTAGCAAAAGACGTGTTATATGTGGTAAAAAAGAAAAGGAGAAAAGAATAATTGAACTGGATGATTGTAATTGTGTGGACAACGATTGTGTGAACTTTATGTAATAAAGAGAAAGCATTATGTGTCATGTTTTGTTCTTGTATAGAATTATGTACTGATTTTTTTTAATAATATCTGTGTTGGCGAGTACTGAAACCGCTACAGACGATACTTATTAAAAATCAAACAAAGATGAGACTATGTGACTAGTATAAATAGTTATAACCGAACATTAATTTCTCTGTCGTCTTTTTGCAGTTACGTGAGTAGGAAGAGCTTGTGATGTTATATTGTACGCTCGCATTCTTTTGCATTCTTTTTGTCAAGATTGTGAGAGGGATGCCATTAGACATTGATTTGTAAAGGTGTGTAATAACTTAATCTGTTTAAATGTATTGAATAGATTTACTTAGTGAAAACTTGCATTATGATTTGTAATGAGCTTGCCTGGCATTTTATCCCATCCCTTTAAGACATTTTCAGTTATTTAAATATCATTCGTGGTGCAGAGCAGTGCTACGAACGAATGAGCCGCTGCCGTGGCGCATTCAAACTGCATTAAATGAAACCAATCATACCGCAAAGAAGCGGACAGGTAACAGTGAACTAAAATTATTTCTTTCAGCTTCCGGAATTGCAGAGCAGAGCAGTAGATTTTATGATGTGTTTTGCAGGTTGATGCGGGCTGCTGATAATATATTATTAACAGTGCAAAAAGATAATTTACCTTCATAACATAAAAGAAATCTTGCTGTGCCTAGTTCTGGTCTGGCAAACCTTATAGTAGAAAACATCTTTTTCTCTGATAATAGTCTCATGTTCTCGTGTTAGTCGTGGTACTTATTGGTGTTTTACTGTTAACAAAAATCCACTGCAAAATTTTGATGTTGAACAATCATTGCGTACTGTAACATCAGTATTGGTAACGAAGTAATTTTTATTAACCTTTTCAATAACTATAAAGTAAGGAAGATATATTGAACTTTATGGCAAGTTACAGTAACGAAAAAATGTTCTTCCTGGCAGATTAAAACTGTGTGCCCGACCGAGACTCGAACTCGGGACCTTTGCCTTTCGCGGGCAAGTGCTCTACCAACTGAGCTACCGAAGCACGACTCACGCCCGGTACTCACAGCTTTACTTCTGCCAGTATTTCGTCTCCTACCTTCCAAACTTTACAGAAGCTCTCCTGCGAACCTTGCAGAACTAGCACTCCTGAAAGAAAGGATATAGCGGAGACATGGCTAAGCCACAGCCTGGGGGATGTTTCCAGAATGAGATTTTCACTCTGCAGCGGAGTGTGCGCTGATATGAAACTTCCTGGCAGATTAAAACTGTGTGCCCGACCGACCCGAGTTCGAGTCTCGGTCGGGCACACAGTTTTAATCTGCCAGGAAGTTTCATATCAGCGCACACTCCGCTGCAGAGTGAAAATCTCATTCTGGAAAAAATGTTCCTTTAATAGAAAGCCAGATCCAGAATAATAAAAACATAATATATTTTGTTTTGTTGAAAATTAATGATCCAAAGAAAGTCATAGCACAGCATCACTAAAAGGTATTTCGGGGCTCTTTTCGTAGCAACATATTTTATCTCATATATTAGTTGTTACACGAGTAATAATAAAACAAAGCAAACAGAGAGCCAGCGAAACTGTCGCCCAAAAGCGAGGGGCAGGATTTGCAGTGGCCACTAAAATAACAACTGTTTTATGTGTTTTCTTTCATTGTCTATTGTTATATACATGTATGTATTTAGTGATAAATGTATGTATGTGTCTCATGATTAATGCCATGTATTAATGAATGTACAAAAATTCTTTCATGGAAAAATGCACCACTGCAAGCGAGTCAGAGAAAAAGATCCTGAAAGTACTGAGAAACTGTAATGCCTAAATTATCCGAGGGTAGCCAAACCCCGAAATCAGATAAACTAAAGGTAAGACTACAATGTAGTTGTCCCGTTTGTAGAAGCTTAACTCAAGTGAAGTGATCTCATATCGCTAGTGGTGTGCGTAGTTTGGCGTTAGTATTTATGACAGGGCAAAGTTGAGTGTAGATAGTAATTTTTAGTGTGCAATGCATTGTAGGTAAATTACCATATTTTATGTGCAAGTGGCAAAACTGTCAGATCCTGTGTTCGAGTAGGTAATTTATGAATATGGTTAAATTGCGTAGTCAACGTCCGAGCAATATGGATACTGAGGGACAGCCATTAGTTACCGCAGGAAATGTAGAAACTGGTGCATTAAGCAGTACAAGTACTCTCTTTGAGGATATCCCATGTGAAAATGTGGGGGCAGGGGCACAGGAAGTGGTGCACAAGGAGATGTAGATAAAGAAATTGTACCACCCCCAGAAAAGCAGGAACCGGAGAGTGGTAATCTGCCTGGTGGGTATTCACTTCAGGCAATATTAGAGCGTGTGCTGGATTACCAGTCAAAATTTGCGCAACAACAAGCTGAAAGGGACGAAAAAATTGAAAGCTTTCTCACACAGCAAGCTGAGCGGGATCGCCAGCGTGCTGAGTGTGACCAGCAATCGTTATAAATTATGAAAAAATAGATTGTCTGTATGAAACAAAATTATGAGTTGATACCTAAGGCCATGCAGGAGTTGACTGTACAGGTCAACAACCTGCAAATAGCAAACACTAACATTGTAGATGAGATAGGTGCCTTGGCCAACCGATTAGAAAAGCTAGAAATAGATTCCACACAGCTTGTAGAGCAGAAGTGGAACGAATAAGTGACTAAAATTGAAACCGAATTTAACCCATGGTTAGAAGCGAAGGAGAGTGAGGTCGACAAAAATATTGATTCTAAGGTACAAGCCGCCATGGCAGACAGAGATTCCGAATCATTCAGCACTGCAGTAAATAGTCAAGTACAGATTGACATGCAAACCATCAAACAAATACTCAGTGAGGATATTCCGCAGTGGCAAGTGAATATTACCAAACAGATATCCGACTTGGAAAAGGGTTTAGCACAGAGCAGCAAACATCTTGAACATGAAACTATGTCGCCAACAGCCAATGTTTTTGGCAATGCACAAACGTATGCGCGATGCAACAATGGTGAATCTTTAGGCGATAATGCGAAGAGCTGTAGCTTCAGTTTGGAGCACACAGCCTATGTCCCGGAAGCATATCAGTATAGTCCAAAAATATTGGTTGAAGAAAGTTTGATCGAAAATAGGCAGTTTCAAACATTTACTACTGAACGGAAGTCAGTACACCCAGTAGTATTCATAAAAAGCTTTAAAAATATCTTGCCTAGTGTGTGGAACAAAGCACAGAAAATTCAATACGTAATGTCATACATTCAAGGTGATGCAGGGTTGTGGGCTACGGAAGTAGCAGACAGCTGCATGTGATATGAACAATTCTAAAGGTCGTTTTTGTCGAAATACTGGTCACCTTGTATACAAGAGCGGCTAAGAAAAGAAGTGTACAATCCCGAACCGTACTCACCTCGTCTTGGGAATCTGAAACGGTATTTCGAGAAGTATATAACAAGACGCGCTACTGGGATGAGCCTACCTCACCAAGAGACATAATAAGACTCCTAAAATCACATTTACCCATTCATATTAAAGAGAAACTAATACACATACCAGAGAACGACATGGAACATTTCCTGTCTGTTCTAGATTCAACAGACTTAATCCAGGAAGACGCAAAAGCAGCGTGTGATCACTCACGGAACAATGGGTCAGGGTGTAAACATGACAGAAATAATAGTGCACCAAACCACAACCATGGAAATGGTGGGGGCGGTAACAAGCGGCAAGAGCACTTGCAAAATGGTAATAATGGTAGGAGTCAGAACGGGTATGAGCAGCCATCCCATAATAAAAAGCGTCGATTTGATGATTGGTACGATTCCGGACTTCCCGGGATCAACCGCTGGAAAAACACGCGAGGTCAGTGGCATATCAATTACAGTGACAGTAATCGCAATTGGAATCAGAATCAGCAACCAAGCCCAGTACGGCAAGGTAAGGACTGGTACGATAAGAACAGACCACCACTACAAAAACGCGCCTATCGCGCAGTCGTGGCGGCCTAAAAATCAAGACGTACACATAGTAGAGGTCACGGACAATAGCCGTCCAAGTACCTAACAAGCAAGCCATCCAACAAACTAGAATCGGCCACGATATGCTCTCCGTCACTGGCCGAGGGGTGGAGTGAGAGCAACACGAATGACAATAATATGCCTGGAATACATATGCTGCAATACAACGACGGTATCAGTATGGATAAAGATCTACTGACCGAACCCCATGAATGTAATAAAGATAGCAACGAAAATGTGCAAGCTATAATAGAAGCGAAAAGCAATGATTGAATATAATCATCGACACAGGTGCCTCAGTGAGTGTAATGAGTACAGAATTGTTTAAAGCGCTGAGGACAGGATGCAGCATACCGACTTTCCCGGTTAATAATTGCAAGGTGTCTGGAGCTATAAGTGCACAGAGCCAATTAGTTAAGTACCAGGTGCAGGTGGAGATTTGGAAGGAGGGCGAAGCCATAGTGAGCTCATTCCTCATTGTTAAAGGTGGCCTGCATTCTGGGAGTAGATTTTCTCCGTGAGAGGGACACAGTGATCAACCTCTCCTCAGGAAAACTAAGCATAGTTAATAAAGGTAGGAGGATTGAGTTGTCTATGATAAAATTGAAGGAGGTACTTGTGCAATGTTGCAACTGAATTAATATCAAATGAAGGAACCCCTTTGTACTACACCTAGATGATTATTCACATGTGACAGATCTTTATTAACCTAGTATGGAAGATAGAAATTTTGAAACAAATGTTGATGCATTTCAAACCAAAGTACACGAATCTGAAACTTTAACCAACATACAAAAGCAACAGTTAACGCAGCTGCTATCAGAATATACCATGGTATTTACCGACCGACCAGGAATAATCAAGGGGTACCACTATCACATAGAGGTGATGCCCCACAAAACGTACTGTCGCGCATCTTACTCCATCCCTTGGTCGAGGAGGGAAGTAGCAGCTAAAGAGATTTGGAAGATGTTAGAGTGGAATAGCAAAATTATTTATTCAATGACCTATCAGATGTAAATAGTAGCAGTAAGAAGATTTCAATTGTGTTTTAGAGTGTATGTATGTTAGCTTTAAGAAAGTATTTGTGTGTATTTAAAATTTTGAGAAAGCAAGACATAAATAAGTAAGCATAGCATGAAAGTAGAATCAACAAACTGGGCAATAGCATGCAAATTGAAGACTTTGTTTACAGACAATTAGTGTCATTAAAATACTATATGCTCATCAAGCAATGAGCTATCTTTTTGTTGACAAAGTAACGAATAATTTCTTGAATCATTTTTCATTTGTAGTAAGTAAGTACAATTAATGATGAGATTTCATATAGTAATGTAACAGGTGTAATTGTGTTAGAATTAAGGAACCCTGAGAGAGAGTCTCTACTGGATAAAAAATGACTTTATAGTATAAAACAATTATGTGATGTAACATTACTGCCAATAGTTATCTGAGAACGCACTGGAGCAGAATTCAATCAAAGACAAACCTGTTCCGTGTAACTTACGCTTGTATTTATCGAATTCAAGCCTGTGTACTTGGTACATGTCTTTGAATATTAATTACGCGGTACACGAATCAAGTCAATCAACGCGGAATCTACACTGTAGTCCTGTAGGACAGATCATTTAAAAAAAAAATACTAATACTAAATGAAGTATTTATTGAGCAATATGCCCAAGTCCAGCTGTCATGCACATGGTAAAATCTGTTTGCTAGATGGGTGATAACCTGGCAAGCTACACTGGAAAAGGAAAAGAAAACTATGAACCAAAACACACCTTTAAATAATTACAATAAAAGCCATATATGCCTAGTAACAATACTAGAAGTGTGTAATGCCATGGTAAACACAATGGACTCAATATAGATGAGAGTGATTATACTAAGAACAGTTGATATGCATTAAAAATAAACTGCGTGCATAAACAATCTAGGAAAGGACAGAATGATTGGAAAAGAGCACAGGTAGTCCCAGTCTTCAAGAAGGGTCGTCGAGCAGATGCGCAAAACTATAGACCTATATCTCTGACGTCGATCTGTTGTAGAATTTTAGAACATGTTTTTTGCTCGAGTATCATGTCGTTTTTGGAAACCCAGAATCTACTATGTAGGAATCAACATGGATTCCGGAAACAGCGATCGTGTGAGACCCAACTCGCTTTATTTGTTCATGAGACCCAGAAAATATTAGATACAGGCTCCCTGGTAGATGCTATTTTTCTTGACTTCCGGAAGGCATTCGATACAGTTCTGCACTGTCGCCTGATAAACAAAGTAAGAGGCTACGGAATATCAGACCAGCTGTGTGGCTGGATTGAAGAATTTTTAGCAAACAGAACACAGCATGTTGTTATCAATGGAGAGACGTCTACAGACGTTAAAGTAACCTCTGGCGTGCCACAGGGGAGTGTTATGGGACCATTGCTTTTCACAATATATATAAATGACCTAGTAGATAGTGTCGGAAGTTCCATGCGGCTTTTCGCGGATGATGCCGTAGTATACAGAGAAGTTGCAGCATTAGAAAATTGTAGCGAAATGCAGCAAGATCTGCAGCGGATAGGCACTTGGTGCAGGGAGTGGCAACTGTCCCTTAACATAGACAAATGTAATGTATTGCGAATACATAGAAAGAAGGATCCTTTATTGTATGATTATATGATAGCGGAACAAACACTGGTAGCAGTTACTTCTGTAAAATATCTGGGAGTATGCGTGCGGAATGATTTGAAGTGGAATGATCATATAAAATTAATTGTTGGTAAGGTAGGTACCAGGTTGAGATTCATTGGGAGAGTGCTTAGAAAATGTAGTCCATCAATAAAGGAGGTGGCTTACAAAACACTCGTTTGACCTATACTTGAGTATTGCTCATCAGTGTGGGATCCGTACCAGATCGGGTTGACGGAGGAGATAGAGAAGATCCAAAGAAGGCCGGCGCGTTTCCTCACAGGGTTATTTGGTAACCATGATAGCGTTACGGAGATAGTTTAATAAACTCAAGTGGCAGACTCTGCAAGAGAGGCGCTCTGCATCGCAGAGTAGCTTGCTCGCCAGGTTTCGAGAGGGTGCGTTTCTGGATGAGGTATCGAATATATTGCTTCCCTCTACATATACCTCCCGAGGAGATCACAAACGTAAAATTAGAGAGATTAGAGCGCGCACGGAGGCTTTCAGACAGTCGTTCTTCCCGCGAACCATACGCGACTGGAACAGGAAAGGGAGGTAATGACAGTGGCACGTAAAGTGCCCTCCGCCACACACCGTTGGGTGGCTTGCGGAGTATAAATGTAGATGTAGATTATTGTGTGTAGCAGGGACAGAAAATGACTGTTGTATCTGCACCAATATATACGTCGGAATAAGTCAAGTGTTGAGTGACTAACTGTCATAGTGCAGTGCTCAATGAACAATAAATTTACTGTGTGTAAAAACGGTAGTTAGTGCTCCTTCGGAGTTGATTCAAACAAACATCGCTCGACGGAAACATTTAGCATGTGTGAACCGAAACATTTTCGCGTGTTGAGAGACGCTCTGGCAGCATATCAACCATGAGAACAAATGAAAGTGTGTAATACAATGTGTGTGTGATGAACCCTAAGTACCAGGGTCACAATGCGATTCAGTTTTGAAGCAACAAGAAACCCATTATCATGCCAAAGCATCCTGCGCAGACCAGCGAAACGACGGCTTACTGAACAATACACGCTTTTAACCAAGTTGCATTTTCTTCCGCAGCTAATAATCTGTATCCTTAAAGATAGTACACTGTTGTGGAATATTTGTTTCGTGGGTTGTGACGGGGAGCCATGCGGAGAAGCAGAGACGGATGCCGTGCCACCCGCCAGCGGGTCGCGGGAAACAAGTGCAACACGCCGACATTGGCGAATGCTTCGGCGCATTTCACGACTGCGCGGGCGCCACCCCAACACACCGTCGCTGTTACGGCGAGCAGGACATCGACCCCAGCGGTCGTTGGCACGCCACGTTCCAGACGACGCTATGCAACAATTGCTTCGCGCCGCCCGCTCCGTACGACATTGTCGACATTCAACTGAACATTACTAACTATGCCGTTAATGTACTAACATGAAAATGATTTATTGGACACAAAATTACGTGACAAACATTTTTGTTTCTTTAGTTTACTGTGTATAAACTCAAAATATTATTTTGTTAGATGTTATATGTTTTCGTCATATTAGTGAAGCAAACTGACACGAATGCCATACCGTGGTTAAACATTTGTCGTGAGTAATTGTAGAGACAAGTCATTACACTACTGTAAAACTATTTAATGATTGACTTTCAGTGTGACATGGAACACAAACATACCATGAATGTGAAAGAGTGTAGAAGGTACATTTTCAACAAGGGGACTAAAAGTTTAACATTTTGTCATAAATAATCTTTGTTATCTGTGAACATTTGATAAATGCCAACCCTTTTTGATGAACAATCAGACTGCATTTTACTACAAACCAGCAAGATGACCATGGCTCCGGCACAGTTTTCCCATGTTTCCTGACCGCACATAGCCCGAATGGGAGAGCCAGAAAACTGTAATGACCCTGGGACTAGGTTTATGGTCACCTCACAAAGTGTGAGAAAACCATAAGGAGTGTAATTAAAACTATAGTGCAAAAGAGCAAACAAGTGAATAGTGAATATTACAAATAAGGTGACAAACAATGACGAAATGGACATTAGTGGCAGCATATTGCCGAACATTCTTAATGTTAGTCAATTGCTGCCAGGGGGCATTGTAACGTCTCTTAGCAAAAGACATGTTATATGTGGTAAAAAAGAAAAGGAGAAAAGCAATGGGCTGAGCAATACACATACAGGAATTATGTAATGAATGTTCTTTTCTCTTTGAAGCCAGTCTAGGTTGTGTAAAAAGAGTATGCTGCACATATTAAGCTCAAATCCATGATAGTGTCTAAGTTCTACTTGTAGTTGTACTCTTCCTGTCATTATCTGTGATTCCTTGAAACAAATTATTTCACTGGTCTCATCTCATCAATGGACTCTGCTAGGACACATAATAAGGAAACTCAAGGCAAACTCCACCTCTGCAGTGACCGCAAATACACCAACAATACTGTCCCTAGTAGATTTCTACTAAATCCCTCACTCAGAAGGCCTTCAGTCCAAACTCACAGCCAGATGATTCTTTTCTAATGCCAATCAGGCTTCCCCTTGACAAAGAGACACACTTTTTTATGCAGATTAATATGCCATATGTTTTCTATCACTTTTAGGACTTCCAGCAGTGTCTCAAGCAACTTGCAGTGTTGCTTTTCTTTTTGTATAAAATTGTGGTTATTTACTCACTTAAACTGTTATTTACCATTATACTCTTTCTACGTGAATGTGAACTTGGACTGTTTCTTGCAATTTGCATTTGTAGAGAACATGTAATGAGCATTAACATTTTCACATTCCTCATTCATTCATTGAATAAATAAAATAAAATTCTTTAACTCAGTTAACCATTCAAAATATATTTGCCACTTGTGTTTACTAGATATCACCAGATGACAATCAAGTGTCTTTTTCACTCAAATCCAAATTTGAACTGCCTGTATTTCTCCATACCATCACACTTGGAATTTTTTTCTTTTTACAACACATTCATTATTGGCAGATGTCAAGGGATTCAGTGCTCTTCCATGCTTCAGTGTCCAATCTATGGAGCTTTTTTAGCTGCACTACAACAACAAACATTAATATGGAGTGTCCTTTCCATAGATGCGTCGTCTGCTAAATATATACGTGCACATCTACCTTAGGCACCCTCATAATATATACAAAAAATAAGAAAATACATGCTTGGCAGAATTATCAGACAATTCATTCCTTTTAATAAATCTGAGATAAATTTATTGGTTTTTCTTGGGTCCACTTCATCTATCATTTAGTGATATATATATATATATATATATATATATATATATATATATATAACAGAGGGAAACATTCCACGTGGAAAAAATATATTTGTTTGTGTGTCTATCGACCTGCCAGCGCTTATATATATATATATATATATATATATATATATATATATATATATATATATATATAGAGGGAAACATTCCACGTGGGAAAAATGTATCTAAAAACAAAGATGATTTATCTTACCAAATGGAAGCGTTGGTATGTTGATAGAGACACTAACAAACACAAACACACACACAAAATTCAAGCTTTCGCAACCCACGGTTGCTTCATCAGGAAAGAGGGAAGGAGAGGGAAAGACGAAATGATGTGGGTTTTAAGGGAGAGGGTAAGGAGTGATTCCAGACCTGGGAGCGGAAAGACTTACCTTAGGGGGAAACAGGGACAGGTATACACTTGCGTGCACACACACACACATATCCATCCACACACATACAGACACAAGCAGACATATGTAAAAGCAAAGAGTTTGGGCAGAGATGTCAGTCGAGGCGGAAGTATGGAGGCAAAGATGTTGTTGAATGACAGGTGAGGTATGAGCGGCAGCAACTTGAAATTAGCGGAGGTTGAGGCCTGTTTGGTAACGGGAAGAGAGGATATATCGAAGGGCAAGTTCCCATCTCCGGAGTTCTGATAGGTTGGTGTTAGTGGGAAGTATCCAGAACAAGCAACAGTACCTCCATTATGACAGCTGCCACCCATTCCATATCAAACGGTCCCTTCCCTACAGCCTAGGTCTTCATCGGAAACGAATCTGATCCAGTCCTGAATCCCTGAACCATTACACCAACAACCTGAAAACAGCTTTCGCATCCTGCAACTACCCTCCCGACCTGGTACAGAAGCAAATAACCAGAGCCACTTCCTCATCCCCCCAAACCCAGAACCTCCCACAGAAGAACCCCAAAAGTGCCCCACTCATGACAGGAAACTTTCCGGGACTGAATCAGACTCTGAATGTGGCTCTCCAGCAGGGATACAACTTCCTCAAATCCTGCCCTGAAATGAGATCCATCCTTCATTAAATCCTCCCCTCTCCACCAAGAGTGTCTTTCTGCCGTCCACCTAACCTTCGTAAACTCTTGGTTCATACCTATGAAATCCCCAAACCACCTTCCCTACCCTCTGACTCCTACCCTTGTAACTGCCCCCGGTGTAGAACCTGTCCCATGCACCCTCCCACCAACACCTACTCCAGTCATGTAACCCGGAAGGTGTACATGATCAAAGGCAGAGCCACGTGTGAAAGCACCCACATGATTTACCAACTGACCTGCCAACACTGTGAAGCTTTCTATGTGGGAATGACCAGCAACAAACTGTCCATTCGCATGAACGGACACAGGCAGACAGCGTTTTTTGGTAATGAGGATCACCCTTGTGGCTACACATGCCTTGGTGCACAGCCAGGACATCTTGGCACAGTGTTACACCTCCTCAGGCCTAGGTTGTCTTTGACAGAGCCCAGCATTGATTTCACTTGTGCTGGAGGCCGGAAAACACATTTAATCCGGTATTTCTTGAAAATTCTGCCCATCTTAAAAGACACACCACTGACATACGGTAGAAAAACCAACCCCGTGGTGTTCTCTGCTTCTTCAGGCTGTTCTTGAGGTTTGGAGCGTGCTGGTCAAAATGCGTTGTGGAACACTTTGTGTTTGCCCAGAACGGGTACTCCGAGAAGCAGATCCGGAACACATTTCGACCAGCAAGCATTTTCCCATGCCGCGGCGCACTTCCGCAGACCGCGACCCGTTTCTCCAGCAGAGGGCTCTTGTATTCGTCGCTGTCTATGATTGGTCTTTGATGACATTGTGCCCCACTGGCGCCTGCCCTGTTCGAGAAAGCCAGCATATAAATTGGCGAGCTTCTCAGCGACACGACAGTAGCACCTGAAGCGGGCGGACAGTTGTCTCGCTGAAATATTGTGTGTTTCTACAACATTATCCGGCGTAATTCCTGGGAACCTATCAAGTAGATTTTTATTGTCTCATAACGTACAATTTCAAACCATAGGGAGACAGTAGAAGAAGAATGGGTAGCTTTGAGAGAGAAAATAGGGAAGGCAGCAGAGGATCTAGTAGGTAATAAGATGAGGGCTTGTAGAAATCCTTGGGTAACAGAAGAGATACTGAATTTAATCGATGAAAGAAGAAAATATAAAAATGCAATAAATGAAATGGATGAAAGGGAATACAAACATCTAAAAAATAAGATCAACAGGAAGTGCAAAATGGCTAAGCACAAATAGCTAGAGGACAAATGTAAGGGTGTAGAACGTGTATCACTAGGGGTAACATAGATGCTGCCTACAGGAAAATTAAAGAGACCTTTGGAGAAAAGAGACCCACCTGAGTTAAATATCAACTGCTCAGATGGAAAACCAGTCCTAAGCAAAGAAGGGAAAGCAGAAAGGTGGAAGGAGTATAAAGATGGTCTATAGAAGTGAGATATAACTGAGGGCAATATTATGGAAATGGGAGCAGATGTAGGTGAAGACGAGAAAAGAGATATGATACTGCATGAAGAATTTTTTAAAAAATATCACTGAAGGACTGAATTCAAAACAAGGCGATGGGAGTAGACAACATTCTGTCAGAACTAAAGATAGCGTTGGGAGAGTAACCCAAGAAAAAACTCCCCCATCTGGTGACGAAGATGCAGAGACAGGTAAAATACTGTCAGACTTCAAGAAGAATATAATAATTCCAATTCCAAAGAAAACAGGTGCTGACATGTGTGAAAATTACTGAACTATCAGTTTAATAAGTCATGGTTGCAAGTTACTAACACGAATCCTTTACAGAAGAATCAAAAAAATGGTAGAAACCGACCTTGGGGAAGATCAGATTGGATTCCAGAAAAATGTAGGAACATGTAAGGCAGTACTGATCCTATGCCTTCTCACAGAAGATAGGCTATGGAAGGGGGAAAAGCTATGTTTAGAGCATTTGTGGACTTACAGAAAGCTTTTGACAATGTTGACTGGAATACTTTCTTTCAAGTTCTCAAGCTGGTAGGGGTAAAGTGCAAGGAGCAAAAAGGTATTTACAATTTGTACAGAAACCAGATGACAGTTATAAGAGTAGAGGGGCACAAAAGGGAAGCAGTGGTCAAGAAGGGAGTGAGACAGCATTGTAGCCTATCTTTATACTGAGCAAGCAGTAAAGGAAACAAAAGAAAAATTTGGAGTTGGATTTAAAGCCTAGGAAGAAGGAATAAAAACTGAGGTTTGTAAATAATGTTGCAATTCTGTCAGAGACAACAATGGACTTGGAAGAGCAGTTGAACCGAATAGACAGTGTCTTGAAAGCAGGATATCAGATGAACATCAACAAAAGCAAGATGAGGATAATGAAATGTAGTCAAATTAAATCAGTTGATGCTGAGGGAATTAGATTATGAGATCAGAAACTTAACGTAGTAGATGAGTTTTGTTATTTGGAAAGCTATTTTGCTTTCCAAATAAGAAATGATTTTCTTGCCATTGCCAGTCTACTACATTTTATATTCTCTCTGCTTCGACCATTGGTCGAAGCAGAGAGAATATAAAATGTAGTAGACTGGCAATGGCAAGAAAAGCATTTCTGAAGAAGAGAAATTTGTTAACATCGAGTATAAAGTGTCAGGAAGTCCTTTCTGAAAGTATTTGTATGGAGTGCAACAATGTATGAAGCGAAATATGGACAATAAATAGTTTAGACAAGAAGAGAATAGAAGCTTTTGAAATGTGATGCTACAGAAGAATGCTGAAGATTAGATGGGTAGATCACATAACTAATGAGGAGGTACTGAATAGAATTGGGGAGAAGAGAAATATGTGGTACAACCTCACTACACTAGAAGAAGGGGTCAGTTGGTAGGATGCATTTTGAGGCATAAAGGTAGAAGAAGGGGTCAGTTGGTAGGACGCATTTTGAGGCATAAAGGGATCACCAATATAGTACTGGAGGAAAGTGTGGTGGGTAAGAGCAAGAGATGGATACAGAAAGCAGATTCAGAAATATATAGGTTACAGTAGTTACTCGGAGATGAAGAGGCTTGCACAGAGTAGAGTAGCATGGAGAGCTGCAACAGACGGAAGGCCACACCAACAACAAGTAAATATTATCATAGCTATTATTTTACATCATTCTATCACATAACAATACCTTGGACACATTGGTTTGAATGTCTATTGTAAATAGACCTCAAGAATTTAATTTTGGTATTGTTTAAGCATTATTACATTCTTGTGACACGTATCATAGGTTAGCCCTTTCCCACATTGCTGACTCTCCTCCCTCCCATTGAAATATGCTACTATCTTCTCTTACATCAATAGGTCAGAGTCTCAGGGTACAGCCCCAAGTAACACACACACACACACACACACACACACACACACAAAGTAATAAATCTCTCATTTGTAGCTTCATATAATACACTCAGCTACAATATTCATCCCTAGTCATTTAAACAGGCTTAGATCATCACTGCTTGGTACACCTTCCCTCTCCTTTTCCTCTTCCCACATTTTGTACAAATAGGGATACCATTCCCTCTTGAAAATAAATAAACTTTGCCTTTCTAAAATTTCCAGCTACATCTCCATATGCCATAGTATCATGCATGATGCAGAGTATGGTGCGCCACTACTATTCATTTCCTTTCCTGCACAGCAAGGGAAAAATGACTATCTATATGCTTTCATACAAGCCCTAATTTCTCTCTCTTACCTTCATGATTCTTAATCCAAATGTACGCTGACAGTAGTAGAATCATTCTGCAGTCAGTTTCAAAACACAGTCTGCTTCAACATACAGCTCATAAATACAACTGTAAACCATAGACATGCTCTTTCCTTCTCCAACTGAAATCCAAATTTCTGGGTATTATCATTAACTGAACAGCTGATCTTTGATTTTTCATTTTCTGAACAGCTAATAAATATCTTTACTCTTCATTTACTTCCTTTTAATTAGCATGTTATTGCATCTTTAACTTCAACCCTGCTTTTACTTATGTGCAATCCCCATCAACATGGTGCGAGTAATATGGAACATGGTTTGATGTCAGGTAAAGTTTGAAACATTTCTTCTGTAGTTGACTGCTTGCTAAATTATTGTTACTACTCACTAAATTATTGTTACATACTGAAACCAAATGCAATGCAAATCATGGTCCCCTAAAAAAATGTAGTGTCTTTTTTTCCCAGTGTTCTACTGATCATTCTGAGTAACAAATCTGTTTGACATATCAGTTTTATAAAAACCTTTGTCTTACAGTATTTCTCTAACCTGGGGCCTACATTTCTTTCATTATGTTATGGGGCATGACCTATCCCCAGAATGTTTGCTGTTTTCCACCACTCATTTCCCACAATCCCATTCTACTATCCTGGGTGAAGTTTCATACAATACACAATCTGAGTAGACTAGTCTACCTTGACTATAATATTGGTTAGTTGCCATAATACCAGATTTTCACCTTACTTTGCAACGTCCATTTTCATTCTGAAGTTAAACTGACAGTTGTTTGTATTTTACACACATACACACACACACACACACACACACACACACACACACACACACACACACACAAATATGGACACTGTCATCTCCTGAGACAGTAAAGGACTTGGAAGAGCAGTTGAATGGAATGGACAGTATCTTGAAAGGAGGATATCTGATGGAATCAACAAAAGCAAAATGAGGATAATGATGTGTAGTCAAATAGGTGGTGCTGAGGGAATTACATTAGGAAATCAGACACTTAAAGTAGTAGATGAGTTTTGTTATTTGGAAAGGAAAATAACTGATGATGGTCGAAGTATGGAGAATATAAAATGTAGTAGACTGGCAATGGGAAGAAAAGCATTCCTGAGACAGTAAAGGACTTGGAAGAGCAGTTGAATGGAATGGACAGTATCTTGAAAGGAGGATATCTGATGGAATCAACAAAAGCAAAATGAGGATAATGATGTGTAGTCGAATAGGTGGTGCTGAGGGAATTACATTAGGAAATCAGACACTTAAAGTAGTAGATGAGTTTTGTTATTTGGAAAGGAAAATAACTGATGATGGTCGAAGTATGGAGAATATAAAATGTAGTAGACTGGCAATGGGAAGAAAAGCATTTCTGAAGAAGAGAAATTTGTTAACACCTAGTATAATATATTTAAGTGTCAGGAAGTCCTTTATTCGTATGAAGTGTAGCCATGTATGAAATGAAATATGGACGATAAACAGTTTAGACAAGAAGAGAATAGAAGCTTTTGAAATATGGTGCTACAGAAGAATGCTGAAGATTAGATGGGTAATTCACCTAACTAATAAGGAGGTACTGAATACAATTGGGGAGAAGATAAATTTGTGGTACAATCTCACTACAATAGAAGAAAGTGTCAGTTGGTAGGATGCATTTTGAGGCATAAAGGGAGCACCAATTTAGTACTGGAGGAAAGCGTTGGGGGGGAGGGTAAAAATTGTGGAGGAAGAGCAAGAGATGGATACAGTAAGCAGTCAGTCAGTCGGTAAAGTCAGGTAACTGACTGACTGATTTTTATTTAACGTATCTAGAGCGTCTATGAATATTAAAAGTTCATTTACATTCAAAAATGCTGTGATAACAGATTTCTTTTCTGAGATGATTTTTAGCCATGAGATTATCTAAACCTTTTGATCGTGTCAGGTGCCACTCAGTATATTTCTTATAAACTTCCTCATCTCTTGATACAATAATGCGGATCTACTAACTCTAGGGCTAATTTCTCCACTGCACTAGTTGACTAATATTTCTTTTTGAATTTTGCCTTGATGGCTTTCTGTGACTCAAATTCATCACAGCAGCAAGTTTTCCACTCTGCTGCACTTCTGTCCAAGTAACCGAGAACAAAATCTGCCATTTTAGAGTCATTTCGTCTCTTTGGTAATGACTTTTGGAAAGATTTAACAAAATAAGTAGGGTATGTCCATTCGAAGATTAAACTTTGGGAACTGTTTTGTTAATTTGTCCCTGATTTCAACTAAAAGCCTCCAGTAATTCCACACAAATTCGTAACATCTAATTACTCTTTGACTTTTTAACTACTTCTTTAGTTTATTATAGATCTTCGCAAATTTTCCTAAATTCTTCATCTGTTTTCTCCAAATTTCCTTTAAGATACGGTGAACTGATTGATAATGCTATTCTCTTCTGTACTTGTTGTCCTACTATCCCTTTTGCCCATTCCTCCAATGTTATCGAAGTAGAATCTGAGACAACTATCCCATCCAACTCTCCAGTTTGTTTTAACACATTTAGCCTTTGGCTGGTGTCTAAAATTTGTTTGAGAATCCAATCAACTTCCTGCTTGATAAGATTCCTACAATTGATTAATGTCAGTGTTCTCATTTGAACTGTTCATCTACTTCACATCTAACTAAATCACATTGCTTGTTGATTTTAGAAAGTAATTCTTGCTTTAGATTTAAAATTGTCTTCTTTGATTCAGTTATTGTTGGGTCAGTTTAGACTTTTCCTGGCATGACTCGGTAATAGTTTTCAAGCTTGTTCATCCATTTTAAAAACTTTTCCTCAAATTCAGTATTTATTTCTCCCATTTCAGCATTTAGCAGTTTTAATCTGACACAAAAGATTCTCCATTTTTGTGTCATTGTTACTGGCATACAATCCAGATAAAAAAAAAATCAACACCCAGTAACTACTTTTCAGGCTTTCCTGGCAGATCTCTTGCAAATAAACTTCTTGGGTTTGCACTGGATCATATTGTGTGCATCCCACAATATATCATTGATGCAGCTGCTCAACATCTTCAGGTGATGGCAGTTGCTGCTGTCACTGCTGCAAGATGTGACTTTCCTTTATCTTTAAAATACACCAACTAATGTTTTGTGGGAATTTATATACTTCTATTTTTTCCAAACACTCCCCAACATATACATATTCCTGGAACTGTTCATCCATGACGAGTAAGGATAAAACTTGTCCGACAGGCTGCTCTGGGATGTTGCACCATGTTGTCCGCTACTGCATCCTGTCACAGCTGAGGCTCAGCCTAGGATGAGGCCATCATGCACTTTGCTGGGCTGAAGATTAAGATCCACCCATTTTCCCCACCCCTTCCCAATGACAGGCACACTCTCATTTTCTATGGGAAAGCCTGAGGAGTAAGCCCCGACAGGCTTCTTCCCTAAGTCCACCTGCTGTCCCAGCGAGCATTTTCAAGAACTCTTCCATCACTGCAAGTCATCCACGTAAACTCAAAGTCTTAAGATGGCTTACTGTGTCTGCACTGAGCATAATGTTCAATTTCCTTATAGATGCTGCAATCTATATACACAGACCAAAAGATAACACATTGAAAACCCTAATTTAGGTTTTTGTGCAGTCCAGACTTAAAAAATGCTACAGTGAGGAAAATTCAGAACTGAGGAAAATGTTAAAACTGCCCGAAACATGAGCAAAAACTCACGTAATTGGGATATATGATTAAAAATCCCAACCCTCTCCAATAATTTATATAAAATCTGCCCAAGCCAAGGAAATTAAATGTACAATACAATGTTCACAAAATAATTTATGGTAATGAATTTTATGTTCTTAAAAAAACACATATGTGTAACAGCAAGTAAAAACTCATCAAAAAATTGAAATTGGTTATCTTTGTACAAGGTAATGAGCTGTGTTACAATATGCTATGACTAGAAACTACATGTTCAAAACACATGTCTTTGAGAGTTCATCCTTTGTGCTGACCCAGAAAAAATAAAAAATTGATGAACATGTTGAATTAAACCAAGAACATCTCAGCAGCTGACTGGTTAAACCATATGCGGACATCTGCTTAATGACATATTTCGTCACAATTGCTGTTACTGTTTAATGCTTTTCTTATTAGCTGTACCTAATAAGGTGTTCACTGTTAAAGCATTATTTTAGGCTTGATGAGACAAACAGAGATGTGAGAAAATGAGTTTACTTCCCCAATTGACATTACAAGCTTATTGGAAGTTGGCTCAGTGAGTGAAAGAAAGCTCAGATGCTACAGTTTTGCTTCATGCCCTCTTATCACTGCTGGCAATCTTTATGATCTACAGTGAGCAGTGTGTGTGTGTGTGTGTGTGGGGGGGGGGGGGGTCAAAGTATATGAGTTGTGTATGTAGGTATTGCAACTGTAGCGCATGACAGATTTTAACACAAAAATTTTTAAAATGTTCTATCACAAAACCTTGTTTTGTTTCCATCTGATCTCTCTGTCATAGCACATCATCTGCATGAAAAGTATATTTTCAACACTTCACAAAATGCTTTCACCCCTACCTGCACTCCTGTCACTGAAGGGGCACTTGTCGTCTCAACACATTTGGTGGGTGAGCTTATTTTACTTGTGTTAGTGTGATGTGGTGGCTGCACTGGATATATTGTGACTGAACAAGCAGGCAGCCAATAGGAATCCACTAGCTGGAAATGGGTGACATTTCCTTGATTATGACCGAGCATGTTCTTCGAGACTCAGGGTTTGAATTTAAAAGATTGATGATTAATATTGTTGCTGAACATAGTACATCACAAATACATGGAAAATGATAAGACTGGCACAAGAAAAGGTGGTGGCTGGGTCCGTTCATCATGTATTGACTTGGTCTTGTTTTTCCATTACCACTGCAACCTGGCAGTAATTGTATCATAATTGTACAGCGAAGCTAAATGCTGCAAGTTGTGTTGGCAACACTGACTGTGGATTACATCAGCATTTCTTCTCTCATATCTCCACAATGGTTCAAAAATCTCCTTAATTCCACCATCACACATGGTGCGAATCTGTCTTTTCAGCCAATGGCAACTTGTTAAGGTATGTCAATTGTCAATAGGAAGAAATTGTGGGTAGTAATGTAAAAGCAGTGAATTTTTATCATTGATCTTATTGGTTTATCACATGGGCTATGAATTTATGGTGTGGAATGGTGAAAAATGTAAAATTGGAGAATGTAAAATTGAAGTTCCACTGTATTAGGTATTGATGGCATTTACTGCTGTACAGAAATACCAGGTATACCGGTATGAAATAGGCGTTTTTTTGTGAAAATGAAACACTAATTTTGAATTGAAAAGTAAAAACATTTTATTCAAAGTACTGACCATTGCTTTCTATACATTTTGACCACCTTTCTGGCAATTTGTGGACACCACGCCAATAGAAATGTTCGTCTTTTGAAGCAAACCAATCAGATACCCAATTTTCGACTTCTTTGTAGGAATCGAAGTGTTCCTTAGCCAATGCGTGTCCCATTGATGAAAACAAATGGTAGTCGGTAGGGGCCAAGGCTGGTGAATACGGCGGGTGCGATAGCAGCTCCCAGCCAGGTGTTTTGATTGTATCCTGAACCAGTTTTGCTTTGTGTGCAGGTGCATTGTCGTGTAAAAAAATTACTTTGCCATATCTTCTGGCCCATTCTGGTCTTTTTTCGATCAATGCATAGTTTAAATGGATCATTTGTTGTCTGTAGCGATTAGTATTCACAGTTTCACCAGGTTTTAGAAGCTCATGATACACCACACCTTTCTGATCCCACCAAACACAGAGCATTGTCTTCTTGCCGAATCGATCTGGTTTTGCATTCGATGTTGATGGTTGTCCCGGATTAACCCTTGATTTTTCCCGTTTAGGATTCTTAAAATAAATCCATTTTTTATCACCAGTAACAATTCGATGCGAAATTCATTTTCTTTCATGTCTTTGAAGCAAAATTTGACAAAAGGTTTTTCGGTTTTCCAACTGTCTTTCATTCAATTCATGTGGCACCCATTTTCACACTTTTGGATCTTTCCCATTGTTTTCAAATGGTCAGAAATTGTTTGTTGTGCAACATTTAGCATTGCTGCCGTTTGCTTCTGACTCAAAGTATCATCTTCATCCAATATTGCTTGCAATTCAGGGTCTTTGAACTTTTTTGGTGGTCTTCCACGTTCTTCATTTCTTACATCAAAATCATTATTTCTGAATCATTGAAACCATCTTTTGCATGTTGCTTCTGATAGAGGATGATCACCATATGCCTCGACAAGCATTCGATGAGACTCTGTAGCACTTTTTTCAAATGAAAACAAAAAATTAATGCTTTCCGCAAATCATCACTTTCTGGTACAAAATTCAACATTGTTAACACGATGAAAACATATGATATTGTTTGTTCCATGACTTGATGTATACTAAATATCTTTGACAGATGTCATACCAACCAAACAAAAAAAAATTAAGGCTCATTCACAACAAATGTTCCCTATCGACACATTTGTATCTTAACGTTCATTTCATACCGGTACACCTGATACAGTGAATGTTCAAGGTTCTTCAGCTAATTTGGTGGTGGCCTGCAGTCACATGGAACCTGCTAAAAAACACTCCTTCCTGAAATATTTTGCAACAATGCATTTAGAGTAACTGGCCAGTGCACTTCCAACTCAAATATGTGATTAGCCTACCATATATCTAACTTTTTTTCCTACTGTAAATAGTGAGCTACTGCACTGGCTGAAATAAAATCAAGTTTGATGATGAAAAGTAAAGAGAGCATTAATTAGAAGCCAGTATAATTTATGGGAATTTCTGATGACAAGTCTAGCTCCACTGCATTAGGTGTTCTACAAGAGTGTGTAACACAATACGTTTTTTGGTGTTTGTGGAATGTTGGTTTGGTTTTTGCTGTCTTAATTCAAGCATTCTGTTGTAAAAGAAGTTGGAATAACAGAAGAGGTCCACAAAATGTTTAGGAATGTATGAAAAAGTAAGGTTAAATAATTTTATATCAACATTAGAGAACTGAATAAAAAGGTATAAGAGCTTCTTGTCTGCTGGAAGATTTAGAGAGCTCTGAAAAGATGGACATCCTGTGCTTACCTGAACACCACATCAACACAGGATTAGAGAAGTTAAATATAAAGAGTCTTATTCCTGTAGAAGTAACGTAGGTAAAGGAAGAGTCACTGCATGCAGGATGATTTTAATGTTTATGAAACACTCAAAAAATCTATGGCTAAAAAGAACATAGCAAATGATGGATAAATTAACATTGTTTTTATATATATAGTGCCGCCACGTTAGTTTGGAAAACCACTGACAGGGGCACGAATGACCACAGTTCCTGAAAACGGCAGTGAATCAGGAAGAGAAAGAATTTTATGTGCTAGAATTTGCCCAGGCCAGTCAGTAGTGAGCATGCAAAGATCTTTCTGTATCATGCTGCATTAAGACACTTACAAGTTTACAACAGCCTAGGGATGTATACACAAAGTTCAAGGAGGATGTTTGTTAGTTCAATGGAGAATGTCAGAACCAACCAGCATGCCAGAACAGACCATGGACAATATGCAGCTGTAATGTTGCAAGACCCACAAAGGCTATTTATTGATGTAGTGCAGAACCTCACAAAGGCCATTTATTGAGGTAGTGCAGAAATGAACATCCCTCAGCCAACAGTGAGGAAAATCCTTCATAACTGAGTAAGAGTGCTGCCATACAAATTACAGCTCCTACAAGCCATAAACCATAACTAAAAAAACTGCACTGTCTGCAGTTCTGCATTGAGATGCAGCATAGAGAGCTGCATCGAACCATTCTTTGGACTGAAGACCAAAACAACATGCAGAACAATTTTAAAAATGATAACTTCTCAAGCAAATTAGCCTTCAATGATGAAGCCATTTTTCATGTTTTGGGAAAGGCCAGCAGAGACAACACACAGCTGT
Source organism: Schistocerca nitens (assembly GCF_023898315.1). Classification (NCBI taxonomy): domain Eukaryota; kingdom Metazoa; phylum Arthropoda; class Insecta; order Orthoptera; family Acrididae; genus Schistocerca; species Schistocerca nitens. The sequence goes on along the minus strand of NC_064620.1, from coordinate 188,803,442 downwards.
AAGGAACAACGAATCCACATGCTACTGTCAAATTGCCAATTTTTAAAAGTGCAGCAAGTATTGACACATGGACATGGGAGGGTGGCTGAATTAAGACACACACATTGTCACTGTTGATAAATGTATCACAGAAAACATTTTCATACAATGCACTGAATAGCACTATCATCACACTACATTCTTTTCACAGAGATGAGTGTGCTCCCTGCTGCCGTTGGATAAGCAGCTGCAGCAGCAAGTCGTATACTCCTAGCTCACTCATTTGTTACATAGTTTAATTCTTAATTTCTTTGCGTGTTTTTGGTACTTGCATTGTTTAATTCATAAATTTCGGGTGTATTATAGTATTTGAGAGTTGTAGCATCGCGTTTTAGTACCTGAATAGTGTAAAATCGCGTAGTCTCCTTCCGCCGCCGAGCAGTGTGTCAGCAGTGCGCAAGTAGCAGCATTACTGCATTTACTAGGCAATCTTGTATTTTAATAACCGTTTAAATTTTGTCGATTTGTTTGCGCTCTCTGTAGATCAGTTCAGACGTTCTTTGCACAACAGTTTTTAGCATGGATAGGGACTGCAACTGCTATGTTCGGATGCAGGCTGAGTTGGCATCCCTTCGCTCCCAGCTTCAGGCAGTGTTGGCTTCGGTCACACAGCTTGAGGCTGTTGCCAATGGGCATCACTGTGGGGGTCCAAATGGGGGTTTGTCGGGGACGGCCAGCTCGTCCCACGCATCCCCCGATCGGACTACGACTGTGGTTGCCCGGGATACTGCCCGCATTGAGGCTGATCCCTCACCTGTGGTAGAGTGGGAGGTCGTCTCAAGGTGTGGCAGGGGGCAAAAGACATTCCGGAGGGCTGAACGGAAGGCCTCTCCAGTTTGTCTGACGAACTGGTTTCAGGCTCTGTCTCAGGCTGATACTGACCTTCGGCCTGACATGGCTGCTTGTCCTGTTCCAGAGGTTGCCCCTCAGTCTGCAAGATCCGGGCGGTCGCAGAGGGTGAGCTTACTGGTAGTTGGGAGCTCCAACGTCAGGTGCGTAATGGGGCCCCTTAGGGAAATGGCAGCAAGAGAGGGGAAGAAAACCAATGTGCACTCCGAGTGCATACCGAGGGGAGTCATTCCAGATGTGGAAAGGGTCCTTCCGGATGCCATGAAGGGTACAGGGTGCACCCGTCTGCAGGTGGTCGCTCATGTCGGCACCAATGATGTGTGTCGCTATGGATCGGAGGAAATCCTTTCTGGCTTCCGGCGGCTATCTGATTTGGTGAAGACTGCCAGTCTCACTAGCAGGATGAAAGCAGAGCTCACCATCTGCAGCATCGTCGACAGGACTGACTGCGGACCTTTGGTACAGAGCCGAGTGGAGGGTCTGAATCAGAGGCTGAGACGGTTCTGCGACCGTGTGGGCTGCAGATTCCTTGACTTGCGCCATAGGGTGGTGGGGTTTCGGGTTCCGCTGGATAGGTCAGGAGTCCACTACACGCAACAAGTGGCTACACGGGTAGCAGGGGTTGTGTGGCGTGGGCTGGGCGGTTTTTTAGGTTAGACGGCCTTGGGCAAGTACAGAAAGGGCAACAGCCTCAACGGGTGCGGGGCAAAGTCAGGCCATGCGCGGACCAAGCAGCAATCGGTATTGTAATTGTCAGCTGTCGAAGCTGCGTTGGTAAAGTACTGGGACTTCAAGCGCTGATAGAAAGCACCGAAGCTGAAATCGTTATAGGTACAGAAAGCTGGCTGAAGCCAGAGATAAATTCTGCCGAAATTTTTACAAAGGTACAGACGGTATTTAGAAAGGATAGATTGCATGCAACCGGTGGTGGAGTGTTTGTCGCTGTTAGTAGTAATTTATCCTGTAGTGAAATAGAAGTGGATAGTTCCTGTGAATTGTTATGGGTGGAGGTTACACTCAACAACCGAGCTAGGTTAATAATTGGCTCCTTTTACCGACCTCCCGACTCAGCAGCATTAGTGGCAGAACAACTGAGAGAAAATTTGGAATACATTTCACATAAATTTTCTCAGCATGTTATAGTCTTAGGTGGAGATTTCAATTTACCAGATATAGACTGGGACACTCAGATGTTTAGGACGGGTGGTAGGGACAGAGCATCGAGTGACATTATACTGAGTGCACTATCCGAAAATTACCTCGAGCAATTAAACAGAGAACCGACTCGTGGAGATAACATCTTGGACCTACTGATAACAAACACACCTGAACTTTTCGACTCTGTATGTGCAGAACAGGGAATCAGTGATCATAAGGCCGTTGCAGCATCCCTGAATATGGAAGTTAACAGGAATATAAAAAAAGGAAGGAAGGTTTATCTGTTTAGCAAGAGTAATAGAAGGCAGATTTCAGACTACCTAACAGATCAAAACGAAAATTTCTGTTCCGACACAGACAATGTTGAGTGTTTATGGAAAAAGTTCAAGGCAATCGTAAAATGTGTTTTAGACAGGTACGTGCCGAGTAAACTGTGAGGGATGGGAAAAACCCACCGTGGTACAACAACAAAGTTAGGAAACTACTGTGAAAGCAAAGAGAGCTTCACTCCAAGTTTAAAAGCAGCCAAAACCTCTCAGACAAACAGAAGCTAAACGATGTCAAAGTTAGCGTAAGGACGGCTATGCGTGAAGCGTTGAGTGAATTCGAAAGTAAAATTCTATGTACCGACTTGACAGAAAATCCTAGGAAGTTCTGGTCTTACGTTAAATCAGCAAGTGGCTCGAAACAGCATTTCCAGACACTCCGGGATGATGATGGCATTGAAACAGAGGATGACACGCGTAAAGCTGAAATACTAAACACCTTTTTCCAAAGCTGTTTCACAGAGGAAGACCGCACTGCAGTTCCTTCTCTAAATCCTCGCACAAACAAAAAAATGGCTGACATCAAAATAAGTGTCCAAGGAATAGAAAATCAACTGGAATCACTCAACAGAGGAAAGTCCACTGGACCTGACGGGATACCAATTCGATTCTACACAGAGTACGCGAAAGAACTTGCCCCCCTTCTAACAGCCATGTACCGCAAGTCTCTAGAGGAACGGAGGGTTCCAAATGATTGGAAAAGAGCACAGGTAGTCCCAGTCTTCAAGAAGGGTCGTCGAGCAGATGCGCAAAACTATAGACCTATATCTCTGACGTCGATCTGTTGTAGAATTTTAGAACATGTTTTTTCCTCGAGTATCATGTCGTTTTTGGAAACCCAGAATCTACTATGTAGGAATCAACATGGATTCTGGAAACAGCGATTGTGTCAGACCCAACTCGCTTTATTTGTTCATGAGACCCAGAAAATATTAGATACAGGCTCCCTGGTAGATGCTATTTTTCTTGACTTCCGGAAGGCATTCGATACAGTTCCGCACTGTCGCCTGATAAACAAAGTAAGAGGCTACGGAATATCAGACCAGCTGTGTGGCTGGATTGAAGAGTTTTTAGCAAACAGAACACAGCATGTTGTTATCAATGGAGAGACGTCTACAGACGTTAAAGTAACCTCTGGCGTGCCACAGGGGAGTGTTATGGGACCATTGCTTTTCACAATATATATAAATGACCTAGTAGATAGTGTCGGAAGTTCCATGCGGCTTTTCGCGGATGATGCCGTAGTATACAGAGAAGTTGCAGCATTAGAAAATTGTAGCGAAATGCAGCAAGATCTGCAGCAGATAGCCACTTGGTGCAGGGAGTGGCAACTGTCCCTTAACATAGACAAGTGTAATGTATTGCGAATACACAGAAAGAAGTATCCTTTATTGTATGATTATATGATAGCAGAACAAACACTGGTAGCAGTTACTTCCGTAAAATATCTGGGAGTATGCGTGTGGAACGATTTGAAGTGGAATGATCATATAAAATTAATTGTTGGTAAGGTGGGTACCAGGTTGCGATTCATTGGGAGAGTGCTTAGAAAATGTAGTCCATCAACGAAGGAGGTGGCTTACAAAACACTCGTTCGACCTATACTTGAGTATTGCTCATCAGTGTGGGATCCATACCAGATCGGGTTGACGGAGGAGATAGAGAAGATCCAAAGAAGACCGGCGCGTTTCGTCACAGGGTTATTTGGTAACCGTGATAGCGTTACGGAGATGTTTAATAAACTCAAGTGGCAGACTCTGCAAGAGAGGCGCTCTGCATCGCGGTGTAGCTTGCTCGCCAGGTTTCGAGAGAGTGCGTTTCTGGATGAGGTATCGAATATATTGCTTCCCCCTACTTATACATCCCGTGGAGATCACGAATGTAAAATTAGAGAGATTAGAGTGCGCACGGAGGCTTTCAGACAGTCGTTCTTCCCGCAAACCATACGCGACTGGAACAGGAAAGGGAGGTAATGACAGTGGCATGTAAAGTGCCCTCTGCCACACACCGTTGGGTGGCTTGCGGAGTATAAATGTAGATGTAGATGCTTTTTCACACCCAACTCAAACTGCACCAAAGAAGCAGAAACAGAGAAGACAAGCATACACTAGAAACCCTTGGCTTCTGAACGCTCTGGGAACAGTGCTGAATTTAAATGATGACCACTGCATTAAGTAAACATAATTACAACATTTCCCCACAGTAGCTGTCATGGGAGATTAATTATCACTCTCACATTGCAAAAATACAATACTAAACATAAGAACACAAACAAGACAAAATTTAACAGGCAGGTAGTCCAACATGAAATAAAACTTATTTCAATTCTAACATGTCTCAGAAATCTCACAGTTTCAACCTCGCTAAGACCTTTAGTTAAAATTTCTGCAGTGTTTCCATCAGTTGACACGTACTTAAAAACATCCAAGACAGCCTGCATGACTTTATAATAGCAGACTCTGAAATGTTTGGTTCTTTCTGATACACCTTTTTTCTTGGTAACCTCAATGGCACCTGTGTTGTCAGCATTGACCTGCAGGGGTAGTCTAACTTATTCATCTAAAAAATCTACAAACCATTCCACTCCCTTATACATCTCAAACATTGCAATGTATTCAGCTTCTGCTGTGGAGATGAGTACAATGGACTGCCTTGTATTGTTCCAGCTGATTGCTATTCCAGCTAACAAAATAGTGTACCCTGTTACAGATTTGCTATCAGCTGAGTCATTTGCCTCGTCAGCATCACTGAATGCGCTAGAAACAGAACTGGCACTGCAACATAAGCTCAAATTTTTAGTTTGCTGTGGATAACAAAACAGCCTTTTTACTTTGGCCTTTGAGAAACACTTGGTTTAGAGTTGAAATTATTCAATCTGCCTGCAATAAAGGCAGTATCAGGCCAAGTGCATACAGATATACACAACAAACAACCCACTGCCTTTTGGTACAATTTTTGGTCAAATGGCTTGTCATTATATGGCATAATTAATGCCCTTGCATTCTAAGCTATCTCAGTGTTTGTTGAATGTAACTAGGTTGCTTTAACTTCATCTGCCCTTGAGACTGCTCATCTTAAGCCCTAAAATAACAACATGCCATCCATTTCTTTTTTGCTAATGTGAGATTTCAAAACATTCGTAAATTTTTCAATCCTCTCTTCTTCACCTACTACAACATCATCAAAATGAACCCCAATGATCAAATGATTAGAGAAGAATACACAAGGACCCTTTCACATTGTTTTAAACCAAACTTTTCCATCACAGAGCTGAAAAAATCATTCCAACCCTTACCTGCTTGTTTGTCCAAAGAAATTCTTATTCAATAAACATACTTTATTCTGCACACCAAACAATTTCGGTTGCTCCATGAAGACTGTGGCACTTATGGGACTATTGAGATAAGCAGTTTCTACCTCAATGTGTTTGATTTTCCATCCCCTAAGTACTGTAACTGCTATCAGAATCCCCAAGCTACTTCATCTCATTATTGGTATGTAGTTTTGCCAATATTCTACTCCAAATATCTTACTATCACCTAGAAGCATTAGCCTTGCAAAAATTTAGTAATCTCACATTCTCTGTCTCTCTATGTAGTAAATGCCCACTTACTTCTTATAACACAATCATTGTCCATGTTATGCTTTTTACCTGGATGATCACTCAAGATATTCAGTAGTGAAAGTGCTAAAGCAAAAAGTGATGTGTTTTGACTCTTTTGTGGAGTTTAAGGGACATGCAGAGTGTGAGAAAGAAGAAAACTGCAGTTTCCAATTACACAATGGCACTGAGTACATCAACAGCAAATTTAAAGAGTTGTTCAAGAAAGTAGGCATATTACACTGGAAAAGCACAGTTTATTCTCCCCCATACAATGGAAAAGCCAAGCGCCTGAATCAAACACTTGTATCCACTGCGGGATGTCTATCATTCTAAGGTGGTTTGCCCAACACCTTTTGGGAAGAAGCTCTGATGTTGGCCCGCTAGATCTGAAACAGATGTCCAGCAAGATACCTTGGTGGAAAAATCCCATATAAAGTCTGTAAGCCCAAATAACTTATTAAAGAAGACTTGAAAACATTCAAGCACATTGACATTTGGCAAGCTTGGGGAAGGGGCACACAAATGTGTTTATCTTGGAGTATAAGCAGCTAGCTTGTGTGACTCTATACTTACTATTTTCAAATACAGAAGCATACTCAATATTGCTAGTGACTGATGTTGTGCACTTTCTTCTACTCAATCAAGAATTGAAAATCTTTAAAAAATTATGCAAGCTTATCCATCACATTGACTTATTTATTTTTTATTACCAAATATGTGTGCAAATTATATACAGGGTGTTTCAAAAAGGACTTTACAACTTTAAAAATTCATATAAATTTACTGAAAGAAGACATAGAGCTGTATTTAGTGTAGAAAAACACATCAAGTTTTTTTTTTCACCTTAAACTAAAGATGTTGTATGTGGTTATCCTGCACACATCCCATCGGAAGTCAATTTCTTCCCAAACTTGCTGTAGCATTGCAGGTGTAACTTGCTCAGAGCAAGAGAGCTTTGTTTCACAGAATTGTGTGCAAAATACAACACAATAGGGCCAAATCATTTTCTTCCTATGACTATCTTAAGATGTTAGTCAACAAACGAAAAGGGTTTCCTTGTTACCCAAAAGGAAAGTGGCCACAGGAAGTGCAGTATGCACATTTCTAGTTGTTCCTCCCATGGCATGTCAGAACAAGTCGGAACATTTTGTATCAATAAACCCATTTTTCCCCTTGGTGCCACCATCAAAATCTTAGTACAAGGGGCATTTGAAAACTCTGTACAAAAATAAAAACTACTTATGTGTTTGGGGTAAACCTTCTTTATTTTTCGACATAGTCTCCTTTAAGACTTATACACTTTATCCAACGCTGTTCTAATTTGTTGATCCCTTCCAAATAATAGGAATTGTCCAAATCTGCAAAATAGCTAATAGATGCTGCAATCACCACCTCGTTTGAATAAAATCTTTGTCCCGCCAGCCAATTCTTCATATTGGGGAACAAATAGTAGTCCGAGGGAGCCAAGTCTGGAGAATAGGGGGAATGTGAAACGAGTTGGAATCCTATTTCCATTAATTTTGTGACCACAACTGCTGAGGTGTGTGCTGTTGCATTGTCGTGATGGAAAAGGACTTTTTTGCAGTCCAATTGCCAGCGTTTTTCTTGCAGTTTGGTTTCTAATGGTCCAATTACGATGAATGATATGCACCTTTAATAGTGTTACCCTTTTCCAGATAGTTGATGAGGATTATCCCTAGCGAATACCAAAAGACAGTTGCCATAACCTTTCCGGCTGAAGGACTAGTCTTCACATTTTTTGGTGCAGATTCACCCTTGTTAACCCATTGTTTAGATTGTTATTTGGTCTCAGGAGTATACTAATGTATCCACGTTTCATCCAAATGACGAAACAACACTCAAAGTCATGCGGATTCTTCCTGAACAGCTGCAAACCATCCCTGCAACTCTTCAGATGATTTCGGTCAAGCGTGAGCAATCGCGGAACCCATCTTGTGGATAGCTTTCTCATGTCCAAATGTTTATGCAAAATATTATGTACCTGTTCATTCAAGGTGTACACAGCACTAGCAATCTCATGCACATTAACTCTTCTGTCATCCATCACCATATCATGGATTTTATCAATGATTTCTGGAGTCGTAACCTCCACAGGGTGTCCATATGGCCACTCTGAAGATTTTGAAACCACTTATAAACTGTTCTAATTGAAGGTGCAGAGTCACCACAACGTTTATCAAGCTTCTCTGTAATCTCCTGAGGCGTTTTGCCTTTCATAAAGTAATGTTTAATTACCAGACGAAATTCTTCTTCGTCCATTTTTTGACAATCACTCGACTTCCTTGATTCACACGAATGCTTAACACAAAGAAATAGACCAATATGGCTGAAACTTGGTGTGCGTTCTTTCCAAAGATGCTACTAACTACACATGACTTCGATACACGCTGGTGGTGCCATCTCTCAGACTATGCATGGACTTTTCAAACGCCCCTCGTATTGTGGTGCTAAAGATGCAAGGGAAGTGGTGCTGTGTCTTGGTGTATTGTCTGGCATTGACAATTTATATAATAACAAAATTAGAGATTAATTACTAGTGGTAATAACTGTACTGATATAAAATTAGGAGACACAACCTAAAATGCTCAATACATTTTTGATACGTCTTTTTTCTCAACTAATTGCTTATTGCTAACACACCTTTAAAGCAGTTTTATTTTCCTTGATATATGAGAGTTTGAAGATCAGCACTTACCTGTATAAAGCGCAAACTCGAATCTATGGTTCTTCCATGTCAAAATTATACCACTGCAGCTTTACAGTAAAATGTTTGCAATTCATCAGTTGGAAACTCCAAACCAGAGACAGACAAACATTCCCCCTCTCACAGCAGCCCCCCATCCCCCAGCACAGCAACAATGGTACTCTCTCACTCTTCTCTGCCTGCATACCCTTGAGATAAAGCACTGACTTTAAATGTTCATAATGTAACCAATAACCTATCGCTCATATTCCAATGAATGCATGAGCATCAGTTTAAATTTTTGTAGAATTGTAACGAAAATGTACTAGGGAAAAATTTTTTGAGAATGTATGTTGTTTTTGTGGTTGCTGTGTGTGCAATTTTAGTTAATCGCTTACCTCAAAGGCGTGTGTAATGCAGAGGGAGTCTCATTTAGCTGCTTTGTTCACAAGTAAAGGAATGCAGACTTGGCTCGACATTGGGAGTGCCAACCCATTACTGTTTGCACTTTCTACAGAATGGAACTAGTGCCAAATGGTTCATAAAAGTATGTACCACAGTGAAGTAAATACACATATAAAATTGAAACAGAATTTTGACACTGCGTATTTCTATTGTTTTTTGTTTTATTGTGCAATTTTGGTCTTGTGGCAGTTCATAAATGCACACATACCGTATTTACTCGAATCTAAGCCGCACTTTTTTTCCGGTTTTTGTAATCCAAAAAACCGCCTGCGGCTTAGAATCGAGTGCAAAGCTAGCGGAAGTTCTTAAAAATGTCGGTGGGTGCCGCCACAACTTAGTTCTGCCGTTGAATATATGTAGCGCATGCTTTGTAGGCACAAAGATAAATACTGGCACCAAAACCTCTGCGTCCGTAAATAAATTTAAAAAAAAAGGTGTAAGACAAGCTTTTTTTCTCTGCGCCGAGTTTCGACCACTGCATTTTCATACATTATCCAACGAAGTAAACACAAATTCCGTATTGTTCATCTTCGAATGTAGCAGCATTTCAATGTACTACGAAAACCCGACTGGCAAGAATGTTTAGGATGTTTGTCAATATGGCCAACTCTACGTTCTAAATTTTTTCCTATCTGTGAGAAGAGATGGTTGCTAATAGGAACTTTTATAAATTGTGAATCACATGCAGTATTCTCGTCACCATAAGAATAATACGAATATAAACATTTTGCCATGTATTGTTTCGTGTTTGCTGTTATCTGCCGGCCGCGGTGGTCTAGCGGTTCTAGTCGCGCAGTCCGGAACCGCGCGACTGCTACGGTCGCAGGTTCGAATCCTGCCTCGGGCATGGATGTGTGTGATGTCCTTAGGTTAGTTAGGTTTGAGTAGTTCTAAGTTCTAGGGGACTGATGACCGCAGATGTTAAGTCCCATAGTGCTCAGAGCCATTTGAACCATTTTTGCCGCTATCTCATTTAAATCCTGTCTGCGTAATAAACCACAAAACTAGAGTGAGACAACAGCAAACGCGGAAGAATATATATATCATGTCATGTTTATATTTGTATTATTCTTATGCTAAACAGTGATACAGTCAGAAATGAAGTGAGGCAATTGACTAGATTTTTAAATCTAAGATGACTCTAATTTCTGTGCAGAATGTAATGTACTAAAGAGGCGCCTGCAAAGATTTTCAAACGGAGAAAAATTTTCGCTAAACTCTCGTTCAGAACATCTTCTATCATACGCAGTCTATTATTTGGTTCTTGTTGATCATTATCAAAGAAAGCAGCAGTGTAAGTAACAACAAGTAGCTGTCTCTTGCCATTGTTTCGCTAATGAGACGATTCCTCTTTTTTTTTTTTTTTGTTATTGTAAGCGGCGGTGGCGTGCACAAAAGCAAGCCATGCCGCGACAGGCCGTAAACACGCAGTAAGGCTGTAAACACGCAGTATCAGAGTACGACAAACAATGCATGACACACAGTAATGCATTTTCAGCGTAGAGTGACGTAAACACCTATAACAAAGAAAACTGCGCTTATCAGATCAAAGAAAAATAAGCAACCAATTCAATGCAGACGAAGCATGTGAAAAAGGAAGGGTACCCGTATAAATACGGACGGAGCGCCTGACGCATAGCAATGGCTACCTGGTAAAGCTTAACTGCTAAGCTTACGACTCGAACCAAACTACTGTAGCTGTATCGTCATTCATTCGACCTAAATTGTCTCATATTACAGTGGACCAACTTCGTTTCGATTTGGAGACGCGGCCTAAAACTTTTCTCTCCCCTTGAATTTCGAGTCTCAAATTTCAGGTGCGGCTTAAATTCGGGAAATTTTTTTTCCTTGATTTCGAGTCGCATTTTTCAGGTGCGGCTTAGATTCGCTTGCGGCTTAGACTCGAGTAAATACGGTACTTAAGACATGATAGTGCATGGAAACTGGGGCTTTAATAATAAGTCTTCATGAATCCATTTTACTTCTGTGTGGTATTTACACCGTAGTGGCTGACTGATACAGGGTGCACACACCACCTTTATGATGGCAGTGCTGAGAGACAAATTAACACATATGCATTTACCTTTTCATAACCCCCTCACCTCACCAAGTCCTTATTACTTTCTCTTTTAACCCCCCCCCCCCCCCCCAAAAAAAAGTGAGCTATCAGTCACATTTTCAGGAGCTTGCTGTAAGTGATATAGTATTATTATTGTGAACAGGTGTATGATGCTTCCATTTTTGGCAGTAAAGGGGCATGACAAACAAAAGTTTGGTAACCCATGATTTATAGCCTTAGAAAACTTCAAGTATCTCTTCATTCTTTAGTATATCTGTATCCCACTTATTTGGGTATTGCTTCTTCCTGAATTTTCTCTTAAACTCAGCACCACTCTTCATCATTCCTAAATTGAGATCTGAGTCTATATCGGCTCCTGGGTGTTCCTTACAATCCAAAATCTGATTTCCAAATCTCTGCCTGACATCAATGTAATCTAATTTAAATCTAACCACATCTCCTGGCCTTTTCCAAGTTTGTCTCTTCCTTTTATGACTCTTGTACTAGCTGAAATTTATTGCAGAATTCTATTAGCCTTTCTCCTCTCTAATTCTATTACGAAGCCCGTATCCTCCCATAATCCTTTCTTCTGTTCCTTCACCTACATCCACATTTCAGTCCTCTATGACTAATAGATTTTTATTTCCCTTTAATTACTGAACTACTCATTCAGTTTTAATCCCTCTATATAAAAAGAAATGTCCTGAGCAACTGACTGACGGACTAACTGATTCATCTTTATCTAGGCCAAACTGTTAAGGATAGAGACATGACATTTGGAGAGGGTGTTGATCTTATACTGTAGGCATCATTTCAGAAAGAATTTTTTGAAATTCCAGCCTTTAGGAGGTGAAATAGGGGATGAAAGGTTTTTTGAAAATATGTCCCTATTAAGGAAATTCTGAAGCTCAACCTATTAAAATTGGTATTTAGTTTCTTAGTCAGGAAAGTGTTGCAGCATTTTTGCAAATTTAATCCCATTGGGGGTGAAACAGTGGGCCAATTTCTTTTAAAAAATAAATCATTATTTAAGAACTACTAAAGCTTGTTTAATGCTACATCTCTGAAAATTGATATTAGACTACTCAGTTAGAAATAAGGAAATATGTATTTCAGAGTGTTTGGAAATTGAACCCCCAAGGAGTGAAAAAAGGAATGACAACTTTTATGAAAATATAATTCCTTATGGAAGCATTTTTCAATCTAAATCTATGAAAATTTGAATTTGGCTTCAAGGTTGGAAATAAAAAATTACATCTTTCAGTGTTTTTGGCAGTTCTGCACCTAAGAGGGTGAAATAGGGGATGCAAACTTTTGTAAAAAATTGTCCTTTTGAAAGTATTGTAAACTTAAATCTAAGAAAACTTGTATTTGGCTTTTTTGTTAGAAATACAAAAACAAGTGTTTTTGAAAATATTTCATTACATTAAAACATTTTTAAAACTGAATCTACAAAAATATGTGTTAGGGGGTGGAAGTTTCTATGGAAATATCACCACAAGAGCTCAGAGGATAGGATTAACAAAAACCTCCAACTCCAGCTACCAGAATCAATTTTTGGTCAGAATTATGTTTGGAAAAGACCATGCTTATATGGCTGTAACTAGTGTGAAAAATTCAGATGGTGCTGCAATTTGTGAACAACATAAAAATTCGGTTAAAGAAACACAAAAACAATCTGTGCAGACCTTAGAGCATACATGAGCAAAGCAGTGGGTGGGTGCTACTCTCTGTCTCTTCATTTTCTGTTTGCAGCATTTGCATGTATACCTGAACTACTAGTTTGCTGCCAATTCTGAGGGGAACAACCCTATCACTGAAATGTTCACACCAACTCATTCTCTATCCTATCTTCTGATTCATAATGAAGTCTACTCCCATTACACCACTTTCTGCTGCTGTTGATATTACCCTATATTCATCTGGCCAGAAATCCTTGTCCCCCCCCCCCCCCCCCCCCTATTTCACTTCATCGACCCCCACTCTATCTAGACTGAGGCTTAGCAATTACCTTTTCAGATTTTCTAGCTTCCCTACTACATTCAAGCTTCTAACATTCCATGCCTGGACTTGTAAAACATTGCCCTTTTGCTGTTCATTCAATCTTTTTCTCCAAGTCACCTGTTCCTTGGCAACCTATCCCACAGATCAGATGCTTCTGCCAATGGAGAGAGCATCATGATACTTTTTCAATTACAGACCACATGTCCTGTGGATACACAGTGTTTTATTGGTTTCTGTTACCTCCTGCATCCTCATGCCACTGACCACAGCTGAGTCTTCTGCCTTTTGGGGGCAGTTTACCACCCCAAGGGCAAGAGAGTACCCTAAACCTCTGTCTGCTCCTCCAGCCTCTTTGTAAAAGCTGCTGGCAGAACAAGGGTGACTTATTATGCCAAAAGTCTTCAGCCACCATTGCTGATGATTTTTATTCAAAATTTAAGTAGTAGCTTGGTTCAAACCAGGGATACAGGTCATTTTGATCATGCGTCAAAGATGCTATATTTAGATGGGCAAATAGACCATTCATGAACATTGTTAAAAAAAATCAGAGTTTATCTTTCCCATACTCTATCATTTGTCATTCTGTTCTTGATTACAGAAGAAGTCTGCACTGTACTTCTTCTCTAGACTGTCGCACAGATGACAAAATGGTAGATATCGAAATAGATGGCAGAGGAATAGAAAAACAATTAAAATAACTCAAAAGAGGAAAGGCCGCTGGACCTGATGGGATACCAGTTATATTTGATACAGAGTACACGAAGGAACTTGCCCCCCCCCCCCTCCCCCATTTCTTGCAGCGGTGTACCGTAGGTCTCTAGAAGAGCGTAGCATTCCAAAAGATCGGGAAAAGTCACAGGTCATCCCTGTTTTCAAGAAGGAACGTCAAACATACATGCAGAACTATAGAGGTGTATCTCTAACGTCGATCAGTTGTAGAATTTTGGACCACGTATTATGTTTGAGTATAATGACTTTTCTGGAGACTAGAAATGTACTCTGTAGGAATCAGCATGGATTTTGAAAAAGATGATCGTGTGAAACCCAGATCGCACTTTTCGTCCACGAGGACCATAGACACGGGTTCATAGGTAACTGCCGTGTTTCCTGACTTCCGCAAGGCATTTGATACAGTTCCCCACAGTCATTTAATAAATAAAGTAAGAGCATATGAACTATCAGACCAATTGTGTGATTGGATTGAAGAGTTCTTAGATAACAGAACGCACCATGTCATTCTCAATGGAGAGAAGTCTTCCGAAGTAAGAGTGATTTCAGGTGTGCTGCAGGGGAGTGTCATAGGACCATTTCTATTCACAATATATATAAATGACCTTGTGGATAACATCGGAAGTTCACTGAGGCTTTTTGCAGATGATGCTGTAGTATATCGAGAGATTGTAACAATGGAAAATTGTACTGAAATTCAGGAGGATCTGCAACGAATTGATGCATGGTGCAGGGAATGGCAATTGAATCTCAATGTAGACAAGTGTATTGTGCTGTGAATACATAGAAAGAAAGATCCTTTATCATTTAGCTACAATATAGCAGGTCAGCAACTGGAAGCAGTTAATTCCATAAATTATCTGGGAGTAGGCATTAGGAATGATTTAAAATGGAATGAACGTATAAAATTAATCGTCAGTAAAGCAGATGCCAGACTGAGATTCATTGGAAGCATCCTAAGGAAATGCAGTCCGAAAACAAAGGAAGTAGGTTACAGTACACTTGTTTGCCCACTGCTTGAATACTGCTCACCGGTGTGGGATCCATACCAGGTAGGGTTGATAGAAGAGAGAGAGAAGTTCCAATGGAGAGCAGCGCGCTTCGTTACAGGATCATTTAGTAATCGCAAAAGTGCAAGACTCTGCAAGAGAGATGCTCAGTAGCTTGGTGCGGGCTTTTGTTGAAGTTTCGAGAACATACCTTCACCGAGGAGTCAAGCAGTATGTTGCTTCCTCCTATGTATATCTTGTGAAGAGACTATGAGGATAAAATGAGAGAGATTAGAGCCCACACAGAGGCATACCAACAATCTTTCCTTCCATGAATAATACGAGACTGGAATACAAGGGAGAACCGATAGAGGTACTCAAGGTACCCTCCGCCAAACACAGTCAGGTGGATGTAGATGTAGATGTAGATCATTTATCTGTACCTATTTTTTTTAATGTTTCATGGGTTTTATAATTACTGTGGATATAGTTGTTAGGCCAGTGCTTTCATACTCAATACATCATGCACAGAATTATGAATAATTTCCTTCACAGTGTCATTCAAATGTGGTGCTCATTAATCAGATCTGTATATAACAGGTGTTCATTTTCTATTTTGCACTACAATCTGATTTTTTTTATCATGGAGATAATATTACATTGTGTAAGTACTGTCTGGTTTTTGGAGTCTTCAATAGAAACTGCTCACTTTAAAACTATGTATATTGAAATGTAATTTGGCCAATGTTAATGAAATTTTTGTGGGCTAGAGGCACTTAGATTGGTAGTAAAAATTTCAAGTTACAGAATTTTTCAGTCCTGATAAAAAAGTTCTTATGTTTTTTCTAAAGCAAGTTTTTCTCAGTCCAAGATAAAAATATAGCAGAAAATGTGTGTTTATTTCGAAGGTCTCTTTCACGGCTGTAAAAAGCTGCAACCACTGTGACCATACCATGTTATATGGATTTTATAAAGAGTAATATTCAATATGTCCTTGTGTTTACTCCCAGGTAGTTGGAAAACAGAATGCCTGTGACCTTGCTTTGTCTGTATGCTATTGTTACTACCGGTTTGTCTCTCTCATGATAGCTATATCATGTCTAGATGCTGCAGATGCAGGTGCTGCTTACTGACATACTGTCTATACAAGAATGAGAGAGCTATGAACACAGGGCTACAAGATCTTCTTTACAGACGAGACATGGTGTGGACAGAATCACATAATGAAGTACATGTGGCAAGAGAACATGGATGATTCTTTAGAAAATAGCTTTGAAACTATAATCAATATCAAGGATTCATCATCAAATTTATCAATGGCATGGAGGGTTCCTGAACTGCAACTCAGAACTGACTGTGTCAATGACAAGCCCCTGATTTTGCTAGCAATTGCATGGTCCAATACATACACAACCACTCTTCAATATTACTCTTTATAAAATCTCTGTCACACTTTACAGTCAAAGTGGTTGCAGTTTCTTGCAATTATGAAAGAAATCTTCAAAACAAACTAACATTTTCTTTTATATGTTTATCATGGACTGAGGAAAAGTTACTTATAAAAATGATAAGAACTTTTTTTTTTTTTTTTTTTTTTTTGAGTGATTGAAAATTCTGTAACTTGAGATTTCCATTACCAATCTATGTGTCTATAGCCTATTAAAATTTCATTAACATCGGCTAAATACATTTCAACCTAAATAGTTGAAAGAGAACAGTTATCAGCGAGATACCCAAAACCAGAACAACCCTTACTACAATCTAAAATTGAACTTCAAAACCAAATTGCTTCATATAGCCTAATACAGAATAAAAAGTGAAAAGTATTGGTATAACTCATTTTACGATAGGCCTATTGTTTCACTTGTAATTAAAGCCTAAACTTGAGTCTCCATCATTAAAAATTCGATAGCAGTGTATTATCAAAATGTCATAAATGGCAATACTTTTCCAAGTGATTAGGAACATAAGTCATCATATAGCACAACCATGTGGCACTCTGGTTAGTGTGGGAATCAAGTTACACTTATACGCACAATTTGCACTATAAATGTGCTGCATAACAAAAATGTTGTTTCTGACAACAGCAATGAAATTAAGATACTGGAGGTTGGATTTCTTTTGGAAGAAGATACTACTACTTGCTGTACATACAAAACATCGAGTAGTGGATAGGTAAAAAAAAGGTACTGGCTCATACTTAAAATTTTATTTTCACCTTGTGACACATAGCCCTATACACATAGTCCTATACACATTACTCCACATGGAATGAAAAAGACGAGTTAACACATTCATTACAAAAAACTACATAATCAGTGTTACATGAAAGTAGGTTTCTGATTTCACTACATAGCAATTTCCTCTGTTTAGATACCTCTGAAGTTATGGTGGAGCTATACAAGTGAACTTAATATTTATCACTTATTTCACTGGATTAAAAGATTCAAATAATTTTGAAGTGCTGTATGGAATATTTTTTATGTGAAACTTCCTGGCACATTAAAACTGTGGAACTGGAACCCGAAAGTGTAACCTTGCCTTTGACAGGTAACTGCTCTATCCAGCTACAATTCACAATCTGGCTTCACAGCTCTGCCTCAGCCTATCTTCCAAACACCACAGAAATTCTACTCTGTATCTTGTACTACTAGCACTCCATGGACAAATGATAGTGCAGGGTAAGGATTTATCCACTGCCTGGGGAACTGTTTTATGATTGAAACTCTCACTTGCAGAAACTCTCAGAGTTTTGAAAATTCCTGGCAGATTAAAATTCAGAAATCAAATCTGGAATTTTGGATTTTGCAAGGAACATTCTTAAGAAATGAACTACCCAAGCAAGACTCAAAACCAATTTCCACACTTTTGTGGTAGTGATGCATTTTGTGATTCCTCATTGTGAGAATAATGAGAAGTGCATGTGGCCTCTCTGACACTCACTTTTTACTATCTTTGCCATGAGCTGTAAGTTTTATGCTTATTGTTATCTTATTGACTAGACATCTTGTATACTTTAGTTGAAAAATAAAAATTTAATTCAATGTGTTAAGGTTATGTACTCGTACTATTATTTAAGTGGATCACCTACTGGGCCACATTATTGGTAAAACAGATTAAGAACTTTGTGATTTTCCAAGAACAGCATTCTCAATTAACAGATAAATTACACATGGGGACAATGGATGATGACAACAGGCTTTTTCATGCTGTTGTCGACAAGATTGGCAAACTTTGCAATAAAGTACTACTTTGGAGCATGCTCTTCCATTGAATTTGAACATGAATTCTATGCAGTGCAATAGAAACAATACTAATTCTGCAACATCAACACAACTAACAACTATCCCTCTGGTACCGGTATAGTAGACCAATAGCATAGGACTATAAGGCATCACTAATATGGACAGATGCCCTTCCATTAGCGCTCTTAGGCCTCCAACGGCATTCATACACAACACTTGCGCGTCTGTGGCCAAAATGTTTATGGTAAGCGTCTCTGCATTCTGGTGGACTACTTAGTGCTGACACCACTGCTTAACTTGGCAGAATTTCCACAGTTATTGCAGCAGTTTAAGTACCACTGCATCAGTATCTGCTGCCTGCCTGCTCCTCACCACTTCAGTCATCAAGTATTAGTGCACAAACACTTACACAACTGTTCATATGTGATGCTGCGTATGAGGTCATCTCTGCTACAGCTGCCATACACCATAGCCGTCCTTTTCAATGACATGCCCTCGAAATTATCCACTGCACATGTCAAACCACCCTGGATTTTATCCTCCACTGTCCCAGATGCCTCACCAAAATTTCCTGCCACAACCAGTCCAGTCATTGGATTACACATCTCTGACACTGACCAAACCTGCCTCACAGCCTGTGTTTCACCACCAGTGCATCATCTGACCGACAAAAGAGCTGGCTGGTGGATAAGTTTAAATGCCAATACATTCTGGGTGGTCTGTAATATGGGGGGAAGGGAGGAGAGGCGAATAAGGGTTTGGCTGTGTGGTGGTTTTTTAAGTTAGAGGGTTTCAGGAATCTACAGAAAGACTATCAGTCTAAAAGGGTGCAGGGCAAACACAAGTAGACCAAGCAACAGTCAATAATGTAATTGTAAACTGTCATAGCTATACTGGGAAAGAATCAGAGCTCTAAATACTAATAGAAAGCACTGAATCTCAGATCATTGCAGGTACAGAAAACTGGCTACAGCCAGAAATAAGTTCAGTCGAAATTTTTACAAAAGACCTAACTGTTCTATGAGGATAGATTAAATGCAGTTGGTGATGGAGTGTTTATTGCTGTCAGAAGTAGTTTACCTTGAAGTGAAACTGAAGTAGGTAGTTCCTGCGAGCTAGTAAGGGTAGAGGTTACACTTGACAACTGCAATAATTTAATAATTGGCTCTGACTCAGGTGACACATATGCTTAACAGTTCAAAGAAAGCTTTAGTCTGATTTCAAATAGGTACCCCACTCATACAATAATAGTTTGTTGTGACTTCAATCTACCCTCAATATGTTGGTGAAAATAAATGTTTAAAGTTAGTGGTAGGCATAAAACTTCATACAAATTTGTACCCAGTGTTTTCTCAGAAAACTATTTTGAACAATTGTTCAGGAGCCCACTTGGATTTTAAAAGGTAGTGAAAATACACTTGACCTCTTAGCAACAAATAAATGTGGGCAAATAGGCTGCATAATGATAGGTACAGGGATTAGTGACCACAAGGTGGTTGTAGTGAGACTGAATATGGGAACATCCTAATCCACAAAAAATAAATATAAGCATCAAACAATCGAAAACAGGGTGGAATGTAACAATATTATGAGACGGAAAGTTGCTACTCATCATATAGCAGAGATATTGAGTCGCAAATAGGAACAACAAAAAGACTTTCACACTTAAAGCTTCCGCCAACGGCCTTTGTCAACAGTAGACACACACACACACACACACACACACACACACACACACACACACACACACACACACACACACTTACGCAAACACAACTCACACACATGACTGCAGTCTCGGTTCGGTTTCAGTTGCATGAGACTGCGGCCATGTGTGTAACAGTTGCATGAATGTCTGTGTGTGTGTGTTTATTGTTAATGAAGGTCTAAAGAACACAAATATCTTCCACACCACTGGGCCCTCTGGTATAACAACTGTGTGTAGATTATTTGAATTAAAAATTCCTTCATTGCCAATTGTTCTTTTATTAACAATGCATTTCAAATTTGTGGGCCATCTTTAGATTACCTTAAAATCTGCTATAGACTGAAGCATGTGTTGAATCAGATGAACCTGCAGGACCTTGTCCTTTTACAACATTCTAAAAACCATAAAACAGCTCTTAGCTAACCTGAAGCACACATTTAATCAGATGTACTCGCAAAGATCTTAATAAAGTCATACGAACAGGTCAAAATTTTGCTATGATAGGACCACACTCATAAATAAGTTCACACATTTAAATATAACACACAAAGTGCCGCCACAAATTCACAGCAAGTGTATCAAGCAGATACACAGGTGAGCAATGGAATGTACACTACTGGCCATTAAAAGTGCTACACCATGAAGATGACGTGCTACAGACGCGAAATTTAACTGTCAGGAAGAAGATGCTGTGATATGCAAATGATTAGCTTTTCAGAGCATTCACACAAGGTTGGTACCGGTGGCGACACCTACAATGTGCTGACATGAGGAACATTTCCAGCCGATTTCTCATACACAAACAGCAGTTGACCGGCGTTGCCTGGTGAAATGTTGTTATGATGCCTCTTGTAAGGAGGAGAAATGCGTACCATCATATTTCCGACTTTGATAAAGGTCGGATTGTAGCCTATCGCGATTGTGGTTTATCGTATCACGACATTGCTGCTCGCGTTGGTTGAGATCCAATGACTATTACCAGAATATGGAATCGGTGGGTTCAGGAGGGTAATACGGAACGCCGTACTGGATCCCAACGGCCTCGTATCACTAGCAGTCGAGATGACAGGCATCATATATATGGCTGTAACGGATCGTGCAGCCACATATCGATCCCTGGTCAACAGATGGGGCCGTTTGCAAGACAACAACCATCTGCACGTACAGTTCGATGATGTTTGCAGCAGCATGGACTATCAGCTCGGAGACTATGGCTGTGGTTACCCTTGATGCTGCATCACAGACAGGAGCGCCTGTGATGGTGTACTCAACAACGAACCTGGGTGCACGAATGGCAAAACGTCATTTTGTCGGATGAATCCAGGTTCTGTTTACAGCATCATGATGGTCGCATCCGTGTTTAGCGACATCGCAGTGAACGCACATTGGAAGCGTGTATTTGTCATCACCATACTGGCGTATCAGCCTGCCTGATGGTATGCGGTGCCATTGGTTACACGTCTCAGTCACCTCTTGTTCGCTTTGACAGCACTTTGAACAGTGGACATTACATTTCAGATGTGTTACGACCCGTGGCTCTACTCTTCATTCAGTCCCTGCGAAATGCTACATTTCAGCAGGATAATGCACGACCACACGTTGCAGGTCCTGCACGGGCCTTTCTGGATACAGAAAATGTTCGACTGCTGCCCTGGCCAGCACATTCTCTAGATCTCTCACCAATTGAAAACGTCTGGTCAATGGTGGCTGAGCAACTGGCTCGTCACAATATGCCAATCTCTACTCTTGATGAACTGTGGTATCATGTTGAAGCTGCATGGGCAACTGTGCCTGTACACACCATCCAAGCTCTGTTTGACTCAATGCCCAGGCATATCAAGGCCGTTATTACGGCCAGAGGTAGTTGTTCTGGGTACTAATTTCTCAGGATCTATGCACCCAAATTGCATTACAATGTAATCAAATGTCAGTTCTAGTATAATATATTTGTCCAATGAATACCCGTTTATCATCTGCATTTCTTCTTGGTGTAGCAATTTTAATGGCCAGCAGTGTAGCTTGCAAAATCTTTAAGATTGATTAACTTTTGCAGAAGTTTGAAATTTAGTGTGAACTTCAATACAAGATGCTTTTAATAGTTTTCACAATGAAACTCTGTCTCTGAATCTGGCAGAAAACACTAAGACATTGTGTTTGCATGTAAAACACACATGTGGCAAGACATAATCAACACCTTCACTACATGAACAATGGTGATACCAAGTAAATATTTCAGAATTCAAATAAGAACAATTGCCAACATGAGTCACTTAAAAGTAGATATTCTTGGTGGAGTGAAACAGCTTAAATCACTTAATAAAGGCAAGGCCTCTGGTCCAGACAGTATTCCTGTTAGGTTCCTTTCAGAGTCTGCTGTTACTTTAGCTCCATGCTTAGCACTCATATACAACTGCTCACTCACAGGAAGATCAATACCCAAAGACTGGAAGGTTGCCAAGTCACACTAATGGAAAAGAAAGGAAATAGGAGTAGCTTATTGAATTATAGACCCATATCACTAACGTCGATTTGCATTAAGATTTTGGGATATACAATGTGATTGAACATTATGAATTATATTGAAGAAAATAATTTATTGACAAACAACCAAAACAGATTCAGAAAATATTTTTCTTGAGAAATAGAACCAGCTCTTTATCCTCATGAAGTAATGAGTGCTATCAACAGGGGATGTCAAATTGATTCCATATTTTTAGATTTACAGAAGGCTTTTGACACTGTTCCTCCGAAGCAACTTCTAATCAAATTGTGAGCCTATGGAGTATCATTCAGTTGTGTGACCAGATTCATGATTTCCTGGCAAAAAGGTCACATTTTTGAATAACTGACATAAAGTCACTGAGTAAACAGAAGTAATATCTGGCATTACTAAAGGAAGTGCCATAAGCCCTCTGCTGTTCCTGATTTACATAAACAATTCACGAGACAATCTCAGCAGCCCTCTTAGAGAGTTTGAAGATAATGCTGTCATTTACCATTTTGTGAAGTCATCAAATGAGAAAAACCAACTGCGAAGTGATTTAGACAAGACATCTATATGGTGTGAAAAGTGGCAACTGATCCTGAATAGTGAAAAATGTGGAGGCATCCACATGAGTACTGAAACAAATCTGTTAAATTTGTCTTGCACAATGCATAATACAAATCTAATGATTACACTTATAAATGACTTAAATTGGAATGACCATATAGATAATGTTGTGGGGAAAGCAAGCCAAAGACTATGATTTATTGGCAGAACGCTCAGAAAATGCAACAGATCTACTAATGAGACTGCTTACACCATGCTTGTCTGCCCTCTTCTGGACTATGTACCATGTGGCATCTGCATCAGACGCAAGTGATGGAGAACTTCAAAAAAGTTCACAGTAGGGCAGCTTGTTTTGTATCATTGCAAAATATGGTAGAGTGTGCTACAGACATAATACGGGAATCAGGATGGCAGTCATTTAAACACAGACATTTTTTGTTGTGGCAGGATCTTCTCATGAAATTTTCATCACCAATTTTCTGCTCAGAGTGCAAAAATATTTTTTGCCATCTACCTATACAGGGAGAAGTGATCATCATAATAAAATAAGAGATATCAGTGCTAGCACAGAAAGATTTAAGTGTTCGTTTCTCCCACATACTGTCTGAGAGTGGAACATAGAGAAATAGCTTGAATGTGGTCTGATGAATCCTGTGCCAGCCTTTTAATTGTGAATTGCAGAGTAATCCTGTAGATGTAGCTACAGATGCATTCATTTAATGCTTGTGCACCTTGAAGTTGAGGGGATCAAGATGTTACGTACGGTAATATTGAACCCAACATTAAGTATTCACTCATTTATAATGAACTAACTTTATTCTGATCATGTCAGTGCAAACACATCCGCTCAAATACAGAGTTCGGAACACACTGAGATCAACAGTATTCAAAGAAGTTCATTCAAAGATGAGGCGGTTGACTCTTGCAGTCGATAACCACCACAGAGCCACGCCGCTAGTGCGGAGCATGGTAAGGATGATGAGAGGCGTGTGTGCATCCGGCCAGCTGATGGCGCAGGTGTGCGTGACTGATCGTGTTGTGGCAGGCGCTAGTGCGAGGTGCGATCGGACCGTTTCTCAATGTCTTGGTAGGCACGACCAGCGGAGGGAAGGAGGCGCGGAAGGCATCCACAGGTTGACCGTGCCATGCTGCTGATGGCACGGTGGAAGCAGAAGGTGGCAGTGTGTCGGTGGGGAGAAGATCATCGTGCCGAGGCCATGTGGAGGGGTTTTGATCCGATCAAAGGCACAGAATGCGTCGAAGATGCGATGCGATGTATTGCCAAAGTATTTGCCGGTGAGCACCGCGGTAAGTGCAATGTGTCCAGTAACTGTTTGTTATTGACCGTATGACATAAAGGAGCAAGCATGCTGTGGCTTAATAGGTTGCTTAAGAGATGCCGGATGAGCAACACTCGCAGTAATGACGGAGTTATAGAGGCACTTGATGTCGCAGCAGGGGAGAAAACAGCAAGCTGCACATGACTGACCTTGGCGGCGGATGACTTCAGTGTAGACGGAAGCGCCACTTCAGAGTCCGTGGACGGTGAGTGTGTTACAGCGGTAGATGGCAGGATGGTCCAAGTGGAGTTGACAGTGTCGGTGTTTTGATGTGCGAAACAGCTGTGATCGAAGGTTGGGGGGGGGGGGGTGGCCGTGAGCCCTGTGCATGAGGTATGGCAACGATGAGAGTTGGTGGAAGGCGGACGTGGTCGGCGAAACCGCGGTCGGAGCAGGAAGGCGATGAGATGTAATGTGAACGTGAAGACGTCGAATCAGCGGATGAACTACTGGTCCATGGCGGAGAGGTGACACAGTTCGGTGGAACTGGAGCTGCATGTGTGCTGTCACTGTCGGCACTGTGGTCGAGTCGTAAGGCTGCAAGCTGCTCATGCAAAACTGCTGCACGGTCATGTGTCGGAGTGGAAAGATGCTCACTCGTCGAAGCAGAAACGGCAGATGTGTTGGTCGTACATTGCGGAGGTAGTGAAAAGGGCGGCAAAGCAAGCAGCACTGGAATGCGGCTGGTTATGCCGTGGCTCAGAAACGAAGTGTCTGGAACTATCAAGGAAAGGTGGCAGTGGCGTAAATAAGTTGCTTGTATCACATCAGTAACGTAGAATTTCCACTTGAGACGGTGTGATGATGACAGTTGTGACATCTTGGACATAGATCCATGTAGCATGATCATCAGGGTATTAGTTGCAGCTGGTAGTAACAGCAAAGGATCGTCAGAAGTCGAAGGCGGAACAATGACAGGAGCATCTCGTTGCATGTGGTGCTCGGTCGGTGTCGACTGCAGTATGTGTAACTGATCTTGTACCAACAAGTTGTATGTCGCAATTTGCTCATGCAGCTGTTGCAGTTGTTCAGGCGAAAATGTATGTAACAGTGAAGGACTGTCAGCAGTTGGAGGCGGAACAATGACAGGAGCATCTCGTTGCATGTGGTGCTCGGTCGGTGTCAGCTGCAGCATGTGTAACTGATCTCGTTCCAACAAGTTGTATGTCACAATTTGCTCATGCAGTTGTTGCAGTTGTTCACATGAAAATGTATGTCATGAAGCGATCTGCTGTGTATCTCGGAGTAAGATGGGGTCAAAACCAGAATCTGCCTCTATCAAATGATAACCTGGCATACAAGACAAGATTGGCGGCACAGTATTGACGTAACAGTTCGAGTAGAAGAGGCCGTGTGTGTGATCGCGAATGTGAAACCCAATACTCGGCAGCGGCAGAGTGAGACCACGTTCACTCCTGTACGAAGCATTGATATGGCTGAAATCGTCTTCTAGGGAGGGTGAAAAAGTTGCAGGCGCGATCGAGTAGTGAACTGCCGGGCAGTAAGCGTGCATAGTGTGGGCAAGTTGTTGACAAGATGTGTGTGCGGTAGCCGTGGCAGGATCGCATGTTGTGCATCTGTTTGTTTTGACTAGGTCGAGGTCAGTGAGCCAGCAGGCGGCGGCCGTGACATGGCTGTTGGTAGCAGTCGAGCAGAGTTGGTGCGGGTCGGGTGCTGCGTGGAGGGAGGCGTGGCACATCCAGTGTTGCACTGAGAAACAGCCGGCATTGTCGTCGGTGTAATTGGTGCATTATCATTGATCAGTAGGATGTCTTTGATGAAATTGTTCCAGTGAATTCGACCAGGCATGCAATTTAGCCGTAGTTTGGAGTTCGTACGAATTGGGATTTGCAACATAGTCCCCGTTTGCTGCAGTCCATTGTTTGACACGATTTTCCGGTATCAAAGCACTGCAAAAAGTTAATTCATTACACAAAAGCAAGTCAAAATAGTTCAAATTAATCGGCGAAGGAGCACTGCACTGTCTGGAAGCGAAATTACTGATGCGTTGAGCGGGTTTCGATGGACGACGTGTGCGCCTTGGTCGCACTGTCAATGTGTGAGAAGGTGATGCAAGTTACCAAAAACAACGATTCACACAAGAGTCGGGAATTTACACACTAATTACACTTCCTGTACACTGCATCCAGATGCGGAGCAATGTGAAGTTGATGGACCTAGAAATCCAACAAAGTGTTGCTGCATTGCTTGTCCATGGCGATGTTCCACTACACATTTCTGGCATCATAAGTGGCGTATGTGAGCGTCGGGGTCACCAGTGTGGGGATCAAGATGTTACGTACGGTAATATCCAACCCAACATTAAGTATTCGCTTGTTTATAATGAACTAACTTTATTCTGATCATGTCGGTACAAACACATCTGCTCAAATACAGAGTTTGGAACACACTGAAATCAACAGTTTTCAAAGAAGTTCATTCTCAAAGATGAGGCAGTCGACTCTTGCAGTCGATAACTGCCACAAGGTTATCAACAAGTGCAAGTGACTTCTCTGACACTGATTTTTTACTGTCTTTGCTGTAAGCTGCAAGTTCATTGCTCATTTTTTGTTTCTTCATCTTTTTGAGTAGACATTCTTATATGCTTTAGTTGCTGAATGAAAAGTCAATTCCTTACATTTAAAGGTTGCTTACTATTATTTGTGTGGATTGCTTAGCAGGCTGCATCTTCAGTCTTTTCTGTACCTCTCTGTTTTCTGAACTTCCAAGGCAGCTCCATCAGATCGCATCTTCAGTCCTGTCAGTACCTCTCTCCTATTTTCCAAACTTCCAAGGCAGCTCCATCAGACAACATCTTCAGTTCTGTCAGTACTTCTCCTATATTTTCTGAACTTCTGAGGCGGTTCCATCAGGCAGCATCATCAGTCCTGTCAGTACCTCTCTCCTATTTTCTGAACATGCGAGACAGCTTTATTGGGCTGCATCTTCAGTCCTGTCAGTACAAGAGCCTATTTTCTGAACTTCCAGGCAGCTCCATCATTCACTTAGGCTTTTCATCTCTGGGAAGTTGATAGTGTGTTGTTACATACATTTTTAAATAAGAATTGCACTAAATAAATAATGTGTGGTTTCAACTCGCAGCTCTTGAATATGAAGAAAGTTACAAACAGTTTTTCTATTTTCCACAAATATCCTGCCACATTACTTTATAAGGGCATGATAAACTTTTTTCAGCATACCAGATCCCTTTTGAGACTGTAAACATCATCTAGAGTTTTTATAGCCAGTTAATTGCATACCTGAATTGAAATTCTAGTCAGTCTCAAAAATGGCTGTGTAGGGTACTCATCACTGTATTCTAAATGTTTCCCAGCTACCTGTTTTGGCCTCCCAGCCAAAGGATTTTCATCAATACATTGCAAGCAGGGATGTTAGCAAGTGTTTGTAGCTCTAATTGGCATAAAGGTAGGAAACGCATGATAAGTAAGATATTTTAGTTACGAAACAGCTTATGGTAGAATTAATCCCGACAGACTATCAACAGAGAAACTTTCAGAGTTATCAGATCATATTACAAAGTTATCAAGTAGAAAAGAAATGAGAGAGGGTGGAAAAGGCAGAATCATTATTGCTAATAGTAGGAAATCTTTAGCTTTGTCTCAACAAGGTAAATAATTTTGTTTTACACAGAGTTTTAATAACCCTAATATAACTATGGTTGATGTCAACTGCTGTAAATGTTACTTTTTAAAATATGGCTAATGCCTCCTTGAGTAAATTTGGCTTCAGCAGATTATTTACATCTTCTACATATTATAATGGTTCACTGGCTCAGTGGGAAAGAGCATAACTGCAAATGGAAAATGTCTCAGATTTGATCCTCAGTCAGTCTTAGGATTTTTATCTGTCATTAATCACTTCTTTAGCCTCTGGCAATGTTTCTTGATGTCAAAAATGACATGTTGCACCAAAGTTCCACATCAAATAGTATGTCCCCTATAATGGATGGGTAAGCCAGTTCAAAGGTCAGAAGACAACTACTGCGCACCATATCCAACAGGACCATGCCTAGTAAAGTACTGCGGTCTTCATTTTTAGGTTTCTGTACTGCCAAATCACCTATAAAAATGGAAACCTTACAGAATCACTTTGTTGTCCATCAATCTGTCCGTCTATTACGACCATTTTTTCTCAGGACTGGGTACAGGGTATCTAGTTGAAATTTATGTCAAGTACTAAGGTCTGCAGTCAACTGCAGGTGTAAAGAATTTAAACTTATCTGTAAATGCAATCAAAAGATATGGCCATTTGTGTCACATATTTGAATACTCATAAACTCACTAATCAAAGCCTATAGGGTACTTCCCGCTGACTTAGAATCATGAAATTTGACAAGAAGCAAGCTTTCACAGTGCAAGTAAAGGAAAATATGAAATTTGGTAATTTGTAATTTTAACACTCAACAAAATATTTTTGCCCTTTGTTGTATATCTCTTACAATTCATTTTTCTCAGGCATGGGTAGACGATCAAGTTGAAATTTATGTCAAATACTAAGGTCTATCACCGCTTGGCGGTGTAAGAAATTTAAGCATCTAAGTCAATGCAGTGGATAATCAACTGTTAGATCCCTTTTTCTCAGGAGTGGGTAGAGGTATTAAGATGAAATTTATATCTAACTAGCTGCATCCCGCGTGTTATCTGCAATAGAACAGTTATTTATGAATAAATGTTAATGCCAAAACTCACAATGCACCATCAAAAAAGTTATCTCTTGGAGGTTTGAGGCTTGAGCCACTTGTACTCCAGCAAACTGCATGACATTGTGAGAGGGGGGAGGGGGGGGGGTCAATTTTGAGACCATGGGAGAAGCTGACAGGTTACATGTTGCACACAACTCATTTATTTACTTAAGTAAAAATTCTTACATGACTGAAAAGCAAACTACAAAGTATGTGGGGAAAGGGAGAAAATAATTTCATGACTTATTTATTTCTGAAAACACAGTTGAAGAAATCAATGATCACAAAGTAATATTTGAAATTTATTAATAAAACATCTACATCACAAGGCATTTTATTAGAAGGTGATCATTTTCGATCATCACATGATCATTTTCAAACCTACAACTGTAATGTAACAGAGCTGTAGTCTGTAATATAATACAGTTGTAGGCCTGAAGATGATCATGTGATGATCAAAACCAGTCATATTTTAATAAATGTGCCTTGAGATCTAGACAGTTTTTATTAATTAATTTTGAATTTCATGACTACTTGCAACATGCCTAATATGGAAAATATCATATTCATCCTGGTGTCTATGGAGAGCCACAAATCTTCTGTAATACATCTCTATAAACAACCTTCTGAGACTTCTTGTTGTCTATGTATATGATAAGATTTCTGGCTCTCGATACAAATGAGAAGTCAACTTAGAAATGTCCATGTGAAAGACATGGTGTGCCCATATGAATACCTGCCACTTTTAACATTTGTCCTTGAGCCTTATTTATAGTCATCGAGAAGACCACTTTCAAAGGGAACCGGAAGGGGCTGAAATGGAAAGGTAAGTTTGTTGGGATGACACGAATTTGTGGTATCAATAACATCTATCCTTTGTGGGTGATGATGGTAGCCTGCTCAATATGCCTTCTCCATTTCATGATTCATATCATGGTGCCACTGCACTATCTTGGTGCATCCAGGTTATGCATCAGTATGACAGGCACACCCACCTTTAGCTCCAACTTGTGGGACAGCACCCCCAACAGCTATAATGAGTTTTGAGGCTCTACAGGGTGTATAGTAGCACTGCCGTTTGTCAACTCTGTATCAACTGACATGCAATTGGTCACCTCAACAGGTGCTTGAGCAATAATTTTTTGACTGATGTTTCCCACCAATTCATTCTTGAGTGCCAATATTCTCTTTCACATAACCACTTTTTATTGCTCAAGTTTTGCTTTAACCTCATTACTCTTAGCTTACAACATTGCAGAAGCGGCTTTTAAAATTTAGTAAGTCTTCAGCATCCATTGCCGTGCAGCCCTTGCCAATCTAGCTAGGAGGTATTGAGCAATGTAGAGCTGGATTCTCACATTAGTTTTAAGGTGCAATCTTTCTACATTGCACACAATGGTGAAGACCTGAGGCACACAAAGATCCGTTCTCCACAGTGCCTCACTTGATGACTGGCAGGGTCTGCTGGAAGTTGCCCCTGAGCAAGAAACTACTCCACCCATCAACAATCGGTTACTGCACATATTTTGCAAGCTTTGGTTGAGTACCTTGATAGCACGGTTGTTTGATATTGAGTATTTGTCCCACCCAATCAATTTACACTGCTGCAACAGAATGGGGCGACCACTGCTCTTGTCTTTATTGCTAGTGACCATTTACCCAATCACAAGGTTTAGTGGAAGCTTGAACACCAAGTGCCATTCTTCCTCTGCTGAGCAGAGCCACAGCTATCCCAGGGGACACAACAGCTAGTGTGACATTCCTGTCATTGTATAACTGTGCCAATAGCAAATTTAACATGAAACTCTTGCCAGTATCCCCAGGTGTTTCCCCTGATGTGGGTCAGCAGCAACTGTACACAATAACACTGAAAGTGTTTTACATGCCTGGTGTAAATTCTGCCCAGGCCATCTCACATCTCCACAAACTGCCAGCCTTAACAGAGGTGCCCTCCACTTGATACTTCCATTCTTTCTGCGATGAGTTTCATGTGTAATATTTTGTAACTTCCACATACAGCAAAGTGTGGGCAAAGTGGTCCATCTGGCACAGATGGACAAAAGCGGTGAGGGTGGTAGTGGACAATATTGCTACTCGATTGTACAAGTTGACCTCCTTGAAGTACACGATCCTGCCCTTGGGAAGGTGCACTGCACTTGTGAAGTGGCAAGCGGAATATCTGCCATGCCTCTTCATGGCTGCTTACATACTGACATGCTCTAAACATCTGCACTTCATCTCTTGGGTCCATATTAGCATAGCCCTGCTTTTGCACCATAAATATCTCCTGGTCACTGCCTTTGTTCATGTACTTGAAAATGTATTTAATTGCCTGAACTGAGTTACAAAACTCCATATTAATGTGGGCATTAAAAAATTTGAAAAGGAGCAGTGAATATGGAACTACCATGCTCTTGTCCATTACGATGTCATGTGAGGGAGCTCTCACTTTGTGACCATACATCCTCCATCCTTTTGGCACACTGAACATCTTGCGTTCTTGGGCATTCTGCATCTGTGCAATGGATATCCAGTCTAATCATTTGTGCCACTTTCAAAAATGCCCGAGGATACTTCTTGGTGCATTTCCTGTTCTTCATGCACAGGAATGCAGGCTTCAGTCCTACACAAAGACCATGGACTGGGCTGTTGGTGACCCTGTCTACAGTTCGTTGTCCACGTAGAGGTCAGGCAACTCTGCTGATAGCATCTGATCAACTTGGTTTGGCCAAAATTTCTGTTTTAACCACAGCAGCAAGTGTACATGTGGCAAGCCATATTTTTGACACTCAATGGAGTACAAGAAGCACTGTGCCTCACCAAAAATGTGCCCTTTCATGAACAAGGCTAACAGATTTAGCACTTTGACCCTAAAAGTTGTGCTACATTATCTTCGTGGTCTGTTGGTTTCTGCCCATCCATCAGTTCTTCTCCAATCTCAGTCCAGGCTGGGTTGCATTTGAAGGTGATGTATAAGTCTGGCCAACTATAGTTCCAGACATGGGAGAATGTGTACTGCATAAATTCATGAAGGTAGCTAAGACTATTTATGAACAACTATGGGAGGGTGACCATCTGATCTAAGTCATTCGGATTAACATTGCTGCTGAGGTCACACTGCATTTAGCAGATACAGTCCTTGTAAGCTGTACTATAATAATGTACTATAAACTGCAATTCTTAACCATACTTGAGTACAATAGCCCAAAAATTACGTCATGCTGTACACATTTCCATGTTTGTGAAAACTTTTGGGTAAATTTATATAATAAAACAAGTTTTCTGTCAAACAATTTCACTTAAGGTCAGTGGGAGAAACATTGTCTTGTCAGTTGTGTTATGTATTTATGTCTTTTTGATAATATATGAAGGATTTTGTGCTAACGTAATTGTTCTGTTCTATGCAAGTAACTGTCCTTCTCTATGTACTATTTATGCAGTCCAAGCTGACAATCAGCACAGTAGCTGATGGGAGGAACTGTAAAGGCATTTCCCATTTACAGGTACTCCTAACAGCCGCTGTACTGGGTGTCAGCTTAGACTGCGTGAATAGTATCTGTGTGTTGCTGAATTATTCCTGTACTTTGTAAACAATGATCAACTATTATATGGATATTTAAAATCCATCTGGATGTTCCATCAATGTACAGGATGATCCAGAAGTCCATTAATATTTGAAAATTCAGTAAGTCATGGAATAATACAACTAAAGAGGTAATAAGTGACGTACATGCTTGAAATGACATGGGTTTTTATTGAAACCAAAAATTGGTACACAAAATGACCAACAGATGGTGCTCCATTCAATACAGGGGCAATGATTAGTATAACAATTGACTTTTAGCAAAGACAATGTTCTTTACAACAAATGCTCAACATGTTGCCTGTCATTCATCAACAATACCTGTAGTCATGGGACAATGTTGTGAACAGTACTGTACAGAATATCAGCAGGTGTGGTGAGAAATTGGTTGCATGTAGTCTTTTAGCATCTCTAATAAGGTCAGATGATTGCATTAGTCTTCTGACTTCATGAAACCCCACAACCAATAATCAAATGGATTGATGTCTGGGGACCTAGGAAGCCAAGTGTGATGGAAGCAGTGGTTCAGCACACAGTACACAGTCCTCAAATGATGTGCACAAGAGAACTTTCACATATGTCGCAGTACGGGTTGGAGCACCATTCCGTATAAAAATCAAACCTTCCAGCAGCTGTTTATCAGCCACAGTATGTTGTGCTTCTGTAAAAAATTGGTGTACCTCACATCAATCATGCAGACATTTTGAAAAGCAGCACCCTGCATTTCCTCAAAGAAATGTGTCTGGTCACCCACTATGGGGCTGATCGTCTAAACAGTCCATGGCTTCAAACTTTGTGATATTTTCTTATGGTAATAGGGCAATAAAGATGCAGTAGCAGATTCTACATTCAGATAGTAAACCTTCTCTAACAGTGCCTTTTCTCGTAAAGTCAAAATGCCGTGATTGCTAGCACATCTGACTCCCTCTGTCACTATAGCTTATTTTAAACTAATTTTACATGCGGCGTCACTGACATAGTGCTGTCCAGCGCTATCTATTGACCAGTTTCAGGACTCATTTTTGGTTTCAGTAAAAATCCATGCCATTTCAGGCATGTGTGTCAAGTTTTACTTCTTCACCTACATTATTCTGTGAATTAGTGCATTTTCAAATGTTAGCAGACTTTTGGATCATCCTGTATTTAATATCATTAAATATTTAATGAAAATCTGACTATATGATCTAACAAGTTTTTGGTGATTTTGTTTACACTGCCTGATGAAATAGTGCAATAAAATAATTTGTTTGAATGTAACAGAAGACATCTTCATCTATGTAGTGATCACAATCATTGTCATCAAATCCTTTATAATACCACCACCATGGTGACATTAGTGCATTTGAAGCTGACTGCCAAACGATTCTACTCCTGCCAACATACATTGCGTGTAAGGACCATGAAGAAAAGATGCGAGAAATTAGGGCTCATACAGAGGTGTACAGACAGTCGTTTTTCCCTCACTCTGTTTGTCAATGGAAAAGGAGGGGAAATGACAAGCAGTGGTATAGGGTACCCTCCAGCACACACCTTATGGTGGCTTGCAGAGTACCTATGTAGATGTAGATGTAGATGTAAATGTAGATATAGATACGTGTCAAGCTGACTTTCAAACTGCCACTGCAATCAAAGGTGCTCTCTCAAATATCCCTGTTTAGTACAAGTCAAATTTGTGCCAGCAGGGGCAATAGTGCTATATTTTCCACATACCACCAATATCTAAGCCAGAAACAGGTGCCCAGCCTGTGGCAGAAGCTCAGTTTCAGGTATAGTGGAGCTATTTTGCTAAAAGGTAAGTGCTGTGAATCTAGAAAATGGTACTCTTCAGTTGACTGTGAGCACTATTGTGAAAGTACCCTTAAATATATTTTCTGTAACTGTTGCAAACAAAGCAGTACAAATTAGTGCTTACAAATGTCTGTATTGGAGTATGAAATTAAGACAAGGGACTGGGAAGAAAAACTGACATGTTACAAATAACAAACTAGAACAGTATCAGAGAAGAACTAACCTTCACTCGTTAAGTGCAACACAAAGTAATGCAGATCATCTTCTCATACATATTACACATTGGATAATAGTGTGGAGGCAAGCATGAAGGGCACTGAGAGGACACATCAAATGGAACTAAGGGAATCAGTTACTACAAAACCTACACAAATAACTGAATCATTCACCTGAACCACGTTGTAACTAGCAAAATGAAAAGTTTACAGGAGAAGAAAAAAATAAAATAAAAAATTAAAAAATTAAAAAAAAATAAAAAAAATTTGCTTACTTAATGCAGGCAATAGACAGGTGTCCCATGCGGCTGATATCTCTGGAGCGGCACTATTCTGCAAAAAAATCCCTAGTAAAGTTGTAAGGTTTGAAGGCAGTCATGGAATGGTTACCTTGAAATGACCTTGAACCCTGTTTTGAAGGTCAAACCAATGTCAAATTCATTTTTGCAAATGGTAGCCCCTAGTTTTAATTTCATATTCATATTCCACATGAAGAAAAAATAATGCATTGCTTGTAGGGAACATTTTTTTTGAAAAACCAATGGTTTGATGCCAGGGGGAACTTCATTGTAACTTCCCCAGGTTACCAGTACTTCGAGAACAAAGTAAGGTCAGGAAAAATTTTCAATGAAAATCATATATGGTTCCTGAACTCTGTCCACTGGTGAAATTTTCATGAATTGAAATGGCCTTGAAATTATTCAGCAGGGATTAACCTGAAAGCAAATACCGTCAGCATAAGTGGAACTCAATGTGCACCACTTGGAGGGTGCCGAATCAGAGACCAGCATTGTGCTTGTGCCATCACAATAAGAGAAGAGAAGGGTGGAACTCTGAGGCTAACTAATAAGTGTCACTGTCAGGGAATTCAAAATCATGACTGGGGGTTCAGAGAAATTTTACGTTTGGAGACTCTGAAAATTTCTCCACTGTGCTCCCTTAGAATGATTCTTAAATGGTGTGATGCTCATATATTTTTCTATTATGGAGTTAGAAAAAATGTGTGTTAAAGGATTTAGAAAAATTCCAACTCGTCAAACTCGGATGAATTTTGCCTCATGGCACTCAGAAAAATCTTGTCTCGCGAGACTCTAATGAGTTCCTCTAAAGTGAAATTTTTCCAAAGACATAAAATCAAAATAATTCTCAACATGAATGTTTGGTGCTCATAAGAGAAAAATTTATTTAAGTCACCTCCTCTTGCATTTGGCTTTCTCGGGCCCATTTTTCGTTTCTGTCTTCTCTCTATATGGCGTGCCTTGATCAACGGTATCTTGTGTTTTAAGATACTTTAAATTCCACTCATATCGCTTACATATCACCCAGACAATTGAGCCTGGGGATCCTGAGAGATACCTGGCATTTTGTCGATGGGCCGTTACACACTGTCATGATCCCTTTTTCTTTGCTCTTTACAGACGAGGCAAACTTTGACAACAAGGGAGGAGTCAATCTCTGTAAAGCACACTACTGGGCAGAAGCAAATCCTTGCTGGCAACGAGATCACTGAACACAGAGACAGTGGTCAACCAATGTCTGGGTGGGCATACTTGGAGATTACGTGATAGGTTCTGTTTTTTATGGCAAAATGTTGAATGGCTTGTGCTATCTTCATGTTCTCCAGAATCTAGTGCTTCCTTTACTGGAAAATATCCCCCCCCCCCCCCCTAGACATACAAGCATGTATGTGGTTTCAACATGACGACACCCCTGCACATCAGGCCTTACCTGTCAGAAGGTACCTCAATGCAACTTACCCAAATTGACTATTGGGAGTGCAATTTGTGAATTCCTGGCAAGGTTGCTAGACTTAACCCCATTGGACTACTTCTTAGGGTGAGCTGTGAAGCAGGTGTAGTCCACCCCCCAATGACACCAGAAGATATGAGAGAAAGGATTGTGGTGGCTTTCCAGGCAATCATACATCAGACATTGAATGATGTCGAAACCAATTTCTGACAAGAGTGCCAATGTGCATTAGGCAAACTGGGCAGTTGATTAAGCATCTGAGATTCTAAATTTCCGGTGAGAACCATGTTAACCAGCCCTTCTCAGGGCTAACGATGTGCACAGTCCTCTGGGCAACCTCCATGTGGTACACATTGGGTTACGCTAATGCTGAAGATATTTGCTTTCGGTTTAATCCCTGCTGAAGAATTTCAAGGCCATTTCAAGTTCCTGAAAATTTCACCAGTGGACAGAGTTAAGAAACTATACATGATTTTCATTGAAAATTTTTTCCGCTCTTGCTTCGTTCTCGAGATACTGGTAAAAAAAATTTGTTCCCTACAAACAATGTGTTTTTCTTTTTTTTTCATGTAGAATATGAATATATAATAAAAACTAGGGGTTACCATTTGCATAAATGAAGTCGACCTTGGTTTGACCTTGAGAACAGGTTTCAAGGTCTTATCGAGGTAACCACTCCGTGAACCCCTTCAAACTTATAACTTTTACTAGAGACTTTTTTTTGCAGAATTGTGCCACTCTAGAGATATCAGCCGGTATAGAATAAAATGGGAAATGCTGTATATAGTTAAACATCAGTTTGCACATTTTTCTAACAGTTATGACACAAATGCTTATGCTATCTGCTTTAATTTTCCTGGGCAAACAATGTTGCATCTGTGCAGTTACAGTGTTGTATTGCTGAAACACACTGATTTTTCTGTGTTACTCATTGCAGAAATAGAAAGCCTATTTTGAGAAAATGAAACAAAAAAGTCAAAACACAGAGTGTTTATTGCAATAAAAATCTGTACAAGCAGCAGCATAAAATACTGAAAATTTTAACACCAATGGTGGTGTAATCACTAAACATGTATATTCAGCATTACATTTTCAGTTCTCACTCAATGAGTTTTGCCAAACAGGCATGCAAATCCACTATTCAGTTGCTAGTTGCTGCCAGATGTCAAGTAAGTTTTTCTTCTTAGTGTTTTTGATTGGTGAAAGTTTATTATACAAGATAGGGAAAAGTGAATTATTATTTGACAGCAGACTTCTTTTCCCAGTACCAGTCAGCTTCTTTGTAATGCTCTGACAAACCAATTGTTGCTGTATGTTATAACTTTTTCTTCCCCTTAGTGTACTAGAGCTGTCGGTCAAAATTTATAGCCAGTTATTTTGAATGAGTCACTATGCAAGCCCTCTGTCTACCACACTAAGTTCTCTGAAAACCTCTGGAATCATCTTGGAAGACACAGAATCTGCTGACCTAGGGATTGGCAATGTCTGGAATCCAGTCATCTGGGCAGTATACATGAAAAGATCTTTTGTTCCTCTTTGTAAGGGCACAAACTCCTATCATGTGAGGAATTTCTGGTCTACAACAGTGAAATATTTATGGATGATTTGATTTTGGAAAGGGAGAATCATCTGCGATTTGTTGTTCTGCCTACTGCAATGGTCATACCAGATTGTCAGATTCCAAACATCATGATCATTGAACAAAATGAAATGTGTAAGAATGTACCTCATAATGCATGAGGATATCTCTGCTGTGGCACTCCTGGCAATGCTTTTGTGCTAAAAACACAAGAAAGCCATGTTGCCACCAGTACTGACAGGTTGCAACAAGAGTACTGTCATTGAAAAAAAAATACAGAAGAATGATTGAGCTGTTGACAGAAGAGTACTTTCTGAAGATTAAAAAACAGCCACGTTATTACTCATTGTTTTGCTTTTTCTGATATCAATAGCAGACATCTGTGTGCTGCTTCAGCCCTTTCACGGTGAATTGCACGTTTTCATTTCAGCTTTATTAACTCCTTAGGCAGAATTTGCACTGAACATTTGCATAAAATTTTTGTCATAATATGAGTACCATGCTTCTGACCTTGGTATGGTAAATTTTGATTTAAAATCACTTCTGAAAATATCTGTGTGCATATTTTTGTTGACATTTAGTTCAGGGTACTTCCTCTGGAAAAGGAACTGTATTTTGTGCATGATGATTCTGAACTTAAACAGTGACTAACACCTGTATGCCTGGAGTAGCGGCTTCCTTGCTTTTGAAATGATTTGTTTCATGCAAAACATCACACAGTGCCTTTCGACGAGTTTGTACCTTACCAATTTCTAAAGGGAAATGATATTCCAGTAAACAATGGCAATGATACACACTCTCCCCTGTTGCTTGTCTCTTCACATCAGCCACCCCCAATGCACAAGAAATCCAAAAAATGTGTCTGGTTGTCCTAATCGCTCAAGCATTGGAAAAATTCAGCTGGCAAGGAAACAGTCTGTATAAATCTGCCATTGCAGTGAGGTACCGTGGAATAGTGGAACTGTCATCATCAACACCAGTTAACAACTACAATCCAAAAATCATTGCTACAGAAAATGCAATCCCCGATGAAGCAACCACAGAAACAAAAACAGCAGAAGCAGTAGACTAAATGAAACGGTGAAGCTACAGAAATTGCAATAACGGAAGGCTCCCTCAGTCTCACAGAAACAGCTGAGCTGCCATCAACAACAGGAACATAAGAGCAGACATCACCAGTAACTACAAAAGCTACAGTTTCAACAACATCCATATGAATACAAACAAAAGGAGAGAAGACATTCAGAACAGAAGAAAGAGTGTCAAATCCTGTGCTTAGGAGGAAACGTTCCACCTGCCTGTTTTGTAGTTGGAGGCAGACAGAAGGGGAAGCACACAAGACAAATGGTCACTACACCTCCTGTAACTTGTAAAGGAACAACACAGAAGCAAGAACACCACACTATGCAACAAGTAAGTTTCAAATCCCAAAGTTATTTGCAACTTTCTCAGTGCTTCATAAAAATGTGCAGTCAATGACAAATAAAGTGAGTGAACTTCAAGTTCTTCTAGAGAGTGAACTAAAATTTGTTACCGTACTTTGCATAACAGAACATTGGCTTGAAGAAGAAGAACTACAAATGTTGACTCTACAAAATTCTGTGTTAGACAGCTATTTATGTAAAACTATACAGACCCACAGAGGAATGTAATTTGCATCTATTCATTTCCAAAAATATATACCCAAAGAAAGAGTTTTATAGATATTTGGAGTTGAATTAGTAGCTGCAAATGTAGCTACACTACTAGCCATTAAAACTGCAACACCAAGAAGAAATGCAGAAGATAAACGGATATTCATTGGACAAATATATTATACTAGAACTAACATGTGATTACATTTTCACACAATTTGGGTGCATAGATCCTGAGAAATCAGTACCCACAACAACCACCTCTGGCCATAATAACGGCCTCGATACGCCTGGGCATTGAGTCAAACAGAGCTTGGATGGCGTGTACAGGTACAGCTGCCCATGCAGCTTCAACACAATACCACAGTTCATCAAGAGTAGTGATTGGCGTATTGTGACGAGCCAGTTGCTCGGCCACCATTGACCAGACATTTTCAATTGGTGAGAGATCTGGAGAATGTGCTGGCCAGGGTTGTCTTACAAACGTCCCCATCTGTTGACTCAGGGATCGACACGTGGCTGCACGATCCGTGGATAAGATGCCTGTCAGCTCGACCGCTAGTGATACAAGGCCATTGGGATCCAGCATGGCATTCTGTATTACCCTCCTGAACCCACCGATTCCATATTCTGCTAACAGTCATTGAATCTCAACCAACGCGAGCAGCAATGTCGCGATACGATAAACCGCAATCACGATAAGCTACAATCCAACCTTTATCAAAGTCGGAAACGTGATGGTACGCATTTCTCCTCCTTACACGAGGCACCAGAACAACGTTTCACCAGGCAATGCCTGTCAACTACTGTTTGTGTATGAGAAATCGGTTGGAAACTTTCCTCATGTCAGCACGTTGTAGGTGTCACCACCGGTGCCAACCTTGTGTGAATGCTCTGAAAAGCTGATCATTTGCATATCACAACATACTCTTCCTGTCAGTTAAATTTTGCGTCTGTAGCATGTCATCTTCGTGGTGTAGCAATTTTAATGGCCATTAGTGTATTATTTGCTTAAATAGGGCTCAAACTGGCAATATAACCACCCTGTAAGAAGTTTGGAATCCAACCTCCACTTCTTAACATAAAGGTCCAAAAATCTCATTATGTATGGGGATTTTAATATTAATTCCATGAAAGGATCAAAGCAAAAATCTGATCTTTTGAACCTGCTGTTAACTTTTAATTTAAAGCTTAAAATGAAACGAGCAACATAGATAATGGCAACATCAGTATCAACCATCGAAAATATGCCATGTAAATACAACACACAAACTGTCAATGCAGGCTTTGGGGATCACAATACATAAATAATTTCTGTAAAACTAAAAAATCATTGACAGCTTTCAAAACAGTCTGGATCAGCTGTTGTTAGAAGCTACAATGAACAACATATAAATTTCTTTCTGCACTTCCTAATGAGGGAAAAATGGGAAGAAGTTTACAACATTTTATGCACAAATGAAAAGTTTGATGCTTTCAGTAACATCATCTGCTAACACACTGAGCCATATTCCCCCTCCCCAACCTCCCCCCAAAAAAGAAAGAAAATAATGCACAAAAATAAAAAAGTAATTCCATCACACCAGGCATACTGATACCACTTAAGAAAAACGAGGTTTCTCTATGGAAGTATCACAGCAAACAGAAAAAGTGCCAAATTTTGATGCTTATTCTAGGAGATGTAAACATATCCTGAGCAAAGTCATTAAAATGTCTAAGAAACTGAAAAGCAAGAATTTGTAAAAAGTGCCCCAAACAAAATGAAGGCTATATGGAAAATAGTAAAAAAAGAAACAGGAAAACAATGTAAAGAACACCACAGTATTGAACTACTGGGAAATGCAACTAAAATATCAGACCCGAGAAAGCAGCAAATAAATTTAACTCCTACTTTACAGAAATAGCAGAAAATCTTACAAAATGCATCCACTAAATGCTAAGGAAGAACAAGTTGCAATCAGTTTCAATATGTGTCATTTTTATATCCAATGGATGAAAAAGATGTATCAAATGTTATTAGAGGATCAAAACCATTTTGTCATATGGCATTGATAACATCCCTGATGGTATTTTAAAGAAATGTTCAGCAGAACAGCAAAACCCTTAGCAGATGTTTGTAATTCCTCACTGGCTACTGCGATTTTCCTGAACAGTTGAAAATAGCAAATAGCCTCCATTTATAAAGGGTCAAAGAACAAAGGTAAAAAATTGTGGACTTATCTCTCTAATGTCTGGCTTTTCTAAAGTATTACAAAAATACTTTATAACAGGCTGGTTCATTTTATACAAGAAAATAACCTCTTCTCAAAATAAAAGCACGGTTTCCATAAATATAGGTCCACCTTTGATTTTGTAAATGAAGCCCTGATCTCAGTAGACCATAAGCAACACTTATCTGCTGTATTTTTGGACCTCACCAAAGCTTTTGATGTCATAAACCATAAACTACTACTCTTGAAACTGGAATATGTAGGCTTCAGGGGACTGGGATGCAAGTGGATACAATCAACAGACAGCAAATAGTGGAACTTAGTATCAAGAAGGAAACAACATACATATGTATCAGTCAGCTAAACAGAATATTAAATGTGGTGTGCCCTAAGATTCCATTCTAGGTCCAATCTTGTTCCTGCTGTTTATGAATGACTTATAGTCAGCAATCCCTTCCCAGACATGTATAAAATTTGTGAATGACACCAACGTTCTGATAAAAAGGAAGATTGTAGCTGAACTGGAGAATGAAATAAAAGCATGCATGTTACACAGCACTGATTGGTTCTCCAAAAACAGTATTTTCATAATTGCAAAAAAGACAGTAAGTATGCATTTACATACAACACAAAGGACACATCCCTTGAGCCTTATCATAATGTTATCTAGTGAACAATTATAAAACTGTAAACAGCACTAAATTTTGTGGAATATGGATCCAAGTAAACCAAAAGTTGGACAAACATGTAATCTTCATCAACATGAAATTAGGTGCCACTTGCTATTGCCTGGAAATTCTTACTGGCTACATGACACAAGAAATGACAAATATATATTATGCACAGATGGAATCACAACTGAGATATGGCATAGTTATATGGGCAACTCTACAAATTCTCCCACTACCAACCTATAAATTCTTCCTTTACCTTGCTTATATATTTTGGGAGCTACATGTTTCATCAAGAAAATAACTGACAATGAAGACCAGCTAGTGCAAAAAAATGAAACAGTTCATAAGTACAACACACAACAGAAAATGGAATGCAAAAACAAAACTTAAACAAGATGGATCTCTGCTAGTATAGGAAAAACTTTACAGCACGTTACCACATCACATAAAAAAAAAAGAGTTTATTGAGAAATTTTTAAAATGGCTCTAAAAATAAACTGCATTATAATATTGATGAATATATAAATCTTATATAAACTGTAAATACTTTCTAATGTTTAAGTTCGTCTCTTTTGTGCAAATGCAAAAGCTGTAAACTGTAGGCATGAAGATGCCATAAAAACTGTAAATATTACCCTGCTTTTTAAATTAATAAGATTATTACTGTTAATTTGTAAGAAGAGTGCCATGATTTAATGCAAATTTGTTTCCTTTAACAAAATTAATTAATTAATTGTAAGCTATAATCAATGCAATGAAGTAAAAATGGTAAAAAGCTCCTCTTGCTTTTTAACTACAAAACTGTTATAAGTTCATGAGAAGAGCATGAAAACAATAATCTGTATGTAACCATTTGCTTACAGTTTTATGTATGTAAACTTATTTATATTGCAGTAGATATATGAGGGTGGTTTGAAAAGTTCTCAGAATCACCACGAGAAGTCAGTGCTAGCGCAACGAGTTGTTCACGTGATATTCATTGGACTGTTACTTGTAAACACGTACTACATCAGTGCTCTTGGAAGACAGCTGTAGCAGTGACATGGCTCTGTTGTTGCTCCCACGTAGTGATTTGTGAAGATGGAAAAAAATCGAGATATGAACAGTGATTAAGTACTCCGTAAAGAAAGGTATGAAAGTAAAGGACATTCATGCCAATTTCCAGAATACACTGGAGACTCTGCTCCTTCATATTCAACTGTTGCAAAGTGGACAAATGAATTTAAATTTGGTCAGGAGAGCTTAGATGATGATCCACACAGTGGTCGGCCAAGATGTGACACTACTCCAAAAATCATTGCAAATGTGCACAAAATGGTCATGGAGGATTGTCGATTGAAAGTGAGTGAAATTGCTCACGCTTGCCAGATATCATCTGGAAGGTTATATCACATTTTAACTGAAGAATTAGAAATGACAAAAATTATCTGCAAGATGGGTGCTGTGACTCTTTGCACTGGATCAAAAAAATGCGCCATCGCCTTGGTAAAATTACACGAACTAGTGTATGAATTGTTGCCACACTTGCCTTATTCACTTGATATGGCTCTGACTGAATTCCATCTCTTCCCAAAATTGAAAATTTTCCTTGGTGGACAAAGATTCACTTCAAAGAAATGATAGCCAGAGTTGACAACTATTTTTCAGGCTTGGAGAAACTCATTTTTGAGATGGGATCAAAGCACTGGAACACCACTGGACCTAGTGCATTAATCTACAAGGAGACTACATTGCAAAATAAAAAAAAGTTTCAGTGATGAAAGTACTTTTTCTCTATTCTGTTCCAAAAACTTTTCAAACCATCCTTCTACATTTCATAATCA
This sequence comes from Schistocerca nitens, assembly GCF_023898315.1. NCBI lineage: Eukaryota > Metazoa > Arthropoda > Insecta > Orthoptera > Acrididae > Schistocerca > Schistocerca nitens. The sequence goes on along the minus strand of NC_064620.1, from coordinate 188,759,214 downwards.
GCACATTAATTCATGTTGTCCAATCTGATCATCTTACAAAAATTGACTAGTGAAATGGACCAATAAAATAATCAATCAATCATAAAATTCTCACAGAGTTGCATCTTATAATTTGCCAACAAATCTCCGCAGATAACTGACAAGAGGCAAATTCTTTCCTAGATTTAGACCATAAATACTGTAGCTGGCAAGAAAATGATTACAAACATGACAATGGAACTACATGAAATAAAACTATTTGCACTGTTAAAAACTCTTTTATTATTTTGCACTTGTGCCTACGCCTTTTTTCTTTGCTACCTTATTTTTAACTATTGTAGAGTGATAATTTTTGTTATTACTATCACCTATGCAATTATTTTTTTATTTTTCCTCTAAATTATCTACCCTTCTGTAATACTAAGCACAGTAATTATCTCTGTTCCTTGATTATGTTACTCACATACCTTCATGGCCATCTTTGTTCTTCAATCCTGATTATAAATATTACAACCAGTGTCATACAGCAAACAATTTTTTTAACTGAATTATTGTTTTGTATGCTAATCTTGTAGTAGTTAAATTCATCTTCCTCTGCTGCATAATCAACTACAAATTACATTTTATCCTTTCTATCACTGTTTCAAGACAGTGGTAAATTGTTCACATTTGACAGTACCTTCATAGTATGTCCACATGTGAATACTGATTCTCTGTTCTGCTGCTATTCCTTTCACAATGACCCTAAATCCCCATACCACCTCTGCTCTCTCCACAAGATCATGAAACCCCACTTACCTGTACCATCTTTTCCCAAATTAAAATTCTTGCCCTTCTATAACTGGAAGAGTTCTTTAAACACCATTTCCAAAACTTTTTCAATTTACTGTCATCCTATTCCCATCTCGTAATACCACTATCCATAAATACTTACTTTAGCCCCAGTGAAACCCCCCGTCAACCTTTCAAGAGCCTCCATACCCTACCTTACTGACTCCTTTCATCTACCACATTCCCCAAAATGCCTTCCCAATGCCCCATAAACTCCAGACCTCAAACAAACCCAGCACACTCTTGTCAAACCTATCCAGTAAAAACCTCAACTCCACAGATATTTCAGTCACCTTTCTTCTCTCCAGATACCAAAAAAAAGCACCTGTTCATATCAGCCCAACAAACCAACAGTACCTCCATGCTGATAGCACACTAAAAACTCTGTTCCCCACACTACACCTGCTTGTAGTGCAGTGATCAGCAAACCCTTGCCCAGTATGCCAAAAGGTCTTACAATGGCCTTCACAGGAAAGCACTACCTTCCAAACCTAGTCACTGGACATATCTCCTGTGCCATAACTATACTTGCTCTTATTCTACAAACAACTGTATAAACCAATACACACCAGACTGGAATGTCTTAACCGTATCCTTCACCAGGGCTTTAACTAGTTACTATCATTCCTGGAAATTATTAACATCCTATCCACAATGCTTTCCATATCTCCCAAAGGAGTATTTGACAAATCATCCAACCTCTGAAATATCCCTGTCCTTCCTTATGTCACACCTGCTCCCAATCACTTTTCACATCATTAAATGACAGGCCATCTGTGAAAGCAGTTATGTACCAGTTCTGGTGTAACTTTTGCACATCTTTTATATGTACATGACCACCAACTAACTGTGCATCCAGATGAAGTGCCAGTGCCAAACTGTGATCAAGAAAAAAGATGAACTTCCAGTAGCAAAACATGCTGTGAGCACAACATGGCTAATTTCAATGTCTGCTCTGCAATGTATATCCTCTGGATCTAACCTCCCCTCCCACCTCCAGCTCCTCCTCCTCCTCCACCACTACCACCACCACCACCACCACCATCAGCTTCTCTGGTGAATTATGTAGACAGAAGTCTTCCTTGAAATACAAGATTTGATCCTGTAATCCTCCTTGTCTCAATTTCTGTTAAGACTCTGTCCTACATCCACCTATAACCGTGTCCACATCCCCTGTGCACCCCCCCCCACCCCCCCCCAACCCCCCCCCCCACCCCACTGCCCGCAGAAACTTTATTTTTAACTTACATTCTCCTCTCCACAATTTCCTCTTCCTCTGTTCTTCCTCTCCTTCCCAATTCACATCTTCACTTCTGTAGATAACTCATGTTAGTTTTGAAAGCATGACTTACTAAGCTGACTGATAATATTCATACCTGTCAGCAACTGTCTTCTTTCCTATTAGGGATTCTTATATTTTTCTTAATGACTTTGGGTCTTTCCCCTGCCATATATATTTCGCATACTAGATGGAACAGTTTTGTTGTGACTGGTTTTCCCAAAGAGTTTGACAATTTTAAGGATTTTGCTTTACTCCAATTGTCTTTGTTTCAATTATGTCTTTCCATATGCTGTCAAACTCTTCTTGCAGTGTAATGTTCTCCATTTCATCTTCATCCATTTCTTCTCCGCCTATAAATTTCTTGTACATTTCAGCCTACCCTTCTTTGCTTAGCACTGGCACCCTGTCTCAGCTCTTGATATCCATAGAGCTACTACTCTCTTCTTCACAGGTGTGACCCCCCCCCTGCCCCCTCCATGCCCCCCCCCCCCCCTCTGTTTGCAAAAAAAAAAAATGGTTCAAATGGCTCTGAGCACTATGGGACTCAACTGCTGAGGTCATAAGTCCCCTAGAACTTAGAACTACTTAAACCTAACTAACCTAAGGACAACACACACATCCAAGCCCAAGGCAGGATTCGAACCTGCGACCGTAGCGGTCGCGTGGTTCCAGACTGTAGCGCCAGAACCGCTCGGCCACCAGCGGCCGGCATCTGTTTGCAGCATCTACCTTTCTTAAAATTATGGAGGTTTCTACAGGTTTGCATTATTCTTCTATCATTCCTGGATTGCCATTTTGCAGCTTCCGCCAACCTCATTCTTTTAGATTTCTGTTTCTCTCTTGGCTTTTTTTGTTTCCTACATTTTTATATATTCTCATTTCATCAATTCAATGTAATATCTTGGTTGTTATCCAAGGATGCCTACTGGGCATTTTGCCCAGTTGTTTCTCTGCTGCCTTCAGTATTTCATCTCTCAAATTTAATAACCTCTCAATGTAAAGTATTATTTTAGCTTGCCTGAACACATTTTTGAATATTTGTGGTATTGTCTGTAGTGAAATTCTTTAACTCATCTGTGACTGGCTTTCATGCTGTGTTACATTTGCCATTTTCTCCTTGATGAGATTCTGTTCACTCTGCCACAATCTACCCTGACCTCCATGCACAATTTAATATCCTGCTGAATTTTAAAAATTGTTGAAGCACTTCCTCTAGTCATATTAAATTTTTTTTTGCAAGGATATTTTTGATTTCTACCTGTTAAACAGGTGAATTAAATATTCATCACACCACCTCAGTCATGCCATTTTCTCTCTTCATTTCCCAGTCAGTGACATTATTCGTTTATCTCTTCAAAAATGGCTCTGAGCACTATGGGACTCAACATCTGAGGTCATCAGTCCCCTAGGACTTAGAACTACTTAAACCTAACTAACCTAAGGACATCACACACATCCATGCCCGAGGCAGGATTCGAACCTGCGACCGTAGCGTGTTTATCTCTTCCCTTACTTGTGTTCTACCTCTCTCTCTCCCTCTCTCTCCCCTCCCCACTCTCATATCTATTGTTGTCACAGCTCACAATTAAATCTGAACATCTGTAATTAATTTGTATTATTCTGCTTTTTGTAAACAAACATAAACTGTTAGTTTTTCTGCTACAGCCATTACTGTCTTCACTATTTCTGTCATAACTACTTCTAAGTGTTGGGTTCCATACTAAAGGTATGACGTAACCTGTCTGCCATAATGGATGTAATGTAAAATAGGAAGAAAGTCTAGCTAAAATGTAGGAGGCCTAATGGTCCTCATCTTTCCAGCATTAATAAATAAATCTGTTAAAGAGAAAGGTGAAAAAGGCATTTAACTAGACCTTTTCCATGTTTTTAACTAAGCCTTACAGTGTTAGAAAATTTGACTATTTGTTCATTTCACTGTAAATACAAATTCCTTACCTGCATATAAGTGTTGCCTGTAATCCTTCAAACACAAGGTCATCCACAAATTCAACATATGGCTCCCATTTCTCAGCTCTCCTCTGTTGCAGGAACAATTCCTGTATTAAAAAGCCATAGTCAGTAATCTTAAATTTTTGGACACATGTCACACACAAATCTGATGATAAATTCACTTTTAATACATAAAAAAGAAATTTAAATAAGAAGATGAGTGTACAAATTTATCTGATTTTTAAAAAGTAATAAAGTACTGGAAAAATATGGAAGGTTATCATAACGGTTATTATGAGTGACAATAAGAAACATCACTGTTGTTACTAGTTCCACTATCATTTTTCAAAGAGCATATTAGAAACAGTAACTGAATCCTTAATGCAGAGTGCCTCAGTGTTATCACTTTTCCGATTACAGTCTTTTTTAACTGCAATACCACTGAGTGCTACATACATGCCAGATACATTGAAATTGTAAGTAATCATTTGCATAAGCTACTTCACACAAGTTTAAATCTACTGCTGGTATTCTGCTTGTCTGTTTAAATAAATTATACATGAATAAGAAATTGAATACATGGCTGTACTCTACAAATTCCATAAATTAACTAAGTTAATAGAAGCAGTGTACAATGCACTAGGGAATAGGATTATTTTTAAAAAATGAACAGGCTGATACCAACCACAAATTATACCATATGATGCAGTTCTGAATTAGTAGTTCACAATACATGTTTACAGATGAATTACGTGATATACGTGGTGTAATGGGATAACATTTCTTTAACTTTTTCTAGTTAATGTAAGCGTTACTGTCAGTTTTGATTTTTCACAAAGACATATACATAATATTTCTCAAGCAAAGTTTGCTATGTCATCATTTATTTGAACACAATAGGAAAGTGAGATTTTTTAAATTGTTTTACAGTGAAATTTTTTCTTATACAATCTGTTAAATATGCAACAAGTGATTTACAAATTTTGAAGTTTTAGAGATTTAATTAAAAAATATAACACGCAGAAATTTATTATTTGAAAAGCAATTATTTCATTGTAACATTAATAATATTTATAGCTTTCTGGTTGAGTAGCATCATATCTACACACTAACTTGAGCATATGTTTCTTTTCAGGCTGATGAACGACTAAAGCTGGGGCATCCAAAGCACATCCCAGGTGTAAAGCTTTCTACTCTCACATAATCAGAGCCTGACAATTGAGTGGCTCCTTACCTAACTATTCACAAAAGCAAATCTATCAACTGTGTCATATTTTCATTTTTGTGCTTCCATTCATGGACCCACACATTTTGCAGTTCACATGAAGAGCACTGTTGTCATATCAATCATCAGAACAGAAGGTCCAAAACTTTCATATTTTACTATCAGATTAAAAAACTATCCTATGGCTATAATATCAATGGGTCGCAGTTGGAATTGGATAACTCCTACAAATACCTGAGTGTAACACATTGTAGGGATATGAAATGTAATGATCACAAAGGCTCAGTCATGGGTAAGGCAGGTGGTAAATTCCATTAATTTGTGGAATGCTGGGAAAATGTCATCAATATACAAAGGAGATTGCATACAAATCACTTCTGTCACCCATCTTACTCTTTAAGTGTGTGGGACTCGCACGAATGGTCACAGGTTTATTTAACCCATGGGAGAGTGTCACAGAGATGCTGAAGAAATTAAACTGGCAGACTCTTGAAGACAGACAAACTATCTCGAGAAAGCCTACTTACAAGAGTTCAGGAACCGGCTTTAAATGAAGGCACTGGAATGATGCAATGTACTACAACCCCTACTTATTGCCCACATAAGGACAAGTTTATGTTAATTACAGCACAAACAGAGGCATTTAAATGTCATTTTTCCCATGCTCAATACTTGAATGAAATGGGAAGAAACTCTTAATTACTGGTAATGGGATGTACCGTTTGCACGTGCTTCATAATGGTTTGGAGAGTATAGATATAGATCTGGATGTGGATCTGGCACTGTTACATTTAGTTCAAGTGTAAAATGACTTTCTGACCACCCTGTATTTTCTAGTATAACACTTTTTAAACTAAATATGTGTTTTATATAATTTTATCAAGAGCATTCCTGTTCAATAAAATCTTAAACGTCAAATTTCACTGTATATCTTCGTGAATAAATGTAAATTTTTGAGAATTTTTAGGAGTTACAAATATTGTGTGTAACATATTTCATCATAAATTTACACTTATTATAGCACATATTATAACTAACATGTTGTACTAAATTTAGCCTTCTCCCTTAACTGGAGTGTATATTTTCTGCATTTATCATAATTTAACACTATTTTCGAAATTTTTAGTGACTATAACCTCAAAAAATGCAGTAAATTATACCTAGTCTCTCAGGTTTTTTTGTGTCTTAATAGAAATATTGTTTTGTGTGTCGATTGCTTCAGTTTTTAGGGAAGACTGGTAATACTTTCAGCTTAACAGATGCAGAAATTAAAAGAGAATCAGACAGTTTAAAGTTATTTGTTTACTGTTCTGTAAAACATTGCACCAGCCGCGATGAAGCCCCACTGCAAATGCTGCTCTTGGATGTGGGATGAGTTTATTGATATTTATAAGAGGCTGGAAATCCTCAACTACTCTGGTACTATATCCTCTATACGGAGTACAGGATTTCTTGTCCATTTTACTATGAGTGGTGTGTCAGTGATAGGACTAAGTACCTTGCATAACAGAAACAGGAACCAGACAGACTCAGTGTGTACATCTATCTCTCTAACAACAAATTTGAGGCACAGTCTTCCACTGAAACCGAACTGAGCCAGAGAGACTCACTTCACCTGTTGAGAAATGTGCTGACTCCTGTGTAAAAGAGAGATAAATGCAAAAGGGCAGATTATACTACTTGTTGGCTGTTCAAATATATGGTAAATAATGGTAGCCTATTGGGGAAAGGCAGCCACGGATGGGTAGGAATACCAGGTGCACTCAGTGTGAACACCTGGGGGCATAATTCTTAACATATTGAAGAGGCTGTTCCAGCAACCACTGATGGAACAGCTTGCAACCAACTGCTGATTATATGTGAGTGCTGATTGTGACACACATTGATAAAAATGGTGTCTGTCATCTGAGCTCCAAGTTCGGACTTGAATCATTCCAGTGACTGCCAAAGGAGGTTGAGAAGCCACCCTTGCCCATGAAGTTTAACTAATTACCATTAACATACATGAGTATAATTGTATTTCCATAAAAGAGAAAGGTTAGTCCACAGTTTTTAAAGAATATAACACCAGATCTAATTTTGTGCAGTTTTATGTATAATTGATTTCCTAATTTATTTTGACTATTCTTAGTTAGTATCTTTCATTATATGGTGAATCAGCAGTTGTTTTGTAACTTAAAATCTATTGTTGGCATAAACAAATATAAATTCTGTACTAATTATAAACATTAGGAGGAACAGCTAACAGTATTCTGAAAGGTTCTATTTGGCTCTATTCGAAAACATGTTAACAAAGCCGGCTCTAATTCCAAAGTAATTAATAGTTTGTCCAAGTTATTTTTGCATAATGATATTTGTTAATTTCATGATTTAGATAAATGAGTCAGCTTAAACCTTGTAGTGGAAGAAACTGTTAAAAGGAATGAATTTTTCAATGTATTCAGTTAATTTAATGAGTAAAGTTTTAATTGTAATTTCTGTAAATTTGACTTCAAACAATGTGTAGTTTCGGCACCTATTATTGTGGGGATATATAAAGGCCCGATTTTTGGTCCCAAGTCAGACAGTCAATGGCCGAGTTTCAGATGAGGAACCTGTGTTGGTTAGAACAACAACAATGCTTCAACTTAACTGTGAAATAAGTGTTACACAATTAGGCCATGTATTAAAACAATGACAGTGTCTGCTCCATACGTGCCTTCCTATTCTCCAATAACTATCAACTTTGTGGTTATGTTTTCTACTGTTCGTAGGTGTTCAACAGTAAACTACTGTAGCAGTATGTGGATGTTCACCTGCAACCTATTGATGAGGCTTATTGAAAGTTAAAGAATAGTGCACTGGCTGTATTAGCTATGTATATGGGGGACTGTGGAAAGTAAAAGACTGTGAAACGCAAATGTGCACCTGTCCGCTACATCATTTACAGTAGACAGTACTGCACTTCCATCCCCTATTTTTTCAGCCGGTACGTCAACACCGAGGACAACAAACAAAGAAATAAAGCAGGGAGTGTCATCACAAGACTTGAAGCAGAGTCTTCAAAGGTCCTGTGACAAGCTAGGCAGTGACTTCCCAGGCTTGCATCATAAATTTGTGAACTGTAGGATACACCTAAATGGGTCAGATGTGCATTACACTGAAGCTGCTACATGGGTAGCTGTCTGCATATGGGGTACACACAAGGTTTTTTTAGATTAAGCAACTCTCTGTCCAGTCCAGAATGATGACACCTGTATGACCCAGAAGTATAAGTGTAAGTGTTATAACCGAGAGCGCCGGTGGACAGCGCATGGCAGAGAATGGAAACGTGAAGCTGCCAGGTGGAGGAGCCGCTAGAAGTATCACTAACAATAAACAAACAGGACAGATGAACAAGTAGGGGATGGCAGACACTACAACTGACCAGACACAACACAAGGCAAGAAGCAAGAACTGAGGTGGTAAACATGGTGAGACAACAACAGAGGAAGACTTCAAACAATGTACCTCAACACATACACTTCAAACAATGTATCTCAACACACACAACTGGAACACAGAACAGCTGAGATGCACACGCAAATTAGGGCGAGTACCAGACTGCCAGGATAGTGCCACTTGGCCACCTAAATACATGACAGTGGGAAATGCAATTGGCCATGAATTTCACATGGTATGGAGAGTGGTGCACTCACAAGGCAAGGCTTGTGGCGCAGGCACATGCCAGAGCACAGAGATCCCTAGTGGGTATCTAGGTCCATACCCTCTGGCATGCATTCAACTTTTACGCCTTCTGACACAAAGGTAAGGACTGAAAGAATGCCCACTACAAGTGAGAGTAGTTAACTGCCAAATGGAGCCAGCCACTGTGGCTGAGCGGTTCTAGATACTTCAGTCCAGAACTGCACTGCTGCTACAGTCACAGGTTCAAATCCTGCTTCAGGCATGGATGTGTGTGATGTCCTTAGGTTAGTTAGGTTTAAGTAATTCTAAGTCAAGGGGACTGAGCACCTCAGATGTTGAGTCCCATAGTGCTTAGAGCCATTTGAAACAATTTTGGGAAATGGAGGTGGCATATTTGTTATAGTAGACAACAAACTCAAATCACTCCAAGACAGATTTTGATGCTTCATGTAAGAAATTTAGACAAGACTCAGAATCAAGAGTGGGCAAAGACTTGTAACTGGGTCCTTCTATCGACTGCCTGATTCATTTGTGCATGTAATTAAAACTTTAGAGAAGATCTAAGCTTGCTAGTATGTCAGTTTTTGAATCATACTGTCATCACTTGAGGTGACTTTAATCATCCAACAATCAATTGGGATGATTATGGGTTGTAAATAATGGGTCTGATAAGCCACCCTATGAGATGTATCTAAATGACTTCTCTTAATGTAGAACAGATAGTCTAGAAGACCACTCAAGAAACAAATATACTGGATCTAATGGTGACATGTAGACTTGACCCTCTTTAAGGATATCCACATCGAAACTGGTACCAGTGGCCATGAGGCATTTGTAGCAACAGTGATTGTCAAAATATAAAGGGCAACTGAAACATGTAGAAGGATTTATATGTTTACTGGTATCAATGACCATGAGGCATTTGTAGCAACAGTGATTATCAAAATATTAAGGGCAACTGAAACATGTAGAAGGATTTACATGTTCAGCACTTGTGTCATATCATGATGAGGAACTTGAAACATGTAGCGCTGGACAAGAGCACAGAGAAGAACTCTGGCTCAGGTACAGAAGAAGAGTGACCATGCTCTTGTCACCAGTAGAACACTTAAAACGGGAGGGACCACTCGTGGTATACAGTCACTGCAAAGTCGCTTATAAAGAAATTGAGACTAATGTGTAATAGGCATGAAACAAAGTATTGGGCTATAGACAAGAAAAGGCTGACTGAAGGGCACTGCACTCTGACAAGGGCAATGAACGCAACCTTCTACGATTAGCACAGCAGTATATTACTGAAAGACTTCTAACAAATGCCAAAGAAATTCTGGTCACATCTAAAGACTGTTGGTGGTATTAAAGTTAGTGTTCAGACACCTGCAGACAATATATGAACCAAAATTGGGGATAGCAAATTAAAAGTAAAAATGCTGAACTCAGTTTTCAAATGTTTCCTTACAAAGGAAAATCCAGGAGTATTGTATCAATCTAATCCTCACACCACTACAAATATGTGATGTTGATAAACAATTGAAATAACTAAAACTAAATGAACCTTCCCAAGCAGACCCTATTACATTCTGTATAAAACTTACATAGAAGTTAGCTCCTTTTTTAACCATAATATATTGTAGGCACTTTGAACAAAAACTGTGGTTGGCAGTTTGACAAAATGCAGGTTGCATCGATCTACAAGAAGGGAAGCAAATGGAGCCCACAAAACTACTGTCCAGTAGTCTTAACGTCCATTTATTCCAGAATCTAGAATATATTCTGAGCACAAAAGGAACAATGTATGTCTAATACACTGACCTCCTCCATGCCAACGAGCATGAATTTTGAACACTAATCATGTGAAATCTAACTCCAGCTCTTTTCACATGCCACTCTGAAAGCCATATCAATGCCATTCTGAAAGCCATAGACCAAGACAGCCATAAACACAGATAGATACAGTTTTTCCTGACTTCAGAAAGTCATTTGACTCAGTACGACACATATGCTTATAACAAAAAATACAGTCATGTAGGGTACCAAGAAAACTCTGTGACTGGATTGAGGACTTGGTATGTAGGACAATGCATGTTATCTTGGCTGGAAGTCATTGACAGATGCAGAAGTAATTTCAAAGCATGTTGGAACCCTTGCTATTCATTTTGTACATGAAGGACACTGCAGACATTCCAAATAGGAGATATTGAACATATACAAAGATGTGCAGCATTTTTATGACCCATGGCAGTGTGTCATGAAGATGATGATGATGATGAAGAAGAAACTGAACTGACTGATTCTTGAAGAAAGCCACAAACCATCCTGGGAATGCCTACTTACAAAACTTCAGGAACCAGTTTTATGTGATGAATCTGGGAATATACTCCAATCACTTATGTGTCACTCCAATAGAAATCACAACATTACACAAATTACATTGTGCACACAGGCATTTGAACAACTACTCTTCCTTTGTTCCATATGTGAATGGAACATGAAGAAGCCCTAATACTTACCACTACATATACTTCACAGTGGGTTGCAAAGTATTGATGTAAATGTAAATGTAGATATATTTGCTCATTAAGAGGATAGTTTTAGTGATGAAGTAGACAAATTAATGGGGTCCCACAATACACTTTAAACCTGAAGCTAAACTAGTCATCTCTTGCTCCTTCATTTGTTGGTCTCACATTAATTTACCAAGCAAACAAGTTATCAAAGCAGGTGTGCTAACAAAGAAGCACTTTTTTATGCATGATGGATCCCACATTTCCTTTCAACTTGTTACAAACAGAAACCTATGATTAGGAAAACTAGGAGTGGTGGCTTTCATTTATTTTTACTACTACCATCCGTTCTAGGGGTTGTGTCTGCCAAGGACCCCATTTGTCTCTAAGTTATAAGCAGTTCTTGTGGCTCGAAGTGTGCTGCATTTATTCTACATTTGAAACTGACAGACACAAAATTGCTATCAAAGTTCAAAAATTAGCAGTCACTTTAATTTAATATTATTAGTATTAAAGTAAGTAAATACAAGAGTTGGTCATTTTGATTATCACCTGGAAAAATAAAGTGCACCTCTAGCAGTAAAGTAAAAGAGCACAGACCAACAATCCAACTTTATTATGCATTTCTAATCATAAGCTCTTGTCGGTGAAGTAAGGTGAAGCTGTACTGAACATGGAAGTGCTATAAGACTGATTAATGACTCAAAGCTACATCAGATGAACTCAATAAAACAGGATAAAAATACTGAATGCAGATGAATCAACCAAAATCTAAGCACAGTAAGAATATTATAATATAATTTAATGGCAACTCCAAGTTAAAATATCAACAACAATATTAGGAAAAGGATAGGTTGCTACTCCGCCTAAAGATAACCCACCAAGCCACAGACAGGCACAACAAAAACACTATTACACATAGCTTTTCGTGAAAGCCTTCTTCAGCAAGGAAAACACACACACACACACACACATACATACAATGCAAGCAAACACACCTAATGCACACAACAGTTACCACTAGCAGCTCTGACCAGAATGCGGTTGTCATGTGAATAGCAATCTTGGGTGGGAGAGTGCAGTCTGGCAGGGAGTGCAGGGGCAACGGTCTGACAAGACTGTGAGGTAAAAGACTAAGGGAGGGGGGTGGGGGGTTGGAAATGGAGAGGACCAAGGTAGGGAAAAGGACAGATGGGTGCACTGGCAGAAGGCGCCACACCATAAAGGTGAGGGATTTGAGAAGGGAACAGGTAATAGGACAGAGGGGGCAGAAACTGTTGGGTGGTAGATGTGAGGACAGTAGGTTACCACAGATTGAGACAAAGATAATTTTGTGAGTGGTGAATGAGTTGTAAGGGTAACTCCCTTCTGCACCTTTCAGAAATGTTGGTGGTGGAGGGGACGATCCACATGGCCCAGGTTGTGAAGCAGCCACTGAAATCAAGCATGCTATGTTTAAGTGCCTGTTGTGCCACAACATGGTCTACTTTGCTCTTGGTCACAGTCCACTGGTGGCTGTTTGTTCTGGAGCACAAATAGTTGGTAGTCACACCAACACAAAAAGCTAGGCAATGGCTGCAGCATTACTGGTATAAGACATGGCTACTTTCGTAAGATGGACTGGGCAGCAATTGCAGCTGGGTCTTCCACAAAGATAAAATCCCTATGGCAAGGGTTTGGGATTGGGAGTGGCACAGGGATGGAATAGGATGTTGTGGGGGTTGTGATGGAACACCTATTTAGGAGGGATGGGAAGGATCTTGGTTAGGATGTCTGCCATATCAAGACGTTACGATAAATAATTAAAGCCTTGCTGAAGGTTGCGGTTCAGCTGTTCCAGTCCATTGTGGTACTGTGTGACAAATATGGCAATCTTTTGTAGTTGACTCTTGGGGGGTGATGGGAGGATTGGGGAAATGGAACAGGAAATCTGTTTGCAGACTAGATCTGTGGGATTGTGGCTGTCTGTGATGGCTATGGTGGGACTTTCAGTATGCTGAGAAAGAGAGTTCTTATCACTGCAGATACGCCATCCCCAGGTGGCCAGGCTCTATGGGAGGGATTTTTTTTCTTGTGAAAGGCATAGCAGCTGTCAAATGCTGGTAATGTTGGTGGCTGGTGTGTTTAATGTGGACAGAGACGTGGTGGCACGCTGGGTTGAGGAGGAGCAGGTGAAGCAGATGGAAGGGAAGCAGTTGAGATTGTGAAGGAATGAGGATACGGTGTTTTGGCCCTGAGCCCAGGTCATAAAAACATCATCAATGAACCTGAATCAGACCAGGAGTTTGGGATTTTGGGAGGCTAGGAAGGTTTTCACTAGCTGGTCCATAAAGAGTTTGGAATAGGAGGGTGCCATGTGGGTTTGTTTGTTACCTTCCCTTCAAAGGAAAAGTAGTTATGTGTTAGGATAAAGTTGGTTCTGTGTGTGAGGAATGAGGTAGTATGTAGAATGTATAACATAGCCATGACAACCTAATGCAGTGTGTACATGACAACAAGAGAAATTTAGTTCAACAGATTGTTATGGTGAGTAATGCCTGGTAGCTGATATACATGGACTTAAGTAATTTTATTGATCTGAAGATGGCTCATCAATGAGCTGAAACTAGGAGTTTTAGTTATATTGACCTAGGGTTTTTATCCACAATTTTTAACATAGCAAATTGCCTGATTTCCAATTTGACAATGTCCAATAACAACGAAAACCTTAAGTATAACCTGAGAAGATTAATTCATGACCATAACACAAGAAATGGTGTACAGTTAACATGCCATATGCTAAGGTGGGAAAGACACACAATTTACAAATATCTTGGTCTTGTCCACTTCAACAAATTATCTACAAGTGTCTACACAATGCCAAAATATAAATTTCAAGTTAGTTGGGTGAAACATGAAAGACTTTACTCTTTTCAATAATCCCAGTTGTTTGTGACATAAGACCTGCATTTCTTATGTGAATGGGCTGAAATAAACAACATAATGTAATATATTCATGCTTGGCATTGACTGGTAGACAGACACATTCAAATCTGCCACTCAATGCCTCTCTGTGGAGCGAGTTGCAAACTATCCTAGTTCACATCGTTGTTATTCTATACCAGATTATCCATTGTTTGATTTAGCCTAGAGGTTTTCTCTTCCATCCTACAAATCAGTGCTGTTCTATTTTTTATTGCTCTTTGTCACATATCATTACCCAGTGTCCATTCTCTTCTTTCGATGTTTCCTGGTCACTTCGTGAACTGCTTGGTCTTCATGCATCCACAAAGCACTCTATGAGTTAGTGATGTCCAAGCTAGCATGTAGCAACTGTCCCTTCCCACACACAACACATGGGAACATGCACTCATGGATTGTAGATCAAGTGACCTGTGCTGCATGTTCTACCTGCCAAATTAAATATTCCTGGAACTTCAAACTGATCCCACCGACTTCCTTCACCCATAATATAGCTACCCACCAGTCTACACTGCACATAATTATTTTTCTTGTTTATTTTTACATCTACTAGGTTTTTGTTTCATCCCATTTTCAGATCAATCTTATTTTGTTTTAATCTCAGTTTCTGATTATACTTCATTTAGTTACATCCCTATTTTTACTGTACTTCATCTGTTTTCATCTTTTGTGAGTTTTTAAGCTATTGCTGTATAGTTTTTGTGTCCTTCTGGGGAACGTTTCACCTTCCATTGGTACAAATACATGAAAAGTTTCCATATCAATAGCCAAAACATAGTCCCACATAATGTCCTGTCCTTACATTGGCACCTTGCTCATGGAATCTCTCCATATGGCCTGACCATCAAATTAAATCTCTGGCTGCCACCCATCCTTCCGCAATGACCTCTGGCGAAGTTTAGTCATTCCATAGTCTTAACAAACCTATAGTCAAGCTGGCGTAAGAAAATCCCTGAAGCTGCACTTGGCTGGGTGTTGCAGCTTTGCATGCCTACCTCAACCAATCACATATTGCAATTTTGTGGATGTCTCTATAGCAACACCTCATTATTATTTTAGTCATATGGATGACTACTGCTTTTTCCTATAGCAATTAGTAGTGCACAGCTTAAAGTTGGCAACAGAGCACCTAGATCTCAGGAATTTTTTTTTATGTTAACTCAACTATAGTCCTGCAAAACCATATAAATCAAGCTCAAAACTTCTTGCAGTACCTCTGCTCCATTCATAACATCTGTCCGCTATGCAGCCCTAAATTCCTGTATCCTATCTCCCAGATTGATATACTTGCACTCTAGAAACTAGACCAGCATGCACAATTCCACCCCCAAAAATTATCCAGTTTATTCATCCACATCCCCTCATAGCCACTAAAACCTCCCTTACAGACATACAACTGTCACACTCAGTAACTCACTCCTGCCAACATGCAGAGCCCAGAGCCTAAATGGATCTGCAACCTAGTTATGAACCTGTCCTCCAAAAGTCTCAGTCCCATGGAAATAGACGTTTCCAATGGCATCACCATTTGCTCCACTCCCAAATGCAATCATGCCAGGCTTGTTAAAGAATTTCTTTCCTTCTCCCAGTTTCTACAGTGGAAATAGTTTTTAGCCAACCACCCTACCAATCAGACATGACGCAAAACCAATACTGAACTTTGCCTTACTCAGTTCACACTTCCAGATGACTTTGGTCCACTCACACTCCCCCTGAATCATCCCTGGTCCTCCAGGTCAAAATCATTGCTGTTATTCTCTTAATTGTATTTGTATCTTATTCCTGATTTTCTGTAATATAATTTTTTATAAATTTTCATGCAGTTGTAGAGTAGTGCTATTCCTATGTAATTCTGTAATTCCTAACATTAAAACTTGTCTCACCATAATTCCGTAAATCCCCCAATATGAAAACCAAACTCACATTCAAAATGGAAAAGCAAGCCACCTCCCAAAACCTGAACCTCCTACCTACTAACAAAGGATCCATCACTGTGATTATGTATTGCAGGGGTTAGCTGACTCAGGAGCTTGCCAGCTGTTAGATATGTCCACCCACAGACTGTGTACCAAATGCAAAATTTTTAGGAATGAATACTGATTCTCAGGTGAAGTGGTGTCAACACACAGAAATACTTGCAAATTCAATGTCACCAGCATGCACAATTTTTTTGTCTATGGTTGCAACTACAGTGTCTTTCGCAATTCCCATCCCTTTTCTATAACCTTTCTGGCTGTAAATTTGGCATCTATAGCTGGTCCTCCAGATCAAATGCATTGCTGTTATTCTCTTAATTCTATCTGTATCTTATTCCTGATTTTCTGTAATATAATGTTTTTATAAATTTACATGCAGTTGCAGAGTAGTGCTGTTTCTCTATAATTCTCACAGAACACCTTGTTGCGCTTCTTTAAAACTAAAAAAATAAACTCCACTCAAACAGGCCTTGAAGATCCAATGATACCAACTGACCGCCATGTCATCCTCAACCTGCAGACGTCACTGGATGCGGGTATGGTGGGGCATGTAGTCAGTACATGGCTCTCCCGGCCGTTGTTAGCTTTCGTGACCATAGCTGCTACTTCCCGATCAAGTAGCTCCTCAATTGGCCTCACAAGGGCTGAGTGTCCCCTGCTTGCCAACAGCGCTTGGCAGACCGCACGGTCACCCATCCAAGTGCTAGCCAAGCCCAACAGTGCTTAACTTCGGTGTCTGACAGGAACTGGTTTTACCACTGTAGCAAGGCCATTTTCCCATCATCAAGCACCTTTCCGTATGTCCATATGACATTAATCTATACAGTCACTGAATTCTGCTAAGTCCCACAGCTTTGACCATTGTCACTGTGATGACATCTACTCCAGAAGCTTTGCAATTTTTCATTTCTGATACAGCTTTCTATACATTCAACATCTCAGATCTTCACTTTCTATTTCCACTGTTATGATGTTATTTCTTTCATCTCCTTCTATCCCATCACTTCTATTTGTTTCATCCTGTACTTCAAACAGTTAGGCTCATATGTTTAAAGGTCTGTTCAAAACATTTGGGTTTTTAATGCACCATATGAGTACATTTATCAATCAGTTATGCACATCAAAAATAACATTGATAATGACTGTACAAATCATGTCAGTACATTTACAAATCAGTTGTACACGTCAAGAATAACACTGATGATGACTGCACTAACTGGTCTGTCCATGACCAGATCTAGACTGAACTTATATAAACCAAGAAAGAGCAAATATAAACTCAGAACAGCATTTCATCCCAAAGAATAAAGCTGTACAATAAATTGTTAAAGGAGATTAAATGGATTACTAAAACAAACTAATTTAAAAAGTATCTGTTAAGCGATATATCTGATATGTTGAATTAGACAACACAGAATAGTGTTTCTTATAGAAGTGAGAAATGTGACACAATTTCACTGCCAACAGCAAAAGAGATCTGCGAAGTATCTTGCACAAGCAAGGCTGTCAGTGTCATGGAAAACCCTGCCTGCCTAACAAATCCAGCTGAAGCAGTGCTAGAACATAGAAAAGGATCAGATATAGAAGTAAGTGTCAACAGGAAACCATTTGTAACAATACCAGCAACAGCAGCAATAAAAGACATAGAACCAATGTCTACAGAGGCAAAGGAAATGGTCATAACATGTACATATACACAACCAACAACAACAGCAATAGATGACTCAGGAGCAACTCCGCCAGAAGAAAAGGAAACAACAGCAAGTGAAATGCACAATATAGCAAGCAGGTGGAAAACAGTGCCTTCACACGATCTGAAAGATTTTTTTAACATCAAGTATGAAGAGGAGGAGGCCATCAAGATAAGTACAACTAAATGTTTAACAGTACTTCACTATAATATACAATCCATAACAAAAAAAGTTCAGCAACTAGAACTAAATTTACAAACACTAGACAGCTCAGTTGTGTGTCATATAGAACACTGGTGCAAAAGGAATGAAATCTCATATTTAGCCTTAGCCTCATATGAATTTGCTTATTTCTACAGTAGACTCTCCTTGAAAGGTGGGGGTTCATGTATTTATGTGATGAGAGGTATTTCATTTAAAGACAGAAATGACCTTACTGCATTAAGTGTTTTGAATTCTCAGCTATTGAACTAACAGAACACAGCATGTCACAAAAATTAATGGCAATTTATGTGTACCGATCACTGAGTGGTGATGTGGATATTTTTTTCTCAAAACTAAATCAGACACTAGTTAAAGTATCTCGGTCAAAAACAAGCACAGTCATCTGTGGGGACCTCAGTATCAATACAATGAAGTCAGATGATGTCAGTCAGCCATGCCTGTTTAAATGTTTTGTACAGTTATGGCATGAGTTCACCACTTGTAAACTGTCCTAATAGAGTAACCAATCAATCGTATACGTTGATAGACCCCGTAGCAACAGATACAGACAGGAAAAAATGCTGTATACATGTTCAAGATCTAAGCTTATCAGATTATTTGTGTCAGATATTAAAAGCAAATTTTTGTGTAGAAAATCCCCCTAAATTAAAAGTACACAAAAGACTCTTCTCAAAGTCAAACCTGCGTGAATTTTCACCCTAGATACAATATGAAGGATGGGAGGAAGTCATTGCAGAAATGAATGTGAACAAAATTTTTAATAGTTTCATGTCCATTTTACACTAAAATTTGAGGATGTACCCGAAAACTTTGCATACCATTGCAACATCAGAAAAAAATATGTGGATAACCAGAGGTATCAAACAACCCTCTGAAACTCTTACGTATCTCACTTCATTCAAAAATAGACAGACTGTCCCAGCCTTTTAGCAATTTTAAAAAAAACTACAAGAGAATCTACAGAAAGGTACTACTAGCTGCTAAAAAACTCACAAACCATAAAATACTACTGCAGGCAGAAAACAAAATCAAAGAAGCCTGGGATATTATCAAACAGGAAACAGCAAACACTGGGCAAAAACCTGTGATTTCACAAATTAACAACAAAAATAGACAAATGAACCACCCAAAAGAAATAGCTAACTTTGTAAATGTGTACTTCAACAGCATTGCTAAGACATTACAACAGAACTTTCCAGTCACATATGTCTTAACCACCCAGAACTGTCCACCAAACGTAATGGTACTCTAACCAGCAACTGAGAAAGAAGTCACACAAGTTATACATCAATTAAAAAATAAAAAATCAACTGGTCTAGATGAAATCCCAGCCTGTGTCCTTAAGGAATGTGCAAATTCTGTAATAGCTCCATTAACAAAAACAATCAATGAATCATTCAAATCTGGCTGTTTTCCCGAGCACCTAAAACAAGCGAAAGTACGCATTTGATACAGTGGACCACATAATTTTATCACATAAATTAGAGTTGCTAGGAATAAGAGATGTGGTTACGAAGTTGTTTAAGTAGTGCCTCGAAAATTGGATGCAGCATACTGAGACTTCACGTACTTCAGAAGGATTTCTAGTAAAGCACTTATCAGATCTAAAAAATATTAAACTAGGCATCCCACAAGGTAGTATATTAGGCCCAACCCTTTTTCTTATTTACATTAATGATTTTCGGCAGAATATCAGATGTGGGGAAAAAATACTATTTGCTGATGACAGAAACATAGGGACCACAGCCAAAACTCCAACACAGTTGACAGAAAAGGCAAAAGCAGCCCTCAAAGATGTTCACAAGTGGCCACTGAAAAATGAAGTAACTTTTAACATAAAGAAAACTAATTGTATATACTTCCAGTTGAAAAAAAGACACAATGATGGTAAATTAACAATTAATGATGATATAATAGAATGTGTTATGGATACCAAACTTTTGGGGTTGAAGGTAGATTGTCAGTTGAAATTGACAGAACATATAAAAGCTTTAACAAAGACACTACCCACAGCTATATGAATACTTGCACCAGTGTGTAATACTTCATGCTTCAAAATGACGTATTTTGGATACATACACTCAATCCTCAGTTATGAAATCGTGTTTTGGGGAAAAAGTGATAGGAATATTCAGTTTGTCTTCAATGAACAGAAAAGAGCAATATGGATAATAACAAATGGCAGCTATGTGGCAAATTGTACTGATTTATTCAAAAAACTAGAAATTCTGACTGTCCCATGTGGATACATTTTCCAGACTGTAATGTATGTTAGGAAAAATATTTACCCGTATGCCGCAAACAGCTCAATACAAGACTATGAAACTAGATCCAGCCACTGCTTATACCTAAACAGGAAAAACAAGTCCAAAACACAGAACAGTATGCTACATAATTGGCCTAAAACTGTACAACAGGCTGCCACAGGAAATAAAAGATGTAAATGAACATCACCTCTTTGGCCAAATGCTAAAAACATATTCAATAAGTAAAAGTTGTTACAAAGTAAATGAGTATTTAGAATAATTGTAGATAGCTATTTAGTAGACACAAATACCACATAGGCCTATATAAAGTGATATTATAAGGCATAATTATAAATATTGTAAGGATTGACCTGTAAAAATGGTAAGAATTGATCTGTAAACATTGTAAGAACTCATGTGTGTTTTGGTTTATAAGACACAATTGATGACATCCATACAATTTGTATTGTTATACAGATGAATAAACATGTCAGTCAATGAATTGGGGGTTTGGTACAAATGTAACACAAATAAATAGTAATAACAACAATAAAACACCTATGATTTCACATAACAATTACGCACTAAATTTTTTTCCTTCTCTTTTCCGGAAATACCTAACACCAAAGCTAGCCATGTATAATATTACAACCTTAACGTCTTTCTGAGTTCAGCATGTCACTCATTATAGAAGGATGCTGACTCAGTTTTTCATGCTAGCAAATAGGAAGCTGCATTACACATAAATGGTCCTGATGTCAGCTAATAGCACTTGTAGTGCTATGAAACAACACCTCTATAGTGTGTTTGGTGAATGCAATGACTGGGAGTGTGAAGTCAATGAAAGGTATGAAATAACTCATTTATAAGACATTGTCATACACTACATATAAACTGAATGAGGTACCCTGTTTTAAATAGAGTGGCCTTGTATTTGGGAGCTTGGAGGCTCCAGTCTTCACCCAGCCATCCTGATTTATATTTTCCATGGTTACAATTCTACACATTGTTGTACACTGAATGAGGTGCCCCTGTTTTAAAGAGAGTGGCCTTGTATTATATATATAATACACAGTGATTTTGTCAAAAGCTGAGAAGTGGTTCTTCTTAGTGTTGTAGCTCTCTGGAGCACTCTGGGATGCACTCTGTGTGAGCGTTGACCACAGTGATTACATAACCACTTATCGCTCAGTGTTTACAAACATGCATGTGAGGATGCATGCTGCTATAGAGACTACAGCATGCATTCGGGATAATACCCAGGATCCGGACTTAGAAAATTTCTGAATGGTAGCAGCAGCCGAGAACCACTAAGTGTACATTGGGAACCAGCAGCTCAAGGATGCAATAGATTTGTATATATAAGTAATGATTTTCTTAAGAAGGCATCAGTCTTCATGCATCCGCTCGAGCAACAGCATTGGACCACTCACACAGAAGATGCCACATTATTTTTGGAGGTGAAGGCGTACCTACCCCATAGTGTATAAGGCAATAGACAATATTGTTATTGAGACCAAGAGTATTGTAGGTGCACAAGTCATCCTGCATGGTCCATCAGTTTTCTGTGGTGTATATTTGTCATTGATTATGTGCTGCTCGAGCAACAGCATTGGACCGCTCACACAGAAGATGCCATGTTATTATAAGAGGACAAGGATGCAACAGATGGCAACATTAGATAACAGACTTAGCGTATCTCCATCAACCAAGTAGCTAAGTGTGCTGCTATAGAGACTACAGCATGCAGTAACCCTAATAGCATAAGTAGCTGAAACTAACCATTTCAGCAGATCATCTACATCTACATCTACATCTACATCCATCTACATCCATACTCCGCAAGCCACCCAACGGTGTGTGGCGGAGGGCACCTTACGTGCCACTGTCATTACCTCCCTTTCCTGTTCCAGTCGCGTATGGTTCGCGGGAAGAACGAATGTCTGAAAGCCTCCGTGCTCGCTCTAATCTCTCTAATTTTACATTCGTGATCTCCTCGGGAGGTATAAGTAGGGGGAAGCAATATACTCGATACCTCATCCAGAAACGCACCCTCTCGAAACCTGGCGAGCAAGCTACACCACGATGCAGAGCGCCTCTCTTGCAGAGTCTGCCACTTGAGTTTATTAAACATCTCCGTAACGCTATCACGGTTACCAAATAACCCTGTGACGAAACGCACCGCTCTTCTTTGGATCTTCTCTATCTCCTCCGTCAACCCGATCTGGTACAGATCCCACACTGATGAGCAATACTCAAGTATAGGTCGAACGAGTGTTTTGTAAGCCACCTCCTTTGTTGCTGGACTACATTTTCTAAGCACTCTCCCAATTAATCTCAACCTGGTACCCGCCTTACCAACAATTAATTTTATATGATCATTCCACTTCAAATCGTTCCGCACGCTTACTCCCAGATATTTTACAGAAGTAACTGCTACCAGTGTTTGTTCCGCTATCATATAATCATACAATAAAGGATCCTTCTTTCTATGTATTCGCAATACATTACATTTGTCTATGTTAAGGGACAGTTGCCACTCCCCGCACCAAGTGCCAATCCGCTGCAGATCTTCCTGCATTTCGCTACAATTTTCTAATGCTGCAACTTCTCTGTATACTACAGCATCATCCGCGAAAAGCCGCATGGAACTTCCGACACTATCTACTAGGTCATTTATATATATTGTGAAAAGCAATGGTCCCATAACACTCCCCTGTGGCACGCCAGAGGTTACCTTAACGTCTGTAGACGTCTCTCCATTGATAACAACATGCTGTGTTCTGTTTGCTAAAAACTCTTCAATCCAGCCACACAGCTGGTCTGATATTCCGTAGGCTCTTACTTTGTTTATCAGGCGACAGTGCGGAACTGTATCGAACGCCTTCCGGAAGTCAAGAAAAATAGCATCTACCTGGGAGCCTGGATCTAATATTTTCTGGGTCTCATGAACAAATAACGCGAGTTGGGTCTGACACGATCGCTGTTTCCGGAATCCATGTTGATTCCTACATAGTAGATTCTGGGTTTCCAAAAACGACATGATACTCGAGCAAAAAACATGTTCTAAAATTCTACAACAGATCGACGTCAGTGATATAGGTCTATAGTTTTGCGCATCTGCTCGACGACCCTTCTTGAAGACTGGGACTACCTGTGCTCTTTTCCAATCATTTGGAACCTTCCGTTCCTCTAGAGACTTGCGGTACACGGCTGTTAGAAGGGGGGCAAGTTCTTTCGCGTACTCTGTGTAGAATCGAATTGGTATCCCGTCAGGTCCAGTGGACTTTCCTCTGTTGAGTGATTCCAGTTGCTTTTTCTTCCAATTCAATTTCTCATCAATGCACACACCCAGAAATTTTGAGTATTCTGCCTTAGCAACAGACTTCTGTTCATAGTCTATCTTTATCAATCATGTTCTGCCATTTACTGTACAGAACTGTATAAATTACGTTTTCTCAAAATTTAGTGAGAGTCCATCTGCAGAGAATCACTTGATAATTTCCTGAAAGACATTATTTGCAATTTCCTCAGTTGATTCTTGCTTCTTGGGTGTGATTACTATATTTGTATCATCAGCAAAAAGAACAGCTTTGCATCTTCATGAACATAGAGTGGCAAGTCATTAATATATACTAAGAACAATAAGGGACCCAAGACTGAACACTATGGGACACCATTCTTGATATCTCCCCAGATAAAGGACTCTGCTGGTTTTTGCAGACTCTCTGTACTGTTAATTTCAACCTCCTGCATTCTTCCAGTTAAGTATGGATTAAACCATTTGTACACTGTCCCACTCATACCACATACTTAAGCTTATCTAGTAGAATTTCATGATTCACACAATCACAAGCCTTTGAGAGAACACAAAATATCCTAATGGGTGATGTTCGGTTATTCAGTGCATTTCATATTTGATCAGTGAAAGCATATATATAGCATTTTCTGTTGAAAAGCCTTTCTGAAAACCAAATTGACATTTTGTTAGTACTTCATTTTTACAAATATGTGATGCTACTCTTGAATACATTACTTTTTCAAGGATTTTGGTTAAAGCTGTCAAAAGTGAGATTGGGCAGTAGTTGTTAGCATCAGATCTATCCCCTTTTTTTATGCAATGGTTTAACAATAGTGTATTTCAGTCTATCTGGAAAAATGCCCTGTTTCAGTGAGGTGCTACATATGTGGCTGAGAATCCTACTTATTTGTAGGGAACAAGCTTTTAGTACCCTGTTGTAAATGCCATCAATTCCATGTGAGCTTTTACTTTTGAGTGAATTTATTATTTTCCTAATTTCAGTAGGAGAGGTGGGTTGAATTTAAATTTTATCAAATTGCATAGGTACAGCCTCTTCCATATACTGTCTTGCATTTTCTAATGAATATCTGGATCCTATTTTCTCCACAACACTCAAAAAAATGATCAGTAAAAATGTTTTCTACTTCTGACTTTTTTTAACAAACTTTTCAAACTGTGTATGTATGGTTGGATATGGGTGTGTGTGCGAGTGTATACCTGCCCTTTTTCCCCCTAAGGTAAGTCTTTCCGCTCCCGGGATTGGAATGACTCCTTACCCTCTTCCTTAAAACACACATCCTTTCGTCTTTCCCTCTCCTTCCCTCTTTCCTGATGAAGCAACTGTTGGTTGTGAAAACTAGACTTTTGTGTGTATGATTGTGTTTGTTTGTGTGTCTATCGACCTGCCAGCGCTTTCGTATGGTAAGTCACATCAACTTTGTTTTTAGATATATTTTTACTGCGTGGAATGTTTCCCTCTATTATTTTCATTGTGTTTGATAGAAATAAAGTCTTCCTGTGCTCTCGGTAGCTCTATTTCCCCTTTCATAATATTCCAAATTGTTTTAATTTTATTATCAGGTGTGCTAATCTCAGACATAATACACATACTTCTGGACTTTTTAATAACTTTTCTTAATACAGTGCAGAAGTTTTTATAATGTTTTACTGATTTGGGAACATTGCTCCTCCTAGCTATAAGATACATTTCCCTATTCTGTTTACAAGACATTTTTATCCCTTTAGTAAGCCATGGCTTTTTTACATAGTTTGTTACTATTATATTTTGCTGTTTTCTTAGGGAAACTGTTTTCAAATATACTCCCAAAGGTATCATGAAAAAGATTAAATTTTAAATTAGCATCATGTTCCCTGTACACCTCATCCAATTTCTAACAGTTGCAAGCTTTCCCTAAAATTTTGAACTGCTGAAGTGTTAGTGGAACACACTATTTTGGAGGACTGTTTTGCATTACTGTATGGAGCTATATCATATACTATATCATATACTGCAACTAGCTGTGCATCATGATCAGACAGACCATTCTTAAGAGGAACAGTTTTTATTTGATTAAATTTATCTTGGTCTATGGAAATGTTATCTATCAGTGTGCTGCTTTCCTGTACCACCTGAGTAGGAAAATCAATAACTGATGTCAAATTGAAAGAACCAAGTAATACTTCAAGGTCAAGCTTTCTATCAGACTCTTTCAGAAAATCTACATTGAAATCCCCACAAATAACAATTTTCTTTCCTTTGTCTGACAGCTAGCACAACAAAGAATCCAAGTTTTTCAAAAATAGTTGAAAATTTCCCAATGGGGACCTATACAGGGCTACAATTATGAAAGTGCCATTATTTAGTTTAAGCTCACATGCACATGCTTCTATATGTTGCTCTACGCAAAATTTTTAAGTTTACAAATTTTTCACACTATGACTGATTTTAACGTATAGGGCAACTCCTCCTCTCTCCATAGTGTCTCTACTTACTTATGCTGAAAGCTTATATCAACCTACATTTACCATTTCCATACCTGTGACTATATGATGTTCAGACAGGTGTAGTACACCTATTCCACCCTCAGTTTCTAAATCTGCTAAACAAACAAGAAGCTCATCTACTTTGTTTTTTAATCCCCTGCTATTCTGATGAAATATATTAACATTATTTTTCATTGTGCCTTTATGTGAATCTTGTGACAAACTAACATTATTTTTCTCTGTACTGTTATGAGAATCTTGTGATATTTTCACATCTCTAGTACCTGCCTATCTGAACTTCTCATTAAGCTACATTTCAATCAATGTAGATGAGAATCTTGTGATATTTTCACACCTCTAGTACCTGCCTGTCTGAACTTCTCATTAAGCTTAATTTCAATCAATGTAGGATGATTGGACTCTGAACTTAGCCTAAAAAAAGTACTCCCATGAGTTTCAGTGCCCCCCCCCCCCTAATGGAGGCTGGTCATACTGCTTGAAAGCAGGAACCAAGCCAACATTTGTATGATTTTTGTTGCAGGTGCTATTTTTACTCAATATTGTAGCCCTGATCACTGTCAATACTGTATCCCACTCCACCCACTACCACAACATGATCCTGCTTTGTAAAAGCCTTGCACAATGATCCTACATCCTCTATCACTTTGCTAATACATGCACTGGGCTTGAAAATACTTGTGACCTGGTAATTGTCACCTAATTTTTCCTGCAAGATCTTGCCCACACCTCTTCTGTGGCTACTACCTAACAACAGAACTTTGCTCTTACTATCTACTTTTTTTTGCAACAGTTGGTTTCCTAGTGAAAGTCTGTTGAGTGCTGACTTACATCTACTTGAGCCTCTTTCTCAGCTGACTGAGGTAGCAAGGCAAATTTATTGTTTGTGCTAATGATGAAATTGTCTGATACTGTTCTCTTTCTGTGGCCCCTGTTCCTTGCTACCGCTTCCCACCTGTCTTCACCCTCCTCCCCCCTTAACCACATCAGTTCTTCCCTAGCACTAGCCAGTTCAGCCTGAAGGGCTCTAATCTTTCCTTCCTGTTCCACTATTTTCCTATCCCTTGAACATAATCTGCAAAACCATGGAAGAGACTCATACCTCTACATTCACCCCAATGTAACCATCTGCACAGAACCCCAGAACTGATTTTCCTATGGCAGCTCAAACACTTCTTACTCATGGTTGTTTACAATATTTTTTTACAAAATTTATCTAGGCAATAACAGTAATATTCTAACTACAGATCACAAATGTCACTGAAGTTATGAGGAACACTAATATACATGTATACTATTGATATAGTAACATAATGCAGTTAAACTAACGTTAAAAATCAAAACTTGTATACCCGAAAAATTAGGCCTAAGATTGTGTGCACGATACATACTTTACACCTTATGACAGGAAATAAAAGATAGAACCTAAAACCTTTAATTCCCCGAGTAGATAAGGCACTACTAAATATATGTGTAATGAAAACAACCTAAATTCTTCACTTAATACTTAAAGAAATGTCTTAAATTTGTATATAAACCTATGTCTAAGGTACGCGGAAACTGGTCGTTATGTTATGTTTTTACTTTTTTAGAGAAATACTTTGAAATGAGTGAAACCTTCAATAGATAATGTAAAACAGACTCTAATTAACTTTGTTATGGTGTATTATTAACTTAATTGACAGTTCTTATAGAATTAATTACTTACCTTCACGAACTTAATATTCAAGCATGTGCTATCTGTGCTAGTGCTGCTTTTCTCTTTGGCTATGTTATGTTTTATGTCTCATATCTGTCCGCAGCTCGTGGTCGTGCGGTAGCATTCTCGCTTCCTGCGCCCGGGTTCCCGGGTTCGATTCCCGGCGGGGTCAGGGATTTTCTCTGCCTCGTGATGACTGGGTGTTGTGTGCTGTCCTTAGGTTAGTTAGGTTTGAGTAGTTCTAAGTTCTAGGGGACTGATGACCATAGTTGGTTGTTAAGTCCCATAGTGCTCAGAGCCATTTGAACCATTTTTTTGGCTCATATCTGGAGTATTACAATTAGATTTTGTTATTATTTACCAGTAGATTATAGAACGGAAATACAGTGTGTGAACTTTTTAGAGAGCCTTGGCACCACAGTTCCAATTGATAAATGTTGCGCTGTCCTTGAAACTTCTTTTTTGTGCTCACTTGCAAGTAGGCCTAGATCAAATATACTAAAAAGCAATATTAGCTTGTCAATAACATCAATTATATTTTACTGATTTAGAAAATAATGCATTAACTTCTTCGTCCCTAAAATGGTGAATGGAAAGGTGATGCATTTATGAAAAATTTGTAAAAATGTCATATACACTCTAGTCTGATATTTGTACCACAAGTAAGCCTACTATGAAATGTCAACACCCATTACTTATTTTTATACACATTATAGACAATTTATACATGGGACAAACTTTCTTCTCTGTTTGGATCCTAACCTATCATATTTTGATCATTATGGTTAGACCTTGGTATTATTCAGTAGTTGATTATGGATAAGAAAGGAAATTCAACCCGTAAACTTTTAGAGATCATTGGCACCATTGTTATGATATGTAAATGATGCAGCTTTCCTCAAAAGTTCACTTTTCTACATAGCCTCTTTTAGGTCTGAAATAGGCAACTGCCTGATTAGCATGTTATTTTTAGCCACATGTGTTTTATAGAGTTATAGAACATTTCATATGTGGATCTAGCATTCTGACATGTTCAGAGTTCATAGTCAAGTTTTAGGAGTCACACGTTACTTAAATTCTTGCAATAGCTGACAGTCACAGAACAGTAATCCAGACCACCTATTTATTTTTGCGCTTGCATCCCTGGTATAATATTTTAGCCAACATGTATTTAGTACTGTTATAGGCTTTGTCAGGTTTGTTTTGGTACATAACCACCTTTAGGCCTAAAAATTAAGTGCCAACTGCTTGCTTAGCATGTTATTTTTAGCCACATGTATTTTCTAGCAATTTAGGCATGGAAATGGGATTGTGGCACTTAAGATTCCACTGACAAGTTTTAGGTGTCACATGTTAACTGCACTCTTCCAATAGCTGACAGTTATGGAACAGTATATCAGAATGCCTGTATGTATGCCTGCCTGCTTGGCACAGTGTTTCAGACAACATGTGTTTTGTACAATTATAGGGTTGGTACATTCATTCTCATTAGACCTACAACGAAATTTCAAATATTATGCATTGTCTGCTTCATGTGTTTTGTACAGTTGTAGAACAATTTAACCATGAAAATAACATTGGGCACTCAATCTGATAGTCCACAATCTGTTTTAGATAGGTATTTTTTGATGTAACAATATTTAACTGTGCCCTACCCCAACAGCAATGCAAAAATCTTCTGTGGTCGCTCACAAGTGCTGCTTAACCTTTAAGTTCATGACATACACTGTATGTGAGTGTGTTGCTGATGATGAAGATTAGATGTGGGAAACTGTAGGTTATAGCCTTTATATACATTTGCAAATCATTCAGATACTTTTGAACGTGGCACCATAATGGCCACTAGCACAAGTGAGCTAGTTCCATCAACTTGAACACTTTTTTAAGAAAATTGTCTTTTTTATTTTCCCACTAGTGTACTGGGTTGGTTCTGTGATTTTGCTTATTTGAATTTCTCACCATTGCCCTCTCATATATTTCAGTTTCCAGCTATTGCTATATTGGATTCCACCATCTTTGATTGTGTCATCATAGGGGCACAGCTCATCTTGGCACTATTCGTGTGACAAGTGGCCCAGTACATACATAGCCCTCCTACTATTGTCGATGAGCATCCACAGCGACTCTGGATACTGGTGTGCTCATATGTCCTCAATTAATATATCCATTTATATATTGCACTAGCACCAGTTGCAGTTCATGTCACAATGAATGTGAAAGTAACTGTATGTAATGTTTACTATCCACAAGGCAAGAAAATTAAAAAGCAGGGGATGTAGCAGGACTAGTGGAGCAGCAATAACCATCCTATGTATTACCAGTGAATTTAAATGCCCATAAACCATGGTGGAGTTCCAGAGACAAATGCAGCAGAAGGCAAGTAACTGAAGTTACTGAGTTGACAACTGCCGGTTTACACCTGGTGAAGCTTCACATTTCAGTACAAACATAGTATGTTTCCCAGTTTAACCCTTCCAACCTGAAGTCCAATAGCCACATCACAGTTCCACTGGAATGCCCACCATTTATTTGTGACAATGATCATTTTCCAATTATCCACACACTTTCTGATCACCAACCAGCAAAATTCCCAATGAACTGTCCTCCCTAACAAGCAAATTGGCCATTCCTCAGCACCATAGCAGTGCTTGACATCAACCGACAGTCCAGAATTGATAAAATTGCGTTACCTCAATCGAATAGTGTCAGAATCTGTAATTTAACTGCCTCAGGAAATCACAGAAGCTACCAGAGAATACTTATGAACACTTAAGCAGTGTAAGTTCCATCCTCCTATGGCCTTAACCAACTTAGCAAAATCACAGCAAACTTCAATGAAGGTGGCCAGATAATGATTTGAATCAAGCTCTTTAAAACTTAAAGTAATTGAGATATTTGCAAATACAATACTATATGGAAAAATGATATGCACTAATCTCTTATGACGCTCAACTCTTAAGGTAAAGAAATTAAACACACAGTTATAAAACACTGTAACAATTTAAGTAAAAAAGACACCTGACAAACAGAATAAGTGTTTTCAAAGAGAGTTTTACATTGATTTTTCTTAACAGCTACACACTTCTGAAGAATTTCTGATTGAAATGAGTAAACAATTACACAACTTTGCATGACAAGCATAAACATAAAATATAAACATATTTTGTATGAAATGTGGTTACCTCTTGTCTAGCCAACAATGACATAATCCACACACTTTCCGATCACCAACCAGCAAAATTCCCAATGAACTGTCCTCCCTAACAAGCAAATTATACATGACAATGCGTATAAACACATATATGATGGGTTAGTGTATATTTAACTAATTTGTGCATACATATGCATTTATTTTACTTTTCCAGCAATGTTTCTTTAAATACAAATACTTCACCATGATACTTTAAGAAGAGAAAAACATGTGCAAATCTATCTCTTATTGCTTCAGTTTGTGTAGAAGGACTGTTATCTATGATCTTTCTAAATCCATGAAATGGTGATGAAAAATGAGGAGACGTAGCTATCAACAATGTGGTTCCTAACACAGTAGAAAAAATATGCCACTCAAAAGCTTGACATAAACTAATCGGTATTCAATAATCATGCAGAAAATCTTTAAAGTTCAGTGTTTTATTCGATATGGTTCATATTATGTTATGAACATAGCTGCCTTCTGCAACAACATTATTTCCAAAAACTAAAAAAAATGCTATCAACAATGAGTGGATCTTAATATAGTATATTACCAGCAGCATTACCTGCAAGCAGATGTGGAAATGATGGTAATGATAATTTTTTGAAAGATGTATGCAAAGCTATTAAAAAACTAAAAACCCACCTCGATTGCGATAAAAGTACCTAGTGTTAAGTGTTAACCCAGGTTTCGGCGTAGACAACTACACCTTCTTCAGAACAACAATGAAACCCACAAGTGCCTAAGAAGACCTTTGTCAATGATTAAAAGAACACCATAGCTATACATTTATAAACAAAAAAGAGAAGGAAAACACAAACAGTACATATGTACAAAGTCAAAACCACTACTTAATGGTGTACACTCCACCTCACACCGGCCTATGTTCGGTGGGCCATGACCTGCCATAAACTGCAGCTACAAATGGTCGCTCACTTACAAGCCTGACCCGCCATCTATGCACATGCACAAGACAAGGGAAGTTATTTGAATGCGCATGCACATACGAATACGAGAAAGTATATACGTGGGTCGGGGCTAAATAGCCCATATATTCCCAACCGTGGATCAACGTATATCAAAAAATGAAATGGATAGAACAAGAGATGAGCTAAATAGGAGATGAAACCTAAAAATAACCACACGTGGTTGCTTATGCTAGTACAGAAACTTATATATGAAGCTACCTATGACAATAGGAGGAACTCTTAAAAACTATACCTAAAGCCAGTAGTTAGCCTGGGGGGGAGGGGGGGGCTGAGGGGACGTAATCTAAAGACGTCGTGGTAATAAAGATATAGGGATAAAACGTGAGGTGTTCAACGGGCTAAAATCACCTTCATCATAAAAGGAAAATGAGGATAAAAAGAAAGAACACAAACAGCTTGACCAACCGCGCTCGCCAATCAGAGCGCGCATGTGATAATCCCCATGTGATAATCCCCAGATCATCAAATTTACAAGTATGAAGAACAAAGTAAAGGTGCGAAACCTTCAAAAAATTTTCTATTTCTTAGTACGAGTTGGTCATTGAGGATATTGTCTTTAACATGTTGCAGATGCTTAAAAATCTGCATTTCTTCGAAAACATCCAGTTTTAAGCCCTTAACCTTGGCATGAAGTAACTCGATATTAACTGGAGGGCTCAGCGCATGAGCCGAGAGCCCTTAGTACTGTCACCGCTTCTAGTAGGAATATGCTCTTTATACCTGAGACCCAGAGCTCACCCTGTTTGCCCGATGTAAAATTTTGGACAATCTCTGCATGTAAGTTTATATACTCCTGATTGGGAAAGTTTATCGCTCTTACTTTGCAAGGAGTGAATTAAATTCCTATGTAAACTATTATTAGTAGAATAGGCGGCTCTGAAATTATGGGCTCTGAGTAAACGCCCCAATTTGTAACTTATATTGTCTATGTTAAGGGATAGATATCGTTGCCACCTGTTTGTCATCTAACGCATCCCCTAGGGTGGAAGACATAATATTATTTATTTTCTTGTTATACACCTGTCTTACCAACTGAGGCCTGTAGCCATTATTTATAGAAATCTTCTCAAGTGTGACCAGTTCAGTTTCTACTGCATCTGGTGCAAGAGGGATAGCTGTAACTCAATGAATATTAGAATGAAAAAAGGCCATCTTATGGGCGTACGGATGGGCCGAGTCTGTAGGTATAATATTGTCGGAAAAAGTGTTTTTACGAAAAATATTAAATTCAATGTGGTTGTCAACCACAGTTAAAGTGAGGTCCAAAAAATTTAAGGACCTAGTATTGGATTCTCACTCAATTGTAAAACTGATATTATGGTGAAGTTAATTAAAAATCGAAAAAATATGGTCTACATCATTTTGAGAACCATCAAGGATTAATAGAATGTCGTCAACATATCTTTTGTAAAATTTTATTCTCCTAAGAATCTCTCTGTCACCGGCAAAAAAATCAGACACTAAGTAGTTCATAAAAATTTCTGATAAAATCCTAGCTAGGGAGCTTCCCATAGCCAAACCTGCTGGTTGTAAGTAAAATCTCCCATTAAATGTAAAGTAGTTGTGTTTTAAAACGATCCATAGCAGCATCATCAACTCATTGATGTCTTTATCCAAAAGTTTTTTATGGTGACATATGTTGCACTCTAGTATTTGCAGTGTGTGGTCGACCGGTACATTAGCGTATAAACTTGTTACGTCAAACGATACTAGTTTAGAATCTTCAGAACAAGATACCTCGCGTAAACTGGTAGGTAAATGAATGGAATTTTTACTAAAAACGAAATTTTCTTTAATCTTAGTATGCAAGTATTTCGCCAGCATATGATAGGCACTTCTCGTACTGACAACAATAGGGCAAATTGGGTGATTTAACTTATGAACTTTAAACTGGCTTCTCAATTTAGGGGGCTTGGGATTCATGTTTATCAGCCCCTTCTTTCGGAACTCTCCTATCAAATTTTTAGTATTTTGGATCCCATTTCTAATTTCTTTTTGGAGAGTAATAGTGGGGTCTTTGTTAAGCGTAACTATCCCGTTGTTATTGAAAAAAGCTTCGGTCTTATCTATGTATTCTTGCTTTGTCGATATAACTATGGAGTTTCCCTTATCGGCTTTTGTGACAATAGCATCATTTTGTATTAGTTTGCGGTTAATACTCCTTAAAACCTTATTTGTGTTATCCTCTTTATGTGCACTGTGTGCGACCGTACTCATAATTTTGTAGGCCTCAATTGTGTCTGCAACTTGATGTATCTTCTTTACAGTAAGTAGCGATGTGTCTTTTTCCACTTTGTTCAACTTTAAAAATTTATTTAATGAAGTTAGTCTGTGTGTCAACTAACCCTCTCCCCCTCTCTCCAATATTTCAAGATTTATAAATACCTGTCAATTATTTAAAATTTTTAAATGTGTTACACAAAAATATCTTAAAATGGAAACATAAAATTATCCAACAAAGTTTGAATATGGTAAAGATCTCTGATCTTTAGTAATTTTTAATAAAACAATTTTCTTCTGGTAATACAAGAAATAAGAAATGACATTGGTGACTCAAACTTGTGGTTACCTGTAGATGAGACAACCGACTCGTGTGGGAGATTTATTGCCAATACTGTCATGGGAAAATGATGGAATCTGAACCAGGAACACCCCATCTCATTATCTCTGGGGTACTGGAGGAAACAAGCCATATAAGGATTGCTAGGGTTTTTCGCGATGCATTACTTTTGTGGCCTGATAAAGAAAATGGGGGAAAGCTCTTGGTGCTAGTTACAGATGCAGCAGCATTTATGATTAGGGCTGCTAGAGCTTTGCAGTACTTTATCCTAAGGCAATTAATATGACTTGTTCAGCACTTGCTCTTCACCATTTGGCAGAGGAAAAGTGAGAGAATTTTCGAGAAGTGAAATGCCTTAATTTCCTCTGTGAAAAAAGTGTTTGTGACTGTGCCGTCAAGTGTGAACTTACTTACTGATATTATGAAAGATAAGATACTCAACACCCCTCCCCTCGAGCCAATCCTCATGAGATGGAGAACTTGCATTGAAGCAGCTCTTCAGTGATTATTTAGAAGATGTGAAAAAGGTGCTTAATGTGATTGACAAAATGAAGCAGCAAGTATCCTTGCAGCAGTTAGTGCTTGTAATAAGAAGAGTCTCTGGAATAAATCAGTGTTTTTTAAGACTTATTTTAGTAAATACCCAGCTGCTATCATATGTTTGAAAGAAAAAGGGATGCCGCTGCCATCTGTCCTACAGGTATACGAAACAGCTGTCGCCAGAGGCATATCAGGAGAAATATGAAAGTGTTTTCATAACCAAATTTAGAAAACTGAAGCAAGATATCCAGGTTTAATTCATGATATGAATAAGGTGCTACAAGGAGAATCTGAAAAGCAACTTAGTGTTTACTCTGCAATTAACATAGCTCATAACTTCTTTTTGGTACTGTCCAGTGATTTCACATGAAGTAGAAAGATCTTTCCCTTCCTATATAAACATTTTGAGTGGCAGAAACAAGTAGCTCTATTCCTACATCTTTCTCAGTGGGTTCCTCTACTACCCTTTTTGATTTCTTTCTTTTTGGTTCTTTGCCAGCATCTGTTCCAGAAAACTGTGATGAATATTTAATTAACAAAAGAGAGAGAAATATTTTTGTTAATAACTGAGTTTAAGAATAAATTTACAGTCTGATTACTTCATCAAAATTAATAATTGTGAGAAAATTGAAATTTTACATTCTACAATATTTTAAAGTTTTGGAGCATATTCACTTATTTTAATGCATAGATGCATGTATATATTCGTAGTTTATAGTGCATATAAATCTGAGCTCTACTTATATTATGTGGAATTATTAAAATCAGACAAAGTAAACTTACTGATTCTGTGAGTTCTAGTTCTTCTTCCTCCTCTATTTCTTCTGGCTCTGGTTCTGGCTCTGGCTCTGGCGGTGGGCGTCCTTTTGCACCTGGCTTCTTGCCTGGTGGGGCTGGAAGTTCTACAGATTTCTTTTTCTTTTTTTTGAGGTCTCCTTTCGATGTCTTCTCTTTAGCTGGTTTAACTTCAACTACTGGTTCTTCCTCTTCAGGTGGTTTTTCTTCATCATCAAAAGCAAATTCTTCCAGTTTCCATTCTGGTTCCTGTTTCTTAGTTTTTCCTGCCTTGACACCAAGTAGCTCTATTCCCACATCTTTCTCAATGGGTTCCTCTACTACCCTTTTTGATTTCTTTCTTTTTGGTTCTTCGCCAGCATCTTCTTCTTCGTGAGCATCAGGACCTTCTGGTGCTTCTGTGCCTGCTGCTTCTTCTGTAGGAGGTACTTCTTCTCCTTCTATGCCTTCTTCTTCCTCCTCCTCTTCTTGTTCCTCTTCCTCTAACTTTTCTTCTTCCGGTACTATGTTAAAGAATAAATTGTAATTTGTTGCCATTATTTCATGAATTGTAATTCCTGCACGCTTTATTTCATTGTACCTGTAATAAATTTGAAGGTGATATTGATGATAATTTTCAAAATGATGAGTTATTTGACTACTAGTAAATTTTCTACATTGTAATTACCAATTCACCTTTTCTCAAGCCTGTTATGTCGATCTTCTAGGTACAGTAGTGCTTCCTTTCTCCCATCTTTACGTTCATATAATGGTATTTTTGTCCAAGGTTCTATCATTGAAATTATGTGTTCAATATTTGCTTGTGCCATTTTCAGACGATCATTTAGGCACTTTATCATGTCGTGCATTTTTTCTATGTACACTGATACCACTTGAATGAAGAAACAAACTCAATTAAAATACTTTAAGGTAAATAAATATTTGCAATTTTATCATATTTCTTCGTTATAAAGAAGTACTGATAAACGTCGTTACAGGGATTGATGGAAATGTATGGTAAATTTCTTTGAAAAATGAAACTTTTTGTTAAGCTGCATTATTCTGACCCCAGGTCAATGGATGCTTACCAGACCCACAGTTCTCAGTGACTTTTCTGAACAGTACCCCTTTCCCTAAACGTCTCCAGTCCTTTCCCTTCAGCCCTCTTTCTTCCTCTTCAACTCTTCTGCCAAGAGAAGGGATGACAGGCTCCGAAAGCTTGTAAAAGTTAAACACTTTGGTGTGTGTGTAACCCTGCTGCCCAACTTGGTGAGGAGATTTTCTAACTGATAATTTGGTATATGTACTGGCAACACACAATATCCTGTTGCAGACCATGCATGACAGTCATGACCTCGGTGCCTGTTTCACAAACACGCCATCTGGATTCTTTCCTGGATACCAGTTTTCAGAACTCCGCAGGAGGGAACTAGCACAACTACATGTCCTTGGTTTTCAACACCCACCTGGCCTTAATGTCCATTAATTTCTTCCGTCTCAGCATTTCTTCACAGTTAACTACTCCTTCCTTCACTCCATTTTAGTTTTCTACATCCTTCATGTTCTTACCTGTCTATTTTTTGCTGTCCCCCTCACATCTGTCACATACAATGCACTTAGCTTTTCACTTTTATTAACCCATGCACGA
This sequence comes from Schistocerca nitens, assembly GCF_023898315.1. Taxonomy (NCBI): domain Eukaryota; kingdom Metazoa; phylum Arthropoda; class Insecta; order Orthoptera; family Acrididae; genus Schistocerca; species Schistocerca nitens. Next base: position 188,721,472 of record NC_064620.1, on the reverse strand, counting down.
TATTCACTGCTTGAATACTGCTCAGCACTGTGGGATCCGTACCAGATACGGTTGATAGAAGAGATAGAGAAGATCCAAAGGAGAGCAGCGTGCTTCGTTACAGGATCATTTAGTAATCGTGAAAGCATTACGGGGATGATAAACTCCAGTGGAAGACTCTGCAGGAGAGACACTCAGTAGCTCGGTACGGGCTTTTGTTAAAGTTTCGAGAACATACCTTCACCGAAGAGTCAAGCAGTATATTGCTCCCTCCTATGTATATCTCGCGAAGAGACCATGAGGATAAAATCAGAGAGATTAGAGCCCACACGGAAGCATACCGACAATCCTTCTTTCCACGAACATTATGAGACTGGAATAGAAGTAAGAACCAATAGAGGTAATCAAGGTACCCCCGCCACACACTGTCAGGTGGCTTGCGGAGTATGGATGTAGATGTAGATGTAGATATTTTAGCAGTAATCTCTGCCATGCATATTACCCTATCTTCCACCTTTAAGCTCTTACGTTTTCAAATTTCAGCCAGTGCAGTCCCCAACAATCAGTCCCATCTGGTAAGTCTCCACTGACCTGCAGTTCTGGCTGACTTTTCTGAAATCTACCCCTTTTCCTAGACCTCTCCAGCCCTTTTCCCTCTCCCCTCTTCCTTCCCCTTCAACCCTTCTGCTGGAAGAAGGAGTCACTGGCGCCGAAAGCTTGCATAATTATAACCTTATATTAGGTGTGTGTTCTACTGCTGCTTGGTGAGTAGTTTCTTATCTAACCAATTTCACTATATTGAATAAATTATGAGAATTATTTCTGAGCACAACTCATCACAAACTGTGAACTAATACTAATTTTTAAAAGACCCTGTCTGTCAAATCAATGTACCTTAAAATACCGAAACAGTCTAACTCAATTTCACTACAAAGAAGTTAGGAAAGCATAATGTAACCTTATCACACATTTTCTGTAATCACACAAAGTAGGTAGTAATCTACAGCCTAGGAAGTAATCTACAGCCAAACAATTTACTGTCATATCAAACATAAATCTGGTAACATGGGATCAGAGAATAGTATGTACCAAGCCCACACAATGAGGATTTGTTACCAGCTGTACCGTGGCAGCATAATGGCTGCCTATGTGAAAAATCTTTATGGAACTAAAGCAAACATATACGCTGTGAAACCTAAGCCCTGTGGTTAAGAAAATTAAGGTTGTTCAGTGCCATGAGGAGTCTTGAACTCAGTTGTAAGAACAGTGTGTGCTATCAAAAACAAGGATGTGCCTCTTACTGGAATATAGGTTGGAGTAAGTGCATGTAGACCAATCTCTTCAACAGAGAATTAAAAGCCCGTTAACTTCTACAAGTCTGATGGAGAGTTGCCACCTTTTGGCATGAAGTACAGGATTGGGGAAGTGCAAAATATTGCAAATTGATCCACAAATAATGGATATTATTCTATTGATTGTAGTGAGAAATACACACACCAAAATAAGTTTTGCATCACCCTGGTTCCCAGAACTCCTGAAGATAGACATTGACTGTGGATACTGTATCACAGACACAGTCCATTTGACTCTTCAGAATGTCACTAAACCCACCCAAAGATGTAAACAACCATGCATGAGCAGTGCCTATAAGACAGAGGGAGTCCGACAGCCAATGAGTTCCTGTCATTCCACCAGGAAGGAAGTACACCGTTCATGTTGTCTGTAGTTCAACCATGCCTAGACAGTCAATACCATAGTTCAGGAAGGGCTCTCAACAAGGAAAGTGTCCAGGCATCTCCGAGTGAACCAAAGCAATGTTGTTTGGACATGGGGGGAGATACAGTGACAGGAACTATCGCTGACGTGCCTCGCTCAAGCCGCCCAAGGGCTACTACTGCAGTGGATCATGGCTACCTATGGATTATTGCTCAGAGGAACCCTGACAGCAGTGGCACCACATTGAGTAATGCTTTCTGTGCAGCCGCAGGACACTGTGTTATGATTGAAACTGTGCGCAAGACTCTGCATGATGCACAACTTCGCTCCTGACGTCCGCGGCGAGGTCCATTATTGCATCCATGGCACCACGCAGCACAGTACAGATGGGTCCAACAACATGCCAAATGGACCGCTCAGGATTGGCTTCAAGTTCTCTTCACTGATGAGTTCTGCATGTACCTTCAACCAGACAATTGTTGGAGACATGTTTGGAGGCAACCCGGTCAGGCTGAAAGCCTTAGACACACTGTTCAGTGAGTGCAGAGCAAGGTGGAGGTTCCTTGCTGTTTTGAGGTGGCAATATGTGGGGCCGACGTACGCCATTGGTGGTCATGGAAGGTGCCATAACGGCCATATCATAAGTGAATGCCATCCTCTGACCAATAGTGCAACCATATCGGCAACATATAAGTAAGGCATTCATCTTCATGGATGACAATTCGCGCCCCCATCATGCACATCTTGTGAATGACTTCGTTCAGGATAATGACATCACTTGACTACAGTGGCCAGCATGTTCTCCAGACCCTGTCGAACATGCCTGGGGTAGATTGAAAAGGGCTATTTATGGATGATGCGGCCAACCAACCTCTCTGAGGGATCTACGCCAAACTGCCATTGAGGAGTGGGACAATCTGGACCAACAGTGCCTTGATGAACTTGTGGATAGTATGTTACAATGAATACAGGCATGCATTAATGCAAGAGGACATGCTACTGGGTCTTAGAGGTACCAGTGTGTACAGTAATATGAACCACCACCTCTGAAGGTCTCGCTGTATGGTGGTACAACATGCAATGTGTGATTTTCATGAGCAGTAAAAAGGGTGGAAATTACGTTTATGTTGATCTCTATTCCAATTTTCTGTACAGGTTCTGCAACTCTCAGAACCGAGGTGATGCAAAACTGATTTTGATGTGTGTATGATAAAAATGAAAATTCCTCCTTGATTGATACTATACTCTCTTTTCCAAGGATGACTGTCAAGATTACCTCAATCTGATACCAAAATTATTATTGTTAGTTGTTTATTTAGGGCATTCAACATCATAGTTATCAGCAATCTTACAAAAACTTTATAAGATGAATGCAGAGATGCCAAAATCTTGGTGAAATCACGTTTTCCCCCTCACACTCTTCCTCATGATAATAAAACACATTATCGCCATCAGGTGAACAAAATCAGAGTTCATGTAGTCCTTGTATTAAAATGTTATATCAAAACATGAATACAGGATCAGAAAAGACACAAAACAGATATTGTGGTTGGGTGATCATTTACATAACTGGATGATCTAGCCAACCTATCTGCAAACCAAGATCTCATATAAAACAGGTAAGGTAGGAGATTACGCATAACGTATCATAAAAAAGCACCACATTTATCAACTGTCTGCTCATTAACTTCATACTCCTCTCCCTTTCTAAAATACACCCAACAGAGAGGTACGAACTGTATCTGTAACCATAAGCACTACAGACAGGTGTGGTCTTCACAACTTGAGACAAATAAGCACTACAGACAGGTGTGGTCTTCACAACTTGAGACAAAGTTATGTGTCAGGTGTCAAGTAGACTTTGGCTAGGAGGTGGTTCAAGATAGTCTTAGTTATGATTGATTGCAGTTTGTAATCCATTACTTACAGCCAGACTTTGTCCCATATACTCATTACAGATCTTTCCAACAATGAAATAACAGCATGCTGTGGGGTACTGCATTGGGCCACAGTGCAGGCCTTGTGCCAGAATTGTCTACTTCATTCCCATGTATTTCCATGTGTTCTGGTACCCATCATAATGAAATATCCCCACATTATCATTGCAGCTAGAGAAGGGTTTCCTGGATACTCTGGACTGCTATTTGTTGGGTACAGGTGCTAGATGGTCTGCAGAGCACTTCAGAAATTAGACCACATAAAGAATTTAAACACTTAATCACATCTAACTGATCTTGCAACTCCCAAAATACATAAAAATTTGTCATTAGACACACTAAAATCACTGGAGAGACTGATTCTGAACAAATGATCAGGAAAAATGGTGGCACAGCCAAGACTGTCCTGTCATTTCTATTCATGAGTATATAATCTGCTACACTAAAATTGTGGTGCTCATTTAAAACACTAAAAAGGTTCTAAAAACATAAACTTTAGTGCAATTTATTGCATTCTGTCAAGTCTAAGCAACAAGACTATGGTAGTGCTCTGCTCCAAGCCTAGCTCAGTATATTAATATGACATACACCCTGACCCATTAAACGCTGTTTTTGTCATATGCTGAACACTATTGTCATTCGCTTCATCAGCTACAAGACTACGGTAGTGCTCTGCTCCAAGCCTAGCTCAGTATATTAATATGACATACACCCTTACCCATTAAACGCTGCTTTTGTCATATGCTGAACACTATTGTCATTCGTGTGCAATTTCTGTAAAGCCACTCCAATGTTTCACAGTTGTTAATTGTTTCAGGGAAGACTAATACTTGTATCGTTGTCTCGCCACAAGGAGCCTTGATTGAGTGGATAATAGTGGCACTCCTGGCTCTGCACACATCACAGTGTAGGAATGGTCCTTTAAGATCGTATGGTCAATCTGATGCCCTGAGACCAGCCACAGGCACTTGTAAATATGGAAGTTGTACAGTCTGTATGCCCCCCCCCCCCCCCCCAAGCTGAATCCTTGCTATCGAGTATGCTTTGTACTGCCAAATGATTTATGAAACCTTACTTTTAACCCTTTGATTGCTGGAGATGCACCATCTGCTTTGAGCACAGAGGCCCACTGCATAATCCGGCTACCTGTGCTAAATGACTGTTCCTTGAGCCACCATTGTGGCCGGAGCAGCATGCGCTGCCTCACCCACCCTGTGCTGAATATTTCTGGAGTGACTATGACTCCAGGTGAAGCACTGTGCCCTCTCACAGCTGATACAGAATAAATTCTCTCACTACAAAGTTTCTCTGCAGATGAATTACTGCAGACTCAAACTAAATCATTAGAACTATTTTCCATCATTAAGAATTATATCTTATTAGTAGTTGTTTTACATGATTTTTTATAGCTTATGCTGAAAGTGAGATGATTCATTAGATTTAATTCAACTGTTTACTGTTCTTTCTTGCATACCCATTTATAACATCTGAATTTCTCTAAGGGGTCCTCACTGTACTAACTCAAGAATGAGTAAAAGGAGCCACAGACTACAGATAACTGTACATTGTTTTTGTAGTTCAAAATGCCATATTACGTCATTTATAGGAGAAAGTGGCATACAGATCATAATTCATTTCACACTACAATATTGGAATTTACTGTGAGCAATGGTAAGAACAATTATACTTCACTTCGTTTTGTGACATGTTTGGAAGTTTCACATGGCCTACTATTTGCTCCTGAGAATGCAACAAACTGAGTGCTTAGTCATCTGACATCATATTCTTTAGTTGTAACAGGTACACTGTGGAAAGTTTTTCATCCAGGCACAGATGCAGCAGCCTTTTGCAGATGTTAATCAGTGCTGTTATAATTTGAAATCACCAGTAATGACCGATTGTCTGCCACATATATTTTTCCTTGTGCTGTACACTTCACTGTTGCACATAAGTACTCAACAGATTTTCCAACATTTGAAAGCTGTGAAATCTCTGTCTTTTAATTAGCACATTAAATTCACTTATAGGGAAGATTAAAAGTCATGGACTGTAAATTTAGGAGTTCCTTTTACACTTTGTGGATATATTTTCTATTCTTCTTTTTGAGCTAAGCTTTGGACTGGAACAGGCGATGTTAAAAATATATTTTCATTTTATTTTTTGCTTTTTTATAATTTTTTCATTTTTGAAGTTTTTTCTGATAGCATTGTTGTATTCGTTCTGTGCTGTGATTAGTAATTCATTTTCGTGTGGTAATTTTCAAAACATTGTACGACATACAATGGTACCTTGCAAGTTATACATTTGTACCTGCTTTCTTGTTGCACTTTCTATTTCCAGGAAACAATGCATCTACACATTAGCGTACTTTTCTTGGAATCCTCACTTGCTGTAATATTTGGAAAATGTCTTCCCGCAAACCTTAGAGGATTATCATCAGAACACTTTCCCCTGCCAGCTTTTCTGCACTCTGGTGCAAACGTTTCTGTAAATTTCCTTACCAGCAACATATGAAACTTTGCTATCGACACTTTACGACCTGTTAGTGAGCTGTGTGGGACAAGAGTGTTTAAAACGCACAGATCAAGAAAGTGAAAAAAGAACTTCACTGTTTTCCGTATACACCTGACAGAGCTAAGCAGCATATCAGAATGATCAACTGCTCCCATATTGACATTATAACCCATAATGCTTTGTTGTTTCTTAATTTCCTCTCCAGTATTCCTGTCAGTCTTTCCCGTGTCAATCATTTCTATGCTGTTGCATGTGGTCAACATCCACACCTCCCTTTTGTCACACCACTTCATAGTAAACATTGTATTTGTGCACATAAATTGAATATCTCTGCATTTCAGTTTCTTCTGAAGTTTTGGCATGTTGTGTCTGTTCTTATGGGCCATGCCACATGCGTTCATCCCATGACTATGAAGCCAGGAAAATAGGTCTGGGCTTGAATACTAATTTCAAGGTGGAGGTTATGCCCATGTTCTAAATAGGGTTTTACTACTGTAGCCGCTATATCACCACTTTTCTCCAAATTGTGGAACTCAAGTCTTGTTGATGTCCCTGTGTAAATAATAAAATCTGAGATGTGGCAGTCTTACAATCACATAACACAATTGTTTTTATTCCAAATCTACTCCGTTTCTATGGAATGGGTTGTCTGAAAGATAAGCATGCTTCGAATAATAACAAACCTTCATCAATGCAGAGTTTCTGATGTGGATTAAATGCATAATGGAAAGCTGTACAAACTTAATCGACACTGTTCCTAATTTTGAATAATCTGTCTCTTCCAGTATTGGCAGAGTGTCACTGAAATGTAACATTCTCATTTAAGTAACAAAAAGCAGTCTCTTGACATCAGTTCACTAAAAATTGGAGTATTTACAAAAACATCTCTGGTCCAGTATTCACTAATTTTCATTTTTTTCATGTAAGGCATCAGAAGACAAAGAGCTATGAAACAATACATTTCTTCAAATCCAATATCTTTCCACTTTGATATTCGAGAATAAACTGATTCTGGAGTATTCTCATTGGTGAATAAATAAAACTGATTCATTTCATCAGCAATATATTTGTTTCATCAGTAACATATTTCATCAGTTCTTCTGTCCAGAATAACATGAAAACTGACAGAATACTTGGCCCCTTCCCTATTTGACATGCATGTCTCTATAGTATGTCATCAAAAGCATGATTAACTGGCTGAAAATCATTTTCTTTCCAGTCAAATTTATTGCTATGATGTAATTTCTTCATATGCATTTCACTATCACTTTCCAAGTCTTCAGATTCAGAACAATTAACATCTCTTGTTGAAACACGAGACAGCATTGACACCCCTGCTGACATGAATAGTTTATGACTACAGCTTTCCATTCTGTGAAAGTGCTATCACATTTGTCAAGAACAAGTAGTTCATCCTCACTGTCGCTCCTCGTAAGAATCTCTATGATTTCTTCCTCAGTGCACCCACGATGTCTTGCCATTTTCTTTGTAAAATACAGAATGCAAAGAACAGTGAAGTAAATCCCAATGAACAGTGAACTGTAGTGCGAAGCCTAGACTCATACCAGACAGAGAATCAAATGACAAGCTGTGGGCCAGAAATGCAAAAGGCTATTGAGGCATGGGGTGGAAATCTGCTGTGCGAGTTATCTCATCAGCACTCAGGTAGTGGCACGTCTGTACTCGTCATGAACACTCAGTGGCCAGCAAATAAGCAGGGCTTAACTCGTCAACAGCACATAGGGAAAAACCGGTGGCCGCAGCTATTGTCATTAGCACCTAGGGAGCAGCAGGCAGCAGGATGGGTAACTCGTCAACAGCAGTCAAAGGGTTAAACCCTTTACATGTGGCAGCCAAGTCAGTATATTCAATTAAGAGGCCCAACAATCTTGCTGATACTTCACAACTTACAACAGTATCCATCAGAATTAGCTAAAGTGAATGAAAAAGAGATCAGTCATGATTAAAATGAACAAGTGCAGTTTTTCAAATCAAAAACTAAAACCTATTTTTGAAGCTGATTCTTCCAGTCTCTTCAGTGTCAATTTTAGCTGATGAGAGAAGATGTGAGACCACAAGTGGAGCAAAAAATGGAAAATATTATGAGAGAAAGTTGCTACTCACCACATAGCGGAGATGATGAGTTGCAGATAGGCACAACAAAAAGACTCTCACAATTATAGCTTTTGACCATTTTAGGGCTTCGTCAACAATACACACACACACACACACACACACACACACACACACATACACGTGCGCAAAATGCAACTCACACACACGACTGCAGTCTCAGGCAACTGAAACCATACTGCTTCCATCCTGGATTTTCCATTGTCAGAAAACGGAAAAGTTGTAGACAGAAAAGAGCAGTTGACAGGTCTATTAACAGTGGATGATATACTATAATTTCAAGGTTAATTTGAAAAAAATGTCATTGAATGTATTCCTGATTCTATATCAAAAATGATGATAGGCAAGGAAGGAGAGCAGGACAATAAGGAGATGACTATGGAAACAGCACTGCAAAGTCATAAACATGTAGCAAGTGGATATGTGTCACCACACAGTGGTGAGTCTCTTGTTATGGCAATGTGACCAGGCCCTGGGTGATAGTAAAACAAATGGGCACTGGAGGCATCTATTTGGATTTTATGGCAGAGATCACCTGTCACTGCCAGAAGTCAGCAGTACTGCCACAGTGCCAGGGCATCACCAGACAGCAAGACAACTGTAATCCAGCAACTCCAGACTCGAGACTGGGCTGCACCTAAGTCCTACACACGATTTGGTGTCACAGCTTTGCTGATCTCCTGCCTGTGCCTGCCGCCCTTGACATTGAGTTTCTAGTGGGGCTTGGCACCACACTGCCAGCCACTGGCCAACTTCTGTCCTGGCATAGCAGGTTGTACCTCGCAGACACAAGAATCCACACACAACTGTGTGCGGAACCAAAGGGCCACCTACCAAGTGGGATGATATCACAACTTGTTGCACCACCAGCATCCACAGGTATGACCTGCAGTGGCTGCCGACCTCAGCAGTGTGAGATGCCCTCTCGGCAACACCAGGTGGAAGCTGCCACCTCTTCGTCAGCCCCACCAAGGTCAATGAGTAGAAGCTGCTTGCCTCACTAACGCACTTATCGAAATCAATAAAAGTTGTTTGTTGATCACACTTCCCCTTGCCTCTATCACCACGCCTCTAACACTACAGAGTGGTGTTCCAGGGGCCAATGTCACCGCAGTCGTCACCGCAGTCAACAGCAACAGGGTGACACAAATGCAGCACATCACCCGAGCCACAGTCACAACAAGATCGTCAAGGTGCCTGAGACTATTTTTAATCTTGTGTGGTGATATTACTTATCTCATTGTAAGGGGAATTATAGATATGAATGTTTGGTGCCTGTGCATTGTACTCAGTGTACTTTATTTGGGCACTCTGATCATTGAGCTGAATCAGTAACTGTGAATTGCTTTACATATAATCATTCTGGGCACACAACTGGACAGTGTAGTGTCCAGGTGGCTCATAATTACATAGAAGAAATAGGCTGACAGAGTACTCTGCATTACTTCTTCTATCCGTAATAGTTTTGTTATGTTTCTTTTTTGTTCACTTAGGAGATGGCACAGTGGCTAGACACTGGACTCGCATTTGGGAGGACGACAGTTCAAACTGTGTCCAGCCATCCTGATTTACCTTTTATATGATTTCCTAAATCGCTTCAGGCAAATGCAAGGACGGTTCCTTTGAAACTGCACGGCTGACTTTCTTCTCCATCCTTCCCTAATATGATGGGACCAATGACCTTGCTGTTTTGTCCCCTTCCCCAAATCAATCAATCAACCTACCAACCAACCTTTCTTATTCTGAGTAGCAAAAATGAGTAGTGTGAGGTAGAGGCAAAATCAGAGGCATGAGGTGTCACCAGTTAGGAGGCTTTGCGATCATTTGTAAATCAGGTAGCTCATTTGAGAGTGGATAATGTGGTTGAGACACCTCAATAGACCTTTATTAGGAAGGACCAGGAAGGCCTGGGAAAATGAGGATTGAATATAATTCATTACTACACATCTGAATTACAATTTATTAAGATTACAAGATTCCACATAAATCAGCAAACTTAAAATGATGGCCTCCACAACCAAAGGGTATAGTTACCAATTTCTAAACTGAGAGTATTGCTAGACAAAGATTTAGGTATGATGTAACTTACTAAATATTCTTTATGTCAGTGAGCATTTGAGATTAAAATTACATAATCTTAATAATATAGGCTTGAAATAAATAAATAACTCTTGAAAGCTTGGAGCAGTGTATGAAATAAAACACATAATACCACAGCAACATCCAAATGAAGCTTAACATCTAGTGACATTCAAATCAAGTTAAAAAGAAAAAAGTTTGAAGGTGAAACTTTTACAAAATATTCTGAGCAGCCTCCTGGTACAGAAAGCATTTGCACTGGCTGGTAGAATCCATGGCACTCCACAAATTAACTTGTTCTAAGCATACACATGATTATTATTAAAAACACAATAAAATTAACATGCACAACACAGCGTGACAACAAATAGCTGAATCTCACACTCTTGGGATTAGATTTAAGGACTGGTTGCACCCCTTCCTTCAATGCAACTCTGTTTTAAACATAACAAAAGAGAAGTAAAAACAATTGTGGTACCAGGTGATATTACAGATATACAATAAGTTAATACAATTTGCTTCATTTACAAGAATTAGAAATTTTTTCGTTTGCAAGATCTGCACTACGGGTCTTAAATATACAATCCCATTAATACTTAGAGCGCCCAGGGTGGGCCAATTCCACAAGCATGGCTGCAAGAATACAAGTGGAGTGCTAAAAGTCACATCAAAACTGTATGCGATTCACAATGTCAAAATTTACTGAAAGTAAAAGTGTTTGTCTTTATCCACTTATCGATGGGATTTTATCGATGGGATTTTATTTACTTATTTATCTTACAGCTCGAAACATGTATTTAACATGCATGGGCAATGTTATAATAATTACATTCAGATTATTGATACACAATATAAATAGATTACATGCTACTAAGTAAAATATCATTTAAGTATATTTAATATAGCATTCCTGAGGTCAAATCATGTCAGCACCATACTGTATGGGCACTTCAATACAAGCCATTTTTTAACTCGTTTTTAAAAATTCTACCAGAAAGCTGTTTCAGGTAGTTTGGCAGAGAATTATAAAATATTGCTCCCTTAATGAATGGGGTATTTGTTGTTAGATTCAATCGTCTGCTCACCATATGAAAGTCTGATTTTTGTCTTGTATTGTAATCATGGATTTCCATATTCCTGTTTGTCATTTTTTTGTCTTTTTTCACTAATAATATTGATTGAAACATATATACTGCATAGATAGTCATAATATTAAACTTAATAAACAGGTTTTTACATGAAGTTCTGGGTCTTACTTTTGCCATAGTTCTTATTACTCTGCAATACAAATACCCTTTTTATATTGTATTGGCTACACCCACCCCACAATACAATTCCATAAGATAGATGGGGATACACCAACCCAAAATATGCTATTTTTATTGCTTCGATATCTAAATATTGAACTAATCTCCTTAGTAAATACAGACTAGATGTTATTTTACCACAGACATGATCTATTTGCTGATTCCACGAAAGTCTGTCATCTATATATATCCCCAGAAATTTACATTCTGAACAGGTATTTTCCTGAATATCCTCATTTAGAACAGTATTTTTATTTGAACTACTTATCTTAAAATAAATTAAATTAGTTTTGTTAATATTGACCCTCAGGTTTTCTTTTTCAAAATGTGTTTGGGCTTTTTCAACAAAATTCTGTACCACTGAATTTAGGTCATCATTACTACGTGCCCAGCAAACCCCAGAGGTGTCATCAGCATACATAGTAATACGATGACTGGTGTCTAATACTTTTGGGAAATCATTCACGTAGCAAATAAACAAGAAGGGGCCCAAGATAGAGCCTTGTGGCACACCAAAATTTATGTTCCTTATCTTTGATCTTCTTTTTGCAATTACCTCTCCATTATCATACACAACTTCTGTGCATTGTTGTCTATCTTCAAGGTAAGATTCTATTAAAAGCAACAGTTTCCCACTGACACCATTATAAGCAAGTTTACTTAAAAGAGCGCCATGATGGACTCTGTCAAACGCTTTGGAAAGATCTAAAAACACTCCTGCCGTTTCGTAACCCTCATTTATTTTCTCCATCAGACAGTGTACAAACTGTACTGCTGCAGATATGGTGCTCCGACCACTTCTAAAGCCGTGTTGGAAATCTCCTATTAAGTTATTCATATTATAGTGCTCAATTAGGATTTCTAGCATTATTTTTTCAATTAATTTACCAAACACTGACGTTAAGGCAACTGGTCTGTAGTTCTGTGGTTGTTTTCTTTCCCCTTTTTTATATAAAGGTTTAACTAAAGCAAGTTTCAGTTTCTCCGGAAACACACCTTCTTCAAGTACACAATTTATTAGATGGACTAACGGTCTGGCTAACTCACCCTTGCATTTTTTCAGTAGAAAAGGGGAGAATTCATCCCATCCAGCTGATCTTTTATTTTTTAGGTTGTCAATTAGCTCTGTTACGTCCTTGATGGTTACTGTAGGTAGCATACAAGAGTCCCTTTCCTTTTCCTTATCATATTTAAACGGCCTCTCCTGTTTCATGCAAGTATCATTTTCAATAGCATCTATAAAGTAATCATTAAATATATTGCTAACTATATGAGGATCAGAAAAATTATCATTATGTATACTTAACTCTATATTATTAATTTTAGTTTTTGAATCAGTGTTCCTCATATCATTAACTACTGCCCAGCACGACTTTGAGACACAGTCAGAATTTCGGATCTGTTTACTAATATGTTCTACTTTCCTTCTCCTTACTTCCTTGTGATACTCATATTTATATTTTTTATAATCCTCTTTATATGAATCAAGACTGGTTTCTCTGTGTAGCTTATACATATACTCCATTCCTTCTTTGAGTCTTTTCGTTTTTTCATCAAGTTTTACACGTTTGACTACTGGAGGTTTATTTTTATTTACATTCATCTTATTTGCCGGGATAGTAATATCAATATGTCTAGTTAAAATTTTTACAAATACTTCCCATTTGCTGTCAACTCCCCTTTCTCTATAAACTGATTCCCAAGATTCTTGACCCAAAGTATTCTTTAGCAAGGTGATGTTGTATTCAGAAAATAATCTTCCATTCTCAAATTTTTTGTTTTGTTTAAGTTTATTAAGACAACCAATCACTAATAATTGTCCTAGATGATCAGATATGTGCCCGTTTACAGTCTGTGCCGAAACAACATTTTCATAATTGGTCATCACATGATCTATGGAACTGCTGCTTGACTCAGTTATTCTAGTGGGCACATGACCAAGTAGATCTTTAATATCATAGGATCTTATGCAGTCTTGTAAACCTTTGCATTCCTGTCTGTTGCTTAGTGTGTTTATATTAAAGTCTCCTAACATTACAATATTTACTGTATTGCCACCCTTGCTTAGCTTCCCCAATACACTATCCAGTGCTTCCAGGAAAACCTCGAGATTACCAGAAGGGGCTCGATATATACCTAGCACAATAAGTGGGACGGATACAATCATTAACTTAATTATCACTGCTTCAAAGTCTTTCTCGATACAATAATCCTTAACCCATGATACTTTTTCTACAGAACTTATTAGGTTACATTTCCTTACATAAGTAGCAACACCCCCTCCTTTATGTTCTGTTCTACAAAAAAACGATGTAAGATTATACTTCTGTAACTTATAATACTGAATATTATGGTTAGCTTTTTGATGCTCTGTAACCACGATTACATGTGGAGCTAGATCTGTAACTAAGGCCTCAAATACATCGATTTTGTTACCCAAGCCCTCAACATTATAATGTAAAAATGATACATTAGTACAATCATGAGAGGATATATCCTTCTAAAGGTTAACATTATCACACAAATTGATAGTTTCTAAATTGGGAACACTGAGGGACTTTTTTATCCTAAAAAATCAACAGTCTTGACACTGCAGTGAGGAATTATTTCGGTTTGCTTGCTCTGCAGGCATATATAATTATCACTTCCGTCTTTCGTGTGTATGACATCTGAGGTACAAGGTATCACATTTGAATTATCGCATTTTGTTTCCTCAATAGCTCTGTTGATGTCAGTTGCTAGAGTATTCTTGCCCAGACGATTAAGATGTAGTCCATGTACAGTGAAGCTGCTTCTTTGATAACTGTTAAGGTCCAGCAGTCTCACAATTTTTAACTTGGAGCAGAAATGTTTTAATTTTTTATTTGTAGATCGGATTTCTCGGTTCACACACGACCAGTCGGGCAGATCAAATCTCGCCGGAATATTTGACAAGATCACATTTGTATGGGACAACATCATTAACATAGCAATCAACTTTTTAATAAATAAACTGGCCTCGTTGCAATAAACGTCGTTTGAACCTGCTATAATAACAACGACATCACTTTCTGTAAAATCAGTGCAGTCATTGTTTACAGAGCTTGTTACATCAACAAACTTCGCCCCAGGTTTAATAACGGATGAAATGCGCATGTTTTCTGTGGCCGAGTTAGACATACAATCTGAAATATTGCGTGCATGACTATCTACGTAAATTTTAACATTCTTTTTACACTGAAATTGAGCTTGTTTTACCTTAGGACCACTTTTTGTAGCTTTGGTGACACTACTTGCATTTGCAGTTGCACTTTCACACGTGGTTTTCAATTCTTGTTGCTGTTTTGTTTTATGTATTTCACCCACATCGGACTGTTTTTCAAGTATTAATCTAGAATTTTCTTCCTCTAAACATAGTATTTCAGTTTTTAATGCCTGAATGTCATTTTGAAGTAATTTTATAATTTCATTTTTGGAGTCCACTATAGTTGCAAGATCGGCCGTTTCATTACGTAAACAAGCGTGACACGTCCACGGAAAATCTTCACTGATGTATTTTAAGTTTATTTTCGCGCACTTTTCGTGTAACCAATAGTTGCACTTGACACACCAAATACCTTTCATAACTCGCTTTTCACATTCTTTACACGACGAGCTGCTTATTTTTTGCCTTTTGGACAAGAGCACAGTGCCACTACTCTTTTCTATCGGCGCCATCTTAGCAAGATTAACAGAGGTGGCTAACAATTTAATGGAAATGGTAGCAGGGAAGGTGTAGGTCACCAACAAGGATACAGGGTGGTAATAGAGGTGATCCAGATGATAGATAGGTTTTGTTAAACTTAACAGGAAACCCCAGGGCCACCAACAGGAGTACCTAGTACAAATAAATTCACTACGAATGAATGCAAGGATGGAATGTGCCATAATGGGTGTGATAGATGGTAGGAAGAATAAAGTTTTGTTGGACACAGGGGTGCATGTGTGAGTGGTTTCAAGAGAGTTAGTGGGTAAGAGGCATTGGAACCCACCACATTACAATTTGCGTGGGGTCAGTACTGATGAGCTCTTCATTTGAGCAACATTTGGAAATGGTGTCTCACGTAAATGTGGGTTGTAACATGATCCTAGGGTTCGTGAAACTTTGTCCATGTTGATCTGCCTTGAGGAATGTCTAATGTACAAAACAATCCAGTTAAACTGTGTGCAATGACATAAAGGCTTGATTCACGTGACTGTATTATCAGGCAGCACTGGCAAGTTGCTACAAGTGAATGTGGAGCCTGAATTATCTGTGGATATGCTGTGTGTATAGAACCGTTGGAAGGCAGCAAGATACTGGATGCAGCATGTTGTTTGGTGAAACATAGTGTTGTATGTGTGCAAGAGAAGGATGGAGTCAAAATAGTACCTATCAATGTGGGTAATTTTGCTACCGAAGAAGTGTTAAAGGGAACATTATTGGCTACATTAGAGATCCCAGAATAGGATTGCAGCATACAATGGATGCTGGCTATGATGAGACAGACGCTGCTAGGACTGCATTTTGTGAGAAATTGAAGCATTTAAAGGGGAAAAAGAGAAAACACAAATGGAGCACCAATTGCTAGAATTTCTGGACTTGTTTTTTCCGCAAAGGGCCACTGCCAGCTACCTCAGTAACACAACAGAAGATTCTGAGAGGGAATGAAGCACTGGTGTTTTGTTGGATATAAGATCACTGCAACCAGTTTTGGAGGAATTTTTAATTCACCAGTTGGCTGATCAAATTATAGAAGAGAATACTAGTTACCGGCGGGCAGGAAATGTGATCATGCCAAAAACATCTATGGATGGCTCAAAGAAGTATGACAGATCCTACCTAATTCCAAACATAAAAAAACAATAAAAAACCTATGGCAAAGCTGGTACTTCTCGACAATGGACTTAAGGAGTGGATACCATCATTTAGAAGTTGCTCCAGAAGACAGACTGAAAACAGCATTTTCCAGCAGCTTGAGGACACTGTCATTATATAAGGACAATTACTGGACAGAGTGCTGAAGGGGTTGAAACTGCATCAGTGTCTTGTATATTTTGTTGATATAACTGTCTTTTCAAGCGATATGCAAGAGTATAAACATCATCTGAGGAAAGTGTTTGTGAGATTACGAGCAGCCCATTTGTCAGTCAGCACAGAAAAATGTTGTTTTGCTTTAGAGGAGATTAAATACCTGCGCCATGTCATTAGTAAGAACACTCTGAAGACAGGTCTGAGGTTAATACTGCTGGTGCAAGTGTTTCCAGTACCACAAACAACAAAGGAATAGCAATCTTTTCTTGGTCACACAAATTACTTTAGGAAGTTCATGAAAGGGTTTGCAGGTACTGCCAGACCCCTTAAGCACTTGTTAAAGGAGGAGGTTAAGTCTGTATGGTTGGAAGAGTGCCAGGAAGCATTTCTTGAATAGAAGAGAGTATTGGCGTCAAGTGCATTGTCGGTGTTTCCAGGTTTTTGGAAGGAGTTCAAATTATTATGTGATGCATCAAATCATGCTCTTATGCGTGTTTTGAGCCAGGAGGTTGATGGTCACGAACACCCCTTTGCCTTTGCATTAAGACAGTTGAACATGGTCAAGAGAAATTATTCTACAACATAGAAATGGTTAGCTTGACATACTTCCAGTGTTACCTGTATGGAAGAAGTTCAAGGTAGTGACAGACCACACTGCTTTAAAGTGGTTACTAGGTTTCAAGGAACCATTCAGTAGATAGATGAGGTGTGCCTTGAAACTCAGTGAATTTGAGTACATCCATCCAACAGACTGATGAGGTAGACATTGAAATTCAGCGAATTTGAGAATGACGTAATCAACAAACCAGGGCGTAAACATGTAAATATAGGCAGGCTTAGCATAACAAGGTATACACATGGAGAAGGAAAAAAAAATCCTGGATTTTTCCCTGATTTCCCGGTTGAAAATACACTTTTACCATGTTAAGTGACAGTATACTTTTCCTCAGAACTGTAAAACTTATCAATCCTTTGAATGTTTATGGTTTTATATGCTGGTGTAGAATTTCTCGTCACTTTAGAAAATGAAACTCAGGGGGAAAAAACATATTTTGGAAAGATCTTTGATGTGCAGCAACATGTACGCTGCATATTTTTGTGTTGATGATGATGATGATGATGATGATGATGATGAGGTCCCATACTCCTTAACAGAGCATAGGGGACGATGCGAGAGACCCACACCACCGTACTAGGCAAGGTCCTAGCGGAGGTAGTTTGCCATTGCTTTCCTCTGACGATAATGGGTATGAATGATAATGATGAGGACGACACAACAACACCCAGTCATCTCGAGGCAGGTGAAAACCTCTGACCCGCCGGGAATCGAACCCGGGCCCCGTGCTCGGGAAGCGAGAACGGTATAAATTCGAATTCCACCAAACACAGCATGTTACTTTCCAAAGCATTGAAATCGAGATTGCGATGCACTTTTGTAAGCCAGTCATAGCTCATGTCTCGTTATCTCGCCAGCTAATGACAGCATAGGACACGTGGTGTAGCCAGCCAATAGCAAGATCACTCTTAAGTAGTGCAAACACACAAACAGGGAAAGTTAATAGTTTAAATTAATATACTTAACAATTAGTGTTGCTACAAGAAAAACAAAGCTTTCACACATAATCATGGTCTCAAAGATTAATAAGCTGCAAGAGAAGCTAAGCTTCCACATATAACGTTGATCTTTCTTGCGTATATTACACTTTAAGATACATCACACAAATGTGAAAGTAAAATTTTTAATAACGATGTAAGTGTCTGATCTTCTGCGCCCCTGAAATTCTTCTAGATGGTCATCCTCAAAGAGTGGATTTTTAATTGAGAGTCAAACGCTCTGTGATTTAAGAAATTCATTGTACATTATTGCACGTAGTTCATCTTGTGTAAAAGGAAATTTACTTTGAAAGTAACCCTTTTCAAACCACCACTCGCAACACTTTTCCGTGACCTGTTAGAAATTGATTCGTTCCAGCAGTTGCCAGAGTGCGCCAGATAACAGGCATCACTGCTCTTGCGCAGCTACGACAACGCAGGAAGCCCGTATCTTCGTACGTGTAAAACATTAAAAGATCTTGCACTATGTCACAAAAGAAACAAGATATCAGAGGATACTTCAAGAGCATCGGAATTTCGTGAACCATACTAAGATGCATAATTCAGCTTAAAGTGCACATTTGTTGTGTCCAGATTCGGATGTAAAGTTTCTTGGAGTACCAGTACTGATTTGTCTCATGTTTGGTTCTTTATTATGCCATAATGCCATACATGCTAGAAGATGAAAATGCGCACTTGAAATGCAGCAAACAGTTGAAATTAACCAATACTGTGGAATTACACACTTTGTTTCAAATAAATTGAGTGTCTCAGCAGAAAAGATTAATAAAAGACAAATTTCTTTAGGAAACTGACAAAAATAACTGCATTGTTCTGCAAGGTGATTAATGCTTGACTGCCTGAAAGGTGGAAATAAAATAAAATCTGAAACTAATAACATATTTTAGCCTCCCATAATTATGCGAATGTATTTTAATTCATTTGATAGCTCCCGACCACAGAAATCCATTTTGTTGTCATTTGATGTGATGTGATGAAGAGGAAATAGCAAAATCAATAAACATAAACACAGGTCATTTGGAGACTACCCACCTCCCCATTACAGGTCAGACTGCTTTTTGCATAGCCCCGGATCTATGATATTTCCGAACGGGGGTAATATTAGATAGTGTTGCCCAGCCACACATCCATAGCCAGAAGCAGAAGAAGGTAGTACTGATGCATGACTCAACTGCACATGCACAAGAGCCCACCCACAACTGTTCAAGCGAATCTAATGTAAACGCTGTCACATCACGCTCATTGGAGGCAATTTGTTGTTAGGAAGCGCTGCATAGTCTTCCTAAAGCCTTTGACACACTTTGCTGAAGTTTTCTTTTGTTTTCTTCCATGTTTTATTGCTGCAGTATTATTCTGCAGAAGTGGCATACAGTAATATCCTTTGTTGGAGTATTGATTCTTACCAGTCAAAATCACAAAAATTTAACTGAAAAGTAAAACAATGAAAAATGCCCGGAATTCTAAAAAATATCCAGGTTTTTCCCACTTTTCTCCCAGATGAAAAAATTCTCAGATCTCCCGGTTGTCCTGGGTTGTATACACCCTGCATAAATAAGGCTGTAACACGTGCACTGGCTCATGACCTTGGGCAATAGCCTTCCACAGAATGTTGATGAAAACGTAAACAGTACAACAAGCAACAGTGGTTTAGCATACATGCCGGACTGTTACGTAGAGAAACGAGATTAGGACTACGAGCAGTGGGACTGGCCAAGCTGAAGCTAGAAGTACTACATCAAATGCATGATCACATTTTATTGGGCCATGGGGGATGCCAGACAGTGAGTTGGAGAGTGGTGGCAAAGTACTGGTGGAAGTCCAACAGGCAGTCATGGTTGCACAACTGCTCATGAATACTGAAGTTTGTTTGCCAGAGATGATAATTATAGACAGATGATGAAATTCATGTCAGACCTGATGAAAGAGTTGTGTCAGTTACTAAACGCAAAAAAAAAAAAAAAGTTTAGTTGTTACATGAACTCACACTATTTAGACAGGGTGCTTACATATTCTACACCTAAATACATATTCCACAAGCCATCGTGCAATGGATGGCAGAGGGTACCATGAACGACTCTTAGTTGTTTCCTTCCCTGTTCCACTCTCAGGCACAGTGAGGGTAAAATAACTATCTATATGCCACCGTATGCGCATTAATTTCTCGCATCTTATCTTCGTGGTCCTTGAAATGTATGAAATGTCCGTGAAATGTATGATATGGCAGTAGGATTGCTCTGCAGTCAACTTCAAATGCCAGTTCTCTATGTTTTCTCAATAGTGTTCCCTCCAGGGATTCCCATATGAATTCCTGAAGCACCTTCATAACAGCTGCGTGTTATTGAACCTATTGGTACCGAATCTAGCAGCCCACCTCTGAACTGGTTCAATGTCTTCCTTTAATCTGATTTGGTGGGGATTCCAAAAACTCAAGCAGTACTCAAAAGTAGATTGCACTAGCATCCTATATGCTGTTTCCTTTACACATGAACCACATCTTCCCAAAATTCTCCCAATAAACTGAAGCTGATCATTTGCCTTCCATACTGCAATCCTCACATTCTCATTCCATTTCATATCGCTTTGCAGCATTATGCCCAGACATTTAAACAATGTCACTGTATCAAGCAGGACACAATTAATGACTATCCAAACACTATGGGTTTTTTTTTTTTTTTGCTACTCATCTGCATTAACTTACATTTTTCCACATTTCCAGCCAGCTGCCATTCATCACACCATCTAGAAATTTTGTCCAAGTCATATAGTATCATCCTACAATCACTCATTTTCAACAATGCCTCATACACCCTAGCAGCATCAGCAAACAAATGCAGATTGCTGTTGTTGATAATTCTTCCGGATTATATGGCTGTGGTCCATGGAATTTTTCTATTCCTAACGTTTCGTCCAATACTACGTTGGACATCCTCAGAGGTATGGCTGGTCCTGTTGAGTCCTGCTGACTCAACAGGACCAGCCACACCTATGAGGATGTCCAACGTAGTATTGAATGAAACGTTAGGAATAGAATAATTCCATGGACCACGGCCATATAACCCGGAAGAATTATCAACAACAGTACCATCCGGTCGTGAAAGCTTTCATTGTATGAAATGCAGATTGCTGCCCACCCTGTACACCAGATCATTTATGTACACAGAAAATTATAGCAGTCCTATCATACTTCCCAGGGGCACTTCTCATGATACCCTTGCCTCTGATGAACTTCTTGCTGATGAGGGCAACATACTGGATCTGTTTCTTAGGAAGTCTTTGAGCTACTCACATATCTATTCCATATGCTTGTTGTACCTTCATCAACAATCTGCAGTGGGGTATACTATCAAATGCTTTTTGGAAGTCTAAAAATATGGAATTTGCCTGTTGCCCTTCATCCATAGTTTGCAGTATATCATGTGAGAAAAGGGCAAGCTGAGGTCCACAAAATCGATGCTTTTTAAAACTGTGCTGATTCATGGACACAAGCTTTTCAGTATCTAAGAAATTTATTGGGTTCGAACTCAGAATGTGTTCTAGAATTCCGCAGCAAACTGTTGTTACGGATATTGGTCTGCAGTTTGGTGGGTCTATTCTTTTATCCTTATTATATACAGTTGTGCTTTTTTCCAGTAGTTTGGGACTTCATGCTGGGTGAGAGATTCATGATAAATGCAAGCTAATTAAGGGGCTAATGCCATAGAGTACTCTTTGTAAAACCAAACTGAGATTCCATCCAGACCTGGTGGTTTAAGTGGTTTCAACTCTTTCAGTTGTTTCTCTATGCATATAGGACTCTGTGTGATGGTCAAATGACAGTATGTATGTATGATTCTCTTGCATAACGATTTTTGTAGTGGGAACGTACAACTCCGAATTATACACTAGCAAAGGGTTTTCGCCATGTGAGATGGTGTACAGGAAAAGTATGCCATCACCATTTGACATGATTAACCAGGAGGAGGTAGGAAAGGAGACAAGGTACAGGAGTTTGATAGAATGGTGAGGGAAGTATGAAAAAAAGATCCAGTGAGATAATACTAAAACACTGGAGAAGCAGGAAGAGGCAGTGAAGCAATTAGTGGGAACATTACCTCAGTACAAAGTGGATCAACAGGTGATGTCAAGCCCACATACTCTGAGGGGGAAAGATGAAAGCATCTGTAATGTGATACCAGGGCCTGTGCCAACTAACTGAAATTACATTACTGGTAAACACGAAGCTGCAGTTGCCTACAGGACTCTAACTGTGCACATGTTAGGCATCTACAACCATCCAAATGTGCACTGGAAGCAATTCTATGAGACATATTGAAAAAATTGAGGAGAGGGAAGAAAAAGAAGCAGCTGACCGATTAATTAACTGGTATGTAGTGTGATTTTGGAATATTTTTCTTTTGTGGAGAGTACAGGGTATTAATATTGTTTTGTATGGAGTTATATGTTTGTGTTAGGGTAAGTTTTTTTCTTAAGTGTATTGAAATGTGCGGTTCGGAGACAGCAACCCTTTGGGGAGGAAGGAGGTGATTTGGTCCCTGATATGAGGTTGCCATATAGGAGAAAGGCAACAGAAGAAGAATGCTAGTTTCGGCAGTGCTGTACCTCTTTGCTGGAGGTGGAACGAGAGCACTGTAGAGCCAGCACCTGGATGGACGAGTTTTGTTTTCCAGGCAACCAGATGTGTCATTATCCAGCCACACATGGTCATCAGGTTTAGAGCACACTTATCTGGTAAAGTTAGCAGAAGTTGGGAAATTTGTACAAGTAAGGGAAGAGGGGTGCTATCATTAGTGAAAGATGGGGATGGAGATCAGGATGTGGTGATCACTGAGCATGAGCTTCGGCAATGCCACAGCAGAGTAGTCACTATATGTCCAACTCATGAAATTTTGATGATTAGGAGTAAGTGCATCATGCAACTCTTCAGGGGTCAAACAGACATCCTCACCAAAAATATGTGACAGAACCGGAACCATATTTTCAGAAGGCAGGTTTACATTGGATTTACTCTGTGTACAACAATGTAGTGGTGGATGCTAATTGTTATAAGTAACGAAAACTCATGAGGTAAGATGTTTGGATTTACAAGGTAGTGGACTGATCAACAGGGCAATGTGTGATATTATGGGACCCACCTTTCATTTGGAGCTACTGTCATGGTAATTACTCCGCTAAATGTGATACAGCCATAGCTGTATTGGGCCAATGAACCTCTAGACATATTGTCCAAACGAAACCTTAATTTCCTCCACAAATCTGGGAACCTAGCCAGAACCAGTCATTAAGCCGCATGATAGCAGTCCAGGAGGGACGGCTCACTGCAGAACAATTGTTGCAGCAGGTGGAACAGTATCGGGATGGTAAATGTCAGGTAACTGTGACTTTGAATGACACAATTCCTAGTGCTGTAGTGACCCTGAGTTTACTCTGCCCAGCTTTCGGGTGTTTCAAATGGCGAATCGTGCAGAATGCCAAACCAGGACTAATAAAAGTTCCTGTAGACTGGATACCCCATCTGAAAGGTAGATTTATGAAGTCAGGGATTAATACAGTAATTTGTTTAGTAGTTAAGAATAGTCAATTTAGTGTTAGGTACTAATTTTACATATTACGGGTAGAAGTAATTACAACAGAGAACCAGGTTGGTTCTTGATGGACAGGGTGTTCTATGTAGGGGATGGCAGTGTAGTGCTGTGATCCAGCCTTTGGTCAGAAAATTATGTCTCCAACAAAAGTAAGAAGAAGTAGCATGGAAGCATCATAGAGCATTGTGTTAACAGCTGTGAGTCAGCAGCTGCCACATTTGGCAACATGTGGGTCACAATAACAGACACAACTGTAGATTGCCGAGGGAGGACAGTTGAGCTCAGAAGGGGGGAGACAAAGAAGTTGAGGAGAGAGAGAGAGAGAGAGAGAGAGAGAGAGAGAGAGAGGAGACAAAGAAGTTGAGGAGAGAGAGAGAGAGAGGGCGGGGGGGGGGGGGGGGGGGGGAACACTTTTCCTATCTAGTTCTCTGCTAATGATTTTTCAATTTTCTGTGTTGATATCAATTTCCATAGCCTAATTATTGCAGCTTTAAAATGCCACAAAGTTTCTGAGATGGAAGCACCAGTGTTCTGGCCCTCAATGATCTGTCATTTGTCAGACACTTGTAAAACCTTTCATTTCTTCATTTATTTATTGTTCCATGGGACCAAATTAAGGAGAAGTCTCCATGGTCATGGAATGAGTCAATACATGAAATTATAACACAATAGTAGAAACACATAAAATGAAATACAGAAAACGTATTCAGGCGACAATTCGTTAAGTTTAAATAAAGAAAATCAAGAATGTAACACTGGAATTTGCTTAATTTTTCAGCTCTTCCAGGAGCTCCTCGACAGAATAGAAGGAGTGAGCCATGAGGAAACTCTTCAGTTTAGACTTAAAAGCGTTTGGGCTACTGCTAAGATTTTTGAGTTCTTGTGGTAGCTTATTGAAAATGGATGCAGCAGAATAGTGCACTCCTTTCTGCACAAGAGTCAAGGAAGTGCATTCCACATGCAGATTTGATTTCTGCCTAGTATTAACTGAGTGAAAGCTGCTGACTCTTGGGAATAAACTAATATTACTAACAACAAACGACATTAAAGAAAATATATACTGTGAGGGCAACGTCAGAATTCCCAGACTATTGAATAGGGGTCGACAAGATGTTCTCGAACTTACACCACATATAGCTCGAATAGCCCGTTTTTGAGCCAAAAATACCCTTTTTGAATCAGAAGAATTACCCCAAAAAATAATACCATATGACATAAGCGTGTGAAAATATGCAAAGTAGATTACTTTTCATGTTGAACTGTCATTTATTTCAGATACTGTTCTAATGGTAAATAAAGCAGCATTTAGTTTCTGAACAAGATCCTGAACATGGGCTTTCCACAACAGCTTATTATCTATCCGAATGCCTAGTAACTTGAACTGTTCCGTCTCGCTTATAATATGCCCATTCTGTTTGATCAAAATATCAGTTCTTGTTAAATTGTGAGTTAGAAACTGTAAAAACTGAGTCTTACTGTGATTTAGCATCAAATTATTTTCCACAAGCCACGAACTTATTTCATGAACTACATTATTTGATAATGTTTCAATATTACACACAAGATCCTTCACTACCAAGCTGGTGTCATCAGCAAACAGAAATATTTTTGAATCACCTGTAATACTAGAAGGCATATCATTTATATAAATAAGAAACAGCAGTGGCCCCAACACCGACCCTTGGGGAACGCCCCACTTAACACTGCCCCATTGGGACTGAACATCACTAGCACTCTCAATATTGCAGAGAATTACCTTCTGCTTTCTGTTTTTAAAGTAAGAGGTGAACCAATTGTAAGCTACTCCTCTTACTCCATAATGGTCTAACTTCTGCAGTAATATTTTGTGGTCAACACAGTCAAAAGCCTTTGTTAAATCAAAGAAAACACCTAGTGTTCGCCACCTTTTATTTAATCCATCCAAACCTCACAGAGAAAAGAGAATATGGCATTTTCAGTTGTTAAACCATTTCTAAAACCAAACTGTACATTTGACAGCAAATTATGTGAATTTAAATGCTCCAGTAACCTTGTATATACAACCTTCTCTATAACTTTAGCAAACACCAATGGCATAGAAATAGGTCTATAATTGTCAACATTATCCCCGTCTCCCTTTTTATAAAGTGGCTTCACTACCGAGTACTTTAATCGGTCAGGAAACCGACCGCACCTAAAGGAAAAGTTACAGATATGGCTAAGTACTGGGCTAACATACATAGAACAATACTTCAGTATTCTGCCAGATACCCCGTCATATCCATGCGAGTTCTTG
Source organism: Schistocerca nitens (assembly GCF_023898315.1). Taxonomy (NCBI): domain Eukaryota; kingdom Metazoa; phylum Arthropoda; class Insecta; order Orthoptera; family Acrididae; genus Schistocerca; species Schistocerca nitens. The sequence continues at coordinate 188,695,304 of NC_064620.1, read as the reverse complement.
GTCTTTAGTGATTTAATTATTAACTCAATCTCCCTCTTGTCAGTATCATGGAGGAGCATTTCAGGTAACAGTCTCGGAACACTTTTTTCTACAACCGCTATGTGATTCCCTGTTGGGACTAGGTTTCTATTTAGTTCACCTACTATATTCAGAAAGTGACTATTAAATACTGTACATATATGCGACTTATCAGTAACATGGACATTCCCACTATGCACTGATTCTATATCCATGACCTGTCTCTGCAGACCAGCCACTTCCTTTACGGCTGACCATATGGTTTTAATTTTATCCTGAGACTTAGCTATTCCATCTGCATACCACATACTTTTTGCCTTCCTAATTACTTTTTAAGCACCTTACAATACTGTTTGTAATGGGCTGCTGCATTTAGATTTTGACTGTTTCTAACATTTTGATATAATTGCCACTTTGTTCTACAGGATATTCTTATCCCTCTAGTCAGCTACCCAGGCTGCCTGTTTGTGCTAGTACCCTGTTTTGAATGTTCTAACAGAAAGCAACTTTCAAAGAGCACGATAAAAGTCTTGAGGAAGGCATTATATTTATCGTCTACTGTATCAGCACTATAAACATCTTGCCACTCTTGTTCCTTGATAAGGTTTACAAAGGTCTCTACAGCAACTGGATCAGCTTTCCTAAAAAGTTGATAACTATATTTAACATGTGTTGCAGCACAAAGGTCTTTTAGAGTTTAAACTTGTGCATCACAATCTGAAAGGCCATTCACTTTTTTGCTAACAGAATGCCCATACTGACTAGTGCTACCATTAAAATACAGGGTGGCGCGCGAAATGTGTTGCCATTTTGTTTTTGAATACAATCTGAAAGGAACATATACTACAATGAAGAGCCGTCCATGGAGATTTGTTCTAACTCAGCACATGCTCAATATGTCCACCATTTCCTTTCCTAATTTCCTTCAATCGAACACTGAAGTTAGTGATTACCCTACGGCACATGTCTTCCGTAATTTCACTGCAAACTTGAAGAATAAGTCTTCTGAGCTCGATTAAATCACGCGGACGTTTCGGGAAAATTTTTTTCTTTAGGTACCCCCAAAGAAAAAAGTCACATGGATTGAGGTCTGGACTATTGGGGGGCCAATTTTGTCCATCATTGAAGCGACCTGGAAACCTGAGTGAAATGATCGGCAAGTCGAAATGCTCATGTAAAAACTCCAACACAGTGTTTGCAGTATGTGGCCTTGCTCCATCTTGCATGAACCACTGCGTTTTGAAGGGCAAGACAGTAGCAAGAATTTGTGGAATGAGGCTATTGCGAAGCATGCTCAAATAACGCTCGCTGTTCACTTTCTTCAAAGAAAAAGGATCCAACAAGTCCATGACTGGAAATTGCTGCCCACGCTGTAATCCTCGAAGCATAATGTTGTCGTTCATGAAGCACTTGTGGGTTTTCAGTGGCCCAAAAGTGTACATTTTGTTTGTTAACCACACTGTCTAAAAGAAAATGCACGTCGTCTGAAAACCAAACGTTGCTGATAGTTTCTTCCCTATCTTCCGCCCACTGAGCAAACAGTAGTCTCTGCTGCTTGTGTTCTTCAGTGAGCTTCTGTGCACAGGTCATCTTGTATGGGTGCATATGGAGGTCACTTTTAAGAATGCATTGAACAGAGCGTCTGGATATTCCCAATTGCACTGCTGCCTTTCTACATGATTTCCTGGGAATTCTCTGTACAGCAACTCGTACCACTTCAATATTCTCCAGCGAACAAACAGGCCGAGGTCGCTTCGCTTCCAATACTGTTCCTTCCTGTACAAATTTATCGTACAACCTTTGGATGGTCTCCTTGCAAGGGACCCATGGTGTGTTAAACTGTTGTTGAAAACGCCTCTGAGTCACAACAAGGCTTTTCGTTTCATGAAAAAGTAACACAATTGCCGATCGTTGCTGTGTCATCTGTCTTCCATTATCAGCCATTGCTGCTTACTAGTCTTCTAGCGGCAGTATCGTGAATTACACATAATTTCGTAACTCATTTGTTTTTCCAAGCTCTGTTGGTACTGCTGTAGAGATCCCAGCAGGATATCTAATGTGCATCATAAATTGTGAAAGAAACAATTGGTAACACATTTCTTGTGGCACCCTGTATATGCTATGGGTTGTCAAAGTTTCTCAGTGCAAAAATTAGTTAACTGCTCAGGGTCAAAATTTATATTTACATTATTTTTGGCAAATATTTTCATTCTTTCATAACTACTTATTATTGCTGCTATTATGGTTCAATTTATTGCCGTCAATATTGTCAAAAGATCTGCCAAAATTTGCCAGTGATTGGAGAAGTATTTGATGCTTTTATGTATGTTATGATCATTGCAACTGATTATACTGATATTCGTTGGAGTAATTAAGAGAAAATATCGAGGGCATGGTTTTAAAGCATTAAATTTGCAATCAAACCACAATCATTCCTCTTGTAAGTCCAACACATTGCTAGTATATCCCCGCCTTGCAGTACCCACAAGGTGAAATTACAGTTGGATTAGCAAATAAGGCACATTTACCCAAAAAACTGTAATATGTTACTTACTTCAAAGAAATAAAAATCAGTTACAACTCTACATCGTAAATAGTTATGAAACAAACTTACTAAATGAATTCCAGTTTAGGGTATCTAGTGCTTCTTGTATGAGGAAGTCAATTTCCTCAACTTCATCGCTTATGATTTCAAACTCTATCGGATTGCTTATTCTTCTTATTTCATTGTACCTGTCACCAAAGATTTTGCGTCATTACTTGACAGTAGCATATCTTGTGCAAAAGTTACTTATTTGGAAACAAAAATCATACCTTTATTCAATGGAAAAGGCCCAACATAGTAACTATAAAATGTTGTTGTTGTTGTTGTGGTCTTCAGTCCTGAGACTGGTTTGATGCAGCTCTCCATGCTACTCTATCCTGTGCACGCTTCTTCATCTCCCAGTACCTACTGCAACCTACATCCTTCTGAATCTGCTTAGTGTATTGATCTCTTGGTCTCCCTCTACGATTTTTACCCTCCACGCTGCCCTCCAATGCTAAATTTGTGATCCCTTGATGCCTCAAAACATGTCCTACCAACCGATCCCTTCTTCTAGTCAAGTTGTGCCACAAACTTCTCTTCTCCCCAATCCTATTCAATACCTCCTCATTAGTTACGTGATCTACCCACCTTATCTTCAGCATTCTTCTGTAGCACCACATTTCGAAAGCTTCTATTCTCTTCTTGTCCAAACTGGTTATCGTCCATGTTTCACTTCCATACATGGCTACACTCCATACAAATACTTTCAGAAACGACTTCCTGACACTTAATTCTATACTCGATGTTAACAAATTTCTCTTCTTCAGGAACGCTTTCCTTGCCATTGCCAGTCAACATTTTATATCCTCTCTACTTTGACCAACATCAGTTATTTTGCTCCCCAAATAGCAAAACTCCTTTACTATTTTAAGTGTCTCATTTCCTAATATAATTCCCTCCGCATCACCCGACTTAATTCGACTACATTCCATTATCCTCGTTTTGCTTTTGTTGATGTTCATCTCATATCCTCCTTTCAAGACACTATCCATTCCGTTCAACTGCTCTCCCAAGTCCTTTGCTGTCTCTGACAGAATTACAATGTCATCGGAGAACCTCAAAGTTTTTACTTCTTCTCCATGAATTTTAATACCTACTCCGAATTTTTCTTTTGTTTCCTTTACTGCTTGCTCAATATACAGATTGAATAACATCGGGGAGAGGCTACAACCCTGTCTCACTCCTTTCCCAACCACTGCTTCCCTTTCATGCCCCTCGACTCTTATAATGCCATCTGGTTTCTGTACAAATTGTAAATAGCCTTTCGCTCCCTGTATTTTACCCCTGCCACCTTCAGAACTTGAAAGAGAGTATTCCAGTTAATGTTGTCAAAAGCTTTCTCTAAGTCTACAAATGCTAGAAACGTAGCTTTGCCTTTTCTTAATCTTTCTTCTAAGATAAGTCGTAAGGTTAGTATTGCCTCACGTGTTCCAACATTTCTACGGAATCCAAACTGATCTTCCCCGAGGTCCGCTTCTACCAGTTTTTCCATTCGTCTGTAAAGAATTCGCGTTAGTATTTTGCAGCTGTGACTTATTAAACTGATAGTTCGGTAATTTTCACATCTGTCAACACCTGCTTTCTTTGGGATTGGAATTATTATATTCTTCCTGAAGTCTGTGGGTATTTCGCCTGTCTCATACATCTTGCTCACCAGATGGTAGAGTTTTGTCATGACTGGCTCTCCCAAGGCCATCAGTAGTTCTAATGGAATGTTGTCTACTCCCGGGACCTTGTTTCGACTCAGGTCTTTCAGTGTTCTGTCAAACTCTTCACGCAGTATCGTATCTCCCACTTCATCTTCATCTACACTCTCTTCCATTTCTATAATATTATCCTCAAGTACATCGCCCATGTATAGACCCTCTATATACTCCTTCCACCTTTCTGCCTTCCCTTCTTTGCTTAGAACTGGGTTGCCATCTGAGCTCTTGATATTCATACAAGTGGTTCTCTTCTCTCCAAAGGTCTCTTTAATTTTCCTGTAGGCAGTATCTATCTTACCCCTAGTGAGACAAGCCTCTACATCCTTACATTTGTCCTCTAGCCATCCCTGCTTAGCCATTTTGCACTTTCTGTCGATCTCATTTTTGAGACGTTTGTATTCCCTTTTGCCTGCTTCATTTACCTCATTTTTATATTTTCTCCTTTCATCAATTAAATTCAATATTTCTTCTGTTACCCAAGGATTTCTATTAGCCCTCGTCTTTTTACCTACTTGATCCTCTGCTGCCTTCACTACTTCATGCCTCAGAGCTACCCATTCTTCTTCTACTGTATTTCTTTCCCCCATTCCTGTCAATTGTTCCCTTATGCTCTCCCTGAAACTCTCTACAACCTCTGGTTCTTTCAGTTTATCCAGGTCCCATCTCCTTAAATTCCCACCTTTTTGCAGTTTCTTCAGTTTCAATCTGCAGTTCATAACCAATAGATTGTGGTCAGAATCCACATCTGCCCCTGGAAATGTCTTACAATTTAAAACCTGGTTCCTAAATCTCTGTCTTACCATTATATAATCTATCTGATACCTATTAGTATCTCCAGGATTCTTCCAGGTATACAACCTTCTTTTATGATTCTTGAACCAAGTGTTAGCTATGATTAAGTTATGCTCTGTGCAAAATTCTACAAGGCGGCTTCCTCTTTCATTTCTTCCCCCCAATCCATATTCACCTACTATGTTTCCTTCTCTCCCTTTTCCTACTGACGAATTCCAGTCACCCATGACTATTAAATTTTCGTCTCCCTTCACTACCTGAATAATTTCTTTTATATCGTCATACATTTCATCAATTTCTTCATCATCTGCAGAGCTAGTTGGCATATAAACTTGTACTACTGTAGTAGGCATGGGCTTTGTGTCTATCTTGGCCACAATAATGCGTTCACTATGCTGTTTGTAGTAGCTAACCCGCACTCCTATTTTTTTATTCATTATGAAACCTACTCCTGCATTACCCCTATTTGATTTTGTATTTATAACCCTGTAATCACCTGATCAAAAGTCTTGTTCCTCCTGCCACCGAACTTCACTAATTCCCACTATATCTAACTTTAACCTATCCATTTCCCTTTTTAAATTTTCTAACCTACCTGCCCGATTAAGGGATCTGACATTCCACTCTCCGATCCATAGAATGCCAGTTTTCTTTCTCCTGATAACGACGTCCTCTTGAGTAGTCCCCGCCCGGAGATCCGAATGGGGGACTATTTTACCTCCGGAATATTTTACCCAAGAGGACGCCATCATCATTTAATCATACAGTAAAGCTGCATGTCCTCGGGAAAAATTACGGCTGTAGTTTCCCCTTGCTTTCAGCCGTTCGCAGTACCAGCACAGCAAGGCCATTTTGGTTAATGTTACAAGGCCAGATCAGTCAATCATCCAGACTGTTGCCCCTGCAACTACTGAAAAGGCTGCTGCCCCTCTTCAGGAACCACATGTTTGTCTGGTCTCTCAACAGATACCCCTCCGTTGTGGTTGCACCTACGGTACAGCCATCTGTATCGCTGAGGCACGCAAGCCTCCCCACCAACGGCAAGGTCCATGGTTCATGGGTGAGGAAAAAACTATTTGACTAAACTATAAAATAGTTTAGTCAAATACCAAAGAATCAGGGTACATGAATTCCTGTTTCACCATTTGGACCCTCCCACACTATAATAATTTGCATGAGCCCCAAACATGGGAACTTACTATCCAACATGTACTTGTATCCCTCTATTCTATTCATTATTTAGTCAGTTACTTTTTTATGCTCACCTTCCCCCTTTCCTTTTTTGGTTTTTCCTCTCTTCTTGGTCACTCCTCCAACTTCTTACCTGAACTATTTATTAACCTACTCATTCATCTTCCTCTTAATATATTTTTGCTTCTCACTGTGTCTTTTTATCCTCTCTGGAATGAAAATGGAACAAAGTTCATCAGCATATTACCTTTGGCTTGCTATTCTTTCTGTCTCACACTCTCCATCTTTGTCCATGCCAGTTGTCATTTAAATTTCTTTCAACTTTGGGTCCAAGCTATTTACTTCTAATATTGAAACTTCCCTTCATACCCCTCCTTCCTTCATGGGAGAGGAACTAACACTTCTAAAAGCTACTTTTAAGTATATTGACATTATTTGGGATTTCACCTCCTAAAGGTGGGGTACTGGCTAACCATTTTGTCTCCTAGTAAAATTAGTTTTTTCAAGCTTACACCCCTGGGAAACAAAAGTATTTTGCATTAAGACACTGGATATGCAAATACACAGAGCAAAACCTGTAGTTCATGAAATACTGACTTCTAAAATGCAGCTAGACCATGACAGTCAATTAAGAGAGATTAATGCATGGTATGTTGCACCCTGAAATGGAGCACAGGAGAGACAGATAGAAAATGTGTTTTGGGATGGAATTTACTTAGTCAACTGTTATGAAATATTTAATACCATTCCATTGTTGCATTGAGGTCAAATATCCAATCACGTAATTCTTCGTTTCTTGCATACAGATCAACAGCTTCTTGAGGCAAATTTTTCTCCCCCATCATATTTAGATAACGCACCTCACAAAGTAGGGTGATCAACTGCAATGAAGAGTTGCAGCTATAGAGTACACCTAAAGCTTTTACCCTAAAATAAATGTATCACAAATGTCATAAGAATAAAAGTAACACAAAGCATCAAACAAAGCACAAATATATCACCTCTTGATCAAAGTTCAATGTAAGAGACATATCAGGACGACGTATCATGAGTGTCTTCTCCAGGTTTTCATTGCAGATTCTGGGAACTTGAGCAGCCCATTTTCTGAAAATATGTCTTTCAAATCTCTCCAGATAACTCAACATTTCATCATGTTTCTTATATATATAATTGGCTTCTTCAGTTTCTGCTAATCTGAAAAATAACACTGAAGGTCTCAAAGTTTGAACATTTATTCGAGGAATTATATTTCCATCAACATTTCCCCATCTGTCAAGAGCACAGAGATGAAAACAGTTTACTAATACTTACGGATGATCAAGAGCTCTCAATGTTGCCACTTCAGGGGAAATCCTTTCTCGTAACATAATGATCCTCATAATTGTACCACCAACTGGGGGAAAATTGTTATCAATAGGAATTTCTCCTTTTTCTTTGTAACATTTCAGGTCTTTGTCAAACATAGCCTGAAAGAGAAAACTACTTTTATCATGCACATTATTTGCACTTACAAATATTATATTTACTCAAGAAAAAAGTATCTGCTTCTCAGCCATCAGATCCACGGAACGGAAAATGGGTGTAAGGAGAAGCGTACTCTCACCAAACTTCTACTCAAATGATAGCCTAGCCATGGTGACTTATCCTCCTTTTTCCTGATGATGCACTAGTATCTGAGTGACTCTAGGACTAGGATGTAAAACTGGTCAGCAGATCCAGTTAAATGGCAAATAAGCTGGAGTTTCCAAGTAGAGTTCTCTCTTCAGCTACCTCTGTTACTATTGTAGGAGGTAACAATAAGTCCAAGGTCTCCTGGTACACATGGAGCGGGTCAGTAGATGCAAAGTTACCAACTAGTATGCCACCAATGGCTATTTTTAATATTGTTATAGGAAATACTAGAAAACAAAGGTGGAGTTCATTTGATGAAAAAGAGTGAACAGACTTCCACAATGAGTGTTGTGGAATACTTGACTTGCCACATAGAGCAGAATTTTCTCCGAGAATATAGTGTTTTTAATCAAAAGGCATGTTATCTTCAGTTAGATGCTCAGTCAGTGCGTGTCAGATTTTAAATACAGAAGATCTGGGATTTGATGTCCAGTTGTTCATGGAAATTTCCTTTCCTGTCACTTATCATTTCTTTCATAATAAATATTAATGTGTCTCTGGTCTCAGTCAGTTCTGATGTTGTAAAATGCAAGGGCATCCTACCTCCAAAAGGATAACGCCAAGAAGAGCACTGCATCACTCAAAATTGAAACCGATCTTCAAGATGAGGACAGCTGTACCTTTTTATATGAAAATTAAGTTCATGTGTGTAGCAGTTATTGTAAGGAAATGAGGAAACAAATACTATGTTTGTGGAAATGATGATTATTTATGAGTTACTGCACAGTTAATGAAAGTAAAATTATTCCTTTTAATATAATTTGCCAGAGCTAACATTTTTTTCTTATTACATAACAGATGAGCTAACCAACAGTGTCACCACCACAGAGGTCGATATTTATACAAAGAAATTAAAAGAACAGTTGGAGGAACAGGAGATCTGAGAACTTCTGCAATGCCTAGTCATTAAAGTTTCTAAGGTGTAGGTTCAGAATCCTTATAAGGATGACATGGGCATTAATTTTTTCCAGCAGTTTCACATTAAAATGCATCTTGCAATGTATCCTCTGAATAAGGACATAGTCTGAAAGCTCAGCTCTTGTTTAGGTGTCAGTTCAGCACAAACTATTCACCAAATTATGCAACAAATTGCACAGAACCATCCTAGATGTGATATTAATTTTATTACTTGATGACTAGTTTCAAGCCTAATCTCATTATCAAATCATCCCCTAAGCTATGCAATAACATAATACAGGCCTATTCATTCCAGTTAAACACATCTTGTAAATTAGTGCAGGGCTGAACTTCACTCATTTAACTGAAAGTTCAGTTAGATGAATGAAGTTCTGCTCTGCACTAATTTTAAGATGTAACTAAGGAATATTTGACTTGGAACAGGTAATCAAATCCCAGATTTGTTCAAAACATAGGGGTTCCACCTGCACTAGTAAATAATTTAATTTTGTAGTTTCATTTGTTATGCCACTTGTAAGGTGTCCACAATCAATTAACCAATGATTACACATTTTTACCTCACACAGCATGATAGCTGGCAAAATAGGTTATAACTAATGCTAAGCAAGTAAAGAGTCAGTTGAGTTCAAGTTTGGAGTCTGTCAAGCTCGGATGGAGCTGTGAGCTACATGTCATGTCGTACCAATTGAGTGAGTACCCATCGCTACAGATTGACCCTCTGCAGACCATTACATGTTTGTGACATATGATATTCCTGACAGGTGTTTTACAAATGTTTTTCACTGTACCATATAATCACATTCATGTCAACCATGCCCGCCACATTTTAGACTGCACTGTGGATGGTGTGTGGCAACCATTATTATTGTGTGTGACGACCTACTAAAAGTTCTGACCTGTGATGATATTAACCATAACTAGAAGTGTGAGTCAAAAGTATTGCATGCCTTATATTGTGTCTCAATAGAATATATAACTCAAATAGTGTAAAACTTCTTGTCATTGGTTATTTCAAAACCCTTTATCACTGTGTGAACATCGTTGAGCAGCTGCACTCTGATTAGAAACAACTCCCAAAGCAGCTAAATCCAGTTAGCACTTATCTATTAAGTCACAATATCATCAAAATTAAAGTTTGGCTGCAGTTTTGGTTAACAATAATCGACATCATATTAATCGGGAGTGTTTCATAGTGACATAAAATTGGCAGAACCAAATATTAGGTTTTTCCAGGCAGAATTTCACACTGATCTATCTCACTTTTCCTGGAGCTACAGCACTTTTGTTGGCGGTGTCCATGGTCTTCTAATTTCTTCTTGTATCTTCTCGATCACATCAGGGTAACCACTTGTAGCAGCTTAATCCTTAATTTATATATTTAGTAAGAAATCTAATTCAACCAAACTGTTTTTACAGTAACTTTTTATTTCACAACTTACTTCTCACTTCTTTATAATCGTTGCTCTTAAAAAAAAAAAAAAAAAAAAAAAAAAACTAAATGTAGATGCAGTAACAAGCAGAGAGTGTCATACGCTTTTTTAAAAACATAACTGCTTGAAATAAGTAATTTACTCCTTAGACACTGAGGACATTAACATATATGTTTCCACAACCCTGTCCACAACTACTCCTTTTTTTAGTCAATGATTAAGCTATAGTCACAAACAATGGCAGTAGAGTTCACACTTGTTCTACGGCCCATACATCACTCATTCCCTCACAGCCAGTGTGTGTTCAGTAGTATTTGGTGTTTTGAGTGCCCTGCTATGAATGTTGCTGCCAATGTAAGCATTAAATGCAATCTTAGTGAGTTATTTAGTGAATTTTTATTCCATTTGTTGTGAGCCATTATTGCTGATGATGATGGTAAGCAAAAAATTCTATATAACAAGTGCAGCATACACACTTTCTTCAAGTGCTGGGAACTAGCAACAATGCAAACCCCGTCCAGGCATTGAACTGAACAAACACTATTGTTCTGGAATAGGACTATAGTTAGTTATGTGTTCAATAGATCATAATCACAGTAAACATTATTATATCAAACATATCAATTAAGCAAACATAGAAAACATATTTAAAAAAATAATAATATGGCTACATGTTAGACATTTTTTCTCTATTAATGGCTAATTATTTCTGTTCAGGTATTCGTCTATGGTACAGAAAGACTTGTTATGGAGAAACATCTTTAATCTAGATCTGAAAACACTTTTGTTACCTCTCAGACATGCCATTTCCATGGTACATGGTCAAAGATTTTTGAGTCACCAAAGGGCAATGAAGATTTTCCATTCTAGTGTTGTACTTGTGAATACCTCCTTTACTCTCAAACTCAGATGGATTGTTGATAACACACTTCACAAATGAATAAATGTACTGTGAGACTATGGTTAACATTCCCAACTGCTTAAAGAGGTGTATGTAATATATATGTAAGTGAACCCTACAGATAATTACTGTCTTTTGTGTAATGAACACTTCTTGCCTTAACGAGGAGTCATCCTAGTATATTATCATTTAAAACAGTGGTTCCCAATCTGTGTTAGACCATTACTCCCAAGTGCAATCAGACATTAGCTGGCACCACCACCCTCCCTCCGCCACCCTCCCACCCACCATCTGTTGCCCGCCTCCCTCCCCCACATTATCACCAAATTTAACACCTAACCAAACTGTAGAATGAAAGACTTTTCTAGGAACACTTTTATTTTTTAAATCATGAAAGAGCAGCAATATTTAGTTTGGCAAAATCAAACAATGGAAACTCCAGGTAGGAATATCAACATTGTAGGAAAAGACAGATTGCTACTTACCATACACTTAAGTTTAAGTTGAAGACAGGCACAATTAAAATACACTTACATAAAGCTTCTGGCCATAGCCTTTATCAGCAAAAGAGAGGCAGAATGCCACCCTGAGATGCTGGAGCTGGCAGTCGTGTGTGCATGAGTTGCGCTTGGTTGTGTGTATGAATGGTGTGTTTGTCTCTCTTTTACTGACGAAATCTGCAGCTGAAGTGTCTTTTAATTGTGCCTGTCTGCAACTTAACATGTCTTCTTGATGGTAGGTATCAATCTGTTTTTTCCTACATTATTGATATTTAGTTTTGTGTGTGTGTGTGTGTGTGTGTGTGTTATAATGAATGATGAAGGAAATTGTGGAGCATCACAGGTGCTACCCATTACTCCTCCTCAGAAAAAAAAGCTAACTATCCACACTGAGAGTACAAACTTGCTACAAAACATGCTTTCCCTGCATTACTCCTCTAAATGCGGCACTTCCTTGACCCGCTCACTGCAACCCTAAATAAAATCAAAGTATTTCAGATGTGTGCTCTGTACTTATTGTTTGTAAATCACTTCATTGCTGCACTCCTTACTGCTGAACTGGCAGAAATTGGATGATTTCTGGCTGTCAATGCTTTGTGTCTAACCACTCTAATAATAATAATAAAACTGTGTACAGCACTAAACTAGCTCTTATGTAGTTACTGCTGTGTTGCGCTGTCAATTACAAAGTGAGTAATGAAGTGATTTCTGGACTACTGCAGGTACTACCTACAACTTGGACAAGATATTTTCTCAAGATATTTAGTATTTATTATGCATATGTTCCGTAGAAATGTTGGAACACGTGAGGCAATACTGACCCTACGACTTATCTTAGAAAAAAGATTAAGGAAAGGCAAACCTATGTTTCTAGCATTTGTAGACTTAGAGAAAGCTTTTGACAATGTTGACTGGAATACTCTCTTTCAAATTCTGAAGGTGGCAGGGGTAAAATACAGGGAGCGAAAGGCTATTTACAATTTGTACAGAAACCAGATGGCAGTTATAAGAGTCGAGGGACATGAAAGGGAAGCAGTGGTTGGGAAGGGAGTGAGACGGGGTTGTGGCCTCTCCCTGATGCTATTCAATCTGTATATTGAGCAAGCAGTAAAGAAGAAAAGTTTGGAGTAGGTATTAAAATCCATGGAGAAGAAATAAAAACTTCGAGGTTCGCCGATGACATTGTAATTCTGTCAGAGACTTGGAAGAGCAGTTGAACGGAATGGACAGTGTCTTGAAAGGAGGGTATAAGATGAACATTAACAAAAGCAAAAAGAGGATAATGGAATGTAGTCGAATTAAGTTGGGTGATACTGCGGGAATTAGATGAGGAAATGAGACACTTAAAGTAGTAAAGGAGTTTTGCTATTTGGGGAGCAAAATAACTGATGATGGTCAAAGTAGAGAGGATATAAAATGTAGACTGGCAATGGCAAGGAAAGTGTTTCTGAAGAAGAGAAATTTGTTAACATCAAGTATTGATTTAAGTGTCAGGAAGTTGTTTCTGAAAGTATTTGTATGGAGTGTAGCCATGTATGGAAGTGAAACATGAACGATAAATAGTTTAGACAAGAAGAGAATAGAAGCTTTCGAAATGTGGTGCTACCTCAGAATGCTGAAGATTGGATGGGTAGATCACATAACTAATGAGGAGGTACTGAATAGAATTGGGGAAAAGAGGAGTTTGTGGCACAACTTGACTAGAAGAAGGGATCGGTTGGTAGGACATGTTCTGAGGCATCAAGGGATCATCCAATTTAGTACTGGAGGGCAGCATGGAGGGTAAAAATTGTAGAGGGAGACCAAGAGATGAATACACTAAGCAGATTCAGAAGGATGTAGGCTGCAGTAGGTACTAGGAGATGAAGAGGCTTGCACAGGATAGAGTAGCATGGAGAGCTGCATCAAACCAGTCTCAGGACTGAAGACCACAACAACAACAATGCATATGCGTCACTCTTATCATCAGCGATGCATGAGACAAAGCACAACAAGTGTGTGTAGCGGGTGGACTATGTGAGGAACCTGTAACCTCCACTGCATTAATGTTACTAATTGAGAAAAAGTAATTATTGAAAACTTAAATAATCAATATTATAGTCTTACAAAATTGTGATAATAGTAATGAACTTTCAAAAATAATTTAGTTTTGTGACTGAAACAGAATCGAATCATTTAGTTTTTACCACTCAGAAGATTTCATTTTACCTCTCAGGGGGTAGTTACCCTCTGGTTGTGAACAACTGCCTTATGACATCAGTGAATGACAATATGCAAAATATGTTAACTTATTGATTTCTATGTCTCCAAAGTTGGCAGTTATTCTTATGGCAAATGTAGCTGACACTAAATGTTTTAGTATGGCTTCTAATTGGTTTTTCCAGTTTTAAGTTTTCATCAATATGCACTTCTAAGAACTTAGAACTTTCTACCCTGTTTATCGTTTCTTGTTGGTATACTGTGTTAATAGGAGGTTTGATGTTTTTGATAGCATAAAACTGGATGAGCTGCATTTTTTCCAACTTTTTAGCTATCACATTTGTGCAAAACCAATAACTCATAAAAACAATACTTCATGTCCATGCTTCTCTTTTTTTAACAATTATTTCCAAGGGTTCAGAAAGTCTCCCTCTTTATGAAAGTCTCACTTTCTGAACCCTTGCAACTAACAGCATGTAAGTTTGGCAATAGCATAACTCAATTTTTACGTGCATTCTGACATCAAGTTATTTCCTATTCACCAGAATATATTAGAAACAGATGGCATGGTTATGGGCAGTCCATTATTGACTGTCATGGCAAAACTATACCTGGAACACCTTGAAGCAAAGACACTAAAACTGCCAAGTCAAATAAAAGTGTTTCTATCAATATGCAGACAACACGTTTGTGACGTGTTCATGTAGACTGAAATATATCAAAGAGTTCTGGAACATTTAAACTATATCCACCATAATATAAAATTCACAGTGCAACCTGAAAAAGAAGACCAGCTATCTTTCCTCAACTTGTTAGTTAAGAGAAGACTAGACGGATCCCTGGGTCCCAGTACGCTGAGGTGACAAAAGGGCAAGGGATACTGATATGCACATATCCAGATGGTAGTAGTATTGTGTACACAAGGTGTAAAGCAGCAGTGCATTGGCAGAGCTATCAATTTTACTCAGGCAATTCATGTGAAAATGTTTCCAACAGGAATTAACAGACTTTGAACACGGAATGGTAGCTGCATGGGACATTCCATTTGGAAAATTGTTAAGGAATTCAATATTCTGCAATCCACAGAGTCAAGAGTGTGCCAAGAATACCACATTTCAGTCACTACCTCTCACCATGGACAAAACTGTGGCCGAAGGCCTTCACTTAATGACCAAGAGCAGCAACGTTTGTATAGAGTTGTCAGTGCTAACAGACAAGCAACACCGGCTAAAATAATCCCACAAATCAATGTGGGATGTATGATGAGCATATTCTTTAGGACAGTGCAGCAAAATTTTAAGTTGATGGGCTATGGCAGTAGACGACCAATGCGAGTGGTTTTGCTAATAGTATGACATGACTTGCAGTGCCTCTCTTGTACTCGTGACCAAACTGGTTGGACACCAGATGAGTGGAAAACTGTGGCCTGGTCAGATGGATCTCGATTTCAGTCGGGAAGAGCTGAAGGTAGGGCTTGAGTATGGTGCAGACCCCATGAAGCCATGGACCCAAGTTGTTAACAAGGCACTGTGCAAGCTACTGGTGGTTCCATAATGGTGTGGGCTGTGTTTACATGGAATAGACTAAGTCCTCTGGGTATTTGGCTACTTGGAGACCATTTGCAGCCATTCATGAACGTGATGTTCCCAAACAACAGTGGAATTTTTATGGATGTAAATGTGCCACCATGTCATTAAGCCACAACTGTTTGTGATTGGTTGGAAGAACATTCTGGACAATTCAAGCAAATGATCTAATGACCCAGATTGCCTGACATGAGTCCCACCAGACATAACCGAGAGGTCAGGTCACCACAAAATCTTGCACCAGTAACGCGTTCACAATTACATGCTTCTCCCATTTCAACTTACTGTACTACACTGGGCAAAAGGAGATCCAACATGATGTTAGGAGGTATCTTAAGATTTTTGTCACCTACGTGTATATAAAAAACCCACACACACTGATCTCTATACTCACACCTCAAGCCATCACTGTTCATCACACAGATATTCAGTGCTAAAGACTCTGGTCCATAGAGGTTGAATACTTTCAGGCAAGAAGAGCCTTACTGAAGAAGTACAACACCGAATGGTCTATCTATCTATATTCGAATCCCGCTCCAGCTACTGCAGGGTCTGGGTGCTGATGAGTCCTCTCCATTTGGCTTGGTCCTCCCACCACTTTTCTTCCTCTACTTGCTGCCAGGTCACACCTCTCCTTTCTACATCTATTCTCACTCCCATTTTCCACTGTGTTCTTGGGCACCCTCTAGGTCATTTCCCCTACCATATTACCATATCATCTGCAAAAATCATCTTTTTGTCTTTTTCTTTTCCTATATCTTTAACTGCCCTATTCATTCCCTCCATCACAACATTAAAAAGTGCACGAGATAGAATACTCCCTTGCTTAAGTCCTTGTCTTATTTCAAAGTATTTAGAGTTCCCCAATGGTATTCTAATTCTACAATTGTGTCCTCTGTACATTGTCTTTATTACATTAATGTATCCATCTTCTATATCTATCTTCTTCATTTCTTTCCAGAGTCTTTCCCTGTTAACTGAGTCATATGCCTTTTCTGTGTCCATAAAAACCATTATCACCCTTTTGTTATATTCCCAACTTTTTTCCATCAGTTGACGGATAGAAAATATCAGGTCGATCGTGCTTCTTCCTTTCCTAAACCCATGCTGTTCTTCACTCAGCTCCTCTTCTATCTATTCGATTTAGTAAAATTCTTTCAAAAATCTGGGCTGTATGACTCATAAGGGTTATTCCTCTATAGTTTTTACAAAGTATTTTATTGCCTTTCTTGAAGATGGGAACAATGTCTCTTGTTCTCCATTCGTCAGGTATTGTACTATTTCTCCACACGCTTGATAGTACTCTATACAGCCACTGCATTCCCACTGGACCTGCTGCTGTTATCATGTCCACTGATACTTCATCAGGTCCTGGGGCTTTCCCCCCATTCATTCATCTTCTTCACAGCTTTTTCAATTTCTTCCCGTGTAATTTGTCCTAATTCTGCTTCCCAACTTCTCTCAATTTCTCCATTATTTGATGTTTCCTCATGTACCTGCTCCTCAGCGTTTAACAGCTTCTTAAAATGTTCTTTCCAGAGATCTTTTATATTCCCTGGATCTTCAATCACAGTACCGTCCTTTGTTTCCATCTTTACTGGTACATCAGAAGCCTTCCTTTTATTTTTCATCAATTTATAGAACATTTTCTTATTGCTCTTCACATCTTCAATTTTTTTTTGTTTTGTAAACTCTCCCCATGCCTTTTTCTTTGCTGTTTCCACTATTTCTTTGCACTTCTTATTTTCCTCTATATATCTTTTATGGTCTTCGTCATTTTTAGTTTTCCACCACTTTCTCCATGCTCCATTTTTTCTGCTTGGATTGTGGTATCATCCCACCAACTTGTCTGTCTTACTTTTTCCTTTTCAGATGTTCTACCACATACTTTTTGTGCTGCTTCGGTTAAAGTGTCTTTGAATAAACTCCATTCATTTTCTACAGTGCAGAAAACTTCTTTTGGAAATTTTTGTGTGATTAGTTCTCTGTACTTCTCAGCACATTCACTCTCCGTCAGTTTCCAATCCCATATCCTCATCATTTTCTTCTGTTTTCTATTTTTCACACACTGATTCATTTTCCATTGTCCCACCAGTAATCTATGGTCTCCATCTGCACTCACACTTGGAATTACCTTCACATTTGTTACTTTCTCTCCCCATTCTCTATCTACTAGAATATAATCAATTACACTCTTGGTTCTTCCATCCCAACTGTATCTGGTGATAACATGACTTTCTCTCTTCATAAACCAGCTGTTTGCTATTTTCATTCCATTCCTCTGCCACAAATCAGGAGTCTTTCCCCTTCTTCATTTCTGCCTCCACATCCAAAACATCCCAATAATTGCTCAAATCCCTTTCTGTCTTTGCCTACCTGTGCATTAAAGTCTCTCATCACTATATTAGCACTCCCTATATGGTTTTCTAACACATTTTCAAAGTCCATATTCTCTTCTTTGCTACATCCCACTTGAGGTGCATAAATCTGGACTACTTTTAGTATTTCTTTTTGGAATCTCAGGTTTAAGATTATAATCCTGTCTGATATATATCTCACACTTTCAATACAGCTTTGTACATTTTTATTCACCATCACTGCCACACCATTTCTTCCAGACCTGTTATTCCCACTCCAGTACAGTTTTCCTCCTCATCTCAAATTCTTCTCACCTTTTCCCTTCCCCTTTGTTTCGCTTAATCCCAATATATCTAACTTCCTCTCTGTTAGTACATCTGTCATTTCTTCCATTTTTCCATTGAGGGTTAGTATATTAAGGGTGCCAATATTTAGGTTATTTTTTAGTCCAGTTGGTTTCATCTTCTTGTACTGATGAATATCTTCAGGTCTCCCATCATTCGCACCAGTACTTGAAGAAGCAGTGGGGTCAAATCCTGAGTGGTTCATTCCGAGGCTCGTCTGTGTTTTGAAAGCAATATATGAAGACTTTCCTACTGGCTTGCTAGGCCTAATGCAAGAAAGGATTTTCTGTTGGGGTTGTCTCTCTTAGCCTTTGGAGTTTCTCCTCCACCACTAGGCTGTGGTTCCCGAAGTCTTCCTTCTCAGCCGTCGCTGCCATTAAGGTCTTTACCCGTAACCCTGGGCATGGGTTCCGTGTTATACCCCATGGGATTGGGTCCCTGCCTGAACTCAGCCATCCTAGCACTCCGGCCTACTGGAGTGTAGGATGCCCACCCCCGTGACGTGGATGCGCCAGACAGGAATTACCCCAGTGGAGGAATAGGGAAGGGCACCGTACCTCCCTGGAGCTGGGTTAATGATTGTGTATGGTGCCACAATTACTGAATGGTAATCTGAAGAAATGGGAACTCAGATTATCACACTGAGTGGACATTGCAGTTGAAATCAAGAATGCCTGAAAAAGAGGATGATACTGGGACAGAAAAAACTATGTGTTGGCACAGTATTCAATAGATTGGTGGGCTCCTACAGAAAAATGGCATGTGTCTTTTGCTCCAATTAGCAAAGATAAAAAGTCTCGTTTGTCATGTTTATGAATGACAGACGGTCCTAGCTGTCAAGGAGAGATGCAATGATCATCAATGACAAGCAGCTGCATACTGCTTTGAACATAATTATGAAACTAATGAGATCAGTATCATGGTGCATATACCAAGTTTCTGGGATACTTATAATAACATAATTAGCGAGCCCATCAGAATAAAGATATCAGAAAATTTAATAAACAGGGACAGAAGTTTCAATTTACATAAAGCTTGGGGCCTGGCATTCAGTTAATTAAGATCTTGCTGGTCATCACAAACATGAGACCAACACTAGTTCACAATCTGGTAGGCATCCCAGCTGCAAGTACACGCAATAGCATAAATTACACCACCTGAAGAAGATGACTGACTTGGTTATCAAAATATTGCCTTAAAATGGAAAAACAGGAGTGTATACTTGGAACTGCACCATTATTTATCTTTCACTATGCTCCAATTCTCTTTAACAGAAATAATGTCATCTTTTATGGTTCCTCTCCCTGTTTCTCTTTTAACAATATTCCACATAGATTTGATTTGATTGTCTGATCTGTCACTTTTAGACAATATGTGCATACTCCTGGATTTTTTTACAACTTTTCTGTATATGTTACAGCAATGTTTGTAATATGAAAGTATCTGTCAGTCATTACTAGTTCTTGCTATTTTCAAAATGTTTCTTTCTCATTGTGGAGGTATTCTGATACATGTAGGATCCATAGTTTCTTTAATAAGTTCTCAGTATTGCATTTAATTATATTTTTAGGAAAATTACTTTTAAAATGGATACAAATTCATTTGAAAATTTGCCGAATTTAAAATTAGCACTACACTTCACCCTTGCGAATATTTTCAGGCTTCCTTTAAAATCTTCAGGTGTTTGGTCATTAATCAGCCTCACTGTTTCCTTGTGAGTGTTTCTGAGCTGTATGTGGAGCTAAGTTACGTAATGTGACTAACTGTGCACTGTGATCTTCCAATTCATTTACCATAGCATAGGAATGTGTTTCTTTAACTTCTGCTTGTTGTATAAATATATTATCTGTAAGGAAAAACTCGAGCAACATACAAATGGAGATTTTTGACTGCTTTTGAATTATAAGTTTTGTGAAAGACTTGAATAATTAATAACGTCACTCATTTACACAAATGTAGATAAGCAAACCACTTCTAATTACTGACCCATTTCAATGTATACAGTATTTTCAAAACATCAGTATATATTTTTCTATAAAACTTTTATATGTAGAATATCTATTTATTGTCTTTATTTATAAATTACCGCAAAACAGCTGTATTTGATTGTGATCAGTTATTACAACTGATTCGAAAGCACATATGCTTTATCATCAGGCAAAGGCTATGACAATCAAAATGAGCATATGGCATCGTTGGCCGGGAGGCCCCATCCAGGAAAGTTCGGCTGCCAGGTTCATTTAAGTCAACACCACACAGGGCAACTTGTGTGCCGGTGATGAGGATGAAATGATGATGACAACACAACACCCAGTCCCCAAGCAGAGAAAATCTCGAACCCAGGCCCGCTTGCATGGGAGGCAAGCACATTACTACCCAGCTAGGCAGGCGGACTGTGACAATCATATTGCTATACACCCACAAAGTATACATATAAACTATTATGGAAAATTATCATGAATGATTTCACATTAACTGGAAATGTCAACCAAAATATCATAATTTTGGTTGTGATTGATTTTTCCAGTTAAGGTAAAGCTGTATGTGACAGTATTCATTGATGATGCACATGCATACTTTGCAGGAGCACAGCAATTTGTTTGTTATCGCATGTGTTGTTTGGAATTAATCCCAAACTAAAGATAAAAATCGTTACTTTATACAACAATAGTATATCACCTGATGTCCCTACGTCTTCAGCAAATGTAGATGAAAGATTATAAAACTGTATTAGATTCTGCTTAAACAACTGAAGGAATGCTGCTTTGCTCCTACCAATAAAATCAACTATTAGAAAATTCATGTATTCAAGCGTGGTATCACACATTTGTAAAAATGAAATACTAACAAATGGTTTTCAGAAAGGCTTTTCAACAGAAAATGCTATATATGCTTCCACTGATCAAATATTAAATGCATTGACTAACCGAACATCACCCATTGGGACATTTTTTGATCTCTCTCAAAGGCTTTTGATCGTGTGAATCATGAAATTCTTGCAGATAAGCTTAAGTATTGTGGTATGAGTGGGACAGTGCACAAATTCATTCATATTTAATGAGAAGAATGCAGAAGGTTGAAATTAACAGGACAGATAGTCTGCAAAAATCAGCAGAGTCCTCTAACTGGGGAAGTATCACGTATGTTGTCCCACAGGTTCAGTCTTGTGTCCCTTATAGTTCTTAATATATATTAATGTCTTGCCACTATATATTCATGAAGATGGAAAGCTAGTTCTTTTTACTGATGACACAAGTATAGTAATCACACCCAACAAACAAGATTCAGCTGAGGAAATTGTAAAAAATGTCTTTCAGAAAATTGTTCAGTGGTTTCCTGCAACTGGCTCTAACTAAATTTTGAGAAAACACAGTATATACAATTCTGTACACTAAATGGTATAACAACACTGATGAAAATATACTATGAACAGAAGTCTGTTGCTAAGGCACAATATTCAAAATTTCTGGGTGTGTACATTGATGAGAAATTGAATTGGAAGAACAAATTGATGATCTGCTGAAATGGTTAGGTTCAGCTACTTGAGTTATTGCACATTTTGGTGATGAATATATCAGTTAGCCTGCTACGCCTATTTTCATTCACTGCTTTCATATGGCATCATATTTTGGGGTAATTCGTCACTAAAAGCATTCATTGCACAAAAGTGTGTAATCAGAACAACAGTTACAGCCCAGCCAAGATCACCTTGCAGATATTTATTTAAGAAACTTGGGTTATTCACAGCACCTTTGCAATACATATATTTACTTACGAAATTTGTTATTAGTAACCCATCCCAGTTCAAAAATAACAGCAAAGTGCATAGTTACAACACTAGAAGAAAGGATGATCTTCAATATTCTGAGTTAAATCTATGGTACAAAAAGAAGTGAATCATGCTGCCATAAAAATCTTCGGTCATTTGGCAAATAGCATTAAAAGTCTGGCAGATAGCCAGCCAACATTTAAAAACAACTTAAAATAATTTCTGAATGACAACTCCTACTCAATAGATGAATTTTTAGATATGAAGTAGTAACTGAAAAAAAAAATTGTGTAAACAAAACTTAGGTTAAAGTAACACATTCCACATCATTATTAAATGTCATATTCATGATCTATGGAACAAATATATATGTATGGATGGATGCATTTCTACTGGAAAATTTTCAAATATTCCTAGATACATTAGTCATTATTATGAAGACTGGCAGATGAAGGAAGGCAAAAGATAAGTCTATGAAGATTTAAATAATGATTTTCAGAAAGATTCAGACAAAAGTAGATCTTGATTTTCCCACAATATTGAACAGGAAAGCAGAATACTACTTATTCATAGAGACATGGTATAAATGTTTATCTAGCCTGCAAACAGACTATCACTGAACTTAGAACTTTTTAAAAAAGAAAAAAGAAAAAAAAATGAAAAGAAAAGAAAAAGTACAATTCTGTATTGCACAAGGTCTGATCACACCTTTAGAAAAACATGTATGATGCTAAATAAATAAATGAAGCCGAATATTCTAAATCTAAGGGTTTTTATGTTGGAAAGAACCTAAACTGAGTTAATGGCAGCGGCTTCTCTGGCTATGATATAGAACTGCACATACTTGAAAACTTGATCACAAAGAAGACACATTATGGGAAACAGTTAGTGATTAATGGACTAGCAGCCTTACAGAAGGCTGACTGGAGTGATGTATGTAATGTGACAGATAAAGGAAATAGTAATAGACAAAATTTGAGGAGAAAGAGAATAGGTCCTATGAACACACATCCAGAAACAAATAATTTTCAAAATTTATTCCTGATATTAAACTTAAATGTAATAGGTATAGATGTACTACCTAAAGTGACAGATGAAAATTTGTGCCAGACCAGGACTTGAACTCAATTTACCACTTATTGTGAGCAGTTGCCTTGTCACTTATGCCAGGGGTTTCCAAACTACGGCCTGTGGGGCAACACCATCCTGTGAACACCACCAATATGTCCCATGGTAATGAGCCAGACATGCAAATTATCCAGCTTGCCATAATTTTGCTTATTACAGTTGCTTCTCAAGCACCTCCCATAACAAGTTATTCACACACCGAATAGAAGAAAACGTAAGAAATTGAAATGCTAAACGAACAATGTTTGACATAAAGAGTCTGTTTACTGCTATTTTTTTCAGGCTTTAATAACCATTTCAAAAATCACCTTCTGACCTTGGTCTCGTTGGCTTCTTATAAATGAAAACTAAGTCATGTGTTCTACTATTCACTACCGCTCTGTAAAACAGAAGCTTTGACAATTCTGTATCCAGTCAGTTGTACTAATTACAAACCATTTACCTCCACTTTTTTTGTCACCAGTACCACTGCTCAAGATTCTGTACAACTGCAAATTCTTTTGTTGCAAATTCTCTGCATCGATGTTGCAACATTTTTTTCTTCACCAGCGCATGGTAACCCTTTCGCTTGCAGTATTTGTTTATGAACTCCAATTCTGATTTGTCATTATTAACTAACATTAATTCAATAAAAAACCATAAGACATTAGCTAAGCATGTTAAGAATGTAATTAACTATAACACTATGTCTCTTTTTCACCAAATTTAGAAGCACAGGTGTAAAAAATATCTCTAGGCAACCTCCTCATAAAATAGGATGTACTGTACTATAAACAATAAATTATAATGCTGTATTATAAATCTGTTCAAGTACATATTTTTTGGGAATGGCATGCATTGACCCACTCTACATTGATTCCTATGGAAAAAGTGTTCCACTTAATGACTGTTAATTACAAATAAGATACAGTAAAAGATGTTGCTCATTACGTGGAGTAACACTGCACATATAAATTTACAGTGCCATTAAATCATACAAATATGTACAATAATTAGTCATTTTTATTTTATGAGCAATTACAATACACATTAATCGACATATATAATGCAACTGAAAATTTTGCTTGCAATGAATTATAGGAGATTTCCTGAAAATTTGCTTACTGAAGTGACACATAAATGCAATTCACATAATGGAATTAAGCAGTGTAATATGATTAATGAGAGTTATGTAACTGTAACTTTCAACTTACAGTTGCTTACAGTTGTGGATCAAGCTTATTACTGGAAAGTATCAGTAGCGACTTCAAATGCCCATCAATTAGTCTAGATCTGTAAATAGTTTTTGCATATTTAATTTTGGAGAATGTTTTCTCACAAAGACAAGTGGCCCGAAAGTAAAAAAGAGCCTGAGCAAACTTATGGAACTAATCAAACTGTGTGACTGGAAGGTTCTAAAATTCCAGTAATAATGAATTTAAATTTTTATATTTACAAAAATCACTACAATGCATATAAACTATTTTCATTCAAAGCTCTGGGGCAAGAGTTTCCACATCAGTGTTAAAAGGATTTTGAAAAATGTTGATGCTTGCAATTGCATCAAAATCTGAAAATCAAGGCTCAAAATTAATTTTTAAAGCATGCAAACTTTCAGCTGTGCCATCTACTGAAAATGGAGTTGCTTGTCGCTGACTGAGTGTTTGTCATGTATTAAAATGCATGAAACATTTTTAATTCATCTGAGACTGAAAAGTAGCTGGTTTCCTCTTTGTACTTTTAATTTAATATCTTTTACATGTTTAGTTAAACCTATATAAAATGATAAACTCCATAACCACTTATTGTTTTGTAACGCAGCCAGAGGACAATTCATTTGATGAAAGAAAATTTCAATTGTTGTTCAGAGCTCAAAAAAGCAGTATTAGAGATTTTCTACAGGTAAGCCAGTGTCCTGCTACATAACACGAAAAGTCATTTTCTACAATCACTTCAATAAACTTGCAGGACTGATGATGATTAAGCAGCGTATAATGTTAATAACAGCTGACATGACTGGCTTTAAAATGTATGACATATCCAAGCATTTTCTGTACAAAGACTGTTGATGAATGATGAAATGTGTGATTTAAGGTTTCGATCCACTGTCATTTTCTACCGCCTTTGAGGTGGAAGGAGTGACACCTTAATTTTTTCCACACATGTTTTGCCAGCATCAGTTGTGATACACAAAGTTTTTCCACTGAAGGTTGTTTCTCTGAGCAGCATTTTCTACTCCTTTAAAAAATCTCTTCTCCCATAGTCATGCAGTGAATGCTATAAGCATCAAGAAACTCTTCATACACTTCTTGAATTAAAATTAACCCCTGTGCATTATCTGAAACACCTGTTTGCTCATCCTGACCCAAAGAGAACCACACTAAGTGTTGGGTTATTCCAGACAGTTGAATTAATATATTTTCACCAATACAATTTACTCTTTGAGCCACAGTGTTCATTGACAAACTGATGTTTTGAAATAAATTAGCTTTTTCTGGACACATTTCTTTAGATACAGCAATTGTGCAATCCTTTATGAATTTGCTGTCAGTAAATGGTTTTCCACGTTTTTCTATGGAGTGATCCACATGGAAACTAGCATGAATTGCTTCTTCTTGTTCAGCATTTACTTTCTTAAACAACACTTACTGTTATTTTAAACTGTCTTTCAAAGATGCATATATACATATCTCACCTTTGCCTAATGGCTAATAACTCTGAAAATGTTTAGTCCTGTAATGGTGTTTTATATTGTCCTCTTTTTGAACTGATATTGCTCTGCAGCAAATTATACACATTGCCCTATTACTTGACTCAATTATGAAATATTTGTATTGACCCCCCATTGCTCTTTAAAATTTCTGCACTCACTGTCTTCTGTTTTTTTTTCATATTTACATAAATCCACACAATAGGGGATGTAACTGCAAATCAACATAATGCCAATTAATAGTATCAAGAAGAGGATTCTGACTAAAGAACTGTACCAGATTTATCTTTAATGCAATTTCAATTAAATACTCATTGTTAAATGACTGTATCTTCATTAAGAAACTGTAATCACAAACACACTAGTCCCACCATATTTTGCTTTTCAGATCACACTTCTCACTGCAATCCATGTGCTTACTACTGCGCTTAACTTCCCTACTCTCCGGAAAATGTCAGTACTATAGGTTCATATTTGTCAGTGGTAACTGTAACAATAGGTTAAGTTCAGCATGCATGTCAGCTATCACCTTGGCAGTGAAATAACCTGGACACTTGTCCATAAGTGCGGAGTCCAGCCCCGCGCCTGTGCCATGAACATTTCTATCACCGCGTATTCCTGAAATGAAAATCTGCACATAATTCAATACTACAGTATGTTGATGTGATGAACTAAGAGGTCTGTCCAACTTTTGTTGAGTAATGCCAGTGCTGACTGCAGGGAATGAAGAGGTAACAACGACTGCCATCATGTGGCAAGGAATGTTGCAGTAGGGAGATATCATGAAGCACTGATATCATAGGCTGCTCCTGCTAGTTATGACCACTTATTGTGGTTTTAATGAAACAGGAGTAACAAGTTTCCATGAAAGCATGTTACAACAACATTCATGAGAGGTATTTATTTATAGCAATGTATGCTCAGTGCCAAACAATAAGCAGTTCACTGCGTAATGACTACTGTAGAGCTATTCAGTGTCAGCTCGTAAAGAATGGCAGCAGTGGTAAGCATCACAAAAACTTCTGAGTTGTACTGAAAGAGTTCTGAGCAGTACTAGAGAGGGAATGATGAGGTAACCACTATTGGCACCGTGTGGCAAGGAATGTTGCAGTTGGGAGATAATAAGAAGTGCTGATACCACGTGCAGTGTCCCTTAGGCTAAAACGTTTGGAGACCCCTGACTTAAGCTACCTGAGCACCTCCTGGACCCACCCAGACTTCCATATGTCACACAGATTAGTAATTCATTTACTCACTCTCACACCTTGAGCTTTCCTTGTGGGCTGTAGAATCAATATTTGGAGGTGTCATACACTATCGTAATTTTCATCACAGGCTGATCTTTGCCTTATGTTATATAAGTCTGTGACATGTGGAACTTTGAGTTGGTCTGGGGACTGTGCTCGGATAACCAAGTGGTGAGGCGACCAGTTGTGATAAGCTGGAAACCCGGATTTGAATCCTGGTCTGGCGTAATTTTCATTTGTTGCTTTAGGTACTACATCTATACTATTACAGTTAGGTTGAACTTCATGAATAAATTTCAATATTTGAAACTGTAGATCACCATCAATATATTTATTATTAGCTTACAACTCAATAATTTTATTTGTAAGTGCATGTATTACTATTATACACTTTCGTGATCATTTGTGTGTCAGTACTAGTTTCTGGAGTAGGTGTCGAGACATACATCTCCTAGCTTTTTGGCTGTGGCTTAACACCATGATCAAAACTATTTTGCACATGTTAGAAATATTCTTAACTCTTGCTATGTACATACCTTTACTGTATCCAGCTCAGAATGTAGCAAATCATACAGTCTATGATATTTTGGTTCAACTGATGCTTTGATAACTTCACGATCAAGGAGGCTTCCCATCATGTAGATGAACTAGAATATTTAATTTATAATTAGAATAGCATATTAAACCAGTGAAATGGAAGCAAATACAAAATTGGAAACTTTAAAACACAGAAGCACAGAAAAACATATACCACTATACAGTTAATACACTACATAATTACATGTCAAAAGTTCGGTTCCAAGTCTTTATTTTAATTTAGGCTTACTGTTGTTTATTTAGTTTTCAAAGTGAATGTGGGGTAAAAATAATAGCATGAGTGAATGGTCCAGACATTCTCTATTACTCTCAGAGAGGCTTATTGCTTACTCTATGCTTCACAATAAACTAAGAGGGAAACATCAATAAAAGAATGAACTTACTACCACATGTAGTCACTCATATCCAATGACATTGCCTCAAAAATAAATTTAAGCACCCAGAAGACATGGTCAGTTGTCAATATAGCTTTGTACAAGTACACACCATTGATGGGTATGTGAATTATTAAGAGTTGCTATTCTCTTTGACTTGTAGATTAGCCACCAGATTGCATTAGTCTTGGTCATGCTTAGCGTTATTACCTGACTTGGTGTGTATATAATGGGTGATAATTGTGTCAGATGCTAAGTGATCATTGTAAAGTATACAGAGATGATGTATACTCATGTGAGGCAGTATTAGCAGCACTTAACAGAGTTTGAAAGGACATCACAGTGGGCGTCCATTTGGCCAACTGGTTGAATCATGCAATATCCACATCTGTGGAGCATTCAGATGTGACAGGTGACCAATGTTGGCCTGCATGAAACTTGAGGACAGGCATATTCATCACCAAGGTGCCGGCCAACATCATCTGACCACAAACCAGGCACACTATAATTCCTTCACATCCGCACCTGCCATCCGAGAAAAAGTAATGGAAGCCCTGCAACATTCTGTGTCATACCAAAACACTGGTCTGAGATTAGCAGCAGCAATACTAGGAAATTATGATGCTATGCGAAGCCTGCCATTAACACCACAACTCAAAAAACTGTGTTTGAAATTAGACTGAGACAAGGAAGCATGAACTGCTGATGAATGGCATCATTTTATGTTCACCAAAGAATCATTGATTTGCACTACCCTGGGTGACTATTCTCCTTGAGTACAATGTCAACATGGGGAAATGTTTTACAGCATCGACCTGGGGAGAGGTCGAATTCTTCTGTTTTGGAGAGACATAGGAGTATTACTCATGGCATCAAGGTGTGGGAAACCAGTGGGTATGACTTCATATTGTGGTTGGCAGTGACTGAAGGTACTCTGGTGGAACAATGGTGTGTCACAGTCATCCTGTGGTCTCATGCATTACTTCTCATGCAACAGTACTGTGGTGCCATTTTTGAATGGCACAACGCTTGTATAAAATGGCGCATTTCTCTGTGAACTGTCTGCATGATGTTGAAGCCATCAAGGACACAAGATCTATCCCTGAAAAAAAAATGGTGGAACCAGCTCAGACAACTGCATCCCAGGTCAGCTTGTACATTGTAGCAGAGATGCTGAGTCACAGATAGGCACAACAGAAAGACTGTCACAAATAAAGCTTTCAGCCATTAAGGCCTTCGTTAAAGGCTTTCGTTAACAATACACTAAGACTCACACGCACACAAATGCAACTCTCACACACGACTGCAGTCTCACATGTTTGTGAGTTGTGTTTGCATGTTTGTCTACACCTATTGTTGAAGAAGGCCTTAATGGCCAAAAGCTTTATTTGTGACAGCCTTTTTTGTTGTGCCTATCTATGACTCAGCCATCTCCACTATATGGTGAGAAGAAACTTTCCTTTTCATAAAGTAGTAGTAAAAGAAATACACAAAGTGATTGAAACATGAACAAATTAGCCTAAGGCATATGGAGTGGTCTCGGAATAGCTGGGTTGGACAGATCAAGCAGTGGCATTAGCAGCACATCAGCTTTGGAGTATGGGTATGGATGAAGGGGTTATCAATGACTTTGAATGACAGATGTGGACCATTGGAGACAGTAGTAACATCACAAAACTGTACTGAGCCCACTACATGGAGCCAACAGCAGCACAATGCTGTAACTCAGTACTACCCAGGACTGTAGCAAATGAATTATATTCTCTGCCAGGAATTCAATTACCTCTCGCCGTGCCCTGAAATGAGAAATGTCATGCCCACTATCCTTCCCACCCCTCCCACAGCCGTATTGCACCATCCACCGAACCTACACAACATACTCGTCCCTCCTTACACAACCCCTGCTCTCAATCCCTTACCTCATGGCTCATACCCCTGTAATAGGCCTAGATACGAGACCTGTCCCATACATCCTCCCACCAGCACCTAAACCAGTCTGGTCACTAACATCACCTATCCATCAAAGGCAGGGCTACCTGTGAAACCAGTCATGTGGTCTACAAGCTAAGCTGCAACGACTGTGCTGCATTCTATGTTGGTATGACAACCAACAAGCTGTCTGTCCGCTTGAATGGCCGCTGACAAACTGTGGCCAAGGAACAAGTGGACCACTCTGTTGCTGAACAAGCTACCAAACATGATATCCTTCATTTCAATGACTGCTTCACAGCCTGTGTCATATGGATTCTTCCCACCAGCACTAGATTTTCTGAGTTGTGGAGGTGGGAACTTTTCCTGCAGTACATCCTATGTTCCCGTAACCCTCCTGGTCTCAAACTTGGTTAGTCACTGTCCTCACCCCTCCAGCCCCTTCCCTGCTCATATTCCAGCACTACACAGCCGTCATTCCACCACCACACCCAATTTCTTCTCTCTTATTTTTTCCCTCTGCTTTTCGGCTACTCTCCCCCCCCCCCCCCCCCCAACTCTCCCATGCCTGCTGCCCAATCTGCAGCACTTCACGTTTGCCATCCCCACCATACTATTCCTCCCCCTCCCTGCCCCAGCCTCCTCCTTTCCCCCACCCAGTCGCCACTCCCATCATGCACTGGTGCTGCTGCTCGCAGTGTGGTTTCAGTTGCCTGAGACTGCAGTCGTGTGTGTGAGTTGTGTTTGCGTGAGTGCTTGTGTGCATATGTGTGTCTATTGTTGACAAAGGTCATTGGCTGAAAGCTTTAAGTGTGAAATTCTTTTTGTGGTGCCTATCTGCGACTCAGCATCTCCGGTATATGGTGAGTAGCACTTTCCTTCTCATAATATTGTCACTTCTGTATTAGATTAGACTGCAGTGAAGAAACAGAAATTGGTGAAAAATCATACTATGTCTGTCTGCAGGAAGCAGAAAAAATAGAGCAAACAAACAAAGATTGGTGTCATGATTCTTCAACATCGCTCAACATAATTCATGATGAAATAGTTCACAGGCGAATGGGCAGATGTCAGTGATCAAGTGTCACAATATTTTGGCAAGTGATAATGGCCTTACCATTACACAGGCCCACACTGTTTCAGTTGTATTATGTTTTTATAGTTTTTATGTTGGATTCATATATACGTTTGTGAGCCGAACCCGAAAATGATCTTAGTTTTTTTCCATCATGCCAGAATTTTTTGCAAATAGCAGTTTATCAAAATATATATTTAAAAAAATCACCAATATCAGATGTAGTGACAGAGTTAAATACACAGGAAATGCCACCAGCCATCAGTTTATGATGAAAACAAATTGTCAACATCATATACCAGAAGACGGCAGCACTTTCATCGTTAAATGTGTCGTACACATCAACAGTCATTGTTGGTGCAACCATTTTTATGTATCCTCTGAGATCATAAGTGCTCATGTTGGTGGATATACACTACGAAGCAAAAACACAGTGTTCGAAATAATGTCTGTAGATTCCTTTTGTTACTTTTGTGTTGAGTTACTGGTGTCGGGGTTAAAAGACATATAAAACTGTATGTTTGGCAAGTGTATCTTCCGTATTTTGGTGCTAAAGTAAGAGATTAAGACAAAAATTGAGGGCCCCACTCCATTAGCTATACGTATGTTGAAGGACTGAGACTGTGGTCAAAGTTGGAACAAGATGCTTTAATATCTGAAGTTCCAATGATATGGAAAGAGCCACAAAATCACAGTGATGATTGCTACTTTTGTTCTCAAAGTAATGTGGATGGTCCTTAAACAGCAAGTCAGGTACACAAAGTTTCCCTGTTTTTTATGTGAGTGGGGAAGCAAAGACAGGAAAAATCACTGGAAACAGAAAGATTGGTCACAACCAGCTTCATTGGAACCTAGCGTAAAAAATGTGCTCCAAAAACCTCTATCGAGTCTACAAAAGTTCTCTTTCCCCACTAAATATTAAATTAGGCTTGATGAAGCAATCTGTGAAACCCTTACCAAAAGATAGTAAATTTTTCCAGTACAATTGTATCAAATTTCCAGTCTTATCAAACACTAAACTAAGAAAGTATCTTTACAAGACCAGACGTTAGAAAACTTTACAAAGATTGAAATTTTGAAAAAGAAATGGAAGTTGCTGAAACTTATTTTCTGTATTGTATTACATTATTGTATCTTGTAAGTCACAAAATGATATGTTTTATATGAAACAAATCTATTTCACACTGTCACTAAGCCTCATATTTCTGATATTTTTCGATATACTGTATATTACATTTGGCAAATTGTGATTTGCAAAACATTCTGACATGACAGAATAGAACTACGGTCATTTACAGATTCACTGCACCAAGATACATAGGAATCAATCATCAGAAGTTACAAAACAGAAAGTCACAGCCTACTATTATCAGCACACACGATGATGGCAAACATAGTCACTTGCTGAAATATTATGTCTGTTCAACACTTGACATCTGTTCTTTCACCCATGAACTATTTCCTTTCAAAGGCTAGTGTTGATGACTTTTTGTTCTATCTGTAAACTGTACAGAAAACAAAGCCATGACTTCAAAAAAATTAAGGAATACGGTTCTATACTGACATGGGTCTGGATCCTTCCCCAGCTTTCCTGGGCTAGGTAGATGAGACTTGCCATCGCAATATATCCTTCATTACAGCAATTCTCTTGATTTTAATCTCTAGCCCCTCACACCCACCGCTGCCCTGACCCACTACCCAAACTTCACTCATCCTGCACACACACCCTCTTCCCCCGCCCCCTCTCATTTCTCTTTTCTGTCATCCCCACCCCAAGCTACTCATCCATGTCATCGTCTCTTTGTGCTGCATAACTCACTGTTGCTGATGGAGATGTCTATGTTGCATTCATATTCTGTGCATCTGCAGCCCCTCCCACCAACATTCCTATAGTGAGCACCAACTGCATACTCCCCAACACCACCCATCCTTCTCATCCCTCCTGTCTGCTCCTCACCCACTACACAAAAAAACAATCATTCACCAAGTCCACCTGCAGTCCTGGCATCCTGTGTGTGTGTGTGTGTGTGTGTGTGTGTGTGTGTGTGTGTGTGTGTGTGTGTGTGTGTGTGTGTGCCCTTGGATCAAAAAAGGATTCATCTGATAGCTAGTAAGATTTTCTGTGCCTGTTAATGAATCAACACCTCTACTATTTGGTGAGTTATTACATCTACACCTAAATTATTTCAAGAGAATTAAGTAGATAAAGAAATAATCTAAGGCAAGGAGAGCAACATTTTACATATTCAAGTTCGATATCAGCTCACTATAAAATATATGAAGGGCATTCACTGATTAACAAGAAAAATAGCTGCAGACTTAAAATATCTATTCCTTCAGCAGATATGAAACTTGTACAACTTTTAAATGTAGCTAATACTGACATTTATGCATTGTATCCCCACATGTTGTGAGCTTGTCATTTCCAATGGAGAAGAGTTATTGACTTCAGTTTTTCAGTCACAAATTGTTTGAATGTCTTCAAACTTTGTATTTGCTTGGACTGTATGTAACTGTGGTGTGAAATTTTCCACTTGAAAACAACCATGAGATCAAAATTTCAATCTTGGTAACTGAAATTAAACTGAGATACAAAGGCAAAAGTTTTGTAATTGAAAACATTCTATGTAATTGAAACTTGGCCATGAAAAGATTAGCATTTAACAGTATATAGTGTTTTCTAGCAAAAGCAGTTTGTCTCATTCATTATTGAATGTGTCTTGTGGAGCATATATCAGATACACATTCAACAATCACTCTTTCTGAAGCTTGTTCCAGCCATCATTGTAATGTATTTGCATATGACCACAACTTTACTAGAATTCAAATGTTAGGCATATCCATAACTATCACGTAATCTCCATGCTTCTTGCTAATTAGCATTTTATTGGAATGTTTTGCTGTTCTACAAGAAAAGTTCTTTAGACGTACGGTAATCAGGATAGTAATTACGTATGATAACAATGAACATGTCATATGATTCCATACAAATATATTTTATTGTCCTGTGAGGTACAGAGGATGTTGTCACAAACATTGATCAGAGTGAACTAACTGCAGGTCCAGAGAGGTTAACAGAGCTACTTCAGGGCATCGATATTGTTACCGGCGACTCCAAGGAGTTACCTCTCCATAGTTCCATTAAGAAGCTTGTATACTTATTTCTGAGTTCCAACAAATATTTCAAATCTCCATTTAAGAATATAGGCTTTTTTTATATCATCCCTTATCTTATTTCATGGTAACACATTTGCTTGTCACTCAGTTTTCCTCTGTTTCTAATCTTCACTCTTAAAAACCTACTCAGGTGTTCTGGTTGGTAGAGCAGATATTAAGATTCAATTTTTGTTCAATGGAATCCATTTTGAATCCTACAGGCAATTAGGGGAATGTCTGTCAACTTAGGCAGAGTTTCACGTTATGTAGACAAGTAAAATATAACTGGGGAGAAGCAGATACTACGATGTCAACCACTAATGGCTGTTTTACAACACCCTGTTAGCACTCAGTACACAATAAATTTGAAGATTCTCTTACAGAGACTGACTCCATTCCTGCAATTCAGTCAGTCAACACAAGAATGTGTTCATGCTATTTGTATCTAAAGATCCTTTATTCACTGTATTCATGTGTTTGAATTCATTACCCAAACACAGTCTGATTTTTTCCCTGATGTAGTCTTAGTACTGTGCCTTATCTCAAAAACTACACATTTTCAAATATGGAAGTAAAGAAAAATGAACCACACAAGACCATTGAAATTAAATATTAAATTGAGAAAAATGTACACACAAAATTTAGTTATTTACCCCATATATAATTTGAATTGTGACAAAAACAGTTGTGTTCATGCTATTTGTATCTAAAGATCCTTTATTCACTGTATTCATGTGTTTGAATTCATTACCCAAACACAGTCTGATTTTTTCCCTGATGTAGTCTTAGTACTGTGCCTTATCTCAAAAACTACACATTTTCAAATATGGAAGTAAAGAAAAATGAACCACACAAGACCATTGAAATTAAATATTAAATTGAGAAAAATGTAAACACAAAATTTAGTTATTTACCCCATATATAATTTGAATTGTGACAAAAACAGTTGTTACAAAAGTGTATCAACTACAGATGGTGCAAGTAAGTAAAAATAAACAAGTTTTCAGCATCATGTTATAATTTGTAATTAAGTAGTTCAGTAAAAGTAAATGTACCTTCAAAATAGCTTCAACATTAACACAGTCATCAAATGCTTGGCTGCAAATAGCAGCCAATCTGTTATCAAAATCTCTAATCCTGTTACGAAACATTGTGTAATCTTTCTCAAAACTGGCATCATCAGGGTCCAAAGGATCATATGGTACCCCACTGAAGAATGAATATAGTTCTTCAAACTCTGCAAATATACTCTCAACTCTTGGGCTAAGCCATCTCGCTCTGATCCCTCCAACTTCTACTTTTTCAAGTTTCTGAAATTCAAGCGATGTTGCAAACAAATCCTGTAATTTAAGACGATGTATCAGTTACATTTGTTGACAATGGTTTGTATAATTAAATGTGAAAAAGCAATATTCTCTCAAAGCAGCAGTTGAAAATAATTGTAAAAAACAATGTTCATACTTTCACAGCATTGAGTCGTTCTATAAATTTATCCATGTACTCAAAAACAAGACTTCCACCAAAATTCCAGTACTGGGGTTGTACATCTTCAGGGAAATATGATGCAATATTTTGACGACTTTCCTCAAAAATTTGCCTGTTAAATTAAAAGAGAAACAATTTGACAAAGTTTTAATCTTAGTGAAACAATGGATGATTAATATAGCAATAAATATATAATACAAGAAACTCCCAGAATCACAATCAATAATGTAGGCAAAATTTTGGAAATGCCGTATGGCAGTTAAAATTCATGTAAAACATTAGTATTATATTGAATTGTGTCTCAAGTATGGATAACTGATCCACTGACATGGAAGAGCAACTCACAAAAGCTAGATTTCAAGGAGTTGAAAAAAGTGCCAAAGGATGAGCACATTAAAAAAGGAGTTTTATTTGTATTTACTGATAGCAGACATATAAATACACAATGAACAATGGAACTCATGTAACATTAATTAAACAATAGTATCAAGTTTACAATAAAATGTGTAATGAAAAATGTTAGCACAAACAATTTGAGACACACAGTTTTCTGTAAAATATATGATATTCTTCCTAACAAAATTGAAGCAAGGCCAATAAATGTCTCTCCTTAGTTTCCTAATTTAGGAGTGAAAGAGACCAATCACTGAACAGCAGAAGACTGTTTGCACATGCACACACACTTGTCCCCCAACACTATGCTGGTTGGACATACAATGCTGGGACTGTATTTCAGTAGGTCGACTAAAGTGGAGTAGGGGTTGTGTTGGGTGGGGTGAGAAGAGGGAGAAAGAGGTAGGAGAGATGTGAGGGGTTGGGGATGGGTAGCTAACAGTCCAGAGAGAAGCAGAAGGTTTGCTGTGTAGGAATGTGGGAGGGAGGGGTGGCAGATGCATAAGCTAGGCACATGATACATGGGGTACCAGAGCCAGTGAGGTGCGCTGCATGATGATGATGATAACATGGAGGCATGAATTGGGAGAGGATGACAGAACAGAAGAAAGGGAAACTGTTGGGTAGAGGGTGTGGAGACAGTAGATTAGCATATCCTGAGCTCAGGTTAGCTACTGGAGTGAAAGTCATGTTGGAAGCATAACTCCCATCTGCATAGTTCAGAAAAGTTGATGCTGGAGGGAAGGCTTCAGATGTCCCAGACTGTGTAGAATCCATTGAACTCGAGCATGTTGTGCTCAGCTACAAGAGGTGCCATTGGGTAGTCAACCCTTTTCTTGGCCACAGTTTGGTGGTGGCCATTCATTCTTATGGACAGCACTTCCTATACCAGTCTTGTCATCCTGTTCCAACAGAGGTATGGCCACTTGTGGAAGAAGCCTCGTATACCAATTCTGCTGGAATCACTGCACAGCTTTTTAAGTTTATGCAACAACCAATCAACTGTCCACCAGAATGAATGGCCATCATAAAACTGTGCCTAGGAATGAAGTTGACCAAACAGTGGCACAGTTTGTGGCTGAGGACAACATGTCCATGCTCAATGGCTGCTTCGCAACCTGAACCATGTGGATCATTCCCTCCAGCACCAGATTTTCAGAACTTCACAGATGTAAATTATCCTTCAAACATATCCTTCGCTTCCATGACCCTCCTGGCATCAGTCTATATTAACCCACTGTCCCCACACCCTCTACCTAACAGTTCCCCCTTCCTCTGTTCTGTCATCCCATCCCAATCCATGACTCCATGTCATCATCATGATGTGGTGCATCTCATTGGCTCTGGTACGCATGTATCACATGCCTAGCTTATGCGTCTGCCACCCCTCCCTCCTACATTCCCAGACAGCACTCCTGTTGCCTCCCATTGAGCCATTAGCTACCCAGCCCCAAACCATCTTTCTGCCTCCTGCCTCTTTCTCTCTCTACTGACCACACCTGACAACTCCCCCGGCATGTGTGTCCAGCTGGCACAACATAGGTTGTGTGTGTGTGTGTGTGTGTGTGTGTGTGTGTGTGTGTGTGTGTGTGTGTGTGTGAGCACGCGCATGTGCGTGTGTCTGCTGACAACTCAGACTCAATGCTTCTGCTATTCAGTCAGTGGTCTCCTTTGACCCTAAATTTTTACATTCTGATAGAACTTTCCTTTCTATATCATCTTAAGTTCCCTAATTGATATTCTGTTCTTGGATGACCTTCTCAGTTTGTTACCTTATTTGATTTTCATTTTTCCATTGCCACTGAGAGACAGCACTCTCCTTCTCCTGTCCGCAAACACCTCCCTAACCCAATTTTCTCTGCATATTTTACCAGTTCCACTGTCTTGTCTTCTCTTCTCTTGTCATCTAGATTGAACACTCACAATCAGTCAAAATTTCAGCAGATCACTCAAGGTTAGAAAATTTTCTGTGCTATTACCTATAGTTATGTGCCATGCATAATTAGCTGCATAAAAAATATTGCCATTTCTAACTTTTGTGTATTACTCCTGTTTTGAATTGTGCACTATTGTAACATTTATTATACTTTGTTGTGCTCATGAGAAGCTGTGTCTATTTTGTGTGATTCTGTTGGACCTATGCAACTGCATTAATATCATGAATGGCAACACTAAGCTGTATCACTAAAACATGTGATTACTGTAAATAAGTTTGTAACTAATATTTTAATTTTACTTGCAAGTTATAAATGAGATCATAGGCAGCAGCTAAAATTTAATCTTCTGGCAGCACCAAAACACCAATTTTCCGATTATGCAACCCATAGACTCAAATTCTTTGTATAGTGTAGGTGCTGAACAAAATGAACTCAACACCCACTTCACATTGTTGTAAGGCAGGTCTTCACATTCAACATGTCCTGTCAGCAGACAGTGAGCACAGGCCTGTGAGTGCTGTACCCCATCCACTATCACTGGCAGCTGTATGGAGACTTGGGTAAACAATGAGAAACAGATTCTGAGGGAAATGTTTGGAGAAATCTAGGCTATCTTTATCTTCCCTGTCACATTGTAGATCAATTACTTGAGGTCCACAGCAGAACAGTGTGAGTTGAGTACTAGACACTTTTTCATTTTCCCATTCAGTTGCTCTATAAATCTTGATTTATTTCCCAACATGACTGGCATTCTATCTCTTACATATAAACTAATGAATTCCACGACACACCTACATTTTTTAAAACACTGCTAAGAATGTCACATAGAGCTGTATGCCTTTGATACCTACATGTAGAGGACTAAGAAAATCTTTACAAATGAATGTAGTGTGCCATAACCTGTATGGGACACAGGACAGTCCTGTGTGACAATGTGCTCAGAAGATCACTGCTAAAATGCTTCCTAGATTTGTCAGGCCTTATACGGTTGTAAGAGCTATCTCCCCAGTCAGTTTTCTGATCCAAGATCCATCTTCCCCGAAACTTATAACAGCCCATATAAGCCAACTCAAGGTGGGCAAAGGTAAGCAGGATGCTGAGGCATAATCCAATGGAACCCCTCACCTGTTCAAGCTTAAGGTGGGGAGAATTGTGCCATGCAGTCATGTTTAATTTCACGTACTTATCGCACATTTGGAATCCCTCTGGCCACAAGAGCACATGGAGCATTACTGTCATCAGTAGAGGGCAGTTTGGAGAAGGTAGTTAAGGGCTGTGGCGACCTAGAGGGAAGGAGAGTGTGACATGGGTGGCGAAGAGTACAAGTGAGGCAGTATGTGGTTGTGGCCATGTGTCTGCCATGGCCCATTGGAAGGAGTGATGCTTTTGCTCACTGCAGATTTGGCGGGGTCAAGTGTTGGTTGCAGCCATGAACATTGCTTGTTAAAAGCTACTTCGGCAGGATGTGCAGTATATGGCTTGTCCTCTGCTATTGAAGATGCAAGCAGTTTGTGTCCATTGTGGTGCTGGGTTGGAGTCCAGTCTGACCTTTGCAAATACTGGATGTGGTGTTGTCTGCTGGATGATACCCGTGGGTTTTCGACTACGAGTAATCTTTGTTAAATCATCCTCTCAGTGCTCTCTAAGCAAGTGTTTGTCAATGGGCACTAGATTTTATGAAAGCTCACGGTGAGCATCCAATTAGTGTCACTTGGTGTCATGTGGTGGCTGTTTTGACTCCATATCCTGGTTGCCCATTGTTATATGTATATAAATGTGTAATTTATGAATGTTTTCCCTGGTACTACTTGAGTTCAGTTCTGTAAATGTGTGGTCTTGTGGCTGTCACTATCCAAAACTGATTTTAGAATCTATGGGTATAGAATGCAGATGTAATTCTACTGATTTATGAATTGTACTTTATGGTCAGTGAAAATTGTTTAATCTAGTTACCTTATTTCTGTGGCATGTCTATAGTTATATGTTGGCTAGTATCATGAGCTTGAGCTATTTACTAAATTGTTTGAATCTACCAAAAATAAAAATAAAAAAAGACTAAAGAAAAATTTTATGCCTCAGTAGTCAAGTCAAGGTTTCTTGCATAACAGTCATACTTTTCTGCATTTGTAGTATGTTTAATTTTTACTAAATAATTAACAAGTTTGTCTGTGTTACATGATAGGTGATTGTATCTCTTGTCAACTGTGGTGTAGTTAAAGATGCCTGTGTACCATGAGTGAAATCTTTAATGAAGGTTTCTAGTACTGTGGTAGCAGCAACCGCTGTCCTATGTTAACAGATAAGGAGGAATTATTGCTACTGGCTTTGCCTCTGACTGCCTCTATCATCATAAATTTGAACCACATTTGTCAGTCATTTTGGCTACTTCAAAGGCAATGGAGTTTTGATAATAACTGGCAATAGCCGATGGCTGATTTTTGTGACATATTCACTCGATGATATATTTTGCTGTTTGTAATGTAAATGTATTTGCACTTCATTTAATATTATTTACTAAAAGGAAGTGATTTTATACTGTCACTGTTTTGAGGTGTTTGCTGTCAGTTGTGTTATTGAAATTCAGTCTTTTCAGTTCTGGAGGCAATTTGTTAATGTTATTCTTGGGTTTTTTTCTTTTAAAAAATAAATTCATCCATGTTTTTAGAAACATTAATAAATTCATTATGGCTCTGTACCTTTCTATTCAACACCGGCTCCCTACCACATTTCACTTTTCTTGTGGGAGAAGGGAAATTGTTTCTACCTGGGATCCAACTACTGCTAACAGACGTGTATTGTAGGCTCCCACATTTCGGGCTCCTCACCAAGCCACTGCAGGGATTGCAGAAAAGGAGTAAGACAATAACATAAGCACACCAAATTATTGTCAACTACGTCTGCAATAGCTGTCATGGTAACATGTGGCATCTGCTTCACATTAGTGATGCAAATGTCACAGCACTGCCATTGTGGGCATCAATTCTTCCTCTGTAGGTCACATGCTCACAGAAAGTCATGGCAGAATCCTATTGCTGATTGGCTATAAACAATACCACCTGGCCATTCTACACCACTTGCATCGAGAGTTGCTCCAGGACAGGTATCGGCTGTATCCAGAAAGTTCATCAATTAGCACTCTCTTCATCCCAGTGCAGTCGTTCATTCCCAACCACATCCAAGTGTTCACTCTGTGACTTATCTATTTTCTACACACTGGGCCTAATGCCGGGCACACCCACAGTCTGCCTATCAAGGCACGAGTCACTCTTACTATTGGATTATGACAGCCACACTGGTGTCTGTGGCCCATCTGATAGAGCTCATCTCTTTCCATTGTCCACAGCAGCTATGCTATCTATGACTGGCAAGAAGCTTCTGCTCACCTACATCTCTCTTCTGGACTCTCCTTGAGGTCTACCAATTTCTACTGATTACGGCTGCACCACTGTCACCCTAGTACATATTCTCTCAGTGCAACATCAGTGACTATGGGTGGGATGGAACAGGTAGTGCTGATTCACATTTGAATAACTGTGACACTGTCTCCAGTTTATGAGGCTGAATAAGGTTCATTATTTCTTGCTGCCCGGAGCAGCAGTAGGGTCTCAATGCTACTGAATGTCCTGGCACAGGTGCTGCTGCTACTGTGCATGCAATGGTACAATGAACTTCTACAGAAGTTAACCTGCATGACGCCCCTTGTTTCTACAACAGTCCTTCCTCTCATCACCATAAGCTACACCATCACTGTTGCTCCTGGTAGCGCTCATCAAT
Source organism: Schistocerca nitens (assembly GCF_023898315.1). NCBI lineage: Eukaryota > Metazoa > Arthropoda > Insecta > Orthoptera > Acrididae > Schistocerca > Schistocerca nitens. Next base: position 188,653,550 of record NC_064620.1, on the reverse strand, counting down.
ACCCTGCTGATGTCCCACCGTCAGCCTACCAAGTCTGTCGGCTCTCAGCCTACATCCATTTGCCTATCACCTTTCAGCTGAGTCTGCTGGTATCCTGGCAACGTGCCATTGGCCTGTTGTCTGTCAACACCAACCCTGCTGATGCTGGCCCTGTCGATGACATACTAGATGGAGCCGGGTCATTTGATAAAGGTTCTGTCAATTCTGGCAGACCTACCTATTGTAGCTGGCTCCTTCGCAGCTGGCATTGTTGCTAGACCATTGTGAATTCAGACATCAGTAGAGATGCCCTCTCATCCACTGCCCTGACACCACTTGAGGGTTTTGATGAGTGTACAATCATTGGCACGGCCTACTTGGCCACTGCAGGTCCTCCTTGGCTGATGGCATGATCTCCTCAGCTGCCGGCATGATTTCCTTTGCTGCCAGACTGGGCCCTCCACAGCAAACCTGGCCCATCCACTGCCAGCATGGTCCCCTCCCCTCCACTGCCCCCCCTCCTTCATTCCTTGCCAGCACAACTGGCTCTGGGGTTGATGAGCCTCCCACTATTGGCACTTTTGATACTGACATCAAATCTCCATTTTAATGACTTTGTTTTCTGTGTCACTTCCTTCTTCCATTCCTTCTTTTTCATCTCCTGCAATATTGCCCTTGGTTGAGCCGTCAATCATGTTTTCTATTCCTTTTGCTGGTCTTCGATTTGAGCATATGGTGGGGTCCTCATGAAATCATGTTCCAAGGCAAAACTCTGGGCCACTCTTAATCCTGTCGTCTCCTGGTGATAGTTTTTTAGGTCCTTGATCATGACAGCCATATCTGTTGACTGTGTCAGTGTCACATCACACACCTCATTGGCCCATCATCATCACTGCATATCGGGTGGCCACCAATGATAAAGTGTTGCCTCCATGTTGATTCTGGTGACAGGGTACCTCCTCCCAGAGAGAGCAACACTGGCTTCAACCTCCCTTCACCACCTTTTCTCAACGGAGAAAGGATACTGTTATTTGCCTGGAATCCAACTGCTGCACACACAGACATGTAGTATGTGCTGCTGAATTTCCAGCCACTCACAGCATCATTTCAAGAGATTGCAGAAAAAGAGTATGAGAATAACACAAGCATGCCAAGTTGTTGTCAACTGCACGTTCCGCAGCTGCCACAGTAAAACATGGCACCAGCTTTTCCACTAGTGGCATGAGACACACCTCAATGGGAGCTGCCATTGTGAGCACCAATTCTTTCTCTGCAGATCACATGGCCCCTGAACATCATGGCAGTATCCTTTAGCTGGGCAGTATAAAGGATGCTGCCTGGATGCTCTGCATCAGTTCTCATTGGGAATTGCTCTGGCCAAAACCCATCTGCATCCTGCTGGTCCCTCAATTGGCAATCCCTTCATCCCAGTGCAGTAATTTGCTCCGAGCCATGCCTGAGTGTCCACTGCACATCTCATCTAAGTTCCCTACGCTGGACCTGATTCCACTGTGCTTGTCATCTGTCCACCAGTGTGCAAGTCCCTCTCACTCCTGAATTACACAGACAGCATCCATGGCCCACCTGCCAAAGCTCATTTCTGCACTGTCTGCAACAGTCGTACTATTTATGACTAGCTACAAGCTTCGACCTCACCAGGATCTCTTTACTGGATCATCCTCAAGCTCTACCACTCTCCACCAATTATTGTCACACTAATGGCACCCTTGTAAGAACTGTCAGTACAGTGTCAGTGACTCTTGGTATGGTGGAACCAAGTAGTGTGGATACATGTCTGGATAACGGTTTTCTTGTTGCTACCTGGGGCACATTAAATGGTGTGTCTCTCTTGTCCACTAAACAAAACTAACATATTACCATGTTCATTACAGGCGTTTTTCCAGAGCACCATTTTCAGATATCTGGTCTCAAAATCCACGTGGTGCTTGTCAGACACAGTTCTTGCTCAATGTTTCAGTGTGCTTACAATTGCTCTGTTTTGGACTGGACAATGAAAGCTTTGTGTAGTGAGATATAAGTCACATGTGTCCATTTCTGGTAACCTGAGTAGCTGAGGCACTCATCTGATTTTAGTTCAAGCAAAGCATCTAAAAATGGTAATTTTCCTTCTCTTTCCATCTCATTGGTAAACTTGATATTAGTATGTGCACTGATCATATCATCATTGAACAGGTGAAGGTACCATGGGGCCAGATCATAAGTGCTGTTAACATAACAAAAGTACCAAGACATATGAAGAGGTGTTGAATGTAATGTGTGTTATGAAAAATTAGCCACTGCCAGAGACAATGGATAACCCAAAGCTATTCTGTCAATTATTTCATAAAATGTACCATTATATAAAAAGTTGACAGTTGTCTAATTATGGCATAACAACAGCATTAAGAGGAAAGTGGTCTATTAATAACTTTAATGTACTTTTGTAAACAACAAGAGAAAATGCAGACTGACTATAATTTTGTCTGCATTGATTCTGAATTGTTTAATTACACCTGCCTTCACCATGGATTTTAGACATATCACACAGCCATGCCAGCCTAGGAGATAATGTTTCCAGATTCTTTACTACATTATCTGATAGGCCATAAATTTTTCAATAGCTTTGTTGTGAAGAAGAAATCAAAGATATGTAAGACCAAGAAGAAAACTACTATGAGTAATAAGATGTTAATATAATGATAATGAGAGACATTATTGCCTGTGTGCCATGACAATTCAAAATGTGTTGGCAAATTTGGATTGGAAAATGTGAATAGCGGAGCTGAATTCAGTGAACACTATGAGATGGTTCTAACACACAGTTCTAAATTTAACAATAATGGATATTTCAAGATGGATAATATTTAAAATAAAGGAAAGGCAACCATTCAACTATAGCTGACTGATGTGTAGTGCACAGAAACAAGCAACAGAAACAGTATGTTACTAGCTCTCGAGGTCTTGCTCTTTCTCCAGCAGAAGTACACACATTCATGCGCACAACCACAAGACACCTAAATGTACATTCAATAAATTTGTTCATTGGCTGCTATGTTCTTCTGTATTAACACCATGTTGAAGTTATTATATGTGGTTTTATTAGATGAGTCTTCAAGACTAACATTTACAATGCAGGAGGTCACACATTGACTGAAATCGATTTGCTGTAATAAATGATTTCAAACCTCTTATGACCAATGCTATTATTTTTATAAGTTTTTTGCAATGGAATAAACAATGTTTACAAATTATTTCTCAAGAATCCATTGGGTGCAAGATGATCCTTGTATCATTCAATGGTTTGTTGCTATCCTTCCATCTAAGGTTGAATGACGGAGTAACCATTAGCTTCTGGACACTAACACTAACAGATTTGTAATTAATAAATTACTTAAAGAAATAAACTAATCGAAAATAAAACAACAAAGGGGACAAATTTGCACTCAAACCTCTCATTAGGAAAATATACACATTTTTCCAACATTTTGGTGTAGTGATGTTCATACACCACAAGCAAAACACATTGGTTGGTTTTCGCATTTGAGAAGGAAACCATATATCACAGGATACTGCCCAAACCAAAGATAACTCACATGATTTCATTCCTTTGCAGAAGCTCGGAGATAGCAATTGCTTCATAAGCTACATTTTGTTTTCCATTCTTTCAGACATTCTCTTTTTCACATTGATGTGTGGACCTTTGCTCAATAGCACATGTAAGGAATCATCACTTTCTGCCACAGGAGTGATGTTTCAGGCTTTATTGCTTTATTGGTTGCTGCAACTACAAGTTCATTGCCACAAATTTCCAAACACCTTTGTCCATGCCAAAAAATTTTCTTGAAATTTTAGGTGAAGGAAAGTATTTTTGATGGAAGGTCTAACTCCTGTTGGGTACATGCACTGGATGCGGTTCATAACAGAATAGAAATTGCTTAGTTTTAAGTCTCATTTAGACCAGAGCTTTCAAGGTCATATGTTTCACCACATAATAGATGCAGAACTTGATTGGTATGTATATCTTGAGAACACAGATTGTGAAAACCAAGTAGCAACAAATGTTGACCATAACATAGACCCATCCGTGTAAAATGGTATGTAACAGCACTGCTAACAAAAGGTAATACAAGGTATTTTTTCTTTTGGATGATGGTGGGTTTAGAAATATACTCACCCTCTGTAGCATCTGTAGTGGTATAACACTTAATCTCTATGTGAGGATTCACTTTTCCTCCATACCAACTGATACAAGGTCTTGCTTTGCACAGATAACAAATAAGTGTGTTGACTATGGGCAATTTGTGAAAGATATAATGTATTGAATGGCCAATATTTTAAATCAGATAATAAACTGAACACTTGACATGCACGAGGAGCTGCCACTGAACAGTGTCCCATTGGGTCTCCAGCTACTACACAGAAGATGACAAGAATTTATAGTGCAGGTGGTCATGTGACCAATTCGGTCCTCTACAATAATGGATAGTGCAAATGATTTGTGGGTTTTGCTGAATCATGCAAATGGCATTTACAATCAATTATGAAGATGACATTTATAATCAGTCTCAATTACACATAGGCTACGTAGAATCGGAGCTGATGGGCTCTATAAGCACACCAACACCTATGACTAAGACATCTGTAATAAAGAGCAATTACATCCCTCTTCATCAACACTGTTCTCTCCTTTCCTCCCCCTCACCCCATCCTTCCTCTCTATCCCTTATATCTTCTATTCTCTGAACTCCTTTCTTCTTGTTATGCAGCTGGTGAGTCATCTGATGAAAGACCTCCCTTCCCCCTCCTTGCCTCATGCGTCATTCCTTATTCTCCCCTACCTCCATCTACCAAGGCAACTGCTTTCACTAATCCATATTCAATAATCAGTCTCACAACTTCCGCAGGTGTGTGTGTGTGTGTGTGTGTGTGTGTGTGTGTGTGGTTGTGAATATGTGAATGTGTGTACTCTTAATAGAAAAAGAGCAAGAGCTTGAAAGATAGTGCTTACTGTTTTCTATTAAGTGTTGCAGTGTGCCACATACCAGTCCTCTAGGGGTTAACTGTTGTCTTTCCCTTTTGCATATTTTTCTATCCAGAAATTTCCATTATTGTTTTACTTGTGTTTACACTAATAAGAAGTTATTTTTGTCACTACACTTGTACAAGGGTGACATCTATAACCTCAATGAATTATTTACCTTCAGAATTGTGTCATTCATTATTTTAAATGCACCTTAATACTGAAAGGACAAAAACCTGTAACCTGTGTGCACTGCCAGTTGATGGTCATCAGTAAATGCCCTTATGGAGTTGCATCCATTTTCACTGTTAAGGTGCCTTTAAAATCATGAATGATATTGTTCTGAAGGTAAATAATTCATTGAAATTATCAAAATTAACAAAACTGTCCTTGTATAGAGAGGGCAGCATAGTGCTCAAGACACTCCACTGAAGGATACCATATTCCTTCTCGGGTTGACTGCACTCAATAGGTCAGAAACCAAGGTGTCAATGTGACAGAAGCTGTAATCAAATGGGGTTGTCTCTCCAGATGCTTCATTAATTTCATACCTCACACACACACACACACACACACACACACACACACACACACACACACACACACTGGTAAATAATGCCTATATAGGAAAATCAAGTCAAGTCATCATTTGTCTGGTGATGCCTTCTTAGTCCATAATATCTGGATTTGAGAAATAAGAAATGGCAGTTGTTCACTACTTGCTTCAAAGTCTATTTTATGGAAAAGTGTTCAGTTATTTTTCTTACTTGTTTCAAGGTCTGTTTTACAGAGAACTGTTCAGTAAGTTTTCTTGCATCCTGCCAGTCTTCTAAAATCAACATCCAATCAATAACCCCTACCTCAAATTCTTCTTTTTTAATGATTTATTTTTATCTCAAAATATGCACTACACTTTTCATAGATATTGTAGTAAATATGTTGCTTTTGTTTCCAAAATATACACAGTCAATACTTTATCTATGTGTTATTCCTACAAAGTGTTGATTCATCAAAAGATACTACTCACTTCCATACTGTGCCTACTGTTTCATAGCCAAAAACATAAAACAAAACATTCTTCAAAACCATGGTTCCAGTTTAAAAAAAAAAAAAAAACAGTATTTTAACTATATTTGAAGCCTCTCTCATTGCCAAAATTAATCAAATCAAAGAAATTGTTATTCATTAAATCTACCTACCGAAAAATATGCAGAGACTCAATACACTGAGCTATTCTAGCTAAAGATTCTTCAGTCTCTCCTTGGAAAAGAGATCCAGGGTCAAGGTATTTTGATGCCTGAAAACAATAAAGTAAGGTTGATATCAATGTATAATACATAATACACAATGTATAATACATAATGCATAAGACTGAAAAAGATTAAGTCAACAAAATACAATTCCTGTTTCTACAACAAAGGAAGGAAACTGAGGTACTCGTGAACAAATGATGATATCTAAAACATATCATTGTTAACTATTAGGAGGGAAGTTTGAAAAGTTTGCTAAATTTCAGCACTAACGCAATGAGGTTAACACATAATAATAGGTCATCTTTTATGAATAAACATGTGATGTGTCAGTGCTCTGGGTTTAGATCTGTGGTATGGACATCCCTCTGTTGTACTTCTCATGTAGTGATTTGTGAAGATGGAAAAAATTGTGATTCGAGCAGTGATTAAGTACTTTGTAAAGAACGGCACAAAAGCAAAGGCAATTCGCGGAATTTTTCAGAACTGGGAGACTTTGCTGCTTCATATTCAACTGTTTCCAAGTGGACAAATGAGTTTTAATTTGGTCAGGACAGCTTAGATGATGATGTGCATTGTGGTCAGCCAAAATGTGCCACTACCACAGAAATTATTACCACAGTGCATACAACAGTCAAGGAGGATCACTGACTGAAAGCGCAAGAAATTTATGAAGCTGTAGGCATATCATCTGAATGGAACATAACATTTTAACAGTAGAACTGGATATGAGAAATTGTCACTAGATGGGTGCCATGACTATTAATGCAGGATCTGAAACGCCTCAGAAGGGAAACGTCTGAAGAATGTTTGACCCATTTCCAGGGCAACCAACAAGATGTTTTGCACCACTTTGTGACCACATATGAAGTCTGGGTCCACTACTGTACCTCAGAGACAAAACAACATCAAAGCAATGGAAATGTTTATTCACCACCACCACCACCACCAACAACAACAACAACAACAACAACAAAGCATAGGCAATGCAGTTGGCTAAACAACTCAAGACATCAGTCTTCCTGGATGTGAAAGGGATTCTGCTGATAGATTATCTTTCCATAGATCTAGCAATTACGTTAACCTTCTGGACAAATTACAACAAACACAATGAGGAAACAAGGTCACGACTGAAAAGGAAGAAGTCACCTTTCATCAAAACAATGCACACCTACAGACAGGTGTCATTGTTTACGCAAATATAATTGAACAAAGATACAAATTGTTGCCAGAGCCATCTTATTCACCTGATTTGGTTCTAACAGACTTCCATCTCTTTCCTAAGCTCCAAATTTTCCTCGGTGTATGGAGGTTCTCTTCAAATGAAGTGACAGCTGAAGTTGATGGATATTTTGTAGGCCTGAAAGAACCTAATTTTCAAGATGGGATCAAGGCACCGGAACATCAATGGACCAAATGTACTGGTGTACAGTGAGATTACACTGAAAAATAGAAAAGTTTCAGTGGGACAAGTTGTTTCATTCCATTGCATCTTGAGAATGTTTTAAAATACTCCTGGCAGTTCACAAACAGAACAGAAGTGTTCTTCAGATGAGAAACATATAAAGGGGTTCCCAGAATGAATTTTAACTCTGCAATAGAGTATGCCGATTTGAAAATTCCTGGCGCATTAAAAATGTGTGCCAGAACAGGACTCGAACCTAGCACCTTTTTGTTTATAAAGGTTTCTGAAATTCCATTACATATACCCAGACTATTTAGAGCATATTAACTGAGGAGAACCACATGTGGCACTATCTTATAAATTCAATTATGATATGAATGTCTGCACAGAACAGAGAAAGTGATAAGTTTTAGTAAAGAAACCATTCAGAGCAATACAAAATGAATCTGTGACCTGGAACAACTGCCAAAACTGTGCCTTCCCAACCCCACCCCCCTTTGCCATTATTTTTTCTATGTTCGGACATATGGCACAATGGCCAACAGTTCCTAATTTTATCAATCATCCACAGAATGTCTAGACTTGAATTCTGTTTTATTTACTCGGTGGATCCCAAAATATTATTCTTTGTTCAGTACCCACTCACCAAAAATTGAGACCCTACAATGTCATTCAGAAGTAGCAGCAAGAGCTCTGTATGTGAACAAGAGCAAATTATAAGGGGGCAGCTGGGTGAACCAAACGCACTTTGCCTAATAAACCACATTAGCAATAAAAACCTGTTTCATAGTGGTCACTTCTTTATACTGCTACTTGGATGAAATGACAACGTAGTAATCAGTTGTCCTTTTCTTGCACGTTTTATTTGCCAAATCTAGATTTCAGCTAATGTCTAGCCATTAGCAATGCACCATTTCATAGTATCAATGCATGTTCTAATACATCAGTACCCTGTTGTTCGGGCTACTAGCACAGTTCGTTCTTTACACAAAATTATTATTTTATTATTATTATTATTTTACAGTTACTACTTCATATCTAAAAATTCATCTATTGGATTGAAGGAGTTGTCATTCATAAATTCTTTTAATTTGTTTTTAAATGTTGGTTGGCTGTCCGTCAGAGTTTTTGTGCTGTTTGGCAAATGACTAAAGATTTTTGTGGCAGCACAATTCTGCCCTTTTTGTGCCAAAGTCAGATTTAATCCAGAATAGTGAAGATAATGCTTTCTTCTAGTGTTGTAGCTATGCACTTTGCTGTCTTTTTTAACTGGGATGGGTTATTAATAACAAATTTCATAAGTGAATGTATGTATTACGAAGGTACTGTGAATATCCCGAGTCCCTTAAACAAATGTCCGCAAGGTGATCTTGGGTGGACTCCAGCTATTAATCTGATTACACACTTTTGTGCAATAAATATTTTTTCTCTTAGTGTGAATTACCCCAAAATATGATGCCATCTGAAAGCAGAGAATGAAAATAGGTGTAGCAGGCTAATTTACTGATATATTCATCACCAAAATGTCCAATAACTCTAATAATATAAGTAGCTGAACCTAATCATTTCAGCAGATCATCGATGTGTTGCTTCTAATTCAATTTCTCATCAATGCACACACCCAGAAATTTTGAATATTCTGCCTTGGCAACAGACTTCTGTTCATAGTCTATTTTCATCAATGGTGTTATGCCATTTACTGTACAGAATTGTATATACTGTGGTTTCTCAAAGTTTAGTGAGAGTCTGTTTGCAGGGAACCACTAAATAATTTTCTGAAAGACATTATTTACAATTTCCTCAGCTGATTCTTGTTTGTTGGGTGTGATTACTATACTTGTATCATCAGCAAAAAGAACTAGCTTTGCATCTTCATGAATACAGAGTGGCAAGTCATTAATATGTATTAAGAACAATAAGGGATCCAAGACTGAATGCTGTGGGCACCATTCTTGATGCTTCCCCAGTTAGAGGGGTCTGCTGATTTTTGCAGACTACTATTAATTTCAACCTTCTGCAGTCTTTCAATTACATATGAATTAAACCATTTGTGCACTGTCCCACTCATACCACAATACTTAAGCTTATCTACAAGAGTTTCATGATTCACACAGTCAAAAACCTTTGAAAGATAACAAATTATCCCAAAGGGTGATGTTCGGTTATTCAATGCATTTAATATTTGATCAGTGGAAGCATACATAGCATTTGCTGTTGAAAAAGCTTTCTGAAAATCAAACTAGCATTTTTAGTACTTCATTTTTTTACAAATATGTGATGCTACTCTTGAATACATTACTTTTTCAAGAATTTTGGGTAGAGCTGTGTAACATTCTGACAACTTAAAGTGTGACTGTGGATCTGGGTTATATCGGCTTATTCCCCCCTAAACACCTTCCACTTCTTTACAAGATGACTTACTTGGAATATGCAACCACTCTTCTTTACTGAATAGCTGGCTGCTGGACACCCTCTTGACTACTTCTCCATCAAATAACGCTAGGTACAGGAATTTTTAGATTCTTTCTACTTATGAAATAGGTAGACATACAAACTTTACTTTTCGTCAACTAACCATGTATTTGACCTCCATACACAATAAAAATCTCACTTTCCACATGAATATGTAACTTCCTGCAAGTCTCTTGTACAGTTGGGCATTAGAATCAAATTGAATTACAGTTAAAAGGAAGTTGGCTTAGATACCATGACCTTTTGTAACATCAATCATAAAATGAGTCTTGCCTCTGACAAGGGTTGCGTCAAGAGTCCACAATCATACTTTTTTCAACTTTTCTTGTTTTAATAACAATAGTCAATAACACAATATGCACAGAGCTGCGTATAAACTCCATGATTCTTCCTTATACATTCACTAAAACATCTATGGACTGCCCGACAGGTACCTGACGGTGCCATCTGACTGCTGCATCTACTTTCTTCCCACGACTGATTTTAAACCTGCACACACAAACATGTGACACGCAGTAGTTATGATTCTACCATCCCACACTCATATCCAGAATATCATGTGTTCGAGATGGTAGAAGGCTGAGTGGTTCTAGAATTTACACAGAAATTCTCGAATCACTACAGCTGTCAGAAGTGAGATTGTATAGTAGTTGTTGGCATTAGACCTATCCCCATTTTTATGCGATAGTTTAACAATGGCTTATTTCAGTCTGTATGGAAAAATGCCCTGTTTCAGTGAGCTACTACATATGTGGCTGAGAATCATACATTTTAGTACTCTGTTGGAAATGCCATCAATTCCATGTGAGCTTTCACTTTTGAGTGAATTTATTATTTTCTTAATTTCAGAAGGAGAGCAGGGTTGAATTCTAATTTTATCAAATTGCATAGGTATTGCCTCTTCCACATACTGCCTTGCATTTTCTAATGACTAGCTGTATCCTATTTTCTCTATAACACTTGAAAAATGATTATTAAAAATATTTTCTACTTCTGACTTCTTGTTAACAAACTCTTCACTGAGCTTGTTAGAAATACAGTCTTCCTGTTCTCTAGGTTGCCATGTTTCCCTTTTAACAATATTCCAATTTTTTAAAATTTTATTATCAGATGTGCTAATCTCAGACATAATGCACATACTTCTGGTATTTTTAATTACATTTCACTTTTCTGTTTACAAGATATTTTTATCCCTTTAGTAAGCCATGGCTTTTTAGATGGTTTCTTACAATTGTATTTCACTGTTTGCTTAGGGAAACTGTTTTCAAATATACTCACAAAGGTATCATGAAATGGGTTAAATTTTAAATTAGCGGCAAGTTCCCTGTACACTTCATCCTGGTCTAATCGTTATAAGCTTTTGCTAAAATCTTAAATTGTGAAATCGTTAATTGACTGCGCTATTTTGTAGGACTGTTTTGCATTACTGTATGTAGTAATGACACTGACAACAGCAAGAATTTGCTGTCACAGGCCAACTGACAAGGCTTCTTCTCATGGCAGAAAGTAGGAACATGAGTGGTAGGAGAACTCACATACCTCTCCTAGGTAATTCTTAAACTGCCTCCTCCTCCTCCTCCTTTTTTTCCTAGTCAGTTTTTGTGCCCCATCTGTGGCTGCACCCTAGGTGTGGGTCTATCTCATCATTCCCTCAGTACGGCCCTGAACACATCCCGATTACAGGTACAGGCTGAGAACTGGGAAATTTGCCACTTACCGATATGAGTACCACCAAATCTATTCAATATCTACGCTGCATTTCACAGTTACTAATAACACTATAATAAGGTTAGTGAGGAATCACTCTTTACGTTAAAAAATTTATTTGTTCCTCCAAAATCATTATTTACAAGAGAGACCACTCTGCAGTGCTAACCTCACACCTTTTGCAGATGATGCAGTTATCTAAAATGAAATACTGTCTGAAAGAAACTCCATAAATATTCAGTCAGGTCTTGATAGGATTTCAAACTAATACAAAAACTGGCAACTTGCTTTAAATGTTCAGAAATGTAAAATTGTGCACTTCACAAAATGAAAAAAGTAGTATAGTATCACTCTAATATCAGTGTCTCATGGTCGGAATCAGTCAACTCGTGGGCACAGCAGGTTTATTGGTAGAACACTGGGGAACTGCAATCAGTCTACAGAGGATATTGCTTGCACATCACTTGTGGGACTCATACTAGAATCTTGCTCAAGTGTGGGGGACCAGTACCAAATAGGACTAGCATGGAATTTTTCGTATACAGAGAAGGGCAGCACAAATGGTCACAGGTTGGTCTGATCCATGGGAGAATGTGAGTGTAACAGAGATACTGGAAGACTCTTAAAAATAGAAGTAAACTAATCTGAAAAGCCTATTTACTGGCGTTAAATAACTTTAGAAAGGTACTACGTATCACTCCTGTAGGATTCATTACGACAAGGTTAGATAAATTACAGGATGCATTTAAACAATCATCCTCCTCAGGCTCCATATGTGAATGGAACAGAAAAAAAACCCTAATAACTGGTACAGTGGGACTTACCTTCTGCCAAGCACTTCATACTGGTTTGCAAAGTATAGGTGCAAATGTAGATACTACATTAAGTTTTAAGCAGAAAAATGACAAATCAGTATTTACTTGCAGGAATATTCAGTTAAGAACGGGCAAAAAAATGGCACTTTTGCTTTATAGTAAGTTATAAGAATATCAGAACCTTAACTGACACTAAAACAATCCAAATCCTGTGCTCAGTATATTTTGAACTGCATAGTAGATCAAGTAAGCTCACCACTATTCATTTTTTTTTTTCAAAGATATTTTCCAAATTTCTCATAAATTGCTATTTGTTACAAGACCCTTTAAGGAACAGAATTCACATCCCTGTAGCTATCTTGGTAGTTAGATTTTATCTTTAAAGTTTTGGGCAAATTTAAAAAGTGTATTTCTAAGTTACTGAAAAACATGAATAAATAGTTAAACAGCAAGTGGGTTTCTGTAGTGGTGCTAAAGAAATGACAACTCCATTAATCCAAGGGTTTTTACTGGTACAAAATACAAATAAACACAAAAAAGCACTCATCAATGAATAGTCTAGGTATTAATAATGTTCCAAAATTTGTTAAACATGATTTCTGAAAATTTTCTGCACATGCATGTAAAATTCAACAAAATACTATTTAATTTCATACACTTTTGTCGATACATGGAAGAAGATAGGACTAAACAATGGGTGTTAGTGTTGTCACTAATTCAGTTTCCAAATTCAGTGATGATTGTGTCGAAGTTGGTGAACTGTGTCAAAACCAGTGAATTTTGTGTCAAAACCAAGCTGTACTTTTTTTTTGACAAAACTGCTGTTTCATTTAAAATGAAGTCAGAGATGCTCAAAGTTGATGAACAACAGCTAACTCTACATTTCTGATATTACATGTTTCACAGATCATTTGAATGATTCTTTTATTGAAAAGATATGAAACAAGTCAGTTTACAGGATAGGTATTCATTATTAGTGATAATATTAATACACATACGAGGGCTGTTCAAAAGGTATCTAACTTTTATTTATAAACTCATTCTTTATTCAGGTACAACTGTTTGACACCTTCAAATTAGTCCCCTAAGCTTCTACAAACCTCTCTCAATGCTGCTGCCGCTGTTGGAAGCATTGCTGAAAAGCCTCTTTTGCTATATTACACAGCAGCTCCATCAAATTCTGCAGAATGCCTTCTCTTTTTTTAAATCTGGTTCCTTTCAGAGTCTTTTTCAGTTCAGGGAAAAGCAAGAAGTCACTCAGTGCTAGGTCAGGGAAAAAGGGATGCTGATAAATCACAGCCCAGTTGTGTTTGGCCAAAAGAATCTAACAAACTCAGAACAATGAGTGGACGTGTTATCAAGGTGAAGGTACCATCTGCCCGCTGTCCATAAGTCCAGCTGTTTGCACCCTACTGCTTCACGAAGACAATGCAGAACTTCTTGGTAATACTCCTTATTGACATTAGTACCTTCTGGGGATTATTTGTGATGGACCATGTTATTAGGTTCAGAAATGATGGCCAGCATGGCTTTCACATTGCTGTGGACCTGCCTCGCCTTTTTGTCTCTCGTCTCCTTACACTGCAATGAATGTAACTTTCTTTCTGGGGCATATCCATAAACCCAGGACTCATCATCAATCACTGTGTTAAGGAAGTTGGGATTGCTCTTCACAATATCTAGCATGTCCTGTGCAATCTCCAAACTAAGATGCCTCTGATCAGTTGTTAGCAACTTTGGTACAAATTTTGCTGAGATCCTCCTGATGTCCAAATGTTCCGTTAAAATGGAATGAATGGATCCAACATGTTGAGAGCCTACCTGAACATGCTTCACAATTCACTGATGAGTGGCCATCTTTGAAGCAGTTGTACCACTCCTTTATCTGTGTAATACCCAATGCTTTGTTCACAAACAGTTGTAGAATCCTGCAGATTCTTTAATATTGAGAATTACCAAGCTTAAAAGAAAATGTGATGGAGTAAATTTGTTCCAATTTTTCTGCCATTCTACCCACAATACAAAATCCAGTGACTACCAGTTACACATGTAATGAGCAGCAAAGATGGCGCCGGGTAAAAGTGTACAAATTGCCGATCCCGCAGTTCCAACGAATTTCGACCGTAATAAGTGCAAAATATGTTCGAAAAGAGTTATACGAGGTATTCTGTGTATTAACTGTAATTACTGGTATCACGAAAAATGCGTCAAAGTTAACCTGAAATACTTTAACAGTGAAGAACAGTGGACATGCCGCCAGTGCATCAGACAAGCAACTGAATCCAAAGTAAACAATACTCTAAAAACGCAGGATCACATAATTACGTCATTGAAACAAGAAATAATGGACCTCAACCTGAAGCTTGAAAGCCTACTGGTGAAGTATCATGAACTATTAGTGAAGTGTAATGAACTTGAAGTGGCAGTAACCAATAAAACCACGAACAATGAACTCGCTATCCGCACACCGAACGTAAATATCGGTAACAAAAACTGGCGTTTGACGGGACAACGTACTACGAGAAATAGTCAAGCCGTAAATCGTGCTCAGAATGCAATGCTCAGAAATCGTGTGTTGTCTAGCGCCACGTGTGATCGTAGCCCTGTAAAATCTGAATGTAAACAAACTGCAACGGAAAACAAAGCTAATGTGGGGGTATGCCTACGTGAAATGGATCCAGAAAGTAATTTTAAAAGTGTAACTACTGATAACCACTGGGTGCAAGATGCTAGCAAGGTCAATTTACAGTCTAACTTTGCTCAATATCTTACGCAAAAATTAACCCAAAGTGAACAATTCGCCACAAAGTGTATGAATAATCCGCCGGCGAACATAATCTCTCAAGGACCAATATATGTGCAGGACAAAAACGAAAGAAATTCCAGAACGTTAGCCTACATAGCAAGAAAATCTCGGAAAAAATTAAAGTACTAATATTAAGTGACAGTCATGGAAGAGACTGTGCTCAAATACTGCAAGACAAACTAGGGCCCTCATACCAGGTAAAAAGCATAGTAAAACCTGGCGTCCCACTAAAAGAAGTGATAAAAAACACAGAATATTTGACAAGAAGCTTCGGTACACGTGATACTTTGATTGTAATAGGGGGTTCTAACGACATAGACAAACCTCTTGATCTAATGTTGAAGCATGTGGTAGAACCATTGGAACCAATACTCACTCTAAGTCACAAAATATCATTATCCATCCTATACCCAGGAGATATGATGTTCAAAATTTAAATAGTAAAATTAATACTGCAAACCTCCACCTGATACAGGCTCTGAATCTAGCTAAACACGCGTACAAAAAAAGAATTGCTGTGAACTGTGAAATAGAGAGACTAGCCAGAAACCACTTCACAACACATGGCTTACACCTAAACAAATGTGGCAAGGAGATTATCTGCAATAGATTGGCCTTCCTGACAACTATGGGGGACACTAAGAAACCAAAAGTCAGAAACCATAAACAGACGCTAATAAGCAATTGGATAAAGACAAACAAGATGGGAAATAAAAAGAGTAATAGTGGCCATACTGTGTAAACTGCACTAGACAAATGGGTCACGAAGTCACAGAGATGAAACACAAACCCCCTGACCCCTCAAAAAGGTCAGGAACCTGAAAGGATCAATAATGTGATGGTGAACATTATCGAGACAACCCTCCAAAACGTCAATGTGATGCCTCAACAAGTTGAAGTGCATGTGGATACTTTTCAGGCCCACCTGGAAGATGAGATGGCTGCCAAGGACGACCAACAGAACCAGCACAACTGCTCAGAAGTCAACATACCTGGAATACAGCACAATTTAAACTAAAGGTCAGTGACACAGTAAATATGACTTCGAGCCCCCTGAGTAAACCCCACTCAAGACCTGAAAATCTATTATCACAATGTCCAATCCTTGAGCAACAAAACTGATGACTTAAGCATTTTGCTGACCAGTGAACTCAGTGATATCTCAGTAGTATGCCTAGCAGAGCACTGGCTCTGCACTGATGTGGTTAAGCTAATCTCACTACCCAACTTCAAATTGTGTGAACACTACTCCAGATCAAATGATGGACATGGTAGGGTTGCCATCTTCATCAAACAACACATTGAATATAGCCTACTTCCTACCCTAAAGGAAATAGGAACAGATAAGATCTTTGAATGTGCAGCCATAAAGCTTACAGATCTAAATCTAATTGTAGCTACAATCTACTGTCCCCCCTCCAGTAGTATTAATGATTTTCTGTTACAAATGGACTTGTTTCTATCCAAAATAAGTCAGAGGAAACAGGATGTGATTATATGTGGTGACTTTAATATAGACTTTCTCACCCACAACAGAAACAGGGAAACATTGATTAACATTGCAAAAACTTATAATCTGCATGGCCTTGTAAATGAGCCCACTAGAATAACACCCACATCCAAGACAGCTCTAGATCAAATTTTTGCAAATAGAAATAAACTTAACCCAACTCTAGAAGTATACAATGCAGGATTCAGCGACCACCAAGCTGTCATTCTAAAGGTCAATGTTAGCAAAGATACCTCAAACCCAGTCCCACCTAAAACTTGACGAAGGTTTTTCACCCAAGAGAACTTGAACAAGCTAAATGCTCTCCTTAGTAAAGAAAAGTGGACAGAGATGTACACAGCCAATGATGTCAACATGAAATTCAACATATTTCTTGACAAAATGATCCACCGCTTTGAAGAGGCCTTTCCACAAAATATTACTGGAAAAATTAGAACACTACGGTATCAGAGGAATTGCAAACAACTGGATCACTACATTCCTAACCAATCGGATGCAGAGAGTCAGCATGAAATATACTAATAGACAAAGCAACTCAATAACCGAAATACTATCAAGTAATAAAACTGTAAAGCAAGGTGTTCCACAGGGCTCAGTATTGGGACCCCTACTTTTCCTCCTGTATATTAATGACCTGAGCCTGAATGTTGATGCACACAAAACAATAATATTTGCTGATGACACAACTGTACTTCTCAAAGAGGAGAATACAGAGGCTGTGCAAAAAGCTGTGAACTTGGCTACTGATCAACTCAGCAACTGGGCAAAAATCAACAGATTAACTATCAACACCAAAAAGACAGCTTCCATGAACTTCCACACAACACAAAATGCAAATTCCTCTCAGCCATCTGTCACTATAAATAACCAGTGAATAGATACCGACACTGTTTTCAAATTCCTAGGTCTGTGGGTTCAAGATAACCTGAAATGGAATACACATACAGGAAAGGTAAATGCCAGGATTTGTACTGGCTGCTATGCATTGAGTGTACTGAAAACATGTGCTAGCCTGAAAACATTAACCAGTGCATACTACGCTTACATACAAGCCCACCTAAAATATGGTGTAATATTCTGGGGAAATGCTCCAACTGCTCTGAGCACATTCAGAATCCAGAAGAGAGCAATGAGGATTATTACTGGGAGCAAACCCAGAGACTCCTGCAAACCCATCTTCAGAAAGTTGGAAATCCTTATACTGCCTTGCCTCTACATTCTTGAGACTCTAAAATTCTTCAGAAAACACATAGTGCCAACTGACCCCAGAGTCGTAAAAAATAATGAAATACATGAACACAATGCCAGGAATAACGCAAACCTGCATGTTATACGTACAAACACTCAAATGTGTAAAAAGGGAGTTTTCCACATGGGCCTCCAACTGTTCAACAATCTTCCAACTAGTATTAAGTCCATCGAAGACAACATAAAATTTAGCAAAGCCGTGAAGTCACATTTGTTGTGTCACTGTTTTTACTCTGTAAATGAATACTTACAAGGGAACCTCCCCATCGCACCCCCCTCAGATTTAGTTGTAAGTTGGCACAGTGGATAGGCCTTGAAAAACTGAACACAGATCAATCGAGAAAACAGGAAGAAGTTGTGTGGAACTATGACAAAAATAAGCAAAATATACAAACTGAGTAGTCCGTGTGCAAGATAGGCAACATCAAGGAGAGCACGAGCCCAGGAGCGCCGTGGTCCCGTGGTTAGTGTGAGCAGCTACGGAACGAGAGGTCCTTGGTTCAAGTCTTCCCTCGAGTGAAAAGTTTATTTTCTTTATTTTCGCAAATTTATGATCTGCCCGTTCGTTCACTGACGTCTGTTCACTGTAAGTAGTTTAGTGTCCGTGTTTTGCGACCGCACCGCAAAACCGTGCGATTAGTAGACAAAAGAACGTGCCTCTCCAATGGGAACCGAAAACATTTGACAGCAAGGTCATAGGTCAACCAATCCCTCCACAGGAAAACACGTCTGATACGACACCGGTGACGGCATGTGCGTCACATGACAGGAATATGTTGTTGACCCACCTAAGTTGTACACTTGGCGTATGGGTAAAAAGATTCTTCTACCGTGCCCGATTTAGGTTTTCTTGTGGATGTGATAATCACTCCCAAAAAGTGATAAAAACATAAGGGTTTGTCACATAAACTGCAACAAATGAATGCAACAGTTTCACAGTCGCACAGTTTTCCCTGTGCTCTGTCAAAACATAAGTTTTTAACGTTTCTAATTTTTCGTGTGTAGACCGTCAAATCCTGCATATGTCCAAGCAATTCTGAACATGTCCTGGAATTTTGGACAGCGAAGTTGATTATATAAAAAATTAAACTTTTCACTCCTGGGAAGACTTGAACCAAGGACCTCTCGTTCCGCAGCTGCTCACGCTAACCACAGGACCACGGCGCTCCTAGGCTCACACTATCCTTGATGTTGCTTATCTTGCACACAGACTACTCAGTTTGTATATTTTGCTTATTTTTTCATAGTTCCACACAACTTCTTCCTGTTCTCTTGATTGATCTGTGTTCAGCTTTTCAAGGCCTATCCAGTGTGCCAACTTATAACTAAATCTGAGGGGGGTGCGATGGGGAGGTTCCCTTGTTAGAACAGTAATCTTGCTGTTTGTGTTAAATTGAAAACATTGAGCAATATAATACATTAGGATACTATAGGCTTACGTTAATATACACTCCTGGAAATGGAAAAAAGAACACATTGACACCGGTGTGTCAGACCCACCATACTTGCTCCGGACACTGCGAGAGGGCTGTACAAGCAATGATCACACGCACGGCACTGCGGACACACCAGGAACCGCGGTGTTGGCCATCGAATGGCGCTAGCTGCGCAGCATTTGTGCACCGCCGCCGTCAGTGTCAGCCAGTTTGCCATGGCATACGGAGCTCCATCGCAGTCTTTAACACTGGTAGCATGCCGCGGCAGCGTGGACGTGAACCGTATGTGCAGTTGACGGACTTTGAGCGAGGGCGTATAGTGGGCATGCGGGAGGCCGGGTGGACGTACCGCCCAATTGCTCAACACGTGGGGCGTGAGGTCTCCACAGTACATCGATGTTGTCGCCAGTGGTCGGCGCAAGGTGCACGTGCCCGTTGACCTGGGACCGGACCGCAGCGACGCACGGATGCACGCCGAGACCGTAGGATCCTACGCAGTGCCGTAGGGGACCACACCGCCACTTCCCAGCAAATTAGGGACACTGTTGCTCCTGGGGTATCGGCGAGGACCATTCGCAACCGTCTCCATGAAGCTGGGCTATGGTCCCGCACACCGTTAGGCCGTCTTCCGCTCACGCCCCAACATCGTGCAGCCTGCCTCCAGTGGTGTCGCAACAGGCGTGAATGGAGGGACGAATGGAGACGTGTCATCTTCAGCGATGAGAGTTGCTTCTGCCTTGGTGCCAATGATGGTCGTATGCGTGTTTGGCGCCGTGCAGGTGAGCGCCACAATCAGGACTGCATACGACCGAGGCACACAGGGCCAACACCCGGCATCATGGTGTGGGGAGCAATCTCCTACACTGGCCGTACACCACTGGTGATCGTCGAGGGGACACTGAATAGTGCACGGTACATCCAAACCGTCATCGAACCCATCGTTCTACCATTCCTAGACCGGTAAGGGAACTTGCTGTTCCAACAGGACAATGCACGTCCGCATATATCCCGTGCCACGCAACGTGCTCTAGAAGGTGTAAGTCAACTACCCTGGCCAGCAAGATCTCCGGATCTGTCCCCCATTGAGCATGTTTGGGACTGGATGAAGCGTCGCCTCACGCGGTCTGCACGTCCAGCACGAACACTGGTCCAACTGAGGCGCCAGGTGGAAATGGCATGGCAAGCCATTCCACAGGACTACATCCAGCATCTCTACGATCGTCTCCATGGGAGAATAGCAGCCTGCATTGCTGCGAAAGGTGGATATACACTGTACTAGTGCCGACATTGTGCATGCTCTGTTGCCTGTGTCTATGTGCCTGTGGTTCTGTCAGTGTGATCATGTGATGTATCTGACCCCAGGAATGTGTCAATAAAGTTTCCCCTTCCTGGGACAATGAATTCACGGTGTTCTTATTTCAATTTCCAGGAGTGTATGTTAACAATGTTAAATGATATTTTCCGACATCTGCAACACACTGTGTACCATCAGATCACATGGAATAAATAAATAAATGAATGTTCACTTGTGAATAGCTAGCCAGTGACTGGACGCTTCAGCAGTTCTGGAAAAAAAAAAAATCAAGAATGTGCCCCAATACCATTCTCAGTTTCAACAATAAAAAATAAGGTTGGATACTTGTGAACAACCCTCCAACTTACTTTTTT
This sequence comes from Schistocerca nitens, assembly GCF_023898315.1. NCBI lineage: Eukaryota > Metazoa > Arthropoda > Insecta > Orthoptera > Acrididae > Schistocerca > Schistocerca nitens. The sequence goes on along the minus strand of NC_064620.1, from coordinate 188,632,234 downwards.
TTTTAAGCTTAAGAAAATCATCAAGAACAACTAATATGTAAGAAAGTGGGGTACTGAAGTACTGAAATGTGCATTTTGAGAGTTCTCTGAGGCTGTAAGTATTGCAATAATGAATATGACAACATGCACTTGAGGAGGAATGGACATTCCTAAGAACGGTAACTGCATAAAATGAACAGTCAAATATAGGTACAAGGGAGTTAACCTCATAGAAAGCTCATGCAAAATAATGGGACACCTGTGCAGAAATACATTCTCAAGGTGAGCACTGGGTGATTCCCTCCCACTGTGGCCGCCTCAGTTGACTGGTGCCTGCCAATGAGCACACTTCAAGGATTCTCTCTGCTATCTCTTTACTACATAACAACACACTGCGCTCCTTGAGCTTATTTATTAACAAGTGAAGTGTGCTCATATTGAGCATTAATATACAAGCTTTTTAGTCTTTGCTATAACCTGTCATAGTTTTTGCACGTTATATTGCGCTGTTTCTTACACCCTTGTCCATATAAAACACGTTTACACTCTTAATTTGATTCATGGAATTTGTTGCTGACACGTATTTTATGTTTTGCTGAAGTGCCTGGCATTTCTCACAATGGTTAATAGTGGTAAGAGTGGTGCTAGTAGTGCCACTATGACAATACAAATGAGGTTTGTTTTAAACACATGCTGGAACAGTCAAGAGTGGTAGTTACCTTTAAGATTGGATGTGGTGAGTTGACACATGGTGACGCAATTATCAATACCTCAATGAGTTTTAATGAGGTCATCTAATAGGGCTTTGAGAAGCTGGATGTTCCTTCTGCAATACTGTGTTAAGACTAGGCAGGAATGAGCCACTGTAAGTGATTTCTGGCAGTGGTGGTCATGAGAATGTACAGTAAAGGAACACAGGGCTCTAGACGGCCACACAGTACTACCAAGAGGGAAGACAACTTCATTTTGGATATGGCTCTGGCGGATCATAGTGCATCTGCAGTAGCAATCTGAGCAGCAGATGACACCACAATGACACAGCTAACTGTTACAAATAGGTTATTTCAAGGACAGCTCCAAGCCAGACATCCTGTAGAGTGCATTCCACTGACCCCAAATCACTGCCATTTGCGACTTCAGTGATGTTAAGAAAGAGCTCACTGGAGGGCAGGTGCAGGTCTGTAGTGTTTTCCAGTGAAAGCTGGTTCTGCCCCAGTGCCAGTGATGGCTGTGTGTTGGTTAGATGGAGGCCAGTTGAGGACCTGCCCCAAAACCATTTGCATGCTAGACACATCTGACCTACACCTGGAGTTACTGTCTGGGGCACAAATTCGTATGACAACAAGAGCACTCTCGTGGTTACGCCTCACACCCTGGCTGCAAATCTGTATGTCATTCTGGTGATTTGACATGTTGTACAGCCATTCATGAACAGCATTCCAGGGGGGGGGGGGGGGGGATCCAGTAGGATAATGCTCACATACTGCTGATGTAACCCTACATGCTCTACAGAGTGTCAGCATCTTGCCTCGGCCTGCTTCATCACTAGATCTCTTTTCAATCAAGCACATATGGAACATCATTGGACAACAATTTCAGCATCATCCGCAAACAGCATTAACCAACCCTTTATTGACTGACCAAGTGCAACAGGCACAGAATGCCATCTCACAGACTGACATCTGGCACTTGTATATAACATTGTATACATGATTGCACCCTTGCATTCAACATTCTGTTGGATACACCAGTTATCAATGTACTGGCATTTAACATTTGCAATGGCTTATCTCACTCTTACAATAATCAGTGACCTTGCAATGTTAATCACTTAAATATGTTACCTAGACAAAAATAGACAACTCTCTCTCCCTCTCTCTCTCTCTCTCTCTCTCTCTCTCTCTCTCTCTCTCTCTCTCTCTCACACACACACACACACACACACACACACACAGGTTGTGTGTTTTGTATTTTTTCAATGAAGGCCTTGCTGGCCAAAAGCTCACATTCTAACAGTTTTTTGTTATGCCTATCTGCAACTCAACACTTTGCTACATCGTGAGTAGCAACTATGCTGTTCATAATATTGTTACATTCCATCCTGGATTTTCCATTGATTTTACCTAGATAAATGTATTCCCAAAATTTTATTACTGTAGACTATATTAATTATTTTTTGGTATTGTGACTTTTTCCATCAATATATATATTTATATACTGTGTGTATTGAAAAGATGTATAGCCTATGTCCACCCAAATGTTCATTAGCAGATCATGTAGAAATCTAGAAAAGGGGGTCAGTAACATTTAGAGAATTTTGGTGACAAACTTTCACATTTATACATTACATACTGTACATATATGTTTCAAGTCAGATTATGAAATCTTCTATAGACAATGATCTTCCAATTCTCTTTAAGTTAAAGTGTGCAAAATTTCATCAACATTAGAATAAAACTGTAGATATGTATGAACTGCAACAAACAAACAGTTGAGACCTGTGTACTGCAAGCCTTGTTGTTACATGCCTCTGGTTCTTACATTCTCTGGTCCAGCTGCCATTCAACACTTATGGCATGCTACGGAATTCAAGGCCTATGTCCTTCTCCTTCTTCTGGTGCAGACTGTCAATCAGTTCTGGATATAATCTTGCAGAATGTAGCCAATGTTGTAATCTGATGTCCTCTACAAAATAAGTTTCTTCTATGAGTTCATATGTATGTTGGAATGGCACTGATTTCCCTGCTCCTAGTATTTCATTAACATCGTCTTGACTTATTCTATTCTTTTCATGCTGCTGATCTTATGTTTTCTCATATGATCTCTATTCCAGACATTATGACTGATGCCTCTGGTGCTTTGAATAGTGTCATCACTATGTTCATAAACAGATTGATTATGTTTGGGATATTGTATGACTTTGACAGCTGCTGCTGCTCTTTCCTGAATATCCATATCAGAAGATGTTTGAGCACCGTAGGTAAAGTTCTTCATGATTAGGCATGAACAGCTATATGCAGTGCCACTACATTTTTCATTGTAGATGCAAGCGAGGAAGGAAAAATCTCATTAAATGCTGTGCTTCGTAAGGTTGCAGGAACATTTAGCTATTCCTGTCACTCAATGAAGTGAATAAAATAATAGGGGGAAAACATAGCCAGAAATCCTTCCCAAGGCTTCACTATTTTAGAAAAGCACAAAGGTAGGAGAAGAAAATTTTTTCTTGTTTGTTATATATGTAAATGACTTGCCAAGTATGGTGCCATGTAAAGTATTGATGTATGCAGATGACACCACTTTCATCACACCTCATGCAGATGAAAAGCTCGTGATATAAATGAATGAACTAATGATGGAAGGGGCTAGTGAATGGTTCAGAGACAACAGATTAAAGCTAAGTAACGATAAAACAGAACACACACTTTTCTCCCTCAGGAACCTTGATACTGACCTGCGCAAACTCAAGGAAAAGTCAGTGAAATTGTTAGGCATCCATCTTGACAGTAAGTCATATTGGAATACCCAGACAGAAAAAGTTTGTAATAAATGTTCAAGAGTAGTGTACCTGATAAGAAAATTAAAAAGCTGTGTCAATCAAGACGTCCTCCTTATGGCCTATTATGCATTTTTTCACACATATTTGATCTATGGGATAATACTCTGGGGAACTCTGCTGGGGCTAAGAATGTCTTCCTGTGGCAGAAGAAAGTAGTAAGGTGCATTTTTGAGCTACAAAACACAACTTCCTGCAAAGAATACTTCATCAAATACAAAATACTTATGGCTCCCAGCTTGTACACACTGCAAGTTATTGTCTGCGCCAATGAGAATGCTCTTACATATGAAACTAGGGCTAATGTCCATACTTATGAAATCAGGAACAGGAACTTGATAAATGTCCACTGGACTAGACTATCCAAGACCAAAAACAATTTTACACATATTGGCAAGGTGCTTCTGAACAAAATACCACAAAGGTTTAAGGAACTGCCACATAATAAATTTAAAATGGTGATGGAATCATGGCTAAAATGAAAGGCTTTCTAAAATGGTTCAAATGGCTCTGAGCACTATGGAACTCAACTGCTGTGGTCATCAGTCCCCTAGAACTTAGAACTACTTAAACCTAACTAACCTAAGGACATCACACACATCCATGCCCGAGGCAGGATTCGAACCTGCGACCGTAGCAGTCGCACGGTTCCGGACTGCGCGCCTAGAACCGCGAGACCACCGCGGCCGGCGGCTTTCTAAAATGTTCAGGAATTTTTATGTAATACTATAAATGATTTAACTGAAATGTGAACTAAATTATGTATATTATAAACTGGGTAACACAAAGAAATAACTTAGACTAGTATAAATTAAAATTTATGTAAGTTACATGTAATATTATATTCTGTTGTCCACAAAGAAATAACTTGTACTTGACAATGTCTTATGCAACAGCAATGTTGTCTTCAGACAAATAAAAGGAATTGATTGATTGACTGACTGATTCATTATTCTTAGGTAACATTACAAATAGGTTGTCGGAGGACTGTAGCATAATTTCGACACAATTTACATTGCTGGTATAGCAACTGACATTGTCCACTAGGCTACATTTTGTTCCCATTCTAATTATTTAAATAATTAATTAACAGGAAGTGAAAGCAAGTGAAAATCAAATGTGTGCAAGAAAAATGTGAAGAAATCAAAAAGAGAACAGTCACCAGAAGGCCAGATTCAGCATGTAAAAATATCAAAATCATCTCTAGTTAAATTAAAACTACCAAGCATCAATATCAAGAGTACAAAAGGAATTCTTCTGTTTAATGCAGAAGAAAGAGCAGACAGAGGGTGGGGGGGATTAAGAGTACATTGAGGATCTCTATGATGAGGAAGAACTAACTGTCTGATTATGTGACAGAAGGAAAAGAAATAAGTGTTGATTTGGAAGACATAGGAGAAGTATCAGAGTCATGACAGGGTGTATAAGCGGACAAGGAAAAAAAATTCCCGGATTTCCTGGTTAAAAATACACTTTTTCCATGTTAAGTGAGCGTATACTTTTCCTTGGAACTGTAAAACTTATCTATCCTTTGAATGGTTATGGTTTTATTCACTGGCGGGAAATTTCCCACCACTTCAGAAAATGAAACTCAGGGAACAAATCACGTTTGGGAATGATGTCTGATGTGCAGCAACTTGTACACTACATATTTTCGCATTTCAAAAGTATAAATTCCACCAAAACAGCGCATGTTACTTTCCCAAGCATTGAAATTGAGATTGTGATGCGCTTTTACATGTCACATGATCAGGCCAACGGATGATGGTGGATATTCAGCGCATAGGACACATGATGTAGTCAGCCAACAGCAACACTGCTGTTAAGTAGCGCGCGCGCGCGCGCACACACACACACACACACACACACACACACACACACTCTCAAAGAGTTGATTTTTAAATCAAACACTCTGTGATTTAAGACTTTATCATAATTTCTCGCACATAGTTCATCTTGCGTAAAAGGGAATTTACTTTGAAAGTAACGCTTGTCAAACAACCACTCGCAATATTTTCTCGTGACCAGTTAGAAATAGGTTCGTTTCAGCAGTTGCCAGAGAGTTCCAGATAACAGGCATCACCATGCTTGCGCAGCTATGACGACGCAGGAAGCCCATATGTTTGTATGTGTAAATACCAGTACTGAATTATCTCATGTTTGGTTCTTTATTATGCCATAATGCCATACGAGCTAGAAGATGAAAATGTGCACTTGAAATGCAGCGAACAGTTGAAAAATTACTTTCTAAAAATATCAGTATTTTAAATATAGCTGCACAACAGCAACGGTTCCACGTAATAAAATTATAAACAGCCGACCAGTTGCAATGGATAAAGAATTCTTTACCTAGGTTTCAACAAATTTAAATTTGTCTTCTTCAGAAGGTGGCCTAAGGACAATGAACATCATAGCTTACATTAGAAAGGTATGAAACTTAAATCAAGAATAGATTTTATCACAAATTAAGAGAGCTCTTGCATTACAAAAATATGAGAACGATGACTGGTACTTACAATTTTACATTAGTATGGACTAATGTACCATCGCCGTTTTTACAAATGTCGGCATAGATCCATTTGTCAAAATTAAGATATAGCCCTAGAAATAGGGTTTGTCACATAAATATAAATTAGTACATGGATGTTGCAGAGCTCACAACCGACTGAGTGTAATCGGCCAGCGAAGTTATTCTGCGGCCAGGGCAGGTGGCGCTCATGGCGCGAACCATGTGCCATTTGGTGTACAAAAGCAATGTGTAAATTATCAGTATTAATAATGTCCTTAGATAAAGTAACAATAAAAAGAAGGAAAGCGTTTAACACTCCCGTTATAACAGTATGGGAGCCTTGGTACAATTAATGTAGTTATACATCAAAAAGGCAGGTGGCCTGTGATTGGTTTTCCAATTCAGGTGTTTACAAACTAACCTGTAATAACTGTCCTTCATATTAAATTGGTCAAACAGGCAGAGCTGTGAAAACAAGATATAAAGAACACCTATTAGGTAAAAAAGGAGCGAATATACACAGCTCTACTTTTGCTGAACACCTCTTGATAGCCGGCCATACGCCTAAACAGTTAGAAGACACGGTTATCCTACACAGACAAGTCAAAGGGCGTAGACTAGATCTGTGGGAAGAGTTAAAAATTTTTAAACATCTAGAGCTCAAAGACAGTAATATACTGAACGACCAGTTGAACCTTGCTTGTAGACAATTTTTCGAAGGCTTTAAACCTGTACTGTTTATGGTATAACATTAATGCTGGTAACCTCAGTGGTCTATTTTCTCAGGAAGCTATGATGCACTTTCAAATCTTTAAGCTCACTACCCTTTATGTAATGTGGTTTTCTCACGATGTATGGCTGCCACTACATCGGCCCTTATGTGATTTTGTCTGGCTCTAAAACATTGGTTCCCTGCAAATGTGTATTAACTGGATTGTGGACCAGGGTTCGTAATTCTGTCTTAAGAGCCATTATTGTCAATTTTAAAGTTCTGACATATATACCGTTTGTGGGCTTCACTAATATAGTAATGTAATTTTTATATTTTGGCTGTATATGCCACTGTGCGTAACTCTCGCGGCGTAAGCGCCACCTGCCTTTTTGATGTATAACTACATTAATTGTACCAAGGCTCCCATACTGTTATAACGGGAGTGTTAAACGCTTTCCTTCTTTTTATTGTTACAGAGTACAGATGACAGGTATAGTTTGTTCCAACATGTGCCATAATCTGCAATTGGTTGTACCCTATACCCTCAATGGTAGCTGGACTGGTCTCTTCAACTTGTTGAATGAGGCACCCAGCCATAGACAGTGGGTGCATCTGGTGTTCCTTCCTGTCCCTTGCTGCTGTTTCCATAAGGGGTACCATTATTCATCATATGTTTGAACTGCAGGTGATTAATAGACCCTACAATTTTGCATTTGCCTCCTCTCGATGCGGGGCAAAGCAGGTGTCCCCAAAGCCACTGAAGTGAGCCCCACTGGCATAGTTTTACTTTCAGTAGAAGGCAGCGCCCTGAACTTGTTGGTTAGGTTGATTGGCATAACATTCTGAGTCCTCCTTGATCCCTGTTTACTCTGTACAGGACACCTAGATCTACTATTGACATGCCATTTGCAGTCAAGAGGATGAGTAATGGCAGATCCCATCCTTCCTGAGAGGAGACAAGGTTCACAGGAGAGGGCAGTACTGGAAGTATCTTTGGTACCACAGGCACATAACTCTTGGGAACTTTTCCAACACATTGATTCACAGCTGCCAATCATTTGCCAACAGTAGTCAGGATTTCAGGCAAGGTGGTGGCTAATGTTGATATGCATAGTGTTCATGCGAAAAAAAGTGAAAATTACACCGATAAAAACAGCATGTGCACGAATTGTAGTGATGAAATCAGAAAGTAAAATGATCGTGTAAGTAGTCTGCAACTAACCATTAATACTCTGATGAGCGAACTAAAAAAACTTATGTCCGGAAAGTGTGAACCTACATCAAACTTGCCTCACAGTAACCACGAAATTCCAGGCAAAGTGAAAAATTCTCAATGAAGCTTACTGTATGAGCCTAATATCATGTTTACAAGCAGGTTCAGTGTGCAATCAACCGTGCAAGATAAGAAACATTGTGCATGTGATAAAACTAACTTCCGAGCTGAATATGAAACTACAAATACGCGGAGTGATACATCCGAAAGAATGCCTAACAACTCAACTACTGTTATGAAAGGAAATGAAACTGAAAGACCCGAACACTTGTGTGACCCAAATATCAAGTATTTGTCCAGCACTGATACAAAATTGTTTGGCCATAACGACGGTGGGCCTTCTAAACATGCAGAGAAACCTAAACGAAGAAAAGTAGTTTTGATGGCAGACAGTCATGGTCGTGGATTTGCTCGCCTTCTGAACGATCAGTCCAGTTTACAAACAATTGCTTACATAAAGCCTGGTGCTTCTATGTTGGAAGTTTGCAATCATGTACTATCCACAGACGTTGCTGACTTATCCTCTGAAGACTTTGTTGTGCTAATTGGTGGGTCAAATGATGTATAGAAAAACGAAACCCACAAAGCAAAACAAGAACTAAAAAGGTGCTTAGGACAGTTGACACACACAAATTTTTTAGTGCTGAACATCCCACATCGGCATGACTTACCGTCTTGGTCATGCGTACATAAAGAAATAATCAATGCCAACCAACAAATTTCATTAGTTTGCAAACATTTCAGAAATGTAGAACTCATAAAGGTTAACAATATTGGGCGCAGATTCCACACATTACATGGATTGCACGTTAACAACATGGGGAAAAAACTGCTCGACGGAAAAATTGAAGAAACTATCATCAAGAGGCATCAAACACTCAAAAGCAAAATCATCCTGGATTGGCCCCCCAAATATTCGAAGGAAACAACGCCAGCAAGACCTCACTCACCAACATCAACAACAAAAGAAGGAACTAGGTGTCTCCAATATTCAGGCACAGCAACAACAATGAATGCAGTAACAGCTCTACCAATTGCAGACCCAGCTCTAACACCAGCAGCAATATTATCAACAGTAGGAGCAGCAGCTGAACAACTACCAGGGGAGCCACACAGAAGAAAATTCTGCTGCAGATGATAATAGAAGAATAGGTGCAGTCGGGAAAAGAAAAGCAGTACTTCCAGCACACCTGAATGATTTTTTATTCACAAGGTAAAGGTAAGTCATCAATTAAATATGCCAAAGTCTAACAATATGCCAAAGCCTAACAAATCCTTTAATTTCAAGCTGATTCATCAAAATGTCCAATCATTGCTAAACAAATTAAGTGAAGTTGAAACTTTATGTACTGATGAGCTACAAAACGTTTCTGTAATGTGTATAACTGAACACTGGCTGCCTAAAGATGCAATGTCAGTCACAAAACTTGCAGACTTCACTCTTTCATCATCATTTTCTAGAATTACATCCAGTCATGGAGGGTCATGTATATTTGTTGAAAGTGGCATTGATTATTGTAACATAAAACCCATTGAACTGTTAGCTGAAGAGAAAGTTTTTGAAGTATCCACAGTTGAACTCTCTGCATTAAAATTAATAATCATCTGTGTATATAGGAGCCCTGATGGGAACTTAAATGATTTCTGTCATCAACTAGAAGCAGCTTTAAATACTATAAAAAACTTCAACAAAACAGTGATCACATGTGGAGTTTTTAATACTGATTTTCAACAAATCTCAAAAGACCAGCAAAGCTTGATGACCCTACTGGAAACACATAACATAAAAGCCACCATAGGCTCTCCTACAAGAGTTACACCAACAAATAGCTCAACAATTGATCAGATATTAATAAACACAAATGTAAATCACAATTTATGTGCCAGAAATCTTAATACTGGCTTCAGTGATCACTATGCACAGTATATTGCTTTGCACACCCCAAGTGAAACAACTGAGAAAGAGGAACTTGTAAAAGAAGCAAGGAAATTCACTAACAAACAAATAAACCTTTTTGTACAGAGACTAAGTGAAGAAACTTGGTATGAAGTGTATAATTGTGAAAATACTAACAAAAAGTTTGAAAAATTCATGGAAATCTTCAGGTCATACTTTGAAGCTGCATTTCCATTAAAAAAGCAAAAAAGTCAACCTAACTTCAAAAAGAACAAATGGATTGCAACAGGTATTAGACTATCTTGTGCAGAGATAGCAAAGACACAGAACATGCCTCATGAATTTCATTTGTACCTGAAGAATTACAAGAGGATCCTCAAAAATGTTGTACGGAAAGCTAAAACAATGGCAAATGACAAATACATTGAAAATTCAAAAAAACTAATCTAAAGCTATATGGGAAGTTATAAAAAATCAAACAAGTCAAACTAAACAATATAAAAATATGAACTTATGTTGTGTAGGACAAATGATTTCTTGCCCAACAGAAATTGCAGGGGCCTTCAACAAATATTTTGCAAACGTAAGGGAACAGTTGGTGAGTGGACTGGAAGAACACAACAAAATATCATTTCCATCATGCAATAGTGTGAGAAATGTGTCTACATCTTTGTTCCTTTCACCCACAAATACTGAAGAAATTTTATCAGTTATAAAAACCTTGAAAACAATGTACTCATGTGGAATTGATGGAATACCAGATGCAATTGTTAAAAATTGCTGTCTTGCCTTAACTGAACCCTTGACACATTTGTGCAACAGCTCACTGGCATCAGGAACCTTCCCTTCATGCTTAAAAACAGCAAAACTGAAACCACTGTTCAAAAAAAAGGAAATCCAGAATGTGTTTCAAGTTATAGACCAATAGCCCTACTGCCTGTATTTTCAAAAATTTTAGAAAAAGTTTTTTTATAAGAGATTGTCTGATTTCCTAAATAAAAATAAAATTCTCTCTCCTTCACTGCATGGCTTCAGGAAAGGCTATTCAACTGAAAGTGCAATATTTGAATTTCTTAATGAAATCTATACTAAACTGGATGCAAGTGAGTTTGTGACAGGCATATGTCTTGATTTATCTAAAGCTTTTGATGTAATTGACCATAATGCCCTACTGCAGAAGCTTGACCAATTAGGAATTAGAGGTATATCCAATGAGTGGCTCGAGACATAGCTATGTGGTCGCAAACAGGTGGTTGAAGTGCAATATACTGACCATAACAAAATCAGCTACTACTATTCAGGATATGAAAATGTGAAATATGTCATCCCTCAAGGATCAGTATTAGGACCCATTCTGTTTCTCCTCTATGTCAATGATCTTATGTACAACAAGTATTGCCAAACTACCCTCCAATTTGCAGATGATACAAGCTTCCTTATTAGTGGTAAAACAGAAGAAAAACTAAAAGACTCCACTATCCAAACAATGAACAGTGTAGAACAGTGGTTCAGCTACAACAAGCTAATTATAAACAAAGAAAAGACAGTAGCACTGAACTTCTATAATGTAAAAGGAAGACACCACCGAAACATAGAAATAGAACTTAGGGACAGAGTTCTTGAAAGTGTTGACAACACTAAATTTCTGGGACTCTGGCTCCAGAACAACACAAAATGGGAGGTACACATTGAATATTTGCAAAGAAAACTAAGCAAAACCTGTTACATGATATGGATCTTAAAAACTTGTTGCAGCAAAGCCAGCCTGTTAAATGTATACTACTCCTATGTGCATTCTGTAATTAAATATGGCATAATCTTCTGGAGCAATACAACAACAAATATTAAACTTTTCAGGATGCAAAAGAGAATATTAAGAATTATTGAAGGGGTAAACAATATGAAATCATGCACACCCATATTCAAAAAACTGTCAGTTCTTTCCTCGTCCTTGCATTTTTTACTACGAAACATCTTCCATCAAACAATATATCGATAGACACCCATATATCTTATTAAAAATGAAGATATACATGCACACAATACAAGGCAAAAATCTGACCTTCATATGAAACAGGTGAGAACATCATTGTGCCAAAAAGGCACACTACATACTGGGATAAAGATTTTCAATAATCTACCTAAACATATTAAATCAATAGGTAAACTCTGTAGTTTTAAGGCTGAAGTAAAGGCATATTTAATTGATCATTGCTTTTACAGTCAGACAGAATATATAAAATCCAAACAACAAAAATAAAGATGCATTATTACTATTCTACTTTGTATGTTGCCTGTAATGTTTGTTGTATTTATGAATCTTTGCTAAATTACTTCAATATCTAGTCCTTAGGATTGCAATACAAGCTGTATTTTATCTTGTAAATATCTACCCATGTCCAATATTCTTGTATATATTCTATACATATAGGGTTTGAAGGACTAAATAAATAAATAAATAAAATAAACTAACTAACTAATTCATCCTGTATTTGAAAACAACATTCACAGTGGGTCTGGATTGTGGCTGGTGCAATATTTTACAGCGCAGTAACAAATAACTTTAGACTACATCTGCTATCGTTTAATTGGTTGAGTTAAGGTTACTGATTCCCTAGTAGATAATGGAAAATCCACAAAATCCACTGTCTAAAAACTGATTCCAGCTTTATAATCCTATCTACTGACAAAGATTCCACCACTGTGATTCTGAAATGTGGCATTACGTTGTGAAGGGACTGCACCAGCTGTCATGTTTTTTCCACCTACAAACTGTCACAGAGAACCCATTATAGAAATCCAACAGGATCTCCAGTCTCAAGATTCCCCAAAAGAAATTAAGCAAATAAACAAAAAAAGATTTCCATTAAGGCAACAGAAAATCCAGTGGTAAAAATTACTGTTGTTATTGTTGTTGTGGTCTTCAGTCCTGAGACTGGTTTGCTGCAGCTCTCCCTGCTACTCTATCCTGTGCAAGCTTCTTCATCTCCCAGTACCTACTGCAACCTACATCCTTCTGAATCTGCTTAGTGTATTCATCTCTTGGTCTCCCTCTACGATTTTTACCCTCCACTCTGCCCTCCAATACTAAATTGGTGATCCCTTGATGCCTCAGAACATGTTCTACCAACCAATCCCTTCTTCTAGTCAAGCTGTGCCACAAACTCCTCTTCTCCCCAATCCTATTCAGTACCTCCTCATTAGTTATGTGATCTACCCATCTAATCTTCAGCATTCTTCTGTAGCACCACATTTCGAAAGCTTCTATTCTCTTCTTGTCTAAACTATTTATCGTTCATGTTTCACTTCCATACATGGCTACACTCCATACAAATACTTTCAGAAACGACTTCCTGACACTCAAATCTATACTTGATGTTAACAAATTTCTCTTCTTCAGAAACGATTTCCTTGCCATTGCCAGTCTACATTTTATATCCTCTCTACTTCGACCACCATCAGTTATTTTGCTCCCCAAATAGCAAAACTCCTTTACTACTTTAAGTGTCTCATTTCCTAATCTAATTCCCTCAGCATCACCCAACTTATTTAGACGACTACATTCCATTATCCTCGTTTTGCTTTTGTTGATGTTCATCTTATACCCTCCTTTCAAGACACTGTCCATTCTGGTCAACCGCTCTTCCAAGTCTTTTGCTGTCTCTGACAGAATTATAATGTCATCGGCGAACCTTAAAGTTTTTATTTCTTCTCCATGGATTTTAATACCTACTCCGAATTTTTCTTTTGCTTCTTTTACTGCTTGTTCATTATACAGATTGAACAACATCGGGGAGAGGCTACAACCCTGTCTCACTCTCTCCCCAACCACTGCTTCCCTTTCATGCCCCTCGACTCTTATAACTGCCATCTGCTTTCTGTACAAATTGTAAATAGCCTTTCACTCCCTGTATTTTACCCCTGGCACCTTCAGAATTTGAAAGAGAGTATTCCAGTCAACATTGTCAAAAGCTTTCTCTACGTCTACAAATGCTAGAAACGTAGGTTTGCCTTTTCTTAATCTAGCTTTTAATAAAACTTTTTGAGGTTAATTATAGTCACTGACAAACTCGAAAATAGAGTTAATTTACAATAAATATAGATAATACATACTACTTTTGAAAGAGAAAACTAAATGTAACTCAATGTGTTAGTTAAAATATCTGCTACAGTAAATCACATATGCCAATTTAATACTAAGAATCAGTTTATGCACGGGATAACAGTAACTTCTGAAAATTCCCAAAAAAAGTACATTTATTTCCATTGATGTACACCAAAATTTGGGGTGATCACTTCTTTGGCAGTAACTGTGAGTCACAATCACTGATTTGTAATGAAATATGTTAACCACAACTCTTGTAGCTTAAGAAAAATCTCAAAAATGTCCTATTTCCCATGTAATTATACAATGAAATTAGAGAACAACTTTTCTGATCATGGATAGGCCTACATTCTCAAAAAGTTTAAAGGAGCACAATTAAGTTTAGGCTACAATTGATGATAGTTGTACTGGTCAAGTTTATTGTGGTGCTCACAAATGTTTGAAAGTTCACAATATATCACAATACAAACAAGTATTGATACAATCAATGAAACACTATGCATAAGCAATGCGAACAGTAAAATGCATGACTCTAGAATTTCAAATTAGCACATGAATCAGACACATGTTCTCACACAAAGGAATATCCCAAAGTCAGCTTCTACATTTAAATAAAAATGCGAATTGCACAGATTCTTTACTTAGCAAATTCTGTGTGAAATTCTACACAAGTGCGCCAAAGGTGAACACTCCAGTGTCACTTTATCTCAGTTAAAATCAGGAAAATGTGCAGCACCAAGAAAGTCAGTCTTCAGGTCCCTACAGTGGAAACAAACTTTTGCGACCAACCCCACCGATTATGCTCTACCCGAAGCCAACGTTGAACCATGCCTGACACAGTTCTTTCCTCCTTTCAACCATGATCCACACCCACAGCCCCCAAATCACTCTCCCATTAACATTTCATAATTTTTTAACCTGAAACCTCGCCCCGCCATTATTCGCCAAATCTCTCAACAAAGAATAACCTTGTATCCATAGAAGGAACTGCAATCCATCCCCTAAAATCTGAACCCAACCTTATAATCCTACGTTCTGACAAAGCCTCCACCACTGTGGTTTTGAACTGCAGGCATTACATGGAAATGGGACTCCTTCTGCTGTCATATTTGTCCACCTACAAACCCTGCACAGTGACCCCATTACAGAAATCCAATAGGTCCTCCAGTCTCTCCTCAAAGCCTTGGGCCCAATCCCACAACCTGTTCTGTGAATCTATATCTCTCCTCACCACTACCACTCCCCACACTCCAACCCTCTACATGCTTCCTAAAGCCCACATACCCAACCATGTAGGATGCCACATTGTGGCTGGTTAATGTGCCTCTGCTGAAAGAAGCTCTGTCCTCATGGATCAACACCTTCAACCTTATTACCTGCAACCCACCTTCCTTTATAATAGACACCAACAATTTTCTCCACAGTTTTTATGCATTTACCACACAACAGTCTGCTCATCATTGTTGATATCATTTTCCTCTACACTAACATTCCTAATGCTCAAGGGCTTGCCACTACTGAACACTACCTTTCCAATACCAAAATCACTCCAAACCTACAATCTCCTTCCTGATAATCATGACCAACTATATCCACACCCACATTTACTTCACATTTTAAGGTATCACATACAAACAAATCCATGGTACAGCAATGGACCCCCATGTGGCACCATCCATTGCTTACTTATGCATGTGCCATATAGTGGGATCCTTCCTAAACACCAAATGCCTGACCCGGTTAAAATTCAGTGGTGACATCTTTGTGATATGGAATGATGGTGAGGGTACCCTATCCACATTCCTGCAGAACCTCAACACCTTCTCCCCCATTTACTTTAACTAGTCCTCCAAAGACCACAAAGCCACCTTCTTTTATGCTGACCACCTTCAAGATGGCTACCTCAAAACCTCCATTCATATCCAACCTACCATCCACCAGCAATATTCAGTGTTGTTCGTCTTTCCTAAGTGTTGCGAACAGAAATCATGCTGTCGCTGGGTGTGAATTTTATGCCGGCCACGGTGGTATAGCGGTTCTAGGCGCTCAGTCCGAAGCCGCGGCCTGCACACTGACAGTTGCCATCCATTCCATACAGTTGAATCACGTTCTCTGCCAGGGTTTTGACTACCTATAGTTCAGCCCTGAAATGACAAATATCCTATCGAGTGTCTTTCGTATCCCTCCCATAGTGGCATTCTGCTGCCCACTGAACCTAAGCCATATCCTTGTCCATCCTTACTCCACCCCTACTCCCAAGCCCTTGTCTTGTGGCTCATATCCCAGCAACGGACCTAAATGCAAATATATCCTTCCATCTCCCACCTACTCCAGTCTGGTCCCAAGCATCACATATCCCATTAAAGGCATGGCAACTTGTGAAAGCAGTATGCTCCTGCCAGCACCTAGCAGCATAACCCTGTGTCCATAAGATCCAACAAAGCCTAACTTGATATGATACTTGCTTTGAGGGACTAAACCACTGATTTAACAGTATGGCAAGGAGAAAACTGCAGTTTCCACTGAAGTAGAGGCCTAGTTGTCAAGAGAAACAGATACTGCTGGATGCACGAGTGGTAGATGGGTGTTGATATTATGTGAACTTAGAACTTGTACATTTTGTGGGTAGGAAATATCAAGTATAATTTCTGAAAAAATGTTGTATGATTCTATTAAATGTGTGAGCTCCATGCTGATGCCATTGACTAAAATTTTAATAAAAGCTTCCTTGAAAGCTTAGCACAAATTAAAAAATATTCCTTCTGTACCTATATTTTATTTTTTTCAGTTGCAAAAACTGCACACCACAGACAATGTAACTCTAATTACTTTTGCCCCATGTTTGTTATTGTTTGTTGCTGGCAAACTATTACAAGACAGTTTTTGTAATTTTTTCTCAATCACTTTACTAACTGTTTACGCTGAAGCAATGAGCCAGGTCCTTCAGATCCTGCTAACTTACACTGTATACCGGTTCGACTACATTAATTTCCAAACTTAGGAAATAAACCTTTTTCGAACTCACTTTGCATTAAGAGAATGAGTGGGCTGACTAGCTCTTGTTTACATTTCTTTAATAAAATTTGAGACACTGTTGTATCTAACACACCAACACAGTTTCAGATAGTTACAACAGAGGTATTTAAGTTTATTCTGGCAACAGCAGGGAAATCCATGTAGTTCTGTCATTACAACCAGCCACATCCTCTAGGAAGGAGACTTCATGCACAAATTCTGTTGCCTGTCTAAGTTTAAATCTGCTGGTGTTCCCATGCTCCAATAGACAGATCTGTTTACTATTGAGAAAATTTAGATAACTGGCATCTGTGAAATGTTCTGAAAGATCCTACTGTCACCAACATACGTCTTGTGTAAGGGCCATAGGGACAAGATTAGACCAGTCAAGACTCTTACGGAAGCATATAAACAGTCACTTTTCCCTCACTTCATTTGCACCTGGAACATGAAAGGGAATGACTTGCAGTGGTTCAAGGCACACACTGCCATGCACTGTATCGCGGCTTCTGCAGGGTGTATGTAGATGTAGATTTAGATGATGTGCAGAGTACCTGTTTATGGCAAATCATTGGTAATGACCTAATCCTAACTTGGACTTACACTGATATTACAATCTAAATGGCCTTTCTTTCAGCGTATCAAAACAATTTGGCAGTTCATATCTTTTGAACATACTGTTTGCAACTATTATTTTATATTATGTAATAAAGCAGTCTGCTGGCAGCTCATCATAGTTTCGTCAATGGTGACAAGGTTATCTGACTCGTAGTGGATATCATGGACTATTCAAATGTGGAACTGTTGTCACAGCAACAGCAGCAGATAGATCTCCAGCAGAAGCAGATGGCT
Organism: Schistocerca nitens; assembly: GCF_023898315.1. Classification (NCBI taxonomy): domain Eukaryota; kingdom Metazoa; phylum Arthropoda; class Insecta; order Orthoptera; family Acrididae; genus Schistocerca; species Schistocerca nitens. The sequence goes on along the minus strand of NC_064620.1, from coordinate 188,614,339 downwards.
GATGTAGAACTTGTAGTGGCGAAAAATTGTTGGCACCAGCATTCATACTCCTGCTGTTGGTACAATCACATGTATTGTCCAATTTCACAATGCTTCATTTAATGGACTATTATGCAATATATTTAACGTTTTCTCTCACAATGGAATTTTCATTTTTTGGAATGATGTTTATTCTTGTTTTTAACAATAATTATTGTTAACTGTTTTTCTGGTTTGATAAGATTATCAGAGAAGTAACCAATTGGTTTTGTTGAGGGAAATCTAATACAGATGGGGAAAAAATATTATATATATATATATATATCAGCAAAAATAACTGCATTTTACACCATAATGAAGAAAACTATATCTGGATTATATATATATATATATCAGCAAAAATAACTGCATTTTACACCATAATGAAGAAAACTATATCTGGAGACCGAACAGAAGACAAAAGGAAAATGAAGTTAACCAAGAAGAAGCAAGGAACTAAGAAAATCAATATTTTGAAATAATAGCCTTCAATCACTAATAGCCAAAAGAAGAACAATTGGAGCCAATGTATTTAGGGGAAACTACGATTTACAGCAGCAGTGGGTGCTGTAATATTCATGACAATATGTTCTAGCCACGAGATGTTAAAATGAACTAAGTGTACAAACTTCAACCAATATTATCGATACTACATATAAAAAGACTGTATTCTGTAAAAATGACGATAATTATTTAATTATTTCTGTAATAATTTAATTTCTGTGTGCATTAAAACTATTATCAGAGAACTACATTAATAGACAATGAGAATTATAATTTTTTTTTTTTGTTATCTGTGATAATTGTGGTTCAGTTGTTCTTCCTGTGCTAACTGATAAACTGTTTGGACGTGAGACGTGAGGTCTGTAAAGAGAAAACCTGTAACTATATTGTTAATTATTATTTGAAAAATAGTCGCTATTGACTAGACGTGGATTTGTATTTATTTCAATTGTAATACAATCTAATTAATGTTTTTAAGTGTTAATTTTCAGCTCTGCAATTAGGAGCGCAGCCATTAGCGCTAGTACCTTACAGCAGAGTTTACTAGCTGGTATAAAATATATGATGGTATTTATCATTGAAAGTAATTTTAAATGCTAAAGAATAGAGATAAAAGCCATAAAGAATTTTATCTAAATATATTAACTTGATATAAAAGGAATCGAGAATAACAATAGACAAATTGACTATCGTCTGTCTGCCATCATCTCAGCAAAATTATCTCCGCGGCAGTTTTGAATCGAGAATTTTAACAAACATAAATGTTGTTAGATATAAATGAATGGAAATAAATGTGCACCGGTGGTCCCGAATATACTTTAAAAGACAGAATTCAACTCAGGTTGAATCTTTAAAGATAGTGTTCACAGCACGTTACCTAATATCAATTTCTTAATTGCTCATGTACAAAGCATAATTATTTCTGACGATTTACATGAAATATTTTAATAGGAGACATATGTCAGTATTGTGCGTGGGTAGTATTTTGTGACTAAATGTTCCTTTTGCTACAGAAAAGTGCTTTCATCTTACATAACAGTTGTGTAAAATCTGATAAATGACATTCAATTTAGTGCCACTCACACGACTTTACAGACAACATCTCTACACTATGTCAAGTGGAGATTTCTTTAGCAGAGTGACAAATATTACCTGGGATAATCATTTTTGAGATCAAACGAATTGTTACTCTGACAATAGGTAACTGGTTTTATATATATATTTTTTTGATCTACCTGAAATATCATTTATAAGTAATTAAAGTCACAAAATACTATAAACTGGTTCTGCCACAGTGCCAAAAGGTGTCTTGCATAAAGAAGAACAATTGGAGCCAATGTATTTAGGGGAAGACTACAATTTACAGCAGCAGTGGGTGTCAAAAGGTATCTTGCATCCATTCTGACATTCTATTTGTTTTAAGTTTTAAGGCCAACAACCGCCATAATTGTCACTGAGAGATGCTGCAGTTACTGGGACCAACCACCACCTACTGTCATCATGAGAGTGTACGCTGTTTTTTGAAGTGCAGTAGCAGACTGATGCAGTCCACAGAGTCATTATATAGCAGATGATACCAATGCTGATGATGAACAGACACAAGGTAATTACAAGTTTGAAAGACGTCAAACGAAACCACTGGTGAGTATATTTGTGAAATTTATCAGTGAAATAATGGCAAAAAGAGACGAAATTAACTATTTCCTTGTTCAAATTTAATAGCTTAAGTAACAATAAACATGATCAGCAATGATTTACATGAAATGAAGAAAGCTGATAATAAATTTAAAGAAAGAATTACAACCACAGATATCAGATCAAAATAAAGAGTATAATTTCAGAGAATTAAATAGCCAGAGTAAAAAACTAGTGAATTTGTCAGCTGCCTTTGAAGTTCCTGACCAACATAATACAGATAGATTTGTTGAATTAAATGAAAGTATGCCAACTCTTGACAAACCACTAAAAGATCATTTTGCAGAACCAAGAGAGTACAAAAAACACAATGTCAATATTATTCATTATAATTAATGGCTAATTAAACAATTTAAAATTCTTGTTTATAGTCTATATTAATTATATAACACAGCCAAAAAACTCCAAACTAGTGAACTATGCTGATGATACATCTTTTATTAGTTGGGGCTGTACAGAGCGGGCAGCATTCCAAAGCAACAAAGAGAACTTTGAAATGATCACAGAATATCTAACAGTGAATAAGATTACATCAAATAAGGACAAGACTGTAGTAATAAAGTTCTTGCTACATTTTAATAATACTCATACTCAATCACTTTCTACAGTTGAAACATCTGACAAACATAAGTTTTTAGGCATATTGACTGATGAACATCTCACTTGGAAAGAGCATATCGGCTCCACCTGTAAAAAGGTTTCTAGTAATATTTACTTACTACAAATATAATAGCTCCCCTTGTCCTTAAACAAGTGTATTGTGGGTTAATACACTCACATCTGCAATATGGGATCATAGTCTGGGGTGGGGCTCCAACTGTCTATATGGATCGCATTTTCAGGCTTCAAAAGAGAGCAGTTAGGATAATTGCTAATATAAGCAAACGCCAGTCCTGTAGGGACTACTTCAAAAATTATAAATTACTGACTGTGTAATCATTGTATGTATTTAAGACCAAAATGTTTGTAAAAGAGAACGAAGAAAATAGTGTAAAGAACAGTGACACCCATAATTACAATACTTGAGCCAAAAGTGACTATCATAGGATACGGACTAACAAGAAAGCTACAGACCACAGTCCATATGTAACTGGGAGACAATTCTATAATAAGTTGCCAAAAAATATAAAGCAACTCCAAGGCAATCTTTTCAAGGGCAAGTTGAAAAATTTGTTAATAGGAAGATGTTTATACTCATTAAAAGAATTCTGAGCTGCAGTACTGTTAGTTTATTTTTTTACATACTGTAGTATATTAGTGGTGGTATTGTTATAATTGGCTAATTGATGTATATAATCATTATATGTATGGAGTGATATATAATGTGCTAATGTGTTTATAACATTATTGCATGGAATGATATACAATGTGCTACTTGATGTATATATACATTCTTGGAATGACATGATATTGATATAATTGTACAAAAAATGACAGTGTCCAAGACTGTAAAGTTAACATGAACAAATAAACATTATTATTATTATTATTATTATCTCAGAAGAAGATCTGGTGAAAAATGACAGATGTTTGAAAAAGAAGTAGTTTAAACTGAAGTCATGAGAACTGCACAGTATCATCTGATGTAAATGTCCAAGAAAATTAAAGAAAGGAAATTTCTTTGATGTAGCAAAAGGGTTAACGGAAAATTGACAAAAATTCAGAACTCTAAGGAAATGGGTAAACTGCAGCAGTCACTTGATTTCTGAACTGAAAGAAAGATTCCAACAAAACCTGGCTATGAAAATGGGAAATGTACCTTCAGTACCTGTAGTATTTGTACACAGAATAAAATACAGGCAGAAGGTTAGAGAAAATTAAAAGTCAGATGGTAAAACTGGCTAACCACTCAGATGTCCAATGTACTGGAAGGAGTGCTAGTAAAGACAGTGGGGATTGAGATTGCAGGACCCACTCTTTTGATTCTGAGGAAAAATTTTAAGAACCTGGAAACAGAGGATAATTAAATAGAAGTGCCACTCTTTTGATTCTGAGGAAAAATTTTAAGAACCTGGAAACAGAGGATAATTAAATAGAAGTGCTGTGCTCTCACTTAGAATGGTGAAGAAAATGTGAATGAGTGATGGGAGGAATTTTGTCCAGGAGGAGGAACTCATCTATCCAATCAGAATCCATGTTTCAAGCCTGAAGGGGAAATATATCATATAGTATTTTTATGAATATTTGAAGTTGATTTCCCACCAATGTTCAACAAGACAAAAAATAATGAAGCAAAAAATTAAATAAATACATAAATAAATAAAATAAACACTGTTACAGTGTATAAAGGATGAAGCTGGAGAATGGCAAGTACTTGATATGAAGAAAATTCAGGTTTGGAAAGGAAAATAAACACTGTAACAGGGTATGTGAAAGCTGAAGCTGGAGAATGGCACGTTCTTGATATTAAGGAAATTCAGGTCTGGAAAGGTTCTCAGAAGCAATTCATGGAGAAATATTGGTCTGAAGATGAAGAGCAGAAACTAACATTAAAATTACTGAGCCCAAGACCATACAGCCCTAAACAGGATAGTTATGAAAGTATTTGGAATGAGACCTAACAACAGCAAAGTTCTTAGATGAACCAATAATTGAGGGCTGTCTAATGAGAGCATTAATCAGCAGGATGCCCACCTATGTACAGATGAAAATTGTTGGAAAAAGAGTGGTCAAGAGTCAGTTACTTCGAACAATTGAAATCCTTAATAAAGCTTGTGATGAAGAGATGTGGACAAAGTATGATCAGAATTCTAAAGGAGAGATTAAATCCTACCAGGGACTTGCAGTAAGGAAAAGCAGTTGTTACTTTACAGTAAAGAAACAAAAAGCTGATGAGTTTCACAGAGGTTTGAGATACAAAGGGTGAAGAATAAATGGGAACAGATTTTTATGAAGGAGAAATATGCACAAACAGAATTGTTGAAACTGAGGATACAGAAAACTCTTTGGACACTGTGGAAGGGATGCTCCAAACGAAAATGTAGCATATGTAACAACTAAAACGGCTTCTGACATCAAATGTAACAATTGTGTTACTAAATGTGACTTCTGCTACTAAATGTAACTGGGTTTTCTCTTTGGATGCTGTCAATTGTCAGGATGAGCATTCTAAAGCATTCTGTCAGGGTGAAAATATTAAATAAATTAACTTTTCTCTCTTAACAACATGTGGGCAGGGTGGGTTCTTCCTTGGCTCGGGTATGAGGTCGAATGAAATATCATTTTTACATAAGAATAACTTTTATTGAAGATTTGTACAACTGTATCTTACGGAATATTCTGGTTCGGAGAGCGGCAGCTGTGTCGTTTGTGAAGTCTTCTGCTGCGGCAGCGGCAGCGGCGGCGGCGTCTGATTACGCGTAGCGGTGTGTATCTCGTGTCGCCATCTCGCCCAGCTGACGGGAGATGCGCAGCGCGAGGTAGCCGGTTTAATTATTGCGAGCGAAGTCGTGCATCGGATGATACCTTGGGTGTGGCGTCCCAGTGTTTCTCTTCTCTATGCGGCCGCGTGTGTTGTGCGTCGACCAGCAGAGCGGCGCGGCGGGGGAAGGCCAGTGTCCCGGACTCGAACCACGGACTCCCGCTTGCCAGTCTTCGGCTGTCAGGTCTTCATCCCAGCTCACAGGTGACTGCTGAGGTGAGGCCGTCTCCTTCCCGTCCTCACGAGTCACCCGGGTACGTCAAAATCAGACTTCAAATACCTTTTAACTTCTGTCTTCTGGCGCCGCGGCTGCTGCTTGCTATTCCATTACAGCGGCGGACTTGGTGCGTCTGTGCATGATGCAGTCTCTTCTTGCATGACGGTCTTCAGCACCGAAACTGACTGAAAACTTCTTCGTCTTCTTCGTCTCTTCTCTCCGTCTCCGTCTTCATCTGACTTCATCTGTCTGGCCCACTGCGTCTCGCGTATTTATTCACTTCAGTTTACTGGAGGTGAACAACTTCACAGTCATTGCCTCGTCTGACACGTTGAAAAGCTTCTCGAAGAATCTTCTTAACGTCGGTCGTTGGCTCTTGGAATGTAGGTGAGGGCCTTTGATCACATGTGACGACTGAGAAACACGTGAGCCGGTCATTGCCTCTTCTGTCACGTTGAAAAGCTTCTAGAAGAATCTTCTTTACGTCGGTCATTGGCTCTTGGGATGTAGGCGAGGGCCTTTGCTCACATACGACAACTGAGAAACACGTGAGCCGGTCGGGTGATGCCCTGACGGCTGAATCGACAGCGCCCGCTTATGTGGAACTTGCTGACTTCATGGTCATTGTCTCTTCTGTTCTGCTGTTTTGCCCGCTGAATGCCAGTATGTAACTCTCTAAACTAAACCAAGTTTTTCATTTATATCCTATTTCTAGTTCACTTTGATTTCACTGATTTATTTACTTAAGTACCACTCAACACATAAAATAGACCAAGGGGAGAAATGAAAACTGCATGAAGTATCACAAATATCTTGAAAAGCAGCCTTCTAGAAAATACTTCTGTTAATTTTACTGTTAAGAATGTTTAATTCAAAGAAAAATGTCATGATTTTGCTGTAAAAATTTACTGACCTAGAAAATACCTTTGGTTGTCAGAATAACATGTTAATTTAATTATGCAAATTATGAAAATTAAGAATATGTGAAATTTACATGAAGCTTTGTAAATACCTGTGGGAGTATACAAAGTGCTTCAAAATACTTTTGCAAACTTTGGAGACAGTTTCCTTGCACAAGAACAAGAAAAAAGTTTGTGTTTATATATTTATAAATGTCCAAAAAACCTTATTTTGAAGTTATTGATGAAATTTTACAGTTTAGGTGATGGCACTCAACACCACACACACTCATAATAAATGCTCAAAAGTCTCCCCCTTGTTTCTAAACCTGCAGGCACTCACTGAATCAAGGAGTGTTGGACCTTCTAAACACTTCTTGACAGTTTTGAATGATTTTGCACGCTCCCATGCAACAACAATGAGGAGTTTCAGCATTTGGGTGGTCTGCTGCATAGACCAATTTTTTAAAGTCCTCCCCCGAGATAACAATCCAAAAGATTAAGGTCAGGGAATGTGCAGGGCAGGAAATTGGCCCTGTTCTACTTCACCATCTTTCATGGCAGATACCAACCAGTGCAAATTGAACACTGAGTCTGAAATTTACTGAAGCTCTATCAAGCGTAAACCAAGTTTCTTCCTATTTGCACAAGCACATCATCTAGTAGGTCTTGGAGGATGGAGATAGCACTAATAAGAAGTGTCACGAGAAATAAAGTCAACTACAATTCTAAGTTGCACATTAAACTGATGCTGATGTGTAGCCCATACTGTAGCAAGAGGACTGATCAGCCCATATGTGTAGGTTGTGGAAATTTGTTATTCCATCTCTTCCAAACTTTGCCTCATCATCTTTTTATACATATATAAACAAAACACACTGAAGAGACTAAGAGACGAAACAGACAGATTGTGCAACAAGCCATCAACAAAAGTCCTCCTGCGGTGTGTAATTGGCAGGCAGAAGGCCCTGCACACATTGAAGATGACAAGGACACATGAGTTGATCATGAGGTATCCTCCAAGATGAATTTGGAAATGTACCACAAGCCAGGGCAACTTGTCTTGTGGTGAAATCTGACTCTTCAATAGCCCATAGAATGCTCTCTTCCTGGTCAGATATACAAGCAGCACATGGTAAACATCAGTCAGTTGTCTGTGGTGCGGTGCTACTGATCTTGTCTCAACAATGCAACAATACATTGCACCAGAGGTTGGATGACTTGACTGTCTTTGGTCTGGAAATGCTGTCTAGTTGAGTAGTGCAACCTCGTATCCACTAGCATTTGATCAGCCATACATAAAAATCATGTGTCTGCTCACAAAATGAATATTCTGTCATGTTTGACTGTAGCACTTACAGTTAACTCACAATCTGTAATACAGTCACACAATGGACACATTGAAAACAGATGAATGACAAATGTAAAAAAGTATCTCTGGCAACAGAATGCCAATCAGGATACCAAGAGTCAAAACAGAATGAGTGAAATTCTTGAGTTGTACCTGGAATGTTTTGAACATCAACATTCATTAATAGCTCAAAAATGAAGGATTCTCAGACATATGTTTAAATGTCTTCTTATTTTCGAGTAAGGAAGCTGCTCCTAAAGTTTGTAAAAGTGTTATTTAAATACCCTATGCACTGTAAGCACAACATAGTTCCTAACAACATAGTTCCTAACATTTTGCTAATTTTCTCATTATACAAACTTCAGTGAAACAGGCTCATTATTTTGCCCATAGTAGGTATGTACCCCCTAAATTTGTTCACTTCTGTGTCAATAACCATGTGTATCTTCATAATTTGTAATTTAACCTAATGCAAGTCTATAAATATTTTCAGTGCTTTTGTGTTGGTGTGAGTGAAGGAATAGTGGTCCACTTCACACACAGTGTATACTTTTTGTACTATTCCCTAGATTCTGTCCCTACGAGGTCCTAAGTGTTTTATTTGGTATAGAAGTATCGAGAACTGCTCAAGGAAGAGAGTTCCCTGTTGAATAAAAAATGTAACAGCATTTGGACATTTGACTGTGGGAGCAAACAAAGGGTTATTATCCAGAAAAACAAGATATGATATGACCAAAGTTCCTGAGGTGATATCCAATCTATTTTCCAAACACAAAACATATTAACAATAGATTATTCTGCAATATCAGGTACGCCAAGGCTGCTTGCAAATCTTTTTATTGATTACGGGTTTCTAGAGATCTGTGATATCGTCATTGGATCTTGTAACATATTAACAGAAGTTCATTATCTTCAGAAACTTGCAAGTCACATAGTGATGTTGAATCCTTTTACAACAAAAGGTAGCAAGGAAGTTCAGCAAGTCAGGCATAAAATATCACAAATACAGTATAAAACATACATCATAACATCCTAGTGACTTGCTCGCTTAACACCACAACTTAAAATTGGAAAGAGCACATAGAAACTAGTGTGAGGGAAGGTGAACCAAAGACTGCATTTTATTGGCAGAAGACTTACAATATGCAACAGATCTACATATGAAACTGCCTACACTACATTTGTCCATCCTCTTTTGGAGTACTGCTATACACTGTGGGAACCTTACCAGATAGGATTAACAGAATATATCGAGAAAGTTTGAAGAGGGGTAGCACATTTTGTATTATCAAGAAATAGGGCACAGAGTGTCATGGACATGATACTGGATTTGGGGTAGACATCATTAAAGCAAAGACATTTCTCTTCATTGCGGCAGGACCTTATCATGAAATTTCCATCACCAGCTTTCTCCTCTGAATGGGAAAATATTTTGTTGACACTGACCTACACAGGGAGAAATGATCATCATAATAAAATAAGGGAAACAAGGGCTCAACCAAAAGATAAAGGTATTCGTTTTTTCCACGAGCTGTTGAAAAGTGGAAAAATAGTGAATTAGTCTGAAGGTGGTGCAATGAACCCTCTGCCAGGCACTTAAATGTGATTTGCAAGTAGCTATGTAGATGCAGATATAGAATGATCAAGAGTCACCATTGTGGTGTTACGTGAATGAGTGCACTAGGCCATCAGCACAATATGATATATATTTTATGTTTGACATGCTGATGTTCCTTGCTACCTTTTATTCTAAAATGATGCAACATCAATATGTGACTTGCAAGTTTCTGAAGATCATGAGCTTCTATTAATGTGTTACAAGATCCAATGATGACAGCACAGATCTATTGAAAACGGTAATCAATAAAAAGATTTATAAGTGATCTTGGCATATCTGATATTTCAGAATAATAAAATAATTCAGACCAGTCCCTGCTGTTGACACAATGTCAAACATATATAATATTAACCAATAATTAAAGCATAGAGCATTAGGACTGCCCATTACTATCAAAGTCCAGAATGATTAACTTCCAATTACTATTGCAACAGAACAACAACAAACTTTATACTGTTTAAAAGTTTTAATGCATTTATCGTGTTACTTTAAAATGTCAGTGACATCAAATACTAATGAAAATACATATTTTAGCCCATATTTCATAAGGATGAAACACACATGGTTGGAATGTTATTAAGTTGAACGGGGATGTATTTCCAACCGAGGCTAAAATACTGGTCCAAATGTAACTTTGTAAGTGCATTCTGCAGGAAGATGACACAATTGTAGCAATACTGGGTGAAAATTCTACTCGATATGTCATTTTATTAATGATGAAGAATCAGCTAGAGATTTACCTTTTCCAGCTGCGAACAAAATTGTTTTGATGAAACAACTGCTGAAGATATGTTCTTGCTGGACCTTTGTCTTTGATAAAGCTTCTGAGAAATACTAATCCCAAATATGTATAAAGCTTAATATACAACATTTTTTTCAGCAATATATGAAAACTGAATATGGATTAAGAGTTACACTACATTCTCATAATTAATGTTGCTTAAACAATTTTTACCCACAGTACAAACAATTTTCCATTGTTAAATTTTAGAGTTGTGTAAGATGAATTACGTTTGAAGACAATGTAATGAATACTATTCAATCAGATTTGAACTTATGACATGTTGTAGCTGGAAAGAAAGAGAGGCTGCCCATAGGTAGAATTTTAACTATAACATAAATAACTATTGTTATTTCACAAGGAGAGGCCCCTGTGGCCATTTTATATAATGAACAAGAACTGCAAGCCTGTAGATATGTGAAATTAAGAGCACCAATGTGGGAAATAGCAAAAAATATAAATACATGGGAAGAAAAACAGTGGCATATTATCACAGCAGGGGGAAATGACATCTATAAGAATGACCTGAGTAGAGCAACACATACCTTAGAATCATTGCTAAAACTCATGGGAAATAAACATGTGATAATGGTAGGAATTCCACAAACTCATGATTTAATTCCTACATCATGCTTAAACACAGAAATACACAAAGCAAATAAATTGTTCACTGAAATATGTAAAGTATATGATGTGTTTTATATAAACATGGATTATTTAGAGAGGGACTGTTTCACTAAGCTTGGTATGCACATGGCAAAGGCAAGATAATTATCTGCCAAAAGATTTCTGAAATAATAGCAGCATCAGAACGTGAAGAGGAAATAGACACTGAAGCACCAACAACAACAAAACCTCTGCAGACACAACAATGTCCCCTCCAACTTCTGTACCAAATCAAACCTCAACAGAAACAACAACACCAACAGCAGAAACAATTAAAAATTCACCACTAGCTGAAAGTTTACCAGCAGCAAAGACCCCCCATATCAACATCATCTACAAGAGTAAAAGTCAAAGCAACAACACCAGTAACAACAACTACTAAAACCACCCCAGCAACAGGAGGAAGCTACTTGATTTTTTATTCCCAAAAGGCCTCAAGGCCAAATTAGGGTAAATAGTGCACTCAGCAACAACACCTCCAGTAGCAGTTCTTGCAACAAAAACTGAAACCTCATCAGCATCAACCACACAAGAACGACCAAAGAGATGGACAACTGCCCCTTTTCACCATCAGGGCGTTATCTAATGACCAACTCATGCTTCAAGATGAGAAGGAAGATTTCCAACATAATTTAAAATTAGGAATAAAGGTAAGTGGTCAACCGCGTACAGTCAGAACAAACCTAAAATCTCACCATGTCACTCTTCTTCATCAGTATATACAGTCAGGTCGATAGATACACAAAAAAACACATACATACACACAAAATTCAAGCTTTCACAAACAATGGTTTGTTCGTCGGGAAAGAGGGAAGGTGAGGGAAAGATGAAAGGTTGTGGGTTTTAAGGGAGACGGTAAGGAGTCATTCCAATCCCGGGAGCGGAAAGACTTACCTTAGGGGGAAAAAAGGACAGGCATACACTCGCACACACACACATATCCATCCGCACATACACAGACACAAACAGACATTTCTGGGAAGAGAGGATGTACTGAAGGGCACGTTCCCATCTCCGGAGTTCTGGTAGGTTAGTGTCGGTGGGAAGTATCCAGATAACCCGGACAGTGTAACACTGTGCTAAGATGTGCTGGCCGTGCACCAAGGCATGTTTAGCCACAGGGTGATCCTCATTACCAACAAACACTGTCTGCCTGTGTCCGTTCATGTGAATGGACAGTTTGTTGCTGGTCATTCCCACATAGAACACTTCACAGTGTAGGCATGTCAGTTGGTAAATCACGTGGGTGCTTTCACACGTGGCTCTGCCTTTGATCGTGTACAACTTCTGGGTTACAGGACTGGAGTAGGCGGTGGTGGGAAGGGGCATGGGACAGGTCTTACACCGGGGGCAGTTACAAGGGTAGGAGCCAGAGGGTAGGGAAGATGCTTTAGGGATTTCATAGGGATGATCCAAGAGGTTACGAAGGTTAGGTGGACGGCGGAAAGACAGTCTTGGTGGAGTGGGGAGGATTTCATGAAGGATGGACCTCATTTCAGGGCAGGATTTAAGGAAGTCATATCCCTGCTGGAGAGCCACATTCAGAGTCTGATCCAGTCCCGGAAAGTATCCTGTCACAAGTGGGGCACTTTTGGGGTTCTTATTTGGGAGGTTCTGGGTTTGAGGGGATGAGGAAGTGGCTGTAGCTAAGAAGAACCCCAAAAGTGCCCCACTTGTGACAGGATACTTTCCAGGATTGGATCAGACTCTGAATGTGGCTCTCCAGCAGGGATAAGACTTCCTTAAATCCTGCCCTGAAATTAGATCCATCCTTCATGAAATCCTCCCCATTCCACCAAGACTGTCTTTCCGCCATCCACCTAACCTTCGTAACCTGTTAGTTCATCCCTATGAAATCCCCAAAAGCACCTTCCCTTCCCTCTGCCTCCTACCCTTGTAACTGCCCCCAGTGTAAGATCTGTGCCATGCACCCTCCCACCACCACCTACTCCAGTCCTGTAACCCGGAAGATGTACATGATCAAAGGCAGAGCCACATGTGAAAGCACCCACGTGATTTACCAACTGACATGCCTACACTGTGAAGCGTTCTATGTGGGAATGACCAGCAACAAACTGTCCATTCGCATGAACGGACACAGGCAGACAGTGTTTGTTGGTAATGAGGATCACCCTGTGGCTAATCATGCCTTGGTGCACGGCCAGCACATCTTAGCACAGTGTTACACCGTCCGGGTTATCTGGATACTTCCCACTGACACCAACCTATCAGAACTCCGGAGATGGGAACGTGCCCTTCAATATATCATCTCTTCCCGTTACCCACTTGGCCTAAACCTCCCCTAATTTCAAGTTGCCGCCCCTCGTACATCACTTGTTACTCAACAACATCTTTGCCTCTGTACTTCTGTCTCGACTGACATCTTTATACGAAAGTGCTGGCAGGTCGATAGACACACAAACAAACACAAACATATACACAAAATTCAAGCTTTCGCAACCAACAGTTGCTTCATCAGGAAAGAGGGAAAAAGAGTGAAAGACGAAAGGATGTGGGTTTTAAGGGAGAGGGTAAGGAGTCATTCCAATCCCGGGAGTGGAAAGACTTACCTTAGGGTGGAAAAAGGACAGGTATACACTCGCGCACACACACATATCCATCCGCACATATACAGACACTGTTTGTGTGTGTTTGTGTGTCTATCAACATACCAACGCTTTTGTTTGGTAAGTTACATCATCTTTGTTTTTAGATATATTTTTCCCACGTGGAAATAATATATATAAATAATAGAGGGAAACATTCCACATGGGAAAAAAATATATCTAAAAACAAAGATGATGTAACTTACCAAACGAAAGCGTTGGTATGTTGATACAGATACTAACAAACACAAACACACAAACAAAATTCAAGCTTTCGCAACCCACGGTTGCTTCATCAGGAAAAAGGGAAGGAGAGGGAAAGACGAAAGGATGTGGGTTTTAAGAGAGAGGGTAAGGAGTCATTCCAATCCCGGGAGCGGAAAGTCTTAACTTTGGGGGAAAAATGGACAGGTATACACTCGCACACACACACACACACACATATCCATCCGCACATACACAGACACAAGCAGACATTTGTAAAGGCATATAGTTTGGGCAGAGATGTCAGTCGAGGCGGAAGTACAGAGGCAAAGATGTTGTTGAAGACAGGTGAGGTATTAGCGGCAGCAACTTGAAATTAGCGGAGGTTGAGGCCTGGCAGATAAAGAGAAGAGAGGATATACTGAAGGGCACGTTCGCATCTCCGGAGTTCTGATAGGTTGGTGTTTGTGGGAAGTATCCAGTTAACCCGGACGGTGTAACACTGTGCCAAGATGTGCTGGCCGTGCACCAAGGCGTGTTTAGCCACAGGGTGATCCTCATTACCAACAAACACTGTCTGCCTGTGTCCGTTCATGCGAATGTACAGTTTGTTGCTGGTCATTCCCACATAGAACGCTTCACAGTGTAGGCATGTCAGTTGGTAAATCACATCGGTGCTTTCACATGTGGCTCTCCCTTTGATCGTGTACACCTTCCGGGTTACAGGACTGGAGTAGGTGGTGGTGGGAGGGTGCATTGGACAGATTTTACACCTGGGGCGGTTACAAGGGCAGGAGCAAGAGGGTAGGGAAGGTGGTTTGGGGATTTCATAGGGATGAACTAACAGGTTACGAAGGTTAGGTGGATGGCGGAAAGACACTCTTGGTGGAGTGGGGAGGATTTCATGAAGGATGGATCTCATTTCAGGGTAGGATTTGAGGAAGTCTTATCCCTGCTGGAGAGCCACATTCAGAGTCTGATCCAGTCCCGGAAAATATCCTCTCACAAGTGGGGCACTTTTGTGGTTCTTCTGTGGGAGGTTCTGGGTTGGAGGGGATGAGGAAGTGGCTCTGGTTATTTGCTTCTGTACCAGGTCGGTAGGGTATTTGCGGGATGCGAACGCTGTTTTCAGCTTTTTGGTGTAATGGTTCAGGGATTCCGGACTGGAGCAGATTCGTTTGCACAAAGACCTAGGCTATAGGAAAGGGACCATTTGATGTGGAATGGGTGGCAGCTGTCATAATGGAGGTACTGTTGCTTGTTCGTGGGTTTGATGTGGACGGACATGTGAAGCTGGCCATTCGACAGATGGAGGTCAACGTCAAGGAAAGTGGCATGGGATTTGGAGTAGGACCAGGTGAATCTGATGGAACCAAAGGAGTTGAGGTTGGAGAGGAAATTCTGGAGTTCTTCTTCACTGTGAGTCCAGATCATGAAAATGTCATCAATAAATCTGTACCAAACTTTGGGTTGGCAGGCCTGGTTAACCGAGAAGGCTTCCTCTAAGCGACCCATGAATAGGTCGGCGTATGAGGGGGCCATCCTGGTACCCATGGCTGTTCCCTTTAATTGTTGGCATGTGTGGCCTTCAAAAGTGAAGAAGTTGTGGGTCAGGATGAAGCTGGCTAAGGTAATGAGGAAAGAGGTTTTAGGTAGGGTGGCAGGTGATCGGCGTGAAAGGAAGTGCTCCATCGCAGCGAGGCCCTGGACGTTCGGAATATTTATGTATAAGGAAGTGGCATCAATGGTTACAAGGATGGTTTCCGGGGGTAACAGATTGGGTAAGGAACCAGGCATTCGACAAAGAGATTGGTGTCTTTGATGAAGGACGGGAGACTGCATGTAATGGGTTGAAGGTGTTGATCTACGTAGGCAGAGATACGTTCTGTGGGGGCTTGGTAACCAGCTACAATGGGGCGGCCGGGATGATTGGGTTTGTGAATTTTAGGAAGAAGGTAGAAGGTAGCAGTGCAGGGTGTCGGTGGGGTCAGGAGGTCGATGGAGTCAGGTGAACGGTTTTGTAGAGGGCCTAAGGTTCTGAGGATTCCTTGAAGCTCCGCCTGGACATCAGGAATGGGATTACCTTGGTAAACTTTGTATGTGGTGTTGTCTGAAAGCTGATGCAGTCCCTCAGCCACATACTCCCGACGATCAAGTACCACGGTCGTGGAACCCTTGTCCGCCGGAAGAATGACAATGGATCGGTCAGCCTTCAGATCACGGATAGCTTAGGCTTCAGCAATGGTGATGTTGGGAGTAGGATTAAGGTTTTTTAAGAAGGATTGAGAAGCAAGGCTGGAAGTCAGAAATTCCTGGAAGGTTTGGAGAGGGTGATTTTGAGGAAGAGGAGGTGGGTCCCGCTGTGACGGAGGACGGAACTGTTCCAGGCAGGGTTCAGTTTGGATAGTGTCTTGGGGAGTTGGATCATTAGGAGTAGGATTAGGATCATTTTTCTTCGTGGCAAAGTGATATATCCAGCAGAGAGTACGAGTGTAGGACAGTAAATCTTTGACGAGGGCTGTTTGGTTGAATCTGGGATTGGGGCTGAAGGTGAAGCCTTTGGATAGGACAGAGGTTTCAAATTGGGAGAGAGGTTTGGAGGAAAGGTTAACTACTGAATTAGGGTGTTGTGGCACCAGATTGTGTTGATTGGAATTTTGAGGTTTTGGAGGGAGTGGAGCTGGAAGTGGGAGATTGAATAGATGGGAGAGACTGGGTTTGTGTGCAATGAGAGGAGGTTGAGGTTTGCTGGAAAGGTTGTGAAGGGTGAGTGAGTTGCCTTTCCGGAGGTGGGAAACCAGGAGATTGTATAGTTTTTTGAGGTGGAAGGTGGTATGCTGTTCTAATTTGCGGTTGGCCTGTAGGAGGATGCTCTGAACAGCCGGTGTGGATGTGGGAGAGGAAAGATTCAGGACTTTTATTAAGGATAGGAGTTGACGGGTGTGTTCATTGGCTGAGTTGATGTGTAGGTGAAGGATTAGGGAGGTGAGGGCAATGGATTGTTGAGTTTGGAACTGGTATAGGGACTGATGGAAAGAAGGGTTGCAGCCAGAGATGGGAACTTCAAGTGTGAGGCCTTTGGGGGTAATGCCAAATGTTACACAAGCCTGAGAAAATAGAATATGGGAGCGTAATCTGGCTAGGGCGAAGGCATGTTTGCGGAGGGAATGTAAATAAAACTTAATGGGGTCATTGTGGGGGTGTTGTGAGGGTGACATGGTATAAGAAGGTGGAAAGTGTAACATGACGTTGAAATGAAAATGAAATATAAAAATATATGGGGAGAGATCAAGGTGAACTAGAAAGCAACTGGAGATCTGGTACGGAAAAAGGCGAAAAAGTGTTGGTTAAGTTGATCCTGTGGTGAACTTGGTGTCTGTATATGTGTGGATGGATATGTGTGTGTGTGCGAGTGTATACCCGTCCTTTTTTCCCCCTAAGGTAGGTCTTTCCGCTCCCAGGATTGGAATGACTCCTTACCCTCTCCCTTAAAACCCACATCCTTTCGTCTTTCCCTCTCCATCCCTCTTTCCTGATGAGGCAACAGTTTGTTGCGAAAGCTTGAATTTTGTGTGTATGTTTGTGTTCGTTTGTGTGTCTGTCGACCTGCCAGCACTTTCATTTGGTAAGTCACATCATCTTTGTTTTTAAATATATTTTTCCTATGTGGAATGTTTCCCTCTATTATATATATATATATATATATATATATATATATATATATATATATATATATATATATATATATATATATATATATATATAAAACAAAGATGATGCGACTTACCAAACGAAAGCGCTGGAAGGTCGATAGACACACAAAAAAACACAAACACAAACACACACACAAAATTCAAGCTTTCGCAACGAACTGTTGCCTCATCAGGAAAGAGGGAAGGAGAGGGAAAGAGGAAAGGATGTGGGTTTTAAGGGAGAGGGTAAGGAGTCATTCCAACCCCGGGAGCGGAAAGACTTACCTTAGGGGGAAAAAAGGACAGGTATACACTCGCACACACACACATATCCATCCACACAGCCGGCCGCTGGTGGCCGAGCGGTTCTGGCGCTACAGTCTGGAACCGCACGACCGCTGCGGTCGCAGGTTCGAATCCTGCCTCGGGCATGGATGTGTGTGTTGTCCTTAGGTTAGTTAGGTTTAAGTAGTTCTAAGTTCTAGGGGACTTATGACCTCAGCAGTTGAGTCCCATAGTGCTCAGAGCCCAGCCATCCACACATATACAGACACAAGCAGACATATTTAAAGACCGTCACAACACTGGTCACTTCAAATCTAAATTGAAGTCATAGTTGGTTCACCACTGCTTTTACACAGTAAATGATTATCCACAAAAATAAATTTATTTATGTTAACCCAATGTAGTCTCATACAGAGGAACATTTGTATATTATCTCATTATATATAGCATAACTACATTTACTTAAGTATTCATCATTAACTGAGATTAATGTGTGTACTTCTATGAACAAAGGTATAATTATATACAAAATTGTTAGATAAAAATATAAAAATCCAAGTATCTCTTGCATATTGTACAGCTGTAGATGAAATGGATCAATAAACCAATAAGTCAACTATAGTTTCCCATGCAGAAGGTTGGTGGTTCAAATCTTTTTAGGTGCTGTGTAAATTTTTATTTTGAAATCTTTATCAAACTGACTTTGGTCATTATTTCTATTCAATTAATTGGATTAAATGTAATTTTTTAAAATTTTTGTTCCTATGTCATATCATTTTAATCATGAAATTAACTTTTTCAGTTGCTATATTTTTGTCTTCCTATCATTTTCCACTTCGAATCTTTATTCATATGAATTATTATTTCTATTTATCTATCACAATATTTTTCCAATTGAAATAATAATCTATCTATACCGACTGTGCAACTGTGTCAAACATAAATTTTGCTTATAAGGTGTACATTTTTTGGTTGGTAATCATCAGACATTTAAAACATAATTCTTATTGCACTTCCATCTTTCTCAAAGATTTTTGGAAAACTGATGAAAATTATACTCATAAGCTACCTTGACACCTTCAATCTTATACATTGTAATCAACATGGTTTTCATACAGGTCACAGCACAGAAACAGCTATAAGGCCTATAAGGCAGAAATTATTAGAAATTTAGACAATATCAAATGTGTGGTAGGAATCAACCTAGATTTTTCCAAGGTCTTCGATACAGTAGATCATCAAATCCTCCTTGACAAACTGGAGGCAATAGGCATCAGAGGAATTGGGAGGAGATGGTCTGAATCCTATTTCCAAGATAGAATTCAGGTTGTGGAACTCACCTCATCTCAGAATAAGCAAAAAATAAAGTGGGTATCTGATGCTAAGGCAGTGGCAGTAGGTGTCCCTCAGGGTTGTGTTCTTGGCCCCCTATTATTCCTAATCTATGTAAATGACACCGAAAGACCCAACAGATCATCAAAAATTATGTTATTTGCAGACACAAGCATAATTATAAGTGGTTTTAGACTAATAAGTTAAAACTCAATTTAAATTAAACAAATTACATACAGAATGGTAAAGTAACTGACAAGGATGATCACCAGATATCATTGAGTGACCATGAAATAGAGAAAGTCTGGTCTACAAAATTCTTGGGCAGGTACATTGATCAGCACTTGAGCTGGAAAGACCATGTCACATACATATTCAAAAAACTCAATTCAGCATGTTTTGCACTGAGAATAATTTCTAGAGTTTGCAGTGCAGAGTGTACAAAATTAGTTTATATGGCTTATTTCGATTCTATTATATCCTATGGAATAACATTCTGGAGTGCAACTAAATGTCGCTTGAGAGAGGTTTTTAAATTACAGAACAGGGCCATTAGAATTATTAAACACAGCTTTCCACAAACACACTCCAAGCCCTTGTTCATCCAGCTAAACATACTTACAGTACCATCTTTGTACATATTAAAAAGTATACTGCATACAAGATCACACTTGAGTAGTTTACGGGTAAATTCAGATCTTCATGACTACAATACACATATCTGTAAGAATCTGCACGCAGAAAGAACAAGAAAAACAAAAACTCAAAAACATGTGAGCCACTATGGAAAAAAGCTTTATAATGCTCTGCCACTCTGCATCAAGGAAACAGAACATGAAGGAAAATTTAAGTCAGACTTAAAAAAGTATCTGATAAATAAATGTTTTTAGCATAAAGGAATATTTTGAATCCTTTAATCACTAACTGATAGTTGTATTGTCAATATCATGTTGTTCTCAATGTCAGTTCTATGTCTCAAACTCTAAATTATGTGTAATACGTGTTTTCCAAAATATACTAAATATATATAAATTCATCACATATGGTACATGTTAAAAAAGCATGTGAAAGAACAACCCATTAATTCAATGTTTAAATTTTCAACATATTATATAATGTTAATTTTATGTGTTTGATAGAAATTTGTAATATTCTGCTGTGCATATTCTGGACAGTATTATGACAATTCCTATATCATGTAAATGATGCAAAGGATGATAATAAATGAAATGAAAACTATGAATTAAGAAACACAAATGAAGATTGAAATGAAAGAAGAGATTGTAAACTCAAGCAAAATGAGGAATGGAAATAATGAACACAATAACACAGACAAAAAATAGGGGATGATAAAACAGAAAAAATGAAATTGAAGTTAATACTTAAAAATAATTAAAATCACATGAACAAAAATTCCAAGTAGAAAAACAATGTTACGAAGAAAAAGAAGAGCACATGAAAAAATAAATATGATGATTAAAATGACATGCTAAAGCAACAGAAATAAATGAAATACATTTAACCCAATTAATTGAATAAAAATAATGACTGAAGCCATTTCAATAAAGACACAAAAATTAAATTTAAGCACCACTTGACAACATTCAAACTTCGACTCTTTCACGTGTGGAGCCAATTACCATAACCATTATGGTGTGCAACTAGTCTGTTAGAGCATCATGGGAAATAAGTTTTTTTTTTTTTTTTGGTCGATTACTCACAAATGAGGGACCACCTGGGTTAATGGCTGCAGGATGTGATCCCTTGGGCATTAACCTAATGGTCTAATGGTCGATGAATAGATGATTTCAAAAATTTGATCCCAGCACTGAGGACCTCTCCTTGCCAGAAGAGACTGCCAAATGCTGTTCTTTCACATATCAAAGAATGTTGCATAATTCTGTTATCAGCCTGGATTAATATTAAACAGACTTCATTATTTGTCAACACACAGCTTGTGATGGGGCATGTACTGTCCCCTGGCTCAATCACAAATAATTTCAAATTAGCTACACTTCGTAACTCATTTATCAGAAAATTGATACATATTGCGTTTTAATGCACTGCTGTTTTAAAATGCTTAACCTTGTTTTCAGAAGACTTCAGACTTGACTTTTTTAAAGTAAGCAAATGATGTGGCTGGCTGCAATTAGACTGCTGTGGATCACAAACTAACCATTTTGACTACTGGCAAGCCAAAGATATCAAGATGAACTCCACAAGACTGCACCAGACACTGTTCTTCATATTTTTTAAAAAAATGTTGTTGTTAACTTTATTGTGCACTAGAAGAACGGTGAAGATAAAAGAATATAGAAAAGTTAATTAGCTCTGTAGAACAGAATGCAACACAGATGGAAAAATCATAATTTTTTCCTGAGATAACTGCCTTTTATAAAAATCATCATGAAACCCGTAATTTAACAAGAAAATATTAAGAAAGAACCACTACACCACCATGAATTTCAAAAGTTATAAATTATTAAAAGATGAATGCCCATTAGGAACTACCTAGAGACTTGAAATAAACTAATGAATATAAATATGAAGAACAGTGAGTTCCAGCATTACCTGCTGAACCAGCATGTTGCAAATTTCACGCAGAAGCAGAATAATTCTTGTATTATTACAATAATGTCTACAGTAGCCCCACGTCAAGCAAACAACATGCATCAGTGGTTTCAGATGTGGACGAACTTCATTGAAATCTGTGCTTTCAATTACATCAAACTGTGGTTTTAAGGCCTTCATGAATGCTGAAATTTCACGAGCTTCAAGCACAGCTGAAAAACAAAAAGAAAAATAATATTTCTTTTAGTGAGCAGTATGAATGTTCATTCTGATTAATATGTCTGGAAACACTATGGAATAAGATTTACAAGAATAATCATGGCTCCTTTATTTTTACATACTCAGTTAAAATTAATTTAAAATATACAGAGTTACGCACAAAAAGAAAATACTTTTTCTTTCCAATTTACTTTTGCATGAAATGCACCTACTACAGTGACCATTCTCTATGACAATACCACCTCCTTCGACAATGAATGACTATCATTAACGGCATAGACAATATGACTGATGATCATTTCTACCATATTCTTCTTCTCTTTCCTCCGCTTCTTTTCAGTTTATTTCCAGTTTCTCTTTGCAAACTATGCTCTTTTTCTCAGCTGTCAGCTTCCACAAAAGTCAGCATATTACACAGCTTATTACAACTTACAGTTTAGATGAACTGACATTTGTTCATTTAATAACACACTGGTGAATTTTACTATTGAAACAAACGTGTTCTGATTCAAACCCATCCATGAATTATATAAGATTTTGCATATAGTTCATTATATAGACTCAAAATGAGAGATCCTCGAGAATGCAAAACATGTCAGAGAATATAAGACAGAATACATGTTTTCCACATGGGTTAATGGTAGTTGCTTTAATGTTCATTGTTCATATCTTTAGTTAAGTGGGCCTACAGCTGTGGAACATTTATATAAAAAAAAAAAAAAAAGCTGCATTTTTAAATGAACTGTAATACAGCAGTTGTTATAGAATGATACAATGCATATTTAAAAAAACAGAAGTTAGTAAACATGATGAAGTAGTTGGGATGTAAGGGAGCTGAATATGTTCACTTTCCATAAATTTTATTTGTTTATTTGCAAAGTTGAAGCAGCTGTTGAAACTGTCACCATACAGTTTTTTCGTCTGGTGGTTAGTGCATGTTCCACTGCAGTTTTCACACAACTGTGTTCATGGTCCAGATGACACAATAGCAGCACCAGTGCACCCCTAACACCACTGGGAAATATTTAGAGAGGCTAGCACTGGAGCTCTGAGTGCTATTTTAAACCACTCTTAATGAGTTATTCATGCATCCAACATCCGAATATGTCATCACAAGCAGTCACAAACACATTCCCTAATTGTGTAATACATGGAGTTCAGAGTATGGATTTCTGGTTTGGTGCAACTTGCACTGCAATTAATCTTAAATACATCCTTTACCTACCACATCGGATGTATGATTTTTATTCCTCTGTATCAGAGAGTCATTGATGCAAAATCACAGAACATACATTACATACCTAAAAAATATTAAAATTAAAGGAAAAGAAATACCTTTTAGGAAACTTAAATACAGTTAGATATTGCCTGTAGCCTCTCAAATGAAACCATCCTACAATCTGTTACAAATAATTTGGAAAAATCGTGGGAAATCAAAAAGGATAGTTGTTACAGAGGCATGTAATAAATAGCTGTTCCTGAAAAGGAAAGTTGCTACTCACCATATAGCAGAGCTTTTGGATCTCAGATAGGCATATCTGCGACTCAGCATCTCCACCATATGGTGAGTAGCAACTTTCCTTTTCATATTATTGTTACATTCCACCATGGATTTTCCATTGTCTGATAGTGGTTCCTGAGAAATTTGATGAAAATCTTCCAGAAGAGAGTCCAGTATGCTTTCATATTTACTGCAGAATTGATGACTTAATGCAAAAAATTTAAATAAAAAGTAAAGAAAATTAGATGGTCAGTAGCTGTGCTGCTATGGAGCTGAATTACTTTTGAGCTACACAATAACTTTTATATATGAAGATAGTAACTGTTCTCAAAAGAACAGATACCATTGCTGACTGTGCAGATTCTCTAGAATAAATGATAATTAACTGAAACCCTCAGCTGCCGACAGGTGCAGGTGTTGTTGATATACCTCAATGGGGACAGCTGAAAATGTGTGCCCCGACTGGAACTCCAACCCAGGGTTTCCTGCTTACGTGGCAGACACTCTATCCATCTGTGCCACTGAGGACACATATGAACAGCGCAACTGCAGGGACTTACAGGAATTGTCACCTTAGTTGGCATGAGTAATGAGTGGATGGGCAAATATCTATTAGGAACATTATGTATGTACATTGTGGTCAGCTGGGAATGTGGGTCTCATGGGAGGTGTGCAAGGGATAAGGCCCTGCAGTCGCACTATTCATCTGACTCAGATGGATAGAGCATCTGCCATGTAAGCAGGAGATTCTGGATTCGAGTCCCAGTCGGGACACACACTTTCAGCTGTCTCCATCGAGGTATATCAACAACACCTGTCAGCAGCTGAGGGTTTCAGTTAATTATCAATAACTTTTATATTCATCTGTCATACTTGTATACGTATAGAAAGAATGCAAGGACTTTATACAGTTCTATCTCTCTTCACCTTTTTAAAAACAAAGAAATGGTGGAGAGTGAAAGCTTGGACAGGTTTCAGAATTTTAAATTCCATTTTATCATCTTTTGTTGCAGTATCTGTATAATCAATGTGTAACATTAAAAATATTTTGTTCAATTTCATTTTATATAGCAGCAGAACTTCCTTGGATTTGCGTCAATTCAGTAGATAAAGATCTGCTATTGAATTCCTTGGACACAACCCTCAACACCCATCTTAATGAATGGTTTTGTCTAATTCACGTATCATTTGTCACTGAGGTTATAATCTTCGAATATGCAATAAAAGTATCTATTTTCTATGTACTTCCTAATACCATGTTGAACATCATGGATCTATCGAATCTGCCTTGATAATGTCTGAATTGTGTTTCAAGTTGTGCCATAGTTCCTCCTCATTTTCTTCAACATAACTGAATCTTTGTTCTGCAATAATGAACTAGTTTCTTTTCATATTTGCTTAACGAATAAATTTTCTGTCTTTCTTTCTAATTATAACCACTCTGAAGCCTCAGTACTGGGACATGTTTGCTCATGCGCGTACATTGTTACTTGGCAAGCATTTTGCTGCTTACCACAAACATTTATCCTGCAGCTAATAACATTGCCAGATAAGTGGATTGATTTAAAAATATGTCCTTTGCATCTGTTATAATGATTCACTTGAGACAAAATATGGTTACTGGCAAGGAGAAAGAAGGAGAAATATGCAGTGAAACTTTTAAAGGCTGAACATATCACTGTGGATACATTCTCTGGTTCTATTAAAACCCCAAACATTATCCTGAGACAGTAAAAATGTCAGAAATGACTCTCCAGTACATTTTAAATATTTGCTAATGATAAATAGTGAAGTGATTATGACCAATACTGGCAATGCAACTTTTGTGGAAGTATGACTGGTACTCACTGTAAGAGTAGTTTGTTCACTACTTCTACCACAAGCAGATTTTTGTCCTAGTACATTACTGAACATCATGGATAAGTTAGACAAAACAGTGATAATAATTTCCAAAAATAATTATTACACCTAATATTATCCAATCTAAAGTAATTGTGATGGTCTTCCTGCATTTGGTCCCAGACAGCTTTGTGTTAAAAACTCGAGAGAGAGAGAGAGAATGAAAGAAACTCTTACTTAAATCATTACTTAGTAGTTCTTGCTCTTTAAATAATCTCAGAAGCCCCCAAAAACGCTGCTGTAAATAGTACCAGTCCAATTAACAATGGTGTGGCTACAGTGACCCTGAAGTAGCCAATCACAGCTCAGTTTTCAGAATGGCTGGAGGCGATCACTGTTCAAAGTAGAACCTAGCTCTATATGCTCATCTGGCTGGAATCAGAGTGAACAACTGTGTGAATAACAAGGCTGCAGGTCAAAAGAAACTTTATGGATTGAGAGGATTTGTGGTGATATTTCAGTAATTACAAAATAAGAGTCAAATTTATGAAGAATTTGGCAGTATGAGCCCATCTATCAGTATGACATTGCATCCCCTACGGCATGCAATGATGCATGAACTGATTTGATTGAGAAGGGCATCACAAATCCATTGTGTCCTCTCCTGAGGCAAGCTGATACACAACTATTGTAAGTGAGAACTGGAATGCAGTTGACACCTAAGCTGGTCCCACACATATTTTATTGGAGGCAGATCTGGGGAACTTTCTGGCCAGGGGACTAACTAAACATCACACAGTCTATGGACACATGTATGTGTAGAATGCACTGACCTGCTGAAAAATCATAGTACAGTACCATAGCATGAGCATGTAGGATGTACCATTGTAGCACCAGAGTTCCCTTAACCACTGTCTGCTGGGTCTCTCCAAAACACTGGAGGAATAGGACCGATGCCCAAGTCATTGCCACACATGCTGATGATGTTTCACTGGGATAGTGAAGAATTGTAACTCATCACTGAACACAATATGATCCATTCATCAGCAGCATGCTTTCCATTCATGGCAAGACTCCAAATGCAGCTGTTTGTGTTGTGGTGTTAAGAGGAACCTACATATGGGATGGTAATTTCATAATCTAGCTGCTGTCAGTCTCATCTTTGGCGTAACTTAGTTTAATTAGAGTAAATAGTTTGTAAGCTTAGGGACCGATGACCTCAGCAGTTCGGTCCCATAAGACCTTACCACAAATTTCCAAATTTTCCTTTGTACTCTATAAATTTTATGGGGTTTAACTAAGCAATGGGGTTCCGCTAGGCATGGCCTACACTTAAACAGGACTGGGAATGGAAGACTGGTACAGATGATTCATGAAAGTATAGGGGGTGGAGCTCGGGCCACACATGGCCAAATACCTGTTGTCATAGGTAGGAAAAGTAGGTCTTTTTTTTAGGATAAATCCAGACAACAGGTTCACCTGCGTAAAGAGTATCTCCAACAGTTTAAAAAATACTGAAACAGTGACTCAAGACAGATTTTAACACTTCAAATATCACATATACCAGATGTCAGAAATAAAAACAAACCATTGGAAAGAGTAACATGGGACATTTCACAGATTTAACAATCCTCCATCAAAACATGCAATCAATAAAAAATAAAAGACAACTATTAGAAGTTGAGCTCCAATCTTTGAACTGCACAGTAGTTTGTATTACTGTGCACTGGTGTAGAGAGACAGAAATCCAACATGAAGTATTATCATTGTATGAAAGGGCAATCTCTTACTGCAGAACTACTTCGAGGGTGGAGGATCGTGCATTTATATCATAAAAGAAACACAGTTCAAATCAAGACATGACCTCAGTACAGTAAGTGAAGACAAACACTTTGAAATATCAGCTATTGAATTAACAGTGCTTGATATCACCAAGAAATTAATCATTTTGTGTGTGTATAGATCTCCCAGTGGTAGTGTGGACACTTTTTTCAATAAATTAACAGAAGTTCTAGATAAAGTCTCAAGTACAAAGGTCAACATAATTCTGTGTGGGGACACTAACATCAACAGTAATATCATAAATGAATCCAGCTGCACCTTCATAAACATCCTTCAAAGTTTTGGCATGTCCCTATTGGTCAATAGTGCAACAAGGGTTAGTGCAATGACTATCAGTAATTGACCATGTGGCCACAAATATGGACAGGGAAAAACGTGATGTAGCTGTAAAACATCTTGGGCTATCAGACCATCTCTGTCAAATTACAACAGTAAAATCAGGCATCGAATCATTCCCTAAACTACAAGCCTACACATGACATCTACCAGAAATCAAAATAAAAGATTTTTCAAAAGAACTAGAAAAACAAAGCTGGGATGAAGTGAATAAGGAAACCGATGTGAATATGAAATTCTCTAAATTCTGCACATTGTTTAAATTTAACTTTGAAAAGGCATTTCCAAAAGTATGCATGTCTGTATCCACATCTCACAAAAACAGATGGATAACAGTAGGTATTATGAAGTTCTCCTAAACACTTAAACACCTCATTCCATGAAAAAGATTCGCAATGATCCAGAATTCTTAAATTTCTATCATAGATACAAAAAGATCTATAGAAAGGTGCTGATTACTGTGAAAAAGTCATTTAATGACAAAATAATATATAATGCAGAGAATAAATGCAAAGCAGTCTGGGATGTTATAAAAAAGGAAATGGGGAGAGGCAAGCAAATGCAGAATAACATACTGCTAAGGGAGGGGGATAACGTAATAAATGATCCACAATTAGCAAACTATGTAAGCAAGCATTTTTCAAGTATTGCAGAATTTACAACAAAAATTCCACAAAACAAATATAACACCTGTAAACAATGATGTTACTTCCAACCACAGAGAATGAAGTCAGTAAAACTGTTCAAAAACTAAAAAATAAAAAGTCAGTAAGCTTAGATGAAGTACCAATGTGTGCACTGAAACAATGAATAGGGATTATACAAGGCCCCTTAAAAAATATAGTAAATGAATCCTTCACATTAGGGACATTTCCAGAGCAGTTAAAACAGGCAAGAGTTGTAGCTTTGCTTAAGAAAGGTGATGCAGAAGACATAGAAAATTACTGGCCCATTTCCCTGCTCTCAGTATTCTCAAAAATAATAGAAAATATTATGAAAGACAGATTAATGAGTTACCTGAATAAATACAATTTTTTAAGCGAATCACAGTTTGGTTTCCGAAGTGGCAAAAATATGGAGTCAGCCACAGTAGAATTCACAATTGATAAAGATGAGTGTGTCACAGACATATTTTTGGATCTTTCTAAGGCATTTGATACAGTCAACCACAAGGTTCTATTAAAAAAATTAGAAGCATCAGGAATGAGAGGCGTAGCTAAAGACTGTTTTCGATCATACCTAGCAGATAGGGTACAAAGAGTAGAGACAACACATACATCAAATAGATCTAAACATTTAGTAAACCACGTATCAGAACAAAATACATTAATATAGGGGTTCTGCAAGGTAGCATATTAGGACCAATACTATTCCTGATACACATCAATGACTTTCCCAGTAGTGTTACTCATGGTGAAAAAATTCTCTTCGCTGATGACAGCAATATTATAGTCACTGAGAAAACAAGAGAACTCCTTGCCGAGAAAGCAAATGAAACTCTGAAGGATGTTTATGATTGGTCAATAAGCAATAAAGTGACATTGAACATAAAGAAAACTAATGCCATGAATTTCAGTTTGAAGAGGAAAAATGACATTGTTAAATTAAATGTAGATGACACGTCTATAGACAGTGTAACAAATGCAAAATTTCTAGGGAATATTGATTCTCAGTTGAAGTGGTGTGAGAACACAAAGGTACTTGCAAACAGAATGTCATCAGCATGTTATGCCCTTAGAAACCTCTTATCAGTGTGTAACATGCAGAGTCGTTTAGTTAAATATTATTCATATGTACACTCAGTTATCAGCTATGGCTTTCTTTTTTGGGGAACAAACCCACAAAATATGAACACAATTTTCAAACTCCAGAAAAGAGCCATAGGAATAATAACCAAAAATACTAGTCGAGCTCATTGTAAAGATCTGTTCAAAACACTGGGGATTTTAACTGCTCCATGTGAATACATTTACCAGTCAGTTATACACATAAAAAATAACATTGGTAATTACTGCACAACAGCTCTGTCCATGGCCTTGCAACAAGAGACAGACTCAACTTACATTTACCAAGAAAAAAACTCAAAACAGCATTTTCTACCAAGGAATAAAACAGTACAATAAATTACCAAAAGAGATTAAAGAAATTGTGAAAACACACTTATTTAAAAAAGGCAGTTGAAAAGTATCTGTTATGCCTTACATTTTACACAATGAAGGATTACTTAGATAAAACAGAGTAGGGGTTTGACAAAAAATTGTTATGCACATAAATAACAATAATAATGATTATAAAACATCCAACTTTCCACATAACACCTTCACTTTATGTTTTTTTCCTTATTTTTTCCTTTCTAGAAATACTTACCCCCAAGCTATGCAAAGCACAATATTAACACCTCTTCTTCTTTCTGAGCTCAACATCTCACTCATTGTGGAGGGATGCTGAGTCAGTTTTTTAGGATAGCAAATGAGAAGCTGGGGTACAGCAAATGGCCCAGAGATCACCAGTGTGTGTTTGTGTGTGTAGTGAGTGAAGTGATATGAAACAATGGGTGTATAGTGTGTGCAAAGAATGATAGTGAGATACGACTGAACCTTGTGGCATTACATTATTTAATAACTTATTTGTAAAAAAAAAAAAAAAAGTATTGTATACCAGGAGTAAATCTAATGATTGTGTATAACTAGAAGTTTGTAAATATATGTGTATACAAATTAGCTTATTTTAAATTGTTCTAAACTTGTAAATACTTTGAAATGTCCTATATCCTTGCAAAAAGAGATCTATGGATGAATAAAGCGGATCAACAGAAACATCCGATCTCACGCGTCGGCTTTGACCCGTGACGTAAGGGTGTTGTGGTGTGTGACGTCATTACGGCGCGGAGTTTGGTTTGTGAGTGTGGCGTGTTTGTAGATGTCGTGTTGTTGTTTGTTGTGCCCTCTGGTGGTATGTTCATGGTTTTCGTTTGTTTGGTGTGTTGGGCTCAGTTTGCTGTTGCGTAGTGGTGTGCTGCGTGCGTCTTTTTGAAGCGGAATTTGTACCAGTGAGTTAACGGTTTTGTGTGATGGTTAATGTAATGATGATTGCTGTACGTCGGGTGAGTTTGTTATTAAGTGTGTGGGTGGGTTGGGTTTTTCTTTTGGTTCAGTATTTTTTCGTTGGTTTTGTGTGTGTGTGTGTGTGTGTGTGTGTGTGTGTGTGTGTGTGTTTGCGTGTGCATTTGTGTGTGATTGTGGTGGCCAATCTAGTTTGTGGGGCTGGAACTTTCTTTTGGTAAGTTCCCTTTTTTTTTTTTTTTTTGGCATATGTGTTGTGTATTGGGGTATAGGGAAGTGTTTCAATGAAATTTGTGGCTGTGAAGGTTGGTATTGGTATTCGTATTGGGAGATGTTTTTTAGTTACATAGGTCAACGGTAGTGGTCGATCATAAGTTATGGGATCGGGAGTTGCTGTTGAGCTATATAGGTCAAGGTAAGTGTTCGATCCCAATTTATGGGATCGGGAGCTGCTGTAGATATATGTAGCTTAAGGGAAGTGTTTGTTTGCAATGTTTTGCGGTGTATTTTGATTTGTGTATTGGGGGATGGGATCGGGAGATGCTGTTGAGCTATATAGGTCAAGGGAAGTGTTCGATCCCAATTTATGGGATCGGGAGCTGCTTTAGATATATGTAGGTAAAGGTAAGTGTTTGTTCGCTATGTTTTGCGGTGTATTTTGATTTTTGTATTGGCGGATGGGATCGGGAGATGCTGTTGAGCTATATAGGTCAAGGGAAGTGTTCGATCCCAATTTATGGGATCGGGAGCTGCTTTAGATATATGTAGGTAAAGGTAAGTGTTTGTTCGCTATGTTTTGCGGTGTATTTTGATTTTTGTATTGGCGGATGGGATCGGGAGATGCCGTTGAGCTATATAGGTCAAGGGAAGTGTTCGATCCCAATGTATGGGATCGGGTGCTACTGCAGATCTATATAGGTCAAGGGAAGTGTCCGATTCCAGATAAGAACGTGTTTTGTGGTATTTGGTGAGTTTTGTGATGTCGATTTTTTTCGTCGTCTTACGTGGTTTTGTATGGTGGTGGGTGGCTAAATTTGTTTATATTTAGTTTCTCCCCACCCAAAAACCCCCAATTTTCCACGCTTGTCCCGTTAGAGTCATTAGGCTTTTTGTGAAACCTGTGTGTGTGTTGTTTTTCTATGTATTTTCGTCTTTATGATATGTATGCAACGTGTTTATATCCGCCATATTGAAATTGTCGTTTCCGCCATATTTGTGACGTCATGGGTCAAAGCAGACGGGCGGGATCAGACGCTTCCGTATTTCCAATAAAGCTACTACTACTACTACTACTACTACTACTGCTACTACTGACCAATGGTGTGTCATGACACAGAATGTTACATTATTTGTTCTCGAAGGGCAGGCACAGTTGTGAAGGGGGTTAAAATGTTCTTGGTGCAAAATACAGCAATCTTCCCTTGTGGTGGTCAGATGTGGTCGACTGTAACCTTGATGATGAGGATGCTTGTCCTCAGTTTCTCTGTCAGGTGCTAATAATGCTGTCTCACACAAGTAGGTGGCTTCTCTGTGACCTTCAAAGTGATCATTCAACATCTGATGTTATTCATAGCCCTTATATACCCTACCAACTCTGGTAACAACATTAAACACAAACAGCACTAATGAACCCTGGTGGCCATTTTACCTGTCACAGAGAACTGCAAATATAATAGGTTTTGAACCTGATGAAAGAGTTCAATATAGTCAGCAGGTTTCAATTAACAGGATGAATTTGGTTCTTGAAGTAAATACACTATCACAAATCTTTGAATAGCTTGTACAGAAGATAGAGCAATTCCTTCATCACAAAATCTCTGTGTAATTATTTGAAAATGAGAAAAGAAATTCTTCAAGAAGGGTCTGTTTTAATGCTGATGGGCTTTAGTGAAAATTTTAGCTGTGTTGTGCAAGACAAAGCTCAAGGTCATCACAGGAATAATGACAGTTGGACTCTCTTCATGCAATTTGTCTGTACTATAAGATGAAAGTTTGCAATCTAAAAGTCTCTACATTATTTCTGATAATTTAGAGCTTGATGCAGCCATGGTTCATCAAAAGCAGAAGACTGCAGTGCAGTTCTTGAAACAAGAAATTGAACTGCCTGTAAGTGATACTGAATATTCACAGATGGTTGTGCTGAACAACACAAAAACTGCAAGAATTTTTTGAGTATATGCAAACATACACATGACTTCAAAATTAAATGCAATTGGTTATTTTTGCAACTAGCTACGGTAAATCTCCCTGTGAAAAGGCTTGTTACAAAAGCAAATCTGCAAAGACCGTTTCATGGACAAATACAAGTTTTTAAATTTTATCGACAAAACCTGAAACAAGTGTCAGTTTCCTTTATTTCAAACCAGGAGCTAGCTGAAATTTGTAGTTGTCTTTCTGCATGTTTTTCATCTGCAAGAACTGTTCCTGGAACTAGATCCATGCACCAGCTCTTAGCACTTTCAGCAACTCAGATTGGAGCCAAACACTTAAGCTGTGAAACCAATTTGTCATTTTTGATTTCTCTCAAAGTGAGCAGTTAATGCCTGAAGTTCAGATGCATGCTAACTGCTATGCTGCATGTGTGTATGATTCCTTCTGGCATCTAGGTACTGTTTTGAAAGTGAATGATAAAAAAAAAGTGATGAAACAATTTGATTTATGCACCCACATGGGCCATCATCATCCTTTTACTGGTCTGAAAATGGCACTTGAAATGTTCCATTCTCCCACATTTTATGTCAGGTGGAAACAAAAAAGACAATGACTGGATGTACTTATGCTCTAAGTTAAGTCTCTTCTAAACTGATAGACGCAAATGAATGTTCAAATGAGATACAATACACATCAGAATGTTACTAAGTGGTTTGTGGTTTTATTGTAAAACTGACTAACAGCTGACTTATAATATGCCTAATCAAATATAATTATTGCACTGATACGTAAGCTGAGACAGTTTGCCTGCAGTGATTAGTTTCTAGCGATTGATATATCTGAACAATATGTTTGAATGGCTTGGAGTTAGATAGTGACAAGCCACATTTTTGACATATCCATGATTTTTGGTATATATACCAAGACAGGCAATCACAACTTAAAATTCATTTTCCTGAACAAATTTACATTTTGTGGCATTCATTATCTTCCCCTAAGCACTTATTTATATATATTTTTTAATTTATCCTGTTAAAAGACAAAATTTAGGTCTGAAGATACTCTTCTATTTGCTATTGTACATCTTAGAAACAGAGGTTCTGCTTGTTTATCAGCTTTTCAGTTTTCTAAATAAAATATTATATCCTCTCATTTCTCTATCCTAAACTCAACTTTTTTTCTGAAAGATGCATACTGTGTGTGTGTGTGTGTGTGTGTGTGTGTGTGTGTGTGTGTGTGTGTGTGTGTGTGTGTGTGTGTGTGTGTGTGTGTGTGTGTACACCTAACTTTATCGGAATCTCATTACTTGCCATTAGATGCCAATTCTGGTATGGTGGCATAGGGAGGAACTCGAACCCCAAGGATGAATGGCACACGGTACTGTGACCTGCTTCACCAACATGCATTCCTTGCTCTTTGGAATAAGTTTTACCTTATGTTAAACTTCAGTTTATGATGAATGTATAATGTATGTTCCATAATTTCAGAATACTTTATATGGGAAGTGTGGTCATTAAAATTAGATAAGTTTTCATATGAATTGTGCAGCACATTACATTTGTTTTCATTACTATGAAAATCATTAAGATATTATTATAAACACTGACCAAACTCCATGATGATATATATCAAACAAGTACACAAAGTTGTAACATATCTCATACATGAGTGCCATGATCTGAATGACTGGACATGGAATGACTGAACAACATACACAACAACCATGCTCATATTCACAATTAAATGTTCTCTACTTTCACAGTGAAGTTTGCCCCTTCTGTATTGCTTTTCTGAATTTATCTTTGAGATTACAATGGTCCATGGTATACTTTTTTGGAACTGTTCAAATAATAATAGATTCTGCTACCAATGGAAGCTACTGACTGATGATGATGATGCTGTTTAATCCACTGTACAGATTTCATATAAAATTATATGCACCTTCTGTGAATGAACCTTATCATTGCTCACTATTACCCTACCAATCAATGTAGTACTTCTAAATTCACCATTCAGCATTCAGAAACTATTAAAAATTTTGGTACGACACATCTATAAAAGATTGCTCTATGTGAAACCCAAACAACGACATTCTACTCATGTATTGGCACATGACCAGGAATGCTTGAGCATTGCTGAATGTCAAAACAGCAAGACAATCCATGCCAGAGGAATGGGGTGATCAGCTCCAGAAATTAAAGACAACCAGTGATGTGTAAGGGGTATGATTTACATCACTCTACTATTGATAGCAGTACCCCTTACAGCATTCCATTCCAGGAAATACAAAAAAGCTAATCATTTAAAAGGCAAGCTTGTATTAAAATGAAAAGTTTATAACAAGGGTGAGGAAATACACATACAAGCTATGCAGTCAGCTGGATGAAGAAATTGAGCCTGTGTATTGCAAAACAATACTTCCTCACATCCCAGGACATTGCATGGGAAATAGTGATGTTTAATGCTTAGTGCTTCACTTCTATGAAACGTGAGAATTCTCTCTCTGGTCCTGTTAATAAGCTGGTAACATGAATGAAAAATATAATACATTCATGAACAATGTCAGTACCACGTTTGAAAACTGTTTTCCTCTAAAAGTTACTCAAATTAAACAGAAGTCTATAATAAAACCATGGATTACAGAAGGAATAAAGATTTCCTGTAAGACGAAAAGGAAAATGTATCTGTCGACCAAGAATAGCTCCAATACTGATAATTTAGCTCAGGGGCGGGCAAACGTTGGACGCAGCTCATGAGCACACAGCGCTGCACGTGCGCTGCTCGCGTGCGATCGTCGACTGGGGCAGCGGCGACAGCAGGCAGGTTGGGATATGATGTGACGTCATTATAACGTATATATGCTTTAGTCGATTAACACACCTATCGACTTTTACGAACGTTCGAGATTCTAAACTGTCGTCAGCTAGTGGCTTGTTTTGACACGTGCGATTCTGAAAGCAGCTCAGTGTGGTAGCGTATATGTATTTCGCCAAAATAAAAGAGCTGGATATTAATAGAAATATTCCTGACCGTGGCATTGAAAACACCACGTAAAAAAGTGAAGTGTTCTTATGTCCCAACCAGATTACATAGTGTGATTGTTGTATTGAATGCTTGCGCCGAAAATAATATTTATTTATTATCAACATTTTAGTATGGTTTCATACAATTGGTCTTGTCAGTACATATTAGATTGTAGCAGCATACTCTTGCTGACTTTTTTTTCTTAATTTATATAGCTGAAAGAGAACTCGTGCAAGTTTGTTAGCTAAGTAATTTATATGTCCATACCAAGATAGTCTTTTATCAACCATAATTCCAAGTAATTTTACACTCAGACTGCAGAGACAGGTACCTTAGTGTCCAGTAATGACTGATGTGTAGAATGATTGAATTTCGAACTTAAAAAGAAAAATATGAGGCATTGTTGAAGAAAAATCGTCGACCGGAGATGAAATACGAGGGGAAGTGGATTTCTCCATGTAATCTTAACCAAAGGTTAGTGTCTAGTACTGATTGACGTATGAAATGATTGAATGTAGTGTCAAGCATTCCATGGTGGTAAGCTATTCTCTCATTAGTCTCTCGAATGCTGAACACATAATTAGAGACGAGCAAACGAAAAACAACGCACGGGACACAAACACAGTACAATACACGATTTAAACGCAAGGAACGCAAAACACATTTAATCGAATGGCGCAGAGCACAGCGCTGCCCTGTCACAATCTCTCGAAAGTTCACAAAAGTCGAATAGTCGATATACGGTTTCTATCGTTTTCGATGGGGCGTGTATACGTCATAATGACGTCACATCGTATCCAAGTCCGGTGAACTTAGCATCCTCCGGCAGGTTGCGGCAGTGTAGTGCCAGGCTAAGGTACGTTGTCCAAGACGCGACGCACACTAGCGACTGCGACGGGTCGCTACGTGACGTCAGAAGTTGCCTGCTGGCGCATGCGCAGTTCGAGTTTGGGATGCGACGCGCGACTGTTGCGGCAGCTGTCGCAGCACTGCACCAGTGAGCAGTGTTGCGACGGAAGTCGCACGACACAAAGACGTACGGCTGCCAGAAAGCCACTCAAGGAAAACTGAAATGAGCCACTCACAGGATGTGATGCTCTGTGAGCTGGTCTCGCTACATCCTTGCCTTTACGATTTGAAGAACCCTAAATATAGACACACTATGTTCAGAGACAGAATTTGGGAAGAAATTGGTGCACAGTTGAAACTGGCAGGTGAGTGAAATATATAATATTTTCCCATTAATGCAAATTTTTCAGGCCTGTTATGAAAATCATATAATCCATGCAGATGTAGAATTAGAATGATGAAAATGAACTTGAAGGTCAATTTTCGCATTACTCTTTTTTGTGACGATAAAAATTGAAAACGGCAAGTACATTATAAGATGAACAATCTAAAGTATAACGAGAAAGTTACATTTTACAATACCTTCACTTCGAAAGTAAACGGTAGATTGGTGTCTTGATGATACCTTCTAGTTGTGAAAAACCACCACCAGATTGTTGCACAGCTTTCTGTAATCAATAGATGTTCTTTTTTGAGAAAGGCGTTTCTCAACAGATTGCGCAAACAGTTTGCTGCAATAAGTAATTTGTCACATTCACTTCAATTCATTGGTAGAAGGTGGTGCTCAAAAAACTTGTGCCAAAAGTGCACTACTGTTTTACAAGGCCCTTCTGGTCTGACACAGTTCACAATTGAAATTCGTCTTTTGTAAATCCTGGAGTCATCTTTTGAGTGCAGCTTGGCAAGATTAAATGTTCATGTCATCCATAACGATGTATGCTGTCAGAATATAAGAATATGGAAGTTCATTTGGATGGGAATAAAGAGTCAGTCGGCTATGAAAGTT
This sequence comes from Schistocerca nitens, assembly GCF_023898315.1. Taxonomy (NCBI): domain Eukaryota; kingdom Metazoa; phylum Arthropoda; class Insecta; order Orthoptera; family Acrididae; genus Schistocerca; species Schistocerca nitens. The sequence continues at coordinate 188,576,650 of NC_064620.1, read as the reverse complement.
GCCTTAGCTTGTTCCAAAAGTTTCTGCATGGGAGAAACTGACAAGTATAATTTGGGGAAATTTTGCGAACAAGCATGGACATTATTTCTTCCACATTTCTGCTAGTGTATACTGTAGACGTTCAGAATGAAAATTCTAGAGATGTTCATGGTGAAACCCTATCTTGTTGTCAAGAACTTGAAACAATGCAATGACGCTAGCGTGCGCTTATTGTTAATAAACTTATCTTTCATTGGAATTTTAGGTGAAATGTGCAAAAACACATGGAGGAATATTCGGGACTCGTGTCAGAGAAATAAACGAGAAAGAAAGCTTGGAACAGGTTCAGATGCCTCAGCAAAACCAAGAAAATGGGTTCTGCTTGATCACTTGGCTTTAAGAAACCTACATTTCGTGGCATTTTAAATGAAATTGTCAAGAGCATATGGAAAAATATTAGTAACTCATACCGGAGAAATATATGACATAAAATGGTTTCATTAGGTCCAAACGTGTCAGCGAAACAAAACAAATGCATTCTCTATCGTGTGATGACCACACGATTCTCGTTGCGCGTCGACAGAACTGGCGGCTAGTCGCGACGCTCCCGGAGATATATGAGCCCAAATCTCGGAAACGGAGATCGATATCGTTCTGATCTCAACTTTAAAAATAATTTCGATATGTTAGCTTCTTTTCATCGGCAACGATGTATGACCTAACGTGAACCATACGTAAAGTAGCCAGCGACCACATTTTTCACTGTACACAATTCAAATTTTATGCAGTAGGTTACTTGTAAATTAAGTATCGGAATAACTGTGACGAATATCGGAAAAATAGACACCTCATTATCAAGCTGTGATGTGAAACTGTAAGATACGCAAACATCAATTTTTTGTGCCTTTTACTTTCCTCACAATTGATAGAGAAGTAATATACAGCGAAAAAAACACGCAAAACCGGAAGAGATACTTTTCAATTTTTTAAAGTAAAAGGAGAATCTGTATCGAAAAAGTAACTCTGGGAGCCGATGTAACTTTGTTGCATTAACATACAGTATTTTTTACAGCAAGAAAATCGGAATTCTTATTTTTCTTATGTATTTGAATCCGCCGCCGCCGCCGACCGATGCTTGGGAAACGGCGACGACTCCAGTCGTGTTGCGGCCGTGTCGCCGTCTGCCAGGGTGGGAAAAGAGGAGGGGGCAGCGTCGCAGTCGCAGCCAACTGTCGCGTCTTGCACAACGTAAGCTGCGGACGTTGATGCGTAGCGATCATTACGTAGTGAACGTTGTATTTCAGGAACCGTAAAATGCAAAGTGAAACAAGGAAATGGAGAAGTGGAGACTTGCTATCTTTTAAAAAGTAACGGGAGAATCATTTTTTCTCTGTGCAAAAACGTGAAAATTCGAAATGTTTAATATGTGGCAGTATTCTCGCTGGTCAGCGGAAGTTTAGTATTGAAGGCCATTATAACAAATTTCACAAGGACGAGTACAATTTATTGTCGGATTCTGAGCGGATGGGGAAATTGACTGAGCTTAAGAAGAGCGATCTGACGATACTAGATGAATCTGTCGTAGTTGCTGTGGTCACTAGAGATCTGCGACTTCCTTTCGTCATGTCTCTCATCTAACTGATTTAATATTTTATGGAGCACTGTTTTCAATTTTTCAGGACGACAACAATAATAGCCCAGCGGTACGTGAAAGTTATAAGATTGCGCTTAATATAGCGAGAGCTGGAAAACCATTTGCTGAATTAGTAAGTGTCGGTTAACAGCAAACATCAGTGATGAAAATTTAAGTAACTGTTTGTGTTTGTATGTAGAAATTTTGTTCCACTCCACCTATGATAATTAAATAAATCGTATCGTAGGTAATAGGTACTCTTTCAAACCACGATATCTTTCAAGCACTCCTAATCTTATTCCTTCATGCAATAAAGCAAGCTAGGAAACAAAACGCATTGCAGAGGGAGGAGTGGACAGAAGGTATGGGGGGGAGGGGAGATAAGCGGGTGGCCAACTTGCCCCTGTGTGCACCCAGAACAATTGTTAACTGCACGCGTGCAAGTGCACCGCACACGTGCAGGATTCCTGCCCGCCCCTGATTTAGCTGAATACAAGGAATACTGTAAAATATTAAAAAAAAGTAATTCTGACATCTAAGCAAATGCACTACGAGAAGAAGATAGCAATGTCAGGGAACAAAATAAAAACAATATGGGATATAGTGAAAGAGGAGACTGGTAGAACCAGAAAGGAACAGGAGCAAATAGCATTAAGGGTAGATGACACATTAGTAACCGATGGGCATAGTGTGGCAAATCTATTTAACAAGTACTTTATATCCGTTATTGATAGAATAGGATTGTCAGGATCAGTAAATAATGCCCTTGAATATCTGAAACTAGCCTTTACAAATAGCTTCAGCTACATGAATATGTCACTCACTTCACCAAAAGAAATAACTTCCGTAATAAAATCTTTGAAAACAAAGCATTCTAGTGGTTACGATGAAATATCAACAAAGTTAATTAAGGCATGTTCTTGTGAGTTTAGTACAATTCTAAGTTACTTGTGTAACCAGTCAATTATAACTGGGACATTTCCTGACTGGCTAAAATATGCAGATGTTAAGCCTCTATTCAAGAAAGGGGATAAAGAGATACCATCAAACTACAGACTCATTTCACTTTTGCCAGCATTCTCAAAAATTTTAGAAAAAGTAATGTACAGGCAGCTTCTCAACCATCTGACCACAAACAACGTATTATCAAGAACACAGTTTGGATTTCTGAAGGGTTCTGATATCGAGAAGGCTATTTACACCTACAGTGAAAATGTACTTAATTCATTAAATAACAAATTACAAGCAGCAGGTATTTTCTGTGATTTGTCAAAGGCATTTGATTGTGTGAACCACATCATCCTTTTAAATAAATTAGAATTCTATGGTGTCATGCGCAGTGCTGCAAAATGGTTCAAGTCATACCTAGCTAACAGGAAACAAAGGGTGTCAGTACAAGGGACTAGTGAATTAAGTCATCGTCAGAATGGGAAGAAATTACATGTGGTGTCCCACAAGGATCTATCTTAGGGCCATTGCTTTTTCTTGTGTACATTAATCATCTCTCATCATTTACACTGCCAGAAGCAGAGTTCGTTTTGTTTGCAGATGACACAAGTATTGCAATAAATAGTATGTCGAGTGTAGTTCTAGAAAGATCTGCTAATGATATTTTCATGGATATTAATAAATGGTTTAAAGCCAACTCATTGACATTAAACTTTGAAAAGACTCACTACATGCAATTCAGAACCTGTAAGAGGTTTCCACCCAGCATATGCATAAAGTATGAAGAAGAGCATGTAGAAGAGGTTGACAGTCTTAAATTCTTGGGATTACAACTTGATAATAAATTCAGTTGGGAGGAGCACACCACAGAACTGCAGAAACGCCTTAACAAATCTGTATTTGCAATTCGAGTGTTAGCAGACATAGGCGACATAAAAATGAAAAAGCTTGCATACTTTGCCTACTTTAATTCCATAATGTCATGCGGTATAATATTTTGGGGTAACTCTTCAAGTCAAACAAAAGTTTTCAGAGTCCAAAAGCGTGTAATACGTATTATTTGTGGAGTAAATTCACGGACGTCATGTAGAAACCTCTTCAAAGAACTGGGTATACTAACCACTGCCTCTCAGTATATTTACTCCTTAATGAAATTTGTACTAAATAATATATCTCTTTTTCCAACAAACAGCTCAGTTCATACATACAATACCAGGAACAAAAATGATCTGCACAAAGACTTAAAAGCACTTACTTTAGTTCAAAAAGGGGTCCACTACTCAGGAACACTCATCTTCAATAATTTGCCAGCAAACATAAAAAATTTAGTTACAAATAAAGATCAATTTAAAAGGAGCCTGAAAGACTAACTAGTGGCCAACTCCTTCTACTCCATAGATGAATTTTTTAATAGAAACAAATGATGTATTGTGTATATTCATACTATTAGTATTGTTATTTCAGCTAAAAAAAAAAAAAAAAAAAAAAAAAAAAAGGTTGACATGTTCTACATCCACGAGGATCTCCTCAGCATGGATCTACGGAACGAAAAACTAATCTAATCTAATCTGTGTCCCTTGTATTGCACACTTCTGTTGTTCAGGTAATAAGCACAATGCTTACTGCACACTTGCTCTTTGGTAGGAGTTGTTTTCTCTCATTTGTGAACAGATGAGTCATTTGTTTGCAAACTGCAAACAACTATATCTACATTTTCATCCATACTCTGCAACCTACTGCCAAGTGGCTGGCAGAGGTTACTTCCCAACGTACTTCCTTTCACTTATGGAGTGAGAGAGGAATGGCTGTAAAAATGCTTTGTGCACACTGCAGTTAGTTCATCTTGTCCTCATGACCCCTATACTAGCAATACATACAGATTTGTAATAAAGGTTAAGTGGAAAATCTAGTTTACGTCCTGGTCCAGCACAAATTTTCGTATGCCATAAACAGATAGTACGGGGTGGCTACAATTAAACCTACCCTACTTGAGAAGGTCCCCATGAAAAGCAAATGATTATAGGGCACTGAACCTTTGTGGAAACATTTGTAAGAGCATGTGGAAGAGTAATAATGAATAAACCATAGACAGAAACAAATTTTAATTTCACCATGATAGAGTAACATTTGGTAAATGTGAACCATGTTTATGTTCCAGGTTATAAATGTTGCTCAATGTGATGGCCATCTACTTTCATGATGGCCTGAAACACACTCTACTGCTGCCTGGAATATCTCACGTGGCATGTTGGCTACATCCTTCGCTATGCCCATCTACAACCTCCAATATGAGATGTTTCCCGTTGATAAGTCCTGTCCTTCAGGTAACCCCACAGCCAGAAATCACGACTTCAAATTCAGAGATCTTAGTGGCCATGCAGTCTGGAACAATTGACCAATGATTCGATTTTCTCCAAATGTGTTACAGAGTAACTGAGTGACCTCAAGTGTAATGTGGGGTGGAACTCCATCACACATCAGAACAGCAGAGTCCAATGTCTCAGGGAAACGAAAAAGTATAGAGTAGTCAGATGTTTTTCTTAGAAGAAAATGATTTAAAAATTAGTATTTTGAAGGTTTTTAATGGGGTCAGAACTGAAGCTTTTTGATAGCTACTTACAAAATCTGTGTCTAGAAAACCCACCCCAACAAACTATGGTAAGGCTGCCCTTACCCATATGGTAAATAGTTTTTATGTCTACACTGGCTCAAGTACCTAAAGTTTAATTATAACCACCCTGTACATTCCTAGAGTCAACATTTAAAGCTGATTCTTGCAACTTTGTTAGTAGGCTTTCTCTGTACCATTTGTGGCATCTTCAAGTGTCTGACAGTTCAAACAATGAAAATTGAAGGTTGGAATATCAACAATCTAAGAAAAAATAGATGACACATTTAGTTGCAGACAGGCACAATTAAAAGGCACTTAAACATAATTTTTCAGTCACCATCATAAAAAGAAAGAGAAACATACTCCATTCATTCACACAAGCAGGTACACCTCATACAAGCATGACTGCCAACTCCGGCAGCTCAGAACAGAATCAATTCGAGCTCAAACCAAGCTGCTGGAGTTGGCAGTCATGTGTGTATGAGGTGTGCTTGCTTGTGTGAATGAATGGTGTGTGTTTCTCTTTCTTTTTCTGATGACACCTGTGGCCGAAAGCTTATGTGTAAGTGTTTTTTGTGTCTCTCTGGAAGTCAACATGTCACCTTGTCTGACAGTTCAGTTCCTTTAGCAATTACATGACACTCACCCATGGGTCAAGCAAACCTATGTCCACTCATGTCGCCCTTTTCTGCATACATTCAATATCCTGTTAATCCTGTTTGGTACAGCAAGAGATAAACAATCTCTTTTGTAGACAGCATGTTTTTGCCCAGTATTCTACCAATGAACTGACGTCTGCCTCCTGCTATACTTACAACTAAGCCATTTCATATACTCAATGCCTAGGTATTTGTACGACAATTCCAATTGTGACTCACTGATATAAAAGTCACAGGATGAAATGTTTTTTCATTTTGTCAAATGCATAATTTCAAATCTTGAACACTTAAAGCAGGTTGCCAATCTTTGCTCTGTATTGAAATATTGTCAAGGTCCCATTGAATATTAGTACAATTTCTTTGACATTACTTCATTATGGAAAACTACATCATTTGTGACAAGTCTGGGGTCACTATTAAATTCTCTGCAAGTTCATTATTATAAAATATAAATAGCAACAGTCCCAACACACTTCCCTGGGGAACACATGAAGTTACTTCTACATTCTCGATGACTCTGCATCCAAGATAACATGCTGCAATCTTCCTATCATGAAATCCTGAATCCAGTCACAAATTTTTCTTGATACCTCATAAGATTGTACTTTTGACACTAAACATGATTGTGGACTGAGTAAAATGCCTTACGGAAATCGAGAAATACTGGCTTTCATGGCAACATGTGAGAAATGCACAAGGTTTTTTTTTTTTCATCTGGTATGGTGATCCCTACTTAGCAAGATGGCAATTATAAAATTTGAGAGTACCTTGTACAGCATGAAGCAGTTTAAAAATTCTAGTCTTCACAGAGCATTATACTTTCAGTGGAGAGGTCAATTTGTCTCTTGAAATATCCAATTTACTTGTAATCGGAGCAATATAAAGATACAATATGTTTTTATTACTTATTTTGGTATCTTTGACAGTGTAATCATCCACTTTCAAACCACTAAAGAACCTTATGCCACCTTCCATGACAGATTTTTATGTATCTTTTATCACGGCATCCATTCTGGAATCAGTATGAAAACAACTACATCATCTGCATAAAGCTAAATATTAGTCCCATCGAGCTTCCCACGCCCGGGTTCGATTCCCGGCGGGGTCAGGGATTTTCTCTGCCTCGTGATGGCTGGGTGTTGTGTGCTGTCCTTAGGTTAGTTAGGTTTAAGTAGTTCTAAGTTCTAGGGGACTTATGACCACAGCAGTTGAGTCCCATAGTGCTCAGAGCCATTTGAACCATTAGTCCCATCATGCTTAATGAATAGGGGAAAGAAGTCATCAAAATTGTTGTTGTTTATGTTGTGGTCTTCAATCTGAAGACTGGTTTGATGCAACTTTCCACACTACTCTATCCTGTGGAACCTCCTTCATCCTGAATAATTACTGCAACCCACATCCATTTGAACCTGCTTACTGTACTCGTTTCTTGGACTCGCTATGGAATTCTTACCTCCCATACTTCTCTCCAATAGTACATTGACAATTTCTTCATGTTTCAGAATGTGTTCTGTCAACTAATCCCTTCTTTCAGTGAACTTACAACATGAATTCATTTTCTCCCCAATTTCATCCAGAACCTCGTCATTAGTTACTTGATCTACCCATTTCATCTTCAGCACCCTGCACATTTCAAAAACTTCTACTCTCTTCTTGTCTGCACTGCATATTTCTCATGTTTCATTTTGTACAAAGCTACACTTCATAAAAATGCCATTGGAAAAGACTTCCTAACACTCAGATTTACATCCCATGTTAAAAAATTTCTCTTCTTCAGACACACTTTCCTTGCCTTGCCATTCTCTACTTTAGCCATCACCAGTTACTTTGTTACCCATCACCAGTTACTTTGTTACCAAAAAAGCAAAACTCACATACTACTTTTAGGGTCTCATTTGCTTTGCAACCTTTCACTCCCTATATATTACCACAACCACCTTCAGAGTTTCAAGGAGTGTGTTCCAATCAACATGGTCAAGAGCTTTCTCTAAGTCTACAACAGCTAAAAATATAGATTGGCCTTTCTTTAATATATCTTCAAAGAAAAGTCGTAGGGTCAGTATTGCCTTACTTGTTCCAAAATTGCTCTAAAACCCTAAATAATTTTCCCTGATGTTGACTTCTACCAATTTTTCCTTTCTTCTGTAAATAATTTGTGTCAGCATTTTGCAACCACGACTTATGAAACTGCTAGTTTAGTAATATTCACACCACCTGTCAGCACCTGCTTTTTTTGAAATTGGAATTATTAAGTCTTCTTGAAGTCTGAGTGAATTTCCCCTGCCTCATATATCTTGCACTCTATGTGGAATACTTTTGTCATGGCTGGCTCTATCTAGAACAGGCCCATTCAGCAAAGCTAATCAGGAGTGCGCAGCCACGAGAAGTAAATAGAGCAACAGCTGAGAACTATGGAAAGCGGCGGGTCATATCAGCCCCCAGTCCCAGCCACCAGTGTATTTAGAAACAACAGAAGCAGCACACAGCTATAACAGCATGCCCTCAGCATCACCTTAGTTCAATGCTGTATGGGAGGAGCTACACCTTTTTACTGACCATGACGGTCATGTATAATGTTTAGTGTGTCACAAAGTATTAAAGCATATAAAGAAATTCAATTTAAGATGTCATTATGCAGTAAATCATGTGACAGAGTACGCCAAATATGTCGATGATGAATATAAGGCAATAATCCAGGAACTGAAAGCCAGCTTTCAAATGAAGTAAGCTACCACTTAATAATAAATTTTGTTTGTAATTTTATGGCAATGGAAGGAATAAGACAAAAATTCTGTATTTTAACAATTAAAAATGTCAGTTTTGAGAGCTTATGCTACTGATATTATCTGATAAAAATATTTCATATTATTTGCAAGACACTGATCATATTGGAAGAGATTTGTTTGTGAGAATTGGTTACATAATTTCTCATCAGGTAGCTGTGCAATTGGAGCCATTTGCTGAATGTGAATTTACTGAAGAATGTCTCATCACTGCGGGGCAGAAGAGCTATGTCCACAACTGGTTCTGCAGCTTAAGTCCGTGTCACATTCTTGAGCCACTGTAATGTGCCGACTGAACAGTCAGCAGAAGACTTGGAAGCTCAGCTGACAATGAATATTACAGACAGTGTTGCATTTTCTTTGTCTTTGGATGACTCTCTTGACTTGTCAGACACGGCACAGCTGGTAATTTTCATTACAACAGTAAACAAAATACTGGAAGCTTACAAGATGTTAGATCTCATCCCACTGAAGGATACAACATCAGGTCTGAGACATGTTTGATGCACCCCAACCGGTTATGGAGAACTTTGGTCTCCCATGAGAATTACTGAGTTACATAGCAAAAGACAGTGCTCCAGCTATGACTGGTGACATCAGTGGCTTAATAGTGTGTCCAGAGATAAATGAAGAATCATGATCTCATGGTTATGCATTGTCTGAGTCATCAACAACATTTGTGTTCAAAAAGCATACAACTGAATAATGTAATGAGACTGGTTGTGAAAGTCATTAATTCTACTTGAGTAAAGGGATTCAATCATCGCTTGTTCGAAGCATTTCTTGACAATGTTGGTTGTGAATACGGAAACTTACTTTATCACTGTGAGGTTCACTGGCTCAGTCATGCTAAAGTTCTGGAGCGCTTCAAGGAACTGCAACAAGATTCATGGAAACAAGGGGAGAAAGTGATCCTAACTATTGAATGATAGATGGATTTGTGACTTAGCCTTTTCAACTGATGTGACAGGACATCTTCACGACTTGTTATGTTTCCCTTCAAGGGAAGGATATTCTCATTGTCCATTTCTGTGACAAAATAAAGGTAGTGAAGATGAAACTGATGCTCTGGGAAAGGCAGCAGCAGTCTAGAAACGTCTCCTACTTTTTGAAACTGTTGGTATTAACAAATGTTGGCATTGCTGCAGGTTTTGGAATGTATACAGATTTTTTAAGAAAACTGTGTACTGAATTTGAAAGAAGACTCTCTGATATTTCACATTTGGAAACAGATTTTGGAATTTTTGCCACCCCATTCTCTGTGGACATCTATTCTGTAAGCCACCCTCTCCAAACGCAAATCACATATCTTCAGTGAAATTCAGAATTGAAAGATACACACATCAAAAAAAGTTCTGCATCATGTCAGTTCCAAGAGTTCCAGAACCTGTACAGAAAACTGATATAAAGATCAACATAAACATCATTTCCGCCCTTTTTATTGTTCATGAAAACCACACATTGCAAGTTGTATTGCCATGCATCGAGACTGAGAGGTGATGGTCCAGATTGATGTACGCACCAGTATCACTAATACCCGACAGCATGTCCTCTTGAACTGATGCACGCCTGTATTCATTGTGGCATACTATCCACAAGTTCATCATAGCTCTTTTGGTGTCCAGATTGTCCTACTTCTCAACAGCGATTCAGCATGGATCCCTCAGAGTGGTTGGTGGGTCACGTCATCCATAAACAACCCTTTTCAATGTATATCAGGCATGTTCGATAGAGTTCATATCTGGAGAACATGCTGGTTACCCCAGTCGAGCAATGTCATTATCTTGAAGGAAGTCATTCACAAGGAGTGGTTGGTGGGTCACATCATCCATAAACAACCCTTTTCAATCTATACCAGGCATGTTCGATAGAGTTCATGTCTGGAGAACATGCTGGTCACACTACTCGAGCAATGTCATTATGTTGAAGGAAGTCATTCACAAGATGTGCATAATGGGGGTGTGAATTGTCGTCCATGAATATGAATGCCTCACCAGCATGCTGCCGATATAGTTGCACTATTGGTTGGAGGATGGCATTCACATATGGTACAGCTGTTAAGGTGCCTTCTTTGAACACGAGCGGCATACGACAGCCACACATAATGCCACCCCAAAACAGCAGGGAACCTCCACCTTGCTGCACTCGCTGGACAGGGTGTCTAAGGTGTTCAGCCAGACAGAGTTGCCTCCAAACACGTCTCCGACGATTGTCTGGTTGAAGGCATATGCGACACTCACTGGTGAAGAGAACGTGATGCCAATCTGGAACGGTCCATTCAGCATGTTGTTGGGCCCATCTGTACCACGCTGCATGGTGTTGTGGTTGCAAAGATGGACCTCATCATGAATATCGGGAGTGAAGTTGCACATCATGCAGCCTTTACAGTTTGAGTCATAACACGATGTCCTGTGGCTGCATGAGAAGCATTATTCAACTTTGTGGCAGTGCTGTCAGGGTTCCTCCGAGCCATAATCCATAGGTAGTTGTCATCCACTGCAGTAGTAGCCCTTGGGTGGTGTGAGCAAGGCATGTCATCAATAGTTCCTGTCTCTCTCTGTACCTCCTCCATGTCCAAACATCACTTTGGTTTACTCCAAGACACCTGGACACTTCCCTTGTTGATAGACCTTCCTGGCATAAAGTAACAATGCGGACACGATCGAACTGCAGTACTGACTGTCTAGGCATGGTTGAACAACATACAACATGAGCCGTGTACCTCCTTCCTGGTGGAATGACTGGAACTGATCAGCTGTCAGACACCATCTGTTTAATAGGTGCTGCTCATGCATGATTGTTTACATCTTTGGGCAGGTTAAGTGACATCTCTGAACAGTCAAAGGGAGTGTGTCTGTGATACAATATCCACAGTCAATGGCGCACATCAGGAGTTCTGGGAACCAGGGTGAAACAAAACTTTTTTTGATGTGTGTAGATATCAGAGAAAAAAGACTAAGTGACTTTTACAAACATTTGTCACAAAACTGTTACCTGGTACTTCATAGACATGCTGCATGGATGATTAGTCTGTTTGGGTCAACGTATAATTGTGAGCAATTCTTTTCCATAATGAGAGTGTGTAAAGCATTACAAAGGTGCTCAATATCAGATCATCTGAAATGTGTTCTGAGATCTGAGCTGTGCTGAATCTATGATTCCCAACATTCAAGCTCTTATGCAAAGAAAAGCATAAACGTACACAGCAGCAGTAGAAAACTGAGGTTAATTAATTTTGTATATTTTCTTTGTTATTTAGTTTCCTAGTTTTGCCTTCCAGTTTGGAACATCCATTAACTTTCATATTTAGTATGTATTTATGTTCATTTTGTCCTTTATTTACTGGCAATGTTTTCTTGAATTCAAAAATCTATTTGGCATTAAGGCTATTGTAATAAGTGTCTTCAAGATGTTTAATTAGAACCTTGGTTCTTTCTTACGGTTCCTTTAGTATGCATGTCCCCTATTGCTCACCAAATTATTGATTTATTTGTGACCAAACAATACCAAATGAGCCGTAGCAAAGAGCAGAATCTTGCTGCTCCATAGAACAGTACCCTGAATGGCCCTGACCTAAAATGTCATCAGTTCTAAGGGAATATTGTCCATTCCAGGGGACTTGGTCTTTCAAAGCTCTTTCACAGCTCTGTCTAATTTATCTCACAGTATTATATCTCCCTTCACATATTTTTCTCCTTATTCCCTTTCTATAACACTGTCTTAATATGTATTTCCTTTATATGGCCTCTCTATATATCCCCTCCTATATATCCGCTAGTTACACATGCTTCTATAGACTTAAATCTGCCCTCTTGCCATTTCTGCTTAGCTTATGGACTTTCTGTCAATCTCATTTTTTAAACATTTGCATTCCCTTTTGCCTGCTTCATTTTTATGTTTTCTCCTTTCATCAATGAAATTCAATATCTCCTGCAATATCCAAGGATTTCTACTAGGCCATGTCTTTTTACATATTTGTTTCTCTGCTGCCTTCCCTATTTCATCTCTCAAAGCTACTCACGATATACTGCCAACTATGGAGAAAGGGCAACAGCCAGATTCCAATTCTAGATTTTCAAAAAGCATTTGACACGGTGTCCCATTGCAGACTGTTACCAAAATATAAGCATATGAAACAGGTTGCTAGATAGCAAGTGGCTCAAAGATTTCTGAAGTAATAGAACCCCATACAATAAAACTCCCTCAATCATGTACTGTACAGTGGCTTGAGGGTATGTAGATGTAGATTCCGCTTCTATAGCAGTCAATCATGCCTAATACTCCCTTTGAAACTCTCGACAACCTCTGGTTCCTTTAATTTATCCAGATGCACAGTGAACAGTTCATAATTTTTTTTATGAAGTTTGTCTTTCAGCAATACAGGATCTCAGTATCAAAAGTAAGCATTCTATCATCAAACTAGACAGGTTCCTTTTTTTAGACTGTGATTTTGCTTTTGATTTTTATCATTACATTTACATGTCTTTTTACTGATGGTTCAGTCGTATAGTTTTGAAATAGAAGTGTTGAAACTTATAGACTTAAGATTCCATTACATTCAATAGTTACTGCAGGAGCTGTCTAGAATTTTTTTAGTTTTGTAATGTCTTCTATTGTTTCATGTGCAAGGAGTTGAACAAAATTGTTCTCTTTTAGAACATATTTGTAGGTTAATAGTTCCATCTGTTTTACATTAATGTTATTTTTGCTGTGACTTGGTCCAGTGTGTTCTGGTTTTTAAAGAATAATATAGTTCTGATTAACTGAGTTGAAGTTTTATCAATGCATATCTTTTGGGTACCAAGGAATGAAAGCTTTTGCTACTGTTTAAAGTTTGTGTAGATAAGTCTAAGATTTTGCATGACTGTTCAGCAGCTTTTCACTGAAGGAATCCTGTTTCCTAACCAAACTGCTGAACAGAGTGATATAGAGTGGTTTCAAATGTAGCTATGAACATTGTTACTCTGGAAAGATAGCATTTCTTGGTACAGAGCAGTCAATTTAGAGATTAAGGGTGAAAATTATAGGTTGTTGTCAAATTACTCTGTGTGTTTGCAGCTACCTTGCTATGACATCAAGGGCCATAGTGGGATTGAAATATTTGAAGAAGGATCCACTATAATAAGAGTCATGAATCCATGGTGAAATGGATGATGCCAATGAGGCTGAATTGAGCTAGCATTTGTGGTGCACGTGTGTTAGACAAGCTGGTCCAAGTCACAGCAAATGTGGTCGAGGAGGTGAGTACCGCTTGCACCGCAAGACTTTCCTTGCTCGGTGTAATTTAAGGGGGTGTCAAAACTTTAGTATGTTCCACCCCTTCTCAAGCACAGTTGCTACATCCACATGTTCTGGTAGATCATGTTGTCAACTGTGTGAGTGATATTCAGCTCGTTTGTAACAAGGCTAAATATTTGCCAAATATTCAGGGCTTACAGCAGGGAATTATTTCAGTACACAGCCTCCTTTCCCATCTCAAATGACAGGAAGGTGAAGGGAAGGCAAGTTTAAATGATGGAGAAGGTGTAGTTGCAAATAGGTTCATGTGTTTGTGGGTATAATTTAGTGAGCTTCCAAATCCACTGCTTTCAATTCTTCAGGGATACACATGTTGTCTGTGAAAGATATTGATCACATTAAGAAAGTTTTGTGCTCAAATGTTAAACTGCAAGGCTAGGCACAAGCTACGGGAATTCTTGAAGAATTAATATGTCGATTATTTTCTTCCTGGCACAAGGACAGCTAAATAGGGTGATATCCAAAGTAGTACAAGGGGATGGATCTCTCAGCTTTCCCTGGGAGAAGATTTTATGGGAATCTTTAGGTGCACAGAGGTGCAAAGATCTTACTGATGCTTAGTTATATTAAGTTCAAGCCAGCAACAAGAGGTTGTTGGATTACATAGATATGGTGATGTTGGCTAATCTTGCCAAAAGAGAACCCACAGTTAGTACCCTAGAAGGTATGTAGTTAGTATCGAAGGTATGTAGCCACACAATCGACCACAGAAGATGTTCTTGGACAGGCCTCATTTGTTTTCCGACTTAGAACACATGGTTGTGAGGGTAGAAAGTGTGCCTTATGGTGATAAGAAAATGAAGAGAGGAAAGGGTACCTAAGAGGAGTGTTATGGGTACTAGGTTAAATCATAGTCCTAAACAGCATGTGAGTGTACCGAACAGCAGGGGTGCACTGTAGATGGATGATATCGGGAGAAAATGTGAGGAAGGTGTACCAACATACCACCATGGGGCTGTTGCAAGGTGTGTGCAGTTGCAACCACTTGGTTGTCATGCATCTGTGCTTCTGTATGGACTGAATCAGTGTGTGTTCTACTCAATTCTGGGGGTAGTATGTTGTTTGATTAGGATTGGTATGTAGGTAATAAAAGGTATGTGGGTTTCCTTTAGCTACAGCCAGCTAAGGAGAATTCTAAGTCTGTTGTTAATGAGACTTTGAATGTTGTTGGGCTGGTCCACTACATGTTAACCAGGTCTAGGAAGTTTCAAGTTATTAAGTTTTCAATCATGCCCATGTTGTTTGGGTACAATTTTCATGTGTGAACCTTGTGTCTTGGACTGTGCTCAGAGAGAATTTTATTTTAAGTTTTGGCCTGGGGAAAACTTTAAATTTTGTGATGGGTGGATGAAGAATAATATCTGCCAAGTTCAGGGAGGGGTCTCGAGTTTGATGTTAGATGTCTGCCTGAATTTCAATTTAAACAGTTATGGGAAGTACTTTATCAGTATTCAGATGTCTTTTCAGAGAAAGAAAGTAACACACAAGAGAGCCTATGAAATAAGGCTGACCAATTGTACACTAGTCAGTCATCTTACTGGGCTTCCCCAACCCCCCCCCCCCCATCCCATCCACCAACCCCTAAAGATGAAAGAGTTGAATAAAATTGTAGGGAGGTTGTTGGAGGATGATTTTAGTAGACCATCTGTTTCTCCCTATGCTCCTCCAATACTCCTGGGGCCAAATCAAATGGTGCTGGTTACAGGCTAGTAGTGGATTACCATACAACGGTTTTACATGGTTTATCAGCATGTCTTTTCTCAGTATTGGATATAAAATGAGCATGTTATAAGATCTCACTTGCCATGGATTCTTAACCACTGACAGCTTCCTGTGCAGATTATAATTTGTATAAATTTAACTGTTTGCCATTCTGGTTGTCAGCTGAGGCAGCAGTGTTGTCTGATCTGTCAGATCATGTTTTGGGAGAATTCAAGTTCAAAATTGTATAAAATTACTTAGACAATGTAGTTACTTATAGTAAAAGCTTTGAAGAACATGTCTAACCTCTCAGACAGGTGGTGACATGGCTTAGGGGAACAGGTCTTACGGTCAATCTGGTCAAGGTCATCATGGCTAAGACTGAAATTTTGTTTTTAGGGCATGTTGTGTTGGAAAAGAGGGTGAGAACTGATCAGTCTAGGACCAATGTGATCCATAAGTTTCTGTTGCCCATAGTAAGAAAGATGTCACACGGTTCAAGGGTATGTGTAATTTCTTTCACAAATTCAGGTGTAACTTTGCTGGGCTCATGGCTACTCTCAATGAGCTGAGTAATAAGGGCAAAAAGATTAGTTGGGGTGAAAGACGCACCTGTGAGGCACTGAAGTGGACCATTAGTAACGCGCTGGGATTCCAGATTGTAACTTATTGTTTCTGGTGCAAAAAAATGCTTCAAGCATGGGTGGTATTGTAACGCCGGAAATGCATATCCTCCTATTTCCATCTATTGTACTGTAAGTTTTTTCCTTAATTTGTTACCTGAATATATATATATATATATATATATATATATATATATATATATATATATATATATATATATATATATATATATATATATATGCATTTATGTCGATGTATAATTGGTTTGTTTAGTAAATATTATTTGTATTTTTACGCTGGGTCTTGCCTAGGGAAAACTGCTATCGAACGATTACATCGATAGGTCGTGTGAAGAATCAAAGTGTGTAGGATCTTTGGTAGTGTTTAACTCTGCCACGTGGAGCGCGGGCAGAGCAGTTGGAGTCTGGCTGGAGTAGCGAGTGGAGGAGGTGTGTTGTGTGACGCTCCCGCGAGTTGCCGCGCTTTCGGGGTTTGGCAGCATGTAATTGCGCTCGACTCGCGATGATAGTTTCTGACATGGTGTCGCGGACGGGAAGCATTAGCTGGCGCACATCAAGAGCCTGTTTCGCCTGGTGACCGTGTCGAGAAGAAGGCCCGCCAACATCCAGCTTCTGCAACAGCGACGGCCGACAATGAGTGACTGTCTCCACCTCCTCGATCGACGGCTTCAAACCTTCAATCAACCAACAAGGAAGACTAAAAGCACGTAAAGTTTCAGAACTGTATGGCAGACCTCAGCTTTTCAAATTGTTCCATTTGCCTCGCAAAATTACAGCAACTCAGCATGAACCTTTGTTGCTCATTGTCCCAATTGCATTACCGAGCAGGGTCCCTTCCTTTTCCGAAATGAAACCGAGTGTCGTTGAAATTCAGACGCCAGCATTAAAGTACTATCATTGCATTTCATTACTTTAGTTTCAAAGTGCAGTTAAAGCATAGCTGGCTACAATAGTTAGATTACACAAGCACAAATTAAGAGTGCGAGTTTTGTTAGCATATTTTAGCTTACTTGTGACTGCAGCTCAGCTTGGTACGTACTAAATTTTACTATTGTTAATTATTCAGAATCATTTAATTCAAGTTCAAAGTTAAATCTCTTGTTTCTAAATTGCGTAGAGTCAAGTTGCTTTTGAAATGATTGTTGAGGTAGTCCAAGGCTAACCGTATTCTGCTGGATTTCGATGTGCTTCAGAAAGAAAGCTCACTATTAACTTCAGTCACTAAATTAACTTTCGATTTTCCGGATTTATTAATTCTTTTGCTAAATTAAGTCAGAGTGTAGCGAAATTTATTACTTCTGACAAACTTTCAGTTTTCACACTACACGTGTCAACCTTCAGTTGCCACGCTTCTAGTGCTAATTATATGTGTAATAACCTTTCTTTTTCAGTTACTATAGTAATTGTCCTTAGGACAGGCGACCGTGATTTCCCCCAAATCTCAAATATCTAATTACCGCTAGTTAATTGTTGACGTAACGGCCGCACATTTACTTTCTTTATTAACTTTACCCCTTTTCAAAATTAATTTCCACCAGTTTCATTTGCATTTTTCCTTTCATTTAGATGTAACCCTTTCCTCCCTCTTTACCGACAGATTAACTTCGGTGACGATTGCTTTCCCAAATTTCCCATTAGGTACACGCGGTTTAATTTTTCACTGTCATTAAGGTCGATAAGTGAGGGGGAAGGTTACACGTGGCGACCTGGTGACAGGACAATCTTCAAATTTGACGTTGTTCTGGACACGAATTTTGCATTGTGCAAATCTCGTAACAAAGTACTGGTTACGAAATGGTCGATACGTCAGCGAGAATATTAGTCTGAGGAATCCTAATTAGATTTGAGATTTGTTATTTATATTGAAAATTATTAAAATGAGTGAAGGCAACAATTACCAAAATTTGGTGGGCTTGGATAAGGAACAATCGGTCGAACAGTGGGAAACGCGCACCGCGGTACCCATTGTTCAGGGACAGGCGGCTAGCATGAAAGACGCGACCGCCGAGATGCAACAAAGAGCAGAAATGGAATTCCAAACATTAGAAAATGTTTCAGAATCGGAAGTGAAAATCAAATCGGAATCCCTTGATGACGAATACGGGGGGACAATTAAAGAGGAAGCCGCTACGGAAGTAAAACCGGTAGTTTCCGGGAATTTAACTGATTTATTGAATGTTTTGATTAACGAAATCAAGGCTCAGTCTAGCAAGATAGAAACTCAATCGGCAGAAATTAAAGCTCAGTCTGGAAAAATTGACAGGAAGCTAGACAATCAGAACAAAGCTATTAATGTTGTTAACAACAATGTTGGAGTTGTTAACACAAAAATTGATAAAATCAAAGAAGATATTGTTGTGATTAATACCGAAATCGGTAATCTAAAACAGGAAATGATAGGCGTTCAGGCGGAAATTGCGAGCATAAATACGCGTTTTAATTCCGAAATTAGCAGAATCGAGAAAAGTGTAGGAGACGCAGTTGCTCCGATCATCGAGAATAAGGTGACGGAACAAATTCAATTAGTGAGAAAAGACGATCAACAGAAGGTGGAAACTTTAAAGGTTTTAGTATCCGAAGTAGATACCAAAGTGAGGAAGCAGGCTAATACCTGCGAAGAGAAAAAGAGGGAAGTGGAAACGCTTGCGACAACCACTTGCCAAGTGATTACGAGAGTGTCGGAATTAGAAAAGAAACTTGACGAAAAACAGAGCTATGTGCCAATCTACGCACATATTTCGGAATTGTTGATGAAAGAGGAGCGGTTCGACCCCTTGAAAAAAGGCGGTATACACGCGACGGATTTCATTAAGAATTGTGAAAGAGTTTTACCCAGATCATGGACTAATGAGAGAAAAATTAATGCGGTTATTGATGTGTTGGCTGGTGATGCCAAGCGTTGGGGCTTAAACCTCAACATTACGAACCTGACCTTTGACGAGTTTAAAAATTTGTTTCTGGCTGAATACTGGTCAGAGCAAAAACAGCAAAGTGTCTGGCGCGAATTTGTCGTATCGAGGCCTTTCGATGCGAATTCGCGTGGCTCGATGAAGGAGTTTTGTGAGGGCTGGATCCGCAAGTTGGAATATTTGCGTGATCGCCGCACGGAATCCGAAATAGTCTGGGAACTCTACAAGAAGCTTCCAGATGATACAAAACGCTACGTAGGAAGCAATTACAGGACAATCAATCATTTCCTGGAAAGAGTTGAGGACGAGGACAATTGGCGCAATAATCGCGATACTGGTAGAGGCCGTGGTAACAACAACGGGTACCACAGCAACCACAACAATCATAACTATGGGAATAATGCATACCGCAATCTTGGCAGCAATAACAATAGTGGTTCGGGCCGTAATGACAATCGATACACTGCAAATAATAACAGGAATGACGGAAACCAGTATCATACTAGCGTGATACGGGCTTCGCAGAATAGTAATAATGCCAGAGTGTGTGATCAGCCGCCTCAGCAGCATCCGGGGAGCGTATCTGCTGGGACGAGACAGGGAAACCATTAGCCGCGCCGGTGAGGGGCCGACCGGGCGTGGAGAAATTTTGGCGGCCCAATAACAGTAGAAAACCCAGGTGTCGTCGTTATGAAAATTCCGTGTGGAATAATCAACGGCGGGAGAGTGTGCCAGTGTTAGGAGAAAGGAGTGCGCCCACAGGTAGTAAATCAGCTGTATACACGGCAGTAGGAAGTACATTCACTGTCAGTGAGAACAATTTAAGTAGTGTTCCGGAAATCGATTATAAAGTGGTAGCTGTAATACCCACAGCGGAACTGGAGATTGAGTTTAAGAATGATTCGCAAGTGTTGAGAGAAGATCAGATGTCGGATAAAACGTCCGTCATCGAGCGAGGGGATGCAGAGAGGGATGAGGTCTGGTTAAGGCAGTTCGGTCGCTTATACGATGAACTAAGAGATTATAGGGGTCTGTATGGGAGAAGCGTTTATGGGGAGCGCGGGCAGGATTTGCCGCGTTTCGTCCCGCAGGAAGATAGTGTTTGTGAAATGATAGAAAGGTCTGGCCCTAACCGGCAGACTTTACCAGAAACAATTGATGTTAATGGGGAGCACGAGCAAGATTCGTCGTGTTTCGTCCCGCAGGAGTTAGATGTTGAAGTAGTAACGGAAAGTTCTGGCCCTAACCGGCAGACCTTACCGAAAGTTGTAGTGGTAGAAGTAGCCGACCCATCCGACGCAAACCTCCAGTTTAAACATTGCGAAAGTATTAAGGAGAAAGATTGCGAAAATTTTAGTGATAGCCGGACACGATTGGTAGAAAAGCATGTGGATTACAGCGTGTATGAGGTTAGGGCTGACATTATACGGTTAGACGATAGCAATGTGGGTTGCGCAGATCTAGCGGAAGTAATTGCAGAGACTACTGGGCACATTCCTCCAGGTAGATTGGCGGATGATATCAATCTGGCCAAAGTGGAATCAACGAAGGTGACAATTAGTGAAATGATAGCAGGGCAACACTCACTAGTTGACGAGTTAGAGGAAAAGGTTTCGGTATTGGAGGCGAAGCTACAGACTAAGCCTCAGGACAAACGTGTTGAAATTAAGACTGTATGTGAACAGAGGCTGAAAAAGCCGCCAGATAAACCGGATTTAGGATCAAAGCCGGATGGTTTTTTCTGGAATGACCTGGATATAGACGAGGATTTATTGTGGGAAAATAAAGAAACAGTCGAGGACAAGTGTAGACAGATAGTAGTGTCTGTTAATATGCACGACCTACAACTAAACGTGTTGATTGACACCGGTGCAGAATTGAGTGCTGTATCTGGGAAAATATTTGAGTTACTGAAAGACAGACCTGGTATCGTAGTTATGCCAGTAACAGGAGTGAAAATTATCGGTGCTACTGGGAAGGCCAGTAAACCGGTCACAAAACAGATTTTTGTCAACTTCGAGATATGTGGGGCACGATTTGAGCAAGAGTTTGTCGTCATGCCAGACTTAACTACGGAAGTAATTATTGGGTTAGATTGGCTATTAAAGTACTGTGCAGTGATTAACTGCGAAAGCAAAACTTTGACATGTATGTCACTAGATAAAACAATGGTAGTTGGTTTTGACGAGGCAGGAGACGGTGTGCATAGGCAATACCAGCCTATACACATTGTTAACTGGCCGGATGACATTGACGTAGGAATGAGTTTGAACTGCCGTAACGTGAGGAATTTCGGCATTGACAAAAGTGTAGAAAGTGAATTGGAAGAGATAATCAAATTCCCTCCACGGATTGACATTAGTATTGGTGTGAAAAAAGATCGTTTGCGGGAAGTAATGAAGCTAAAAGCTGATGCTCGCATACGTCGTCATGACGCTAAAGCGCGTTTTGCTAAGTTTGCAATCGGAGACTTAGTTCTTGTAAAAGCTCACGAGAAATCGAGCGAGATAGACAATGAAATCTCTAAATTTAAGTTTGTGTATAATGGACCATATAAAGTCATTGGTATACCTCACACAAATGCTTATTGCTTAGAGTATCCAAGCTCTGGAAAACGATTAGGTATACGGAATATTGTAGACTTGAAATTGTACCAACCTAGAATTTATTAATACCACAGAATGGGTAATTTGTACAGTATGTAATATAGAGTGTAAGATTTAAGGATGTGCCATGTTGCGATGCCTTTGCCTGACCTAGAGGTCATTAAAGAACTTGTAATTAACAAGTAATTAATTTTTGATTAGACGTTTTAACCAATTGAAAAATCCAAGCTGCTAGTTTAAGTTTTCAGCTCAGTCACAGTAGATTAAGGAATGTAAATATGCTTTTGTAACTAGCTGTCAGATTTCATGAATGTGTGTTTTACTAGTCATTGCCGATGTACTTAGACGCTGTTTTAAGTTTCAGGCTAGTACATGCGTGTGATGATGGACAGTGTTGAGTTATCCACTGTGATAGTATTAAGGGACTCCTTGAGATTACTCGGGAGTGAGTTTTCCTAAAGAATTCAGTGAAACGGACGTTCTGGAAATGCCGCTACACAGGCGAGTGAGATCAAGCGTGCCGCACAGGCGGGCGCAACAATACTGGCAAGGTGGAGCCGCTGTCGGCTCTTGGGTCGCTGTCGGCTCTTGTGCCGCTGTCGGCATTCTTTGTACTTGCGAGTACGGAAGGCGGAGTTGTTTTTCTTCCCGGACAGCTGATATGAAAGAATTCTGTTGTCAACATTTATGTTTTTGTCGATCTGCTGTATATTATTTTCTTGTTTAGCGTCAAGTGCACACTCATGACGAGAATATTAATTATGAAAAGTTTATATAAAATACGTATTCTATGTAATTAATTATTAATTTGCGTATTTTGATATACCTGTTTTCTATGACCATGTAATCTGATTAATTTTGTAAATAGTATTCCATTTCTTGATACTTCTAGGAATTTAGATTTTTAGAATAGCTAAACCATTTTCTATGCTTTCTATGAATTTTAATATGTCGTCAACCTGTTTTATTTTGTGCAAGATGACAGAGTGGAATAAGATTAGGACTGTCTCCACTCAATTTTTATGGTCTAAAAAATTGATTTATGCTTAATTAGACGAATGCTAAATTTTGATGATGTTTTGAGCATATGCATTTCCGCTGTTTATTTTTTGGGACATTTTCTGAGTCTGTTTAGGTTACACGAACATCCTCAGACAATGTGGGGCACGTGTAACGCCGGAAATGCATATCCTCCTATTTCCATCTATTGTACTGTAAGTTTTTTCCTTAATTTGTTACCTGAATATATGACATTTCTGTGCCTTTATATATTGTAATTGGTTTACTATCTGTATATATATATATATATATATATATATATATATATATATATATATATATATATATATATCTCTGTGTGTGTGTGTGTATGCATTTATGTCGATGTATAATTGGTTTGTTTCGTAAATATTATTTGTATTTTTACGCTGGGTCTTGCCTAGGGAAAACTGCTATCGAACGATTACATCGATAGGTCGTGTGAAGAATCAAAGTGTGTAGGATCTTTGGTAGTGTTTAACTCTGCCACGTGGAGCGCGGGCAGAGCAGTTGGAGTCTGGCTGGAGTAGCGAGTGGAGGAGGTGTGTTGTGTGACGCTCCCGCGAGTTGCCGCGCTTTCGGGGTTTGGCAGCATGTAATTGCGCTCGACTCGCGATGATAGTTTCTGACATGGTGTCGCGGACGGGAAGCATTAGCTGGCGCACATCAAGAGCCCGTTTCGCCTGGTGACCGTGTCGAGAAGAAGGCCCGCCGACATCCAGCTTCTGCAACAGCGACGGCCGACAATGAGTGACTGTCTCCACCTCCTCGATCGACGGCTTCAAACCTTCAATCAACCAACAAGGAAGACTAAAAGCACGTAAAGTTTCAGAACTGTATGGCAGACCTCAGCTTTTCAAATTGTTCCATTTGCCTCGCAAAATTACAGCAACTCAGCATGAACCTTTGTTGCTCATTGTCCCAATTGCATTACCGAGCAGGGTCCCTTCCTTTTCCGAAATGAAACCGAGTGTCGTTGAAATTCAGACGCCAGCATTAAAGTACTATCATTGCATTTCATTACTTTAGTTTCAAAGTGCAGTTAAAGCATAGCTGGCTACAATAGTTAGATTACACAAGCACAAATTAAGAGTGCGAGTTTTGTTAGCATATTTTAGCTTACTTGTGACTGCAGCTCAGCTTGGTACGTACTAAATTTTACTATTGTTAATTATTCAGAATCATTTAATTCAAGTTCAAAGTTAAATCTCTTGTTTCTAAATTGCGTAGAGTCAAGTTGCTTTTGAAATGATTGTTGAGGTAGTCCAAGGCTAACCGTATTCTGCTGGATTTCGATGTGCTTCAGAAAGAAAGCTCACTATTAACTTCAGTCACTAAATTAACTTTCGATTTTCCGGATTTATTAATTCTTTTGCTAAATTAAGTCAGAGTGTAGCGAAATTTATTACTTCTGACAAACTTTCAGTTTTCACACTACACGTGTCAACCTTCAGTTGCCACGCTTCTAGTGCTAATTATATGTGTAATAACCTTTCTTTTTCAGTTACTATAGTAATTGTCCTTAGGACAGGCGACCGTGATTTCCCCCAAATCTCAAATATCTAATTACCGCTAGTTAATTGTTGACGTAACGGCCGCACATTTACTTTCTTTATTAACTTTACCCCTTTTCAAAATTAATTTCCACCAGTTTCATTTGCATTTTTCCTTTCATTTAGATGTAACCCTTTCCTCCCTCTTTACCGACAGATTAACTTCGATGACGATTGCTTTCCCAAATTTCCCATTAGGTACACGCGGTTTAATTTTTCACTGTCATTAAGGTCAATAAGTGAGAGGGAGGTTACAGTATGGTGGTCCTGTTGAAGAGCAGAAAGGGGAACACCATCCTTCGGCTTATGTTTCGAGGCTCTGAGCACTATGGGACTTAACGTCTAAGGTCATCAGTCCCCTAGAACTTAGAACTACTTAAACCTAACTAACCTAAGGACATCACACAACACCCAGCCATCACGAGGCAGAGAAAATCCCTGACCCCGCCGGGAATCGAACCCGGGAACCCGGGGGTGGGAAGCGAGAACGCTACCGCACGACCACGAGATGCGGGCTTATGTTTCGAAGGCAGTCCTGAGTCATGAATTGCATTATTCAGTTTATAAACAGGAAGCAATAAAGGTACTATTTGCCACTGAAAAGTTTACATTTTATCTGTAGCATTGGCAGTTTCAGCTGATAATCAAGCAGATAATCAAGCACTAAGTTTGGTATTAGACCACCCACAAAAAACAGGAAGGATACCCCCAGTGGATGGTCTGGATCTCAGCATTCCAATTTGACATGGTTCACATATGTAGTTTGCAAAATCAGATGCCCCTAGCTGCATGTCTGAGTGGGAATGGAAAGGTGGAGATGAAGGTAACTTGGAAGTGGCATGGTCTGCTAAGATTGTAGAGGCCTCCAGGCTACAAGTAGTTGCTGCCATTCTTACTGATATTTTGGGTTTATTTAGAGACGGATTCCAAACTTGCTGTCATCCGCAAGGAATTAAAGGAAAGACACCCTTTGAAAGGGTACTCATTAGAGAAGGAGGTGCTCTGTTATTAGGGCCGGTGTGACCAAAAACCTAAAATCAGTCTACCAAGAAGTCTGATACCAGATGTTTTTTAATACCATCACCAGTCTCTGTCTGAATGTCACCTGGGTGTCTGGAAAACAAGGGAGAAAATAAGTGAACATGGTGCATGGATAGGCATGGCAGCTGATATCTTAAAACTGGCCAATAACTGCCATGACTGTAAATATGGAAAACTCAATTTTGGTTACATAAAGGTGCTTTTCCAATCCACTTTTGAGTTTCACACTTTAGATATACTGTTTATGGATTATTTGGGGCCATCTCCATGCACTTACAATGGTAATGTGTTCATCTTTGTTGTGGTGTATGCTTTTATCATGTTCAACTGGCTCATTCCTAGTTGGGATACCATGACTAACATGGGTTTCCACAATTCTTCATCCATTTTTGTGAGATTCAGGCTACTACTAAGTCCAGTTAGTGATAACATGCCTGCACTCACTTCACATGAATTTTGTTAAGTGTTGCTTTGGGCACGGAATATGGCACATTACAACTATGCCATATTATCTGCAACAATCCTTCATGGAGCAGATTAACTGCAATTAAAATCAGTCCACTTGGATTCTCAAAGGAAGTGGGACTGTTCACTGAACTGGTCACACCTCATTTTCAATACTGTGTGCCCCAAAACCCACAAAAGCATTCCTGTGAGGTTGATGTCTGTTTATGAAGTTAATACTTCACAAAGTAATCTCTGGTCTTTCAATGACATGTTGCCAGAGCATGTAAATCTGAGTACTCTGAAGGCTAAATGGGAAGCCAAGGAAAGGAATATCATTCTTGCGCACCAACAAGAAGCCCGAGATTACAATAAGGGTTGGTGTGCGTTGTTAATTGTGTTGGGTGACCAAGTGTGTGTAAAAAAGGTTCGGGGCAGAGCAGAGGAAACAATAAGGAAAATGTCACCAAGGTTTGTCGGTCTGTATGAGGTGGTTTAAGTCCCAACACCAGTTAATTTCCTGGTTACAGATCTGCAAACATACAAGCTCGAAATTGAAAGAGTGATGAGTTGCTGAGATGTTTGTAAAAGCAAAAGGTACAGGGCTGCCCCCCCCCCCCCCACACACACACACACACAGAGCTTCACTTTGAGGAGGGAGAAGGTTGACGCATCTTGATCAGTTTTGTTATGGGCGCAGTCAACTCCAAGGACATTGCAGATAGGTTGCTGGTGGGAGCATACTCTGTGGCAAGGAAAAGACTCTTAAGCAGAGCTCTGGATGAAAGACAGTGATTGGACAGAACTGGAGGTTGGTGAGCAGGCTCCAAGGTGGCACAGAAGACTCTGGTGCTGGTAGTCATTCTGTGTGTGGCAATCATGTGAGACTGGTGCAGATGACAAGAGAGAGAACTCCACAGGCTGGATTGGACCCCTTGTTTTGATGAGCTGCAGTGTGTGGATGTCCAGTGAGTTGTGAAGCATTTGGTAGCAATGTTGGATGGCTGTTTCTATGGCGAGCTAGAACTTTTAAACTTTGAAGATTGTATTGGCATCATGGCTCATTAGACACATTATGCAATGCCTTTGCTGCAGTCACTGGATTCTTTAATTTATGTCCTATGGAAATTGGGAAAGAAGCTATTTTTGGAGGGTTGACATATTTGGTTGACAAGTATGACATTTGTGGAAGAACCATTCTGTATTGCTGTGTTTTGTCGATTGTGCACACTGCAACTGCTAATTAGGTGCACATATTGAAGTGTATGCTATTTAAGTTAACTAATTTCACTTCTCTGTTTGTTGCAGAAACCTGATAATAGTCTGTGCACTTGTCTTTCCTGCAACCATGGGATTGTTTTGGTAATTGCAAGTGGCCTGAGCAGGGTTGCCCACTCCTGACCAGCCAATAGGGTGATGCAGATTCTCACTCAGCCTCTGTAATATTTAACTGAGCTGGATGTTCTGGTATGGTGGTACCCAAATTTTCTGAGCTTAAGTTTTCAAGGGTACTCTACTGCTTTGTTTTTACTTGATGTTATTGTAACCAATTGCCAACAATCAGCAGTAATTGCTCAATGTTAGCATATGGTGCTGCACATTTTAGTGATTTGGATTGAGATCGAGCTAAACTTACGCTGCAGTGTTGTTCTCCGGCATGTCAGGGTAGAAGTGTGCACAGAATCATCTAAGTGAAAAATCCAGGCAATTTACATGTTTATTTATATATAAAAGGCTGACTTATGAATTTTCCCTTGTGTGAAACAGCTTATAAAATATTGTGCACTGATTTAAAGTTCTAGATTCACATATTTTAATGTTTGTATCACTTTTCCTGTGTAATCTTTCTTGTATCAATACCTGTTTCTATTGTGATATATTGTGAAACTTTGAACATTTGTGAGTGCTGTGATAAACTAGTACTGTTATCGTTAAAGGCTTAAACTAAATTATGCTCCAGAATGAGATTATCACTCTGCAGTGAAGTATGTGCTGATATAAAACTTCTTGGCAGATTAAAACTGTGTACCAGACCGAGACTCGAACTCAGGACCTTTGCCTTTTGCAGGCAAGTGCTCTACCAACTGAGCTACCCAAGCACGACTCACGCCCCATCCTCACAGCTTCAATTCCACCAGTACTTCATCTCCTACCTTTCAAACTTCACAGAAGCTCTCCTGCAAACTTTGCAGAACTATCACTCCTGGAAGAAAGGATATTGTGGAGACATGGCTTAGCCACGGACTGGGGGATGTTTCCAGAATGAGATTTTAACTCTGCAGCAGAGTGTGTGCTGATATGAAATCTCCTGGCAGATTAAAACTGTGTACTGGACCGAGACTCGAACTTGGGACCTTTGCCTTTTGTGGGCAAGTGCTCTACCATCTGAGCACCCAAGCAAGACTCATGCCCCATCCTCACTTCCTTACTTCTGCCAGTACCTCATCTCCTACCTTCCAAACTTCACAGAAGCTCTTCTGCAAACCCTGCAGAACTAGCACTCCTCGAAGAAAGGATATGTGTTCTTTAAGAATTTTTGAGGGCAGTAGGTCTGTCCTCATTCAAAACTATGTTTCTCTAATTTGATTGTACAATTACTTGAGAAACAGGTTAGTTTCTGAATTTTTGGACACTTACAAAAGTATATTTGCATAAGTTAGCCTTACAAGTGTTCTGGTTACACAATTTAATTCATAGCACATCAACATTTGTGGTTCACAGTTCAGCCAAAGTATACATCACCCCTGAATTTCATTGTATGTCAATGAAAATAAACATGTATTTTTTGAGGATTTTTGGAAGCTATCATTGTCCTTTGCATAATCTATGAGAAATTTGTAAAAATTTCACATTTGTGATTTAGTTACTGTATTAGATTTTCTAATGAACATATTGAGTTACATCTTGTTTTCCCTTAACGAGGAGTGGCCACAAATAATACCTGCATTTATCATAAATTAAATCTGGTTTTGAGTTTACTAACAACTGTTAATAACAACAAAATGTTTTAGGAAACTGGTAATTTTTTCACAGGTTTTGTGTTGCCTTAATAGAAAATTCATTTTGTGTATCTGCTGCCACAGTGACCTCATTACAGAAATCCAGCAGATCCTAGAACCTCTCCCCGGAGTCCATCTGTCTCCTCACCTCTACCACTTCCCGCACTCATACCTTTTACATGCTTCCAAATGTCCACAAACCCAACAACCCAGGATGCCACATTGTGGCCACTTACTCTGCCCCTACTGAGAGAATATCTGCTGTCATAGACCAACAACTTCATCCTATAACCCATAACCTACACTTCTACATAAAAGATACCCATCATTTCCTCCACCGACTCTCCACAGTTCCTCTTCCTTTACGACATGGTGCCCTGCTCATCACTATTGATGCCACCTCCCTTTACAATAACATTTCTAATGCACATAGCCTTACTTCTATTGGACACTACCTTCCCCAACAACCTTTTCCTTTCCTGATGGATTCCAAAGCAACAGCCTCCTTCCTTGTCGCCATGACCATCTACATCCTCACCCACAATGACTTCTGTTTGAAGGTATTGCTTACAAACAAATCCAGCGTATGACTACGGGCACCCATGTGGGACCATCCTATCTATGCCAACCTATTCGTGGGCCATCTAGAGGAATCTTTCTTAAGCATAGAGAATCCTAAACACCTCACCTGGTTCAGATTCACTGATGACATCTTTGTGATCTGGATCAAGGGTGAAGACACCCTATCCACATTCCTCCAAAACCTCAACAGCTTCTCCCCCATTCAGTTCACATGGTCCTACTCAACCCAACAAGTCACTTCTCCAGACGATGACCTACACCTCAAAGATGGCTACATCAGTACTTCTATCCATATCAAACATACTAATGACCAGCAATACCTCCACTTCAACAGTTGCCACTCATTCCCTACCAAGAAGTACCTTACATACAGCCCAGCCACCTGTGGCTGTCACATCTGCAGTGATGAGCGCTCCCTCAGTGATGAGCACTCCCTCTCGAAATATACCAAAGGCCTCACTGAGGCCTTTACAGACTGTAATTATCCTCCCGCCCTTGTACTAAAACAAATCTCCTGTGCCTCATCTTTCCAGTCACCCATCACCTCCCAAAGTCTCACTATCCTGCCACAGAGGAGCATTCCCCTCATTACTGGAGTAACTGAATTACATTCTCTGCCAAGGGTTTCAACTACCTCTTGTCATGTCCTGAAATAAGAAATGTTCTGCCCACTATCGTTCTCACCCCTCCCACAGTGGTATTCCACTGTCCACCGAACCTACATTATATACTCATCCATCCCTACCCAACCCCTGTTCCCAACCCCTCCCCTTACCTCATGGCTCATATCCCTGTAATAGCCCTAGATACAAGACCTATCCAATTCACCCTCCCATCACCACATACTCCAGTCTGGCTACAAGCATCACCTATCCTATCAAAGGCAGGGCTACCTGTGAAACCAGTCATGCGATCTACTAACTACACTGTAACCACTGTGCTGCATTCTACGTGGGCATGACAACCAACAAGCTGTCTGTGTGTATGAATGGCCACCAACAAACTGTGGCCAAGAAACAACTGGACCACCATGTTGCTGAGCACACCGCCCAACATGAAATTTTTCATTTCAATGACTGCTTCATAGACTGTGCCATACGGATCCTTCCCAGCAACACCAGCTTTACTGATTTGTGCACATGGGAACTCTCCCTCCAATAATCCTACTTTACCGTAGCTCTCCTGGCCCAAAATTTTGTGACAGTCTTTTGTTGTGTTTCTCTGCAACTCAGAATCTCTGCTATATGGTGAGTAGCAACTATCCTTTTCATAACTGTTACATTAAATTATTATATGGAATCAGCACCTTTTTAGCTCAACAGATTAAAATGATAATCAGTATGTTTAATTTAAAGTTATTTGTTTACTGACTTGTAATACAATACACTAACCAAAATGCAGCCCCACTGTGAATGCTGTTTTCAAACATGGGATGAGTTGGTTGACGTTCGTAAGCAGCTGGAAATCGCTCTGAGTACCGTCACATGATTGGCAGCTGCTGCAAATCAGTGTGTTGGAAGAGCTCCCGAGAGTCATGTACCTATGATGCCTGTACTAAAGATGCCTCAAGTATTATCCTCTCCTGTGGTTCCTGTCTCATCTGCAGAAAGTAAAGGACCTGTCATTATCCGTCCACCTGACTGCAAGTGTCATGTCAATGGTAGATATAGGCATCCAGTAGAGGGTGGACGTGGACCAGGGTGGACTCACGGCATTGTACCGATCCCCCTAACCTACATGATTGAGATGCTGTCTTTCACTGAAACTGAAACAAACTGAGCCAGTGGGACTCACTTCATCTGTTTTTGGGAAGCTTGTTTTGCCCGGTGTCAGCAGGAGGCAAACACAATAGCCTCTTCAACATGTTGAGCTGCAGATTGTGGCCCACATTGGAACAAATGATGCCCATTGTCTGGGCTCCAAAGTCATTCTTGGGTCATTCCAGTGACTGGAAAAGAACGCTGAGAAGAGCAGCCTTGCTTCTGGAGTTTCAACGATGTCCACAATTTGCAGTATTGTCCCCTGATCATGGACCTTTGGCTCTGAGTCAGGTGGAAGGACTGAACCAGAGACTTCAAAGGCTCTGTGACAAACTAGGCTGCGACTTTCTAGACTTGTGCCATGGGGTTGAGGACTGTAGGGTTTCCCTAAATAGGACAGGTGTGCACTACACATCAGAGGCTGCTATTCAGGTATCTGACTATGTATGGGGTGCACACAAGATGTTTTTTAGACTAGGCGACTCTCCGTCCAATCAAGATAATGACAAAATTCAGAAGTATCAGTTCAAGATCGAAAGAAATGCCTCACATAGATGAGAGTATTAAAATCCTAATTATAAACTGACAAAGCATTCACAATAAAGTGCCAGAGTGTGAAGTGCTCATGAAAAGTAGTGAAGCTCACATAATAATAGATACAGAAAGTTGGTTGAAACCTGAAATTGATAGCAGTGAGATTTTTGGGGGAAATTTACATTTACATCAAAAGGATAGGGAAATGGGAAGTGAAGGTTGTGTATTTGTCACAGTTGACAAAAAACTCAAATCCACTGACACAGAACTTGAAGCTGCATGTGAGATTGTTTGGGAAAGACTCAGTATCAGGGGTGGGCAAAAAAAATGATAGTCCCACAGAGTCATCTCCTGATGTAACCGAAACTTCAGAGAACACCTCACTTCACTTGTATGTAAGTTCCCCAATCACACTGTAACTACCAGTGGAGATTTCAATCATTCAACAATTAATTGGGAAAAATTACAGTTTTGTTGGTGGTGGGTGTGATAAGACATCCTGTGAAACTTCACTAAGTGCCTGCTCTGAAAACTACCTAGAACAGTTAGTTAGAAACCCCACTCAGGATGGAAATATAGTGGATCTAATGGCAACAAACAGGGCTGATATCTTTGAGGATGTCCACATTGAAACTGGTATCAGTGACCGTGACACAGTTTTGGCAACAATGACTATCAAAGTACAAAGGACAGCTTAAACAGTAGAAAGATATACATGTTGAGAAAACTAGATTAAAAATCAGTAGTATGACATCTAAATGAGGAAATAACTTTCAGCACAGGTCAGGAGAATTTAGAGGAGCTCTGGTTCAAGTTTAAAACAATAGTTGAGCACACACTAGATAGATACGTACCCAGTAGAACAGTTCATAATGGGAGGGAGCCTCCATGGTATACAGTCACCATAAAGAAATTTCTAAAGAAACAAAGAATACTGAATAATAGGTTTAAAACAACATGTAGTACTATAGATAGAGAGATGCTGAGTGAAATGTGTTTGGCTGTCCAGAGAACAATGCATGATGCCTTCAATGACTATCATAGCAGAATACTGTCAAGTGATCTTTTGCAGAATCCAAAGAAATTCTGGTCGTATGTAAAGGCTGTTAGTGGCATCAAAGAGGGTGTTCAGTCCCGAGTGAAAGAGACAGAGACTGAAATTGAGGGTAGCAAAGTAAAAGCTGAATTGCTTAACTCCATTTTCAAATGTTACTTTACAAAGGGAAACCGAGGAGATTGGTCCCAATTTAATCCTCATACCACTGAAAAGATACATAAGTATTAGTGTCAGTAGTGTTGAGAAACAGGTGAAATTATTAAAACTGAACTAAGCTTCAGGCCCCTAGGGAATCCATGTCAGATTCTCTACGGAATTTGCCACTGAGTTAGGCTCTCTTTTTAACTATATCTATCATAGATCCCTCAAACAAAACAATGTGCCCAGTTCTTGGAAAAAGGCACAGATCACACCCATCTACAAGAAGGGTAGTAGAAGTGATCCATAAAACTATCATCTAATATCCTTGACATTTATTCATTGTAGAATCTTCTGAGTTCAAACATAATGAGGTATCTTGAACAGAATGACCTTCTCCATGCCAAACAGCATGCATTTCAAAAATATTGTTCATGTGAAACTCAACTTGCTCTTTTCTCACAAGACGTACTGGAAGCTTTTGATCCAGGTGTCCAGGCAGATGCAATGTTTCTTGATTTCTGTAAAGCATCCGATTCAGTACCACACCTATGCTTATTGCCGAAGGTACGATCATGTGAAATTTGTGACTGGATTGGGGGCTTTTTTTGGTGGGAAGGACACAGCTTGTTATCTTGCAAGGTAAGTTATTGTCAGATGTGGAAGTAACTTTGGGTGTGCCCCAGAGAAGTGTGTTGGGATCCTTGCTGTTCATATTGTATATTAATGACCTTGCAGACAATGTTAATAGTAAAATCAGGCTTTTTGCAGATGATGCAGTTATCTATAATGAAGCAGTATCTGAGAGAAGCTGCATAAATGTTCAGTCAAATCTTGATAAGATTTCTATGTGGTGCAGAGATTGGCAACTGGATCTAAAATGGTAAAATTGTGTGCTTCACAAAATGAAAACAAAAGTAGTATCTTATGACAATATCAATGAGTCACTATTGGAATCTGCCAACTCATGCAGATGCCTGGGTGTAACACTTTGTAGGAATATGAAATGGAATGATCACATAGGTTTTATCATGGGTAAAACAGGTAGTAGACTTCAGTTTATTGGTAGAACACTGGGGAAGTGCAGTCAGTCTACAAAAGACATTCCTTACAAATAACTCATGCGACCAGTTCTAGAATATTGCAAATGTGCATGGGACCAGTATCAGAAAGGACTAACACAGGGATATTGAGCGTATACAGAGAATAGCAGCATGAATGGTCACAGGTTTGTTTAATCTGTGGGAGTGTGTCACAGAAATACTGAAGGAACTGAACAGACTCTTGAAGACATATGTAAACTATCCTGAGAAAGTTTCAAGAACCAGCTTTAAATGATTACTATAGGGATACACTACAACTTTCTATGTATTGCTCACATAGGGATCATGAGGATAAGATTAGAATAATTACTGCATGCACGAAGGCATTCAAACAATCATTCTTCCCACACTCCATACTTGAATGGAACAAGAGGAAACCTTAATAACTGGTACACTGGGACATATCCTCTGCCATGTAACCCACAGTTGTTTGAAAAGTATAGATGTAGACGTAGATATTGTTCTTAGATTGGAAGTTATGTCATTTTGTTATCTCCTTTAAATAACTACTAAAATGGTGGTTTAAGCTGACCTTCCACAGTCACTTACTGATATTTGTTAACACTCTGTTTCATGCATTCAAAGAATGTGAGTCCATGGTTTTAACATCCCATCAACAATAAATTAGAAATTCAAGATTTCCCCTCCTTCCTTAACAAATCACTGGCAACAATTTGAGACAGTCTTTATTGTCTGAAGCAGCAAATTGGTGAGGTGTGGAATATCAGTCCATGTGCATGCCATCAGTTTTTGATGCTGTATTGCAAGGAAGACAGTTTTTCCCTGGTAATATTACAAAACATAAATAATAACATTTAGAAATGTTGTTTATTTATTTCTTTGTTTAGAAAATTTACTTTTCTTAGCTGTCGTACTTTTACCAACATTTTCATTGACCATTACTGATTACTGAAAGATGATTTGTTTCTTTATTATTTTCAAAATGATGGTGGATGATGAGCAGTGCTGAAATGGTTGGATGAAGAGTTCTCTAATGAAGATTGAAAGTGATCACAGTTCTGAAAGTGAGCAATCTTTGGACGAAATTGATACTATCAACAAATCTGACTTGTATTTTGGGAAATATGATATGCAATGGAGCCATCGACTTTTAATTCAAAACAGGAGTGTAAGAAGAGCTCAACATAATATTTTCAAGCATTTTCTGGGAGTCAAAGGTGAAGCAAAAATGCTAAGTGTCCAATTGCTTGTTTACAGCTTTTCTTCACAGATAAAATTTTAGAAGAAATTATTTGCTATACTAATACTTTCAAAATTTAACATTCATTCAAAACATTCCAGATATGGATGCTGCAGACACCAACATTACAGAAATCAAGACATATTCAGGACTTATTTCCTTGGTAGGTGCTCTACCAACATCACACACAAATTTATAAGGTCTTTGGATTGCAAATAGTACTGTGGAGCAGTACTACAGACTTTCAATGGGTATAAATTGATTTTATTTCTTGCTGACATGTATGAGATTTGATGACACCATAAACAGAGCCCTAAGAAAGCAACAGACAAATTAATGCTGTTTGATTCTTGATCGATCAGTTCAATGAGAACTGCAAGAAATATTACAGTTCATCAGAACTAATTACAGTGGATGAAATGCTGGATGCATTCAGGGGCAGATGTGGATTTGTAAAATAAATTCCATCAAAACTAGCAAAATATGGTACAAAAATGTTTGCACTTACAGATGCAAAGATGTTTTATGCTAGTGATTTAGAAACATACTGTAGAAAACAGGAGGATGGGCCATATCTCTGTGACAACACACCGCATGCTATTGTCAAAAGAATGGTGAAATGCCAAAGTTTTGAATTTCACATTCAAAAATCGTTCACACAGGAGAACCATACAGATATACTGCCATTTGACCATCAGACAGATTCCTGTATGTACAACATACAAATAAGTATACATGGCATAGAGAAACAATTCGAAGATTTCAGAACAAATAAATCACCAGATCTAGATGGAATCCCAGTTTGATTTTACAAAGCATACTCTACAGCATTGGCCCTTATGTAGCTTGGATTTCTCATGAATCTCTCACCCAGCACAAAGTCCCAAGCAACTGGAAAAGAGCAAAGGTGCTTCCAATGTATGAGAAAGGTAAAAGAACGGACCTGCAAAATTACAGACCAATATCCCTAACTTCTGTTTGCTGCAGAATCCTTGAACACATTCTCAGTTTGAGACTAAGAAGCTTATATGCATAAATCAGCATAGATTTAGAAAGCATCACTCATGCAGAACTCAGTTTGTCCTTTTCTCACATGCTGTACTGAGAACCATGGGTAAGGGGCAATAGGCAGTTTCCATACTTCTCGACTTCCAGAAATCATTTGACATGGTGCCCCACTGTAGGCTGTTAATGAAGGTTTAAGCATAAAGAATAAGTTCACAGGTATGTGAGTGGCTCAAAGGCTTCTTACAGAATAGAATCCAGAATGTTGTTCTTGATGGCAAGTGTTCATCAGAGATAAGGGTATCGTGAGGAGTGCCCCAGGAAAATGTGATAGGATTGCTGTTGTTCTCTATATACATAAATGATTTGGTGAACAGGGTGGGCAGCAATCTGTGATTGTTTGCTGATGATGCCATGGTGTAGGGTGAGATGTCGAAGCTGAATGACTGTAAGAAGATACAAGATGACTTAGACAAAATTTCCAACAGGTTGATGAATGGCAGCTAGCACTAAATGTGGAAAAATGTAATTTAGTGCAAATGAGTAGGAAGAACAAACCCATAATGTTTGGATACAGTATTACTAATGTTCTGCTTGACACAGCCAAGTTGTTTAAATATTTGGGCTTAACATTCCAACACTATATGAGGTGGAATGAGCATGTGGAAACTGTGGTTCACCTGTAAAGGAGACCGCATACAGGATGCTGGTGAGACCCATTCTCGAGTACTGCTCGAGTGTCTGGGATCTGTAGCAGGTCATACTGAAGGAAGGCATTGCAGCACTTCAGAGGCGGGCTGCTGGATTTGTTACTGGTAAGTTTGAACAACACATGTTACTGACATGATTTGGGAACTCAAATGGGAATCCCTGGAGGGAAGGCAATGTTCTTTTCTAGAAACATTATTGAGAAAATTTAGAGAACAGGTATCTGAAACTGATTCTACAGCTGCCAACATACATTGTGCATAAGGACCACAAAGATATGAGAAATTAAGGTTCATACTGAGTTGTACAGACAGTCGTTTTTCCCTCACTCTATTTGCAAGCAGAATGGGGGGGGGGGGCGGTAATGACCAGTAATGGTACAGGGTACCCTCTGCCATGCACCGTATGGTAGCTTGTGGAGTATCTGTTTAGAGGCAGATGCAGATGTAGATGCATATTCAAACCTGGTAGAAATATAACACATGATAATTGTTTGACATCAATTCCACTTGCAGCTGACTTGTTGGAAAATGACAAAATGACAATGGTAGGAACAATTCGTAAGAATAAATGTGAAATTCTTCCATTTATGGCCTCAAATAATCGTTCTTTGGGATTCAGCATTTTTGCATTCAGGAAAAATGTAACACTCATTTCATATATGTCAAAGAAAAGCAAGTTTGTTCTTGAACACTCTAATTTACATGATGATGACAGTATTGACAATGATTCAAAGCCAGAAATCATAACTTATTAATGGTACCAAATCTGGTGTGGATAAAGTTGATGAGATAAAAAGTACATGCTTTGTGGCAAGTATTACCAGAAGATGGCCTTTTATAGTTTCTTCCCTCTTCTGAATATTGCTGGAATCAATGGCTATGTAATCTACAAGAGCAATTCAAACTCAACCATTCCCAGAAAAAGACTATCTAAAAAGAAATTTTGGGATTCCCAAAAGCTGGATTTTCTCCTACAGCACCACAAGCAACTTGTCAAGAAAGATGTTTCTTCTGTGATAGGAACAAAAAGAAACCAACAAGAGTTTCTTGCAATGAACACAGTAAATTTGGGTGCCTGGAACACGTCACAGTGTACCTGTGCAGTGAGTGTAGAGAAAACAGCAACCACTGTGAATGATTTGCCTGAAACTGACAGCAAGACTGTAAAGAACCATTATTTTGAACAATTTTTCTGACAATAGCTGTTGGTTAGTTTGCATTCATAAAAACAGTGAAAAACAGAATGAACATTAATTTAAGTGACTGAAGTAGATCTTATTGGC
The DNA here is from genome assembly GCF_023898315.1 of Schistocerca nitens. NCBI lineage: Eukaryota > Metazoa > Arthropoda > Insecta > Orthoptera > Acrididae > Schistocerca > Schistocerca nitens. The sequence goes on along the minus strand of NC_064620.1, from coordinate 188,538,431 downwards.
CTGAAAGTAAATTATGACTTAACAGTGTTTATTTACATTACTGTTTCTCAAAGATATTATGTTTATGAATGCAGTGCTTTATTTACAATATTCAGGTTCAAATACTTCCTAACCATAATATTAAAATTGTTCACCAACATGGTGTAAAATGAAATGTGGACTCTCAGCCCACATGCCTGTGTTCGAGGTAAAATGATTGCACGTGTAGTGGAGGGTTAAAGATAAAAATTTCTGACGAATACTTCAGAATTTCCTTTAATAACTTCATTTCATGGGTAAGGACTCTGAGATTTATTTTAGTGTTGTAATGTCTTATATTGTTTGATGTGCAAGGAGTTGAATGAAACTCTTTTAAAGTGTAGCTGCTGGTTAATAGTTCCCAATTGATTGTATCATTCTGTTTTACATCAATATTATTTCTGCTGGGCTTGTTCTTGCATGTTCTGGCTTTTAGGGACTAAATTACAAGCTCTGTTCAAAATTTGTAATTTTGTGCCAATGGTGTGTTGGAGAGAAACGCAGCTGGCATCCTTGCCTGTCTTTAATGTGTAGCTGCCAGAAGTTCCATTGTTGCATGACTGTTAGTTATTTTTCAGTGCTGCACTGAGTAGAATGCCGTGTCACACAGTTTGCAAATTTCGAGATGTCACAGTTAGAGGTGTAATGCATCTGCATTGAATTTTGTGTGAAACTCAAGAAAACCTTTACAGAGACACACCAAATGATTCAGGAAGCCTATGGTGATGAGTGCTTAAGCCGTACTTGGTGTTACAAGTGGTTCACATGGTTTTAAAATGGCCAGATGGAAGTTAAAGATGACCCTCACTCAGGACACCCTTCGACATCTACCAAAGGATTAGTTCACCATGAATTCGTGCCACAGGGACAAACTCTTAATTGATGGTAATATCGGGACGTGCCTGTGAGAAAATGTTAGAAAGAAATGCCTGAAATGTGGTGAGAAAATTAATATCTCTTGTATCATGATAATGCACTCACACATATATTCCTGTTGGTGCATGACTATTGCACAAAAAACAAAATTGCTGTGCTGCCTCATCCTCCGTACTCTCTAGACCTGGCCCCTGCAGACTTTTTTTTATTTCCAAAGTTGAAAACCCCATTGAAAGGACGAAGATTTGCAATGATAGATGAGATACAAGAGAATTCACATATGGGTCTTCGCAAAATCCAGCAAGAGGTATACCAAAGCTACTTCCGGAAATGAAAACAGCTTTAATAACAAAGTGTCAGTTGCGGAGGAGAGTATTTTGAAGGAAACCATTACCAATACGTAAGACACAAGTTAGACAAATTTTGTGGACAAAGTTCTGGAATTTTATGAACAGACCTCGTATTTACAGAGCAACTGAGTTGAAGTTTTATCAATATACAGGGTGATTCAAAAAGAATACCACAACTTTAGGAATTTAAAACTCTGCAACGACAAAAGGCAGAGCTAAGCACTATCTGTCGGCGAATTAAGGGAGCTATAAAGTTTCATTTAGTTGTACATTTGTTCGCTTGAGGCGCTGTTGACTAGGCGTCAGCGTCAGTTGATGCTAAGATGGCGAGCGCTCAACAGAAAGCTTTTTGTGTAATTGAGTACGGCAGAAGTGAATCGACGACAGTTGTTCAGCGTGCATTTCGAATGAAGTATGGTGTTAAAGCTCCTGATAGGTGGTGTGTTAAACGTTGGTATAAACAGTTTACAGAGAATGGGTGTTTGTGCAAAGGGAAAAGTTCTGGATGGCCGAGAACGAGTGATGAAAATGTAGCACGCATCCAGCAAGCAGTAACTGGACTACAGTATCTGGAGATGTTAGAGAATTGGCTGTTCCCTCAGATCGAACAAGAAGCACAACAATTCATATTTCAGCAGGATGGAACGCCACCACATTGGCACTTATCTGTCCGTAACTACCTGAATGTCAACTACCCGAGGCGATGGATTGGCCGCCAGGCAGCCCGTGACAGAGCACTTCATCACTGGCCTCCAAGAAGCCCTGATCTTACCGCCTGCGATTTTTTCTTATGGGGGTATGTTAAGGATATGGTGTTTCGGCCACCTCTCCCAGCCACTATTGATGATTTGAAACGAGAAATAACAGCAGCTATCCAAACTGTTACGCCTGATATGCTACAGAGAGTGTGGAACGAGTTGGAGTATCGGGTTGATATTGCTCGAGTGTCTGGAGGGGGCCATATTGAACATCTCTGAACTTGTTTATGAGTGAAAAAAAACCTTTTTAAATACTCTTTGTAATGATGTACAACAGAAGGTTATATTATGTTTCTTTCATTAAATACACATTTTTAAAGTTGTGGTATTCTTTTTGAATCACCCTGTATATCTTTTGGATACCAAGGAACGAAAGCTTTTGCTGTAACAAAGATTGTGTTAAAAAGTCTAAGATCTTGAGTAAATGTTCAGCAGCTTCCCACTGAAGGAAACCTATTTCCTAGCTGGCCTGCTCAGCTGATGTAAAATCTGGATAGAGAGCGGTTTCAGGGACTACATAATAAAGTGAAGGAATTCTGCTACCGTAGAAGCAAAATAAGACACAGTGGGTGAGGCAAGGAGGACATTAGAAGCAGATGACAGAGGAAAAGAGAGTGTTCCTTGGCAAAATAGTTTACTACTGCCAAACGTGGCATTTAAATTGAGAAAGAAATTTCAGAGAATGTACATCTGGAACACAGTGTCGTGTTGAAGTGAATCAGGGACTGTACAAAAATGGGAAGATAAGAAAATCAAAGTGTGTGGTGTTGCATGAGGATAATAATAATTAAGTGGACTGATTAGATAATAAACTAGATTCTCCACAAAACTGGCAAGGATATGTGTTAAGACATCTAGGTAGAGCTTCTATGGGACCACATGGGGCCGTAGATGCAAAAAATTAGAAGAAGACAGAGACTGGATTGGAATATTTCCTAGAAACCAAGAAACAGCTGAGGACCATGGTCATAAGCATTATCCTGAGATAATGATGTTGGCCACATGAAACCAGTCAGAAGACTGCGCTGAAAGAGAGAGCAAGGGACAGGGAGTGAGGGAGAGAGAGGGGGTGGGGGTGTGGGGAGGGATGAGGGCAGAAGGAAAAGAAAAAGAGAGCATTCTTTGGCAAAATAGATTATGAGTACCATACATAGGTTTTAACTTGAGAAAGAAATTTCAGAGAATGTACATGTGGAACAGAGTTGTGTGGAAGTTAATCGTGGCCTGTCTCCTAGTTCTACTGTTAACATTTTGGTGGATGTTACTTAAGTGATTCAGGAACTTATCCAGTGTCTGTCTGTCCTGTTACCACATTCCCATATTACAAATATATCATGAATATGTATCCAAAGAAATGTTTGAGTTTGAGTCAGGTTGTTTGAAGTACCACCTGCACAAAGTGTTCCCTGTACAGACTGGCAGTCATAGGGGCCAATGGGGCCCCATGGCTACTCCATTTGTTCATAAAACTCCCTGCTGCATGTGAAGCAGGTGACAGTAAGTGCATGTTGAAACACAGTGAAACATTTGCACCTTCCCAGCACTTCATCAGTAGATGATGAGTACAACATGTCATGTGTTTCAACACTACCACCCTGTGTTGAAACCTGAGAGTTTTTCCATCAGCGGTTTATGGTGTTTATTACTGATGAACTTAAGACAACAACATTACAGATTCTCACAATTACTAATGGTTTGAACAAATTTGGGCTATATGTGGAACAAAAATACAAATATTTTAAAACAGGATTTTTTTCTGAATTTTGTACTTGATAGTAATGTCTATTTATCAAAAACTGATGAAAACATTCACTGTACTATTCTAAATACATACCTTCAAATACATTAATGAATAGCTCTTTGTAGTTCTTGCAATACACACTTTCTGTCAATTCCAAAATTGATGCCATTTTGGCTACACGTGGGTCTCTCAGCTGGTGGTAGATACTTTCAAGATTTTTAAGACGAGCATTCCAGAAATCAATTTCTGAAATCCATATTTAATTATTACTAAATTGCACTACTTGGCTGCATCAATTAAAAATCTACTTGTATTGCATATGACAGTCAAAATTTCTTTTCCAAACATGTTTTCTTGCATAAATTTTGAATGTGTGTATGCTTAATGACACCCATTGTAGAATAAGAATCAATAAAATTGTTTGCATACCTTCACTAGGTGCAGGGTGGAGTGTTTTCTCAAATACAGAGCTTGAGTTCTGGTTTAGTATTTCTTTGACCTGAGTTCCCCATTTTACCACCATCTGCTCTATGGCTCTCTTTAGAGGCAGGTCCACATCTTGACCTCCACTACCGAAGAAAGAACAAAAGAGAATGTGTGAGAAGAAAAATTAGTAGAGTCAACGCTGATTCTTTCTGTCTAAGTGCAAGGGTACATAATTTTACAATTACCTGACTTAGAACAGACAGAAATCCGTGAACTTGAATGTTGTAGATTTTACTTATTTGGACACTATATTGTTTTCTACAAAGTGATCTGGCCAAATAAAGGTTTTTAACAAAATCTACAACATTCAAGTATCCAATTTCATAGCATATTCCACTCTTCTTATATTGGCAATGATAGTTCATCTGGAAAGTTGAATTTTATGAGGAATTGTGTATGTGAGGATTAATAAATAATTAATGCAGCTCCTCACCCGAACTTCTCCCTCCTCAACACCCTTCCACTAATAAACAAGAACAACCTTACACCAGTGCTTTAATGTGATATAAAAAGAAAGAAAAACTAGGAATCAAGATACAATAATATTCTACAACATAACAATGTACATATGAATGTTAATGCACTGACTGCAGCTGAGTACCACAGCCATATTACTGTAGAAGTTTTAAGAGTTGAGCTTGTTTATCATACAACTACAGTGAATTCTAATATACCGGGTGATCAAAAAAGTTAGTATAAATTTGAAAACTGAATGAAGCACGGAATAATGGAGATAGAGAGGTACAAATTGACACACATGCTAGGAATGACATGGGGTTTTATTAGAACAAAAAAATACAAAAGTTCAAAAAATGTCCAAAAGATGGCGCTTCATCTGATCAGAATAGCAATAATTAGCATAACAAAGTAAGTCAAAGCAAAGATGGGGGTGGGGGGGGGGGGGGGGAGCGGCTGGGAGGAGTGGGAGGAGGACAGGAGCAGAAAGGGAAAAAGATGGTTGGGTGTGCTGGTAGAGAGCAGTGCATAATGAGGGTGACAGGACATGAATTGAGAGGAGTGATAGGAGAGTGGGGGCAGAAACAGTTGGGTGGAGGGTGAGGGGACAGTAAATTATTGTAGGTTGAGGCTGGAATAATTTTGGCAGTGAAGAATGTGTCCCAGTTCCAATCTGCGCAGTTAGGAAAGCTGGTGGTGCAGGGGAGGATCCAGGATCCTTCACCAGTTTACTCTAAATTAGTGTTCAAAGTGTTAACATTATTGCTTTTATTCATGGGCCTGAAATTAGATGTTTCCAAAGAGAACAAAGGTTGTAGCAAGGTAATGCAGATTAACAAGCATGACCAGACATTAATAATAAGAAAGAATAAGAGAATGCTTTTTTTACAAATAGAGAAGAGGGTGTAGGGTTTAGAATTGAATAGCAAAAGACGTTATGTTCTTTGCACCAGACTCTTATTGAGTTTTTGTTCCACTCACTGATAATAAGCTCAATAGATGTTTTTAGGATACCATGTAGGAAGAGTGCATTACAAAATAAGCTCCAAGGTGTATTGTTAGAAATTGATGTCAGACAGATCACAAGGTAACAATAATGAAAGTAAAATCAAACAGTGGAAACTCCAGGTAGGAAAATTAACAATATAAGAAAAGACAGACTCCAGAATCTCGAGCCGAGATGCTGTAGTTGGTGGTGAAACAAAAAATTGACAACTTGCTTTATAAGTAATGAAACATAAAACTGTGCACTACACAAAATTGGGAAAAAAATTAGTGCCCTATGACTACAATATCAATGAGTCACAACTGGTATCGATCAACTCATACAAATACTTAAGTTACCAATTTGCTGGGATATGGAATGGAATGATCTCATAGTAGGTAAAGTAGATGGCATAGTTTGGCTCACTGGAATGATACTATGAAAATGCAATCAGTTTAGAATGGAGAATGCTTAAGAAATGCTTGTGTGACCCATCCTAGAATACTGCTCAGTTGTGTGGCACCCATGCCAAATGTGACTAGCAAGGAAAAACTGACATATAAAGACCTTTCCCATAATTTTTTCCACAGGAATAATACATTGAAATAAACACATCAAAATTTTAGCTGCTAAGATGGACTGCAAGAGTTTTTTTTAAAAAAAAAACATTGAAGATACTCATTTTAGCCATACACAGGACCACTTTTAACAGCAGTTTGCACAGTTTTCCTGCCTAGCAAGTGCATTGGTCAATGAGTAGAAAGAAACATGACAAGAGAGCATAATGCTACACAGTGCAGGAGCCACAAGGCAATTATAAGCATTTAAACAATACCAAAACTATTGCATGTCATCAATTTTCAGATTTATTTCTGCTTCAAAGCAGCAGCTAAACTGTTACAGATGTAATTCTTACTAAGGTGCCTAGCAGAGATTAAAAATGATGACAAGTTTTGATATCATATTACAGATGTCTTCCATCACTTCAATTACGAATTTAATGCACTGGAATGGAACAGCACAAACAGCTCCATTTCAAAACAATTCTTATCATTTATTTCTTATTGTGATAATGCAAACTGATAATAAACATATGACTGGAGCTTATGGATCTGTTCCACTGACATACCTACAATAACAAAGAGCTAGCAGAAATTATGTTGTCCAACAATTTCCTGAAAAATGCTTTCCACTGTCACTGAAATGCTTTATCAACCCTTGCCAGTTCGATCATCTCTCCCCAACACCGATTTCTCTGAATTACAGTGATGCAGACTGTCCCTCTTTATGTTCTTTGTCTTCTTGGTCTCAATCCTTATTAGTCAAGTTCTCCAACTGCCACATTCATCACTAACTACCTCACCACTCCTCCCAGCCCCATACCTCTCTCACCTTAGTTAGACTATAGGAATGTGTACTCTCATCCATATGGTTTTCTCAGTGGTTTTATCTATCACGTCCCTCTCAAAATCAGGTCTTTTGTGTAGTGAAATGTATCATTTTAAATTCACGTGTTTGAATCTGAATCATTTGCCCTCTCCTTGTACTGTCAAACAGGCAGTACTCAAAAAGTGAAAGAAGAATATAAGGACAATGCTGTGTTTAATATTTGCAATAAATGTTAGTGTGTATAATTCATGTTTTTGAGAGCTGAAGTAAAGTGGTGGTTTTTGAGGAGTTATATCACTGACAACTGCTGTTTCCGATCCTCCTTTGAAAGAGAATATCACTGCAGACTTTTCACAGCTGCATTAGTTTGATTTTTATGTGAAGAAGACCTTTAATTGTGATCTGAAAACCAAACAACAGAAAGTACACGTTGGAATATGACCCATTGAGTTGCAGACAGGCACAATGGAAAGACTCTTGTACATGGAGCTTTGAGCCAAAGCCTTCTTCAGAAAGGAAAACACACACACACACACACACACACACACACACACACACACACACACCAAGCACACCTGACACAAACATGATCACTATCTGTGATTGCTCCAGTCAATTTTCACCTGAGAAAACTGAAATTCGGACATTAGCTGCAACCAGGCACTGAAATAAATTCAATGGTAACAAGTGAAAAATTTGTGCCGGACTTGAACCTGGATTTCCTGTTTTACATGAGTGATCATCTTAACCACTTTGGATATCCGAGCATGCTTCATGTCCAGTCCAAATTCCCCACTTGTCATACACAACACGCACGGCATCCGCAGTCCATAACCTTCATTGCTCATTCTTGGTTCTGGCAATAAGTCAAGACAGTGATTGCATCTGCATTGAATGACCTTAAATCCTAATACTCAGGTAGCACCAAAAGAAGATAATGAGGCACGTTGACGATATATCATGCATGGATGACTTTCATATCTGGCACAATACCCAACACTTCAAGTTGCTGCATCATCACTACATTGGTACATCTATGTAGGGGCATTTCTTAACAATGAGCTGCCTTCTAGATCTCCTAATGATGATGGTTGTCAAAGATTCTGTCTGTATTCTTTGCCTTCCGCAACTATATCACTGCATAGCAACAGAAGTGAACGCAATAATCCTTGTCATGCTCACAGAAGTATTAGAGGAGTTTGACTATCAGCTGGAAATTTATTGTACATTCGATGGACGTTAATTAGGAAAATTTTGATCCAAATCATAACTGTAAGAAGTACCTCAAGGTTGTGAGAGCATTAAGAACATGCACATAGGAGATCCAGAAAATTCTCTCTGGAGAAAGAGAGAGAGAAGAAAAAAATCACCCCAAGTTTCTATCTTCATTCAATAGAGGAAACCGTGAAATCAGATGAATCTTATAGGAAACTCCATGTAGGTTAAATTGCTACATAGGAAAAGAACTGATTCCATAACTGGTCATTAGGACCATTATACCTGTGTACATAGAAATGACTGTTAGGTCTCATAGGACCAAATGTAAATAAATACACTAAGTATTGGTGTTTACCTTGATATTATTGCCTGCTGGACTTCATGCACTCTCTCCACACCCATAGGCATTGGGAGGAGTGTTTTTCCTTCCATCTTGCCAATCATTTCGTAAGTGGCATTTTTCATCCTGTACATGTGTTCTCTAACATCTTCCACAACTACTTGAGGCCATCCAGGCTGACTAGTTAAGAGAGGAATGAACACCTGTTGATTCAAAAGAACAACAAAGGCTCATTCATTGGCTGGAGATTAGGGCACCCAGTAACTACACTGCCTGACAAAAAAGTGAAGCACCTAGAACACATGATTAAATGTCACTGTAATTGTACACATCATGTAAACAATTAAAATTGCAATTTGTTGTGGCAGGTACAATGACCACTAGAGTGTATTAGAACAGTTCATGTCTAACATTGTTACAATGCCTGGTAGGGTTTATAAGGGACGTGGACAGTGTCAGATGTTGAGTGATGATTGTGAAGGACATGGAGATGGTGCATACTATAGTTAGTGTCACAAACGATGGGGCCAAGTTTATGCTTGTTCTGCGCACCTATGTCACGCATTTTCTGATGGCCTGTGAGCATTTAGTAGTGTTCTAAGCGATCTGCTTTGAATGCCATGGTTAATACGAGTATTAAGCATTATCACAGCAAGTTTAGTGAATTTTTATTCCACATGTTGCAAGTTGTCATCGCTGATGGTTGTGGTAACTGGTACATTCTGCATAAGCAAGTGAGAGACATAATTTGCAGGATATATATGCTTTCTTCTCATGGAAAGCATGCACGTGTGCTTACTGCAACAGTCACTTGGAATCATCAACAAACGGAATCCTCATCTGTGCCTTGACCGGTGCAAACTGCCATCATTCATGGATTGGACTATAATGTAAGACAGCATTAACAGCACCTGACAGAGTTTGAAAGGGGTCTCATTATGGGTCTCCTAACTGGTTGAACTGTACAATATCCAGATTTGTGGGGCATTTGGATGTGACAGGTGCTATGTTGGAGTGCACAGGAACATGAGGGAAGGCATTTTGCATAAGGACCACAAAGATAAGAGAAATTAGGTCTAGTAGTTTTTCCCTCACTCTGTCTGCAACTGGAACAGGAAAGGAAGGGTCATAAATCAGATGCGAATAATTATAGGCCTATTTCGCTTACGTCAATCTGTTGTAGAATAATGGAACATGTTTTATGTTCTCGTATTATGACGTTCTTAGATAATACAAATCTCCTTCATCATAACCAACCTGGATTCCGCAAACAGAGATCATGTGAAACCCAGCTCGCCCTATTTGTCCAAGAAATTCACAGTGCCGTAGACACTGGCGAGCAGATTGATGCCGTATTCCTGGACTTCAGGAAGGCATTTGATACGGTTCCGCACTTACGTTTAGTGAAAAAAATACGAGCTTACGGAATATCGGACCAGGTTTGTGATTGGATTCAGGATTTCCTAGAAGAAAGAACACAACATGTCATTCTTAACGGTTCAAAATCTGCAGATGTAGAGGTAATTTCGGGAGTACCGCAAGGAAGCGTGATAGGACCTTTATTGTTTACAATATACATAAATGACTTAGTTGACAACATCGGTAGCTCCGTGAGGCTATTTGCAGATGACACGGTTGTCTACAAGAAAGTAGCAACATCAGAAGACTCGTACGTACTCCAGGAAGACCTGCAGAGGATTAATGAATGGTGCGACAGCTGGCAGCTTTCCCTAAACGTAGATAAATGTAATATAATGCGCATACATAGGGGCAGAAATCCATTCCAGTACGATTATGCCATAGGTGGTAAATCATTGGAAGCGGTAACGACCGTAAAATACTTAGGAGTTACTATCCGGAGCGATCTGAAGTGGAATGATCACATAAAACAAATAGTGGGAAAAGCAGGCGCCAGGTTGAGATTCATAGGAAGAATTCTAAGAAAATGTGACTCATCGACGAAAGAAGTAGCTTACAAAACGCTTGTTCGTCCGATTCTTGAGTATTGCTCATCAGTATGGGACCCTTACCAGGTTGGATTAATAGAAGAGATAGACATGATCCAGCGAAAAGCAGCGCGATTCGTCATGGGGACATTTAGTCAGCGCGAGAGCGTTACGGAGATGCTGAACAAGCTCCAGTGGCGGACACTTCAAGAAAGGCGTTACGCAATACGGAGAGGTTTATTATCGAAATTACGAGAGAGCACATTCCGGGAAGAGATGGGCAACATATTACTACCGCCCACATATATCTCGCGTAATGATCACAACGAAAAGATCCGAGAAATTAGAGCAAATACGGAGACTTACAAGCAGTCGTTCTTCCCACGCACAATTCGTGAATGGAACAGGGAAGGGGGGATCAGATAGTGGTACAATAAGTACCCTCCGCCACACACCGTAAGGTGGCTCGCGGAGTATAGATGTAGATGTAGATGTAGATGTAGATGTAGACTAGTAGTGGCACAAGGTATCCTCCACCATGCGCTGTATGGGGGCTTGTGGAGTACGTATGTACATGTAGATGTAGATACTCTTTGAGAATGTACTGGTCAAGCACATCTGACAAGGGAGGATTACTGTATCAAGCACAAAGCACATCATGTTGTTGTTGTTGTGGTCTTCAGTCCTGAGACTGGTTTGATGCAGCTCTCCATGCTACTCTATCCTGTGCAATCTTCTTCATCTCCCAGTACCTACTGCACCCTACATCCTTCTGAATCTGCTTAGTGTATTCATCTCTTGGTCTACCTCTACGATTTTTACCCTCCACACTACCCTCCAATGCTAAATTTGTGATCCCTTGATGCCTCAAAACATGTCCTACCAACCGATCCCTTCTTCTAGTTAAGTTGTGCCACAAACTTCTCTTCTCCCCAATCCTATTCAATACCTCCTCATTAGTTATGTGATCTACCCACCTTATCTTCAGCATTCTTCTGTAGCACCACATTTCGAAAGCTTCTATTCTCTTCTTGTCCAAACTAGTTATCGTCCATGTTTCACTTCCATACATGGCTACACTCCATACAAATATTTTCAGAAACGACTTCCTGACACTTAAATCTATACCCGATGTTAACAAATTTCTCTTCTTCAGATACGATTTCCTTGCCATTGCCAGTCTACATTTTATATCCTCTCTACTTCAACCATCATCAGTTATTTTACTCCCTAAATAGCAAAACTCCTTTACTACTTTAAGTGTCTCATTTCCTAATCTAATTTCCTCAGCATCACCCGATTTAATTTGACTACATTCCATTATCCTCGTTTTGCTTTTGTTGATGTTCATCTTATATCCTTCTTTCAAGACACTGTCCATTCCGTTCAACTGCTCTTCCAAGTCCTTTGCTGTCTCTGACAGAATTACAATGTCATCGGCAAACCTCAAAGTTTTTACTTCTTCTCATAACCCGTGCTTATCTGCAGCTGCCATCTACAAATGAATAATGGACTCCTTGCAACAAACGTCATATTGTGAGCCAAGCACATTGTAACCTGTTCATATCTGTGATAAAGTAATGAACTCCCAGCAGCACTCTGTGTCACCTTGGACCATTGGTCAGAGACTAGCAGCAGTTGGACTAGAGAATTATCATCACACGAAAGCTGCTGCCAACTCAACACAAATTGCTGCATTTGGAGTGGTGGCATGACCGGCAAGCATGGCCTTCTGATGAATGGCATTACAATGTTTCAACAATGAATTGGAGTTCTGCTCCACCCTGATGCATGCATACAGAGTCATTTTTCCCTCACTCTATTTGTGAGTGGCACATGAATGGAAATGATTGGTAGTGGTGCACAGTACCCTCTACCTTACACAGTATGGTCGCTTGTGGAGTATGTACGTATGTGTGTGTGTGTGTGTGTGTGTGTGTGTGTGTGCCCATCTATGGCGAGTATGGTGGTGACCAGGAGAAAGTTCCCATTCTTCCAATGTTCTGGAGAGGCACAGTATTAGTACCCCTGGCATCATGCTGTGGGGAGCCATTAGGTACGACTTCAAGTCACAGCTGGTAGTGATTAAGGGAACTCGGATGGCATAACGGTATGCCACAGACATCGTACATACTCAGGTGTCATTATCAAGGTGCCATTTTTCAACAGGACAATGTTTGTATACATGCAGCATGTGTCTCTATGGAACTGTCTGTGTGATGCTGAGTTATTGCTGAGGCCAATAAGACCCTGAAATCTGTCCCTGATTGAACATGTGAGAGACCAGCTTCGATGTAACTCTGTCCCGGTGCCAGTATCCATGATATCAAGGGCCAGTTACAACAGCTGTATGCCAGCTTGTCTCAGGAGAGACTACAACAGCTTTATGATGTCCCTCACAGTGGGCTCATACTGTTATGTTCACTGTACATTTGTTTTTATTTTGTAATTACTAAAGTAACATCACATGCCTCTTAAGCTATGAAGTTCCATTTCATTTACTCCTCCACTTCTGCATGTTTCACTTTTTCTTCTGTGTTTTTCACTTTTTTTTCTCAGGCAGTGTACATTATCAGTACCAGTATAAAATTTATAAGAGGATGGTTAAAGCATATAAAATATATCTAGGAGTATGTAAGCTTTATTAATATATACAGAAAGAATGGACATCCAGACTTTTTGATACGCAATAACACTTCAACAACATTTAGGCAGAAGATCTTGCATAAGACAAAGCTTAAAAATGCATACAGCCATCATCTTCGTCACAACTTAAAACGTGCTCATTTCACCTGCTAACTTGCAAAATTAGTAATGGCTTGAGAGCAAATATAATGAGTTTCCTTAACCCAAACAAATGGCTGCTGAATGCTTGCAACTGTAAAAATAATGGTTTCGTTTTTCATACTATAATACACACATCAAAAGAAGTTTTGCATCCCCCCAGTTCCCAGAACTCCTGAAGATAGACGTTTACTGTGGATATTGTATCACATAGACAGTCCCTTTGACTGTCCAGAGATGTCACTTAACCTGCCCAAATATGTAAACAACCATGCATGAGCAGCATCTATTAGTCAGAGGGGTCTGACTGCCCATCAGTTCCAGTCTTTTCACCACAAAGGAGGTACACGGCTCGTGTTGTCTATAGTTCAACCATGCCTAGATGGTCAATACTGTGGTTTGATCATGTCACGCATTGTTACTTTGTGCCAGGAACGGCTCTCAACAAGAGAAGTGTCCAGGCGTCTCGGAGTGAACCAAAGCGATATTGTTCGGACATGGAGGAAATACAGAGAGACAGGAACTGTCGATGACATGCCTTACTCAGGCCACCCAAGGGATACTGCTGCGGTGGGTGACTGCTACCTATGAATTATGACTCGGAGGAACCCTGACAACAACGCCACTGTGTTGAATAATGCTTTTCATGCAGCCACAAGGTGTCATGTTATGACTCAAACTGTGCCCAATAGACTGCATGATGCACAACTTGACTCCCTATATTCATGGTGAGGTCCATCTTCATAACCACAACACCATGCATCGCGTACAGATGGGCCCAACAACATGCTGAATGGACTGCTCAGGATTGGCATCATGTTCTCTTCACCGATGTGTGTCACAAGTGCCTTCAACCAGACAATCATCAGAGACATGTTTGGAGGCAACCCGGTCTGGCTGAACGCCTTAGACACACTGTCCAGCAAGTGGAGCAAGGTGGAGGTTCCCTCCTGTTTTGAGGTGGCGTTACTTGGGGCTCACACACCTTGCTGGTAGTCATGGAAGGCACCATAATGGCTATAAAATATATGAATGCCATGCTCCAACCGATAGTGCAACCATATCGGCAGCATATTGGCGAGGCATTCATCTTCATGGCCGCCAATTCATGCCCCCATCATGCACATCTTGTGAATGACTTCCTTCAGGATAACGACATTGCTCGACTAGAGTGGCCAGCATGTTCTCCAGACATGACCCCTATTGAACATGTCTGGGAACATGCTATTAGTTAGAGCTTGCAATTTGCAACAAATGCCGGGGTCTTTTTTTGCATAACAACACACATCCTTATCACCCCCCACAGTGCTAAAACTTTTCAGAATATGCATTTTGATATAGTGGAGCATCCTGCATACAGTTCAGATCTCACCCCATTGCATTTCTGTTTGTTTAAACTCCTGATTTAAGAGCCACCAACTCACCTCCGATGAGAGGTGAAGGAAGTGGTGCATACATGGCTGGCTGTTCAACTAAAAAGTTTTTTAGAGTATTGGAAAGCTTGTACAATGATGTACCAAATGCCATGAAAAGCAGGGCAACTATGCTGGGACAATGTCATTGTAAGTTTTGGTCCTCTTGTTGTAATAAATTAGAAAAATGCCGTGGACATACTGCATGACTTAACATTGTGATAAGGAGCTACTTCTGAAAAATATATTATAGTTTCATTATTAACTACATACTGATTAGTGTCAAATATAGTCAACATAATGTAATGCAAAGTAATTGGAAAAATTTCTTTACTAATACTTTACAAATGCATACCTACTATACTATCATTCCCATCACAAACATTTGCCTGACATATCACTGTAGCTATACTCAGAAAGATGATCAATAAATAAAACCACGTGATACTGATTGCGCTTCTACTCCTATATCACACAAATAACTGCTATGTCATTCACAGTTAGCAGTCTAGCCACGAAAATACTAACAGCAACTACTTACTATAACTTAAAGAGCCACGACTTTCTTCACAGCAATGTTTATCCTGGTAATTTAATCATATGCATTTAGAGCTTCATAAGCCAAATAGAGTTAAGTTCCTGCTGTTGAGACTGTATACTTAATTCTTTTTAAACCACTCCTCCCTTCTTTTTTAAAACACTCCTCTCTTGCCAATTATTATGGCAATGTTGGTATAAGCCATTAATGGAATTTTGTATGGATTCTACTGGAATTTAAAATGTAAAAAATTCAGATTTTGTTCTTACTGTGTGTAACATTTGACATTAGAGGCTATCCTCATACAAGTAACTAATACTATTTTCCACTGTTTTTTTTCTGTATTTTCAATTTGCATATCACTCACCAATCTTTTCCTTTTGTTTATAGAACACAGCATTCCTTTCACATTCTTTACTTACAACTCTTAATGAGGGATACCTGATCCTATGAAAAATCTCAAGGAAATACTCTGTTTCTTTTTTCTATTTACACATCACTCTCCATTGGTTTCTTCACAACCACCAAGCATAAAGCCTGCTAAACTTCAAAGTGCCATCAATATACTTATACACAGCTTAGCGACAGCATCTTTTTGTGAAGAAATATACCAGAAATTTAATAACTATGAATGTTAAGTAGATGATCTTGTTCAGAAAACTTACATAATTACAAAAATATTTATATACCAGTATCACTAAAACTTATATTATGCAATTATATGGATGTGTGGGTACTATTCATTCTTACATCATCAACCATTCCGTATAAGTCATGAACAGGTTTCGGAGACATGTCTCCAAAAATTAGTATATTTCTGAAGTTGTCTTTAGTCACTCTTTCCTTTTTGAGTCTGATGAAATAGCATGCTTTGGTTTTAATCACAGGTGGGTAGCCAAGCATTGGGACAAGCAGACCTGCTCCGCCCATCGATAAGACCAGAACTTCATGTATTGGCTCATCCAGGAAGTCCCTAATTATCACCTGAAAAAAATGCAGCAGTGAGGGATGTTGAAGGGTGCAGTGCAATTAAACTAATCATGAAAATCCAGGATGGAATAACAACAATATTAAAATAAATTAATTAAACTAGTAATAATTTCCTATGCATTTTGAGCTGTTTTGACACGGCACAAATAGTAAACACTGCTACTAACATATCAAAAAGCCCAGGATCAGTCTTAGACCATGCGCTTACAGGTACTGAGAGGGAAAATGCTGTAAAGTATTTATAAAGAGATCTTGGTCTTTTTGTGAGTTACTGTCAGATAATAAAGCTAAGGACGGGCTTGGTAAAATCTTCATAACTGCAGGCCTTTTGAATCTTCTAAAAAATTAAAATACATAATTTTGTTAGGGCATTAGAAAATCAAACCTGGGATAAAGTGTATATGGAAAACAATATGGATTCTAAGTTCTCTGAATTTTACACATTGTTCAAACAATGGAAACTCCAGACTGGCATATCAACAATTTGAGGAAAAGACAGGTTGCTACTTACTGTAAAGACAATGGATTAAGTTGCAGACAGGCACAACTAAAAGACATTAGCTTTTGGCCACAGACTTCATCAGAAAAAGAAACACATGCACACTCAATCAGACAAGCAAGTGCATATCACACACACATGAATATGTGTGCATGCCTGCCTTTAACTTAACAAGTCATTTTTACAGTAAGCAGCGGTCTATCTTTTCCTTACACTGTTGTACACATTGTTTAAAGTAATGTTTGAGGAAGCATTTTCAAAAGTAGCCACTTGTACAGCAGCAGCTAAGGAAAATAGATGAATTACTGTGGGTGTAAGAAAGTACTCCCAGACACACTTAAATTTCTCAGTTCTTCATAAGTACAGAGTGGTAAGTCATTAACATATATTAACAATAAGGCAACCAAGCCTGAATCCTGTTGGACACCTTTCTCGATATCCCCCCAGTTTAAGGACACTGCTGACTTTGCAGACTATCTGGACTGTTAATTTCAACCTTCTCCATTCTTCCAGTTAAATTTGAATTAAACTATTTGTTCACTGTCCCACTCGTACCACGATACATAATTTTATCTAGAAGAATTTCATGATTCACACTTTCAAAAGCCTTTGAGATATCACAAAATATCCCAATGGGTGATGTTCAGTTATTCAGAGGAATTAATATTTGATCAATGAAAGCATACACAGTATTTTCTGTTGAAGAGCCTGTCTGTAAACCAAATTGACATTTTGTTAGCACCTCATTTTTACAAATATGTGAAGCTGCTCTTGAACACATTACTTTTTCAAGGATTTTGAACAAAGCTGTCAGAACTGATGTTGGGCAATGGTTGTTAGAATCAGACCTCTTCCCTTTTTATGCAGTGGTTTAACAATAGCATATTTAACAATTGCAAATTTCAGGGAAGGCATGCAACAGTTAAGACTTGGATGAGGTGTGCAGGGAAACTGATGCTAATTTAAAATTTAACCTATTTCATGATACCTTAGTGAGTATACTTTAACACAGTTTCCTCTCTACACAACTCTCTCGTACACAACTCAACACCACGCTCCCAATAAACTCTTCCAAGTATTGGTCTGCTTTCCACTGCCTTACTGGGAACTGCCCCCTCTCCCTTCGTCAGTCCCTCCAGATCCTCAAGCACCACGCACTCCACCTCGCCTTCTGCATACGTCTCCTGTCCCCCACGCGGATCCTCTACGACCTGATTCCTTTCCCCCATTTGCTCCTATTCCTCGAACATATCCACATACTCTACACCTCCCGCCGCCTTGATCCCCCTCATCCCCTGGTTGCTCCTCTCCTCTCCCATCCCCGCCCCCTGCCACGTCTTCACTGTTGTGTCCCCCCTACCCTTCATCTCTACACCCTTCATCGCCTTTCCCAAGGTGGCTTCCGTCAACTCCCCCTCCTGGGTGATGCCTTCTCTCCCTCCATTTATCCCTCCTATCAACTTTGATCCTCACCTGCCCCTCCCCCTTCCTCTGTCCTTTTCCTGAGCTCCCTCTCTCCCCCATTCCATCATGTTTTTTCCCCGCCTACCCTCTCCCTGCCTCCCTTCTCTCACCTGAGTCCTTCCATCCTCTGCCTTTCTCCATTCCCTCTCGCATCAGCTATGCCCCCTCTTATGAGTTCTCTCCCTTCGTCAAATTCCCCCCCCCCCTCCTTCAATATTTTCACCTCCCCTCTTTTTTCACTCATCTGTTCAGGTGTCCCCCCCCCCCCCCCCAATCTGCCCTTGGCTGTGGTGTGTCATCTACTATTTTACCTGTCTGCTTCCTGTGATTTTTATTAGCATCGCCACACCTTCGAGGGGAATTGAAATTCAATAAGAAAAAGGTGTTCCTCATTCCCCCTGGGTCAAAGCCTACACCGGTTCCCAGCAACAAGTCCTCGAACAACTCAGAGAACCGTGCATTTTTCACAACAACCTGATCATTAATCAGGTTGCTGATGGTACTTTCGTGATGGCAGCAACCTGATTAATGATCACATTGTTGTGAAAAATGCACAGTCCTGGGAGTTGTTCGAGGACTTGTTGCTGGGAACATGATCAAGTTGTTGTGAAAAATACATGGTTCTAGGAGTTGTTCAAGGACTTGCTGCTGGGAACCGATGTAGGGTTTCACTCAGGGGGAACGAGGTAACACCTGCCATCTTGCCAATATCTAGCAACCATTTGCATTATACCATGCATGTACGATGAGTATAATTCTGAACCAACAGAACTTCTTCCATTATATGTTAGGACAGATGCATAAACAGTATTATTAACAGCAATTCAATGTATTGGTTGTTTTGCATTTACAAGGAAAATCAGTTTTAAGGGAGAAAGAGGGTAGCACCCTCTATATCTATAGCGGAATAGCCAAATTGTAATAACCATGCATATGACTGATGTTTGTGCCATCTATGAACTATTTAGTAAATATGATGAACAATGTACTTATTATGTTTCAATAAACGGAGATATAATATAAAAATAAACATATTTAAGCCATATCAACTAATAGGTGTATACAGCATGTGTCTTCTAGTGTTTTATAATTTAAAAAAGTTTTACCCACCTGACGTAATTTAAAGGTTTTAATAATAGTAACGGACTCACAAGGAGAGAACATGGAAATTTCATTACTTTATGATAAATATGAAATAAGTTGGACGACACTGTAAATATTTTACTTATGTTTCATTTTACGTAATTAAATTTGAAGTGGTTTACTTCCCTCGAGGTTTATACGTAGTTCACATAGATGGCGCCATGTAACCAACCGATATGTTCTCCATAGATCCCGTCTCCGCAAACAGTAGTATGCAATCAACTGTGGATGAAGCCTGACCAACAGGTGTTGCATGCATTGAAATAAATAAATAAATAAAAATAAAAAAATAGTGGTATGTAATATACAAACCATATGAGTTAAGCCATTAACTGCAACTTTTTTATGACATCATCTAACTATGTACCTCTTGTTTTCTTAGCATTGAGAATGGCTAGTTTCTAGCTGAAATCTAGGCTAGATCTGCCAATAAAATTTAAAAAGGACAACTGATAGCTGAAATCTATTATTTAGATGTCAGTATAACAGTCACTGCATGCAACAGCCTTCTGAGTGGAGGGGTAACCTGATGAACTATGCTTTTTATATGGGTTATTCTAAAAGTAAAGAACATTTTCATCTGACGAGCCACACAATTCTCCCCCTTCCCCTGCCTGTGTGTCATAGACTTTCCTAATCATTGGTGCCAGAATAACGTTAAGAGCAAGTAGGAAAATTAATTTACTGTTTATTCATGTACTTTTCAAATGCGTAATAAAATTAAGGACCCCATCAAATGTGAGGTTCACAGTGTAAAATGGTTTCTGAATGCAAAAATAAGTTCACGCTTTCAAAATTTACAGACAGGTAACCAAAGTTTATGGAAATGTGATGAATGAAGCTTCAATTTGAAAATTTTGCATCATGATTAATGACAGATGAATATTTATGGTGAACAATCAGGCCAACCTACAGCTGTGACTTACGAACTCAAATCAGAATGTAAATAGTTTAGGAGTAAGTCAATTCATGGAATGATTGTGTAGCCCAGTCATTGAAAAGCACATAAAAAAGATGGTAAACTTCACTATCCTATACAACTACAATGCACCAGCTGAATACACAATGTCGGGACCGATGTTCTGCAAGTGTACTGGGGCAAGAGCTTATGTCAGGTTGACTGAATGACTTATTCTTTAATTATTTACTTTCTACCACATATGCTGCATGGGTTCGACTTTTGTCAAATGAACACAAAAAACAATGAATCAAAGCTGTACAGTTTTTCTCGATTGGTATGGCAAGGATGGTGATGAATTTTTGAACCACACTGTTACTGGTGACAACACCTGGATTTTGCATAAAAGTGCAAAAATGAAGCACTAAGTCAATGGGATGGCATCATTCATGATCCCCAACAAAATCATAAAAAAACAAATTCTGAGCATGAAAAATATTGTGGCCACAGCGTTCTGCAAATGAAATGGTATCTTGCTCATCAACTTTAATGTCTAGATAGAGACCATAAATGCAGTAGCCTACTGTCAAACCCTTCAACAACACTGTTCACGCTGTTCAAAACAAAAAGCATTAGTTTTGCTTAGCAGCAGAGTAATGTTCACCTATATTCTGCTCAAATGCCAGAGGATTTCCTTCTATATCAATGAAAATTATAATTTTTTATTTTAAACATTTTTTTAAAAATATTGCTTTGTCAGTTTAAGTAAAAAATTTTTGAACAGCTGCCTTATAGCCCAGACTTGGCCCCAAGTGATTACCATATCTTTCCCAAGTTGAAGGACTTTTGGATGGAAATCACAATAATGTAAATGACAATGGAGTAAATGAGGATGTTAGTGACTGGTTTATCAACTCAGTAGCAACCGAGTATGCAGAAGGGAGCAAGAAATTTGCCATGGACATAGGCCTAATGTAGTTGCAATATTTAATTCTTTCCTAAAATTATTCATTTAGCATCATGAAACAAGTTTCCTTTTACAACAAGTCAATGACAATTATGGTGCAAGATGATGATGATATCTGATTTGTGGGGTGCTTAAACTGCATAGTTGTCATCGCCCGTACAAATTCCCAATCTTTCCACTGTCCAGTCTTGCCATTTTCCCCGAGTGATGATGCAGCGATATGGACAACACAAACACCCAATCCCCAGGTGGAGAAAATCCCTGACCCACTTGGGAATTGAACCTGGGACCGCGAGCTGCAGATGCCAAGAAGAAACAGCTTTATTTAATGGAGGGGACTAGCTCTATCAGGAATTGAAGCAACACTGCAAGCAGTAACACAAATTTATTTACCATATCCTCAAAAAGGCAACTAAACAATGCAACAGACACAAAAATTAAAAATTCCAAGAACAAAGCAAAAATAATCTGGCACCTATTAGGCAAAATGAAGAAAGAAAAAAAAAAGCAAACAATACTTAACTAATATGGAAAAATGCATTTGCCCAAAGGTATGGGTGATGTTTAATATTTGCCTGAAGAAAATGTTTTAATATTTAACTCCCTGGTGAAAGCTGTAAGACAGGTGATATTAAATTCAAATCACAGGCTTCCCCCCCTCCCCCTCCCCCCGCAGATACACACACCAAGTTATCTTTGAAAGCAGCTGAGACAAGATTATTTTATGAACGGCTGCCAGTAAGCAGTAGTAGTAACACGCATATACAAAAATGGAGATACACAAATGGCCTCTAATTACAGAGCCGACTCTCTCTTCCCCCGCCCCCTCCACCCTCTTGTGTTTTACTAAACTTTTGGAGAATGCAGTTCACAATAGAATACTGAACCATTTTTATAGAGAGATATACTAGATTACGAGAACTCTATTTTGACAACTGGTCAGTCTGACTTCCATATACAGTTTGCTGCAGAGAAACAAAACACATGTGCGGTGGAAGAATGTTTAATCGCCTCTGTGCGCGACGTAATTAATCTAATCCTGTCCTCCGCGATCCCCGTGCACAGAGTTACAAGCAAACTGCTCTACAAAACTTACGGACGAGCCAGATGCAGTCACATAATTAATAAACTACCCGGTAGTAATGAATGGAAGCGAGACGTCATGTTGCCAGAAGTCTCTCTGCTGGGAACAGAAAGTTGGATGTCACAGGGCGTGTCCTCAGCATAGGCCTTCTAGCACTTACAACTGCCAACCCTGCACAAAAGATATTTGAGTCAAACCAGATTATTATCCCATCTGTCGACGATAAGCTGGCTGACACAAATAAAACTATGACGAGGTACGAAATCTTAATGAATATAAATGATACAAACTTACATAAGTTAGTGTACTGCAGTATCGAGATATTATGTTTGTGGCACGGAAGTGTGGTGTGAAACGTACACTTCACATTAGCTGTCATGCGCACAACCGTTTGGAGGGCGGGGCGACGGCGCGATGCATGCGATCTTCGATTGTTGACGGCTTCTCATTGTTCCCAACAGATACAGTAAGTATGGAAAATGTGTGGAAATTTGTGGTAAGATCTTGTGGGACCAATCCGCTTAGGTCATCGGTCCCTAAGCTCACACACTACTTAAACTAACTTACGCCCGAGGGAGACTCGAACCTCCGGTGGGGGTAGCCGCGCGGACAGTGACAAGACGCCTTAGAGACCGTGCAGTTATCCCGCGCGGCGAAAATGTGTGCTGGAGAGCGTGTAAGTGTGCTTGCCACTTATTTCCTAATATAAAACCAACAAAATTACAGCGGCACAGGTCCTCAATTAATGAATTTTACGTAACTAAACTTTGTTAAAATCTATTTATTTCCGATCAATTGAATTTCTCCCGACGTATAGAAAGGTCCATGGGTTCCCCAGACAGTTGTATAACCCCATTCCCCTCCATGACACCGTAAGAACTAGGACACATCCGGGGAACACGGACATACTGCTGTCAGTGTGACTGTAGCGTCAAATGGGGCCGGCAGTGCAACATTAGGAAGTTTAAGGAAGGGGACAAGACAGTGTGTGTCAGTCAAGAAGCATTTACGTTGCACAGTGGTGATGTTCTTCACTGTAGCATAGCATTATTTGGATGACTTCACACGGGGAAGAATCATAGAGAAACTGGGAGAAGGACGGAATATGACGAGTGTAACCGAGCATTTGGTATTGCTCACAGCACTGTTTTACGTGTATGGGAAGCGTTCCGGATCACAGACACTCCTGCCTGAGGGAGAGGAGGCGGTCCCACGGTTAACTACAGCAGTAGATGAAACTGTACTGTGCAACAGGCAAGAAGGGACTCACGTCAAACAGCAATACCATCTACATTTAACAGGACTGCAAGGCAAGCAATCACACGACGACTGCATGGGTATGATCTCTTTGCTCGACGACCAGTACACTGTGTTCCGTTGACATTCGCACATTGTAGTCACCATTTGCGATGGTGCCAAGAGTATAGGGACTGGACCAACGAGGAATGGGGGTGGCGGGATCATGTCGGATGACAGCACATTCATTCGGAGTAGCGACTGTGGATGTATCCTCGTATGGCGAGAGGTAGGAACACGTAATGCACCCATGAACTTTGTCGACCGTCATCATTTTGGTGGTCCAGACGTGATGGTGAGTGGAGGCATAATGTTGCATACTAGTCAATGTCATTGTAACCCTGTACTTCTTCCCCATTTGTGTCTTTTCAGGTGTGGATTCGGCCCTGACTTCATTTCTATGGATGACAATGCGCGATCGCATCGAAAAGTGCAGGTGAAGGAGCTTTTGGAACGAGAAGACCCTTGTTGAATGGATTGGCCTGCCCGTTCACTCGCCTTAAATCCCACACAGCACGTGTGAGGATGTGTTGGGGAGACATAAAGCATCACGTCCACATGTACCAACGACCATCCAGCAATTGTCAACATCGCTGTTGGAACAATGCCACAAGAACTCCTTACCAATCTTGTTGCCAGCATGAGACCATGCTTTGCCGTCCATGATGACCACACACCCCGTCAAGAACCATTTCCCCTCTTTTGTAATCTGCCCGCAGCTCGTGGTCTCACGGTCGCATTCTCGCTTCCCGAGCACGGGGTCCCGGGTTCGAAGGCGGGGTCAGGGATTTTTCACCTGCCTCGAAATGACTGGGTGTTTGTGTTGTCCTCATCATTTCATCATCATTCATGAAAGTGGCGAGTTTGGACTGAGCAAAGGTTGGGAATTTGTAATGGCGCTGATAACCACGCAGTTGAGTGCCCCACAGACAAACTACTCATAATTTTTTCTTAAATGATTTCCTTTACTATGTGCCCTATAAAATTTGTATTGTTTACTCACACTTTCCTCTCTGCTTCTCTTATATAAAATGACATAAATTTCTCTTTTCTTCAATTTATGAATAATCTGTAGTATATGTAAAAAAGTTTCTTCCACTTCTGCTCCATCTATCATGCTGATGTTTCCCTCATACTGCCCCACCTAACAGTGCAAACTAGAGGAAGAGTTCAAACCAGAGTGCACAATATGCCTGTGGCATTACAAGTGCATGACATACAGAAACATGAACTCAAAATCAATGTGTCGATTCTACATATAACAATAAGAGCAAAACGAAAAAGAAAAGAATATACAAACGAAAACCTATAAAATGACAGTAATGTTAACCAACACTAGGAATATAATAGATTAATAGAATAAAATGTTTTTAATGTATCGTTATTAATATATTTAAATAAATATATATGGTTACAAAAAAAGAGTTCGGGTCTCGGTCCGGCACTTAATTTGCCAGAAAGTTTCATATCAGCGCTCACTCCGCTGCAGAGTGAAAGTCTCATTCTGTTAACGCTACATTGTTGGATGAGAGTCATAGTAACAAAAAATATTAATTGAAAAATAATAAATAAAAGTATTAATGTAATAATAAAATAACACATAAGTAATAAAAAAAAACAGACCAAACATCACCATCATCTTTTGTAATCTCCAGGGGGCCATCATGAATGGCAGTGACTTGAATGTAATTTGAATAAAAATGTCATTTCCCTACGTCTCATTTATTTCAGTTATCTTCTGAACTTGACTGTACCAGTTGTTTCTATGTTGGCCCAACTTTCATCGAGACGTGTTACTTAACTGTGACACAGCATGTGGAAACTACTTTCGTCATTAAGTTTTGCACACCAGTGTAAATTCCGTGATTCGTCATTTGAAGATGGTTTTTGAAACTATACAAGTAGGCTTTCTAGCAACGTCTACCAGTTCATTTTACACAGCCTCCCTCAGGTCAAATAAACAGTGACCATTCTTGCTGTTCTTCACTATAGCTGTTCAGTGTACCTCGTTACTTCTATTTCGTATGCATCTCACACACTTGAGTAATATTCTTGGATGGCTCGCACGAGTGTTTAGTGAGCAGTCTCCTGTATACACTGATTGCATTTCTTTAGTATTCTACTAATAAACCCAAATCTGCCACATGCTTTACCTACGACTGAGCATATGTGATCGTGAAATCTATCGAAATCCGACTCAACGTTTGTGCAGATTTTTCAGATAGTACATCGTTATAGACATCTTCATCATTTTCGGAAAGTCTGAGGTTACTACTAATTTTGTCTGCAAGATCATTAACGTACAACATGAACAGGAAGGATACCAACACACTTCCCTGAGCAAAGTTTAAGTTACTTTCACGTCTGTCGATGACTCTCCATCTTTTAGATAACATGCTGCGTTCTCTCTGCCAAGATGTTCTTAATCCAGTTCAAATTTCGCTCTATACCCTGTGCAGTCGTAATATGAACAATAAGCGTAGGTGGGGTATTGAATCAAATGCTTTTCGGAAATCGAGAAATACTACATCTACTTGACTGACCTAATCGTGCCTTTCGGATTGTCATGTGAGAAAAGTGCGAGTTGGGTTTCAAATGACCGATCTTTTTGGAATTCACGCTTCTTAGCATGACGAGGCCATTCTGTTCTAAATACCCCATAACGTTTGAGATCAGCATATGTTCTAAAATCTGCAAGAAATGCATTTCAAAGATAGTGGACGGTTGTTTTGTCGATCGCTCTCCTGCCATTCTTACAGGCGGGTGCGGCCTGTGTTTTCTTCCAACTACTAGGCAAGCACTGGGCAAGAGCTGTACTGTGGATTGTTGTTAGAGCTGAATCGGCAGCAAATTCCGTGTAGAATTTAATAGGAATTTTGTCGGTCCATGGAGCTTAGTTCAGTGTAGCGATTGCGGCTGCTTCTCAACATCACAGATACTACTATCTATACCACTCATCTTTGCAGATGTGCGAGAGTTAAAATGAGGCAACACTCGTTGACTTTTCTTTGTAAAGGAACATTTGAAAACGATGTTCAGCATTTCTGTTTTTCCTTTGGTACCCTCAGTTTCAGTTCCTGACTCGTCTATGAGTGTCTAGACATTACTTTCGGTAGCAAATTTTGGTGATAAGAATCTCAGTAAATTAGCTTACTATGCCTACTTTCATTCACTGCTTTCGTATGGCATCATATTCTGGGGTAATTCATCGTTGAGTAGAAAAGTATTCATTGCTCAAAAACGTGTAATTAGAATAATTGCTGGAGCCCACCCACGGTCATCCTGCAGACATCTATTTAAGGATCTAGGGATCCTCACAGTAACCTCACAGTATATATATTCACTTATGAAATTTGTTGTTAATAATCCAGCCCAGTTCAAAAGTAACAGCAGTGTGCAAAGCTATAACACCAGGATAAAGGATGATCTTCACTATGCAGGGTGTAGTGGACTGACAAGGCAGCCAGTCCACAGAGACGGGTAGGCGAAAGGGCACACGTACACACACGCCGACTGGCGCGAAGTCTGGAACAGGATACGTGATGAATCAGATAAAGAAAAGAACGTAGCTACTAGAACACTTAACTTTTATATCGTCCTTTGGTATACAGCATTCTTGATGATACAAGTGAGACTCTTTAGATTCATGAAGTAACTAATGGCGCCTTGCTAGGTCGTAGCCATGGACTTAGCTGAAGGCTATTCTAACTGTCTCTCGGCAAATGAGAGAAAGGCTTCGTCAGTGTAGTCGCTAGCAAAGTCGTCGTACAACTGGGGCGAGTGCTAGTAAGTCTCTCGAGAC
The DNA here is from genome assembly GCF_023898315.1 of Schistocerca nitens. Taxonomy (NCBI): domain Eukaryota; kingdom Metazoa; phylum Arthropoda; class Insecta; order Orthoptera; family Acrididae; genus Schistocerca; species Schistocerca nitens. The sequence continues at coordinate 188,510,991 of NC_064620.1, read as the reverse complement.
CTGCCTTGTGGTGGCGCTCGGTCTGCGATCCTGACAGTGGCGACACGCGGGTGCGACATGTACTAATGGACCGCGGCCGATTTAAGCTACCACCTAGCAAGTGTGGTGTCTGGCGATGACACCACACAGGGTTAAATCTGACTTTGGCACAGAAAGGGGTAAATTATGCTGCCACAAAAGTCTTTGGTCACCTACCAAACAGCATCAAAAGCCTGACAGATAGCCAACTAACATTTAAAAATAAGTTAAAAGAATTTCTAGATGACAACTCCTTCTACTCATTGGCTGAAATTTTAGATATAAATTAAGAAGCGCAAAAAAAAACTTAAACATTAGTGTCATGCAATATTTTGTGTAATGTAATATCGTGTACAGACATCTTTTATTAACCGACACGTTCCACATCATTACGAAGTGTCGTATTCATGATCTATGGAACAAGTATTAATCTAATCTAATCTAATCTAACAGACTTAACATATGACTAGAATTTATTTGGGTTTTGTGTGAGATTAAGTCAATAAAATCTGCTGCAGTGGTCGTTGAAAGGTTCTTGTAATGCGCTCTTGGGATCCAAACGCATTTCACAGCTTCTCCCTATCTATAGCCTTACGCTTTTGTTTTACACCTACTATGCAGTAGCCTCTGTCTCTTTAGAAGTTTCTTTACTGTGACTGCATACCATGCAGGGTGCCTTCCATCGTGAGATATTCTTCTAGGTACATATCTATAAAGGACATGATCAGCTGTTATTCTAAATCTGAGCCACAGTTCTCCTGCGTACACCTTTCCAGAGCTAAATAAATGTTTTGGGTTTCTCATCGAGAAATGAAGTTAATGCCTCTTTATCTAGTTTACTGATGATAATCCTTATACTTGACCCGGCTGGTTATCAGAGAACACTAATGCGGTGCTTCCTGTATTCGGGTAGGTGCACCGGCCCCGTATCGAATCCGCCCGCCGGCCAGCCTTTTTACGCCGTTTTCCACATCCCACTGGGTGAATACCGGGCTACTCCCCACGTCCCGCCTCACGCTTCGCAGACATTTGCAACACGTTCGCACTATTTCATGATTTACGCTAGTCGCAGACAGTTGGGGTACACTGATTCCGTTCGGGGGAGGGAGGGGGGGGGGACGGAATGGCGGTAAGAGGGGCATCTGGCCACCACTTCAAATTAACATTACCAAATCCGATTGTAACCAAGCAACTGCAGGACAAAGGCGTAAGCAAAAGAAAGAATGCCTCTACTTCTTTTTGCAGCATTTTCCGCTTCAGTAGTCATTGATGCCACAGTTGCCTTGTGGTCATTAACACTAGTTCATTGTGGACATCCTGAAGGCAAGCAGTTCAATTTGGTGCTGTTAGATCCAATATGTTTCTCTTCTGTGTGAGTTTGTGGACAATCTGCTCTATGTAGTTCTCAGGGACGGCATTCAGTGATGTGTCGCAGGACGTCTCGTCATGCACACTACTTACAGAAATGCAATTTTCAAAAAATGGCTCAAATGGCTCTGAACACTATGGGACTTAACATCTGAGGTCATCAGTCGCCTAGAACTTACAACTACTTAAACCGAATTAACCTAAGGACGGCACACACAACTATGCCCGAGGGAGGATTCGAATCTGCGACCGTAGCGGTCGCGCGGTTCCAGACTGAAGTGCCTAGAACCGCTCGGCCACAGAGGCCAGCCATGTAATTTTCTAAACTGATTGTTGAATGATTAAAGCCTCCTCCAATGATGACAGTACGGCTGGGGAACTCATATACTTGAGAATTTAGGTTTTATCTAGAATTTTCGGTTAAGTCGGCTATCAAGTCTGGCAGTTCATGAAAGGATCCGACTATGTTTTTGCTTGCCCATGATACTGGGTCTTGCCCAGGCAATCTCACATGCTGTTTCAGTTTCTATCCAGGTGGATTTGAGTTTTTTGTCTACACGTCCTCCATTTACCATTAGCCTGACTTTTTCATGGACACTTAGATTTTCCCTGAAGTATCACTGTTTGCAATTTCGGGTTTTAACCATCTTTCTGTATCTAGAATTACGTGGGCTCCGCTGTTCTTTAGCAGTGCTGGCATATTGTTTGCGAGTGCTTCGGCAGTTAATCACTAAGAGTTTAATATTATCACCTTTAGGAGGCGTTTCTTTTGATCTTATACTGCCACATCCGAGTACCCCACAGCTATCGGTATCAGAAAATTCGGTTACTTTCGAACCTGGAAGCAATTTTCTTTGTATTCCTTGAGTCGATTCCGGTAGGTAAATAGGCTGCATATGTATCCACATTGCACAGGCTACTTTACTAACAGTTTGCGAGACTGTTCTGCCATTCATTCTGTAGTGTACATTTGTAGCACTCATCAGAAGAGAATCATCTGGAAAAAATTAATCTGTTACAGTTTCATCAGACAAAAACCACGTTGACGAAATTGTGCAGTTATCGCAGAAATCCACGTAGAAAGAAAATCAGTAGAATTAGTTCTGTAGGTAGTATTTACACGTCATGGGGATTCGAAAACCTTTGCAGTGTGTAATTAAGTTCATGCCAAACAGTTATAACCTTGTAAGATACGGTATTTATCAAACAAAGAACTTCGTCGACTTATTTTCAGCTAAGCCTAAAGTAGTTTTTAAATTGTACATCAAAACAAATCATGTGTCAGCAAAATTGTTCACGAGAGCTGCGTTTCTTTCAGGTACTCGCTTTGCTAAAACATTTCTTCTCAGCATCTGTAAGACTAAATAGTAAAACCAGACCGTCAGTTTGAATATCAGATTCTGATTCTGAGTTGTAAGACACTTGATTATAGCCAGGCCTTACTTTCGATCGCAAATTCCTAGCAGTCGCAAACTGCGAGCTATTGCACAACTACGATTGTAACTACTTGCGCTCCGTGACAGCGAGTAAACTGAGAGCTTTTACACTGTCAGAATTGAATCGTAATCGACATGAGTGGCAGATATTGTAAACGGATGGTCTTAAAATTTAAGTCTCTGCGGGAACCGCATTTTTTGATGATTTAATAGGACGTGGACAATCTTTCCTGTTGTCTACTGGAGCGTCGATACTAACCGTGGAGTTATACGCCGTTCATCAAGCTATTCTGTACATAGTCGACTTACAAGTCAACGACATTCTGGTATCTACCGACTCGATGTGTGCCTCATTCTCTTTTATGAGGGCACACGAAGGAAAAACTGTTGTGGACACAGACCGCAACCTCAAAGACACACGGTCTTCAGCAACAGATTCCACTCTTGGTTTGTCAACTTAGCGCCAACGAGAAGTGAGGCTAAGAGACTAAGAGCAAGTCACATGAATCCTAATAAAACGAGACATTTGTTAAAATTAATTCCATCTGCAAGCTGTGATCCCTGCCTCATTGACGAGGACATTGCACATATATTCATCGAACGTGACAATACCCTCATCTAAGAACAATTACATTGCAAAATATTTTTAAAATTAAGGACTGTTTTTTATCTTAGCGTAACACTTAGTTCCATGACTAGGTCTGTTGCCAATTGTATTTGCCATTTCATTCGTCTCTGTAGAAGTGGACCTTAAAATTTGAGAATATCTCTAACTTTTAATGATGTACGTGATGGACGAGTAGTCCTCATACCCTGAAACCCCTGTTTAGAATCAAATGTTATTGTGCAGGGTTGTGAGCTATATTTCTTCCTATCAGTTGTTGGAATCAATCGTTGGAATACATGTTCCCATATTTTCGCAGCGGCCGGCCGCAGTGGCCGAACGGTTCCAGGCGCTTCAGTCTGGAACCGCGCGACCGCTACGGTCGCAGGTTCGAATCCTGCCTCGGGCATGGATGTGTGTGATGTATTTAGGTTACTTAGTTTTAAGTAGTACTGATGACATCAGATGTTAAGTTCCATAGTGCTCAGAGCCAGTTGAACCAGATGAACCAGTTGAAAAATCTTCTATGACGTCAACACGTAAACACGCTTCGGAACTCGGTATACTGAAGACAATAACGCGAGATCACACGAACAAAGACTTTCAGGTCAGACCCTTTCGACCGAAGATCGGAAACGATTTATCATGTTACAGACTGGAATGAGCGTGTTTTAGGGTGCTGTTCTTTCCTAACTCGATTTCTAAGTGCAGTGAACCGCGTCAAGATCAACTTTTCAGAAGAATGTGCCATTTATCACACCTCACTTACTAGAAATATTGTTGAATGAAAATCTCTCGGTGTGCATGCCGCGTCAATTCAGGATAAAACTCCAAACTTTCGACCACTACCTCCATGGCCGTCGTCAGGGCTAAAACTGACTGTCGTGAACTAGCGAGGCTCCCACTTGGATATGCAAAGGACGGCTTCTGATTGGCTGGCATACGTGATAGCAACAGCGATATGGCGCATAGTGAAGTGGTGCCCTGTACTTCCATAGATGTAGTTTCTATCCCGCGTTGCTTGCAGCGCCATCCCTTGAATCAGGAGGTAAAGTGCGGGAATGTTTTCTCTGCGATTTTTCTTTATCCAGTGCACTCTTCCAAGTGTTGCTAAGTGCATAGCCTTTGTCTCTGTTAAAGTTACTATCGCTCAGTCTAATTTCGACTGCTTCCCGGATCACAGAGTCCCAGTAATTCGATGCGTGGGCTATTACTCTGTTTCTTCAAATAAAATCTTATGCTTGTTAAGCAGGCTATGTTCAGCCACCGCTGATTTTTCCAAATACCTGTATTTCAGGTGGCGCTGGTGCTCGATGCAGCGGTCGGCAACGGTTCTTACAGACTGGCCCACGTAATTCTTGCCGCAGTCAGTTTTAGCTCTGACGACGACCATGGAGGTAGTGGTCGAAAGCTTGGAGTTTTATCCTGAATTGACGCGGCATGCACACCGAGAGATTTTCATTCAAGAAATACGTCGCGAAAGACTTCGTAGCCATAGAAATATTGTTGTTTGGGCCAAAGAAAATCGTCGTTACTTAGTCGAATTAGAAAGGAACCCGCTTCACTGAATTTTATGAGCAGCGATGACGCCATAGCGTCTACTTGGAGCATACTTACGTGAAGGGACTATGAATGGTGCAGATTATTTACACATGTTGCATAGTTAATAACTCAGCTTGAGGAAAGGGGCCTCACAGAACTCATATGGTTGCAGCAGGACGGAGCGCCTCCCCACTACGCTCTTGCAGTGCGCGAATTCCTAAATGAACACTTTCCATGGCGGTCGATAGGTTGTGGATCAGCAGCAACACCAGCTGCCTTAGAATGGCCGTCAAGAAGTCCTGCCCTCACCACACCTGATAACTCACTATGGGGAGTCATTAAAGCGCGCGTATTTGCATGTCGTTATGCACAAGCGAAGAACGCAGCATGTCATTCTCAATGGAGAGAAGTCTTCCGAAGTAAGAGTGAATTCAGGTGTGCCGCAGGGGAGTGTATATTGCTATTCACAATATACATAAATGACCTTGTGGATAACATCGGAATTTCACTGAGGCTTTTTGCGGATGATGCTGTGGTATATCGAGAGGTTGTAACAATGGAAAATTGTACTGAAATGCAGAAGGATCTGCAGCGAATTGACGCATGGTGCAGGGAATGGCAATTGAATCTCAATGTAGACAAGTGTAATGTGCTGCGAATACACAGAAAGAATTCTTTATCCATTGCAACTGGTCGGCTGTTTAGAATTTTATTACGTGAAACCGTTGCTGTTGTGCAGCTATGTTTAAAATACTAAAGATAGATCCCTTATCATTTTGCTACAAAATAGCAGGTCAGCAACTGGAAGCAGTTAATTCCATAAATTATCTGGGAGTACGCATTAGGAGTGATTTAAAATGGAATGATCATATAAAGTTGATCGTTGGTAAAGCAGATGCCAGACTGAGATTCATTGGAAGAATCCTAAGGAAATGCAATCCGAAAACAAAGGAAGTAGGTTACATACGCTTGTTCGCCCACTGCTTGAATACTGCTCAGCAGTGTGGGATCCGTACCAGATAGGGTTGATAGAAGAGATAGAGAAGATTCAACGGAGAGCAGCGCGCTTCGTTACAGGATCATTTAGTAATCGCGAAAGCGTTACGGAGATGATAGATGAACTCCAGTGGAAGAATCTGCAGGAGAGACGCTCAGTAGCTCGGTACGGGCTTTTGTTGAAGTTTCGAGAACATACCTTCACCGAAGAGTCAAGCAGTATATTGCTCCCTCCTACGCATATCTCGCGAAGAGACCATGAGGATAGAATCAGAGAGATTAGAGCCCACACAGAAGCTTATCGACAATCCTTCTTTCCACAAACAATACGAGACTGGAATAGAAGGGAGAACCGATAGAGGTAGTCAGGGTACCCTCCGCCACGCACCGTCGGGTGGCTTGCGGAGTATGGATGTAGATGTAGATGTAGAACTGTGCAGTGCTGTTGAGGATGCATTTCGCACTATAACACCGCTCATGCTCAAAAAATATGTTAAGAAGAACGTGGGGTGATCGTGACGGAACGTCATCGAGGAGATTTTGACGAAAAATAAGAGAACGACACCTACAAAAGTCGCTGCAGAACTGGATACCGCTTTCGCGAACCCTGTCGGCACCAAAACTACACGAATAGAGCTCCGGAAGCAGTAAATTGCAGGGTGAACGCGAATTCCGAAACCTCTCACCAGCCATGCAAATACGCATAAGAGGGAAACGTGGTGCTGAAGCCGAAAAACCTGAACTATGGAGCAATGGAAGAAAGCCATTTGTTCAGATGTCTCTTGTTGCACACTGTGTCCACCTTCTGACCTAGTCTATATCCTCAGAGTGAAACATGGCGGGATTCGGTGATGGTTTGGGCAGCAATATCGTGCTCTTCCATGGGATCCATGGTTACTTTGCAAGTCAAGAAGTATATGGCCATTTTGGCTCATCGGCTCCATCTCATGGTACAATGTTTGTTCCCCAATGGTGATATGGTGTTCCGAGACGACAGCGCCCTCTTCACACAGCTCACATCGTCCAGGACTGGTTTTGTCAGCACGAGGATGAATTACCGCATCTCCCATGTCCACTGCAGTCATCAGAGCTCAGTGTTATTGAGCCTTTTTGATCTACTTTCTAAAGAATGGTGCGTGATTGCTATCGACCTCCATAATCGTAACCTGATCTTGCCACTATTTTGCGGGAGGAATGGCATAAAATTCCCTTGAGAAACGTAAAGGATCTGTATTGATTCATTCCGAGACGCCTGGAAGCTGTTTTGAATGCCAACGGTTTTTCTGCACCGCATTAGGCTTGGTAATGTATTGAGTTTCCGGTGCTTCCATGTTTTTGCCCACCATCTGAATGTTTGACAATTTGAACCATTTCCTCTTGATTATACAGATATTAAAGCTATTGCGCTTATTTTAAAGGAAACTTAACTGTTGTACTAGTAATTGCGATGTGGAGAAAGATTGCGCGTGATTAATACTATAGTTTCCCAAGGATAAATGAAGATGAAAGAAACGGTACCAGAAAGTAAAAACTTTAGAATTTCATCCCTAAAAATATTTCAGAATGTGCCAGACCGCTAATTCGCTCCACGTCGTAGCTTCAAATTCGAAGTTTTTTGACAGATTATCACTTTGACGTACTAGGATGCCATTTTACAGTGTTGTCGCAGCATAATTTATTAAAGCAGAGACTCAGTAATGCGTTGAAGTGCAACTCAAAACGTATAAAGTACCTGGGGCAATTCGTTCTTTTCCTGTAGTTAAGCTGTGATCAATCCAAAGACTGATATGAACACAACAGTGCTCTCCCAGGCATTGTCCTGTTGGAGGCGGCATGCATTTACCTTCCTCCGACCTTTGAACTGACTTATCCACCAATTTATAGAGGGACCTACAGTTTAACGGTGTAATTCACCATTTTTTTCACATAAAAACATTGCCAGAGGTGAAACAGTTGATTAGTAACGGGTAAGAATCTTAGGACCGGCCGGCCAGTGTGGCCGAGCGGTTCTAGGCGCTCCAGCCTGGAATCGCGAGACCGGTACGGTCGCAGGTTCGAATCCTGCCTCGGGCATGGATGTGTGTGATGTCCTTAGGTTAGTTAGGTTTAAGTAGTTCTAAGTTCTAGGGGACTGATGACCTCAGATGTTAAGTCCCATAGTGCTCAGAGCCACTTGAACCATTTGAATCTTAGGACTGATCGGGGATCTAAACCAAGTGCTTATACTCCGGCACTTTACCACTGAGCCACCGAGCTAGTTCTATAACAATAAAAAGTAGCGACATCTAAGCTGTGTTACCTCTTATGACATGTCTCGAAACAACACATTTACATCATAAATTCAAAAAATGGCAATTTTATGCCTTGACTCACCATCCTCACTAGAAAAATTTCTGCGGACGCCCATGGTGTCCTAAATAAAATGATTGTACAGGGTGAGCCAGGTTAAGAGCGCTAAGGAATGTTCGTTCCAAATATTGGCTGCAAATTGTTAAGATGCCTACGAATCGAGCGTGCTACTTTAAAATGCGATATGTTTGTACTAGCGACTCACTAGCATTCAAAACCTGCAACGTGCTTACGGGAAGCCTTACGCTGCAACGTAATCACCTGACTTTGGAGGCTACGTATGTGAGTGACAAAACTTCAGTTATGCCCTTCTGATGCTCACTCCATACTGTCGGCGCGAAGTTGACGCTCGGCGCGGTGGCTGATGGGTGCGGTTGTAAATGGGAATATTGTGTATTTACTTTTGCATCGGACTCTACGTTCTCACAATAATTCTCTTTGAGATTTAGTGCTTGATGCATTCGTGTTAGATTTGTCACATCATGGTAGTACTGTATTTTGTTCTCATGTGTTGCAAAATTTTGCCGGCCGCGGTGGTCTAGCGGTTCTAGGCCCGCAGTCCGGAACCGCGCGACTGCTAACCATTTGCTCAGAACCATTTGAACCATTCGTTGTAAAATTTTAAGAAAACAGTGAAATTTCTATTTTTTTTATTTTCAAATTGTGTCTTATCCTTTTTAATATTTGAGACGGAGCTGAAGACAGGTTGTAATAGTCTGCGTACACTACTGTGAAAAACTATACTCTATTGGCTTTCCAAATGGCTCTGAGCACTATGGGACTTAACATCTGAGGTCATCAGTCCCCTAGAACTTACAACTACTTAAACCTAACTGACCTAAGGACGTCACACACATCCATGCCCTAGGCAGGATTCGAACCTGCGACCGTAGCAGTCGTGCGGTTCCGGACTGAAGCGCCTGGATGATGATTATTATTATTATTATTAGTGTTTTAGGGCGCACAACAGCGAGGTTATCAGCGCCCGTTCCCAAAAGTTCAATTCAGAGCCGAATTGTGAGAGAATGGGTATTGTTCAAATTGCAAGATTGGACACAGCACATCAAAACAGGGAGATAAAACTAAAAATAAAATAGCAGTACAAACAGGTAAAAATACTTAACGGTGGCTGAGTGACCACTTACAAATAATGGGTGACCAAACCACTGGACAGCACATTAAGACTTCAATCCCAATATTTTGGGAAGAAGGCCAGACATCACACAAAAACGTAAAACTCTAGCGACACTCGCCTCATTATTAGTTAAAAGAGAGGGTAGGTCTGGTGGGAAACTGAAATCTTCCCTCAAACCCGCATATAAAACACACTCAGTTAAAATATGTCGTATCGACAGCTGTGTCCCACATGTCTGACATGTTGGTGGCTCCTCACGACGTAACAGAAAACCATGTGTCAAAGGACAATGTCCTATTCTAAGCCGTGTAAGGGCTACTTCCTCAGCGCGTCGTTGTCGGAAGGAGGTGAGCCACGGTCGGACAGAATCCTTCACCGCTCGCAACTTAGTATCCCTCACTTCCAGCCACTGAGCCTCCCACCAACGCATGACCTTCCGAGTCACGAAAGACGTAATGGCCTGCAGGGGGACGGAACAGCGAGCAGGAGGTGGGATGGAGCAAGCCTCCTTGGCAGCCGCATCTGCAAGTTCATTTCCAGGAATCCCTATGTGCCCTGGAACCCAGCAGAAAATTACATCCTTACCCTGCTGTTGCAAGAGCAGGAGTGCGTCCTGCACCTCTTGCACCATCCGATCTGCTGGGTACATCTGTTCAAGAGCGTGTAGAGCACTTTGGGAATCGGAGCAGATGATGAATTTCGTGCCACGATGTCGGCGCATATGCTCTAGCTCTAATGCTTGCAGAATGGCAAACAGTTCTGCATAGTAAACTGAGAACTGCTCTGGGAGCCCTATCCGATGGACAGTATCGGGAAACACAGCAGAGCAGCCCATAAAATCCCCCTGTTTAGACCCATCCGTGTAAACAGTAATAAAATCGGAATGACGTTCTAAAATCTCAGTAAGTTTAATTTCAAAAAGGTGGTCCGGGGTACAATACTTCCTGTAAGCAGCCAGATCAAGAAGTAATCTTGGCCTTTGTAGTCGCCAGGGAGATCCCCTACTCCATCCCTGGTGGAGTACCTTAATGCCCTCCAGGTGTACTGACTCGAGACTCTCCTTTGCACGGATGCCAAACGGCTTTGTTGCCGCCGGACGGTGGCGGCTGGGAAAAAGTGTTGGACGCCAATGAAAGTGGATGGTTTAGTAACGCTCGCATCAAAAATGCCATTTTCGAAGTTTAAAATTGCTTCAACAGAGAGTGATACAAGTTTGCGCGCTATTTCCCCTCCCACCAAATCCTCATTTTTCCCACACAGAATCAATTTTAAAGTTTTTGGTCGAAACTATTTCACTTAAATAGTAGTTTATAAAACAACTGCAACTCGTCTGTACTCTGTGTTATTATCCTAACTCCCCCCGACAGGCTATGAAGGCCCAAAGGTACCGAGCGCTCGCCGAGTCATCCGCAGCCCATAGGCGTCACTGGATGCAGATATGGAGGGACATGTGGTCAGCACACCGCTCTCCCAGTCGTATGTCAGTTTACGAGACCGGAGCCACTACTTCTCGGTCAACTAGCTCCTCAGTTTGCCTCACAAGGGCTGAGTGCCTCCCGCTTGCCAACAGCGCTCGGCAGACCAGATGGTCGGTCACCCATCCAAGTGCTAGCCCAGCCCGACAGCGCTTAACTTTGGTGATCTGACGGGAAACTTTGAGAGGTTGTTCAGAGATTTTGGTATAAGGGAGCACGGCCTGTGGCGGCTCGTTACAAAGTATTGTACTGACAATAGTGCACAACAGTGCAAATGTCTCTCTTGTTTCCATTCGCTTACGGTATCTGCTGCTCTCTTTTACTCGTTACCATTAAGTTTGCATTAAAATCTGTTCGGTACTGCCCATGCGGTAGTTGAGAGTTAACAGTAATACCCAGAAGTACAATGGATAGGTTTACTGATTAAAAGTTGGCCGATATGTTTCTCGTGTATAGGATCGCGGAACGTAATGCAAGAGCGGCATAATGACGCTGTGTTGAACTATTCTCGCAGCGACGGCAACCACGTCACAGCACTTTTGCGTCTCAGTGTTGTTGCATTATTTTGTGCTGTATGTTGCATACTTCGGTTATTGCAACTTTCAGGCTCCTTCACTGTTGTGAAGGTATTTTTACAGAACCAGAGGTGATTCCGGTCACAAACCGAATAAATCGTAATTACATTATTATTCAGTAACAAGACGCTGAAGCCCATGGGTCCCTTATATCAAAATATTTAGAAGGTGTTCCTGAACCATCTCTGAAAATTTATCAGTGGAATTCTGGTTCACCCAGTACAATTGTTTTATTTAGGACACCACGGGAGTCCGCAGAAATTTTTCCAGTGGGGATGGTGAGTCAAGGCATAAAATTACCATTTTTGAATTTTTGATGTAAATGTTTTGATGTAAATGTGTTGTTTCAAGACATGTCATAAGAGCTAAATTTTATAGGTGACACAAAGACACTAATACCAGAGAAATGATGATTATCCACTCTGAATGTGAATAAAAAGTAGCTCCGTACTCCATATTCTGGGAGGGGGGGGGGGGGGGAGGGGGAGATTGTAAACTCCTGTGGAGAATGCTATAATGCAAAGATTAATTAGAATTTAACACATTGTTGATAGCGGGGACACTAGTGGCAGGGTACTAGCCTATTCGCGCACGAACGGAGAAAAACCCTACATAATTCGATTGAAATTATTTAAGGATATCGCGGATAATAAACATCTGGAAGGGGATTTTGATCCTGGGCCTCTCTGCCTTGATCACTAAACCAACTAGCTCGATCCACAACCTGTACAACATTTCTGATGGGCCGGCCGCGGTGACCGTGCGGTTCTAGGCGCTTCAGTCCGGAACCGCGCGACTGCTACGGTCGCAGGTTCGAATCCCGCCTCGGGCATGGATGTGTGTGATGTCCTTAGGTTAGTTAGGTTAAAGTAGTTCTAAGTTCTAGGGGACTGAGGACCTCAGATGTTAAGTCCCATAGTGCTCAGAGCCATTTCAATTCTGATGATTGTCATTTTAAAGGGACTTAACTACATGCCATTAGTTCCTCAATACCCTCATGACATTCGAAGAAGTGGATGGGATACACTTTTTCCAAAGGCTGTTGAGAGTTAGACAGGTCTATTTTCTTTTTTTTTTGCGATAATCAAAACGCTAACGTCTAAGAATGAAGAAATCACTATTTTCTAATCTTTTCTCGCAGAATATTTACGCAGTAAGTAATGTAAAGTAATTCAAACGTTGGTTTGAGCCGCACAGTCTTCTTCTTTCTTTGCCATTGCCTTGTCCCGCATCATGCGTATGGTCGGCAGGGTTATGTACGGATTTGGCATGGTTAATTTTAAGGGGTGACCGGATGAGCGTCCTGCTGCCACCCCCTACCCCCTGGGGCAGAGTAAGTATACCCCAGCAGTCCGGGTCTAATGCAAATCATGAAAGAGTGCGACTTTTGTTTCAAATGTCTGTGAGTCATGTAACTGAGGCGGGACGTGGGGACCAGCCCGGTACTCACCTAGTGGGATGTGCAAAACCGCCTAAAAACCACATCGAGGCTGGCTGGCACACCGGCCCCACATCGAGGCTGGCTGGCACACCGGCCCTCGTTGTTAAGCCGCCGGGCGGATTCGATCCGGGACCGGCGCGCCTACTCGAATCCAGGAAGCGCTCTCGGCTAACCTGGCAATCTATAAGATTATCCCCGTAGCTAGGGCACGTTACGCAAACCAATTTGCAGGTTGCCTGCCGAACGGTTTCTAGGGGCAACAAAAATTTTATTTTCAATTTTTCACGTAATAATGGACCGAAGTTAAAAACTTTTAATGCTGTCATAATCTAGTCATTAAGATATATAATCTGATGTTAAAAGTTTATCACAATAAAAAAAGCATTACACTTAGAAACTGTGTGTTTGTCTTGAGGCAATGTAACTGATGGCGTGCTAATGTCCGGACATTATTCATCCAATGTCTGAGGGCAATTAGCGACTTCCAAAAAACTTTACACTTAACGTCAATTCTTTTTGAAACTTTTTCCTAGCTGAGACACCCCAGAAAATGATGAAAAGAAAAAAAGTTTATCTTTTCCTATATTTTCGCTGTTCGTGCATCAGGCATGACACATCACACACTACGTTTTAATTTATTACTTCTTTACTAATAAGTATATTCGTAACACATGTTGGAGACAGCATCCACATATACCAATAAGTGGAACTGCAAAATTATATCACTGTACGACATATAATTCTGGAGAAATGTAGTCATAAACATTTAGATGCGTGTAAGCTACATAGCCTTTTCAGGCTTTTAAGACTTCATCACGCATGACCTTTTTATTTATTATTCTTTTGCACTAACTTTGGTAACGCACTTTGCAGGCGGTATCTGCATGTATCGCTGTACGAGTCTACAAAACCACATCACTGTACGACACACAGTTCAGCAGACATGACGTCATAAACGTTTAGAAGGGTGAACTATCTTGTACTTAAAATGGCGCGCAGAAAACATCAACATCCGCCGTGATATTTTAATTTATTACTCTGTTCGCAACACACTTTGTATACAGTATCTACACGTATCACTGAATGTACTTGCAAAACTATATCATTGTGCGACAAACATTTAGATAAGTGGTAAACTAGCTTTTTATTAAAACTGAGCTCAAATTACCCACTTTATATTCATACAGTGTTTCATAATGACAGCGTTTAGCAATTCTAACTAACTTTAAGCATAGCTTCAAAACCTTTCGTAAGCTTTTTCTCGCTTACTCGCTTAAAGCAAATATTTATCATATTACTCATTAATAATCATACGTTTGAAGGTGTTTTGTACATGGGAGCTCGATTCTTTAAAGTGCCGGGGGTTTACTGGTGCTTTACTAAGCTTCCTCCGATCAATGACTTGATTTCCCTACTCTCTTGTGTGGGGGGTGATGGAGGGGGGGGGAGGAGCAACTGTTTAATAGGGACTCTTAACGACGACGCAGTTCTCACGTTAGGAAATCATTGTCAGAGGTGAAAGAAGTAATAGAGTGTTATATCAAAATTTCAGTTTCCCCTCATCTGTCATATCCTTTCCAAACTCTACTGAGGTTCTCCTGTGTAGCTGGATTTCAATAGTCACTTTTACTTATTTCCAGCCCAATTGCTATTTTCCACAATGCATGACTTTCCTCTCCAAGTCGATCCTTTTCTTGCCTTATTCGGTATATGAATTTTTGACGTAGCGTGGAACAGATGATCAGAAATCAGCCCATTAGGAAATTGCGTAAAAAACACCATATATAAAACGGCTTTTGCTTCTCATCACTCAACACAATAAAGAAATTTTTCATCAAAATATATAGCTACGGACAAACATGCAACTTAGTGATTCAGAGTTCACGGAGAGAAAGATATGCCAACACACGTTGAGAAACTTTCTGAATGAGTGTATTGTCCCATCGAGTTACGTCAATATATACCAAAATCTAGTTAAGACTGTTTAATCCAATCTGAGACAGCTAAGTACCCTGCCCAACGATTTCGGTAGTTTTAAAAATAAAGGCATAATTGAAAGCAAAAAAGACTTTTCTTAAAAATATAAGCCTCGTTTGAGTTTAGAATTAACAATTTATGCCTGTTATAAGCAAGTGAAATACAAAGAAAATTAGTAATATCCTCATCTTACTAAGTTCTTTGACAGCAGCAAGCGATAATCTACAGACAGAACTTCAAGCACATTGCTTCGTTCAGCAGACAATGAAAATGAAAATGAAAATGTAGGTGAAATTTATCTGTATCTCACCTTAAATTCGTCAGTGTTAATCATTTTAAGCCATTTCTCGGGCTTTATTCGTAAGGATTTTATGAGATAATTCATGATGAAGTCAAGCCGGGGATCGAATTCATCTTCTTCTTCTTGTTGCGCCTGCGCCATTTTACAGAGAGTGTGCTACGGGCTCAATTAATTATAATGTGCTACACTCTCTAAAATATGTGCTGGTGAATTAAAGTAGTATTGCTGCACGTTGCAGCAAAAAAGTAATATTTTCTTATTTCTGTAATCTGATGATCACATATTTCAACTTTAGTGTCAACGAGTACATCAGAAACAAAATAAGTGCGATTTCTGTTGTGACATGGAGCAAAACACAGAAATGAGATGATTGAATTTCTGTGCTGAAGCCCTAAATTAGAATATATTACTCTTGATATTGTTATTTAAGAAACGCCAATACTTTCACTTTTATAGTATAGTTTAGGTTTATTGGTTACTTTGTTTCAAGCTATTTTACAAACAATTAATATTATTATTAAGAGCTGCTACCCAAATTGGCGATTAATTCAAAAATAAAATAGCAAAGAGTTACATTTCGTTCTGCATCACATTTAGAATTGATAGTTGTCAGACCCAAACTCAACAGATGGCATCGTAAATCCCTTGTTGTGAATTCAAATATTACATGAGTGATTTACTTTTGTTATACTGAGAAAGATAATCTTAAAATATTTGTGATTGTGAGAACGTTCTTGTTAGCCATGGTTTTTCTCTGTCATCCTTCCGAATCCGCCCGTGAGGGAAGCCAACATTATATTTCTGTTACACGAATTAACGAGTTAAAAAACGTGTTATCAAAGTTTCAGCGGAGACGAGTGTAATTTTGTAGTAGTGCTAGTTGCGTTGCCCGGCAACCGCTGTAGGCCTACAATATATCATGTTTACTAATATGGAGGATCTGAGGAATGAATTTCTTATAACCGAGAAAACCTACTATTTACTAAGGGAGCAAGAACGTAGAAAATTCTGAAGTAGTTTTCCCTTAAGTGAACCACGTTAGCTGTTTTGCCATTAACTTGAAAGAATCTCTGTCGTTCGATATAAGATTTCAGATTGAAGAAATTATCTTCTTATTTTTTTTTTAAAGTGAGCTGTCAAATACGGATGTGTCATGTGTACATCATCTTGGAAACTGCATAAAATTAACTTTCGAAACAACTTAAAATTGATAGTTAAAACAGTTACTTGTTATTGTTGTCTTCAGTCCGAAGACTGGTTTGATGCAGCTCTCCATGCTACTCTATCTTGTACGAGCCTCTTCATCTCAGAATATTTGAGCCTATATCTCTCTGAATCTGCTTACTGCACTTCTCTCTTGGTCTCCCTCTAAGATTTTTACCCCCCCCCCCCCACATCCCTCCAGTACTAAATAGGTGATGTCTTGATGTCGCAGACTGTGAACTATCAATCGATACGTACCTCACCATTAGTTACGTCATCTACCCATCTATCATTCAACATTCTTCTCTAGCTCCATACCTCGGAAGGTTCTACTTTTTTTGTCTAAACTGTTTATCATCCATGTTTCACTTCCATACATGGCTACACTCCAGGCAAATATTTCCAGAAAAGACTTCCTAGCACTTAAATCCATATTCGATGTTAAAAAATTTCTTTTCTCCAAAAAATGCTTTTCTTTCCATTGCCAGTCTAGGTTTTGTATTCTCTCTACCTCGGCCATCAATAGTTATTTTGGTGCCAAAATAGCGAAACTCATGCATTATTTGAAGTGGCTCGTTTCCTAATCTAAATGCCTTAGCATCACCTAATTTAATTCGACTACATTCCATTAGCCTTGTTTTGCTTATGTTGATGTTCGTCTTATATCCTCCTTTCAAGACAATTTCCAATCTGTTCAACTGCTCTTCCATGTCCTTTGCTGTCTCTGACAGAATTACAATATCATCGGCAAACCTCAAAGTTTTTTTCCCTGAACTGTAATTCATACCCCAATTTTTTCCTTTACTGCTATTTCAATATACAAATTGAAAAACATTGGGGATAGGCTACAACCCTGACTTACCCTTCTCAACCACTGCTCCCCTCTAATGTCCCTCGACTCTTTATATCTGCCGTCTGGTTTCTGTACAAGTTGTAAGTAGCATTTCACTCCCTGTATTTTACCCCGGCTACCCCCAGAATTTCGAAGGGAGCATTGCAGCCAACACGGTCAAAAGTTTTCTGTAAGTCTAGATATGCTATAAACGTACGTTTGCCTTTATTTAACCCATCTTCTAAAATAAGTCGTAGAGTCAGATTGCATCGCGTGTTCCTAGATTTCTCTGGAATCCAAACTGATCTTCCCAGAAGTCAGCTTCTACCAGTTTTTCCATTATTCTGTAAAGAATTCGTGTTAGTGACTTATTGAACTGATAGTTCGGTAATTTTCACTCCCGCCAGCAATTGCTTTCTGTGGAATCTTAATTGTTACATTCTTCTCGAAGTCTGAGGGCATTTCGCCTGTTTCATACATCTTGCACACCAGATGGAAGAGTTTTGCTATGGCTGGGCTGGCTCTTCCAAGACTACTAGTAGTTTTGACGAATATCGTCTACTCCCGGCGCCTTGTTTCGGCTTCCACTGCCGCTCCTTAATTTCAATACACTCAGTAAACGACAACCTATTCTCTGTAGTTAAGGTCTAATACCGCGTGTCTAATACCGTGGGTACGGTTGAGGAAGCAAAGGAGTAGTACAACAGTTGTACACATGTCATGAGTTTTGTTTGTGGTCATCGAGATACAATAGTACCCAACAAAAAATGTTGGGTACATCAACGGTATGTACCTATCTGATATGTCTGTTAACCTATTTGCCGATAGACTCCGCATATGGTGCAACTGTGTCGTTCCCTGTAGTGATGTGATGTGGACAGCGAACGGCAGCGTTGCTATGATACATAACACGTAGTTCCTGCACGTCAGTTACTTCGTGACATTGAAGTGTGCACATCGCTAGTATGGCTCCACGAGTGGAGATATCCATAGGAAAACGTGCTGCAATTGTAACACTTACCCAAGCAGGTTTATCTATTCGCCAAATAGCGAAACAGTGTAGTGTGTCTATAGGGGGGAATGCAATAGACCCTTCACCGCCAGAAGACAACAAGTAGCAATAAGAACATACCACGATCAGGACGATCTCGTAAAACAACTAAAAGTGATGATAAATATATCAGAATTACCAGTAAGAGAAATAGATTCAAAACAGCACCCCAAATTCTTGTAGAATTGGTAGAAGTGAACACGACAAAAATATCTGTTGCAACAGTAAAAAGGAGACTGACTGAAGCCGGCTTGAAATGCTGTGTCACAGCAGGAAAACCCATTATAAGGCCCATAAATAAACAGAAGAGACTAGAATGGGCTAGAAAACATCGTAATTGGACATCGGAAGAGTGGAAAAAGGTGTTATTCACCGATGAATCGAAGTTAGAGATTTTTGGGACCAGAAGGAGAATATTTGTTCGCCGATTTGTAAAGGAAAGGGTAGCCCAGCAGCGTGTTCTACCTACATTTAAACACGATGGAGGTTCTATTCTGGCTTGGGGATGTTTTGCCGGAGATAGAGTAGGCGACATTGTGAAAATAGAAGTGTGTATGGATCAGAAGCAGTACCACCGCATAATTCAGTATCATGCAATACGAAGTGGATTGCGCTTAATAGGTTGGCGTACTGTACGAACTACATTGTATCAAAGGAAAAACAGAAAGTACTGAATGATATGGTGTGGCCGTCCCAAAGGTTTGATTGTAAGCCCATTGAAATGGTCTGGGATGAAGTGGACAGACGCATCAAGGAAGTTAATATATCCAGCAAGGAACATCTCTGGAATATTGTTAAGGATGTGTGGAATCATATAGATTCACGATACCTACAAAAACTGATTGACCGCATGCCTCGAGTTTGTGAGATAGTCATTAAATTCAAAGGAAGCTACTTTGATGAAAGTAAAGTATAATGATGACGATTGTATTATGTATGTGGAAGTTAATATAATTACAGTTTGTGAGAAATAACGTTTGATTTGTTCTATAAATCTGAATTGCCAGGGTGTATTGAAATTAATGAGCGGTAATGTAGGTCTTTTACAACTCTGTCAAATTTTCCTCGCAGTATCATATATGCAATCTCATCTTCATCTACGTCCAATTCTCTTTCTACATTATTGCCTTCAAGTTCAACTCCCTTGTATTGACCCTTTACATACTCCTTCCACCTTTCAGCTTTCCCTTCTTTACTTAGCACTGGTTTTCCATATGAGCCCTTGATATTCATACAGCTGCTTCCGTTTTGCCCAAAGGCCTCTTTAATTTTCCGGTTGGCGTTATGTATCTTTCGCCTGATGAAATATGCTTCTAAATCATTACATTTGTCCACTTGTCCTCTAGCCATTCCTACCGCTTGCTTCATTTACTACATTTATATCTTTTCTCCCATCATCAGTTAAATTCACTTTCTCTTGTCTTAGCCAATGATTTCTACTAGTGCTTGTCTTTTTACATAATGATTCTCTGCTCCTTGACTAATTCATCCCTTAAAGCTACCCATTCGCCTTCTACCGTATTCCTTACCGCTGTCCTAGTCAGCCGCTGCCTAATGCTCCCTCTGAAACTCTCAGGAACCTCTGGTTCTTTAGGCTTATCCAGGTCCCATCTCCTTAATTTCCTATTTTTTTTCCAATTTCTTCAGTTCAATTTCTTCAGTTTTAATCTACAGTATACGACCAATAAATTGTGGCCAGGAAATATTTTACAATTTAAAACCTAGTTTCTAAATCTTTGTTTTAGCATTATATAATCAATGCGGAACCTTCCGGTGTCTCCAGGTCTCTTCCATTTATGCAACCTTCTATCATGATTCTTAAACCAAGTGTTAGTGCTAATTAAATGATGCTCCATACAGAACTCTACCAGGTAGCGTTCTCTTCCATTCTTTTCCCCAGGTCCATATTCGCCTACTATTTTTCCTTCTCTTCCTTTTCCCAAAACCGAATTCCAGTCCCCCTTCACTATTAAATTTTCGTCTACTGTCTGAATATTTTCTTTTATCTCGTCGTACATTTCTTCAATCTCTTCATCATTTGCGGAGCTAGTTAGCATGTAAATTGTACTACTATGCTGGGTGTGGGGTACATGTCTATCTTGGCTATAATAATGCGTTCACTGTGATGTTCACAGTAGCTTACCCGCTTTCCTATTTTCTTAGTCATTATTAAACATACTCCTGCAGTATCCCTATTTGATTTTGTATTCACCTGACCTGAAGTCCTGCCATCGAACTTCATTAATTCCCACTATATCTAACTTCAACCGATCCATTTCCATTTTTAAATTTTCTGCCCATGCTGCGATCCGCAGAATGCTAGTTTTGTTTCTCCTAATGACGACATCCTCCTGAATAGTCCCTGCCCGGAGATCCGAGTGGGGGACTATTTTACCTCCGGAATATTTTATCCAAGAGAACGCCATCATTATTTAACCATACGATGGAGCTGCATGCCATCGGCAAAAATTACAGCTGTAGTTTCCCCTTGCTTTCAGCTATTCGTAGTACCAGCACAGCAAAGCCGTTTTGGTTGATGTTACAAGGCCAGATCAGTCAATCACCCAGACTGTTACCCCTGCAACTACTCAAAAGGCTGCTGCCCCTCTTCAGGAACCACAAGTTTGGCCTATCAACAGATACCCTTCCGTTGTGGTTGCACCTACGGTACGGCTATCTGTCTCACAAGCAAGCCACCACGGCGATGGCAAGGTCATGGTTCGTGGGGGTGAAACAATAACTTAACTAACTGAATTACTACAGTATCGCTCAGGTAAATGTAAAAGATGAAATGCCCTTAGTTTTACTTCCTCTGAATCTATTGTAGTATGCTGTGCATCTTTCTGGCTGTAATCAGACTGTTTCGCCGAAGTGTTCGTTGTGGTCGTTGTTTCTCTGCAAATAAATCGACCATCGCGACTAAAAAGCAATTATGGGCACCTCCAACAGCAATTGCAATGTATCGACCGCACAGAAAGTCATATTAGCGTCTGGGAAAGGCGCGGGAAACAGAGACAGTGCTTCTTCAAGTTAACTGTGTTTATTCCTTTTTGTGATGACGCTGCTCGGAAAGCTGCCAAAACAATGTAACATGGTCGTCTTTCTCCGTAACGTAATAGTATTTAACCATAAGAACAAAATGTTGCAATCTTTTTGAAATAACGGATCGAAAAAGCTTACTTTCGCAGACAGCAACACTGCGCAAAATGGAAAGCACGTCGCATAAACTCATTTTTATCAGAGCTACACTACCGTATCACCCTTACATTGACTCCTATCACTCTCATGATTTCTCCTGTAATCTTAATCATTCCAACCGCTGAATAGTGACGTCGACTACACAGTTCTATGCATTACAGCTATTAGCTGTATGTATCCATATCGATTCTGTATTTTTTCTATGGCCATCCACCCAATTTCCATTAGGTCGATGTCTAGCCCCCTGATCTATGTACTATCCGTTCGCCTGGCTACATGTCCCACTCATAATTTAACTTTCATTGGATACGTAATTGCATCTTCCCCTCTAGTTTGTTATTTCATCAATTTGTTTGGTGTTCTCTCTCTATCCTAGCTATGTCAAAGAGCATGTCTCCATTGTTTGTTGAGCATCGCCTCTTCAACCCCCCCACCCCCTCCCCCCCACCCCCTCCTCCCTCACTGCGCCAGTGTTGAATGTTTTTCACATTACAAGTCAACATTTCACCGTCATAAATCGAAAGACACAGAAAAGTTTAATTTTGAAAACCCTATTTAGTTTACCATAACCTGCAGGCAATTTTTACTCTTTTATTTATATCTTCTGCTGTCGATCCAGTCGTCGTTGAAAACTACCTTACATACAAACATTCGTTAGCTGTTTCGATAAATTCGTTGTCAACTACTCAAGGCCTTCTTTCACACCTGTTCTTTTAAGTTCTCCTCTTTGTTGTTGAATCTTGTCTGGACTAGAGACAAATAGTACAATGTCGTCAGCGAAACTAAAGCGCTTGAAATATGTTCCATTAGCTTGCGTTTGTTCTTCGCTTTCCCAGTTTAAATATCTGATGAATTCCTCTAGGGCTATTGAGAATAGTTTTGATAATATTGAATCTTGTTGTGTGACTCCTCTTGCAGTTGTGAATTACTCACTATTGCTAAAGCAAGCTGAAGCAATAGCGCACATAATCTTCAGTATGTTGACAAAGATTGAATCAGTGTAGTGTTTCACAACGGCTGGCAGTATAGATTTCGTTGAAACTAACTGAAAAGCTTTATTAAAATTTGCAAATCGCATGTAAAGTAATGGTTTTTCTATTATTGAGACCACGACTTGCAAATGATCCATTGTGCTAGATCTGCTATTTAAGTCATTTTATTCGTTTCCCTAATTAGAATTCTCCAGACAATTCTTCCATCCCCAGTTCCTTACAGAATCAAACTCTCATGTATAACGCAGCTTCAGACGTCTAATTGCTTTACAAATGTAGTAATATGTTAAATAATTGACATTAATTGTGTGAACGAATTTTTTTTTAAAAGGCATGAAATTATGACTGAATTTTGTTGAAGTCGCTGAGTGCTCTCATTATCGAATACTAAATGAGTGTATTCTGGGTAACCTGCGCTCCATTTTAAGAAAAAGCTAGTTTTTCATGCATCTCATTGCAGATTGTCAGCTTCAAAATATATGATTGTGAATTTTTAATACTTGTAAGATTTATAACGAAAAACTTGGGGAGCATGCAGTAGATAATAGTTAGGAAGTGCACTACTCATGTATCATTTATATACTGCATGCGCCTCACATTCTTGTTATAAATCTTAGAAGTATCTTCATATCTTTTACAAATTCACAATCACAGATTTTGACAACTATTTGAATAGGTGTTAGGAACCTGTATGGAGTTAGGGAAAATTATTTTATACTTTTCAGTTCAACGCAAATACTTGTTATATTAAAAATTCTTATTTAACTAATTATTTTCTGCTTTTCAGTCTTGCGTGTGTGAAAATTTTCAATCAATTTTAAATACCTTGACGAGATTACTACAAAGACATGTGGTAATTTACATGTTTATATCAATTTTTCTTCATCTGAGTCAACCAATATATTGCTTCCCCCTACGTATATTTTGCGCAAGCACAAAGAAGTTAAAAATGAGAGAGATTAGGTCTCACACAGAGCCTTGCTAGCAATCTTTCTTCCCGCGAACCGTTCGTGGCTGCAACAAGAAAATGGGGAAACGGCAGTGGTGCCCAAAGTACGCTCCGCCACGCACCAGACAAGAAAGCAAATCATCCAGTTCTGAACTATGTTGAAAGTCTCACGTCTCTAGCTCTCGTAAGGTTAGTTCAAAATCAATGGTAAAGTTTGTACCGAACAGACAGAGAGACAAGGGAGCGAGTGATTAAAAACATAGAAACTGGGTTATGTATGTACCAAATTTTGTTGAAATTGTCCTAAGCGTCTCTGAGTTGTGCTTATGTGTCAACCCTTTTTAGTCCTATCCTCAGCTGTAGGGGTGCTAGGGTGGGGGGGTCTTACTGGGTGCAAGTGAGACACGTGCCCAGTTTCGTAGAAACTGTCTGAGGCATCCTAGATGTGAAGCTATAACTCGAATGAGTTGCCGAAAACTCTTTCTGCAGCAGATAATTTACAAACATTGTACCTCTAAGGCTGCAATGCAATCTGCAATGCACAGCTACCTTGCAGGAACTCCAGTTGAACATGCGGTGCTCTGTGTTATGCTTCTTTCTCACCCCGGTTTCACTCCCAATCTCGCCTCTAGTGCAAATTACAGTAGAGCGTCGATTATCCGAAGTAACTGGGGGACATGGGTGTTCGGAAAACTGGTTTGTTCGGATAATCGAATTGTACATGTTTATTTGCCAAAAAGAAGTACTGTACAGTAAATTAATTCATAAAAACAGGCATCTCTTTTAGTATTACAAAGTAACATACAAAGGCAACTTCAGTAGGAATATATAGTATGTGGCAAAGTTTATTAAACAAAAATATATACATATTACATACGCATTTTGCATGAACAATACACACAGTATACGTCCCTTAGTTTGACTTTCAGCTGCTGAAGAATCAGCCGCAAGTTTTTCTCCCTGTATTGTAAGCTCACGAATGCCGTGTCTTGACTTGAAGCGTTTTAACCAGCCCGTGCTCGCTTTAAAGTTCGAAGACCCTCCAAGTTTTTCGTTGAACTGCATTGCCTTCTCACACAGAATGGAACCTGAGATAGGTTCTCCTTCCGATCTCTTTTGTGTAAACCACTTGTAAACAGCATCATCTAGATCTGTGTTAGTGGCGAGCTTCATAGTTTTACGGCTTGTTGATCCATCAGTAAAATCAAGCATAACTGTAAAATTTGCTATGCTCGTCTTTTGTTTTTTTATATCCGTAATTGTCGACTTCTCCACCTTGTACTCATTGGATAAAGTGGTTGCAGATTCACCTTCTTCTAACCTTTTAATAATCTCGTACTTGTCCCTCATAGAAAGGACAACACGTTTACGTTTAAGCATTTTGTATCGTCAAGTTCACTTCTTCACGCAGCAGCACACAAGTGGTCGTAAAATAGAACAGAAGGTGACTGTTTGCACCGTGAGAAGCTCTTCTTGGAGGCGCTCAATCCTTCAAACTGCGCGGAGCGGCACGCCTCAACTCTAAGCTGGCGCAGCTGTTGCTGTGAACAGCTTCGACACTGCCGCTACTTCTACTGCCAGTGCCAAGCTGACAGAAGTGTGCTGATTGTTGAAACACAGCGACTGGCGGCTTGGCCGGTCAACATCGCCTTGTGAAGGTCCCATTAGAAGCAATGTTCCGCCAGCGGTGGCCCAGTGCGGCGACTACTGTGGGAAACTTGGTTTGGGAGTGAGGGGGATGATGGACTGTAGGGTGGGAGAGTAACAGGTATGAGCGAGTACACAGTTCGGTTAAGCGGTCGTTCGGTTGACCGACGTTCGGGTAATCGACGCTCTACTGTAATTATTTTCAAAGATACGCTTATTAACGTTTTACAGCGATTAAATGACGATCAGTCATTTAAGAGTCATCTCTCTTCTGATCCGGAGAATTTTGATCTACGTTTGATACGTAATCGTCCGTTTGACGTCGAAAATGAGTAAAAGAGTGCGTGGCCAGATACTAACGACAGCGCGCCTGCGGGCCCGGGAGAACGGCCTGCAGCCTGCGGCCTGAGCTGGCGGCTCGCCACAAACACCTGGTCGGTCCGCAGTCCGCGTGATGAATGTCGTCGCTGGTCCGGCGTCTGTTCGGCGAACGCCGCGTCGCTCCAGCCCAGGAAATGAGACCATTCTTCATTCCCCGTGCGCATTTCGGCGCCAGTACTTTTCCCCGCCGCACCTCTGATATCCCACTTGTTTTATGCCCGCGGCCTTTCTTTGCCTTTATGAGACAGCGCGGCAACGCCTTAATCGAGTTCTGGAGGCGATAAGGGAATTTATTTCAGGCTGACTCTACCGGTCAGGGAAGCGGAATGGGAGACTTTGCAAGCGAAGTAAACGACGGCACCGAGGCGCTTTGCTGGTGCTTCACCGGCTCGGTGGTGTACGCAAACATCACGATACCGCGGCAGGTTAGCACACGCAGACATCCACTGCAAGAGACAAAGCGATCTCACGGAAATAATGTACAGATAAACCATCACAGGTCCTTTATTATTTGCTTTTTTGGGAATTTGGAAATTTGTGGTATGTTCTATGGGACCAAACTGCTGAGGTCATCGGTTCATAGGCTTACACACTACTTAATCTAACTTAAACTAACGTACGCTAAGGACAACACACACATCCATGCCCCAGGGAGGACTCGAACCTCCGACGGGGGGAGCCGCACGAACCGTGGCAAGGCGCCCTAGACCGCACGGCTACCAGCGCGGCCCATTTGCTTTATTACTAGCCTCAGTCTTCATATTTTCATTTCCCTAATACCAGAAAGTTGAAGGTTCAGACCTCTACTAGGCATCATCGCCAACACAAAGCGGTAAGTTGCATGTGGTGAGCCGAAATATGAATTATGTTGCGTCAGAGGCTTGGATTTCGGAGGATACTCTTGTCCGAACAGCGAAACTAGCAATAAAGTACGTAACACACTACCTCATACGGTATATCTGTACATTAAACATGACCTTTACATTAATCCACATACCCATACCTATTCCCCATAAGCTATAACCCATAACCATGACCCATCACCTGTTAGCCATAACCCATAACCCTCAACCTGTAATCAAATGGTTCAAATGACTCTGAGCACTATGCGACTTAACTTCTGAGGTCATCAGTCGCCTAGAACTTAGAACTAATTAAACCTAACTAACCTAAGGACATCACATACATCCATGCCCGAGGCAGGATTCGAACCTGCGACCGTAGCAGTCGCTCGGTTCCAGACTGTAGCGCCTAGAACCGCACGGCCACTCCGACCGCCTCAACCTGTAATCCAGAGTCCATATCGCATAAGCCTTAAGTAATAATCCATATCCATACTCCATACCCAATAACCTACCTCCTTTACCCCACCACCCCATAAACCTTACCCTATTATCCATAACCCAGAATCCCTACTCCATATCCAATAACCCATAACCTTTAACTCTCTGTAAACCATATCCTATAACCCCTAGCCATAACCACGAGAGCCAAGTGATTTGGTTTGGTTTAGATTAGTTGCCTGAATGCTCCGTGATCATAACTGTGACGTCACAATATTATGTGGAAAGATCACAGTTACAGTGCACAATCTAAGTGAGAAATACAATAGGGCGCAAAACTTAAGGGCGAAAGTAGCTTTCACATGATGCGTCACTGCCAGGTAACATAGCTTGATGAAACTTGGACCATACATAGCGACAACTGCTACAATCAAGAATGAGATTTTCACTCTGCAGCGGAGTGTGCGCTGACATGAAACTTCCTGGCAGATTAAAACTGTGTGCCGGACCGTGACTCAAACTCGGGACCTTTGCCTTTCTAGGGCAAGTGCTCTACCATCTGAGCTACCCAAGCACGACTCACGCCCGGTCCTCACAGTTTCATATCAGCGCACACTCCGCTGCAGAGTGAAAATCTCATTCTGGAAACATCTCCCAGGCTGTGGTTAAGCCATGTCTCCGCTATACCCTTTCTTTCAGGAGTGCTAGTCCTGCAAGGTTCGCAGGAGAACTTCTGTAAAGCCCGTGTCACACGGAGCAAGATTCGCCACAAGTTTGCGAGATGGTGTGCATGCCTGCCGGCTTGCAGGGAAAGGAGCCGGCTATCTTCCATGCCGAAGCTCTCCCACGGTGCAAGAACGGCAGCTAGTTGTGTTGTGATCGGCTGCATGTTGTATCGAACGAAGATGGCTGTTTCAGGTACAGATGTACAGAGCAAACTGGCGTTATTAGCTGTTTTGGTGCTAAGTGATGCAGAAATGCATGCTAATGAGAGAAGAAAAAAGAAAGAATGGACGAAAAACTGGATTAAGAGGAGAAACTCTGGAAAAGGTGTGCTCTCCATGCTTCAAAAGAGTTGAGGTTAGTTCGCATAACACCTACTTTTGTTTGAAAGTATCACCATTTCATTACTGTTTGACTTTATAAATATACCAATAATGACAGTTATATACGACTTTATTTTATTTTTGCTATAGCACTCCTTGCTCGTCGTATATGGTCGAACAAGACACACGGCACCTGCAACTCTTTCGAGTGCTTCTGCACGCAAGTGTTTATTATAATAGTTTGCGCTTTTCACGACGTACACACACTGTTCTTCCCTGTAAGTACATATCAATACTTCAATCGGTTCCTTGGACCACTGCGGTGCCATTATTTATTAATTAAAGAACTTCCTACCGCACCTGACAACAGCAGAAAAGCGACTATCAACAAAGGCTTCCCGCCCAAACTTTCCGCGTCTGACGTCACAAACGAAACGCCTCATGATTGGCCAACGCAGGTAGCACACAGGGAACCTTGCAAGAAAAACAGCACCGGACCTATCCTGGAAATCTTACAAGGTTCCCAGCAAGGTAGCCCGCTAGCAGACGACGGAGCCGGCAAGGTAGCCGTCGCGCGAGCCAGCAAGGAAACTTACAGCGAATCTTGCTCCGTGTGAGACGGGCTTAAAGTTTGGAAGGCAGGAGACAAGGTACTGGCGGAAGTAAAGCTGTGAGGACGGGGCGTGAGTCGTGCTTGGGTAGCTCAGATGGTCGTTACTTGGGTATCAATTTTACGAGCTCCACACACCGCAAAGTGGCCCTCGCTTACCGGCGGCTTTTGCAGTTGATTCGGCACCATGTCCGCGGTCAAGTGCACCGTAACTTCAACCAATTCCAACGTGTGTCCTATGTCAACATGTATGTCGCCCCTAAACTGCTACACGTCGCCCAGATCCTCCCAATGCCGTTACTCCTTGGCCGCCGCATCCAATCAGCCTTTGGATATTTCGTGTCAGCAGGGGAGCTTTTCAAAGTCCGCTACAACACTCTAACACTGCCTCCTGCAAAAGGTGGTCTCGGACTCGTCAACGTGCGGGCACGATCTTCTGCACTCTTTGTCCATACTATGTCGCGGCACTGGCAGGGGCCGGTCCCGTCCTTAACACGCAGCCTCTTAGATATCCTCCGACCAGCTTCTCTCGATCCGCTCAGTATGACACCTTCCCCATTATTGCACCACGTCGCCAATTGTTTCATAGAACTCAGCTACGTTCGGGCCGATCTTCCAGTCACCCGTCCTCCCTGGTTTTTTTTTTTTTTTGTCATCAGTCTACTGACTGATTTGATGCGGCCCGCCACGAATTCATTTCCTGTGCTAACCTCTTCATCTCAGAGTAGCTCTTGCAACCTACGTCCTCAATTATTTGCTTGACGTATTCCAATCTCTGTCTTCCTCTAGCGTTTTTGCCCTCTACAGCTCCCTCTAGTACCATGGAAGTCATTCCCTCATGTCTTAGCAGATATCCTATCATCCTGTCCCTTCTCCTTATCAGTGTTTTCCACATATTCCTTTCCTCTCCGATTCTGCGTAGAACCTCCTCATTCCTTACCTTATCAGTCACCTAATTTTCAACATTCGTCTATAGCACCACATCTCAAATGCTTCGATTCTCTTCTGTTCCGGTTTTCCCACATTCCGTGTTTCACTACCATACAATGCTGTACTCCAGACGTACATCCCCAGAAATTTCTTCTCAAATTAAGGCCGGTATTTGATATTAGTAGACTTTTCTTGGCCAGAAATGCGTTTTTTGCCATAGCGAGACTGCTTTTGATGTCCTCCTTGCTCCGTCCGTCATTGGTTATTTTACTGCCTAGGTAGCAGAATTCCTTAACTTCATTGACTTTGTGACCATCAATCCTGATGTTAAGTTTCTCGCTATTCTCATTTCTACTACTTCTCATTACCTTCGTCTTTCTCCGATTTACTCTCAAACCATAATGTGTACTCATTAGACTGTTCATTCCGTTCAGCAGATCATTTAATTCTTCTTCACTTTCACAGAGGATAGCAATGTCATCAGCGAATCGTATCATTGATATCCTTTCACCTTGTATTTTAATTCCACTCCTGAACCTTTCTTTTATTTCCATCATTGCTTCCTCGATGTACAGATTGAAGAGTAGAGGCGAAAGGCTACAGCCTTGTCTTACACCCTTCTTAATACGAGCACTTCGTTCTTGATCGTCCACTCTTATTATTCCCTCTTGGTTGTTGTACATATTGTATATGACCCGTCTCTCCCTATAGCTTACCCCTACTTTTTTCAGAATCTCGAACAGCTTGCAAAACAAAAAAAAAAAAAAAAAAAAATGTTTCAAATGGCTCTGAGCACTATGGGACTCAACTGCTGTGGTTATCAGTCCCCTAGAACTTAGTACTACTTAAACCTAACTAACCTAAGGACATCACACACATCCATGGCCGAGGCAGGATTCGAACCTGCGACCGTAGCAGTTGCACGGTTCCGGACTGCGCGCCTAGAACCGCGAGACCGCCGCGGCCGTCGAACAGCTTGCACCATTTTATCTTGTCGAACGCTTTTTCCAGGTCGACAAATCCTATGAAAGTGTCCTGATTTTTCTTTAGCCTTGCTTCCATTATTAGCCGTAACGTCAGAATTGCCTCTCTCGTCCCTTTACTTTTCCTAAAGCCAAACTGATCGTCACCTAGCGCATTCTCAATTTTCTTTTCCATTCTTCTGTATATTATTCTTGTAAGTAGCTTCGATGCATGAGCTGTTAAGCTGATTGTGCGATAATTCTCACACTTGTCAGCTCTTGTCGTCTTCGGAATTGTGTGGATGATGCTTTTCCGAAAGTCAGATGGTATGTCGCCAGACTCATATATTCTACACACCAACGTGAATAGTCGTTTTGTTGCCACTTCCCCCAATGGTTTTAGAAATTCTGATGGAATGTTATCTATCCCTTCTGCCTTATTTGACCGTAAGTCCTCCAAAGCTCTTTTAAATTCCGATTCTAATACTGGATCCCCTATCTCTTCTAAATCGACTCTTGTTTCTTCTTCTATCACATCAGACAAATCTTCACCCTCATAGAGGCTTTCAATGTATTCTTTCCACCTATCTGCTCTCTCCTCTGCATTTAACAGTGGAATTCTCGTTGCACTCTTAATGTTGCCACCGTTGCTTTTAATGTCACCAAAGGTTGTTTTGACTTTCCTGTATGCTGAGTCTGTCCTTCCGACAATCATATCTTTTTCGATGTCTTCACATTTTTTCCTGCAGCCATTTCGTCTTAGCTTCCCTGCACGTCCTATTTATTTCATTCCTCAGCGACTTGTATTTCTGATTCCTGATTTTCCCGGAACATGTTTGTACTTCCTCCTTTCATCAATCAACTGAAGTGTTTCTTCTGTTACCCATGGTTTCTTCGCAGCTACCTTCTTTGCACCTATGTTTTCCTTCCCAACTTCTGTGATGGCCCTTTGTAGAGATGTCCATTCCTCTTCAACTGTACTGCCTACTGCGCTATTCCTTATTGCTGTATCTATAGCGTTAGAGAACTTCAAGCGTATCTCGTCATTCCTTAGTACTTCCGTATCCCACTTCTTTGCGTATTGATTCTTCCTGATTAATGTCTTGAACTTCAGCCTACTCTTCATCACTACTATATTGTGATCTGAGTCTATATCTGCTCCTGGGTACGCCTTACAATCCAGTATCTGATTTCGGAATCTCTGTCTGA
Source organism: Schistocerca nitens (assembly GCF_023898315.1). NCBI lineage: Eukaryota > Metazoa > Arthropoda > Insecta > Orthoptera > Acrididae > Schistocerca > Schistocerca nitens. Next base: position 188,479,481 of record NC_064620.1, on the reverse strand, counting down.
CCATGATGTCATCTAATTGGAATCTTCCCGTACCTCCCGGCCTTTTCCAAGTATACCTCCTCCTCTTGTGATTCTTGAACAGGGTATTCCCTATTACTAGCTGAAACTTGTTACAGAACTCAATTAGTCTTTCTCCTCTTTCATTCCTTGTCCCAAGCCCATATTCTCCTGTAACCTTTTCTTCTACTCCTTCCCCTACAACTGCATTCCAGTCGCCCATGACTATTAGATTTTCGTCCCCCTTTACACACTGCATTACCCTTTCAATATCCTCATACACTTTCTCTATCTGTTCATCTTCAGCTTGCGACGTCGGCATGTATACCTGAACTATCGTTGTCAGTGTTGGTCTGCTGTCGATTCTGATTAGAAGAACCCGGTCACTAAACTGTTCACAGTAACACACCCTCTGCCCTACCTTCCTATTCATAACGAATCCTACACCTGTTATACCATTTTATGCTGCTGTTGATATTACCCGATACTCATGTGACCAGAAATCCTTGTCTTCCTTCCACTTCACTTCACTGACCCCTACTATATCTAGGTTGAGCCTTTGCATTTCCCTTTTAAGATTTTCTAGTTTCCCTGCCACGTTCAAGCTTCTGACATTCCACACCCCGACTCGTAGAACGTTATCCTTTCGTTGATTATTCAATCTTTTTCTCATGATAACTTCCCCCTTGGCAGTCCCCTCCCGGAGATCCGAATGGGGGACTATTCCGGAATGTTTTGCCAATGGAGAGAGCATCATGACACTTCTTCAATTACAGGCCACATGTCCTGTGGATACACGTTACGTGTCTTTAATGCAGTGGTTTCCATTGCCTTCTGCATCCTCGTGTCGTTGATCATTGCTAATTCTTCCGCCTTTAGGGGCAATTTCCCACCCCTAGGACAAGAGAGTGCCCTGAACCTCTACCCGCTCCTCCGCCCTCTTTGACAAGGCCGTTTTCAGGATGAGGCTGACTTCTTATGCCGGAAGTCTTCGGCCGCCAATGCTGATTATTTATCAAAATTTAGGCAGTGGCGGGGATCGAACTCGGGACCGAAGACGTTTTGATTATGAATCAAAGACGTTGTTTATGCCGTCCAACCATCGCGACCCCATGGTGCTACAGCACCCTGGCATTAACTGGCGAACGGTTTGGGGGTGTGTGCATGCACTCTTTTTACCGTCGTCTATGTCTACACTCCGTTATGTTTTAGTCTATGGCACATTCCCGACTGATAGTCGACTTTATCGCATAGGACTGGCCACCTCCCCACTCTGCCCTGACTGTCCGCTCGAAGACACCGACGAGCACCGTCTTACGTGCCCCCTCAAACGAAATGTATGGCTCCTCATCCAACGAATCGTGTGCTTTTACCTCCGTGCCCGCCAACGACGGATTTCTTGTTGTTGCCCCAGACATTTCACTACCCTCTTGCCAAGCACCATACCCGAATCTGGTTTGGAGGACAGGCTTTATAATACCTCTTTCAGAATGGTCCGCATACAGTCCCTGACTTCTGGTACAAAGTTTTGACTGCGCATAGCACCCTCACCCGTAAACCATCTTACCGACAAACTTTTCCCGGTTATCTCTGCAGCGTCTTCCTTGACCCCCCTCAAAGTTGGGGTGTGTCATGCCTACCCATCACATGATGCAACACCCTTATCCACGTTCTCATGCATCGACCAAAAAAAAAAAAAAAAAAAAAAGAATGGAAGAAGGAAGAAAGAATATGTTATATTTTGTTGTTGTATACAATGTTTTTCTAATATTTTTTGTTTAACTAACAGTCATTTGTATATGTTTAAATGGTACCTTGAAGAACTGTTAGAACTGTTGTTTTGTGTATATATATGTACTAAAAAAAAGATGATAGAGCACTTTCCCGCGAAAGGCAAAGGTACCGAGTTCGAGTCTCGGTCCGGCACACAATTTTAATCTGCCAGGAAGTTTCAACTGCTATAGTACTGTACAGAAGGCAACTGGAAGAAATAAGCAGTGACATGATCAGAAATTACACTTTATTCAAAGACAACAATTACAGTGAAGTCATTGCGACTTATGATGTTCCCTTGGACTTCACAGAAGGCAGGGTATGGTTCTTAATAGGGTGTGTGTTCATCAAGGATAGCATTGCATACTCTGCAGTGTGCTACAGTACTGGCCATAATATTATCGGCTTCTGCAGGTTGGTGCATGTAGACGTCCTGTAATACCTCTCTGCCGCGCATCCCATACGTGCTCGATGCCATTTAAGTCGGAGGAACGGTCAGACCAGTCCATTCGCAGAATATGCTTTTGTTTCAAGAGCACCTCCACATACACTGTTGTAAAGACGTACATGGGGAAGAGTACAGTGTCACAGTATCGTTGACCGGTGCGTACCGAGTTCAAAGATTGGAAAGTCAGTATGCCCCCCCCCCACCGCCCTTGCCAGGCAACATAATGCCTTACTAACTCCAGAGCACCTGGACCACCGAAACGATCATGTTCGACAGTGTTCCTAGGTGTACTGCGTTGTTCCCAGGTGCACTGCGTAGTCTCACACGGCGAGAGGTGGGAGCAGGTGATGTACTCTTTTCCCATGTGCATCTTTTCAGCTGCGCATTCGGCCCTGACTTAACTTTTATGAATGGCAGTGGGCTACCACGTCAAACAACACGCTATCTCCATGTATTTATCAGCTTATAGGAATTGTTAATTAATTCATCAATATATTAGACATTCAGAATGGTTTCCATTTCTTGTATGTGCGCATGAACTGCGTTAGATTGTGGACTGTCGGAACCTACGAAGATTCTCTAGCCCAGTGTTTTTCAACCTTTTTGAATAGGCCAGCCCTTTACAAGTAAAAATGTTGAGGCTGCTCCCAGGACCATAATAAAAGTAAGTCAGCAATTGCAAAGGCAACGTTAACCCAGATAACCATGACGTTCTTCTGGAAGGACGACGTAACTCACTGTTGAAATTATTTATTTTTGCGAATAACGCATTGTTGCAACGGACTGTGACGCATTGTTATATGAAGTAGGCAGAGTCAGTTGCGCGCTGCGACAGTCAGTTTGACGCTGTCGTTCATAGTGAGCAAGAAACTGTGTCTTGAAAATAGGTCCGATTTTACCATGGACGAACTGACTGACCTTGTCATCGATGGGTATGCATATTTTCTCTCATATTGCGTCGATAATTCTGAAACTTGTCATATAATATCTTAAAGAATTAACCTATATTATTTATGGGCTCATATTACGATTGAAAGTTTTCGTCAGTTGTAATTCAATAATGTTTTCAACCGTCCTTCCAGAAGGACGTCAGGGTAATATGTTGTCATTTTGTATTCACAGAAAACGATGTACACGTACGGAACTTTTGGACATGTTAGAATCAAAAGATGAGGAAATACCTAATACTGGTGTGAATGTAACACTACACCCTCCTCTAAATTCAACTGATGACGTAACAGATGAAGATTCGGATGCTGAAGAAAATCCAAATGTAGATAAATTACCAGCAAGTCAGCTCAATGCTACTGTGCTACATGACCTAAAAGAGAGGGGCGTGGAAGTAACAGGAACAATAAGAGGAAACAGAGTAAAGAATTGTACTTTATCATTTGTAGATAAAATGATAAAAGAAAACAGAGGATCATATGAAATTTGTTCTGACTCAGCATCCGGGATTTCCATTGTACGTTGGAATGACAACAATGTAGCTACTGTAGCCACCAACTTTGACACAGTGCAACCACTACGGTCTGTAGCAAGATTTTCCAGGGAACAAAAGAAAAGGATTAATGTGCTTCAACCTAACTTATTACACTCCTACAATACTCATATGGGAGGCATAGATCGAACTGACCAAACTGGATCCCTATATAGATGCTCTATAAGAGGGAAAAAGTGGCATTTCCTGATCATTGCATATTTTATAGACATTGCAGAGCAAAATGCCTGGGATCTTTACAAGCACAACGAATAACCCATAGATCATCTGACATTTCGACATAGAATTGTCACTGCAATTCTTGAAAGTAACAAAAGAGTCACTACCAGCAGAGGACGTTCTAGAAAGAGGGCAAAACTAGATTCTAGATTTGATGGAAGAGAACATTATGTTGCTGAATTTCCAACGGACGAGATAACAAAAAATAAGAAGCAGCTGAAATGTCGAAGTTGCCACAAAAAAACTACTACTATGTGCGTAAAATAGGACGAACCACTTCATGTTTGTTGCTTTTTGTCTTATCATACTAGTGCATAAAATATGTGTATAGGTTATTTTCTTTGTTTTTGTATTTATTAGCTGTTTTAGCCCATAATTCAAATTTATTTATGTTTATTTGAAAGTATAAAAACCAAAACAAGTTAATTGTGCAATGTCTTATCCTTTAAAAACATGTTCCCTTATTGTCTTGACGTCCTTCTGGAAGGACGCCCATTTTTGGAAATACTAAATAAAAATAAATACTCAAAATTGTTTTTACTTTCTTCCTTACAACCTTGTGAATGGATGTAGATAAGATATAAATCAAATTTGAAAAACAAATAACTCAGGACTATCTGGGTTAATTTTCTTTCTATTGATACTATACTGATCGTGAAATCAATTGCAATCTGAAAAGAGGTTGCAGTGCTGTGCGGGGAGAGATATAATTATATTCTTTCCCACGGTAGAGGCGTGAGGGTGAGAAGGGGTCAGCAGGGGCACAGTCGCGCGTTTTCGTCACTACAATCAGTTGCCACAGTACGCCAGCAAATAGGGACGTGATTATTGTCTTCGCGCTTCGCTGTGAGAGAGCATAAAATGGACACGTTTCTTGCGACCGCGACCCCCTGAGCAAGGCTTTGCGACCCCCCAGGGGATCTCGACCCACAGGTTGAAAAATACTCCCCTAACCCGTCGAAAGCTTTCTCAAGTTCCCGTGAGCAAAATCCGGTTTTTGACCCTGGTGGCCCTGATGGGCCAGACGGAGACCGACCGACCACCGTGTCATCCTCTGCCAAAGGCGTCATTCGACGCGGTGTGTGGAGGGGCGTGAGACCAGCGTACTGCAGTCCCGGTCGTTGTCGACTTGTTGGACCTTGGAGCAGCTGGTCAATTGATTCTGTTATTTTCGAATCTCCGTCAGTCATGTAATTTGAAGTTGTAAGAAAACGGAACAAACTGATTGCTAAGTAAACTAAAAACTGTTTGTAAACTGCTTTGCCTCTGCGGAGTAATAGTTATGAAAAGACGTGGACGTATGATGTGAACTTTGATTTCTTATTGAATTTCCCTAAGCTTAAAATTCTGTGACTTCAGGTATTTTAAAATTAAATGAGCAAAGGTTATCTATTGTCTTAAAGAAACAAAATTTATATTCACAGGATTTACTGATGGGTGTATGTACATTATTTGAGTGTAAGAAGTGATAAACATTTAAAATGGCCCATATTTCTCAAGAAAAATATTTTAGTACATTATGATAAATAGGATTAGCTTCTTAAAAGAAAATTAAAATTTCCAGTTCACTCGTTCTTAGTGGCGGCTCAGTCAATATGGTATTCTTCCTCGTTAGGCAGCTATCCCTCTAGTTTTCTAAGATTTTCAATATTTTATATCAGTGAGAAGATTACTGGACTATATTCTTTTTTCTGGCGTCGTAGTGGTTCTGGGCTCATTGTTTTAAATGTCTGAATATGTGAGGCCATTAATGCATTGGCTGGCCTTAACTACAACAAAATGATCTCTCGAGCAAGCAAATTGGTTATATTGTGATACCTGAAATGATGGTTTCACACCTCGAGGCACCGTTCTACCATGGTATTCAACGGATAGGGCAGTTTTCTTGAATAAGGTAGGCCACCACGTTTTATAAGCAGTAATATCGTTACCTTTTACAACGTTGACTGTGAATCTGTTACTCCTGGATGCATTAATAATCAGTGACACATACTCCATCCTAATCACATTCCCTTACCTTTCTCTTGAAGACAGAAAAGTCTCTATTAATAAAATATTTCGGCTATTACGAAGTGGTCGAATGGATTTCGCAAACCCTAGGATGCATATACAGGGCCTCCTGTAATTTTGGTTTGATTTCAAACTGCTTTCCAGTACTCTTTCACTAACACTGTGACATTCCTCCTATCAAGTCTGAATGAGATACCTTTTTAAGTTTTTTGTATAATTCAATACGTTTACCCATACACCGTAAATGCATAAGCCGGGCTTTAGAAGCCCTCACACATTTATAAATGTTCTTTAGCCTATATTGTCTTCAACATATGTTTGGGAGCAGTTATTAATTCAACAATAACTGTAGTGGTTTTTCCAGCAACAGGAATGCCAACAGCAGCAGTAGCTGTAGTAGTAATAGTATAACTAAAAATTAATACACACTACTTTCACATATTCGCGATGTCGGTGTATTACTGATCTTTTTTCTATCAAATCTTTTATTATTGCATAGTATTGTTATCCTGTGCTACTCTTGTCAGCCTCATTGTTACTGTAGTTTGTTTGTTGCTGCAAGGCCCATATTGTTACGAGTATGACTCGTTTAGTGCTGCACAAGCTGCTGTTAGAGAGACGCGCCTTTTGTTATGGCTTCGACACGCAAAGTGAGAGAGTCAGTACGTGCAAATGCAACTAATTTTGAAAGTGTTGTGGCTCAGTGGTTTGAAGAAGATTCTTGCGAGGAAGGAAATATTTTTGTAGATGCAAGTAGTGAAGACTCAGCCAATGAACCTGCAGATGTGAATATTGAGGCAGATGACAGTCCTTCCGATAATATTGCTTCATCAGAGTCTGAAAATGAAGAAGCACCACATAAAGGTATAGAAGACCACACATACATTAGTCGGAATGGAACGATTTGGAAATTAGATACTCCTGCAACTTTTCGTACACCTGTCCATAATATCGTAAAGAAGGCACCTGGTCCAGACCGTGGTTTGAAAACCTGTAAACCTAAGGATGCCTGGGACTATTTCATCTCCAAGGAAGTACTAGAGGAAATCATCAACTGCACAAATATTGAAGGCAGAAGAGTGGCTGCTTTACGTGGTAAAACGTGGAAAACGGTTCGCTTGCTGAAATGGAGGATTTTATTGGTCTTTTACTGCTTTCTGGTGTTGAGAAGAGTTTGGATGTCCCTATCAGAGAATTATTCTTGGATGAAAAGGCAAACCCTACATATAAGGCCACCATGTCAGTAAATAGATTCGAGGATAAAAGGAGAATGATTAGATTTGATGACAGGCGTACCTGTGAAGCTCGATCTGCAGATGACAAACTTGAAGCTGTTCGCTATGTATGGGAATTATTTCTTGACAAGTGTAGAAACAGAATGATTCCCAATGATTCGCTCACAGTTGACGAACAGCTAGTCCCATTCCGTGGAAGATGCAGATTCACCCAGTATATGCCCTCTAAACCAGCCAAGTATGGCATAAAACTATTTTGGTTATGTGATGCTACATCTGCATATGCTTTAGACGGAATCGTTTACACGGGAAGGAAGCTCCATGAACCTATTCAGAAAAATCTTGGATTGAATGTGGTGAAAAATCTAGCTAAAAGCATTGAAGGATCTTCAAAAAATATTACTGTTGACAACTTCTTTACTAGTGTGCAGCTGGCAGAAGAGATGCTTCAGAAGCAAATTACAGTGGTGGGAACAATCAAACAAAATAAACCAGAAATTCGTAATGAGATGAAACCATCTGCCTCATGAGCGATTCATTCCTCTTTGTTTGCATTTAGAGGAGACATTACAATGGTGAGTTATGTTCCCAAAAAAAAAGTCTGTAGTTCCCATTAGCACAATGCATCACGACAGAAACATTGACGAAACTCATGCAAAAAAGAAACCAGATATAATAAAGTTCTATAGATCTACGAAGGGTGGAGCAGATCAAATGGACCAGAAAATTCGTTATTACGCTTGCAAGAGACAAACAAGAAGATGGTCATTTGCATTATGGATGAATATGATGGACGTCGCAGCAATGAATAGTGAGATTTTATTTTCCGCCCAACATCTGACATACCATAGTAGAAGAAGTGATAAAAGGCGTTTGTTCCTAAGAGATTTAGCAGAGGAAATGGTAAGACCATTAATGGAACTTCGTATTCGGTTCCCTAATCTTCCAAAGAAAACCGTTGATGCCATGCAAAGATGTGGTGTTCAAAAAGATGTCATATTGCCGAACCAACAACCTGTTTCAGGAAAAAGAAGAAGATGCAATTATTGTCCATATAATAAACACAGGAAAAGTGCTATTACATCATTAAGTGTAAAACCAACATTTATAAGGAACATAGTGGCGTTCTTTGTGCTTCTTGTTTGTCACAAGTTGAAAACTAAGAAAAATGTAATTTTATGTGAACAATGAATAATAACTTTTGTCAAAATATTGCATGTACATAATATTGTGAATAATGAGTATGTTTTAATTGAAGAAATTGGTTGTAATAAATGTTATAAAATGTAATCTGTAACTTACAAGTGAATTAATATAATTATTTGTATATGTTGTATGTAAATGGGTGTAACTAATACAAATTCACTCTTAGAGTCTTTTAAAAAAATTAATAAAATGTTAATCAGGCCCACCAGATCCTGTTACTGTATCTTAGGAATCTTTCAATATGACAATACATTTGACAGAAATAAATTTAACTCCAAAGAATGATTATAGGGAAAGAGAAAAATTTTAAGTTAGGGCAGGGCCTTGGAGGCCCTGCATATGCATTCATGTGTGTTTTCGGCACCATGAATCCTAGGGCTAAAGCCACCGTTTCGTCCCCATCTGCGGAGTACATTTTCAAACGGAATCGTACCTCCTTTGAGTGTACGATTAACAGACTGGCTCGCTACTGACTGCAGCAAAATTCTGTTTATCTGTGCTTCAGCGCCACGCCATGACGTCACATGCTTTGAATCGAGGCCCACGAGAAAGACAGGCCTTGGCGCGTACGTCACAGCACGTGATACTACAGGTCTTGCGAGTGCCAGCAGCAGTCTCTGGCGGAGAGCGAGGAATTATTTCCGACGAATTTAATAACTCCTGACTGCACGTTTAAGTGCATGCAAACTCTCCATAGCACACGACAAAGTTAAGACCCTTAGGAGTACATTTTCAATTACATATTGATTTCCCGCGAGTCCTGCACGGAGCCGAGCGTTTGCGAAGTGTGGCAGACAAGCCGGTTAGTGTGACGTCACAAGCTCGTCGCTGTTGCTATCACCCCTTGGTGAAAGACTAGTACACATCTTCATCAGCACTGGGATCTGGATGTCATTCAGTTTCACATCCTCTTCCTTTCTATTGAAATTCCTGAGGGGTTTTAACACTCTGTGGCCTCTCTGTACAGCCTTTCATAGTATCCACTTGTGACTGACGGTACCGGTACGTAGGTCCTATCAAAGTGAATGTGGAAACCTTCTAGCTGCAGAACATGTTTCGCAGCAGCTGAGTTGTCAATCTCTCCACTTGTACAGTTGCCCTTGTGCCTTTCTAGCCAGTTTTTGAAATTCCTTATTGTGGTACCCACATACACCTCCCTCCTACTACATGAAATTCTATAAATCTCTGCTTTTTCCAGAGGTCTGTGAGCATTATTGTCCAATTTTAGGTGATCCTCTATCTTACGGGTGGATTTGTATCTCATCGTAATGCTTTGTTTTTCCTTTTTTTTGGAGATATTTTCTATGCGGACAATAATGCCCGTAATGAAATAAGGGAAAACCTAGATTTCACAGGCGCTTTTACATCACTATATTTTTGGCACAGCGATCTTAACGCTTTTTTACTTCAGCGGCCGAATAATCATTATTGAACAATGCACTGCTGGGGTGTTTTAAATCGGCGTCAAGCAGCCCTGGTTCGCAGACGTTCCCAGCTCTATCTACCAATGTTTTTGTGATTCATTGCGTTTGTTGTAGGTGGTGGTTCGAATCCCGATGTAGGTAACGGCCTGTTTGCGTGGGTTTTGGGTACTGACCGCACAGAAAAAATGTTGACAAAACAGAACATGATGGTAATCTACAAAGCCACCAGAAGACATAGGGTCACCTAAAATTGGCCAAGGATGCTCGAAAACTGTTGGAAGAAAAACAGGAGTTTATAAGATTCCAAGTAGTTGCGGGGAGGTGCACGTGGATACTACAATAAGAACGGTCAAAGAACGAATAGAAGAGCACAAGGAAATTGTAGAAGCAGCGAGAATGATAGATCAGCTGTTGGGGATCATGCTCTTTAGCCAGGAGATCATCACATTCATTTTGACTCAAGTACCGATACCGGCAGCCACAGCGGATACCACGAAATGCTACACAGAGGGGCCATAGAGGTTGTTAAACAACCTTGGAATTTCAGTAGGAAGGAAGAGGACGTGGAACTGAATTGCATCTGGATCCCAGTGCTGAAGAAGATGTCTGTTAGTGTTCCACGTGTACTAGTCTTCCATCAACGAGTAATAGCAACAGCGGACGACAGCAACCGACGAGGACCAATTGCGTTCGGGTATTCAAAGCATGTGACGTCATGCCACTGCACGGGTAAACGGAATTTTGCTGCAGTCACTAGCGAGCCAGTTATTAGTACGCTCAAGAAAGCTACGATCCCCCTCGCAAATGTTCTACGCAGATGGGGATGAATTGTTGGATTTTAATGTGAAATCCATCTGATAACTGCATAATAAACAAGAATATTTTATAAATTGTGACATTTACGTTCGTGAAAGTTAACATTTTACAGGAAAGTCTCTGTCTCAAGGAAGGAAGGAATGACCTCACAGTGGGAAGTTCTGGTTTATAGCATTTGCACTATAGCATTATTATTTTTATTTTTGGCAGAACATTTCTGCAGACTGGACAGAGAATATATGCAAATGTTTTACGTTTTCAGGACTGTCGTTAATATAGTCGTTCTGTACTGAACATAGCCTATCAACTGCAATACCCTTAACGGTAACAATAAATCACATTGACAATTAGCTGCCTGAAGTAAGACGCTTCATGCCCTGTCAGCCTAGGTAAGTGCCAGTTTTGCATATAATCTATGCATACCGCTAGAGTATACGCGCTTTTTTGAGACGTCTGATATGAACTGAAGTTGACTGTTCTTTCGCAAACGATGGCTCTTATTACACTGTCAGCTAAATTTCAATTTTTTATCCCAATAGAGGAAAATTTACAAGTAGGACAAAGACCTTCTTGAGGCCTACCAAAACACGGAGAAAATTTTCATTGGACTTTTTAAGTAGAAACTGCCCTTAACATTTGAAATTCTGAGTATTTTTCTGTAACCTCTCACGCATGATTTTAACATTCAATTGTTCGTTTTTTTACTTGTATCCGTTGGAACTGTAGTGTGATTCTTTAACAAGATGAAATGTGGACTTTCATAGCTTCCAAAGTATTCCTGGAATCGCATGTGACGGCCTCCCTAAAGCTCTTTTATGAATAGGCGCAAGACCTTCATATAACTGGTCACAGAGACTGCGAACTCGGTTATCACTAACCCCACTTAAGACAAAAAATACTGTCTTACAGCCTACGTGCCTTCCACTTCTGGTTGTTGTACTATAAATGAAAGATTTCTTCTTTACAGTCGTTGGGTTTTCTTGATGAGGCCTCTTTCTTGACGAGGGCTGATGATGGTTCAAATGGCTCTGAGCACTATGGGACTTAACTTATGAGGTCATCAGTCCCCTAGAACTTAGAACTACTTGAACCTAACTAACCTAAGGACATCACAAACATTCATGCCCGAGGCAGGATTCTAACCTGCGACCGTAGCGGTCACGCGGTTCCAGACTGTAGCGCCTAGATCGGCTCGGCCACTCCGGCCGGCGAGGGCAGATGAGACACTGTAAATAAGCATCTTATTCATTCTCAGTGAGAAACTGTATAATCCTCCAGTGAATTTCGTTCTTGGTGTCGCTAACCTTACCAGTACAGCTCCTTCTGCGCTTGATGTCTTAAGAGCAAATAGTTGCATCATAAGTGAGTTCTACTGAATATGAAAAAGGTTATCTTTCACCAGTTCCACCATTAGAAACATAAGGTTGGAGTTAGTCGCCAGTTATTTCCAATTAAATACATGTATCATTAGTAAGCAACAGGCGAAGTGGGAAACTTATTTTCGAGAAACATTGCAATTTAGCGGATGTTTCAGGGGCATTCAAATGAAACCCGTACACAAGTGTAAAGTAACGGTAGCGATTTTATTAACTCAAAAATGTAGTAATACGCAGTACACATACTCAAAAATAGTCGCCAAAACTGTTGGCACATTTATCCCATTTCGACACTAGCCGGTCGATTCCATCCTTGAAGAAGTTAGTAGGCTGCTGTCGGATCCAGGTGAAGTCGCATGTTTCCACTGCTTGCTCTGACGCTTGCTTTCCGGTTCAAAATGGTGACACATGTTTCGTCACCTGTGACAATACGCGACAGAAAGCCTTATTCTTCATCATGATAACGTTACAGATGACTCAAAGACAGCGTCATTCGAGTATTGCGCTGTTCGGCGGTCAGTTTGTGGGGAACCGACTGCGCACAGATTTTTTTTTTTTATGTGCCCGCATCTCGTGGTCGTGCGGTAGCGTTCTCGCTTCCCACGCCCGGGTTCCCGGGTTCGATTCCCGGCGGGGTCAGGGATTTTCTCTGCCTCGTGATGGCTGGGTGTTGTGTGCTGTCCTTAGGTTAGTTAGGTTTAAGTAGTTCTAAGTTCTAGGGGACTTATGACCACAGCAGTTGAGTCCCATAGTGCTCAGAGCCATTTGAACCAATTTTTATGCATTATGGTGTGGGCGGTGCCCACGCTAATGCTCAGTAAACGATGGATCTCGTCCACGATGATTCTGTGGTTGTCCAAAAACAAAGCATTCACTTCCTCAACCATTTCCGGTGTGCTGACACGATGAGCCTGTCCAGGACGAGTATCGTCTTCCAGTGACTCGCACCCCTCAAGGAATCGTTTGCGCCATTTCGCAACACTTGAACAACTCATACTGTACTCACCGTACACAGCCTTCATCCGCCGATACATTTCACGGCATCCAATTCCCTCCGCCGTCAAAAATCGATTCACTCCTCGTTGTTCTTGCTTGCTCGCCTGCATGTTCGGTAGTGGACGATAACTTGTGTGACCATCTTCCCTTCCGCGTGAAACCACACTGGCGCTATGCAACACCAGACCGTGCGCACGCCTCAGTCTCTCTACCAATAGATGGCGCATCCATACCTGCAGTTACGTGGCGCCACCTTAAGGGGGGTGTTTACTACCTTTTGGTTCAAAAAATCGATTTTTTAAAAATTGCATTTTTTGGATCCATATAAGTGTTTGGAATCCACCCCTGAAATGGTTTTTCCGAATACGGAACGGAAATGTTTGTTATTTGCGGTTGAACAAAAAAATGCACCTGCCTGAAATCGGTCTTTTTCACGCACCAGTTTTTTTCGGGAATTTCGACTTTGTAGCCGCGAAAAATTATTCTATGTGCTTGCCCATGACTAAGACTGATAAAGTGATCAAGGAGCTTACAACATACTACGGCTTGGCAATACGACGGCATTCCAATTCGGTGAAACAGATGAAGAAGGCAATTTGGGCAACGTATTTCCACAAGTGTTCGACGATTGAGCACCCACAACTCCAAAATTGTCCTGCTTGGGAAACTAGTTGGTGTCAGTGGCGCATTGCAGAGGCTACCGGACATCTGGACGATTATCAACACGACCAGCCGCTCTGCAAAGAAGTTCAAGAAGTGATTCATCCGATCTACGAAGCCCTTTCGGAGGACGAGTTATGTACTGGTGCTTGGCAGGAAACACACAACATTCAAATGAAAGTTTGAACGCGTGTGTTTGGAAGTTAGCCCCCCAAGCATTTGCATTCTGGTGCGAAGACTGTGGAGATAACGACTTTCCTGGCAGTGAGCAGCTTCAACGAAGGGTATTCAGCAATTCTGAAGACCATGACAACGATGGACGTCACCCTGGGACTCTATTAGACGCAGTTCGCCAAGCATACGGACGACCACCGAATTCAAGCGGCCGGAAACCGCTTGTCACCGGCCGTACAAGCGGCTCTGGAGCAGCGCAGGATGACCCAGATCGAGCAGAACGCCCTCTATGAGTAAGAGGAAGGACTAGTTTATGGACCCGGAATAGCAGATTGAACGTAAGTTGCATATATTGCATTTATATGTAGTCAAAACTTCAAACGCGTTTTTCTCAAAATGACTTTTTTTATCGCGCGTTATGGTAACTTCAAATATACTGAACCGATTGACATGATTCTTTGTTTCCGACGAAGCTAACTAAATTGTATAGGAGTTGCACCATTTTTATTCCGATCTATCAACTATAAATATTTTTACTTGGCCGACGAAGTCGAAAAATCGATGAAAAAACCCAATTTTTTCAAATGGCCACCATTTTGTTTCCCATGGCCCAAATAACTTAAGCTAGGTAAAACTCCTAAAGAGTCTTATATACTTCGCTAACGTCAACTCAGTTTTGATTTCAGACGACCAGTGAGCAGTGACATGGGCGCGTGGAGGTCTACATCGAAATTTTGTTTCGTTCAGACGGCACTTCCGCCATTGATCTTCGACATTTACGGTCGAAACAATTCCAGTTTGTAGAGGAAGTATCAATAAACATGTTGACCAAATTGGACATTGATATCTATAACACATCCCGAGAAAAAAATTCTCAAAGAACATGCTTTTTTCGGGCCAAAGATAGTGAACCTCCCCTTAAGTGTAAGGCAAAGGTAGACACACTGGCCAGGTTTCGTTTGAATGTACATCATACTTCGTTGCTATTGCAGCCTACATATCGAGTTTGTTTCACTACTGCTGTTTTATTACATATGTACACATGTACTTCCAATTCCTTTTTGACACTACTAACATTTTCGTCTTGAAATGACATGCTTACACAGCTTAAACAGTCAGAAATGCTTGTATAACAAACGCAATGCAATGTGCTTCACGTGATTAGTGAAATTCGCTTTACCAACAAGTTACACCGACAATACACTCCATCGGTTATGTTGAGAAACCCCCCTCCTACGTCAGTGGCTTACAGAGTTTCAAAACCAATGCAGATATTTACTATTCCCTCATGGCCATCGTATACAGCACACTTAAGGGGTTTCTACACACAATGACGTATATACCTTTGTTCTAAGGACTTGGTACTCCTCTATTAGCCCATCTGCAGCAGTAAACACCGCTTCCTGTGTTAGGCAAATGCGCTTCAGTCCCATCACGTGAAAACAAAATGATTATTCTAATTGTCTTGGCCAGATTATGTAAGTCTAGAAGATTTATTACGAACTTGACTTATCCGTAGCATCATTAAGAAATGTTCTGAAGTTTTTCTGGACATATATTTACATGACACGTTTTCCTTGGCCTGGTCAGAGGAACTCGCTCTAAGCTTTGTTCGACTGCTTTCTATACATCCCTCTATGGGTATGTACGGTTAACGCTAGTAGCCTTTCCATTTTCCGAGATACTGAAACAAGCATGAAAGACAACTTACACTTTTGTACTTTTGTCTTTGACACTCGAGATCTCACGAAAAAGAAAATATACTTATCGTTGTTTACAAAGAAACGTTTCGGATTAGGTAGGTCTTACGCTGTCTTGTGGTATTGCCTTCTGGAACAGCGCAGGTAAAGTAAACAGTATTTATTCAGCAGATGCGACAACTAAGAATTTTGTAAATACAGTAATTGCAGGTCTTACAGAAAACATTTTAAGAATTTTTGAATTCTAACACTAACCTCGTAATACTTGGAGTTTCTCCATAATAGATTTGAAAGCTTTACATTTGGGATAAATCCTTCGTAACCTAATTATTATTCTAAAATATTTGTTAGCCTGTTGTCGTATTTGTGTCTACATTAATAATCAGTTTCGTTGATGTTCCGAACATCTTCGGATTCATTGTAGCTGGAAAAAATAAAATGAAAAAATGAAGAAACTGATGGACCGTTCTGCAGTTATAATTAGTATAGCCATGCCCGCTGTGGCCCAGTCTGTCTTGTTGCCAGACTTGCCCAGTTCACCTATGATATTTTCGATAAGGGTGTGCAGATTCCCTTCACCACTCTGATATCGGCCAATTGCCCTATGTACACAGTAGCGGGAAATTCAAAAGCTGGTGGGAAATTAAAAAAAAGTCCAGTTTTCCCTCGTTCCTATGATGTCATTGTGGGTGTAGTCCACTTGTTCTAAGTGTAAAATGGTAGAAAATTAAAAACTCCCAAGTGAGTTGTTGTCGTACTGATTGAAAACCCAAGATGGCGGACCGCGGGCTACTGGGATAGTCTGCATGAAGTGACAATCCAAGACGGCGACCTGAGAATATTGGGCCAGCCTGTGTAACATTAGAATCCAAAATGGCGACCTGGACATAAAGCATCAGCCTGTATGATGTCAGAATCCAAGATAGCGGACCTTGGTTTACTGGGCCAGCCTGCAAGTTTGTCAGTTCATTTGCTCTAAGTTTAAAATGTAGCTAGGCCAGCTAGTCTAAGTTTAAACAATTCCTCCTCTCCATTCGTCGAGATCATGTTATACACAATAGTCACCCTAAGTTTGGAGCCGTCTTGTCATCAGTTTAAAACTGTGTGCTCTGTAGTAGGAAGAGGCTTGGAACAATTGCGTCTTCATTTAAACAAACACCGCACAGTGGAGTGGCCCCAGGTCTTGCATCACATCAACTGCAGCTGACTCCATCGCGACACTGCTGCTGGAGTTTTGGCACCGCCCCACTGGAAGGTTTTCGTGACCATAACCGATCGGTGGTGGAGTGATACTTCTGTTTGCTTGCAGGGTGGGACATATGCAGCATAGCACGTACAGCAAATCATTGAATGTGTGTGTAGACTTTATGCTGAAATCAATGAAATTTGTATCGAAGCTTCTTCCTACGACAGCAATTTCATCTTCACTATAAGTACTTGTTATGATCCTAGCAGGGTATCTCTTGTTTCGTTCGATATCTATTATCTCCATAAACACTCCAAAGAAACTTCTAGAATTGATCTTCTACTGTCTTTGTACACAGTGTTTCCCACGAGACATTCCAGGAAATCTAATTTTCCATTCTCTTTTCCTAAGACTGTTTTTACGTGATCGTTATCTTTTTCATGTTTTTTTTTTCTACATAGTGTCGCGATTCTGTGCTCCATGCACTGCACAAGCACGAAATAGACTGAGAGGGACTGAGAATTGTAATTTTTGAACCAGCAGACCATTCTTTGTCTTTCTTGAGTGAAATGTTCATATGAAAACGTTTCCTGTTGAATCTGAAATACGCCCACAAGGTGAGAATTCTGAACTCATGACACGAACATGGCACCATCCTACAGTCCAGGTGTACATTTTAAAGTGAAATCACCAGAGTACTACTGCTTTCGTCCTCTGGGGACGTGCTTATAAGGGCTGTGTAGCTATCAGTCGTTTTCCTCACAACATGGACGACTCTAATTGACAGAGAACATTTAATATACAGAAGCACATATAGTTCTGACATCGTTCCATTTGCGAGTGGAACGGGAAACATAATGAATACAAGTGATACAAGGTACCCTCCACATGTGCTGTATGAAGACCTATGTATATAGATGCTATTTTGAAATACAAGCACTACCTTTTTATCAAACTCCAATCGGTTGCGAAATGGAAATCACAGTGAAAATCAGAAATGTTTTATTTGTGAAATTGAGTTACAATGTCTAGCTATTTCTCTACATAGTCACTGCTCTAACTGCGACTTTTGTCGTAGAGTTCTACAACTTTCCAATACTCTCGTCACAGAGGCAGCGCCTGTGCTTTCCGCCATTTACCTACATTGATGTCATCATAGCAAGCGGTTCATGTGAGTCAAAAGATGAAAATCACAGGGAACCACGTCCGGGTTGTGTGGTGGCTCATCAAACACTTCCCATCGAAAACGCTGCAGGAGCGTCGATGATGCACGTTCAGTTTGCGGCCGAATGGTGTTGTGAAGAAGGAAATGCATGACAGTTACGTTATGTGGGCTGCGTGAAATCGGGCGGAAACCCTCGACAGACTTCTCACACTTCACGGGAGACTCTATTGTTCTAAAGGAAGCATTTTTAATTTCTCACTGTGAGCACAGAACTGAAGAGTGCGACCTGACACTATCGTTTGGCATACAAGAGACACTATGCAACATATCTGAGCAAAACATGGCACTGTGGCAGAGGCTGAAAAAAAAAAAAAAGCCTTGTGGAAGCTTACAATAACACACGTAAGACAGACTTCGAAATATCGCAAGCAAAACAGGATCATTTGCACAAAAATACGAAATCATACGATCAGTCAATCATGCTGATGAAATACTAGAATTCATGTTGTTCACGTCATCAACGCAACCACATGAACGAAGAAGAAAACGTGGAAGTTTGGAAGAACTAAATACTTAGGGGAGCAGCTGGGAACAGTACAATAATTTCGCTTGTTTAGCGGTGCATCACCCCTCGAGTATACTATGTTTGTTTAGTTGGTGATAAAACTCTTTAATCTCTGAAAGTCTTGGAAAGGACACGATACACAGGGTTCACATATTTCAAACCTACGTTTCGTTTTAATCATTGCCTACAGTATGCTGCCAGCTTACTTAGTTCCTTATTACTTAAGGTTACAAGAAGCCGACTATTATCAGCACATGTTTCACTGATAAATACGATGAAAGCTTGCTCTCCGATGGAAATAAACAAATGCAAGTCATCAGCGTTTGTGGTTCAAAAACAACAATATGCTGCTGATACTGTAGTAAGCGCCTTGAACAGGAACAGAGTTGAACACTAGATCACCTTAGTCTCTCTCTCACAATAACGGCCAAGCAAAATTTTGGAGAAATGTGGACATAGCGCTGACAGAATCTCACCAGTCCCCATCACTGATAGGAAATAGCTACAGGTATTAATCTGAACGACTCGCTTTATAGTCCGCAGCTCGTGGTCGTGCGGCAGCGTTCTCGCTTCCCACGCCCGGGTTCCCGGGTTCGCTTCCGGCGGGGTCAGGGATTTTCTCTGCCTCGTGATGACTGGGTGTTGTGTGATGTCCTTAGGTTAGTTAGGTTTAAGTAGTTCTAAGTTCTAGGGGACTGATGACCATAGATGTTAAGTCCCATAGTGCTCAGAGCCATTTCAACCATTTTGACTCGCTTTATATCCAAGCCGCTTGCAAGTATACCAGATACGACAAAGGAATAGTGCACTTCACATCCTTCACATGCATCTTCGTTATTTGGACTCTAATGTCAGAAGCGAATGCAACTTGAATTAATCAAGGAAGTTTTCATTCAGACAGGTTTTCCAGCGGTTTTTGTTTAAACTAATCACGATCCACAATGTCCTTTTCTAAGATCACACTTTGTAGCTTAGCAGGAGAGTGAAAGTATTTTACTTACAAGTGTAGTAAATAGTTCTATACGTGACAGAACAGCCTTTTCAGCCAGTGAAAGTCTTGCCTTACTAAATACTAGGTGCAGAGTGACAAGTTTCGTAGGTTTGCGGTCAAAGAAGACGTGCAGATCGGTGGTACATAAACATCGAGAGATGCATATCGCATGGAAACACCAGAGTGACCAGCGATGAATGACGTCAAAAGGCAAAGTCTCATCTCATGCGGGGAAAAGGCAGGTGATGGAGACATCTTCTTTTCTGGACGTACGTAGTCACATTATAGACGTGAGGGCGAGTGTCCAAACACGTTAGTAAAAAGGCGTTCCCCAGGAAACTGCTATAGGCCCACTGTTCTTCTTGATCTACATAAACAATTTAGAAGACAATCTGAGTAGCTCTCTTAGATTGTTTGCAGATGATGCTGCGATTTATCGTATCGTAGAGTCATTAGATGATCAAAACTAATTGGAAAATGATTTAGACAAGACACCTATGTGGTGCAAAAAATGGCAGTTGACTCTAAATAAAGAAAAGTGCGAAGTTCATCCATATGAGTATTGAAAGGAACACGCTAAATTTCAGTTACACGATAAATCACAGGAATATCAATGGTGTAAAATCAACTAAATATTAGGGATTACAATTACGAATAACTTAAATTGGAACAATTACATAGATAATTTTGTGGAGAAAGCAAACCAAAGACTGATTTAATGGCAGAACACTTAGAAAATGTAACAGGTTTACTAAAGAGACTATTGTCATTACGCCTGTCCTCTCTCTTCTAGAGTTCTGCTGTGCGATGTGGGATCCGCATGAAATAGGATTGTCGGAGGACATCGAAAAAGTTCAAAACGGGCATCTCGTTTTGTATTGGCGCGAAATGGGGTAGAGTGCCACGGTTATGATGAACTAGGGTGTCAGTCTTTAAACCAAAGGCTTTTTACGCTGCAGTAGGACAGTCTCG
Source organism: Schistocerca nitens (assembly GCF_023898315.1). Taxonomy (NCBI): domain Eukaryota; kingdom Metazoa; phylum Arthropoda; class Insecta; order Orthoptera; family Acrididae; genus Schistocerca; species Schistocerca nitens. The sequence continues at coordinate 188,459,067 of NC_064620.1, read as the reverse complement.
TGAAATTTCGAATACCAACTTTCCCCTCAGAGTGTGAAAATATTTTGTTGGCATCCACCTACATAGAGAGAAATGATCATCATAATAAAATAAGAAAAACCAGAACTCGCACAGAAAGATTTAAGTGTTCCTTCCGCCCGCACGCTGTTTGAGAGTGGAACGTAGAGAAATTGTTTGAAGGTAGTCAGATGAACCACCTGCCAGGCACTTAGTTGTGAATTTCAGAGTAATCATGTAGATGTCGATGGAAATTTGTAAAGACATTGGCCCACCCTGGGATCCAAAAATTGAGGAATTAAATTCAAGTGATTTCAGCCCATGTTGGACACCACATACATAGTAAAAATTAAAATTATTGATAAAGTAAGCCGGCCGCTGTGGCCGAGTGGTTCTAGGCGCTTCAGTTCGGAACCACGCGGCTGCTACGTTCGCAGGTTCGACTTCTGCCTTGGGCATGCATGTGTGTGATGTCCTTAGGTTAGTTAGGTTTAAGTAGTTCTAAGTATAGATGACCTCAGATGTTAAGTCCCATAGTGCTTAGAGCCATTTGAACCATTTTGCCAAAGCAAGGACACATTTACGTTATTTATTACAATCTTTCGCGAATCATTAATACAAAAATAAATTAAGGGTGGATCTGATTGGCATAAACACACAACTTGGCAACTGGACATGTAGCGAGATGGGAGGCGTCAACTATTTCCTTCTCATGACGTGAAAGGGTGCATATTATGTGCGTAAGTGGGCGGCTGAAGTGATGTCGATGCAATGTATCGATATCCCGCTAAAAGTCTCCCTGTGTTGTGTGGCTGTATGTTGACAGCTGGCTGCGTTCATCTTCGTGTTTCCCGGATTTTGAGGTGGTGCTCAGATCAGGTTAACCAGATCCTCGTCCCACACTTCCTGCCTAACCCTTTCACTGCTGTGGGCGCATATACGCGTCCTGCTACGTCGTTTCCCAGGTGTTGTGGACGTCTATACGAGAGCCAGTTAGGTTTCCTACAGTGCTATGGACGTCTGGACACGTCCTGAGCCGCCGACCTCTCACTGCTGCGGACGAGTTACTTTGTAAAGACATTGGCCCAAATAAAAAATTTTCGACCATTATCATACAACATATGTGGCTCACTGCGTGCTATCGCTTTCAGAAAACCTCGTTTCGATATCTTGAATCGATTATGAGATATGACAACTGTCATGGCCACATAATTCGCAATGCACAAGGACGTGGGAACGCAGCCCGCGACCGTTCTTCGGATATAAAACTCAACAAATCGAGAACCAAGTAAGATATCCTTCCATTCTCAATTTTAAATAAAATTTAGGTGTCTTATCTATATTTCATCCACTGCAATGTATGAATTAAAAGCAACCATACGCAAAGTTTATGCAATGTGTTTTGGCCCCTGCGAACTCTTTAAAATTACGTGCAGTGTCTTACTTAATTTTATACAGCGCAATAAGAATGACGGCTAACGAAAAGGAGTTCAGTTCTTTATCGACTGAAGATATCAGACTATAAGATGTGCAAAAATCAAGTGTTTTCACCTAACAGTTTTCGGAAAGTCGGATGATAAATATTTCATATCGGCCGGAATGCCGTCTCTCAGACAGGCACCAGCATTTGGCGAGCAGTACAGCCGTAACAAAAGCAGCCTCAACACGGAATTCAAAGAGGTCGTCTGTAGCTGCGAAAGGGCTACGCACAGGCCAGGTAGAAAGCCGCCAGCTGGCTGTTGTGGTGCTACGCGTATTGTCTGGGCGCGGATTCTTGCTGGCTCCCAACACGAGCGTAGCGCCTACCGCCTGCACTAATTAGCTAGCAGGGGCGGTATCAACGTTACACTCGAAAGCAGAGGTGACAATGCATTTAAGTACTGCTTTATAAATGGGTTAATGTGTTAAACATTTGACGTTGAGCATGTAAGCAAGGAAAAGTTTAGAAAGACCATCCGACACAGAATGGGAGAAGGAGATGTCACAGTGGAGGGATCACCCTCAAAGTCTTAAAAATGAGTCTAGAATAGGCTGCCATGCCTTCAGAAGGGCATGTCGGAACGCTTTATGCAAAACAGTATGCGAATCACACGAGAAAATTTTCTAAAAGAACCTCTCGTGTCATGCTCGATTCGCTTCAAAATGAAATCCTAATCACCTGTCGAACAGAGTCCCATAGCATGGACTCCGAATGATTTCCGAAAGACTTCCAAAAGACAGATCCCTCTATGCGCCCATCATGCTACCAGGCTGATCGATGGTATCATTCTTTCAACTGACACTGATTGATCTGATTGATCCATGTGACTAAATTTTGTAACGGCCGTCCCTGCTCAGCATGCGTGTTAATTGTTCCCCACCCTGCCATTCAGGACACTGAATTTCCTATTGTATCGTCTCTGTCATTGGTGCACTCAGGTTCCAAAGTCACACAGTGAAAGACTGAAGCCGATTGAGCACGCCTGCCAGTCTTCGTACAGGTTGCCAAATTTTCTGATCTTGCTTCGAAAAGTCTCTAGGATTTGACGGTGTATAATATGGACACTCCAGCATTGTCCTAGTGCTGTCTTATGTTGCAGCACTTCCCACCGTTGCTGCTGGTTCGTTAGCGCCTTACATACTGAATTTTCTTCAAGTTCCTCTTGGTACTCGAGAAGCCTGCAATCCAGCAGTAAGCCCGGTTGTTTGTAACGGGAATGCCTTTAAGCCTTCGCTCAAACGTGTTAGGCGCTCGGAGCTCGACGGCGTCTCTCACCTGTCAGTATACACCTTCCCATCTTGTTTTCGGGAAAGAGCCACCATGTCTGGCTGCTAAGTATGCCACGAAGGAATTATCTAAGTAGGACAGAAATTAGTAGAGGTGATATACATGTGCAGACAAACAACAAATAATTATTACAGTTTCAGAAAATTGGATGATTTATTCAAGAAAAAGAGATTCACAAATTGAGAACGTCAATAACTCTTTGGTCCACTTCTGGCCTTTATGCAAGCAGTTATTCGGTTTGGCATTGATTGACAGAGTTGCTGGACGTCCTCCTGATGGATATATTGCCATATTCTGTCCAATTGGCGAGTTAAATCGTCAGACATCGAGCTGGTTGGAGGACCTACCCAATAATGCTCCAGACGTTCTCAATTTGGGAGAGATCCGGCGATCTTGCTAGCCAAGTTAGGGTTTATCAAGCAAAAAAGTAAGCAGTTGAAACTCTCGCCATGTGCGGCGGGCATTATCTTGCTGAAATGTAATCCCTGGATGGCTTGCTGTGAAGGGCAACAATACGGGCCGTAGAATATCGTCGACGTACCGCTGTGCTAAATGTAATCCCTGGATGGCTTGCTGTGAAGGGCAACAATACGGGCCGTAGAATATCGTCGACGTACCGCTGTGCTGTAAGGGTTCTGCAGATGACGACTAAAGGTATCCTGTTATGAAATGGGACCCCAGGCCTTCCCTCCTGGATGTCGGGCCGTACAGGGGGGTGGGGTGGGGGGGGGGGGCACCATAGGGGCTTAGTTCGAAGCGGGACTCATCACTGACGACAGTTCTACTCCAGTCAGTGAGATTCCAGGTCGAACGTGGCCGTATCCAAGAAAACATAAACGCTCTTGCTCTATGAGGTCGATCATTCTCGTCCATCAATATGAACTCTGAGTCCACACCACCTCGCAACAACCTGACATGAGGTCCCAAGATCTCGTCGCGATACCTGACAGCAGTTAAACCTCGCCGATTCACCCATTTAATTTCATGAAGAGTTTGAAACGTCCCCTTTTTAAACAATTTTACATACGACTGTGCTTGAACTGACACACAATATTTCGTTAGCGCAACGTAATCTGACTTTCAACACACAATATTTTGTTAGCGCAACTCAATCTGACTTTCAAAATTCTCTACAAGAGAATGGCCCTGACTAACATTAAACTATGCGTCTCACAAATCACTTACCTCACCAAAAATCTTCGCTGCTCAAGCTACTGCAATACAGCGAGCGCCACTACTGCCAGCTAAATAAAAGATTCAAACTATGGAAGGCACTAACTACTGATAGGGATAGTTAGCAAATGAAAGATATTAATAGAGAACAAACAATGTATTTACCTTGATATGACAAATTACAAAACTCCGCCATCTCTCTCCCCACATCCACCACTGCTGGCGGCTCACCTCCAACTGCCCAGCGCTACGCGCTGTTCACAGCCAGCTGCCTAACACTACAATGGTTGAGTATTACAACAATGCAAAGCAGCCACAGACTGCACACGGCACAGCCGGTGATTTTCATACTGAGGTGGCGTTACCAATAAAAAAACCTAAACAGCCTACTTACATAGCCCCCATGCTCCCCACAAAAAATTTTACAAATTTTGTTGGGCACTGGCCAATACATATTTGTTAAAATTTGTTTTCACAATTACAATAACAAAGAAATCAAATGCACACACTTATTGATACAATGTTGGTCAAAAGCTAAAATTTTCTCACAGTCCATAAAGACAGTCCTGATCATTCATCACATTGCAGTGTTTTTCTCAAAGTCTGAGCAGTAAAAGAAAATGCACACGGAAGTAGTGGATTTCCATGCAGTCTTGAAGAAGTATCGTTGTCCTTCCAACGGAAAGACAGTGCTGACTCTCGACATGCTGACAGGTAATGGGCCACAAGAGAGCAAACCCACAGCGGAGTCAGTCGAAGTTTTGAAGAGTATTGGTGGGTAGGTCATCACAGAGCAGACCCACTGTAGTCCTGGTAGAGATTACGGTATTGGTGGGCCACCAGAGGTGCAGACCCACTGCAGTCCTTGTAGAAATAATGGTATTGGTGAGTCATCAAAGGTGCAGACCCACTGCAGTCCTTGTAGAGATAATGGTACTGGTGGGCCACCAGAGGCGCAGACCCACTGTAGTCCTTGTAGAGATGGCCAGCAGCCATCTGTTGTGACTGTGCAGGTACACAATCACCATTGAAGAGTCTTGCGGATAATATAACAAGTCCATAACCACCACTTGTGCACTCACAAAGTTGTTGGAATTGTCCTTAGAACAAGCAATGCTGTTATCCAGTCCCTTGCTGAATTATTAACACACGTGCAAACACTAACAGTCCCTACTCCTCACATATTGTCCATATACTATGACCAATAGAAATGTGTGCAGTGAAATGTAACTTACAAGTTACTTAATTTGATGACCTGGTGTGAATTACAATTTTATAACATAAGAATACAATTACAAAGGTACAAAATACATCATTAAAAACATAATAGTAGAGATAACATTCGTAGTAATAGGGGCTTTACAAAAGAATAAAAATATATACATCAGTGTTACAAAAATAATGACATAAGTACATACATAAAGATCAGAACAACTTTTGAAACATCAACATCACACATGAGCATTAAAACAGAACAGATAAATGTCTAAACATCTTTACAAAGTAAATAACATATTATCAATGCAAATTATATTTGAGGATCACAGTATTCCTCATCATAGTGAATGTAGCTTAGTATTAGAAAAATTCTACAACATAAGTATTATCAGATATACATATAAATACAGGAAAAACATAAATACACAAGGGAACACAAATACATAGTGGGATAACACAAGGAAAGGACAGGGTTTCTTTTACTGCAGTATGTTGCAAACAAAAACTTTCTTTACTTCTCGGAGATCTCCCTTCATTCCTCATTATTTCCAAAAGTCCTATCTATACCTGCTTTCTGTACTTTACTCGTATAGCTTCTCAATGCATTTTTTCCAATTAATCGCTACTCATTATCTTATAGGCTAACCCCCCTTAAGCTAACTTATATCTACTGAGCTCAGATGCTAAACTAAGGGACGAGGGAATGCAGCATCACATAAAACAATTAATATAAACAGCAATAAAAAAAACGCAGATTTGCGAAGCAAGCAGTATTAAGAAATTAGCAAAGCAATTGTAATATTACAACTAATCTAAGGCAATGTGCAGCAAACAATAAAAATATAAAAATAAATCATTAGTAAAACTGGCTTAACAGAATAATACAAAATCAAATTCAATAACACTATGCCTGGCAAACAGCAGCAACTTATACCTAAATATGACATAGCTCAAGCAGAAAAAATAGTACACTAAAGATAACAATGCAGATAAGGGAAATGTATAATCACATCTTAATGTCTAAGTAATTAAAGTGGTGCACCACAAAAACTAATTCTACAAAAATTACTAAGTACTAGAAAAGAAAATTATGTATGCAGTTCCTGTGAAGGTAAATGATTTTTTTTCTGCTCCCTCATTTTTTTTTATTATTATTTACTCGATCTGTAGACAGAAAATATTTACATTAATACATCTATAAAATTTTATTTTTACCAATGCTGCAGTGCAGCTAGAAACTAGATATTAAATGAAATAAGCAATTACGCAAACCAAAGCATAAAAATATCATTCAATAGTCATGTGACATTTCATAAGTTAGAAATTCTCTCAACTCTCGTAGAAAGACGCTTGTCATAATCAGGTGTGCAGATGTAAAAATATTTCTGTCATTTCATAAGGCATTTCTGTAAAAATCATAAATTAAGAGCTCCACTGTGTCAACATATGTTTTCAAGTTCGACCGTGTCGTTTTTGCGATGCTTTCTACAAAAGAATGTCAATAGCGATTATAATGGCCTCCCCCTTTTTTTTTTTTTTCTTCTACCTGTGCCGCTGGAAGGCTAATGGCTTTTTTTTTTGTTCGGGCGGCTGTCGCCCAGGTGGGTGCCCGCGACGCATTACGTGCAGGTGGTCTCTTAACTTTCGTACGGAAATATTTACGACAGCAGTTTCCACTACAATGGCAGTCTTATATAAAAATGTTTCACAGGTCAAGAATTAGCGTTGCAAATCTGTAAAAACAAAATCCTATGAATATAACAGTGTCCAAAAAATTTTCGTCGGCATTGTGATACATTCACACATTTACACACATTTCATAATTCTAAAATACGATTCTTAGTTTCCAACATCCTTTTCCACAAAGCAGAGTTCCTATCCACTATTCATTACTCCTTACCTTATTATACATATACATATTCGTCGACACTTCAATATTTCATCGTAACATACGTATCATAATCAGATTCCTCATATAGCATCATCTCATTGATAATAAACATACCTCAACAACATAATACACATCGTCGCCGTAAAAATAACATCATAACACCTCAGTCAACTCTCAAAATCGTCGTAGCTTTCTAATTTCAAAACCTAAAAAAAATTCTCTGCTCATGTCAAAAGTGTCATCTGCCTCAAACGTACTTTAAAAATCATAATCCCATACCAAACACATCATTCAAAGCTCTCATAGTATCACAATGGTTCCGAAAAAATATGAACAGTTTACAAAGTACAAACAAAATACAATTTCATAAGTGTGAAGTTATTCAACTGTGTAATTACGTAAGCATCTGTCACTAATGTAGTAAAAAAAATGTTTGTCTCTCTCAGTTAAATGATCTGATAGCTGTGTAATACTGTGTTGGAGAAATATGGTACCGATGTGTAAAGTTGTATAAGCAAATACCATATTAGCTAGGGTTCCTTGTGGTTGCCACACACATGGTACACAAAGTAAGCGTGTACCCCCCTGAGGATAAATGTAATTATACCCTCAGGTGTTACAAATTACAGCAATGGAATGAAATGTATCTCGGAAAACTTTCTTTGTAATTAAGTGTTTTAAGTATAAGATTAATCACTCAAATGCGTGTACTGTAGCGCTAAACTGTGCGTCTTGTCGCAACATAATCTTTGTGGAAGTGTCGTAGTTATCGTCCTCCGAAAGCTAAGTTCTGCAGAAGTCAATGTACTTACCTGATGATACACAAAAGTGAAATGCTTTGCGTATAGATATCTTAGTTATTACGCTTATTGTTGTGATGAAGAAAGTACTGTGCTGTAATGTATTGTTGTGCTACGGAAAAGGCTGCCTCATTGTTGCTATACCACAAAAGTTACTACTAAAACATGTTTTACTTTCCAGAAGAAGTCAGAAAAACTGTGCAGATATAAAACAGATACACCGCAAAAGCAACAAGGTGAATTGTGTCACACATTAGTAGCGTCGTGATATAGTCGTGTAGCTGTCAAATAAACTAACCACTGTGTCACCTGGTATCTCTCAGAAAGCACCTTGAATCCATAATGTATTTGCAAGTAAACCAAAATGTTGCATTAAAATCTCAAGTTAAAAAAGCACAATATCTCTCAATAAACAGTTTTACGTGTGAAATGTGGTGTAAACCTTTACTCTTCCTAGTACTCAGAGTGTGAACTTGAATGCAATTATCGTGCGGTATACGTCGGTAAAGAATACTGGAATTTTTCTCAAGGTTAGCGTCTATGATATTTTTCTCGGAGCCAGCCGGCGCACGCGTTTCCCTGCGGTGCGGGTCATTGTCTGTTGGCGCGCGTCGTTAATGGGATTCGGAGACCGAACCTCTAGAAATTCGCCTTGCCGAGAGGGCCCAGCTCTGTTATAATCCCGCCAGTTCTGATGAAATTCAGGTCTGTCGTTATATCGGTAGTTTACATAGTTTCTTGTTTGTCGGTCATGTGGTGGAGAATTTCTCCCGGAATCGTAACTGCGCGCCGAACTGTTGCGTCTGAAGTTATTCTGCCCCCTTTTTCCTTTTTTTTTTTTTTTTTTCTTTTTAACAGCTTATAGTAAAAATCATTGTGTCGGCGAGTAGCATATCGGTCATTGCTAGGTCGTGTCGGCGGTTCCATCTCTAAATTCGGTGTGCCTTGCCAATTTCTTTCATAATTTCCGAATCGTCCTGTGTTATTATGTTGTGGTTGTTCCGTATTTCTATGTCCCTCTTTCCGTATTGGGGCGCAAGTGTCCTCTGAAATACGTAATTCATGTACTACCTGTGTCAGCTGATCTTGTACTTCGCGGATTTTTCTTTGGTGTTGCGTATTAATTTGATTCTGATTTTGTTTGAATTTTCTAATTTGTTCATACTCTTCTGTGTCAGTGAAGGCTACAGGTCTTGTGTCATTCAGATCATCATCTACCTTTGTAGATAAGTTAGTGACCTGATCCGAAAGTTCAACTACTTTCTCTGATAATGTACTAATTTCCTCCATGTGTCTTTCTACTGTGTCCTTTAAGTTTTCTTGAGTTTTTGCAAGTTGCGTAACCGAATCGGTAGATGCAACTGAGTCAAATTTAGCTTGCAAGGTCTCATGATTTTCATGAACAGTAGTTTGCAGTTCTTTTATGGCTGCTTCGTGATTCTGTAGTGCATTTTCATGCCGCGAAAAAATAGGTTGGAAATGCTCACAAATTTGTGTTTTTACGTCGTTACAGACATTTTGACATTTCGATTCAATGGGATGTAACTCAGTAGTTAAATCTTCACGTGTTTGTTCAAGTGTGGTGTCTAACTTTTGAAGATTTTGTTCCATTCTGTCTAACATTTGTTTCTGATTTTGTTCAATTGTGTCTAATTTTTCAAGCTTTTGTCCCATTGCGTCTAACTTTTGAAGATTTTGTCCCATTTGTTGCATTAATTGCAATAATAATGTATTAGTGTCTGGAATCTGTTTCTCTATGCTTTTTGGCAGTGCATTTTCACCGGCAACATTCACATTTTGACAAGCAGAAAATGTGTCTTGACTCATTTGAGAAAACGGTGATGACCCAGAACCTGAATCTACAGTATTTGCGAGATCGTGTCGTGTCATTTCGGCTTCCTGAGGCGAGCTATTGCCGACCGACCGATCGATAATGCTTTCCTGCTCACTGATTGTTTCATTGTCTACGCCATTGTTTGCAACCCGCTCCATTTCCCTATGCGCAATTACCAAATTACTACTGTTAACATTAGTTAATTCATTATTCTGCGGCGCTAACATACTGCTTTCGTCTTCACTGTCATTTCTCAATTTAGTTTGGAGACTAGTATTACGTTTTTCACACGCCATTATTGTCACAGTATTTCACACGACAACACAGAAAAACACAATTTGAAGAGCAAAAATAAGAGAACACATTAACATAACACTGAAAATAATAGCTAGTTAATTGCAGCTGCGAAATACTTGGTGCAAATCTACATGCATGCCCCAACTATTTTACTGTACAACAATGAAAAACTACAACTACAATGGAAATTCTCTCTACAATTACGCGCTAGCAATAAACAAAATCTACACTAATTACACAAAATACAAGAAAAAATCAGAAGATTCCAGTGAGGTATCCTAGGCTAAGGGTCGACATATGAAACGTCCCCTTTGCATAATTTTACACGACTGTGCTTAACCTGACGCACAATATTTTTTTTAGCGCAACGCAATCTGACTTTAAATAATCTCTACAAGAGAATGGCCCTGACTAACATTAAACTATGCGTCTCACAAATCACTTACCTCACCAAAAATCTTCGCTGCTCAAGCTACTGCAATACAGCGAGCGCCACTACTGCCAGCTAAATAAAAGATTCAAACTATGGAAGGCACTAACTACTGATAGGGATAGTTAGCAAATGAAAGATATTAATAGAGAACAAACAATGTATTTACCTTGATATGACAAATTACAAAACTCCGCCATCTCTCTCCCCACATCCACCACTGCTGGCGGCTCACCTCCAACTGCCCAGCGCTACGCGCTGTTCACAGCCAGCTGCCTAACACTACAATGGTTGAGTATTACAACAATGCAAAGCAGCCACAGACTGCACACGGCACAGCCGGTGATTTTCATACTGAGGTGGCGTTACCAATAAAAAAACCTAAACAGCCTACTTACAAGTTGTTCAGGTGGTCGACATGATCTCTGCCGACAACATTAGGGATCTTCCTCAATACTGGTCTCTTTCCACAGTGTTTTGGCCCCGAAATCGTGTTCCACGTTCCCTCCAGGTCGAATGCGTCGAGAATCACTCTGCTGACCAAATCTGGACTCATCTGTGAAAAGAACATTGGCCCACTGTTCAACCGCCCAGGTGGCCTGTTGACGACTCCACTCTAGATGTACCCTTCTGTGAAGACCATCAGAGGTACACATACAGCAGGTGTCCAACAATAAAGGCCACTCTACCGAAGCCTTCTCTACACCATTTGTCTCTATACAACACGTCCATCGGAAGCTGCGAGGTCAGATACCAGGTGCCATGCAGTACCATGGAGGTACTGTAGTGCTCTAACATCCAAATAACGGTCCTCTCTTTCTGATATCACACGTGGTCAGCCCTGCCCTGGTCTTTGGGGTATTGTGCTTCGGTCCCTATAAATTGTTGACACATCCGAGGAAGAACAGAACGATTCACATTAAGCCATTGGGCCTTATCTGTCTGCGACTGTCCTGCTTCTATTCTTCTTTTGGCCCTCCACCGCAGAGAAATTGGTAGGCGTCTTTTTTGTGCCATACTGCACCGTCGGTGACTATATACACAGGTGACTATATACACAGCGATTGTTGATGAGGGTCTACCCGGCGAACACTACCCCGTTTGATAGGTGCCCTGATGTCACCGTTGACGTTGTTGCCCGTTGGCCAGATTGCCATTTTCCGTGCAGAACATGATTGTACGGACATCTGTTAACAATTTGTATGATTATACGGTGAGTTAGACACAAGCCGGGAGATAGCAGGTTGTTACTTTAATTTTGGACACCAGTGTACTTGTCTTACAGTAATGAACCTTTCACATAATATTATCTCTCTTAATGAGTAGATTACGTCAGCATTTTAAATTTTTAAATTTGGTCACTATCTTCAGTGTACGACATTTAGAAAATTAGGTTTTTGTATCCCCTGGAAGCTATTAGATAAACAGCCTACAACTTAGTTTGGGTTCCGTATACTGGGGTATCAAATTATAGGATGTTAAACGTCTCTATAATAAATGCTACTACAACCTTCAGTGTTATACTCGTTGCCTAATACCTACCGCGCCGTACCCAAAAATCGATGCTGACGACGGATTCTGCAGCGCTCGAATTCAAAATTGCCACTATACCTAATTTGTATGAACTGTTACATTTATGAAGAATGTGTAATCAGAGTACTAAAACGTTTATGTTATCCATTAGCTCCCTGTATCATTGATGTAATCAGCAGTTCTCACAGTGATTCCCTTTGTCCATTTTTTACTTAACTGAATTGCGCATCATCGTTACTTGTTGGGAGTTTCTCCGATCCCTTGATGTTTAAAACAACATAGTCTACGTCTATAAATAATTCTCTTTGACAGGTCTTATTATAATGGTGGTTCCCCACAGAAATATTGAGCCGTACCACTTCTAACTGCGAAAGTCGGGCCGGTGCAGAATTTTGTGCAAGAACTGACCGTTCGATTGTGTCCCATAAATGTTCGACGAGATTCATGTCTGGCGACCTGCGTGAACAGATCATTCGCTCGAACTGTCCAGAATGTTTTTCAAACCAATTGCGAACAACTGTGGCCCGGTGACATGGTGCATTATCATCCAAAAAAACTCCATAGTTTTTTGGGAATATGATGTCCAAGAATGGCAGCAAATAGTCTGCATGTGGTTCAAATGGCTCCGAGCACTATGGGACTTAACATCTGAGGTCATCAGTGCCCTAGAACTTAGAACAACTTAAACCTAACTAACCTAAGGACATCACACACATCCACACCAGAGGCAGGATTCGAACCTGCGACCGTAGCGGTCGCGCGGTTCCGGACTGAAGCGCCCAGAACCGCTCGGCCAGAGCGGCCGGCTCCAGTCAATGATCGGTTCAGTTGGATCAGAAGACTCAGTCCATTTCATGTAAAAACTGCCCACACCAATATGGAGCCACCATCAGCTTGCACAGTACTTTGTTGACAATTTGAGTGCAGGACTTCGTGGGGCCAATGCCACACTGGAATCCTACCATCAGCTCTTACAAACTTAAATCAGGACTCATCTGACCAGGCCATGGTTTTCCAGTCGTCTCGAGTCCAACCGATATGGTCACTAGTCCCGGAGATGTGTCGCAGGCGATGTCGTGCTGTTAGCAAAGGCAATCGCTTAGGTCGTTTGCTGCCGTAGTCCATTGGCGGCAAATTTCACCGCACTGACCTAACGTATACGTTCGTCGTACGTCCCGCATTGATTTCTGCGGTTATTTCACGGAGCGTTGCTTGTCTGTTAGCACTGACAACTTTACGCAAACATCGCTGCGCTCTGTCGTTAGGTGAAGACAGTCGGCCACTGCGTTATCCGTAGTGAGAGATAATGCCATAAATTTGGTATTCTCGGCACACTCTGACTCTGTGGCTCTCAGAATATTGAATTGCCTAGTAATTTTCGAAATGAAATGTACCATGCGTCTAGCACCAGCTACCATTCCTCGTTCAAAGTCTCTTAATTCCCGTCGTGCGGCCATAATCTCGTGGGAAACCTTTTCACACGAATCACCTGAGTACAAATGACAGCTCTGCCAATGCACTGTCCTTTTACACCTTGTATACGCGATACTACCGCCATCTCTATATTTGCATATCGCTATCCCATGACTTTCGTCACCATAGTGTACATAACTTTATAAATATCTTTTAGAGTAAACACAACAAAAGTTAGACCTCAGATAACGTGGTTGATTATTCAGTGGCAGCACTGCCAATTTCTTTTGCTGATAGCATTGGTACCGAGACAATGTATCCGAGGGCCTTACGTTGTTTTTATTGTTGATTAAAACTGTGCATCGGATATTGGGAAGAAAAGGAATAAAACGAGCACACACCGTGAACCTTTCCACATAATAAAATGTTTCCATAGCGGCTTGTGAGAAAAAACTTGTGTTTTAAATACATGAACTATTGCGAAAGTTACACTGCAGAGTTGACAGTCCAGCGTTGTACAGAAGTTTCCAAAACATCGGCAAGTTACACTGCTCTAAAAAAAAGTAACGCACCCACAACAAGAGGAGGAAACAAAATGAAATTTCACCGGTTGAGAGGGTATGTGATGTTATTTAATTAGATGATCAAGTCAAATTTACAAAGCTATCGCTGACAGATCTGGGGATCTTACTGATCAAAGGAGTACTTCAACATCATTGGACAGTTCATAGAGACACGTACCATGAGCGGAAGAGCATCGTTGTGCTGAAAAGTGGCACCACAGTACTGTCGCATGAGAGGTAACTCACGAGGACTCAGGATGTCCGTGACGTACTGTTTAGCCTTCAGGGTTCCCCAAGTCGCTACTAGCCGTGACCTGGAGTCATATCACATCATGACCCCAGCAGTAACACCGCTGTGCATCTCCAAAACACTGCAAGAATTAGACCTATATAAAACCAATGAAAAAAGCCTAAATCGTGATGATTAATTTATTAATATGCCCGGTTTCGGCCTAATCTTAGGCCATCTTCATATAGCACCATTAGCTGAAGTTGATGATGTCTAGAACAGCCAGTAGACCTAAATATGCAGTTTTCGCAACTGAGGTCTGCTGGCTGTTCTAGACATCATCAGCTTCAGCTGATGGTGCTGTATGGAAGTTGCCTAAGACTAGGCACAAACCGGTCATTTTAATAAAATAACAACTGATATATAGACTGTTTTTCACTGATTTTATATAGTTTACAAGATCGCTGTTTCCCAAAAATGTTACCACTAATGTTGAATGAGACCAATGGCCAGGTAGCCGAAATATTTGCCAACGATGGTCATCGGGGATAGTGTAGAACCGCGATTCATTACTGAACACAACGGGACGCAGTGCTTACTTCCGGTTACAGCATCGCTCCAAACGCAACCGTATGTGCTGTACCAATATGGTGATCCTCCGTTATGGTGGCCACACTATGTCGACTGTAACCTTGGCGACGAGTAAGCCTGCCTTCACGTGCCCATGCAGTCCATCAGCGGGTGACAGTCATATCCCTATGTCCCCATAAATCTGGATGTTGCATGATTCAATAAGCCGTCCAAATGGAGAAACACGGTGACGCCCCTTTCAAGCTCTGTCACATGCTGGTAACGCTGTCTCACATGTGTACGCGACATCTCTGTGTCCTTCAGCTGTCAGTCAAAATCTAAGGCTGTTTACGCTCCTTATGCATCCTGACAGGCCTAGTAGCAACACTAGAAACTAACAACACTGATGAACTCTCGGTACATCCATCTTCCATCTTATGGTGGATATTAGGCAACAGCTGTTACTGCACCTTTTATGTAGTGATGATGCACTCTGGGGACCATTTTAAAGAGCACAGAGAAATGTGACTCTAACGATTTAGATACCCGTCGAAAATACTGTTAGAACCGGGAATTGGAAACTATTTATAATTTAACCCTGGGATGATATGCCCGAGACAAAAAAATATCGAAGCACAGAGTATTAGAAAGTATATTTGTTTATGTTGTGTATGTGAAGTCGATGGCTTTCTCGATATGTACGTTGTATTCATATGCTTTTATTGTTGTTCAAGTATTGCTGCCTTCGTGTGGACCTACGTTACTGGCACTGTGCTGGCAATAATAACTGTCCAGAACTACAACGGATTCTGAATAGCCGGTGCAGCTATTTCATGTTTTACCACCTCTAGGACAGAATGAGTGATACCGTTGACCATTGAAATTGTGATTTAGTTTGTGCGACAAAAAGGAATTGTGCAACAATGATAGCATTCATATAGGTGAACAAAGCGCGCTACCGACTGGAAATTCGAGTATAAGTCGGTTTTATACAGGGTGTTACAAAAAGGTACGGCCAAACTTTCAGGAAACATTCCTCACACACAAATAAAGAAAATATGTCATGTGGACATGTGTCCGGAAACGCTTACTTTCCATGTTAGAGGTCATTTTATTACTTCTCTTCAAATCACATTAATCATGCAATGGAAACACACAGCAACAGAACGTACCAGCGTGACTTCAAACACTTTGTTGCAGGAAATGTTCAAAATTTCCTCCGTTAGCGAGGATACATGCATCAACCCTCCGTCGCATGGAATCTCTGATGCGCTGATGCAGCCCTGGAGAATGGCGTATTGTATCACAGCCGTCCACAATACGAGCACGAAGAGTCTCTACATTTGGTACCGGGGTTGCGTAGACAAGAGATTTCAAATGCCCCCATAAATGAAAGTCAAGAGGGTTGAGGTCAGGAGAGCGTGGAGGCCATGGAATTGGTCCGCCTCTACCAATCCATCGGTCACCGAATCTGTTGTTGAGAAGCGTACGAACACTTCGACTGAAAAGTGCAGGAGCTCCATCGTGCATGAACCACATGTTGTGTCTTACTTGTAAAGGCACGTTCTAGCAGCATAGGTAGAGTATCCCGTATGAAATCATGATAACGTGCTCCATTGAGCGTAGGTGGAAGAACATGGGGCCCAACCAAGACATCACCAACTATGCCTGCCCAAACGTTCACAGAAAATCTGTGTTGTTGACGTGATTGCACAATTGCGTGCGGATTCTCGTCAGCCCACATATGTTGATTGCGAAAATTTACAATTTGATCACGTTGGAATGAAGCCTCATCCGTAAAGAGAACATTTGCATTGAAATGAGCATTGACACATTGTTGGATGAACCATTCGAAGAAACTGAGGAAACTAAAATGAGCTCTAACATGGAAATTAAGCGTTTCCGGACACATGTCCACGTAACATCTTTTCTTTATTTGTGTGTGAGGAATGTTTCCTGAAAGTTTGGCCGTACCTTTTTGTAACACCGGGGCCCGCATCTCGTGGTCGTGCGGTAGCGTTCTCGCTTCCCACGCCCGGGTTCCCGGGTTCGATTCCCGGCGGGGTCAGGGATTTTCTCTGCCTCGTGATGGCTGGGTGTTGTGTGCTGTCCTTAGGTTAGTTAGGTTTAAGTAGTTCTAAGTTCTAGGGGACTTATGACCACAGCAGTTGAGTCCCATAGTGCTCAGAGCCATTTTTTTGTAACACCCTGTATACACACACACAAAAAAAGTTTTGCATCACCTCGATTCCGAGAGTTTTGGAACCTCTACAGAAAACTGGAATAGAGACCAACATAAACATCCTCTCCGCCCTTTTTATTGCTCAGGAAAACCACGCATTGCATGTTGTACCACCATACAGCGAGACCTTCAGAGGTAATGGTCCAGACCGCTGTACACACCGGTACCTCTAATACCCAGTAGCACGCCCTCTTGCATTGATGAAAGCCTGTATTCGTCGTGGTATACTTTCCACAAGTTCATCAAGGAATTGTCGGTCCAGATTGTCTCAGTCCTCAACGGCGATTCGGCGAAGATTCGTCAGACTAATTGGTGGGTTACGTCGTCCATAGACAGCCCATTTCAATCTACGACAGGCATGTGTGGAGAAGATGCTGGCCACTCTAGTCGAGCGATGTCGTTATCCTGAAGGAAGTCATTCACCAGATGTGCACGATGGGGGGCGCGAATTGTCGTACATGAAGAATGAATGCCTCGCCAATAAGCTGCCGGTATGGTTGAACTATCGGTCGGAGGATGGCATTCACGTACCGTACAGCTGTTACGGCGCCTTCCATGACTACCAGCGGCGTACGTCAGCCCCACATAATGCCACCCCAAAACACTAGGGAACCTCCACTTTGCTCCGCTCGCTGGACAGTGTGTCTAAGGCGTTCAGCCTGACCGGGTTGCCACCAAACATGTCTCCAACGATTGTCTGGTTGAAGTCATATGGAGGAGAGAACGTGATGCCAATCCTGAGCGATTCATTCAGCATGTTGTTGGGCCCATCTGTACCGCGCTGCATGGTATCGTGGTTGCAAAGATGGACCTTGCCATGGACGTCGGGAGTGAAGTCGCGCATCATGCAGCCTATTGAGCACAGTTTGAGTCGTTACATGACGTCCTGTGGCTGCACGAAAACATTATTCAACATGGTGGCGTTGCCGTCAGGGTTCCTCCGAGCCGTAATCCGTAGGTAGTGGTCATCCACTGCAGTACTAGCCCTTGGGCGGCTTGAGCTAGGCATGCCATCGACAGTTTCTGCCTCTCTGTATCTTCTCCGTCGCTTTGGTTCACTCCGAGACGCCTGGACACTTCCCTAGTTGAGAGCCCTTAATGGCACAAAGTAATAATTCGGCCGCGATCGAACCGCGGTATTGACCGTCTAGGCATGACTGAATTACAGACAACACGAGCCATGTACCTCCTTCCTGGTAGAATGACTGGAACTGATCGACAGTCGGACCACTTCCGTGTAATAGGTGCTACTCATGCTTGGTTGTTTACATCTTTGGGCGGGTTTAGTGACATCTCTGAACTGTCAAAGGGACTGTGTCTGTGATAAAATATCCATGGTCAACGTCTATCTTCAGACGTTCTGGGAACCGGAGTGACGCAAAACTTTTTTTTTATGTGTGTATATTGTGTGTGTAAATTACAATCTTACAGTCACCTTTATATAAAGAGGATGCTTTAAAATTCCCCTTACAAATTTCTAGAACTTGTAGAGGGGACTGAATAGACAGTATTTTGAATTGGAACCCATTCCAGGAAACGACCCTTTACGTGCTGCAGCCGTTTGAAAACATGTTTGCTAGGCAGGTATGCAACAGGGTAGTCATGGTGGAGGGTGCTTACGTCGTATCGGCTGATGTCATTTGACGTCCATCCTTCCTCTCTGACCTGGTTTGAGCCTCACCCATGTGTCTGTGAGTATTAGAGCAACATGGCTGAGCACGCGTTAGCAGAATACACCGGCATGATCCTTCCGAATGGCGTAGTTCACGGTAATGCAAGAGCTGCTCTTCGCATTTATCTAGGTCGTTACCCACAACGTCCGATTCCAGCGCATACTGTTTGCGTCTCAAATATGTAACGACTTCGAGAAAGCGGTGCCTTCGCCGTCACCGGGCATGGCTATCGTGCTCCAAGAAAACGCCGCACACACCAGTTGGAAGAGGCCATACTGCATCACGTTGAAGAAGAGAACCAGTCAACGTGCA
This sequence comes from Schistocerca nitens, assembly GCF_023898315.1. Classification (NCBI taxonomy): domain Eukaryota; kingdom Metazoa; phylum Arthropoda; class Insecta; order Orthoptera; family Acrididae; genus Schistocerca; species Schistocerca nitens. Next base: position 188,440,125 of record NC_064620.1, on the reverse strand, counting down.
CACGAGCAATTGCACGTGCAATGGATGTTGCTCTCAGCCCCTTCTGGTTTGTTCTGCATGACCAACACTACATCCATACCACCTCCAAAGGATACAGTCACTAATACCAACCGATTTTGCACAGACTGCAGTTTCTGCGCCGCTCCATTAACGAGCCCCTAGTAATTTCACGGCGCCCCGCGTCGGCCATCCAGGTATAGTTTTTCCGTAATTTCTCTAAATCTCTCGATGAAAATGCAGAGATGGTTCCTTTGAAAGACCTCGGCTGACTTCCTTCCCAATGCTTGACACAATCCGATCTTGTTCTCCATCTCTAATGACCTCGATGGCGACGTTAAACCCAATCCTCCTTCCTTCCAGGGCGCAACCTCTTCACAGAAAAATGTAAATGTACTAAGGACTGTGTCTCAGTTCTCGAAATAGCCATGTCTGGACAGACGAAAATCCATGTCCAGGGATTCCAACAGAGATTGGGTATCAATAAGTGGGCAGGTATTCTCACAGTTCATGTGGTTGGACCGTACATGCTTCCACTAAAGCTCACGGTTTCCATCTGAGCCGTGGCGGCTTCCTTATTTTAAATCTCCCTCCCTGCCCGCGAGAGAACTAGCGATACCTCAACACAGAGAGCGCTTTCCAACTAGGAGGCGCGGTCGTTGCACCGCGAGCGGCCGTGCGGTTGGTGTCACCGGCAGTAGGGTTTGCGGTACGAAGTCGGACTGGTCTCGGCTGGGAGTGATACGCCGTGCGGGGCCCGGATTTTGTCACATTGGCCATTAGTGTTTGGTACGAGGCCTGTTTACACGGCGGTTCGCCGACGTTATTCCCGAGTGCGCATTATTGTGATCAGTCTTCGCCCTGTGTATTCCTTGAGCGCCAAAATTTATTTCATTTGTTCCTTCGAGTCATTTCCCTCTCATTTGAGAATATAGTTTGTATGAACTAATGTACGGAGAGTCTGGTGTTTTGGATACTCTGATTCATTAGGTGCTTGGCCCTGGTTAAGCACGTTATACGGGCTAAGTCAGTGTCGGGGTTTGTTTCCTGTCCCGGTATCTTGCCTCCCGGCGCTGGCCAGAATCAAGGGGCTGTATTGCCTGAGAAGTGGTTTTAGTAATCGTACTGTTGGTTCTAATGCTCATCAGTAAATCTGACAGAGTAAAAATACGAGGGTGAGTCAAATGAAAACATTAAATATTTTTTAAAATATTGTTTATTGCGCAGAAGTGGTACAAAGCTGTATCACTTTTCAACATAATCTCCCCCACGCTCAATGCAAGTCCTCCAGCGCTTACAAAGTGCATAAATTCCTTTAGAAAAAAAATTCTTTTGGTAGGCCGCGCAACCACTCATGCAGTACGTGGCGTACCTCTTCATCAGAACGGAACTTCTTTCATCCCATTGCGTCTTTGAGTGGTCCAAACATATGGAAATCACTTGGTGATGAAGAATGGCGCCATTCCTTGCTCGCTCTCTTCGTTTCAGGTTGGTGGAAGTGAACCCAGGTTTCGTCCCCAGTAACGATTCTTGCAAGGAAGCCATCATCTTCTCGTTCAAAGCGCCGAAGAAGTTCTTCACAAGCATCAACACGTCTTTCTCTCATTTCAGGAGTCAGCTGCCGTGGCACGCATCTTGCAGACACTTTGTGAAACTGGAGCACATCATGCACAACGTGGTGTACTGACCCATGACTAATCTGTAAACATGCTCTAATGTCATTCAGTGTCACTCGGCGATTTTCCTTCACTATGGCTTCAACTGTTGAAATGTTCTGTGGAGTCACAACTCGTTGTGCCTGACCTGGACGTGGAGCATTTTCCACTGAAGTCACACCATTTGCGAACTTCCTACTCCATTTGTAGACTTGCTGCTGTGATAAACATGCACCACCGTACTGAACCTTCACTCGTCGATGAATTTCAATAGGTTTCACACCTTCACTACGCAAAAACCGAATAACAGAACGCTGTTCTTCCCTGGTGCAAGTCGCAAGTGGGGCGGGCATCTTTATACTGATACTGCGACAGTATGTGTGGATCTGCACTATGCTGCCACCTACAGGCCATTCTGCACGCTCTTTGTAGCACGCTTACCAACTTAGAGGATAATGGCGCGAAATTTCGATTTTTTATTACAAATTTAAGGTTTTCATTTGACTCACCCTCGTATTTAAAATTGTGGAAATTAATGGTGAGTGCTTGTGCAGAGAACTAGGTGGTGCCTGCTAAGGGAATCCTTTCCTGACTGAACAGCCGGGTACGTGAGACTGTGACAGGGGGTAGCGGTGTCGCAACTTAGACGCTCCCTTAGTTTGCTACAATCTTGCGGCTGTTGTGATACATGCAGAGGACACAGAACCTGTTGGCTTCATAGTTCTCTTGTGGACCGACCGCCTGCGTGCATCGACTGCCAACAGCGTCTTCGATGAGCCTGCCACCTCCAGTATCACCTCACGCTGCAGAGTATTGAGTTACGTAATCTTGTTACGGGCTACTGCCGCAATAATTGTAATATTTCGTTTTATTTTCCCTTTTTCTTAAAGAGATATTATCCTCTTTCGTTTTTTTTATTAATGTGAGTTTAAAAGTTTACCCTGTTGGGTTAATGTTTCCCAGGGCGTGGACGATTATTAAATCTCCTTAAATGTTTTTTATCTGACACTGGACAGGTGTAAAATTTTGAAGAGCTGTGATTTGCCGTTTCTTAATATGTTTAATTTTGTTGTAAGGTTTTATTATCTGGCACTAGCCAAGTTTTCTTAATTAAAGAGGCCTTTAGACGTAGAGGAAATATGTTAATGGGATGTATTTACAAGTAATTGTCCTTGTTACCCATCGTGTTCTTGGTACATATTAGTTGGGATCCCGTTTGTAGATCTGAATTGTGGCATATGATTCTACAAAGCCAGCTGGTCCTCTTTTTCAGAATAATTACGCCGCATGATGGCATTGATAGTTTTATCCCCTCTTTTGCTAAATGTGTGGACTAAAAACAGAGTAAATTCCGTTACTTTTTGTTCAAGTTTCATTTAAGAGCCCTGTGGGCTTGTTCTTAAATTGTTAAAGATTTATTTTTGGTTTCGGTCTGTTTTAAATTTATTAAGCGGCATTAGTCGTCGGGTATATTCAATATGTTTGCCTATCTTAAAATCGGATGTTTACACTTTATAATCTCTTATACTACATGTTTTACAAATTTGAATGATGTTTACTGGCACACTGATCCAGTCCTTCCAAGTAATTTATGCTGAGCGCCTCGCCGACATTTGACCATCTATTTCATCTTCCAGCAAAAAGTATTGGGCATGTTGTTGGGTATCGTGCCATTGAACGTCCGTCAAGACATGTGGATTCAGCATGACGGCACATCCTCTCACTTTTCACATCATGCTCGGGAACATATGGACCGACGGTTCGGACATAGGTGGATATGCCGAAGTGGTACAATCACATGGCCTCCACGATCTCTGGATTTGACTCCACTGAACTTTTACCTCTGGGGTCGAATAAAGAGTTTGGTTTACGAGACATCTGTAGAGACAGAAGAATCTGGTGGCGAGAGCTGTAGTCGCTGCAAGACAGTTTGCAGAGTCATTAGGTTAGTACCACAACTTCACTCGTAGGTACAATGTGTCCACCGAACTTGATGGTCGCCACGTTAAACCGTACTTGTAGTGGATCAGAATGCTAACCCTCCTTTGAAAAGGACAAACACGGTTTAGGTTTAACTGTAAACAACAGTGTTTGTGAAAACTGATTAAGTTACCCTTGTGCTTGTTTGGTTATTAATGAGAGAAATTGTAAAACAAGTGACGTACTGGGTCACGCCTAATAAATTACTTATAAAAGTGGTCGTGTTACCAATATGTTTTCAAATAGTTGTAGCACGGAAACGATATGTTTCCAGACGTGGGTTCCAGGTCAAAAAATTATCTGTTCAGTCCCCTCTACAAGTGAATCAAAGAAATTTTTTGCTGGAGCGGATAATGTAGGTATACAGTATACCATGACGAAGAGGCCACAAATTGTTCTATACGGATGCATACATATGAAAAGGCATTGATAATATATCTATCACATTATATTATTACAATTATGTAAAAGTAATATATTTTAGTTCAGGCGGAACGGGCACAGTAGGTACAAAATACATAGTAAGTACAAAAATACTAAACTCGTCAGAGAACCACTTTAAATACACAATTCAGTGCACCATCATCTCTTTAGTAGTGTTTGTATTTTTCAGGCAATCCTCTTGCTTGCTTGGCTGAATTATATTCTGTGTTCCAGTTTGAACTTCGTAGAACTGACTGAAATTCACTCTTCCAGGTAGCCTACTCCATACAATTAGTCCTGTGTCCTCATCTTTTGTATCTCCTGGGCCTCTGGGCAAAAACATGTAATTGGATCATTTCCTGTACGAATAATTCTGTCGCTTAGTTCCACGCAAGCTGATAAAGGTTACTGGAATTCTCAGAACCGACTTGCTCGTCGTGCACTAAGTAACCGGTAATTTAATTTTTTTCTTCATCTTCCATTAAAGTAGTGAAATAACTTTTCGGTAAAATTGATTTAAGAAGATAGGCATCACCATCCACTAAAAACAAATTTTTGCCACCAGAGTTCCTCTCGTGGTCTCCAACAATTAGACACAAAAAATAATAATCTTCATCAACTATTCCAATTTAAACCATAGTTTCAGATCCGTTTAATTATAAAACTCTCATTTATATCATGTCTGCTGTTTATAACTCTGTGTCGCCTTGGTAAATTCCACCTGGTCCAGCGCCTTTTTTCTGTAGCTGTCTATCCTCTATTATTAGCTAGAGCTTAAGCTACAAAAGTAATTCAGTTTGGTAAATGTAGATTAGATTGACTCTACAACATACAAATAACTGAATATAGAGAAATAATCAGCTGATTAAAATAATTTTACATTGAATCAGATCTGCAAACAGGAGGTACAAGCATTGAAGAATCACGTAGGCCACTGCCTCAAGCTAAAGTGGCAGAAAACCCCTTTACATCGTGGATACGCCGTCAGGACGAAAACAGAAAATAAATGTCATAGCTCATGCCCATTGCATGAGCCAGTCAATACGTCAAGTTGTTTTTGGTGTATTCGAAAAGGCGTGTGCCAGTGCAGCTTTAGAGTTTCCCGGAGGAAACGGCTTGTGTAGCTCAGGATCAATTTTAGAATAAACTGGCCAAGTGCTGAATTTCATAATTCCATTACTTCTCTGACATCGAGAGAGCCTGTATAGCCAACAACAGTCATAAGTTTTCATTATGGCAACAAAGGAGTTGTCATTAAAGATAATTATGCTAAAAAATTAACTGCTACGAATTTTAGTGACGTATTAATCCCCTGTGAGGGTTTACATCTTTGATTCTTGCACACGTTATATACAGATATAACATTCCAGTTTTCTTACTATGTATATTTGATTGACTTCACTGAAACACATGTTATATAAGTACATATATTTCTTCGTCTCTGTTAGAATAAAAGAAGCACGTTCCACGGAATTAAAGTGCTCTCCTTACCTGAGTAGAGTTCTCCGAGAAGTGATATATCCAAAAGTTTTTCTTCGCTGAACTGGATATCCGTGAAGTAGATTCCTTGATTCTCTATTATGTTTAAACCTGCTGTGCAAATATCCAGAATTTACATGAACCTGATGATGCGCTTTCTAAAGTTGTGTAACGTGAGCATCTCTCGTGTCACTCATGGGAATCGACGCGTTGACGGAAGAGGCTAGGCTGCATCATAAACATTACTCACAAAATTACAGTGCATTACATCCCTGAGCGACTCGTTTTCCTTACAGAAGGATAATTTCTCAAATGGTCAATTTATCATATTAATTTAAATGCATACTTCATCATTATCCTCACTTGGGCATTTGAAGAAATCTTCCTTTTCACATTATCCTCTTGGATTATTCTTTCGAGTAGTGTAGTAGTGCTCCGAAACAAATCACTGAAGTAGACTGGTTTTAACTTGCGATATAGGTCCCCAGGCCGCTAAGGAAACAACGATTCACACAAATGGGGACATTTAATAATTTTTTTTTCGTAATGTGGGGTCACAGTCATAATATATTTCTTTAAAATGTTATACAGTGCCTGAGGTGGCATACTGTCGTATTTAAAATACGCTATTCGACACATTGTCCAGAAATATTGCCCTTAGACAATGTGTCTAATGGTGTATTTTAAATGCGATAGTATACCATCTTAGGCACTGTATAACATTAAAACACTTGATAATGGCATTTTAAGCACAAATCATGATCGTATAAATGTAACACTTAAAATTAAAAAAAAAGTATAATGGCGGTACTGACTTTAAAGAAATGGGGACATGCTATTAAGTACATTCGTGGATAAGATTAACAGAGGCGTGGTCAGGTAGGTAGCGTGGCGATTCCATTTCATTTCCTCGGAAAGCTGAACGCTTTAAATGCTTTATTGTTGTTTAGCCTTAGTAAGTTCAGTCCTAGGATTTTCTAATTTACTCACGCTCTGTGCGCAGAATACCTCTGTCTGGTACACGCAAGCATTTTCTTCGCACCCAGCCATGGTTGCAGTGGCCCATTTACGCATGTTCATATTCATCAAACTGCTGCCCAGCCAGTACCAGTTGTTTGTCGTTTGGAATATAATATTGGTTCCTCCTAATGACAAATTTTTCTATTTGATGAAAAATTACTCCTATTTTTGGTGCAAACGAAAACGTGATGTATTTATTTGACTAACTATACTCTATTTTTCGTTATAATTTTATTTGCCTTTGCCTTTAGATATAGACTCTCTGATCAAAAGTATCTTGACTCATATTAGCAGATATTAATATATGCTGTGTTCACCTTTCGCCTTTATGACGTATCGAACTCTGCTGGGGACTCCTTGAATGAGTTGTTTGAATGTCTGTGGCGGAATGGCTGTCCATTATTCCTGAAGAGCCGAAACCAGGGAAGGTGGTGATGTTGGACGCGGAGATCTGGGGCAAAGTCGACATTGCCCGTAGGTGTTCAGCTGGGTTCAGATCGAGGCTCTGGGCAAGGTTTTGAATAATGATAACAAAACCAGCGGCTGTGTTTCAATCTACGTCGTTCACTCTTTTTAATACATGCTATCAGTTTCGACTTCAAAGGCTGTCATCTTCAGGCCCCAAGCGTAATCTGCCATGCACAACCATTTTCAAGCGGGCCAAAATTAACTGGATTCCGTACCTTCCGTTGCAATAACGAATTCAGCATCAGCATGTTGGGTTTGTGTCAGTTCGTAATACACATCAAGTAGACTGATGGCGACGGCATAAACACAAATGAATACTTTCTAAGCGCTAAGCGTTTCGAAATCTAGGATCTACCTAGTTAGAAAATATTTCCGAGACACGTGATGAAGCTATGACAGAAAAAAAGGTATCCAGCAAGTAAGTTCCATAAGGTTAGTAAATAAAAGAAAACACAGCTACTTGTAGACTCTGAAGGGAACAGAAGCACCAATCGTTGAGCTGCTTTTCAAGATATTCGCCACCGGAATTGGATACTTGTCACGAGATCTAGTTCTGTATTCCCGTGTCGTGGAAATCATCTGCATGGCACGACAGTAGTGCTTCAGTGTAGCCCTTTCAGCCAAAAGGACATCTAGTGCATTTGCTAGAGAAAATTGAAATTTGTAGAGAGAAAAACATGAACATTGTTTACGTGAGTGGATGACGGTGCTGTGCTTGCAGCGTTGACGCCAAAATGCGAATTGGACTGCAGTGGTGCCGGCCGGAGTGGCCAAGCGGTTCTAGGCGCTTCAGTCTATGGTCGCAGGTTCGAATCCTGCCTCGGGCATGGAAGTGTGATGTCCTTAGGTTAGTTAGGTTTCAGTAGTTCTAAGTTATAGGGGACTGATGACCTCAGACGTTAAGTCCCATAGTACTCAGAGCCATTTGAACCATTTGACTGCAGTGGCCAGGCGGATTGCAGTAAGCTCAACGACCCCACAAGAGAACGGCAGAGGAGTCCACCAGCAGACACCAGTTTGCTCACCACAGCGTTTAGATTCGATATGTATTTAAAATTTATCGTAGAAACAGTATGGCCCCATAATAGACTTTTAATATACTGTAACTATACTTTGATAATATTTAATAGTTTTGTTCACATTTATTCGCTTTCAGTTGATGCTGCTCTGATTTCCTTAGTTGTGTTTCCTTTTTTAGTTGATTTTTAATAGAAATCTTAAACAATCATGGCTGGATTATCATTTCATAAAAATGAAGAAACTACACATTATTGTTATACAAAAGAACTTAATTTTTCCACAGTGAGGCTATATCTGATATTGTAGTGCTTATACGTTTGGTTTTTATGAAGTGTAATAATTCATAGCTATATCTGCGGAAAACTTTATATAATAAAAATAAACAAGATTGTTATTCTGTCGCATTTTTATTAACACATGATACTATTTTTGTAACTAATGCATCTAATTTGTACGGGAAACAAACACCCCCTACGAGCTCTTGGAGATGCATGTATACAGGGTGTTACAAAAAGGTACGACCAAACTTTCAGGAAATATTCCTCACACACAAATAAAGAAAAGATGTTATGTGGAGATGTGTCAGGAAACGCTTAATTTCCATGTTAGAGCTCATTTTAGTTTCGTCAGTATGTGATCAAATTGTAAATTTTCACAATCAACATGTGTGGGCTGACGAGAATCCGCACGCAATTGTGCAATCACGTCATCAACATAGATTTTCTGTGAACGTTTGGGCAGGCATTGTTGGTGATGTCTTGATTGGGCCCCATGTTCTTCCACCTACGCTCAATGGGGCACGTTATCATGATTTCATACGGGATACTCTACCTGTGCTGCTACAACATGTGCCTTTACAAGTAAGACACAACATGTGGTTCATGCACGATGGAGCTCCCGCACATTTCAGTCGAAGTGTTCGTACGCTTCTCAACAACAGATTCGGTGACCGATGGATTGGTAGAGGCGGACCAATTCCATGGCCTCCACGCTCTCCTGACCTGAACCCTCTTGACTTTCATTTATGGCGGCATTTGAAAGCTCTTGTCTATGCAACCCCGGTACCAAATGTAGAGACTCGTCGTGCTCGTATTGTGGACGGCTGTGATACAATACGCCATTCTCCAGGGCTGCATCAGTGCATCAGGGATTCCATGCGACGGAGGGTGGATGCATGTATCCTTGCTAACGGAGGACATTTTGAACATTTCCTGTAACAAAGTGTTTGAAGTCACGCTGGTACGTTGTGTTGCTGTGTGTTTCCATTGCATGATTAATGTGATTTGAAGAGAAGTAATAAAACGAGCTCTAACATGGAAAGTAAGCGTTTCCGGACACATGTCCACATGACATATTTTCTTTCTTTGTGTGTGAGGAATGTTTCCTGAAAGTTTGGCCGTACCTTTTTGTAACACCCTGTATACGAGGTGTGACAATAAAGTAATGAGACTGATATGAAAAACAAATGTTTCTTACCGTTTTAGTCAAGTTTAGTGTTGTCTCCTTTAAAGTATTTCCCTTCTGATTGCACACACTTTTTCCAGCGCTTCTGCCATTGATGGTAACATTTCTGGAACTGATCTTCTGTAATATCTTCCAAGACCCTCGTCACAGCTTTTTGGACATCTTGTGTTGTTTGAAAATGGTGTCCCTTACCGCCGTTTTGACTCTTGGAAATAGAAAAAAGTCGCACGGAGCGATATCTGGTGAATAAGGTGGCTGTGGTAGCACTGAAATTTGTTTTGGAGTTAAAAATTGCTGTACTAACAGAGAAGTATGGGATGGTGCATTATCTTGATGCAGAATCCAAGGACACAAAGAACTCTTTTACCAATTCTTTCTAAAATATCTTTGTGGTAATATTGGTTAACTGTTTGTCCAGGAGGCACCCACTCTTTATGAACAGTTCCCTTGGAATCAAAGAAGCACACAAGCATGAATTTCACTTTTGACTTTGACATGTGAGCTTTTTTTTGGTCTGGCTGTTCCCTTTGAGCACCATTGCGAACTTCGGCGTTTTATCTCTGGATCGTACTGAAAAAAAAAAAAACTTTCATCACCAGTGATAACACGGCTCAACAATTCTGGATTGATTTCCGTTTGCTCTAACAGATTGGCTGTCACATTTTTCCGTGTTTCTCGTTGTTGTGGAGTGAGATTTTAGGGGACCATTTTTGCACAAATCTTTCTCATACCAAGATCTTCAGTTATTATTAGACGAACCGTTTCTCGATTGATGTTCAGTTCTTCTGCAATCATTTTCACAGATAATCTTCGATCAGATCGTACGAGTTCACGTACCCTGGCCAAGCTGACATCCGTCTATGAGGTTGCTGGCCGTCCATTGCGGTCTTCATCTTCAACATTCGTTCTGCCTTCGCTAAACATTTTATTCCAACGAAAAACTTAAGCTCTTGACATAACCTCCTCTCCAAAAGCCTTCTGAAGCTTACCGTAAGTTGTCGTCGCGTTTTCTCCCGATTTAACGCAAAAAAGAAATGCCATACCATTGCGCAAGATTACGCAGTTCCATTTCCGTCACAAGAGACACAAACACATGTTAACTTATTACAGCACAACTCACGACTGAACAGTTGCATCGATGTGCTGCTTGGACTAGAAGTAGCTTATACACCAAGGTCAAAGACATTGTGCCTACACAAGCCTGCAAGGTTGCCACGACTAGCAGAGAAAACCAGTCTCATTACTTTATTGTCGCACCTGTATACTAGTTGCTGTGAACATGACTGTTTTCTATTTATTTAATTTTTTGTGACACTGACTGAAAGCTTAATACATGTATACGACACTTGTCTGTGAACAGCTGTATTACAGTTGTGATGAAGTACTTGGTATCACCTGAGTTACTTTGAGATTGTTTCTTCCACCTCTATTTAATCTCACGATGCAGTAGAAAATTTTGTTTCATTTTGACATTAGGTCGGATCGTAAGTTCGTAGCGTTTTTGTTTCGTATGTTGGTTTCTGGCTGCCACTTATTTATTTATCGATTCTGATTTTTGATTTGTAGTTCACTGTTGCTATTTGAGATTAGATATTGCCATTTTGTCGTTTGGAGATAATGAGTGGAGCTGTGTACGCTAGAAAATAGAGTGCCAAGTAGAGAAACCGAAACATTTGTGACATATTCTTCTGTTTGAGTTCAATAGAGGGGTGACAGTAACGGAGGTAGCCAGATACGTTTTCGCCGTGTATAGGGATAATGCTATTGTACAGAGCTCGACAAGAAAATGGTTTTCTCGTTTTAAGGAGACTCGTTTTGACATTAATGACTCTCCACGATCAGGAAGACCTTCAGGGTTTGATGAAGATCATTAGACCCATTAATCCACAATAATGCAAGTCAGTGTATCCGAGGACTCACAAATATGATGAACTGTGATTATTCCACCATCGTGCGACATTTGCTTGCAATGAGGAAGGTTCAAAAATCAGGAGTACGGGTATCACATACTGTAAGCTAGAATCACCAAAATCAGGGGGTGGCCACATGTGCATATGTGCTTCCTCGTCATCAATTGTGTCGTGAACAACACTGACCATTTCTATCCTCTATCGTTAGAGGTGACGAGAAATAGTCTCTTTATGCTAACGTAAGTAAAAGAAATGAGTGGCTGAGCCCAAACAAAGCAGCAACTCCACGTACAAACACCTGCACGCACTCACAAAAGATAATGTTATGCATCTGGTGGAATAGCTATGGTGTGGTGTACTTTGAATTGCTTTTTCGAGGCGTAACGATCACTACTGACATTTATTGTCAACAACTGAGACGTCTTGCAGACGCAGTCCAAGAACAACGACTAGGAAGACTGCGTGAAGTAATGCTACTCCACGATAACGCATGCCCGCATTCTACTAGACTGAAAAAAAAAAAAAACACTATACAGGTAGTGGTTTGCGAAGTCATGCCGCACCCTCCCTATTCAAGTGACCTTCTCCGCTGTCTATCGAATAACTTACAAAGATTCATGCAGCGTAGGCATCCACGTCCGGCGTCTTTTTCAATTAAAAGATCAGGTCTGAGAGACCGCGGTAGATGTATAAAACCGCTTCATGACGTTTCGTCTTCAACTGCGCGAGACACGGTCCGAGGCAAAACGGCTACTGCGACTAAGCATGAAGCGCTCTCGCATTTATAGCGCGCATAGAGGGCACCTGCGTTACGTGATGTCGACTGTGGATGGAGTCATCATACTCAGTTAAAAATAATTGATTGTCATCCCGTTGGCGCGAAGTCGGCGTCCATATTTTAGCTAATTTCAGATCTTCTTTTCTATTAAAATTATTGTGGTGCTTATGAATCTATACTGCCTCTCTATACATACGTGCTTGATAATGCGATGTCCTTGCTAAAACACTCGTCTCAATGAATTTTATTTCGTCCTTCCCATCTCCAAAACATATTCTGCTACAGCCGATAAAATATACTGCACGGAATTTTATACACCCCGGTGTTGCTTGAATGTGGCGTGCATACATATTCATTAAACTTCTTGGTTCGTTTTGACCTCACACTTGGTCAAAACTTTCCCGATGCGATCCGTAATTTTATTAATGAACGGGAGAAAAATGTTTCCAGATATAAGAGGAGGAGATTAGTGTTTAACGTCCCGTCGACGACGAGGTCTTTAGAGACGGAGCACAAGCTCGGATTAGGGAATGACTGAGAAGGAAATCGGCCGTGCCCTTTCAAAGGAACCATCGCGGCATTTCCGGAGACAGTTTTCCAGTTGGCGGCCATTGTTAATCGGTATTTCCGGCTTCTTCTCGTCTCTGATGAGATGCTCGATTGGTCTCCTTACTAACATATCCACTTGCAGACAAGTGTATATTAGAACCACGAAATGAAATGTCAACACCGAACACAAAAGGAACTGTCGTCTGGGACATACTGAAAAATCGGCCGCGAACCACGAAATAAATTCAGTGAGACGAGTGTTTTAGCAAGGAAATCGCATTATCACGCACGCATGCACAGTGAAGCAATAGAGATTCATAAACATAATAATAATTTTAATAGAAAAGAAGAATTTTGAACTTAGATAAAATATGGTTGTCGACTTTGTGCCAACAGAATGACCATCGATTATTTTTAATTGAAAATGATCGGCATCCGGAGACAGTCACATTACGTGACGTATGGTGGCGCCTTCCATGCGCTCTATAAATGCGAGAACCCCTCAAGCTTAATCGCAATAGCTGTTTTACCCTGAAAGATGTCTCCCTCAGTTGGGGACGAAACGTCAGAAAGCAGTTTTCTACATCGACCACGGCCTCCCAACCCGGAAGTTTTAACTGAAAAATCTTCAAGGAATTTCCTCTCCGGTTAAAAATGCGCTCCAAACATGGCTCTACTATTTCTTCGCTTTAAAACCATGTGATTTCTACAGTCTCTGTTATGTGTATTTGTATCTGTAGTGTTTATTAAACTTGCAGAGAACCGCTACGAAATTATGCACCAACCCAACACATCCAATGATGGCCAGTTGTCAAAACTAGTCATTTATTTGTGAGGTTTAGTAAACAAATTAATCATGACATCTTAACATTTTAATAAAGGTCGAACAAAATGATTACTGTCTCCTACTCGGCCTTCTCTTCATAAAAAGGAAGGGATGACCTTTGTTTGTGAGAAGATACTCTTCATCAGATTTACTAATAACGTACTGCGAGTTGTATATTCAGAAAAGTAAATTAGCTAAATGTTGCAGGTGCTATGTGATGCCCCGAAAAACCGAAAATTGAAAGGAAATAAGATCAAACTAGCGTAGTGGGACTAGGCATTTTTCTGGTTGCAGTTTGCCTATGTAACAGTTTCCATGGGCCCAAAATTTGATTGTATTTCATATAATTATTGACCAAATTTAAAAATTAAAAATGCTGTCATAATCTACTCATTAACAGGTAAAATCTAAAGTTAAAGGCTTAACAACGTAACGCAAGTATTGCAGCTAGGAACTGTGCTTATGTCTAAAGGCAGTGTAACTCACAGCTCGTAAATTACATTATGTTCATCAGTAGTTGAGAATGAGAGCACTTTTGTCGCTGAGATCTCCCACAAAAATAATGAAAGCAAAAAAAAATTTATCATTTAGTACATTTTCGCTGTTCATGCAGTCAGACTTTATCAGCAGGCATAATGTTTAAATTTTTTACTTCTTTACTACTAATAATACTCATATTGTGGGCAGTATCTATACACACCACTGACTGAACCTGCAAAATTATTTCACTAAACGATACATAGTTCAGGAGCTAAGACATTGTAAACATTGAGACACATGAAACAGATTTTTGATACGGATAATTCGATTATTTAAAGACTCGGCGTTGGGAGAGTTACTAGTAATTTCATAAGACAATGGAAAGCAAGTAAGTATGTTCGCCTAAGAAGAACGTTCCTAAAAGTTTGCACCTCAGTGTATAAATATAGTAATTCTTTTCAACATAATTTGGGTGGTTGACACTTTTGTGAGCATGAGAAAACTCTTCGCAGGGGGAACAAGAGAAGTCCGAATCCGTGTCAACATAAATGTGGGTATGGCGAAAAATGGGCAGAACAAGATGGATGGAAGGTAAAACAAATCTGTTAGTACAGCGGGAAGCAAGTGTGGATAGAAGTTTTATGAGAGACACAAAAGGAAGATGAAATTTGCAGAACACGCGCTTGGGCACGACATCTTTGCCGAAAACATATTTGAAGGCAAGATATTGGGCAAAATCTCTATGATCAGATCAGAAATAGTACCAGATGCAAAAATTATGGGGTATTGGAAAAATAGAAAATGATGGAACAGAATGATTTCTCCGACGAGATGTATCCGTAAGGAAATGAATGTATTATGATGATTTTGTAAGTGAAAAGTTTACAAGTATTACAATTGGTTCAAATGGCTCTGAGCACTATGGGACTCAACTGCTGAGGTCATGAGTCCCCTAGAACTTAGAACTAGTTAAACCTAACTAACCTAAGGACATCACAAACATCCATGCCCGAGGCAGGATTCGAACCTGCGACCGTAGCGGTCTTGCGGTTCCAGACTGTATTACAATTCTCAATTGCACAAGTGACGATGCCAATAGCACCTAGTTTGGATTTGAAAAAGTGCGAAGAAAAGGTGCTAGCCTCACCAAACTGTACCACATTTATACGCTGGAAACTATTAGAAAAACTGGGTGAACATTTGATCGAGACTGATCCATTTGACGTTGGAAACTCATTTGTATCATATGCACTAGACGCTTGTTGTGAAGCTACAACATACTTGGGTTTCTTCACGGTAAATGATAACAGCCAAACAGTTGCAGGATAAAGATTTATTAAAATTCTTGATCACAGTTTTGGTATATCTAAATACACCTTCATCAGAAATAAAATACACCTGAACAGGAAGACACCTTCATTAGCAAAAACTTTGCATCGGAACTGAGAAAGAATTTTTTTTCTTTATTGTGATTTCATTCCCCTGCCCCATATGGGCAGGGGAGGGCTGTCAGCGGCACAATCCGCCGCTCTTCAGTCGAGTGACATGACAACTAAAATAAGAATAAATGTTACTTACATAAGGCGATGAAAAAGGGGAACATAAAACAGAGTAATGGGAGAAAATGGAGGTAAAAATAGACTGACATGGAGCCGTTCATGGGGGACAGTTAAAAAAGTCACTAGAAAGTTAAAAAACACAGTTGGCGATTCTTAAAACATGGAGAAGACACTGAATGGACATGCACAGGTTAAAAGTCGGCCACAGTATTAAAAACACTCCAGAACAACACACTTAAAACCCACTTGTAGCACACACGATGAATAATAAAACTGCCTGGTGGGACCTGCCGAGGGAAAGGTAAGAGAGAATGGAAAAGGAGGGGAGAGCAAGGGCAACAGGGGAAGTGGCGGAATGAAGAGAGTAGGGTCGTCAGCGGGTACACGAAGAGGCAGGAGACACGTGGGGCAGGAGATGGAAGACAGGGCAGGAGGGAGTGCAGAGACACTGAAAGGGGGCACAAGAGAGGGAGGGGAGTAGGAGGGGGAAGCCGCTCAGGAGGAGGGAGGGGGAGGAGAGGGAGCCCTGAGGTGGAGGCAGGACGATGGGGTTAGAGTTGGTAGGAAGGGTAGATGTCAGGGCGAAGCTCATGATCCGGGAGGGGTAGACGGTGGAAGTTGCGTTGGGAAAGGAGATGGAGGGTGTGGAGATGGAGAGAGGGTGGGACACAACGGTAAAGGCGTGGCAAATGGTTGGGGGTGGAGAGGAAGGGAGACACCAGTGGGTGAGGGGTGAAACGTCCCCTTTGTACAATTATACATAAGACTGTGCTTAACCTGACACAAAATATTTATAGCGCAACGCAATCTGACTTTCAACACACAATATTTTTGTTAGCGCAACGCAATCTGACTTTCAAAATTCTCTACAAGAGAATGGCCCTGACTAACATTAAACTATACGTCTCACAAATCACTTACCTCACCAAAAATCTTCGCTGCTCAAGCTACTGCAATACCGCGAGCGCCACTACTGCCAGCTAAATAAAAGATTCAAACTATGGAAGGCACTAACTACTGATAGGGATAGTTAGCAAATGAAAGATATTAATAGAGAACAAAGAATGTATTTACCTTGATATCATCATATATATAGCAGTTCATGACAAATTACAAAACTCCGCCATCTCTCTCCCCACATCCACCACTGCTGGCGGCTCACCTCCAACTGAGCAACGCTACGCGCTGTTAGCATCCAGCTGCCGCTGCCCAACACTACAATGGCAGACAACAATGCAAACTAGCCACAGACTGCACACAGCACAGCCAGTGATTTTCATACAGAGCGCTACGTAACGTTGACAATAAGAAAACATAAACAGCCTACTTACATAGCCCCCATGCTCCCCACAAAAAATTTTTACAAATTGTTTTGGGCAGTGGCCAATAATGATTTGATAAAATTTTTCATAATTACAATAACAAAGGAATTAAAGGCACACACTTATTGATACAATGTTGGTCAAAAGCTAAAATTTTCTCACAGTCCATAAAGACAGTCCTGATCGTTGATCACAGTAAAATTGCAGTGTTTTTCTCAAAGTCTGATCAGTAAAAGAAAATGCACGCGGAAGTAGTGGATTTCCATGCAGTCTTGAAGAAGTAGTGTTGTCCTTTCAACGGAAAGACACTGCTGACTCTTGACATGCAGACAGGTATTGGTCCACAACAGAGCAAACCCACAGCAGAGTCAGTCGAAATTTTGAAGAGTATTGGTAGGTAGGTCATCACAGAGCAGACCCACTGTAGTCCTGGTAGAGATTACGGTATTGGTGGGCCACCAGAGGTGCAGACCCACTGCATTCCTTGTAGAAATAATGGTACTGATGAGTCAGCAAAGACGCAGACCCACTGTAGTCCTTGTAGAAATAATGGTATTGGTGGGTCATCAAAGGTGCAGACCCACTGTAGTCCTTGTAGAGACGGCCAGCAGCCATCTGTTGCGACTGTGCAGGTGCACAATCACCATCAAAGAGTCTTGCGGAGAATATAGCAAGTCCATAAACCACCACTTGTCCATTCACAAAAAAATTGTTTGAAATGTCCTTAGAACCAGCAATGCTGTTATCCAGTCCCTTGCTGAATTATTAATACACGTGCAAACACTATCAGTCCCTACTTCTCACATATTGTCCATATACTATGACCAACAGGAACGTGTGGAGTGAAATGTAAGTAGGCTGTTTATGTTTTCTTATTGTCAACGTTACGTAGCGCTCTGTATGAAAATCACTGGCTGTGCTGTGTGCAGTCTGTGGCTAGTTTGCATTGTTGTCTGCCATTGTAGTGTTGGGCAGCGGCAGCTGGATGCTAACAGCGCGTAGCGTTGCTCAGTTGGAGGTGAGCCGCCAGCAGTGGTGGATGTGGGGAGAGAGATGGCGGAGTTTTGTAATTTGTCATGAACTGCTATATATATGATGATATCAAGGTAAATACATTCTTTGTTCTCTATTAATATCTTTCATTTGCTAACTATCCCTATCAGTAGTTAGTGCCTTCCATAGTTTGAATCTTTTATTTAGCTGGCAGTAGTGGCGCTCGCGGTATTGCAGTAGCTTGAGCAGCGAAGATTTTTGGTGAGGTAAGTGATTTGTGAGACGTATAGTTTAATGTTAGTCAGGGCCATTCTCTTGTAGAGAATTTTGAAAGTCAGATTGCGTTGCGTTAACAAAATATTGTGTGTGGAAAGTCAGATTGCGTTGCGCTATAAATATTTTGTGTCAGGTTAAGCACAGTCTTATGTATAATTGTACAAAGGGGACGTTTCAGGGGGATCAAGGCGGCGGACAATATATAGTGTGCGGATGTGTTCAAGGAAAAGGAGAAGGTGGGGGAAGGGGAGGAGGTCGTAGAGGATGCGTGTGGGGGACGGAAGGCAGATGTGGAAGGCTAGGCGGAGCACATGGCGTTCGAGGATTTGTAGGGCTTTATAGAACCGGGGAGGGGCAGAAATCCAAGCTACGCTGGCATAACAGAGGATGGGGTGGATCAAGGATTTGTAGGTGTGAAGGATGGTGGAAGGATGCAGACCCCACGTCCAGCTGGACAGGAGTGTCAGGAGGCAGAGGCGGTTGTGAGCTTTGTTTTGGATGGTAAGGAGATGGGGAGTCCAGGTGAGGTGGCGGTCGAGTGTAAGGCCAATGTATTTGAGGGTAGGAGTGAGGTGGATAGGACGGCCATAAATGGTGAGGTAGAAATCATGGAGGCGGAAGGAGTGGGTGGTGCGGCCTATGATGATCGCCTGGGTCTTGGAGGGATTCATATGGAGGAACCACTGGTTGCACTAACTGGTGAATTGGTCAAGATGGGTTTGGAGGGTACGTTGGGGCCATTGAAGGGTAGGATAAAGGGCCAGGAAGGCGGTGTCATCAGCAAACTGGAGAAGATGAACAGGTGGGGGAGGTTTGGGCATATCAGCAGTGTACAGGAGATAGAGAAGAGGGGAAAGGACAGAACCTTGGGGCACGCCGGCAGAGGGATAGAAAGTACGGGAGTTGGAATTGTGGATAGTTACATAGGAGGGACGATGGGAGAGGAAGGAAGCAACGAGACGGACGAAGTCGATGGGGAGAGCAGAGGTCTGGAGTTTGAAGAGGAGCTCGGAATGCCAGACACGGTCATAGGCGTTCTAGAGATCAAGGGAAACAAAGATAGCGGAGCGACAGGAGTTAAGTTGGAGGGAAAGAAGATTGGTAAGGTTAAGGAGCTGGTCGCTCAGAAAGAAAAAAACACTATAGCTTAAGTAACTGTAAAATTACCAGAGTATTATAAGTACAAAACTTTTAGTCGCTTACTAAAATCACATCATGCACTGGAGATACATAAAACAATTGTGCCAAAGGCGTCGTCAGTAGTTAAAACATCATCTCCATTTATACAACATAATAATAGACAGAGGGTTGATGCGAACATAGCATAGCATCAGTATCTCGCCTGTGAACTAGCGTGAAGAGGGTGTGAAAGCCCTAGGGCAGACAGTTTCACCGAGAGAGGGCACATGTGGTATGCGCGAGACGCTCGCGCACATTAACACCCATGGATACATACATATACACATCAAAATTATAAAAAGTTGGGCTAATTCAAGCCTTCTGTCATAATAAATAAAACATATCAGAACCATTTAAAAACATTTATGTAAAACAGAAAATATGAAACCAATTTTTCCTGTATCCTAGTGTCAAGCAGATGGAGCTTGCGTTACGGAACACATCTTAACAAGAGAGGGCACTAGTATTACGCGCGAGAATCTCGCGTAACTTAAAGGGTAAAATACATACTAGCGAAAAAAACCAAATTGTTAAAGTAAATGGAAACCATCTGTCGTTGTGAATAAAAACATACAGTCATTTAACCACACATACACATCGAAAGCCACAAACAGCAAACATCAAAAATACGTAAAATCCCAACAAGACAGGAAAAGCGCATCTCACCAGTATGAACAGACAAGTAAACTAACTTCTAGTCAGCCAGACTATATTACATTAGAGCAAGGAGGGGTTTGAAACTATCTAAAAAAAAATTTGTTTCTAAGCTACCCCTGTTCATTAAGAATAAAACCATCTTTTTGAGACAGATGCTTGAAAATCTCTAATTCTTCGAGCAGGTCCAGGTTGTAACCCTTACTCGCTTCGTGAAGCAATTCTACGTCATCCAGTTTACGTTGTGTGTGCTGTAAGAGCCACAGATGTCCAGCAAACGTGGATTTATATACGTTTTCCACGTTTTTACCTTGCATGTGTTCTTTATACCTTACTTTAATAGGGCTACCTGTCTGCCCAATGTAATAGTTTGGGCAGTCGTTACAAGTAATTTTGTAAACTCCGGATTTAGTGCCAAGTTCTTCCCGTGGCCCAATAGTATGAATCACTTTTTGTTTCAGACTATTATTTACGGAAAAGGCAACTCTGTAACCGTATTGTTTCTGTAGAAGTCTCCTTATCTTGTAAGATACATTCCCCAAAAATGGAATAGAAATAAAGTTATTACCCTCACTCTTTTTCGCCCTGTTATCTCCTAAGGTTGAACATTTTACAGCTGTTCTTTTCCTAACAATTTGTTCAATTAACTTAGGGTCGTATCCATTGTTAGTAGCTATTGATTTTAATAAAGATACTTCTATTTCGAAACAATCCTGTACTAAAGGTGTGCTCACAGCACGATGAACTGCAGAGTGAAAGAAGGCGATTTTCTGAGTTTTGAGGATGACAAGAATCTGCTGGGATAACATTATCAGAAAATTTTTTTTACGAAAAATGTCGAAGCTAATTGTGTTATCAAATAATTTAAGTTTCAAATCAAGAAAATGGAGTTCTCTCTCACTGTTTTGCAACTCTTTTGTGAAATTCATTTTCTCGTGAAAACTGTGAAAAACATGAAACATTAGTTGTAAATCTTGGTCACTCCATTGAAATATTATGAGTGTATCATCAAGATAATGTATCTCCAGTGCATGATGTGATTTTAGTAACTAAAAGTTTTTGTGCTTATAATACTCTGGTAATTTTACAGTTACTTAAGCTATAGTGTTTTTTCTTTCTCATTTCCGATGCATAGTTTTTGCTAATGAAGATGTCTTTCTGTTCGGGTGTATTTTACTTCTGATGAAGGTATATTTAGATATACCGAAACCGTGGTCAAGAATTTTAATAAATCTTTATCCTGCAACTGTTTTGCTGTTATCATTTACCGTGCTGAATTTCAATAGTTGCTGTTTCAGCCTTGTTTAAAATCTTGAAATACTTGGGTTTTCCCGTAGGATACGCAGATAGCATTTCCTGTCCGCAATAAAGACGAATGTCACCGCTCCTACTAAAATGATTTACTTACAAATTATAACAGTCTAATATGAGAGGTCCAGCAATGTCTTTTTCTCTGTGTTCTTCTCCTGGTGGAACACAAAATCATATGTAATACGCGTAGTTAAGATATTGTGTTCAAGAAACGAAGAAAGGGTAAGTTCTTTGCAAATTATTTTGGTGTTTGTGTGGGACAACGAAAGCTGGTGGAATTTTGTCCTTTCTCCCCTCCATATATTCCCTAGCGACGCGGAAAAAGGGCTCCCGTTCCTTTTATCCCGGCCTGAAAGACAAGTTTATAACCAGAGGCCGTAATATAAACGATGTCTTAATTCTTCACAGGGCACAACATGTTTTAAGCAGGCATTTATATTCTAATAGTCCCTTGCATCCCCATGGAAGCCGCCCGAGAGCGCATTAGCATATTATTAAACTCGGGCGATACACTACTTTCTCCGAGTGGCTCACTCTTTCGCCAGTTCGCCGCGTCGTTTGCACGCACGCGTACAAATAGCTCTACGTTCACCAGGGATGGCAAATGAAATTTACTTTCTGAAGTTTAGAGCTGCAGGTATTAAGACCTCATTTAATGCCAAACTAATTAACTCCCGGCTGGGAAATAATGTGGAGGCGGCCAGTTTATCATTCGGAATCTTTAGGATCGTCCTCCTTCGTCCGCGCCGTCGATCGTTGCCAAGTGTTCAGTACGTGGGTTACTAAAACGCTATGAATTTATTACTGCCACCAGAGAAAACGATTTTCACTCGAAACAGATGTTTTCTCTCGACTGTTAACTTTCATTATATTTTAATCTTGTTACACACCATGTAACAATGAGTCGCGGAGCATAGAGTAGGAAAAACACCAGTGAGGTCAGCATTTAGATAGGCATTGTTAGATGTTTGGTGTCAACATACGTTGCCTCCATGTCACGTGACTTCAGCACGCCGTAACGTTTCCCATAAGCAGCCTGCACATTTTTGGATGTCATTTGATCGCCATTACAGAAGAATCGCATTCAAAAGCATCGCGAATTTCATACAAGCGTATCATAAGTATCTTAAAAAATTGTACAGAATATGTAGAATGGACTTGGCTTACGGCTTTGAAGAGACAAATGCACGGGTATTTCGTCTGTTCGCGACGAGTGTCACACATCAGATGTATGTGCAGGAAGTTTATTTGGTTTTATACTGCTCTTGAACAAATTTCCGATTCTCCTTTTAAATTATACTACTGCGACATTACAAAATGATTTTCTAGTACGGCGAAGTGAAAATGTTCCGACAAACATCGAATTTGGGGCTATGACTTACAGCAAATCAGCGATTTATGACAGTCTATTACTTTGATCTGTTTTTCTCTTTTAATACGCATGATTAAAATAATGGTTTTTATTTTACCGTACTTATTTGGTGTAGTTTCTGTACAAGTGTCCGCTACATTACAAAATAAATATTGTATGAAAAAATTCAGAGAGTTAAACACACCTATGAACCTCTATGTATCAAAACATTCTACTGTAAAGATTATGAGCGCACTTGGAAATATTTTTAAGAGAAGAAATTCATCCGTTTTGGCACCATATTGTAATCTTTGCAGATCCCTAGCATTCCGTATTCAGGTCACGAATGGCCTACCAGGAGCATCCGACCGCCGTGTCATCCTCAGTGGAGGATGTGAATAGGAGGGGCATGGTGTCAGCACACCGCTCTCCCGGTCGTTATGATGGTATTCTTGACCGAAGCCGCTACTGTTCGGTCGAGTAGCTCCTCAATTGGCATCACGAGGCTGAGTGCACCCCGAAAAATGCCAACAGCGCATGGCGGCCTGGATGGTCACCCATCCAAGTGCCGACGGCGACCGACTTCGGTGATCTCAGGGGAACCGGTGTATCCACTGCGGCAAGGCCGTTGCAACTTGCTGATCCCTAGTAAAACTAAAATATTAATCGCACATAATCATCCTACACGCCATAGTTAAGAGTAGCATAATTTTATTTTGTAAGTACTTTAAATAAAGTTATGAGCTGGAAATATGTACAAGGCGGATAAATGAACTATCGTATAAGTGAGCAGCGGTCAAATGAAAATCAAACACCTGCCACAACGAGGCCACAGAATGCTTCCATTCAAAAATAATCATCACACACGTTAAGATGTTTATCCCAATGGGAGACGAGAAGATCAATACCTGTTACGTACGACATGGTTGGCCGCTGACAGATCCACGAGTGCACCAATTCTTGGACTTCCCCGGCCGACTGAAGCCGAGTTTCACGTATGTCTTTCTTCAGTTTGCTAAAGAGGTGAAAATCACTCGGTGAAAGATCCGGGCTGTACGGAGAATTTTGCGGTGTTTCCCAGCCAAATCACTGAAGTGTAGCCTTCCTCCTCCTCCGATTGGCAGTGTGTGTGTGTGTGGGGGGGGGGGGGGGGGACCGTGAGCGTCGTCGTGAAGCAGAATGATTCCATCCGACAGCTTTCCGACAGCCCGATTACAAAAGCAAAGCCAACGGTGAAATAATCCTACATTTCCCTCGTCGAAGAAATCGAACGTTGTTCAGACACGTTCCTGGCAGGTCATGACGACTTTTTTCTTCGACTGCAGTGATCCTCTTGTGGTCGAGTTCCTCGAGCGTGGAAGAACAATTAACGCGCAGCACTACGAAGACTCTTTGCAGAAACTGCGACGTGCCTTAAAGGAAAATTGTCCAGGAATGTTGTCGGACGGAATCATCCTGTCGCACGACAACGCCCTCCCCCACACTGCCAATCAGACGAAAGCTACGCTTCAGTGATATCGTTGCGAAACTGCATCATCTTCCGTACAGCCCAGATCTTTCACCGGTGATTTTCACATCTTTGGCAAACTGAAGAAAGATATGTGTGGACGTCTGCTTCAATCAAAATTGTTCAAATGGCTCGGAGCACTGGTGGACTTAACATCTGAAGTCATCAGTCCCCTAGAACTACTTAAACCTAACTAACCTAGGGCCATCACATACATCCATGCCCGAGGCAGGATTCGAACCTGCGACCGTAGCAGTCGCGCGGTTCCGGACTGGAGCGCCTAGAACCGCTCGGCCACCACGACCGGCTCAGCTTCAATCGGAAGAGGAAGAGCATGAGGGGGTATCGTTGTGGACCCGTCGGCGTTCGATCGCGTACTACGAAGAAGAAATTGATCGTAGCGTCTCCCAGTGAGATAAATGTCTTAACGTGCGTGATGATTACTTTTGAGTGTAGCCATTCCATGGTACTGTTGTGGCGGATGTTAGGTTTTCGTTAGACAGCCCCTTATAAATCGTACTGCGTATGTATATTACTCAAAGTTTGTATGTTCTTAACGGGTTGGTTGCTAGCGCGCTACCGAATTTATCTAGACTTTTGTAGTGAAAATACACTAATGAACTAAAAAATTAAGGCCACCTGGGGGCTCTGCGTGCATTTGACATGCCGAGGAAAATATACAAGAGGAGCATAGATGAGGGAGGATCACTGTAGCGACGATACAGACCGAAAATGGGGAAACGGCTGCAGGAAAAATGTGAAGCAATCGACAAAGAAATGGTCGTCGGAAGACCTAATGCAGCAAATAGAACTGAAAAAACAGCCTTCGGTGAAATTTCAAGCAAAGATGACGTTAAGAGTACGACGGGAATTCCCGTACTAAAAACAGAGGAGAGCGAGAGCGGATAGGTGGAAAAAGTATATTGAGGCATCTACGAGAAGGAGGAATTGCTTGATGACGTAACGGAAAAGGAAATGGGAGTCTATATGGAAGATGTAGAGGATCCAGTATCATAGGCAGAGTTTAACAGAGCGTCGGTTGACCTGCGATGATATATACTAGATGGCAAAACTCATGGGATACCTCCTAATATCACGTCGAACCTCCTTTTGCCCGGCACAGTGAGGCAAGTCGACGTGGCATTGACTCAAAAAAACGTTGGAAGTCCCCCGCAGAAAAATTGAGCCGTACTGCCTCTAATTGCGAGAGAGTGGCTGGTGAAGAATTTTGTGCACGAACTGACCGCTCGATTATGTTCCATAAATGTTCGATAGGGGTTTATGTCGGGCAAATATTGTTGGCCAAATCAATCACTCTAACTGTCCAGTA
Source organism: Schistocerca nitens (assembly GCF_023898315.1). Classification (NCBI taxonomy): domain Eukaryota; kingdom Metazoa; phylum Arthropoda; class Insecta; order Orthoptera; family Acrididae; genus Schistocerca; species Schistocerca nitens. Next base: position 188,414,594 of record NC_064620.1, on the reverse strand, counting down.
TGTTCTTCAAACCAATCGCGAATGACTGTGGCACAGTAGAATGGCGCATTGTCATCCATAAAAATTTCATCGTTGTTTGGGAACAAGCAGTCCATGAATGGCAGCAACTGGTCTCCAGATAGCCTAAGGTAACTACTTCCAGTCAGATTTAGTTGGACCAGAAGACCCAGTCCATTCCATGTAAACACAGCCAGCACCATTATGGACCCACCATCAGCTGCACAAAGCCTTGTTGACATAGCTTCGTGGAATCTGCGCCACACTCGAACCCTACCATCAGCTCTTAGCAAGCGAAATCGGGACTGACTTGACCAGGCCACGGTTTTCCAGTCGTCCAGGGCGCAACCGACATGGTTACGAGCACAGGAGAGGCGCTGCAACTGAAGTCGTGCTCTTAGCAAAGGCACTCGCGTGGGTCGTCTGTGGCCGTAGACAATTACGCCAAACTTTGCCGCGTTAATGTAGCTGTGAACCTAAAAGCAAGGGTAGTAACATCAAGAGTGCAGCGGGAATCCGACTGTTAAATGCAGAGGAGGGAACGGATACGTGGAAAGATCTGTCTGATGCGATAGAAGATGAAACAGGGGTCGATTTAGAAATAGGGGATCCAGTATTAGAATCAGAATTTCAGAGAGCTGTGGAGAACTTAACATCAAATGGGGCAGAAGGGATAGATAACATTCCATCAGGATTTCTAAAATCATTGGGGGAAGTGGCAACAAAACGACTATTCACGCTGATGTGTAGAATGTATGAGACTGGCGACATACCATCTGGCTTTCAGAAAAATTTCATCCACACAATTCCGAAGACTGTAAGAGCTGGCAAGTGCGATAATTACGGCACGATAGGCTTAAAAGCTCATGCATCAAACTTACTTGCAAGAATAAAATGCAGAAGAATGGAAAAGAAAACTGAGCATATATTAGATGAGGATCAGTTGGGCTTTAGAAAAGGTAAAGGCGCCAGAGGGGCAATTCAGACGCTGCGTTTGATAATGGAAGCAAGAGTAAAGAAAAATCAAGACACGTTCATAGGATCTGTCGACCTGCAAAAAGCGTTCGACACTGTAAAATGGTGCAAGATGTTCGAAATTCTGAGAAAAATAGGAGTAAGCTATAGGGAGAGACGGGTAACATATAATATGTACAAGAACCAAGGAGGAATAATAGGAGTGGACGACCAAGAAAGAAGTGCTCGAATTAAAAAGGGTGTAAGATAGGGATGTAGTCTTTCGCTCCAACTGTTCAATCTGTATAGCGAAGAAGAAATGATGGAAATAAAAGAAAGGTTCATGAGTGGAATTAAAATTCAAGGTGAAAGTATATCAATGATACGATTCGCTGATAACACTGCTATTCTGAGTGAAAGTGAAGAAGAATTACATGATCAGCTGAATGGAATGAACAATCGAATGAGTACAGAATTTGGATTGAGAATAAATCGAAGAAAGACGAAAGTAATGAGAAGTAGCAGAAATGAGAACAACAACCATTGACGGACAGAGCAAAGAGGACATCAAAAGCAGACTAGCAATGGCAAAAAGGGCATTCCTGGCCAAGAGAAGTCTACTAGTATCAAACATAGGCCTTGACCTGAGAAAGAATTTTCTGAGAATGTATATTTGGAGCACAACATTATATGGCAGTGAAATATGGACTGTCGGAAAACCGGAACAGAAGAAAATCGAAGCATTTGAGATATGGTGCGACAGGCGAATGTTGAAAATTAGGTGGACTGATAATGCAAGGAATGGGGAGGTTCTGCGCAGAATCGGAGAGGAAAAGAATATGTGGAAAACACCGACAAGAAGAAGGGACAGGGTGATACTATAACCCTACCACTACTATTATAATTTAGTATGCTTTTACCTAAATAACAGAAAATCCTGTCTCTATGTTGCCACGTATTACACTCTTACTAAATTTAGTTTGGTTTCCAAATAAAGTACACTATGGGAGGATAGTCCTATAAATAGGAAAAGCTTATCAGTAGAGTTACCCTTTTTACAGGATTTGACCGTGTGTTGTGTCTAATGGTTAAGTAAATCAGAGTACTCAATTCTTTTACTAAGATCTTACCCAGTGGTTAGATAGAAACGCAGTATGGATAGTATTATATTGAAACTAGGACAACTCAGTTCCAAGTTCATTTAGTGGTTTAAAATATGTATTAACGATCGCCTGCCTATCGAGGCAATGAAACAGTGAAGTATTGCTTAAGCAGAAGTATGAATTTTGACTACTTTCTTTCTACTGTATAAGTTGCTTCTTTAAATAAATATTACTCCATATAAAAATGTTGGACTACACCCTTATACTCGAGAACTCGAGAATTCGAGAAATTATTTCGTGACATCAGATACCATGAACATTAGCCATAACATCGCCGCACGTTGGGCGCTAAAAATGTAGTGAACTAGAGAAACTTTTCTCTCTAGAAATTAAATGAAATAAAACACAAAGTGTACAAAATTAAGGAGTTCATTTATGAATGTAAAAGATTGCTTATATGGTCAAAACATGAAAGAAATGTATTTATTTTCGTAATGTTTCGACAAAACAGAACGAAATTATAAATCTCAGGGCCGATTTGACTAGGCGTGGACATGACTCAAGGAGGGGACGAGTCGTCTTGTAAGTAGGCTGTTTATGTTTTCTTATTGGCAGCGCTACGTAGCGCTCTGTGTGAGAATCACTGGCTGTGCTGTGTGCAGTCTGTGGCTAGTTTGCATTGTTGTCTGCCATTGTAGTGTTGGGCAGCGGCAGCTGGATGTGAACAGCGCGTAGCGTTGCGCAGTTGGAGGTGAGCCGCCAGCAGTGGTGGATGTGGGGAGAGAAATGGCGGAGTTTTGATATTTGTCATGAACTGCTATATATATTATGACTATTAAGGTAAATACATTGTTTGTTCTCTATTAAAATCTTTCATTTGCTAACTATGCCTATCAGTAGTTAGTGCCTTCAGTAGTTTGAATCTTTTATTTAGCTGGCAGTAGTGGTGCTCTCTTTATTCCAGTAGCTCGAGTAACCAAGATTTTTGTGAGGTAAGTGATTTGTGAAACGTATAGGTTAATGTTAGTCAGGGCCATTCTTTTGTAGGGATTATTGAAAGTCAGATTGCGTTGCGCTAACAAAATATTGTGTGTCAGTTTAAACACAGTCACACGTGTATAATTTTTCTAAGGGGACGTTTCATATGGCGACCCTGCCAGGATACCTCACTGGAATCTTCTGATTTTTTTCTTGTAGTTTGTGTAATTAGTGTAGCTTTTGTTTATTGCTAGCGCATAATTATAGAGAGAATTTCCTTTGTAGTTGTAGTTTTTCATTGTTGCACACAGTTGTGGAATGCATGTAGATTTGCACCAAGTATTTCACAGCTGCGCTTGGAATTAACTAGATATTATTTTCAATGCTATGTTAATGTGTTTTGTTATTTTGCTCTTCAAATTGTGCTGTTCTGTGTTATCATGTGAAATATTTTGACAATAATGGCGTGTGAAAAACGTAACACTAGGTTTCAAAGTAAACTGAGAAATAATAGTGACGACGAGCGTAGCTTATCAGCACCACTGTGTAGTGAATTAATAGACATTCGAAGTAGTAATTTGGTAATTGTGCATAGGGAAATGGAGCGGGCGGCAAATAATGGTGTAGACAGTGAAACAGGTAGTGAACAGGGAAGCATTATCGATCGATCGGTCGGCAACAGCTCGCCTCAGGAATCCGAAATGACAGGACACAATTTCGCAAATACTGTAGATTCAAGTTTTGGGTCCTCACCGTTTTCTCAAATGAGTCAAGACACATTTTCTGCTTGTCAAAATGTGAATGTTGCCGGTGAAAATGCACTGCCAAAAAGCATAGAGAAACAGATTCCAGACACTAATACATTATTATTGCAATTAATGCAACAAATGGAACAAAATCAGAGACAAATGGGACAAAGTCTTCAAAAGTTAGACACAATGGAACAAAATCAGAGACAAACACAGCAAAAGCTTCAAAAGTTAGACACAATGGAACAAAATCAGAGACAAACACAGCAAAAGCTTCAAAAGTTAGACACCACACTTGAACAAACACGTGAAGATTTAACTACTGAGTTACATAACATTGAATCGAAATGTCAAAAAGTCTGTAATGACGTAAAAACACAGATTTGTGAGCATTTCCAACCTATTTTTTCGCGTCATGAAAATGCATTACAGAATCACGAAGCAGCCATAAAAGAACTGCAGACTATTGTTCATGAAAATCACGACACCTTGCAAGCTAAAATTGACTCAGTTGCATCTACCGATTCGGTTACGCAACTTTCAAAAACTCAGGAAAACTTAAAAGACACAGTAGATACGATTTCAACACAAATGGACACTCTGAAACTTGGTTCAGGAAAACACACAGAGGAAATAATTTCACTATCGGATAAAGTAGCCGAACTTTCAGATCAGTTCACTCACTTATCTACAAAGGTAGATGATGATCTTAATGACACAAGACCTGTAGCCTTCACAGACACTGAAGAGTATGAACATATTAGAAAATTCAAACAAAATCAAAATCAAATCAATACACAGTACAAAAGAGAAATCCGGAAAGTACAAGATCAGCTGACACAGGTAATACAAGAATTACGTATTTCAGAGGACACTCGCGCCCCAATACGGGAAGAGGGACATAGAAATACGGAACAGCCACAAAATAATAACACAGGGCATTTCGGAAGTTATGAAAGAAATTGGCAATGTGCACCGAATTTTGAGATTGAACCGCCGACACGACGTAACAATGACCGACATGCGACTCGCCGACATGATGATTTTGACTATAAGCTGTTCATTACTACACGTAAATTCAAAACATTTAAGAATTCTGGCAACGACATTCATCCACAAGCGTGGCTCCATCAATTCTCTCATTGTTTTCCTCCCAACTGGTCATTGGAGCACAGGTCAGAGAATGAACCAGCTGTAAGAATGCGATCGGTCATTCACGATTGTCACAGTGAAGAAGAATTTTATCATGCCTTCCTCTCAGCGTATTGGTCTCAAGCTACACAAGACCGAGTAAAACATAGCATCATAATGATGAAACATTTCGAACAATCTGAATTTTCCATTCTTGTCAAATATTTTGAAGACATGTTGCATAAGAATCAGTATCTTTCAAACCCATACAGCCCCTCAGAACTCATCCGCATTTGCTTAATCAAACTGCCTGAACATTTACGACATATTATTTTAGCAGGACGTTGCAAAGACGACATTGAAGCTTTTCAGGGACTGTTACAAGAACTAGAAATTGACACTGACAATCGCGGAACGCGAAAACAGGAGCACAACAATTACAGATCACATCCGTCACAATTCCGCGATGACAGAAATAATATACGACAAGGCTGTTCTTTCAACGTAAATCGTGACCGAAACAGACACCACCCGTATGAAAACTGTTGGCAGAGTAGTAATAATTACAGGGAAAGATCACCTCTCCGCGGTAATGACTATCACAGAGACAATCAGAGAAACAGGCAATATGGGAACCAAAATAATTATTATCAAGGGAGACAGAATAACTTCAGATGCAACGGTCCAGCGCGCAGTTACGATTCAGGGAGAAATTCTCCACCACGCGACCGACAAGAAAGAAACTATGGAATCTACCGACATGACGACAGACGATATGGTCGTAACGACAGACCTGAATTCCATCAGAACTGGCGAGCTTCAAACAGGGCAGGGCCTTCTCGTCAAAGTGAATTTGTAGAATTTAGATCTCCTAATCCCAATAACAGCGCGCGCCAACAAAGAGACAGACAATGACTCGCACAGCAGGTAGCCGCGAGTGCCCGCTGGCTCCGAGAAAAATAACATAAGACGCTAGCCTTGAGAAAAATTTTAGCATTCTTTACCGACGTATACCGCATGATAATTGCGTTGAAGTTGAAACGCTGCGTACTAGGAAGAGTAAAGGTTTACACCACATTTCACTTGTAAAACCGTTTATTGAAAGATAATCTGCTTTTTAACTTTGTCTTTGCCATATAACTTTTCACTTTACATTGCTAGTAGGCTTTGTCAGACTTAGAAACTGGTACCATGCAACAATGTTTGAAGTTAAATATCCAGTCAAGAACCAAGAGAACTTATTTAAACAGAAATTACGATTGCATTGTTATAGTGAACAGACGACACAGTGTTGTATTTGTACATTCTTGCTTATTAGTTGCACGATTACGTAACAACTATCAGGCTCACATACTTAGAACATATACTGGCACTGCTACTGAGATTTTCATGCAACATTTTGATTTACTTGAAAAGATATTCTTTGTTTGAAGTACTTTCTGTGGGATTAAAGATGACTTAGCACTTGGTTTCTTTGACAGCTACACAATTATATCACGACGCTACTAATGTGTGACACAATTTCCATTGTTGCTTTTGTGCTGTATCTGCTTTATATCTGCACAGTTTTTCTGAATTCTTCTGGAAAGTAAAACATGTTTTAGTAGTAACTTTTGTGGTATAGCTACAATGAGACCGCCTTTTCCGTAGCACAACAATACGTTACAGCACAGTACTTTCTTCATCATGGCAATAAGCGTAATAACTAAGATATCTATACGCAAAGCATTTCACTTTTGTTTATCATGAGGTAAGTACATTGACTTCTGCAGAACTTAGCTTTCGGAGGACGACAACTACGACACTTCCACAGAGATTATCTTGTAACAAGACGCACAGTTTAGCGCTACAGTACATGTATTTGAGTGATTAATTTTATACTTAAAACATTTATTTTTAAAGGTTTTTGAATTACAAAGAAAGTTTTCCGTGATACATTTTATTCCATTGCAATAATCTGTAACACCTGAGGGTATAATTACATTAATCCTCAGGGGGGTACACGCTTACTTTGTGTATCATGTGTTTGGCAAGCACAAGGAGCCCTAGCTAATATGGTATTTGCTTACACAACTTTACACATCGGTACCATATTTCTCTAACACAGAATTACACAGCTATCTGATCATTTAACTGAAAGAGACAAATATTTATTTTACTACATCAGTGACAGATGTTTACGTAATTAGACAGTTGGATAATTTCACACTTATGAAATTGTATTTTGTCTGTACTTTGTGAACTGTTATATTTTTTCGGAACCACTGTGATACTATGAGAGCTTTGAATGATGTATTTGGTATGGGATCGTGATTTTTGAAGTACGTTTGAGGTAGATGACTTTATTGAAGGTCTTGAAATTATTGAAAGAAGCTGCGACGATTCTGAGATGTGATTGATCTGTTATGATGTTCTTATTGCGATGACGATGTGTCTTATGCTGTTGAGGTATGTTTATGATCAATAAGCTGAGAATCGTACTTTAAGAGTTATGAAATGTGTGTACATGCGTGAATGTATCACAATGCCGCCGAAAATTTTTTGGACTCTGTTATATTTATAGGATTTTGTTTCTACACATTTGTAACGCAAATTCTCGACCTTTGAAATTTTTATATGAGACTGTCACTGTAGCGGAAACTGCTGTCGTAAATATTTCGGTAAGAAAGCTAAGTGACCTTGATGTAATGCGTTGTGGCGCCCAGCTGGGCCAGCCGCCTGAAGAAAAAGCCATTAGGTGGAGAAAAAAAGAGGCCATTAACCTCGCTTCTGACATTCCTTTGTAGAAAGCATCGCAAATACGACATGCTCATTACTTGGAAACATATCGTACTTTCTGATATTTACTGAAATGCCTAATGAAATGACAAGAAATAGTTTGTTTACACACCTGATTATGACTACTGTCTATATTTTTTTACTACTTATGAAATGCCACATGGCTATTGAACGATGTTCTTATGCTTTGCTTTGTACATAGTTGCTTATTTCATTTGATATCTAGTTTCTAGCTGCACTACAACATTGGTTAAAATAAAATTTTATAGATGTACTAATATCAATATTTTCTGTCTACAGATCGAGTAAATAATAATTTTTTCAAAAAAATGAGGGAGCACAAAAAGACATTTACCTTCACAGGAACTGCATTCATAATTTTCTTTTCAAGTACTTGGTAACTTTTTTGGTAGAATAACTTCTTGTGGTGCACCACTTTAATTACTTAGACATTAAGATGTGATTATACATTTCCCTTATCTGCATTGTTATCTTTAGTGTACTATTTTTTCTGCTTGAGCTATGTCATGTTTAGGTATAAGTTATTTCATTTTATGCTGCTGTTTGCCAGGCATAGTGCTACTAAATTTCACTTTGCATTACTCTGTTAAGCCAGTTTACTACTGACTTATTTTTCTTGTTTGCTGCTCATTGCCTTATATTAGTTGTAATTTATGCTGCTTCCTTTGCCTTTTGTATTTTTTGTCATTGATGTTTGTGTTAATTGTTTTGTGCTGCTGCATTGCCTCGTCCCTTAGTTTAGCATCTGAGCTCAGCAGATTTAAGTTAGCTTAAGAGGAGGTAGCCTATAAGAGAATGAGTTGCGATGAATTTGAAGAAATGCACTGAGAGGCTATACGAGAAAAGTACAGAAAGCAGGTATAGATAGGACTTTTTGGAAATAATGAAGAACAAAGGGAGATCTCCGAGAAGTAAAGAAAGTTTTGTTTGCAAAACACTGCAGTAAAACAAACCCTGTCCTTTTGTGTTATCCCCCTATGTGTTTGTGTACCCTTGTGTATTTGTTTTCTTCCTGTCTCTGTGTACTGTTTCATAGAATTTTTTTCTCTTCTAATACTAAGCTACATTCACTATGATGAGGAATACTGTTATCCTCAAATATAATTTGCATTAATAATATGTTATTTACTTTGTAAAGATGTTTAAACATTATTTGTTCTGGTTTGTTTTAATGCTCATGTGTGAAGTTGATGTTTCGAAAGTTATTCTGATCTTTTATGTATGTACTCATGTCATAATTCCTGTAACACTGATGTATATGTTATTTCGATTCTTTTGTAAAGCCTGTACTACAAATGTTATCTGTATTCTTATGTTTTTAATGATGTATTTTGTACCTTTGTTATTGTATTCTTATGTTATAAAATTGTAATTGACACCAGTTCATCAAATTAAGTAACTTGTAAGTTACATTTCACTGCACACGTTTCTGTTGGTCATAGTATATGGACAATATGTGAGAAGTAGGGACTGATAGTGTTTGCACGTGTGTTAATAATTCAGCAAGGGACTGGATAACAGCATTGCTGGTTCTAAGGACAATTAGAAAAAAACTTTGTGAGTGCACCAGTGGTGGTTTATGGACTTGCTATATTCTCTGCAAGACTCTTCGATGGTGATTGTGCACCTGCACAGTCGCAACGGATGGCTGCTAGCCGTCTCTACAAGGACTACATTGGGGCTGCATTTTTGATGGCCCACCAATACCATTATCTCTACAAGGACTACAGTGGGTCTGCACCTCTGGTGGCCCACCAATACCACAATCTCTACCAGGACTACAGTGGGTCTACTCTGTGATGACCCACCTATCAATATTCTTCAAAACGTCGAATGGCTTTGCTGTGGGTTTGCTCTGTTGTGACCCATTACCTGCCTGCATGACAAGAGTCAGCATTGTCTTTCCGTTGGAAGAACAACACTACTTTTTCAAGACAGCATGGAAATCCACTACTTCTGTGTGCATTTTCTTTTACTGCTCAGACTTTGAAGAAAAAAAAAACTGCAATTTTACTATGATGAATGATCAGGACTGTCTTTATGGACTGTGAGAAAATTTTACCTTTTGACCAACATTGTATCAATAAGTGTGTGCATTTGATATCTTTGTTATTGTAATTATGAAAAATTTTATCAAATCATTATTGGCCAGTGCCCAAAACAATTTGTAAAATTTTTTGTGGGGAGCATGGGGGCTATGTAAGTAGGCTGTTTATGTTTTCTTATTGGCAGCGCTACGTAGCGCTCTGTGTGAGAATCACTGGTTGTGCTGTGTGCAGTCTGTGGCTAGTTTGCATTGTTGTCTGCCATTGTAGTGTTGGGCAGCGGCAGCTGGATGTGAACAGCGCGTAGCGTTGCGCAGTTGGAGGTGAGCCGCCAGCAGTGGTGGATGTGGAGAGTGAGATGGCGGAGTTTTGTAATTTGTCATGAACTGCTATATATATTATGACTATTAAGGTAAATACATTGTTTGTTCTCTATTAATATCTTTCATTTGCTAACTATCCCTATCAGTAGTTAGTGCCTTCCGTAGTTTGAATCTTTTATTTAGCTGGCAGTAGTGGCGCTCGCTGTATTGCAGTAGTTCGAGTAATGAAGATTTTTGTGAGGTAAGTGATTTGTGAAAGGTATAGGTTAATGTTAGTCAGGGCCATTCTTTTGTAGGGATTTTTGAAAGTCAGATTGCGTTGCGCTAAAAATATTGTGTGTCAGTTTAAGCACAGTCTTGTATAATTGTTCAAAGGGGACGTTTCATTATGAAAAAATTATACACGTGTGACTGTGTTTAAACTGACACACAATATTTTGTTAGCGCAACGCAATCTGACTTTCAATAATCCCTACAAAAGAATGGCCCTGACTAACATTAACCTATACGTTTCACAAATCACTTACCTCACAAAAATCTTGGTTACTCGAGCTACTGGAATAAAGAGAGCACCACTACTGCCAGCTAAATAAAAGATTCAAACTACTGAAGGCACTAACTACTGATAGGCATAGTTAGCAAATGAAAGATTTTAATAGAGAACAAACAATGTATTTACCTTAATAGTCATAATATATATAGCAGTTCATGACAAATATCAAAACTCCGCCATTTCTCTCCCCACATCCACCACTGCTGGCGGCTCACCTCCAACTGCGCAACGCTACGCGCTGTTCACATCCAGCTGCCGCTGCCCAACACTACAATGGCAGACAACAATGCAAACTAGCCACAGACTGCACACAGCACAGCCAGTGATTCTCACACAGAGCGCTACGTAGCGCTGCCAATAAGAAAACATAAACAGCCTACTTACAGTCTCACCATTATTCGTTATCGTTCGCCGTATACTGCTGTCGGCGGCAGGCAATGCGTCGGTACGGCGCGTAGCTTCAGAGCTGTGCGGCGCGAACCGGCTGCCCTCATCAGCAATAGCTGCGTTGCGGCGGGGCCCAGGTAATCTCCGCGTTGTCTGACTGTTGTTGTCGCGTGGCCGAAGCCTTGCTATCACAGTGTCCGGAGGCGGATGTTGGCGATGGGTGGAAGAGCGTCCATGTCCTCTCGCTTCCGCCGTGTCTCCACGACTCCCTTCTCGCTTCTCATCCTTCTCTCAGATCAACTCCACTTAGCAATATTCTTCCTTTCGGAGCTGTCACTGGCGGACGAAATTTTCAACACAGCCTAATGACAGATCGCCGTTTCATCCCCACGCCTCTCCGTGTGGGGTAGAAATTTCCTGTCTGGCATGGGCTGACGTGTGGCTCGTGAATCGGCATCTTTCTCACGATTTCACATTCTTAAGATGTTTTCCTGTATTCCGAGGCTGCTTGGAGAGCAGCTACACAACACTTCTTTATAACCGCTCTCTCTGCGTGAGCCCTGGACAGACTCATGTTTGGGCTCCGTCTCAAAATCTGCTGGTGTCCGTCTTTTACAAGGAATGTCCTCACTGTCGAGAAAAACGTCTTCTTAAGAACGCTGACTTCTTTCACACGTCTCCCTGCGCCAGTTCCTCGCGCCTTTTGCACGCTCCTCCCTGTGCCCGTGGGGTGCTGGAATTGTCGGCGCATCCCTCCTTTCTAAGGCGGGTAGAGTGAATGCCACCAGGCCAGAAGAACTCAGACGCTTTCGCGCGTACATTCCGTCCTAATGGCTGTAGGCGTCCATCAGCTATCGGCACGCTTCTCGTTGTCAGATGGGCCCTTCGAGGCGAGGCGAGGCGAGGACGTCGGCCCGGCTCCCCGCTGTGTGCTTCCAGAACGTCCAGTGTCCCTCTTCTCGGGGTCTCGCCCCAGCGAGTCCGGCCCCTTCATCCTCCACGGCGACTTGGCGAAAGTGGTTGCTTTCGGACGGGAAAAAGTCCAGAGCATAACTTCAAGGGACCTAGAAAAATTTGGCCAGGGGGGACCTTTAGATAAGCACTTTCCATAATCAACAAACTTAAATACTAAAATACTTAGGCACTAAAGCATACACTTTTTATACTGAACATTTCACTTCAAGAAAACCTCATTCTTACTGGAATTATTTTCAAAATTTATTATTCTTTGAACTAATTCTGTATAGTCATTTAACAGATTCTAGTAACTTGGCTTTACTCTGATTGATTTTACGTAAACAAACTTTTAGTATAAGACTTTGTAATAGTTAAGAAAACTTTCTCGTTATTTACACAAAAACAATTTAAATGGTGCCTTTTTATATTAACTTGGCACTTCATTAGTGTGTATGACTTCTGAAGAAGGCTGTATTATTATAGTAGAAACCATGGTCAAGGTTTAAAATAAACATAATTTAGTGCAACTGTGGGCTGTTTTTGATTCGAGACAACGAGGAAGGAACCCAATATAGATGTATGATTAGGATGAAATAACAGGGTGAACCTGTTTCTTTAAAGTTCAAGAATGATTATTGAAACACAGTTTGAATTAATGGTTAAAAAAATGGTTCAAATGGCTCTGAGCACTATGGGACTTAACATCTATGGTCATCAGTCCACTAGAACTCAGAACTACTTAAACCTAACTAACCTAAGGACAGCACACAACACCCAGTCATCACGAGGCAGAGAAAATCCCTGACCCCGCCGGGAATCGAACCCGGGAACCCGGGCGTGGGAAGCGAGAACGCTACCGCACGACCACGTGATGCGGACAATTAATGGTTCACGCTGTAAAAAAGTAAAATACAAAAAAATCTTGTCTGGTGGCTGTAGGCTTGGGTGTGGCGAACGATTATGACGGCTACACTACCGACAGTACAGCCTGCAAGTATCTTGCTGTAGGCCTGTGGGCTCAGTTTCTCTTCTTGGCGTTGTTTAGTTTTGCATACAGTAGCCCAACAACTCAAAAATGTTTAAATGTGGGTGAAATCTTATGGGACTTAACTGCTAAGGTCATCAGTCCCTAAGCTTACACACTACTTAACCTAAATTATCCTAAGGACAAACACACACACCCATGCCCGAGGGAGGACTCGAACCTCCGCCGGGATCAGCCGCACAGTCCATGACTGCAGCGCCAACAACTCACAAACAAGCCGTAAGCTGTTTGCAGTCTTCATCCGAGGCATTTTTGTGCAAATTTTCAGGCAAAGCTTCTCCTGATCCACAAAGGTGTTGCCTCAATCACTGCTGCCTACAGACTGCGTCATTTACAACCCACGCCTGCTCTAGGTAGCGCGCCAATTCGCCCTTGACACCTTTTCCACTCCCCAGAGCCACTTTAGTTTCAAACAAAAGCACACTGGCATTTAAGTAACACATATTTCTTACATTGTTCCTAAGCGTGACCGGCCGGCAAAAGTGGCCGTGCGGTTAAAGGCGCTGCAGTCTGGAACCGCAAGACCGCTCCGGTCGCAGGTTCGAATCCTGCCTCGGGCATGGATGTTTGTGATGTCCTTAGGTTAGTTAGGTTTAACTACTTCTAAGTTCTAGGGGACTAATGACCTCAGAAGTTGAGTCCCATAGTGCTCAGAGCCATTTGAACCATTTGAACCTAAGCGTGACCATTTCTTACAATTGTCAAATTTACATCAACATGAACAGTTTATACACACAAATATTCGTAAACACAAAATATCATCAGAAAATTATTTAACGTAATAAACAATTTACATTGTATCTTACGTACATTAATCAAATACAATGTAAAGAACTTAAAACTCCAGTATAGCACACTTTACTTTGCATATACAGAAAATATAGCACCAATATGCGACAATTTTAAAGCAAAAAACTATATAAAAATTCAGATGAACCATAAATAAATAGCGTTATAATACGACACCTATAAACACATCAGGGAATGACTTCAATGGTACTAGAGGGAGCTGTAGAGGGCAAAAACTGTAGAGGAAGACAGAGATTGGAATACATCCAATAAATAATTGAGGATCTGTATTGCAAGTGCTACTCTGAAATGAAGAGGTTCTCGCAGCGGAGGAATTCCTGGCGGGCCGCGTCAAGCCTAAAAAAAAAAAAAAAAAAAAAAAAAAAAAAAAAAAAAAAAAAAAAAAAAAAATCGTGACGGATACATTCGTCGTTGTGCCACATTGATATCTGTGGTTGTTTCACGCTGTTGTGCTTGTCTGTTAGCACTAACAACTCCACGCAAATGCTGCTGCTCTCGGTCGGAAGTGAAGGCCTTCGGCCGCTGCGTTCTCTATGGTGAGAGTGTATGCCTGAAATTTTTTGTATTCTCGACACGCTCTTGACACTGTAGATCTCGGGATATTGAATTCCCTAACGATATCCGAAACGGAATATCCCATGCGTCTAGCTCCAGCTACCATTCTGGGTTCAAAGTCGTGTGGCCATAATCAGGTTGGAAACCTTTTCACATGAATCATGAGTACAATTGACAGCTCCGCCAATTCATTTTCCTTTTATAACTTGTGTACGCGATACTATCGCCATCAGTAAATGTGGATATCGCTGTCCCACAACTTTTGTCAGCTAAGTGTAAGGCAGAAGGGACAGATAACATTCCGTCAGAATTTCTAAAATCTTTGAGGGAAGCGACAACCCAACGACTATTCAAGAGTTGGTGCGTAGAGCCTATGAGAAAAAAAAAAAAGGAAGAGTCTATAGTTGTGCATGCTTGAACAGCTTTGAATTTCTCCTTTAGTCATTCCTGCTTAGCCATTTTGCACTTATTGTCAGTCTCATTTTAACCGCCTATATTTCCTTTTGCCTGCTTCATCTCTTATAGTTTCTCCTTTCATCAATTACAGTCAACATCTAGTGTGTTATCCAAGGATTTCCTCTGTACCTTGCCTTTTTGCATAGTTGTTCTTCTGCTGCCTTCATTGGATCGACCTTTAAAGCTGCCTACTAAATGTCTGCTCTATTTCTGTCATCTATTCCAATGAACTTGTAGAAAGATTAAACAAATCGATCGTGACTCTCCCCAGTGGCCTTCTCAGAAACCCCGTGGCATCAAATAATCCGAGAGTCTACAGCTGATCGTAAAATTCATGAACTACTGATCAGCTCAGAGCTCTGTACGACTAATACGCTCTTTTACAAACAATCCGTCCGCACACGAAAAACTCTTGCTACTTGCCTGACAACTGACTTACGTCAAAATATGAACAACAAGGATGCTCCTTACAGACATTTAAAGTCAAATTCGAAATCGAAACGCGACAAAGAACCCAGAAAGTCTACGAAACAGGGCAAACTAATGTGGTCATAATGCCAAAATTAGTCACGCTTGTTCCGTTGTGTGCAGCGATGCGGTGCCTGCAATTGTGTCTAATTATGTCCGTAGGTTGGGTGCCGAGGAAAAAACAGAAACTGTTTTTTCAGATTTCATCTGACGGTTTCAATGATGCAACAATAAACGCAACAAGAAAAGTCAAAGAAAAAATGAGAATCTCTTCTTAAGCGACAAGCAAATGCGGTATGAACGTAACTACGGTCAACAATGTTGCAGATAGCTTCGTACCTATCTTAAATATTTCATATTTCTCTCGTGACGGTGTATATCCCATTCAGTGGAAGATAAGAATAGTCCTACTTATTTGTAAGCACTAGAAGTCACAGTCATCTTGCGATTACCGATCAGTGAGTGTCTTACCAGCTATATCCGATCTCTGGAGTATATTAATCACCCACAACTGACAGAACACTTCAGCAAATTCAACATATACCTCAAATATCCGTCCAGCTTTCATAAACATCCTACCTCATACAATGTATTAATTGACTCCGTAAGACGGAAAAGGGGTGATGTCCACTTTTTTTTTAAATTACGAGGAGCGTTCAATAAATAATGCAACATATGTTTTTTCGGCAAATGTCGTTTGAAAGAAATGCGGAATTTGATGTGGGACATCGGGAAATATTCCTGCTTAAGCCCCATAGTTTGAAGAAGTTCATATAGGTGGCAACGCTACACGTAGCCTTCAAAATGTACGGAATTGCTTGCGCATTACAAGGCAGAGCACGACAATTTTTTCTCGAACATCGTCACAGACGATGACACATTGGTTCATTATATCGAACCAGAAACAAAAGCCCCGCGGGGTAGCCGAGCGGTCTTGGGCGCTTTGTCACGGTTCGCGAGGCTACCCTCCTCCCCCCCCCCCCCCCCCCCAGTCGGAGGTTTGAGTCCTCCCTCAGGAATGGGTGTGTGTGTAAGTTACTTTAAGTTAGATTAAGTAGTGTGTAAGCTTAGGGACCGATAACCTAGCAGTTTGGTCCCATAAGACCACAGTTTGGTCCCATAAGACCTTACCACTACCAGAAACAAAGCAACGATCCATGGTGCCACGCCAATTCTCCTCTGAACAAAAAGTTCAAAGCCGCACCCTCAGCCGGAGGCGGTCTTCTGGGACTCTGAAGGGGTTATTCTGCTTGATGTCCTCCCTCATGGTGCAACGATAATCTCTGAAGTGTGCCTTGCTATCCTCAGGATTTTAAAGAAACGATTTCAGCATGTAAGTCGCCACAAAAACGTAAACCAACTTCCTCTGCTACATGGGAACGCAAGGCCCCACAAAAGTCTGCGCACACATGATGAGCTCACAAAACTTAGTTGGAATGTTCCTCCTCATCCACTGTACAACCCGGATTCGCACCTTCCGACTTCCTTTTATTTGGCCCAAAGAAGGACGTACTGTGGGGGATGATGGAGAGCTTACGGATGCAGCAAGACGTTGGCTCCGACGGCCATCAGTTCCGTGGTACCATGCGGGCATACAGGTCTTCCCAGCAAGGTGGCCAAAGACCGTCGCACTGAACGGAGATTATTTTGAAAAAATAGAGATTTGTGGCCAAAAGAGTGGGGAATCAAATCAACCACCTTTCACAAAAATATGTGTTGCATTACTTATCGAACACCCCTCGTACGTTTTCCGGAGATAACTGATCTTTATATCTGTACTCATCGTAGGGTATAAAAGTGGGTCAAATGGCGTCAATAGAACTGCTTGATAAGGGAGTATTGAACTAGAGATCGGGACATTTCAATATAAACAAGCGTATATTTGACCTGTTCCAGTAAAACAGAAGAAACTAGACGATGTAAAGAAAATTCTACAATACCTACCTGACGAGCAGGGACTATTTTATAATGGTATCTGCCAGTGACCAGCGAAGGATGGGCAAGATAAAAATGAAGCATACCCACCATTGCCTGCTTCACTGTATTTTGTTAGTGTTTGTATTTTTGGTACATCATGAATAAACCTGTACGCTCCTAACACACTATTTTATTGCTTGGAGAATATGAATAATATAAACTTACATAACACAAGCCTTTCCCCGCAGACAGAACGTTACTCGCCTCATCAGCATCATACGGTTCGAAAAGGGGTCGTCTTTAGTACATTCGAACCCGATTACTGACCGCACTCGATGGATAAAGTATGTTGTAATGATGTGTATTGCTTCACCCTGGGGCCAACTGCCACATGGCAACTTCTACACAATGCTGAAACCCACTGTCTCCTGTAAAATTTACTTTCTGGAACATGGCCCCTTTTACAACTCATCGATTCGGGTACAATAACTGAACGTGGAATACTTCATGGACAGCCATGACGTAGCAATACTGACTAGTCTTCTGCAGTGCATTCTGATACAGTCATTAATCCAGAAGATTCCTGATATATGTTGGGATGGTTTGAAAGCTACCTGACAAACAGACGTCAACATATTATCTGTGAGAATGAAAATTCCTTCTGGGATCGTCTTCTTTGGCAATCTCATAAGGATTTCTGAGGCTCCAGAAGAAACCTGTGTGAAATCTACAAGACATAAATAAAACAGGCACATATCAATCAGCAGTGTATCTTTTCAAATCCTAACTCCTATTACAAGTGCTAAATAGTGGCAGTACTCGTGATGTGGCAAACTTAAATTCTTGAGTATAATCCATGAAGCTGCTGACACGAATTATCCCAGAAGGATAGTCAATTAGTTGGGAATTAATTCGATGCGTCAATACGGAGCGAATGATTTGTCTTCATCTTCTGACAGGCCTGCCCCCCTCCCCCCCCCCCCCCTCCCCGGCCCACAGTGCAACAACATCTCGGCGCGTGTTGCAGATCGAAACTTGGAGAGCTGCTCTGTCAATGGATGTGTGTCTTTTTTTGCATGTCTTGTAGTTTCCCCACAGTGACCTTCTGAAACCTTGGAGGTACTGATGAATACTCTGTATTGTTCTTCTTCTAGGGCTTTTGGAAAAATGTCGATATATCGATATTTTTCCAAAAAATGTTGATGTATATTAGCGGAATATTTTCACCTATATATCGATATTTCTACATTGAAATGGCAGTATCGAGAGCCGTTGTTTCTAATATATTTTTTCCGCGGTTTTCGGTAAATATTTGAAACTCTTCTTTTGAACAAACAATCCTGTTGGAAGAACATCCGCAACTGGGCATGTTACTAGAGGTTGAAAATCCGCTTCAGTTGCGAATTTCTTTTATTATCACGACCGGTTTCGGGCTATCATAGGCTTCTCATCAGGTGTCGCAACTGTGTTGTGGCCCCCGAGTGATGTAAAGGATAACTAATAATAAATCAAACTTAAATATACGGCTCTGAAACTGGCAATGTATTTGCAATGTGCAGCCGGTTTTTTATAGGCCGGTACAACGAAATTTTCTCGTCGATATATCAGTAACTTTTTCGATGTATCCATGGCCGATGGCGATATCTTTTTAAATATCGATTTCCTGGGATCGATTAAATATCGATTTCCTATTAATATATCTTATATATATATATTAATTATATACACTCCTGGAAATTGAAATAAGAACACCGTGAATTCATTGTCCCAGGAAGGGGAAACTTTATTGACACATTCCTGGGGTCAGATACATCACATGATCACACTGACAGAACCACAGGCACATAGACACAGGCAACAGAGCATGCACAATGTCGGCACTAGTACAGTGTATGTCCACCTTTCGCAGCAATGCAGGCTGCTATTCTCCCATGGAGACGATCGTAGAGATGCTGGATGTAGTCCTGTGGAACGGCTTGCCATGCCATTTCCACCTGGCGCCTCAGTTGGACCAGCGTTCGTGCTGGACGTGCAGACCGCGTGAGACGACGCTTCATCCAGTCCCAAACATGCTCAATGGGGGACAGATCCGGAGATCTTGCTGGCCAGGGTAGTTGACTTACACCTTCTAGAGCACGTTGGGTGGCACGGGATACATGCGGACGTGCATTGTCCTGTTGGAACAGCAAGTTCCCTTGCCGGTGTAGGAATGGTAGAACGATGGGTTCGATGACGGTTTGGATGTACCGTGCACTATTCAGTGTCCCCTCGACGATCACCAGTGGTGTATGGCCAGTGTAGGAGATCGCTCCCCACACCATGATGCCGGGTGTTGGCCCTGTGTGCCTCGGTCGTATGCAGTCCTGATTGTGGCGCTCACCTGCACGGCGCCAAACACGCATACGACCATCATTGGCACCAAGGCAGAAGCGACTCTCATTGCTGAAGACGACACGTCTCCATTCGTCCCTCCATTCACGCCTGTCGCGACACCACTGGAGGCGGGCTGCACGATGTTGGGGCGTGAGCGGAAGACGGCCTAACGGTGTGCGGGACCGTAGCCCAGCTTCATGGAGACGGTTGCGAATGGTCCTCGCCGATACCCCAGGAGCAACAGTGTCCCTAATTTGGTGGGAAGTGGCGGTGCGGTCCCCTACGGCACTGCGTAGGATCCTACGGTCTTGGCGTGCATCCGTGCGTCGCTGCGGTCCGGTCCCAGGTCGACGGGCACGTGCACCTTCCGCCGACCACTGGCGACAACATCGATGTACTGTGGAGACCTCACGCCCCACGTGTTGAGCAATTCGGCGGTACGTCCACCTGGCCTCCCGCATGCCCACTATACGCCCTCGCTCAAAGTCCGCCAACTGCACATACGGTTCACGTCCACGCTGTCGCAGCATGCTACCAGTGTTAAAGACTGCGATGGAGCTCCGTATGCCACGGCAAACTGGCTGACACTGACGGCGGCGGTGCACAAATGCTGCGCAGCTAGCGCCATTCGACGGCCAACACCGCGGTTCCTGGTGTGTCCGCTGTGCCGTGCGTGTGATCATTGCTTGTACAGCCCTCTCGCAGTGTCCGGAGCAAGTATGGTGGGTCTGACACACCGGTGTCAATGTGTTCTTTTTTCCATTTCCAGGAGTGTAAAATATATATATATATATATATATATATATATATATATATATATATCGATTTCCTATATTTTAAAAATATCGACAGTCAGACCATCTTCTATGTCAGTGATATATAAACACTGTCATCGTGCAGCGATATCACAATCTGTCTTCAGTGTCAGCAGAAAACCTGAGACTTTATCTATATGCGAATTGTGATTCCCACAAGCAATTGGCTCCTATTCTTCTCGACCGTATCCAATATCGTATCAGAAAACAATCAAGAACTTAGATGTATCTTTATATATGCACTTCAACTGCCTTCCAGAACTTTCGGAATGTATTACCACGGGATGTGAAACGTAAACTTGTGCAATTCCTCTTTCTACCGCACTGCGCAACTGCGATGTAAGGCAACAGAATACGAGTAGTCAAATCTCTTGACGGGTAGAACTAACCGTGAATCCTAGTGTGCGTTACATGTGTAACGTCTGCCTATTTGTCCATGTAAAGCGAGTTTTGATTGCTACCTACCTTATTGGCTCCTCAGGGCTCGCACACCCCAGTTACTCGCATCAGAGATCAACCATCTCTCATCTCGTTACAATCTGAACATAATGGCCTTGGTGGCATCCCAGCTGTGGCCATCTATAAAACAAAACCATTCGCAATCTCCTTGTATGTTACACAACCAACTATTATTTGTCACTGAAAACATTTCAAAACGTACTCTCACAATCCGTTAATAGATCTACTCTGGAAACCACTCTGAAGTACATGGTGGAGGGTCCTCCCATTCTATCAGTTATTAGGTTTCTTCCTGTTCCAGTCACGTAATTTGCTCGGGAAGAATGACTGTTTAAATGCCTCTGTGCGCGCTGTAATTAATCTACTCCTGTCCTCGCGATCCCTACGTGAGGGATACGTGTAGGGTTGTAGTACATTCCTAGAGCCTTCATTTAAAGCCGGTTCTTGAAACTTTGTAAGTAGACCACAAGTGTCTGCCAATTCAGTTATTTCTGCTTCACTGTGACAGTCTCCCATGGGTCAAACAAACCTGTGGCCCTTCGTGCTACCCTTCTCATCATGATTTCAGTATCCCTTGTCAATCCTGTTAGATGCGTGTCCCACTCACATGAGCAATATTCTAGGGTGGGCTCCAACTATGATTTGCTAGCAATCTCCTTTGTATACTGACTGCATTTCCCCAGTTTCTTAATATGAATCGAAGTCTGCCAGCACCCTTATCCAAGACAGAGACCATGCGGCAGTTCCATATTATCTCTCTATTAAGTGCTACACCCAGGTATTTGCATGATTTAACTGATTCCATCTGCGACTCTAGTCGCAAGATACTACGTTGTTTCTTTCTTTTGTAAGTGCACAATTTTAATTTTTTTATGTTTAAACCACGTGACCATTCTTTGTACCATTTAGAAATCTTATTAAAATCTGACTGAGTATTTATACAGCTTTTTTTTCAGACTTTAATTCATTATAGACAATCGCATCTTCTGAGGTTACTACACTACTGGCCATTAAAATTGCTACACTTCGATGATGTGCTACAGACGCGAAATGTAAACGACAGGAAGAAGATGTTGTGATATGCAAATGATTAGCTTTTCAGAGCATTCACACAACGATGGCGCCGGTGGCGACACCTACAACGTGCTGACATGATTAAAGTTTCCAACCGATTTCTCATACACAAACAGCAGTTGACCGGCGTTGCCTGGTGAAACGTTGTTGTGATGCCTCGTGTAAGGAGAAGAAATGCGTACCATCACGTTTCCGTCTTTGATAAAGGTCGGATTGTAGCCTATCGCGATTGCGATTTATCGTATCGCGACATTGCTACTCGCGTTGGTCGAGATCCAATGACTGTTAGCAGAATATGGAGTCGGTGGGTTCAGGAGGGTAATACGGAACGTTGTGCTGGATCCCAACGGCCTCGTATCACTAGCAATCGAGATAACAGGCATCTTATCCGCATGGCTGTAACGGATCGTGCAGCCACGTCTCGATCCCTAAGTCAACAGATGGGAACGTCTGCTAGACAATAACCATCTGCACTAACAGTTCGACGACGTTTGCAGCAGCATGGACTATCAGCTCGGAGGCCATGGCTGCGGTTACCCTTGACACTGCATCACAGACAGCAGCGCCTGCGATGGTGTACTCAACGATGAGCCTGGGTGCACGAATGGCAAAACGTCATTTTTTTCGGATGAATCCAGGTTCTGTTTATAGCATCATGATGGTCGCATCCTTGTTTGGCGACATCGCGGTGAACGCACATTGGAAGCGTATCACCCAGCGTGATGTTATGGAGTGCCATTGGTTACACGTCTCGGTCACCTCTTGTTCGCATTGACGGCACTTTGAACAGTGGACGTAACATTTCAGATGTGTTACGACCTGTGGCTCTACCCTTCATTAGATCCCTGCGAAACCCTACATTTCAGCAGCATAATGTGCGACCGCATGTTGCAGGTCCTGAACCGGCCTTTCTGCATACAGAAAATGTTCGACTGCTGCCCTGACCAGCACATTCTCCAGATCTCTCACCAATTGAAAACGTCTGGTCAATGGTGGCCGAGCAACTGGCTCGTGACAATAAGCCAGTCACTACTCTTGATGAACTGTGGTATCGTTTTGAAGCTGCATGGGCAGCTGTACCTGTACACGCCATCCAAGCTCTGTTTGACTCAATGCCCAGGCGTATCAAGGCCGTTATTACGGCTAGAAGTGGTTGATCTGGGTACTGATTTCTCAGGATCTATGCACCCAAATTGCATGAAAATGTAATCACATGTCAGTTCGAGTATAATATATTTGTCCAATGAATACCCGTTTATCATCTGCATTTCTTCTAGGTGTAGCAATGTTAATGGCCAGTAGTGTATTAATATTGTCTGCAAGATGACTATTATACAGTATGAACAGCAAGGCTCCCAACACAATTCTCTGGGACTCACCCAAAGTTACTTCTAGTCTCCATCCAAATTTACTTGCTGCGTTCTCAAAAATCTTCAGTCCGGCCACGAACTTCGCGTGATACTTAAACACTGATAACTGCGGCGTAACTATGCACTTAATTCTCAATCACCGATAAGAACTGACACTCTCGACAGAACCTTTTAATAATGTAAAAACACAATCACGGTACAATAGTTGATGGCAGTGGGTCCCAGATTTTCTGAGGCCATTACCCCTGACCGATATTATATATTACATATTTTCTCCCCCCTTCACCCCCTCCCCATCCCCCACCAACGCAATCCCATCGTCAACATTAGCGCGTAACTAGACTTTATAACGAAAAATAATTTCCTTTGAACTCTTTTATTTTTAAAATGACAAAATATGAAAGATAGTTTCTGTAAGTGTTTCATCGAACTACGAACTAACGAGTCAATGAGACAGTTAGTACCGCTGTTAGCAGAATATGGAGTCGGTGGGTTCAGGAGTGCTAGCCCATCCCGACAGCGCTTAACTTCGGTGATCTGACGGGTACCGGTGTTACCACTGCGACAAGGCCGTTGGCGCACGTTAATACTACTTGGAAAAATTATAATTATTGTTAACTTAGTCTTGAGAGATAGTCATTATAGTAACGAATCTCTAAAAATAATTTGCTTTAATAAATCAAACAGCCGGCCGTTGTAGGCGAGCGGTTCTAGGCGCTTCAGTCTGGAACCGTGCGATCGCTAGGGTCGCAGGTTCGAATCATGCCTCGGGCGTGGATGTGTGTGATGTCCTTAGGTTAGTTAGGTTTAAGTAGTTCTGAGTTCTAGGGGACTGACGACCTTAGATGTTAAGTCCCCTAGTGCTCAGAGCTAATAAATCGAACACGGTTAAAGCAGTAGTTTTAGCTCTCAGAGAATTTCATTTTACCTCTCAGGGAGTAATTACCAGCAGATTGGGAATCACTTGCTTATGATAGTGGTGGTCTGCTTATCGGTGCCTGGATCGGCTGAGACGTCAGCGTCACACACACACACACACACACACACACACACACACATCGGAAAGCCTATGGTGTCCGACGAAACTGGAAACGGTAAAGCCGTCGGCACATGGACCGTACATTTAAAAGCCAAGCGTTGAACTTTCCAAGTTTGTGACGTCATAGCGTGGAAAAAGCACGTTGTCAGTCTTTCCGAACATGCAGAACAATATCTAGTATGTCAGAGATTCCGAACGTGCGTTTGAGAGTAGACCAATGAGATGGAACAACGCTAGTCACGCCACATGACGCCTTCTGTCTTCGGTACAGAGTCGCGAGACTCCATATTGGCTTTCATTTGAATTCAAATATTTGCAACGTACATGCTATTTCTAGTCACCAGCAAATAGAGGATCTCTCGAAAAATCGTCGCTAATTGCATTATTTGTTGTAATAAATGACGGGAAACGTCATATTGGTGGTTAAAGTATTATTGTAACTTTCGTTTTATGCAATTATACCGTTTCAAGGCAACGCGACATTGAGGATCCATCAAAAACACATTGTTCGTGGCACAGTTCGTCGTAATTAAACGTCATTTAATAACATATCTACGATTAAAGATTTCGGGAGATGGTAAGACACAAAGTATGTCCCGTAAGGGATCCGTACAAAGTGTAGCATAATGCGTAGATGGAAAATTGTAAGGTAGCAGGTGATGTGTTGCTGGTTTGCTTCTCACTGGATCCAAACTTTTTTTAAACTAATCCTCACGTTTTATAGTAGGTTCTGATACTTCTTTACTAGTTTATTCTATAAGCATATTCCATAATATTCAATGTTATGTAAATATAAGTGCACTAATTATGAAAAAATTGTTCAAATGGCTCTGAGCACTATGGGACTTAACATCTATGGTCATCAGTCCCCTAGAACTACTTAAACCTAACTAACCTAAGGACATCACACAACACCCAGTTTTCACGAGGCAGAGAAAATCCCTGACCCCGCCGGGAATCGAACCCGGGAACCCGGGCGTGGGAAGCGAGAACGCTACCGCACGACCACGAGCTGCGGACCATGCGTAAGGTGTTGACATGAGCGGCATAGCCGAGTTGTACGTGCTGCCCCCAGTGGTGAAAGTAAAAGATCATCTAGTCATTGAGTATCGAATGACGCTGTCGATGCCGCTGTGATTGTATAATTGTAATAACAGGATTCCAATTTTTATGCAGTTGAAAGCCGTTGTCACGATTTATAAGATTATCAGCAAGACGTATTTCCACAGATTCTTTGATTACGGAATCCTAAAATCCGGAAACCGGAGCTAAAATTTTTGTTCCATTGTATTCCACTGAATGTCCCAACAAATACAGGGCTCTGCTACTGCCGATTTTGACGGTTGCCGCAGACGGGTGTATCTTTCATGTTCTGTTCATCGTTCCTGGGCAGTTCTTGTTGTCTGGCCAATATATGCAGAGCCACATTCACAGGGAATTTTGTAGACGCCTGCTTTCTTCAGTTGTAAATCGTCTTTAACGGAGCCATCCAGCGCCCGGTTCTTTGCTGGTCGACGGAAGATAACCTTGATTTTATTTTTCTTCAGTAATCGGCCTATTTTCGACGACACATTCCCGGCTACTGTGCCTGGGCTCTTCAGTAGTTGTGATGATGGCCGGACGTCTCTGGGCCGAAATATCGTGTCAGAATGTCGACGGGATCCGGCTGCATACCCGGAAATTATTAGAAGAAGAAATACGCCGGGAAAATTTCAGAATTCACATTGTATCACACTATATGTAGGGCAACTTTTGTAAGCTGGTGTCCCCACTGACTGGGTACGCTACTTTCCTTTTTGCCGTATAACATGTTTACGAATACTGAAGATTTTCTTTTTTTTAAATGTATACTACAGAGTAATATGACTAATATATGGATCAAGGAGGAAATTTGGCTTTTAATAGAGCTAACATAGGAATTTTAAGCGCGTCCATTTCGTAAACAGTACGATTTTACATACAACCGACAACTGCCGTTGAAGCGAGCTGCGATCGCGTGTACCACGTTGAGGCACACGTACTGTATGCAGAAGTCGCATTGTTTCTGACAAGGGAACCTCCCCATCACACCCCCCTCAGATTTCGTTATAAGTTGGCACAGTGGATAGGCCTCGAAAAACTGAACACAGATCAATCGAGAAAACAGGAAGAAGTTGTGTGGAACTATGAAAAAAATAAGCAAAATATACAAACTGAGTAGTCCATGCGCAAGATATGCAACATCAAGTGAAACGTGAGCGCAGGAGCGCCGTGGTCCCGTGGTTAGCGTGAGCAGCTGTGGAACGAGAGGTCCTAGGTTCAATTCCTCACTCGAGCGAAAAGTTTACTTTCTTTATTTTCGCAAAGTTTTGATCTGTCCGTTCGTTGATTGACGTCTCTGTTCACTGTAATAAGTTTAGTGTGTGTTTTGCGACCGCACCGCAAAACCGTGCGATTTTTATTGAACTCGCGAGCTATATTTGCTGGATTCATATTGCCCACGGAATACATCTCACGTATTTAATGCACTCTCGTCCAAAGCAGCGAACAGTCAACTGCCAGCCAGGGAGCCTCGTTAGCGGGAATACTCTCCCTTCCGTGCGCTGTAGTCGACTGACGTCGTGCGTTTCGATGTTTGTTTAGGTGTAGCGTCCCCAAACTACGGCGCACTTACCTCGCATCGGACGGACAGATAATAATTGTCTGAAAATAAAAAATGAAACTTTTCACTCGAGGGAAGACTTGAACCAAGGAACTCTCGCTCAGCAGTTAGTCACGCTAACCACGGGACCACAGCGTTCCTGAGCGCATATTGCCCTTGATGTTGCATATCTTACGCATGGACTACTCAGTTTGTATATTTTGCTTATTTTTTCATAGTTGCACACAACTTCTTCCTGTTTTATCGATTGATCTGTGTTCAATTTTTCAAGGCCTATCCTCTGTGTCAACTTATAACTAAATCTGATGGGGGTGCGATGGGGAGGTTCCCTCGTGAGCAAGTTGAACTCTGCACGCACAATGCTGACGTTGTAAAGTGCGCTCCACGTGCCGACGGTTTAAGGCTTCTGGGCGTTGGAGTTGCGAAGGAACGCGAGGAAGAGCCAAATGTTATTGAAAGGCGCGCGTGGGGGTAAGTAGACCCGGCGCGGCCGCTGTGGACTTGGCCGCGCTGCCCTGGTGGGTATTGGGCACCGCAGCCACGCACCTGGGGCTCGGCGGCTCCATTACGGGCAGCTGCGCCAAGCCCCAGCCAGGCGGCGCTGGCCGCTCATATTGGGGGGGCGGCCCGGGGTCACCGCCGCCACAGACAAACCGCGCCCTCGCCCACACCTGCTGTACCCAACTACTGCCGCCTGCTGGCGACTCGCCACACTGAACCGGCGCTCCCAACAAGGCGCTAACGGCCGCGGTACACAGCCTGCACTACGTCACACAACCACGCACACGCACACACACATTTACAGTTCGTAAAAAGCTAATCTACAGTGGGACCAAAAAGTAACGGTGCAGGCACCTTTTCGCATTGAATACAAAATGAATAAATACTATGAACGGGATACCAATTCGACTCTACACAGAGTACGCGAAAGAGCTTGCCCCCCTTCTAACAGCCGTGTACCGCAAGTCTCTAGAGGAACGGAAGATTCCAAATGATTGGAAAAGAGCACAGGTAGTCTCAGTCTTCAAGCAGGGTCGTCGAGCAGATGCGCAAAACTATAGACCTATATCTCTGACGTCGATCTGTTGTAGAATTTTAGAACATGTTTTTTTGCTCGCGTATCATGTCGTTTCTGGAAACCCAGAATATACTCTGTAGGAATCAACATGGATTCCGGAAACAGCGATCGTGTGAGACCCAACTCGCTTTATTTGTTCATGAGACCTAGAAAATATAAGATACAGGCTCCCAGGTAGATGCCATTTTCCTTGACTTCCGGAAGGCGTTCGATACAGTTCCACACTGTCGCCTTATAAACAAAGTAAGAGCCTACGGAATATCAGACCAGCTGTGTGGCTGGATTTAAGAGTTCTTAGCAAACAGAACACAGAATGTTGTTCTCAATGGAGAGACGTCTACAGACGTTAAAGTAACCTCTGGCGTGCCACAGGGGAGTGTTATGGGACAATTGCTCTTCACAATATATATAAATGACCTAGTAGATAGTGTCAGAAGTTCCATGCGGCTTTTCGTGGATGATGCTGTAGTATACAGAGAAGTTGCAGCATTGGAAAATTACAGCGAAATGCAGGAAGATCTGCAACGGATAGGCACTTGGTGCAGGGAGTGGCAACTGACCCTTAACATAGACAAATGTAATGTATTGCGAATACATAGAAAGAAGGATCCTTTATTGTATGATTATATGATAGCGGAACTAACACTGGTAGCAGTTACATCTGCAAAATATCTGGGAATATGCGTGCGGAACGATTTGAAGTGGAATGATCATATAAAATTAATTGCTGGTAAGGCGGGTACCAGGTTGAGATTCATTGGGAGAGTCCTTAGAAAATGTAGTCCATCAACAAAGGAGGTGGCTTACAAAACACTCGTTCGACCTATACTTGAGTATTGCTCATCAGTGTAGGATCCGTACCAGGTCGGGTTGACGGAGCAGATAGAGAAGATCCAAAGAAGAGCGGCGCGTTTCCTCACAGGGTTATTTGGAAAACGTGATAGCGTTCCTGAGATATTTAGCAAGCTCAAGTGGCAGACTCTTCAAGAGAGGCGCTCTACATCGCGGTGTAGCTTGCTGTCCAGGTTTCGAGAGGGTGCGTTTCTGGATGAGGTATCGAATATATTGCTTCCCCCTACTTATATCTCCCGAGGAGATCACGAATGTAAAATTAGAGAGATTCGAGCGCGCACGGAGGCTTTCCGGCGGTCGTTCTTCCAGTGAACCATACGCGACTGGAACAGGAAAGGGAGGTAATGACAGTGGCACCTAAAGTGCCCTCCGCCACACACCGTTGGGTGGCGTGCGGAGTATAAAT
Source organism: Schistocerca nitens (assembly GCF_023898315.1). Classification (NCBI taxonomy): domain Eukaryota; kingdom Metazoa; phylum Arthropoda; class Insecta; order Orthoptera; family Acrididae; genus Schistocerca; species Schistocerca nitens. The sequence continues at coordinate 188,385,260 of NC_064620.1, read as the reverse complement.
GTAGATGTAGATGTAGATACACTAACAAGCAAAAATATTATGACCACTGCCCACCGCGACGTTGGATGCCGCCTGATCGCGCTGCGGGCACGTGGCGCGGTAACAAAAGTACGTAAAGGGAGCAGACACGGACGGCGGATAGTCCTAACAAAGATACGGACTGAAAATAGGGAAATCCATTGAGATAAGCGACTTTGACTAAGAGCAGATTATTATTACGCACAGCCTGTGAACGAATATCTCGAAAACGGTGAAGCTGGTCGAATGTTTACATATTACTGCCGTTAGCACCTGCGGAAAGAGGTAGAAGGGCAGTGAAACTACAACTACGCGCTAACTACAAGGTGCGTCAAAAATATATATTAACACTTTGAACTGTCATAGACAATTTATTTCCCGTTCTACAAGGTTAAATATCTGTGAGAAAGTAATGTTGTGTTTCTTCAACAGGTGGCAGCAGTGTCAAAGAAGTAACTGCAACATGGCGGACGTGCGTTTGAGCTTTGAAGCGCGGAAGCAGATAATTAAGTGGTACTGGAAGTTTGACAATGTAGCTGCGGTTCGAATACAGTGGAGAAGTGAGTATGGTACAGAACCACCTTCAAGGTTAACAATTACACGCCTACGAGACAAATTCGAAATTCATGGAACAGTGTGTGATATGCATGAAGGTCGATCAGGGCGACCTCGTACAAGTGATGATTCCACAACTGCAGTCTTGATACTGTTTCAGCGTTCGCCTCAAAAATCGTCAAGGCAAGCGGCACGTGAGAGTAATGTAAGTGCTAGTAGTGTACTACGCATTCTGAAGAAAGGCAAGTTTCGTGTGTACATTCGAAGGCTGGTGCAACAGCTAAGTGACGACGATCCAGATCAAAGGTTAGAATTTTGTGAATGGGTTCAGGAGATGGTGATTCGTGAACTGGGATTTATGGGTCGCATAATTTGGTCGGATGAAGCCCAATTCCAGCTCAATGGAACTGTCAATAGGCACAATTGTGTGTGCTGGGCTGAAGATAATCCTCACATTACAGTTGGAAAGGCTGTGAATTTGCCTGGTGTAAATGTGTGGTGTGGTTTGTCTGCAAGGGGACTCATTGGGCCTTTCCGCTTTGAAGGTACTGTTACTGGAGAAACGTACCTAACAATGCTTGCTGACTCCATATTTCCTGCCATTCGTGCATTATACGGAAATGATGAGTTTTATTTCCAACAAGATGGTGCTCCGCCGCACTATCATAGGGACGTATGAGCATACCTGGATCACAATGTGCCAGGCCAGTGGATAGGACGCAGGGGACCAGTCGAGTTTCCTGCACGCTCTCCAGACCTCACGTCGCTGGATTTCTTCTTATGGGACAAAGTAACAGATGAGGTGTACAAACGTAAACCACGTAGCCTGGACACACTTTGGAATGAGATTCAGGCGGTGTGCGCAGAAATCTCATTGGACACTGTGGTGACTCGTACTCAGAAATGTATTGATGCTGAAGGCCACCAGTTTGAACATTAATCACATTTTCAAAGTACATTTACTTTTCCAATTGGTCTTTAAGCTTTCCATTTTCAGAAATTTAACATTTTAGAACGGGAAATAAATTTTCTATGACGCTTCAAAGTGTGTATACATATTTTTGACGCACCCTGTAGTTGGACATCCACTACTCTTCACAGAAGGTGGGGTTCGGAGGCTTGACTGCTCTGTAAAGTAGGATAAGCCGGCCGGTGTGGCCGAGCGGTTCTAGGCGCTACAGTCTGGAACAGCGCGACCGCTGCGGTCGCAGGTTCGAATCCTGCCTCGGGCATGGATGTGTGTGATGTCCTTAGGTTAGTTAAGTAGTTCTAAGTTCTAGTGGACTGATGACCTCAGAAGTTAAAGTCCCATAGTGCTCAGAGCCAAAGTAGGATAGATGATGATCTGTGGTATCTCTGCCAAAAGGGCACAATGCTGGTGCACAACAAGTGTTTCAAAGCACACCGTTCGTCGTACATTATTGAGCATGAAGCTCCACAGCAGACCACATCAAAGTGTTCACATGTGAACCCAACGGCGTCGTCACTTACGATTGCAGTGGGCATGGGACCATCGGGATTCGATCTTCGATCAATGGTAATACGTCGGCTGTTCGCGTGATCGATGGTCGTCTCCACAAAAGCAGTCACCGAGGTGGGGCAGGTCAAAATGTGCAGCGCACCACGAACACAGGCTGGTGGGAGCAGTATTATGCTATGGGAGACATTCTCCTGCGTTTGCATGGGACCTATGGTTGTAATCGAAGACACGCTGACAGCTGCGAGCCGCTTGCACCCCTTCATACTTGACGTCTTCCCCGACGTCGATGTCATCAATGGTTCAAATGGCTCTGAGCACTATGGGACTCAACTGCTGTGGTCATAAGTCCCCTAGAACTTAGAACTACTTAAACCTAACTAACCTAAGGACATCACACACATCCATGCCCGAGGCAGGATTCGAACCTGCGACCGTAGCAGTCGCGCGTTCCTGACTGAGCGCCTAGAACCGCTAGACCACCGCGGCCGGCGCCGGAAGTTCGAGTCCTCCCTCGGGCATAGGTATGTTGTGTGTATGTTGTTCTTAGCATCAGTTAGTTTAAGTAGCGTGTACGTCTGGGAACCGATGACTTCAACAGTTTGGTCCCTTAGGAATTCACACACATTTAAACATTTTAGGTCGTTATCGAGCGCCATTACCACGTACGCAAATCAGCGGTCCGTTATTTACGCGAATTACATTACCCGTGCGTAGACATCTAATACCACACACCTCCACAAACCTACCAACAAACTGTCGGATAAAAAAATGGCTCTAGGCACTATCGGACTTAACATCTGAGGTCATCAGTCCCCTAGTACTTAGAACTACTTAAACCTAACTAACATAAGGACATCACACACATCCATGCTCGAGGCAGAATTCGATCCTGCGACGGTAGCGGTCGCGCGGTTCCAGACTGAAGCGCCTAGAACCGCTCAGCCACTCCGGCCGGCAAACTGTCGGATACCTGATACGCGAAATCAGTGATGTATTTCACTCCAAAAACGAACAAACAAACTATTAAGGAGGTGGTGATAATGCTTTCGCTCATCAGTGTCTGTATACCATTATTTTACCCTGCGAATACAATAAAACAACAGAGAAAGACAAGCGAATACCCTTTACACTGGCCTTCAGGCAAGCGACTGAATTGTTTGCCAACTCAGTAGTGACTCAGTAAAGGCAATAATTTGTACACTAATAGACATCTAAAATACAACACCAAGAAGGACTGGAGAGATCTTAGCCAAACTGGTTTGGGAGATAACACGTTGTACAAAGATTACATGGCTGAAAATACAGCCTCATGTGAAGTGATGAAGGTGATGAAATCACTATTGAGTGTTGCCTCCAATGCTGGCTGTAACCACTGCTACACGCCTCGGCATTGAATCAGACAGACTCTGGATCTGTTGGTGGGGTACAGTGTCCACACTGCTTCCACATATTGCCATAGTTGCACAGATTGTACATGTCCTTTCTTGTCACAAGTGTAACACTGGGCTTGTCTGGGTGGTCAGTCTTGGCGTTTGTGTCGTGAATAGTACCAAGGGCATGATTTAATTCTGTTCGCATGTTTAGAGAGCTGTTAACGTGGCGTGGAGAACGGTTTTTTGCGGCGTGGTGCACACAAGGTTCCGATGCCTACTGGGCCTGTTGGAAGCAAGGGACAACTCAACCCGACAAATTGGTGGTTGCTCAAATTTATCGGCAGACACAGCACCTGAATCGTACTGATCTAGTATTTGCACTACATATTGAAATGATGGATTGGACTGTTTCAAAATCTGTTCTCCAAGTCTGACATCAGTTAGATTGTACACGATTGTATCACGCAACATAACATCAGAATATAAAGCACCACAAACACATTTGAATTTGCTATTAAAGCATAGAAACACACCCCTGCAACGAAAAGACGATGTAGAATTAAGGCGCCAGCAAAACAGGAAGAACATCCATGGACATTTGGCACTGGGTTCTTTTAATACGCATTGCCAATGTTGAATCCTGCCTAGTCATGAAATGTGGGATATCTGGGAAACTTGCTTTTTCAGATTGCTATGCAGAATTCAAACAAATCATATTCATGAATTTTATTACAAGAGGAAATGACTACAGTGTGCCCAAAGATGTCCTATCGGTTTAAGATCAGGGCTCTGTGGTGGAGTGGAAACCTCTCATAGAGCGTTATGTAATAACCATTCCCGAGTTATCAGAGCCATATGTTTAGGGTCGTTGTCTTGTTGAAAGTAAAAGACGCCGTGAAGATCCAGTTTCTGTGCACGGTTGCGTAAATGGCCCTGCAACACATCGATATATTTACGATGATCCATAACTCCTTCAATAATTTGCAAAGTCACCAACACCTGAAGCTGCCATTTGGTTTTCCCTTTCTGTCAGATCCATACAGGTTAAACTTGGATTCGTCAGAAAATAGCACAGTATTCCAAAATTCAATCGATTTATTAACATAATCTTTGGCATAATCAAGCCTTTTATTCGGTTAACTTCCGAAATAAATTGCTTCTTTCTGGGAGATCTGCCACGAATATCAGTTGTCTTCGAAATATTCCTAATAGTTTGAGCACTGATCTGTTTGTCAGACGTTGACTAGATGTCCAATACAAACAATTCTGCACTTTTACGGGACTCTCTCTGTGCGAGACGAAATACGCTTCGATGCCCCCTACATCTAAGAACTCTTGGGCGTCTGATTTAGCGTTTATTGTCTGTTGAACCAGCCTCTTGAAAGTTTTAGATGATTCCCCACACGGCTGTATAGTTAACAGAAAGGTCTGTACCAAATTCACGGTAAATTTTACCCTGCGAATACAATAAAACAACAGAGAAAGACAAGCGAATACCCTTTACACTGGCCTTCAGGCAAGCGACTGAATTGTTTGTCAACTCCGACTGCACAAATCTACACTCCTGGAAATGGAAAAAAGAACACATTGACACCGGTGTGTCAGACCCACCATACTTGCTCCGGACACTGCGAGAGGGCTGTACAAGCAATGATCACACACACGGCACAGCGGACACACCAGGAACCGCGGTGTTGGCCGTCGAATGGCGCTAGCTGCGCAGCATTTGTGCACCGCCGCCGTCAGTGTCAGCCAGTTTGCCGTGGCATACGGAGCTCCATCGCAGTCTTTAACACTGGTAGCATGCCGCGACAGCGTGGACGTGAACCGTATGTGCAGTTGACGGACTTTGAGCGAGGGCGTATAGTGGGCATGCGGGAGGCCAGGTGGACGTACCGCCGAATTGCTCAACACGTGGGGCGTGAGGTCTCCACAGTACATCGATGTTGTCGCCAGTGGTCGGCGGAAGGTGCACGTGCCCGTCGACCTGGGACCGGACCGCAGCGACGCACGGATGCACGCCAAGACCGTAGGATCCTACGCAGTGCCGTAGGGGACCGCACCGCCACTTCCCAGCAAATTAGGGACACTGTTGCTCCTGGGGTATCGGCGAGGACCATTCGCAACCGTCTCCATAAAGCTGGGCTACAGTCCCGCACACCGTTAGGCCGTCTTCCGCTCACGCCCCAACATCGTGCAGCCCGCCTCCAGTGGTGTCGCGACAGGCGTGAATGGAGGGACGAATGGAGACGTGTCGTCTTCAGCGATGAGAGTCGCTTCTGCCTTGGTGCCAATGATGGTCGTATGCGTGTTTGGCGCCGTGCAGGTGAGCGCCACAATCAGGACTGCATACGACCGAGGCACACAGGGCCAACACCCGGCATCATGGTGTGGGGAGCGATCTCCTACACTGGCCGTACACCACTGGTGATCGTCGAGGGGACACTGAATAGTGCACGGTACATCCAAACCGTCATCGAACCCATCGTTCTACCATTCCTAGACCGGCAAGGGAACTTGCTGTTCCAACAGGACAATGCACGTCCGCATGTATCCCGTGCCACCCAACGTGCTCTAGAAGGTGTAAGTCAACTACCCTGGCCAGCAAGATCTCCGGATCTGTCCCCCATTGAGCATGTTTGGGACTGGATGAAGCGTCGTCTCACGCGGTCTGCACGTCCAGCACGAACGCTGGTCCAACTGAGGCGCCAGGTGGAAATGGCATGGCAAGCCGTTCCACAGGACTACATCCAGCATCTCTACGATCGTCTCCATGGGAGAATAGCAGCCTGCATTGCTGCGAAAGGTGGATATACACTGTACTAGTGCCGACATTGTGCATGCTCTGTTGCCTGTGTCTATGTGCCTGTGGTTCTGTCAGTGTGATCATGTGATGTATCTGACCCCAGGAATGTGTCAATAAAGTTTCCTCTTCCTGGGACAATGAATTCACGGTGTTCTTATTTCAATTTCCAGGAGTGTAGTACGCCGGCGCTGTCTATCAAGCATAAGACCAAAAGTCCTTCAGTGTGCCAACAGCTTTTTCGAACAGTTGAAAACCTTCATTTTATTGATTACATCTGTTTCTGTTGTGTTGTGAAAATATTTTAATATTCCCTGCTGGCCACCCAAACTGCAACACCCTTAAGGAAGCATCCAAATCAGGTGAAATATGCAGCATGCTTTAGCGGCGACGAGAAATAAATATGCTTATCATTTCAACGCAGACGCACATCACGGGCGCCAGTAGGGCCACCTGCAAGCGCTATATGAAGGGGGAACAGACGGCCGTGTGGACTAGTGGAACTGTTCTTTCGTATAGTTGTTTCGCGTAAGCAGCTTCAGTATGCTCCGTAGAAGACAGCGAGTGTCTTTAAAGCACGTTCGGCCGAAGAGGAACAGTGGCCTATAAGGATTGGGGATTATCCTTCAGAGAAATCGGTGGTCGATCGGACGGAAACGAGCAACTGTGATGCATATCTGCAATCGCTGGATGCAGGAGGGAACGACGGACCGACGGGACCGATTGCACCCACCTCGTTGCACCAAACACATGACGACAGGCATATTACCACCGAGCGAGGTGGCGCAGTGGTTAGCACACTGGACTCGCATTCGGGAGGACGACGGTTCAATCCCGTCTCCGGCCATACTGATTTAGGTTTTCCGTGATTTCCCTAAATCGTTTCAGGCAAATGCCGGGATGGTTCCTTTGAAAGGGCACGGCCGATTTCCTTCCCAATCCTTCCCTAACCCGAGCTTGCGCTCTGTCTCTAATGACCTCGTTGTCGACGGGACGTTAAACACTAACCACCACCACCACCACGACAGGCATATTGTACGCTTGCTAGTGATGGATCGCTCTGTCACATCACGAACCATATCACAACAAATTCGGTCTGTTGCGCAACAAGTAGTGTGCGCGCGTACCATTCGACATCGTTTGCAGCAAAGTGGAATGTCCGCTGCGTTTATCACTGAGTCAACGCCACAGGCGTTCGAGCAGCCAATGATGCCATGAACGACGGACATGGACAACCGAAAGGAATGACACTGTTTTTATAGACGAATCCAGACCACGAAGGTCTGATTAGAGTCTAGAGACAGTGTGGTGAGAGACTGTTGAACTGTTGCCTTCTGCATCACCATACTGTTCCTGCACCCGGTGTTATGGTTTGGCGCGATTCTGGATTCCACGCTTGCAGGCCACTAGTACGCACTGCCAGTGTACTAGCCAGGCAGCGTTTCATCTCTGAAGTGTTGGAACTTGTTGTCCTCCCCTTACCTTCGGAGCTTGCGTACGGCCACATTGCAACTTGATAATGCGCGACCAGGCGGCACACAATGTTCAATACTTCTTCGTCACCCCCCGCCCCCGATATCTCACCTATCGAAAACGTCTGGTCGATGATTGCGGAACGACTGGCCTGGGATGCAGCACCCGCTGCTAAGCGACTTGCAATGGAACAAACATAAGAATTCTGCATACTCACAAAATATAGTAACAAGGGCCATGTAATCAATGCTGTATATTCAAAGTCTGCTGTGAACATTAGCAATACTAGCAAGCAAACATTTTCTTCAGTCCTGTGCCAGTCAAACAAACTTTTCGTTCAGTTGCAGATTAGTGGAAAATGTGTGAAATTTCAGTCAGACACGGTTGCCTCTGTTACACTGCTGAATCATAACTATTATGAACTGTTAGGCCTGTCTAAAACTAGCACACACCTGACGGCTTATAATGGACAACACATATCTGTTCTCAGAAAATGTACTTTGCCTGCTATGTATTGCTCGCAAACGCGAGCTGTGACTTTCAGTGTGCTACTATCGCGATTGTGAGAACATATTTGGCCCTGATTCGTATAGCTTTAAAATTCAGGACAATGTGTTGTCATCGTCTGCATTGACTACTGAAAGAATTCCCCGAACTCTTTTCTGATGTTTTAGGCAAGCCTAACAATTTTGTTGCACATATTACTATGAAAGACAATGTTCAGTCGAAAGTTTGCTGTTTCCATTGGATTACGGCACGAAGTCGCTGCTGTAATCAAAGAACTGCAAGATAGCGGAGATATTACGCCCATATCAGCGTACAACGGGAAAGTTCAGTGGTTTTGCTCCCCAAACCTTCAGTTCGCATTCGCCTCCTTGTTGACTTGAAGTCTACAGTCAACCCACAAACTGTCATTGATACTTATCCATTGTCACGCCCAGAGGATCTCATGGAAAGATCAGGTGCTGGTCGCTACCTTTCAAAAATTGATTTGCGCGACGCATATCTTCAAATACCACTAGAGGAAGAATCTCAAAACGTGTGTGTTGTGAACACTCATTTGGGCTTGTTTATTTCTGCGTTTCCTTTTTGGCAGTGCTTCCACACCCACCATTTTCCAACGGTATTTGGAACAGCTGACCTTTCAAGTACCAAACTGTTGATACTGTTTGGGCGATATTGTCGAAGCGGGTCGTACACCTTAAGAACACATTGCATATTTACGTGCTTTTTTCGTGTGTTATTTGATGCAGGACTAAAGTGTAGACTAGACAAGTGTGATTTTTTTTAAACCTGAGTTGCAGAATCTTGGTCATGACACAAATAATCAAGGTGTACATACTCTTCAGTCACATTTCTTAGCCATACGTGACCTGCCAATACCTTGCAATGTCACAGAGTTGCAGTCAGTATTAGGGAAAGTGAACTATTATATTCGGTTCATACCGAATGCTGCGCAAGTCGCAGATCCACTGCGTCGCTTGAGTAGCAAAAATGTCCCCTTTGTTTGGACAGATAAGTGTCAAGAAGTTTTTCAAAAACTTAAAACTGCATTGCTCAGTTCAAATGGTTCAAATGGCTCTGAGGACTATGGGACTTAACATCTGAGGTTATCAGTCCCCTAGAACTTAGAACTACTTAAACCTAACTAACCTAAGGACATCATACACATCCACGCCCGAGGCAGGATTCGAACCTGCGACCGTAGCGGTCGCGCGGTTCCAGACTGAAGCGCCTAGAACCGCTCGGCCACACTGGCCGGCGCTTTGCTCAGTGATCGATCCTTGGTTCACTTTGATCCTGACAAACCAGTTGTGCTGCAAGTTGACGCTTCCACTTACGGAATCGGTGCAGTGCTTTCGCACAAATTCGGTGGTAAAGACAGGCCTATTGCTTTCGCATCAAAAGTGTTGTCCAAAGCTATGGTGTTGAAAGGGTACAGTACTGCCCGACATTGAAAATAGGTACAACATACTTCATTATTTTTGTCAGAACAACACATTTTTTTTGTAAAATAACTCAGTTTCAATTAATACAGCGAAGCCGGATACCAGTGTGGGAAAGAATGACAATTTATTTATTTAATTGATCACATGTGCACTCCCACAAAGTAAATCCCTACATCCAGTTTGGTGAGATCTGTGAAATGAATGAATGTATGGTCGTCTGCTAACCGCAGATAATGAATGTGAATATATCATCATCTTTGAGACGATCCTTTGGCCTCCTTTGGTGGGACCAAAGAGATGAAATTTACCTGAGCTTTGAGCGCCTGAAATGTGGCTGACCAATACGGTAGCAAGGTGCTCCCCCACTTCGACGTGTGAGAGGACCTGGAGAACAGCCATGTTTCAGCACTCTGCCGCTGGATCTTGTGCTGTTAAGACCTGTTTTAGTTGTGCTCCGTAATGACAAAAGAGTGGAGACATGGTATTCATGTGGAATATTTAAGAGTAGTTTGAAATAATAATTTGTCTATTTCAGGAACTTTTGTGGTGAGAATTAAATGTCAGGCAGGTAATATTAATGGGATTGTAGTAATCTTTGGAAGTGACCAACGGTCACAATGAAACCACGTGTAGCAATAAGTTGAAATACTTCCATGTGCTTAAGTTAAGCTGAATTGCTAGCGTGTGTACAATAAGTTGAAATATTTAAGAAATAGCGTGTGTACCATAAGTTGAAATATTTAAGAAATGGCGTGTGCAGGACTTGAAATAAGAGACGAGTACTTCCACTTGGTGAGTACTGTGTGAGTCTCAATCTGTGTATGAGACAAAGAATAAAGAGAAGTACTCGTCCATGGTATCAGTTGAGGACTTGTGTGTGTGATGAATACGTTCTTAATATTACTTTGCGTGATATGATTCCGTGTGACGCTAGATTCAAACTCTGAGAGGGAAGCAAGGTGAGTCGGCCGTCTATCCAGCAACGCCACTTGGCTTGCATTGCACAGGAAGACTTGCAAATATCTCCAGAGTTCATAGTAGGAAAGTAGAATTACAAAGTGGGGCAGTGTCGTGTGAAACTGGGATAAATACTAATTGAAGTGGGAAAGCTGAAAGTGATAGTGTTGTGACTATTTAGTGTTTTGTATTCCATGTCGTAGTGTGGTGTATGTCATGTAATTTGGGTATGTGTGGTTTGCATGGGAGAGTAGCAAGGTAGTTTCAAAAGATTAGTGGGTTATGCCTGTTCCTTCGGTACCGCTCGGTCTGGAGGAAACTTTCGTGAGGATGATTGTGAGAGTTGAAGTGTGAGGTATAATAAAAGATCCGCCATCCTATCCAGAAAGTGCACTGTAGCGTTAAATAATTACGAGACCATAATATAGAGATTCACCAATGTATAGCCATGGCCACTGGGCGGAATTTCTCATGTGTTATTGTTGTAGGTTATAGAATTTGTGTGTTTAGGTTATAGAATTTATCGGACTAAATAAGATAGTGAAAAGAAAAGGATTGGTGGACTTTTCCTTCGAACTGTATGTTGTCATGATGTCCCAAATTTATAATGTGTGCGCCATTCATATTCAGTGCGGTGGCCACATGTTGATAAAAGCCGTTAAATAAAAGACAAAAAGAAAATGTGGTATTGCCAGTGCGTAGTGAACAGTCAGAGTTCTGTAAATCACTGATAGTCAGATATGCGTTTCCGTTGCGTATTATTCATACAGGAGGATAATTTGTAACTTAATTGTGAGTACGAGAGTTCATGTTACTCGATAAATAAGAATGAATCCACTCGCTTGGCAGACCACTCATCTTGCAGGCCTGACTGCTTGATGCCACAGTATGAGCAAGGCATGTGGGTGCCTCTCATAATTTCGACCCTGCCAGGATATTTTGCTGTTAGGGTTTGCTGTTAAAATTTTTTTTATTTGATGGAATATATTGTGATAGCGCTAAGAAGTAAAATTTTTTTTGTTTGCAATTTCTTTCTGTATTGGTGAGGATCTTTTATTTTTTTATGTAATCGCTTGCTACGTCATCTAAGGTTGGAAGATCGTTGTATAATTTTTTTTTGCGTAATGTCCGTAGTAACTAGGTCATAGTCGAAAAGTGTAGTCACCATGGAGAATAGTGATTCTGGCGTGAACGTAGCAGTGCGGCAGGAAGTAGCTGTCGACCATGGGCTAATGAGCGGGAACGGCAAACACTCGGAAGGGGCTGAATTGTTCAGCGGACTGCGGCTAGGTGATCCTTTATGCGGCGGGCTTTGTCCACAAACGGGGGCTTTTCCCGACGACGCGGGCGAGCCGGGACTAGGTCAGGTATGCAGTGAAAGTGAAGCTACCCTTGGCGAAGCTACGGTTTCTCAGGCGAACGAGGTGAGCGCACCGAAAGTTCTAAATGACAATGTGCTACTGCAGTTTTTACAGAGGATGGACAGAGATAATAAGGAGAGAGATAGGGAGACTAAGGAAAGATTGGAAGCATATAAGGATAGATTGGAAGCGATTGATAAAGATAATAAGGAAAGATGGGAAGCGTATAAGGAAAGATGGGAAGCGTATAAGGAAAGATTGGAAGCGATGGATATAGATAAAAAGGAAAGATTGGAAGCGTTGGATAAAGATAATAAGGAAAGATTGGAGGCAGTGGATAAGGGAAATAAAGAGGCAAGACGAAGTTACACAGTTATCGATGAGCGTCTGCCCGCAGTTAATAATCGGTTAGATGAGGGGGAGAAGAATCTGGGTGCTTTGAAGCAAGTATGTGACGCCGTGAAAGAAAAAGCCAATAATTAGGAGGTACGAATATTTGCAATAGAGAGTGAACGTAGGGACGTGTTGCCGGACGAGCGAATCAAAGAGGTAGTGGTCAGAATGAATACGATTAGTGCAGATGTAGAAAAGCTCAGTATAAGAGGCGAGACAGGCTCTGACAGTACGCAGCGAGAGGTTTATGCCAACCAGGGGGAGGTACAATCACTATTACAACTTAAAGAGGCGCAATTAGATATAAGTAGGAAACATAGGGAAGAACTAGCACAGTTGCAATTAGCGTGCAGTAGCGAAGGTGACACACCACCAGGTAGATTGCAGAGGGAGAGTGAGATAAATTCAAAAAACGAAAATAGGCAGAAAGCGGAAGACGAACTCAGAGAGTTAGAAGAACGGTTGTGTCGGATAAAACAGGTGGCAAACCCAACTGGGTATAGTCCAAGGCTGTCTCAATTTCAAGATTCATTACCTTCATCGTCGGGACTGCCCCTCAAAATGTAGTTTGTGTGTAACCATTTGAGGGACGAGGCTAGAGCGAAAATGCAGGAAGTTATTAAAGACTGTAGTAGCTATTTAAATGAATTCTGGTCGAAAAGTAAGCAGGACCAGGTTACGCAAAGCATATTGATGACGCCAAATTGTAACGAAGGTGGTATAAGAGATCCAGTGGCGTGCTATCAGGAAATGCTGAGACGAAATAGGTATTTGGATGTGACATACGAACCTGGGGAGCTCATTAGGATCTGTATAGCGAAGTTGCCAGTGAAATTGCGCAGAGATATAGCGATAGCAGGCAGAGGCGTAGACGATTCTGCGTCATTTCAGCACTTGTTACAAGGATTGGGTAATGAGAGCAATATCGTGAACGGAGAGACGACTCATAGGTCAGATAGTGTCGAGGATAGGAACGGCAGAAACTATCAGAATGACAGGAGAGCATGGAATCCTGGCATTTCATTCTTGTCATAATGGATTGAAGGATAGGAGAAACTAATCCAACATATCAGCCCTTAGCATCTTGCCTTAAAACACATGCAGCTGGCACTGAAAATTGTCTATGTAACAGACATACTCTACTGATATGTAGGAATGCAAATACCATACTTCTGATCAGAGAATAAAACACCAGTAATGGCATCTGTTAGGCTGGTCTCTCAGAGCAAAATTTGCAAATGTTTATTTCGAACAGTAAAGTAAAAGGACTGTTTCCTCAAAGAAACCAGTTGCTAAAATGTTATGTAATAATGCCAATGAGTCCAGTATAATTAGTGTGATTTGACTATTGCAGGTACTTAACACGTAATGTAAAAAGTCAACATTGTGACCGAAGTTTTTAGATTAGCTGCCATAGTGACAGTTATAATAAAGTGCTGCGTATGGTTGTTAGAAATCTGGTGTTAGGGAAAGAGGCCAGTAGCACCTAAGTTTCTAACACTTGGGCTGCCCATTTCTCCCAGCTTGTATATTCTCTGCACATTTAATTTTCATGTAAGCACAGATTCCTAACTAGCAATTTCTTTGCTGTGTATAGTGGGATATTCAGAGTGAGGCGGATTGTCCATGAAAATGCTGTACTGATTGAGACGATCAAGGGAAAACAATCTCGTGGGCTTCATCACATTTCTAACACCAAATTATGGAAAAGTTAAGGATAGATCGAAAGTAGGCAATTTATGATAGATAGTCAGTGTATTTATTTGTGGTGTGTAACGTTGTGCAGGGTCAAATCGAACATAAGAATTTTCAGGCGGGATGTCAGGAAGTATGACGGAATAGACTGGTCGAATGAGTCATGAACAGGAGTCGACAGAGTGGTGTATGTACGTATTTTTTGTCATATGAATAAGGATCAAGCAGAAACGACGTGATGATTAATGAGTGGATAAAGATGGTAGATAGAGAAGCGACGTGATAAATAGTAGTGGATAAAGGTGATACTTAAGGAGAGAAGCGACGTGAAGCAGTGTGATTAATAAAGAGAGATTCGACGTGATGAAACAGTGGTAAATAAAGATGAGTAGAACTAATAATGTGGAGATGTCTTAGAGGTATGTTACAGAGAGGCCTGTGTATGCTGCAATCGAGATTGATGCGAATGGCGAAGGAAGACCAGGAAATGATGGAGTAATCGACGGACGGAGAGCCGAAATACGAATGAAGAGATGAGGACAACTGCACAACGTGAAGCGACATAAAGGGAGTATGAGATCCAGATGGTGAACATTGTGGAATACTGACGTAAGATGTAATATAAGTGTAAATCTAATTCTTACCATAACATTTGCTATATAAAAAAAATAATTTTTGTTGTTGTTGTTGAAGCCTAGTACCAGTATAACTAATCAAAACGGTACCAAGAATGTGTACAGTTATTTTGCAGGATGAATAATTTGTGTATTTTTTGTTCTTAGATGATATGTCGCAATTCTAAGTTGATATTTAGCAGGATGAATAATCGGTAAAGTGAATGCAGAGGTAAGCCGATGGAGAGAGGTGCCAGAGTGAAAGGACGAATTTGGAGACTGGAAAGCTATCTCCGAAACAGCTTCATGTGTTATGTGGTTGAGTATAAGGGAGCAAAGGTATGGTATGTTGTCGTGAGTGTGGTGGTGTTAGGGTTAGCTGACTTCTAGACCTATTCTGTTAGTGTATTAATGGGTTGAATGAGAAGGAAAATGTGATGTCTGGTGAGTGAGAGTAGTAGAGTAGTGTGATCAAGGCGCACACTCCTGTAAAGGGGATGCTACCGATCCATAACTAAAACATTATTGTGTTTTATTGTTTGATTGGGATGAACTTCGAAGGCAGGTCAGGATCTGACATGTGGATGGTACATACGTGTCCTAGAAATGTTGTTATATATAATAAAATTTAAAATATATAAAGAGATACTAATTTCAGTCTGTCACAAGCACAAAGGTGCATTGTATGTTGCAGATTTAGAGTCACGAGTTTCTAAAATGTTTATTGTGTTAGGATGTTAAAGTAGTTTACTATTTAATAACATGTGGTAGGTAATTGTGAGCTGTGTAGATTATTTCTTATTTTTTTGTTAGAACACTTTCAAGGGGTATTAATTTCAGTCTGTCACAAGCACAAAGGTTCACTGTATATTGTAGTTTTAGAATAAACAGTTTCTAATATTTTCACTGTGATAGGATGTTAGAGTAGCCTACTATTTGATATTGTAATTATGAGCTGTATAGATTGCTTATTATTTCTTTTGTTTTTTTTTTACACTTTCATGTTTTGTATGAGGGACAACAGGTATAATCAATAGCACAAGTGTGGGCTGTATATAGAAAAGGGATAAATGTTGATATTGTATGTGTAGAAAACTAGGGTGTATAATTTTATTTTTTTTAGAACAAAGATTCTTTTATTACCAATGTATCTAATAGATCATACATGTAATCAATGAGTATTTAAATACTGTAAGAATATCCTTTTGTCTGTAATGTTGCGAGATGCACGGAAGGGTCTGACTGATTGGGTGTCGTAACGCCCATACGGCTAGTGGGGCGAAGCTGACGTCGCCATGGGAGAGGTGACAAAGCTGCGGCACTCCCCACTCCACTGCCGGTCGGGGTACACTCCAAGCGCCCGCTACAGCAGGTCAACGGCCTGGGGCGACACGCACGTACCACTGGCCATTCATAAGTTCCGCCACCCTTACGACTGGGGAAAGTATCCCGCAGAGGCAACAGCGGGTGGTTTCTTCTGCTCAATGGCGGAGCGACGGCAGAATGAACGACGCACGGCAGAGTCCGGCGGGCATTTGTTACCAGCAACTATTAACTAGTACTGGACTGTGGAGCCGTGAAGCAAGATGACTGCTCGTATGTCTCCATAAGGTGGAAAGTGAAGGACTGGTGTTTCCACGTTGTGAGTGGTGGAAAAGATTTTGTCTTTACCAGACAGGACGATCGTTCTGTTTTGTCTTGACCACTGAACGGTGGGATCCATAAACTTTTGGCAGTGACTTGTTAAGTGTGCTTTTTGAATTGCATGTGGGACGCTTGGTATTCTTAAAGAGGACAGTTGTCTTTTGGTGACTAATTATTGTATGAACGCAAGAAACTAGAGTGGGACATTGACATTTGCGTCTGTAGTAGTAGACATTTCTTGAATTGGTGTGGGAATAAGTGCTGTTTGTTGGAACTTACGACTTTTAATTACACCATGAACTGAAAGGACAGAACCGTGGGTAATAGTAGTTGTAGGGCCATTTCTGGACGACCAGATTCGTGTGGATGGTACGCTGAGAGTGACTATGACATTTGTGTTTAATGTGAGATACAGTTTACGGTTCAGTGCGTGTTCAAAATGCCGATTCGAGTGACTTAAAGACTTTCGTCCGGGTAACCATGGGAGAGCTTTGACACCGAGACAGTGTTTCTAGGGAACCTGCCAGCAACTTTTTAGACCCAAGAAAATCACAGAATGAAATGATTCCGTGTGACTCGCAAAATAGGGAATAATGTGTTTGTACTTGTAATTGTGTAAATTTTTTTATATGTTTCATTCCTGAAGGGACAGCAAGTGTAATTGTATTTCATTAACATTTGTGTTTAGAATAGTTAGTGTTTTTGTTGTTGTTTGTTCTGGGTTACCAGTTCACGTAGCATGTTTATAAGAATATTTGGTACAATGATGGTTTAATTATTAGCCAGTGGCGTAATAGTAACGTAGCGACTCTTGTTGCATTGGTCAGTAAGGTTGTCACAGGGGACAAGAGTTTGCATTGCACAACAAATATCGGAATTAACTGATGCATTTTGATGTCGTGGACAGTAATGATCTTGTTGGTGTGTTGACTGAAGCCACTTATTTTCATTATCACAGTGGTGATATTTCACATTAAAGTGTAACGAAGGATAGTCGAAATGCAAGTTCTTGTCGTCTAAAGGTGTAACAACAGAGAAATGAGCAGTAGAGTAAGATACGAGAGCTACTGGTGGATTCAAGCACTTATTGCTAACTATTTATTGCGTGTGTTAATCGAAGTTGATGGACTGACTAGCTCAGCAGCAGGTGTTTGTACTGGTGGACAAGGATAAGGTTAAACTCACAGTCGAGTAGTGGTGGCAATTGCTTAAGTGGTGATAGTTAACGAGGTATGACATGATGTCTTAGGTTGACTATATTACGTAACCAGTATGTAACTTGTGGTATATTTCATTGTTTTTCTTCTCAGTTTTATTTCTCTGTAGGTTTGATGTATATTTTAGAGCCTGATATGGAACCTGACTTCTACGTGTAACTAGTGCATGCAATTTTTTTCTTTTGTTGATTTTGTTTTGTATTTAGACATTGCTGTGTAAAAGATTATTACAACGCAATTTATGAATGTCAGATTACTTGCTCTGTGTTTGGACGGTGAGCTATTTAAAATTTCATGAGTACAATTAGTATTTTTTTATTTGTCATAGAATTAGTGAAGTTAGGATTACTCCTAAAAATAACGGAGATCCCGGTAACTAAGCAAATTTTTATCTCACCATTATTTTTTATTTGTATGATGTAATGTTTTATTTGTCATTTGGATTGATGTAAATTTGTATGTGTACGTTACTCCGGATTGTGGAGAGTACAATAATGCAACAACTGTGTCAATAATTTGGTAAAGTAACAACATTTGGTCGTCAATTTGAGGTCACCAGCGGCTAAGGTCTCCTCCTGGTTATTTTGATGACTTGCTACGTTTGTTCTAATACAGCTTTCTTAAAAAAAAAAATGTTTGGAACTACCCTCGCATTGCAAGGATAGTACTGTGCCATTTTTTTCTGCATGGGTAGCCGGTGGTGAAAGGGTACAGTACCGCCCGACATTGAAAATAGGTACAACATACTTCATTATTTTTGTCAAAACAGCACACTTTTTTTGTAAAATAACTCAGTTTCAATTAATACAGCGAAGCCGGATACCAGTGTGGGAAAGAATGACAATTTATTTATTTAATTGATCACATGTGCACTCCCACAAAGTAAATCCCTACATCCAGTTTGGTGAGATCTGTGAAATGAATGAATGTATGGTCGTCTGCCAACTGCAGATAATGAATGTGAATATATCATCATCTTTGAGACGATCCTTTGGCCTCCTTTGGTGGGACCAAAGAGATGAAATTTACCTGAGCTTTGAGCGCCTGAAATGTGGCTGACCAATACGGTAGCAAGGTGCTCCCCCACTTCGACGTGTGAGAGGACCTGGAGAACAGCCATGTTTCAGCACTCTGCCGCTGGATCTTGTGCTGTTAAGACCTGTTTTAGTTGTGCTCCGTAATGACAAAAGAGTGGAGACATGGTATTCATGTGGAATATTTAAGAGTAGTTTGAAATAATAATTTGTCTATTTCAGGAACTTTTGTGGTGAGAATTAAATGTCAGGCAGGTAATATTAATGGGATTGTAGTAATCTTTGGAAGTGACCAACGGTCACAATGAAACCACGTGTAGCAATAAGTTGAAATACTTCCGTGTGCTTAAGTTAAGCTGAATTGCTAGCGTGTGTACAATAAGTTGAAATATTTAAGAAATAGCGTGTGTACCATAAGTTGAAATATTTAAGAAATGGCGTGTGCAGGACTTGAAATTAGAGACGAGTACTTCCACGTGGTGAGTACTGTGTGAGTCTCAATCTGTGTATGAGACAAAGGATAAAGAGAAGTACTCGTCCATGGTATCAGTTGAGGACTCGTGTGTGTGATGAATACGTTCTTAATATTACTTTGCGTGATATGATTCCGTGTGACGCTAGATTCAAACTCTGAGAGGGAAGCAAGGTGAGTCGGCCGTCTATCCAGCAACGCCACTTGGCTTGCATTGCACAGGAAGACTTGCAAATATCTCCAGAGTTCATAGTAGGAAAGTAGAATTACAAAGTGGGGCAGTGTCGTGTGAAACTGGGATAAATACTAATTGAAGTGGGAAAGCTGAAAGTGATAGTGTTGTGACTATTTAGTGTTTTGTATTCCATGTCGTAGTGTGGTGTATGTCATGTAATTTGGGTATGTGTGGTTTGCATGGGAGAGTAGCAAGGTAGTTTCAAAAGATTAGTGGGTTATGCCTGTTCCTTCGGTACCGCTCGGTCTGGAGGAAACTTTCGTGAGGATGATTGTGAGAGTTGAAGTGTGAGGTATAATAAAAGATCCGCCATCCTATCCAGAAAGTGCACTGTAGCGTTAAATAATTACGAGACCATAATATAGAGATTCACCAATGTATAGCCATGGCCACTGGGCGGAATTTCTCATGTGTTATTGTTGTAGGTTATAGAATTTGTGTGTTTAGGTTATAGAATTTATCGGACTAAATAAGATAGTGAAAAGAAAAGGATTGGTGGACTTTTCCTTCGAATTGTATGTTGTCATGATGTCCCGAATTTATAATGTGTGCGCCATTCATATTCAGTGCGGTGGCCGCGTGTTGATAAAAGCCGTTAAATAAAAGACAAAAAGAAAATGTGGTATTGCCAGTGCGTAGTGAACAGTCAGAGTTTTGTAAATCACTGATAGTCAGATATGCGTTTCCGTTGCGTATTATTCATACAGGAGGATAATTTGTAACTTAATTGTGAGTACGAGAGTTCATGTTACTCGATAAATAAGAATGAATCCACTCGCTTGGCAGACCACTCATCTTGCAGGCCTGACTGCTTGATGCCACAGTATGAGCAAGGCATGTGGGTGCCTCTCAGTGTCAGCAAATTCCACCACTATCTGTATGGCAGAAAATTTTACTTAGTAACGGATCACAAGCCACTGCAGTCCCTGTTTCATCCAACGAAGTCAGTTTCTATGTGAGCTGCCCAAAAATTGCAAAGATGGGCTTTGTTGTTGTCTCAATACCAGTACAAGATTGTGTATCGTCCGACAGCTAAACATAGTAATGTGGATGCACTTTTATATTTTCCGGTTGGCCCCGACACAGAATTTGACGCTTCTGCTGCATCTTGTTGTCACATCGATGCTCAGGATTCTGAATTGGTTCAGTCCTTTCCTCTGAACTATGGGAAAATTGAATAGGCCGCAGGAGCTGATACAGATTTGAAGCCGGCCGTTGTGGCCGAGCGGTTCTAGGCGCTTCAGTCTGGAACCGCGCGACCGCTACGGTCGCAGGTTCGAATCCTGCCTCGGGCATGGATGTGTTTGATGTCCTTAGGTTAGTTAGGTTTAAGTAGTTCTAAGTTCTAGGGGACTGATGACCTCAGATGTTAAGTCCCATAGTGCTCAGAGCCATTTGAACCATTTGAACAGATTTGAAAATTTTGCTAAAATACATTTGCACATCTTAGCCTCGCTCATTGCATAGCATAAAGAACTCTAGTGCGCCGATATTTTGCGCGTGGACATAGCCTCGCTATACAGAAAGGAGTGATTCTTGTTCAGAATGACAGTGCCCAGTCACGTGTGTTGATCCCCAAAGCCTTGCAAAAAGAAGCGTTGCAGTTATTTCACCAAGACACTGCATTTGGCAGGATGGACACCCAGATGACGTCACAGCGTCACGCATGTGCGGAAAATCAGTCCGCTCCACCACAATAATTCTCTGCTTGGCATAAGTCGCAATCACCGTGGCATCGTGCGCACATAGACTTTTCAGGACTTTTTTGGAACACTCGTTGGTTGATTGTAGTAGACTCTCATAGCAAGTTTTCTTTTGCTGTGCCATTGAACTTGACAACGTCACGTGCCACAATCCAGGCGTTTTCCTCTATTTTTTGCTTCGATGATTTGCCTGACATCATGGTGTCGGAAAACGACTCTCAGTTCACATCAAATGAATTTGAAACATTCTAAGTCCACACTCAAACGGCGAAGCGGAACGTGTTGTCAGAACCGTCCAGCAACGGATGGCCGAACTTCGCACAGCACACACTAGGGACTGTTTCTCGCCACCTATCGATGGTATCCACGAGACGGACCATCGTCGCTGGAATTGCTTCAAGGCCGCCGCCATCGGACACTGTTCCACCCTCTTAGCATCCGGCGCCGAAGAAAGGCCGCAAATATCGCTTCGCGCCGCATGATATTGTGGTTTACAGGGTTTCTAGCGGCAGCAGACTGTTGGCGCGAGGTGAGATCCTTCGTCGACTTGGTGCATTCATATATCTCATTTCAGGCCCCGACGGATTGCAGCGCCGACATCACAATCAAATTCGCCACTTTCATGTGCACTGTGATCCTTTGTGTCTGTTCCCTCAGATTCACGGATCCCAAGGACAGCGCGGCCGCACCAGCCGCCAGAGGGTGTCATCACGACCCCGCGGGACGACCCCATGGAGTCGGAGCCTTGGCCTCCTCCGCCTCCTCTCGTCCTACCGATAGAGCAGGACCCGCCCAAGCCGCAGCAGCCGACGCCTTCTACATATTGCTATGGTGGACAGGTACCTTTCTGGTCGTTTTTCGGGGGCCGGATTGCGGGGTACGACTGGAACCCTGACGTCCCCTCCAGCCACAGCTTCCTGTCCCTCAAAGCATCCACACCCCTGCCTCCCCGCCTTTGTCGAAATCCCTATACGACGACGGTTCATCGCTTTGGGGGGAGGAATGTTACGACGTGAAGTCAAGCGCCGGCACGCAAGTCCGAAACGAGAGAGCAGAGAGGGCTGTGAAGAAACGTCAGCCAATTGCACGCTGACTGACCCCTCTCAAGGATGACAACGCGACGGCAGCGCCCTCTATTCGAAGAGGACATAAGCACCGTGCCGACTGGTCACGCCCATTTCTACAGCAGCATCAAGATTGGCACTTCAAGGCTAGCGACTTAAGAGTTATATACTGAAGGACATTGTTTGTTTTGCTGTCGCTCTTTGCTTGTGACACATCTGTTTATCACAATGTTAAGTATTGTAATCATTTCATTTTGTAATAATATTCATTAATACGATTTGTTTGAATGTTGTCTAGCGGTCCGAGAAACCGAGTTTCCCAGATAGCCCACATTTGACGATTGGGCAGGATTCAACGAAGACGGTTCACCTTTCCATTTAAATGGAAAGTTGGATCGTCACTAAACACTAAGCGTGGAAGAAATCTGTCATTCTCCATCTTTCGAAGAACGACATTACAGAATTACATCTTCACGAAGAGCTCGCAGGAGCTGAATTTTTTAGGGTTTCATGTGTAAAAGTCGACGCAGCACACGCCAGACGGACATTGGGGGCATGTTGGGAAATTGTAGTGTCGCCAGATCACGCAGCATATTTACTCTGTGGGACATATTACATATGCGTGTGTGCTTCTCTGTGTTGATTGCTGTACGGTGCAAGTATAACGCACGCTCGATACTGCTGTATGCTGGTGCGGGTGTGGCATTTGCTGAATCACATACGGAGCTAGTGCACTATGTAGTGCAAGTACACCGGACAGTCAAGCCTGCTGTCAGCGGCTGTGGCTGGTGCGGATGACAAGTGGGTTGCTGCCCATGGTACTGTGCAGGGTGGCGAAGTAAAAGTTGCGCATCCGAGGTACCACGTTACTTGCAGATTAGCTTTTCTTGCGGTACGCAGCACAACACGTCTCTCCCTCTACAGACCACCCCACGGTCGGTCGCCCCTGTGGCGAGGCGTATTCTCCAGACAGTTTGACCACCTCCCGCAGGCGCCGACTTCTGCACCCCCTGCCACGCTGTCACCAGTCTGCCAGGCCCATGGGATCTTTCGCAGCTGGTCTCTCACCTCCGCTTTCCTCTGAGCCTGGACCCTGCTGTTAGCCAGGCCTCCTATTAGAAACAACATGCCACCATCCCACTCCTCTCCCCAAGTTTTCCATGTGGCAAACCTTCGTTGCTCTGCTGTACTCTGTCACTGCTAAGCATCTGCATGACAGTTAACTGCACAAACTGTACGTCGAGTCTTAATCTACAGTTTATGTTTACTGTTATAAAATTTTCTGTAAATTTACAGAAATTTCACTTACAGTTGAGAAATAAACTCTAATTCTGAATTAAAAGCAAAAATCGTTGTAATAAAGAGAAGCAATGCAAATTTTGGTATTAGTATTGTTTCTGGTTTATCAGTTTGAATAAAAACCCTTTGAAATAATAAATTTTGACATTAAATATTGTTTCCGATTACTTAGACTGAATTAGACAGCCTTTACAACAATAAATTCGGACATAAAATATTCTTTCTTAAAAATGGTTCAAATGGCTCTGAGCACTATGGGACTCAACATCTTAGGTCATAAGTCCCCTAGAACTTAGAACTACTTAAACCTAACTAACCTAAGGACATCACACACACCCATGCCCGAGGCAGGATTCGAACCTGCGACCGTAGCAGTCGCGCGGTTCCGGACTGCGCACCTAGAACCGCGAGACCACCGCGGCCGGCTATTCTTTCTTATTTATCAATTAGAATTAAAAATCCTTTGCAACAAGAAACAAGAAAAACCATTAATATTCTTAAAATGTTTCAGTCACAGTTCTTAAAAATTTTCGATTAAACATTTTTTCCAACATGACTTTCACACAGGTTAGCGTTAGTGTGGTTCAGTGTTTTGAGTACTCAGTAAGCATGCGAGCGTATAGTTAATATGTATATCACTGGTTTAGTAATGTATGCATTTTACTATCCACACCACTACAGTCAGTTGAATTTACTACCATACGTTATG
Source organism: Schistocerca nitens (assembly GCF_023898315.1). Taxonomy (NCBI): domain Eukaryota; kingdom Metazoa; phylum Arthropoda; class Insecta; order Orthoptera; family Acrididae; genus Schistocerca; species Schistocerca nitens. Next base: position 188,361,212 of record NC_064620.1, on the reverse strand, counting down.
TAACTCCCTTTTATTGACGTGCGCCACCAGTTTGAAAGACGTTGCTGTGCTCGATATTCCCAATCGGCTGTTGCCACCATCGGTTTTCCATCATCACTTCTTCTCCCTCGGTAACTTTTTTGTATTTTGCTTTTGTACATTTCATGGTATTTGCCTGTTGAAAAAAACATTATTAGTGGTAGAATACAGTTTTTTAATCACTAAACAACTGCGACAAATTCTACATGAATTTCTCTGCACATTAGTCCTTTTCGGTTTGCAGCTGCGATAAACATTCTCCAGTCCCATTTGAAAATCGTCCTGCATTTCTTGAACAACCTTCGTTCGCACACAGTGCGTCGAGATCCTCTACAAACTATACAAAATGCCGCTCTCGCACCTGCTATGAGTCCTCCTTCATCTACATAAAATGTCGGACTGACAGGGAGACCCAGAATAATGAAAAAGTCCTATTAACTTAGCCAAGGAACACGAAACCGGTAATTTGTCAACCATTAAGTTGGACAAAGATTTTCCTCTGCTGTAAACACAAAATTTTCAGGTGCGCAATTCGTCCTGACGCCTCTCTTTGAAGACTTTGTCACATTGAAGTTTTATTGTGGATCTTTTTCTTCGACATGTGGTGTTGTTACACACCATCCTACCGGATATCTAATTTTTCATACATTACTCGGGATAATCCATCAAACATTTTGTTGGCAGTGCAAGTTACGAGCTTGATTATCATGACAATGGAAACGTCACCACTTGCTAATTTTCGGCTTCTGTTTGCAATTCTTGTACGTGACAGTTCTGCTTCATTCTCAGATATGTTTTACTACAAACGGACGTTTTGGTCATTAGAATTATATTGAAAAAGATTTGGCTGTGACCTTTCGTCTTTTTGTTTCTTTGTGATCTTGCAAATTACATTTTTCTTACGTTCTACGCCGTTCTTTGCTTCTACACAGATTATTCTATGATTGCCTGTAGTTGGCTTTCGTGATGTACCTCTAATGACTTTTTTGATTTGATACTTTTTAACTCCACTGAGTTACCATTGGCTATACGTCGTACTCGCACTGGGCCATAGTAACCAGAATTTATGGAATACTCCCTCCTGTCTTCTAAGGATGGTGCGATTTTACAAGGAGTCTCTGGCTTGTGTTAAATTTTCTCACCGTCGCTGTCTTAACTGCTCTTTCCTTCCGTTTTTGCCCCACTATCATTATGTTGTGGAACACCTCTTTTACGAGTTCAGCATGTCCTAGTCTTGAACTCGGAGGGAAGAGCACCACCTCTAGTATAACTTCAGGTGGATGCATGTTCTTCAACACCGTCAATGGTGCGAAATGTGCGGTGCTGTGGCATCCTGAAAATCTCCAAGTACACATCGCAAGTCGCGTGTTTACTGGCGCGTTTGCAATGGTTGAAACTTGCATGGTGTCTACTAATGCATACAGGCTTTACGTTACTTCCGTGAAAGATACTGTGGATCATTGTGGAACAGAATACTAAATGCACGTCCTACTTGCCCGAAGAAGTTCTTGCACAAGGCCTTACTTACGGAGGAATCAGTCGCCTTTCCGAATGGTGTGAGCGTCGTTTCAACTACCATCACAATGTAAGTAAGCACGCATGACGTACGGGGTAGGGAGCCCATGAGATCAGATGCAGCTGTTTCGTTTTATTGGAGGGTTCTAGGGATGCATTGGTGCTGGCGTTCCGACTTTTATGGTTTTGGCCTTCTGAAAATGTTTACACATTGCCAGCACCTTTCGCATTCTCCTCTCTATATTATTATAATGTTGCAGACTTTTTAGCTTAAGGAAGCACTTCTTGGCACCGAAGTATACCCTACTGAGGTAGGTGTACTACATAACTTCGTTGATCAGCTCCTGTGTCACACACACTACCCGGAGGGTGCTGTCGACCTTGAATCTGAAGAATAGTACACCTTTACGTAACAAATAGTGCTGGCTGATTTGTGTTTGACTTATCTTTGTGCTTTGACTTTATATTGAGGAGATGCGGGTCTTTATCCTGTTTCGCAAATATGTTCTTCATTAATGCTATGATGAAGTTTTCGAATGTCACGTTTTTGATGCAGTATATCGAGAAAGGCTCATCTTCAACAGTTTTCCCCCTTTGACTCGTGGTTCCCCATAGGAGGCCAAGATGACTTTCTATAAGCAAGAGGAACGGTGTAGGGTGGAACATGGAATGGACTGTGTGGTTTGATTTGGAACCGGTACTGAAACCTTTTTATTGATCCAGTTTTTGGCAAGAACATTTCGGCGTTGTGCCTGAGCATCCCTTCTAGTTTTGTTTTATCTACATCGTCAACTACTGTTAATTCCGCTAATTTCACGTCATTAGCCGGATGAATTTCCGCCACTGCGGCCACGTTCCTCACATTATTGTTGCTCCCTCTATAAAATGGTTCATTTAATTTTTATAACATTTTTTGCTTTAAGATTTTCGCATATTGGCAATATATTTTCTGTAGATGTAAAGTGTGCTATACTGGAGTTTGGAGCTATTTGCATTGTATGTGAGTAATGTATGTAAAATACTATGTAAATTGTTTATTACGTTAAATAAATTTCTGATGAAATTTTGTATTTAAAACTATTTTTGTGTATAAATTGTTCATGTTGAAGTAAATTTGACAGTTTAAGAAAAATGGTCTTGCTTAGGAACAATGTAAGAAATAAGTGTTATGCAAAATCCAGAGTGTTTTTTTTTTGCCGGCCGCGGTGGTCTCGCGGTTCTAGGCGCGCAGTCCGGAACCGCGCGACTGCTACGGTCGCAGGTTCGAATCCTGCCTCGGGCATGGATGTGTGTGATGTCCTTAGGTTAGTTAGGTTTAAGTAGTTCTAAGTTCTAGGGGACTTATGACCACAGCTGTTGAGTCCCATAGTGCTCAGAGCCATTTTGAACCAGAGTGTTTTTGTTTGAAACGAAAGTGGCTCTGGGGAGTGGAAAAGATGGCAAAGACGAATTGGCGCGCTACCTAGAGCAAGCGCGGGAAGTAAGTGACACAGTCTGCAGTCAGCAGTGATTGAGGCAACACCTTTGTGGAGCAGGAGAAGGTCTGCCTGCAAATTTGCACGAAAATGCCTCGGGTGAAGACTGCGAACGGTTTACGGCATATCTGCGAGTTGTTGGGCTAGTGTACGTAAAACTGAACGACGGCAAGAAGAAAAATTAAGCCCATACTGCAAGATACTTGCAGGCCGTACTGTGGGTAGTGTAACCGTCATAATTATTCGCCACACGCAAGCCTACAGCCACTAGAGAAGATTGTTTTTGTATTTTTACTTTCGTACAGCGTGAACCATTAATTTAAACTGTGTTTTAATAATCATTCTTGAACTTTAAAGAAACTGGTTCACCCTGTTATTTCATACCCATCGTACACCAATGTAGGATTCCTTCCTGGAGTTTGATTAATTCGAGTATCCTGTTTAACAGATTTATGAAGCGCCAAGTTAATATAAGAAGGCCCCATTTAAATTGTTTTTGTGTAAATAAAAAAAGTTTCTGAACTATTGCAGGGTGTTATAGTAAAATTTTGCTTACTTAAAATCAGAGTAAAGCCAAGTTACTAGAATCTGTTAAATGACTATACAGAGTTTGTTCAAAGAAAAGTAAATTTTGAAAGTAAATTCTAGTAAGAAAGAAGTTTTCTTGGAGCGAAATGTTCAGTATAAAATGTGTGTGCTTTGGTGTCTAAGTATTTTAGTACTTAAGTTTGTTGACTATGGAAAATGCTTTTCTAAAGGTCCCCCTGGCCAAATTTTTTTAGGTTCCCTAAAGTTATCTATTGGGTTTTTTCTCTTTTAAAAACGTAATGTGTAAGGGTGTAGTCCAACGTTGTTTAAGTGGAGTAATATTTATCTGAAGAACCAAATTAAACGGTAGCTAGAAAGTAGGCAAAATTTATACTTCTGCTTTTCCAGTACTTCACTGTTTCATTGCCTGGATAGGCTGGCGACCATTAGTACACGTTTTAAACCACAAAATGAACTTGGAACTGGGTTCTTCTAGCTTCAGTATAATATTGTTCATACTGATTATCTATCTAACCGCTGGGTAAGACCTTAAGAAAAGTCTGGTTTACTTATCCATTAGACACAACAAACGGTCAGATCCTGTAAAAGGGGTAACTCTATTGATTAGCTTTTGCTATAGACAGGACTATCCTCCCATAGTGTACTTTATTTGGAAACGAAACAAAATTTTAGTAAGAGGGTTATACGTGGTAACATAAAGACAGGTTTACTGTTATTTAGGTAAAAGCATACTAAATTACAGTATCTCCATTGTTCCACGAGTGTTATTTTGTGAAATCATCAGCCGAGTTTTTCACCTACAACTTTACGCAGCTAGAAGGTATCCGCCACTTCGTAGTTTCCTCATCGAAGCTGATATCAATATCTCCGTTTTCACCTAACTTTACGACGTCAGGTCCTATATCCATTATGGCCTTTTGTTCGCTTGGGAAATCCGTTCCAAGAATGATCCCGGTCGCTAAGTTAGCCACTACGAAACTGCAAGTTTGTGTCCTTGACACATAAATTCCAGCCCGATTTGCTTATTTATTTCGATGCTTTTTCCAAAGATTGCACCTCGTAGCTTTGTCTTCGTACTTTCAACATAAGTGCTGTCACACATTTCACATTTGTTCTGTAGAGCTGTTCAGAAATGGCCGATAGCTGGCTCCCACTATTTAAGATAGCTTCTATCTTTACTTTGCCTGTTATGATTTCTGCTCTTGGATACAAGTCATATTTGTGTCTTAAGTCCAATTCTTCGATCAGTGGATCACCTAAATCGTCATAATCAAGTAATTTCAAGTGATTGCTTCCAATTTTATGTGCGGATTTATGTATAGTTTTTCCCCCTGTGGAACCTTGTCAGTTTTGTGGGTCTTCTTCTTCCGTTGCTCGTCCCTGGTTCGGAGGAAGAACTTCTACAATCGGAGCTCCCAAGCATTGCCTTGTACATTCTCATTTCGCTGGAACTGGGTTACGTTGTTTCTACGGTCACCATTCCAGTTTCTACTTTGGTTATTCTGGTTGCGGAATTGCTGATCATTGTACTGTGGCGTCCTTCCGTTTTCATTCCAACTATTTGGTCGTTTGAAATATCCTTCGTTGTTGTGATAATTATTGTTGTGCGGTTGATCGGAAGTAGCCTCGCCCTGTCATCGCTTATTTTTGACTTGCTCTTCGTTTTGAACGAAATCTACCTCTCGTAAAATTCGTTGGAATGTACCCACGCTGTCGCTGCACTTTCGGATCAGCACCTGCTGATATGAAAGCAGCACTTTTGTAAAGCACAGTCGTATAAATCACTGTCGCCGCACGTAGTGCCGGGAAACTGTTTTTTTTTTTTTTTGTCGTTTGGTCAAAGAATTTTGCAGAAATTTTGAAATCAGATATCTCCATGTCTCGATACACCATCAATTAGTATTTGAGTCTCTTGCTTCGTTCGTGAACAATAACGGCCAAGGAATATGTTTCTGAACTCCTCATCATCCCGCAAGATCGTGTTGTCTTTCTCAACGTCTCTGCGACTACATCTCCGAGAGGAGCGCACATGAAATCGGTTTTCTTTTGCTCCGGCCAATAAGACGGCATTTCTCGGAAGATTATTCAATAAAGGTTCAGGGATGCAGTGTATTCCCGCCCTCTTTATAATGTTGATTCTCTCCTGTTTCGTTCTGCCATTATATTTCTCTGACAGATTCCAATTGGAACTGCTTGGTGTACCGCTGATGGCCGCATGGTCCGTTTTTCACGCACCCCTGGTACTTTGTTTTAATGCTTCTTGCGCCGTCGATCGGCCGTGAGGTGACACTCGTCATCTCAGTATTCATAACGTCGCACCTGCGTGTGTGCCAGTCCTGCGTATGCGTACCTCAACCAATAGAAGACTCTTTCTTTTCAAGGCGCAGGAGTAGTCTCTGCTCTAATCCCTGCTCAGTGTCTGAGTACTTTGCTTCATGATCTTCAACCGTTATCAGGTTTGAAGATTGCGCTTTTTCGTATTCCAGTCTCTTTATCCTACTATGCATCTTACTGAGAACGATTTTGCTGCCTTCGTTGTCGTCCTGGTTTCTGCTCGAGTTTCTTGCACGATATGCTTTGCGCCTAGTGCTGTGATTCTCCCTTCGTTTTCTTGCTTTTGTGTGTCTGAAACATCTAGTTTCAATTCTGCTCCGAAAATAATATCTGGTTTTTGAGCTGCTCTGCTTTTCTTCCTGTCTCCTCTTCTACTTTCTTAATCTCTTCTCACGTTTCTACTCCTGTTTTCTCTAGTTTTTCAAAATAATCGAATGCGCTAGACATCTCATTACCTCGTGTGTGCCTCCGTCCAACAAAACTGACTGGTGAGAGTCTCCCTCCTCGTGACTGCGGTCTTTGCACGTTAAATTCTGCCTTCCGTACGTGCCTATTGGACTACCTCGCCTGGATTCGCATGACAGATGCCCGATGCTACATCTTCTCTGCACTTTCGGACCATCATACTCACTTGTCGCGCAGTAACTACTGCTTCAGTATGCTTTAGCGTTCGTTCCTCACTATGTGATGGATAATCCATTATCTGATCACAGTATGTGTTGCCATGATCACGCAATTCTCTGTCTAAATCCTTCACTATGTCTTCCCTTTCTACTCGGTTTTCTGTCATTTCTACTGTGCGTACTGCTCTACTCTGTTCCCTCTCTTTACAAGCGTTACTATAACATGAACAGCATGGTCTACTGTTCACATATACATATGTGAAAATAACTTACAGAAATAACAAAAATTCTATACAGTAAATGAATTTACTAAATCATCAAACTGTTCCTATCACTTCTGAATACATTACACTGTCCTATCACTAAACACAGTCCTATCCTAATACACATAGTCATATAACAACACTACAAAGACAAAACAATGGTGAGAAAAAAATAAAGTAAGGTCAGAAATCACAAAGAAATTCTGAAAATTAAATATTTCATGGTATAACTAAGTATGTGAACATTAATTATTCTGCCATGTGAAGTTAAGAGTTTATTGTAAAATTGCACAAAACTAGTAACAATTCCACACAATTGATTTTTATTACATTGAGCGCTTTGTTGTCTTTTAACTGGAAATAATAAAATTAGGTTGATAGAATTAAGTACTAAACTTGGTCAGAAGATTCCTTTTTTTGCAAGATCCTGGCTGGGTCACCATTATGTAACTCCAGATGGGTCATGGTTTTATTATGTTTACGTTGTGATATGACTATGCCTGCTAAGGTTGACACACCTCAGATTTTACACAAAATTTGTTTAATTGATTCCAATGTTTTTAAAAAACCTATTCAGGATGATTAAGGTAAAAACTAATCTGAGTTAAATAACAATAGTATAATGCTATCAATATATTTATTACAAATATCAAGGAACTTGCAAAATGGAATCTGTACAATTACAACTTTCAGTTAACTGTACTGGTTAGATTAAGTTTAAGACTGGCACAACACCTACCTTCTATGTAAAAATCGCGCCCCCATGTTTTCATGACAGAAACAGTTAAATGGTTGATACTATTTAGCCTCTTTGTCAATAAAAATTTCCACCCTTACAGAGAGCTCAGAGAATACTGTAGTGCACTGGCAGTGACAACAGAGAGCTCAGAGGACAATCTAATGGAACTGAACACATTTATAGTTACAATTCCCTACTTCTCAAGCCATGGTGCGTATATCACCATATGTAGTCGAGCTGAGAGCATAGCACAGCATCAATCTTTCGGAGGCTACTGTTGGCATGGAGACAAAGTTAAGTTGTGGAGGTGTAAATTTAACTACATAGAGAATGTGTGGCTGCGTCCACAACCTCCTATGTTCAAAGTTACTCAAGTACAGAGTCTGTTGACGAGTCAAGACAATTTGCTTGCATACTTGCCAGGAGCAGGCACTTGACTCAAGTGCGTAAATATAAGTGAGCTCTTCAGAATGCCTAAAGGTGCATGGAGAAGCAAAGGTTTGTTCCTCTGCTGACACAGAAACAAAATAAGTGGAACAATCAAGTGGAACAATAGGCACTTTCTCAGACAATGTTTGGGAGTGATTACTGGACGTTCTGCCAGCAATGTCTCTAACAAATAATACGCCCTCCAGCGATGTGTGTTGGCTGCACACCCATCAGAGAGACCTCATCACCTTCTGGCGGTGGACTCTCGACTCAGCCAATGATGACCTCCGTTACACCTGATTTCCTCACACTCTTTCTAGAGATGAAACCACTGGCCAACCCTGAGTAGTTCATACAGAAATGTTCTAGAAGCTTCTGGAACAACTTCAAGCAACATCTGCACAAATGGCTTAGCTATTGGTTCAAATGGCTCTGAGCACTATGGGACTTAACTTCTGAGGTCATCAGTCCCCTAGAACTTAGAACTACTTAAACCTTACTAGCCTAAGGACGTCACACATACATGCCCGAGGCAGGATTCGAACCTGCGACCTCAGCAGTAGCGCAGGTCCAGACTGTAGCGCCTAGAACCGCTCGGCCACTCGGGCCGGCGTTTAGCTATTCATATGGCCTTCTAAAACAGTAGCAGGAAAGTGATACGCATTCTGGGTGGGAAGAGTTCATAGTCATTGACTCCCAGGCGTCTGGATGTCGACAGGAGATGCATTCTGATGGGATGGAAGAAAACTGCAGGTGATTCTTGTCAGATGTTTCTTTACTGCCTTCTTTCAACTACCGCCTTCGCCCCTGTCAGCAGGAGGCGGTGCTCGCTAGGCTGCTCCATCGTATGGCTGTGCAGTGGGCTGTAAAAATTCTGCTCTTCAGCTTCCGAGCAAAAAACTCCCAGCCCTCCCCAGATCTGCCTTAAGTCTGTCGCTTGCTGAGGCTCTCTTAACATCCTAGCCAGCGCAAAAATTACTTTTGCAAAGCATTCAGTCAACAAGTACGACTAAAATTGGATCCCAAATTATATAAATATGTCAATCTAATAAACCAAATTAATTACATCAATTGATAAAGTATGAAGATAAAACACCGCTGCCATACCTGTCATTCAGATTTGTTTGACCAAACTGTAAGCGTCCGCGCAACCAGCTCACTATATTGTGTTGTGGGGCATTGTTGCTGTGCACTTTTCTCAACTCAGCATGATTTGTTGCAGCGTTGTTCTCCATCAATTGCAGAAAACGAAATATCTCATCATACTCCACTTTATCAGTGGGCTGTGCCATCTCGTTTTTGGCTCCTCTTCTGATGTGATACGATATTGTGGCATGTCGATTTCATTGTGTACCATGACTAAAGACACATAACTTAAATTACCAAAATTATTTCTGTAATTTTATTCTTCATAGCCGATAAGTGAAACTTTATAACTACTCATAGTAAACACAGGTAACGTTTCGGAGGATCTGCAGCAACACATTTTTCAACATATAAGGTGAACGAAAAAATGCCACTGTTGGAGGTCGGCATGCCATTTGCAATACAGATTTAAGACAAAGATTTATCAAGCATTATCACAATGGGTGCATTCTGAAAACACATGCAAGAAAATGAGGAGTTGGCAATTGTCACATCACACAGCACATCGGAATATCAGAGGAGAGTGTATTACTATACAGTACCGTATGGACCATCGCAGCTCAAGGAGTAGACTGTTGCGACACAACACTGACATCCACGATAGAGCTATGATTTGAATCCTCGTCTGATTTCTTTTTTTCTATATTTTTTTAGACCTAGACGGTCTGTAAGTAATGGTCATAGGTCACCAAGGACTAGACGTACTTCACAAACAGAGGACTCGTTTCTTGAAACCGTTTACCAGTCACTTTGGTGAATTACCGATTATATTGCAAGGCAGTTCTATATGACTCAGAGACCGGTTGTTGAAGTGTTGCACGATGAAGAACTGCATCCGTATCACCACACATTAACTCGACGCAAGCCTCCAGATGACCGCATTCGATATGTACAGTCTTATGAATGTTTTTTTTACACCAAGTGGAAGGTAATGAACGTTTTATTAGAAACACGATATGGACCGACAAATGTACCTTATTCGTGAAGGTATTTTCAACCTCCAAAACAGCCCTTATTGATCGGAACACATGTCACCCATGAACGTGCCTTTCAGGCAAGCTTTGACATAAGCCTGTGGGCTGGAATCGTGGGAGGTGTGCTTTTGAGCCGTTACCTGTTTCCAGACAGGTTGAATGTGCCCTTGTATCGCAAGTTTCTTTGCAATATTCGTTCTAACGCATTAGAAAACGTCCCACTTGATGTTCGGCGATAGCTATGGTTTCAGCATGCTGGAGCACCATCACACTTTGGAATGAATGTGCTTAACATTTTAAATTAAGCGTTTCCAGGCAAATAGATTGGACGTGGCGGTCCAATGTTGTGGCCTCCGCGTTCCCCGAAGTTAAATCCTCTAGATTTTTATTTGTGGGCACCCTTAAAACATAAGTTTATAGTACTACCCGCTATCGATGTATACGACTTAATAGCTCATGGGCATGCCGCTTCAGCAGTGGTGGGTGTAGGTGAGTGGCATAGGGACCAGCAAAGCATGATCCAGCGAGTGGCAAAAGTGTTTGAAAATGAAAGGTGGTCGCTTAGAGAATTTTCTCTAAAGAGAACGTTGCTCTGACGTGTACGTACCAGCTCTGTGAAGATAAGCCAGGACGTTAAATGCAGAAAACGGAGTTATTGTATGTAGCGTAATGTGAAATCTGGTGTATCGTACTTATTGTGTGTTTTGTTCCTCATTAGATACAGACGATGTTACTCTATCCACTGTTATTTTCTATTGGCTTTATTTATATCACGGACGAAACATAGTGGTCGTTTCCGTCTGTAAGAAGTTCATGTCGTGTCTTAATGTTTAAATAATGGTAACAGTAACAGAAATAAATACACAATATACCGTACTGTGAATTGGATACAATTTGATACATTCACTGAAAAAAAGTTCGACGTGAAAGTGGCACGAACATAGGCGAGTCTGCATATCTGGTGCCAATGGCATTGCCTCGTCTCACCGAACTAATGTGACAATTCCGGCAGAACACATAGTTCATGCTATCTGCTCTTGGCCACTCTGGGTGCAGTTACAGCGTTGCCAGAGCATCGTCTTTTAACTCGCTTTTCTATTAAACATACTGACGAGACTAGGATTTGTTAGATACAATTTTTCCTTGAATTAGGGTGAGTAATCACATGCCGACCGCCAAGTGTAACATTTTTTTCTTCACGCTGTTTTTATCCAATTCAAGAATTATGTATGACTGTGTTGTTGTTAGCTTCATCTTTGAAGCATGCTCACAAGAAAAAGTCATTTGGAGATGAATCACGGGAATATGAGGGTCAAAATCCCTTATGAATCACTTACCCATGAAAACGTTAATCCAAGATAGTCATCGTGTCTGCGTCAGCGTTACGTCTGTCTCGCTGAAACCACACATATTGTAGGTGGTCGTGAAGTATATTGTCTACAAACAGTTGTAGCGTCCCATGCGCAGCGTTCACTCTTCATTTTTCCATGAAGGTTTACCCACCTAATGTGTCACATCAAATTCCACATTTTGTGCGTGTGTAGCGGACCCGTGCAGATAATGTGGATTTTCCGTTACCCAGCGCATGAATTGTGTGCACTCACATACACGTCAAGATGGAACCAATCAATAAGTTCATTCCCATCTGGTGTTACCAGTGCCATGAACCCCCAGATCTACCCATTTTACACTGTCTTCTGGTAACAACTGACGCTGGTGTTGTGATCTTCAGTTCAAAGACAGGCCTGATTTATGTCTCCCTGCCAGCCTATTTTATGCAGGCCTTCTCAGTCCCTGAACAACTACTGCAATGTACACTCATTTGAAGCCACTTGCTGCGTTCATGCCGTGGACCCTGTACAATTTTTACCTTCCACAGTTTAGGCAGAACTGACACTTCTAAAGAACTAACAAGGGAACCTCCCCATCGCACCCCCCTCAGATTTAGTTATAAGTTGGCAAAGTGGATACGCCTTGAAAAACTGAACACAGATCAATCGAGAAAACAGGAAGAAGTTGTGTGGAACTATGAAAAAAATAAGCAAAATATACAAACTGAGAAGTCCATGTGCAAGATAGACATCAATGATAGTGTGAGCTCAGGAGCGCCGTGGTCCCGTGGTTAGCGTGAGCAGCTGCGGAACGAGAGGTTCTTGGTTCAAGTCATCCCTCGAGTGAAAAGTTTAATTTTTTATTTTCAGACAATTATTATCTGTCCGTCCGTCCGATGCGAGGTAACTGCGCCGTAGTATGGGGACGCTATACCTAAACAAACATCGAAACACACGACGTCAGTCGACAACAGCGCACGGAAGAGAGAGTATTCCTGCTAACGAGGCTCCCTAGCTGGCAGTTGACTGTTCGCTACTGTGGACGAGAGTGCATTAAATACGTGAGATGTATTCCGTGGGCAATATGAATCCAGCAAATGTTTTCGGTTCCCATTGGAGAGGCACATCCTTTCGTCTACTAATCGCACGGTTTACTGTGCGGTCGCAAAACACAGACACTAAACTTATTACAGTGAACAGAGACATCAATTAACGAACGGACAGATCACAATTTTGCGAAAATAAAGAAAGTAAACTTTTCACTCGAAGGAAGACTTGAACCAAGGGCCTCTCGTTCCGCAGCTTCTCACGCCAACCACGGGACCACGGCGCTCCTAACTTCACACTATTTTTGATGTTGCCTATCTTGCGCATGGACTACTCATTTTGTATATTTTGCATATTTTTTTCATAGTTCCATACAACTTCTTCCTGTTTACTCGATTGATCTGTGTTGAGTTTTACAAGGCGTATCCACTGTGCCAACTTACAACTAAATCTGAGGGGGGTGCGATGGGGAGGTTCCCTTGTAAGTGAGCACGAATACTCACTGCAGTGTTGTCCAATTCATTTCTTCCTCAGTTAAACCAGGATCACAACTACAACAAAAACAACCCAATTTTTCACAAAGTTGTGTCGCCTTTTGGACTTCCTGTTCATCGCTCACAAAATAACCCTTTCATTTCATTTACAAGGGGTGGCCAAAAATACGGAAAAGCCAAAAACATAGCACATTATCATGCCTAATGCGGTGTAGGAAAACGTTTGGCATTCAAAACAGCTTACAGTCGTCTCTGAATGGATTGAGAGGCACCCACTTGCCTTTCTCATACTGTGGCATCAAGCAGTCAGGCCTGCAAGATGGGTGGTTTGCCAAGCGAGTGGATTAGCAACATGAATTCTCGTATCTTACGATTTTGTTATAAATTATCCTCCTGCATGAATAATACGCAACGGAAACACGCATCTGACTATAGAACTCTGTCTGCACACTACGCACTGGCAATACCACACTTACTTTTTGTCTTTGATTTAACGGCTTTTCTACAAATTCGGGACATTATGATAACATACAATTTAATGAAATAGGCCACTAATCTCTTTCTTTTCACTATTTGATTTATTCATTAGCACACAAATTCTACAACCTACGACAATATCATAAGAGAATTTCCATACTACGGTCTCGTAATCTATCTACCACAACTGTGCACTCCCTGGATCGGATGGTGGATCTTTTATTATACCTCACACTTCGCCTCTCACAATCATTCTCCAGAAACATTCCTCCAGATCGAGCGATGCAGAAGGAACAGGCATACCCACAAAATCTTCCGAAACTACCTTGCTACTCCCATGCAAAACACACATATTCAAATTACAAGACATACCCAATACAACAATCTGAAATAATACACAAGAACCGTTACAACTTCATCATTTTCCGCTTTCCCACTTCAATCAATATTTAACCCAGTTTCACTCGACACTGCCCCAATTTGTAATTCCAGTTTCCTACTGTGAACTCTGGAGATAAACGCTCGTCTTCCTGTGCAATGCAAGCCAAGTGGCGTTGCTGGAAAAACGGCCGACTCACCTTGATTTTCTCTCAGAGTTTAAATTCAGCGTCACACGGAATGATATTTCTTAAATACTTCAATTTATGATACACACGCAATTCTTAAATATATCAGCTTATTGTACACACGCTATTAATTCTTAAATATTTCAGCTTATTGTACACACGCTATTAATTCTCAAATATTTCAGCTTATGGTACACACGATATTAATTCTTAAATATTTCAGCTTATTGTACCCACGCTAGTATCTCAACTTATAACTACACGTGGTCCCTTTGTGACCGTTGGTTTACTATAATCCCTTTAAAATTACCTGCCTCACTTTGTAATTTTCCCCACAAAAGATCCTAGGAAAGAGAAATGATTAGTTCTAACTACTCTTAAGTATTCCACATCCATACCATGCCTCCACGCTTTCATTACGGAGCACAACAAAAAACAGGTCTTCACAGCAGAAGGTTCAGCGCCAGAGTGCCGAGTCTGAAACATGCCCGTCTTTTCGTTCTCTCGCACCTCTCTCGAAGTGGGAGAAGCACCTTGCTACCTTATTGGTCAGCCCCATTTCAGACGCTCAAAGCTCTGGTAACTTCCATCTCTTTGGTCTCACCAAAGGTAGCCAAAGGATCGACTCAAAGATGCTCATGTCGATTCACTATCTGTGGTTAGCAGACGACCATACATTCATTCATTTACACCACACAGATCTCACCAAACTGGATGTAAGGATTTATGTTGAGGAAGTGCACATGTGATCAATTAAATAAATAAATTGTCATTCTTTCCCACACTGGTATCCGGCTTCGCTGTATTAATTGAAATTATTGAGTTACTTTTACAAAAAAAATGTGTTGTTCTGACAGAATTTCGTACCTATTCTCAATGTTGGGCGGTACTGTACCCTTTCATCACCGGCTACCCATGCAGAAAAAAATGGCACGGTACTATCCTTGCAATGCGAGGGTAGTTCCGAACATTTTTTTAAGAAAACTGTATTAAAACAAACGTAGCAATTCATCAAAATAACCAGGAGGAGACCTTAGCCCCTGGTGACCTCAAATAGACGATCAAATTATATTGTACTCTCCACAATCCGGAGTAACGTACACATACAAATATATAACAATCCACATGACAAATAAAACATCACATCATAGAAATAAAAAAAAATAATATTGAGATAAAATTTTGCTTTAGTTACTGGGATCTTCGTTACTTTTATGAGTAATCCAAATTTCAATAATTCTAAAACAAATAAAAAAAATACTAATTGTACTCATGAAATTTTGAATAGCTCACTGTCCAAACACAGAGCAAGTAATCTGACATTCATAAATTGCGCTGTAAAAACCCTTACACAGCAAAGTCTAAATACAAAACAAAATCAACAAAAGAAATAAATTCGTACACTAGTTACACGTAGAATGTCAGGTTCCATACCATTACTCTAAAATATACCTCAAACCTACAGAGAAATAAAAACTGAGAAGAAAAACAATAAAATATTCCACAAGTTACATACTGGTTACGTAATATAGTTCGTCTAAGACATCATGTCACACCTCATTAACTATCATCACCTAAACAATTGCCACAGCTACTCGACAGTGAGTTTAACCTTATCCTATATCCATCAGTGCAAATACCTGCTGCTGAGCTAGTCAGTCCATCAACTTTGATCAATACTCGCAATAAATAGTTTATCAATAAGTGCTTGAATCCACCAGTAGCTCTCTTATCTTACTCTACTGTTCATTTCTCTGTTGTCACACATATAGACGACAAGAACTTGCATTTCGACTAGCCTTCGTTACACTTTAATGTGAAATATCACCACTGTGATAATAGAAATAAGTGGCTTCAGTCAAAACACCAACAAGATTATTACCATGCACGACATCAAAATACATCAGTTAATTCCGATATTTGTTGTGCAATGCAAATTCTTCTCCCCTGTGACAACCTTACTGATAAATGCTACAAGGGCCGCTACGTTAGTATTACGCCACTGGCTAATAGTTAAAGCATCATTGTACCAAATATTCTAATACACATGCTACGTGAACTTGATAACCCAGAACAAACCAAAAAACAAACACTAACTATTCTAAACACAATTATTAATAAAATACAATTACGCTTGCTGTCCCTTCAGGAATTAAACATATAAAAAAAAAAAAACATTTACACAATTACAAATACATTATTCCCTATCTTGCGAGTCACACGGAAACATTTCATTCTGTGATTTTCTTGGGGTCAAAAAGTTGCTGATAATTTTCCTAGAACCACTGTCTCGGTGTCAAAGCTCTCCCATGGTTACCCGGACGAAAGTCTTTGAGTCACTCAATTCGGCATTTTGAACACGCACTGAACAGTAAACTGTATCTCTCATTAAGCACAAATGTCATAGTCACTCTCAGAGTACCATCCACACGAATCTGTTCGTCCAAAAAAATGGCCCTACAACTACTATTACCCACGGTTCTGTCCTTTCAGTTCATGGTGTAATTAAAAGTCGTAAGTTTCAACAAACAGCACTTATTCCCGCGCCAATCCAAGAAATGTCTCCTACTACAGACGCAAATGTCAATGTCCCACTCTAATTGTTCACCAAACGACAACTGTCCTCTAAGTATACCAAGTGTCCCACATGCAATTCACAAAGCACACTTAACAAGTCACTGCCAAAAGTTTATGGATCCCACCATTCAGTGGTCAAGACAAAACAAAACAATCGTCCTGTCTGCTAAGGACAACATCTTTTCCACCTCTCACAATGTGGAAACACCAGTCCTTCACTTTCCACCTTATGGAAAGTCGCAGTCATCTTGTTTCACGGCTCCACAGTCCAGTACAAGTTAATAGCTGCAGGTAAAAAATGCTCGCCGGGCTCTGTCGCGCCTCGTCCATTCAGCAGTAGCGTCGCTGCGCGCGCCGTTGAGCAGAAGAAACCACCCGCTGTTGCCTCCGCGGGATACCTTCCCCAGTCGTAAGGGTGGCGGAACTCATGAATGGCCAGTGATACGTGCGTGTCACCCCAGGCCGTTGACCTGCTGTAGCGGGCGCGTGGAGTGTACCTCGTCCCGACAATGGAGTGGGGAGTGCCGCGGCTGTGTCGCCTGTCGTCGTGGTGACGTCAGCTCGGCCCGTTAGCGGTATGGGCGTTACGACACCCAATTAGCCAGATCTTCCGTGCATCTCGCAACATTACAGACAAAAGGATATACAGCATTTAAATACTCATTGATTACATGTATTATCTATTAGCTACATTGGTAACAAAAGAATCTTTGTTCTAAAAAGAACATAAAATTATACACCCTAGTTCTCTACACAGACAACATACATTTATCTATCCTTTTTCTATAGATAGCCCACACTCGTGCTATTCTTTGTACCTGTCGTCCCTCATACAAAACATGAAGGTGTAAAATAAAGAACAAAATGAATAAGAAACAATCTATACAACTCATAATTACAATACAAAATAGTAAACTACTCTAACATCCTATCACAGTGAAAAATATTAGAAACTGTTGATTCTCACGCTACAATATACAATGAACCTTTTGTGCTTATGACACACTGAAATTAAAATCCCTTGAAAGTGTTCTAACAAAAAAAATGAGAAAATAATCTACACAACTCTCAATTACCTACCACATGTTATTAAATAGTAAACTACTTTAACATCCTAACACAATAAACATTTTAGAAACTGGTGACTTTAAATCTACAACATATAATGCACCTCTGTGCTTGTGACAGACTGAAAATTCGTATCTCTTCACATACTTTACATTTCATTATATATAACAACGTTTCTAGGACACGTATGACAGATCCTGACCTCACATCAAGGTTCATCCCAACAAACAATAAAACACAATAATCTTTTAGTTATGGATCGGCAGCATCCCCTTTTCAGGAGTGTGCGCATTGATCACACTACTCTACGACTCTCACTCACCAGACATCACATTTTCCCTCTCATTCATTCCATTAACACACTAACAGAATAGGTTTAGAAGTCAGTTAACCTTAACACCACCACACTCACTACAACATACCATACCTTTGCTCCCTTATACTCAACCACATAACACATGAAGCTGTTTCGGAGATAGCTTTCCAGTCTCCGAATTCGTCCTTTCACTCTGGCACCTCTCTCCATCGGCTTACCTCTGCATTCACTTTATGCTAATATCAACCTAGAATTGCGACATTTCATCTAAGAACAAAAAATACACAAATTATTCATCCTGCAAAAAATAGCTGTACACATTCTTGGTACCGTTTTGATTAGTTATACTGGTACGAGGCTTCAACAACAACAAAAAATATTTTTCTCAAACCGCAATTGTTATGCTAAGAATTAGATCTACACCTACATTACATCTTTCGTCAGTATTCCACAACGTTCACCATCTGGGTCTCATACTCCCTTTACGTCCTTTCACATTGTGCAGTTGTCCTCATCTCTTCATTCGTATTTCGGCTCTCCGTCCGTCCATTACTCCATCATTTCCTGGTCTTCCTTCGCCATTGGCATCAATCTCTATTGCAGCATACACAGGCCTCTCTGTAACATACATCTAAGACATCTCCACATTATTCAATTCTATTCACCTTTATTTACCACTGTTTCATCACGTCGAATCTCTCTTCATTAATCCCCTTGCTTCACGTCGCTTCTCCTCATATACCACCTTTATCCACTACTATTTATCACGTCGCTTCTCTATCTACCATCTTTATTCACTCATTAATCATCACGTCGTTTCTGCTTGATCCTTATTCATACGACAAAAAATACGTACATACACCACTCTGTCGACTCCTGTTCATGACTCATTCGACCAGTCTATTCCGTCACACTTCCTGACATCCCGCCTGAAAATTCTTACGTTCGATTTGACCCTGCACAACGTTACACACCACAAATAAATACACTGTCTATCTACCATTAATCGCCTACTTTAGATCTATCCTTAATTTTTCCATAATTTGATGTTAGAAATGTGATGAGGCCCACGAGATTGTTTTCCCTTGATCGTCTCAATCAGTACAGCATTTTCATGGACAATCCGCCTCACTCTGAATGGTCCACTATACACAATAAAGAATTCGCTAGTTAGGAATATGTGCTTACACGAAAATTAAATGTGTGCAGAGAATATACAAGCTGGGAGAATTGGGCAACCCAAGTGTTAGTAACTTTGGTGCTAGTGGCCTCTCTCACTAACACCAGATTCCGAATAACCATACACAGCACTTCATTATAACTGTCACCACGACAATGACATACTATAGATCACATGGCATCTAATTTAAAAACTTCGATCACAATGTTTACCTCTTACATTACGTGTTTAGTACCTACAATAATCAAATCACACTAATTAAACTGGACTCATTGGCATTATTACATAACAATTCTTTTACTTTACTGTTCGAAATAAAAAGTTGCAAATTTTACTGAGATACCAACCTAACAGATTCCATTACTGCCGTTTTATTCTCTGATCAGAAGTATGGTATTTGCATTCCTACATATTAGTTGATTTTGCCTGCTACATAGACAATTTTCAGTGCCAGCTGCATGTGTTTTAAGAGCAAGATATTAAGGGCTGATATGTTGGATTAGTTTCTCCTATTTTTCAATCTATTACGACATGAATGAAATGCCTGGATTCCACGCTCTCCTGTCATTATGATAGTTTCTGCCGTTCCTATCCTCGACACTAACTGACCTATGAGTCGTGTCTCCGTTCACGATATTGCTCTCATTACCCAGTTCCTGTAACAAGTGCTGAAATGACGCGGAATCGTCTAAGCCTCTGCCTGCCATCACTATTCCTCTGCGCAATTTCGCTGGCAACTTCGTTATATGGATTCTAATGAACTCCGCTGGTTCGTATGTCACATCCAAATACCTGTTTCGTCTAAACATCTCTTGATAGCATGACACTGAATCCCTTATACCACATCCGTTACGATTTGGCATTATCAATATGCTTTGCGTAACCTGGTCCTCCTTACTTTTCGACCAGAATTCATTTAAATAGCTACTACAGTCTTTAAGGTCTTCCTGCATTTTCGCTCTAGCCTCGTCTCTCAAATAGTTATATACAAACTTCGTTTTGCGGAGCAATCCCCTCGATGAAGGTAACGAATCTTGAAATTGAGACAGCCTTGGACTATACCCAGTTGGGTCTGCCACCTGTTTTATCTGACACAACCGTTCTTCTGACTCTGTGAATTCGTCTTTCTCTTTCTGCCTATTTTCGCTTTCTGAGTTTATCTCACTCTCCCTCTGAAATCTACCTGGTGGTGTGTCACCTTCGCTACTGCACGCTAATTGCAACTGTGCTAGTTCTCCACTATGTTTCCTACTTATTTCTAATTGTGCCTCTTTAAACTGTAATGGTGGCTGTATCTCCTCCTGATCGGCACAAACCTCTCGCTGCGTACTGTCAGAACCTGTCTCGCCTCTTGTACTGATCTTTTCTACATCTGCGCTAATCGTATTCATTCTGACCACTACCTCTTCGATTCGCTCATCCGGCAAAACGTCCCTACGTTCTGTAACATCGCTCTCTATTGCACTTATTCGTACCTCCAGATTATTGGCTTTTTCTTTTACGGCATCACATACTTGCTTCAACGCATCCAGATTCTTCTCCCCCTCATCTAACCGATTATTAACTGCGGGCAAACGCTCATCGATAACTGTGTGGAGCTTCCTCATTGCCTCTTTATTTCCCCTATCCATTGTTTCCAATCTCTCCTTAGTCTCCCTATCTCTCTCCTTATTATCTCTATTGATTGCTTCTAATCTTTCGTTATTTGCTTCCAATCCTTTCTTAGTCTCCCTATTCATCGCTTCTAATCTCTCGTTATTTGCTTCCAATCCTTTCTTAGTCTCCCTATTCATCGCTTCTAATCTTTCGTTATTTGCTTCCAATCCTTTCTTAGTCTCCCTATTCATCGCTTCTAATCTTTCATCCATCCTCTGTAAAAACTGCAGTAGCCCATCGTTATTTCCTACTTTCGACGCGCTCACCTCGTTCGCCTGAGAAACCGTTGCTTCGCTAAGGGTAGCTGCACTTTCACTCTCTACCTGACCGAGTCCCTGCTCGCCCGCGTCGTTCGGAAAGGCCCCCGATAGTGAACAAAGCCCCCTGCACAAAGGCTCCCCTTGCAGCGGTCCACTGAACAATACAGCCTCTTCGGAGTGCCTGCCGTCCCCTCTCATTAACTCACGGTCAACACCTACTTCCCGCTGCACTGCTACATTCACGCCAGAATCGTTATTCTCCATGGTGACTATACTTTTAGCCTGCGACCTAGTTACTACGGACATTACACAAAAAAAATTATAAAACGATCTTCTACCCTTGTGCTATACTGCAATTAATTACATAAAATAAAATAAAAGATCCTCACCAATCCAGAAAGAAATTGCAAACGGAAAAAACTTTACTTCTTAGCGCTATCACAATATATTCCATCAAAAAAAAAATTAACAGCAAACCCTAACAACAAAATATCCTAACAAAAATGATCCTGGCAACAAAATTATCGTGACAAAAACGGAATCCTGGCAACAAAATTAAATATCCTGACCAATAAATAATCCTGGCATCAAATTAATCCTGGCATCAAATTAAATATCCTAACAAAAATAATCCTGGCAGGGTCGAAATTAATGAGAGGCACCCACTTGCCTTTCTCATACTGTGGCATCAAGCAGTCAGGCCTGCAAGATGGGTGGTTTGCCAAGCGAGTGGATTAGCAACATGAATTCTCGTATCTTACGATTTTGTTATAAATTATCCTCCTGCATGAATAATACGCAACGGAAACACGCATCTGACTATAGAACTCTGTCTGCACACTACGCACTGGCAATACCACACTTACTTTTTGTCTTTGATTTAACGGCTTTTCTACAAATTCGGGACATTATGATAACATACAATTTAATGAAATAGGCCACTAATCTCTTTCTTTTCACTATTTGATTTATTCATTAGCACACAAATTCTACAACCTACGACAATATCATAAGAGAATTTCCATACTACGGTCTCGTAATCTATCTACCACAACTGTGCACTCCCTGGATCGGATGGTGGATCTTTTATTATACCTCACACTTCGCCTCTCACAATCATTCTCCAGAAACATTCCTCCAGATCGAGCGATGCAGAAGGAACAGGCATACCCACAAAATCTTCCGAAACTACCTTGCTACTCCCATGCAAAACACACATATTCAAATTACAAGACATACCCAATACAACAATCTGAAATAATACACAAGAACCGTTACAACTTCATCATTTTCCGCTTTCCCACTTCAATCAATATTTAACCCAGTTTCACTCGACACTGCCCCAATTTGTAATTCCAGTTTCCTACTGTGAACTCTGGAGATAAACGCTCGTCTTCCTGTGCAATGCAAGCCAAGTGGCGTTGCTGGAAAAACGGCCGACTCACCTTGATTTTCTCTCAGAGTTTAAATTCAGCGTCACACGGAATGATATTTCTTAAATACTTCAATTTATGATACACACGCAATTCTTAAATATATCAGCTTATTGTACACACGCTATTAATTCTTAAATATTTCAGCTTATTGTACACACGCTATTAATTCTCAAATATTTCAGCTTATGGTACACACGATATTAATTCTTAAATATTTCAGCTTATTGTACCCACGCTAGTATCTCAACTTATAACTACACGTGGTCCCTTTGTGACCGTTGGTTTACTATAATCCCTTTAAAATTACCTGCCTCACTTTGTAATTTTCCCCACAAAAGATCCTAGGAAAGAGAAATGATTAGTTCTAACTACTCTTAAGTATTCCACATCCATACCATGCCTCCACGCTTTCATTACGGAGCACAACAAAAAACAGGTCTTCACAGCAGAAGGTTCAGCGCCAGAGTGCCGAGTCTGAAACATGCCCGTCTTTTCGTTCTCTCGCACCTCTCTCGAAGTGGGAGAAGCACCTTGCTACCTTATTGGTCAGCCCCATTTCAGACGCTCAAAGCTCTGGTAACTTCCATCTCTTTGGTCTCACCAAAGGTAGCCAAAGGATCGACTCAAAGATGCTCATGTCGATTCACTATCTGTGGTTAGCAGACGACCATACATTCATTCATTTACACCACACAGATCTCACCAAACTGGATGTAAGGATTTATGTTGAGGAAGTGCACATGTGATCAATTAAATAAATAAATTGTCATTCTTTCCCACACTGGTATCCGGCTTCGCTGTATTAATTGAAATTATTGAGTTACTTTTACAAAAAAAATGTGTTGTTCTGACAGAATTTCGTACCTATTCTCAATGTTGGGCGGTACTGTACCCTTTCAGGATAAACACAGGTCATGTACGGTTTTCAAGGGTATCTTACACCATTCTTCTGCAAAATAATGGCACGTTCAGGTAACGATGGTGGGGGTGGATAGCAATCACGCACCCTTCTCTCCAAAGTAGACGACAAAAGCTCAACGGTATGATATCTGGTGCCTGTGGTGGCCAGGGCAGGGGCTCACAAAACCAGTCCTGTACGATGCGGTCTGTGTGAACAGGTGCCCTGTTGTCTTCGAACACAGCATCATCAATGGGGAACAAGTATTGTACCATGAGATTGAGCTGAGAAGCCAAGATTGTCACGTAATCCTTGGCAGTATTGAGACCTTGCACAATAATCATGGAGTCCATATAATACAGGATGATTAAGAAAAACGTTTATAAACTGACATGGCAAAATGGTTCAAATGGCTCTGAGCACTATGGGACTTAACATCTGAGGTCATCAGTCGCCTAGAACTTAGAACTAATTAAACCCAACTAACCTAAGGACTTCACACACATCCATGCCCGAGGCAGGATTCGAACCTGCGACCGTAGCGGTCACGCGGTTCCAGACTGAAGCGCCTAGAACCGCATGGCCACACCGGGTGGCCTGACATGGCACATCGGGAATACAACAAGGAATAGTACTCACATAGGAACTGGGGCCGCTAAATTGCATTACAGTTATTTAGTCACTTGGTACAAATGGACGCCCACTACAGGAGATGCTCAAAGTTTTGTGTGGCCGCATCGAGACACATTTCACATTGACGCTGTACTAAGCGGCGCACTCTCTTCAAGATACCTAGTGTATTTCGAAGACATCCTGCTGTCGCTGCAATCATGCCCACTTGATCCTCCGGTAATGTAAGAGGTATCTCATACAGAGGGCCCTTCAGATACCCCTACAGGAAAAGATCTATTGAGGACAGACCCGTGATTTTGGTGGCCATGCGACATGCCCACCGCGATCAACAGCAGCCGGGACAGGTTGCCTGCCGATGTATCCTCACTTGTCTTCTGAAACGCGCGGGGACTCCGTCGAGCTGAAATCGAATGCGGCGACGAACAGGCATGGGAACATCATTCAGCATGTCCAGCAGAACCTCTCGCTGATATACGGGATACGTGCTACCATCAAGCCGGTCCGAGAGAATGTACGGCCCAGTTAAACCATCTCCGACGACGCCAGCCCCCTCGTAACCGTAACGCTCCCTCGTGGTGTTTGCGACTACGTGATTACTAATCCTTGGTGTATGCCCGATGTGCCATGTCTGTTTTAAACGTTGTTTTAATTACCCTGTACAATGATAAGGCTGCCAAATGATCACCGAGCACCTATCGTGTTAAGCACCTGCCATGTTTTGCACTCTTGGCAGCAATCAGTCTGAATCGTAGGCTTGGGATGACGTACAGCAGACGTAAACTCGGGCAGAAGCTGGAAACAGTGTGAAACAAGACTCATCCGACCAAGTTACTTTCTTCCATTGCTCCACAGACGACTTATTTTGGCGTCGACATCACATTTTCTGTTACTGGGTTTAACACCATTGATATGTGGTTTTGGAATTCCTTCCAGCTTGCCCAGTAATTCCCACCTTATGAAGCTCCCTTCGTGTTGTTCTGGTGCTGACAGATTTCGTGTGTACAATATTTAGCTCTGCAGAGAGTTTTGCAGCTGTCGTCCTTTTATTTTTAGTCACAATTCTCTTCAGCAATGGTCTGTCACGATCACTTAAGACACATTTTATTCCGCGTTGTGACTTAGAGGTAGAGGTATTTCCGCTTTTCCTGTACATGGCAAAAACTTCGATACGGTGCCTTACCAAAAACCAAACACTTCGTCTACGTTGGCTATGGAAGCAGCAACCATTTTCCGACGTTCGAATTCAGAAGTATACATGTTTGAAGGACATTTGCATCGAACTACACAGACACTGTCAAATACAGACACTACACTAACTGACAATGGAATTGTATCGGATGAAGATACTGGCATTGTGTGAATACGGAAACAATATACAAGATATTAAAAAATTCAGTACTCAAACTGACAGATATGATGATTCATATAAGAACAAATATATTTCATTAAGCAACCAAGGGTTGAAAATGCATAACGATTGAATATAGAGTACCCAAGAGGTCATTGGGTGTTATTGAGAATAAAACAATGTTAAATGTATTTCAGTCCATTATTCTTCTGATCAATGTTACAGTGAATGTTCAAAGTGAGTACCATTTATTTCAGTATCAGCGGAACAGGGCGTCCAGTGTCCGATGGGAAATGTATGACCACTGCAAGGATCCTTACAACTAATTCCTCCTATGAGTCTATAGGGGTAGAATACAACTCAGTTTTCATGTATCCCAAAAGAAAGTGGGCGGACGTCTCACAGTTCTCTCCATGTGTAGTATTCCATGTTATGTACTGTGACCATCAAGCAGGTACCACAGCGCTGATTTCAGTTTACTGACCCATTGCGAACGTCAGAGCGTGACAACCCTATGTACTTCAAGTAAATTTTCTTTAATGATGTTTGCAGAAGGTATTTTTTGTTTATCTCTTTCACCAAGCGCATACTTAAGCATGCTTAGTACCCAGTGCGCATGTCCGACATCTGGTTGCTTAAGGAAATATGTTTGTTGTTGGGTGCTTCGCAATATCTGTCAGTCTGGGAAATGAATTTTTTGACGCCGTGCGTATGGAAACTATGTAGTGAGGAAAGTGTGAAAGTATTCTCATGACACAAACCTCCATAAGAAAGCTCGATAACCGCCCCAAGCTGATGTACGCCTGTCGCGCTGTGAAGTTTCACATCGTTTACGTGACGTATACTGAAGCTGCAGAGTTCCTCTTTGGCGCACTAGTGTAAACGCGGACGCAAAGTCGGCTATGTGGCAAAATCTGTGCAGTCAACACGCTTATTTATTTATACTTGTGTATAAAAGCTGATTCCCGGCGCTTTCTTTGTCGTAGAGTTCATTGCATAAATTCACTTCGGAAACTTAGGTACATAAACGTGACGAAAAATTTAAACATGTTTTGCGTGCTGATTTTGTCAAAACCTGGATATCGAGGTATTATATGAAATAATCAATTGCAAACGTAACTTGTGCTCTACAGGAACGTGTTGTATTGTGTAGCGTTGTATTGTCAGCTGTAAGGTTAGCTCTGCGTTCCAGAAATCTTTGCCACCATATCCACATTCACAACTAACAGTTCCCAAATTTGGTTACTTATTTACGAGAAAAAGCTATACTTAAAGAAGTTTCAGACGGTTTCAAAGAGTTTCCCAATTTACGAATGTTTTGTATAATCTGTTTCGTAAAACTATCGGTGTTTGCGATTTACATTTACTGTGACTAGGGAAAATATCGTGCCATATTAGTTATCTCTTTCAGTAGGAGTGTATATTGTCTATATTTATCGTAACATAATGCTGCTATCGAACTTTCTTAGTAATCATAACCTGAAAAATGCTTCAAGAGGTAGTAAAACTTGTACCAGGTTTTCAGTCATCGTAATAGATATCTCGTTTTGGCTATCAATTACTTAAATTCCTAAAGACTGTTGATATATTTGTATCATATTAAACTCAAAAATTACAGAATCAGCAAGCTTAGCATAAATTTATTTGTTTACTGTTCTGTAAAATATTGCACCAGGCATGATGCACCCCATTGTGCTTGCTGTTCTCAGACAGGGGATGGATTGGTTACTATTCGTAAGCAGCTGGAAATCGCCCTGACAGCTGACAAGCGATTGGAAGCTACTACGAATCAGTGTGTTGGGGCGGCTACCAAGAGCTGTGTTCCAGAGAGATACCTCAGGTACTGTCCCTCATGTGGACACTGTCTCTCCTGCAGGAAATACAAACCCCATGATTACTCGTCCACTTGCCTGCTAGTGGCTTGTCAGTGTTGCGTCTATGCGTCCTGTACGGTGTAAACAGGAACCAACCAAGCAGGACGCATGGTGCTATACTGATCCCGCTAATAAACAAGTTCGAGTTGCTGTCTTTCAGTGAAACTGAAAATGAGCCAGTTCGATATTTGTTTACATTCGAGCCATAGCCTTCCAGACATGCCTGTACTTTGGTTCTGGGAGTCAGTGCCTTCTAGAATACACCTGTGTTAACTATCCGTAACCAACGAT
Source organism: Schistocerca nitens (assembly GCF_023898315.1). Classification (NCBI taxonomy): domain Eukaryota; kingdom Metazoa; phylum Arthropoda; class Insecta; order Orthoptera; family Acrididae; genus Schistocerca; species Schistocerca nitens. Next base: position 188,333,695 of record NC_064620.1, on the reverse strand, counting down.
AGATAAAACAGAAGAACAAAATAATGCATCACATATTCTGGCACACTTCAAACTGACAGATGGGCGTCGCCCCTATGCAACATTATGTTCAACCTCAATTTTAGAACGAACAGAAAACGATAGTATACATTTTTGAAATCAGCATGAAATGCTCCTTTCTATAGACCAAGAAATATTTTTCAAATATTTGGTCATTTTCACGAGCATGTCCTCTTAAGGAAAGGGTTGTTGCTGGTAGAGTGGCTGTGGTTAAATAAATACGTGAGTAGTATCACGGAGCTCATGCAGCTTGATAAGCAGAATGGATTTCTCAGGGATGAGGGGATAAGCTTTAGGATTTAATCGGTTGTTCTCCAGACGTTATGATCAGTACTGTGCAGTGACTTTAGCCCGAATTCATTTTTTGTAAGTAATTTATGTTATGTTCTTCTCGGCAGAATTTTGTGTCCATTTTACGACGTGCCAGAATGTTAAGATAATGAGTAAAGTGAAGAATAAGATGAGTACATTGGTGAAGCTAGAAACAGAACTGGAAAAGAACTAGTATGCAGTTATGTTTCGTTAGACAATTCAAATGGTGTACTGTTGTAGGACGCTTCTCGAAATCCCTGAAATCCTATCCGTATGAGAAGTTTGATACTGCTGCCAGGTGTACAAGTCGAAGGCGTAGGTTGTAGGTGTGTCCCGGCCCGTTAGGGAAACAGCTTGGAGAATGCTGTTGAATCAGCGAGTGAATCACATCAAAGTGGACTTCAGGAGGCAGGATGTGGACAAAACTCAGTGTGATAACGCATCTAGCTACATTCTTACGGTTTTGCAACGTTAGTGCTAATTGTCAGGGCTAACCAGTGTCTTGAAGTATACATACGGTAAGAATTCTTCGAAGCGTGAATCTAAGAAAGTGGGGCTGATGCCATAAAAAAGGCGACTTTCCACAAAATACGCTGGCGCAAAATTATGCCGCAGCGTCGCTGAGCGCCGACACCCACCTGCCAGTCACTGCCTGGCTGTTTGCCGAAACCAGGGACAGTTCAGCACTCGACATACATGACACCTGCAGCAGAAACACCACAAAAAGCCCCCTTTGGTGCAGACAAATACTGGCCATCTCGCCAGCAAGCTAAATTAAAAAGGATGCTTTATAGAAGCTCGAAATTAGGTGCTAATTTTAATGCCAGATGCCTTTGATAGTGTATATTACGGCGTAAAGTCAGCGCCAGCACGCCATTCGAGAACGACAGAGAAGAGAAGGCTGTGAGAAGAGGTCAGCCAATTGCACACTGACCAATCTCCTTCCAGAACGATAATGCTAAAGCAGCGGCAGCTAGGTGAAGACGACATAAGCGCTGCGCCCAACTTTGATAGCAGCTTCAACGTTAGCCACTTCGCCAGCCGACCCATCGTAGCCTCTTCATTAGCACTCTCTACGTAGTACAGTTAGAGAACAGCAGTAACTACAGTTCAGTTGATTTTCCATGTCGCCCTTTGCTTGCGAGACATCTGTGTAATCAATGTTAAGTATTTGAATTTGTCTAATTGTAATAAAACTCATTAATACGAGTTGTTTGATTGGTTGTCTAGCGAAACGAGTACGCAGGATTCGTAGACACGATCAAAGGTAGCGACGAGATGTCCGAATAACATGCTGTCGACGATATAGGAGCAATAACATAGCGACAACCTGTTAATGTTTCGAACCCAGGGCCATCAACCGCCATAGATTGTCTCTGTTTTGTTTTGTCATAGGCTTTTGTGTTTTGCTGGCACCTCAATTCTACCTTGTCTTCTCTTTTGCAGGAGTTTGTTTACATGTTTTAACAATGTCTCTTATAGTGGTTTTTCTATTCAGAGTTTTCAGGTGGGCGTTGCAGAAATTTTCTTTCCTTATTTTTAATGCTTACGTTGTCTATTTATTGCATTTGCCTATTCAAAGATGAGCAACCTACCTCTCCCATCACCTGCTTAGGCATCTCAGCTGCAAACGATGGATGCAACACAGCCAACATAGATGTTTCAGTTTCAGATGCAGCAGATTGCAACCCTTCTAAACATGTACAGCAGTTACTCGTTAAGTGAACTACCAATGCAGCGCGACCAACCAGCCAACATGCAACAGCTGTAGCTCCAAGTGCCATACTGCCTTTTCGTCAGTTTAACGAAAGAGAAGAGGAATAGCTCGAGTGGTTGCAACAGTATTAAGCTCACATAATTGTTCGGAAAGTATCAGGTACTGTGAAACAACATTACTTTTTGTCAACAGTAGGAAGCGCAGTCTTTCGCCTCATTCAGAAATTGTTCCCTAACGCCACTCCGAGTGAACTTTCCTAATATCAGGTTATAGGTTCTCTAAGTAACTATTATGACGCCCGCCCGGTTGGCCGTGCGGTCTAACGCGGAAAGGAGCGCCTGGTCCCCGGCACGAATCCGCCCGGCGGACTTGTGTCGAGGTCCGGTGAGCCCGCCAGTCTGTGGATGGTTTTAGGTTGTTTTCCATCTGCCACGGCGAATGCAGGCTGGTTCCCCTTATTCCGCCTCAGCTACACTATGTCGACGATTGCTGCGCAGACAAGTTCTCCACGTACGTTTACACCACCATTACTCTACCATGCAAACATAGGGGTTACACTCGTCTGGTGTAAGACGTTCCCTGGGCGGGGGAGGGGTCCACCGGGGGTCTAACAGCACAATAACCCTGGATTCGGTGTGGGGCGGCGGAAGGGTGGACTGTGGTAGTCGTCGTAGGGTTGTGGACCACTGCAGCTGTGGCGGGGACGGAGCCTCTCCGTCGATTCTAGGCCCCCGGTTAACATACAATACATACAATACAACTATTATGACAAACAAGTGAATATGGTGGCAGCTAGGTACCAATTCTTTCATTCCTAGAAAAGGTCAGAATAAACGTACCACAAGTGGGTAACAGATTTGCTGGATATGAGGTGAAAATGCAAACTGAAATGTGCTTATGGTTCTTTATAGTCAGATGTTATGTTGCGTGATGCGATCGTGTACAATGTAACTTATGTCAGACTCAGAGAACAGATTTTGTAACAGTCAGATCCATCATTTCATCAAGAAATAGAAATTCTAGATTAGTATGATTCAGGTGCCGTGGTAGCCAAAAAATATGAGCAGCCACCAATTTGTTGGGTTGAGTCGTCCCTTGCTCACGACCAGCCCAGTATGCTGAAACAGCTCGCGCGTGCGAAGCTGGGTAAACAGTTCTCCACACAGACGGCTACATCAGTGAATAGACAAGCACAGTGTTACGCTTGTGGCAAGAAAGGTCACATGCAATCCATATATTTGCAACGGAACAAACATAAGAATTCTCCCCCTCACAAAAATCTACTTACAAGGCCCATGTAATCAATGCAGTGTATTCAAAGTCTGCTGCAGGCTGTGAGGTAACAGGCGAGATGTGGCGCCCTGAAAATATTCTAAGTTCGGAGTTGGCGTGGCCGCGCGGGGGCCTCTCGGTGGGCTGCGGCTCGTCGGCGGCCGAGTTGTGCCGAGCATCGGTTGGAGCAAGAGGGGCAGCCCCAGCGCGTGGTCCAGGCCGACCGCGTGGCTGGGAATTCCATGTTGATGCTGTGACGAGGACTGTGCTTTGTGTCGATGAAGGAGATTTGTATGCCATTGAAACGTCCCCTTAGAACAATTATACTGACTGTGCTTAAACTGACACACAATATTTTTTTAGCGCAACGCAATCTGACTTTAAGTAATCCCTACAAAAGAATGGCCCTGACTAACATTAACCTATACCTTTCATGAATCACTTACCTCACAAAAATCTTCGTTACTCGAACTACTGCAATACAGCGAGCGCCACTACTGCTAGCTAAATAAAAGATTCTAACTACTGAAGTCACTAACTACTGATAGGCATAGTTAGCAAATGAAAGATTTTGATAGAGAACAAACAATGTATTTACCTTAATAGTCATAATATATATAGCAGTTCATGACATCCATTCTTACAAATGTACTGTTTCTGATGGACACACGTCCAGATAATCAGCTCTTAAAACGCCGCCATTTCTCTCCCCACATCCACCACTGTTGGCGGCTCACCTCCAAACTGCGCAACGCTACGCGCTGTTAACATCCAGCTGCCCAACACTACAATGGCAGACAACAATGCAAACCAGTCACAGACTGCACACAGCACAGCCAGTGATATTCATACAGAGCGCTACGTGGCGTTACCAATAAGAAAACCTAAACAGCCTACTTACACAGTGAGTGCCAAAGGTGGCGGACTTTGTGAAACCATAATGGCAGATATTTCACAGTTCATGTAGAAATTAATCATAGCCAGAGGAATCACGATACCTTAAAAAGAAATATGTACATTACCATTATTTCCACGACGATTCTGATGGTGTAATCAAATTTTCAATATATTTATCAGTCTAAAGTTTATTAGCTGACGAATTTACAAAATCTAAACGGTGCATCCGATTTTGTCAATCGATGTGTCTTTAGAAAGCTATTAGTGTAAACCTAAATTGGTATGAATTACAGGCGTGTTACTTGAATAGTACGTGAGTTATTGGAGGTCAAATAGGCGGATTACTATTGATCGTGTCAGGCCATAAGTACTCCACAGTTACACGAAAAAACGGTAGCAGCATGCTTATAAATATATTTATTCGTCTATGTCTTTGCTTATATCAGATATATACTAATCATGAAGAAATTGGTTAAATATTTACTGTGTTTTAGAAAGCACAGAGACATTAGGCTACTGGACTACTTTTACTTTCTATTCCTTTGATATATGTTTATTTGATTCGTTTATGTATTTAATAATGTGTGTTAGAGCGTGTTTATGGTCCAGCCATAGGAATATTTATTTAATTTCAATTTATTTAAATGTAAATCCAGTATTTCGTATGTGTTTCAATATGTTTGTGAGTGTGCGTTCGCTTGGAGAAATGACAGGAGTGCTCTTGCCAATCACAGCGCTCGTTAATGGGGTGACTGGATGGACGTGGGCGAGGTGTGCTGGACAGGACAAGAAGTGCTGGACGGGGAAGCAGAGACGGCACAGTCGCGGGAAAGACTTAGAGGGTGGAGCAGTTTACGCGTGGTCGTGGGAGATAGAAATAGTTCATAGTACCGACTTGTGCGTTTGTGAGACTTCCGTGGCTTCTGCAGTGAAGACGTAGTATGCGTTTAGAAGTGACGATCTCGCGAGCTCAGTTGTTGTGCATAAATAATTACGTGGAGTAGGAATCAATTGCTTCTCTGTTATTAAACTTATATTTTATTTAATTGCTGGACCATCGACGCCAATAAGTGTTTGCAGTAATAAACAGCATTCTTAAAGGTACTTCTGCTATCGCACTCATCACTTAACGTCGTTAAAAATAGCACCTGCAGATTTATTTAATTGCAATCTTTCATTTATAAATTTCTCCGTTACATTTAAAATTCGCAATTGCTGAGGGATAGGAACCTTCGACCATTCGATTAATGTGTATATTCATATTGTGTACTGTAGACTCAGCAGTATTTGGCTTGTAATGCGGCAACTACGTATCCCAGCCCCTAGACAACGAAAACAGCCAAAACTTTTAATATTCCAACTCTGAGTCGGGGAGTACGTAGGTGAGGGCCACCACTATCACATTTTCTATTTGAAAGCCCGTAAGGCATTAGCAAAAGTAGCAAGCAAACAGTTTCTTCAGTGCTACGCCAGTTCAACAAACTTTCCGTTCATTTGCATCTTAGTGGAAAATGTGTGAAATTGAAGTTAGACACAGATGCCTCTGTTACATAGCTGAACCGTAACACATATAAACTGTTTGGCTCTCCATGCCTGTCTAAAACTAGCACGCACCTGACAGCTTATAATGGACAAGACATTCCCGTTCTCGGAAAATGTACTTTTCCTGCCATATATCGCTCGCATATGCGAGCCGCATCTTTCACTATGCTACAATCACGCGCTTGATTCGTTTGATTTTTTTTTTTTTTTTGGCTTTCAAATTCAGAAGAATGTGTTGTCATTGTCTGCATTCAATGCCGAAGACAGTGTAGCTAGCTTGCTGAAAGAATTCCCTGAACTCTTTTCTGAAGATTCAGGCAAAGCTAACAATTTTGTTGTACACAGTACTATGCAAGACAATGCTCAGCTGAAATTTTGCCGGGGGCAGAACTGTTCCCATTGCATTACGGAACAACTGTTGCTGAACTTACAGAATTGCAAGATAGCGGAGCTATTGGGTCCGTACATGCTAGTCATTGGGCAATTCCACCGGGTTTGCTCCTCAAAACTTCAGTTCGCATTCGCCTCCGTGTTGAATTTACAGTCAACCTACAAACTGAGATTGATACTTATTTATTGCTGCGCCCAGAGGACTTCACTGGCAGATTAGGCGCTGGTCGCTACTTTTCAGAAATTGATTTGCGCGACGCATATCTTCAAATATAAGTAGATGAAGAATCTCAAACCGTGTGTATTGTAAACACTCATTTGGGCTTGTTTAAATATTTGCGTTTGCCTTTTGGCACTGCTTCCGCACCTGCCATTTTCCAGCGGAATTTGGAACAGCTGACTGCTCAAGTACCAAACTGTTCAAACTATTTGGACGATATTGTCGTAGCAGGTCGTACACCTGACAAAACACACTGGAAATTTGTGTTCTTTGTTTGGTGTGTTATCTGATGCAGGATAGATGTGATTTTCTAAAATCTGAGTTGCAGTATCTTAGTCATGTCATAAACAGTCAAGGTGTACATCCTCTTCAGTCACATTTGTTGGCCATACGTTACCTGTCCGTTCCTTGCAATGTCACAGAATTGCAGTCAGTCATAGGGAAAATGAACTGTTATATTCGGTTCATACCGAATGCTGCACAAATTGCAGCTCCATTGCGTCGCTTGCTTCGCAATAATGTCCCCATTGTTTGAACAGATGAGTGCCAAGAAGCTTTTCAAGAACTTAAAACTGCATTGCTCAGTGATCGATTCTTCCTTCACTTTGATCCTGACAATCCCGTTGTATTGCAAGTTGACGCTTCCTCTTACAGAATCGGTGCAGTGCTTTCGCACAGATTTGGTGATGAAGACAGGCCTATTGCCTTCGCATCAAAAGCATAGTCCAAAGCTCAGTGTAACTACTCACAAATAGAGAAAGGGGTATTGGCTATTATGTATGGTGTCAGCAAATTCCACCAATATTTGAATGGCAGAAAATTCTGCTTAGTAACGGATCACAAGCCAAGTCTTTGTTTCATCCGACGAAGCCAGTTCCTATACGAAGTGCCCAAAAATTGCAAATATGGGCTTTGTTGTTGTCTCAATACCAGTACAAGAATGTGTATCGTCCGACAGCTAAACATGGTAATGCGGACGCAGTTTCACATTTTCCAGTTGGCCCTGATACAGACTTTGACGCTTCTGATGCATCTTCTTGTCACATCGATGCTCAGGATTCTGAATTGCTTCAGTCTTTTCCTCTGAACTATGGGAAAATTGCACAGGCTACGGAAACTGATTCAGATTTGAACATTTTGCTAAAATACATTCGCATATCTTGGCCTCGCTCATTGCATAGAATAAAGAACTCTGTAGTGCGCCGATACTTTATACGTCGGCATAGCCTCGCTGTACACAAAGGCGTGATTCTTGTTCAAAATGACAGTAGACAGTCACGTGTGTTGATCCCCAGCGCTTTGCAAAACGAAGTGTTGTAGTTACTTCGCCAAGTACACCGGGGGATTGTTCGTGAGAAACAGTTAGCGCGTCGGCACTGTACTTGGCAGGGTATGGACACCCATATAGAACACATGACGTCACAGAGTCACGCATGTGCGGAAAATCAGTCCGCTCCGCCCCAAAAATTCTCTGCTTGGCCTAAGTCGCAATCACCATGGCAACGCGTGCACATAGGCTTTGTGGGTCCTTTTTGGAACATTCTTTGTGTTACGTACCAACCCTGTATCAGGCAACTGGTCGCTGAATTTCATAGCTGTGAGACCTCGTTGACTTTGCGTTCCTTGCGGGAGTGTCAAAAGGCCCGAAACGAAACGGTAGCGTTGCATCACGTTAGCAGGTCGGGCGGAAAACAGGACATCAGAGCTTTGAGCGAACTGGGTAGCTAGCATCAGCAGGAGCTTAGTAAAGCAATACGACTGAGAAGTATCATGTCACCTTGTTACGTGAAGTAAGAAGCCGCATAGCTAACGCAAGAAGGCGTTCTGAATATTGTTACGGACCAGTCTTGGTATAAAAAATGTGATAAGCAAATAGGGCGCGTATGAATCGCTGATACATTCGTATTAGCTAGGCCTACGCGGTCATTACAAGTGACGTTGGGTCAACACCAGCCGATATTTCACGCGATAAATACTCCAGTATTTGAGTTCAGGAGGGAGGAGTTGGTCAGAAGGATCTATGGGGTTCAGGACGTGCGCACTCGATTCCCTAACACGGTATTAACGCTGGGTATAAGTGTGTTGTAGATTTACTGCTCGTACTCAGCACCGCCAACAGCCGCCGGAGAGATGTCTTCCTCTCCGTGGGCACCAGTCATGATTTCGGCGCTGCTGGCACGATTTCGGCGCTGCTGGCAGCTTCCAACGCAGATGGGAAGGCCTGGGGGTCTTGGCCAAGACACCAGCGTTCCTGACACTTCAGCGGAGCCACGGGGCCTAGCTGCACGGCAGGCCAGGGTCGGCGCATTACTCGACCACACGACAACCGTCATCGCGGTTCAGAGAGCACAGATGAGCCACAGTTACGGGAGGGGATCGAGGACCTCCTAGGCGGCGTGTGTAGGCCACATACGCACGCGCCACCTTCTTCGAGTGCAGAGGATGGAGACGCAGCATCCACTTCCTGAGTAGCTGCCGGGCGCTCGCGCCGCACACGGACAAGCAGCGGCAGAGGACAGCCGTTGCATTGCTAAAGGAGAGGTGTATTTGCAGAAATAAATGGTGAAAAGTCACTCTGCTTTTACTGCGCCCACCGGCGTAGACAGGTTACAACCACCTCCTCTTCCCTGAGGAACCGGCAAGTGGCGAACTGGGAGTGAGCCTCCTGACACACCACCTCCACCCATCTGCCACGCTTCCCAATAGTCACTACCTGCAAAAGTGGTGTCATAAGCGTATCTCTGCCGCTGTTTGTCTGGGTCAGCCGCGAGCGCCCGTCAGCTACTCAAGTGGATGCTGAATCTCCACCATTTCTTCCTCACAAAAATATTTGTTTTGGTTGTGATCCTGTCCGGACTGGGACGCAGTCATTTGAAAGTAACTTTGGGCAAACATAGCGAACCGGCTAACGTGTCCGAGTTTAAGGGGAATTGTAGGGAAGTATACTTAGGACTGACAATAGCGTGCCTTGAACTAAATATGTTCCTGTCGTATTGCCGCGTACGGGAATTATGGTCATGCGAAAGAGGACTGTAATAAGTGCCATTGGTTGGCAATGAGACGAAGTTCAAATGGTTCAAATGGCTCTGAGCACTATGGGACTTAATATCTGAGGTCATCAGTCCCCTAGAACTTAGAACTACTTAAACCTAACTAACCTAAGGACATCGCATACATCCATGCCCGAGGCAGGATTCGAACCTGCGACCGTAGCGGTCGCGCGGTTCCCGACTGAAGCGCCTAGAACCGCTCGGCCACACCGGCCGGCTGAGACGAAGTAATAAGTAATTTTTTATATGTTTTGTGTGGTCATGTGTAGCAAGTAGAGCGTATTTTAAGAAGGAAATGGCACAAATATGGCGCAAACGCGAGCAGCTTCTACCTCAGATACCATTTCCGCTCTAGTGGAGCAGGTTAAGTTATTGGAGAAGCAGAATGAGCAGATAGCGCAAGAATTGTATAATTTCACGATGGATTCGATACAGTTGGGGTCTGATATGCCTAAAGCAGTTCTACCAGTTCCGTTACTATCCGTATATCTTACAGCCGCTGGCCTTGTTTCCACTTTTTCTGGCAGAGCATCGGAGGATGTCACTATGTTTATACAGGAAGTGGTATCCGCAGCTAGTTGTGCAAATGGTCTGAGCAGACGTCATTAGATATGGCCAAAATGCGCTGGTTGGGTGAGGCTAAGACGTACGTTATGTAGCACCAGATTTTGGGTAAGGTTACTACGTTTACAGAACTGGCAGACGGGTTAAGGCATCAGTACAGAAAAATTGATTCATTTGAGGCAGATGTCAAATGAGACAGTGGAAGCGTTTTCCGGTAGAATACGCAAGTTGAACGGGCAAACTTACGAGTTGACTGGCAAACCGGATGCGGGCACGGTGTTATTGAAAGAAGCTGAGGACAGAGCACTAGATGTGTTCCTAATGGGGATTTCTCCAGAATTTTCACACAGGGTAAGGTTGGAGAATCCACAGGATGTAGCTGGGACATTGAGAATAGCTACGCATCTGCAAGAGGTAGGTAGTGCTACTAGGCCTCGAAACGAGCAGAGACTGTTTGTGTCAAATAAAGTATGTCACCGCTGTGGCCGGAAGGGTCATGTAACAACAATGTCGTGAACAGCAATGTTTTAATTGTCAACGGTTTGGGCATGAAGCACGTGAGTGTGGGTCGAGGAAGCGGAATGAGTAAAAGGGGAAAATAAATCGTTAAACGGCAAAGGGAGTCTTCCTACCGTTAGGAAGCGTCCCCAGTGAATGGAAGAGCATATAAACCGCATACACAGACGGATTGTTTGTTAGAGGCTTGCGTAAAGGGGAAACAGTGCGCGTTTTAGGTGGACGCAGGGACACATATATTTGCCTGAAGTCATTGTGTCGGACAACGGCTCCCTATTCACGTATACGGAATTTGAAACGTTCTGTGAAAGCGATAGCATACAGCATGTAACTAGTGCACCGTTCTATCCTCAGTCAAACGGCGAAGCGGAACGTTTTGCCAGAACCTTCAAGCAGGAAATGGCCAGGCTTCGCACCGCACACATCAGTGATCAAGCGTTGCAACTGTTTATTCAGATCAGTTGATTTTGTATGTCGCCCTCTGCTTGCGGCACATCTGTGTAATCAAAGTTAAGTATTTGTATTTGTCTAGTTGTAATAAAACTCATTAATACGAGTTGTTTGAGTGTTGAGTGTTGTTTGATTGTGCAGGATTCCTAGACACAACAGTTTCTATAACGAAACTCTGTCTCGAAATCAGACAGAAAACTGAATGAGATTGTGCTCGTATGTAAAGTACTTCAGCGGCAAGACACAATGTATACCCTCACTGCACGATAACAATGGTGATGTTACTAAATACGATTTTCCAAAATTCATTAACCAAAAAAGACGAATTAAGTATTCCAGAACTCCAATCAAGAACAACTGCCATGAGAAACTTGGAAGTAGATATCCTCGATGTAGCGATGCAGCTTCAAACACGTAAGAAAGACAAGGCTTCCAGTCCACTTTATATACCAGCCAGGTTCCTCTCAGAGTACCCTGATACAATAGATCCACATTTAGCAATCACATACAACCTATTGCTAGTTGAAAGATCCATACCTAAAGACCGGAAAGCTGCACGAGTCACACCAATACTCAAGGAAGGAAATAGAAGTAATCTGCTGAATTACAGACCTGTTTGACTAAAGTCGATTTGCAACAGGATTTTGGAACAGTACTGTTTTCGAACATTATGAGCTATCTCGAAGCAAACGATTTATTGACAAACAGACAACATGGATTCAGAAAACATCGTTCTTTTGAAACACGACCAGTTCTTTATTCTCACGAGGTAATGAGTGCTATCGACAGGAGATGTCACTTGGGTTCCATATTTTTAGGCTTCCAAAAGCTTTTTGAACCGTTCCTCAGAAGCGTCTTCTGATCAAACTGGGTGCCTATGCAGTATCCCCTCAATTGTATAGCTGGATTCGTGATTTCCTGTCATAAAGTTTACAGTTCGTAGTAACTGACCGAAAGTCATCGAGTGAAATAGAAATAATATCTGGCCTTCCCCCAAGGAAGTGTTGTAGGACCTCTTCTCTTCCTGATTTACATAAATGATTTAGGAGACAATATGAGTAGCCCTCTTTGGTTGTCTGCACGTGACACTGTCCTTCATCGTCTTGTAAAGTCATAAGATGATCGAAACCAATTGCAAAATGATGTAGACAAGATATTTTTACGGTGCGAAAAGTGGCAACTGGCACTAAATAATAAAAACCATTAAGTCATGTAGGTTAGTACTAAAAGGAATCCGCAAAATATCGGTTACAAAAAAAAATCACACAAATCTAAGGGCTGTACATTCAACTAAATACTTATAGATTACAGCCGCGCGGAGTGGCCGTGCGGTATGAGGCGCCATGTCACGGATAGCGCGGCCCATCCCGCCGGAGGTTCGAGTCCTCCCTCGGGCATGGGTGTGTGTCTTGTTCTTAGTTTAAGTTAATATACGTAGTGTGTAAGTCTAGGGACCGATGACCTCAGCAGTTTGGTCTACATCTACATTTATACTCCGCAAGCCACCCAACGCACATTTAAACATTTTAGAGATTACAAATGCGAATAACTTAGATAGAAACTATCGCAAAGATAATGTTGTGGGGAAAGCATACTAAAGACTGCGGTTTAGTGAGAGAAAACTTAGGAAATGCAACAAGTTTACTAAAGAGAATGCTTACACTATGCTTGTCTTCCGTCTCTGGGGTAGAACTGTGCATTCTGAGATCCACATCAGATAGGACTGGCAGAGAACATCGAAAAAGTTGAACGAAGGGCAGCTCGTTTTGTATTATCGCGAAATAAGGGAGGGAGTGCCACAGATATGATGCGCGAATTGGGGTGGAAGTCATTAAAACAAAGACCCTTTTCCTTGCGGCAGCATCTTCTCATGAAATTACAGTCACCAACTTTATCCTCAGAGTGTGAAAATATTTTGTTGGCGCCCATCTGCATAGGGAGAGATGATCACCATAATAAGATAAGAGAAACTGGGGCTCCCACGGAAAAATTTAAGCGTTCGTTTTTCCCGCAGTCTTTAGGGAGTGGAAATATGGAGGAATAACTTGAAGGTGATTCCATCAACCCTCTGCCAGGCACTTAATTGTGAACTGCAGCGTAATCATGTAGATGTAGATGTAGATGTCATCGAATTGGCGAGTCCTTGAATCAGTGTCAGATTCCGCCGAAAGTCGCTTCCGCTCTAGCGTCATCCTGAAAGGGCCACCTGCCAGGAGTCCAGCCACAGCATTGGCGGGTCAAAGATCGAAATGAAGCCCTTACAGACAAAAGTCTACTAGGCGTATGCCAGCGCCAGACGCCGCTAGCCGGGCGCCAGACCGGGGTTCGCTTCCCGAATGTCTAGGCTGCCGTCACCTGCCACGGCTGCGGCCAGTTGACAGCCAGTGAGGTCCTCGACCTGGCCTTGCAAGTCTCCCGCAGAAGCTCCTGATATAGCTCGATCTCTGGCCTGGAATGTTTACCGGGAAAGATAGCGCCACGCCTGGGATGTTATGGGCATCTCAGCTACGAGCGACATCAAGACAAAGCTTTATCGCTGAGGTGTGTGCGTTGTCGCCCACCGTAAAGTGCAACACCCTCTACAGTATAACTTAAAATGAAACAGTAGTAAATCCAGACAGTATTGAAGATCTAAAATAGAGCCGCCCACAGCGTGCCAACCTTCACGTGTGCAGGACGTGCGGAGTGCGTGTGGGCCAGTGCCCGGCGTGTCATCCTCGGAAGTACCGGGAAAAAGCGCGACACTTCTTTTAGCATTGTGGAATGACATTTTTCGGTCGGTGATTACAATTCAAAGTGAAAGGATATCAGTCATGCGATTAGCTGATAACATTGCTATCCAGAGTGAAAGTGAAGAAGAATTACAGGATCTGCTGAATGGAATGAACAGTATAATGATTACAGAATATGGGTTGAGAGAAAATCGAAGAAAGACGGAAGTAATGAGAAGTAGCAGAGGTGACAACAGCGAGAAACTTAACATCAGGACTGATGGTCACGAAGTAGATAAAGTTAAGGAATTCTACTACCTAGGCAGCAAAATAACCAAAAAGCAAGGAGGACATCAAAAGCAGGCTAGCAATGGCAAAAAGGGCATTCCTCGCCAAGAGATGTCGACTAGTATCAAACATAGGTCTTAATTTGAGGAAGAAATTTCTGAGAATGTATGTTTGGAGCACAGCATGGTATGGTAGCGAAATACGGACTGTGGATAAACAGGAACAGAAGCGAATCGAAGCATTTGAGATGTGGTGTTACAGACGAATGCTGAAAATTAGGTGGACCAATAACGTAAGAAATGAGGAAGTTCTGCGCAGAATGGGAAAGGAATATGTGTAAAACACTGACAAGGAGAAGTGACAGGAATGATAGGACATCTGTTAAGATGTGAGGGAATGAATTCCATGGTACTAGAGAGAGCGGTAGAGGGCAAAAAATACAGAGGAAGACAGAGACTGGAATACATCCAGCAAATAATTGAGGAAGTATGTTGGAAGTGTTACTTTGAGATGGAGACGTTGGCAGAGGAGGAGGATTCGTAATGGCCCGCATCACACCAGTCAGAACACTAATGGCTAAAAGAGAGACAACTCTGTGAGTTCGGCAGAATCGTGGTGTCAGCGCTGTTTATCTTTCTCCGTTTGTTCGCGGCATGAGGGACGTTTGCACAAAAAGAGGCAATCTAGCGATCTATCGTCATATTCCTTTAAAATGAATGGGAATGACAGAAGAGAGGGATGAGAATTCTCAGATAGCATAAGCGGCAGGTGCGGCTCAATTGCTATGAAATGACATTACAGTACCAAACAGAAAGAATTTAAATGAAAGACAAAAAAAAATTCAGCATCACGAAGCACTTTGTGCTAAATTTGCGGGCATGGAGCACGTGAGGAAATTGGTGGTACGAATAGTAAAATTTCTGAAGTCGCACACATAATTCCATTGTCAGTTGCAACACTTTTCGATGAAACTGAACGAGTTTGGAGACTTCATACATTAATCAACGTACGATGGTTAATTCAAGGGCCATGCGTGGAACGATTTTTCGATTTACAAGTCGCTATTTGGAATTTAAGAAAGAGAAAGGAGTGTACGAACGAAAATTAGAACATTCAGAATAGATTGCTGACTTCGTATTCCAAGTGGCCTTGACTGTACGCTGCCCACAGTAAGACATTGGAAAGTGACTTCTTTCTGATTTGAAAAAAAGTGTGTGTGGAATCTTATGGGACTGATCAGTCCCTAAGCTTACACTTACTTAACCTAAATCATCCTAAGGACAAACACACACACACCCATACCCGAGGGAGGACTCGAACCTCCGGCGGGACCAGACGCACAGTCCATGACTGCAGCGCCTGAGACCGCTCTGCTAATCCGACGCGGCTTTCTGATTTGATTTGATTTAAAACGAAAATAGCGTTGTTGAAGGGACGCATTCTGACAAAGCCAGTCCAGTTCCCTACACTCAGTGGAGTTAAAGAAAACACGAAGCCTGAAGAATTCATTGCAGCCATAAAAGAATTACAATGACAGTTTCCTAAACGTTTTGAGGATACTGCCGATCTCACATCTGTTTTAAAGCTGCTTTCGGGACCGTTTACCGTTTCAGTTGAAAGCGCCTCTGTGCATGTGCAGATATAACTGTTTCATCTGCAAAGTAATTTTCGTTCTAAAAATAAAAACCATCAACGTTAAAACAGCCTACAACGTATACATTGCTTTCCTCAGATAGAATTTCCACGTCCCCATAATGAGGTTGCAAAAACGCTACAATATTTCGATCAAAATATGTGTGTGAATGACTTTTTTTTCGATTATAAAACTAAAACTATTACGTGGCAAGTGCAAATGCTGTGAAATTATTCTACGTCTGTCAGTATGCCAACAGTTTGTAAGAGAAAAAAAATGATATTATGTCTTCTTAGCACCAAAAATAATTAAGTAATACCGAAAATTTGTTTTGTTCGTGAACTATATTATTGAGAAATGTGAAATACAGAAGTAAGTAGCATGCAGTGCAACTGCACTGCGATTCAAATGCGGCGCGTTCGCAGTTTCCTCCTCTTCCCCCCCCCCCCCCCCCCCCCCCCCCCCCGCCCATCGTGTTCAGACAGCGTAACTTGGCGGTGGAGGGAATGAGCAAGCCAGGTTGAGCGCTATGGCACTCGAGCAACGGCACGGCTCATGAGCCGAGTTCTTGGCCACCCCTGACCTTAAAAGACGACGTCGAACTATTTCCAAATCAGACGATACGTAATTATCTCCAGATACAGGCGATATTCGCACCGAACTTCTCAATGTAGGAGGAACGGTAATGAATGGCCTGCTACATATTCTTATGAGAAACATGTATGAACAAGAAAAAGTTTCCTCAGATTTAGAGACAAATCTTATAATACTTGTTACCAAAAAGATTAAGGCCGCGCGGTGTAGGGCGCCTTGCCATGGTGTCACGGTTCGCGCGACTCCACCTGCCGGAGTTTCGAGTCCTCCCTCGGGCATTGGTGTGTGTGTTGTCCTTAGCGCAAGTTACTTTAAGTTACATTAAGAAGTGTGTAAGCATAGGGACCCAGCAGTTTGGTCCCATAGGAACTTACTACCACCACCACCACCAATAAACGCCGTAAAATGTTCAAATTAGCAAACGCTTAGCCCAATTGCACAAACTCCAGAAATAATAGCCACTGTCTTTCTCAACTGAATGTAACAAAGCAATTGAAGCTGCACTCTCAGAAGAGTAACTTAACTTCTGGGAAAAAAAACCTGAGGAACCAGAGAAGATAGTTTAGGTTTTTACAGAAGCGAATGTAACAAATTTTAACAACTTCATTGCTTCTATAGATATACAGAAACCGTTAGATATTGTAAAAAGGGAAAAAATTATTCGAGGTATTTGAACTGGTAAGGGGGTAATATCTATGAGCAGTTAAGTGATGAGTGTATATCAATTTATTAATAATTTATAAATAAGTAATTATTTATTTAACACTGAGGCCTATCTTACAAATATCAAAACAAGTAAATTAATTCGTCGCACTGGGCATAATATTCATTACAAGAATCAGCAAATGGAAAACAAGTCTCTAGACAAATGTACAAGGCTTTAACAAAGATTTTAGCAACAGTTCCTGTATCAAAAACGTAGCAGATGGCTGACTCTAAAGGTGCTATTCGCCTCACTGAAGCAGACAGTGAAACTATAAACGAAAAATAATTTTTAGAGAGACAATATTGCACCTGTCTTTGAACCAGACCTAAAACTACGTTCAAAACTTATCAGTGCACACGAGTGAAACCGTCAATACACAAAATTTAAAATGCACAACAATTAATACACATCTGCGATGTGAACAGTGAAACCATTAATTCAAAATTTTTAAAGGAGAACATTTACACATGTCTGTGAAGCAGACAATATAGAATATTTTATGATCAGTACTAAAATAAACAGGCAAAACAATCAAACGTCTAAATGAGAAAATACTATTCACGTCTGTGAAGCAGTCAGAGGAAGATATTAATAAAAATATTTTATAGAAAAATAAATTAAGCATGTCCATGAAATGGGCAGAGCAGAGTGCTGTAATAGAACATTATCCTTTCAATTCTTAACATGAGCTTTACTTTTAGAAGACCTTATGGTCGCTCGATTCAGAAAAGATACCAAACGAGTGACAAAGAGTATACAGGCCCCTTTAAAATAACAGTGACATGTCAACATGCAGCAAGAAGTGGTTCTTTGGACCACATATACCAAACCAAAGAATAATTTAATGAAGCTGACTTTTAGATTAGCAAACACACACACCAACAGTGTAAACTACAGTGACACAAAATTTTGACATGCTGCTAATAAACAAGAGAGACCGTTACACTACACTGAAAACTTCCAAATTACGTAAGGCGTTACTGCCTGCTATCCTGAACACAGTAAAAAACCAGTAAGTATTTTTAAGACATACACTCAGAACGCAAATCAGATAGCAAGTCAAAGAACACACAAGCCCTACCCATAACACCACGGAAATGTGCACATGTATCAAACTTGAGAGAAAGTGTTTAATTTCGGGGATACAGAATATTTAAATCTATTAATGCACATACCAGTGGTGCAAGCCGTAAATTACGATCAAATCAGCGTTAGGCGAAATGAAGTTCAGCATGCTGATCCACAATTAATGCATCGAAATGCCGCACTACGGCCAGTAGAATAGTTGGGCAAGTACAACGAACGACACTTAATGAGTAGAGAGTAAAAGTTTATCTCATGAACATTAACGCCCATCAAAATTGGAGCATGCTATGATTCATGCATTAGGCCGAAATCAATCGTGGACGATGTAGGTTGTCACGGCCACAAACCCAGACAACAGGGAATTCGCCAAAACGAACACCACAGTGTGGCCTCGTCACCTCGCAGACAGAATAAGGCCTCATCTCTCCAGTAGGTGATGGCGTCGTCCTTGAAGCAAGCAACAGCGATCCGGGCACAGGGAGCAGCCCAGTACGACAGCTCGCCACCGGCCACGGTTCCACGCACGGTCCAGGTCAACGGCCAAACTCCCCGTCGATCTCCAGCGAACGGCCCTCTGAGCAGACGGCCCGGCTGCGAGCTGTGCGCGCGCTAAGTCGTCCTCGCGTTGCTGCAAAAAGCACCAAAGCGCCACCAAGGGGGATAGCCGCGAAGATGTGACTTAGCAACGAAATCAAAATGTTCTACGAGCACCAGAGTCGATATCAGAGTGTCCGATGGTTCAGTATTGAAGAAAGTACAGGGTGACAATTATTGAACTATATGGAATAAAATCGTCATAACTTCTGAACGGCTTCCGTTGGACGTTCAGACTGCACGGTTGCCCCCGGGACATGATTGGAATTAGTGTACGCATGCATTGTTTGGTTTAGCAACAGAGCCCACTTTCATTTGGATGGGTTCGTAAATAAGCAAAATTTGCGTATTTGTGGGACTGAGAATTCAGATTTCGCGATCGAGAAGTCTCTTCAACCTCAATGGGTGACTGTGGTGTGCAATGTCCAGTCACGGAACAATCGGTGCGATATTCCTCGATGGCACAGTGACTACTGAACAGAACGCGAAGGTTTTGGAAGATGATTTCATCCCCATTATCCAAGGTGACTCTGATTTCGACAAGATGTGGTTCATGCGAGACGCATCTCGATCCCGTAGAAGCAGGACAGTGTTTGAGGTCCTGGAGGAGCACTTTGGGGACCGCGTCCTGGCTCTGGGGTACGCAGAGGCCACTGGCATGGGCCTCGATTGGCCGCCATATTCTTCGGATTTGAACGCGTGTGACTCCTTTCTGTGGGGCTATATTAAAACCATTGCTGGTCTGAAAATAACCATTCAGGATGTCACCGACAGCATCGATGTTCCGACACTTCAGCGGGTAGTGCAAAATTTCACTATCCGTCTGCGCCACATCGTCGTCAATGATGGCAGGCATATCAAACATGTGATAACCTAAATACGAATATCTGTAGTGACGTTTACATGTTGAATGATGTGTGTGGACGCCATAGTTTTCAGTTAATTTACGTTCCCCTCCGGGTCCAGGGGTTAGAATTGGCCCAAGGGATTCCAGCCTGTCGTAAGAGGCGACTAAAAGGAGTCTCACGCGTTACGACCTTTATGTAATGGTCCCCTGTAGGGTTTGACCTCCATCCTTCTAAATTTTCGCGAAGAGCGAGCCAATTGCGGAACGTTTCCTTACATGGTGGATTGTGTCCATCATGCACTGAGACCTCTCGCATTCTTCGTCGATGTGGATCTACACTTCTGCTCATTCTCCAGCTGTTGGGCGAGGTCACCCTCCTGGGTGCGTTTTCCTCCATATCGCTTTTTGCACTGACGACGATAATGAGCTTTTTAGCTCCTTTGCACCAGATATCCAGCACAGTAGCCAGCCCATTGTGGTGGGGCCGCCATGTACCCTGTTGGTTGTAGCCCTCTGACTGCAGTCAGAGGGCTACACAGGGATCACTCTGCTGAAGCCTGCGCTGTTAACTCCACACATATGCCAAGGAGTAGATGCCCATCTCCCTGGGGCATCAAGACTCCCAGCAATGGCCATCCTGCCAGGTGTACCTTGCTGAGACTGGTTGGCACCCGTCGGGAGGGTCCCTGGTCGGAGTGGGTGGCATCAGGGTGAATGACACCCCATGAAGTGTAGTACGTCATATCTTGCTGGTGGTCCACCACCAGCAGTCCCTAAGTGGTCAAAGTCTAATTTCAATGCTAAGAAATACGACCCAAAGTCGTTCCCCTCCCTGGTCACACCATGGGAGGAATGCTGGGCTAAGGATGGCATTGAAGCTTATTTACCCTGGTACCTTGTCTGTACGAGAGTTGATGGGGAATCTTTCATGCCAATGAAGCCTCAGGTTTTCGTGGAACATTTAGGGGACAGTTTGGGGGAGTGGAGGGCTTGTCCAAAATGCGCTCTGGGTCAGTCTTGATAGAAAGAGCATCCTCTACCCAGTCACAGGCATTACTCGCTTGCGACAAGTTGGGGGATTTATCTGTTACCATCACACATCATAAGAGCTTAAATGTGGTCCATGGTATCATATTCCACAGGGACCTTCTGTTGTAGTCTGACGACGAGCTGCACGCCAGTTTAGAGTAGCTAGGTGTTCATTTCGTCATGTGCATCCATTGGGATCTGAGAGATAATCAGGTTGCCACCAGTGCCTTTATCTGGGCCATCGAGGGTAACACATTACCTGAGAAAGTCAAGGTGATGGACTACCACTGTGATGTCAAGCTATATATCCCTCCTCCGATGCAGTGCTTTAAGTACTGGAAGTATGGCCATATGTCTTCCTGCTGTACTTCCAGCATCACATGTCGAGATTGTGGACGTCCATTACATCCCAATACTCTATGTGTCCTGCGTCCCATCTGTGTCCTCTGCGGAGAGCATCATTCACCTTGCTTGCCAGACTGCAGGATCTTACAGAAAGAGAGGAAAATCATGGAATACAACACCCTGGACCGACTGACCTACACTGAGGCTAAGCAAAAATGAGAGGCCACATCCTGTGCATATGACATCCACTTACGCCACCACTACAACAACAGTTCAAGCACCTTCTGTCCTGCCACGTACAGTTGGCTCTCAGAGCCGTCAGACTTCACCTGCCCCCTTGATGGTGAGGGACACTTCCCTATCTGTTGCTCCTGCACCACCTACGTCGGAAGAACATCAGTCCCCACTGGAGAAGTGTACATCTTTTTCGGCTCCTTTCACTAGGATGGGGTCCTTTGGGTCACTCCCACATTCCTACCAGTGGCAAAGCGGACACCTGCCAGTGGCTGAAGAAACAACAGGTAGCTGGTCATAGGGCTTCACGGTCCTCCTCAGTCCCTGAAGCCCTCCCAGTGAGAACAGCCAAAGGTGCAGCGAGAGAAAACCAAACAGAAGAAGACCCCCAAAAACCCAGACATTTTGGTGGCATCCATACCACAGCTACCTACAAGCTCTGCGTCTGAGGATGAAGTAGAGATTCTGGTGTGCGCTGAGGACCTAGATATCTCTCTGGGCCCTCAGACACAATGGATGTTGATCGCACAGGTACTCATCCGGTGGCAGCAGGTGACCCTGAGGTGCAGACAGTCTCATTGTGTGTCTCATGCCTTCCCAAACTCACAAGCACGTCATCCTCCAGTGGAATTGTGGCGGTTTCTTCCACCACCTGGCTGAGTTACAGCATCTTGTAAGCTTTACGCCTACTTTCTGCATTCCCCTCCAGGAAACCTGGTTCCCAGCAATGCAGACACCTGCCCTCCACAGCTATAGGGGATATTACAAGAAGCATAGCGACTATAATGTAGTGTCAGGTGTAGTTTGTGTCTATGTCCTGAACTCAATATGAAGTGAACCTTTGCCCCTTCACACCCCTTTTGAACTTGTGGCTGTCAGGATAAGGACGACGTAGGAAATAACTGTCTGCAATGCATATCTTCCTCCAGATGGTGCAGTACCCCTGAACGCATTGGTTGCACTGATTGATAAACTCCCTACACCTTTCCTGCTTTTGGGAGATTTTAACGCTCATAACCCCTTGTGGGGTGGCACCGTGCTTACTAGCCAAGCCAGAGAGGTCGAAACTTTACTGTCCTCAGTTCGACCTCTTCCTGTTAAATACTGGGGCCCTCACACATTTAATTGTGCCTCACAGCACTTACTCGGCCATTGATTTAATCCTCTGCAGCCCAGGACGTCTCCCATCTGTCCACTGGAGGGCATATGACGACCTGTGTGGTAGTGACTACTTCCCCATCTTCCTGTCACTCCCCCAACGTCATGCCCACGGACGCCTATACAGATGGGCCTTCAACAAGGCAGACTGGGAAACCTTCACCTTTGCTGTCAACGTTGAATCTCCACCACATGATGCCATCGATATTGTGGTTGAGCAGGACACTACAACGATCGTTTCTGCGGCGGAAAAACGCGATCCCTCGTTCTTTAGGGTGCGGATGTCAATACCTTGGTGATCGCCGTAAATCGCTGAGGCAATTAAAGAATGTCGGCGAGCTCTACAGCGACATAAGAGGCACCCTTCCCTGGAGCATCTAATAGCTTTTAAACGGCTCCGTGCTAGAGTTTGCCAGCTTATAGAAAGATGGTAACAGGAATGTTGGGAGGGATATGTCTCGACCATTGGGTGCCGTAGTCACCTTCCCATATCTAGACGAAGATCAGGCATGTTCTTGGGTACCAGACCCCAACATGTGTCCCTGGCGTTAACATCAGTGGCGTGTTATCTACCGACGCAAACGCAATTGCCAAGCATTTTGCTGAGCACTGTGCTCAAGCCTCTGCGTCGGGGAATTACCCCCCCCCCCCTCTCCCCTCCCAGCCTTTCGCTTCTTTAAACAGCGGATAGAAAGGAAAGTCCTCTCGTTCACTACACGCCATCGTGAACCCTATAACGCCCCATTTACAGAGCGGGAGCTCTTTAGCGCCCTTGTACATTGCCCCGATACAGCTCCTGGGCCGGAATGGATCTACAGTCAGATGATTAAACATCTCTCGTCCGACTACAAGCGGCATCTCCTCAACCTCTTCAACCGGATCTGGTGGGAGAGCACCATCATTCCGGTGCTCAAACCCGGTAAAAACCCGCTTGATGTGGATACTATCGGCCCACCAGTCTCACCAACATTCTTTCTAAGCTGCTGGAACGTATGGTGTGTCGGCGGTTGGGTTGGATTCTGGAGTCACGTGGCCTACTGGCTCCCTGCTAGGGTGGTTTCCGACAGGGTCGCTCTACCACTGATAATCTTGTGTCCCTCACGTCTACCATCCGAACTGCTTTTTCCAGACTCCAACACCTTGCTGTCGTCTTTTTTGCTTTACGAAAAGCATATGACACCATCTGGCGATATCATATCCTTGCCACATTATATGAGTGGCTCCCCGAGGCCCACTCCCGATTTTTATCCAAAATTTCCTTCCGCTTCGTACTTTCCGTGTCCGAGTAGGTGCCTCCCATAGTTCCCCCCATATCCAGGAGTCTGGGGTCCCGCAGGGCTCTGTATTGAGTGTATCTCTATTTTCAATGGCCATTAACGGTCTAGCAGCAGCTATAGGGCCGTCCGTCTTACCTTCTCTGTATGCAGACGACTTCTGCATTTCGTACTGCTCCACCAATACTGGTGTTGCTGAGCGGCGCCTAAAGGGAGCCATCCAGAAGGCACAGTCATGGGCTCTAGCCCACGGTTTCCAGTTTTTTGCCGCAAAGTTGTGTGTTATGCACTTCTGTCGCCGTCGGACCGTTCATCCGGAACCAGAACTTTACCTTAATGACGATTCACTCACTGTAGTGAAACATCGAACTTAGGACTGGTTTTCGACACCCGATTGACTTGGCTTCCTCACCTTCGTCAGCTTAAGCGCAAGTGCTGGCAGCACCTCAATGCCCTCCGCTGCCTGAACAACACCAACTGGGGAGCAGATCGCTCTACGCTGCTGCATCTCTACGGAGCCCTTGTTGAATCCCGCCCTGACTAAGGAAGTGTGGATTATGGTTCGGCGGCGCCATCAGCGTTGCGTTTACTCTATTCAGTGCACCATTGTGGCGTTCGACTAGCGGCGGGACCTTATAGGATGAGTCCGATGACCAGCGTCCTGGTGGAGGTTGGAGTCCCTCCATTGAAGGTTAGACGTGCACAACTGCTCGCCAGTTACGTTGCACACGTTCGTAGTTCGCCTGTGAATCCGAATTACCGTCTCCTTTTCCCACCCACGGCGGTTCATCTCCCTCATCGGCGGCCAAGGTCAGAGCTTACAATTGCAGTTCGCGGCCGACCCTTCTGTTCGAACTGGAGTCCTTACCTCTACCACCTATACTCGAGGTCCGTTCACGAACACCTCCATGGTGTAAACTCGGCTGAAGCTTAGTCTGGACCTTTCACATGGCCCTAAGGACTCAGTTAACCCTGAGGCTCTCCGCTGTCACTTCCTCTCTATTGTTGACATGTACTGGGGTCATGAAGTGGTTTACTCCGACGGCACGATGACTGATGGTCACATTGGCTTTGCCTATGTTCATGGAGGACATACAGAACAGCATTCCTTGCCAGATGACTGCAGTGTTTTCACTGCAGAGCTGGCGGCCAGACCTCATACTCTTGGGCACATCCGCTCATCCCTGGTGAGTCACTTTTCGTGTGGACCGACTCCTTGAGCAGCCTGTAAGCTGTCGACCAATGTTACCCTCGTCATCCTTTGGTAACGACCATCCAGGGGTCCATCTATGCCCTGGAACGGTCTGGTGGTTCAGTGATGTTTGTCTGGAATCCTGGTCATGTCGGAATCCCAGGCAACGAACTTGCCGATAGACGGCCAAACAGGCTACGCGGAAACAGCTTCTGGAGATGGGTATGTCTGAAACTGATCTGTATTCTGTCTTTCGCCGCAAGGTTTTTCGGCTTTGGGAGATGGAGTGGCATAACTGTATGCACAAGAAACTGCGCCATTGAGGAAACTGCGAATGTGTGGAAGTCTTCCCTTTGGGCTTCTCCCAGGGAATCAGTTGTCCTTTGTCGGCTGCCTACTGCTTTTAGGGTGGAGGTTTTAATGTGTTGCAGAGTGGCTGGCTTCTCCTTTTAATTCTCATGGTTAGAATGCCATAGTAATCTGTTTTGTCGTTTTAATCTCTTCTACCAGTTTCTTGCGTTCCTGTCGTTTTCTTGTCCCCTTTAGTCCATTTAAGTGTTTGTTGCCCTTCCGTCTTTGTGGTTTTTCCTTTCATTCCGTTTTGTGTTGTCAGTCTCGTTCGTTTTATTCTCTCTCTTGTGTCATTGTTTTATTTGAAACAAGGGACCGATGAGATAGCAGTTTGGTCCATTCCCCCGCTTTTAAACCAAACAACCAATCAATTATTTGCGTTTTTTTCATGTAGTTCAATAATTGTCACACTGTAGGAATACACAGAGGCCGACACGTGATACGGAACTTTTCCAAAATGTAGCCAGTTGCCATCGGTTAGCGATCCCCCAGAAGAGACACACATACGGAAAGGAGTCCATGAAAGACGTGCACTACCACCAATTATTTGTAATTTGTACACAGAGTTGGCATTCTGAAACATCAGAGAACAATTAGAGGCAGGTGTATAGGGGCTCTTCAGATGAAAACAAGGAGATGGAAGAAATGTAAGTAAACTGTTTATTATTCAAAAGTAATCATCATAGCTATTGATGGTCTAGTGGCTGGATCACGGGATCTCGTGTTCGATTCCTGGCCGGGTTGGGGATTTTCTCTGCCTGGGGACTGGGTGTTTGTGTTGTCCTCATAATTTCATCATCATCATCATCATCATCATCATCCGTGACAGTGGCTAGATTGGACTGTGTAAAAAATTGGACTGAGTAAAAATTTGGAATATGTACGGATGCTGATGACTGAGCAGTTGAGCACCCCAAAAACCAAACATCATCATCATCCCGCTGTGAGACAAGACGGTCAATGCCTTCATGGAAAAATGTCTGCAGTTGTCTATTGAACCATGATTGTACCCAGGCGTGCACCTCTTTGTCCGAAGTGTATAGATGGCCTCGAATGTCTTTCTACAGGGCTTTAAAAATACGAAAATGGCATGGGGAGGGATCGGGATTGAACAGAGGATGCGTAAGGGCTTCCCAGCGAAACTTCTGCAGCATAGTCTAAACAAACTCAGAAACATATGGGCGGGCATTATATTGCAATAGTATGATGCCGTCCGTCAACATTCGTAGGTGTTTGGACTTGATGGCGCGCTTCAATGTTTACAAAGTGTCAGCGTACTTCTATGTGTTAATTGTGACGCTGTTCTTGATGAGTTCCCCGGATCTGGCGTGTCAGTTGTTTCGAGTACGCTGCAAAGGTTTCACTTGGAATGCCTTAAAAATCCTCCATACAGTTGCGATTTCTCTCCACGTGATTTATATATTTTCGGAGCCCTAAAGATAGATATTCGTGACGGTCGATTAACTTTGGCCGAAGATGTGCACACCTGGGTACAATCATGGTTATGCATCATAGAGTAGAAATATCTCTGGAGTGAGCATTCAGAAGCGCACAATTGATTTTGTGTTGTCAACATACGTTGCCTCAATGGTCACGTGATCTCGGGACGCCGTAGCTTTGTCCGACATTTGTCCTATAAATTTTGAATGTTGTCATATCGCTAGTAAAGACAGATTCCCTTCGTAACTGCTGTGGATTTAGTACAGACGTTTTTCAGGCACCATAGCAGTTTACGCCTGATATTTGAAATAAATAGGGCTCTTAGATTTGTAGAGCAAAATGAACGAGCATGACGTCACAAAAGCTTCACGTCAGCATAAATTTACAATGTCTTTCATGTCACATCTCGTCAAGTCGCTTAACACAGTAATGAACGGCGAAATTGGGGTTTAGAGTCACCATCCCTAATATGCATAAAATGTTAGAGTATAGTATCAGAACTGAGGAGCTATCAACGACAAAATTTGTCAATGGCCGAAACAAACTTTATAACCTATGTTCTTGATCAATTATGTTTGGTAAATTACTGAGAAGTGAGACAACGTTTCAAAACATCGACAATTATTTGCTAGGGAAAATATGTACATTCATACACATCAAAGAAAGCTTCAAACGAATTAATGAAGCCTGTTAAACTTAATCATTATGTTTTTTCTTACGTAATTAATAACGTCATAAACAACTGTATTTTACCCCTTCATTAAAGCTGACTTTTTTGCTTAAATGTCATATGGTGGAATTTGCTTCGTCTACTTATGTTCTTATACATATACATTGTGGGCGTCAGCGCCGTTGTGTTTTCGTAAAACCTAAATAACTTTTCGCCTTCAGATAGACGACCTCGGTTGTGTAAGAAAGTGGAAAAAAATATGCCAGTCGTCATGGAACATCTCCAATTTGTCACTAAAACAAAGCGCTATTATAAAATAAAGATTATGAAGATACAACAGTACAAATTCCACTATTATAAGGAGAATAAGCGCGGCGAAAATAGGTTAACTTAAGATGTTAACAGACTGGTACCGTTAAAATTTTCTTCCCGAGAAGCCTTGACGTACCGTGAAATGAAGTGACGTTCCGTTGACGCCCTTTGCGAATGCCTCCATTCGAAAGGTATTGTAGAATGTTTTGGTGTTATGTGACGAGACGTGACGTTACCTGATGGCGGACGCGAATTGGCGCTAAACAATCGACGTCGTCCCTAGATCACGTGACAATTCCAATTTGATGTTGACAACATGCGCAGGACGCAATGCTCACTCCAAAGATATTTCTACTCTATGTTATGCATTCAACCGCAAACATTTTTCCATGAATTTATTGATTGTCTTTTTTCACAGCTGGGTAAATGTATTAACAGTTGTGCCGATTACTTTTGAAGTTAACATTTAACTTACTTTTTTCCATCTGTCTCGTCTTCATTTGACGGCACCTTATAGTAATATAGCCAACGGCCTTGCCGCAGTGATAACATCGTTTCCGGCCGGGAGAACGGTGCGCTGATCACATGCCGGCCGGGAGAACGGTGCGCTGACCATATGCCCCTCCATATCCGCGTCCGGTGACACGCCTAAGGGCTGAGGATGGCACGGCGGCCAGTCGATACCGTTGGGCCTTCAAGGCCTGCTGGGATAGTGTTGTTTAGTAGTAATATATAGCTGGTTCGAGAGAAAGGAGGCCAATCCAAATGGTTAGCATGTGCAGCTGACAAGCTATTGTATCAATAAAATTGCCCAGGCTTCTGATGGCAGTGTCAGTTGACAAAAGTTTTCTGAATGTGGTACCGTTTTATAACGTAAAAAAACCAACATTTCGTCTACCGTCGGAGTGGTTACAGTGAGTAGACCCAAAAGAAGGCTATTGTAACCCAGACCGAACCGTTGGTTTCTCCAACACTTCTTTTTTTTTTTTTTTTACATTATGACGCGGTACTGTACACAGAAGACTTTTACGTTTACTGCAGCAAATTGTTATTTCACTCGTGTAAGAGGAAAGAGCGCTGGAGGTGAAAGAAGCAGAACTGCCAAAGCAAGCAGTGCCTTCAGCAAAAAGAAGTCGATAATATAAAAAAGTTACATCCTACAAATCAGGAAATGTATCTGAAAATATTTATTTTGAATGTGGTATTGTATAGCTGTGAGATCTGGACACAGTGAACTGAGCAAAAGAAAATACTGAATTCTTTTCAGATGTGGTGTTACAGGTGTGTCCTGCAAATCAAATAATCAAATGAAAATCATCAAATAATCAAATGAAAAAGTCAGTAAATGGGTGGGAGAAAAAGAGGACTTTATGGAACACTATTGAAAAATAATAGTTCAGAATATTGGCCATTTGTTGAGGAGCTCCCAAAACAATAGCAGATGGGTATGTCAATGGAAAAAAAACCCAGAGGAAGGCTACGACAGAAGTACATAGATCGAAGTGTAAAATATATCGAATGTAACTCCTACACGGAAATGAAAGAGCAGGCATAAAGTAGTGATTTTTTATCTGCTGGTATCGATGCTGTAGCCAGCCAGACTGCTGCCACGTAATTCTCTGGTTGCGCACTAAAAAAAGGAAGGATTTATTTTTCTCTAATGGATAAGACAAAAATATGTCAGTCTGACATTTATATGGTATTCCACAAATGAAATTTTGGTTGGCAAATTTTATGCAGTAACGTATATCCGAAGGAATATTGCTGATTCTTGTTGGAATCTTCAGTTTGAAGACTTGTTCGACGTAGTATGTTAGTTGAACCTGTTAACGTCTTTACATCTCTCTGCTTACTATTCCAGGGGGTGGTTTCCCTCTACAACTATTCCCTCATTTAATCCCTCCATCATACACACTAACACTTGGTTCCATTACAAGAATAAACGACTCCTTCATGCTTCTGAGATTGTCGTTTTAAGTCATCAGTCTTCTGACTGGTTTGGTGGCACCCGCCACGAATTCCTCTCGTGTTCCAGCCTCTTCATCTCAGAGTAGCACTTGCGACCTAAGTCCTCAATAATCTGCTGGATTAAAATTGAAACAAACGAGCCCTCGGTCACAATTTTTAGTCTTATTAACCAGGTTTCAACACTTTTAAGAGTGCCTTCATCAGAATTTAAATGTTTAAAGTGGCCTATAACATATATACAAATTTATGGGAAAAGAAAATCTTTATATAAAAGTGTAAGTAGCGACTAACAATAAAAGTCAGAGACAATACTTACATTTCACGTATAAAATAAATAATAGGCCAGAAGGGCTTTAGTCACAACATTTTTTAAAAAGCATGCATGAAGGCGAGCCGCTATGTGCAGCTCATATCTGTAAAGGCACAGGTAGCAACGGACTGAGGTGCCCGCATTAACAAGTGCGGGCAGGTGAACATGACACCAAGTTGAAAGGTGGCTACACTGAGCCACAGCGCCAGAGATCGCGCTAGAGAGTATTGTTCCGCCGCCTCCACTGGCAGTGATTATTGAGATGTCGTAGTGGGCAGTGCTTGTCGAGAGGTCGTGGTGGAGTGTGCTTGTCGAGATGTTGTAGTAAGGAGTGCTTGTTCCATGTTTTTTGCAGTTGTTTGATGGGAGAGACAGCAGATGGTTCGAATGGAAATACTGTAATGATCAGAGTGCTTTTCGTCAATATATATGAAGGTAAAATATTATGTGTTTTTTTTTTCATTATTTCAGTGTCTTAAATAATGCGTCATTACAGGTTCAGTCAACAAAGCATCTGGCTTGTGTTCTTGGATTAGAGTGCAATTCTGGTTTTCTTGAGTAATTATGGTATTTCTATTTCCTTTAATTAATTCAGTATAATGATATTTAAAATTTTTTTGTGTTATTGAAGAAGAACCGTGCCAGATGTGTACGTTGAGTCATACTTCCACACACAGAACAGTTACACTTGTGCTTTGGTTTCGTAGGTTTTATAGTTGCTGGGGACTTAATTAATTAATTGTGTTAATGAAAATTTCCATTTCATTCTCTGTTGTTGTTCTATGCAGTCAGATTGCGTAATAATACTAGTCAGGGCCAACCGTTTACGAGACTTCGTAATCGGACATACAGCTACTAAATCAAAAAATTAAAATTATTTGCATTTTATTTTAATTAAGCCCCCATGCACGTGGCGACCGCTGCTTCGGATCGTCCCTTGGAATTCTTCTGATTGTAGAAATAGTAGACAGTAGGATTGTTGTAGTAATTTGTAGTTTAGTAATTGTAGTCTATATTGCATGTGTAGATTTGGTAATTGGAATTCTTCTAATGATATTTTTCAAAATTTTTTTTTTGTTGTTGTTTTGTCTACGGGTTTGATAATTTAGTGCAATTATTTCAATTGTTCGTTAATCATGTTTGAGGGAAGCATTTCGTGTGAATGGTATTGTTGGTGATAACGTGTTATATTCTCTGTAATTTTCGTATTGTGACGAGTTTTGTATGTTTTGTAAATGATTACGCGATCGATGAAAAGAAAAAAAAATGATGAATAGTCGGAATAACGAAATTGTTAACATGGCGAACTCGCCAACAGAGGAAAACAGTATCATGAATAATGAAGTGGAAAACAATGTAATAAGTCGCGAAAATAATCCGGAAACAGTTCAAAATTTTTCACAATCGAAAAATTCTCAGTTTGCGAGATTAACGACAGAAGAAATGGAGCAGTTGATGAGGGCAATATTAAATTTGGGATCTGAATTAAAAACACGGTTAGACTCACGGGGATCTCAGTTAGAATCAGTACTAGGAACAATTAAAACTGAATTAAAAACAGTGGGATCACAAATAGGAGGAATTAACACGAAGATGGAAACTTTGACAATACGGTTAGGCTCACAAATAGGAACAATTAAAACCGGGATGGAAACAATGGAAACACAGTTAGGCTCACGAATAGGGACATGTTTCAAAAACATGAAAGATGAATCAAAGAAAGAAATTAGAGAAGAAGTACAACCGATTTTGAAGGCTCACAATAATAGTTTAATTTCAACAGGAATTAGACAAGAGGAACAGGACAGGGAACAGGAAGAAAAAGATCGCGTGATAGTTCAAAAATTTTCAGAGTTAAATTTACAACGTGCACATGATAAGGAAGAAATATTTGAGAGAATCGAGGAATCCGTACCAAATGACAGAATAAATAATCTAACACAACAATATGAATAGTTAACTACTAAATGTGACAATACCGAAATCCGAGTCGCGACACTTACGGAAGACGTAAATAAACAGAAAGAACAATTAGGTGACTCATCGGAAAGAGTTGAGGAGATTTCAGATAAATTGACAAATCTTAGTTTACATGGGGACAGAGATTCAGATGATACAGCTCTATTGCCATTTGCAGAAACCGAAGAGTACCAGAACATAAATAGGTATGTTGAAAATCAGGAAAAATTTAATGATCGCGTTAATAGGGAATTTGAGGCACTACAAAAGCAAGACAAACATATTGAAAGCGAAATCGTAGGAAAAGACAGTAAAAGAAATTTAGAATCACAGATATCAGAGGGGTTTGAAGAAAATAATTTATTTCATTTACGAGAAGCAACAAGAGAGCGCCAGGCGCACGAACTTGACAATAATCGACATTGGGACTGGGACAGACGCGGTAGGTCTTTGTCGCCACGAGGCGAAAACTTTGACTATAAACACTTTTTGACTGTTCGGAAATTTAAGATCTTCCGCAATTCTAAGAATGACATACATCCATGTGCATGGTTATATCAATTTATGTACGCACTTCCGCCAAATTTGCCACTAAGTCACAAACTGAAATTTATGTGCAGCTATTAAGGTCCTCAGGGGATTCACTATACTAAGTGAATATGTGCCGTAGCGTTCACAGGGCCCCGAGCTGTAGTGGTGCTATTTCCCTTTTAGTTTTCTGCACCGCTGCCTACTCTCTCACTATTCTTTGCATCTATAAAAACAATTCTTCTACTATCCATCTATCTAGACAGTAGGTAAAGAATAACCGGATTTGATTGTTTTACCCAAAAGTGACTTTGGAAATTACCATTTGGACTTACTGTATCTTCTGCAGCATTCATTCGTAGTTTAAACGAAATTTTACCTGTTTATCTTCGTGACAATATTACTTCATATGTTGACGATATTCTTATTGCTAAACGTTCTTGGAGTGAACATAACAAAATTTTGGATTCATTATTACGTATTTTTGTAAGAGTTGGCATTACAGTGAACTTCGAAAAATCTGAATTTGGCCGTTCTCAGGTGAAATTTCTCGGTCACATTATTTCTACAGAAGGTATTCTTCCCGATCCAGAGAAGCTAGACGCTATTCGTAATTATGCTGTTCCTACTACAAAACGTGATGTTGTAGTTTCCTTGATGTCTGTAATTTTCTTAGACGCTTTGTTAGATTGAATGATTTGGCCACACCTCGTTTACATATTTCAGTTATGCACACTTTGGTCCCAGAAAATGCTTTCATAAATTACGAGAAAATTGCTACTTCAGTAATATGGAAAAACGTATTCGATCTGTTCTAGCCAAATGCAAATTATGTCAAAAGGCTAAACCGCCAACTGTTTCTCACAGAGCACCGTTGTTTCCTATCATTCCAGCGAAATTAAAGGACATGGCTGCAGTCGATTTGTTCGGTCCAGTGGTTCGTTCTACTAATGGTTTTGCGTACATTTTTGTAGCAGTGGAGTTGACATCAAAATATGTGTGTTTTACACCTTTACGCAAAGCAACAGCTCGTTCAGTATCTAACGCTTTCATCAAACATTTTCTTAAAGAAGTTGGTCATGTTGATAAGGTTATATCAGATAATGGATCACAGTTTCGCTCTAAAATTTGGCTTCGTACTCTACGGCGTCGTAAAATTAAACCAATTTTCATTTCACTTTTTCACCCTCAATCTAACGCTTCAGAGAGATGGATGAAGGAAATCAATAAATTGTGCCGTCTTTATTGTCATCAGAATCACAGAACTTGGGATCAGTATCTTCATATTTTTCAAAACATTCTGAATGAACTTCCTAATGACTCAACTTCTTTACCGCCTCTATTGATATTAAAAAATAAAGTACCAACAAATCGCATTTCTGAAATAGTTCCTTTTCCGCTTTCACGGAAACTGCGGCATTCTGAAGTTGTCAACCTGGCTCTACGAAATATTGCGTCTGCGGCTGCAAAATAGAGAAATCAGCTAAACGTCCTGGTCGTTTAAAAATTTTGTCAGTTGGTCAAAAGGTGTTAATTAAGTCTCACCGTTTGTCTCACAATGGAAAAGGCTTATGTCGCAAATTTTTTCTGCTTTATAACGGTCCATACAGGATTCGCAAAATTATCCATGATAACACTGTTGAAGTAGAAACTCTTAAATCTCGACGCTCTAAGGGAATACATCACATATCGAACGTAAAAATTTTTGTGGAATGACATACTTTTGAGAAACCAACAGTTATACGTAAACATGTGGAGAATGCAAGGATACCGCGCCGTGTTCCGGCGGCGGCAGATACTCAAAGCAACAGTGAAGTCTGCGCGCCGCACAAGGCAGTCGTTGACCGCAAACAATCACCTTCTACGTCACGCGTCTACAGCTGATCGAGCGCTCAGTGCGAATGCACTGACAGACGTAAACAAATACACAGTCTAATTTCTCGGATTAAATTCAGTATAAAGCTATGGTGACTTGATTAATTATGTTATTAACGTTCAGTATTTTTCAGGATACGGTTGTATAAAGTATTTAAGACCTTCAGGTAAATTCTGTGCGTGTCCGACGTTAAGACGACTTGCTATGGAGAAAATTTCAGGAAGAATGTAATTTCGAAGAAAAAAGTAATAAACTAAAAAGGGTAACTATTAATTGAGTTTATTTTTCAGGTAACATATTTCCACTTAGGTACGTACTTTAGACGTAATTTGCTGCTTGCGATCACGTGACTCATACTTTGTGCTAAATTTCGTGTTCTATGAATTTACTTGTGAAGCGACGTGCTTGTGTACATTTGCTGATTTTGACAATTATTGATTAATGAACAGTGTTATTACTTGTGTATATTATGCATCGCTTGGCTGCTATACCTTTTCACTGATGTCATATTTTTTTTATTATGTGCCTGCTGTGCTTATTTATTTAAATTGTAATTGTCAACTGATTAATTGTGCTGACTGTGGTTATGTATGTAAGATATACTTTGTGATTTATCTGCTTGCGCCTTCATATTTACTTATTAAGGTTACGTATGAACATTTATTTGCTTATGCTGATATGATGCTAATGACCTGTTTATTGTGTGAGATATATATTTGCTGCTTTGCGTATGGTTTGCATATTTACACATTTCTGTTTTGTTGTCATAACTATTCTTTAATTTGCTATATATAGAAATGCTGATATGAGGTGTACGTACATCGAGTTTAGGCCACACTATGGTATTAATTATAGATTGTTCGCTTGACGGAGACTCGTTATAGGGATTGTGCTGCATCCACTTGTTGACATTCTGTTCTCTACTGGTATATTTACTCGCTATTGCATGTTTTGCTTACGCTCAGTGCCTTATATTTTTAAGATAAGAAAATGAACTGCTATAATTCTACGAACGACATTAGTACAAGAAACTTCATAGAAGTCACATGAGCTGGAGGTTTTATAGAAGCTGTATAAATTTATGCTAATAGGAAGGAAGCTAACGACATGACATACCAACACTAGGTTAGACCATTGACAGTTATTACACTGCATTTTTCGTGAGTAATTGAAATAGGAAGTGACACTTGACACAAGAAATACTCCACATGTTTGCTTCTGCCATGATTCTTGAAGTGGTGTACACACTGTGAAATATTATGATCATTCACACTCCGTAATCGTAATTAATTACTGAGAGTTATTCGAACTAAGTCTGTTAGAGGTCATGTACGCATTTCTTTTATTTAATGATGGACAAGGTAAACAAAATGTATCTTATAATTTATAATGAGTAGCAGATTTGGATCAGATGGATTACACGAGAGGTTGTGTGTTGACATTGTGTCTTCGGATTGTATGAGATGATGAATTGAGGTTTGCATTAGGATTTTGTCTGCACTTGTTCGAGGAGACTGACTACAGGAAAGAGTTGTTATGGAAGTGAAATGATATTGCAAATGAGGTTTATATATATCGACGTATTGAAGAGGTATGATTGAGGTATTGAGATTATGTGAAGTTGATGATTATTGGAGTTTTCGTGGACAAGAGGTAAGGTAAATGATATTGATGATCGACGTATTGAAGAGGTATTATTGAAGTATTGAGATTATGTGATGCTGATGATTATTGGAGTTTTGGTGGATAAGAGGTGAAGTAAGTGAGGAGCATATTTTTTTGTTGGTCTATATGGAACAAGGAGGATAAAGATGGCAGACTAGAACACTCAAGTAGAAGGAAGATTGTCTACACACACACTTTGTTAAATAACTAAGCAGTATATACTTTTTTTGAAGAGAGGAAGTATTTGCATATCTTGGTTCACTGACAGTTGTTCAGCAACCGTACATTTTGATCTGGCTTGGCAAACATTGGTCTTGACATGATGACTAAGACGTTGACTAACTATTATTGACTGTTATACATTGCTGCCACTACTACTTGATACACATGATGAACATAAAATTTTGACAGAATTGCATTTACACAGTTAACACTATTCAATTACACAGTAGCACTAATGTGGATGAAAGATGAGTGAGTGTGTTTTGTGTGTTTTCCTTTTATAATCCCAGAGAAGTGATCCCAACCTATCTCCTCAATATTATTTTACTTGTTTGTTGTGGCTTGCACTGACACCCATAAATATTATAGGTTTACTGCTATTTGTGTATTGTAATAGTTAATATGACAATTATCTGATATCATTTGTGTGTTTATTATTATTTGTATGATGAACTGTCTAATTAGTGAAAGTGAATATTATGGACTGTTACTTGCACTTTTTCTACATGATTGGTGCCACCTGGACATGTTTAATTTCTGCTGATGAACTGTGTGATTAGTGATAGGGAATTTTATGGACTGTTATTTGCACTTTTTCTACATGATTGGTGCCACTAGAACATGTTTAATTTCTGCTGATGAACAGTGTGATTAGTAAAAGTGAATATTATGGACTGCGGTCAGCACCTGTTCAACATTGCTGGGTGCCACTGATGGACTGCTTCTACCGAAATGATGTCACTTGTTGGTGTCTGCACCTGCTCAACATTGCTGGGTGCCACTGATGGACTGCTTTTACTGAAAAGATGTCACCTGTTGATGTCTGCACCTGCTCAACATTGCTGGGTGCCACTGATGGACTGCTTCTACCGAAATGATGTCACCTGTTGATGTCTGCACCTGCTCAACATTGCTGGGTGCCACTGATGGACTGCTTCTACCGAAATGATGTCACTTGTTGGTGTCTGCACCTGCTCAACATTGCTGGGTGCCACTGATGGACTGCTTCTACTGAAAAGATGTCACCTGTTGGTGTCTGCACCTATTCAACATTGCTGGGTGCCACTGATGGACTGCTTCTACTGAAAAGATGTCACCTGTTGATATCTGCACCTGCTCAACATTGCTGGTGCCACTAATGGAACTGCTTATACTGAAATGGTGTTACTTGTTGGTGTCTGCACCTATTCAACATTACTGGGTGCCACTGATGGACTGTTTCTACTGAAAAAATGTCACTTGTTGGTTTTTGCACCTGTTGACCATTGCTGGGTGCTACTGCTGGAACTGTCAACTACTTGTTTCTTGGGCTATGGAAAGCGTTTATGTGAATATTTGTATAAACTGATTTTTTGTGTATTACTGTTTGTGAAAAGTTATGAGACTCTTACCTGCACATATTCGTCATTGCTGACGCTATTGATTGAACTGTTTAACCACATAATACTTGTGTAAACTATTATGTAAAGTCACATGTATGAAAGAATTTGTATTGCTTACTGTATTTTATATATTAGGTTATTGAAAGGTCAGTGCAAAGCCAAAATTTTATCTAGTTATATGATATTTACGCATTAATATTATCTTTTATTTTTGTCTGTATTTTTTTGACGAATTTGGTGGTATTTTCACCACCAATGCTGGCAAAAATACCATCAAATTCTAGCCCGTGGAGGAAGGGCATATGAAAGGTGGCTACACTGAGCCACAGCGCCAGAGATCGCGCTAGAGAGTATTGTTCCGCCGCCTCCACTGGCAGTGATTATTGAGATGTCGTAGTGGGCAGTGCTTGTCGAGAGGTCGTGGTGGAGTGTGCTTGTCGAGATGTTGTAGTAAGGAGTGCTTGTTCCATGTTTTTTGCAGTTGTTTGATGGGATAGACAGCAGATGGTTCGAATGGAAATACTGTAATGATCAGAGTGCTTTTCGTCAATATATATGAAGGTAAAATATTATGTGTTTTTTTTCATTATTTCAGTGTCTTAAATAATGCGTCATTACAGGTTCAGTCAACAAAGCATCTGGCTTGTGTTCTTGGATTAGAGTGCAATTCTGGTTTTCTTGAGTAATTATGGTATTTCTATTTCCTTTAATTAATTCAGTATAATGATATTTAAAATTTTTTTGTGTTATTGAAGAAGAACCGTGCCAGATGTGTACGTTGAGTCATACTTCCACACACAGAACAGTTACACTTGTGCTTTGGTTTCGTAGGTTTTATAGTTGCTGGGGACTTAATTAATTAATTGTGTTATTGAAAATTTCCATTTCATTCTCTGTTGTTGTTCTATGCAGTCAGATTGCGTAATAATACTAGTAAGGGCCAACCGTTTACGAGACTTCGTAATCGGACATACAGCTACTAAATCAAAAAATTAAAATTATTTGCATTTTATAATAATTAAGCCCCCATGCAAAGTGTGCCATCTGGAAGCCGTAAACATAAGTAGGCTACTTAATATTTAAAATACAGAGAGTTGAATATTAAAACTAACAGCTGTATGTATTCCAATCTCTGTCTTCCTTTACAGTTTTGCCCTCTACAGCTCCCTCTAGTACCATGGAAGTCATTCCCTGGTGCCTGAACAGATGTCCTATCATCCTGTCCCTTCTCCTTGTCAGTGTGTTCCACATATTTCTTTCCTCTCCCATTCAGCGCAGAACCTCCTCATTTCTTGCCTTACCAGTCCACCTAATTTTCGGCATTCCTCTGTAGCACCACATCTCAAATGCTTCGATTCTCTTCTGTTCCGGTTATCCCACAGTCCATGTTTCGCTCCCATACAATTCTGTGCTCGAAACGTAATTCTCAGAAATTTCTTCCTCAAATTAAGGCCTGTGTTTGATACTAGTAGACTTCTCTAGGCCAGGAATACCCTTTCTGCCGTTGCTAATCTGCTTTTGATGTACTCCTTGCTCAGTCCGTCATTGGTTATTTTACTACCTGTGTAGTAGAATTCCTTAACTTCATCTACTTCGTGGCCATCAATCCTGATGTTAAGTTTCTCGCTGTTCTCATTTCTACTTCTTCTCATTACTTTCGTCTTTCTTCGATTTTCTCTCAAACCATATTCTGTGCTCTATTCATTTCATTCAGCAGATCACGTAATTCTTCTTCGCTTTAACTCAGGATAGCAATGTCATCAGAGAATCGCATCATTCATATTCTTTCACCTTGAATTTCTTTTACTTCCGTCATTGCTTCTTCGATGTACAGATCGACCAGTAGCGGCGAAAGACTACATTCCTGTCTTACACACTTTATAAATCGAGTGCTTCTTCTTGGCCGTCCACTCTTGTTATTTCCTCTTGGCTCTTGTTCATATTGTGTATTACCCGCCTCTCCCTGTACTTTACCCAAAATTTTCTCAAAAATTGTAACATCTTGCACCATTTTACGTTGTCGAACGCTTTTTCAGGTCGACAAATCCTATGAATGTCTCTTGGTTTTTCTTTAGTCTAGCTTCCATTAGCAGCCGCGACGTCACAATTGCTTGTCTGGAGCCTTTAGCTTTCCTAAAGCCAAACTGATTGTCATCGTACACATGCTCAATTTTCTTTTCCATTCTTCTGTATGTTATTCTTGTCAGCAGCTTGGATGCGTGAACTGTTAAGATGATTGTACAATAATTCTCGCACTTGTCATCTATTGCAGTCTTTGGAATTGTGTGGATGATATTTTCCCGAAAGTCAGATGGAATGACGCCAGTCTCATACATACAACGCACTAAGGTGAGTAGTCGATCTGTTGCCACTTCCCCAATGATTTTAGAAATTCTGATGAAATGTTATCTGTCCCTTCTCCCTTATTTGATCGTAAGTCCTCCAAAGCTCTTTCAAATTCTCATTCTAATACTGGATCCCCTATCTCTTCTAAATCTGCTCCTATTATTTCTTCTATCACATCAGACAAATTTTCTGCCTCTTAGAGGCCGTCAGTGCACTCTTTCCAACTATCCTCTCTCTCCTCTGCATTTAACAGTGAAATTCCTGTTGCACTGTTAATGTTCCCAGCCTTGTTTTTAATTTCACCGAAGGTTGTTTTGACATTCCTATATGCTATGTCATTCCTTCTGACAATCATTTCTTTTTCGATTTCTTCACATTTTTCAAGCAGCCATTTCGTCTTATCTTCCGCGCATTTCCTGTTTATTTCATTCCTCAGTGACTTGTATATCTATAATCATGAATTTGCATGAACATTTTTGCACTTCCTTCTTTCATCGATCTGCTGAAGTATTTATTCTGTTACCCATGATTTCTTCGCAGCTACCTTCTTTGTACCCATGTTTTTCTTTCAACTTCTGTGCTTGCCCTTTTTAGAGATATCCACACCTCTTCAGCTGTACTGTCTACTGAGCTATTCCTTATTACTGTATCTATAGCCTTAGAGACTTTCAAGCATATCTCGTTATTCCTTAGTAATTCCGTATTCCACTTCTTTGTGTATTGATTTTTCCTGACTAGTAATTCCGTATCCCACTTCTTTGTGTATTGATTTTTCCTGACTAATCTCTTAAACTTCAGCCTACTCTTCATCACCACTACACTGCGATCTCAGTTTATATCTGCTCCTGTGTATGCATTACAATCCAGTATCTGATTTCTGGGATCTCTGTCTGAAAATGATGTAATCTAACTGAAATCTTGCTGTATCACCCTGCCTTTTCCGGATGTACCATCTCCTCTTGTGATTCTTGAAAAGAGTGTTCGCTACGCTATTACTACCTGAAAGTTATTACAGAACTCAGTTTTCCTCCTCTCCTATTCCTTGTCCCAAGCCCATATTCTCCTGTAACTTTTGCTTCTACTCCTTCTCTTACCACTGCAATCCAGTCCCCCATGACCATTAGATCTTCACCTCCTTTGATGTACTGTATTACCCTTTCCGTATCCTTATATACTTTCTTTGTCTCTTCATCTTCACCCTTGCGACATCGGCATGTATACCTGAACTATCGGTGTCAGTGCTGGTTTGCTACCGAGCGAGGTGGCGCAGTGGTTAGCACACTGGACTCGCATTCGGGAGGACGACGGTTCAATCCCGTCTCCAGCCATCCTGATTTAGGTTTTCCGTGATTTCCCTAAATCGTTTCAGGCAAATGCCGGGATGGTTCCTTTGAAAGGGCACGGCCGATTTCCTTCCCAATCCTTCCCTAACCCGAGCTTGCGCTCCGTCTCTAATGACCTCGTTGTCGACGGGACGTTAAACACTAACCACCACCACCACCACGCTGGTTTGCTGTTGATTCTGATAAAACTTTTACACTAATTCACTCTCTGCCCCACTTTCCTATTCATAACGATTGCAACTCGCGTTATACTACTTTCTGTTGCCGTTGATATTGCACTATACTCATCTGACCATAAATCCTTGTCTTCTTTCCATTTCACTTCACTGATCCCTACTGTCTCTAGATTGAGCCTTTTTATTTCCTTTTGCAGATTTTCTAGCTTCCTTGCCCCGTTCAAGATTCTAACATTCCACGCTCCGGCTCGTGGAACGTTACCCTTTCGTTGGTTATTCAATCTTTTTGTCATGGGCACCTCCCCATTGACAATCCCCTCCCGGATATCAGAATGGGGGACTAGTCCGGAATTTTTCACCAATGTCGAGATCGTCACGTCACTTTTTCAGTTACAGGCCACATGTCATGTGAATACACGTCATATGTCTTTAATGCAGATTCCTTTCTGCGTCCATGCTTTTGATCACTGCTGATTCTTACGCCTTTAGGGTTAGTTTCCCACCCCAAGGACAAGAGAGTGCCCTGAACCTCTTTCCTCTCTTTCGCCCTATTTGGCAAGGCCGCTGGCATAAGGAGGTTAGCTTCTTATGCCGGAAGTCTTCGGTCGCCAATGCTGATTACTAATGAAAATTTAATCGGTGGCCGGTTTCGAACCCGGGATCGAGAGGACGTTTTGATTACCAATTAAAGACGCTATACCTAGATCATAGGTTCAATGATCCTATACAAATATACTATTGTTCAAGCTGTGCCGTAAAGTTCTTTTCTCCCCTAGGCCGTACTAGAAGAAACAAAATGGTACAGTCTTGCTCAAAAGTATCCCAACGACCTGAATTGCGTTCCGCCTGATTCGCATGCAACCCACATAACGCATCTGTATGGCAGGTCCCCTAATCACTCCTCGGTACAGTCGTTTGACTATTGAAAATGGTTCCAACAAGTACCATTAGATAACACTGCTCTGTATCGCAATAACTCAAGATGTAAAGTACTACCACGATACTATAAATATCAGGGAACACCTTATCACAGATAAGACTGTCCTTAAGGATTTAAGCTCACATTTATTACAATAAATGACAGACCTGAAATGTTACCACTCTCGTTATTACGTCAGATAGGTAATGAACGTAGTAAGTTCGTCGTATTCATTATTTTCTCTTCAAAGTAACACACCGTATTTATTATTTAACACAAAATGACATTAAAAATTTAAGTTATTCACGAGCAGCTAGTTGAGAATATGTATAAACTTCAAATGACACGACGAACCGTCTCGTTCTGCATATGGATTCAAACCCAGGTCATGAAGACTAAGTAAAGATTTCGTGACTGACGCAAACTAACAGTCATCCCTGATTAGGCATACAGAGAGTGATATATCTCGATTTTAGACAGTATCTGTCAGTAAATATCAACTTAAAGTTACAAAACGCAAACACTTTTAACATAGGCGAATTCTTACCCAGCATCTATTGTCCCTGCTAACGAACTACGAGAGATGTTAAATATTGCTTCTTCACAAGTAACTTACTTGAAATGCCGTGAGGTAAAGCTTTGTGTTGGACAGGGATTCGAACCCAGAACCAAATCGGATATCGAAGCACAATTAATTGTGACATATCGGATTTTCTCGGCAGTAACTAGATGTTTTAACTGAAATGACGAGACGAAACATTAATTTTTTCCTTCCCAGGACTCCAACCCGGCACCTATCACTGTTATATTCTAGAGAAAACGAACGTTAAATAATGGTTTGTTGCACCAGCAACGACATGTGCACATGTTTGAGCTAGAAATAATATGACGAAGAGTTCAGTGCTGACTGGGAATAGAGCCCCACACATATCGTTGTTGACTACACACAAAGATACGTCAGCTACCGAATTTTTCTCCACCAGCAGCTCGGAATAACATCTTGAACTCGCTAATAGTTCTGTGTCTCACTGGGAGTCAAAAACGTCAGATATCGTTAGTGTTGACAACGAATGAAAATACATTAAAAATCAAAATTATTATCCACCAGCAGATAGAAGTTCTCTGCTAGAGCTTGATAATACATAATGAAATCTTTAGTGCCGGGCCGGGAGTCGAACCCACTCACGCATAACATGTGGAGATGTTGAGGAATCTGCAGTTTTGAACAAGCAACAGATTGTAGCTGAGCTGTATTCTGACGGTGGGATGAAATTCCTCGTTAAGGGCGGTCTGAGTTGCATTCCCAGTTCAGAACCAATTTTATCGACATACAGAAGCTCAGATAAAAGATGGAATAATTGTCCTATGACCCTACATAGCGTTTGTTTCGTCACTAGAAATACACTGGTGATAGAGTTTCTCCATGTCGCCACTCCAGACTTTATTGTGGTTTACTCTAACGTCTACTTGGTGTAGCCAGAAGAGAATGGAATCTGTCTCTTCCTATCTAAAATCATAGACAGAA
Organism: Schistocerca nitens; assembly: GCF_023898315.1. Taxonomy (NCBI): domain Eukaryota; kingdom Metazoa; phylum Arthropoda; class Insecta; order Orthoptera; family Acrididae; genus Schistocerca; species Schistocerca nitens. The sequence goes on along the minus strand of NC_064620.1, from coordinate 188,290,043 downwards.
GTTGGAATCGAACCCAAACCATATGTATATGAACCTATCATCAGTCGAAGAGACCACCAAATTCACTTCCCTGTGTAACTGCCACCTACACAGAACTGCAACAGTGTAGGATGTAGAAATTTAAATAGGAAGTGTTCCTTTCCATTTGAGCTACTCTATTGCGCTATCTGTTTGTTGAATACATCGTGCAGTGCAGAAGAAAAGCTGTAACTGTTTGTCTCTCAGAAGTCTAGACCCGGTCATATGCATTATCTCACAGCACTGTGGAATGCAGACGTTGTTGAGTTCTGGAGCTGTTGTAGTTACGTGTCAGCTAGTAGCGTAATGGTAAGTGTCGCGCACTGTAACTAAAATGTCACGAGTTGGAGTACGTTCACAGCTACATTTTTTAAACGAAATTCTGGTGTCTGCTAAAGTTATCAATCTAATGGAACCTTGTACATAATTCCCTTCACTTCTCAACCCAAAATAGTCGGATGTGGAAAAAGGGGTAACATCTGCTTCATTTTGTTCTTTTCAGGTTTAATAGACAGCCAGATAGCAGATGCATCTCGAGACTTTTGTATTATGTATGGGGAGAGTGCATCGTGCCAATATATGTCAGAAAAGTATTTTCTACACTGGCTGTCGTGTGGTAGTAGTATTTTATTCTTCTTTAAACCTTGCTTGACAGCTTTAACTCAGAACAAGTTTTCTACATGCACGTAATCAATAAACTGCATGTGCATTGCCAGACTGTTATAGATGATATGAGAATTCGCATGTGTCGTTGAAGATTGATTTCTCTCTCGTGTTTACTATCGTTTTAACAACACTAAAGGAAACCTTACGAAAATTGTGCACTGTATTATCAGAAATGGAATAAAACTACCCACGATAACCTTACGACGAAAGTCTGTTTTAATAAAAGTGAGTATCTGTACACAAGCGTGACTCTATCGACACGAATTAGTAAAAGGCTACTCACTTAGGTTTTGATTGGGTCTGAGTTTAATTGGTACGTTGTGCCATACTCAAGAGGTATGCAAATGTGGCATTTCTTAAATAAAGTTATGTATTCCTGGAAACGCCAAATTTGCTTGTCAGCAGCGGAAAGAGGCGTTACCTGTTGTGCAGCATTGTAAGTATTTCACAATTGCACTATGAGCCAAAAGTATTTTCTTGCGATTTCCTTACCGATGTTTCATCTGGATGCTTTTAGCTCTTTCACAGAGGGGATAGAAACGTTACAGTCAGTGAGATTGGAACTGCGAATCGTAACAGACGGTTTTTTACAGGTCAGCACGTTACCACAGAGGCATGTGTATTAGCTTTCTCTTACGAGGCCAATAGTGCCTACAACTCGTAAACCGCTATTTAAAGGACGAGATTAGTTGCGATTTCCACGTGCAACGACTTTCCTGGACTGAAAACCGTAAATTTACAATCCTTTGTTACACCTCAAGCGATAATAACTCAGATTATTCAATGGAAATGACAGGTAAAATCAAGTGAACTTTCAGGCTTATTTCCGTGTACACAAGGAAGTCACTCGTCGATCACAGAGTTGCCAAACATACCTTGCCTTCTTGCCAAATCTCAGTTACAGTACCAGCAGGAAGAAGACGAACTGCTATGATCCTATAGTGGGCTGGGAAGTGACCATAGCTTGGGCCTCAAAGACGCTGCTGCTACGGCCTGGAATACGTAATGCGTCTGATTCGCATTTCTGTAGCTAGGTTTTAGGGACTGGAGCGTAGTTACTAATAATACTCAGAACTGACTGTAATCTAAGCATCATAAATCAGTAACTCACATAGTTGTTTTTATATTTCGTTCGTAAGTGTACTCAGAACTAAGAAACTCATTCACAGACGTTTTCGTTTCTCACCGATAGTCGAGCACAACAAACAAATAAAAATAAAAAAAGACGTGTGTGTGTGTGTGTGTGTGTGTCAGAGAGAGAGAAAGAGAGAGATAAAAATCAAAAAGAATGAGAGAGAGAGTAAAAAATTTTTGTAATGAAATTGAATCATGGCATGTAAAGAAATCTTTCATTAAAATGACATGTTACACATCATTACGAAGTGTTGTATTCATGATCTATGGAACAACAATCAATCTAATGTAATCTAATCTAATCTTATCATATCATATTGATGACTAGCCATGAAGAGTCATGAATTACTGAAATTTTTGCAAATACCAGTTACTAAATCTAAACTTGAAAATAAAAGACGAAAGTTTTTTAAATAAACCGGGACTCATATCAATACCCTTTCGTCCCTTTTCACTAACCACGAAAGACGTCTGATATACCTCCATTCTGAAGTAACAAAGTGTGCATGCATTTAAAGATGAAGTGCATGATGTGAAGTTCTGTGACGGAGATATGAAACCAACGCGTAATCGGGTTGTTAACTAAGTAAAATCAAATGTTACGTGTCGGCTGCTAGGTGTTTGAATCTAAAATAAGGGTACAAACTTTTGTGCCTAAGCGCCAAACGAACTGCACACCTACCGTGCATCCACGAATATAGCGTAAGTATCAGTTGCTTACTCACCAACAGTAAGGTGTGTGCGTGTTTGACCAGAAATAACGACACCTATTGCGATAGTTGGCAACACACGAACAAACATGAAAAATGCACGTTAATTTTCACTAGCAGACCAGTGCGCACGTGATAGGGCTTGAAATGAAATTATGAATATGTTTGTACTGGATCAGGATTCGGACCCACATACTTACCTTTGGAAGAGACCTTGAGAAGATTGCAGTCTTGCGAAAAGTAACGAAATGATTGAACTATACTGTTCCGAGAGATTCAGATCTCCGAAAGAGGAGATACGAATTCTAATCACAGTCCAGCACCAAATTTTTCAGCGTATCTAGTTCAATTAAGTACAAGTAAAATAAGAGCCCTGCTCCTTTAAATGGCTATCGGTTCACCAAATAAAATAAAATTTTCTAATGTAAGTAAGTTTACTGGCGACTGAATTTCTGTTTACCATCACTTCTGCTGTCATTTCCCAACGTAAACCGGCTCTGCCCAGTTGCTAATGAAGCAACGTGATGTTTAATGCGGGTTCTGGATTATAACGCCCTTCTCTTAAGGTTACCAGAGGTAAAATAAATCTTTTTGTGCCTCTTCAAAGTAAATGCCCACACCCAAGCATTGCAACTGTGATAGTTCGTTCCACCAGACCATTGTGGCCACATTTCCCAGCCCCAATTGTGTGTTGTAACGGATGATGTGCTTAGCTTACAAAATTAGTCACGGTGGAAAAAATGCAAGCCAATTAAATGGTTAAGTAGAAGCAAGCTTCTGACGCGGAGATTATGCTATTCTCATGTCAGCAGGATGTAAAGACTCTTCTAGGCATCATAGGCTCGATGTGAAGCCATTTTGAAATTTTCACAAATTCAGTCAATTTCTTAGTTCGAGAAAAATCCACTGTGAAGTATGAAGTTACCGGACAATTCGACATTACCGTCATTATTACTATCATTTTCTTCATACCGCTGCTGAAACACATGTGCTTGAAGATTTAGTAACTGGTATTTGCAAAAATTTCGGTAATTCATGACTCTTCATGGCTGGTCATCAATATGATATGATAAGATTAGATTAGATTACATTAGATTGATTCTTGTTCCATAGATCATGAATACAACATTTCGTAATGATGTGTAACATGTTATTTTAATGAAAGATTTCTTTACATGCCATGATTCAATTTCATTACAAAAATTTTTTACTCTCTCTCTCATTCTTTTTGATTTTTATCTCTCTCTTTCTATCTCTCTCTGACACACACACACACACACACACACACGTCCTTTTTTATTTTTATTTGTTTGTTGTGATCGACTATCGGTGAGGCACGAAAACGTCTGTGAATGAGTTTCTTAGTTCTGAGTACACTTACGAACGAAATATAAAAACAACTATGTGAGTTACTGATTTATGATGCTTAGATTACAGTCAGTTCTGAGTATTATTAGTAACTACGCTCCAGTCCCTAAACCTAGCTACAGAAATGCGAATCAGACGCATTACGTATTCCAGGCCGTAGCAGCAGCGTCTTTGAGGCCCAAGCTATGGTCACTTCCCAGCCCACTATAGGACCACAGCAGTTCGTCTTCTTCCTGCTGGTACTGTAACTGAGACTTGGCAAGAAGGCAAGGTATGTTTGGCAACTCTGTGATCGACGAGTGACTTCCTTGTGTACACGGAAATAAGCCTGAAAGTTCACTTGATTTTACCTGTCATTTCCATTGAATAATCTGAGTTATTATCGCTTGATGTGTAACAAAGGATTGTAAATTTACGGTTTTCAGTCCAGGAAAGTCGTTGCACGTGGAAATCGCAACTAATCTCGTCCTTTAAATAGCGGTTTACGAGTTGTAGGCACTATTGGCCTCGTAAGAGAAAGCTAATACACATGCCTCTGTGGTAACGTGCTGACCTGTAAAAAACCGTCTGTTACGATTCGCAGTTCCAATCTCACTGACTGTAACGTTTCTATCCCCTCTGTGAAAGAGCTAAAAGCATCCAGATGAAACATCGGTAAGGAAATCGCAAGAAAATACTTTTGGCTCATAGTGCAATTGTGAAATACTTACAATGCTGCACAACAGGTAACGCCTCTTTCCGCTGCTGACAAGCAAATTTGGCGTTTCCAGGAATACATAACTTTATTTAAGAAATGCCACATTTGCATACCTCTTGAGTATGGCACAACGTACCAATTAAACTCAGACCCAATCAAAACCTAAGCGAGTAGCCTTTTACTAATTCGTGTCGATAGAGTCACGCTTGTGTACAGATACTCACTTTTATTAAAACAGACTTTCGTCGTAAGGTTATCGTGGGTAGTTTTATTCCATTTCTGATAATACAGTGCACAATTTTCGTAAGGTTTCCTTTAGTGTTGTTAAAACGATAGTAAACACGAGAGAGAAATCAATCTTCAACGACACATGCGAATTCTCATATCATCTATAACAGTCTGGCAATGCACATGCAGTTTATTGATTACGTGCATGTAGAAAACTTGTTCTGAGTTAAAGCTGTCAAGCAAGGTTTAAAGAAGAATAAAATACTACTACCACACGACAGCCAGTGTAGAAAATACTTTTCTGACATATATTGGCACGATGCACTCTCCCCATACATAATACAAAAGTCTCGAGATGCATCTGCTATCTGGCTGTCTATTAAACCTGAAAAGAACAAAATGAAGCAGATGTTACCCCTTTTTCCACATCCGACTATTTTGGGTTGAGAAGTGAAGGGAATTATGTACAAGGTTCCATTAGATTGATAACTTTAGCAGACACCAGAATTTCGTTTAAAAAATGTAGCTGTGAACGTACTCCAACTCGTGACATTTTAGTTACAGTGCGCGACACTTACCATTACGCTACTAGCTGACACGTAACTACAACAGCTCCAGAACTCAACAACGTCTGCATTCCACAGTGCTGTGAGATAATGCATATGACCGGGTCTAGACTTCTGAGAGACAAACAGTTACAGCTTTTCTTCTGCACTGCACGATGTATTCAACAAACAGATAGCGCAATAGAGTAGCTCAAATGGAAAGGAACACTTCCTATTTAAATTTCTACATCCTACACTGTTGCAGTTCTGTGTAGGTGGCAGTTACACAGGGAAGTGAATTTGGTGGTCTCTTCGACTGATGATAGGTTCATATACATATGGTTTGGGTTCGATTCCAACTTCTGTCTATGATTTTAGATAGGAAGAGACAGATTCCATTCTCTTCTGGCTACACCAAGTAGACGTTAGAGTAAACCACAATAAAGTCTGGAGTGGCGACATGGAGAAACTCTATCACCAGTGTATTTCTAGTGACGAAACAAACGCTATGTAGGGTCATAGGACAATTATTCCATCTTTTATCTGAGCTTCTGTATGTCGATAAAATTGGTTCTGAACTGGGAATGCAACTCAGACCGCCCTTAACGCGGAATTTCATCCCACCGTCAGAATACAGCTCAGCTACAATCTGTTGCTTGTTCAAAACTGCAGATTCCTCAACATCTCCATATGTTATGCGTGAGTGGGTTCGACTCCCGGCCCGGCACTAAAGATTTCATTATGTATTATCAAGCTCTAGCAGAGAACTTCTATCTGCTGGTGGATAATAATTTTGATTTTAATGTATTGCCGGCCGGAGTGGCCATGCGGTTCTAGGCACTACAGTGGATGTGTGTGATTTCCTTAGGTTAGTTAGGTTTAATTAATTCTAAGATCTAGGTGGTTGATGACCTCAGAAGTTAAGTCGCATAGTGCTCAGAGCTATTTGAACCATTTTTTAAATGTATTTTCATTCGTTGTCAACACTAACGGTATCTGACGTTTTTGACTCCCAGTGAGGCACAGAACTATTTGCGAGATCATTGTAAGTTCAAGATGTTATTCCGAGCTGCTGGTGGGGAAAAATTCGGTAGCTGACGTCTCTTTGTGTGTAGTCAACAACGATATGTGTGGGGCTCTATTCCCAATCAGCACTGAACTCTTCGTTGTAATAATTCTAGTTCAAACATGCTCACGTGTCGCTGCTGGTGCAACAAACCATTATTTCACGTTCGTTTTCTCTAGAATATAACAGTGATAGGTGCCGGGCTGGAGTCCTGGGAAGGAAAAAATTAATGTTTCATCTTGTCATTGCAGTTAAAACATCTAGCTACTGCCGAGAAAATCCGAAATGTCACCATTGATTGTGCTTCGATATCAATCCGATTTGGTTCTGGGTTCGAATCCCTGTCCAACACAAAGCTTTACCTCACGGCATTTCAATTAAGTTACTTGTGAAGAAGCTATATTTAACATCTCTCGTAGTTCGTTAACAGGGACAATAGATGCTGGGTAAGAATTCGCCTATGTTAAAAGTGTTTGCGTTATGTAATTTAAAGTTGATATTTACTGACTGATACTGTCTAAAATCGAGGTATATCACTCTCTATATGCCTAATCAGGAATGACTGTTAGTTTGCGTCAGTCACTAAATCTTTGCTTATTGTGCGTGACCTGGGTTTGAATCCATATGCAGAATGAGACGGTTCGTCGTGTCATTTGAAGTTTATACATATTCTCAACTAGCTGCTCGTGAATAACTTAAATTTTTAATGTCATTTTGTGTTAAATAATAAATACGGTATGTTACTTTGAAGAGAAAATAATGAATACGATGAACTTACTACGTGCATTACCTATCTGACGTAATAATGAGAGTGGTAACATTTCAGGTCTGTCATTTATTGTAATAAATGTGAGCTTAAATCCTTAAGGACAGTCTTATCTGTGATAAGGTGTTCCCTGATATTTGTAGTATCGTGGTATTACTTTACATCTTGAGTTATTGCGATACGGAGCAGTCTTTTCTAGTGGTGACTTGTTGGAGCCATTTTCAATAGTCAAACGACTGTACCAAGGAGCGACTAGAGGACCTGCTAGACAACTGCGTTATGTGGGTTGCATGCGAATCAGGCGAAACCCAATTCTGGTTGTTCGGATAATTTTGAGCATGACTGTACATTTTTCAAGAAGAACTAAGTGTGCGAGAATTTTGTGCACGAGGAAAGTAACATTTTGGGAACGCCGACCAAAAGATAAAACGTATTTCTCAGCGATATTAAGGCAGTTTCAAGAATAATCCAGCCAATATCGTTCACCGAGATGTTGCTATGAATGAGATGTGGCTCCACCAGTTCACGCCAGAAATAAAACCGCAATGGAAACAACAAACGAAAGTGGCTGGACTTGCATGAGGAAATGCTATGAAGAAATAAGAGGACAAGTGTGGAATGCTCCGAAAATATTTTGGGCCATCTGGATGAGGAAAGACGTCTAAGAATGAAAAAAAAAGTAATAATTCATCGAGGGAATACAAGTGCCCCAAAGATGCTATGGAAACGAAAAAAAATCTCTAATATTTCAAGGACGAACTACTGTAACATTCATCATGATGAAATGTGGTACCCTTTACGACTGCCGTCTGGAAAACGTTTCGAATGAAATAAATTTGGTAAGCCAGGTGTAGATGACTATTCAACAGCTGACTCGCGCTACTTTTACTCTCACTCACTGCAAAACTAGCGGAAAAAATGCGTTGATCTAGATGGAGAGTAAAGCGAAACGTAAGTTTATCTGCAACAGCACAGTCTTTAAATGCCAAGTTGAGAAAGGTTTTCCTTATGCTTGTAATTTACACCTACACAAACAGCAATTCACATAAATGTACTGTTAACACGGGATATTTCATAACTATTGAGAAATGTTAGTTAGCATGCTGGGAACAAGTTATTGTTATGAGTATTTCCTTTCTAAACAGCCATTTACGACTTACACGCATGTGTAGGCACACTGTCCATAGAAAGTAGCTCGTCGCAGGCTACTCGTGATTAGCTCTTTTTGGACTCTAAGCCTTCGATCTGCCTTGCTATTGGTTGGATATGTCTTCTTCTTCATCTTTCATCATGGTCTAGGCCATAGACCTGTTTCGTCTTGTAAGTATGTTGTATTGATTGTTCCGCATATGATTTGATATTTCCGCAGTTTGTTGTCAGTGTCTAATTCATTCTGGTAGCTTATGGTACTTCTCAGTAACTGAAGTGACTGACTTGTTCGATGATTTTGTTTCATATTATCTTCTTAGTCCTAAGCGGTTTTGTCCCTTTGAAAGATGTCACGTTTGTTTTTAGAATGGATGTTTTCATGTTATGTTATTTAGAAATTTGGTTCAGTCTGCAGGTGAATATTTGTAGGGAAGTGTCGCTATCCTGTACAACTGCAAGATCGTCTGCAAAAAACAACGTGTTAAAAAAAATTATGTCGTGGGACAGTTTCAACCCCGGATCAATTTATTGTTTCCATGTTTCAATCATATCGTCAATATACACTCCTGGAAATGAAAAAAAGAACACATTGACACCGGTGTGTCAGACCCACCATACCTGCTCCGGACACTGCGAGAGGGCTGTACAAGCAATGATCACACGCACGGCACAGCGGACACACCAGGAACCGCGGTGTTGGCCGTCGAATGGCGCTAGCTGCGCAGCATTTGTGCACCGCCGCCGTCAGTCAGTTTTCCGTGGCATACGGAGCTCCATCGCAGTCTTTAACACTGGCAGCATGCCGCGACAGCGTGGACGTGAACCGTATGTGCAGTTGACGGACTTTGAGCGAGGGCGTATAGTGGGCATGCGGGAGGCCGGGTGGACGTACCGCCGAATTGCTCAACACGTGGGGCGTGAGGTCTCCACAGTACATCGATGTTGTCGCCAGTGGTCGGCGGAAGGTGCACGTGCCCGTCGACCTGGGACCGGACCGCAGCGACGCACGGATGCACGCCAAGACCGTAGGATCCTACGCAGTGCCGTAGGGGACCGCACCGCCACTTCCCAGCAACTTAGGGACACTGTTGCTCCTGGGGTATCGGCGAGGACCATTCGCAACCGTCTCCATGAAGCTGGGCTACGGTCCCGCACACCGTTAGGCCGTCTTCCGCTCACGCCCCGACATCGTGCAGCCCGCCTCCAGTGGTGTCGCGACAGGCGTGAATGGAGGGACGAATGGAGACGTGTCGTCTTCAGCGATGAGAGTCGCTTCTGCCTTGGTGCCAATGATGGTCGTATGCGTGTTTGGCGCCGTGCAGGTGAGCGCCACAATCAGGACTGCATACGACCGAGGCACACAGGGCCAACACCCGGCATCATGGTGTGGGGAGCGATCTCCTACACTGGCCGTACACCACTGGTGATCGTCGAGGGGACACTGAATAGTGCACGGTACATCCAAACCGTCATCGAACCCATCGTTCTACCATTCCTAGACCGGCAAGGGAACTTGCTGTTCCAACAGGACAATGCACGTCCGCATGTATCCCGTGCCACCCAACGTGCTCTAGAAGGTGTAAGTCAACTACCCTTACCAGCAAGATCTCCGGATCTGTCCCCCATTGAGCATGTTTGGGACTGGATGAAGCGTCGTCTCACGCGGTCTGCACGTCCAGCACGAACGCTGGTCCAACTGAGGCGCCAGGTGGAAATGGCATGGCAAGCCGTTCCACAGGACTACATCCAGCATCTCTACGATCGTCTCCATGGGAGAATAGCAGCCTGCATTGCTGCGAAAGGTGGATATACACTGTACTAGTGCCGACATTGTGTATGCTCTGTTGCCTGTGTCTATGTGCCTGTGGTTCTGTCAGTGTGATCATGTGATGTATCTGACCCCAGGAATGTGTCAATAAAGTTTCCCCTTCCTGGGACAATGAATTCACGGTGTTCTTATTTCAATTTCCAGGAGTGTATGTGTTAAAAGCATGGGTGATAAGCTACATCCTTGTCGAACCCCAGGACTTATCAGTAAGTCTTCTGATAAAACATGGCTAGTTTTTACTCTTATTTTTGTACCTCTGTATAGAGTTTCTGTTTTTTGCTGAGGATATCCGTTGTTGTGTAATACGTTCCGTAAGATTTTCCTATCTACGTGGTCGAACGCTTCCTCTAAACAGCCGGCCGCAGTGGTCTAGCGGTTCTAGGCGCGCAGTCCGGAACCGCGCGACTGCTACGGTCGCAGGTTCGAATCCTGCCTCGGGCATGGATGTGTGTGATGTCCTTAGGTTAGTTAGGTTTAAGTAGTTCTAAGTTCTAGGGGACTGATGACCACAGATGTTAAGTCCCATAGTGCTCAGAGCCATTTGAACCATTTGACCCTCTAAAGGCTTCGGATTACACGACCTTCAGGAGGGCTCAGACGTGGGGTAGGAAGGGCTTTTGGACATGGTCAAGTCAACATTCCTAGGGAAAATAAACCCGAAAAAAATTAAACAGATGCCGCCTTGCAGTTAGGTGACTGGGTTACCAATGGCTAGAGGAGGTAAACCTTGATCAAAAATTACTGACAAGTCAAGAGGTCAAATGGTGGCAGCCGCACCACATATCTCGCCTGTCTACAGGTTGGCATCCCGTACTAGGGACTAATTTACTCCAAATCTTCAATGAAACAAGTCGGATGGTTGGATATTTAACTAACGAAGCGTTCTGAAAGACTGCGCTCGAAATCGGATTTCTAACGTTTTGAGAGGAGACGCCGTAGCTATTGGGCTATCTGAGTACGCTTCCAGGCCCGACTGAAACTTTCATTGTTACTGACGTTTCCCCTTACGACTCTTGAGCACTACTACCAGAAGTTCTTCCTCTGGATTTTTGGCAATGGCACCCTTAGGGGAACAGATTCAGTGGAGAAGCGTGAGTGATATAAACTGATGAACTAAAGCATTATGACGACCTGTTTAATGGCATGTTGGTCCATCTTTTGAACCCAATACTGCAACGATTCTGCGTAACATGGATTCCATAACTCCTAGACAGGATTCCCGTGGCATGAGGCAGCAGATGTCAGGCAATACCCGTAAATTACGGGTCAATCGTGCCCTGATAGTGTCGCAGATGCGTTCAATCGGTTGACTCGGTTTGAGATTGGTCTCATTTGGTGGCCAAGACTTCAACTTGACTTTGCTGTGACGTTCCTCGAAACACTGTGGCAGTGCGGCGTTGCGGCATGGACTGTCATCCTGCTGGAGTATGCCATCGACGATGGGGAAGGCATGAAGCCTGGAGAGATGCAGGGGGCCCTTAATAATGTTCACGTAGTCCACAGCTGTCTGGGTGCCTTCGATTACTATCACAGGTCTCCCGAAAACCCACAACACTGCCCCCCCCCCCCGCCCCCTATAGCATAAAAGTCTTCTCACTGGTCTGTGTTCGTGGGACAGTGAAAGTTTCTAAAAGCAGTTCAGGTTGATAGCGGCACATCGGAACTCGGCGTAAAAAGAAACGTGATTCATCTGACCACGAGACGCGTTTAAATTGATCCACGGTCCAGTCTCCATGATACTTTGCCCGCTGCAATCGTAGTTGACGATGGCGATGGGTCAACGATGGGGGTCACGTAGGAGTCGTCTGCTTTGGAGCAGCCGGCCCCTGTGGCCGAGCGGTTCTAGGCGCTTCAGTCCGGAAGCGCGCGACCGCAACGGTCGCAGGTTCGAATCCTGCCTCGGGCATGGATGTGTGTGATGTCCTTAGGTTAGTTAGCTTTAGGTAGTTCTAAGTTCTAGGGGACTGATGACCTCAGATGTTAAGTCCCATAGTGCTCAGAGCCATTTGAACCTTTTTTTTTTTTTTTTTTTTTGCTGCGGAACACCATCTTCAACGATGTGCACTGAACGGTGAATCCCGAAATACTTGTACATACACCATCATTGTACTCTGTCGTCATATCTGCCACAGACCGAGGCCAATCTGTTTTACAAGGACAAGCCTCCGACCTCCACAAGAGGTGTTGTGGCGCGAACACACAACACCTCGTCGCCTACTCGTGGCTTAACCGTCCCCCAACCACTTCCCATAGATGTTCACAACAGTAGCAAGCGAACAGTCAACAGTCCGAGATGCTCGTTCTCAGGATTCGGGCGTAAAAATCTGCCCTTTGTCAAAGTCGCTTACATCAATGTGCTTCCATATCTACCGCTCGTATTGTCGCTGGAATGATTCCTCGTTCGTCTCTGTTTCGCTTTTGTACTTTCCTTACAGCGCCGTGTTCCCGCAACGTCACTAACGTTCATTTCCGAGGGGGACAGTAGAGTCATAACATTTGACACTTCAGAATAAAATATCAATGCAGAGACTGCGATGCTTAGCAGAGCAAGTTATAATGTTGCGGGAAGTACTCAGAAAAATTCTTTTGATCACTTGTTTATACATATATAAAGAAGAGCGTCCGTTCGTCTGCTGTTCGCGCAGAGCGGCCTGAGCTAGCGAGGCGAGCGCATCGCTGCCGTTGCGCGCTTCGCTTACTCGGCCGTTGAGAGCTCGTGAAGAGGTTTTCTGTGCTGTGGGCGCCGCGGAGAGCAAATTGTCGTGCGTTGTTTTTACAACGCGTGCAAATTGTCGTGTTCCGCGCCTCGCAGCATGGGAAAGAAGGGTGCGCAGAGGAAACCTGCCGCTACGAAGGGTCCTTCGGTTGTGCAACTCACCGAGTCTGCCGACCGTGCAAGGAACTCCCGAGAAGACGAGTCGCGGCCTGTCCCCCCTTTGTACGTCAAGTGCAAAGGCGGGTGGACAGCGCTGTTCGACACCATGACGAATTGCGCTCTGAACGAGGTGGTCTACGAGTCTGTCGATACAGACTCGCTGATCTGCGTTCGAGCCGCAAACGTGGCCGGCCACAGGGCGATCAAGGTTGCAGTGGCCGACCACATCGTCGACGCGCCGCCGGCGCGTGAGAAGGCACCTTCCGTAGGAAGGATGAAGACGACCAAGGCACTCCTTGGTGCTGTGATGAGGCAGCGGTCCGGGAAGGGCTGCTGCGAGCCGGGTTTGGTAATGCAGCCGCAAGGTTGCACAACCGGACCAACAGGAAGAGGGCGCCGCTCTATGCCGTGACCGTGCAAACGGTCGACGGCGGGAGCGACATCTTCGACTTGCGGAAGTTGCTGGGCTTCCCGGTTACGTCAGAGGCTCTCCCGACCGCCATGGACCCTCAGCCCCAGTGCTTCAGGTGCCAGGGCGAGGGCCATGTTGCGAAGTATTGCCGCAACGCGGCGCGGTGCGTCAAGTGCTCAGGTGAGCACGACAGCCGCGCCTGCGACCGCGGCAGCAACGTTCTGACGACTTGTGTCCGGTGTGGCGGCCCGCACGTCGCCAGTTGGCGCGGTTGTGCAGCTTTCTCAAGCCGCAACCGTGCCGGGGGCGGCGAAACGGCCGCGGCCGCACCGACGCAGCCGCAGAAGAGAAGACGACGTCGGAAACGGCGTAGGGCGCAGAACAGCCCGGTGCAGCTGAGGGACGGCGCAGCAGCAGATCCACCTGCCAGGGGCGGGGACGGCCGCTCGGAAACGGGCAGCCAGGACGCAGCTCGCCCTCCCGTGAAGAGATGTGGCCTCGAACTCGGCACCGCCGTGAAGGAGGCCACAGCAGCCCTCAAAGCCGTCATGGCGGCGGAGAGGGCTCCCTTCGCAGCCGCCGTGGCTGCAGAGAAGGAAGAGGCCTTGAGGCAACTGCGAGCAGTCTTCGCCCAAGGCCTCAGCGCAGTCGTACCTGCGAACACTCCTGCGACCTCGCAGAAGGATGTTGATGCGCCTATCCCAGCTTTTGTTCCAGGTGAGAGGCGCAAAGAAGACAACCGCCGCCCCAGAGGAGCCGGTGGCGACGCCGCCCGCTGCGGGAGCGGCCCCCCCAAGGGACCGATAAGACAGAAAGGCAGCCGTCATCGCGCAAGCGCGAGCGAACGGCGTGCATCTCTCCGACGCTGAAGCGGCGCAGATCACTGGACAAGCGGAGCAGCTCACAGCTGCAATGCAGAAGGGCTGCGCCGTGCAGTAGAGGAGGACGCTGTACGGTAGCCGATCGCCGTCGTTCTGCGCCAGCCTGATGAAGCTGCACCAAGTCACTGACGACAAGGCGCAGCAGAGGGCCTAACAGCAGCGCATGCGTTGCCGCGCCGAACTTTTATGTTACAGGGAGGAAGCCACTGCGGCCGGCCCAGGAGACTACAAGCGAGCCCAGCCGCAGCACCGGACTGACCCAGCTAACGACCACGCAATACATAGGTAACGTCGCACGATACCTCACGCTAACCACCCCTCACCTTGCATGCTCTGTCGCAGCTAGCAAGCCGCTACTGCCCTTACTACCCGTCCTACTGTCGCAGAGGTTTTTTTCCCTTGGCGCTGGCCTTGGCACTTTTTTTCCTCTGCCCTTACAACCGCTACCCTTCAATCGTTTTCGACCACTTCTATCTCCTGATGGACCATGTTAATGAGTAATCCTACCCAGACGCATGGATAACATCACAGCCTGCATCCTGTGACACCTGATTCAAAAACTAACATGTTTACGGAGGTGACAGTAGAACTTTTGTGTTGGTCACCACGTTGGTGCGGGCGTGGAGGGGCCCCATTCGTAGCGAAAAAAATCGTCTGCTGTTCACAAAAATCTACAGTTCTATTCTGCTCTTGATGAAATTTTGCACACCTTACGTTTAAGAAAATAGGAAAATCACTGTGTGTATAAGACTTCGAAATCTGAATTGAAACATATATGTAAGTAACCTATAAAGGGAAAAGTTGTTACTAAAAATCTCCAAAAGTTCTTGGCCAATTTGTTTCAAATTTCTACACCATTCCTTAATAAACATTTGGGTGGCCATAGGCTATATACTCTTTTAATCAAAAAATTTTGAGATGTGCGTGAATTCCTAAGGGATAAAACTGCTGAGATCATCAGTCCCTAGACTTACACACTACTTAAACTAACTTATGCTAAGAACAACATACACACCCACGACCGAGGGAGGATTCGAACCTCCAGCGGCTCGTTATATATATATATATATATATATATATATATATATATATATATATATATATATATATATATATATATATATACATATATAGCTCAACAATCCAATGTCAGGTAGAAACAATAGATACAAAAGTCAACAATGTATTAAGTACCCTGAGTAACTGTCATAGTCCCTGATTATACTGATTTTATGTATACGATATGATACAACCTATGTGCATTTATTCATATTATATTAATTATGTTTCTTGACTTCTACAGGTATGCTTCAGCGATGAAAGCACGTTTCAAATTTTAACTAACAAATATCAGTATGTGCGCCGTCAAACAGGAGAAAAATTTCATCCCGACTGCAGTATTCAGACCGTAAAACACGCAAGGTGATGGTATGGTCTGTCACCTGTGGGAGGGGTACAGGACGTTTTTACGTGGTTAAAGGCGTAATGAGGCAAGACCAGTACTAGGAAGTCCTGCAAAAATGGTTAATACCACAGCTCAGAGAACGGTTCCCGAATGGGGAACCATTAATTTTTATGCAGGATGCAGCCCCCTGTCACACAGCCAGGTCACTTAAATCCTTTCTGCAGGAACAAAATATCCCTCTGTTAGACTGGCCAGGTAATAGTCCCGATGTGAACCCCGTGGAAAATGTATGGGAACTAATGAAGACGGAGGTGGCAAAAGAAGTCATCACAACAAAAATACAGCTCTTAGAGAAGTTCAACCATACGTGGTGTCATAACACAACACAGTCCTGCATCCACAGCATGCCACGTCGTATTAAGGTTCTCATAGCTGCAAAAGGTGGCTCAACAAGATATTAACACTAATGTTTTCACTTTCACAATATCTGAATTTTTGTTGTAATTATTGAAATAAAATATTTTCAACAAATACTAAGTTTTATTTATTTGTTTTATCACCTTAGTTATGAATCAGACTACAGATAATCAGTTTATCATAATTTATGTATTAAGAAAACAAATTTGCTAGACACAAAATTTGCTTAAAAACTGTAGTGCGTGTAAGAAATTGGCCAGACTAATATTTATACAGGGTGGTCCACTGATAATGACCGGGCCAAATATCTCACGAAAGAAGCATCAAACGAAAAAACTACAAAGAACGAAACTCATCTAGCTTGAAGGGGGAAACCAGATGGCGCTATGGTTGGTCCGCTAGATGGCGCTGCCATGGGTAAAACAGATATCAACTGCGTTTTTTAAGTAGGAACCTCCATTTTTTATTACATTTTCGGGTAGTACGTAAAGAAATATGAATGTTTTAGTTGGACCATTTTTTTTCGCTTTGTGATAGATGGCGCTGTAATAGTCACAAACGTATAAGTACGTGATTATCACGTAAGATTCCGCCAGTGCGGAGTATTTTCTTCGTGATACATTACCCGTGTTAAAATGGACCGTTTACCAATTGCGGAAAAGGTCGATATCGTGTTTATGTATGGCTATTGTGATCAAAATGCCCAACGGACGTGTTCTATGTATGCTGCTCGGAATCCTGGACGACATCATCCAAGTGTCCGGACCGTTCGCCGGATAGTTACGTTATTTAAGGAAACAGGAAGTGTTCAGCCACATGTGAAACGTCAACCACGACTTGCAGCAAATGATTATGCCCAAGTAGGTGTTTTAGCTGCTGTCGCGGCTAATCCGCACATCAGTAGCAGACAAATTACGCGAGAATAGAGAATCTCAAAAACGTCAGTGTTGAGAGTGCTACATCAACATCGATTTCACCCGTACCATATTTCTATGCACCAGGAATTGCATGGCGACGACTTTGAACGTTGTGTACAGTTCTGCCACTGGGCACAAGAGAAATTGCGGGACGATGACAGATTTTTTGCACGCGTTCTATTTAGCGACGAAGCGCCATTCACCAACAGCGGTAACGTAAACCGGCAAAGTATGCACTATTGGGCAACGGGAAATCCACGATGGCTGCGACAAGTGGAACAACAGCGACCTTGGCGGGTTAATGTATGGTGCGGCATTATGGGAGGAAGGATAATTGGCCCCCATTTTATCGATGGCAATCTAAATGGTGCAATGTATGCTTATTTCCTACGTATTGTTCTACCGATGTTACTACAAGATGTTTCACTGCATGACAGAATGGCGATGTACTTCCAACATGATGGATGTCCGGCACATAGCGGTTGAAGCGGTATTAAATAGCATATTTCATGAGAAGTGGACTGGTCATCAAAGCATCATACCATGGCCTGCACGTTCACCGGATCTGACGTCCCCGGATTTCTTTCTGTGGGGAAAGTTGAGGCTTATTTGCTATCGTGATCCACCGACAACGCCAGACAACACGCGTCAGCGCATTGTCAATGCATGTGCGAACATTACGGAAGGCGAACTACTCGCTGTTGAGAGGAATGTCGTTTCACGTATTGCCAAATGCATTGAGGTTGACGTAGATCATTTTGAGCATTTATTGCATTAATGTGGTATTTACAGGTAATCAGGCTGCAACAGCATGCGTTCTCAGAAATGATAAGTTCACAAAGGTATATGTATCACATTGGAACAACCGAAATAAAATGTTCAAACCAACCTACGTTCTGTATTTTAACAAACCTACCTGTTATCAACTGTTCGTTTAAAATTGTGAGCCAATGTTTGTGACTATTACAGCGCCATCTATCATAAAGCGAAAAAAGTTGTCCAACTAAAACTTCATATTTCTTTACGTACTACACCAATATGTAATAAAAAATGTGGGTTCCTATTTTAAAAAGAAACACGTTAGATATCCGTTTGACCTATGGCAGCGCCATCTAGTGGGCTAACCATAGCGCCATCTGGTTTTCCCCTTCAAGCTAGACAAGTTTCGTTCTTTGTAGTTTTTTCGTTTGACGCTTATTTCGTGAGATATTAGGCCCGGTCACGATCAATGGATCTCCAATATATGAAGGAAGAACGTTTTTACCAATCATCTCAAAAAGTACTTGACCAAATTTCATTGGATTGGGGTTGAGTTGTTTGGGAGAAGAGACCAAACAGCGAGGTAATCGGTCTCATCAGATTATGGAAGGACGGGGAAGGAAGTCCGCCGTGCCCTTTCAAAGGAACCATCCCGGCATTTTCCAGGAGCGATTTAGGGAAATCACGGAAAACCTAAATCAGGATGACCGGGATTGAACCGTCGTCCTCCCGACTGCGAGTCCAGTGATCTAACCACTGCACCACCTTGCTCCGTTCCCTAATTTCGTCTTACCAAACATCTCGAAAAGCGCTTGACCATATTTCTTCAAAGTTATTGGACAGTTTTCTTTAAATTTCTACATTCAGAAGAAACAATAAAATTAATGAAAAATTAAATGTCTAACAAACAAAATATATCTCAGTAAACTGACTGTAATTCCTATCGCGAGAATAAATTTCAGCTGCAATACCCAGCTTTGAGATAGTACCATCAGACGTCATTAGATCGTAGAACGAGCGAAAGCTTGAGAATTTGACAGAAACATGATTATATACTTATATTTATTGACTAGTTTGCCCTTGTTACATATGCAACGGTACAACGCTGACCATGAAGAACCTATTGCCGAGCGTAATGGAGGCCACAATGAGCACGGGTTACACTTACGAGTGCAGTTTCCCAAGTGGCTCGTATTCGCTATGAGTATCCACGAGGCGCAGGGTCAGTGAGTCTGTCTGGCTGATATTAAACACGCTGGGCATTGCAGCTACTACACTTACAGCGTTTATAAAATTTTTAATTTTGTGACAGATAATTTTATTGTAGTTGGTGGCTATGTGAAGCAAACATAAGAGCCAGAGACAATAATTTCAAGAAAAAAAAGTTATCAAGTTTTTGTGTGGTCTGTCTTACCAGATAGACCTGTTGGAAATGCAGTCGTATTTACTAATAGTGTAAGTTGGTGCACTCCGTTTATGTGGTCCGTGTCTGCTAATAAAGGAAATTAATTGCAGATATTACACGGCAACTTTTTTTCTTACTGAGTCATTTGTTTTTTGACTGGTTTGATGAGTCCCGCCACGAATTCTTCTCATGCGCTAATCTCTTCATACTACAGTATCATTTGCACCGTACATCCTCAGTTACTATGTACACCACTGCCTTAAGTGTCAAATCAAAACACCTTCAGCCGTTCAATTTTCCAGTTGTACTTTATTCGTGCAATTAGTTTGAGTGCTATATTACTCCATCTTGAGGCACCCTGACGGACGTGTGAAGAATCCCACCTCTCGTCCCGTGTCAGGGGGCACTCAGACTGGTTGCTCAAATAAACTACAGCTGGAAATTTAAACGGCTGAAAGTATTTTGATCTGACATTTTATACTGGACTGCCGAGGTCCCGCAATCATCTTGTGCGAAGACAGACATACAGATATTCCAGTGTCTGTCTTCCCTTAGAGGTTTTACCATCTACAGCTCCTTCTAGTACCACGAGGATTGTTCCTACCGTCCTGTCCCTTCTTGTTGTCAGTTTTTCCATCTGTTCTTTTCTTTGCCTATTCTGCGGAGAACCTCCTCATTCCGTAACTTATCAGTCCATACAAATTTCAACACTCTTGTGTAGCGCTGCATCCCAAAACTTTGATTCTCTTCTGTTCCGGTTTTCCTACAGTCCATGTTTCACTGCCATACATTTCTGTGTTCCAAACGTATATTTTCAGAAATTTCTTCATCAAAATAAGGCCTATGTTAGCTACAAGTAGATTTCTCTTGGTCAGGAATGCCCTCTTTGCCTGTAGTAGCCATATTTTTACGTTCTCCTTGCTTCGTCCGTCATGGATTATTTTGCTTCCAAGTAAGCAGAATTCCTTAACTTCGTCTATTTCGTGTCGCCAGAGAATCTTCTCATTTATATCCGCTCACCCTGAATTTCATTTCCAGTAGTGAACCTTTCTTTTATTTCGTTAATTATTTCTTCGACGTACAGATTGAACAGTAACGGCGAAAGCCTACATACCTGCCTTACATCCATTTTAATACAAGCACTTCGTTCTTGATCTTCGAGTCTTATTATTACTTTTTTTACATTTCCTTCCACGTTTTTTGTCTAGATCGCTTATTGCTTCTATCAGTAAGATTTTTCTGCACAGCCATCTTCAGATACTAAAATAACATAGAACCTAGATTACAAGAGCTGAGTCTTGCTTTGGAATTTTTATTCGAAATATGTGTGCGAGAACAAGTTGTTAATAAAGATAATTCATGTAGCAGAGACATGAAACACTTATAGAAAGCCATGTTTACTTTGTGGTATCGATTACATACATGCGGCTGCCCAATTCAATAGACCACTGATTACAGTGAGCCAATCGAATAGATTAGATAGCAGAGCCACTGTGCAAGATAACTTTAGAATATGATGATTTAAGACGACGTCGTACAAATTGTCCGGAATGACGTAAACGAAGAACTGGTGCAGTTTACAGTATCGCCAGGAATAGAACTGGGAGTGAGAAAGCGCCATCGACAATACAGACGGCAGCACACTGTGACATAGGAATGGCGTCATACAGTAGTATGCCATTCAACGTTATATACATATATATATGGATTTGCAATTTGAGCAGAGAAGTAATCTTCAAAGGGACGCGCGGTTTCAGCAAAATTCGATTTACCTGTACGGATGAAACGTATCTTTCCTCGAATTATTTATTCAGGTCGCTTTGTAATTATTTTTATTTTTACAAATTACGGCCTGCCTTTAATACGTGGTAATGAAAGGGATATACCTCAAAGAGCAAAAAAAAAGGACCGCAGTAACCTGCTGTTTCCAAAAAACAGGGCGCCGCGGCCATTTGCAAATAAACTGCGCACCCGGCCTCTCGCACACGCGCGCACACGCTTCCGCGCTGTCTGACGACGGCATGCCGCCGTATTTGTTTTTGTTTCTAGATTACAATCAAACTAATCTGAATAACAAATGAGCGTCGCGGCATCAGCGGAGAAATAAAAGGCTGGAGCGGAGCGGCGAATCCCGGCGCCCGAGGAGCGAACACGTATGGATTTTCGTGCGCAGCGTTAATCCACGCACAAGGCGGTCATCCGACGCGGCTGCGTGGGTAGGTCGGCAGGGGACACGTTTAATCTGGCGCCGCTGCGGCTGCGAAAGCAAAGGGCGTCTGCACACCGCTCTGCTCCACACTTGGAAGGCCCTCCGGGACGGTATACAGTCATGATGCGTATGATCCCGGGACGATTCTTCGAACGGGCCTCGTAACGACTGCTCGCGATCACTGAAGCCATGCTTGTTTGGTTTGTAGTCGACTATTTTTCAGATGTGTGATGTGGCACTGCCAGCCAACAAGTTACAACTCACGCAGGCATTTTTAGAAGTGTTGTATGGGGTATATTTTTATGAAAACAAACACTGTAATACACAATCTGATCAAAAGGATCCAGCCACCTAATAGCGACCTTAACATGAACTATGCCACCTTTCGCCTTTACGATCGTTGTACTCTGCTGGAGACACTTTCAGTGAAGCATCTGGATGTCTGTTAAGGAAGGGCAACCCTTTTTTCCTCAAGAAGCGAAACCAGAGAAGGTAGCGCGATATTCGACGCTGGAGGCTACAGCGAGGTCGATATTCTTACTCATCCCAAAGGTGATACATTGGGTTCTGGTTGAGACTCGGAGTAGGTGAGTCCATTCCATAACGCTTTCCTCGAGTGATTTTCTATACCCGACAAATATTTGTAGAGAAATAAAAGTTTCTTGTACCAATAACTGTACAAATTTATCCATTCACTACCGTTTCCGTGGTAGGTACCATCTTGAAAAGAGATAATAATGCACATCAATTGGTCAAAAACACATCTATTACAAAAAAGGCAACGTCAAGTATAAAATATGATGAATTATCACAATAATAGTTTCATTGAATTTCCACTGTAGTAGATGTACCCAATCGAAGCGTGGTAACATGTATACAGTTAATCTTAAGATCAAGTGAACACCACAAGCACAGTCAGAACATGATCTATACAAGAAGCCACAACTCCCTAGACATACAGGAATGTTACTGTCTCACTGATGGTTCCTTAAGTTAGATTACACCGTCATGCTGAAACAGTTGTCGTTTCTGACCTGTTCCTCTGCTGGATACAGTTCACAATGATATAATATGTGTCCATATCCTTCCCTATTTAGCGTTTTATTGAGCACAATGTGCGTACCACACCCTAAACTCGAAAAGCAACCCCATACCGTAACATCAGTTTCCCTGTATTTCACTGTTGCAACTACACATGATGGCAGGTAATGCTCCCCAGGCATTCGCCAAATTCAAGTTAGATTACACCGTCATGCTGAAACAGTTGTCGTTTCTGACCTGTTCCTCTGCTGGATACAGTTCACAATGATATAATATGTGTCCATATCCTTCCCTACTTAGCGTTTTATTGAGCACAATGTGCGTACCACACCCTAAACTCGAAAAGCAACCCCATACCGTAACATCAGTTTCCCTGTATTTCACTGTTGCAACTACACATGATGGCAGGTAATGCTCCCCAGGCATTCGCCAAATTCAAACCCTTCTATCGGATTGCCATTTTGTATAACGTAATTCATCACTCCAAATCGCTAGTTTCTAGTCATACACTGTGCAGTGGCGTACGTCACTCTTTGTACGACATCCAGCAGCGCTTAGCGCTGACTCCAGAAATTGGTGGCTCATGAAGAGCTGCCCGACCGTCGTAGTCTATTCTTTTACGAGTAGCTGAGTGGACAGCGCGCAGGCGTGTCGGGCCGGGGGTCCCGGGTCCGACTCCCGACTGGGTTGGAGATTTTCTCCGCTCAGGGACTAGTTGTTTGTGTCGTCTTCATCATTTCATCCCTACCGACGCGCAACTCGCCGACGAGGCGTCACCTCAAAACACTTGCACCAGGCGATCGGGTCTACCCGCCGATAGACCCTCGCCACACATTTCATTTCAACACCCTATGAACAGTCACTGTGCTAGATGGACTGTTGTAGCACCTTTGAACTCATGAATGATTCCTCCAACCAGTTTCATGATATTTTTTACAACCATCCTCCGCAGTTCTCTATGATCCCTTGCTGTCAGGTGCACGCTTCCGAAACCGTGGTTCTATCGCTATGGTACAAAACAAACATGACGTAATAAATGTCAAGATTAATTATAGTATTCGTAGCATTGGTAGAGAAAGAAACATAAACGAATGTGTGAGACGACTTCTCTCAGTGTTTTTTTTTGTTTTTTCACACATAATTAGAACCGCACATCTTCAGTGTTAGTCCATTGCGTATTCTATATCCTTACAAAATATAAAGTGCACTTTGCAAGAAATAAAACTTAGTTGATCGCGTAACTTCTGCTGTTTTATGTAACCAAAGCAAGTACAGACGTGTTCAAATTATTAGACTGAACGATTATTATTGATACACTGGTGTAGAAGAAGGAGAGAAAAGTGTAACAGTTGATTTGTTTAATGGTTTGATAGATGCCACGAAATTTCCATTCAAGCAACTCACAGGTCACTGAATTTTTCACAGTTGGTAACACTTGTCATTTTCCCTCCAAATCGTATTGTGTTAGTTGTCTGTGTACATGCTTCGAAACTTTATTTACAGAAATCTTTTGTGTTTGTGTGGTGTACTGCAACTTCTTATTTATTCTATAAACTTCTTGTTAGATTAACAAGACATTATATAGCTTGTGAACTTGCAGGTTTTTAGTTATAGAAATAAATCGTGGAGTTTCCAAAGAAAGTGAGGGTATGGGGAAGACAAAAGATGTTTCATCCCGGAAAGATTCGGCTGTGGTGGCACTTCTTGCCGAAAATCGTTACACATAACACGAAATTGCTGACAGAATGAGAATATCACAGAAATCTGTCAGCAGAATCAAACTTTCAGTGCAAGCCAAATAGGGAAGGAAAATGTGGACTTAAAAGAAAAGTCAGTCCTAGAACAATGAGAAGACTTACAAACATGACAACGTCTACACTTATGAGCCATCAGTTGGAAGGTTTGAGTGTTGAAATTTCACCTGTGACAGTGAGGAAGAGGCTGTATAAATTTGGTTTAAAGGGATGCTGAGCAAGGAGAAAACAAAAAATCGCACCTGCCATGAAAGCCAAAAGATTACAATGGACTAAACAACTTCAGGAGTGGACAAGGGAAGACTGGGCTAAGGTATGTGCAATGATATGGTAAATTAAGTGGGTCTGATCTCTAAAGTTAGGAGTTCTGGCTTGAAATTGTGATGTTTTATTGGTAGTGAAGAAATGCACATTTGAATTTTGGGTCTGTTGAGGTCTCCTATGCAACTATTCCCAACTTTTCTAACTTGCAAGTTGGTACGAATGCTTTAGGTATGCTTCATTGATGAATCTGTATTCACTGTGATGGAAGAAAGCAGCCAGTATGTTCGTCGGAGACCTGGAGAACAGTTCAAAGCTGCGTGTGTACAGCAACGTGTGAAGCATCCAACTTTCATTATGGTCTGGAGTGTGATGTCTATGAAAGGTCCTGGCAGATTACACATTGTTGATGGGACAATGAGACAAGAACAATATAAAGAAATCCTTGAAAAGGAAATTTCCCCCCAAATAAATGAGTGGTTTCCTAATAAAGACGCCATTTTTATACATGATGGGGCACCTTGCCACAAAGCCAAAAGTGTTTTCAAGTAGTTGGAAGAAAAGCAACTGAAAGTGTTGCCCTGGCCAGGGAATAGCTCTGATATGAACCCAATTGAAAATTTGTGGGCTATTGTGAAGCAGAGGCTAAGGAAATTTACAAGAAGCACTAAACAAGATCTCATGGAGAAACTAGAGGAAATGATATTAAAAAGTCTTGTGAAAAGTTATTAAAAACTATGACAAACAGGATAAAAATGTCGTTTAAGAACAAAGGCATGCATACAAAGTATTGAATGTAGAAATATAATCTGTTTGTGGATGTAAATGTGTAATCAGTGTAAAGTTTTGGAAAAATGTCTCCAGCCTAATAATTTGAACACGTCAGTACTTTTGATGCAAGTATAGTTTAAATGTACGAACAAAACAAATGTCAGTCAATAAAGTTCGCCACGCGATTGGCCGCGCGGTTAGAGGCGCCATGTCACGGATTGCGCGGACCCTCCCGCCGGAGGTTCGAGCCCTCCCTCGGGCATGTGTGTGTGTGTGTGTGTGTGTGTGTGTTGTTACAGCATAAGTTAGTTTAAGCAGTGTGTAAGTCTAGGGACCGGCCGGCCTCTGTGGCAGAGCGGTTCTAGGCGCTTCAGTCCTGAACCGCGCTGCTGCTACTGTCGCAGGTTCGAATTCTGCCTCGGGCATTGATGTGTGTGATGTCCTTAGGTTAGTTAGTTTTAAGTAGTTCTAAGTCTAGGGGACTGATGACCTCATATTTTAAGTCCCATAGTGCTTGGAGCCATTTGAACCATTTGGGACCGATGACCTCAGCAGTTTGGTCCCTTAGGAATTCACAGACACATACACACAATAAAATTCCTCTTGGTCTGTGACCGCGTTGTCACTGTGTAAAACTTCCGACGTGTCGGCCACTATTGCAAGTGGCCTTACTCACGTGCAGTTAGCAGAAGAAAGACACTGAGGAAGTTCACTTGAAATTGGGGCCGAAATGTCGGAAGTTATACACATTGACAATGCGAC
This sequence comes from Schistocerca nitens, assembly GCF_023898315.1. Lineage (NCBI taxonomy): Eukaryota > Metazoa > Arthropoda > Insecta > Orthoptera > Acrididae > Schistocerca > Schistocerca nitens. The sequence continues at coordinate 188,263,999 of NC_064620.1, read as the reverse complement.
CACAAACCATGACGAATTTTATTGACTGTTACAATGGTCGCGGAAGTCTACGCTTACATAAAAAATCTATATTATTATGGTTGGTTTCGTATTCTATAGAACTTTCTTCATCATGATTGAAGGCAAGAGTTTCCTGTTATTATCGATAAGCTTGAAAGTTGTTTATGTATAATTGAAATATGTTTTTTATAAGCTCTACGATATACTGAAACGGTATTTGCTACGGTTTTGTTTTGCGTTTTTTTAATTATTCCTTTCTTTGAGGAAATTGCGGTTTTTAGGGCAATTTAATAAATCAGTGTAGTTGTTCTTATTTTTAATACAACATCATTCATTTTCACGTTACATATCAATAATTTTCGAATGAAACCTGAATTAGATATTGACAGTTTCAGTTTTGCTATGAATACTGTTTATTTTTAAGTGACAGACCCGAGGATAACTGTTGTTGTTGTTGTTGTTGTGGTCTTCAGTCCTGAGACTGGTTTGATGCAGCTCTCCATGCTACTCTATCCTGTGCAAGCTTCTTCATCTCCCAGTACCTACTGCAACCTACATCCTTCTGAATCTGCTTAGTGTATTCATCTCTTGGTCTCCCTCTACGATTTTTACCCTCCACGCTGCCCTCAAATGCTAAATTTGTGATCCCTTGATGCCTCAAAACATGTCCTACCAACCGATCCCTTCTTCTAGTCAAGTTGTGCCACAAACTTCTCTTCTCCCCAATCCTATTCAATACCTCCTCATTAGTTTCGTGATCTACCCACCTCATCTTCAGCATTCTTCTGTAGCACCACATTTCGAAAGCTTCTTTTCTCTTCTTGTCCAAACTGGTTATCGTCCATGTTTCACTTCCATACATGGCTACACTCCATAGAAATACTTTCAGAAACGACTTCCTGACACTTAAATCTATACTCGATGTTAACAAATTTCTCTTCTTCAGAAACGATTTCCTTGCCATTGCCAGTCTACATTTTATATCCTCTCTACTTCGACCATCATCAGTTATTTTACTCCCTAAATAGCAAAACTCCTTTACTACCTTAAGTGTCTCATTTCCTAATCTAATCCCCTCAGCATCACCCGATTTAATTTGACTACATTCCATTATCCTCGTTTTGCTTTTGTTGATGTTCATCTTATATCCTCCTTTCAAGACACTGTCCATTCCGTTCAACTGCTCTTCCAAGTCCTTTGCTGTCTCTGACAGAATTACAATGTCATCGGCGAACCTCAACGTTTTTACTTCTTCTCCATGAATTTTAATACCTACTCCGAATTTTTCTTTTGTTTCCTTTACTGCTTGCTCAATATACAGATTGAATAACATCGGGGAGAGGCTACAACCCTGTCTCACTCCTTTCCCAACCACTGCTTCCCTTTCATGCCCCTCGACTCTTATAACTGCCATCTGGTTTCTGTACAAATTGTAAATAGCATTTCGCTCCCTGTATTTTACCCCTGCCACCTTCAGAATTTGAAAGAGAGTATTCCAGTTAACGTTGTCAAAAGCTTTCTCTAAGTCTACAAATGCTAGAAACGTAGGTTTGCCTTTTCTTAATCTTTCTTCTAAGATAAGTCGTAAGGTTAGTATTGCCTCACGTGTTCCAACATTTCTACAGAACCCAAACTGATCTTCCCCGAGGTCCGCTTCTACCAGTTTTTCCATTCGTCTGTAAAGAATTCGCGTCAGTATTTTGCAGCTGTGACTTATTAAACTGATAGTTCGGTAATTTTCACATCTGTCAACACCTGCTTTCTTTGGTATTGGAATTATTATATTCTTCTTGAAGTCTGTGGGTATTTCGCCTATCTCATACATCTTGCTTACCACATGGTAGAGTTTTGTCATGACTGGCTCTCTCAAGGCCATCAGTCGTTCTAATGGAATGTTGTCTACTCCCGGGGTCTTGTTTCGACTCAGGTCTTTCAGTGCTCTGTCAAACTCTTCACGCAGTATCTTATCTTCCATTTCGTCTTCATCTACATCCTCTTCCATTTCCATAATATTGTCCTCAAGTACATCGCCCTTGTATAAACCTTCTATATACTCCTTCCACCTTTATGTCTTCCCGTCTTTGCTTAGAACTGGGTTGCCATCTGAGCTCTTGATATTCATACAAGCGGTTCTCTTCTCTCCAAAGGTCTCTTTAATTTTCCTGTAGGCAGTATCTATCTTACCCCTAGTGAGACAAGCCTCTACATCCTTACATTTGTCCTCTAGCCATCCCTGCTTAGTCATTTTGCACTTTCTGTCGATCTCATTTTTGAGACATTTGTAATCCCTTTTGCCAGCTTCATTTACTGCATTTTTATATTTTCTCCTTTCATCAATTAAATTCAATATTTCTTCTGTTACCCAAGGATTTCTATTAGCCCTCGTCTTTTTACCTACTTGATCCTCTGCTGCCTTCACCACTTCATCCCTCAGAGCTACCCATTCTTCTTCTACTGTATTTCTTTCCCCCATTCCTGTCAATTGTTCCCTACAACCTCTGGTTCTTTCAGTTTATCCAGGTCCCATCTCCTTAAATTCCCACCTTTTTGCAGTTTCTTCAGTTTCAATCCGCAGTTCATAACCAATAGATTGTGGTCAGAATCCTCATCTGCCCCTGGAAATGTCTTACAATTTAAAACCTGGTTCCTAAATCTCTGTCTTACCATTATATAATCTATCTGATACCTATTAGTATCTCCAGGATTCTTCCAGGTATACAGCCTTCTTTTATGATTCTTGAACCAAGTGTTAGCTATGATTAAGTTATGCTCTGTGCAAAATTCTACAAGGCGGCTTCCTCTTTCATTTCTTCCCCCCAATCCATATTCACCTACTATGTTTCCTTCCCTCCATTTTCCTACTGACGAATTACAGTCACCCATGACTATTAAATTTTCGTCTCCCTTCACTACCTGAATAATTTCTTTTATCTCGTCATACATTTCATCAATTTCTTCATCATCTGCAGAGCTAGTTGGCATATAAACTTGTACTACTGTAGTAGGCATGGGCTTTGTGTCTATCTTGGCCACAATAATGCGTTCACTATGCTGTTTGTAGTAGCTAACCCGCACTCCTATTTTTTTTATTCATTATTAAACCTACTCCTGCATTACCCCTATTTGATTTTGTATTTATAACCCTGTAATCACCTGACCAGAAGTCTTGTTCCTCCTGCCACCGAACTTCACTAATTCCCACTACATCTAACTTTAACCTATCCATTTCCATTTTTAAATTTTCTAACCTACCTGCCCGATTAAGGGATCTGACATTCCACGCTCCGATCCGTAGAATGCCAGTTTTCTTTCTCCTGATAACGACGTCCTCTTGAGTAGTCTCTGCCCGGAGATCCGAATGGGGGTCTATTTTACCTCCGGAATATTTTACCCAAGAGGACGCCATCATCATTTAATCATACAGTAAAGCTGCATGTCCTCGGGAAAAATTACGGCTGTAGTTTCCCCTTGCTTTCAGCCGTTCGCAGTACCAGCACAGCAAGGCCGTTTTGGTTAATGTTACAAGGCCAGATCAGTCAATCATCCAGACTGTTGCCCCTGCAACTACTGAAAAGGCTGCTGCCCCTCTTCAGGAACCACATGTTTGTCTGGCCTCTCAACAGATGTGGTAACTATGTAGAAAAAAAAGGTTCCGTAGATGACGCTATCCTTTACATATTCTCACTCAATTTCTAGACCGCCTCTGGTTTCAAGGGGTATATAGTAAGACACTGATCGCGTATGCAAACAAAGCGATCGAAATGAGGTCCCGATAGGTATGCAATACACCTGAGATACGGATAACGCGCTTACAATCTTAACTGACCAAAGCTACTAGGAAAACTACAGAAGTATACTCTGGTGTAGCCTACGTCGTTTTACAACTCTATATCTACCTGATCTTGGTTTAACTATGGTTGTTCCTTCGCGTTTTCACTTCAGAGTCACATCACCAACAGTCGACCAACAGTCGACATAGGCAGGGTTGAAATGGCCCTGCCAGATCTGTTACTGAGGTGACATCTAATACGTAGAACCCGTTCGACGTCAGTAAGCTTTCCTGACCGACCCATTCTACTATTACTGTTCCTCTACTGACAAAGCACTTCGGATTCGGACTGCAGGCACGGCTAACGTCTCGTAGAAACTTAACAGTTGTTAGCTCGGCAGACGAAGAAAAAGTAAAGATCCGAACCGTAGCTAAAAGCAGGCTTCAGAGTACATTGCTGGCTATTAACATTGCAACATCAAGAAGGACATAAAGGAACGAAAATTTACTTATTGCGCTTTTACAGTAAGAAGAATATACACTCCTGGAAATTGAAATAAGAACACCGTGAATTCATTGTCCCAGGAAGGGGAAACTTTATTGACACATTCCTGTGGTCAGATACATCACATGATCACACTGACAGAACCACAGGCACATAGACCCAGGCAACAGAGCATGCACAATGTCGGCACTAGTACAGTGTATATCCACCTTTCGCAGCAATGCAGGCTGCTATTCTCCCATGGAGACGATCGTAGAGATGCTGGATGTAGTCCTGTGGAACGGCTTGCCATGCCATTTCCACCTGGCGCCTCAGTTGGACCAGCGTTCGTGCCGGACGTGCAGACCGCGTGAGACGACGCTTCATCCAGTCCCAAACATGCTCAATGGAGGACAGATCCGGAGATCTTGCTGGCAAGGGTAGTTGACTTACACCTTCTAGAGCACGTTGGGTGGCACGGGATACATGCGGACGTGCATTGTCCTGTTGGAACAGCAAGTTCCCTTGCCGGTCTAGGAATGGTAGAACGATGGGTTCGATGACGGTTTGGATGTACCGTGCACTATTCAGTGTCCCCTCGACGATCACCAGTGGTGTATGGCCAGTGTAGGAGATCGCTCCCCACACTATGATGCCGGGTGTTGGCCCTGTGTGCCTCGGTCGTATGCAGTCCTGATTGTGGCGCTCACCTGCACGGCGCCAAACACGCATACGACCATCATTGGCACCAAGGCAGAAGCGACTCTCATCGCTGAAGACGACACGTCTCCATTCGTCCCTCCATTCACGCCTGTCGCGACACCACTGGAGGCGGGCTGCACGATGTTGGGGCGTGAGCGGAAGACGGCCTAACGGTGTGCGGGACCGTAGCCCAGCTTTATGGAGACTGTTGCGAATGGTCCTCGCCGATACCCCAGGAGCAACAGTGTCCCTAATTTGCTGGGAAGTGGCGGTGCGGTCCCCTACGGCACTGCGTAGGATCCTACGGTCTTGGCGTGCATCCGTGCGTCGCTGCGGTCCGGTCCCAGGTCGACGGGCACGTGCACCTTCCGCCGACCACTGGCGACAACATCGATGTACTGTGGAGACCTCACGCCCCACGTGTTGAGCAATTCGGCGGTACGTCCACCCGGCCTCCCGCATGCCCACTATACGCCCTCGCTCAAAGTCCGTCAACTGCACATACGGTTCACGTCCACGCTGTCGCGGCATGCTACCAGTGTTAAAGACTGCGATGGAGCTCCGTATGCCACGGCAAACTGGCTGACACTGACGCTGCGCAGCTAGCGCCATTCGACGGCCAACACCGCGGTTCCTGGTGTGTCCGCTGTGCCGTTCGTGTGATCATTGCTTGTACAGCCCTCTCGCAGTGTCCGGAGCAAGTATGGTGGGTCTGACACACCATTGTCAATGTGTTCTTTTTTCCATTTCCAGGAGTGTATGATAAAATTTGTTAGTGATTTTGGGGTATACAGGGTGCGAAATTTTGTCCACAGTTCTGACACTGATGGCAACAACAGGGGCTCTAACATGGATGGGCATCAAGTCGACCTGAGTTGTGATGACAGATATGAGTATGTTGTTGTATGATGCTTTGACGCTATGCCAGAGTCATCAGTCATAGTGGTGAGGTGATTTTCCAGTCTCTCTGCAAACCACGACCAGATGTTTAGAATGGATGAGAGATTTAGAGAACGTCCCGGTCAGAAAACTATCAAACCCCTCTGTGTCGAGATAGGTCAGGGCGCCACGGGAAACAGGCGATGTTGCGTTATCTTGTTGAAGTGCACTGTAGGACATAGAAAAAAGTCTCATCACGATGGAATTATCTGAATAGGACGGAAATCGGTAGATGCCACGTAGATGTATAGACAAACAAATTATTACTATTTCAGAAACATTGAACGGTTTATTCACGAGAAAGACTTTCACAAACTGAGTAAGTCAATAACACTTTGGTCCACCTCTGGTCCTTATGCAAGCAGTTTTTCAACTTGGCACTGATTGACAGAATTGTTAGAAGTCCTCCTGTGGGATATCGAGCAGCGTACAGCGGTGGGATGCCAACACGACTGTCGCCAGCCTAGGCTCTGACAACCATCTTCGTTGATCCATTATGCATCGTGGACGACGGCTGGCATGAATTTCTTGATGCAATAATTTACCAACAGCCGTATGTATTGTAAAAATTTATTTTATTTTATGAACTTCTATGTGCTACCAGTTTCGGCATTACATTGATGCAATCTTCAGGCCCCACTCGTCATAGTCGTAAAATCGCTATACGCGGAAGGAGCCATATAACTGAATCCGTGAATCAAATCGTCCTGCAACAGCTCTTCCGTGTATAGCGATTTTACGACTATGACGAGTGGAGCCTGAAGATGGCATCAATGTAATGCCGAAACTGGTAGCACATAGAAGTTCATAAAATAAAATAATTTTTTACAATACATACGGCTGTTGGTAAATTATTGCATCGAGAAGACCATGAGTGATGGTGTGGGGTACCATTTAATTCCATAGCAGGAATCCTATCGTTGTTATCCGCGGCAACTCCTAGATCACAGCGGTACGTCGACGATATTCTACGCCCCGTTTTGTTGCCCTTCACGGCATATCGTCCTGGGCTTACATTTCAGTAACATAATGCCAGCGCGCAAACGGCGAGAGTTTCTATTCTTGTCTTCTTGCTTGCTAAACCCTACCTTGGGCAACAAGGTCGCCGGATCTCTCTCCAACTGTGAAAGTTTGGAGCATTATGGGAAGGGCCCTCCAACCAGATCGATATTTTGAGGATCTAACGCGCTAATTGGAGAGAATTAGGCACGATATCCCTGAGGAAGACAACAAACAACTCTGTCAATCAATGAGAAGCCGAACAACTGCTTGCATAGGGCCAAGAGGTGGACCAACTTGTTGTTGCCTTGCTACGTTAGTGAAGCTCCTTCTCTCGAAGGCATCGTCCAATTTTTCATAAATTTTAACCTTTGTTTGTCTGTGCATGAATATCACAGCTGACGATTTCCGTTGCATTCAGACAATTCCTCCGTGGTGCGTCCCCCCCCCCCCCCCCCCCCTTTTTTGCCTTAAAGTCTATAACTGCTGCTCTTGAAATTACTGGATATGCGAACCAGAGGTGATTTTGCTATGTACCAAACAGCGTCCCCTACCGTCACAGCAGATGCTGTCCCCGTACGACAATGACGAGTGCAATATGTCGACGTTTATTGTCCTCGCATGTTACACACACGGTTGCGTCCCTCACGATACATTACGCAGAAACGCGACTCGTAAGAAATGACGAAATGTAACCAGAGTTGTCTGGGCGCCTCCACTGCCGGCGTGCCTCTATCTTCTACCTTGTCAAGGGAAGCCACAACAATATTCAATGTGTTGACAGACTGTGGTTTCCACATAGCATAGCACTGTCCGTGTGGGGCGCACACACTCGCTCTAGACATAAACAGGACCACTGCCCGGCGGGGACCGTGGAGTGTGCTACTGAGACCATCTTGGACGTTCGGCATCACACCAGTCGACTCGCTGTGTGTGGTGACAGGAATACAGCCTATTCCTATTTCTCTCGACCTTACAAACTGCACCAGATCCTCATATACATCACTCCGGACCATTTGTGTATTTTCATTCTTCAATTATTACCATCTAAAAATATCTTGCGCAGTGGATCTTCTATGCTATTCTACACTCTAAGAGAAAAACAGACGCAACATGAAGGAATTAACCGAATGGGACAGGAATCGTAGATGTGACGGACATGTACAACGAAGCAAATGATTACAATTTCAGAAACATTGGACGGTGCATTCGAAAGATCTTCACAAACTGAGGAAGTAAATAAAGCGTTGGTCCGCTTCTGGCCCTTATGCTAGCAGTTGTTCCGTCTGCCATTGATTGACAGAGTTGTTCGATGGCTTTAGTTGGCGCTCTAGTCCCCAAAACCCCGAGCAGGTTGGAAGGCTCTTCCACAAAATGCTCCAAACGTTCTCAGTTGGGGAGATATCCAGCGACCTCGCTGGCGAAGGTAGGGTTCGGCAAGTTCGAAGCCAAGCAGTAGATACTCCCGCATTGTGCGGGCGGGAATTTTCTTGGTGAAGTTTAAGTCTAGGATGGCTTACCATGAAGGGTAACAAAATTGAGCGTAGCATATCGTCGACTTACCGCGGTGATTCACCACGGAAAATGATTGACTGGAGTAGAGTTTCTTCAGTGATGATTCCTGCTTCGAACAGATCCCCAATAACCAGTGATGAAATGTCTGGAGACGCCGCCATACGACCTGACAACCGGGAGTGATAGTCTGGGGTTCCATTTCTTTTCATACCAGGACCCTTTTGGACGTCGTCTGCAGCATGCTTATGAGACAGTCGACGACATTCTATACCCCGTTTTGTTGCCCTACATGCCAAGCCATCTTCGGCTTACATTTCAGCACAACAATGCTCGCCCGCACACGACGAGAGTTTCTACTGCTTGTCTCCGTGCTTGTCAAACCTTGCCTTGGCCATCAAGGTCGCCAGATCTCTCTCCAATTGAGAACGTTTGGGTCGTTATGGATAGGGCTCTCCAATCAGCTCGGGATTTTGTCGATCATACGCTCCAGTTGGACAGAATTAGGCACGGTATCCCTCAGAAGGACATCCAACAACTGCAGCAATCAATGCGAAGCCGAATAACTGCTTGCGGAAGGGCCAGAGATGGACCAATGACTTGTCCAATTTGTGAAAGTCTTCCTCTCGAATAAATCATTCAATGTTTCTGAAAGCCGGCCGATGGGGCCGAGCGGTTCTAGGCGCTTCAGTCTGGAACCGCACGACCGCTACGGTCGCAGGTTCAAATACTGCCTCGGACATGTTCGGTTTAAGTAGTTCTAAGTTCTAGGGGACTGATGACCTCAGATGTTAAGTCCCATAGTGCTCAGAGCCATTTGAATTTTCTTTCTGAAATTCTAATGATTTTTTTGTGTGCACATGTAATCACATTTCTGTCTCATTTAGATAATTCCTTTGTGGCACACCTTTTCTTTGTCTTAGAGTGTATTAAGGTTTGGTCGACGTATTCCATGATCGACTTATCTGGACAGCCTCATATACACTCCTGCAAATTGAAATAAGAGCACCGTGAATTCATTGTCCCAGGAAGGGGAAACTTTATTGACACATTCCTGGGGTCAGATACATCACATGATCACACTGACAGAACCACAGGCACATAGACACAGGCAACAGAGCATGCACAATGTCGGCACTAGTACAGTGTATATCCACCTTTCGCAGCAATGCAGGCTGCTATTCTCCCATGGAGACGATCGTAGAGATGCTGGATGTAGTCCTGTGGAACGGCTTGCCATGCCATTTCCACCTGGCGCCTCAGTTGGACCAGCGTTCGTGCTGGACGTGCAGACCGCGTGAGACGACGCTTCATCCAGTCCCAAACATGCTCAATGGGGGACAGATCCGGAGATCTTGCTGGCCAGGTTAGTTGACTTACACCTTCTAGAGCACGTTGGGTGGCACGGGATACATGCGGACGTGCATTGTCCTGTTGGAACAGCAAGTTCCCTTGCCGGTCTAGGAATGGTAGAACGATGGGTTCGATGACGGTTTGGATGTACCGTGCACTATTCAGTGTCCCCTCGACGATCACCAGTGGTGTACGGCCAGTGTAGGGGATCGCTCCCCACACCATGATGCCTGGTGTTGGCCCTGTGTGCTTCGGTCGTATGCAGTCCTGATTGTGGCGCTCACCTGCACGGCGCCAAACACGCATACGACCATCATTGGCACCAAGGCAGAAGCGACTCTCATCGCTGAAGACGACACGTCTCCATTCGTCCCTCCATTCACGCCTGTCGCGACACCACTGGAGGCGGGCTGCACGATGTTGGGGCGTGAGCGGAAGACGGCCTAACGGTGTGCGGGACCGTAGCCCAGCTTCATGGAGACGGTTGCGAATGGTCCTCGCCGATACCCCAGGAGCAACAGTGTCCCTAATTTGCTGGGAAGTGGCGGTGCGGTCCCCTACGGCACTGCGTAGGATCCTACGGTCTTGGCGTGCATCCGTGCGTCGCTGCGGTCCGGTCCCAGGTCGACGGGCACGTGCACCTTCCGCCGACCACTGGCGACAACATCGATGTACTGTGGAGACCTCACGCCCCACGTGTTGAGCAATTCGGCGGTACGTCCACCCGGCCTCCCGCATGCCCACTATACGCCCTCGCTCAAAGTCCGTCAACTGCACATACGGTTCACGTCCACGCTGTCGCGGCATGCTACCAGTGTTAAAGACTGCGATGGAGCTCCGTATGCCACGGCAAACTGGCTGACACTGACGGCGGCGGTGCACAAATGCTGCGCAGCTAGCGCCATTCGACGGCCAACACCGCGGTTCCTGGTGTGTCCGCTGTGCCATGCGTGTGATCATTGCTTGTACAGCCCTCTCGCAGTGTCCGGAGCAAGTATGGTGGGTCTGACACACCGGTGTCAATGTGTTCTTTTTTCCATTTCCAGGAGTGTATGTATGACGCAAGAGTTACATAACGTAGCAATCAATAACAAATGAAAATATGAATTTCGGTAAACGTTTCATGTCTCTAGTGAATTAATTATTAATAACTTCTTTTGGCTCGGTTATCTGAATTACAAATTCCGAATGAAATAGCTACTTCTCTCAGAACTTGTAATCTAGTTGCATGTTATTTTAGTATCTGAAGATGGATGGAAGTGCTGAAATACGTCACTAAGAGAGGCAATATAAGCTATCTAGACAGGAAACATCTATGAAAGTATAAAAAGATTGTGTATCAATACCTGCAATCCGTCTGTGGAATGGTCATTGTCCAGGAGAAATGATTTTAGGTTAATTTTAAGACTTACTTTGCTACCTGCAATACATTTAATTGTATTGGACAAATGATCAAATGTTTTTGTTGCAGTATACTGAACTCCTTTCGCAGTTGCTGACCGTTTTTATAATGGTAATAAAGGTGATTTTTTCCTCTAGTGTTATAGGTACGGTCATCACTGTTCATTTTATATTGTGATAGATTGTTTATGCTGAATTTCACTAGCGAATATATGCATTACGACGATACGATTAAAATGCCTAGCTCCTTAAAGAGGTACTTACATAACGACCGCGCTTGAACACCCCATATTATTTTTACTATTCGCTTCTGTGCAGTCAAGACTTTTTTCTAAGCGGTGAGTTACCCCAGAAAGCTACTACATTACACATTATTTTATACATACAGGATAATTCTTTTGTCTGGAAGACTAACTGTTATACGAAGAGCAAAATCAGCCGAAGTTATTTGTTAGAATAGCTCAGTAATATGCTTCAGTTCAAGTTTCCATCAATATGCACACCCAAAATATTTGGCCCATTTGACCTATTTACTGAAACTTGTCCATGTGGTACGTCAATTATTGGTATGACTATTTCTTGTACAGGACTGACTATAGTGTTTTTTTTTAATTTAGAGACAGCCCCTTTTCAGAAAACCACTACATTCTTTAAAAAACACAGTTAACAATTTCCTCTGTTGTTTTCTGTCACATGGAATCTATTATAACGCTAGTATCGTTTGCAAAATGTACAAATTATGGTTGGTGAATGTTAATTGGAAGGTCGTTCACGTGTTATATGAGGAATAGGAGGAGTAGACCCAAATCAGAACTCGTTGTGTTTTCTCTCCTGTCACTAAAATTTTTTACCCTTCCAACATTGCATTCTATTCGCGTTCTATATGTTAAGAATCATTCACACTAGTTGTGTATAGAACCATGAACTCTATAAAAGTTGAGCTTTACTAAGAGTGTAACATGATTTACACCATCAAATGCTTGGAAAGATCACAAGAAATACCAACTGGCGTTATGAGTTTCATGGCCCTAAAGTTTCCACGGTCTCTTATGTCTCCTTTGTTTCTGTGAAAGGAATTAGTACACTGCTTCTCCGCGCGTCCCCCAAGTTCTCGCTTTTCAGAACGTTGTTAAACTGTTTTGCAAGCCACATTTCTCTAACATCTTTCAGTGATATCCACACTTTGGTTGGTTCTTGGTTTGGCCTACTCATTTCGTTGTTTTTCATTTTAGATAGTGCTCTTTTAACATCTGCTGCTGTGATCTCATTTACAGGCCCAGGAATTAGCGGCTCATTTATCGCTGGCTGTTGAGGAAACTCTTCATTCATTAAAAGATTGCAATACGTATACCATCTTTCATTTGTATAATAATCTGCTGTCAGTATTGTGCCTTTGATATCTCTGACATACTTTGTAGTTCTAAAGTCTTTAGTACTATCATGTGTGTTTCGCTGTTTTGTACTATTCGGTGTTCTCTCCTTGCCACACTTTGAACAAGTGTTTCCTACTAAATATAGCGTCTGTGTGTAGTGTTTTGGATCATTATTGATGTGAAGGACTCCTTTACTGATACCTCTTTAACGATGGTTACACTGAACGTTTCAAATTTGAGACTAAATGCCATTTCATTCTTTCTATTTTAGGTTCTATCAATGGGCTTTTTGAGTTCCACTGTTGCCAGGAGTTTACATGCAATTAAGCGGCCTCATAGATGGAATCTTGGAGACTTTTATTAGGTCGTTGTAATCTTATTTAATTACTAAGAATTACGTCGTTATTGGTTGCAGTTATTTATTCAATCAGTACCACCCTCTTCGTCTCGATTGTTAATTTTTGTGCTTGGCTACTCATTACTTGGTTTCCAACATATCCAAGTTTCAGCAGGTACTGAGCCATTATATCCTTCCAAATCAGTTGCACTGATGGTTCATTCCTTCTACAACCTCTGCGTTAGATGACTGATAAACAAAATTGTATTTCACGTCTTAGACCAAGAAGTATTGTACCCCTTAATCGGGTATGTAGGTTACAGAATTTATAATGGGAAGTGGATAGGTTGAAGTTAGATATATTAGGCGTTACTGAAATACGGTGACAAGAAGAAAGCGACTTCCGGTTAGGTGAGTACAAGGTTATAAATACAAAAATTAAATAGGGATAGTGCAAGAGGAGATCTAACGACGAACAAGAAAATGGGAATGCGGGTAAACTTTGGTGAACAAAAATTTCTGTTCTGACGCTGAAAATGTTGAGTGTTTAAGGGAAAAGTTCAAGGCAATCGTAAAATGCGTTTTAGACAGGTAAAACTGAAATACTAAACACCTTTTTCCAAAGCTGTTTCACAGAGGAAGACCACACTGCAGTTCCTTCTCTAAATCATCGCACTAACGAAAAAATGGCTGACATCGAAATAAGTGTCCAAGGAATAGAAAAGCAACTGAAATCACTCAACAGAGGAAAGTCCACTGGACCTGACGGGATACCAATTCGATTCTACACAGAGTACGCGAAAGAACTTGCCCCCCTTATAACAGCCGTGTACCGCAAGTCTCTGGAGGAATGGAAGGTTCCAAATGATTGGAAAAGAGCACAGGTAGTCCCAGTCTTCAAGAAAGGTCGTCGAGCAGATGCGCAAAACTATTGACCTATATCTCTGACATCGATCTGTTGTAGAATTTTAGAACATGTTTTTTGCTCGCGTATCATGTCATTTCTGGAAACCCAGAATCTACTCTGTAGGAATCAACATGGATTCCGGAAACAGCGATCGTGTGAGACCCAAATCGCTTTATTTGTTCATGAGACCCAGAAAATATTAGATGCAGGCTCCCTGGTAGATGCCATTTTCCTTTACTTCCGGAAGGCGTTCGATACAGTTCCGCACTGTCGCCTGATAAACAAAGTAAGAGCCTACGGAATATCAGACCAGCTGTGTGGTTGGATTGAAGAGTTTTTAGCAAACAGAACACAGCATGTTGTTCTCAATGGAGAGACGTCTACAGACGTTAAAGTAACCTCTGGCGTACCACAGGGGAGTGTTACGGGACCATTGCTTTTCACAATATACGAGGGCGGTTCAGAAAGTAACCTCCGATTGGTCACAGTGCGGGTTGTGGGGGGAGTAGCGACGCCATCTGTGCGTTCACGCACTCAACAGGTCAGTCGGCATCAAGCCGTGGTCGAGTGAACGTCGTACCTGCGCTAGTTTAGTTTTTGTGGCAGTTTGAAATGTGTGCTGCAATAGAAAACCCCGCCAAATGTGAAGTGCGTGCTGTCATAAGGTTTTTTACAGCCAAAGGATATTCTGCAGCAGCTATTCATCGTGAGCTTTGTGCCGTGTACGGACCAAGAGTTATGAGTGAAGGAGTTGTCCGTGAATGGGTACGTTTATTTAAAAGAGGACGAGAAAACGTTCATGATGAAGAGAGGAGTGGTAGACCATCATTGGTGACTGACGAACTCGTTCAGACAGTTGATGCAAAAGTTCGTGAAAATCGACGTTTCTCAATGTCGGAGTTGTCTACTGGTTTTCCACAGATTTCTAAGACTCTCTTGTACGAGATAGTGACAGCAAGATTGGGTTACCGTAAGTTCTGAGCTCAAAGATGCGGTCACAGGCTGGCTCCAGGCACAAGCGGGTGATTTTTATGCAGAAGGAATTTCAAAGCTTGTGAAGAGATACGATAAGTGCCTCAATCGCTATGGAGACTATGTAGAAAAATAGTGCAAAGATGTAGTTGTAAGATGTATATATTAAAATATTTTTATTTAACTTGGTGTATTTTTTTAAATCAACCGGAGGTTACTTTCTGAACGGCCCTCGTATATAAATGACCTAGCAGATAGTGTCGGAAGTTCCATGCGGCTTTTCGCGGATGATGCGGTAGTATACAGAGAAGTTGCAGCATCAGAAAATTGCAGCGAAATGCAGGAATATCTGCAGCGGATAGGCACTTGGTGCAGGGAGTGGCAACTGACCCTTAACATAGACAAATGTAATGTATTGCGAATACATAGAAAGAAGGATCCTTTATTGTATGGTTATATGATAGCGGAACAAACACTGGTAGCAGTTACTTCTGCAAAATATCTGGGAGTATGCGTACGGAACGATTTGAAGTGGAATGATCATATAAAATTAATTGTTGGTAAGGCGGGTACCAGGTTGAGATTCATTGGGAGAGTCCTTAGAAAATGTAGTCCATCAACAAAGGAGGTAGCTTACGAAACACTCGTTCTGCCTATACTTGAGTATTGCTCATTAGTGTGGGATCCGTACCAGGTCGGGTTGACGGAGGAGATAGAGAAGATCCAAAGAAGAGCGGCGCGTTTCGTCACAGGGTTATTTGGTAACCGTAATAGCGTTACGGAGATGTTTAGTAAACTCAAGTGGCAGACTCTGCAAGAGAGGCGCTCTGCATCGCGGTGTAGCTTCCTGTCCAGGTTTCGAGAGGCTGCGTTCCTGGATGAGGTATCGAATATATTGCTTCCCCCTACATATACCTCCCAAGGAAAAGTGCCCTCCGCCACACCGTTGGGTAGATTGCGGAGTATAAATGTAGATGTAGATGCAGATGGTGAACAACGCAGCGTACGTATCATAACAACCAAGCTAGAAAAGAAGCCAAAATCCACCACAGTAGTAAACGTTAATGTGCCTACTAGCTCTGCAGATGATGAATGAAAGAAATGCGCTGAGATGCAAAAATTATTAGTTAAAGCGACGAAACATTTGCTGTGAGGGACAGGAATTCGACAAGTAGGAAAAGGAGCCGGGGTAAATTTATAGGAGAACACAGATTGCAGAAAAGGAATGAAAAAGAAATCCGCCTGGTGGACTTGTGCAAGGAGCACAATTTAATGATCATTAACACTTTGTTAATAGAAGCTTTCTAAAGAAGAATGCTGACGATTAGATGGGTAGATCACATAAATAATGAGGAGGTATTGAATAGAATTGGGGAGAAGAGAAATTTGTGGCACAACTTGACTAGAAGAAGGGATGGGTTGGTAGGGCATATTCTGAGGCATTAAGGGATCACCAATTTAGTATTGGAGGGCAGCGTGGAGGGTAAAAATCGTAGAGGGAGACTTAGAGATGAATACATTAAACAGATTCAGAAGGATATAAGTTGCAGTAGGTATTGGGAGATGAAGAACCTTGCACAGGATAGAGTAGCATGGAGAGCTGCATCAAACCAGTCTCTGGACTGAAGACCACAACAAACAACACTGTGTTTAAGAGTAATGAAAGAAGTTCGTATACACGAAATGATCTGTAGACACTGGAAGGTTTTAGAGAGATCCCTTACTGGCAATAGGGATGTAGAAAGAAAATTTCGAAATGCAAAACAATTATAGGGGAAGAAGTGGACCCCGATCAGAATTTTTTTGTTGTGTACTACAGATTAGAGCTGAAGAAACTGGAGAAATGTAGGAAATTAAGGAGGTGTGAATAAGAAAGTATTGAGAGTTACTAAGGGAGCATTAGGTAACGATTGGTTGAAAGAGCGGAAATAAATGCAATATGCGACTGATGTGTAGTTTTCACAGATGAAATAGCGGAAGTAGCCGAGAATCGAATGGGTAACAATGCCTAGTAAATAGCCTTGGATAACAAACGATATATTGAAATTAATTGACGACATGATAAATTATACCAATGCAGCAAATGAAGCACACGAAAGGGAACACAGACGTCTAAAAATGAAATGACGTTTAAAAATGAAATGACTCAGCCGGAATGGTTGGAGAATAAACGCAAGTAATTGAAGTATAAATTACTAGGGGAAAGATAAAGGCTTCCCATAGGGCGATTAAAGAGACCTTTGAAGAAAAGGCAAGTACGTGTATGAATATCAAGATATCAGGTAGCAAGCCGGTATTAAAGAAAGAAGGGAAGGGGGCAATAATATGTAGATGAACAATACAAGTCGAATGAACATGAAGACAATGTTATAAAAATAGAAGTTGAGGAGGATGATAAGGAAAGGAGGGAAAGAGGAAATGATGTATAGAAGAACAATATAAGACAAATGAACATGGAGACAAAATTAAAAAAAAGAGAAGTTTTGGAAGATGATACGGAAGATACGTTATTACGAAATGAATTTCGTAGAGCGCCGAAAGACCTAGACAGAAAAGGGTCTCCTGCAGTCGACGGCTACTCAGAATTGTTGAAGTACTTCGGAGAGCCAGCCGTGACGAAATAATTCCACCTCGTGTGCAAGATAGACGGGCCGGTCGCATTAATATGACCATCGACTGCCACTCACAGTCCGGTGAAGGATATATAAAGGACGTCGGGGGGGGGGGGGGGGGGGGGACAGGGGG
Organism: Schistocerca nitens; assembly: GCF_023898315.1. NCBI lineage: Eukaryota > Metazoa > Arthropoda > Insecta > Orthoptera > Acrididae > Schistocerca > Schistocerca nitens. The sequence goes on along the minus strand of NC_064620.1, from coordinate 188,246,506 downwards.
AAAATGTTGCGATCATTGTAATAATGAGGTATCGGAGAGATTTATCTGATGTCCAGAAGGGTACGATCATTGCCATTGGGGCCAAGGGTAGAAGAATTTTAGAAACGGCTAAGTTTGTAAACTGTTCGGGTGCCGCCCTGGTTAAAGAATACCGTGAAAAAACGGCGCATTGCAATAACGGCGCAGAGGCAATTGTGGCGCACCACGGGCCATAGATGACAGGGGTGAACGAAGGCGGTGAAGATGTGTGAGGGCGACTGTTGAGCGGCTGACCACTCAGATGAACCAAGAGTCTACCAACGATGCCTCCTCAACAACCATTCAACGAGCGTTGCTGCGTATGGGCCTCCCCAGCAGGCACCTAGTTCGTGCACCCATCCTGACTGCTGTTCATTGGTGACGAAGGCTGGAATTCGCAAGCCAATGCCCCAACTTGATGTCCACGGAGAGAGGACAGGTGGCCTTCTCAGATGAATCGCGTTTTATGCTCCACTGGACAGATTGGCGCTGGCGCGTATGGCGTGAAACGTCCGAAATGAAAGGCGCCCAGGCCGGAGGGAGGATACTCGGTACGACGGCATATGCCAGCAGGACGATGCAATGTGTCACACAGCTCACAGTGTTCATTCACCAGGATGAGTTTGGGCTCTGAGCACTATGGGACTAAACTTCCAAGGTCATCAGTCCCCTAGAACTTAGAACTACTTAAACCTAACTAACCTAATGACATCACATACATCCATGCCCGAGGCAGGATTCGAACCTGCGACCGTAGCGGTTGCGCGGTTCCAGACTGTAGCGCCTAGAACCGTTCGGCCACTCTGGCCGGCAGGATGAGTTTGCCGTACTCCCAGGCTGCCAAACTTGTGGGTGAAAACCCAGTCGGGGATGTGAGGGGTGACCTCGATCAGACTGTTCGCGCCTCAAAAGAGAAAGCGAAGCTCGCCATGGCAGTGGAGTCGGCAAGGAACCACATCCCTGTCCGTACCTTCCAGAACATCGCTGACTCGCCTACTTAACGTCTCACAGCAGTCCGCGCTGCAAAAGGTAGTTGTTCAGGCTTTTGACAGCAGTGATTTACCACCAGAAGGAGGCTCCTGCTCATGCAGCATTTTGGTCTGAAGATGACGACAGGCGAGGTTGAAAGCGGTTACCAGAATTTGTGGTCGAGACTGATTTTAATAGTAACTACTTTGTCAGGTGGTTACGTTAATGTGATTAGACGTTTACATGAGACAAGCGAAATATTCGCGGACTTCGAAAGGAAAGTTTTAATCTCAATTTCAAAGAAGGCAGGTGCTGACATGTATTAATATTAACGAACTGTCGGTTAAATAAGTCATGACTTCAAAACACTGACACCTATTTACACAGGAATGGCAAAAACTAACCTCAGGGAAGATTGGTTTGGATTTCGGAGAAATGTACGAACGCATGATACAGTACTGATACTACACCTTATCTCAGAAGATAGGTTGGAGAAAGTTAAACTGACGTTTACAGCATTTGAAGGTTTAGAAAAAGCTTTTGAAAATATTGGTTGCAACATAGTCTTCAACTATGTGAGGTTATCAAGGATGAAATATGGGGAGTGAATGGTCGTCTACAAATTGTACAGACACGATATATCAGTTACAAGTATGAAAGGACATGAAACGGAAGCCGTGAGATAGGATTGTAACCAACCACAGTGCTATTCAGTTTGTAGACTAAGGAGGCTTCAGAGGAAACTAAGGAGAAATTTGTAAAAAGAATTAAAGTTTTCGGAGAAAAAATAAAATTTTGAGGTTTGACGAGGAACTGTAATTCTGTTAGAGACGGCAAATAATTTGGAAGGTCAGTTGAAAGGCATTGATAATGTGTTCAAGAGAGGTTATAATTTGAAAATCAACAATAGTAAAAAAAGAAAGGTAATGGAATTCTGTCGAATTAAGTCAGGCAAGGCCGTTGTGGCCGAGCGGTTCTAGGCGCGTCAGTCTGGAACCGCGCTACCGCTACGGTCGCAGGTTGGCATCCTGCCTCTGGCATGGATGTGTGTGATGTCCTTAGGTTAGTTAGGTTTAAGTAGTTCTAAGTTCTAGGGGACTGATGACCTCAGATGTTAAGTCCCATAGTGCTCAGAGCCATATGAACCATTTTTAAGTCAGGCTATGATGAGTTTTGCTATTAGGGTAGCAAAATAATTATTATGACAGAGAGTATATAAAATGCCGACTGACAATAACAAGAAAAGCATTTCTGAGGAGGAGAAGCAATCAACATCAAATATAAATTAGGATGTCTTTTCTGGAAATATTTCTCTGAACGTAGACGTATACACAAGTGAATTATGGACTGTAAACATTTCCGTCAAGAACCGAATTGACTCCTTTGAAAAGTATTGCTACGGAAGAATGTTGAAGAGTAAGTGGGTAGATCAAATAGCTAAAGAGGAGGTACTGATTCGGAGTGTCGAAAAAGAAATTTATAGGACAACCCGACTAAGAGAACGAATTGGATGATAGGACACAACTGGGTTTTAAGTAATCGTCCATTTGGTAATGAATGGTAGAAACCGTAAGGGAGACCAAGGCTCGAACACCCTAAGCGTTTTCAAATGGGTGTAGGCTGCTGTAGTTGCGCAGATATGAAGAGAGTTGCACAGGATAGACTATCGCGCACCGAGCTGGTCTTCGGACTTACGACGACGACAACAACGACAACACTGACAAGAGACGTTTTATTTGTTCTCCGACATTGCTTTCAAAATCCCATAACAGCGTCATATGTGTTGTTTGGTAGCGTTTGAATGGCACATTGGGTCTGTGTCATTATTAGGTGATGAACTGATACGTATGAATTCTGGACGATACTGGTTACTGGGAGCCAATTACGAAGGAGCTCTCGCTGAAAATCTCGTTCCAGACCACAAGGGTATCATGCATAGGCGCATGTAGAAACTTCTGCAGGGGGAAGGGCAAGTCTAAAATTGCTGTTTTTTTTTTTTTTATACAAACGAGTCGGTCAGTTTCGAGGCGTCATGGCATAGAAAGTAAATTGTGTGGGTGACACAAGAACTTCGAGAGGGGCACCTACAAAAGGGTCGGAAACGCCACGCTCGGAAATACCATGGAGTACGTTACGAATAATGTGTTCAGCAACAAAAACTGGCACCTGCTGGTGATCTTTGTGTTTTTACGGTACTAATTATGCATATCTGTGGTACCGAAGCTGATATTGTTCTTCCAAGTTCTGACCTTTTCTATTTCTTTTCTGGTGCTTGGATGTTGGAACAAAATTACGGTGCAGATCCGTAGTACATTCATGTTGCAAGTAACCAGCCTATTTGTCGATGCTGTCATTGTTAGAGGAATGAAGTTATCGTCTTTTTTGTATACTATGGCAGAGTTGTGGATGCATTAGCAACAGTCTAGTTCTCAATTAGAGGCATTGGTTTCTGAAATGTCATGTTGTTATAGGTAATTCTGCCATTCGCTTCCTTATGCTTTAAACAAGCCGGGCAGCGTTCGTCAGTGGTCATATGTACACTGGTGTCCAAAATTAAAGCAACAAGGTTGCAAGGTTGTGTTTATTTTTCCACAAAACAGCATAAACAAGTGATAGTAAAGTATAAATAATGTAAGGAATAAAGGACGTAAACAACTGGAATATGCAGTTCTTCGTTTTATCCAACATAACGGATTTGAACATACATTCCGACAACTGGTTAACGTGCTCAATATGGGGTGTGACCACCTCTGGTAACAATACAGACGTGACAATCTCATGTTTGGCAATAACACGCATTCTTCGTTGTCAGTTGCGACGCAACCCGTGTTTCTAGTGCACCTCAGACATGCTCTATGGGATTCAAATGAGGAGAGCGAGCAGACCACGCCATGCGTGCAGTATCTTCCGTTTCCAAAAAAACGTAAACTGCCCTGCTCTATTAGGTCGATCATTGTCATCCGTTAATACGAAGTTTGGGTCCGCACCACCTCGCTACAGCCGCACATGAGATCCCAAGATCCCGTCACGATACCTGGCAGTAGTTAAATATTTCCGATGCAGCTATACAATTTCATGAAGAAGTGTTCTTGTGTTCTACATAATCCCTGCCCATACCATTAGGGATCTTTCCATAATGTTTGGGTACATAAATCGTGTTCCATGTTCCTTCCAGATGCGAATGTGTCAAGAATTACTCTCCAGAGCAAATCCAGACTCATCTGTGAAAAGAATATCGGCCCACTGTTCGACCGCCCAGGTGGCATGTTGACTGCATACACAGTGACTGTGTTTATGGAGCTACCCAGTTCCAGTACCCCGTTTGATGGGTGCCCTGACTTCATTGTTGACCTGGTTGTCCGTTGACCGGAATGCCATTATCCGTGCAGAAGATGATTCTACGGACATCTCTGAACTAGGCACATATTGGGGAAACAGCGGTTCGTTGCTTCAATTTTGCACGCTAGTATGGTTTTGAACAGTATACACATCGCGCTGGACTGCACTGTTCTACAAAAAGAACTTTTTTTTCTGTTGCTAAGAGAGACAATGTGATTCTTATAGCAGTTTCAAAGGTCAATAGAAATACGTCTTCAGTTTTTCTCCGTCAGGGATAGTTTAAGCGGGATGTCCATTTATATCTAATATATCCGTACGTATACACACACACACACACACACACACACACACACACATATATATATATATATATATATATATATATATATGCTCCTAAACTACTCGACCAATTGCAACCAAACTTCGTACATATACCTTACTGTCAGCCAACAAAAGTTGTGGGAGTTAGAACCACCTACCTATCAAAGGGGTGGGGATGAAGAAGTGTAGCCCGCGATGCCTGGATTCCCAAACTTTCTTCATTTGGGAATGATAGCGCTTAGCGACTTGCAACAAGCTTTACACATAATTTCGAACTGAATGCACCTACAAAGTTATAACGTTACACAGTTCAAGTAATATGACGTCTTAAACGTTAAGCAAGAGCCCAGACACTGTGTGGTTCGGGCGTGGATGCTCAGCTATAAATAAATACCTGGGCTAGTTGCTGTATAAATGTAAACTTATTTTTCTGAATTCAACAAATAATAAGATCAAGTGGTTCAGTTAAATAAGGCAACTGTTTCACATTAGGGTCGACTAGGAAGATGAAGTCTTAGGCCGTATTCACAAAATCATTCACCTTCCAGCATGCTTTTTAAAAGTAGGTGTACAGAAAAAGAGAAGACAACACAAATGTGGCAGCAAAACATTAAATGACTGATTTTTTTCTCTCTTGCAGGAAGAGTATTTTTGTCTTGAATGATACTCCAAAAAATACTAACCAATTTCCCGTAGTAGATTTGTCTTTGGTAGACATGTCTTAGTGGAACCTTTCTCAGTGTTGGTCCGGTTCATGACTGCAACTCTCTGGGATGAAGTCAGTGTGAGAGTCTAAGAAATGTACTTTCAAAGACACATTGCAGCCAAGATCGTGAAAAGCTTTGATCATTTGATTCACTACTTCCTTGTTCCTTGCAGCACTTCTTCTTCCAAGGAAGGTTTCTGATACTTTCTTGAAACATACTCGCGTCAGTTGGCGTGTTTCAAAATTTTGATCTAGCTGAAGTTCCCCAATCTGAGGGGAACACGTCTAATTGTTATTGCTGAAAGAGGAGGAAACCTGCCTGTTTCATTCATCGCCCTTACATATTGTTTAATTATTTGATGTGAAAAGGCAGAAGAAGGGTGACTTAACGAGCAAACAGACTTTGACGTATAACATTTTTTCATCCGCTTTCGAATTTCTTTCACGTCATGTCTTTTTTATGTAGTGTGATTTTCCATTACGACTATCACACTCGCGCAAAAAGCAAGTATATTTTGTATAGCCTTATTGCATTCCCTGTAACAGTGCGATTACTTTAAAATCCCTAAAAATCTCCAATTTATGTTCACTGCATTTAATTAATTTGAGAATACGAGTATTTTCTAAAATTTCGTAAATTTCTTTAGCCAAACTGGCATATGCAATTTGAACAGAGAGCATTTTAATTCCCTTGAGATTTATTTTCGACGCATTTCTAGAGTCTCCACTCCTGTTCATTGTATTTGAAGTCGAGTGCTTTCATAAAGATTACAACATCGTTGGAAAACGCCAGTGCTACCTCGCTTGCGAAGTAGGAATTAAAAATGTGTTCGTAGTGTCTAAATTCGCTGGTGTTGGTACTTTGTTGGAGGAGATTATAACTTCCAACTAAGCAGTTCTGCCTTTCGTTTACTTAGTGTTACGTCACGCACCAAATCATTTAGACCTGCCTATATTAATAAGTGTGTCGTGGAACTATTATATGTTTCTTAGTACAGAGCATCATATCTCTCAGGATATATTATCATTTCTTCATTGCCATCTAATCCACTGCCACTATCGATTTCTTCATCTGTTTGCCTTGAAGAAACTGGAAGAATTTCAGAGTGTGGCACTGGCCTTCGTGCGGAATATAAATCCAGATAAACAAAGTGTTTCTTTGATTTTTCGTTTGTACGTGCCTGATTATTCGTTACATATAAACAACAATTTTAGAGATGATGTCTGGGTTCTCTCCATACCATAGGTTCAGCAAATAACACGGCGTTTTCTCTTCCTTCCCACCACTTAATCCATTTACAAGAAGCTGCGAAACATTTATGTCGTGCCCATTCCTTATGCTGGGTGAAATTCTGTTTCTATTTCTTGCAAATGTGAATTCTTCACAAGTGTTAGAGAAATTGTCGGTAGAACGTCGACAGCGGTGCCTACGAGGCGTCTCCCAGAACAATCAAAACTGTATCAACTGATATTATGTGCAGACATTCGTATTTACTCTGTTACTCCTTACTAACTTACCTACTTGTTACTTCTTTTACTAAAAAAAATCAAAATTAATCAACTAAAAACGCAGTAACCCTTGAGGTTTCCTGACCGTAACTAAGAGTTTAGGTTTGATGAGATCCGTGTTTGTGGCGATACACAAACGGGAGTACCAACATCTGAATACTAAAACGGCTGCCGTAAATAAAGAAGTTAATATTGCTAACTATTATTTACAAAATTTTTCTCTATATACTGCAAATTATGGCTTCGTTATTACATAAATATTCAAATTACTGCAAAACCATCCCTGGTAAATTCTCATTACCGCTATTGTAACCAGACATGCTCTACAGAGTATTAAGATGTTGCCTTGTCCTGTTCGATCACCAGATCTGTCTCCAGTTGAGCACTTACGGGACATCATCTGACGACGGTTCCAGCGCTATCCACAATCATCATTAACCGTCCATGTATTGACTGACCAAGTGCAACAGGCACGGAACTCCATGCCACGAACTGACAGCTGGCAGCTGAACGACACAGTTTGGTTCAAATGGCTCTGAACACTATGGGACTTAACATCTGAGGTTGTCACTCCCCTTGACTTCGAGGTACTTAAACCTAACTAACCTAAGGACATCACACACATCCATGCCCGATGCAGGATTCGAACTGCGGCCGCAGCGGTCCGGACTGAAGCGCCTAGAACCGCTCAGCCACAGCGGCCGGCTGACACAATTTGCAATGGTTTACCTTGCACCTGTGTTAACCTGTGATTTGCAATGTTAATCAAATATGTTACCTAGAGAAATGTATTCTCGAAATTTCATTACTCTTCATTAATTACTTGTTAGTGTTGCAATTTTTTTTCGTCAGTATATTATTAACCGCCACTTACACAGTTTGTTCAATATGATCACTAGCGACGTCGAAGAGGTGTTGTACGGCGTCAGATTTGCACTTGGTGGCCAAAATTGGAACTAATTTCCTGCAGCGTAAATCGGTTCTGCATTAGTGCATTAGCGTATCTACCAAGTTTCACTGCTATACAATAATTACAGCCCAGACTGGTCCTTACTTATTTCCACCCGGTACCATGAGGATTTTGCACAAGTTTGTTTCCAAAAACGACACGGAGCGCATACTGTTATAGTTGCTCATACCGCCCATAGTTCCATTGTACTGGAGAAATTTCTCAGAACGGTTCCGATACTAACATGAATGGGAGTTTAAAAAAATGAAACGAAATCCGATTAGTCTGTAACAAGCCACCGGAGGTCGTGCGTCCCTTGTACCAAAATACTCAGAAAATGTCACTGAACAATCTTTGGGATTTTGACGGTGGAGTTCGGGTTGGATGCTTCTATGCATGTGTGGGAGGAGCACGTCATCGAGCTACACGAAGCAGCCGTGATTTTCAGACTGCATTGTTTTGCTGGCTATCAATTATTGTACCGCACTGCAAGTGTATGTTGCGCTGCGCATATAAAGCATCTGCATATGAGGCACACGATACGCCTCTTCCGTTTCGTGATGCGTCGCATGTAAACTTTGCTGTGCGTGGCGCTCGTGCGCGGGCCAACTTTGCCTGCATCATGGCTTGTGTCGTGGGGTGACGCATGGGTATGGCATTTGTAACTTACGACAGGGCACAGTGTCTGTGTTGGCAATGGTAGGGCTCGTAGCTCACAGGTACATTATGTTTGCGAATGTACGGCTGTAAATACAGAGGGGGCGCGCCACGGTTTACAGACTCTGCTGTGGGGTTGTTGACGTCCTCGAAATGTCGAAAGTCGAATCCATTCCTGCTAGGCATTACTAGCCATCACAAAGTGTGATAGCTTATTAACAGTACTGGGAACAGGGAGAACTAAGTAATGTACTCCAATCATATATTATTTTTGCTTCATTCCATGATATAAATTAATATGTAAATTAAAATATTATGAAAACATTCAAGTAATAAAGGGCACAGAAAAACATTTCAAAGTGGACGCAACTACTACTACGTTTCCAATCGAACTGAGTTAAGGCAATGAATTTTGTGAGACTTTTGACGCTAGTACCGACCGCACAATAAGTTAGTAAACTATAGGATAGAAGTAAACTTTTACTTTATAATGTGTCATATTGTCTTTGTGATATAAAGACTGGCAGGTATTAAAAGCCAGCGATTTCACTTTAAATAAATGGTTCAAATAGCTCTGAGCACTATGGTATTTAACTTCTGAGGTCATCAGTCTCACTTTAAATAAACAGTATCCATTTCAACAAATGTGAGCAATATGTACATTTCTTGTTCCTATTCAGTGATAGTCTTTAACGAATCTAGCAGTGATGACATGAAACGTCAAGCTTTTACAACGAAATGGTGTAATTTTTAGTTTCCATGACAAATAGTTGGGGAGAGTGTTGTACCATCGAACAGACTACTGTATCGACGACATAGTAATAAGAATCCTTGCCGTAGAGAAACAACTGATAGAACTGAAAACAAATAACTGACCAGGTCAGGATGAAATCCCAGTTCGGTTTTACAAAGAGTACTCTGTGGTACTGGCGCCTTACTTAGCTTGCATTTATCGCGAATCTCTCATCCAGCGCAAGATCCCAAGCTACTAGAAAAAAAGAAGGGTAAAAGAAGGACCCGCAAAATTGCAGTCAGGTGACCCTAACGTCAGTTTGATACAAAAATCGTCTTTAGTTGGAGAATTACTAAGGAAAGGAAAGAATCCAAATGGAGCAAAAGAAGAAAAAAAATCTATACACATGCGGAAGATACGTAAATAGTGACATAAAAAGTTACACGTTGGGTTCGTATAGTTAATATCCCTGTTTATAAAATTTCATTCGTTTGAGTTTGGTAAATTTCTAAGAACTGGTGACTGAAGGAACGAAATTAACAAATGGTCCAAATGGCTCTGAGCACTATGGGACTTAACTTCTAAGGTCATCAGTCCCCTAGAACTTAGAACGACTTAAACCTAACTAACCTAAGAACATCACACACATCCATGCCCGAGGCAGGGTTTCAACCTGCGACGGTAGCGGTCACACGGTTCCAGACTCTAGCGCCTAGGACCGCTCGGCCACCCCTGCCGGCACGAAATTAACATAAATGGAGCAAAAAGTTCTCCAGACAGGCGAAAGAGACGTAAACAGTACTAAAAAGTTGGACGTTTGTTTCACACCGTTAATATCTGTTTACAAAGTCGACTGTTAGGACAGCTTCAGAGAAGGACTGTGAGCGTTAAGGCAAAGAACGTCACTTGATTTTAGGATAATGGAGCACGAAAATCATTTGCCAAATAAAAAGCCGTCTGAAAATTACTACAGTTGTCAGCCGCTATTTGCTATTTTGTCGCTTGCTGCCTGAACAGAGACTGATTAATGAAGTTTCATACGGGTAAGTGCACTGTTGTACACCGTCAAAGACTACCTTCACCTTAATTTGGTTTCACTCAAATACAAATAAAAATACTTATTGCACAATAAGTAATTGACATTTTTGATAATCGGATATGTATCAGAAGTGCATGGGAAAGTAATTTTGCTGTGTTTAATTTTTAGTGCTCTGCTCTGGGGTCGCAATGTCGTCTCAAATTTTAATGTTTCTTCTACTGTATTTTTTTATTTTGACACTAAAGCGCTAACGACCTGAAAAATATTTACATGGACATTGATTTATTATTACGGTTCACGTACTGATACGTGCTGACACAAGCAGCGTGTTTTTAATTACAGTTACTACTTAACGTTTTTGAAGATATAAAAGTGCCTCGTGAAAGTTATAGCAACGAACAGAATCAATAAAACTTATACCTCAGTTGTATGATGGTCTTTGCATTGTGTCACGGCGAGTATTGCAGAATACCAAAGGAGATCTGTTTCCAATCACAGCTGGAATGGCCTGACGTGGAAGGTTTACCGCGGCACACCCACTACGGCCACTTTTCCCCTTAAGTCTTTACATACTCGTTACTCAAATCTGCCACAAGTAAAGAGCCTCCGGACAGATATAGTTCCTCTAGCTGCTGGTCGCTAGCAGCGCTCGAATGCACTTCTTAGACGTCTGTTTGCTCTGTTGCCGGTTCTTTCTGCACAGTTCACCCTTCACTGACTTTTTATGGTTATCCCGGTTAAAATTTACATCCAAACATGGACACAGCTGCTTTGCTCTGGAATGACAGCTCTGAAGTTATCAAAAGTCGGGAGCCTGTATTCCACGATAATTTAAAATTCAGATTTTGACATATACTAGTAGAGAAGTAAGTCGATAAGTACTGTTCATCGAATTCGAACATACTGGCTGTTCATAAAATGTTGTTGTTGTTGTGGTCTTCAGTCCTGAGACTGGTTTGATGCAGCTCTCCATGCTACTCTATCCTGTGCAAGCTTCTTCATCTCCCAGTACCTACTGCAACCTACATCCTTCTGAATCTGCTTAGTGTATTGATCTCTTGGTCTCCCTCTACGATTTTTACCCTCCACGCTGCCCTCCAACGCCAAAGTTGTGATCCCTTGATGCCTCAAAACATGTCCCACCAACCGGTCCCTTCTTTTAGTCAAGTTGTGCCACAAACTTCTCTTCTCCCCAATCCTATTCAATACCTCCTCATTAGTTACGTGATCTACCCACCTTATCTTCAGCATTCTTCTGTAGCACCACATTTCGAAAGCTTCTATTCTCTTCTTGTCCAAACTAGTTATCGTCCATGTCTCACTTCCATACATGGCTACACTCCATACAAATACTTTCAGAAACGACTTCCTGACACCTAAATCTATACTCGATGTTAACAAATTTCTCTTCTTGAGAAACGCTTTCCTTGCCATTGCCAGTCTACATTTTATATCCTCTCTACTTCGACCATCATCGGTTATTTTACTCCCTAAATAGCAAAACTCCTTTACTACTTTAAGTGTCTCATTTCCTAATCTAATTCCCTCAGCATCACTCGACTTAATTTGACTACATTCCATTATCCTCGTTTTGCTTTTGTTGATGTTCATCTTATATCCTCCTTTCAAGACATTGTCCATTCCGTTCAACTGCTCTTCCAAGTCCTTTGCTGTCTCTGACAGAATTACTATGTCATCGGCGAACCTCAAAGTTTTTACTTCTTCTCCATGAATTTTAATACCTACTCCGAATTTTTCTTTTGTTTCCTTTACTGCTTGCTCAATATACAGATTGAATAACATCGGGGAGAGGCTACAACCCTGTCTCACTCCCTTCCCAACCACTGCTTCCCTTTCATGCCCCTCGACTCTTATAACTGCCATCTGGTTTCTGTACAAATTGTAAATAGCCTTTCGCTCCCTGTATTTTACCCCTGCCACCTTCAGAATTTGAAAGAGAGTATTCCAGTCAACATTGTCAAAAGCTTTCTCTAAGTCTACAAATGCTAGAAACGTAGGTTTGCCTTTTCTTAATCTTTCTTCCAAGATAAGTCGTAAGGTCAGTATTGCCTCACGTGTTCCAACATTTCTACGGAATCCAAACTGATCTTCCCCAAGGTCGGCTTCTACCAGTTTTTCCATTCGTCTGTAAAGAATTCGCGTTAGTATTTTGCAGCTGTGACTTATTAAACTGATAGTTCGGTAATTTTCACATCTGTCAACACCTGCTTTCTTTGGGATTGGAATTATTATATTCTTCTTGAAGTCTGAGGGTATTTCACCTGTCTCATACATCGTGCTCACTAGATGGTAGAGTTTTGTCAGAACTGGTTCTCCCAAGGCCGTCAGTAGTTCCAATGGAATGTTGTCTACTCCCGGGGCCTTGTTTCGACTCAGGTCTTTCAGTGCTCTGTCAAACTCTTCACGCAGTATCTTATCTCCCATTTCGTCTTCATCTACATCCTCTTCCATTTCCATAATATTGTCCTCGAGTACATCTCCCTTGTATAAACCCTCTATATACTCCTTCCACCTTTCTGCCTTCCCTTCTTTGCTTAGAACTGGGTTTCCATCTGAGCTCTTGATATTCATACAAGTGGTTCTCTTCTCTCCAAAGGTCTCTTTAATTTTCCTGTAGGCAGTATCTATCTTACCCCTAGTGAGACAAGCCTCTACATCCTTACATTTGTCCTCTAGCCATCCCTGCTTAGCCATTTTGCACTTCCTGTCGATTTCATTTTTGAGACGTTTGTATTCCTTTTTGCCTACTTCATTTACTGCATTTTTATATTTTCTCCTTTCATCAATTAAATTCAATATTTCTTCTGTTACCCAAGGATTTCTATTAGCCCTCGTCTTTTTACCTACTTGATCGTCTGCTGCCTTCACTATTTCATCCCTCAGAGCTACCCATTCTTCTTCTACTGTATTTCTTTCCCCCATTCCTGTCAATTGTCCCCTTATGCTCTCCCTGAAACTCTCTACAACCTCTGGTTCTTTCAGTTTATCCAGGTCCCATCTCCTTAAATTCCCACCTTTTTGCAGTTTCTTCAGTTTCAATCTGCAGTTCATAACCAATAGATTGTGGTCAGAATCCACATCTGCCCCAGGAAATGTCTTACAATTTAAAACCTGGTTCCTAAATCTCTGTCTTACCATTATATAATCTATCTGAAACCTGTCAGTATCTCCTGGCTTCTTCCATGTATACAGCCTCCTTTCATGATTCTTGAACCAAGTGTTAGCTATGATTAAGTTATGCTCTGTGCAAAATTCTACAAGGCGGCTTCCTCTTTCATTCCTTCCCCCCAATCCGTATTCACCTACTATGTTTCCTTCTCTCCCTTTTCCTACTGACGAATTCCAGTCACCCATGACTATTAAATTTTCGTCTCCCTTCACTACCTGAATAATTTCTTTTATCTCGTCATACATTTCATCTATTTCTTCATCATCTGCAGAGCTAGTTGGCATATAAACTTGTACTACTGTAGTAGGCATGGGCTTTGTGTCTATCTTGGCCACAATAATGCGTTCACTATGCTGTTTGTAGTAGCTAACCCGCACTCCTATTTTTTTATTCATTATTAAACCTACTCCTGCATTACCCCTATTTGATTTTGTATTTATAACCCTGTAATCACCTGACCAAAAGTCTTGTTCCTCCTGCCACCGAACTTCACTAATTCCCACTATATCTAACTTTAACCTATCCATTTCCCTTTTCAAATTTTCTAACCTACCTGCCCGATTAAGTGATCTGACATTCCACGCTCCGATCCGTAGAACGCCAGTTTTCTTTCTCCTGATAACGACGTCCTCTTGAGTAGTCCCCGCCCGGAGATCCGAATGGGGGACTATTTTACCTCCGGAATATTTTACCCAAGAGGACGCCATCATCATTTAATCATACAGTAGAGCTGCATGTCCTCGGGAAAAATTACGGCTGTAGTTTCCCCTTGCTTTCAGCCGTTCGCAGTACCAGCACAGCAAGGCCGTTTTGGTTAATGTTACAAGGCCAGATCAGTCAATCATCCAGACTGTTGCCCCTGCAACTACTGAAAAGGCTGCTGCCCCTCTTCAGGAACCACATGTTTGTCTGGCCTCTCAACAGATACCCCTCCGTTGTGGTTGCACCTACGGTACGGCCATCTGTATCGCTGAGGCACGCAAGCCTCCCCACCAACGGCAAGGTCCATGGTTCATAAAATATGTGAAGTTATTGTTGTCGGAATAGTGAAACAAGTTGCTGGGTTTCCTTAAAATCGTTGAAACTTCTTTATTTAATAAATTTTTACTTATATTACTGAGTGAAATTGAATGCAAGTGAATTAGCTTAAACTGCTGAGTACTTAATCAATATTCTTAAAGTGCTGAGTGAAATTGACTATACTATCTCCTTGTGTTTTATCATTTCAACACTGGCCTACAGAATTTTCCGTGACAAACAGAACTCAAACTTTTCCTATTCAGTAATTACTCACAATATTCAAGGATAACGCTATCTGACTGCTTTAAAATTGATAACTTGACTTCAAATAATAAATACAAATGAATGGCCCTGCAATAGAAGAAATCCTAACAATAACCCATACATATCATAAGTCACTTACCTCACAAAACTATTCATTACACGGACTACAGCAATGCTACAAGGACCAATACTGCCATCTAAAGAAAGATTTTTACTACTGAAGGTTCTAACTACTAATGGGTATGTGGTTAGCAAAGGAAAGATTTTGTTTCAGAGCAAACAATGTATTTACCTAAAGAATGTGACAACCAGTTCAAAAATTATATAATCATCAGTAATAAATCTCAATGACAGATCTACATTCAGACTGTCTGCTCGCGCTAATACTGCAAACCTCCAACACTGCTAATTATTACCTCTAACTTTCATCACTGCTGACTACTCACTCCCAGCTTCCTTCACTGCTGGCTGTTCACCTCCAAGTGCCATCACTGCTGACTTAACTTTCAACTGCTAGTGCGACCAGCCACAGAGTCTCTAACAGAGTGCGCACAGCGCTGCCAAAGTAATTGATGCAGAGCTGTACATAGCTCTGCCAACAAACAAACACATAAACAACCGACTTACATAGCCCCCCTGCTCCTTTCAAAAGATTTTAGAAAATAGTTTGGGCAGTGGCCAAGAATAATATGTTAAACATTGTTTCATATTAACAATATCAAATAGGCCAGATCCACTCAATTAGTAATATACTGTTGGTCAATAAATCAAAAAGTTCACCTCACAGTCCCTAAAGACAATCCTAATCATTCATTAGAAGAATAGTCTATGACAGTTTTATGCACGAAGTCTGAGCAATAAAAGAAAATGCACACATAAGTAGTGGACCTTCATGCAGTCTTGAAGAAGTAATGTTGTCCTCCCAACATAAACACAGTTCTGACTCTTGACTTCAAGACCAAAGACTGTTAATGGGCCACAACAGAGCAAACCCATAGCAGAGTCAGTCGAAGTCTTGAAGAATATTGGTAGAATTGGTAGGTCACCAGAGAGCAGACCCCAGTAAGCCTTGTAGAGATTATGACAGTAATGGCCCACCAAAGGTGCAGACTCACTGCAGTCCTTGTAGAGATTATGGTAGTATTAGTGGGCCACCAAAAGTGCAGACCCAGTGTAGTCCTTGAAGAGATAGCCAACAGCCATCCATTGTGACTGTGCGGGTGCACAATCACAATTGAAGAGTCTTGCAGATAATGTAGCAAATCCATAAACCACCACTTGTGCACTCACAAATTTTTTGCAATACCCTTATAACCAGCAATGTTGTTAACCAATCCATTGCTGAATTATCAACACGAGTGCAACCACTAACACAGTCATATAACCTCTGACATTTTATACATACAGAATAACAAACAGAAATGTGTGCAGTAAAATGAATCCCTATTATTTACTTAACTTGAAGAACTGGTGTCTGTACCATTTACAATTTTATAGCACAAGAAAACAATTACAAAGGTACAGAAAACATAATTACAGTCAACAACATGATAATACCGATAACATTTGTAGTAATACAGGCTTTACAAGAATAGAAATAAGCGTACACATGAGTATTAGAGGAATTGTGACATAAGTAAATAAATGAAAAATGAGAATATCCTTTGAAACATTAACTTGACACATGAGGATTAAAAGAAAACAGAACGGAATAAATAACGTCTGAATATCTTTTCAAAGTAAAAAACAGGTAAGATTTGAGGATAACAGTATTCCTCATCATAGTGAATGCAGGTTAGTATTAGAAGGAAAAAAAAAGTTCTACCAAAATGTCTTGACAGGTAAACTCACAGAGACAGGAAGAACACAGACACACAAGGGTACACATAAACACATAGCAGAATAACACAAAGGAAAGGACAGGGTCTGTTTTCATGTGTAAATGTGTCAAAGTGTAAGTGTAACATTTGGTACTGCAGTTCTTGTGGAGAGCATTTTATACCTACTTTATGCTCATACCTGTTTTATTTCAACCAAAATTACTTCATTTTCAACTAATACTACATTTAATTCTTGCCAACTATTCTTACTTCAACACTGTTACCAAAAAAAGTCAGCGGTCTAGGCGCTGCAGTCATGGACTGTGCCGCTGATCCCAGCGGAGGTTCGAGTCCTCCCTCGGGCATGGGTGTGTGTGTTTGTCCTTAGGATAATTTAGGTTAAGTAGTGTGTAAGCTTAGGGACTGATGACCTGAGCAGTGAAGTTCCACAAGATTTCACACACATTTGACCATTTTTTTTGAAAAAAAGTCACATTTAAACATGCTTTCTGGTATTATACTTCCAAATATTTCTTACCGCATCATTTATTTCCAAGAAAATCCTACCTAAAGCTGTTTATTTATTTATTTATTGTTCTGTGGGACCAAATTAAGGAGAAGTCTCCAAGGTCATGGAACGAGGCAATACACGAAATTATAACACGATAGTAGAAACAGATAAAATGAAATATAAGAAATATATTCAGGCGACAAGTCGTAAGTTTAAATAAAGAAAATCAACAATGTAACACTGGAATTTGCTTAATTTTTCAGCTCTTCCAGGAGCTCCTCGACAGAATAGAAGGAGTGAGCCATGAGGAAACTCTTCAGTTTGGACTTAAAAGTGTTTGGGCCACTGTCAAGATTTTTGAGTTCTTGTGGCAGCTTATTGAAGATGGATGCAGCAGAATACTGCACTCCTTTCTGCACAAGAGTCAAGGAAGTGCATTCCACATGCAGATTTGATTTCTGCCTATTATTACCTGAGTGCTAGCTGCTAACTCTTGGGAATAAGCTATTATTGCTAACAACAAACGACATTAAAGAAAATACACTCCTGGAAATTGAAATACGAACACCGTGAATTCATTGTCCCAGGAAGGGGAAACTTTATTGACACATTCCTGGGGTCAGATACATCACATGATCACACTGACAGAACCATAGGCACATAGACACAGGCAACAGAGCATGCACAATGTCGGCACTAGTACAGTGTATATCCACCTTTCGCAGCAATGCAGGCTGCTATTCTCCCATGGAGACGATCGTAGAGATGCTGGATGTAGTCCAGTGGAACGGCTTGCAATGCCATTTCCACCTGGCGCCTCAGTTGGGCCAGCGTTCGTGCTGGACGTGCGGACCGCGTGAGACGACGCTTCATCCAGTCCCAAACATGCTCAATGGGGGACAGATCCGGAGATCTTGCTGGCCAGGGTAGTTGACTTACACCTTCTAGAGCACATTGGGTGGCACGGGATACATGCGGACGTGCATTGTCCTGTTGGAACAGCAAGTTCCCTTGCCGGTCTAGGAATGGTAGAACGATGGGTTCGATGACGGTTTGGATGTACCGTGCACTATTCAGTGTCCCCTCGAGGATCACCAGTGGTGTACGGCCAGTGTAGGGGATCGCTCCCCACACCATGATGCCGGGTGTTGGCCCTGTGTGCCTCGGTCGTATGCAGTCCTGATTGTGGCGCTCACCTGCACGGCGCCAAACACGCATACGACCATCATTGGCACCAAGGCAGAAGCGACTCACATCGCTGAAGACGACACGTCTCCATTCGTCCCTCCATTCACGCCTGTCGCGACACCACTGGAGGCGGGCTGCACGATGTTGGGGCGTGAGCGGAAGACGGTCTAACGGTGTGCGGGACCGTAGCCCAGCTTCATGGAGACGGTTGCGAATGGTCCTCGCCGATACCCCAGGAGCAACAGTGTCCCTAATTTGCTGGGAAGTGGCGGTGCGGTCCCCTACGGCACTGCGTAGGATCCTACGGTCTTGGCGTGCATCCGTGCGTCGCTGCGGTCCGGTCCCAGGTCGACGGGCACGTGCACCTTCCGCCGACCACTGGCGACAACATCGATGTACTGTGGAGACCTCACGCCCCACGTGTTGAGCAATTCGGCGGTACGTCCACCCGGCCTCCCGCATGCCCACTATACGCCTTCGCTCAAAGTCCGTCAACTGCACATACGGTTCACGTCCACGCTGTCGCGGCATGCTACCAGTGTTAAAGACTGCGATGGAGCTCCGTATGCCACTGTAAAAACTGAGTCTTACTGTGATTTAGCATCAAATTATTTTCCACAGGCCATGAACTTATTTCATGAACTACATTATTTGATACTGTTTTAATATTACACAAAGATCCTTCACTAAAAAACTGGTGTCATCAGCAAACAGCAATATTTTTGAATCACCTGTAACACTAGAAGGCATATCATTTATATAAATAAGAAACAGCAGTGGCCCCAGCACCGACCCTTGGGGAACGCCCCATTGGGACTGAACATCACTAGCACTCTCAATATTGCGGAGAATTACCTTCTGCTTTCTGTTCTTAAAGTAAGAGATGAACCAATTGTAAGCTACTCCTCTTACCCCCTAATGGTCCAACTTCTGCAGTAATATTTTGTGGTCAACACAGTCAAAAGCCTTCGTTAAATCAAAGAAAACACCTAGCGTTCGCAACCTTTTATTTAATCCATCCAAACCCTCACAGAGAAAAGAGAATATAGCATTTTCAGTTGTTAAACCATTTCGAAAACCAAATTGTAAATTTGACAGCAAATTATGTGAATTTAAATGCTCCAGTAACCTTGTATATACAACCTTCTCGATAACTTTAGCAAACACCGATGGCATAGAAATAGGTCTAAAATAGTCAAGATTATCCCTGTCTCCCTTTTTATAAAGTGGCTTCACTACCGAGTACTTTAATCGGTCAGGAAACCGACCACTCCTGCTAGATACCCTGTCATATCCATGAGAGTTCTTGGTCTTTAGTGATTTAATTATTAACTCAATCTCCCTCTTGTCAGTATCATGGAGGAGCATTTCAGGTAACAGTCTCAGGACACTTTTTTCTAAGTGCGCTATATGATTCCCTGTTGGGACTAGGTTTCTGTTTAGTTCACCTGCTATATTCAGAAAGTGATTATTAAATACTGTACATATATGCGACTTATCAGTAACACGGACATTCCCACTACGCACTGATTCTGTATCCTCGACCTGTCTCTGCGGACCAGCCACTTCCTTTACGACTGACCATATGGTATTAATTTTATCCTGAGACTTAACTATTCTATCTGCATACCACATACTTTTTGCCTTCCTAATAACATTTTTAAGCACCTTACAATACTGTTTGTAATGGGCTGCTGCATTTTGATTTTGGCTGTTTCTAACGTTGCCACTTTGTTCCACAAGATATTCTTATCCTTCTAGTCAGCCACCCAGGCTGCCTGTTTGTGCTAGTACCCTGTTTCGAACGTTCTAACGGAAAGCAACTTTCAAAGAGGACGAGAAAAGTCTTGAGGAAAGCATTATATTTATCGTCTACTGTATGAGCACTATAAACATCTTACCACTATTGTTCCTTGATAAGGTTTACAAAGGTTTCCACAGCAACTGGATCAGCTTTCCTAAACAGTTGATAACTATATTTAACATATGTTGCAGCACAAAAATCTTTTAGATTTTGTGCATCATGATCTGAAAGGTCATTCACCTTTTTGCTAACAGAATGCCCTGCTAGTAATGAGGAATGAACAAAAATGTTGTCTGTGGTTGTTCTACTGTTCCCTTGAACTCTCGTTGGAAAGAACACGGTTTGCATAAGATTATATGAATTAAGGAGGTCTACCAGCATCCTTTTCCTTGCACAATCACTTATACAATTAATATTGAAGTGACCACATATAACTAACTTTTTGTATTTCCTATAAAGTGAACCAAGAACCTCCTCTAGCTTTAGCATAAATGTTGTGAAATCGAAGTCTGGGGATCTATAAATAACAACAGTTAGAAGTTTAGCTCCACTAAATTTAACCACACCTGCACGACATTCAAACACCTTTTCAGTGCAGTACTATTTTGAAACAACAATTGACTCAAATGGGATGCCGTTTTTCACATACATGGCTACTCCCCCACACGGCAAAGAACTCCTAGAAGATCTGCCAGCCAACCTTATCCTGGTAAAGGAGGCCTCTGAATTATCTCCTTATTTAAGAAGTATTCAGATATACCAATAATTTTAGAGTCTACATCTATAAGCAGTTAACTAACTTTATCTCTATTACCATGTATATTTTGATGAAATATACTAATTCCCTCATTACTCGGATACCTAAGGTTGTCGAAAGTGGTTCCTTTGTTCGAGAGGCTTCCCTTAAGCAGGAATACCTATCAGCTGACTCCAGTCTAAAAAAGGTGCAGCTCTAACACCCACTACTGCAGGAGTTTTTCTTTGAGTGATCCCACCAACCCCACCTATGCTGTCACCTATAAGCTTTGCCAACCTCCCCTTCCCATACCTGTTGAGGTGCAGGCCATGTCTAGTGAAACCCGTCCTGCTGATAGACCCCACCGACACCACTGAAATATGACCCATGCCTTCTGTCATCAGCGCACCCCCAAGTCTCATGTTATTACGCCTGACGGCTGTAATAAGATGAGGCTGATCGTGACGCTGAAACAGTTCCATGAAATGCACATTCGTGTTGCCAGTCTGAGTGGCTATCTTTTCCAGGTCACCATCTATGTCATACTCCCCATCCCTATCAATACTATTACCAGCCCCACCCACAATCACTACCTGATCCTCTTTAGTGAAATCACTACATAACCTCCCTATGTTAACAGTCAGCTGAGCCAATACTGCATTAGCCTTCACAATGCTGGTGACCTGGTACTCACTCCCCAACACTTCCTGCAACTGATGGCCTACATCTCTGCCATGAGAACTACCTAACAGCAGAACCTTCTTCAACTTTGCAACTGTCCTAGCCACCGTAACTGCTGAGGTCTGCTGCATACTTTCTACATCTACAGGTACTAGAGATTCCTCTCCATTAGACTCCACTAGACTCTGAAAGTTGTCACTATACCCTACTTACATCTGTTCATTTCCTTTTTCAGAATAAATTCCTTTTTGTGCAATACTCTTTGGCCAAACCTTTTCCTTATAGCTTCTCAATGCATATCTTTCAAACTCATCACAGTCATTATCTTATATAGCATACCCCCTCTTAAACGAACTTAAATCTACTGAGCTCAGATATATAAACTAGAGAGTGAGGCAGTGCAGCAGAACAAAACAATCAACACAAACGACATCGACAAAAAATGCAAACTGGCAAAGCAAGCAGCAGTATATCTAAATTAGTAAAGAAAATGCAACATTACAACTAATGTAAGGCAATATGCAGTAACAAAAAAAATAAATCAGCGGTAAAACTGGCTTATCAGAGTGATAGAAACTAAAATTCAGTAGGACAATGCCTGACAAATTGCAGCAGCAAACGCAATATCTTATATCTATACATGAGGAAGCACAAGCAGAAAAAATATTACAGTGAAGATAGCAATGCAGATAAGGGAAATGTCTATTCACATCTTAATGTCTATGTCACATTTTAACACTAGAGTGGTGCACCACAATAACTTATTATACCAAAAAATTACCAAGTCCTTGAAAAGAAAATTATGTATGCAATTCCTGTTACTAGTAACTTCTCCTGCTTATGCTTCTTTCTTTTCCTAGTGCTCTTTTTTTAAAAAGTGGATCATAAAATTATTACTTAATGGATCTGTTGACAGAAGGTGTTCACATTAGCATACAAATTAAATTTTATTTCATAAAACCAATGCTACAGTTCAGCTAGAAACCAGATATTAAATGAAATAAGCAAATATGTGCCAAGCAAAGCATGAAAACTTCATCCAATAGCCATATGACATTTCATAAGTCAGTAAAAATTCTCTCAACTCTCTTAGAGAGACAATTGTCATAATCAGGTTTGTAAATGTAAGAATATTTCTCATCAATTCATAAGCATTTCAGTGAGTAGCACAAAGTACGAGCTCCAAAGTGTAATCTTATATTTCCAAGTAATAGTGTGTCGTATTTGTGGTGCATTCAGCAAAGGAATATCAATGGTGAGGTCAATGGGAGGCCATTTTCTACAGCTATGCGAGCACTTGCAGAAGTGTGGCAAGCTTCAAAGTTCTGAAGCGGCACGAGGAAAGTTGAAAGTCCACACAACAATATGTATATTTCAAAGCTGCTAGTGCGCAGCTGGGCGCAGCAGAGCATTATGTCAAGGTCACATGTACTCTTTACCAAAATATTTATGACAGCAGTTTTAGCTACAAGAACAGTTTCATACCAATAAAAAATTTCACAGGTCGAAAACTTACAGTAGAAGTGTGTAGTAACGAAGTCTCATCAATAACAGTGTCCAAAAATTTTCATCAGCATAGTGGTACATACAATCACATATATATTCACATCTCGTAACTCTTAAAGTACAATGCTTGGTTTCCAACATTCTTTTCCACAATCAGAGTTCCTAACCGCTACTCATTATTCCTTACCTTGCTACATACATATATATTCGTTGACATTTCTTCGGTATTTCATCACAATGAATACATAGCATAATCAAATTCCTCATACATCATCATCTCGTTGATCATAAACATAACTCAACATTATAATACACATCATCGTCATAATAACATCTCATAACAGATCAATCAAATCTCAAAATCGTCGTAGCTTCCTTCAATAATCTCAAAACCTCTAAAAAAATTCTCCGCTCGTTTCAATAGTGTTATGTGATTTCCACCGTGTGTTTTTCTGAATCAAGTTTGAGTGTGTTCATTTGTGTTGTAATCGTATCTACTGTATCCTTTAAGTTCTCCTGATCTTATACAGGTTGAGTAACCGTATCGGTAAATGCAATTGAGTCAATTTTAACTTGCAAGCGGTCGTGATTTTCGTGAACAATAATCTGCGGTTATTTTGTCTCAGCTTCATGATTCTGTAATGTCTCTTCATGTCACGAAAAGATAGGCTGAAAATGTTCACAAATATGCGTTTTTACGTCTTCAGAAACTTTTTGATCTTTCGATACGATTTTTTCGGCAATGCACCCACGCCGGCAATACTTGTATATCCGAAAACATAAAGTGTGTCGAGTGAATTCAGAAACGGGCAATGATGCAAAACCTAAATCTTTGTAATTTGTAAGATTTCGTTCTGTTACTTCACATTCTTAAGGCAAACAGTTACCGACCGATCGATCGACAGTACTTCCCTGTCCACTGATTGTTTCCATTTCTGCACTGATATTTAATGTCTGGTCCATGTCCCTATGTACAATTATCAAATTACTGTCTCGAATATTTATCACTTCGTTACAAGGTGATAGTACCATGCTACTCTCGTCTTCACTGTAATTTCTCAATTTGCTTTCAGCCTAGTATTACATTTTTCACACTCCATTATTGACACACTATTTTGCACAATAACACACAAAATACACTATTTGAAAAACAAAAATTAAAATAGCACTGAAAATAATAAATATCTAATTAATTGCAAAGGCGACTGCAAGATACTTGGTGCAAATCCACATGCTTGCCACAACTGCTTTGCTTATTACAATACAGTACAACAACGAGAAATTACAACTGCAAACGAAATTCTCTATACAATTACACGCTAGCAATAACAATAACTAATTTCTAATCATACACTAATTATTCAAACTACGAGAAAAATCAAAACATTCCAGGTTCGAATCCTGCCAGGGTCGCCAGGTGAAAGTTCTTTATTTAAGAAATTTTTACTTATATTGCTGAGTGAAGCTGAATGCAAGTGAACCAGCTTAAACTGCTGAGTGCTTACTCAATATTCTCAAACTGCTGTGCAAAATTGACTATACTGTCTCTGTGCTATTTTATCATTTCTACACTGACCTACAGAATTTTCCCTGACAAACAGAACTCAAACTTTTCCTATTCAGTAATTACTCACAATATTCAATGATAATGTGATCTGACTGCTTTAAAACTGATAACCTGACTTCATATAATTAATACAAAAGAATGGCCCTGAAATAGAAGAAATACTAACAATAACCCATATGTATCATAAGTCACTTACCTCACAAAAATCTTCATTACACGAACTACAGCGATGCAGCAAGCACCAATACTGCCAACTAAATAAAAGATTCTAACTATTGAAGGCTCTAACTACTAATAGGCATGTGATCAGCAAAGGAAAGATTTTGTTGCAGAGCAAACAATGTATTTACCTAAAGAATGTGACAACCAGTTCAAAAATTATATAATCATCAGTATAAATCTCAGTGGCAGATGTACATTCAGACCGTCCTTCTCGAGGTAATACTGTAAACCTCCAACACTGCTAATTATTAACCTCTAACCTCCATCACTGCTGACTACTCACTCCCAGCTTCCATCCCTGCTGGCTTTTCACCTCCAAGCGTCATCATCGCTAACTGTTAACTTCCAACTGCTAGTGAGACCAGCCACAGAGTCTTTTACACAGTGTCAAAGTTATTATTGCAGAGCATAACATAGCGCTGCCAACATAGAAAGACATAAACAGCCTACTTACACTGTTGTATATGCGGCAACATCAATGAGCAATGAGGTTTCTGCAAAGGAAGATCATCTATGAAATAAATCTTCATCTTAAATTTAGCTATAAGGTCCTACACGATGACGAGGCAAAACTGTTTCATCACCTTTGTGGATTTTTAAAAATATCTTGCGGTGCTGGTCGAATTACCTGCTCTGTTCTTTTACAACCTAGGGTAGTATCTCCGGCGGAGACTTAGTTTCGTCCAGGTTCGATCTTGGCAGCTCCCAGAAGCCGAACCGCCAGAGTCAATGACCAGTAGACCGCCAGCTAAGGGGAAAAGCCGAGCGGGTTGCGGCAAATACGGAAGCTATCGGAGCACGGCAGAACGATCGAGCGCTCAGGTCAACAAGCGAAGCGTAATGACATCTTGGAAGCCAAGAGATACCCTCATACTAGTGAAAAAGCAGAGTTTCGTAAGGGACACTGGGTACAACGCAAGAGAAATAATCAGGTGATGTGCCAGCAGAAGAGCGTCTCTGAAACGTGAAGTTACGAAAGTGTGGAGTCACTAGGAGAGCTGACAGCGAGGTAAAACCAGCACACGGCTGGAAGGGCGCTGCTACTTCCAGCTGCACTGACAACGTACGAGGCAATACTGATGGGGCGCAGAGGCCGCCGTCACCCTGCGGACCTCCTGGAGGCTTCACCTACTTGACCTGGACGCTGTCCGTCATCCGGCTTCGAGAGGAGGAGCACTGCTGCTGCTCATCCCGTTCCTTTGGCAGACACCCATTCTGCCAGCTCCTGTCTCTTAGAGGGGGGCTAAGAGTCGACCCCTACGAGTACGTCAGGTGAACCTGGGGCGAGACTCCCGAGCGCAAATTTTAGTCGTCAACGGGATCACTTTGGAGATCGATGACCAGATCTGGAAGCCATTGGATTTTGCAGTCGACAGCCACCCAGTAACGGCGATACTAAAAGTGGAGCGCGCGCCAGCTTTCCACCGCTGACGAGGCGCTGCACCGCTTTAGTGGCTCAGGTGGGGCACTTTGGAAAACAATCTTGTATTACTGACCAGTAAAAGTGTTACTGTCAATGATGTTGTCTTGGCGAACTCTAGCGTAAATAGGTACTCATCACCACATCCCGCCTGGCTCTCCTCTGAAGACTTTAGGAATCTGGGGCCGGACTCCTACACTACAAGTCGATAATAAGCTATTTAGTTCGCTTAACCACGAACACTAAGTGGAAAGTTACATACCGAGGTGAAATTTCTGGAGTATATGAAATCAGAAAAGGAGTCTAACAAGGGGTTGGACTTCCCCTGTACTGTGTATTTGTGTTTTGGAAAAGTCTCTTTCTGAAATTATAAAAAATTACTCTAGGTAATATAATTTATTCGATGTGTGGAGACGTGTTCCAAGGTACAACATGACATGTACCTATGAACAAAATTCTACTGCAATTAACTGAAAGCGTTGCAAACCAGAAAAATCTTGTC
Organism: Schistocerca nitens; assembly: GCF_023898315.1. NCBI lineage: Eukaryota > Metazoa > Arthropoda > Insecta > Orthoptera > Acrididae > Schistocerca > Schistocerca nitens. Next base: position 188,219,835 of record NC_064620.1, on the reverse strand, counting down.
AATAGTGCATCTAACAGTCTGTTTCATTATTGTTCCTAGATATCAGTCAGCAGGCGCAACACTATAGACCTATATCTCTGACGTCGATCTGTTGTAGAATTTTAGAACATGATTTTTGCTCGCGTATCATGTCGTTTCTGGAAACCCAGAATCTACTCTGTAGGAATCAACATGGATTCCGGAAACAGCGATCGTGTGAGACCCAACTCGCTTTATTTGTTCATGAGACCCAGAAAATATTAGATACAGGCTCCCAGGTAGATGCCATTTTTCTTGACTTCCGGAAGGCGATCGATACAGTTCCGCACTGTCGCCTGATAAACATAGTAAGAGCCTACGGAATATCAGACCAGCTGTGTGGCTGGATTGAAGAGTTTTTAGCAAACAGAACACAGCATGTTGTTCTCAATGGAGAGACGTCTACAGACGTTAAAGTAACCTCTGGCGTACCCCAGGGGAGTGTTACGGGACCATTGCTTTTCACAATATATATAAATGACCTAGTAGATAGTGTCGGAAGTTCCATGCGGCTTTTCGCGGATGATGCGGTAGTATACAGAGAAGTTGCAGCATTAGAAAATTGCAGCGAAATGCAGGAAGATCTGCAGCGGACAGGCACCTGGTGCAGGGAGTGGCAACTGACCCTCAACATAGACGAATGTAATGTATTGCGACTACATAGAAAGAAGGATCCTTTATTGTATGATTATATGATAGCGGAACAAACACTGGTAGCAGTTACTTCTGCAAAATATCTGGGAGTATGCGTGCGGAATGATTTGAAGTGGAATGATCATATAAAATTAATTGTTGGTAAGGCGGGTACCAGGTTGAGATTCATTGGGAGAGTCCTTAGAAAATGTAGTCCACCAACAAAGGAGGTGGCTTACAAAACACACGTTCGACCTATACTTTAGTATTGCTCATCAGTGTGGGATCCGTACCAGATCGGTTCGACGGAGGAGATAGAGAAGATCCAAAGAAGAGCGGCGCGTTTTGTCACAGGGTTATTTGGTAACCGTGATAGCGTTACGGAGATGTGTAGTAAACTCAAGTGGCAGACTCTGCAAGAGAGGCGCTCTGCATCGCGGTGTAGCTTGCTGTCCAGGTTTCGAGAGGGTGCGTTTCTGGATGAGGTATCGAATATATTGCCTCCCCCTACTTATACCTCCCGAGGAGATCACGAATGTAAAATTAGAGAGATTAGAGCGCGCACGGAGGCTTTCCGACAGTCTTTCTTCCCGCGAACCATACGCGAGTGGAACAGGAAAGGGAGGTAATGACAGTGGCACGTAAAGTGCCCTCCGCCACACACCGTTGGGTGGCTTTCGGAGTATAAATGTAGATGTAGATGTAGAATCTGCCACTACTGTTTGGCCGCTGCCGCTTTTGAAGAATATGTGGAGGTGCCTGGGCCTTCCCTGATGGAGGACTGAGACTGTGAACTACTGCCGAGAGTCACCTTACACCTTACTACCGCTTCCCTGGCTGTACGTAGTACTGCCTCCCAGTCTGAAATCTGGGTTGCTCATTTGGGTCCTCCATGTCACTCGCCGTCCGTGATACGCTGTTGGCACTTGCTTAGCCGCATGTCCATCTTCGAGAGCGCTGGAGCGGGCCGCACCGGCTGTCAGTGGGCCGTGGTACGCTCGCGCCTACAGACCCCTGTCCAAGCCAGCCGCACGGCGCTGCCGCTGGCTCCTGGTCCGCACAACTGCAGCAGCCGATGCAGTGATGTGTCTACATCCCTTGTGCAGCGAATCACCGCGCCTTCCGCTGAAAAGGAGAAGACAATCCGTGCTGTAAATTTCTAGCAATAAATATGACCCAGATATCGGTGTATCACTGACGCCTCAGGGTGTATGACTGCCATACATACCAGTTCACGAGCTCATTTTGTCATTGTGGTAGTTGGCGCTGTAATCGACAAAAAACAAAACTAGGTGAAATGTGTAGTGCTAGTGACACACCAAAATCACAATAGTAATCCGTTATAGTTGCTACCTATTTTATTACAATCAAAAGCATTATAAAATCACAATCACGATAATACAGGAGACTGCCTTACAAGGCCAAATCACTTGGACAAATAACAAATAACTTTCTTTAACCGGAACAAGACCCATAAAACTTGAAATCTGAATATGACTAGGTAAATAAACTCAGGTAAAGATTTACTTAAATAGCACAAACGTCCATACAATTCCCATCAGAACTCTCATTATTGCCAATCAGCTGAGGAACAGATTAAGGGTAAGAACACAGATCTTTTAAGGTTTGGCTAGTCAACTTTCCTGAGCAAACTATATACAAATGGCTAAAACAATTAAGGAGCTGCTTTAATTTTGACCAAACCAATCTTCAAATTTACTTACTCAGTTGATTAATCAATAATATTCTTAGAATGATTACAACTAGAACATGACCACATGACAATACCCCTAAAATGAGGTTGCTTCAATATCGCGTGTGAATTAGCGATAGACGCGAGCAGACCAAGGATTGAAATCAAAACGAGAGATCCACGAGACAGGAAATGACATAGAAATGTACTCAACTTTGCACTGCAATCGAACTTCAGATGCTATAATTCTCCACCGGAAAGATGGATTCACTTAACCGTGACAACATAACCCAAGATATAAAGGAGAGAAGAGGGTCTTAAATATCTCTCTGCCCCCGTGGTGCTCTGCTCTCACTATGCTCGCGTCGACCGCTACCAATTAACTGTAACACAACACACATCAACGGCAGACAATATTCTGAGAGATAAACTACCAATCTTATCTAGAGAACAGGTGGTAAATACAACTGAATAGAAACAAATTAGCCTCCATGAGTTACATGGCCAGTAAATTTTGATTAATAACTTCACTAAAAATCATGCCCTAAAGTTGAGATGATAAGAATTATCTCGGCGCACATTTACGAGCCAAACTACCAAATGAACTACAAGGTAGAATAGAGGACGTATCTCTGCGTGTCTTGAAACGCCAGAGCCGGACTTACTCACTACTCGTTGCACTTCTAGCTACGTCTTTAACCAAGCTTTATGTCGGTTGGTTGGTCCTAGCCACACTTTCTCAACTGCCGTCAAGATAGTTAGTCACGACACCGAGGTAAGTGATAAACAACTAAAACCATTCCAGAGGATTTTTAGTACACTGGCATATTCATTTAAGCCGCACGCAACCTACCGAAGCAACTCGGCGACTACAATTCGGCCGGCGTAGCTTATAACAGACTCGAAGGAGCTTGTCCTTCCGACCTTCAGGAAAACCAAATCACCATGGGCGGTGGATCTGCCCTCACGACTCAACGCGCCGTAGCCGCTGGCCCCGCTCCTTCGTTGTCCGACTCGTTCTCTTGCTGTCCTGCCTACGTACACAGTCCCACGTGACTCTCGCTCACCGCCGATCCCGACACACCTCCTCAGCAGAGCGCACGCGCTGCCGTTAAATCCGCGCCGCCAAAGATGAGCACCGGCTCACTACGTTCAAAAACGGTATTATTCCGAGGAAAATACAATGAATTAAGAAAAGAAAAACCAGACGTGTTCAGTAAGTGTGAAAAAGGTTGTATGAGGCATGTCCTCTCACCTCTCAGCACGAGGGGCTCATTTGAGATTTGTTCCCTCACCTCCCACGAGTGGGGTGCTTGTTTGAGGTGTGCCCTCTCACCTTCCACCAACGACGTATACCTCTGAGATGTGTACTCTCACCTCTCACCTACAGGGTGCTTGAGCTAAGGATTATTTCACAGTAAGCTCTTAAAAATGCCGCCACCCCGTTCGACGCACTTACTTATCCGCACATGAAATGATTCGACACAACTGAGAAGTGCTTCGACTGCCTCTTCCGATGCACCGGCGATTGTATATGCGAACTAATATTTCCCGCGCTGCTTCAGAATAATACACTGGGTATCATGTTGAAATAACATTGCACGTCGCAAGTCAAAGGGAAGATCCGCTAGCAGTACAGGAAGATTGTCCTCGAATAATGTTTCATATTTATCACCATTCAAATTGCTGTCGATAAATAATTGACCACTTAGTTTCTCACCAATTACTCCACACCAAACATTTACAGTCCAAGGACGCTGATGTTGATCTTGGCGTAACAAATGTAAGTTTTCCAAATTCCAATAACGCATGTTGTGTCGAGTAATCGTACGGTGGTTCGTGAAGGTCGACAATACTTTAGCAAAGAAATTGGGGTGTTCCTGTATGTGTTGAAGCGACTACTAAAATAATGTTACTCAAATCTGGAAATCTGTGATATGAAGTTCCTGACGGAGGGAAGTATGAAACGGATGATATTTTCTACGTTTCACACTTCGACAAACAGTAGTCTGACTAATTCTCGCTTCACGACTTGACTGCCGAATGCTAATGTGGGAGTTAAGATTCACTGGAGCTAATATCACAGTTTTGTAGATCTCTCCAGAACTGTTCTTCGGCTGTCCTTTATCGTGATTTTACACTTTCTTCGGTGGAGAAATGTCGAGCAATACTACAAAAATAAGGGCTTGATGACGCCCTGTTTGGAAAATGTTGAGCATAAAGGGTAACAACATTATCGAAATTCCTGTCACTTTCTTCATAAATGTAAACCATTTCAATTTTCTTTTCCCTCGTAAAATCCTCTACTCTAACTAATAATGCAGTCATATTTTTTCATTCATTATTATTCCACACCCCTCTCGTATAGACGGAGTGTGGACTGTTAGCGGATACAATTTGTCCCTCATCAGCTACAAGATAATAAACATTTTTGAACATGTCACAAAATTGGACAGGGCAGTTGACAGTGTCTGAACACAATAAAAAGACAAAACATCAGTTGAAAAAGTTGAAATATAGAAGCCTAATTTGTTGATTAATTAAAATATAGACACAAATGAATGGGAAATGAACGTTTCACACAACATAAAAGAGTTAAATAATATAGCAAAAGTAAATAACAAAAAAGGTAAAAATCCAGTATGTTGATTCATTAAAATAGATAAATCGATGAGCGAAGTAGTAAGTGTATATAGGCTGCTAGGGTTAGAGGTGTCATGGGAATGTAGCATTCGGGTTAGTGCGTAAGAAGATGTTTTTGTGGGCGAATGTTTGGAGGATGGATTTGGAGACAGAAAAGATATGCAGTTCCATACGAAGCCGTAGGAAGTGGGTGAAGAGGACTGGAGGGGAAGGGAGCCTTGACAAGGGGAGGGTGTTAGGGATCTCCTAGATCTGGTATGACGGGTATATATGAGAGCGGATTTTGTGGTCGGGTAAGGGAAGATGGTTAAAGTTTCGTTGGGAAAGGACGTGGAGAGTGTGGAGATGTAGTGTTTGGGGAATTCTGTGGTAGAGACGCGGCAGAGTACCAGGATCAGTGACCAGGGGGTGAAACTAGCGGATGGGTAGCGTCGAGTTCACTGGTAACGTGATATACTCGTAGGCGTTCTAGATCGAATGGCTGGGCAGGGAATTTTATAAGGTGGTAGAGGATTCGCTTGCAGGAGGATAAGCGTCTCCGAAAGTCTAGGCGGTATGCATACGGTTCGAGGGTCTGTAGGGCGTAATAAAAGAAGGGAGCAGCAGAAGTCCATGCCTTTTTCGTAGCAGGCAGTCAGATTATGAAGGAACGTATTTAAGAAATGAAGTCCCACATGTACACAATGAAATCAACTCCAATAATGAGTGAATGAATGTTTCAGACCAACTACATGGAGGAAACTGCAAAACATTGAATCGTTTGCCACACACGTCTGTTTATATTTTTGATCCAATGCATTTTTCTCGAGATAATACCGTTTTACAAAACAACGGTGTTATTTGTCGACTACAGTGCCATCTATGACGCAACAACAGAAATGTTACATGCAAAAGTTACATATTTTTACCTCTCAGAATCCAAATCGACACTGAAAACGGGGTGTTCCTTTTTAAGTCGTCCCCACCCAAACACCTGGTGGCCGGGTACAGAAGTCAATACCGGTATTACCGATTATCCGATGCGTCGTTTTTGATGTATTTCGTTGTCTCAAGATAAAAAGCTCACCATGTATAAATAGTTCTAAAACTGTACAGCAGTGTACTCACCATAAAATTATGTACCTGTGGAATAACCTATATATTTCGAATATCTTTAATGTATTATACAGCAAATAAATGTGTACAATACGAAATACTTTTTAATGCTGCGCAAAACACAAACTCACGTCTAATAACAACAAAAACTAGCGGAAACTGTTTATGCCAGACCCTAATGCGCATTCGTTCGTGTGATTCTAAAATAAGACACTAGATTGAAGTACTGACCAAAAAATATTGTGTGTTCCTAGATGTACTGTCCTCTTCCATATCACAAGAAGTTGGAATAAATCAACAAATAAAACTAGGAACTAAATGCGAAGGAACAAATATCAAAAGCCTGGCCTTTTCGGAAGTCAGCTATCATCCAAATTAGCCTCGTTAGATGAATTTCAGAGAAAGCAGGCTTACAGATGTTGACAATACATAACAAAGATTGTAGGTGCACTCAGATAATTTAAAACGGACTTCGGAAAAATATTCAGAAAGTTCATTACTTCGGAGAAATCATTCAGATCATTGGACTGGCGAAAGGAACAAACAGCGCCAGATCCCTGAAGATGGAGACGGCATATCAACTCCCCAACGACAATAATTGATTACTCTCCATTAATGCCAAGAAATAGACACTATGAAACAGTTAATAAACCGTGAGTGCTCTATGCACCATAGTGCATTACTATACTAATAGAGGAGAAATATCTTAGAATAATTCTGGGACCGCCATAGACGAAAATGACAACTGCAAAATAAGAAGCAACCAATATCTCAAGTCTCAAACATAATACGGAGAAGGAGGCTCAGTTTGTCTGGAAATATGAAAAGAACAGTGGGCAACATATTAAGTTAAAGAGTCTTCCAGTCTATTTCAGTAACCAAAATAACAAAAATTAATGTATCAAAGATATTGAAAAAGAGTTACAAGAGGTGATCATAACTGAAGAAGACATTCAAAACAGAGAATAATTCACAACCAAAATAAGAACTCTTCAAGAGGTTTCCAGAAAAAAAGACAGGAAACGTAGAACAAACTTGCAACAGTAACAAAAGCAACAGCAGAATGAATGTAAAAGTACTAGGTTGACAGGAAGAAAAACATCGTTCGAATGAACAACTCGCGTGAGTAGTTGTATTACGTGTTGCACAACAGGCCAGATTCAGAGCAACGTGATGGCCGTCAGTGCAAGGATTGGGCTGAAACAGCTCACCATGCATAAAGCAGTCCTTGATGAGCACGGAAAGTATAAGGACTGTAGTTTCCCTTTCCTTTACCAACATAGAAAAGGCCACCGTCTGCTAATGCTGTAAGACCAAATCAACCAATTATCCAGCATTTTTGCCCTGTAAGTACTACAAAGGCTTGTATACTTTCTCAGGAACAATTTGTTAATATATTAAAAACTGAAATACGCAGTGTTGATGTTCCATAAGGCTTTTTATTTTGTATTTTGTTATGAATCGGCCTTCAGCTTTCTAGGCTGTCGTCGGACATCTTAAGACAGTCAACACAGAAAACTGAAAGCCAATTCATAACACAATATAAAACAAATACTATTGTGGAACGTCAGAACTGTGCATTTAAGTTTTTAATATCCCCTGTATTTCCAAGTACTGACAGAATATTCCGTAAATATATTAATAATATATGCTTGTAACATTTGATCCAGCTGTCTTCCATTTGAGATATTCATATTAATTACTTTATAATAAGAATTTAGTAGTTATACAATTCCATTCTCCTAGAGATGTCTATATGGATTACTTTATATTACGGCTTTAGTAGTTATACAATTCCATTCATCCAGAGATGTCTATATGAAGTTTATCTATAGGTACATCGAACAACTCAAATGACATATACAAAAGAATCCACGCTGCAAGTCAGCTTTAGAAGCAGATGATACAAGTAGACACTTGCAATAGTCGAGGCTCACAAGCCTGTGTAACAGAAATTGGACATATTAGGAAAACAACTTCTGTCTTTTAGGAAAGACCCTTAGTGGTCAAACAGACGTTAGAAAGCTGTCCCGAAAGCAAGGAGAGTTTTATCATAAATTTAAGTAAAGTCAAAGTCTTATTGATAAACGAAAACTGAACGAAGTGGAGACAAAGGTAAGCAGATTCTTACGTGAAGCGTTCAACGGATTCGAGAGTAAGCTTCCTTCAATCACTCAAGAGAAGAAAGGCACAATGGGTGCGATAGGCAATGCATACTATTCGTGTCCAACCTTTCCGAGACCATGACCCCTGTATGAGATTGTATGGAAGCCATTACTCCCAACAGGGTTTAGATCAACTTAAGATCGGAAAAAAATTGTTTGAACATTCGTATTTTCATAACTACAAGAAAATACATATTTCATTAACGTTCAACAAGTGAAACTCACACGTTTTTGTAGACGTCACTTCAAACCTAGAAATAATGAACATCAATGAGATGGTTGCTGTTGCTTATTTATAACAATGTTTTTTATGTTCGGTTAGACAGCCTAAATCGTAATCCAAGTTTAATCAGTTCCTTCCATATGTTTTCACCCCCACCATAATAATAAATCAACTTTTCACTTATAGACTCTATTTTCAGTGTGCTGCCCTCATGCAGTCGAAGAAATTGTGCCTTCGCTTGAGCTTCACTATCTGAAAATATTCCTTCACCGACTGAAGACGGTCATCAAAGACATTCACCTATCGTTTCCACAATTCAGGAAAATAGTTACTAGTAGAATTTGTTGCCGGTGATAAGTGCTGACTTACTTCGTGTGAATGAGCGTTTTTCACTCCTGGCGCCAAAATATTCACCATATTTCCCTTCAAGCGAAGATTAAGCGTATTTATGTCCACGAAGAAATATACAAGTTTAGAAATGAATATGTTAGTCTTCCTCCTTTTCCATCCTCGCCGTTTCCAGAAAGAAAGCAACTTCTTATCGATGCTCAAGCACTCTGTGCAATACGTTGTCACGTGATAGCCATCATATGTCTGTGCGGATCTAGAGCACATCGAATTTGGCTTCAATCACTTTGCAGTACACTCTGAGAGCTCTTGGTGTTTATTACACTACCGCGTAAGTGATTTACAATCATCACAAGCTGAGTGAGTACAGTAAACAAAAGAGATGGAAGTGTTTTCACTGGCAAAGCGTGAAGATGTACAATGCAGTGGATGAACATGTTATTAATCCAGAGCCAACACACAATGCGAAAGCTGCTCCATCAGTACATACACCTACCAGCTTCTCGACCAATGCCTCTCATTTTGTTCAACAATATTCTTCACAGATCGCAAAATATCTTCGCCGCCTGAAGTAGTGCCCGGTGATTCCGAGAACAAGTAATCTTCTTTCAGGCCGTCGTCTTGTACGTATAAAACGTAGACAAGCAGCTGGGACCAAGATGCAACGTCGGTTGATTCACCTAAGTGCAGTGCAAGCAAATGATTTGACCTTATATCTTTGAGGACCCTGTCCAAAATAGCCCAACTTGTATCCTCGATGCGGCTTGTGACTGTGTTGTTAGAAAAAGATATCTTGTTCATCTTTTCAACGAGTTGCTCTCCTACAAATAATTTCAGCGCAACCAATAAGCAAGGCTTGATGAGATCCTTTCCTACCGTGTGAGGTTTCTTGGTTCCATAGATTCGAAGAGGGATTCGGTTTAAGCTTCAAAAGCAACCTCTGTTGGTTGTAAAACGTAGTCAGATGAATCGATGCTTGCACTTTTCGGTAAAGCTACTTTGCTTTTGAAGAAACCAATGTCTTTTTCAGACAACTGTGCTTGAATTCTTTCGAAATAGTCTTTTAATCTGCTGAGATTCATAGTCTCTGCTGTTAGCATTTTACTGCACAGAACACATTGGGGCTTTTCATTAACTTTAACGTCTACCATCGTAAAACCGTACTGCAGAGAAGCTTCTTTGTATGATTTTTTCCCCCAAGAAGCATGACTCCTTTCTAAAGGACGAATACTTAATAGCAAGAAGCACACCATAATTCATTCTTGATAAAAAGTGTCGCGGAAATTTAACATTGTCAGTCAATAATATAATGCAACTAATATTTACTATGTTGATAAGTTTAGTGTTACGTCTACTTGCAACTGAATTAAGGCAAATTAAATTCACCTCTCACCTCGATTTATTGCGAAGCACTTTTAGTAGCTTGAAGTATATACATGGCATTTATTTAGCTGCACCTGGAAGTAATTTCAAAATCATCATTACGATATTGCTGTACTTTGTTCATTGTAAGTGGAACACCATTGGCAACATTGCGAATTTTACTACCTGGGAACGGATAGAGAAGACGTGGCCAGTATTTACGTCAGCGAGAGAGCGGGCGAATACAATAGAAGCGTATTCTTCAGTAGATTAGATTAGATTAATACTTGTTCCATAGATCATGAATACGACACTTCGTAATGATGTGGAACGTGTCAGGTTAATAAAAGATGTCTGTACAAGATATTACATTACACAAAATCTTGCATGACACTAATGTTTAAATTGTTTTTTTTTCCTTAATTTATATCTAAAAATTCAGCCAATGAGTAGAAGGAGTTGTCATCTAGAAATTCTTTTAATTTATTTTTAAATGTTAGTTGGCTATCTGTCAGGCTTTTGATGCTGTTTGGTAGGTGACCAAAGACTTTTGTGGCAGCATAATTTACCACTTTCTGTGCCAAAGTCAGATTTAACCCTGCATAGTGAAGATCATCCTTTCTCCTGGTGTTATAGCTATGCACACTGCTGTTACTTTGAACTGCGCTGGATTATTAACAACAAATTTCATAATTGAATATATATACTGTGAGGTTACTGTGAGGATCCCTAGATCCTTAAATAGATGTCTGCAGGATGATCGTGGGTGGGCTCCAGCAATTATTCTGATTACACGTTTTTGAACAATGAATACGTTTCTACTCAACGATGAATTACCCCAGAATATGATGCCATACGAAAGCAGTGAATGAAAGTGGGCATAGGAAGCTAGTTTACTGAGATTCTTATCACCAAAATTTGCAATAACCCTAATAGCATACGTAGCTGAACACAGACTTTCCAGCAGACCATCAATGTGTTGCTTCCAGTTTAACCTCTCATCAATGGACACACCTAAAAATTTTGAAAATTCTACCTTAGCTACAGACTTCTGTTCAAAGTCTTTATTTATTACTGGAGTTGTGCCATTTACTGTACGGAACTGTATATACTGTGTTTAGTACGCACAGGAACGCAAACCTACGACCCAGCTGCGTCTGGACTGCAACTCAAATGAGTCCGCGCCATTGCGCCTTGAGTTCGTGGCAAAGCGTCTTGAATCTGGTGTTTTGAACCATACGAAATGGGATTCTCAGACTCAGTGTTAGGAAATATTGCCATTGCGGACGTGAGTTAACGACAAGCGAGAGCTGAATACCGCACTGCGCCGCTATGCAGAATACTAATTACTAATTTATTATCAGCAACGCCATACTTAGGAACAGATTTAGTTCAATGAGTGTGAGGAGGATTTGCTGTTGATGACGCAACATTAAATCGATTCTTTACATTTCATTTTGTATTACCATTTATTATTGCAGCTATGGCAGCAATTCACTTATTCTTTCTTCATCAAACAGGTCACAACATACCACATATTTCATAAAAAGCTTTCATTTCGCAGGTGCAGTGACCCAGTGACGGCCTGTATTCGGTTTGCGTCAGTGTGTTCTCATTAATTACGGAGTAGAACAGCAAAGAAACTGGACAATTATAAGGTTTTTTTATAGAGTATAGCTGTAATTATGGGACCCTGCGAAGAATAATTATCACATAAAAGCAAATCATAATTTTTTTTTAATACTGGTGTTATTTATTGATGTTGGTATTTTACTCTTTTTTTAAAATGATGGTACAGCATAGTAAATGCATCATTTGCAATCTTGAGTAGCACCAGCTGCGACCTGCATACGGTTCAGTTACACAGGGAGTCGCAGGAGAAATGGTCAACGGGATATACAGGAACGATTATTCGACCGAAAGAAAGTTTACTAAAGGTAGGGTCTAAAATTCATACCTCGAGAGCTACGAGCAATTGTTCATCTTCGCTACTATGAAACGCGTCCCACCGCGCGGGGTAGCCGTGCGGTCTCAGGCGCCTTGCCACGGTTCGCACGGCTGCCCCCCCCCCTCCCCCCCCCGTCGGAGGTTCGAGTCCTCCCTTGGGCATGTGTGTGTGTGTGTGCTGTCCTTAGCGTAAGTTAGTTTAAATTAGATTAAGTAGTGTGTGAGCCTAGGGAGCGATGACCACAACAGTTTGGTCCCATAGAAGTAACCCCAAATTTCAAAATTTCCAAACGCTTCTCTTATACTGAACATGGGCTCATACCTCGTAAGGGATGCATTTTACATCCCAAGTTTAATAGAAAATTTGTTCTTGTCTTGATCCGCACTACCTCCTATCAAAACACTGGAAGCAGAGACTATACAGTGAAATAGATTTGTTTCACAGTATCGAAGATGAAGACGTGCTCTTAGGTGTTAAGGCATGGATTTCAAATTCAGTGCTTATTCAGTTTTGCTTCGAATGATCCTTTCTGTAACGTCCCTGAATACTGACCATTCCTACCGAGACACCCTGTGTAACTTCTGTGCTCGGCGCTGCAGTGCGGCGCAGTCGCATTCTAACTACCGGGTGCGAACGCTCCACTTCCTTCGATGTACCGACAGCAGGTCGAAAGTGTCCGCCGCAGCACGTTCATTGTGGATGCGTCTTAACGTATTCAGACAATAGTTGTTTTGACAATATGAAACTGTTTACAAGGTGTCTTTCCTAAGAGTCGTCAGCCGCATTTTCCTGATGTTTCAGCAGATATTTGCAATTTCATGTCCGCCCCCGGTATGTGCTGCGAATGCATAGAAAGAAAGATACCTTATCATTTAGCTACAATATAGCAGGTCAGCAACTGGAAGCAGTTAATTCCATAAATTATTTGGGAGTACACATTAGGAGTGATTTAAAATGGAATGATCATATAAAGTTGATCGTAGGTAAAGCAGATGCCAGACTGAGATTCATTGGAAAAATCCCGAGGAAATGCAATCCGAAAACAAAGGAAGTAGGTTACAGTACGCTTGTTCGCCCACTGCTTGAATACTGCTCAGCAGTGTGGGATCCGTATCAGATAGGGTTGATAGAAGAGATAGAGAAGATCAAACGGAGAGCAGCGCGCTTCGTTACAGTATCATTTAGTAACCGCGAAAGCGTTACGGAGATGATAGATAAACTCCAGTGGAAGACTCTGCAGGACAGACGCTCAGTAGCTCGGTACGGGCTTCTGTTGAAGTTTCGAGAACATACCTTCACCGAGGAGTGAAGCAGTATATTGCTCCCTCCTACGTATATATCGCGAAGAGACCATGAGGATAAAATCAGAGAGATTAGAGCCCACACAGAGGCGTACCGACAATCTTTCTTTCCACGAACAATACGAGACTGGAATAGAAGGGAAAACCGATAGAGGTACTCAAGGTACCCTCCGCCACACACCGTCATTTGGCTTGCGGAGTATGGATGTAGCTGTAGATGTAGCTGAGTGATGCCGGCACGGTAGCTCAGCCTGTTTGGTCAGAGGGTTAGCTACCCTCTGTAACAAAAAAACTGAGTGAACAGATCAACGGAGAACCTAAATGGGTGTCAATGGACGTCCGTCTCGAACAAATTCAACGAACAAAATGAGATTTAAAAAATGTGGTCAGCGTGACGGAATGTCAATCCTAAGGGCCCGGGTTCGATTCCCGGCTGGCTCAGAGATTTTCTCCGCTCAGGGACTGGGTGTTGTGTTATCCTTATCATCAACATTTCATCCCCATCGACGCCCAAGTCGCAGAAGTGACGTCAAATCGAAAGACTTGCACCCTGCGAACGGTCTACCCGACGGGACGCCCTAGTCACACGACATTTACTTATTTTTGCAATTTCATTTTTGCATTGTGTAGCTGGAATCAACCCAGACAAATAGTTCTCAGCACGTCTTTCACACGACGGCCAATGTCGACAGAAAGCCTCGATTCGTTTCCCGTTAAAAAAAAAAATGATTTTTAAAGTGGAATTTTACGTGCCTATTCGATATAGCGGTCCCAGATTAGTCTACTGGGGTATATTTGTTTCATCATTATGTCAGTGACAGTAAGACTCGAAGAATAACCACTACTCCAGCAGCGATAGCACTGCCCTCGCCTCGTTACCACCAAGATCGCAGCGCTATAGAGTCGCTGCTGGATTACTATCTATTTTTCGTGTGTTACTGTCCTTATTAATACATGATGATGAAACAAATATCGCAATAGACTAATCTGGGACCGCTATATCGAATGGGCATGTAAACTTCCGCTTTGAAAATAATTATGTTTCTAAGGAGGAAAAAACTGACGCTTTCCGTCGATACTGGACGTCGCATCAAAGACGTGATGCGCAGTATTTTATTTGGACTGATTCCAGCTACACAGTGTAAGAACGAAACTGCAAATATCTTCTAAAACTTCAGATAAAATGTGTTTGACGCTCTCAGTAGAAACACGCAGTATACAAAAAAGTCTCCACTGATGAAAATGCTCTGTAGGTGTCTTGCGATCACAAAAAGTTTCTTCGAGATGTTAACTACATATCGTATGCAGCAGTGTATAACCTAAAGTGTACCAACCGTAAAGTAGCAGCATTACTCATGAACCTTGTTGGACTCCTGAAATTCTTAAAGAAGGAAACGGACGTGGCACGCCCTTCCCGTCTTCTTAAAAATGGAGGGAGGACTGGGTTCAGAAATTCATTGCAGATTGCGGGCTTTCAAATAGAAAATGTGATGGGGTCCTCAACTACGTACCCTCTGACTCAGAGTTGAAATAATAAAAGTTTTGGCTGGTTTCGTTGTATATGGGCTGGGGTACGTAGATGCCGCATTAGAAGCCAAATACAGTATACAATATGAATATACACATAAATCTAATGGCCGAAGGTTCCTATCACTCGGCAATTGCGAATTTTGAGCATAACACAGACACTTATAAATGAAAGACTGCAATTACATAAATTCTGCAGGTACTATTTTAACGACTTTAAATGATGAGTATGATAGCAGAAGTACCTTTAAGAATGCTCTTTATTACTGTAAAACATTTGTTGGTGTCGATGGTCCCACAATTAAATAAATATAAGGTTAATACGAGGGAAACAATAGATTCCTGCTTCACGTAATTAATTATGATCAACAACATAGCTCGCAAGATATTCATTTCCAAACGCATACAAGTGCACAAGTCGGCACTAAGAAATATTTCTATCTCCCGCGACCACGCGAAAACTGCTCCACTCACCTAGTCTTTCCCGCGACCATGCGTCCGTCGCGCCATACTGTCCAGGACTCTCCATCCAGCATCTCCCGTGTCCTGTGCCGTACTTCCTGCTCCTCCCCCACTTCGGTAGTCGCCTGGTGTAGTAACGAGAGCTGTGATTGGCTAGAGTGCTCCTACCTTGTCTTCAAGCCAACACACACTCACAAACATATTGAAACACATACGAAATACTGGATTTATATTTAAATAAGTTGAAATTAAATAAATATTCCTATGGCTGAAAGCTCTAACACACATTATTAAATACAAACAAAAAAAAAATCAAATAAACATATACCAAAGGCACAGCAAGCAAAAGTGGGCCAGTAGCCTAATGTCTCTGCGCTTTCTAAAACACAGTAAATATTTGACCAATTTCTACATGAATAGTATATATCTGAGATAAACAAAGACAAAAACGAATAAATATATTTACAAGCATGCTGCTACCGCTTTTTCGTGTAACTGTAGAGTACTTATGGCCTGACGCGGTTAATAGTAATCGGCCATTTTGACCTCCAATAACTCAAGTACTATTCAAGTTACAAGCCTGTAATTCATGCCAATTTAGGTCTACACTAATAGCTTTCTAAACAAATGCCGATAGACAAAATCGGATGAACCATTTAGAGTTAGGAAATTCGTTTGTGGGTGTTACTTGTAAAATTTACAGTCACGTACTATAGTTTAAACTAATAAAGACATTGAAAATCTGATTACACCATCAGAATCGTCGTGCAAATAATGGTAATGTACATTTTTCTTTTTGAGGTATCATGATTCCCCTGGCTACTATTAATTTCTACATGAAGTGTGAAATGTTTGCCATTAAAATTTCACAAAGTCTGCCATCTTTGGCACTCCCGGCATGTCTCCTTCATCGACACAGCGTCACCATGGAATTTCCAGCCACACGGTCGGCTGGACCACATGGTCCGGTCGTTGTGCGGCATCACACGGTTGCTAATGAGCTGCGGCTAGCCAAGCGGCCTGATCGAGGGCGCCACAACTCGCTCGTTACCTCACAAGATGACTACAGAAGAATTCGAAAGACTTCTAGCGATGGCTGGGGGATACAACTCGAAAAAAGACAATTTCATATTGCCAGTTTGTGCTTCTCTCATATTAGTAATCACACTTCGCACTCATAATGCACAGCATATTCTTTGAACAATGGACAGTGAATTAGTTTTCAGCTTCTTAAAAACATGACCAATAACGAAAAGATATCCACTTTATCACCGAGCCACATTGTGAGATTAGAAGATGTAGAATACTCAAATATTTTTACCGAATAATATTTTTTACTTTTATTTATTTATTTTTTTACTAGTGCATCTACGGGATCAACTTCCAGCTTTCTGCCTTCCTTGAATCAAACCCAGATGCTGCCGCTATTCGTTTCGAAAGAAACTACCACTAAGCGTATGTGACAAAGAATTGTGGCAATAAATCTGATTTATGACGCAGTGCTTTATGAGCGTAGTACTTCTACGGTCTTCATGCCCATACAAATATTCACGAGGAGGCTTAGTGAGCATGTGCATATTGACAAAATATGGCGGGCATACAGCAGCATGTAGCTCAAACTGTCTGCTCTCTCTCAAGTCACAACCAGATATATTTGTTGTAACCTTGAACGCAAGCCTTTTAAAATGCGATGATCATAGTCAATATTTTCCCTTTTTATCTTAATGACAAAATTCTAGCAAAATAGACTACATCTCTCAGATTTCTAAAAGCATTTCTCTCACCCAAAATTTCCTCTACACAAGCTTGCAACGACGTTTATCTCCATGTCTGAAATCATAGACCTATAGGGGCAAGTTCTATTCTGCAGAGAGAAAGCCATATTAAAGCACACACGGAATTTAATTCTTTCCTTACTGGAAAATATTTTTGTACCGTTTCAGTTGTGCGACTGGCTTCGTGATGATCTGTCACGAAAGTTATAGTTCGTAGTAGCTGACATCGAGTAAAACAGAAGCGATATTCGATGTTCCCCAAGGAAATTTTATAGGGCCTCTGGCTTTCCTAATCTATATGAGTGATGTGGAATACAGTCTGAGCAGCCTACTTAGATTATTTGAATCTAGTGAAGTCATCAGAAGATCAAAACCAACCGGAAAATGATTTAGGCAGTTTTATGGTGCGAAGAGGGGTAACTGAATCTAAACAACAAAAATTGTGAGGGCATCCTTATTGGAACTAAAACGAATCCGTAAATTTTCGCTTGTATGGTAAATCTCACAAATCTTAAGTCTATCAACTCAATTAAATACCTAGGGATTACAGTTACAAAAAATTTAGATTGCAACGATCACATAGAAAGTGTTGTGGGGAACGAATCAAAGATTGCGTTTCATTGGCAGAACGTAGAGTCTGCAACATAGCTGCTAAAGAAACTGCCTACTCTACACTTGTCCGTCTTCTTCTGGCGTACTGCTTCGCGGTATGGGATCCTTACCGGGTGGGACTGACGAAGGACACCGAAAAACTTGAAAGAAGAGCAGCTCGTTATGTATTATAACAGAATATGGGAGAGAGTGTTCAGATATGATAGTCTAGTTGGGATTAGGTCATTAAACAAAGATATTTATCGTTGTGACGAGATTTTGTCACGAAATTTCTGCCACCAACTTTCTCCTCCGAATATGAAAATATTTGGTAGATGCTCACATACGTAAGGAGAAATGATTATTTTGATAAGGTAAGAGAAATCAGAGCTCACACGGAAACATGTAAGTATTTGTTTCTCCCGTGTGCTGTCCGAGATTGGAACGGTAGAGAAATAATATAAAGATGTTTCGTTTAACCCTCCACGAGCCATTTAACAGTGAATTGCATGTAGTTATGTAGATGTAGATGTGGACCTGATGAAGACTTTGAAAGCCCAGGACATTTGGGTCAAATGGACCATTTTTCTGGACACGTAGTCTGTCGGCGATAAGCTGAACGATATAAACAAAACATGACGCGTTAAAAAAACTTAACAAATGTGAATCATATAAGCTTACGTAAGTCGGTGTACTGTAGTGTCGATATACGAGTACAGTCAAAGAAAAAGAAAAATCGTGGCACCACTAAGGAATTATCCGAATGGGATTGAAATCGGTTGACTCAATGTACATATACAGACAAATAAATGATTACACTATCAGGAAAACTGGATCATTTATGCAAGAGAAAGGGCTTCGCAAAGGAGAAAGGCAATAATGCGTTGGTCCACCTCTGGCCCTTACGAAGTTATTCTGCTTGACACTGGTTGATACAGTTGTTGTATGTTCTCCTGGAGGATATCGTGTCAAAGTCCGTTCAACTGGCCTGTTAGATCGTCAAAATCTCGAGCTGATTGGAGAGCCCTACCCCAAAGTTCCAAAATTTCTCATTTGGGGAGAGTTTCGGCAACCTTGTTGGTCACTGTAGGTTTTGGAAAGCAAACTGTAGAAGCTTTCGCCTTGTGCGGACGGCCGTTATCTTGCCAAACAATATGCCAAGAATGGCTGGGCATGAGGGCCGGCTAAACGAGACATACAGTATCGTCGACGTATCGCTGTGCTATAATGATGCCGTAGATGACAGCCAAAGAGGTCCAGGTATGAAATGAAATGGCACCCCTGAGCATCGCTTTTGGTTCTTGGGCCGAATGGCAGGCGACAATGAGGTTAGTATCCCACCTCTGTCTGGGACTTCTCCAGACAGGTCTTACCTGGTCATAGGGGCTCATTTAGAAGCGAGACTCATCAATGAAGACAATTCGACTCCAGTCAGGGAGATTCCAGGATGAATGTGCCCGACACCACTGCAAAGGGGATTGTTCGTACAGAGATCAGTGATAACCGGCGCAAGGAGTGGCGGGAACTCTGACTCCTGTGAGTCTCCTATTAATGATCCCTGTGGTCACTGATGTGCCAACTGCACGTTGTATCGATGATAATTATGAATCCTGGGCTCTGAGTGCTTCTCTGACGACTGATCGGCCCTCACGTGCTGTGTCGTCTCTCTAGGTCGACAGCTTCCTTCTTGACGCCGTATTCGGGCATGATTCACCCATTCTTCCCAACATCGTAGAATAGCTGCATCGCTGCTATTCAAATGTCGAGTGATTCGCCGATTATTCCAACTCACTTCTTTGAGCCGAACTACACATTCTCTCTCAAATGTTAACATCTGCGTGTATCCTTCACGTGCCTGTCTGCGAGGTATAGTTACTGTCCATCTGAGTTCACGGAATGAAATTCGCAAAGACTTTATGCCTTGGTATCGACATGTCCCATGTTACTATACTTGACAGCTGCATAGTGAAACTGCGCTGCATGCAGAGTCACACATATATCCGTCGGCCACCAAAGACTACAATTTTTGCCGGCCGGGGTGGGCGAGCGGTTCTAGGCGCTACAGTCTGGAACCGCGCGACCGCTACGGTCGCAGGTTCGAATCCTGCCTCGGGCATGGATGTGTGTGATGTCCTTAGGTTAGTTAGGTTTAAGTAGTTCTAAGTTCTAGGGGACTGATGACCGCAGAAGTTAAGTCCTATAGTGCTCAGAGCCATTTGAACTACAATTTTGCATTTCCGTCGATACCTGTATGAATATCAATTTGTGACTAATTGGCATAACTCCTTCGTGGTGGCCCATTTTTTTGGTTTTAGAGTGTATATTGGCACTTTCATGCACATAGGGACGTATGAGTTAATCGATGTTGGGCTCACGTGTAATGGTGAACGTGTTTTCTGGGCAGAATGGGAAGTGGTTGGCTTTGGTGAGGTTGTCAAGAAGTGATATTTTGTTATGTAGGTTTGGATATGTGGGTGTTTGTGTGTTTCCGGAGAGCCTGTGGAATGTTTTCCAATACTTTGCAGAGTCTGTAGGTGTTACGTTTAATTCAGTGCTTGTCATGTGCCAGATTCGAAGCTTCTTCGTTTAGCTTGTAAATAAATGCGACCTTGTTGCTGGATTTGCCGGTGGCGCGATCGCGCGCGGTTGTGTGTATCCCGGTCACAAATACGAATGAATTCTGTTTAGACACGACGGGGTTTTGGAACAGAGAAAGAGCACGTGAAGAAAAACTGGGATGGTCTTAGTAGATAGTTTGGAGTGGGATATGTTTGAAAGTCTGGGATGATGTGTTGAGGAAAATCAGTCTCATGCTGGATGTAGTCAAGACTTTGCAATTTGGAGTCATGGCTTTCGATTAAGGTATGGATTTGGGTGCAGTATGCATTTCAGGCTGCACAGAAATAACACACGATTTGTCACAGTAGGTGATTAGGTGTGGGGCAGGTTGGATGTGGTACACGGTATGAGACCTGGAAAAAGAAAGGCAGGTGACCAATCCTAATTGCATCTAGGTGTGCGGGGATGTAAGTTAATGTTGGTAGCGACGAAGTACATGGTAAAATTTCGGTGTACGTGGGCTAGGAAATCCTAAGGTTTGGTGAGGGTGGATGTGGATAGTGGCAAGGATTAATGTGAGTTTTGGTAAAAGGATGATGAGGGCTAGGTGCTCGTAGGAACATTTAGGATTAGCTGTGCAATAGAACGCATTTTCGGAGGTGGGCGATGGCTGTTCTTCTGTGGGAAATAGGACGGACTACCAGCGTGATGCAGGGTGTAAGGACACATGGGTATGGATGTGGGGTAGATGAGAAGATGTTTAGTGTAGCGGAGAGAACGGATATTTTTGTATAAGGTGTTGTATGTCTGCTGCACCATTTACACTCTCACAGTGAGATGTTTTTAGAGATGGGATTAAACAAGTGTTTCAAGGCGCCCAAAAATGAAACTGGGTTGATTTTAGGTATATGTTATGTAGGTACTGAGATGATGCACGTGGCGAGGCTTAATTTCTGTACGATGTGGGATCTTTCAGAAGCGTCTATGTTGTGCAGTATTAAGGTTACGAACAGTCGCTAACAAATCACATCCTCTAAATATCTGAGAGTATACATACGGAGTAATTCAAGTAGAACGATTGCATGAAATTAATGGCAGGAAAGGCTGCTGTCAAACTCAGATTCTTTGACAGAATCCATTTGGTGTTGATGCCTATTCTGGGACGAGCACAGTTCACAGCTGGGGCAAGAAAGGAGATGTTGTTGTTGTGGTCTTCAGTCCTGAGACTGGTTTGATGCAGCTCTCCATGTTACTCTATCCTGTGCAAGCTTCTTCATCTCCCAGTACTTGCTGCAACCTACGTCCTTCTGAATTTGCTTAGTGTATTCATCTCTGTAACCTCCCCGCACGAATTATGTTTAAATAAAAAATGTGAAATGGAGCCAAGCGTAAACTCCCCACACAAAAAATTAATGAATGAAAATTGTCCATGAACCACACAATAATATTGATTAAATAATGAACCATGAATGAAATGTAACCTCCCAACAGAAATAATAATATCTGGTAAATTTAATAAGGACAGCAGCGCTGACCTTCGGCCCTGTATTCTGAATAAAAAAAGCAAAAATTCTTACCTCAATAAAACTGCAATTATATATCTGGTCTTATGTATACATTCTTCGACACAGCTTCGTGAAATGCTGGCGTATATTTTTTTTGGATTCTTGGAAGCAATGATAATGCATTGGAAAAATTCTTTAAATTGAAATGAATACTTTTCTTTAAAAACAGGTTACTTTATATTGTAAGAATTTTTATTGGGGCATTTTTTTGAACAAATTAAATTACAATTAACATACATTATTAATTACGCGCAAGGCTGCTTCTTTACCTTCTACAACAATACTCATCGTCCAGAATCCTGACCAGAGTCGCGACCAGAGCACACAGCCGACGCATGCCGACCCCCTACTACTGTATCCGACTGACTACTACTGTCGACTCGAGCAGACTAGCGCAGACTCGCGACAAGCAACAACTAACGATAAACTACTCTCTGGTCAGAGATTCTGTCATGCTTCGCCCATCGCCGGCGAAGCATACACCTTACATCTCTTGGTCGCCCTCTATGATTTTTACCCTCCACACTGCCCTCCAATGCTAAATTTGTGATCCCTTGATGCCTCAGAACATGTCCTACCAACCGGTCCCTTCTTCTTGTCAAGTTGTGCCACAAACTCCTCTTCTCTCCAATTCTATTCAATACCTCCTCATTAGTTATGTGATCTACCCATCTAATCTTCAGCATTCTTCTGTAGCACCACATTTCGAAAGCTTCTATTCTCTTCTTGTCTAAACTATTTATCGTCCATGTTTCACTTCCATACATGGCTACACTCCATACAAATACTTTCAGAAACGACTTCCTGACACTTAAATCTATACTCGATGTTAACAAATTTCTCTTCTTCAGAAACGCTTTCCTTGCCATTGCCAGTCTACATTTTATATCCTCTCTACTTCAACCATCATCAGTTATTTTGCTCCCCGAATAGCAAAACTCCTTTACTACTTTAAGTGTCTCATTTCCTAATCTAATTTCCGCAGCATCACCCGACTTAATTCGACTACATTCCATTATCCTCGTTTTGCTTTTGTTGATGTTCATCTTATATCCTCCTTTCAAGGAAAAAGGAGATAAGAACACGAAATACCCTCTGATACAAACAGCAATCTCACAGCCTCCTTTAACTCTGCAAACTGTAAAAGAAACATATTAGGATACAGATTTATAGCCTTATCTCTGCATCTTAGCGAGACAGCGCGGTGCGTTAAGCTACTAATTAATGACGTCTGTGGTTTATGGAAAAAGCCTCATGGCAATAAATACTGAGATGGTTTCATCAACTAAGTTATGACCGATGAATGTCCAATACCAGTTTTTTTTTCAGTTTTAATGATCTCGTTGTCGATCTAGTCACTAATGAATAGTAAACTGCAGGCAAAGGAGCATTTCGTATGAATATTTGTGTCCACGTATGTATTCCCCGCCATAATTGCAGGCCGGCGCATGTGACCGAGCAGTTCTAGGCGCTACAGTCTGGAACCGCGCGACCGCTGCCTCGGGCTTGGATGTGTGTGATGTCCTTAGGTTAGTTACCTTGAAGTAGTTCTAAGTTCTAGGGGACTGATGACCTCAGCAGTTAAGTCCCATAGTGCTCAGGGCCATTTGAACCATAATTACAGTATACAGGATGGTGAGATCGTTACAGTATGTTCATTCACTCAATTTTTTTGCTATATCATCATCATCATCATCATCTCATTTTCTTCTTCTTCTCCTCCTTGTCAACTTCAAGCGTTAGGTATTAAGCCGTTTGCGATGTCAATTTTTCCCTCAATCATCTTCTCCCTTTAGCTATGTATTTTATTATTTTGAGTAGTAGACTTTAGATACTCATTCTGTTAATTTGTTCTGTTTTCATTGATTTTGTTTTATGATTTAGAGATGTTCAGTTCATTTCTAATGTCATCATTCTTGACTCTTTCTAATCAACTAAATTCTTTTACTGCACTGAGAAGTCTCGTTTCCCATGCCTGAATTCTTCTATATTGCTGTTGATGCACATAGCTCAAGACTCACTTCCATACAATAAAGTAGGGAAATCCATGGTGTTGCAAAATTGCAAATGCCTCTCTTTCCGTATTTTGTTTTTCAGAAACTGTTGTTTGTTTGGCATTCTGGTCCTATCTACCGGAGATGGTGATCATGTGTGCGTGAGGTGTGCTTCAGTGTGTGGAGCGACGGGTGTGTATTTGCTATCCTTTTTCCTTTGAAGGCTGTGGCAGAAATCTAATGTGTAAATTTCCGTTCATTGTGGCTGTCTGCAACTTAACGTGTCATCGTACGGTATGTAGCAACCTCTCATTTCCTTACATTGTTGATATTCCAACCTGGAGATTCCATTGCTGGCTATTATTTGTTTCGTACATATTGGAGAAATTCTTTAGGTTGATTTATTTTCTAATTCATAACAACTTTTTGTGCATTTTACGTATTTTTCCCTTTAAAAGCCACTTTCTTCGATTTTTCTGTTGATATCACTATAAATCCTAAAATAAATTCGTTTTAATAAGTCATCTTTTTTTTACCAATAATTTAGTATCGTGTTCATATACTATGTAGGATAAAACGTCTATTTATCCAAAATCCTGCATCAAACTAAAATTCACAAAATTGTGCATATAAAATAATGCATTTTCAAAAAACAATACTTAAAAATTTCTGTGAAATTAAAACAATGAGAGATGATTAGGTTTCTTGATTCTGTTAGGTATTCGTCATACACGAAAAACAAAAATAGTGTCTTGGCAAGAAAAAGTTTACAAGCATAAAACGTACTTGTGTTACAAGGGGCATAGCGGCAAGCACCCCACAAAGACGACACACAGTTTACAAACGTCAATAGCGAGTAAACCATTGTGAGCAAGGATTGCAAACGTGTTGTACGCAATGATAACTATTGCGAATACCAGATATGTATTTCTAAGTATGCTGTGCGCCATCTCTGTGATAATTTACGGAAACCAGATCTAGCATCTAACAGCCGTTACTGCAGCACCCAGTGGATTAATGATTCAATTCCTGAGGTTAAAGAGTGGAACTACAGCATTAGTGATGATCTCCGGTATAGGCCTTATAAAAACATTTGTGCTGAATTTCCAATAAGGGAGAAAATATATTTCCATCGCTTTATCTGCAACGTGAATTCTGCAGGCGCAATTTACAGCTCGACTTCACTATAAAAGTTCGCAAGGTATCTCTTTAAGTAGATTTTGGCCAACAACGATCTTCCTTGTGCGTTCATGTTTTATCTTTAAACGAAGTCGTAAAAAGTTTCGTCTAAGGCGCGCTTAAGTCTGCAGACAGTTTTAATGGCTTTGTATATCTCACCTTTAAGTACCCATCAAAATTCTTATGCGATAAATAATACGCCGTCTTAGTGTTTCCATGAAATGCGCGGAGGCGGCGAATAACTGGTATAAACGCTCGGACCATTATACGACGAAAAGGGGAAGGCATCGAACGGTCGGAAATGGCCGCGGATGGTCCTAAATATCCTTTTGTGTTTATAGACGCAAATCAGAATTTTTTTTCGTAACTACGAACCTCCCAGGTGCATGATGAAACACGTTTTCTGAATGCTGGAAAACTCTCTTCGGTCCCTACGTACTTTGAATATTTCTGAACGATGTTCGTCCAGAAAGAAACAATCACTTCACTGGAACACTTTTTTTCTGCTGCATATTCGCGACTTAGAACCAGTTGATTATGGTATCAAACAGTAACTTCTTGTTTCTGAAGCTATCAATGAATGTTTATGTGTGCTATTTCTTCAGTAACTTCCTGGCCTGCAGTATAGTCAGTAACTCATTTCTCATCAAAACTACGACACAGACTGCAATCTGTCTTGTATATTCTAAAAAAGCTTCTGATACTCGTTTTCCATTTCGATTCGAATTATAAATCCTTGCTTTCATCAGAACATATCTTCCCCCGATTTAAACATAAACTAGCAGCATTCCGAAGGACTGTCTGTTATTGTTGTTACTTCATAACGATAATGACAAGAAGTACCGTACATTCCTTACAACCCCCAACTCATGAGATGGTGTCTCTCTCTCGCTATCCATGACTAATTCTGGCGGGCTGCTTCTTGACGAATTTTACTTCCTAATACATGGGTTTCCTAGACCGCGCCTCGTGAACAACGTATTTGTTTTCTTCAGTAGAGTACAAAATGCGTTTGCAGGAACGTGTCAATTTTAACGACCCGAAGTTTGTTGAAATTATTAGTCGGTGGATGGTGGACCATGTAAGTGACATAGATCAAGAAATAGACTACAAAGACGAGGATTTTGCAATAGCTAGCGATCACAATTCTGCCAGCTAACAAGATAATCATTCATAGGAAGAAAAGCATGAAACAATGGTGATGGGAACTGATCTGTTTCACCGGTAATGTACTTAGTTAAAACCAAATTTGTTCTGAGTTGTGGTAAAGAAAAAAATGTAACTCCAAGCACTGAATCGTAATTTTGCAAACTTTCTTTTCGGACGTACGGAGAGCAACTTTTATATGCAAATTTAGTTCAAGAATTTAGTTTTCAGCGAAAATTTACTTACTACAGGAACACTGATTTTTAAGAACATAAAATTCAGTTCTCTAACAGTTCGTTTAAGTGTACTATTTAAAAAACCTCAAAAAAGTATGTGACTTTCTGTGGAAAAAAAAATACTGCAGGCTTTATCTAGCGCAGTAAAATCAAAGAGTGTTTCAACAACACTTACAAATTGTAAAAATAAATGTTATATAACTTAAATTAAAATTCCGAGATTATTTACCCCTTCATTATCAGTTTAAGCGTAGGGGGTCACCAGAGCGCACTTCGTAGTATACATTACAGAGAAGTCCCCTTGTGAATTGAGGGAAAACAGGAATGAAAATCATTTCTTCTCCCTGTATTTTCCATTTTCCCTCCTTATTTCTTTGTTATTCTCTTTCAATGAAATAATTTTGATAAAATTATAGTCGCCATCGTGAAACTGTATAGGCAGTCCCAGGTCGTGCGTACCAATAATTCCCCATAAGAGTGTACCAGGGATCTGAACTACTGAAAAACAATATTTATGAGTCGACAAGCATACTAATACTACCACTTTGTAGTAGGTACGTACTATCTACGACGTACTCGACAGAGGAAGTGTAGTTTGTTCAAATTTGTTAATATTATTTTGCTGTTAGGTAAAGTTCAGATATGTACGAACGCTTTCTATACTTAGTTTTTTTTGTAGTTTTTTTATATTAGCAGCTAACAGGAGAAAAAATACCTCAATCAACAGGTAGGACATACAGGAAGCTTGTAGTTTTTAGCCGATAGGAGGATATCGGTGAACGGTGAAATAGTTTTGAGATTCCATAATTTACCATAACTATGGCCTGGGCATGTAACTATAGTCAGAGCTGCCATTCTCGATTTATATTATTGTTAGAACTGTACAGTTCTTGTCTGCATTTCTATTGTGTTGTATCTGGATGCCCGATAGGGCTGCACTCTGTAAAACCGCCAAATTACTACATCGGCTCACGTGGAAAGTGTCAGTTTCTGCTGAACTTTCTTGACAGGTGAATATGACATAGATTTTTCCGCAAACTTCTGTGTGTAATCATAAACAGGGATGGAAATATAAATAATGCTTCGTACCATTCTCATTTATCATTCTTTGACAATGATCAATCACAGATATTTTTAATAAATTTCCATTACCTTAATTATTATGAAAAAATTTAAACTTGGGATGTAACTATGGGCAAAAATTTCAGTCTATGGTGTGTTCATGTTAAATTATTTTACATTGTTGGTACAGTATTGAAACAGCTGACATTAAAATAGTTCATTTTAATTACATGTTCTACTATCGGACTTCGTAGCTGTGGTCAACGTGGCTGACTACTATGTGGAGGACGCGGGGAGGGGTGGACTGAAACGGGATGCACTCGACCTCGTGATGCCAATAGAAGGGCTACTGGACCAAGCAGTAGAGGCAGCAGGTCTGCTAAGCTGGCAACGGCAGGGAGTGTGATGTGGTGACCTCTCACCCCTCCACATCTCA
The DNA here is from genome assembly GCF_023898315.1 of Schistocerca nitens. Lineage (NCBI taxonomy): Eukaryota > Metazoa > Arthropoda > Insecta > Orthoptera > Acrididae > Schistocerca > Schistocerca nitens. The sequence continues at coordinate 188,191,874 of NC_064620.1, read as the reverse complement.
GCCACATGAGCCATTGGCTGATGAATGACGCAGTGGTAGCTCAGGGGCACTCGGCCCGTCAGTGGCCACAACGGCAGTGCTTAGAATACAATAAACAATGAAAAATAGACATCAAAAGGGGACACGGGACACATACGAGGCCATGGCCCTTACGCCCCGCATACAGCTGACTTGTATTTAGGGCAAAATACTTGAAAAAAAACTATACTTCTAAAATAAAACATTTTGTCATTATCAGATGGGAAGGCGAAGTCTGGCCAGGCAGATTCGTCAAAATTTGCAAAACTGGGCGATAAGTGAGGTGCATCGCAGGAAGTGGGAAGGAGCAAATTTGGCCTAAAGTCAGGGATCCTCTTATGTACGAAGTACCTGAAGTGATTTGTAAAATTCAGCTCTCTGTCAAGGTGTCCAACAAAAGAGAATTACATTCTGTAAAGGAATTTGAAGACTTGGGGGGGTGAATGGACAAATGTGTCGTTTGTTTTCTTATATATTGTTATTTAAGCTAGGTAAATTTAAAATGAATGTGTTAAATAATATTTATCTTTCATTTCCTACTCAAATAAATGGACGTAAGAATCAAAAATCACCAAAAGATATATGGACTTAACTATGGTTACCTTTCTAATTATTGATATCTGAGTTGATAAAAGCGGTTCTAGGCGCTCAGTCCGGAACCGTGCGACTGCTACGGTCGCAGGTTCGAATCCTGCCTCGGGCATGGATGTGTGTGATGTCCTTAGGTTAGTTAGGTTTAAGTAGTTCTAAGTTCTAGTGCTCAGAGCCATCCAGTTGATAAAACATGAAATAAAACTGGAATAGTATTAACACTCATTTCACTTCATTGTGCACTTGAAAAAAGAAAGTCATATAAACATGCTCTGTAGACAAAATAAAAAATGTGAATATTGGTTCACAGCTATGGAAATCTATGGTTTTACCTACATATTGCTCTGAGTGCACTCCCTCGTCTTGCGTATCCGTTCCATATTCAGACACTGAGTTGCTGGAACTGCCGGTGTGGTTGGGCAGTATGCTCTGCTCTGTTCTAACCCCTCTGGTACTATCTGGTCAGTCGACATAATTCACTACTTGTGTGTGATGGATTTTCACTTCGTCCGTCTAAGACGAATGGAATGGCCTGCAGCATCTGCTCATATTAAGCGGTTGAGAACGTTTGGGACCAGTAGGAACTTGCAGAATGTCACCGCAGAAACTCTCTTCTCACGCTGGATGACGTCAAGAGGACAGCTATGGAGAGTGGTAGAGGCTTGAACAGCAACTTAGTGGTCACCTTGGGAAAGAGAATTTAAGCGTGTCACAATGCACAACATTGAGCAGATTTTGATTTGATACATGTACATAGATGTACCCTTCCGAACATACTGCTGTTAATTTGGTTAGTGTTTTATTTCACAGCAATTTTTTATGTCTATAAGATTAACTGTTTCATTCTCTACTCTGCTTGTATTTAAACCCCAGACGTCCGACAGAATAGTGATGACGCAGCTAGTGCATATATTTACATGAAACAGAGATTGAGGAATGACAAGGAAGGAACAGGTGGGAATTTACGACTTGCAGGAGCACAGGGCATTGTGGTAATGCAATGGTGTAAGTTATTCGAGTACCGGTCCGGCACAAATCTTCGACTTTCGCAGTTGCATTGCCACAATACTCTATGCGATTGGAAGTCACGAATTTCTACCCATCCCTTCCTTTTATTTCCTCATCCTCTACTTCGAACAAAAGGGTATTGGCTACTTGAGAGGTGCTTTTGGCTGACTGCATTTATTGTGTTCTTAGACAATAGACCTGGAGCTTATAAAATTTTGTAAATTTGTGGTAAGTTCCTATGGAAACAAACTGCTGAGGTCATCGGTCCCTATGCTTAAGGCTTAAACACTACTTAATCTGACTTAAACTATCTTAAGCTAAGGACGACACACACACCCATGCCGGAATGCCGGAGGGAGGAGGACTCGACCCTCCGACGGGGGGGGGGGGGGGGGGGGAAGGGGGAGGAGAGCCGCAGGAACAGTGACAAGGTGCCTTAGGCAGCGCCGGCAACCTCGGGCCTTGGAGTTTTTATGGACGATGCTTGGGTTTCACAAAAATCATATTCCTACAGACAGGGTGTCCCAGGAGGAATGGTCAACATTCAGGGATACGACAGGAACGATCATTTGAAGGAAAAACCTTCGTATGGACATATGCTCTATTCCGAATGGTTTTTTGAGACAGAACTCTTTCAGTATGCATTGTGTTACAACAAGCGTTTTACAAAGTATCAACTGAAAAATACATATTCATCTGTTTTAACACACTCATCTGCAAGCATTATCGTACTCGTCACTTTATAGCTCTGATATACTTCACAATAAATGTTTGAACATTCCGCTGTCTACTTCCATGCATTTGTGCTCTCACGGGAGAGGTTGTTGTGTTGCTTGCCTGAGTGCCTCTGCACGTCCGCCAATCAGGGCAGCAACGTCCACAATGCGACCAGGCAGTTCATCTCGTGTACTCACCTTTCGTTTGTACGCCTCAGACTTCATCCAACACCATAAACAAAAATCTAATGGCGTAAGGTCTGACGATGTTGGTGGCCAGTTAATTTTACTACCACAACGAACCCAGCAATTAGGGTAAGTGCGTCTGAGACGTTCCCTCAGGCGACTGAGTCTGTGTAGCCTGGCCACCAAGAGCTGTTGCAGGACGATTTGATTCACGGATCCAGTTATATGGCTCCTTACGTATATAGCGATTTTACGACTATGACGAGCGGATCCTGAAGATGGCATCAATGTAATGCCGAAACTGGTAGCACATAGAAGTTCATAAAATAAAATAAATTTCTACAATACATACGGCTGTTGGTAAATTATTGCATCATGAAGTTCATGCCAGCCGTCGTCCCACGATCCATAAAGGATCAACGAAGAACCTGGAAATTGGTTTCCACTATAGTGTGTGGAATTTCCTGCGATCGTCGACGAATATTGCGTGTGCTGTTGATTCCATTCAGTGTAAATGTGGCTTCATTAGTGAACGGTATCAGTGGAACCAAATTACGATCATCATTTCACCAGTGACAATTTTCAAATCGTGTGGTATTGTCGCCAGGGTGAAGAATGTGGACACGTTTTATGTCAAACGGGTACAAGTTTCCTGAATGTAATGTTCAATATACATCTGTTAGTGGATTACTGATATGTTCATAAAGTCGCCGTGTGCTGGTGACAGATCCACGCTGCACCACTTCAACAAGGTGTTACAATTTCTGCACAGGTTATGGAACTACACGGTCGGAAGATAAAAGTAAACTTGGAAGAACAGCTGAACATACAGGTGAGCCCTCTACGATCAGAAATTCGACGTCTCGGAAAACATCGACGGTATTCCTCAACAGCAGCAATAACGCTACCAATACAGAAGCTGGATACTTACACCATATCTTCACATTCCTTATTAATGCACATGTGTGGCATTTTAGCCAGCGAGTGTACAAATACAGTTAACCGATGCTTCTCTCTGGTGCACTCTCAATCCCTCACTCTACTTCACTCACAAAGCACCACGGACAACTGCGCGTTCAACGGGCTCGTTCACTGGCAGAATGATATCCTTAGCAAGCAGGATGAAAGCAAAGAGGCAGGTTGGGCTACAACAAAACGTCGAAGACATTGGGAGGCTAAGACACGTAGGTTGACACCAACAGCCCAAAAACAAATCTATGTTAAATGTGTTCTGTCTTGAAAACCATTCGGTGGAAGGCGTATGCCCATATGAAGATTTTTGTTTTGGATGAGCGTTCCTGTCATGGCCCCGAATATTGATCTTTTCTCCTAGGACACCCTGTATATTTGGCTCAACTCCAAGGAACTGGCTCATTGTGGCTCAAGCTGGTTCCATAAATACAGGGTCTATCTCAGAAACTGGACTCCTGTTATGTGGGCGTAAGCACTACTACTGAATGCGATTGCGTCGGAAATGAATGACTACCTCTACTAACTGATTTGATAAAGTTTTACTCTCTGTAGGAGGAGGCTGCGTTATTATAATGGATGGTAGCTGTCATTCCAAACAAGTTAACATACCAGCATCTTCAAACTGGTGTAAAGTAGATATCACGCAATGACTGCAAAGAAAGGGTGTTTCACTTGTCGTGCTCTAAACAGAGATGAGTTTTCGTCCAAATAAAATGTAAGAGGTGCTAAGAAATTATATGAAGTAGACAAACTGTAAAAGAAATGGAACGTGAGGTAGTGCATCCTCCACCGTACCACTCTCAAAATAACCCGAATGAGCTGGTATGGGCCCATGTTAAAGGTATGAAAAATACCTCTGCGGTCAGGCTCAGATGTGACAGTTCGCCGAATCGTCAACAGCGGGGCCATTTGAATGATATATGAAGGTACCAGAGAGGCAGTTCTGACATGGTTCTTAGTAATGGAAGCAAGACCTAAAAAATCAAGACACGTTCCTAGGACTCGTTAAACAAGAAAAAGCTTTCGATAATGTGAAATAGCGCAGGTAATATTTTAACTAAGAATAAGCTTGCAAAATTGCGCTGAGTTAATGTACACAAACGGATTGATTTTCGCTATGAAATATTGTGGCCCTAGGAATGAATGTAAGATGGAGAATTTTTATATTTTCATTAAAAAATATTAAATGAGATAATACACATTACAAAAGAAAGCATGAAAACAGGAATGACTTTGAATCAATCTTGACTTCACCAAAGTTACAAAAAAAACACTTAACCATAAGATTTAGAAAAATGGAACTAGTGGTTGGCAAAATTACTAGAAGGAATCGGAATTGCTAATAATCACACATTTGACGTTATGAAATTATCTCGGTTACAGTGACTGTTTGACAGAATAGAAAACTGAAGAAGCATGTGCATCTGATGATACAATTACAAGCGCGGGACAGTAGAGATCCTATCACGAACCTAAATTACGAACTTTGGATTGTTCTAAAATGCCAGAGCTGCTACCTTTTTCTGAGTAGCAGTTGCAACCTAATTTCTCAATTATTTGCTGGATGAATTCCAGTCTCTGTCTTCCTCTACAGTTTTTGACCTCTGCAGCACCCTCCAGTACCATGGACGTCATTCCCTGATGTCTTAACAGATGTCCTATCATCCTGTCCCTTCTCCTTGTCAGTGTTTTCCACATATTCCTTTCCTGTCCAATTCTACGCAGGACCTCCTCAATCCTTACATTGTCAGTTCACCTGCTTTTCAGTATTCTTCTGTAGCACCACATCTAAATGCTTCGATTCCCTTCCGTTCCGGTTTTCCCACAGTCCATGTTTCACTACCACACAATGCTGTGCTCCAGACGTAAATTCTAAGAAATTTCTTCCTCAAATTAAGGCCTATGTTTGATACTAGCAAACTTCTCTTGGCTAGGATGCCCTTTTTGCCAGTGCTAGTATGCCTTTGATGTCCTCTTTACTCTGTCCGTCATGGTTTATTTTGCTGCCTAGATAGCAGAATTCCTTGGCTGGCTCTGAGCACTATGGGACTCAACTGCTGAGGTCATTAGTCCCCTAGAACTTAGAACTAGTTAAACCTAACTAACCTAAGGACATCACAAACACCCATGCCCGAGGCAGGATTCGAACCTGCGACCGTAGCGGCCTTGCGGTTCCAGACTGCAGCGCCTTTAACCGCACGGCCACTTCGGCCGGCAGCAGAATTCCTTAACTTCAACTACCTCGTGATCATCAAACCTGATGTTAAGTTCTCGCTGTTCTCATTTCTGCTAGTTCTCATTACTTTAGTCTTTCTTTGATTTACTCTCAGTCCATATTCTGTACTCACTGGATTGTTTGTTCTGTTCAGCACATCATGTAATTCTCCTTCACTTAGGAAAGCAATGTCATCAGCGAATCGTATCACTGATAGCCTTTCCCCTTGAATTTCAATTAAATTCCTCAACCTTCCTTTTATTTCCTTGATTGCTTCTTCGATGTACTGATTGAACAGTAGGGGAAAAAGACTACATCCAGGTCTTACACCCCTCTTAATCCGAGCATTCTTTCTCGGTCGCCCACTCTTATCATTCCCTCTTGGCTCTTGTACATATTGTATATTACGCTACATTGTCGAACGCTTTTTCTAGGTCGACAGATCCCATGTATGTGTCTCACTTTTTCTTTAGTGTTACTTCCATTGTCAACCTCAATGCCAGAACTGCCTCTCTGGTGCCTTTACCTTTCCTAAAGCCAAATCGTTAATTTTCTTTCCCATTATTCTGTATAAAATTCTTGTTAGCAACTTGGGTGCATGAACTGATAAGCTGATTATGTGATAATTCTCGCTCATGGCAGCTCTTGCATTCTTCGGAAGTGTGTGGATGATATCTTTCCGAAAGTCAGATGGTATGTCGCCAGACACATACATCCTTCACACCAACGTGAATAGTCGTTTTGTTGCCACTTCCCCCAACGATTTTAGAAAGTCATATGGATTGTTATCTATCCCTTCTGTGTTATTTGATCTTAAATCCTCCAAAGCCCTCTTTAAATTCTGATTCAAATACTGGATCCCCTATGTCTTCTAAACCGACTCATGTTTTTTCCTCTACCACATCAGACTAATGTCACCCCCCTCTTGCCCTCCTACTGAGGTCTTCAACATCTCTTTCCACCTATCTGCTCCCTCCACTGCATTTAGCAATTGAATTCCAGTTGCACTCTTAATGTTACCACCCTTTCTCTTAATTTCGCCGAACGTTGTTCTGACTTTCCTATATTATGAGTCAGTCTTCCCACAATCATTTCTTTTTCAATTTCTTCTCATTTTTCATGTAGCCATTTCGTCTAAGCTTCTTTGCATTCCTATTTATTTCATCCCTCAGCGAATTGTATTTCTGTATTCCTGAAATTCCCTGAACACTTTTTTTACTTGCTTCTTTCATCGATCAACTGAAGAATTTCTTCTGTTACGAATGGTTCCTTGGCAGGTACGTATGTTTTTCTTTCCAACTTCTGTGCTTGCCCTTTTCAGAGATGTCCATTCCTCTTCAACTGTACTGCCAACTGCCGTATCTATAGCCTTAAAGAACTTCAAGCGCATGTCGTCATTCCTTAGTATTTGCTTATCCCACTTCCTTGCGTACTGATTCTCTCTGACTAATTTGTTAAACTTGATCAGTACTACATTGTGAGCTGAGTCTATATCTGTTGCAGGGTACGCCTTACAATCCAGTATCTGATTTCGGAATCTCTCTCTGACCATGATGTAATCTAACTGAAATCTTCCCATACCACCCTGCCTTTAGCATATGTACCTCCTCTTGTGATTCTTGAACAGAGTCTGCGCTATTAGTAGCTGAAATTTCTAACAGCACTCAATTAGTCTTTCTCCTCCCTCATTCCTTGTCTCACGCCCATATTCTCTTGTTTCTCCTGTAACCTTTTCTTCTCCTCCTTTCCCTACAACTGCATTCCAGTCCCCCATGTCTATTAGATTCTGATCTGCCTTTGCGTATCGTATTACCTTTTCAATATCTTAATATACTTTCTCTATCCCTTTATCTTCAGCTTGTGATCGCGCATGTATACCTACCTGAACTATCGTTGTCGTTGTTGGTTTGCTGTCGATTCTAATAATAATAACCCTATCACTGAACAGTTCACGGTAACACTCTCTGCCCTACCTTCATAAGGAATCCTACTCCAGTTAAACCATTTTCTGCTGCTTTTGATATTACCCTATACTCATCTGACCAGAAATCCTTGACTTCTTTCCATCTCACTTCACTGACCCCTGTTATATCTAGACTGAGCCTTTGCATTTCGCTTTTCAGATTTACTAGCTTCCCTACCACGATCAAGCGTATGACATACCACGCCACGACTCGTGTCGTGAATCACAGTAGAGCCGCGATTAGCAGTCTAACTTTGCCCGAGACAATTCCACGATTGTCGTAGTGAACCGAATTCTGGACGCACGTCACGCGGCAATACTACGACGGGGTTTACTGCAGCGATTTGTTACACCACGCAATAAGCTCTTCGACGACAACCGCCATCATACACAGCTAAGTTCAATTGAATTATCACGCAACATGTTTTGTAGTGCCATTTGTAAAGGCAACTGATTACATTATTGCCGCTGTGTACTGCTATTGTAGCTGTTCGATTAGCGCTTTAACGAATTATCAGATACTACGCTACGCCTGTAGATTGTTTATGACTAGTGCTGCCATCTAGCGACCATCAATTGAACTACTTCGACTAGCGATCCAAAGATAACGCCTTACTAGGACCAGCTGATCACTAGCCGACACTGCTTTAAACTTTCGAGTAATCGGACGAAATGGACGTGCCAGACCACAAACCAGAAGCGCAATTACACTCTCTAAAGAGAAAACGTATGAGAGAAAGAGCAAACATTACGCGACTCGTGGCGGAAGTTGCAAGGTTGCCCGACACATCGGAAATCGCGGATTATAAATATTACAATGACAGATTGGGAAGCGTTCTGGACCGCCTCGTTAAATTAGATGAGGATATTCACGAGTTGTTAGACGATGGCGAATACGAAGAAGATGTTCCTAAATGCGAAGATTATATAGACACCGCGAAACTCACAATTTCCCGATTGTCTCACGAAATAGAGAAACAGTTTGCGAAATCGGTAGCAGACATAAAGATTCCCGACAATCCGCCGGCACAATCTGTAACAATGAGTGTTCCCACAGCTTCAGTAAAACTTCCGCCGATCAAACTTGAGCCTTTTTCAGGCGATGTTGAGACATGGGCGCGATTCTGGGAGCAGTTTGAGCAGTCGGTTGACAAAGATCCGACGGTAACTACAATCAATAAACACATTTTTCTTCGCGGCTATCTCTCGGGAGAACCAAAGCATTTAGTGGACGGTATTGCGGTGACGGCCGAGACGTACGCAGAAACGAAGAGGATTCTCCGAGCGCGTTATGGCAAGAAGGATTGAATAATTCAAGCCCACTTAGATTATCTCGAAGCCATAAAACCAATTAAGCTGTCCACCCCAGAGGAACTTAACTCAACATTCATTGAATGCCAGCGACGTATTCAAGCTCTCCGGGCACTTGGGGAAAACGTGAACGGATACGGTCGAGTCCTCGCGCCGAAAATTTTACGCGCTTTTCCGGATGATATATGCCGCCGCTGGATAATTCACGCCAAGCGTACAGGAATATCCGAAGATCTTCCCGTGGAGATTCTTGTAGGAGGCGATTTTTATTGGAAGATAGTGAAGCACAATTCGCCCATACGCATCTCTGAAACCTTAGTGTTAGTTCCTTCTCTGTTTGGCTGTATACTTAGTGGTAACAAGTCACAAGCCTGTGCCCATGCAACCGTGGTAAATTTTGCTCAGACTGACCGATCTCCTCTGCACTCTGACAATGATTTCAGACGCTTTTGGGACTTGGAAACTATAGGGATTACTGCCGATCAGGATCTACCTGTGAACAACAAGGATACGAGACTTCTTCAAGAGTTTAGAGCATCTTTCTCTATAAAGGATCATCGAGCAGTCGTTACACTTCCCAAAATGCAACATAAAGTGCTTTCGAGTAACAGACCTATCGCGGAAAAACGATTCAAGCACCTCAGGGAAAGATTTCAACGTCAAGAGACATTTAAGCAAATGTATTTCGATCTTATGCTAGACTACATTACGAAGGGCAAGTAGAGGTCGCTCCCACCCCACTCTCAGGAAAGGAGCTATTTTATCTCCCTCATCATGCAGTGAGGAAGGAGAAATACGGAACCACTAAGTGGAGAATAGTCTTTGACGCCTCATCTCACGAAAACAATGCACCTTCTCTGAATGAGGTATTAGAAGTAGGACCGAACCTGTTACCAGAGATTCTGGAAATTTTACTGCGTTTCAGATTATATTCTACGGCTATCGTCGCGGACATCACACAAGCTTTCCTTCAATTAACCTTAAACGAAAAGGACAAAGACTTGACCAGACTTTTCTGGTTCAAAATTAGCCAGGATCAAACAGGAAATCTTCAAACGACGGACGAACTAACAGAATACCGTTTTAACAGACTCCCATTCGGCCTGACCTGCAGCCCATTTTTACTTTCTGCAACACTAAGAGAACTTGCCGACAAGTGTATGACAGCATTTCCCACCGTAGCGCCACTTATAAACAAGACTGCATACATGGACGATTCTGTGATCTCAGTAGAAGGTGATAATTTGGTGATAAATACACTTCTGGAAATGGAAAAAAGAACACATTGACACCGGTGTGTCAGACCCACCATACTTGCTCCGGACACTGCGAGAGGGCTGTACAAGCAATGATCACACGCACGGCACAGCGGACACACCAGGAACCGCGGTGTTGGCCGTCGAATGGCGCTAGCTGCGCAGCATTTGTGCACCGCCGCCGTCAGTGTCAGCCAGTTTGCCGTGGCATACGGAGCTCCATCGCAGTCTTTAAGACTGGTAGCATGCCGCGACAGCGTGGACGTGAACCGTATGTGCAGTTGACGGACTTTGAGCGAGGGCGTATAGTGGGCATGCGGGAGGCCGGGTGGACGTACCGCCGAATTGCTCAACACGTGGGGCGTGAGGTCTCCACAGTACATCGATGTTGTCGCCAGTGGTCGGCGGAAGGTGCACGTGCCCGTCGACCTGGGACCGGACCGCAGCGACGCACGGATGCACGCCAAGACCGTAGGATCCTACGCAGTGCCGTAGGGGACCGCACCGCCACTTCCCAGCAAATTAGGGACGCTGTTGCTCCTGGGGTATCGGCGAGGACTATTCGCAACCGTCTCCATGAAGCTGGGCTACGGTCCCGCACACCGTTAGGCCGTCTTCCGCTCACGCCCCAACATCGTGCAGCCCGCCTCCAGTGGTGTCGCGACAGGCGTGAATGGAGGGACGAATGGAGACGTGTCGTCTTCAGCGATGAGAGTCGCTTCTGCCTTGGTGCCAATGATGGTCGTATGCGTGTTTGGCGCCGTGCAGGTGAGCGCCACAATCAGGACTGCATACGACCGAGGCACACAGGGCCAACACCCGGCATCATGGTGTGGGGAGCGATCTCCTACACTGGCCGTACACCACTGGTGATCGTCGAGGGGACACTGAATAGTGCACGGTACATCCAAACCGTCATCGAACCCATCGTTCTACCATTCCTAGACCGGCAAGGGAACTTGCTGTTCCAACAGGACAATGCACGTCCGCATGTATCCCGTGCCACCCAACGTGCTCTAGAAGGTGTAAGTCAACTACCCTGGCCAGCAAGATCTCCGGATCTGTCCCCCATTGAGCATGTTTGGGACTGGATGAAGCGTCGTCTCACGCGGTCTGCACGTCCAGCACGAACGCTGGTCCAACTGAGGCGCCAGATGGAAATGGCATGGCAAGCCGTTCCACAGGACTACATCCAGCATCTCTACGATCGTCTCCATGGGAGAATAGCAGCCTGCATTGCTGCGAAAGGTGGATATACACTGTACTAGTGCCGACATTGTGCATGCTCTGTTGCCTGTGTCTATGTGCCTGTGGTTCTGTCAGTGTGATCATGTGATGTATCTGACCCCAGGAATGTGTCAATAAAGTTTCCCCTTCCTGGGACAATGAATTCACGGTGTTCTTATTTCAATTTCCAGGAGTGTATATACTATGAACTTGTAACCCTAATGAAATTGATCAGTTTCCCCTTATCAAAATGGGCTACCAACTGTGAACAACTCCACACTATCTGGAGGGCAGAAGGGCGAGAACTCCACACCCAGACTCAAGTTTTAGGTGTAGACTGGAAAACAGCAGGTGACTACTTCTGTATCGATCCTAGCGAAATCATCAGAAGGTCGTCAGAAGAGCCAGCCACCAAACGACTCCTTTTACAATGTACGGCTAAATTCTATGACCCACTCGGTCTGTTTTCCCCAGTTTCTCTTGTTGGGAAATTGCTATTCCAGGACACATGGTGCCGAGGAATTGGCTGGGATGAACTTATGCCCTGGGACGTAGTGGCACGATGGCGCACTTGGATATCTAGCTTACCTTCATTGTCACATATACGTGTCCCTAGATGGATAGCTACAGCTCATGGAAGAGATTCTCAGCTGCACGTATTCTGTGACGCCTCGGAAAAGCACATGGAGCAGCTTTGTACATTCGTACTGTCTTAGATGATGACGTCGTAACCCATTTAGTCTGTAGCAAGAACAGACTTGCTCCTATTAAGAAGGTGACATTGCCTCGACTCGAACTTTTAGCAGCAGTAGTTGGGACCAGACTATTGTGTTACTTTTGCCGCGCAACAGACTTTAAAATTGCCCGTGCGATACTGTGGACGGATTCTACAATAACACTAAGTTGGATTCGCTGTGATCCTAACAGATGGAAGACCTTCGTTTGTAATCGTGTAACTGAGGTACAAACACACACGACTCCCACGCAATGGAAACACTGCCCAGGACCAGACAATCCTGCTGACCACCTCTCACGTGGACTCCTCGGCTACCAAATGAATTCTTTGGACATTTGGTGGCATGGGCCACCTTGGCTTACACGCCCCCCTGAATGCTGGCCAAACAACGATACTCCAACGATGGTACGACTTCCTCCCGAAGAAAAGAGGAAGAAAACGCAGAGCCAAGTTTTGTCGATATCTACGCCAACCAGCCTTTTGAACTTACTTAAATTCAGCTCATACTGGAAGCTCATTCGTATCACAGCATGGACTCTCCGTTTCCTACACAACATTCGTCAGAAGAATAAATCTTCAGGAGAACTTACAGCCACCGAATTATCAGCTGCCAAAATGTATTGGATTCGAGTGGGCCACAGAGATTCCTTCCCCAACGAATTACATGCACTTCAGAATAACTTACCACTGCCAAGAGAGTCAAAAATCGCACGATACAATCCTTTCCTAGAAGATGGAATGATACGTCTAGGAGGTCGACTGCAGTGCACTAGCCTAAATAGGGAACAAAAACATCCTGTACTCCTTGACGGTTCCCACCACTTCACACAATTGGTTATTCGAGAGACACACATCCGCCTTCATCACTTTGGTGTTCGTTCTGTACTATCCGAACTGCGAACCGAATTTTGGATCCTTAGAGCTCGTCAGGCCATCAAAAGAATCCTATACTCATGCCTCTCATGCAAGATCTTGAAGAATCCGCGAGGGCAACAGATCGAAGCACCGCTGCCACCTGAACGAGTTTCACCTGCCAAACCATTTGCTGTAACCGGAATAGACTTTGCTGGCCCACTATTCATCAAAGTGGTGAAGGAAACGCACAAGTCATATATCACTCTTTTCACATGTGCTACCACACGAGCTGTACACCTCGAACTCTGTACAGACTTGTCAAAGGACAAGTTTCTTATGGCACTTCAGCGATTCGCCGGAAGACGCGGACTACCCCACACGATATATACAGATAACGCGAAAACATTCCACGCCACGAATATGGAACTAGCCCAACTTTGGAAGGCATTAACCACCACAAAATCTTATCAGTTCCTCGCCCACCACGGTATTACTTGGAAATTCATTGTTTCCCGTGCGGCTTGGTGGGGAGGATGGTGGGAAAGAATGGTGGGCACTATAAAGCGTTGCCTACGGAAGGTACTGGGACTCGCAAAGCTCACTGAGGAACAACTGAACACCACCTTGATCAGTACTGAAGCCGCGGTGAACTCCAGGCCCATCACACCAGGAGATGATTGTGATGCACTCACACCATCCGATTTTCTGACGGGAGAAAAACTTACGACTATTCCGACGGGACCAGAGCCTTCAGCGAGCACGAATTTAACAAAGGAATTCCGACTGAGACAGCAACTCTGTGACAACTCGTAGCTGCTAGCTATACTAACCATAATCTTCGGTGTAAAACGAGCAGAGTGGTGTCACCGAATCTGGCTGCCATGAAGCACGACGGTGGAATTATTCTTTCGTGGACTCGAACGTTGGATCCCAGTAGGCTATTCTAGTTGAAAGTACAGACTGCGGAGAGTCAATGTGTTCAGCCCCAAGCCCAGCGACGAAGTGATTACAGAATAATACAGAATACATCAGGAAGCACTGACGATAAAGTAACACTTATTTTTTTCACGAGGAGGAGTTTTTAGATCAGTAGTTAGCGGAATGTATAATAGAAGGAGGGAGGGAACTGCGGAAGTTCTTTTCCCTAGGTGACGGATCACCACGAACAGGCGGGTGGGTTGTGGTAATCCATGTTGCTTCACAGCGTCAGTGGAGAAGTACATTGGATATACTCAATAATTGCACCGAAAGCTACAATTGTGAATTGCTATAAGAGTGGAAAACCTCATAGCATGGTGAAGTCCGAATTACGTGATGTTAGGGAACGGCACGAGTTGTGATATAGGCGCTATGGACTTCCGCTCACAGAGGTACGGCTGTACTCCAATTCATTGTCTCTGCGTTGTACTGGCCAGAGACACCTTATAAGGTACTGCCAACGCAAAATATAACTAACCTGCATCCTGAAAACCACAAAAATTATGACCAGTAGTCTTGCAGTGTTTCTGATAGGAGTTCTCGTATTTTACTTTTTTCCCAGTCGTAGAAATATCTGTGAAAAAAAAAATATTTCTACGTCTGGGAAAAAAGTAAAATACGACGTAGACGTAGACGTAGAAATATCTGTGTGGTTCAAGGTGTGGGTTCCTGTTGTCATTGTCCTAGTTCATGAACCACGACCAACGTATGAGTGGCCAAGTAAGTTGTCCCGACAGTCGGGATACCAGTTACTTTGGAATAAGGCTGGGCATCTCGGACATATTCTGAGTCGTGGTCACCTTTGTGCTCATACGGCAGACTACCAAATCCACCGGTTAGTCACTCAACCGTTAGGGGTAAAACCCAATGGGACTCGGGGCAAGTAAGGCTAGCAACCTGCTTCCCTGCTACTTTAAATATGATGCTGGCAACAATCAGAGCAAAATGCCTCGGACCTTTGGAGGTGACGGAGTCCCACCTCCAACTGACAAACCAGGGACTCCTAAGATACTACTTGGCAAACAAATGGTAATGATATGGGGAGCTATTAATATCAATGGGGGCTACTCTGGGAAGAAGTTAGAGCTGGCAGAGGCTGCAAGTAAGATGGGGCAGGACGTTTTAGCTGTTAGTGACATTCGGGTAAGGGGTGAGAAAGAAGAGGAAGTGGGAGAATACAAGGTCTACCTGTCAGGAGTCAAAGCAGGAATAGCACAATGGGGTGTAGGGCTTTACATCAGGAAAGAAATGGAACCCAGCGTAGTTGCAATAAGGTATGTAAACGAACGACTGATGTGGATAGATTTGACAGCGTCTAGCAGAAAATTGGGATTGTGTCAGTATATTCGCACTGTGAAGGGACAGATCAAGATAAGGTGGGTAGTTTTTATGAGGCACTCAGTGATGTAGTTGTTAGAGTAAAGGACAAGGACAGTGTTCTGCTCATGGGTGATTTTAACGCCAGGATTGGAAATCGAACAAAGAGTATTAAAAGGTTATGGGTAAATTTGGAGAGGATATGGAGGCCAACAGGAACGGGAAACAACTATTGGATTTCTGTGCCAGTATGGGCTTAGTAATCACAATCTCCTTTTTTAAACATAAGAGCATTCACCGGTATACTTGGGAAGGCAGGGGAACCAGATCTGTCATTGAGTATATAATAACAGATCAGGAATTCAGGAAGGCTGTGAGGGACACACGTGTATTCAGGGGATTCTTTGATGACACTGATTATTATTTAATCTGCAGTGAAATTTGGATTGTGAGGCCGAAAGTGCAAGAGGTCAGGTCCATATGTAGGAGGATAAGAGTGGAGAAACTTCAGGATAAGGAAATCAGGCACAAGTACATAACAGCGATCTCAGAAAGGTACCAGTTAGTTGAATGTAGTCAATTACAGTCATTGGAAAAGGAATGGACAAGGTACAGGGACACAGTACTAGAAGTGGCTAAAGAATGTCTTGGAACAGTAGTGTGTAAAAGTAGGATGAAGCAAACAGCTTGGTGGAATGACACAGTCAAGGCAGCCTGTAAAAGGAAAAAGAAGGCGTATCAAAAATGGCTACATACTAGAACCCAGGTAGACAGAGAAAGTTATGTTGAAGAAAGAAACAAAGCCAAACAGATAATTACAGCGGCCAAGAAGAAATTTTGGGAAGACTTTGGAAACAGGTTGGAGACTATGGGTCAAGCTGCTGGAAAACCATTCTGGAGTGTAATTAGCAGTCTTCGAAAGGGAGGTAAGAAGGAAATGACAGGTCAGGAAAACTGCTGGTGAATCCTGTGGATACCTTGGGCAGATGGAGGGAATATTTTGAACAGTTGCTCAATGTAGGTGAAAATACGATCAGTAATGTTTCAGATTTCGAGGTAGAATGGGATAGGAATGATGATGGAAATAGGATCACATTTGAGGAAATGGAGAAAATGGTCAATAGAGTGCAGTGCAATAAAGCAGCTGGGATGGATGAAATTAAGTCGGAACTCATCAAATACAGTGGAATGTCAGGTCTTAAATGGCTACACAGGATAATTGAAATGGCCTGGGAGTCGGGACAGGTTCCATCAGACTGGACAAAAGCAGTAATCACACCAATCTTTAAACATGGAAACAAAAAAGATTGTAACAACTACAGAGGAATCTCATTAATCAGCGTTGTGGGTAAAATCTTCTCAGGTATTTTTGAAAGGAAAGTGCGAGTATTAGTTGAGGACCAATTGGATGAAAATCAGTGTGGGTTTAGGCCTCTTAGAAGTTGTCAGGACCAGATCTTTAGCTTACGGCAAATAATGGAGAAGTGTTATGAGTAGAATAGGGAATTGTATCTATGCTTTATAGATCCAGAAAAGGCATATGACCGGGTTCTTAGGAGGAAGCTATTGTCTGTTCTACGAGATTATGGAATAGGAGGCAAACTTTTGCAAGCAATTAAAGGTCTTTACATGGATAGTCAGGCAGTTGACGGTAAATTGAGTTCATGGTTCAGAGTAGTTGCAGGGGTAAGACAAGGCTGCAACCGGTCTCCACTGTTGTTCATATTATTTAAGGATCATATGTTGAAAACAATAGACTAGCTGGGTGAGATTAAGATATGTGAACACAAAATAAGCAGTCTTGCATATGTGGATGACTTAGTTGTGATGGAAGATTCGATTGAAAGTTTGCAAAGTAATATTTCAGAGCTAGATCAGAAATGTAAGGACTATGGTATGAAGATTAGCATCTCCAAAACGAAAGTAATGTCAGTGGGAAAAAAATATACACGGATTGAGTGCCAAATAGGAGGAACAAAGTTAGAACAGGTGGACGGTTTCAAGTACT
Organism: Schistocerca nitens; assembly: GCF_023898315.1. Classification (NCBI taxonomy): domain Eukaryota; kingdom Metazoa; phylum Arthropoda; class Insecta; order Orthoptera; family Acrididae; genus Schistocerca; species Schistocerca nitens. The sequence goes on along the minus strand of NC_064620.1, from coordinate 188,174,517 downwards.
TAGGTTGCATATTCTCACAGGATGACAGTGAAAGAACTGGAAGCGAGGTGTAGCAAAGCTAATGCAGTGAGCGCTCAGCTACGATCTACTCTCTTCTGCAAGAAGGAAGTCAGTACCAAGACTAAGTTATCTGTGCACCGTTCAATCTTTCGACCATCTTTGTTGTATGGGAGCGAAAGCTGGGTGGATTCAGGTTACCTTATCAACAAGGTTGAGGTTACGGATATGAAAGTAGCTAGGATGATTGCAGGTACTAGTTGATGGGAACAATGGCAGGAGGGTGTCCACAATGAGGAAATCAAAGAAAAACTGGGAATGAACTCTATAGATGTAGCAGTCAGGGCGAACAGGCTTAGATGGTAGGGTCATGTTACACGCATGGGAGAAGCAAGGTTACCCAAGAGACTTATGGGTTCAGCAGTAGAGGGTAGGAGGAGTCGGGGCAGACCAAGGAGAAGGTACCTGGATTCGGTTAAGAATGATTTTGAAGGAATAGGTTTAACATCAGAAGAGGCACCAATGTTAGCACTGAATAGGGGATCATGGAGGAATTTTATAAGGGGGCTATGCTCCAGACTGAACGCTGAAAGGCATAATCAGTCTTAAGTGATGATGATGATAGAAATATCTGTCCTCAAGGTCAGCCGACTCATAAGTTGCCAGTAGCGTGGTTAACGAACATAAGCTGTGAAATGTAAATTAAAAAAACTGAAAAATCGTGTAACTTGTAAAAACCAAAACTTAAGGATAATGATATAGACTTAGGAAACGATGTATGTAAGTTAGCTCCTACGAGCAAGTAGATGTAGAGAGATCCGTGACACTCAAATCCAAAATTCAGGATTAATGTTTTTAGAAGCATAAATGAGTATTGATCGGCAGAATAATTTCCAGGAGAGCAAAGAACGGGGACGGTTAGCACAGGGCTGGTGTGCCAATCGGTATGTCAACAGGCCGTACCGCCTATGCAATAGCCCTCAGAAGAGGGCACAAAGAAACGCAAATGCTGCTACGCTACTTGACAATGCACGCTACGTAACTCCACTACAGAATCAAACGTAGACAGAGAACCGAGCTCGATGACCCAGAACTTTTATTGGATTACCACAGCAATACGAGGAGTGCTGACATAGGCGAGGTCTCGACACTTTAAACAGAGAGGCTTTCAGGGAGATGAAGAGCCCATTATGTCGTGCAGCCAATCTGTCCACAACGCCAGAACCAGAGAAAATGGCACCTGTTCAGTTTCAGTGAAACCAAGACAGATTGGCTATGATGGCTTGCTATTTCAAAACCGACATGCAACCAATGTGATGCACACCACAGCCGAGGTCTGTCGGCGCTGACTGTTGGGTCACCGCGAATGAGGAAATCGGTGTGCGCCCAATACTCCTCCACTACTGGGTCATCTTGGATGATCTACAAGATGCCCGTCTTCCCACCGACGAGGCTAGGTGTATCCACCTAGCCTCCTGCGCGACTCTTGAGCGTCTGCTGCAGTCTTCAACGATCCATGTTGACCGACCAGGGCCTACTCTTCCCAGAAATCGACATACTGGACCACAGTTATCAGCCCGACTGAGCGCGCAACAAGCAGCTTTCAACATCGGTGAAGTGGGAGCCGTAGTAGGTCACCGCTGAACGTCTCACAGTGGAGTCCAATCTCAAAAAGCTAGCCAAACGTCGAATAATAAAGTTCAATATCCGGCAAATTCTAGTCGTGGGTTTGATTAGGTAAGGGTCCGAAGGTCGCCAGAGCCACTAGCCTCTACACCTGCTATTGTAGGACAGTTGAAAGGGAACCCTTCAGCAAGCTAGATGCGTCGCGCAATGAGCAAATATTTCAACGCTACATTCAACAGGACGCCAAATCTTTAAAAATTAATCGTTTCAATAACAATAAATGAATCATTGATGCCTAAATGAACGGAAAATACCAAAGGAAAATTTTAAACACGAAGAGAAAGTTTATAAGTTCGCCAGAGTTCAACGATCTGACTTGTAAGCGGAACTATTATTGAATGGAAAAAATTAAAACTTACTGCATCTAGCTGCAACTGTGTTATTGGTACGAATTCTTGCAACTAAAACATAGTTTGCTGAATTTCGTACATAAACGAAGCAGAATGTTGATCTTTTTCTTGAATTTATCTGCGGTCTTCATTGTATTTTGAATTCTATGATACGTAATTCACTTTTATGAATATAATCTTCTCCTTTTCAAATAATATTTTGGAATTAATAATAGTAACGAGGTTAAATATGGAATTATCCGACTATATAGATATTATATTTTCCAATTTCAGAATCTGTCGGTGATGAAGGTGAAGCGTGTGGCCTGACAAGAGGGGAAATTTTTTCGGCATTGAAACGTCATTCGAATGAGAAAGTGACTGAAGTGTACCCAATGATCCAAAATTTCACGTCTTCTAAATTGCAACGCCCCTTCGCTCTATCAGACAATGTAAAACCTGTCCTCCTCAAGTTGTTGCATGACTTACACAAAAAGTGGCAGCAAGTATCGAGAAATGAACGCAAATTTCTGCAAAAATATTCTGAATGGTTGAGCGTGTTTGTTCCTTTCGAAGAAACTAAACAACCTTCAGAAAAATCCCATAATTTGGGTCGGACTTCTTCAGTGTTATAATGATCTAGTGACGGGACAAAACGAAGGAGGACTGAATGATTACGGGTAAGAAATAGTACGGCAGAATTAACGTATGCTACTCCGATGAGCCTCCGATCATCTGGGAAATCAGATGCTGCAAAATTGTCCGCGATGTTGGATTGGGGAGCCCATCTAAGACCAAGAAGTATAAGGAATCAATAGATACGATTTGAGAAACGACTTTATCGCCGATGCTGCTCTGTCGCTCATAGTAGAACTAAAATTATATAAATCGCAATATCAGGGGCTTCGTAACAGAAGCAAAGAGAACAGCTGTGACTTATTTCCACCGTATAAATTGCTATATCAAGCTAAGCTCAAATGTTATCCGCCTAAGTCAGATATTTCTGTTACTGAATATAGTGCTGTGGTAAAACTGCAGGCATTGCTGAATCACACAGCTGATAGGGTATTATTAAAATAAATGGGAGTTGTCAAAAGTTTGTCTGCTGAAAATGTTCGAAACTAGAATTTAATTTGTAAGTGGGGCTGCCATGGTACTTCTGCCCAAAGTACGTACAAACAAAAGTTCACAAATAATGATGGAAGCAAGTCAGACGCTAATGTTTTTTTTTGTCTCAATCGTTCCACTGCAACTTCTATCAGACGACCAAGAAACAAACGCAAGGATAGTTGTATGGAAAAATCCGAGGCCGTCACTCCTCATTAGAATCCAGTTTTTTCGCGAGAGTCCTGAAGCTACTCGTGAGGAAATGAAATATGTGGAACAAGAAGAGAAAAATCTTGTCCCTTTCGAAAAGATAGTAGATGGAAAAGAATTAAGAGTTTCTTTCCGACTTACTTTCACCATGATAGACGGTAGAGTTTGAAATGCTATCACGCATAATATGTCTACTCAATGATGCTATTTATGCAGTGCAGCTTCAAAAGAATTTAACAATATCGACGCAATTTTAGAAAAGGAAGTCTCTGAAAATCGTCTACAGTTGGGATTGTCAACTTTGCGTGCGTGGATACGGTTTTTCGAATGCTGTTTGCATTTAGCATACAAGCTTGGAATTAAAAACTGGCAACCGCGTAGTGATAAAGAAAAGGAACAAGCAACGATCCGAAAAACCAATATACAGAAGGGTTGCCGTATGGAATTAGGTCTGATAGTGGATCGACTAAAACCTGGTTTCGATGGTTCGAATTATGGGAGTACTGCTCGAAGATTTTTCGAAAACTCAAGCATTTCTGCTGCTATAACAGGGGTAGACGAGGACTTGATCAAGGGTTTCCATGTGATATTGCAAAAAATCTCGAGTGGCCATGAAATCGATTTCATAAAATTCAAGTTCATGCCTTGCAGACAGCTTGCTACTTTGTGCAGTTATATCCATGGTTCTGCATGCTTCGGTACATAAGTTATTGAATCATGGCGGAGAAGTGATAAACTCATCTGTATTACCGATAGGGCAGATGTCTGAAGACGCCTAAGAGTCTACTAATAAATACATTAAAAAGTTTCGTGAAGATTTGTCAAGAAAGTGTTCTCGAGCCGAAACAATGGAAGACTTTTTTACACTTATTATTAAGATCCGATCCATTTATTTCAAGTCTGAGCGAACTGCCTCGAAAAAACTCGAAGTCGTTGCTCTCAGAAGCAGTTGTTACTTGCGCGACGTATACCAACAAGTACAGTAAGCTCCAGCGATTCACAAGTTGAATCAGCTGAATGTGAATCAACTTAGTCTTCGGATGACGACCTATGAACTTTGACTCAACCGATTGTATGTTTTATTGTACTCATATAGCATATGGATTTGTTTTGTATTTTCCCTATATAAAAGTGATTGGTGTGAAATCCGCCATTTTGTTTTTATTTCAAATTTTGACTTCGGATGCATAATTAGCGAGCCCGAACATCCCCGAGGACTGAATTTCAGCCGAATTTATAACGTTTTCGACTTTTGGTCAGCCTTTTGGGATTTGACCGCACTGTGCGTCTCGGCGGGCAGCGCCTTCCTTACCTCCTCTCTCGCCCCCCCTCCCCCCCCCCCCCCCCCCCCCCCCCCCCCGCGCCACAACACAACACGCAGCCGTAGCACTGACCCAGCAACTTCATGGTCCACTGATGAGGCATCAGCTTTCCTTCACGACACATGCGCCAACGCTTGGCCGCCGACGTCAGCTCTAAAAATACTTATACCCTTGATAAATAAATGATACTATAAATACCACTGTATCACTGACACGTCCGGGCGTGCACTGGACCACTCACCCTCACTCAACGCTCGACCTCCTGATCACAACGCTTGCTCACCACATAGGTCGCAACATAGCTTTAGCCCTTGCCTGTTGAAGGGATCGTAGATGGTCTCAACTTGGACTGTTCTTAAACCTGAGCAACGCAGGTAACTTGTTTCTAACCGGTAGCCGACATTCCTCGTCCTGCTAACCTATGGCTCTTCTTCTAGGCTAGCTAAAAGATGGAGAAATGGAGGAAGCAGCAGCGTGGTGCATCAGATTTGTGGTGTGATCCACCCACTCATGGGTGCAGCAAGAGTGCTGGAATACAGTCAATTGACTGTTTAGTGGCCAGTTCGCTCCGCTGAACATCCACTTAGGTGGCCTTCCATGCGGGTGCTGTAGTCCTAGCTAGCTGAAGCCAGATGGGAGAGTGGACACCTGAGTGTAGATCGTTGGCCACTTCCTACGTAATGGTAGCTTCGAGAGCCAGAAAACATAAGGAGAAATCTATATGGGAGAACGACGTAGTGGCCGTGCAGAAGTTGCGTCATTTCCCCAGTATGGAGATGTCCTCCAACACTAGCAGCCTCTCAGTAATGCAACTCCTGGGGCGTACGGTAGAAGAACCCCAGAGCTCATCGTGAGGCAGTACTGTCATCTAGTAACAGGAATCGCTGGGATAGTCGCCTCGCCATATCGGTAAGGGCTGTGCGTCAAGTGTTTCCTGCGGTTGAATGTGCACAGAGCTTACTAGAAGAGGAAATGGCGCATATACTGCTACTGCAGCCGCTTCTAACTGAGTGGTGAGGCTGATGAGCGAGCACCAGTGTGCTTCTCCTTCAGCAGTTAGGCCATCCTTCCTGTGTGTCTACTGAAGGTACATGCGCATAGGCTTTTCCTATACTAATAGTTTCAACTCCTCCGAACGTACCATATATTCTCTCACATTCCACCAAAGAATGGAAACAATTGTAACCATTCAGTTTATCCAGTATTCCAGGAAATCAACTAGAGGCCGCATACCTCGAAAATCGTTTCGCCTCCATGTATGGTGGCTCCTGAATCTTTCTGCACATAGAGAGTGCATTCGTTTCACCACACTGGATGTGTGTCTGAGTAATTAGCACAACATGATTGTAGGGTGCACGGCAATCCTGGATCATGAGCGTTTACATCACATCTTCCACAATCTCTGGCACTGAAATCAGCACATCAGCTTGGGGACACGCTGACATGGCTTTAACAGTAAGACGTAAGAAACCAGACTTTATGTATTGAGGTAATGTGGGTGAATTATAGGTGAATATCAAGGTACGTGATTTATCTAATTCACCATCCATTCGTTTCAACACATTTCAAACCTCGATTTTGCCTTTGCCTTGCCATTCCGCCAAAAGTTCATTGGTGTATGTGATATGATGTCTCTACCGGGACTGAGAGTATTGTGCATTTCAGCAACTACAGGATGTTCCCCAGGCTGAAAGCTCTGTAGTAAGTTACGCGCTCGATAGAGATCTTTGTCTTTATCAGCAGGCAGCATTCCACAGTATTACCATTAAACAGACTTGGTGCGGTATCCACTGCGTTCACCTACGACTACGGCTGCCCACGTCACAGACATGATCCACAAGTTGCCTCTGCTCCAGCTCTGTAACCGACACTCCTTTCGCAGACCCTGATGTCAACAGTATTGCATCACAGGAAGCTAGTTTATGTCCAAAACAAGGGAATGTTTCGAAGCACAACTTGACCAGGCACCACAGAAACAAGCAACGCAAGCTTCACCACATGGAGCATCAGCCTAGAGACCAGCGACGCACGCATCCTACACAACCGGGCCACAATCATGAACACTACTTTGTCATTCACTTGCTCTGCAGGCATCGAACAGACGTCACTCTGCCAGGCGTGTGCCCGTAGTGGCACCTAGCCACTTCAGTTTGCTGAGCCATACAAGCAGTTCCGATGCACATAGATCTCCAGGATCTACACAAAGAGGTTCCAGCAGCAACCCGACCTCGAGGATTCCGCACCACAGCCACTACGAGCAGCAAGAGGTCGGCCAATGAACTTCGCCTCCTCCGACTTTGCTTCCGGTGGGACCAGTGCTGTGCCACTGGTAATCCTGTGTGGAACGTAGATGGCTAACGCCTCTCTGTGATCATTGCCATTATGTGGCCAAAGAACTTCACTAATCATCTTTAAGCACCAGAGCTAATTAAACTTAGGAATTATTATTCCGATCATTATTAATTCCGTGACTGTAATCTACATTATTCCTTCTGTGGAACATATCAGCTTTCAAGAGTTTGTACTTAGGCATGGACTAAATAAGCAGTCGGGTAATGAATCGTTAGTTCGTGATGAACATCACATATACAGAATTTAAGCCAGTAGTTAAAAGGACAGTTTAATTGTGTTTTGAGTATTTGTCCCGAACTCACAAATAAATGTTAATTGCTCACGGCCTGGGACAATCAGTTATCATGTGTCCTACCATGCAGGAGATGTGTCCCACCACGCAGGAGATATCGGTGAAGGACGAGGTGTTTATGCGTTGAACTCAGGTTTTCAACCATGTGCTACATCCACAGTAGGCTTTTTTTTCATTCGACAGCAAGGTTCTGAGTGACCTGACTATTAATTTCCGTTCCCGTTTATATGATGCTGGTTCAGCGGACAGGCACGCGGAGGGTTGTATTTTCAGGTCTTGTTTCCTCAACTTGTTTTGTGTATTCCAAGCGGGGGGTTGTTTTCATGTGTGTTGTCTGCTCAACTTGTTTTGCATCGTTTATCGGGACTGTATTCTGGGGGGTTGTTTTCATATGTGTTATCTGCTCAACTTGTTTTGCATCGCTTATCGGTATTCTTCTTGTGCACTGTTGGCGATTTGTAGTGTTTCTTTACACTATTTGGCAGCGAGTAATATATTTGGTTTTCACGTTACTCCGTTTTGTCTACGGCGACATTATTTGACTTATTGTTTAGAGTCCCATTGTCGTCGGGGCATTCACAGACATTTTGAGAACTGTGGTTCCATTTCGCCGCACAAGTGTACTAATCTGATTTTCTCGTTCCACCAGAAACAGCAACAGTAGCTTCTGCTACAGACGTGGACCCAGGCGAGGGCGAGCTTGGCCCACCACTTGAAGAATACCATGAGAAAACGGAGCCATGGCCTGTCTTCATCACAAGGTAGGAGGGTCACTGCGTAGTTCTGTTAGCCTACTCTGCTGCTCACCCCTATCCAGCTCTTCAATGTCTCAACGCTGGTGTACATCCTCATACCTTAGATACATCTTAAATCCCAGCTTATTTCCTATTATGCTTCATAAACAAATTTTACTCTAGCAATATTCCAGTCTTTGGCGATACTCTTGCTCTTACAACATTTGTTTAAGCCAGCACTAAATAAGGAGTGCTACAAATCTCTTGCATCTCCCATACATGAATTAATAATATATGGAAAACAGAGCTTCAGAAAGGTGTATACCTAGAAAGAACACTATACACGGACGATGCAGTGATCCTAGCAGATAGAGAAGAAGACATTCAGAAACGAATTTACTTACTGAAACAAAAATAGGCTACAGCAAAGATATAGAAATTAAGCTTAGTAAATTTAGCCCAGTATGTGGAACAATTAACAGAAACCTTAAAAATAGAACTAGGACAGATACTCAAATTCTACAAAACAATTTCAGTCCCCACACCTCTTTATGGAAGCGAGACGAGGGTGGTTAGCTAAAATTAAGAAAGCCGTATTCAGGCACAAGAAATTCCTGAGACAAGTACAGGGTTGTACAATAGAGGGCAGACTAAGGAATCAAGATATTAGAAAAGAACTGAAAATTTTTAGGCTAAGTGGTAAAATTTTAGTGTTGGAGAAAATAGAACGAAGACCTAGAAAAAATGGAGAGTGACATACTCTCTTTAAATGGTAGATATTTCAAGTGCCACGGAAGAAGAGATAGAGGAATACTCTGGCAACGATGGATACCGTATAAGGGAATTTCGCCTAATACCTGTTGAGGAGAAGATGTAGCAGGATAAATTTCAGGGGTGAAGCCCATATTCCCTCTCCCAGATCGGCTTCCACGACGCTCTTATGTGTTCCAGTGCACAATAAGTTTCCAGTTTTCTTCCATGATGCAGCGAGACTCCCTGCCACTCCTTCGTTCTCAAGTACACACTGATTATTTCAAGTCGCCTTCCGAGACTCAACTGGGCTGCTTGCTAGCCATCAGTATTCATCCGCACAATATCTATTTCGAGGCATCTCCAACGGCGCAGTTGGTTTCCCTGCTGATCTTTCCGTCCTCTCATCTTCTTAGTGCTTCACCACACGCTCCCGTTTCCGGGACATAGGCCGCAACTATCCTTATCTATTGTAAAGGAACTGGAAATCAGCAGTGCCTCATCCGTCGCGGGGCCAATCCCACCCAGCTTGAGATGCTTAGCCCTACCAGAAACCTTACGGTTGCAACAACTTTTCCGGGTTTCCCTGCAAGGTTTTCTCGTCACATTTATTCAAAATTATGTAACTTCCTTCTGGCGTCACTTCCGGGACTCAGTCCTTTCCTGAACGAATTTTATCATCCAAAGATTGAGTCCTTTTCTATTTTGCTTCCTGCATGCAATGCACACGCATGCACCGTGTCTTCCCTCACTCCAGTCAATGGAGACATTTCCCTGGCATCAGCTGACGCTCATGCCAGCCTGTCAGCTTCTGTGTTAAGTGATGTCGCTGCTACACACTGAGGTAGTAATGCTCCGGATCAGAACGCGCTTCCTGCACTCTGTCATTCTGCCGTTGGGGTGGCAGCTTCTTTGAGTGTAGTACCCAGCCTTCCTGCGATGGCAGCAGCCCGGGATCACATACTTTCGCACTGTCGTGTGTGTGAAATAGTGAGCATCATCATCAAGAGGGATTACAGTGGTACGAAACGTCACATCATAACACAACAAAGACGACAAAAAGAAAACCTGCAGAGACAGGTACTGGAAGCGAGGGCGTTTAGATATGAAGACACTCTTAGCAGCAATAACGGGGAAGATATGCAGACACGTCCTCAAACATAAACAAGTGTGAGTGTCGTAAAAAAAACTTGACGACGTAGTGGGATGCATGTGACATTGCTGTTGTAGGCATTATTCAGTATAGATGCATTTTGCACGTGCATTGTGAATAAAATAATATACTGTATCAGAAACTGAATATCAGGCTAACGATACTGAAGTTGTGAAAACCATGGAGGAATAGGTCAAGACAGGTAGTGAACAGGGCTCTTATAAACTGAGAGCAGATGCGTAGAACGCTGAGGCAGATTCAGGAATTGCCGAAATGTCGGGAACTAGTGCATCAAAATCTTATTTCATGGACTACATAGGGGAAGTAAAAGACAGCAGTACAACAATTTCGCATCCGCGGCTAGGAATTTTAGAAGACAAAGGAAATACGACAGAAAGAGAACCTGCAGAGACAGGTACTGGAAGCGAGGGCGTTTAGATATGCAGACACTCTTAGCAACAATAACGGGGAAGATGGAGAAAAATACATCCTGATTGAAAGAAGTAGATAAAAAGGTAAATGAAAACACTAAACACCTTGATAGAAAGATAGATAAAAGGATGGATGAAAATCACGGCTGAAATGAAACAAGTAAAAATTCAGCATGTAAATTCATCACTGAGTGGAATAAGGGGATCGAAAAATACAAGGAATGAAATCGCGAATACGAACAGAACCTCTTGCAGGATGAAGCAGCTGCGACGCTTAGCCAGCTCAGAACACAACTAACCTCTGTACAGAACGAGCCAAAACAACATGGAAATAGAAGAAACCGAAGTTATTAAAGGAAGTGGAAGAGAAATCGCCAAGGTCAAGACTGAATTAACAATGACTGCTAGCACAGTGAGAAGTTATAAAAGTAACTTTGGTATCCTCGTAACAGAATTTTACAGGAAGAAGCTGGAAACCTCAATACAGGAGCAAATAACATAGTATTAACTGGTTTGGAAGAAGTACAAGTTTCCAGTAGGGACTGCAACAAATTCCGAGCGGAAGATTATACACGGTGGCGTTTATGAGCAGGTTTAAAAGAGTGATACCTGCTAAATGGGCAGATACTAAAAAGATAGATCACTCAATGACGCGGAGCAGCCAACTGGGCAGATACTCTGCATTTAGGTGGGATGACGTACGATGAGTCTGAAATATTGGTCAGAGGAAAAGTAAAAGGAGGTCAAGGATGAACTGAGATTAGGAGCACACAACAGACAAGCGGATGGGTCGCTAGTAACAATGCTGGGAATATCACAAGGAATAAACGGAGAATTTGGACACGTCACTGGGAGAGGAAAGATGAATAAGATGCCTGATGAAAAGAGCGCCGGCACTATATGGAGATATATGATACTGTTTTATAAAAGAGGGAGAAGAACAAGCAAAACAGATTTTTGGTAATTTGTGGTAAGTTCTTATGGGACCAAACTGCTGAGATCACCGGTCTCTAGGCTTACACACTACTTAAACCAACTTAAAGTAACTTACACGAAGGACAACACATACCCATGCCGAGGGAGCACTGGGGGAGCCGCGCGAACCGTGGCAAGACTCCCGAGACCACGTGACCACCACTCGCGGCAAACTGATTTTAAAATGCATAGGAGAAGGAGCCAACAGAATGGCCACGATACAAATGGGAACAACGGAAGCCCGAACGACCGAGATCACTAAAACAGAGGTGAACAGCCCATGCCTCATTGGCAGGGCAACATTCGGCCGCATGAAACGTGGAATGACGGACAGCAAGAAGGAAGAGGTGGCTATGTAAGGAGAGATTTCCTAGGTCGCGGTCCAGGTCACACAACAAATACGGCAGCTTCATAGCTGGCTTTCGCAGGAACGAACAGGAAACGAGACAGTTGGTGGAGGAAGCGAGGTATGAAGATAGCTGCGGGAACTGGAGACGGCAGCGCGCAAATTATATACGCGAAGATAGGTAACATCTCAAACTGGCAAGAGAGGAAGAAATGAGTATACCACGGCGCGAAAATAGCAGAGAGAAACCGGAACCAGCGGCACAGATGTTCAAATGTGTGTGAAATCTTATGGGACTTTACTGCTAAGGTCATCAGTCCCTAAGCTTATACACTACTTAACCTAAATTATCCTAAGGACAAACACGCACACCAATGCCCGAAGGAGGACTCGAACCTCCGCCGGGACCAGCCACACAGTCCATGACTGCAGCGCCTTAGACCGCTCGGCTAATCCCGCGCGGCAGCGGTACAGAGATTAGTTGAAAGACTTAACGCAAGAATGAAATATGGCCGCAGGAACAAAGTTAAGGAATTAGTCAGTGATAACCGCAATGAACTAAAACAGTTAGCGAATAACAACGAAATAAGAACACTGCAGTGGTGAAAGTAAATGACAAAATCTTTGATGGTGGTTCAGTAGTGTAAGTTAAAGAAAAGTTATCGTTAATGTAGAGGTTGTGACCGATTCAGAGGAAGACGATGACCCAGGAGCATCAAAAGATGTGATTTTAGATGTATCAAGCACTTCTAAAGCTGAACCATTTAGCGATCTTGCAACGTCATTGAAAGTAGCAGCAAATGTACATGCGGAAGACAGATGGATGCCATAACCAGAAAACAGATCTATAGACACCGCCACAGCAGCATTTGTAGAAACACAAGCTTTAATTACAGAAGACATACTGGCTATCGTAACATTATCGGAGATGTTACCCGGAGATACAGACATTGTATACATGCTGAATTTTGCGTATCGAGAACAAGATTTAGCACACGTTTCTAAACTAAAGAATAGATGTAAAGGATTGAAAGTAAATCTCCATGCTACGAGACAGAAGCGCAGACTGGAAAAGAAAGATTTATGCAAAGCAATAGTAGTGACACTAACATTACTTTGAGCGGGGCCGCAAGGAGAGCACGACGATAATAGAAAAATCAATAGAAATGGAAATGCGAACGTAAAAGAGACATATGGTACATGAAATACTCGCAAGGAGAAAAAGGAAACTACGTCAAGATGAAGAAAAAGACGACACTGCGCAGTTAGCCGTAAACAGCCGGTGCAACGAAGAAGAAAAAGAAAACACGTCGCCAACTGATAAAATTTACTTTTTTTAAGCGCGAGAGACAGGACGAGGTAGGAACTGTGAAATATTACATGTCAGGTTAAGCAGTATCAGCAATGCCCTGGTGAAGCCAGTTTTTGAAAACATGCTTTTGTGATAGAAAGAGCGGTAGGAAGAATCTTGATCTGAGCCATATTTGGCTCAGTGGAGGTTATGAACATACTAGGCAATGAGAGGACTTTGTGGAAGTGCTGCTGAAATAATTTTTTTTTAACCATGCTATTAGGGTCAGTGAAAGTAGGCTAATTAAGTTCTGTAGGCACATATATAAAACTTAAGAGATGACTGACGGCTTTGGCTTTTTCTCGAATGTTTCACGCGGACGTCATGTGAGGAGCCTAGACGACACTTTTGCCGCGCATGCGCAAACGGTTCGGATGGACTTTATGCAGCCGGGAACAGAGTTGCGCATCGCACTCAGGAGAGCTTTAAGTGGAGGGGCGAAATGACGCCAGGTGCACGCGGAAAGTGTGCAGCGGATGGACCAGCAGAAAGCCCCAGATCCACGGCCTATCTACTTCACATGCAGAAAAATATAATAAAAAACCGTGCCCAGCAGAATCCAAACAAACAGCCTTCATTCGACTATAAAGAAGGTCTACTCATGGGCAGCCTATCGAACACATCAACAGGGGCAAGCTGTGCTCCCTTCATATATGATTGGGGACATGCTCGCGAGTGCAAATGTCAGCAACTTATGGCATCAGGTCAGCCAGCGCCACAAGCATGTGGTGCACAACCGACGGGTTGGAAGTTCAACTCCGTAACGAGTATAGCGGAGACAAGGCGCCACCTGTACCTCGCCGTGTACTAGCCTTCGAGTACAACGAGAATTTTGAGTATTAGTGAGTGCAGTGTTCGTCAGTAAAGTACAGTGAATCAAAGAATGAAAATCATTAGTGGTGCTAGTGGTGCATATCAGTGGTTCGTCGTTTATCTCCTGGCATCCCTTACACCGGGAACTTTTATTGCAAGTGATTGTCGTGTCTAATTTTCTGATGTGTGTGATGTCTTGTTTAGTAAAATGATTTGGTGGAAAACGTTCTAACATGAATTCATCTCGTATTTAGGAGGCCTATGGGCGTTGAATGTTCAGTAAATAGAGCTTTAAAAATATTTATGGTTGCAACATACACTATATGATCAAAAGCATCTGGACACCCCTAAAAACATACATTTTCCATATTAAGTGCATTGTGCTGCCACCTACTTCCAGGTACTCCATATCAGCGACCTCAGTAGTCATTAGACATGGTGAGAGAGCAGAATGGGGCGCTCCACGGAACTCACGGACTTCGAACGTGGTCAAGTGATTGGGTGTCACTTGTGTCAAACGTCTGCACGTTAGATTTCCACACTCCTAAATATACCTAGGTCCACTGTCTCCGATGTGATAGTGAAGTGGAAAAGTGAAGGGACACGTACAGCACAAAAGCGTACTGGCCGACCTCGTCTGTCGACTGACAGAGGCAGCCGACAGTTGAAGAGGGCTGAAGAATACTCAGTATTACAGAACACTCACAAGGGAACCTCCCTATCGCACCCCCCTCAGATTTAGTTATAAGTTGGCACAGTGGATAGCCCTTGAAAAACTGAACACAGATCAACCGAAAAAACAGGAAGAAGTTGTGTGGAACTATGAAAAAAATAAGCAAAATATACAAACTGAGTAGTCCATGCGCAAGATAGGCAACATAGAGGAGCGTCTGAGCTCGGAAGCGCCGTGGTCCCGTGGTTAGAGTGAGCAGCTGCAGATCGAGGGGTCCTTGGTTCAAGTCTTCCTTCGGGTGAATATTTTAATTTTTTTATTTTCGCGAAGTTGTGATCTGTCCGTTCGTTCATTGACGTCTCTGTTCACTGTAATAAATTTAGTGTCTGTGTTTTGCGACCGCACCGCAAAACCGTGCGATTAGTAGACGAAAGGACGTGCCTCTCCAATGGGAACCGAAAACATTTGATCGCAAGGTCATAGGTCAACCGATTCCTCCACAGGAAAACACGTCTGATATATTCTATACGACACTGGTGACGGCATGTGCATCACATGACAGGAATATGTTGTCGACCCACCTAGCTTGCACACTTGGCGAATGGATAAAAAGATTCTTCTACCTTGCCTGATTTAGGTTTTCTTGTCTATGTGATAATCACTCCCAAAAAGTGATGAAAACATAAGAGTTTGTCAGATAATAATTGTCTGAAAATAAAAAATTAAACTTTTCACTCGAGGGAAGACTTGAACCAAGAACCTCTCGCTCCGCAGCTGCTCAGGCTAACCACGGGACCACGGCGCTCCTGAGCTAATACCGCCGTTGAAGTTGCCTATCTTGCCATGGACTACTCAGTATATATATTTTGCTTATTTTTTTCATAGTTCCACACAACTTCTTCCGGTTTTCTCGATTGATCTGTGCTCAGTTTTTCAAGACCTATCCACTGTGCCAACTTATAACCAAATCTGAGGGGGGTGCGATGGGGAGGTTCCCTTGTCAGTAAAATGATGTTTATTGAAACTGAACTACACTTCTCGACAATCACTATATACACACAACGAAAACAAATAACAAGAAGACGACTATTCATCTAGAGTGTCGGTGAGGTCCGTCGGAGCTGGTCCTAGCTCGGCGAGGAACTGGCTGTACTGCTGCTGCGCTGGCCTTTATAAAGCCGGCGGACGCCGGCGGAGTACTCCAACTTTCCCTGTGTCTGTGAGGCGACCTCTGCAGAAAAAGGTTCGCATTAGTCTCTAGCAAGTCTCTAGTTCCGTTTATTTTGAAGAATTGTTTTCCTCTTGGTTGCGCCTGCAAGTGCTTATGTATGTTATATGGTGTCTTGAGTGTAGTCTTCCTGGCAGGGGCCGTCTGTGGCAGACCTAACAAGGGCCGTAATGTGTAACAGTAGACATCTATCCAGACCATCACACAGGAATTCCAAACCGCATCAGGATCCATTGAAAGTGCTATGACAGTTAGGCAGGAGGTGAGAAAACTTGGATTTCATGGTCGAGCGGCAGCTCGTAAGCTACACATCACGCCCATAAATGCCAAACGACGCTTCTCTTGGTGTAAGGAGCGTAAACATTGGACGGTTGAACAGTGGGCAAATGTTGTGTGGAATGACGAATCATGGTACACAATGTGGCGATCCGATGGAAGGGTGTGGGTATGGCGAATGCCCAGTGAACGTCATTGGCCAGCGTGTGTAGTGCCAACAGTAAAATTCGGAGGTAGTGGTGTTATGGTGTTTTCATGTAGGGGGCTTGCACTCCTTGTTGCTTTGCATGGCACTATCACAGCACAGGCCTACACTGATGTTTTAAGCCCCTTCTTGCTTCCCACTGTTGACGAGCGATTCGGGGATGGTGACTGTATCTTTCAAGACGATCGAGCGCCTGTTCATAATGCACGGCGTATGGAGGATGTTTTTCAACGCGCCAGGCCTTACCGACCGATATCGATACGTCTCCTCAGCGCAGTACTCAGTGAAGAATAGGCTGCCATTCCCCATAAAACCTTCCAGCGCCTGATTGAACGTATGCCTGTGAGAGTGGAAGCTGTCTTTAACGCTGAGGGTGGGCCAACGCCATATTGAGTTCCAGCATTACCGACGGAGGGCGCCACGAAGTTGTAAGTAATTTTCAGCTAGGTGTCCGGATACTTTTGCTCACATCGTGTACATAAGAAATGAACACTGCGATGCAGCAGAGTAACTGGTGAAAGAGGACTCTGCCTTCAGGTCTCTATACAAGAACTTGCATTTCGTGGCATGAATAGGCCTCTAGACCTGTCTGCTTTCCAAAATCGCGCAGATGCAGGAACAAACATAAATATCATTCTTACAAACTCTAAATTCAGTGACCCCATTGTGATAGACTTACAAAAAGGGACCATAATATCATTTATGTTTTCAGTTACAGATGCAGATAATGATTTAGGAGCTAACATCCATCCCGTGTAACCTCGCTATTTTTGCAAAGCAAAGTGGGAACTTTTACATTCAGAATTCAAGACACGGTCACTGCAAGGAAGCGGATTTGCTGTTGATACCAGAACCAACGAATTGGTGGGAGCGTTGCAGACGGCGCAAGACACGGCGATCCCAACACTCTTTAGGAAGACAAATGGGCTGAAAATTGCCTGGAGTCCGCCCTACTGTCCTTAAGACGCAGAGGAAGGCAGACGAGAACATAGTACCAGAAACCCTCAGGGGAAACACAATAAATAGAAGGCTGATCTTCTATCGAACAGGAAAACAGTACTTCCAAGAACTATCACGGCTAACAAGAGTAGAAAAAATGGGAAGCATATATCAAGGACTAAATGGTAACAAATATTTGAGGTTTCCATACAAACATGGTACAAACAATATTCTGTCACAAACTCTATCATCAACATTGAGACGATACGAGGGGTGGTCAGATGTCCTTCCTATCGCCATCCCCTTAACAACCCAGGATTGAATATGTGTACCTCAACAGTTTTCGAGTAGTGTTACTCATGTGAAAGTGGGCGCAAGTTTCTTTTATGTTTGTGAATCGTGTAACTGGTGTAACTGAGGCGGGACGTAGGTTCCAGCCCGGTATTCTCTGTGGGATGTGGGACACCGCAAAAAAAAAAAAAAAAAAAAAAAAAAAAAAAAAAAAAAAAAAAAAACACACACATCCAGGATGGCCAGCGCACCTCGTCGTTAAACCGGTGGCGGTACAGCTACCCATCCCGGAAGCAGAATGGCGCGAAATCTAGACAAATCTAAATATCAGTATATTAAGAAGGGAGGAAGACAAAGGTTCTAGAGAAGAGAAGCAACAGTGACAGTAATTGATGAAATTAAGAAATGTTACAGGCCGATTTGTTCAGTAAATGCTCTAGCCAGAGTATAGGAAAAGCAACTGAGCTGCTGCCTCAGGGGCCACAGACAGGTAATAGACGTAAACACTCTGCAGTACAGATTCAGGAAATGGGAATTCACCGAGAACGCGGTAAACCATGTAATGCGTATTATCAACACCTCAGACGAGAAGTACGTTAAAGGCATAATGTCTGATATAGGTGCAGCGTTTGATTATTTATGGTGGCCTACCCTGTTCAAAAGATTGAACCAGATAGACTGCCTCATGTGTCTCTGTAACAGCCTACGAGATTGTTGCACAGAAAGACGTGTGCAACTGGAGTGTCCTCGAAAGAAAATTATATAAAACATCACCAAAGGCTGCCCTCGGGGCTCTGTTTGTGATCCAGTGTTACGGGATGTTGGCGTAGAAGCATTACTGAACCAGTTTCGAAGTATAACAAACCCTAGAGGCTGCATCGTCTACGCAGTTGATCTGCTAATTACCAACGTAAAGGCTAAATTAGAGGAAAATATTTTGGTGGTTCTTGAAAGACTAAGTAACTGGTACACAGGAAACAATATAACAATAGTAGCACACAAAACAGTTCATTTGTTGCTCAAAGGAACGGCATCAAGATCGAGAAACATTACAATCAGAAAAGGTAACCAACCTATGAAAAGAAAAGAGGTATGTGGGATCCTTGACGTAAACATTGATGAAAAGCTAAACTTCCACGTTCATGCACAAATCTTCTGCCAAAGAGGCGTTAAATTGCTGAATTCAATAGTAACAATTGGCCAAAGAAGCTTTCAGCTGCCTCCAAGAGCAATAAGTACGTACCCTAACACAATCTTAGCCACTATTATGAGCTACGGGTCGAGTGTTTGGGCTCATAGAGCCAGAGAGATGACAACTCAGAATCGACGGCAAGCACAGAGAAGTGTACGCCTGCTCCTGACAGGACATATGGAACAATAGCGATGCAGCTGATGCTAGGCTTACTTCCTCGTGACACAGTCGCAAAAAGTTAGGGGAAGTGCACTGGTTCGAAAAAGGGCGAATATGATAAGGCAAAGGATATACAGAGCACAAGACCCATATCAAATAAGGAAATAAAGACATTTATTGACAGAGAATGGCTAGAAATATGTGATGAGGCAGAAGCAGGGAGGAGAACTTACTAGTTTCTTCTTAACATAAAAGAAAGATTCAGAATGTCATATTTTCTTCCGACCAAGGGAGCTATATAGTACATGTCGGGACATGGTCCATATGCCAGCTACTTACTGAAAATACGACAAGACGACACAGGCACTTGTGAATGTGGACAGTCGGCACCGTGGACCGCATGGTCTGAGACTGTGCCATTAGACAAGATGCTGTAGACTAACGTAGGAATGTCTTTTGTAATACAACAGTTTGGATGAGATGTGGCACACGCGAGAACTTGCTGACAGAGAAAATACCAGTTTATGAATTGCAAGCCTACATGACTGAGAAACAGCCAAGGACAGAGCACCAAATCATGACAACGAGACACACTGCGACAGAACATCTACTTACAACAACCTTCCGGAAGCAGCGAGGAGATGAGCTTCAGGGAAAACCAGGAAGAATTTCCTGAGACCCCGAGAGCCGTTTCTAAATCTCTACATCTCAGCTGGCAGTAGCACAGGCACTGTGAATCCTCAGCTGTGCCTCAGTGCGCCAAGGGCTAGCTGTCCAGACAAACGAGAAAATCTGGTTTGAATCTGATACCAGATACAGTAGCGTAGTGTAATGTGCAATAGTGCAGTGTGTTGTTTGATGTTGTACAGTAGTGTAGTCAAGAATTATAACTTACAAAATTTGTGATGTAGCAATGTAGCATAGTACAGTAGTCCAATAATAGAATCTGTCTTCTGGATTCTAGGTGGAAATATATCTGTGTGCCAGATGGCCACATGGTAATACGTAGACTTTGTTTTTAAAATTATTATTTTTTATGTAGATATTTTACGTAGATTTTTAATTATGATTTTTATATAGATATTTTATGCAGATTTTTTCCCCTTAAATACTATAATTTCTAGGTATATTAACACATGTGAAATTATCTTGAATTATTGCGTGCAATATTCATGCCATATCACGTGAAACATTTCGTACGATCTTGAATGTCAGTAACAGACTAAAAGAAAATACACACACAAAAAAGTTTTGCATCATCTCGGAACCTATACAGTAAATTGGAATAGAGATCAACATAAACATAATTTCCACCCTCTTTATTGCTCATGAAAACCACACATTGCTTGTTGTACCACCATACAGCGAGACCTTCCGAGGTGGTCCAGATTGCTGTACATACCGGTATCTCTAATACCCTGTAGCACGTCGTCTTGCATTGATGCATGCCTGTTTTCGTCGTGGCATACTGTCCGCAAATTCATCAAGGCACTGTTGGTCCAGATTGTCCCAATCCTCAACGGCGATTCGGCGTAGATCCCTCAGAGTGATTGGTGGGTGACGTCGTCGATAAACAGCCCTTTTCAGTCTATCACAGGCATGTTCGATAGGGTTAATTAATGTCTGGAGAACATGCTGGCCACTCTAGTCGAGCGATGTCGTTATTCTGAAGGAAGTCATTCACAAGTTGTGCACGATGGGGGCGCGAATTGTCGTCCAAGAAGACGAATCCCTCGCCAGTATGATGTCGATATGGTTGCATTATCGGTTGGAGGATGGCATTCACGTATTGTACAGCCATTACGGAGCCTTACAGGAACACCAGCGGCGTACGTCGGCCGCACGTAATGTCATCCCAAAATAGCAGGGAACCTCTACCTTGCTGCACTCTCTGTGCAATGTGTGTAAGGCGTTCAGCCTGACCGGGTTGCCTCCAAACACGTCTCCGACGATTGTCTGCTTGAAGGCACATGCGGCACTCATTGGTCCATTCGGCATGTTGTTGGGTCTATCTGACCGCGCTGCATGGTGTAATGGCTGCAAAGATGGACTTCGCCATGGACATCAGGAGTGATGTTGCGCATCATGCAACCTATTACGCGCAGTTTGAGTCGTAGCATGACGTCCTGTGGCTGCACGGAAAGCATTATTCAACATGGTGCCATTGCTGTCAAGGTTCCTCCGAGCCATAATCCGTAGGTAGCGGCTAATTAATTACAGTAGTAGCCGTTGGGCGGACTGAGCGAGGTACGTCATCGACAGTTCCAGTCTCTCTGTATCCCCTCCATGTCCGAACAACATTTCTTTGGTTCACTCCGAGACGCCTGGACACTTCCCTTGTTGAGAGCCCTTTCTGGCACAAAGTAACAATGCGGACGCGATCAAAGCTCGGTATTGATCTTCTAGGCATGGTTGAACTACAGCAAGAGAAAATATCAACGTAATAGTTGCGAACTGTGTTATGCGAATTTTCATAAATGGTATTCTATGAACTTACACTGTAATTATTACACTTGTAATATTATTATTCGTTAAATTTATCGTAGAGTGTTTGAATCTTGGTAACGTTAAAGCTTAGTTTACTTATCTATTAACCGACGATGAAATTGCCTTTCATGCATGATTTTTAAATTACTGTTTCAGATTTTTTGTCTTGCTGTTGACAAGTAACTTCTGTGACTGTTACAAAATGGCACGAGCTTATTCTATACAAATCATTCGTGCCAAACTCTTCAATAAAAGGCTGGTTTTAACCAATTTCGTCTACAACCGAGTAGTCAGAATGCTCACGACAAGGGAAAATGCAAGGTTTGTATTCAAAATATTATTTATTATTTGGAAAAAGCACGAAATTCTTCCAGAAATAATGACCGTGACATCTGTAAATCATTGAAAAATCAGTCAAACACTATGACAGAGGAAAAATTTTGCATTTAACTAGAGCTACATACAAGGAAAAGGGAGAAGGATACCACTTTTGTTCTTATGATAACCATTTCTGTGACATTCTAATGACGTGGAACAGATAAAAATGGAAGTGAAGAGTATTTTTCTAACGTTCTTTCAACAAAACAGACCACCGGCTTCCGTGGTCGATGTAGGTAAAAACTAAAAGTAAAGAAGCTGCAACACTGAAGCGCACTCCAATCAAAACGTACACTATAACAAGGTGTTAAGAAGAAATGGTACTGTGTATTACGATTAATACGCTTCGTGAATGAAAAACAGGCGACATATGTTTAACTACTGTCAAGAATTAGTGTTTCACTGCTATGAAAACTTCTCCTAGCATTACCAGGTGCTAAACGGTTGAAGGTAGCAATAATAGTAACTTTTCGAAGCACGTTGTAATTTATGAGATACCCGAAATTCTAGTATCTTCTGCAGAAGCAAATATACATATTTAACACTTCCAACAACGAACAGAGCGTGGAAAAAACGAATCCCTAAATTTTTCTCTGGGAGCTCTGATTTCGTTTAGTCCTTTTATGATGATGATTTCTTCCTGTGTACATGGGCGCCAACAAAATATTTTCGCGTTTGGAGGAGAAAGCTGGTGATTAAAATTTAAGAAGCAGATCATGCAGCAACGAAAAATGCCTTATTTTTAATAATTGCCATCCAATTCGGGTGTCATACTCGTGACATTGTCTCCCTTATTTTGCGATAATACAAAACGAGCTGCCCTTCTTTGAACTAAAACGTTTATAAAAAAAAGGGTACAATGTCTCCCGCACCGTGTTTTGGTTCAGTAAAATTTGTACACTAAAACATATTTCTGTTATTAACGTTTTGTTCATTATTAAAGGAAAATAGTTTTTTCAGTAAATCGAGAAAAAAATTAATTGGAAAGTTTCGTCTGAATATTTTTAACATATGCCTTGATGGTCTTGATGCGCCACTCTTAAATTTCTCTTACAATAAACTGGTGTTTATGAAAACGTCGGGCATGGATGTGTGTGCTGTCCTTAGGTTAGTTAGGTTTAAGTAGTTCTAAGTTCAAGGGGACTGATGACCTCAGAAGTTAAGTCCCATAGTGCTCAGTGCCATTTGAACCATTTTTTTGGATATGAAAAGCATACCAGTTTTGAACGGAATTAATAAATGTACAGCAGTTGTCATATTGCACAGATTTTTTGTTTTGACTTGCCGATTGGAACAAAATAATACGTGGAAGGTGCAAACGTTCACTTTTCAGAAAATTACCTACATCTAAATGCTATACTGATAAACATACAACGTATTATCTGTTCTAACGCAGCAGAACTGAATAAACGTTTATCAGTTTTCCTCTGCGTATGTATTTTTGGATTCAGAATATTGGTAATCACAAGTTGCGGTCACTTTTGTACTGCTAATATCTTGTGATTAAGCTTCAACAAATTCTGCAGTTATTCTGAGGTTATTTTCAAACGTATTCTTTCACTTCTTCATCAAGCCTCTCCTTTTCGGTAAAGGCATAATGTCCTAAACACAATACACTTTTCTAACAGTTTGTATCAAACATTTGTAACCTTCCCATCATAATTAATGAAGTTCTCTCACTATTTCTCCATTTTCTGCATATTTCACGATTTAGGAAGTATTCGCAAACTGTCACGTCTGTCACTTTCGTACCACCACATTATTTTTCACATTCAAAGCCTTCAGCCTTGTGTGCACATTTTTACTGGGGAGGTTAATTTCAACAACTAGATTTATTTATTTATTTGGCGTATGGCTCATAACATCACAGCAGAAATTACAGAAACGACACGATTTTAAAAAAAAATCACATATGTATAAACAGAACAATAAGTAACAATTTGTATATAAGGACACCACCAATTGTAAATTTACACTCACAGAAGAGCAATCACAAACAAACGTCCAGCTTACATAATATATAGTCGCTTGCCTCTTGGGTCGCCATTAGGAAATCCTGTGGGTCACCCTCATATGTACTTAGTGGGCATTCCTGCACGATATGTTTGACCGTCTGTCTCTCAGCGCCACAGTCGAAAGCGGCGGAAGGAAGTTTACCCCATCTGTGTAAGGAGTCGGCGCATCTCCCACAGTTGGTTCTGATGCGATTAAGAGTTGACCAAACTTTGCGAGGGCAATCAAATCCTTTTGGTTTACTAAAGATGCGTGGCATACTGTGGCAGTTTACTGCTGTTCTGCTCTCCCATTCCTCTTTCCATCGGTCATTTATATTAAAGTTGGTTTGGTACAGCGGCTGTGCGGTCTTTAGTGGAAGATGCCTAGACCGGAGTCGGTTTCCTTTGATGTCGTGAGTATCTTCATGGATTTGTAATTGAGGGTTGGTCATGATTTTTTGAAATTTTCTAACTAGAGCGTGTTCTCGGCGCAGGTTAGGAGGGTCTATGTTACTGAGAATGGGCAGTCACACTGTAGGAGTTGGCTTGATTGTGCCTGATATAATACGCATTGTTGCATTAAGTTGGCTATCTACCATGTGTGCGTGTTTGCTGTTGAGCCACACTGGGGCGCAGTATTCTATCACTGGATACACCAAGCCAAGTGCGGATGTTCTTAAGGTAGATGCTGTGGAGCCCCAAGTGGTGTCACAGAGCTTCTGCATTATGTTGTTGCGTGTTTTAAGTTTCGCTGCAGTTTTCGTCAGGTGTTCTTTGAATGTTAGTGTCCTATCTGGGGTAACCCCAAGGTACTTTGGGTGTTTGTTATGATTTAGTATTTTCCCGTCTAGATATACATGTAGTTCTCTGTTGGCCATTTTGTTGTTCAAATGGACGGCAGATACTTCCATCTTTGTAGCACTAGGTTGTAGCCTCAATTTTCTAAAGTACTCGCTGAGGATCCCTAGGTCACTCGTAAGGATATCTTCGGCAGTTTGTGTATTTCTGTGGGCTATTGCCAGAGCCCAGTCGTCAGCATAACAAAATTTGCGCTATCTGGTTGCAGGCATGTCAGCGATGTAAAGGCTGAAAAGAAGGGGTGCAAGGACAGAGCCTTGTGGGAGTCCATTATTGAGTTTCATCTGTTTACTTCTCTAATTCCCCATTATTACTTGGAAGGTTCTATTTGACAACATATCGTCAATGAGGTTGTTTATCTTCTTGCAGGGGACGGCAGAGATTAATTTGCACATGAGTCCCTGTTTCCAAACTGTATCATAGGATGCTGTTAGGTCTATGATTGCTGCAGCTACTTTATGTTTCTTCTGCAAACCCGCCTCTATATATGGTGTCAGTGATAGGACTTGATCTGCACAGCAGCGATAGGGACGGAATCCTGCTTGTTCGGTAGGGATTTTTTTGAGTATAGTTTGGCCTATTCTGTTGAGGAGCAGTCTTTCTAGTAATTTATAGACCATACTGAGAAGGGCAATGGGGCGGTAACTCTCTGGTCTATCGCCTGGTTTACCAGGTTTCAGGACTGCGATGATCTTTGCCCGTTTAAGTGAGAGAGGAATGTTACCCACTTGGAGAATGTCCGTAAAGAACTTAGCCAGCCATTGTTTTGTGTAGGCTCCGACATGTATGAGGAACTCAGGGTGGGTACCATCGAAACCCGGAGCTTTGCCTGGTTTAACCTTCTTCAGGGCATTAGTAACCTCCTCGATACGAATATCTGACGAATATTCTGAGTCCATTGCACGGGTCCTTTTTAATGTTTTTGAGTCATTCTTCACTTTTGTTGTGTGCTTCCTATCTCGTGGGGCTCTAGATGCAGTAACTATGCGGGATGCAACCTTGTTGGGAGATATTTCATCCTTTCTATGTTCAGGTGGATTTGCGCCTCCAAGTTTACGCAGTAGGGACCAGGCTTGTCGGCTTGACTTTGAAAAGTCTAGATTTTCAACAGTATTCTCCCATTTTCGCCGTCTAATAAAGTCGATGTTATGTAATAGTTCATCCGCTATTTCACGGTCCCCATTCTTGAGGAACTCCGCGTACAGGTCATCGCATATCCCAGTCCAACCGGGAATGTATTTTTTGCGGTACCCTCTTGGGATCGCTGTTTTCGCAGGGCTAATGACCGCTCCCACAGACATCTCATAGCTCTTGCTGGTTGGAGGGATCCAGCTCAAGGTATACATCTACGTGTACATCAACATAGATACTCCGCAAGCCAACGTACGGTGCGTAGCGGAGGGTACCATGTACCGTTACTAGTCATATCCTTTACTGTTCCACTCGCAAATAGAGCGAGGGATAAACGACTCTCCATATGCCTCCATATGAGCCCTAATTTCTCAAATATTACCTTCGTAGTCCTTACGCGCAATGTATGTTGTCGGCTGTAGAATCGTTTGGCAGTCACCTTCAAATGCCGATTCTGGAAGTATTCTCATTAGCGTTTGTCGAAAAGGAAGTCGCCTTCTCTCCAGGGATTCCCATTTGAGTTCCTGAAGCATCTCGGTAACACTTAAGACATTGTTCGGACCTACCGGTAATAAATCTAGCAGCCCGCCTCTGAATTGCTTCCATGTCTCCCTTCAATCTGATCTGGTATCGAGCAGTACTCAATAATAGGTCTGACCAGCGTCCTATAGCACCATCTCCTGTACAAGTGAACCACTCCTTCTTGAAATTCTCCCAATAAACAGAAGTCGACATTCACCTTCCCTAGCAAAGTTCTCACATGCTCGTTCCATTATATATCGCTTTACAAAGTTAGGTCCAGATATTTAAACGACTTGACTGTGTCAAGCAGGACACTAGTAATACTATAACTGAACATTACAGGTTTGTTCTTCCCACTCACCAGCAATAACTTACATTTTTCCACATTCAGAGCTAGCTGCCATTCATCAAACCAACTAGAAATTTTATCTAAGTCTTCTTATATTTTCTTACAGTCACTCAACTTCGACATCTTACCGTACACCACAGCATCATCAGCAAACAACCGCAGATTGCTGCCCACATTGTCCGCCAAGTCATTTATGAACATAGAGAACAACAGCAGTGCTATCACACTTCCTTGGAGTACTCCTGAAGATACCCCTGTCTCTGATGAGCACTCGCCGTCTTGGACAACATACTGGGTTCTATTACAAGATGTCTTCGAGCCACTCACATATCTGTGAACTTATTCCATATGCTCATACCTTCGTTAACAGCCTGCAGTGGGACACTGTGTCAAATGCTTCCCGGAAAACTAGAAGTATAGAAATTGCCTGTTGCCCTTCATCCATAGTTCGCAGTATATCATGTGAGAAAAGGACAAGCCGAGTTTCGCACGAGCGAAGCTTTCTAAAATCCTGCTGATTCGTGGATATAGCTTCTCAGTCTCAGGAAAGTTTATTGTATTCGAATTGAGAATATGTTCAAGGATTCTGCAGCAAATCGAAGTTAGGGATATTGGTCTGTACTTTTGCGGGTCCGTTCTTTTACTCTTCTTATATACTGGAATCATCTGCACTTTTTTCCAGTCGCTAGGCGACAAATTAGCGATAAATGCAAGCTAGGTAAGGGGCCAATGCCATAGAATACTGTTTGCAAAACGGAATGGGATTCCATACGGACCTGGCGATATACTTTTGCTTTCACATTTTTCAGTTGTTTTTCTACTCCCGGGATGCTTATTACTATGTCGTCCATACGGCAGTCCGTCTGGTGTTCAATTGACGGTATGTTTGTACGATTCTCCTGTGTCAACGATTTATTGAACGTGAAATTTAAAACTTTAGCTTTAGTTTTGTTGTCACCAACTGCCACACTGGACTGGTCAACAAGGGACTGAATGGAAGCCTTGTACCTGCTTTGTGATTTTACATATGACCAGAATTTTCTCAGGTTTTCTGACAGATAATGGGGTCCTAATATTTACTACCACATACACATTTCGGCGCTATTTCAAAACACAGTTTCACCTTCAACATGAATTCTTCCATCCTAAATTTTTTTCAGCATCTGGAAGAAGCTTCTGCAGAGCCCAACGTACTACAGATCCACTCAATGGGACGGCCCACAAATCTCAAAAATTTCCTGGTAAATGTCTGTTGCAAGAATACGGAAATTCCCTTTACAAACTCCCAGGACTTTTAGAGAGGAGCGAGTACATAATATTTTGAATAGGAACCAATATCTGGAAACTTACCGCTTCAGTCCTACAGCCGTTTTAAAACATGTATTCTAGGTAGGTATGCAACAGGGTAGTCTTGGTAGGGGACGGTTACGTCGGATCGGCTGATGTCATTTGACTTTGATCTTATTTCCTGTGCTGATCCGACCCTCATTCACGTCTCTGTTAGTAAACGTTTGCGGAATATACCGACATGAGCCTTCTGAATGGCGAAGCTAACGTCATTTTTATTAAGATCGTTCTCCACAATGTCCGACTCCATCGCATACCCTTTTCTTCACAATTACGCAGCGGCTTCGAGAAATGGTGCTTTCAACGTCAGCAGGCGTAACTGGCGCTTCAAGAAGACACCACTCATTCGAGATGGAAAAGAACGTACTGCATCGCGTTGAAGAGAACCCGACCACAAGTACAGGGGCAATTTCTTTGGCTATTAAGGAGTGGAAGCATAAAACAAGTGATGTAATGCGCCATGCCTAATCAATTACTTGTAGAAGTGGTTGCGTTACGAACATGTTTTCAAATGGTTGTAGCACGCGTACAGTACGTTTCTAATTCAAAATATTATCCACTCACTCCGCTCTACAAGTCCGAGAAGTTTGTAACGGCAGTTTTCGAACATTGTGAATTTCGTCGAGCTGAAAGTTCAATGTTACCTAAAATTCACAAGTTGCGAATATTTCAAATCTGTTCATATTCGCAACTAGTTATCATGATCACATAACAGCTCATTAAGAAATGTAAAGCAAAGCGATGTGTTGTAGTCATTGAAAAGTACAAGCAACGTGATAGATCGACCGATTACCTTTAAAGAAAACCTATTACACAATTCTTGAAGCATCTGCTTATAGCTGCTCTCAACTGTAACAACTTACATCAGCATATCAGTTTCATTACGAGACTTATTCAAAGAGAGATTATTGCTTTGTATTACTTACTAAGGAAATAATAAATTTAAGGGTGAAATTCTAAATCCGATACTAGCTTGTTGCTTGCTAGAAGTTATAAATTCCTTTGTTATTGGTACTTTAGTGTTCAATCGTTCTGGACAGTTACGATAGTAACATACCATTATCGTAATACGAATGCTTGGTATGGCGCTGTGGTACAGTCAGACGCGGTCGTCGTTCTTTAGCTTTGGTCCGAGGCGAATTTGTCAACAATGGAATGTCGCACAACATGACACGGACAGTTGGTAGCAACACTGCGATTGCAAATCGTGGTGCGTAAACATATTGTTTGTGCTTACGTCGTTTTCGCTGATCTGTTCTTGGCGCTATAGAGTTTCTTCTTGGCGAGACAAGCCCGTTAATTGAATATATGAATTTATTGTCGAGAACAGTCTTCAGTTACAAGAATATAGAAAACCAGCGTTGGATTGGAAGCTGTGCCGGACCTAAAGTGATCACTTAACATCTTGTTTATTCACACGAAAATCAATTGCTATTGATGTCCAGTATAAACTACTCATGCCGAACTTGCTAAATCAGACGTATCTAGATTTTTTTAGACGTTTGGTCGACCAGTTGCACTTTACAAGAAACCGATCCTTCCCAGTGATCCGAGTTGCTGATCGGTCTACGATAGTAGTTTTACAAATAATTCGTACATGGTTTTCGGTTTTGCTCTTCCCTGCAGTATTCTTAGCATTCAGTATGTGCCGGTAGGTCTTTTGCTTCCATTATCTAGCGGATTTAGTGGCTATGCGCCGACGTTGCTATGCGTGTTATCAGTAAACTGCTTCGCGTTACTTTCTGTGTTGTGTTGATTATCAAGAACATTATTTTGTTCTTATCCCAGTCAATGAATAGCGAGCAGGCGATTCCATACTCTAGCTTTACCCTACTACACTACTGGCCATTAAAATTGCTACACCAAGAAGAAATGCAGATGATAAACGAGTATTCATTGGACAAATATATTATACTAGAACTGACATGTGATTACATATTCACGCAATTTAGATGCATAGATGCTGAGAAATCAGTACCCAGAACAACCACCTCTGGCCGTAATAATGGCCTTGATACGCCTGGGCATTGAGTCAAACAAAGCTTGGATGGCGTATACAGATACAGCTGCCCATGCAACTTCAACATGATACCACAGTTCATCACGAGTAGTGACTGGCGTATTGTGACGAGCCAGTTGCTCGGCCACCATTGACCAGACGTTTTCAATTGGTGAGAGATCTGGAGAGTGTGCTGGCCAGGGCAGCAATCGAACGTTTTCTGTATCCAGAAAGGCCCGTACAGGACCTGCAACATGTAGTCGAGCATTATCCTGCTGAAATGTAGGGTTTCGCAGGGATCGAATGAAGGGTAGAGCCACGGGTCGTAATACATCTGAAATGTAACGTTCACTGTTCAAAGTGCCGTCATTGCGAACAAGAGGTGACCGTGACGTGTAACCAATGTCACCCCATACCATCACGCCGGGTGATACGCCAGTATGGCGATGACGAATACACGCTTCCAATGTGCGTTCACCGCGATGTAGCCAAACACGGATGCGACCATTATGATGCTGTAACCAGAACCTGGATTCATCCGAAAAAATGACGTTTGGCCATTCGTGCACCCAGGTTCGTCGTTGAGTACACCATCGCAGGCGCTCCTCTCTGTGATGCAGCGTCAAGGGTAACCGCAGCCATGGTCTCCGAGCTGATAGTCCATTCTTATGCAAACGTCGTCGAACTGTTCGTGCA
Organism: Schistocerca nitens; assembly: GCF_023898315.1. NCBI lineage: Eukaryota > Metazoa > Arthropoda > Insecta > Orthoptera > Acrididae > Schistocerca > Schistocerca nitens. The sequence goes on along the minus strand of NC_064620.1, from coordinate 188,143,945 downwards.
GATGGTTGTTGTCTTGCAAACGTCCCCATCTGTTGACTCAGGGATCGAGACGTGGCTGCACGATCCGTTACAGCCGTGCGGATAAGATGCCTGTCATCTCGACTACTAGTGATACGAGGCCGTTGGAATCCAGTCCGGCGTTCCGTATTACCCTCCAGAACCCACCGATTCCATATTCTACTAACAGTCATTGGATCTCGACCAACGCGAGCAGCAATGTCGCGATACGATAAACCGCAATCGCGATAGGCTACAATCCGACCTTGATAAAAGTCGGAAACGTGATGGTACGCATTTCTCCTCCCTACACGAGGCACCACAACGCCGGTCAACTGCTGTTTGTGTATGAGAAATCGGTTGGAAACTTTCCTCGTGTCAGCACGTTGTAAGTGTCGCCACCGGCGCCAACCTTGTGTGAATGCCCTGAAAAGCTAATAATTTGAATATCACAGCATCTTCTTCCTGTCGGTTAAATTTCGCGTCTGTAGCACGTCATCTTCGTGGTGTAGCAATTTTAATGGCCAGTAGTGTAGGGTACAAGCAGCAACCACAAGGTGTCTCCCAAAGTTACACCGACGCTCCTGCTGCTCGTCTTAAGAATCACTGGCAAGGTGGTACGCAGACACGCCAGAAGGTGTTTTGTTTTGAACTGAGTGTGTTAACACTAGATGGAATACAAATATGACTTACTAACAACGCTAATATAAGAAACGCATATTGAGTGGTTCTACGTAAATCTCTGCACATTGTTCTATACTGCTAGAGGTGAAACTGATTCTTAATCATCGTGTACGACTGTTGTTCTGCTCTTCCGGGAAAGGCAGCCTCCTCTACCACGTGAAATGCTCGTTATTCAGTTTACAGACAGATTGTACCTCCACGTGAATTACTGATGGGTTCTGTTATGTGAGTAAACAAAATAACTTCAGTGACTTCGTGTTCACGTAGTGGAGCTTCTTTATGTTTATTAAGTATGTACCTATCTGCAGATATTCAGAGGGATTCCACGTGAAATACGATCCTACACACAGTGGCTGAGAATTGTTTACTTTGTAAGTGTGATGTTGTCAGTAATCTGTAGTGTAGCAGCGGGAAGCAGTTTAAGCCTCTGGGCCTCAACAGATGTTGATAGAGCTGAGGTGAGGGTGGTCCATCTTCTATTCTTGATTCTCTGAAAAGTATTCCAGCAATTGATTGTGGGGACAATCGATTTGCCATTGTACAACACATATTGACAGCATGTTGAACTTTGGACAGACTCTTCAGTGTGCTAGTTTACGTAACAGCTTACTAAAAAACCATAAATAAATACTTGCTTATAAACTGAAAGTAACACCACTATGTAATCACAAGCTCAGTGAAATTATTTCGGCCGGTCGTGGTAGCCGAGCGGTTCTAGGCGCTTCAGTCTGGAACCGCGTGACTGCTACGGTCGCAGGTTCGAATCCTGCCTCGGGCATGGATGTGTGTGATGTCCTTTGGTTAGTTAGGTTTAAATAGTTCTAAGTTCTAGGGGACTGATGACCTCAGATTTTAAGTCCCATAGTGCTCAGAGTCATTTGAACCAATTGAACCAAGTCGTTTCGTCCACTCACATGAGAGAACTGGACAGGAAATCCTGCACAGCTATAGCCTGTAAACTGAGAAGCGACCAGCGCTCCTGGTGGGGCAAGTTGCCATTCTGAGAAGAACGTTACTCTGCGGCACAGGTTGAACAAGAATTAACTTATCCACTAGCAGCACAGAACAAAGTGCAGAGACGGTCCATTTGCTTTACTTGGGTTAGTATTGTTACTAACTCGTATCTGTATTACATGTACTGCCAACGCACTTTGTGGGAAATAAACATCTGCCGAGTCCGTGTGCGTTCTGTGGAAGGGACGGTTCAACTTTGAGAATCACCATGCAATCGGTTCTTGTGAAGCAGTGGCATAGAGAGAGTAGGAAGTCGCCTGCTTGCTATTCATTTTTCATACGTATTAAGGTGTGAATCGCATGACCACAATCTGGCGAGCTGCCTTCCTCACCCTTAACCCCCTACTCCACCATGTTACACCCCCCAGAACACAGTGTATCCCTTAATACTGCTCTGCTGCACATAGATACTGTATACACATTTAGTAATTGTTCTTAATCCATTTGATTTAACAATAAGTATTAATCTTACACCATTAAAATTGTGTATTTAATAATTTACGAACTTTTATCTCCCCTGCATTGGGGAAACTATTAGCTGAAGAGAAAAAATTAACACACCAGTTTTGTAGAAAATTGAATGTAGTTTAGTTTCGTGATGGGAAACATTTTTGGCAGAAGCCATGGTTTTTCATTTATTCAAGAACTCTCCCCCCCCCCCCCCCACACACACACACAGGTTCAATTCAAACCCCTCCCGTCAGAATTTCTAGTGCATTATTCATGGCACAGGCTTCTACCTCTGTACAAAAATTTGCGAGTACACAAATTTTTCCCCTAATTTTCCATCGTTGACTAGACAGTATGTCAATATGTGACTCACCAGCTGTAAATACACGAATAAAAGTTATTTTTTCTGGTTCTGTGACATAGGCGCACCCTCTCTAGAAAGAAATTATGTTCACCAACCGAATTCTCTCTCGCCATCCAGACAAACACAAAAATCTAGTATATGTTTGAAGTGAAGCGGAACATGAAATCGGTAAGGGCTAGTGGTATCTGTCTTGAAATCTCTAGGCCATTTCACCCTTCATAGCAAAAATATCAGCTGCCTTCCCACTACACAGCCAATTCACCGAGCGATTGGGTGCAGTGGTTAGCATACTGGACTCTCATTTTGGAGGACGGCGGTTCTAAACCGCGTCCGACCATCCAGATTTAGGTTTTCCACGGTTTCCCTAAATAGTTCGATACAAATGTCGAGGTGGTTCCTTTGAAAGGACATGGCTAATTTCCTTCCCCATCTTAATCTTTAAATCACGAGTTGTAGTCTCTCAGACCACGCTAGAATTTTACAAGTCGCTCTCGTAGGTCAGTTATGGTGGAATGGTTTCATATACACCACCTACCTCCTTTAATCACCAACCGTACAAATTATTACTGTCAGTTGCATTATCGCCTTATTTGATTGTTACTGACATATGTTGTTGACATTTGTGGGGTCTCCTAGACCGCGCCTCGTCAACTACGCACGTTTTCGTCAGTTCAGCACAGAATGTGTTCGCAAGAATGCGACAGTTTTACGCACTCTGAGTTCGATGAAATTTTGGTCAGTGGATAGAGAATTATGATACTGACATAGAACAAGAAGTAGACAAAGAAAATAACGATTTTTCAGTAGCGAGTGATCAGAATTCCGCTAGCGAACAAGAGGACCATTCAGAGGAAGAACTTCAGGACAATGTTGATGAGCATCTTTCTGATTCTCCAACAAAATACTTAAAGTGTTAATTAAAATTAAATGAGTTCTGAGTGGTGATAAAAGAATGTAGATTTCAGTACTGAATGTTAATTTTGCAGCGTTTCTTTTCCTGACTATCGAGTTCAGTTTTTATGCGCAAGTTTAAACGCCTGAAATTAGTTTTACGTAAAATTTTGCTTTCTACAGAGGTACCACAATTTTTAGAACGTAAAAATCAATTCTCTAACAGTTCGTTTATGTGTACTATTGAAAAAGCCTCACAAAAGTAAGTGATTTTTGCGTAATACAAAAATAAAATACTGTTCGCTTTATTTAGTGCAATAAAATCGACAAGGAGTATTTAAAAACACTTATATAATAGTAATCATAAATGTTATATAACATAAAATAAATTTTCAAATGATTTAGAGCTTAAATCTTGTTTTAAAGATAGGGGTACGAGAGGACACGTTACAGAAAAGTCACCTTGTGAGTCATGGGTTAAGCCAATCCGAGCCAGTGCTCCGACTCTAATGACCCCGATGTCAACGGGATGATAAACGAAGTTTCACTTCGGTCCTTCCTTCATCCTATTCCTACCACACATCCTAGGAATGCTCTTATTCTATAGCGTAAGTACTTACTATTTAAAACATTGTGTATGTGTCCTACATCTAAATCAAATCTCCGCAAACCTCCTGATGATGCGTGCTGGAGGCTGCTTGTGGTTCCACTGTTTCCGCCGTCCCTGTTAACATTCGCTAAAGGCGAGTGGGAAGAATGATTGTCAGGAAACCTCTTTATTTCTCGAATGTTCCACATATGGTCTTTTCGCGAGACGTAAGGGGAGGAAGTAAGTTTATTGTACTACTAAAGTGTTAAAATATGTGTGAATTTCTAAGCGACTAAACTACTGATGTCATCGGTCCCTAGACCTTCTTACTACTTACACTAACGTATGCTAAGAACAACACACACACCAATGCCCGAGGGAGGACTCGAACCTCCGGCGGGAGGGGCCGCGCAGTCAGTGCATGGCGCTTCGAACCGCGCGGCCACTCCGCACGGCTATTATTCTACTCTTCCTGAAAAGTGCTCTCCCGGAATTTCAGCAGTAAACCTCTTTGGGATGCATAACCTTTCTCTTGTCTACCACTGGAGTTTGTCGAGCATCTCTGTAACGGTCTCGTGCTCACTAAAAGATCCCGTGACGAAGCGCGCCACTCCTCATTGGCTCTTCTCTCTCTCTCTTTCCTCTTTCTCGCTCTCTCTCTTCCATCATTCCGCCCTGATAAGAGTTCCTGCAGAGATGAGCAACATTCAAGAATCGGTCCGAGAAGTGTTTTTTAAACCAATTCTTTCATGGGTGAGCTACTTTTCCATTAAGATTCGTCCTATGAATATGAGTGTCCTGCAATTTGTTTTAAGAGATCGTTGGACTTAAGGTCTCTTCAGGTTTCCTCTTTGCCTGTTAAGCAATGTGTGCTGGTAGATGTCCTTATATCTGAGAACAGCTGTAACCAGATGCCTTCAAAATTGTGTAATATGTTTGCTTTAAAAGCAAGAAGTCGACTCATAGTGTAACGCTACAGCAGCATTTACGTAGCTTGTACTATGAAATACCAAATTTGGTTTATTACGTAGTATGCCCCAACAGAACAAATAGTCCTGTCACGGAAAAACCACTTGTAAACGCTGCGCTAATGCACACGATACTCTTTAAAGCCTGTACTATGGTAAGTTGACGGGCTTCACCTTAAGAGAAAGGATTTTTGTATATATTTTGACCGCGTGTACCTGAATGGAGGCAAATCAATGTACACCCACTCAGTAATAACAATGATACGTCAAGCAATTCCGGAGTGCAACCACACGTTAGGACAGACAAGAAACAACACAGCAGATGCTACCAAATTGTTAATAATACGGTCGCCGCCTAATTACGTATTAACTGAGTTTCTTCCCTGTACAAGTTGATGTACGTTCATACAAAACAACACGTAATAATACTGCATAATATGGTAAATTTTAGAACCAGAAAATCTACTGAACTGATAATTTCACTTTCTGTATCAATATGGATAAACCATAAATACAAAACATTACACTATAATGTTTACTACGAAACTTCGTAGTGTCTATTGATCTGATTGAAATCGGGCATAGGTTACCCTAGAAATAGCACTTTCGAAACACACACACAATGTCAATTTTGATAAATGTAAAAAACTGATAAATTTTGTTTTTTTTTTGTATTGGCTTTAACTTTGCTGGTCTAATCAGTTTAGAACACTTCAGAATTCAAATGAATAAGAAAGAGGGGGGGCTGAAACTGTTATGATCACTGTATTGAAAATTTTGATTATCGAAATCATTAAGCACTCAATATTTACAATATATGAGTTACTACTCTTTTTATCTTATTTCCTGCTCATTTAATTATCATTATATCTGCCTCAAAATAATTAAACTTCATTACTGAATCAATTTCAAAATTGTCTTCCAACTTTGTCATTCCTTAGTTATTTACCTATAGATTCATTAACAACAAAGTTCTTTAAACATCATTCTAACATAGATAGGTCTGCAGGTAATTATTATTAACATAAACTTTGAATCTTCATTTCGGGACACTCGGATTGCACAACATGTGGAAAGGACCCTGTCTAGGTTAGTTGTGAGGATAATTAAATGATAGGACAGTTCTGGTAAAATTTAAGTTGTTATTGAACAGTATGGAACAAAAGTAACATTGGTCCACACGAATACAGTACTAAAAGTTTCAACCTGTTCGTATCGATGCGGCGGTCAGCAGGCGGCGAGATGGCGAGGCACAGAGCACACGTACAATCACAGCAATGGCTCTAGATGTATCGGCACTTTGCTTCTTCTTAGCGTCGCAATACTTTTCCATTTAGTGCCTATGGAATATTGCCATGCTGTATAGGTGTTTGAAACGGCACATCCGAGGCTCAATGAAACCTCGTCTTCCAGGAGAGCCTCCTCGATCCAGAACGTGTTGCTCAGATCAATGCCCAACTCCGACTACTACTGCTGAGCCCGTTATGCCGTGCAGTGCCCGTGTGCATTTTCCCGCGCTCGCCTGCCATCCACCTTTTACCGCTCCCCTACAGACAGGGTATTCACCAGAGGTTTTGCATTCTACATATCCCAATACATTGCCTACGTATGGACCAGACGCACAATTACAACTTTAACATCTTACAACAGATTCACCGTTTCTTACATTTCAATTCTGTTACAATATTGTTTGACATTTGACATAAACATTAATATTCACATCGAAATTTGTTTACAGTTTTCTTAACACAATGACATGAAAAGAAAAGAAATAAAATCAGAATATCGATTACACTAATTTATCGAAAATCAGAAGAAAAAATTATTATATGTACAATAGTACAGCGTTGTTGTTGTTACAATAGCCATATCCATATTTGATCGATGACTATAGCATACCAGCTTATCAAGAGCGGTATCTCAGATACTTTTTAATGAGCTGTGAAGTGAGTTACCCAAAATTAAGAGATTCGAAGCATACACATCTCGTGAAGTTTGAATAACATTGAACTGCTGGTTGGATGATATATGTAAATTTATCATCAATGTATAATTGTAAAGTAGTGAATTTCTTATGTATGCGATATAAGTTAGATGTATTTACTTTCATGGCCGACTGCCGGGCCCTGTACCATTCATTAATCCTCTGCAGATCGTTCCGCTAATCGGTAGAGCCTTCTGATAAACGGAACCACCAGCGACGACCTAGTTTTTAATTATAGTAAACGGAATATTCAGAATTTTGACCATAGAATGAAATCTTTCACCACTGTATGTCTTTGTTGTTTTTGAATCTTCTGGGTAGTACGGCCGTAGTTTATGAAATTTTGCAATTCCTAATAGTTCGTCCATAGTTGCACTGTACAATTTCAGCGTTTCTTCTGATTCTGCTGAGTCTTGACGTCACAAGAGGTCAGCTGGTAAGATGTAGTGGAACAAGGAGTCGCTCTGAATATGTCAAATGATAAGTTTCCTTTAATGTACGTCTATGGGCACAAACTTTTTGTTAACAGTTTACCGGTTTCGGTCTACAATGACCAACATCAGATCTGCAGCAAAAAATTGGAATGAAACATAAATACACTAGCAGATTGTCTACAGCTTAAAAACAATAAATAGGCCATAATAAAAAGTACTACTGACATATACATGCGTTTGTGCGCTTTAAGTATGAAGAGGCATACCTGTTTTATGAAAACAAAGTCCTAATGTACTGCAGCCATAGTGGAATCGTCGAATGTTAAATGCAAAATCAGCACCAGCATCGTCAAATATATATAAATAACATCATACGCACGAGTCATGTTGTCAGTAACACTATTGTTCAAAACCTGTTTTTATAAAAGTACGCCGGCCGGAGTGGCAGATGTAAAAGGGAATAAATCAGTGTCTACTACAGTATTTACTTAATAGTGGAATAATAAGTCCGAGGAAGAGATTTTAAATTTGATACTATGGTGTTCGGTGATTAAAATTACAAATTTCTTGGTTTATGGGACTTTTACATTCGCACTGAAATTATTTTGGGATAATGTTATCGTGACAGACCAGTCACGTATTACGTATGTTTGATAAGGCGCTGTGGTGCAATAGGAAGCGGTCATCGCACTTTAGTTAAGATCGCACCCGAATTTGTCAACAATAATGTATCACACGACACGACGCGGGCAGTTGCGTAGCAACATTGCGATTGTGAATCTTGTTGCGTAAACATATTGTCTGTGCTTACGAGATTTTCCTTGAGCAATTCTTTGTGCTATAGTGCTTATTCTTGTGTGAGACAAGCTCATTAAGTGAATATCTGAACTGCTTGTCGAGAAGAGTCTTCAGACAGAAGGCCGCGTTGGGTGCGACGCTGTACGGAACCGTAAGTGACCAGTCGAGATCTTGTCTGGGTCTTCTCTCAGCCCCGGTAACATACTTTGCTGTTGATGCCGACTATAAACTACTACTGGTGAACGCTGTGGTCCATACATCAAAAAGCCGTCCGGTTAAAGGCGCTGCAGTCTGGAACCGCAAGACCGCTACGGTCGCAGATTCGAATCCTGCCTCGGGCATGGATGTTTGTGATGTCATTAGGTTAGTTGGGTTTAACTAGTTCTAAGTTCTAGGGGACTAATGACCTCAGCAGTTGAGTCCCATAGTGCTCAGAGCCATTTGAACCAGCCATACATCAAAAAGATGTATCTAGCTTTATTTCGATGGTTAATCACAGCAGTTACATTTTACCGAAAATGGTCCTTTCTAGTGATCCTAGTTCTTGTTCAAAATATGAGAGTAGCTTCACAAAACCGTCGGACGTGGATTCGATAAATGATTTACCCTGATGGGTTGTTTGCGTTCTGCAATTTCCGATAATTTTTTGTTTCCGTTATCAAGCGGGTTTAATGGCTATGCGCCGACAATATTCAGTGTCGTATTAGCATTCTGTGATACATTAGATGGTCCGTAACGTAAACTTTATAACGGTATAAATTTGTTCTACGTGACTCAACAACTTTAGATATACGCAAAAAATTGGTTTTTGCTAGTTCTGGAGCAGGGGCGTACCCAGTGGGGAGAAGAGGGGGGAAGACAGTTTCATCCCTTAGTAAGAAATTAGCATTCTGTCTTGCCATCCAGAGAGATGTAGAAAGTCAGGATTAGTGTGAGGAGAAGCGGAATGTGTATTGGGTGTTGATTGGTGGTATGCGTCGTGAAATCTCTGCGCCACTTCAAACTTTACATCAAAGCCTAAACCATCCCGACCCCATCATTTTACTAGCACACATTCGAGGTACCCAGTTGTCCTGTAGCATAAATACATGCTGTCTGCCACGTTGTGTATGTGTTACGTAACTAGAATAAATATAATATTAAGAAATATTGATTTTACAATGGAGGCAGGCATGACTGGTTGTCTTAGTTACTGATGAGTCCTCCGGGTCGTGTTGAAACTTCCCCTTAGAAAAATTTATACATGACTGTGCTTCAACTGACACACAATGTTTTTAGCGCAACGCAATCTGACTTCCAAAAATCCCTACAAAAGAATGGCCCTGACTAACAAATGGTTCAAATGGCTCTGAGCACTATGGGACTTAACATCTGTGGTCATCAGTCCCCTAGAACTTAGAACTACTTAAACCTAACTAACCTAAGGACATCACACACATCCATGCCCGAGGCAGATTCGAACCTACGACCGTAGCAGTCGCGCGGTTCCGGACTGTAGCGCCTAGAACCGCTAGACCACCGCGGCCGGCCTGACTAACATTAACTTATACCTTTCACAAATCACTTATCTCACAAAAATCTTCGTTACTCGAACAACTGCAATACAGCGAGCGCCACTACTGCCAGCTAAATAAAAGATTCAAACTATGGAGGGCACTAACTACTGATAGGCATAGTTAGCAAATGAAAGATTTTGATAGAGAACAAACAATGTATTTACCTTAATAGTCATAACATATATAGCAGTTCATGACATCCAGTCTCACAAATTTCAAAACTCCGCCATCTCTCTCCCCACATCCACCACTGCTGGCGGCTCACTTCCAACTGCGCAACGCTACGCGCTGTTAACATCCAGCTGCCACTGCCCAACACTACAATGGCAGACAACAATGCAAACTAGCCACAGACTGCACACAGCACAGCCAGTGATTTTCATACAGAGCGTTACATGGCGTTACCAATAAGAAAACATAAACAGCCTACTTACATAGCCCCCATGCTCCCCAAAAAAATTTTTACAAATTGTTTTGGGCAGTGGCCAATAATGATTTGATAAAATTTTTCATAATTACAATAACGAAGATATCAAATGCACACACTTATTGATACAATGTCGTCAAAAGCTAAAATTTTCTCACAGTCCATAAAGACAGTCCTGATCGATCATCACAGTAAAATAGCAGTGTTTTTCTCAAAGTCTGAGCAGTAAAAGAAAATGCACACAGAAGTAGTGGATTTCCATGCAGTCTTGAAGAAGTAGTGTTGTCCTTCCAACAGAAAGACAGTGCTGACTCTCGACATGCAGACAAGTAATGGGTCACAACAGAGCAAACCTACAGCAGAGTCATTCGAAGTTTTGAAGAATATTGGTAGGCAGGTCATCACAGAGTAGACCCACTGTAGTCCTTGTAGAGACTACGGTATTGGTGGGCCACCAGAGGTGCAGACCCACTGTAGTCCTTGTAGAAATAATGGTATTGGTGGGCCATCAAAGATGCAGCCCCACTGTAGTCCTTGTAGAGTTGGCTAGCAGCCATCCGTTGCGACTGTGCAGGTGCACAATCATCATCGAAGAGTCTTGCGGAGAATATAGCAAGTCCATAAACCACCACTTGTGCACTCACAAAGTTTTTATCTAATTGTCATTAGAACCAGCAATGCTGTTAACCAATCCCTTGCAGAATTATCAACATACGTGCAAACACTAACAGTCCACTTTTTTTCTCACATATTCCACGTGTACTATGACCAACAAAAACGTGTGCAGTGAAATGGAACTTACAAGTTAATAATATGATGAACTGGTGTCAATTACAATTTTAAAACATAAGAATACAATTACAAAGGTACAAAATACATCATTAAAAACATAACAATACAGATAACATTTGTAGTACAGGCTTTACAAATGAATGGAACTAACATATACATCAGTGTTACAGGAATTACGACATAAGTAAATACATAAAAGATCAGAATAGCTTTTGAAACATCAACTTTACACATGAGCATTAAAACAAAACAGAATAAATAATGTCTAAACATCTTTACAAAGAAAATAACATATTATTAGAAAAATTCCACAACATAACTCATATCAGCTAAACACATAAAGACAAGAAAAACACAAATATACAAGAGTACACAAACACATAGCAGAATAACACAAGAGGAAAGGGCAGGGTTTGTTTTCAGTGTAACATTTGGTACTGCAGTCCAACCTAAAACTTCATTCCATAGATCTTTCGTGTTACTTCAACATTTGTTTCCACCAAAAAAATCCTATCCAAGCATGCTTTTTGTATTTATATGTTCACATATTTCTTACCTCATTATTTATTTTCCATTTTCTTACCTCATCATTTATTTCCAAGAAAATCCTACCTAAACCTGTTGTCCCTAAACCCTACTTTTTTGCTCATATCCTCTTTCAAAATACTTTTTTGGCCAAACCATTTTCTTATAGCTTCTCAATGCATTTCTTCCAATTCATCACAACTCTTTCTCTCATATAGCCTACCCCATCTTAAGCTAACTTAAATCTACTGAGCTCAGATGCTAAACTAGGGAACGAGGCAATGCAGCAGCACAAAACAATTAACACAAACAGCAATGATAAAAAATACAAATGGCAAAGCAAGCAGCATAAATTAGCAAAGCAAATGCAATATTACAACTAATATATGGCAATGCGCAGCAAACAAGAAAAATAAATTCGTAGTAAAACTGGCTTAACAGAGTAACACAAATTAAAATTCAGTAGCACTATGCCTGCCAAACAGCAGCAGCAAATGCAATAACTTATATCTAAACATGACAAAGCACAAGCAAAAATAAAATATTACAGTACAAATGGCCATGTTTAATACCTATGTCACATCTTAATACTAGAGTGATGCATCACAATTTATTCTACAAAAGAAATTACCAAGTACTTGAAAACAAAATTATGTATGCAGTTACTGTTATTAATCCCTTCTTATTGCTCTTTCCATTCCAAGTGCTCCTTTTTCGAAGAATATGGATCATAAAATAATCCTTTAATAGATCTGTTGACAGAAAGTGTTCACATTAGCAAATGCATTTAAGTTTATTTTATAAAACCAATGCTGCAACACAGCTAGAAAACAGATATCAAATGAAATAAGCAATTACGCAAACCAAAGCATAAAAACATCATTCAACAGCTATGTGGCATTTCATAAGTCAGTAGAAATTCTCTCAATTCTCGTAGAAAGACACTTGTCATAATCAGGTGTGCAGATGTACGAATATTTCCCATCAATTCATAAGCATTTCAGTAAGTAGCACAAAGTACGAGTAATCATGTTTCCAAGTAATGAGCGTGTCGTATTTGCGATGCTTTCTGCAAAGAAATGTCAATAGCGAGGATAATGGCCTCCCTTTTTTTTTCCACCTGTGCCTCTGAAAGGCACACACTAATGGCTTTTTTCCAGGCGATTGTCGTGCAGCTGGGTGCCCACGACGCATTACGTGAAGGTGGTCACTTAACTTTCTTACTGAAATATTTACGACACCAGTTTGCATTACAGTGACAGTCTCATATAAAAAATTTCACAGGTCGAGAATTTGCGTTGCAAATATGTAGAAACAAAATCCTATGAATATAACAGTGTTCAAAAAGTTTTCGTCGGCATTGTGATACATTCACACATTTACGCACATTTCATAACTCCTAAAGTACGTTTCTTGGTTTCCAACATCCTATTCCACAAATCAGAGTCCCTAACCACTACTCATTATTCCTTACCTTATTATACATATACATATTCGTCGTCAGTTCTTCAATATTTCATCATAAGAAATACGAAGCATAATCAAATTCCTCATATACGGTAGCATCATCTTATTGATCATAAACATATCTCAACAGCATAATACACATCGTCGTTGTAATAATATCATAACATCTCAGTCAATTCTCAAAATCGTCGTAGCTTCTTCCAATAATTTCAAAACCTACAAGAAAATTCTCTGCTCATTTCAATAGTGTCATCTACCTCAAACGTACTTTAAAAATCATGATCCCATACCAAATACGTCATTCAAAGCTCTCATAGTATCACAATGGTTCCGAAAAATATGAAGGGTTCATACAATACAGACAAAATACAATTTCATAAGTGTGAAGTTATCCAGCTGTGTAATTGCGTAAACATGTGTCACTGACGTAGCAAAAAAAAAAAAAAAGTTTGTCTCTCTCAGTTAAATGATCAGATAGCTGTGTAATTTATGTGTTAGAGAAATGTAGTACCGATGTGTAAAGTTGTAAACGCAAATACCATATTAGCTAGGGCTCCTTGTGCTTGCCAAACACATGGTACACAAAGTAGGCGTGTACCCACCTGAGGATTAATGTAATTATACCCTCAGGTGTTACAGATTACAGCAATGGAATGAAATGTATCACGGAAAACCTTTGTATCATTGTACTTCAAATATCATTAAAAATAAATGATTTAAGTGCAAAATTAATCACTCAAATACGTGTCCTGTAGCGCTAAATGTGCGCCTTGTTGTAAGATAATCTCTGTGGAAATGTCGTAGTTATTGTCCTCCGAAAGCTAAGTTCTGCAGAAGCCAATGTACTTACCTCATGATAAACAAAAGTGAAATGCTTTGCGTATAGATATCTTAGTTATTACGCTTATTGCCGTGATGAAGAAAGTACTGTGCTGTAACGTATTGTTGTGCTACGGAAAAGGCAGTCTCATTGTAGCTATACCACAAAAGTTACCACTAAAACATGTTTTACTTTCCAGAATAATACAGAAAAACTGTGCAGATATAAAACAGAAACACCGCAAAAGCAACATTGTAAATGGTCACTCATTAGTAGCGTCATGATAAAATCGTGTAGCTGTCACATAAACTAACCACTGTGTCATCTGGTATCTCACAGAAAGTACTTTAAATCCAGAATGTATTTTCAAGTAAACCAAAATGTTGCATTAAAATCTCATTAGCAGTACCAGTATATGTTCTAAGTATGTAAGCCTTATAGTCATTACGTAATCGTGCAACTAACAAACAAGACTGTACACACACAATAACACTGTGATGTCTGTTCACTATTACAATGCATTCGTAATTTCTGTTTCAATAAGTTCTCTTGGTTCTTGACTAGATATTTAACTTCAAACATTGTTGCATGGTAACAGTTTCTAAGTCTGACAATGCATACTAGAAATGTGAAGTGAAAAGTTTTATGGCAAAGACAAAGTTAAAAAGTAGATTATCTTTCAATAAGCGGTTTTATATGTGAGGTGTGGTGAAATTCTTTACTCTTCATAGTACTCAGAGTTTGCACTTGAATGCAATTGTCATGCGGCATACGTCGGTAAAGAGTACTGGAATTTTTCTCAAGGTTACCGTCTATGTTATTTTTCTTTGAGCCAGCTGGTGCACGTGGCTGCCTGCGGTGCGGGTCATTGTCTGTTTCTTTGTTGGCGCGCGTCGTTATTGGGATTAGGAGACCTAACTTCTACAAATTCACCTTGACGAGAAGGCCCTGCCCTGTTTGAAGCTCGCCAGTTCTGATGGAATTCAGGTCAGTCGTTTTGTCGGTAGTTTACATAGTTTCTTGTTTGTCGGTCATGTGGTGGACAATTTCTCCCGGAATCGTAGCTTCGTGGTGGACTGTTGCGTCTGAAGTTATTCTGTCTCCCTTGATAATAATTATTTTGGTTCCCATATTGTCTTATTCTATGGTTGTCTCTGTCACATTCATTACTACGGAAATGCGATCTTTCTCTGTAACTCTTACTCTGCCAACGGTTGTCATATGGATGGTGTCTGTTTTGTTCAAGATTTGTGTTGTGAGAATAGCCTTGTCGTGTCCAGTTACTATTTCTTTCATCGCGTAATTGCCACGGATGTGACCTGTAATTGTTGTGCCTCTGTTTTCGCGTTCCGCGATTGTCAGTGTCAATTTCTAATTCTTGTAACAGTCCCTGAAAAGCTTCAATGTCGTCTTTGCAACGTTCTGCCAAAATAATATGTCGTAAATGTTCAGGTAATTTCATTAAGCAAATGCGGATGAGTTCTGAGGGGCTGTATGGGTTTGACAGGTACTGATTCATGTGCAACATGTCTTCAAAATATTTCACAAGACTGGAAAATTCAGATTGTTCGAAATGTTTCATCATTATGATGCTATGTTTTACTCGGTCTTGTGTAGCTTGAGACCAATATGCTGAGAGGAAGGCATGATAAAATTCTCCTTCACTGTGACAATCGTGAATGACCGATCGCATTCTTAAGTCCCTCTTACCGTGTTGGAGCGCGAGGGTCCTCTGAAATATGTAATTTTTGTATTACTTGTGCCAACTGATCTTGTACTTCCCGGATTTCTCTTTTGTGTTGCGTATTAATTTGATTCTGATTTTGTTTGAATTTCTTAATTTGTTCATACTCTTCTGTGTCAGTGATGGCTACAGGTCTTGTGTCATTCAGATCATCATCTACCTTTGTAGATAAGTTAGTGAACTGATCCGAAAGTTCGGCTACTTTCTCCGATAGTGTACTTATTTCCTCAGTGTGTTTTTCTGAACCAAGTTTCAGAGTATCTACTGTGTCCTTTAAGTTTTCCTGAGTTTTTGCAAGTTGCGTAACTGAATCGGTAGATGCAACTGAGTCAATTTTAGCTTGCAAGGTGTCGTGATTTTCATGAACAATGGTTTGCAGTTCTTTTATGGCTGCTTCGTGATTCTGTAATGCATTTTCATGCCGCGAAAAAATAGGTTGAAAATGCTTACAAATTTGCGTTTTTACTTCATTACAGACTTTTTGACATTTCGATTCAATGTTATGTAACTCAGTAGTTAAATCTTCACGTGTTTGTTCAAGTGTGGTGTCTAACTTTTGAAGCTTTTGCTGTGTTTGTCTCTGATTTTGTTCCACTGTGTCAAACTTTCGAAGATTTTGTTCCATTGTGTCTAACTTTTGAAGCTTTTGCTGTGTTTGTCCCATTTGTTGTATTAATTGTAATAACAATGCACTGGTGTCTGAAACATGTTCCTCAGTGCTTTTCGGCAGTGAATTTACACCGGCAACATTCACATTTTGACAAGCAGAAAATGAGTCTTGACTTATTTGAGAAAACGGCGAGGACCCAAAACCTGAATCTACAGTATTTGCAAGATTGGGTCCTGTCATTTCGGAATCCTGAGGCGAGCTGTTGCCGACCGATCGATCGATAATGCTTCCCTGTTCACTAATTGTTTCACTGCCTACACCATTATTTGCAGCTCGCTCCATTTCCCTATGCACAATTACCAAATAACTAGTTTGAACATTAGTTAATTCATTACACGGTGGCGCTAACACACTGCTTTCGTCTTCACTGTCATTTCTCAGTTTACTTTGGAGCCTAGTATTACGTTTTTCAGACGCCATTATTGTCACAATATTTCATACGACAACACATAAAAACACAATTTGAAGAGCAAAAATAAGAGAACACATTAACATAGCACTCAAAATAATATCTAGTTAATTGTAAGCGCAGCTGCGAAATACTTGGTGCAAATTTACATGCGTGCCACACCTGTTTTAATGTACAACAATGAAAGACTGCAACTACAAAGGAGATTCTCTCTACAATTACGCACTAGCAATAAACAATAGCTACACTAATTACACAAACTACAAGAAAAAAATCAGAAGATTCCAGTGAGGTATCCTGGGCTAAGGGTCGACATATGAAACTTCCCCTTATAAAAATTTATACATGACTGTGCTTAAACTGACACACAATGTTTTTAGCGTAACGCAATCTGACTTTCAAAAATCCCCACAAAAGAATGGGCCTGACTAACATTAACCTATACCTTTCACAAATCACTTACCTCACAAAAATCTTCGTTACTCGAACTACTGCAATACAGCGAGCGCCACTACTGCCAGCTAAATAAAAGATTCAAACTACGGAGGGCACTAACTACTGATAGGCATAGTTAGCAAATGAAAGATTTTGATAGAGAACAAACAATGTATTTACCTTAATAGTCATAACATATATAGCAGTTCATGACATCCAGTCTTACAAATTTCAAAACTCCGCCATCTCTCTCCCCACATCCACCACCGCTGGCGGCTCACTTCCAACTGCGCAACGCTACGCGATGTTAACATCCAGCTGCCGCTGCCCAACACTACAATGGCAGACAACAATGCAAACTAGCCACAGACTGCACACAGCACAGCCAGTGATTTTCATACAGAGCGCTACGTTGCGTTACCAATAAGAAAACATAAACAGCCTACTTTCAGTGTGAGCGTTGTTTCTGACGCTTCATCCAGTGCTGCGTTGGGCATCTTCAGAGGTGATCCTGATTCAGCTGAGTGTTGCAAACACAAGAGGTCAGTCGGCATTACGTGGCGGGACTACGAGTTTCTCAATAGTTGTCCTACGCAGATTTAGTCGAAACGTCAGAAACAAAAAGTAATATTATGTGGCGCGACTAGCCGGCCTGGGTGGTCGAGCGGTTCTAGGCGCTACAGTCGCAGGTTCGAATCCTGCCTCGGGCATTGATGTGTGTGATGTCCGTAGGTTGGTTAGGTTTAAGTAGTTCTAAGTTGTAGGGGACTGATGACCTCAGAAGTTAAGTCCCACAGTGCTCAGAGCCATTTGAAGCATTTTTATAAAAGTACACTCAGTAATACAGTTTGTTTAACGTCAAACGTACACCATAGGCATTGTTGTATGATTCATTTGTCATTTGTAGTCGACCACTATTAAATTATGATGTTTACAGCGACCTCTATTGCTACATTTTATAACTATTTATTTTTCTTCTGCCATACGTTTTCCCCCTTCTCCGATAATATTTCGTTGCAATTTGACGTCATTCCGACCAGTGGCGGTATTTCCACTGTGGTTTGAATGTTTAGTTTTAATTATAATTACCATGTATTACGTATGGTTGACAAATCGCTGTGGTATAACAGGAAGTGATCATCGCCCTTCAGCTAAGGTCCCACCCGAATTTGTCAACTATAAAGTATCGCACGACACGACGACTGCAGTTGCCTAGCAACATTGTGATTGTGAATCGTGTTGCGTAAACATATTGTCTGTGCTTACGTGATTTTCCTTGAGCAATTCTTTGTGCTGTAGTGCTTATTCTTGTGGGAGACAAGCTCCTTAACTGAATATCTGAACTACTTGTCGAGAAGAGTCTTCAGACAGAAGACCTCACATAGCCAGCGTTGTGTGGGACGCTGTACGGAACCGTAAGTGACCAGTCGAAATCTTCTCTCGGTCTTCTCTCAACCCCGGTAACATCCTTTGCTGTTGCTGCTGACTATAAACTACCATTGCTGAACGCTGTGGCACGTACATAAGATCTCTGTATCCAGCATTATTTGAATGTTTAATCACAACAGCAACATTATACCGAAAAAAGGAACCAATCCTTTCTAGTGATCCTAGTTGTTGTTCATTATATTACAGTAGCTTCACAAAATTGTAGGACGTGGATTCGGTAAATGATGTACCCTGATGGGTTGTTTGCATTCTATAATTTCCGATATTTTTTTGTTTCCGTTGTCAAGCGGGTTTAATGCTTATGCACCGACCTTGTTCACAGTCGTATTACCATATTGTATTATATTACGTTCTGAACAACTTAAACATTATAACGGAACTTGATTTGTTCTACGTGACTCACCAGCTGTAGATATACGTACACATTTTGTTTCTTGTTGTTTCTGGAACAATGGCGTATCCAACGGGGAGAGGAGGGGGAGACAGTTTTCTTCCCGAGAAAGAAAGAAATTAGCATCATGTCTCGCCAACCAGAGAGATGTAAAGGTTCAGTATCAGTGTGAGGAAAAGCGGAATATGTATTGAGTGCTGACTGGCGACATGGGTCGTGAAATCTTTGCTCCACTTCAAACTTCACACCAAAGCCTATACCTCCCCCTCCCCCACCACCATTTTAATACCACACATTTGAGGTACCTAATTGTCCTGTAGCGTAAAAACAGGCCGTGTATCACGTTGTGTATGTGTTAAGTAACTAAAATAAATATAATATTCAAAAATATTGATCGTGCAATAGAGGCATTCATGACTGGTTGTCTTAGCTACTAGTGAATCGTCCTGGTTGTGTGAGAGTGGCTCATGAAATAACTTTGTTTCTGACATTTCGTCAAATCTGCGTTGGGCATCTTCAGAAGTGCTCTTGATTCTGTTGAGTGTTGCAGACACAAGAGGTCAGTCGGCAAGATGTAGCAGGACAACGAGAACCTTAATAGTTGTCCTACGCAAATTTGGACGAAAAGTCAGATACAAAAAAATAACATTATGTTCTGCGACTATACAACGCACAACATTCAACAGTGAGTGTTTAATGTTTTATGTAACGGCGAGTTTTGATCCATACCTCTTGTCGATTTATGAAAGGTCGATCCTATAATGATAGTATATTTTAGTATAAGGCATCTGGTAGAGAAGTGGATTAACTTAGAGACGGAATACCTTTGTAGGTTATGAAAAAGATTTTGTCAAAATGCTCTGGAGATTATCGAAGAAAAAGGTTTCCGAAAATATCACATCATCTCTGGTGAAGCTCTTTACAAAGAGAAAAAAATCATAATAGAAAATGGAGTCAACTTGTCTAAATAAGTAACAACAAAACACGCATTGTGGCAAGGATGTGGTATACCTCCATGTCTTTGAAACCTCTAAGTACATGACTTAGTCAGCGCTTGGAAGTAAAGCATAAAGCACAAAGATGGACAGGCAGAATTGTTTTAGTACTCTTATATACGCAGATGATCAAATGGTGCGATTTGGACAATGAAATGAGTAACAAGATTCAACATTTAACGCAGTGTGCGGATCAGTTGGAAATATAGTACAAAATGAAAGAGACACAGATGAGGTTTGCTGAGTTATGTCAGTACGTAATATGCTTTATGGATCTTAATCCATGGTTCCCACTCAAAACGAGATGAGTAAGGTACAATCTCAGGAAGTATGAGAATAAACAACTGTCAGGATGGTGGAGTATGTTCTAGTATCGTTTATTTCAGTCTGAATAGTACGAGTATGTTGACTGCAATCCAGTTTCCAGTGAAGCTTAAGTCGTCTGCCAAACATTGACTAGTACTCCCAGCTGTGATGTACCTCTGCTACCTGTTGAGCCTACGAGCCCAGTTCAAGGGCTTTGTCTGTCTGTCTGTCTGTCTGTCTCTACCCTCTCCCTTCCTCCTACCACTCTCTCTCCCTCTATCTCTCTCATTCTCTTTCTTTCTCTTTCTCTCTGTCACTCTTTTTCCTTCTCATACAATTACACACATTTCGTTGCAGAATGACACCTTCATCCTTGGTGCTACTTTTTTTCCCAGAAACACTAACATAACAAGTTATTTATTTAGCTAATAAGAGCATCGTCGACGACAGGAAGACATCTGGACTCAAATATGTCAACAGTACGTAGTTGTCACACGTTTAGCTGTTTTAGACTCCTAAACTTTATCTGCCATCGGAGTCTAAAATTGCCTAATATCTGAGTGCTTACTTGTGCTGGATTCCTCGTTTGATACAATATTTTTCCAAGATCCATTCATCAAAAACGCGCCACGTTTTACTAAGTCTCTGTTACGTCGCTTACTTGTCTATCTGTCTGTTCGGTACAGATAGTGCAATTGTTTGTAAATTAACTTACCGATGAGCTAAAAGCTTGAAACTTTCAAATGAAAATACGATAATGAACGTATTTCTTTTTCGGTGTGTGGCGGAGAATACTTTGCTTAATACTGTCATTTCCCTACGAGTAGAGATTTGATACTTTCAAAGTAGATCAAAACTGGTTGCCAATGCAGTGTTAACTCGCTTTTTTCTGTGACATGTGACGGAGGGTACTTCACTCATCGGTGCCATTTCTCGATGTTGTAGGGATCGCAAACTTTCAATTTAGCTCAGAAGATGGTAACATTCCAATATTAACAAGCGGTCTTGTCTTGTCTGTGGCGGAGGGTGCTTTGTGCACCACTGCTATTGCACCATTTCCGGTTCCTGTCGTGAATAGGTCGCAGGGAGAACTTTTCCAGTAAGCTTCCATGTTATATTTTTCTTCTCGGTATTATCGCGACATAGACGCAGAAGTAAACAATACACTGTTTGTCACAGGTGAAGAGAAGCGGAAATAAACGTGAAATATACTTCACTGTTGTTATCTTGTGTAAATGTTAGAAATCGAGAATTACATGATTTCTCGTATCCACATACAGATTCCCAACCACATAAAGATAGCTTTGAAAATATGTGACGGTGATATTATAATACCTGAGAAATACTTGAGAGATCTAAATAGAAAAACATGGGCATATGCGATATATAACACAGCGATATATGAACAGTTCACCTCCCGACTATCATACATTGCATGCGCCCCATGGTTTTCTTTTTAAATTTACAATGGTTTTCATTCACATTAATAGTTCACAATCAGGCACTTTCAAGACTATATGCGTAGGGTTAGTAGTCTGTGTGGGCCTACCAGATATTACACTCCTAGAAATTGAAATAAGAACACCGTGAATTCATTGTCCCAGGAAGGGGAAACTTTATTGACACATTCCTGGGGTCAGATACATCACATGATCACACTGACAGAACCACAGGCACATAGACACAGGCAACAGAGCATGCACAATGTCGGCACTAGTACAGTGTATATCCACCTTTCGCAGCAATGCAGGCTGCTATTCTCCCATGGAGACGATCGTAGAGATGCTGGATGTAGTCCTGTGGAACGGCTTGCCATGCCATTTCCACCTGGCGCCTCAGTTGGACCAGCGTTCGTGCTGGACGTGCAGACCGCGTGAGACGACGCTTCATCCAGTCCCAAACATGCTCAATGGGGGACAGATCCGGAGATCTTGCTGGCCAGGGTAGTTGACTTACACCTTCTAGAGCACGTTGGGTGGCACGGGATACATGCGGACGTGCATTGTCCTGTTGGAACAGCAAGTTCCCTTGCCGGTCTAGGAATGGTAGAACGATGGGTTCGATGACGGTTTGGATGTACCGTGCACTATTCAGTGTCCCCTCGACGATCACCAGTGGTGTACGGCCAGTGTAGGAGATCGCTCCCCACACCATGATGCCGGGTGTTGGCCCTGTGTGCCTCGGTCATATGCAGTCCTGATTGTGGCGCTCACCTGCACGGCGCCAAACACGCATACGACCATCATTGGCACCAAGGCAGAAGCGACTCTCATCGCTGAAGACGACACGTCTCCATTCGTCCCTCCATTCACGCCTGTCGCGACACCACTGGAGGCGGGCTGCACGATGTTGGGGCGTGAGCGGAAGACGGCCTAACGGTGTGCGGGACCGTAGCCCAGCTTCATGGAGACGGTTGCGAATGGTCCTCGCCGATACCCCAGGAGCAACAGTGTCCCTAATTTGCTGGGAAGTGGCGGTGCGGTCCCCTATGGCACTGCGTAGGATCCTACGGTCTTGGCGTGCATCCGTGCGTCGCTGCGGTCCGGTCCCAGGTCGACGGGCACGTGCACCTTCCGCCGACCACTGGCGACAACATCGATGTACTGTGGAGACCTCACGCCCCACGTGTTGAGCAATTCGGCGGTACGTCCACCCGGCCTCCCGCATGCCCACTATACGCCCTCGCTCAAAGTCCGTCAACTGCACATACGGTTCACGTCCACGCTGTCGCGGCATGCTACCAGTGTTAAAGACTGCAATGGAGCTCCGTATGCCAAGGCAAACTGGCTGACACTGACGGCGGCGGTGCACAAATGCTGCGCAGCTAGCGCCATTCGACGGCCAACACCGCGGTTCCTGGTGTGTCCACTGTGCCGTGCGTGTGATCATTGCTTGTACAGCCCTCTCGCAGTGTCCGGAGCAAGTATGGTGGGTCTGACACACCGGTGTCAATGTGTTCTTTTTTCCATTTCCAGGAGTGTATTTTATACTTCTTTGTCAGATTTAAAAACGTGATATATTAAAAACTGATTTTTATTTGAATAATTATTTTGTGGTTCTTACTTTTGTACGTGTCAAATTTTTCACTTCATTTCAGGCATTCTGATGAGAGCAAAACAGAGACATGTGGGACGTTTAAGGTCTATTTTTGCTTCTCTTCATCTAAGTGAACTAATTTATTGCATTCTC
Organism: Schistocerca nitens; assembly: GCF_023898315.1. Classification (NCBI taxonomy): domain Eukaryota; kingdom Metazoa; phylum Arthropoda; class Insecta; order Orthoptera; family Acrididae; genus Schistocerca; species Schistocerca nitens. The sequence continues at coordinate 188,120,597 of NC_064620.1, read as the reverse complement.
CTACATATATCTCGCGGTAAATCCCATTACCTCCTCTTCTCGATCGTGCAGAAACGTTTAATGATTATTGCTGTTTAGGTGGACTTTTCTACCACATATTTGGCTGCATTCCAATGAGCCCAAGTGTTATTTCAGTTTGAGAGATTTCTTGTAGCGCTAAGTGTGAATAACGTATCATTGAGTGGCAACTGCGACGAACAGATGCAGTTACAAACGGGACAGACGTAGAAGCAGATGAAGCACAGCATGTTCAGTTCAACGTCAGTGCCAATATCAGCAATACGAGGTCGTTGTGTAGATGCAGCAATCGAAAGATGCATGATACCAAACGTCAGCTCTTCTCATTCTGTCCCAAGTGGTCCAGTTATGGTATGAGACATCACTAGTGTTGCTCTGTATCCCATTAGATCTAGAATTCAAATGATCAGTGGTTTCTGGTAGCTTCAGGAAGGAACGAAAGTTAAGGAACTCATACAAAGGTTAGTGTTTCAAAAAGTTACCGTCTAATTACAGTACTTTTTAGAGGCTGTTAGGACTTACACGTAAGAGAGAAGCATCAGAAATTTGAACGAGAATCTGTTGACACAGTCTCGTCGGTGACAGAATCGGACAACTATGTGGTAAGAAACCTCATTTTCTTTACAGATGCGAAATCCCATCTTTCTCGTGGTGGACGGTATCTGACACAACTACAGAATTCAGTTACTATGGACGAACGTTAATCTGAAACCATCTGAAGCCGCATAAAGCACAAGTAACATGCTCCCACGTCACTCAACAATTCATTCTCCTCCTTAGTACAAAATATGCGCAAGGACGCATGTTGTGATTGATCAGTAAGAGGGAGGCGAGTGGCTAGACATTTAGTAGTTTTGTCTCTCTTTCTTTGGGTGTGGTTTACGAGCAAATTTACGAGAAGACCATAGGTTGTACTTGCGGTGTCATTTGACTTGAAGAACAGAGAGAGAAAATTAAGGGAAAACGTACTTTCTTCACTGAACAGCAGTCCACAATGGACAAGCTGTACTTGCAATAGATGAATGTGTAAACTCAGCTCAACACATGATGTGATTCTGATTGTTTTTTCGCAGATGTTCCGGAGGCTTTTTGGCGTGTTCTGCCTCCGATCTGGGAGGGAGTCAGATGATGACTTTTATGAAGATCTGATAGACGCCGACTTGGTTGGAAAACCAGAGGTGAGGAACACCGAAATGTATTGAAAGAAACAATAATCAGTGTTAGGAGTAGCCATTTTCTACTTACTAAGATAATTATTCATACATACCGTAACCACTTCTGGATATAAAAAATCTGAGTTACTCGTCATATAGAATACATCGTGGAAAAACAGTTCTTTTTGTACCATAGTGTAAACGCGTTTGTAGCATCTAATAACCCGTTATCAACGTGACTTTTATTCTATTCTTCCTATCTTTCATTTTTGTGCCGAATGCAGCAGTTCCAATCTTTTGCTGCAACACGGGAAATGCCATTGGTCGAAATGTTTTGGCAAACACAAGAATGTTTCCAGCATTGACTAAGCCCAAATGAGGAAAACGGTTAAGGAGGAACTCACAGTCTTTATCACAACACCGCCAGGGAACCTGCGTTGGTAAGACAACCGCCTTGTTTCCACTTCCCACCCCCTCAGTGTTGCATGGGGTACTTAGACCTTCACGCCATAGGACCTTCTTTCAGCGCGCCACGGTCTAATGATGGCATCGTACACAGAAACACCACGCGTCGTCGCCCAGTCGTCTGTCTGGTAAGTCGGCACCAGTTTGACCCGCTCTGTGACGCCTCACACCGTCATCCCACTAATCTCTGTACCTGACCCATAAAGGAACAGAAATGTGTCCCTGGTGATGTAAATCTGCCAATTTATTATCAGTAAAGCTATCCTTATTACTGTTAACACTGTTAAAGTACGACTAACACTACGTGGGAACAAATCTGAGACAGAACCTAGTAGTACTGAATACAGCTTCGAAGGCGTGGCCAGCAACAAATTTAATGAGCAACGGTACATTTTTTCCAGATATCTGGGTTATCCCGCTGACATTTGCACTCCTGTTCATGAATATTCTGAACCACAGCGACAGAATGGCGAATGATGGTTAGGTATGTCTCGAAACGCAAATTCTCTGCTACAAGCCACCGCAAATCACGGCTCCCTTATACCGAAGTACCCGGAAAATATCATGAAGAAACAATGATCGAAATTTTTTCACTGGTGTTCGGTTTGATCTTGTATATCCTTTCGAGAAACACCACAGAAATGGAGACGTTTGATCCTCAGTCAAATAGCGATATCGATATGGAGTCATCAGATTGTTCTAAACCTAACGGCTCAATGAGCGTGTTCGCTCGTTTGTCTCTGGTGGTGCAACACATCACTTCCTGGCGGCCTCTGTGTGTATGTGCTATCTGTATTGTGGATGGCAGAGCTGAATTTCGGTGCTGCGAAAAGGTGGCTTTTCCCATGTTGAAGTCGAGAGGTATACCTCTCTGTGGTCCACCTAAATGGGAAGGGGTTTCACCTATGGGCCTAGATGAAAGCGAGCGATTCCACCTAATGGCCGGCGTTTCACAGCACCAGTTAGAACACAAAAAAAGTTCTCTCTAGAAGGAGCACGTTACAGCGAGAACAATTACCGCCAGCTGAAACGGTAAATAGAAATGCCTATTTTCTATTGCTGAGACTGATTGCCTGAATGGTATGAATGCTAAATAATTTCAAGAAACTGCATTGAAATCGAGGTCTTGAGTAAGTTGGCCGGCAGCGTTGTGGGGTGGTGGAGGCCAGTTTGGTGCCGCTTGGAACGGAGATTGTGTTGCAGAGTGTATTCGAAAGTCGGTATTCAGGGCTTCTCAGTCATCAATACAGTTACTCTGCCCGTGCGGAGGGATTTTGAAAGACTTCTCACGTGTGTTTCACGTGGGACAGCGTGATAACCGGCTTAGTCGCTTGTTGGTTTTCAAGAGGACCATTGCTATTTAATGATTGTACACGTTCTCTGCATTTGGACGCCGCATAGCATGGGGTGGAATCCTTTACAGCAGGTGTTGATAAGTGAACGAGTTGGATTTACAACGTCCAATAGAAATTTGAATTGTTGTATTTGTGTGTGTGTTCTTCTGTTCTCTTTTGCTTTAGACGTGTATCCTGTTTAGACATCAGCTGGAGAGGTTGTTTCATGACTACTTGCACTGCTCATTCTTGGTTCATGTGGTCATATGACAGAGTCTTCCGAAAGCAGTTTTATTGAAGACCATTTGTGAGTGACAAGCAGTGGTGACATTTTAACAGTGTCCCGCCGGTCGAAGTGGTGATGGTGATCCTCATTTACATGTACACTATTGTTGTAGGAGTACGGAAAATTAATCTGGGGCTCTCAACAAACGTTTCTGAGTATGTTTGCAGCGTAATACGTAGCGTAGTTTGTGCCGCGACTCACAATGCGCTAAGAGTGCGTTGTCTCTAGTGTAGGGATTTGGTACCACATGTTTTTAACTTGAAAAGCTAATGTATACAGTACTTCGATGGAATCGTTATACTAATTACAACATGCTTTCCATCCAGCCACAAGGTCAATTACTACCTATATTGTAGTCTTACCACCGTCTGGAAAATAACCGAAAGGTGTGCTACTAAAACTCAGGCCTTTTTGTCCATTTGCTGAATGTTGCAAGGCGGCCGCATTTGACCACACTCTTATTACAACAGCTTTTATTTAATTGCACCCCGAGAATATTAAATTATAGATAAACGATAGAAAAATAGTGATACCCAACAAATGAATAAATTCTGATTGAGGAAACAAATCTCCCATAGAGGATGAGCGCCGCGCGTTGGCGGCTGCGCTCAGACGTGGACGAGTTGGTGCTGCTGGCTGCGCAGGCGGAGAAGTCCCGGCCACCGCCTGCTGCCATTGATGTAGCCTGCGGCAAAGTCATCGGGAAGGTAAGGCGGCGCTAAAGACACAACTTCATTGATAACTCGCTAGTAATGAATGACGTAGGTTACATACAACATACCCTTTTTCAGATCATTATAAAGTGACACAAGTTAAGTTAATGCTAGAAGATAACTTTGATCTTTGTCATCGTTTATGATTACGTCTGTAGTCTCTTCCCTTTCTTGCCATAACACACAAAAATAGAAAACTGTACTCTCTTAAAATACGCTTTGCCCACCACAAACACACTAGAGTAGTTTTGCTACCGTTGTTGCATAATGTATGTTTTATGTATATTAAAGTATGTAATTGCTCTTCTGTGCAGGTGAACGATGGCTGGATTAATTGTGACGACTGCCGAGATCCATGAGACGCCTGTGGTGGAGTGTGACGAGGACATCCCGCCGATCCCTCGCCGTCGGAGAGGGTGTCGGAGGTGCTGGGCGGAGAGAGTCGGGGAGAAGACCGTTGTGAGCCCTCAGGGTGGCCGGGCACACCGCCTCACTACCCGCTAAACATATTCATGACGAGGACATCCCACCAGTTCCTCGTCGTCAGAGAGGGTGTAGGAAGTGCTGGGTCAAGAAACTCAGTACTAAGAGTGTTGTGTGTGTATGAAGTGGACAGGGACACCGTCTCAATACCCAATATACATATTCATGAGGAACGAGGACAGCGCCTCAACATTGGAGACGGTGTTGGAGATGACGGCCAGAGAAAGTCATGGCTAAAGGTCTTGTGTGTCTGCAAAATGGCTAGGGCCACCGTCTTACTAGCCAATAAATATATTTGTGTGGAACCAATAACAGTGGATGATGAGGACAGTCCGCCAATATCTCGACTTTGGGTGCTACAGGTGCTGGACAGGGAAATTCGGGGCTAAGACTTATGTATGGATGTGTGCAAATTGGACATAGACACAACCTCACTACCCAATAGACGTATTCATGAGGAACTGAAGGCTGTGGACAATAAGGAAATGACACCAATGCTTCCTCATTGGAGAGCGTGTTGCAAGTGCTGTGCTGAGAATGGGCTAAGACTGTTTTGTGTCTGCGAAGTTGATGGGGACACCGGCTTACTACGCAGTACACATATTCACTATGAACTGAGTACAATGGATGAGGGAGACGTACCACTGATGCCTCATCGTTAGAGACGGTGTTGCAGGTGGTGGATAGAGAAAGTCAGGACTGCAAGTGTTGTCTGTCTGCAAAGTGGACGGGAATACCCGCTTACTAGCCAATGGAGATATTCATGTGGAACCAAGTGCAGTGGCTTGGAAGGACATCCTGTTCATGCCTCGTCGGCAGAGAGAGTGCTGGAGGTGCCGGCAGAGAAAATCAGGACTAAATCTGTTGTTTGGTGCAGAGTCAATGGGGACACCGGCTCATAAATATTTAAACTGAACACATTATTAAATGAATTAATAATATATCTTCATAATTCTGACTTTAAGTCTCCTTGTAAAAGAATATTGATTAAGCTTTAAAATCACTCAATTCCAACTAAACAAATATTGAAATAAAATTTATACTTTGATAAAATTTGTACGATTCTCTCTCTCTTTACATATGTAAATGCATAGAGACAAATTTTAGACAGTTTTATCTTCTTAGATTTCCATCTCCCAGACCAGTATTATACATGAACCACAAAATGTTCAGAACAATGGATATCCTTCTACAACACAGAAAATAAATGCTCATTAGTTGATATGGTTCGCAACTAACAACGGTATAGGTTTAGGAAATTGTCTATTTTACCTTAGTCTTTTAATGTCTTCCTTCCGTTGGTGCTCTCTGCAATAGCATTTTTACATAAGTGCCTCTATTCATGATGTAGTGGAAAACTAAGTAGCCATAAAAATGAAAATGATCGTATGGTATCGTTGGCCGGGAGGCCCTGTCCGTGGAAGTTCGGTCGCCAAGTGCACGTCTTATTTCAGTAGACGTCACACTGGGCGACTTGCGCGCCGGTGATGATGAAATGATGATGAGGTCAACGAATCACCTAATCCAATTAGCATTCCATAAACATCATTAATGTCCGATTTCTAAAATTACAATTCCCTTTAATTGCTACAACAATCAATATCAATTGTGACATAACAGATGGAGATCCTTATACACTATTAAACACTCTTTGATATACACTCCTGGAAATGGAAAAAAGAACACATTGACACCGGTGTGTCAGACACACCATACTTGCTCCGGACACTGCGAGAGGGCTGTACAAGCAATGATCACACGCACGGCACAGCGGACATACCAGGAACCGCGGTGTTGGCCGTCGAATGGCGCTAGCTGCGCAGCATTTGTGCACCGCCGCCGTCAGTGTCAGCCAGTTTGCCGTGGCATACGGAGCTCCATCGCAGTCTTTAACACTGGTAGCATGCCGCGACAGCGTGGACGTGAACCGTATGTGCAGTTGACGGACTTTGAGCGAGGGCGTATAGTGGGCATGCGGGAGGCCGGGTGGACGTACCGCCGAATTGCTCAACACGTGGGGCGTGAGGTCTCCACAGTACATCGATGTTGTCGCCAGTGGTCGGCGGAAGGTGCACGTGCCCGTCGACCTGGGACCGGACCGCAGCGACGCACGGATGCACGCCAAGACCGTAGGATCCTACGCAGTGCCGTAGGGGACCGCACCGCCACTTCCCAGCAAATTAGGGACACTGTTGCTCCTGGGGTATCGGCGAGGACCATTCGCAACCGTCTCCATGAAGCTGGGCTACGGTCCCGCACACCGTTAGGCCGTCTTCCGCTCACGCCCCAACATCGTGCAGCCCGCCTCCAGTGGTGTCGCGACAGGCGTGAATGGAGGGACGAATGGAGACGTGTCGTCTTCAGCGATGAGAGTCGCTTCTGCCTTGGTGCCAATGATGGTCGTATGCGTGTTTGGCGCCGTGCAGGTGAGCGCCACAATCAGGACTGCATACGACCGAGGCACACAGGGCCAACACCCGGCATCATGGTGTGGGGAGCGATCTCCTACACTGGCCGTACACCACTGGTGATCGTCGAGGGGACACTGAATAGTGCACGGTACATCCAAACCGTCATCGAACCCATCGTTCTACCATTCCTAGACCGGCAAGGGAACTTGCTGTTCCAACAGGACAATGCACGTCCGCATGTATCCCGTGCCACCCAACGTGCTCTAGAAGGTGTAAGTCAACTACCCTGGCCAGCAAGATCTCCGGATCTGTCCCCCATTGAGCATGTTTGGGACTGGATGAAGCGTCGTCTCACGCGGTCTGCACGTCCAGCACGAACGCTGGTCCAACTGAGGCGCCAGGTGGAAATGGCATGGCAAGCCGTTCCACAGGACTACATCCAGCATCTCTACGATCGTCTCCATGGGAGAATAGCAGCCTGCATTGCTGCGAAAGGTGGATATACACTGTACTAGTGCCGACATTGTGCATGCTCTGTTGCCTGTGTCTATGTGCCTGTGGTTCTGTCAGTGTGATCATGTGATGTATCTGACCACAGGAATGTGTCAATAAAGTTTCCCCTTCCTGGGACAATGAATTCACGGTGTTCTTATTTCAATTTCCAGGAGTGTAGATGGCGAATGTAGTTTCTGCTTGTAAAGTGTTCAATGAAGCTGCCAGTGCTACTCAAGGTTGATCACACTCGCGCTGAACTACAGTGTCCCTTTACATTCGTATATGGTGCAGGAAAAAACGAAGTCGCTGAACGTAGTAACTAGGAATGTAGAATTTCGTGTACTGTGCCTACCTGGACACTGGGAAAACAGTCACACGCTATATTTGACACTTTAAGTGTTGAGGTACACAAAAACGGTCCTACAGAAATGATGAACGAGTTACACACAATTAACAATGTTGCAGTAAGTGGTTGAACGCACTTTATGTATCTAACTGAATTACTAAACACAAGAAGGTATAGGGTAAGAACGTACAGGCAAAAATATTTACTTCATATGAAAAAAGTTTAAAATAGTATGTTACCATCACAAATATGTACAGTACGTACAGGCGGTGACAGAATTCGCGTGAACCCTCACCTTATTGTTATGGTGAACTGTACAGCTTTACTGTTTCTTCCACAGCATTGATTTGATTACCCTTAATAAGTAGTAAAAGTCCCTTCACTTGTCTGTTACACGACTTCTTAAGGCTCTACCGTTCAGAATATTCTGTGTATTTTACCCTCTAGAACTTCTCATTAGAAATTAGATATGGTGCGGATTCATCATCTTCACCACGTAATCTACACTTGGGGGCTATCCCTCTACACCCATCATTTGTAGATGGTTCTTAATGTTCTCATGGAGAGTCATGAGTCCTACCATAAATTTAATCTGTTTCCATTTTAAGTTCAGTATTACAGGACTTCTCTTGAAACATGGCTTCGACATCATTAGCTTACCATGTTTTGGTTTCTGATCGTAGTAAAATAATCTCTTACAAGAGACACTCCCAGCGAGCCCCCCTCAGATATAGTCGTAAAATGGCCCGTCAAAAACTGAACACAGAAAAGCATGAAAAGAAAGAAGGTCTGCCGAACTGAAAAAAAAAAGAAGCAAAATGTAAATAAAGAACGATTCAAGCTCTAGATGTGCAACATTGAGCGACTTGCAAGAATCACGTCGAGGGGGTATGTGGTCACGATTTTGGACAGCAAATCGGGAGATCCGGTTTCAAGTCTTCCTCGTGCTTCCTTTATTTTCACAAATTGATAAACTGTTCGTGCGGTCATTGACGTGTATGTTCTCCATCTGTGGTCTTGGAAATTGTCATACTATGCATTTGTTGTGGAATATGAATCACGTGGTAGAAATGTATTATCGTCGCATGTAATTCTAATGAGTAGTGAGAGCAGGTGAGATGTCTCATAGACCTCTCACAGAAATGAAAACAGCATATAAACGGATGTGAACTATGTTACAGCGAACGAGTTCAACAGGCAATACTTCCAAAACAGAACGCAGGAGGCATAACACGTGGTAGTTGTGTAGAACAAATAGGAGGGACGTACGTCAGGAGAGTCCTCCGTTAAACATCGATGTTGCAAACGGACGTGACAGCACAATATAAACACAAATTTGAATACACAGAGCAGATGTCCTCCTTCGCAGTCCAAGGCAGTATCCACATGACCACAACACCACGGACATTCACAGATATTTAACGTTGCACATGTTGACCTTGCACGGTTCAAATTTCTATTTGACTTCTTTTTTCAACATTTTAGCACACCTTTTTCCTGTTTTTATGCTTGATCTGTGTTCAATTTCTGACGGGCTATCCAATCTGAAGGGCGATGGGAATCTTCCCTTGTAAGTGCTGCCTTCAGATCTAGCAATGTAGTTGTGATTTTTCCCATCGCCATAGTGACCGTTAGGAGATGTTGCGGCGCAGTAAATAGTGTTGGCGTGCCTGTTCTAGTTGCTCTAAGAGCCACTATTCTAACAGTACTAGAAAATCTGCCAAGCATTGCAATGACTGCATCGTCTGCGTAATATGGACAAAACCCCTGTTTGTGAGCACCACCCGGTTGCTGTTGATCGCTGTTTTCTCATTCATCATGGTGGCTTGTAGATTTCTCCTTCTTAGCATGAGCTTAATCCCCACCCTATGGTGCTCTCAATGCCATGCATCTCTAACCGTGGATTGGAATGTGGTATCGTTAAAGGCCTCCTCGGTATCAAAGGGGATGCAGAGAGCTATTTGCTGATAGTGCTTTCCCTATCTTCTAAAAGAGTTGGTGGAGTGCTCTTTCAATCGGTTTACCTGTTTGATATGTGTGTTGGTTTACATGTAGACGAAACTCGGTTAACATCTTCCTAGGGTGCACATTACCAAGTTTTTCTAATGTCTTTAGAAGAAAATGAGGCAGACTGGTCCTTTTCATATTCTAGAAGTGGTATGACATTTCTTCCTGACTTCGGAATGAAAATTAACCTTACTGTCCTCCAGGCATTTTCCTGCTAGGCTGGCCCCGCACAGTCTACATAGGACTCTAATTTAATCCTTGTTGCAGTAAAGCTGGAAAGTTACAATCTGGGCCTCGTGACCTGAATGATTGCAATTTTCCCATTGCCCACTATCTTTTTCTTTTTTTTAAATTTTAAATCAATACATTTTCTGAGGATTTCCAGTTTACCTGTGATTACTGTACACAAGTGCCTCTCACGAAGAGCGCATTGACGGAAGCGAGCCTTGAGAAGCACATCATGCGCCTCACTTGCTGTCCTTGTATATCCACAATATCCACATACCCTTTACCCTTCCTTAGAGTACCTCTTCGATAGAAAGTGAAAAAATCAAAATTCTTTAACTGATGTTGAATTATATTATAAAAATGCTTTTCCAGCAGGTGCAGTTTGGCAAGCAGGGTCCAGAAACTGAAGATACATTTTAGCACACACTTAGCAATACCAACACACTTCGACTGAGGAGTGTACTTTATATCCACTGTAATTAAGAAATATTAAAAAGTTCAAAATTTGTTAACTTATGTTGATCTTTGCCTACAACACACTTTTTAAAGACTATTTCCGTGTAAGTACTGTTCGGAACCTGCATATATTGAGCATAACATTGAATGGGTAGTTTTTGGTGTGATAAGCTGAAAAATTTAAAACGTTTATCGTAGAAGATGGCACTGAAAAGAATAAATATTTTGTTCAGAATTTTAAATTACGAAGTGAATGGCTGTAGTACAATATTTTCAAAATGGGGTCACAAAAATTTACTTAGTGATGTCGTCAGGTATCCCTGAGACCTCCACCGGCTCCCACTGCGTAGACCGGGAGCAGAAATACCTGATGAAGCCCAAAGGGTTTTATTCGCATTGCTGTGACTATGATTTCCATCTAAAGTATGGTTAAGTATGATATCCAGATGCCCCGATAGCAACTAGAACATCGTAAGTGAACAGCAGGGGAAACGATATGGGCGGCTATCCTCTTCAGTAGCAGTCCCAGCTGATTGTGTTTTTCTGCCCTAAACAAACTGCAAACTAAAATATTCATTCACAAGTAGCGATTCCCATTTCTCAGCATCATCTGGCGCTGTTGACAAAACATGCCAATGAACTTCATTTCAATGCTATACATTCTAAAACATTTTTCCTTATGAATTATGTCACTGGTACAACACCATTCACATTAGACACAAATGAGAAGACAACGTAACACTGATTACAAAACGAGATCATTCTCAAAGAAAGTTGATAATCTGTGAAGAGCATACAGCTCCAGATCATTGAGAAACAGTGGAAGAAAATCTTTCGCGTGGACTGAAAAATAGTACTGGAAAACCACGAAGACAGTTAAAGAAGTGGATAATTGCAAGGCAGGTGGGATTACAACTTCTGATAACATGAAAAGGTGAGCAGCTGTGATGACAATGTGAAACAAGGAACAAAAAGTTCTGACATCGTATCAAATATGTCATTCTTAAGGAAAATTGTTGTTCATTGTATCAAATGCAAAGGGACAAAATTATTGGTAACTGTAACAAAGCTCTACAAGAAATTGCAAAAAAACACCTAATAAATGAACTTTTTAATTTTCGGACAAGACAGAGTGGTACCAAAATAACAAGCAGAGTTTACGCTAGGCGAGCGTTGGACGGAATTTCTATGCAGTACCTCGCAGTTGGAGCATTTCGCCCACAGTATATTTCTCAGTAGTTTCATGCTAACGTCTCCTCCAAACTGTCTCAGAATTCGTACGACAATAATCGAGTGTCACTGTGAAAACAGACGGCTGTGTTAATTGTTAAAATACTTGTGACTAATTTGAGTCTGTGCATAACGCTAAATATAATTTAACTTCATCTTGGAGACCTTTATAAAAGTTTAATAATGCTTTCAGGATACATCGTGCGCACATAAATTTTTCACCTGACACAGTTGCTCTTCATCTATTGCGTCCAAACAAGTTCTGAGTTACATAGACAAGGCAAAACCAGAAGGACAAATAGACATGGAGACCCGACCCTCTACTCTTGACATCACCGATGAATACCTCGAGATGGCTAAACGTTGGTGAGGCAAGGAATTTAGTGAAGGACGGTTCAAGAGAATGACTAAGGAAGCAATGAAAGTTTTGAAAAATGGCTCTAAGCACTATGGGACTTAACATTTGAGGTCATCAGCCCCTAGACTTAGAACTACTTAAACCTAACTAACATAAGGACATCACATACATCCATGCCCGAGGCAGGATTCGAACCTGCGACCGTAGCATCAGCGCGGTTCCGGACTGAAGCGCCTTGAACCCCTCCGCCACAAGGGCCGGCAAGAAAGTTTTATTACAAACTGGAAGAAACGGGAATGAAGTTAGGAAGGGAATATGAAACGCGCTCAATGGAAATAAAAATAAAATTTAACTCACTGTTATGACCAACAGTCATAAGACATTATGATGGTAATGTCAGCAAATCGACCAATATCTTTTGTTGACTTCGTCATTACGCAACTTGCCGCATAACGGAGAATGACAGTGAGAACGTCGGATTATTGCATCTTGTCTTTAGAAGTAATTTCACTGCGAAATATCGTAATACGCTTTCTCTTTTCGCTCTTGGCGTGCGTTCCTTAGCGACAGACATTCTGCTAAGTGAATAGGGAACACAAAATCATCTAAAATCGTTCGACAGAGGGAAGACTTCTGCAGAAAATGGGGTACTTTTACAACTCTGTAGTGATTATCTGAAAAGACATGCTAGGTCGCTTGACCTTTCAAGAAGAATCGTCGGAAAGGTGCATAAAACTAGAGGATTATATCGTCATTGAAATTCTGTTGTACAATTAATGAAATATGTTACTCAGCACACACCGGAATATTCCTCGTCAAAACCGGGACTGCCAAAACATAAACAAAAAGGATCATGAAGAAAAGCTGCCACGTACCATAAGGACAAACGAAACTTGGAAGCACTGTAAACGAAATCGTTTGATCTCTAGCAAAAACAGGTGAGTAACGCGAGAACCCCTAAGACAGACGATCTGTTTGATATAAGGCCTCCACTAAGAGACAGTACACATACAAACGGGGTAGAGGACATACGAACTTGTTTTAACGGTTTGGATGTGACGTATATTGAATGTTATTAGATATTATAGATGCCAAAATCCAGTGTTTTACGTATTAGGTATTTGCAGCATATTTGGGTTCAGTATTACTAACAAGATGCCTAGGTACTTGTAAGTTGTATGTTAAAACAATGTGTAACTGAATTCCTGCCTAACAATCTGAAAACTGACTAGATTCGGCGTAGCTACCCTGCTTTCGAATATGAGCTTATTTATGTGCGTTTCTTATCAAGAAGTGTGTTTTTGAGTTATCTGATAAGCATCTGTCTATCTGCAAATTACACGGAGTAAAACAATGATACACAAGAATACTAAGAATAACTAACTGTTATTAATTTGAATGTGCCCTACTTCAAAAATGCATCTTCTGAATTTGCGTGAAATTTCACTGATTGGTTACTGATACTGTTATTCTCTGAAAAATGTTCACTTCGGTCCCACAACGAATCCTTACCTTGCAGCGGGGAACTTGCCTCTGATCTGGCTGCACTGTAAATGACGATCTGCTGTGAATTAGTAGGTGGTAGTTTCCTCCGTATTCTAATTTCGTTTAAATGTCTGTTTTAGCAAATAAATTTTGGTCCTTTTTCCAAAATTATTCATGATTGTTATGCAAACTTGCAGGTTTTGATGACGCTAAGTTTGCAATTAATATGAATAATCAGCCTTAACCGCGTAGTCATGGTAGCGGTTAAAGTTGATTATTCATATTAGTTGTCTATCCGGGTAGTGATGTCTAACCGCGTAGTCATGCTACAAAATATTTATTTAAAAATTTTTTTTCTTGACTTCCTAAATAATACGATTTAATCAATCTTCATGGCGGAGGGCTAATTAGAATGCTCTAGACGTGACTGATAGTTGTCTCTGACTGCCAGCACACAGATATTATTGGACACAATGAAATCATAGCACAACAGTAATTTCTGAAATGGAACTTGATGGTAACAATCTCAAAATAAGTTGTCTGTTTCTCAAACGCTGTCTCGTTATACAATCATCTTAAAAATCATCCGTCATCGTCAAGCTAAACATAATAGAGCATCTCAAACACAGATCTGTGTGCGGCACCTACGCTATACAATCTGCTCATTCCGCCATGATTCAAAACACGATAGCACAACTACTACCGGCCAAGGCTATGACACGATTTATCTGTTACCTTTTTGCTTGGCCGCGCATTTCTCAATAATGTGACCTCTGTAAAGGCGAGACTGTGTTCCGCTCGATCAGCACGCAAAGATATTTAACGTGGCGACATTACGAATAAACAGATATTTTTCATTATATCTGCATTCTGTGATGCACCAAGTGTTAATATCGCAACTAACTGCGATTTACTACTATTTCACTTAGTGTATAAATCTTTCAGTACCAGTAGCCAGTAGTATAACGAGGGTGGTGTTGCGGGTACAGACTAGACTCCGACCTTACGGGGACTGTGTTCAGTCTCAGAGAACGGCCCGAGATTTTTCTTCATTCGTTTCTCCAGGACTGCCCCATATCGTATCAGCTTGCTATTAAATCAGCACTGGGGATCGTACCCTGGAGGTAAAAAGCTACGTGGGCTCTGGGCTCATCTCTTTCTGTCTCGCCGGTGCCTCTGCGAAGAAAGAATGCACTCCATCTGCCGCTAGGTGGAGTGTGGAATGGCGGGTGATGGAACTTGTATGGAAAGTAGAAAATCTGAAAATGCAAAGGCTCAGTCTAGATACAGAGCAGATCAGTGAAATGAAACGGAAAGAAAGTAAATTCTGGTGAAGTGAATATTGTTCAGCAGAAAATTGTATTCGTTATGCGTACGAAGGTTATGCAGAGAGTTAGTTACATTGAACATTCTCAGGATTAACAGTAAACCATTCTTAACAACAGCAGTTCAGATATATATGCCATAGTCACTTGCTGACCATGAAGAGGTGTAGAGGGTGGGTGAGGATACTGAACGTGTAATTCAATACGTAAAGGGAAGTGAAAAGCTAATTACCATGGGCGTCTGGAACGTGGTAGGAGTGGAAGGAGTAGAAGACAGGTTTAGAGGAGAACGTGGGAACGGTAGCAGGAATAAGAGAGAAGAAAGAATAAGAAAGTTCTGCAATAAACTTCTGCAAGTAATAGCGAACACACAATAGGAGGAGGTATACTAAAGCCTAGAAACACCCGCCAGGGTAGCCGAGAGCGCTAACGCGCTGCTTCCTGGACTCGGGTAGGCGCCCCGGCCCCGGATCGAATCCGCCTGGTGATTAACGACGAGGGGCGGTGTGCTGGCCAGCCTGGATGTGGTTTTTAGAAGGTTTTCCACATCCCGCTAGGTGAATACCGGGCTGGTCCCCATGTTCCGCCTCAGTTACACGGCTCGCAGACATCTGAACACATTCGCACTATTCCCTGAATTACACTCGACGCAGACAGTTGGGGTACACTAATTCCGTTCCAGGGGTACGGGGTGCCAGCAGGAAGGGCGTCCAGCCATCCCTTAACCATTAACATGCCAAATCCGATTAACGATGGCTGGCCCTGCGTAAGTGCGGGAAGAAGCTCAGTCGATAGAATACTAAAGCCTAGAAACAGTGGAAGACACTATGTGGATTACGTCACGACAGACAGAGAATTAGAAACCAGATACTGGACAGTAGGACCTACCAAGGAGCAAACGTAGACTAAGTCACAATATTTGTCACATAAACTGTAATAAGTAGGAAGTGAAGGGAAGCTAAGATAAAATGGCTGCAGGAGAACTGTGAGGAAATAGAATGAGAAACGGCCGTCGAAAGAAGAGGTTCGACGTACAGAGCAAACAAAAACAGCATTTGATGACATTAAAAGCAAACTAGTCATTATAAAGAGTACTAGGAGAATTTTACTGTTAAACATCGGAGGTAGTGCGGATAATTGGAAAGAATACATTGAAACAAAAGAGAATGAAGAACTGTC
Source organism: Schistocerca nitens (assembly GCF_023898315.1). Lineage (NCBI taxonomy): Eukaryota > Metazoa > Arthropoda > Insecta > Orthoptera > Acrididae > Schistocerca > Schistocerca nitens. The sequence goes on along the minus strand of NC_064620.1, from coordinate 188,104,624 downwards.
TGATGATGTCAAAGAGTCGATACACGTGACTATAGTCAGAGCTTAGCAGACATCTAGAAGACTTGTGATCAAATAATGCAGAAATCTTATGTAACATTCCTTCGAAATTTCTAAAATCGTTGGTGGAAATGGTAACCAAACAACTACTCAAGTTGGTGTGTAGACCACATGACACTGAATATATATCGCCGACATTTTTTAGAAAAATATTGAAGATGGCAAGGGCGAAAACCATCGTACAGTCCGGCTAACAGACCATCCATCAATGTCGCTGTCGAGATGGTATAAAGAAGAATGAAAAAAACAATTGAGATTCTGTTAGATGCCTGCATCAAACAGGGACTTTAATTTGAGGAAGAAATGTCTGATAATTTACGTCTGGAGTTCAGAATTTAGGGAAATAAAACAAGGAGTATTGGGGATGCTCAGAATAACAGTTCTGAGTTTTCGTGTCAGTCAAAGAGCATTAAGTTGAAATGTGATGCCTGTTTGGACGTTGCTGTTAGCGCGTGACGTGGCGGTCTTCGGCAGTGGAGAGTGCTGCCTGCCTGCCATTCTGACATGCTCAACACACAAACGATGTGGTTATTTGGGTGAACTTGATGCTGCCTTAACTCAGAAAATTGCTAATAACACGAACGGAAAAAGTTTTGTGATTCAAAAACTGTTAAACATTCATATAAATGAGAGAACCTCTCACCAACTGTTAGTCATGTAAAATTAGCTAAAATTACTACCGCCCATACATACCAAGTAGCGGCTCCTGTTTCACAGTGGAATGCCACCATAATGTGTGCACAGTTCAATTACAGGGTTATTACAAATGATTGAAGCGATTTCACAGCTCTACAATAACTTTATTATTTGAGATATTTTCACAATGCTTTGCACACACATACAAAAACTCATAAAGTTTTTTTAGGCATTCACAAATGTTCGATATGTGCCCCTTTAGTGATTCGGCAGACATCAAGCCAATAATCAAGTTCCTCCCACACTCGGCGCAGCATGTCTCCATCAATGAGTTCGAAAGCATCGTTGATGCGAGCTCGCAGTTCTGGCACGTTTCTTGGTAGAGGAGGTTTAAACACTGAATCTTTCACATAACCCTGCAGAAAGAAATCGCATGGGGTTAAGTCGGGAGAGCGTGGAGGCCATGACATGAATTGCTGATCATGATCTCCACCACGACCGATCCATCGGTTTTCCAATCTCCTGTTTAAGAAATGCTGAACATCATGATGGAAGTGCGGTGGAGCACCATCCTGTTGAAAGATGAAGTCGGCCCTGTCGGTCTCTAGTTGTGGCATGAGCCAATTTTCCAGCATGTCCAGATACACGTGTCCTGTAACGTTTTTTTCGCAGAAGAAAAAGGGGCCATAAACTTTAAACCGTGAGATTGCACAAAACACATTAACTTTTGGTGAATTGCGAATTTGCTGCACGAATGCGTGAGGATTCTCTACCGCCCAGATTCGCACATTGTGTGTGTTCACTTCACCATTAAGAAAAAATGTTACTTCATCACTGAAAACAAGTTTCGCACTGAACGCATCCTCTTCCATGAGCTGTTGCAAACGTGCTGAAAATTCAAAGCGTTTGACTTTGTCATCGGGTGTCAGGGCTTGTAGCAATTGTAAACGGTAAGGCTTCTGCTTTAGCCTTTTCCGTAAGATTTTCCAAACCGTCGGCTGTGGTACGTTTAGCTCCCTACTTGCTTTATTCGTCAACTTCCGCGGGCTACGCGTGAAACTTGCCCGCACGCGTTCAACAGTTTCTTCGCTCACTGCAGGCCGACCCGTTGATTTCCCCTTACAGAGGCATCCAGAAGCGTTAAACTGCGCATACCATCGCCGAATGGAGATAGCAGTTGGTGGATCTTTGTTGAACTTCGTCCTAAAGTGTCGTTGCACTGTTATGACTGACTGATGTGGGTGCATTTCGAGCACGACATACGCTTTCTCGGCTCCTGTCGCCATTTTGTCTCACTGCGCTCTCGAGCGCTCTGGCGGCAGAAACCTGAAGTGCGGTTTCAGCCGAACAAAACTTTATGAGTTTTTCTACGTATCTGTAGTGTGTCGTGACCATATGTCAATGAATGGAGCTACAGTGAAGTTATGAAATCGCTTCAATCATTTGTAATAGCCCTGTATATTGAAGAAATGGAGTATATTTATTATTTGTGGGTCGTCTGATGTAATTTGCTGTAGAAGTAAAAAATGTGAATTCAGACTTATTCTTTTAAACCACAGTCCTTTCCCTTCAAATTAAATCACAATCTGACAAACGTTTTCTCGGAATGATTTCATCAACAATAGCTCAAGTAATGCTCAAATAAGAAACAAATTCTCTCTACAAAAGAGAAACCTAATAAATCAAATTCCACAACGTCATCCACATCAATGTGCTCAAAAGTACCATAAATGATTGCCTGAGCCAAGCAAACTTCAGACAGATTGTTCTCCTAAAATCTTTGCAACTTACTAACACTAGATAAAACAGGGTCCAAGATCAAATATGCTAGGACACTGAAAAATAAATACCAGTCAAAAAATTGACTTCGCAGTTTGTAAGATGTTCAGAGGAAATGCAGCTCTAACGCTAAAAAGTGAAACTTACGCGATCGACTCAGCGAAAACTGCGTCAGGCTGTGGCCAGGCGCCTCTCTCTCTCTCTCTCTCTCCCGATCTGACCTCACAGCCATGCGTCTCCACACCATCCCTGCTCCCAGAAAAAGGACAGCTTGCAGGGAAGGATTCACAACTATCGAAATACTGATGACCAAACATTCCCCTCAATACGCTGGAGAACAGGGGAAAGCTTCCAAAATATCTCCCTATCACATACAGCATGCATATAAACTGGCCAGATACTGGTACACTGTATGCGCTGTGTCCCATTTATTGGTTCAGACATTCGGGGTATAGAGTTTATAATGATGGAGCTTCTGATTTACGGACATCAACCAAACAGTTAGAGTATGGAACTTTACCACTCTGAACAAGTTAGAATATCCGTATTGAGTGTTTGCAACCTCCGAGAGGAAATGCAGATTCGTTACACCATAAATGCCCAGGGAAATTGTAATCAGCCTGCTGTAACTTCAAAGGCTCGTGCCGCCTCGCAGACAATGGAAACCGGCCAGCGTGTGGCCACACTTCTCCGAACCAGTAGTCCAGTACAGGCGGGTGTTCAGAGGGCCTTTAGCATCCGCGCTGCATAGCACTGTGACTACCCAGATATATCACGACACTGTCTCAGGCCTCCTTCAGAGAAGGGTAATTTATGAATATTACACCCGAAGTCAGTAACTATTTACTTCCCTCCCACATGGTTAAGTCAGTTTCACTTACTATCGCAAAAGTGATAAATGTGATTCGTACTGTCACAAGGTATTCTTTGCGATAGTGGGGATGTCGAGTATGTTGAGCATGAACAGTTATGTTTCAGCAAGCACTTCGTGTGGTTTTGGGGTACGGGTATCAGAATGCCTCAGTCTGAGCGCTCTTGGTTTTTAACTTGTCTTTTTCAATATTCTACAAGTATACAGAATGTGATGTCTATAGATCACTTTCTTTTGATTTATACTGTCACTACGACAACAAGGAGAACAGTTTGAAGACAATTGTCTGAATTTATCCCCAAGCTAAATTCATTGTGAGATTTACTATTTAATAAAACCGTTCCTTCCGCTGTTAATTTCTCACGACAATCATCTGTCCGGTAGAAGCAGCTGGTCTTGTGTTTGGAAGTCGCACATGACCTACGATTTTCCGTTCCATCCGGTTACAGACTACTCTTGTTATGTAAGTAATAATATTAATTCTTGCCGTAATGTTTCGAATATTAATTACTATGCACTCTGGCTAACTTTTTTCATCTTGTAACATGTTAAAGCCGGCCGGTGTGGCCGTGCGGTCTAGGCGCTTCAGTCTCGAACCGCGTAACCGCTCCGGTCGCAGGTTCGAATCCTGCCTCGGGCATGGATGTGTGTGATGTCCTTAGGTTAGTTAGGTTTAAGTAGTTCTAAGTTCTAGGGGACTAATGACCACAGATGTTAAGTCCCATAGTGCTCAGAGCCATTTGAACCAACATGTTAAAACTTGTATTTTTGATACGAAGTTTTCCTCTGGTTATTAACGAGAACCACGTCGTCTATCTTCTCAGAAAAATTCAGGTGCGTGAGCCATGAGCACCTACTCAATAACTCGTTTGGTAGGATTTGGAACTGAATCTTGTCAATCCTCAGCCTGTCACTTAATGTTACCCTCTCCTTGTACTGAATGAAAACAGAAATAAGGAAACCGAATGGTGAATTTTCGCATGGTCATTGCTTTTTACGTCGTGAAATTTCTGTGGAGCGGGGTGCACAAGTTTATGTTTTTCAGTGAGCACCTAAAACCTATTCATTCAGTGAAACGGAGGCAGAATTTCAGGGTGTATAAATACCCATATGTACATATAACTTGTCTTTATTAGACCAAAACACGATTTTTAAGATACTTAGCGTGGTTCTGTAAACTCATGTAACTGGTTAATAATTCAGTTTGTGATTTTTATAACCAAAAATGAATTCTTATTATATATATAATGAAACCGAAAAAAATGAGCTCTTAACCCATTACATGAGTTTGTGTGTGTGTGAAGTGAAGTGGGAGTGAGTTTTTTTCTTAACTCGGCTCTTGTCGCATATTTCCCCCGTCACTCTGTCACAAGTCATGGGCACAAGGCCTTGTATTTTTTTTTTGGTATGAATGGGCGACTTATGCTGATAACGAGAAGGCAGAGCCCGATATTTAGAATATTAAGCTATGATCATCTGTACTGACATTATGTTATGCTTATTCTTTTGAGTTAAATGTGTGCAAAATTGACTTAATGGAACTGAAAGTAAGATTCAGCAAACTTCCTCTGAACTCTGATGTAATAAATTTAATCCCCATTCCTGGTGACTGATGCCTTCTTGTTTATAATACTCTTTCTGGAAAAGATGTGAGTAATTTCCCTAATGAAAAGAAATATAATCTCTAAGGTATGGACCTCCCTCTGTTGCGCTACGTTTCCAAGTCATATTTGCCTCCCTGTGTTATGTGTTGTGGACGCAAAGAGTGAACATACATGTCACAGGCCTGAACCGTGGAAACTTGCATTCCAAAATGAATATACAGGGTGGTCCATTGATCGTGACCGGGCCAAATATCTCACGAAATAAGCGTCAAATGAAAGAAACAACAAAGAACGAAACTTGTCTAGCTTCAAGGGGGAAACCAGATGACGCTATGGTTGGCCCGCTAGATGGCGCTGCCATAGGTCAAACGGATATCAACTCCGAAACTTCCTGGCAGATTAAAACTGTGTGCCGGATCGAGACTCGACCTGGGGACCTTTGCCTTTCGCGGGCAAGTGCTCTACCAACTGAGCTACCCAAGCACGACTCACGCCCCGTCGTCACAGCTTTACTTCTGCAAGTATCTCGTCTCCTGATATCAGCGAACACTCCTCTGCAGAGTGAAAATCTCATTCTGGATATCAACTTCGTTTTTTTCAATACGAACCCCCATTTTTTATTATATATTCGTGTAGTACGTAAAGAAATATGAATGTTTTAGTTGGACCACATTTTTCGCTTTGTGATAGATGGCGCTGTAATAGTCACAAACATATGGTTCACAATCTTAGACGAACAGTTGGTAACAGGTCGGTTTTTTAAATTAAAATACAGAAAGCAGGTACGTTTGAACATTTTATTTCGGTTGTTCCAATGTGATACATGTACCTTTGTGAACTTAGCATTTCTGTTACAGCGTGATTATCTGTAAATACCACATTAATGCAATAAATGCTCAAAATGATGTCCGTCAACCTCAATGCATTTGGCAATACGTGTAACGACATTCCTCTCAACAGCGAGTAGTTCGCCTTGCGTAATGTTCGCACATGCATTGACAATGCGCTGACGCATATTTTTAGGCGTTGTCGGTGGATCACGATAGCAAATATCCTTCAACTTTCCCCACAGAAAGAAATCCGGGGACGTCAGATCCGGTGAACGTGCGGGCCGTGGTATGGTGCTTCGACGACCAATCCACCTGCCATGAAATATGCTATTCAATACCGCTTCAACTATACGCGAGCTATGTGCCGGACATCAATCGTGTTGGAAGTACATCGCCATTCTGCCATGCAGTGAAACATCTTGTAGTAATATCGGTAGAACATTACGTAGGAAATCAGCATACATTGCATCATTTAGACTGCCATCGATAAAATGGAGGCCAGTTGTCCTTCCTCCCATAATGCCGCACCATACATTAACCCTCCAAGGTCGCTGATGTTCCATTTATTGCAGCCATCGTGGATTTTCCGTTGCCCAATAGTGCATATTATGTCGGTTTACGTTACCGCTGTTGGTGAATGACGCTTCGTCGCTACCCAGAACGCGTGCAAAAAATCTGTCATCGTCCCGTAATTTCTCTTGTGCCCAGTGGCAGAACTGTACACGACGTTCAAAGTCGTCGCCATGCAATTCCTGGTGCATAGAAATATGGTACGGGTGCAATCGATGTTGATGTAGCATTCTCAACACCGACGCTTTGAGATTCCCGATTCTCTCGCAATTTGTCTGCTACTGATGTGCGGATTAGACGCGACAGCAGCTAAAACACCTACTTCGGCAACATAATTTGTTGCAGGTCGTGGTTGACGTTTCTCATGTGGCTGAACACTTCCTGCTTCCATAAAAAACGTAACTATCCGGCGAACGGTCCGGGCACTTGGATGATGTCGTCCAGGATACCGAGCAGCATACATAGCACACGCCAGTTGGGCATTTTGTTCACAATAGCCATACATCAACACGATATCGACCTTCTCCGCAGTTGGTAAACGGTCCATTTTAACACTGCCTCGGCCAGTAAGCATGATGCCACCCCACAAGGGGTTATGGGCGTTAAAATCTCCCAAAATTAGGAAATATTTAGGGAGTTAATCAATCACTGCATCTAATACATTCAGGGGAGTTGCACCATCCGGAGGAAGCTATACATTGCAGACAGTTCTTTCCTGCGTCGTCCTTATTCTGACAGCTACAGCTTCAAAGGAGTTTGAGGAGGCGCAGTTGCACTGCAGACTGAGTTTAGGACATAAACGAAAACTCCACCTGACACTCGATTTTAGTCGCTACGGTTCCTGTAATACTCCTTATCTTATAGCCGCTGAGGGCAGGGTTCCGCATTGCCGGGAACCAGGTTTCCTGGAGGGCAAAGCAGAAAGCAGGTGTAAAGCTTAACAGTTGCCGAAGCTCAGCCATGCGGTGGGAAAGCCCGCCGCAATTGCACAGCTTTCATAATATGATTTTGTATATACCTTGTTGACACAACTGTTTTACGTCCTGTACGCCTGACTGGCTATCGCCGATGTTGTTTAGGGAAGGATGGGGAAGGAAGTCGGCCGTTCCCTTTGAAAGGAACCATCCCGGCATTGTCCTGGAGCGATTTAGGGAAGTCACGAGAAACCTAAATCAAGGTGGCCGGATGCGGGATTGAACCGTTGCCCCCCGAATGCGAGTCCAGGGTGCTAACCACTTCACCACCTCGCTCGGTATATCGCCGATGTAATTCAGTGTGCAGTGGGCGGGGCATCGCGTGTTTAAGCAACAACTGCATTGTTCTCTTTGGCAGTTGAAGCTTGTGGAGTTCATAACGCCTGCTCGGGTCACCGCCACCACCTTCCAACGTGGGAATAATTTCCCGTATAAGAAGTTACTGCTATTTGTACACATCCCTCTTAATCCATTCTATGTTTATATTTCAGTATTAGGTCTGAAGATGGTTAGGAACAGACTAAAACCGATAACCACAAATATAAATGTGTCTTGATCTGGAGACTGTTTATGCTAATTTTAAAGTACTCAGGAAAACCAATGATGGTGCCCATCCGTTGAAAGTGGTGTTCGGATATCAGATCAGGCAGCTAATACTCACTAACAAGCTAATTTCAACTCGTGTACGATCCTTGTCTGTTAGGTATAAGTAGTGTACCATACTAAGTAGACACATTGGGCACTCTGCTTTCCTACACTAACAAATTGGTCTTCATTCATGGTCTAATCATAGGCACGCCCACACCTGATTGCTGCTTTCTGCCATTATGTCACATCACCATATCTACCCGTCCCACTCCACGGATGTGATGCTACTGGCATATACATATCACTTCAGTGCCACGACTCAGTCCCAAATTATAGTGGAGCGGTGCAACGGAGCAAAGCGGAACTGCGTCCCGTCTGGTTGCTGTAGCGCAGCTTAGCGTCCAGGTGTAGTTGTGGGCCAGGTTCAAATGGCTCTGAGCACTATGGGACTCAACTGCTGAGGTCATTAGTCCCCTAGAACTTAGAACTAGTTAAACCTAACTAACCTAAGGACATCACACACATCCATGCCCGAGGCAGGATTCGAACCTGCGACCGTAGCGGTCTCGCGGTTCCAGACTGCAGCGCCAGAACCGCGCGGCCACTTCGGCCGGCCAGTTGTGGGCCAGGCTGGCTAGCTTTATTCTTTATTGTGTGGACGGCAAACGCACAACACAGCTGATCTTCAGTCTTCCTCAAACGATTAGAAACAAACTAATCGGAAAACAAATTGACTCTCGCGCATCTCGTAGTATTATTTATCACCTTCTGAATGAATTGTTTGTCATATAGTGAATCGTTGTAGTTATTGTGATACTTCAAAATTAAGAAAGGTACTTCAAGAAAATCGAATAGCTTGTAATGAAAAAGAGAGGCCATCTTGAATTTGCATATGCTGCACGTTAGGTCATATATCGCTGCATACCAATGTAGTTAATGCCAGAGGTGTAGGCCAACTGTTGCAGGACCAGTTAGGATAAGAATACCAGGTCACAAATTCTTTTAAACCAAGTGCTGGTCTGGGTCAGGTGACAGAGGATTTAGGTTCACTCTGTATAGATTTCACCAAGGAAGACACTGTGGTTATTCTTGGTGGGCCGGGCTAATTGACAGAGATCCTGGGTGCAACATAGTGTGTGACCTGGTAAAGATTGCATATCAACGAGACATACCAGTGTTGAGTTTGTGTCTATTCTGAGACGCCATGACCGACCTCATTTAAACTCTTCTGTCGGGAGAGTTAATTTAGAGTTGGAACGGCTGCTTGGGTCGGGTGCAGGGTCACATATTGGTTTGGTTCCTGCTGATTCTCTTAGTAGGTGGGATTATACTAGACATGTCGTACACCTCAACAGGAAAGGGAAGGGTAAACTGGCTGGGCTAATAGCAGGAAATGTAAGGGGGGGGGGGGGAGGAGGCACTGCCATTAGTGGTAATATACCAATGGTCATAGGTGTTGGAGCAGCACTTTTTTAGGATAGGTAGGACAGAACGACGTCACATTCTGAGAGAAGTAAAGATTGAAACAAACCTTCAGTTTGATAAAGTAATCAAACAGCATAATCCTGGCACATTGGATCAGCGAACACAGCTGTTGGTTAAAAATTTACAGCAATCATCAGAGTCCACCCGATTTCATCTCGGTAATTGTGAAATGCCAACTATCTTTAGTGCATCAAAATATTCGAGGGCTTAGAAGTAAAATTAATGAACTACTTATGTGCATTGATGAATTAGAGTCATCGATCCCAGTTGATATAATCTGCCTCTCTGAACATCATGTGACCACTGGTATAGATATGTTAAACCTTACAGAATTTAAGTTAGCCTCCTACTTCTGTAGACAAAAGATGGAGAAAGGAGGAGTTGCCACATTTGTTAAAACAGTTTTAAATTTAAGAATAGTGACATTAATAAATTTTACTTAGAGCAGCACTTAGAAGCATGTGCAACAGAGATAGAATTTCATAATAGGTCCTTTATAATAGTAGCCATATACAGAGCACCTTCAGGAAATTTCAACCTGTTTATAAACGGTCTTGAAGATTTATTGTCTCATCTCAAATTAAAAAACAAAGAACTAGTGGTTTCTGGTGATTTTGATATAGATGTCCTGAAAAACACTGTCAGTGAACAGTTGCTGAAATCAGTTACAGTGTCGTTCAATTTAATTTCTACTGTAAATTTCCCACCTAGGGTATACAAACGTTCTAAGACTGCCATTAATAATATATTTATAGACAATTCTAGGCAACTAAGCCACATTACAAAACCAGTAGTAAATAGGCTATCTGGACATGACATGCAACACGTAACAACAAATTTTGAAAATTGTCAGGGTAAAACATCTATCAGAACTGAGTACAGAAGGGCAATAAAACAGTCAAAAGCTGAGAAATTTAAGAGATCGCGCATGTAAATTAATTGTATGGATGTGATTCTTGAGTTTCTCCCGGCGTATTTGATAATCAAAATATCCACGGGTGTACTGCCCGTCTACAGTGTCCAACGGGCACAATATTTCGGCGATCGTACATGTCGCCATTATCAGGTGAACTGACGGACTGAGCTCCTGTGAACGTGCCGGCACGGAGATCCGTTACGTGGACGACACTTTCGTCATCTGGCCACATGGTATGGATAAACTCCTTGACTTCCTTACACATCTAAACTCCATACACCCCAACATCAAATTCACTATGGAGACTGAAACGGAGGGTAAACTACCTTTCCTTGACGTCTTGGTCAAGAGAAGGCCTGACGGCACCCTAGGTCATGGGGTGTATCGGAAGACAACGCACACTGATCTGTATTTGCACGCAGACAGCTGCCACCACCCTTCACAGAGGAACTGGGTACTTAAAACTCTAGTACATAGGGCGCGCACTATCTCTGACGCAGAGAGTCTACCCCAGGAATTGGAACATCTGAGAACTGTATTTCGAAAAAATGGGTACTCAGAGTGGCAGATTCAACGTGCTCTCCGCCCAACCACTACAGCACAACCTGTGGATATGGATGAAATCACGAGGGAGGAGGTAGGCACTGTGTTTATCCCATATACAGGCGCACTCTCGGGAAAGATCGCCCGCATTTTGAAGAAACACCGGGTCGGAACGGTGTTTTGTCCTCCGAATAAAACTCGTGCACTGGTGGGGAGCGCCAAAGATGACCTCGGTTTGAGGAAGGCCGGCGTGTACCAGATTCCGTGTCAATGTGGCAAGTCGTATATTGGTCAGACGATGCGTACCGTCGAGGATCGATGCCGTGAACACCAGAGGCACACTCGACTGATGTATCCGAGCAAGTCGGCGGTCGCTGAACATTGTTTGTCGGAAAATCACGCTATGGAGTATGAACGCACGAGGATTCTGGTACAGACGTCGAGATACTGGGACAGCGTTGTTAGAGAGGCCATCGAAATTCGCACCAATGACGACCTCATAAATCGTGACTGTGGCTATAATCTTAGCAAGGCTTGGGAACCAGCGATTGGGTTAATCAAGAGTAAATCGAGTAAATGTATAGTTGTGACGACCACGGCGGACGGAGCCATCACACCGACGTCATCTCAGACGCCGTCGCAATCTGTTCCACCGCGCGACCGTGGCGCGGGGCGCGGACGGCGGAGTGAGCGCGCCGCGGGTGGAGGGTATTTAAATCCGCCGCCGCCGCGACCGAACCCAGTTCCACCTGAGCAGCCATAGTGTACGGATCTCCGTGCCGGCACGTTCACAGGAGCTCAGTCCGTCAGTTCACCTGATGATGGCGACATGTACGATCGCCGAAATATTGTGCCCGTTGGACACTGTAGACCGGCAGTACACCCGTGGATATTTTGATAATTGTATGGATGTTTACAGTATCCAAGACACAAATGAATAATACAAAATATTCATTAATAAAGTTAGCACCTTTTTGAAAATTTTTTTCCCCTGAAGGTAACTTAAATCAAGCAGAAGTCTAATAAGAAACCATGGATCACACAAGGGATAAAGATATCACGTGAGACAAAAAGGAAACTCTATCTGATACGTAGGGACATCTTTGATAGTAGCATTATAGCTCATTACAAAAATTACAGCAAAATATTAGTTTATCCAGACATCTAAACACCTGCTTTATGAGAAGAAGATAAATACATCCAGCACTAAAATAAAAACAATATGGGATATAGTTAAGTCAGAGACAGGTAGTACCAGAAATGAGGAGAAACAAATAGCTCTCAAAGTAAATGAAACCCTGGTAACAAACGCATGTTGTGTTGCAAACCATTTAAACAAGTATTTTGTCTCTGTTACTGATAACATGGGGTTGTCAGGTTCAGTAAATAATGCAATGGAATATCTGAGACCAGTGCACACAAGCAGTCTCAGTAAAATGGAATTGACAATTACTTCACTCAAAGAAATAGAATCCATCATAAATTCCTTGAAATAAAAGCACTCTAGTTGTTGTGATAACATATCAATAAAGTTAATAAAAGAGTGTTCATGTGAGCTTAGTCATATCTTAAGTTATTTGTGTAATCAATCACTTGTCACAGGAACATTTCCGGACTGGCTTAAATATGCTGAAGTTATACCTCTCCACAAGAAAGGGGACAAAGAAATGCCGTCAAATTACCGACCGATCTCACTTTTGCCAGCTTTTTGAAAAATATTCGAAAAGGTTATGTTCCTGTCTACTTAAGCACCTTAGTGAAAATAACATACTGTCAAAGTCGCAGTTCAGGTTTCTTAAGGGTTCTGATATTGAGAAAGCTATTTACACTTACAGCAAAAATGTCCTTAATTCATTGGACAACAAATTAGAGGCAACTGGCATATTCTGTGACCTGTCAAAGGCATTTGACTGTGTGAATCACAGCATTCTTTTAAGTAAATTAAAATATTATGGCGTCACTGGTAGTGCTGCAAAGTGGTTTCAGTCATATCTTACTAATAGGAAACAAAGGGTGTCATTATGTAACACTTCAGCAGTAGGCAATTAGACATCATCTAACTGGGAAGAAATTACATGTGGTGTTCCCCAAGGTTCCATACTAGGTCCACTACTGTTTCTTGTGTATATTAATGACCTGTCATCTGTTACATTACCAGACGCCAAGTTTGTCTTATTTGCAGACAGTACAAACATTACAATAAATAGTAAATCAAATATAAATTTAGAAAGGGCAGCTAATCAAATTTTTACTGACATTAATAAGCGGTTCATAGCCAATTCACTGTCATTAAACTTTGAAAAGACCCACAATATGCAGTTCAGAACTTCCAAGAGATTTCCTTCTGGTGTGTGTATAAAATATGATGGCATGGAAATAGGAGAAGTTGAGAGTGTAAAATTCTTGGGATTACAACTTGGTAATAAATTCAGAAGGGAGCAACATACTAACGAACTGCTAAAGAGCATAAACAAGTCTGTGTTTGCAATGCGAATGATGTCAGGCATAGGAGATATAAATATGAAAAAACTGGCATATTTTGCTTATTTTCACTCCATTATGTCATACGATATCGTATTTTGGGGTAACTCCACAAACAGAGAAAAATTTTGTAAAGTACAGAAGCGTATAGTAACAGTAATGAGTAGTGTAATTCCAAGAACATCATGTCGAAACCTATTCAAAGAACTGGACATATTAACCACAGCTTCTCAGTATATTTATTCCTTAATGAAGTTTGTTGTAAATAATGCATCTCTTTATCTAAATAACTGCTTAGTACACAGTATCAATACTAGGTATAAGAACAGTATACATAAAGATTTAAAATCACTTACTCTTGCCCAGAAAGGGGTCCAGTATTCAGCAACACAAATTTTCAATAAGTTACCAGCAACCATTAAGAGTATAGTTTCAGACAAGGCACAATTTAAAAATAATTTAAAAGAATTTTTGGTGGCCAATTCCTATTCCATCCATGAGTTTCTCAACAAGTGCAGTAGACCATTTTAATGAAAATTTATTATACTTTAATTTTTGACAATACTTGGTTTTAATGGCCAACTAACTACCTAGTGTGTGAAAGATGTATGTATGGAAAGCAGACGTAAGTCTTAAGTCTGTAAATAGTGGAAGTTTAATTTTAAATCTTGTACATAATCTAACTGTTCTGAACTGAGGATCACTGAAATGAATAACTTACTTTAATTTTTGACAATACTTGGTTGTAACAGCCAAGAAACTAGCAAATGTCTGAATGATGGATTTAATGAAAGCAGATGTAAGTACTAAACCTCTAAATATTAGAAGTTTAAATTTAATTCATGTACATAATTTTACTGTTTATTGACTGAGAATCATTAAAATTAATGAAACTGAAGTTTTTACATTTTTGTAATGTGTTTATCTGACATGTCCCACACCCAGGAGGATTCCCTCTTTTATGGGTCTACGGACTGAATAATTAATCTAATCAGAAAGATTTTATCATATCGTGGCATGCAAAGAAGAGAGTAGATTTCCACATGGTTAACATGTGTCACTTACTTATCAAGCACGGGATTCAAGTAACTACAGATTTTTTCCAACATAATAATTCATTTTTAAGGCTCATCGACAGATGGCGAAAGGAGAATTGGTACAGGTTCCTTGGAACACAGAAGATGTTTTCGAGACATGACTCTGAGATTCACAACAATATTAATGGCCATGGTAAGGACTGTGAAGTCAACCATCAAAGTGTCGTGGGCGGCCACTACACGTAAATGAGTGGCTTCTGAAGATAATTTTCTACATACTGTAAATGATTCATACAACATACAGAACTATCCACATCAAATCGGTGATGCTGACAGAAAATATATTCGTCCAAAACACTAAGAAAATTCCAGTACAATCTCTATAATTATAGTACAAGCAGTTGCAGATCCTCTCAGGAAATTCATAATAATCGATGTTTAGTGATGTGGGAAGGAAAGAGAAGATGATAGACATCATTATCGCAGTGTGTCTGGCTTGATGCAAGAAACGGAGCATAATATATGCCAGAGTATGCCAGTACCAAAGACACCACGTGCGTTGACCTTTGTGTTCATTTATATTCATTGGAGATGTAGCATACCCACTTTCGAGGGATTTTATCAACTCTTCTAGTCGATGGGTTTTAAATCGAGTGAAGCAATACTTCGACAAACGCTTTCCGAAACCACGTGGATTAATTTAATGTGATTTAGGAATAATGAACACTAAGAGAAGCGTATTTTGGAAGCCACCACGAACTTCACCAGAATTTGCTGACGAGAATGTGGAATGAAGATGTTCTCCACAATAAAGTCTTTACCTAGAAAGATCCCTGATTGTTGATAAGAAACATACAATAGAAATCTAGCATATTGTGTTCAAGGCGATTATCAGACAGGATAAAACATTAACAGACATTTAAACGAAGATTTCGAAATGAGATGGTTTTCAAAACTTTATTTCACACAATAAAACATGATTTTCATGGGTTCGTCAAATATGCTATTTCACCTTCATTACCGCCATTCGTTTTAAGATAATGGAAGAAATAAGAGTTTAAGCTACTATATTCTGTACTTGTAGTTTGTAATTCTGCTGCCACGTCATCATGTAACCTGTCCAAAATGAATTACTTATGATGATAGTTGTTTCGCTGGTTCCATAAAGGACGCGAAGTACATACAAATGCTATCAAGGCATTTGCTGCCGCCATTTTCTAAACTCTACAACAAAAGGAAAAAAAAAACCACGAGAGCCAGCATTAATACTGACTGTTCTACCTACGGTGTTGTCCAAACTCTGATAGCGTCACTTGTACTCTGTGGATGTCGCTCTCATAAGCAAAATAACTATGTTTAAATGGCTCAGTGCCGCTCTGTGCCCTTCTGCACCGCGCCGATACGCTTGCAACGCCACTATAATCAAACGCCCTGAAGAGCACTGGTTTGTTGCAGCATCGCTGCTCTGCTCCCCACACAGCACTGCTCTGATCAGACCGCCCTGCTCCCCATAATCGCAGCCTTACATCAATCATCATCATCATCATCATCATCATTTAAGACTGATTATGCCTTTCAGCGTTCAGTCTGGAGCATAGCCCCCTTATAAAATTCCTCCATGATCCACTATTCAGTGCTAACATTGGTGCCTCTTCTGATGTTAAACCTATTCCTTCAAAATCATTCTTAACCGAATCCAGGTAGCTTCTCCTTGGTCTGCCCCGACTCCTCCTACCCTCTACTGCTGAACCCATGAGTCTCCTGGGTAACCTTGCTTCTCCCATGCGTGTAACATGAACCCACCATCTAAGCCTGTTCGCCCTGACTGCTACATCTATAGAGTTCATTCCCAGTTTTTCTTTGATTTCCTCATTGTGGACACCCTCCTGCCATTGTTCCCATCTACTAGTACCTGCAATCATCCTAGCTACTTTCATATCCATAACCTCAACCTTCTTGATAAGGTAACCTGAATCCACCCAGCTTTCGCTCCCATACAACAAAGTTGGTCGAAAGATTGAACGGTGCACAGATAACTTAGTCTTGGTACTGACTTCCTTCTTGCAGAAGAGAGTAGATCGTAGCTGAGCGCTCACTGCATTAACTTTGCTACACCTCGCTTCTAGTTCTTTCACTATGTTGCCATCCTGTGAGAATATGCATCCTAAGTACTTGAAACCGTCCACCTGTTCTAACTTTGTTCCTCCTATTTGGCACTCAATCCGTTTATATTTCTTTCCCACTGACATTACTTTCGTTTTGGAGATGCTAATATTCATACCATAATCCTTACATTTCAGATCTAGCTCTGAAATATTACTTTGCAAACTTTCAATCGAATCTGCCATCACAACTAAGTCATCCGCATATGCAAGACTGCTTATTTTGTGTTCACATATCTTAATCTCACCCCGCCAGTCTATTGTTTTCAACATATGATCCGTAAATAATATGAACAACAGTGGAGACAGGTTGCAACCTTGTCTTACCCCTGAAACTACTCTGAACCATGAACTCAATTTACCGTCAACTGTAACTGCTGCCTGACTATCCATGTAAAGACCTTTAATTTCTTGCAAAAGTTTGCCGCCTATTCCATAATCTCGTAGAACAGACAATAACTTCCTCCTAGGAACCCGGTCATATGTCTTTTCTAGATCTATAAAGCATAGATACAATTCCCTGTTCCACTCATTATGAAGGATATTATTTCAGTTCTGCGCCACCTGCAGTGATCTAAAAGCATTTAGTACACCCGTTTAACGGAATAGAAAAATAAATACCAATGTGTATATGGCAGTAGGAGATGTATTTTAAAATCAAAAGCCACTCAATAACTTATGATTTCTCAGCTAGTAATAGAGGGATATATGCTGAAAATATTATGTTATAGACGAGAACAGTCAAAATCAGCTGTGAAAAGATAAGCTGTAAAGAGGCAAGAAATGAACATGTCGAATACCTAAATAAAGAATAATGGATGTAGTAGCCTTGATGAGACATTTCTCTCGTAGTGGGTAAGAAACTCTTTATCGGGATCCAAAGGGAATCTCTATCAATTCACACATTCACGTTCATTCATCTAAGTTAAGAACCAGTTATTGGCATTCACAAACGTACGTGAACAATTGGGAGTGCTTCTCACTAGCAAACTGTTACTAATAGTATGACGAAAAATCTACGGAAGACAGAAACTCGCAGATATTCGTTGCTGGTCCTAGAATTCTCCGATGATCATGTTACTCTGATACAGAAATACGACTTCAAAAAGTATCGAATCTTCGTCTCTCGCGCTCCACCCACTTAAGCGTGGTAGACTTTTGGTGCGTGGTAGAATTTCTTCGACTTTGATGTGACAGGGGACAGTCTTACACATTCGTGAATTTTTTGTCGTGAGGAGAAATCGTCAGTCGTTAGCAATAGCCTATGACTTCTTTCGATTGACCTGTGTGCCTTGCAGCATGAATTCCAGTTCATTGCGTGTGTGTGTTCTTATCAGACACGGTCTTGCGTTTTAATAACTGTGTATAGTTCCCCTTCTGTATCACCAGTAATTTGTTTTTGTTTGCACAGTTAGTTCCGGCTGTAAAACATCCCAGTAAGGTGGCAGCTTCTGCCTGTGCAGTAGCACAGTAGAGCACGGCGCTTTGTTTCTGTATTGTTTTAAGAGCTAGTAACTAGAAGCCATTTATTTTCATTTAGCTGTGTACTTTGTAACATAAAAAGGACACAGAATATCGCAGGCTTGTGATTTCTTACTAAAGCTCGAAACTTAGCAGTGACTTCAGTGCGAGGTATTTTTAATAGTTTCCACAGGAAAACTGTCTCGACATCTGGAGGAAAATCCAAAAGTATTCGTTTCGTATGTAAAGTACACCAGAGCCAAGACACAAAGAATACCTACACAATGCGATGGAAATAGTAATGTTACCCATACCACTGCCGTTGAAGCGAAATTACTAAACACGGTGTTCCAAAATGTCTTCTTCAAAGAAGACGACATAATGTTCCAGAATTCGAATCAAGAATAGCTGCCAACATGAGTAACATCCTTTCTCTTACTTACTCACTCACTCATCTCTCCACATAAATCGAAGCGGCTTTTTGGTCTCGTCAGATACTTCCTCTACAGTTTTCTGTGTTTGGCATCTACTTCTCTTGTTTCAATTGTTTAAAGATCCTTGGCCACCTGGTCTTTCCAGGTGTTAGTCCTTCGGGTTTCCTCTCTGACACTTCTCTCTCCCTCCTACCTTCTATAGATGTGGCCTACCCAACTCAGTCTCCTTGTCTTGAGTTCCCTAACAATATCCGGTGCATTATATATCTCCCTGAGCCCCACGATCATTTTTCTTCGCCATTCTCCTCTCTCACAGACAGGTCCAGATTTCTTTGGTTCAAATGGCTCTGAGCACTATGCGACTTAACTTCTGAGGTCATCAGTCGCCTAGAACGTAGAACTAATTAAACCTAACTAACCTAAGGAAATCACACACATCCATGACCGAGGCAGGATTCGATCCTGCGACCTTAGCGGTCGCTCGGATGACAGACTGTAGCGCCTGGAACCGCACGGCCACACCGGCAGGCCCAGATTTTTTTCCCAGCAATTTATACTACTGGCCATTAAAATTGCTGCACCAAGAAGAAATGCAGATGATAAACGGGTATTCATTGGACAAATATATTATACATGAATTGACATGTGGTCACATTTTTACACAATTTGGGTGCGTAGATCCTGAGAAATCAGTACCTAAAACAAACAACTCTGGCAGTAATAACGTCCTTAATACGCCTGGGAATTGAGTCGAACATATCTTGGATGGCGTGTACAGGTACAGCTGCCCATGCAGCTTCAACACGATACCACAGTACATCAAGAGTAGTGAGTGGCGTATTGTGACGAGCCAGTTGCCCGGCCACCATTGACCCGACGTTTTCAATTGGTGAGAGATCAGGAGAATGTGCAGGCCAGGGCAGCAGTAGAACATCTTCTGTATCCAGAAAGGCCCGTACAGGACCTGCAACATGCGGTCGAGCATTATCCTGCAGAAATGTAGGGTTTCGCAGGGATCAAATGAAGGGTAAAGCCACGGCTCGTAACACATCTCAAATGCAACGCCCACTGTTCAAAGTGCCGTCAATGCGAACAAGAGGTGACCAAGACGAGGAAACAATGGCACCCCATACCATCACGCCGGGAGATACGCCAGTATGGCGATGACGAATACACGCTTCCAGTGTGCGTTCACCGCGATGTCGCCAAACATGGATGCAACCATCAGGATGCTGTAAACAGAACCTGGATTCATAAGAAAAAACAACGTTTGGCCATTCGTGCACCCAGGTTCGTCGTTGAGTAAACCATCGCAGGTGCTCCTGTCTGTGATGCAGCCACAAGGGTAACCGCAGCCATGGTCTCCGAGCTGATAGTCCATGCTGCTGCAAACGTCGTCGAACTGTTCGTGCAGATGGTTGTTGTCTCTCAAACGTCCCCATCTGTTGACTCAGAGATCGAGACGTGGCTGCACGATCCGTTACAACCATGCGGATAAGATGCCTAGCATCTCGACTGGTAGTGATACGAGACCATTGGGATCCAGCACGGCGTTCTGTATTACCCTCATGACCCATCGATTCCATATTCTGCTAACGGTCATTGGATCTCGACCAACGCGAGCAGCAATGTCGCGATACGATAAGCCGCAATCGCCATAGGCTACAATCCGACCTTTATCAAAGTCGGAAACGTGATGGTACGCAAGTCTCCTCCTTACACGAGGCATCACAACAACGTTTCACCAGGCAATGCCGGTCAACTGCTGTTTGTGTATGAGAAATCGGTTGGAAACTTTACTCATTTCAGCACGTTTTAGGTGTCGCTACCGGCGCCAACCGTGTGTGAATGCTCTGTAAAGCTAATCATTTGGATATCACAGCATCTTCTTCCTGTCGGTTAAATTTGGCGTTTGTAGCACGTCATCTTCTTGGTGTAGCAATTTTAATGGCCAGTAGTGTATTTTGAAACCTTTATCTTTCTCTCTGTATACTTATCTTCTCTTGATCTAGTAATAACGGTCTACTTGTGGTTTTAAATCCTGTCTTCTGATAAACAGCTTATTCTACAACTATCTTTTTTGTAATTACGATAAACGAAGCATTTCGGAATTTTGATCAACGCTGCAGTCTTTCATGGCCGTTTGTCTTTGCTCCTTGCAAATTTTCTGGGTAGTACGGCAGTGGTTAATGAAACTTTGTCGTTGCTAACATTTCGTCCAAAAGTGCGTTGGAGAATTTCAGCGTTGCTCCTGAATCTGTTGCGCCTTGACGACGCAGGAGGTCAGTCGGCATAGTGGAACAGGGATCTACTCCGAATATTTTTAATGCTTCACCAGAAAGGCCTCCATGTTTTACCACGGTTTCATTAGGTCCCTTTCCGTCTGCCTATCTCTTCTCAAACACTTACACACATTTAGTTGCAGAATGAAATCTTCATCGTCGAGCTCGTAGATTTTTCACACGGGTGCTAATACAGCAAGGCGCTTATTTAGCTAATGAGAACCTTTCCGCCAAAAGTCATATATCTGGACTCGAGTATGTCGGTATATTGCGGCCTTAACATGTTAACGAGTTTAATGCTTGTACTCTTGATTTTACGTGTGCATAGTGCTTACAGCACGAGGATCCCTCCTTCGGTAAAGCGTCGAACTGTATGTGGAGGTATAAATTATCGGCCCTTATTTAATACATGTGCAGTTACGGTGTGTCCAGCTGCCTCCCTCTATCGTGAGGTTGGTAACTGAAACTGAATGGTGTGTAACGTACACAATCAGTCATGGGTGGGACTGATTAGTAACGAGGAACGGAAACAAAAACGCAAGAGCAGGAGAGGATAAAAAAAGTTCCCAGATACTACTAAATCACTTCTAAGAAAAAATACGTTGTGCTGTCTAATCGCGCATATCACGTTGTGGTTCAATAGAATTTATATTTAAAAACGTGTCTATTCCACAAGTTTTGTCCATATTAAAGAAAACAAAGTTTTCCGAAAATTTCATGTTTCCAGAAAATTGTAGAAAATATTGCATGGATAATTTATAACAGATTTTTTAAAGGAGTGCTCTAGTGACCTGAAAGTGTCCTCCTTAACATTTTTTTGTATAGAACAAAAGCAAACTGGCAGATATGAAAGGGAATAATTCAGTGTGTCTACTACAGTATTTACTTAATATCTGAATAATAAATCTGGGAATGAGATGCTAAATTCGATACTATCGTGCTCGGTGATTAAAATTTCAAACCTCTTCGTTAATGGAACTTTTACATTCGTACCACAATTATTCTGGCGTAATATTATCGTGACACATCAGTCACGTAGGACATGACTCGGCAGTTGCATAGCAACATTGCGACTGTGAATCGTGTTGCGTAAACATATTTTCTGTGCTTACGTGATTTTCCTTGAGCAATTCTTTGTGCTATAGTGCTTATTCTTGTGCGAGACAAGCTTATTAAGTGAATATCTGAACTGCTTGTTGAGAACAGTCTTCAGACAGAAGACCGCACAGCTCCAGCGTTGGGTGGGACGCTGTACGGAACCGTAAGTGACAAGTCGAAATCTTCTCTTGGTGTTATCTCAGCCCCGCTAGCTTCCTTTGCTGTCGCTGCTGACTATAAACTACCTCTGCTGAACGCTGTGGCACGTAGATCAAATCACTGTATCCAGCATTATTTGGATCTTTAATCACCACAGCTACATTTTACCGAAAAAAAGAAACCGATTCTTTCTAGTGATCCTAGTTGTTGTTCATTCTATGAAAGTAGCTTCACAAAGTTGTCGGACATAGTTTTGATAAATGAGGTACCCCGATGTGTTGTTTGCATTCTACAATTTCCTATAGTTTTTTGTTTCCATTATCATGCGCGTTTAATCGCTATGCGCCGACGTTTTTCTGCGTCGTATTATATTACGTACTTGATAAAGTGAACATTACAAGGGTATTTAATTTGTTCTACGTGACTCACCAGCTGTAGATAGAGGTACACAATTAGTTTTCACTGGTTTTGGAACCATGATGTACCCAGCGGGGAGAAGGGGGGGGGGAGGAGACGGTTTTCTTCCTTAGAAAGAAATTAGCATCCTGTCTCATCAACCAGAGAGACGTAAAAAGTCTGTATCAGTTTGAGGGAAAGTGGAATGTGTATTGAGTGCTGACTTTCGGCGTGCCTCGTGAAACCTCCGCGCTACTTCAAACTTCACACCAAAGCCTAAATCCCCCCGCCTCGCACCCTGTTTTTACTACCAGACATTCGTGGTATCCAGTTGTCCTGTAGCGTAAATACATGGTGTCTATCACGTTGAGTATGTGTTACGTAACTAGAATAAACATAATATTCAAAAGTATTAATTGTACAGTGGAGGCATGTATGACCGGCTATCTTCCGACTTTATGAGCGTGGCCCATGAAACTTCCTTGTTTCTGACGCTTCGTCCAGAGCTGCGTTTGGCATCTTCAGAGGTAACCCTGTTTCGGCTGTGTGTGTCAGATACAAGAAGGTCAGTCGGCAGACGTGGCGGGTCCACGAGCACCTCAGTAATTGTCCAACGCAGATTTGGTCGAAACGTCAGAAACAAAAAGAAACGCGACTATACAATATTTTATGTAACAGTGAGTTTTGATCCATACGCCTTTTCATTTTAGGAAAGTTAGATTCATTAATGATAGTATATTTTAGTATAAGACGTTTGTTAGAGAAGTGGAATATATTTAACTCAGAGACGAAATTCATTTGTAGGTTATGAAAAAGCTTTTGTCAAAATGCTCTCACGGAGTATGGAAGAAAGAGGTTTCAGGTTTCCCAAAGGAAATCGTCTCTGGTGAAGATCTCTAGAAGGAAAAAAAATCTTAATCGAAGGTAACAACAACACATTCAGCGAGACAAGAATGTAGCATGCCCCCAGATCTTTGAAATCTCCACATAAATGGCATAGTCACGGCTTGGAACAGTTGGAAACGTGCTACAAAACCAAACCATGAAAGAGGTAAAGATATGGTTTACAAAGTCACGTCAGTAAGTAATGCGCTCATAACCGAACGACAATGCGATACTAAACCTCTTTCTTTTTTGGTGTGTGGCGGAGAATACTTTGCTTACTACTGTCATTTCCCTAAGAGTAGAGATTTGATACCCACACTGTAGCTCGGAAGGGGTGACAGTGCAATAATAACGAGCAATCTTGTCAGGTGTGTGGCGGAGGGCACTTCGTCTACCACTGCCATCTCCTACGATTGCCAGTAAGCTTCCATGTGACTTGAAATCTGTCTTTTATTTCTTTTCTCGGTCTTATCGTCACATAGACGCAGTAGCAAACGATACACTGGTTGTCTCAGGTGAAGAGAAGCAGAAACAAACGTGCGATATACCTCATTTTTGTGATATCATCAAATGTTTGAAGTCGATTCAAAAATGGCACACAGACTAGAATACAAGCTGAGAAAAATTATCTAAATAAAAAATCAATTTTTAATCCATCACATTTTTAATTCAAACTCAACTGTATTAAATGATTTCTCGTAGCCACATACAGGTTCCAAACCACATAAAGGTAGTCTTGAAAATATGTGATTGTGATACTGTAATATTTCAGAAATTGTTGTGAGATCTAAAACGGAAAGCGCTGGGCACATGCGATATATAACTGACGTATGAATAGTTCACCTCCCGGCTACCACATATTACATGCGCCCTCACGGTTTTCGTTTGAAATTTACAACTGGTTTCATACTCATTACTAATCCACAATGTGTAGCTTTAGGAATCTGTGTGGGCCTTCGGCATATTATTTTATACTTCTGGGTGATATTTAAAAACTTAATATATTAAAAAGTGGTTTTAACTTAAATAATAGCTTTGTGATTCTTACTCTTGTACGTGTCAAATTTTTCACTTAATTTAACACATTGTGATGAGAACAAAGCAGAGACATGTGGTACATTCAAGGTTTATTTCTGCTTCTCTTCACCTAAGTCAACTAATTTATTGCATTCTCCTACGTATATCTAGCGGTAAATCGCATTATCTTCTTTTATTGGTCGTGCTGAACGTTTAAGGGTTTTCGCAGATTAGGTGGACATTACCACCGCATGTTTGGTTGCTGTTACGCGTGCATTCCGATGAATCCCTTTGAGAGATTTTTTGTAGTCGTAAGTGTAAATTGTGTAACATTCAGTAGGAACTGCGACGAACAAATGTAGTTACAAACGGAACACACATAGAAGCAGATTGAAGGACAGCATATTGAGCTCCACCTCACTGCCATTGTCAGAAATGCGAGGCCGATGTGTAGATGCGGTAATCGAAAGATAGCTGCTACTAACGGTGAGATATTCTCTTTCTGTCCCAAGTGGTGCAGTTATGGTATGAGACACTACTACTGTTACTCTGTATCCTACTAGATCTAGAATTCAAAAGATGAGTGGGTTTTGGTAGCTTCATGAAGGAATGAAAGTTAAGCAGCTCTATTACTAATTCGCACACAATGGTTAGTGTTTCAAAAGGTTACCGTCTGATTACGGTATCTATTAGAGGCTGTCGGGACTTATGGCTAGGAGAGATGATCAGAACCCATCTGTATCCACATAAAGAACAAGTAACATGCTCATACCGCACTCAACAATTCCTTCTAGTCCATAGTACAAAGTATGCACAGCGCCGCATGTTGTAATTCATCAGTACTAGGGAGGCGTGTGGCTAGACATTTGGTAGTTTTGCCACCGGCGTCACTCTTTGTTTGGATGTGGTTTACGAGCAGATTTACGAGCGGAGCATAGGTGGTTCTTGTGCTGTCATCTGACTTGAAGAATACAGAAAGAAACTGAAGGGAGAAATGCACTTTCGTTACTGAACAGCATCCACAACGGGCAAGCTGTACTTGCATTAGATTAACGTGTAAGGTCAGCTCAACACTTAATGTGATTTTGATTTTTTCTTCACAGATGTTCCGGAGGCTTTCTGGCGTGTTCTGCCTCCGATCTAGGAGGGAGTCAGATAAAGAGACCTGATAGACGCCGATTTAGTTGGAAAACCAGAGGTGAGGAACACCGAAATGTATTGAAAAAACAATAATCAGTGTTAGGAGCAGCCATCTTCTACTTACTAAGATAATTAGTCATACACAACATATTACTGGAACCACATCTGGATATATCAAATCTGAGTTACTCGTAGTCATAAACAATACATAGTGGAAAAACAGCTTCTTTTGTACCTTAGTGTGAACGTGCTTGTTGGCATCTAGTGCTCCCGTTATCGACGGGACTTTCAACCTAACCTTCCTTTCTTCCATATTCGTGGAAAGCACAGCAGTTCCAAGCTTTTACTGCAATACGGAAAATGCCATTGGACGAATTGTTTTGAGAATCAGAAGAATTTCTCCAGCATTGACTAAGGCCAAACTAGGAAAACAGTTTTGGAGGACCTCACAGTCTTCACCGAATATCACAACACCGTCCGCGAATTTGCGATGGTAGGGCAACCGTGTTGCTCGAAGACACTTCACCCCAAGTGCCACATGGACTACTCTATAGGACCTTCTTTCAGCAACAATAATCGAAATTTTGTCGTTGGTGTTCGGTTTGATCTTGTATACCATTCAAGAAACGCCACTGAAGTAGAGACGTTTGATCCCCAGTCAAATCGATATGGAGTCATCAGATTAACTAAGCCTAACGATTTAACGAGTGTGACTCGTTTCGGTTCTCTCTGGTAGCACAGCACATCACTTCGTGGCCGCGTCTGTGTGTTTGGCCTATCGGTATTGTGCATGGTTGAGCTGAATTCCAGTGCTGTGGAAAGGTGGCTTTTGCCATCCTGACGTTGATGGGCGTATCCCTGTGTAATCCTGCTTAATGGGAAGTGGTTTTGTCTATGGGCCTTGCTGAAGGCGAGCGGTTCTATTTTGTTGGAGTGCCGAGAGTTAATCTGGGTCTCCGAAGAAACGTTTATGAGCAATACGTACAGAGTGTGTGCCGCAAGCCACACAGCGCTCAGGTGCGTAGACTTTGGCTGTATAGATTTGGACCACATCGTTTTAACACGAGAAAGTAATTTGTGCAGTACTTCGATTGAATCGCTATACTAATTACAATATATTTTCCATCCAGGCACAAGGTCAGTTACAACGTATATTGTTGCCTTACGACCGTCTGGAAAATAACCCAAAGATGTGCTGCGAAAACTTTTTGTCCATTTGCTGAGTCTTGCAAGGCTGCCGCATTTGGCAACACTGGTATTACAAGAATTTATTTTTCACTGCATGAATAAACAAGCAGAGAATATTAGATTTTAAGTAAACGATAGAAAAATAATGAAACCCAACAAATGAATGAATTGTGATGGTGGAAACAAATCTCCCACAGAGGATGAGCGCCGCGCGTTGGCGGCTGCGCTCAGACGTGGACGAGTTGGTGCTGCTGGCAGCGCAGGCGGAGAAGTCCCGGCCACCGCCTGCTGCTGTTGATGTAGCCTGCGGCAAAGTCGTCGGGAAGGTAAGGCGGCACTGCAGACACAGCATCAATGATAACTCGCTATTACTGAATGAGTTAGATCACATACGAAAAACACTTTTTTAAGACTACTATAGAGTGACCCAAATTACGTTAATGCTGGAAGATAGTAAATTTGATCGTTGTCACCGTTCATGATTATGTTTGGAGCGTCTACCCTTTCTTTCTATCAGCCACAAAAATAGAAATCTGTTCCCCCTTAATATACGTTTTGCCCATCACAATGACTATAGAGTAGTTTTGCAACCGTTGTTGCATAATGTATGTTTTATGTACTTTAAAATGTATAATTGCTCTCCTGTGCAGGTGAATGATTTCTGGATGATTGTGACGACTGCCGAGATCCATGAGCCGCCTGTGGTGGAGTGTGACGAGGACATCCCTCCGATCCCTCGCCGCCGGAGAGGGTGTCGGAGGTGCTGGGCGGAGAGAGTCGGGGAGAAGACCGTTGTGCGCCCACATGTTGGCCGGGCACACCGCCTCTCTACCCACTAAACGTATTCATGACGAGTACATCCCACCAGTTCCTTCTCGACAGATAGTGTGTACGAACTGATCGGTCAAGAAACTCAGTGCTAAGCCTGTTGTGCGTGTCTAAAAGTGGACAGGGACACCGGCTCACTACCCAATAAACACATTTATGTGGAACGAGGACAGTGGAAAACCATGAGATCCCACCAATGCCTCAACATTGGAGAGGTTGTAGATGTTGGCCAGAGAAAGTTATGGCTAAAGCTCTTGTGTGTCTGCAAAGTGGATGAGGTCACCGTGTTACTAGACAATAAATATATGCGTGTGGAACCAGTAAGAGTGGATGACGAGGACTGTCCGCCAATATATCGTCGTTGGGTGCTGTAGGTGCTGGACTGAGAAAGTCAGGACTAATTCTGTTGTGTGTGTGTGTTGGCCCAAATTGGACAGGGACACAACCTCACTTCTCAATAAAGACATTCATGCGGAACTGAAAGCTGTGGGTAATAAGGACATTACACCAAAGCTCCCTCGTAGGAGAAATTGTTGTGTTGCTGGACAGAGAATATACATATTCACGATGAACTGAGAACAATGGATGAGGAGGACGTACCACCATTACCTCAACGATAGAGAGGGTGTTGGAGGTGCTGGACAGAGAAAGTTGTCTGTCTGCAAAGTGGACGGAATTACCCGCTCACTAGCCAATAGACATATTTACTTGGAACCAAGTGCAGTGGCTCAGAAGGACATCCCGCTGATGCCTCTTCGTCAGAGACAGTGCTGGAGGTGCTGGCAGAGAAAATCAGAAATAAATTTGTTGTTTGCTGCAGAGTCAATGGGGACACCGGATCATAAATATTTAAACTGAACAAGTTATTAAATCAATTAATAATATACCTTCGAATTTCTGACTTTATGGCTCCTTGCAAAAGAATGTTAATTAACCTTTAATATCACTGAACTTCAAATAAACAAATATTGAAATAAAATTTATACTTTGATAAAATTTGTACGATTCTCTCTCTCTTTTTACATATGTAACTGCATAGAGACAAATATTTGACAGTATTATCTTTTTAGATGTCCGTCTCCCATTGCAACTAATGTAATGTCTCTTCCAGCGGTCACTCCGCGATATTTTCAGAATTTTTATAAATTATATAACTCAGTACATATCTCGAGAAATATCTCTTCTTATCTTACCGATTCCTAAACTTTAATATACGAGGATTATCAATGCAAAGCAGTTTCAAGCCCTATTATTCCTTGGAGCGTGAATTTACTCCATGGAATAGCTTCTCTGCTATCTATGTTTTCTCTTATGAAAAGAATGTTTGAGATCTTGCCGATTAGCCGTGAAAGAACGAAGATGTATATGCATGTATTGTTGAGCTAGTCGCCATCTTCATGAGTTTCTGTATGAGAAGGAATTTAATACATGAACTAAACTAAAGTAAGTGTGTTCGCGTATTATTTAACTGATTATTATTGACAGTGTCTGCTTACTACGCTGTGTTGCACTGGATCAGTGGGGAACGTCTGATTTACACTGGACGAACCTGCCGTTTTGTAAGCTCAAGATATCCAGTTTATTACATTCAATAAATGGGCTAACACGGTCTTACCAGCAGATCTCCGGTCTTCCCCATGTGATCACCAAAAGTTAATAATTATCAGGATAGAACAGTATTGAACAGTGTGAATGTGATAAGCCTGCTTTTGTGAATGAAAATTCCCTTAATATGCGCATGTTTTTTACTGGGTTGATCAGTGAAGCTAAATCAGACCGTGTGAGAGAGGATTTTAAATTTCAGATCCCACAAAAAATATTAAACAACAAATGCGAAACAGTAGCATAAAGTGTGGAGAAACCAACACACTCATTTCTTTAAGAAAAGCCAGTAAATGACAAACGAATATCTACAAAAAATGAAGAATATTGGAATCGATAACTAAAAATAATATCCATAGGTAAATTCCAGTTACAGATTCCAACCGCTCTGTGATTCATATGTAATTACTTTTGCAGCTGTACGCACTGAAAAGTAATACCATTTCTACATTTGTAATTGCTCTCTAAAACTACTGCGGTGTATAACAAAAATTGGAATCGGTAACTAGGACTGACCATCTATATAGGTGAATTCTATGTACTGATTCCAATATTAGTAACGTTTTTTGCAGTAGTTCAGAGAGCAATTACAAATGCAGAAATCATTTTAGCCTACAGTTTACTGCACACAGGTGTTGAGAACTACATTTGACCTGTATATGAGATAAATTCTAGTTACCGATTCCAACTTTTCGATGGTTCATAATTTTGGACATTTTTGCAGTACATCTGTGGACTGTGTTTTTGTAGGATTTCTAGATTTTTTATACAACTCCGAACTACTACGAAAAAATAATAAATATTGTAGGTACAGCTTCCAAATTTTTC
The DNA here is from genome assembly GCF_023898315.1 of Schistocerca nitens. Lineage (NCBI taxonomy): Eukaryota > Metazoa > Arthropoda > Insecta > Orthoptera > Acrididae > Schistocerca > Schistocerca nitens. The sequence goes on along the minus strand of NC_064620.1, from coordinate 188,074,773 downwards.
TGTTTTTCATAGTAATGAAGATAGTATTACAATATGAAGAAATCCTGTATCTGGTGCACACACTTGTTAAAATAATCTAAATAACAAACCGTGGAATTTTAGGAATCAATAGCTAGAATTAATCAATATAGGTCAGTTACAGTTGCTGATTCCAGTGTTTGTTAGACCTTACCTTTGTCAATTTTTGTTGCTTGTGTACTCTTCCCGTTCGATTTAACAGTTAGTATTAAAAGTTAACGCTGAATCATCATACTATGATTTCACCATGCTCTATACTATACTGGGTTTGAATGTTCTCTGTGCTTTTCTTACTCGCATAAACTAAGGTAATTATTTCAGATATGTATACTTCTCGTTTTCTGCTCTTATTTATTTTCGTTACCTTTAATTCTTGTAAGTATAATTTGTGTCTAAGCAATGAATCTCGTGAACTGTGATTATTCCAATGGCTCAAATGGCTCTAAGCACAATGGGACTTAACAGCTGAGGTCATCAGTCCCCTAGATTTAGAACTACGTAAACCTAACTAACCTAAGGACATCACACACATCCATGCCCGAGGCAGGATTCGAACCAGCAGCGCGGCTCCGGACTGAAGCGCCTAGAACCCCTCGCCCACAGCGGCCGTCAACTGTGTATGTAATTTCATCGTATGCTACTTTCTTTTGTTTAAGAATATGATCACTTGCTTTCAAGGATTGCCTCTACGTAGCGTCTCTGCCTTAGGAATGACGTCATTGTTCAAAGCCGACGAGTGGAATCTGTAACGTTCTCTGGCAGCGCGCATCCAAAGTGAAAGTTAAAAGAACATTTCGACGTATAATGCTCACTGTAACAAATAATTTATATGTATTTCTGTTAATTGAATTTCAAAAGGACACTTAATTTTCTGAAGAAAAAGATAATTATAAATTTTGCTATTATAAATGATTAATCAAAGGGTGTGAAATACTATCTGTGGCGGAGGATGTGAAAACCGCCTCAGAAGAAACGATATGTAATCAAAATGACAAAGACTGTACACGAATTAGTTAAGATATAAATCGGCAATGTATTGTAATAGAATCGCTTGTCTTCTGCACGGACTGAATGGGAAAGGAACCTGTTACGTAGTCTTCATTTGTCATAAGTTTATGATCGACGCCATTTCTAGCTGAGATTGTAAAAGGTGTGTAAAGATTTTAATTGTTTCTGTTAAAATATATTTATCTAGTAAAATCTGTTTGTCACAATTACTGCAAAGTTCACACCGGATATTACCCATTTTATTTAAGAAATTTCAGAATTTTATTGGATATCGCTGGCGGTGTGGAGCTGCGCCGCGAGCGAGCAGTCTGCAGCAGCGGCAGATTTAAATATACAATCGCAATAACGACCATGCCTAAAAAGGGTACAGGTAGAGGTGAAGGAAACTAATAAAGTGTTTCTTTTCACAGCCTTCCAGACGCAGAATAAAAGGAGATATTAGATTTTATCTTGTGCATTCACATGTGGATACAAGCTGCAGCTTTTGTACATTTTCATTAAAAAAAGTGATAAATTCTGAACATATCGGAAAGTATATTTAATAGGGGATAAAAGAAAACGTTTTCATATAGTAAAGAAAGTCTTTTGCTTCAAAGCTAGTCGGGGTATACCCAGTTACACAAAAATCCACTGCAACGTGAAAATGTTTGCTAAGTTCGATGGAGAATAATATTTTCATTCTTGCACAAACAGCTTCAGTACTTGAATAAAAGTAAAACTTGAATCATTATTTTGGAATATTCAAGGAAATTCATTTTTATTAATCTGCAACAGAATATTTCATACGTAAAGTAATAATCACAGATGAAAAATTTATTGCAAACTTTCATTTCTCATGTCCATCCATGTATATGTTAAGTTCAATTAAATGAAACGCAAAAAGCAAAGAAAATTTAAACCCGGACGGTCAACTACCGCATTGCAAATTAGATATGGTGCGGTTTCATCGTCCTCACCACATAGGCTACACTTGGGCGCCTATCTCTCTATACCCATCGTTTGTAGATGGTTCTTAATGTTCTCGCGGACAGTCATGAGTCCTACCATGAATTTAATGTGTTTCCTGTTCAGGTCCAGTATTACAGGACTTCTCTTGAAACATGGCTTTGACATCCTTAGCTTACCACGTTTTTAATTTTGGATCGTAGTAAAATATTCTAACAAGGGAAACTTCCCAACGGACCCCCTTCAGATTTAATCGTAAAATGGCCCGTTAGAAACTGAACACAGATCAAGCATTAAATGAAGAGAGTCTACTGAACTGCGAAAAAGAAACAAAATATAAACACAGATCGATCCAAGCTCAAGATGTGCAACATCGAGCAACTTGCAAGAATCACGTTGTCGGGGTATGTGTTGGACAGCAAATGGGGAGATCCGTGTTCAAATCTCCCTGGTGCCCCTTTTATTTTCACAAATTTATCAACTGTTTGTTCGGTCATTGACGTGTCTGTTCTCCTATAGTCTTGGCAATTGTCATACTATACAATCGTTGTGGAATATGAGTCATTTAGTAGGAATATATTACCGTCGCAAGTAATTGTCATGAATAGCGAGAGCAGACGAGATGCCTCATAGACCTCTCACAGAAATAAAAACGGATGTGAACCATGTTACAACGAAGGAATTCAAGAATCTAAACTTCCCAATGGGAACGGAAGACGCACAACAAGTGGTAGGTCTGTAGAACAAATAGGAGGTATGTACGTGATCGCTGTTGCACACGGACGTTACACCACGATATTAACACAAATCTGAATATAGAGGGCGGATCTCCTCCTTCGCAGTCCAACACCGTAACCACATGACCTCTTTATGAGCACCACCCTGTTCCTGTTCTTTCACCATGGTGGCTTGTCGATTTCTCTCCTTCTAAGCATGAGCTTAATTCCACCCTATGGTGCTCTCATTGCCGTGCTCTTTTGCATCTCTGACTGTCGATTGGAAGGTCGTATCGCTTAAGCCCTCCTCCGTATCCGTGAGGATGCAGAGAGCTATTTGCTGAAAGTGCTTTTCCTAAGTTTCAGAAAAGGTGGTGAAGTGCTGTTTCACACGGTTTATGCCTTTTGAAGAAAACAAGACGGACTGACCGTTTTCATATCTTTAGAAGTGGTATGACATTTCTTCCAGATTCGGAATGAAAATTACCATCACTGTCCTCCCAGCATTAGGAATCAATCCTGCTGCTAGGCTGGCCCAATGCAGTCTACATAGGACTCTAATTTAATCTTCTCTTGCTTGTTGCAGTAAAGCTGCGAAGGTACCATATGGGCTTGGTGACCTGAATACTTAAAATTTTCCCACCCGCTGTCTTTTCTTTCTTTTTTTTATTTAAATCAACACATTTTCTGAGGCTTTCCAGTGTACTTGTGATTACCTGTAAACAAGTGTCTCTTAGGAAGGGCGCGTTGTAGGAAATGAGTCTTGAGAAGCACATCCGGCGTCTCAATCGATGTCCTTGTCTATCCCCGTCCACTTTCCCCTTCCGAGGAGTACCTCCTCGATTAGTTGGAATTTAGCGAGGATTTTAAAAAGTCTAGTGCAAGGAGCTGTACCTTCCACTTCCTCATAGAATAACCTCGAGGATTATAATTTATCTTGTGGTATCGTAAGGTAGTATTTGACAAGGGCCTCACGATATTTTGACCAATGTCCTTTCTTTCTTGCAAGGTTGAACCGCCTTCTTGCTTATTGAGGGTTGCATAACACTTAGGCGGTTTTTTTTCTAGTGATTTTTATTTGTATGAACTAGTTTTTTGCTTATTAGGCCATCTTCACATAACTACTGGTTATTGTTTACAAGCAGCTTGTGTTCTTACGAACCAAACATTCTGGACTAAGATACAACGCACTTACATACAATCTTTAGTTGTGATATTGTCTTTGGAATTGCCAAACGGGCCTTTTGACTTTTTGTTCTGTAAAACTGTTCTTTAACATAATAAATCACATTTTATAGTTTGTCTGCACCATGTGTTACATCAATTAGAATTATTTAGAATATACATTATTACAAAATTACAATTTTTGGTTTTTGTTGTGAACAGTTGCACTGGACACTAATTGTTGCTTATACAACAGCGATGTTTTCTTTGGGGTTTACATTTTGTTATTAGAAAAATTGTGCATTAATAAATACCAAATATTACATTGTTACAGTTGAGTTACAGTTGGAATGCAAACACATAATGGGCATTACATTATATTGGGGTGTGAACTTGTTTACTATTGGAACATTTTGTGGTTAGTAGAAGGTTCACTGTATTGTGTAAAGTTTAAGAGTGGTGATGTGCTGCTCAGTTGCAATTGGTCATTTAGAACCAGCTGGGGATTTAGGGCTAAGTTTTTGTTAATTTCAAGTGCTTCTAGTAGGCTGAGTTTTCTGCCTTTGTTGGCTATATGTAGCCCTTCTGTGTGTGTAAGATATTTGTTTCCTTCTTTGAGCACATATTCAGCAAAGGTGGAGTTTGCTTTATTTAATCTCCAGCTGCGTTCATGTTTAGTCAGCCTTGTTGATATGGCCCAGCCCGTTTGACCGATGTACAGTTGATTGCTGTCAGTGCAGATTATTCTGTAGACCCCACTGTTGCTTAGTGTATTTGTTTTGTCCTTGCTGTTTAATATGACATTAGCTGTAGTGCCTCTTACATAAAAAGATGTTTTATAGTTTTGGGATTTCAGTGTTTTGGCTAGTTTGTCTGATAGCTTACCTAGATACCAGTTGGGTTTTTGTGTGATTGTTATTGCAGTGGGGGCATAAATGTAGGGCAAAATTTTACTTCTTAGTTTCTTGTGCAGGATTTTGTCAACTAATTCAGGGTTATAGCTATTGTTATGTGCAATATATTTAATGGTGTCTACTTCTGTTCGGAAATTTTGTTTTGACATTGGTATGGATCTGAGGCGATGCACCATGGAATGGAAGGCTGCATGTTTGTGTGTTATTGGGTATTGTGAACATAAGGGTATTACTGTGTCTCTTGTTGTTGGTTTTCTGTAAATTTTGGAAGTATGTGTATTTGTGGTGATATCAATGTTAAGGTCTAAAAAGTAAATGGATTTTTCATCTGGCTCCATGATGGACTGTATGTTTTTGTGTTGTGAATTTAGATGTTCTAGGAATGTGTTTAGTTGTCTGTTGGTGCCTGTCCACATACACAGTACATAATATACATATCTGTACCAGTATTTAATATTATTACTGAGGGGTTCATGTTCTAGGATCTGTTTTTCGAAATTATCCATGAATATTTCCGCTGTTTGCAAAGGGTACATTCAAATTGGAAATAATTTTGTTCAAGACATGTTTGGGTGGCAAAATTTATGTCTTCTACTTGTACTGGGTTGACACCTGCTCTGTATAATAGTTCTGTCAGAATATCTTACTTGCTTCATCCGCACTTCCTGATCGTTGTTCCACCAAGATACATTTCTGTCTGTGCATTTCTTGGTGATTTGCCAATTTTGTGAAAATGAGGATGCAATTGCAGATGTCACAGCGTCAGCCATCATCTCAAAATCTACTGCCGTCCTCATCAAAGTGCTGATTTCAGATAACCATGTGTTTTGCCTTCCCCATATGAGTACCAGGCTATTTTGCTGGGACTCCTGTAGACTATTTAACATCCATTTCACAGTCAGACTTAACTCTAGCAACACGAAGGTCCAGAAATGGAAGGTATATTCTAGCCCACACTTAGGAATAACAACACACTTCGACTTAGGGGTCTACTTTATACCCACTGTAATAAAAAAAAATAAAAAGTTTAAAATTTGTTAATAATTTTGAGCTTTGCGAACAACACAATTTTTAAAGAGATGTTTCTTTGTAAGTAACGTTCGGAACCTGAATATATTGAGTGTAACATTCAATGTGTTTTTGGGTTGTTAAGTTGAAAAATTTAAAACGTTAACGGAATACGATAAAGAATTCACTAACAACAATAAAAAAATTTTCAGAATTTTAAAATGCAAAGTAAATGGCTATACCACAATATTTTCAAAAGGTGATCACAAAAAATTGCTTAGTGATGTCGCCAGCTATCCCTGAGGCCGTGGCCAATTCCCACTGCGTTGACTGGGAGCTTCTGATAACATGAAAAGTGGGGCAGCTTTGATGAAAATATGAAACAAGGAACAAAAAGAGCCGACATCGTATCAAATATGACATTCTTAAGGAAAACAGTCATTCACTATGTTAAAATCAAATGGACAAAGCTCTACAATAAATCGCAAAAAACACCTAATAAATGATCTTTTTAATTTTAGGATAAGAGAGTGGAACCCAAACAACAAGAAAAGTTTACGCTAGTCGAGCTTAGGACGGAAATTCTATGCAGTATCTCGCATTTGGCTCATTTGGCTCACAGTATATTTCCCAATTGTTTCCTAACTGGCACAAAATTCATATGACAATTATAGAAATGTCGTTGTGAAAGCAGACTGCTTTGTTAAATGTTACAGTACTTGCTGACGAATTTGAATACGCTAATTATAATTTAATTTCATCCTGGAGATTATTATAAAAGTTTAATAATGCTTTGATTATACGTCGTGCACACATAAACTTCTAGCCTGATGTGAACGATTATCAGCTACTGCGTGCAAAAAATGTTGCGAGTCACACAAGTAGGGCAAAGCCAGAAGAACGAATAGACATGGAGACGAGGCACTTTACTCTTGACATCACCGTCGAATACCACGAGATTGTCTAACGTTGATGACGCAACGAATTTACTGAAGCACGGTTCAAGAGAATAGCTAAGCAAGCAAAGTAAGTTTTATTACAAATTGAAATAAATCGAACGGAAGTTAGGAAGGAAATGTGAAACCTGTCCAACGAAAACCAAAATAAAATTTAAGTCACTGATATAACCAAAAGTCATAAGACGTTTTGATCGTAAGATCAGCAAATCGATTAAAATCTTTTGTTCACATCGTCATTGCGCAACGTGAAGCATTACGGAGAATGACAGAGAGAGAGCCGGATTATTGAATCTTGTCTTTCGAAGTAATTTAACTGCGTAATTTCGTAATACGCTTTCTCATTTCGATCTTGGCGCGCATTCCGTAGCGAGAGATATTGAGCTAAGTGAATAGGGAACAGACAATCATCTAAAAGTGTTCAACAAAGGGAGTGCTACTGCAGAAAATGGGGTACGTTTACAACTCTGCAGTGATTATCTGAAAGAACATGTTCACCTTTCAGCAACCGGAATCGTAGGTCGATTGAGCTATCAAGAACAATCGTCGGAAAGGTGCATAAAACTAGAGGACTATGTCGTCATTGTAAGTCTGTTGTAGAATTAATGAAATGTGTTGCCCGACACAGACCGGAATATTCATCGTCAAGACCGGGACGGCCAAAACACAAACTGAAAGGATCATGAATGAAAGCTACCACGTACTACAAGAACAAACAAAAATAATGTCAACCGGTAAACGAAACTTGAAGTGCTGTAAACGAAATCGTTTGATACTCTGGCGAAAACAGATGACAAACGCGGGAACCACAGAGCTAGATCATCTGTTGGTGAGCCGTGGTAAAAATTGCTGTTTTGAACAGCGAGCCGCAGCGCGTAGTGTGAAGCAGTCGCCCTCCGTTTTTAGCGGTGGCTCCGCTGTGGCAACCGCAGATTTGGTGTCTCCCTCTGGTGGGAAAGAGGAAAGGTTGCCTGTTCACGTGCATTTTAAGGGGCGCTATGAGCTCGCCAGTCGGTCAGTCTCGGTGAGTCTGGGTCAGTCTGGGTCGTCTGCATTTGTGAGGCAGTTAGTGTCTGTCTGTCGTGCGGAGTGCTAATATGTCGGTCGTTCGGATCAACCTTTAAAGCCGGCAAAATGAGAGTCTTTCCACTCCGCCAGTAAGAGAACTCAGCGAGTGGTCGTCCGGTCGGGGCTTAGTTCCTGCATCTGATTGGTTCAAATGGCTCTGAGCACTATGGGACTTAACATCTGTGGTCATCAGTCCCCTAGAACTTAGAACTACTTAAACCTAACTAACCTAAGGACATCACACACATCCATGCCCGAGGCAGGATTCGAACCTGCGACCGTAGCGGTCACACGGTCCTGCATCTGAGTCTGCGTGTTAAGCCGCCAGTCTGCTCGCGTTTGCTCAGGCAATGGTCATTAGCGGTTGGATCGATCGGTTGGTCGGTCGCGCACTGAGACACAAGATGACTGGTCCGTCTTGAGCGTTGGCACATGTGAGGTCGCCACGTGAGTCCAGTCGGCCGCGGCGTATAGCGAGGGGTAGTGATTTAGCGGTCGACATGAGAGCAACAGGAGTCAACCCACTACATCAGTCTGGCCGGTGCAGGCTGCGACGCCGTGGTGTAACTGGTTCTCGGAGCGCTTCTGGGCCCCTTCAGTTACCATATTGTGGAGCTTGGCTCGGTCCTCTCCTGGTGCAGGGATGTCGTTTTGCCAGTGGGCGTGTTTCCTCTACATGGTTGGGTCCGAGCCAGTATTTCCGCCGTTGTGTGTCTGGAAGTGAGAGGGAGACGCACCAGCAGTGCAGTCGCGACGGAGCAGCAGTCGCGGACGGAGCAGCGGTCAGTCGGTCGGTTGGTGCGGACCAGGAGAGACGGGAGATCGGCGCGCCTTCCTGCGTCCGTTGAAGCGGCTGGCAGCGGACGGTTCTGGAAACCGAATTGGGGGTGCTGCGTCAGGTCTTCTCCAGAAATCGCAGTTTATTAAAAGTTAAGTGATTGGTGATAAGTTGTTTCATTTACTTGTTAAATTCTACTTGTTTTCTTGGTCAGTCTCACGTTCCCAGCTTGCTCGTGTGTCTCTCGTCCGCATTTGTTAGGCAGTTAGTGTCTGTCTACCTGTCTGTCTGTCTGCCGTACGTTAGTGGCTGCCTCTGTCATGTTTGTCGGATTCGGTGTTAACGAATTTATTGCTTCGGGTGTAACGGCCTAATTCCTGAAATATGTTTTTATCTTGCCTATCATCTTGAGAGGCGGTATATGTGTACTGTAGAGCATGTTAACTCGTTTGGCCAACCTTGTATAATTTTATATAAGATTGCATTTCATGGGCTTTTATTTAAATGGTCATTTTAGGATATAAAGTTGCCACCCTTCCACCTTAAGACTTTTCTTAGAAGTTAAAATCAAGTTGCACCTTCGGTGGCAAGTTAGTCTTTTAATTTTAGTGTTTTGTACCATTTCCATCCCTCCTACGAGCTGCATAGTTTGTGTGCTTGTGTGAATTGTTAAAACTTTTACTTCAAGGTAATGTGGTGTGTTGCAGATTTGCACCAGTGTAGTCTTTCAGAGGTTGTTGTGAGCGGTCGTGACTACGGCCGTGTCAAAAGCGAGCGGCAAGGTTCTCAGCCTGGAAGCTCATACACTCAAAAATTTGTTTCTTTCTGTCTCTGAATAAATTGTAACTTGATATTTGGAGGGTGATTTCTGCTTATAATGTTAAATCTGTTTCTTTAAAAAATAGCTTTTAGGAAAAAATTCCCATTTGTTACAAGCAATTTGATTTTGATTTCATCAGTTGCTCCCTGGCAACTACTTCCAAGCTCACATAGTGTGATTAAATGTGTTAATATTCTTGATGAATCGCTAGTAAATAAAATAAATTTTAAGAATATTCTTTGAAATTAAATCCACGGTTCAGTTGGGTATAAGGTCTGCACTAACAGATAGTACATATACAAAAGTGGTAGAAGATATACGAACTTGTTTTAATGGTTTGGCGGTGACGCATAATTGAACGCCAATAAATATCATAGGTGCCAAAATCCAGTGTTTTTATGTATTACGTATGTGCAGCATCTGTGGGTTTAGTACTAATGCGAGATGCCTGTGTATTTGTCAGTTGTATGCTGAAACGATATGTATCTGAATTTCTTCCTAACAATCTGAAAACTGACTTCTAAAATTTCGATTACAGATTAGCGTCTAGAATCGGCGTAGCTATCCTGCCTTCGAACATGAGTTAATTATGCACATTACTTTTCTATAAATGTGTTTTTCATTTATCTGATATGCACCTGTCTGCCTGCAAATTAGATGGACTAAAACAATTATTCACAAGAATACTCAGAATAACTAACTGTTACTTAATTTGAATGCACCCTTCTTAAAAAACGCATCTGATGAATTTGAGTGAAATTTCACTGATTGGAAACTGATACTAATATTCTCTGAAAAATGTTCACTTAGGCCCCATAACAAATCCTTATCTTGTAACGTGTAACTTGGCTCTGGTCTCTATCAAAACGATAATGTTACGAGGTGTTGGTGGATGCATTACATGAGGCTACGTCCATCAAAATTGTTGAACATTTTCGTTTTGGTGGTCCTGGTGTTAAGAAGTGGTGAAACTTAATGTTGATATGCTGACTTCCAAATCTTTGAACAGGGTACACACACGGGTCAGTGTTATTGTGATACTGTACTCCTTCCCTATGTGCGTCATTTTGGGGATGGATTCTGCCTCGACGTCATGTTTATGGATGACAATGCGCAACCGCATCGAACAGTGCCGGCGGAGGAGCTCTTGGAACGAGAAGATAATAGGTGAGTGAACTGTCCTGCACGTTTCCTCTATTAAATTTCATCGAGCACGTGTGGGACACGTTGACAAACGCATTGCAGCACGTCCATATGCGAAACGAGCATCCAGCAGTTGTTAATCACGCTGATGGAGAATGGAACGCCCTACCACAATAATTTCTTATCAGCTCAGTGGCCAGGATGGGACCACCTCTTCAAAGCGTACATTGCGGTCCGTAGTGATAACACACGGCATTAAGACTCATGTCCCGCCGTTTTAAATGCCCTGGGGACTATCATAAATGGCGGTGACTTCATTGTAGTTACTGACTTTGAATTTCTGCTCGCCTCATTGCGTTTTTCTTTCTACTACCTTCTGTCCCATAATATAGCAGTTCTTTCTACCTGTGGTCCAAGTTTCATCGAGCTATGTTAACTGGCACTATTACATTATTTGAAAGTTACTTTCGTCCTTAAGTTTTGAACCCCAATGTATCTGTCGGTACGCCACGTGCGACTCAGAAACGCATCAAATAGAAATAAAGTCACGGGGACTGCTAGAATTATATGCTTGACAGTGGATAATGTGTTGGACCTGGGCAGCTCAGTTGGTAAGAACACTGTACCTAAATATCACAGTTCGTGGCTCGAATTCTGGTGCGACACACATTTGTAATCCGTGGATTTTCTAAACTGAGCATATTCCGCTATATAATGAAAGATTCTGTGGCTGAAGCATTTCTCACCAACATCCTGCAACCAGAAGTACTGGTCCACCGTGCTATACAGCTGAGTTTCAGAATGGATGGGGCGAAAATCGACTCTCTGTAAGCTTCGGCACAAGTCCAGATTTCTCATATTTTGCATTCGCGATTCTTATGGGAAATGTATATTGATGGCAGAAGGATCATTGTGCCGTTAGCCGCGCGGGGTAGCCGCGCGGTCAAAAGCGCCTTGTCACGGTCCGTGCGGTTTCAAATGGTTCTAAGCACTATGGGACTTAACATCTGAGGTCATCAGTCCCCTAGACTTATAACTACTGAAATCTGACTAACCTAAGGACATCACACACATCCATGCCCGAGGAAGGATTCGAGCCTACGACCGTAGCAGCTGCTTCCACGTGGTCCCGGACTGAAGCGCCTAGACCCGCTCGGCCACAGCGGCCGACGCAGCTTTCCCCGTCGGAGGTTTGAGTCCTCCCTCAGCCATTGGTGTGTATGTTGTCCTTAGCGTAAGTTAGTTTAAGTTGGATTAAGTAGTGTGTAAGCTTAGAGACCGATGACCTCAGCAGTTTGATCCCATAAGACAAATATTCAGATTTCCAATTCTGCAGTCTGTTGCGAACTCCGTTTCTCTAAACGTTCGCTATAATGTATACTACGACTGAAGTTCTGCGATATGAAATTGTTACTGCAGTTCGTTTATAGATAGTTAGCTGCGTCGGCTTTGAATGCCTATTCTGTAGTATAAGAACAATCTATCAATGATTATGCCTTGTAAAAGTCAATATTTTTATTTACACAAAGATTTATTTTTTTCATCATAAAGTCTGATTGCAAAATGAAATGTTAGAGAGAGAATACGCGACACGCAACATGTATTCATGATCACTGAAGCCCATTGTCTTTGTGTGAAGGAGCGTTTCATAATCTGTTTTCTACGCTTGAAGAGATAGTTTTCGGAACATGCAAAGTAATGTGCTCTGTTTTATATTCAACATGGCACCCAGCTCTGGTTGAGTGCGTCTCTCCTCTCATGGTGTCCTTTTTTCGGAATATGATAAAATTTTAAAAGAGATCTACGATTAGTCGTTTTGAGAGGTAAGTTGTTATCGTTTACTTCGCTTTTTCGGCGTCATCCGTTAATATACAAAACTAGTATCGATTGCACAACTTTGGCTGATCATGTTAAACATTCTGTCAAACACTGACACGACTTTCGTCGGGAAAAGTGTCCTAAAATAGTCACAGACAAAACTTTCCCGAAAATGATGCATGAACTCTAACTATAAGAGAACCATACCTATCGCAAACATTCCTATTTTAGTTATGTTGCCATTGTTTAGGAAAATTTTGTTATAATTTGTTTTTCCATTACATACTTCACTTCGGCGGAAAAAATAACCACCACAAAAGGCACTTTCAGACAGAAAATAAATTTGTACACAGCTCTAGAACAGTTGCCACACTACGCAAGTATGTGGGGCTTTCAATAAGTAATGCAACACACTTCTTTTCTTGGACAGTTTCTGTTGAAAAATGCGGAATTTGTTGTGAGAGATCGCGGAATATTCCCGCTTCAGCACCTGCAGTTTCATGAAGCTCCCATAGGTTGCGGCGCTGTACATAGTCTTCAAAATCGCTTTTGAAACAAAGGTGTGTTCTAAACAGAGAGATGTCATTGAGTTTCGTTTGGTGGAAAACCACAGCATCTAAGATATTCGTAGGTGCTTGAAGAATGTCTATGGGAACCTGACAGTGAACAAAAGCATGGTGAATCGTTGGGCGAGGTGTCTGTCACCATCGCGACAAGGTCGTGAAAACCTATCGGTACACCCAAGTGGTGACCGGCCGCATACAGCAGTGTCTCGTGTAATGCTGGAACGTGCGGACACGCTCATTTGAGGTGACTGACGGATGACAATCAAACACCTCCCTGGATCCCTCAAAACTTCATTGGTATGTTCCTCCTCATCTACCCTACAGCACGGATCGTGTACATTCCTACTTCCATCGGTTTGGCCCAATTAAGCACGCAATCCATGGAAGGCGGTACGTAGATGATGGGAGGATGATGAGAGGTTACTGATGCAGCAACACATTAGCTCTGAAGTCGATTAGCGGAGTGGTACCATGTTGGATAAAGACCTTCCCAGTAGGGTGGTGTAAGACTGTCCCATTGAAAGAAATTACGTTGAAAAATAGGGTTTGGTAGCCAAAATAGTGGGAAATTATATGGTTCATTGGAATCCTGAATAAAACCAACCTCCTTTCAGAAGACAAGTGTTCAAAATGGTTCAAATGGCTCTGAGCACTATGGGACTCAACTGCTGAGGTCATTAGTCCCCTAGAACTTAGAACTAGTTAAACCTAACTAACCTAAGGACATCACAAACATCCATGCCCGAGGCAGGATTCGAACCTGCGACCGTAGCGGTCTTGCGGTTCCAGACTGCAGCGCCTTTAACCGCACGGCCACTTCGGCCGGCAAGACAAGTGTTGCTTTACTTATTGAACACCCGCCGTGTTGACTGTGAGCCCACAATTTATGTTACATACGTAGAACACTTTGGTCTGTCTGCTGAATTATTCATTACTGTCACTTTCGCTATGCTGAGGTAATCACTAAGCAGTCAATATTATCCTCAAGTACGGCATGCTCCATTCCAGAATATGATACTGTTGAGCCCCACATGTGATACTCTGTCGTCTACTTCCAAGCAACCAGCCAGACACTGGTGTAACGCGGGTTGCTGTCCTTTCCATACGCCGGCAACACAACTATCGGAGACCACACCTCCAACAGTAAACTTATTACTAAAAAAGAAAAGCCTCCAAACAAAGAAGGAGTAAGCCAAAAACAGCCCGACTGGTTAGCCGTGTGGTCTAAAGCATTGCTTTCCAAGTGGAAGGCGTGCCAGTCCCCGGCACGAATCCGCCCGGCGGATTTGTGTCAAGGTCTGGTGTGCTAGTCAGTCTGTGAGTAGTTCTTAAGGCGGTTTTGCATCTACCTAGGCGAATGTGGGCTGGTGCCAGTTATCCTGCCTCTGTTACACTATGTCGGCGATTGCTGAGCAAACAAAGTCTCTATGTGCGCATACATCATAACTACTCTACAACGCAAATACATTTGGGGTTGCACCCGGGGGGTGGGGTGGGGGGTGGGGGGCAACTGGGGGCCGAACCGCATAATAACCCTGGGTTCGGTGTGGGACGGCGGTGGGGTGAGTGAACTGCTGTAGCCTGTTGTGGGGTTGTGAACCACTTGAGGGCTATGGCGGGGACGAAGCCTCTCCGTGGTTTCTAGGTCCCCAGTTCCATACAATACAATACAATAAAAGCCAAAAGCAGGAGAACCAGAAAGCTATGGCTGTGACCAAACGGTGGCAAGCACACAGCCACAAAAAAAGGAAGCTGAGGAGGCTGATTCTGATTCCAATAACTCTTTGAAGTGCGACGACAGCATGGATGTCGAATCCACCCTCGATCCTATCGTCATGACAGATGCTGCACATGTAGATCGAGGAGATCAAATCTTCGCTAAATTTTGTGCAGGATAGAGGAATGCATACAGCTGCAGATATCTCTGCACCGTACAAAAAATAGCTGGAAAAGACCTACGAGTTACGTCTCTAGTCTCCGTGCACAGTTTTTCAGTTAAATTAAAAAGAGTGGTGTGTTGGGTAAATTGTCAGTTCCTCACGTTGCTACTGGGATGAGAAACAGCAAACGTGGAATCGGCTTTGTGTTTAACGGTCGTGTTAATGTTCACGAGAAAATAAACTGCAGGAAAAGAATAGTATACACTTTTAGAGATTCCCAGTTCACTCAAGATTTATTGTTGCAACAGTGTGTATGGCGTGCACGAAATGTATACCTTTACAGATCAATAGCACAAGCGGTTCACAGGTACCTGGTCTCAATCCTAACTGGAACAACCATATTAGTAAATCGTGTAGCCTCCAGGGGCGGCAATGCATGCGCTGACTCTTGCATCCAGTCGATCGAACAGGTGGCAGATACTGTCGTGGGATACGATATTCCACGTCTGCTGGAGCTGTTTACGTAGAGGGAGAGGGTCAGAGGAAACTATCGAACGCAATAAGCTTTCAAGTGACGGCTAAGTTACTTGCAAAGTTACTGTCTATGCAAGCTGGCCGCTGTGGCCGAACGGTTCTAGGCACTTCAGTGTGGAACCGAGCGACCGCTACTGTCGCAGGTTCGAATCCTGCCTCGGGCATGGATGTGTGTGATGTCCTTAGCTTAGTTAGGTTTAAGTAGTTCTAAGTCTAGGGGACTGATGACCTCAGATGTTAAGTCTCATGGTACTTAGATCCATTTGAAACACTTTGTCTATGCAACAGGCGCTCTTTTTCTAAAAATAAAAAAAAAATGTTGACACGTTACGGATTCCCGTGAGAAGTTATTTAACTCGTGGAAGAGCTAAGAACGGGACGCTGGCAATGATATAAAAAACAAAGTCAGCAAACAGTCGGTCGTACCGTGTGAATACCCCGCGCACAGCGTAGCAATAATAAAGGCGGGGACGCATACAGAAGAGTTAAGTGTTTTCAGGGTGGGCGGTACTCCGCAAGCTGACGTTATGACCGCGGCTGGGAGCAGCGCGAAAGCGTTCACATCCCGAATGCCATTAAACAGTGATACTGGGGGCGCCGCGCTGCAAAACACACATTTGAGGTCAGTTTCCGCGTACCGCGGCAAACACGACTGCCGCTTTGACACGCACCGATAGCCACGTGGTAGATCCGTGCGTGCGGTTGCACATTGCCATTTTGTTTGAAAGTGCTTCATTTAATCGGCGCCAGCCGTACAAATATTTTATTTCATTCTATATATATGTGTGCGAAGCCTTTAGAACTTTGTTTCGAAAACATGTTTGTCTATGGAGTTTGACATTTTGCACTAACGACTAAAAAAAGGATTTCAGTTTGCGTCATCAATATTTCTTGTGGTACACATTGTAACAGTTGCTACTTTCCTTTTCGGCTGCTTGCTGATGTAAGACTGTGCCTCATTGTGTAACTGAAAGTACACGTTAACTCATGGCATTTGTCAACTAACATCATGTTTTACAGTATGGTCATATTTGAATTACCCTTTATCTGACAGCGGGGGAACTGGGTTGCTCCCACCGAGAACACACCAGTCCGATCCTGACATTTCCGAATCTCCTCGTATCACCAGGTTCTCTACGCAAAGCAAATTGCATTGCTAGGTACGAAATAGGAAAATTGTTCGGAGGCGACATTGTCGCCCGTTAAAAGAAAACTCCAGCTCTAAAATAAGTTAAGAACGGATTTTTTTATATTCTTACTGGCAGTATAGAAATCTATACCATACGTGAATTTAAAATTTTTAAATGAGTTTTATAGGCGATTGAGACTGCAAACTTAATACTTTCTACGAGTTAAATATACACAAATCTGAAGAAAAACGGCATTCCCCAAGCTTATACATGGCGAACACTATGAGACACTAAATCGCGGAAAAATCCGTTGACGACCGAAAAAATAATATTTCATTGAGTTTAATAGTACTCGAGATATCCCATGAAAAGTTAGGAATTGTTTCCCAGACTGGAACATTTTATCCATTTCCAAAAAATTAACGTATCTTTGACCGTATTACGATATAAGTTTCGGCACACTTAGAGACGTCAACGAGATGTATTCTCTGGGATAAAACATTATCGCCACCTGCTTAATAGCGTATTGGTCAGCCTTTGGAGCGAATACAGCATCCATTCCATGCGACATGAGTTCGACGACTCCTTGGTAGGTTTCCGAAGGTATGTGGCTCCAGGTTTCTACGGCCAAGTCCTGCAGTTCATGTAAATCAAATACCGGTGATTGTGGGAGCGGAGCTGGCGTCCGATAGAGTCCCAGATGTGCGCCGTCGGATTTACATCTAGCGAATTTTGTGGCCAAGACATCAACGTGGTTTCACTATTATCTTCCTAAAAGCACTGTACTACGATTGTGGTCCTATTATACCTACAGTTACCCTACTGCAAGACGCCATCGCTCTATGGGAAGACATCAAGCATGCGGGGATAGTGGTGGTCCACAATAAAGTTGACGTAGTCCACATCCGCCGTGGTTCCTTCGACTACTAACACAGGTTCCATGGTGGCCAAGATGAATGTCCCCATACCATATTATGTACTCACGGGTCTGACTCCACGGCGCAGTGTATGTTTCGAGTAGCCGTTCGCTGGATGGCGGCGTACCGTACACGTACATCGACTTCGTGTTACAAGAAACTTAATTCATCGGCCCAGATGACACGTTTCAAGTGGTCCACAAACCGCTCTCGATCACATCGAGCAGTCGGAACTGACGTTGTTCAATAATGTCTGCTCTGGAGCACGTAGTGTAACGACGTATAGATTTTTTATAACCGATTTTCGTTTGATATATGACCATGTGCAGACTTCGTCACTTACGTCAGTTACAACCCACTTCAAAATGATTTATATTCTTTTTAAATTGTCATAGAATGGTTCTTGAACGCAACTGTAAAACATCAGTTGAATCGTATGCAAAGAATTACATCACTTGAGCCAATTTGTCTTTCGTAAACTTTTTCGATTTAAATTTCGTTTGTTTCTCCTCAGAAATTATATTGACACACGTTATCTTGATTTAATCGATATCAGAATCACACATTGAATAAACCTTTGAGATTCAAAGTTTCGACGAAAGCTGTCAGAATTCAATAATCTTGTCAAATATATTATTAATCCGTTCACATAATTCTTCATAAATAAATCCTCAGAACACGTGTTTCAACTTTAGTAGCATTCACTATTTTATTTGCTTACTACACATACAGATGTGAACTTGACCGTTGACAAACTAGGACTGACTTTTCAATAAGATTAAACTCTATATGACGTCATTGTTGTACAAAAAGAGTACAAAAAATTCATTTTTAATTTTTAGAAGCACGACGCAACAGCTCGGTTCCAGAATCTTCTGTTGCTCCTTGGCTGTCGACCCGCGACGTATAGCGGCCAGCAATTTCCTCTCTGGTCGCGGCAACGAAGATGCTGTCTCCGTTCGTTGCGCCGCCGTCTCCGTACATGAAACATAAAAAATACAAAACTTTTAGATAATTCACAGCTATTACAAATATTAAGAAAAATACATAAACAAAACTAAATTAAACTTATAGTCACCTGCAAACTGGGCTGACAGTGGTGGATGGGTGACGCTTAATTTCGTCCCACTACATACCCCACCCACAAGCTCAGTTTCTCAGGTTTTAACCGAAAATAAACTTTTCAATATACAATATTTAACTGTTAATACATTTTCCTCACATTTTACGTACTCTAGAGTCCTTGCTCTTAGATAGATTTAATCCTTTTAATACGATATTGTTGTGACTATTTGTCATTTACTCTTAATTGTGCTATTATGGTAATTCATAACCGAATATATGGAGATTACTCCTCTTCATTTAATAGTTGCTAATAAATACTAATTTAGTACGTTCTTTAACGTTGTTACATTAGGACAGAGCGTTCAAATTATGATAAATTAGTTTTAGTTTTATTCACTTACTAGAGTTATTCTTTCCAAAATTGTATATTACTAATAAGTTTCTCACAATAACTAATGGTACTATTTACTTTACGTCATTCTTTTCACTAGTGCCCTATTTATGCCTGAGGTCAAGAAGAAATCAAGCAAACCTTTCTTTAGAATCTCGGCACGGCTTTCTTTACCTTCGGACTCTCTGTTGGGTAATGGCAATTTATTTAGGAGAAACAAGCGAGAGAGCCCAGTTTGGTGTGTTCTATATTAACACTATTACAAATCTCTATTAAAGGCACTCTGCTATGTTCTCGTGAGCCATTCAGCTCTGGACGCCCATGGTCTCTAAAATTATTAACCATCCCCTTTGGTTCCTACTATCCGAGTAAATATAAAAATATACAAAATTCCTTCTGACCTAATAACAAAATTTCTTCCATATAAATCCCCTTTTAGTTATCTTTCTCTTTTTGAAGTACCGGTAGATTATTGTAGAACACTTGTTTAAGCTTCCTGTCATTTCTTTAAAATAACACGTAACTATCACGAAAAACTTCACATGAATAAACTATGAACGGTCTTCCCTATGTAACATATACTAAATATTAACTTATTTAGGAATGAAGAGTTTCATTTGATCAACACTATATAATCCTTTAATGACACCTGATGAAGGTTCCATAAGAAGTAACGCTTTGGGATGTACAATCTTATGTACAAAATATGGACCTTCAATGATAAAGAAGAATTTTCTACATTCCTTATTGATCTTCGAACTTTTAAGATGAGATCGTACTAATACAAGATCTCCTACCTGAAATGAGGGTTCTATAGCATGTTGATTACAACTTTTAATTCTCCGTTCAGCATTTTTAACAATCTGTTCGCAAACTTTTTCGTTTGGATAGACAATTCGTAGAATAACATTTTCCTTTCCTTTACATAATACGGTAATCTACTAATTAGGACTCGTAGTAGATGACTTTCAATAATTGGTTCTTCAATTAATTTAGCACGGTTTAAATGCCATTCGAAATAATTCCTATAACCTCCCCAGCGTTTAGAATATGGATGAGGGTCTAGCAACTCTAAAGTTAAGTGTTGTTGTTGTTGTTTTCCTCTTGACCAATAATTTTGTTTAAACTGCTTAGCGAAATCATCCCAGTCCCTAAATTCAGTTCTATGCAGTACTGCCCATTCCGCAGCTTCTGCTTCTAAATGTCCTATTACAAATTGAATCCGTTTCTCATTACTCCATTTAGGAGATAATGAAGTTTCAAAAGCTTTTATAAAGATTATAGGGTGAAGTGCGCCTCCTGGTTTGAATACAGGAAATCGACTTGCTACATTTGAATTTGTCGTTATATCATCCCAACATTCTGCGAGAGACATAGTTGGATTTTGTTTAGATTGCGGAGACGGAGTTGCATCGGATTAGCTTGCCGTGATTTCTTTATTTGTATTGTTGTCGTCCGAGCTAGCAAACACGATGCGACTGTTGTCTCTGATTACGTTATTACTTCTACTACTTGAAATGTTTTCATTATTATCTAATTCCGATAACCGTTTAGTAATTTCCTGTATTCGCATTTCTGTATTGGATACGCGATTAGCTAATATCGATTCTTCACTGTGTTCACGATGTGAACGCTCTGTACCTTCGTCAGTGTTATTATCTTTGGCAGTCTCAAGGTTACTACATATTTCAGTAATAAAAAATTTCATGTTTTCTATTTCGGTATGATCTTTTTCTACTTGATGAGTTAATATCTCTAATTCTACATTATCTATTGAAGAAATCTCTACAGGTTTGGTAGAAACCTCTTTAATAGATTTCAATAATTCTCTACGAACAGTTTCTGTTTGCATAGAAAATTCATCTCGTAACATATCGTTATTTTTCTGTTTCTCATTTACAACTAAGATATTGACACTATCTAGTCTCCGCCGTAGACAGGCGAAGCCCTCAGCAACACCTCTAATACCAGCCGGAGGAACGCCCCGCAGCTGATGTACTGGGCCTATTAGTTTAGGGAGAAAAAAGGTTGTCGGGGTTTGTAGCGATCAGCTGCTGCCCAACAGATGCGCCTTCTCGTGGAAAAACTGCGTGACCGTACTGCTTGGCTGCGCTCCGTCAGATGCCCACACCCACGAAGTCGCCGCTGGCTGGTGAAGGCTCCACGAAAACTCGCGTTGACTTCCGAAAGACTCTTGATGTTTTGTTTCGTACCTGTGTGCCTTAGTTGCACACAAGTCCTGTTTCTAAGGTCGCCACGGTGTAGTGTAACGACGTATAGATTTTTTATAACCGATTTTCGTTTGATATATGACCATGTGCAGACTTCGTCACCTACGTCAGTTACAACCCACTTCAAAATGATTTATATTCTTTTTAAATTGTCATAGAATGGTTCTTGAACGCAACTGTAAAACATCAGTTGAATCGTATGCAAAGAATTACATCACTTGAGCCAATTTGTCTTTCGTAAACTTTTTCGATTTAAATTTCGTTTGTTTCTCCTCAGAAATTATATTGACACACGTTATCTTGATTTAATCGATATCAGAATCACTCATTGAATAAACCTTTGAGATTCAAAGTTTCGATGAAAGCTGTCAGAATTCAATAATCTTGTCAAATATGTTATTAATCCGTTCACATAATTCTTCATAAATAAATCCTCAGAACACGTGTTTCAACTTTAGTAGCATTCACTATTTTATTTGCTTACTACACATACAGATGTGAACTTGACCGTTGACAAACTAGGACTGACTTTTCAATAAGATTAAACTCTATATGACGTCATTGTTGTACAAAAAGAGTACAAAAAATTCATTTTTAATTTTTAGAAGCACGACGCAACAGCTCGGTTCCAGAATCTTCTGTTGCTCCTTGGCTGTCGACCCGCGACGTATAGCGGCCAGCAATTTCCTCTCTGGTCGCGGCAACGAAGATGCTGTCTCCGTTCGTTGCGCCGCCCTCTCCGTACATGAAACATAAAAAATACAAAACTTTTAGATAATTCACAGCTATTACAAATATTAAGAAAAATACATAAACAAAACTAAATTAAACTTATAGTCACCTGCAAACTGGGCTGACAGTGGTGGATGGGTGACGCTTGATTTCGTCCCACTACAAGCACTAGTGCCTGCACGAACATTGTACTCCGTAGTCAGCACCCCCATAGACCGCCGTGTATCCTGCTTTACACAGTGGGAATGCCTACGCCCTCTACGTTCTGTAATGAGGAATGAATGACCAAAGCCGTGTCACCAACAAGTATTTTCACCGTCCTTCACCCATTTTCCACAGATGCTCACGACAGCAACAGCAGAGCAGTCGACCTGGTTCGGCGTTTCCGTGATGTTCGTTCCCAGGTGCCGGACCGTAACAATCTGGAATTCGGTGATGTTGCCTACGTCAGTGGATTGTGCTGCATTCGGACCGTATAGTCTCCAGAATGCCTCCCCATTCATCTCTGCTCCTTTTATGTACTGTCCTTACCGCATCACGTACCCTAAACGGCAGCACATGACAGTCAACCTGGCATTTGGTAGTGGTGACGACGTTTAGCCCCATTTGTGCATGATACTTGAGTTTCAGATTCTTATGTCATTTTTGAAGAAAATACACACCTTAAAGCGATTTTCTATCACCGCGGAGGTCATAACGTTGTGTTGGATGCCTGCAGACGATACCTGTCACACCAGTGTCCCAGCTTTGGACCATAGTTTCCACAAAAAAAAAGTTCTGCTTTGTTAAATGGTATGCCATGTGCGTATGATATTTGTACATAGCAAACAACTGTCATATAAGAAAAACATCTAAGACTGAGCAACTTCACATTCGATACCATGATGCAGCAAGGTACAGTTTCCCAAGTATTACAACATTCGAGTAAACGTTATACTGTATAGCGATATAAGTAAATGTCCAAAGCACCATACATAGTAAGTCGTTTTGCTCATAAAACAACTTTCCGTTCTTTTATTTGGCGTATGTTTTCCGTGAGGTTAAACAACGACCCGGGAAATACAGCGTGAGAAGCCTGGGATGTCACAATATAGGACTTCGGTTCATCCCACAAGAGCGACGTTTTTCCTCCCTTCTTTGTTCCCCGGAGAGCAATGAGCTAAATAATATGTCAGGAAAGAAACTCACGCTTGATAATCGACTCTCTGGCAGTATCCTTGCTCATTACTTTCTGTCGCCGAAGTTTTGTTAGTCTCCTTGAATTAAATTAAAAAAGTTTACGAATAAATCTTCTCTTTCTTTCACTTCAATACATTTTTATGAATGCGTATGATGGTTATGCATATTTAGGTGGCAGAACCCGGCCCCCAAGAACTAAACAACATTAAACTTCATTTTACATGAAACAGTTCATTTCGTTTAAGGTATCATACGAGCCAGATTATAATCGCAGTCATCAACTCAAAGACCATGAAAACTGATGAGAAATAGTCGTCTTTTGCTCCACTTTTGAGAGGAATAGGAGAAGGTAATTTCAGTCAATCATTGCCATTGGTGGATATGTGGCGGAAGCGTTTCGGTTAATTTTTACAAAAAGTAAAAAGCAGCAACCAGCCACTCTTAACAATGTCGTTTATTAAAAAGAAACAGTGGCACTACCGCTTTCAAACCGACGTATTCTTTAACAGAAGTTTGGTTATCTTCTGCCATGGACTTCGCTATAGTTGTCAGAGTATAGATATACGTGTTTATGATTTAATTGAGACTGAGGTCAATGCGATCTGCTGGCTGTTTTTGGTCGTGGCGAAAATTTCTTCGGGCAGTGGTGTCATGGATGCCTTTTTTTTAGTCATCTGTCTTCTGTTTGGTTTGCTACATTCTGTCACGAATTTTTCTCCTGTGCCAAGCTCTACATCTCAGAGCAGCACTTGCAACTTACCTCCTCAGTTATTTGCTGTATGTATTCCAATCTCTGTTTTCCTCTATTATTTTTACCCTTTATAGCTCCTTCTAGTACCATGGGAGTACAGACGTCCTACCATTTTGTCCTTTCTTTTTGTTAGTGGTTTTCGTATCTTTCTTTCCTCATCCTTTCTCTAGAGAACCTCCTCATTCCTTAC
This sequence comes from Schistocerca nitens, assembly GCF_023898315.1. NCBI lineage: Eukaryota > Metazoa > Arthropoda > Insecta > Orthoptera > Acrididae > Schistocerca > Schistocerca nitens. The sequence goes on along the minus strand of NC_064620.1, from coordinate 188,050,851 downwards.
CTTATCAGTCCACCTAATTTTCAACATTTTTCTGTACCACCACACCTCAAATGCTTCGATTCTCGTCTCTTCTGGTTTTCTCACTGTCGAGTTTTCACTGCCCTAACCCCCCCCCCCCCCCCCCTCCACTCAGTGCTGTGCTCCGAAGGTACATTCTCAAAAATGTCTGCCTCAAACTCAAATTAAGACCTATATTTAGTACTAATAGACGTGTCTTGGCCAGGAATGTCCTTTTTTGCCAGTGCTGGTCTCCTTTTTATGTCCTCTTTACTGCATCTGTCATTGTTCCTTCAATTCATCTACTGCATGATCAACAGTCCTGATGTTCAGTTTCTCGCTGTTCTCATTTCTCCTACCTCCCATTACTTTCATTGTTCTTCGATTTACCCTCAATCCATTTTCTCTATTCATTAGACTGTGCATTCCATTTAGCATATTCTGTAATTCTTCTACACTTCGTCTTTCGTCTTGAATTTTAATCACACTCTTGACCACTTTTTTTATTTCCCTCATTGCAGGGTTGATGCATAGATTGAACACTAGGGGCGAAAGACTTAATCCCTGTTTTACACCCTTTTAATCTGAGTACTTCGTTCTTGGTCTTCCAGTCTTATTGTTCCATGTTGGTTCTTGAACATATCGTATGTTATTCGTCTTTTAGCATATCTTATAGTATCTCCTATTTTTATCAGAACTTCAAACATAGTGCACCATTTAAGATTGTCTAAAGCTTTCTTTCAGGTCTACAGATCCTATGCATGTGTCTTGATTTTTCTTTAGTCTTGCTTCCATTATCAACCGCAACGTCAATACTGCCTCTGTATTGCCTCTACTTTTCCTAAAGCCAATCTGTTCGTCATCTAACACACCCTCGATTTCCTTTTATCTACTTCTGCATATTATTCTTGTCAGCGACTTAGATGCATGGGCTGTTAAGCTGATTCTATGATAATTCTCCTACTTGTCGATTCTTGTTATTTTCTGAATTGTGCGGATGGTGTTTTTTCGGAAGTCAGATGGCATCCAGCTAGGATCACATACGCGATACACAAGCATGAATAGTCGGTTAATGCCGCTTTCTCAAATAGTTATAGAAGTTCTAATGGAATGTTACGTACCCCTTCTGCCCTATTCGATAATAACTTTAGTAGTTTTTGCATCCTTAGCAATTGTAGTTGTATGTAACGAAACAATAAACAACCAGATACATAAAAGGAATTTAATTTATTTACCGGTTTCGGGCACTTAGTGCCTTTCTTCAGAAGGCTAAACGGGAAAATACACCACAAATGAATACACTTCAGATAAGAATATTAAAATTAAGAACGAAAAGTTAAAACTTTAGAGCTAAAATTTGGTAAAACTTATATCTACCGAATTATTTGCGAATGTCAATAATAAGATGCATGTAGTAAAATGCCGAAGTTCTAAAATAAGGAATAGAATACTGAATCCATTGATACAATAAGCGCTCGTAGATGTTTACATGTGGTTCACAGCGAGAGTTCTAAAATGGAATAAAGAAGCGAAACAACGAGTGCAGGCGTCATGCCGAAATACGAGCTAATCAGCTGATGACATGCTTATCTTGACATTGGTCTCATGGTGGGGGTGAATGTGTGACAAAATAGAAAACGAAACAACTGTAGTCGTCTAAGGCATAATCGAAAAAGTAAGTGGAAAATAAGCAGCGTAATAAGTAATACAAAAACTAATGATAAATCATGTAAATTAATATCAACGTCAAGTGGTTCTATGGATGGGAGATTTGGAAAATAATCTCCAAACAGCTGTATTGAAGTCAGTAGCATTCTTGAAATGAACCTGTCAACAAAAGCAAATTTCAAGTCCTATCACGGGGCTGAAACTTGTGACTGGAGTTGGTGGAGAGACTATTCTCAAACATTATCTTATACTAAGTATCTGTAAGTGACTTTAGAGGAAGCGTGGGGACAATTACATAATAATGATACGACTAATACTGAAATATATTCCGATCGTAGGTAAGTTTCGTGAAATAATTACATCTAGTGGCTTTTGTGCCAATTATATGGCACTGTAAGTTTTAGAACACGTCTCATAATGAGTGAGGATGTCAACAGCATGGCAGCAGGAAATATGCACGAGCAAACAGGTGGAGAGATGCATTAAGGGGCGAGAAGCAGTAACTGGAGTAAATGGAGGAACAATTCCTAGTCAGTAGATAAAACGAAGACTCAAAATTAACTGCAGGAGAAAGAAAACTTGGGTATCGTTGTATACTTTTGATAAAGAGGAATAATTAGTTCAGAGATGTATACAAAGTTCTCAAAACTCTTTGTGAAGCCAAAATAACTAGTGACATTCAAGTAAGATGTATGAATTAAGTACAATAGGTACGACTAACTAACCATGAATGACAATGACCTCATTAACCGTAAACGTTAGTCGTAGCTGTAAAGTAAGGCATCTGTAACTTTAAGAATACATTGTCTATAGGACATTATTTACATAGAACTAAGCTTACGTAGCAAAATAAATCACCATCGGTAGATTGTAGATGGTTTAATAACTCCTGTAACAAATGGTTAACTATTTGGCAATATAAGTGGCTAACCACTTAGAACTGGAAGTGCTTCACTACCTAGAACTGTAGATACACTATGTGATCAAAAGTATCCGGACACCAGCCTGAAAATGACTTGCAAGTTCTTGGCGCCCTCCATGAGTAATGCTGGAATTCAATATGGTGTTGGCCTACCCATAGCCTTGATGACACCTTTCACTATCGCAGGCATACTTTCAATCAGGTGCTGGAAGGTTTCTTGGGGAATGACAGTACATTATTCACGTATGTTACACTAAGGAGACGTATCGATATCTGTCAGTGAGACCTGGCACGAAGTCGGAGTTCCTAAACATCACAAAGATTGTCTACAGGATTTAGGTCAGAGTTCTATACAGGCCAGTCCATTTCAGGGATGTTATTGTAGTGTAATCAGTCCGCCACAGGCCGTGCATTATGAACAGGTGCTCGATCGTGTTGAATGATGCACTCGCCATCCCCAAATTGCTCTTCAACAGTCGGAAGCAAGAAGGTGCTTAAAAATCAGTGTACGCCTGTGCTGTGATAATGCCACGCCAAACAATATGGGGTGCAACCACACCATAGTACCACTGTCTCTGAATATTACTGTTGGCATACACACCCTGGCAGATGACGTTCAGTGGGCATTCGCCATACCCACACCCTGCCATCGGACCGCCACATTGTGTACCGTGATCCGTCACTCTACAAAACATTTTTCCACTGTTAAATCGTCCAATATTTACGCTCCTTACACCAAGCCCAGCGTCGTTTGGCAAAGCCAAGCGTCGTTTGGCATTTACCGGCGTGATGTGTGGCTTAAGAGCAGCCACTCGACCATGAAACCCAAGTTTTCTCACCTCTCGCCTAACTGTCATAGTAATTGCAGTGAACCTGATGCAGTTTGGAATTCCTGTGTGTGAAGGTCTGGATAGGTGTGTGCCTATTACACATTACGACCCTCTTCAACTGTCAGCTGTCTCTGTCAGTCAACAGACGAGGTCGGCCTGCACGCTTTTGTGCTGTACTTGTCCCTTCACATTTCCACTTCACTAACACATGGGAAAGAGGGGACCTAGGGATGTTTAGGAGTCCAGAAATCTCGCGTACAGACCTATGACAGAAGTGACACCAAATCACTTGACCACGTTCGAAGTCCGTTAGTTCCGTCGAGCGCCCCATTCTGCTCTCTCACGATGTCCAATGACTACTGAGGTCGCTGATGTGGAGTACCTGACAGTACATGGCAGCACAATGCACATATGAAAAACGTATGTTTTGGAGTGTCCGGATACTTTTTATCACATAGTGTACCTCACAACCTGTAGCTATAGATGATCAACTTACTAAAAAAATGTGTAAAAAAGTTCAAAAACTAACTATATCTTGCAAATGAATCAGTAGTGCAAGGTGGATTAGTTGTAGCTAAGAGCAGCTGTTTAAATGTGATTGTGTATAGCTCACTAACAGCAACTGAATGTAATAGTGTATGGCCATGTTAAAGCGTGCAAAGTACTGCTAAAAATTTACTGGTTGTAAATAGAAAGTTAGTGATCTTCTGCATGTAGCCACTTACTGCAAATTATCAAATCAGCGTAGTGATCACAATCCGCTGACTCCAACTTACAGAATATAACTACAAACAAGTAGCTGTAGTACCAACTGTAACTTACCTAATGACAAAATTCCTTCATAAAACTTACTTATGATCTGCATGTATTCCAGTATTAGTTGTATCATTGTTATATAATTGTGCCGACGCTTCTTTTCCTCTGCAGTCACTTTCAGATACTTAGTAGTATCTAATGTTTGAGAAATAGTCTCTCCACCAACTCCAGTCACAAGCTCCAGTTCACTACAAGAATGCTACTGACTTCAATATAGCTGTTTGGGGACTATTTTCCAAATCTACCATCCATAAAGCAACTTGTCGTTGAAATTAACTTATTTGATTTATCATTAGGTTTTTGTATTGTTTATTACGCTGCTTACGTCCACTTACATTTTTGTTTATGCCTTAGACAACTATAGTTGTTTTGTTTTACTATTTTATCACACATTTACCCCCACCCTGAGACCAACATCAAGATATGCATGTCATCAGCTGATTAGCTCCTGTTCTGATGTCTGCATTTATTGTTTTGCTTCTTTATGCTATTTTTGTACCCACGCTACGAAAGAATAGTGAGGATCTACGAGCTCTTGTTGTATTAATGGATTCAGTATGTATTACTTATTGATCCTGTATTTTTTTCGGACTCCGGAATTTTGGTATAAGCATCTTATTACTGACACTTGAAAATAATGCCATAAGTAAAAGTATGCACCATTTTTGTCTTTACATTTTTATAAATTTTTAAACGTTTGCTCCTTAATTTTAATATTCTTATCTGACTTCTACTTATTTGTTGTGTATTTTCCTGTATAACCTTCCTTACAGTCCAGTAACTGATTTTCTAATTTCTGCCTGACCACGGTATGATCAGACTGAAATCTTCCTATATCTGCCGGCCTTTTATAACTTTAAATCGTTCTCTTGATCGGAGTATTCACTATTACTAACCGAAATTTACTGCAGAACTCGATCTTTCCCCTCCTTCATTCCTAGTACCAGACCCATTTTCTGTGTAATCCTTTCATCCGCTACTTCCCTGCAAACGCATTCCAATCCCCCAAGACAATAATTACATTCTCATGTCGCTTTAGAAATTGAATTACCTCTTCAGTATCGTCATACATTTTCTGTATTTCTTAATCCTCTTATTGCGATGTCAGAATGTAATGTGAACTACATCATCATATGGCATTATTTTCTCTTCGTTTTTTCGCGGAATAAAAACTGCGTCTCAATTTTTTAACTTGGATAAAACAGCTAAATATTAACCCACACTGATGTTTGTATACAAAGATAGCGAACTGGAAGTGGTTACGCGTCAAAAGTTTGGTGATTTAATATTGCGAGCACTCTCTTCCTGATGTTCGGTGGTATCGTTGGAAATGGTTGTGGTTTTGATAACGCTATACTTATCGAATTGGACATTGATCAACAGCACCTATGATATGGTGGAAGGTTCCGCACTTATTGATTTGGACATAGAGAGAGCCCGGATTTCTATGCAAATTAATGTTGTACGCAAGTTTGCATGGTTTGCGCGTTTAAGAAGTAAATGCATGTAACGTAGAATTTTTTGGATAATAGCTTAATTTAATGTACATGCAAATATATATTTTTCGATATAATAGCTTGAATGCAGATATTTCTAATGCACATTACTTCATTTTTGTGACTTTAGAGCATAGATTACAACGAAGTCGCATGACACAGCTTTTTACCTTCGATTTTCATATTAATTATCTTAATGCTTGCAATCTATGGTGAGTGATACGAATGATCGTATATTTAAGCTTTGCGGCACGGAAAATATGTTGTCAGCACTGCTCGAGCTACTTCGCTGTGCACCACTGTTCTTCCCCGTGCGTTAACATTCTCACCGCAATCGTGTCTGACGTGTGCTCAATTTACAGACTCTGTACTAGTTATTATTTTAGAAGTGAAAGATTTAAGCAGTTGTGAGAAGCACAATGCTTCGTAGAACTGTATGGTTGGTTGGTTGGTTGGTTGTTTGGGGAAGGAGAACAGACAGCGTGGTCATCGGTCTCATCGAATTAGGGAAGGATGGGGAAGGAAGTCGGCCGTGCCCTTTCAGAGGAACCATCCCGGCATTTGCCTGGAGTGATTTAGGGAAATCACGGAAAACCTAAATCAGGATGGCCGGACGCGGGATTGAACCGTCGTCCTCCCGAATGCGAGTCCAGTGTCTAACCACTGCGCCACCTCGCTCGGTTCGTAGAACTGTATGTAATAACATATCAACAACATGTCACTAAACCGTTTCCTTCTCGCATATGTGTTCCGCAGTCAATCGACAATGAACCGCTTTCCATAGTTGCCGACAAAGGAAAGCGGCTGAATTCTGTACCGTCTAGCATCAAATGAATGCGGGTATCTGATCCTCCCATATCGAGGAGGTCCCACTAGGACTGCAAGAAGAGAATTTAGGCCAAAAGGAACTAGGGAAAGGAATTTTTAAGAAATGGCGATGTTGTCGCTTATTGTGACTGTTGCCATAAGTAGTTGTGTATTTGTATGTTGTCGCTTATTGTGACTGTTGCAATAAGTAGTTGTGTATTTGTCATAATGCTACCGGGCACTGATATATTTTAAAGAATATTTTTTCTAACCAGTTTTACAACATATCATGCCACTCTGATTAAGCATTCATAAACCTAGCTGGACGAATCGTGCACTATCCAAACTTGTGGGGTATTCGGATGTGCCAGTGACCCGTTGTTGGGCTACATGGGAACGTGAGGACAGCACCGCGACACAGACGACTGCGTTTGGAGTGGTGCCATGACCTGGAAGTACAGACTGCTGATACGTGGCGTTCGTGCAGCTACGAATTGCGGTCCTGTGCAACCCCAGAAGGCTATCGACGGCGCGTAAGGCTGCGAGCTGAGATCCCGTTCTTCCAAGGTATGGGAAGCCATCGGGGATGACCTTACGTCACGGCTGGTAGTGACCGAGGGAACTCTGAGAGCACTACGCTACGTCACGGACATCCTGCGCTCTCATCTATTATCTCTCATGCGATGGCAGTGGTGCTATTTCTCAACGAGACAATGCTCGTCCACATATTGTACTTGTCTCTACGATCTGCTTGTGTGATGTTGAGGTACTCCCATGGTCAGCAAGAACTGTTCCCGATAGAACAAGTGTGGGACCAATTCGGACGTCAATCACATTCCTCGTGGCAGGATCCAGAATATCTACAGCTACATCTACACGGATACTCCGCAAGCCACCGTGCGGTGCTTGGCGGAGGGTACCATGTACTACTATTAGTCATTTCCTTCCTTGTTCCACTCGCAAATAGAGCGACGGAAAAACGATGTCTATACGCCTCCGTATCAGCCCTAGTTTCTCGTATCCTATCTTCGCGGTCCTTGTGAGAAATGTATGTTGGCGGCAGCAGAATCGTTCGGTAGTCAGCTTCAAATGCCGGTTCTCTAAATTTTCTCAATAGTGTTTCTCGAAAAGAACGTTACCTTCCCTCCAGAGATTCCCATTTGAGTTCCCGACGCATCTTCGTAACACTTACGCGTTGTTCAAACCTATCGATAACAAAGTTAATAGCCGATCTCTGATTTGCTTCGATGTCTTCCTCCAATCGAACACTCGGGCAGTAGTCAATAATTGGTCCCACCAGCGTACTATATGCAGTGTACTTTACATGTTAACCACACTTTCCCAAAATTTTCCAAATAAACTGAAGTCGATCATTCGCCGTCCTTAACCACAGTTCTTAAATGTTCGTTCCATTTCGTATCGCTTTGCAACGTTACTCCAAGATATTTAAACGACTTCAGTGTGTCGAGCAAGGCACTACTAATACTGTATCCGAACATTGCAGGTTTGTTCTTCCTGCACATCCACACATACAGGGTGATTCAAAAAGAATACCACATCTTTAGGAATTTAAAACTCGGCAACGACAAAAGGCAGAGCTAAGCACTATCTGTCGGCGAATTAAGGGAGCTATAAAGTTTCATTTAGTTGTACATTTGTTCGCTTGAGGCGCTGTTGACTAGGCGTCAGCGTCAGTTGATGCTAAGATGGCGACCGCTCAACAGAAAGCTTTTTGTGTTATTGAGTACGGCAGAAGTGAATCGACGACAGTTGTTCAGCGTGCATTTCGAACGAAGTATGGTGTTAAACCTCCTGATAGGTGGCGTATTAAACGTTGGTATAAACAGTTTACAGAGAATGGGTGTTTGTGCAAAGGGAAAAGTTCTGGACGGCCGAGAACGAGTGATGAAAATGTAGCACGCATCCAGCAAGCATTTGTTCGCAGCCCAGGAAAATCGACTCGCTGAGCTAGCAGAGAGCTGCAAATTCCACAATCAACTGTATGGAGAGTCCTACGAAAAAGGTTAGTTATGAAACCTGAACGTCAACTACCCGAGGCGATGGATCGGCCGCCAGGCAGCCTGTGACAGAGCACTTCATCACTGGCCTCCAAGAAGCCCTGATCTTACCCCCTGCGATTTTTTCTTATGGGGGTATGTTAAGGATATGGTGTTTCGGCCATCTCTCCCAGCCACCATTGATGATTTGAAACGAGAAATAACAGCAGCTATCCAAACTGTTACGCCTGATATGCTACAGAGAGTGTGGAACGAGTTGGAGTATCGGGTTGATATTGCCCGTGTGTCTGGAGGGGGCCATATTGAACATCTCTGAACTTGTTTTTGAGTGAAAAAAAACCTTTTTAAATACTCTTTGTAATGATGTATAACAGAAGGTTATATTATGTCTCTTTCATTAAATACACATTTTTAAAGTTGTGGTATTCTTTTTGAATCACCGTGTATTTCTAAATTTAGAGCTAGCGTTCATAACACCAATTAGAAATTTTGTCTAAATCGTCTTGTATCTTCCCCCAGTCACTCAACTTTGACACCTTACTGTACACCATAGCAAAATCGGCAAACAACCGCAGATTGCTGCCCAACATATCCACCAAATTATTTATGTATATGGAGAACAACAGCGGTCCTCTCACACTACCCTGTGGCACTCCTGACGATACCCTTGTCTCTGACGAGCACTGATCGCAGAGGACAACATGCTGGGTTCTATTACTTAATATATCTTCGAGCCACCCAGATATCTGTGAACATATTCCATATGCTAGTAGCTTCAATATTAGCCTGCAATAGAGCATCATGTCAAATGCTTTCCGGAAATCTAGAAATATGAAGTAAGCCTATTGCCCTTCATACATAGTTCGGAATATATCAAGTGAGGAAAGGGCAAGCTGGATTTCGCACGAGCGATGCTTTCTAAAACCATGCTTGTTCGTGGACATAGCTTCTCAGTCTCACGAAAGTTTATTATATTCGAACTGAGAATATGTTCAAGAATTCTGCAGCAAACCGAAGTTCGGGTTATTGGTCGGTAATTTTGTCAGTCTGTTCTTTTACCCTTCTTATATACAGGAGTCACTTGCACTTTTTTCCAGTCGCTTGGAACTTTGTGATGGGAGAGAAATTCACGATAAATGAAAGTTAGTTAAGGGGCCAATGCCGTAGAGTACTCTCTGTAAAACCCAATTGGGATTCCACGTGGACCTCGTGGTTTATTTGCTTTCAGATCTTTCAGCTGTTTGTTTAGGCCAAAGATGCTTATTAGCAAGTTTTCCGTACGGGAGTCAGTTCGATAGCGAAATGACGGTAAGTTTGTACGATTCTTCTGTGTGAACGATTTCTTGATCGCGAAATTTAAAACTTCGTCCTTCGTTTTACTGTCTTCAACAGCCACACCAGACTGGTTAACAGTGGACTGAATGGAAGTCTTAGACCTGCTTATCGATTTTACATATGACCAGAATTTTCTCGAGTTCTCTGCCAGATCTTTCGCTAAGGTGTGAGGGTGGTAGTTGCATAATTCGCGTACAGATCTTTTCGTAGACGCACGACGCTCTAGTAACCTTTTCTTGTCGTTACTTGTGCGTTTTCTTTTGAACTGTGACTGTAACAACCTCTGTTTCTTCAGCATCTTATGAATTTCATTATTAAACCAAGATGGGTCATTTCCATCCCTTATCCACTTACTAGGCACCGCTTACAGCAGCTGCGGCCACCCTGCTTCAGGAGACGATATAACGGCTTTGTGACACTTAACCGAATCACTGCACTCATCCAGGCCACATCGTGTGCAACGTCATACTGTTAAGTGGGCTCGTACTGTCAAGTTCTTTGTGATTTCGACTCGATATTATAATCACCGACATAACATCACATACGCTTTTAACCCATGAGGCCTGATTTCGTTCCTACAATTTCCGAGTGCTTCACTTGTTTCGTCGGGTACTGTATAGTGAATATTTTTGCACGCTGGCAGTATTTAAATAAACTATTTAATGCTCACATAGTTTATCAGCTATGTTATTTCCTGTCCAGCGCCAATTTATGTCTAAAATAGAAAGCTGTAAAATATCTCAGTCAATGGAAAAAGGTAACCCACACTGGCTCATTCGACATGTGTGTCCCATATCCTACTGTGAAAAAATGGAGAAATGAAAAAAAAATATTTTGGTACTGAAAATCTAATAATACTGTAAACATGAAACTATTATCTCCTTAATATTTCAATAATCTGTAAATATTCAGATTCATCCACGAAATGGTTAGGTAATATTTCTCAAAAAATTCATAATTTTTATTATACCTTGTAAGCGAACAATTCTATTGTCATTGGTTCTCAGTACTTGAAAGTATGCTCTCAGAAACAAGCTCTGAGTGAAACATCTTTTTTTTTAATGTAAAGTCTAGACGCAAGAAATGTTTTACAGTGCAGACTAAATTTAAAGCAAGGAACGTATTTAAGAGTAGTTTACGTTGAGAAACAGATAGAATACCTGGCATAAATGGATATTTAAGTGAATTTTGTGATTACAATTACTACTTGAAAGTTTATAGTCTAATTCTGAGAATGAGTCGATAACCATGCTTATGGGCGAATTGCGTGGGAGGAGCATACGAGCAAGTAGCACTCTCTGTTAAGACTTTGCTACCTAGAAACTTTAAACATATGTATCCAAAACGTCACATCAGCCATGATTTGATACACACCCAGCAGTTCCGTATTCTCCACGCCGTCACTTACCTCCTAATCTGTAAGGCACGCAAAGAATGCAAACGTTCAAAAGTGTGTAAATTCCTAAGGGACCAAACTGCTTGGCTCGTCGGTCCCTAGACTTACACACTACTTAAACTAACTTATGCTAATAACAACGCACACACATCCATGCCCGAGGGAGGACTCGAACCTCCGACGGGAGTGGCCGCGCAGTCCGTGACGTGACGCCTCAAACCGCGCGGACAGTCCACGCGGCACGCAAAGAATGCCAAAAGCGTTCTGCTGATGGAGTTTTTGTAATGTGTGCACTGAATACAACGGAGGTTAGCTTTGACTTAGATTCCTGTCGTTGGTATAGAACCTATAAAAATAAAATCTGTAGTTAGGTGCCGTTTGACACGTCCTTGACTAAATATATAAGATAAACTGATACACATTACGTCTCGGAACATAATCATTAATGCAAGAATTAATTCAGTTGCTCATAAGTAAAACACGTGGCAGAATATGTCAGCACAAAATAAAGATCTGAACAAAAAGAAATTCTTTATGCACTGGAAAATGATGAAAACGTTTAGCTGAACGAATGTGTGATAAAATCCATAAGCCTATTATTCGGGTAGCTAAATGACAATCCGATTCTGTACCATGTGCACCGAAACTTGCGATCTCACTGCACAACGCTCGTAAAGTTTGAACATAAGTAAAGAGATATCAAGAACTTGAAAATGCTGCAAGCAATATTGACGCCAAGCTGCGCGATGTGAGCCGGAGTGGACAAAAATATGGAAACAACAAAAGCCAAAATACATTACCATGCCTAACACGGTGTAGAAAGAAACGTTTGCGCTCATAACAGCTTTCTGTCCTCTCGAAACAGTACCGCATCCGGCCGTCCATTTCTAGGTTTCCCGTGATTTTCCCAAATACCGGGATGGTTCCTTTTAAAGGGCACGACCGATTTCCTTCCCCATCCTTGACACCATCCGAGGTTTTACTCAGTCTCTCATGAGCTCAATGTTGACTGGACCTAAACCAAATCTTTCTTCCTTCCTTCGGTTGAAAGAGATAAATAACGTCCTCTATGGTACTCAACAAAATCTTATACATCCTGAAAACTATAGCAAATTCAAGTAATGTCAATGGAAGTGGATAGCGATCACGCATTCTCCTCTCCAAAGTGAACGACGGAGGTTCATTATTGTTGAGATCAGGTGACTGTGGTGACCAGGAAGATGACACAGTTCATTCGCGTGCTCACAAAACCAGCCCTGGACGATGCGAGCTGTGTGAAAAGGGGCCCTGTCGTTTTGAAACACAACATCACACTGGCGAACAAACATTGTACCATGAGATGGAACTGATCACCCAAAATGGACTTGATAATGCTTGGTAGTAACGTGACGTTTCAGAGCAACCATAGGACCCCTTGTGATACGACGATACGGCCGACTAAATCGTTACCAAAACCCCGTCCCGTTCCACTCTTAGAACGTAAACTCTGCCAAAGGTTGGAAACAGCGTGCAGCACGATACATCCGAACCAAATGACTTTCATCCCTTGCTCCGTAGTCCAGGTTCCCTGTTACGGGCATTTCCGTCACTGATGATTGGTTTTGGAATTTCAGCTCCCGTCAGTTTGAAACGTCCGCTTTTAACAGTTATACATGACTGTGTTTAAACTGACACACAATATTTTTAGCGCAACGCAATCTGACTTTCAAAAATCCCTACAAAAGAATGGCCCTGACTAACATTAACCTATACCTTTCACAGATCACTTACCTCACAAAAATCTTCGTTACTCGAACTACTGCAATACAGCGAGCGCCACTACTGCCAGCTAAATAAAAGATTCAAACTACGGAAGGAACTAACTACTGATAGGCATAGTTGGCAAATGAAAGATTTTAATAGAGAACAAACAATGTATTTACCTTAATAGTCATAATATACATAGCAGTTCATGACATCCAGTCTTACAAATTTCAAAACTCCGTCATTTCTCTCCCCACATCCACCACTGCTGGCAGCTCACCTCCAACTGTGCAACGCTACGCGCTGTTAACAGCCAGCTGCCCAACACTACAATGGCAGACAACAATGCAAACTAGCCACAGACTGCACACAGCACAGCCAGTGATTTTCATACAGAGCGCTACGTAACGTTGCCAATAAGAAAACGTAAACAGCCTACTTACATAGCCCCCATGCTCCCCACAAAAAATTTTACAAATTGTTTTGGGCACGGGCCAATAATGATTTGATAAAATTTTTCATAATTACAATAACAAAGAAATCAAATGCACACACTTATTGATACAATGTTGGTCAAAAGCTAAAATTTTCCCACAGTCCATAAAGACAGTCCTGATCGTTCATCACAGTAAAATAGCAGTGTTTTTCTCAAAGTCTGAGCAGTAGAAGAAAATGCACACGGAAGTAGTGGATTTCCATGCAGTCTTGAAGAAGTAGTGTTGTCCTTCCAACGAAAAGACAGTGCTGACTCTTGACATGCAGACAGGTAATGGGCCACAACAGAGCAAACCCACCGCAGAGTCAGTCGAAGTTTTGAAGAATATTGGTAGGTAGGTCATCACAGAGTAGACCCACTGTAGTCCTGGTAGAGATTACGGTATTGGTGGGCCACCAGAGGTGCAGATCCACTGCAGGTCTTGTAGAAATAATGGTATTGATGGATCATCTAAGGTGTAGACCCACTGTCGTCCTTGTAGAGATGGCCAGCAGCCATCTGCTGCGACTGTGCAGGTGCACAATCACCATCGAAGAGTCTTGCGGACAATATAGTAAGTCCATAACCACCACTTGTGCACTCACAAAGTTTTTGGAATTGTCCTTAGAACCAGCAATGCTGTTATCCAGTCCCTTGCTGAATTATTAACACACGTGCAAACACTAACAGTCCCTACTTCTCACATATTCCACGTGTACTATGACCAACAAAAACGTGTGCAGTGAAATGGAACTTACAAGTTAATAATATGATGAACTGGTGTCAAGTACAATTTTATAACATAAGAATACAATTACAAAGGTACAAAATACATCATTAAAGAACATAACAATACAGATAACATTTGTAGTACTAGCTTTACAAAAGAATCGAAATAACATTTACATCAGTGTTACAGGAATTATGACATGAGTACATACATAAAAGATCAGAATAACTTTCGAAACATCAACTTCACACATGAGCATTAAAACAGAACAGAATAAATACTGTCTAAACATCTTTACAAAGAAAATAACATATTATCAGAAAAATTCTACATAACCCTTATTAGCTAAACACATAAAGACAAGAAAAAGACAAATACACAAGGGTACATAAACACATAGCGGAATAATACAAAAGGAAAGACAGGGTTCATTTTCAGAGTAACATTTGGTACTGCAGTCCAACCCAAAACTCCATTCCATAGATCTTTCTTCTTATTTCAACATTTGTTTCCACCAAAAAAAATCCTATCCAAGCGTGCTTTCTGTATTCTGTTCGCATCCTCTTTCAAAATTCTTTTTTTGGCCAAACTATTTTCTTATAGCTTCCCAATGCATTTCTTCCAATTCATCACAACTCGTTCTCTCATATAGCCTACCCCATTTTAAGCTAACTTAAATCTACTGAGCTCAGATGCTAAACTAAGGGAAGAGGTAATGCAGCAGCGTAAAATATGAAACGTCCCCTTTTGAACAATATACACGACTGTCCTTAACCTGACACACAATATTTATAGCGCAACGCAATCTGACTTTCCACACACAATATTTTGTTAACGCAACGCAATCTGACTTTCAAAATTCTCTACAAGAGAATGGCCCTGACTAACATTAACCTGTACTTTTCAGAAATCACTTACCTCACAAAAATCTTGGTTACTCCCACTACTGCAATACAGCAAGCGCCACTACTGCCAGCTAAATAAAAGATTCAAACTATGGAAGGCACTAACTACTGATAGGGATAGTTAGCAAATGAAAGATATTAATAGAGAACAAACAATGTATTTACCTTGATATCATGACAAATTACAAAACTCCGCCATCTCTCTCCCCACATCCACCACTGCTGGCGGCTCACCTCCAACTGCCCAGCGCTACGCGCTGTTCACAGCCAGCTGCCTAACACTACAATGGTTGAGTATTACAACAATGCAAAGCAGCCACAGACTGCACACGGCACAGCCGGTGATTTTCATACTGAGGTGGCGTTACCAATAAAAAAACCTAAACAGCCTACTTACATAGCCCCCATGCTCCCCACAAAAAAATTTTACAAATTGTTTTGGGCACTGGGCAATACATATTTGTTGAAATTTTTCATAATCGTAATTACAATAACAAAGAAATCAAATGCACACACTTATTGATACAATGTTGGTCAAAAGCTAAAATTTTCTCACAGTCCATAAAGATAGTCCTGATCATTCATCATAATAGTAATTACAGTTTTTTTTCACAAAGTCTCATTAGTAAAAGAAAATGCACACAGAAGTAGTGGATTTCCATGCAGTCTTGAAGAAGTAGTGTTGTCCTTCCAACGGAAAGACAGTGCTGACTCTTGACATGCTGACAGGTAATGGGCCACAACAGAGTAAACCCACAGCAGAGTCAGTCGACGTTTTGAAGAATATCGTTTGGTAGGTCATCACAGAACAGACCCACTGCAGTCCTGGTAGAGATTACGGTATTGGTGGGCCACCAGAGGTGCAGAGCCACTGCAGTCCTTGTAGAAATAATGGTACTGGTGGGTCATCAAAGATGCAGACCCACTGTAGTCCTTGTAGAGATGGCCAGCAGCCATCTGTTGCGACTGTGCAGGTGCACAATCACCATCGAAGAGTCTTGCGGACAATATAGCAAGTCCATAAACCACCACTTGTGCACTCACATTTTTTTCTTTTTTTTGAAATGTCCTTAGAACCAGCAATGCTGTTATCCAGTCCCTTGCTGAATTATTAACACATGTGCAAACACTAACAGTCTCTACTTCTCACATATGGTCCATATACTATGACCAATAGAAACGTGTGCAGTGAAATGTAACTTACAAGTTACTTAATTTGATGACCTGGTGTCAATTACAATTTTATAACATAAGAACACAATAACAAAGGTACAAAACACATCATTCAAGAACATAACAATACAAATAACAGTTGCGGTAATAGGGGCTTTACAAAAGAATAGAAATAAACATATACATCAGTGTTACAGGAATTATGACATAATTTCATACATAAAAGATCAGAATAACTTTTGAAACATCAGCTTCACACCTAAGCATTAACACAGAACAGATAAATGTCTAATCATCTTTACAAAGTAAATAACATATTATCAATGCAAATTATATTTGAGGATCACAGTATTCCTCATCATAGTGAATGTAGCTTGTCCCCTTTTGAACAATATACACGACTGTCCTTAACCTGACACACAATATTTATAGCGCAACGCAATCTGACTTTCCACACACAATATTTTGTTAACGCAACGCAATCTGACTTTCAAAATTCTCTACAAGAGAATGGCCCTGACTAACATTAACCTGTACTTTTCAGAAATCACTTACCTCACAAAAATCTTGGTTACTCCCACTACTGCAATACAGCAAGCGCCACTACTGCCAGCTAAATAAAAGATTCAAACTATGGAAGGCACTAACTACTGATAGGGATAGTTAGCAAATGAAAGATATTAATAGAGAACAAACAATGTATTTACCTTGATATCATGACAAATTACAAAACTCCGCCATCTCTCTCCCCACATCCACCACTGCTGGCGGCTCACCTCCAACTGCCCAGCGCTACGCGCTGTTCACAGCCAGCTGCCTAACACTACAATGGTTGAGTATTACAACAATGCAAAGCAGCCACAGACTGCACACGGCACAGCCGGTGATTTTCATACTGAGGTGGCGTTACCAATAAAAAAACCTAAACAGCCTACTTACAAATAATTAACACAAACAGCAATGATAAAAAATGCAAATTGCAAAGCAAGCAGCAGTAAATCTAAATTAAGAGATAAAATGCAAAATTACAACTAATATGAGCCAATGTGCAGCAACAAGAAAAATAAATCAGTAGTAAAACTGGCTTAACAGAGTAATGTAAAGTGAAATTTAGTAGCACTATGCCTGGCAAATAGCAGCAGCAAATGCAATAACTAATATCTAAACATGACAAAGCTCAAGCAAAAAAAAAAAATAGTACACTAAAGACAACAATTCAGATAAGGAAAATGTATATACACATCTTAATGTCTATGTAATTAAAGTGGTGCACCACAAAAACTAATTCTACAAAAAATTACCAAGTACTTGAAAAGAAAATTATATATGCAGTTACTGTTATTAGTTCCTTCTTATTGTTCTTTCCATCAAATGGTTCAAATGGCTCTGAGCACTATGGGACTCAACTGCTGCGGTCATAAGTCCCCTAGAACTTAGAACTACTTAAACCTAACTAACCTAAGGACAGCACACAACACCCAGCCATCACGAGGCAGAGAAAATCCCTGACCCCGCCGGGAATCGAACCCGGGAACCCGGGCGTGGGAAGCGAGAACGCTACCGCACGACCACGAGATGCGGGCGTGTTCTTTCCATTCCAAGAGCTCCTTTTTCGAAGAATGTGGATCACAAAATAATTATTTAATAGATCTGTTGACAGAAAGTGTTCACATTAGCAAACGCATTTAATTTTATTTTATGAAACCAATGCTGCAAGACAGCTGGAGACCAGATATCAAATGAAATAAGCAACTACGCAAACCAAAGCATAAAAACATCATTTAATAGCTATGTGGCATTTCGTAAGTCAGTAGCTCGCAACTCTCGTAGAAAGACACTTGTCATAATCAGGTTTGCAGATGTAAGAATATTTGCCATCAATTCATAAGCATTTCAGTAATACCACAAAGTATGATATGTTTCCAAATAATGAGCGTGTCGTATTTACGATGCTATCTACAATGGAATGTCAATAGCGAGGATAATGGCCTCCTTTTTTTTCCACCTGTGCCTCTGAAATGCACACACTAATGGCTTTTTTCCAGGCGACTGTCGCGCAGCTGCCCACGTAATGCGTCGTGCCCACGACGCATTACGTGAAGGTCACTTAACTTTCTTACCGAAATATTTACAACAGCAGTTTCCGCTACAGTGACAGTCTCATATAAAAATATTTCACAGGTCAAGAATTTGCGTTACAAATCTGTAGGAACAAAATCCTATTGATATAACAGTGTCCAAAAACTTTTCGTCGGCATTGTAATACATTCACGCATTTACATACATTTCATAACTCTTAAAGTACGATTCTTGGTTTCCAACAACCTTTTTCACAAACCAGAGTCCGTAACCACTACTCATTATTCCTTACCTTATTCATCGACACTTCTTCAATATTTCATCATAATAGATATGTAGAATAATCAGATAACTCATATAGCATCATTTGAAAGGAGAGACGGCATTGGTCGTATATTTTTGTTTATTATCGCAAAATCGATTTTCGGTCACTTAGTGACCATCTTCAGTGCTGTAATATATAACTTAGATTAGTAAGTACTGGTGTCAATAAGCTTACGGCGATCACATAGTCTATGTGATCGCCGTAAGCTTATTGACACCAGTGCTTACTAATCTAAGTTATATATTACAGCACTGAAGATGGTCACTAAGTGACCGAAAATCGATTTTGCGATAATAAACAAAAATATACGACCAATGCTGTCTCTCCTTTCAAGTATACCCATTATCTGGTCGTAGTGCACAGGACACTATGGAGTCGCCAATCAATATCATATAGCATCAGCTTATTGATCATAAACATACCGCAACAGCATAGTACACATAGTCATCGTAATAATAACATCATAACACCTCAGTCAAATCTCAAAAACGTCGTAGCTTTCTGCAATAATGTCAAAACCTAAATAAAAAACCTCTGCTCATTTCAACAGTGTCATCTACCTCCAACGTACTTTAAAAATCATGATTCCATACCAAATACATTATTCAGAGCTCTCATAGTATCACAATGGTTCCGAAAAAATACGAACAGTTCACAAAGTACAGACAAAATTCAATTTCATAAGTGTGAAGTTATCCATCTGTGTAATTGCGTAAATATATGTCACTGATGTAGTAAAAAAATGTTTGTTTCTCTGTTAAATAATCAGATAGCAATGTAATTTATGTGTTAGAGAAATATGGTACCGATGTGTAAAGTTGTATAAGCAAATACCATATTAGCTAGGGCTCCTTGTGCTTGCCAAACACATGGTACACAAAGTAAGCGTGTAGCCCCTGAGGATTAATGTAATTATACCATCAGGTGTTACAGATTACAGCAATGGAATGAAATGTATCACGGAATACCTTTGTATCATTGTAATTCAAAAATCTTTAAAAATAAATGTTTTAAGTGCAAAATTAATCACTCAAATACGTGTCCTGTAGCGCTAAATGTGCGTCTTGTTGTAAGATAATCTCTGTGGAAGTGTCGTAGTTATTGTCCTCCGAAAGCTAAGTTCTGCAGAAGCCAATGTACTTACCTCATGATAAACAAAAGTGAAATGCTTTGCGTATAGATATCTTAGTTATTACGCTTATTGCCGTGATGAAGAAAGTACTGTGCTGTAACGTATTGTTGTGCTACGGAAAAGGCAGTCTCATTGTAGCTATACCACGAAAGTTACTACTAAAACATGTTTTACTTTCCAGAATAATACAGAAAAACTGTGCAGATATAAAACAGATACACCGCAAAAGCAACATTGTAAATTGTCACTCATTAGTAGCGTCGTGATAAAATCGTGTAGCTGTCACATAAACTAACCACTGTGTCATCTGGTATCTCACAGAAAGTACTTTAAATCCAGAATGTATTTTCGAGTAAACCAAAATGTTGCATTAAAATCTCATTAGCAGTGCCAGTATATGTTATAAGTATGTGAGTCTTATAGTCATTACGTAATCGTACAACTAACAAGCAAGAATGTACACATACAATAACACTGTGTCGTCTGTTCACTATAACAATGCATTCGTAATTTCTGTTTAAATAAGTTCTCTTGGTCTGACAAAGCATACTAGAAATGTGAAGTGAAAAGTTTTATGGCAAAGACAAAGTTGAAAAGCAGATTATCTCTCAATAAACGGTTTTACATAGCCTACTTACAAGTTCTGCAGTGACATTTGCAGCTATCATACTATTATTTACCGTCCCAACCCTCTTCAATCACCGCCCGTTACGATCACTGAGCACAAACTTTCGTCCACGTTGTGACGCACCCGATGACGTTTTTTGCTTTCCTGTGGTGCTTCTTGAAACACCAAACACTCCGCCTGCCTTGGTTAGAGAAGCACCCACCACATAAGCAGCAACAGTTCACTTAGCTCCGACGTAATGCACTCACAGCTACGCACAACACTGTTCTGATCACAACTGAGTCTTGAAACGTATTGAGAACATTGCACAGGTGCCGTTCTACATCGAATATAAAAGCGCAAAATGCAGCTTTGGCTAGCATTTGTTTGCAGCTCATGGCACGAAAATAGTCATCAGAAAGCAACTTTAAGTTAACACATCTCTCATCCACTGTAAAGCCGCCGCAGATGAGGACCCAGAATCGCAGATAGTGCACGATTTCATTGCACTCCACTCAACGGCTTTGTTTTCTTGAAACGGGCATGCACGCCGAGAGCATGGCATCCATGCTCTCTTGTCACTGGCTACTGCTTCAACTCACTTATGTATCTTACTTCAGACGTTCCTTCCCAACCAGTCAAAGACTACGAGATCGGGTGGCTGTAATTAAAGTTCAGTTACTCATGGAGGTCTAGTGTGAGGTCTAATAATCTTATGGCAGCTAAAATTGGTAGATATATTAATGTGGAAACGATTTACGCAAAAAAAAACATTAATTCCAATTGTGGACATCAGGTGTAAATCTGGTTGTGTACGCCGTTTTTACGACGGTATGACACCCACTCTGTTATTTGGCAAGCCATAACGTGAGTGAACAGCATCGCTATCGAGAAGGGGGACTGTGCACTGTCAATGAAACTGTTTTAAGTGAATGGAAGAAATTACAATGCTGTATTGAGGGAATCGTCGACTGGAAGGTCTGAGGAAAGGTTACACTCTGGGTGGAGGTTACACTCAACAACCGAGCTAGGTTAATAATTGGCTCCTTTTACGGACCTCCCGACTCAGCAGCATTAGTGGCAGAACAACTGAGAGAAAATTTGGAATACATTTCACATAAATTTTCTCAGCATGTTATAATCTTAGGTGGAGATTTCAATTTACCAGATATAGACTGGGACACTCAAATGTTTAGGACGGGTGGTAGGGACAGAGCATCGAGTGACATTATACTGAGTGCACTATCCGAAAATTACCTCGAGCAATTAAACAGAGAACCGACTCGTGGAGATAACATCTTGGACCTACTGATAACAAACAGACCCGAACTTTTCGAGTCTGTAAGTGCAGAACAGGGAATCAGTGATCATAAGGCCGTTGCAGCATCCCTGAATAAGGAACTTAATAGGAATATAAAAAAAGGGAGGAAGGTTTATCTGTTTAGCAAGAGTAATAGAAGGCAAATTTCCGACTACCTAACAGATCAAAACGAAAATTTCTGTTCCGTCACTGACAATGTTGAGTGTTTATGGAAAAAGTTCAAGGCAATCGTAAAATGTGTTTTAGAAAGGTACGTGCCGAGTAAAACTGTGAGGAACAGGAAAAACCCACCGTGGTTCAACAACAAAGTTAGGAAACTACTGCGAAAGCAAAGAGAGCTTGACTCCAAGTTTAAACGCAGCCAAAACCTCTCAGACAAACAGAAGCTAAACGATGTCAAAGTTAGCGTAAGGAGGGCTATGCGTGAAGCGTTCAGTGAATTCGAAAGTGAAATTCTATGTACCGACTTGACAGAAAATCCTAGGAAGTTCTGGTCTTACGTTAAATCAGTAAGTGGCTCGAAACAGTATATACAGACACTCCGGGATGATGATGGCATTGAAACAGAGGATGACACGCATAAAGATGAAATACTAAACACCTTTATCCAAAGCTGTTTCGCAGAGGAAGACCGCACTGCAGTTCCTTCTCTAAATCCTCGCACAAACGAAAAAAATGGCTGACATCGAAATAAGTGTCCAAGGAATAGAAAAGCAAGTGAAATCACTCAACAGAGGTAAGTCCACTGGACCTGACGGGATAGCAATTCGATTCTACACAGAGTACGCGAAAGAACTTGCCCCCTTCTAACAGCCGTGTACCGCAAGTCTCTAGAGGAACGGAAGATTCCAAATGATTGGAAAAGAGCACAGGTAGTCCCAGTCTTCAAGAAGGGTCGTCGAGCAGATGCGCAAAACTATAGACCTATATCTCTGACGTCGATCTGTTGTAGAATTTTAGAACATGTTTTTTGCTCGAGTATCATGTCGTTTTTGGAAACCCAGAATCCACTCTGTAGGAATCAACATGGATTCCGGAAACAGCGATCGTGTGAGACCCAACTCGCTTTATTTGTTCATGAGACCCAGGAAATATTAGATACAGGCTCCCAGGTAGATGCTATTTTCCTTGACTTCCGGAAGGCGTTCGATACAATTCCGCACTGTCGCCTGATAAACAAAGTAAGAGCCTACGGAATATCAGAACAGCTGTGTAGCTGGGTTGAAGAGTTTTTAGCAAACAGAACACAGCATGTTGATATCAATGGAGAGACGTCTACAGACGTTAAAGTAACCTCTGGCGTGCCACAGGGGAGTGTTATGGGACCATTGCTTTTCACAATATATATAAATGACCTAGTAGATAGTGTCGGAAGTTCCATGCGGCTTTTCGCGGATGATGCTGTAGTATACAGAGAAGTTGCAGCATTAGAAAATTGCAGCGAAATGCAGGAAGATCTGCAACGGATAGGCACTTGGTGCAGGGAGTGGCAACTGACCCTTAGCATTGACAAATGTAATGTATTGCTAATACATAGAAAGAAGGATCCTTTATTGTATGATTATATGATAGCGGAACAAACACTGGTAGCAGTTACTTCTGCAAAATATCTGGGAGTATGCTCACAGAACCATTTGAAGTGGAATGATCATATAAAATTAATTGTTGGTAAGGCAGGTGCCAGGTTGAGATTCATTGGGAGAGTCCTTAGAAAATGTAGTCCATCAACAAAGGAGGTGGCTTACAAAACACTCGTTCGACCTATACTTGAGTATTGCTCATCAGTGTGGGATCCGTACCAGATCGGGTTGACGGAGGGGATAGAGAAGATCCAAAGAAGAGCGGCGCGTTTCGTCACAGGGTTATTTGGTAACTGTGATAGCGTTACGGAGATGTTCAGCAAACTCAAGTGGCAGACTCTGCAAGAGAGGCGCTCTGCATCGCGGTGTAGCTTGCTCGCCAGGTTTCGAGAGGATGCGTTTCTGGGTGAGGTATCGAATATATTGCTTCCCCCTACTTATACCTCCCGAGGAGATCACGAATGTAAAATCAGAGAGATTCGAGCGCGCACGGAGGCTTTCAGACAGTCGTTCTTCCCGCGAACCATACGCGACTGGAACAGAAAATGGAGGTAATGACAGTGGCACGTAAAGTGTCCTCCGTCACACACCGTTGGGTGGCTTGCGGAGTATAAATGTAGATGTAGATGTAGGAGAGAACCGATGTCATGAAACGGTTTAAAGAAGATGATAATGAAATTCGAATACACGGGTGAGCCGGGGGTGGCACTTGGGAGAGGGAGGGGAAGTTATTGACGGGGTTGCTGTTGCTGTAGCTGACCATGCAGCCCATGCCCCGGAGAGAGCTAGGGCTCGTGCAGTTCCACGAGAATCGTCCATCCCGTGGCCAACAATATGGAAAGTTTTGCTGTCTGTTTTATACTGGTACCCGTACAAGATCCAAACGGTGGAGGAACTGGAATCGCAGAAGCGTTCTGAATTTGCTCTTCGGTTTCTGGCACGGATCGAAGTTGACGACATGTGGCTGGGCAACATTCTGTGGAGTGACGAGACACATTTTACACTACAGGGAGCAGTGAACACACGGAACTACCGAATGTGGGTACTGTTAACCCGCTTGTTGTGCACGAAGAGCCACTGAACTCGTGGTATGTCACTGTGTGTTGTGGATTCACAAGCATTGTATTCTCAGACCTTTCTTATTTATAGAGATTTCACACAAGGGCCTGTCAGGTGTACAGTGACACATGCACGTTATAGAGACCTCCTTGTAGAGTATGTGACTCCTACTGTGGATGAGCACCTTTTTTTAGATTGAAGTCAGCTGATAGGTATACCTGCTTAAAGGAAGTCGCTGTAACTGAGGGCTCACCTTCAGAGTTGTAATGTTTCCAAGTAGAGAAGAAATTAGCATGTTTCATCAAAATGTGAGAGGAATCAAAGTTAGTGAACTGCTTATAGATATTACTGGTATATCAGAGCACCACTTAAATAATTTGACAATTCAGAGGCTTCCTTTACCAGGATACAGATTAGCTGGTAGTTTTTTAAGGAGTTCATTGTGGGGTGGGGGAGTATCTATGTACGTAAAAACAGTATTCCATTTGAGTCCATAGACATGTAATGGCACTGCACTGAACAGGTATTTGAATGTAGTGCAGGGGCAGTCGAATTTAATGAAACTTAACTCCTAATTGTTGTTATTTATAGGTCCTACTTCAGAGCATTTCTGCTCAAGCTAGAGAGCGTTCTTGATTCACTTTGTAGGAAGTACCAGAAATTAGTTATATGTGGTGACTTCAATATAAATTTGGTATATGATGGTGCAAGAAAAAGGATGTTGGTAGGTCTCATAAATTCATATGATTTCATGCAGACGGTGTTTTTTCCAACTAGGGTGCAGGGGAACAGTAGCACAGTCATAGACAATGTTTTTATTCATTCTTCATTACTAAACGGGCATTCTGTTAGTAAAAGGGTGAATCGCCTTTCAGACCATGATGCACAAATTTTAACTCTAAAAGGCTTTAGAACTCAAACAAATGCCACATTTAATTACAAACTATGTAGGAAAGTTAATCCAACAGTAATAGAGTGTTTTCTACACCTTGCCAAGGAACAAGAGTGGCATGATGTTTATAGTGCCAATAACATAGATGATAAATATAATGCTTTCCATAACACATTTCTCATGCTTATTCGAGAGTTGCTTTCCATTAGAACGTTCTAAACGGAGTATTAGCAGTAATAGGAAGTCCGTGTTGCTGGCCAGCTGGATAAGGATATCATGTAGAACAATATGGGAATATATCAAAATTTTAGAAGTAGTCACAATAAAGCTACAGTAGCCCATTACCAACAGTATTGTAAGGTGCTTAAAAATGCTATTAGGAAGGCAAAGAGTATGTGGTATGCAAATAGAATAGCTAATTCACAGGATAAAATTAAAACCATATGGTCAGTTGTGAAGAAGTGTCTAGTCAGCAGCACAAGGTCGACGATATAAAGTCAGTTCGCAGTAAATATGTGTCTGTTACTGATAAATCAGATATATGTACAGTATTTAACAATCATTTTTTGAGCATTGCTGGCGAATTAAATAAAAATTTTATGTCTACATGGAATCATATAACTTTCTTGGCAAATGCCTTTCCGAGATTCATGTCTGAAATACTCCTCTGTGATACAGACAAGAGGGAGATTGAGTCAATAATTAAGTCACTGAAGACTAAGGACTCTCATGGTTATGATGGAGTGCCTGGCAGAATATTAAAGTACTGTGCTGCACATGTTAGCCCTCTATTTAGCCATATTTGTATTTTTTCCTTTAGGAATGGTTAGTTTCCTGAACGATTAAAGTACTCGGTAGTAAAGGGAGAAAGGGATACTGTAGATAATTTTAGACCTATTTCCATGCCATCAGTGTTTGCTAAAGTTATTGAAAAATCTGTGTATATAAGGATAACTGATCATTTTATATCACACGATTTGCTGTCAAATGTACAGTTCGGCTTTAGAAGTCATTTAACAACTGAAAATGCTACATTCTCTTTTCTCTTTGATATACTGGATGTGTTAAACAAAAGGTTTTGAACGCTAACCATCTTTTCTGATTTAACTAAAGCATTTGATTGTGTTGATCACAAAATGTTGCTCCAGAAGTTGGACCATTACGGAATACGGGGAGTACCTCACAATTGGTTCACCTCTTATGTTAGCAACAGTCATCAAAAGGTCATTATTCACAATGCTGAGAATGGCTGTGATGTGGGGTGTGAGTGGGGTACAGTCAAGTGGGGGGTGCCCCAGGGATCAGTGTTGGGGCCACTCTTGTTCTTTTACTTATATAAATGATATGCCCTCTAGTATTATGGGTAACTCTAAAATATTTCTGATGCTGAAGGCACTAGCTTGGTAGTAAAGGATGTTGTATGCAACATTGGCTCGGTTTCAAATAGTGCATGACCTAAGTTCATTGCTTGGTAGAAAAGAAACTAACGTTAAATCACAGTAAGACTCAGTTTTTACAGTTTCTAACACACAACTCAACAAAACCTGATGTTTTCATTTCACAGAATGGGCATGTGATTACTGAAACTGAACAGTTCAAATTTCTAAGTGTTTAGGTAGATAGTAAGCTGTCGTGGAAAGCGCAGGTTCAGGATCTTCTTCAAAGATTTAATGCTGTCATTTTTACTATTCGAACCGTATCCGAAGTAAGTGATCACTGGACACGAAATTTGTCTACTTTGCTTATTTTCATTCGCATATATCGTACGGTATTATATTTTGGGGTAACTCTTGCTATTCTAAAAGGATATTTTTGGGTCACAAACGGGTGGTTCGGGCAATAAGTGATGTGAGTTCACGAACCTCTTGTTGACCTCTGTTCACGAGTCTGGGTATTTTGACTTTGGCCTCTCAATATATATATTCCATACTGTCATTTCTTGTTGACAATATTAGCTTATTCCCAAGAATAAGCAGCTTTCACTCAGTTAATACTCGGCAGAAATCAAACCTGCATTTGGATCGGACTTCCATAAGTCTCGTGCAGAAAGGCGTGCAGTATTCTGCTGCATCCATTTTCAATGAGCTACCACTCGAATTCAGAAATCTTAGCAGGAATCCACGCGTTTTGAAATCGAAACTCTTCTATTCTGTCTAGGAGTTCCTTGAAAAATTAAGCTGATTCTTGTTTTGTTGTTGACTGCATTTACTTGAACTTATTGACTGACTTTTTTCGGGTTCATAAACATTTATTTTTATCTGTTATTACTTTTATGTTGTAAGTTCATGTACTGACACGTTACATGACCTTGGAGATTTGCTCCTCAATCCGGTCCGACGGAACTTGAAGTGTAAATAAATAAAATAAAGAGCAGCGCAACTGTGTGGAAACCACTGTATAGATGCAAGACGGGGCAACACCTTGTTTCGCTCGTCCAGTGAAAGATCTGGTTAATTCAGCCTTCCATGAAAGTGTTAGCTCCTCAGGTTTTCCATGTACTTGGCCTGCAAGATCACCTGATGTGAAAAAATGCGATTTTTGGTCCTGGTGATATCTAAAAGAACGCGTTTATCAGGGACACGTCCGTTCTCTACCTGATTTAAGGGCCAGTGTACAAAAACACGTTGCTCAGATTCCACCGGAACTGCTGCGAGCAGCTGTTGATCCCGACATTTTACGTATGCAGCATCTCATCGATGTCTCCGGTGCTCATACTGAACAAACTATGTTAGTTAATAAAATACTCGACAGTATGCTTTATTCATTTTTCTGACCTTTTCTGCATACGTCCTGTTCATAATCCATTACAGATGGAAACATTTCCATACGTATATCTTGCGCATTCACACCACCATATTCCCACCTGGTGGTCGAAATTGGAAATAATTGTCTTTCCAACGTAATTTCCTTTCTCATTAACGAGTAATCCACCAAGTTTCACTGCCATACGATAATTACAGCCCACACTGACCTTTGTGAGTAGCAGCACTTTAATTATACTAAACCGGTATCCTACTTCACACATCCCTTCTCAGCAAGTCAAAAGACTATGATACCTTCAGCAATTGATCACTCAGTGCAGAATATCTTTGCTACTTGCTTACGATCTAGAATACGAGGAAAAAGGAATTGCTTTGAAAGTTGACACTGTCACAAGCAACTCGCAACCTACGAACAAAAAAACACATTTTTTAAAAATATTAGGAGAAAATTTATAGGAATTTAGTTTTGTGCTGGTTGCGCAGCTTTGTCAGGTGTGCCAAGTGCGCAGGATCGCTTGGGTACTTCACTGTGCTAGTGTAGCCTCCCCTGCAGGACCTGGCGCGCTCTCGTCGCACACCACAGAGCGGGGTGCGGCGCCCGCTCCCGCAGACAGACAGATGGTGCAGCCGTTAGTTGCGGACGAGCGCCGTGCAGCGGGCGGCCGCCCACCCGTCTTGTTTCTTACCTCCTGCTCCGTTTGCCAGACTCCGCTGCGCAGACCTTTACCACGAGCAGTTAACTCCAGTACAGGAGTACCCGCCAGCGCCGGCACTTTCTCTCTCTGCAAGGTGCAGTTTCCGTGGCTTCTCATTTTTAACAAAACATAACAACAGTGTTAAGTGTGCCAACTGAGAAGCAGTCATCGCACTAGTATAAGAACAATTTCAGCAACAGAAAATCAAGAACACATACTGTGCAACATAAACCGTAAGTAAAAAAACAGCTACATACAGCCTAAGAGGGAAAATAAATAAATAAATAAATGGCGCACCATGAACGAGTTAAGCAGAAGGGTCCAATAGGTATCGAAGGAACATGAAAAAGTGTAAACTTCGGCGCCCGATGGATCAATATGTGACGCTGCAGAGCAACTTCACTGATCACCTAACAAGGATAGTAAACAGGGGACATGTCGATACCAGGGCATAAAGTCTTTGCGAATTTCGTTCCATGTACTGAGTTGAACAGTAAATATGCCTCATAAAAATATACGCAGTTGTCAGCATTTGAGGGAGGACGTTTAGCTGGGTTCAAAGAAGCCACTTTTAGTAATCGATGAAGCGCTCGAAATTATAGTAGGAGTGATGCAGCTACTCGACCATGTCGGCAAAAAGTGGTGAAGCATGGCTGAACCCAGCTTCAAGAACGAAGCGGTCGACCTAGAGAGCCGACGGAACGTGAGGTCACAGCAATCGTGAAAGAGGCGCTGAGAGCCCGAATTCATCACTGTCATCGAACGATGAGCAACTGGTGCATCAGTGCCCAAAAGGACGATTTAATTGTCGGCTCACGGGCCAGGGATCACTGTGACCCTTCCGCCCACTACCGCTGACCCCGGACGGGGGTGGGATACCAAACTCACTGCTGCCCGCCATAGGGCTGGACAACACGGTCTGAGGTCCCATTTCTTTTCATAGCAGGACCCCTTTGGTTGTTATCTGCGGTACCCTCATAACGTAACGGTTCGTCGACGATATTCTACGCCCCCTTTTTGTTGCTCTCCATGGAAAGATCCTGGGCTTACATTACAGCGTGAAAAAGCCCGCCTACAAATAGCGAGATTTTCTACCATGTGGACCTTTACGTGAAAGGACCCCAACGATATTGAGATTTTGAAGATATAACGAGCCAGTTGGACAGAAAGTGGCACAATATCGCTCAGGAGGACATCCAACAACTCTCTCAATCAATGTCAAGACAAATAACTGCTTGCATAAAAGCCAGAGGAGGACCAACACATCACTGACTTGCTCAATTTGGAGAAACTCTTTCTCTTGAATACATCATACAATTTTTTCTGAAATTGTAATCATTTGTTTGTTAATTCATGTACAATACGTCTATCGATTTACGTCCCATTCGGGTAATTCCTTCATGCTGCGTTGTTTTTGCCTCTTGGAATGTATGTATGGTGTCTGTTGGACGTGGACGCTATTCAGTATGCGATAAGTTGAGAATCTGGATCACGGAAAGGGCTGAAGCTGTAATGGCAACCGCTAACATCAAGTGAGATATCGAGTTCTGGTATGGTACAAATTGTCTACATTAGCCATTGAATTATTTGAATGCCCAATCGCCCCCGACGTCGATACCTCCCTTGAAATATTAAAAATAAGAACACAGCAACCAAAATTAGTCGTCCCAGGAGTCGTCATGCTAAAACCGTGGAAAACCTTGGTAATGGCTCCACTTGCACGAGGATGAGAGCCGACAGGTTTCTTCAGGTGTGCCAGATCTATGCGAAGCCACTTATTGATGAGTAGAACTACCAAATTCCGGGAATTTTGACTGAAACTATTCACCCGCTGTTCCAAATACTCCCAGACATTTTCTGTGGGGTTAAACTAGGATGAGACAACGCGCCAGTTTAGGTGTGATAGAGTGTTTGAGCATTTGTTAGTATCAGATCAGATCTACATCTACATCTGTACGTGCGTGGCAGAGAGTAAGATCCATTGTACCAGTTGTTAGGGCTGTTCCATTCTCGTATGTACCGTGACAACAATTGCCAGAAGCGGGGTGTGCTGTGAAAATGACATGCTCATCAGGTGTTCCGTGTGTATGCAGATAAGACTGATGCTGAATTAGTCACCCCAAATCATATAAAATGATCGACCACATTCATGTAGCTAACATCCTTCTTGAAAAATCAAATGCCACGCACATAGGAAAACGTTGTTTCATAAGTTCCTGAACTCGTCAGGGGTGTTAGCCTATTATTCATGGTTGGCGGACCTACGCACATCAGTTCGATAATTTACTTTAGAGGTTGCTGAATGATGGAGTTTGAGCTGACAGAAGAATATATATTCGAACAAAATGCAAAAATTACTCAGGACACATAGAAGTCGAGGTTATAAACAATTTGAGAATGAATTTACACAATTAAAATGAACAGTGATAAGAAAAGTGAATGGTTATTAGGGTCGACACCAACGTGATGAGGAGATGGTGCCCAGACACATAAAGGATACGAATTACATAAGTCTGCAGCATTTCATGGCCGCTGTCACTGAATTTGCTGTGAATGACCGACACGAACTATGTTTTCAACTGTAACTGAAAACTATATAATTATACAAAACGGAGTATGAATTCGAACATAGCACACAACAGATCAATGAATAAAGGAAGAGTCAGAAAAAATCATCACCAGACATGTGAGCTCGAATCAATTAAATACAACAACGAAAGAAAACAAGACTGGCTTTGCTAAAGATTCCGTTTGAAACAACAGATTGCAGAGAAACATGCATACTGGTGCATGAGGGGCATAGCTCAAGTTGTGAAGTCGAAGGAAAGAAACTAGGGATGAACTCCTCTCCCCTCTTTATATCTCGATTTTCTAAGTCATGAGTGCGCATTGAAAATGCAGTATCGTCGTGAATGCCGTCGAGAGGAGTCTGAAAAGCTTCATAAAGACGCAGATGTATACTTGTTTGCGGATATATTTTCGATAAATTTTTGAGAGTGTGCATGAACATGTACATGCTGGGTCCTATCTACTATTACATCACTCCAAGGCTTTCGTGGGATGCAATATTAAAAAAGTCACATTTCAACATCGAACTGCTGAGAAACACCAAATTGTTGCTCTTTTTCGACATGGGATTCATAAGCGACTTGGCCAGTGTGTCCACAGAGAGACCAATGCAAATAACAAGCCAATGAGTAGAGTCAATGCATCTGATGATTTGAATTACATTATTTACCTGTCCACGTAATGTAACAAACTCTGTTGATTCGAGGGTTTCTATGTCTGTATGACAGG
This sequence comes from Schistocerca nitens, assembly GCF_023898315.1. NCBI lineage: Eukaryota > Metazoa > Arthropoda > Insecta > Orthoptera > Acrididae > Schistocerca > Schistocerca nitens. The sequence goes on along the minus strand of NC_064620.1, from coordinate 188,018,791 downwards.
GAAATCATTAGATTAGATACATTCATGGATGTGGCAGCGGATTCTGGTGTAGGATGTATCGTGGAGACGTATCCTAAGAATTTTCATGACGTACCCAGTGATTTTCCACTACGTCTACAGCATATAATGTCCTGCAACGATTACATTTCCATGGCGATATTGGGAAAGGAGTATGCTAATGTGAGCACTGAACAAGGGGCTCTCAAAATATGTGACTTTGAAAAAGATTTTATTAATCTATTGACTAACGCACTTTGCAGAAAAATATTGGACAATTTGAAAAAAAAAAAAATAACACAGAGAAATTCACGTAGTTACCTTCTAGGAATGGAGTTACGGCTCTCAGAATTACACAGCCAGGCCAAATATTAAACGGGCCACTATTTTCAATCACGAATTTGTCACACTGGAGGTGGCGATGGTTTCAGTACAGTTCACGAAAGCTGTTTATGTCAGTATGTGTATATTGCACCCGTTCTCTACGTGAAATAATTTTATTAGAGGTTTGCGAAAACTCATTCTGCAGATCCAGATTGATTTCATGTAGATACGGCCAGCATCATCTATTGGGTGAAGGGTTGCAATCCAAATGAAGTAATAAGGTGCGGCACTGACACATTGGCATCTATGGGTAAGCGAAATGTCTGATAATGCTTATGGCATAAAACGAAAAGCTGACAAAATCGTTGTCTGCCGATTTAAAGGCGAGGCGAATTGATCACAGATCCTGAAATTTTTCGGCCTTAGATTGAAAATGTATGTACGTCATACTAACAAAGGTTCCACCCAAAGGCAGGAAAAGGGTCCTCGTCATGCAGCCTCAATGGCTGCTTACAAGGAATGCCTGGTCAGTGGTGTTGGTGGTCCTCCTCCTCCTCCGCACTTGGTGCACTAATGTCGATGACGAGACCTTGTAGTACACATTGTATCACAACTGAAAGTCGGACTGCCACGCCATTACTACAAATGGTTCATTTGTGAGAACGGATCGAGACACATAGGTTCTGAGTGAACGAGTGTGTGAGTTCAAATGGTTCAAATAGCTCTAAGCACTATGGGACTTAACAGCTGAGGTCATCAGTCCCCTAGACTTAGAACTACTTAAACCTAACCAAGCTAAGGACATCACACACATCCATGCCCGAGGCAGGATTCGAACCTGCGATCGTAGCAGCAGAGCGGTTCCGGACTGAAGCGCCTAGAATCCATCGGTCACAGCGGCCGGAAGTGTGTGAGTGTGTGTGTGTGTGTGTGTATGTTTGCGTGTTTCACTAGTTTCCCATTTTAAAAGCACCTCTATTCTCAAAGAAGGATATTGCACCAACCATTTCGCTGGTGGGGGAGTGCATACAAGTCCTGCTACACCGTTCCCCTGGTGTTGCGGAAGTGTGTACATGCACCACTTGGGTTCTTCTACAGTGCTGTGGACGTCTGTACGCGTCCTGAGTCGCCGACTTCTCACTGCTGTCGACGAGTTACTTTCATATTGTAGTGAATAAAAATGTTTCGAGCGTTTATTAAACAACATATGTTCTTCATCGCAAGCTATCATGCGAAGAAGACCTTTAGATGTCTTGAATCGTTTATGGGGGTATAACGACTGCTATGACCACGTGATTTTAAATTAAATTTCGATATCTTATCTACATTTCATTCACTTTAATATACGAGCTAAAATGAACCAGACGCATAATATATGCAAGCGTTTTTATCTCTGAAAAACTTCAAAATTTCGCAGAACGTTTTTCTTAATTTGATGCGGCGCAATAAGTATGATGGATAACGAAAAGAAATTCAGTACTTTACCGAGTAAGATATCAGACTGCAAGATGTGCAGCAATCAAATTTTTCCACGTGATAGTTTTTGAAAAATCGGATAAGTATCTCACGTCGGACGTAACGCCGTCTCTTAACACCGGCATCAACATTTGGCGAGCAGTACAATAGTTGCCTCAGCACGGATTGCAGAGAGCACGTCTTTAGCAGAGAAAGCCTTAAAGAAAAGTAACTGCTTCAAAAAAAGGTCTGTTTTTAATATTGTATCAACTGCGTTCAAATGATAATATACAAAATTGTCTGTTGAACCAGTGATATCAAACAATGACAACTGTAACATTAAAAAAGAAAAAAAAACTACCAAGGAGAAACATACTATACATAATTTGCAGTCAAATGGAAACAAGACAGATGGAGAAAATTAAGTAAACAATTCATTACTTCTAAAGTAATAGCCACTCACTGTGAGACAAGACGTTCAATGCCTTCATGGAAAAATGTTTGCGGTTGTCTACGGAACTCAGATTATATCCACGTGTACACCTCTTTGTCCGAAGAAAACTGCCTTTCATGAATGTCTTTCTTGAGAGCACCAAAAATATGGAAATCGCACGGGGAAATACGGGGACTCCATGGTGGATGCGTTACTCCTTCCCTGCGAAACGGATGCTACATTGTCGAAACATCCTCCATACAGACCAGATCTCTCCCCATGCAATTTCAATATTTATAGAGCCATGAAGAACGTAATTTGTTACCATCGATATGCTTTACACGAAGAGGTGCGCGCCTTGCACAGTCATTGTTCCGCAGGCAACTGCAAACATTTTTCCATGAAGGCAGTGACCATCTTGTCTCACGTGGGTTCAATTTATTAACAGTTATGATGACTAAATTTAAAATAACAAACAGGCTACTTACTTTTTCCAGTGTGTCTCGTTTTCATTTAACAGCTCCATAGACATTCTTTTTATGTCATTGCTATTGGTATAAAAGTTCCTAGGCACTATTTTTAAATTATCTCTCTATATCATTACCGAAGTAAATGTATCTGTGTACGTATAAGTTTATAGTCAATATCACTAAAGTATCTCTATAGACATTGATACCAAAGAAAATATTGTCTGTGTATACACGGTGGTCCATTCATAGTGACCGGACCAAATATCTCACGAAATAAGCATCAAACGAAAAAACTAGAAAGAACGAAACTCGTCTGGCTTGAAGGGGGAAGCCAGATGGCGCTATGGTTGGACCGCTAAATGGCACTGCCATAGGTCAAACGGATATCATCTGCGTTTTTTTAAAAATAGGAACCCCCATTTTTATTACATATTCGCGTAGTACGTAAAGAAATATGAATGTTTTAGTTGGACCACTTTTTTCGCTGTAATAGTCACAATCGTGTAAGTACGTGGTATCACGTAACATTCCGCCAGTGCGGACGGTATTTGTTTCGTGATGCATTATCCGTTTTAAAATGGACCGTTTACCAATTGCGTGAAAGGTCGATATCGTGCTGATGTATGGCTATTGTGATCAAAATGCCAAACGGGCGTGTGCTATGTATGCTGCTCGGTATCCTGGACGACATCATCCAAGTGTCAGGACCGTTCGCCGGACAGTTACGTTATTTAAGAAACAGGAAGTATTCAGCCACATATGAACCGTCAGGCACGACCTGCAACAAATGATGATGCCCATGTAGGTGTTTTAGCTGCTGTCGCGGCTAATCCGCACATCAGTAGCAGAGAAATTGTGCGAGAATCAGGAATCTCAAAAACGCCGGTGCTGAGAATGCTACATCAACATCGATTGCACCAGTACCATATTTCTATGCACCAGGAATTGCATGGAGACGACTTTGAACGTCGTGTACAGTTCTGCCACTGGGCACAAGAGAAATTACGGGACGATGACAGATTTTTTGCACGCGTTGTATTTAGCGACGAAGCGTCATTCACCAACAGCGGTAACGTGAACCGGCATAATATGCACTATTGGGCAACGGAAAATCCACGATGGCTGTGACAAGCGGAACATCAGTGACCTTGGCGGGTTAATGTATGGTGTCCGCAGCTCGTGGTCGTGCGGTAGCTTTCTCGCTTCCCGTGCCCGGGTTCCCGGGTTCGATTCTCGGCAGGGTCAGGGATTTTCTCTGCCTCGTGATGACTGGGTGTTGTGTGCTGTCCTTAGGGTAGTTAGGTTTAAGTAGTTCTGAGTTCTAGGGGACTGATGACCATAGATGTTATGTCCCATAGTGCTCAGAGCCATTTGAACCAATGTATGGTGCGGCATTATGGGAGGAAGGATAATTGGCCCCCTTTTTATCGATGACAATCTAAATGGTGCAATGTATGCTGATTTCCTACGTAATGTTCTACCGATGTTACTATAAGATGTTTCACTGCATGACAGAATGGCGATGTACTTCCAACATGATGGATGTCTGGCACATAGCTCGCATGCGGTTGAAGCATCATACCATGGCCCGCAATTTCACCGGATCTGACATCCCCGGATTTCTTTCTGTGGGGAAAGTTAAAGGATATTTGCCATCGTGATCCATCGACAACGCCTGACAACATGCGTCAGCGCATTGTCAGTGCATGTGCGAACATTACGGAAGGCGAACTACTCGCTGTTGAGAGGAATGTCGTTACATGTATTCCCAAATGCATTAAGGTTGACGGAGATCATTTTGAGCATTTACTGCATTAATGTGGTATTTACAGGTAATCACGCTGTAACCACGTGCGTTCTCAGAAATGATAAGTTCACTAAGGTACATGTATCACATTGGAACAACCGAAATAAAATGTTCAAACGTACCTACGTTCTGTATTTTAATTTAAAAAACCTACCTGTTACCAACTGTTCGTCTAAAATTGTTAGCCATATGATTGTGACTATTACAACGCCATCCATCACAAAGCGAAGAAAGTGGTCCAACTAAAAGATTCATATTTATTTACGTACTACACGAATATGTAATGAAAATGGGGGTTCCTATTTAAATAAACGCAGTTGATATCCGTTTGACCTATGGCAGCGCCATTTAGAGGGCCAATCATAGTGCCATCTGATTTCCCCTTTCAAGCTAGACAAGTTTCGTGCTTTTTAGTTTTTTCGTTTGACGCTTATTCCGTGAGATATTTGGCCCGGTCATGATCAATGGACCACCCTATATAGTAAATAAATCAGAAATTGTTTTGTTATTGCGTATATCCCTCCCATCTCCTTATTTACAAAAACCCTACAAACCCAATTTTAGTGTCTGTTCCACTGCATATAAATGTAGCTGAAACGTAAGTCATTTTAGAGTGAAATAAACGTTAATTTTTTTCTCTTTTTTCTTTTTTAAAATTTCATCAAGCATTTTATGATATATGAACACATACAAATGTGCAGGTACAGTTAGCAGCATTGTGTAGTGATGATGCATCATACATACTGTGCACGGAAGCATATGTAAGTGCATAACCTAAATTCCTGGAAAATCCATATACATATGGCCCCTATCCGAAGGGGTCAATCACAGCACACTCGGAAACAGAGTTAGCAGACATCAAGTTTCTGAACGTTGATTCCTGAAAGTGAGTAGGCTCTGAAGTATTTTCGTTGCTGTATGTTTTAATTGTTCTTGAATAGTTCACAACACATACTGCATGTCAGTCAAGTAACATAGGAGCCGCTTGCGAGTTGAACGGTGTGGTTACCTTTTAAATATGCTGTCAAAATTGCCGACGTTCATAGGATAAAAGCACTGCCTTCATGTCACTAAATTTGAGATTATCAAACACTACTAAATTATCACTAGAAGACAATCCACAACCACACATTTACTGTCACTCCTGTTTATATCGTACGTTGCAGGGAACTTTAACTGTGAAAGGTATGACACTGTAGCTACCTCATACGCCGTATCGATGTTGGTGAGAAAAGAACTCTTATTCCAGGATTCTCATTTCATGTTATGTACTGCTTTTGTGATATATTGCCGGGTCACTGTTGCTGTGATGCAGACACAAAGCCGGATGATGAATCCTGGAAATCTGACGTTCGATGTATCAGGTAGATTTTCTTGCTGTTGTGGTGCGGACTCTGCAAACTTAAATGGCTGCATCTCCTGATCCCATAAATGTGGTAGACCCACCGCGGCAGGAGATAGTGAAAGAAATAACGATAAAAGAAAGAAACCTATAAAAAATTATGAACAATGGAAGAGATGCATGGATTAATAATATTTACTTTAGACATACTTCTTTTCGTTTTTTTATTGTACCTTGGGGCTTTAGCTCATTTCTGCTGTTGACGCTTCACGATGGTGATCGAAGTGTGTACAGAGCACGAATAATCAGTCCATCTCACGAGGAGAGCTACCATACCCTGAAGAGTAGAGGTGACACTTCGTGGTGGGAAGTCAAACCTCACCAATGGGGTAACGTTCTGCCATTTATACACTGGAATATAGGAGCTGAGGCAGCCATTTGTTGGTCATAATTTATGGTGATTAGGACTGTATAAACATAACTGGCAGCCATTTCACGTCAAAGTAATGTAATTAAGATGACAGTCATATTACTATAGTGTGTCATAAATTATGCTCATTAAGATTACGCTAAAAATTACACCATAAATTAGATCCTTAATATAATTTTCGAATAGTATGAGTGCCTAGTTTGTTAAACTTAAACTCATAAATTACAGGGTTAGTTTACGTAAGAAGGCTAGGCCAAGGTAATGGTTTGTTTACTTATGGTTAACAACGAACCCATTGTTCCAGAACTAGAACTGCTCCCCTCCTCCTGTTAATCATGCAATCGAGAATTAGCGTCTGGTCTCAGAAATTCAACACTGAGCAAGATTTTGACTGTGTTTGTTGGTTGGTTTGCTTTAAAAGGGGGCGAAAGGGACCAAACTGCTTGGTTACCGGTCCCTTGTTTCTGATAAAACAATCCCACAAGGGAAAGAATAAAACAAACAAAGGGAGGAAAAACCACAAGGACGACAGAAATGCAACAAACACTACAAGAAATAAAAGAGGACGAGAAAACCACAGAGAGAAGCAAGAAACATGTAGAAGAGATTAAAACAAGGAAGCAGATTACCATGGCTGGCTGACCACGAGAATAAAAAGGAGAGGTCAGCCACTTTTCAACAAATTAAAACCTCCAGCCTAAAAGCACTAGCGTGGCGGACACAGAGGAACAAAGGACATGCACTAAAACTTAGATCGAATGATAAATCCCACCCTCCTGTATAAAACGTAAAACAATATCAGCCGATGAGCGTTGTCAGCTAAAATTAACGGCAACGAGTCCGGTAACCGAAGATTTCGTCGCAGGGCAGCCAAAGTAGGACAAGGCAACAGAATATGGGCCACTGTCAACCGGGCGCCGCATCGACACTGAGGCGGGTCTTCACAGCGCAGGAGGTAGCCGTGGGTCGCTCAAGCGTGGCCATTGCGAAGCCGGCAGAGAACCACAGGGTCCATGCGAGAGGCCCACATGTAAGGCTTCCACACATTCTTAGTCTCCTAAATGACACATAGTTCACTGTGTGCAATGTTATGCCATTTCGTCTCCCAAAGCCGAAAAACCTTGTGGCGTAATAAGGAACGCAAGTCAGCTACAGGAATGCTGATCACCGTAAGTAGTTTCCATGTAGCCTGTTTGGCCAACTAGAAACTTCACTGCCTGGGGTGCCGACGTGTCGTGGGGTCCAGACAAACACCACTGAACGACTGGACCGTTACAGGGCGTAGATGCACTCCTGGATGGTCGCTACCAAAGTATGGCGATGGTAACACTGGTCGAAAGCTTGGAGACTGCTCAAACAGTCAGTACAGGGAAGAAAGGACTCGCCAGGGCATGACCAGATGTTCTCAAGAGCACGGGATAGACCCACTACTTCTGCAGTGAAAACACTGCAGCCATCGGGCAAGGAGTGCTGTTCAATATGCCCTCTGTGAACATAGGCGAAGTCAACATGACCATCAGCCATCGGTGTAAACCACTTCAGAGCTCTGGGACATGGTAAGAATCGAGAGGAAGTGACAGCGGAGACACGCGGGAGTAACTGAAACCTTAGGGCCGTGCGAAAGGTTCAGCCGAAGCCGTGGCCTAGCTGTACACGATGGAGGTGTACGCGGATGGACCTAGAGGAGAGGCAGTAAAGGAAAGGAACTTAGCTTACACAGGAGGGATCGGCGGCTGATCTGGGCAGCCGATGCACGAGATGAACCGCCATGGGTGGCAAAAGGAGACGGTAATTCGGATGCTCAGGAGAACTACGAATTACTGCAGAGTAACTGGCGAGCAGTTGTGTACGTCTTATCTGCAATGGAGGGACTCCAACCTCCACCAGTAAGCTGATCACCGGACTCCTCTTAAAAGCTCCTGTCGCTAGTCGAACTCCATACTGCGTTTGCAATATTGTATCAACAGTACCCAGTTAATGTGCATTAGATGTTAAAAATAGTTTAAAACATCCAATAATTACTCAAATTGTCTTTGCTGTTTATTCACCAGCGATATTAAAAGTGTACTACAGAAGGGAACATTTATTCAGATTTTGGGCTTCCCTGGCGAAAGGCCTTTCTATTGAACCATGCGGCCACCCTTATTGCCTGTTTTCTAGTTCCAGTTTACGAATACCGCACATGCTGAAGACTAATTGTGCAGATTGTGCTTTTACGAACAGGGATGAATCAGTCATTTAGTAAGTGGAGATCAACAAGTCGATAACACAATTTTACTTCTTAAGACTCGTCAGATCGTCACACCAAAGCCCTATAATCACAATTGCGTAATGCAGATGTTTTTAAGTGCAAAAGTAAATGTCATTCACAGTAGATGCTCATGTTGCAGATGATATGCTTCGCGACCTCGTACAACCGTTGCGGACACCCCTATGTAAGGCGGAGTTGACCACTAGATGTCACGAGAGGTGGTACCGCAAGTGTAAATTGGAAATTTTGGAAATTTGTGGTAAGGTCTTATGGGACCAAATTGCTCAGTTCATCGGTCTCTAAGCCTACACACTACTTACTCTAACTTACGCTATGGACCACACACACACCCATTCCCGAGGGAGGACTCGAACCTCCGACGGGGATAGCCGCAGGGACCGTTACAAGGCGCCTGAGACCACGCGGCTACCCCGCGCGGAAGCGCAAGTGTAAAAGAAGGCGGGGAACATTGTAATGTCATCGAAGAGGCAGTAACAGCAGAATGGGCTGGTCAGAAGTAATAAATGACTTTCAACGTGGTTTTTGGATGTCACCTGGGTAACAAATCCTTCAGGAACATTTCAACGTTTCTAAAGCTGCCCATATAGACTGCTGGTGATTTCACTGTGAATTTGAAATACGAAGGAACAGCTGCAGCTGAACAGAGATCAGTCTGATCTCATGTGCTGACGCACATGTACAGACAAACACTGGGGAGAGAATCATTCGTTATTTGCAAAGTGCTACCAGCAGCCCAACTAGAATAGTGAGTGCGCGCAGAGTTAAAAAGAATGGGGTAAAATAGTGGAACAGTTCCTCATAAGTGACACAATTCTTTAGTTACTGCTAACCGACACTTGAAGTACTGTTATGAGCGACACCACTGGACAATGAAAGACTGGACATGGCTAATTTGCAGTGATGAGTCACCCTGTAATCTGTGTCAGTCCTGGAGAACGTTGCCTGACATCATGTGCAATGCCAACAGTGAAGTACGGTAGTTTTTTTCATCGTTATGGTGTCGTCCCCTTATCGTGACTCATACACTACTGGCCATTAAAACTGCTACCATGAAGATGACGTGCTACAGACGCGAAATTTAACCGACAGGAAGAAGATGCTCTGATATCTAAATGATTAGCTTTACAGAGCATTCACACAAGATTGGCGCCGGTGGCGACACCTATAACGTGCTGACATTAGGAAAGTTTCCAACCGATTTCGCATACACAAACAGCAGTTGCCCGGCGTTGCCTGGTGAAACGTTATTGTGATGCCTCGTGTAAGGAGGAGAAATGCGTACCATCACGTTTCCGACTTTGATAAAGGTCAGATTGTAGCCTATCACGATTGCGGTTTATCGTATCGTAACATAGCTGCTCGCGTTGGTCGAGATCTAATGACTGTTAGCAGAATATGGAATCAGTGGGTTCAGGAGGGTAATACGGAACATCGTGCTGTATCCCAACAGCCGCGTATCACTAGCAGTCGAGATGACAGGTATCTTATCAGCATGGCTGTAACGGATCGTGCAGCCGCGTCTCGATCCCTGAGTCAACAGATGGGGACGTTTGCAAGACAACAACCATCTGCACGAACAGTTCGACGACGTTTGCAGCAGCATGGACTATCAACTCGGAGACCATGGCTGCGGTTACCCTTGACGCTGCATCACAGACAGGAGCGCCTGCGATGGTGTACCCAACGACGAACCAGGGTGCACCAATGGCAAAATGTCATTTTTTCGGATGAATCCAGGTTCTGTTTACAGCATCATGATGGTCGCATCCGTGTTTGGCGACATCGCTGTGAACGAACATTGGAAGCGTGTATTCGTCATCGCCATACTGGCGTATCAACCGGCCTGATGGTATGGGGTGCCATTGGTTACACGTCTCGGTCACCTATTGTTCGCATTGACGACACTATGAACAGTAGACGTTATATTTCAGATGTGTTACGACCCTTGGATCTACCCTTTATTCGATCCCTGCGAAACACTACATTTCAGCACAATATTGCACGACCGCATGTTGCAGGTCCTGTACGGGCCTTTCTGGATGCAGAAAATGTTCGCCTGCTGGCCTGGCCAGCACATACTCCAGATCTCTCACCAGCTGAAAACGTCTGGTCAATGGTGGCCGAGCAACTGGCTCGTCTCAATACGCCAGTCACTACTCTTGATGAACTGTGGTATCTCGTTGAAGCTGCATGGGCAGCTGTACCTGTACATGCCATCCAAGCTCTGTTTGACTCAATGCCCAGGCATATTAAGGCAAGAGGTGGTTTTTATAGGTACTGATTTTTCAGGATCTATGCACCCAAATTGCGTGAAAATGCAATCACATGTCAGTTCTAGTATAATATATTTGTCCAATGAATACCCGTTTATCATCTGGATTTCTTCTTGGTGTAGCAATTTTGATGGCCAGTAGTGTAGAATTCTAATTACGGAAATATATGTACACATTTTACAGCGTTGTGTAATGGGTTCAGTAGAGGAGCAATCCAGGGACGACTATTGTTTGTGCCACCATGACAGTATATTGGGTGTGGCTGTAAAAAGGGCTGTTTTAAGTAGTCTCTAAAAGAAGAATGGTTAATGTACTATGTTTCAGGTAGATACGCAATTTGCTGAGGTGGAGTACTGGAGCGGGTCTGAACATGCAGTAAAAGTGAAGGCCTTTTACAAAAATGATACCGTCATCATTTCGACCTTATTAAGAATGATCCTGTACCATCGGCATGTGCAGTCTGGTTACGGGTGCAAGAGAAAGTGCACTTAAGCTGAAATCGCCAGGAAACGCCAGGAGCTTTCGCTTGCCGGTACAGTGAAAGTGGTGCAGAATGCGGTAACCAACAGTTTAAAACGATATGTGAGACAAATTATGGCAGTAGTGGGTATGTCCAGCACAGAATTTTGGGGAATGGCTTCAGGTTGCAACCGCACAAGGTACAAGTTGTGCAACAGTTAAATGAAAGTGATGATGAAAAGGGAATGACTGTTCGTTGAAGTTGACTAAAATTAGGGACAATGAAGGGTTCTTAAATTTGTTGAGTGACAAGGCACTTTTTCAATACGTTGTATGTGTAAAAAAAAAAAACCCTTACACAGCCAGAAAATCACGGTATGGTGCGCAGTCTCTTCAGTGTGCAAGGTCGGCCTTTTGTATTTTGAGGATGAACATGGACGAGCAATCACAGTTACATCTAAGCGGTATGATGGCATGATTGCCCCTTTCCTCGCACTTGAACAATTTCCTGAATATGAGAGTTGGTTTCAGCAAGGTAATGCTACGTATAATTGTGCTCAAATTTCAATGGCAGAAGTGAGCAGCGCGTTTGGTAATCACGTTATTTCAACGAATGGGGACATTTTATGTCCTCCCAGATCTCTGGACTTGTCGGTCTGTGATAACTACTTTTTTTTTTTTTTTGGGGGGGGGGGTTCCTGAAATACAGATTGTATGCTAAACGCCGACGTACAATTGGAAACTAAACGACACTATTCGTGCAGAAATCATAAACACTCCCATACAAATGATTAAACGTCGCAGATTGTTTGTGTGTCGATATAAATGTGGTGGCCACCTACAAGACACCATTTTCAAAACATGAACAGTGCGTAAAATGGTAATACGCAAGAGTTTCGCTGTCGTGATCCATACTGATTTACAGTATAATCCTCTGACTGTTTCGCTATATCCAAATCGCTCTGTTTTACTGCCCAACCCAGTACCTTGTCGTAAATCAGTATCCACATTGACGGAAAAAGTTGCAACGCCAAAAACTAATTAAATTTCGGGAATAAATTTGTCTATGTAACATATGTGATTACATTGCAAGATCACAGGTTAATTAATGCAAGTGCGCGATAAGCCATTGCAGATGTGAAATGCTGGTAAGTTAATAACCGGTGTAACCGCCAGAATGTTGAACGTGAGATTTTACAGGTTAAGGATGAATTATTGAACAATATGAAATAAAATCATCATAACTTCTGAACGGTTTGCGCTAGGACATTCAAACTGCATAGCTGGCCGGGGGGCGTGATGGGAATTAATGTGGGTATTTCGAGCTAACATCCCAAAGATGTTCGGGCTTACATGCAGTTCCTCTTCGTCGAACTGCCTGGCTCAAACCCATCTAGGAGTTGAACCGCACATATCGCATTACACTCACTAAATTAGACACTTTTGACCCTTTGGTTAAATTTTCTGGCTGCTGGCTAGTTTGCGAAATCGTGTGAAGCATACAGAGTTAATATAACACAATAGCAGCAATAATAATATCGAGAACTAAAGACCTATAAATGATATAGGCCACACAGTTGCGATTTGTTTCGAGTATGTTTATTCAGAAATCAAACTAACAGCGAAAGTGGTCGTATTTACTTACTATTACACTAGAGCACATATCCATTTGACACAGTTAGATCATTCACAATCTCATTGCGAAATACAACCCCACTACTCCACCTCTTTAACTATGCGAAAAGTTAGAGTTCACACCAGGCGCGCGGCTGCTGACCGCCCAGAGACTATCACACAACGCAACATTTTCTTAGTCGTTTCACTTCCTAGCTACCTAAAGGCCGACCGTCCCCTTTCGCGTCTCCATCAGCACTGTCCCTCTGCCCGTCTCAGGCCGCGTCTCCCGCGTGACGAACATCGTCAGTCAACTGCCTAGTGCAGTTCCCTTCCCTGAAGCCGTCCATCTGATTGGCTACAGCTTATTCTACAGTATTTTACATTTTAACATATTTAAATAATCAAAGCTTGGGCACTTCCACGTACATAATGAACTTTAAATTCTTTTACATAAAACCAATACAATTTCATTTTTAACTTTGAATGTCACGGCCAGTAACCTTGCACCAATGTGCTTTCTGAGAAATAAATAAAGAACAAAAGTAACTATTACGCACTAAAATTTACAACAAATAATCTTTTATCTAATGATTCAATAAGGTGTCATGTTGTCATCGTTCAATGTGTTTTGTGTGGAGGAAATGATGATCTGATGCTTAACTGAAAATACTCATAATTTAAATTTACTATATTTTTACAGAGTTGATATTTACGACATTTGACATTTTAATGATGCGATTTTATATGAAATGTCAGTTAGTGGTACCCCTGGTCATTCAGCAGAAGAACAGTTAATGCTTTTTGCGGGTGACGGTGGACTTGTCGTCGGATGATGTCTCATATGTGCTCGATTGGAGACAGAGCTGTCGATCGAGCAGGCCAAGGCATATCGAAAAATGGTTCAAATGGCTCTGAGCACTACGGGGTATAACTTCTGAGGTCATCAGTTCCCTAGAACTTAGAACTACTTAAACCTAACTAAGGACATTACACACATCCATGCCCGAGGCAGGATTCGAACCTGCGACCGTAGCGGTCGCGCGGTTCCAGACTGTAGCGCCTAGAACCGCTTGGCCACTCAGGCCGGCCTAGGCATATCGACAGTTTGTAGAACAACAGCAGTATGTGGCCGAACGTTATCCCATTGGAAAACGCGACCTGGAATGCTAGTCTTAAATGACAGCAGAACAGGTAGAATCATCAGACTAACGTGTGAATTTGCAGTCAGGATGCGTGGGATAAGAGCGAGAGTGCTTCTGTTGTTATACTGAATCGCAGTCTAGACCACAACGCCACGTGTAAGTCCAGTTTGTCTAGCACACAGACAGGCCCTCAGCTGACCTCCAACATACGGCCATCACTGGCACTAAGGCAGAACCAGATTTCATTAGAAAACGCAACAGAACTTCACCTTACTCTGCAATGGCTCTCCCTTGACACACTGAAGTCGCAAAAGGCGGTGGTTTGCGTCAGTGAAATGCACGCTGTAGGCCGTCTGGCCCGGAGCTATCCTTGTAGCAACCGATTGACAGGCGTTGTGTCACTATGTTGCCAAACGGTGCTCAGATCGCAGCTGCACATGCAGTACGATGCCAAACACGATAGTCTCCCCCTTCGTTAGTGCCCCGTGGCCATTCAGAGTCCGGTCTTCTTGCGACCGTATATTCTCGCGACCATCTCTACCAGCAGTCATGTACAGTGGCTACATTCCTAACAAGTCTTTCTGCAGTATCGCAGAGGGAACATCCAGCTTGTCTTAGCCCTATCACACGACTTAGTTTAAACTCAGTGAGGATTGATAATGTCGTTTTTGTCTCCTTAAAGACATTCTTGACTAACGCCAACTCACTACATCAAATATCAAACCTAACTAACGCACCTGATCGTTACAGCGTGTATTTAAAACAAACCTGATTTCCATTCACATAGTGGTGTTGCTAGCACCATTCTTCCGCTACTGGCGCGAAATTCGAAAAGACATAATTTTTCATGTGAAGGAACACGCTTCCAACTTTCGTTTATATCGCACAACTAGTTCTTGTTATTGCGATTCTTTTTTCCGTCAGTGTATGACGCAATGATTTGTGGACATTAACATTGCTGAAATGGACTGGCCATCTCAGAGTGCCGACCTGAATTTGAGAGGAGTCAAATCGTCGATTTCATTCCGGACCCAGCCTCCAACATCACTACCTTCTCTGGTTCCGGCTCTTGAGTGAGAATGGGCTTCCATTCCCACAGAGATTCAGGCATCACATTGAAAGTGTCTCCATCAGAGAGAAAGCCATCATATAGGCGAAGGTATTAATGTCCATCGACGGATATCCTAATACTTTTGTTTAGATAGGGAAACACAACACGTGTGACTCGTAAAAAAAGTAAGATAATGAAAAAAATGGTAACCGACTTAACTATACAGGGTGTTACAAAAAGGTACGGCCAAACATTCAGGAAACATTCCTCACACACAAAGAAAGAAAATATGTTATTGGGACATGTGTCCGGGAACGCTTACTTTCCATGTTAGAGCTCATTTTATTACTTCTATTCAAATCACATTAATAATGGAATGGAAACACACAGCAACAGAACGTACCAGCGTGACTTCAAACACTTTGTTACAGGAAATGTTCAAAATGTCCTCCGTTAGCGAGGATACATGCGTCCACTCTGGGTCGCATGGAATCCCTGATGCGCTGATGCAGCCCTGGAGAATGGCGTATTGTATCACAGCCGTCCACAATACGAGCACGAAGAGTCTCTACATTTGGTAACGGGGTTGCGTAGACAAGAGCTTTCAAATGTCCCCATAAATGAAAGTCAAGGGGGTTGAGGTCAGGAGAGCGGGGAGGCCATGGAATTGGTCCGCCTCTACCAATCCATCGGTCACCAAATCTGTTGTTGAGAAGCGTACGAACACTTCGACTGAAATGTGCAGGAGCTTCATCGTGCATGAACCACATGTTGTGTCGTACTTGTAAAGGCACATGTTCTAGCAGCACAGGTAGAGTATCCCGTATGAAATCATGATAACGTGCTCCATTGAGCGTAGGTGGAAGAACATGGGGCCCAATCATGACATCACCAACAATGCCTGCCAAAACTTACTGTAGAGCAATGAGTCGCATGTCAACACAAGCACCGAAGTCAACATTACCTTCCTTCAATTGGGCCAACTGGCAGTGAATCGAGGTAGTACAGTACATACTGACGAAACTAAAATGAGCTCTAACATGTAAATTAAGCGTTTCCGGACACATGTCCACATAACATCTTTTCTTTATTTCTGTGTGAGGAATGTTTCCTGAAAGTTTGGCCGTACCTGTATATTTCTAACTAACTTGATCATATGACAAGGATCTAAAATTATATATACATTGTTACCTATAACAGGATGAGTCACTTCCATCCCACTCAACACACTTTTTCATTGACATTTCGTCAAACATTAACGCACAAAACACTTTACGAGACGAGTTTGCAACTCTTGCCTTTATAATGTCAAAACTTTCTGATGTAAAACCTGGCAAACCTTCAACACAACTGTACCATCTCCGTAAAGTACTTGCATGTGGTAGGGATAAATTAAACGTACTGTGAACATACCTGTAAGCAGCAGGTGAATAAAAATTTAAAGTTATAGCAAAAGCTTTCAACCTAACCGAATACTGCTGTGATCTGTTTTTGCTTCTATCTAGGATCTCCAATAACATGTCACTGTGAGTAGCGTTAATGAGCGAGATTACATTATCGTTTACTAAGTTTTTAGCTTTTAGTTCTTCTAAAATATTTGCTAATTTGCAAATCTTCTGCGTCTGTCTTTTGCACTTTTTGTTCACTGTATTTAACTTAGTCTTATATTGCACAATTTTTGCTTCCTTCCTTTCTTCAATTTTTTCGAACTTTTCCTTCATATTACTTGGACTTGATGGAAATGAATAATTGTGGTCTCCAGTGTAACCAGAAACGTGCACATCCACACGCACGTTTTCTGCTGTGTCAACATTTCTTGGCTTTGGCGGTTTCCTTGCCATGGTAACCTGGAAAAAGAACGCTCAGAATTATGCACACTGACAGTATTTCCACACTATTCAACCTAGGCCTATATTGCACGATTTTCAAGACTCTACACCTTTTTCAAATGAGTAGGAAATCCAAATATTGTCGGTATAGCGTCGTCCTTCAGTTGACGTCTATTTACATAATTTTCCATGTAACAATTCTATTCAGAATGAAGAGAGCATAGCAAATGATTTGCTGTCGGTTGGAAGTTCTCTCTCCGAGTAGAAACTATCCATTTCCGATTTAGAAAATCATTTTTAAGGGGAAACCTAAACAAAAACAAACGCTCATGATGTATTATTTCTCCATGAAAATACTATATACATGTAATAGAAAGTAACAAACAACCAGAAATGACTGACCTGTGAAATGTAACATTGTTTCCGTCTTCGTCTTTGCTTCCATTCTTACTGTTACAATTAAAAGCAGCACACGAACGAACCATGTTTACGCACTGTTTCCCTGCAAATGGCGGCTTCTGTCACGTTCAGTATGGGGACGCGACACTAGCGCCAATGCGCGGTCTAGTTTTTATTTAGTAAGTCTATGCTCTGTAAGAGTAATAAAATTAAATCTAAAAAACATATTTAATAACTGCGAATTCCACTTTAACAAACTGTGGTGCGTGTCGTCATCGGGCAATAACTGCTCAACCCTTGAGACTTGTGTGGTGAAATTAAAAGTCGGGCATATAAAACAAACTTAAAAATCCATTCAAGCTACAGTGAAGTCGGCACAACACGACGTGGGAAGTTATAACATACATAAGTACTTCCTACGTCAACTTATGGTGAGTGGGGGGTATTTTGTGTAGCAATGTCACCATCCTGTTTTCCCTTCCAGTTGCGGATGCTGCGGGGAAAAGCGATTATTGGTAAACCTCTGCTTGAGCTCGAATCTGACTAATTCTACTTTCATGGTCTTTTCACGAGATATACACAAGGAAGCAGTTAAGTGCTTAATTTACACCTCTCCAAACCCATGTGCCCCTATGAATTTTTACACTGTACAAAGCATTAAGCTGAGGACTTCAAATGAATGGTAGTTAATCTAAATAGATCTTTACAGCATTCAATGAATTTCAGTGATTTCAGAAGAAGTACCTGAAACTGAAATATATTTCTATATGAGCACGCTGGAAGCTTACTATGTAGGGAACATATTGCTGCTGAGTTAGAGCTCTCTGATGGCGTATAAAAGAATATTGATAATTTCACCATGTACAGGAGGTGGAGAATGATAGGCCACCGTTGCAAGTTATTAATGTGCTACTGTACCTCTCAACGCCTCCTCTACGTGGTAAGTAGCAATCTATCCTTTTCATAGTGTGATCATTCGATCACGAATTTTACATTGTTAAAAACGGAACATCTGTTAGAGGACGATCAGTTTGCCTTTAGGAAAGGTGAAGACAGCATAGAGGCATTTGTGGCGTTGCACTTGATAATGGAAGAAAGTCTTGAAAAAATCAGGACACATTCATTGAATTTGTCGACCTAAAAAGAACATTAGAAAGTGTAAAATGATGCAAGATATTCAACATACTTAGGAAAATAGGTGTGAGTTATAGCGAAGTACGAGTAATATGCAGTATGTACAAGAAACAACAGTTGAAGTACAAGAATGAAATACTCAGATTAGAATGGATACCAAGACATGAAAGTAGTCCTTCGCTCCTATTGCTCAATCCATAGATCAAAGAAGAAATACAGGGAATAAAAAAAATGGATGAAAGGATATCAATGACAAGATTCGTTGACGATATTTATATCCTCTTCCAGTGGAAGTGAGGAAAAATTTCGGATCCATTTGAATGGAATGAACGGTGTAACATGTACAGTCGTGGACAAAACGAGTGACACCCCTCGCCATTTCGTATGCTGATCCGCACAGCTTTAAAGTCTGCTACACAGCATAACAGGCAAGGCGACGAAGTGCTACCAACATACTATGCAAGTTCGCTCAGCTGATGTGCTGAGATAGCTAGCACTGGAGAAACTCGCTCTTCGAAGACGCCACAGCATCGTCTGCCACCACTTCGTGGGAAACGAAATACACTCCTGGAAATTGAAATAAGAACACCGTGAATTCATTGTCCCAGGAAGGGGAAACTTTATTGACACATTCCTGGGGTCAGATACATCACATGATCACACTGACAGAACCACAGGCACATAGACACAGGCAACAGAGCATGCACAATGTCGGCACTAGTACAGTGTATATCCACCTTTCGCAGCAATGCAGGCTGCTATTCTCCCATGGAGACGATCGTAGAGATGCTGGATGTAGTCCTGTGGAACGGCTTGCCATGCCATTTCCACCTGGCGCCTCAGTTGGACCAGCGTTCGTGCTGGACGTGCAGACCGCGTGAGACGACGCTTCATCCAGTCCCAAACATGCTCAATGGGGGACAGATCCGGAGATCTTGCTGGCCAGGGTAGTTGACTTACACCTTCTAGAGCACGTTGGGTGGCACGGGATACATGCGGACGTGCATTGTCCTGTTGGAACAGCAAGTTCCCTTGCCGGTCTAGGAATGGTAGAACGATGGGTTCGATGACGGTTTGGATGTACCGTGCACTATTCAGTGTCCCCTCGACGATCACCAGTGGTGTACGGCCAGTGTAGGAGATCGCTCCCCAGACCATGATGCCGGGTGTTGGTCCTGTGTGCCTCGGTCGTATGCAGTCCTGATTGTGGCGCTCACCTGCACGGCGCCAAACACGCATACGACCATCATTGGCACCAAGGCAGAAGCGACTCTCATCGCTGAAGACGACACGTCTCCATTCGTCCCTCCATTCACGCCTGTCGCGACACCACTGGAGGCGGGCTGCACGATGTTGGGGCGTGAGCGGAAGACGGCCTAACGGTGTGCGGGACCGTAGCCCAGCTTCATGGAGACGGTTGCGAATGGTCCTCGCCGATACTCCAGGAGCAACAGTGTCCCTAATTTGGTGGGAAGTGGCGGTGCGGTCCCCTACGGCACTGCGTAGGATCCTACGGTCTTGGCGTGCATCCGTGCGTCGCTGCGGTCCGGTCCCAGGTCGACGGGCCCGTGCACCTTCCGCCGACCACTGGCGACAACATCGATGTACTGTGGAGACCTCACGCCCCACGTGTTGAGCAATTCGGCGGTACGTCCACCCGGCCTCCCGCATGCCCACTATACGCCCTCGCTCAAAGTCCGTCAACTGCACATACGGTTCACGTCCACGCTGTCGCGGCATGCTACCAGTGTTAAAGACTGCGATGGAGCTCCGTATGCCACGGCAAACTGGCTGACACTGACGGCGGCGGTGCACAAATGCTGCGCAGCTAGCGCCATTCGACGGCCAACACCGCGGTTCCTGGTGTGTCCGCTGTGCCGTGCGTGTGATCATTGCTTGTACAGCCCTCTCGCAGTGTCCGGAGCAAGTATGGTGGGTCTGACACACCGGTGTCAATGTGTTCTTTTTTCCATTTCCAGGAGTGTACTTCAAGTATAAGCCAATGTGTTGTATTAGCATATCTGTGACTATGACTTGGATCTAAAGTGTAGTTATAGACAGTACGTATGCTCACATTGCGAATATGACATCATGAATAAAGACAATGGGAAATGAATTAGGCGTCCTTCCTCTTCTGTAACATCAAATATATTTTAGTTATTCTGTCTTAAATGAACTGCGCAGAAAATCATTCACCAGAAGTGTGGTACTGAGTGATTTTTAACTGAATTTCGTTATGAATCTTCACGCATTGCTAAATTTGCACAGTTTCATGCTAGGTCAGCAACGGTAATCCAGTATGACTGGTCTGAACGTTGACACAGACAATTTCGCGGCCGAATGCGCATAATATTTTGCTAATTCGTAACGATCTGGGGTACTTTGTCTTACTGAAACAGTTCTGTTATCTCGATAAGCTGAAATTCATTTTTATTAGTACAGTTAATACTAATAAGCGTTTCTTCTTGCATTTATATCTTATATTTAGGTGTTGTGGTTAACACACTAATCAGCATTAATATAGTCTTACACAGATTGAAAACAGTCTGACAAATTTCGCATAGTTTTTCAGTTTCACGCCTATGCATAGTATGTTGGTAGCACTTAGTCGCCTTGCCTGTTATGCTGTGTAGCAGACTTTAAAGGTGTGCGGATCAGCATAACGAAAAAGCGAGGGGTCTCGCACGTTTTGTCCACGACTGTACAAAGTGGTAACTGAGAGGAAATTAGAGAAAGACAAAAGTAATGAGGAGTAGCAGAAACGAGATTATCGACCAAATTAACTTCAAAATTTTGGAACTAGAAGTAGCTGAAGCGAAGTAACTCTTCTACTTTGAAAGTAAAATAACATACGACGGACGAAGCAAGGAGGACAAAAGAAGACCACCACACGGAATGAGGGCATTCCCGGCCGAAAGAGGTCTATTATTATCAATAATCAGCTTAATCCGAGGAAGAATTATCTGAGAATGCACAGTAGGAGAGAGTGTTCTTCTTTTGAACACTTTTCAGACTTTCTCCTCTAGTTACAGGAAAAGACGGTTATAGGAAAAGACAGTGGAAGGACAAGGAACTGTAATAGATGCTTTATACATTTTTTACATGTTTATCTGATACCATTCACTTTTTGTCTGCTGCAGTATTTTTCTAAAATTACAAAAACTGTGAAAATATGTTTCAAGGTACAACATGGTCCTGTACCTGGGAACAAATATTCCACGGAAATCTAAAAGTAATGAAATCGAAATAATTTTGTCGGTACTGTATTTAATAATCTATCTTACATTACTAACCAGTTAGTGGAACCAAATTAAGTAGAAACATTATGAATAAAAATAGTTACAACTTAATTTATTTTGAAGCAGAAGCTGTTGAAAACAATGACACATTTCTATTACAAAACATTAAAGGAATTCCGTTCACTCGGAGATATCAAGTTCCACTGTAGAAGTCTTTCCTCAGTTTCACGGTACAGGATGGTGTACGGCCGACGTGGTATGGCGTAACCACCCAAAAGCTATATATTTACTTTAAAAAATATACAGATTGGGTCAAAAAGTACTTTGAAACTTTGGAATGATATGAAAATTTATTGATATAACTTACAGAAACGGTAGATGTGTCAATCTGTAGCAAACAAGTTCAAGTTTCATATAAAACAAATGTCATTTTGGTTCGATGTTGCTACCAGTTGTGATGCGGCAAATATCCCACAGGCAATCAGTCACTCGCTGCAGAAAATCTGGCGTAACTTGTACAATGTCAGCTTAGACTCGATTTTTCAGGTCGGCTAAATAGTTTGCTGGGGCAGAAAATTACACACGGTCCTTAATGAAACCTCAGAGAAAGAAATCCAGTGGAGTCAAGTCTGAGGTGGCCAAGCGATTGGTCCTTCACGGCCAATTCACCGACATGGGAGGCCATTATGGAGGATACCTCGAACTTCGGTGAGCAAATGAGATGGTGCACCGTCTTGCTGGTAGTAAACAAATCTATCTCTGTCGTTGCGAAATTTACGCCTCACAGATGTTGCAGAAATCGTTTCATGAAACCAAACCTCACACTGAGGACTCTCGAAACCGGTGAAAGTAGCCATTTTAACTATGCAGTACGTTGGAGTTACTGGTGGTGGAATACGGTACTGGTGCACTACGTGAATCAACCTTGGGGTTGTCTGCTACAAAATGACACACCTACCGAGTCTGTAAGTTATTTCAATAATTTTTTTACCATCCTAAAGTTGTAAAGTCCCTTTTGGCTCATCCTGTATAGAATTTTACGTGCCATAAAGTTCTGTAAGTTAAGAATTAATAATATCTCCCTAAGCCATACCAGCTCGAGTCGAATCTTTGGCTCGTTTATTTGTCTATTCATTGGCATATCTATGTGTTGTGTGATTGTAGTGTAGTGTCTTTGCACTTATAGTTGCAGTGGCGACGTGAGAAACAGACCTTTCACGATCGCTGGTGAGTTAGTAAGAGCCGAGTCCAGGAGTACGACGCTACCTGCCGGATGCCAGCTCGTTGAAAAACAAACCCTGCGCGCCGAGGGAGCCAGTGTGTGCCCTGGAGGATCGACGACGTTATTATTGTTGGGAGTAGTCTCTGGTTGTATTGAATGGCCGTATTTCCTTGGTCTCTGAGATACACTGGCGAGTGACGATGTAAGTTCTTCTCGTTTTAAACTCCTTATGTTAAAACATGTAAAGGCACTTAAAAAGGTGCGTTTAGGCGAGTGACGTTAGAAGATGCTTGAGTTATTCTGGCTTCATTTAACTGTGCTTAGGCCACAGTATTCTTGTCGACAGCTTTTGCTAATTGTATTCCTGAAGTTCGATCCCCTCGGATGATTACAGCGCGCTTGCTGCGAGCGAGAGGCCTGTTGGAGTGACGTCGCGGTTTCGGTTACGAGCTTTAAATTAAGTCAGTTATACTTATTTCACTCTGATTGCTAGTGAGCATTATTGTATAACTTTCCTACGACAGTGTCTTGCGTACAAAGTTTTCCCTTAACATGCCGGT
Organism: Schistocerca nitens; assembly: GCF_023898315.1. Taxonomy (NCBI): domain Eukaryota; kingdom Metazoa; phylum Arthropoda; class Insecta; order Orthoptera; family Acrididae; genus Schistocerca; species Schistocerca nitens. The sequence continues at coordinate 187,995,336 of NC_064620.1, read as the reverse complement.
TATTTTTTAAAGACTTGATTTTTAATAATTGATGTTTAATATAGCCTCACAGAGTGTTGTGTAAATATTGTTTCCTTCTATGTAAATTACCAGGGCATCACCGATGTCAGCTGCAACGGGACATTAAGCGGATTCAGCAGCGACGACGAAAATGTGTACCGGACCGGCATTCGCACTCCTGCTTGCTAGGCAGGTGCGGTAAGCACTGCAAAATCCGGGACACAGCGTTATCGCAACTGTACGGACTACCTCGGCACGCGTCATGGCCAACCTTCCTCCACCGAGTGACACCTATTCGCAGACCCTATCCAGAGATACCCACAGGGGGTCGGACGTATTTGTGTATTTGCACTTGAGGGACGGGGATCCATTGCCAATCTAGGCTTATCAGTTACATGAATGCGTGGTGTCAAGACTGTAGAAACGCTTTAGCAAACGTCGCTGCCCTGGTACTGCGCCACCGGAGAGCCGCTGTGCGAAATTGGTTGGTTGGTTTAAAAAAGGAGAGGACCAAACTGCTAGGTCATCGGTCCCTTGTTCCAATTACAACAATATACAAATGTGAGAACAAAACAAACGAGACATACAACACAAAAACCACAAGAACATCAAAAGGGCAACAGTAAGATAAGAAAACCACAGAGAGACGCAAGAAACAGGTAGAAGGTATTAAAACAAGAGAGCAGATGACCATGGCTGGCTGATCACGAGAATAAAAAGGATAAGCCAACCATTGTCCGACACATTAAAACCTCCAGCCTAAAAGCACTGGCGCTGAGGACACAGAGGGACAAAGGACATGCGCTAAAACTTTACATCGAATTATAAAACCTACTCTCACGGAAAAACTTATCACCAAATCAGCCGATGAGGCATTTTCTACTAAAATGAGTGACAAAGAGTCCGGTAACCGAAGATTGTCTTGCAGAGAAGACAAAGCAGACCACCTCAATAGAATGTGGGCCACTGTTAACCAGCCCCCACACTGACACTGAGGGTGGTCTTACTGTGCGGGAAGTAGCCGTGGGTTAACAAAGTGTGGCCAATGCAGAGCCGGCAGAGAAACACAGACTCCCAGCGAAAGGCCCGCATAGAAGACTTCCACACATTCGTAGCCTCCTTAATGGCACACAGTTTGTTGTGTGTAGTGAGACTATGTCATTCCGTCTCCCAAAGCCGAAAAACCTTGTGGCGTAATAACGAACGCAGGTCATTTACGGAGATGTCGATCTCCAGAAGCGGTTTATATGTAGCCTGTTTGGCCAGCCTGTCAGACAGTTCATTTCACCGAATTCCGACGTGACCTGGGGTCCAGACAAACACAACTGAATGACTGGACCGTTCCAGGTCATAGATAGACTCCTGGATGGTCGCTACCAAAGGATGGCGATGGTAGGACTGGTCGATACCTTGGAGACTGCTCAAGGAGTCAGTACAGAGAAGAAACAACTCTCCAGGGCATGAGTGAATGTGCTCAAGAGCACGAGATATGGCCACCAGCTCTGCAGTCAAAACACTGCAGCCATCTGGCAAGGAGTGCTGTTCAATATGTCCTCTGTGAACGTAGGCGAAGCCAACGTGACCATCAGCCATTCAGCGGTTGGTGACAGTGGAGAGCCGCAGGGTTAACGCAATCCTTAGAGCCATGTGAAAGGTTCAGATGAAGCTTTGGCCGAAGTGTACACCATGCAGGTGTACGTGAATGGAGTGTAGGTGGTAAGGGGATGGCCTTCATTTTGGACAGAAAAGATCGGACGTGAGCAGCAATCGTAAACCCTGACCTGGGCCACAGATGCGGGAGATGAACTGCACTGGTTGGGAAAACGAGACGGTAATTCGGATGAGCAGGAGAACTAAGAATGTATGCAACGTAACTGGCGAGCAGTTGTGCACGTCTGATCTGCAATGGAGGGACTCCAGCCTCCACCAGTACGCTGGTCACCGGACCCATCCTAAAAGCTCCTGTCGGTAGTCAAACTCAACAGTGGTGCACTGGGTCGAGTAAATGCAACACTGAGGGCAACGCCGAACCATAAACCGCTCTCCCATAATCTAGGCGGTTTTGACCAAGGGCTCTGTGGAGCTGCAGCATCGTAGAGCGATCTGAACCCCAGTTGGTTTTGCTCAAGCAGCGGAAGGCATTGAGGTGTTCCCAGCAATTCCACTTAAGCTGAGCTGATGAAGATGAGGAAGCCAAATAAATCAAGTGTCGAAAACCAGTCCTAGGAATCAATATGTCTCCACAACCATGAGAGGAACGTCATTAAGGTAAAGTTCTGGTTCCAGACGAATGGTACGACTTCGCGGCTGGAAACGTGAAGCTGTGGGCTAGAGCCCGTGACTGCGCCTTTTGGATGACTCCCTGCAGGTGTCGCTTAGCAACTCCAGTACTGGAGGGCAGTATGAAATGCAGAAGTCGTCTGCATACAGAGAAGGTGTGGCCGATGGCACTACAGCTGTTGCTACACCGTTAATGGCCAGCTGGCCCCTGTGGCAGAGCGATTCTAGGCGCTTCAGTCTGTAACTGCGCGACCGCTAAGGTCGCAGGTTCGAATCCTGCCTCGGGCATGGATGTGTGTGATGTCCTTAGGTTAGGTACGTTTAAGTAGTTCTAAGTTCTAGGGGACTGATGACCTCAGATGTTAAGTCCCATAGTGCTCAGAGCCATTTGAACCATTTCGTTAATGGCCACTAAATATTGAGAGACACTCATACAGATGTCTGCGGGACTCCAGTCCCCTGGATATAGGAGGAACTATGGGAGGCACCCATATGGACACTGAAAGTATGGAGCAACAGGAAGTTTTGGATAAAAATTGTGAGTGAGCCCCGAAGACACCAGTCATATGAAGTGGCAAGGATGTGATGTCGCCAGGTTGTGTCATACGCTTTTCACAAGTCAAGGAAGATAGGAACCAGATGTTGGCGCCTTGAAAAGGCTGTTCGGATTGCAGACTCGAGGGACACAAGATTATTAGTAATAAAGCGACCCTGGAGGAAACCACCCTGGCATGCAGCCAGTAGGCCCAGTGACTCCAGGGGCCAGCACAGCCACTGACTCACCGTACGTTCAAGCAGCTGACAAAGAACGTTGGTGCGGCTGATGGGCCAATAGCTATCCACATCAAATGGGTTTTTACCGGGCTTGAGCACGGGAATGATGGTGCTATCCAGCCATTGCGATGGAAAGACGCCATCCCACCAGATCCGGTTGAAGATGACGAGGAGACGTCGCTTGTGGCCGGGCTAGAGATGTTTAACCATCTGTTTGTGGATCCGATCGTGCGCAGGAGATGTGTCGGTGCAATGTGCAAGGGCGCTGAGGGCCTCCCACTCTGAAAATGGGGCGTTATAGGGTTCACTGTGGCGTGTAGTGAACGACATGACTTTCCCCTAAATCCACTGAGGGTACGAAAGGCTTGTGGGTAATCCTCTGATGCAGAGGCTCAAGCATAGTGCTCAACGAAGTGCTCGGCAATCATGTTTGCGTCGGTAGATAACACATCGTTGATGTTAAGCCAGGGACACCTGGTATGGTACCCAAAAACATTCTGATCTTCACTCAGATTTGAGAAGGTGACGTGTGGCACCCAACGGTCGAAACGTACCTGTCCCAACACTCCCGTTTCCGTATTTTTATAAGCTCGCGAACGCGGGCATGGAGCTAAAAGCTATTAGGCGTTCCACGGAAGGACGCCGCTTATGACGCTGCAGAGATCGCCTAAGCCCTTTAATGGCCTCAGCGGTCTCTGGCGACCACCAAGGTACTGTCTTTCACTGGAGACACCCTAGGAAACAAGGGATCGCCTTTTCTGCCGCAGAAGTGGTTGTTGAAATGACCTGCTCAACCGCCACATCGATGTTATCGTGTGCGGGAGATTCAACGGTGATAGCTTCCCAGTCTGCCTTGTTTAAAGCGCATCTGGATAGTCGTCCGTGGGCATGACGTTGGGGGAGTGACAGTAAGATGGTGAAGTGGTCACTACCACACAAGTCATCGTGGGTTCTCCAAAGGACAGATGGGAGAAGTCCAGGGCTGCAAAGTGATAAATCAATGACCGAGGAAGTACCATGAGCCACACTGAAATATGTGGCGGCCCCAGTATTTATGAGGCAGAGGTAGAGTTGAACAGTAAATTTTCGACATCTCTACCTTGGCCAGAAAGCATGGTGCCACCCCACAAGGGTTATGGGCGTTTTTTTTTTTTATCAGTCTTCTGACTGGTTTGATGTGGCCCGCCACGAATTCTTCTCCTGTGCTATCATCTTCATCTCAGAGTAGCACTTGCAACCTACATCCTCATTTGCTGGACGTATTCCAATCTCTGTCTTCCTCTACAGTTTTTGCCCTCTACAGCTCAATTACCATGGAAGTCATTCCCTCATGTCTAAACAGATGTCCTATCATCCTGTCCCTTCTCCTTATCAATGTTTTCCCCATGTTTATTTCCTCTCCGATTCTGTACAGAACCTCTTCATTCCTTACTTTATCAGTCCACCTAATTTTCGACGTTCGTCTGTAGCACCATATCTCAAATGCTTCGATTCTCTTCTGTTCCGGTTTTCCCACAGTCCATGTTCCGCTACCATACAATACTGAACTCCAGACGTACATTCTCAGAAATTTCATCCTCAAATTATGGTCGATATTTGATATTAGTAGACTTCTCTTGGCCGGGAATGCCTTTTTTGCCATTGCTAGTCTCCTTTTGATGTCCTCCTTGCTCCGTCCGTCATTCGTTATTTTACTGCCTAGGTAGCAGAATTCCTTAACTTCATCTACTTCGTGACAATCAATCCTGATGTTAAGTTTCTCGCTGTTCTCATTTCAACTACATCTCATTACCTTCGTCTTTCTTCGAGTTACTATCAACCCGTACACTGCACTCATTAGAGTGTTCATTCCGTTCAGCAGATCATGTAATTATTCTTCACTTTCACTCAGGATAGCAATGTCATCAGCAAATAGTATTTCTATCATTGCTTCCTCGATGTACAGACTGAACAGTTACATCCTTGTCATACACCCTTTTTAATACGAGCACTTCGTTCTTGATCGTCCACCCTTATTATTACCTCTTGGCTGTTGTACATATTGTATATTACCCGTCTCTCCCCACAGCTTACCCCTACTTTCTTCAGAATTTCGAACATCTTGCACCATTTTTCATTGTTGAACGCTTTTTACAGGTCGATACATCCTATGAAAGTGTCTCGATTTTTCTTTAGTCTTGCTTCCATTATTAACCGCAATGTCAGAATTGCCTCTCTCCTGCCTTGACCTTTTCTAAAGCCAAACTCAGCGCCATCTAGCGCATCCTCAATTTTCTTTTCCATTCTTCTGTATATTAATTTTGTAAGCAACTTGGATACATGAGCTGTTAAGCTGATTGTGCGATAATTCCCGCACTTGTCAGCTCTTGCCGTCGTCGGAATTGTGTGGATGACGCTTTTCCGAAAGTCAGATGGTATGTCGCCAGACTCATTCATTCTACTCACCAACGTGAATAGTCGTTTTGTTGCCACTTTCCCCAATCATTTTAGAAATTCTGATGGAATATTATCTATCCCTTCTGCCTTATTTGATCGTAAGTCCTCCAAAGCTATTTTAAATTCTGATTCTAATACTGGATCCCCTATCTATTCTAAATCGACTCCTGTTTCTTCTTCTATCGCATCAGAGAAATCTTCCCCCTCATAGAGGCTTTCAATGTATTCTTTACACCTATCCGCTCTCTCGTCTGCATTTAACAGTGGAATTCCCGTCCACTCTTAATGTTAGCACCCCTGCTTTTAATGTCACCGAAGGTTGTTTTGACCTCTCTGTTTGCCGAGTCTGTCCTTCCGACAATCATTTTTCCTGCAGCCATTTCATCTTAGCTTCCCTGCACTTCTTATTTATTTAATTCCTCAGCTACTTGTATTTCTATATTCCTGAATTTCCTAGAACATTTTTGTACTTCCTCCTTTCATCAGTTGAAGTATTTCTTATGTTACACATGGTTTCTTCGCAGTTACCCTCTTTGTACTTATGTTTTCCTTCCCAAATTCTATGATGGTACTTTTCAGAGATGTCCATTCCTCTTCAACTGTACTGCCTTCTGAGCTATTCCTTATTGCTGTATCTATAGCCTTAGAGAACTTGAAACGTATCTCGTCACTCCTTAGTACTTCTGTATCCCACTTCTCTGTATATTGATTCTTCCTGACTGATGTCTTAAACTTCAGCCTACACTTCCTCACTACTATATTGTGATCTGAGTCTATATCTGCTTCTGGGTACACCTTACAATCCAGTATCTGATTTCGGAATCTGTCTGACCATGATGTAGTCTGAAATCTTCCCCTATCTCCCCTCCTTTTCCAAGTATACTTCTTCCTTTTGTGATTCTTGAACAGAGTATTCGCTATTACTAGCTGAAACTTGTAACAGAGCTCAGTTAGTCTTGCTCCTCTCTCATTCCTTGTCCCAAGCCCATATTCTCCCGTAATCTTTTCTTCTACTCCTTCCCCAGCAACTGCATTCCAGTCCCCCTTGACTATTAGATCTTCGTCCCCCTTTACATACTGCATTACCCTTTCAATATCCTCATACACTTTCTCTATCTGTTCATCTTCATCTTGCGACGTCGGCATGTATACCTGAACTATCGTTGTCGGTGTTGGTCTGCTGTCGACTCTGATTAGAACAACCCAGTCACTGAACTGTTCACAGTAACACACCCTCTGCCCTACCTTCCTATTCATAATGAATCCTACACCTGTTATACCATTTTCTGCTGCTGTTGATATTACCCGATACTCATCTGACCAGAAATCCTTGTCTTCCTTCCACTTCACTTCACTGACCACTACTATATTTAGATTGAGACTTTGCATTTCCATTTTCAGATTTCCTAGTTTCCCTACAACGTTCAAGCTTCTGATATTCCACGCCCCGACTCGTAGAACGTTATCCTTTCGTTGATTATTCAATATTTTTCTCATGGTAACCTCCCACTTGGCAAACCCCTCCCGGAGATCCGAATGGGGGACTATTCCGCAATCTTTTGCCAATGGAGAGATCATCATGACACTTCTTCCATTACAGGCCACATGCCCTGTGGATACACGATACGTGTCTTTAATGCAGTGGTTTCCATTGCCTTCTGCATCGTCATGCAATTGATCATTGCTGATTCTTCCGCCTTTAGGGGAAGTTTCCCACCCCTAGGACGTGTGCCCTAAAACCCTGTCCGCTCCTCTGCCCTCTTTGACAAGGCCGTTGGCAGAATGAGGGTGACTTCTTACGCCGTAAGTCTTCGGCCGCGAATGCTGATTATTAATCAAAATTTAAGCTGCGCCGGGATTAGAACATGGGACCGAAGACGTTTTGACAATGAATCAAAGGCGACGCTACCCCTAGACCATGGGTGCAGCCATTATGGGCGTTAAAGTTCCCCAAAAGTAGGAAAGGTTTAGGGATTACATGAATCAGTGCAGCCAATACTTCAGGGGAACTGCACCATCTGGAGGAAGATAGACGTTGCAGACAGTTATTTCCTGCGTCGTCCTTATCCTGACAGCCACAGATTCAAGAGGAGTATGAAGGTGCACAGGTTCACTACATGTACAGGACATAGATGCAAACTCCACCTGACACTCTACTAAATTCGCTGTGGTTCTTGTAATATTCGCTGTAGCTGCATGGGAAAGGATCTGCATTGCGGGGAACCAGATTTCCAGGAGGGCAATGTAGAAATCTGGTAAAAAGCTTTACGGCTGCCGTAGCTCAGCCAGGTTGTGGAAAAATCCGCAACAATTCCACTGGAGAATGACGTTATCGTGAGGCTGGGAAGGCATAAAACGCTCAAGGAGTCAGTTTACGCCTCAGGGTCACCTGCTGCCACCGACTGAGTACCCGTTCTATCAATAATCATTGTGTCTGAGGGTCCAGCGAGCTCTAGGGCCTCAGGGGACGTCAGAATATCCACTTCATTCTCAGAAGCAGAGCTTGTAGGTAGCAATGGTTTGGGTGCAACTATAATGTCTGGGTTCTTGTTCGTCTTCTTCTTTTTGGGTTTCTCTCGCTGCTCTTTAGGTTTTTCAGGTTGGGAGGGCTTCACTGATTCAGTCTCAGGGGCTGAGGAGGACCGTGAAGCCCTACGATGAGCCACCTGTGGATTCTTCAGGCACGGGTGGATGTCTGGTTAGCCACCTGGCAAGAAAGGGACCCAAGGGATCCCTTCTTAGCAACAGGAGCTGAAGAAGACTGAAGGTTCTCCAGCTGAGAAGTTGGGCCTGATGTCCCTGATGGTTTGGGGGATTTGCTCCTGAGGTAGGTGGTGTGGGAGCAACAGGGAAGGAAGTGCCCCTCTCCATCAAGGAGGCAGGTTTAGTCTGATGGCTCTGAGAACCGACTGGAATTGGCAGAATCGATGGGGCCGGAACAGCAGTTATAACGGCGGCATAGGATGATGTCACGAGCATGGGATGGAGCAGCTGACACAGATGGAAGGCGGGAACATGGACTACTGGGACGTCCACAATCTCGACAGGTGACACTGGAAGTACAGCAGGAACACTTAAACCTGAACTTCCAGCACTTAAAGCACTGCACTGGGGGAGGGATATATGGCTTGACATTACAGCGGTAGACCATCACCTTGACCTTCTCGGGTAATGTGTCAAACCTCAAAGGCTGCAACCTACAGGGCACATGGTGAGCCCACCACAACGGACTGGCTGCCGCGCTGGATATCAGGTGCAAAGAAGTCCATGGTCGTCGTCGGCACAGAAAGCGACAGTGCATAGGGGTGGAGGAAAATGCACCCAGGATGATGTCCTCGCCCAAGAGATGGAGAACGAGCGGAATTGCAAAGCCACGACGGAAAAGAATGCTGAAGGTCTCAGTGCACGATGGACACGATGCACCATGTAAGGCGCCCTTCAGCAATTGCCTCGATCTTCGGGAAAATTTGGAAACATGCAGGTCAAACCCTACAGGGGACCATCACATAAAGGCCGAAAAGTGTGAGACTCCTTTTAGTCACGTCTTAACAGCAGGCAGGGGGAAGCCCGAACTTCCTCAGCGTTGGAAAATCTCTTTCCCTCAGTTGTTTTCTCAGCTTGTGGAAAAGGCGGAGCTCGCACGGTGCAGGATTTTGACTTATCGACCAGCATCAGCCACGTCTGAGCAGACTTTATTAGATTAAGGTCACCGTTTCACTACAGCTGAACGCGATATTACATTTGGTCCATACACCTCCAAAATTTCATGGTGAATTTAGGCATTTTACGCACAAGAATCGTACTGCCCCGCGTACGTTTCGAAGCAAGTTTCCAGTGGCCACGCTGTTTCAATCGGACGCTGCGCTGCACCTATTATCTGTACTGCAGTAAAGCTGTTTCTGCGAAAAATCCGGAACATTCACTCTCCTCTGATAATGCGACACTGTGCTGCCGACGTTCTTAGCGTGGACGTGAGTACCGACATAGACAGACGAGGCGCGAAACCTAGAGTTACTGCTAATCTCGAGTAATAACCTTAACCTAATTTTTTTTCTATGATGCCAACTCAGGCTCCGCACATTTCATAGCTGTGGCCTTAGTATTTTTTACACACTCCATTTCTTATTAAATTTGCTGCCCTTTCAATTATTTGAAAGAGAAATGTGGTTCTTATTGCGCCTCGTTTCATTGCTTAGCTGAAATATGTGGCATTTCTGCTACTTCCCTGACTATGATTCATCATTTTACGTACACCTGCATACGCTGTTGTAAGTGTGAAGCCAACAGAAAACGTATCTTACCCACCCCGCAAGTGACAGATCGTCGTGCCATATCGAGTGTAAATGTGAGAAAGCGGCGAGGGCGACCACAATAGGATTCATGTACGCTGCTGAATGTACGTACATAAATACGTCGTTGTACGACACATAGTTCAAGAAGTATATCATAAATGCTGAGATGCGTGAAAATAATGCCGCCTCATGCATGAAGTTTTAATACGTTTATTCTGTGCTACAAAGAAACTAGTACAGTTGAGTCAACTTGAGCTTTCAACTGGGGAACACAAATGGCTGTAGGCGAAAAGAATAGCCAGTTATTGAGCTGTGAAGAGGCGTTGCCATAGAGACATTTACAAAATCGCGTTGTAGACATGCGAAGCTGCGGCTAGCGTACAGAAATTTGTTTCTTAATCTGAATATTGTACTTAAATCTTCTTCTTCGCGGATGGATCACTTAGGACCACGCGTAATCAACATTTGTTGGCCTTCCTTTTCGCCCGGTATTCCTTCATAAGCAACGAATGGGCTAGTTTTCGTTGCGCAGACCACGCATGATGGTTAGTTTTTCTCTCTTCTTCCTCAAAACCCCGCGTGTTTGTGATTTTTCTGATTTCATTTCTGTCATGTATATTTGGAAACCCTAATTCTAACAGGTCTTTTTCCGTCTGTTTGTACCAGTTTGGTCTTGTAGTTTTGTTCTTCAAAAATGTATGGATTTTGTGCGTTAACCTGTTTGAGTCCATTCTTTCTAAATGCCCCATGAATTGGATTCTTCTCATGCGCATTTTGCCTGTTATTTTGGAGATATTTTTATATATTTCTGCATTGGGTTTTGGATAATGCATACCATCTTTAATTCTTGTTCCTAGGATTTTCTTCATTATTTTATGTTCTTTCACTTCTAATTCCCCTTTTTGTCTTCTGTATTGAAGATTTAGTGTCTCTACTGTTGTGTAGTGTCGTATGTTGCAGTTCCACGAGAGACTTTTTTTGTTGTAAACGTTTTTTGTTAACTGACACCTCGTCTCCATTTTCTGGACTCTTGATCTGACAAATTTCTTTTCATTACAGTTTTCTGCAATATATTCACCTAAATATTTAAATTCTTTTACTCGAGAGATATAGTTATTACCAATTTTGAGATGAGAAGGTGAATCTTTTATGTCAGTTATAAATTTTGTTTTTCAAATGAAATTTCTAATCCTATTTTTGCTACCTGTTCTTGTTATAATTCTAGCTGTTTCTGTGCATCGGTAATGACTTGGGCGATCAGTGCCATGTCGTCAACAAATACTAAACAGTCTAATTCTATGCCCACCCCTTGTCGTACTTCTGTGTCTCTTTCAAATTCCGTGCTCAATTCTTCCATAAATTTTACTTTGGATTTAATCTCAGTGAGTGTGTCTTTTATAATGTTCGTTGTCTTTTGATCTAGTCCAAATTCTGCTAACACTTCAAAAAGGGATTCTCAGTCTATACTGTCATACGCTTTTTTAAAGTCTACAAACGTGATTACATAACTTTTGTTTGAAGAACTACGCAAATATTTCATCGAATTTTTTAAGTTAAGGATTTTTTCTACGCATGATCGACCTTTTCTGAATACACCTTGGTATTCGCCTTGTTGTGAATCCTGGTGAGGTTCTGCGCGGTTTAGTAGGGCTTTAGACAGAATTTTGTATGTTATTGACAATAAAGAGATTCCGCGATAGTTATTGGGGTCTTTTTTACTTCCTTTTGTGTTCAGAGGATTTATGATTGCTGTCTTCCAATCTGTATGGATTTTGTACTTAAATATTAATTCATAATGCATATTTCTTTGCACGACTACCTCATAATTTCAAAGATGTTTTCACGAGCACATGGAAATGAAGTTTTTTGGCCATTACACTACAAACCCAGTTCAGTTTTTGTTTCCGTTTCTAATTGAGAACTGTCAGAATGAATACCCGGGCAATGCTGCGTCTGTCAGCTAGTGAATTATACAGCTCTTAAATATGTAGAACTAAAACTATTTATAGATACTGCGTGAAACCCAACCTCATGTCTAACAACAAGGCAAACAATAGAAAATGCTTTCGGTTGTTTCCTGTACGCATTACTTCATGTGATTCTAAAATCAATCCCTAGACTGAAATACGGCCAGGAAATATCATGTATACTATCTTCCTGATACAATACTCGCCAGTACTGTATAGTGTGGATGTATATTATGGGCTGTGGGATAGCATCGAAATATTTTCTTCTTGGCGAACCCACGAATTTCATACTGACTGACGTTACTAGCTGACTAAGTGTAAAATGTGATTTTTCGAAAATGAAATATTTTTGGTGTTAATGTCTGTATTTTGTGTGTCGAGGTTGCAGTAAACTGTACATGTGAGAAATAAGAAAGATGTGAAGTTTCTGTGCACCACAGCGCTGTTGGCAGTAGGGGCGAGACTGTTGGAGGACGTCGCAGTTTTTGTGACCTTCAGGGACGTCCACTCGTCGCCAGATACTGTCCAGACGGGGACCAAGAAACTAAGAAACGCGTTGCGCCAGCCGACGGACTGAAAGCATTCCGCACAGCGCCACCGGATATTTGCGTCGAAAGTTTGACATTTATATAAGGCAGGGACCGGGCCTTCTGTTTTGCCCGTTTCACACTTCCGCGGCGGAAATAGGAACGGAGTGCGCCGACAACAAAGGGGTTTCCGCCACTTATAAATACCCGGAATACTTCTCCAGGGCGCCGCGCGGCGCTGCAGCCCCGCCTCCTGGAAGTGGAAACTTTATTATTGCAAAGTTCGCGATCTGGAGCCTCCGGGAGAGTGCCTTCTCACCCGCTCCCATTTCCACTTTCTTTCACGCACAGGTCATGTATTAAGCTTTATTGTAGTGTGTCCTTTGTCCGCAACTGAGCCGGAAAATAAGAAAAGTTGCGTGCCCAAAGAAAGAAGTAGTACTCGCCTAATTGAAAAAGTGTGCCCCGGAAGGGAGAAATGTTACTTCATATAAGCGGCACTACTTCTTCATTCGCGAGCTTCCCGTTACGTTAATGGATCGCCTCCGACTCGCAACCTGGGACAACTTGCCACGCCTTACCGCCAGTCTAACGAAAGTTGAAGTCGTGATATTACGGAAACTGCCTGTGTTTTTCTCAGAGTCGAACTTTGGTGTTGTACTGCCCAAAATCCCAGATAATCGTGGTGTTAGTTTAAAAATAGTAGAAACGAAAGCAATTGTTGTAGAATAAAGAGGGACAGGTTTCGTAGAACTTCGTAAAGAGAAGTATTGTATGGGAAAGAGGAGAGTTACTATAAAGAGAACCAAGCGCTACACATATTACATTTTAAACAATATATGGTTGGTTACAATACTGAAAATGTAGATTATCTAATCTACGAGAAATTTGTCTCTCTCTTTCTGCTAAGAATTTGAGATATTTATATACTGGCTGAGTCGTCAACGTGTTGGCCAATCCGATTATTTCCCGGTCGAGATACACTTATCACCTCCGTCCACTTCAAAAAAGCTTTTGATGAAGTCAACAGTAACAAATTACTAGGAAGTCTGGTGGATGTTCATGTTGCCCAGTAACTTATAGGTAATACACAAAACTTACAGAACAAATTTAATGTGTGTGTCAAGAAAGAGGGTATATTATCAGAGTGGGGCAGAATTCATGCGTGGATACGACGGGGATGCGGCCTTTCACCTGTGTGTGTGTGTCTGTGTGTGTGTGTGTGTGTGTGTGTGTGTGTGTGTGTGTTTGTCGGGGCTTACGAGCGCTCAACGTCGAGGTTATCAGCGCCCTGACATACATTAAAAGAAACGAATGAGGAAAAACTTAGTAAAATGGAAGCATACACGCAAAGAAAGCGGGTAAGGAAGAAAAAATGCTGTATCAGAAAGCAAAACGTAAGGGAAACGAGAAAGTAGCGTCAAGGTTGCCACAGGAAATTGTCACTGGCTGGCCACGTACATAAAATATGAGCGAACCAGTAACCCAGTGAACAAATCAAGACCCTCTCCCAAAAATCTTGGTAAAACTTTGGACAAGTCACAGAACTTTAAGACTTTAACCACATTCGTTTGAGTATTTCCTAAAAGAGATGGTAGATCCACCGGCAAGCCAGCCGCTGCCTGCTGGTCAGAAAATAAAACGCAGTCCAATAAAACGTGGCGCACAGTGACCTGAACGCCACAGGCACCACGCATTGGAGGGTCCTCTCGCAGGAGCAGGAAGCCATGCGTCATAGGGCTGTGGCCTATCCGAAGCCGAGTGAGGAGAACATCGTCCCGCCCACGGGGCCGGAAGGAAGTACACCACACACGCGTTGTGGACTTGAGGAAACGGAGCTTATTGTCAGTCATTTACAGCCACTCATCCTCCCACCGAAGCATGACTCGTGAGGTCAACAGCGAAGTGAGTGCGTGCAGGGGGATGACACAATGAAAGACTTGCAGATGGAGACACACCTCCTTGGCTGCGAGATCTGCCCGTTCGTTCCCAGCAATGCCGACGTGACCTGGAACCCAGCAGAAAGCCACCTTCTTCCACAGTCGTTTCAGTTGGAGGAGGAAATCCTGGATGGTCTGGACTAGTTTAACTGCGGGATACAAACGTTGCAATGAGTGAAAGGCACTTAGTGAGTCGGAACAGACAAGAAATAAGGATGGGAAGAACGTCTCATCTGCTCCAGTGCCCACAAGATCGCAGACAATTCTGCATCAAATACAGTAAACGTTTGAGGCAGTCGGAGGACACGATCCGGAAAAACAACAGAGCAACCAATGGAATCCCTCTGTTTCGACCCATCTGTAAAAACAGCTACAGAGTCGAGGTGCTCAAATTAAATGGCAGAAAATGTGCCATTAAAAACGGTGGCAGGTGTGCAATCTCTCTTGTACCGCACCAAATGTAAAATCACTCTGGACCTCTCCAGTAACCAGGGTGGCAGGCGGTTAAAACCCTGGATTTGTGGCTGTATGGGCTCCACACCGAGGGACTCCAGCACACGTTGCACGTGGATCCCAAACGGCCTTTCACCCCTCTTCTTTGTAATTAGTACGACTAAACTGACGCAAGAATGGAGCCAAATGCCACACTGTTTCATTACAATCAACAGAAACACAAATCTATATGCTTTACTTTTTGCAAATGATTTAGCTCTTGTAGCATGTACAAAGGATGAAACTTACAACTTTCTGTACACAATTCACACTTAATGTACGAGAAATACAGCATGGACTACAATACCGAAGAAAAACCTATAGCTATTTGCGAAAATACCCCATACAAAGTGAGATTTGTGTGAAAAATATAATTCTAGAAGTAGTGAACACTTTCACATATTTACGCTATGGATTTCCTTTCTGGAAGATAAAGACATAGCTGAAAAAGCTACCAGGTATAAAAAACCAAAAGAAAACAAGAATACGGCTTTATAGGTCGGTAGCAGGACTTGTTCTGTACTATGACTGCGATGACTCGACAACAAAGGCAAAAGATGCGAATAAACTAGCAAACTAGCAACCAGTCAGATGAAATTCCTAAGACAAACAGCTGCAAACAGTTGCACCAAATGGGATGACGAAAAGAATGAAGACGTTTTGAAGGTGCTTAAAGTGGAACCCATCACACATTACATTCAAATCTATCAAAACAACTGCAGAAGGAATGAACTGAAGGAGGAGTCCAAACTTTACACTATACTACCACCTGAACAGTTTAAATCGCTAGGGAACCTAATGAAAAGGTGACAGGAGAATTTCTCGACGAGACCATAAGAGCACAAATATACTAACTGAAAATGGACCACGTAGATTTGTCTTCTATTGCATTTTTTCTGAAGGGGAAGAAAAGTGCAATTAATCATGTCATATGTACAACATTTAACTTATTCAGAGTGTATTGACAGAAACTACATTTGGTGTTTTGCTTTCGGGTGCAAAGATTAATAACTTATGTGATGTCGCACATGCGAACACACCACATTTAGTTGTCCGTGCGAAAAAGATGATTCTTTGAAATTCACTCCGAAACAATGGAATGTACTTCCTTGATAGTTATATTTCACGTTACTCTTACATGAAAGTGGGTAAGTCTGTTGAAATGCGTGTAATTCGTGGTGTGACCAGCGACTTCGCGTTTCTCATCTGGCTAGTATTTCCACTTAACAGTGTTGTTTAGAAGTACTTTCGCGAGGGCGCACCTGGAAAGTGGAGCGACATTATGAATTCCACTGGAATGTTTACGCTTTCCCCTTGGTTCGTCATTGAATCAGTACTCGCTCATTTGTTTATTGAATTATGCGATTTTTTGTTGCTGAGATTGTTTGTTCACACCCCCATAAACGAGTACCTATTTTCAGTGAATTTCTCTGATGTCCTTACTCATAATTTAAGATTTTATTTGAGTGTAGATCAGTGCGATATGTGCTGTTTACAAGTTATGTTCTATAGCATTCGAGAATATTCTCGAACACTTGAAAAATACGTTGGTGCGAAAGAGAAATAAGATTTCCTGGTCACCAAGACATTGTGACAGTGACCACTTAACTTCACAAACACAACAGATAGAATGCGCACATAATAACTTGACCCCTACCTGTGCAGACGGGGTGGTAGCCGTGGGAACCATGGTGGTGTTGGGATTCCGTTACATGCGGCACCATGTGTTATGTCAGTTGCAATTCAACAGCTGCAGTTCACTCACGAGCAGAACTGATAAGCTACAGCTAGGGAGTCTGCCAACAATCGTACTTTGATATAATGCCACTACAATAATTCAACAAGTGAAGAGAAAGAACATATGCTTTATTTTACGCAGTGCCCCCGGAGTAATGATCAATATTCATAAATAATGCTCATTCGAAGCAAAAGAGTCTACTAAAGAAGGCTTTAAAATGCGTACCTTACGGGCTATGAGCACTTTTACTTCTTCGATAATGTGAAGCGAACTCAGCTACTTCAAATTCTTTGAAATGGTTCAAATGACTCTGAGCACTATAGGACTTAACATCTGAGGTCATCAGTCCCCTAGAACTTAGAACTACTTACACCTAACTAACCTAAGGACATCACACACATCCATGCCCGAGGCAGGATTCGAACCTGCGACCGTAGCAGTCGCGCGGTTCTGAAGTGCCTAAAACAGCTCGGTCACAGCGGCCGGCACAAATTCTTTGCTTTTCACATTTTGAGAGGTGGTGGCATAGAAAAAGGCGCTAGAAGGGGGAGCTTTGATACACAGTGTCGAAGAAGAAGAAGAAGGAGAAGTGCTCATAGCTCTTTCGGAATTAATTTTGGATCTCATGATTACTACACCCTTTTGCTTCGACTGTTCGTTCCTGACATATCACTGAATGTTGGCCATTCCTCCTGGGGCACCCTGCATAGTCACAATTTTTTTTATTTTTCCTAATGGCTAATGGTTTCGGTACAGAGTATCATCCTCAGGAGATCCTACGATAAAATAAGTTCCAGAATATAGAATAATAACGTATCAAAAATTCACAAAATACAATATTGTTTTCCTGTCTTAACGAACTTATGACATAACGTGCAATATTGAAGTGCATAATTGGTCCATTATCCCTCACACGTAGTCGTCACACTTGCTTCCCAAGTAGATGTGTCAAATCCTATAAGTAAATATCAAAACTAATAAACTTTAAATAGATGCAAATTGCGGCCAACAGCGACAGAAGTGCCATCTACGTACAGACCCTCGTTTTTACTTCTTAATAAAGAAAAAGAAATAGCATGAAAGAGGAAATTTAAGAAATTACAATGTAAAACAAACAATGAAACAGTCCCCACTCTAATAAAGCATTAAACGCTAAATAGCAAATATTGGTAGCCACGTTTACATTCACCTCTTTTATAAGGTTTGTGTCACTAAAAAACTTCGATGTAGCTATGAATCACTTAATCAAGTAAGTGTCATAATATTAACATTATATATTAAAAACTCAAAATTATTTTACTGAAAAGATGCCCATCATCAGACGGTATAGTGGCACAGGGATCCCATGCATTATTCTGCATTCCAAGTGACATGTTTATCTAAGCACTGTCCTCGTGTGCTCATCGGCTCACGGCGGCGCTGCATCGCGCCTTCCTCTCGCCGTGTCAGAGTTCACTGACCCCCCAAGACCGTGATAACCACTCATCGTAGGTGACGTGCAGTTGCCGGCCGGTGTGGCCATGCGGTTAAAGGCGCTTCAGTCTGGAACCGCGTGACCGCTACGGTCGCAGGTTCGAATCCTGCCTCGGGCATGGATGTGTGTGATGTCCTTAAGTTAGTTAGGTTTAAGTAGTTCTAAGTTCTAGGGGACTGATGACCACAGATGTTAAGTCCCATAGTGCTCAGAGCCATTTGAACCATTTTTTGAACGTGCGATTGTTAGAGGCCACATCGTAGATATTAGGAGACCACACGAAGACCACAACACTGATTCATACAAACCCGTCTTGCTGTGAAATTTACTGTTGGTCTTCCTTTTGTATCCCGCCTGGTAGGCGGCGCGTGGATTTGCTCATGTAAACTGAAGGGTAGGCCGAATGTAGGAAGCTAGGAGGAGCAGGTCAGGTAGAACTCTCGGTACTGCAGTGTGAATTTAAATCACCTTTACTTTAGCAAGAAGATGAATACATAACTTTGCACTGAGGAGCTCGTAGGTGCGAATCCGGATGTCTCAAACTCACAGAAGTTACAAAGGAAAAATCTGTAGTGGCTCGCCCACTATGAAATAGAAACAATGTTACTTAGTCTTCTACTCGGAATCAAATGTGCTCAATCTACAGTGGTGCTCGTAGAGCTGCACAGCGCCGGCTAGAGGGCGCTGTCGTCGGTGTCGGTGTCGTAGTGCCAACCGGAGAACTTGTACCTACGCCGTGGCATCGTAGCTATCGATACCACACTTCCAATCCCATCTTATGTTCTAAAACTGTCAGTGATCTATGTCTATGAGGCCACTTTATGTCCATACAGTGATACCGAGAGTCCCAGCGGGGAAATGGAGCATAAAATGTCACAACTGCAGGAAAAATTAGGTTTACAGGATATTTCGCAAAAATACGAGTGAATGTTTTTAAACTACTGCAAAAAATCGATTGTATTAGTGTTGTGTACATAGTTCCGCGTAGTCAGCGCGTACACAACTTTCCCACTAGAGCGCGCCCCGCTAAGCACAACAGCGCACAGCGCAGGCGCAGCGCTCGTCCATCTCCGCACTACGAGATGGCGCTGCCTTAGAGACAGACCAAATTCTGCTTCCGCCGATCCGCATATTAATATGTAACGCAGCCAATGAGATTGCTGCTAACGTAGAACCTTTTCTCCTCCCGGATCACACTCGCGCAGTGATACCTGAACGGGCGAGGTATTATAACGAGTGTACAGACCTCCGATTAGTCAGTCTGCATTAGTCTGCATTTATCTACACCTGTCTGTACCAGTCTACATTAATCTGGGTCTATAGTCAAGTTTCAGTCTGCGCCTAATAAGATTACCATCTTCCTGTACATAGCCATGAAGATAAATGTATAGACACTTTGTCAAGTATCAGAATATGTGACAATAAGATTAACGTACCAAGACCAAAGGAACTTCAGATTGTCAATTGTAAACAGCATCCAGAATCAAGTTACGTAATGTCTACGCTTTTTATTATTTTAATAAATGTGTGTGAAAATTAATCAAGTTCTCTTTAAAGTTGGTCACCGTCAATCTGCTACTCTAAGTGTGCAAGTGGCATATCTATTTTCTGACCTAATGGCAGAAGATAAACACGCCACAATAAGACCACGAGACATATTGCTGACACGCGCCTACTTCGTTAGAGCGACAAGTCAAATAATCTGATGGTGTGTGTACTGAAGGCCTTATAGTACGCACACCACAATTAGTCATGTATAGTTTCTATAAAAATAAGAGTTACGTTTTGTGACTCTTACTAAGTCCTGTACAGAAACTATAAAGTTATCAAAATATGAAGCAGAATATATCAAAGAACGTTCATGAAAGACAAAAATGTTGTAGTGGGTCAGGTAACATTAGAAATTCGTACAAAAAGTGGATGTACATACGTATGTGTGTGTGTGTGTGAGAGAGAGAGAGAGAGAGAGAGAGAGAGAGAGAGAGAGAAAGAGAGTTCCACATCTCGTCCTAAACTACTCAATCTATTTCATCCAACCTTGATACACCTTTACCTTCCTGTTGGGCGACAATCGCTGTGGTGGTAAGAACAGTCTACCTATCACAGGAAAGGGAGTCAAAAAGAAGCGATGCCGGCGACATCTGAATTCCCAGATTTTATTCATCCAGTACTGGAGAATGAGAGCACTTAGAGATTTGCAACAAACTTTACACGTAATTTAAAACCTTTATGAAATTGTTTCTGACAATCCCTACAAAATGATTAAATTAAGGATGTTTATCTCTTACTACTTTTCCGCTGTTCATGCCGTAAAAGTGTCGGATGAAGCATGACGTTATAACTCATTAAATCTTTACTACTAACAGCAGTTGGGACACAGTTCACAGACAGTATGCACGTGTACCACTGAATGTAAGTGCAAAATTATATCATTGCACGACACATAGCTCAGGAGATATGACGTTATAAACAATGAGCTACGCGTAAAACTGCCACATCATGCACGACGTGAAATTAATTACTTCTCTTCTACTAACTCTATTCGCAATAAATATCGGAGACAGTATCCATATATGCCGCTAAATGTACCTACACCATTATTTCGTTGTACGACGCTTAGTTCAGAAGATACGACGTCATAAACACTTAGCACAAGACCAGAGAATGCGCGGTACAGGCGTGGATGCACGGCTATAAATTAATACCTGGGCAACGTCGGTTTTATCCGCTAGTAGCCTATGAAATTTGTGTTAGAAAATAACGCCAGTGGTCGTATCTAATAAAGAGTCACGGGAACGTACGCTCCGGAGGCTGAAAAATTCAACGTTTGTGTTCGGAAGCAAAACGTTCAGCAGATTTCATACGTTAATAGCAATGAACAAAGAGCAAAATGGACAAATACCTGCGTTGATAGTAAAAGAAGCACTTCTTTTATCAATGACTGTAGCGGAGGGAAAGACAGTTATATCGTATGGATCAAATTTTCAGCTCTGAACACAAATTAACAACATTTAGCTACAAACACCTTGAAGTAGGGCAGAGTGGTGTACTTTGGAACACTTTTCAGACTTTAGCCTCTGCCCAGCTCTGTAATAGAAGTTAAACATATTTACTCATTCCATATTGAAATGATAGCATTCCCTTTAAGTGTGCTGCAGTCGTTTTTAGGAAGTTACAAAAATTACTCCAGACAATTAAGGCTTTTCTAAACGTGAAAACTGTCTCAATGTTAACCATGCTGACACACCTAGGAACAAATATTCTATTGAAATTTGATAGTGTTGCAAACAAGAAAGCTTTGTGAGTACTGCACTTGTTTATGTGTTACATTATTACTCGATTACTCACTACTAACCAAAAAGTGAAATCAAATTAAGAAAAAGTATTATATAAAAACAACAGTTACGAGTTAGAAAGATTCTTGAATGGAAGCTATTGGCAACGAACACGAATTTCCATTTTCATGGCAGGGACAATTGTGGGAGGTATTAAAGAATCTCAGTTCATTTGCAAATGTCATGTGCACCACGGTAGAAAACCTTCTGTTTCATGGTACAAGGTGGTGGATGACGGACGAAGTATGGCTTTACCATCCACAAATTATGGAAGAAGGTTTTTAAAAAAATGCAGAATTTTACATACCATTAAAAGTTTTTAAACTGAAGAATAACAGTATCCTTCATACGGCTTTAATATATTACACAGCGCTCAGATATGCGGAAGTAGTAATATTTACAATCGTTGCACAAAACAGAACCTCATGTTTCCCATCGACAAAAACAGCAGAAAATGCAGGAAAATGCTTATGGTGATCTCTAATGCCAGTTCCTTCATGTGATTCTAAACCTGGTGGCCAGGTTGATACATTGATCACGAAACGTTAAGTGTTCTCACGTACATTATCCTTCAGATACATCACTCTCCCTTACAAACACCACATTCTGATACAGAGTACCGTGCTTATTAATGCTATGATAATAGCTTGTTCAGCAACACCAGTAATGGTGTTTCTCGTAAATTGTATGCAAACTAAACCAAACCTCAGCTAAATTAGCTTTCATTTGGAGTGAAAGTGTACTTTTGATCGTCTGAAACTTGTGTACAACTATTTTCTTTACAGTAATCGATTAAAAGCACTCTTCCTTTTCCAAAGCCGATGATGCATCTTGCATACACATTTCTCTGAATTGATATTATCCTACGTTTTCTTTATGTGCAACATGTGGAGGAAAATAAAAATTGATGACAGCTTCTGGCTTCTATTTCCTCCCATGACAAAGGCTTCCGTGTCAAAACATTTAAAAGACAAACATTTACTGCTTGGATTTGTGTTATCTGTTTTCTGTAGATCATTTGAACGACTCTATTGGCGAAATTATCTGGAACGAATCAGGCTACAAGATGTATATAGGTAATTAGTGTTAATGTTAATGATCATATTACTGTTTTAGTCCTACTTATGCAACTACTACTACTAGTTTTTTTCCTTTTTTATGGGCTACCAGTATTAAAATAATAGTATGATCACGAAAAAGAAGGAATTGTCCTGGTCAATTGATTTTATATCGGATATAACAGTTCCTTTGCTAGCTGTCAGACATGCTACTGCACAAATGATCAAAATTATTTGTTGCTCCATTGTGAACCCTTTTTGGCCACTGAGAGTTTTAATAATGGGCAATAAAAGTAATAAGAGGAAATAAAAGACATTTTGCCTTCGAGTGCTGTAGGTATAGATAACACTGTTCCTCTTCAATTGTGGAGGATTTATTTTCACGAATTCCATATTTTGACAGTCTAGTTAAAAATTGTAACTACTTGAAGATGTACCTACACAACAACCAAGGCTGAACAGCAGATATTATTCTTGCTCCGTAATTTTGTGCAATAAGCACTTCTTTGCTAAGTGATGAGTTACTGCAGAAATTTATTCAATAAGATATTGTTGAGTGGAAATATGTAAAATATGTCAGGAGCTGATTCATTTGTTGCTAAGACTTGTAATCATACAATAAACAAAAGTAGGTGAAATTAACTGTTCTACCAGGTCTGTAATATGCTGCTTCCACTTCAAGATTCATCAGTATCTGCACCCGAAAGTCTTGAGCATCCTACCATGTTCACTGACTATTTTTGTATGCTCCATCAGTTGTTCGTATGATCACTTGTTGTACGGAACTGAATGTAGTGCATTTTATCAAAATTTAAGGTGAATTCATTTCAAACCATCGTTTAATAATCCTTGAAAAAATAGATTAATAATCTCTACTGTTGCTTTCTCTCTAATGGGATTTATTATAACGTTAGTATCACCTGCAAAAAGTACCAGTTGTGGCTGACATGTGTTATGTGGAAGGTCATTCACATATTTAAAGAATAGGTGTGGAACCAAAATGGGACCTTGTGGAACTCCCTTTGTGAGTTAATCCCAGTCAGTAAAATTTTCTATGCTCGAACATTGATTTATTTGGCACAACTTCTTACATTCTGTTTGTTAAGTGTGATTCAAACCACTTGAACGCAAAGCCGTTAATTTCATAGAACTTGTGTTATCTTAAGAGAGTAAAATGATATTGTGACCTCCCTGACACTTGCTGCAAGATGCTCAGCTACTCTTTGTTTCGACTTCCTATTCAAATGAAGGTGATGATTTGTGTATCACCATGTCACAATTGCAGTATCAGTTACAGCACAAATATGAGACCTTGTTTCAGTCATAAGCAATCCACTCAGCTCTTTGTACACATGGCTGACAGCTGTATTAACTCAGGGCTCGTCATGACACTGTAAAACTTTCATGAACCTCACATGACGTGTACTGTTGCTGCTGATATTTCCTCCAGGTCACCTTTAACAAGTCAAGATGTTATTTCCTGCTCGTCCTACTATAAGAGCCCGATCTTTTTTATAAAACCCTCTGCACAAAACCAGTAATTTCTCTATCCTGCTTATACTGTTGTGATTGCTACCTAGCAACAGGATTTTTTTTAATTTTTACTTGTCTTCTTGACTGACTTAGCCTTAACATAGTTCCTACAGGTCTGCTACACTCTGCTTGGCTTAGAAATTGGTTGAGGCTCTTCTCCTGTCTCAGGTAACATGTCGAACTGATCACTAACTGGAATTTTAAATGCGATTTCAGAGATTTTCTCCTTTTGCTTATGTGCAAAGCCATCGATTCCATAAAAGTTATATTTGCTTGTTACCTCTTCCCAGTTCCACTGTCTCTTTCTATCAACAAACTATCTAATTAATAATTTGCCATCTCTATTTCCGCCTAAGGGTCAGAAACCTTTGTTCTCTTTTCTTGTATCGAGTGCATAATCTACAACTCCAGAAAAGAGCCACACTAATACTTTACTGGCTTCCCTGCTGCCACCGCCCCAATGAAATACCAAACAACGGTTGTGACATGTTTCTTCCGAAATCACTAACCTACAGCAACATCCACATTTATCACACATTACGCTGTTTTAACAGCAAGCGGAGAACACTAACAGACAAATAAAATGCAATAAAGTAAGAAATAACGAAGACTTATGTTCCAATGAGTTGCGCAGCTAGATTATAGGCGTCAGGCAGATGTGAACACTACACAGATTTTCACTTACCATGAGCATTACCCCTCGTAGAAGATTCAAATGGTTCAAATGGCTGTGCGAACTATGGGACTTAACATCTGAGGTCATCAGTCCCCTAGAACTTACAACTACGTGAACCTAACTAACCTAAGGACATCACACACACCCATGCCCGAGGCAGGATTCGAATCTGCGACCGTACAGTCTCGCGGCTTCGGACTGAAGCGCCTAGAACATCTCGGCCACCGCGGTCGGCCCTCGTAGAAGACACGGCATGAATATAAACGGAAAAGAACGATATTTTGTAACATCAGTGTTAAGCAGGTGATATCAGGAAATTATGAAAAACCTTGTTATGTTTACAAACAACGCGTAACGACTATCACGATACGGCGGGCAGTTGTAAACAAGAGAAATAAATTACCTCAAAGATATTCTCTGAATTTCAGAAGATGTGAAAAAATTGAAGAAGGAAAAAGCACGATATTTTAGCAGCAATATTTCACTGACAGTATCCGGATATTATGAAAAGCACTGTAACGTACCGAAACAAAGTGTGGCTTTGCACAACTCTTGACACTGCGTGGAACGATCAAAAGATCTTTACAGTCAACACCAATACAGAGCGGCATCTAACAAAGCAACTGACATACTTCATTGCTGACAAAGTGTGATGGAGCACTTCGTACCATGTAATATGAATAGTAAAAACCTTCAATGAAATATGTTTACAACTGCGCCAGGTCTTACGTCATGAGTCTGATTTTTCCTGAATTGGGAGAAAGTCCGGGTTTGACATATCATATAAGTAACGATGAATTGATGTTCGCTGTATTGTCAAATGTAGCATACGATATTCTTGACAAGTCTTGCAGCATGCAGTATGATTAATTACTGTAAGATAATAATGAACCACTTGAAAATAGCTATACAGCCGACACTGAAATAGTGTCATGAAGTGAATAAAGAACGATGGAAGTTATTTAGATAATTGTATGTAAATGTGATCTTCGAGAAACAGGAAAATATCATTGGACTGAACACTCAGCTGAATTCACTTCTCTAGTAATGGGGTAATTTGTGAGAAAAATAGGATTGTGATTACTTAATTGTATGTATGTGTTACAGAATAACGCTTGCATTTTGAGAATAATCTCGAAGTAATGAGAGTTATTTTACAGTTTTTATCTCATTTCAAAATTTTCATTAGTACTGTGTAGTATTTCATCTGTGATTTCAACGATAACCGCGTTTCTTTGATTACAAATAGACGTCAGCCTCTCTACCGGTATACTGACCCAAATAGAGTATCTGGAAGGGAACTTACAGTACCTATACGGAAAAATGAGCTAAAGATAGAATACTAAATTACACAATGCTCAAGGAAACAAACTGTCTGATCTACATCTAACGGTAGTGATTTTCGAAGAAAAGTTATCGTACAGTATAATGTGCAAAACGCAGAAATCAAAGAATTCGCTCTGTTAACAGGCGCTTCGTGAAGAACATCCGCAGTATACGAGTAAGGGAATTTGGAAAGTCAGCTGTTGTTAAACACATCTTTACCAATAGACAAAAAATATTGTTCGAGAATAGGATTAACTTGGCAGATGTTTCGTACTGCGCACTACTGGGACTCAGTAATCTGTAAGCTGGAATATACTAGACTGTACCCTAGTAATTTAAACACAAGGGGCGGCGTTGTCTGAACTAGGACATTGAAGAGGGCTCTGGAAGTGGTACAGCGGATGGGGGACCACATACACGAGGTACGTTGTGACGCGGGATGCGTAACTTAGAGGGGCTGAGAATGGGCAATATCATCTCATCATGGAAGAATTGATCCTGAGGTCGATAGTATCGCCGCTGCACATCTCTTAACTGGCTGAGTTGACGGAAACGCTTGTAAAGGGTGATCAGTTAAGGGTCTAAAAAGCTTGTAGGGGTGCTGCACTGTAGATTGTGTTATGAAATAATTGTTAAGAAAAAATTAAATACGATGCACCGTTTCCGATTAAATTGGCATTGAAGTTAGCCAATCAGACCGTTGTACGCACGAGCTCAAGCGGCCCTCCAGATACGGTGTCGACAAACGTGTTCTCCGTTTGGTTTCCTAAAATCGAACGGCAGAGTGATACAAAAATTGGACGTGGGACGGTAGTAAAGATCGGATACGAGTCAAAGGCACTTTAGTCTTCCTCGCTATCATGTACGCTACGAGAACAAGTGGCACTAATTGCATCTGGCGGGCCGCTGGAATTTGTACATGGTTCAAATGGCTCTGAGCACTATGGGACTTAACTGCTGAGGTCATCAGTCCCCTAGAACTTAGAACTACTTAAACTGAACTAACCTAAGGACATCACACACATCCATGCCCAAGGCAGGATTCGAACCTGCGACCGTAGCGGTCGCGCGGTTCCGGACTGTAGCGCCTAGAACCGCTCGGCCACTCCGGCCTGTACGTGCCTGATTAGCTAACTTCAATGCTAATTTACTCGGAACAGCATAACTCATCCAATTTTTTCCTAACAACTATTTCTCACCGCAGTCTAATCTGCAACACCTTTAAAAACTTTTCAGACTGTTTCTGATTACCCTGAATTTTGTTCACGACGTCCCGACCGATTTTTCAAAGAGGTGTGGAGAGCGGAATGAAACTAGCCGATTACTGTAGTCCAACACATCGACAGCTGGTTGTAGAAGGATGGTGTGGGTGAAATAAGTTTTCGTTGCCCAGTACTGGCACTACGCTAGTTCTTCATATTTTGCCACGGCCCGCTAGGACAATTATTTAACAAAGGCTATTGAACGCATGGTACTGTATAGTCAGAGGGGCAATGTTGACAGCGGATGGAGACAAAAAACTCGTGACCCGAAGTCGACCGATTTATACCGGCTTCTGCTGATCCACAACTAGGAGGCCTTCGTTCAGGACGCTAGAACAAAACGTATTTTTGGCTTCTGGAGATTACTTAGCAAATATCACTAAAAATTGCTCTAAGCACTATGGGACTTAACATCCGAGGTCATCACTCCCCTAGACTTAGAACTACTTAAACCTAACCAACCTAAGGACATCACACACATCCATGCCCGAGGCAGGATTAGAACCTGCGACGGTGGTAGCAGTGCGGTTACAGACTGAAGAACCTAGAACCGCTCGGCCACAGCGGCCGGCGTAAATACCACTCTTTTCTGTAGAAGATACCCCGACTATTGTATCTTGTGGAAAAAAATGTATCTGGAAAGAAAACACCGAAACATGTATTACTCATATTGTGCAGTATGGTAAGGCTGTTGGTTATTTGCCAGTCCATGTCAATTTCAGTTTAAATAGGTAAACGTGCTACGCATCAAGCAATATTCCAGTTCGAGTTTATTATCCGCCTGAGATAATAAAACGTGTAGCCTTACTTCGTCCGTGAGTGATTAAAACCCAATTTTATATTGATTTTGGAACGGCTGGCATAAAGTGATTAAAGACAGCTCGAACATACCAAACACGTTTGTGGAAGCTGCGTTCTTCTATGAGATAGTTCTGCATGGTCGACTCTAGTTGCAACACGTAGAAAACTCCGTGTTAAATGCAAATTTATCCACCATCATACTGCCCATATATGCAACAGAGCCGACTGATTGCTGATATGTACTAATTCCGTAAATCCTGTAGTCTGCTATGAAAACAGCTTCGGAAAAAAAGTCATCGATTTAGCCCGCGTCATCCCCCATAATATTACTAGGCTGAAAGATTTCCATAAACTGACCTATTTCCAGTGGATACTGTGACACAAAGGCATTATGGGAAAAGAAATTGCTGACCAGCTTGCCAAAAACGTGTAAGAACTCATAGCCACTTTAATTCACTTTCCGCACAGCGACTTCTGTCTTCTGTTTACGGTTATGGCGAAGGCAGAACGGCTAACAGTGTATGTAAGGAGGTGCTGGTTCTGCGCCATGCAACAGCAAATACCACATCATCCCTGAAATGAAATTGATCCCTTTAGTTGGTTAGCAGCTTTCCACATGGTTACCAACAAAACGAAGTGCCTGCTAAATGCTGTGCCTTCACGGAATTGCGATCACTGTACAGCAGTAACAACGAGCAGAAACACTTACACCAGTCAGTTGTCTCTGAACAATGAAGTTAGTAAATGTATCCGTAAATTTATTAGACTTTCTAAAAAGAATCTGTTATGTTAACTTAAACTCTTCCTACCTACACTGGTCAGCCATAACATTAAGACGATAGCAGCGTCACCTGTCGGAAAATGACAGCTAGTCAGACACACCCACTGTGCATGCAGCATCACTGAGCGTGCTGTCCGTTTGTAGAATGGGGAAGGTGCACGAACAGAATTTCGCCGAGAGCAGATTGTGATGGCCGGGAGGCACACAACCAGAAGTTTGGAAACAGCACGACTTGTCTGGTGTACGACAGGCGGCAAACTGTGGCGGAACTAACACCAGGCCTTAATGCTGGGCAGAGGACATGTGCGTCTGAACACATAATACACCGAATATCCCTAACGGTGGACCTCAGCAGCCGACGACCCATGCATGTACCAACGTTAACAGTACGACATTGGCTACTACGACTGAAATGGGCACATGACCATCTGCACCGTACGTTGGCGCAGTGTCAGAGCATTGATACCTTGTTCATCATTCCGATGGAAGGTCGCGAATCCGTCGTCTTCCAGGGGAACAGCTCCTTGACACGTGACACGTGTATTGTAGGAGGGACAGAAGCTGGCGGCAGCTTTGGGGAACATTCACGTGGGCATCCATTGATCGAGAGGAGCTAGCGCAAGGCACCATGGCTGCCAAGGAGTATCATTTAATGGTTGCAGACCACGTGCACCCCTTCATGGCGATAATGTTTCCTGACGTCAGTGACATTTTTCAACAAGATAATGCACGAAGTCATAAGGTCAAGAGTGTGGTGAAGTGTTTCGAGGAATACATTGGAGAGTTCCAGCTGACTTGCTGGCCCCTCAACTCGTCAGATCTGAACCCGATCTAACACATTTGTGATGTGACTGAACGGGAACTAGGTGACGTGTATGTGTGCCAATGGTGGTGCCAGCGCCCTTCAGTGTCCTACGAAGGCTGCAATAACTTTCACGCCACGCCACGTCGCCGCTGTTATCCAAGCAAAAGGTGGACATACCGGCTATTAGACAGGTGGAATAATGTTCTGGTTTATCAGTATACATGCTTTTTGCTTTCATTTGATTGGATCGTGGTGTGCTGTTCATGATAAGGACGCATTAAGAATATTATTAACGGCAGAAAAGAAAATTTTAGGGGCTAGTGAGACTTATCTGCTGGTCATGAGAAGAGTATTAATGGGCCTCGAACGCCTGAGTTGAAAAATCCACTTGACGCGGCTTGTGATCCGAGAATTTTCGTCAGTGACTACGGTCGCAAACGAAACTGTGGTAATTTTTTTTTCATTCTACAATTTAACGATTCAGCGAATCAAGGTAAAATGATGATAAGGCTGATTTTTAGTTTTATTCGTTCATTAATACCTCTTCGGATTTCCTTACATTTATTGCTCTCGGTGACATAAATTTATTCTCCACCATCCTATGATCACGCTTTTACGGCGTAATGATTTCACCACTGCTGAAAATAACGAATGAGGAGACTTTAGAGAAATCGAGGGCAATAAATCACTGCCCAATGTTACGAGTAAACATGTTCCCCTGCGAGGCAAGCGTAAGTCATTGCTTATTTAGAGGAAAACTGTTGCTAATGACGTCATCATCGACGGGTAGATAAAGATGTAACTTCCTTAATTGCTCTCAAAGCATCGCCCAACCGTCCAGATATCGGTCTTCTGTGGTTACATAAGGCTGCTTTCAGGAAGGGTTCCTTGAAATGCCGACTGCTAATTTAAAACTCTGTTACTTCTGATGCCCACCTTCTTTAGCAACCATCCATTCACTGCTGGAAAATGGCCTCTTCCACGTTTTCCCACTTCACTCGGTTCTATGCCCTTACGCACCAGAGTAGTTTAAAATGGTTTAAATGACTCTGACCACTATGGGACTTAACATCTGAGGTCATCAGTCCCCTAGAACTTAGAACTACTTAAACCTAACTAACCTAAGGACATCACACACATCCATGCCCGAGGCAGGATTCGAACCTGCGACCGTAGCGGTCGCACGGTTCCAGCCTGAAGCGCCTAGAACCGCTCGGCCACACCGACCGGCGCACCAAAGTGTACCAGCAGTATATTCATCTCTGCTGGGGTCTTACAATTTTTCTTTTGTGCTTCCAAGGTGACCATTGGATCCTCTTATTGCTCCATTTGTTGGAAACTTCTCTCGACATCCGGCCATCTTATTGCCATTTCAACTTGACAACTCAAATATGTTTGTTACGAGTTTTCTTCTTATGGCTTCATTGGTAATTCCCAACATCTAAATGTACGACGCCTTGTCTTACAGCTTGTGACACATCTCTAAGGGACCCATCGACGATGACGGTACTTCAAATACTGAAATGTCTTCGCAACACACTTACACTCAGGAAAATTGAAAAATAAAAAAGATTGCCTCCGTACTTACTCTGATTATTTATGTACTTGGCAATATCACTGAACAGCTTATCGGGTCCGACTTCTTTCTCCTATATTGCCATTTGAATTCTTCATTTTTAATCTTCACGTCATGGTTCCAAATGACTGACATGAACTATTTAGGGAATACTGAAAGACTCGTTGCAGTCATCCCTGTCACTTGGGATTTCGGAGAAATGTGGTACCACTCAACTCAGTACGGAAACAAAGACTCACCTCAGAAGATACGTTTCGGAACGGCAAACCTGTGTCTGTAGCATGCAGATCTGCGTTTGAAGCATCTGTGTATTTGGAAAAAGCTTTTGACAACCGTTACATGAACCAACTTGAACAAACTTGAGAGAAAGTCTGAAAGGAATAGATGTTTTTGTGGTTGTTTTGGTATTCATTTCGGGGATGGTTTTATTCAGTTTGCCACGCTATTCTGTGCTTGCTTCTCCACTTTCCGGTAAGTAGTGCAGCATATATGCATTTCTAAAGTTAGCACGTAAATCTAGGAAAGCTATTTCGACAGTTAAATACCACACGAGTGTATCTTTTTACATGAAAAATAGCTAGGGATTGAATAGGAGAATATTTTAACAGCAGCAGCTGCGCGTGAAGTATTTTTTCCCTTCAAATAACTAATTAATTTAATCTTAATTACTCTGATTGCTTTCAAACAATTAATTATTACAAGTTCATTTGTAAAAGAAAATCTCACGTTGGTCAGTTGTAATGTTGTTGCATTAATTTGTTCTGAAAGCGG
This sequence comes from Schistocerca nitens, assembly GCF_023898315.1. Taxonomy (NCBI): domain Eukaryota; kingdom Metazoa; phylum Arthropoda; class Insecta; order Orthoptera; family Acrididae; genus Schistocerca; species Schistocerca nitens. Next base: position 187,963,492 of record NC_064620.1, on the reverse strand, counting down.
TGCTGATATTCAAGACCATAAAAGTGGGTTAAAACTGTGACCTATCTGAGGAAGTTAACCCTGCATTACTGCGCAACTGTTTCATCAGGTACCCAGTCTAGCTTACCAAATTCCCAACCAGACTAACATTAATTATAATCTTTTAGCACTCATCTTACGATAACCGGTGATATATATATATATATATATATATATATATATATATATATATATATATATATATATATATATATAAGACAATTTAAATAAAAAGAAATAAATCAGTTTATTTTTGGACATTTATTTTAACATTGACCATTGTTCCGTTAAAATTTCAGCATATCAAACTTGATTCATAGCTAAACTGGTGCCTTATTTAGGATTGTGAAAATGTGAGTTTGTAATCTTACGGAACACATCAAATAGGGAGCCAAGATTGGGAGACTACATACAACACTGCATTCATAAAATAACACACGAAGAACGTTGAAACATATCGAAGAGGAAATTAACCACAACCAACCGATTCAATTTTCACCCAAAGAAGTTACGTTCGAAGCGCAATCCTGTCCGTCATGAAATTACCACACACTGGTATACTAAATTCATACTAACTCTCTGTGAAATCTTCCCGAAAAGAATAGCTGAGGGCTACTTTGGTACTTACACCACATGCTTCACGTGGTCAACTTTGAGAATTTAAATAAATTACTTCGAAACGCAATTTACAAAAGAAAATCCTCGAACTGGTTACTATCGTCTTACTATTAACCTGATGGTTCAAACAATTGTATAAGCACGTGGTACTGGTCTCACAAAGCACACCCCACGTGGGTTGAACATAAAGAAAAGTTGCTATATTGAAAAATATTGTCAAGACGAGACGTTATAATCTCATGCACATTCGCATTTAAGATTGATGATCTTAGTTAGAGCTACTGATCAACACGTGGTTCCACTTTACTCACAAAGTAGTGACAAAGCAAATACTGGAAGATATTCCGAACTTCACAGTCGAATTACACTGCATTGCAATTTAAGATAACATTAGATATTTTAGAACTAAACCTGAAATAAAGGTGACTAAATTTTCAGTTAGGCTGAACTTAAGAAATCCATTGTCCTACGGACTTAGCAAACACACGCTTAGCCGTAGATCGTACCACTTCAGACGCTCGCCGCGGAACGACTGCTTGGGCCCCTACCGAGGGTGCTTAACAGATACAAACGGAAGTGATCAGACAGGCAGCTTCCTATACCAACATGACAAGCGACGGACAGGACCACACTAAGAATAGAAACCTTTCTGCTTTTAGAAAGCGTAGCTACCTGTTCCGACGTTGGTCCTACTGTTCTCTAGCAGACAGGCTTGTCTGCTACCATCAAGCATGCAACTAGAAATACATTTGCTCATTCATCCTCTCACCCAGACGGGAAGGGGGATGACAGTATCTTATCATATACAGTATTTAAAAGAAAGCGGATGTAGGTTCCGTATGAGGCTGTGTGACACGAATTACATATAAACTGTGTTTTAATGTGTAGTAGTGCAACATGACAAGGGACGGACATAACCATACCAAGAATAGAAACCTCTCTGCTTTTAGAAAGCGTAGCTACCTGTTCCGACGTTGGTCCTACTGACAAACTGCCTATTGGCTTCTGTCTCGGGTTCTTCGGCCGACGTTCATCTAATGATTTTTCTGACGTTTCGCCAGCACGAGTGGCTGGCATTGTCAAAGCTTCACCCTCCATTGCCAGTGGTGAACTGGAGGCGAGCTCGCGGCCGCAGACTGTATGTACCCGGCGCGCCAACGTCCGAGGGCTTCTCCGCGGTCATTTCCGGTGCGGTTCTCCTCTTGCTACCTGCGACGGTCGTTCGCAGCAGTACGGGAAGCCAGGATCCGTTTACCTTAAGGCTTTCCTCTTTCTTGTTGAAACTGTTCGCGTGTTTTTGGATTTCTACAGCTACTCTGAACAAGCGCGTGTGATAGTGCTTCTCTACAGCCAGAACTTCCGTGTCGGCGAATTTTATTACGTGATCGGTCTCATTCAGTGCGTGCTCTGCCACGGTCGATTTCTCCACCTGTCCCAACCTGCAATGTCGCTTATGCTCTTTGATCCTGGTGTTAATTGATCGTCCAGTCATTCAGACATAAACTTTTCCGCATGTGCATGGTATACGGTATATTCCCGACATTGCAAGTGGGTCTCTTTCCTCCTTCGCCGATCTAAGACACTCTTTGATCTCCTTGTCGGTTTGAAAATCGTCTTTACGCCGTGTTTGCGCAATATATGGCCGATTCTGTCCGTCACTCTGGGAATGTATGGCAGAAAGGCCGTACCCGACATTTCTTTTTCTGGTTCCTTACTTCGTCGAGTGTTTGGCTCTGTTACACTTCTAATGCTCCTCAGAACAGTTTCCAGGTGTTGCATTTCTCGTTCGAGGTGTTGAGGCTCACATATTCGTCCTGCTCTCGTTACGAGTGTACTGATCATGCCTCTTTTCTGGCTCGGGTGGTGGTTTGACAGTTTGTGCAGGTATCGGTCCGTGTGTGTCGGTTTTCGATACACGCTGTGTCCCAGGTTTTCGCTGTCCCTTGTGACCAGCACATCTAGAAATGGCAGTTTCTTGTCCTTTTCTACTTCCATGGTAAATGTTATGTTGGCATGGAGGCTGTTAAAGTGTCTCAGGAATTCACCGAGCTGTTCTTCACCATGGCTCCACACCACGAAAGTATCATCGACGTACCTGTACCACACCTTAGGTTTGCAAGTCGCCGAGTCCAGTGCCTGTGCTTCGGATTGTTCCATGAAGAAGTTGGCCACCACTGGACTGAGAGGACTACCCATGGCGACGCCTTCCAGCTGTTCATAGAAATCGCCATTCCACGTGAAGTAGCTCGTGGTGAGACATGCATGGAAGAGCTTTTTGATGTCTTGCGGAAACATGGAACCGATGTGCTCCAGAGCGTCACTGAGTGGCACTTTTGTAAATAACGAAACAACATCAAAACTAACCAGGATGTCGTTTGGCGCAAGTTTCAGTTTCTTCAGCTTCTCAATGAAATGTCCTGAGTCCTTAATGTATGTGTAGGTCTTCCCACGTGTGGCTGGAGCAGAGAGGCCAAGTGTTTCGGCAGTTTATACGTTGGTGAGCCAGGAGCGCTAACGATCGGTCTCAGTGGAACGTTGTTCTTATGGATCTTGGGTAATCCATACAGCCGAGGTGGTAGGGCTTCTGTGTTGCGCAGGTTTCTCTGTATGTCGGCAGGCAGAGAAGACGCCTTGATTAATCGATTCGTATTCCGAGTGATACGCTGCGTCGGATCTGCGCTTAGTTTTCGGTACGTCGTCGGATCTAATAAGTCTCGGATGTTTTGCTCATAATCTTCGGTCTTCATTACGACGGTCGCATTCCCCTTATCGGCAGGCAATACCAATATACTCTTGTTGGCGTTGAGATTCTTAATGGCATCAAACCGTCAAGGAAGATCAAAGAGTGTCTTAGATCGGCGAAGGAGAAAAGAGACCCACTTGCAATGTCGGGAATATACCGTATACCATGCTCATGCGGAAAAGTTTATGTCGGAATGACTGGACGATCAATTAACACCAGGATCAAAGAGCATAAGCGACATTGCAGGTTGGGACAGGTGGAGAAATCGGCCGTGGCAGAGCACGCACTGAATGAGACCGATCACGTAATAAAATTCGCCGACACGGAAGTTCTGGCTGTAGAAAAGCACTATCACACGCGCTTGTTCAGAGTAGCTGTAGAAATCCAAAAACACGCGAACAGTTTCAACAAGAAAGAGGAAAGCCTTAAGGTAAACGGATCCTGGCTTTCCGTACTGCTGCGAACGACCGTCGCAGGTAGCAAGAGGAGAACCGCACCGGAAATGACCGCGGAGAAGCCCTCGGACGTTGGCGCGCCAGGTACATACAGTCTGCGGCCGCGAGCTCGCCTCCAGTTCACCACCGGCAATGGAGGGTGAAGCTTTGACAATGCCAGCCACTCGTGCTGGCGAAACGTCAGAAAAATCATTAGATGAACGTCGGCCGAAGAACCCGAGACAGACGCAAATAGGCAGTTTGTCAACAAGTGGCCACGAAAGCCTTAACAATTTTGTTGGTCCTACTGTTCTCTAGCAGACAGGCTTGTCTGCTACCATCAAGCATGCAACTAGAAATACATTTGCTCATTCATCCTCTCACACAGACGGGAAGGGGGATGACAGTATCTTGTCATATACAGTATATAAAAGAAAGCGGATGTAGGTTCTGTATGATACTGTGTGACATGAATTACATATAAACTGTGTTTCAAAGTGTAGTAGTGTGACAGATCGTTCTTGTTTATGTGTAAAAGTAACATGTTCCACTGCTCAGTCTCCTCCCAGATAGTCAGAAACACCACAGTAAATGCAGAAGAGGAATTTATGCCGTAAATGACAACAGATTTAAGAAATTAACATGAAAGGAATCCAACAGAGACCCCAACGCTCCAGGAAAAGGCTGTGCAGGGAATTTTCTGGCCATGCTAGGACTTTCCCAAGCAGGCTTCTCACACCCAACTTAAACCAAAAATGTAAAGAAAAGCAAAAGGTCACCAGCTACTTGCTAAAACACAATAATTTCAACACATCTTTAGAATATACCAATTTCAAAGAGAAAAAAACAATCTGTGACACCTATTTAAAATGTAGTGTAAACCTAATTCGGTCAGCAAGTAAAAACAATGGTCCCTGTGTCATTAATATGAAAACATTTTCTGGTTGTTACCCTTATGGAGTTCACCAGTATTTGCTCATTGCAAGAGACAACTGATCACAGGAAAATTTATGACTGTTTATTAACAAGTGAAATTTATGAAAATAGCGAAGGTGTCACAGCAGTTAAAAAAACATGAAAATAACATCAGTATTATAAAGCAGAACATTACAATGCACAATCCGCAAAAGCAAAAAAAAAAAAAAGATAATAAGAGAAAAAACATGTTTTACAAAGTGGTTATCACAAAAAAATTCTATATCTTATAAAACTAATAATTTGTAGAATTAAAATAACTTTGTGGTACTAATTTAATCACTATACTATATTTCAGTTAGTTATCAAACAATGATCACTGTGTCATTATACTGAAACTAAAATGAATTATGTGATTGTTACCCTTATAGGGTTCCTCACTATAAATATGCCGCATGTAAAGGCTAATCGATCACAGTCCAATGAGAATGATAAGCTATCTGACTGATAAACGAAGCAATGCCACAGGAATGAATTTACGAAACAAAATATCACAAATCTAATACATCACACAAAAACAAACATTGATAAATAAAACAGCTCTGATTGTTCAATAGTCACATCTAAAAGAAAACACCAATAAATAAAACACCTGCAAAATACGAGAGTCAAAGTCTAAAAAAAAAACAATAAATAGAACACCTGAAAAATTCACGAGTCAGTCTAATAAAAAAAATCACCAATAAATCGAACCCCTGCATAATACACGATCAAAATTTCTCTGAAAGAACACACGTATGTGCATTGGTCTAAGATCCGTATAATCACTGTTCACTGGCACAATAAGTAGTTCCACTGTTCCGTGGCACAATGTAAAGGGGGGGGCGGCTCGTTGCCACCGCTGTCAGTAGGGATTTTTGTCCATCTGTTACGTGCAATCCCGCCGTCTCTGCCTTCTCATGAAGTTTCTCTTACAATGGGAGGCCGCCAATAGTGAAATTCAGATTCGATTCATATTGCGCATAATAAAAGCTCATAGCCAGAGGTGTAATGTGGCAAAGCACCAAGATGCACTTCTCAGCCGTTGTCGAGAAAATCGACAGTTAAAAGAAACCGATGAGGGGAAATACTCTCTACGAGTTGTAATTTCCTACAGCGTCGTGGCGCAGCGGTAAGCGCTCGGGTTCATAATCCGAAGGTCGCCGGATCGAATTTCGCGCCATGCAACTTTTTTTTGTATTTGTTATTTGTAATTAAAAAGTATATATATTAATTAAAAATAACAAATACTAAAAAAAGTTGCATGGCGCGAGATTCGATATATATATATATATATATATATATATATATTCACGGCAATCAGTTGCAACAATTATGCATATAATAAGTCGTTTGTCGTGGAAAAACTGGCGACTTCGAACATGATTATGTTTTCTGCAAACAAAGTTGTATTTCACAAATGTTATTGTCTTCATAATGTTTACACGTGTAGTTAACGGAAGACATAGAAACGATATTCCGAAACGAATACGTATAGCGTAAGTCAAACCTTCGAATTAGAGGCCCCATGATATATATATATATATATATATATATATATATATATATATATATATATATATATATATATATATATATATGAATTACAAAAAACAAATACTAAAAAATAAAAATTGCGTGGCGCGAGATTCGATCCGGCGACCTTTGGATTATGAACCCTAGTGCTTACTGCTGCGCCACAACGCTATAGGAAGTTGTACATCGTAGAGAGTATTTCACCACAACGGTTTCCATTAACTGTCGATTTTCTCGACAACGGCTGAGAAGTGCATCTTGGTGCTTTGCCACATTACACCTCTGGCCATTAGCTTTTATTATGCGCAGTATGAACACGAATCTGAATTTCACAATTGGCGGCCTCCCCTTGTTAGTGGCCTGTGTCACGTACATCTCAATTTGGTTCCATGTTTGTGTTGTCAAATTCGTGCGGTATCCTCGTTTGTATCGCCAGGTTGATATTCCTGGGCAAGGATGACACTTAATGGCTCTTCTTTGTGCCACCCTTAGCGGCCAGAGAACATTGAACTATGATTTACTGTCGCTTGACAGTGGGCATCCGCCAGAAAATGTTGATAGGCGTCGTTGAAGCCTGCCAGTTTCTCTGGACAGTATTTGTCAAAAGGCTCCACTCCCCTTGTGTTGTTAAATTCTTGAGTTATCCTCAACTGGCTCGCTGGTTTGATATTCCTGGGCAAGGATGACACTTAGTGGCTCTTCTTTGTGCCACCCTTAGCAACCGAAGAAAACCGAACCGTGATTTACTGTCGCTTGACAATGGGCTTCCGCCAGGAAATGTTGATAGGCGTCGTTGACAGTGCCTGTCAAAATGATCCATGCCTCTTTATCCACTGTCTTCTGTCGTTTCACCGCGGCCGCCTCGTCACGGTCACGTGCGTGTGGTGCGTTGCCAGCAGATGGATTTCCGCGCAGTGGACCGCTCGGTCATCTCAGGTCATCGCCTCCGTGAAGGGTCGCACTGGTGCGGCCGCCTATTAGCTCAGGGTACAAGGGAAAGTGTTTGCCCCGCACCCTTCTTTTGTTGTCGAGCGTGCTCCAGAAGAGGCCTGGCTGACAGTGTGTCCTGCTCGGAAACCTGCCTGTTTACAACTAGCCTCCTCCTCGCTGCTCCCGCTGTCTCGTAAGAGTTTAGCCGGTTCGTTTACACGTTCTCAACTGCATTCACAGAAATTGTTCATCATAGTTATGTAATTACAAAGTGTCATAAATAATACCACAATTTTTAAGAACAAAAGTGAGACTTTTTTTTTAAATAAAAAAGTTACATGAATTGACAATACAAAAATAAAAGGTAAATGACTTGACAATACAAAAAAAATAAAAGTGAAATGACTTGACAGTATAAAAATGAAAATAAAATGAACTGACAATATAATATCTAAATCCACATCACTAATGTGGTTCACTTGCGTTTTAATAAATCAAATGCTACTTATTAATTCACTAAAATGAATAGGATTATGCCTTGTGCAAGTATAGGTCAGGACAGCATAGGTTTCACATATTATTTACACACACACACATGAACACCTGTTGTCTATTCTACGAACTAACTACCCATAAACATGAATTACTCAAAATTTTACTTCAATCCACTACTAGTTAATCCAACAAGTTACTTCAATGCTACTTCAGCACAGTGTTTATACCACTACAACATTGTTCTAATTCATCCTCTTCCTGATGCTCGCGGCATATGTCTTGTCACATGATAAATATGGAGAAACTTTCCTTAAACGTACACAATGGTTATTTATACGCAAAAACATTTATACCAGTTGACACACCTGATAAGAGACTCGCAATTATACATTTATCATACTCATATGTTCGTACATAAAACAGTAAGACAATTTCATCTAAGATTGCGTTATCACAAGAATTAACCACAGAGATGACTCTGAGAAGGGTAAAAATATTTTCATCATACAGGTTATACTACATTTTCTTACCCATTTTGCTCCAATTTCGTTCCTTCTTTAAGTTACCTTTCGCTTCCAAATTAGTTATTTCGCCTGTGGTGGTTATTCTTGATTCATTTCTCATGAATGGCAAAATTGTGGTCTCCTCTATTCTGTAAAACAGTTTCATCTTAACATCCTATTGAACTTACAACTGACACAAAAGATCCGAACCCTCCTGTAGTTTAAATGACAAATGTTTTGCTTCATCCTTATTACCTTAAACCAAGCTTTCCTTCGGTCACGTAATCAAAATTATTTAATCTTCCTCTACCTTCAAGAGGGACATTTCTTCAGTTCAACTCATATAGGCTGCTGTGCATCCCGCACCAGTGCATCCCACAGCATCAGCAAAACACATAGACGTCACTTTTCTAGGACAAGTATTAACGCAGAATAATTTTTCAGGCTCTGGCTCAACATCAGTCAAGACTACAAAAAGGATCCATATATCCGTTCCATTCTCAATCTGCTGGAAAACTGCTCGTCATTTGACTACCATAATACTATTTCAGGGCCACGTAAATTACACAAACCACAACTCTTCTTTCACCTTGAAGGGAATCAATCTACTTACGAAATCCACAGACAGCATTTTACGAATGCTACAAAGAACAAAAAAGACATATATCATCAATATTAACATACTAGCGCATATTGGGAAGCGATTTGTTAAACAATCGTATTATTGCATCCTGTTTTCAAGATTCCAAACTTACTCATTCCTTTCTCAGAGTTCTCCTATCTTAAAATATTCATACAGCACGCATACTATAGTAAGAGATCCTCATTTATACTGACAGATATAGAATAGTAACAGATAGATAGTAGCACTGAAAGCAGAAAATCGGAAACAAGGCTACTAACAGCTGGGGACCAGGGTTTGCCAGACCCATAATACCCACAGAGCGACTCTTTTAAATTTACACAAAAAAAGCATAAACAGCATTTCACTCGTTCACAAAGAAACCCTTTATCTTCACATTTGAACCAACCTAAATCCTAATTGCACAAGGGAAGGAAAATGAACCACAAATATCACTTCAATCAATCACATAGAAACATCTTTATCATTATTTTTACCAACATACACTCCTGGAAATGGAAAAAAGAACACATTGACACCAGTGTGTCAGACCCACCATACTTGCTCCGGACACTGCGAGAGGGCTGTACAAGCAATGATCACACGCACGGCACAGCGGACACACCAGGAACCGCGGTGTTGGCCGTCGAATGGCGCTAGCTCCGCAGCATTTGTGCACCGCCGCCGTCAGTGTCAGCCAGTTTGCCGTGGCATACGGAGCTCCATCGCAGTCTTTAACACTGGTAGCATGCCGCGACAGCGTGGACGTGAACCGTATGTGCAGTTGACGGACTTTGAGCGAGGGCGTATAGTGGGCATGCGGGAGGCCGGGTGGACGTACCGCCGAATTGCTCAACACGTGGGGCGTGAGGTCTCCACAGTACATCGATGTTGTCGCCAGTGGTCGGCGGAAGGTGCACGTGCCCGTCGACCTGGGACCGGACCGCAGCGACGCACGGATGCACGTCAAGACCGTAGGATCCTACGCAGTGCCGTAGGGGACCGCACCGCCACTTCCCAGCAAATTAGGGACACTGTTGCTCCTGGGGTATCGGCGAGGACCATTCGCAACCGTCTCCATGAAGCTGGGCTACGGTCCCGCACACCGTTAGGCCGTCTTCCGCTCACGCCCCAACATCGTGCAGCCCGCCTCCAGTGGTGTCGCGACAGGCGTGAATGGAGGGACGAATGGAGACGTGTCGTCTTCAGCGATGAGAGTCGCTTCTGCCTTGGTGCCAATGATGGTCGTATGCGTGTTTGGCGCCGTGCAGGTGAGCGCCACAATCAGGACTGCATACGACCGAGGCACACAGGGCCAACACCCGGCATCATGGTGTGGGGAGCGATCTCCTACACTGGCCGTACACCACTGGTGATCGTCGAGGGGACACTGAATAGTGCACGGTACATCCAAACCGTCATCGAACCCATCGTTCTACCATTCCTAGACCGGCAAGGGAACTTGCTGTTGCAACAGGACAATGCACGTCCGCATGTATCCCGTGCCACCCAACGTGCTCTAGAAGGTGTAAGTCAACTACCCTGGCCAGCAAGATCTCCGGATCTGTCCCCCATTGAGCATGTTTGGGACTGGATGAAGCGTCGTCTCACGCGGTCTGCACGTCCAGCACGAACGCTGGTCCAACTGAGGCGCCAGGTGGAAATGGCATGGCAAGCCGTTCCACAGGACTACATCCAGCATCTCTACGATCGTCTCCATGGGAGAATAGCAGCCTGCATTGCTGCGAAAGGTGGATATACACTGTACTAGTGCCGACATTGTGCATGCTCTGTTGCCTGTGTCTATGTGCCTGTGGTTCTGTCAGTGTGATCATGTGATGTATCTGACCCCAGGAATGTGTCAATAAAGTTTCCCCTTCCTGGGACAATGAATTCACGGTGTTCTTATTTCAATTTCCAGGAGTGTATTATTCAAAATGCATATATCACAAATGTAAAATAATCAATTCTTTCTCTTCACCGTCCTCTCTACTCCTCACTGTTCTTTCTACTCAATGTATGGTTTTACGTTTAATACATGGTGTAACCCTTTTGATTTCTTCGGTCAATGAGTTTCAACTTCTATTGCGTTTTCAGGGGGAATCTTCCTTATCCGACACCTGACCGTTTGTTAGACAGCTTGTGTGATCTGATAAGAACTTTTTGTCCTACATGAAACACTGTTTTTCTCAAGTTTTTCTTATACGCCTTGACTCTGGCTTCTGCTGCACGATTGATGTTTCGTAAGCCGGCTGAAGTAGCCGTGCGGTTCTAGGCGCTGCAGTCTGGAACCGCGAGACCGCTACGGTCGCAGGTTCGAATCCTGCCTCGGGCATGGATGTGTGTGATGTCCTTAGGTTGGTTACGTTTAAGTAGTTCTAAGTTCTAGGGGACTAATGACCTGAGAAGTTGAGTCCCATAGTGCTCAGAGCCATTTTTGATGTTGTGTAAAGCTAAGTCAACAATTGCGTTCCGGCGTAGTCTCGGCTCTAGTGGCCAAGGCCCACCTCTTTGATTTTGCTCGGGGCTCCTTGTTTTTTAGCACAGTTGTAACCTCCCCACAAAAATTTTAGAAGATGATATATATTAGTAATGGAGCCAAGTGTAACCTTCCCGCAAAAATATTAATGACAAAGACAATTAAATAAAAACTAGCAATCTGACCCAAGTATAAGTTTCACACAAAAATGAACGTCAATTCAGTGATAATAAAATCTCAGTGACAGTAAAAATGCAAATAGACCGAAATGTCAGTCTTTGGCCCTGTGCAAAAATCAGAATTATTTTCTTACCTCAGTATAACTGCATGTCAAAGTTCTGCTCTTATTGTTGGCCGCGGCTTGGAGGAAATGCATTGCAAGTATTTTTTTTGAAATCTAACTGAAATTTTTGTTTAAGGAAATGGAAGGAAATAGAAGGATTCTTTTGTTAAAAATTGCTTTGAAAACCAAATTATTATTGGGGGCGATTCTTGCACAAATTAGTTACAGTTAATTTACATTACTAGCTGAGCGCAATGCTGCTTAATAATACACCTTGTCCTAAATCTCGACCATTGCGGTGCCGACGCCCGCCGAGTGCTCTGGGCTACCACTACTGACAGACAGACTGCTCGCAACTGCTACCGACAGACTGCTTGACTCGCTACTGCGAGTGGAGCGCAACTGCTCTGGTCAAAGGTTCTACAATGCCTCGCCATCGCCGCCGCACAACATACGTGTTTCATAACCCTCCACTGGGGGGGAAAAAATTTGGCAGCGATGGTGAGTCATTTGGACTTGCCATCGTAACAAATTTTTTTTTGTTTTTTTTTTAACTAATTAACTTTTTCAATTTACAAAATATTCAAATATAGTACATGAATTAAATGTTGTGCACATGCACCGAGTACAAAATACTTCACACAAGACAAAATAAACATATTAGTAAATCAGAAAAATGTATATACAAATTATTTGATAGATAACAAGGTGCACACGCACTGTAAGATTCTGTAGCATTTTCAGAACAAATAAATAGAATGGCAAAATAGCATGTTGACAAGTGACATGAGTGCACATGCACTGGAGTTCTGAACATATCAGCATGTGGCGAAATGTATATACAATAAGTAAAACATATCACGAAATCATAAAAGGTATGCAGAATGAGCACAAATCATATTGAAAAATGAGAAAAATGCATAGGCACTGAAGTTGAGTAGAAAACATATTAACACATGAGTGCACATGCACTGGAAACTTTTGAACATTTTCATAACAAATAAACGCAAGGGTAAAAAAAATCATCAAATCACAAAAAGTATATACAATATAGATGACAAGAGTGCACATATACTGCACTTCAGAACAAATCGAAAAAATGTCTTTAGCATTTTCACAATAAATAAACATAATGGCAAAAGAATCATGTCGACAAGGGACATAATTGTACTTGCACTAGAATTCAGCAAATCGAAAAAAAAAATGTATAGGCCATGAACATAAATGATGTTAGCTAAAATGATTTTCACTATTAGGATAGGAAAGGAAAGGATTGCATCATGGTTGTAGCACTTTAGTTTGCACACAGCTGCACTGAAAGTCCATATCTTTCCACAGAATCACAACACCAAGTGATACAATCTGCAGTTCCGTTCCCAGAAGTATTTATCAGCGTATCAAGACACTGAAACGTCGTAGTAATATTCCATGCTATCATTTGGCAGTACACGAGGTACACCAAACAGTGGGACCATAATAACGTCTTCTTCGCTTACGGTGGTGGACAGCATGTCGTGTCAACACCACGCTCTTAAGAGGCACACCAACGTAGAATTAGTGCAAAAACCAAATATAGTGCTCCATGATAATGAGGATGGACAAGACAATGGATGTTACAATAATTTCAGGTAGTTAGGTCAGAAGGTGAAGGACATTAACTAACACACAAGTCTTGATTAGTGATTACATAAGTAGTTTGCGGCATCCATAGCCTAGTTGTTGAACATTTCTGTACCATGTATTTTAGTATTACAGAATAATGTTCATAAAATTAAATTATTGCCATCATGAGTAGTCGTATTACAATAAACAGCGGCAGTCTTTGTCCAGTTACAAACCATGTTTAGTATGACAGAATAATGTTCATCAGAAGTCTTAATTACATTAATTATTGGCACTCAGTGGCCATTTACTAAAATCATTATTGAAAACAAGAGCTAATTAATGGCATAATTAATACATATTTCATTAAGTGACACTAATTATTGGCACTCAGTGGCCGTCAAGTATCGAATAGTATAAAACATTGTTCCTCATTCAGTATTATTCAGATCATTAACAAGTCATTATTAAAAATCAGCTAATTATAATTCATTAAGTGACACTAATTATTGGCACTCAGTGGCCGTCAAGTATCGAATAGTATAAAACATTGTTCCTCATTCAGTATTATTCAGATCATTAAGAAGTCATTATTAAAAAATCAGTTAATTACAATCATAGCATTAATAATCATAGGCATTATAAGTAGTCTCATTACAATAAACAGTGGCAGTTATTAGTCAGTTACAAAATTACAATCATAGCATTAATAATCATGGGCATAATAAGTAGTCTCATTACAATAAACAGTGGCAATTATTAGCCGGTTACAAAGCATTATTATTCAGATAATTAAGAAGTCATTATTAAAATCAGTTAATTACAATCATAGCATTAATAATCATGGGCATTATAAGTAGTCTCATTACAATAAACAGTGGCAGTTATTAGCCGGTTACAAAGCATTATATATATATATATATATATATATATATATATATATATATATATATATATATATGTTTTTTGTATCATTAAGAAGTCATTATTCAAGTGACATACTATTCAGAGCTGATCAGTATTATCCAGAATTATCATAAACTAGTAACATTATGTGGGACTGGTAATACATTTTGTTTTTTGTGCTAGCAATGCATTGCTTTGGGTAATTATAAGGGAAAGCAAGAAGAAATAAGAGAAAAAATTGCTTCTAGGTTGTTCCTATAAATGAAAAATGTGTAACGTCATTCGTCATGAGTCAGCTGTAGCAAGGTTATGCAACAAGGCAGTATATGTGATCACATTTATAAATGATAGACACAAATGGGTAAAAAAATAAAATGCAAGTACTAGAACAGGTATAATAAGTAACAAGTTTAGTAAGTATCATGAAAAGCTTCTCCTGGAAAAAATACAAAATGGATTATTGAGCTGAAAGAAGAAACGCAGACTATGCTGAAAAGTAGTGAACTTCGAACTAACAGGAAGTGAAATGTGTATAAAAAATGTGTTCCATAGCTGTCCTTTCCAAAACCTTCAGTCATCCTACTACGCAATATAACACCTGCTGTCAAAGCAAACTGCAACAAATACTTAAATAACTACATAGCATAAATACATAAACTTCAACATCATCCTCATCTGTAAAGAAAAAAAAAAACTTCATTATCCATATTATCATAACTTCATTATCGTCATCACCTGTAAAGAAAAACTTCATTATCCATATTAGTATATTCTTCATCATTATTCATCATCAGCATTCATTATCATCTGCAAAAATCACTTCATTATTCATCACACAACTATTCCTTATCTCTAGCATATTTCATCACTTAAAACTAAGATGTGTAGTTCTGTCTGACAGCTTGCATCAATCGCCTTGTATTCTGAAAGAAAAGATTAGTTATGACTGCTATTCTGCGATGTGTATAGTATATTCTTGTTAATGCTTGTTAATTCTGATCCATTTACTCGTCCTCATAAGGTTTTGTATTTTCTTTCATCTATTCCGTAGGTGAAATTCCCATTCTGTTTAATTTATTTCCTTTACGCACCATTTCTTTCTGAAACTGATGAACAAAGATTAATGTCTTGTATTTAAATCATATACCCATTAGATAATGACTGGTTAATGGTGACACAATTAAGCATACAGCATAACATGACAGAAAACGTAATATGTCAAAAGCATAGACAGTGTTCAAAGGCAAAAAGTGTACAGAGAATATCATAATGCAGCAGCAAAAAAAAAGGAAAATGTAAAACAGTCACGATGTTGAGATATCATAGGGTAAAAAATGTCAAAGTCAACTGGTGTGTGTTATACCTTAACTAGTTCACAGTGCATACAAACAAAACATGAAAACAATCGTACATACATAAAAAGACAAAATGTGACGTTCGTTGTGTTCAGCTTGTATGTAGTGTAGTTAATAGAGGCGATAATTAAAGACTTTAATGGAGAGAGAATTTGATAAAATTTATGCGTCACTACATAGAATTGCATAATTGTTCAAAAAATGCGTAAGTTCATCTGGAAAAATATGCACGGTCTAATGTGTAACGACAAGAAGAGCGACCTGCTAACCTTACCTTGCCGGGCACTTGCCAAGAAAAAATACGATAATCATCAATAAGTAGTCATGTGAATATAATTGCAGAAATGCTCATAGAAATTAGCAAATAGCATTACGGCGTGATAAATCATAAAGTATGTTCACTCAATAAAGGGTTTTATGTTTGACCAATGGTGGTTGCCTTTCGATTTCCTGGTTCTCAGAGTTTCGACGTGTACAACATTGGGGTGAGGAATGCTGCGAATCCGATATGGACCTGCGTACAGAAGTTCAAATTTACTGCACTTACCTTTTAATTTGCTGGATAAATAGTGTGTACGTACTAATATCTTCTGTCCAACGTGAAAGTCTCGGCGTCTACAAACCTGTTTTTCCTGTCTTCTCCGGCGCTGTGCGGCACGTTTGATGTTGTTCAGCGCAATGTCAATTATTTCGTGGTGTCGTAATCGACGAGATGTAGGAAATGTTACTAATTCTTTAATTTTGTTTGGTGGTTCAACGTTTTTCAGTATTACAGACGGAGATAGCATAGTGGATTCATTTGGAATGGAATTAATTACATCTTGGAATGAGTGTATGTGTGTGTCCCAATTAACATGTCTTTTGTGGCAGTATATTCTACACAGTTTACCAATTTCTTTCATTAATCGTTCACAAGGGTTCGAAGAAGCGTGGTACTTGGATATATAAATCGGAGAAATGTTTCTAGCTCGTAACATGCGTGTCCATATAGCAGAACGAAATTGTGGTCCATTATCTGAAATTACATTCATCACATGCCCTACATGAAATAGAAAATGTTTTACAAATGCTTTCGAAACAGTTTTAGCAGTAGTTTTGCGTAACGGAGTGAAAGTAACAAATTTTGAAGTGAGTTCAACAGCGACTAAGATGTAGCAAAAACCTCTGTTAGTTCTCGGAATTGGACCAAAAATGTCTACTGCGGCCATATGTCTTAATTTAACAGGTACAATGGGGTATAATGGAGGAATATGTGAAGTGGTGTCAGACTTAGCTTTCTGGCAAATTTTGCATGACGCTAAAACTCGTGGTATACGTTTTTCCATGTTTGTAAAATAACAGTTCTGTCTCAATATAAGAAAACATTTTCTGGCTCCATAATGTGCGTAGCTTAAATGAGTATACCAAATTAATTTATTAACCAGTTCGTCAGGAATGCATAATAACCAATTGTTGCTGTCAGGATGAGGGCGGCGAAACAGAATGTCATTGCGTACAGTGTAGTGGTTCCTAATCGTAACATTATTCTTATCTTGCCAAAGGTGTTTAATTTCTTTCCACACATTGCCTTTACTTTGCTCTTTTGCTATATCCTGTAATGACGATGAAATAAAATTTTCAAATGCAACTTGCTGAATGTACATGACGCTGAAATTTGCTTTGCAGAAGTTGGTTGCTACGTCTTGCTGATTGTTGCTGAGAGAACGCGAAAGTGCGTCTACTATAACATTTTGTGTGCCGGGAATGTGAACTATTGTAAAATTAAATTCCTGTAAATAAAGTTTCCATCTACTTAATCTGTCATGAGTGAATTTAGCCGAAAGTAAGAATTGTATCGCTCTGTGGTCTGTGTAAACGGTCGTGTGTCTGCCATAAAGAAAGTGTCGAAATCTCGTAAAAGCCCATACAACACATAACGTTTCCAGTTCTATAACAGAATAATTTCGTTCAGCAGGTGACAAAATGCGGCTTGCAAACGCGATGTTTTTAATTACTGTAGACCCATCTTCTTCAATTTCCTGAAAAATGTGTACGCCTAAAGCTGTGTTGGAACTGTCAGTGGCAATGGAAAAATTTCTGGTAAGATCTGGGTGCGATAAAAGTGGAGCATTCAACAAAGCATGTTTCAGATTCACGAATTCAGAGTGTGCTTGCTTATCCCATGACCAAATAGTGTTTTTACCTGTTAATTGGCATAATCTAGGTGTATCTAAAGCAGAGTGATGAATAAATTTACGAAAAAAGTTAATTAAGCCCAAAAAGCTGCGTAATTGTTTCTTCGTCGTAGGAACAGTAATGTCACGTAGAGCTTGAAGTTTTTCCGGATCAGGCGCAATTCCTTCTGCTGAAATTACGTGTCCAAGAAATTTTATAGAAGTTTTGCCAAAATGCGATTTACTGAGGTTAACTGTAAGTCCTTGTGCATGGAAAGTTTGCAACAGTCGTTCTAAAATCATATTGTGTTCAGACCAGTTAGCTTCTGCGATAAGAATGTCATCTACGTACGTCGTAGTTCTGTCTTTAAGTTCTGTCGGAAGTATTGTGTTCAAACCGCGAATAAAAGCTGCAGAAGAAATGGTTGAACCGAATGGTAATTTGCAAAATTGATAACAGTCACCAAAACAGAGAAAAGCTGTGTACTTTCTGGAATTCGGATGAAGTTGAATTTGCCAAAATCCTGATTTCAAATCTAATGTGGAATAAATAGCTGTACCGTGAAATTTCTGTAGTAGTTCTTCTAATGTCTGTGGTCGATCTGTTTCATTAATAATAATGTCATTAATGTGACGTGAATCAAGTACAAGGCGAAGTGAGCCATCTTTTTTCTTAACAATATGTAGCGGGTTTATGTACGGACTAACGGCCGGTTCTATAATTCCTTGGTCGAGCATATCCTGCAATTCTTTTTTAACTTGTTCTCTATGAATATACGGAATAGGATAATGCTTTGCTTTAAATGTATCGTGCTGTTTGACTTGAAATTCATACATAAAGCCGGACATAGTACCAGGAATGTTGTCAAAAACTGGAGCTTGTTGTAAAAGAATTTTGTGTAATTGCGTGCGTTCGTCGTCTGTATTTGCACTACTTTGTTTAACTTTATCGGAAATCATCTGCATTACGTCGTAGTCAGCTTCGTCTGGAATGTTATAGTTATGTACGTACGTGTCTGTGAACAATGCGGGATTACAGTCTATGTTACGTGTTGCGGAAATGACCTCTGTGCGGTTAATTGTTTGTTCTTCCGCAGATAAAGAATGCTGAAACTCTAAAGCTAATTGTACATTTTCGTCCTTCAACATTAAATAAGAATTTTGAAAATCGACCACTGCGTCGTGTTGTACCAGAAAGTTCATGCCTAAAATAACGTCTGTTGTCAATACGGGAACAATCCAAAAATTTGAATGAAAAGTATGACCTCCAATACAAAATGATAAATGCGTCTGTAATTTAACGTCTACTCTTTACTCGATACAGCTCCTTTTACTTTCGTTTTGCCTAATGGTAATGTGGGATAAGTATTCTCTTTGTTGCACTCATTAAAAGTCTCCTCATTTATAACTGACATAGGTGATCCGGAATCAATTACTGCTGAAAATTTCGATGAACCAATTTTAATTTCGATGACAGGATGTGAAATAATTTTCTGAATAACCGGTCTTTCCTGTAAAAGAGTGTCTCGGATGTCGTCGAAAGTAATAACATTTTCGTGAACAACATTCTGCGTGTCAAAGGTAGTGCTTGTGTTATTGGAAGATGCGTCCCGTACAGTATCTAGTCAGATTCTATCTGACGTGTTATTATTATCAGGAGGATGTTGTGGCATTTCTACAATTTGAACAGTTCTATTACTTCTTCCAGACGCATTACGCTCTGGATGATACCTACTGTCGGGTTCATTCATGAGAATAGGTTCTTGTGGACAATTTTGCTGTTGGTATGACCGACTGTTGTTAGATGTACGCTGAAAATTGTCCTCATTATTTCTACGTCTGTCGTAATAGTCATTCCTATGCGGTGCATTGCGATAGGAATTGAAATACTGTGTTTTCTGTACGTAGCTGTTCCTTTGCTGCCGTGCGTTACTATTTGTTGTATCAGGGACTATACGTGCACGCGGCGAAACATTAAAGCCTGGTTGACCTTGTGCATTCCATTGTTGGTTAGGTATGTTAACCGGCTGACCTTCATGCTGTTGTGGTTGAAAACGTCTATTGTTACTAAAATGTGATTCCTGTTGCTCAAGATTTTGACGATATTGATAATTAGAATTTTGTCTGTTATTAAAATTTTGGTGGTTGTCGGTCCTAAAGCGCCTGTTACTTCTACTATTGAAATTACGTGTCTGATCATAATTGCTGTACGTTTGTTGGCCTTGGTTGTTATACGAAAAATTTTTGTTTACAAAGGAATAATCAGATTGCTGCACTTCTAAAAGCTGCAACAGATCCCTGAATGCCGAAATATTTTCTTTTTGTTGACCTGTTAAAAGTGACACTCTTAATGACCGCGGTAATTTAGAGATACATAATTGTATAAGCGCAGATTCACTGTACGGTTCACTTAAATACTGATTTTGCTGGACCATGTGCTCAAAAAATTGCGTCACACTGGGAAAATTTGTGTTTTCATAATTTGGCAAACTAATTAGCTGATCTTTAATTCCGCGCTGTGTCGTCTTCGACCAGTACGCTGACAGAAAAGCATTCTGAAATTCCTCTACTGAATAACATTGTCTCGCGATCGGCCTCATACGAGTTGCCGGTTCGACTTCCAAAAAGCTGCAAATAAATTCCAGTTTGTGCGTTACAGGCCAAGTCGGTGGAAAAGCAAAGCTAAATTGTTGGATCCAATCTAGCGGGTGAATCTGTGTTCTGTCGTTTTTAAACACTTTAAACTTTCTCACTGACAGAAAATGTTTGTAATCGAAATTATCGTCTCTGTGTGATGGAACAGGTTCAGGATTGTAAGAGAATCTATTGAACTGTGGTTGTTCGGAATCTAAGTCCCGTACTCTCTGTAGATTACTCAAATTACACGCGCTGCGTGAGTCTGGCAAATGTTCGAAAAATGGCATCTGCTGTGATGTGTTATTAACTGAAATGTTTTTCATCTCTGTTACCTCCTGCTGTAAACTTGACAATTTTCTACGCAAGGTGTTATTAGACGAATCGATCTCATTAATTGTCTGCTGTAAATTTTGAAATTCAGGTGTTTGATTAAATGAAACCGGTGAAGTATCGTCTGATTTACTGTCATTAGCACTTTCGATAGCATCAATACGACTGGCCAATTCATCATATTTTTCAGTCAGTATTTTTACCTGATCATCGGTTTTAGAATCAGAGGCACTAATCTGATTTTGCAATTTACGTGTAGTTTCGTTCAGTTTTTTAACGTCAGCTTTAATTACATCGGAATCCTGTGTTAGTTCTAATTGTTCGAGTCTGTCGGTCACTGTTTCAAATTCGGTTGTGTAAGTGTCTGTTTTCGATTTAAGGTCAGAAATCTCATCACGTAATTCGGTGTTCAATTGTTCAATGGTATTAATTTTGTCCGATACTGTAGCAATATTGTTGTCCACGTATGTTTTTGCTTTCGCAAACATCTTACGTTTGTCTTCTTGTCTCTGTGCAGTGATTGTTTCCATGACTTGACGTTTGACTTTATTTTGATCCTCAATAAATTTGCGGAAACGTGTATCACTGTTTTGTATGTGAACACTAAGACGTTCGTTAATTTGAGAGTTCTGTTGATCGAATTTCGCGTCAATCTTTTCATCCATTGTGCGCGAAAGTTCTACCGTCATTGCTTTAAACTCGTCGCGTAATTGTGTAGCTTTTTCGGAGCATTGTTTAGCGACTCCGCTAATTTCGTCTCTGAGTGTTTCTGTTGCAGCTGTTTGCAATTCCCTTAATTCCTGAGCAACAGACTTAATTTCTTCGCTACTTTTTCTTGAAGAAGCCTCAATTTCCTCGCGCAACTGTTCCTTAGTGTCATGACACTGCGCGGCAACGGCTCTAATTTGTACACTCAGCTGTCTGGAATTGTCGTCTAATTTTTCATTAAACTGTTTGTTCTGCTCACTAAGTTGTCTGAAATCTTCACTAAGTTTATCTTGTTTTTCGTTCTGTTGTTTGACCTGTTCACTAAGCTGTTTGAAGTTTTCATTCTGTTCTCTGAAATTTTGTTGCAAAAATGCCATAATTGGATCCGATAGAAAATTAGCATTTCTGTTCTCTGTGCTGTTTAGTGGTGTACCTGCAATTGTCGCGCTTTGTGTGACCATTTGGTCATTCTGCAATTTACAAAAAGGATTATCAGTCGGACGTACACTGTCACTCACTATTTCGGAATTAAATAAATCCGCCGTACTTTGTGTATCCTGTTCATTTTCATTAGACAAATTTGTCTGTACGTTACTTGAATTTTCCAAACCGGTTGTGTTAAGCTGGGCAGCGCTCATTTCAATAGAGCTCCCCGCGTCATCGATTGTCGTCAAATTAACAGAGGACATAACCGAGTTCGTTTGTTCATCAGTAAGATAATAATCATCATTAGAGGTTGGAACGCACTGATTGTCGGTGACCGCAGGATTGTCACCATTACACTGCGTGTCAGAATTACTATCGGTAAAGTTATTTAAGTCGGCAGTTTCATTCATAATACCTCGCGATACACTATTCACAGTCTTTCGCGGCATTTTTACAATAGTCACAATTAATCACAAAACAAATAAGCACAATGCAAAAGCAACACACAAATACAACAGAGCAACGAATTGCCGATGATCTGAGAAAAGAAAGTCACAAATTAGTAAAAGCGTTGCGCCAAATTATAATTATATTTAAGCAAATAAGAGCAGATATCTGACTGTTTTTCAAAAGATTCTCAACGAAATACGATCCTGGAATGGGTGTCGCCAAGTGTAACCTCCCCACAAAAATTTTAGAAGATGATATATATTAGTAATGGAGCCAAGTGTAACCTTCCCGCAAAAATATTAATGACAAAGACAATTAAATAAAAACTAGCAATCTGACCCAAGTATAAGTTTCACACAAAAATGAAAGTCAATTCAGTGATAATAAAATCTCAGTGACAGTAAAAATGCAAATAGACCGAAATGTCAGTCTTTGGCCCTGTGCAAAAATCAGAATTATTTTCTTACCTCAGTATAACTGCACGTCAAAGTTCTGCTCTTATTGTTGGCCGCGGCTTGGAGGAAATGTATTGCAAGTATTTTTTTTGAAATCTAACTGAAATTTTTGTTTAAGGAAATGGAAGGAAATAGAAGGATTCTTTTGTTAAAAATTGCTTTGAAAACCAAATTATTATTGGGGGCGATTCTTGCACAAATTAGTTACAGTTAATTTACATTACTAGCTGAGCGCAATGCTGCTTAATAATATACCTTGTCCTGAATCTCGACCATTGCGGTGCTGACGCCCGCCGACTGCTCTGGGCTACCACTACTGACAGACAGACTGCTCGCATCTGCTACCGACAGACTGCTTGACTCGCTACTGCGAGTGGAGCGCAACTGCTCTGGTCAAAGATTCTACAATGCCTCGCCATCGCCGCCGCACAACATACGTGTTTCACAGTGATTGGCGGAAGCTTTGTTGACGTATTAGGCAACTCATTAATTATGTTCTGAAATCCTTTTAGGTGTATGTCCCACGATCGGTGGTCACTACTGCAGTATAACCTACATAATTTTCCTAATTCACGCATAATACGCTCACTGGGGTCCGAGTTGGGGTGAAAAAAAAAATATATATATATATATATATATATATATATATATATATATATATATATATATATATATATATGTGTGTGTGTGTGTGTGTGTGTTTAATTCTTCTCCTTCGAAGCATCCGCTGCCAGTATTGCGATCTAAATTGTGGTCCATTATCCGAGGTAACCCTTTTCACACGCCCAACTTCATGCAGAAACTGCTTTGCAAATGCAGTTGCCACTGCCCTTCCTGTGGCTCGCCTCAACGGAGTCAGACACACAAACTTGGAGGTTAGCTCCACCGCTACGAAAACATATGCAAAATCTGCTTCAGATCGTATTAGTGGCCCAAATAGATCCACGGCCGCGAGGTCACAAAGTTTTCTTGGTATTATCGGGTTCAATGATGCAGCATACGTCACTGTGGCCGTCTTTGCTTGCTGACAAGGTGCGCACACTCTCACAACGAATACGCCGTAGCATGTTATTAAAATAGCATGTCTCCTTCAGTTTTTCACAACATTTCTGTGCTCCGAAGTGACCATAACTTAAATGTATGTACCATATAATTTTGTTTACGAGTTCCTCCGGAATCACCAACACCCTTCTGGAGTCGTCCGGGGCTCGTTTCTTGAATAGTATTCTGTTGCGCACTAAGTAGTACTGGCGTATTCCTACATTCTCCTTGTCCTCCCACTTCTTCTTTATATCTTTCAATACTGCGTCCTTATCCTGTTCGTCCGCTATACTCCCTAAAGAGGTGGTAAAAAAAAAGTTCTTGAACGCTACATTCTGTAAGTATAGGATGCTAAAATTATTTTCACCGAGTTCCCCTTCTTCTGTGTGAACCAAACCTGTAGGGATGCGCGACAAAGCGTCAACAATTACATTTTTCTGTCCCGGAATGTATTCTACAGTGAAATTATATTTCTGTGGGTATAGTGCCCAGCGTCCTAGTCTCCCATTCGTGATTTTTGTGCTCATAAGAAATTGGAGTGCACGATGGTCAGTGTACACCCTGGTGGTCCTCCCAAATAAGAAATACCTAAATTTTGAGAATGCACAAACTATCGCGAGTGCTTCGAGTTCTGTCACTGAATAATGTTTTTCACATTGAGAGAGAACCCTGCTCCCAAACGAGATTGTTTTCCAAGTTGTAATATCATCATTTCCTTTCGTTTGAAACAGTACCGCACCTAATCCTGACAAGGAACTGTCCGTCATTAAACAGAATTCTTGTGTCAGGTCGGGATGCACGAGGATGGGTGCCTCTACCAAAGCCTTTTTCAATTTATAAAATTCATCCTGTGCCTCTTGATCCCAGACCCACAAAGCGTTCTTCCCTGTTAGTCCACATAGATGGGGTGTACCAAGTACACTAAAATTTATAAATCGCTTAAAAAATTACACAGGCCTAAGAATGCTCACAACTGTTTTTTATTTGTCGGCATTGCACATTCCGCTATCGTCGCAATTTTCTCCGGGTCAGGTTGTATTCCATTTGCTGAGACAATATGGCCTAAGAATTTTATGTTTTCTCGTCCGAACTGTGACTTATCTAAGTTGACTGTTACACCTGCCTTCCCAAAAACATCCAGTAGTCTATTCAGAACGTCATTATGATCTTCCCACGACTTTTCCGCAATTAATATGTCGTCCACGTAAATTGTCACTCGCTGTTTCAAATCATCAGGCAAAATGCTATTTAATCCCCTTATAAAAGCAGCTGATGAGACGTTTAGTTCGAGCGGGAGACGCCGGAATTGGAAACAATTTCCATAACACAGGAACGCTGTATAGAATCTGCAAGATGGGTCTAGCACGATTTGCCAAAAACTCGAACGGAGGTCGACAGATGATAGTACCTTTACCCCGTGCAAACGTTGTAAGAGTTCCTCAAGGCTCTCAGGCCTGTCCGTTTCCGACATAATAATTGTGTTTATCCGTCTCGAGTCTTGTACCAAACGAACCGAGTTGTCGCGTTTTGGTACGACAAGCAAGGGTGAGTTCTACGAGCTTACTGCCCGCTCAATTATTCCTTGTTCTAACATCTTGTTTATTTCCTTCTCCACCTGTGCTTTATACGCCACGGGAATAGGGTATGGTCTAACAGAAAACTTCTGATGGTCACGTACTCTGAACTGGTAAGTAAAACCTTTAATCGCCCCCGGAGTCTCAGAAAATACCCGTTCATGATTCCTAAGTAGGCAATACAATTTCTCCTTTTCCCTGTCCATGGTTCTGGCACCCACGATGCTCTTTCTCAGTGCATCAGCAAAAACAACATCTTTCCCTTGCTCACCAGACGTAGAGCACGACTCACTTACACAGTTAACGAGTAGCTCCAGTCCGATTTGCGACTCGGTTTGAGCTTGAAATTTTAGGCGACTAATTTCTGACTCGGCATGTAATATGTATTCATCAAATACTAAATTAATTGGCTGATCCCCAACTTGAACTGTCATTACTCCTCCACCCATGTCAATTACTGCATGGTGGGCATTCATGAAGTCATTTCCTAAAATCATTGCCACATTCAGCATTGGGAGTACAAAGAAGATGGCCGGCCGCTGTAGTCGAGCGGTTCTAGGCGCTTCAGTCTGGAACCGCGCGACCGCTACGGTCGCAGGTTCGCATTCTGCCTCGGGCATGGATGTGTGTGATGTCCTTAGGTTAGTTAGGTTTAAGTAGTTCTAAGTTCTAGGGGACTGATGACCTCAGATGTTAAGTCCCATAGTGCTCAGAGCCATTTGAACCATTTGAGCCACAAAGAAGATGTACTCAAACTCTCTTCCCTGGCAGATAAAATTAAGCCGAGTCTGCCTTCGGATTTCTACGCTCTTACCGTAGATTGCGCCCTTCACCTTTATTCCTCGCACTTGAAAAACGGGCCAAGTCCCAGTCCATTCGCATTTTTGAAATGCTGCCTCGCTCACTATCGAGAAAGGGCTTCCAGTGTCAATGACACACTTAAAACATATTTCGTTTACTGCAACTCTCACGACTGGATTTATTCCTGAAATTTTAGCATTCGTAGTTTCTTGCAACAAATCCTCTCTAATATCTTCCCTCTCTACCGCCTACAGTCCTATTTCCATCGTGTTCACCGTAATATCGATTCTGGCTGCCGTAACTGTTGCGTTCACGATTTTGTCCACGTCCTCCATCATTTTCGTTGTTCCACCTGTGTTCGCGACTGTTACCCCAGTTTCTATACGGCCGGTCCCGATTATTGTTCCGTTCGTGTCGCGACGACCAGTCACGCCGTTGATTAGTACTACGGCCACGACTGCGGTCGCGCTGCTGTGCCCCGTAATAACTTTGTGCCTGATTAGGCGGGCATTCTGCTGTATTATATTCCAACTCTTGGAGAAGTGTCTTAAACAATCCCACGTCCTCTTTGCATCGTCCCGCAAGAATGCGGTGGCGCAAGTGCATCGGCAATTTTGTGATGCATATCCTAACTAGTTCCGCAGGCCCTTATGGGTCGTATAGAAATTGATTCGCCTGCAGTATGTGGTCGAATAGGCGTGCTGGGCTGCCGAAACCAGACTGGTTCAAATTTGGCAGCATAATTATGCCATGCTTGACCCTATCTTGTGCCGCTTCCGACAAATAGGCGGACAGAAAGGCTTGTCGAAACTCCCGAGTGGATTTGCAGTGTCACGCTGCTGACCTCATGCGAATCGCCGGTTCGCCTTCCAAATAGCCACACATATATTCTATCATATGTGAACTTGCCCAGTCGGGTGGAAGATAGAATTCAAATTGCTCGAGCCATGCTCGTGGATGTATTCCTTTTTGCGAATATCGAAATATCTCATACTTTCTCACTGTAAGGAAATGTTTGAAATCAAATCCCTGCATTTCCACCTGGAGAGGCCCTTGAATGTTTCTATTTTTCTCATTTCTGCCCCTCAAAATACATTCTTCCCTGTCGTCAAAATCTCCCTCGTGGCCGGAGTCCCTCTCTGCACTGTTCGTACGGCTATTTTTAGTGTTATTGGCGAGTTTGGAATCACACCCCATGCGGCTTTCCAGATGCGCCACGCGTTCTTGTAATTCGCCTGTTAGAGCTTTGTGTCACCTGTTCACTTCAAACTGTCCCTTCTGAAATCTAAGAAGCGAACGCACTTCTTTGGTCTCTACGACCGCTACTGGTGTAGTATTGTTATCGCTCTCCCTCACCTTCATCGTGCCTACGATGTCCGCAAATGCCGCAATCTTATCATGTATTTGTCTGTTGTCCTCCACCCCAGTCTGCTTCAATTGTTCTACTTGCTGTTCGAGTGCATGAATTGCTCAACTATTGTCCGCTAATGTGTTGCTAACGGACGCGGGACAATGCGTTTCCGCCTCCTGGACCCTGGAGAGTACCTTCTGGTGCTCCATTTGGCATTCTTCTCTCAGTGCTTGGAAATTCCTAAGTAGCTGTTCCTCGCTCTCTTTCGATTCCGCATCGCGACTCCGCTTGCCCTGTTCTAAGGCTTGCAGACGATCATCGATTTGTTCAAATGTACGGCCTAATCCTTTCATAATATCACTTTTTATTTCACTTGCCATATTGTTTATTTTTTGTCAGATATCATCGGACACTCTCTGCATCAACTTGTCAACTTTATTGGTCTGCTGGATTAGTTTTTCGTCTATTTGTTCACCTAGCTCTAGGATCGATTTTTCAGATTTCTGCGTCATTTGTTCGCCTAGTTCTCGGATCGATTTTTCAGATGATTCTTTTTGTTCTCGGAACGATTTTTCTGATTTCGCTGCGTTTTCTTTATTTTGTTGCAATAAGGCTTTCATGAGTTCTGCCAAAGCAATTTGGTTAGTAGGAGGCAAATTAATTTCTGGCTCTGCTGTGAACCCGTTTGTCCTGTTTTGCATTTCGTCTGAAGTATTCCCCACTGCATTTTCGGAACCGTCAGACGCGTTTATATTCGAAATCAAATTATCCCCTTGGTCCATGTTGCTTAAGTTGTTAGGCCGCCTACTTTTAGCTTCGTTACGTGTCTGCATTAGTTCAATTTATACCCGGTACGCAACACACTAATCAGAATAAATGTATCCCCCAAAAATTACGACAGTCACACGAAAGGTACCCAACCTAGTACGCACTTTTTCACACGCAAAAGAAATTTATGTTTTCGATTGAAGTCAGTGCAATTTACAAGCGAGAAAAAAAATACACACATATAAAACACACAAATACAGAAAACAAAACTACAAGACAAACAACACAACGCCACTCAACAACGCCGTGAATCTTTTGAAAGTCTGCTCAGAAACAACGCAGATGTTGTTTGAGCGCTGCAGGGAAAAAAATTTAAGATTATACAACGCTCGCAGTCTAACGTTTCAGAGATTCCAGAGTCTAGCGGAATCACAGAACAGTGTCGCCATGTGTAACGTCGTTGCATTAATTTGTTTTGAAAGCGATGCTGATATTCAAGACCAAAAATGTGGGTTAAAAGCTGTGAGCTATCTGAGGAAGTTAACCTTCCATTACTGCGCAAATGTTTGACCAGGTATCCAGTCTAGCTTTCCAAATTCCCAACCAGACTAACATTAATTATAATCTTTTAGTACTCATCTTACGATAACCAGTGATATATACACTCCTGGAAATTGAAATAAGAACACCGTGAATTATTGTCCCAGGAAGGGGAAACTTTATTGACACATTCCTGGGGTCAGATACATCACATGATCACACTGACAGAACCACAGGCACATAGACACAGGCAACAGAGCATGCACAATGTCGGCACTAGTACAGTGTATATCCACTTTTCGCAGCAATGCAGGCTGCTATTCTCCCATGGAGACGATCGTAGAGATGCTGGATGTAGTCCTGTGGAACGGCTTGCCATGCCATTTCCACCTGGCGCCTCAGTTGGACCAGCGTTCGTGCTGGACGTGCAGACCGCGTGAGACGACGCTTCATCCAGTCCCAAACATGCTCAATGGGGGACAGATCCGGAGATCTTGCTGGCCAGGGTAGTTGACTTACACCTTCTAGAGCACGTTGGGTGGCACGGGATACATGCGGACGTGCATTGTCCTGTTGGAACAGCAAGTTCCCTTGCCGGTCTAGGAATGGTAGAACGATGGGTTTGATGACGGTTTGGATGTACCGTGCACTATTCAGTGTCCCCTCGACGATCACCAGTGGTGTACGGCCAGTGTAGGAGATCGCTCCCCACACCATGATGCCGGGTGTTGGCCTTGTGTGCCTCGGTCGTATGCAGTCCTGATTGTGGCGCTCACCTGCACGGCGCCAAACACGCATACGACCATCATTGGCACCAAGGCAGAAGCGACTCTCATCGCTGAAGACGACACGTCTCCATTCGTCCCTCCATTCACGCCTGTCGCGACACCACTGGAGGCGGGCTGCACGATGTTGGGGCGTGAGCGGAAGACGGCCTAACGGTGTGCGGGACCGTAGCCCAGCTTCATGGAGACGGTTGCGAATGGTCCTCGCCGATACCCCAGGAGCAACAGTGTCCCTAATTTGCTGGGAAGTGGCGGTGCGGTCCCCTACGGCACTGCGTAGGATCCTACGGTCTTGACGTGCATCCGTGCGTCGCTGCGGTCCGGTCCCAGGTCGACGGGCACGTGCACCTTCCGCCGACCACTGGCGACAACATCGATGTACTGTGGAGACCTCACGCCCCACGTGTTGAGCAATTCGGCGGTACGTCCACCCGGCCTCCCGCATGCCCACTATACGCCCTCGCTCAAAGTCCGTCAACTGCACATACGGTTCACGTCCACGCTGTCGCGGCATGCTACCAGTGTTAAAGACTGCGATGGAGCTCCGTATGCCACGGCAAACTGGCTGACACTGACGGCGGCGGTGCACAAATGCTGCGCAGCTAGCGCCATTCGACGGCCAACACCGCGGTTCCTGGTGTGTCCGCTGTGCCGTGCGTGTGATCATTGCTTGTACAGCCCTCTCGCAGTGTCCGGAGCAAGTATGGTGGGTCTGACACACCGGTGTCAATGTGTTCTTTTTTCCATTTCGAGGAGTATATATATATATATATATATATATATATATATATATATATATATATATAAACACAATTTAAATAAAAAGAAATAAATCAATTTATATTTGGAGATTTATTTTAACATTGATCATTGTTCTGTTAAAATTTCAGCATATCAAACTTGATTCATAACTAAACTGGTGCCTTATTTAGGATTGTGAAAATGTGAGTTCGTAATCTTACGGAACACATCAAATAGGGAGCCAAGATTGGGAGACTACATACAACACTGCATTCATAAAATAACACACGAAAAACGTTGAAACATATCCAAGAGGAAATTAACCACAACCAACCGATTCAATTTTCAACCAAAGTAGTTACATTCGCAGCGCAATCCTGTCCGTCATGAAATTATCACACACTGGTATACTAAATTCATACTAACTCTCTGTGAAACCTTCCCGAAAAGAATAGCTGAGGGCTACTTTGATGCTTACACCACATGCTTCACGTGGTCAACTTGGGCCGCCTGGAATCGAAACGCAATTTACAAAAGAAAATCCTCGAACTGGTTACTATCGTCTTACTATTAACCTGATGGGTCAAACAATAGTATAAGCACGTGGTACTGGTCTCACACAGCACACCCCACGTGGGTTGAACATAAGGAAAAGTTGCTATATTGAAAAATATTGTCAAGACGAGACGTTATAATCTCACGCACATTCGCATTTAAGATTGATGATCTTAGAGTTACTGATCAACACGTGGTTCCATTTACTCACAAAGTAGTGACAAAGCAACTACCAGAAGATATTTTGAACTTCACACTCGAATTACACTGCGTTGCAATTTAAGATAACATTAGATATTTTAGAACTAAACCTGAAATAAAGGTGATTAAATTTTCAGTTAGGCTGAACTTAAGAAATCCATTGTCCTACGGACTTAGCAGACACGCGCTTAGCCGGAGATCTTACCACTTCAGACGCTCGCTGCGGACCGACTACTTTGGCCCCTACCGTGGGTGCTTAACAAACGGATGTGACCAGAGAGGCAGCTTCCTATACCAACATGACAAGGGACGGACAGGACCTTACTAAGAATAGAAACGTCTCTGCTTTTAGAAAGCGTAGCTACCTGTTCCGACGTTGGTCCTACTGTTCTCTAGCAGACAGGCTTGTCTGCTACCATCAAGTATGCAACTACAAATACATTTGCTCATTCATCCTCTCACCCAGACAGGAAGGGGGATGACAGTATCTTACCATGTACAGTATATAAAAGAAAGCGAATGTAGGTTCCGTATGAGACTGTGTGACATGAATTACATATAAACTGTTTTTTAAAGTGTAGTAGTGGGACAGATCGTTCTTGTTTATGTGTAAAAGTAACACGTTCCACTTCTCAGTCTCCTCCAGATAGAAACACCACAGTAAATTTAGAAGAGGAATTTATTCCGTAAATGACAACAGATTTAAGAAATTAACATGAAAGGAATCCAACAGAGACCTTTCACAGTATGATATCCCGTTTGTCCATTTCCCACTCTTCGTTTGGCTATGAAAATTAGGGCATAGCATTTCCCTCAAATCACTAAGTTTTTGTTAATTAGCCCAGTTACTGTCAAGCAATTCAACTTTTTTTCCGAATGAGATTTCACGGTAGTCAGTTGATAACTCATTTTTCCACATACAATGGTTACGAAATTTTGGAGAAAATCCATAGAGTAATTTTCCTTCAGATGACTACTTAAGATGTTCTTAGTTACACTTATTACTTTCAACCAATTAATTATATGTATGCAAAGCCATACCTTAGGCTGGTCCTGTTGATACTGGTCTATTTGGCACCTGTAGGGCTACGGGATATTTGGAAATATCGCAATACTCCATTGGAAAGCCGCCGACAAGAGATGGTCGTGAGTAGATTGAATAAGGATAAATGTAGTGGGAAAGGGAAACTGTGTGTTTTCCTTTCTTGTACGCAGTGAATGTGGAGCAGTGGTGGAGCCGGCGAAAAGTACATTAATGTTATTAAGTACATTAGTATAAAGTACTGACCCTGAAATTACGGACCCAATAGGGATCCCTTCCTTTCATCAATTCAAAATCTTGGCAGTACGCTATGCTACCAAAGGCTCAAAGACAAGAACAACGAAATGGCACACGTCACTCTTATGCACAGCCATCCACTCGTAACGGATATCTGGAGCTCATGATCCGCACTGATGCCAACTGCAGAGCGAGGTGGGAAGTTTGTCGTGAAATAACCTGTATAGAACACCATATTAAAATGAATCACAACACAGAGCTACAGCTGAGTAGTATGATGTGAGCTGTTTACTTGGGGCGTAATGTGTATCGTACTTAACTTACAAACATTGAAAAGACGTCTATTTAAAGAAGGATAGTGCTGGGAGTAATGAATACGTAACAATACTCACATACGAGTATGTGACCACGCTCGAACAGACTTCAAGGAACGGTATTAGAGCCATTATTATGGAAGAGTTTTTTCCATTATCCAGCCACGTAAATCATAATAACATCTCTTTCAGATGCTTATACTGTCGTACGTATTTCTGTAGCCTCAGTGAGCGTTTTCTGCAGTTTTCTTTCCAGAGGGTGGCTGCAATTACAGATCCCTTTCTCCATTCTGGGCTGTCTAAGGGGAAACAATAACTTAAAGCTAGTAGTGAAAAATGCTGATTCCAGATTGAATAAGGAGTGTAATTCATCCATGAAGGTATTCACACTGCATAACTCTTGTTTTAAAACTTGTTGAGTATTGTTCTTTAGTCCAGAGCAATTAACGGAAAAGATAGTGAATATTCAGAAGAGCTGCTCGAGTCGTCATGCGTTTGTGTGTGCACCCCGCGAGAGCTCTACGGAAATGCTCAACATTCCGTGTGGGAGACGGTTGGTTGGTTGGTTAGGGGGGGTTGAAGGGACCAAACTACAAAGGCCAGCGGTGCCTTTTTCCACGACCGTGAAGCACCCACAAGGAAGAAAGACAAGCAACGGAGAGGAGAAGGGACGACACTGAGCAAGAAAGACATAGACCAAGATCAGAAAAAAAAAAAAATAAAAGCACACTGAGTTTGATAGGGGTTGGCCGACCATGGAAACAAAATAAGGAAAAGCCAACCCCCAAGAGACACACTAAAAACCCCAATCTAAAACCGTAGGCCAAAAGCCAGTCTCAACATACAAAAGAGAAAAACCCTCATATTGAGCGATAAAAGCCCCCTGCCCTGCCATTCCAGCGTCATCTGTTAAAAGGGCAGGGAGAGTATCAGGTAGCGCAAACGTCCGCCTGAGCGCTGTTAAAAGCGGACAGTCAACAAGATGTGGACCACTGTCAACGCTGATCCACAGCTACGTACAAGCGGGTCATCGCAGCGCAATAAATGGCCGTAAGTATGGCCTATGCATAGCCGGCAGAGAACAACTGAGACCTAGCGAGAGGCTCGCATGGAGGAGCGCCACACACCTGTAGTCTCCTTGATAGCCCGACGTTTGTTAGGTGAAGGCATGGTGCGATGACCCCAGGTGCCAAGGACCTTCTACCGCAAAACTGATTGGAGATCACATTCCGGAAGGCCAGTCTCCATGGCCGGTTCACTGATAGCCTGTTTGGCCAGCCTGTCAACACGTTCATTACCCGGGATGCCGACATGACCCGGGGTCCACACAAAAACCACAACGGGCATGAGTATGGATGGACTCCTGGATAACCATAACCAGACGAGAGCGAGGAAAACACTGGTCGATAGCTCGTAAACTGCTCAGGGAGTCACTACGGATGACGAAGGACTCACCTGAGCAGGAGCAGATATACTCTAGGTCGCGAAATATGGCTACCAACTCTGCAGTGAAAACACTGCAGCTGGACGGCAATGAGTGTTGTTCGGAATGATCCCCAAGAGTAATAGCATAACTTTGCCGTCTTTCACGTCTCTGACGTGGTCTATACCGACAGTTCGATGGTTGCTGTTCGATGGAAAGAAGACGGTGGCGGAGTACCTCATGAGGGACTGAGTCCTTCGCATCCTGTGCCAAATCCAGCTAAACGCATGGGCGGGGCACACACCATACGGGGATGTACGTATATGAGCCCGGAAAACAGTTGCGAGAGAGGGAAAAACTCAAGCCTAGAGAGAGGAGCCCGGACTCAAACCGCAATCGTACACCCTGACCAGGGACGCAGTTGTGAAAGATGGACGACCGAGTTGGAGAACAGGAGACGGTAATTTGGATGCCTGGGCATGCTACAAACATGTTCAGCATAAGCAAACTTTCAGTATATTGTCAACGGCTATCGCCGCTAAACAAATATAAAACAGAGTGAATGTAAAAGAGTGTTCAACAATTTTAAAATAGGTCCACAGGGCTCTTAAATAAAACTTGAACAAGGAATAACAGAATTTAGTCTAATTTTGAATTTTACACAGTTAGGAAAAGAAAAAAAAACTATCTATGCAAACACACAGCGTAATTATTCTGATAAAGACGACCAGCTGGCGTTCTAGAATCAGATCTACAAGCAGGATCCCGACTAATATGAAGCTAAGAACATGATTGCATACTGACTCTACATCTAGCACTAAGCACTCCGTCTTCAGGCAACAAGTGGCCCATCGGGACCATCCGGCCGCCGTCTCATCCTCAGCTGCGGATGCGGATAGGAGGTGCGTGTGGTCAGCACACCGCTCTCCCGGTCGTTATGATGGTTTTCTTTGACCGGAGCCGCTACTATTCGGTCGAGTAGTTCCTTAATTGGCATCACGGGGCTCAGTGCACCCCGGAAAATGACAACAGCGCATGGCGGCCCGGATGGTCACCCATCTAAGGGCCGGACACGCCCGACAGCGCTTAACTTCGGTGATCTGATGGGAACCGGTGTATCCACTGCGGCAAGGCCGCTGCCCCTCTACATCTAGAAGCTCTTTTAATTAAAAACTAAGCTAGTGCCAGATGACAAAACTTTAAGAAAAATTTAAGGAATTAATAAACTGCAAATTACGGCTATCCATAAATTTAAAACTGTCCAGTGTGAAATGATACAATTTAAGGTTCAACCTGGGCAACGGCAGTTCAAGGCCCCGTAAAACATTGACCCGATAGAATGAAACTCAAACTCACATTAACTAAAATGCAAAATAGGATGACGTCGCTTTAAGAAAAAAGGAGAGTAAAACAAAACGTTAGAGTTATTGCGGCAGAAGCCGATCACAAGTTTATATAAATTCATTCTTTACTGCGTAAGGTGATGCAGGAGGCGACAAGCTCGGCGAAGACGATATTGGCAGCCGATGCAAGCAGGCGGCCGATCGGCAGGAGAACTAAGCGGCCAACAGGTTCTGTATCTCCTGCGTATGTCACAAAGCCCTAATACTGGAGCACACTATGGGAGCGTATAAGTTGTGGCTCCACTAGCCCCTTTCACAGTCTTCCGTAATGGGGTGCTCAGTTAGGAAAGGATACCCGTTATCAGGGGCTACCTCCATCAAAGTCAACAGTTCTCCGCTTACAGAGTCAGAGGTTGTTGAGAGTCACAGGCGAAGCATTAGAGAACTATTGACAACAGGTGGAAGGAATACAGTAGAAGATGGATGGCTAGCTTTGAGAGATGAAATAGTGAAGTTGGTAGACGATCAAGTACGTAAAAGGACGAGAGCTAGTGGCAATCCTTGGGTAACCCAAGAGATATTTAATTTAATTGATGGAGGGAGAATACGCAAAAAAAAGGTAACGGAAGCTGGTGAAAGGGAATTCAAGCGTCTAAAATCTGACATTGACAGAAAGTGCAAAACGGCTAGGCAGGGGTGGCTAGAGGACAAATGTAAGGCCTTAGAAGCAAATATGACCAGGCGAGAGATGAATACCGATTACAGAAAAATTAAAGAGGCCTTTGGAGAAAATAGAATATCAAGAGCTCAGATGGAAAACCAGTCTTAAGAAGGGAAGGGAAAGCTGAAAGGTGGAAGGGATATATAGAGGGTCTCCACAAGGGAAATGTGTTTGACTGCAATTGTAGGAATGGAAAAGAACGCAGATGAAGATGAGGTGGGAGATGTGATACTGAAGAAATTTGCAGAGTGCTGAGAGAGCTAAGTTGAAACAGGGCCCCGGCAGTAGACGACATTCCATTAAAACTGCTGATAGTCTTGAGAGAAAAGCAGCCGTGACAAAATTTCCATCTGACGAGCAACATGTATGAGGCAGGTGACATACCCTCAGACTTCAAGAAGAATATAATACTTTCAATTTCAAATAAGGCGTGTACTGACAGGTGTGCATATTCATGGTTGCAAATTACTAAAACGAATTCCTTACAGAAGAATGGGGAAACTGGTAGAAGCCAACCTCGGGGAAGATCAGTTTGGATTCAGGAGAAATGTAGAAACACGCGAGGTAATAGCGACGCTACTACTTCTCTTAGAAGATTCTTTGAGGAAAGCCAAATATACGTTAATAGCATTTGTAGACTTAAAGAAAGCTTTTGACAGTGTTGAGTGGAACACGCTCTTTGAAATTCTGAAGGTGTAAGGGGTAAAACAAAGAGAGTAAAAGGCTATTTACAGCTTGTACAGAAACCAGAGAGCAGTTATAAGAGTCGAGGAAGCAGTGATTTCAGTGATACAGAAGGGCGTGAGACAGGGTTTTAGGATATCCCCGATGTTATTCAATCTGTACATTGCGCAAGCTGTAAAGGAAACAGAAGAAAAACTTGGATTGGGAATTAAAATCCAGAGAGAATAAATAAAAACTTTTAGGTTTGCCGATGACATTGTATTTTGTCAGAGACAGCAAAGGAACTGGAAGAGCAGTTGAACGGAATGGACAGTATCTTGAAAGGAGGATACAAGATGAAAATCGACAAAAGGAAACGTGAATAATAGAACGTAGTCGATTTAAATCAATTGATGACGTGGGAATTAAATTAGGAACCGAGTCACTTAAGGTAGTAGATGACTTTTGCTATTTGGGCAGCAAAACCACTGACGATGGCCGAAATAGAGAGGATATAAAATGAAGGCTAGCAATGGTCGGAAAAGCGTTTCTGAAGAAGAGAAATTTGTTCACTGCGAGTATAGATTTAAGTGGAAGGAAATCTTTTCTGTAAGTTTTTGTATGGAATGTAGCCATATATGGAACATGAAACATAGACGATAAACAATTTAGACAAGAAAACAATAGAACCTTTTGAAATGTGGTGTTATAGGAGAATGCTGAAGATTAGATGGATAGATCATGTAACTAATGAGGAGGCACTGAACAGAATCGGGGAGACTAGAAATCTGTGGCACAGCTGAACCAAAAGAATGGATCGGTTGATAGGGCACGTTATGAGGCATCAAGGAATCATCAGTTTAGTATTAGTTCGGTAAAAATCGTAGACGGAGGCCAGAAGATGATTAGAGTAATCAGATTCAGAAGGATGTAAGTTGCAGTAATTATTCGGAGATGAAGAGCCTCGCACAGGATAGCGTAGTATAGAGAGGTGCATCAAACCAATCTTCGGAATGAAGACCTCAACAATAGCAACAACGACAACAACTGTCTGTGCATCATGGTAAAGGTTTACGATTTAATTCACACGATGCAAGGCTAGTGTTCATTTAGTCCAATAAACTTTTCCAGCAATTTATAGCAATTTTAGTTCACATCGCTCGACACAGTGCCGCTACGAAGATTACCTATATGTCTGATGTTCGCTCGCACAAGGCTGCACATTGTCGGCATACACTCTCAAGCTTTTATACTTTCGTATGCTTGCACAGGCATGGGTAACTGAAAATCGATCAAACCTTAAATGGGTCAAATGGCTCTGAGCACTATGGGACTTAACATGTGAGGTCATCAGTCCCCTAGAACTTAGAACTACTTAAACCTAACTAGCCTAAGGACATCACACACACCCATGCCCGAGGCAGGACTCGAACCTGCGACCGTAGCGATCGCGCGGTTCCAGACTCAAGCATCTAGAACCGCTCGGCCATACCGGCCGGTGATCAAACCTCAACCAAGTGTAGCTGCATGAGTAGGACTAAAAATAGTGATGAATTAATTAATGTTAACATTAATCATTTATACAAATCCTGTAAACTGAGTAGTTCCACATCATGTCGATAAAATAATCTTTTCGAATGATCTTTGGAACATGTAACTTGTTTGCACCGTGTTTGATCATATATGCTTGTCAAGCTTACAGTCACTACGTTTGTATGGGCCTCCTAAAACCGACTTTCATGAACTCATATCCCAGTACCGCTTCCAGTTGGTCACGTAAACAAGCCAATACCGATTCTGGAAACGCGTTTTTAGCTGCCGTATTTCCACTCCACAATCGACTTTCGCTCCCATGTTTCACACGCTACCGTTTCTTAAATATGATTCAGTTGTCAGGCTACGGTTTATTTATAAATATTTAAGGCTAATCAGGACGCAGTGACTTTCTTTGCAGTGATGGTAGAAGTATAAGCTTGAGAATGAACTTGTTTATCTCTAATATTTAATAGAGGAGTATCAGCCATTGTGCTGACGAAATAGTTCACGGGTGAACGTCTCGACGTCAGTGTCCAGGGAGAAGATATCGCACAAGGAAGTCGGCATGCAATTGCTCATTCAGATTCAAGACAAAAGTTTATCCAGCAAAATCATATTAGGTGCATTTTGAAAACACTTGTATGAAAACGAGCACATGGCAACACTTTCATATAGCGTAGCACATCGGAATGTACAGAGGAAGGTGTCTCACCCAGTGCTACCGTATCAGCAATCGTGGGTCACTGAATAGACGGCTGGAACTCAAACACACATATACCATGGAGCTATGTTTGGAATCCTCATCAGGTTCCCTAGTTCTCGTCGTTTGTAAGCAGGGCATCATTTTGTCACGACAGTGGGATCCATAAACTACATGCATGTGTCTACTAACCGAACAGTGGACAATGATAACTGACTCTGTCAAATTAACTTAGGGCGACTTCCGAATGGAATACACAAACGATGAATATGTCGATATGCTTTTGGTGCTGAGTGCGTCGGATAACCAAGCTGCTGCTGCTACTAATGCGTATGCTGCACGGTACCCTCAAAAGTGCTATCCCGATAAGAATGTTTTTTGCCTCAGGAGCAACGCAACCGGTAATTCTCCTGCTCAAGTAATGGAGAGAGGTCGTCCAAGAACTAGACGTACTCCACTCTTGAAATCGTTCAGCAACCACCTTGGTTACGTACCTGTGACAGTTCTAGATATCTCATAGACTGGTTGTTGAAGTGTTGCTCGATGAAAAACTGCAGCCACTTCATTATATATGAACTTAACACTAGCGGCCACAAGATCGTATTTGACGGATACAGTTCTGTGAATGGCTTTAGCACCAAATGGAAGATAATAAGCATTTTGTAAATAATCTGATATGGACTGACTAATCTAGCTTCACACGTGAAGGTATCTCCTATCTCCACAACGATCATAATTGGTCGGGTCACAACCCCCGTGTGAACGTGGCCTTTAAGCACGCTTTGGCGTAAACCTGTGGCCTGGAATCGTGGGAGGCGCGCTTTTGCGACCTTACCTATGCCGGAAAAGATAAATACGTCCGTTATCACAGGTGCACTTGCAGCAAAATGCCAGGCTCTTTAGGAAACGTTCCACTTAGTATTCGGCGAAAGCTATGGTTTCAGCTTGGTGGTGCATCGTGACAATTTGGAATAATGTGTATAACTGTTTAAATGAAGCGTTTCCTGAGAAATGAATTAGTCGTGGAAACCCAGTGTTCTCGTTTCCACTTTCTCCAGACCGTAATCCACTAGATTTTTGTTTGTGGGGACACTTAAAGGAACAAGTTTATGTTACTCCACCCATGGGGATACACGATCTAATACCACTCGTGCGAGCCGCTTCTGCAATGGAGGATGCAGGGGTGTTTTGTAGGATCCCGTGAAGTATGCTCCAGTATATGGCGACGCATTTATAAATGTGTTGAAAGGACACGCTCAGAATCGCCGTTTCGGGGGTCTTGGTGCTCAATTCATATTTCGGCTAAGAACATGGAGTACAAAGTTTTTGGCTTTGCACGGGTCAGCGGCCATTTGTATAGCCATTCGAAAATCTGTCCTACCTCCAGCAAGATCATAGTATATTAAGCAAGGTTTGAATAACAAACTTGAGCTGCTGCCCAGGAAAAGGGTGCGAATTGATTAATTTCTTCTTCTTCTTCATCATCATCATCATCATTTAAGACTTATTATGCCTTTCAGCGTTCAGTCTGGATCATAGTCCCCCTTATAAAATTCCTCCATGATCCTCTATTCAGTGCTAACATTGGTGCCTCTTCTGATGTTAAGCCTATTACTTCAAAATCATTCTTAACCGAATCCAGGTAGCTTCTCCTTGGTCTACCCCGACTCCTCCTACCCTCTACTGCTGAACCCATGAGTTTCTTGGGTAACCTTGTTTCTCCCATGCGTGTAACATGACCCCACCATCTAAGCCTGTTCGCCCTGACTGCTACATTTATAGAGTTCATTCCCAGTTTTTCTTTGATTTCCTCATTGTGGAAACCCTTCTGCCATTGTTCCCATCTACTAGTTCCTGAAATCATCCAAGCTACTTTCATATCTGTAACCTCAACCTTATTGATAAGGTAACCTTAATCCACCCAGCATTCGTTCCCATACAACAAAGTTGGTCGAAAGATTGAACGGTGCACAGATAACTTAGTCTGCAAAAGATTTTAATTGGGCTGAAATTAATATTGTACTAATGGCACCAGTTGATTGTGCACCTTTCGGATTTTACGCGCAAAACCAATCACCAACGTTCAGGTTTTACGTGCGAAAACAGTCACCCTTAAATAACTCCGGACTAGATCGAGACTGATGGTTCAGATTTGGTGCACCGGTGTATTGGTCCTTGATTTAAGATAACTTTCAACCGTTTGAAAACATCTTACGTCGTGTGGACTTTACATGCAAAAAATACATTGTTTATGGAAGGATACTGAAGGGCGTTACTTCTATACTTTGAACTTGTACGAATCGGTTCAAACTTTACATCATGGTAAACAAATGGATGGAATCAAAATGAGATTTTTAAATCCAATAATCTTTACCTGTTATCGAGATACAATGGTTTAAATCTGAGCTAAATGTGACTCGTAAAC
Organism: Schistocerca nitens; assembly: GCF_023898315.1. Classification (NCBI taxonomy): domain Eukaryota; kingdom Metazoa; phylum Arthropoda; class Insecta; order Orthoptera; family Acrididae; genus Schistocerca; species Schistocerca nitens. The sequence goes on along the minus strand of NC_064620.1, from coordinate 187,922,094 downwards.
TGCTTTATAACTTGAACTGCATGCGTGTAAACATTTTAAAGTGAACCAGACGATAAAATTGAATGCTTGATTAAAAAATTTCGCTTTCTTTTACGTGCCATTTCTGCCCTTAAAACTGTGTGAATTAGTTCAAATTTTGTACGAAAGTATGACAAATACATCTAATTAATGATCGTCCTATAGTTTTTCGAAAATTTTATCCGTTGTCACGATATAGTGGTCTGAAATCGTATATAAAATGCTCGTAAAATCCGTTTTTATGCGAATTGCATGTGCTGATACGGTTTAAAGTAATACAGCTGATAATAACAAATATATTATTACGGTAATTATAAGCAGCATTTTCAAATTGTTTCATCGCTTGTGTTTTACGTGCGAAAAATCACGTGTTTGCACATTAAACTGTGTTTCGTAGAAATGCGTTGCATTTAAGGGGTGTACTAGGATGTCATTAAAATACTGGTTACTACAATTTATGAGGCTATCGTTCGTTGGTTATACGTTGCGTATTTTATACTACAGTGGCTTAGAATCACCGAAAAATCTTTGGACGTACAAAACAATGCATGTAGCAGAGCAGTACTATGCTCAGCCCTGTACAAAATGATGTACTGGTTGATCGAGCATTCAAAGCTATATCGATGACCATGCATAAATTTAAACTAACCTAGAAAATTGCTATAAATCCTAACTGCCAGAAAAAAATATCTCCCTATTTCTAACCAAGAAAAAATGTTTTTACTGAGTTTTCGTGAAAAAAAAGCTACTCTACTATCCAGTAGAAAATTTATTTTCGGACAAAGAAAGCTTAAATTCGTGAAGTTTCGTACAGGATTGAAAAGTTAATAGTATTTTTTCAGGTATTCATTGTTCCGTAGCTCCTCCGCCTGCGTCAGCCAATCATCCTCACACTTAATTCATTTTGTTTATTGCAGCATTTCGCGACAAAATTATTCACCTCAGGTTTTCTAGAGGCGGTTCCTTGCTTCTTAATCTTGATTACTGAATACCTTAAAGAATCAATGACAAAATTTTAAGGTAAGAGATAATAAGATGTATACTTTTGACTAATTTATTATTTTTTGAGCGAATCGTTCAACTTGCGCTATAGTGAGCCTTAAGTTTAAGTATGTAATAAGGTCGTATAGTAAATTTATCTATGTAAGGTAAACTATTTACATATGTTATAATGATAAACGTTGCATAGTAATTAATATTTCGTTTGATATCAAATTTACGTCTGCTGTGATTCTGTGCACCCTATTAAGTGTTTATGGTTGTTTTTCATATGTTTACATGTAGTCTCGTGCGTATATGAACAAAGTGTGTGGAAATATGAACCAAAACAATAAATAACTACAGAAAATTAAAAATTAAAAATATGGAAGAAAATAACAAAATAATATAAATAGCAAAAACAAAAACATGAAAAAATTAAAAGTATATAACTAAAGAATAAAACAAAAAGTCTTCCACAGACATGTGACCTTGACATCATAAAAGTTTTCCCCGTGGAGACCATTTCTCCAGCACAACCTGCTCCTGTTACATGTATGGTGAGGGGTGTAAGGAGAAATAGACTCGAACCTATGTACTACTGGGGAGTGAGATGTATGTAAAGTAGGAGGTATCAGAGAGTGGGGGTGCATCTGTAATAGAAAATACCATCTAAAGGGGACGCATGCATCTTAAACTTTAATGACGTGTTGTCATATTGCACAACACGACAAATTCCATATTGGATGACATGGTGACATGTGTTATGTTATACGACATGACATCATGTATCATGACTTTACATGGCGCATTTTATCACGTGAAATGGGTGCGGACACGAACAGCTAAGAATGTACGAATATAGCTTTGAATCTACCAGATAAGACAAAAAGCTTGTTCCTTTCTTTTACACCCCTAAATACACCCAGGCCATATTGACTATTTTTGTGATATGATAGGAACATTTCTCGTTCTGGTTACACTATTGTTGACAAATCACTGGAAACGGTAAGCACCATAAAATTTCTGGGAGTAACCATCTAGAGCAACCCGAACTGCAATCAACACATAAGACAAATACCATAAAATGCAGCGCCTGGCTGAGAATCGTAAGAAGGCTAATGTTGTTGTTATTGTGGTGTCACCGCCAGACACCACACTTGCTAGGTGGTAGCCTATAAATCGGCCGCGGTCCGTTAGTATACGTCGGACCCGCGAGTCGCCACTATCAGAGATTGCAGACCGAGCACCGCCACACGGCAGGTCTAGAGAGACTTCCTAGCACTCTCCCCAGTTGTACAGCCGACTTTGCTAGCGATGGTTCACTGAGAAAATACGCTCTCATTTGCCGAGACGATAGTTAGAATAGCCTTCAGCTACATCATACGGTATACCTTACAGCATGGCTGTGAGATAGAGCTGCGTAACGCTACGCAAGGCGGGTGACCTTGAAGCGAGTTCCACCAGCCGCCGCTAGAGCTCGGAGGATCGCACAGAGTTTTAACTATGCACGATCCGCTGTAATTGCTCCTTCCGGTCGGGGCACCGCCCTTCCGGTCGGGCTCTGATTGGCTCGCTGAGCTCTTATCAGTAGCCACATCCGTTGAAGGGGCCCCAGTCTCGCTCGTGAGGCAACAGCAGGCTCATTCTACTCTATGCAGCCACGCAGTACACATCTCTTATATTCTTAGTTGTTGCGTATAGTACTGCTTTCATTTGCAGTTTTTTCAGTATGTTATCTCTCGTGAGGCAACAGCATGTTCTATTTACTCAAGGCAGCTGCACATTTCACACAGCCATGCCTTCTTGGTGCTGCAGCATAAGATAGAGATGCTAGTTTATGTGTTTCTAGCAAGGCGCCATTATCAGTTGCTATTGATATTGTAAATAATGTACAGACAAGAGCTATGTTCACCATTAATGGATTAAAGTGAAGTATTCCACCATCTGCGTCCGTTTTTTTAAGTTGTAATTTCCTTGTCCTGTTCCAGACCTCACGCCAGCCTGCGTAAGCTTAAGCGCGTGCCTTTCAGCTTCATCTAAATTTAGTGGGTTGGTCTCCTGCCAATCCACAACATTTTGGCGACGAGGTTTTCTGCGTTCTTAACTATACTGCCCTGATTTACTTGTGTAATGGCCTCGCCACCATCTCCAGATGTACTGTCCGAATTTTATCGCTTGCAGAATCAGCAGACGCAGGCCTAATTGGATGCCCTTGGACAGCTCGTCCAGGGTCAACGAGCAATGCAAAACGATGCGGCAGCCGCCGCCCCACCGCTAATGCAGCCACAACACGCTGTTGCACCAACTTTTCAACCTTTTGATGCTGCACTGGAAAGCTGGACGGAGTGGTCCTGCCAATTTGGATTCCATATCGCTGTCTACAGAATTCAAGGTAACGAGCGGCAGCCATTTTTGTTGTCTTCCGTCGGCGTCCAAACGTACCGTGTGATCGGCAAATTATTTCCCCGACGCGACATAGCAACTCTGGCCTAAGACGAAATTTGGTCTGCGTTAGATGCATATTTCAAAGAATCAGTTAATGTAGTTGCCAAATGGTATACCTTCTTTCGTACAAAACGTACGGCAGGTCAGACTAATCGGGAGTGGGTTGCCACTTTGCAAGGCCTTACTAGGGATTGTGCTTTTGAGTGTCAATGTGGACTCCCTTATTCAGATACTATAGTACGTGATGCAATTGCACAGGACGTTTCTGATGTTCGTATAAGGGAACAGATTTTGAAACTAGTCAATCCCTCCCTTCAACAAGTGATGGACATATTGGATCCGCAGAACACACTTGACTTTGCTCAGGAATCATTTGAAACTTCACCAGCCGTGTGTCACGTTAACTGGCCCGCCGGGCGAGCTGCACGGAGCAGTAAACAGCCCTCGCGCCCGGCCGCGCAGCTGCCACCAGGCTCTCAGCCACGTGTGCCACGCAGGCAAGCAAATGCAGTGCTAAAATCATGCCCGCGGTGTGCTACTAGACATTCGCGTGAGAATTGCCCATCACGCCGATCTATTTGCTTTTTCTGTAATAAAAAAGGACATGTTCAGAGTGTTTGCCAGAAAAAGATCAGCTCGGACACTCACAACCATTCCAGGCCCTTTGCCTCACGCTGTATTCAAACCAAGGATACTCAGGCTCGTGAAAGTTCGCCCATGGCCATTCATGTATTTCATTCCACTCCGCCCAGTGCCACTCTCTCTAACAGTGACTGTGTTCGTCCCACCAATAGTGTGCGTCGACATCGCTGGAAATCCCGTCAAGTCGCAAGTGATTATGTACCAGTGTCAGTTCACGTTGCATGAGGCAGTCACTCTTGTCGTCAGCAGGACAATAAACTTTTTGTGTATTTGGACATTAACGGCAAAGTGATACCATTCCAGCTCGATACTGGATCTGCAGTTTCACTGATCAATCAAGACACGTACAAACAGCTGGGCACATCTCAGTTGCATGCCGCAAATGTTACGCTAATAGCTATTCAGGACAAGCAATCCCTGTGTTAGGACAGTGCAGCCTTCTTGCAACATATAAAGGACAAACAAAACTTGTGTCATTGTACGTCCTTCGTTCTTCTTCTGCAGTGAACTTGTTTGGTTTCGATTTATTTCAGTTGTTTAACTTGTCTATAGTCAATCAGGTCCTGTCAGCGAACCAGACTGTGCCTTCAGACAGTGTTTCTCGTCTTTGTGAAGAATTTGCAGACATTTTTGCACCGGGCCTTGGTTGCGCTACGAACTATAAAGCACATTTGGAACTGCAAGTAAACGCGCAACCGAAAGTTTTCAGAGCGCGCAATGTTCCCCGCGCATTGCGTGATGAGGTCGCAAAAACATTACACGATTTGTAATCACAAGATGTAATTGAACGTGTGCAGGCTTCTCTCTGGGCATCATCCTTCGTAATTTTGCCAAAAACTTCCGGAAAATTGAGACTTTGTGTGGACTTCAAGGCAACAGTGAATCCACAACTAGTGATCGCAACATTTCCTTTACCCCGCCCGGAAGATCTTTTTGACAAACTGTACCCGGGTAAATATTTTTCGAAGTTGGACCTAGGAGATGCGTACTTGCAAATGCCGGTGGACGAAGAATCCCAGCGCGTTTTGGTGGTTAACACGCATCTTGGTTTGTATCGATTCAAACGACTGCCATTCGGGTGTGCATCCGCCCCTGCATTGTTTCAGCAATATCTGCAAACTGTTTGTGCGTCGGTCCCTACTGCAGCAAACTATCTGGACGATATTGTGATCTCCGGAAAGACGGAAGAAGAACATTTAGCCAATCTCAGAACATTATTTCAGGTCTTGCGACAAAATGGTCTTCGCTTGCGGAAGGACAAATGTGTGTTTTTTGCTCGTGACTTACCCTACCTGGGACATGTCCTCAATGCGCAAGGGATACATCCCAGTCCCGAGCACCTCCGTGCCATACAAGACTTGCCTTCGCCGCAGAATTTGAAGCAGGTACAGAGTGTGCTGGGAAAAATTAATTATTATAACCGTTATATCCCCCACTCCTCTTCCATTTCAGCTCCGCTTCATCGCTTGCACCGTAAAGGTGTTCCGTTCTTCTGGACGACGGAATGGGAACGCGCCTTTCGCCAGCTGAAATCGGCGTTGCTTTCCAATACTTGCCTTACGCCATTCGATCCCCAGAAATCCCTTTTGTTGATGGTGGATGCATCGGATTTCGGGATCGGTGCTGTGCTTGCGCACAAAGATGGATCACACGATAGCCCTATTGCCTTTGCGTCCAAATTGCTCTCGTCTGCGCAAAGACATTATTCACAGATCGAGAAAGAAGCATTGGCTCTCGTATTTGGTGTTACCAAGTTTCATGATTTCTTGTATGGTCGTCACTTTACCATCATCACAGACCACAAACCTTTGACATCGCTTTTTCATCCGAACAAGCCTGTACCTCCACGCAGAAATTCATTCGCTGGTCTATTTTCCTCTCGCTGTACCGCAACGATATCTTGTATCGGTCCACTGCTAAGCACGGAAACGCCGATGCGTTGTCCCGTTTGCCTGTTGCTGAGGATAGGGCATTCGATTCCTTCGAACTTGCTTGCATGTTCATTGATGCGGAAACCGATGACGTGGTCGAATCATTTCCGATCGATTTTCGTCGTGTAGCTACAGCCACAGCTGCCGACTCTGTCCTTGCTACCGTTCTGAGTTTTGTTGCTACGCAATGGCCCTTGTCCAAGTCACGGATCAGGGATGCGTTGGTTCGCAGATTTTTTACTCACAAGGAGAGACTTTTTGTACGACGTGGTGTTTTGCTGTTGCGTTCTGATAATGATCAGTCCAGGGTCGTGGTCCCACGTTCTGGCCATTATCAGTTGCTATTGATGTTGTAGGAGTACCCGTGGTCTAGGGGTAGCGTCTTTGATTCATGATCAAAACGTCTTCGGTCCCGGGTTAGATCCCTGCCACTGCTTAAATTTTGATAAATAATCAGCTTTGGCGGCCGCAGACTTCCGGCATAAGAAGTCAGCCTCATTCTGCCAACGGCCTTGTCAAAAGAGGGCGGAGGAGCGGATAGAGATTCAGGGCACTCTCTTAGCTAGGGGTGGGAAATTGCCCCTAAAGGCGGAAGAATCAGCAATGATCAACGACATGAGGATGCAGAAGGCAATGCAAACCACTGCATTAAAGACACGTAACGTGTATCCACAGGACATGTGGCCTGTAATTGAAGAAGTGTCATGATGATCTCACCATTGGCAAAAGATTTCGGAATAGTCCCCCATTCGGATCTCCGGGAGGGGACTGCCAAGGGGGAGGTTACCATGAGAAAAAGATTGAATAATCAACGAAAGGATAACGTTCTACGAGTCGGGGCGTGGACTTTTAGAAGCTTGAACGTGGTAGGGAAACTAGAAAATCTGAAAAGGGAAATGCAAAGGCTCAATCTAGATATAGCAGGGGTCAGTGAAGTGAAGTGGAAGGAAGGCAAGGATTTCTGGTCAGATGAGTATCGGGTAATATCAACAGCAGCAGAAAATGGTATAACAGGTGTAGGATTCGTTATGAATAGGAAGGTAGGGCAGTGGGTGTGTTACTGTGAACAGTTCAGTGACCGGGTTGTTCTAATCAGAATCGACAGCAGACCAACACCGACAATGATAGTTCAGGTATACATGCCGACGTCGCAAGCTGAAAATGAACAGATAGAGAAAGTGTATGAGGATATTGAAAGGGTAATGCAGTATGTAAAGGGGAACGAAAATCTAATAGTCATGGGCGACTGGAATGCTGTTGTAGGGGAAGGAGTAGAAGAAAAGGTTACAGGAGAATATGGGCTTGGGACAAGGAATGAAAGAGGAGAAAGACTAATTGAGTTCTGTAACAAGTTTCAGCTAGTAATAGGGAATACCCTGTTCAAGAATCACAAGAGTAGGAGGTATACTTGGAAAAGGCCGGGAGATACGGGAAGATTTCAATTAGATTACATCATGGTCAGACAGAGATTCCGAAATCAGATACTGGATTCTAAGGCGTACCCAGGAGCAGATATAGACTCAGATCACAATATAGTAGTGATGAAGAGTAGGCTGAAGTTCAATACATTAGTCAGGAAGAATCAATACGCAAAGAAGTGGGATACGGAAGTACTAAGGAATGACGAGATACGTTTGAAGTTCTCTAACGCTATAGATACAGCAATAAGGAATAGCGCAGTAGGCAGTACAGTTGAAGAGGAATGGACATCTCTAAAAAGGGCCATCACAGAAGTTGGGAAGGAAAACATAGGTACAAAGAAGGTAGCTGTGAAGAAACCATGGGTAACAGAAGAAATACTTCAGTTGATTGATGAAAGGAGGAAGTACAAATATGTTTCGGGAAAATCAGGAATACAGAAATACAAGTCGCTGAGGAATGAAATAAATTGGAAGTGCAGGGAAGCTAAGACGAAATGGCTGCAGGAAAAGTGTGAAGACATCGAAAAAGATATGATTGTCGGAAGGACAGACTCAGCATACAGGAAAGTCAATACAGCCTTTGGTGACATTAAAAGCAACGGTGGTAACATTAAGAGTGCAAAGGAGAATTCCACTGTTAAATGCAGACGAGAGAGCAGATAGGTGGAAAGAATACATTGAAAGCCTCTATGAGGGTGAAGATTTGTGTGATGTGATAGAAGAAGAAACAGGAGTCGATTTCGAAGAGCTGGGGGATCCAGTATTAGAATCGGAATTTAAAAGAGCTTTGGAGGACTTACGGTCAAATGAGGCAGAAGGGATAGAAGCTATAGGAAGAGACGGGTCATATACAATATGTACAACAACCAAGAGGGAGTAATAAGAGTGGACGATCAAGAATGAAGTGCTCGTATTAAGAAGGGTGTAAGACAAGGCTGTAGCCTTTCGCCCCTACTCTTCAATCTGTACATCGAGGAAGCAATGATGGAAATAAAAGAAAGGTTCAGGAGTGGAATTAAAATACAAGGTGAAAGGATATCAATGATACGATTCGCTGATGATATTTCTATCCTGAGTGAAAGTGAAGAAGAATTAAATGATCTGCTGAACGGAATGAAGTGTCTAATGAGTACACAGTATGGTTTGAGAGTAAATCGGAGAAAGACGAAGGTAATGAGAAGTAGTAGAAATGAGAACAGCGAGAAACTTAACATCAGGATTGATAGTCACGAAGTCAATGAAGTTAAGGAATTCTGCTACCTAGGCAGTAAAATAACCAATGACGGACGGAGCAAGGAGGACATCAAAAGCAGACTCGCTATGGCAAAAAAGGCATTTCTGGCCAAGAGAAGTCTACTAATATCAAATACCGGCCTTAATTTGAGGAAGAAATTTCTGAGGATGTACGTCTGGAGTGCAGCATTGTATGGTAGTGAAACATGGACTGTGGGAAAACCGGAACAGAAGAGAAGCGAAGCATTTGAGATGTGGTGCTATAGACTAATGTTGAAAATTAAGTGGACTGATAAGGTAAGGAATGAGGAGGTTGTACGCAGAATCGGAGAGGAAAGGAATATGTGGAAAACACTGTTAAGGAGAAGGGACAGGATGATAGGACATCTGCTAAGACATGAGGGAATGACTTTGTAAGGGGTCCGCAGGCCCTTACTGCTAAGTTTGCGCTCACACAGGTCGACAGGGCAACTATCAAGTAGTGTGTGCAGGGCGCGAGAGCTAGAGGGGGTTCACCGGAGTGCCGAGTGCTGCTTGGGTAGATTCCCGCGAGGCGGGAAGAGCTGGGCGGAGAGCATTTAGAGTTGTGGAGAGTGCCGAGTCGGGGTGTGGTAGGTTCCCGCGAGGCGGGCAGAGCTGTGCAGAAGCCAGCAGTTGAATTAATGTAAATTATCGACAAAGGGAGTGGCCATCGCCGCGGTTTAACCCCTTTGTGTTAGTATTATACGGGAAGGTGAGAAAGTTTAGTTAAAGAGTGATTTCAGTGATATTAACTGCCGTTATTGAACTTCCGCGCCTACCGCGCCGGCATTACTTGGATTACAGTGATTGGATGTTGCGTGTGACGATTAAGAATAACTAAAGAAACCTGTGCTGAGATTAGCCGTCATTAACAGTGTATTGACGAAGGCAGTGGCTGTCTCCTTATTTTGTGCTTTTGCTAAGAATATAGATCTTGTTTGTGAAACTGTGTTGTGTCCTTCTTACCACCAAACAGTACGTATTACAGTATTTGCGAAGGACAATACGGAATGTAACATCCCCTGAGCAGTCCAATCCGATTGCCAGCCCATTAGGTACACGGTCACATTAATCAATTATCTAAATTTTGGGCTGCTATTCAGATCCCGAACGAGCGGATGAAATAAAAGGGCGTGTTACACCCTTGGCTTACCGTGAAAGGACAAGTGCAATTTTCGGACGAGTCGTAATGAACAATAGGTAATTTACCGTGCTTAAAGCAAGAAAATAATTTTGCAACGTTAAAATTGCGATAAGAAACAGTGCATTTTTTGAACAATACGAAGTAATAATATCTTACGATTGTGACTAAACTGTTTTTCTTACCATATTAAATAGTCAAATAACGTCAATAAACTGTGTTGCAAAGTGCAAATGCGAAAATTCGCGCGAAAAACTGTGAAAAGTGGACGCTAAAGAAAGACACGTGTGAACAGTAAAATAGTGAGACGAGCCAAGATTTCGTCATACAAGTCGTCAGAAAGGTGTTTTGTAGTAATATGTTGACCGAAATTGCCTTTTGAACGGTGAAAATCGGACGGTTTCGTGTGGACCCATAAACTGGTATGCTGACGATAACGTATTGTGGCGACGCATTTAGTGAGTGACGTCACGCAGAGCCACGTAGCAGTTGCACCAAAGAGATTCGACCCGCGAGGTGATTTCACACGACACCACGGCGAGCGACGCAACTTCGAGACAACGAGCGCAGTCCCAGCATCTAGCGGCCGAACTACGAACTACGCCCGCCTGCAGCGCCACGGAGCGGCCGACGGGGAACTACGTCGCCTTGCAGCTGATCTTCAACTTCACACGAGCTCCAGCGGCGGCACAACCACGCCCATCTCAAACGTCAAAACATCGCGACTCGCGGTAAAGTCGGTTGGTGAGTGAAGACGACGGGTTAACATAACAGTAAATTGCAGTGTGCAGTATTCGCGATAAATAAACAGTTTTTAACTGGTATTTACATTAGGAAAAGTGCTCAATTGCAGTAATTTCAAAAAAGTTGCGAAGCATACCCTGAAGTATAGCATGCTTACTTATGCACATTGCACTGTATAAATGGTAATTGTTTTGATGAATTTGCAGTTATAGATTTTGTGAGTGTTATGATTATCTTGTTTAAAACATTTTTTACATAAATTGTATATGTGGAAATTGTTATTGGAAATTAATAGGTTTGAGAGTTGTGATGTTCGGTACTCATGCATATAGTATCATTTTGGAAGTTAACTGAAAGGATTGCAGGTACTGGTTGATTAGTTTCGTGATAATTAGGAGTGTTTTGGGTTATTAAAGATTATTTTGTATTACTTGCCTGGGCATTAAATATAAACCAGACATGTATTCTGAAATAAGCAGGTCTGTGAGGCAGTAGTTGAAAGAAATGGGATAGGACAGGAGAACAGAGATGATTCAGGAATCAGTGATTGTGGACTGTCATTAGGAAGCCCATCAGCACATTCAACTAGTTACCCTGAGACACCGGGACAAACGACGAGAAATAAGTCAGTTTTAGAGGGTGAAGATAAGTGGTCGATGTTGGTAGACTTGATAAAGAAAGATTCACAAGAAAGGAGAGAGAGGGAAGAAAGGTTACTCAAATCGATAGAGAGGAGCGCCCAAGAAACAAGAGAATCATTAAAGAAATATTTTCAAGAAAGGGAAGAAATAGTACGAGAATTTAGAGAATCAGTAAATGAAGAATTCCGAAAAACTGGAGAATTATTTAAGAAGAGTTCACAAGAAACGAGAGAATCACTAAAGGAAGATTCACATGAGATCAAAACATCGTACACAGAGATGGAATATAATTTGAAGAAGGAAATGCAGGAGTTACCAAAACGACTGAAGATGAACGACGACGAGAGAGAGTAAGCTACAGAAAAATATAGACCAGATCCAGGGAGACGTGGAGAAAACGGAAGGAGAGTTAACAAAGAAGATAGAAGACCATGTTGAAGAAACTAGAACCGAATTGGGAGAAAAGATCACCGAGGTGACGCAGATGCAGAAACAATGCAACGATGTGGTTGAGGGGATAGGAGAGAAGCAAAACCAATTGGCAGTCAATCCGAGAAATGCTATAGCCGTGCAGCGAGAAGAAGATGACCAGGGGGTTGCAATCGAAGGTGAGGCCTTCACTTGTGGAATCAAGAGGAAGAAAGAGACTACTAATTATGACCAGTTTGGAGGAGGATTATTGAAGAAATGCTGGCCCAAAAGTCGTCAGTGTGCAGCACTTGAGGACCCACTACGATGCAGACCACTTAGTAATTGGAAAGGAACGTCGGAAGAATTTGCCAAACATTTGTGGGAATTGAACGAGACTTTGGAACAACCCCTGAGTGCCAGCGTAAGGGTATCTGCAAAAAAAAAGAAGATTGAATCCGAAAAGGCAAGGAACCGTATCCAGGAGCCTAATTAAAGGTAGAGAGGCCTTAATGAAGATACTGGACCAATTGGAGTCTATTAGATCACATAAACACAATCGAGCTAATGATCGAAACAGAGAAGGGAGTAATGACCCAAGAATTCATATTAATCATTCGTCTGATTTCCGAGGAAGAGGCGGAGGAATCGAAAAAACCGAAGGACACTCCAGGTGAGGTCCGGTCAAGAGTGAGGGCTATAAGGACCCGAATAAACATGCTAAGACATGGTTAGAGCATTTAGCTGTAAAATGGACTTTTGAAAGAGGGAAGGTTTATTTACATTGTGTTTTGTAATGTATTAACATTATAGTTGCATATTTCATGTTAAAGATTATCTAAAGATGAATATAAAACCTGTAATAGCTAAATGGTAGTATAGAATTCATATATTCTGTGTTTAGATAATAATTTTTGAGTGTATATGTTGTGTGTTTTCATTTTGATATTGGACTATAGAGGACTATTGCTGGTTGAGATGAAAAATTGTAACTTTGGACAATGCCATTTATGTGATGTAATAACCTTTTGTGGAAATTGTTGTGGAGGCAGCCCACTACCGGAGTCCAGGATTAATTTGCAAATTGTAAATTCATTAATTATTTGTATTGCATGTTTTGTTCAATGTAACTATGTTTTTAAATCCCTTGCCGATTCTTTTTCACCTGCGGTTCAAAAGAAGTTTTTGAGGGCGGGGATGTAAGGGGTCCGCGGGCCCATACTGCTAAGTTTGCGCTCACACAGGTCGACAGGGCAACTATCGAGTAGTGTGTGCAGGGCGCGAGAGCTAGAGGGGGTTCACCGGAGTGCCGAGTGCTGCTTGGGTAGATTCCCGCGAGGCGGGAAGAACTGGGCGGAGAGCAGTTAGAGTTGTGGAGAGTGCCGAGTCGGGGTGTGGTAGGTTCCCGCGAGGCGGGCAGAGCTGTGCAGAAGCCAGCAGTTGAATTAATGTAAATTATCGACAAAGGGAGTGGCCATCGCCGCGGTTTAACCCCTTTGTGTTAGTATTATACGGGAAGGTGAGAAAGTTTAGTTAAAGAGTGATTTCAGTGATATTAAGTGCCGTTATTGAACTTCCGCGCCTACCGCGCCGGCATTACTTGGATTACAGTGATTGGATGTTGCGTGTGACGATTAAGGATAACTAAAGAAACCTGTGCTGAGATTAGCCATCATTAACAGTGTATTGACGAAGGCAGTGGCTGTCTCCTTATTTTGTGCTTTTGCTAAGAATATAGATCTTGTTTGTGAAACTGTGTTGTGTCCTTCTTACCACCAAACAGTACGTATTACAGTATTTGCGAAGGACAATACGGAATGTAACATCCCCTGAGCAGTCCAATCCGATTGCCAGCCCATTAGGTACACGGTCACATTAATCAATTATCTAAATTTTGGGCTGCTATTCAGATCCCGAACGAGCGGATGAAATAAAAGGGCGTGTTACAACTTCCATGGTACTAGAGGGAGCTGTAGAGGGCTAAAACTGTAGAGGAAGACAGAGATTGGAATACGTCAAGCAAATAATTGAGGACGTAGGCTGCAAGTGGTACTCTGAGATGATGAGGTTAGCACAGGAAAGGAATTCGTGGCGGGCCGCATGAAACCAGTCAGTAGACTGACGAAAAAAAAAAAAAAAAAAATAGATATTGTAAACAGACAAGAGCTACGGTCAACATCAATGGATTAAAGTTAAGTATTCCACCATCTGCGTCCGTTTTTCTAAGTTCTAATTTCCTTGTCCTGTTCCAGACTTCACGCCAGCCTGCGTGTGCTTAAACGCGTGCCTTTCGGCTTCCTCTAAATTTAGTGGGTTGGTCTCCTGCCAATTCACAACAATTATGGTCTTGAGTCCAGAGACTGGCTTCATAAAGCTCTCCATGCTATTCTATCCTGTGCAAACTTCTTCATCTCCCAGTACCTACTGCAACTAACATCCTTCTGAATCTGTTTACTGTATTCATCTCTTGGTCTCCCTCTACGATTTTTACACTCCACACTGCCCTCCAATAATAAAATGGTGATCCCTTGATGCCTCAGAACATTTCCTACCAACCAATCCCTTCTTCTATTCAAGATGTGCCACAAATTTCTCGTCACCCAAATTCTATTCAATACCTCCTCATTAGTTATGTGAGCTACCCATCTAATCTTTAGCGCTCTTCTGTAGCACCACATTTCGAAAGCTTCTATTCTTTTCTTGTCCAAACTATTTATCGTCCATGTTTCACTTCCATACATGGCTACACTCCATACAAATACTTACAGAAACTATTTCCTGACACTTAAATGTATATTCGATGTTAACAAATTTCTCTTCTTCAGAAACGCTTTCCTTGCCTTTGCCATTCTACATTTTATATCCTCTCCACTTCGAACATCATTAGTTATTTTGCTCCCCAAATAGCAAAACTCATTTACTACTTTAAAAGTCTCATTTCCTAATCGAATTCCCTCAGCATCACCCGGTTTAATTCGACTACATTCCATCACACTCGTTTTGCTTTTGTTGATGTTCATCTTATATCCTCCTTTCAAGACACTGTCCATACCATTCAACTGCTCTTCCAGGTCCTTTGCTGTCTGTGACAGAATTGCAATGTCATCGGCGAACCTCAAAGTTTTTATTTCTTCTCCATGGATTTTAATTCCTACTACAAATTTTTCTTTTGTTTCCTTTGCTGCTTGCTCAATATACAGATTGAATAACATCGGTAGTAGGCTACAACCCTGTCTCACTCCCTTCCTAATTACTGCTTGCCTTTCATGTCCCTCGACTCTTGTAACTGCCATCTGGTTTCTGTACAAATTGTTAATAGCCTTTCGCTCCCTGTATTTTATCCCTGCCACCTTCAGAATTTGAAAGAGAGTTTTCCAGTCAACATTGTCAAAAGCTTTCTCTAAGTCCAAAAATGCTAGAAACGTAGGTTTACCTTTCCTTAATCTATGTTCTAAGGTAAGTCGAAGGGTCTGTATTGCCTCACGTGTTCCAACATTTCTACGGAATCCAAACTGATCTTCCCCGGGGTCATCTTCTACCAGTTTTTCCATTCGTTTGTAAAGAATTCGTGTTAGTATTTTGCAGCCGTGACTTCTTAAACTGATAGTTCGGTAATTTTCACACCTGTCAACACCTGCTTTCTTTGGGATTGGAATTATTATAGTCTTCTTGAACTCTGAGAGTATTTCGCCTGTCTCATACATCTTGCTCACCAAATGGTAGAGTTTTGTCAGGACTGGCTCTCCCAAGGCTATCAGTAGTTGTAATTGAATGTTGTCTACTCCCGGGGCCTTGTTTCGACTCAGGTTTTTCAGTGCACTGTCAAATTCGTCACGCAGTATCATATCTCACATTTCATATTTATTTACATCCTCTTCCATTTCCTTAATACCGTCCACAAGAACATCGTCCTTGTATAGACCCCCTATATACTCCTTCCACCTCTCTGCTTTCCCTTCTTTGCTTAGAACTGGGTTTCCATGTCAGCTGTTGATATTCATACAAGTGGTTCTCTTTTCTCCAAAGGTCTTTTTAATTTTCCTGTAGGCAGTATTTATTTACCCCTAGTGATATATGCCTCTACATCCTTACATTTGTCCTCTAGCCATCCCTGTTTAGCCATTTTGCACTTCCTGTCGATCTAATTTTTGAGACGTTTGTATTCATTTTTGTCTGCTTCATTTACTGCACTTTTATATTTTATCCTTTCATCAATTAAATTCAATATATCTTCTGTTACCCAAGGATTTCTACCAGCCCTTTTCTTTTTACCTACTCGATCCTCTGCTGCCTTCACGATTTAATCTCTCAAAGCTACCCATTCTTCTTCCACTGTATTTCTTTCCCCCATTCTTGCCAATTGTTCCCTTATGCTCTCCCTGAAACTCTGTACAACCCCTGGTTTAGTCAGTTTATCCAGGTCCCATCTCCTTAAATTCCCACCTTTTTGCAGTGTTTTCAGTTTTAATCTACAGTTCATAACCAACAGATTGTGGTAAGAGTCCACGTCTGCCCCTGGAAATGTCTGACAATTTAAAATCTGGTTCCTAAATCTTACTGTTATATAATCTATCTGGAACCTTCTAGTATCTCCAGGCCTCTTCCATGTATACAACTTTCTTTCATGATTTTTGAACCAATTGTTAGCTATGATTAAGTTATGCTTTGTGCAAAATTCTACCATGTGTCATCCTCACCGGCCGGAGTGGCCGAGCGGTTCTAGGCGCTACAGTCTGGAACCGCGCGACCGCTACGGTCGCAGGTACGAATCCTGCCCCGGGCATGGATGTGTGTGATGTCCTTAGGTTAGTTAGGTTTAAGTAGTTCTAAGTTCTAGGGGACTGATGACCTCAGAAGTTAAGTCCCATAGTGCTCAGAGCCATTTGAACCGTTTGTCTTCCTCTTTCATTCCGTACCCCCATTCCATATTCACCTACTACGTTTCGTTCTCTTCCTTTTCCTACTACCAAATTCCAGTAACCCATAACTATTAAATTTTCGTCTCCCTTCACTATCTGAATAATTTCTTTTATCTCATTATACATTTCATCAATCTCTTCGTTATCTGCGGAGCTAGTTGGCGTATAAACTTGTACTACTGTGGTAGGCGTGGGCTTCATATGCTACAATAATGCGTTCACTATGCTGTTTGTTGTAGCTTACCCTCATTCCTATTTTTTTATTCTTTATTAAGCCTACTCCTGCATTACCCGTATTTGATTCTGTATTTATAAACCGGTACTCACCTGACCATAAGTCTTATTCCTCCTGCCACCGAACTTCACTAATTCCCACTATATCCAACTTTAACCTATCCATTTCCCTTTTCAAAAGCTATCTGCCCAATTAAGGTATCTGACATTCCACGGTCCCATCCGTAGAGTGCCAGTTTTCTTTCTTCTGATAACGACGTCCTACTGAGTAGTCCCCGCCCGGAGATCCGAATGGGGGGCTATTTTACCTCCGGAATATTTTACCCAAGAGGACGCCATCATCATTTAACCATACAGTAAGGCTGCATGCCCTCGGGAAAAATTACGGCTGTTGTTTCCCCTTGCTTTCAGCCGTTCGATTCCCGGCGGGTCAGGGATTTTCTCTGCCTCGTGATGACTGGGTGTTGTGTGATGTCCTTAGGTTAGTTAGTTTAAGTAGTTATAAGTTCTAGGGGACTGATGACCATAGATGTTACCTCATAGTGCTCAGAGCCATTTCAGCCGTTCGCAGTACCAGCACAGCAAGGCCGTTTTGGTTAGTGTTACAAGGCCAGATCAGTCAATCATCCAGATTATTGCCCCTGCAACTACTGAAAAGGCTGCTGCCTCTTTTCAGGAACCACACGTTCGTCTGGCCTCTCAACTGATACCCCTCCGTTGTGGTTGCACCCGCGGTACGGCTGTCTGTATCGCTGAGGCACGCAAGCCGCCCCACCAACGGCAAGGTCAATTTTTTCGACCGATTCTTGAGTACGTTGGATTAATATGAGAGATAAACAACGAAAAGCAGAACGTTAAGGCAACAAGAGATAGTTTAATCGGTGCGAGGACTTTACGGAAATTCTCAACACTCTACAACGGCAAATGCTACAAGCGAGGAATTGTGCATAATGTAGTGGTTTTCTCTTGAAATTCCCAGAGAGTGTGATCAGGGGAGAGTCGAGTAACATACTTATTTTCTCCCAAACACATCCATGCGAGAAAACAACGAGAAATTAGAGATAACAAGGAAACGTTGCGGTTGATGGAAGACTAAAGAATAATAAAGACACGTTCATAGGATTTGTCGACCTGGAAAAAGCGTTCGACAATATAAAATAGTGCAATACGATTGAGATTCTGAGAAAAGTAGACATAAGATGCAGGGAAAGACGGGTAATATACACTCATGTTCAGGAAAATCATAACAGCTTGAATGACTAGAGATAGGACTCTTATATTCACAGGACATGTATAACAGTATGTTCTGCAGAAATGATTAGCATTTCAGTTATGTTGATTCAGCATGTGTCCTGTTGTTTAGTAGGCACAGTGTCCGCCATGGGCCGTGATAACTTATTCCACACGTCATCTCATCGTTGCGTTTAAGTCGCGAATGGTGTCCTGTGGTATAGCCATCGATGCTGCATTCACCAGGTTCCAAAGTTCATCTGTGGTGGTTGTCACTGGGTCACAACGTTGCACCCATTGTTTCACCATATCCCACATATCTTCGGTTGGCGACAAATCTGGTGACCCGTCGGGCCAGGGCAAAAGTCTGACACCCGGAGACATCAAGAAGACACGTGTTGTGCAGGAACATGTAGTAGTGCATTATCTTGCTGAAAAATGGTGCTGGGTTGATTTAGTGGAAGACACAAAATAGCAGTCATCGGTCTCATCGGGTTAAGGAAGGATGGGGAAGGAAGTCGGCCGTGACCTTTCAAAGGAACCATTCCAGCGTTTGCCTGAAGCGATTTAGGGAAATTACGGAAAACTTAAATCAGGATGGCCGGACGCGGGACTGAACCATCGTCCTCCCGAATGCGAGTCCCGTGTGCTATCCACAGCGCCACCTCGCTCTGTAAAAATGGCGTCGGGGTGTTGTGCGGAAAGGGTATTGATAAGGGCCGCAGGGTGCCATTCACGTAGTACACACTGGTAACGGTGCCCTGGACACGTAACAACTGTTATTTGTGGTTGTACCCAATAGCACCTCACACCATTAGGCCCTGAGTTGCAGCCAATGCAGTCACTGTGATGCAGCTCCAGCTGTCAGCGGCGAAGAAAAATGTGGCCATCATTTCCAAGCAAACAGAACCTAGATCGTCCGCGATCACTATGTGACGCCAGTTGTGTCCCCAGTGATGTCGTTACATACACAATTGCCGTCTAGCATGTTTGTGCACATTCGTCAACGATAGGAGGAGAAGTGGCCGAAGCCCCTGTAACCCATGCCGTAATAAACGGCGACGAACTGTACCCACTGACAGTATACAATGTTTTACACTGTTGCACCAGAGCCGAAGAGGATGTAGATCTGTCCTGTAATGCCATTCGGATGAGTTGTCGATCTTCTCAGAGAGTGGTCTGACTGGTGCGACTTGACCTATCTCCTCGTGTCCTACGGCCTTCCGTGAACCATTCTGCACACACACCTGGTGTACTGCCAAAACACTTCATCCTACACCAGCAGCAATTTCTCGGATGGATGCATCATATTGTCTCATGAAAGTGCCTATACTGATGAATGCCTGAATTTTGAGATGACAGCGGTAAAAGCAGATTTTCATGAGTCTAGATGGTTTCAAGTTGGCACACAGACGTCGGGTGCTCTCCGAATGCAAGTTATCACTGACAACTGGTTTTGTTAAGTCTGACTACTTTAGGTGATTTCGTCAGTTAGTGCTCCTCATTGCACGTTGGAACACTCTTTAAGTCATTTAGATAACTTGGGACATTGGACCTTACATACACTTGAGGATGTACCTGCTTGGTTCGAAATCAGCTGTACCCACCTCTGAACGATTAAAAAGCCAACGCAGCAAACTGGACTCTCAATCCATTTTATCAGCATTTGACCCCCACAATATATTTCAGTTTGTTTGAGCGTTCCCTTCAGTATGTACAATGTCAGTCAGTTTTTTTCGAGATCAACCTCACAGGTGCTAAAGATAAAAGAACAATAAGTAAAAAGCTTTATAATTTGCCAGGTAAGATAGCAAATGAGCGCTCATTCTTCATAACTGCTCAGTCTTCTACCCAAATAACTACCGTTTTCACTTGCGTGTCTCGTCTGAAGTAGGAAAAAGGAGTGAGCTTGGCGTAATGGGGCGGGCTGGCATCGGCTGATCGCAACGTTCCAGAATAATGCGCCCTCTTTAAAAGTTACTGATTTGACGGTCCGGTTCTTACACGTTTGCTTACGTCACACTGATCCATTGCTTTCGGTTTATAGCGACAACGAGAGCCGCAGGCACAGTTTACATGCCGAAAAGTTGTGCATTCGTTTTTTTATGTGAAAACCGTAAAACCGTTTTAAATAAAACAAACTTACTTAACATTCTAGATCTTTATTCTCCACGTCTACGTTTCTATTTCTCAAGATAGTCACCCTGGTGATGAACATATTTCTCCCAATGAGAGACCATTTTGTTCATCCCACCACTGCAGAATGCTTGAGTTTGTTGACAGGACCACAACCTCACTGCTTGCACCACTTCGTCACTAGCAGAGTGAAGTCCTCGAAGGTGTCCTTTACGTTTTGAAAACAGGTGATAATAGGACGGTAATGTAAGGAGGAAGATCGAATACAATAAACTCAAGGCGACGGGTTGTTGCAGATGTCGCAGCACTCGTATGCTGTCTGGAATTCTACTGAAGGAGAGGATGATCCATGTGTGGACGAACTCTTCGAATTCGAATCTTGATTGCAGCACTCTTCCTCACGCACCGACATATAGTAGTTACGCTTCATTCCGCCATGTTATACTTTACAGTTCAAAGGTTTCTTGTTGCAGAGGACTGCCAATATGTAGACTTGAAGATTAAGGATGTAGAATGTTATTATCGTTCCTTTTATTGAAAAACTTTTAAGGATTTTCATGTAAAAAGCTCAGATACATTACTTTTCAGCACATACCCCTACCTTGCCGTGATCGTTCGGTCTACGAGAAAAACATAAAACACAAACATGTGAATAGCGTTTCTTGGTATGCAAGCATTTATATAGCCTCTCTTCTTTATACTGTATGTATTCCTCATATTTAGGTTTTCAGCTTGGTTTCGGCCTTAGTCGTCCGTTATCTACTTCATAGGTAAAGGCCCAAACAAAAGCACGTACTTGGTCGAAGAGGACTGTTAACATCCGGACATGTCCGGCTAAAGTCGGACCCCTGGCAACCCTGGTCGGTGGTTACGTCGTGCCAATATAGGCCATTTTCTGTTCTATTCCCATTTACGCCAACATCTATACTATGCAAGACACCTGAGGGTGTGTGGCGGAGAGTATTTCTGGCACCAGTAGCTGTTCCCTTCTGCCTGGTTTGACGTGGTCGGCCACTGTGCGAACCTTTCCATCTCCTTTCATCTCAGACTAGCACTCGCAACCTTCGTTTTTAATTATTTGTTGGATATCTTCCAGTCTCTGTTTCCCCTATAGTTTTCACCCTCTACAGCTCACTCTAGTACCAAGGAAGTTATTCTCTAATGTCTTAACGGATGTCCTACCGTCCTGTCCCTCCTTCTTGTCAGTGTTTTTCATATTTTCCTTTCCTCGCCGATTATTACGATAACTTCATTCCTTCCTCATCAGTTCATCTAATTTTCAAATTCTTCAGTAGCACAACACCTCAAATGCTTCGATTCTCTTTGGTTCTGGGTTTGCTACAGTTTATATTTCCCTGTCATACGATGCTGTGCTCGAGGCTCACATTCTTCGAAATTTCTTCCTCAAACTGAGACCTATATTTGATACTAGTAGACTCTTTGCCACGAATGCCTTTCTTTCCAGTACTAACCTAATCTTTGTGTCCTCCTTGCTCCGTCCGTCACGCGTTATTTTGCTGCCTATCTAACAAAGTTCCCTTACTTGGTCTACTTCGTTATCCCCAATTCTGATGTTCTCTCGCAGTTCTCATTTCTGCTACTTCTCTTTACTTTCGTCCTTCTTCTATTTACTTTCAGTCCATATCTGTCCATATTCTGTACCCATTAGGCTGTTAATTCCATTCAACAGACCCTGTAATTATTCCTTACCTACTGAGGGTAGCAATTTCATCAGCGAATCTTATCATCGATATCGTTTCACCGTGAATTTTAATCCCGCACTTGAATCTTTCTTTTATTTCCCTCATATATTCGATATATAGATTGATCATTATGGGCGACAGGTTACACCCCTTCTTATAACCTTTTTAATCCGAGTACTCGGTCTCCCATCTTATTGTTTCTTCTTGGTTGTTGTTTAACTCATGTTCATGAAAAAACAGAACGCCTTGAAGGACCAGAGATAAGACGTTCATATTCACAGGACATGTACATTAGTATGTTCTGCAGAAATGATTAACGTTTGAACTATGTCGGCCGAGGGTTCAAGGTCAACGTCGATATCGTGGCTCAACATCACCTACCTGTAAAATATGGCTGCGGGGGTCGTTGTTGCTATAAACCGAAGGTAATGGATCGCTGTGACTCGAGCAAACGTAAAGGCTGCCTCGCAGACACATGCGAGAACAATATCGTCAAATCTGTGAGTCTGAAAGAGTGCGTGTGTATTACTGTGGAATGTTGCGATCAGCCGGTGCTCCTACCTCAGACGAGACTCTCAAGTGCGAAAGCATTCGGAGAACGCCCGACGTCCATTTGGTAACTTGAAAGCGTCTGCACTGATGAAAGTCTGCTTTTACGGCTGTCATCTCAAAATTTGGACGTTCATCAGTCCACACAGTTTCATGTTACCATATGGACGTCTGGCGCTCTCCGAACCTAAATTATCAGTGGCAATTGGCTTTGTTTGACTACTGTTGGTTGTTGCCTTACTTAGTGATCCTCATTGCACGCTTTAAGTAATTTAGGCATTTAGATAACGTGGGGCATTAGACCTTATGCATGGTACGAACTCGGTTGTACCAGTCTTTGAGCGACTGAAATAAAACCACTATCGCTGCAAATTCGACTCTGAATCAATTTTACCCCACCTCATTTTATTTTGAGCCTTCCTTTCAGTATGTATAATTATTTTACATCTGGGTGCTCTGCTTAAGGGATTATTTGTAATGACGTTAACTGATTATTAATAAATTATTGAAACTACCGAACAGAGAGTATTTCTGAAATGGGTAGTCCGGATTTTAGGGCAAAATATTCAGTTACTTATAATGCCGAGCCCGGCATTTTTTATTTCCGGACCTGGGTATCCTACCTCCGACGCGCATCGTACAGTGGCAGCCGTGATGTGGATTCATATGTAGAGTGACGCAGCAGCAAGTCACTAAAATGAGGATGCAACAACAAAGACCATCCCGCGGTAAGTCGTGTGTACATAGCTGTTATTTAAAAATTCACATAGCACCACTTACAGTAGTGAAGGAGGAGATTACGTAATGACGTAAATGTACCGGTAATCTACACGGATGAGCCAGAACATTATGATCATCTACCTAACAAACGGTATGTCCTCCTTCGGCGGGGACAACAGCGGCGAAGTTTAGTGGCATTGACGCTGGGACGGCTTCGTAGGTCGCTGTAGGAAGTTGGATCTGCATATCCAAGTCACCTAATTCCCGTAAATTACAGAGAGGGGACCATGCGCTCTGACGCCACGTTCAGTGACACGCCAGCCGTGTTCGATCGGGTTCAGACCTGGAGAGCCGGCGGGCCAGTAAATCAATTGGAACTCGTCACTGTGTTCCTCGAACATATGGCCTTTTGGCTTGGAGCTTTTTCATGTCGAAAAATGCCACAGTCGTCGGGAAACACGAGCGTCATGAAGTGATGTACGTGGTCAGCAACAAATGTACGATATTTCTTGGCCGTCATGGTGCCATGCGCGAGCTCCACTGGACCATGGATTCCCACGTGATGTTCCCCAGACCATAATGGAGCCACCACCAAAGGTTTCAAGGAGCTTCTCCCCTGGAAGACGACGGATTCGCGCCCCTTCCATCAGCATGACGAAGAAGGTATCGAGGTCCATCAGATGACGTGGCGCCACTGCCCTAGCGTCCAGTGCAGATAGTCATGTGCCCATTCTAATCGTAGATGCCGATGTCGTGGTGTTAACATTGGCACATGCATGGGTCGTCGGCAGCCGAGCGATATCGTTAGGAGTGTTCGATGCACTGTGAGTTCAAACATACTTGCACTCTGCCCAGCATTAAAGTCTGTAGTTACACTACTGGCCATTAAAATTGCTACACCAAGAAGAAATGCAGATGATCAACGGGTATTCGTTGGACAAAGATATTATACTAGAACTGACATGTGATTACATTTTCACGCAGTTTGGGTGCATAGATCCTGAGAAATCAGTACCCAAAACAACCACCTCTGGCCGTAATAATGGCCTTGATACACCTGGGCATTGAATCAAACAGAGATTGGATGGCGTGTACAGGTACAGCTGCCCATGCAGCTTCAACACGATACCACAGTTCATCAAGAGTAGTGACTGGCGTATTGTGACGAACCAGTTGCTCGGCCACCATTGACAAGACGTTTTCAATTGGTGAGAGATCTGGAGAATGTGCTGGCCACGGCAGCAGTCGAACATTTTCTGTATCCAGAAAGGCCCGTACAGGACCTGCAACATGCAGTCGTGCATTATCCTGCTGAAATGTAGGGTTTCGCAGGGATCCAATGAAGGGTAGAGCCACGGGTCGTAACACATCTGAAATGTAACGTCCACTGTTCAAAGTGCCGTTAATACGAACAAGAGGCGACCGAGACGTGTAATCAGTGGCACCCCATAACATCACGATGGGTGATACGCCAGGGTGGCGATGGCGAATACACGGTTCCAATGTGCGTTCACCGCGATGTCACCAAACACGGATGCGACCATCATGACGCTGTAAACAGAACCTGGATTCATCCGAAAAAATGACGTTTTGCCATTCGTGCACCCAAGTTCGTCGTTGAGTACACCATCGCAGGCGCTCCTGTCTGTGATGCAGCGTCAAGGTAACCGCAGCCATGGTCTCCGAGCTGATAGTGCATGCTGCTGCAAACGTCGTCGAACTGTTCGTGCAGATGGTTGTTGTCTTGGAAACGTCCCCATCTGTTGACTCAGGGAGCGAGACGTGGCTGCACGATCCATTACAGCCATGCGGATAAGATGTCTGTCATCTGTACTGCTAGTGATACGAGGCCGTTGGGATCCAGCACGGCGTTCCATATTACCCTCCTGAACCCACCGGTCATGGGACCATTGCTGTTCACAATATACATAAATGACCTGGTGGCTGACATCGGAAGTTCACTGAGGCTATTTTCAGATGATGCTGTGGTGTATCGAGAGGTTGTAACAATGGAAAATTGTACTGAAATGCAGGAGGATCTGCAGCGAATTGACGCATGGTGCAGGGAATGGCAATTGAATCTCAATGTAGACAAGTGTAATGTGCTGCGAATACATAGAAATTATCATTTAGCTACAAAATAGCAGGTCAGAAACTGGAAGCAGTTAATTCCATAAATTATCTGGGAGTACGCATTAGGAGTGATTTAAAATGGAATGATCACATAAAGTTGATCGTCGGTAAAGCAGATGCCAGACTGAGATTCATTGGAAGAATCCCAAGGAAATGCAATCCGAAAACAAAGGAAGTAGGTTACAGTACGCTTGTTCGCCCACTGCTTGAATACTGCTCAGTGGTGTGGGATCCGTACCAGATAGGGTTGATAGAAGAGATAGAGAAGATCCAACGGAGAGCAGCGCGCTTCGTTACAGGATCCTTTAGTAATCGCGAAAGCGTTACGGAGATGATAGATAAACTCCAGTGGAAGACTCTGCAGGAGAGACGCTCAGTAGCTCGGTACGGGCTTTTGTTAAAGTTTCGAGAACATACCTTCACCGAAGAGTCCAGCAGTATATTGCTCCCTCCTACGTATATCTCGCGAAGAGACCATGAGGATAAAATCAGAGAGATTAGAGCCCACACAGAAGCATACCGACAATCCTTCTTTCCACGAACAATACGAGACTGGAATAGAAGGGAGAACCGATAGAGGTACTGAGGGTACCCTCCGCCACACATCGTCAGGTGGCTTGCGGAGTATGGATGTAGATATAGATGTAGATGTAGATTCCATTTCTGCTAACAGTCATTGGATCTCGACCAACGCGAGCACCAATGTCGCGATGCGATAAACCGCAATCGCGATAGGCTACAATCCGACCTTTATCAAAGTCGGAAACGTGATGGTAGGCATTTCTCCTCCCTACACGAGGCATCACAACAACGTTTCACCAGGCAACGCCGGTCAACTGCTTTTTGTGTATGAGAAATCGGTTGGAAACTTTCCTCATGTCATCACTTTGTAGGTGTCGCCGACATCTCTATTGAGGAGTGGCTGTCCAGCTCCACGACGTCTGGATGCTGGATTCACCTCGGTTTCGCCACGTGTTGAAAACACTCACCCTAGCACTTCTCGGACACCCGAAAAGACGTTCAGTCCCCGAAATGCTCGTTCCGAGCCTCCAGACCATCACAATCTGCCTTCGGTGAAACTCAGGTTGATCGTGCACCTTCCCTATTGTACTCTCGGGCAGCACGGTCACTGACTGATACTACATGCACTGTACGTGTGTCTGAGAGCAGTCGTTCCTCTGTTGGTGACGCTGCTATCGCATCGTCGATAGCAGTTCGGTGGTCATAGTGTTGGCTGATCAGTGTATATGAATAAATGATTTTAGCGATCCTGGCAGTTGAAAATTTGTTCAGTGTCCATACTACTACAGATCATCCGCACGCTGACAAAGAGGAAACGCTGGGAACCTAAACCAGGATGCGTGGAAGAACGGTTTGAAGCGTGGGCGTCCAGAGTACGTTAAACGCTGGGTGGGAACAAGGAGGTGACGGAAGTGAGTGGCAGCTTTGAAGGCGCGCCCTACGCCCCAGCAGCGCTACCTCTCGGTCTCTGTGCTGCAGATGTGGGTCGTTTCCACGCCCCGTCCTGCCGGTTTAATTAATCGCCGGCACGCCACACGCCTTGTTACGCCGGCTCGTAAAGCCGGCAGCCGGCAGGCAGCGTCTGTTTGCCCCACGTGCCCGCGCACGTGGCGGCCGAGCGCGCGTAATCAGCGTCTCCGCACAATTCTCACCAGCCGCGACACCGTGCCGCTTCCAGCAAACAAAACTGAGCAGCTACACCTAATCGTACTCAGCGAGAAGCTCTCGCCGACGGTTCACGAGGGACAGAATTGCTTACCACGAACACAATGTCAGTTTTGTTAATCGTTTTTTTGCAACTTTAGATAACCGGATAAAATGTCTGTCAACCGCTCGAAAGAACTCACTGGTCACTTTGGAGCGATGTACAATATCTGATAAAAGGTATCTGGACACCGCTATGTTAATCGGATGTGACCACTAAGGTCACGGGAAACGGAACCGCCAATGTAAAAGGAGGCCGGGAGTATTGTGTTAGTAGGGAGCAATGATAGTAGAATGGTTTGATCAGTAGAGCTCAATCTCTTCGAAGGTGGGCAAGTCTTGTGGATGTCACCTTAATAACAAATTCATCATGTACATTTCGAAATTTCTAAAGCTGCCCAAGTCGACTGCTGTTAAATGGACACGCTAGGGAACGTGGAAAATCCTCCATGGGAGCCGTTCCAGTACAGAGGGGCCGAGAGGACACACTGCGGCACGAAATCAGGACAGCAGTTGAGTACCTGTGAACCGTCTCTGACGATAGTAAAACATAGTCAAAGTTCAATTATTTATCAACCATGAAACTTCCTGGCAGAATAAAACTGTGTGCCGGACCGAGACTCGAACTCGGGACCTTTGCCTTTCGCGGGCAAGTGCTCTACCGACTGAGCTACCCAAGCACGACTCACGCCCCGTCCTCACAGCTTTACTTCTGCCAGTACCTCGTCTCCTACCTTCCAAACTTAACAGAAGCTCTCCTGCGAACCAAGCAGAACTAGTACTCTTAAAGAAAGGATATTGCGGAGACATGGCTTAGCCACAGCCTGGGGGATGTTTCCAGAATGAGATTTTCACTTTGCAGCGGAGTGTGCGCTGATATGAAACTTCCTGGCAGATTAAAACTGTGTGCCGGACCGAGACTCGAACTCGGGACCTCTGCCTTTCGCGGGCGAGTGCTCTACCGACTGAGCTACCCAAGCACGACTCACGCCCCGTCCTCTCTATTTTGAGCTTTGACGACCCGTCCGCTTTGTGGTGTTGTTGGAAGTCGTGTGGTCGGTCGATCGCCTTGCTACCTACCAGGTACGTTTCAGCACCTGAACGAGCCTGAGTGTTGAACAGAAATGTTGGCCCCAAGAGTCCCTGCTGCCAGGTTTTGCACTGAAGTTCTGTGGTGTCAGCACTAGGTGATGTGGTGCTGTCAAAAGACAGGCAGTCTCTTCATCAGCAGCGGTAGGCGACGAATAGTAGGAAGTTCATCACCTGAAGACTGTCGTCTAAGATTTTTAGCTGGTTCGTAGACTGTTCTGGAGTATCTATGACATAGATTCGCTAAAGTATCGTAATCATGGCATCGATTTCCATTGCTGTGAACAACATGTGATGCAAATGATCAACTCCCTCAGTACTGGTGAGCTCAATTATTTGAAGGAGCTAATGTGAGGCTATGACGCAATACTCAGTTCGTAATGATCGCATGTGTCCTTACTCTGCTATATTCACTTAACAATCTCTTAACTGTAATGTAGGTTCTCTGATACTGGTTGTTGTAAAATGGGTGCACTTTCTTTCGACATCTCTTACAAGCTAACGAATATGCGGGTCGTGTTTCCGTTGGTTTTCTGTCCGGTGCTGTTTTCTGCTGAGCTCGTCCTCCTTCCCTCTCTCAGTGCGGTGTTGTAACGTGCCGATTGCCTGATCCACTTCCGACGTACCGTTTATTTCCTGGTTCTGGCTCTGCCACTGGCATGACCGAACTTTTCTTATAGCAAGGTGAATGAGTTTTAATAAAATTTTCTCATTTTCAGCCCTTTACTATTCTGTGCCGTAACTCCAATGAACCTGCAAAGCAAACGTCGGCTTTACATCATCTTTTTGCACCTCCGATGTTCGGTGCGTCTGTGCTTATAACTGGAGAGTAAGATGAACGACAGTGTGCTCGATTTAATAGCCTCAGCGGACTTTCAAAACTAAAATTTGTAATTTGTAATTTATGTTTCATGTTCTATATTTGTCCATATGATATGTTTGTCGTGTGTCCGTGCCATACCTTTCCTGTCCCTTCTTTCGTCTGCTAGAACGAATGTGTGCGTTGTCTGTGTGTCGTACTTCAGAATTCGTTGGAGCGATATGCACTATCTGATCAAACGCATCCAAACATCCGTATGAAATTTAGAATTTAGCTGCCATAGTTTTGTGTTGTTTTGATACAATTCGTGTTACCGTACTACGATCTCTGTCATTTAGATTTGATTTGCGCCCACTATTGCGTTTATACGATGACTTCTTTCCATGTTTTATGAAGGCTGTCATGACTGTTGAAACAGTTGCTCTTGAAACATTCAATAAGTTGGCGGTCTTGGTTGCTCACGCTCCAGCTAATCGGGCCGACATAATCCGCCCTCTTTGGAACTCTGTTAGGTCTTTCATTGCACGTCGACCTCGGCCTCTGAATGCGAATACGAAGTGTGCACCACTCGTAAACATCCCACACTCATGTGTCATCCGTACTGGATACGCAAAGTCCAGCGTGACACATGGCTTACCTGCATTGTTGACCCCCAAACACAACCATCCCATTGCTACCAATGTTCAAATTATTTTGCCTAGCCCATGTACGTTACGAGCACTTTAGCCAACCTTTTTGCACAGTTTCGATAGAACTACTTCCGTTCAGGGAGACATTTGTGGCTACTAATCAACAGCTATTGTAATTGTAAGGTTGGCACGGTTAGCCACTGCGTAGGCTCTCAGAGCGTTTGTGGCTTCTGCGAAGATCCTGGCTGCTGTAGCGTGTAAACTTTAGTTTTCCATGGGTCGAGGGTAAGGATGGTCTGAGTTATCATCTGTAGCACCATAAGTTGAAGTATGTAAGACATTTTTGTTTGACTTTTCGTAGTCCTTCTTCACTGTAGGCATCGGTAATCATGCTATACAACTTATTTCACTTAGGGAGTGGTGTTATTTTTATTAAAAATCAGTTTTCTTAATGTGATCCTTGGTTCAACTGCAACTTGGCGGTGGCACGCGGTGACGGCATGTGCTGTAAAAACTCGGTTAGTTTTGTGTATTATGCATGAATGTGTAGTGTGCTTTTCTGTGTGGTTACGCTAAATTTTATTTAATTTGTCGTACGTTTCATGTTAATGGGTAACTTGCATCCTACTGCACTTGCTTTTCCTTGTACATTATGATGCTGCGAGCCGACGTATTCTCCTCCTATGATCGGAATGAATTCTCAGTTCCACAACGGAGCAGATGTGCTCATTCTTTGACAATTGTACCACGAAATTAGTAAATTTGTACTAATCTCCTGGAAAGAACCTTTGTCCTCAGAAGCTGACCATCAAAACTAGTTACACTCTACTTAAAAGTAGAATATGGAAGTATTTTTCTAAAATCTATCACCTTTGCTGTTGCGCTGGTAAGTGTGAATGTTCGTTTGAGAGCATAGAGTAAATTCCAATTGTTATTTAGCATATTTGATGCCATATGCAGAGGCCGTCGTGATACTATATGGTACGACGTGCCGGCCGCGGTGGTCTAGCGGTTCTGGCGCTGCAGTCCGGAACCGCGGGACTGCTACGGTCGCAGGTTCGAATCCTGCCTCGGGCATGGGTGTGTGTGATGTCCTTAGGTTAGTTAGGTTTAATTAGTTCTAAGTTCTAGGGGACTTATGACCTAAGATGTTGAGTCCCATAGTGCTCAGAGCCATTTGAACCATTTTGGTACGACGTGTCGCAGATTAAGCACCAGCATTTCGTGCAATTGTTTTACTTAATATCCTTGTGTGTTTTTAATTCAGAGATAAATGTTCCGTGACTTCTTACTTGCAACTGTTATATCGCACAGCACAACTCTGCTTCCTAGTCAGGCTCCTTGAAATTATTCAGTTTTTGTCTTCCCTTAATAACAACCAGTAACATTTTAATATGTTGTATTCAGTACCCAGTACAATGATATTTGATTCTGCTGATCATATAACGATGTGAGAGGCAGTCTTTAGTTTTCTTTCCTTTAGTTTTAACTTCTTTTCTTTTTTCATATTTAAATGAGTTGGAATCGCCAATCTAAATTTCTGTGTTTGGTACTTGTTCAAAGAAAACAAAAGTGAACTCTGCTTAGCACAATGGTTGTTGGTGTTTAAAGTCAGGTACAGATTTCATTCAGAGTACCGACTTTGCCATTAAAATGAGCTTTGAGAAGAACAGGTATCATTC
The DNA here is from genome assembly GCF_023898315.1 of Schistocerca nitens. Lineage (NCBI taxonomy): Eukaryota > Metazoa > Arthropoda > Insecta > Orthoptera > Acrididae > Schistocerca > Schistocerca nitens. The sequence continues at coordinate 187,890,899 of NC_064620.1, read as the reverse complement.
TAACACAGAGGCACTATCGACCATTGCGAGGGTCGCTGTAAGAAGTCGCATGATATGGATCACTTGTGAGTTCCCAAAGGACTGTCAGCAGTCCAGCTAGCACGATGACTGTGAATAGGAAGTTAAAAGGAACTGGGTGCAATTGTCGAGCAGCCATACATTTCTGTAGTAAATGCTAGGCGATGCCTGCGGTGGTTTGAGGAGTGACGTCATTGGAGAGAGAATGAAAACGAGAGATTCAGAGTGATGATTCAAGCCTTAACCTGTGGCAGTTCGATCGAGTGATTCATGTTTGATGAATGCCTGCAGAACATTACTTGTCAACAATGAAGAACGGGTGAGGAGTGTTTTAGTATGGAGGTGATTTTATTGGTTAGGGTGTGGTCCTCTTTCAACACATAAGAAAAACTTGAATGCGGAAGGATATTGTGGTGTCACTGCCAGACACCGCACTTGCTAGGTGGTAGCTTAAATCGGCCGCGGTCCATTAGTACATGTCGGACCCACGTGTCGCCACTGTCAGGATCGCAGACCGAGCGCCACCACAAGGCAGGTCTCGAGAGATACGTACTAGCACTCGCCCCAGTTGTACGGCGACGTTGCTAGCGACTATACTGACGAAGCCTTTGCTCTCATTTGCCGAGAGACAGAATAGCCTTCAGCTAAGTTAATGGCTACGACTTAGCAAGGCGCCAATTGTCACAGTGCATGTATTTTACGAGCCTCATTTGTATAGTCAAGAGAGATGTATCACAAGGATTGATTAAAAGTTAAGTATATTCCAAAGATACGTATTTTCTTTATAGTATTCAATACGTATCCTGTTCCAGACTTGACGCCAGTCGGCGTGTGTGTACGCGTGACTTTCGGCTTCCTCCTCAGTGTGGCGTGACTAGCTTGTTACGCCACAACAGATATGAACACATTTTACAGTCATGTGTACTGCGCAAGGGTATAAGTACTGTCGAGAGACGACGACTGCATACGCGTGACGATGCGCAGCATCCGTGGGACAATGATTTGTGGACAATAACATTCCTGAAATGGACTGGTATGCAAGGAGATGTGAGGACGTCGACTTCACTCCAGAGCCCAGTGCCCAACATTACTGTCATCTCTGGTTTTGGCTCTTGGGAAAGAAAGGGCTGCCATTCCTTCACAGACACTGAGACACCTCACTGAATGTGTTCCTAACAGAGTTGCGTCAGGCCTTGCGTTGTCATGGAGAAGGAGAAGTGAGTCTGCATTTATGGTGGCGACGAATACAAAGAAGTCGTTTCTTCAACTTCACAGCTCTGTGAGGCTGGACGTCACATTTGAGGCTGGTGCGACCTTGTTGCGATGCTGACACACGCCTCGCCCAACGAATTACCGTGCTTTTGTTCACTGCCAGATCTCCGTAGACATTCTGCAAGTACCTATGAATATCTGTGATGCTGTGGTTTTCCACAAAAAGAAACATGATGACAGCTCTCTGCTTGGAATGCACCTCCATTGCAGACGCCATTTTGAAGGCTGTGTATAACGTGTCCACAAAATGCAACTTCATGAAACGGTAGGAGCTGAGGTGTGACTATTCCACGGCGTCGCACAACAAATTCCACATTTTATCAACAGAAATTGGTGGAGAAAAAAAGTGTTGCGTTACGTATTGAATGCCCCGCGTATATCTGTAAGCATAGTATGGTGTTCATATTTTCATGTTCGATTGGAGCACGTCTGTTAATTATCATTCCATCAAGACGTATCTGTTTGGATGACACTATAATTTCCTTTAAATTAATTTTCATCATCATATAGGGTGCTTCCCTTCTCTGTAGATTACCAGAGATCGGACTATAGCATCTAAGGATATGCTACATAGCACAAGTGACTCCCCACATACCAATTGGCCTCTTTTGGCCAGGTGCTGCCTGTTTGCCTATAATAGTCTGCTTTTATGCCCTTGCTTGCAAGGTAACAAAATTCCTTAATTTCTTCTACTTCGTGATCTCCAATTTTGATCCGACACTACACGTTACATTCGTTTTTATTCAGTTTACTCTCAATCCATATTCTTTACTCACTAGACTGCTCATTCCATTCACCAGATTTTGTAATTCTTCTTCATCTTCACTGAGGATAGCAATGTCGTCAGCGCATCTTATCATGTATTTCCTTTCACTCTGAATTTTAATGCAACTGTGTAAATTTTCATTTATTTCCAGCATTGCATTTTCTACGTATAGATTGAACAGTAGGGACGAAAGACTGCATCCTTCTCTTATACACTTTTTAAGACAAGCACTCCGTCCTTCGTCTTCCAGTCTTATTGTTCCTTCTTGATTCTTGTTTTTATTGTATATTACCGGTTGTTTCCTATATCTTAGTCCTATTTTTCTCAGAATTTCGAACACCTTGTATCATTTTACATTGTTCATGGTCGGCAAATCCTATGAACGGGTCTTCATTTTTCTACAGTATTACTTCCACTATGCGCAATGTGAGAACTGCCTCTCTGATGCTTTTATATTTTCCAAAGTCAAACTGATCTTCACCTAACGGTTCCTCAATTTTCTTTTCCATTCCTCTGTCTATTATTCTTGTCAGCAATTTGGATGCATGGACTGTTAAGCTGATTGTGTGGTAGCTATCGCTCTCTCCTGCTCTTACTATCTCCGTAAACGTATGGATGATGCTTTTCCGGAAGTCTAATCACATGTCGCCTATCTCATAGATCCCACAAATCAACGTGAATAGTCTTTTCGTTGCCGATTTCAGCAGTGAATTTAGAAATTACAATGAATGTTGTCTGTCTTTTCTGCTTTATTTGATATCAAGTCTTCCATAGCTCTTTTCAGTTCTAACCAATAATGGATTCGCTATCTCTTCCACATCAGCTTCAAATTCTTTTTCTATCGCGTCAACTTCCTCCTTTATGCTTATAAGCGTGCAATGTATTTTGAAATGTTTCTATATGAGCCATTCGAAAATGTTGTAGTTGTTTTTATTTTTCAAATCATTAGCACCTCACACTTTCGTTGCATTTAGTAAATGATGCCGGGATGAAGAGTAAGCAACAGTGTTTGTCATTTTAAGTCACAGTTTCACACATTTTCAGCAGTTATATGTGTTGGTAACTATGTTACTCTTATATATTAAGTATCGGCGTTTTCTCTACCTTCCACAACATTGTTTATGACGCTTTAATGTTTTATTCCTACGTTTGTTCTCATTCCTCACCTCTTTGAATGAAAGGGGGAAATGGAAATTTGTGGTAAGGTCTTATGGGACCAAACTGCTGAGATCATCGGTCCCTAAGCTTACACACTACTTAATCTAACTTAAACAAACTTACGCTAAGGACGACACACACACCCATGCCCGAACCTCCTACGAGGGAAGCCACGCGGACCGTGACAAGACGCCCTTAGACCGCGCGGCTACCACGCGCGGCTAATGAAACGGTGAGTGAATATGTCTCTGTATTACCTTTTCAAAGTGTATGACTGAATGTAGATTTCGTCCACTGCTGTTGCCGTTTAGCCAATTCTTGTGTAGACTTACAGTGAGGCAAAGAGTTCTGGTCCAAGCGCTATTGCGCTTAAGTTGACAAAGTGTGGCAAATGTTTTCTCAGGCCACTTCCTCTACCTGTGTAGATCCCGACTTTTCTAGCATGATCAGGCGGTGTGAGCCGTGGCGGTCAATGCGAGGGAATACTTTCCTTCGGCAGGAAGATCCTTGCGAGAATTTCGAGAGGTCGAGTAGAGAAACTAGCCGCGTGCGGACGGAGGTAGCCAGAGGGAGTCGAGACGTGTGCTGTGGGCCCACGTGGGGTGTGGAGACAGGCCCGTAGTCAGTAAGGCGGTAAAGTCTTGTTCGGCTACGATTGTCCTTCGCTGAAGTGGTCCGTGGAGCTGTGAATTGGCGGCCTCGTGTCTACTAACACCACTGTTTACGCTGATGGATGAGATCAGTTCCGGCGACTGAAATTCCGGCGACTGAAAACGGTGAACCTTGTTGCACATCAGGCAAACCTGAGTGTAACAACGGATGATGATGGATGGATAGAGAGGTTTGTATGGGCGCACGATGGCAAGGTATTCAGCGCCCGCTCAAAAACAGATTGAGACGGGTGTCAAGAAAATACCCAGAACAAGAAGATAAAACAGAACGTAAAACACAGGTAATAAATGTCGGAAAACTATGTGCGTACCCACACCGAAGCAAGGGACGAAGCATGGCGTCAGCAGTAAAACATGGACAACACAGGAAGAAAGTGACAGAAGGAGCTAAAACAATTAGCAGATGGAAGTGTCTGGCTGACCGCACTAAAACCTCCAGCCTAAAAGTTGAGGCCAGTGTCCAGAAACATCGCAAAACTTTAAAACCCTAGTTACAGTCGTCTCATCATCAGCGAAAATAGAGGGCATATTCCCAGCAATGTTTGCTTCTGCCCTTGCAACACGGTTAAAATGTGGTGGACAGAGATGTGCACACCACAAGCACCACAAAAAGGGGGATCCTCCACCACTAATACAAAGCTATGTGTGAGAGGACAGTGCCTAATCCGAAGACGCGGGAGGGTCACTTCATACTGCCTGAGCAACCGGCAAGAGGAACACCACCTCCGAGTTGTAGACTTCACCATCCGCAGCTTATTGGCCGTCACCGCCAGCCATTCTTCCTCCCACAACTGCATGTATTTCCTGTGGAGTGCACAAATGACAGACTGCAAGAGAATAGGACACTTTGCCACATCCTGCTCTATGCAGGCCTCCTTGGCAGCCCGATCGGCATTTTCATTGCCCCATATTCCGACATGACCTGGCACCCAGCAGAATGACACCTGCTTACCCCGCCGCTGAAGCAAGTACAGGTGGTCATATATCAGCTACACCAACTCCTCAGCTTGGTACAGATTCTGGAACGATTGTAAGGCACTAAGGGAATCGGAGCAGATGAGAAACCGATTGCCCCGAATTCGATTCATCTGTTCCTGTGCCTTCAGGATCGCATGGAGCTCCGCTGCGAAAACGGTATATTCGTCAGGCAGGCGAATCCTGGTGACATGATCAGGGAACACTACAGTACAAAGGAAATTCCCTTGTTTAGAGCCATAAGTGTAAACGAAATAAAACAGTGATGCACATCTAAAATGTTAAAAAACAGAGATTAGAATGTAAATTCTGGCGTAGTATCTTTCTTAAAATTAGTCAGATCTAAAATAATTCTGGATCTCTGGGGGAGCCAAGGTGGAAATCTGCTCCAACCTCGACGTAAAACATTAAGAGCAACCATATCAATCTCAGAAAGGGAATCCTGTGCACGAATCCCACAGTGCCTCGTTGCTCGTTGCCGGTTATGAAAAAGCCGTGCCAGAGGAAACTGAGCAATGTTATGGTATGCAGGTGTGTATGATGTGGACATAGTTTCATGCGCCTGGCGCACCGTAAGTAGCCTTCGCCGCACATGAAGTGGCGGTTCACCATCCTCTGCACAGAGGCTTGGTATGGGGCCAGTTCTGAATCCCCCAGTGGCCAACTAATCCCTTCGTGGTGCACAACGTCCAACATCTTTAAATAAGAAGGTCTTGCAGACTCATACACCGTGCACTCATAGTCGAGCCGACATCGCACAAATGCACTGTAAAACTGGAACAGGCAAGTCCTGTCTGCTCCACATGTACTGTGGCTAAGACATATGAAAATACTTAAAGCCTTAAGTGACCGTTGTTTCAGGTCTCTGAGGTAACCGCATAACCTTCGAGTAAAAAATGTCCCAGAAATCTCACTGTGTCTTTAAAATTAAGGACAGTGTCCCTCATCCTCAATTCAGGAAAGGTTAAAATCGAATGAGAACGGTGAAAAAGAACACACACGGACTTCTCGGGGGAAAACTTAAAACCACTTTTCTCCACCCTTTCATCCAAACGTCTAAGAGTAAGTTGCAACTGACGCGTTGTCGTCGTGAGGCTTCAAGAAAAGCAAAACACAGAGAAATCACCCACAAACAAGGAACACTGGACAGGACTCTTCACTATGGACCTAATGCTATTAATGGCTGTAGCAAAGACAGTCACACTTAAAACGCTACCCTGAGGGACACCATTCTCCTGCTCAAAGCGATCAGACAGATACAACTCGGTATCTAAAATATCGTGGCGAGAGTGAATAAAAATGGGAAGACAACCACGAAAACCCCAACCGTGAAGCTGCTCCAGGATGAGACGCCTCTAGGTACTATCGTAGGCCTTCTCGATATCAAAGAAATACACCTTAAAGGTGTTGACACTGTAGGAAGGAGGGAGGTGGAACGAAACCTCCTGAACACACATTGAATGCCACTAAGAAGTTGCCGGGATTCTAAGAACCAGACAAGGTGGCGGTTCACCATCCGCTCCAAGGTCTTTCCCTTGCAACTAGTGAGGGCAACACTACGGTAACTACTTGGGCATTTTCGGTCTTTCCCGGGTTTTAAAAGAGAAATTAAAACTGCCTCCAACCACGAGTTAGGAAAGCAACCTGACGACCAAATGGCAATAAAAAGAGCGAGAGCGATATCTTTGTAGCGCCTTGTTAGTTGCCGTAGCATACTGTAATGGATCCTGTCGTGACCAGGGTATGTATCACGAGCTACAGACAATGCAGAATCCAGCTCCCACATGGAGGATGGACAGTTGTAAACTTCGTTAGAGGTGGACTGTAAGTCCAAACTTCACCTCCCAGCAACCACTCTATGGCACTGGAAAAACGGATCCTGACTGCCTGTTGCAGTAAATGTGGCAAAATACGGTGCCTTAGTCTGGGTAATGTCTCGCGGATTTGTGTGGAGAGTCCCACTATTCATTACAGCAGCCATGAGGCACTTCCCTCCTCTCCCAGAAATTCTCCTGATGGTCTCCTACACAATGGAACTTTTGGTGGAACGATTAATGGTGTTCAGGAACTGTTGCCACGTCTTCTTGCTCTCTCGAAGAATTCGGCGACATTTTGCCTTCGGCTCCTGAAAGGCTGCAAGATTCTGAGCAGTTGGCGGACAACGGAACAGACGCAGAGCAGCACGCCTGGTCCATTCGGCACTTCGCCAAGGGACAGGTTGCCTCTTATGGTGGCCTGTGGGCTGTGGAATGGTTGCTGCAGCGACATGGTGGACCATTTTGCTAATACGATCCACGCATACCTCGACATTCGCACAGTGTTCGAACTGTGCCAGATGGCTATGAAGTGTCCAGTCGGCCCTACTGAGCACCCATCGTGGCGGTTTCCTTTCGGGGCTCACGCCATCTGACAGGTGAAACCAGATGGGAAGTGATCCCTTCGTTCAATTCATCGACCACTTCCCATTGAGCACTGTGGGCAAAAGCTGGAAAGCAAAGTGGGAGAGTCATGGCAGAGAACGGCCCAGTCGCTGTGGAGAAGTGAGTGCTCTGTCCCGCATTTAGCAAGTAAGCACAGGACGACAGGATAAGCCTCTCAATTGCTCTGCCCCTGGGACAGGTAACTGCAGAGCACCAAATCACATTGCGGGCATGAAAATCGCCACAGATGATGAACGGCTGGGGGAGCTGTGTAATAAGGTCGGTGAGGGCCTCTTCATCAAGTGCATCATGTGGGGGTAAGTAAAGGGGACATGTAGTCAATTGATGACCCAAGTGCACGGACACGACTACGGCTTGTAAAGTCGTCGTAAGTGAGAGAGGCGAGAAGTGGTAGTCCGGCCTGACTAAAATACCTACACCACCTCTAGCTCTCTCTGCACGCAGGTCGTCTTTTTTGTGGAGTGTATAGCCTCGTAGCCCAGGGGAGCATGATGGATGGAAATAAGTCTCCTGGAGACACAGACACAGTGGTCTACCCTGAGAGAGTAGACGAAGTTCCCCCACATGTGTCCTGAACCCCTGCAAGTTCCACTGAAGTATGGAAGCCATCTATGACGGGGGTAGCACCTTCATCCTGTCTTTCCGACGGGGTGGGGAGACTGCAGCAGGCGAAGGGGCAGTCGTGGGGTGAGACGATTGCCCCCCACATACGTCATACTCCATCAGCTCTGGGGAAGAGCTAGATGAAGCATCATGTAAAATGCCATCGACATGGCGAGACGGTTTACCACGTGATTTGACCTGCTGTTGCTGCTTTATAGGAGCTTTTTGCGGTTTGTTGGGCTTTGGTGGAGCCAACGTGGGAGTGGTAATGGCCGTACTCGGCTTCTGAACAGCCTCAGCTGTTGGCGGCTCCAGGGGCTGGCCAAAGTTGGCCACTGTACCTTTGCCGTTCGAGAAGGGGCAACAGGCTCTGCAACACATGCTGCCTTGCGGGTGCACTGGCATCTGCTGCAGGTATTAGTGCCATTACTCGCCACATCTGTCTGTGTAGAGGCATCTGCTTTTGAAGTAGGTGTCTTGTAACCTCCCCACAAAATAATTGAAAAGGAACAAAGTGTAACCTCCCAACAAAATTATTAATTAAATGAATTTTAAATATTGTAACCTCTGAACAAAATTGGTTCCCATTTATAATCTCCGTTCAGAAATGCATTCACATTAGATGTACTCACAAAACTCAATTCCTAAATACCAAAAATAATAAAAAAATTTCAGTAACCTGGTAAATTTTATGACGACAGCAGCGCTGTGCCACGGCCCTGTATTCTGAACAAAAAAAAGCAAAAATTCTTACCTCAATAAAAACTGCGAATATATCTGCTCTTATATAAAAAATTTTCGGCACAGCTCCGTGCAATGCTGGCCTATGCTTTGTGATTCATGAAAGGAAAGATAATCCATTGAATAAAATCTTTGAATTGAAATGAATGCTTTTTTTTAAAATTACTTTATATTATAAAAATTATTATTGGGGCATTTTTTAAAAGAAATTGGATCACAGATAACATACATTACAAGATATGCGCAAGGCTGCTTCTTTACCTTCTACAATAATACTTATCCTCCAGAGTCGCGACCAGAGCAGACTGCCGACACGCGCAGACACGCGCAGACTACTGTCGACTACTACCGACTCACGCAGACTACTCAAGACTACTGACGACTAATGCCGACTAGCGACAAGCAACAACTAACTACATACTGCTCTCTGGTCAGAGACTATCCTAAGTCTTGCCTGTTGCAGGCAGCGCATATAGCGCATACCACCTCTTACATAACCCTCCACTGGGGGGGGGGGGGGGGGGGGGGCAAAATTTGGCAGCGATGGTGAGTGAGTCAATTGGACTTGCCATGAGCAACAAATTTTTCCTAATTAACTAAGTTTACAATCACAGAATATATACATATATATAAGTGCAGAACATGAAATAAAATATAGTGCACATGCACTGAGTACAGAACATATCAAGCAATGACAAAATGTATACACAATGAGTACAAAACATATTAACAAATGGCAAAAGTGCACACGCACTGTAGTACAGAACATATCAGGAAATCACAAAATGTATAGGCAATGAGTACAAATCATATTAACAAATGACATAAAGTGCACACGCACTGTAGTTCAGAACATATCACCAAATCACAAAATGTATACGCAATGAATACAAATCATATTAACAAATGACATAAAGTGCACACGCACTGTAGTTCAGAATATATTAGCAAATCACAAAATGTATACGCAATGAATACAAATCCTATTAACAAATGACATAAAGTGCACACGCACTGTAGTTCAGAATATATCAGCAAATCACAAAATGTATACGCAATGGACACAAATCATATTAACAAATAACATAAGTGCACACGCACTGTAGTGCAGAATATCAGGAAATCACAAAAAGTATACGCAATGAGTACAAATCATACTAACAAATGACATAAAGTGCACACGCACTGTAGTTTTTTTCTTTTTTTTTTACTATTTTACAAGAACTAGGATAGGAAAGGGAAGGATTGCACTGAAAGTCCATATCTTTCTACAGAAGCACAACACCAAGTGAGACAATCTGAAGTTCTCTTCCCTGAAGTATTAATCAGTGTAGCCAAGATACTGAAATATCGTAGTAATATTCCTTGTTATCATTTTGGTAGTACATTAGGTACACCAAACAGTGGGACCATAACAACATCTCCATCGCTCAAGGTGGTGGACAGCATGTCGTGTCAACACCACGTTCTTGTAAGGTACACCAACGTAGAATTAGTGCAAAAACCAAATACAGTGCTCCATGAGCATGAGGATAGACAGGACAAACGGTTATTGCAGTAATTTCTGGTAATTAGGTCAAAAGGTGAAGGACATTAAGTCTTATGCCAGTCATCATTGAGAATTACACTAGTCTAACAACTGATTTGAGGAATTCGTGGCACTCATTGCCAGTTACTGAACATTTCTGTACCATGGATGAAGTATTACAGAATAATGTTCATAAGTAATCTGTTTACAGAGAACATTGGCACTCATTCACCAGTTACAAACCATCATAAGTCATCATTCAAAACAGGAGTTAAAGAGTGTAGCATCAAGCTACTAGTATTCATATATATAGCATAAAAGTGACATAATATAAATTTAAAATATAAGAAACAGTGGCATTCGTTGGCTAGCAAGTATTAAATATTACAAAACATTTTTCATCATTCAAATGACATATGACATATTTAAAAATAATTATTGGCACTCAGTGGCCAGTTACAAATCATCAGAAGTCATCATTCAAAACAGGAGTTAATGAGTGTAGCACCAAGCTACTGGTATTCATATATATAGCATAAAAGTGACATAATACAAATTTAAAGAAACAGTGGCATTCGTTGGTCAGCAAGTATTGAATATTACAAAACATTTTTCACCATTCAAGTGACATATGACATATTTAAAAATAATTATTGGCACTCATTGGCCAGTTACAAACCATCAGAAGTCATCATTCAAAACAGGAGCTAATGAGTGTAGCATCAAGCTACTAGTATTCATATATATAACATGAAAGTGACATAATACAAATTTAAAATATAAGAAACAGTGGCATTCGTTGGCCAGCAAGTATTGAGTATTACAAAACATTTTTCATCATTCAAGTGACATATGACATATTTAAAATAATTATTGGCACTCAGTGGCCAGTTACTGAACATCAGAAGTCATCATTCAAAACACGAGCTAATGAGTGTAGCATCAAGCTACTGGTATTCATATATACAGCATGAAAGTGACATAATATAAATTTAAAATATAAGAAACAGTGGCATTCATTGGTCAGCAAGTATTAAGTATTACAAAACATTTTTCATCATTCAAGTGACATACGACATATTTAAAATGTAACACTCTGTAACTATTACTCAAACTCTGTGATTAGAAAACATCATTCAGTATTACTCATAACTCTTTTAAATTGGTAGCATTATTTTGGACTGGTAATACATTTCTTTTTGTGCCTGCAATGCATTGCGTTGGGATCGATAATTAATTGCTGGGGCATAACAATATTTGCATTTGACTTATTGTTGAAAATCAAGATGTGTAACGTCATTCGTCATGAGTCAGCTGTAGCAAGGTTATGAAACAAATAGAGTATATGTGATCACATTCATGAATGACACAGGTTTAATGACCAACTGCTTATAGCACATTAATTTCGTGAATAATTTCTCCTGCAATAAATACAAAATGGATTATTAAGCAGAAAGAAGAAACGCATATAATGCTGAAAAGTAGTGAACTTCGAATTAACAGGTAATGAAATGTGTAAAAAATATATATGTTCTCTAGCTGTCCTTTCCAAAACCTTCAGTCATCATACCATGCGACATAAGACATACTGTCAAGACGAACTGCAACAAATACTTAAATAACTACATAACATAAATACATAACCTTCAACATTAACCTCATCTGTAAAGAAAAACTTCATTATCATCACTATCATCACCTGCAAAGAAAAACTTCATTATCTGTATCAACATAATTCCATTATTATCATCACCTGTAAAGAAAACTTCATTATCCATATTAGCATATTCTGCATCATTATTCATCACCATTCATTATCATCTGCAAAAAAGTCACTTCATTATTCATTATACAACTATTCATAGTATAGAGTTCCTTATTTCTAGCATATTTCATCACTAAAACTAAGATGTGTAGTTCTGTCTGACAGTCTGCATCAATCGCCTCGTATTCTGAAAGAAAAAATTAGTTAAGACTGCTATCATACGATGTGTATAGTATATTATTGTTAATGCTTGTTAATTCTGATCCATTTACTCTTCGTGACGAGGTATTGCATCTTCTTTCGTTCATTTCGAAGGTGAAATTCCCATAATTTATTTCTTTTACACGTTATTTCTTTCTGAAAATGATGAACAATGATTAATGTTTTGCATTTAAATCATATACCCATTAAATAAAAGCTGGTTTCTAGTGATATAATTGAGCATACAGCGTAGCATGACAGGAAACGAAATATGTCAAAAAACATAGACAGTGTGCAGGTGCAAAAATGTACACAGAGTATCACAATGTAGCAGCAAGAAAAAAAAATTAAAATAGTCACGATGTTGAGCTATCATAAGACAAAATGTCAAAATCAACTGGTGTTTGTTATATCTTAAATATTTCATAGTGCATACAAACAAAACAGGAAAACAATCATACATACATAAAAAATGGAAAATGTGCACAGTCTGATGTGTAACGACAAGAAAAGCGACCTGCTAACCTTACCTTGCCGGGCACTTGCCAAGAAAAAATACGATAATCAACAGTAAGTGTTCATGTGAATATAATTGCATAAGTGGTAATAAAAAATCAGGAAATGGCATTACAGTGTGATAAATCATAAAGTATGTTCATTCAATAAAGGGTTTGATGTTGGAGATATGGTGATTCCCTTTGGTTTTTCTGGTTCTCAAAGTTTCGACGTGTACTACATTGGGGTGAGGAATGCTGCGAATTCGGTATGGACCTGCATATAGAAGCTCAAATTTACTACATCTACTTTTTCCTCTATTAGATAAATAATGTGTGCATACTAATATCTTCTGTCCAATGTGAAAGTCACGGCGTGTACAAACCTGTTTTTGCTGTCTCCTCCGGCGCTCTGCGGCACGTTTGATGTTGTTCAGCGCAATGTCAATTATTTCATGGTGTCGTAGTCGACGAGATGTAGGAAAGGTTACTAATTCTTTAATTTTGTTAGGTGGTTCAACATTTTTCAGTATAACAGACGGAGATAGCATAGTAGATTCATTTGGTATGGAATTAATTACATCCTGGAATGAGAGTATGTGTGTGTCCCAATCAATATGTTTTTTATGGCAGTATATTCTACACAGTTTACCAATTTCTTTCATTAATTGTTCACAAGGGTTCGAAGAAGCATGGTACCTGGATATATAGATCGGAGAAATGTTTCGAGCTCGTAACATACGTCTCCATATAGCAGATCGAAACTGTGGTCGATTGTCGGAAATTACTTTCAACACATACCCTACATGAAATAGAAAATGTTTTACAAATGCTTTCGAAACAGTTTTAGCAGTAACTTTGCGTAACGGAGTGAAGGTAACAAATTTTGAAGTGAGTTCAACAGTGAGAAAGATGTAGCAAAAACCTCTATTAGTTCTGGGAATCGGACCAAAAATGTCTACAGCGGCCATGTGTCTCAATTTAACAGGTACAATGGGATGTAATGGAGGAATATGTGAAGTCGTATCTGACTTAGCTTTCTGGCAGATTTTACATGACGCTAAAACTCGTCGAATACGTTTCTCATTGTTGGTAAAATAACAGTTCTGTCTCAGTAGAAGAAAACATTTTCTGGCTCCGTAATGTCCGTAACTTAAATGAGTATACCAGATTAATTTGTTAACAAGTTCGTCAGGAATGCATAATAACCAATTGTTGCTGTCAGGGTGAGAGCGGCGAAACAGAATGTTATTGCGTACAGTGTAATGGTTTCTAATGGTAACATTATTCGTATCTTGCCAAAGGTGTTTAATTTCTTTCCATACGTTGTCTTTACTCTGCTCTTGTGCTATGTCTTGTAATGACGACGAAATGAAATTTTCAAACGCAACTTGTTGAATGTACATGACGCTAAAATTTGCTTGGCAGAAGTTGGTTGCGATGTCTTGCTGATTGTTGCTGAGAGAACGGGATAGTGCGTCTGCTACAATATTTTGTGTACCGGGAATGTGAACAATTGTAAAATTAAATTCTTGTAAATAAAGTTTCCATCTACTTAATCTGTCGTGTGTAAATTTAGCGGAAAGTAAAAACTGTATCACTCTATGATCTGTGTAAACGGTCGTATGTCTTCCGTAAAGAAAATGCCGAAATCTCGTAAATGCCCATACAACACATAGTGTTTCAAGTTCTGTAACAGAATAATTGCGTTCAGCAGGTGACAGAATGCGACTCGAAAAGGCTATGTTTTTAATTACTGTAGTGCCATCTTCTTCAATTTCCTGAAAAATGTGTACGCCTAAAGCGGTGTTAGAACTATCGGTGGCAATGGAAAAATTTCTAGTAAGATCTGGATATGATAAAAGTGGTCCATTCAACAAAGCTTGTTTCAGGTTCACAAATTCAGAATGTGCTTGCTTATCCCAGGACCAAATAGTGTTTTTACCTGTCAATTGACATAATCTAGGGGTGTCTAAAGCAGAGTAATGAATAAATTTACGAAAGAAGTTAATTAAACCCAAAAAGCTGCGTAGTTGTTTCTTCGTCGTAGGAACAGAAATGTCACGTAAAGCTTGAAGTTTTTCCGGGTCAGGCGCAATGCCCTCTGCTGAAATTACATGTCCAAGAAATTTTATAGATGTTTTACCAAAGTGCGATTTACTGAGATTAACTGTGAGTCCATGTGCACGAAAAGTTTGCAACAGTTGTTCAAGAATCAGATTGTGTTCAGACCAGTTAGCTTCTGCAATAAGAATGTCGTCTACATACGTTGTGATTCTGTCTTTTAATGCAAAGGTGTGTATCGGATGTCGTCAAAAGTAATAACATTTTTGTGAACAAGATTCTGCGTGTCAAAAGCATTGCTTGCGTTGCTGGAAGATGCAACCTGTACTGTATCTAGTCAAATTCTGTCTGACGTGCTATTATTTTCGGGAGGATGCTGTGGCATTTCCACTATTTGTACTGTTCTGTTATTTCTTCCTGACGTATTTCGTTCGGGATGATACCTACTGTCTGGTTCATTCATGATAATATGTTGTTACGGATGATTTTGCTGCTGGTAAGACCGACTATTATCAAACGCACGCTGAAAATTGTGCTCATTACTTTTACGTCTGTCATGATAGTCATTGCTATATGGCGCGTTGCGATAGCAATTGAAATGGTGTGTTTTCTATACGTACTGATTCCCTTGTTGCCGTGCGTTACTAGTTGTTGGAGCTGACTCTATACGTGTAGGCGGCGAAACATTAAAGTTTGGTTGACCTTGCAGACTGCATTATATTGTTGGTTAGGTATGCTAACCGGTTGGTTTTGTTGCTATTGCGGTGAAAAACCTCTATTGTTACCAAAATGTGGTACCTGTTGCTGGTAATTTTGACGATTGCTGAAAATGTTGTACATACTGATGATTACAATTTTATCTGTTATTAAAATTACGGCGATAGTTGTCATTTAGGGAGTGTCTAAAGAGAACTGCCACTTTCGGTAAAATTTGTCATATCACGTTTTCTTTACTCATTCTTAATCCTAGATAGATCGATAGTTGAAGAGCTGTTTTGACAGATATAAAGGATAGTAGAAGAGAAGGTAGCAGTGCAGAAAACTAAAGATGAAATAGGACTACTACGGCTTGGGGCCCTGTGCACGCTACGGCACATATTCATTAAAGCGTAATGAATCCCCTGAGGTCTATTATGCGCTACAAATAAATTTTAGTTTCTGCGTTACAGGCAATGCCGGTGAAAATTCAAAATCAAGTTGCTGTATCCATTCCAATGCTAGTTTCTGCATTACAGGTAATGGCGGTGAAAGTACAAAAATAAATTGTCGTATCCGGTTCACAGCGTGTACCTGTGCTCTGTCATTTTTAAATACCTTAGATTTTTTTACGGATAAAAATTGCTTATAATCAACTTTATCGTCTCTGAATTTGTGAACAGGTTCAGGATTGCATAAAAACCTGTTTGTCTGTGTCACTTCGTATTCTAAGTCACGTAGTCTCTGTAAATTACCTAAATTATACTGGCTGTGTAAGTGTGACAAATGTTCGGAATGTGCCGTATGCTGTGACGTGTTATTGACTGAAACATTTTTCATCTCTGTCACTTCTTGCTGTAAAGTTGACAATTTTCTACGTAATGTATTATTGGACGAATCTATCTCACTGACTGTCTGCTGTAAATTTTGGAATTCGGGTGTGTGATTGAACGAAATCGGTGAAGTATCGTCTGATTTGCTGTCATTATTACTTTCAATAACGTCAATACGACTGGCCAATTCATCACATTTTTCAGTCAGTATTTTTACCTGATCATCGTTTTTAGTGTCACAAGCATTAATTCGTTTTTGTATTTTACGTGTGGTTTCGTTCAATTTTTTAACGTCTGCTTTGATGACATCGGAATCCTGTATTAATTCTAATTGTTCAAGTCTGTCGGTCACTGTCTGAAAGTCTACTGTGTGTGTTTCTGTTTTTGATTTAAGATCAGAAATTTCATCACGCAATTCGGTGTTCAACTGTTTGATAGTATTAATTTCGTCTGATACTGTAGCAATATTGTTGTCTACGTATGTTTTTGCTTTCGTAAACAATTTACGTTTATCTTCCTGTCTCTGTGCGGTAATTGTTTCCATGACTTGTCGCTTTACTTTATTCTGTTCCTGTATGAATTTACGGTAACGCGTTTCACTGTTTGGTAGGTGGTGATTAAAACGTTCGTCAATTTGTCTGTTCTGTTGGTCGAATTTCGCGTCTACTTTTGCATCCAGTGTGCGCGAAAGTTCTGCTGACATTAATTTAAACTCGTCGCGTAACTGTGTTGCGTTTTCAGAGCATTGTTTAGCGACTGCACTAATTTCGTCTCTAAGTGATTCTGTTGCAGCTGTTTGCATATTCCTTAATTCTTGAGCAACAGATCTAATTTCTTCACTACTTTTCCTAGCACAAACCTTAATTTCCTCACGTAATTGTTCTTTAGCATCACGACATTGCGCAGCAACGGCTGTAATCTGTTCACTAAGCTGTCTGGAATTGTCTAATTTTTCATTCAACTGTTTGGAATTGTTGTCTAGTTTTTCATTAAGTTGTTGTTTGAGATTTTCATTATTTTCATTAAGTTGTTGTTTGAGTTTTTCACTAAGTTGTTTGTGATTGCTGTCTTGCTTATCATTCGACTGTTTGGTATTGCTATCTATTTTTTCATTCATTTGTCGTAATAATGCCATAACTTGATCCCAGCCAAAATTATCGGCTCTATTCTCTGTGCTATTTGATTGCGTACCTGCAATTATCACGTTTTGTGTAACCATTTGGTTATTCTGTGATTCCTGAAAATGTTTGCTAATCGGATGTGCACTGTTGGTCACTAAATCGGAATCAAATAAATCTGACGTACTTTGAGTACATTGTTCATTTTCGTTAGAAACAATTATCTGTTCATTAGGTAAATTTTGGAAACCGGGTGTGTCAAGCTGTGCAGCGTTCATTGTAACAGAACGTGCCGCGTCATCAATTGTCGTTAAATTAACAGACGACACAATTGAATTTGTTTGCTCATCACTAGGATCAAAATCAATATTAGTGGTCGGTACGCACTGATTGTCTGTAAATGGAGGATTGTCATCATTACACGGAGTGTCGCAAATATTATCGGTCAAATTATTCGAGTCGGCTATTTCACTCATTGCACATCGCGATGTACTGTTAACAGTTTTTCGCGGCATTTTCCACAAATCAAAATTAAGCACAAATGAAACAAGGACAATGCAAAAATGCAACAAACACAATTACAACAAAGAGCAACAAATTGCCGATGATCTGTGAAAGAAAGAGTGACAAATTAGTAAATGCGTTGCGCCAGATGCAAACTACGTTTAAGTAAATAAGAGCAGATATATGACCACTTCTCAGAAGATTCACAAAGAAATACGATCCTGGCCGGATGTCGCCAAGTGTAACCTCCCCACAAAATAATTTAAAAGGAACCAAGTGTAACCTCTCAACAAAATTATTAATTAAATGAACTTTGAATATTGTAACTTCTGAACAAAATTTGTTCCCATTTATAATCTCCGTGCAGAAATGCATTCACATTAGATGTACTCACAAAACTCAATTCCTAAACACCAAAAATAATAAAAAAAAATTCAGTGACCTGGTAAATTTTATGACGACAGCGGCGCTGCGCCACGGCCCTGTATTCTGAATATAAAAAAAGCAAAAATTCTTACCTCAATAAATGTGCGAATATATCTGCTCTTATATAAAAAATTTTCGGCACAGCTCCGTGCAATGCTGGCCTATGCTTTGTGATTCATGAAAGGAAAGATAATCCATTGAATAAAATCTTTAAATTGAAATGAATGCTTTTTTTTAAATTACTTTATATTAGAAAAATTATTATTGGTGCATTTTTAAAAGAAATTGGATCACAGATAACACACATTACAAGATATGCGCAAGGCTGCTTCTTTACCTTCTACAATAATACTCTTCCTCCAGAGTCGCGACCAGAGCAGACTGCCGACACGCGCAGACACGCGCAGACTACTGTCGACTACTACCGACTCACACAGACTACTCAAGACTACTGGAGACTAATGCCGACTAGCGACAAGCAACAACTAACTACATACTGCTCTCTGGTCAGAGACTCTCCTAAGTCTTGCCTGTTGCAGGCAGCGCAAATAGCTCATACCTCTTACAGTCTGAACCACTGATGCAAAAGATGTAGCAAATGTGGGAGGTTGCATCGACTTGTAGATCTTTTTGGCCTCACTATAGGGGTTGTTTTTATTTCCTGGACTTTGCGTTCATCTAAAAACGCTGGAATTTAAAACAGCGCATTGGAGTTGAGCAATAAAGCCTCACACTAAGGCGAAGGAAGCCAGCCTTAATATGCTCAGGAAGGTTCGTGCTACTGAAGGTCAGAATAAAGGAGTCCGATTTCATAAGATTGCCATCAACCCTCTTCATGATATGTTGCAAGTCAACTATACTTTCCGGAGCCCACTCACGTTGCAGTTCCCCCTTAGGAACGTCAGCTAGATCCCGACATGTCACAACACTTTTGCTATAATTCAAGGTGCTGTGCAGTTCAGTGTCTATGGCATATTCTCCAAGGCATTTAGCTGTTTGGAGGTTAGCTGCCTGTTGGGAATTGGAAGTTTCCACTATCAAGGTCTCATTGCGCAAGCGCTTCACAGATTTTAAAGAGTAACAGTTTCCCTCCAAACCCTTTTGTATATAGAAGGGCGAAACCTTCTCGAAACTACCCTCCTTCCATTTCACTATGAGAAACACGTTATGATTACCAGAATGCATTCTGTTGCTGAAGACTGGACTCATCAAAGAAGTGCCGGAGTCATGGGGACTGACTACGCGAGCCCTCTTGATAGACTGGGTGTTAGAACCTTCCAGCGGCCCACCCTTTCCTCTGGGAGGAGGAAAAGAGGTTTCTGTGGATCCATTTCGGTCCCAAGAGCAGCTAGGGTAGCAAGGGTCCACTCAGACAGAGCCCCGAGTTCCTGAGTAAGCCTTACACAACTGAGGTGCGGCAGGTTCCACAACGGTTGCCCGATAACGACTGTTCCACCTTAACAGCCTTGCATCTCATCCGCGCGCAGCACACCTTGAGATTGAGGGGTTTTCATAGAGGTTTATTCCATCCTCGCGATCCGGGCGGTCAAGCCGAGATCTCCATTCCCTGAGGTACACAACGTTCCGCCGCCGCGCCGCTGGTGGTCGCTGAAACAAGCCCAGAGCTTACGGCGACAGGGGACTGGCGGCACTTACCAGTCCCTAGCTCAGTACCCCGAGGTCGCCAAGTCCGTATCCAGCAAATGAATGCCGAGTCCCTGGGGGCTGTAGTTCGTGTTATGAAGATTTTCTGTGACTTATGAAAAAGTGTGGGTTATTGTTAGGATGTTTTCCAATTCAGGGCTATTCTGTTGGGTTAATGATTTGAAGTCATGTTGTCATTGTAGAGCAGTCAGATTGTGTTGCGCTTGTATATTGTGGGTAATAAATGAATAGGTGAAATTTGTGTTGTCTTCATCAGGGAAAATTCCGTAGTTCAGTATTGAAAAATAAGTAACGAGACATTAGGTTCAGTTTCACTCAGTGGTTTAAGTAAACACAAAGAAGTTTCACCTACTCAGTTATTTCAGCAGACTCACAAAAATAAGTTTCACCCCCTACAGCTCCCCCTAGTAACATTGGCTTTATTCCCTGATGTATTAACAGATGTCCTATCATCCTGCCCCCCCCCCCCCCCCTTTCTTGTATTTCAATTTTCTAGCCAGCCGTTGTGGCCGAGCGGTTCTAGGCGCAACAGTCTGGAACCGCGTGACCGCTACGGTCGCAGGTTCGAATCCTGCCTCGGGCATTGATGTGTGTGATGTCCTGAAGTTAGTTAGGTTTAAGTAGTTCTAAGTTCTAGGGGACTGATGACCTCAGAAGTTAACTCCAATAGTGCTCAGAGCCATTTCAACCATTTTCAATTTTCTAACTTTCTACAACGTCCAAGTTTCTGACATTCCACGTCCCGACTCGTAGAAAGTTATTCTTTCCTTTCGTTGGTTATTCAGACTTCTTCTCATGGTCACCTCCCCCTTGGCTGTCCCCTTCCGGAGATCCAAATGGGGGGACTATTCCGGAACCTTTGGTCAATGGAAAGATCATCTTGACACTTTTTTCAATTACATACCCCATGTCCTGTGGATACACATTATATTTCTGTAATTAAATGGTTTCCTTTGCCTTCTGTATCCTCATGCCGCTGATCATTGCTGATTATTCCACCTTTAGGGGCAATTTCCCACCCCATGGGCAAGAGAGTACTCTGAAGCTCTGTCCGCTCCTCCGCCCTCTTCGATAAGGCCGCTAACATAATGAGGGTGACTCCTTATGCCGGAAGTCTTCGGTCGGCAATGCTGATTTTTATTCAGAATTTAAGAGGTGGTGGAGTTCGCTCACACACGCTAATCAATGTATCGTAGAATGCGTAGTACGGCGTGTTCCTATGCGTAAGTGAATATACAACCACTCTTTTTCGTTATAATTTGGGATATCGAATTTTTTTTGCTGGTTCTAGAGGCAGATTGGTTATCTGATTGTTAACGAACTCACGCTGTTACATACTTTAACTCTCCTTACATCCAAAAGAGACAGCTGTTTTTAATGTGCACAGTGTTTTTTTGTCAGAGGCTTATCCTCTGCTATCTGCTCGCTGATTTTTGAGCAGTAATTGTTGAACTAAAAGAGTCAAGTTGTTTGGTGATAATTTGCACTTAGTCCTTAAAATTAATAAATTAATTGTTCTGTTTATATAAAATAATTGTAAATAATTTGATCCAACATCTTAAGTAATTCAGGTAATCAATGAATTTTTATACAATCTTAATTCCAACAACGATTTTCTATCTAGCAAATTAGTCATTAATCAACAATCTTTTATGTATGCTATTTGGGGGAGCAAAGTAACTGATGATGGTCGAAGTAGAGAGGATATAAAATGTAGACTGGCAATGGCAAGGAAAGCGTTTATGAAGAAGAGAAATTTGTTAAAATCGCGTACAGATTTAAGTGTCAGGAAGTCGTTTCTGAAAGTATTTGTATGGAGTGTAACCATGTATGGAAGTGAAACATGGACGATATATAGTTTGGACGAGAAGAGAATAGAAGCTTTCGAAATGTGGTGCTAGAGAAGGATGCTGAAGATTAGATGGGTAGATCACATAACTAATGAGGAGGTATTGAACAGAATTGGGGAGAAGAGAAATTTGTGGCACAACTTGACTAGAAGAAGGGATCGGTTGGTAGGACATGTTCTGAGGCATCAAGGGATCACCAATTTAGTACTGGAGGGCAGCGTGGAGGGTAAAAATCGTAGAGGGGGACCAAGAGATGAATACACTAAGCAGATTCAGAAGTATGTAGGCTGCAGTAGGTACTGGGAGATGAAGAGGCTTGCACAGGATAGAGTAGCATGGAGAGCTGCATCAAACCAGCCTCAGGACTGAAGACCATAACAACAACAATGCCTATCTTTTATTCTTTCCCCCTATCCACTCTCTTCTCGGCGTTTAACAGTGGGGTAACTGTGGCACTCTTAATGTTACCATCCTGTTTTGACTTTCCCATATGCTGAATCAGTCGTTTCGATGATCATTTCTTTTATGATTTTCCATTCAGCCATTTCGCCATGGCTTCCCTGCACTCGCTATTCGCTTCCTTCCTAAGTAATTTATATTTAGGTATTCCTGTCTTTCCGTGAACATTTTTGTAGTTTCTTCTTTCGTCGATCAATTGGGGGGTTCGTTATATGAAATTTAAATATAATTTTGTGACGATGGACTAAATTAATACGCGATCTATTACTCGACTTTTGTTGTCGTTTACGAATTTTACTACCGCATTTACCAGAGTGTATGTTAATCAACTTTCGGCTGATGCTATAAATTTATCCTTTTAGAAGCAGATTTCCTACACCATAAACCGACGTAGAAGAACAATTATTTTCTGCTAAGGCTGTCCAGTTAATTGAATTTCAAGTGCACACGTGCTTATGGTTGTACGAGTAGTATTAACTGATCATATATTACGTCACTATAAACAATCAGAGTCGAAAGAAACCAATTTACTTAATTGTGAATATGGTCGTATATGACATACTGTTACTTCATACCACGCTTATAGAGTAGTTTGCGAGATTCCACTGTCAAATTACTTTTGAAAATTTGATTTCATATAATAAAAGAATTATAAATTATCTCATATTAGTCAGGAAATCTCGGCTGCATTTTAAAATTGATTTCTTCACCACGTATCTACAGCTTCACTCTTCCACATAATTACATTCTTTGAGTGTAACTGACGAATAATCCACTATGAACAATACAAGACACTCACTGAATAAAATATAAGCTTATTTTGGCATACACGTCAAAATAAAACGTACTTATTACTCCTACATATTGTACTTACTATAATTTATTTGTGGCCCTGTTCTCTCATCGTGCCATCTGCCGACTTGTTAGATCCTCTAACAAAACTCACTCAGAGGAAGCAGACGAAGGAAACCGCATAATCAATGTAAACTGACGCAAAATGCTTGCTAAGCCGTTATACGGACATTTATATCAAATGACCGTAGTTACCTTCGCAAAATCGGTTAATTTGCGAATGAATGTAAGTTGCGAAAAAATGATGCAATTAATCATATCTGATGAATTATTGTAACCTTATCACTGAAGGTTTTAATTAATACATGAAAGGGTAATTTGCCTGACTTTATTCCATACTAAATAATCGGGACATTGAAGATTCGAATACAATTTTTCCTCCTGTTTTATTTTTTTGTACTACAGGAAATATACCACGTAAAATCTGTGTATTCGCTTTGTGCAGCCATATGTTGTTTCCTATGGCCATATGTTATCCGATATCCCGATAAGCCGAAAGCTGGCAAGTAGATTTATTGAGACCGTAGATCGTCCCTACACGTGTGTTTCACTTTATTCCACATATCGCTGACAGCAGCTTCCGACAACACGCGAAAATATTGTATCGGTTTTTAATTTATATTCTTTCATCATTAATCATGTCGTTCTAGGGTCCCGATTCGTTGTTTGCTCCATGGCAAAGAAGCCAGCGTGAGCGTATGACTTATTCAGACCGACGCCATTTGACGAGAGAGGGGCTGGTCAGGTATTTAGATCTTCTGAACTGATTTTACATTTCGACGCTTTGTGTACCTCACCAAATATCAGATCTCGTTGTCAACTATGCTCCTGATTCAGTTAATTTTAATCTTCTGACTGGTTTGATGCGACCCACCACGAATTCTTTTCTTGTGCCAACCTAATAATTTCCGAGTAGCACTTGCAATGGACGTTCTCAATTATTTGCTGGATGTATTCCAGTCTCTGCCTTTCTCCACAGTTTTAGCTCTCAAAAGGCCCTCTAGAAGCATGGACGTCATTCCCTGATGTCTTAACGGATGTCCTATCATCCTGTCCCTGTTCCTTGTTAGTGTTTTCCACATACTCCTGTCCTCTCCGATTCTGCGCAGAAACTGCTCATTCCTTACCTTATGAGTCATTTGCTTATTGGGCACGTAACTGTTCATACGATTTGTTTTGGAATGCACAGATTACGAGTAATTGCAAGTCACCACTGCTGTACACTGCCGTCAGTGTTTCTATAGTTAGACAAACAAAGTGTAAATGGGTGCATCGGTTCACACTGTGTGTTGAATCTTTACAAAGCTAGTACATGATAGTAACTATTATCAACTTTAACAGCCATTTGACGTCCGTCCTCTACTTTAAACTTTCCCACACATTACAGTCTTTATCCTTACACATTAATGTCGTCCTTGCATGTCTTATGTCACCTAACAGTCTTTCATTAAGCTGCTGTGTTTCCTATTCGTCTGCTGAACTACACTAAAATTTAAAGGAATAAATCTTATGTTTCTCCCTAGTGTTGTGGTAGGGCACGTGTCTGAGTATTGTGTTTCAGTGCCTCGCCCGACCATAGCAATTTAGTTGCTCGTGGTCTCTCTCAGTGGCTTAATGTAAATGCTAGTAGCGTTGCAGTGAAAAGGGCACGGTTCATTTTCTTTCCTTACCTTACCTAATTCAAGCACAGATCTAATAGTATCTGCCACCATAAATGATGAAATGAGGTGGCTGCCCAACATGCGTTTCTGATTTGTGACCTTCATACTCTTATATTATTCAACTGTTTCTCTTAACGACGTATCCTCTTACTTCTTAGTCACGATACATTTGAATAGTTTCGTTAATTCAGCGTGTAACACTAGGTCGGGTGAGTTGGTGTCGTTTGCTAGCAGCAGAGGTAGCTTGTCAGAAAGATTAAGATGTCACGTCAAAGCAGCCGAATAAGGACAGTCTATGAGGAAGAGGACCAGCATCAGGCAGGCTTCGCATCGGCAGTGAAGGGGCTCCTCACGTCTGAGCATGTGTCCATGGATCAGCCAAGTGTGACCAAGAGAATTCTACAAATGATGGCGGATTTCCTGTGGGAAAGATACAGGGAAGAGTGCCATGTGGTCATGGTCTTCTTAATTGTTCTCAATTTGTTTGGGGAGATCGGGGCAGTCAAATATGAGTTACAGAGTTCCAGCAATCTACGGTGTATAAAATGCTAAAGGTTCGTTTCTGGTACTTCCATTTCCATAGTCAGCGTCCTTGTGGCCAGCTTGGCCAACCAGTCAGCTCATTCTTTCCCCAAAATCAAAACATGACTGGAACTCCAAACTAAAACGACTGTATGCCCAGCTTGATGAATGTCAGAGACAAGAACGAGGATTTTTATGTCCATCCTTGTGACTGGAGGTCTGGGGGACTTCGGCCATTCACTTATGTAAGAAAATGAAACACCTACAGCAAACCTTATGATGTCATTTACTGTATGGCTATCAGTTTTGATGCTTCAGTGCACCATCTTCAGGCCTTAGCTAATGCTGAAAGAGTTAACACGTGTGTACAGATGGTGTTAACCACTTCCGCATTAGCTAAGGCCAGAAGATGGTATGGTGCACTGGAGCATCGAAACTGGTAGTCATTGAATAAATGACATCATAAGGACGGCTGTGATGTATTATTTTCTTACATAACATCCTGGATAGCTGTAACCAGTGGTAGAGGAGAGTAACACTGGTCTGAAGTCTGCTAAGGGAGTCACTACAGAATAGGATACGCTTTAGAGTGCAAGAATCAACATGGTTAAGTTCTAATTTAATGGTCATGAATTTAGCAGTGAAGAAAGTGCAGCTGTTTGCAGAAAGTAGAGTTCACTGCACTGTGAGCGTGTGTCTGCAAAGCTTGTTCATCCGTCTACTGTTGAGCCATTGGTGACTACCACTTCTGATCCCAGACACTTCTCAAAGACAGCCAAGAACAGGTGGCAAAAAATCTTGGGGTCAATGGAATATTTTGGACGAAAGGAGAATTGATGCAAATCCGAAGTCGGGGCCCAAGCCATAGGGACAGATGCCGTGTCTCCCTGGCCAAAGGCGACAGTGGAGGAAGTTGTAGTTCCACATGGGAGGCATGTAGCGACGTGTAGAGCTCCGTTCCATCGGAAAGGACACGGTATTTGGGATGTTCAGGGAAGCTACAAACGTGTATAGCATAATTTACCAGATGTTGTTGGCACCTGACAGGTAATGGAGAGACTCCAGCCTCGAGTAGGAGGCTGTTCACAGGGCTAGTTCAGAAGGCTCATGTCGCATGTCGGCCCCCTCAGTGACGAATGGAGACCAGTATCTGCAAAGCTGAAGGTGATGCGGAACCATATGCGAGACTCCCATAGCCAAGATTGGATTGGTTCAAATGGTTCAAATGGCTCTGAGCACTATGGGACTCAACTGCTGTGGTCATTAGTCCCCTAGAACCTAGAACTACTTAAACCTAACTAACCTAAGGACATCGCACACATCCATGCCCGAGGCAGGATTCGAACCTGCGACCGTAGCAGTCGCACGGTTCCTGACTGCGCGCCTAGAACCGCGAGACCACCGCGGCCGGCAAGATGTGATTGAATCATGGCTTTGTAGAGCAGCAAAAAGGTGGAGTGATCTGCATCCCAGATAGTGTCGCTGAGGCAGCGAAGTGTACTGAGGTGTCACCAGCACTGCCGCTGAAGGGGGGAGGGCGGTGGGGGGAAGGAAATCACATCAGCCAGGAATCGACGACTAGTCGCAGAAAGTGGTGCATCTCAACTGCAAAAAGTAATTGGTCGTCTAGGTAAAGCTCTGGGTGTGCATGACACGAGTTTGGGTGGTTAAGAACCGAAAACCATGGGTGAGAGCCCATGACTGCCCCTTTCGTCTGGTGCCCTGCAGGAGACGCTGAGCAACAACCACGCTAGACGAGCAATGATAAAAGCAAAAACCATCGGCATATTGAAAGGTGATACCGAAGAACCCACAGCCACCGCTTAAGTATTGATGGCTACCAGGCAGAGGAGGATGCTCAGTACAGAGCCTTGCAGGACATCATTCTCTTGGATATGGGGGATATTGAGTGAAGTGCCCACTTGGACCAGAATGTACAGTGAGACAGGAGGTTCTTGACGAAAATCGCCGGTAAGGCTGATTGTGTTATAACTGTCCATCCCTGGAGGGGCTCTTACTTGGTTTCAGTACTAGATATACCACGCTTCCTCACCACTGAGATGGGAACTCATCTTTTTTCCGGATCTGATTAAAGAGGGTAAGAATGGAACACTGACAGTCCCCTGAGAGATAATTCAGCATTTGGTTATGGATGCGGCCTGGCCATGGGGCATCAGGGCCATGGGCTGTGGCATCAGAGAGTTCCCATTCACTGAATGGGAGGCTATATGGTTCCACGTTGCAGGTAGTAAAAGGTAAGCGCATTCACTTCACCCACTGTTTTATTAGACAGGGTGGTAGATTTCAGACACAGAAACTGGAGCTTAATGTTCAGCAAAATGTCGAGCGCCATCGTCTGGATCAGTATAAATGGCATCATCTAAGGAACTACTGGTACACGTGCAGTTAACTAGAAGCTGTAGAGTCTTCTGATCTTGCCCCATATCTGTGATGGACAGGTACATGATCCAGTGGTGGAAACATACTATTCTCAGGATTCTTGCTTTCGTGGTATTACGAGGTGTTGGACGTGGACAGGCAATGCAGTGCTCCACTCGTGTCATTTGAGAGCACACCTACGATATTTAATCCCTGCAGTGATCTCCACCAGGGTACTGTGTACCAACAAGAGGATCCTGAGGAAGAAGGGATGGCTTGGTTGGCTGCCAAAAGAATGGCTGCCACTGTTTGTTGAATAGCCACATCTATACTGCCTTTTGAAGGGGAGCTAAGGATGACAGCAGAGGTGAACCTATCCCAGTCAGCACTATGGAGAACCCATCTGCGCAGGCATCAAGGGGAGCAATGCTGAGGAAAGGACAGGAAGATCAGGAAGTGGTCACTGTGACACAGGTCATCATGGACCCTCTAGTGAATACATGGAGAGATCAGTGGCTGAATAAGTTCTGTGTGCCACACTGAAGTGTGTGGGGGCACTAGAGTTCAAGAGGCAAAAATCGAGCTGTACCAGTAAAGTTTCGATGTCTTTACCATGGCCAGTGATTGTTGTTCAATTTGACAACGGGTTATGGGCGTTGAAGTCATCCAGGACTAGGAAAGATGGGGGGAGCTGAGAGGATGCATCCCAGACGTGCATCATCAGCAGGAGGAGGTAAACATTATAGTCGGTCAGATCCTGATGTGACCCTACCCAAACAGCCACAGCCTCCAATGGTCTATCAAGGGGCAGAAGGACGACGTATATAGAGTGCAGCACATACAAATGAACTCCACATGATACCCTCTCACAGAATGGTTCTTAAAATAACCTTGGTAGTTACGAAGGGCATGGGTCTAAGTTACTGGAAACCATTTTCCTGGATAGTAATACAGAATGCAGGGTATGTGCTTCAAATCTGACACAGCTCAGACAGGTGGTGCAAAATTTATAGTTCAGATTCATGACAGATTTCACTGTCTCATGTTCTTCAGTGCTTCAATTCTTTGGGATTCTTTGATTCTGGAGTCAGGCCAACAGTCACTGCAATCGTCAGGTCGCGATATATTTCACAGAGTCAGTAGCCAGATTGCTAAACAACTCCGCCCCCTCGAGTAACTTTGCCAACTTACAGTCTTAGTTTTGCAGGTCTCGTGGAAAGTAAGCCACCGTCAATTTGAGAATTTCATAATTTTTGACTGCTTTACGAGCCCAATGTTTTTTTGTAATAAACCATAGACTGCATATAAATCTTGAGTTTATTATTACATTTAATCCTTTTCAGTGATAAATATTATGTTAATATTATGTCAACTCTTCATCTTAAGCTTTACTGCTAGGGCCAAAGTGTTTTCTAGTGTTAATAAATCCTTTACTGCATTAATTTCAACTCTGAGTCTCAAGGGTTTACCTGTTTCGAGATTAATTCTGATACAGTTAAAATTACATATACACACAGGTTTTGCAACTCCAGTTCGATGGTTGTTTCTGGCTGCTCGAAACACGCACTTTGTAAGTAGGCTGTTTGTGTTTTCTTATTGGCAACGTTACATAGCGCTCTGTATGAAAATCACTGGCTGTCCTGTGTGCAGTCTGTGGCTAGTTTGCATTGTTGTCTGCCATTGTAGTGTTGGCCAGCGGCAGCTGGATGTGAACAGCGCGTAGCGTTGCGTAGTTGGAGGTGAGCCGCCAGCAGTGGTGGATGTGGGGAGAGAAATGGCGGAGTTTTGAAATTTGTAAGACTGGACGTCATAAACTGCTATATATATTATGACCTTTGAACACTATTAAGGTAAATACATTGTTTGTTCTCTATCAAAATCTTTCATTTGCTAACTATGCATATCAGTAGTTAGTACCTTCGGTAGTTTGAATCTTTTATTTAGCTGGCAGTAGTGGCTCTCGCTGTACTGCTGAAGCTTGAGTAACGAAGATTTTTGTGAGGTAAGTGATTTGTGAAACGTATAGGTTAATGTTAGTCAGGGCCATTCTTTTTGTAGGGATAATTGAAAGTCAGATTGCGTTGCGCTACAAAATATTGTGTGGCAGGATAAGCACAGTCTTGTATAATTTTGCAAAGGGGACGTTTCATATGTCGACCCTTATCCGAGGATACCTCACTGGAATCTTCTAATTTTTTCTTGCAGTTTGTGTAATTAGTGTAGATTTTGTTTATTGCTAGCGCGTAATTGTAGAGAGAATCTCCTTTGTAGCTGCAGTCTTTCATTGTTGTACAGTAAAACAGGTGTGGCACGCATGTACTCGTAAATTTGCACCAAGTATTTCGCAGCTGCGCTTGCAATTAACTAGATATTATTTTCAGTGCTATGTTAATGTGTTCTCTTATTTTTGCTCTTCAAATTGTGTTTTTCTGTGTTGTCGTGTGAAATATTGTGACAATAATGGCGTGTGAAAAACGTAATACTAGGCTCCAAAGTAAACTGAGAAATGACAGTGAAGACGAAAGCAGTGTGTTAGCGCCACCATGTAATGAATTAACTAATATTCAAAGTAGTAATTTGGTAACTATGCATAGGGAAATGGAGCGGGCGTCAAATAATGGTGTGCACAGTGAAACAGGTAGTGAACAGGGAAGCATTATCGATCGATCGGTCGGCAACAGCTCGCCTCAGGAATCGGGAATGACAGAACACAATATTGCAAATACTGTAGACTCACCGTTTTCTCAAATGAGTCAAGACACATTTTCTGCTTTTCAAACTGCGAATACTGCCGGTTCAAATGCATTGCCGAATAGCTCTGAGGAACATGTTTCAGACACCAGTGCATTGTTATTACAATTAATGCAACAAATGGGACAAAAGCTTCAAAAGTTAGACACAATGGAACAAAATCTTCAAAAGTTAGACACAATGGAACAAAATCAGAGACAAACACAGCAAAAGCTTCAAAAGTTAGACACAATGGAACAAAATCAGAGACAAACACAGCAACAGTTAGACACAATGGAATAAAATGAGAGACAAACACAGCAAAAGCTTCAAAAGTTAGACACCACACTTGAACAAACACGTGAAGATTTAACTACTGAGTTACATAACATTGAATCGAAATGTCAAAAAGTCTGTAATGACGTAAAAACACAAATTTGTGAGCATTTCCACCCTATTTTTTCGCGTAATGAAAATGCATTGCAGAATCACGAAGCAGCCATAAAAGAACTGCAAACTATTGTTCATGAAAATCATGAGACCTTGCAAGCTAAAATTGACTCAGTTGCATCTACCGATTCGGTTACGCAACTTGTAAAAACACAAGAAAACTTAAAGGACACAGTAGATACTCTGAAAATTGGTTCAGAAAGACACATGGAGGAAATTAGTTCATTATCAGATAAAGTAGTTGAACTTTCGGATCAGCTAAATAATTTATCTACGAAGGTAGATGATAATCTGAATGACACAAAACCGGTAGTCTTTAATGACACAGAAGAGTGTGAACAAATTAGGAAATTCAAACAAAATCAGAATCAAATTAATACGCAACACCAAAGAGAAATCCGGGAAGTACAAGATCAGCTGACACAGGTAATACAAGAATTACGTATTTCAGAGGATATTCGCGCTCCAATACGGGAAGAGGGAGATAGAAATACGGAACAGCCACAAAATAATAACACAGGGCACTTCGGAAATTATGAAAGAAATTGGCAAGGTACACCGAATTTTGAGATAGAACCGCCGAAACGACGTAACAATGACCGACATGCGACTCGCCGACATGATGATTTTGACTATAAGCTGTTCATTACTACACGTAAATTCAAAACAATTAAGAATTCTGGCAACGACATTCATCCACAAGCGTGGCTTCATCAATTCTCTCATTGTTTTCCTCCCAACTGGTCGTTAGAACACAGATTAGAATTTATGTGTGGCTACTTAGAGAATGAACCAGCTGTAGGAATGCGATCGGTCATTCACGATTGCCACAGTGAAGGAGAGTTTTACCATGCCTTCCTCTCAGCATATTGGTCTCAAACCACACAAGACCGAGTAAAACATGGCATCATAATGATGTAACATTTCGAACAATCTGAATTTTCCAGTCTTGTGAAATATTTTGAAGACATGTTGCACAAGAATCAGTACCTGTCAAACCCATACAGCCCCTCAGAACTGATCCGCATTTGCTTAATCAAATTACCTGAACATTTACGACATATTATTTTGGCAGGACGTTGCAAAGACGACATTGACCGCGATGAAAGAAATAATAACTGGACGCGACAAGGCTATTCTCACAACACAAATCGTGACCAAAACAGACACCACCCGTATGACAACCGTTGGCAGAGTAGTAATAATTACAGGGAAAGATCACCTCTCCGCAGTAATGACTATCACAGAGACAATCAGAGAAACAGACAATATGGGAACCAAAATAAATATTATCAGGGGAGACAGAATAACTTTAGACGCAACGGTCCAGCGCGCAGTTACGATTCAGGGAGAAATTCTCCACCACGTGACCGACAAGAAAGCAACTATGGAATCTACCGACATGACGACAGACGATATGATCGTAGCGACAGACCTGAATTGCATCAGAACTGGCGGGATTCAAACAGAGCAGGGCCCTCTCGACAAGGTGAATTTGTAGAAGTTAAGTCTCCAAATCCCATTAACGACGCGCGCCAACAAAGAGACAATAGGCAATGACTCATACCGCTGGCAGCCACAAAACGTACTTTTGAAACTGACGACGAAGCTGCCGTAGCTAGTAATTACGTAAAAATGGAAGACATTAGGGACATCTTACTCCAGGAACACGACGTAAAACATAACAACATTGCATATCCTGTGATTCACATTATAGTAAATGACGTAAAATTTACTGCAGTACTTGACTCTGGCAGTCCCATTTCAGTAATTAGTGAAACAGCCTTTAGCAAATGCAACAAATCGAACGATTGCCCCACACTTCCGTTACGTGAGATTAAATTACAAGGTGCAATCGTTGGAAAAAGTGTAGATGTACGCCAACAAACCAACTTAGAATTCTTTTGTCAAAGCCACAGCTTCTCTATGAACTTTCTTATTGTTCCATTATTGTCGACGGAAATTGTATTGGGAGTAGAATTTTTGAATGAGTACAAAGCAATCTTAAACTTTCACGATGCTGAAATAAGTTTAGAGAAAGAAGGTAAGTCAATAGCTTTGAAATTTGAAGATTGGCTCTCAAACCATGACGAGGAAATTAATCGGCTTTACCTTCTGTTAGACAACAGTTCGGAATTTTCTACGGAACTAGACACTAACAATCACTCTGCAAGTACTGACAGGGATGATATCGACGACATATTTGATACTAATGAGTTAATTCAGAATAAAATTCAAACAATTGAGAATTGTAATGACACTGATAAGCAAGACCTTTTTGAGATTTTACAAGCACATTCCACAGTTTTTACTCACAAAACAGGAACAATCAAGGGATTTCAATACCAATTTCGTGTTCGTGAGCATACTAAATTTTGTGTTAGACCATACGTAATTCCGGCGCATTATAGGGACCGTGTTAGAACAGAAATACAATCTATGCTTAACGAGGGCATTATTGAGCCTGCAGTAAGCTCATACAACAATCCATTACATGTTGTTGAGAAGAAAAATGGATCGATCAGGTTTGTCTTAGATTCGAGACAAATCAATACTATCATCATTCCTGAAACAGACAGGCCGCAGACGATGGAAGAACTTCTTCAAAATATTAATGGTGTAAAAGTGTTGTCTTCTATTGATCTCAGATCCAGCTTTTATCAGATCGAACTTCATCCAGAATGTAGAAAATACACAGCTTTTCTTTGTTACGGCGTTTGTTATCAATTTCAGAAACTTCCTTTTGGTTTGAACATTTCTTCGGCAGCGTTCATTCGCGGGCTAAATTCCATATTACCTGATTTCTTAAAACATCACATCACCTTATATGTGGATGATATTCTAATAGCAGAAGCCTCATGGGAACAACATAATCGCATCCTCAACAGTTTGTTACGTATTTTTGCAGAATCTGGAATTACAGTTAACTTGGAAAAGTCTGAATTCGGTAGGTCAAAGGTGAGGTTTTTGGGACACATTATTTCTTCTGAAGGCATTCAGCCGGATCCTGAAAAGTTAGAAGCAATCAGAGCCATTCCAGTTCCATCCACAAAAAGACAAATCCGCAGTTTTCTAGGTCTCGTAAATTTTAACCGTCGTTTTCTGAATATGCAAATTCTAGTTCCACCAAAACTTTGTTCCCTCACTGGAAAAAATACTATTTGGAACTGGGACGAACAAGCACAGTTGGAGTTCAATTCTTTGAAAGAATCGCTACTTAACGCGCCAATACTAGCTCATCCAGATCTCTCACAAGATTTTTGCCTTAGCACGGATTCTTGGTGCCCACTTATTTCAAGAAGCCATAGAAAATGACACTACTGTTCAGAAAACCATTGCTTTTGCTAGCCGAGTGCTAACAAAATCTGAAAAAAATTATTCCGTTACTGAATTAGAAGCTTTAGCTATCGTTTGGGCATTTAACAAATTCCGTTTCTTTCTTTCTGGTAAGCACGTAAAAGCATACAGTGATCATCGTGCATTACAATTTCTTATGTCTTTAAAATTAAATCATGACAGGTTAAAACGTTGGGCATTGTTTCTGCAAGAAATCCGCTTCACAATAGTCTACATTCCTGGCAAGGAGAACATTGTTGCGGACGCACTGTCACGCGCACCGGCTGGGCTTGAGGAAAGTAACACAGAAGGCAACCTCGAGAAAAATTTCAGTATTCTTTACATTCAGAAAGTCGCCTTTGAAAACTTCATCACCACATCTTTAAAGGACATTGCTCATCAACAAGATAAAGATCCGATTTGGAAAGACATCAAAAGTAAATGGCATGAAAAGCCACATACTCAGATTCGGCATTATTATTTGGTTAGAAACAACATACTCTTCAAACGCTGCACTGTTGATGACAAGCTATGGGTACTTTGCATTCCAGACGATTTTGTTAATAGCTCATTTGGTACATTCATTTCAGCTACGCACATTTTGGTCCACGTAAAATGTTATCATATTCTTCGAACGACTTGGTATTTTAACAATATGCAAAAGAGAATTCGAAGAGCCTTGTCTATTTGTAAACTTTGTCAAAAGGCGAAACCATCTACTATCTCACATCGTGCTCCGTTGTTTCCTATCATTCCTTCTAAATTAAAAGAATTTGCTGCTGTTGATCTCTTGGGACCCCTTGTCAGAACATCGAATGGATTTTCGTACATTCTAGTCGCTGTTGAACTTACTTCAAAATTTGTTTTTTTTTTCACTCCGTTACATAAAGCCACTGGACGGTCTGTATCCAACGCCTTTGTTAAAAATTTCTTACGTGAAGTTGGACACGTTAATAAAGTCATTTCAGATAACGGACCGCAATTCAGATCTGCTGTTTGGTCACGCATGCTTCGGAATCATAAATTCAAACCTGTTTTTATTTCATTGTACTCACCACATTGTAACCCATCTGAACGGATTATGAAATAAATCAGTAAGCTTTGCAGACTTTATTGTCACAGAAAGCATCAGCATTGGGACAGATATTTACATTTATTTCAAAACGTGCTGAATGAAATGCCTCACGACTCCACTGCTTTACCACCGACTCTTGTACTAAAGAATGAAGAACCACCGAACAGAATCAGAGATCTTGTACCTTTTCCGAATACACGTAAACTTCGACCCAAAGACATAATTGATTTGTTGTTGTTGTGGTCTTCAGTCCTGAGACTGGTTTGATGCAGCTCTCCATGCTACTCTATCCTGTGCAAGCTTCTTCATCTCCCAGTACCTACTGCAACCTACATCCTTCTGAATCTGCTTAGTGTATTGATCTCTTGGTCTCCCTCTACGATTTTTACCCTCCACGCTGCCCTCCAATGCTAAATTTGTGATCCCTTGATGCCTCAAAACATGTCCTACCAACCGATCCCTTCTTCTAGTCAAGTTGTGCCACGAACTCCTCCCCAATCCTATTCAATACCTCCTCATTAGTTACACGATCTACCCACCTTATCTTCAGCATTCTTCTGTAGCACCACATTTCGAAAGCTTCTATTCTCTTCTTGTCCATACTAGTTATCGTCCATGTTTCACTTCCATACATGGCTACACTCCATACAAATACTTTCAGAAACGACTTCCTGACACTTAAATCTATACTCGATGTTAACAAATTTCTCTTCTTCAGAAACGATTTCCTTGCCATTGCCTGTCTACATTTTATATCCTCTCTACTTCGACCATCATCAGTTATTTTACTCCCTAAATAGCAAACCCCTTCACTACTTTAAGTGTCTCATTTCCTAATCTAATGCCCTCAGCATCACCCGATCCAATTCGACTACTTTCCATTATCCTCGTTTTGCTTTTGTTGATGTTCATCTTATATCGTCCTTTCAAGACACTGTCCATTCCGTTCAACTGCTCTTCCAAGTCCTTTGCTGTCTCTGACAGAATTACAATGTCATCGGCGAACCTCGAAGTTTTTACTTCTTCTCCATGAATTTTAATACCTACTCCGAATTTTTCTTTTGTTTCCTTTACTGCTTGCTCAATATACAGATTGAATAACATCGGGGAGAGGCTACAACCCTGTCTCACTCCTTTCCCAACCACTGCTTCCCTTTCATGCCCCTCGACTCTTATAACTGCCACCTGGTTTCTGTACAAATTGTAATTGATTTAGCTATTAAAAATATAAAATCTGCAGCAGACAGAAGGAGAAAACTACATGACAAAGCAAATGCAAAAAAAAATTATATATTGGTCAGAAAGTTCTCATTAAAGCACATTCATTGTCACATAAGAAGAAACACTTGAGTCA
The DNA here is from genome assembly GCF_023898315.1 of Schistocerca nitens. Classification (NCBI taxonomy): domain Eukaryota; kingdom Metazoa; phylum Arthropoda; class Insecta; order Orthoptera; family Acrididae; genus Schistocerca; species Schistocerca nitens. The sequence goes on along the minus strand of NC_064620.1, from coordinate 187,854,292 downwards.
CAAATTCTTTCTTGTTTACAATGGACCTTACAGAATCCGACGTATATATACCACATGATAATTGCGTTGAAGTTGAAACTCAGCGTACTAGGAAGAGTAACGGTTTACACAACATTTCACATGTAAAACCGTTTATTGAAAGACAATCCGTGTTTTAACTTAGTCTTTGCCATAAAACTTTTTACTTCACGCTACTAGTACAATTTGTCACTCTGAGAAACTGTTAACATGCAACAATGTTTGAAGTTAAATATCCAGTCAAGAACCAAGAGAACGTAATTAAACAGAAATTACGAATGCATTGTTATTACGAATGCATTGTTATTGCGAACAGACGACACAGTGTTATTGTGTGTGTACATTCTTGCTTGTTAGTTGCACTATTACGTAACGACTATAAGGCTCACATACTTAGAACATTTACCAATACTGCTAATGAGATTTTAATGCAACATTTTAGTTTTCCTGAAAATACATTCTGGATTTAAAGGACTTTCTGTGAGATACCAGATCACACAGTGGTTAGTTTATGTGACAGCTACACGATTTTATCACGACGCTACTAATGAGTGACAATTTACAATGTTGCTTTTGCGGTGTATCTGTTTTATATCTGCACAGTTTTTCTGAATTCTTCTGTAAAGTAAAACATGTTTTAGTAGTAACTTTTGTGGTATAGCTACAAGGAGACAGCCTTTTCCGTAGGATAACAATACGTTACAGCACAGTCCTTTCTTCATCACAACAATAAGCGTAATAACTAAGATATCTATACGCAAAACATTTCACTTTTGTTTATCATGAGGTAAGTACATTGACTTCTGCAGAACTTAGCTTTCGAAGGACGATAACTACGAGACTTCCACAGAGATTATCTTACAACATGACGCACAGTTTAGCATTACATGACACGCATTTCAGTGATTAATTTTGTACTTAAAACATTTATTTTTAAAGATATTTTAGGTACAATGATACAAAGGTTTTCCGTGATACATTTCATTCCATTGCTGTAATCTGTAACACCTGAGGGTATAATTACATTAATCCTCAGGCGGGTATACGCTTACTTTGTGTATCATGTGTTTGGCAAGCACAAGGAGCCCTAGCTAATATGGTATTTGCTTACACAACTTTACACATCGGTACCATATTTCTCCAACACATAATTACACAGCTATCTGATCATTTAACTGAGAGAGACAAACTTTTTTACTATGGCAGTGACAGATGTTTACGTTATTACACTGTTGGATAACTTCACACTTACGAAATTGTATTTTGTCTGTACTTTGTGAACTGTTCATATTTTTTCAGTCCCATTGTTATATTATGAGAGCTTTGAATGATACATTTGGTACTGGATCACGATTTTTAAAGTATGTTTGACGCAGATGACACTTTTGTTTAGGTTTTGAAATTATTGGAGGAAGCTACGACGATTTTGAGAGTTGACTGAGGTGTTATGATGTTATTATTACGATGACTATGTGTTTTATGCTGTTGCGGTATGTTTATGATCAATAAGCTGATGCTATATGAGTTATTTGATTATGCTACATATCTGTTATGATGAAATATTGAAGAAGTGTCGACGAATAAGGTAAGGAATAATGAGTAGTGGTTAGGGACTCTGGTTTGTGAAAAAGGTTGTTGGAAACCAAGAATCGTACTTTAAGAGTTATGAAATGTATGTAAATGCGTGAATGTATTACAATGCCGACGAAAATTTTTTGCACACTGTTATATCAATAGGATTTTGTTTCTACAGATTTGTAACGCAAATTCTTGACCTGTGAAATATTTTTATATGAGACTGTCACTGTAGCGGAAACTGCTGTCGTAAATATTTCGGTAAGAAAGTTAAGTGGCCACCTTCACGTAATGCGACGTGGGCACCCAGCTGCGTGACAGACGCCTGGAAAAAAGCCATTAGTGTGTGCCTTTCAGAGGCACAGGTGGAGAAGAAAAAAAAAGAGGCCATTATCCTCGCTATTGAGATTCCTTTGTAGAAAGCATCGTAAATACGACACCCTCAAACTTGAAAACATGATTACACTGTAGAGTTCTTAATTTATGATATTTACTGAAATGAAATGATGAGAAACATTTCATGTCTATTGTCTTGCTAGTTGAAAGATTGTTTACTGCATTATGAAATGCCATATGGCTAGTGAATGACGTTTCACATCTTGCTTTGCCTATTTTGTTTAATATCTAGTTCCTAGCTGCACTGCAGCATTGGTTAAAAAAATTTTATAGATGTACTAATATAAATATTTTATGCCTACAGATCCAGTAAAAAATAACTTTATGATGGATGTACACCAAAAAAATGAGGGAGCACAAAAAGACATTTCCACTTCACAGGAATTGCATACATAATTTTTGTCAGTGACTTGGTAACTTGTCTGCTAGAGCAAGTTACAGTGATGCATCACTCTAGTGTTAAGATGTGACATAGGTATTAGACATGGCCATCTTTACAGTAATATTTTTTCTGCTTGAGCTTTTTCATGATTAGATATAAATTATTGCATTTGCTGCTGCTGCTTGCCAGGCATAGTGCTATTAAATTTCACTTTGTATTACTCTGTTAATCTAGTTTTACTACTGATTTATTTTTCTTGTTGCTGCACATTGGCTCATATTAGTTGTAATGTTGCATTGCTTGGTAATTTAGATTTACTGCAGCTTGCTTTGACAATTTCCATTTTTTTTCATTGCTGTTTGTATTAATTGTTTTATGCTGCTGCATTGCCTCATCCCTTAGTTTAGCATCTGAGCTCAGTAGATTTAAGTTAGCTTAAGAGGCGGTAGACTATATATGAGAATGAGTTGCAATGAATTGGAAGAAATGCATTGAGAAGTTATACGAAAAAAGTACAGAAAGCAGGTATAGATAGGACTTTTTGGGAATAATGATGAACGAAGGGAGATCTCCAAGAAAAAAAGGGTTTTGTTTGCAAAATACTACAGTACCAAATGTTACACTGAAAACAAACCCTGTCCTTTCCCCGTGTTATTCTGCTGTGTGTTTGTGTACTCTTGCATATTTGTGTTTTTCCTGTCTTTATGCGTTTAGCTAATAAGATTTATGTTGTAGAATTTTTCAAATACTATGTTACTTTCTTCGTAAAGATGTTTAGACATTATTTATTCTGTTTTGTTTTAATGATCATGTGTGAAATTAATGTTTCAAGAACTATTCTCATTATTTTATTTATTTACTTATCTCATAATTCCTGTACCACTGATGTATATGTCTATTTCTATTCTTTTGTAAAGCCTGTATTACTACAAATGTTATCTGTATTGTTATGTTCTTTAATGATGTATTTTGTACTTTTGTAATTGTATTCTCATGTTATAATATTGTAATTGACACCAGTGCATCAAATTAAGTATCATTTCACTGCACAAGTTTCTGTTGGTCATAGTATATGGACAATATGTGAGAAGTAGGGACTGATAGTGTTTGCACGTGTGTTAATAATTCAGCAAGGGACTGCATAACAGCATTGCTGGTTCTAAGGACATTCCAAAAACATTTTTGTGAGTGGACAAGTGGTGGTTTATGGACTTGCTATATTCTCTGCAAGACTCTTCGATGGTGATTGTGCACCTGCACAGTCGCAACAGATGGCTGCTGGCCGTCTCTACAAGGACTACAGTGAGTCTGCATCTTTGATGGCCCACCAGTACCATTATTTCTACAAGGACTACAGTGGGTCTGCACATTTGATGGCCCACCAATACCATTATCTCTACAAGGACTATAGTGGGTCTGCATCTTTGATGGCCCACCAATACCGTAATCTCTACCAGGACTACAGTGGGTCTACTCTGTGATGACCTACCTACCAATATTCTTCAAAACTTCGACTGACTCTGCGGTGGGTTTGCTCTGTTGTGGCCCATTACCTGTCAGCATGTCAAGAGTCAGCACTGTCTTTCCGTTGGAAGGACAACGCTACTTCTTCAAGACTGCATGGAAATCCACTACTTCTGTGTGCATTGTCTTTTACTGCTCAGACTTTGAGAAAAGAAACGGCAGTTTTACTGTGATGAATGATCAGGACTGTCTTTATGGACTGTGAGAAAATTTTAGCTTTTGACCAACATTGTATTAATAAGTGTGTGCATTTGATATCTTTGTTACTGTAATTATGAAAAATTTTTTCAAATCTCTATTGGCCAGTGCCCAAAACAATTTGTAAAATTTTTTATGGGGAGCATGGGGGATATGTAAGTAGGCTGTTTATGTTTTCTTAGTGGCAACATTACGTAGCGTTCTGTATGAAAGAAACGGCAGTTTTACTGTGATGAATGATCAGGACTGTCTTTATGGACTGTGAGAAAATTTTAGCTTTTGACCAACATTGTATTAATAAGTGTGTGCATTTGATATCTTTGTTACTGAAATTATGAAAAATTTTTTCAAATCTGTATTGGCCAGTGCCCAAAACAATTTGCAAAAATTTTTATGGGGAGCATGGGGGCTATGTAAGTAGGCAGTTTATGTTTTCTTATTGGCAACATTACGTAGCGTTCTGTATGAAAATCACTGGCTGTGCTGTGTGCAGTCTGTGGCTAGTTTGCATTGTTGTCTGCCATTGTAGTGTTGGGCAGCGGCAGCTGGATGTGAACAGCGCGTAGCGTTGCGCAGTTGGAGGTGAGCCGCCAACAGTGGTGGATGTGGGGAGAGAAATGGCGGAGTTTTGAAATTTGTAAGACTGGATGTCATAAACTGGATGTCATAAACTTTGAACACTGTTAAGGTAAATACATTGTTTGTTCTCTATCAAAATCTTTCGTTTGCTAACTGTGCATATCAGTAGTTAGTGCCTTCGGTAGTTTGAGTCTTTTATTTAGCTGGCAGTAGTGGCGCTCGCTGTATTGCTGTAGCTTGAGTAACGAAGATTTTTGTGAGGTAAGTGATTTGTGAAACGTATAGGTTAATCTTAGTCAGGGCCATTCTTTTGTAGGGATTTTTGAAAGTGAGATTGCGTTGCGCTAAAAAATATTGTGTGTCAGGATAAGCACAGTATTGTATAATTTTTCAAAGGGGACGTTTCAACTTCGCCACGAACGCGGCCTGCGTCTTCAGCAGTCTGGAGGTATTATTACGCTATGGGGGACATTCATGTGGGTTCCATGTTACATGAGGCAACAATCTAAGGCATCATGACAACAATGCACTACATGTACATTATTGCGTATCTTGATGCTTGGTGTCTTCTCCGACGGCGATAGTATTTCCCAGCAGGATAACTCTCCGTGTCACAAGTGTGCTACAGTGGTTTGAGGTGCCTTCTAATGAACTTAAGTTGATGTGTTGTTGGACACCAAATTCGTCTGGTTTCAAGCCGATGGAGCGCTTCTGGGGATTCTATCGGAAGGCCAGCTGTGCACCCAGAAACTACCAGCCCGGAAATTACGGTAATTGTCTGTCCTGCGTGTAAGCATCTAGTGCCATATACCTCCGGAAATCTGTTAAGGACTGCTCACACCTATGATACGCGGAATAGCCACTGTATTACGTTCCTTTCTCTTCCACCTCCGCACCCCTCTTATTTTTTACTGCCCTAGGACAAATAGCCACGCCGTGTGCAGCTATACTGTGAAGCAGCGCACCCCGCACTAAAATGTCCTACTTGAGCGGCATTTAATATGGCGTCAAAAGCGTTGCGAAGGCTATTCCTGCTATACCCTCTGCTAAACCTGATGTCCACACTTCCACAGAACTTTGGCGTTTTAGAGTACGGTACGCAGTTGTCGTCTGGGAAAAAGCGAACACGTATCGATCGCCTACAGAGGGTGCAAAATCGAACTCTGACACTTTGGAGCTGTCTCGAGAATTCCCGAGGACGGAACTGTATCAGGTAGCGGAACAATTTATCTCCTCGTTCCCCTGTCAGGATCTCTTTGTGCATCCTCATTTGGAATTTGAGAGGCATAGATAGTCTGTCATCGGTGACAGAATGTAGAATGCCACAGAATCGACATATTTATAACTTTGGCACGATTATATAGCGCCAGAGCGCCATCAGGTGGCCCCTCACGCTAGAGGAATAACGTCTTCTTGTAACACTGTAATGGGATATTTTTCGTGTGTTTCAGACATCAGGAAGGGCAGCCAAAGAAAAAAAAAATGTAGCAACACACGTCGTACGACTGATGGAACAGCTCGTAGGAATAGTCTCTCACCAGACGTCTGGACAAGAGGAAGCTTCGGTTTCGAGAGACTGTGAAACAGGGTCGTACGGAAGGGGTGGTGAGGTAGGTGCCTGGTCAAGAGCGCAGGCACCTATATTATTCATCATATTGAAAGCAATGTACGGTAATTACTATAAACAACTAGATATAGATATTTTACTTATAGTTTTTCAACAGTTTGCAGAATCTGTAATTTATTTATGACAGTGATACTTTAAATTTTTGCATGCAATATTTTCCAGCAAAAATTACGTAGGGCCTAACTTGCTGTTCCAGGAAGCTACTTTTACGAGTGACAGGGGCGGGGAGGGGAGTGGGCACAGATTTGGCACATCCGTCGGTGCAGATTCACCTTGGTACGGCTCTGCCTCGAAGACGAGATTAGATAAATTACAGCACACAAGGGCCACTTAACCAGTAAAAATATAACGTCACATGGCATTGTTGGTTGGGTATCCCATGGTGTGGATTCTGCCACCTAGAGGGAAAGGTGTTTCTCCGTGCACATAAGTCTCTTTCCTTGCGGATATGTGAAAGATGTGTGAACCGTGAATTTACTTTCAGACCTTTTTCTTAAGAATTTACTTTATTTACTAGCGATTCATCAAGAACATTAACACATTTAATCACACTATGTGAGCGTGGAAGTAGTTGCCAGGGAGTAACTGATGAAATCAAAATGAAATTGCTTTTAACAAATGGGAATTTTATTCCTAAAAGCCTTTTTTCAAGAAACAAATTTAAAATTATAAGTAGAAAGCACCCTCTAAATAGTTACAATTTATTCAGAGGCAGAAAGAAACAAATTTTTGAGTGTATGAGCTTTCGGGCTGAGAACCTTGCCACTCCCTTTTGACACGGCCGTAGCCACGACCGCTCACAACAGCCTCTGAAAGTCTTCACAGGTGCAAATCTGCAACACACCAGATTACCTTAATGTAAAAGTTTTAACAATTCACACAAGCACACAAACTATGCACCCCGTAGGAGGGATGGAAATGGTACAAAACACTAAAATTAAAAGATTAACTTGCCACCGAAGGTGCAACTTGATTTTAACTTCTAAGAAAAGTCTTACGGTGGAAGCGTGGCAACTTTATATAATAAAATGACCATTTAAATAAAAGCCCACGAAATGCAGTCTTACATGAAATTATACAAGGTCGGCCAAACATGCTCTATAGTACACATTTACCGCCTCTCAAGATGACAGGCAAGATAAAAACCTATTACAGAAATTAGGCCGTTACACTTCAAGCAATAAATTCGTTAACACACCGAATCCGACATACACGACAGAGGCAGCTATTAACGTACCGCAGCTTGATAGGGAGATTACCGAACAACCCGAACCGCAGGTTGCTCTAACCCGCCCCTATTCCACAAGGGAGAAACGGACCACCTAATTCATAAATAACCATATTCCCGTGGGTGGGCAAACGGAGAAGAATGGTGGGACGACCCCAAAACAAAGCGGCTGGTGACCTCACCAATAAAACAAGTAGAATTTAATAAGAAAATGAAACAACATATCACCAATCACTTAACTTCTAATAAACTGCGATTTCTGGCGAAAACCTGGCGCAGCACCCGAACCATCCGCTGCCAGCCGCTTCAACGGACGCAGGAAGGCGCGCCGATTTCCCGTCTCACGGCGTCGCAGTTCGCACCGGCCAGACCGATGTCGTGGGTTGACTCCTGTTGCTCTCGTGTCGGCCGCAAAGCCACTACCCCTCGCTATACGGCGCTGCTCACTGGGACTCACGTGGCGACCTCACATGCGCCGACGCTCAAGGCGGACAAGTCATCTTGTGTCTCAGTGCGCGCTCGACCAACCGATTGATCCAACCGCCAATCACCGTTGCCTAAGCAACTCGAGCCGACTGGCGGCCTAACGCGCAGACTCAGATGCAGGAAGTAAGCCCCCGACCGGGCGACCACTTGTTGAGTTCTCTCACTGCGCCTCAAATTCGGACGAGAGACAGACTAGCAAGCTGGGGACGAGAGACTGACCCCAGACTGACTCCAGACTCACCCAGACTGACCAACTGGCGAGCTCATAGCGCCCCTTAAATGCACGTGAACAGGCAACCTTTCCCCTTTCCCACCAGAGGGAGACACCAAAGCTGCGATTACCATAGCGGCGCCACCGCCAGAAACGGACGGCGACTGCTTCACACAACGCGCTGGGGCGCGCTCTTCAAAACAGCAATTTTTACCACGGCTCACTGTGTTGTAAGTGTAACGAATGTGTGCAGAGTGAAGTTATATTAGTGTTATATAATGCTGATGAGAGGACAAGGTGATACCTGGTGGCAGTACTTTGCCTGCTCCTTCCGAATAGCACCAAGGCGACTGCCAATGTTAACTTCCCCGTCCGGCGGACAGATCACCTTAAACGATATCACATGTCCTTTCTTCGTGTGACAATGCGGAGAAGTTTGGAATTTAATTCAGGACATTGTCACAAAGACCAGTGATCAACAACTTTACGCCACCATCTCCCTTTCCGCTTAATATGTAATTTCTGAGTAGAACGGCAGGGAACCATAGAATGTAATGGTACAGGAAGTACTCCAAGGAATGCACGTTAAAGTGTGACTGAGAGAATGGTTGTAGTCGTGCAGAACGAAACGATCTTGGCTGCCTGGAAGCTGCAGGGAAGCAAAGACACTTGGAGCTCAGTAATGCTTCGAGGTCTGAATCACATGATGTCTCGCTGTGAAAACATCGATCGGGGTTGTCGTAGAGCTGAGGTGGGGTGGACGGGGCGTCCATATGTTATGAAAGCGACTAATATATCGTTAATTTGCAGCGGCGGCCGGCTCGCGACTCCGACAGCGTCCGCAAATTACGGGGGGCGCTGCCGGCGGCGATGAATGGCCTCCACACGCGTTAGGCTCGGCCTTACGCTGTCGGTCGACACACCGCTGATGAAAGGCCGTAATTAAAGCGGCTGGCGACCGCTTTGCTGCAGGAAGAAGAAGGCAAGCGAGTGATGTCTGTCACGTACCACTATGACTCATTTTACGTATAGACGAAGTAAGTAGCGCCTGAGACCCTGCAAGACGCGGAGTAGGAGAAGTGGAATCGAGGTAGCATACCACAAGTTTGCACTAAACTGAATAAGCAGACTGTTTTGCCTGCCTTGGTACACTAGTAGACGGACATTAATCGACCTAATTATTAACATCAGGGACTTCGGAGGCAGGGGATCATCCCTCGCTGTCGGAAATTGGACAAAACTGAGGGGGAGTCATCCTTCTAGAGATGCCAGGGTTATTATCAGAAAGTTCTGGAGGTAGATGGAACAGCACTTGTCCGGAATTATGGGACCAGCTTATCAGGCATTAATTAGGTACGTATTAGATTGGTGCATAAGTTCGTAGTGTTTCTCCATAAATTTAAACGCAACAGGTACACGTAACACAGACTTAATCATCAATAATATATTCTCCTTCACTATCTAAACAGCATGCCAACGCTGGGGTAGGTTTTCGACCCCGCGACTGTAGAAGCCGAGTGGTTTTGAGGCGAAGAACTCTTCAAGCCATTTTCGGAGCGAATTCTCATCCGGAAAGGAAGTACCTAGGAGAGTGTTCTATACAGAGCGGGAAAGGTGAAAATCTGAGGGCGCAAGATCAGGTAGTAAGGTGGATATGTAATTACTTTCCAACTCAATTTCTGTATATTGTTTTTGTCAGTCAATCGGAATGCGGGTGGGCGTTATCATGGATGATGATTTTTGGTTTATGGGGCGCTCAAGAGCGCTGTCATTAGCGCCCGTACGATGTCCCAATTTTTACACAATCCAATTTTGTCACTGTCACGAATGATGATGATGATATGATGAGGACAACACAAACACCCAGCCCCCGGGCAGAGAAGATCCCCAACCCGGCCGGGAATCGAACCCGGGAGTCCGTGATCCAGAGGCAGCAACACTAACCACTGGACCACGAGCTGCGGACAGTTATGGTGGAGTAGCGTCACTTCAGGTAGTCTTCCCTGCTGATGTTCTTTGACTGCGTTTGCAAGACGTCTCAGTTGTTAACAAAAAATGTCAGCAGGGATGGTTACACCTTGGGGAAGCAATTCGTACTGCACCACACCGTCGTTGTCGCTGTTCTTTTGTGGATGTACGCACGTCTTTGTACGGAGATTTCCTTTCTTTTTCTTATGTTAGCATAAAGATAAAACTTTTATTCAGCAGTAACTGTAAGTGATAGGAATGGCTGGTGTTGTTCAGGAGTCATCTGATTACGAGCAAGAAGAGATGCACATAGGGCCACCAGCTGATTTTTGTGATTTTGGCTTAGAGCATGCGGTACCCATACATCCGATTCTTGAAGCTTCCCCACTGCATATAAATGTCGCACGATGTTGGAGTCGTCAGGTTTTATAACATTTGAAACTTATCGAGTTCACTTCTTGGATCATTGTGGATTAATGCGTTTAAACGATCTTAATGAAACGCCTAAAGTATTCCTCAACTAATGTCAAAATGATCCTCCTTAAAACGAGAAAAGCGTTTTCTTGTAATGCTCTGTCAAGTGTAATTATCCCCCCACAGGGTGCAAATGTTTCTGGCAGCCTCCGCTGCTGTCACCGCTGTGTTAAACTCAAGTTCCGAGCTTTTCACCTGGCACTCCATTTTCTTTTGTCCACAGCGTCAGTCTATGTCCCTGTATGACAAAATAACAATACGTAAACCCAAATAGCAACACTGAACTACAAATAAAGAAATGAAAACGGTAAATAGACCATAGCAACAGGAATAAAAACACGTAAAACAAAAAAATCGCTTCTAACTCATCCACCAACCTAATACATACAGTACGTAACATTTATTGAACAGAAAATCGCGCATAGATTGAGGACGGTAAAGCATGTACCATATATATTGATCATCGGAGCAAATGTGTTTAGTGAAAACTTGTTGTGGCAACCATAGGAAATAATACATGATTAACTATTTACGGAATAAAAGCTTATTACACATAGCATAGAATCCAAGCCAGTACCTAGCCAAAACACTGTGATAGTACATTTATTTCATTAGAGAACTAACACAGAAATTAAAATTACTGAAAAGTCCTCCTCCCGAATTTCTTTGCGTCCTCGAGAAGAGGCTGGAAAGGAAATTACTTTACGTTATTCAATCTGTACGGGTGTACATTCCAACTGTAATTGTTGGTTGTCACCAAGATGGCGGTGACCGTTAGAAAAGTTCCTGGGTTAGAAGAAGACGCGAGGAAGGCAAGGCTACATTCCTGGGAGGTAGTTAGTGGTTAGGACCAGTCACTTAATGGCAATCGAACAGATCTGGCTAGTTCCGGCAGAACTCACTAGAAAGACTCATAGATTGTTGCAGGTGGCAATAGAAAATAGTGAATACCGCGAGAATCTGCTGTTTTCTTGCTGTGACACAGCTTTTAAGTAAGATCCAGCACGGTCACTCAGCTTCACTTTTGTTCGCGTCCTGGAGCAGTCAACAGGTAACGTCAGTTTCTGTCAGGGAGGACCTCGCGGACGACCGCAAAGTGCGTCGGCGCAACAGAGCGAGATGATGCCTCGTACAGGCTAGACAACGCGCTATCATGCTCCACTGTCGCTCCTTATTGCTTCCTCGTCTCAACCGTAGAGGGCCTTCATTGATTACATGTTTGTAGCTTTTATTTTAACTGATGCAAGATAACATATGAACTCCATACTAAATACTAGCGCACTCTTTCCTCCAGATTTCAGAGTTTAATATTCGTTTTCTGTTGCTCTCAAAATCTTGAAAGCAATTAAGGAGTCTAACTTGTGTTCTTCTCGCTCTTCTGACTGTGATACTGCCCTTCCTGTTCACTTACATCCCCATGATTAGATTCTATTGATCACCTCTACAAGTAGGATCGAGTCAGATGATTCGTACGGTGTGACGTCACTTTCCTTGAGTACCATTTGTTAGCGATGGCGGTGAGTGGGCGAGGTATAACACCAAAATACTACTAACGTCCGTCTGCGGAAGACAGATCCACGTAGTAGTCACGGCTGTGTACACAATACACTGATAGATGTATATACTCCATAATATGCTTGTCGATAAGCTGAAATATTCTCCTGACTGTCATCAAATTCGACTGTTCGAGATCATATTACCGACGACTGATAATACCTGTGATAGTAATCAATGCAGAGGTCATTCTCCATCATAAGTCATGGGAGCTACTTCTGTACCCCTTGGATAACGTAGCACCTCCACTTTCAAGTGGGGTGTGAACAAATAATGACCTTTCTCACCCGTGTTGTAAGAAAACCCCTGTGAGCTGGTGGCTACATATATGCCCCCTCATCATACTGACAGTAATGGAGAGGTTGAACGAAAATATAGAAACGTGGTGAGATATGAATGTTTGAATATAAATGCAGGTGCTAGCCAAGCCTGCGCAATGTTCTCAGTGAACTGCAAGTGTCACTCTTGGTGAGCACAGTATTCTCTGTATTTGAGAATGTATAATGTCGGAGCTACGTGAATTACAACGTGGGCAAGTTGTTGGTGCTCTTATAGTGCGTGCTTCCGTAACCAAGGCAACAGAAGTGTTTGGAGTTTCAAGAGGCACCGACGTTTTATACCTCATAGGGGTAAGTGGAAAACTACATTCGCTAAGTGACAGGCACTCACTGAAGAGGTTTGTGAGGAAAAATAAGAGGACGACAGGTGCAAAAGTCACTGCAGAATTGCATATCGCACTCATAAACCCTGGCAACTCCAAAACAACACGAAGAAAGCCCCAAAGCACGAATTTGCAGGGCGAGCTGGTACTCAAAAATTACACATCACATAAGTGATTTCCCGTAACAGGAAAACGTGGTGCCAAAACCATAAAACCTGGTATACTGAGCAATGGTAGGAAGTCATTTGGTCGAAAGAGTCTTGTTTCACACTGTTTCCAACTTTTGGTCGAGTTTACGCCCAAATACAAGAAGTGACCTCGGAAAAGTTAACCAAGCGGCTTCGATTCTTCGTGGTTCTCCTTTTCTTAGTATCAAGTTATCAGTGCCATGTAAGAGCAGACATGGATACCACGTTGCTTCTACTAAGTTATCTCCTCTTATAACCATTAATAGCGTCATATTTCCGTATATTTGTAGCTATATCTGAATTCCTCCCCTCCCCCCCCACCAATGAACCATGGACCTTGCCGTTGGTGGGGAGACTTGCGTGCCTCAACGATACAGATACCTGTACCGTAGGTGCAACCACAACGGAGGGGTATCTGTTGAGAGGCCTGACAAACGTGTGGTTCCTGAAGAGGGGCAGCAGCCTTTTCAATAGTTGCAGGGGCAACAGTCTGGATGACTGACTGATCTGGCCCTGTAACACTAACCAAAACGGCCTTGCTGTTTTGGTACTGCGAACGGCTGAAAGCAAGGGGAAACTACAGCCGTAATTTTTCCCGAGGGCATGCAGCTGTACTGTATGATTAAATGATGATGGCGTCCTCTTGGGTAAAATACACTCCTGGAAATGGAAAAAAGAACACATTGACACCGGTGTGTCAGACCCACCATACTTGCTCCGGACACTGCGAGAGGGCTGTACAAGCAATGATCACACGCACGGCACAGCGGACACACCAGGAAATGCGGTGTTGGCCGTCGAATGGCGCTAGCTGCGCAGCATTTGTGCACCGCCGCCGTCAGTGTCAGCCAGTTTGCCGTGGCATACGGAGCTCCATCGCAGTCTTTAACACTGGTAGCATGCCGCGGCAGCGTGGACGTGAACCGTATGTGCAGTTGACGGACTTTGAGCGAGGGCGTATAGTGGGCATGCGGGAGGCCGGGTGGACGTACCGCCGAATTGCTCAACACGTGGCTCGTGAGGTCTCCACAGTACATCGATGTTGTCGCCAGTGGTCGGCGGAAGGTGCACGTGCCCGTCGACCTGGGACCGGACCGCAACGACGCACGGATGCACGCCAAGACCGTAGGATCCTACGCAGTGCCGTAGGGGACCGCACCGCCACTTCCCAGCAAATTAGGGACACTGTTGCTCCTGGGGTATCGGCGAGGACCATTCGCAACCGTCTCCATGAAGCTGGGCTACCGTCCAATACACCGTTAGGCCGTCTTCCGCTCACGCCCCAACATCGTGCAGCCCGCCTCCAGTGGTGTCGCGACAGGCGTGAATGGAGGGACGAATGGAGACGTGTCGTCTTCAGCGATGAGAGTCGCTTCTGCCTTGGTGCCAATGATGGTCGTATGCGTGTTTGGCGCCGTGCAGGTGAGCGCCACAATCAGGACTGCATACGACCGAGGCACACAGGGCCAACACCCGGCATCATGGTGTGGGGAGCGATCTCCTACACTGGCCGTACACCACTGGTGATCGTCGAGGGGACACTGAATAGTGCACGGTACATCCAAACCGTCATCGAACCCATCGTTCTACCATTCCTAGACCGGCAAGGGAACGTGCTGTTCCAACAGGACAATGCACGTCCGCATGTATCCCGTGCCACCCAACGTGCTCTAGAAGGTGTAAGTCAACTACCCTGGCCAGCAAGATCTCCGGATCTGTCCCCCATTGAGCATGTTTGGGACTGGAAGAAGCGTCGTCTCACGCGGTCTGCACGTCCAGCTCGAACGCTGGTCCAACTGAGGCGCCAGGTGGAAATGGCATGGCAAGCCGTTTCACAGGACTACATCCAGCATCTCTACGATCGTCTCCATGGGAGAATAGCAGCCTGCATTGCTGCGAAAGGTGGATATACACTGTACTAGTGCCGACATTGTGCATGCTCTGTTGCCTGTGTCTATGTGCCTGTGGTTCTGTCAGTGTGATCATGTGATGCATCTGACCCCAGGAATGTGTCAATAAAGTTTCCCCTTCCTGGGACAATGAATTCACGGTGTTCTTATTTCAATTTCCAGGAGTGTATTCTGGAGGTAAAATAGTCCCCCATTCGGATCTCCGGGCGGGGACTACTCAAGAGGACATCGTTATCAGGAGAAAGAAAACTGGCGTTGTACGGATCGGAGTGTGGAATGTCAGATCCCTTAATCGGGCAGGTGGGTTAGAAAATATAAAAAGGGAAATGGATAGGTTAAAGTTAGATATAGTGGGAATTAGTGAAGTTCGGTGGCAGAAGGAAGAAGACTTTTGGTCAGGTGAATACAGGGTTATAAATACAAAATCAAATAGGGGTACTGCTGGAGTAGGTTTAATAATGAATAAAAAATAGGAGTGCGGGTAAGCTACTACAAACAGCATAGTGAACGCATTATTGTGGCCAAGATAGACACGAAGCCCACACCTACTACAGCAGTACAAGTTTATATGCCAACTACCTTTGCAGATGATGAAGAAATTGATGAAATGTATGATGAGATAAAAGAAATTATTCAGGTAGTGAAGGGAGATGAAAATTTAATAGTCATGGGTGACTGGAATTATACAGTAGGAAAAGGAAGAGAAGCAAACGTAGTAGGTGAATATGGATTGGGGCTAAGGAATGAAAGAGGAGGCCGCCTGGTAGAATTTTGCACAGATCATAACTTAATCATAGCTAACACTTGGTTCAAGAATCATGAAAGCAGGTAGTACACGTGGAAGAACCCTGGAGATACTAAAAGGTTTAAGATTATATAATGGTAAGACGGAGATTTAGGAACCAGATTTTAAATTGTAAGACATTTCCAGGGGCAGATGTGGACTCTAACCACAATCTATTGGTTATGAACTGTAGATTAACTGAAGAAACTGCAAAAAGGTGGGAATTTAAGGAGATGGGACCTGGATAAATTGAAAGACCCAGAGGTTGTACAGTGTTTCAGGGAGAGCATAAGGGAACAATTGACAGGAACTGGGGGAAGAAATACAGTAGAAGAAGAATGGGTAGGTTTGAGGAATGAAACAGTGAAGGCAGCAGAGGATCAAGTAGGTAAAAAGACGAGGGCTAGCAGAAATCCTTGGGTAACAGAAGAGATACTGAATTTAATTGATGAAAGGAGAAAATACAAAAATGCAGCAAGTGAAGGAGGCAAAAAGGAATACAAACGTCTCAAAAATGAGATCGACAGGAAGTGCAAAATGGCTAAGCAGGGATGGCTAGAGGACAAATGTAAGGATGTAGAGGCTTATCTCATGAGGGGTAAGATAGATACTGCCTACAGGAAAATGAAAGAGACCTTTGGAGAAAAGAGAACCACTTGCATGAATATCAAGATCTCAGATGGAAACCCAGTTCTAAGCAAATAAGGGAAAGCAGTAAGCTGGAAGGATATATAGAGGGTCCATACAGGAGCGATGTTCTTGAGGACAATGTTGTGGAAATGGAAGAGGAGGTAGATGAAGATGAAATGGGAGAAATGATACTGCGTGAAGAGTTTGACAGAGCACTGAAAGACCTAAGTCGAAACAAGACGCCGGGAGTAGAAAACATTCCATTAGAGGTGAGCAAGATGTATGAGACTGGCGAAATTCCCTCAGACTTCAAGAAGAATATAATAATTCCAATCCCAAAGAAAGCAGATGTTGACAGATGTGAAATTTACCGAACTATCAGTTTAATAAGTCACTGCTACAAAATGCTAACGCGAATTCTTTACAGACGAATGGAAAAACTGGTAGAAGCCGACCTCGGGGAAGATCAGTTTGCATTTTGTAGAAATGTTGGAACACGTGAGGCAATACTGACCCTACGACTTATCTTAGAAGAACGATTAAGGAAAGGCAAACCTACGTTTCTAGCATTTGTAGATTTAAAGAAAGCTTTTGACAATGTTGACTGGAATACTCTCTTTCAAATTCTGAAGGTGGCAGGGGTAAAATACAGGGAGCAAAAGGCTATTTACAATTTGTACGGAAAGCAGATGGCAGTTATAAGAGTCGAGGGGCATGAAAGGGAAGCAGTGGTTGGGAAGGGAGTGAGACAGGGTTGTAGCCTCTCCCTGATGTTATTCAATCTGTATATTGAGCAAGCAGTAAAGGAAACGAAAGAAATGTTCGGAGTAGGTATTAAAATCCATGGAGAAGAAATAAAAACTTTGAGGTTCGCCGATGACATTGTAATTCAGTCAGAGACAGCAAAGGACTTGGAAGAGCAGTTGAACGGAATGGACAGTGTCTTGAAAGGAGGGTATAAGATCAACATCAACAAAAGCAAAACGAGGATAATGGAATGTAGTCGAATTAAGTCGGGTGATGCTGAGGGAATTAGATTAGGAAATGAGACACTTAAAGTAGTAAAACAGTTTTGGTATTTGGGGAGCAAAATAACTGACGATGGTCGAAGTAGAGAGGATATAAAATGTAGACTGGCAATGGCAAGGTTAGCGTTTCTGAAGAAGAGATATTTTGTAACATCGATTATAGATTTAAGTGTCAGGAAGCCGTTTCTGAAAGTATTTGTATGGAGTGTTTAATGAAATAATGAAATTTCATTAAAGAATAATAATAATAATCAGTTACCTTTTTTAAATTTTGCTTTTAGTTAATTTGCCTTTCTTTCCATCTGTGAGTACGTACGAACTTTGTTGTAGAACCTAATTCTTATTTACGTGTGGTAATAAAAAATTCATTTTCAAAAGAATTAAGTACATTTAAAGTTACGTGAACTCGTATTAACTGAATAAGAATATTTAGTTGATAAATTAAATCCTTTACATAATTCGGCCTTGGCACACATTTTCTAAATGCAGTGGGGTTTTTTCTTTAAATATTTACTGAATTCTTTCCCGGCGTTATCTGTGGAACACAATACTGTCTCTATTAGCAGAAAATGGTTAAATATTGCCAAGCCGACATTTAACTATCACTGATATAACACACTTGACTATACATTTAAGTTACTTGAAAGAACCAAAATTGTTAAATTTCAACATTAACTATCCGCCTATGAATGCACAAATCCGTCAGTCTCAGGATCGCTGTAAAAGAAGAACATTTTCTTAATTCACTGCTAATTTTTTATCTATCTGTTCCCGATTTACGGGTTTGGTTAATTTTTCTTAGCGGAACAATTTTTTAAATGTGCCGCCGCTGCAAATCGTTCGGTCGCGGCACAGCCCAGCAACACCGCTAAAAATGCTGAAAATTCTTTAAATAAATATTATAGATGACATGGGCAAGCTAATTTACATTAATAATACACACTTTTGATAAATTATGATGTATTTATACCACAACAATAATTCAACTTACATTAGTTTGTAATTTCTGCTCTAATGGCGGCTAATCTCGATACAGACAAATGAAGTCTACCCATTCATAAAATACTTCGTCACAGCTTCCTCTCGCTTTCAGCTCTACAGCGAGATGACCAAAGAATCCACAGTACATGGTGCTTTTATACTACTGCTGACTATTAACATTTCTTTGTAATCCCACAACATTATTTTCGTCTGTGGCTGAATTTTACATTTTTGTTATCGCAGATATTTACACATTTCACAATTATATTATGAATATAGAAATATTAGCATCCTAAATACAGAGAGAATATTACTACAAAAATATTACAATAATGACGAATGTCCTTTACACAAAATTAAATGATATTTTTTGTTAAATAATTACAGTATTTACAAATTGCTTTTTAGCGGCGTATATGGTACAAATAAATTTTAGTTTATTAATAGCGTGAGTTTGCCAGGGAACATTACATTGCCCCCTGGCAGCATTTGGCAAAGAGTTTCTATACTTTGACACAATGGTGCCAGTAACGTTCTTTACAATTCTGTATTTTTTTAATGGAATGGCTCTTTTAATTAGTCCCAGGGTTATATATGTTCATGGCTCCCCCATTTGGGCGAAGGCAGACAGGAAACCTGGGCAAAACTGTGCCGGAGCCCAGCCATCCCAGTTGGTTCATGATTACTCTTGTCTCTTTAACAATCATTCTTTTGAATTGATTTAACAGTTTGTCATCAACAGTTACATAATATCACAGTCACATACAGTTCAACGAAAGTTTTTTGTGTGTGATTAACAACTCGTTATTATTCATTTTGCGATATACTGCAAGGTCACTTGTCCTAGGATAAATCACTTAATTTTTTGAAATAACTTAGCACAACGTCACTTTGCATAATGTTCCCACTACCTACGTGTTACAAATTCATCTCCTACACTTGTTAGTGTTCATTTTCTCTTATCAGTTTACGGGTACATAATAAATGTTCAATATTTATCAAAAATGGAGTCATTGACATGTTATGCAGTTTGTGTAAATATTTTGGAATATATCAATAATGCTGTAGTTGGCGAGCGGTGCGGAGTGATTGTTGAGCGGCGCTCGACGCGGCGCGTCGGCTCCGTGTAGGTCACCGCCCCCGGTGTTGACAGCTACGGCGCGGAGAGGCGTGTGGCTGTCTGGTCTGCTACGGGCTGCTGCGGCCGCTGCATGGCTGAGGTAGCCGGATGCGCGTTGTATATCAGCTCGCCCGTGTGACATCTTCTTGCAGTGCTCCAGAAAACATGCAACAAGTTCACAAACAGTGTACTATCCTTATGGGCATTTTTCCTGCTGTGGGAAAAAACGCACACAGTTATTGGCAGTTATTATTCAGTAGGCCTTCACTAGTCTGGTTTACACAATGTTTCGTTGTCACAGTAACACGTTTTATGGGCACACAATATTTTTTCACCATGTCATGACTTGTCATTAGTCACACGCAAGTTTTCACCTTAGGACAAAATGTATCTCTGTAGTCAATGCGCTTTCCTAGCGTCCCTTGACACACAAAGAGTTATAGTTTGACACTAACTTGGTCCACCGTCCGTTATCGGCTCACTGTTCGTGTCGTGCTAGTTCCTTGTCCACTTGCACACACGGCGATGATACAGTTTCTTATTGCTTGTTCAAAACACAACTTCGTGACGTATTGCTGCAGGTTTAACAGTCACTGTCTGTCTCTGCCACACAATACTGCACTTTTGTTTAAGTTTTTTCATTTACAATGTCCGTTGTGCAATTTTTGCAACAGCACATACGTAACTTCTTTGTTCGCTCTTTACCAAGGTGAGTGATATTTGCGTACATGGTAACAAATATTAAAATTTCGTATTAGTTTGCCCAAAAATCATCTATATTTATGTTCGATTAGATTTTATTTGTGCATTCCAGCCGGATTCAGGCATATTGTTCAATAACTCCTTTGAAATTATGTCTCACTTTACTTGCAAGGTCCTACGTAACTACAGTGTAGTCTCTGTAGGCTAAAATTGATTTGGACTGTATCAGGCTAGCTCTTTTTTACTGATTGAATCTGCACATGCTTCCATTGAAGCTTCTTTGTGCGTAACTTTGCGTTACTTAAATTTGCAATAAGTTTGCCTCCCATGGTGCCCTCGGGTCACTACTGGGTGCATTATTCTCTTTTATAACACTGGTTTGAAAATAAAGTTCTCAGGGTCTCATATTATTGATATTATTCTGGGTTCGAATCTGTCAATCTGACAGCTACATATATACACATATACATATCATAGAAAAGATTGTACAAAGAAATATTTCAAGTTTGACACACATATAGAATATTATGCAGTACACAAACTAATCACTACTAAAATGTTCCTCCTCACTGATCTCTGTCACAATTTAACACTATAAGTAATTGCACTAATCAGGTTATCTGTGCAGACATTTAGAGCATGTTTAAGCTAACACTAATTAAAAAAGACATAACACAAATATTCATAAACAAAACAGAAAGTCAATCATATATTTATAACTAAATACTTCTACATTAGTACACTATCTCTACAGATCACACATCATTAATGTTCATTCATTTTCAAAAGAATGGTGTCCCTTTTTACATTTTTTTTACACATAACACATAGGACTATTAGTCATTTACTGTAGGAATATTTTCACATCCTTACGCGGATACAGTCCCCGTACTCTCCCTGAGTGGGGATCTGCTAAGAGATAGCTACTATTTCCTTCTTGGACTAAGGAATGGAGTATGAGGCTCGACAGTAGGTTTTGTGAGGCTTCACCTCGATAGTGTACTGATATCCTTTAACAATTCCTGGTCGTTCTAAAAATACATCTGCATAATTAGATAATAACTGTACCAAATCCTGCTGTTGCACTGAGTTCAAATTTTCGGACTGTGATACTTTGTTCACAAGTGCGTCCACATTTGCTTTTAATTGATCACCTTGTACGTTTGGATAATAGAGATTTTGTCCTAGACAATGATTGTCTAAATGTAGTATCCACTGATTCCTACATTTTATATTAATAACATTACAATTAGGCACAGGTACCTCTTCAGATCTGAGCATGGACAATTCTATCCTCCTACCCGCGTTCATCAAACTGAATTTTCGCCGAGAAAGGTCGATTACTGCGTCCCTTTCTCTCAAAAAATCTACCCCCAAAATGCAGGCTACCTTTAAACCCTTTATTACCAGGAATGAGCACGCTATGGCTTCTTCCCCTACATACATCTCTACCCGCACTTGGAGTTTAATTATTTGTCGCTGTGCACTGATGGCTCCAGTGACTTTGCAATTGTTCACAGGAAAAGTCAGCATACGCTTTTCTTTCCCCAGTACTCTGAATAAGTCCATACTCATGACACTGACAGTAGCTCCTGTATCTACGATTGCTTGCACATCAATATTGTTAATTATGATCTCTATTATCGCTTGTACTTTGTCTTTGTGCTCCTTTATGCACGTGGATGGTTCAGTTATTAATTCATGTCCCATCTGTACCCCGTCATTATACCTGAGGATACAGATTCCCGATGTTTTGTTCTGTGTCGGGCTGCTCTCACTCCAAACCTCAGCCGACGATGGAGAGCGTATCTCGGCTGAATCTAGTTTGTTGGATTATTACTGGTGGATTGGTGTGGCTGCTCTGTGTCGCTAACCTCCACTATGTGTAAGTTGTGTTGCGTCGGCCGCCACGGTTGCGCAATTGGCGCATTTTGTGGTGGCGGTCGGGTATTGTCATATCTCTCACTGTTTTGCCGGTCCGGACTGGGCCTCTGGTTCTGTGGCCAAGTTCGGTTTGCATCGTTATAGGTATTAGTGTTCCACGGCCCCCTGGCATTTTTCCATCTACTATTGCTTGGTGGGCCTGTTTCATATCGGTCATCGAACCTCCTTTTCCGGTCATTATTCACCGGCGGACTATTGCCGTTCCGGTCCCTACCTCTATTCCAGTTTTGTACATAATCTTGTCTCCTATTTTTACCTCCGCCGTTTCCATTATTTGGTGAAGGCGTGTTATTTCGACCATTTCTGTAACCGTTTCCGTTACTTCTAGCCTGTTCAGAGACTGCCTTAACATCCTCCTGAATCAGGTCAATTGAGTCCAGAACAGACAAGAAATGTTCTATGTCGTTCTCCGGTACGTGTATAAGTTTTTCCTTTACGTGTATCGGCAAGTGTGATTTCAAAAGTCTGATCAAATCCCGGGATGAAATCTGCTCGTCCCAGTAACGGGTCTTATTAATGTACTTCTCAAAATATTTTCGCAAATTGCCTAATCGTGGAGAATACGGCTCTGGATTATATACCTCTTTCCGTAATCTCTCCTGAATACATGTTGACCAATATTTGGCCAAGAATGCCTTTTCAAATTGCTCATATGTGTCGCAACTGTCAGCTGCTTCGGTTGCCCATAATGCAGCATCTCCTTGTATGTAAGACATAACGAACTGTATTTTCTGTGTACGACTCCAAACGCTAGGCAAAATGTTTCTAAATCCCTTGATAAACACTACAGGGTGAACAGATTTCTTCTCCGTTGTAAAGATCTGAAACTGTCGGTTTCTAATCAGGCTTTCTTCAATCACTATTTTGGAGTGACATTTATTTGTTTCTCAAACATTGGTTGCCTGTTCTGTCTCGCAGTATTTATATGCCTATCATTGTTGGGTGACACACGCCTGTGCGTCGTCGTGCAGCAAGCTGTTTTCCAGCTCTGCAAGACGTCGGTTGACATTCCGCTGCCACAGCGGAATGTCAGTGTGTACCGCCTTTTTTAGGTCCTGCATTTCCGCATTGGAGCCCACATCTTTGGCTTCAATCGCGGCGTGCACCTTCTCATCTATATTTTTTATAAATTCGTTTTGAATTTTGTGCACTTGTTCGGACATTTTGTGCTCAATTACTTGACTTGTGTCAATTTCTAATTGTTCCATCCTATTAGCTAGTACACTGATTTCACCCACGATACTGGCGTTAGCCGCTTGGATACTATCTACTCATTCGTTCAGTTCTTGCACCGCTTTGGGTATGGTTTCATAGTTTTGTCTCAAACTAACAATCTCACTTTGCATAGTTTCCAAAGATTGCATTAACTGCAAAGCTCTCTCATGCTGGCGTCGATCACGCTCTGCTTGTTCATGCATAAAAGTAGCTTGGAAATTTAGCATGCGCTCGAACATAACTTTTAATGATTGCACTTCTGACACCTCACCACTCTCTGGTCCGTGTCTAGTGCTTGTGGGTGGTACAGTATTTCTACTTTCAACTGAATCACTGGCTGGCAGTGGCAACATTTCTTGCCCTTCTGCCCCCAGATTCTCACATTGTACTTCCTGAAATATGCCACTAACTTTACTTTGTGCCCCACCTTCTAACTCGGTATCACTACTTGCTAACTGTTGTTCATTATCCATGTTGATACCTTTCTGACTACGCAATCTAACCATAGTCAACAAAAGAAACAAAATCTGAACTAAATATCCTAATACTCAGGTTTCACTGACATAATCACACAAGAAATGGTCATTTGTTGAAACACACTTATTATATACTACAATGACTAACTACTCAAATGTCCTGTTATTTTTAAAAAAAAAGAACATTAACAACAAGCACACCACTAATGATCCGAGAACACTGCACTGAGGCTACTTTACTACCCACAGGACAACTACACTGTAGCCTTACCTTTTGGTGATCTATCTTGGGTGCAGCTGCCCCCTGGTATTGTGGTAGGTAATTAATTTTTCGATATAATGAGCTCTCTTCTTCAGTTTGCCTCTGGGTGTATAGTGTTCTCATTCAAAAAATCATATACAGGTATTACCGCACAATATTGGTTAGGCAATACATACAATACATGGAAAAAATTATTAGTTGTTCTCCAACAAAGTTCGACTACAATAAGTCCCTAGTTATCTCATGGGTATTTTGTGGCCACTGCTTATTCGTGCCCCACGTTGGGCGCCAATTTAATGAAATAATGAAATTTCATTAAAGAAATATAATGATAATCAGTTACCTTTTTTAAATTTGCTTTTGAGTTAATTTTCCTTTCTTTCCACCTGTGAGTACGTACGAACTTTGTTGTAGAACCTAATTCCTATTTACGTGTGGTAATAAAAAATTAATTTTCAAAAGAATTAAGTACATTTAAAGTTACGTGAACTCATATTAACTGATTAAGAATATTTAGTTGATAAATTAAATCCTTTACATAATTCGGCCTTGGCACACATTTTCTAAATGCAGTGGATTTTTTTCTTTAAATATTTACTGAATTCTTTCCCGGCGTTAGCTATGGAACACAAGACTGTCTCTATTAGCAGAAAATGGTTAAATATTGCCAAGCCGACATTTAATTATCACTGATATAACACACTTGACTATACATTTAAGTTACTTGAAAGAACCAAAATTGTTAAATTTCAACATTAACTATCCGCCTATGAATGCACAAATCCGTCAGTCTCAGGATCGCTGTAAAAGAAGAACATTTTCTTAATTCACTGCTAATTTTTTATCTATCTGTTCCCGATTTACAGGTTTGGTTAATTTTTCTTAGCGGAACAATTTTTTAAATGTGCCGCCGCTGCAAATCGTTCGGTCGCGGCACAGCCCAGCAACACCGCTAAAAATGCTGAAAATTCTTTAAATAAATATTATAGATGACATGGGCAAGCTAATTTACATTAATAATACACACTTTTGATAAATTATGATGTATTTATACCACAACAATAATTCAACTTACATTAGTTTGTAATTTCTGCTCTAATGGCGGCTAATCTCGATACAGACAAATGAAGTCTCCCCATTCATAAAATACTTCGTCACAGCTTCCTCTCGCTTTCAGCTCTACAGGGAGATGACCAAAGAATCCACAGTACATGGTGCTTTTATACTACTGCTGACTATTAACATTTCTTTGTAATCCCACAACATTATTTTCGTCTGTGGCTGAATTTTACATTTTTGTTATCGCAGATATTTACACATTTCACAATTATATTATGAATATAGAAATATTACCATCCTAAATACAGAGAGAATATTACTACAAAAAATATTACAATAATGACGAATGTCCTTTACACAAAATTAAATGATATTTTTTGTTAAATAATTGCAGTATTTACAAATTGCTTTTTAGCGGCGTATATGGTACAAATAAATTTTAGTTTATTAATAGCGTGAGTTTGCCAGGGAACGTTACAAGTGTAGCCATGTATGGAAGTGATACATGGACGATAAATAGTTTAGACAAGAAGAAAATAGCTTTCGAAATGTGGTGCTACAGAAGAATGCTGAAAATTAGATGGGTGGATCACATAACTAATGAGGAGGTATTGAATAGGATTGGGAAGAAGAGGATTTTGTGGCACAACTTGACTAGAAGAAGGGATCGGTTGGGAGTACATGTTCTGAGGCATCAAGGGATCAGCAGTTTAGTATTGGAGGGCAGCGTGGAGGGTAAAAATCGTAGAGGGAGACCAAGAGATGAATACACTAAGCAGATTCAGAAGGATGTAGGCTGCAGTAGGTACTGAGAGATGAATAAGCTTGCACAGGATAGAGTAGCATGGAGAGCTGCATCAAACTAGTCTCAGGGCTGAAGACCACAACAGCAACAACATATCTGACTTAGTTTTTATACTGATATATCTTACCCAAGATATTTCATCAAATTCCCGACGTTCTATAATATTATTGTTTATCACTTTTGTTGCTCTTCCCACGTATCCGATCATTTTTGTTTTATTTGCAGATATAGCATTCGATAAGTTTGGAAAACCTTATTAATTTAACCGTATTCACTTGTAAAGTGCTTTCACAGTCCGCTAGGAGAACCTGGTCGTCCACACATGCAAGTAAAACAGTGTTTATGATTTTTTACTCCCCAAGTCCAACTTCTTGGCAGTTTTAGAATTCCATTTTTCCAAAAGATTCTTGATATGTGAGGGGCAGTCAAATAGAAACGAGGCAGATGAAAAGTAATACGGAAACTGTGTATTATTTCAAATGTGATCACCATCATTGTTAATAAATTTATTCCAGTATGAGACATGACGGTCAATGTATCGATGAAATAATTTCTGCGGAAGCCTACGTAACCGTAATTGGACCAAGGCCCGTGCACTTGGTTGTCCGAAGCAAATCGACGACCACCTATGTCTTCCTTCAGGGCTCCAAAAATATGGACATCGGATGGTGAGAGATCGGGACTGTATGGAGGATGTGTGTTTCCCAGCAATACTTCTGCAGTGTACTCGAAACAACGTCGGTAAAATGTGGGTGGGCGATTTCGGTAATTTTGGACCCGTGAAGAAAGACAATTGTGACTGTTGTTTTGTTTCCGACGATGAGATGCACGCATGGATACAATAAAGGTTCCGCAAGCAACCGCAAACATTTTTCCATGAAGACACTGACCGTCTTGTCTCAGAGTGGGATAAATATATTGAGAGTTGTGGCGTTTACTTGTGAAATAATACACAGCGTACTTTTCTATCTGTCTCGTTTTCACTTGACTGCAATTTACAGACATAAAAAAAAGGATTGGTGAGAGACTACACCCTTGTTTTGGTTGCTGATTTACAGTCGACAACTCTGAGTTTATACCAATTTTAGTGCTACCCTACAGTGATCAACGACATTCAACAAAATTGAAAGCATGTTGTATCCAGTAAGAATTTACCGTAAATATATCCTTCCTAACTTTTGGTAGTCTCGTTGTCAAGGAAGAGCAGTAATGAGGTTTATTGAGCTCTCTTTTCTTTTCTGTGAGTAGTTTTAGAATAAATGTTGCGTTTGCAGAGGACCTGCATTTACGAAAGCCGTTTTGTTCTACTCTTAAAAATATTTCTGCTGTTGACTGGAGGTTCCTTTTAATGATAGACGAGTAGACTTTATAAGTGGCATTTGGAACGGATATGCCCCCATAATCTGAGCATTCTTTTTCTTCTCCTTTAGCGTATATTCATGATGCTTGCAAATTTCCATTCCTCTGTAATTTTCCCAAAGCACCCAATATAATTTAGCAACTGCACAAATACCCTTTTCATTTATACCGGCATATTTTCCAAGTTCAAGATTTATTCCATCCGTTCCTGTAGCGTTCCTGTTCCTGATCTACTTTAAAATTGTGGGCGAATGACATGACGCAGCGATTAGCACACTTGGCTCGCATTTGGGAGGATGATGACTCAAACCTGTGTCCGGTCCTCCTGATTTAGATTTGCGTGATTTTCCTAAATCACTCCAGGCAAATGCCGGAATTGTTCCTTTGAAACAACATGGCCTTCCCCATCCTTGAAGCACTCCGAGTTTTCGCTCCGACCTCCATGTCGACGGGACGTTAAACAGCAATTTCCTCTTTTTATTTAGTGCATTATACGTATTCTCCAACATTCACAGTATGTGTATAGTAGGGCTCATCTTCCTCGAATAACTGCTGTTTGTAATGCTATATCCATTCCTTTCCTGGTATTATGCTAATCTTTGCTGAAATTTCACTACGCAAGTTTTTGAATCCTTTGAAGCCAAAATTTTGAGCTCCAGTTAAGTCACATTCTATTCTTTAACAGTTCTTCCCCTACTGTCTCTGTCTGCTTGCTTAGTAAGCTTGCGAGCTACCTCTCTTTGTTTTTATATTATTCCAGGTCTTGAACTTTCTTCCTATTAATCCAAATCAGATATAGCCTAGTTTCTTTTAATTCCATTGGCGCTTACTTACATTCATCATTCCACAATTTCATCTGATTTGGTTTTCGTTGTTTTGTTTCCCAAATGTTTCCTTGGCAGTCTTAATTACGAATTCCTTTGACTTATTTAAGTCTGATTCTGTATCTTCCCTTCTACCTCTGACACAATATAGAATTCTCATGTGATACATATATCAGAGTCCGGTTTGTTCTACTAGCTGAAATTTAAATATTGGGCTGTCATTTTCCTGACTTCGTTTTTTCTTCAGAAACCTCCTAGGAAGCTTAATCTTTAATCATCGTAAAAAAATGATCGGTATTAACTTCAGCTCCTCTAAACACCCATTTATTCTAGATACCGACGGTTCTTAAAATCAACAAACTATTGTGCCATTGTTCCATTTGACTGATGAATTCATCCATTTTTAAAGCGTGAGACCATTCAGACACGTAAACGTCTTGATCGCTAAATACTTTATTTCCGACGTGTTTCGAGTAATCATCAGACAACTGTGGCCAAAATTAACACAAAAGACAGCATTAGAATAACTTATATACAAATACTACAAGATCAATGCAACGTCAGAAACGAGAGTACACACTGAGTATAAGAACTTAAAATATGATTAGGAAACCTCATATATGTGTAAAATGTATGAAAAATGTGTTCTCTAATGTGCAGTTAGCATTAGGAGTAATTTTTTTTTAAAAAAAGCCTTACTTTGAGGCGTCGCCTGCCAGACTGGAGACAGAAAACTCGAGAACTGTATTACTTCAACTTGACACCAGATGCTGTTGATCTCAAATATAAATACATACAAGCACATATCGTTTACAGTAAAACAAACATCGTAAATATCCCTCACTAGATTACATTTGTTTTCTACAATAAACGTCATATCGCCAATGAGAAAACATAACATAGGAAACTTTATGAGTAAAGCATATCTTGGAACATACACAAATATTCCATTGAAAGACAGAACTGTTAAAGCCATCATTATAAAGGAAGACAACATGATTTTATTTGTTATTTTGCAAACAAACCAAGCAGCTGTCAGGTTACTGAGACCAGAGTTGGGCCATGTCAAAACAAACAAAATCTCATCAAAAATGACAAATTTTCTAGCCGTGTTAGAAAGAGATAGGGGAGTGGGTGGAGGTGGGGTCACTAAGGGCAAGGGAAAGGGCAGATGAACCGGGAGGGGGGAGGGGGTGAGAGTGAGGTGAGTAGGAAAATAAGAAGGCCTGGTGGCGGAGGGCGGGTGGAGGAACAAGGAAGTGAAAGGAGGGATAGAATAAAGGAATGGAGGGGAAAATAAAAGAAACAGGGGAATGTTACACTAATGGTGTATTTTCACTGAATTTCATATAATAACCATAGTACTTAAAATTATATAAAACACAGTGACAATGCTTTTTTCAGTACAGAAGTTCCCCGCTATATATTGTTTGTCTGTATGACATGAAAACAGCAATACATGAAAACATGAACATATTTCGGTACACAGCATTTCTTCAAGTGCATAACAATTTTTTATCAATGAGACATTTCACTTGATCGTGGACAGGATACAAAACACCTTCTTTGATGAGGAATAATGTTTCAAACTGGACCAATAAAATTAAACCTCCTGAACACGTTTACAAATAAAAGAGCATCATTGGATAATTACTCGAAACGAGTCATAAGTAAAGTATCTAGCGATCGAGAGGCTTCTAAAGAATTACTACATCCCAATATCACCATTGTTCTGTCGTATTCCCAATATTCTGACACGGCTTTTTTCATTAGAAATATCTAATCACTTGTGGATTCAAATATTCGTATTTCTCATTTATAACTTCTTTTAAATCTGATTCCAGTCTTTCCTGGAAAATCTTGGCGAAGACTTTGTAGGCTGTGCTAGTTGACGAGACTCTTGTGTAATTTTTGCATTCTTGTCGACTGCCGTGTTTACGGAGTGGTACCACGATGGGTTCTTTCTACTCAGATGATATTTTTTCTTATTTCCAAAAGTTTTTGCCTTCGTGAGTATATCTGCAAAGAATCGCATTTCTTTACATTTTACATAATTTATAAAGTTTGCTTTACGCTGGATGTTGTATGCACGTCACCACGTTGTAGACGGATATATGCCAACTTTGAGTAAACTGCTACTGCTGTTCATAGTTGTTGGACGTAGAATTTTTTTTCAGTAACGTTTTAAAGTTGTTCGATGATTTAATGTTGCACGTACAAATTTACTTTACAAAAAGGGAGAAATGGATAATGTAGACAATTTTAGACCTATTTCTATGCCATCAGTGTTTGCTAAAGGTACTGATAAGGCTGTGTATGTAAGGATAATTGATCATTTCATATCACATAATTTGCTATCAGATGTACAGTTCGGCTTTAGAAGTCGTTAGACAACTGAAAATGCTACATCCACTTTTCTCTGTGAGGTACTGGATGAATTAAACAAAAGGTTTCGAACGCTAGGACTATATTTTGATTGTTTTGAGCACGAAATATTGCTCCGTAAGTTGGACCACTACGAAATACGAGGAGCAACTCACAATTAGTTATCTCTTAATTTAACAACAGGCAGCAAAAGGCCATTATTCGCAGTGCTGAGAATGGCTGAGATGTGGGGTCTGAGTGGATGAAATTGGGGGTGCCCCAGGGAACAGTGTTGGGACCACTTCTGTTCCTTATTTATATAAACGATATGCCCTCTAGTATTACGGGTAATTGTAAAACATTTCTGTTTGCTGATGACACTAGCTTGATAGTAAAGGATTTTGTGTGCAACATTGGCTCGGTTTCAAATAGTGCAGTTCATGACGTAAGTTCATGGCTCGTAGAAAATAAACTAACGCTAAATCATAGTAAGACCCAATTTTTACAGTTTCTGTCACATAATTCAACAAAATCCAACCTTTTAATTTCACACAATGAGCATATGATTTGTGAAACTGAACAGTTCAAATTTCTAAGTGTTCAGATAGATAGTAAACTGTCGTGGAAAGCCCATAGTAAACTGTCGTGGGAAGCCCACGTGTAAGATCTTATTCAAAGACTTAATGCTGCCTTTTTTACTATTAGAACGGTATCTGAAATAAGTGATCTTTTGACACGGAAATTAGTCTACGTTACTTATTTTCATTATGTCGTATATTTTTGGGTAACTCTTCCTATTCTATAAGGATATTTTTGGCTCAGAAACGGGCTGTTTGGGCAATAAGTAGTGTAAGTTCACGAACTCTTGTAGACCGCTGTTAACTAGTCTGGTTATTTTGTCATTGGCCTATCGATACACATATTCTTTACTGGCGTTTCTTGTTAAAAATATCAGCTTATTCCCAGGAATTACCTGCTTTCACTCAGTTAATACTCTTCAGAAATACAATCTGCATTTGTATTGCACTTCCTTAAGTCTTGTGCAGAAAGGTGTGCAGTATACTGCTGCATCCTTTTTCAATACTCTGCCACAAGAACTCAAAAACCTTAGCAGTAATCCACGCACTTTCAAATCGAAACTCATGGGTCACTCCTTCTATTCTATTGAAGAGTTCCTTGAAAAGTCAAGCTGATTCTTACGTTATGTTGTTCATTACTTTTACTTAACCTTATGGCTTAATTTTTTTGGTTCATGAACATTTTATTTTTTGTCGGTTATTAATTTCATGTTGTAATTTCATGTACTGACATGCTTGCCAATTTGGGCATACGGTACTAGACGAGTAAATAAATAAATAAGTTAATAAATATTTATTTTGTTGCGGGTCGTTTATCTAAGGACCTGCAATTGATGTGTTTGTAGTCGCTGGTGTTTTGTTTATACTTTACCCCAGTGCTAAATTTTAATAATTTATTTTATGTACAGTGTGGGCTTGAAATTGGTTTGGTTAGTTAGTATATCGTTGGGATAATCCTTAGTGCGTATGTGTATTTCAAATTCTTCAAAAATATTAATTTTTGGACCTTTTGGTATTTTCTGCAGAATTTGTAGTGCGTTTTCGCTGTTGCCAATTTCGTGTATTTCTTTCTGAGGTGTGTGAAGAAAGTATATTGGTTGTTATTTGTTTCTCTCGTGTGTTCTCTGAACCTGAGGATGAAAGTTCTTCCTGTCTGTCTCATACAAAATTTTGTGCAGTTATTGCAGCCAATTTCGTAAATTCCAGGGTTTAAGCGTTTCTGGAAGATTTTCCTGAAAGTAATTTATGCTAATATTATTTTTTGTTATTAAGACTAATTTCACGTTTGTACTTTTTTAGTATGGCGTTTATTTTATAGGAAATTTTTCCCACATCGTTTGTAGTTACGCAGATGATTTTCTTTCGTAATGTAATTTCCCTCGTTAGTGTTATTTTGAGATTCAGTGGGTCTTTTTTCGATGCATTCTTTTGTTTTATAGCTGCAGAACCGTATTTGGGTTATAATTGTTATTGTATGCGATGTAGTTCAGTGTAGTTATTTCTTTACGTATGGCCTCCTGTTGAAGTGACAGATTAAGGATTCTGTTATTCAGGGGATGAAAGAATGCAGACATGTTAGATTTTGGATGTTAACATCTATTGTTACATATTTCGTCTGTAGTGGTCGGTTGTGTACAGATTTCCAAAGTGTGTTTGTAGTTCCCATTGGTTAGTGTGAGATCCAGAAAGTTTACCGACTTTTTTTCTATTTCTATAGTGAATTTCATTTTAGGATACAAGTTACTGAATTCCTGGTGCACTGTTTGTATGTCTTGATTACTTCCTTGCATGAGTAGGGGTGTGTGATCGACTTAGCGGTAGTAGTATATTATGTTTTTTTTTAATTTTTTTAGGAAGGATTGTTGTGAGCTGAATAATGTAGTTTAGAGATGATTAAGGAATATACCCGTCATGGTTTCAGCAATATTAGTCCCCTCTCTTTTCAACTGGTTCAGTTTTAGATATATATTACAGTTGAGCGTTTTGTGTTAATTTTTGTAATGCCGGAACCCGTTGATTTAAACTGCTTGATATTATATTGACACTAGATGTTGCTTGACGTACTTTGCTTTCTTAAAGCCAAATTTTTCTGCCTTAATTAGCTTTTAAACAATGTTATTTGGTTGGAAGGGGAAGGGATCAAACTGCTAGGTCATCGGTCCCTTGTTCCGATTAAAACAAGTACACAAGTGTGAGAACAAAACAAACGAGATGTACAACCCAAGGCGGGGAGCACGGAAAAACCCCAAGAAAGACAAAAGGACAACAAAAATTAAGACAACAAAACGTCAGAGAGATGCAAGAAACAGACAGAAGGACGTAAAACAAGAGAGGAGATGCCATGGCTGACTGATCACGAGACGTATTAAAACCTCCAGCCTAAAAGCACTGACGTGGAGGATACAAAGGGACAAAGGACATGCTCTAAAACTTACATCGAATTATAAAACCCACTCTCACTGAGGAAACGTAAAACCAAATCAGCAGATGAGGCGTTGTCTGCTAAAATAAATGGCATTGAGTCCGGTAACCGAAGATTGTCTCGCAGGGTAGGCAAAGCAGGACAGCACAATAGCATGTGGGCTACTGTTAACTGAGTGCCACACTGACACTGAGGGGGGTTTTCACGGCGCAGGAGATAGCCGTCAGTAAGCCGAATGTGGCCAATACGGATCTGGCATAGAACCACAGACTCCAAGCGAGAGACCCGCATAGAGGACTTCCATACATTCGTAGTCTCCTTAATGGCACGAAGTTTGTTGTGCCTACTGAGACTGCCATTCCGTCTCCCAAAGCTGATAAACCTTACGGAATAAGACTGAAAGCAGGTCAGTTTCAAAGATGCCCATCTCCAGAACCGGTTTTTCCGTAGCCTGTTTGGCCAGCATGTCAGCAAGTTCGTTTGGTAATCCGAGGTGTCCTGTGGTCCACACGAACACCACGAAACGACTGGACCATTCCAGGGCGTAGATGACTCCTGGATGGTCGCTACCAAAGGATGGCGAGAGTAGCACTGGTCGATAGGCTTGTAAGCTACTCAGGGAGTCACTACAGAGAATAAACGACTCACCAGAACACGAATGTACGTATTGAAGTGCTCGACATATAACCACCAGCTCTACTTTGAATACACTGCAGCCATCGGGCAAGGAATGCTGTTCAATATGGCCTCAGTAGACGTAGGCAAAGCCAACATGACCATCTGCCTTCGATCCGTCGGTGTAAAACACTTCAGAGCCCCGGAACTCATCAAGAATGGAGAGGAAGTGAGAGCAAAGAGCCACGGGGTTAGCTGAGTCCCTAGGGCCATGCAAAAGGTCCAGACAAAACTTGGGCCTAGGTGTGCAGCATGGAGGTGTACGTGAATGGACCTCGAGTAGAGGTGGTAAAAGGAAGGACTCCAATTCAGACAGAAGCGATCGGACGCGAACCACAATCGTAAGGCCTGACCTGGGTTGCCGATGCGGGAGATGAACTGCATTGGTTGGGAAAAGGATGCGGTAATTCGGATGCGCAGGAGAACTACGAATGTGTGCAACGTAACTGGTGAGTAGGTGTGCACGCCTTATCGTCAATGGAGGGACTCCAGCCTCCACCAGGACGCTGGTCACCAGACACGTATTAGAAGCTCCCGTCTCTAGGTGAACGCCACAGTGGTGCACTGGGTCGAGTAAACGCAACGCAGAGGGAGCCGCCGAACCATAAACCACACTCCCATAGTCAAGACGGGATTGAGCAAGGGCTCTGTAGAGCTGCAGGTGAGGAAGCCAATCGGGCGTCGAAAAACAGTCCTAAGCATCGATATGTCTCTACTACAGTGAGTGGATCGTCATTAAGGTAAAGTTCTGGCTCTGGATGAACGGTAATACGCCGACAAAAGTCCACGACACAAGACTTTGCGGCTGAAAACTGGAAGCTGTGGGCTAGAGCTCATGACTGCACTTTGTGGATGGCTTTCTGTAGGCACCGCTCAGTAACACCAGTACTGGAGGAGCGGTATGCAATGCAGAATTCGTCTGCATACAGAGGAAAAGAGACAGACGGCCATACAGCTGTTTCTAGGCCGCTAAACGTCACTAAAAATAGAGATACACTCAATACACAGCTCTGCGGGACCCCATCGTCCTGGATAGTGGTTGGGGGGGGGGGGGCAGGGGGGTTAGGGGACACAATGGGAGGCACCAACTTGGACACGGAAAGTAGGGAGTGACAGGAAATATTCGACAAAAATCGGGAGCTGGCCCGGGAGACCCCACTCATATAATGTGGCAAGGATATGATGTAACCAGGTCGTGTCGTAAGCTTTTAGAAAACTAAAAAAGAAGTCAACCAGGTAATGGCGTCGGGAAGAGGCTGTTCGGATGGCAGACTCGAGGGACACAAGATTTTCAGTGGTAGAGCGAGAAGGCCGTTGCGACCGAGCGGTTCTAGGTACTTCAGTCGGAACCGCGTTGCTGCTACGTCGCAGGTTCGAATCCTGCCTCGGGCATGGATGTGTGTGATGTCCTTAGGTTTAATTAGTTCTACGTCTAGGGGACTGATGACCTCAGATGTTAAGTCCCATAGTTGTTAGAGCCATTTGAACCATTTTTTGGTAGAGCGACCCTGGCGGAAACCGCCCTGGCATGGAGGCAATAGGCCATGTGACTCCAGGACCCAACACAACCACTGGCACACCATACATTCTAGCAGCTTACAAAGAACATTTGTAAGACTCATAGGCCGATAACTATCCACATTTACCTGGTTTGAGCACGGGAGTGATGGTGCCCTCCCGCCATTGCGATGGAAAGATGCCAGCGCACCAGATCCGGTTGAAGATTATGAGAGGATGGGTGCCGCTTATGTCGCTGTAGAGCTCGCCGACGCTCTTTAATTGCTTCAGCGACTTCCGGCGACCACCAAGGTACTGACTTTCGCCGAGGGCACCCTAAAGAGTAAGGGATCGCCTTTACCGCCACAGAAACGATCGTTCGAGTCACTCGCTCAACCACCATATCGATGTTACCTTGTGGGGGAGATGCAACGGTGACAGCTGAGGTGAAAGCTTCCCAGTCTGCCTTGTTTGAACTCCATCTGGGTAGTCCTCTGTGAGCATGATGCTAGGGGAGTGGCAGGAAGATGGGGAAGTGGTCACTACCATGCAAGTCATCGTGGGCTCTCCAGTGGACAGATGGGAGATGTCCTGGGTTGCAAAGTGATAAATCAATGGCCGAGTAAGTACCATGAGCCACACTAAAATGTGTGAGCGCCCCAATAATTAAGAGGCAGAGGTCTAGTTGGGTCAGTAAATTTTCGACATCTCTACTTCGGCCAATAGGCATGGTGCTACCCCACAAGGGATTATGGGCATTAAAATCTCCCAGAAGTAGGAATGGTTTATGGAGTTGATGAATCAGTGCAGCCAATACGTTCAGGGGTACTGAACTATCTGGAGGAAGATATACGTTCCTGTATCATCCTTAAACCTGACAGCCACAGCTTCAAGAGTTGTTGTAAGAGTCACACGTTCACTACATATCGAGTTCAGGACATAGGCGTAAACTCCACCTGCCACTCTATTATATTCGCTACAGTTCTTGTAATATCCCCTAAATCCGCAGAGTGAAGTGGTCCACATTGCTGGGAACAGGGTTTCCTTTAGTCAATACAAAAAGAAGGTGCAAAGCTTAACAGTTACCGTCGCTCAGCCAGGTGCTGGAAAAACCACAGAAATTCCACTGGTGGATGACGTTATCGTGAGGCTGGAAAGGCATGAAGTGTGCAAGGAGGCAGGTTACATCTCAGTGTCATCTGCTGCCACCGATTGAGTATTTGTATCCATTGCTACTACTCTGCATGAGGCATCAGTAAGATCCAGGTCCTCAGAGGACGCTAAGATCTCCAACTCATCCTGGAATTGATAGGGAGTGATGGTGTTGGGGCCACCTGAGGGTCTTGTTTCTTAACAGTGTACTTCTTTGTTTGCTTACCCTCTCGCTTCTCTTCAGGGGCTTGCTGGGAGGACTATCTGAAGTAGCTTCAGGCACGGAGGAAGACTGTGAAGCCCTTCATCCAGCAGCTGTTTGCTCCTTTAGCCACTGGCAAGTGTCCGCTGTAGCTTTAGTGGAGACCTTGGGATAGAGGGCCCCAAGGGACCCCTTCTGCATAGGAGGAGCTGGTTGAGGTTGTTGCTTCTCTGGCTAGAGGGAGAGTACTGATGTCAACTGCATTTGGGGGGGGGGGGGACTTGCTCCTGAAGTAGATACTTTGGCAGCAATGGAAGAACATTTCCCCCTACCACCAAGGGGCGGATGAATTCTATCGACCTGGGGGGCCCACTGTTCATGGCACAGAGTGTGGAACGACCGGCACTAGTGATGACGATGTTGAAATAGCTGCAGCATATGTGGAAATCAACTGAATGGGGTGTAATCGTTCGAATTTACGTTTGGTAAGTCAGTTGGTCCAGGGATTTGTACTCCATTATTTTACGCTCCTTTTGGAGCACTGGGTAGTCTGATGAGCAGAAGGAGTGGTGCTCCTCACAGTTGATACAAGTGGGACGAGGCACACATAGGGTATCTGGATGGAGTGGATGTCTGCAGTCTCGACATGTGGTGCTAGAAGTGCAGTGGGAAGACATGTGCCCAAATTTCCAGCACTTAAAGCACTGCATAGGGTGAGGGACGTATGGTTTAACGTTGCAGTGGTAAACCATCACCTTTGCCTTTTGAGAAAATGAATGACCCTCAAAGGCCTTGAGAAAGGCACCAATAGGAATCCTGTTGTCTTTGGATCCCCTTTAAACGTGCCAGATGAAATTAACACCCCGTCTTTCTAAATTGGCTCGGAGCTCGTCGTCAGACTGCAAGAGGAGGTCGCGATGGAAAATAATTCCCTGGACCATACTGAAGCTTTTGTGGAGAGTGACCAAAACAGGGATATCACCCAGCTTGTCTTGTCACAGGCGAGTAACGCCCGGGACTGGTATGGGGAAGCCATCTGAATCAATACCGACCCACAGCGCATTTTGGACAGCACTGTCACTTCCCCAAACTTATCTTCCAGGTGCTCAACAAAAAACAGAGGCTCCGTTTCAAGAAAGGAGTACGCTGTTTGCACACTAAGTAACGTGGCAAATATGGCTCCTGTCCCTATGAAGCCCAAGATGTAACTAGGGAGAGAAACGATTTAGGGCCTTTCATGTCAGCATTGAAATCAACCTTTCCTTTCTTAGAGACTGGTGGGGCCATTTGGTCTCCAGTAAAAGATCACTTTGTTAGTCCGCTTCATCGCGGATCATCCGCCGTTATGCCACCCAATCCAATCAGGGGCTCTCTCCACGGGAGCCACCCAGCCACAGCAAAGGCCACCTGGCATGATGGCCATTGCCGGGAGTCCTGATGCCTCAAGAAGATGGGTATCTACTCCTTGGCATATTCTGGGAGTTTACAGCTCAGTCATCAGCAATGCGATTCCTGTGTTGTCAGGGGGCTACCATCAAATGATTACATTACGGTCCACCACAATGGACTGGCTACTGTGCTGGATATTGGGCACAGAGAAATCCTATAATATCATGGGGGTGAAAAAGATCAGGAAACAACGGAAGAAGATGACGTACCCCGGAAAGTGTCCTTGCCCAAATAGTGGAACTGAAGGTGGAGATGCAACACCATGATGACTAGTGGTTCAGGAGACCGAATCGAAGGGCACAATGGATAACTCTTGCACCATGTAAGGCGTCCTTCCCCATATGGTACGCACTTCTGTAGAATTTTTTAAAGTGGCAGGTCAAACCGTAAAATGGTACCTGAATGAACAGGGCCGAAAAGAGGGAAACTCTTTTTAGTCGCCTCTTACGACAGACAGGATTAAATCATGCCTGTTCTAACCCCCGGACCAGCAGGGGGCGGTGTTATTTCTGTCGGATATTATCGTGAGTGTAATTGTATTATGATCATGGCGCTCAATATGTTTTGGTCTGTCCAGTCGAAAATTTAATTTACAACTTTTCTGTATGTTTGTGTAATGCCTATGTTTGCAGTTGCACCTATTTTGGT
This sequence comes from Schistocerca nitens, assembly GCF_023898315.1. NCBI lineage: Eukaryota > Metazoa > Arthropoda > Insecta > Orthoptera > Acrididae > Schistocerca > Schistocerca nitens. The sequence goes on along the minus strand of NC_064620.1, from coordinate 187,815,137 downwards.
ATGTCTCATTTTGTCTCGGGCGATCCGCCACTAACAGATAAAATTCTTGAATGTTGTCTAAAACCTTTTGCCCTCTATCATCTCTGTGTCTACCAAACCAGAGGGCATCCTTCACTTCTATATCTAGTGTTATCAATAGGTTTTTACTTCGAGCTTAGTTGCCCATTAACCTGATTTGATCAATATACAGTTCTATGTGGCCACAGTATTGTGCATATACATTTATCAGAATCCTTTCACTGTTTTGACATTGAAATGCAATTCATTCCAATGCTCCCTGCACATTTTAGGAATTTTTTTGATCGTCATATCGTTGTCTCTAAGTACAACAACTGCCTTTGCATTTGCTGATTCAACGATGTTGATGATATGTGGGGTAAATCAGTAGTTTCAGATTTTTATATGACTTCTGCTTCCCCCATGAACCATGGACCTTGCCGTTGGTGGGGAGGCTTGCGTGCCTCAGCGATACAGATGGCCGTACCGCAGGTGCAACCACAACGGAGGGGTATCTGTTGAGAGGCCAGACAAACATGTGGTTCCTGAAGAGGGGCAGCAGCCTTTTCAGTAGTTGCAGGGGCAACAGTCTGGATGATTGACTGATCTGGCCTTGTAACATTAACCAAAACGGCCTTGCTGTGCTGGTACTGCGAACGGCTGAAAGCAAGGGGAAACTACAGCCGTAATTTTTCACGAGGACATGCAGCTTTACTGTATGATTAAATGATGATGGCGTCCTCTTGGGTAAAATATTCCGGAGGTAAAATAGTTCCCCATTCGGATCTCCGGGCGGGGACTACTCAAGAGGACGTCGTTATCAGGAGAAAGAAAACTGGCATTCTACGGATCGGAGCGTGGAATGTCAGATCCCTTAATCGGGCAGGTAGGTTAGAAAATTTAAAAAGGGAAATGGAGAGGTTAAAGTTAGATATAGTGGGAATTAGTGAAGTTCGGTGGCAGGAGGAACAAGACTTTTGGTCAGGTGATTACAGGGTTATAAATACAAAATCAAATAGGGGTAATGCAGGAGTAGGTTTAATAATGAATAAAAAAATAGGAGTGCGGGTTAGCTACTACAAACAGCATAGTGAACGCATTATTGTGGCCAAGATAGACACAAAGCCCATGCCTACTACAGTAGTACAAGTTTATATGCCAACTAGCTCTGCAGATGATGAAGAAATTGATGAAATGTATGACGACATAAAAGAAATTATTCAGGTAGTGAAGGGAGACGAAAATTTAATAGTCATGGGTGACTGGAATTCGTCAGTAGGAAAAGGGAGAGAAGGAAACATAGTAGGTGAATATGGATTGGGGGGAAGAAATGAAAGAGGAAGCCGCCTTGTAGAATTTTGTACAGAGCATAACTTAATCATAGCTAACACCTGGTTCAAGAATCATAAAAGAAGGTTGTATACCTGGAAGAATCCTGGAGATACTAATAGGTATCAGATAGATTATATAATGGTAAGACAGAGATTTAGGAACCAGGTTTTAAATTGTAAGACATTTCCAGGGGCAGATGTGGATTCTGACCACAATCTATTGGTTATGAACTGCAGATTGAAACTGAAGAAACTGCAAAAAGGTGGGAATTTAAGGAGATGGGACCTGGATAAACTGAAAGAACCAGAGGTTGTAGAGAGTTTCAGGGAGAGCATAAGGGAACAATTGACAGGAATGGGGGAAAGAAATACAGTAGAAGAAGAATGGGAAGCTTTGAGGGATGAAGTAGTGAAGGCAGCAGAGGATCAAGTAGGTAAAAAGACGAGGGCTAATAGAAATCCTTGGGTAACAGAAGAAATATTGAATTTAATTGATGAAAGGAGAAAATATAAAAATGCAGTAAATGAAGCAGGCCAAAGGGAATACAAACGTCTCAAAAATGAGATCGACAGAAAGTGCAAAATGGCTAAGCAGGGATGGCTAGAGGACAAATGTAAGGATGTAGAGGCTTGTCTCACTAGGGGTAAGATAGATACTGCCTACAGGAAAATTAAAGAGACCTTTGGAGAGAAGAGAAGCACTTGTATGAATATCAAGAGCTCAGATGGCAACCCAGTTCTAAGCAAAGAAGGGAAGGCAGAAAGGTGGAAGGAGTATATGGAGGGTTTATACAAGGGCGATGTACTTGAGGACAGTATTATGGAAGTGGAAGAGGATGTAGATGAAGATGAAATGGGAGATAAGATACTGCGTGAAGAGTTTGACAAAGCACTGAAAGACCTGAGTCGAAACAAGGCCCCGGGAGTAGACAACGTTCCATTAGAACTACTGATGGCCTTGGGAGAGCCAGTAAGCCGCGGTTCGATTTCTATTCGTCCATGGGCTTGTACGAGGTCTCTATACGCTGAGGCGACAAAAGTCGTGGGACTCAATCTAATATCATGCAGGACCTCCTTTTTCCCGGCGTAGTGCAGGTGCTCGATGTGACACGGACTCAGCAAGTTGTTGGAAGTCCCATGCAGAAAAATTGAGCCATGCAGTCTCAACAGCCGTCCATAATTGAAGATGTGTTTCCGGTGCAGGATTTTGCGTACGAACTGACCTTTCCAATACGTCCCAAAAATGTACGATGGGATTCGTGTCCAGCGATGTGAGTGGCCAAATAATTCACTCCAGTTGTCTAGAACGTTCTTAAAACCAATCGCGAAAAATTATGGCCTGGTGACATGGCGCATTGTTATCTATAAAAATTCCATTGTTATTTAATAACAAGAAGTCCATGAATGGCTGCAAATGGTCTCCAAGTAGCCGAACATCCAGAGGACCCAGTACATTCCATGTAAACACAGCCCACTCCATTATGGAGCCACAACCAGTTTGCACAGCAAATTCTTAACAACTTGGTTCCATGGCTTCATGGACTATGCGCCACACTCTAACCTACCACCAGGTCTTACTGATGGAAATCGGGATTCATCTGACCATACCACAGTTTTCCAGTCGTCTACTGTCCAACCGAGAGGCGCTGAAGGCGATATCGTTCTGTTAGCAAAGGCACTCTCGTCGGTAGTTTGCTGCCATAGCCAATTAACGCCAAATTTCACCAAACTACCCTAACGGATACGTTCGTCGTACTTCACACATTGGTTTCGGTGCTTATTTGCCACAGTGTTGCATGCCTGTTAGCATTGACAACTCCACGCAAACGTCGGTACTCTCAGTCGTTAAGTGAAGGTAGTCGGCCACTGCGTCGTCCGAGGTGAGAGCTAATGCCTGATATTTGTTATTCTCGGCACGCTATGTACACTGTGGGTCCCGGAATATTGAGTTCCTAACGATTTCCGAAATGAAATGTCCCACTACTCCAGCTCCAACTAACTTTCCGCGTTCAGTGTCTGTTAATTCTCGTCGTGTGGCCACAAACACTTTGGAGGCTGTGTAAGTATGCTGTCTATATATGTCTGTATGTTGGCAGCGGGATAGACTGCATAAATAACTCTGCGAGCGCTGTGCGTCCTCTGCAAGAGACTCTGTGCGGCTGGTCGGACTCGCAGATGTAGGTGAACAGCCAGCAGTGGTGGCAGTTGGAAGTTTGTAGCTTGCAGTGATGGAGGTTAGAGGTCAGAAGTGTTAGCGCGAGCGAACTGTCTGCACGCGTCAGTCATAGAGATTTAAAATTATTGACGATTATATAATTTTTTGGATATGGATATCACGGACAATTATACACTCCTGGAAATGGAAAAAAGAACACATTGACACCGGTGTGTCAGACCCACCATACTTGCTCCGGACACTGCGAGAGGGCTGTACAAGCAATGATCACACGCACGGCACAGCGGACACACCAGGAACCGCGGTGTTGGCCGTCGAATGGCGCTAGCTGCGCAGCATTTGTGCACCGCCGCCGTCAGTGTCAGCCAGTTTGCCGTGGCATACGGAGCTCCATCGCAGTCTTTAACACTGGTAGCATGCTGCGACAGTGTGGACGTGAACCGTATGTGCAGTTGACGGACTTTGAGCGAGGGCGTATAGTGGGCATGCGGGAGGCCGGGTGGACGTACCGCCGAATTGCTCAACACGTGGGGCGTGAGGTCTCCACAGTACATCGATGTTGTCGCCAGTGGTCGGCGGAAGGTGCACGTGCCCGTCGACCTGGGACCGGACCGCAGCGACGCACGGATGCACGCCAAGACCGTAGGATCCTACGCAGTGCCGTAGGGGACCGCACCGCCACTTCCCAGCAAATTAGGGACACTGTTGCTCCTGGGGTATCGGCGAGGACCATTCGCAACCGTCTCCATGAAGCTGGGCTACGGTCTCGCACACCGTTAGGCCGTCTTCCGCTCACGCCCCAACATCGTGCAGCCCGCCTCCAGTGGTGTCGCGACAGGCGTGAATGGAGGGACGAATGGTGACGTGTCGTCTTCAGCGATGAGAGTCGCTTCTGCCTTGGTGCCAATGATGGTCGTATGCGTGTTTGGCGCCGTGCAGGTGAGCGCCACAATCAGGCCTGCACACGACCGAAGCACACAGGGCCAACACCCGGCATCATGGTGTGGGGAGCGATCTCCTACACTGGCCGTACACCACTGGTGATCGTCGAGGGGACACTGAATAGTGCACGGTACATCCAAACCGTCATCGAACCCATCGTTCTACCATTCCTAGACCGGCAAGGGAACTTGCTGTTCCAACAGGACAATGCACGTCCGCATGTATCCCGTGCCACCCAACGTGCTCTAGAAGGTGTAAGTCAACTACCCTGGCCAGCAAGATCTCCGGATCTGTCCCCCATTGAGCATGTTTGGGACTGGATGAAGCGTCGTCTCACGCGGTCTGCACGTCCAGCACGAACGCTGGTCCAACTGAGGCGCCAGGTGGAAATGGCATGGCAAGCCGTTCCACAGGACTACATCCAGCATCTCTACGATCGTCTCCATGGGAGAATAGCAGCCTGCATTGCTGCGAAAGGTGGATATACACTGTACTAGTGCCGACATTGTGCATGCTCTGTTGCCTGTGTCTATGTGCCTGTGGTTCTGTCAGTGTGATCATGTGATGTATCTGACCCCAGGAATGTGTCAATAAAGTTTCCCCTTCCTGGGACAATGAATTCACGGTGTTCTTATTTCAATTTCCAGGAGTGTATAATGTTTGAACTGGTTGTCACATGATTAAGGCAAAATCTGCTAAATGCATTGTGTGCTCTGCGACAAAAGTTTTCCTTTACTACTCACATGCCTATTAGTAGTTAGAGGCTACATTAGTTAAAATCTTTTATTTAGCTGGCTGTATTGATGCTTCCTGTATCGCTGTAGTTCGTGTAATGAAGATTTTCTGTGAGGTAAGTGACTTATGAATTATATGGGTTATTGTTAGGATTTCTTCTAATTCAGTGCCATTCTTTTGTGTTAAATATTTGAGCAGCCAGACTGCACTTTAGGTGTATTTGTCAGGAATAATTCTCTAGGTCAGATACGAAATATTAAGACAAGCAAGGTGACAGTACGTTAGTTTCACTCAGCAGTTTCAGAAGGTTCACTTGCAATCAATTTCACTCAGCAGTTTCAGAATTAAACATCGTAGAAGTTTCACCTTCTCAGTTATTCCAGTCCTAGTAAAAATATATTAAGAAGTATCAAGTGTTTCACATGAATCACCTAAGTATAAATGACAACTCTGCCAACACGCTGCCCTTTTATACCTGGTGTACATGATACTACCCACATCTCTCTATGCGCAAATCGCCATCCCATGACTTTCGTCAGCTTGGTGTATACGTTCTGAAGATCCAGGTGTTTCTATCTTTTTGTGTAGAACTGATGTATCAGGTCACGTAATTCTTGAAAATCTGTGGGCGGATTACTTGCCTTCAGTATCAATCTATCTGCTATCTCAGCTGTGGGGAAAGTGATTGATTTCCCCCTTTCATGCCGCTAGACAGCACTGCTACGTCTTTGAGCTGTGGTCCCGCCGCTGCCGCGCTAGCTATGGGCCCACACTCGTCTTATCGGAGTATCGGTGCTCCGCCCGTCCTTTAAAGCTAACAGCACTGTGGTTCAGTCTTCAATCGTAATACCGGTGCGCTCCTGCACCGTTAGCACTACGTATCATTGTCTTGTTCACAGAATTCGCTACGCCTTGGGTATTCGTTCTTTGATTAGTTGTTGGATTGTTATTCTACCTTACCATATCCGTTGTCTATCTTCCTGTTGTTGTTTCCCCTGTTGACCGTCGGTAACTCGCTGCAGACAGTCTTGGCCGATCGGCATGTTTCTCCGTCTTGTCAGATTCATCTGAGATCGGCAGTCCCCTAGAACGTAGAACTACTTAAGCCTAACTAACCTAACGACAACACGCACAACAATGCCCGAGGCAGGATTCGAACCTGCCACCGTAGCGGTCGCGCGGTTTCAGACTGAAGCGCTAAAACCGCTCGCCCACAGCGGCCGGCTCCAGATTCAAGTCCTTAGTGATAGCGAGGATGATTTACAGTATATGTTGAACAAAATGAGCAGCCAATTGAGTACAAAATATGGACTGAGAGTAAACCGAAGAAAGACGAAAGTAATGAAGAGTAGCAGACATAAAATTAGTGAAAAACGTAATATCAAAATTAGTGACCACGAAGTAAGTGAAGTTCAGGAATTCCGCTGCCTTGGATGCAAAATAACATTATGAACGAGGAGACTTGGGTATAAAACTTAGGACAGTCATGAGCAAACGATATCTACTAGCATCAATTAAAGGCGTTAATTTGAAGAAAAAATTTCTGATAACGTATGTCTGGAGAACAACATTTTATGGTACAGAATAATGGCTTACGTCAATATCAGAGAAGAGAATCGAAGCGTTTGAGATGAGCTCCAGAAATGTGTTGAAAATTATGTCGACTGATAAGGAATGAAGGCATTCTCCGCATAATAGGTGGAAGGTATATATGAAGAACATCGAGAAGAAGAAACCATTCCATGATGCTAGAGGTTTTAGAGACTAAAATCTGTAGGCAAAGACAAACACTGCAATATATTCAACAAACAGTTGAGGACTTGGGTGCAAGTGCCGCTCTGAGATTAAGAGGTCGGTATCCTTGCTTACAGAATTTTCAAAAATCTTTGAGAAAGTAATGTACTCAAGAGTGGCTAGCCATCTCAACAGTAATGGGATACTTAGTAATTCACAGTTCGGATATCAGAAATGCTGTTCCACTGAGACCACAATATACAATTTCACTGTAAACATAATAGAGTCTTTAAATAGTAAAATGTCACTAGTAGGAATATTCTGTGACTTATCCAAAGCATTTGATTGTGTGAACCATGACATTATGTTAGAGAAATTACAATTCTATGGTATAAATGGAACATGTTTAAGTCACATCTAGAGAACAGGAAGCAAAAAGTCTCTTTATATGCTTCAAGTGATTCAAAGGAGTTTGCCACTTGAGCTAACTGGGGTGAAATTACATTAGGTGTTCCACAAGGTTCGATCATGGGTCCCCTCCTGTTCTTGATATGAATGACCTCCCTTTCTATGTGAAACAAGATGCTGAACTGACACTGCTGATGATACAAGTATAATTATTAATCCAGTAAAAGAAAGTCCGATAGAAAATAATACAAATAAGGTCTTTGGAAAAGTTATTAATTGTTTATCTGCAAATGGGCTTGCTCTGAACTTTGAAAAAACACAGTACATCCAATTTTCGGTTGCAAAAAGTGTAATTCCTTCAATAAACATAACACATCAAAAGAAGTCAGTAGCCAGGGCAGAGTATACTAAGTTTTTGGGTGTACATATAGATGAGAATCTTAATTGGAAAATTCATATTTTGGATCTCCTACAGTGACTAGGTTCAGCAACTTTTGCAATCAAAATAATTGCCAATTTGAGGATGTAGAAATTATTAAGCTAACATACTTTGCATACTTCCACTCTCTGATGTCATACGGAATGATATTCTGGGGCAACTCAACACTTAGGCAAAACGTATTCACTGCTCAGAAGAAAGTAATTAGAATAATATGTGGGAATCATAGTCGCACATCTTGTAGGCATCTGTTTAAAAGGTTAGGAATTCTTACAACTGCTTTACAGTACATTTACTCAGTAATGAAATTTTTCCCCAACAACATGGACCAGTTTAAAATCAACAGCGACATTCATGATTACAATACCAGAAAAAAGAAAGACCTACACTATCCTTTACTTAACCTATCTTTGGTACAGAAAGGGGTAAAATATGCTGCTATAGAACTTTTCGATAAATTACCAGATGAAATAAAATGTCTGACAGACAGCAGTAATAGTTTCAAAAACAAATTGAAATCATATCTCCTCGACAACTCCTACACCATAGATGAATTCTTGAATATGAGTAAATAAATCTGGAGATATCATACACTCCTGGAAATTGAAATAAGAACACCGTGAATTCATTGTCCCAGGAAGGGGAAACTTTATTGACACATTCCTGGGGTCAGATACATCACATGATCACACTGACAGAACCACAGGCACATAGACACAGGCAACAGAGCATGCACAATGTCGGCACTAGTACAGTGTATATCCACCTTTCGCAGCAATGCAGGCTGCTATTCTCCCATGGAGACGATCGTAGAGATGCTGGAAGTAGTCCTGTGGAACGGCTTGCCATGCCATTTCCACCTGGCGCCTCAGTTGGACCAGCGTTCGTGCTGGACGTGCAGACCGCGTGAGACGACGCTTCATCCAGTCCCAAACATGCTCAATGGGGGACAGATCCGGAGATCTTGCTGGCCAGGGTAGTTGACTTACACCTTCTAGAGCACGTTGGGTGGCATGGGATACATGCGGACGTGCATTGTCCTGTTGGAACAGCAAGTTCCCTTGCCGGTCTAGGAATGGTAGAACGATGGGTTCGATGACGGTTTGGATGTACCGTGCACTATTCAGTGTCCCCTCGACGATCACCAGTGGTGTACGGCCAGTGTAGGAGATCGCTCCCCACACCATGATGCCGGGTGTTGGCCCTGTGTGCCTCGGTCGTATGCAGTCCTGATTGTGGCGCTCACCTGCACGGCGCCAAACACGCATACGACCATCATTGGCACCAAGGCAGAAGCGACTCTCATCGCTGAAGACGACACGTCTCCATTCGTCCCTCTATTCACGCCTTTCGCGACACCACTGGAGGCGGGCTGCACGATGTTGGGGCGTGAGCGGAAGACGGCCTAACGGTGTGCGGGATCGTAGCCCAGCTTCATGGAGACGGTTGCGAATGGTCCTCGCCGATACCCCAGGAGCAACAGTGTCCCTAATTTGCTGGGAAGTGGCGGTGCGGTCCCCTACGGCACTGCGTAGGATCCTACGGTCTTGGCGTGCATCCGTGCGTCGCTGCGGTCCGGTCCCAGGTCGACGGGCACGTGCACCTTCCGCCGACCACTGGCGACAACATCGATGTACTGTGGAGACCTCACGCCCCACGTGTTGAGCAATTCGGCGGTACGTCCACCCGGCCTCCCGCATGCCCACTATACGCCCTCGCTCAAAGTCCGTCAACTGCACATACGGTTCACGTCCACGCTGTCGCGGCATGCTACCAGTGTTAAAGACTGCGATGGAGCTCCGTATGCCACGGCAAACTGGCTGACACTGACGGCGGCGGTGCACAAATGCTGCGCAGCTAGCGCCATTCGACGGCCAACACCGCGGTTCCTGGTGTGTCCGCTGTGCCGTGCGTGTGATCATTGCTTGTACAGCCCTCTCGCAGTGTCCGGAGCAAGTATGGTGGGTCTGACACACCGGTGTCAATGTGTTCTTTTTTCCATTTCCAGGAGTGTATATGCATTTTGTGGCATTTAAGGGAATGGGATAGATAATAGAAATATTTAGGTATAACACTATAATGTAAAAAAAATAAAAAGCCTTGTTTCCTGTGCGCATTTCTTGTGCATTTGACACGTTCCACAACATAACGGTTTTTCCGTGCCATTGATCAATGGAACACGTAACTAACCAACTAACTAACTGTGGTGTCACCGCCAGACACCACACTTGCTAGGTGGTAGCTTTTATTTGGCCGCGGTCCATTAGTATACGTCGGACCCGCGTGTCGCCACTGTCAGTAATTGCAGACCGTGCGCCACCACACGGCAGGTCTACAGAGACGTCCTGGCACTCGCCCCAGTTGTACAGCTGACGTTCATAGCAATGGTTCACTGACAAATACGCTCTCATTTGCCGAGACGAGAGTTAGCATAGCCTTCAGCTGCATTTGCTACGACCTAGCAAGGCGCCGTATTCAATTGATATTGAGATTCTATTAATGTATCATCAAGAGCGATGTTCTACAAATGTGGATTAAAGTTAAGTATTCCAGAAGCTACGTACTTTTCTTTATAGCATTCATTACGTATCCTGTTTCAGACCTCACGCCAGCCTGCGTGAGTTTAAGCGCGTGCCTTTCGGCTTCCTCTCATTGTGTCTAGGCTGTCTTGTCTAGACACAACACTAACAACACAGGAGTTCGTGATGGGTCCCATAAAACCATTTAGAAAAAATGTTAATTTAAAACAAGGAAAAAAAGGGAATATGCCCTGGATTCCAGCAAAGAACTTCCTTATCTCTTCGAACATCCATTTGCTTCTCTTCATGTCTCACCCACTCCATTGTCATTAGATTGTTATAGCCTTCCACTTTAGCCTGTCCCTTGATCATTTTTTTGTCTCTCTTAGTGCTTCCCAAAAGTCATATTTTCATTACTCGCTGAGCTTCCGTCACATTTGGAATATTTTTCCCATTTTAACTCAATACCTCACTGCCACAAAAAAATAATAATAATAAAAAAATTAGTATGGAAACTAAACTTTCCTTGCAAGGCATATCGACCTAGTTTTTAATACGCTATTCAAATTACAAATAGCGGTCTAAGACATTTCTACTCTTTACTTTTATCTTTTGCTCCCTATTCAGTCATTCTATTAAACTGTCCTAAGTAAAAATAAATTAATAAAGCAGAAAGAAGAAGGAGGAAAAATCCTCATTTACTGAATCAATAAATTTATCGTTAATTTGTACAGTTTTATTTTCGATTGGTGGTAATAGTGAATTTTAGTTTAATCAAATTATTACCAAGACAACTTTCAAACTTTCTCCACTATGTTTAAATGATAATATTGCCACCATTTAGCTGCATAATTTTTATCATTGCAGTATCGCTGTTCCGGCTTTTGAACCATTATTGAGTCCAATTTGTAAACATACCAGTACATTTCTGATATGTCATGGCTAAAACATTACAATTTAACAATGAAATATTCTGTGTTATCAGCCAAACTGTAGCATCGCGTTATCGCAACGTTTCGACGAACTTCCTGCTAGTTACCTTTAGGTGATACGAGCGGGTGACTCATCGAAACATTGCGACAACACTCCACGACTTGCTGACAAACCGAGAAGAGTTTATCAACGAAATTCGCCGAGAAAGCTTCTGTTACCTTGTTACAATTCTTGTCTGTATACAGGGTGTTACAAAAAGGTACGGCCAAACTTTCAGGAAACATTTCTCACACACAAATAAAGAAAAGACGTTATGCGGACATGTGTCCCGAAACGCTAAATTTCCATGTTAGAGCTCATTTTAGTTTCGTCAGTATGTACTGTACTTCCTCGATTCACCGCCAGTTGGCCCAATTGAAGGAAGGTAATGTTGACTTCGGTGCTTGTGTTGACATGCGACTCATAGCTCTACAGTACTAGCATCAAGCACATCAGTACGTAGCATCAACGAGTTAGTATTCATCACGAACGTGATTTTGCAGTCAGTGCTATGTTTACAAATGCGGAGTTGGAAGACGCCCATTTGATGTATCGATTAGCACGGGGCAATAGCCGTGGCGCGGTACGTTTGTATCGAGACAGATTTCCAGAACGAAGGTGTCCCGACAGGAAGACGTTCGAAGCAATTGATCGGCATCTTAGGGAGCACGGAACATTCCAGCCTATGACTCGCGACTGGGGAAGACCTAGAACGACGAGGACACCTGCAATGGACGAGGCAATTCTTCGTGCATTTGACGATAACCCTAATGTCAGCGTGGGAGAAGTTGCTGCTGTACAAGGTAACGTTGACCACGTCACTGAATGGAGAGTGCTATGGGAGAACCAGTTGTTTCCGTACCATGTACAGCGTGTGCAGGCACTATCAGCAGCTGATTGGCCTCCACGGGTACACTTCTGCGAATGGTTCATCCAACAATGTGTCAATCCTCATTTCAGCGCAAATGTTCTCTTTACGGATGAGGCTTCATTCCAACGTGATCAAATTGTAAATTTTCACAATCAACATGTGTGGGCTGACGATAATCCGCACGCAATTGTGCAATCACGTCATCAACACAGATTTTCTGTGAACGTTTGGGCAGGCATTGTTGGTGATGTCTTGATTGGGCCCCATGTTCTTCCACCTACGCTCAATGGAGCACGTTATCATGATTTCATACGGGATAACCTGTGCTGCTAGAACATATGCCTTTACAAGTACGACACAACATGTGGTTCATGCACGATGGAGCTCCTGCACATTTCAGTCGAAGTGTTCGTACACTTCTAAACAAAAGATTCAGTGACCGATGGATTGGTAGAGGCGGACCAATTCCATGGCCTCCACGCTCTCCTGACCTCCACCCTCTTGACTTTCATTTATGGGGGCATTTGAAAGCTCTTGTCTACGCAACCCCGGTACCAAATGTAGAGACTCTTCGTGCTCGTATTGTGGACGGCTGTGATACAATACGCCATTCTCCAGGGCTGCATCAGAGCATCAGGGATGCTCTGATGCATGTATCCTCGCTAACGGAGGACATTTTGAACATTTCCTGTAACAAAGTGTTTGAAGTCACGCTGGTACGTTCTGTTGCTGTGTGTTTCCATTCCATGATTAATGTGATTTGAAGAGAAGTAATAAAATGAGCTCTAACATGGAAAGTAAGCATTTCCGGACACATGTCCACATAACATATTTTCTTTCTTTGTGTGTGAGGAATGTTTCCTGAAAGTTTGGCCGTACCTTTTTGTAACACCCTGTATGTAAACCGTGAAGAATGAGATAAAATCATGCGCAGGGTTTACATTTAACAGTGAGACCGCAGATACATTTCTACGTCCTGCGGTGTCATAGCGTTGGTAAACACGGTAATACACCACAGGGCGTATGTCAGTGATCCCAGCAAAGGAAAAATCATCAACTTTTGTCTACTATTTTCCTCCAGTTGTTGAAAACGAGAGACAAACGGTACGATGTCATCACACAACGAACGTGGTTTATTTGCGTTTGATTATCACCAATTCTTTCTACGTTTTCCTTGTCCAGTAATCTGAAAGCTTCCACTCGTCACGTCTGAGATTACTTTTCCTGACGAGCAATCTCCATACCTATTCCTGTTTCAATTCTGAATCTTCCACTATCCAAATGACGTGTAACTGAAGCTGTAGCACTGATGTACATATTCTTCAGTGTACTGACATATGTTAATACTATACCTTGTTTCTCGAGGATTGTCAGTAGGGATATAGTAGGAACCCAGTCAAAATCTGTCTCAAAATCTTAAAACCGCCAAGTTGTAAGTCACATTCACTGCTCTGTTCTATATTTTCTTCACGTGTCGCAAAATACTCATTGTAGTCACCATTTCATATCTCGCACTAATCTTCTTATCTTCTACATCTACATCTACATCCATACTCCGCAAGCCACCTGACGGTGTGTGGCGGAGTGTACCCTGAGTACCTCTATCGGTTCTCCCTTCTATTCCAGTCTCGTATTGTTCGTGGAAAGAAGGATTGTCGGTATACCTCCGTGCGGGCTATAATCTCTCTGATTTTATCCTCATGGTCTCTTCGCGAGATATACGTAGGAGGGAGCAATATACTGCTTGACTCTTGGTGAAGGTATGTTGTCGAAACTTTAACAAAAGCCCGTACCGAGCTACTTAGCGTCTCTCCTGCAGAGTCATCCACTGGAGTTCATCTATCATCTCCGTAACACTTTCGCGATTACTGAGTGATCCTGTAACGAAGCACGCTGCTCTACGTTGGATCTTCTCTACCTCTTCTATCAACCCTATCCGGTACGGATCCCACACTGCTGAGCAGTAATCAAGCAGTGGGCGAACAAGCGTACTGTAACCTACTTCGCCGGCCGAAGTGGCCGTGCGGTTGAAGGCGCTGCAGTCTGGAACCGCGAGACCGCTACGGTCGCAGGTTCGAATCCTGCCTCGGGCATGGATGTTTGTGATGTCCTTAGGTTAGTTAGGTTTAACTAGTTCTAAGTTCTAGGGGACTAATGACCTCAGCAGTTGAGTCCCATAGTGCTCAGAGCCATTTGAACCATTTTTTTGTAACCTACTTCCTTTGTTTTCGGATTGCATTTCCTTAGGATTCTTCCAATGAATCTTAGTCTGGCATCTGCTTTACCGACGATCAACTTTATATGATCATTCCATTTTAAATCACTCCTAATGCGTTCTCCCAGATAATTTATGGAATTAACTGCTTCCAGCTGCTGACCTGCTATTTTGTAGCTAAATGATAAGGGATCTATCTTTCTATGCATTCGCAACACATTACACTTGTCTACATTGAGATTCAATTGCCATTCCCTGCACCATGCGTCAAATCGCTGCAGATCCTCCTGCATTTCAGTACAATTTTCCATTGTTACTACCTCTCGATACACCACAGCATCATCTTCAAAAAGCCTCAGTGAACTTCCGATGTCATCCACATGGTCATTTATGTATATTGTGAATAGTAACGGTCCTATGACACTCCCCTGCGGCACACCTGAAATCACTCTTACTTCGGATGACTTCTCTCCATTGAGAATGACATACTGCGTTCTGTTATCTAGGAACTCTTCAATCCAATCACACAATTGGTCTGATAGTCCATATGCTCTTACTTTGTTCATTAAACGACTGTGGGGAACTGTATCGAATGCCTTGCGGAAGTCAAGAAACACGGCATCTACCTGTGAACCCGTGTCTATGGCCCTCTGAGTCTCGTAGAGGAATAGCGCGAGCTGGGTTTCACACGACCGTCTTTTTCGAAACCCATGCTGATTCCTACAGAGTAGATTTCTAGTCTCCAGAAAATTCATTATTCTCGATCATAATACGTGTTCCAAAATTCTACAACTGATCGACATTAGACATATAGGTCTATAGTTCTGCACATCCGTTCGACGTCTCTTCTTGAAAACGGAGATGACCTGTGCCCTTTTCCAACCCTTTGGAACGCTACTCTCTTCTAGTGACCTGCAGTACACCGCTGCCAGAAGGAGGGCAAGTTCCTTCGCGTACTCTGTGTAAAATCGAACTGGTATCCCATCAGGTCCAGCGGCCTTTCCTCTTTTGAGCGATTTTCATTGTTTCTCTATCCCTCTGTCGTCTATTTCGATATCTACCATTTTGTCATCTGTGCGACAATCTAGTGAAGGAACTACAGTGCAGTCTTCCTCTGTGAAACAGCTTTGGAAAAAGACATTTAGTATTTCGGCCTTTAGTCTGTCATCCTCTGTTTCAGTACCATTTTGGTCACAGAGTGTCTGGACATTTTGTTTTGATCCACCTATCGCTTTGACATAAGACCAAAATTTTTTAGGATTTTGTGCCGAGTCAGTACATAAAACTTTACTTTCGAATTCATTGAACGCCTCTCGCATAGCCCTCCTCACACTACATTTCGCTTCGCGTAATTTTTGTTTGTCTGCAAGGCTTTGGCTATGTTTATGTTTGCTGTGAAGTTCCCTTTGCTTCCGCAGCAGTTTTCTAACTCGGTTGTTGGATCACAGTAGCTCTTTTCCATCTCTTACGATCTTGCTTGGCCCATACTCTTCTAACGCATATTGAACGATGGTTTTGAACTTTGTCCACTGATCCTCAACACTGTCTGCACTTGAGGCAAAACTTTTGTGTTTAGCCGTCAGGTATTCTGTAATCTGCTTTTTGTCACTTTTGCTAAACAGAAAAATCTTCCTACCTTTTTTAATATTTCTATTTACGGCTGAAATCATCAATGCCGTAACCGCTTTATGATCGCTGATTCCCTGTTCTGCGTTAACCGTTTCAAATAGTTCGGGTCTGTTTGTCACCAGAAGGTGTAATATGTTATCGCCACGAGTTCTTTCTCTGTTTAACTGCTGAAGGTAGTTTTCAGATAAAGTACTTAAAAAATTTTCACTGGATTCTTTGTCCCTGCCACCCGTTATGTACGTTTGAGTCTCCCAGTCTATTTACGGCAAATTAAAATCTCCACCCCGAACTATAACATGGTGGGGAAATCTACTCGAAATATTTTCCAAATTATACTTCAGGTGCTCAGCCACAACAGCTGCTGAGCCAGGGGGCCTATAGAGACATCCAATTACCATGTCTGAGCCTGTTTTAACCGTGACCTTCACCCAAATTATTTCTCATTTCGGATCTCCGTCAATTTCCTTCGATACTATTGCACTTCTTATCGCTATAAACACGCCTCCCCCTTCACTGTCAAGCCTGTCTCTGCGGTATACTTTCCAATCTGAGTTTAGGATTTCATTACTGTTTACGTCTGGTTTCAGCCAACTTTCTGTCCCTAGTACTATATGGGCGTTGTGACCGTTTATTAGTGAGAGCAGTTCTGGGACCTTTCTATAGACGCTCCTGCAGTTTACTATTAGCACATTAATATTGTTATTCCCTGTTGCATTTTGCCTACTCCTACCTTGCCGCGTCTCAGGAGGCGTCTTGTCGGGCCTAGGGAGAGAATTCTCTAACATAAAAAACCCCTATGTGCACTCCACATGTACTCCGCTACCCTTGTAGCCGCTTCCGGCGTGTAGTGCACGCCTGACCTATTCAGGGGGACCCTACATTTCTCCACCCGATAGCGGAGGTCGAGAAATTTGCACCCCAGATCTCCGCAGAATCGTCTGAGCCTCTGGTTTAAGCCTTCCACTCGGCTCCAAACCAGAGGACCGCGATCGGTTCTGGGAACGATACTACAAATAGTTAGCTCTGATTCCACCCCGCGGGCGAGGCTTTCCGTTAATGTTAGTATCTCACTTATTGCGGCCTATAATCTACTCTAGTAGTTCCCCCTATTAGTTTCCTCTCTGCGACACCTTCCAATGCCATGTTAAATTATTCATGGATACCGCACCAGACGTCTCCCTAAACTGTCCAATTCCCTGGGTGAAGGTGTATCATAGTTTAGTCTGTTCATTCTTCTTAATACATCTTGATTTCATACTTTATCTATCCACTTAACACTCTTCTACAGTGTCACATTCCAGACGCTTCCAATTTCTACTTCTCTGTGTTTCAGACTGTCCACGTCTCGCGTCCATACAATTCGGTTACACATCGAGATTGACACTTTCAGAAACTTTTTCCACATTTCCATATCAATAGCTGATACTAGTAGGTCAGTACAAATGTACCTGTAATATCTACCTTGCTTCGGCCATCCTGGTATCCTAGTTCCCGCTATCCTATTTCAGACATCTTAAGTGTCAGAAATAGTCATGTCAAAAGAGTGGTAGTATGGGGAGGGCGCAAGGCATGCCTGCAGACACAAAAAAGTTGAAGGACAGCTAACGAACGGCTGTTTAGACCCATCAGGGGATCTTCACATTTAGAATGTTAACGGAGATATTGTATTTCGGTTACTGCAGACAATTTGACGGTGATCATGTATAGAACTAAACATTAAAGAGTCAAACAGAAAATGTTACTGTAGCCCTGAAAGAAAGTTCGCCAGGAAATATGAGGGGGGAGCTCCTGTCTCAGTTTTCTTTACTCCTAGTCTCGTCTGTTGATGGTCCCTGTTTGCTATCCGCTTTGGACCATACGATCATCCTCTCTGCTCGCCAGCCTCGCAAAAGAGACTACCGCCGTAAAAAGAGTACTGCGACAGAGTCTTAACGTGGCGTCACCGGAACCTGCCACAGGCAAAGAAGCTTAAGAATACGCCTTTGAAGTTTCCGAATACGCTATGCTCTCTAGAAAACATCCAGTTGGCAGTTACTTAAGAAGATAGGGACTGGAAACAAACATTTCTTCTCCGTGCTTACAAATTATTTATTAATTGGTGGTGCACATCGGAAACGTAGAACTAGAAAAGACCGTAAATTTCATCGTTACGAGTATTATTCTACGGTTTCATTTTGCAACTTGTCCGACATATATTTTTCTAATTATTATGATAACAATATTTACTATCTCAGTGTTATTAGATACTGTCTTAAGCATTTTCTAAGATCTCGATTCTTTCACTTTCTTTAATTCCTATCTTACACATAACAACATGCTCACACAATAGTAATAACTATAGTATTACCCCCACATAAACTGTTTAAAATTTATAATTGTACTTCACCTTAAAATAGATACTGCCAGTCTTTCTGCTTCCGACACTGTCACAGTGTTTCTGGAACCCGCAAGACTAAGAGTCCAGTTCATGTAATTCCCACATTTGTTTAAAATTTTTGACTGATGTGCAGTATTTTGCCACTCGTTTTACATTTCTATATTCCCTCTTACATCGGGCGCCAGCTCCTTAAGTACACTGGCACGGATGTTGCCACCATCACTACGTGAAAGTATGCTGCACCAGACGAATGTCCAATAATCCTCTAGTTCAGTTTTAAGGCTGTACTGCAGAGTTTCATAGATGGCAGCTCCGAGATCCACACAATCGTAATTCAAGGAAATCCAAAATGCTTATCATCCTGCACAGCCACCTCCGTAAGTACATCGACGTTCTCTTACAAATTACAAGCGGGGTTAAAAGTAATGCATTTTTCCCTCAGTCAATTTCGGTTGATAACATGCAAAATTTGTTGTGGGACCTAGTGGAATATTCGTGCGTCAGCCCCTATAGTTTCATTAAGGTCCGATAGGTGGCTGTGCT
This sequence comes from Schistocerca nitens, assembly GCF_023898315.1. Lineage (NCBI taxonomy): Eukaryota > Metazoa > Arthropoda > Insecta > Orthoptera > Acrididae > Schistocerca > Schistocerca nitens. Next base: position 187,796,249 of record NC_064620.1, on the reverse strand, counting down.
ACACTATGTGATCAAAAGTATCCGGACACTTGACTGAAAATGACTTACAACTTCTTGGTGCCCTCCATCGGTAATGCTGGAATTCAGTATGGAGTTAGCCCACCTTAAGCCTTGATGACAGCTTTCACTCTCACAGGCACACGTACATCAGGTACTGGAAAGTTTCTTGGGGAACGGCAACCCATTCTTCACGGAGAGCTGCACTGAGGAGAGGTATCGGCGTCGGTGGGTGAGGCCTGGCACGAAGTTGATTTTCCAAAACATCCCAAAGGTGTTCTGTAGGATTCAGGTCAGGACTCTGTGCAGGCCAGTCCATTACAGGGATGTTATTGTCGTGTAACCACTCCGCCACAGGCCGTGCATTATGAACAGGTGCTCGCTAATGTTGAAAGATGTAATCGCCATCCCGAGTTGCTCTTAAACAGCGGGAAGCAAGAAAGTGGTTAAAACATCAATGGCCTGTGCTGTGATAGTGCCATGCAAAACAACAAGGGGGCATGCCCCCTCCATGAAAAACACGACCACACCATAAAACCACCGCCTCCGAATTTTACTGTTGGCGCTACACACGCTGGCAGATGACGTTCACTGGGAATTCGCCATAATCACACTCTGCCAGCGGATCGCCACATTGTGTATCGTGATTCGTCACTCCACACAACGTTTTTACACTGTTCAATAGTCCAATGTTTCCGCTGCTTACACCAAGCGAGGCATCGATTGGCATTTACCGCCTTGATATATGGCTTATGAGCAGACGCTCGACTATGAAATCAAACTTTTCTCACCTCCTGCCTAACTTTCATAATACTTGCAGTGGATCCTGAGGCAGCTTCCAATTCCTGTGCGATGGTGTGGGTAGATGTCTGCCTATTATACATTACGACCCTCTTCAACTGTCAGCGGTCTCTGTCAGTAGACAGACATGGTCAGCCTGTACGATTTAGTGCTGTACGTGTCCTTCCACGTTACCACTTACTATCACACCGGAAACAGTGGACTTACGGATGTTTAGGAGCGTGGAAATCTTGCGTACAGGCGTATGACACAAGTGACACCCAATCAACTGACCACGTTATAAGTTCGTGAGCTCCGAGGAGCGCCCCATTCTGCTCTCTCACGATGTCTAATGGCCACTGAGGTCGCTGACATGGAGTACCTGGCAGTAGGTGGCCGCAAAACGCACCAAATATGAAAAACGTATGTTTATGGGTGTGTCCGCATACTTTTTATCACATAGTATATGTAGCCTATAAAGTAGATGCGATTCAAGCAGAGAGCTGTCGTTTAGTTTCTTTTCGCGGACAACCACAGCCTCGCAGATATTCTAGGCACTTGCAGAACAGAAGAACGGTGAGTCGTCGCCGCGCGGGATTAGCCGAGTGGTCCGAGGCGCTGCAGTCATAGATTGTGCGGCTGGTCCCGGCGGAGGTTGGAGTCCTCTCTCGGGCATGGGTGTGTGTTTGTCCTTAGGATAATTTAGGTTAAGTAGTGCGTAAGATTAGGGACTGATGACCCTAGCAGTTAAGTTCCATAAGATTTCACACACATTTGAACATTTTTTTTTTTATGAGTCGTCTGCCATTATCGCGAAAAGATGGCGCAGTGTCAGATCTCCCGCGCACTAGCAGTCCGCAAACAGCTGTGACTCCTGCGATGTTGGAACGTGTGGACACTCTCATTCGTGGTGACCGACGGACCACGATGAAAACCCTCGCTGTACTACTGGACGTCTGTGTTGTGGTGCTGAGACAGTCGTTCACTAGTTCGGGTACACAAAAGCGTGTGTGGAAAACCATTTAGGGCAACGAAGGACAATCTGTGCGGAATTGCTTGCGCGCTACGAAGCTGATCGTGACAATTTTTTATCGAGTAACGTGACAGGCGATAAAACATGGGTTCATCACTTTGAACCTGAAACAAAACGGCAGTCAATGGAGGGTCACCACACCACCTCTCCTACGAACAAAAAGTTCAGTGCTGCACCTTCCGTCGGTTAAAGCCGTTGCGACGGTCTTATGGCACTCTCAAGAGGCTGTTCTGTTTGATGTCCCTCGCAGGGCAACGATCAACGCGGAAGTGTTTTGTAGTACCCTCAGGAAATTGAAGAAACTACTGTATCGTGTTCGTCGCCACAAAAATGGAAATGAACTTCTCCGTGACAACGCAAGGCCTCACGCGACTCTGCGCTCCCAAGCGGAGCTAACAGAACTTCATTGGACTGTTCTTGCTCATCGATCCTACTGGCCGGATCTTGCGTCTTCCACCTTCCAAGTGTCTGGCCTAATGAACAATGCACTCAGCGGGAAGCAGTACGTGGATGACGGGGAGCTTGTTGATGCAGGAAGACGTTGGTTCCAACGTCGATAAGTAGAGTGGTACCGTGAGAGCATACCTGCCCTCCCAGCAAGATGGCGTAAAGCCGTCACAGTGAACAAAGACTATGTTGAAAAATACAGTTTTGTAGCTGAAAAATAGAGAATAATAGGGCATACAATAATCCCGAATAAAACCGAGCTGCTTTCATAAAATAATGTGTTGCTTTACTTATTGGATGCCCCTCGTACTCACACAGCTAGACATCGCAATCGGACGATTTATTTACGAGTATTTTCAATTGTGAGCGATCTCCTGCTCCTTTTGTTGCCGCCCTAGACTACTTCCAGTGCCAACTTGTTTATCACTTACGATGGACCTAAGATGTTACAGCCTGCTGCTTTGTGAGCAGGGACCTGAATATGACCAATAATCGTTGAAACCAGTTTGCTTTGAACAGATGTAAGTGAATTCTTCCGGCAGTAAAGCAGTTACAACGTTGTCAGTTTACTTCATCTATGATAATAAGTGAGTCTGGTTCGACAAGAATTTCCGCAAGGAAAGTGAAATTTCGAGTTGGAGTGCGCGTAGTCCACTTAGTGTTACTTCACTCCGTAGTTACTGGGGCATGGGCTAGAGGCGTTCTTGTCAGTAAAAACTTCCTAAATGTGATCATCTGCTACCAGTGAAAGAGCGGCCAGCATTAGCACATAAGTGTGGGAATCATCCATAGATATTCTTTGAAGATAGGCGCAAACAACATGATGCGATCCCAGGTAAGATCCCTAAAATAAAGAAAATGGCGTTGAGATTTCTATCAATTTATTGTGCTTTCCAGTGTGCACTGTATTTAACGTAAAGGATTTAACATTCATACTTAGTGCGTATAGTCTACCCAACTTTGACAGATCGTTCAAATGGTTCAAATGGCTCTAAGCATTATGGGACTTAACATGTGACGTCATCAGTCCCCTAGACTTAGAACTACTTATACCTAACTAACCTAAGGACATCACACACCTCCATGCCCGAGGCTGAATTCGAACCTGCGACCGTAGAAGGTCCCGGACTGAAGCACTGAGAACCGCTCGGCCACAGGGGGCGGCTTAACAGGTTGTGACAAAGCCAACGCAATACTGAAGTTGCATGTCACCCAAAATGCTACGGAAGAACTTTGACTTGTTCCGCGATACATCACTTAATACGACTTCTCTTACCACTAGAAGAAACAAAGAAGGAGTTTAAAATCTTACAACACGTAGAGATTGCTAACCGTTACGACAGCAAAGTATTTACGAACGGATGTAGTAAAAAGCAAATAAAAAATAAGTGAGTGCGAGTAGAACTCGCGCACAGAGGGTTCAGTGTGCAGTACAGGCTTAACTACGTATCCAGATCGTTCACCCACCCTGGGAATCGAGAGTGTAGATGATTTTTCTCTTTTAGCGATATCGATAAAGACAAGATATGAAAGACTTTCAAGATCAATTCGTCGTCAATTTTCCGCTTTTTCCTTAGCAGTACTATGGAAGCCTACTTCTTGCCACATTTGTTGCTGCCTCTGGATCATGGGGTCCCGGGTTCAATTCCAGGCCGGGTTGGGGATTTTCTCTACCCGGGGACTGAATGTTTATGTTGTTTTCATCATTTAAGCATCGTCACATCATCATTCGTGATAGTGACTGGATTGGACTGTGTAACAGACTGGACTGAGTAAAAATTGAGACTTTGTACGGGCGCTGATGACCACGCAGTTGAGTGCCACACAAGCCAAACATCATCATCATCTTCATCTTAATCATCATCATCATCGTCGTCGTCATCATTATCTTGCCACATTTCATGTTTCCAGGTCAATGAGAAGTAACCTGTAATTTTTGACGAGTGAATTTACGAGTATGAAACAATGTGACGTAAAGAGCCACATCTTTTGATTTCATTCACTTGAAACTCCAATTTTTTTTACACCGCAACAATTGACCTTAGTATGTGACGAATGCCAACTTGATACATACACCTGTCCCTGAGAAAAAAGGGTCTGAACTGTAGGACTGAGAGACAGATGGAAAGACGCGCAGACAACAAAGTGATCTTATAACCGTTTCGGTTTAATCGACTCTGAGGTAAGGAACACTAAAAAGAAGCGAAGTTCTTAAATAAAAAGAAGCCACACCAATATGAAAATGGTAAAGGTAGCAGAAAATCAATAAGTGTTTTAGAATTCAACTGTCAAAATCGGATTTAAAACACAAAAGACGTAAAAATGCGAAGATCAGAAGCGTGTCAATCTTTTAAACGCAGGTGCCTACATAACTAACTATAACGATTTTGACGCGCTGAATGTGCAGAATTAATTGCAAGAGTAGGATTGGCAACGTAGCAATTTTTTTGAAACTTGTTACAGAAAGAATAATACGTATGTCCCCAAGCGGTAGTCTGGAGCAATAGACAAAGAAGTACTTAGCCTCAGCAGCGTGAGTGGTGACAGCAAGGCCGCAATAGATCGTCCGCCAAAGGAATTCAGTTCGCCATAGTCGTTATTCAATAAATGATAAAATTTGTTGAAACCGTCACTCGTTGTATTATGTAACTACCTGATTGGTGTAATGATTTCATGTTTCTCAAGGCGAGAACACTTATAGTCAGTGGTGCTTGGCGATTTTGGGTAGATTGCAGGCCCCTGGCTGTCCAGATGGAGATCTCAGCTTCGACACGATGGTGCAGAGTTCGAGGCGAACAAGAACTGTGTGACTGCTGTGTTCTCAGAGAGAAATGTGTGCACATTGTATCACTCGCTTTGTGGTGGCGGTACGAACGATTCTGTACTGTGCCTCGTGAGACCAGAACCTTCCAGGAATGCGCCTGGCTGCTGCGCAACCACAGGAGTTACAGATCAAGTCTCAGCATCGTGGCGTGGGTGTCTGTCAGCATATGATGTCCGATATATATGACGTATGTACGACAGTGGCGTAGCTCATTTATTTCAGTTAAGTATTTGAAGACGTTACTTCAGTAATAAACAGTGGGAATCATGGAAGGAAATAAAGATTACAATAAGAATTTTATTGATATGTTTGCCGAAACAAAAAGTTTTTGAACAAGTTAAGGAACTGTAGGACACGAAAATAATAAGATTAAAATTAAAAGTAACATCAGTGAAGAGACAGTCTTGATCGCGATGGTTATTTAATTAATATGACCGATTTTGGACTAGACTTAGGCCATCTTCAGACAACATCATCGGCTGAAGTTGACGATGAGTGAAACAGTCAGTTGATCTCAATCTCTGAAACTGCTGCTTTCCCAAAAAATGTTTTAAAAAATTTTGAAATTAAAAGGACTTCCATCCGAAGGAAGCCCATAGCTGTGGCTACAACACAATATCAAGTATAGCCATGGCTATTATGAACATGTTCAGGGAGTTGAAATTTAATAATCAAGAACCGAGGTTAGAAATTGTAGTAGACTAGACTATCATGAAAAATTAGAATCTAATTTACAATTTGAAACCAGTGAATTAAGAAAAGTAAAGAAATATGGAACTGATATGTAATGAAAAGATTTAATAACGGAAACTCGTTAACTGGAAAAGAATACTCTGGATGACAGACAAGAGATGGTAGGGTCTTTAGAGACCGGCCGGAATGTATTTTGAATGAGCAGACTGATCTTAAAATTTGTTGATTTTTTGACTGCTTTAGGGACATCTTTTGATTGATCTTTGATATTCTTGTTTTACCCGAATCGGTTTTGGCATGCATTGCAAGCCAAGCTATACTTATTTCTAACCAGTGTTGCTTTGTTTGTATAATACGAGGGCTGTCCAGAAAGTAAGTTACGATCGGTCGCGAAATGGAAACGACTATGAAAATCCGATAAAGCTTTGCAAAGATGTGTTGGGCAGTGTCTCTAGTATGACTCTAGGTAGAATTATGTCGCTCTTTTCATTCCTGAGCTCTTAGTGAGAGCGTAAAGATGTTATAGAAAATAGTATCTCCCGCCAAGTACGAGGGCCTGGTGAGAATTTTCCCCTGAAGCTATGCAACCAACATTACATAACTGTCGTGCGGTTTCTTCTTCAAGACAATTCTCAGCCTCATTCTGCAGGGGCAATGAAGATGTTCCTGCATCGTTTCAATTGGAAATGTTTGGTTGCCCACAATACAGCCCGTAATAGTCTCCCACTGAGTTTCATCGCTGCTCAAACGAACCGCTGGCTATGAAGACAACATTTTGGCACAGACAACGAGCTTTAGGTCAGCGTAGAGAATTGGCGGAAAGCACTGGAGGCTGCCTTCTATGATGAGGGTATTGGAAAGTTGGTACAACGCTACGACGAATGTCTGAGTCAGAACGGCGACTACGTAGTGAAGTAGCTGAAAGGTGTAGCTAACTGTTACAAATGAAACATTTCTGATTTTCACTGTGATTTTCATTTCGCGATCAATCGTAACTTACTTTCTGGACAGCCCTCGTACTTTATGTTTGTACATTACATGTATCTCATCGCATTTTACTCTGTTCAGTTGTTCCCTTATAAATATATGGGTAAATGGGTTTTACTTACTTCTACCTGCAGCTTTTACTTTGTTTACACCTATGTTTATGAGCGCCATTTTGTTGTGAGTAGGTTGTCGTTTTAATATTTTTATGTTATGACTCATCCAAAGTTGTCGTTGTTATTTCATCCTCATATGTACAATGTGGGTGGGGGGATTAGCTGCCGGCCGAAGTGGCCGTGCGGTTCAAGGTGCTGCAGTCTGGAACCGCAAGGCCGCTACGGTCGCAGGTTCGAATCCTGCCTCGGGCATGGATGTTTGTGATGTCCTTAGGTTAGTTAGGTTTAACTAGTTCTAAGTTCTAGGGGACTAATGACCTCAGCAGTTGAGTCCCATAGTGCTCAGAGCGATTTGAACCATTTTGGGGATTAGCTGTCAGCGTTGCAGGCAACCCGCTTTTCCGCTAATGGACAAAAAATAGTAAAGTACATGAAAAAAAAACAATAAACAGTTAACGGAATATATATATCTACTAAATTTAAAATATTTATAGTTCAAAAATAAAATGAAAGTTCTGATGTCTACGATGGACGACTTTTTGCACTTGTAGTTAAAAAATGTAATACTAAAAAATAGAACGAAATACCATAAGCGCACATCTAAAACACGTTGCCGAAGAACTGTTAAGTAAAAGAAGCACTTTCCTGTCATTAGAGATCGGAAGGCCCCCATGCATGGGGCTTACTGTTCTTTCATGAGTACGTTCATGGCTACCACGGGACTCCAGCCCTTGCAACGCCACTTCCTGTTTCGGTGCTGCAAACCTATGCTTCGACTGTCTCGTGTCTCCTTTGACTTTCTGTCGGACGTTCCTTCGTTGCAAACCCTGCCTGGACTTTGTTCACGATTTTCGTCTTGATTTCCGGTTTCACTCTCGGAACTATCTTTACCTTCTATTAGCGGTTATGTGGTCTCCTTTATTTGGTTTGACTTGCCATTTTTTCCAAATTTTACAGATGTGCGTGTCATAAAGGAAGGATGTAATTCATGCTCCGTCTGTGTATCCTTCCACTGTGGCATCCTTTCTTCTTTTGTTTTACGCCCAAATCACAGCACAGTAGCCATCCTGTTGTGACGAGGATGGTGGGGAAGGGGGGGGGGGGGGGTAAGTGGTCGTCAAAGATCACGCGGGGATCGCACTGTTGGTGTCTGCAGTGCACACTCCTCATATAAGCCTCATATAAGCAACGAATTACTAACCCTGTAGCCATTGCTGTGGGTAGGTGAGACGCATGGGCACAATCCCTGTTAAGAGTGGATGAGACTCTGGTGGATCGTGCATGAAGTGACTTAAACTTTCTCTTGCTGATGGTCACAGGGTCTAGCAGTCTCTTCAATGGAAATGTCTCCGATGATACACCGAAGTACGATCCCAACGCACCCCCTCCCTGGCCATGCTTGGGAGAAATGCAGGCCCAGACGACAAGAAGCAAAATCCACACCCCGCCCCTCATTACCCGGTCTGTACCGGGACTGACGGGGATAACATTTTTGGACGTAAAGCCTTTAATTTTGCTGAACGTATTGAGGACGAATATAGGAAAGTCACCGACGAAGAGCGGTTCACTCCTGATTGAAACGTCATCTCCTTCCCAGTCACAAGCGCCGCTCGCTTGTGAAATGTTGGGTGATATTCCAGTGACTCTGACTCCTCAGTGCGGTCCAGGATATCATCTTTAACCATGATCTTCCTTTGTAATCTGACGATGAGCTGTGAGCCTCCAACTTCATCTTGGCTTTCGAGGATAACATTTTGCCTGAGGAGGTCAAGGTGATGATCTACTGGTGTTAAGTAGAACCTTATGTTCTTCCTTCTATGAGATGCTTTAGGTGTACGAAGTTTGGACATATGTCTTCCCATTTCACCGCCACCCTTGTCTTCAGGGATTGTGGATGTCCTCTGCACATGGATGTTCCTTGTGTCCCTTCCCCCGCAACTGTGTAAACTGTGGCGAGCTCCACTCTCTACATCTACATCCATACTCCGCAAGCCACCTGATGGTGTGTGGCGGAGGGTACCTTGAGTACATATTATCGGTTCTCCCTTCTATTCCAGTCTCGTATTGTTCGTGGAAAGAAGGATTGTCGGTATGCTTCTGTGTGGGCTCTAATCTCTCTGATTTTATCCTCATGGTTACGCGAGATATACGTAGGACGGAGCAATATACCGCTTCACTCTTCGCTGAAGGTATGTTCTCGAAACTTCAACAAAAGCCCGTACCGAGCTACTGAGCGTCTCTCCTGCAGAGTCTTCCACTGGAGTTTATCTATCATCTCCGTAACGCTTTCGCGGTTACTAAATGATCCTGTAACGAAGCGCGCTGCTGTCCGTTGGATCTTCTCTATCTCTTCTATCAACCCTATCTGGTACGGATCCCACACTGCTGAGCAGTAATCAAGCAGTAGGCGAACAAGCGTACTGTAACCTACTTACTTTGTTTTCGGATTGCATTTCCTTAGGATTCTTCCAATGAATCTCAGTCCAGCATCTGCTTTACCGACGATTAACTTTATATGATAATTCCATTTTAAATCACTCCTAATGCGTTCTCCCAGATAATTTATGGAATTAACTGCTTCCAGTTGCTGACCTGCTATTTTGTAGCTAAATGAAAAGGGATCTATCTTTCTATGTATTCGCAGCACATTACACTTGTCTGCATTGAGACTCAATTGCCATTCCCTGCACTATGCGTCAATTCGCTGCAGATCCTCCTACATTTCAGTACAATTTTCCATTGTTACAACCTCTCGATATACCACAGCATCATCCGCAAAAAGCGTCAGTGAACTTCCGATGACATCCACCCCGTCATTTATGTATATTGTGAATAGCAACGGTACTACGACACTCCCCTGCGGCACACCTGAAATCACTCTTACTTCGGAAGACTTCTCTCCATTGAGAATGACATGCTGCGTTCTGTTATCTAGGAACTCATCAATCCAATCACACAATTGGTCTGCTCTTACTTTGTTCATTAAACGACTGTGGAGAACTTTATCGAATGCCTTGCGGAAGTCAAGAAACACGGCATCTACCTGGGAACCCGTGTCTATAGCCCTCTGAGTCTTGTGTACGAATAGCGCGAGCTGGGTTTCACACGACCGTCTTTTTCGAAACCCATGCTAATTCCTACAGAGTAGATTTCTAGTCTCCAGAAAAGTGATTATTCTCGAACATAATACGTGTTCCAAAATTCTACAACTGATCGACGTTAGAGATGTAGGTCTATAGTCCTGCACATCTGTTCGACGTCCCTTCTTGAAAACGAGGATGACCTGTGCCCTTTTCCAATCCTTTGCAACGCTACCCTCTTCTAGAGACCTACGGTACACCGCTGAAAGAAGGGGGGCAAGTTCCTTCGCGTACTCTGTGTAAAATCGAACAAGTATCCCATCAGGTCCAGCGGCCTTTCCTCTTTTGAGCGATTTTAATTGTTTCTCTATCCCTCTGTCGTCTATTTCGATATCTACCATTTTGTCATCTGTGCGACAATCTAGAGAAGGAACTACAGTGCAGTCTTCCTCTGTGAAACAGCTTTGGAAGAAGACATTTAGTATTTCGGCCTTTAGTTTGTCATCCTCTGTTTCAGTAACATTTCGGTCACAGAGTGCCTGGACATTTTGTTTGATCCACCTACCGCTTTGACATAAGACCAAAATTTCTTAGGATTTTCTGCCAAGTCAGTACATAGAACTTTACTTTCGAATTCATTGAACGCCTCTCGCATAGCCCTCCTCACACTACATTTCGCTTCGCGTAATTTTTGTTTGTCTGCATGGCTTTGGCTATGTTTATGTTTGCTGTGAAGTTCCCTTTGCTTCCGCAGCAGTTTTCTAACTCGGTTGTTGTACCAAGGTGGCTCTTTTCCATCTCTTACGATGTTGCTCGGCACATACTCATCTAACGCATATTGTACGATGGTTTTGAACTTTGTCCACTGATCCTCAACACTATCTGTACTTGAGACAAAACTTTTGTGTTGAGCCATCAGGCCATCAGGCCTCCCTGTTCACCACGTTGCTCATTTTTAAGAGCAAAAAGAAAATCCAAGAGTATGAGAATCTGGACAAGCCCACACACCAAGAGGTCAGAAAAAGTATGAGCATCCTAATCTTGTGGAAATGACTCAGTCTCAACCTACAGCTGCAATGTCACCTTCTCTGTCAATAGTGCCTCTTTCAATGAGCTCTCAGAGCACCTGCTGACACCATCCCCCCAGGTAACTGGGGCCATTCTGGTGCTTCTACTGCACCCACTTCAGGAGCATTGACTCTCCACCTGCTGCGGACACTGGTCCCCATCCCCCAGCCAGAGACACATCCTCCTCCCCATAACTAGTAAGAAGTCCCTTGAGATGCCAGCCAGCAGGTGAAGGAACCACAATCTGCTGGCTGTCAGACTTCTGTTCTTCCTCTGTCCCTTAGACCAATTCAGGGAAACTTTATCAGTACTCATCTTCTAAGCAGAAGGACAAGAAGAACGAAAAATATCACTCTCAGATGAACGAAACTCATTTGGACCTTCTGTGCCCAAGGTGGATATCCCAGTGATCAGCGAGATATCACACCTCCCCAGGAAATGTGCTACGTTAGTGGAGTCCCTGAGATCTCATATGGTGACAGCATATGACTCTGCGTCATAAACAGCCCACCCTCCCTCTTGGTCACTTCATGCTCCCCCCCCCCCCCCCGCACATTATTCGGACAGTCTGATCCTCCAATGGAATTTTTCCACCACCTGGCTGAGATATGGCAGCATTTAAGCACTTATGCCGAATTCTGTATTGCCATGCAAGAAACTTGATTTTCGTGCCTCTTGAGACACCTATCGAGGTTGTGGCTGTTTGGGTAAGGGCACATCATGATTCTACCATGTATAACGTTTATCTCCCTCCCAATGATGTCATGTCCTAAGATCTACTTTCTGCTTTATTCTCTAAATTCCCTCTCCCTCCCCTTTTCTAGTCTTGGGCGACTTCAACAACCCTTTGTGTGGTGGTAAAATGATCACCAGCCATTGTAAAGACATTGAATCTTTACTGTCATGGCTCAATCTTAGCCTCTTGAACTCTGGCGACCTCACACATTTCACTGTGGCACAAGGAACTTATTCAGCCATTTATCTTTTCCTTCTGCGGTTCCAGTCTTCTGTCATCTATCCATTGGAAGGTCCATTATGATTACCTCAGCGTGGCTTCCCTGCATGACCACCGGATGGTTCTCCATAACGCTTTCTGGAATGGGTTCAGCTCTACAGTCTTCCTTAGCTCCCCACTTCAAAGCAGTATAAATGTGGCTGTTCAGCATACAATGGTAGCTTTTCTTTTGGCAACCATCCAAACCATTCCTTCTTCCACAGGATCCCACCATTGGAAAACGGTACACTTTTAGACCCCAGAGATGGCTGTGATGGGCTCTTCGACGCTATAAGCGGCACCTTTCACTGGAGCACCCATTGCCTGTAAACAGGTACCTCACAAAATGACAAAAGCAAGAATACCGGGAACGGTATGTCTCCACCATTGGCTCATATACCTCTCCATCACAGGTGTGGGCAAAGATCAGATGCCTTTAAGGCTTCCAGTATTTCCCTACATGGTGAAGATTATACTGATGCTGACGCTGTTGCTGAACATTTTTCTGAGCATTATGCTCATTCATCTGCATCTGAGAACAAGCATGCTGCTTTTCGGCTCATTAAACACTGGGTGGAGCAAATGCACTTATCTCTTACTACCTGCCACCTGGAGCCATATAATGCTCCATTCAGTAAATGGGAACTCTCCAGTGCCATAGCCCATTGTCCTGATACGTCCCCATAGCCAGACCACAGCCACAACCAAATTCTGAAACATCTCTCAGTGGACTGTCAGCAACACATCCTTGCCCACTTTAATCGGATCTGGAACAACAGTTAGTTCTCATCTCAGTGGCGCGAAAGCGCGATAGTGCCTGTACTGAAACCGGGTAAGAACCCTCTAGACAAGGACAGTTATCGCTCAGTCAGCCTTGCCAACGTTGTCTTTAAGTTGCTCAAAAGTATGGTGAGCAAGTGGCTGTGTCTGCTCCTTGAGTGTCATGGCTTCTGGGCTACATGTCAGGGCTGTTTTCGTTAAGGCCCCTCCACAACTGCTAATTTGGTTCACCTGGAGTGCACCATGCCAACGGTCCTCGCACGTTGTCAGCACAGCATCAACGTCTTTTCCGGCGTACAGAAGGCTTATGACACCACCTGGCCTCACCACATCCTCACTACGATACAGGAGATTGGTCTCCACTGTCCACTCCCGAGTTTTGTCAAGAACTATCTGTCGCACCATACGTACCGGGTTTGAGTCGATGTTTCACTCAGTATCCTCACATCCAAGAGAATGGGGTATCACAAATCCCTGTACTGAGCGTCAACCTCTTTCTGGTTGCCATTGATGGTCTTGTGGCGGCTGTGGAGTCTTCGGTATCGCCCTCCTGTATGCTGACGGTTTTTGCTTTTATTATTGATCCTCTAGTGTGGGTGCTGATGAGTATCATCTACAGGTCGCCATACAAAAACTGCAGTCATGGGCTCTCACCCATAGCTTTCCGTTTTCACCTGCTATGACTCATGTCATGCACTTCTGTCGTCGTTGCGCTGCCAACCCACACCCAAAGCTTTACGTATATCAGTTACTTCTCCTAGCTGGACACACCGCTTTTTGGGACTGGTCTTCGATTCCCAGATTCAGTGCCTTCCCCACCTTTGTCAACTTAAGCGGAAGTGCTGGCGACATCTCAATACACTTCGCTGCCTCGGTAAGACTAGCTGGGGTGCACATCACTCTACCGTTTTGCATCTCTACAGGGCTCTGATTCTCCCCCGTCTTGATTATGGCAGTCTTATATATGGTACAGCATCACTCCAACGGATACTGGACCCCATTTATCATTGTGAGGTCTGACTTGAGACAGTGTCATTTATCAACTCTGATTTAATGCATTATTTCATAAATTCTGTTCCTTTCCCTGTACCAGTTAATAAGCACATAACATCGACTCTGACTGATTAGCGTCTTTACGCTTTTAGGTTTACGCTCGCAGTAAGTGAGATCTTTGTCACTTTTCGTCCATTCGTGTTTCTCCCACCACGCTGGTTACTGGAACTTGTCTTATGTGTTTGTTACATGTTTTATCATTATGTCAAGTGTTGGTCACTTTTTAACCTGTGGTAATGTGTGTTCTTGTGAGATGTTCAGAAGAATGGACGGGTTTAAACCACCGTATGCGCATGATTTTATAGTGTTTGGTATCGTGATGCCGTACATGACAAATTCATGTTGTTAAGCGGGTACCAATGCCTGACTTCATGTATAATTACTTTCTTATTTTTCTTTACCGTCGAATTTGTAACCTTGTAACCGTTGTGTTCTTTTTTTTTTAGACTGACTGCTTCCAGACCACCTGATGAAGACAATATATCGAAAATGCAATCGTGACATATAAAAAATAAAAATTGTTACAGCCTAAGCAGAATGACAACTTTCAATAACATTACCGAGACTGTGGACCAAATCCTTATCAAAGTTTAAGAGTTATAAGTCTGAAGACGTCAATTTGCAATTGACCCATCTTGTAACCTATTTTGCCTAGCAGCAGTCTAGACCAAACTGATTCATCTGAGAGGGGACGTTTGTAACGGTCCACTTACATCCGCCGTTCATACACTTGGTTTATTGCCTCTAACAAGTAATATGGGTGGGAAGATGTATAAAGTACTGTTACTAAATCAGGTTACAAGGTGACTAAGCACTTAGTGTTTTTAAATCTATGAAACCTATCACACACTGAGGGGACAAAAGTCATGCGATAGCGACATGCACATGTGCAGATGGCGGTAGTGTCGCGTACACAAGATGTAAAAGGGCAGTACATTGGTGGAGGTATTATTTGTACTCAGGTGATTCATGTGAAAAGATTTCCAAAGTGATTATGGCCACAAGATGTTAATTTACACACTTTGAACACAGAATGATAGTTGGAGCTAGACACATGGAACATTCGATTTCGGGAATCGTTAGAGAATCCAGTATTCAGAGACCAACAGTGTCGAGGCTGTTCTGAGAATACCAAATTTCAGGAAGTACTTCTCACCATGGACAATACAGTAGCCAACGGCCTTCTGTTAACGACCGATGGAAGTGGCGTTTGCATAGAGTCTTTTATGTCCATATTTTCAAAGATGGATGTAGGACATCGGCTGTTCAATACAGTATGTACTTTTGTCATATGTCTGTACACGATATTTCCACAGTCCTAAACACCCCTAAGTCCACTGCTTCTTATGTGATAGTAAAGAGGAAACGTGAAGGCACACATACAGCATAAAAGCGTACAGGCCGACCTCGTCTGTTGACTGACAAAGACCACCGACAGTTGAAGAGGGTCGTAATATGTGATAGGCAGACATCTATCCAGACCATCACACAAGAATTCCAAACTGCATCAGGATCCACTGCAAGTACTGTGACAGTTAGGCAGGAGATGAGAAAACTTGGATTTCATGGTCGAGCGGCATCACACCGGTAAATGCCAAACGACGCCTCGCTTGTTGTAAGGAGAGTAAACTTTGGACGAGTGAACAGTGGAGAAACGTTGTGTGGAGTGACGATCACGGAATATAATGTGGCGATCCGATGCCAGGGTGTCGGTGTGGCGAATTCCCAGTGAACTTCATCTGCCAGCGTGTGTAGTGCCAACAGTAAAATTCGGAGGCGGTGGATTTATGGTGTGGTCTTGTTTTTCATGGAGGGGGCTTGCTCCTTTGTTATTTGGCGTGCACTGTCACAGCACATGCCTACATTGATGTTTTAAGCACCTTCTTGCTTCCCACTGTTGAAGAGGAATTCGGGAATGCCGACTGCACCTTTCAACACGATCGAGCACCTGTTCATAATGCACGGCCTGTGGCGGAGTGGTTACACGACAATAACACACCTGTAATGGACCGGCCTGCACAGAGTCCTGACCTGAATCCTACAGAACAGCTTTGGGATGTTTTGGAACCCCGACTTCGTGCCAGGCCTCACCGGCCGACATCGATACCTCTTCTCAATGCTGTACTCCGTGAAGAATAAGCTGCCATTCCCCAAGAAACCTTCAACACCTGACTGAATGTATGCTGTCGTCAAGGCTGAGAGTGGGCCAATACCATATTAAATTCAAGCATTAGCTATGCAGGGAACCACGTACTTGTAAGTCATTTTCAGCCAGATGTCCGGATACTTCTGATCACATAGTGTACTACGAACGTATCCGTTAGGGCGATTCGGCGAAATTTGGCGTCAATAGGCTATGGAAACAGACGACCAATGCGAGGGCCTTTTCTGTCAGAACAGCATTGCCTGCAGCACATGTCCTGGGCTCGTGATCATATCGGTTGGAGTCCGTGGTATGGTCAGATGAGTCCCGGTTACAGTTGGCAAGAGATGATGGTACTGTTCGAGTGTGGCGCAGACCCCACGAAGCCATGGACCCAAGTCGTCAACAAGGCATCGTCCAAGCTGGTGGTGATTCCATAATGGTGTGGGTTGTGTTTATTAGGAGTGGACTGCGTCATCTGGTCGAGCTGAGACGAACGTTGAATGGAAGTGGTTATTTTCGGCTACTTGGAGGGCATTAGCAGCAATTCATTTCCTTCACGTTCCAAAAGATGTCACCGGGTCACGACTGTTCGCTATTGGTTTAAAGATCATTTTGGACAATTCGAGCGTAAGATTTGAGCACCCACTTCGCCCGACATGAATCCCATCGAATATTTGTGGAATATAATTGAGCGGTCAGTTCTTGCACAAGATACGTCACTGGGCGCACTTTTGCAATTATGGACGGCTATGGAGGCAGCATGGGTCAGTATTTTGCAGGGGACTTTCAACGACTTCCTGAGCCCATCTCATGTCGAGCTGCTGCACTAAATCAGGAAAAGGGATGTCCGACACGATGTTAAGAGATATGCCATGACTTTTTTCACTTCCGTGTAGAAAGAATAATACTCCTCAATGCAGTAGTCTGCAACGCTAGGTGATAGCAGTACGACAATAGGCCGATCGCCAAGGAGCGTGGGAACGCAGTTGGTATTCAGGAGCTGATAAAAATGATGTGATCTTTAACCGTTGTATCGTGAAACCAGCTGACTGGGATAATGCTTTCATACTGTGCCAGGCCCTATCATTTATGAATACTTTTAGCGTGGTGCAGCAGAGTCAGAAACTGTAAAATGTAATTATATTAAATTTCAAACCCCAATTGCATAAGCAAAGAAACTTTACCTCGTATGTTTCGGCAATGTAGACTTCTTCAGAAACGTTACAATACAAAATTAAATTAAAACATGCCAGATATTGGCCTTATCAAACTTAAAATGTTAGTACTACAGTACTTATCGTAAGACTGCGGCACTTCAACTAATTTTTTGCCGATGGGTCACACCAACGGGTCAGACATGTGGGCCGCGGGCGATGAGTTGTAACTGGGCGCCGCGGGCAGCGACGCAGCGAGCTCAGCTGGTGGTCGCGCGCATGCGCGTGCGGCGTAATACTGACTTAAAACCAGCAAATGTTAACTGAGATTGTTATGGAAAATAGCTTATTACAATAGTTCGGAATATTAATGTCATTAAAATCATAAGTCACTGAAGTTACCGTTCCAAAAATGGGTGCCGGCCGGTGTGGCTGTGCGGTTCTGGGCGCTTCAGTCTGGAACCGCGTGACCGCTACGGTCGCAGGTTCGAATCCTGCCTCGGGTATGGCTGTGTGTGATGTCCTTATGTTAGTTAGGTTTAAGTAGTTCTAAGTTCTAGGGGACTGATGATCACCGATGTTAAGTCCGATAGTGCTCAGAGCCATTTGAACCATTTGAACCAAAATGGGCAAAAGACATATAAAACGTGTACTGTACTTAAGTATGAATAAACATTAAATGATAACATTATTATACAGCTAGAAATGTTACTGGCAAATAAACCTTAATAACTGAAGTTATAGTTCTATGAGAGGCAAATGACATGATGTAGCGTAAAGGAACCTTTTAATAAGAAAAGGCCATAAGTTAAGGTTAATAGTGGCTGAAATGTGTGGAACTTCGCTAATAATTAACGCCTGTGAATGATAATGAGGATAATTGTTTCATACAGGTTAGCAGTTAGATATACAGTATGTCATCAGCAATTAATACATATGAAAACTAGTAGGTTGTGTGTCATAGTCAGCTTTACTAAGCTCATAAATAGAGATACACCATTTGACGTGTATCAAATTGTGAAACAGCCTTAAACTTATAGAAAATAACGACGATTACTTGAAACGCATATGTAAACATAAAGATAAGAGGGCAATGGCATCGGGCGACATAGAAAGTCACGCATCATCATGGTAGACGGAGCAAGGGCTGAAATTCTGCGAAGAAGTTCTTATTCTTCAACTGCAATTGGTCATTAAGCAAGTTGCCTTTATCGTAAAGAAGGTGTTTGAAAATTTGCATTTCTTCGAGTGTATCTAGCCTACATCCTTTAGCTTCTTGGTTTACGAGTTCTAAGTTTATAAGTGGGGTAGGGGCATGGGCCATATGGATTAGATGTTCTGCAAGTGTCGAGCCAAGGGTGCCAACTCCACTTTTTGTGGGTAAATGCTCAGTGTATCTTGCCAAAATAGCTCTTCCTGTCAGACCTATGTAATAACTAGGGCAATCGCTACAGGTAACATTGTAAACACCTGATCTTGACAATTTATTGTTAGTGTTACTTTTAAGGCTATTATTAGTGGAATAGGCGACTTTAAAGCTCCGACTCATTAAGATGCGCCCTATATTGTAAGAAGCTTAGCCTATAAACGGAATAGATCTATGACAAGAAAACACACAGAAACAGTACGACCTTATCTACAATAAGTACCGCTTGTAATACTCTCTCTCTCTCTCTCTCTCTCTCTCTCTCTCACACACACACACACACACACACACACACACACACACAGAGAGAGAGAGAGAGAGAGAGAGAGAGAGAGAAAGAGAGAGACAAAAAAATTGTGGCCTCTGAGTTATGTTGCTAGCTCTCCAGAATTTGAACGTAATTTTGTCCATTCTCTTTGGTATTCGATTGTTCATGGGCTGTATTCGACTTTCTTTAAGTTCAGTGCTAATACACACATCAAAAAAAGGTTTGCGTCACCTCAGTTCCGAGAGTTCTGGAATCTATACAGAAAATTATAACAGGGATCAACATAAACGTCATTTCCGCCCTTTTTATTGCCCATGAAAAGCACACATTGCATGTTGTACTACCCGGCAGCGAGACCTTCAGAAATGGTGGTCCAGACTGCTGTACACACCGGTACCTTTAATACCCAGTAACACGTCCTGTTGCAATGATGCATTCCTGTATTCGTTGTGGCACACAATCCACAAGTTCATCAGGTATCAGACGGATGCCATATTCCTTGACTTCCGAAAAGCGTTTGACTCGGTGCCCCACCGCAGACTCCTAACTAAGGTACGAGCATATGGGATTGGTCCCGAAAAATGTTAGTGGCTCGAAGACTTTTTAAGTAATAGAACCCAGTACGTTGTCCTCGATGGTGAGTGTTCATCGGAGGTGAGGGTATCGTCTGGAGTGCCCCAGGGAAGTGTGTTAGGTCCGCTTTTGTTTTCTATCTACATAAATGATCTTTTGGATAGGTTTGATAGCAATGTGCGGCTGTTTGCTGATGATGCTGTGGTGTACGGGAAGGTGTCGTCGTTGAGTGACTGTAGGAGGATACAAGATGACTTGGACAGGATTTGTGATTGGTGTAAAGAATGGCAGCTAACTCTTAATGTAGATAAATGTAAATTAATGCAGATGAATAGGAAAAAGAATCCCGTAATGTGTGATTACTCCATTAGTAGTGTAGCACTTAACACAGTCATGCCGATTAAATATTTGGGCGTAACTTTGCAGAGCGATATGAAGTGGGACAAGCATGTAATGGCAATTATGGGGAAAGCGGACAGTCGTCTTCGGTTCATTGGGAAGATGTGGTTCATCTGTAAAGGAGACCGCTTATAAAATACTAATACGACCTACTCTTGAGTACTGATCGAGCGTTTGGGGTCCCTATCAGGTCGGATTAGGGAGGACATAGAAGCACTTCAGAGGCGGGCTGCTAGATTTGTTACTGGTAGGTTTGATCATCACGCGACTGTTACGGAAATGCTTAAGGAACTCGGGTGGGAGTCTCTTGAGGAAAGAAGGCGTTCTTTTCGTGAATCGCTGCTGAGGAAATTTAGAGAACCAGCATTTGAGGCTGACTGCAGTACAATTTTACTGCCGCCAACTTATATTTCGTGGAAAGACCACAAAGATAAGATAAGAGAGATTAGGGCTCGTACAGAGACATATAGGGAGTCATTTTTCACTCGTTCTCTTTGGGAGTGGAACAGGGAGAGAAGATGCTAGTTGTGGTACGAGGTACCCTCCACCATGCACCGTGTGGTGGATTGCGGAGTATGTATGTAGATGTAGATGTAGAGGGCACTGTTGGTCCAGATTGTACCACTCCTCAACGGCGATTCGGCTTAAATTCCTCCGAGTGTTTGGTGGGTCACGTCGTTCATAAACAGCCCTTTTCAATCTATCCATCTATCCCAGGCATGTTCCATAGGGCCCATATCTGGAGAACATGCTGGCCATTCCAGTCGAGCGGCGTCGTTATCCTGAAAGAAGTCATTCACAAGATGTGCACGATGGGGGCGCGAATTGTCGTCCATGAAGACGAATGCCTCACCAATATGCTGCCGATATTGTTGCACTATCGGTCGGAGGATGGCATTCACGTATCGCATAGCCGTTACTGCGCCTTCCATGACCACCAGCGGCGTACGCCGCCCCACATAATAGCACCCTAAAACAGCAGGGACTTTCCACCTTGCTGCACTCGCTGGACAGTGTGTCTAAGGCGTTCAGCCTGACCGGGTTGCCTCCAAACACGTCTTCGACGATTTTCTGGTTGAAGGCATATGCGACACTCATCGGTGAAGAGAACGTGATGCCAATTCTGAGCAGTCTATTTGGCATGTTGTTGGGCCCATTTATACCGCGCTGCATGGTGCCATGGTTGCAAAGATGGACCGCGCCATGGACGTTGGGAGTGAGGTTGCGCATCAAGCAGCCTATTGTGCACAGTTTCAGTCGTAACACGACGTCCTGTGGCTGCACTAAAGCATTGTTCAACATAGTGGTGTCACTGTCAGGGTTCCTCCGAGCCATAATCCGTAGGTAGCAGTCATCCATGGCAGCCCTTGGTCGGCCTGAACGAGGCATGTCATCGACAGTTCCTGTCTCTCTGTACCTCCTCCACGTCCGAACAACAGCACTTTGGATCACTCCCTGACGCCTGGACACTTCCCTTGTTGAGAGCCCTTCCTGGCACAAAGTAACAATGCAGACGCGATCTAACCGCAGTATGGACCGTCTAGGCATGGTTGAACTACAGACAACACGCGCCGTGTACCTGTTTTCTGGTGGAATGACTGGAACTGATCGGCTGTTGGATCCCCTACGTCTAATAGGCGCTGCTCATGCATGATTGTTTACATCTTTGGGCGGGTTTAGTGACATCTCTGAACTGTCAAAGGGACTGTGTCTGGTCAAAGGGACTGTGTCTGTGATACAAAATCCACAACCAACGTCTATCTTCAGGAGTTCTAGGAACCGGGGCGAGGCAAAACCTTTTTTTTATGTGTGTATTAGCACTAAACTTAAAGAAAGTCAAATACAGCCCATGAACAATGGAAGACCAAAGAGAGAGGACAAAATTAAGTTCAAATTCGGGAGAGGTAACAACTCAGTGGCCACAAATTTTTTTGTCTGCATGTGTATGTGTGTGTGGTTGTGTGTGTGTAGGCGCGCGCGCGCATTTGTGTGTGTGTGTGTGTGTGTGTGTGTGTGTGTGTGTTTGTATGCGTGTTTGTTTGGTGCTTATAGGCACTCAACGCGAGGTTATCAACGCACTTAAACATATTAAAAGTAACTAATGTGGAGAAAAGTAGTAAAATGTGACCATACACGTTTAGACAACGGGAAAGAATAAACGATACTGTACAAGAGACTAAAACCCAAGAAAAACGACAAGGGAGCTAAAGGGAAGGCACAGGAAAAAGTCACAAGCTAGCCACTTATTTAAAATATGGGCGAGCCAGTCGCTCCTTGAGCATATTGGAACTATCTACATAAAATCTTGGTAAAAACGTTGGGCAATTCACAGAACTTTAAAACTCAAACCAGATTCGTATGATCATTACCTAGAGTAGACTGCAGATCCTTCGGCAACTGCCGGCCGTAGTGGCCGAGCGGTTCTAGGCGCTACAGTCTGGAACCGCGCGACCGCTATACAAATTATAAATAGCCTTTCGCTCCCTGTATTTTACCCCTGCCACCTTCAGAATTTGAGAGAGAGTATTCCAGTCTACATTGTCAAAAGCTTTCTCTAAGTCTACAAATGCTAGAAACGTAGGTTTGCCTTTCCTTAATCTAGCTTCTAAGATAAGTCGTAGAGTCAGAATTGCCTCACGTGTTCCAGTATTTCTACGGAATCCAAACTGATCTTCCCCTAGGTCGGCTTCTACTAGTTTTTCCATTCGTCTGTAAAGAATTCGCGTTATTGTTTTGGAGCTGTGACTTATTAAACTGATAGTTCGGTAATTTTCACATCAACACCTGCTTCTTTAGGGTTTGGAATTATTATATTCTTCTTGAAGTCCGAGGGAATTTCGCCTGTCTCATACATCTTGCTCACCAGATGGTAGAGTTTTCTCAGGACTGGCTCTCCCAAGCCCGTCAGTAGTAATAATGGAATGTTGTCTACTCCCGGGGCCTTGTTTCGACTCAGGTCTTTCAGTGCTCTGTCAAACTCTTTACGCAGTATCATATCTCCCATTTCATCTTCATCTACATCCTCTTACATTTCCATAATATTGTCCTCAAGTACATCGCCCTTGTATAGACCCTCTATGTACTACTTCCACCTTTCTGCTTTCCCTTCTTTACTTAGAACTGGGTTTCCATCTGAGCTCTTAATATTCATACAAGTGGTTCTTTTTTCTCCAAAGGCCTCTTTAATTTTCCTGTAGGCCGTATCAATCTTACCCCTAGTGAAATAAGCCTCTACATCCTTACATTTATCCTCTAGCCATCCCTCCTTAGCCATTTTGCACTTCCTGTCGATCTCATTTTTGAGACGTTTGTATTCCTTTTTGCCTACTTCATTTACTGCATTTTTATATTTTCTCCTTTCATCAATTAAATTCAATATTTCTTCAGTTACCCAAGGATTTCTACTAGCCCTCGTCTTTTTACCTACTTGATCCTCTGCTGCCTTCACTACTTCATCCCTCAAAGCTACCCATTCTTCTTCTACTGTATTTCTTTCCCCCATTCCTGCCATTTGTTCCCTTATGCTCTCCCTAAAACTCTGTACAACCTCTGCTTTTGTCAGCTTATCCAGGTCCCATCTCCTTAAATTCCCACCTTTTTGCAGTTTCTTCAGTTTTAATCTACAGCTCATAACCAATAGATTGTGGTCAGAGTCCACATCTGCCCCTGGAAATGTCTTACAATTTAAAACCTGGTTCCTAAATCTCTTACCATTATATAATCTATCTGAAATCTGTCAGTATCTCGAGGCTTCTTCCACGTATACAAATGTACAGAAAATATCGCATTCAAAACTTAAGCAGTGGTGCTGTCTCTCCTGTACCGTACCAAATGCAAAATCACTTTGCAAATAATCAGAGTGGCAGATAGTTAAAACCCTGGATTTGGGGTCATACTGGCTCCACACCAAATGAATTCAGCACATGCTGCATGCGGATCACAAATGGCATTGTGGCTGTTAGACGGTTGGAAAAAAGGAACTCCAGAGGTGGATGAGCAACAGTATGGCGTGCGGGTGAAGTTGCAGCAGCGGGGAAATTACACACCTGATGCACCATGAGGAGCTGGCGACGGATGGTAAGTGGCGGTTCCCCCGCTTTTCCACAGAGGCTGGGTATGGGACTGATCCAGTAAGCACTCATAGCCAGTCTAGTCCCCTCATGATCCGAAAATGAGAGGGCCTCGCTGACCCATATACCGTGCACCCATAGTCCAGCCGCGAATACACAAAAGCCCTGTAAAAGTGGAAGAGACGAGCCCTCTGTGCTCCCCAAGACCTGTGGCTAAGGCACTATAAGATATTCAATGCCTTCAGGGTTCTGATTTTCAGGTCCCTCAGGTGTGCATCCACAATAATCTGGAGTAAGAAATGAGACCCAGAAACCTCACTGAGTCGCTAAAATTAGGATGGCGTCCCCCATATGCAAATCAGCTAAATTAAAAATATGACGAGAATGATTGAAATGAACACACACACACTTATCCACAGAAAAATGATAGCCCGTCTTTGCACTCCACTCCTCCAACCGCCGCACTGGATGTTGCAACTGGCGGCTCGCTGTTACAGCACTGGATGAGGAACACCTAAACGGCAAAATCGTCCATAAATAAGGAGCAGTGTACAGGACTCTTTATCGTAGATTTGATACTGTTTATTGCTGTGGCAAAGAGGGTAACGTTTAAAACACTGCCCTGTGGGACATCATTCTCCTGCCAAATCTACCTGACTGCTAGGCATCGGGTTCTAAAACACCGGTGAGACAGAAAAAACCATTTGAAGATGGGTAGGTGGCCACGAAAGCCCCATTGATGCAGTTGTACGAGAATACAGTGTCTCCAAATAGTATCATGTACCTTACTGATATCAAGGAATGTACCAATATAGTAATGGTTACGTAGGAAAGACTGCTGAATAGCCGCCTCAAACAAGGTCAGGTTGTCGACGGTGGACCGAAATCTCCGGAATACACACCGAGAGTTGCTGAGGAGTTGTCTGGTCTCTAAAAGCCAGGCCAGAGTCTTTCTTATCGTTCAGGCGATACTCCTGTAACTGCTGGGAGACGTATCGTCCTTTCCTGGTTTGAGGATTTCAGGAAGTTATCTGTCTACCAGATAAGATTAGAAGTTTTAGAAGGTTTTTCCTTTGACGCCACTGGCATGTGGCGAAGCATGGAGTACCGGACTTGGTCGTGACCGGATGGCGTGTCACGAGTCTCAGACAGTGCCGGTTCGAGTTACAACATGGAGAAAGGAGAGTCGTAGGCCGCAGAACAGTACGTCCAACTTGCCCCTATTGACAGTTACATGGTAGCGACAAAATGCCGGATCTTGGCTTGTATTTACGGTAGTTTGTGCAAAATTCTCTTCCAGAGTCTGAGCGATGTCTTCGGGCGCTGTTTGGAGACATCTCCATGTCAACACTGCTGCTGTTGGTAAACGACTGTGTTCACCAGAAATCCTCCTGACGACTTCCTACACTTTCGTAGAACGAGTGGAACGGTTGTTGGAGTCCAGGAACGCTTACCATGACCTTTTCACGACATCCTTAATCAAATGTCGGGCTTTTTCTCTCGCGACTCGAAAGGCTGTAAGGTAGTCTGCCGTTGGGCGGCTGTTCCGAATGGCTCAACGCCACTCATCTGTCCACCAAAGCACAGGTCGCCGCCAAAGACAATCTGTGGACTTAGGGATGGTTGTCAGCAGCATGATGGATCACTGTGATATGCTCCACCCAATGGACCTTGTCGCAATGTTCAGACACAGCTAGCTGGCTGAGCAGCTTCCATTTATCCCTGCTGACGTCCTTGTCAGAGGCTTCTCTTCATGTAGTGCTCCATCCAGTACATAAATATAAATTTAGAAGTGCTTACTGGAATGAAGGTCGTCAATGACCTCCTGGTGAAATGAGTCAGCGACGGCTGGAGGGGAAAGAGGCAGGTCGATAGCCGAGAATGAGCCAGTAACAACACAGAAATGAACTGGAGTACCAGTGTTTTGGATGCACAGCTCTTGAGACGCCAGGACACTCTCCAAAATTCGACCCTGAGGGCGAGGTCGAGTCCCACAGTACGTAACGGATATTGAGGTCGCCCAGGAGGAAAAATGGTCGGGAGAGTTGTTCCATAAGACCTGTGAGAACGTAAGAGTCTACTGTATCTATCGGAGGTAAATAAGGAAAGCAAACTGTGATTCTCCGACGTGCATGAATTTCAACTGCTTGCCAGCCAGTAGCCAGGAGGACAGCAGAGGAGTGGTGCGCATTATTGACAAACACAGCAACCCCTCCTTTGACCCTTTTCAAAGTCAGGTCATCCTTGCGATATAGCCTATAGCCCTGTGGCACAGGGACATCAGAAACTTTAAAATGTGCTTCCTGTGAACTTAAGCACAGGGGACATTGCTGTGCTATGAGTTCCAGTTCCTTGACATGTGTTCTGAACCCATTAATGTTCCACTGTATAATGGGAGCCATTTATCACGGGGGTAGTACTTTAATCCTGACTTTCTTCCAGGAAGGGGGGCCCACAGTGGGTGGAGGCTCAGCCTTGCCCCATTCCGACATCAAGCTCCATAGCCTCTGAAGAGAGATGTCCGATAGGATGAGACGGCGTACCTCCTGTCTCTTTAATGGGCGATTCTTCAACTTCGACTTCGATTTTTTGTTCTGAGGCGACTTTGGAGCCACAAGTGGTAGTGGTGGTAGAAGTGCTGAGCGGTGCACAAGACTTGACCTGTGGAGGATCAGGATGTTCTACGATGTCAGGAACCAAGACCTTTTCTGAAGTTCTGTGGTGAGGGGCAGGCTTCACAGTAACTGCAACAGCACAAGTGCACTGACAAATGCAGGTACTAGTTCCGATGGTAGCAACCTCCGTTTGCTTAACAGTATCAGTTCTCAGGACTGGCTGTTTCAGAACGGAACAAAAGGAGGCAGCGAACGTAGACAGCTGCATGGACTTGTATAACTTCTTGGCTTGGCCATATGGGATGCGCTTTGTCGTTTTGATTTTCTGGAGCATCCTTCCCCCCATGAACCATGGACCTTGCCGTTGGTGGGGAGGCTTGCATGCCTCAGCGATACAGATAGCCGTACCGTAGGTACAACCACAACGGAGGGGTATCTGTTGAGAGGCCAGACAAACGTGTGGTTCCTGAAGAGGGGCAGCAGCCTTTTCAGTAGTTGCAAGGGCAACAGTCTGGATGATTGACTGATCTGGCCTTGTAACAATAACCAAAACGGCCTTGCTGTGCTGGTACTGCGAACGGCTGAAAGCAAGGGGAAACTACGGCCGTAATTTTTCCCGAGGGCATGCAGCTTTACTGTATGATTAAATGATGATGGCGTCCTCTTGGGTAAAATATTCCGGTGGTAAAATAGTCCCCCATTCGGATCTCCGGGCGGGGACTACTCAAGAGGGTGTCGTTATCAGGAGAAAGAAAACTGGCGTTCTACGGATCGGAGCGTGGAATGTCAGATTCCTTAATCGGGCAGGTAGGTTAGAAAATTTAAAAAGGGAAATGGAGAGGTTAAAGTTAGATATAGTGGGAATTAGTGAAGTTCGGTGGCAGGAGGAACAAGACTTCTGGTCAGGTGACTACAGGGTTATCAACACAAAGTCAAATAGGGGTAATGCAGGAGTAGGTTTAATAATGAATAGGAAAATAGGAATGCGGGTAAGCTACTACAAACAGCATAGTGAACGCATTATTGTGGCCAAGATAGATACGAAGCCCACACCTACTACAGTAGTACAAGTTTATATGCCAACTAGCTCTGCAGATGACGAAGAAATTGAAGAAATGTATGATGAAATAAAAGAAATTATTCAGATAGTGAAGGGAGACGAAAATTTAATAGTCATGGGTGACTGGAATTCGAGTGTAGGAAAAGGGAGAGAAGGAAACGTAGTAGGTGAATATGGATTGGGGCTAAGAAATGAAAGAGGAAGCCGCCTGGTAGAATTTTACACAGAGCACAACTTAATCATAGCTAAAACTTGGTTTAAGTATCATGATAGAAGGTTGTATACATGGAAGAACCCTGGAGATACTAAAAGGTATCAGATAGATTAAATAATGGTAAGACAGAGATTTAGGAACCAGATTTTAAATTGTAAGACATTTCCAGAGGCAGATGTGGACACTGACCATAATCTATTGGTTATGACCTGTAGATTAAAACTGAAGAAACTGCAAGAAGGTGGGAATTTAAGGAGATGGAACCTGGATAAACTGAAAGAACCAGAGGTTGTACAGAGTTTCAGGGAGAGCATAAGGGAACAAATGGCAGGAATGGGGGAAAGAAATATAGTAGAAGAGGAATGGGTAGCTTTGAGGGATGAAGTAGTGAAGGCAGCAGAGGATCAAATAGGTAAAAAGACGAGGGCTAGTAGAAATCCTTGGGTAACAGAAGAAATATTGAATTTAATTGATGAAAGGAGAAAATATAAAAATGCAGTAAATGAAGCAGGCAAAAAGGAATACAAACGTCTCAAAAATGAGATCGACAGGAAGTGCAAAATGGCTCAGCAGGGATGGCTAGAGGACAAATGTAAGGATGTAGAGGCTTTTCTCACTAGGGGTAAGATAGATACTGCCTACAGGAAAATTAAAGAGACCTTTGGAGATAAGAGAACCACATCAAGAGCTCAGATGGGGACCCAGTTCTAAGCAAAGAAGGGAAAGCAAAAAGGTGGAAGGAGTATAGAGAGGGTCTATACAAGGGCGATGTACTTGAGGACAATATTATGGAAATGGAAGAGGATGTACATGAAGATGAAATGGGAGATACGATACTGCGTAAAGTTTTTGACAGAGCACTGAAAGACCTGAGTCGAAACAAGGCCCCCGGAGTAGACAACATTCCATTGGAACTACTGACGGCCTTGGGAGAGCCAGTCCTGACAAAACTCTACCATCTGGTGAGCAAGATGTATGAAACAGGTGAAATACCCTCAGACTTCAAGAAGAATATAATAATTCCAATCCCAAAGAAAGCAGGTGTTGACAGATGTGAAAATTACCGGACAACCAGTTTAATAAGCCACAGCTGCAAAATACTAACACGAATTCTTTACAGACGAATGGAAAAACTAGTAGAAGCCGGCCTCGGGGAAGATCAGTTTGGATTCCGTAGAAATACTGGAACTCGTGAGGCAATACTGACCTTAGGACTTACCTTAGAAGAAAGATTAAGGAAAGGCAAACCTACGTTTCTAGCATTTGTAGACTTAGAGAAAGCTTTTGACAATGTAGACTGGAATACTCTCTTTCAAATTCTAAAGGTGGCAGGGGTAAAATACAGGGAGCGAAAGGCTATTTACAATTTGTACAGAAACCAGATGGCAGTTATAAGAGTCGAGGGACATGAAAGGGAAGCAGCGGTTGGGAAGGGAGTAAGACAGGGTTGCAGCGTCTCCCCGATGTTATTCAATCTGTATATTGAGCAAGCAGTAAAGGAAACAAAAGAAATGTTCGGAGTAGGTATTAAAATCCATGGAGAAGAAATAAAAACTTTGATGTTCGCCGATGACATTGTAATTCTGTCAGAGACAGCAAAGGACTTGGAAGAGCAGTTGAACGGAATGGATGGTGTCTTGAAGGGAGGATATAAGATGAACATCAACAAAAGCAAAACGAGGATAATGGAATGTAGTCGAATTAAGTCGGGTGATGTTGAGGGTATTAGATTAGGAAATGAGACACTTAATGTAGTAAAGGAGTTTTGCTATTTGGGGAGCAAAATAACCGATGATGGTCGAAGTAGAGAGGATATAAAATGTAGACTGGCAATGGCAAGGAAATCGTTTCTGAAGAAGAGAAATTTGTTAACATCGAGAATAGATTTACGTGTCAGAAAGGCATTTCTGAAAGTATTTGTATGGAGTGTAGCCATGTATGGAAGTGAAACATGGACGGTAAATAGTTTGGACAAGAAGAGAATAGAAGCTTTCGAAATGTGGTGCTACAGAAGAATGCTGAAGATTAGATGGGTAGATCACATAACTAATGAGGAGGTACTGAATAGGATTGGGAGAAGAGGAGTTTGTAGCACAACTTGACCAGAAGAAGGGATCGGTTGGTAGGACATGTTTTGAGGCATCAAGGGATCACCAATTTAGTATTGGAGGGCAGCGTGGCGGGTAAAAATCGTAGGGGGAGACCAAGAGATGAATACACTAAGCAGATTCAGAAGGATGTAGGTTGCAGTAGGTACTGGGAGATGAAGAAGCTTGCACAGGATAGAGTAGCATGGAGAGCTGCATCAAACCAGTCTCAGGACTGAAGACCACAACAACAACAACCTTCCTCAAGGATAACTCTGCAGTCCCTGCTCCACACGGGGTGAACCTCATAACAGTTGACACACTTTGGAGGAGAGGAGCAACCAACTCCATCATGGGCAGCTGTACCACATTTCCCACAAGCGGCTTCTCCGTTACAGCCGAGAGTAGTGTGTCCAAAGCCCTGACATTTAAAATATAGCATTGGATTTGGGAAATAAGTTCGTGTAATTAGGTGTAGAAATTGTGACTTGACATGCTCTGGTAGTTTGGTGCTGTTAAAGGTAAGGATAAAAGTTCCTGATTTTATAAGTTTGCCATCCACCCATTTCATAACGTTTTGCGCGTCGACAATGCCTTCCCGGGACCATTCGGCTTTCAGTTCTTCTCGGGGAATGTCAACTAGATCCCTGCAACTCACAGTGCCTTTGCTGTAGTTCAAGGTGTTGTGCCTCCCCGAGGCATTGATCTTCCTAAAGGTTTTTTACTTGTTGGGAGCTAGATGTTTCAACCAACAGAGTCCCGTTGCTAAGCGCTTAACAAGTTTTAAGGTCTCAGCAATGCCTCCTAAGCATTTCTGCGTAGCGAAACTTTTACCAAACGACCATCTCTTCTTTTAACTATAACAAACACATTCCGCGAACAGCAAGCATTCTGTTACTATAGACTGAATCAGGAGGACTGGCTACACGAGCCCTTTTCTTAGATTGGGTGTTGGTACCTTCCACAGGCCCACCCTTTTCAGAGGGAGGGGGAAAATTTCGGAGGATCCATTTCGTTTCCACGAGCAGCTAGGGAAATAAGGGTACGCTCAGACAGAGCCGCGTGTGCCTGAGTAAGCGTTATACAATTGTGGTGAGGCAAGTTGCCCAGAGGTTGCCCGCTAGAGACTGTTCCACCTCAACAGCCATGCATCCAGTCAGTGCGAACCAACGTTCAGATCGAGGTTTTTATTATTATTATTCTTTACTTTCTCAGACGTTAAGTCTGGTTAAAAATGAAAAGTGACGCGGACCTCGATCAGGCGTCACTTCCTTTTAACTGTATGGTATGTGTTATATTGCATTTAGGAACTTTCGGGTAATTGAACATGTATCAATAATTACGGATTTCTGTAGTTGTATATATACGTTTGGATGTAGCTCTATTGCATTGATGTACTGGTGGATATTGTGTGGTATGACTCCTGTTATTATTATTATTATTATTATAGAGGTTTAATACGTCCTCGCGATCCGGACGGTCAAGTAAAGATCTCCGTTCTCTTGAGACAAACGACATTGCCACACGGTCGTCGCTGAAGCATGCCCAATGCTTTCTGTGACGGGGGACTGGAAGCGCTTACGAGTCCCCAGCTCAGGAAACCCGGGGTCCCCAAACCCGTAACCAGCCGATGAATGCTGAGCCCCTGAGGGCGCCACAAATTTTAAATTCACAGCTGTTTATTTGAGTACTTTAAATTATTAAATAGCTGCAAGCAAAAAAAAATTGTTACAAGGCTGTTACAAAACACGCCTCCAGGTCCCAATTATGCCGACAGCGACCGCCTGCAGTATCATGAACAGGCAACTTCTCAAAAAACAAACGAACACATATATGACAACAAATACAATTATTTTAAAAGCTCTCAACCCACTCCGAGCTCGGGATTGTAATACCCATTTACAGCAATTATTATTATAGAATATTTTGATACTCAAGAAAACCTTTACATAGACCCAGCTTTAAATACAAGATACATGGTGTTACACAGCAGTTAATTTTCTTGTAAGAAATGAGGCCCTAATAGTAGTGTCCAGTGTTAAAACAATTTGAGAACGGTTACTGTGGTAATTAAAGTGCGAATTAAAGTAATTAAGTAATAATCTCTTACAATAAGTTCGGTACCGCTTAGGATAGCTCAAAAAAATCTAAATCACACAACAAATGGCTCTGAGCACTATGGGACTTAACATCTACGGCCATCAGTCCCCTAGAACTTAGAACTACTTAAACCTAACTAACCTATGGACATCACACAACACCCAGTCATCACGAGGCAGAGAAAATACCTGACCCTGGCGGGAATCGAACCTGGGAACCCGGGCGTGGGAAGCGAGAACGCTACCGCACGACCACGAGCTGCGGACTAAATCACACAACAGCTTTAAAAAACTTCAGCAGAACGTATAATAATAAAACTCCTGTCTTTCTACTGCAGCCAGCACATCGGCTGATGAAGATGTATACAAAATATCCGTAAAACTAATAGAATCAGTGCTGTTTGAAACAGCACGAAACGCACTGCAACAAGTTTTACTAACTTGCAGATAATCACCAATATCATGCCGAAGTTGAAGTTGGTTCAGTCTGATAGAATAAACTTACATCAGCCACAGCGCCTTTCCATTGTGACACCAACTAAAAGGGTTTAACATCCACCCTATTCGACTCTCGCAAACCACGCAATGCCGCCACCCAGTGCGGTTACAACGGCAGAGTCCCTTTCAAAGTGGACCTCCCTTCATTCTGAGCAAGGCCGAACGTAACGACATTGCTCGGTCTCCACTGCTGTCCAACACAGCTACTAAAATACACTTCGGCACCAAGCCACCTAGTGACTACCGCAAACACAAATTCGAGCAAAGCACAGCAGGCCGCTCTCCGTGTAAACCGCCACAGTCACCTGCTCGTGTCTCAACTGCCACTCCCCGCTCTGTCTTTTCGTTCTTAAGGCCTCGGCATTCTTCGTGGCGAGCCATCCATCGCGGACGAAAATAAAACTCTCTGACATCGACTACAGCCCGTCTCAGGTAAGAAGATCAGTACCATTGGATATGAACATGAACCTACTTTTTTTGGAGGATGTACAACATACTTGTAGTAGGACGAATTCCTCATAATACGAACATGAGTTGTAAAATATATTCTTAGAAAAAAAATTATGACGTAATTTTCTCTAGTTTACCGTTTGACGTTTGCCAAGATCACTTCGTTTCAGAGTTGCTGATGACTGGAAAACAGGGAGAACACAAAGAAATAGTTTAGTGTAAATGAGAGAGGACAAACGAGTAGTAAACGATTTATTACCAAAGTGCTCCAACTACTTGATCCCAGGACAAAACTTCGTCGAGTAAAAAGTACCAATTAGAAGATGAAAGAGGCTTTGAGAATACAGACAGCACAGAAAACTCTCAAAGAGAAAAATTCAACACCCAAGTAAATCCGTTCCTATCGTAATTGTGTGCACTGTTTCCAACTTACTTAGAATTATAATTAAGTGTGATTAAAGTCAAAGCTAGGAACTGATTTAGGTAATGGTAAAAACGGCAATCTGTAGAAAGCAGTTATTCACAATATAAATTGGGGGGGGGGGGGCTAAAGTGAAAGTTGTTTCACCACTGGAAGTAAAAAATGAGTTGTCCGTTGTGTCTAAATCTCATCAGACGTCAACCCAAAGTTTTATAGTCTTCGTTCCACAGTGTTTACAATTTCTACTTGTCCTTAGAAGTTTTTGAGATTGTGGTATTGTCACAGTACTTCATACACAGGGTGGCCAAAAAAGTCAGTATAAATTCGAAAGGTACAAATTGACACACATGCTTGGAATGACATGGGGTTATATTAGACCCATAAAAATACAAAAGTTAACAAATATCCAACAGATGACGCTTCATCTGATGAAAATAGCAATAATTAGCATAACAAAGTAAGATAAAGCAAAGATGATGTTCTTTACAGGAAATGCTCAATATGTCCACCATCATTCCTCAACAATAGCTGTAGTCGAGGAATAATGTTGTGAACAGCATGCCCGGAGTTATGGTGAGGCATAGGCGTCGAATGTTGTCTTTCAGCATCCCTAGTGACGTCGGTTGATCACGATACACTTGCCACTTCAGGTAACCCCAAAGCCAATAATCGCACGGACTGAGGTATGGGGACCTGGGAGGCCAAGCATGACGAAAGTGGTGGCTGAGCACACGATCATCACCAAACGACGCGCGCAAGAGATAGTAGCCGTCCAAAGCAGTAGCAGCAATCACACACGTCATTTTTTCCCATTTACATGGTAAGTCTCACAGCGATGATGATGATGTTGATGAAGGAACTGTATGACTGACAATGTGCAACGTAACATTTCCAGTGTAACAAATTTTAAACGAATTGTTCTAAAAAAATCGATAATTTCACTCTGCATCAGAGGATGTGCTGTTTTCAATCTTCCTGGCAGATTGCAATTGGGTGCTATAACTGGAATGGCGCCTGGACCAAAAAAGCTGAGAGAGCATCTCATGAGTCTTGTTTGGATATCTTGTGTAGCAAGAGCAAAGGCACCCACGGCCTACGGGTTGCGTCTTTGCTTAGTAATATAAACGTCCTCGGTGCTGGGTTCGTATCTCGCCAGTGTTTGAACATCGAATGAAGATCATCAGCAACAGTGGACGATGACATCCGGCGTAAAAAGTCACATTCGTTCTGCGAACGGCCTTGTCAGATAGAGTGGAGGAATGGGGGTTCAGGACACTCCCCCTGCTCCAGGGGGGGGGGGGGGGAGGGGAGATGGACTACAAGGCGGAACAATCAGCAATGAGAATGCAGCGTGAGGATGCAGAAGGTGCTGGAAACAACTGCATCAAAGACACATGTGTGTATTCGAAAGACATTCTAATTGAAAAAAAAAGTGTTATGAAGATCTTTCCATTGACAAAACATTCCGGAATATTCCCTCGTTGGGATCTTCGGCAGCATGACCTCTAA
This sequence comes from Schistocerca nitens, assembly GCF_023898315.1. Taxonomy (NCBI): domain Eukaryota; kingdom Metazoa; phylum Arthropoda; class Insecta; order Orthoptera; family Acrididae; genus Schistocerca; species Schistocerca nitens. Next base: position 187,761,411 of record NC_064620.1, on the reverse strand, counting down.
AGGGGGAGGTGACGATGAGCAAAAGATTGAATAACCAACGCAAGGGTAACGTTCTACTAGTTGGGGAGTGGAATGTCACTGTTTGAACGTGTTAGGGAAGATGGAGAATCTGAAAAGGGTAATCCTAAGTCTCAGTCTAGATATAGTGGGGGTCAGTGATGTGGAATGGAAAGACCACAAGGATTTCTGGTCAGACGATTAATAGGGTGATATTAACAGCAGCAGAAAACTTTCAAAGCGGTATAGGATTCGTTATGAACAGGGAGGTACGGCAGAGAGTGAGTTACTGCGGTAGGGTTGATCTCATCATAATCGACAGTAAACGAGCACCGACAGCATAGTCCAGGTACACATGCCAACGTCGCAAGCAGAGGATGAAGAGAAAGTGTGTGAGGATACTGAATGCGTAACTCAGTACATAAAGGGTGATGGAAAACTGATAGTCATGGGCGATTGGAACGTCGTTGCAGGTCAGGGAATAGAAGAAAAAATTACGGGAGAGTATGGGCTTAGTAACAGGAACTAGAAAGAAGAAAGACTGAGCTCTGCAATAAATATCATTTAGTAATAGCGAATACTCTCTACAAGAGTCTCAATAGGATGAGGTATACTCGGAAATTGCCAAGAGATATGGGAAGATTTCAGTTAGATTACATGTTGGTCAGGCAGAGATTCCGGAATCAGATATTGGTTTGAAGCGCATACCCGGCAGCAGATACAGACTCAAAATGGTTCAAATGGCTCTGAGCACTATGGGACTCAACATCTTAGGTCATAAGTCACCTAGAACTTAGAACTACATAAACCTAACTAACGTAAGGACATCACACACACCCATGCCCGAGGCAGGATTCGAACCTGCGACCGTAGCAGTCCCGCGGTTCCGGACTGCAGCGCCAGAACCGCTAGACCACCGCGGCCGGCAGATGCAGACTCAGATTATGATTTAGCAGTGATGAAGTGTATGCTGAAATTTAAGAGACTAGTCTGGAAAAATCAGTGCACAAAGAAGTTGGATAAGGAAGTACTAAGAAGTAGGCAGGCAATGAGAGGGTCGGCTCCGGGAGCCACCTGTTTGACAGTGGGCAGAGGCGAGGAGCTGAGAGCAGCACACGTCTACCAAATATGATTCTTCAGTTTCTCCCGGCGTATTTCTTGCTCGAACAGTCCACGGGTGTACTGTCGGTCCATAGTGTCCAACGGGCACAATATTTCGGCGATCAGACATGTAGCCATCGTCAGGTGTGCTGAGAACTGGGCTCCTGAGGGCGGGCGGCCGTCTTAAATCATCAAGCGAGATTGCAGCTATAACATCAGCAAGGCATGGGAACAAGCGTTAAGTCTAATTAAAAAGACGCTCAGCAAAGAAAAAGAAACGGGCGACCAGGATGGATGAGGCAATTACACCGACACCACCACAGGCGCTGACGCCAGCGTCTCAATGACTGCGGACGCGCGGGCACGGGCGCGGACCACGGAGAGAACGCCTCGCAACGGGGGGGATTTAAGATGGCCGCCCGCCCTCAGGAGCTCAGTTCGTCAGCGCATCTGACGATGGCGACATGTCTGATCGCCGCATTATTCCCGTTGGATACTACGGACCGGCAGTACAGCCATGGACTGTTTTGTCTACCTAATAGTTTGTGCTGTAAAGACTAGATTGTGATATGCGCAGTCAAGGAAAAAGCATAGCCACAACATTGTACCAGGATGAGTATATTATGTTGTGGTACAGCACGTTGTGTATTTGAAATGGCTAGTCAAAGCAATGCGATAAAGTGGCGTTCTATTTTACAATTCAACTCTAGCTGGGAGTGTGATTACTTGTTCACCGAAAGCGAAGGAGGAGCACAATGTTTGGTATGTGGTAAAATATTAAGAAGCCTATAAAAAAAGTACAATTCAGAACCTCATTACGGAACACATCACTTCAACCAGTATGGAAGCTTAGCGGGTGAAATACGACCTAATACCTACATACGATACAACGTAATTACGGTGCCTAATAAATGAAATTTTCCTTTGAAATGTCAATTATTTCTACCACAGGAATGTGATGCCTCTCCATGATGCTACTCGAGGCGGGTGTAAAAATGAATGTGCGCAACGGAAGATACTGAACGCGAAAATGAAGATTTGGCCCTGTCTGACTGCCCCCTGAAGCAGATCTTAGGATTTCTTAATGGTGATGTTATTTTCACCGTCTTGCTCTTTAACATATAAATTACAACATAAACATAAATGAATGATTAAGGGAACTAGTAACTACTAAATGATAAATGTTGTTTCTGCTTATACATTTATTGTAGATTAAAACCCCTTTACATATTACAAATGTTTATATATCAATGTCCAATGCACATAAGGAGATGCAAATGAATTTCCTAACTAACATTATTGATCAGTTGCCCAAATCTGGCCCTTCTTATGGCTACACGATCCAGTATAAATAACGCGAGATGACTGACATCATCTATGTACCAAACACTAGAAGACAATACCTTCAAAGACGATCTACAGTGGTGTGCAACCTCAGTGGAAATAAAACTTACGTGATCACAGCTGTTCAGCTTTATATCCCTAATAAGCCAAAGCAATTAGCAATATCACCCTATGTACTGTGTCCGGTGCCTCGGAGAGATGGTTCTCGTACATGTCTGCTACGAAGGAAGAACTCCAGCCACAAAATAAAAAACTCTTTCAAACACTATGACAGCAGAAGGCAGTCCTCAGACTAGTATAATCTAATATTCTCTTCTCCTCTCTGTGTTCTACAGACATGAAACGTGAACTTCCAGTCACAAGGACGGAATTCAGTTAACGTCTGTACGCGAGTGTAGACAGTTAATCCAACAGCAATAGAGAGTTTTTGAAAACTTGTCAAGGAACAAGAGTGGCAAGATGTTTATAGTGTTGATAATATAGATGATAAATACAATGCTTTCCACAACACATTTCTCATGTTCTTTGAGAGTTGCTTTCCATTAGAACATTCTAAACGAGGTACTAGCAGTAATGGGCAGCCCGGTTGGCTGACTAGTGGGATAAGGATATCATGTAGAACAAAGCGGGAATTATATCAAAATGTTAGAAGTAGTCACAATCAAGCTACAGTAGCCCTTTACAAACAGTATTGTAAGGTGCTTAAAAATGTTATTAGCAAGGCAAAAAGTATGTGGTATGCAAATAGAATAGGTAATTCACAGGATAAAATTAAAGCCATATGGTCAGTTGTGAAGGAAGTGTTTGGTCAGCAGCACAAGGTTGACGATATAAAGTCAGTTTGTAGTAATAATATTTCTGTTACTGATAAATCAGATATATGTACAGTATTTAACAACCATTTTCTGAGCATTTCTGGTGAATTAAATAAAAATTTAGTATCTACGTGAAATCGTATAAATTTCTTAGCAAATGCCTTTCCGAGATTGACGTCTGAAATACTCCTCTGTGATACAGACAAGAGGGAGATTGAGACAATAATCAAATCACTGAAGACTAAGGACTCTCATGGTTATGATGGAGTGTCTAGTAGAATATTAAAGTACTGTGCTGCACATGTTAGCCCTGTATTTAGCCATATTTGTAATTTTTCCTTTAGGAATGGTCAGTTTCCTGAGCGATTAAAGTACTCAGTATTAAAGCCGCTTTATAAAAAGGGAGAAAAGGATAATGTAGATAATTTTAGACCTATTTCTATGCCATCAGTGTTTGCAAAAGTTATCGAAAAGGCTGTGTATGTAAGGTTAATTGATCATTTTATATCACACGATTTGCTATCAAATGTACAGTTCGGGTTTAGAAGTCGTTTGACAACTGAAAATGCTATATTCTCTTTTCTCTGTGAGGTACTGGATGGGCTAAACAAAAAGTTTCGAACGCTTGGCGTATTTTTTGATTTAACAAAGGCATTTAACTGTGTTGATCACACAATATTGCTCCAGAAGTTGGACCATTACGGAATAAGGGGACTAGCTCACAATTGGTTCACCTCTTACTTTAGCAACAGGCAGCAAAAGGTCATTATTCATAGTAAGACTTAGTTTCTACAGTTCCTAACACACAATTCAACAAAACCTGACGTTTTAATCTCACAGAACGAGCATATGATTAGTGAAACTGAACAGTTCAAATTCCTAGGTGTTCAGATAGATAGTAAGCTGTCGTGGAAAGCCCACGTTCAGGATCTTGTTCAAAGACTTAATACTGCCATTTTCACTATTCGAACGGTATCGAAAGTGAGTGATATTTCGGCACGTAAATTAGTCTACTTTGCTTATTTTCATTCACTTATGTCGTATGGTGCTATGTTTTGGGGTAACTCTTCCCATTCTAGAACGATATTTTTGGCTCAGAAACGGGCGTTTCGGGCAATAAGTGGTGTGAGTTCACGAACCTGTTGTCGATCTCTTTTCACGAGTCTGGGTATTTTGACATTGGCCTCTCAATATGTATATTCCTTATTGTCGTTTCTTGTTACCAATATTAGTTTATTTCCAACAATAAGCAGCTTTCACTCGGTTAACACTCGGCAGAAATCAAACCTCCATTTGGATCGGACTTCCTTAACTCTTGTGTAAAAAGGTGTGCAGTATACTGCTGCATCCATTTTCAATAAGCTGCCAATCGAATTCAAATATCTTAGCAGTAATCCACGCGCTTTCAAATCGAAACTGAAGAGTTTCCTCATGGGTCACTCCTTCTATTCTGTCGAGGAGTTCCTTGAAAAATTAAGATGATTCTCATTGTATTGCTGATAGCGTTTGCTTAAACTTATGGACTGATTTTCTTTCAGGTTCATGAACATTTATTTTTATCTGTTATTACTTTTTATGTTGTAAGTTCATGTACTGACACGTTCCATGACCTTGGAGATTTGCTCCTCAATTTGTTCCTACGGAACTTGACATTTAAATAAATAAATAAATAAAATAAACAGAAGAAGTGCTCTCAATCACTGAACGCTGCATACTGAACGACGACTCCCTACCTGGAGGCGAAGTCCAGAATCGTATAAGTTCGCAACAGCACAGTGCCCAACCGTTCTAACTATAAAATCTTCCGAGAGCAAAGACAGCAAGTGCGTCTGTACCAACAAAAGCTGATACTGAGTGACCATCAAACACGGACGCTCGAAACGGAAGGCCTCTTTCTCTCCACCGTTGGCTTCCCATCAAAGCTCCGCTACCCTCCCTCGTAACTGCATATGGCGAATCATATTATTGAAACCACGGAATATTCTCCCTCTCTATAGATTCTTCCAAACGCCGACCAACCATTTGTCTTCCAGCAAGTTTGCAAGGAAATACCTATCCCACTTGATTAGGAATTCATACAATGGTACGCTTCTCAGCTTAAAAATCCTCACAAATAGTCCAGCCTGCGTGATTTCCGAGGTAACGTTTGCTTCTTCCTCTCTCTGGGGTCCAAGATTTTCAGAGTTTCCGAAGTATTATCCGGTTACCCTTCCGGCCCCGCTACAACACCGGCCGTGCCGCTGCATGGTGCTACAGATCTCAGGTGCCCCGACCCTTCCGTCTTGGGCTACATCCTGTGTTAAGCAGGACCAACACATGTGTGCAAGCTTTTCCACCCAGGGCCTGAGTTACGCCTGCCGTTTCATTTTCACTGGCGTTCCAACCTCTACTAGTATAGGCAATCGTTCATTACGCCGTTTTGATAATAAAGACAATCCATCACCTTTCATGCTATAAGCGTAAACAACTATTTACAAGGTGAACTTGTAATGTCACTCTTCGTTAATTATTCATATATACGATGTACAACCTATCAAATGATACCTAATTCCAGTTGTAAATCATGGCAAAGTATGTAGATCAGTGCTTGTAAGGTGCGAAATTATTGCCACCTTACACCTGCTCTTCCGATGCAGCCTTTCGTGCTAGTTACAGAATAGCTTTGCTGACCGTCCGTTCTTCCCGAACGTTTTGTGACGGCTAATTTGTGAAACAGTGTTTTGTAGTTGTAGCACACGAACTATGTCCACAATTATGACGTTTTTTTCTCAAATTTTAGTCTGTCACGGGGCTCTATAACTCGTCATATCGAACGTTTGTCAGAAGATATTGTGATACAATTAATGGATGCCGTTTTCTACGTCTTGGTATTTTCTATTGCATTAGATGACAGTACCGGCTTATCAGACACAGCCCAGCTAGCAATATTTCTTAGAGGAATCGATACAAACTTAGTAGTAACGGAGGAACTCCTTGAGTCATGTCCTCTAAAAGACACCACGACAGGTGATGGCATAGTGCAGTGCGTGGAAGGTGTATTTACCATGGGAAAAGCTCGTTTACATTGCCACTGATGGAGCACCCTGCGTGGTTCGGATGTAGAGCATGGCTTACAGGTCGTCTCAGAAGCAAATTACTGAAACACGAAGCGACGTTCATACCTATGCGTTATTTGATTCACACAACAAAACGTGTGCGCAAGAAACCATCTTAATGGCAAACCTAATGACCGTAGTAGTGATAACAGTTAATTTTATTAAGAGTCATTGACTGAACCATATTGAGTGTGAATTTGGTGATATTTCGTACTTTTGTGAAGTTCGCTGGCTCAGTAGAGGTAATATGTTGTATCGTATTTTAGATTTGTTGGAGGAAATAGTTTTATTCATGGAAATGAAGGGGAGTCCGGTCGATGAATTCACTGACCCTAAATGGATTAATGAGTTAGCATTTCTCAAAACATCACATTCTACACGAATAAACTTAATCTTAAGTTGCAGGAAAGCAACATACTTATTACTCATACTGTGGACAGATTTACTGCTTTCAAGCAAATGTTGGCACTTTGGCAGCGTCATATGTCGAAATATGAGTTAGACCATTTTCCCAACTTGTCAGTTTGGAAATCTAGTTTAACTCGAGATCAATCGCAATAATTTCAGTCTTGCGAGTCTTGTGAAGGTATTTTCTTTCCGATTCAGAAATGTGCACGATTTATCGATGGATCTGAATGTGTTTGCTGCGCCATTTTAACTACTATAATAATTAATGACGTTCCGTCTCCTCTACGGTGCGAGTTGCTCACAATTCTATGTGATACTGAACTTAAAACTGAATGTGAATCACGTACAAGCCTATCACATTTTCATGAACATTTTTCGCAAACAGATTTCCCAAATATGCACAAAATGGCTGCCAAACTGCTCAAAATATATATGTGAAGAACTATTCTCTCTAAAGAAGATAAACAAATCTCCACGAAGAGTCACTGACATGGACTCACATTTCACTACAGTTCTGCGAATTTCAAATGCTTGATCCATACCACCGAATTTATCTCGTCTTCTTCAGCGAAAAGAGAAGCACATCTCCACATCGTCTGCTGAATGACATTTCAGATGTAGAACAACACATAAGCCTATGTCTTAACCAGAGTTATTTTGTCGTTCATTGGTTATGCTGTATTCTAAATAAGCTTTCATGTTGTCCTACTGTATCTTCGTGGGCACAGGTAGTATTCAAAGGAGTATTTAGTTATCAAATGTCAGAGTAAAGTCTTTTGTTTCCTACGCATAATATAATGAAAGCAACATAATAACATGTATTTATTTAGTACTTTAATCTAATGCACTGAATAGCACGAGACATTAGACACCACAACAACATCACAAGTGTTCATCGGGTTTGATACGCGTCCCTTCTCCAATTGTTACGGTAAGTTGTGCAAGTAGCTACAAGGTTCACTTCCGCCAGAGCGCAAACTCTGCTCTTTTTTCCTGCCTGAGCTGGAGAACTGCTCATTGAACCGTTTTGTGCCCGCCTCTGTAAGGAATAAAGAAACACTCTTGAAGTTCTCTGATACCATAGCTACTGCGATAATGAATAGCGTAGTAGGCCTTTCAGTTGAAGAGGAATAGACATCTTTCAAAACGGCAGTCACAGAAGTTGGAAAGCAAACCGTAGGTACAAGGGAGGCAATTGCGAAGAAACCATGGATAACACATGAAATGCTTCATTTGATCTTTGAAAAGGGGAAGCACAAAAGTGTTCAGTGAAATCCAAGAATACAGTAATACAAGTCACTGAGGAATGAAATGACTAGAAAGTGCGGGGAAGCTAAGGCAAAATATCTGCATGAGAAATGTGAAGAAATGATAAAGAAATTATCGTCCGAATGTTGGTCTCAGCATACAGAAAAGTCAAAACAATCTTCGGTAAAGTATAAAGCGGTTATGGGAATTCCACTTTGAAATGCAGAGGAGAGAGCGGATAGGGAGAAAGAGTACATTGATTGCCTCTACAAGTTGAAAGACTGTAGAAGATATATGTGATCCAGTATTAGGATCAGAATTTAAAAGAGCTTTGGAGGACTTCAGATCAAATCCCGCAGAATGGATGAATACCATCACATCGGAATTTCTAAAACCTTTTGGGGAGCTGCTAAGAAAATATCCATTCCCGTTGGTGTGTAGAATGTATTAGACTGCTGATGTACCATCGGAATTTCGGAGAAACATCATCGCACATAATTATCACACAATCAGGTTAATAGCTAGTGCGTTCAACTTGCTGACGAGAACAATACACAGAAGATTGGAAAAGGAAATACAGGATCTGTTAGATGATAAACAGTTTGGCTTTAGGAAAGATAAAGGTACCGTAGAGGCAGTTCTGACGAAGCGATCGATAAAGTAAGAAAGACTGAAGAAAAGACACATTAACAGGAATTGTCGACCTGGAAAGAAGTTCAACAGTGGAAAATGATACAAGATGTCCGAAATTCTGAGCAAAATAGGATTAAGTTATACAATATGTGCAAGAACCAAAAGGGGACAATAACACAGGAAGACCGAGAACGAAGAGTTCAGATCAAAAAGGGTGCAAGTTAGGGATGAAGTCTTTCGCCCTGTCCCCCCTCGTCCCCCCCCCCTCCATATTCAATCTATCAATCTGTGCATCGAAGAAGCAATGATGAAAATAAAAATGAGGTTAAGAGTAGGACTAAGATGCAGTGTGAAAGGATATCAGTGATAAGATTCGCTGATGAGATTGCTGTCCTCAGAGAAAGTGAAGAAGAATTACAGAAGTGTTGAATGGAAGAGGAACAGGCAGATTCCATATTTCTAGATTTCCGGAAAGCATTTGACACGGTTCCCCACTGCAGGTTGTTAACGGAGATACGATCATACGGAATAAGTTCACAGATATGTGAGTGGCCCGAAGACTTCGTAAGTAATAGAACCCAGTATGTTGTCCTCGACGGCGAGTGTTCATCAGAGACAAGGTTATCGACAGGAGTGCCCGAGGGAAGTGTGACAGTTGCCCTCTGTATACATAATTTGGCGGACGGGGTGGGCAGATGTCGTCCGTTGTCTCCTAATGATGCTGTGGTGTACTGTAAGGAGTCCAAGTTGAGTGCCTGTACGAAGATGCAAGATGACTTGCACAAAATTTCTGAGGTCGGATTTGAGGAGGATATCTAAGCAGTTCAGAGGCGGGCTCTTAGAAATGTTATCTGCGGGTTCGGAAAACACGTAATTATTATGGAGATGCTTCGGGAGCTCAAATAGGAATCACTGGAGGGAATGCGATGTTCTTTGCTTGGAACACTAGTGAGAAAATTTAGAGAACCGGTATTTGAAGATGGGTGCCTCCAACATACTTTGCTCCTAAGGACCGCGAAGATAAGTTATTGAAAATTAGGGCTCATACGGAGGTATAGAGACAGTCGGTTTTCCCTTGCTCTATTCTCGAGCTGAATAGGAAAGGAAATGGCTGGTGGTGGTACAGGATACCCTTCGCCACGCACCGTACTGTTTCTTGCGGAGTATCTATACAGATGTAGGCGTAGAAATCGCATGGGCAGCATTGTATTGTAAAAAAAGAAATTCGGAAGAGTGGTATTATTTGTTTTGAAGAGTACTTCTTTTAGCGTGCGTGTGCAAGGGAATCGAAGCCAAGTGCAGCTTGTAAGAATGCAGCGAGCGTATTGTGGGACGTGCAGACTGCAGGGCGAATCTGCGCGGCGGAAGAGAAGGCGGCTCTGCTAACGACCAGCGGCTGAGTTGGCAGTATGTGGCGTCGCGGAGCGGCGGACGTGCGGCGAAAGAGGTCCCGTCTTCTGCTCCAGGCTTCCCACTCCATCCCACGTATGCTTATATCGGTACATCGTCTCCGCACAGTGAAACACACAGTTTACTAAAGGCAGCATGCAATCAATCGGCTGCAATCTTTACCAAACAAGTTACCACGAAAACTCATGGCACTGAAGCCACATAGAACAGACGAATAATTCTCACCAACACATACGCTGACAAACTTCGCAGTTTTAAAAGGTCTGAATAGGAATTTCTACTAAGGAATGGGAAAAGCGTATTTCTTGTGATTCTTGAGTTTCTCCCGGCGTATTTGATAATCAAAATATCCTCGGGTGTACTGCCGGTCTACAGTGTCCAGCGGGCACAATATTTCGGCGATCATACATATCGCCATCATCAGGTGAACTGACGGACTTAGCTCCTGTGAACGTGCCGGCACGGAGATCCGTACGCTATGGCTGCTCAGAGGGAACTGGGTTCGGTCGTGGTGGCGGACAATTTAAATACCCTCCGCCCGCGGCGCGCTCCCTCCGCTGTCCGCGCCCCGCGCCACGGTCGCGCGGTGGAACAGATTGCGACGGCGTCTGAGATGACGTCGGAGTGATGGCTCTGTCCGCCGTGGTCGTCACAACTATACGTTTGCTCCATTTACTCTTGATTAACCCAATCGCTAGTTCCCAAGCCTTGCTAAGTTTGAAGCCACAGTCATGGTTTATGAGGTCGTCATTGGTGCGAATTTCAATGGCCTCTCTAACAACGCTGTCCCAGTATCTCGACGTCTGTACCAGAATCCTCGTACGTTCATACCTAATAGCGTGATTTTCCGACAAACAATGTTCAGCGACCGCCGACTTGCTTGGATACATCAGTCGAGTGTGCCTCTGGTGTTCACGGCATTGATCCTCGACGGTACGCATCGTCTGACCAATATACGACTTGCCACATTGACACGGAATCTGGTACACGCCGGCCTTCCTCAAACCGAGGTCATCTTTGGCGCTCCCCACCAGTGCACGAGTTTTATTCGGAGGACAAAACACAGTTCCGACCCGGTGTTTCTCAAAATGAGGGCGGTTTTCCCCGAGAGTGCGCCTGTATATGGAATAAGCGCAGTGCCTACCTCCTCCCTCGTGATTTCATCCATCTCCACAGGTTGTGCTGTAGTGGTTGGGTGGAGCGCACGTTGAATCTGCCACTCTGAGTACCCACTTTTTCGAAATACAGTTCTCAGATGTTCCAATTCCTGGGGTAGACTCTGCGTCAGAGATAGTGCGCGCCCTATGTACTAGAGTTTTAAGTACCCCATTCCTCTGTGAAGGGTGGTGGTAGCTGTCTGCGTGCAAATACAGATCAGTGTGCATTGTCTTCCGATACATCCCATGACCTAGGGTGCCGTCAGCCCTTCTCTTGACCAAGACGTCAAGGAAAGGTAATTTAGAATCCGTTTCAGTCTCCATAGTGAATTTGATGTTGGGGTGTATGGAGTTTAGATGTGTAAGGAAGTCAAGGAGTTTATCAATACTATGTGGCCAGATGACAAACGTGTCGTCCACGTAACAGAAAAAGCAAGTAGGTTTCCATTCGGATGACCACAGAGCTTCCTCCTCGAAGTTCTCCATGTACAAATTCGCTACCACCGGTGAGAGTGGGCTACCCATGGCGACTCCCTCCGTTTGTTCGTAGTATTCTCCATTAAAAAGAAAATACGTGGAAGTCAAGACATGCCTGAAAAGTTCAGTGGTCTTCTCGTCAAACTTCTGACTAATCAGTTCTAGTGACTCTCTCAGGGGTACCCTCGTAAAAAAGGAAACGACGTCAAAACTCACCATGATATCTGACTCATCCAACCTGAAGCTATCAAGGCGTTTAACAAAATCCACGGAATTACGGATGTGATGAGGGGACTTAATATTCCCGTCAGGTATTTGGCCAAAAAATATGTAGGTTCCCTGATGTATTTCTTGTACGTCTTATCCAACAGTCGTTATTGTTTACTTCATTCAAAATTTCCAGGCTGAGAGGCCATGTTCGTAGCATAATACTTTTTAACGATATTTCAACCTCATCTGTGGGAAGCATCTCCAGAGCTAAATAGTCGACTCCATCGAAACCTCGAGGGGGCTTCTAATTTACAGTCCCATTTGATCTACATGTAGGGCTGTATCTCTCTTCACGAGATACGAAACGCTTGTTAATCTTTGGCTGGTGACATTGCTAGTGACAAAAGGAAATCGATCGTTATTCTCTTGGCGCAAAGATGACTTTCATATTTTATTTACCTCCTTATTCTTTCCTGTTAAACTTATCATCCAAGCAAATAACATCTCCAAACAAGGACTCATGATAATGTGTTGTCTTGACTAAGTCGCCATTCCGATAAGCGTGTTCTGTTACTGTAGATTTATCAGCTGAACATAAATAGAACAAACATTTTAAGACGTGCGGGGTAGCTGTGCAGTCTGAGGCGTCTTGTAATGGTTCGCGCTGCTCCTCCCGTCGGTGGTTCGAATCCTCCCTCGAGCATGGGTGTGTGTGTGTTGTCGTTAGCGTAAGTTAAAGTTAGATTAAGTAATACGTAAGCCTAGGGACCGATGACCTCAGCAGTTTGGTTCCATAGTCCTTACCACAAATTTAAAAAAAAATTCCAAACATTTTAAACAAACTGATAACGCCTACAGATTTTATTTTTAATGCCTAAACAGTAAGTTTCAAGATTATTTTACCTTATTTAAAGAATGAAAATTCATAGATGAAAAAAAAAAAAAACGCTACACTTAATTTTCTAATCATCGGCACGGGGTGAAAACCAGGATTCTGGATTTCCTAATTTGTAACAGTAGGCGCATAAATTGTACCACCATTATTAATTATATCTCTGTGTTTAGAGATGTGAACTAATCCAATGGAACGTTCCATATTTAGTTCTTACATTACTTTTCTCGCAGGAACTGCAGCATAATTTTTTCACTCCTTTCCCGTCCATGCACACTTTGCATGAATACACGTTTTGCGTTTCTTTCATTTTATCATTTCTTCCATCATTCGATATTCCTCGCCCAATTCACTACACCATTCCTATGTTTTATTGGTAAGTTTCCGTGGTAGCTTCGCCCCAGGGTCTCCAAAATACATCGTTTTCAGTGGTGGGGGGACATGCTGTAGTTCCAGATTTCTTCGTCTTTGGATTTTTTTAAAAGGAATTTCCCATTGACTGTTTAGGTCACAGGCTTCTTGGCTAGCCTTAAAGTTTTAGTTGCAGCTTTCGTCATTTGCCTCGGATTCGGTGATATTTCCTGAACGGCCATCTTCAGCCCATTTATCGCTTGTCATGGCTTTCTCTGCATCGAAACTAGGAGGCAATCTGTTTCGTTCTGCGATATGGAAAGCAAGTTTCCTTACGTCCTTTATGCTTAAACAGAACATTATCTATTCAAATGTAACCTCATTGGGAAATACACATTCCGAGCACAAATATTTACAAGTATTTCCACCTACATTTTTGTCTCTCTGTTGGTAACTTAGTCATATTATATACGTGTGGGCAAATTCATTTAATGCATGTGTCCCGTTTGCATATAGTTACAACTAAATGCAATTCACCTGTGCTCCACTTGCTATGAAGTGTTTTTTGTCATAATACACAATAAGTACTTAGTTACTAACTTAAGATGAAGAAACTATTAGAAAATTCGTCTTATCATTTCTAAACATTATGGTTCACAAATAATGAAAAATCACAGTTCTAAAGCTCACTGTATCAGCAAATTTATTAAATTGTACCGCTACAATACCAGGATATTATAACGGTACTTTATAGCCAACCTTGTGATATTGTCTTTGTCAGTTTTATACAAACGAAGCACAATGAATACAGACTCATCACTGTCTGGGAACTACTGTTATTTCATGTATACTCACCCATAAATAAAAAGTTATGCTGTCACTTGCCTTATACGAGTAATTCTCATCGCCACGTACACAAAAGATAGATGAAAACTATAATAAAATCGACGGTTCCTCAACATACAGATCTCATAGCTGACAATATAACTCCATGAAACTCTGGTTCATTCTATCCTCACTCATTGTCGTATAGTTCAAGACATAGCTATTTTACAATCGTAATATAAATTAGGAACCGGTAGAGTATTATGATAATAATGATTGTAATATATACGGTATCATCATGACGACGACGAAGACGACGACGACGACGACGACGATGATGATGATATATTCATTTGTCCTCTAATAAATATCCGAGCAGTTGCTGCAATTGTGCACTTTCCATCTATGGTAACCAGCTAATATCTATGGCCAACTCCCAATATGTGTTTGATTGTGAGGTATTCAAAACTCTCATTTTCCTTCACCTTCATCTGCTGCTACGCTTCCTGTGTTAGAATAGAAGTCTGTTGTGTGTTGTTTCGTTTGATTACCTTTGTCAAGTCTTATCCTTCATTTAAATGGTCGTTTATAAGTTAATACTAATTCTTCAATACATCTGTAAGTGTTAATGATAATGTAATCAACGTTTTGTTAACAGCCTGTTCGCTAGAGTCGGAGTACTGATTCACATCATGCATTGATGAAGGAGGACACGCCGTGGCATTTTGAAGAAAACATCCCAACATATCCCTAAGTTTCCGAAAGAAATCACGAAGAAGGCAACAGTGGAGGGTGGCACGTGCCCTTAGGATGGTCCAGTATCTTAATTCAGTGCACGACAGCAAGCTACGATCACATCAAGATGGCTGTTCTGTGTACCAGAAACTGTAAAGCCGCCAGCCAAACCGCTTCAGCTTACCGTCAGCTTCGGGGTATTTAGTTTTGATAAAACACCCTCATGGACACACCGAAGTTCTCTTTCAGAACACAGGAAATTTTTGTCGAACGGAAGATATGTTACAGAATGTGAAACTTTAGACACCTCACGTGGCAGAAATGCAGCCATGAAGATTTCCGCGTCCGAGAGATAACCTTAAAGGGAATAGCCGTTGACAAACTTTCCTACCCAAGCAAAACGGACGCTCTAGAATTGCTTTTGCAGCAAATCTCAGTGAACGGTCAGTTACGCTCTTCGAGATAGTCGTAAAGACACACATAGCAAAAGCGACATAAAAAAAAAATGTCGTGTCATGGTTCTTCAGAGGAGTCGTTGTGGATGAGGTGTCAGCGTTTGTAGGTGGACGTGTTTTTGCGTACGTCTTCACACTAAAATTAAGCTTCTTTGTTGTTAAGATGTTTAGGTTCTTGTTGGTTGAAATCCTACTGTATATATTAAATGCTTCCTTTAACGGTTAAAAAATTACGCCCTTAGTTGGGACTATCAGTCTAACCTTTCTCTGTCATCAGTTAAATTACTTCGCAAACAGAAAGCTCGTTTACCGGTTTAAATGACACATTTCGTAATCTAATTCCCACACGATCATCTGACGTAATTAGACTACACTCTATTAAACTGGATTTACTCTTGTTGCTGCCCCCCCCCCCTCCCTTATAATCTATTTGTAAGACACTAACCATCCAATTAAACTGTTGAACTACTTTGTCGTCTCGGACAGTATTATTACGCATGAGAACCCCACTTGGTGAAGTGTACGGCTCAGTACCCTATTTCGTCCATCTTACCATTCAACTCGCATACGCTGGCGAAAAATTTATAGGCCATCATTAACGAGCGTTATATCGTGGAACTCGTCGTTTAAACAGCTTTCGAATACCGTTAGAGCAATACATCAGTCCATTTAAGAAAATCGTATTTGCTTCAATACCTCGGTTAATACAAGAATTAAGAGTATTACACATTCAACAAAATTACTTGCTCCTGTGTGTACTGTCATTTGCCGAAAACCTCGTTTCTATTATCTCGAACATTTCACGAAGTAAAGGGGGAGCAAATTTCAGATGCTTTTTCCCATGTTCACTATACAACGAGTGTTTCGTTAGGAATTCCAGTCCAGTGGCGAGAACACGCATGCGAACTTCTGGAGTCGCGAATAAAGAACGTGTACGTCGCAACTTAAAACACTCTAGGGGGATACTACATAAGCAGTTCCACCCTAAAATCCTTGACAGTATTAATTGATGCCTGTGACTGTGTATACTAATGGAAATGACTGGATTGTGATTAGTTTCCTGGAAGGTTACGTATTGAAATTATGTAAAGGAAGAGCGGCAATCGAAGCAATGATATTGTAATTGAAAAGGAAATGTCGTTATCCTGGAAATAAATACGGTCGCCAGCCTAAGCTAGACAGAGATAATTTCAGACATTTATAGAAAAATGTAAATTAACTACTGAATTAAACTTCACTTCAGTAACAGCGCTGTTCGGTAACTGGATACGAAAAATACCGGCTGGCTATAACTAAAGTACAGCTACTCACAAAGATCCAGTGCAGGGTGCAATTGTCATATGGCAGGGATCTTGGTATATATTCTATTGTGTTTCTGCGGAACGGGTTACGCTGCAAAAAAATTAGTTCTACGTTTGGCCACCAGAAACAAATCTGGCGCGGTGCGTGCAAGAAAGACGTATAGAAATGTTTCCAACTATCACTAATTAGGAACAGCACATGGACAGAAAGGTGAGAAAGGATAATATTGATTTTATTATTAACCGCCGCTTACACAATTTATTAAGTATGTGCACCGGAGACGTCGACGAAACCAGTACTGCGCCAAATTTGCACCAAGTGGCCAAAATTTGAATTAATTTTTCCCACCGTAGATCGATTTCGCATTAAAGGATTAGCATATCTAGCACGTTTCGCTGCCGTACAACAATTATGGTCCACTCTGGGTCTCATGAGTAGCTGCACTTCAATGGTAACCACCACGTACTACTCATAGCATGCACTAGTAAAGCAACCAGCCGTGAACTAATAAGCTTTCGGTTTGAGAATAGAGGCAACAAACTATTTCACACGGATGTACACTGTCTGCTTTAGTGTGTAATTGCACTATGCGACATAACAGGGAAAATACTAAACTGTTTGAGATGCGGTGACTCTGAAACAGCACTATTGATAAAGAGTGATTTTGAAATATGTACAAAGCTGTTATTTTAAATAATGTGAAAACTAATCGCTTTTGTAGAAAATACAAAAGCCTTTGCATTCCACTGAAGATGGCGTACATATTTGCTATGGACAGCAGTAGTTCCTCGGGCTGAAGAATCGTTGGTGAAGAGGTCGCTGTTCAGATTGCTCTCAATGCATAAGAGTCGAGATAGTACGTTTTATCTAACAGCAACTCAGCTATCACAGAGATTTTTCTGCTGTACTCTTCAACAATGCACTCACTACAGTAGCGCCCAAAATGGAACGTACGCTTCAATGTAGGAGAGTTAACATGGTTTACATTCAAGGACGCTGAAATTTTTATTTAGAATGCCAGCGACGACGGTCAAGTTTTCGTAGTCTCTGACTTCTGACATTTCTAGTTTCTGAGCAACGGAGGTCTGGAGGTCGATCCAGTGACATGCCTACTTTGAGTCCAACCGCCACCAGAGGATGTCAGCTTGTCGATGCATTCAGGGCAAACCGCTTCAGTACCTTTTAACGAATAATTGCATCAATTACTGAAGACGTACGGTGATTGCTGTTTGCAGTGTGTGAGAACATGATGAACGGGCAAGTATAGTTAAAGTGACTGACAGCTCACGCATCGGAGTATCTGGCCAGAATAGTGTACAGAAGAAGGGAAAATAAAACTGTAATTCTGTTAGATGATGATCAATTGGATTTCAAGGTATCAGAGACGCAGTTCAGAAGTTACGCTTGATAATGGAAGCAATACTTAAGAAACATTGACACACTTTCATTCTATCTGAATGCGCAGAAAAAGCGTTGAGCAATATAAAGTGGTACAAGGCATTTGAAATCCCCATTAAAACAGTTGTATACAGTATTTCCAAGAACCAAGAGGTAACAACAAGACTGGGAGATCAACAACCGCGTAAGGGTCGGATGCATTCTTTCTTATACTCTTGAATCTTGTACAAGGTGCGTCAGAAAAAGTCGGTGAATAGTCTCAGAAAATAAAGGAAAGAAGAGTTATAAGCAGAATATCTCTATTGACTTTCTAAGAAATCACTATTAGCTCCAACATACTTCTGATATCGGTCGCGAAATTTTTTGAACTACCAGCAACCTTGCGGTCCAGGTTCACGTCCCTGTTCGGGCGCCAATATAAAATGCCCCTTTTTTTTAATAATATGAATATTTATATATGTGTTTCGAGAGAAAGAGAGAGTGAGAGAGAGACTGATTTTTGATTGAGATTTTTACTTTAAGTCGCAACTGGTACCTGAATTTTGGTTGCTGCCTCCTTGAATGAAAAAGCATCCAATTGAACCATGACAGTTTCTTTTATGAACTGTCAGGTTTCAAACCGCATCTTGTGGAATCACTCGAAGCATCGTGGTCACGCATTGTTGGATATCCACATCATTACAGGAGATGAGACCTGGTGCTACAATCATGATCGGGAGACCAAGTGACAATCAATGTAACATCGCGTTCATCGTCATTATCGCCTCCTAAAAAAGGTCTGCTTCCAAAATCCTAGATTAAGGCTACGCTGACAGCGTTTTTCGACAGCAAAGGCTTGATTCATCGAGAATTTCTACCCGAGGGAGACGGGTAAGACGATGAACACCATGCCATTGGCTGCCGGTTTGTGTTCGAATCATACTGTTAGCCCCGGGTGTCATCTTCTGTAGTGATGATAATGGCCACCAACGCGTGCCGACGGTGCTTATGCCGATTCCACAAGAAGCGTTTACTGGCAGTTTTCAACAACATTACAACCGATATCAGAAGTGTGTAATAGCTAACGGTGATTACTTTGAAGGTTAGGTAAGGCATTTGGTTTGTAAATGTTGCTTTCTTTATTTTCTGACACCATGTACCGAATTTTGAAGCGCACCTTGCAAAACAAGCAGTATGCGAATTAAAATAATAGTTCAAACGCGGGGCTAAAGTGTAAGGTGAAAAGACATACACAACCTCGTCACATCAACATGACAACCGCCTATATTCGACGTCAAAGTGAAATAACTGCTCATAGACAGTAGGTGGCAGTGCTGGGAATGGGCGGTATAAAAAAGTGCCAGGAGGACGCGGAAAACAATGTGGTCGTTGCCGAAATGGGGAAACGGAGTGATTTTTCTGATGTTCAAAGGGAATGATCTATGGTTTACGGGCCAAGGGTGGAAGCATTTCCGAAACGGCTAACTTTGTATACTGTTCGCGTGCTGCCGTGGTTAAAGGATACTTTGCATGGCAAAATGGCGCCATCTACAACAGGCGCTGAGGCAACTATGTTGAACCACGGTCCATAAATGACGGAGGTGAACGACGGTTGCCGGAGGTGTGTGCGGGCGAATAAAAGTACTAATTTTGAACAACTAACCGCCCAGATGAACCAAGGGGCTACCAACAGCGTTCCCTCAACGAGTGTTCAGCGAATGTTGCTGCTTATAGGCCTCTGCAATAGGTGCTTGGTTCATGCATGCATGCTGACTGCTTACCATCGGTGACGAAGGCTGGAATGTGCACGCCAGTACCGAAACTTGACGTTCGCTGAGTGGCGGCAGGTGGAATTTTGAGATGAATCAGCTTTTATGCTCCATAGGACAAATGGCAGTGGGTGTGTGCAGCGTGAAAAGTATGAAACCAAACACTCTGCAACCAGCAGGGAGTGTTATGGTCTGGGCCATGTTTCGTGACATTCGCTGGGTGTTCTCATCATTCTGAGAGGTACAACAGATGAACGCAAGTTTGTACTTATCGCTGGGAACCATGTCCATCCCTACATGCAGATTGTTTTCTGCAGGACGATAGCGTCTACCAGAAGGACAATGCAACGTATCACACAGCCCGCAGTTCAAATGGTTCAAATGGCTCTGAGCACTATGGGACTCAACTGCTGTGGTCATAAGTCCCCTAGAACTTAGAACTACTTAAACCTAACTAACCTAAGGACAGCACACAACACCCAGCCATCACGAGGCAGAGAAAATCCCTGACCCCGCCGGGAATCGAACCCGGGAACCCGGGCGTGGGAAGCGAGAACGCTACCGCACGACCACGAGATGCGCAGCCCGCAGTGCACGTGCGTTGTTCGAAGAGCACCAGGATACGTTTACCGTACTCCCCTGGCCACCAGACTCCACAGAATGAAACCCAGTCGAGAATCGATGAAACCACCTCGGCCATGATATTCGCGCCATGGATACTCAACCAAGAAACCTAGCGCAGCTGACCATTGTGCTGCAGCTGGAATGGCTCCAAATCTTTGTCGTCACTTTCAGAATATCATCGACGTTCTTCCTGGATGTCTTGCGCTGCGGTTATTCAGACTTTTGACAGGTGGTTACATTAATGTGACTAGGCAGTGTACACGGTAATATTGACTAGTGACTTTGCTATTATGTGTCAAAGAGAGGCAGATTTAGATTTTGAGTGGAGGAAACAATATGCCGAGTAAAGCATATGGATGGACAGTAAACCACAGCAGAAAGTATTGAGGAGGAAGAGAAATGAGATTACTGACAATCTCTACAAAAACACTAGAGTCTATGAAGTAGATGAAGTGACGAAATTCTATCACCTTGGAAGCAAATTAATGGACGAAGCAAGGAGAACGTAAGATAAAGACTAGCTCCAGTATGAAGTTTTACTCGCCAAGTGAAGTCTACTGCTATCAGACATAGGCATTGATGTGAGAAGGAAGTCTCCCAGAATGTACATCTGGAGCACAGCTCGGGAGTGACTAACGGATTGCACAATAATTGGAAAAAAGGAAAGTCGAATCGTTCGAGAAAATGTGTCGTAGAAGGATGCTGAAAATTACGTGGACTGTTAGGGTAAGAAATTAGGAGGGTTCTTCACAGAATCGGCGAGGAAAGGGATATGTGGGGAAAAAGCTAGAAGAACGGGCAGGATGAAAAAATATGGGTTCTGATATCAAGAAATAATTTCCATTGTGCCAGAGGATGTCTCAGGGGGTTAAACCTTTAGCGGAAGACGGAAAGTAGAAGTACACAACAAATAAATTAAGAACGCTGGGTGTATATCTTAATCCAGTGCTGCATCAAACCAAACAAACGATCAATGATCACTGCCCTCTCCGTTCCCACAAATGACAATCGATTTGAAGTCGGAGTAGATTTGACTCACTGAGGCAGTTACTCGTGTGACGGAGCCTACCTCCACAAATGTCACTTGTATTATTTTATCCGATACTAGATGGCTGAAATCTTGGTACTGAAATAGGTATGTGGTGGAAGGGTGAAAGGTGCTGGCGTAATTTTCTTGTGTGTTATACTGTTGTCAGTGTGCTGGACTTGATTCCAAATCCATTTGCACCCTCCTTTGATTGTGCTGATAGTGATTCTTCTATCGGATCAGTGGGGTGTTTGAGAGAAGCAGAAGGTGTCCACTCACTTTCTCTCAATTTCCTATTCACACAACAGCACAAAGAATCGCTATCTCATGAAAATTATTCACTCTGTGCTTATAAAAAGTTAGAGACGGCCAGCAGGCAGGTCAGCATATTCGACGAACTCTGGTAAAAGTGAACAACAGCAGGGTATGAATAAATAGCAGGCAAGCATCCTTGGGATGATGAGGAGTGTGCTGGTGGTTAACAAGACACGAAGTGTGGGCAACGAACAATAATTTAATCAAGGAGAGCTAGTGGGACACAACATTAGTAAAATAATTAACACTGCGTAAATAAACAAATCCCATCCTCACTGCCTCAACGAACTAAATTTGCATGGAAATCGACTTTAACGTCATTACGTTGTAATGGTCTCATGATTGAGAGTCGCAGAAGGGTTTTCAATATGCACTGCCTGACAGAACGAGAGAAGGACTCAGAAAACATGGTGTGCACATCACCAATATGTAAGCAGACGATTGTAATTGCAATTCTACATGGCAGGATGAACGCCCACAACGATGCCACAGTGACTTTCATGTTTATTATTGTTACCAGGTCTGGTAGGGTATGTAATGTGCGTGAGCAGCGTTAGGTACTGAGTGATCACTGTACAGAACATGGAGCAGCTGCGTACTCGTATGAATTAGCGTTATCAGAAGCTGACACGGAGTGAAAAAGGCATCGTTATGGGACGCCATTTGTCTGGCTCGTCGAATCCCGCAATATCCGTTTCTGTGAGGTATTCAGTTGTGACAGTGACCCGATGTTGGAATGCATGTGAACGTGAGGGCAGGCATACTCATCGTCAAACGTACAGTCGACCACGTCTAACATAAGGGAGAATCC
Source organism: Schistocerca nitens (assembly GCF_023898315.1). Taxonomy (NCBI): domain Eukaryota; kingdom Metazoa; phylum Arthropoda; class Insecta; order Orthoptera; family Acrididae; genus Schistocerca; species Schistocerca nitens. Next base: position 187,739,033 of record NC_064620.1, on the reverse strand, counting down.
TCGCATTGTGCACCTAGGTCATTGTTAATCCGTTCACAACTGCGTCTGACGTCAGACAGCAAGTAATTGACTCCATATAACATTCTGTATCATTCCAAACCAATGGTAGGACGCTAGCAGCAACTGGATCACGTAACTAACATCCTGTGTGCAGGTTGAGTTAACACTACAGCAAAAACAGCAGCGTTTGGAGTGGTGCTGTAACCAGGAAGTATGTGGACTACTGATGGCTGGTGTTGCTTAGTGTTCAGTGACGAATTATGGTTCTGCATAACACCGACTAACCAACGTGGGAGTATGGCTGTGATCTAGACAGATGTACGGTTCTTCCAATATCTTGCAGCGGGCACAGCGGCGTATCTGCTTGCGTCACTGTGTGAAGAGCCATCTGCTGTGACGTCAAGTCAAGGCTGGGAGTGATTGAGAGGACTCTGACGACACAACCCAGATCACAGACATCCTGCTTCTTCAAGTTTTACCTCTCATGCCACATTATTGGGGTGCCATTTTTCTACAGAAAAAACTCATCTACCAATAGTGAGCGTCTATGAATTGTCTGCGTGATGTAGAGGTACTCTCATGGTCAGCAAGACCTCCGCCTCTGTCAGGTGGAACATACGCTGGACGAGTTTGGATGTCAACCCCGTTTTGGTGCCAGTTGGTTGGTTGGTTTAAAAGAGGGGGAGGGACCAAACTGCAAGGTCATCGGTCCCTCATTCCGATTAAAATAATGCCACAAGGGTAGGAGTAAAACAATCGAGACACAAAAAACACAGCTGGAAGACAGGAAAACCACAAGAATGGCAGAAGGGCAAGAAACACTAAAATGGACAAAACTGGACAAGAAAACCACAGTGAGACTTAAGGAACAGGTAGAACTGAGATTAAAACAAGGAAACAAGTTACCTTGGTTGGCAGACCATGGAAGAAAAAGGAGAAGCCAGCCACTCACTCTGCAACACTTTAAAACCTCCACCCTGAAAGCACTGGGGTGGAGGACACACAGGGACAAAGGACATGTGCTAAAACTTAGATCACATGACAAAACCCACCATCACGAATAAAACGTAAAACTAAATCAACCGATGAGGCGTTTTCAGATAAAATTAACAGCAACGAGTCCAGTAACTTAAGATTTCGTTGCAGGGTAATCAAAGTAGGACAGTGCACCAGAATTTGGGCCACTGTCAACCGGGCGTAGCACCGAGGCGAGTCTTAATGGCGAAGGAGGTAGCCGTGGGTCACCCAAGGGTGGCTAATGTGGAGCCGGCAGAGAACCACAGAATCCCTGCGAGAGGTCTGCATGGAGGAATTCCACACGTTCGAAGTCTCCTTAATGGCACGCAGTTTGCTGTGCATAGCGAGATTATACCATTTCGTCTCCCAAAGCTGACAAACTTTTGCGGCGTAATAATGATCGCAGGTCAGTTACGTGGATGCCGATCTCCAGAAGCGGTTTCCGTGTTGCCTGTTCCACCAGCCTCTCGGCAAGTTCGTTGCCCAGAATTCCGACATGGCCTGGGGTCCACGCAAACACCACAGAAGGACAGGATCGTTCCAGGACATAGATGGGCTCCTGGATGGTTGTTACCAAAGGATGACGAGGGTAGCACTGGTCGATAGCTTGTAGGTTGCTCAAGGAGTCAGTACAGTAAAGAAACGACTCGCCATGGTATGAGCGGATATGCTCAAGAGCACGAGATATGGCCTCCAGCTCTGAAGTGAAAACACTGCGGCCATCTGGCATTGAGTGCTGTTTAATATGTCCTCTGTGAACACGGGCGAAGCCAACGTGACCATCAGCCATCGAGCCATCGGTGTAAACCACTTCAGAGTAATGGGACATGTCAAGACTCGAGAGGAAGTGACAAGCTAGAGCCGTGGTGTCTCCTGAGTCCTTAGGGTCATGCGAAAGGTCCAGGCGAACCTTCGGCCTGGGTTTACACCATGGAGGTGTACGTGAATGGACTTCTAGTAGAGGTAAAGGGAAGGAATCCAGTTCAGACAGAGCAGACGTGAACCATAATTGTAAGCCCTGACCTGGGCCTCTGATGCGGGAGATGAACCACCGTAGGTGGGAGAAGGAGATGGTAATTTGGATGTGCAGGAGAACTACGAATGGGTGCAACGTAATTGGCGAGCAGTTCTGCAAGCCTAACTTTCAGTGGAGGGACTCCAGCCTCCACCAGGCACTGGTCACCGGACTCATCCTAAAAGCTCCCGTCACTAGACGAACGCCACAGTGGTGCACTGGGTCGAGTAAACGCAACGCTGAGGGCGTCGCCGAACCGTAAACCACACTTCCATAGTCAAGGCGGGATTGAAAATGGGCTCCATAGAGGTGCAGCAGCATAGAGCGATCTGTAACCTAGTTGGTGTTGCTCAGGCAGTGGAGAACATTGAGGTGCTGCCAGCTCTTCCCCTTAATCTGACGAATGTGAGGAAGCCAAGTCAATTGGGCGTCGAAAACCAGCCCTAAAAATCGATATGTCTCCATTACAGTGAGTGGATCGTCACTAAGGTAAAATTCAGGTTCCGTATAAATGGTACGATGCCGACAGAAGTGCATAACACACAACTTTGCGGCCGAAAACCGGAAGCTGTGAGCTAGAGCTCATGACTGCGCCTTGTGGATGGCTCCCTGTAGGCGCTGCTCAGCAAGACCAGTTCTGGTGGAGCAGTACGAAATGCATAAGTCATCTGCATACAGAGGAGGTGAGATGGGCGGCCCTGCAGCTGCCGCTAGACCGTTAATGGCAACTAAAAATATACACTCAACACAGAGCCCTGCGGGACCCCATTCTCATGGATATGGGGGGAACTATGGGAGGCACCAACTTTGACACGGAAAGTACGCTGGGACAGGAAATTTTGGATAAAAATCGGGAACAGGCCTCTGAGACCCCACTCATATAATATGGCAAGGATGTAATGTCGCCAGGTGGTTTCATACGCTTTTCCTAAATCAGGAAAGATGGCAACCAGGTGTTGGCCTCTGGAAAAGGCTGTTCGGATGGCAGACTCGAGGGACACAAGCTTATCAGTGGTAGAGAAACCCTGGAGGAAGATGCCCTGTCATGGAGCCAGTAGGCCATGCGACTCCAGGACCCAACCCAACCGCCAACACACTTGATGTTCCAGCAGCTTACAAAGAAAGTTGGTGAGGTGATGGACCGACAGCTATCCATATCAGGCAGGTTTTTACCGGGTCTGAGCACCAGAATGATGGTGCCCTCCCGCCACTGCGATGGAAAGACCCCATCACATCAGGTCCGATTGAAGATGGCTAGGATATGTCGCTTGTAGTCAGACAACAGATGTTTGAAACTTCCTGGCAGATTAAAACTGTGTGCCGGACCGAGACTCGAACTCGGGACCTTTGCCTTTCGCGGGCAAGTGCTATAGCAAGTGAGCTACCCAAGCACGACTCAGGCCCCGTCCTCACAGCTTTACTTCCGCCAGTACCTCGTCTCCTACCTTCCACACAGCGCACACTCCGCTGCAGAGTGAAAATCTCATTCAAGAGATGTTTGATCGGTGGCCCAGGAACTGTGCCAGGGCAATGTGCAAGGGCGCTGAGGAGCTCCCACTCTGTAAATGGAGCGTTATAGGGTTCACTGTGGCACATAGTGAAAGAGGGGCCTTTCTATTCCATCTGCCGTTTGAGGGTGCGGAAGGCTGGAGGGTAATTCTCTGACACAGAGTTGTGGGAATGGTGCTCAGCAAAGTGCTTGGCAATGGCGTTTGCATCGGTAGATAACACGTCAAACTTGGGACGGTGACATATGGCACCCAATGGTCGAGATGTATCTCTCCCAACACTCCTTTTTTCATCTTTTTACAAGCAGGCGAACGCGGGCACCAAGCTGTTTAAAAGTTGTTATGTGCTCCAGGGAAGGGTGCCACTTATGTCGCTGTGGAGCCCACCTACGCTCTAATGGCCTCAGCAATTTCAGGCGACCACCAAGGTACAGTCTTCCGCCAGGGACACCCTAAGGAACAAGGGATCGCCTTTTCCGCAACAGAAACGATTGTTGCAGTGACCTCATCAACCACCACATCGATGGCACCTTGTGGGGGCGACTCAACGGTGACAGCAGCGGTGAAGGCTTAACAATCTGCCATGGTTAAAGCCCTTCTGGGGAGGCGACCATGGGCATGACGCTGGGGGAGTGACAGGAAGATGGGGAGATGGTCACTACCACACAACTCTTGTGCTGTGCAGGGGGTAGGTGGGAGAAGGTCAGGACTGCCCACAGAGAGATCAATGGCCGAATCTGTGCCATGTGCCACACTGAAATGTGTGGGGGCACCTGTATTGAGGAGGCAATGGTCGAGGTGAGTGAGTAGGTCCTCAATGTCTCTGCCATGGCCATTAACCTGGGCTTCACCCCACAAAAGGTTATTGGTGTTAAAATCACCCAGAAGGAGAAAAAGTTGGGGGCAGTTGCGAAATGAGTGCAGCCAAAACGTGGGGTGGTGCTTCACCATCTGGAGGGAGGTAGATGTTAAGATGGTAATTTCCTGCATTGTCCTCACCGTGAAAGCCACAGCTTATAACGGTGTTTGAAGGGACATAGGTTCGTTACAGACAGAGGTAAGGACGAAAATACATACTCCACCTGACAGTCTGTCATAGGCAGGACAGCTTTAGTAGTACCCCCGATAACCACGAAGGACGAGGGTCTGCGATGCAGGAAACCAGGTCTTTTGAAGGACAATGCAAAAAGTTGGAATACTGCTAAAAGTTGAAGTAACTCAGCCAGGTGGGAGAAAAAACATCCACATTTCCACTGGAGAATGACGCTTTCTGTCGTCTCGGTTGGCGTGGAGTAACCAAGGATGCAAATTAGGCCTCAGCATCACCTGTCGCTACTGGGTGAGTGTTCATATCCAGTACCATGGCATCCGAAGTGTCGGCAAAGTCTAGGACCTCAGGGGACGCCAGAATCTCCAACTCGTCCTCAAACGCAGTGCTGTGGGGGAGTGCAGGTGTACAGGGCACTGGAAGCTCCCGTTTCTTAGATGACTTCTTTAAAATTTTGTCCTCTCGCCACTCCTTATGGGCTTGCTGGGAGGGCTTCTCAGAAGTAGCTTCAGGGACAAAGGAAGACCTTGAAGCCCTTCGACCAGCAGCCACAGGTTCTTTGAACCACTGGCTGGTGTCCACTGGATCACTGGGGGGGGGGGGGGACCATGGAAGGTACAGTCCCAAAGGACCCCTTGTGTGTGAGAGGAGCTGGAGAAGGCTGTTTCTTCTTCAGCATTTTTGGGGGCGATCCTCCCAAAGTAGAAGCTTTGGGAGCAACTGAAGAAGATGTGCCCCCAGCAAACTGGAGAGGGGAGGAAGGTGGGCAGCCATGTGGGCCCACTGGAGTAACTTGAGATAATGGGCATAATGGCGTCAGCGATGGCGACGCTGTCGTGGCAGCAGCACAAGAAGATTGCAAGGGAGCAGGGTTAAGTCTTTCATATTTGAGCTTAGCCTCGCGATAAACAGCCTGTCCAGGATCTGGTACTCCATAATTTTGCAGTCCTTTTGGAGTAACGGGCAGTCTGGCGAGCAAGGATAGTAATGCTCTCCATAGTTCACAGAGGTGTGTATTCACATGTAGTGAATGTCCGTAGTCTCTACATGTGGCGCTGGAAAGGCACCGGGAAGACATTTAAAGCACCACGTAGGGGGAGGGACATAGAGTTGGACGTCACATCGGTACACCATCACCTTGATATTTTCAGGCAATGAATCACCCTCAAAGGGCAAGATGAAGGCACTGGTGGCAGCCCTACTGTTTTTGGGTCCCCTGTAAATGCGCAGGACGAAATGAACACCCTGACATTCAAAATGGGCCCATAGCTCGTCATCGGACGGTAACAAGAGGTTGAGATGAAAAATAATTTCCTGGACCATATTGAGGCTTTTGTGCAGAATGACTGAAACATAAATATCCTCCAGCTTGTCACAGGCGAGTAACGCCCACATCTGGGTTGGGGAAGCCATCTAAATCAAAACTGCATTACGCATTTTGTACAACGGTGTCACTTCCCCAAACTTATCCTGAAGGTGCTCAACAAAAAACAGAGGCTACGTTTCCAGAAAGGAGTACCCATGAGTTCTGCTGCACACTAAGTAACTTGGTGAGTACAGATCCTGTGTCTGTGATACGTTCCTCCCAATGTGTTGCTAGGGAGGGGAAAGATTTAGGGTCATACCTGGTAGCATGGAAATCAACCTTTCCTTTCTTAGAGACTGCTGGGGCCATTCAGTCCCCAGCAAAAGACAGTCCACTTCACTGCAGGTCATCCACCAAGATGCCACCCACTCCGATCAGGGGCTCTCTCCACAGGCGACACCCAGTCACAGCAAAGACCACCTGACATAATTGTCAGGGGTCCAATGCCCAAGGAAGACGAGCACCTAGTCCTTGGCATACATGGGGAGTTGACAGCTCAGGCATCAGCAGTGCGATCCCTGTGTTGTCAGGGGCTACCGCCAAATGGGTAAATGACGTCCCCATCACAATGGACTGGCTACTGGGCTGGATACTAGGCGCAGAGGAATCCAGTATTGTCATGGGGGTGAAAGAGGACAGGGGACAACAGAAGATGATGACGTAACGCGGAAAATGTCCTCGCCCAAATGCTTGAATTGCAGGTGACGAGAAGAGGTTCAGGAAATCGAATCTAAGAGCACTATGGAGAACTCGTGAACCATGTAAGGCGCCCTTACCCAAATGGTCCGCACTTCGGTAGAATTTGGAAAGTGGCAGATAAAAGCAGAAAATGTGACCTGGACTGATAGGGCCAAAACTTGTGAGACTCTTTTTAGTCGGCTGTTACGACAGGCAGGAATATCTCGTGCCTATTCGTACCCACAGGGGGATTTACTGCCAGTATCAAGGAGGATCAGTGACAATAGTTGTGGGCTAGCTTGCCACAGGGAAGGATACATGAGCATTATGACAACCTTCCCACCTAGATCAATACATGCATTCATTCCAGATGGGGTCTGATGTCAAACTCATAAGTGTGCTCATACTTTATAAATTTGAGTCCGCAGCTCGTGGTCGTGCGGTAGCGTTCTCGCTTCCCGCGCCTGGGTTCCCGGGTTCGATTCCCGGCGGGGTCAGGGATTTTCTCTGCCTCGTGATGACTGGGTGTTGTGTGATGTCCATAGGTTAGTTAGGTTTAAGTAGTTCTAAGTTCTAGGGGACTGATGACCATAGATGTTAAGTCCCATAGTGCTCAGAGCCATTTGAAACATTTTTTGTAAATTTGACTCGATATTGTAATCACTGAAGTAACACCATATAACTCCTCAATCCAATAAGTCTCTTTTCGTGTCTTCCTTCCCTTCTGCGTGGTTCACTTCTGTCGCCGGCGTCTCTCTAATGTGCCTAGTTGATGTGTGATAGATGCTCGTGACGTTTTTTTGCTTTTCCTCTCAATCCTGATTAACTTGTTTCTGGTGAATGGATCACTTAGACCTTTAACTACGGGGGGCTAACAGGCATAACCTGTTGAAAGAGCAAGTGGATGTAGTTCCGTTTTTAGTTGCAGGCAGTAAACTCTGAATCCAATTTTGGGTAGTCACTTACCCCTGGTCTATAAATTACAGACATCACACTTCTGTGGTGTTCATAAGCCATTGCGTCACTCGAGTTCGTGTGATAATCGTGTGGTACAGGATGGTGAAATCAGAAAAACAACAGTCACTGCGCTCTCGAACCTTGGAATACTGAGTGTGCCTTAAAGACCATATCTGACATTGATCTCCGAGGATCTACGGCCGTAGTTGAACTTACAGTACCATTCTTTACTTTGGCTGTGCTACTGACACTTTCCATGGATTGGTGTGACTGGTACGAGTATCCTGAACGAGTTAGGCAACGAAGTGGCAAGTAGTCGCCGTAAGTGGATACTATGGCCTGAGTATGACGTGGACGCTGTAGAGAGCAGTAAAGTAGTGACAAGAGGCATGACAAAGTTCTATCGGATGCTACCTAGGGGTGGCAAATCGTACCAGGATGAAATATCTCAAACCACCCTTGGCGTGATACAGCTAATAACGACTAACGACCCACGTGCGACGTGCCTCTTGTGCTGTAAGTCTCACGAGTTTACCGGTCTCAACATTCAGAAATCGACAGCAAGTAATCGATACATATTTGTTTGATTGCCTTCAATTAAAATCTCTTTGGATCTCTAACCTAAATTTTCACATCTTAAAAGTTTTTTTAATGGTAACTCTTTAAGCTACAATGTTATTTGAATTTTACTGTTTCTTGTCATACCAATCATTTCACTTAGATTTACTTAGTTGGCAGTCAAAATATAATTAAAATTTTTGGTTTTAGTTTCCTTCTTACAAATTATGTTTAAGGTTGCTAACTGATTGTCAGTCAGTGCGGTAGTAGGTTTTCTGTAGGACAGTTGCCATGAGTCGATCCCCATCAAGCTTGTTTCAAGACACTTTTTAAAAACAACATTTTGATGTAAGTGAATGACTTCAGCTGAAGTAAGGAGAACAATACATAGATTCTGTTGATGGTGTTAGGACAGCAACCAGCCTCAAATTTACTTTCAGTTCCTTGGAAACCGTTACCGGTTTCGAATCGTTGTGATTCATCCTTAGACGGTTTACACGCTTTCTTTATGACATTTGGTGTGTTTTTACAGATTAATTGTCGCGAATCGTCGGTTTCGAGTGTTTGTTTTCATAGCATTCGTCCAACAGATGTAAATCTGTAAAAACACACCAAATGTCATGAAGAAAGCGTGTATACCGTCTGAGGATGAATCACAACGATTCGAAATCGGTAACGGTTTCCTTTGAATAAAGGAACTGAAAGTAAATTTGTGGCTGGTTGCTGTCCTAACACCATCAACATTTGTCTTCAAACAACAGCCACGGTCTCCATCATGTCATCATATGACAAAATTGCACATAGATTCTGTCATGAGGTTTGTCCACACAGTAGACTTAAATTGTTGTAAACTAATTAAAATATCGGCTTCAAACAAAGCGTTACTTTTTATCTACTGTGCCTGGATAAACATTGTTTCAGGTCCATGTTCCCCTCAAGCGAACCTGACGTTATAGCTGTCACGTCTGAAGATGGACAGTGACTGGGAGCCACAATAATCGAGTGTCATATTCAACCGATATTTGTTGATGAATTGTATCAAGCTGTAAGATTGAAATTTATCTCAATCTCATCGACAGACGTGATGGAGGGAATGAAAACTTATGGGGGAAAAGCACCTGGTAATATATGAAATACATATTCGACTATAGAAGAAAATTTAAACGTTTCGACTTCATAATGGTTACAGGGCACAACTGCAGGAATTATTAGAACCGAAGAACACTTTTCTAAAAACAAGCCCTCTCGATCGCGATCGTGAACACCTATTACATTCTTAATTGAAATAAGCTTCCGTTTCTGACAATCTGCTGCTGGTCACCAACCATTAACACCTTCTCAAAAATGTCACTTTTGACTGAATCGTAAACGTTTTTTCATGCCTATAAGCACGTGATCTGCGGTAGATGTTTAATGATTCTGTTTTGCAGTATGCGGTTTTTCGGGATCTGATGACGGTGTCCGAAATGTTCCGACAGATGTAATTCAGAACATAAATTAAATTGATAGGCACACAGAGTAACGAAGTAGTATTGGATTTATTTATAAATGTGTTTCACTGAAAACGTAATCGGCCTGTGAGTTCGCTCCGAATTTCATTTTAATCAAATGAAATTAATTTTAATCAGTGGCGCGGAATACCTTGGATCCCTCTATGGTTTTTTCCTGCAGCAGAAGCGTACTTTTGTACTTTGTGCCACGAGGCTAACAGAATTTCCATGAAGACCATTATGCTACGTATGCTATCGGTGTTAAGAGTGAATCTCTTAACAGTTCCTGAAGCCGAAGCAATTCATAATTAGTTATGTATTGGTAAATAATGTAATTGCGCTTTTTCAGTAATTAAACCGGTTGTTGAATTCCGAAAATAGATTTCATCCGATGTATTTAAGAACGCGGGAGACTACGAGTCTGAGTTGTTTAAAAAAGTCACTCTCAGGAACTTTATCAAATACAGGAGCCACTCCATTACCTGTTCGAGCTGTTACTCGTTTCCGTTGTTGCTTCTGATTTAATGCTGCTCCAGCAGGCTGTGTGTGCCAGCATTAAAGGCTTATTTGAGAGCTCTTGAATGAAGTGAAAGTTTGATGTACTCGGTGTTTTATTCGTGAACTGTTGCCAGACTTAGCTCCCACTCGTTCACCGAATGTTCCAGTGAGTAAATATGAAGTAGCTCGATGGTCAATGGTTGCGAAAAGTTATTAACAGCCCTCAGCACACCATATTTATGGACTAACACCAGAGGAAAGCTGACATGAATTCTCTGAATATTGTAGTGTTTCGTACGCCGTGGTGGTAAATGCATTAAACTGGCAGTTATTCTAAATTACTACGAAAAATGTAGTGAGACATTTAAAGCAGGGATATATACAGCCACCATAGTGGACTCTCTGTAATTATGCCAGCACCTAAGTCTTTATCTACATCTATACATCACTGTGAAGAGTGTGACAAAAGATATTTTTACTGCAGTATATTTTGAACTTTCCGCCTCTTCATCTCATCTCACGAAAGGGTGTATGAATACTGACTGTTTGTTTGCTTCTGCGTGAGCTGTTACAGGTCTATACATTTTATCTATGCGCGACCGATAAGTGGGAGCTAAAAAACGGTCGTAATGATGACTTAATCACGGTCCTTTAAACATCTTAAGGAGGATCTTGCCAGATCTACGTCGTTTTCACACTAGTGTCTGCCAGTTAAGCTCGTTATTTCGGTTAGAGTGTACATTATCTCTCTCTCTCTCACTCTCTGTCTCTCTCTACCTAAACACGTGACACACGTGGATTTCCTATTTGGCAACTGAAGTGTAAGTGTCTATACCAAAGTGCGTGCGATAGATAAGGTGAAGTGGTTTTATTAGCAAGTGGTGTAAACTACTTAGTTCGGACTACGCAGCACGCATCCTCACATATCACTCTTAATTTAATGCTGACAAAATCATGAAGTCCGAACTAGCTGAATATTAACTCTTGAATCAATAGTTCACTAAATGGTACTCCCAGTTAACAGATATCAAATATATGAGAAAAAGTACCACCACAGCTGTATCTTGAGAACGTCTTTATTGTCTCAAACGATTAGTTTCGGCGCCATCCTCAGGCACACTGCCAAAAGCCGAAACTAGTCGTATGAGATAATAAAGGCAGTCTCAAGGCACAGCTGAAGTGGTACTTTTTCCTAGTGTATATCTTCAGCTGACGTCCCTCGTCCATGCAATAGGATGGACATCATAAATTTAACAGATTTGATCTTTAAAGTAACTCTTGAGTATGAACTTGAATTTCGCGAATCACAAATAATTGCAACGAATGTCGAAACACAAAATTGTGAACTGATATAGAGACGCAATATCGATCTTTAATTCTGCGCAGAAGAATTAATTAATTGCTTAATCAGTCGATACAGATGTAACTCTCGATCACTCAAACCGCACACACAGTTTCACTTGCTTGACGAAGTTCAGTCACTTTTTACGTCGATGTCAAGAAGCTGCAGCGCCTCCTGAAACTTTTACTAGGACACACAAATGAATAGTTCTACGCCGTGCAGGTAGATCAAGGGCTCACTGGGTGCAACAGTCAATTTTTTGTTTTATTTGTTTTGTTTTAGGGCGCAAAAGCACTTAGGGTCATACTCGCTGATGTCAGAACTGTAGAACACGAAGACGAAGAAAGAGTCAAAAGCGACTACATGCTAAGTCCAGTCGATGGAAAGAAAGACAACTAAAAACAGGAACTTTGATAAAGGGCCATACAATATGCCACACTGACAATGGAGGTTCTGAGCTGAAGATTAAATGTCCTTCGCCATATTGCTGCTACGGATAAAATCTAAATAGCGGTCGACAGTCTGCGCGTCGTTCGCTAAAATGGCCGATAACTCAAATGGCAAACGTAAATGAGTGATAAAGTGTTTATAAAAATGGCATTCGGTCTGGAAGAGGCAGACCGTCAAAGATGAAGCACAATGAACATGAAGTTGTAAGGAGATAACCACTTAATTAATGGCGAAGGCTAAGAAGACAGTGCCCGATACCCAGCGCAGCTCAAATATTCTCCACGCTGCTAGACGGGAAGACTAGTGGTAGTGCCTAAGTGACACCCTCTGCTGACAGACGGCCACACAGAGATCACTGGAAGGTATGGAAGAACTAGCGGGCCGAGGTAGGAGGACTGCACCCTTGGCAGCAGCGTCAGTGGCCTCGTTTCAGCATCACAGTGGATCCATCAAAAGTGAGCAAGCGAAAGCTTTCCTGGACCCGTTGCACTAATGGATGGACAGTGTACAGCACACAGAAGCTCTAAAGGGTACTGAAAGAATCGGAGAAGATGACACAATTGGAAAGCCTGTATCGCCGGATCTACTGCTTGGCCTGATACAGGGTGAAGAGCTCCGCTGTAAACAAGCAGACATGTTTCGGAAGCCGATACCGAAAATCTTTGGTGCCAATGACGAAGGCACAGCTGACACCACGGGCAAGACGAGGGCCATCAGTGTACCCAAAGGTACTATCGCGAAGTTCCGTGCGAAGGTCGAGAAACGTATGGCGGTAGAGTGAGGCTGGAGTAGTGTCCAAAGGAAGCGAATGTAGTCCAAGGTGAACAACGGCCGCCACACGAAGCCAAGATGGTGAAAGGTTCACGCTCACTGGAAAAGTGGCAGGCAGCGTTAAGTTAAACTGCTGGAGCAATAGACTCAAGCGAACTCCAGGAGGTGACTGTGAAGAGGGGTGCGGCCCATACTGGCGATCAAAGGAGTCACTCAAGAAGGAGGCGTAGGATGGCTGGCCAGGGATGTCAGACAAGCGGCATGCACATCTGCAGAGGTGAAAATCACGGCAGTACGACAACAGTAGTTCGGCAGCTTCTGCAGAGATACTCTGAACTGGGTTAGTGTAAAAGGCGCCAGTGGCCAAACGGATGCCGGGGAAGGTCAAAGCGAACTTGAAAGACATGCAAGAGGTCAAAGCGGTCGAGAGGACGCAATTTTGTTTCGTGGAGGTAGGGAACAGGTGGACGCTGCGATTCCGAGAACAGCCTAAGTTCCTTTCTGTTGGAAATAAGGCCACGAACTTTCCATTGGAGGAGAGGCATGAGCAGGATAGGGGAGGAGGGAAAAAATTACTGGGTGTCATCTCTGCAATTTCTGAGTGTGTCTTCGAAGACTCACTGCTACAGGATGCAGATTCTGGAGGATCCTGTTCCATGAGATCTACAGAGGTGTCGTCATTGTCCCTCTGTCAGTCTGTGGAGTCCAGGGGAGAACAACGGTTGGCGGTGCACACTGGCGACACAGAGGTGGCGTCACCGTTGAAGAGGATCTATGAGCTGGTGAAGGAGAGGACCGTTTGCCTTTGTTTGATGTCTTGGAGCCTTTGCGGGTGGCAGATGACCATTAAGATGTTTGCTAGCTAAAGGAACGTAAAACGTCTTCGCGGGAGTATTTCTTTGGTCCTTTTCGACCTGCCAGCAGTGTAGCAGGCGACTTCGCCATGAGAGGCGAAAGTTTTGGTGGCTTCTTGCACAGCTGGAGGAGGAGGCAGCGATGCTACGGTGACACTGGGCAATTTTACAACTGCGGTGCTTAGGTCGCATGTCTGCGTGGCCATGTCTTTTGTGAAGCGAGAAATAGCAAGAACTGTATTATATGGTCTGGAGGGTAAAACGCAGAATTTACGACCAGCCAACAAGTTGCGAGCGACAGGGTAAGGCACTTTCTCCTCCTCCCCGATCTCCTGGACGGCCTGCTCATCAAGATACACGAGACAATCTCGGGAGGAGGCTGTATGTTTGCCATTGCAATTGATACACTGGGGAGGAGGGGGACAACCACCCTCGTGAGCATCCCTACCACAGGTTACACCTTTGGCTGGATGTCGAAAGGACATTCGAGTGTGGTAACGACGATACTGGTAGCAGCGCATCAGGTTCGGAATTTGGGTCGGATTGTGACAACTTCATAGCCTGCTTTGATCTTTAATGGAAGCACTACTCTATCAAACTTGAGAAAAAAAGTGCGTGTGTCACTAAAGATTCATTTACCATTTTCACCACACTATGGGCTGCAGTGGTGATCTGATGAAAGGTACGTCTCGATTTCTGCCATGGTCAGACCATCGAGCAGCCTAGTGTAAATAACCGCACACTAGGAATTCAGCGTTCGAAGGGGCGCGGCAATGGGCTCCTACACGAACAAGATAGGCAAGGAGGAGCGAAACAGCATGCATTAGTAGTGCTTGAGAATCAGAAGTAGTTTCCAAAAGCAAACTGACATTGTGTGAATGAGAACAGGATTTCACAGAACCGGCAATGGCAGCAACACCTTCCTGAATAAACGGATTTACTGTAGGAAAGGACTGACCATCTTCATTACGTGAAACCATGAGGAACCCTGGTGCAGCAGGGAGGCTCTTTGAATCGTTAGCCTCATCCTGTTTACGTTTAGTGGAGGGAGATTGTGAAGATGATAATTGGCTCATTGCGAGAATGTCCCCCATGATTGCCAGCGTCTCTGATGGCGCGCTCCTTCCAGCTTCGGGATTCGGGATCTTTCAGAGGGGGGAGGGGGGGGGTGTCGCACCCGCCATTAAGTGGTTGTTCACACCTCACGTCACCCCTAAGTAACACCTGAGAGCAATATGAGAAGGGAAGAGCTCAGGCAATCACCCTCCCTGGGTCAGGTCTGTACCTGGGGATACGTGCGAACCCTACTGAAGACCCAGGGCTGGGAATTACTCGTTCCCAGTCACCTGGTACCGTGTCAGACGCGTGGGCCGGCCTTCAGGAGCGCACAGTGGGGAAGAAGAGAAAGAGAAACCTCAAACGCCGAAGCGGTGGAAGGATAGAAGGAACGAAGGAAGAAGAAATGAACTAAAAACACTAGAGAGACTGTTCTGATGTCAAGCTACGGAAAACGCCAAACACATTTCAAAATCTCCACTATAATGCCTACAACGGCGCACTGGAATACCTGTCGCATCAACAACTAAATACACGGCTGGAGGCCTAGGCAATACAACGGGGGAAACCAACGCAATCCCAAGAGGCGGCATACGCTGCTTACTACGTTGTTCTGCAATATAGCACATCTCAGCCAGAGAGCGTCACACTGACAGACAGCGCCACACACAGAAAGTGGCGGAATTTTTTAAAATTCGCTAAAGGCAGGGCCGCACGGCACAAAAATGTTTTAACTTCTTTATAATACTTCATCCTAATTTGAGTTTATTTACTAATTTTTGCTGTGTAACAGGGTAATAATGTAACACATTTACTATTAATTGCTGTGCTGATCAGTTTTTCTCGATTGCAACATTTCAGATTCGAATGTAATACTTGTTGCTAGATACATGATTATGATGTACCTTGTCATAGTTTATCACATTTGCTAACACCATACTTCCACGGAGTAATTTTTTGTAATTTCAGGAAAAAACTGCAGCACACATAAAGTGAACGCCATCATTTCAAAATGCAACGAGAAAAAATATTAAACTTCTGATGCACGTGTGGCTAAAGACGAAACTTTGAAAAGTATTTCAAGGTTCATCAGTGTTCCCTACTCTGTTAAAGTGAGATAGTACACGACCGATTGAATGGCTTTAACTGTCTGCTGGATACAGAAAATTGATTGAGAATAAACCAAAGAAAGACGAAAGTAATCAGGAGTAACAAAACACATTCACTTAGTATCAAAGTTTGGTCGACGGAGTGGTGGATGCGAGGGAGATGGTTCAAATGGTTCTGAGCACTATGAGACTTACTGCTGAGGACATCAGTCCCCTAGACTTTAGAACTAATTAAACCTAACTAACCTAAGGACATCACACACATCCATGCCCAAGGCAGGATTCGAACCTGCGACTGTAGCGGTCGCGCGTTTCCAGACTGTAGTGCCTAGAACCGCTCAGCCACTCCGGCCGGCTGCGAGGGAGATATGCTACGTTGGGAAAAGAAGAAAGAGAAAAGGGAACAGCATTATGTGGGAAGCAAGTGTGATATAAGAAGCGGAATACGGCAGGCAAAGAGGGCTTTCTCCGGTAAAAGAATTGAGCAAATATGAAACATCACGTGTAATTTGAACAAGAAACTTCTGAGAATGTATCTTTTAAGCATAGCGTTTTATGGAAATGAATCATAGCCAGTGGGAATACAGGAAAAGAGAAGAATCGAAGTGTTTAAGTTACATTGTTATGGAACGATCCTGTAAATTAAGTAAACTGATAAGAAACGTCCGTTACCCGTGGTCTAGGGGTGGAGTCTTTGACTTGTCATCAGAACGTCGTGGGTAACGGTTTCGAACCTCGCCACCGCTTAAATGTTGAGTAAAAGTCGTTAGCAGAAGTCTCACTCGTCGAAACAACTGCTTTGGCAAAAGCGGTGGAGGAGCACAAAGAATTTGAGGGCTCTCTCTTACGAAAGAATCCTGGAGGATTAACGTCATGAAGATACAAAAGGAAATGGAAACCACTGCATTAACAACACATCATGTATATCAACAGGACATGTGGCCTGGAGTTAAAAAACTGTCATGATGATCTCTCCATTGGAAAAAATCTCCGGAAAGGGACTTCCAGTGGGGGATGTGACTATGACAAAAAGATTGAATAAACAAGAAAAGGATAACGTTCTACGAGTAGCGCGTGGAATATCACTGGTTTGAGCTTGGTAAGAATGCTAGGAAAACTGAAAATGGAACTGCTAAGGCTCAGTCTAGATATAGTGGGAGTGACTGAAGTGAAATGGAAAGAATGCACAACTTTCAGGTCAGATGAGTATTGGGTAATACCTACAGCAGCAAAAAGTGATGTAACGTTATAAAGAGGAAGGCAGAGGAGAAAGTCATTTACTGTGGATAGTGGAGTGATGGAGTTGTTCTTATCAGAATCGACAGAAAACTAACAAAGACAACAATATTTCAGTTATACATGCCGACGTTGCAAGCAGAAGATGACGATGTAGAAAAGTGTACAAAGATACTGAGTGGGTGGTTGGTAAGAAAAGGGAGATGAAAATCTAATACGCATGGGGGATTGGAACGCGGTTGTATGGGTAGGAGTAAAAGAA
Organism: Schistocerca nitens; assembly: GCF_023898315.1. Lineage (NCBI taxonomy): Eukaryota > Metazoa > Arthropoda > Insecta > Orthoptera > Acrididae > Schistocerca > Schistocerca nitens. Next base: position 187,721,818 of record NC_064620.1, on the reverse strand, counting down.
ATGGCTATGGATAAATTTGGGCTTGGTACTAGGAATGAGAGAGGAGAAAGACAAACTGCATTCTGCAATATATATCCGATGGTAATGGCGAATACTCTGTTCAAGAATCACAATAGGAGGAGGCATCATGGTCAGGTACAGGATTGGAAGGTGAATGCAGGAGCAGATATAGACTCAGATCACAATTTAATAACGATGAAAAGACGGCTGAAGTTTATGAGACTTGGCAGGAATAATGAGTGTGTAAAGAAGGGGGATATCGGAGTGCTAACAAATGAAGAGACATGTTTGGAGTTATGTGAGGCTGTATACGCTGGGTAATGAATAACTCAGCATTTATCTCAGCTGAAGAGGAACATACATCTCCAAGAAGGGTACTCGCAGGAGTTGGAAAGAAGGTAACTGCGAAGAAACCATGGGTAGCAGTTGAAATACAACTGATCGACAAAAGAAGGAATTGCAAAAACGCTCAGGTAAATTCAAATATACAGATTTACAAGTCACTTAGGAATGAAATAAGCAGGAAGTGCAAGGAAGCTAAGGAAAATGGTTAGAGAAAAAATGTGGTGTCACCGCCAGACACCACACTTGCTAGGTGGTAGCCTTTAAATCGGCCGCGGTCCGTTAGTATACGTCGGACCCGCGTGTCGCCACTATCAGTGATTGCAGACCGAGCGCCGCCACACGGCAGGTCTAGAGAGACTTACTAGCACTCGCCCCAGTTGTACAACCGACTTTGCTAGCGATGGTTCACTGATAAAATACGCTCTCATTTGCCGAGACGATAGTTAGCATAGCCTTCAGCTACGTCATTTGCTACGACCTAGCAAGGCGCCATTATCAGTTGCTATTGATCTTTTGATTCATGTACCGTCAGACCGACGTTCACCATTAACGGATTAAAGTTAAGTATTCCACCAGCTACGTCCGTTTTTCTAAATTCTAATTTCCTTGTCCTGTTCCAGACCTCACGGCAGCCTGCGTGAGCTAAAACGCGTGCCTTTCGGCTTCCTCTATTGAGGTATTGGCTCTCCTGCCAACGGACAACAAAAAATATGAAAAGATCGAAGAAGTAATGATTGACAAACAATTGACTCAACATATAGAAAGGACAAAATGGCGTTCGGTAAAATTAAAAACAAGGGTGGTAACATTAAGAGTGCAATGGGAATTCTGCTGTTAAATGCAGTGGAGAGAGCGGGTAGGTGAAAATTGTACTATGAAGACATGATGGGAAGAACTCATGTGTAGCGGCACCACCGTTTAAGATGGAAAAGGTTAGCTCTGGTGTAATATTTTGGAGCGCACAAGTTACAGCCAGGCGTGGTCCTGTTGTAAGTTACACTACCAGTGGTTGCGAAGTAGAATGGAGGTCACAGGACTGTAGACCCGCTTTAAAGAGTAAACGCAGCGGTTTGCATGGCGCAAGTTACAGGCAGAAGGGGTCCGCTGTCCCAACCCAGGTGTTATGAGTAAATGACTTGGAGTGGTTCATTAGCAAAACAGAGGCGCACAGCTGCATTTAAATAGGCGCCGGTTCACTAACAACGCATTCAAATGTGACAGCCCTCCTGGATGGTGGGCCGTGTCACGCCACCGGCTACACGCAGCAGCAGATTGTACACCAGCGTTCCAGTCCACGGCAGGTCACTGTGGCCAACACAGGGTCCGCAGCCAGCCAGTAGTGGTCTGCATTGCGAGCAGTTTTGTTGGGTCCCAACACATGCTGTAGGCATCCCAAGGTGAGGGCTGCAGATTTGGACTCTGGATCATGGGTGCTTGTTGTCGCCGCGGTCTTAGCCATGCCGGCGAGGAAGCACGCCGGGGGATGCCTTGCAGCTCCCAGTGGGTGGCGCAGAGGCGGCAGGGATGGAGTCGACTGAGTCGACTGCCGGCAGATCCTGATGTCGTCACAACTCTGTGGCCGTACAAAGCTGACACACAGAAGGGCGTTGCATGGGTCGCTGAGGCAGCCATTCCGCGCCAAGCCATTTTACAGACAGCGAACTGGTGTAATCAGCATCAGGGACCCGGTGATGCAGACTGAGAGGAATGGGGGCACTGTAGGTGGAAATAATAAATCACTTGGAAAACTTGGATGAGTTTTAATATGGCTCATCCTGACAGCCAATCTTCGTCCAACATTCCTCTACATTTGGTGTCAGAACAGCGGGCGTCGTCTCTACAGTATGACGTTCAAGCCCACCCTGTGCATTACAGATTAAAATGTGGTGGTGTTGACCAATTTTTCTTTTTGAGTGTTGGACGTTTTCTTTTTTGTTTGTGTTTTGAGTATGGCTCCTGGCAGGCTGTTTTAGATGTTTTTTTGTCATAATAAGTGTTAGTGCTTTTGGGGCAGTAAGATGTTGTTTCTCGAGGCATTTGATTACTTTTGTATTGGTATACGATTATACTTAGTATGATGATATGGAGCTGTAGGGAGTCAGGTTATTCTTGTACTTAAATGTTTTATTTCAAAACTAACTGGCAACGAAAGCCACACAATGGCAGAGTCAGGGATGCAAGGTGTGTCGGAACTAGAAGCGGTAATTATTTTGTTGGAAAAGGTAGTACCATTGAAAGTGGACAATATTCAGTTGAGAAGTGAATTAACATCTAGATATGAGCACGAAACCGCGTCGGATCAGTCGTTTTTGCCTAGGGTGCCACAGCAGGATGTTGATCCAGGTGCTGCAAGTTTGATTAATCCGTTTTCTGGCAAGGCATCTGAGGATGTGCGCTCATTTGTGGAGGACTTAGAAACTTCAGCTATCATGAATGGTTGGTCTGATGAACAGTTGTTGCATGCAGTTAAGATTAGATTAACGGGTGAAGCAAAGACATATGTAAGGTGTTCTGAGGCCTTAAGGAAGGCGGGTCAGTTTAATCAGTTGAAGGGGTGCTTTTACAGAGGTACAAGAAACAGAATAGCACTAGGTACTTTAGGGAGAGGGTGAGTATAATGACGAAGAGACAGGGGGAAATGGTAGAGATATTTGCGGAGAGGATAAGAGAATTTAACGAGTATACTTACGAGTTGGGTCAGAGCGATGGAGCAAATGGTTTTCTGTTGCAAGAGGTCGAGCAAAGGGCACTTGATGTATTTTTGAGGAACTGCGAAAGATTTGTATTAGGCCATTCAGCTGGCAATTCAACATGAGGAAGTAGGTGTGGCAACGGGGGTACGTGATAGACAAGCAGTGTTTACAGCGAGTATAAAATATGTTATAGGTGTGGTCGTATGGGACATGTGCAGAAGCAATGTACCCAGTCACCGCGGAATAGAGCAAGGGGTGGAAATCAGCAGTGTGGAGGATGTAGAAGTGGAGTTAGTAGAGGTGGACAGTCGTTAAACTGCAGAGGGCCCCAAGATCCACCCAAGGGAGCTCCTGTTTAATTTCAATGCTACAAATACGTATGCTGAGGTGGAATTTTCTGTCAGTGGCCACTAAGGGTTTAATGGGTCGAAGGAAGTTAGACCCACCACATTATAGGTTGCGTGGTGTGGGGGATAAAGAGGTCAAACTTTTGGGGTCAGTGACATTTGACTTTCGCATAGGGAAAGTCCGATTTGATTCATACGTAGAGGTAGTACCATGGGTAGGAGAGGGCTACGACATTATCCTAGGAGTAGATTTCTTGCATCAACATCATGGCAAAATTCACCTTGGACAACGAACTGTGGAACTTGGTGGAGTGTTATTTCATCTAAGGGAAACTGTTGTCTATGCAGAGCTGTGACAAGGGGTGTTCAATGTAATGAACAAACCAATAGAACTGCGTATATTAGCATTAAGGCTTAATTCGCATGAGTGTGTGTCTAGTGACACCGGGAAGTTGCTTTCGGTAAGTGTAGAGTCAATTTTTTTTTTAATCTTATGGGTCTTAACTGCTAAGGTTACCAGTCGCTAAGCTTACACACTTCTTAACCTAAATTATCCTAAGGACAAACACATACACCCATGCCCGAGGGAGGACTCGAACCTCCGCCGGGACCAGACGCACAGTCCATGACTGCAGCACCTAAGACCGCTCGGCTAATCCCGCGCGGCTAGAGTCACATCTACCTATGGGTACGGTATGTGTTTTTGAACAGCTGGAGAATAATGAAGTTTTGGATCCATTAGGTTGTTTTGTGAAATTTAGTATTGTACACGTACAAGAAGGAAACGACGGGCGAGTAGTCCCCGTGAACGTGGATAATTTTAGCGCTGCAGACGCGAATTTGGGAAAAGGAGTTTTAGTAGCAAAATTGGATGTACCACAAGACGAAGACTGGAGTTCAAGAGATGGGCGTAGCGATCAACCACTAGCTGCCGATAGAACTGCATTGCGTAACAAAGTTAAGCATTTGGAAGGAGGAGAAAAAGAGCATATGGAAGAATTGTTGTGGGAATTTAAGGATTTGTTTCTTCCGCAAGGGCCATTAATAGCAACTCCATTAGTTCAAGATAGGATACCAAAAGGTAGCGAAGCACCTGTTTACCATAAACCATACAGAATACTGAGATATTTGCAGGCGATTGTGGAGGATTTCATTGATCAACAGATTTCGGACGGTATTATAGAGCATAGTAATAGTTGCTGGGGAGCGGGCATTATTGTTGTGCCTAAAATATGGATGGAACTAAGAAATACAGTTTCTGTTGTGACTACCAATACCTCAATAATAAGACAGTAACGGACGCATACCCCATTCCAAACATGTCGGAGACTTTGGATCACTTAGGACAGTACCAGTACGTTTCTACAATAGATTTGACAAGTGGTTATCATCAGTTAGAGGTGGCTCCTGAGGATCGTCCAAAAACTGCTTTCTCTACACCTGGAGGCCTTTACCAATACATCGGAATGCCATTCGGTTTGAAAAACGATCCGGCAACGATTCAGAGGTTGCTAGGCAGTGTGTTGAGGGGTTTGAAACCACGGCAGTGACTTGTCTATTTGGATGACATTACAGTTTTTTAAGTAGTATGGAGCAGCATAGACAGCGGTTAAGGGAAGTCCGCTACAGTCGCAGGTTCGAATCCTGCCTGGGGCATGGATGTGTGTGAAGTCCTTAGATTAATTAGGTGTAAGTAGTTATAAGTTCTAGGGAACTGATGACCTTAGAAGTTAAGTCCCATAGTGCTCAGAGTCATTTGAACCATTGAAGGGAAGTCTATGAGGTTAAGAGCACCTCGTTTAATGTTGGGCCTGGACAAGTGTCATTTTGCATTGGAAGAAGTGGAATATTTAGGTCATATCATCAGTAAGGACGGAGTGCGAACTGATCCGAGGTTGGTACAGGCTGTAAGGGATTTTCGGGAGCCGAAAACAGTTAAGGAAGTGCAATCATTCGTCGTAATTTGCAATTTCTATCGAAAGTTCCTGAAGGGTTTTGCAAATTTAGCACAGCTATTGACGCAAGTGTTATGGAAGGGTGCGAAATTTGAGTGGACGGAGGAATGGCAGAAAGAGTTTGACAAACTGAAAGAAGTGTTAACATCAAGTCCAGTTCTTGTGTTTCCATATTTCGAAAAGGAATTTATTCTGGCATGCAACGCATTGAATCAAGCATTAGGGTGTGTTCTTAGTCAGGAAATTGATGGGAAAGAACATCCTGTAGTCTATGCGTCTAGGCAGTTGAATGCAGCAGACAGGAACTGCTCAACAACAGAGAGGGAGATGCTTAGCGTAATGTATGGATTCACTTTTCTTAAATGTTATTTATATGGGAGAAGATTTCGGATAGTGACAGATCATGCTGCTTTGAAGTGGTTCTTGTGGTTGAAGGATCCATCCACTAGACTCGCTAGGTGGGCTGTGAGGCTTAGTGAATTCGACTACGAGGTGGTGCACAAGCCTGGGAAGAAGCACGGTAATGCGGATGCACTGAGTAGAAAGGTGGCAAAAGTAGAAGTCGTAGGTTGTGACCTTTCAGTATGGAAAGAATTACAGGACGCTGACAACGATTGTAAACTGTATCGTACACAGCCACATTTTAATATCTACTATAGTCTTTTGTGCAGGGAAACGAAGTTAGGGCCAAGGGTAGTAGTGCCAGCGAAATTGAGAGATGAGGTTTCGAAAGAAGCAGATGATCAAGTGTTATCTGGTCATGGTGGGTGTAGAGTGACGAATAGGGGAGTGGCGGAGAGGTATTGGTGGAGAGGTAGGAAAGTGGATGTGGATCTATATGTCAAGAATTTTATACCATGTACGCAGAGAGCAGATTTGAGTAGGAAAGAGATACAGCTACAACGATTGCTGGAAGCGACATGACCATTTTCTATTTTGGGAATTGATCTCTTAGGACCTTTCAGTCAAACACCGTTGGGGAAGAGATTCGTTCTCACAATAATAGACCAATATTCGAGGTATGTGGAGATGGTGGCTATGGCAAATCAACAGGCAGTAATGCTCGTGCAAACATGAATAAACAACAGGATTTTGAAGTTTGGTGTACTGGGGACAATAGTTACTGACCATGGGACCAACTTCATGTCGGATTTAATGAAGGAACTGTGTAAACTGTTGAACATAAAGAAGATGATGGCAAGGGCATTGCATCCACAGGTGAATGGAAGGACAGAACGCGTACACAGAACAATCGGGAAGATGCTGTGATTTTATGTGGACTCTCATCACCGTCAGTGGGACGAGTATTTGAATCATATTGTGTGCGAATACAATTGCAAAAGTCCATACCAATACCAGTTTGTCTCCGTATGAGGTAGTGTACGGGCGAAAAATGGCGTCACCGTTTGATTTAGTGAAGCTACAGAAAGTAAGGACCGGTGAATCTGTATGACAGTTCATGAGAACAATTCAGTATGTTTGGAAACAGGTACAAAAGGTGAATACGAAGGCCTTGTAAAGGGAGGAAGACGCAGCGAAGTGGGAAAGGAAGTTTACTGCAGTATAGAGTGGAGCAATGGGTAATTCCATCCACCCCCTATACGCCAAAATGGGAAACGAAGAAGTCCATCACAAGGTATCAAGGGTAATACCAAGTAGTTGAAACCATATCCCCCGTTATTGTTAAGCTTCAGCTGCCAACTATAACAACGATAGTACACATTGAGTGGGTGCAGTCATTTAAGGGTTGTCCTGGTGTGGTTCCAGGCATGTCACAGGGAGGAAAGAGGAAAAATGAGAGAGTGAAGAGAGGTGTTCAGTGTAGAGGAAACCAGGAAGATAGAGTATAGCATGATGAACAGCATGCTTTGAGATCCAGAAAGTAGTGGAGTATTTGTAGTTTTTTGTCTCTTGTTATGTGTCATTGGGTATGTGTAGATTAATTAGGCACTGTATTTTCATATGTTGTGTGTGTTTTCGAGTACTGTAAGCCTGTACTGGGAGGAAGGATGATGGTGATCCCTGTCCTCAGGTCACTGAAAAGGGGAGCGTTGAGCAAGTTTGTAGAAGTAAAAGCTGAGGGGGTATTGCTGATCACGGCAGTCAACACGCGGTATGCTGAGGAATTACGGAGCTGTCATAGAGGAAAAGTAACGGTATGTCCAACCAGGGTGATAAGGACGAGTCCTGACACGTGCACAGTGCAGTTATTTTTAGCGAAGAGAAATAAGTAAACTGTCCAAGGGACATCGTGGAGCCAAAATTGAGCTTCCAACAGGTTCGGAAGCATTGGATCTTCTCCACCTACGAAATTTTGATAGTAGTAGCAAGTTGTTTGAGAAGGGAATATTTGCAGAAGCGAAACATATAGAGCTCGAGTGGAGGGGAATTTAAATCAATGGAACTGCATGTAAGATAATAGGACCAACCTTCCATCTGCCCGTGTCAATTTCAGGAGTCACGCAATTGAGTGTTACACAGCCACAGCTGTACTGGCCAGAAGCCACTTTAGAGTTTTGCGAAGGCAGAACCTGACCTTGTTAAACCAAATTTTGGAGGTAGGTCTGTTGAGATCTGTAAACCAGTTCATTTCAGAGCAAGAGGGGCGAATATCAGCCATCAGCTTGCGCAGCATGTCGCTCAATATAGGGAAAGGCAACGACAAGTCACGATTGTTTTTAGCACCTCTGTGCCAAGTGCCATCGCAGCTTTAAGTCTGTTGTGTGTTTTTTTCATTCTGGTCAGATGGAGAACGAATTCCAAGAGGGAACCAACGGTAGTCCAAATATCAGTTAATTGGATTAATTGGATACCGAGGTCATAAGACGGGTAGGTAAGGGGTTGATCGAACATTAAGTGGTCATTCAGTAAGGAATTTTTACCTTTTGTCTCATGGCATGTGTTTTAAGAGGACTATTCCACATCTAAGTTTTCTAGTAGTAGTAGAAAAAAGTGGCATAAGTTCATGCCAACCTGTGGTGTGCATACTGTAAGACCTTCAGTACACACACCATCAGATTATTTGACTTGTCGCTCTAACGAAGTAGGCGAGTGTCAGCAATATGTCTCGTGGTCTTATCGTGGCGTGTCTATCTTCTGCCGTTAGGTCAGACGATAGAAATGCCACTTGCACGCTTAGAGTAGCAGATTGACGGTGACCAACTATAAACAGAACTTGATTAATTTTCACACACATTTATTAAAATAAAGAAGATCATAGACATTATGTAACTTGATTCTGGATGCTGTTTACAATTGACAATCTGAAGTTCCTTTGGTCTTGGTACATTAATCTTATTCTCACATATCTCTGATACTTGACAAAGTGTGTATACATTTATCTTCATGGCTATGTACAGGTGTATGCTAATCTTACTAGGCGCAGACTGAAACTTGACTATAGACTAAAGCAGACTAATGCAGACTAATGCAGACTGACTAATCGGAGGTCTGTACACTCGTTATAATACCTCGCGCGTTCAGGTATCACTGCGCGAGTGTGATCCGTGAGGAGAAAAGGTTCTACGTTAGCAGCAATCTCATTGGCTGCGTTACATATTAATACGCGGATAGGCGGAAGCAGAATTTGTTCCGTCTCTAAGGCAGCGCCATCTCATAGTGTGGAGACGGACGAGAGCTGCGCCTGCGCTGTTGTGCTTAGCGCGGCGCGCTCTGGTGGGAAAGTTGTGTACGCACTGACTACGGGGAACTATGTACACAACACAACCCAAACAAGTTTCAGAGTGATTCTTCAGTTTCTCCCGGCTTATTTGTTGCTCGAACAGTCCACAGGTATACTGCCGGTTCATAGTGTCCTTTAATGTTTTCGGCAACGATCTTCGATGGTGCATACCGTTTGCCCGACAGAAGTCTTCCCACACTCACAGGGAATTTAATGGGGAATACTATGAGAGTTGCAATGAGCAGCCCACTCTCGCTGGTAGTCGCCAATTTGCACATGGAGCACTTCGAGGAGGAAGCCTTGGCGTCATCCAATTGGAAACCTACTTGTTTCTTCCGCTATGTCGATGACACGTTCGTCATTTGGCCCCATGGTAGGGACAAGCTCCTGGATTTCCTTACACACCTAAACTCCATACATCCAAACATCAAATTCACTATGGAGACCGAAACACAAGGCAGATTACCATTCCTGGACGTCATGGTCAATAGAAGAGCTGATGGTACCCTGAGCCACGGTGTGTACAGGCAGAAAACGCACACTGACCTATACCTGCATGCAGACAGCTGCCACCACCCTTCTCAGAGGAATGGAGTACTAAAAACACTAGTACACAGGGCGGGCAGCATCTCAGACGCAGAGAATCTGCCCCAGGAATTGGAACACCTCAAAACCGTGTTCCGAAAAAACGGGTACTAGGAATGGCAGATTAGACGCGCTCTCCGTCCCACCACCACAGAACAACCTGTGGAGGCGGATGAAGTCACGGAAGAAGAGGTAGCCACTGCCTTTATTCTGTACAATGGCGCACTATCGAGGAAAATCTGCCGTATATTAAAGAAACACCGAGTTAAAATCGTCTTTTGCCCGCCAAATAAAACACGGGAATTACTGGCAAGTGTGGAAGATGAACTCGGTTTGAGGAAGGCCGGCATAAACCAAATTCCCTGTGAGTATGGGAAGACTTATATCAGAAAAATAGTAAGCACCATCAAAGATCGTTGCCGAGAACATCAAAGGCACACTCGACTGATATATCCAAATCAGTCGGCGATAGCAGAGCATTGTTTCTCCGAGAAGCACGAGATGGATTATGAGCGTACCAAGATCCTGGCTCAGACCTCTAAATATTGGGACAGCATTATAAGGGAGGCTATCGAAATTCGCACCAGGGAAGATCTTATCAACCGAGATTGCGGCTACAATCTCAGCAAGGCTTGGGACTCGGCACTGAATGTAATTAAGAAGACTCTCAGCGAGAAGTACGAACTGGCGACGAGGGCGGACGTTCCAAGCACATCGACGCTACGACAGATTCCGACGCCCACGTCTTCGCGACCGCCGGCGCGCGGGCGCGGACGGCGAAGATAGCGGCCCGCGGTGGGAGGGGATCTAAATCGGCTGCCCGCCCTCAGGAGCTCAGTTCACGCACGCACGCACTGGCTGACGCACGCACGTACGGCTGGTCCGGGCCTCACGCTCGCGCACCACGCGGTCGTTCACGCACAGCAACTTGTCGTGATCCTGTACCTGTTGGTTGTGCAGTGCTTTCTTTAGGAATAAAACACTGCACACCCAGTGACCGATAGTGAGGGATTTTGCGAGTCAGGGCCCCCTTCGCATGGGACAAGCCCGCGCTAGCAGAGGCCAAGGCTAGCTTTCCTTCCTCTATGTGCAAATCTCTTCGCCTTTATTGGCACTATGTCTGACACGCGAAAGGCGCCTCGCTCGTCCGAGGCTTCGAAGAAGAAGCAAGAACTCGACGCCAAGAGAGACACTTACTTGCATCACATTGGCAATGCAACGTCCAACCAAGCCGAGCAAGATCCAAATGAAAGCTTGAAGCTTCTTACCGACTTGATGCCAACGACTATCATGTGTTCTACACCAACAGAAGAACTTCCTGGACCTGCCAAGAGGAAAAAGATGGACGAGACAACCCCGAACTCGTCAGCTAGCGAAAACCGACACAAGAAGTCCCGTCCCATCGCCGATGAGGAGGGATTCATTCCAGCCACTCGGACGGCTCATGCCCGAAAGATTACGAGTGCTGCTCCTATATCAACAAACAACTCTTTCGCGGCTATGAACGCCGAACCAACCGACCAAAGTGACACCTTCGCCACCACGGCCCAGACTTCTACAAAAGCACAGAAACCTCCTCCTATCAACATTGAATTCAAGGAGGCGTATAAAATACTATTGCAAACTATTAAGGGCCTTCTTAGCAACCCTTTCCAATTCAGAACAGCTGGTAAAGACCTCTATAAGCTTCAGACCGCAACTACTATGAATTTTATGAAAGTCACAGAGGAAATCTCCAAAAGGCAATGGGAATTTTATACCTATTCGCTTGACAAGCCCATCAAAGAAGTCATTCGAGGGTTTCCCTTCAGTTTCTCGTGCGATGATCTGAGGGAAGAACTGGAAGCCATCGGAATTGTCCCCAGGTCTATCTCCAGAGTACAATCGCCTAGAACTCATAAAGACACCCCCCTCTTTATGGTAGTGCTCACCAACACACCAGATAACCGAAAATTACTGACAATGAAGATCATAGCCAACACAGGCGTCACAATTGAGGAACCTCGGGGCAAACGTGGTCCCACAATTTGCTAACGATGCAAAGGCATTGGCCATGTAGCCAGACACTGTGCAATGCCCTTCAAGTGTGTGAAGTGCGGCCAAGATTGCCCTAAGGACAAAGACACTCCTCCCACATGTGACCGCTGCAACAAAGCTCATTCTGCTAGCTTCCTTGGCTGTGAAGTCATTAAAGCTTATAGGACTAGACAAAAGGCAACCACTCACCAGGGTCTCACTTATGCTGCTATTGCAGCTGCCAGGAGAAATACAAATGTAGCAACAACCAACGCCAATAATGCTTCATCCTCTAAGGCCAATGCCTCCACTTCCGGCATTCAGAGAATCAACCCACACCACCATAGGCGTACTCAGTTTACTCCCCATCGCCCAGCTCCACCTCCTCCGACCATTGTTGCACCTCAGCAGCACATAATCAGTGCCGGATCGCCAACAACTCAGGCACAACACAACACTTCCCGCCAAGAGTTTAATCTGACTTCAGTCATGCAAGTCATGACGAAAGCTATTACTGGTGACCTTCAGGCTATCATGGCTACTATTCCGCAGCAGATTTCTGCTGCAGTTCAAGTTGCCCTACAGGCTATTCCAAAGCCAACCTCTACCACCCAATATGGCAGCTAGATTTGGGCTGACTGTGTGCACATGGAACGCCAATGGAATTTGCAACCAAGTAGGAGAGTTACGTCAATTCCTCCAAGATGAAAGAATCGACGTGTGCCTGGTCACCGAGATACACTTGAAACCCGACATCCAAGTACGAGTCGCCAACTACAGCTGTTTCCGGACGGACCGGCCGACTGCTGGTGGAGGAACAGCAAAAAAATGGTTCAAATGGCTCTGAGCACTATGGGACTCATCTGCTGTGGTCATCAGTCCCCTAGAACTTAGAACTACTTAAACCTAACTAACCTAAGGACATCACACACATCCATGCCCGAGGCAGGATTCGAACCTGCGACCGTAGCAGTCGCACGGTTCCGGACTGCGCGCCTAGAACCGCGAGACCACCGCGGCCGGCAAGGAACAGCAGTATATGTAAGAAACTCCTTGATGCATCACCAATTGCCACTTCCAGCATTAGCCACAGTAGAAGCCACATCGGTTGCAGTCCAGACATCAAGAGGCCGCATACAATTCATTGCAGTGTATAGCCCCCCCCCCCCCCCCCCCCGTGGCCATCTAGAAGAAGCAGACTTTCAGGTGCTACTGTCACAACAGGGAAATCTTTTTCTTGCTGGTGACCTTAATACCAAAAATACTAACTGGAATAGCCGCATCACTAACATCAGCGGACATCGTCTCCTACGAGTTGCAGAAAGAAACCACGCCATCATCGTGGGACCATACGATCCCACTTGCTTTCCGAATAGAGGCCAGAGTGACGTGCTGGATATAGCCATTATTAAGGGATTTCCAATGGTGTTACTGCCACTAGCAGAAGGGCCCTTACATCTGACCACGAACATGTCATTTATGATGTCGACCTCGTCGGCATCAATAAACCGCCTAGACACTATCTTAATATTCGAGGAATCAGCTGGGAAATATATCGTCAACTGTTTGAAAGAGACCTTCTGTATACACCAGACCCAGAGACAGCAGGAGCAGAAGCCACTCTATTATTCCTAACATCTAAAGCACTAGACGCTGCAACAGAAGCTACACCTCCGAGACGGCCTACACCACCAAAAACTCACCAACTGCCTCCACCTATCATAGCAGCCATCAGGGAAAAAACCGAGCATTCAGAGAATGGCAGGCAACGCGCAATCCAGCCACAAAGTGCCTAGTAAATCGACTGCAACGAGAAATTAAGTCAGAAGTAGAAAAACACAGGAATCAAGTCTCGGCAGATAAGGATGCACTGCTTCAATTACAAGACCAATCGGCCTGGAAGATGACGAAGTCTCTACTAAGAAGAGGACAGAAGTTACCCCCACTACATGTGGGCGACCATATAATTAGCGAACCAGATGCCAAAGCAAATGCTTTGGCAGATGTATTCGCAGAAAACTTCACACCGATGAATGACCCTGCCGACGCTGACCACATTGGCCTAGTCAACGAGAGACTTCCACGATTCCTCACCAATAGAGCCGAAGATAACCATATGCAACCGATCACGACAGCAGAAGTTACAAAACAGCTCGAAGAATTAAACGGAAAAAAGTCTGGAGGACCAGACCTTCTAACAAATGAGCTGCTGAAGCAATTGCCACCTACTGCAGTACCAATAATAGCGGCCGCGTTCAATGAGATCCTGGCAACTGGCGACTTCCCCATCACATGGAAACATGCAGAGGTCGTCGCCATACCGAAGGCAGGAAAGGACCCTCGATCACCTGCTAGTTACAGACCAATCAGTCTTTTACCTGCCATATCGAAACTTTTTGAACGTTTATACATAAAGAGACTTCAACAGCATGTGGAAGCAGAGCATCTGATACCAGACATCCAGTTCGGTTTTAGCCAAGGCCTTTCCACCACCCAGCAGCTACTACGCCTAGTTGAGGAAGCATTCAGCGCCATGGAAACGAAAGAATTCTTCGGGGCTGTATTTCTGGATGTTTCTCGTGCCTTTGATTGCGTGTGGCACGAGGGACTCCTGTATAAACTCCTAGATATAGGGGTCCCCGTGTCACATGGAACACTCCTGAAGAGTTATTTAGAAAACCGGACATTTCATGTCCGCACTCAAGATGGTATATCGTCCACCAGACCAATCAAAGCAGGAGTACCTCAGGGCAGTGTTCTGGGACCACTGTTATTCATCGTGTATACATCCGACCTACCATCGACGGCCAGAACACACCTATCTTTATACGCCGATGATACAGCCATTTACTCCAGAAGTATGAATGCTGCACACCTCCAGGCAAGACTGCAACAAGCATGCAATAAGCTGAGTGATTGGGCAACGAAATGGCGACTGTCTTTGAACTCCACAAAGACGCAGGCAATTGCAATTTGTAGAAGATTACTTCCACCTACATCCAGCCCATTGAGATAAGGGGCACCCCGGTCACATGGTCAAAAACATGAAAACTCTTGAAAGGCGATTGACATGGCAACCTCATATAGAAGATATTCGAGAGAAAGCCCGGAGAAGAATGGTACAGCTCTACCCATTATTAAATCCAGCGTCAACACTACCATCAAGACTGGGGGTGATATTGTACCTTACACTGGTGCGACCAATCTTAATGCTGCTGTTGTGTGGGGCAATGCTGCTCCAACCCACATACAACGGCTCTGAAAAGAGCAATCCATCTGCCATACCGGTTCCCAACGAAAGAACTTCACCAACTCGCATGGGTATCCTATTTGAAAGGCCGATTCAGAACCACTGCAAGAACCTTCTATGAAAACACGCAAAAGTCAGACAACGAACTTGTACGACAACTTGGACACAGGGTGCACTACCTGGCCTCCACCAGATGGTCCGATGACCTACGTGAATAACAAGACTACACATCTAGTGTATATATTTTATATAATTTTAATAGTTTTAGTAATTTTAACAGTTTTAATAATTTTACCTTTAATTTTAATTTTAATTAATTTTAATCTTAAAATTTATTTTATTTTAATTATATTTTAATCTTATTTTATTGTATTTATCATTTATTTATTTATTATTATTATTTTATCAAAGGTGAATGAATGAGTGCGAGAATGTTCAAATGGTTCAAATGGCTCTGAGCACTATGGGAGTTAACATCTATGGTCATCAGTCCCCTAGAACTTAGAACTACTTAAACCTAACTAACCTAAGGACGTCACACAACCCCGCCGGGAATCGAACACGGGAACCCGGGCGTGGGAAGCGAGAACGCTACCGCACGACCACGAGATGCGGACTAGTGTAAGAATGTGTTAACTATAATATGTATGTGTGAGTACAATGTATATATTGTGTAAAGTGTGAGCGAATGGGGAAAAAATTAAACAAAAAAAAAAGAAAAAAATAATATACAAGGGCTATCCACAAGTACATTACGTTTTGGAATTAAAAATAAATAAATTATTGGAAATTTTTTTTATTATATACAGATTAAAGCCACACTTAAATACTACTTTTCTACATAGTTGCCATTTAAATTAAGGCACTTATCGTACCGATGGACGAGCTTGGAAATTCCTTCGTCGTAAAATTCGGCCGCCTTCGCCTTCAACCACTTCCACTTATTCCCAGCAATGCAGAAGTGGTTGGCTATGCAGCGTTTTAATGACGACGCACAGCTTCAAGAAGAGGTAACCACGTGGTTGAAGGCGCAGGCGGCTGAATTTTACGACGAAGGAATTTCCAAACTCGTCCATCGCTACGATAACTGCCTTAATTTAAATGGCAACTATGTAGAAAATTAGTATTTAAGTGTGGCTTTCATCTGTATATAATAAAAAAATTTCCAATAATTTATTTATTTTTAATTCCAAAACGTAATATACTTTGTGGATAGCCCTCGTATGTATATAAAATAACAATACAGCTAATGTAATTTTAAATCATTTAAAAGCAGAAAAAAATATGACAACCAGAAAGCTATTGTTTTAATTTCAATTTTATTATTGAAGGCGTAGCCGCATGGCTTGAACTTCTATTCTCAGACTGGGCAATCCTTGATGCCCCAATATATTCTGCAGCGCGGCGAGAGGAGCTCAGTTCGTCAGCGCACCTGACGATGGCGACATGTCTGATCGCCGAAATATTGTGCAAATCAGTCGGCGGTAGCAGAACACTGTTTGTCCGAGAAACACGAGATGGATTATGAGCGTACCAAGATCTTGGCTCAGACCTCTAAACATTGTGACAGCGTTATAAGGGAGGGTATCGAACTTCGCACCAGGGAAGATATTATCAACCGAGATTGCGGCTACAATCTCAGCTAGGCTTGGGACCCGGCATTGAATGTAAATAAGAAGATTCTCAGCGAGAAGTACGAACTGGCGACGAGGGTGGACGTAGCAAGCACATCGACGCTACGACAGATTCCGACGCCCACGTCTTCGCGACCGCCGGCGCGCGGGCGCGGACGGCAAAGAGAGCGGCCCGCGGTGGGAGGTGATCTAAATCGGCTGCTCTCCCTCAGGAGCTCAGTTCGTCAGCGCACCTGACGATGGCGACATGTCTGATCGCCGAAATATTGTGCCCGTTGGACACTATGAACCGGCAGTATACCCGTGGGCTGTTCGAGCAAGTTTCAGACTATTTTAGAGGTCGACCCGGGGACCAGGTCTTTCTGAATGGGGGAATAATGTAGCGGCACCACTGTTTAAGATGGGAAAAGGTTAGCTTCAGTGCAATATTTCGGAGTGCGCAATTTACAGCCAGGCGCAGGCCTGTTGACAGTAAGTTACGCTACCAGTGGTTGCGAAGTAGAATGGAGGTCACAGGGCTGTCGACCCGCTGAAAAGAGTAAACGTAGCAGTTTGCATGGTGTAGGTTACAGGCAGAAGGGCCCACTGGCGGAACCCACATGTTATGAGTACATGACTTGGAGCAGTGTGTTAGCAAAACAGAGGCACACGGCTGTGTATAAATAGGTGCCGGTTCACTAACTAAGCATTCAAGTGTGACAGCTGTCCTGGAAGGTGGGGCATGTCACACCACCGGCTACACGTAGCAGCAGATGGGGCGCCAGTGTTCCAGTCCACGGCAGGTCGCTGGTTCGACCCTCTGAGGCCAACGCAGGGTCCACAGCCAGCCAGCGGTGGGCCACACAACGGCTCGTTACTGGAGGCAGTCTTGTTGGCTCCCAACACATGCCAGAGGTATCCCGAGGTGAGGGCTGCAGATTCGGACACCGGATTGTGGGCGTTTGTTGTCACTGTGATCTTAGCCACAGTGGCGAGGAAGCACACTGTGGGCCGCCTTGCAGCTCCCAGTGGGCGGTGCTGAGGTGGCAGGGAGACCACTGAATCGACTGCTGGCGCATCCTGATGTCCTCACAAATCCGCGGTTGTACAAGGCAGACACACCGCAGGGCAGCCATTCTGAACCGAGCTGTTTTGCAGACAGCGAAGTGGTGTCCTCAGCATTGCAGGACCCAGTGACACAGATCGAGAGGAACCGGGCCTTTGTAGCTGGAAATAATAAATCACTTTTGAAACGTGGACGAGTTTAATACGGTGCATCCTGATATCCCATCCTCGTCCAACATTCTTCTACACATGAGATGACGTGACAGAAGGAGGAACATGAGTCAACAAGGTAGAAGAAGAGTTAAGAGAGCCATTATTAGAATCATAAGTTAAAACAGCTTTAGACATCTTAAAATCTAATAAGACAGAAGGAATGAATACGATTGTATTGAGTTTATAAAATCATTGTGAAAAGTGGCAAAACACCACTATTCAAGTGTGCAGAATGCACGAGTTTGGCGATGTACTCGTCGTCCACACAATTCCGAAGATTACAAGAACCAAGTACAAGAATTACTGCACAGTCAGTTTAACAGCTCAGGCGTCCATGATGCTGACAAGATTAATGAACAGAAGAATGGGAAAAAATTGAGTATGTATTGGATGAGGATCAGATTGGCTTTAGGAAATGTGAAGGCACCAGAGAGACAATTCAGAAGTTGCGGTTGATAAAGGAAGAAAGAATGAAGAAAAATGGAGACAACGTTTATTGGATTTGTCGACCATGAAAAAGCGTTGGGCAACTGAGAATGGTGCAAGACGTTCGGAATTTGAGAAAAACAGTGGTAAGACATAGGGAAAGACGAGTAACACAGTATGTAGAAGAACCAGGCGAGAACAATAATTTTGTAAGACCAAGAACGAAGTGCTCGGATTGAAAAGTAAGACAGGGATACTGCCTTCTGTCACACTGATCTATACATCGAAGAAACAATGACGGACATAAAACAAAAGTTCAAGAATGGGATTAAAACTGGGAGTGAAAGGATATCAATGACAAGATTCGCTGATGACACTGCTATGATCAGTGAAAGTCAAGAGGAATTACATGATCTGTTTCATGGAATGAACAGCCTTGTTAGTACAAATGGAGTTAAGAAATTCAGGTACCTAGCCAGCAAAGCAACTCATGATGGACGCATCGAGGAGGGAGAAAAAAGCAGACTACCTCTGGCAAATGTAGAGCCTAATTTGAGGAAGAAATTTCTGACAATGTGCGTTTGGTGCACATCATTGTATGGTGGTAAAAAATAGACTGTGGAAAAACTGGAATGATACAGAGTCGAAGAATTTGAGATGTGATGCTACAGATGAATGTTGAATCAGCGAAAATGTGCCGGACACCCATCGTGTTGATACCACATTCTGTTCCTTGTTCCTAAAGGTATTTCTTCCAATAACAGACCTAATGCTTCTTGTAGGAATGTGGTGTACTTCCTGCCATTAAGATTTACTTCAATGAAATAGAGTCCTGTAATTCTGTCCGCTACAGTTCCACACCATACATTCAAAAATGTTCAAATGTGTGTGAAACCTTAAGGGACTTAACTGCTAAGGTCATCAGTCCCTAAGCTTGCACAGTACTTAACCTAAATTATTCTAAGGACAAACATACACACCAATGCCCGAGGTAGGACTCGAACCTCCGTCGGGACCATCCGCACAGTCCATGACCGCAGCGCCCAGACCGCTCGGCTAATCCCGCGCCGCCCATACATTCACCGACCACGGTTTTTTGTGTGTAACTTGCCGCAGCCAACATGGAGTTTCATTTGCCCAATAATGCAGGTTATGCCAATTAACATTTCTATGGTTCGTGAATGTAGCCTTATCAGTAAATAAAATCAAATTAATAAACGTGTCATCCCTCTCAATCTGAAGTTGAGCCCATCGGCAGAAACCAATGCGACGCATACAATCGGTACTAGTTAATTCATGGTGGAGAGTGATTTGTAAAGGATAATATTTATGGTGATGCAGAACGAACAACACTACTCTGGCTCATGCCAAATTCCCTTGTGATTTGACGCGAACCAAGACAAGGATCTCGAACCATAGTGGCAAGAGTACCAATTTCCGTTTCCTCGTTAGTAACTTTGCTTTGCCGGATATTTTTCCGATGTGTTTAACATCCAGTTTCTCTCAATTTATCATACACATATTTAAATGTACGACATGTAGAGTGAGTACGTTGAGGATACCTTTCAGCGTATAAGTCTCTAGCTGTCACTGAATTTCGTTGGCATTCTCCGTAAATAAGAAGCATATCGACTTGTTCTTCGAAGGAATACATCAATCACATTCGCTTGATTCGACGATAATAGTCTTACCGTTCCTTCTAGTGTTGTATTCCGAAACATTCGAATGGTGTTTACATGTCAATGGAAAATTAGATAGATACGCAGTATTCGACGAATATTTACTATTTGCACGATATGCGAGAGAGAATTGTCAGTGCACGTGCTTCGATATGGGCCGAAGTGATAAGGAATACAACTCAATCCATGACAAGAGGATTGCAGCACTGCACTGACACCAATGGTCATCGCTTCGGACACATTCTATAAATGGACGTTCATGCCACCTTTTTGACCTTCGTTGACCTTCAAAGACCTTAGTGTTACACATCACTGGATTCGTCTCGATAGCCGCTATCAGAAAATAAATACCAAAATATAGCATCCCATTTAAGAAAACAGAGCTGACCATCATATCTCCGACGCGACCCCATCTAGCAACAAAAAACCAACGCTCTATTACGACCCCAGTTGTCGCATGCAACTCTTGTCGCACAAACTTTTCAACTCCTACCATACATTCGGAGTTATGCTAGGTGGCAATAGTTAGTGACTCACCCTGTATAGTACGGATATCTGAGAAAGTTGGATGTACAGGTCAGTGCTACTCTGAGGACGTGGACGCAGGAGACGATATCGTGCACGTCACATCAAATCAATCGAAATGCTTATAAGCCAAACAGAAGCATCCATGTCGGGGAGGCTAATTAAATTACTAAAAATATTAAGATGAGAAACACTGGTAGTCAGTAGAGATGACTCATCACTCGTTCAGTTACTCTACATGACAGAAATGACAAGTTATAGCCGATTACCGTGAAAACCAGATGATATCGTTTGCCTGTGTTTATTACCTGTGAGCTGGTAATATTCTTGTAAGGTAATACATCAATATCGTGAAAATACGTCCAGAGGCATCGACATATAAATAAGGCGTGAAATTCGTCCATATGTAGACAACGCACGTGACTCGCGCAGCCTCCCACTGCTTCAGCTGTCTTCCATAGGGCGCTCAATAGCGACACGAAGGTATTGAAGCAGAGACGCCCACGCGACTGCGTCGCCACGAAAGAAGGTTCCCCTTCCTTCCAGCGGAAGAGATGCCCGTTTTCCGGAACAAATCCTGTCTGCTGGTACAAAAGTGAATATTGCCTGTTTTCCGGGTGGCTGCCGCGTCCTCGCCCTGCCGGGACGTAGCGTGCAGCATCGGATCCTGGGAGTAGTGCGGTGTGGAGCACAGCAGGCCCGCCGTGTGCGGAACCGCCGCCTGCGATCCAATTACGACTGCTCAAAGGCCGCCGCATAATGCCCCACCGCGACACGGATGACCGGCCGCGCGCACAGCGCGTCGCGCATCCACCTGCCAGCGGCCGCCTCTCTGACCGCTCTCCGGAGACGCCATAACAGATTGATATGGGACATTCTACCCGTTCTACCTTCCCTCTGTAGTAGCAATTGCTTTCCAGCTGTCTCGACACTCGTGGTCTATCGCTACCCTTTAAGGGTTTTTTTTTTTTTTTTTTTTGAGTCATCAGTAATCTGACTGGTTTGACGCGGTCCGCCATGAATTCCTCTCCTTCCTCGAACTCTTTACCTCAGCGTAGGACTTGCAATCTACGTCCTAATTATTTGCTATACGTATTGCAGCCTCTGTGTCCCCCTGCAGCTTTTAACCTTTACAGTTGTCTCTAATAACATGGAAGTTACTCCCTGACATCCAAACAAGTGTCCTGTCATCCTGTACCTTCTTCTTGTCAGTGTTTTTCATATACTCCTTTCCACATGACTGCTAAAAGGAACTCGTTAAACTTCGGATACACGATGTTGTTGTTGTTATGGTCTTCAGTCCTGAGACTGGTTTGATGCATCTCACCATGCTACCCTATCCTGTGCAAGCTTCTTCATATCCCAGTACTTACTGCAACCTACACCCTTCTGAATCTGCTTAGCGTATTCATCTCTTGGTCTCATTCTACGATTTTTACCCTCTAATCTGCCCTCCAGCTAAATTTGCGATCCCTCGATGCCTCAGAACATGTCTTACCAACCGGTCCCTTCTTCTTGCAAGCTGCGCCACAAACTCCTCTTCTCCCCAATTCTATTCAGTACCTCCTCATTAGTTATGTGATCTACCCATCCAATCTTCGGCATTCTTCTGTAGCACCACATTTCGGAACCTTCTATTCTCTTCTTGTCCAAACTATTTATCGTCCATGTTTCACTTCCATACATGGCTGCACTCCATACAAATACTTTCAGAAACGACTTCCTGACACTTAAATCTATACTCGATGATAACAAATTTCTCTTCTTCAGAAACGCTTTCCTTGCCATTGCCAGTCTACATTTTATATCCTCTCTACTTCGACCATCATCAGTTATTTTGCTCCCCTAACAGCAATACTACTTTACTGCTTTAAGTGTCTCATTTCCTAATCTAATTCCCTCAGCATCACCCGACTTAATTCGACTAGATTCCATTATTCTAGTTTTGCTTTTGTTGATGATCATCTTATATCCTCCTTTCAAGACACTGTCCATACCGTTCAACTGGTCTTCCAAGTTCTTTGCTGTCTCTGACAGAATTACAATGTCATCGGCGAACATCAAAGTTTTTATTTCTTCCCCATGGATTTTAACACCTACTCCGAATTTTTCTTTTGTTTCCTTCACTGCTTGCTCAATATACAGATTGAATAACATCGGGGAGAGGCTACAACCCTGTCTCACTCCCTTCCCAACCACTGCTTCCCTTCCATGCCCCTCGACTCTTATAACTGCCATCTGGTTTCTGAACAAATTGTAAATAGCTTTTCGTTCCCTGTGTTTTAGCCCTGCCACCTTTAGAATTTGAAAGAGAATATTCCAGTCAACATTGTCAAAAGCTTTCTCTAAGTCTACAAATGCTAGGAACGTAGGTTTCCCTTTCCTTAATCTTTCTTCTAAGATAAGTCGTAAGGTCAGTATTGCCTCACGTACTCCAATATTTCTACGGAATCCAAACTGATCTTCCCTGAGGTCGGCTTCTACCAGTTTTTCCATTCGTCTGTAAAGAATTCGCGTTAGTATTTTGTAGCTGTGACTTATTAAACTGATAGTTCGGTAATTTTCACATCAACACCTGCTTTCTTTGGGATTCGAATTATTATATTCTTCTTGAAGTCTGAGGGTATTCCGCCAGTCTCATACATCTTGCTCACCAGATGGTAGAGTTTTGTCAGGACTGGCTCTCCCAAGGCCGTCAGTAGTTCTAATGGAATGTTGTCTACTCCCGGGGCCTTATTTCGACTCAGGTCTTTCAGTGCTCTGTCAAACTCTTTACGCAGTATCATATCTCCCATTTCATCTTCATCTACATCCTGTTGCATTTCTGTAATACTGTCCTCAAGTACATCGTCCTTGTATAGACCCTCTATATACTCCTTCCACTTTTCTGCTTTCCCTTCTTTACTTAGAACTGGGTTTCCATCTGAGCTCTTGATATTCATGTTGGCAGTATCTATCTTACCCCTAGTGAGCTAAGCCTCTACATCCTTACATTTATCCTCTAGCCATCCCTGCTTAGTCATTTTGCACTCCCTGTCTATCGCAGTTTTGAGACGTTTGTATTCCTTTCTGCCTACTTCCTTTACACGATAAATCAGTCTAATCTAAAACCCGTAAATTTAACTAAATACGCAGGTATTACAATTACAAGCAACTTAAATGTTGTGGTAAGGCTAACCAAAGACTGCGTTCTATTGGCAGGACACTTAGAAAATGTAACAGACCTACTAAGCAAACTGCCTACACTACGCTTGTCCGTCCTCTTTTAGAATACTGCAGCGCGGTGTGGGATCCTTACCAGATAGGACTGACGGAGTACAAAAGTTCAAAGAAAGGCAGCACGTTTTGTATTATCGCGAAATATGGGAGAGAGTGTCACAGAAATGATACAGGATTTGGGCTGGAAATCGTTAAAAGAAAGGCGTTTCTCGTTGCGACGGAAACTTCTCACGAAATTCAAATCTCCAACTTTCTCCTCCGAATGCGAAAATATTTGAGACCGACCTACATAGGGAGGAACGATCACCATGGTAAAATAAGGAAAATCAGAGCTCGTACGGAAAGATATAGGTGTTCATTCTTTCCGCGCACTATACGAGATTGGAATAATAGAAAATTGTAAAGGTGGTTCGATGAACCCTCTGACAGGCACTTGAATATGATTTGCAGAGTATCCGTGTAGACAATGTAGGTTACTAGGAGCACATCCACTCGGTGCTGGGAAACTGCCGCCGCTAGAGTCACCTGGTGTAGTTTCAAGTACAAGTTTATTCAAAAATGCACCAAAATGATTAATTTTTATTTCGTGAAAAAGAATGATATGAATAGTCTACACGCTGTAGGAAAGAATACCGATTATCGCCGCTAGAACATACACTGGCTGACAAAAAATGTGAAGCATCCAGAAGACATGGTCAGATGTCAAGTAACGTCGTACACGTACACTCCATCGTCAGGTACGTAAATACAGTTACAGTTCTCTGTGACAACCAGAACTGCCACCAGAGCGCATTGGTGTTGTTCATGTTTCGTGTTGTTACAAGGACTGAAAGGATATACACTCCTGGAAATGGAAAAAAGAACACATTGACACCGGAGTGTCAGACCCACCATACTTGCACCGGACACTGCGAGAGGGCTGTACAAGCAATGATCACACGCACGGCACAGCGGACACACCAGGAACCGCGGTGTTGGCCGTCGAATGGCGCTAGCTGCGCAGCATTTGTGCACCGCCGCCGTCAGTGTCAGCCAGTTTGCCGTGGCATACGGAGCTCCATCGCAGTCTTTAACACTGGTAGCATGCCGCGACAGCGTGGACGTGAACCGTATGTGCAGTTGACGGACTTTGAGCGAGGGCGTATAGTGGGCATGCGGGAGGCCGGGTGGACGTACTGCCGAATTGCTCAACACGTGGGGCGTGAGGTCTCCACAGTACATCGATGTTGTCGCCAGTGGTCGGCGGAAGGTGCACGTGCCCGTCGACTTGGGACCGGACCGCAGCGACGCACGGATGCACGCCAAGACCGTAGGATCCTACGCAGTGCCGTAGGGGACCGCACCGCCACTTCCCAGCAAATTAGGGACACTGTTGCTCCTGGGGTATCGGCGAGGACCATTCGCAACCGTCTCCATGAAGCTGGGCTACGGTCCCGCACACCGTTAGGCCGTCTTCCGCTCACGCCCCAACATCGTCCAGCCCGCCTCCAGTGGTGTCGCGACAGGCGTGAATGGAGGGACGAATGGAGACGTGTCGTCTTCAGCGATGAGAGTCGCTTCTGTCTCGGTGCCAATGATGGTCGTATGCGTGTTTGGCGCCGTGCAGGTGAGCGCCACAATCAGGACTGCATACGACCGAGGCACACAGGGCCAACACCCGGCATCATGGTGTGGGGAGCGATCTCCTACACTGGCCGTACACCACTGGTGATCGTCGAGGGGACACTGAATAGTGCACGGTACATCCAAACCGTCATCGAACCCATCGTTCTACCATTCCTAGACCGGCAAGGGAACTTGCTGTTCCAACAGGACAATGCACGTCCGCATGTATCCCGTGCCACCCAACGTGCTCTAGAAGGTGTAAGTCAACTACCCTGGCCAGCAAGATCTCCGGATCTGTCCCCCATTGAGCATGTTTGGGACTGGATGAAGCGTCGTCTCACGCGGTCTGCACGTCCAGCACGAACGCTGGTCCAACTGAGGCGCCAGGTGGAAATGGCATGGCAAGCCGTTCCACAGGACTACATCCAGCATCTCTACGATCGTCTCCATGGGAGAATAGCAGCCTGCATTGCTGCGAAAGGTGGATATACACTGTACTAGTGCCGACATTGTGCATGCTCTGTTGCCTGTGTCTATGTGCCTGTGGTTCTGTCGGTGTGATCATGTGATGTATCTGACCCCAGGAATGTGTCAATCAAGTTTCCCCTTCCTGGGACAATGAATTCACGGTGTTCTTATTTCAATTTCCAGGAGTGTATAAGGGGCGTTAACAATATCAGGTGTTGAGTGGTCCCTCCAAATGACACGGATGTGTTCCATACTCACGAGAGGTAGTGTTATTAGCACTAGACAAAGTTTGCAAAGGCCTCGTTGTAGGTCTCCATTTGGTCGCATGATCGAACCGTGCAATATCCAGATATTTGTATCATTTGGCTGTGGTAATGACCTTATGATGGACTTCAATGGATGTTGCGAACAGTTGTACTCGGCGTCAAATCCGACCACCAGAAGGGATGATCGCTGTCGTAATCCATTCACATACGCACCTGCCCTCAAGTTTCTCTGTACCATCAGCGTGAATGAACGCATGTGCTGCGAGAATGAGTATGGATGAAAACATCTGCGCAGAACCTCCTCATTCCTTACCTTATTAGTCCACCTCGTTTACGACATTCTTCTGTAACACCACATCTCAAATTATTAGATTCTCTTCTGTTCCAGTTTTTCCACAGTTCGTGTTTCACTAGAGTACAATGTTGTGCTCGAAACGTATATTCTCAGAAATATGTTCCTCATATTGAAGCCTATGTCTGATACTAGTAGACTGCTCTTGACCAGGAATGCCCTTTAGGCCAGTGCTAGTCTGCTTTTAATGTCGTCTTTGCTTCGTCCGTCGTGTGTTATTTTGGTACTTAGGTAGGAGAATTCGTTAACTTCGTCTACTTCGTGATCACCAATCCTGATGTTAAGTTTCTCACTGTTCTCATTTCTCTTGTTCCTCATTATTATCGTCTTCCTCAGATTTACCCTCAGTCCATATTCTGTACTCTTTAGACCATTCCATTCAGTAGATCCTATAATTCTTCTTCACTTTCACTCAACATAGTGATGTAATCAGCGAATCGTGTAACAGATATCCTTTCACCTTGAATTTTAACTCCACTCTTGAGCCTTCCCTTTATTTTCCCATTTGCTTCTACGGTGGATAAACTGAACAGCAGGAGACTGTCTTCAATCCTTTTTAGTTCGAGCACTAAGTCCTTGGTTTTCCACTGTATTAGTCTCTCTTGGCTCTTGTACATGTTGTATATTACTCTTCTTCCCCTATCGCTTACTCCTATTTTCCCCAGAACAGCATTATTTTACATTATGCAACGATTTTTCAGGTCGACTAGTCCTATGAACTTGTCTTGATTCTTCTTCTACTTGTTTCCATTACGAACCGCAACGTCGAACTGCCTCCCAGTGCCTGTACCTTTTCTAAAGCCAAACCGATCGTAATGTAACAGATCCTCAATTTCCATTCTTCCGTATATTTTTGTTGTCAGCGACTAGATGTATGAGTTTTTAAGCTGACTGTGCGATAATTGTCGCAATTGCCGGCTCTTGCAAGTTTCGCGATTGTGTTGACGATGTTTTTCCGAAAGTCTAATGCTATATTGCCAGTCCCATACATTCTACACACCAACGTGAATAGCCGTTATGTTGCCACTTCTCACAATTATTTTGGATATTCCGATGGAATGTTATCTATCCCTTCTGCCTTATTCAATCTTAAGTAGTACAAAGCTGTTTTAAATTCTGGTTCTTATACTGCATCCCCCGTCTCTTCTACATCGGCTCCTGTTTCTTCTGCTGTAAATGTCATTAGACAGGTCTCCCCCGTATAGACACCTTCAATGTACTCTTTCCACCTATCCGCTCTCTCCACTGCATTTAATAGCGGAATTGCAAATTGCACTCTTAACCACCCTTGCTTTTAATTTCACATAAGAGTGTCTCGAATTATCTATATGTTGAGTCAGTCTTTCCGACAGTCACTTCTTTCTCCATTTCTTCACATTTCCCGTTAGCTTTCCTGTACTTCCTACTTATTTCATTCCTACGCTTCTTGTATTTCTGTATCCCTGAATTTCCCTGAAGATTTTTGTACCTCATGTTACGTCGATCAATTGAAGTATTACTTCTGTTACCCATTGTTTCTTCGCAACTACCTTTTTTGTACCTATGTTCTTCTTTCTAGTTACCATGACTGCCTTTTATAGACATATCAATTTCTCTTCAACTAACCTGCCTACTGCGCTGTTCCCTGCTTCAGTGTCTATAGCTACAGTCAACTTCAAACGTTTCTGTTCATTCCTAAGTACTTCTGTATCCCACAGCCTTGCGCATTGATTATTCCCAGCAAGTTTCTTAAACTTGACCATACTCATCATCACTACTAAATTGTGATCTGAGTCTGTACCAGCACTTGGCTACGCCTTAAAAGCCACTATTTGATTCCCTAATCTCTGCCTGACCATATAACCTAACTGAAAAATTCCCGTATCTCGCCGCCTTTAACAAGTAAACATCCTCCTTTTGTGATTCTTGAACCGAGTATTCGCTGTTACTACGTGAAATTTATTGCGTAACTACACTATGTGATCAAAGTTATCCAGACACTCCCAAAAACATACGTTTTTCACATTAGGTACATTGTGCTGCCACCTACTGTCAAGTATTCCTTATCAGCGACCTCATTACACAACGTGAGAGAGCAGAATGGAGCATTCGGCGGAAATCACGGACTTCGAACGTGTCATACGTCTGTACCCGTGATTTTCACACTCCTAAACATCCCTAGGTCCATTGTCTCCGATGTGATAGTGAAGTGGAAACGTGAAGGGACACATACAGCACAAACGCGTACAGACCGACTTCGTCTGTTGACTGGCAGAGACCGCCGACAGTTGAAGAGGGTCGTAATGTGTAATAGTCAGACATCTATACAGACCATCACACAGGAATTCCTAAATGCATCAGGATCACCAACGACTCCTCGCTTGGTATAAGGAGCGTAAACATTGGACGATTGAACAGTGCAAAACGTTGTGTGGAATGACGAATCACGGTAAACAATGTGGCGATCCGATGGCAGGGTGTAGGTATGGTGAATGCACAGTAAACGTCATCTGCCAGCGTGTGTAGTTCCAACCGTAAAATTCGGAGACGGTGGTGTTATGGTTTGGTCGTGTTTTACATGAAGGAGGCTTGCACCCTTGTTGTTTTGCATGGCACTATCACATCACAGACCTACATTGATGTTTTAAGCACCTTCTTGTTTCCCACTGTTGAAGAGCACTCGGTGATGCCGACTGCATCTTTCAACAGGATCGAGCACCTGTTCATAATTCATGGCCTGCGGCGGAGTGGTTACACGACAATAACATCCATGTAATGGACTGGCCTGCACAGAGTCCTTCTCTGCATCCTTTAGAACACCTTTGGGATGTTTTGGAATGCCGACTTCGTGCCAGGCCTCACCGACCGACATCGATACCACTCCTCAGTGCAGCACTCCGTGAAGAATGGACTGCCATTCCTCAACAAACCTTCCAGCACCTGAAACATCCTGGCAGATTGAAACTGTGTACCGGACCGAGACTCGAATTCAGGACCTTTCAACTTTCGCGGGCAAGTGCTCTACCAACTGAGCTACCCAAGCACGACTCACGCCCCGTCCCCACAGCTTTACTTCCGCCAGTACCTCGTCTCCTACCTTCCAAAATTTACAGAAGCTCTGCTGCGAACCATGCAGGACTAGCACTCCTGAAAGAAAGGATATTGCGGAGACATGGCTTAGCCACAGCCTAGGGGATGTTTCGAGGATGAGATTTTCACTTTGCAGCGGAGTGTGCGCTGATATGAAACTTCCTGGCAGATTGAAATTGTGTGCCGGACCGAGACTCGAACTCGGGATGGTTCAAATGGCTCTGAGCACTATGGGACTTAACATCTATGGTCAGCAGTCCCCTAGAACTTAGAACTACTTAAACCTAACTAACCTAAGGACATCACACAACACCCAGCCATCACAAGGCAGAGAAAATCCCTGACCCCGCCGGGAATCGAACCCGGGAACCCGGGCGTGGGAAGCGAGAACGCTACCGCACGACCACGAGATGCGAGCCGAACTCGGGCTCTTTGCCCGCGAAAGGCAGAGTGAAAATCTCATTCTGGCTTCCAGCACCTGATTGAACATATGCCTGCGAGAGTGGAAGCTGTTATCAAGGCTAAGGGCGGGCCAACAAAATGGTTCAAATGGCTCTGGGCACTATGGGACTCAACTGCTGAGGCAATCAGTCCCCTAAAACTTAGAACTACTTAAACCTAACTAACCTACGGACAACACACACATCCATGCCCGAAGTAGGTTTCGAACCTGCGACCGTAGCGGTCGTGCGGTTCCAGACTTTAGCGCCTAGAACCGCTCGGCCAATTCGGCTGGCCGGCTGGCCAACACCATACTGAATTTCAGCATTACCAGTAGAGGGCACCACGAACTTATAAGTCATTTTCAGCCATGTATAGTGTAAGTTAGTCTTCTCCTCTCACGTTGTTAGTGCCAAGCTCATATTCTCCCATAAGCCTTTCTTCTACTCCTTCCCCTACAACTGCATTAAAATCATTAAGATTATTAAAGTTTCTATCCCATTACGTACTGAATTATCCGTTCAATATCCTCGTATAGTTCTCTATCTCTTCATGTTCAGCTTGCAACGTCGGCATGTATACCTGAACTATCGTTGTTGGTGAAGAACCTGTAATACTACTGAAACCTTCTGGACGATCAAAACCGAGCTTCAGACCGGGACCCTGACCGGGACCCACTTATCCTTTAGAGGAAAAGTGGCATACTGACATATTTCCTTGTTTCTTCGTTGGATCTCTATCAACCCTTGCAACCCGATTTTGCACTCGATAACAATGACTTTTTGGGCTGGTTTCACCGTAGTACGAGGTATTTAGAGGAATAAATGACCTTTATAGCCCAGTATTAAAGATGTTAGTGACTCATAAAGGAGTTAAATACACAGTATAAAAATTTTTTTTATCATTTGCCCAGTAACATAAAATATCTCACAATGATAAGTCGCGTATAAGTTTTAAATCTAACGTAAAGTCCTTTCTTGTGGAAAACCAATTTTTATACGGTAATTTGAAAGAAAAACCTAGTTATCAAGCGGAGTTGCATGAGTATGGCTAAAAAATATTATGTTCATTAGTGTTAACACAGTTCAAGTACGCATAACCTGTAATTTCTCTCGTTCTACATCATTTGGATGAAAGATTCGTTCAAAAGATCTATGGAACATGTAACTAACTAACTACCTAACTAACAAACTAACTGACTAACTAACCCACTCACATATTCAAACAGGAGGTATTATTCGTCAAAATTAGAAGAAAATTCCCTATAATCATGTGTCGGAAACTAATCTCCGTTCAGATACGCGCCAACGTGTCCTTTACTTAGAAGTAGGCGTTGTAGGCAGTGCTGCCTGTGGTTACCACACATACTTACACATGCTTCAGCCCTTCTTCTCAGTGAATCATGCACTTTTAGGGTCCCGTGCCTCAGTCTATAAAAACGGAACCCTCGTGTGATCGCTTTGTTGTCCATCCATCCATCGGTCTGCCTGCCTGTCGGTCTTTTCGACTGTTAGGGTCCCATTTTCCCAGGAATGAATTGATGTATCAAGTCCAAAGTTACGTCAATGATTAAATTCTAGGCTCCCTTCGCGTTTTTAAAGTTCTAAGCTTCTAAGTGAATTCACTCAATAACTATGGACTTTTCTGTCGCATATTACGCTATTCGAAAATTCACTCATCAAAACCTATAGAATGCTTTCCGTTGACCAAGAATATGAATTATGCAAAGAAGCAAAGTTTCACAGTACAAGTAAAGAAAGGAATCCCATCATTGTTAATTTCTAATTACATCACTTCAAACTTGAAATTAAAACATTTTCGAAAGCCTTGGAATCACTGGGACCAATACCCTCCCAGTATCAATGCCAATAAGAAGCGATATACTCGCTTCCCGGAATGGAAAAACTTTCTATAAACATAATTAAGTCTATACGGACCTCTCAGTGCGCGAGTGCTACTCGCACCTGGCCAGTTTTTTCAAATAGATACACATAAATAAAAAAAAATGCATCATCCGGGTTCCCAGAATTCCTGAAGATAGACGCTGACTGTGGATGTTGTATCACAGGCACAGTCCGTTTGAATGTTCAGAAATGTCACTAAAGCCGCCCAAAGCTGTTAACAACCATGCATGGGCAGCAAATATTAGACAGAGGGGGTCCGACAGCCGATCACTTTCAGTCATTCCTCCAGGAAGGTAGTACACGACTCGTGTTGTCTTTAGTTCAACCATGCCTAGACGGTCAATACCGCGATGCGATCGCGTCCGCATTGTTACCTTGTGCCAGGAAGGGTTCTCAAAAAGGGAAGTGTCCAGGCGTCTCGGAGTGAACCAAAGCGATGTTGTTCGGACATGGAGCAGATACAGAGAGACAGGAACTGTCGATGAGACGCATCGCTCAGGCCACCCAAGAGGTACTACTGCAGTGGATAGCTGCTACCTACGGATTATGGCTCGAAGGAACCCTGACAGCTACGCCACCGTGTTGAATAACGATTTTCGTGCTGCCACAGGACGTCGTGTTACGACTCAAACTGTGCACAATAGGGTGCATGATGCGCAACCTCACTCCCGACGTCCATGGCGAGGTCCACCTTTGCAACCACGACACCATGCAGCGCGGTACAGATGGGCCCAACAACATGCCGAATGGACCGCTCAGGGTTGGCATCACGTTCTCGTCACCGATGAGTGTCGTATATGCCTTCAACCAGACAATCGTCGGAGACGTGTTTGGAGACAACCCAGTGAGGCTGAACGCCTTAGACACACTCTCCAGCGAGTGCAGTAAGGTGGAGCTTCCCCTCTGTTTTGCGGTGGCCTTATGTGGGCCCGACGTACGCCGCTGGTGGTCACGGAAGGCGCCGTAACGGCTGTGAATGCCATCCTCCGACCACCAGTGCAACAATATCGGCATCATATTGGCGAGGCATTCGTATTCATGGACGACATTCGCGCTCCCATTGTGCACATCTTGTGAATGACATCCTTCAGGATAACGACACCGCTCGACTGGAGTGGCCAGCATGTTCTCCAGACAAGAACCCTGTCGAACATGCCTGTTTATGGACGACGACGTGACTCACCAACCACTCTGAGTGATATACGCCGAATCGCCGTTGAGGAGTGGGACAATCTGGGCCAACAGTGCCTTGATGAACTTGTGGATAATATGCCACGACGAATACAGGCATGCATCAATGCAAGAGTGTATTAGAGGTACCGATGTGTACACCAATCTGGACCACACCTGTGAAGGGCTCGCTGTATGCAACAATGCAATGTGTGGTTTTCATGAGCAATAAAAAGGGCGGAAATGATGTTTATCTTGATCTCTATTCCAATTTTCTGTGCAGCTTTCGGAACTCTCGGAACCCAGGTGATGCGAAACTTTTATTTATGTCTATATCTGGCTGCATGCGAAATTGCGTCACTTGCATTTGTCACTTGGTCCTGTAACGTCAGCATGTTGCTGATCGGTTTCGGATACACCAGTGACTTTTACTGTCCCCATAGCCGGAAATCCAAAGGACTCAGGCCTGGTGAACCTAGACCCTTCGACCAATCTATCGTTCATGAACACTGCGGTGATGAACCGTCGCACGACCAGTAGAAAATCGGACGTTGCCCCATTGTGCGTAAGGTACTGAAGTTATCTTTCTGCATGGGTATCTTTCCCCATTAGTGCTAATAATTTATCGCGCAAAAGTGATATACAGCGGTTTTACAAAGTCCAAAACTGCCAATACATTGATACTGAAGCGATTATGACGCCTTTCCTGCATTATTTCTCACGGATTGTCATCTGCACCCGCTTGCATACTGTGGTAATTTAGTATGTCGGTGTTTGAGAATCTTGCTTCATTTGTGAAGACTATAGATTACTCGTCAGAAGTAAGCCATCCTATGTCTCAGCAGGTATTGGTTTCCGGATGAATAATTATCTGAACTTTTCATCTAGTTTTGAATTTTACTATCTCCTGTGGATATATGTGATATTTTTAAACTCTCTGCATTTTTTAGCTGTTAAACCGAATATTTCCACTTATACTTTTTATTTTAACTAACTGGAAACCTCTAAGCTGCAAATAAAATAATATCGTCTCCAGGTCGTGGGGACCTCAAGTTGTTCTTTCTTTGTATGAACTCATTGTTGGTCGTTACGAAATAAAATAGGATCTGTAAAGAAACAATACTGATTTTGTTGAAAATGAAACACTTCTCTTCTTAAAACGAATTAAAAATATTAAAGAATATATAAAATATCTTAAAACTTTTATGTTTCGTGTTTTGGTTTCTTTATTGCTTACTGTCGTTAGTTAGAACATTAAAACCCTTTTCAAAAATTGAAATTAAACAGTAAATTTTGTTCCCATTCTTCTTGTTTGAAATTTAAGTGTAAAATGTTTGTTTGTGGGGAAATGGAAATCTTACTTCATCAAGAATTTAAAATCACACTTCTTCAAAGCTAGCATCTTACCTTTTTATTTCTGATTCTAATACCATAATTCAAAATTTTCGCATTGGTTGGACTTTCTCTCTTATTGTGGTGTCGCAAACTGAGTCGGTGGGGGACCGGCTGCTAAAGGCAAAGATCCCAGGTTCGGGTCACGGGATGGAACAGTTTCCATCTGCTAACATATTTCAGATCGGCACTCTCTCGCTCCAGAGTCGAACTTCACTTTGAAATTATACTATAGTCTTCAAAGGCGCAAGATGTTTGGAATACGTTCATCAGATTTCACAAGGCTGTGCATCTACATGCTTGAAGATTGAAATTTTACAGACAGGCGGATTTTTATCAACAGTTCAAACATGGCTCTGAGCACTATGGGACTTAACTTCTGAGGGCATCAGTCTCATAGAACATCCATGTTCGAGGCAGGATCCGAACCTGCGACCGTAGCGGTCACGCGGTTCCAGACTGTAGCGCCTAGAATCGCTCGGCCACACCGGCTGGCTTTTATCATCAGTGATATTATTTGTCGGAATGTGCAATATAGGTCATTTTTTTTAAAACTGTTGTGGCCGGTTTCGGTCCAGGTAATCAGTCTTCAGATTTAATAGAGTAAAGTAAAATAAAATCATCAGTCATTGTCTATTATCTGTTTCTAAAACTTCATAAAAGAGATAAGGACACAGACGGAAAAAATATCACAACGCCAAGAAGGGATTGGGCGACGAAACGAAAATGGTAGGCGTGTTTCTACATCTGAAAGATGATGTCTATTCAAATTTCGCGCCAGTCGCTTCAGAATGGAGCTTTGAGCGCCACATGAGGATGCAAACAAGGTTTGCTTTAAGAACGCGCTGTAACGGTCGTGAGCGTTAGTTACCTTTGAGATTGTACGTAATGAGTTAATGTTAACAGTGCTTTTAAGAAGACGAAGACGCCGTTGTGAACTGCTGACTGAGTTTCAACGAGGTCGTGTAATAGCGCTACGAGAAGCTCTTCAGAAACACCTGGCAGGACCATAGCCACTGGACGTGATTTCTGGCACCGGTGCTCATGGGAAGGTGCGGCTGCAAGAGCACCGGGCTCCGTACGATCACGTGGCAGTATCGAGAGGGAAGACAGTTGTGTTCGGATATGGCTTTTGCGCATCGTACTGCGTCTTCAGCAGCAATTCGAGCAGCAGTTGGCACCGCAATGACACGAAGAACTGTGACCGGTCCGTTAGTTCTAGGACAGCTACGACACGCACGCCATGTAGTGTGTATTCCACTGGCCCTAAACAACCGCCTTTTACGATTTCAGCGGTGTCAGACGAGAGCTGGATAGAGACCTCCAGTCCACCCTTTAATCAGCTCTCTCTTGACACCACTGAATTATTTAGTGTTTTCTGATGAAAGCCGGTTCCACCTCGGTTTCAGTGATTGTGTTGATTGGAAAGAGGCGAGGTGAGCGGCTGCAACCAACCTGTCTCCAGCGTAAATACACTGGACCTACACCTGGGGTTGTGCTCTGGAGTGGGATTTCGTATAACGACAGGAGCTCTCTGACTGCAAATTCGTACGTCAGTCACGTGATTCGACCTGTTGTGCAGATTTTCATGAATGGCATTCCAGTGGGTGTTTCCGAACAGGATAACAGTCTCCCACATACCGTTGTTGTGACCCAATATGCTCCTCACCATGTTGACACGTTGCCTTGGCAGGCCGGATCATAAAAGGTATCTGCAATCGAACACGTATTGGACGTCATCAGACAACTCCAGTGGCATACACAACCAGCATTAACGGTCCTTGTGTTGACCGACCAAATGCAACAGGGATGGAGCTTCATCCAACAAACTGACAACCGGCACCCGTGCGACACAGCACACGCACGTTACCGTGCTTGTATTCAACGTTCTGCCGGTTACGCAGGTTATTAATAAATCAACATTTCACATTTGCAAGGGCTTTTATCGCACTTACATTAACCTGTGATCTTGCAACTTTAATTACTTAAACATGTTACCATGCGAACGTATTCCTGAAATTTCACTGCTGTGTGTTATTTATTCCTTGATGTTGGTTTTTGCGTCATTGTATGGAAATGTATCACACACCCTTAAATACTGGAATGCTGCTGTCACCGGAGTCGGCTGGTGACTGTCATCGCACCTGAGACGCCAGAAAAAGCTCCGAGATAATGTGTACGAAGGTTGCCAGAGACATGTCGTTAACAATATGATACAAATCATGTACCTACTGATGTGTGCTCTTGTGCTACTGATACATATAATAGATTATGTTACAATTTCCTCAGTTAACAGTGTACTTCTGGACGTTCTGCGAAAGTTCGTTTTCGTTTAAAATAATAATAAATTGGAAACAACATCTCCGTAGAATACTCGATAGCACACGATTGATCAGTGAAATAAAGTGGATACCTTTGAGGATCGTAGTATCAAAAAATCAAAAATAGTGTGTTAAATCATCTGCGCATTGCAGAGACATTCCAACTGCTCTGCGGACCGTAGAAAGCACCACCAATGAAATTGGAAAAGTATTTCCTGTATTTCGGATTACGGAGCAACGTCGTTAGTTCGCATAAGTCCAAAAATCGAGAACACCCTTCTCTCCAGTGGCAAAAAATATCGAACAGCAAGGCGACAGAACCAATCCACAGAGTGATTGTTCACCTGCGGGTAGTACACGTCACGTCATCCAGGAAAAACATCGCTTGCGCTGTTATTCCGACAAGTAGCTTTTCCAGTCTCCATAGGTTCCAAATAGCTATATGGAGAAAACTATATGCGACTGAAATTAGTCACTGTGTCCTGCGAGTCTGCCGGCCGCGGTGGTCTAGCGGTTCTAGGCGCTCAGTCAGGAACCGCGCGACTGCTACGGTCCGCAGGTTCGAATCGTGCCTCTGGCATGGATGTGTGTGATGTCCTTAGGTTAGTTAGGTTTAAGTAGTTCTAAGTTCTAGGGGACTTATGACCACAGATGTTGAGTCCCATAGTGCTCAGAGCCATTTGAACCATTTGAACCTGCGAGTCTTTGGATGTTAAGACCTCTTACTTGCTCTCTCTCTCTCTCTCTCTCTTTCTCTCTCACTCACTGTGTGTGTGTGTGTGTGTGTGTGTGTGTGTGTGTGTGTGTGTGTGTCAGTGCGTAAATGTGAGACAGAGGTAAATAGAAAAAGGGATATATATCAAGTAAGAGGTCTTAACATCCAAAGACTCGCAGGACACAGTCACTAATTACAGTCGCATATGGTTTTCTCCATAAAGCTATTTGTAACCTATGGAGACTCGAAAAGCTACTTTTCGGAATAACAGCGAAAGCGATGTTTTTCCTGGATGACATGACGTTTACTACACACAGATGAACACTCACTTGTGAATTAGTTCCGTGGTATTATACCACGGAATATACACTCCTGGAAATTGAAATAAGAACACCGTGAAATCATTGTCCCAGGAAGGGGAAACTTTATTGACACATTCCTGGGGTCAGATACATCACATGATCACACTGACGGAACCACAGGCACATAGACACAGGCAACAGAGCATGCACAATGTCGGCAAGAGTACAGTGTATATCCACCTTTCGCAGCAATGCAGGCTGCTATTCTCCCATGGAGACGATCGTAGAGATGCTGGATGTAGTCCTGTGGAACGGCTTGCCATGCCATTTCCACCTGGCGCCTCAGTTGGACCAGCGTTCGTGCCGGACGTGCAGACCGCGTGAGACGACGCTTCATCCAGTCCCAAAAATGCTCAATGGGGGACAGATCCGGAGATCTTGCTGGCCAGGGTAGTTGACTTACACCTTCTAGAGCACATTGGGTGGCACGGGATACTTGCGGACGTGCATTGTCCTGTTGGAACAGCAAGTTCCCTTGCCGGTCTAGAAATGGTAGAACGATGGGTTCGATGACGGTTTGGATGTACCGTGCACTATTCAGTGTCCCCTCGACGATCACCAGTGGTGTACGGCCAGTGTAGGAGATCGCTCCCCACACCATGATGCCGGGTGTTGGCCCTGTGTGCCTCGGTCGTATGCAGTCCTGATTGTGGCGCTCACCTGCACGGCGCCAAACACGCATACGACCATCATTGGCTCCAAGGCAGAAGCGACTCTCATCGCTGAAGACGACACGTCTCCATTCGTCCCTCCATTCACGCCTGTCGCGACACCACTGGAGGCGGGCTGCACGATGTTGGGGCGTGAGCGGAAGACGGCCTAACGGTGTGCGGGACCGTAGCCCAGCTTCATGGAGACGGTTGAGAATGGTCCTCGCCGATACCCCAGGAGCAACAGTGTCCCTAATTTGCTGGGAAGTGGCGGTGCGGTCCCCTACGGCACTGCGTAGGATCCTACGGTCTTGGCGTGCATCCGTGCGTCGCTGCGGTCCGGTCCCAGGTCGACGGGCACGTACACCTTCCGCCGACCACTGGCGACAACATCGATGTACTGTGGAGACCTCACGCCCCACGTGTTGAGCAATTCGGCGGTACGTCCACCCGGCCTCCCGCATGCCCACTATACGCCCTCGCTCAAAGTCCGTCAACTGCACATACGGTTCACGTCCACGCTGTCGCGGCATGCTACCAGTGTTAAAGACTGCGATGGAGCTCCGTATGCCACGGCAAACTGGCTGACACTGACGGCGGCGGTGCACAAATGCTGCGCAGCTAGCGCCATTCGACGGCCAACACCGCGGTTCCTGGTGTGTCCGCTGTGCCGTGCGTGTGATCATTGCTTGTACAGCCCTCTCGCAGTGTCCGGAGCAAGTATGGTGGGTCTGACACACCGGTGTCAATGTGTTCTTTTTTCCATTTCCAGGAGTATATATATATATATATACATATATATATATATATATATATATATATATATCCGTTTTGCGGATGTAGGCACAAAGCAAACAAAGCAAACATGCGAGTGTTAGAACTTTAATAGTAGCAACTATTTATTTACAGCTCGTACAAAATAGACATGTGTTTCAAAGTTTTACTGACCTTCAAAGTAGTCAACAGCATTGGGTATAACGCGTTGCCAGCGATGTGGAAGTCGTAGGATACTCTTAGCAGTGCCAGTTGTGTTGACAGTTCGAGCGGCGCTGACTATTGATCGACGAATTTGTAGCAGTTCTGAAGCGAATGCCGTGAAGTGTATCCTTCATTTTAGAAATCATGTTGAACTCACGAGGGCTAAAGTCAGGGGAGTGCAGTAGATGGTATAGCACATAGCAGCCCCGTCAGTCAAACAAATCAGTAACAGATTGCACTGTACGTGCTTGAGCATTGTCCTGCAAAATGGTGGTCAGGTCCTGCAGAAAGTGGCATCACTTCTGTTTCTAAGCTGGTCGTATGTTGTGTTCCAAAAATGAACAGCATACAGACAGAACTGATGACACTTTCTGCAGTACCTGACCATCATTTTGCAGGACAACGCTCTAGCACTTACAGCGCAAGCTCTTATTGATTTGTTTGATTGCTGGGGCTGCTAAGTGCTCTACCACCTACAACACTCCCCTGACTTTAGCCCTCGTGAGTTCAACTCGATTTCTAAAATGAAAGAAACACTTCACGGCATTCGCTTCAGAACTGCTACAAATTCGTCGGGCAATAGACAGCGCCGCTCGAACTGTAAACACAACTGGCACTGCTAAGAGTATCCTACGACTTCCACATCGCTGGCAACTCGTTATACCCAATGCTGTTGACCACTTTGATGGTCAGTAAAACTTTGAAACACGTACCTATTTCGTACGAGCTGTAAATAAATAGTTGCTACTATTAAAGTTCTAACCCTCGCATATTTGCTTTGTTTGCTTTGTGCCTACACCCGCAAAACGGATATATATATATATATATATATATATATATATATATATATATATATATATATATATATATATATATATATATATATATATATATATATCAGGAGAAAGAAAACTGGCGTTCTACGGATCGGAGCGTGGAATGTCAGGTCCCTTAATCGGGCAGGTAGGTTAGAAAATTTGAAAAGGGAAATGGATAGGTTAAAGTTACATATAGTGGGAATTAGTGAAGTTCGGTGGCAGCAGGAACAAGACTAAGAAGGGATCGGTTGGTAGGACATGTTCTGAGGCATCAAGGGATCACCAATTTAGTATTGGAGGGCAGCGTGGAGGGTAAAAATCGTAGAGGGAGACCAAGAGATGAATACACTAAGCAGATTCAGAAGGATGTAGGTTGCAGTAGGTACTGCAGTAGGTATATATATATATATTCCGTGGTATAATACCACGGAACCAATTCACAAGTGAGTGTTCATCTGCGTATAGTAAACGTCACGTCATCCAAGAAAAACATCCCTGGGGAACACCTGATATATATGTGGTCTTTCCAACAAGTTGTTTGTAATTTTAACACCCAGGTACTGAGTTGAATTGACAGCCATGAGAATTGTACTATTTATCGAGTAATCGAATTCCAACGGATTTCTTTTGGAACTCATGTGGATCACCTCACATGTTTCGTTATTTAGCGTCAACTGCCACCTGCCACACCATACAGCAATTTTTCTAAATCGCTTTGCAACTGATACTGGTCTTCGGATGACCTTACTAGACGGTAAATTACAGCATCCTCTGCGAACAACCTAAGAGAACTGCTCAGATTGTCACCTAGGTCATTTATATAGATCAGGAACAGCAGAGGTCCCAGGACGCTTCCCTGGGGAACACCTGATATCACTTCAGTTTTACTCGATGATTTGCCGTCTATTACTACGAACTGCGACCTTCCTGACAGGAAATCACGAATCCAGTCGCACAACTGAGACGATACCCCATAGGCCCGCAGCTTGATTAGAAGTCGCTTGTGAGGAACGGTGTCAAAAGCTTTCCGGAAATCTAGAAATACGGAATCAACTTGAGATCCCCTGTCGATAGCGGCCATTACTTCGTGCGAATAAAGAGTTGGCTGTGTTGCACAAGAACGATGTTTTCTGAAACCATGCTGATTACGTATCAATAGATCGTTCCCTTCGAGGTGATTCATAATGTTTGAATACCCTACTGCAAACCGACGTCAATGATATAGGTCTGTAGTTCGATGGCTTACTCCTACTACCCTTCTTAAACACTGGTGCGACCTGCGCAATTTTTCAATCTGTAGATACAGATCTATCGGTGAGCGAGCGGTTGTATATGATTGCTAAGTAGGGAGCTATTGTATCAGCGTAATCTGAAAGGAACCTAATAGGTATACAATCTGGACTTGAAGACTTGCCTGTATCAAGCGATTTGAGTTGCTTCGCAACCCCTAAGGTATATTACATTCGTCTTCCCTGGTGAAGGAATTTCGGGAAACTGCGTTCAATAACTCCGCTTTAGCGGCACAGTCGTCGGTAACAGTACCATCGGCACTGCGCAGCGGAGGTATTGACTGCGTCTTGCCGCTTGTGTACTTTACATACGACCAGAATTTCTTAGGATTTTATACCAAATTTCGAGACAATGTTTAGTTGTGGCACCTATTAAAGGCATCTCGCATTGAAGTCCGTGCCAAATTTCGCGAGTCTGTAAATTTTAGCCAATCTTCGGGATTTCGCGTTCTTCTGAACTTCACATGCTTTTTCCGTTGCCTCTGCAACAGCGTTCGGACCTGTTTTGTGTACCATGGGGGATCAGTTCCATCTCTTACCAGTTTATGAGGTATGAATCTCTCAATTGCTGTTGCTACTATATCTTTGAATTTGAGCCACATCTCGTCTGCATTTGCATAGCCAGTTCGGAAGAAATGGAGATTGTCTCTTAGGAAGGCTTCTAGTGACACTTTATCCGCTTTTTTAAATAAAATTATTTTGCGTTTGTTTCTGGTGGATTTGGAAGAAACGGTATTGAGCCTAGCTACAACGACCTTGTGATCACTAATCCCTGTAT
Source organism: Schistocerca nitens (assembly GCF_023898315.1). Lineage (NCBI taxonomy): Eukaryota > Metazoa > Arthropoda > Insecta > Orthoptera > Acrididae > Schistocerca > Schistocerca nitens. Next base: position 187,679,627 of record NC_064620.1, on the reverse strand, counting down.
CAGTAATGATGATCTCTGTTAGCTCTGGATTGTTTGTGGCTAAGAGGTCAAGTGCGTTTTCGCAACCAATTACAAATCGCGTGGGTTCGTGGACTAACTGCTCGAAATAATTTTCGGAGAAAGCATTTAGGACAATCTCGGAAGATGTTTTCTGCCTACCACCGGTTTTGAACAAGTATTATTGCCGACATATCGAGGGAAGGTTGAAGTTCCCACCAACTATAACCGTATGAGTGGGGTATTTATTTCTTACGAGACTCAAATTTTCTCTGAACTGTTCAGCAACTATATCATCGGAGTCTGGGGGTCGGTAGAAGGAGCCAATTATTAACTTAGTTCGGCTGTTAGTTATTACCTTCACCCATACCAATTCGCACGGAGTATCTACCATGACTTCACTACAAGATAAACCACTACTGACAGACACAAACACTGCACCACCAATTCTGCCTAATCTATCTTTCCTGAACACCGTCTGAGACTTCGTAAAAATTTCTGCAGAACTTATTTCACGCTTTAGCCAGCTTTCTGTACCTATAACGATTTCAGCTTCTGTGCTTTCTATTAGAGCTTGAAGCTCAGGGACTTTCCCAGCACAACTACAACAATTTACAACTACAATTCCGACTGTTCCTTGATCCAAGCACGTCCTGTATTTGCCATGCACCCTTTGAGATTGCAGCCCACCCCCTACTTTCCCGAGGCCTTCTAGCCTAAAAAACCGCCCAGTCCACGCCACACAGCCTTCGCTAAAGGTGTAGCCGCCAGCTGAGTGTAGTGAACTCCTGACCTATTCAGCGGAACCCGAAACCCCATCACTCTATGGCGCAAGTCAAGGAATCTGCAGCCAACACGGTCGCAAAACCGTCTGAGCCTCTGATTCAGACCCTCCACCTGGCTCTGAACCACGGGTCCGCAGTCCGTTCTGTCAACGATGCTGCAGATGGTGAGCTCTGCCTTCATCTCGTAAGCAAGACCGGCAGCCTTCACCAAATCAGATAGCCGCTGGAATCCAGAGAATTTCCTCAGATCCAAAGCGACACACGTCATTAGTGCCGACATGTGCCACCACCTGCAGCTGGCTGCACCCTGTGCTCCTCGTGGCATCCGGAAGGACCCTTTCCACATCAGGAATGACTCCACCCGGAATGCACACGGAGTGCACACTGCATTTCTTCCCCTCCTTAGCCGCCATGTCCCTAAGGGACCCCATTACGCGCCTAACATTGGAGCTCCCAACTACCAATAAGCCGACTCTCTGCGGATGCCTGGACCTTGAAGGCTGAGAATCATCCTCTGAAACAGGGCAGGCAGCTGCATCTGGCTCAGTCAGAGACAGTACCCAAAACCTGTTTGTCAGACGCATGGGGGAGGCTTTCTGATCAGCCTCCGGAGACATCTTTCCCTGCCTGCCACGCCTTGGAACGACCTCCCAATCAACCACAAGCGAGGGCTCAGCCCCATTGCGGGCAGCAACCGGGGCAACCACAGCGGAAGACCGATCTGGGGACGGACGGGACGAGGTTGACATCCCCGTGATACCCAAGTCCGGCTCCCCACAGTGGTGCCCATTGGCAACAGCCTCAAGCTACGCGACCGAAGTCAGCGCCGCCTGCAGCTGTGAGCGAAGGGATGCCAACTCAGCCCTCATCCGAACACACCAATCACAGTTCCTGTCCATTCTAATTGATGTTGAACAACAGTTACTGAAACACGAGTCCATGCCTAGATAACGCAAGGGAAACTCGCAAAGAATGTATGAACTAACCTGTACAAATGCCTAACGATTGCGCTACAACCTGCCTGAATTTACGATTACAGTAACTAAAACTCGAAATTACACCTCCTATACGAAACTCACACGCAATTTAAGTAAGAATCTACGAAGTAAACACAGAAAAGAAGCTATATACGTATCTTTCTGCGCTGTCGATGTGCACCAACTGGAAGCTCAGGCCACGGTCGACGTTGGACATTGCCAAAGAGTGTGGACACAATAGATCAGGTTCCCAGTTGGAGCCTTTCCAGGGATGAGGATGGGGAGCAGCGAATATGGTGGCTGGAGGGGTGGGTGTAGAAGGCACCTCCTCCATCTTTTCTGCACTCTTCCTCCAATCATGTACTCAGCAAACACTTCAGCAGTTACATGAAGCGAACCCTCAGACCACTCTTCTTTACTTGAACCTGGCAAACTATGTCATAATGTTGGTGAAGTTCAGTGATGACAAAACTGACTTTTATACAGGGTGATTCTGTTTCGATGTTACAAATTTTCAGGGATGATGTCTAAGGGTAAATATATATATTTTATAGAAGAGGCATTGGTGCGAAAACGACTGAGTAGAAAGTTGTAAGCGAAAGTCGTTCTGACACCTCTCACAATGGGAAACGTGTACCAGTACTCTATGAAGAAAAAAAGTCAATTACAAAGTTATTTTTACTACAAATAACACGACTCGCTTGGTTAAGGCTTCATGAGGTTTTACCTAAAAAGATGACAAAAGCGTTGTTCTAAGAAACAGTTTAAAAAGTATTTAAAAAATTTTTCAGACAACGACGGAACAAATAAACATTGACGAAACTCTTTTAATGGCAATTCATATCACCAGCTGGAAAGGCATTTGGTCAGAAGTGATGGTGAATAAACCATTCAACAGACATTTCTGTCGGAGTAGATTCGCTGCAAGAAGAGCATACATAAAACAGTAACAGGAATTAACCGAGAATAAAAGTGGAAGAAACGTCTTTACAAAACATCTGAAGTAATGGAGAAACGTTCGCTGAAAAGTGGGTAGGCGAAGGACGTCCTATGCTGTGACAAGCACATTCACCTGATCTGACCCCATTTGATTTCTTCTTTTGGTGCCACATGAATTTCTATGTGTGGGACGCCTGTCGTGACAGAAGAATATCTCCTGCCAAGGATTCTCGATGCCTACGACTGTGTTCAGACAACACCGTTGATATTAGAAAGGTTATGACAGAACTGTATTGAAGCTCGGCTATGCTGTTGTGGACAACTGTTGTAAATGTAGCAGGTTGTAGAGCTTGTACAATTAAATGGAATTCAGAATTACTGTGCTGTAGACTTAGGATATCTTGTCTCTCAGATATCAAGTTGCATTGAAGTATGGAGTGGAAAACTATGTTCAATTTTTGAAAGAATAAGGAATACATTTGTGCTGTAGAAATTTAAGATACTCTTGAATTAACCAGAAAGAAGGCTTATAGTGACATTCACTTGAAATGACAAACTTAAATCATAACACGCAAATGATATCAAGAGCTGACTCTCTAGATAATCCGTTCCTCCATAGTAACCATAAACGGCCTGCGTAATGTTACACAACCCGTTCAGAGAACAATTGATCCAGCACATTAGAGCCAAAAACATACAAAATTCTCCATATAAATTGCAAAGCACCCTCCACCCAATTTAAAATTAATATTGTTCCAGATGTGACTCTACCGTAAAATAACCTACAGCCACACTATTTTATATTACTAGAACCTCTGCTAAAGAATGCTTACAATACTTACGTAAGGCACCAATATAACAGAGTGTGATTTACTCATCGTATCTTTCATAGATGGTACGGTGGGTCTGGTAGAATTCCTAATCATGTCTCTGAGTGAGAACACTTACAGACATGTATGCATCCAACTAATCAAGATCTAGTAGTCTTTCACACTTAATACTGGGACCTTCGTCCTGCCAGCTCCCTGTTCCAACAGGGCAAATTGAAGGTCTCTACACAAGAACTCATACGACATGTGCTCCTACAGCACGTAACTGTAGCAACTCACTTGAAATGTCATTAACAGAGCTACAGAAACCGTGATATTGTCTGGCACTACTCCACTGGACAGTGTTCTAACAACCAAATGGGAAAAGTAGGCTCATCAACACAATTTTTCTCAACCGCTGGCTACAACCGAAGTGTCCATGAGAGCACGAATTCACCTTCGTGTTACTTTTCTAAGATCCACATATCATCTGATTTCATACAATTTTGGTTCTGTAACATCAGAACATACAGTGACATTCAACAGCTTACGGCAACGCAACATCGCGATTTCACTTAGCGAACTGAATACCTTCTCCCAAGCCGCCGTTACTCGCCAAAGCGCGGCAAACACGCTTGCTACTGTTGCGACTAGACCGCTCGCTTCCCAACCGTGAAGCCGTCTCTTGGGTCCGACCCTGAGGTAAAAGGCGCTGGGCACTAACCGACAGCAAAAACCCAGTCGATTCGTGCCAACCAGCACAGATTTTCTAATGACTACAAAAGTATTATTAGACTACCATGGAGTGAGGTTACGAGTTCTGGGTGAGCTTTCTTACTCTGATGTAACGGTGGTTCTGTGATGAGGAGAAAAATTAATTTTGTACTGCAAAGATAAGATTTCTTTCTCAAGTGTTGATGATATTTTTCATGATTCAGGATCTCTTTTTTCACACCTTTATGCTGGTACGTTAGACTTGCATCTTAATGATTGGAGAGGAATTAAGTATTTACGTATATTTCATTAAGTTTCAAAAGAGAGGTATTAGAGAAGACAGACATGTTTGGCACTTGATGGATTAAATGCAGATATTGATAGTATTAGAGAATAATCTGCTGCGTAATTCATCTTGGAAAATCAAGATTTTGCGACATAAAAAATATACCACCTCCAACCTTCTTATGACAACTTACAGTCAAGGACTGGCCATACAGAGCTAACTGAGGAGGCGTTTTCGTATTATGAAAGCATAATACAAATACTGGGCACATTATATTTGCTCTTTCTGGAAAAAAAGAATCTGGGTCCTAGCAAGTGATGTGATGGAGAATGTACTGACTGATTCTTGAGAGTCATTAGGTTATCGTGGACATTCAGGCATTGTTTATTATCTATAGTCTGCAGAATATTTTTAGCTGTTTCATTGATACAGTTATACTTTACCCATTTTTGAAGTTTCCTCATGACACGTATGTTTCGGTCGTATATTTGGTTGTGATTATAATTTGTGATACTGAGAGGAAGTTTTTAGCTGTGGTACTCATTATGTTCATAGTTAATTTCTTTGTAGTGAAGTACTAGAGGTGGTGTGGATGTTTTCCATTTTTGTAAGTGAACTGGACTTGCAATATAGGGGTCATTCTGAGATTGTTATTTGGTTCAGTACATGATGGAGAATCGTAAAGCTAGTCATTCGGAGGTGACGAAAGCACATTCTGGAAAAAGTAAAGAGAGAGCTGAAGAATCTAAAGTGATTGTGATTCAGATATCTTATCGACTGATGTTACTCAAGAGACTGATAACTTACTTAATAGTGACACAAACATTATGTCTGGCACTCAGCTAGAAAGTGCTAGTGCTAGTGATATTAATGCCGAAATTCAGGGAACCAGAAGTGATCATGTGAGTAAAAGTTGTGAGTTGTTTCTGATGTGGCTCAGACACATGAGTCTACTAATAATTGTGTGGTTGAGCAGTTCCCCCTCAGATCTTGATTCCTTAGTCTATCTCCTATTGTGCAACCTTTAACTATTCTAAGGAATTTCATTTCTTATGCCTGAATATGGCTTTTTGGTAATCAGCCTGATCTCTATTCCATAGAGGAGTTTGGGGACTGGAATAGTTTTAAAAATTTAATTTTACTGTCTTTCCTATCTTTGCTCTTAACTTTTCTGCTCCATTCGTGCTCCACATACCAAGCTGAATTTGCCCAGCTTAATTTCTATATCACGCAGTAGCTACATGTTACCTCAGATCCTAGGTACTTGAAATGGAAGGGGTTTACTTGTTCTAAAGTCTTCTGATCTAGTACTGTTTTGGGTCTAACATGATCTTTCCCTGTAAAGGACACTATCTTTGTTTTTCTATTGAAATCTCCATGTCAGATTTCACAGGTACTTATGTGTTTAAGTAGATTCTATTCTGAATGTCCTGATCTTTCTCTGCTAAGATATAGTAAGTCTATGTATAAACCTTCTTGAAATTCTGTTTTGCCCTCCAAAGGGATGCTGCCTTATCGAAGATACCTTCAGTACTGGGCGGGAGAGTTTGAGTGCTCCAGCGCAGTTTAGGGCTATGCTGGCAGTAGCAAACCTACTGGCAGGGTCACCCAAGCTGGACAGGCCTCAGCGGTGGCCAGACGAAATGTGTCCCACCCAGGGAAGGGGGTCTCTATAGGCGTGGTGAAGTCAATCCTCCTAGGGGAGTAAACCCTGATATCAATTGCTGGTCCTCCAAGTTGAGGGTTGGGTCAATGGACCAGCAACCCATTATCCACAATAAACTTCTACAAGCTCTAGAATCAAAAGTGGAGCCTCGGAAATTGGATAGAACCCTTTATGACAATTATTGGCAAGGAAAACGATATTGAGAGTTGGTACATGGAACATTCAAAAACTGACAAAGAAACATATCGAAATAGAAAATGAAATTAGTCGACTGGATGTGGACATAATTATTCTGACAAAAACGAAAAAGAAGGGACAAGGCAATGAGAAATCTGGAAATTTCATCCATTTTTGGTCTGGAGTTGATAAACATAAACGAGCAAAAGCAGGCGTTTCCATTCTAATTAACAAAGCTCTGAGCACTTACATCAACGACTATGCATTTTTATGCGAAAGAATAGTCACTATTACCGTCAAGTTATATGGCGTTGAAACAGTTATATAGGGGTGTATGCACCAAACGATGATGTGGCACAGCAAACCAAAGACCATTTCTACCAGAAATGGTCTACTCAACAAAGTCTAAAAACACCAAGAAGTAATAATAGCAGGAGATTTTAATGCGAGGATTGGCTCACAAGTAAATGATGCAGTAGTAGGAAGATATGGAGAAAATGCCATTAATAGTTCTGGAGAAAATCTTGCAGATTTCTGTAACCAATATGACTTGAAAATTCTGAACACACACTTTTCACATAAAGATATCCACAGATATACATGGGAGAGACCATCATTACAGCAGAAATCAATAACTGATTACATCATTACCAAGCAACGGCCAAAAATGGTAGTTCAAGACTGTAGAGTAATGCGGGGAGCCAAATGTGGGTCTGTGCCACTACTTAGTCTTAGCAAAGTTGACATAAGCATTTAGGAGAAAACCATCAACAAGTGGACAAGTGGCTGATCGCAGAAATCATGAGAAATTAGAAAAGGCAAGATATAAGCTCTTTCTCCTGAAGCAGTCCAACATCAATGATTTATTTCAACATAGATTAGAAAATGAACTAAATGCGATTCCAGAAGATGGCAATGTTGAAGTAGATTATGAAAATATTAAAAAAGCACTTATAATAATTTCTCTAGAGGTACTAGGGACTGAGAGTAAGACTCTAGGCAAACGGGATCCTCTATGGATGTCTGATGACCTGAAGATGTTGATTAGGGAAAGGAAAAATCTCTACAAAAATGGCTGTCAACTAAATCACTACAGGACAGGCAAAACTACCAGCAACAAATTACGAATTAAGAAACAAGATGTGGGAACAGAAATGTGTTGAACCTGGGAGTCTAATAGGTGGATCAGAAACAACAGAAATGTGGAGGACAGTCACCATTATGAAGAAGATACAAGTAAAGAAAGCAGTAGACATCATAATTCCCTTAACGGAATGGGAAAAGCGTTATGCAGACCATTTAACTGAAGATAGGCCATATTATACGCAAGGGAATGAAGAGTAGATGGAAGTAACTGATCGAAATATAAACATTACAGTAGAAGAAGTGAACTGGGCAGTAATTAAATGAAGAATGGCCAATCACCTGGTCCGGGAAACATTCCTGTTGAATTATTGAAGGCTGGAGGAAGATATCTGAAGAAATGAATAACCTGCCCGATGAACAACTGTTGTAAAAGGATTGAAACTCCCTCAGAATGGAAAATGTTATATGGTTTCTATTTTCAAGGAAGGGAACAGAAAAGATACAAACTGCTATAGAGGCATTAGTGTCAACTGTACAATGAGCCGCTTATTTGGCAAGATAATCTCTCAAAAAATTATACAAAATGTTGGCCACCATATTGCGTAAAACCTGAGTTGGTTTAAGCAGAACAGATCATGTACAGATAACCTATTTATTTTACCACTAATGGAGTAATTTATAGCAATAGGGAAGGAGCTACACATTGGGTTTTTTAGATTTAGCAAATGCTTACGATACAGTCCCTGGATCTAAGCTATGGGAAGCTGTGAAAGATACAAGTATGGATGGTCACCTTTTATAAATTATTATTGAAATGTACAGAGATAATTTGGTACAGATTAACGAAGTTCAAAGTTATCAGAATCTATTAATGTCACTAAGGGTTTGTGACAAGGTTGCAGTATGTCACTCATCTTGTTCAATTTATATGTAGAAGTGGCTCTCCGAAACTGGAAGAACAGCTGCAGACGAACGGCAATCACTGTCAACGATGCACAGATATTTTGATAAGTTTTGTTGACGACTAAAGCTATTATAGCACAAGATGATTATGACCTTGAGCTCATGATACGACGATTATATCAGGAATACAACAGATGGGGGCTACGAATGAGTCTAACAAAAACAGAATATCTGGTGGTGAATAGTGATGCTCAATTTGAAGTACACATCAATAATAAAGCAGTTATGAGACAGTTAGAGTAATTTAAATATCTCGGGGCACATATTGATAAAAATGGATTGAGCCACACAGAAGTAAAATATAGAATGCAGCAACTCAGAAAAGTATTAGGTAAGATAATGGTTGAATCAGTGTTATGCCATGGATCAGAACTATAGATCTTAAATGCAGATATCAAAAGAAGACTAATAGCTGTGGAATGGATTATTTGCGTAGGAGTGCCAGAATATCAAGAATAAAAAAATAAAAAAAATATGGTGAAGTAAATGAAGGCAAATGATACAGTGACAGATAGAACTGAAAGAAAATCATTAGAATAGTATGGACATATGATGAGAATGCCAGATCATCGGTGGCCAAAGAAAGTTTATGAATGGAAACCACTTGGAAGACATAATCGTGGAAGACCACGATGTTCTTGGACATACCACATAAATGGAGTAATGGAACATCTAAGCACCGAGAAGGAAGATGCGCTGGATAAAGTGGCTTGGCGGAGAATAATACTGTAATAATAATATTAATAATAAATTCTGGTTTGCTTGTATGTGTTGTTTCATTTATGTAAATTTTAAACAGAGTTGGAGACATACAATGGCTTTGTCATACTCCTTTGTTAGTTGGTACCTCATTAATCATTTCCATGTTTATATCCATAATGACATCCATGTTCTGATACAAACTTTTGATCGTATTTATTATATATTTCTTATATCCTCAATTCTTCATTATCGTCAATCGTTTCTCTCTATTGACATATCAAAATCTTTTTGAAAATCAATAAAAGCTGTGTGTGTTCCTTAACTACTTGTAAGATATCTGCAGTTTTGTGTTATCTGCTGTAACACACAAGTACATCTATCGTCCTTTCCTAAAACCCATTTGTTCCTCATTACTACTACTTCTGTTAGGTTTTTAAGTCTTGTGTTTAAAATTTTAGCATATATGTTTTATACTGAGCCCTGAAAACTTGTTTCTCTGTAATTACTGCATACTCTCTTGTCTCCTTTTTTAAAAATTGATATCACTCTAGCGGTCTTCCAGTCTTTATGGATACTCTTGCTCTTCAAACATTAGTCAAAGAGATGTAACAGTCGTGGATGTAGCATTCAGTCATTCATATTCTAGCAGTTCAGCGATTATACCACCTCTTCCTCTTATTAAGTGATATAAAGTCAGATATTATTACATCAGACTGTATTTCATCTATTCCCTTCTCGTTTATTGATTAAATTTGTGCCTCGTACTGTATCAACATACTATAATCCTTTGTAACAATTTGCTCAGTGTTCTTCTTCAATATTGTTTACTTGGAAATGGAAACAAAGCCCTATGCTACTTAAAGGAAGTACATAGGGATCAGCAGTCCAGGAACATCCAAATGTATGAGCATAGAGCTTAGAAAATCATGAGGGACAGTCTTCAAATGAAGTTCTTGCAGCTATGAATGTTAAGCGCCGGTACAGATGTTCAGAAATTGTAAAGGCACCTCTGACCAACATGATTGTTTCTGAAGTGGAATCAATCACAAGTAGAAAAGCAGTTGAGTTTGAGCGTATTCCAGTCAAAATGGCTCTGAGCACTATGGGACTTAACATCTATGGTCATCAGTCCCCTAGAACTTAGAACTACTTAAACCTAACTAACCTAAGGACATCACACAACACCCAGCCATCACGAGGCAGAGAAAATCCCTGACCCCGCCGGGAATCGAACCCGGGAACCCGGGCGTGGGAAGCGAGAACGCTACCGCACGACCACGAGATGCGGGCGTATTCCAGTCAGCTCTTTAATATATAATGTGTGTTTTTGATTGCATTTTGGCACAGAGTACACATTATATATACGTATTTTATTCCAGATATTTGTCGAGTAATTTATTTCACATTTTGTGAAAATCCTGAAGACAGGGATGAAATGTGTGCTGTGAAAACTCCTGAGTTACTGATAGATGAGTACCCAAGCATACCTAGTGCTTTAGCTATGGGAGCCTGCTAATGGGATGCAATAGGACAGAGCTGGAAGAGGATTCAATACGCAGTTGGGACAGATAACCTTGAGGTCAGAATGGAAGAATAGAGTTGTTTAACGTCATTAGAATTTTGAAGATGATTTGTTCAGCAGGGGTGATACAGTACATCGATTTGTGTACTAATTAATAATTTTCTTTTGTGAGGGTAACCAAGTAGTTTTTGCATTGGATTTGCTAAATGAATCCTTAGTTAATAATTTTATGAATAGTTAAGCAGTTTGTCAATGGATTTCTTGTTATATTTTTCTAAGTGATAAGATTTTCTGGGATGATTATCTGGCTGCTGTTCAGTGTGTCTATCGAGGTGGCACATATGAAGTGGAGATGGAGAGAACTCTTCACACAGACTAGGTTTTACCACTTGTCAGGGATGTGCTTCATATGTATTTTTGTGTTTATTGGTAGTAATGTTTTATTCTTTAAGATGATGCGTGGTATGTACTTGAAACATTATTCTGCTTTTGTGCCTGAAATCTGGTGTGATGATTGTTAGGGCTACTTGATTATGGTGTTTCAGGTTTTGATGGGCTCACCACAAATATTTCTTTCTTGATGAACATGTGGGTATAATACTTGATGATTTGAGTATTGTGTGAGGCAGTGAGTTAATATATGATGAGTTACTTTGCTTTGTGTTTATGAAATTCTGAAAAGTGATAATAACAGGGATTATGTCTCTTTGAATTGATGAGTAGTTCATGGAGGAGTACTGAGTGATTTATGAGGACAGTTTGTACCAGAATACATAGTGTGGCTTGGTGTGTGTAACTCTTCAGAGTGCCCTGACTGTATATTGAATGCAGTGTGAATATCTCGTTGGACTCTCAAGGGGTATAATGTATGTAGATGGCCATTCTTCTGCATCACCACATTTCGATAGTTTCTATTCACTTCTTGTGCAAACTATTTATCGTCCATGTTTCACTTCCATACATGGGTACACTCCATAGAGCTACTTTCAGAAAAGACTTCCTGATACTTAAATCTATACTCGAAGTTAACAAATTTCTCTTCTTCAGATACGCTTTATTTTATATCCTCTCTACTTCGACCATCATCAGTTATTTTGCTCCCCAAATAGCAAAACACATCCACTACTTTAAGTGTCTCATTTCCTAATCTGATTCCCTCAGCATCACCTGATTTAATTCGACTACATTCCATTATCCTCTTTTTGCTTTTGTTGATATTCGTCTTATATCCCCCTTTCAAGACACTGTCCATTCCGTTCAACTGCTGTTCCCGGTCCTTTGCTGTCTCTGACAGAATTCCGGTGTCGTCGGCCAACCTTAAAGTTTTTATTTCTTTTGCATGAATTTTAATTCCAACTCCAAATTTTTCTTTTGTTGCCTTTACTGCTTGCTCAATATACAGATTGAATGACATCGGGGGAGAGGCTACAACCCTGTGTCACTCCCATCCCAACTACTGCTTCCGTTTCGTGCCCTTTGACTCTTATAACTGCCATCTAGTTTCTGCATAAATTGTAAATAGCCTTTCTCTCCCTGTATTTGACCGTTGCTACGTTCAGAATTCGAAAGAGAGTATTCCAGTGAACATTGTCGAAAGCTTCTCTGTCGACAAATGCTAGAAATGTAGGTTTGCCTTTCCTTAATCTACACTCATGCTCATAAATTAAGGTTAATGCTGATAAATGGTTAAACAACGATCTGGTGGGTGGTAAGCGGGCTTAAATCATTTTGGGGTATGACCATGTGGTGCATTTGACCTGTGGTCGTCGCACAGTGGCGCTGCCAGCAGTCCTCATACGCAGAGGTGTGTTGGTGCATGACAGAATTCGGTGCAGCGAGTATGTGTGCAGACTTTTTGAGACGTGCTAATGGTGACTGTGTGTTGAAATGGGTCAAAGAACACATATTGATTGAGTTATGAGGGGTAGAATACCAGGCCAACTTGAGGCTGGTCAAACACAGCAGGTCGTAGCACAGGCCCTCCATGTGCCACAAGGTGTGATCTGAAGATTATGGCAACGATTCCAGCAGACAGGAAACGTGTCCAGGCGCTACAGTACAGGAAGTCCACAGTGTACAACACCATAAGAAGACCGATATCTCACCATCAGTGCCCGCAGAAGGCCACGGAGTACTGCAGGTAGTCCTGCTCAGGACCTTATCGCAGCCACTGGAACAGTTGCCTCCAGACACACAGTCTACAGACGACGGAACAGACATGATTTTTTCACCCAGACACCTGCAAGATGCATTCCACTGACCTCTGCTCACAGGAGAGCCCGTAAAGCCTGGTGTCAAGAACACAGTACGTGGTCATTGGAACAGTGGTCCCAGGTTATGTTCACAGACGAGTCCAGATATAGTCTGAACAGTGATTCTCGTCGTGTTTTCATCTGGGGTGAACCAGGAACCAGATACCAACCCCTTAATGTCCTTGAAAGGGACCTGTATTTAGGTTGTTGTTTAGATGGAGTGGGGTGGGATTATGATTGGTGCACGTACACCCCTGCATCTCTTTGACAGAGGAACTGTAACAGGTCAGGTATACTGGGACGTCATTTTCCACCAGTATTTCGACCTTTTCAGTGCTGCATTGGATCCCACCTTCCTCCTGGTGGATGATAACGCACGGTCCCACCGAGCTGCCATCATGGAGGAGTACCCTGAAACAGAAGATAGCAGGCGAATGGAGTGGCCTGCCTGTTCTACAGACCTAAACCCCATCGAGCACGTCTGGGATGCTCTCGGTTGAGGTATCGCTGCATGTCTTCAAACCCCTACGACACTTCAGGAGCTCCGACAGGCACTGGTGCAAGAATGGGAGGCTATACCCCAGCAGCTGCTCGACCACCTGAACCAGAGTATGTCAACCCATTGTGCTGCCTGTGTACCTGTGCGTGGTGATCATATCCCATATTAATGATGGGGTACATGCATGCGCAGGAAACAGTGGCGTTTTGTAGCACATGGGTTTTGGGACGGTTTTCTCAACTTATCACCAATACTGTGGACTTACAGATCTGTGTCGTGCGTGTTCCCTATGTGCCTATGCTATTAGCGCCAGTTTTGTGTAGTGCCACGTTGTATGGCACCACATTCTGCAATTATCCTTAATTTACAAGCATGAGTGTATCTTCTAAGTCGTTGGGCCAGTATTGCCTCACGTGTTCGAACATTTCTACGGAATCCAAACTGATCAACCCTGAGGTCGGCTTCTACCAGATTTTCCATTCGTCTGAAAAGAATTCGTGTTAGTATTTTGCAGCCGTTTCGAATTATGGTGAGTGACTATGGTCCGATAGAAGTCAGAAAGTGCAATACAAAACCAACACTTGTTCCAAATGTGAACGTGGGTTGAATTAATGATTGCCAGTGACTAAATGGAGGACTATTGTTTGTGAGACGTTATGTTGATGTGAATGAATAGACTTGCTTCTTGAAATAATAAGATACATTTGTGTTTGCCAATGTAAGATTCACTATATCAGCTTAAGGGATAAAGGGATAGTAATAGATAGCCACCATAGACGAAGAAATCCTCTGATACTAGTAGACTATGATGATAGTTTAATTTTTGTATGCTTTTAAATGGAAAGGAATAATGTTTATTTTTCCGAGTTACACAATGGTGTGGTAATAGTTGAAGGATACCAAGATTGTAAGGCTGCTGACACCAGTACGTAGATTTTTAAGACAAGAATAGGAGGATGACTGGAAGATGAATACAGCCGGCCGAAGTGGCCGTGCGGTTAAAGGCGCTGCAGTCTGGAACCGCGAGACCGCTACGGTCGCAGGTTCGAATCCTGCCTCGGGCATGGATGTTTGTGATGTCCTTAGGTTAGTTAGGTTTAACTAGTTCTAAGTTCTAGGGGACTAATGACCTCAGCAGTTGAGTCCCATAGTGCTCAGAGCCATTTTTTTTGGAAGATGAATACAAATTGTATTGTGTACAGCTTCATACAAAAGCATAAGGAGAAACGGGCTACAGAGTTGTGTATCAACTGTCGTCATAAGAAAGCTGTAGAGGAGCAGAAATGATTACTGAACAAGTACATGGATAACAGAAAATTTACTAAACTTGTATTTATCCAAACGTATGAAGACTCATTGTAAATGACACATCAAGAAACAGAGTCCATCTATCAGTGTTAAGAGGGAAGAAGCTTGCTGTACTAGGTGTCAGTGTGATGAGGCACCAAGCACGAGAGGGCTGAGCAGTTGCCACTAGTTGTTCTATACTGCTTTGGCAGAGGGCTCCTGAAGCGCAGAGCTGCTGTAGGTGTGCCTTAGCAGTTGCGAGCCATTGTGTCTACCAGATCCCGCTTGACTGCTATCAGTGTCTGATGGAAACTTGCAATTCGTTGCTGTGACCCCCATGGGGTGGTATCTTCTGGATATCCCTCACTAAACAGAGAGAAGAATTTCTTAATGTTCGTATTATTTAAGATTCAGAATTTTTATTGATTATGTTATTGTCTGTCACAGTTTCTGCTGGGTGTTTAAGGGAATGGAGATACAAACATGTACAGACCAGATTTTGACTTTAAATTAGGCCACGGTCAATGATAGAATCACTGTAATTGATTTGGGACCATTGGTGTTGAATTCTGGAAGTACTGCGGTAGGTAGTTTGAAGTTGTATGTAGTGCATTAATAGTTGTTTACGAAGCTGAAGAGATGGTTGTGAGACTAACATGAAACATCTGGCTAGTGAACCTATTTAAATAATGTTTTATTGTATTAATATGTCAATTATGGACTACCTGTACAAAGCAGTAGCAGATGCTGCAAAACATTTTATTATACTGATAGAATATCTTGCTGTTATTGGGATTTATCGCTACTGTTGTTAGGCTGATTGTGCCCTTAAGGTGATTTCGTAAATCTGTGACAGCAGCATTTGATTTTCCTTCATCACTGCCTTTTTTGCCCAGGTGACTGTGTCTGTTGTATAAGTATGTTACGTTTATGTATTTCAGGTTCGTAATAAAGTTTAGATGCAAAGATAATTGACAGAAAGACAAGCTTATTGTATATATAACTTTACTGGAAGGCACGTGAGGAGGCTAGTGGAAAGAGAGAGAAGCTGTGTTAGCATAAGAATGGAACACCTGGAAATATTGAGACCTATGCATACTCTGCTGTGACCACACTGATCAAGACTGTATACCACAACTAAAAGCAGACAAAGTGACCTGACTGTAATGGCAATGAAATGTCTGCAGGTGTTACAGGACATTATTAACCTGTACAAACACCTGCCTGGTAAACACCTTCCTGATGGTTGAGGAGAAAACATAGGCCACTCAGGAGCGTGATGTCTGCCAGACTGTACAGAACATCATTGGTGCCTAGATATTACCCACGCCAAAACTGTTCACAAGTGCTGGTGGAAGGAAGTACACTTGGTCTGTTCAGCATAACATGAAGAAATACAGTCAACGCCCATATTCACTTCAATTTATCTGTTATGACAGAAGCTGATGAGATATTTAAGAGTAGTCACATCCACTCTAACTACAAACTTTTATAGACAGTGCCTCTCAACCCAATTTACCCTTCCCTTTCCATCATTACAAGATAAAGCCCCTATGATTTTCTCACTACCTCTAGCTTCCAAAGAGAATTACAGTTCTTTTATTATGGTCAGTGTTTTGATATTTTGTATAGAAATAACTATTTGACAATATTATTTACTTTTATGCTAATGAAAGAATCAAAGTTAATGTTCTTTTAAATAAGCATTTGTGTTAACAATTTTTAAAACGTTTAACTTCGTGAAATTTATTATTATCTCATTACTCATTTTGAAGAGCCAACCAATGTATTTTGATTATTGATATTTTAGCATGAATTTCAAATTTTCTGAGTTCCAGATCATAATTGCAAATTAATGATTTTATACCTTAGGATCGATATAACTGAAGTCTTGTTTTCCCTTGATAACTTGTCAATATAGTAGAAAAAACTTTTTATTGTACTGATTACAACTAAGATATTGATAGAATTATTCAGTCAGGCTGTACTCTACTGGGTAATTTGACAGATATTTCGTATATGATGACACAGTGTTTATTTGCAGCAACAAATTGGGAATAAAAGCGTTATAAGGAAGGAAAGGAATACAGCATTAAGTTAGCTATTTTCCTATCCTTCTATACAATACAATACTGTTGCTGTGCACAACAGTTCTGCATGGAGTCAAAGTTGGTCAAAAGGTATTACCCTGTTCATTCAACATTTTAAAAGTAAATCTTCATTTTCTTATTATTTAGTTTTTTCTTTTTAGTATTTGAATGCAAAATTTGGAATGTGGTCTGGTTGTCTCCTCCACCTTTGGATCCTTCTTAATTCATGAAGGTGGAGGTGATGGAAGATGGATGTTTCCCAACACTTAAATTTTCTCACAGCATATCTCACGCAGTCTTGATACTAGCTATTTTGCAACCTCATTGCTTAATCGCTGTGTTAGTATGTAATCTTTGGAGCATTGTTTTCCTCTCACCCAATAACAACGTTCGCGAATATCAAGCCATATGGTTTCCTTGTTTGGAGAAAGTTAGTCATCTATTGCACTGCTACTTACATTCTGGTGTAGTGCGTGTTCTGAGTTGGAGAATTACGTTCAAGGCCATTTGGTGTTGAGAAGTAATTTCCCTTTTTTCTGAAGGAGATCCATATTGCTGAACAGACATTACCATATATATGGAATCTGGTAAGATCAGTGAAATTTATCTCCTGTGATAAAGTTTAATTTTGTGAGAGCTGTTTGCTTATGAAAGTTTGTTTGGTCAAGTTATTCCGTGCAGTGAAATATGTGGTTGCTAATTCAAAACTATTTAGAAACCGGTTAGTGCATTACATACTATATATTTCGCTTTGTGTTGTTTTAAATCCAGTCTGTTGGCTCTACTGAAGGTGCAATGAACCATGAATTTATTAAGCAGGATATCTAGTACGATTGTGACTAGAATTACGTGGTGGTAATATTTTGAATAAAATTTGCTTTATAATAATACAGCAAATAAATTTAATCCTTGAAAATACATTTGCATCTCCAAAGTGCAAGTGTGATATTATAAGCCAGACGACAAATTGCAGATTATTCTGAAAATTAATTTCCCCAGATAACATGAAATGTGTAACTCATTATAAAATATACCATTAAGCTTTTCAAGAATATATACATAAATTTTCAGTTTAATATGATATATCTTGAAATGAAGTCTCATGATTCAATGTAATCAAGTATACATATATTAGAAATTACTTTTGCTATACATGTATTAATCATTGATAATATTTTCATTGTGATCGTTCTCATAAGTGAAATATAGAGATATATTAGACGTGAGCTATGAAGTCTGACCAGAAGACAGATCAGAACCTAGCCATCAAATGAATCTTTTTCATTCGTCTATAATACAGTTTTCTCTCCATCGATGAGAATGAAACCACGTGGCAACCCTAATTTCTGCATGGAGGTACTATGTCTGGCTTGCAGGTAACTGACCTGCTGAGGTGAACCTAGCCTAAAATAAGCACACTGAAAGTGAAGGACTGCAAATTATAAACACTAATTTTCTCAAAGATGTGTAGTGACCTAGTTCGTGAGTTAGGTAACATTTGCTTGTGAACCTAATACCCAGAATCATGGATTAAAAAGATTACCTCTGCCTGTTTTTGACATTATAGCGATGGTCAAACGGCTCTCAGGATTTTATTTTACCTAGAAACCCACTATTCTTTTCATACAATTCATTTGAATGTACCATGCTATGTAGCAGCCATCTTGTTGTTTTGTCTCACGAAAAGTAACTGCTGAAGTGAGAGTCACTTTGATTAAATTTATGGCTGCAGAGCCATGATTGAGGCACAACGGTAAGCATTAGCGGTTCTGTGCATGCTAATTAACTTACAGGGATTGAATAAGGCCAGGTTATGTGTAGATGATGCTGGATGCTGTTATGACTTGTGGTTGCACTGCCTCACAGAATTCTAAGGATATGTTAGATTGAAAATTACGATTTTGTTAAATGATCATTCTGTTACTTAACAATTTTCTGCATTTCGAATTATGTAGACAGAGCTATGGAGACTGTCCCATTGCGCAACAATGGACGCTACATGTGGAAGGATAACATATGTTCAAAGTTTTCAACGTCATTTAGGAAGTAATACATTTATGTATTGCATGCAATGTCCTGATAAGCAGGCCTTCTAGTCCTTCTGTTGTGGTGAATTTATGAAAGTGTATACTGTGTGATAACTTTATATGCAATTTTAGAGTCATATCGTGTTACTAGATTTATTCTTATCGGCATCACATATTTCATGCTGTATATCTTGAAAATACCAGAGCTTACTTGTCACCACCCGTGAGCATAGTCTATGCTACATTTCAAACCCAGACACAACTTTGAACTGGCGATGGAATTTTTTAATTTGCGTTAGTCAGCTTGAGGAGACCACATGGTGTCTAAATTTGAATAACCGGACGAGAATTTAAATCCACTTGCTCCTGAAAAAGACTTCGGCGCCTTAACTACTTCTGCCTCTTTGGTAATGTTTCGTGACACAGTGTGCTACGTGGTGACGACGTGGTATGGCTGCATCACAACGGAGGTATATTCGGACCGGCTGTATTATTTCCGTGAGAGGAAGATTTACTCTATATGAAATGAGACGCCTGGTAGGTGTACACTGTCCATCACAGACGGACGATGTTGGAAACTTCCGGTAGCTTATGTGCGACCATGCTCTCTGCTTGCCTACAGGCGGTTGGGGGCTGCTGCAGCACGGGATATGGACGGAACTCTGCAACTGGGATAACAAGGTAGGGAAGTTTCACTAACAGCTAGCTGCAGCTGCCTGCGGCTGCCAGAGATAACTATCCAGTGCGCTGGTGCGGCTAGTTGCGTCGTGTGGTGCAGCTCCTGACTCCACCTGTCGTTGAGTACGTTCAGTTTGTGAGATTTGGATGACTTAGAAGTAATTTATTTAGCACAGCACGTAACTTTCCCTTTGCAAGAAGTAGTTTTGAGACCAACATCCGGAATCATGTCTTATAGTTGACTGTCATTATTTATCACTTTTATACCTCAGAACAGAGCAATATTTTTTAAATGACAATGTGATTTTTTCTTCGATATATTTGTTATACTACTCTATTTGTTAGACATATTGCAAAGATGTCAAATATTGAGGGTGCTACGCCTCTTACAAGTAAAATCTGGCCAGCTGTTCGAATCTTTTGAATGATAGAAACTGCTTTCCCTAATTCTTCTCAAACAGTTGGTAATGTACTACGTGAAGAAGGAACATTATTGTTCCAACATTTACAGGATCCAGGATATATGGTCTAGATTAGTTCCATAACGTTTACAAATGATATGGGGTACCAAGTGGAATACGTGATGAGACGTTCAAGAAACGGAAAAAAGATCCAACTGCAACTGTCAAATAAATTGACAGGATTAGATGAAGAGGTCAATATCATGTCACTTGTGAACATATATTATGTCTTTATGTTTTACGTATTGTAGAATATGTACAGCAGCGTTATAACTCATTCATTTAACAATATTTTTGTTTAGTCATATGCTACGGAACGGGTTTCCTAACTGTAACAATTGTTCGTCAGTTGTCTTAATGACATATCCAATAACAAAATATCAAATTTCTGAGATCTTGTCGAGATTTACGTAACACTGCGTGGGATTGTTCTGACATACTTCAAATTAATGACTGTCTACATACCAACGCAGCCGTTACTCCAGAAATGAAATCTTAAAACACTGCTGGAAAAAATAAATATAGTACACCTGGGAAGACAACGTCGATTTTGATTCGATTACGGCATATGCCACTTGGGAAATTGCTAATTAATAAAGAGCTATAAACCTGTGATTCTTCAGTTTCTCCCAGCGTACTTCAAGTCGAAACAGTTCACGGGTGAACTGCCGGATGACGGTGTCCAACGGGCACAATATTTCGGCAAACGATCACATTGTCATCATCATGTGAGCTGATGAACTGACTGATTGGGGGGGGGGCAGGGGAGAGGGTGGCGCCGCGCTTTTATCACCTCCCCTTCTCCATTTGATATGCCGCTCCATCGGCCGTCCGCGCCCAGCACCCCAACTACACTGCTCCCGCCGACCCAGTGTTCCGGCCTAGATTCGCGTGAAAGAGTGCTGGATGCACCTCTGCTGTTCCTCGGCCTGCCTGCGAAGTCATTTCGTTGTCTAATATCTCATTCCTCTTCTTGACAATTCTAACAGTGGGCCCCGTGCCTTACTAAGCACGTATCTGCCATCAGGATTTATCAGTGGTTCCTTTACCCTAATCTCAGTTGATTAGATTTCTTAATGACACAGTCGGAGAATTTGGACGTCTGTGTCAGAACATTGGTGTTGCTGTTCCGTCAGGCAATGTTCTGTGACTGCCGACTTGTTAGGCTGCTGCAATGTGGTATGGCGTTTGTGTCCTCGGCAACGATCTTCGACATTATGCGCCGTCTGATCTATGTAAGTCTTACCACTTTGGCTGGGCACCTGATAGACCTCAGATTTCCGTAGTCCAAGATAATCTTTCACAATATCAGATAGAGCATGTGTTTTAGGTGGCTATCGGAAGACCGTATTCACTTGGTGTTTCCGAAGAATTCGTCCTATCTTGCCAGATAAAGCGTTACAAGAAGGAACGAATGCTATGACCACGTCCTCCTGAGAATCCTCTTCCGATTCCATCTGTAGTCCGGAGGGTGTAGGGCATAGGGTTCTCCGAATTTCCGACTCCTTGTAGCCATTCTTCCGGAAAAACACCCTCAGATGATCACGTTTTTCGTTAATACCTTCGCTGTCAGAGATAGTGCGAACCCTATGTACAAGTGCTTTGAGGACGCCATTCCTCTGAGCCAGGTAATGGCTGCTGTCTGGATGTAAGCATAAGTTGGTGTGCTTCTTCTTCCTGTACACACAGTGGCCCAAAGTGCATCTGCTCTTCTTCAAACCAGGACATCTGGATGTAGCTTGAGTGTAATTATGTCTTTGAATAGAAGTGCCATTTTTGTTCATCTTATTGCATATTTCTTTCAGCTACCTTCTGTACTATACTGTAGCAGCTATTTCTATGTATGGTCTTAGTTTCATATAGCTCTGCTGTTTGACAGAGTTACATTCATAGTTTTGCACACCGGTGAAGTTTTGTTAAAAATGTAGTTTCAGCGAACGCTTGAAGGTGGAGTCATTTAAAGATCTGACAAGCATCACAGTCTCAACTGCATGCATCCACGATACCTCTGCATGTTTTCCAGTGCACTCTACCGCCAACACCTTTTCCATTAGGTCACCATCGGTGCATTTTTTGAATACGGCGAACTAGTTCTTTGTCCCATCTATCATGAATCCGCCTTCTTAAATGTTCCGCCCACCTTCATTTCACTTTCATTGCAACTACTCTTATGTCTTTCTCTACAGCCGATTCTGTGATTCATTTTATTGCCTTTCTGCATCCGCTGGTAATTACCGACAAGCACACCTCCATTCCTCGCTCCGAATTCCTCAGTGTCTGGGCAGCTGACGCATTAGAATCCCACGTCTCGCTGCCTTAATTCCAGACTGCTACTACGGAATGATAGTAATCCTCTTCAGACACATTGGAAGCTATTTGTTCAAACAGCCTTTTTTAGCTTACGGAAATTAATGAGGGATAATTACATTTTCTGCATGTTTCGTATGTTTTCCCCTGTCATCGTGTTCAACTAAACTGAATACAAAAAATTTTCAACTGCTTCTGTCACTTCGTCGATAATTTGCACTTGTCTCTACTCGGTACCTTGTTCATAAATTAAAAACTTTTAATATACCGAAAAAAACAGTACAAATAAAAACTGAAGTCCCACGATGAGTTGAATAATTTTTTATTTTCGTGTTTTGAGTAGAATTTTTCGATGATAGGTAGGTTGGAATGAAATTAATTTAACCCTTTCGGTCATGGCGTCCTCATATAAGGACATACTAAATAAATGCTGAGTATATTGAAATTCGTTAATTTTTATCATTTGTCATTGCTGAACTCATATTGTCACAAGCAGAGAGTTTATTTGAGAACAGTGTCGACATCTCTTGTCAATCTGTGGTATCAAAAAACAAAATTGAATGTGCACAGTCACATGGATGCTTCCCAGTAATCTGTGTATCTCCCATTAGCCAGTTAATGACTGCTGAGTTTAGGTAAATAAATTTATTTGTGCGTAGAAAGGTGCATTCTTGAAGGTGAAAACTAAAGGTATCTTTCAGAACGAAATGTATGTGACGTATTTATAACTTCATACATTTCTCTTGAGGACATTGTGATTGAAAGTAACAGCATAGAAATTTAGGACATTATTTCGCTGTCTATTTAGTCATCTTACGGATATTTGACAATGCCCGGAGTCCAATATAGACGAAGGCCACTTACAGAAGAAGAAGTTGTAGGGCTCCTTAATTCATGTGGAACTGACGATCTATCCGATGATCCTGGCGATAATTTTGAACAATAGGGCAATGATGGAGGTAATGTTAGACGTTTCGTATCACACGGTATATTTTGAGTAACCTAGACGCAAAGCTCGCTAAATGCATAATCACGTAACAGTCTTCTCATCCAAACGACAATACATTGGCAGCGAGAATGTTATTGTTGCGTGTGAATATGTTACAGCGCAGCCAGCCTAAAGGTGGGGAACCTGAAACGTATTCCATCTCGTTGGCGCTGAAAAAGTGTATACGGCTGTGGGCCCACCTAAAAATCGACGTAATATGAATTTAGCCGCTTTTTCATCTGGTCTACTCTGATGTACGTTTTCTATGAGTTTTTCTTTTTGTAATAGCATTTTTTACTATAGGCTCTGGAGATCCCCTTACCATCAGGATTAGGTGTTCCTGAAAATAAGACCCTTGATTTGCTTCACCTAGGGCAAGTGTGGCCAAAGTACAAACAAAAATAGATAAGCCAGGTGCCAGGAAAAGAGGACATCCCACTAGCGAGAGACCAATACCATCTCCAAGTACTTTAAAACGAGCCAATGCGTAAGTTCGTCCAGAAGCTGATGTTCGTTTGGACGACGTTGGGCATATTCCAGTGGTCAGTGACAGAAAAACATGTGACAGGGGCAAGAAACCGGGTTGCAAAGGAAAAACAAAATTTTGTTGTGTAAAATGTAACATTCACTTATGTCTGGATAGAAAAAAATTTTTTCTGTGATTATCATTCTTCACATGTTTCGCTGAGCAGCCGGACATAGTTTATGTATATAATCATTAAGTAAGCTTTGCGTAAGGTAAGTATTTTGGTGAAATAAAAGCAAATAAAATACTCTGACTTTACGATTTATACTGCACCCCCTCGAACACAATGTCCTCATTAGGCGACGCGTTGTATCCCCCCCCCTCCCCATTTGGGGAGCACCTCGGAATATTTTCTACATCTGAAGAGTCATAACTTAATTCGAAGAACCGGATAGGAAGGCTATACCGAGCGAGGTGGCGCAGTGGTTAGCATACTGGACTCGCATTCGGGAGGACGACGGTTCAATCCCGTCTCCGGCCATCCTGATTTAGGTTTCACGTGATTTCCCTAAATCCTTTCAGGCAAATTCCGGGATGGTTCCTTTCAAAGGGCACGGCCGATTTCCTTCCCCATCCTTCTCTAACCCGAGCTTGCGCTCCGTCTCTAATGACCTCGTTGTCGACGGGACGTTAAACACTAATCTCCTCCTCCCCCTCCAGGAAGGCTATGACTTTTTTTGCAGGAAAAAAATAGTTCGTGACCGAAATGGTTAAAGGAAGCAGAGGTTGAGTTTCAGATGAAGCTGTATGTAACTGTTGATTGATACAGGGGAAAGGAATTTAACTGAAAATGGATGGATAGTGAGCCGTGGGTGAGCCGCTGGCGCCAGTGATTCTCATATCTAGTAGGGGCAGTAATCCCGTTCGTTCGGACATGCGCGTTTTCTCTTTGGTTTTCCTCTTCTGGCCGCTGTTTAAGTGCGATGCGTACGGCTCGCCCGTTGCTTGGGCATACGCTGTGTTGGCGAACCTTGGAGTGACTCTTACTGAGGAGCGTTGGTTGCTCTCGGCGCTGTGTTATGATTTGAATAGTGTGTCGGCGGCGGGCTGGTGCTGATGGCCTCCAACGCACTAGCAAGTGTTTATATTGTACTACCTGATACTGGATGCCTATGTCTGTTATGTGGATTCTCGTCGTTTGCTGCTACTAATGGTAGGCATCTACTATTTCTTTGAAGTTGTATTTTGTGATCAATCTGATCGTAATTTGTGTTCACAACCGGAAACAGTGATTTCTATGTGATTATTCCAGCCGTGGTGAGAATTAGGAATTCACTCTAGGTTCCGGTATGTTTTGAGTAGTGGTGATAAGAGTGTAAAACACTGCTCAGTGACAGGAGCAGTAAGCGTGAGTAGTGTAAAGGCTGCGTGAGCCGTTCTAGGATAGTGCGCAGGCCATGTTTAGTGCTAATAAAATGTGCTTGTAATATTACTTGAGTATTTTATGATTTATTCTGTGGTCTCCGTTTGAAGGGGCCGTAACTTCGGTGTCTTGTATTATGGGTTTTTATGCTCTTGGTTCGGCAGGCCGTTAACTTCTCCAGATCTTGTGCTTGTTATTAGGGTCAGCCTGTAAGACTAAAGGAATATGATCTGTAACAAGTGAAGAATTTTCCATGCTATTTGTTTGAGGTCTTTCATGTGTTAAATTTAAATGGGGGCATAACTCTGATATAAGAAGGTTTGTGTTCTGTCCTTTGGTTTGGTTGTCTGTCCTTTGTTATTTTTTATGTTACAGTGTACTACGAGCGGTGTGCACAATCTTCTCCGGATGACCGATACAGGGGGCGACGCCTTGACTGAAATATGTATGGACGCTGTTAGCTCGGCCAGCTGCGTTTTGGTGACGCTCGGCGCTATTTGGTTGTATCCTGTCAGCGTCGCTGCTCGCCCCAGTAGTTGACAGAAGTTGAGTATTCTCTCTTGTAATTATCTGGAGATTCCGTTAGTTAATGTGTTCGGGCCGCGCCAAGGTGCTTCCCCTGTTCCTAGTAGTTTGGTCACTCTTGTATTAGGGTGAGTCATCCGTTTGGGTTGTGCCCGCTGTTACGTGGAGCTTAACCTGACTATTAAGATAACTGTCTTTTCTGCCTAAGTATTGTAGTTATACTTGAAAGGGATATCAGGAGTGAGTTCAGTGGAATAAGCCACTATTTTTGAAAGGGATATCACGAGTGAGGTCAGTGGAATAAGCCACTATATAACTGGTGGAATTCCGTTCTTCTACGATCCGTTTATTGGTCTGAGGCTCCTGTTGGAAAATTTGCTCTTTTACTTAATATCTGTTATTTAAAATTCTGTACTGTTGCTTGTTTTATCAATGGGCATTCAGTCCCGGTAAAGTCCTGTTAAATTTGTGGATAATTATGCTTGTCTTCTACATTTATCTGGGGCTATTTGTTATTGAGTTAAAAGGAACAGTCTTTACTCAACTTGTATACTGTTGTAATGACTGTGTAACGTTCTTAATTATATTTCTTATCGGTGGCTACTGGAAGGCCGGTTTTGTATAAGATTTTCTAAAACTGTTTTTGGGGATATGTGTAACAAATCTTTGTGAACTACAAGCCTGTGTTTGCGTTTTCTTGTGATTGTCCTTCGTGACTGGTTTGAGGATTGTAAATTTCATGTCGCAGATAGCTTTGAGAGATGAAATAGCGGAAGCCGTCGAGATACAACTAGACAAAGAGAGAAAGTGGTGAGAAAATAGACAGCTAGAGTTGCAACTAAAATGGATATTTATGTAGTCGGTGACCTGTTTTGGGACACGCCCATTCTCAGACCAACCAATATTTGCCAAGTAAAATGTCCGTTCTAATCAGCAGTAAATAAAGCACATAGCCTGAATCCGGCTACCGACCAAATATAGTTGCAACTATGGCTGTCTCGTTTTCCATCACAATGTAAAATTAACTGCTGCCCTACATTATCAAGCACGCTGTAATTATGAAAGAGAGAGAGCCCGATACGAACCCTTGGATGATACACGATGTAGTTCATTTAGTTTATCAATAGAAAAGAAATTGTAACATTGCAGTAAATTTAAAAAGCAAAAGGGAATAAAAAAGTCTAAAAATAACATTGACAAAAATGTGAAATGTCAAAGTAGGGAAAGATAGACGAGAAACCCAACATAGAAACATGCAAATATTTCCTCTGATGGAACACTTCGAGAATTCTGGTACTTTCAAATATCCTCCTTATTTTGAAGATTAATGATTTAAAAAAATGAGAAATATTTGTTTTATTCAGTGATTATGTCACTTTTAAATCATAACTAATAACGCAGAACTCATAATAAATTTAAAAATATTATTATCATCAAAATGAAAAAAGGACATGTTATCAATAGCTTTTTATGGGACACTTGTTCATTTCCCGTCCAACATCAGCGTTCTGTGGAGCACAGTTTGAGAAATACTGGACAAGGGAACTATATAAGCAGCAAATGGAGGAAACACAAGCGGCTGTACGAATTTCAGTAACCCAAATATCAAGCAAAAAAGGACAGGCTGAAATAAGGATTATGTAGAAGGAATGCATTGCGTCGGCTACTGTGGGAATCAGCACCAACACAAACTAGAAAAGTGAGAAGTTGCAACAGCTGGTGGCAGGAATCCAAAATCGTCTGTACAAAACACTTACAAAGTAATATAACATTATATTTCTACAAAGAGGAGAACCATTACTGGTTGTGCCTCCTATATGCAAGCACATTGACAATGTATTATTGTGCGCAGAAGGCAGGCTAATTATTTTCTTCTTAGTACTCATTATTGAAGCTCTCTAACTCTACAACCGAACGGGGGACGACCAGTGATGGGGGGCTGGTTAAATTAGAGTTGAGAGGGGCGCGCTGAAGCGGATTGGGACTAATTTTTTAGGCTCCTTAATAACACCACTCGGCAACATCTCGACCTAACAACGACTGACAATGTGGTTGGTGCTGTTAATTACCTCACCAAAAAAGTCCAAAAGGCGATGAAGGCCTCTACTTCCATGGTCCCAAGGGCTTTAACCCCACTCGATGACTTGCCTTCTCTCTTGCGCGAACTCAAAATCCAGAATAACCGCTGTCGCAGGCGATGGAAGCAGTTTAGTGATCCTCGGCATAATGTCGCATGAAGCGTCTCCAACGTGAATTCTGCCACCGACTCGGAGATTGGAAAACGGAACAATGAGAGGACAAGATGTCCGCCTTCCTCCTCCAACATAAATCCGAATGGGCTTCCGTCCGAGCCCTGCGGCACTCCGCAGTGAAGACCAACCATCCCATCCACACAGTAGATGGCTTAACTTATGATGCCCTCCGTGTGGTAGAAGCTATGGCCAATGCATTTGAGGCCCAAAACCAATTGCTCATCCTGGACCTCATGCCTGATGAAGTACAAGATGAACACGATATTCTAGCGGCCGTTCCGCTTTCAGATAAAGACCACCTCTTTCTGCCCCTCAACTGACGTCCACGGCGGAAATCCAACGGATCCTTCGGCAGAGGAGTAGGCAGTCGGCTCCCGGTATGGATGTTATTTTAAACGAACAACTCCACTGACTCCCACGCAAGCGACTGCTCTTATTTACCAGCATCCTGAACCGGTGTCTCAGAACTGGCGTTTCCCCCCCACAGTTGGAAGTAGGCCAAAATTATTGCCATCCCCAAGCTCTCGAAGGATCCTACGGTCCCTACAAACAACAGACCCGTTAGCCTTCTGAATACCATGGCTTAGGTTCTACACTCTTTGAAACTCCAGTCATTTCCCAGCCTCTTGCGGCGGCTGGGACCATCTGTCCGCAACAATTTGGATTCGCTTCCGGAACTCCAAGTCTTTCGGATCACGGAACATGGCAGCAAGGGCTTTAACTCCACCATATCGACGCCAGCGGTTTTCCTGGACTTACAAAACGTGTGTGACAAAATCTGGCAGGACAATCTTGTGCACAAAATGCTGACACAGATGACCATTCACGAAATATATGTGATTGCCTTCAATTCCGCCAAAACTACAGCAGTCTACTTCGTTAAACGGCACCCCATCCTCCGCCACAACATCTCTGTTGCAGGTGTCCAGGTCCCATGGTCCCCTGTTACAAAGTACCTACGTGTCCTGATGGATAAAAAAAACTGCTCTTCCATGGCTATGAGGAATATGTAACCCAAAAAAGACTCTACCTAAGAAAAGCGTTGTACCCAGTGTTCACCAGCAGGGAAATGAGCCTCGATATCAAGCTTCGGCTGTACTGGATGGTTGTCCACCCTTCCCTTAACTATGGCTCCACTGCGTGGACCACAATTAGTGCCTCCTGGATGCAGACCATCCAGAACCTGGAGGATAAGGTGCTTCGGCGAAGTCTGCATGCCACTCGCATCAGATGGTTCAAATGGCTCTGAGCACTGTGAGACTTAACTGCTGAGGTCATCAATCTCCTAGAACTTAGAACTAACCTAAGGACATCACACACAACCATGCCCGAGACAGGATTCGAACCTGCAACTGTAGCGGTCGCGCTGTTTCAGACTGTAGCGCCTAGAAGCGCTCGGCCACATCGGTCGGCTACTCGCATCACGAGGCTAGTTACCCTACACGAGGAAACGGACGTGGACACACTCCAGATGTCCATGCGAGTGAAGGCAAGGCGTTTCTATACCAAAGTAGAAGCCCTACGCGACATGGTCGCTGGCTTAGAAAACATTGGCACAAAGCCTCCCCGGCAATGGCACCGACACCCTGTTCCTCTCACCATCCTTGAGGACTCCGATTCCGACCACGGTTAACGTCAGCATTCTTGCGGCCACTCATACAGCGTTAGTTTTGACTTCACAACTCGATGGTGTCGATCATCGTCAACCACCGATGTTCATACCTAATGTTTTTCGTCATTATGTTACCTCTTGCCTGCAACCTGACCTTCCACCGTCGGAGGGTGGTATGGGATACAAGTCCCACCACCACACCTTCAAAGTGCACTCCAGTGACATCTTTGGAACGGCATCACTGTCGAATGGAACAGTTTTACCATCCACCGACATAGTAAGACCGTGAGCAACCAGTCAAGCTGTATTCTCTCTCTCTCTCTCTCTCTCTCTCTCTCTCTCTTTCATACACACACACACACACACACACACAAAAGGGCGCTGAACTCAGTCTTCCTAGAGGTGTGGCTCTGCCCGCTGTTTCCACTGACTCGCGGGTCAGCGCCTTCTTGATGCCGTTTCGCGGCGCTTCACTGGTCGGCGTGCAGTCGATGCTTTAGGACTGCACTGAATGTACATAGGAAAGGAACTTCAAGATAATATTATGGAAAGGGAAGTAGATGAGCATGAGAAGATAGATATACCATAAGAAGACTAACAGACAACTGAAACACCTAAATCGAAACAAGACACTTATGTTCCCTCAGAATTACGAGATTCTTGGGAGAAGAAACTGCAGTAAGGCTATTCCCCATTTTGTGCTAGACGCATGACACAATCGACATACACTCAGATTAGTAAAAAAAATAAAGCACTCATCATTTTGAACACCACAGTGTGTTACTGGTAATGAACCATTTCTCCGACCTTTGAACTAACGTACCCACTCAGTTATAATGTGACCTACAGCTTAAAGTGGATTTCGAGCCACGATGCAGCTCGACATTTTTCACATCAACAAACATTGCCAGAGGTGAAACACATGATAAAAGACCGATCAAAATTCTAGGACTGATCAGGGAATCAAACCCAAGACATCTGAATTTCCGTCTGTCACTTTAACACTGGAATACTACAAGCAGTATTTTCACAATAAAAAAGAATATAGATACTGCCAAGTACGCAGGATCGTCAGTTCAATAGTGATTGTTGAAAAATAGCAATACACATTAATTTGACAGAAGAATGGAAATGCTGGTAGAAACCGACCTCGGTGCAGTCCAGTTTGGATTGTGGAGAACTGCAGGATCACACGAGATTATACTGACAGTACGACTTAGTTTAGAAGATAGATTAAAAAAAGGAATCGTCATATATAGCATTTTATATTTAGAGAAAACTTTTGACCGTATTGATTACAGAATGAGGTGGCGCAGCGGTTAACACACTGGACTCGCATTCGGGAGGACGACGCTTCAAACCCGCGTTCAGCTATCCAGATTTAGGTTTTCCGCGGTTTCTCTAGTTAGAGGCAAATGACGGGTTGGTTCTTTTGAAAGGACACGGTCGATTTCCTTCCATTTCCTTCCATAATCAAAGCTTGTGCTTCGTCTGCAATTACCCCGTTGTCGACGGGACCTTAAACACTAATCTTCTCATCCTCTGTACTGACAGGCACACATTCATTAACTACGGAGGGTAGACGAATTGCATAATGCTCAGGAAATAAGACTGCAAAATGAGGCGCCAGAGATTTGGTATTTTGGTAGCAAAATAACCGGAACTAGCAGAAGCGAGGAGCACATAAAGTGCACAGTGTCAGTACTGAAAAAGAAACATTAATACGTAACTAAATTTTTCACTAAAGGATTTTTCGCACGCCATATAGTTGAAAAATTTCGCATACAGCGAATTTCAAACTACGCGAATAGGTATTATTGCAGCCCTTACGTTAATTACTTTGATTGTTGGTAGCTGTATTATGCTGTGATGCTGCAAGCAAGTCTCGCAGTGATGGTCGTGTCGAACCATTGCAATCCAAGATGTCATAGATTTCCATTTCACACAAAGTCTTATCGGCGATGGCGCACTCTTTTTACTCTCTCCACATGTAGACTCGTACCCCCTACGAAGACTGCAGCCTTGGCAGCAGCGTCAGAAACGTGTGAGTGGCTATTGTGCGTTCAAAAATGTGTGTCAATGCCTAAGGGATCAAACTGCTGAATTCATGGGTGCCTAGACTTACACACCACTTATTATTGCGTCTCAATCACTATTCTCACTGAGGAGCAACTGTCCTTTCACATGTCGCCAGGCGTAGAGATCCTCTCTCTTCTCTTTATTAATGTCTTTTCTAGTTTAACATTGCTGCTGTCAGACTACCGGACTCAAGCATGGGAGCATCACAGAGAGATCATGTCTCTTCACGAAAATTACTCGATCATTTACCTAATAGGAATACGTGTCTCTTATACTTTTGAAATATTAAAGTTATTCATTTAAGGAATGAAAAATGTCACTTTAAGGAAATAACAGTACAGTTAAAATTACTCTTGGTTTATTGTTCCTCTTACAGGTAACACGCTTCCTACGTTCATCTAGCCTCAATTAGAAATTATTTTCATTTCACATTCCCACTAAAGTAACCACTGCTACGTTTCGTTTCCACATTAATCAAACAGGTAATCACTGATCACAAAAATCTTTTCATTTACGTTACAAATAGCCCAGGCAGATCATTAGTTCCACAGATATTAAGTAATTCATAGAACTCAGTAACTGAAAAAATATATCTGTATTGCGAGAAGTGATGAAGTGCTTCCGAGAAGTTTGAAAACTGAACCTCTACTTGGAATAGCTAGTCACATATAACTTTGTTTCTACATTGTTTAGTCACACTAATGTGACCACCTGTCAGGAGCCTGAATCACAACATTTCGTAACGGGGAACGCTGCGAGATATATATGAAGAGAGTAAATGAAGTTCTGGAAGGCATCGATAGGGATGTGGAGCAATACCGGCTACAGTGCAGTGGCCAGCTGCGCTAGGTTTCTCGGTTGAGAATCCATGGCGCGAACGGCCCGATCGAGGTGTATCCACAGATTCTCGAGTAGGTTTAAATACGGGGATTTTGGTGACCAGCGGAGCATGGTAAACTCAGCCTGGTACTCTTAGAACCACGTACGTACGCTGCGAGCTGAGTAACCTGTTGCATTGTCCTGTTGGTAAATTCCATCGTGCCTAGCAAAAACAAACTCTACGTAAGGGCAGAGATGGTCAGTGAGTAGAGATGCATTCTTTTGTCGATCGATTGCATCTTCCAGAATGACAGGATCACCGAGAGAATTCCACGGAACATTCTCCGGACCACAGCGCTCCCCCTTCCAGCTTGGAACCTTCCCACGTTTGTTGCAGTGCGATACACGCCAAAGGCCATGTAATGGAGCACAAAACGTGATTAATCTGAAAAGGAGGACATCCAGTTACGGTACCGCCCTTTAGAATACAGCCTTTATCGCCGATGAGCAGCAGTCACCATGGGCGCATAAACTGCTGCAGAGGCCAATACGCACGAACGTTCGTTAGACGGTCATTGAGGAGACACTATTGGTAGTACGTTGGTTCATCTGGATGGTCCCCAACTCCGCATCCGTCGTTCACCCCAGTCATCTAAGTCCACTTATCAAATGACGATGTCTAAAAAGGCAGTGCCCAATACGCAGCCTAGTTAAAATGACCTTCTCCCGGTGAGAGGGCCGAGAGGAGGTCGTGCAAGCCTGTGGGAGATGCTTCATAAGCCGGAGCTTATTCCGGCAGACGGTAACACAGAGATCATCACAGGGAATGTAGGAACTAGTGGGCTGAGTACGAAGACTGCAGCCTTGGCAGCAGCGTCAGAAGCGTGTGAGTGGCTATTGTGCGTTCAAAAATGTGTGTCAATGCCTAAGGGATCAAACTGCTGAATTCAAGGGTGCCTAGACTTACACACCACTTAAACTAACTTATTCTAAGAGTAACACACACACCCATGCCCGAGGGAGGACTGGAAACTCCGCGCGGGGGCGCGCAGTCCGTGACATGGCGCCTTAAACCGCGTCGAACATAGGCTGTGGTCACATCAGTGTTACTGGACCGAGTATATAGACTCAAATAGTGAGAGCTATTAGGTTCTTTCTTCTTAGTAGCTACATGACCTATACATAAGGTTGAACAATATTAGCAGTTCCTCTCATGAAACCGGAATAGCAGACTTTTTGCAAGACATCAGCCGCCTTTCTCAGTATATATACCAGTTTATCTCTCGTTGTCTATCGGAAGTCAGAAAATTCCACGATAGATACGCTCACTTTCAATCCGTGTTCGCCTAATATTCCCAGTTTGATCAACAAAGCCTCCAGTGCAATTTGCACACAAGAAGAAAGGAAGATTAAGTTTAACGATCCGCCGATGACAATGTTGCTAGAGACGGAGCAATACTTCGGACAAAGGAAGAAGGCGTTCTGCTGCATCTTATTCGTAGGAACTGTGCTGGAATTTAGCTTAAACAGTTTAGAGGAGAACTTGGAAAATCTAAATCCAGTTGACCAGATTTCAATCGCTGTCTTGCCTTAGCGGATCGTGCCAGCGCTTTATGAATTGGAACCTGTTATTGTCTTTACCTACGAAATGGTTCAAATGGCTCTGAGCACTATGCGACTTAACTTCTGAGGTCATCAGTCGCCTAGAACTTAGAACTAATTAAACCTAACTAACCTAATGACATCACACACATCCATACCAGAGGCAGGATTCGAACCTGCGACTGTAGCGGTTGCTCGGTTCCAGACTGTAGCGCCCAGAACCGCACGGCCACTCCGGCCGGCTTTACCTACAGCCGAGTCTATGTGACTGGTAGTCCCAAGTTCCATGTTCATGACTAAAGTTGAGAGACAATATTTTGCAAAATGCCGTTACATTTTCAGTTAAAATACTTAAGCAAATTTGAACATAGAAATACTCACCTTTAAAGAAAAGAATGTTTAAAGGCAACCAATGTATATGATTTTCAAATTTCTTGAAATCTGTAACTTCACATACATTTTGGTGAAGAGGTAGTTTCAGTTATTAACGTCGTTTTATTGTGGAAAGATGTGACTTAATTACTATTTTTTGTACAGTTTTGTATGAAATGGCATTTTTATCTGCGGAAATACTGAATTCTAGATATCGTAAAAAATGTACTTCAACGGATCACTAATACACGATTTACCATTTTTTTAATTTCCTATGTTTTTGTTGAACCCATAATCAGGAGCCCAACAGCAATCATATTTAGATTGGACTAGAGTTGATGAGGAAATCATGATAGGGATCGAGATTATTTTCCAGTTGTTTGCATCAAACATCATATCTGTATTACGCAGTTGTCGCTCACATGTATTTGAGTGAAAAGATTTGCACTAGATTATGCGGTATTGGTTATAATTATCATGTTTACTAGTAGTAAATACTGGAACTAGATGTGCGTTCCATGAAGTACCGGGAAGTGAGGCAAACACTTGTCCTTCCAAGAGCGGTGGTTATAGTTGTGTAAACTTTTACGGCGGCCCAGGTACTGGTAAAGCGAATGTAGAATCTATAAATATACTCACGGAAAAAACCGCAACACCAAAAAAAATTCATGTAGAGTAACGAAATTTCGGGAAAACATTTGTCCAGGTAACATACTTAAGTGAATAACGTTCCAAAATCATGGGTAAGCGCGCGATAACCAATTGAAAATATGAAATGCTGCAACATTAGTAACTTATGAAACCTCCAGAATGTTAAATGCAAGAATGCATATGTTCATCCGTTGTGTTGCACAGGAGCCGGGTATCTATTTGTGGGTTGAAGTTCCATGCCTGCTGCACTTTGTCGGTCAATACAGCGACTGTTAATACTGTTTGTGGCTGACGCTGGCGTTGTAGTCCGATGATGTCTCATACGTACTCGATTGGAGACAGAACTGGTGATCGAGCAGGTCAAGACAGTGTGTTTACACTCTGTAGAGCATGTTGGGTTACAACAGAGGTATGTGGTCGAGCGTTATCCTGTTGGGAAACAGCGCCTGGGATGCTCTTCGGGAATGGTAGCTCAACACGTCGGATCACCAGACTGACGTACGTATAAGTGCAGTAACGGAGAACTGGGAAGCAGAAAAAAAGTGTTCGCGATGTAATTTGCTATTTCGATAAATGTTAGCGGAAATTTGTGACAGACGTTGAACTGTGTTAACCCCATTAAAACCAATGGAGGGACAGAGAGGTACTTTACACCCACCTTTCGTAAATAAACATTTTAATCTAGTCATTTGCGACATATTTTAATATTTTGAATAAAATTTAACTGTTTTCAATTAATACTTCTACCATATTCTTTAACTGTTTTAAATTTTTCTGTTAAATTAAGTCCAAAAATCGAAGTGCAGTTAACGTGACGTGTCCCAACGAATGTCAAATTAAATATTTCAACATTTCGGACCTTAAAAAGTAGACAGCAATTAACGAAATTTATGCTATTTTGTGATGGTGGTCTTAAAGTACACCGCAGGTGTTGGGTTCTGGACCTTACTTACACATCAGAAGATCTTTGAAAAATATGTTGTTAATAAAAGTCACAAAAAATCAACGAAATCTGTATTTTTTATGGTGATGATAAGGTACCCACCACCCCCACCCCCCGTTAGTTGTATATGTTATGAAAAAGGCACTCGTAATACTAGGGTTGGTGGAAAGAAAGTTTTTTGCTACTGGAATTGTATTTCAGAAAGTGATTCGTCTCTGTTGACTATCGTTAATCACGTACGAGTGTACATATATCACAGGAAGGCACTTGGTCCTGTTTTGTATGCTGCGACCTAAGAACAGTTTGTTTTAATCTAGCCGTTTTTTGATTGTGTATTATGGAACCCGTTCAGGAGTACTCGAAAAGAGAAATTGTCTCTAGGGTGGCTGCCTAAAGTTCTGTAATTCTTGTTATACAAATGAACGTTATATGTGGAAATAATGGTCTTTGAATATCTCAAAAAACAACATTCCATGGAGTTTGCTGTGCGCTCCGGAAGTTAGGTCAAAATCATTTCTCTAGGAGGCACATTTGCATTTCGAGAGACTTTAGGCTGATATAAGGGGAATATTGTACGTTAATACTGTAAAATAAATTTTATTTATATTTTATCTTTTTCTTTTTTGTTGCTCCAGCTCACTTTTGACAGACGCTAGTAACCGCCTACATTACGTAGATGACATTATGTAACAAAGAGATAAAATACAGTTAATGTCACATTTAATACGCTGCATATACATAGAAATTTATTACTTTGTGATTCGTAAATTTTAGAGTGGTAGTCACCATGGAAACATTTGTAATATAAACAGAACACTACGTAGCACTCCATGCTACAACGAGATTTAATTTTCAATAAATGTAGGGATAAACTTATTTCATTAACATTCAGAAATATTGTTTTTTTCGTATTTTCATATATTAATTTTGCAGCCGTATATCAGCCTCTAAATTCATTTAGCGATCTTTTTCCTTATCGGAGTTATAAAACAACGCATCTACACAACGACAAAAGTAAATTTAAACTACCACACGATTAGCATCGGAGACTAACGCCTACCAGCTTGACGCATACTTTCTCGCTTATTTTGACATTCTCAGTGGGGGTTCTATTTTAATGGCTCTTACATAGATAGACTGATGTAGTCCGGTACCGGGGGTATCTCCTGTATGAAGGCTCACCGGTGTGAGCGACGTTACTCTGAGATATATGAATATATATGTGAAGATGGTATCTGTTCCAAAGAACTCCTGTAAGCAGCTGATGGTCTTGATTTCATTGTAATTTCATTCTTCGAGAGCTGCAAGATCGACAATGGTATCTGACCCAAAGAACAGGCGTTGATAAAATCAGCGGGGGACAGTTGCAAATGTGTGCCCCAACCACATGACTCGAACCGAGGATCTCCGTACGTAACAGACGCTCCATCCAACTGAGCCATTGAGGATCAGATGACAGTGCGACTGCTGAGACTTATCTCTGCCAAGCTCCCACATTTCCAACTTACTGTCCACACAGTACGTTTTTAGTGCCCCTGACCACTATACTCATTACTCGCGGCAGTTAATCTACCGATTCCCGTAAGAGTTTGAGCAATGTGAGTGTATCCGCATTGAAGAATATCATTGGACGGTAAGCCTTATTTATATGAAGATGGTATCTGTTCTTTCGGACATGCGCCTAGTAAACAGGAGATCCCAGGTTCGAGTCCCAGTCGGGGCATACATTTTCAACTGTCCCCGTTGATATTTACCAGAGCCTGTAACCAGCTGGCTTTCATTGTAATTTCATTACTGTGAGACAGCTGGCACCTCAAGCTACATCACCGTTTAGTCCATTCTTAGACCCAATCCCTGACCAACATCCTCCACTTGTGAGGAAAGTTTTCTTGCTATGAAATTTGTTGCTGAAAAGTGCCAGAATAAACGTATTTTCATACGCAAACTAGACAAAATAGTGTCAAAAATGGAAAACTACGTTAGATCTTTACGAAAATATGAACTGTACGAATGAAAGTGTTCAGTGGTTTATTTAAATGAAGGGTGGATTTATACACAATTATAACCCCACCCAAGATCATTTAAAGAATCGAGGTTCCATCTGTAAATCATTGCAAAACGTCCATTTCATGCCTCTCAGTGTGTATGACGTCATATTTCCAGAATTAAGTATAGTACAATGCAATAACTTCGCGGGTATATTCGACAGTATGAGTAGATACTGTCTGTCAAATATTTTGCGGATAGATTTAGTAATAACGAAGTAATAAATTAAAACGTCTTGCGTGATACTGATGTTTTATGGATGAAAGCCGCATCTCGTGGTCGTGCGGTAGCGTTCTCGCTTCCCACGCCCGGGTTCCCGGGTTCGATTCCCGGCGGGGTCAGGGATTTTCTCTGCCTCGTGATGGCTGGGTGTTGTGTGATGTCCTTAGGTTAGTTAGGTTTAAGTAGTTCTAAGATCTAGGGGACTGATGACCATAGATGTTAAGTTCCATAGTTCTCAGAGCCATTTGAACCATTTTTTTATGGATGAAAAGTGAAAATACGATTAAGTAATAAACTTATTTCTTTTCATTATTATCAGAGAGAAACAGTGGACCTAGGAATGTTTAGAAGTGTGGAAATCTCGCGTACAGACGTATGACATAAGTGACACCCAGTCACCTGACCACGTTCGAAGTCCATGAGTTCCGCAGAGCGCCCCATTCTGCTCTCTCAGTATGTCTCATGACTACTGAGGTCGCTGATGTGGAGTAACTGGGAGTAGGTGGCAGCACAATGCACCTAAAATGAAAACTGTTTGTTTTCGGGGGTGTCCGGATACTTTTTATCACATAGTATATAAAGGGCCAATGAAAAGTGAAAATACGATTAAGTAATAAACTTATTTCTTTTCATTATTATCAGAGAGTTATCAACAAGAAAAAATTTAAAAAAACAATAATATGTAAACTTCGTTGTTAGTCACTAAGCACTCTCATTCTAAAATATCAGAGGAACACATTCTGTGAAATTTGTGTGCCGTGATTTATACGGCCTTAAGGAATAAATACGGTCTGTAATACGAATACTTGCCTTAGTGTATTAAATCTTTAACGTAAGGTTCTAGCAGCAAACGATAGGATTAGGGGTCGCATTTTTAGCTTTGGTAGGGAAAGAGGAAATCTGAGAGCCAGCGACTTCTTTTTTTTTTTGGTTTATTTCGTTGTTTACTTTGAATATAATTAGAACTACAAATCATTCAGTGCTTTGTGCATTTTATAGCCGCATAATATATAAACTGCATTTTATAAGTAATAAAAATTAATTGCTCGCTTAACTTCTCCGCTTTTATGTAACCAAAGCAATTACTTTTGATCAAAACAGATTACATACATGACCATAAAAAACATATAATTGTTGTGTCATTACTACCAAGTGCAACGTTCTTCCTCACGATTATAGGCAAGAATTTCGTGTTATTATTGATAAATGCGAAAATTGTTTATGAATAACAGAAAAAGGTTTATTTACTTTGACGAATTATTGAAGCCATGCTTGATATATTTCTGTTTCTGGATTTTTTTATTATTTCACCTATTGAGGAAGAAGCTGTGTTTTGTGGCCCTGTATATAAATTGGTATTGTTTTCTCTAGTTTTACCGCAATACCCCTCTGATTCACGTTAAAAATCAACAGTTTTAACATGAGGTAAGGATTGAAATTTTCAACTTTGCCATAAATATTGTTTACTTTTAAGTAAAGAAAGTAGGATAACTATGTAGAAGTAAAATGTTCTATACGCCACCTGGCCCTTTATATACTATGTGATAAAAAGTATCCGGACACCCCCGAAAACAAACAGTTTTCATTTTAGGTGCATTGTGCTGCCACCTACTCCCAGTTACTCCACATCAGCGACCTCAGTAGTCATGAGACATACTGAGAGAGCAGAATGGGGCGCTCTGCGGAACTCATGGACTTCGAACGTGGTCAGGTGACTGGGTGTCACTTATGTCATACGTCTGTACGCGAGATTTCCACACTTCTAAACATTCCTAGGTCCACTGTTTCCAATGTGATAGTGAAGTGGAAACATGAAGACATCCATCCAGATCATCACACAGTAATTCCAAACTGTACCAGGATCCACTGCAGGTACTATGACAGTTAGGCAGGAGGTGATAAAACTTGGTCATGGTCGAGCTGGTGCTCATAAGCCACGCAGCACGCCGGTAAATTCCAAACGACGCTTCGCTTGGTGTAAGGAGCGTAAACATTGGACGATTGAACAGTGGAAAAACGTTGTGTGGAGTGACGAATCACGGTACACAATGTGTCGATCCGATGGCAGGGTGTGGGTATGGCGAATGCCCGGTCAACGTCATGTGCCAACAGTAAAATTCGGAGGAGGTGGTGTTATGGTGTGGTCATGTTTTTCATGGAGGGTGCTTGCACCCATTGTTTTGCGTGGCACTATCACAGCACAGGCCTACATTGATGTTTTGAGCACCTTCTAGCTTCCCACTGTTGAAGAGCAATTCGGGGATGGTGATTGCATCTTTCAATGCGATCGAGCATCTGTTCATAATACACCGCCTGTTGCGGAGTG
Organism: Schistocerca nitens; assembly: GCF_023898315.1. Taxonomy (NCBI): domain Eukaryota; kingdom Metazoa; phylum Arthropoda; class Insecta; order Orthoptera; family Acrididae; genus Schistocerca; species Schistocerca nitens. The sequence continues at coordinate 187,639,077 of NC_064620.1, read as the reverse complement.
GTTACACGACAATAACATCCTTGTAATGGACTGGCCTGCACAGAGTCCTAATCTGAATCCTATAGAACACCTTTGGGATGCCTTGAAACGCCGACTTCGTACCAGGTATTACCAACCGACATCGATACCTCTCCTCAGTGCAGCACTCCATGAAGAATGGGCTGCCATTGCTCAAGAAACCTTCCAACACCTGATTGAACGTATGTCTGCTAGAGTGGAAGCTGTCATCGAGGTTAAGGATGGGCCAACACCATACTGAATTCCAGCATTACCGATGGAGGGCGCCACGAACTTGTAAGTCACTTTTGATCACATAGTGTATGTCCTCGCTCAGTTTCTAGAGGGTTCACCGCTTCCGGTTTCTAGGGGACTGAAGTAAGACACAGATCGCATATGGAAAGTAAGCTATCGTTAAAACGCATGAATAGTATGCAACACTTACAACGTATAGGTAACGCGGCTACGGACCTAACTGACCAATGCTACTAGGATAGCTACTGTACTCTATGCTTACGATAGTCAACGGCAGTCTACGGTAATTTTAGAACTCTAGTTTTACCACTTGAGCCATTCAGGGAGCGATTCTGCTTATCGATTAAAGAGAAGTGTCGCTAACAAATGCTGTTGTGGATGAGAATTCTCTGTGGACAATAAGAATGTGGACGTAGCGTTGGCTTTTGTTTGGCGTCGGGTGAGAACGACGGAGGAGGAAATTCGGAGCACCGCGGGCGAGCAGCAGGGGCAGTTATTTGCAGGTGAGAGGCATCCAGCTTGGCTCTCTCTCTCTCTCTCTCTCTCTCTTTCTCTCTTCCTTTCGTGTGGCGGTGTACGGAAGATGGTATACTGGTGCAAGCTACACATGTCATTTTCCGATACGGGTATATGTGGAAGTAATGGTTACATGCCAGAGACTGCCAGCTGCGATTTCCAGCGTAATTAGCCTGCAAGATTTGTTTCCTGGTTGGCGGTGAACAGTATTTCTATCATTGGTGAAGGCTATAAGGTATGTTTGCTACTGCTCTTGAGGACAGTGTAGTGTGGCCGATTGTATTGTGCCTGATCGGCGTCTGGACGGCGTTGTTCTTCAAGCATTTGATTTTGTCAAAGCATTGACTTGCTTACTTGTTGGCCCTGCCAGGGTGGTGTCGTTTATTAGTTTATATGAGGTTCCTGCTAGAATAATGTAGCGTATCATCAAGCTGTACATTTTAGTCTATCTTTGTTTAGTACGAGTTTTTCTTCTTTTTTACTTAAATAAAAATAAAGATCCTTCCTCGCCCGTCTCTGATCGTGGATTGGAAGCATTAATTATATAAATTTATTTCAAAAATTCGGTGCACTGTGGAAACCAATATATTATCTTATTAATTTCATATATGCTTCTAATTTATGTGCTTGAGGAATTGGTTTTCAAGCTTAGTCTGTCAAACTTGGAATTAGTTGCTACTGATTTGTAAATACTTTAGTGCTTTTGAAAATGAAGACTGATGTGTGTAGTCACTGATTTTGCCTAAATACATCTGGCTGTTAAGCTGTGGCTCTTTGGCCGATTGTAATTTAGTTCTTGCAGTGAAGTGTCAGTTTGCGGTCGTTTTCTCTAATACATTTTATTTTTTGTATGTCCATGTGCAAAACGAGCATCTTCCACTTCAAATGCCAAGGTTCAATACGGTTTAACTTCTTAATGCGTAGATTATGAAAGCATTTTAAGTTTTTAAATTCTGTCAAGAACGAAGCAAAATGTTGAAAATCAATTTCGGCCCTAGACCATTGTCAGGTGCTGATATTATGGCTTTGAGCCTTGTCAACGTAATGTAAGCTGACACGTTTGTATGTTGTTGTCAATACTGATAAATACAATCGTGACGTTGTTGCAGTGTATTTAACATTATTGACAACGACATACAAATTTGTCAGCTTGCATTACGTTGACATGACTTAAAGCCATAATATCAGCACTTGATAATGGCGTAAGGCCGAAATGGCAATAGTGTAATAAAAACTTATAACAGTCACTGGCGTAAAGATGATGTCCTAAGCTCTGAATACCAGCTACAAGTTTATTCAAATGCAGGAAAGTTAACAGTGTCTGCGGAGAAAAGACAAACAACACTGTCAGATATGTAGTTATTGTGCTACGCAGGGCATTGACGTATAGACGTGTAACGTGTGGGAGCGATCCATTGCAAGAATATCGGAGTTTAGCCATTACTTGCTCCCCTCCACACGGCGCTGCTGCCACCCTAATTAGGATTTCAGTTCAGATTGCCACGTAGTACTTGCAGTCGCTCTCCCTCAGTGGTGACAGCTTTTCGATGTCGACGAACACTAACAACCTATCAGTCCAGTGGTAAAGTTGTGTGAAACAATATGGGTACTTGTCTTGTAAACGAAAGGGGAACAGCGTGGAGCTAAAAAATGAACGTGTGCAGTGTACTTTCCATACTCTGCCTTGAATTTAGCCGTTATGTGAAAGTCGTGGAAGCAGACGCAGATGAAATGCGTAGCTGTGAGCTTGCTGGTTTCTCGGGAAGCGGTTGGATTTGCCGAAAGTAGGATCTGCGATCCTTGGCGTTGGGGCGAATCGAAGATGGAGGGGCACAAACTCGGTCAGTCAGCGAATCTGCGGTCCAAGATTTGGGAGGTAAACAAACGTGGTCCCTTTTGTAAGGGCATCCACATCGAAGGACACGGAAACGAGGGATAAAGCAGGGACGGAAGAAACGGGGCGCGCGGCCTGCTGCCAGGAAGCAGGGAACAATGTGAGCACCGGCTGTTTATGCGCTCCCAGGGAGAGCAGCGGGAAGCTCTAACATCCCTCTCCTCTCACTGCTCCTACCGAGACACAATGTGTTCGTCAAGGAAGAAGGCAGCAAATCATCACTCAGAAATGGTTTTCTCGTAGACGAAAATTCAAAAGAACTTGATGTAACGAATACGTAGGTCGTACGAGGAAAGTAAGGTCGAATCGCTAGCGAAATTGAAACAACAGCGAAAATCAAAAATTATTTATGATTTATTTGCAACAGTTTGCTACAACTTCCAGCTCCGTCTCTACACAGTCGCCGCTCCGAATTAGACATTTGTCGTAGCGCTGTATCATCTTTCTAGTACCCTCGTCATAGAAGGCAGCCGCCAGTTCTCTTCGCTGATCTACAGTTCCTTATGAGTGTCAAAATGTTGTCTTCGTAGCCAGCAGTTCATATGAGCAGAGGTGAACACCAGAGGGGCCAATTCCGGGATGTATGGTGGGTGAGCAAACACTTCCCATCTTAAATGGTAAAGGGGTGTCTTTGCCCCTGCAGTGTGCGGCCGAGAATTGTCATGGAGAAGGGAATGTATAGCAGGTACGTTATGTAGGGTTGCATGAAATCAGGCGAAGCCTTGCAGTGGCCACCCACACTTAGGGCATCTTTATGTGCTCACTCTGTGCTCAGAACTGAAATGAGCGACATGGTGCGATCGACAGGCATACTAGAGACACTGCCCAACACATCTGTTCAGAGCTTCATCGGATTTTCACTGTCGTTTCCATTTCGCGACTAGTCGGGCCCTACTTTCCAGATAACTCTACTTTAACAGATACAATGCTTTGATGTTCACACTTCATTACGAAGGACGTAATTTTGTTCAGTTTTCCGTTTTCTGGAGGGGCGTGGAGGAGGGGGGGGGCAATGACTGGATGGGTTAGTGTCAGGATATACCACATGTTGTTGACTGCTTCCTTTTTGCCTGTACAGTAAAGGGGAAAACAGGTGGTGGCTAATCAAAAATGTTCGCAATATTAACCTGAATTAATTCCAAACCTCCCCACAGAATCTTATGAAGAGCAGGCATGTGACACTGTTGATGCTAATCATTTCGTCAGATGCGGACGTTAAGCTCTGTGGCCTCTTTTGTGCTGTTTGAGAGGAACAGATTATGCGCTGGCACTGTGTTCCACCCTCTCCCTTCTCTCATAACCGTCCAACAGAAACACGACACCACACCACACACACCCATTATAATTATCTTCACTTACCAGGTACACTTAATCACACACAGAAGACTTTTGACACTATACCACACAAGCGGTTTGTAGTGAAATTGCGTGCTTATGGAATATCGTCTCTGTTGTGGCAGGATTCGTGATTTCCTATCAGGTGACAGTTCGTAGTAACTGACGGAATGTCATCAACAGAAGTGATTTCTGGCGTTCCCCAAGGTGGTGTTATAGGCCCTTTGCTGTTCCTTATCTACATAAACGGTTTGGGAGACAATCTTTGTAGTCGTCTTAGGATGTTTCCAGATGATGCTGTCGTTTATCGACTAATAAAGTCATGAGAAATGTAAAAAAACTGCAAAACGGTTTAAAAAAAGATATTAGAATGGGGCGAAAATTGGCAATTGACCATAAAAACGAAAAGTAAGAGGTCATCCACATGAGTGATAAAAGGAATCAGTTGAACTTCGGTTACACGATAAATCAGCCAAACCTAAAGGCCGTAAAATCAACTAAATACCTAGGAATTGCAGTTAAGAACAACTTAAATTGGAAAGAACACATAGTAAATGTTGTGGGGGAGGTTAACCAAAGACTGCGTTTTATTGGAAGGACGCTTAGAAAATTTAACAGATCTACTAAAGAGACTGCCCACGCTACGTTTATCCGTCCACTTTTAGAATAATGTTGGGCGGTGTGGCATCTCTACCAGATAGGATTGACGGAGTACATCGAAAAAGTTCAAAGAAGGGCAGCACGTTTTGTATTATCGCGAATAGGAGAGTGTCACTGAAATGATATAGGATTAGAGGTGGATATAATTAAAACAAAGGAGTTTATCGTTGCAGCAGAATCTTCTCATAAAATTTCAATCAACAACTTTCTCCTCCGAATTCGAAAATATTTTGTTGACGCCGATCTACATAAGGAGAAACGATCGCCATAATAAAATAAGGAAGATCAGAGCTCGCACGGAGAGATATAGGTGATCGTTTCTTCATCGCGCTATACGAGATTGCAGTAATAGAAAATTGTGAAGGTGGTGCGATAAACCCTCTGACAGGCGCTTAAATATAATCTGCAGAGTATCCATGTAGATATAGATGTAGATGGAGAACTCTTACAATTCACGAAGGAACAGTGTCATTGTTCACGAAGGATAGCGGAAACCGTCTCAGTTAGGGATATGAACTGGCCCTTTTGGGTCTCCCAGCCAACAATCTACATATACTTCTACATGGATACTCTGCAAGCCACACTTAAGTGCCTGGAAGGGGGTTCGTCGAACAACTTTCACAATAATTCTCTATTATTCCACTCTCGAATTGCGTGCAGAAAATACACATACTTACATCTTTTCGTGCAAGCTCTTATTTCCCTTATTTAATTATGATGATCGTTTCGCTCTATGTAGCTCGTCATCAACAAAACAGTTTCGCATTCGGAGGAGGAAGTTGGTGATCGAAACTTCGTGAGATGATTCCGCAGCAACGAAAAACCCCTTTGTTTTGATGGTGTCCACCCCAAATCCCATATGATTTCAGTGACACTCACCTATTTCGATGAAGGCATAAACTATGCTCTTGCCTGACTAATTCTTCACAAGCAGTTTTTTATCCATGTATCTGTCAGAATGTGCCAACTGTTATGTCACAGAACAGAACAGATTATACTTCTTCCGATGGATTCTAAGACAGAGCCCTGAAGATCTGCAGTTCATAGGTTGCATTTTGGGTACAGATCAGGCGAAATATAGTAATCTACGAGGTATCATTGACCTACAGCATCAGGTTCGCTTTAGTGGCAACATGTGAACAAAAAAATGCAGGTAAAGGATCCATAGTGACATACGCATTACTCGAAAAATGAAGAAGTGCTCTTTGCCACCAGTTCCAGCGTGATGAAGTAACCGCAATGTTGGAGGAAGGATGACCGATGTTTACGCAGAACAGCATCCATTTTTCTATTCCTCTTACTACAAAATGTAACCAAAAGTTAAAGGTAAAGTTACATTTCAGTTGCACAAATGATAGACTGAAATTATAAATTGAAGTTTATTTCAATCTGTTGTTAAATGTATCTCCACGTAAAAGCTTTACGTTTCTCACTTAAATGTGATTATTCCTTTATTACATAGAACTGTAATGGTTTTCTGCCAAACAGTCTTAATGTTATCATTTTTGTACTTTTTATATCTCTGAAGACACCCCTGTCAAAAGCCTGAATAACCTTCTTTCCAGCGTGATGCGCTGCTAGATGTCCATCCTTCTGACTGAAGATTTGAGGGACCTCGGCCGTTCACTTGCGTAATAAAATGGAACACCTGCAGTCGTCCTTTCCATGTTATTAACTAAATGACTGAAAGTTACTGGCAGATTAAAACTGTGTGCCAGACCGGGACTCGAACTCGGGACCTTTGCCTTTCGCAGGCAAGTGCTCTACCATCTGAGCTACCCAAGCACGACTCACGCCCCTTCCTCACAGCTTTACTTCTGCCAGTAACTCGTCTCCCACCTTCCAAACTTTACAGAAGCTCTCCTGCGAATCTCGCAGAACTAGCACTCCTGAAAGAAAGGATATTGCGGAACATGGCTAATCCACAGCCTAGGGGATGTTGCCAGAATGAGATTTTCACGCTGCAGCGGAGTGTGCGCTGATATGAAACATTCTGGCAGATTAAAACCGTGTGCACGACCGAGACTCGAACTCGGGACCTTTGCCTTTCGCGGGAAAGTGCTCTACCATCTGAACTACCCAAGCACAACTCACGCCCCGTCCTCACAGCTTTACTTCTGCCAGTAACTTGTCTTCTATCTTCCAAACTTTACAGAAGCTCTCCTGCGAACCCCTGAAAGAAAGGATATTGCGGAGACAAGGCTTAGCCACGGCGTAGGGGATGTTTCCAGAATAAGATTTTCACTCTGCAGCGGAGTGTGCACTAATATGAAACTTCCTGGCAGATGTTCTGGAGACATCCCCTAGGCTGTGATTTAGCTATGTCTCTGCAGTATCCTTTCCTTCAGGATTGCTAGATCTGCAAGATTCGCAGGATAGCCTCTGTAAAGTTTGGAAGGTAGGAGACGAGTTACTGGCAGAAGTAAAGCTGTGAGGGCGGGGCGTGAGTCGAGCATGTGTAGCTCAGATGGTAGAGCACTTTCCCGCGAAAGTCAAAGGTCCCGACTTCGAGTCTCGGTCCAGCACACAGTTTTAATCTGCCAGAAAGTTTCATATCAGCGCACTCTCAGCTGCAGAGTGAAAATCTCTTTCTGGAACTATTTGGCTACCAGTTTCGGAGATTCAGTACACCATCGTCAGGCCTTAACTGACGCTGAGGGGATTAACTCCAGTTGTGTACATGATTCTATCGGTGGCCAACATCTATGAATAGGTTTCTGCAGACTGTAACAATGATGTTGCATCTCACATGCACCATGGAAAGACAAGATCGTTGTAACAGTCTAGACGATGGAGACATATCATTGTTGTTACAGTCTATGGAAACCAGTTGACAAATGTTGTCTGCTGATGGTACCATGTATACGACTGGAGTTAATCCCCTTAGCGTCAGTTAAGGGCTAAAAATCGTGCACTGAACCACCGGTAGCCATATAATAAATAACATCGTCAGGATGGTTGCACGCCTTCCATTTTGTTACATAAGAGTCAGTGAGATTTTTGGAAGGTTTCGATGGTGATGTGGTGCCCTGACGACTCCAGTGCCATGGTAAGTTGCGTTAGGTTCGTCGGTTGAAGATTCATGGCGTGAACAGCCCGATCGAGGTGGTCCAGCAGATTCTCGATTGGACGTTTGGTGGCCGGGACAATACGGTAAACTCATCGTAACGCTCTTTAGTCCACGCACGTATACTATGAGTTGTGTGACGTGTTGCATTGTCCTGCTGGTAGATGTCATACTACAAAGTGAAAAACAAAAGACTGCATTTAGGGGCGGAAATGAGCCCCAAGCATAGATCCATAGTTGTGCTGACCTACCGTGACTTCTAGAATGGCGAGATCGCCCAGGGAATACCACGTAAATACTCCCCATTCCATAAAGCTCCTTCCTTTCGTTTGGACCTTTCCCAAGATTGTTGCAAGAAGATGGGGAACGTCTTGAATACGTTCAACCCATAGTACACGTAATAAGACCTCCCACACAACCCAGTACAGACAATACAAGTGTAAATGTGTCACCGCATGGTTCACTGTAGTCAGTTGCGGACAGAAACGAGAATGTAAATGCATAACAAAGCGCGCTGGAAGAAGAGGTAGTAAGACCCGTTAGTTTGTCGGGAATTCTCCAGTAATTAACGCGCTCCATAATATAAAACAAAGAGATGAAACAACCACAATAACAGATACGTGATCAGAATGCAGAAACAAATAGACAACTGCGTGAGATCAAACAACAGTTTGATCACATAGAGGAGGAGGTAAAAGAATCCCGAAATGTGATCGAACCTTTGCTAATATTTCACACGCAATTGAGAACAGATATTGACAAGGTACAAGTGAACGTATAAAGATTGCCTGACGACACACAGACAGAAATCAAAACATTATATGATGACAACAAAGCATTACGTGACGATACTGACGGTGAAATTCTAAAGATAACCAAACAATGCAATTACACGCCAAGCAGCGGGCACGGCACGGCAGATAGTTAAAGATAATGTGTTGCAAAAACGGATTGCTAAAGCGGTTCTTAAGAGGTACGATACTCGCATCATGAGAATAGAAACGAAAACCAAAATTCTATTCGAAAAACTCAGAGAAGAACTGTTGCAAACTATACAAGAGCCAAGTGATCAAGATCATATAAGCTGTGAATCCGTAACAACTTCCGAGTCAATAACGCCACCAGAAAGGCAAGAAGTTTCGCAAGGAATGACAAAAGAATTCACGGAAATACAACTCTAGTCACAGGCGGAGAAGTAATTACGCGATAGCAGACCACCTGCAATGCCACAGGCGCGTTTCGAAACTTACGAAGAGCAGATGGCACCACGAAGACATCGGGCACCACAAGCATACATTTCGGAACGATTCGGACCACATAATGAAGCAGCAAGATTAGGCAGACAAGACACCGGGTGAATACGTGACATGGAAATGCAAGGGCGCGAAGGTTAAACCGTAAAGCATACCGACACTCGCGCAGAGTGGATGGAAGAAAGTCACTGCGTTCCATTGCAAAGATATCATGCAAGACTAGGCGTATGTTACAGTGGGCAGTATCCAATCGATTTACCACTATCTGAAAGACTGACACGTGAAATGATTGGGGACAGACGTGGCGAGGACTCTCGAATTTCGTACTGTACCATGACGAGATACGACAGCGATCATTTCCTCACTTTAAGGAAGTTTCAACATTTCCGTAGAGGAAACTCACTGCATCCACGAACCTTCATTGATCGGTTCAGAGTAGGACTACCAGAACGTTGGACATTAGCACACCAACTTGATTTTATATGTGCCCATATGTATGGAACAATAGCAGAAACGATGCAAAACGCACCACCTACATGTCGATCATATGAAGATTTCAGAGATGAGTTTCTCTCACGCTATTGGTTGAGTGAAGAGCAAAACAGGTTGAAGTATGTACTATTACAAATTCCATACTTCGCGAATTGCGGAGAGAAGAGCCCTGTAAAATTTTTCGGCGTATTGAAAAAGAAAAACCAATGTCTGGATGTGCCATACAGCGATGGAGAACTCATTAAATTGTGTACCATGTAGTTGCGACTAAAACACCAACAGCCATTCGTAGGGCGTGGAGGCAAAGTCGTGGAAGCCTTCAAAGAAATTTTGAGAGAATTATAATTTATATTCTCGGAAGAAGAGGCAAGAAAAAAGCGGAAACCACGTTAAACCGTGAATGAAAGAATGCGAAATGTGCCGCAGACTGCACGAAGGAGTGTCAGCTATTACGAACCGCGTGACAACTTCGCGCCGAGAAATGACAATCGATTCCAACAAAGAAACGGGTACAGGTACGGAACAAGAAATGGCAATGGTTATACACCCAGGAATGGCAATAATTGCTACAGGGGGGATAACGACAGTCGTAACGGTTATTGGAGGCCACCAGGTCGACAAATTACCAACAACTAAACCCGTGTAACTAAGTCGAACAAAAGAGGAAGGACCGAAAAGAGACGGAGCTTTGGATAAGGCCACCAAATCCAAATAAACGTTAGAATTGACGGGAGAGGGCCCATGTCAAGGAGGACAGCGCTCCTACCAAGCAAGCAGCAGCAAGGCAACGAAGGAAATATACTCCCTATCAAGACAGGTGAAAGATCAAGGATCACAACCGCAGGGACTGAAAGAAGTCGAGATACCGCAACATCATGTTGGACAGGAATTAGTTGGCAAGTTTTCGAAAAAAAAAAAAAAACGGACTACCAGAGCAAAATGATGCAAGCATAATGTAAGTCGAGTTAAAAGGCAAAGTAGTTAGCATTCCGGAATTACTTAGTACTGGAACTAGGGAAAGCCGATTCCAAGAGGGTAACTTAATGTCTAGGGATATAAACATTTTGTCACGACAGGTAATAAACGACGAAACAGGATTGCAGGGAACAAACGAAGGCAGTAAAACAAAAGCAGCTTGTTGGGAAGGAATTAATTGGGAGGATACTGACGAAGAGAAAGAACTACGAGAGGCAGGCACAACAGAAGATAGGAATGGGGACGGAGTAATTAGAATTGAACAGTTACTTGAGGTTAAGACCAGGGAAATGAAATCAAGGAGGATAATGCGCAGTCGACGGAAGATGAAAATAAAGTGAAATTGAGCACAGGTTGAAATGCATTCAATGGTGGAAATTACAAGTATAATAAGGGCATTAGGTTCAGTTGTTTGAGAGTTTCGGCAAAGAAAGAAGAGGCAGTTGTAGCTGAGCTGAGGGAAGACGAAGTTAAATGTGAAGAAGAAGTTTAAAGAGAGAGAGAGGTAGTTTTCGAGGCATATCTGACAGAAGGTTCGAATTCACAGGTAAAAATCCTGAAACGACTCATATATGATTGAATACAGGGTGCTTAATGGAGGCAGATGAGGATGAACAGAGCAAACCGGTCGAGATTCAACCAGTTGTGAAGGCCATGGTAGCAAAAATCCCAATTAATATAGTCATAGATAGCGGAAGCGAGATAACCGCGATTTCAGAGAACCTATTTAACCAAATAAGGTTAACCCTTTCGTGTCAAGGTCAAAAGATCGAAGCAAATTTTGTTATAATACCGAAATATCGTTGAACATGATAATAGGTGCGGATTTTCTGAATGAAAGACGAGTTGTGATAGACATGGTAGCGTGACGTTTGGGACCATTACATTTATCTTTGAGCAAAGTCTGAAATTAGAAGAAATACCAGTAATGAATAAACAATTAAGAATGGCGTTAGACAAGGACGATGACGAACCAGAATTATATGTGTGAAGGGGGATCCCCACATCTCACTGGAGAACTCCTGTTAGAAGTACATAAAGAAATCGATCAGGAATTACTAGAGGTAAAAAACGTTCCAGATGAAAATAAAAGGGAATTAGAAAATATTCGGCGGGATAGGTAGAAGTTTCTTTACCCAAGCGAGGCAGCATTAAACACTTCCAATACAAATTTGAAGCCGAGGACCACAAACCATTTAGAGTACCATCTTATACAATAGAGGGATAAAGTATTTAAAGAGATATTGAAAATGGTAGACGATCACTTCACTGAACCAGCCTCCTCAACATATAATAGCCCTCTCCATATTGTGAATGAAAAAGACGGAGTATCGGGTTAGTGCTTGACTCCCAACAGATGAACACCACCATTATAAGAGAGACAGAACGTCCTGAAAAGTTAGAAGAGCTAATTCAAAAATTTCGTGGCGCAAAGGTTTTCTCATCCACTGCCTTCCGTTCTAGCTTCTGGCAGATTGAACTGGCACCTGTTGGCAGATGTTATCAATTTAAAGGATTATCATTTGGCCTGAATATATCATCAGCGGCATTCATTATGGGGTTCAACACCATACTGAGTCCTGAAATATTACAGAAAAATGTGTGTTACCTCGAAGACGTCATTACAGCAGAATTGTCATGGGAATAGACCACCAACACACTAAGCCAGTTTTTACAGACCGTAAATCATCATGGTGTAACATAGTCCAAATTTGGTACGATAGAAGTCAGATTCTTAGGGCATATGATATCAGAAAAGGGAGTGATGCCAGATCCATTCAAATTAGCAACAATAAAGAATTTTGCACCCCATATAATAAAAAGACTCGGAGACCATTTTTAAGGACCAATAAGCTTTTACAAAAAAATCATATTTATTGACACTCTGGCAACACCACGCCTATGTGCAGTTACTGGAAAGAATACGCCATGAGATGGGATCAGCAAGCAAATGAAGAGTGTTTAAAATTGAAAAATGCATTAGCAACAGCAGCAGTACTAGCTCACCCTGACCTGACACAAAAATTATGTATGGCCACGGGCAGTGCGAAAACAGGGTTAGGAGTTGTTTTGTTCCAGGAATACGAACAGGAAGGGCAGACAAATTACAAAACAAATGCATTTGCCAGTCGAGTACTCAGGAAAAGTGAGAAAAATTATTCGATCACAGAGTCGGAAGGTTGTATGGGGCTTCCAACATTTTAGATATTTCCTGTTCTGAACGAAAACAAAAGTATCTACAGATCACAAGGCTTTAGAGTTCCAATTATCCGCCAAATTAACTCATGGAATTCTAGCTAGATGGATGCTAATTTTACAAGAGTTTGATTTCAGAATTACACACATTGCAGGACCAGCCAATATATTAGGAGACGCCCTATTACTATGTCCACAGGGTGCATCTAAGAGCGTAGGTTTGTAAGTGGAGGATGATCAATTCAAAATGTATTACATGAAAAACATACCCTTCGAAAACTACATTACAACTGCATTGCAAAACAAAGGTAAAGAACAGGACAAAGACCCAGATGTACTCAGGATCAAACAAAAATGGAAAAGGAGAGATTTCCCAGAGGTTAGACAACATTATCTCCTGAAAAATGTCTTATTTTTCAGACGAAATGTTGCCACCAGATAATAGTTAGTTTTTATCTTGGCTGAAATAGATTATAAATACTCATGGTACACACTCTTGAGTAATGGCCACATTGCGCATAAAAAATTCTTCCTAAAACTAAAATAAAGAAGACACTTTCCTGATATGGAAAGGCGAATAATGAAAGTTCTATTAAAGTGCAAGAAATGCACGAGAGGAAAACATGTCACTTTTCAGACCAACAACCTGTGTTTCCAATAATCCCTGACAGATTAATACAGATAGCAGCAATAGATTTAATGGGACCTCTCCCACGCACATAGAAGGGCTACACTTTCATCTTTGTGGATGATTAGAAGTCGCTTGTGAGGAACGGTGTCAAAAGCTTTCCGGAAATCTAGAAATACGGAATCAACTTGAGATCCCCCGTCGATAGCGGCCATTACTTCATGCGAATAAAGAGTTGGCTGCGTTGCACAAGAACGATGTTTTCTGAAACCACGCTGATTACTTATCAATAGATCGTTCTCTTCGAGGTGATTCATAATGTTTGAATACAGTATATGCTCCAAAACCCTACTGCAAACCGACGTCAATGAAACAGGTCTGTAGTTCGATGGATTACTCCTAATACCCTTCTTAAACACTGGTGCGACCCGCGCAATTTTCCAATCTGTAGGTACAGATCTATCGGTGAGCGAGCGGTTGTATATGATTGCTAAGTAGGGAGCTATTGTATCAGCGTAATCTGAAAGGAACCTAATCGGTATACAATCTGGACCTAAAGACTTCCCCGTATCAAGCGATTTGAGTTGCTTCGCAACCCCTAAGGTATCTACTTTTAAGAAACTCATGCTAGCAGTTGTTCGTGTTTCAAATTCTGGAATATTCCATTCGTCTTCCCTGGTGAAGGATTTTCGGGAAACTGCGTTCAATAACTCCGCTTTAGCGGCACAGTCGTCGGTAACAGTACCATCGGCACTGCGCAGCTAAAGTATTGACTGCGTCTTGCCGCTTGTGTACTTTACATACGACCAGAATTTCTTAGGATTTTATACCAAATTTCGAGACAATGTTTCGTTGTGGAACCTATTAAAGGCATCTCGCATTGAAGTCGGTGCCAAATTTCGCGCGTCTGTAAATTTTAGCCAATCTTCTGGAGTGTAGCCATGTATGGAAGTGAAACATGGACGATAAATAGTTTGGACAAGAAGAGAATAGAAGCTTTCGAAATGTGGTGCTACCTAAGAATGCTGAAGATTAGATGGGTAGATCACATAACTAATGAGGAAGTATTGAATAGGATTGGGGAGAAGAGAAGTTTGTGGCACAGCTTGACCAGAAGAAGGGATCGGTTGGTAGGACATGTTCTGAGGCATCAAGGGATCTCAAATTTAGTATTGGAGGGGAGTGTGGAGGGTAAAAATCGTAGAGGCCGACCAAGAGATGAATACACTAAGCAGATTCAGAAGAATGTAGGTTGCAATAGGTACTGGGAGATGAAGAAGCTTGCACAGGAGAGAGTAGCATGGAGAGCTGCATCAAACCAGTCTCAGGACTGAAGACCACAACAACAACAACTTCTGGATTTCGCGTTCTTCTGAACTTCGAATGCTTTTTCTGTTGCCTCTGCAACAGCGTTCGGACCTCTTTTGTTTACCACTTCCATCTCTTACCAATTTATGAGGTATGAATCTCTCAATTGCTGTTGCTACTATATCTTTGAATTTGAGCCACATCTCGTCTAGATTTGCATAGTCAGTTCGGAAGGAATGGAGATTGTCTCTTAGGAAGGCTTCTAGTGACACTTTATCCGCTTTTTTAAATAAAATTATTTTGCGTTTGTTTCTGGTGGATCTGGAAGAAACGGTATTGAGCCTAGCTACAACGACCTTGTGATCACTAATCCCTGTATCAGTCATGATGCTCTCTATCAGCTCTGGATTGTTTGTGGCTAAGAGGTCAAGTGTGTTTTCGCAACCATTTACAATTCGCGTGGGTTCGTGGACTAACTGCTCGAAATAATTTTCGGAGAAAGCATTTAGGACAATCTCGGAAGATGTTTTCTGCCTACCACCGGATTTGAACAAGTATTTTTGCCAACATATCGAGGGAAGGGTGAAGTCCCCACCAACTATAACCGTATGAGTGGGGTATTTATTTGTTACAAGACTCAGATTTTCTCTGAACTGTTCAGCAACTATATCATCGGAGTCTGGGGGCCGGTAGAAGGAGCCAATTATTAACTTAGTTCGGCTGTTAAGTATAGCTTCCACCCACACCAATTGGCATGGAGTATCTACTTCGACTTCACTACAAGATAAACCACTACTGACAGACACAAATACTCCACCACCAATTCTGCCTAATCTATCTTTCCTGAACATCGTCTGAGACTTCGTAAAAATTTCTGCAGAACTTATTTCAGGCTTTAGCCAGCTTTCTGTACCTATAACGATTTCAGCTTGTGTGCTTTCTATTAGCGCTTGAAGCTCAGGGACTTTCCCAGTACAACTACAACAATTTGCAACTACAATTCCGACTGTTCCTTGATCCAAGCACGTCCTGTATATGCCATGCACCCTTTGAGATTGCAGCTCACCCCGTACTTTCCCGAGGCCTTCTAATCTAAAAAACCGCCCAGTCCACGCCACACAGCCTCCGCTACCCGTGTAGCTGCCAGCTGAGTGTAGTGAACTCCTGACCTATTCAGCGGAACCCGAAAACCATCACCCTATGGCGCAAGTCAAGGAATCTGCAGCCAACACGGTCGCAAAACCGTCTAAGCCTCTGATTCGGACCCTCCACCCGGCTCTGCACCAAAGGGCCGTAGTCGGTTCTGTCAACGATGCTGTAGATGGTGAGCTCTGCCTTCATCTCGTAAGCAAGACCGGCAGCCTTCACCAAATCAGATAGCCGCTGGAATCCAGAGAGAATTTCCTCATATCCAAAGCGACACACGTCATTAGTGCCGACATGTGCCACCACCTGCAGCTGGCTGCACCCTGTGCTCTTTATGGCATCCGGAAGGACCCTTTCCACATCAGGAATGACTCCACCCGGAATGCACACGGAGTGCACACTAGATTTCTTCCCCTTCTTAGCCGCCATATCTCTAAGGGGCCCCATGACGCGTCCAACATTGCAGCTCCCAACTACCAATAAGCCCACCCTCTGTGATTACTACGCGTGATCCGCAAGAGGCGTACCATGGACTGCTTCCGAAAGTGGAAACGGCGTTGGGAGCGGTGTATCAATTTTGGTCAGGAGTACTTCGAAGGAGACCATGCGCAATAGGTAAAATGTAAGCGTAGAAAAATTTTGTGGACAAAGCTTCTGGAATATTTTTTTATGCAAACCTCTTAATTCAGCAGCGTGCTGCTAGGTTTGTTACCGCTCGTTTTGATCAACATGCGAATGTTACGGTGGTGCTTCGTGAACTCAAATGTTAATCCCTGGAGGGAAGAAGATTTTCTTCATTACGAAACAGTATTGAAAAACTTTAGAGAAGGGAATTAGCGGCTGAATGCAGGATGATACTACTGTCGCCAACATATATCTCGCGTAAGGACCGTGAACACAAGGTAATAAAAGAAAAGAGTGCAGTGACTATCATAGTTTATATATTGACGATGTAATTTATATTACGATGCGCCGACAGTGAAAAGTTCACGGTTTCTTTACCTGACGTCAGACATTTAATACTTGTCTACTATGATGCTGTAAATGCATTTAAGAACCTGATGATGGTCTGTCGTTGGCATCTGGTTGTTAAAAGAAGTATTTTACCTACCGTCGGAGGTGGTAATCATGACATCTTTCAAACAGAAATTACGGAGGCACACAAAAAGTAGTCTTTTTCCCCTCTCCATTTGCGAGTGAAATGTTGTTGTTGTTGTTGTGGTCTTCAGTCCTGAGACTGGTTTGATGCAGCTCTCCATGCTACTCTATCCTGTGCAAGCTTCTTCATCTCCCAGTACCTACTGCAACCTACATCCTTCTGAATCTGCTTAGTGTATGCATCTCTTGGTCTCCCCCTACGATTTTTACCCTCCACACTGCCCTCCAATGCTAAATTTGTGATCCCATGATGCCTCAGAACATGTCCTACAAACCGATCCCTTCTTCTGGTCAAGTTGTGCCACAAACTCCTCTTCTCCCCAATCCTATTCAGTACCTCCTCATTAGTTATGTGATCTACCCATCTAATCTTCAGCATTCTTCTGTAGCACCACATTTCGAAAGCTTCTATTCTCTTCTTGTCCAAACTATTTATCGTCCATGTTTCACTTCCATACATGGCTACACTCCATACAAATACTTTCAGAAAAGACTTCCTGACACTTAAATCTATACTCGATGTTAACAAATTTCTCTTCTTCAGAAACGCTTTCCTTGCCATTGCCAGTCTACATTTTATATCCTCTCTACTTCGGCCATCATCAGTTATTTTGCTCCCCAAATAGCAAAACTCCTTTACTACTTTAAGTGTCTCGTTTCCTAATCTAATACCCTCAACATCACCCGACTTACTTCGACTACATTCCATTATCCTCGTTTTGCTTTTGTTGAAGTTCATCTTATATCCTCCCTTCAGGACACCATCCATTCCGTTCAACTGCTCTTCCAAGTCCTTTGCTGTCTCTGACATAATTACAATGTCATCGGCGAACCTCAAAGTTTTTATTTCTTCTCCATGGATTTTAATACCTACTCCGAATTTTTCTTTTGTTTCCTTTACTGCTTGCTCAATATACAGATTGAATAACATCGGGGAGAGGCTACAACCCTGTCTCACTCCCTTCCCAACCACTGCTTACCTTTCATGCCCCTCGACTCTTATAACTGCCATCTGGTTTCTGTACAAATTGTAAATCGCCTTTCGCTCCCTGTATTTTACCCCTGCCACCTTTAGAATTTGAAAGAGAGTGTTCCAGTCAACATTGTCAAAAGCTTTCTCTAAGTCTACAAATGCTAGAAACGTAGGTTTGCCTTTCCTTAATCTTTCTTCTAAGATAAGTCGTAAGGTCAGTATTGCCTCACGTGTTCCAGTATTTCTACGGAATCCAAACTGATCTTCCCCGAGGCCGGCTTCTACTAGTTTTTCCATTCGTCTGTAAAGAATTCGTGTTAGTATTTTGCAGCTGTGGCTTATTAAACTGATTGTCCGGTAATTTTCACATCTGTCAACACCTGCTTTCTTTGGGATTGGAATTATTATATTCTTCTTGAAGTCTGAGGGTATTTCGCCTGTTTCATACATCTTGCTCACCAGATGGTAGAGTTTTGTCAGGACTGGCTCTCCCAAGGCCGTCAGTAGTTCCAATGGAATGTTGTCTACTCCGGGGGCCTTGTTTCGACACAGGTCTTTCAGTGCTCTCTCTTCACACCGTATCGTATCTCCCATTTCATCTTCATCTACATCCTCTTCCATTTCCATAATATTGTCCTCAAGTACATCGCCCTTGTATAGACCCTCTATGTACTCCTTCCACCTTTCTGCTTTCCCTTCTTTGCTTAGAACTGGGTTTCCATCTGAGCTCTTGATGTTCATACAAGTGGTTCTCTTATCTCCAAAGGTCTCTTTAATTTTCCTGTAGGCAGTATCTATCTTACCCCTAGTGAGATAAGCCTCTACATCCTTACATTTGTCCTCTAGCCATCCCTGCTTAGCCATTTTGCACTTTCTGTCGATCTCATTTTTGAGACGTTTGTATTCCTTTTTGCCTGCTTCATTTACTGCATTTTTATATTTTCTCCTTTCATCAATTAAATTCAATATTTCTTCTGTTACCCACTTGATCCTCTGCTGCCTTCACTACTTCATCCCTCAAAGCTACCCATTCTTCTTCTACTGTATTTCTTTCCCCCATTCCTGTCAATTGTCCCCTTATGCTCTCCCTGAAACTCTGTACAACCCCTGGTTCTTTCAGTTTATCCAGGTCCCATCTCCTTAAATTCCCACCTTTTTGCAGTTTCTCCAGTTTTAATCTACAGGTCATAACCAATAGATTGTGGTCAGAGTCCACATCTGCCTCTGGAAATGTCATACAATTTAAAACCTGGTTCCTAAATCTCTGTCTTACCATTATATAATCTATCTGATACCTTTTAGTATCTCCAGGGTTCTTCCATGTATACAACCTTCTATCATGATTCTTAAACCAAGTGTTGGCTACGATTAAGTTGTGCTCTGTGCAAAATTCTACCAGGCGGCTTCCTCTTTCATTTCTTAGCCCCAATCCATATTCACCTACTACGTTTCCTTCTCTCTCTCTTCCTACACTCGAATTCCAGTCACCCATGACTATTAAATTTTCGTCTCCCTTCACTATATGAATAATTTCTTTTATTTCA
Source organism: Schistocerca nitens (assembly GCF_023898315.1). Taxonomy (NCBI): domain Eukaryota; kingdom Metazoa; phylum Arthropoda; class Insecta; order Orthoptera; family Acrididae; genus Schistocerca; species Schistocerca nitens. The sequence goes on along the minus strand of NC_064620.1, from coordinate 187,619,680 downwards.
TCATACATTTCTTCAATTTCTTCGTCATCTGCAGAGCTAGTTGGCATATAAACTTGTACTACTGTAGTAGGTGTGGGCTTGGTATCTATCTTGGCCACAATAATGCGTTCACTAAGCTGTTTGTCGTAGCTTACCCGCGTTCCTATTTTCCTATTCATTATTAAACCTACTCCTGCATTACCCCTATTTGACTTTGTGTTTATAACCCTGTAGTCACCTGACCAGAAGTCTTGTTCCTCATGCCACCGAACTTCACTAATTCCCACTATATCTAACTTTAACCTATCCATTTCCCTTTTCAAATTTTCTAACCTACCTGCCCGATTAAGGGACCTGACATTCCATGCTCCGATCCGTAGAACGCCAGTTTTCTTTCTCCTGATAACGAATAGGGAAGGAAATTATTATCATTAGCAAATGGTAGTTTCTGACATACCGAAGGTAGCCTGCGCAGTAAGTATGCAGATGTATTTGACAGCTAACATGCCGTGTCGGCTTCACTGTACTCGAATCAGAGGCCGGCCACGCCAGGACTTCAGCATTCGCCAGAAGTTGCTGGTGATGCTTCAGTTACTTAGCTGAGCAGGCGGCAGTGTTCAGCGTGTGAGATATGTGGAAATAATAGTACAAGAAATACCACGGCTTCAGGACTGCAGCAGGTAATGGTGTGTGGCTTATCGATGACAAAAACCCGGCTGTACTTCTGTAAAATAATGAAGCACATCCACATAAAGGGAAAAGGAAGACGAGTGCGTACATGTAAACGCGACCTAAATATCTAATTTTTGTTAAAGTATTTATCTGTAAAAGTATTTGTTTCTATACGTTTATAATTTTTAGCCAGCGTAAGATCCCAAATAAACTTTTGTACTGAGAAAACCGAAATTTAAGAGAAAAGTAAAAGTTTCATCGGAAAACTAAGGATATTATCGAAAACCAGAGAAAAATTCAGTCCAGTCCGATATATGTTTACTATAAGACAAATATTTGTTGAGATATATGGATATGAGAATATTCGCATCGACGGACAGAGAGCTTAAACAGTCGGCAGCCATCTTGGCCTGGATCAGTCGATCTTGAGAGGTGGTGCAGGGCATGCGTATGTCCACTGAGGTGACAAAAGTCACGTGATAGCGATATGCACATATGCAGATGATGTTAGTATCGCTTACAAACAAGGTATAAAAGGGCAGTGCATTCGCATCTAATTTGTACACAGGTGATGCATGTGACAAGATTTCCGACGGGAATTACCAGACTATGTACACGGAGTGATAGTTGTAGCTAGACGCATAGGACATTTCATTTCGGAAGTCGTTAGGGAATTCGGTATTCCGAGGTCCACAGTGTCAACAGAGTAACAATTCAGTGACCGACGGCCTTCACTTAACGGCCGAGAGTAGCGGTATTTGCACAGAGTTGTCAGTGCTAAGCCGGCCGCTAAGACAGAGCGGTTCTAGGCGCTTTAGTCCGGAACACGCTGCTGCTACGGTAGCAGGTTCGAATCCTGCCTCTGACATGGAGGTGTGTGATGTGCTTAGGTTAGTTAGGCTTAAGTAGTTCTAAGTTTTGGGGGACTGGTGACCTCAGATGTTAAGTCCCGTAGTGCTCAAAGTCATTTGAAGCATTTCAATATTTTCCGCTTTTTCATGAAACATTCACGTAGTTATTAAAAAAGAAGACGAACTGCCAGTTTCAATGACTGATGGGTACCAAATTCTACATGAACATGAAAGAAAACGTTGCTAGTTTGGGAAATATTCTGAATTAAAATTTCTGTAGAGATAATCTAGCTTTCCTACTAACAGTTCGCGACACGACATTTTTTTCTACGTTTGATAACGAGAACAATATGTCAGTGTGAGGTTTACTGTGGCCTTGTTACGTGTAAGGTATTCATAATAATTATATCACGTTACTAAGTGTAAACTCATAAAAAGTATCGTGTAAATGTTAAGTTTGCCCGCATCTCGTGGTCGTGCGGTAGCGTTCTCGCTTCCCACGCCCGGGTTCCCGGGTTCGATTCCCGGCGGGGTCAGGGATTTTCTCTGCCTCGTGATGGCTGGGTGTTGTGTGATGTCCTTAGGTTAGTTAGGTTTAAGTAGTTCTAAGTTCTAGGGGACTGATGACCATAGATGTTAAGTCCCATAGTGCTCAGAGCCATTTGAACCATTTTTTTGTTAAGTTTAATACGACGGAAATATACTTTCATGTATCACCAAAACACCTGAAAAACAATGAAAAAATTTAATACGCCCCGCATGCCTAAATTGCGTAACGACAATGATGTGCTAGGCTATCCTCTCCGTGACATTTGTAACTAACCAAGAAAGCAATAAGTGCCCATATTCAATTACCGGAAATGACTGGAAGTAATGTACTTTAATGTGGCTCACTAAGAAATTCAGACACTTCGAAAAAAGAGAGGACTACCAAGTATCTGTGAAAATCTTGGAAGACAGATTAAGTACTGGATAGGAAACTTTTCATTAAACAATAGTGGGACTTGAAATTTCGTAGTTTCCAAATATTCATGGATTTATGCAATACCGTGTATCAAGATCCCGCAATACGCAAGTTTGCAGAATTACGATTGAAACATTTCACTGAAAGGTAAAAGTGGTAACAGGTGACCTACAGTGAAGTGAAACACTGAATTTGCGTAGTAGTCAAAGAAACAAACCGAGAAATGTAAATAGCTGGCAGCAAAAACAGGCAGTGCTTCTGTCGATCTGTATTCCGACACAACACTGAATATACTGCCAACGTTAAAGCATATAAACAGTACCACTTATAAAAACAAAGCTACCCTCATCTCCGCTGTTAACTTGTCGACAAGTAAATATTTTATGACATTTTCGCGAGCGACAACTGACAGGTCACGTTGCTATACGCCCATTTGTAGCTGAGGCCTATTTTTGGTTCCGAAGATACGAATGCAGAGCATTGCGGCTTATCACTTTGGTGAAAAATTGTACACAGAATGTCTGGTACAGATTATCAAGAACGAAATTTTCTGTCATAATAACTGAATAAAGGAAACGTCATCATGCTTCGTTACAATGCCGATACAAGTGATATAAGTCAAAGGCCCAAAATTTTCTGCTAGACTGTCTGATCAAAAGTGTCTGGCCACTCATGTGTAATGCGGAATAGACTATTAGACGCCACGAGAACCACACTAGCCAGAGTAAAAGGAGACGCAGTATTGTGTTGTCAGTCCCATGCCTCGTCATCCAAGACGAAAAAATTTTCAAAGGTGATTACTTTTTGGACACAACTTGCCAAAAAGAAACAGGAAAATATGTGTTATCTGTAGAGAAACACTAATAGCAGAAGGGATCGCTCAGGAGTTCAAATGGCTCAGAGCACTATGGGACTTAACATCTGTGGTCAGCAGTCCCCTAGAACTTAGAACTACTTAAACGTAAATAACCTAAGGACATCACACAACACCTAGTCGTCACGAGGCAGAGAAAATCCCTGACCCCGCCGGGAATCGAACCCGGGAACCCGGGCGTGGGAAGCGAGAACGCTACCGCACGACCACTAGCTGCGGACTCGGTCAGGAGTCCTCACTGCTTTCGAACCAGGATTAGGTATTGTACGTCAGCTGGATATCAAATCCATCAGGGGGGTTTCAATCCTACTAAAGCCACCCGACTGTTGGTGTTAGGGTCGGCATGTTATACGATGGTCAGATGGCAATTCTGACATCACAACACTCCCACAGGATGGAATCTGTGTACCCCACCTGTCTCTGTCTATTGTAAATCTCAGAGAAGTATAAGAAAACTTTTTCTAGAAGTGTGCATATCATGTAATTGATGCGGAGCGAAGCAGAAGATTAAGCCAGCCGCGATGGAAAATAAATTATTGACTTCCAAGTGTGACAGACGTAGATACAGTGCCCAAAGGAGTGGCGCGGCAGTAGTCTGGCCAGATAGGAATGAAGACCAGCTCGGTATTTACACATTCGGGTATGGGAATCTACCTAGAAACCACACCAGGTGTAGTGGACTGTTAAGGCAGCCAGTCCACAGTGAAGTAGCCGAAAGGGCACGCGTCAACTCACGCCGTCTGGCGTTAAGTCTGAAATAGGATTCGTAATGAATGTGATAAAGAAAAGAACGTAGCTACTAGAACACTTAACTTTTATATCGTCCTTTGGTATACAGCATTCTGGATGATACAAGTGAGACTCTATCTTGATGTACATGCAATGGTACAAATGGCGCCTTGCTAGGACGTAGCCATTAACTTAGGTGAAGGCTATTCTATCTGTCTCTCGGCAAATGAGAGAAAGGCTTCGTCAGTGTAGTCGCTAGCAACGTCGTCGTACAACTGGGGCGAGTGCTAGTACGTCTCTCGAGACCTGCCTTGTGGTGGCGCTCGGTCTGCGATCCTGACAGTGGCGACACGCGGGTCCGACATGTACTAATGGACCGCGGCCGATTTAAGCTACCACCTAGCAAGTGTGGTGTCTGGCGGTGACACCACATTCCTCCCCCGCAAATCGGCGAACGGTCGTGTGATAAGGCTTCCGCCCGCCGTGGGGAGGACCCCATGTTGACGTATGCGATGGGGTGGTGAGCCTAACAACAGGCGAGGCTGTGCCACCCGCACCCTGCCATTCGGTCCGAGGGGAGCTAGGAAACGCCTGAAAACCTAGTCCAGGGTGCACGTCAACATGCGGTGTATGCGCCCGTAATGAGACAGGAGGGGCCGAAGGGTCGACCTCCATTGCGTCGGGGGATCCGACGCGCGATGACATCTGGGCCGGAGCGGGCAAGAGTTCCATGGCGGAGGACAGCTGGTCACGGGAAGCGATCGGCGGCGCGTGACCCAGGGAGGCGCTGGGCGGCTGCAGCGAAGCGTCCACTGCGGGCGGCGCCGGCGGGAGAACAGGCGGCGGCGGCGGCGGCGGCATGTCGCCATGAGACAATATGGAAGGCAGCGTCGGTAACACCTGGGGATGAGGCGAGCCAGTAGATGGGTCCCCAGGGCGTTGCCCGGACGGCACCGTCGCTGAAAGCAGACGGGGAGCGGCAGAACCCAGGCGACGACAGAGGCGCAGCTGATTGAGATGCCGACGCACCTCACCAGAGGCCCCCAAAACCAAATACATCACGCGACCGAGGCAGCGAAGAATGCGCCCTGCGAGCCAACGCCTTGAACCTCGATAGTTGCGATAGAAGACAACGTCGCCAGGAGCAAAAGCAGGAGTCTGCTGCTGCACAGGAACCTGATGCGGCGGATGCAGAAAAGACATCAAGGTTCGATGAGGACGACCACGGAGCAACTCAGCCGGCGAGCGACCATCACGGGGCTGAGAGCGATACGAGGACAAAAAGAGCAACAATGCGTCCTCCTGAGAATGCGACTCTTTCAACTTCAACATCTGTGACTTGAAAATCCGGACCAAACGTTCAGCGGCACCGTTTGACTGAGGCGAAAACGGCGCGGATGTCAGATATTGAATACCATTGGCCTTGCAGAATGACTGAAATTCTGCAGACATGTATTGTGGGCCATTGTCGGAAACGATAGTCTGTAGAAGACCTTCAATGCAAAAAATAGCAGATAACGCTTGGATGGTGGCAGATGACGTCGTGGAAGACATCCGGACAACAAAAGGAAAATTACTGAAAGAATCGACCACAACCAACCATCGAACATTCCAGAATGGACCAGCAAAATCGATGTGCAAGCGTTGCCAAGGGGAAGTGGCTTTCGGCCAAGCAAAGAATTTCCGCGGTGGTGCGGATTGTTGTTCGGCACACGCCATGCAAGAAGAGCACATATTCGTAATCGCAGCATCGATTCCGAACCAAGTACAGTGCTGACGAGCAAGTTGTTTCGTGCGCACTATACCCCAATGTCCTTGGTGAAGAAGCCATAAGACAGAGGACTGTAACGAACATGGGACCACGACTCTGGACTGATCATTATCAGAACGCAACAACAAAACACCACGTCGTACAAAAAGTCTCTCCTTGTGAGCAAAAAATCGGCGAACCAACGGATCCTCGATCCGTGACTTTGACAAGGGCCATTGCGTAGCAACAAAACGCAAAACAGTAGCAAGGACAGGGTCAGCAGCTGTGGCTGTAGCTACACGACGAAAATCAATCGGAAACGATTCGACCACGACATCGGTTTCCAAATCAATGAACATGCAAGCAAGTTCGGAAGAATCGAATGCTTTATCCTCATCACGCAATGCGAGGGGAACATTGCGCGCTCTGAAAAATTTCGGCTGCGCGTGTACTTTCAGTTCCAAATGTGCTTCAGAGTTCTTAGCGCAACCAAGGCCCGGTGCAAAAATGTTGGCAAATTCGTCACATAGACTAGAAACACTGGCTGAAGGCACAGTCTGATTCACTGATAGGACCTGATTGACTATAGACGTGTTAAACAACTGAAATAAATCTAAACCAAACAAGTTCACTGCCGAAGAAGAACGAAGAACGTAAAAAGACACAAGTTTTGTTTGTCCCTTGTATGTTGCAAGAAGAGTGCACTGTCCTAACACAGGGATAGCTTGTCCGGCGTAACTCGTGAGCTGAACATTTGCGGCACGCAGCGGAGGTGCGCCCAGTTGTTTGTACGTGGCGTGATTGAGCAATGAAACTGCAGCTCCAGTATCGAGCTGGAACGGTATCACTTGTCCGGCAAAGTCCAAATCTACAAAAAGTTTATTGTCCTGCTGACGACAAGAGCGACTGTTTTGTGCAACGTGAACAGACACTGGTACAGAATCACGTGCGACGTGACGGGATTTGCGTCGACGTCGACGCACACTCTTTGTGGGACGAACACAGTCACTGTTAGCGAGAGGAACGCTGGGCGGAGTGGCACTAACTACATGAATGTACATGGGCGAAGGTTCCCGAGCCTGTGTGTCCTTGATTCGATTCCGGCGCGAAGCAAAGGGCCTGGAATGGTGGTGATTGTCTGATCCGAGCTTTTTCTGGCAAACACTTTGAACATGTCCTTTCTTATGAGAGTAAAAGCAAATAGCCTGGCGTGACGGGCAATTCTCACGCGAATGTCTAGTTGCACACCGCGGGCATGATTTCACTGCATTTGCTTGCTTGCGCGGGACACGGGGCTGCGCGGACGTGCGCGAGGGCAGGTTAGCGTTCCGTGCAGCGGACCCGGCGGGCCAGTTAATGTGACACACGGCTGGTGAAGTTGCAAATGATTCCTGAGCAAAGTCAAGTGTGTCGTGCCTATCTAATATGTCTATCACTTGCTGAAGGGAGGGATTTACTAGTTTCAAAATCTGTTCCCTTATACGAACATCAGAAACGTTCTGTGCAATTGCATCACGTACCATTGTATCTGAATAAGGGAGTCCACAGTCACATTCAAATGCACACTCCCTAGTAAGTCCCTGCAAAGTTGCAACCCACTCCCTATTACTCTGACCGGCCGTACGTTTTGTACGAAAGAACGTATACCTTTTTGCAACGACATTTACTGTTTCCTTGAAATAGGCATCTAAAGCAGACAAAATTTCTTCGTATGACAGAGTTGCAACGTCGCGTCGGGGAAACAATTTCACTATCACACGGTAGGTGGACACACCTACACACGAAAGCAAAAACGGCTGCCGCTCATTACCTTGAATTCTGTAGGTGGCGAGATGAAATCCAAATTGTCGTGACCATTCTGTCCAAGATTCGTTGGCTGCTACAAAGCTACGAAACGGGGGTGCAACAGCATGGTGTGGCTGCGGTAGCGATGAAGCGGCGGCGGCCGCATAGTTTTGCAGCGCACGGTGACCCTGGACGAACTGTCCAAGGGCATCCAACAAGGCCTGCGTCTGCTGATTCTGCAAGCGATAAAATTCGGACAGTACATCTAGAGAATGTGGCGAAGCCATGACACAAGTAAATGTAAGCAATGAGAAAGAACAAGATCCTGATTAATCCGCGTCGCCAATGTAGTGGACTGTTAAGGCAGCCAGTCCACAGTGAAGTAGCCGAAAGGGCACAAGTCAACTCACGCCGTCTGGCGTTAAGTCTGGAACAGGATTCGTAATGAATGTGATAAAGAAAAGAACGTAGCTACTAGAACACTTAACTTTTATATCGTCCTTTGGTATACAGCATTCTGGATGATACAAGTGAGACTCTATCTTGATGTACATGCAATGGTACAAATGGCGCCCTGCTAGGTCGTAGCCATTAACTTAGCTGAAGGCTATTCTAACTGTCTCTCGGCAAATGAGAGAAAGGTTTCGTCAGTGTAGTCACTAGCAACGTCGTCGTACAACTGGGGCGAGTGCTAGTACGTCTCTCGAGACCTGCCTTGTGGTGGCGCTCGGTCTGCAATCCTGACAGTGGCGACACGCGGGTCCGACATGTACTAACGGACCGTGGCCGATTTAAGCTACCACCTAGCAAGTGTGGTGTCTGGCGGTGACACCACACCAGGCTGGAAAGCTCGCTAGCCCCTGTAAGTCCATGGAGCGGTTTCGATCCAGGGCAGGTTCACTTGCCCAAATCCTAGAAGTAGTGCCTTAACGCACTTGGCTATTTTGAGGGCTCATTGTTGGTGATGAGAATGAAATAGAAATGCGAAGGAATAACCACAGTCAAAACAAGATAAGGAAGATCTCATGTATTGGCGGACAGGGACTGTCGAGCAATGGGGAGAATCGTTCTGAAAAATGGTATAAAATCCGCAAAGGAAATCATTTGTGAGCACAAAAATTCTACAAGAAGTCCAGCTAGCACAATGACAGTGTGCTAGGAGTAAAAAAGAACGAGGTACAATGGTCGAACAGATACTCGTAAGTCACACAATTCTGTAAGCGATACTAGAGGAGACGTGAACAGCGATGTCACTGAACAATGGATGACTGGAGTGACTACACCTTGTGACAGTCCGATCGAAGGGTTTGGGTTTGACGAATGTGTGGACAACGTTACATTTTGTAGCATTGTGTTCTGCATATAGTAAGATGAATTGTTCAGAGGAAATGTTTTCTTATATAATGATATAGACAGGGTGTAGGGAAATGATTCTCTGGTGGAGGTGGAGAATAGGTGCAGAAGGCGAAGGCAGCCAGCAGTGACAAATTATTGACTTGCGAGTCTTACAGGCGTAGATACAGCGCACTCGGAAGACGGGCAACGGCGCCGGGAAGTGGAACTCTGGCCAGGGCGGAATAGCGACGGTGTGTCAGAGCCAGCACTTTTTGTCAACAAGGTTCACCGGCGATCTCAACAGCAGCACACCGTACTTCGTCGGTGCTGCATCAGCCAGCAGCGCCAGTGTTCTCGTAACTACGATTGGAACGAGCCGATCTGTAGCTCCAGTGGCAATCGATGGTGGCCCAGGGTCAGACCCACGACTGGTGTGTGGATGGCGGTGGTAGGCGCTGTTGGACACCAGTGGCTAAAAGCTGATAGGACACTAGCTCTACACTGGCTAGCCCTATCCTGGCCCATTCAGACTACAGCAGTACCTTCAACTGGTGGTCCAATCAGGATGTCGGAAGAACGTTAGTGGCCTCGTGGTGGCACCCAACACACAGTGGACACATTCAGAGCCTGGCTTTGGCATCATGCCCAACCTGACCAGACGGCCAGCTTATATAGAAGGCAAATCTTATTGCAGCTTATTCAAGGTGTACCAAGCGACGCCAAAACGTCTCGAAAAACTGGTTATTCACATGCAACTGGTTGCAGAACAGCTCTCATCTGGTAAATGTTGAGCCACCAATATTGTTGGCAAGCACTTGTATTTCTGAATCCGATTCTTGCTTGAGCCTTGTCGTTACACTCTCTCACTCTTGGAATATTTTGACCAACCTTCTTGGATAAAGTCTTGCTCAAACAGATGTGTTCTTACCTTTACGTTTTACACTTTCTCAATTCGTAATTACAGCAAGCCCAGATTAGAAACACTACTGTAGCTTCTGTACGCATATATTCTTCATCCCTCTCTTTATGTTTGTACTATTTGCGCCATTACCTTTTCATGTGGTTTATTCACTGAGTCCCTGATCCTTGAAATCTACTACCTCACTTAAAATCTCCAAAGTTCGATCACTTCGTCACTCATGGTGACGTATTAGTATGGACCCTCAGGTCAAAGGAAGGTGAAGGTGGGATCTGGGCAATTTCACACTTGAAGTAGCAAGAAAAAACGCCTACTATCACCAAGTAATTGAATGCGAGCAAAGTGGTAGTTTCTACTGAGGTGAGTCGGCGCTGATGGTTGGTCCATGTTCCAACAATACACTGCCATTCTTGGCGCCCCGCATCTGGTCCAGGGAGGCTATATGGGTCAGGTCTAAGTCGTCTTTTAGATGGGATAGGAGGATATAAGATGAACATCAACAAAAGCAAAACGAGGATAATGGAATGTAGTCGAATTAAGTCGGGTGATGCTGAGGGAATTAGATTGGGAAATGAGACACTTGAAGTAGTAAAGGAGTTTTGCTATTTGGGGGGGCAAAATAACTGTTGATGGTTGAAGTAGAGAGGATATATAATGTAGACTGGCAATGGCAAGGAAAGCGTTTCTGAAGAAGAGAAATTTGATAACATCAAGTATAGATTTAAGTGTCAGGAAGTCGTTTCTGAAAGTATTTGTATGGAGTGTAACCATGTATGGAAGTGAAACATGGATGATAAATAGTTTGGACAAGAAGAGAATAGAAGCTTTCGAAATGTGGTGCTACAGAAGAATGCTGAAGATTAGATGGATAGATCACATAACTAATGAGGAGGTACTGAATAGGATTGGGGAGAAGAGGAGTTTGTGGCACAACTTGACCAGAAGAAGGGATCGGTTGGTAGGACATGTTCTGAGGCATCAAGGGATCACCAATTTAGTAATGGAGGGCAGTGTGGAGGGTAAAAATCGTAGGGGGAGACCAAGAGATGCATACACTAAGCAGATTCAGAAGGATGTAGGTTGCAGTAGGTACTGGGAGATGAAGAAGCTTGCACAGGATAGAGTAGCATGGAGAGCTGCATCAAACCAGTCTCAGGACTGAAGACCACAACAACAACAACAACAGGTTTTCTTTAGGCAAAATTTCGAAAAGGAGATCCCGTAATTAAAGTAACAAGTAGGTGGTGTTCATGTTCAGTGTTGTTGCTCCCGAGATGCTGGTAGATGATCAGAAGGCAGCTCCGGAAATATTGCAGATGGTACCATTGATCAACAACCCTTGCCCCTGCGGTTCAGGGTGCTATGTACTAACAATGCGCTCGAGATCATAGCAGGTGCAGGTGATGACTATGATATCTGTTAGTGAAAAGAGCCAACGCAAATTGATGTTTTACAAGATCTCGCTTTAATTACAGTTATTTCCCCAAGAACAATCAAACACAGGTTTTTCGTCACAGAACAGTATGAACTCGCGTTACTCTGGGACCATAAGTACTAGTTGTTGGGTATGATTACTTGTACTTCTCCAAAGCGGAGAGCCGTTCGTACAACATCCTGTCTGGCGCTACCAGAAGTATGTCACGTACCCTCGGTTAAACGAATTTCTTCAGTGCTTCCATTGCCACATCGTGGTCTAGTGGCTAGCGTTGGTACCCTGGATCACGGGCTCCTGGGTTCGATTCCCGGGGAGGGGTGGGGATTTTATCCACCCAGGGACTGGATGTTTGGGTTGCCGTCATCATTTCATCATCATTCAGGAAAATGGTGAGTCTGGACAGTTAAAAGATCGGGAATTTGTACTGGGGCTGTTAACCACGCCGTTGAGTGTCCCACAAGCCAAAATCATCATCATCATGCCTTTCCACTGGATAGGAATGAATTGCGAAACATTTCAACTGAAAATCCTTACAGGTCAGTGACATCTGCACTCGAACATGTAACTTGAGTCTTCTTTGGGCGATAACAATGTTAGACATATGGTAATATAGTGGCAAGGTTTCTTGCAGTAGCTCCTCCTTAATCTTTCGTAAGACATCAAAATACTAACCACAAGTAGTGTGGATGAGCACATCCTACAGCTCCCTGACCTCAATGCTTCCATTGGTGGTGGTTTAAGAGAGGCTTCGAAGCAGCTGAGTGAATAGTATGTCATGATTAAAGAGACGTCCTAGAATTACACAATATGTCCATGGCCATCACTATGTCATTGCCCCCCCCCCCCCTCCTGTTTCACAAATCCCTTTGTCCTTTATTTGGTGGTCAGAAGCTGCACAACCTCATATTGTCCCCCACAGACTGGTTCTGGACTGGATCTGGGAAAACCACCTGGTAGCTGTGACTTCAGGGTATATGGGTACCTGAAGTAACTGATGAGGTATCTTATTCCTTTCTGCTCCCCTGTCTACTTTCCAAGGAGCTGCTGGAAACTGTAGCAGTGCTTCAGAGCTGCCATTAAATGAGATTCGAGCTATATATACAACTGTGGCATGGGTTCAGGAGTTGTTGTTTTTCATGAATTGGAGATAAGCATGCAATAAACTTCATCATTTTCCTTTCTGACATTTAGGGTTTAGTTAACATTATCCACTGTTTGATACAATACTTGGCTGCTTGGTTCTTCCTTCTTGTGCACCCTCTCGCCATTCAGTACTTTCACATTCATCTTAGAACCTGGTACTACATACCCTTTAATCTCTTAGAAAAATTCTGAAAGGAAGGTACATGTTATCTTGTTAGTATTTGCATAATTATGTAATCTCCCGTAAACAATTCAAGTGGTAATACACCGTGAGGTCTTGTACCTTTGAATCAATCCCCACTCACGTTGCTGGTTATTTGCGTACTAGTAATAACTAAGCATTTTCCCTATTATTTGGTGCTTTCTTTCCATCTTACAGTTGGCTTGTGGATACAATATATTAGTCTGCAACTTCGTAATTTGTAAAAGTCGACCCAACTGCATCACTAATTTGGATATAAAGTTTATGCTCTGATGTGCTATTAATAGTCTCTGACTTCCCAAATTGTAATAACCCGTGGCAGCTTGAGATACTTTTTCTGACTGGTGATACAGCACAGCAATCGCAGAAGAAAATCGTGACAAATGATCAGTTATAGTTCCCTTGCCGGTGTCTGTTCAAAGAGACCAAGAATATCCATGTCCATTATTTTTTATGGTCTGTCAGTGTTACTCTTGATGATTCAGATCAACTGTTTTCATGCACGGTACATAACTCTTTATGTACTGTATCACATTCTGGTTATGTGTTCTGCAATTCATTGTTCTGTAGCTCGTTGCTCTCCATGTCTTGCCGAAATAGAATCATGAGCCTATCTCAACATTTCATCATGTAAACTTTGTGGCCTGAGTATGCACGGACCACGCATCTGTCATCAGCACTGACCTCAGCTTGTGTCACAAATTGTTGACAATGTCTGTCACTGGCTGAGCTTTCTGTGAGTTATCTGCAAATATATCAATATTTTCCATGGTGTGTATCTCATTACACGTCCCATCTGCATTACTATGACTCTTCCCAGAACAAAATATGACTTAAAAATCGAAATCATTTTACTATAAAGTCGATCGACTTAAGCAGGTAGTCGGAACATTGGGGTCCGAAAGCCATTTCAGCACCTCCTGATCTGTTATAATTGAATTGTCGACCATACAAGGGGCAATGGTAATAAACTATTCCATATACGAATGTAAGTCTGTTATTATCCACAAAGTAGTTGTAAAATTTTATTGTAATCACGAAGGAAACTTACAAGAACATCATTTTTTGACATAGTCTCCTTGCGTTTCAATGTACTTGGTACATCGTTGTACAAGCTTCCTGATGCTCTCATAAAAGAAGGTTCTCGCTTGAGCTGCGACCCAGGAATGCACCTCTTCTTTCACTGCTTCGTCCGAGGTAAATCGACGGCCTATTAATTCCTCTTTGAGTGGACGAAACAAGCGATAGTCAGAAGTGGCAAGATCGGGACTGTATGGGGGATGATGCAGCACTTCAAATTTGAGTTTCTGGAGCGTCTCAACAGTGTGGGCAGCAGTGAGTGGACGGGCATTGTCGTGCAACAACACGACACCTTTTGACAGCAGTCGTCAGCTTTTGCTTCGAATTGCAGGCTTTAGCTTGGCAGTGAGCATCTCACTGAAACGTACTCTGTTTATTGTTGTGCCCCTCTCCCCATAATGTTCCAGTACTGGACCTTGTGCGTCCCAAAAAACCATAAGCATCAGCTTTCCTGCGAACGGTTGGGTCTTGAACGTTTCCTTGCACGACGAATTTCATTCCATACTCTGCCGTTTACCCTCCGGCTCGTAATGATGGATCCTGTCTAAGACGTTGTCTCTTTCGTTACCATAGCGATCCAAATGTTTTAAGGAGATGTCCTGGTGCGTTTGTTTATCCAACTGTGTGAGATGTTTCGCGACCTATCTTGCACAAACTTATGAAACCCAAGGCTGCTGTGGATTATTTCGTAGGCAGAACCGTCACATATTTGCAGACGATGTGCCAATTCGTCAATAATTAATCGTCTGTCTAGGAGTATCATTTCACGTGAACGTTCAATGGTTTCTTCATTTGTGGCGGTAAACGGTCGTCGGGCTCTTTCATTGTGCGTAACACTTGTGTGACCATTTCGGAATTTTTCAATCCATTCGTAGACACTCCGTTGTGGCAATACACTGTTCTCCTACTGCACCAAAAGTCTTCGATGAATTTCTGACCCTGATGCGCCTTCCGACCACGAAAAACGGATCATGAACGTTGCTCTTCTTTGGTGCAAATAGACAGCGGAGCAGCCATGATTTACAGCACACAGCGATAACGAAACTAACCTAGCAGCTTGAAAATGGCGAAGATATAACAGCAAAGATACAAAGCATGCGTCTTCAACATAAAGCGACAGTACTACCAATATAAACAAAAATATAACTAAATTGAGGATAATAATTGACTTACCCTCGTATTTAACTCATCATTTCCTTTTCAGCAGCTGATCAATTTTGCTGATCAATTTTCCTCTATCTTATCTAGCTGTGTAGAGGCATAAGGTACTAGGCCCTCCACTTTTTCAATTCACTGACTCAGAATGCAATAATGGCATGATCATATGATAGTATAAAATATTCCTCACAACCCAGGAAGCAAGAATGGAACCAGTAGTCAATAAATCCTTTAATCAAACAAAGGTTTCTTCACATTCTGGAGTCCAGTGAAATTTCAAAAAATTTATCATGGGTCTGGCTACTTCTATAAACGTGGCAGCAATTTACTATAATAATTAGCTATCGAAAGAAAGCACTGCACTTCTTTCTCTATTCTGCGACTCTGGAATTCTTGCATGGGCTATACACACTGAGGGTTAGTTAACACCCCATCGTGGCAGATAACATGGCCCAAATAGCCAACTTCTTTTAGTACGAAATGAAACTTTGCGACACTTGTAACAGACTAAAGACGTCACGTTATCATACCATATGGTCCTAGATATCTACAGAAAAGTCTATAATACGAGGTGCATTCAAGTTCGAAGGCCTCCGATTTTTTTTCTCCGGACTGGAAAGAGATAGAAACATGCGCATTGTTTTAAAATGAGGCCGCGTTCATTGTCAATACGTCCCAGAGATAGCAGCACCGTACGGCAGATGGAATTTTACCGCCAGCGGCGAGAATGAGAACTGTTTTAAATACTTAAAATGGCGACGTTTTTCTTACTTGAACAGAGTGCAATCATTCGTTTTCTGAATTTTCGTGGTGTGAAACCAATTGAAATTCATCGACAGTTGAAGGAGACATGTGGTGATGGAGTTATGGATGTGTCGAAAGTGCATTCGTGGGTGCGACAGTTTAATGAAGGCAGAACATCGTGTGACAACAAACCGAAACAACCTTGGGCTCTCACAAGCCGGTCTGACGACATGATCGAGAAAGTGGAGAGAGTTGTTTTGGGGGATCGCCGAATGACTGTTGAACAGATCGCCTCCAGAGTTGGCATTTCTGTGGGTTCTGTGCACACAATCCTGCATGACGACCTGAAAATGGGAAAAGTGTCATCCAGGTGGGTGCCACGAATGCTGACGGACGACCACATGGCTGCCCGTGTGGCATGTTGCCTAGCAATGTTGACACGCAACGACAGCATGAATGAGACTTTATTTTCGTCGGTTGTGACAATGGATGAGACGTGGATGCCATTTTTCAATCCAGAAACAAAGCGCCAGTCAGCTCAATGGAAGCACACAGATTCACCGCCACGAAAAAAATTTCGGGTAACCGCCAGTGCTGAAAAAATGGTGGTGTCCGTGTTCTGGGACAGCGAGGGCGTAATCCTTACCCATTGCGTTCCAAAGGGCGCTACAGTAACAGGTGCATCCTACGAAAATGTTTTGAAGAACAAATTCCTTCCTGCACTGCGACAAAAACTTCCGGGAAGGGCTGCGCGTGTGCTGTTTCACAAAGACAACGCACCCGCACATCGAGCTAACGTTACGCAACAGTTTCTTCGTGATAACAACTTTGAAGTGATTCCTCATGCTCCCTACTCACCTGACCTGGCTCCTAGTGACTTTTGGCTTTTTCCAACAATGAAAGACACTCTTCGTGGCCGCACATTCACCAGCCGTGCTGCTATTGCCTCAGCGATTTTCCAGTGGTCAAAACAGACTCCTAAAGAAGCCTTCGCCGCTGCCATGGAATCAGGGCGTCAGCGTTGTGAAAAATGTGTACGTCTGCAGGGCGATTATGTCGAGAAGTAACGCCAGTTTCATCGATTTGGGGTGAGTAGTTAATTAGAAAAAAAATCGGAGGCCTTAGAACTTGAATGCACCTCGTACGCTAGCCAAATGGTACTTGAATGTCAGTGGAGCGTTCTTCAGTTTGAATGCATTCACTGGTACTGATAATGACTGAATACAACAGTAAACACAATCTTGGGGCAAGCCTCTGGTGCTACCTCTAACTGATGGTATTCACTTTGAAGTTACAGAGTCATAAAGTAGCGGCATTCCCTAGGTTATGCAAGGTCTCTGATACGTTATTACTGGGTATGTATCTGTCATTGACTTTTGATTTGAATACTTGTAATAACAAGAAAATAGACAGGCCTTACTTCCCTCTGAACTCTTTTCTGGCACATTTACCACAGTTGGTGCCCAAGGGCTTCTATAATGCCATCATGAAGCTGCTCGTTAATAAATTCCTCCATTACTGGTTACGGATAGTGTGGAACTTGTTACAGTTACCAGTGGGAACTTAGCTGCATCAGGAGTGTACCTGGTAGTGGTCCAGGATAGTAAACAGTTCTGAATATTCTTTCAATAATCTTTTTATCTTCTCCCCATTACATCCTTCTAAACGTGGTATTTCCCCCCACAGTGTTGCTGATTGACAGACTGTTCTGGCTCCTATTATTCTTCCATGAAATCTCTATCAAATTCTTCCTCCTCCGATACTTCTAAGTCAGCTATTAGTGTACCTTGTGATAGCTCCAGTTTTGGTGCACCGAAACACTCCCCACCGAAAGACACCACCTGGCTTCGGTCAATGTCTTGAAATCACGATAAATTGTGGTGAGTAAAAACTAGTGCCTTCTCTATTACTTTGTTTTTCACCAAGAGTACGTCCACCCAATCTTCCCCCTACCTTGTGGGATTATATCCTTATTCAGCTTCCACAGCTGCTAAGAGAGTTCCTTGCATGTTTTTGGTCTTTTCAACAACAGAGCTGACATTGAAAGATGCCAAGCCAAAGTATATACAGGGTGTTTCAAAAATGACCGGTATATTTGAAACGGCAATAAAAACTAAACGAGCAGCG
This sequence comes from Schistocerca nitens, assembly GCF_023898315.1. Classification (NCBI taxonomy): domain Eukaryota; kingdom Metazoa; phylum Arthropoda; class Insecta; order Orthoptera; family Acrididae; genus Schistocerca; species Schistocerca nitens. Next base: position 187,601,933 of record NC_064620.1, on the reverse strand, counting down.
TTAGAAATACACCGTTTGTTACAATATACTTGGGACAACAGTACATTTTCAGGCAGACAAACTTTCTAAATTACAGTAGTTACAATTTTCAACAACAGATGGCGCTGCAAGTGATGTGAAAGATATAGAAGACAACGCAGTCTGTGGGTGCGCCATTCTGTACGTCGTCTTTCTGCTGTAAGCGTGTGCTGTTCACAACGTGCAAGTGTGCTGTAGACAACATGGTTTATTCCTTAGAACAGAGGATTTTTCTGGTGTTGGAATTCCACCGCCTAGAACACAGTGTAGTTGCAACAAGACGAAGTTTTCAACGGAGGTTTAATGTAACCAAAGGACCGAAAAGCGATACAATAAAGGATCTATTTCAAAAATTTCAACGGACTGGGAACGTGACGGATGAACGTGCTGGAAAGGTAGGGCGACCGCGTACGGCAACCACAGAGGGCAACGCGCAGCTAGTGCAGCAGGTGATCCAACAGCGGCCTCGGGTTTCCATTCGCCGTGTTGCAGCTGCGGTCCAAATGACGCCAACGTCCACGTATCGTCTCATGCGCCAGAGTTTACACCTCTATCCATACAAAATTCAAACGCGGCAACCCCTCAGCGCCGCTACCATTGCTGCACGAGAGACATTCGCTAACGATATAGTGCACAGGATTGATGACGGCGATATGCATGTGGGCAGCATTTGGTTTACAGACGAAGCTTATTTTTACCTGGACGGCTTCGTCAATAAACAGAACTGGCGCATATGGGGAACCGAAAAGCCCCATGTTGCAGTCCCATCGTCCCTGCATCCTCAAAAAGTACTGGTCTGGGCCGCCATGTCTTCCAAAGGAATCATTGGCCCATTTTTCAGATCCGAAACGATTACTGCATCACGCTATCTGGACATTCTTCGTGAATTTGTGGCGGTACAAACTGCCTTAGACGACACTGCGAACACCTCGTGGTTTATGCAAGATGGTGCCCGGCCACATCGCACGGCCGACGTCTTTAATTTCCTGAATGAATATTTCGATGATCGTGTGATTCCTTTGGGCTATCCGAAACATACAGGAGGCGGCGTGGATTGGCCTCCCTATTCGCCAGACATGAACCCCTGTGACTTCTTTCTGTGGGGACACTTGAAAGACCAGGTGTACCGCCAGAATCCAGAAACAATTGAACAGCTGAAGCAGTACATCTCATCTGCATGTGAAGCCATTCCGCCAGACACGTTGTCAAAGGTTTCGGGTAATTTCATTCAGAGACTACGCCATATTATTGCTACGCATGGTGGATATGTGAAAAATATCGTACTATAGAGTTTCCCAGACCGCAGCGCCATCTGTTGTTGAAAATTGTAACTACTGTAATTTCGAAAGTTTGTCTGCCTGAAAATGTACTGTTGTCCCAAGCATATTGCAACAAACGGTGTATTTCTATCGCTGCTCGTTTAGTTTTTATTGCCGTTTCAAATATACCGATCATTTTTGAAACACCCTGTAGTTGCTTAAGGGAAAATTCCGCACAGGCTTAGAAGCGTTCTGTCCCTTCAGAAACGCAGCACAGCCAAAACGAGCACATGGACACTACCCAAACCTAGACCACTTAGCCTGCAAATAGCAGGTTCAGATTTATTATAACATGTATTACCTGGCTGCTACAGTTACCTCCAATCCATTATGTAGCAAAAATCTGCACACTGTTATTCCTGTATAGCTGGTTAAATAATTATCTGCCACTGAGTCTGCAAGGGGTTGCTTTATGCTAACGTTTACCAGAAACGCTGCGCATTGGCTGCAATATGGCCTCCTGCATTCCCACCTTGCGATCTCTGCCTCCTGTTTGCTTATTCCTGTGGTGTGACCAGCCCACTTACACTTCTTTCTTTACGACTTTCTACAATGACAGTGAATGTCGCCTGCATGACTACATTTGTAACACATGGCCTCAGTATTGAAAACATGTCCCCCCTCCCTGGGCTTGGTCACTGCATGAATCTTGGCAAAGCTGCCACGGTTGTTACAGCCTCGTTTAGAGTTTGCGGGAAGTCTATGTGGATTTCACGCGACATCTGGGCAGGCAACGCCTCCCCCTCTCCCACTCCAGTATCACCCTTTATTCTGCCTCATGCAAAAAGGTTCTATTGACGTTTTTGTCATCCCTCGTTCCCTATTTATTAATATATACTTTCCTTTTGCAATTCAAAAAACTCTCCACCAGCTCTCCCTGTTCCTCAATTATCCCATCAAGTTGTTTCTGGTAGCACGTGGATGCGTTTTTCTTCTATAATGCTCCACTAGTCCTCCTCAAAATATTGGAAGGACTGAACATTTCGCAACTTATTGTGACACGTCGCATTTGCTGTAGCATAGCCCGCTTAACAACGACTCATCATTCCAGTTCCATAATTTTGCAGCTATTTGTAAATCATAAAAAATATAATATCCACCCTCCTCCTACATATGGAGTGACTAACGAGGTGATGCTTACGTCTAGAACAGATAGTGATATTAGGGGAATTTACTATTCCGTTCCTTCCATTCTAAGCCTTTCTACGTCCCTGCGTAAATCGACATTATCAACCCGCACCTCAACCAAGTGGTCCATTACGTGCGGAATTATTTCCTGAGTTGTCGAATTTCCGCTTACTGTCAATTTTCTCATCTATTACCACCAGAAGCGTGCAGTATAATACGTAGAAGAAAGACAGACAGGAAAAAACTCGTATGGAAAAAAGTTGACGCTTACTTGTAAATTCACGTTGAACGCTACTGTTGCACTGTCGCTGTCATCATCACTTCACCATCAAACAGCTCTTCTGACATCATGTTAACGGGGCAGGCGTAGATACAGCACCCACAGGACGCAGACAGCAGCGATTCTCTTGTCTAGACGGTCTAACAATGATGCCTCAGAGTCAGGGCTTTTCCTCAATACGGTTCGGCAGCGACATTGTAGCAGAGAATCGTAATGTCTCGATGCAATGTAATCCATTAAATATCTGGAAGTATGCGTCTGGAGCGATTTAAAGTGAAACAAATACGTAACATAAATGGAGAGAAAGGCAGATCCACAAGAAGAGTAAACAGAACGTGTATTCCAGTAAAGAAGAAAGTAATCTGTAAAATCCTCGTTCGACGATATTGCTATTTTTATTCAATTTTATGGTTTTACAGACAAAATTAGCATGTGTTCTTGGTTTTGATATGATGTATTGAAATATCCACTGAAACTAACCTTGTGTGGCTGCTTTGTCATGTGGTAATATGTTGATATAGAGCTGTGGCAAATTTCTTGTTGTGTGCTCTCGTGTCCGTTGAAAGTCGCCTTGTATATTCGCAGGTTCGTTCTAACTCCACGTCGACGTAGTGTAGCTGAAACTTTCTACAGTAATTAGAACGACTAGAAACAGTAATATTTGCGTTCGAGTCTCACCTAACTAATTATCTGAGATGAGTACTCGTTTATTTCGTCCTTGACTTCAACTTTTACTCTTACTATCGAGCTGTAATACTTAATATTCACAGTTATAAGGTCCCTTCACAGAGCAAGAACAAAATCGGAGTCCTTAACAACAGAGAAAAGAAAAATCTGAGATAAGGCAATGATAATGTTCGCTTTTCTTATGCGAGGAGTAACGACTTTGGTTCTTACACACACCACCGTATCTGACACAGTTATTTCCGTAATAAAATGTGATATTCCACGATCAGTAGTTGAATACCGGTAAACTAAAGCCTTCAGTTCTTTAAAGAAACGAACTCCTGTGTATAAAACTGCTACAATCATCTGATTACTTAACAAATGTCTTAATGTGTAAAATATTTTACGTTTAGCACTGAAGCGAATAAATGCTTAGAAATGATTTGAAACTATGTTCGAAGTTTGTTGGCAATCGTCAGGCGCTTTTATCATCGGTCAAGTCCGCGTAGTTTGCGTCCCATTCGAAGCAAAAGCTAGTTTTTCACGAACCCGAGTGTTTATGAGGTCACATCTTCTGAACTATGAATCGTACAATGATGCAATTTTTTCAGGTACATTCAACGGCATTTGTGACTACTGTCCCAAAAATATGCTGTGCATGGAGCTAGCAGTACAGAAGTAATAAACCAAAACTTCATCCATGATGCTGAAGTTTTATTGCACGAACGGCGAAAATTTAGTGAGTGATAAATTTTTTCCTTTCATCGTTTTGGGGGGGGGGGGGGAGAGGGGTGTTACGAAGAAATGATTGTGTAAAGTTCTTTGGAAGTTGTGAAGAGCTCTCTTTCTCAAATGCTGCATGTATATACTGAGGGTAATTAGCACCTCGTGGGTTACTCAGCTTCAAGACAATACCCGGTTTGCTATTGTAATACTTGTCTTAGTGTGCTGAATCTTTGAAATAAGATTATAGCTCTAAGTAGCGTGGTTACTGCAAAATTTTAAATTTGTAAATTTTGTGATGTCGGCCAGTAAACATATGAAACATTAAAAATCAAGTTGTTTCCTCACGTAAGCCGTTAGAATAGGCACCTTGCAAATAGGGATGTGCACCATGCATTAGGTTAATCATTTTATAATAAAGACTTTTCATGTGTCTGAAACCCGTTCCCAAAAGAATTGAGAAAGGCAGCAGAGAAGATCTAAAGACGAACAGAGCTTTTCGTCACAAATCCGTTCGAGAGGCGTGACAGGGTCACAAAGATCCTGAACCAGTTCCAACGGCAGGCCATGCGAGAGATGCGTTGTGCGTCACGAAGTCAAAAATGGCTCTGAGCACTATGGGACTCAACTGCTGAGGTCATTAGTCCCCTAGAACTTAGAACTAGTTAAACCTAACTAACCTAAGGACATCACAAACATCCATGCCCGAGGCAGGATTCGAACCTGCGACCGTAGCGGTCTTGCGGTTCTAGACTGCAGCGCCTTTAACCGCACGGCCACTGCGGCCGGCTCACGAAGTCATTTACTGTTAATGTCCATGAGCGTAATTCCCTAGAAGAATTAAAGTATATTGCTTCCTCCCGTAAATAGGGTGACACAGCTAAGACAGGCCACCCGCAAATATATCCATAACGAGTAACTGTATGGAGATGCGGTTTTCGCAAACTTATAGCGAACAGTAAGACAAATTTTCAAGTTCACTATTAATTTCTATCCTTTATAGTCGCCGAATTATATTATCAAAATTTTTTTTCTAGTAAGACTATGTAATTTTTTCTGTGGAATTTGAAAGAAGCTTCTAAGGGAACTCCAATGACATATCATATTTGGGACTTGATCAAGTAATATTAAAATAACAGAAACGCAAACCACTCTCCCGCAATCAGGGGAAGAGGTTTCTGAAACGTTTGCCATATCACATCAAATGTAACCAAATACGTGATTCAGATATGGTTCTTTTACCTGTGCGCTTGAAGCCTATCAGTCTGTGTTCTGCTGTTGTAGTAGTCAGATAACTTTCTCGTAAATCTACTGAGAGATTTCCAGTGTATACGACAGTCGCCGCAAAAGTGAATATCGTATATGTCGAATGTCACCAAACCATTAAAGCAGGCTTGCGGTTATATGCTGAAGGGTATTCAGATCGTCACAAGCACACGATCTGTTTTTACAAATTTTATAAAAAAGTTCTTGAAACGGGAAGCGCGGAGAATCAAATACACCAGGGAAAATGAAGAGCAACTGGTGAAAGAAATAAAACTAACATTTTAGCAGCAGCAACACTCAATGCAAATGTCACTAAGAGACATCTCGAATGTACGATAGGGATCTGTGAACAATAAATCTCGTCGCACTTCATCCTCTTCACATTTCGCTGCATCTACAGATTCATGATCATTACTTACACAATCGATTTCAGTTCTCCGAATGATGTCTATCAAAAGTGCAAAGTGATGCGGTATATCTGCACGAAATTTTGTTTAAGGGAGAAGAATCGTTCACAAACCATGGGTAAGTAAATTTTCGCAATATGCTTTAATCTCAGTTGAAAATCCACATTTACTCAAAGAAATAGATAAAAACATCGCTCGAGGTTTCTCAGCGTTTGGTGCGTGTTTTTCAAAACCCGTATCATCGGTCTCTGTTTTATTGATGCAAGTCTAAATACAGTCAAGTATCTCGAGCTGCCGCAATTACTGGAAGATATCCATCCCACTGGACCTAAGGCAGTCGGTGTGATACCAAGAAGATCGATGTCCCTCCCATGCCTCACATGTATTGACAGACGATCTTAAGAGAACATTTGGAGAGCACTGGAACGTTCTTTTAGGAAACACAAAATGGTGCCGGCCGCTGTGGCCGAGCAGTTCTAGGCGCTTCAGTCCGGAACCGCTCGACCGCTACGGCCGCAGCTTCGAATCCTGCCTCGGGCATGGAGGTGTGTGATGTTCTTAGTTTAGTTAGGTTTAAACAGTTCTAAGTTCTAGGGGACTGATGACCTCAGATGTCAAGTCCCATAGTGCTCAGAGCCAGAGCCACAAAATGGTCTGCACATACGAAACTTACTTTGATCTTGGCGGAAATTAAACAAGAGACCTATTAGGAAACATCGGCGACTCCTGAAGGAATGATATGCCTTATAAGAAGGGCCTGTGCCGCCGTTAACTCCATATAAAAGTCAACATGCAGTATGATTTCTCCAGAAAAACTTTAAAGTGTCTAACAGTGCAACAGTCAAGATTTTGAGCACTTCGTGTGATAGAATAGGCGATAAACAAACAAACCGTACCTGAGTTACGTGCTTGTTTACACCTGAGTTACGTACCTGCTTACATTTGGTATAACAGGGAGATTGTTTGTGGAACCCCTTCTCCTGGTAGTTGGACAATAGCTTGCGGCCATGGTATCTTGATATATTTGATCAAGTCTCAAACATGATATGTCTTAGAAGTTCTCGTGCAAGTTATTTCAACTGCCACAGATAAATGTATATAGCTCCGCTAGAAAAAAGTTATGGTGTCGGAATTCGGCTACTGTACACACTAAAATTTACTTGCGAACGTCATGGAATTTCGTGTATCGATCGCTATAACTTGGTCAAAAACGCACCGCGATACATTTATTCATTCTGGATATATTTGGGATTATCTGTCTCAGCTAACTCACTCTGCATATACAGGGTGAGTCACCTAACGTTACCGCTGGATATATTTCGTAAACCACATCAAATACTGACGAACCGATTCCACAGACCGAACGTGAGGAGAGGGGCTAGTGTAACTGTTTAATACAAACCATACAAAAATGCACGGAAGTATGTTTTTTAACACAAACCTACGTTTTTTTAATGGAACCACGTTAGTTTTGTTAGCACATCTGAACATATAAACAAATACGTAATCAGTGCCTTTTGTTGCAATGTAAAATGTTAATTACATCCGGAGATATTGTAACCTAAAGTTGACGCTTGAAACCTCCGACGTTCAGTTGCGTGTTGTAACAAACATGGGCCATGGTCGGCGAGCAGCATCTGCAGGGACATGTTTACGATGACGACCGTGTTTACGAGTGTGGCTGTAATGCACTGTTGTGGTTTGGTCTAGCTGTCGCAGTGTCCGCATATAGCGCTTGCTGCTATTGTTATTCTGCATTCGTCTCCGCACGCAGACCAACTGTAGTACAACGTGTTACCAGACGTCTGTGATAGTGTAGTGTTGTAGGAACTGTGACCATGGTGTATTCGAACTCTGAAAAGGCGGAGATGATACTCATCTATGGCGAATGTCGACGAAATGCAGCTGAAGCCTGCAGGGTGTATGCAGAACGGTACCCGGACAGAGAGCATCCAACGTGCCGCACATTGCAAAACATCTACCGCCAACTGTATGCAACAGGTATGGTCGTAGCACGCAAACGGGTCCGTAACAGGCCCGTCACAGGAGAAGCGGGTGCAGTTGGTGTGTTAGCTGCTGTTACAATGAACCCACACATGAGTACACGGGACATTGCGAGAGCCGGTGGACTGAGTCAAAGTAGTGTCATGCGCATACTGCATCGTCACCGCTTTCAAAAATCGTTCAAATGGCTCTGAGCACTATGGGACTCAACTGCTGTGGTCATTAGTCCCCTAGAACTTAGAACTACTTAAACCTAACTAACCTAAGGACATCACACACATCCATGCCCGAGGCAGGATTCGAACCTGCGACCGTAGCAGTCGCACGGTTCCGGACTGCGCGCCTAGAACCGCGAGACCACCGCGGCCGGCGTCACCGCTTTCACCCATTTCATGTGTCGCTACATCAGCAATTACATGGTGATGACTTTAATCATCGAGTGCAATTCTGTCAACGGGCATTAACAGAAAATGCGTTGCAGTTCTACCTGTTTAACAAACCACGGGGCAGTGAATCTACGGAAAATGCATTACTGGTCCGTGGACAATCCTCGCTGGCTCAGACAGGTAGAGTGACAGCGACCGTCGACTGTAAATGTATGGTGCGGAATCATTGGAGACCACCTCATTGGTCCTCACTTCATTGCAGGGGCCCAAACAGCTGCAACATACATCGCGTTTCTACAGAATGATCTGCCAACGTTGCTCGAAAATGTCCCACTGGAAACGCGTCGACGTATGTGGTATCAGCATGATGGTGCACCTGCACATTCCGCAATTAACACTAGGCTGATCCTTGACAGGATGTTCGACGGGCGTTTCATAGGACGTGGAGGACGCATAAATTGGCCAGCCCGTTCTCCTGATCTTACACCTCTGGACTTCTTTCTGTGGGGTACGTTAAAGGAGAATGTGTACCGTGATGTGCCTACAACCCCAAAGGATATGAAACAACGTATTGTGGCAGCCTTCGGCGACATTACACCAGATGTACTGCGGCGTGTACGACATTCATTACGCCAGAGATTGCAATTGTGTGCAGCAAATGATGTCCACCACATTGAACATCTATTGGCCTGACATGTCGGGACACACTCTATTCCACTCCGTAATTGAAAACGGAAACTACGTGTGTACGTGTACCTCACCCCTCATGGTAATGTACATGTGCGTCAGTGAAAAAGACCAATAAAAAGGTGTTAGCATGTGGACGTAATGTGCTGTTCCAGTCTCTTCTGTACCTAAGGTCCATCACCGTTCCCTTTGGATCCCTACGTAATTCGGTGCTCTCCGATACACACGATCAAACAGCGGAGGAGTGGTACTCAAGCGTCAACTTTAGGTTACAATATCTCCGGATGTAATTAACATTTTACAATGCAACAAACGGCACTGATTACGTATTTGTTTATATGTTCAGATGTGCTAACAAAACTAACGGGGTTCCATTTAAAAAACGTAGGTTTGTGTTAAAAAGCATACTTCCGTTCATTTTCTTATGGTTTGTATTAACCTATTACACTAGCCCCTCTCCTCACGTTCGGTCTGTGGAATCGATTCGTCAGTATTTGATGTGGTTTACGAAATATATCCAGCGGTAACGTTAGGTGACTCACCCTGTATATCTGGCGAAAAGTCAAGGAAGGTAATTCAGATACATTAGAGTTCACACGAATTGTTAGCAGCAATCGTACTTCACTTGACCACTTGGCAGTGGAACGAGAAAGGAGGAGAACTGAAAGTGGGAAACGAAGTGTCCTCGGCCAACCACCGCAATATGGTGGGTAAAGTGTAGAGGTAGACTACATCAATGTCTAAGGCCAGTGGGTTTCAATTATTTGCTATTCATATGTGCACTCAGATATTAGCTCTGAAATTCTTTCCTAAGAAACAAATGCACAAAATATGAACACAGCACTCAAATTACTGAAAAGCGTTGTAAAAGTAATAACCAAAAATAAAAATCGCACTTACTGTAAGGATCTTTCCAAAATTATGGGTATTTTAGTTACGTCATGTGAGTACATTTGTTTTTCAGTTATAATCGTCAAAATAACCTCGATAATTACTGTGCAGGCAGCTCTGTCCATGACCATGGAACGACGTCTACACTGAACCTACATTTGCCAAGAAAGGATAAAGATAAAACTCAAAACAGCATTTTTCACTAAGAATTAAATTTTTACAACAAATTTCTTAAAGAGATTAGAAAAAGTCAGTTAAAAAACCTATTAAGCAGTACACTGTATAGCTGAACGCTTACTTGGATAGCACTGAGTAGGGGTTTAGTAAAAGATGCAACACAAGTAAATAATAATAATTTTATTACAAACTTCTGCACTTTTAATTTCTTAATATTTCGTTTCTGGAACACTTTACTCCAGAGTTATACAATGACTAATACGAGAACTATCACCTTGTTCTTCTGAGATTGGACTGATGACCTAGTAGTTTAGACCCTTTAACCGTAGAGTCCTTCCGTGCTTAGGGACCTACTCGGTATAGAGGAAAGCTTACAATCAAGCAAATGGGAAATTGTGGCACTCAAAATCGTAACTAACCATTGACGTCATTGTCCTGATGGCATCTGATGGATTGTATGTAATGTTACTAGGGAAGATCGAAAAGTAACGCACAATAATTTCACTATTAAAAATTTAATAGGCAACAAAACAAAAAACAAAAAAATCACTAGCGAATTTATATCATCATTAGTCAAAACATCCAGGGTGAGGAGCCGCGGTCGATCTGTAAAATTTCTTCTTCCTGACGTTTCGTTGCAAACTGCGGGCAACATCTCCCGAGGTGAGTCAACGCTGGCTGTCGGCCGTGGAGGTCCAGTTTATAGAGTGTGCGTAGAGGGCACCCCTACACGTAACCTCGGAAGATGTTGCCCGCAATTGGCAACGAAACTTTAGGAAGAAGGAGTTTTACAGATCGACCACAGCCCCTCAGCCCGCAAGTTTTAACTAATGAAGACGCCGGCCGTAAAATCCTACACGCTCAGTTCGCAGAAGTCCGTTCGGTTGGAATACAGCCCTCTGAAAACTGCTGATTTCACTTCTGCATCTCTCGGAAAGCACTGGCCGGCCTGGAATTTATTCATGGGACTAAACAGATGAATATCCGATGGTGCAATATCTGAAGTGTATGGTGAATGCTAGAGGACACGCCAATAAAATTTGGCCCCTTTTCTCACGAACAGGTGCAGCAAAATAGAGGTGACCATTGTCATGAAGAAGTGTGACACCGTCAGTCTTAATGCTGTGGCGCTTGTCACGCTACTTACCCAAGTTTTAATGTGGGCTGCAACATTCACAGTGGTCCTGTGTTCAGTTAAGTCCACCAATAACATACCATAAGTATCCTAGAAAACTTTCTCAAGCACTTTCCAAGTAGACTGAGTCACTCTGAATTTTTTTCGTACAGGAAAACCACCAAGTTTCCACTTCGCAGAAACCTGCTTGCTTTCGGGCGTGCATAGGCACGCCCACGTCACATCACCAGTGACGAATCCTTTCCGGAAGTCATGCCATTCTGCAGCCTAACGTGTTAAATGGTCAAAGCCTGTCATCATTCGCTGACAAGTTTGGTTGACTGTCAGGTTCTTAGGCACCCAGCGAGCACTAACTTAACGAAATTTCATCGTGTCAGGAACAACATCGTACACCATATCATTGGAAACGAACTACTGTGTTAAGGTTCGCCGATGCAGTCGCCGGTCTTTCAAAATTGCTGCCTCAATAGCTCCGACATGTCGCGGGGTTGCAGCTGTCACCGGCCGCTCGGAGCTTCGCGAATCACTAAGGTTCACACGGTCCTCCTGGAAGAGTGCTCGCCACCTAGTGACTCTGCTACTGTCCACACAATCGTATCCATACACGCCACGGATGTTTCTGTGGGTTTCACTTGGTTGATGCCCTTTGGCCCATAAATATCGAATTAGGTTCAGTTTATTTGAGTTTTTATCATTCTAATGTTTTTGTTTTTATGGTTTTGATTTTAATAATCATACTTAATTGTTCATTTTCGAGACTAAGCCTTCTTTCTTTTTATATTTTTTTGAGGCTCGATTGGTTCCTACTTTGCTTTTGATATAAGGTTCGCTGCTCTTCACAGGTTGACGTCAGCTACATGCGGGCCATGTTTGTTTCGTAGTTCAGGCTTTTCTCGCTAGAGTTGCTCATGAAAACAATATACCCTCTCTAACTCAAACGTCAAACTATATTTTCGTGAAATTTCAACATTCCAGCTGCAGTACAAGGGAAGAAATTTATTATTGTGCGTTACTTTCCGATTCTCTCTCGAACATTACGAAATAATGCATGTAAATTGTTTGTAGTATATGGAGTGAGCGAAGCTGAGAAATGAATGAACAAAGTAGCACCAGTTTTTCACATTATGAAATAAAAGTTTTGTAAGAATGTATAAACAAAACTGTATCGTACACTAAGGATAAACCGAAGGAGATTGCGTTGTTTTAAACACTCTGGCCTCGTATTCATTAGATGGACGCTCTAATTTCGATCCAGTTATCCTGATTTCCGTGGTGTCCCTAAATTATTTGAGGCAAATGCCAAAACAGTTTCTACTGTAATGCCATGGCTGACTGCCTATTCCATTCTAGTCATACACTGCCTGTAAGGATCTGTTTATAGAAATGGGTTTCTTCCTTGTTAAACGATAAGACTACAACGGGCCCAATATTCTTCCAAACATGAACCACAGATAAAACAAAACTGCGGCTTCTACTACTATTATTAACATTACCCAATAAGGTGGACCTTCTTTCTCTGTAATGTGTCAGCGTAAAGCTACTTCTTGTGTACATAAGAGAGAAGTTGATTTTCTCATTATTCTAGAAGCTGTATTTCGTTAGAAAGTCTTTAAGTCGCAAAATATATCTAATGGCCGCGTTTTGTAACAGGATTTTCTATTGTTTTATGCAATGAATTACCTTACAGTATTTCTCAAATTAAACTGCGACATCGTTTTTCGGTTACTGAAATGGGAAGCAACTATACTGCAGTTCTTTTTTTCCAAAATACTTGAGAACACATGCAATAATGACACTTTCTAGAAAATGTCTACTACATCTAATTTTTCTTGTGTAGCTGTCTCATACTGAATATTTGAATCTTCCTGTATAAGTATTAGTGTGAGAGAGTATGTTAAATACGTTACTAAGTGTCACTGCAAATGCTTTGGTTCGACACCACCGAATCCTACCCATTGATTCACATGCAATAGAATAGACTGCATACTTAGGGATTCGGCTAAAATGCGAGGAGGACATTAAAGACTCTAATGTGAGTAACGGCTAGCGTGCTTACGCAGAGAACAAGCAAACAGCATTTCAGACTCTGCTGTAGTCTAAGGCAGACCTGGCCGGCTGAAGGCTTTCGCTTATGGAGCGCACAGTTGACATTTTAGTAAATCACGCCCTGACATTCCCTTCGCGATTACCCAGAGTCAGTTGCTGACTGATTACCTATCACACTGAGTGCATGAGATAGTACATGGAATTTGTATAATTGTACCTACGTCAACAGACAGATGAACAATTGCTTTGGCATCTTTCTGTGAAGTTGTAATTACAGTTCTGGGTGGTACCAGCAAATAATAATTTTTCTGCGAGTACTTTCGTCTTATAGTTGGAAGCTGCAGTTAACTATCTACATCGTTATTAGCTGTGGTACATAATTTATGGATTTTTACTAATCTCTGCGGAGTCCTATATTTCTTTTATCCAGGCATGGAATATAACTATTCTGCTTATACAGAAAAAATCTGTTCCTACTGATGAGCATGAGGGTGAGGACGGTGTGAGTACGTAATGACTGTTGGGTGTATCTAATGTTACTGGAATTTTCGGGTGGAATTCGCTAAACAGAAGGACCTTGGATGTCTTGGGTGTACATGTGCAGATTATCTCCACATTTTAGACTTTGAGGAAAGTCAAATCATTGGCATGAGAACATGAGAGCATCCTACAGGCAGCACAGACTGTTGGCTGTAGCGCAACGACTGTAGAAAGCGTGATTTCGAGACACACGACAGTACCGCAATAACAGAGATTTAGGAGAGAAGGTCGGTGTGGAAGTGTGATTGAGTCTTTCTTCAGGATGTTTTTGGTCATGGAGGTTTTGGAGGTATTTCTTGATTTCAAGTGTAAAACATTTGGATATGGGGAATTTTAGGTCTTGTTGGAGAGGTTCAAGCTGTGAAAGGCAGAGGAAGATGCTACATAGGGGATATCTGTGTCCAGTATGCACAGCATTTTCAGGTTGTGTTTGACAGATTGTTTTTGTGGTTTGTAGGGTGTGAGACTGATAGAAGCATTGCAGGTTTACCGTTCTGTTGATCTCTTAATGGCTGTTGGAAGGAAGGGTGGTTGTGGTATGGGGTGTAGCGTGATATGACGCTGAAGGTTATCTCTGGGTTGTCCAGGTACTTTAGCGTGGCTTGCACTGGTTGGTGTTGTGTGGCTTGTAGGAGGAATACTCATGATGTCATCAGCTGTTACTGTTGCGCGGCAGATTGACATGCATGCATCAGCAGTAAATATCGCGGCTGGTGGGTCTCACCTGGAAGAGAAATGTTAGGAAGATGGAGGCAGATGATTGAATTGCGGCGGTGTGTGTATTTGGGGGGGGGGGGGGGGGGAGGACGTATTGTAAGTTTTTTTTCCCTTCTGGCTGGTTTGATGTGGCCGACCACGAATTCCTCTCCTGTGCTCATCTCTTCATCGCAGAATAGCAATTTAAACATTCGTGCTCAATTATTTGTTGGGTGTATTCCAATCTCTGTATTCCTCTACAGTTTTTGCCATCTACAGCTCCCTCAAATACCATAGAAGTCATTTCCTCGTGTCTTAACAGATGTCCTTTCATCCTGTCCCTTCTCCTTATCAGTGTTTTCCTCATACTCTTTTCCTCTCAGATTCTGTGTAGAACCTCCTCATTTCTTATCAGCCCACCAAATTTTCAACATTTGTCTGTAGCACCACATCTCAGATGCTTCGATTCTTTTCTGTTCCGCTTTGCACAAAGTTCATATTCCACTATCATACAATGCTGTACTCCAAACGTACGTTCTCAGAAATTTCTTCCTCAAATTAAGTCCGATATTTGATATTAGTAGACAACGCTTGGCCAGGAATGCCTTTGGCCGGCCGAAGTGGCCGTGCGGTTAAAGGCGCTGCAGTCTGGAACCGCAAGACCGCTACGGTCGCAGGTTCGAATCCTGCCTCGGGCATGGATGTTTGTGATGTCCTTAGGTTAGTTAGGTGTAACTAGTTCTAAGTTCTAGGGGACTAATGACCTCAGCAGTTGAGTCCCATAGTGCTCAGAGCCATTTGAACCATTTTGAACCAGGAATGCCTTTTTTGCCATAGCTAATCTGCTTTTGATGTCCTCTTGCTTCGTTAGCCATTGATTATTTTACTGCCTAGGTAGCAGGATTCCTTAGCTTCATCTACTTCGTGACCATCAATCATCCTATTGTTAAGTTTCTTGCTGTTATCATTTCTACTACTTCTCGTTACCTTCGAGATTTACGCTCAGTCCATACTGTGTACTCATTAGATTGTTCATTCCGTTCAGAAGATCATGTAATTCTTCTTCACTTTCACTCAGGACAGCAATGTCATCAGCGAATCGTATCATTGATTGCCTTTCATCTAGAATTTTAATTCCACTCCTGAACCTTTCTTTTATTTCCATCATTGCTTCTGCGATGTAGAGATTGAACAGTAGGGGTAAAAGGCTAAATTCTTGTATTACAATCTTTTTAATACGACCACTTCGTTCTTGGTCGTCCACTCTTATTATTCTCTCTTTGCTGTTGTACATATTGTATATGACCCGTCTCTTCCTATAGCATACCCCTGATTTTTTTCAGAGTTTCGAACATCTTGCACCATTTTATATTGTCCAACGCTTTTTCCAGGTCGAAAAATCCTACGAACATGTCTTGACTTTTCTTTAGTCTTGCTTCCATTATTAACCGCCACATCAGAATTGCCTCTCTCGTGCCTTTACCTTTCTTAAAGCCAAACTGATTGTCATCTACCGTAACCTCAGTTTTCTTTTCCATTCTTCTGTATATTAATCTTGTAACCCACTTGAATTGATGAGCTGTTAAGCTGATTGTGCGGTAATTCTCGCACTTGCCAGCTCTTGCCCTCTTCGGAATTGTGTGGATGATGCTTTTCCGAAAATGAGATGGTATGTCGCCAGACTAAAACATTCTACACATCAACGTGAATAGTTGTTTTGTTGCCACTTCCCAAATGATTTTAGAAATTCTGATGGAATGTTATCTATCCCTTCTGCCTTGTCTGACCTAAAGTCCTCCAAAGCTTTTTTAAATTCTGATTCCAATACTGGATCTCCTATCTCTTCTAAATCGACTCCTATTTCTTCTTGACATCAGAGAAATCTTCCCCCTCATAGAGGCTTCCAGTGTATTCTTTCCACCTAGCCCCTCTCCTCTGCATTTGACAGTGGAATTCCCGTTGCATCCTCGCTTTTAATGTCAGTGAAGGTTGTTTTGACTTTCCTGTATGCTGAGTCTGTCCTTCCGACAATCATTTCTTAGCTTCCCTGCACTTCTTATTTATTTCATTCTTCAGCGACTTGTATTTCTGTATTCCTGAGTTTCCCGGAACGTTTTTGTACTTACTGCTTTCATCAATGAATTGAAGTATTTCTTCTGTTACCCATGGTTTTTTCGCAGTTACCTTCTTTGTACCTATGTTTTCCTTCCCAACTTCTGTGATTGCCCTTTTTAGGGAGGTCCATTCCTCCTCATCTGTACTGCCTACTGAGCTATTCCTTATTGCTGTATCTACAGCCTTAGAGAACTTCAAGCATAACTCGTCATTCCTTAGTACTTCCATATCCCACTTCTTTGAGTATTGATTCTTCCTTACTAATGCCTTTTACTTCAGCCTACTCTTCATCACTAATATATTGTGATCTGAGTCTATATCTGCTCCTGGGTACGCCTTACAATCCTATATCTGATTCAGAATCTCTGTCTGACCATAATGTAATCTAACTGAAATCTTCCCGTTTCTCCCGGCCTTTTCCAAGTATACCTCCTCCTCTTGTGATTCTTGAACAGGGTATTCGCTATTACTAGCTGAAACTTGTTACAGAACTCGATTACTTTTCCTCCTCTCTGATTCCTTGTCCCAGGCCCATATTCTCCTGTAACCTTTTCTTCTACAGTTTCTCCTGCGACTGCGTTCGAGTCCCCCATCACTATTACATTTTCATCCCCATTTACATACAGTATTACCCTTTCAGTACCCTGACACACTTTGTTTGTCTCTTCATCTTCCGCTTACGACGTCGGCATGTATACATGAACTATCGTTGTCGCTGCTGGTTTGCCGTCGATTCTGATAAGAACAACCCTGTAACTGAACTATTCACAGTAACACACTCTCTGCTCAACATTCATATTCATAACGAATCCTACTCCTCTTATACTATTTTCTGCTGCTGTTGATATTACCCTATGACCAGAAATCCTTATCTTCTTTCCACATCACTTCACTGACCCTTACTATATCTAGACTGAGCCTTTGAATTTCCCTTTTCAGATTTTCTAGTTTCCCTACCACGTTAAACCTTCTGACGTACCATGCCCCGACTAGTAGAACGTTATCGTTCCGTTGATTATTCAGTTTTTTTCTCATGGTGACCTCCCCCTTGGCAGTCCCTCCCGGAGTTCCGAATGGGGGACTACTCCGGAATCTTTTGCCAATGGAGAGATTATCATGACACTTCTTCAATTACAGGCCACATGTCCCGTGGATACACGTTACGTGTCTTGAAAGCAGTGGATTCCATTGCCTTGTGCATCCTCATGCCCATGATCATTGCTGATTCTCCCGCCTTAGGGGCAGTTTCTCACCCTTAGGACAAGAGAATGCCCTGAACCTCTCTACACTCTTCCGCCCTCTTTGACAAGGTCATCGGCAGAATGATGCTGACTTCTTATGCCGGAAGTCTTCGGCCGCCAATGCTGAGTAGGTGAGGATAGATGTAGGGCTCTAAGCACTATGGGACTTAACAGCCGAGGTCATCAGTCCCCTAGACTTGGAACTACTTAAACCTAACTAACCTAAGGACATCACACACATCCGTGCCCGAAGCAGGATTCGAACCTGCGACCGTAACAGCAGCGCGGTTCCAGAATGAAGCGCCTAGAACCTCTCGGCAACATAGGCCGACGATAGATGTAGCGAGATGGGTTAGTTAACGTGCTCCATGTGGTGACAGTAGGAGCAATAGATGGGGACTTATAATGGTAGACATTGTGGGATGATCAACAATGGCAGATGGTGGTGAGAGGCTGGGCAGCCGCTGAAGCAGCTATAACGAAGACTGTGATGAGCTGAGACAGAGCCGTGAATGGTGAGCGACCGTGCTGTGATAAAATGTCTCCCATGTTGCAGGGATGGCAGCAACGATGTCTGGGCGATGGGATGACGACTACAACAGGCGAAGGTGTTGGCAGCAGTGGCGGCGGTGGCGGAAGCTGCAGTGTCTGTGGCAGTGGCGGCGACAGCGTCGGAGGCAGAGAGATAACTACACAGCCAAGTCCAGCGTGTGGGTGACTATGACGAGAATCAACAAGTTGTGGCGACGTGAGGTCAAATATAACAGGCGATGTAAATACACAAGCGAGCTGTTGACGATGGTGATGAGTAACATCCAAACACACACATGCACACACAAACACAACACACACAGAGAATTAAGAGAGAAGACGAAACACAGTGAATGATATATATTAGGAACAAAAGGACACTGTTTATGAAGCATAGAAGTGTGCTCTTATGGGTGCACACACGAACTCTTAACTATTGATCTAGCACCAGGTTGCGAACTAGCCGGTCTAAATAGCCACTGGGGAAGAGGGACTCCTCCTCGAAAGCCTGTTGTTTTCGTTATTGATTTTTGTCCACCTCATCCCATGTGGGTGAGATGTGGGATGGCAATAGTACAGCTGATACCCTTTAGAATATGAATAAGATAAACAATGACAATAAATTAAAGTTGCAAAACTGAACAGTCTTTAAGATCAATGAGAAGCTAACTGTCTTTATTAGTTTTAATTAAAATAAAAATTGAAAATGTAAGGATAAAAAAATAGATACCTCAAACACTTTGAAACGGGTGATGTTTACTAGAAAGAAGCATTGTAATTTCGCTAAAAAGATGATGCTCCTGCACTGGGGAAAATAACTGGGAGAGATTAAAATTGTGGGTGTTATGCAGGGGGGGGGGGCAAGATGTGTGTGTGTCAGTGTATGTGTGTGTGTGCATGTGTGTGTGTGTGTGTGTGTGTGTGTGTGTGTGGGTGTGTGTGTGGTACTGTAGGTAGGTGTTGGTGCGGCTAGTGAGAAGACAGAAAGGGTGACAGAACTTGATGCTAGAGCAGATCCTTTGTATGTTTCAAGAGGGGATGGGATGGATAGAGAACGTGAAGGAAGATAGAGGGAGTGGGATAGGTGAGGAAGTTATAGTTGACAGGACTGGGAGGATTTCAGTCTGGGAGAGGGACTCAATTCAATTTGTTTTTGGGTAGGATAAGGAGTATGTGTCTATGGAGGCATGGTGGGATGTGTCTGTACAGGCCCTGCAGCATCCCAGAACTGGTGACCAGAGGGGAAACAACGGGGTTGCTGGATATCTAGTTTGCAGATTACAAAGAATAGGTAGAGTTGTTCGATGCAGGTGAAGAGAGACGGGAATTTGAGAATTTGATGAGAATCTATGGGGAAAGGTAAATGGATGTGACATTCAAGGATTTGGAGGGAGTGATAAATCTTAGTTAGAGCAGATACCCATACAGCATTTGCACAGAAGGGGGCATGTCGGATGAAGGTATTGCGGACAAGGAGGATACTGGAGGGATACGATCCTCAAGTTTGATCAGTTAGCACTTGTAGTAGTTTTAATCTATTGTGGGCTTTCAGTGGAATGGCTTGTAGATGGGTTTCGATGTTAGTTGGCAATCAAATGTTAGTCTGAGGTATTTTAATGTGTTAACTAACAGAGAGAATGCTATAAATGGTGAGGTATAAGTCATGGAGATGTAAGTTGTGGGTTGTTAAGGTCTTGAAAGGACTGATCTTGATGAGCAATTGGTTCACGAGGGGATAAACTAATTGAGGTGTATTTGAATGAATCATTGATTTTTTGGAGTGCCAAGTCGATAGTAAGGAAATCGATGTCATTAACATGATGAAGGAGGTGGAGTGGCAGAAGAAGTTTGGGTATACTGGCAATGTAGTGAGAGGAGAGAGGGCGAAACCTTGTTGGCATACCTTCAGTAGAATGTGGGGTACAGGAATTGGTACTGTTGATTGACAAAGAATGGGCGAGTAAGGAAGATAGACGGAACAAGGTGGACACAGTTAAATAGAAGGTTGAAATGGAAACCAGAATGCATCATATGATCATGAGATTTCTTCAGATCGAGTGAGACTAATGGTGGACTACTGGGCGTTCATCTGGTAGGATGGGAGATGTGTGATGCACAGGAGAAGTTGTAGCTGACGTTACACGTATTAAGAAGAAAGGGATATTGTGAGTTCAGGTGTGATGGATGTGTTCGGAGAGTGTTGGGAGAGGATGGATTCAAAGAGCTTGTTGAATACTGTGATGAGGCAGACCTCGACACTCATCTGCCGGGCGGATTCGTGCCGGGGACTGGCTCGCCTTCCCGCTCGGGAAGCAGCGTGTTAGACTGTGTGGCTAGCCGGGCAGGCGAGGGAAGGTAAGATTTTAAAAGTTTTCCACATTTTGGGATTGTAACCTGTGGAGAGGGTCATGTTATACATCGCTGCAAGGCTAATGAGAAAGGTAATGAATTCCTGACGAGGGGAAATAAAGTTTTTTAATTAGTTGTGTGCTGTGACAAGAGTGTTTAATTCTGTTAATGGTATACTGTTGAGGTAGTGGAAGGTTGTAGCCACGAGCGAGACAACAGTATTTCTGCATTCACAAATTATTTGTGCATTCACTGATTGTACAGAACAGGGAGTAATTAAAATTAGGATCATCTTGGATATGAATGTGTCGGAGATACAAGATACTAAGAGGTAAGCTTTGGCCTGGTTGCCAGGTAGGAGATGACTGCTGTGGCAGAGCAGACAGTGAGCTGATGGAATACTTTCCAGTTCTTGGGAGAGTTAATAGGGTGTGTAGCATTGAGCCTGGTGCACGTTTGGCGGCCCTAACATTTTTATGCGAATATAGCTTCAGATAAGATCCACTGCAGGAGGAACATGATATTATGGATATCATCAGGTTGCTGCAAGATGACTGGGTGTCTCCAAATGTGTATATGTATGGATTCCCTTTAGGCAGTCCAGCATGTGTGGGAGTAATCTTGGATAATCTTTGTGTGAGAGTGGGATGGAGAGCATGAGCAACAGGTCTAGAGTATAGGTGAAGGGGAACATGGGGAAGAGGTAGGGTGTAGGGTATGATGAGAACAGGAAGGTAGACAATTCCATTTGGATCTAAGAATGCTGTGGTGAGACGTCCTACGGGTTTGAGAGAAGCTAGTATGACGTCTGGAGTGGGACGAGTTTGCTAGGGGATGGGGACGATGTCACCTTGCAGGGAATCTTTAAATTGACACCACTATCGATTTTTGCAAGATGTCTGCTATGGATGCTATTTGTCAATAACATAATGGAAAAAGGTAACGTCGATGTAGGTGAGGAAAAGGGCATAGGTTGAATAGATCAGATCTAGATGGTGGCACAGGTAACACTTCAGGTTTTGTTGAATAGTGTAAGGTATTCGGTAGGAGTGTTCTGTAATGGCTGTGGCCGAACAATGGTATTCTCTTGGTGACCAGTTAGAGCTCCGCTTCTCGCCAGGGAAACGGGATTATCTGTTCAGCACGTTGCTTTCAGTTAATTTCATTATGTCCTACACACGATGCAGACACCTGTCTGAGAGCCCGTATTTATAACTTAAACTAATATTTTACAGTGGACCTAATTTTTAGGCTCTAGGCCCCATTTAAATTATATTTTTAACTCATCCCGTTTCGGCTCATGTATAATTTTGAACATCGGCTCTCTAGATTTCTAACACTCCATTCTAAACAAAGCTTAGAAGCAGGTGTGTTAACGACTCCCTACATCTCGGGCCGTGAATGTTTATTACCTTTTTATTACGTTTTTATTTTGTTTGACGAAGCTAGTCATGGCTATATATGTTGTTTGCTTCTTCTATTTACGTTACGAAAGGTGCATTGTTAGTTAAGATGCTTCTCAGATCAAAGAATCAACGCTATTATTTACACCACTGTTAATTTATCATAATGCTCTTAATCAAACGTGCACATTCTTTCTTAGATAATCTTTATTGAAACTGGTCACTGTATACAACAAATAGAACGTTTTGATTTCCACATAATCTCAAATAACGTAGCCTCTTCAATCCCGAGGTATCGTATATGATGCCTCCAGGTTTTATTTTTTTCTCGATCGCGTACGCAGATGAACTGCTTCTGTCTTGTGGTATCGTGTACAACAGACATCGCGATTTCGTCAGCTCACTTGTTCGTCTTTCTTCCGAGTATCATCAAGTGACAACACCGATTCGAATCTTCGGATCCTACGATTGCACAGCATGTCTCGGCGAAATAAAGGTAAAGACAAAACCTTTTTCTAATTATATGTGTTTTCACATGCTTTAGCACCGTATAAAAACTGTACAGACATCCCTCGGTTAGTAGCGAACTAGGATTTGATGTTATAACGGAGATATTAGCTTTAGACTTTTGAATATCACATGTCATACATCGGGACTTAATGCCGACTTTGTTCATGTCAGTTGAAGTGTGGTTATTGTTCTTTTCACTTGACTCCCAGACATGACTGATGAAATCATTCAGTTGATCAACAGAACTAATCCAAATGACTCTGACAGAAATTGATAAATCTTATGATAAAGATGACACTTTGATGCAGGGCATCAGAAGAAGAAACAGTGCCTCTTTCTCAAATTCGAGGAAGAAACGAGTTCTGGAAACATAAAAATGAGAAAGAATAAGTTCGTTATTAAAATAATTACAATTTTCCCCCTCACAATTTATTAAAATTTTTCTTTAAATATTTTGAACTTTTTACTTACCAGTGATGAAATTTTTTGTACGAAGTTTTTGGTTTGATCTACTTGAAATCTACAGCAAATGTGAACAATATGTGTAATGCTTTTAATGTGTTCTCGGGACTGAAGAGGGTGTCACTGTTGCCTATACGGTGACCATGCCACACTTCATCGATTTGGCAATTGTTGCGCGAAAGCTGAATGCTCGCTCGCAAGTGGCAATAATAATATGGGTATGACCTTCAGGACCAGGGCACGGAACTGATTATTGCAGCAGGATAATGCAGAGTCTTACTCTGCATTTTACATCACAAACGCCTTGAGGTATATGCAGAGGGGGTTGCTCAATCGACTGATTTGTTTTTCACAGAGATGGAATGGGATGGGATGAGATGGATTCTGCAATACTAGCCTCTAGCGATCTTCTAGAACTGATATAGAATGTGTTTCAGGGATGGCAAGAAATTACTGTTTGACATTCGTAGACTATATTTTTCCATGCCGCAAAGAATACAACATTGTATGCGTGGTTATGATGTTTACAACCCCTACAGATGTTTATGGTGGATATTAGTTCCGTATGGAATGAAAGTTTCATCATTTAACATTACGTGATGAATGTTTTTGCAGAGTTTGATAAAAATCGAACTGCAGTTTGATAATGTAATATTTCCATGAGTGTACTACCCTTTACTACATGTCTTGACACAATGTCTCTAATGGAGGCAGGAACTGCAATCCTAAAACTGTAGGGAACCCAGTGATTGGGTGGAAATTCACTGTCCCTTACAGGGTCATTTCGGAGGAGAAAAGGCGTTGCCCTCGTCTGATTTGAGAACCTGTATGCAAAGCAATGCTAATGACGTATAGGGAATCACTAGAGAGAATCATAGGACCACGCAGGGATCGGACCCAACAAATATTACAGTTTGTAACTCAGTATTTAACTATGTACCTACAAATTTTTTCCGATAACGCTTTCGCGATTACTAAATGATCCTGTAACGAAGCGCGCTGCGCTCCGTTGGATCTTCTCTATCTCTTCTATCAACCCTGTCTGGTACGGATCCCACACTGCTGAGCAGTATTCAAGCAGTGGGCGAACAAGCGTACTGTAACCTACTTCCTTTGTTTTCGGATTGCATTTTCTTAGGATTCTTCCAATGAATCTCAGTCTGGCATCTGCTTTACCGACGATCAACTTTATATGATCATTCCATTTTAAATCACTCCTAATGCCTACTCCCAGATAATTTATGGAATTAACTGCTTCCAGTTGCTGACCAGCTATATTGTAGCTAAATAATAAGGGATCTTTCTTTCTATGTATTCGCTGCTCATTACACTTGTCTACATTGAGATTCAATTCCCATTCCCTGCACCATGCGTCAATTCGCATTCCTACATCTCATCTCCTAACTTTATTATTTATTGTTTGTCACCACTCCCGCCATCTCAGTCTCCAGATTTGAACCTTTTATACTGCTGGTATAAATGTCTATCGTATGTCATTACTCATATTCGAAAATAACTTAATGATAAGCTGTTTAACATTCTTTAACAAAGTGTTGTCAAGACTGCCGTTTCTGAAATACTGTATGAATTTTTACATCTATTACTATTATAATTAGAAGAGTTGTGTGCTGTTCATTCACTATGCACATTGTAATTTTTACTACATCATTTGTTATTATTATTATTATTACTATTCTTATGTACTGCTCACGTACTAAACATATTGTTAACATACTAAAAATGTCTGAATAGCTGTAACAGAAATTAATATATTACGAAATAAAAGAAGGAAGCAATTTAGGTACAGAAATTAACTGAAACTTCTATTCCCTGAAAACCTAAGCCCCTGTTCTGGTAAAGGGGTGAATCTAGTTTCTCAAAAATCTTAAAAACTAATTAACGAAAACTTTTAACTTCTACTTCTTCGAAAACGAAACATATATTTATCTTGTATGTGTACTACGCATTTATGAAATGAACATATTTTTCAGAAAGTTTGTGAAGTTGTTAACACGAATTCCGTTTATTTCATCGGGTTGCGACCATTCTTGGTTTGGCTGGTTCAAATGGCTCTGAGCACAATGGGACTTAACGTCTGTGGTCATCAGTCCCCTAGAACTTAGAACTACTTAAACCTAACTAACCTAAGGACATCACACACATCCATGCCCGAGGCAGGATTCGAACCTGCGACCGTAGCAGTCGCGCGGTTCCGGACTGAGCGCCTAGAACCGCTAGATCACCGCGGCCGGCCATTCTTGGTTTCTTGCTGAGTATAAGTGACGACGTATATGAAGGGATTATCCTTCCTAGGTTTGGATTAGTTGTTATATCGCTTTGTTCTTTTCTTAGGTATTGTTGGAACCACCCATTGCACCTAATTACATAAGATATGCAATTACAAACATTTGTGACTGCAGTTCAACAGCAAACCTCCGAAGATAACAACAGAACAATGTCGCACATCATCCTAATGGATTTAGTAAAGTTCCATAATTATCTTTGTAGTTAGCCCGTGTATTACTACACAACATATTACTTATTTACTTTTTTGTTGCAAAACATTGAACTGTACCCAGTGACGAGGAAGAAAATTTGCCTGGATTTTAGAATTCAACCAAAGTAATTATTTCTCAACTCACCCCGTTGAGAGATGCAGTTCCTTCTGGTTCACGACGATCTTTTCGGATCATAGCAAACATAGTAGACTTGAAATTTAAAATTGTTCGAAGCAAGCTGTAACCTCTATCAGTTGTGAATGAAACAGAGCTAATGCATGGCTTTTCGATACAGAATCCTTGATGCGTACAGTACAAATACTACATATTCCATTAAAAGCTTTCAGCGATGACCTTTCCGATACTGGACATTTATTTGCCATGCCCGTTTGTTTTTCGCGTGCGGTGACGCGAGGGATTGGAATTCGGCATCTGTGTAAATTAATCACCCCTGATACGATTCATTTGGTTTCTGCTCATAATACGATAGACACTGCTGTTTGGAGTATAGCGCCTCACTAAGTGGTGACCAAACAGTGGTGGTTCACGCAAAGCGCGAATGAAGGTGGGTCACGTATTTCGCAGTTATTGAGAAGTTTATTATCCCTTCTCATAAACTATGAACCTTGCTGAGGTGGTGTTCTTACATGCTTCAGTGGTAGAGACAGCTGTACCGTAGGTGCAACGCTGTGATACCTGTGAATGGACCAAGCTACGGAATAATGTGGAAAGTGCAAGGTAATATTAACCCTATGTTTTATGTGGAAGATGGGTGGGAAAAGGCAAACCTACATGTATAGGTTTTGTAAATTTAGGCTTTGACAATGTTGATTGGACTACATTTTTTGAAATACAGGTAGTGAAAGTTTATTTACCACTTGTACAGAAACCAGACAGCAGTTAGTTACTTTAATCTTCCGTGGGTCGTTTTGCACGTTTTACATTCACATAGCCAATTAATTTGTACATATGGTTACATTCAGGACGCTTCTGATTTTTTCTCAAACAGAAAAAAATGTATACCGATGCTGTCAGTTAGTGAGTCCTACCAAAGACCTTTCACACATTACAGTAACAGAAATTCTTCTACGGAATGGAAGAAGTTGACAAGGACAAACTTCCTCAGTTTTTTTTTCAAATTTTACTTTGTTATCTCTCAGACTTTTTGTATCACTGGGTAAATGAATAAAAATTCTTGTTGATGCATTGTACTAAAGACGGACCTAATGTGGAGTAAAGAATGTCATGTTTGCTTCTGATACTGTAATTATGCACATCATTGTTGCTTTTGAACTGCAGTTGTATTTACAACAAACTTCATTATGGAATAAATATACCGTGAAGCAGTAGTCAGAATGTACAATTTGTTTAACAGATGTCTACAAGATGATCGTGGGTGAGCACCACATATTATTCTTATAGCAAGTTTTTGCGCAATGAAAACTTTATTTCTTAAAGAAAGTTACCTCAGAACATTGTTGAATGAAAATATGCAGAATATGTGAGCTTACTGATTATTCTATCCCCAAGATCTGTAGTGATTATAAGTGCAAATATGGCTGAACTAAGTTTTTTAGAAACACCAAAATACGCATTTTCGAATTTAATTCACGTTAAATTGGCATCTAAGAATTTTGAATTTTCCACCCTCTTTATTATTTCCTTGCCATGTTTTACACTTGTCATTGGTGCAGTACCCCGATATATGCAGAACTGAATGTGTTATGTCTTTTTAAAACTGAGGGTGTGATCATTCACAGAAAGCCAGACAATTACATGTTTAAGAATCTTGTTTACAATCTCTTCTGTCTCTGTAAGTTTGCTTGGACTTATTACAGTAGTAGTGTCATCTGCAAAAAGAACTAAGTCTGATTGATGTACAGTAGACGAAAGATCATTAAATGCGTGAGAAACTGTAGTGAAGCTGAGACTGAACCTTCGGGAATCCCATACCTGATTTCTCTCCCGTCAGAATTATGTCTTTAGACTAAATTGGTTGATTTACTAAGCACAACTTCCTAGATTCTTTTGATTCTCCATTGGTTGACTAAACCGTATATCCCATAAAACAACACTTAACCTAGGGAAATACTTTGAACCACACAGTCAGTTGTCTTAGACACGTCGCAGAAAATACCAGCCGGGGCTATTTATTATTTAATGTTTCTAAAACCTGGCGCGTGAACATGTGATGGCACTCTCAGTAGAGCAAAACTCCTAAAACCCAAACGCTGACTTACGGAGGATATTATTTTTACCAAAGTGAAATATTATTCTAGAAAACATAACTTTTTAAAAAAATTTGCAAAATTATATCAGCAGAGAAACATGCTGACGGTTATTGATACCATTCTTATCAAATTTCTTACACACGGTTTTAACAACAGCATATTTCAGTCTTTCTGGAAATATGCCTTGCGTTCGTGATGCGTTATACATTCCAGATAAGAGTAGACTTGTGAAATGGGAACAAATCTTTACTACTGTATTGGAAACACCATCAAAACTAGGGAATGGAGTGAGACATGGTTGTAGCCTTTCCTCTATATTACTGTACGTATCTGTGCTTTGAGTAAGTATTAAAGGAAACGGGGCAGAAATTGAGAAGGGGAATTAAAATTCACTGAGGATCTATATACACTCTTGGTGCTTTCGGCTACATCATACGATTAAAATCCACGATCTTTCAGCTAAGTGCTCGTCGACCGTGGTCAAGTCTTGACTGTCGTGTGATTGCTGTTGCGGCACTAAATAGCTGCGTTGCCTTCTGTGACATCACTTCGGCTCACTCCAGCACCATGTACGGTAATTTTTTGTTTAGTACCCGCCAAGTCGTCTTCAGTCTTCCGATGGCCGGAACCCAAGATATAAGTATCTGCACATCAGCGTTTCGATTGAGGGACCAAATTTCTGTCTCGATCTCTTCTTTTTATGACTCTGTTTCAGACACAATTAGTTCGTTGAGTAAGAGATGTCTGATCGAGTGAAATTCGACGTCCCTTTTCCAGGGAATTTTCTGCTACCACTGATTTCTCAGAATACCATAGACACCTGTCGTGTCCCACATGACACTGTTAAATAGTACTTGAACTCTGTTCAACGTAAAACCCCCCACAGACGGTATCTTATATGCTGAGGCCTACATCTTCTTTCACAGTTCTCATGAAAGACGCTAATATTTCCTGTAACTGGACCACTGAACGTCGCCTCAGGAGCCATAAAGAATTTTATCAGTATATATCACCGCGAAGATATATATTCATATAAAAAAATTATGACATTATAATTCTGTCAGAGGCCGCAACAGCAGTGGAAGAGCAGTGGGTTGTGTCACGTAAATCGATTATAGGGTGAACATCAACAAAAGTAAAACGAGGGTAATAGAATGTAGTAGAATTAGATCAGACAATGCTAAGAGATTTTGGTTAGGAAATGAGACACTAAAAGTAGTGGATGAGTTTCGCTATTTGTTTATCAAAATAACTGATAATGGCCGAAGTAGAGAGAGTATAAAATCATATCTGAAATGGAATTTGTTAACACATAGTTTAAATATAACGCTAGCAAGGTATTTTTCTGTAGTATAGTCTTGTACGGAAGTGAGACGTGGACAATGAGCAGTTCAGTAAAGAAGAGAAGAGACTCATTTGAAACGTAGCGCTATAGAAGAATGCTGAAAATTAAGTGGATATAGCGAATAGCTAATGAAGACGTACGGAATTAAATTTGGCATAAAAGTAATTTTTGGCACAAATTGATTGTAGGAAGGAATCAGTTGAGAAGACACATCGTGATACTCCATGGAACAGTGATTCTGGTGATGGAGGAAAGTGGGAGAGGGAGGAAGGAGAGAATGTAACATCTTATAGAGAAGCCAAGGCACCAATACAGCAGTCAGGTTCGAAAGGATGAAGGCTATAATAGTTATGCAGAGATGAAGAGGCTTGCACGAGGTAGACTACGGTGGAGAGATGCATCAAACCAGTCTTTAGACTGAAGACTACAGCAACTACAAGAAGTATAAACTTCATGAATTCTTGATTAATGGGAATGGAATGTTGAGTCTGTTCGAAGCCATACTTTGGCGTCTGCTTTACCACAGATCTTATCTGTTCTCGGATAAAAAAAACTATGACCGGTGGTCACTTGCAGAGTGTTACATTTGTTATGCAGCAGACTATGATCTAGAATAGGAAAACACGCCTCGAAGGGACCAGTAACAGGCATACAGTGTCTAGCTTGTAGGTCTCTCCACGTCCCGTACAGTTACACGCGCGCGCTCAGAGTTACCATAATAACGAAAACTGACAAAAGTAAAAATATACGATAGTAAAGGCAAAAACGTTTAGTAAAAATAGTTCTCCAAAGGAACAGTTTCCAAGATAATTTCAAATATGTGGTTACCATCCGCCACTGACGTCAGTATGAAATATTTTCCTAGATAGCACAGGAGTACTTGAAACGAAAACACCTCCATGTTACATGCTACATTTTACTATATACTCTCACCTGTTGTTTGAGGTGCTCCGTGTGTCATTCCTGAATTTCCATGAATTACTTCACTCGACCCTCCTTTTAGTTACGAATTCTTTCCAACATTTCCGGAATATCACGTAAATCTGACAAGATTGTCCAATTTACTGCTGCGGTTCTTCAACTGTACCAACAGTAATGGCGCACACTTAACTACTGAGGTGAACCCAGATAGTAAATTCTAGAAGACTGAGATCAGGTGATCTTGGAGGTCCAGTTGAGATCCTGCTTCATCTGTCTACCTTAGACCACATTCGCGCTTTGCATGAATTCTTACATCAGCAGAAAAATGTGCTAGTACCCTTCACTCATGCGCCAAGATCAGAAACCATGTGTCGTGATATTAATCTGACAATAATTACACGGACACTTAATAGAAAAGTTTACATTCCTACTACATTCATACTAACTAGGATAATGTTTCACGTTAACAAGCATTTGCAGCTATGTCACAAACAGTTTCTTTGTGGACTCACGTTTACTGGATCGGTTTTCCTTCTGTTATCACTCAAGTCAATTTTTGCTGTGAAATGCAATACAGGTAGAGAAAAATTACCTTGTGTAGGCCTATATATAAATGGTGATTTTTCTTTTTGTGTAGAAACATCATCTGCAGGATGCAGACAATTTGTAGATGATAATATCGGTGAATTTTTTTGTTTTGTTTTGGGAGTAGTTTAGTCAATTCTTAACGTCACAGTCAGTTCTTTTTTTTTTGTAGAAACGTCCAGGAAAATGCCAGCAGATACAAAAGCTGCATGCGTTTTGATAACAAAAGCGCCAGTGAAGCTTACACAGAAGGAAAGGTACTGAGGTACCACTATCCAGTTCCGGAGGGATTACAATTTTTCCAAAGTTGCTACGTCTGATGGTTCGTGGCTGCGACTTCTAGTACATTCTCTGACCAAAACGTTTTGTTTAGGTGAAGCAGCTCCATGAGGTCTTACAGTTATATCATTTTGCGAGTAGATTAAATAGTTTTATGCTTATCCGGCTTGTTGATATTAAACTGCAGAAAAATAGTGATATATCCATACATATTGATCTAGGTGAAGAGTTGTACACAACTTTTCGATTCATTTCAGCATTATATGTACGTTGTTAAATTTATGTGTACTTCAAAATGGCATCCTGTATATGTAGATGATTTCCTGTGGATTACTTATTTAGTCGTAATCTACCTGGCATTGTACCACTGAATTCTGGCTGTAGTACCGGAAGTCCTGGGCAGATTCATTGCCATCATTATTTGACATTTGATACTGAGTGCTGTATAAAGACCCTCTTAGGCTTTTCCATGCATTACAGCCTTCATTTGTACACGATGTTAATGCAACGTCATTTACTCACATTCCATTAGATTAACGTCCCTTTCATCACTGTAGAGAATTTTTCTTGTTCGACCTACCGTCGATCCATCAGACTACGTCATCCTCTCACCTCCGTGGTATTTTTATTACAATCAATTCTTCCACTCCATTCCTTTCCATTTGTTTGTGTTCCGATTTCTCTTAGTAATTCACAACTCTCAGCCCTCTTGTTCTATTCAGAAAATAATTTTGGTATCAATACATAAATTTGGGAAGCACAAACTGCTCTAACACCGAATTTAATTGGTGTCAATGAGCTGGCTTGTTTACGTGCAACAACTCTACATTAACAACAATTTACAGAAGATTGTTATTTGACCATTGATAAGAGAAAGTTTACATTGCGTAACTTTAGTTTAAAGAGAATGCGTGGCACAGTCGTTACATGTTTACTTGCACTGATCTAATTTTGAACGTTGGTCCAGTCCTGAATCAAATGAATGGTTATCACTGTTATCGTTAATTCCTCCTTAAAGAGAGCGCTAAAACAATACATTTTCATGGCTTTTTATCTGTTTTATTCTTTTTTTATTTCAAAAACTTCTCATATATTCACTGTGTTTCTTCGTATTCTATTCTGTCCACATCTTTCCTGTTTTCTTCTCTTTGGGCGTTTGCTAAAATTTCCGTTTTCTGAATTTCTTCTCTGTACTTTTTCCTGTCCGTCATTTCTTCTGTGAAGTGGACCATTTCTCACTGTTGTGTCATGAGTACTGATAACGTTGTGGCTTTGGTGGTGAAATACCAAATGCTCTCACGTAATTTGGACTGGAGTTCCGAGCTCCAGCAGATTCAGTCACAGCCGAGATCACAGAGTGAACACACGCTGAGGAGAATATTCGTGGCTACCACATATGGATTTTGGGGTTTCATCTGTAACCCCAGGCGAGACTGTCACAGGGTGCTACCATCTTGGAGCCAGATGGACCCAGTTTCTTAACGAGGTTGTTACATCTCCCATTCACTTGCGAGATGAGTCCCCAATATCGGGATCGGAAATGGCAGAGTTAAATGAAATAAAACTATTATAACTAGTAGAATGGCCAGATGGACTCTTTTAGATCGCGACGGTAGGTAGAATCTAATACTGTCTTGACACACAATGTTGACGCTGGTCGACAAACAGCCGATGCACTCTTAGTGAAGGCTTGCATCCATTTATATCCACGTCTGACGTGTGGTTATTCATTGGGAATTATTTGCCTGACGTAAGGGGGAAACATATCGGAGTGTCTGATGTGTGTACCCAGTGTGTCCTCCGACCAATAATATGTTGTGTCCCTCTGGAGGCTGCCGTTTACTTTTGGGGCCCTCGGCTGCACGCATCTCTTCTGGAGGACACAGAAACTCTAATGCTTGCTGTTCCGAAAATAAATATACTTAAGCAGAATTTTAATCACTAAGTGCTCAGAAGTAGTAAGTCAATCATTCAGGAAAAAGTGAATATGCATATTATAAAATTCACACTGCTGATGTCACACGTTTCACGAAAAAATGACTTGATATTACATACAAAAAACAACACCTCTCAAAAATATCTAATGACCTCTCAGAGGAAATGATGGAACAGTACACGCTGCAATTGTTTTGTGTGTTTGATAATGTGTTCTAAACCGAATTGGACTGCCTTCATATTCTTTAACATCCGTGACTATCTGTATTTCATCCTGAACAATGCAAATGGTGTGATTACATAAAATCTATCTGATAAAAAAGAGTCACACAAAATTGTTTGAAAGTTTATAACTGTGTCAAAAATTAATTTTTAACAAAGATAATTAGGAAAAATAAAAATATATACCAAATAATCGCTCTTGTGAAACTCTGTGTTTTATTCCAGTGAACAGTGCTATAATGTGTGACCTCACATTACATGAATTACACTTCCAACACACAAAACTAACGCAACAAAAGTTCTACATATAACTGTAAAACGAATTATGATATAATAACTGACGAAGATGCTTCTATGAAAATTCCCTGTAAATTTATGTAAGCAGTCTGACTAAGTAAAGTTCCAAACATTAAATGACACACACACGAATGTAGCACTGCACTCTAAAAGTAAGACTGTCTGACAAGGAAATGACATCCAACGTAAACTTTACTGAAACTGACCTTGATCATTTTTAAACGAAAAGCTTAGCTGTAAATTATCTTGTGTCCTGCTGCGATGTTAAACTGGCTGTAGCAAATTTTCATGGATTGCCTGTGGCAATGCAAACTC
This sequence comes from Schistocerca nitens, assembly GCF_023898315.1. Classification (NCBI taxonomy): domain Eukaryota; kingdom Metazoa; phylum Arthropoda; class Insecta; order Orthoptera; family Acrididae; genus Schistocerca; species Schistocerca nitens. The sequence continues at coordinate 187,568,325 of NC_064620.1, read as the reverse complement.
GGTCAAACTCGATAGTTCTCGAAATAGATGAAAACAAAAAATGCAATGCCGCAGCCAGTTACCGGAGGAAAAGAAAATTGTGCAACTGCAACGCAAGGACTTGCTGCTATGCTAAGCTCATTAAGCTTTTGTGGTGTCTGGCGGTGACACCACATTCCTGCCCCGCAAATCGGCGTACGGTGGTGTTATAAGGCTTCCGCCCGCCGTGGGGAGGACCCCGTGTTGACGTATGCGACGAGGTGGGGAGCCTAACAACAGGCGAGGCTGTGCCACCCGCACCCTGCCATTCGGTCCGAGGGGAGCTAGGAAACGCCTGAAAACCTGCTCCAGGGTGCACGGCAACATGCGGTGTATGCGCCCGCAGAGAGACAGGAGGGGCCGAAGGGTCGACCTCCATCGGGCCGGGGCACCCGACGGGCGAAGACGACATATGGTCCGGAGCGGGCAAGAGGTCCATGTCGGAGGACAACTGGTCACGGGAAGCGATCGGCGGCGCGTGACCCAGGGAGGAGCCCGGCGGTTGCAGCGACGCGTCCACTGCGGGCGTCGCCGGCGGGAGAACAGGCGGCGGCGGCGGCGCGTCGCCATGGGGCAAAATGGAAGGCAGCGTCGGGAACACCTGGGGCTGGGCGAGCCAGTAGATGGGTCCCCAGGGCGCTGACCGGACGGCACCGTCGCTGAAAGCAGACGGCGAGCGGCAGATCCCATCCTCGTCACCAAAATGTTGTGGATTGGCAAGAGGGCCAACCCACTAATGTAAGAGGAAGCCGAAAGGCACGCGTTTAAGCTCACACGTGAGGTCTGGAACAGGACAAGGAATTTAGACTTCAGAAAAAAGGTGGTACTTGATGGAATACTTAACTTTAATCCATTAATGTTGAACGTAGCTCTTGTCTGTACATTCTTTACAATATCAATAGCAACTGATAATGGCGCCTTGCTAGGTCGTAGTAAATGACGTTGCTGAAGGCTATGCTAACTATCGTCTCGGCAAATGAGAATGTATTTTGTCAGTGAACCATCGCTAGCAAAGTCGGTTGTACAACTGGGGCGAGTGCTAGGAAGTCTCTCTAGACCTGCCGTGTGGCGGCGCTCGGTCCGCAATCACTGATAGTGGCGACACGCGGGTCCGACGTATACTAACGGACCGCGGCCGATTTAAAGGCTACCACCTAGCAAGTGTGGTGTCTGACGGTGACACCACACCTTTTTGTTCAGCAACTGTGTTCCGCGAAGTGCGATGCGACGGTACACAATCACAAAACGAATTTTTTGTGGGAAGACAGTGGAAGATATTGTATTTACGGAATGACGTTGAAGAGACTAGCAGTCGATAACTGTACTGAAACTGATTCCTCAACAACTGCACTTGCTATACAAAAACATATTGCTCTGCCATGGTATGGGTAACAGAATAGTATAATGCGTAGATCAAATTGTTTTTACTCAGAAATTCTCTGGCGTAATATACTGACTATTGAAGAATTCTGTTTGAAAACATCGTGTGCAAACATGAAGTATGACACATTGAATAAAAATAGTGCGTCGTCCAAGGGTAGAGCGTACCTGTGATATTTATAATTATCGCAAGTACCGCGACTGCACAAGCACGCTATTTATGTAATGGAATGTATAGCCGTTCGAGGGAAATCAATGTCATACTCGTTGGTGAAATTTAAGAGCATAGGATGTCATGGCCAGAGTCGATTTCACCTCAATAAAAATATTCTGAGGGCACGATCGGACAGGCAGGAGAATTTAACTGGCTTGGCGAATTTACTAATATTACGATTTACTACTAAGATTCATCAGCACTGAAATACACTAATCAACAAGCGTGTAAAGGGAGACGAGCGTGCAGACTTACTGATTTGTGGGAGCTGACGATAACACTTCGCGAGAGAGATTATTTCTATTCTTACTGTGTGCGCATGCCAATCCATATGGCTTTGTGGCACGCTAGGATGGTGTGAATTACTGTGAGTTCTTTTTTGAGCCCCCTGTCTTCTAACTGGTGTGATGCGAAAGGCCACAAATATATTCTCCTTTGCCAAATGTTTCATCTCAGTAGCACGTCCTCAATTATTTCGTGGATGTTCCAAACTCTCTCTTCCCCTAAAGTTTTTCCCTCTACTCCTGTGACTGTCATGGCAGTTATTCCCTGATGTCTTAATGGCTGTCCTATCATCCTATCCCTTACTCTTGTCTGTGTTTTTCTTATGTACCATTCCCCGCCGATTCTGCGGAGAACCTCCTCACTTCAACATTATCCTGCAGCACGACATCGCAAGTGCTTCGATTCTCTTCTGCTCCGGTTTTTGCATGGTAGATGTTTTACTACCATACAACGCTGCGTTCCAAACGTACATTTTCAGAAATTTCTTCCTCAGGTTAAGGCCTATGTACTGGCACACATCGCTTGTACTGGAATGCACTTGTTGCCAGTGCTACTCTGCTTCTTATACCGTCCTTGCTCCGTCCTTCATGCGTTATTTTGCTGGATAGGTAGCAAAATTGATTAATATACTTCGTGATCATCAACTCTAATGTTAAGTTTTCCGGTATTCTCCTATCCGCTACTACTCAGCACATTCGTCTTTCTTCGATTCACACTCAGTCCATATTAATTTCGCTTCAGAAAGTCTATTCCATTCAACCGAATAATTCTTCACTTTCACTGAGGATAGCAATGTCATCAGCAAATCTTATTGATATCTTTTCACCCTGAATTCCACTCTTGAACATTTCTTTGATTTCCGTTATTGCTACTTCAACGTGTCGATTTTACTGAAGGGGCAAAGGCTACAAACCTGTCTTACACCCTTTTAAATCTGAACACTTCGTTGTTAGTTTCCCACCCTTTTTGTTTTCTTTTCGTTCCTATGACCAGACTTTCCCACAGCTTACACCTATTTTTCTCAGAATTTAGAACACATTGCACCATTTGACATGGTCGAACGCTTTTTCTAGGTCAAGAAATCTTATGAACGTGGCTTGACTTTTCTTCTGTATTGCTCCCATTAGGAACGCGCAACGTCAGAATTGAGTATCTAGTGCCTTTAAATTTCCTAGAGCTAAACTGATTGTTATCTAACATATCCTCAATTTTCATTTCCGTTCTTGTGTTTACTGTTCTTGTCAGCAGCTTGAATGCATGAACTGTTAAGCTGATTCTTCGATAATTCTCGCACTTGGCGGGTCTTGCAATCTTCCGAATTAAGTCGATAATATTTTTACGAAAGTCTGATGGTACGTCCGCAGCTGTTTTGCTGTCACTTCCATAGCAATTTCATAAATGCCGATGGTATCCCTTCTAGCGTATTTGATCTTAATTCTTCCAAAACTCTTAAAATCGTGAGGCGCTCTTTCCATCTGCCCGCTTTCTCCTCTGCATTTAACACTGCAATTCTGTCGCACTCTTGATGTTACCAGCCTGGCTTTTACTTTCACCGAAGGTTTTCGATTTCTTTACATTTATCACGCAGCCATTTAGCAGTAGATTCCCCGCTCTTCCTGTTTATGTCATTCCTTTGTGTTGTATTGTATGGAACAGGGGACCTAGAAACGACGGAGGGGCTTCGTCCCTGCCATACCCCTCAGTGGTTCACAACCCCACAACAGGCTATAGCAGTCCACTCACCCCACCGCTGCCCCACACCGAACCCAGGGTTATTGTGCGGTTCAGCCCCTCCCCCCCCCCCCCCCTTCGGGATCGTCTCACACCAGATGAGTGTAATCCGAATGTTTGCGAGGCAGAGTAATTACGGTGTACGCGTACGTGGAGAAAGTGTTTGCGCAGCAATCGCCGACATTGTGTAACTGAGGCGGAATAAGGAGAACAAGCCCTCATTCGCCAAAGCAGAGTGAAAACCACCTTAAAAACCATCCACAGACTGGCCGGCACACCGGATCTCGACACTAATCCGCCGGGCGGAGACGTGCCGGGGACCGGCACGCCTTCCAGCCCGGAAAGTAGTGCGTTAGACCGCACGTCTAACCGGACGGGTTTTTCATTCCTTAGTTACTTGTATTTCTATATTTGTAAATTTCTCTGATAGTTTTTGTACTTCCTTTAGTCGATTAGCTGAAGTAGTTCTACTGTCCTCCATGGTTTCTTCGCAGTTACTCTCCTTGTACTTATGTTTCTCTTTCCAACGTCTAGTTGCCGTTTATAGGGATGTACAGTCTTAGACAATAAAACTGACCGCCGGCCGGCCGCCACAGAGACTAAGTCCGAGTCATTCACTTAAGGTGGCCAATAAAACTGACCGCCCCTGACAAGTCCGGCAATCTGCACAATCTGGCAACACTGTAAGATGCGGAAGTGTCAGAAGGAAGTGTTACCTACTTCCAAGACGTTGTTGGACGAGCCCGTGGTGTAGTGGCAAGCGTCGTGCGTTCTAAACTTATAGTCGCCTGTTCTTCGCGTCCAACTGTATTTCTTTTTTTTTTTCTTTTTTTTTTCTTTTTTTTTTTACCACAGTCGGGCTACAGTTATGAGTCTGACTGAACATCGAAGATAATTCGCTTAACATTCTACCCACCAGCAATAACAAGTATTCCAGAAACAATTCCGCAGGACAGCTCGTGGCTGCGCCGCGATCATAACAGCTTACGCTCGAGAGTTTCCTCGCGCTGCAGCGGCTATCGGCCACCGGCCAGACGCCACCCGCCGCCTGAAATCCGGCGCCGCCCAGGTGAACGCGTCGCGACGCTATCAGCGTGTGTCTCAACTGTCATTTTCGAATTTGAAGTGCTAGTTATTATCTGGCAGTTAAGGAATGGATTTTGCAAACTTGAAAATCATGAACTACAGTTAAGCATTGTAAAATTGAGTCGCAAGTGGAAATAGGTGTAACATCTGCAACACAACGTTTACTTTTGGTATAACAGAGGGGTGAATGCAGAGGAGGCAGCTAGAAAGATTTGAATTGTGTGTGGAGCGAGTGCTTTTGGGAAAAATACGCCAGAAAAAGATAATCTTGTTTCAACAAAGATCGTTCTGGCATGAATGATTTTCCACATTAAGGAAGTCTCGACTACTGATGTATGTGATAGATTACCATTTTACCATCATGCGACATTTGCATTCAACAGGCAAAGTTCAGAAGTCTGGTGTAGGGGTACTGCATGCTCTAATTCGAAACAACAAAAATCAACGGAGTGACTATTCTTGAACGTCATCAGGTCGCTCACTGAGCATTCGTATGCAGTACTGTTACTGGTGACGTGTTATGAAGCCTTTATCGTTAACTTCCTAAGAAGAAATGAAAGGCTGAGCCCCTCCAAAAGACATAAACTCGAGGAAAGAGTAGTGTGAACATAATATTTTACATCTGATAGCTCCAAAAGTGTGTTTTGGGCTACCAATTCTGCCCCAAGGGCTGTGTGCAACACAGCTGGAATTTGTTGCCAACAACTGAGACACCTTTCGGTCGCAGCGTAAGAAAATCGAGCAACATCACATGTGCTACTGCACGATAACGCACTTCTTGATTTGAGAAACAAAACTATCCAGGAGATTGAAATTAAAGACGTCTCTTAGGCACTTGTATTGATAGAGAAGTCCTCTCTCAAGCACTTGTCCCTCTCGTCATATATTCGTAAAGTTTTACCTTTCCCGCTCTTGATCGATCAACCGTCAACGCAATTCATTTCTAGACGAAAATACTCTTAAAACTTCTCTGGTATAATGATATCGTGGGAACCAGTAGGTTTCTACTGGCGTAGAATTTGTAAACAACTTTAGCATTGTCAGATCGTTTTAGATATCGTGAAAGAAAAAAAGAAGGTAACGTGCTTGCCTGTCAGGTGCACGCTGCCTTTGTTCGCCTTTCGAGACTCGCTGAATGCAAAATTTTTAATTCTTTTGTAGCAGAACTACAAGCAGGCAGATACAAATTCAATGAGGGAATAGTAAGACAACGCTCTAGCAAAATTCGTTTAGCTACTTTTAGTAACCCTTAGTGTCAAAGCGAAAAACCTTACGGTACTGCCAAATTCATAATGCCACTTTTATTTTCTGCCGACATGCTTTTTTGTTGTTGTGAATACGTAATTTTATCTATGAACTGCCACATTTTCGTAATACTTACGAAGCAAATCATGTGAGGTAACACTTCACCAACTTGTCGGGAAGGTGGAAAAAGCACTACCCTTTCTGGATGCTCTCTGTATCTTCCTGGATGTCGAGGGGGTTCTAGTAATACGACCTTCGAGTAAATGGTTAGAGATGAAGAACCTAGTGGTGAATGAACTCAAAGATGAGCTGAATGCGAGAGACTACTCTTGAAAACAATAAGTAGACGATTTATTCACAGTAAGACGTAGAAAATTTGATAGTATTGTTAAACCTATGTGCACTGAACATTGTGAAAAAATATTTAAAGACAAGCCGCACGAAAATTGGTGTAGTATTATTTATGGCGAAGCATGTCCAGCACATATACTGAAAAATTATGTTTCTCGATGAAACTTTATAGAGGGTTGTAGTGTATCTAGAGGTAGCCCTGGATGGAAAACTATTATGAACACCTCATATAAAGAATATATTCCACTGCGAAAGATAATCTTATAAGCACTAGAAGCTGCTGTAGGGTAAACGGGGGTCTAAACCCAGGCCGGCCGAAGTGGCCGTGCGGTTAAAGGCGCTGCAGTCTGGAACCGCAAGACCGCTCCGGTCGCAGATTCGAATCCTGCCTCGGGCATGGATGCTTGTGATGTCCTTAGGTTAGTTAGGTTTAACTAGTTCTAAGTTATAGGGGACTAATGACCTCAGAAGTTGAGTCCCATAGTGCTCAGAGCCATGTGAACCATTTTCTAAACCCAGTACGTACTGGATATACACCTCTGCAAAAATACCAATGATAATTTATTGTCTTATAATATGAACAAAGTCGAACAGGAGGTGGCTGATAGGGAGTCTCGCAAAGTGCAGAGACTGGCCTTCTTTCACAAACAGACGGAATTAGCAGGACATCCACTCTTGGGATGGATATTAGGCTAGAGATGCCCGCCTTACATCTGTGGCTTAAAATGGAGGCCGCAGCAGGGACATAAGGCTAAAAATTGTAAATAACTGTATATAGTTAGAATATACGGAATCCCAAATCAGTATGGCGATGGCTGGGGAAATGTCGACTAACTATACAATAACTTCTAGATGTTTCAATAAACCTTGCCATGTAACAGTTGGAAGCAGGGAGCAGTGGAAGAACGAACCACTACACCGTTCAGGAGACATAATATAGTGGTATACTGACAGGTCGAAAACAGATGAAACCACCGGGTCTGGTGTGCTGCCTAGAATCTCTTTAGGGAAGATGGCCACAGTATTACATAATATCTTCTATCAGCATGTGCACGGAGGAGAATTAGAGTAGACCCTGGATATAGTTAGAATATACGGAATCCCAAATCAGTATGGCGATGGCTGGGGAAATGTCGACTAACTATACAATAACTTCTAGATGTTTCAATAAACCTTGCCATGTAACAGTTGGAAGCAGGGAGCAGTGGAAGAACGAACCACTACACCGTTCAGGAGACATAATATAGCGGTATACTGACAGGTCGAAAACAGATGAAACCACCGGGTCTGGTGTGCTGCCTAGAATCTCTTTAGGGAAGATGGCCACAGTATTACATAATATCTTCTATCAGCGTGTGCACGGAGGAGAATTAGAGTAGACCCTGGATATAGTTAGAATATACGGAATCCCAAATCAGTATGGCGATGGCTGGGGAAATGTCGACTAACTATACAATAACTTCTAGATGTTTCAATAAACCTTGCCATGTAACAGTTGGAAGCAGGGAGCAGTGGAAGAACGAACCACTACACCGTTCAGGAGACATAATATAGTGGTATACTGACAGGTCGAAAACAGATGAAACCACCGGGTCTGGTGTGCTGCCTAGAATCTCTTTAGGGAAGATGGCCACAGTATTACATAATATCTTCTATCAGCATGTGCACGGAGGATAATTAGAGTAGACCCTACAAAAATCGTAGCATCTACTTTTATTCAGACAGCCAAGCAGCTCTGAAATCTCTATCAGCCCCTGCGACCGAAGGTCGTTACAGAAGCATGTTCTTTCGGACATGTCCGAAAGAACAGACACCACACATATATCCATATACAGTGTTTCAGGAGGAATATTAGATATTTTAGCAGGTGGTAGTACAGACGAATTGCATAAAAAATTCCATATAAATGCGTCCACTTTTAACTGTGTACAGAGATACAGCTGTTAGTACGTAACCCTAACAAACTCAAAACAAAGGCAACGAGGACATTCAAAGTTGATTTTCAAAAATTCCCCCACCAACTTCAATGCACATTTGACTTCTCTTGATAACATCACGTGTAGGTCGTCTTTGCGTTCCTTTATGAGGGCTGCACTATTCATAATCCGAACGATCAAATCGGTTCTTGGGTTTACTTTTTCTTTGTAGACTTCGCCTTTAACCCTCCCCGCAGGCAAAAATCGAAAGAGATAAGGTCCGGGGACCTTGAAGACCAAGAAAAGTGCCCATATCCAATGATCCATCTTCCAGGAAATGTTAGGTTTGGATAATGTGTCACCTGGCGACTAGAATGTGCAGGAGCCCCGTCATCCTGGAGGAACATACGCATCCTAGTAGCCAAATGAACCTCTTCCAATTACGCTGGAAGCTCATTTTCAAGGAAGTGTAGACAACTGGGTCCTGTAAGGACCAACATACGAAACGAAAATGCGTTGAACCCAGCTATCTGTATGTTCAATAAAAATTGGACGCATGTTATATGTCATTATTTCAACAATTTGTCTATACTATCATCTCCAAGAATATTTACTATTCCTCCTGAAACATCCTGTACAATTATTTGGGTCTCCACGGGTCATCGAAAGTTTTCAGTGCTAGACGCACGAAATCGTCCGACCTTCGCGGGAATACAGTGTGGACGCAAGTCAGTGGAACAATGGCCGTGGGGTACCGCGCATGTGGTATGCGGCAAAAATGGGAATTCGCGTCTGACGAGGAGCGTGTGTAGATAGGTGCTGCAGAGAGGTGGACTGCTGTGTCATTATAGTATCCACCGTCGGAGGTTCGAATCCGGCATGGGTGTGTGTGTGTTGTCCATAGCGTAAGTTAGTTTAAGTTAGATTAAGTGATGTGTAAGCTTAGGGACCGATGACCTAAGCAGCTTGGTCTCATAAGTTCTTACCACAAATTTACAAAATTTTAATACCAAAATACTGCATCTCGGTTCTCACAATAGTGCAATAGATGCGCACTGGTTAGATGTAACTGAAGAGAGCCTCCAACTCCGACTGTGGTTAAGGGCGAATCCCAAGCGCATGGCCACTAACAACTGGAAGCGGAATGTCATCCGAACCTTGTTGAAGGACCATGACAGGACCGGATCTTCGGCCCCTGCCCTCTTTGCCTCCGCCTACCTGGTGCTGATAGTCTTCTCAAACATTAAAAAAAAAAATAGCCCAGTGATCAGAACGTCTGTCTAGTAAGCAGGAGGTCTGGGTTCGAAGCCCAGTCGGTCACAAATTTTCATCTGCCGTCATCGCTGTATTTCAACGCGCTGTGACAGTGTGGTCGTCGGTCCTTCGATATTTAAGATGCAATTGTTTTTTGATGCAATAGAGGTGATTTGCGAACATTTGTCTTGCCATCAATGTAACAGGACTTCAACGACATCCAACCATTAGTCATACCTTTTTGCCGGCGCTAACCCATGTCATATACATGCGAATTAGATTGTAGTTCATATTTAGTCAAATAACGAATGGTCAGTATACAAGTATGCAGGCCGGGTTGGCCGAGCGGATCCAGGCGCTACAGTCGGGAACCGCGCGACCGCTACGGTCGCAGGTTCGAATCCTGCCTTGGACATGGATGTGTCTGAGGTCCTTAGGTTAGTTAGGTTTAAGTAGTTCTAAGTTCTAGCGGACTGATAACCTCAGAAGTTAAGTCCCATAGTGCTCAGAGCCATTTGAACCATTTATGAGGTATACGAGTATTTACGAACAATACAAGTAGGATAGCAGCGAACTGATCACTTAACCAAGTGCAAAATGGAGTACCTGCGTAATGAGTCATTCCAGCTGCATAGCTGAGGGTAAGATTTGTTAAGCATTTCATTGCAGAATTAATGTAATATCCGCACGATAATCTCTGCAGTCATACTGTATTAGCAGCCCGCGATTGGAGTACTATGTTCGTTAAATCGGATTACTCAAGCTGAGGCCAAATAAAGATAAGCGACGACGCCACAACACTATCTTTACTTAAGTAGATAGTCAGCGCTAAATTATGTGCGCCACCATTAATGTTACTGTAAACAGTTTGACAGCATAACACCACCACAACTACTGACAACCTGAACCATTATCATCACGCAGTTGTGACTCTCAGTGATTACAGGTTGCTGATGTTTGTCACGAATAGCGGAAAGCGCCTCTGAAGTTCCATTTGCATTACGACTAGGACGGAGAGAATGCTAAATAGCAGTAATAGGTCACCAAGCGAAGAGAAGAGTCCACATATTGTCTCAAGTTCTTGCAGTTTGATATTAATGCAGTTCCCGATAGTTTCACACTAACGGGTTCTTTTGGCTATCGAAATACTCATATGGGAATCATAAAAGTGTAATTGCTAGAACGCTCAACTACCTTAATAACACTTCATTCTGGATTGAATACGACTCGGAAAGCGACGTTAATTTGACGTTTTCATCCATCTCCAGACGTCTCACTGAATGAAGTCTGTAGTGCACGCACAGTTGTGTTGCCTGCAGCAAGGATTCTGTGAAGTGTTGTGGCAGCGCCGGCCGAAGTGGCCGTGCGGTTAAAGGCGCTGCAGTCTGGAACCGCAAGACCGCTACGGTCGCAGGTTCGAATCCTGCCTCGGGCATGGATGTTTGTGATGTCCTTAGGTTAGTTAGGTTTAACTAGTTCTAAGTTCTAGGGGACTAATGACCTCAGCAGTTGAGTCCCATAGTGCTCAGAGCCATTTGAACCATTTTTTTTGTTGTGGCAGCTGGCAGTCGTTGCTGAATACACACATGTGCAAATATCCTCACTGCTCTAGCGGAACTCTTCTTTGTTGCATTTTTTCCATACCGTAATTAGCACAACAACATAAGGCTTGTTCTGCTGAAGAACGTGATGCCCACAAGACCTTAAATAAGAATCTCCTAGCGGGAGTAATACATGAAAGGAAACAGACTGTTGGACAAAAGAATGGACAGCTCCCTGCTTTTGGTGTTTCCGATAGCGCCTACGATTAGAATCTGGTGTCATATTATGCTTCAGAACTCTAAACTGTTTATTTTTTTACTTCATACTAAAACAAAAGTTGTGATATGAGAAGAGGAAATGACTTATATGCTTCTCAGGAACTTTAGTTTTTCGTGTTTATTTTCTCACTTCATACTAAAACAAGGGCGTTAATATGAGAAGAGAAAATGAAATATACGCTTCCAAGACATAATATTTCCTTGTGTGCTATTACTGCATGAATGAAAGCCCTGCAATTAATTTTTGTATGTTGGATAAATTTTGATATCACTTCACATTCCTTTGTGAGAAGGTTCCTATTTTCTTGGGATTCAAATAGAGTGGACATTTCATCACTGGTTAATATTCTGATGACTAATGACATGATAACCGTTGCAATTGCTCCATGGCACCTGTGAGTAGAGTCTCACGTTGGTTACTATAAGAACACGCAGGCAGTGATATCCGACCACTGCAGTCAGAGCCAAGGTGATTTCTTTCTGTTTATGGCGAAGCGTCTGCTGCAGTGTCCACGCTCAGCCAACATAAACAAATCGCGGCGGCATTGGGCACTGCTAATCGCTGCGCTTGTCGCGAGCCTCGACAACAAGAGCGCACTGTCTCTGCTAACGATTCTATGGAGTTAATACATCTTACTTAACGTAATACGCAGGACGTGGGATGGGTAAAAATTCAGTTTGTAACTTCCCATCGCATTAAAATACTTTAGTCATATTTGATGCAATATTTATTGTTGGTTGTCTCTCTAATGTTAATAGTATTGATTCAGATTGTGCGTTAACACGAAAACACACACACACACACGCAAACAGTCATTGATTCCAGTGAGGGTGACAACTACTGTGTGTTGAACAACACATTCACCAGTCAGTTCCTGAGTTGGCATCGAGTGGATGAGATTTTTCAATTACCTTGCATTGCAAGAATTGTAGGGAGGGGACTGAAAGTAAATGGACTTGTTGTATGCTAAAGAGCTGCGACAAAGCAAAGCTTGACCGATTATCAGATAATTGTCCACATGGGCTTTGTGGACGAGTATACTTTTAGTAACCAACCCACCCACGATCATTACGTAAGATTTCTCGAGGGCGTAGGGGAATTGATTTCATTAAGTCGTCGACAGTGTAGCGTGATGGTTTACTTCCCACCATACGTTTTCTATATTCGTCCAAAGGCCGCTTGCATTTGTAGGGACACATGGCAATGACCTTGTTACCTCTGCCCACATATTCTCTATCTGGTTGATGTTCGGTGATCGTGGAACAAATGGCAACAGCTTTATTCTCTCTTGGCCCTGAAACCAATCTCGCACTGCCCTGCTATGATGGATGGGTCTCTGCTCCTGTAAATAAACTGTTATCTCGTTAGTTCATATATTTGTATTTAAATAACGTATTTGTAATAAGCACATTGGATTATTATTTTCCACAGTGTTTAAGAATTCATTCCCTGTCATAGATAAGTGATCTGAATTCAACAGTCCGATTAAGAATGTGGTTCACCCAGTCTATCATATGATGAGAGTCGTAGTCGGATATCCACATTAAGACTGACTGGGTGAATCGCATTAGGACGATCTTGTATCGAAATGAAATTACAGAAATCGGATAATTTGAACGTCTGTATTGCAACAATGCTGCGCACATAAATTCCTATGATGGAGTAACTGATAGCAACTGTCTAAGAAACGTGAGAAATATGTCGACTAGCAGCAATGTAACATATTTATAACCCATATTTATCTGATGGAAATATTGAATCGAACAATACACATCTATTTCAGTGGAGGGAAGATACTCCATATCAGATTTGCTGATGACATAATAATAATAAAAATCCCGTGTGGCCAATAGGGGAAACCCTCCCCCATGTGGGTGGTACCGAGGAAATCAAATACTTGGGGTGAACCAAATACTAACACAATCCAGAACGGCTACTCAATCCGTTGAACCCAAAATCCAGACACATCTGAGTGAAAATCACCGCTACTCTGGTCACCGTCTGTTGGCTCAATGAGCTTGGCTGAAAATATTTGCTTCCAAAGGCTTCAACACCCTCTGGTCCTGTCCGGTCCTGGTATCACCCAGGCCAAACCAATGAAACACAAGAAAACATGAACTATGCAAGCAAAGGTAACTTTACCCCAGGTGGTACACAACTTGGCCACCGATAGGCGGCATTTGGATTTTCGCACTCTGGGGAGTCCAGGTTAGCACGGCAGAGAATATCGATGATCACTGGTAAATTTCTCTACAAGCAGAAAACATGCATTTAAAAACTAAATATCGATACATTGATGCAAACAAGAAACCTCAATAATCTCACGAAAGAAATCGTCCGCCAAAAAATTCTCGTCCTTGCTCTTCAAGAACCACGATTAATTGACAATTAAAACTTGCATTACGGAAACCATGCCATCTTCAAGAGCAAAATACAACAAAAGGTAGCGAAAGGCGTACCAATCTTCGGCACTGCATTTCTCGAACACAGATCTATCATCAACTCTGTCAAAGAAATCGCATCCATCAACAAAAAAAAAAAAAAAAAAAAAAAAAAATGGTTCAAATGGCTCTGAGCACTATGGGACTCAACTGCTGTGGTCATCAGTCCCCTAGAACTTAGAACTACTTAAACCTAACTAACCTAAGGACATCACACACAGCCATGCCCGAGGCATGATTCGAACCTGCGACCGTAGCAGTCGCACGGTTCCGGACTGCGCGCCTAGAACCGCGAGACCACCGCTGCCGGCAATCCATCAACAATCGACTTATGACTGTGCTCATTCAGAGCCCCTATAAAAGATATACACTCGAAAATACTATGAGCAAAATTCACCAAGATGACGTGAAAATACTAATGGGAGACTTCAACTCTCTATTTGGGACAGAAAAAACCTGTAGAAAAATCATTGGTACAAATTCAACACACCGAAACGCTTAGACCAACGGAACACGTCTGACTGACATTTGCGAACAATTGAACCACAAAAGAATGTCTTCCCACTTTAGGAAGTAGCCTGTTCCCAAGAAACATGTTTGGCTACCAGATGCAAGCTGCTTTCGTTCGCCTTTCGAGACTCGCTGAAAGCCAGATTTTTAATTCTTTTGTAGCAGAGCTACAAGCAGGCAGATACAAACGCAATAACGGAATCGTAAGACAACGCTCGAGCAAAATGCGCCTTGCTACTTTCAGTAACCCTTAGTGTCAGAGCGAAAACCTTACGGTACTGCCAAATTCATAATGTCGACATATTTTTTGTTGTTGTGAATACATAATTTTATCTGTGAAATGCCACATTTTCATAATAATTTCGAATGATACAGGAAATGAAGTAAATACAGATCTTTTCGAAGTCAAAAGTCGGTAATGTCCTACTAATTCGTGTTAAAATAGGCTCAATCGTCTTACAGATACTTAATGCTTTATTAAGATAGTCTGCCGTCGTGATGTTTCTGTAGTAAGTCGAATTTAATTTGTATTAGTACAGTGAATATTTTAATTGGATTTTCCATTAGTTTATTAAACGCAAGAGTTATCATCAAAGAGAAATTAATCAGCAAAACTATTTTCTTTCACGATATCTAAAACGATCTGACAATGCTAAAGTTGTTTACAAATTCTACGCCAGTAGAAACCTACTGGTTCCCACGATATCATTATACCAGAGAAGTTTTAAGAGTATTTTCGTCTAGAAATGAATTGCGTTGACGGTTGATCGATCAAGAGCGGGAAAGGTAAAACTTTACGAATATATGACGAGAGGGACAAGTGCTTGAGAGAGGACTTCTCTATCAATACAAGTGCCTAAGAGACGTCTTTAATTTCGATCTCCTGGATAGTTTTGTTTCTCAAATCAAGAAGTGCGTTATCATGCAGTAGCACAAGTGATGTTGCTCGATTTTCTTACGCTGCGACCGAAAGGTGTCTCAGTTGTTGGCAACAAATTCCAGCTGTGTTGCACACAGCCCTTGGGGCAGAATTGGTAGTCCAAAACACACTTTTGGAGCTATCAGATGTAAAATATTATGTTCACACTACTCTTTCCTCGAGTTTATGTCTTTTGGAGGGGCTCAGCCTTTCATTTCTTCTTAGGAAGTTAACGATAAAGGCTTCATAACACGTCACCAGTAACAGTACTGCATACGAATGCTCAGTGAGCGACCTGATGACGTTCAATAATAGTCACTCCGTTGATTTTTGTTGTTTCGAATTAGAGCATGCAGTACTCCTACACCAGACTTCTGAACTTTGCCTGTTGAATGCAAATGTCGCATGATGGTAAAATGGTAATCTATCACATACATCAGTAGTCGAGACTTCCTTAATGTGGAAAATCATTCATGCCAGAACGATCTTTGTTGAAACAAGATTATCTTTTTCTGGCGTATTTTTCCCAAAAGCACTCGCTCCACACACAATTCAAATCTTTCTAGCTGCCTCCTCTGCATTCACCCCTCTGTTATACCATAAGTAAACGTTGTGTTGCAGATGTTACACCTATTTCCACTTGCGACTCAATTTTACAATGCTTAACTGTAGTTCATGATTTTCAAGTTTGCAAAATCCATTCCTTAACTGCCAGATAATAACTAGCACTTCAAATTCGAAAATGACAGTTGAGACACACGCTGATAGCGTCGCGACGCGTTCACCTGGGCGGCGCCGGATTTCAGGGGGCGGGTGGCGTCTGGCCGGTGGCCGGTAGCCACTGCAGCGCGAGGAAACTCTCGAGCGTAAGCTGTTATGATCGCGGCGCAGCCACGAGCTGTCCTGCGGAATTGTTTCTGGAATATTTGTTATTGCTGGTGGGTAGAATGTTAAGCGAATTATCTTCGATGTTCAGTCAGACTCATAACTTTAGACCGACTGTGGTTAAAAAAAAAAAAAAAAAGAAAGAAAGAAATACAGTTGGACGCGAAGAACAGGCGACTATAAGTTTAGAACGCACGACGCTTGCCACTAGACCACGGGCTCCTCCAACAACGTCTCGGAAGTAGGTAACACTTCCTCCTGACACTTCCGCATCTTACAGAGTTGCCAGATTGTGCAGATTGCCGGACTTGTCAGGGGCGGTCAGTTTTATTGGCCACCTTAAGTGAATGACTCGGACTTAGTCTCTGTGGCGGCCGGCCGGCGGTCAGTTTTATTGTCTAAGACTGTACATTCTTCTTCAACTGAACTGCCTACTGAGCTGTTCATTATCACCGTAACTATGGCCTTGGAAAACAAGCATTCCTCTCCATCCATATTTCCGTAACCCTGTTTTGCGCATTGACTCTTCGTGACTAGTCTCTTCAGCCTGCTCTTCATCAGTACTATTACTGGTCCTGCGAATATTTGCTTTTGGGATCTTTTCCTGACCATGACGTAACCTAACCGAAATCTTTCTGTATCTTTTGGCCGTTTCCAAGTATACCTCCTTCCCTTGTGTTTCTTAACAGAGTTTTCACTATTACTAGATGAAAATTATTGTAGAACTCAGCCTCTCTTTTCACGTCCTACTACCAACCCTATATTCTCCAGTAACCGTTTCTTCTACCCCTTCCCCTACAAACGTATCTCAGTCCCTCGTGGCTATTCGTTTTCCGTCTCACTTTACGAACTGTATTAACCGTTCAATATCTTCAAATACTTCCTGTATCTCCTCATCTTCTGCTTGCGACGTTGGACTGCATTCCTGAACAGTTGTTGCCGGTGATGGTTTGCTGTCGATTCTGATGGGAGCAACCCTATCACTGAACTGTTCGAAGTAGCTCACTGTCTGGCCTGCCTTTCTACTCATGCAGCACTATTAGTTTTTGCTGTTGTTGACACCACCCTACACTCATCTAACCGAAAATCGTTGTCTACTTTCTGTTATTGGGTCCGACTCACAGAACATTAACGTTTCGTTTGTTGTTCCACCTTTTTATCATGGCCACCTACCCTAGGCAGGTCACTTGTCGGTGATCCGAATGGGGGACTAGTCCGGAATGTTTTGCCAACGGAGAGATCATCGTGACACTTTTCAGTTAGAGGCTACACATCGTGTGGATACACACCAAGTGTGGTTTCCATTGCCTTCTGTATCCTCATATCATTGATAATTGTTGCTTCCTCCGCCTTTTAGGGCAACTTTTTCCCATTCAAAGGGCAAGAGAGTGCTCTGAACCCGTGTCCCCGCCGCGCCTTGTCATGGTCCACACAGCTATCCCCGTCGGAGGTTCGAGTCCTCTCTCAGGCATATGGGTGTGTGTGTTGTCCTTAGCGTAAGTTAGTTTAAGTTAGATTAAGTAGTGCGTAAGTTTAGGGACCGATGACCTCAGCAGTTTGGTCCCATAAGACCTTACCACAAATTTCCAAATTTCCTGTGTCCCATCTACCGTCCTCTTTGACAGGCCATTGGCAGAATGAGGTTTATTTCTTACACCGGTAGTCTCGGCCGTCATGAGTGATGTTTTTTATTCAAAATTTAAGCGATGATGTTTTGATTATTAGTCAATGATGCTATTCCTAGACAACGAGTGACTACATATCAGCAACCGAGAGCTAAAATAAAAGCAGATATACTCTCTTAAAGACATTGAAATGAGAGGCAGTCTTGAGACTAATAGATAATAACTGGCCAGTCCAGAATTTTGCACCATACAGGAGGTCCTCAGGTTTACTGTGGGCCAAACCACAAGTACATGAAGAGACACAAAATATGAACAAATATAACGATAACCTCTTCAGTTCCTAGAGAGATCTCTGATGAAGCTTCGCAAGGACTGGAATAGCAAATTATGGCAAGAAGCCACGGGAGCCGGACTGAGCGGCCGAGCGGTTCTAGGCGCTTCAGTCTGGAACAGAGCGACCGCTACGGTCGCAGGTTCGAATCCTGCCTAGGGCATGGATGTGTGTGATGTCCTTAGGTTACTTAGGTTTAAGTAGTTCTAGAGGACTGATGACCTCAGATGTTAAGTCCCATAGTGCTCAGAGCCATTTGAACCATTTGATTTGAAGCCACGGGTGTAAACAAGTTGCGAGTACACGGACCGGATAAATTCGACATTGTTAAGACCGTGGGGATGATCTCTCGCGGTGCAAGTCGAGTATTTGCTTTTTAATAACGGTCGGCTTTGCTGTGTGCGTTCCATGGCAAATTACTTGATAAATACTGAGCGTAATTGTATCTGGTTACTTCCCTGGCGATGGGAAAGAAGATATAAAGCTCCAAATGGCGGATACTACCACGTGACTGCTGGTCACGTAATGAAGCCTACAGTATACTGGTACGAACAGAGCATACCAAGTACTGTGACAAATTGAGACGGAGAGGGGTGACAGTTTTGTGAAGCCGGGACCTTGGGCAATGGATGCTTCCTCCAAGAACAAAAGGTCCCTGCCACCAACATGAGTAGGAGCACGAATGTCAACGGTCGCTTACACTTTCAGCCGAAGAGCCGATCGTCCCACGCAGGTACAGGTTGCTATTCTGGGGTGGCGCCAGTCGCCTGGCCATCTGAGCGGCAAGCGTCGCCTGGGCATGGATGTCTGAAACCAGCCGCCACTGGGTGTTCTGCAGTTCTAGACCATTTTGAGGCGTTTATAAAATAACTGATAGACATACCCAGAAATTTCTCCGTCGCAACAAACTGATAATCCTATTTGTGGTTACAGATGGCTTAAGGAAATTACTGTTAATGCATAACAAAGCAAATTAAATTCACCGTCTTTTTAATAAAGTGGTGAGCAGTCCCATGGATACTATCACTGAATTAGTAACAGTACAAGAAGCCCGAATCCGTGATTGGAACAGCAATTTTAATTTTATTTTACCCCCTCCCTGTCACTGGGCTGGACCCCCATAGAGACCTCGACACGGTCTCTGGGTAATCTAGTGAGTGGAAGGGCTGCGCTGAAGTGGATGTGACACATTCTTTTGAATTATATTACATTTATTGCAATTCCAACATCCAACAAACATCTATTTAGCAATAATACTAAAAATCCCAAGAACATTTTCTTTATTACAAGGTTTCGAATCTCAAATATCCCCAGTACGTCTTACTTACAGATGAGCTCACATACAATTTTAACAAAACGATACAAATGGCTTCCCACGCAAGTATAATAAAACAGAACAAAAAATGACTCCCTACATAATTATAGTAAAACAGAACACTAATCTTTTAATACCAATTAACAGTCGGGTGTAATAATTAAATGACCTGCTCATCAGGCTATAAGTAACATCGACTATTTCAGGAAATACTCCCATTTCATCCATGAAATATTTTGTGTGAACGGTATAGTGCAGTGCACTCAAACAACGAACAATTAGTTCAAATAGCCACACAAATCAGTATTTGTCGGTACAACACACCTCAACACCGTTCACCGCTATTATTCTTCGAAACTGATCCCTGCCGATAAATCGCAGGCAACTACAATCCAATCAATATGACTTACCCAAAGATACCATCGGCCCCTGCTAACGTGTAGTAGCGCCATGCTACGGTGCCCTCCAGTGTGCAAGCTTCCTCTAGTATCGGTCCCAGCTAGTACATGAAATAACATTAATGTCTGATTGTAACTGCCACTGTCACGGAAACGGACTAACTAACTGCTTTGATGTCGTACGGACAATGATTATCGTGCTCAGCCCGCGAAGGGTTTGGATAATAGGGCATGGTTGTACTATGAGATACCCCTACTTCAACGTTTAAGTTACGTAATGCAGCAGACATCAGTAATCAACTTGCGACAAGGCCCAAACGTACCAAATATACCTTACAGACACCTTATAGACCCTTGGGTGGTAGTATTAGGAGTGGACAACAACCACGACAAGCGCGTGAAGGCATCAATGCAAATGAAGATACGAGTACACCGATAGCTCTCTCTGGAACGCGGGAGCGGCCCCGTCCCCACATAACCCACATTCAGTTTTTGCTTGGGTTCAGTTGCCACACGGGTGACACAAAGTCTTGTCACATATTCCACATGGGTTTGCTGATCCTGCAGGTTTTGCACCATAACACCAGCTCCTTGATCTGTTTATCCACGCCTTCCAAAATAAAATTTTCTATGGTTTTCATAAGCTTTTTGATCATTTCCAGAGGGCCCCTCACCGCGCTTTCGTGATAATACTTTAAATAAACCGTCTTCCGACAGCACGATTTTTTCGCCTGGTTTCCCACGTCCACTGCAACAATACCTTTCCCTTGAAACAAAAGTGTCTGACGATTTCTTCTCTTCTTATCCAGTCCTTAATGCTCTTTTGCTCAGGATCTCTATCTTGTCGTACAGCATTACCCTTAAAGAGATATGGGAAACCACTGAGAAGAGCACAACTTTGCAACTTTGATTAACGGCACTAGAGTGACCTTGTCTCTGGTTTCTTCACCCCTCCTTATTAAACATTCGACTCACGCCATCCACCAAGACATTTTCCTAACCACGAATATGTATGACCTTAAACTGAAATGCCGAAATGTGTCCTTCCCATCTAGCGCTGTTTCCCACCTGCCTTGGTCTTTCCAACATCCAACTGATTATCGGTCTCTAGCAAAAAAGGATGGTGTTCCCAATACAACTTATTTTTTTTTTCCAAATCGAAATAGACTGCCAGGGCCTCCAGCTCGTATACCAAATCCTTAGCTTCCAATGGGTAAAGGTTCTTGGTTCCTCCAAAAGGGCGGCCGCGACTTCTGACATGGGGGCACGTCTCTGGACGATAAATTCCTTATTAAAATCACCCATAGTCAATACAAATGTTAAATGTGTGTGAATTCCTAAGGGACCAAACTGTTGAGGTCATTGCTCCCTAGACTGACACCCTACTTAAACTAACTTAACGCTAAGGACAACACTCACACCCAAGCCAGAGGGAGGACTCGAACCTCCTACGGAAGCGGCCGCACGAATAGGGACAAGACGCCTCTAACCGCGCAGCTACTTCGCGCGGCCATGGTCAATACAGGAGCAGTGACTAAAGCCGTCTTTAAGGCCTCAAAAGACGTTTGTTAGGACGCACGCCACTCAAGGTTCTATCTTTCTTTCGAGGATAATTTAATGGTGCTCTTAGTTGGGCGAAATTAGGCCAAACAGACGAAAAAATATTACTATTCCAATAAAACGAGCAACTATTTTTACAACTTTGGGAGTGGGAGACGAATAATCCGCGTGAGTGCGGCTTTCACCGATTATAACCCCTTGCTCAATAACAAAATATAGCCTGAAAAGGATATTTCAGACTGAGAAAATTTTACCTTGGAACGTTTAACAGTAAATCCCAGCTTTCGCAACTGATGGAGCATCTTTATAACGTGATCAAAATGCTCGTGCTAGTTCTCAGAAAAAAATCACTAAATCACGTTAATGATATACGCACAGAAACAAGATCTGCAAACACCATATTAAGGGTACTGTACAGCACTGGTGCCCCCCCCCCCCCATAGACAGCCCAAATGGAACCCTCTTATACACGCAAAGCGCTCAATCAATAGCAAATCCCATGACAGGTTTGGATTCCTCAGCTAGCTGAATTTGGTAGTACACCTGGTTTAAGTTAAAAGTTGGATATACCATTGCCGTTTGGGACAACAAGAAGCAAGAATGCAAATCAGGAAGGGACAGAGACTGGAGGATTACCTTTTTTATTATAGGCTCAAAAGCAATGGGATGCACCCATCTACCCCTTTGCAGCTTGGGCACCACAATTATATGAGAGAGCAGTATGGTGATTTGGATGGCCTAATAATTCTCTCACATAGCATTTCATCAATAATCGTCTGGAACACTTTCATTCGAGGTGTTGACGACCTGTGTGATAGACACCTTACAGCGGCTTTGTTAGTTCAGTTTAATACTATACTTCTCTAACCTCCCCTACCCAATAGCGAGTACATCACTAAATTTTTCATATAGAGTAAAAATCTTTCACCTCCTGTTTGGATGACAAATGCCTGAACCCATACATGGCAATATAAGTAAACACTGAGTTAATTACATGCATCCTTCCCTTCACTGCCCTTTACCTCAACCCATAGTAACAAAATTTAAAATTGTTTTCACTGTCAAACTCAAAATTGGAGGTTCGTTGACTCCACTGGGGAACTAATCCAACCTTGTAATCAAGTCCGAACACAAAATATTTCGCACAGATTACGAGCCACCTTAACTGAAAAGTCCAGGAAAAATCACCGATCTAGGCGCGCAGTCCGGAACCGTGCGACTGCTACGGTCGCAGGTTCGAATCCTGCCTCGGGCATGGATGTGTGTGATGTCCTTAGGTTAGTTAGGTTTAAGTAGTTCTAAGTTCCAGGGGACTGATGACCTCAGAAGTTAAGTCCCATAGTGCTCAGAGCCATTTTTTTTAAAAATCACCGATCCGCATCATAGTCTTAATCGCCCGTACTGTATGCATTATCGTGGAACTGATTAGCTGACAGGACTCAGTTTTACTCGACAATTGCAGCAATTTGCAGTGCTCCCAAAACGTTAACACCCTTTCCTCCTTGATAAGGGTGCCAGGTAGCGCTATCAAGCGGAGCACAAAGAGGCTTCTCGTTTGTACACATTGTGGCGTTCGCTGTGTTATTCAGTGGTTTGGTATTTAACTAATTTGTAAATGAAAATGATAATCTTATTTTATTACATTGAGTAATTACTAAATAATTTTTCTCCCGGCTAAATAATTGGTCGAGTTGCTAAAGAACTCCAAGTTAACGTTGTGTTAAAGTGTTGTCTGTAAGTTGTGTATCTGTTTTTAAAGAACCAATCGGATTCGAATCATTTTCATTAAAATGACTTCGGGACCACCGGTGCACATTTATTTTTACACATTTGTATTACGTTCGGCATTTATGTCAGCACAGTTGCGTAATTTGTATTTGCCGCTGAGATAATTGTTAAGATGGCGGCAGACAATTGATAGAGACTTTCTATTGTTAGAGCAAATAGGATAAGTATTTGAAATGCTTATTAAACTTTATAAACTCTACTTTCGTATTGTGCACTATTTAGACTTCATCAAGCAAACATTTGATTTGATCTAAGGAAAACACAGACAAAAACGCGATACAAATCGCTATCATCAATGGCTGCGCCCCTTGCAGCGGAAAGAAATGATTAACACAGATAATGCTTACTGAGAGAGGAATTAAAGTTACAAATAATTATTCACTCATATTTATAATAATAATGAACTCTATTCTCAAGTAATAATTAACAAATAATTACAATTTCTTAACAGACCTCAGTTTGATATGCGTCTTGCGTCCTGAACCTACAAAAGCCAACCAACAAAAGGTAAAAACAAAGGAAGACAAAAGCAGACCTTAAAAGGAATTTACAATTATCATTGTCTTTGTATGATACACATCGATACGTCCAATTACATCATGGAATATTATATAAATAATTAATATTTATCATCGTTTTCACTGTTTTTTATGTCAAATAGATAACGTTTGTAACTGTTAGAGGCATAATTTCCTGTCGTCGCACTGTAGCTAAAATTTATCTCGTGGATGTTACAACATGCACACAAAGGGAACTAGAGCCCTGGAGATCGCCGGCCGTAATTATTCTGGAAAAGCTCCTACGCGATCCCCCGTACCGCCAACAGTCTTTAAAGCTTCCTCGCAATATGTCCATTTCCATTACAATTAAAACACTTTACTGCCGGCTGAAATTACTATTTGCTGTTCCTTGCCACCTAGAGGAAACTCTTACGTGCTCCTAGTCCGCATGCGCTACAGCATGCACATGGCTCGTCAACTCTTCTACCTGGCGGAAGTTCTGCGGCCGCTCGCAAAACCACGCCGTACAGCGATCAGCTGGACGCATCCTCTCCAGAATATTTTCAATTATTTTCCTTTCGTTATAATTCAGACACAAGCTTGTAACTTCTGCTTCCATCCTTATCTTTCGATGTACTTCTCTAAAGGTTCATTAAGATATTTGGGCTCTCAAATAGATACGAATTAGTAGTTTTTGAGGACATTTCTCGTGGAGAAAAAACGGTCTGATGAAAAGTACTTTGAAAATGTATTAGGAACAGTCTCGACCGCATAAAACATTTATTTAAAATGATTACTGGTTTAAATCTGAATTTGACCATCTTCAGATACTAATACTGCAATGGTAGGCGGTGGCGGTGAACGGAGTAGGTGCTATGACTATAGTAGTTAACGTTCGTTGAGTCACTACCGCCTACCATCATTGTATAAATGGTCTGAAGATGGTCACATTCTGAGCGAAACTAGCAACCACTGTAAATAAATGTTTAATTGCGATCGAGCTGTTTTTAATTCTTTTTATACTTTCTGAAGATGACCACACTCTGACGGAAACTGGTAACCACTGTAAATAAATGTTTTATTCTGCTCGAACAGTTTTTAAGCCTTTTTATACTTACAAATTAACTTACGAAGTATAGTGAACGACCATCTATGTCACCCGGCGTCCATCAATGCCTGTTCCAGTCGCCCATTCACCATATTGCTCGATAACTGATTTGTTCGTCACTTAATCCAGAATATTCCCCTCTATTTCGCAATCCCAATAAAAATCTTAATGCCCTCAGTACCTCATCAGTAGAATCTTATGACAACACCCAGCTCCCAGTGATAATTATTCTCAGGGTTAGGTAACTTAACGAATGAGTCAGACATCGCTACAGAAGGAGATCTGTGAAGGGCTTGCTTCCCCGTTGACTGGCACCATTCCCTCGGAACAGTCTCTTCCGCTCTCCCCTGGATTCATCCCAGCAATTCAACTCAACGCCTTACAAATCAACTCTGATGGTTTTACGCTACACAGTTGCTGAGCCCTCTCGAGATAATGCGTAACACGTGCTTTAATTCTGTTAACCTGGGAGCGAGACAAGTCACTAACTCAACGAAAGAAACAATTCTAAACCCGTTAACGCAGTTTAATCCTGGAGGGTGAGTGCAAGTCGGGAAGGGCCACATGGTGATCAACAACCTCTTGTAGATGGCCCGCTAACACGCTCGCGCTGCCCTATGTGTCAACCCCCGTGAAACTTTAATTCATAACATAACCCGTCCTTTGTGAGTTCCGCTAGCCGCAACGCCTCCCTGGCAGCGTTGTTAAAACACAACCACGAAAAGTAACATCTGCTAAATGAGTACGACACATATACATAGTTTTCAATTCCTCCCCCCCCCCCCCAAGCAAAATATTTTCACCACCACCCCCAAATCACGCTCTCTTCTGCTATTGCGGAACACTTGTAACGAGTGTAACGGATAGGCTGAAGTGGGTGTTACATTCTCTTGAAACACATTACATTTATTGCAGTTCCATCATCCAAAAAACATTTCTTTAAAAAATAATACTAAAACCCCCCACAACACTTTATTACAGGGTTTACATTCGCAAAAATCCCCATTAAGTTTTACTTAACGGACGAGTTCACGCATAGTTGTAATAAAACGAAACAAATGGCTTCTCACGCAATTATAATGAAACTGAATACACACGACTTCCCACTCAATTATAATAAAACAGACACTAATCTCTTTAATTCCAATTAACACTCGGGTGTAATTGAATGACCTGGTTATCAAGCTACAAGTAATATCAGCAGTCTTAGAGAACATGCGTTTTCAATCATAAAGTACTTTGACGGAACGGTGTATTGCAATGTAGTCAAACAACACTACCTTAGAATGTTGATCAACTAGTTCAAATAGCGACACATACCGTTACTTGTGTGTACAATACAATTCAAAACAGTTCTTATTCTTCAAAACGGGTCACGTCCAATAAGCGTCAGGCAACTACAACCCCGTCAGTGTAGCTTACACAAAGTAACCCTGAGCCTCTATTCACTTACAGTAATCCCATGCAGTGACGCCCGCCATATTGAAAGCCCAGTGTGCAAGTGTCCTCTAGTACCAGACCCAGCTAGCATACAAAATATCATAAATGTTTGATGGTAGTCGCCACTGTCACCGATACGGAAAAAGTAACCAGTCTGAGTGGTAGGCCAGCAGCGTCCTGCGTAGAGAGCGAGCTGACTTCTCGATACCTCAACGCTGAAAGGTGAATACAAAACGGCGCTCCAACCACGTTTCCGGTAAGCCGCAGCTGCAACCAGGCGGCGTCACAGTTTCGCTGCTCCCAGTCCACCGCTTCAGCGAGATGCACTCGAGGGAATTCAAGCCAGCGCAACTCGTGGCAACTTGTGCCACCATAACTCTCAATCCATAATCTACTCTCAGTAGGCTGTTCGTTCCATTCAACAGGTCCCGTAGTCATTCAATACCTTCAGTGATAACGGAAATGTCATCAGCGAATCTTTTCATTGATAACTTTTTGCACTGGATCTTAACACCCCTCCAGGTCGAAAGTTCTTCTGTGTATAGTCTGAAGACTAGGGGCGATAGATGTCCATCTTATACCGTTCCTAGTCGGAACACTTCATTCTGTCTTCGGTTATTATTATTCCTCTTGGTTGTAGGTAATGCACATTACCAATCTTTCCTGTACCTTATAACTTTTTTCTTAAAACTACAAATCTCTTGCTCTAGTTTACATTGTCGAAGGAATTTCCTAGGTCGACAGATGTTATGAGAGCGTCTTAATTTTTCTTAAGCATTGCTTAAGTCAGAACTGGTTCTCCGACTCCTTTACATATCCTAAATAAATATATCGTCATCCGATAGACCCTCAATTTTACTTCCCACTATGTGTTATATGTGTCCGAAAAGTGGATGCTTGAGATATTAAGCTAACTGTGCAGTATTACCCCAAACTTATCTGCCCTTGCTATCTTCGGGATTGTGTAGATTATAGTTTTCCGAAAATTTATGTCTCCAGACGCAAAGAATCTCCATGACAACTTCAAAGTGGTCCAGTTGCCACTTCCCCAATGATTTTAGAAATCCCAAAGGAATCATTCTATGACTAGTCTTCCATAG
Source organism: Schistocerca nitens (assembly GCF_023898315.1). Taxonomy (NCBI): domain Eukaryota; kingdom Metazoa; phylum Arthropoda; class Insecta; order Orthoptera; family Acrididae; genus Schistocerca; species Schistocerca nitens. The sequence goes on along the minus strand of NC_064620.1, from coordinate 187,541,104 downwards.
CTCTGGTAACTACTGTCCTTTTACTGGATCCCCTATGTCTTCCATATCAATTACCATTTCAACTCCTGTCACGTCAACAGAGAGTTTCCTCCAGTGTCCTCATTCCATTGATAAGCTTTCACCTCTATTTTTAACGGTGGAACTTGTATTTTCACTCTTAATGCTGTCCCCTTACTTTTAATTTCAGATGAGGCTTTTTCCACACTTTGTATTAACATTTATTTTTCGATTTTCTTGCATTTTTCCTGAAACCAATCGCCTTTTGTTCCCTGTACTTCCTGTCTCTTCCATTCCTGACTGATACTACTCGATCCCTGATTTCTCCGAAATAGTTTTGTATTTATTTATCTTGTCTCTATTTTTTCTCCATAAACCATTCTTCTTGGCGATCAGGGAATGTGGTAATCAGGGCGAGGCCAAGGTCACTTACAGAGAACATGTAGTGACAACATGTGCCATTCCCTGCGACTGGTGACTTCGCTGATTAAGATACATGCAGCATTGGGAGGAGAAATGACTGGCAATGAAAAAAATTACGCTGCATGTGGTATCACGCATCAGTACCACCCAACGGGAGTCTCTGTAGGCAATGGAATTGCAAGTTCCCGTCAGAGGCCGATAGCAGTCGTGCAGGATCCGGCGGACCCAATGGAGGAAGCATGCTATGCCACGCCTCCAGCGGTTCGGCCGCCATATCGGACGGCCAGTGGTAGCCAGACAGCCCAGACCGCCCCACTCACATTAGGAGACTATTCACTACGTGACGCTACGCAGACGCTGCCTAACTGCGGTTCCCACGTTGTCGATCGTGCCTTAGTACAGTGAGCCTCAACCTTGTTGACACCGATAGCTGGCGCCTTTTTCTTGCTGGATTATTTGTTATGAGTCTTTGTACAGTTGGTGAAATACAAGTTAAGTATATCTTCCGTTTACGGAGTTAACTTGTTCACTAATCATTCTGCTCCTGCCCAATGTTCCTATGACAACAACTACTGCACCACTCCGTAGCCCATCTCTTCTCACCATTGTGTACGAAGTCGTAGACAACACTGGCGTCTGTCAATCCAGCAGTCCACCATGGCGTACCTGTACTAGTGCCTCTGGCATTACGTCTACATCTACATCTACATTTGTACTCAGCAATCCACCCAACGGTGTGTGTCGGAGGGCACTTTACGTGCCACTGTCATTACCTCCCTTTCCTGTTCCAGTCGCGTATGGTTCGTGGGAAGAATGACTCGGTAGGTATAAGTAGGGGGGAAGCAATATATTCGATACCTCATCCAGAAACGCACCCTCACGAAGCCTCAACAGTAAGCTACACCGCAATGCAGAGGGCTTCTCTTGCAGAGTCTGCCACTTGAGTTTTTTTAGCATCTCCGTAACGCTATCACGCTTACCAAATAACCCTGTGACGAAACGCGCCGCTCTTCTTTGGATCTTCTCTATCTCCTCTGTCAACCCGACCTGGTACAGATCCCACACTGATGAGCAGTACTTAAGTATAAGTCGAACGAGTGTTTTGTAAGCCACATCCTTTGTTGATGGACTACATTTTCTAAGGACTCTCCCAATGAATCTCAACCTGGCACCCGCCTTACCAACAATTAAGTCTATATGATCATTCCACTTCAAATCGTTCCGTACGCATATTCCCAGATATTTTACAGAAGTAACTGCTACCAGTGTTTGATCCGCTATCACATAATCAAACAATAAGGGATTCTTCCTTCTATGTGTTCGCAATACATTACATTGTCTATGTTAAGGGTCAGTTGCCACTCCCTGCACCAAGTGCCTATCCGCTGCAGATCTTCCTGCATTTAGCTGCAATTTTCTAATGGTGCAACTTCGGGTCCATGGATTCATGTGATGCGCATCCCAATACGATACTGTCCCCTAACGCATTGCTACATACTTTGGCGACACAAATTCCCTGCTTCCTTCCTAGAGTGTAATACACTTGGTGCACACATCACCTCTTTGATTCATTTTATATAAAACAGCCAAACGGCTGCAACAAAATTTTACTTTTATTGTGTTTGGACACCTACTACGAATGTCTTCATCAGACTAATGAAACACTGGTACAATTTTGTTGCAACCGTTTGGCTGTTTTACACCGAAGAGCCAAAGAAACTGGTACACCTGCCCATTACCGTGTAGGGCCCCAAGCTAGCACGCAGACGTGTCGCAACACGACGTGGTATGGACTCGACTAATGTGTGACGTAGAGCTGGAGGGAACTGACACGATAAGTCCTGCAGGGGTGTCCATAAATCCGTAATAGTACGAGGGGGTGGAGATCTCTTCTGAACAGCACGTTGCTAGGCACCCCAGATATGCTCAATAATGTTCATGTATTGGGAGGTTGATGGCCAACGGAAATGTTTAAACTCAGAAAAGTGATCCTGGAGTCACTCTGTAGCAATTATGGCCGTTTGGGATGTCGCATTGTCCTGCTGGAATTGCCCAAGTCCTTCGGAATACACAATGAACGTGAATGGAAGCAGGTGATCAGACAGGATGCTTACGTACATGTCACCTGTCAAAATCGTATCTAGATATATCAGAAGTCCCATATCACTCCAGACTCACACGAGCCACACCGTTGCAGAGCCTCCACCATTTTGAACAGTGCCCTGCTGACATGCAGGGTCCATGGATTCATGAGGTTGGCTCCATACCCGTATACGTCCATCCACTCGATATAATTTGAAACGAGACCCTTCTGGCCAGGCAAGATGTTTCTAGTCATGAACAGTCCGTATTGCTGTTGACGTGTCCAGCCGATGTGTAAAGCCTTGTGTCGCGCAGTCATCAAGGGTAGGCGAATGGGCATTCAGCTCCGAAAACCCGTATCGATGATGTTTCGTTGAGTGGTTCGCAAGCTAACATTTGCTGATGGCTCAAATGGTTCAAATGGCTCTGAGCACTATGGGACTTAACTTCTAAGGTCATCAGTCTCCTAGAACTTAGAACTACTCAAACCTAACTAACCTAAGGACATCACACACGTCCATGCCCGAGGCGGGATTCGAACCTGCGACCGTAGCGGTCGCGCGGTTCCAGACTGTAGCGCCTAGAACCGCTCGGCCTTCCCGAACGGCATTTGCTGATGGACCAGCAATGAAATCAGCAGCAATTTGCGGAAGAGTTGCACTTCTGTCACGTTGAACGATTCTCTTCAGTCGTCGTTGGTCCCGATCTAGCAGGATCTTTTTCGGGCATCAGCGATGTCGGATATTTGATGTTTACCTGATTCCTCATATTCACAATACACTCGTGAAATGGTCGTGGGGGAAAAGCCCTACTTCATCGCTACCTCGGCGATGCTGTGTCCCATCGCTCGTGCGCCGAGTGTAACACAACGTCGAAACTCACTTAATTCTTGATAACCTGCCATGTAGCAGCAGTAACCGTTCTAACAAGTCCACCACACACTTGTCTTCTATAGGCGTTGCCGACAGCAGTGCCGTATTCTGCCTGTTTACATATCTCTGTATTGAATACGCATATCTGTACCAGTTTCTTTGCTGCTTCAAATGATTATAAAGGCTCTGAGCACTATGGGGCTTAACATCTGAGGTCATCAGCCCCCTAGAACTTAGAACTACTTAAACCTAAATAACCTAACGACAACACACACATCCATGCCCGAGGGAGGATTCGAACCTGCCACCGAAGCGCCTAGAACCGCTCGGTCACAGCGGCCGACTCTTTGGTGCTTCAATGTATATCCATCATACTGTTGGTAGTTGCTGTCTCACAGCTATTTTTAAAACTGTAGTTTATTTCCTATTGTGACTAGAGGGTAGATACACATCTAAGCTGCGATCTGCCCTTTATTTTAGCGAATAACGATTTTAGTAAAAATCTAAGAATTTTGTGTCGAGTCTGGGCTCCAGTCCAAGATTTTATTTTGGAGATTTTAATGTGGATTGCTCATCCTTCTAATTCCATCAGATAGCCGCAGCTAAATGCCAATTTAATTCTTTACCATGAATGTATTCTCTACCTGAGTTTCAGTACTGACTGACAATATGATTTTCTTTCTTCTAGGTGTGTGTGACAAGTTTTAGAGTATTTTTATATTTTAATTCTGCCACATTCATTCGCATTCGCTTGCTAAATAAGTTTAGTAGAGGAGCGAAAGACTTTACTGTCCTGCAGGCAAACCAATTCATTGCGAGTTCATGATCATTTAATTAGCTGTTTGACTGGCAACTAAAGAATTCATTTCATCATGTCAGTTTCATCGTTACAATTTACAACAATATCATTTGGTCTGAAAAGTGTACGGAATATAAGGGAATATAAAAAGTATTAATTATTTCTGTACATTATTTTCAGGAGACGTTGATTTACAGATTTAGAAAAATGTTGAAAATCAAAATGTTTTAGTGTTTATTTTTAGTGAATAAACTGCCTGGTAACGTGTGTGACCGGTTTACAATTTTAAAGCATCAGCGTGAAATCCTTCCATTAAGTTTCGGGGTTTGCACAAAGCCTTGAGCAGGGCGCGTGCTGTCGTGACTCCAGCGCGCAGACGCACTTCGCTCTCTCGACGGCGTTATCCGCTACAGAGTCCTCTGCCCCTCCCACGCCCTAGACCCTCCTCCCCCCCCCCCCACTCCCCTTTCCGCACGATCCGGCACAGACGACTGCCTCCTCCCTCCTCCGGCAGCAGATATGCAAATGCCCGCCGCGGATGTAGGCGTTAGCGAAAATGTTTTGCGTCCCGCCACCCGTACTCACGCCAACCACTCGATTACAGTCGCGTTCATTATGCTAATTTTCGCGCCCGCTAATCCTGAAATATGATTACGTCTGTACGGGAGGAGGTATAAAAACGGGCCGATTAAATTAATGGAGAGGGTGGGCTTCGCAAATAAATCTATGAAGTACGGCGATTTCGCGGTTTTATTCATTATCGTGCAGGCAGGTGAAGTTGTTTGGAAGTTGCAGCACCTGCGGCCACAGCCGTTCCGTACGAAGCAGCGCAGCTAGTCAGCCGACCCGCCGTTAACTCGCTCGCAGCTCCAGAAAATACGCTGCTCTGCCGGGTCGTGCTAATGGAAATGGCTCGTTAGAGGGACGAACAAGGAACACTCCTCCAGATATAACGTCTAGAAGTGCATTAGCTTTTGCCGTCTCGTTTCAGGCGTTTTTCTGACGACGGGCTTCATTGTAACCAAATGACAACAGATGCTGTAGTTAATGCTAGTACTGACGCATATGCTCTTTCAGAGCCAATTAGGACCCTGGAGTTAACACACTAAACCGTTATATCCAAACACGCGCACACACACACACACACACACAAACCACACACACACACACACACACACACACATATATATATATATATATATAGTGTCCCAGCTATCTTGTCCACCCAAAATATCTCTGGAACAAGAACAGCTATTGGAAAACGACTTTCACCGGTATCAATGTAGGGCTGGGGCCCATGAATGTACATATTTGGAAACATTCTAAAACGAAAGCATATGTGTTTATTAACACAAACTTATGTTTTTTTTAAATTGACCTCCTATATTTTTTTCTTCAGCAATCCATAGCATGACAAAGCACATACACAATGGCGTTGATTGCATCGGAATATTCCCATTAAATCCCGAGATATTAAGACGCGAAGTTGACGCTTGAAACACCCGACATGCGCTGCTAGCGCACGTCCTGAGGCTCAGGCGTGAACCCCATGCTGCCCGTAAGCGCGATGTGATTGACATGCGTAACCACACTTCCATACTTATCAAGAGGTCCGAAACGAATAATACGGTCTGCTGCCATCCTGCTGCGATTACGAGCAGCATGGGATTCACGCCTGAGCCTCAGGACGTACGATAGCAGCGCCTGTCGGGTGTTTCAAGCGTCAACTTTGCGTCTTAATATCTCGTGATTTAATGAGAATATTCCGATGCAATCAACGCCATTGTGTATGTGCTTTGTCATGCTATGGATTGCTGAAGAAAAAATATAGGAGGTCCATTTAAAAAAACTTAAGTTTGTATTAAAAAAAACATATGCTTTCGTTTTAGAATGTTTCCAAATATGTACATTCATGGGCCCCAGCCCTACATTGATACCGGTGAAAGTCGTTTTCCAATAGCTGTTATTGTTCCTGAGATATTTTTGGTGGACAAGATAGCTGGGACACCCTGTATATATATATATATATATATATATATATATATATATATATATATATATATATATATATATATATAGCCGGCCACGGTGGCCGAGCGGTTCTAGGCGTTTCAGTCCGGAACCGCGCGACTGCTACGGTCGCATGTTCGAATCCTGCCTCGGGCATGGATGTGTGTGATGTCCTTAGGTTAGTTAGGTTTAAGTAGTTCTAAGTTCTAGGGGACTGATGACCTCAGATGTTAAGTCCCATAGTGCTCAGAGCCATTTGAACCATATATATATATATATATATATATATATATATATATATATATATACTCCTGGAAATGGAAAAAAGAACACATTGACACCGGTGTGTCAGACCCACCATACTTACTCCGGACACTGCGAGAGGGCTGTACAAGCAATGATCACACGCACGGCACAGCGGACACACCAGGAACCGCGGTGTTGGCCGTCGAATGGCGCTAGCTGCGCAGCATTTGTGCACCGCCGCCGTCAGTGTCAGCCAGTTTGCCGTGGCATACGGAGCTCCATCGCAGTCTTTAACACTGGTAGCATGCCGCGACAGCGTGGACGTGAACCGTATGTGCAGTTGACGGACTTGAGCGAGGGCGTATAGTGGGCATGCGGGAGGCCGGGTGGACGTACCGCCGAATTGCTCAACACGTGGGGCGTGAGGTCTCCACAGTACATCGATGTTGTTGCCAGTGGTCGGCGGAAGGTGCACGTGCCCGTCGACCTGGGACCGGACCGCAGCGACGCACGGATGCACGCCAAGACCGTAGGATCCTACGCAGTGCCGTAGGGGACCGCACCGCCACTTCCCAGCAAATTAGGGACACTGTTGCTCCTGGGGTATCGGCGAGGACCATTCGCAACCGTCTCCATGAAGCTGGGCTACGGTCCCGCACACCGTTAGGCCGTCTTCCGCTCACGCCCCAACATCGTGCAGCCCGCCTCCAGTGGTGTCGCGACAGGCGTGAATGGAGGGACGAATGGAGACGTGTCGTCTTCAGCGATGAGAGTCGCTTCTGCCTTGGTGCCAATGATGGTCGTATGCGTGTTTGGCGCCGTGCAGGTGAGCGCCACAATCAGGACTGCATACGACCGAGGCACACAGGGCCAACACCCGGCATCATGGTGTGGGGAGCGATCTCCTACACTGGCCGTACACCACTGGTGATCGTCGAGGGGACACTGAATAGTGCACGGTACATCCAAACCGTCATCGAACCCATCGTTCTACCATTCCTAGACCGGCAAGGGAACTTGCTGTTCCAACAGGACAATGCACGTCCGCATGTATCCCGTGCCACCCAACGTGCTCTAGAAGATGTAAGTCAACTACCCTGGCCAGCAAGACCTCCGGATCTGTCCCCCATTGAACGTGTTTGGGACTGGATGAAGCGTCGTCTCACGCGGTCTGCACGTCCAGCACGAACGCTGGTCCAACTGAGGCGCCATGTGGAAATGGCATGGCAAGCCGTTCCACAGGACTACATCCAGCATCTCTACGATCGTCTCCATGGGAGAATAGCAGCCTGCATTGCTGCGAAAGGTGGATATACACTGTACTAGTGCCGACATTGTGCATGCTCTGTTGCCTGTGTCTATGTGCCTGTGGTTCTGTCAGTGTGATCATGTGATGTATCTGACCCCAGGAATGTGTCAATAAAGTTTCCCCTTCCTGGGACAATGAATTCACGCTGTTCGTATTTCAATTTCCAGGAGTGTTTTATATATATATATATATATATATATATATATATATATATATATATATATATACTTCGAACGCATTTATACAGACTTTAGGTAGAAGTGCATGCGCTGTAGAGACTTCGACCTTTCTCCTTCTCTCTCGATCTCTCATCAGCGCCCCCCCTCCCTCCCCCCGCCATCCCTGACCGCCTCTCTCTGCTTCTCTCGCTCCTACTCGCTGTCGTTTTCTCCCTTTCCGATTCTCTTAGTTACGTCTGCAAACTAGAGAGAGAAAACAGTATTCCTTTTGCATCACAGCAAAACAGCTTGGTCTGTTTTAAAACTTCGACGTGCTCCAGTGAGGTGCACATGAGGCTTACGTGTCGTAAAGTGCAGATGATGACTGCAGGATCACCGCAAACGCTTTTTAGCTTGAAGCAGTACTCTAATTTGCAGGCTCCTTATTAGTAGCACTTATTAGCTTGAAGTGTATATGCAGATTGAAGCGACGAATGAAAATTTTTACCACGTGTGTTATTCGAACCCAGCTCGTCTGCCCACGAGCGAGATCTGCTAACCACTGCGCCACCCTGGCACAGTGATTTTGCGCATCTGCATGGACTATCCTAGCACACCTTCGTCCACAATCAAAATTCCCATTCACCCCCCAACCCGCGTGTTATTCGCATTGAACTCGACTAGAATTGTAGAGGCCCTCCAACTGTATTGGCATAGCTCCTGAGCACCGAACGAAACGGGAGGCCCTGCCTGAAACCCAGGCATATGTGCTTTAATCAAATGAAACTGTACGCTTCCAGGGACTTTTTCAAATATATATATATATGCAGACTGAAATGACGACTGAAAGAGCAGGAGACACGGGTTCGAGGTTCGAATCCTAGCCGTCGTACAAATTTTCATTCGTCCATGCAGTCTGCATACACGCATCGTAAGACGACTGAAATTTAGAAGCGTCTCTGAAACCTTATAGTATCATTTGATTACAGCGCCTCTGTGTGGATTTCAGGGAGAAAGCCCCCTTTCGTTCCGTGTTAAGGTGCTATTCCAAATTAGTTAAAGAGCCTGTGCAGTGCTGTTCGTATTTAGTGGGAGTAGCAAGTGGGCTAGGGCATGAATGGGAATTATGGCTGATGACGGACGCGCACTAGGGTAGTACGCGATCTGTTCGAAGCGCTACTGTGCCGTGCTGGTTTATTGGTAAACGCGGCTGCCTACTAAGTAGGAGAACAGGGTTCGAATCCTAGCCTTGGTACAAAGTTTCATTCGTCTCTTCAGGCTGCCTGTATACCTGTATCATATTTGTATTAGAGACTTGAAAAGCTCTCTGGAATATTATCGCTTTCCGGCCGTTTTTTTTTTTTTTTTTTTTTTGGTCATCAGTCTACTGACTGGTTTGATGCGGCCCGCCACGAATTCCTTTCCTGTGCTAACCTCTTCATCTCAGAGTAGCACTTGCAACCTACGTCCTCAATTATTTGCTTGACGTATTCCAATCTCTGTCTTCCTCTACAGTTTTTGCCCTCTACAACTCCCTCTAGTACCATGCAAGTCATTCCCTCATGTCTTTGCAGATGTCCTATCATCCTGTCCCTTCTCCTTATCAGTGTTTTCCACATATTACTTTCCTCTCCGATTCTGCGTAGAACCTCCTCATTCCTTACCTTATCAGTCCACCTAGTTTTCAACATTCGTCTGTAGCACCACATCTCAAATGCTTCGATTCTCTTCTGTTCCGGTTTTCCCACAGTCCATGTTTCACTACCATACAATGCTGCACTCCAGACGTACATCCTCAGAAATTTCTTCCTCAAATTAAGGCCGGTATTTGATATTAGTAGACTTCTCTTGGCCAGAAATGCCTTTTATGCCATAGCGAGTCTGCTTTTGATGTCCTCCTTGCTCCGTCCGTCATTGGTTATTTTACTGCCTAGGTAGCAGAATTCCTTAACTTCATTGACTTCGTGACTATCAATCCTGATGTTAAGTTTCTCGCTGTTCTCATTTCTACTACTTCTCATTACCTTCGCCTTTCTCCGATTTACTCTCAAGCCATACTGTGTACTAGTTAGACTGTTCATTCCGTTCAGCAGATCATTTAATTCTTCTTCACTTTCACTCAGGTTAGCAATGTCATCAGCGAATCGTATCATTGATATCCTTTCACCTTGTATTTTAATTCCACTCCTGAACCTTTCTTTTATTTCTATCATTGCTTCCTCGATTTACAGATTGAAGAGTAGGGGCGAAAGGCTACAGCCTTGTCTTATACCCTTCTTAATACGAGCACTTCGTTCTTGATCGTCCACTCTTATTATTCCCTCTTGGTTGTTGTACATATTGTATATGACCCGTCTCTCCTTATAGCTTACCCCTACTTTTTTCAGAAACTCGAACAGCTTGCACCATTTTATATTGTCGAATGCTTTTTCCAGGTCGACAAATCCTATGAAACTGTTTTGATTTTTCTTTAGCCTTGCTTCCATTATTATCCGTAACGTCAGAATTGCCTCTCTCGTCCCTTTACTTCTCCTAAAGCCAAACTGATCGTCACCTAGCGCATTCTCAATTTTCTTTTCCATTCTTCTGTATATTATTCTTGTAAGCAGCTTCGATGCATGAGCTGTTAAGCTGATTGTGCGATAATTCTCGCACTTGTCAGCCCTTGCCGTCTTCGGAATTGTGTGGATGATGCTTTTACGAAAGTCAGATGGTATGTCGCCAGACTCATATATTCTACACACCAACGTGAATAGTCGTTTTGTTGCCACTTCCCCCAATGATTTTAGAAATTCTGATGGAATGCTATCCATCCCCTCTGCCTAATTTGACCGTAAGTTCACCAAAGCTCTTTTAAATTCCGATTCTAATACTGGATCCCCTATCTCTTCTAGATCGACTCCTGTTTCTTCTTCTATCACATCAGACAAATCTTCACCCTCATAGAGGCTTTCAATGTATTCTTTCCACCTATCTGCTCTCTCCTCTGCATTTAACAGTGGAATTCCCGTTGCACTCTTAATGTTACCACCGTTGCTTTTAATGTCACCAAATGTTGTTTTGACTTTCCTGTATGCTGAGTCTGTCCTTCCGACAATCATATCTTTTTCGATGTCTTCACATTTTTCCTGCAGCCATTTCGTCTTAGCTTCCCTGCACTTCCTATTTATTTCATTCCTCAGCGACTTGTATTTCTGTATTCCTGATTTTCCTGGAACATGTTTGTACTTCCTCCTTTCATCAATCAACTGAAGTATTTCTTCTGTTACCCATGGTTTCTTCGCAGCTACCTTCTTTGTACCTATGTTTTCCTTCCCAACTTCTGTGATGGCCCTTTTTAGAGATGTCCATTCCTCTTCAACTGTACTGCCTACTGCGCTATTCCTTATTGCTGTTCTATAGCGTTAGAGAACTTCCAACGTGTCTCGTCATTCCTTAGTACTTCCGTATCCCACTTCTTTGCATATTATTCTTCCTGACTAATGTCTTGAACTTCAGCCTATTCTTCATCACTACTAATTTGTGATCTGAGTCGATATCTGCTCCTGTGTACGCCTTATAATCCAGTATCTGATTTCGGAATCTCTGTCTGTCCATGATGTAATCTATTTGAAATCCTCCCGTATCTCCCGGCCTTTTCCAGGTATACCTCCTCCTCTTGTGATTCTTGAACAGGGTATTCGCTATTACTAGCTGAAACTTGTTACAGAACTCAATTAGTCTTTCCCCTCTTTCATTCCTTGTCCCAAGCCCATATTCTCCTGTAACCTTTTCTTCTACTCCTTCCCCTACAACTGCATTCCAGTCGCCCATGACTATTAGATTTTCGTCCCCCTTTACATACTTCATTACCCTTTCAGTATCCTCATACACTCTCTCTATCTGTTCATCTTCAGCTTGCGATGTCGGCATGTATAGCTGAACAATCGTTGTCGGTGTTGGTCTGCTGTCGATTCTGATTAGAACAACCCGGTCACTGAACTGTTCACAGTAACACACCCTCTGCCCTACCTTCCTATTCATAACGAATCCTACACCTTTTATACCATTTTCTGCTGCTGTTGATATTACCCGATACTCATCTGACCAGAAATCCTTGTCTTCTTTCCACTTCACTTCACTGACCCGTACTATATCTAGATTGAGCCTTTGCATTTCCCTTTTCAGATTTTCCAGTTTCCCTACCACGTTCAAGCTTCTGACATTTCACGCCCCGACTCGTAGAACGTTATCCTTTCGTTGATTATTCAATCTTTTTCTCATGGTAACCTCCCCCTTGGCAGTCCCCTCCCGGAGATCCGAATGGGGGACTATTCCAGAATCTTTTGCCAATGGAGAGATCATCATGATACTTCTTTAATTACAGGCCACATGTCCTGTGGATACACGTTACGTGTATTTAATGCAGTGGTTTCCATTGCCTTCTGCATCCTCATGTCGTTGAACATTGCTGATTCTTCCGCCTTTAGGGGAAATTTCCCACCCCTAGGACAAGAGAGTGCTCTGAACCTCTATCCGCCCCTCCGCCCTCTTTGACAAGGCCGTTGGCAGAATGAGGCTGACTTCTTATGCCGGAAGTCTTCGGCCGCCAATGCTGATTATTTATCATAACTTAGGCAGTGGCGGGGATCGAACCCGGGACTGAAGACGAATTTGATTATGAATCAAAGACGCTACCCCTAGACCATGTTCTTTTAACCTAGGGAACAGGTAATAGTCACTGGGAGCCAAGTCAGGGTTATAGGGTGGGTGGGTGATTATGTTCCACTGAAACTGTTGCAGGAGAGAAACGGTTTGCCGAGCGATGTGTAGGCTCAACATTCCTCTTTGCCGGTTCTGAATTGCCCGTTTGACTTTTTTCAGAGTCTCGCAGTACCTGTCAGCGTTAATTGTGGTCCCAGCGATTCAACTCCGACGACGAGGTGAAAGAAGAGGTTCATAACTTTCTGAGAGCATGGTGGCGAGCTTGTATGATATGGGCATACAAAAACTGCCACAGCGTCTACTAACATGCATCGACAGAAATGGTGATTGTGTCGAAAAATAGCTAAATGTTCAAGCTGTAAATTGAAGTAAACCATTGTAGAAATAAACAGGTCTATGTACTTATTAAAAAAAATAGGAGACCTTACTTTTGGGATTACCCTCGCACTTATTAATTTTTTTGCTACGTTGAAACGTATCTTCTGTTGCTTCTTTAGGCTGTAAGGCAAACTCTGCGTACCCTTAGTATCTCTTAGTACAGACTAAGGAAAATACATACACATCTTAGTCAGACGGATTTCTGTCTATTTATTTTGAAGAATCCTATTACATGACTGTGACAACACTGGTTCAAAAAATTCTTCCCTGCATTATTTATATTACATTTAGCCTAGACCAAAAAATGGTTCAAATGGCTCTGAGCACTATGGGACTTAACATCTACGGTCATCAGTCCCCTAGAACTTAGAACTACTTAAACCTAACTAACCTATGGACATCACACAACACCCAGTCATCACGAGGCAGAGAAATTAGCCTAGACCATTCACGTTCCTCACGGGAAGAGAGACATGCTGTGCAAATGAAACTTCCCGGACGATTAAAGCCGTACAGACAACTGCACCGAACCTAGAACCTCGGCTCTTCTGGTACTGCTTTTCCATGTCAGAAATCTAGGTGAATTTCATCACTTTCCCTCACAGTTCTGGTACTTCGTTCCTACCTTCAAACATTCTCTGCAGCATACGTTGAAATGGTTTTTGCACTGGCAGGGAACTTTTTCCAGAATGAAACTTCATTTTATTGTGGAGGACGTATTGCTGTCAAATTTCCAGGTGGATTAAAACTGTGACAGACCAGGACTCGAAACCATCGCTTTCACGGGCGATGCTCTTACCGATGAGCTATCCCGAAAAGTCCCAGTTTTTCCAATGCCTCTGTCCTACCTTCCAAATATTATAGAAGTTCCAGTTCTGGCACACACCTGAAACAGCTGAAATCTGCTAGGCAGTTTGACAACAGCACATGCTCTCCGACATCTAATACTCGTACATAAAAGTATTTTGGTTAGCCATAATGATGCGAATTCCTTATATGTAGTACCTTTAGTAGTGCTTAAGTCCAACATACGCTGACAAGCCAAAACATTACGGTTGGTCGGTTGATTTGCGGTTGGGGGGGGGGGGGGGGGCGAGGGTGGAGGGACAAACAGCGAGGTCATCGGTCCCATCGGATTAGGAAAGGATGGGAAATGAAGTCGGACGTGCCCTTTCAAAGAAATCATCTCGGCAATTGCGTGAAGCGATTTAGGGCAATCACGGAAAACCTAAATCAGGATGGCCGGACGCGAGTTTGGACCGTTGTCCACCCAAATACGAGTCCAGTGTGCTAACTGCTACACCACCTCGCTCGTTGAAACATTTTGACGACTGCTCACGCCCACCGCGAGTTTTTTGGTTACCTGATGGCGTTGTGGGAACCTGGCACGGTGAGGAAAGTGTATAAGTGGATCAAAGGTGAATGGCTAATTATTCGCGGCGACACGAGCCGCAAATGGGGAATCCACTTACTTAAGCGACTTTGACAGAGGTGATATTATTATTGCCTAGAGCCTATGAAGGAGTATCTTGGAAACGGGCTAGTTGCTCGAATGTCACGTGTTAGCGTAGCGAGCATCAATAGAATGTCGTAGAACGACAGTGGAACAACAATTGGGCGATGAGTTGTTAGACGCCTACGACTCTTCACAGAACGTGAGATTTAAAGGGTGCCTTCTCTGGTGAAGTATGATAGGTTGCGATCTATGGTTTCTCTGTCGAAAGAGCACAGTGCTGGTGCACGCGTAAGTGTTTCGCAGCACATTGTTTATCGTACACTGTTGAACATGGGGCTCAACAGCAGAGGTCACCTACGTGTTCACATATTGGCATCAGTTACTACTGCAGTGGCCACGGCATCGACGAGATTGGACAATGGGTCAACCGAAACTAGTCGCCCCATAGGATGAATCACGTTTTTGCTATACCAGGTAGATGGTCGTCCACTCAAAGTCAGTCAGCCACGCGAGCGGCGGTTCTAAATGTTCACTGCGCCAAAGACGCAATCTGGTGGGATCACATACGACCTGTGGTAGTAATCGAAGACACTGACAACTGCGGATCACCTCCACCCCTCCATGCTTCTTGTCTCCCAGCAGGATAATTGTCCGTGTCTCGAAGCCAGAACCGTACTGCGGTGGTTTGAGGAGCAAGATAGTGTACTCACGTTGATATCTAGCCCACGAAATTCGCTGGATGCGAATAGAATGGAACGCATTTGGGTCGCTATCAGGTGCCAACACCGTGTATACAAATCAGCGGTTCGCTGTTTAAGGAAATTACATGGCTTGTGCATGAACATCTGGCACGACTTACCTCCAAAAACCTGCCAACAAATTGTTGAATGCATGAAATGCGGAATCGGCGACATACTGCATTCTCAAGATGGACCAACAAGTTATTAAGCAGATGGTCATAATTTTTTAGCTCGTCAGTGCACACTAGCCTTTCCCACGGAGATACCACAATTATGGGCAACGGGTGATTCATTCCAAGTGTTGCTACCAGATTTCTTTTAATTCGTGTACGTGCTACTACTGAAGAGAGAGAAATAATTCCTTTGTATTTGACACTCATCGAAGTCCATTGTTAAGGAACGAATGTAGTGTTAACATTTAAGCAATGACGAGGAACAGTTATAAAAGATGAATTATAGGCGACTGAACGACATTTACAGTACTTACAGCAGCTGACTTCTGAAGTACGCTTAAATATTATTGTCTTGAAATCAATCGTACATGTAATAGACAAACACCAAAATAAAATGAAATACACATCAGCAAGAACATTGCCTCTCATTGGTGTAAATAGACAATAACTGAAAATCCTATGAATACTTGGTACGTAGCCGACTCCACGAAAATAATTGTGAAACAAGTAAATAATACTCTTCGTAGAAAAGTCTTTAACTTTTATGTGCAAACTTGACTCATTTTGAATCCATTAAGGAAGTATTTGTCTGTCTCAGATTTAAGTTGTAAATATGGTAGTCAATAGGTAGAAACTATCGACGTCACTATTAAATACTTTAGTCAGTATGTGCGTACTTCATTATTATTATGCAGCTAAATTACAGCTCTCTTTCATCAGTATTGAGACTTGAGTCTCGTAAAACTACCCCCCTCAATAGTCAAAACGCGACAGAAACTGTTAAATCATTAATAGATCCACTGCTTCTAGTCAACAGCGGTTTTTTTGTCAACTCACATTTACTTACTATAAAATTTGGTTCCGATGAGGCACGAATTTCACTTTGAGCAAAACATCATTTTCTTTGATATTTCTTTTACTATCGTAAATTTTACATACATATTAGTCTTTCAGTTCTCAACATACCATTCATATTACCATAGTCGGGTTTTCTCTACAGAATGGTTTCGTTTCTAAAGATTATTGACTGCTAGAACCGTGTATCATTTGCAGTGAAATAATAGGTTCAAATGGCTCTGAGCACTATGGGAATTAACATCTATGGTCATCAGTCCCCTAGAACTTAGAACTACTTAAATCTAACTAACCTAAGGACAGCACACAACACCCAGTAATCACGAGGCTGAAATAATAGGGTGCAGCCTTCCATGAGCTCATCAAATATTAAACATTTTTTTTTTTTTGGTTATTTAAAAAATCTCAACTTAATCAGGCGATCATAATACCTAGATCGAAATATTTCGTTTCTCAAATAAGAAAAATACTTTAATTTATACGAACTAACTGAATCTCTAATACAGTTAATATGAATTATTTACTCGTAAATATCAGTGTGAAAACTCAAATATTCGTCGTAAACATTTACCAGATTCCACATACATATTCATGCACCAATTATTATTATTTGTTATTCAGGACAATGTGATATTACGCAAATTTATTTTGATAGGGTAATAATAACTTTTTAAAATGTTTCTGTCCTCTTTACGTCAATTCACTTCAGTCAGTATCCTGAGTATATGAGTTGCATAATTAAAGGCCAGTAATTTCAAGAGAGACAGCACTTTATATTCAAAAGCTCTACATTTCACATTAAAATGGTCTTCAGTTCCAATTAACAGCGTATAAAATTTCAAATGATTTAGGAAGTACTGTGTTGTAGCTCACTGAGCGCTCGACAGTGACATCATTAACCAGTGGTGAAAAAATCTTATCTCAGCTAAAGTGAGAAGGAAAGAGTCTTACGGTTTAACGTCCTGCCGACATCAAGGTCGTAAGAGACGCAGGATAAGCTCGGACTGCTTCAGGGACGTGACAGGAAATCGGCCGTCCTCTTGCAAAGGATTCATCCTAGCATTTGCCTGAATCAAGTTAGGGAACGCATGAAAAATCCAACCGAATGTGCGTCCAGTGTGTTAACCACTTCGCTCGGTAGCTAAAGTGGGTACTTCAAGATAGAGACACGATGTATGTGACATGTGTTCCGTGAGAGTATATGACAGAGATCTTCAGTTGGCAACAGTGATCTCAGCAATGTAGTAATCTTTCATATTGAATTACTACTAACGTTTGTTTTTATTTAAGTCATAAATAACGAAAATTTTCTAGAGTATTATGTCATGTTTATCCGTGGTCGTGATTAAAATTCTGTTTCACCTACAGTGGACATCCTAATACGGTGCAACGACAAGCACCATACCTTGAGTCCGCGTATTAGTAGTGGCATCCCAGTTCCAGCAAACCACAGGCACCATACGTCCTACTTGTGTGACGGTTCACTAGTGGGAGACTCCAAGCGGTAGGAAACACCAAGTGTATCCACTTACCGACTTGGGGAATCGCAGCTGTACAGAACAACAAGGGCCATGCCTCCTACTGGAGTGACCAAGTTGGCGGAATTCTAGCTACAGGAAACAACAAAAAATGTCTTACCTCATATGGTGTGCCTGCAAAGAAAATCTCAGGTGCAGGCGGCAACAACCTCCTCCACTCTTAATGCTATGGGTGCGCGTTAACTAAGTGAATTCTAGCTGTACGAAGCAACAAATGCCATACTTGCTAACGAGCCGTTGAAACGATCTGCAGGAAATAATAACAGTCATGGTTCCTATAGACGTTACTGCTTACGAGGTGGTAGAATAACGTATACGGGAATTAAGAAGTGCCATACTACATACTGCTGTGATCAGTTAATACCTGCGGAAGCCCAGTTGTAGGGAACAATAAGCGCCATTTCTCCCCATGACGTGATCGCTTACCACCTGTGCCCAAATTTTTTTCGGCAGATGTACTCGTACACTCACAGTTAATTCATTGAAACTATAAAAAAATCGTCAATTTGGAGATTTTGCTTCCACTTTTTATTTTAATCATTTTTTTTTGTGGGTAGGGATCGAAGTCCATCACCCACACATTGTGACTGAACACTTACGCACATGCTTCGTGATTCTATATAAAAACAAAATCGATACTGAGAAGAAACGAATGCTTACGGTTTCGTCAGAAGTGATGCACCAGTAATTCGTTGATCACTGATTATGAAAGAAATAAACGAGATGAGAGCGCACAGAGAGGTTTATAAGTGGCTGCAGTAACAAATACTGACAATTGAGAACTATGGCGCCAAGGACTAAAGAAAAATATGACAGACAGCAAAGAAAACTGATGCAATCGTCATAGTTAATAACCTTGTTACTAAAACA
Organism: Schistocerca nitens; assembly: GCF_023898315.1. Classification (NCBI taxonomy): domain Eukaryota; kingdom Metazoa; phylum Arthropoda; class Insecta; order Orthoptera; family Acrididae; genus Schistocerca; species Schistocerca nitens. The sequence goes on along the minus strand of NC_064620.1, from coordinate 187,522,494 downwards.
TTTCGCATAAAGTGTAAGACTTTCAATCAACAAGTGTGGTATTTTATTAAACCTGAAGTGGATCTGTTCATAGCACAGCAGGACTGATTTAACGTTCAGCTAAAAGACAGTTTCTACGGTAACAGTAGGAATAGAGCGTAAAATGCACTGTTCAGCTAGAGCAGTATGACTACCGGCCAGCTATAGCTATAAACCGTCCCGGCGGCAGCAGCGTCGCCTGGCGAGTTATGACCGCTAGTCAGGCACAGGCACGGCGCATATACTAGGCCTATCAGGAGCGTGCTGGTGTAGAAAGGGCAAAACGCAATCTTTGACTCTGAACGAGGGCAGATTGTTATGGCTCGGAGGCTCGGCACGATTATTTTGGAATCTGCACGACTTATCGGGTGTTCGAGGAGTGCTCTGATCAGTATATTTAAAACGTGGCTAACCTAGGGTGAAACCTCGTCCAGTCGTCTTGGGTTTGGAGAACCATCCGTCATTACAGATGTCGGACGTCGTAGGCTGGGCAGACTGGTAAAACAGGAGAGACGGCGAACTGTGGCAAAACTACCATCAGACTTTAATGCTGGGCAGAGTACAAGTGAACACACAGTGCATCTAACACTCGTAACTTCGGGCCACCGCAGCCGAAGACGCACGCAAGTGTCAATTGCCACGACATCGTCAACTGCGACATGCTTGGCAAAGTTTTACAGAAGTTCGAAATATAGCGCATACATCAATGCGAGATGCTTTTATTAATTTCCACAACGAAATTCTGTCTAGAAATCTGGTAGAAAACCCAAAGAGATTCTGGTCATACATAAAGCACACCAGTGGCAAGACACAATCAATACCTTCACTGCGCGATAACAACGGTGAAGTCACTGATGACAGTGCCACTAAAGCAGAGTTATTAATCACGGTTTTCCGAAACTTCTTCACCAAAGAAGACGAAGAAAATATTCCTGAATTCCAATCAAGAACAACTGCCAAAATGAGAAACATAGAAGTAGATATCCTCGGTGTAACCATAGAGTAAATATCTCTGGAGTGAGCATTGCGTTCTGCGCATGTTGTCAACATTAAACCAGAATTGACACGTGTTTTCGGGACTTCGCTGTGCGTGTGTGCTTTCTGCAGCGTTTGAAGTTTATAATATCAAGAGTTTTTGTTGTGCTTCACCGTTTGTTGATAGTGTAATAGCGAGGGTGAATTACTGTTGTTGCTACGGATGCAAAGAAAAACATGTGAAAGGAGGGATAGTAACTTTTCATGGGTACATACCATGTAGCTCTAATTATAGTTATAATATTAGTAAGCGACACTGTATATGTTTAAAAATTTCGAGACGCCTTATAATTAAGGCTTGATTCTTAGACCTATTTTTCTACGATTTTATTACTATAAAACAGATATTACGGCTCGTACAAAAGCTTACAAACAATCGCTTCCTCTCGTAAATTTGCTAGTGGAACAGGAAAGGGAAAGGTTAGTTGTTTCAGTAAATACTATCCTCCAATCATTTATCAGTGACTTGTCGATTATGTACATACATTACTCAGTCTACTATTTATTTAATAAACTGGGGGCGAGTACTTAAAATACGTTAAATAAATACCTCAAAGTGCCACCAGTAAGAAAAATTGTGCTTTAGGTCGCAAAAACGACATCACTGCAAAAATGTATGTCAGGTTCTGTAACTCTATAAAGCGCCGTATCATAGCGAAAACTACCAAAAATCGAGTGCATCTAAACTATGACACCTATCGCAAAGAAGCAGAATGTAAAATCACTTGCCCTTAAAAGTTACGTAGCTGGTTTATTCCCGGGATCAAATGGATACTGTTAAAATGTCTGCGCAACATATATAAATAATCCACCACACGTACGAAAAGAATCCGTCTGTACTAGGGATGTAGTGACATTCTAAATATACAGGGCGCTATACGGACAAACACAGGATGTCCAGAGATCACGTGACCAGGCCGGCAATGTATGTTGACAACACAAAATCTGTTCTGCGCATGTGAATGCTCACTCCAGAGATATTTACTCTATGGGTGTAACAAAGCAGCTTAAATCAATAAAGGCTTGGCCTCCGGTCCAGATTGTATACCAGTCAGGTTCCTCTCAGATTATGCTGATAAAATAGCTCTATATTTAGCAATTATATACAACCACTCGCTCAGAGAAAGATACGTACCTAAAGACTGGAAAATTGCTCAAGTCACACCAATACCCAAAGAGGGAAGTAGGAGTAATCCGCTGAATTACAGGTCTACATCAGTAACGTCGAATTGCAGTAGGGTTTTAGAACATATACTGTGTTCGAACATTATGAAGTACCTCAAAGAAAGCGATTTATTGACATATAGTCAGCACGGATTCAAAAAATATCGTTCCTGTGAAACAGAACTAGCTCTTTACACTCATGAAGTAATAAGTGCTATCGACAGGGGATGTCAAATTGTTTCCATATTTTTCGATTTCCCGAAGGCTTTCGACACCGTTCCTCACAAGCATCTTCTAATCAAACTGCGTGCCTACGGAGTATCGCCTCAGTTGTGTGACTAGATTCGTGATTTCCTATCAGAAAGGTCACAGTTCGTAGTAATAGACGGAAAGTCATCGAGTAAAATAGAAGTAATATCCGACGTTCCCCAAGGAAGTGTTATAGGGCGGCTATTGTTCCTGATCAATATTAACGACACAGGAGACAATCTGAGTAACCGTCTTAGATTTTTTGCAGATGATGCTGTCACTTACCGTCTTGTAAAGTCATCAGGTGATCAAAACGACTTGCAAAATGATTTAGATAAGATATCTGTATGGTGCGAAAAGTGGCAATCGACCTTGAATAAAGAAAAGTGCGAAGTTATTCACATGAGTACTAAAAGATATCAGCTAAATTTCGATTACGCGATCAATCACACAAATCTGAGGGCTGTAAATTTAACTAAATACTTAGGGATTACAATTATAAATAACCTAAACTGGAAAGATCACATAGATGATATTGTGAGTAGAGCAACCAAAAGACTGCGATTCATTGACAGAACACTTAAAAGGTGCAACAGGTTTACCAAAGAGACTGCTTACACTAAGCTTGTCCACCCTATTCTGGAGTATTGCTGTGCGGTGTGGGATCCGCATCAGGTGGGACTGACGGATGACATCGAAAAAGTACAAAGAAGGGCAGCTCGTTTTGTATTATCGCGAAATAGGGGAGATAATGTCACAGACATGATACGTGAATTGGCGTGGCAATCATTAAAACAAAGGCGTTTTTCGTTGCGACGTGAACTTCTCATGAAATTTCAATCACCAGTTTTCTCCTACGATTGCGAAAACATTCTGTTGGCACCCATCTACATAGGGAGAAATGATCATCACGATAAAATAAGAGAAATCAGGGCTCGCAAGGAAAAATTTAAGTGCTCGTTTTTCCCGCGTGCCGTTCGAGAGTGGAACGGTAGAGAGACGGCACTAATGTGGTTCATTGAACCCTCTGCCAGGCAGAGTAATCACGTAGATGTAGATGTAGATGTAGAAATGGGCACAAGACCATTGACAGTAGAGAGCAGTGGCAGAGGTTTTCATGGTCTGATGAGTCGCAATACCTTCTTCATCATGCCAACGGGAGGGCGCGAATCCGTCGTCTTTCAGGGGAACAGGTCCTTAACACCTGTACTGCGGGACGGAAAAGAGCTGGTAGCGGCTCCATAATGCCCTGGTGTATATCCATGGGTCTGGTGGGGCTCGGGTAAGACACCAAGACGGCCAAGGAGAACGGTACACTGGCTGCAGACAACGTAAACCTCTTCATCACGATCATGTTCCCTGACGGCAGTGGCATTTTTCAGTAAGATAATGTGACGGGTGACAAGACCAGGCGTGTGATGGAGTGTTTCGAGGAACACGTTGGTGGGTTGCAATTGATGTTCTGTTCCCCCAAATCGCCTGACATGAACCCGATCGGAAACATCTGGGATGTAACTGAACGTGGCGTCAGAGCTCATCGCCCCCTCCCCAGATTTTAAGGGACTGTGACTTGTATGTACAGATGCGGTATCAACTTCCCCCAGCGACGTACCAAGGGCTCGCTGCTTCCGTGCTATGACGCATCTCCGCTGTTATCCGTGCCAAAGGTAGACATACCGGCTATTAGGTAGCTGGTATGATGTATCACGCAATACGAAAGAAAGCAGCATGGCTTTGACGTGACGGTGCTGGAATAAGGGAGTGCAAGAAAGACTAAGCAAGGACGTTTTTGACCCACAAACATTTTCTTTCAAAAATGGATCGCTAAGGAAGTATTTAGGGAAGTACATAAATAAAATCAGATACTGGAATGAACCAATCCCGACACAGAATATCATTCGAATACTAAAGTCAAAACTTCCACTTGAAGTAAAGGAAATACTTCTACACGTGCCTGAACAACATGACGAATATTTTTTAGCCACATTGGATTCAAGAGAGATCCTGTTCGAAGAATCACCAACCTAACAAATATAATAGCAACAACAAACCGTAAGATAAACAAACCAAAGAGAATAAAGGGTGTGGAAGCATACCTTTTGCACACAATTCACCAAATCTTGTAATGAAAATCCAGAACAGGGTAATCATGACCAACAAGGTGAACAAACGTATAAATGGATATGGAGGAAAAATAATGACAAGAGGAGAGGATATTGTCAAGAGGGGAATTATCAGCCAAAACGCCGATATCAGCAACAAATCCAGGAGTATCATAACCAACCAAAAATTTCAAGTAGGGAGCCAAACGTCATTGCAAATGAATGGCGAAACCAACCACCAGTAATAACTGACCTAACGGAGCAAACATCTATCAGTAATGACCAATCGTCAAACTAGACTCGACTGTCAGAAGCCCCGACTGCGCACGAAGTTTTGAGGGGCGAAAATTCAAGCGACAATATTTTCCCGTTATAATGACGACATATAACTAATATAAGAAATTCAGCAGGCTATGATGCCTTGTCAAGAGGATCATACCACTGAACCTGTTGCGAAAATTCAGGCAGGAATTGAAGGCATTACTGTGAAAGTTACTTTAGACACGGGAGCAGCAGTAAATGTCGTTTCTGAGAAGTTGTTTCAAAGAATACTTCAGAAAGTAAACCCACCGATTTTCCCTATTCAATGTTGTAGGATTGTAGGCTCTACTGGTCATAGGTCTTCTCAGGTTAAAGTGCAGACTCAAATAAAGTTGGGTACAGGAAATGTAGCTATAAATTGCCCATTCCTTGTAATAGAAAAATTGGTTAAGTTCTATATCTTGGGAATTGATGAATTTAGAGAGAGGAATTGGCATATCGATTTTTCTCTGGGCCGTGCCAGTTTTACAATAATGGGTCAAAGACATCAGATGGATCTTCTCAGGGAACATAGCAGCCTTGGAAAGTATTGTCATGGACGAAAACAGCAAATCCATTGGATACATTGCGAACCTGCACGGTAATACCGGACTACTTATTTGTAACCAGTCTTAAAAACGGAAGATGTGGTATACGAAAAAGTTCAAGAATCTGAATATTTGCAACACCTTCAAAAAAGGCAATTATACGATCTACTACAGGAATATCATGAATTCTTTGATGAAAAGCCTGGTGTAATCAAGGGATACACATGTCATTTAGATGTGATTCCATACAAAGTTTTCTGCCGCACTTTTTATCCAGTACCGTGGCATCAACGAAAGGCGGTTGATGCGGAACTCCAAGAGATGCTTGAATGGGAGCTGATCGAACCTTCGACGAGTCCATACTGTAGTCCTCTTCATGCTGTCCCGAAAAAGGGAGGAAAAGTTTGTCTCGTGCTAGACACATGGCAAATAAATAAGATTATCATGCCCGTGCAAACTCATCCGGAAAATATCGATGAGTTAATTCAAAAGGGATAATTCAAAAGGGATAAAACACTTATCGAACATTGATCCGAGGAGTTCATATTGGCAGGTGGCGCTAGACGAACAATCAAGAAGGTACACCGCGTTTGTACACGCATGTAGAATCTACCAATTTAAGATTCTACCTTTCGGGCTAAACGTGAGCTCGGGAGTTTTTATGGTTGAAATGGTTCAAATGGCTCTGAGCACTATGGGACTTAACTTCTGAGGTCGTTAGTCCCCTATAACTTAGAACTACTTAAACCTAACTTAAACCTAACTAACCTAAGGACATCACACAATCCACGCCCGAGGCAGGATTCGAACCTGCGACCGTGGCGGTCGCGCGGTTCCAGACTGTAGCGCCTAGAACCGCTGGGCCACCACGGCCGGCGGAGTTTTTATAAATGCTCTAGATTACTCACTGGGACCTGCACTTCGAAGCACTTTAACTTTGTTTGTGGACGATATACTCATAGCTAAGATCCCATGGAAGGAGCACGTTGATTTAATGAGGAGAGTGTTGGAACGTTTCAAGCAGCAGGCGTAACTGCAAATCTGTAGAAGTCCCATTTTGCTCGGGATAAAATAAAATTTCTGGGTCACTTTGTAAATGAAAAGGGAATCTTACCGGACTCCGAGAAATTAAAGGCAATCAAAAACTTTGCAGTTCAAACAATAAAAAGCAATTAAAGGGATTCCTCGGAGTGGCCTCTTTTTCCAGGCGTTTCATTTACGACCACTCTATTAATGCAGAACCGTTGTACAGCTTGTTGCCCTAAAATACTCCTTGGGTGTGGACGCAACAATGCCAGAATGCATTTGAAGCAATAAAACATGCCTTTGTTAACTCACAAATACTATTTCATCCAGATATGAGTCCAGTATTCGGTTTAATGGCGGATGCTTCGGAAATTGGTATCGGTTCCTGCCCCTCCCAAGTAAAAACGATAGATGGAAAACCAGCTTCCTGTCCAATAGCTTTCGCTAGCCGACTCTTAACTGCTTGAGAAAAAACGTATACGACTACAGAAAAGGAAGTATTGGCCGTAGTCTGGTCATTTAAAAAATTTCACTAATACTTATACGGAGCAAAGACAACAGTATACTGTGACCACAAAGCGTTAAGGTTTTTGCAAACGTGTAAATTATTTCATCGCAGACTAGCAAGACGGACGTTCTCACTCCAAGAGTTTCAATTTGAAATTGAACACATAAGCGGACAGGATAATTTTATCGGCGATGCACTGTCAAGAATGCCAGACGGTGATTTGTCAACAATCAACATCACGGACAATCCGCCCGATTTTAAAGTTCTGTTAATAACAGATAAAATGTATAGGAAACATTTTCTTAAAATGTGTAAGCACGTGGGAAAACTACAAAATGAAGATCCTCGGTAGCTTTCAATAAAAGAAGCTTTAGGAAAACCCGGAAACGAAGAGCTGAAGCGATTGTACAAAGTTGAGGACGACGTCTTATTTTTCAAAGGGAACCTTGATTCAGATAATTGGAAGGTGTGTATTCCCGAGAAGAATGAGGATGACTTAATTTTGTACAAGCACAACACTTGGGGACATTTCTGAGTATTAAAATGTGCTCAGAAGATCCAAGCATATCGCTACATCCCAAATATTCGCAGGAAAGTGCACCTACAGTTAAGGAAATGTAAAATTTTCAGCTAGCCAAACCAGGAAATTTTTGTGTGATGCATTTCCGACATCCTATTATACCTACTAAACCGCTATTGATCATTTCGATCGATGTCTGTAGTCCTCTACCGTCATCAAGAGAAGGATATAAATATATTGTAGCTTTTCTCGATATATTCACTAAATATGTCAAACTTTATCCGTTAAAATCAGCTACTGGTGCATCCATAGCCAAGAAACTGGTCAAAGATTATATAGTCAATGTAGGCAAACCAGTGGCTATTCTTTCTGACAGTAGGTCTACGTTCACTGGAATTCGTTGGAGGCAAACACTAAGCAGCTGTGGTATAAAACAAATTCTAACATCAGTGTACCACCGTTCTGCAAATTATGTGCAACAAATCTTCCTTGAATTAAACCGGTTCATGAGAACATACTGCCACAAACAGCAAGCCAAATGGAATTATTATCTTGACGATTTTAAAGAAATTATGAATAATATGACACACACTACTACAGAGTGAATTCCGTACGAAATGATGTTTGGAAAACAGGAACAGAATGACTGGATTCGACCAATCCCTAAAGTAGCAATTGACAGAAAGTCTCTACAAAATAAAGTACACCAACCCTTACTCATCATAATGGACAGAGCGAAGAAAAGAAAATTCTATTTTGACACTCGACTATAAAGAATAAAAACATATAAAGTGAAAGACCAAGTTTTAGTAAAAGATCATCCTAAGGCTTCACTTAAATAAGGGAGAAAAAAATTACCAATTATTGTATTAAGGACCATTTTGATTAGAAGAATACCTCATCCAGGGGACTATGTTTTGTAGTATGTGAAGAATGAAAAGGTGAAAGGAATGTGTCCTCATCACTTGTTGAAGGAATTTCATGATGACTGAAAATTCTGAAGATTGGAGATAATATTCATATCAGATAACGTTGATTAGACAGTTTTACGTTGAAACTATGAACCATACTTAGGATATTTTGTTTTTCTTTTTGCTGTTTAGTAGTTAGTTTTTCTTATTAGGCATAATGTTCGAGATGAATGCAGACATTATGTATTCGCTTTTTAATGTAGAGATAAGTTTTCTTTCCAGAATGCAAAGACTTTAGCTATAGTATGACTGATTTCTTTTAATTTTTAATTAATTCACTAATAACAACTTCAATCAGGTCTCACAATGCATAATGGCCATGGGTTAGTGATTCAAATGAATCTGGTCTATGGTGAGAAATTTTTTGCTTATGTCAATTTTTACAATGTCAGTGTATGTTTGTATCTTTTTTAACTTTCTGAGATGAAGTCATACTGTCTGGAAGGGGTAATCCGTTCTCACCTAAAACCCCACTTACTCTTTGGTTCAACCTTTTGTAATGGACATTTTCTTTGTAATTGTATTATTGTTGTAACATACCTGTGTTGTAAATTTTGTCATGTCAATTGTTACTCGCGAAGTTACCAACTAAGCGAATGCTGGGCAGTTACAAGTACATCAACAAGTGTTAAGGTGCATCTGAAAGATGACGAGCATAAGTTGAGACGGCATCACTTGTTGGTTTAGTGTATAGTGAATCCTATGGTTATTGATAAGAATCAAGAACATCCTACAACTTCTGAATATTTAGAATTCACGACAGAGAATTAAAAGGACTTTAGATTAGATTCTATTTCACTTCAGCACAGATAAAACACGTTTTTCAAGGAACTTACACAGACTTTTATTTTCATGTAAACCCTATGCCGAATAAATAACACCCACGAGGATGGGAGGGGACTAGAATTCGAATCAGATAACCCGGAGATGACAAATAGAAGGGCATCGTGGGTGGACGTAACCCAACGCCTCGACTGTTCTCTTCAAGGCACAGAAAATTAACAGTGTTTTGTTTGTTTTGTGAAATGTGTTTAAATTCATTTCAAAAAATATTAATATTGTAAATATTCTATATCCATTGTTATTTTTTTTTTTTGTTGCAAATGAGAAAACCGAGCAGGGTGAATCCAACCCCGAGGTTTTCCTTGGTATCCCTTTGTGGGGCTTGGCCGAATGGCTAGATTGCACGTTTGAGACATCCCAAGGCATGTGACAGAGTCTTTGAGTGATGATGAAAAAAGATTCTGATCACATCTCATACCATCCTCGACAAATGAATTAAAGCAAGCTAAATTAACTATGCATATAAGCTGCATTTCAGTAATTTTAAAGCAGCACTTCATTATAGTGTATGCACCCCAATGTATAATTTAGGTTCAATTTTCAATTGGTAGTGTATTGACTAATAAGAAAACGTTACTACAGATATTTCTATATAGTGGACATTAATAGTATACAGCGTCATGAACAACCATAGAGATAGTGTTTTGTGAACGCTCGTGTTTTCTTCTTGCCCAAAAACGTTCGTCGACAAGAGGGGCATATATGATGTATCATGCAATAACAGAGAAAGCAGCGTGACTTGACGTGAAGGTACTAGAGAGAGAGAGAGAGAGAGAGAGAGAGACAAGGATATTCTTTATTACTCTGTGGCGGTTAGCGCTCAGATAATTATTCTTAGTGTAGGAAGCCTTTGTTCTTCTTAAGAAGTAATCCATTAGCAGTTTTCATTCTTGTGAAGTAGAAATCGACGCCTTCGCGAGATTTTGAAGGAAATTGTGTTATATATCTGTATATAAGCCAGTGAACAGATAATTCATGTTACGAGAAGATTAGATATGTCATATTGTATATTCCTTCAGTAATTTTGTAATTTGAGTGCTAGTGTACCGAACCATGTGATATATGAATTGGTAAGTTTCACTTAAAGTGAGTGTTTCTATGGAAAATGTTTTGTACATATGGTATGTTACATTTTTTTCTGCAACGATGTGATGTTCGGAGATTACTGGTCTCCCTTATTGCGCCACATTACTGAATATAAGTTTTTATATACACTTAAACGCTTGTCATTTACGCTATTGACAGGTATGCTTTTCATTTCTTGTTTTGTATAATTATCATTCATTATCTTGAATGCTTCACTCTCCAGCTGTGCAATCGTTTTCCCACCCATTCTTTTGTAGAGCCAGTAGTAATGACATTACAAGTACAAAGTTCGTGAGTGTGAAATTTTACATGAGTTTGTAATATTTTATCAGGTTGGACGTTTTTCTTAGTGGGCATCTTTATTGAACGTAAGATTTATGTACACATGAATATCTCTCAGCTATTTCTGGAAATTATCATGTAGGTTTTATAATTCGTAGGCTCTTATAATTATTTTTCATTATCTTAAATACATTACTCTCTAGTACGAACGCCCACCATTTTAGTACATTAAAAAGACTGACAAATATGAAGTCCATATATGCTGTGCTCTAGATTCTTCTGTAATATTGTAATATGGTCTGTAACGTACCAAAGCATTTATATGGTTCGATCATATTACTTATGTGTAGTAAATTCTATGTGAAGGTTTTGTAAGAACAGACATGTCAGATTTTAACCTGTAATTACGGTGATCTTTGGAGTCTGGGGTTCTCTCTTACTGGACCCCACTAACGAAGACATGTTTTAATTACATATGTGTTCCTCATGTTCATGTTCTTCTATAGTCTTTGAGCAAAACTGAGTTTTAACTTTTTTGTACATACAATACGTTTTATTATTCAGGTTGGTTAACTTATCTTTTGGAAATAGAATATTTTCTGGTAATAAACATTTAAATGTTCAAATAATTACTGTCATGAATTCCTGTCTATAATATTTTATAATAAATTTTTTAAATCTGACAGAGATACTGGTTATGGTAGTTGCTCCAAAAGAAGCGTAATATTAGGTATTTTTAGGAATGTACATATGATACGTATCTGACCCTGAGTGGACTGAGTAGTATAGGTCCTACTGTAATTTTTTGTTTTCTACTTCACATCCAGTGTTTCTTCTGGTTAGGCGCGAGTCTTCAAATCCATTCCGAACCCAGCACACACTGTTCGGCTCCTATACCTTAAATGGTTTTATCTGTAGGTGTATTCGACTGTGTATCCTCATCTTTCTATCAGTTGATCGTCCCCCTTACTTCAAACCCCCTATTTAGAGAAAAATATTAATACAAATAAAATAAAGTAAAAGAATATATAAAATAAATAAAAAAAAATTTGGTGCAGTTTCCCCCTGCTTTCACTGTAGTGTGTTTTATATTCGCATGCATCAAAAAATTTCTAATATATAGAATGTCCCTGTCACCACTACCCCCCTCCACCCACTACCACCCACACAAACCCCAACTTCCATTAGGTATTGGGAATTAATACTGTCATAAGGTTTTCACCTCTTTTTCAGATCGTTAATCAAATATGTCCCCACAACCAGCCCCCCCCCCCCTTATCTTCGGTTGCATACATGGAATTAAAAGTGTAATATCGTCTTAATCTGAGTGGTCGAGAGAAATGCATGTTACTGGTAATATATTTTGGTATAGGATACTGTGCGATGTTGACTTTCTTTTTATTCACACTGCACATGAAATTTAATGATGCCCCATTTTGTGAGCTGCTGTTTACTGGCTAGTATGTGCTATTTTTGTTTTTATCTATTAATAAAACAACCTATCCCACTTATTTTTCGGCAATTACTATGTTCTGTAATATACAAAATTTCACAAATGTATTGACGTCATTAAATGGTTTTCTGTTGTTGAAGGTGATTTATTTTCTGCTATTACGATGTATTCACGGTTTTAAGTACTATGGTGGCTTAAAAGAGATAACCTCTTTTGTTAAATTTGTGGTACAACTAGCCTACCGTTTATGCCAGTAAGTAAAATACTGTTTAACACCATATTTCCCTGTAAACTGTATAATCTCTAATGGTTTGATTTATTCAATTTAAGCCAAGCTTTATCGTGGTCATTGACCGAAACTAGTAGCGACTTGTGCAAAAGAAATTATGGCTGAAGACTTCACCATGAATTTTAACTACTCTCTTTCTAGCAAGGTTATTACACACTCCGAAAGTGAATCAATCTACGTGTAGTTATGCATCAAAGGCCGGTCACAATCGGTATTGAATGTATTTACAGACTGCCTTGGTCAGGTTCAGTAGTGGCAGATTGCTCTTGTGGAAATTTGCAGAGCATTGATAGTAAGTTTCCTGATAATGCTGGTTGTAACAGAGGGTGACTTCAAATTGAGAGGCATGGTCTGGTGACAGAGACAGGTTTCTATGTGAAATCATTCTGAATGTCTTCTCCGAAATTTACTTCATCACGATGGTCAGAGAACCAACTCTACAAGGCAACGTTTTAGATGTCCTTGCAACAAACAGACCTGAAATTATCGAAACATTGTAGAGGAAGATATCATTGATCATAAGGCTGTGAACGGAACTATGACTAAAGGTATTATAAGGAATGTTAAGAGAGGTAGGAAAATGCTTTTGCTTAGCAAGAGCGACAGGATACAAATTACAGATTATCTGAAGAGTTATCATCATCATTCAGTGCTAAAGACGAAGATGCAGATCATAAGTGCAAGAAAAAAAAATCGAAAGCATCGTTCAGTATGCCTCAGACAAGTATGTTCTGAGTAAGGTCTTGAGCGTATGGTAAAGACCAACAATGGTTTAATCCCTATGTTACAAAACTGCTACTATAACAAAGCGAGCTTCATCAGAGATTCATGAGAAGTCAAAACCTAGGTGACAACCAAAAGCTGAATGAAACAAAACCGAGCATAAGGACAGCAATGAGACATGCACTTGATGGCTTTAGAAGTAAAATGTTGTTATCTGATATGACTGAAAATCTTCAGAAGTTTTAGTCTTACTTAAAATCACTAGGCAGTTCGAGATCATCTATTTACGTACTCAGGGAAAATATTGACACCGAAACCGAGGATGACAGAGAGAAGGCCAAATTACTGAATTCTTCCGAAACTTTTTCGCCGCAGAAGATCAGTGTGGTCGCTCCTTTCAGTCTTCGTACGATCTTGGAAATGGCAGACACTGAGATAACAGCTCACAGATTAAAAAAAGCCATTACAATTGCTTAATAATGGAATTGCATCTGGACCAGATGAGATTCCTTTAAGAGTTTACAAATATTATGCACAAGAACTTGTTCCTCTTCTAGCAACATTTCATTGGAGTATGCATCAGAATATCAGGGGCTTAAAAAACGAAGTAGATGAGCTTCTTGTTTGTTTAGAAGATTTAGGAACTGTGGGTGGAATAGATGTACTGCATCTGTCTGAACAACATATAGTCACAGGTGTGGAAATGTTAAATGTAGGTGGATATAAGCTTTCAGCACATGTAAGTAGACACTGTGGAGAGAGGAGGAGTTGTCACGTAAGTTAAAATCTGTCATAGTGTGGGAAATTGAGAAACTAAAAATTTTTGCATTGAGAAATATATAGAAACACGTGAGTGTGAGCTTAAAGTAAATAATGGCAATTTTATAACAGTAGCTGTGTTTAGGTCCCTATTTGGAAATTTTCAACTATTTTTGAAAACTTGGAAATCTTTGTTGTGCTATGTGTCAGACAGAGGAAAGCAAACTATTGTTTGTGGGATTTAGGATATTTCAATTTTACATCAGTTATTGATTTTCCGACATGGGTGGTACACGAAAGCAGCACACTGATAGATAATGTTTTCATAGTGTGGCGAAATAAATAAAAAACATTTTACATTTTAAATTCCACGTCATTGTTGATTTAATCAGAGTTCTCACCTTAGACGTAGAATTAGTCCTTCTGCCACAATATTAATTCATTAGTCGCCATCGATGTTCTTCTCTTTGTTGATCGTGTGTACCATCATTAGTCGGCATCGGTTCACTTCACGAAGACGGTGGAAACCAAGGAATACTATGCTACGTCGCTATAAATAATTTGCGTAACACTTCGATACTTTTCACTATTTTTTATTCACAACACAATAAGACTTGCTGTGCTCGTCGCACAAACCATAATTACTAACTATATGGCTGCCTTTCCGCACAGTCCAAAAATCACGTCCATCCTCCACAAAGCAACAATCGAAAGTGTCCCTTAGCTCCTTGGAGTATCAAACAAAAGAGATTCCAATGTGAACTTTACTAAGATTATAATATACATGCCTCTCAATTTATCTTTGGCGCAGCTTTTAAGATATTGTATGTCTCTGCATAGGAATGTGTCATTACAATAGACCAAGATAAATTTAATCAAATAAAAACTGTTCCTGTTAAGAATGGTCTGTCTGATCATGATGCACAGCTAGTTACAGTATATGATATAGCTCGATACAGTAATGCAAAACAGTCCTCCAAAACAGTCTGTTCAATTAACGATTTTAGGGAAAGCTTGCAGCAGTTAGACTGGGATGAGGTGTACAGGGAACACAATACTAATTAAAAATTTTACCTGTTTCATGATACCTTTGCGAGTATACCTCAAAACAGTTTCCCTAAGAAAGCAGTGCAGTATAATTGTAAGAAACCACATAAAAAGCCATGGCTTGCTAAAGTGATAAAAATATCTTGTAAACAGAAAAGGTAAATTTATCTTATAGATAGGAGGAGTAATGATCCCAAATTAGTGAAACATTATAAGAACTAGTGCACTGTATTAAGAAAATTTATTAAAGAGTCCAGAAGTATGTGCATTATGTCTAAGATTAGAACATGTGATAGTAAAATAAAAACCATTTGGAATATTGTTGAAGGGGAAACAGGAAGATTGTATTTCTATCAGACACAATGAAAAGTTTGTTAACAAGAAGTCAGAAGTAGAAAACATTTTTAATAATCATTCTTTAAGTGTTGTAGAGAAAATAGGATCCAGCTATTCATTATAAAATGCAAGGCAGTATATGGAAGAGGCAGTACCTATGCAATTTGATAAAACTGAGATTCAACCCACCTCACCTACTGAAATTAAAAACACAATAAATTCACTCAAAAGTAAAAGCTCACATGGAATTGATGGCATTTCCAACAGATTACTAAAAGCTTGTTCCCAACAAATAAGTAGATTCTCAGCCACATGTGTATTAGCTCACTGAAACAGGCCATTTTTCCAGATAGACTGAAATACACTATTGTTAACCATTGCATAAGAAAGGAATAGGTCTGATGCAAACAGCTACTGCCCAGTCTTACTTCTGACAGTTTTATCCAAAATTCTAGAAAAAGTAATGTATTCAAGAGTAGCACCACATATTTGTAAAAATGAAGTACTAACAAAATGTCAATTTGGTTTTCAGAAAGGTTTTCCAACACAAAATGCTATATATGCATTCACTGATCAAATACTGAATGCATTGAATAACTGAACATCACCTGTTGGGATATTTTGTGGTCTCTCAAAGGCTTTTGATTGTGTAAATCATGGAATTCTGGTAGAAAGCTTAAGTATTGTGGTATGAGTGGGACAGTGCACAAATGGTTTAATTCATACTTAACTAGAAGATTGCAGAAGATTGAAATTAACAGCAAAAATCAGCAGAGTCCTCTAACTCTGGAGGTATCCCGAATGGTGTCCCACAGGGTTCAGTCTCGGGTCCCCTATTGTTCTTAATAAATATTAACTACTTGCCACTCTGTATTCATGAAGATACACAGCTAGTTTTTTTGCTGATGATACAAGTATAGTAATCATACCCAACAAGCAAGAATCAGCTGAGGAAATTGTAAATAATGTCTTTCATAAAATTATTAAGTTGTTCTCTGCAAATGGACTCTCACTAAATATTGAGAAAACACGGTTTACACAATTCTGTACAGTAAATGGCATAACACCATTGATAGAATAGACTATGAACAGAAGTCTGTTGCTAAGGCAGAATACTCAAAATTTCTTGGTTTGTGCAGTGATGAAAAAATGAAATGGGAGAAACACATCGATGATCTGGTCAGACAGTTAGGTTCAGCTACTTACGCTATAAGGGTTATTGCAAATTTTGATGTTAAACATATCAGTAAATTAGCCTACAATGCCTATTTTCATTCAATGCTTTCATATGGCATAATATTTGGGACAATCCGTCATTAAGACAGAAAGTATTCATTGCACAAAGAGTGTAATCAGAATAATAGATGGAGCCCACCCAAGATCACCTTGCCGACATTTATTTAAGGAACTCCGATATTCACAGTACCTTCGCAATACACATATTCTCCTAAGAAATTTGTCATCCCTATTCAAAAATAACAGGAGCATAGCTACAACACTAGAAGAAAGGATGATCTTCACTATTCTGGATTAAATCTCACTTGGGCACAGAAAGGGGTGAATTATGCTGTCACAAAAATCTTTGGTCATTTGCCAAATAGTATTAACTCTGACAGATAGCCAACCAACATAAAAAAAGCAAATTAACAGAATTTCAGAATGACAACTCCTTCTACTCCATAGATGAATTATTAGATATGAAGTAGTAAATGTAAAAAAATAATTAATTAATCAATTATTTTGTCTACGGAAAACTTATTTTAAAGGACACGTTCCACATCATTACGAAATATCGTATTCAGGATCCATGGCACAAGGATAAATGTATGTATGCGTGTATGTATGTTGGAGCAACGAAGGGTACCTAGCGACAGGAAAAAAAGTGCAAGTCATTCCCGATATCAAGAAAGGTTGTAACACAGATGCACATAATTATATGGCTGTACTGTTGACGTCTATCTGTTGCAGAAATATGGAACATATTTTATGCCCAAGAATTATGACATTTAGGGAGAATGAAAATCTCCTCAGTAAATATCAATATGCACTGTGCAAACAGAGATCTTGTGAAACTCAGCTCACTCTGTTTCTCCATGAGATCCATAGCGCTGTAGACAACGGCGCGCTGGTTGGTGCCGTATTCCTTGACTTATAACAGGCATTTGAACGCTCACGCATTGCCGTTTAGTGAAAAAAAAAAAAGATGATACGAGCCTATCGAGCATCGGACCAAATTAGCGACTGGACTGAAAATTTCCTTCCAGAGAGAATACAAAATGTGGCTCTTACGGGAACCCAAAACGTAATCCACGGATGCAAAGGTGATTTCCTGACTCCGCCAAAGAAGTGTGATAGGACCAGCGGTTAATTTGTGAAATGTCAGGTGCCGTATTATTTTTGAAACAATTTCTTTTAAATAGTGGGGATACTAAACAGACGCACGCACACACACACACAAACACACACACACACACACACACACACACACACACACAGTACAACTCCACACGCCCTAACTCATCCCATTGTCACGTTCACTGTTGCCGATTAAGCGGAAAATTATAGTTACATTGATATTTAATATACTACTATTTTAAATCTCTGGGCTGTCTTGTTCCATTGAGTTAAACAAAACCCGTGGAAAGTGCCGGAACGACCTGGGTAGGACTGTTTTTACTATGTACACTGATGTTCAGAAAAAACAGAATATCTGAAACGACAAGAGATAGGAACGTTCATCAGAATATCCACGGGTGTGCTGCCGGTCTATAGTGTCCAACGGGCACAATATTTCTGCGATCATATATGTCGCCATCATCAGGTGAACTGACGGACTGAGCTCCTGTGAACGTGCCGGCACGGAGATCCGTACGCTATGGCTGCTCAGAAGGAACTGGGTTCGGTCGCGGCGGCGGCCGATTTAAATACCCTCCGCCTGCGGCGCGCTCCCTCCGCCGTCCGCGCCCCGCGCCACGGTCGCGCGGTGGAACAGATTGCGACGGCGTCTAAGATGAGGTCGGTGTGATGGCTCTGTCCGCCGTGGTCGTCACAACTATACGTTTTCTCGATTTACTCTTGATTAACCCAATCGCTGGTTCCCAAGCCTTGCTAAGATTATAGCCACAGTCATGGTTTATGAGGTCGTCATTGGTGCGAATTTCGATGGCCTTTCTAACAACACTGTCCCATTATCTCGACGTCTGTACCAGAATCCTCGTGCGGTCATACTCCATAGCGTGATTTTCCGACAAACAATGTTCAGCGACCGCCCACTTGCTCGGATACATCAGTCGAGTGTGCCTCTGGTGTTCACGGCATCGATCCTCGACGGTACGCATCGTCTGACCAATATACGACTTGCCACATTGACACGGAATCTGGTACACGCCGGCCTTCCTCAAACCGAGGTCATCTTTGGCGCTCCCCACCAGTGCACGGGTTTTATTCGGAGGACAAAACACAGTTCCGACCCGGTGTTCCTTCAGAATGCGGGCGATTTTCCCCGAGAGTGCGCCTGTGTATGGAATAAATGCAGTGCCTACCTCCTCCCTCGTGACTTCATCCATCTCAACAGGTTGTGCTGCAGTGGTTGGGCGGAGAGCACGTTGAATCTGCCACTCTGAGTACCCATTTTTTCGAAATACAGATCTCAGATGTTCCAATTCCTGGGGTAGACTCTCTGCGTGAGAGATAGTGCGCGCCCTATGTACTAGAGTTTTAAGTACCCCATTCCTCTGTGAAGGGTGGTGGCAGCTGTCTGCGTGCAAATACAGATCAGTGTGCGTTGTCTTCCGATACACCCCATGACCTAGGGTGCCGTCAGCCCTTCTCTTGACCAAGACGTCAAGGAAAGGTAATTTACCCTCCGTTTCAGTCTCCATAGTGAATTTGATGTTGGGGTGTATGGGGTTTAGATGTGTAAGGAAGTCAAGGAGTTTATCCATACCATGTGGCCAGATGACGAACATGTCGTCCACGTAACGGAAAAAGCAAGTAGGTTTCCATACGGATGACGACTGGGCTTCCTCCTCGAAGTTCTCCATGTACAAAATCGCTACCACCGGTGAGAGTGGGCTGCCCATGGTGACTCCCTCCGTTTGTTCGTAGTATTCTTCATTAAAAAGAAAATACGTGGAAGTCCAGACATGCCTAAAAAGTTCAGTGGTCTTCTCCTCAAACTTCTGAATAATCAATTCTAGTGACTCTTGCAAGGGTACCCTCGTAAACAAGGAAACGACGTCAAAACTCACCATGATATCTGACTCATCCAACCTCATCCTCCGAATAAAACCAGTGCACTGGTGGGGAGCGCCAAAGATGACCTCGGTTTGAGGAAGGCCGGCGTGTACCAGGTTCCGTGTCAATGTGGCAAGTCGTATATTGGTCAGACGATGCGTACCGTCGAGGATCGATGCCGTGAACACCAGAGGCACACTCGACTGATGTATCCGAGCAAGTCGGCGGTCGCTGAACATTGCTTGTCGGAAAATCACGCCATGGAGTATGACCGCACGAGGATTCTGGTACAGACGTCGAGATACTGGGACAGCGTTGTTAGAGAGGCCATCGAAATTCGCACCAATGACGACCTCATAAACCGTGACTGTGGCTATAATCTTAGCAAGGCTTGGGAACCAGCGATTGGGTTAATCAAGAGTAAATCGAGCAAACGTATAGTTGTGACGACCACGGCGGACAGAGCCATTACACCGACGTCATCTCAGACACAATCTGAGATTGCGCAATCTGTTCCACCGCGCGACCGTGGCGCGGGGCGCGGACGGCGGAGGGAGCGCGCCGCGGGCGGAGGGTATTTAAATCGGCCGCCGCCGTGACCGAACCCAGTTCCCTCTGAGCAACCATAGCGTACGGATCTCCGTGCCGGCACGTTCACAGGAGCTCAGTCCGTCAGTTCACCTGATGATGGCGACATATATGATCGCCGAAATATTGTGCCCGTTGGACACTATAGACCGGCAGCACACCCGTGGATATTTTGATTATCAAATACGCCGGGAGAAACTCAAGAATCACAGGAACGTTCATGTTCACAGGTCATGTACATTAGTATGTTCTGCAGAAATGACTAGCATTTCAGTCACCTCGGTTCCGCATGTGTGCTGTTGTCTATTAGGGACAGCGTCCGCCTTGGGTCCTGATAACTTGTTTCATGCATGATGGCATCGACCCTTGTAAGGCGTGAATGGCAGCCTTTCGTATAGCCACCCATAATGCATGCAGCTGGTTCCAGAGTCCATCTGCGGTGCCTGGCATTGGGTCACAGCGCAGCACCCATCATTTCACCATATCCTGTACATTTTAGATTGGCGAAAAGTCTGCTGTCCTGGTAGACCAGGACAAAACGCTGATATCCTGTACCACCAAGATTGCACGTGTACGTGCAGCAACATGTGGTCGTATATTCTCTTGCGAAAAATGGCGTCTGGGGAGTTGTGCAAAAAGGGTTTGGCTACAATTCTCAGGATGTCATTCACGTAGGTCACCCTGGTCACAGTGACTTGGACGCGAACCATCTGTGATTTGTGGTTGTACCCAACACCGTAAGGCCTTCAGCTGGAGCTGCACGTCTTGTGCGAATGCAGTCACTGTGATGTCGCTGCCCCCACCAGCGGCGAACCAAATGCGGCCGAAAACACTATCTAATGCAATTCCTGTCCCCAATGATGTCGTTCCGTACACCATTGCCGTCTAGCATGTTTCTGCACATTCGTCAAAGGTAGAGGGAGAAGTGGGCGACGCACACGTAACCCACGCCGTAATGAACGGCGACGGACTGTCATCCCTGGTAGTGTACGATATGTTACGTCGTTCCACTGTTGCGCTAGAGCTGAGGGGGACGCAGATCTGTCCTACACTGCCATTTGGATGAGGTGTCGGTCTTCTCGGGAGATGGTCTGGGTAGTGCGACCTAACCCATCTCGTCGTGCTCTATGACATTCGTGAACCATTCTGTACACACCCGTTGCACTGCAGAAATATTTCATCTCTCTCGAGCAACTTATCTGTTGGTGCGGTTCGTGCATACGTCTGCAAGGTGTCCTGCACATCTCAAGTCACACGTACCCCTTACATTCGGTTTTTAGCGACAATGAAGGCCACGGGCATATTTTACCGATAGGTGGTGTTGCGCTGCGATAGCGATACTGACCTCGAACCCACGGGTCGACATGGTTCAAACGCTAATCATTTTAATTTACATGTTCTGTGAATATGAACGTCCTATCTCTAGTCGTTCATTGTGTTCTGATTTTTTTCTGAACATGAGTGTGTTTAAATAATGTAGTAGAAATGCTCGGAAGTTAAGAATGTTCGCAGATTATGAGGTTGTATATAAGAAAGCAGCAGCACCAGAATACAGTATTGATTTGCAAAATGACTTCCAAGGGATTCTTGAATGGTGCAGGCTCTGCCAGTTGACCCCGAACGGAAATACACGCAACGTTTTGCGCATCCGTAGCAGAAGAAGTCCCCTACTGTACAACTACGTTATTGACGACAAGTTGCTGTCAACAGTATCTTAATGTAAAATATCTAGAAGTAACTGTCCAAAGAGACCTTAAGTGGAATGACCGCATAAAGGAAAAGCAAAAAAATTGTAGTAAAACAGACGGCAGACAGACATCTATAGGCAGAAAAGAAAATGTAATTCAGCCACGAAATGAGTGTATAACAAGATGTTTCTTCGACCTGATCTTGAGCACTGTTCATCAGTCTGGGACCCTTACCATCTAGGACCCACAGAAGAGGTAGAGAAGATCTAACGAAGATAGGCAAGTTTCGAAGTGCGACCGTTTAGCCGGTGCGAGAGCGTTGCAGATATGTTAAACGAACTCTACTGGTAAGCACTACAAGGAAGAGTACGTTCCGGTAAGAGTCGGACAACTTATTACTTCCACCCACATACATCTCGCCAAATGACCACAAATGTCAACTAGAAAATGCGAGAAATTAGAACGATTATATCGAGGATCACTGACAATCGTTCTTTCAATTCGCCATTTGAGAGTGCTACAGGAAAGGGGGGATCAGCCAGAGGTACCGTATGTACCATCGACCACACACCGTTATTTGTCTTGCGGAGGACTGTTGTGGATGCAGACAATTATGAAGATACACACCTAAAGGAATACATCATTTGCGTAACCTATTATTCGCATGGTTACAATCTGCCCTTTTGTAGAACAGGTTGAGACACGCACCTTTTACATCAGGCAAATAAATTTCCGCCCTTCGTACAAATTTTCATTCAGCACTTCAGTCTGTATATACAGTGTGAATCACTTGAAACTTGCACCGCAGATGTTGTGGAAATGAAAAGTGCTATTGATGTGCATTTGTCACATAATGGATTGATAGTCAGGGGATCGTATTTTCCGCTAATCAACATTTAGTAATAATACGAGGCCTGTTCAGAAAGTAAGCTCCGATTGATTGCCAAATTGAAACCACAGTGAACATCAGAAATGTTTTACTTGTAACAATTAGCTACACCTTTCATCTACTTCTCTACGTAGTCGCCGTTCTGACTTAGACTTTTGTCATAGCGTTGTACCAACTTTTCAATAGCCTCATCATAGAAGGCAGCCGCCAGTGCTTTCCGCCAATTCTCCACGCTGGCCTACACCTCGTTGTCTGTGTCAAAATGTTGTCTTCAAAGACAGCGGTTCATGTGACCAGAGATGAAACTCAGGGGGAGACAATTGCGGACTCTATTGTGGGTAATCTCACATATCCATTTGAAAACGATGCAGGAGCATCTTCATTGCCCCTGCAGAATGCGGCTGAGAATCGTCTTGAAGAAGAAACAGTACGACAGTTATGTAATGTTAGCTGCATAGCTTCAGGCGAAATTTCTCACCAGGCCCTCGTACTTGGCGGCAGACACTATTTTCTAGACATCTTTACGCACTCACTGCGGGCTCAGAAATGAGAAGAGCGACGTGATGCTAACTGGGGTTATACTAGAGACACTACCCAACACATCTGTGCAAAGCTTTATCGGATTTTCATAGTCGTTTCCATTTCGCGACCGATCGGAGCTTACTTTCTGAACGCCCCTCGTACATACAAAGTGTATTTTTCGAGCATCCATACACGTTTTAAATGGAAACATGCTTACTGTTAGTAACAAATTAAAAGTAGGGTAAATCAGAATGTCAGTTGTGTTTGTTGTTGTATTGGGAAGCGAGTCGTTTACGTATTATGAAACGTTTCCGCACCGAGACCTGTACAATACCTGTGGTAGCACGTACTAACATATAATACAAGGGCATACATTAGTTGTGTAAATTCTAATCAGTAACAAGACAATTGATCATCACGAATTGTGTCCAAAATGAGCACTGGCAAAATGAACACATAACATCTAAGCTGATGATCACAAAGTACATGAAGTTAAGGACTTCTGCTACCTAGGCAGCAAAATAACCTATGACGGACAGAGCAAGGAGGACATAAAAAGCAGATTACCACTATCTACGTCTTAATTTGAGAAACAAATTCCTGTCAATATACGTTTGAAGTGCAGCATTCTATGGCAGTGAGACATGGACTATGGGAAAACCGGAGCAGAAAGAATAGAAGTACCGTAATCGAGATGTGGTCCTACAGAAGAATGTTGAAAATTATGTCGACTGATAAGGTAAGGAATGAGGAAGTTCTCCTGAGAATCGGCGAGGAAAGTATTATACGGAAAACACTGACAACAAGAAGGGACATGATGATACGACATCAGTTACCAGAGGGAGATGTAGAAGGTAAAGATTGTAGAGGAAAACAGAGATTGGAATACATCCAGCAAGTAACTGATGACGTAGGTTGCAAGAGTTACTCTGAGGTAAATAAGTTGGCACCAGAGAGGAATTCGTGCCCAGACACATCAAATCTCTCAAAACTTCTGACTAAAAAAAAAAGTCAGAAGCATCGTGAATCCTAGTGGCAAGTTGAGCAATGTGCCGAACATTGAGGTTTTGCACAGAGGAAAGGCACTTGTAGTAGAAAAAAATGGATCAAATGGCTCTGAGCTCCATGGGACTTAACTTCTGAGGTCATCAGTCCCCTAGAACTTAGAACTACTTAAACCTAACTAACCTAAGGACATCACACACATCCATGCCCGAGGCAGGATTCGAACCTGCGACCATAGCGGTCGTGCGTTTCCAGACTGTAGCGCCTACACCCGCTCGGCCACTCCGGCCGGCCTTGTAGTAGAGGAGTAGTATGGAATGTGCTCTGGACGATATCGGAGGAGGAACGGCGCTCACACGTTTGTGAAGGTTCTGTAGCCTAATGATCGACTCTGCGTTAACACAGCTATCACTTGTGCGAACAAAGATCTGGATGGATTACTTTTGTCTGTTGACCTAAACCACGTCACGTACCTGTGCTGTGCCAGTTGCTGCCTTTGGGAAATAGCGAAAAACAAGTCATGACCAGCACCTAAACAGTAGGGAGAAGAATAGATTTGCCAAGCATGTTGCAATAAGTGTAAAGTAGGACCACAAGCACAAATGGCAAAATACCTGTGATTACTCTGATCAGAAAAGAATTTTTTTTAGGTATGAGTCAAATAAGTACAGAGCCTTGAAAAATTGGGAATAGAATGGGAGCATAATATAGGTGACAGATAAGGTGGAGATAAAATTAATTTTTTATCAGTGCATTAGGGGCCTGAAAAACAGGACAGATGAGCTTCTTGAATGCAAAGAAGAAGAGGAAAATCCTGAAGTTATAGTTCTTTTCTCTCTCTCTCTCTGATCATGTAACAGAGAAGAATACCAGGGATTACAGACTAGCATCCTTTTCATATTGAGATAACAGAGCAATATGAGGAGTTGCAGCATATGTAAAGTTGAACATGAGGACAAAATTGTTGAAACAAGCAGTTTTCGTTTAGATCAGAACCTAGATGCATGTGACTGTGAATTGTTAACTGAATATACATCTTTAACTTGAACAGTCTGCAGATTCACTCTAACTAATTCTCACCTATTTGTTAGAAATCTAGATTCACCATTGAGCTACCTGTTAGAGAAAAGAAACAGTTAGTTGCTTATGAAGATTCCAGTGTATGTTTCTTAAATGTTTATAACATTCAGCTGTTTCAGTCTGCTTTGTGTTTAGTTTCAAACTGTGCAGCAAGTGTGTTGGATCTGGTTTAAACATTTCTATAGTCAGTGCTCAGGTGCAAAACATTAATATGGACCAAATTGTTAATGGACCTCTTGTCACAATGCACAATTAATGGAAATGAACAACGTACAGTACCACCTTACATCTGTGAGACATGTTAATGCATATCACTGAGGTCTGTTAATGATATCACTACACAATGTTTCAAGAATAAATTTGAAGTGGTGCAATGAGATGTTGTAAATATGGACAGTAATGCTAATGTGAAATTCAGTATTTTCCATAGTAACTTCGTCAATATTTGAAAATAGCTTTTCTTAAAGGACACCCAGAAAATTCATTAAGAAAATAAGCCATGGATAACAAAAGGGATTAAAGTATCAAGTAAAAGGAATAGAGAAATCCATATAAAGACTAAACAAGCCAATCTCTGTCAAAATCATTATTCTACGAAAAAATACTGTAATACTGAAGGAAAGTAAATAAAATTTCCATAAATATGCACATGACAGAAATTAGTATTGCAGATATCAACATTAAAGCCAAATGGGATATTATGAAATGGGGTGGAGGGCAACCAGTCAGAAGATAATATCACAGTGACTGATAATTCACAAGGTGTTTGTGTTCTATCAGTCACTTTCTATGTGTACCAGCAAAAGTAGGATTAAATTCTTTAAATGGAACAGCAAGAGGGTATATTAAGAACGACATTCCACAAAACTTTGAAGAACAGGAAATAGCGTGAACTTCATCACTGATATGAAACCACTTATAAGAGCTCTGAAAAACAAAAACTAGTTTGGTGCTTATGTAGTTTAAAGAGAGTGAATTAGTGATATCTTTAATGATGCATGTGGGTCATCACTATCACAGGGAATTTTTTCTGACATTATAGTATGTTATTGTTAAACTTCATTATAATAAAGGCTTAAATGATTAGTTTTTGGTGTCCTTACTAGTTATTTATCCAAAACATTAGGAAAAAGAATGCACTCGAGAATAGTTTGACATTTAAGTAAAAGTTGTTTACTTAGTACATTACAGTTTTTTTTCCAGAAGCCTTGCTCGATTGACATTACTATTCATATATCCACTCACCAAATAAAGCCTTAAATAAAAACACACTGCCTGTATTTCTGTGATGTGTCCAACGAGTTTTATTGTGAAGATCATCTTAGTCTTTTAGAAAACACGTAAGCTTCATTGGCTTGATGGCTTTACAAACAATTGGTTTGAATCTTAGATGACCAGCAGAGTGCAAAAAAGTGCTGAATATACATTATTGTTTGCGTTGTGTTTTCTCAGTCTCATATGGTTTTGTAAATGACTTCATATTCACCAATAAATGTACATTTATTACAATATTTCCAATTGCAGTTTCGACATTCTGTGCTCTCAGCACCTGTAACAATTTGAACATGACTAAAAGATCTAAATTGCAATTGTAGATACTGTAACAAATGTACAATCAAAGGCAAATATGAGGTCATTTTAAAAATTGTACTGAATAAGTCTCATAATATTGGAAGAAGAGAATACATTAATGATTGGAGAGAAATCATGAAGGGAGTTCCTCATCATTCAGTTTTATATCAGTTCCACTCATGAAGAGAATAGATACAATTTGCAGACATACAGGTTTATAAAAAAATCCTGCTATAGACAAAGGTACAGAGGAAATTGTTAATGATATTTTCAAGAAATTACGAAGTGTTTCTGAGAAAATGAATTCTCCATAAATTCTTAGAGACACTGTACATTAAATTCTATAAAGTAATTCAAAAAACTAAAGTAGTTCACGAACAGGAGTCAGTGAACTGGGCAATATGTTTAAAATTTTAAGGTTACAAATTGAAGAAAACTGGAACAGGAAGATGCATATTACTGAGCAACTTAAACATTAAGTTCAATTACTTTTGCTCCTCATACGATTGCTGGTCTTGGAAAGGTACTACCGTATAAATAACCTATATAAATCAGCACAATTTGAGAGGAACAGTGATGTCTAGACATTTAACCATTATTGAAGCTGTAAGTGTTTTAGGTAAGAGTTCAGTATGCATGAACATAACATTTTCAATATTTTCCCAATAACATAAAATGTCTGAGAGTTAGCAAAGCAAATTTTAAAACTAACCTAATATCATTTCTTCTAGACAGCTCCTTCTATTCCATGGATGACTTGTGTATAAAATTGTAGCCTCTTAGAAAAAGAAAAAATAAACCAGCTAGTTTTTATATGTAGTTGCATGAGTAGAGCTCGAAAGATTACCGTTAAACCTCCTTGCCTAGGGACTCCAGATGAAAGTTAATGTCGTCAAGTCCTGAATGAAAATTGCGCAACGGATAACTAGGGAGAGGAGCTTGAGAGCGCTACCTAGAGAGCTTAAACTATTCTGTACGATACTAGGCCAGGGGCTGGAGGGCTCACACGCTGATGTGTGGGTCCCTGTATTCTATATCTTTATCTTAAATGAATCCCTTTAACTTGACTCCTTTGTCATTTTTAGGGTATGTTAAAGATTGATGACAATGGATTACCTATTTATTTTAAACATTATACTCGACTTTACAGCGATTGCAGCAATTGTTCCAGTTTACAGATATTACAACTTTTACAACTTATAGCTCGGGTATATTATATACTAATCTGGACGCACATTTCTACGGGCAAGACGGAATTGCATTGGGCAAATGTATACCACCAAAGTCTCCCAATATTTTACATGGGACATCCACTATGTGAGGAGAATAACGGGCAAACTGGGGACCAGATACATTAACACAGGGGGTCAAATTTACGAAATTAAACGATAACATTGATTTCCTTACACAATCCGAAGCTAGAAATAAAAGAATTAGTGTAAATACTCTAACACCTCTCTTCCATGCGTAAACATCGAGACAGACGCATCGAGGGCACGTCTACTCACTTACCCATCTTCTGTAACTCTCCCAGAATATCGCGGGCACCCGGAGGTCTTCCTGGGCCCCGGTGGAGGGGATGCTCGAACCAGTTGGCCGTGACCAACCTCTCTACCCCACATCTTGTGACACTGGAACGTCTCTGACGTTGACCTGCCTGTGCTGTCTCTCTGATCCCCTACCCAGGAGTAAGGTTGGCACTACTATACTACAGAACTACTTCCCAACTAAGATTTGGCCACGTTTTATGGAAAGGTGTGAGGAGGATTAGGAAAGTTCAAGTGCAGATTCACATTCACGTACGAGAAATCCATAATACACGACACAGATAAATACGTATTATGAAGCCTGACACATTTCTTTCCACCCATCCACATGGGTTCTGGTGCACCCTCGGCCGGCAGCGTCGTGCAGTAAAATTGGTGGCGGAGCCGCCTCTGTTTGTATTTCCCGTTGCGAGCGAGCAGCGAAACCTGCTGCTTATGGAGC
This sequence comes from Schistocerca nitens, assembly GCF_023898315.1. NCBI lineage: Eukaryota > Metazoa > Arthropoda > Insecta > Orthoptera > Acrididae > Schistocerca > Schistocerca nitens. Next base: position 187,493,666 of record NC_064620.1, on the reverse strand, counting down.
GGAAACTACTGTACCGTTTCAAGCTGAAAACAAATATAATCTTTTAATGTGAACACTAATGACGTATATACACTCCTGGAAATTGAAATAAGAACACCGTGAATTCGTTGTCCCAGGAAGGGGAAACTTTATTGACACATTCCTGGGGTCAGATACATCACATGATCACACTGACAGAACCACAGGCACATAGACACAGGCAACAGAGCATGCACAATGTCGGCACTAGTACAGTGTATATCCACCTTTCGCAGCAATGCAGGCTGCTATTCTCCCATGGAGACGATCGTAGAGATGCTGGATGTAGTCCTGTGGAACGGCTTGCCATGCCATTTCCACCTGGCGCCTCAGTTGGACCAGCGTTCGTGCTGGACGTGCAGACCGCGTGAGACGACGCTTCATCCAGTCCCAAACATGCTCAATGGGGGACAGATCCGGAGATCTTGCTGGCCAGGGTAGTTGACATACACCTTCTAGAGCACGTTGGGTGGCACGGGATACATGCGGACGTGCATTGTCCTGTTGGAACAGCAAGTTCCCTTGCCGGTCTAGGAATGGTAGAACGATGGGTTCGATGACGGTTTGGATGTACCGTGCACTATTCAGTGTCCCCTCGACGATCACCAGTGGTGTACGGCCAGTGTAGGAGATCGCTCCCCACACCTTGATGCCGGGTGTTGGCCCTGTGTGCCTCGGTCGTATGCAGTCCTGATTGTGGCGCTCACCTGCACGGCGCCAAACACGCATACGACCATCATTGGCACCAAGGCAGAAGCGACTCTCATCGCTGAAGACGACACGTCTCCATTCGTCCCTCCATTCACGCCTGTCGCGACACCACTGGAGGCGGGCTGGACGATGTTGGGGCGTGAGCGGAAGACGGCCTAACGGTGTGCGGGACCGTAGCCCAGCTTCATGGAGACGGTTGCGAATGGTCCTCGCCGATACCCCAGGAGCAACAGTGTCCCTAATTTGCTAGGAAGTGGCGGTGCGGTCCCCTACGGCACTGCGTAGGATCCTACGGTCTTGGCGTGCATCCGTGCGTCGCTGCGGCCCGGTCCCAGGTCGACGGGCACGTGCACCTTCCGCCGACCACTGGCGACAACATCGATGTACTGTGGGGACCTCACGCCCCACGTGTTGAGCAATTCGGCGGTACGTCCACCCGGCCTCCCGCATGCCCACTATACGCCCTCGCTCAAAGTCCGTCAGCTGCACATACGGTTGACGTCCACGCTGTCGCGGCATGCTACCAGTGTTAAAGACTGCGATGGAGCTCCGTATGCCACGGCAAACTGGCTGACACTGACGGCGGCGGTGCACAAATGCTGCGCAGCTAGCGCCATTCGACGGCCAACACCGCGGGTCCTGGTGTGTCCGCTGTGCCGTGCGTGTGATCATTGCTTGTACAGCCCTCTCGCAGTGTCCGGAGCAAGTATGGTGGGTCTGACACACCTGTGTCAATGTGTTCTTTTTTCCATTTCCAGGAGTGTATATCCTGTCAGATGACTCGTTCCACATCATTTAGATTTGAAAAATCATTCTAATGATCAATGGAACAGGTAACTAACTATCTAGTTAATTAACAAATAATGAGTTTTCCTGATTTTGTTTCACTCTCCGTTACTGTATGTTTAATATTTTACAGTTTTCATAATGTCAGCCCAGGACTTCAAATAACATTCAAAATGATCTTCATTATTGTATATCAATGGCTGTGTGATTATTACTACGGTCAGCAATAATTTCAATTTGGCTGTCCTTCAGATGAGAGTGTTTGGTGAGAAAAAAGCTAGATTCTGGTGTTCTCGTTGTCTAGTAGTGAACCGAAATTTAGCTTTCGCCTTTTCACCACACCGTTTGAAATACATTTATTCTTCATAATAACGCAATTCAGTTGAGAGATGGCGCCATAAACCATATCCTTTAATATTACGCTCGGCAACTGTCCTAACGCATTGCGTGCCAGCTGAAACGTATCATTGACGTGACTGAAAGACCGCACTGAGGGCAGACGGGAGAGGAGGAAATGCCGGGAAGAAACTTCTGCTGCTGAAGAGTTCATTCATTACACGACCTCCCATGAACACGCGGAAACGCTACTGCGTCGAGAGAGTCATAACGAACAAGACTCGAGAAGGTACTGCCTAAATCAAGGGAGATCGTCCACTTAAGAGAAATTAATAGCGTCCATCTCAGAAATGTAAATTTTGCCGAGTTTGGAATCACCTTTCTGCAGGCTAAATTATTCCTTAGCTCTCAAGAGATCTGGCTGCCCCACGGAGTTGAAGTGATCGGTTAATCAATGGAAAATCACTACGAGGCTACGTTTCAAGTGAAGCTGATATTCTGCGACCATTTTTACTTCTCGTAGTTATAACAGTATTTATCTTTTTAGTCCCAATGAAACATAAATGGGATGTTATTATAGTCTGTACAGACTCTAAAATAATGAAAGCTAGTCGACAAGCTTGTACATATGTTTATGCCATGAAGACATGTAAGAATTAAGCATACCTCTTTGTATATGAAATAAAAAAGGTGTATGAGGATTTCAAAGCCAGTTTATGTAGTTCTTTGCTCCATCTTTACTACTGAACTTTTCATTGTCTTGGTTTCTTTCCTTTATCTACTTTTCTTGAGAGGAAGGTAAGCTATGACACACTGTCCGCCGATTACTATATTATGAAGATTATGAATAATAGCAAGCTAATAACTCCTTTTTAAATATAGTGCTGAAAGGAATTAGGGGAACATGACTTTGGCCGTCTGCCATACGCCATTGAGCAATAATTGAGGATGGATATGTTACCAATTATACCTTTACCTTTCACAAATTAGGTACGCAACAAAACATCATTACATCCACGATCACTTGCACAAAAAGAACTGAAATGTTGCAGAGCTGTGGAAAAAAAGTGGAAACAATCGCTCATTTCATCATCTTGGATGCTCTTCATTAGAAACTGAAAGGTTCAGTAACGTTTAAGCCGCCGTGAGCGTTTATCAGTGCCTTACTCTTACATGGTATGCTCCAGAAAAGTGAACGGTGGTCGCTCTGTGGTGTCTGCTCCCATTCTTCAATGAGAGCCCCTGAGAGTTCTTGGAGCGTCTGTGATGGAACAGTACCACCACAAACACGTCTCTTAAGCGTGTCCCACGTATGTACGATGGGGTTCACGTCGGCCATACGTCAATGTCCAGATTTCGCAAGACATCCTTGCTGACGCACGCCAAATAGACTCCGACATTAGAAGGAATTCAGGGCGACCAACATATGCAGCAGCCACCACATGGTTTCACAGGATCTGTTCGAGGTACTGCCTGTTGGTAAGGTGACTATGGAGAGCGACGACATCCGGATGGCTGTCAATACTGAAGCCTCGCGATAACATCACAGAGCCTTGAAAATCTGTCGAATTCCTGGTAAACGTTTGGCTGGTACCGCTCACAAACACGGCCGAACTTGGCGGTAGCGGATATCTGGAATCGTCTGTGAATAATACGTTTTGCGAGCGACGAAGTTGCCACTTGACATGGGAATGGCAGAAGGGAAGGCAAGTTGCAAGATTTTGTAGCGTCAAGCGGGGTATCCGAACAGAAAGACTGAGTCGTAACATCATGTCTCGTAACCTTCTCGTTAGGGGAAGGTGGGGCAAGGTGTGGAAGATAACTTTAAACCCTTACAAAAGGGACAAAAGTAAACAAGTTCAAGTAGGTTTGATTATCATTTGTTTACTTAACCATTGAATTACAATAGTATGCAAAGAAACCTGCAAACTTGTTACATTTAGTTAGAAATATCTCGATTTGAAACATAAACTACCAATTCCCCATATGCGGCGTAAGATGGGGAAATAGCATGTATTCATCTCTACAGCTTAAATAAGGACTGGAATAACGAAATCATGTGACGATAAGGTTTCGAAACATGGTTCTGCGAATTGTAGAATCAAGTATTACCTCTTATTTAGGGCTCTTACTTTCACATAGTACACAAGAGTGGACAGCCTCGTCATCATCACTTTCTATCCCTGCACAAGTGTCGTGGGCCGTACACCGTATCCAGCCTCCTTCAGAGAAGTTATAGCAGTATAAACATTCTTCACTCTCTTCCTCGTTGTCATTCGACCTCAGTTTTTTATCCCTTGAGCATGAAGGGGTGGTTAAGACGTCAGTAACGTTCGTCACTTTTTCGTTTTCATTATGTCCTTTTGGTGGTATCCCAGGTTTATTAAACGCCTTTGAGAAGAGTTTTCGTTTACATGCAGCACGTTTGAGGACTCCGTTTCGTTTAATTTCTTCAGATAGTTCACTCCTGTAAGGAGATTCGGTAAAACAACGGGTTTTCACGCCTGTTAGATGGTTTCAGTTTGGTTTTTTATCCACCTTTGGAATAGCTAACACCATTTCAGGGCTGGTAACCTGAAAGTTAGACGAAACAGAGGCTTGATCGTCAGTTGTCAATTGTTCAGGTGTTTTACGTCTTGGCAACATCTCTGGTATTTGGTCTTTCGTTTCTGTAGCTTCAGATGAGTGAGCTTGATGAATGTCTGTAGTTGAACAGGGATGGTAATCACTTTCTTGAAACACATTTCTGTTTACAGGCCAAATGCCTGTTTTCCGAAAACCGTTCACTGCTGTGGACATTTTAGCTGAATGAGTGAAGGCTTTGCCGAATAAACTTGCGATCTGATGCAGCGTAACAACTTTTCCAGGATGGGTGCGAAGCCACGATCTTACTTCATCTTCGTAAAAGCTACTGAGAGGTTTCATAAATGCCACCTCCAGTGGTTGAAGACGGTGTGAGCAGTGTGGTGGCAAACACAGCAGGTCAACCCCATTTTCGCGGTCCACGTCTATCCCTTCTAAATTCTTGGTGTGCGTTTTGTGGCCGTCCAATATGAGAAGTATTGGCCTTTCCTTTGACGCTCCAGTAAATGCAATAAACTTCTTAAACCAAGTCAAAAATAGTTCTTTCGTCATCCAACCAGTTTCTTGGACTTCTGCTCAGGCACCAGGGAGCGGGCCAGTCGCAAACGCTTGTTGCATTCGTTTTCGAGGATAGGTACGTGGTACGTAGCACCCCGTCGCTGAAACACAGATTTATGCAGTCACCCTGGCCTCTTTCTGCTGAAGTAACTGCTCCCACCTGTGTGCGCTCTTTCAAAGCCACCACCTTTGTGTGACCTTTTGGAATGACTGTTAAACCAGTCTCATCGCAATTGAAAATTCTGTCTCCCGTATACTTGAATGTGTCTAACTGACTTTCTAACAGATCGAAAAACCGATGAACTGCAACTCGATTAAACCCCATTGCTCATGCGATTGATGTGACCTCTGGTTTTCGTATTGTTAAGGCAGGATTTCGTGCAAGAAACTCATTTAACCAATCTCTTCCAGCAGATTTGGCTGCGGTATTAAAAGGATGTTTGATGTTGTTTCGTTCAGCTAGCTGAAAAGCAAGTTCACAAAGTTCTTTAAGTGTTAGGCCAAAATACTGTCCTTCCATCTGTGTTAAGTAGTCTTTAAGTTCTGCCTCTTGTTCTGGGGTAAACACACTAGTGGTTGGTCCTAACCTTTCCACAACTGTATAGCCAGGATTAGCACGTTTCTTTGCCACATGTCGTTCAATCGTTGTCTATGGCACGTTGAACTGTCGAGCAGCCCTGAAAGAACCCATATGACCTTCTATAACAGTATTTACAGAGCCTTCCATTGACTCCAATGACCAATCTTGCCTAGACGTTTGTCGCCGTTACTTGCCTACCATCTGAAATAAAAAAGTGGAACGTGCTATTGAGTCAGGTCATTCCTGGTAATCTATATTAAATAGTAAATACCATATTTCCAATAGTCAGTCGTTAAAGCATACCAAGAATACTGACTTCGCACGTTTAGTGTAGTTTTATTCACCATGTAGCCTAAGGGCATACCTTGCCCCACCCCGTCTTGCCCCTACCATGCTGTCAGGTTATGTTACGCCTACATGAACACTATTTAGTGAACTTTGACTACTGACGCAGCAGTTTACTGTTAATAGGAGGTACTATTCAGTGCTATATGTACAGTCTGGACAAATGTTCACGAAACACATTTTTTACGACCTCGAAAGGTGTCAAACATTGCAAACCAGTATAACAATTGTACGTACCTTGCAAAGCTGACAGAAACCGCCATGAAACTAAGATTCAGCAATGTCAACACACTGGGACCTGTCTATTGATGATGTTGACGTAGCTATCCACAGATGGCAGTACTCTAACTGTAGCTTATAGCCCTTCCCTGTCTTACCCAACCTCCCCATCTTGCCCCGCCTTCCCCTACAGTCTGATCAGACACAGCGGCTCCAATGGTCTTCTGAGATCGTCTTGCAGTGCTCTGGTGGAATCCATATGACGCCGCAAGGCGTAGATGGCGAGATGTAGATCTTCACATGGGTTTGTAATGCGCCGGCGACCTTGACCAATTCTCGTTGTTTGCTGACATGCCTCCCTCTAGCGTGTGCACAGCCTATGAATGGCAGATGGAGAGACATTGGCATCTGCAGCAACACTGCCGAAAGTCCACCCTTTTTCATCAGACAGACCACCTTTGCAACTTGCACTTCATCAAAGTGTCACCTAGCACGTGCTTGGTTGAATACAACGTCCACGAATGACAGATGCCATCTGTGTACCTTACTAGACGCATGTCACTGGTACTCACATCCTTCTCATAGGTCACATGACACTGTAATGCATTACACAGGCCAGCTGATGGCGAGGGATTTTTATTGTTGCTTATACGGAAAGAGAACATCTCAAGCGATGCTGTAAGCCCACAGGTACCTCCTCCATCAAAACAGTTGTAACACACCGGAGGTTGATGCACATATTCCCCTAAATCTTTTCAACAGTGTTTTTCTTTAATCTTGTGCTAATTGCGTGCTGCATATTTCTGTAGTTGCACATTGCAGCTGGGTCTTGATGAGTCGAGAAGAGGGCGGAGGCCTATGAGAGTGGCCTGAGATTCCCCCCCCCCCCCCCCCCCCCAATGCCCCGGGCACCGAAAGCTGCCATGTTGCCAAAGGATTGTAAGGACATGCATGAGAGTTATGGGGCCAGAGTTTTAGCAAAAGAAGTTATGTAATGAGCCATGACGAAAACCTAGCCCTTTTAAAAGACAAAAATCCGGACAAAGCATAACTCTAAAGAACGTGTTTTATGAATGAAACGTACACTACACTGAGTCTACAATATTTATTGTTACACGAGATGGGTTTCGGCTGTTACGCATCATCAGCTACAATAATGTATAAAATATTCTACGAAGAACCGACTCAACGGTGAATAAGTGCAGGAGCATGTTTTCTCTAATTGCCCGTTTTCTAAAAGGCTCAGTTATAGAGACCAATCTCTATTGCCTAACGGGAATGGTAGCACCTGCGTTATATGAATAGCCCCTTCCGTAGAAAATAGCGGGTACAGTTTCCATTGGGTAACCTTAAGAATGTTATGGTGAGTGGGGGGGGGGGGGGCGGGGCAGGAGGGAGGGCGGGGACGGGAGGAGAACTTTAAGCGCGGGGCGGCAGCGTTTTGGCTGCGGTAAAGATAACTGAAGAATGGGAGACTTGCGTTAAAAAGATTAAAGGCGATATAAGCAGGAAGGCAGCCAACTCGTTAACATTATAAAAATTGTCCAAGGGGGAGAGAGACAGTTTCTTAAGAAGAATATAACTGGTCAGAGTCTAGTGGGGCTTCTTCATTGGCAAAGGAGAATTTCGCAGAGTTTTCAGGCAGCAGGGAGCGGAGAGTTCTGTTCAGAGAGGATTCGTGGCGAAGACTCAGCAGGGTGCATCAAATTGGGTTCTCGGGAGAGTATATTTCGTGTTCAAGACACAGTCGAGTATGCCCAGGTTTATGACACAGTCTAGAATGGAGATAAACCTGAATTTCAGTTTGTTCGGAAGACAGACTTTATATTGACGACAGCGTTCCAACATCCAGCTGCAAATGTGTCGCTGTTGGCATCTGAGCACATCACACGCAGCTTCCTACCTTCCAATATGCAGAACGCGCTGAGAACTTGCAGCACTGGCTTGTGGGGGGAATGAAAGTTATTACCTGCTTGTAGGCCCTTTGCCGGCCGAAGTGGCCATGCGGTTAAAGGCGCTGCAGTCTGGAACCGCAAGACCGCTACGGTCGCAGGTTCGAATCCTGCCTCGGGCATGGATGTTTGTGATGTCCTTAGGTTAGTTAGGTTTAACTAGTTCTAAGTTCTAGGGGACTAATAACCACAGCAGTTGAGTCCCATAGTGCTCAGAGCCATTTGAACCATTTGTAGGCCCTTTTCTTGATTGATTAGGTTCTGGAACTTCCTCATTTGCTTGTCACTAAACAGGTCTCATTTGTGATCGGTACAGTTACATTGTTTGTACGCGGTTGTCATACACCATTCTCCCTGCATCAGAACAATCCAATGATTCTCCTTCGTTATATTTTGTGAAAATTAACACACAGCACTCATTCGTTAGGGTCATATTTTTCCACGTCCTTCCCGTTGAGTGACAGTTTTCTACACGCCATCTGAGTCTGTGGAGAGCTACCTGTCTTTCGGGATGTCTAACCAATGTGGGGTCATCGTGACAGCCATAAGGCCATGCCGAGAGCTAAGCTGGTGTCTTAACAATAATTCAGATCTCTGTGCAGGAGGCCGGCCACGTTGGCCGAGCGGTTCTAGGCGCTTCAGTACAGAACCGGGCAACTGCTACGTTCGCAGGTTCGAATCCTGCCTCGGGGATGGATGTTTGTGATGTTAGTTAGGTTTAAGTCTAGGGGACTGATGACCTCATATGTTAAGTCCCATGGTGCTCAGAGCCATTTGAACCATGTATTTTTTTTTTTTTTTAGTGCAGGATTTCAATCACTTCGGATATGCTGAATCGCAGTCAGAACACCTCGCATAAAAATGTGGAATGTGGAATATTGTTCACATTCGCTGTCCGAAAACTTTCATTACTGATGGTTAGCTGCACAACAAATAGCGTAACCGGTTTCCATTTGTTAAACGATATTTTTAGTGAATTTAATGATCCCTTTAATTAATATCTTAAAATTAAAACGTCTAGTTAAGCTGCTTGCGGAGATAATTATGGTTCAAATGGCTCTGAGCACTATGGGACTTAACTTCTGAGATCATCTGTCGCCTAGAACTTAGATCTAATTAAACCTAACTAACCTAAGGATCTCACACACATCCGTGCCCGAGGCAGGTTTCTAACCTGTGACCGTAGCGGTCGCCGGCTCCAGACTGTAGCGCCTAGAACCGCACGGCCACTCCGAACGGCGCGGAGATAATTAATCTGTGTATTTCTCTTTCAGAACTCTTCTGCTTTTGGATCGATTTGCATTGTCCCACATAGCTGTTTTTATCGGCATTGTACCAACATTGCATTAGTTTGGAGGAGTGACGATTTTGTTGTTTATAGAGTTTATTGAATTGCACGTTTAATCAAAACCGCTGCGGCAGACTGGTTTCGTAATTTAAATTGCCTCATCTGCTGAAAATATTACAGTGGTAAAGGAATTTTTACAGTCTGATCCTAACCTTTACCTTAAAATTTGGAAAATTTCGCAAGAAGTGTTAGTCGTGGATTAAAACGCTGCAGTGAAACCGGATCCTCAACTCAGACCGGGTCGGGACGGAACACGCTACGCTTTCCATACACGAACAGTGACTTTTATTCAACAAGCCAAAGTTTGGCTCTGGATACCCGTCCAGTAAACGGGTATATTATTTAACTCACTTCATACTCATAATACCAGAATAAATGACAACTCCTTGGCAGTGGGTTTACTGTTTAGGGATTAGGCGTTTTGTGTACGATCCTGAGGCTTTCCTAAGAAATGCATGGATTTACGTAGTCATGACCAAAGAATATAGCGAGAATGAGTAAGCTTATTCGAACACTAGGAAGTGCGGCCAACAGAAACTCTACCTGCAGAGGCATTAGTGAAAAGCAGGAAAAGAATCTGCAGAACTCAGATAATGAGGTGACCAGGGTATTCCAATTAGATCAGCAGGTAACGGAACTGGTGGCACAGTCCTGTTGGAAATTACAGCCCGCAGTCCATGTACAAATGGAGGGGATCCACTGCATGGTGGTTGGCGAACCGACTCCCTCTGTCCCCACTGAGAGAGTAAAGAGCAGAGCAAACAGATCAATGAGAAAAAGAGGTATTTCGTGAATAAAAATAACAAAATTTATGAAATACAAGTGCAGAGTATATTTCAACTGGAATTACAGATCGTACTGCAACTCTAAGCCATGGTTCACGATTCACAGTGGTTGGCGTCTGGTCACTTACAAGCCTCTCGGTGACGCATGACAACAATATGAATATTGTAACACTTGCGGACGGACCCCAATCCTATAAAGAATTTTATGTCTTTGCAGTCTACACCGTAACCCCTTACTTTGTTACTGTCCAATATCACAATTGTAACACCATACTGGTACTATTATCGCTTGATGCAATGTAAAAATTTTTTGTCTCATGCTATATTCAAATCCTCTCTCAACTCTATAAAACAAATACTGACCTGTATCTTCCTCAAACGTAACTGAATGTGTAACCTAACAGTAACAATTTAAATTTTGAGTAATCACTCTTTGACTTGTGGCTCGCCACGAATTCCTCTCCTGTGCTAACCTTATCATCTGAGTAGCAATTACAACAACCTGTGTCCTCAAATATTTACTGGATGTATTCCAGTCTCTGTCTTACCCTACAGTTTTTGCAATCTCCAGCTCTCTCTAGTACCACTGTCCTCTTCCTTAGCTGACTGATAACATGCTTGCCTGCCATACAGTGGGCCCAGGTTCGTTTGCAGGCCTGTTTTGAGGGTTTATCCCCCCCCCCTCCCCCGTGAACAGGGTGTTGTGTTGTCCTCGTCATCATTTTCTCATCACCGACACCCAAGTCGCTCATTGTGGTGTCACCTGCAATAAGACAGGCACCCAGTGGCCCAAATTCCCCCGACGGGACTTCCCGGCCATCAGTGCCACACATCATTTCATTTTTTCTAATACCACGGAAGTTATACCTTGATGTCTTAACAACATCCTGTCACCCTGTCCCTTCTGTCTGATAGCGTTCCCCATACCGTCCCCCCCCCCACCCCCCCCCTCCGCATTCCTTTGCTTGTGAGGCCACCTAATTTTCAACATTCTTCTGCAGCACCACATTCCATATCCTTCGCCTCTCTTCTGTTCTGGGTTTCCCACAGTACACGTTTCACTATCATACAATGCTGTGTTCCAAATGTACATTCTGATAAATGTCTTTCTCAAATTAAGGCCTATGATTGATACTAGGAGACTTTTTTGGCTAGGAATGCCATTTTTGACAGCGCTAATCTGCTTTTATGTCGTCTTTGCTCGTCCGTCATATTTTGCTGCCTAGGTAGCAGAATTCGTTAAATCTTCTGCTGCGTGATCCCCAAATCTGGTGTCAAGTTTCCCGATTTTTTCATTTCTGTTACTTCTCATTACTTTCGTCTTTCTTCGATTTAGTATGAGTCTATAATCTGTTCTCATTAAGCTGTTCGATACACTTAACGGATCGTGTAACTCTTCTTCACTTTCACTCAGGACAGCACTGACATTAATTAATCTTATCACGATGATCTTTTCACCTGGAATTGAAATCCCACTTTTGAACCATACTTTCTTTGCGTCATTTCTTCTTCGATGTATAGACTACATCCCTGACTTACACCGGTACTTTGTTTTTTCGTCTTTAAGTCTTATTGTTCCATCTAGGCTCCTGTAGACTTTCTGTATTACCCGTCTTTGCTATAGCGTTAGAGTTTTGAACATCTTGCTACATTTCACATTGTCGAACGCTATTTGAAGGTCGACAAATCCTACGAACGTGTCTTGATTTTTATTTATTCTTGCTTTAGTTATCAACGGCAACATCAGAACAGCCTCTCGCGCTTTTACCTTTTCCTAAAGCCTAACTGATCATCATCTACCAGATTTACAACTTCCATTTCCATTCTTCTTTATATTCTTCTTGTCAGCACCTTAAATATACGTACTGTTAAGCTGATTACGGGATAATTATCACTACTTGTCGGCTCTTTCTACCTTCGGAATTGTGTGGATGATGTTTTCCGAAAAGTCTGATGGTATATCACCAGTCATGTTCATTCTACAGAACTAAGTGAATAGTAATTTTGTTGCCAATCCCTCAAAGATTTTACAAAATCCGATCGAATAACATCAATCCCTTCTACCTTATTTGATCTCAATACGTCCAAAGGATTCGCTATAGACTCCTGTTCCTCCTTCCATCACTTTATAGACAAGTCCTCCCCCTTATGAAGGCCTTCAATGTAAACTTTCCACATATCCGCTCTCTCCTCTGCATTTAACAGTGGAATTCGCATTGCCTTCTTAACGCTACACTCCCTGCCTTTAATTGCACTAAAGGCTGTTTTGACTTTCCTGTATGCTGAGTCAGTCCTTCCGACATAACGTTTTCGGTTTCGTGACACTAATTATACAGGCATTTCGCCTTAGTTTCCCTTCAATTCCTTTTTATTTCATTTGTATTTTTGTATATCTGCATTCCTGAATTTCAATGAATATTTTTATTCTTCCCTCTTCGTCGATCGACTGCAGGTTCATATTACCCATATTTCCTCCGCACTTGCCATCCTCGTACCACTGCTTTTCTTTCTAATTTCTGTAATTGGCCTTTTTAGGGATGTCCATTCCTCTTCAACTGTGGCTTGCTGAACTGTTCGTTATCGCATTTTCTATAGGCTAAAATAACTTCAAGCTCGTCTCTCCATTCCTTAGTACTTCCGTGTCACATGTCTTTGCGCATTGATTCTACCTGACTAGAATCTCAAACTTCAGCCTACTCTTCGTCATTACGGAATTGTGATCTGAGGCTATATGTGTTCCTGAGTACGCCTCACAATCCAATATCTGATTTCCAAATCGCTGTTTGACCACGATGTAATCTGTCTGGAATTTTCCTGTATCTACAGGCAATTCCCAAGTGTACCTCTTCATTTTGTGAGTCTTGAAGAGGGTCTTCGCTGTTACTAGCTGAAATTTATTGGAGAAGTCTTCTTTCATTTTGATTACCTAGATCATATTCTCCCGCAGCAATTTCTTCTCATACATCACCCCATTCCAATTCCCCCACGACTATTAGATTTCTCATCTCCCTTTACGTACTGAATTACTCTTTCAAACTCTCAAACACGTTCTGTATCTCTTCGTCTTCTGCTTGCGACGTCAGCATGCTCCCTGATCAGCAAGCACGTTATGATCATGCGAGCTAACATCTCAAAGGTGTTCGGGCTACATGCGGTTCATCTTCATAAAAATGTCTTGGCTCAAACTCGTGTAGGGGTTAACCGCATGGGTCGCATTACACGCCCTAAATTAGACGCTTGTGACCTTTAGGTTAAATTGTCTGGCTGATGGCAAATTTGCGAAATACAAAGTTAAAATAACATATAATGACAGTGATAATAAAATCGGGAACTAATTAACGACCTATAAATAATTTAGGCCACACAGTAGCGATTTGGTTATAATAATGTTTATTCAAAAAGCAAATTAAAAGTGAAAGTGGTCGTATTTAGAATTACTATTACACTCGAGCGCACATTCATTTGACAGAATTCCGTCGTTCACAATCTCATCGCGAATTACAAGTTCGATACTCCAACTCGTTATGTGGCCGAGCGGTTCTAGGCGCTTCAGTCTAGAACCGGGCGACCACTACGAACGCAGGTTCGAATCCTGCCTCGGGCATGGATGTGTGTGATGTCCTTCGGTTAGTTAGGTTTAAGTAGTTCTAAGTTCTAGGGGACTGATGACCTCAGATGTTAAGTCCCATAGTGCTGAGAGACATTTGAACTATTTTTCTCCACCTCGTTAACTATGCGAAGAGTTAAGAGAGGTCACACCAGGGGCGCGGCTGCTCACCGCTCAGAGACTAAGTACCGCTATACCACAAAACGCGAAATTTTCTAACTCGTTTCACCTCCTAGCTTCCTAAAGACCGACCGTCCGCTTTCGCATCTACATCCGAACTGTTCACTTTGGTGTCTCCAGCCGAACTGTCCGCTTTCGCGTCTCCACCAGCACTGCCTCTCTGCCCGTCCCCGGCTGCGTATATCTGGCGCCGAATCTCCTCGCTTAACTGACTAGGGCAGTTCCGTTTCCTTAAGCGGTTCATCTGATTGGCTACAGCTTATTCTACATTAAATTACATTTTAACATATTTAAATAATCAAAGCTTGACCACTTACATGTTCTAAATAAAGTTACAATAACATCCATTTAATAATCAACATAAAATTCTTTTACATGAAACCAATACAATTGCACAATTGCACCAATGTGCTTTCTGATAAATAAATTAAGTACAATAGTAACTATTACGCTCTAAACTTTACAACAAATATTTTATTACCTAATGATTCAATAAGGTGACATGCTGTCATCTTTCACTGTATTTTGTGTGGAGCAAATGATGATCTGATGCTTAACTGTAAATAGTGATAATTTAAATTTACTGCATCTTCCAAACAAATAAAGTTACAGGGTTGATATTTACAACGTTTGTCATTTTAATGATGCTCTTCTATATAAAACGTCGATCGTTAAGATAGACCAAAGCGTTCAGATTTTGGCATTCAGGTTTTTGTTAGAGAACTTGTTAGTTTCACTTTAACAGTAAATGCTAAACTATTATGGATATGATCAATATTCAACTTTTATTGGGATCACCATGACAATTTATGGAGGATGGCAGATTAAAATTACTGTGGCTGGATTCCCTGCGTTACTACAGAATTAAATAGTTTTCATGAATGTTCCCCTATGACGTAGGTTCACATCTGTCTCACTCGCACGCTACAGGACTTAGGTCGCAACAGACAATAGACACCTGTGAGTTTCACCATCTCGAGGTGAATCTGCGCTCTTTGTGGCACGCGGTCCTGGAAGACAGGGTTCTTTTCACAATTGCTATAGGCTGACTCTTTCGGCCATATATTTAAACGAGAGTGCAATGCTCGTTAACTCACACACCTCCACTTCATAATATGTTAGGGTGCCATATATGTTATGATGTAGCACCTAAATTTACAAGACACAAATTCATATTACACTAACATAAATATCCTAAGCACCAGATCAATAGTGTAATTATTTGTAGTGGTGTTGGTGCAGCATGTTTTGAATTTAAAGAAACTTATATCTAACATAAATTATGAATAGCAGCAGATTAATTAAACGCCAAATAAAACGATACATTCATCAGATAGACAGTCTATTGAAATGCCGCAGAAATATCAGCGCCACTGCGCGCACTTTCACAGAACCATTTCGTTACAACGAAGTCTCCAACGGCGATACACAGATTCGGAGCCGGGTTCCCTGCCGAAATTCTGTATGGCTCTGCATTCCATCACCATCGTTTTGCGGGAACATATCTGTTGAAATTCAAATCTGGTGTAGATACCAGAAAACAAACACTTTTCGAAACCACCCAGGGTGTACAATGAACGCTTCCCCCAGTGGAATCGATACAAACAGATCTAGACTACACAGTAAACAACTGATTTACAGCGTTTGCAAGATGCTCGTAAATTCTACAATGATTCTGACACGTTATTCAAGTCCCAATAGAGATATGCATCTCGTGACAGAATCACAATCGACATCGCCGGCCGAAGTGGCCGTGCGGTTAAAGGCGCTGCAGTCTGGAACCGCAAGACCGCTACGGTCGCAGGTTCGAATCCTGCCTCGGGCATGGATGTTTGTGATGTCCTTAGGTTAGTTAGGTTTAACTAGTTCTAAGTTCTAGGGGACTAATGACCTCAGCAGTTGAGTCCCATAGTGCTCAGAGCCATTTGAACCATTTGACATCATTGGCAAATCCATATTTTCTTTTAATTTCAATAGATCCGATTAAATTCATACTAACAAGAAATATGAACAAATATCGGCCGTCGTGTAATTCAATACAGTGTAGCTGCATAGACCAAACGTTACTCCATACAACAATAAATTATTCCCTCAAAATGTTCTCAGATAAGTAGATACACATACGTCTGTCATCCTAGATATGCATTATTAATTTTCAATTTTAAAATTTCTTCTACCTCTATGCACCCAAATTGATGTGACAAAAACTTTCAATTTGGAAATTACAACTAACATAAAACCATCCAATAACTTAAGTCTAACACATACATAAATAAATCCCTTATAAACCCCCCAAAAAACTAATTTATATGCTTACTATGCTCTGATTTTTGACTTGGTACCGTTCACCAAATAAGTGAGTTCTCCTGCCTCCTTGCACACAAATGTGCATCTAAACTCCCTCTTTATAATTGCACAGACCTTGTGAAAAAAATCCTTAGGCGACGAAACAACAAACAATCTGCAATAAATCCTGAAATAATACATTGCAAATTGCCCCTCCAAATAATCTTATTATCTAAACATCGATACACTTATTTCTTAGCCTACTTTCCCCTTCTCTTCCATCTCTAGAGTACATATATCCTGTTCGATCCACCCCTCAATTTCGTACTCGTCCTAAAATAATTCATTACACGCTTCTTTCGCCCCAATTTCATTTTTTCTCCCTTCTTGACCTCTCGCTATCTTAAACTTCTCTTGAGTCCACAAATGAGGCAATAACGATCGTAATGTTCTACCACTCCATCGCCAATCAGTTACAGTAAAATCACATTCCTCCTTAAGATATCATTCTTTCCTAATATAACTTTCTATATTAGAATCAAACTCACTGTATTCTCCCTTAAAATTATCGACATTAGTAGTTACAACATCATCATTAAATAAAGCATTTCTTTTTACTTCTACGTCTTTACAAACACCTTCACAAACAGCACTTTCAACAGCCGCTGATACATCATACAACTCACTACATAAAACCTCATTTACCTCTGTCGACAAATCACCAATATAAGAACCGTTCATAGTTTCACCACCCTATGTCGTTACATCATATAAATTGTAGGTACAGTGTTGCGCAGTTTCAGAATCAACATTACCATCAAATTCTGCAGCGGTTTGATTTAAACATGAGCATAATACCTCTTTCTCTCCTACACGCTCCTGAGCCACATTAATTTCAGATCGCACACCAAATTCAGACCCACATTCATTCTGAAACAAACATTCAAGATCCACAGTTCCATCCAGAATTTCGGCATCACCTCCATTGGTAGAAAGATACGCTCAGATTTCTTCCTCTGAAGTATCAATACCAGCAGCTTCAACTTTTGTAACTTCAGCACATAAAACATCATTACTACCTTCCTTCAAAAATAATTAATCAATATCCGCCAATACATACACAAATTCATCAACTGCTGAAGAGTCTAATGCTACGCTACCCTTATTAACCTCCTTAACAACTTTCGCCGTCACAATATCACCTGAAACATCATTACCTTCATCAAAATAATAGTTACTGCTGGTTAGTTGCTCTTTAGAATTTTCTATACCACCTAACTCCACCAAATTCAGCTACACCTCAGCCTCCTTTTGGTGCATAGAATCTTTCATTATATTACCATTCACACACTTTTTCGTCTGACATTCATAAAACAAATCATTTAGCCCTAAATCGTCGTCATCGCCTTTAACGTTATCTTTCATTACCTTAGGATTACGCCTTATATGTACGATCTGCTTTGAAAATTTATCTATTTGGTTCTCATCTCTTACTAATTTCGTTTCAATATTCTGACGTCTTTCTGCCTGATTTATTAACACATATCACATTTTCGTTTACTCACGTGCTATTCATCACCGGTTTATTTTGCCATCTACAGACCTGGGATGCGCAGAAACTTATTTTCCCAATCTCCCATTGCGCTGGTTCATTTCGCCAGGTGCCGGTAGCTGAAATATACGTTCTTGGTGTCGGTCTCTGTCATGAAAGTATCCGTTTACTGCAGTTATTATTACCACTCTGAAAACTATTTGTCTGCTTACATTGCGGTTGAAATTACAATGCCTGTTCTAATTTTTCTACAAAGTCCAAAAACTCGCCTATTGAGTTGCTAGGACTTTGCACTAGGTCCCACAGCAAATTTTCCGGTAACCGCCTTTTCAACGTCGTAATTTCAGTAAGCACTTCCAATTGACGTTTCACATGAATTAATCTCGCAAGTTCACGTTTACAAAATTCTCGCATCGACACGTTCCCGTATTTAAATGTTAGCCCATTCAGAAACTCATTCTGGAGTCGCGTTTGCTTCGCTTCACTCTAGAACTTGTTCAGGATACTGCTTTCAAATATTTCATAGGTAGTAAACGTATCACTGTGTATACTTGCTCACGATTCTGGGTCACCTTCCAAATGTCTTTTCACGAATTTTATTTTCGCTTCGTCGGACATTCCCCTTATAAAACCATCCCTGCATGCTGCTAGAAAAGTCACCGGGTGATATTTCCCGTCGTCTGCAAAACATTTGACCGACCCCAAGTTCATCCACGGAATACTGATCTCTGCAAAGTTTGACGTGTCGCTAAGGAATTCAGTCTGCTTTTTATTTTATTGATTAGCTTTCTAACTTCACTATTTTCCATTTTAACTCTAACAATACCACCACTTGCAATGTAGGTTAGAAATAAGATTAATAATGTTGCTCACGCAGCATATGTTCGCTTTACCGGGCTACAAAAAAGTTATTGACTGTGGATGGTATAGCAGAATGGAAATAATGAAGTCACTGTAAAAAAATCATTAACTTTGGCACTTATCTTGAATGGATTCCCACGTAGATTTCGTCGCAGTTGTTATGGCTCATCTTGTTGATTCTAGAGTGATTCCACTTTGACTGCTAGAAGGTCCATATCTGTATTTTAGCGATATTTGAAGACCTAAAAATGCGTTTCTCAGGAAATTCTTAATGATCAAACAATCCCAGATCAGAACAATGTTATGGTAGAAATATTTTTTGACTTGGTGTTCAGGATCCACATTTTTATTAAACTTCTTGTAAATTCACATATACTTCTTCTTAATCGTCACATCATCAAGAAAACAGTTTTGTATCAATCTTCATATATTTAATTTCCACTTTAACCAAACACAAGACTTGACTGTTCTTTTATAAGGCGAAATAACAACTTAACTTCTTCTGCAAAGTGAAACATATACTGCTCTGTGCGCATTCGCGCCAAAACGGTTACAAGAAAGTCAAAGATTACGACAGTCTCACAGAAATGAATACACACAAGAACCATACCATTGTAATACATCAGAGTACCTATACATTAATAAAAACAAATGTGAATATTGTCACAAAAATATGTCTGTTGCTTCGCAGAAAAGTAGTACGATATTACTGGTATCGAGAACTGGGGTTGGAGTGCCGTAATGGTCACGTAAATAAAGAACCATTACAATATGTCGCTGATGGCTGGAACCTCTTCTTCCACCTTATCTTTATACCACTCCTAACCAGTGCTAAAACTTGGTGCACACAACTGTTGCAAAATTCGTAGCTCAGAGCCCACACGCAAATTGCCTAAACCTCCACAGACTTGGGACCTAGGTTACAGAATGACGTTAACTGTGGGAATTACAATTGTAATTTCACAACTATTAAATAAACCTAGTATTCAGTCCTGAACCGATCTCACATTTAAATTTGCGAGAGGGCATGCCTATCGAAGTTCAGATAATACTTTTGGAAACACTTAGCAGAATTCAGATCCAATTCTAAACTTTCCAGAGTTCATATTCCGCAACTAACACATTTAAAAATACAATCCTGTTCCAAGACTATACACTTTCGAAGTTCCTATCCCGGTCGAGCCCCCAATTGCGAGGTAACATCCCAAAGATGTTCCGGTTCACATGCTGTTACGCTTCTTCGAAATGTCTTGGCTCAAACTCGTTTAGGGGTTGAACCACACGTGTCGCATTACACGCCATGAATTAGACACTTGTGACCTTTTGGTTAAATTGTCTGGCTAATGGCAAGTTTGCGAAATACAGAGTTGACATAATATATAATAACAGTGATAATAATAGCGGGATCTAAATGAACGATCCATAAATGAATTAGGGCACACAGTTGCGATTTGGTTAGTATAATGTTTATTCAAAAAGCGAACTAACAGTAAAAGTGGTCGTATTTAGAATTATTATTACACTCGAGCGCATATCCATTCGACACAGTTCGATCGCTAATTAGAAGTTCGATATTCCACCTCCTTAACTAAGCGAAAAGTTAGGAGTTCACACCAGGCGCGTGGCTGCTGACCGCTCAGAGACTGTCCCGCGATACCACACAACGCGAAATTTTCTAAGTCGCGTCACTTCCTAGCTTCCTAAAGACCGACCGACCGCTTTTACGTCTGCATCTGAACTGTTCACTTCGGTGTCACCAGCCAAACTGTTTGCTTTCGTGTCTCCACCAGCACTGCCTCTCTGCCCGTCCCCGGCCACGTTTTCCGCGTGCCGAATCTCCTCGCTCAACTGACTATGGCAGCTCCCTTTCCTTAAGCCGTCCATCTCATTGGTTACAGCTTATTCTATATTATTTTACATTTTAACATATTTAAATAATCAAAGCTTGACCACTTCCACGTTATAAATAAATTAACATTAATATCCAATACACAAAAACGTTAAATTCTTTTACATAAAACCAATATAATTTCCTTCTTAAATTTGAAGATCACGACCAGTAGCCTTGCACCAATGTGCTTTCCGATAAATAAATAAAGAAAAAAATAATTACACTACTGGTCATTAAAATTGCGACAACAAGAAGAAATTCAGATGTTAAACAGGTATTCATTGGACAAATATATTACACTAGAACTGACATGTGATTACATTTTCACGCAATTTGGGTGCATAGATCCTGAGAAATCAGTACCCAGAACAATCACCTCAGGCCGTAATAACGGCCTTGATACGCCTGAGCATTGAGTCAAACAGAGCTTGGATGACGTGAACAGGTACAGCTGCCCATGCAGCTTCAACATGATACCACAGTTCATCAAGAGTAGTGACTGGCGTATTGCGACGAGCCAGTTGCTCGGCCACCATTGACCAGATGTTTTCAGTTGGTGAGAAATCTGGAGAATATGCTGGCCAGGGCAGCAATCGAACATTTCCTGTATCCAGAAAGGCCAGTACAGGACCTGCAACATGTGGTCGTGCATTATCCTGCTGAAATGTACGGTTTCGCAGGGATCGGATGGAGGTTAGAGCCACGGGTCGTAACACATCTGAAATGTAACGTCCACTGTTCAAAGTGCCGTCAGTGCGAACAAGAGGCACCCCATACCATCACGCCGGGTGATACGCCAGTATGGCGATGACGAATACACGCTTCCAATGTGCGTTCACCACGATGTCG
Organism: Schistocerca nitens; assembly: GCF_023898315.1. NCBI lineage: Eukaryota > Metazoa > Arthropoda > Insecta > Orthoptera > Acrididae > Schistocerca > Schistocerca nitens. The sequence goes on along the minus strand of NC_064620.1, from coordinate 187,472,219 downwards.
CCAAACACGGATGCGACCATCATGATGCTGTAAACAGAACTTGGATTGATCCGAAAAAACGACGTTTTGCCATTCGTGCACCCAGGTTCGTCGTTGAGTACACCATCGCAGGCGCTCCTGTCCGTGATGCAGCGTCAAGGGTAACCGCAGCCATGGTCTCCGAGCTGATGGTCCATGCTGCTGCAAACGTCGTCGAACTGTTGGTGCAGGTGGTTGTTGTCTCGCAAACGTCCCCATCTGTTGACTCAGGGATCGAGATGTAGCTACACGACGCGGTACAGCCATGCGAATAAGATGCCTGTCATCTCGACTGCTAGTGATACGAGGCCGTTGGGATCCAGCAAGGCGTTCCGTATTACCCTCCTGAACCCACCGACTCCATATTTTGCTAACAGTCATCGTATCTCTACCAACGCGAGCAGCAATGTCGCGATACGATAAACGGCAATCGCGATAGGCTACAATTCGGCCTTCATCAAAGTCGGAAACGTGATGGTACGCATTTCTCTGCCTTACGCGAGGCATCACAACAACGTTTCACCAGGCAACGCCGGTCAACCGCTGTTTGTGTATGAGAAATCGGTTGGAAACTTTCCTCATATCAGCACGTTGTAGGTGTCTCCACCGGCGCCAACCTTGTGTGAATGCTCTGAAAAGCTAATCCTTTGCATATCACAGCATCTTCTTCCTGTCGGTTAAATTTCGCGTCTCTAGCACTTCATCTTCGTGGTGTAGCAATTTTAATGGCCAGTAGTGTATTATGCAGTAAATTTTACAACAAATATTCTATTACCTAATGACTCAATACGGTGTCATACTCTCATAGTTCAGTGTGTTTTGTGTGGAGAAAATGATGTTTCATGGTTACCTGTAAATACTGATAATTTAAATTTACTATATCTTTCAAAAACATAAAGTTACAGAGTTGATATTTACAACATTTGTCATTTTAATGATGCGCTTTTATGTGAAACGTCGATCGTTAAGATCGACCAAAGCGTTCAGGTTTGAGCATCCAGGTGTTTGTTACAAAACTTGTTAGTTTCACTTTAACAGTAAATCCTAAAGTATTATAGATATGATCGATATTGAAGTTTTATTAGAATCACGATGAAGTTTTATGGAGGATAACATTATTATTACTGTGTCTTGATTCCCTGCATTCTTACAGAATTAAATAGTTTCCATAAATGTTTTTCTTTATGACCGATCTTAGGTCCGCCATATTTAACATTGCTATATCCCCTTGGCAACAAACGGCTTCTGCTGCGTTTCCCTATGATGTAGGTTCTCATCTGTCTCACTTGCGCACTACGTTGCGTAGGCCTCAATACACAATAGATGCCTGTGATTTCCCCCATCTCGAGGTGAATCTGCGCCCTTTGTGGCACGCGGTCCTGGACGACAGGGTTCGTTTCACAATTCCTGTAGACTGCCTCTTTTGCCCATATGTTTAAATGAGAGCGCAGCGCTCATTAACTCACAACCACCTACCTAACAGTTGGTAGTTCACCTTTGGTATCGATGAAAGTGGTGACGCATGATGGTATGGGAACAATTCAATGAGGCCTTCGTACGTCGCTGGAGAGGTTTGGCACCACATCTGGACACACATGTGGGGAGGGGACGACAAGCTGTGACCCCACATTCCATCACATTCCAGATGTGTTGGATGGCGTTCAACGTCTGGGGTGTTGTGGGACAAACACATCTGTTGGCAGTCTTCACTGCGTTCCTCAAACCACTCCATCACATTCGTGGCCTTGCGACATGGCGTATTATCTGGTTGAAAAATGTCACTGCCATAGGGAAACATAACAATCTTGAATGGTTCTATATAGTCTGTAACCAATGTAAGGTACTCCTTGGCCGTAATGGTGGCTTGCACTAGCACTGCTGTACCCGTGGATTCCTACGTGAATATTCCCCAGAACATAATGGAGGCGCCGTCAACTTTTAACTGTGCCGCAGCACAGTTGTCATGGAGCTGTTCCTCTGGAAGAAGACGATTCGCGCGCCCTCTCGTCGGCATGACGGAGAAGGTATCAAGATTCATCAGACCATGCAACGCTCTGCCACTGCGGTAACGTCCAATGCCAATGGTCACGTGCCTATTTCAGTGGTAGTTGTCAATGTCGTGGTGTTAACATTGGCACATGCATGGGTCGTCGGCTGCGGAGGCCCATCGTTTGGGAGCGTTCGGTGCACTGTGTGTTCAGACACACTTGTACTCTGCCCAGCATTAAATTCTGGTGTTAGTTCTGCCACAGTTCGCAGCTTATCCTGTTTTACCGGTCTGGCCAGCCTACGACTCCAGACTTCTATAATGAGGTGTGGTCTCCCAGCCACAAGACGTCTGAATGTGGTTTCACCTTGGTTGCGTCACGAGTTGAAAAAAAATCACCAAACCACTCCTCGAACATCCGAGAAGTCGTACAGTTTCCGAAATGCTCATTCCGAGATTACGGGCCATCAAATCTGTTTGCTCTTGGTCAAACTCATATAGATCGCACGCCTTCCCCATAATACACACGCGCCGTGCGTGTGTCTGATTAACATCCATTCCTCGTCAGATCAAACTACTACCGCCTGGCCTTGTTTATATCGATAATAGGTCAGTGGTCATAATGTTCTGGCTGAGCAGTGCATAGCCGAACTGTTGGTGTTGGTTTGCTATCGATTTGATGAGAACAATCCCATCTGTAAACCGTTCACATTAAATCTCTGCCCAATCTTCTTGTTCATAACGAATCCTTCTCCAGTTAAACCAATTTCTCATGCTGTTGGTATTACCCTATACTCGTTTGAGCAGAAATCCTTCACTTGAAGGACCCACTCGATATCTAGACTGACTCTTCGCATTTCCGTCTTCAGATTTCCTGTCTTTCCTGTGACGTTCAAATTTCTGACATTCAGATTTGGAGAACGTTACCATTTCGTTAGCTATTGCACCTTTTTCGAAAGGTAACCTCTCGCTTGACACACCTCTCCCGAAGATTATAATTGGGTGGTGGAGGGGAATCTTTTGCCAATGGAGAGATCATCTTGGCACTTTTCAATTACAGGCCACATGTCCTGCGGATACATACGACGTGTGTTTAATGAATTGCCTTCTGCATTCTCCTGTCTTTGATCGTTGCTGTTTCTTCCGGTTTTTGTTCGCATTTTCCCACCCCAAACACAAGAGTGTGTCCTAATCCTCCGTCTCATCCTCCACTCCTTTTGACTGGGCCGTTGGCAGGACGACGGTTTTTGTTACATCAAAGTATTAATGCATTTGGCTTTGTAATATTCTATCCGCATTTCAGTAAGAATGTAATGACAAAACAAAATATATACCAGACGGAAGATTTAACCGGTGGCTGCTGGTCATCCCGTGCAGTCTCCTTGACCGTTATGCTATCTACGCGCTCCACGGTGTCACAGATCCTTCTTACCGTTACTTCCGAACACTACAACCATAAGTTCTCAGGGGTGTTGTGGGGATGTCATCATTTTAGTTCTCTGATTATTCTTTTAATTTCTAGAATTTGCCCGAAGCCCAAATGTACCTTCTTGATAACGATTTACTGCAACTTGTTCCTTATTTTTAAAGAAGCCGGAAAAGAAATGCCACTGGTCAAATGTTTCCGATGTATCTAAAATATGAATGATTCAATTATAACAAGTGCACATCAGAACCAGATGCAAAAATAGGCAGCGATCAGATCACAATGGGACATCAGAGGGGCAACTATTTTGTAGAAGCAATTCCAACATGCAGAGTGTCACTAAATTTCATTCTCTGTTAAGATTCCACCAAAAATGCATGGTGAAATCATCTGAAGGCTTACCTCTACTTCCAAAATAACAGTAATTAGTAACTTTGCAAACGATGAATTAAAATATGACGTTTTATGAGCAGATTGGCTTGTCCTTATGCGAATTTCAATTACTCTTCACGGTCTACGGCCTCTAGGTGCTAGTCATGTCGTCCATTGATTTGTGGACAGGGCAACATTTAGACAAATAACTCCTTTCGGTAATAGTGTGCATTTATGCAAACTAAAGTACTGGGTAAAGAGGAACAGTGCAAGAGTAAACGAAAAATCTTTGCCACTCGTGATCATGAAAAGAAAGTAAATACTCACAATAACTACTTGTCTTTTCGAAACAAATGAGAAACTCACGTGCGACGCCTTAGACGAACAATTTCAGTAAGTGAAAGGTATAAAATTGTGGAAGAAAACTTCTTCCGAGAGGGGTACCAGTTATAGTACGTGGAGAAATGAATATATCATTTATGAAGGTAAGGCACTAACGGATGAGCCACTGGCGGGTGTGATGCAATAGGGAATCAAATGCATAAGCGGTCACCCAGTGAAATACCTTAAGTATATTGTAAAACGTGTTCTTTGTAACATGTTGTCTCACGGTTGATAGTTATCTCCTTTAAAGGGCGGATATTCAGCTACAATCAGCAGGTGTTATTTTTTTGGGCTGCGGCGTGATGTTTTGCTGGGGTAAACAGAGCAGAGACGGTCTGTAGTTTGGTGGCAGCGTTTTTAAGGCAGCGGTGCGATGTAAGGAGAGCCCGAGGCGTCGGCGTCGCCGCCGGCACGCGCGGAATGTGGGGTGGGGGCAGGGCAAACTGCGGCCGGGGATTCCCCGAGACCGCCTCCGGGATTGCGCGCGCCCCTTGTTCTCGATACGCCACTGGCTTCTCGGCGACACTGTGCCAGAGCGAGTGCTCTAACCATGCTGAGCAACACGGAACAGAACAAGCTAAAGTAAAAACCTGAAGAACGGAAATATGTGTCAGAGATCAGTGATCCAGTTCAGATAGACAGGTATCTGTTGTAAAGAATTGACTTCTTCCAGTTGAATAGTGAATGGACTATGTAGCCAAGAAGCTACTATACCCCAAGTCAAAACATTACATTTCAGTGAAATGACAAATGTCATGGGATAACTCGTAATTTCGAGTGTAACCTCCTTTTGCTAGGCATAGTGCAGTAATTCGACGTGGTATGGACTCAACAACCCTTTATAAGTACCCTGCAGAAATATTGAGCCATGTTGACTCCGTAGCCGTCCATAATTGCGAAACTGTTGCCGGTGCTGGTTTTTGCGCACGAACTTAAATCTCTATTATGTCCTATAAATGTTCTGTGGGGTTCATGTCTGGTGATATTGGTGGCCAAGCTATTCGCACAAACGGTCCAGTAATTTGTTCAAACCGATCTCGAACAATTGTGACACGGTGACATGTTGGGGAATATAAAGTCCATGAATGGTTGCGAATGGTCCCCAAGTAACCGAATATAAGTTTTCCAGTCAATGATAGGTTCAGTTGGACCGAACGTCCCACTCCATTCCATGTAATGGAAGTCGCCAGCAGCTTGTACAGAGCCTTGATCACACAACCTGGATCCATGGCTTCGTGGTGTCCCCGCGACATTCGAAGTCTATCATCACTTCTTACCAACTAAAATCGGGATGCATTTGAGCACGCCACGGTTTTCCAGTTCTTTGGGGCCCGATCGATAAGGCAGGAGCCCAGAAGAGGCGCAGCAGATAATTGCATGTTGTCATCAAAGGCTCTCGCGTCGTTCGTCAGCTACTATTGCCCACTGAAGGAAAATTTCGTCTCAGTGTCTACATCTACATCTACATCTACATTTATACTCCGCAAGCCACCCAACGGTGTGTGGCGGAGGGCACTTTACGTGCCACTGTCATTACCTCCATTTCTGTTCCAGTCGTGTATGGTTCGCGGGAAGAACGACTGTCTGAAAGCCTCCGTGCGCGCTCGAATATCTCTAATTTTACATTCGTGATCTCCTCGGGAGATGTAAGTAGGGGGAAGCAATATATTCGATACCTCATCCAGATACGCACCCTCTCGAAACCTGGCGAGCAAGCTACACCACGATGCAGAGCGCTTCTCTTACAGAGTCTGCCACTTGAGTTTGCTAAACATCTCCGTAACGCTATCATGGTTACCAAATAACCCTGTGACGAAACGCGCCGCTCTTCTTTGGATCTTCTCTATCTCCTCCGTCAACCCGATCTGCTACGGATCCCACACTGATGAGCAATAGTCAAGCACAGGTCGAACGAGTGTTTTGTAAGCCACCTCCTTTGTTGATGGACTACATTTTCAAAGGACTTTCCCAATGAATCTCAACCTGGTACCCACCTTACCAACAATTAATTTTATATGATCATTCCACTTCAAATCGTTCCGCACGCATACTCCCAGATATTTTACAGAAGTAACTGCTACCAGTGTTTGTTCCGCTATCATATAATCATACAATAAAGGATCCTTCTTTCTCTGTATTCGCAATACATTACATTTGTCTATGTTAAGGGTCAGCTGCCACTCCCTGCACCAAGTGCCTATCCGCCTCAGATCTTCCTGCATTTCACTACAATTTTCTAATGCTGCAACTTCTCTGTATACTACAGCATCATCCGCGAAAAGCCGCATGGAACTTCCGACACTATCTACTAGTGTCCTTATTAATACGTTCATCTCTGTGTTCCACATTGATTTCTGCGGCTACTTCACGCAATTTTGCTTGCATGTTAGCACTGACAACTCTACTCAAACTCCGCTATTCTCGTTGTTAAGTGAAGGGCGAAGGCCAATGCGTGTCCGTGGTGAAAGATAATACCTGAAACTTGGTATTCTCGGCACACTTTTGACTCCGTGGATCTCGGAATATTGAATTTCCTAACGATTTGCGAAACGGAATGTCCCATGAGCCTAGTTCCAGCTACTAACACCCGTTCACAGTCTGGTAATTCCCGTCGTGCGGTCACAATAACGTCGGAAACGTTTCACTTGTGTACAAATGACATCTCCGCTGATGCACTGCCCTCTTATACCTTGTGTATGCGGTACTAGCGCCAACAGTATATGGGCGTACCATTATCCCCATGATTCTGTCACGTCAGCGTATATATAGGAAGTCCAGTACATCGTGACTACCCCAAAAAACATAAAGCTTATATAACGCAAATGTTGTTAGCTGTTTGGGGGTCGGGGGAGAGGGGGGAGGGGGGCGGAGCAAGGGGGAGGGAATTAACCAACACGATTGCCGTTCTTCCCTTTAACTTTGTTCGTTACGAAAAATGGACCGCAGTATATCTGTGTTTAATTTGCAACTTGTTCCTTTTATTCGACAATCTGTTTCATCACCGAGCCTCCCCTCCATTAGTTCCAAAAACCATCAATTATTCTTTTTTTGGGGGGGGGGGGGGAAGTAACGCCAAGTGCAGCCATTTTAAGCGAGGGGCAGGATGGAAATAATAATTAAAATAAAATGTACTTATCTGGTTCTTGTACCTTATCGTCAATATTATGGCTCGTAGGTTCTTCTAAGTTTGACAATTTCGACTCTGCATGATTCAATTTCTTCATTATTCATCTTATTCTCTTCTTGACATATTTCAGTATAATTTCACAAATCTGTGACCATTATGGTACATTCCAGCCATTTAAGTTCATAAAAACGTCTCCACAACTAACTCTCGTGCCAATGCCGATGATGCTGTGGTCTATAGGACAGTAGTATCACACGAAAGTTATGAACAAATCAATGAGGTTTGTAGGAAATAAATATGTGGTGTAATGACTGGAAGTTACCTCTCAATATTAGTAAGTCTAACCTACTGCGTATAACAAGGCGAAAATCCCCATTAATGTACGAGTTCAAAATAAATGCCCAGTCTTCGGAAGCCGTAACATCCGTCAAGTATCTGGGTGTAACTATTCGAAATAATCTCAAATGGAATGATCAGATTACACAAGTAACGGGCAAGGCGAACTCTAGATTGCGGTTTATTGGTAGAATCCTGAAGCGATGCAGTCCTTAAAAAAAAAAAAAAAAAAGGAAATTGCTTACAATACGTGAGTTTGTCCAGTCTTAGAGTATTGCTCCTCTGTAGGAGAGCCTTACCAGTTGGGTCTGTTTCAAGAGATTGAGAAGGTCCAAAGAAGAGTGGCAAGATTTGTGACTGGTACATTTAGCCATCGCGAGAGCGTTACAAATCTCATAGAAAGTTTGAAGTGGCACACACTTGCAGATAGAGCTCGAACTGACGCGCTCAGACAGTCGTTTTTCCCTCGCGCGATCCGCGAGTGGAACAGAGGAGGGGAATTATGACTTTGGCGCGAATTGTGCTCTCCGCCACACACCGCTTGGTGGCTAGCAGAGTATGTATGTAGATTTAGAGGTAGACAGCTGCTTTTTCATGACATCTGCTTAACAACTGCCGACATGAAGATGAGTAAAGATAGAAGACGTCGCAGTTCAGCGATTTTGTAATACCGGTATGTTTTTCATCCAAAGAGATTAATACACGATTCATTATATCTGTTACAAATGTTGTCAAATTATTATACAGGACAAATAAGAGAATGACACTATAATTTCAAATATGATTACAATTTCTAAATAAATTTGAAGTGAAAAAATAATAAAGTTTTATGAACAGTAAATCTTTTATTAATTTTATGGTTTATTTCTCTTTATGAAAAGTATAAGATCAAGGTAAGTTACCAGAAATACAATAGATACAAAGTTACGCTTCCGGTTTCATCGTATTGTATTATGAGTTTCATGCGATTGTCGTACTCTCCAGTATGTGACAAAAATAGGTGCACTGTCCGGTCTCATTGCAACTTCTCCAACACCTATCCATAGGTGTACGCATTGTACTATACAAGTAAATATGACGTTAGTAAACACATAAATTAGGAAGGAAAACATGGGTACAAAGAAGGTAGCTGCGAAGAAACCATGGGTAACAGAAGAAATACTTCAGTTGATTGATGAAAGGAGGAAGTACAAATATGTTCCGGGAAAATCAGGAATACAGAAATACAAGTCACTGAGGAATGAAATAAATAGGAAGAGCACGGAAGCTAAGACGAAATGGCTGCAGGAAGAATGTGAAGACATCGAAAAAGATATGATTGTCGGAAGGACCGTCTCAGCATACAGGATGGTCAATACAACCTTTGGTGACATTAAAAGCAACGGTGGTAACATTAAGACTGCAACGGGAATTCCTCTGTTAAATGCAGAGGAGAGAGCAGATAGGTGGAAAGAATACATTGAAAGCCTCTATGAGGGTGAAGATTTGTCTGATGTGATAGAAGAAGAAACAGGAGTCGATTGAGAAGAGATAGGGGATCCAGTATTAGAATCGGAATTTAAAAGAGCTTTGGAGGACCATCGGTCAAATAAGGCAGAAGAAGGGATAGATAACATTCCATCAGAATTTCTAAAATCATTGGGGGAAGTGGCAACAAAACGATTATTCACTTTGGTGTGTAGAATATATGAGTCTGGCGATATACCATCTAACTTTCGGAAAAGCATCATCCACACAATTCCGAAGACGGCAAGAGCTGACAAGTGCGAGAATTATCGCACAATCAGCTTAACAGCTCATGCATCGAAGCTGCTTACAAGAATAATATACAGAAGAATGGAAACGAAAATTGAGAATGCGCTAGGTGACGATCAGTTTGTCTTTAGGAAAAGTAAAGGGACGAGAGAGGCAATTCTGACGTTACGGCTAATAATGGAAGCAAGGCTAAAGAAAAATCAAGTCACTTGCATAGGAAAAAGCGTTCGAAATATATAATGGTGCAAGCTGTTCGAGATTCTGAAAAAAGTAGGGGTAAGCTATAGGGAGAGACAATATGTACAACAACCAAGAGGGAATAATAAGAGTGGACGATCAAGAACGAAGTGCTCGTATTAAGAAGGGTGTAAGACAAGGCTGTAGCCTTTCGCCCCTACTCTTCAATCTGTACATCGAGGAAGCAATGACGGAAATAACAGAAAAGTTCAGGAGTGGAATTAAAATACAAGGTGAAAGGATATCAATGATACGATTTGCTGATGACATTGCTATCCTGAGTGAAAGTGAAGAAGAATTAAATGATCTGGTGAACGGAATGAACAGTCTAATGAGTACACAGTATGGTTTGAGAGTAAATCGGAGAAAGACGAAGGTAATGAGAAGTAGTAGAAATGAGAACAGCGAGAAACTTAACATCAGGATTGATAGTCACGAATTCAATGAAGTTAAGGAATTCTGCTACCTAGGCAGTAAAATAACCAATGACGGATGGAGCAAGGAGGACATTAAAAGCAGACTCGCTATGGCATAAAAGGCATTTCTGGCCAAGAGAAGTCTACTAATATCAAATACCGGTCTTAATTTGAGGAAGAAATTTCTGAGGATGTACGTCTGGAGTACAGCATTGTATGGTAGTGAAATATGGACTGTGGGAGAACCGGAACAGAAGAGAATCGAAGCATTTGAGATGTGGTGCTATAGATGAATGTTGAAAATTAGGTGGACTGATAAGGTAAGGAATGAGGAGGTTCTACGCAGAATCGGAGAGGAAAGGAATATGTGGAAAACACTGATAAGGAGAAGGGACAGGATGATAGGACATCTGCAAAGACATGAGGGAATGACTTGCATGGTACTAGAGGGAGCTGTAGAGGGCAAAAACTGTAGAGGAAGACAGAGATTGGAATACGTCAAGGAAATAATTGAGGACGTAGGTTTCAAGTGCTACTCTGAGATGAAGAGGTTAGCACAGGAAAGGAATTCGTGACGGGCCGCATCAAATCAGTCAGTAGACTGATGACAAAAAAAAGACATAACAGAAAAATTACTATGATTCTCGTATACCAATACAAACCGCTGGTACCTGGCGTAACGTAAGTCGTCCACTGGCTGCAGTTGACAGTGAGCAAATACAGTCCCAAGAAAAATGCACGGCAGCCATTCAATCATCCGACTGCAGCTGAAGGTTGTGGTGCGCGCAGTGATCTCTATACTACCTAGATGTTGAACTTCGTCTGTCTGATCTGCCAGCCATAGATGCTCATATTTCGTTTCTTGGCAAACTACACCATGGCTGCAAGGAAATATCATTAGTACACGAAAAGAAAATACTTTTCGATTCCGCTCCCACGTCAGCCTATTACATCACAAGATGACATAAAGTTCAAAACAAGAAATCAGTCTGCAATTCTTTGTCATGTACAGAGTGATGTAAATTTGTTTGCCAAACTATAACATGGTGGACGACGCTAAGCACATGAATCTTTAGACACACTGCAGTTCTATACTCGGAGAACAGACTTCTACAATCAAGTTGTATAGAGATCACTGATGTACACCAACGAAGAGAAGGAAGAAATGCCGACAGGTGTGGCCGAGCGGTTCTAGGCGCTTCAGTCTGGAACCGCGCGACCGCAACGGTCGCAAGTTCTAGTCCTGCCTCGGGCATGGATGTGTGTGATGTCCTTAACTTAGTTAGGTTTAAGTAGTTCTAAGTCTAGGGGACTGATGACCTCAGATGTTAAGTCCCACAGTGCTCAGAGCCATTCGAACAATTTGAAGGAAGAAATACCTCTCATCTGTGGAGAATTAACTTAGCAGAACAGTAACTACAATGATTTTTTCTTATTTACAATTCGGGTACGTGTTCAACAGTACTGTAATACTTTTACACGGTTTGTTGTGCACAGTAAAGCCTATCCCTGATTGGAAACTGCATGATAATTATTTTTATCGTGATTGAAGGGGGGCACAACGAACACTGAAGACGGTTGACTCAATGACTCGGTATGGATTTTCCTTGTGTTTTCGTTTCTTTACTGTCTCTTGCAGTAAGTGGGCAAATTGCGTTATCTTCAGTACCTGTACTGTGTGGCAGTAGGTCTACAGGATAGCCAAGTAAGTTTTTCATAACGTCCTGTTCACTCGAACGGTACACTGTGGTACATTTTTGAACAGATCGTGAGGTGAGGAAGTGGAATGCGGAATAAAAAATTTAGGATGCCACTTAAAAAGGATGTACTGCTATTCAAGTCTTCCTTACGAATAAATTTACAAGACATATTATACACTGCTGGCCACCGTAAATGCAACACCCTGAAGGAAGCATCCGAATCAAGTGAAATTTACACCATGGGTTTGCAGCGATGAGATATGCAACTGATTAGAATTTCAGCGCAGACGCACATCACGCGCTCCTGTGGCGCCACCTCATAGCGCCATTTAAGGCTTGGCGATTTCGACGAGTGTACGTTCGGCACGTGTGTTTACCTTGTGGTTGTTTCACAAGACGATCAGTTATGCCTCGTAGACAACAGCGAACATCTTTTGATCAAGTATCCGAGTTCGACAGAGGAAGGATAGTGGCTTACCGAGATTGTGGATTATCATACAGAGAAATCGCTAGTCGTGTTGGACGAAACCAAACAACTGTAATGCGGACATGTGACCGTTGGATGCAGGAGGGTACGACGGACCGACGTGGTCGATCGCATTCACCTCGGTGCACCACTGCACGTGCTGATAGGCAAATTGTGCGCATGGCAGTGACGGATCGCTCAGTGACATCCCGAACCATAGCACAGCACATTGCGTCTGTAACGCATTATCCAGTGTCTGCGCGTACCATTCGACGCCGTTTACAGCAGAGTGGTCTGTCCGCAAGACGTCCATTGCTTCGTCTACCATTGACGCAGAACCACAGACGTCTCCGTTGCCAATGGTGTGATGACAAACGGATGTGGACGGCAGAATGGAATGACGTTGTCTTTACTGACGAGGCACGCTTCTGTCTGCAGCACCACGATGGTCGGATTCGAGTGTGGAGACACCGTGGAGAGAGGATGCTGGACAGCTGCATTATGCACCGCCACACTGATCTTGCACCGGGTATTAGGAACGGAAAGTTGGTTAAAACCGGAAGTGAACAGTAACGAAATCCTAGACACAGAATGGAATATATACCGCAAGGATAGGATAAACGCCAATGGTGGAGGAGTATTTATAGCAGTAAAGAATTCAATAATATCCAGTGAAGTTATTAGCGAATGCGAATGTGAAATAATCTGGGTTAAGTTAAGTATCAAAGGTGGGTCAGATATGATAGTCGGATGCTTCTATAGACCACCTGCATCAGCAACCGTAGTAGTTGAGCGCCTCAGAGAGAACCTGCAGAACGTCGTGAAGAAGTTTCGTGATCATACTATTGTAATAGGGGGAGACTTCAATCTACCAGGTATAGAATGGGATAGTCACACAATCAGAACTGGAGCCAGGGACAGAGACTCTTGTGACATTATCCTGACTGCCTTGTCCGAGAATTACTTCGAGCAGATAGTTAGAGAACCAACTCGTGAAGCTAACGTTTTAGACCTCATAGCAACAAATAGACCGGAACTTTTCGACTCCGTGAATGTAGAAGAGGGTATCAGTGATCATAAGTCAGTGGTTGCATCAATGACTACAAGTGTAATAAGAAATGCCAAGAAAGGAAGGAAAATATATTTGCTTAACAAGAGTGATAGGGCACAAATCGCAGAATATCTGAGTGACCACCATCAAACGTTCATTTCTGAGGAAGAGGATGTGGAACAAAAATGGAAAAAATTCAGAAACATCGTCCAGTACGCCTTAGATAAGTTCGTACCGACTAAGGTCCAAAGCGAGGGGAAAGATCCACCGTGGTATAACAATCATGTACGAAAGGTACTACGGAAACAAAGAAAGCTTCATCATAGGTTTAAGAGTAGTCGAATCATAGCTGATAAGGAAAAGCTGAACGAAGCGAAAAAGAGCGTAAAGAGAGCAACGAGAGAAGCATTCAACGAATTCGAACATAAAACATTGGCAAACAATCTAAACAAGAACCCTAAAAAGTTTTGGTCATATGTAAAATCGGTAAGCGGATCTAAATCCCCTATTCAGTCACTCGTTGACCACGATGGCACCGAAACAGAGGACGACCGAAGAAAGGCAGAAATACTGAATTCAGTGTTCCGAAACTGTTTCACTGCGGAAAATCGTAACACGGTCCCTGACTTCAGCCGTCGCACGGACGCCAAAATGGAAAATATTGAAATAAACGATATCGGAATTGAAAAACAACTGCTATCACTTAGTAGCGGAAAAGCATCCGGACCAGACGAGATACCCTTAAGATTCTACAGTGATTATGCTAAAGAACTTGCCCCCTTTCTATCAGCAATTTATCGTAGATCGCTGGAAGAACGTAAAGTACCTAGCGACTGGAAGAAAGCGCAGGTCGTTCCCATTTTCAAGAGGGGTCATAAATCAGATGCGAATAATTATAGGCCTATTTCGCTTACGTCAATCTGTTGTAGAATAATGGAACATGTTTTGTGTTCTCGTATTATGACGTTCTTAGATAATACAAATCTCCTTCATCATAACCAACATGGATTCCGCAAACAGAGATCATGTGAAACTCAGCTCGCCCTATTTGCCCAAGAAATTCACAGTGCCGTAGACACTGGCGAGCAGATTGATGCCGTATTCCTGGACTTCAGGAAGGCATTTGATACGGTTCCGCACTTACGTTTAGTGAAAAAAATACGAGCTTACGGAATATCGGACCAGGTTTGTGATTGGATTCAGGATTTCCTAGAAGAAAGAACACAACATGTCATTCTTAACGGTTCAAAATCTGCAGATGTAGAGGTAATTTCGGGAGTACCGCAGGGAAGCGTGATAGGACCTTTATTGTTTACAATTTACATAAATGACTTAGTTGACAACATCGGTAGCTCCGTGAGGCTATTTGCAGATGACACGGTTGTCTACAAGAAAGTAGCAACATCAGAAGACTCGTACGTACTCCAGGAGGACCTGCAGAGGATTAATGCATGGTGCGACAGCTGGCAGCTTTCCCTAAACGTAGATAAATGTAATATAATGCGCATACATAGGGGCAGAAATCCATTCCAGTACGATTATGCCATAGGTGGTAAATCATTGGAAGCGGTAACGACCGTAAAATACTTAGGAGTTACTATCCGGAGCGATCTGAAGTGGAATGATCACATAAAACAAATAGTGGGAAAAGCAGGCGCCAGGTTGAGATTCATAGGAAGAATTCTAAGAAAATGTGACTCATCGACGAAAGAAGTAGCTTACAAAACACTTGTTCGTCCGATTCTTGAGTATTGCTCATCAGTATGGGACCCTTACCAGGTTGGATTAATAGAAGAGATAGACATGATCCAGCGAAAAGCAGCGCGATTCGTCATGGGGACATTTAGTCAGCGCGAGAGCGTTACGGAGATGCTGAACAAGCTCCAGTGGCGGACACTTCAAGAAAGGCGTTACGCAATACGGAGAGGTTTATTATCGAAATTACGAGAGAGCACATTCCGGGAAGAGATGGGCAACATATTACTACCGCCCACATATATCTCGCGTAATGATCACAACGAAAAGATCCGAGAAATTAGAGCAAATACGGAGACTTACAAGCAGTCGTTCTTCCCACGCACAATTCGTGAATGGAACAGGGAAGGGGGGATCAGATAGTGGTACAATAAGTACCCTCCGCCACACACCGTAGGGTGGCTCGCGGAGTATGGATGTAGATGTAGATGTAGATGTATGGGACGGTATTGGATATTACTCTCGCACGCCTCTAGTACACATTGCCGGTACTTTAAATAGCCGGCGCTACATATCCGAGGTGCTGGAGCCAGTTGTCCTTCCTTACCTTCAGGGCTCGGCCACAGCCATATTTCAACAGGATAATGCGCGACCACACGTGTCACGCATTGTCCAAAGGTTCTTCGTCAATAACCAGATTGAATTGCTTCCCTGGCCGGCTCGCTCTCCGGATCTTTCGCCGATAGAAAACATGTGGTCCATGGTTGCTCAACGAGTGATCCAGATTACATCCCCAGCTGCCACACCAGATGATCTTTGGCAACGTGTGGAAGCTGCTTGGGCTGCTGTACCCCAGGAACACATCCAACGTCTCTTTGACTCAATGCCGAGACGTGTGGCAGTTGTGATCTCCAACAATGGCGTCTACTCTGGCTACTGATTCTGGCACGAACCACATGTCACAGACGTCTGTAAACGTAATCATTTGATACTTGGTCAACATGTTATCTACAAAATAAATTTTGTTGTGCTACCTCTTGTCTTTCTTGGTGTTGCATTTACGGTGGCCAGCAGTGTATCTCTGGTTAATGTCGCTTGGTACCTAAACAACTTCTGCTTGAAGAATTTTTTATTCTAATTCTGGACAAAAAATTATTTACTATTGTTAAAATGAACAAGATAACCCCTTTCGGATATTGGAGTATCTACATACAAAATCAATGTTCCCAACGGATCTCTAAGTGCATCATTGTGCCTCACATAGGTATGCACGTCCTTAGCATCTTGCAGATCATCTCAGGAGTTACGCTTCGAAAGTCTCCCTCAAAACCTTTGCGCGATTTTTCGTTAGTCTTACACAGACGTCCCAGCCACATGAGACTCAATAATTCCCCCTAATGAGGTGGCTGGCATGGGAAGGTCCGGGCTTCGTGGTGGCTGTTTCAGTGGAGCTGGAGATGTTGATGAACCACTCCTAATACAGGGCCACGTTATTCTTCAAGCAATTCACCTACATAAATACCAGACAGTGCAAGAGCAATGTCCTGCTGTAACCAAACATGCTCAACGGTTCCCTTGTCTTTTCGTTGAGCTACTAACATTTTGTCTAAATAAGAATTTCCATTCCTGTACCCCTCAAAAAGGCAAAAAAATGGATCTGAGCACTATGGGACTTAACTACAGTGGTCATCAGTCCCCTAGAACTTAGAACTACCCAAACCTAACTAACCTAAGAACATCACACACATCCATGCCCGAGGCAGGATTCGAACCTGCGACCGCAGCAGTCGCGCGGTTCCGGACTGCGCGCCTAGAACCGCTAGACCACCGCGGCCGGCCCTCAAAAAGGCATGACGTGAACAAGTCTTGTGGTGACATCCCGGCCCTTGACATGAAGTGGATTCCTTTTAACCAATGCAAATATCGCTGATTTTCCTTTGACAAGAAAACAAATTTTCTGTTATGTGATTTGAGATGTATCTCAACTTCAACAGAAAGTAACACCTTGAGCTCGACACGATAACTGTACGTCGTGTCAAAAATGCACGGCTGGTTGCAGATCGCTTCTCCATGTCGTCAGATAATTCATTTGCAAACTTAGGTGTAAATCCTTTTATTTGCATATCTATTTCAATGTGATTACACGTTGTTGACAGAGTTAATCGAAGTTCAACTGGTTTTTTGAGAATGAATAGCAGCGAATCAAGAATTTATTTTTTAACTGTACAAAGTTAGAAGGAACCTCTCAGACACCCTGCAGTTTAAGAAGAAAGGATGCCGAAAACTGTGGACGATTCACACACAAACATTATGCCACTTACATCCGTAGAGTCTAATAAAGAGGCGAGGACAGATGGAGTCGGGGAAACTTAAAATTCCTGAACACGCAGAGGTACAGGGCCTCAAGCAACAGGGCGCAGCCAACAAAGAATAAAAAGAATAAGAATGCTTAATATTTAACACCTTGTTGGCGACGTCATTATTGATGAAGCTAGGGGAAGTTTGGGATCGAAATTAAAAGTGTAATTTTCAAATGAATCATCCTGAAATTAAGCTTTATCTATATATGGAAACCACGCAAACCCTAAATCCAGATGGCCTAACTCCCGAATGCGAGTCCAGTGTCTTATCAGCGCGAAGTATTGTTCGGGAGCTTATGAAGAGACAGTCTGTATAAGAGGCCGTCGTTAGTAGGATACAGCATGTGATGGAGAAGCAGACGAAATGCTGGACCAATTTTAAGGAAAGAGCTGGAAAAATATGTCAATGTGTTCTCAGAGACTTCAGGCGTGGCATGCTTCAAAAAATGTCATTCAAACTAAAAACTTGAAGCTTTCGATAGCTATCTCTGCCAATGTCATTAAAAAGGGAAAATCGCTGGCACAGCGTTCCGCTAATATAGATACGACAGCAACTTTTGGAACCCTCCAAAGAGGATCGAAGTGACACATGCGCGGAAGGTAAGCTGGGCAGCTCACAGCATCTCCGGCTCACTGTGGAACCGGGTCCAACGAGAAATGCGAGAACTTGTGATGTCACAGTAGTCTGCTTGTCCGCCACGTTTCGCGAAATCTTGGCTCTGTGCAAGGCCCGCAGGAAATCAATATGTAATTCAGAAGGTACCCACTATAATTCTTAAGTTTGTGATGCGCTATCGATAGCTTGCATTCGTTTAAATGCGCAGTCAACAATTTTTAAACTTATCTGAAATAATTACTCGCTCCCCGCCGGAGACGGCTGCTGGTGCTCTTTAAGATTTGCAGTGTCACGTGCTGTGACGTACGCGCCGCAGCCTCTCCTTCTCGTGGGACTCAACGTGGGGCCGAGTGACGTCACGTGACGCGAGGGGCGGGCGCCACGTTTGAAACTGTCGCTCCGACCTTCCTTCAAGTGCCAAATGTCCGTCTCTGCTTAAGCTAGATATCCAAAGCCCACTCACTCAACGTACCAAGTATATACTCTTGGTTTCCGTTAAGATTTTTACTTTTTATTACAATTTCAGCCACCTCCTTTATAACAGAAACCCAATATAGTAACGCATGATCGAAGACTCTCGTCTTTTAAAACTGTTTTTTGTGCATCTGTTATGACAGATTGTTGCTGTTAAGCGTTCACATGCGTTTCGCGCTAAATGTTTGGGGCCAGGGGCATCGTGGAGTATTCGGAAGATACTGGATAAAGAGGAATTTGACGAGGACAGAAATCGACGACGGCAAAAATGAGTAATCACGTCAGCAACGGAAATTTCAAGAAGATTTTATAGGGAGATAGGGGGTGATAAAAAATGTCGCAGACACAGGATAAAGGTTTCTTGTACGCGTATTGCCGAAGTAAATTGCTGCCTTATCTAACACTCTTTCACATGGCTGACTTCTCACTAGTTTCCGATGAATGCATGAGATATTCTTTTATCTTATGACTTACCCAACAATTCATCTCCACAGTGGTCTATCCTGGATAGAACTCTCTGAAGTTGTGTTCTTGGCTATCGACTTTCAGTGTCCAATAACTTTGCTCGCTAACTATCTAGTACAACTGTAGTATAGAGGCGCACCGCAGAGAAGTTGTTGGAAGCTGATCGAGGATTCAGTTCCACTTTCGTTGATAGATTCAGTCAATTTTGCCTTTCATTCTCTAGTCACTCTTCTGCACGGTTCAGTCAGATTAATGTGACCATTGCTTACGTTCGACGTCAACGTGCAGTAACCGCTCACAGACAGCAGGTGGCGGCACTAGCAGTGCAGGGTACATAAAGCGTGTCAGGAGGACGCGGAAAACAGTGCAGTCGTTGTCGCTATAAAGAAACGGAGAGAGTTACTTCACGTCCTAAGAGGCATCAATATTGGCTTTTGGACCAAGGATGGAAGCATTTCCGGAATGGCTGATGTTGTAGACAGTTCGCGTGCTGCCGTGGTTAAAACGTACCGTGCATGGTAGAATAGCGCCAAGGTAACAGTGGTGCACCATGGGTAATAAATGACGGAAGTGAACGACGGCGGCGGAAACATGTACGGCCGAACACACGGGAAACAGGTGAACATCTGACCGTACAGATGAACCAAGGGGCTACCAGTAGTGTCTCCTCAACGACCGTTTAGCGAACGTCACTGTGTACGGACCTCCGTAGTATGCGCCTGGTTTGTGTATCCATGCTGATTGTGTTCAATGCAACGAAGGATGGAATTTGCAAGCCAATACCACAACCGGATGTCTGTTGAGTGGCGACAGGTGCTCTCCCCAAATGAATCACTTTTCATCCTCCATCGGACAGATAGCAAAGATAAACGTAGAGCCGCCACCCGTTGCCGTGGAGACGGTAGCGTGGCACCTTCCGATGAGTAGCGACGATAGGGAGGGACGTCGTGCGCCAGAGATTTAACGGCGGAAGGACGCCATCGGTCACCATGGAAACATGGATCGATTAATGTCGATTGGTATCTTAGATTTGAAACTATAAAACCTAAAAATCGATGATCAGATTGTACAAGAGGCGAGGTAACATCTGAACACACATTAAACTTTTACTTATTTATTTTACTATTTCTTAATGATGCTGCCGCCATTTGACGGTCATATGCTGTGAAAAGTACAATGGCATTATCATCTTATTTACTGGTTAATATCTGTCATACAAAAGTATGACCTAAAATGAAATACATGTTTTACACTAATAACGGAGTAGGACAAGATAAACATAGCAAGAGCAGACATGCATTACAGTAAATCGTCAAAACGTTCAAAAAATTTTTTTCCATAAGATCCAACTGCTCATTTATAGGGAAAAGGCTATTCATTTCAGTCTCTTCAAAAGCATTTAGTAAATGATGTATGGAAGGGTTGTGCAGGATTTTTAAATTCTCTTGAATAAGCATTTCTGAAGCGAATAAGAAAATTACGACATTTTGTACTATATACTGAGTACTGCAATCATTACAAAAGATAATGAAAACCCCTGAGTTCAGTTTCTTATCTCCACTAACAACTAAACGTTTCAGCTTATTTTGGAGTAGGCTGCTGATAGTAAACGCTGGACTTATATCCGCGTTTTTGAGTAGCCTGTTTATTCTATCAAATATATTACCTACAGGGCGTTTTTCAATTCATGTTACGCACTTCTAGAGGGTTTAGAGGGGATTTAGTACATCAAATTTTACTAGGACCCCATATCCGAAAACGCCATCCAACGACACTACAGAAAGTCGAAGTTACGGGCGCCGGCGCATGCAAATGCATGTATATATACAGGGTAAATGTGTGATCATTTGACAAACATTCTAGGACGATGGAGGAAGCTGAATGTATCAATTTGAGGTTGGGGTTCCTGCACTGGAAACGAACGAGTCGGAAGCTATAAATGAAAGCCGTATATGCGATTTGGAGTTTACTAGATATTTTCTTGTTTCTCTTCATACGACCACCTTTTAAAGTTGCTTAAGGTACGATCTTAGCAACAACAGTACCAAATACCAGTGCAAGTTTTCCACCGTCAGAAGTATCAGAATGATTTTCGCTTATGACTTCCAACTCGTTACCCTTACCTCCAATTGATACATTTACCTGTCTCCGTCATCCTTGAAAGTTTATAACATCAACACGGAATCACCCGGTATATACATACATATATTGGTACTGGCGCCTGTATATTTGACGCTCTATAGCGTTATAGGATGACTTTACCAGACTTGGGTTCCTGTGTATCCTTTAGAACCTCTAGAAGAGCGTAACATGAATTCTGAAACGCACTGTATACAGGTCATTTCTACAGCTCAGTTTAACTAACACGCAATCCTCGCAGATGACAGTTAAGCGTTCTCATAACTAATTTTAAATGGTTCAAATGGCTCTGAGCACTATGGGACTCAACTGCTGAGGTCATTAGTCCCCTAGAACTTAGAACTAGTTAAACCTAACTAACCTAAGGACATCACAAACATCCATGCCCGAGGCAGGATTCGAACCTGCGACCGTAGCGGTCTTGCGGTTCCAGACTGCAGCGCCTTTAACCGCACGGCCACTTCGGCCGGCTTCATAACTAATTTTATTGTTGTTCGTGCACACTTGTAATTCTCCTTTGCAAATGCAAAGTACATATTACTACAGTCCGCTTACATTTATGTAATACACTAAGTAATCAAAAGTATCCGGACACCTAACTGAAAATGACATACAAGTTCGTGGCGACCTCCGTCGGTAATACTGGAATTCAATATGGTGTTGGCCCACCCTTAGTCTTGATGACAGCTTCCACACTCACAGGCGTACGTTTAATCAGGTGCTGGAAGGTGTCTTGGGGAATGGCAGTCCATTCTTCACGGAGTGCTGCACTGAGGAGAGGTATCGATGTCTGTCGGTGAGGCCTGACATGAAGTTCGCGTTCCAAAACATAAAAACGGTGTTCTATAGAATTCAGGTCAGGACTCTGTGCAGGCCAGCACATTACAGAGATGTTATTGTCGTGTAACTACTCCGCCACAGGCCGTGTATTATGAACAGGTGCTCGATCGTGTTGAAAGATGTAATCGCCATCCCCGAATTTCTCTTCAACAGTGGGAAACAAGAAGGTGCTTAAAACATCAATGTAAACCTGTGCTGTGTTAGTGCCACGCAAAACAAAAAGGGGTGCAAGCCCCCCTACATGAAAAACACGACCACACTATAACACCGTCACCTCCGAATATTATTGATGGCACTACACACGCTGGCAGGTGACGTTTACCTAGCATTCGCCATATCCATGCCCTGCCATCGGATCGCCATATCGTGTACCCTGATTCGTCACTCCACACAACGTTTTTCCACTGTTCAATAGTCCAATGTTTACGTTGTTACACCAATAGAGGCGTCGTTTGGCATTTACCTCCATGATGTGTGGCTTATGAGCTGCCGCTCGACCATGAAATCAAGCTTTCTCACCTCTCGCCTAACTGTCATAGTACTTGCAGTGGATCCTGATGCAGTTTGGAACTCCTGTGTGATGGTCTGGATAGATGTTATTACACATTACGGACCTCTTCAGCTGGCGGCGGCCTCTTTCCGTTAACAGACGACGTCGGCTGTTCGCTTTTGTTCTCTACGTGTCACTTCACGTTTCCATTTCATTATCACATCGGAAACAGGGGACCTGGGATATTTAGGAGCGTGGAAATCTCGCGCACAGACACAATAACCTGACCACATTCGAAGTCCGTGAGTTCGACGGAGCGCCCCATTCTGCTCTCTCATGATGTCTAATGCCTACTGAGGGTAGCAGTAGGTGGCAGCACAATGCACCTATTAAGAGAAACCTATGTTTTGTGATTTTTCCCGATACTTTTGATCACATAGTGTATTTCATGTCGTATTTTGTTTGTATGTTGATTGACATTTTAAGTTCTCACATACTTATCACGGTATGCTGAGCCCTATCGGCTCACTGTGAGTGCTCCACTCGTCTTCTCTGTTTACCACTTAACGGTATAAAGAGACCTTTCTGTTTTATTATCATCGTGTAGGCTAATTATATTTTGTCGCTTAGATGGGTTGTAGCCTCTAAGGAGAATTATTTGCTTTCAAATGACATGGTCTAATAGCGACTTAGATATAATGGAAATCGGTAACTAGCGACACGTGATTTTTAATTTTTAACAACAATTTGATATCAAGACTTATCATTGCAATTGTCCCATGAGACTCCTACATGTTCCATTAATGTTTTCAAAAATTATTTACTGATCGAGGTGATGAGGAAGTACAACTTCTTCTATGGTATAGAGGATGTAGTTCAAAGATATCTTTGAAAAAGGTCAAAGACTGGAATTATATTGCTGCTAAACTTGATTAAAATGTTGAACATTATTAACCTTTAAATTGTCACACAAAGGAATACGTTATGAACAATAATTTGTTCAACACTGGAAATGAATTAGTGTTTACTACAACATATTTTACTGCATGTATTTAACAATGAGACCATAACGGAAAGCAATACGCAGAAAATCAAAGAACTGACACTTCGTTGAAATAGAACTATAAGTTACGGAGTCATGTGTCTTATTTCAGTGATACTTAATTCTCCAAATATTCACCATGACGTTGAAACTGCAAAGTAATGTGCTACTGCTGATTACACCCCGCTGAGATATACCAATGGCTTTGTCCTTGGTACGAGTACCAATGGGCCAGCACACAGTCAGTTAATACTGTTAGTTGCTCGATTACTGCCCTGAGAGCAAAACTAATTATTTTCATTCTTGCTTCTAAAACTAACTTCTGAAGCTGTTGTTCAACAGAATAGTTCCACGGTACAATTTAAAGCAGTGCTTCCAATCTTTTGAGAAATATCTTTTACAAAATTTTTGCAAAACTTCCAAAAAATTGTTGTATGTTTAGCATTTGAAATCACTAAATAGTTTACCTACTGAATTATGTATGGATAAAGCAAAAATAAAATTTGGTATTGATTATAGATTATTTTCTTTAAAGGTAGTACTTTAATCAAATGTGATACTGTTAGAAATCAACGAAAGGCTCTCTCAGGCCTACTGGAAAAGCAACGCAATATCAAATTAGTTGCTTGATGTGATACTAGGATGCATGTGTCTGGGGCTGCGAGAGGCTCAGCTGGCTGAATATTGACGAAGCTCAAATAATGTCGTCTGTAGTTGTGCAAAGCATTAGAAATTTCAGAGCACATTTGCTTTACTGTCTTGTTAATGGCAGAACGCTCTGCGTCAACTGAAGATACGACTGTCCTCCTTGTGTCTATAGCTACCAAGTATGCAGAAAGAAAACGTTTCATAGTACAAAAAACACCATCCGTACAGACCTCGGAAGGCCTCGGAAGGCCGCCATGTCATCCTAAGCTGAAAAGCCGTCACTGGATGTGGATGCGGAGGAGCACTTGGTCAGGACACTGCTCCCTCGGCCATTGTCAGTTTTCGTTAGGGCAGCAGATACCTCTCAGTCAGATAGCTCCTCTGTTGACCTCACAAGGGCTGAGCGCATCCCCTTTCCAACAGCGCTCGATAGATCAAAGTCAGCTGGCTTTTGATAATATAGAAAATGAAAACTGGCGAGATTCATTTATATTAATTTCACAGGATGAATGCTGAATACTAGGAGAGTATATAAGGAGATACAGTGCGACCGAAAGTCGCGTAAATGAAGATAAATGTATCTGTAGATAGGAATTAGAGTGCATTCGTTCGATCAGTCACTTAAAAATAGCAGCTGACGCATAATGAAGACACCGATGCAACTGGTACAGATCACATGACGTTTACAGTACTGCACAGTTCATTGTTTGAAAACAATGTTGTTTTCCCATGAATAACGAGTTTTCATTTTTGAGCAGTATTTGCCAGTCGTTCGTACGTGGTGTGCAGGCAGTCATTCTGTTGGCTGCCGCAGCGCCGAACAATTCAACAATAACGTGATTAATCACCCGTTTCCACGAATGCGGAGCTGCTGCAGACACGAAGAAAGCAAGGAAATGGCTATTTTGATAGTGTATACTGGCCGAAGAGACGGATGTGATACTGTATTCATCTTCACGGCATTTGAGGAGTCTATCTGTCCAATCTCAGAATTCCTCTAGTAGTGCTCCGAGAGCGGCGTGAAAGTTAAAATTTCATGAATGTCATGTATAAAGTTTGGAAGAATCGAAGGTTCAGCGTAAAGAAAACAGTCTAGTATGTTGTATATGGTTTCGGTTATTTGTTGACAGTCATGGAACCGTGGATATAGAGGGTATTGATGCTTGCTTTCTCCATTATGGATAACTGAACAGCCAAAACAAAAGAATTCGGTCAGTCGGAAATCACCATGTCTTTTATGGAAACCCCTTGCACTCGGCCGTATCATGTCATCGAATAGTCGAGCCCTATTTTCCTTGAAAGTTAAGTGTACCAAGACAACGTTAAACAGCTTATCTCGCTTCTTGAGGCAAACGAACATTGTTGATGGTTGCATCAGATTGGTGCCACTTGTAGCTCATGTAATGAGACAGGTAATTTGTCAAGCAAATTTATTGACAATTGAATCATATATAAAAGATTATGCGCCCCACTTTCTCCCAATTTGCCCCTGCAGACTGCTTTACTGACTTTAAGAAAGGATAAAAAAAAGTTTAACACAGTAGCGGAAGTTAACAACACCGATATTAACAAGCTATGCGAAGTGGCTTCAGACGTGGTAAACCGAGAGCGTGCATGCGTTAGCGAACTGGGCCTTCATTTTGAATAATTAAAGGAATGTGTCTGTGGTTATGAAAACTGATTACTTTTTGATGCGAACGACTTTTAGATCACCCTGTAGAAGTGAGAACAGTATTATACTATAGCTCATATTCTCTCTCATGATATATGAAATTACTTACGGATTGTGATAACCGAACATGAAGATCCAGGAGTGGAAACACACATATACAGGGTGAAGAAAAAATGCCACCTTCGGAGGTCGGCATGCGATTCCTCCTTCAAAATTCAAGACAAAGGTTTATCCAACAAAATGAGAATGGGTACAGTTTGACAACTGTATGAGAACGAGGAGCTGGCAACATTGTCGTATCGTTCAGCGCATCAGAATGTGCAGAGAAAAGTGTATCACCATCGCAGTTCACTGAGTTGACTGCTGGGCATCAAGTCCATATCCACCAGGGAGATATGGTTCGAATCCTCGTCGGATTCTGTTTTTATTTTTTAGACGTCCTTTCCGTAGTTCTCATCGCCCACCAATCACATCGGCAAAGTACCTGTGACATTGCAAGCCAGTTCCTGATAGCTCAAAGACTGATTTCTGCACGATGAAGAACTGCAGCCATTTCATTACACGTTAACTCAAAACCAGCTGCCAGAAGATCACGTTCGACGTGTCAAGTTCTGTAAATTACTTTTGCACCAAGTAGAAGATAACGAACATTTTATAAATGATGTGATATGGACCGATGAATCTAGCTTCACTCGTGAGCGTATTTTCAACCTCCACTCAGTCATTATTGGTTGGAACCCAACCCACATGTCACCCGTGAACATGGCTTTCAGACAGTCTTTGGCGTAAACCTAAGGGCTGGAATCGAGGGAGGAGTGCTTTTGGACGCTTACCTATTTCCGCTCAAGTTGAATGTGCCCCTGTATCGTATGTTTCTTTGCAATACCTTGCCTGACGCATTAGCAAACGTCCCACTTGGCTTTGGGCTACAGCTGAGGGTTCAGCATGATGGTTTACCGCCACACGTGGGAATGAATGTTCGTTACTGTTTGAATGAGGCGTTTCCAGGGAAATGGGTTTGCCGTGGGGGTCCCATGTTCTGACACTTAAAGGAACACGGTTACAGTACTCCACTCACGGATGTGCACGACCTAACAGATTGCTTGCCTGCCGCTTCGACAATTGTGGATGGAGGTATGTCGCGAAGGATCCAGCAAAGTATGATCTCGTGAGTGTTGAACAGTTTGCAAATGTTAGGTGGTCGCTTTGAACAGCTTCTCGTAAGTGAACATTGTCGAAGGTGTACCGGCCGTGTGAGGATAAGCTTGGACGTCAAACGTATAGAATAGAATTACTGTGCGTAGCACATAATGTGGAATCTAGTGTGTTTTTGGACTTCGTTGGATACAGACGATGTTACTATGTCTGCTACAATTTTCTATTGGCTTTATTTGTGTCATGGATGAAACCATATGTTCGTGTACATCTGTAAGAAGTTCTTGTTATGTCTTAATGTGTAAATAAAGAAACAGAAAGAAATACACGAGATATCGCATTGTGGAGGTGTACATGGGATGCACTTTGATGATTTAACTGAATAAAAGTTTGTTTTCCGTGAACGTCGCTCGAATATCGCCGAGTCGGCATATCCTTTCTCCACGGCATTGCCTTGTCTCACACAGCCAAAGGGACATCACAAGCCCATGGTAGAGTCAATGCTACCTACTCTTGACTAGTTGCACACAGTTACTGCGGTGCGTCTTTTTTAAATGGCATTTGTATTGAACCTGTTGTTGGCACTAGGTCTCGTTAGATACTCTTTTGTCATAAACTGAGATAAGCAACCACATGCGGTCGTCCAAGTACGGCATTTTTTCTTAACCCTGCATTAATTAATTAATCCTTTTTTTGAAGCAACCCTGCAGTCATAAGTTACTTAATGGTACCAATACCAAATTGTTTAATTAAATCATGCAACAGTAAATATGTTCAACATTCAAAGCTCTATCTTTACGTTTAAAATGCAAAAGTCGCAAGCATTATTAAATAATTATCTACACAAAGAGCATCATGGCCAAACAAATTAATATCTCATGAACAATCACGGTCAAGCCATTAAACATTAAGAAAATCATGTAATAACATCAAAAACAAGCCATCCCAGTAACCGGCCCATACTAATAAGACTCAGGTGGTTCAGATTACACCTCCACCAGATGCCACTGTACAAACAGGCCGTCGCTCCAGAGAACGAACGCGAAACAAGAAGAAAACACTATTTGTAAAACAGAGAAATACCAATCAGTGTCAAGGCTCACAACGCTCTTGAAAGGCACGAGGCTAAAACACATACATATTGCCTCCACAACCTTTTATTTTAACCAACGTATAATTTAACATAGTCTATTAGTGCACGATGGAAATTACTGAATAGCTACATTTACTAGTGGCCGGCGATTCACTTTTGCCTTCTACGAGAATATTAATTACAAGAGTATAGCTGTTGAGTGCACGAAAAGAAATGAGTAAATTTCGCTAGCCGCGAGCTTCTTGCCTCATGAAAACATGAGTACTGATTACCCTAAAAAAGACAATCAGTAACGGCACATAGGGTACCCCGTGTTTAAAGTTGTTTCTGGCAAAGCGCTTGCTTTGCAACAAACATTCACCTTCGCGTAAATGAATATAGTGAGCAGTGCCCCAGTAAGAATCGCTGCATCTTTAAAAACGTATGAATAAATGCCGTGAACGTGTTGAATCCTACGTAGTCGTCAAATGTGGGGTGTCTGGGAAACCTGATTTTCCGGATCGCTAGACAACATTCAAACAGATCGTATTAATGAGTTTTTACTACGAAATGAACAATGACAATACTTAACTTTGAGAATGACACTGTTGTGTGGCAAGCAAAGAACGACAAGCAAAATAAGAAAACTCTTCAGTATAAAAATTACAAGACTGACCTGCATAGAATGTACGAGGAAAGTAATGAGATTTGACGTTTTTCTTTTTATCTAGTTGCTTGTCTTCAAACTGCTGGAGATCTGGGCCGCGGCCTGTCTGGCACGGCGCTTATGTTCTCTTCGCATAGAGGTCGCTGCTGCCGCGTTATCGTCCTGGAAAGGGGTCAGTCAGCGTGAAACTGGCTGACGTCTTCTTCACAGTCCTCTCTGCTCTCACGTTTCCAAGTGGCGTGCCGGTGCTTGACTTTACGCGGTAACAGAATAGACGTCCTGAAAGAACCTCCTATAGAAATCTAAACCATTAAAAAGCCGCATTAACTTGTAACCCGGCTTAGCACACTTTAACTGCCGGAAAGGACAGAATGACGGCAACGTCATTTAGCACGACGGCTCATAATCACACATCACTGATGACCGGTTACCATAGTGTCAAGAGATTCGGAGCACAATTTAACACGGATGCTCATGTTCTTAAAACTGAAGTCCATATGTGGAGGCGCGCCTGCAGGTGAGCAAAGGGAAGGAACTGGAGCAGAAACACACACACACACACATACACACACACACACACACACACACACACACACACACACACACACACACACACACACATGCTAGATCGCGCCAAGACACACAAACGTCGCCGACATTTATCGTCCTTTCCACTAGCGTGCCTTCGCCGTACATCGAACAGCAGGCCGCTTCTCACACGTTGCCCTGTCTTGCCCGCTGACTTCACATGGTGTCCCTTCACTGGAATTCCGGTCCGTAGCACCACTCTGCCCATCCAGAGCATGTCCAGGCCCTTCAGTTTCTTCACTCGCACGCGAGTCGCCTCCCGTCACTGAAACTGGAACGCAGCGCAGCGTAATGATACACTCTGAGCACGAGCATCGATACAGAGGTATCAACTTGGAAAGTCTGTCTCCATGAGACTACACTGGTGGAAAATAAATCACAACACTGCATTAATTATTTTTTGGTGTAATGAAATTTCGGGAAAACACTTGTATAAGTAACATATTTAATATTAGCATTTCAAGACCACAGGTTAATGTAAGCGCAGGATAAGCTTTACAAATGTGAAGTAAGAATACATTAATAACCGGTCCATCCGCCATAATGCTGAATGCAGGGGCGTATATGCGCATGAGCCGTGTGCGGCTCGCGTTCATGCCGTTCATAGCTTGGCATCTTGTAACAGCGATAGTGGGGTCTCGTTTTCTCAGTGTGTTCACTGGCGCCACTACGTTTGCTCCCCTGGCCCGTCCGTGAGTGGCAGCAGCAGCGCTTTTCGACAGCACGTACTGTGATACCATCTTTGGAGCTGCCTCTAGTATTTCCGGGTGGTCGCGTGTCGAGCGAGTGGAGTTGGGACGGAGCTGCAGTGAGGTCCGGACAGCCAGTACTCGCCCGACCGCTGGAGACACACATGCACTGTCTGACGGAAGGATGTGGTCGCGAGAGTGCACGACCACGTCAAGGACCGGATTCAGCGAGTTTTAGTTGAATGGACCGTGATATTCATGTAGTGCAAGTTTCACTTGTATGTGTGGGTCCGCCTGTCGAAGTGACCTCATGGTAATAAGTTGTCAGTCGGCGGTTTATATTGGCATCTTTCCCGTGCCTGACTTGAGTGGGGACGACCGTTGGTTGGTCATTCGGTCGGTCGTCGCAGTGGACGACGTGCATTTGGTCTTCCGACCGCTTCTGGTTTCTCTGTGTTTGTGCCGCTCATAAATCGTTCGTGTTGTTTCACTGTGGCTGGTTTTGGTATTGTGAGTTGTTGTCGGAATTGCTTTCCCGGATCTGTCTGTATACTGGGTTTGGTGAGGGGTGGTGAACGGACATCAGTTCGGTTGGGGCGCAGCAGCGAGCAGGTCCGTGCAACGCGAGGGCAAGCCTGGGCAACTGGCTGCGTGCTGTGACTGCCGGATCGAGGAGGGGTAGCTGCGAAGGCAGCGACTTCGTTGCACACCGCACCCTGGACGTTTGAGTGAAGAGTTAACTGCTAATGCAAGCTCGACTGTTCTGAGATCTCGCCTTTGGTCGGCGGGTTGTTGCTCCCATGGCCGCTGAGCCTGGCGGCAACGAGTGAAGTGTTTCGAGGTGGTGAAATATTGCAGCCGTCATTCTCTATTTGTTATTCATCATTGAATTTAGTATTACTCCTATTAGTGAAGTGCAACCAGCGGTATTTTCGGCCTTCTGGTCGCTAACACCCCAGTTACCTGCCGTGGAGGTTAGTGTACTTTTCCGGCAGTGTACCTTTCCTCGTCATGTTGATGCTGTCCGACATGGCATGTAGTTCGATAGCCTCTTGTATTGTACTGTGTATATTTTTTGGGAGGTCTACCTTGGTTCTAGAGTTTCTTTCGGCTTTGGGTGTTTTCTGAAGACGTAGTGCTATCTGTCTCTTCGCCCTTACCTACAAATATTCCATCGTTGAACCGGTGATCGGACGTTAGCAGGATTCGTTTGTCGGACGGTCGGCGCTTAAGCTGCCCCTAGTTTGAGTTGCCATCCTGTTACATGAGCACAGCTCTTGGATGCCTGTCTCACCTTACCTTATGTTTGGGTTACCTTCCCAGGCCGACCCCTGGAACACTTGCTGAGAACCGCTTGGCTTGATTATTTGGATTGTGACGTAGTTTTAAGGGTACTATTAATTTTCTAATTACTGTTGGTGTGGCAATCAGCAGAGCAATAATTTCACTTCTTTGGTGATAAGGACTTCAGTCATGTTACAGTAAGATTTTTTAAGCAAACTTGTTTTAAAAGCAAGGCATTTATTTTAAAAGTGCTATTTGGAGTTGTTTTTCTGACTTCTAATTCATAACTTCAACCGTTTGTTATTTGAAGTTGTGTGTGGCCTTAAGCCGAGCAATCATTTTACTTCTTTCATAATAAGGCCTTCTGCCGTGATGGAATAAGTTTCTTTTAGCAAACTTGTTTTAAAAGCAAGGTACTTCTTGAGATGTGTGCTATTTGGAATTGTTTTCCTGACTTCTAATTCAGGCCTTCAGTCGTTTGTTATTTGAAATTGTTCGTGGCCTTCAACCGAGTAATAATTTCACTTCTTCTATAGTAAGGCCTTCAGCCGTGTTACAGTTTGTTTTGAAACGAAGTGTTTATCTTAATATGTGATATTTGGAATTGTTATTCTAAATTCTAATTCAGACTATCAGCCGTTTGTTGTTTGAGGTTATCGTTCCGCCCCAAAATTGTGTAATTTTTTTCCTGTGATAAGGCCTTCAGCCGTCATTTGTGTTTTCTTAAGAGATTGTTTTAAAATTTTTATTTCTTTAAATAAAGTTTACGTATTTATTGTGCAATCGAGAGTAACTGCTTACGGCCCCTTCCACAATCGTGACCTTATCCTGCCCCATCCTGAGAAACCAGCTCTCAGCGCGTGCGTTGAGTTGTGCAAGATGTCAATTTGTGGGCTGGAGTTCCATGCATTTTGCATTAGGTCGCTCAATACAGGGACAGTTAATGCTGGTTTTGGTTGATGGTGGAGTTGTCCGATAATGATTGCAGATATGGCAATCGAGCAGGCCACGGCAATGCGTCGACAGTCTGTAGCGCGTGTTTGATTACAACAACGGTAAGTGGTCAGGCGTATCCTGTTGGAAAACACCTCCATGAAGTGCTATTCATGAATGACAGTACAAGAAATCGAATCACCAAGACTGATGCACAAATTTGCAGACATGGTGCGTGGGATAATCACGAGAGTGCTCCTGCTGACATACAAAATCGTCCACCAGACCAAGACTCCAGGTATACACTCCTGGAAATTGAAATAAGAACACCGTGAATTCATTGTCCCAGGAAGGGGAAACTTTATTGACACATTCCTGGGGTCAGATACATCACATGATCACACTGACAGAACCACAGGCACATAGACACAGGCAACAGAGCATGCACAATGTCGGCACTAGTACAGTGTATATCCACCTTTCGCAGCAATGCAGGCTGCTATTCTCCCATGGAGACGATCGTAGAGATGCTGGATGTAGTCCTGTGGAACGGCTTGCCATGCCATTTCCACCTGGCGCCTCAGTTGGACCAGCGTTCGTGCTGGACGTGCAGACCGCGTGAGACGACGCTTCATCCAGTCCCAAACATGCTCAATGGGGGACAGATCCGGAGATCTTGCTGGCCAGGGTAGTTGACTTACACCTTCTAGAGCACGTTGGGTGGCACGGGATACATGCGGACGTGCATTGTCCTGTTGGAACAGCAAGTTCCCTTGCCGGTCTAGGAATGGTAGAACGATGGGTTCGATGACGGTTTGGATGTACCGTGCACTATTCAGTGTCCCCTCGACGATCACCAGTGGTGTACGGCCAGTGTAGGAGATCGCTCCCCTCACCATGATGCCGGGTGTTGGCCCTGTGTGCCTCGGTCGTTTGCAGTCCTGATTGTGGCGCTCACCTGCACGGCGCCAAACACGCATACGACCATCATTGGCACCAAGGCAGAAGCGACTCTCATCGCTGAAGACGACACGTCTCCATTCGTCCCTCCATTCACGCCTGTCGCGACACCACTGGAGGCGGGCTGCACGATGTTGGGGCGTGAGCGGAAGACGGCCTAACGGTGTGCGGGACCGTAGCCCAGCTTCATGGAGACGGTTGCGAATGGTCCTCGCCGATACCCCAGGAGCAACAGTGTCCCTAATTTGCTGGGAACTGGCGGTGCGGTCCCCTACGGCACTGCGTAGGATCCTACGGTCTTGGCGTGCATCCGTGCGTCGCTGCGGTCCGGTCCCAGGTCGACGGGCACGTGCACCTTCCGCCGACCACTGGCGACAACATCGATGTACTGTGGTGACCTCACGCCCCACGTGTTGAGCAATTCGGCGGTACGTCCACCCGGTCTCCCGCATGCCCACTATACGCCCTCGCTCAAAGTCCGTCAACTGCACATACGGTTCACGTCCACGCTGTCGCGGCATGCTACCAGTGTTAAAGACTGCGATGGAGCTCCGTATGCCACGGCAAACTGGCTGACACTGACGGCGGCGGTGCACAAATGCTGCGCAGCTAGCGCCATTCGACGGCCAATACCGCGGTTCCTGGTGTGTCCGCTGTGCCGTGCGTGTGATCATTGCTTGTACAGCCCTCTCGCAGTGTCCGGAGCAAGTATGGTGGGTCTGACACACCGGTGTCAATGTGTTCTTTTTTCCATTTCCAGGAGTGTATTAATAGTATTGCACCAATGACAGGTGTCCCTAAACCAATCCATCCATCTGGCTACATGACATGTAGATGGTGCACCTCGTACGTATAAAACTCAGCTGGAACACTGTCATTTTGCGGCTTCTATACTTGACAGATCTGTAGTGACACCTAATAAAATGGAGTAGAAGAACATCTCCGAGGAACAACGATCCTGTTGATTTAGCTGACACTAGATGTGGCCCAATGATCTGTGCATGAATTATTACAACCCCATAAAGGTTACTTTCTAACCACATGAGCTTGGCAATTTTCATGTTTTTAGATATCGAACACCAAAGTAAGAAGTTGTGGGTTTAGAATACAACGCCGCAAATACCACGACGCAAACTGTATTTGTGGTATCTCTCTACTACTATTGCCAATTTGCGCAGATGGTACAGATGTGGCTGCTCGTCATGGTCTACATGCATGTTCGGATATTAGCTCCTGGACTTGGTCTGATAACGGTCGGTTTCTCTTTAGAGTATCTCAAAACATTCTCCTCTAAGACTAGTGTTCGAATTCATTGAAGGCATCATGCAGTGGTTTTCTCCACCTAATACCGGACAGATATGTATAATTGCTGGTACAGTTTTCAGAAGGCAGCCGGCCGCGGTGGTCTCGCGGTTCTAGGCGCGCAGTCCGGAACCGTGCGACTGCTACGGTCGCAGATTCGAATCCTGCCTCGGGCATGGATGTGTGTGATGTCCTTAGCTTAGTTAGGTTTAAGTATTTCTAAGTTCTAGGTGACTGATGACCACAGCAGTTGAATCCCATAGTGCTCAGAGCCATTTGAACCATTTTTTTTTCAGAAGGCCTATCATAAATGTGGATAATTTCTCGAATAATGTACATAAAATGCAGCAAGTACAGAAAAAACACTATGCTGTTCATACACGACACAATTTTGGAAACTCTCCAAACGAAAATACGGTAGCTGTATGCTACTTTCCAGTCTCTCTTAGATTTCTTTCAACTGCTCCGAACGATGACCCAAGCGAAGTATTTCTGTAGGCAACCCTATCCACACACAGCCTTGAAACTTCGTTGTATGCAAGTATCATGCTGGTCATTTCGTTTCTTCTGTGAAGGTAAATGTAATGTTGTCAAGCATGTTACTGAACAGATACACCGCATGCCTATCTATTTACTACTGAAATAATATGAAATCAGCACAAGGTGTATGTAGTATAAGGGCTATGAAAAGATTCACTGTATGCGCAGGTAGGCTCTTGGTCTCATTCATTGCATCAACTTCACTCTAATGGCTTATTTGTTGCGGTAACTAATTAGGTTTTTTTTTGAGTCATCAGTCTTCTGACTGGTTTGATGCAGCTCGCCACGAATTCCTCTCCCGTGCCAACGTCTTCATTTGAGAGTATCACTTGCAGCCCACGTCCTCAATTATTTGCTGAATGTATTCCAGTCTCTGTCTTCCTATATAGCTTTTACCCTCTACAGCTCCCTCTACAACAATGCAAGTTTTACAGTGATTTCTTCACAGAAGTCCTACCATCCTGTCCCTTTTTCTTGCGTGTTTTCCTTACTCCCCTTCCTCGCAAATTCTGCTGAGAACTTCCTCATTCCTCGCCATAGCAATCCACCTAATTTTCAACATTCTTCTGTAGCACTACATCTCAGATGCCTAGATTATCTTATCTGATTTTCCCACAGTGTATGTTACACTACTGTCGTATCCGCGGACCCAACCGAAAAGCACGCACGCGCTGCCGCCGCCTCGCTTGCCACAGTTTCCCGTCACGACCGCCGGCGGCGCATGGCGTTGCCGCCGACCGAAGAGGTCGCGCCATTGCTGAGCTGGGGCCTACAGTGCCCTCTGGCTACACGATATAACAGGAGCGCTGGTCCCGAGTCATGGAGTTTTGCAGACGGCTCGTTGCAGTCGTCAGTGCCGTCGTTCGTTGTCTGGTTAGCTAGCTCGCTGTGTGATTCAGTTTTGTATAACGACTTAGGCCACGAATCAGGAATATTCTTTGGACACTAATTGGAACTGTATCTACGGTACACTCTTCACTGTCAATGAACCTAAGTAACTGTTTTATACTAGCTGGCGCTTATTTGTCACTAATCGTTTTCCTGCCTTCAGATTTTAGTCACAACCTGGTCACGTCCTACTCGATATCCAAATTATGGTTATCACGCCCGGGCAGTCATAAAAGTGGAGACGAGGATTTTGGTTTTGCTGACTGAGCAGCGGGCGAACTCTGCCTCCCGCCGTCTTTGTCAATCCCGCTCGCCTTAATGTTTGCTATCGCTCGTGAACCGTTTGCTAATTGCTTCTTGCTTGCGCCTAACCATAACTAACCGAATTTCTTGTGGACATTTTCGGATTTCAGTGTGGAGCTCTTCGCACCTTTGTTTCGTTTATAGGTATCTTGTTCTGAACAGTTGCATTGTACTAACATGGCTACTCCCACGCCTCTCCTCCCAATCCGGCGCAAGCATCTACTACCTCCACAGTCACTCTTGAACAGACGTTGCTTTTGCAGACGCAGCAGATGACTCAACTTTTGTCCGGCGTGCAGCAACTAATAACAGCGACGACGCCTGCTGCAGTCGGCCCCACGGACCGACCAACCTGCACGCCACCGTTCAGATCCTTCAATCAGGAGGAAGAAACATGGTATGAATATCTAGCTCTATTCGAGCTACACCTGGCGGCTCACCAGTACCCAGGTCAGCTAAAACTTGCTTTTCCATTGGCCTCCGCGGGTGTTAAAGTATACCGACTCTTAGAAAAGTTGTTTCCGGCCTCCCGCCCAGAACTTCTACAATACGAACGGTGCATTTAGGCTTTTTCATAATACTTGGACTCTCAAACCCTAGTTCAAATGGTTCAAATGGCTCTGAGCACTATGGGACTTAACATCTATGGTCATCAGTCCCCTAGAACTTAGAACTACTTAAACCTAACTAACCTAAGGACAGCACACAACACCCAGCCATCACGAGGCAGAGAAAATCCCTGACCCCGCCGGGAATCGAACCCGGGAACCCGGGCGTGGGAAGCGAGAACGCTACCGCACGACCACGAGATGCGAAACCCTAGTTGCTGCGGCTAGGTTCAAGTTCTTTGGCTACCATAGACAGCAGGGTCAAACCTACAAACAGTGGATTACCGTCCTCAAAGGATTAACTCGTGATTGTCGATTTACGTGTGACTGTGG
Organism: Schistocerca nitens; assembly: GCF_023898315.1. Taxonomy (NCBI): domain Eukaryota; kingdom Metazoa; phylum Arthropoda; class Insecta; order Orthoptera; family Acrididae; genus Schistocerca; species Schistocerca nitens. The sequence goes on along the minus strand of NC_064620.1, from coordinate 187,435,181 downwards.
TAAACTTTTTGCAGACACTATGATTCGTGACGCCATCACTCAGAATGTGCAGGACGTACGTGTTAGGGATCAGATATTGCGGATCCCCGATCCCTCCCTCGACCAATTCGTCACTATCTTGGAAAGTAGAGATGCGTGTAAAAACTCTCAAAACAGTTTTGACTTGCCATCCGTTTGACGTGTGTCGAACGACCCTAGTGTCTGACAGACCGACCGTCGTAGGGAAACGTTGCCGCGCACACCGCGGGTATACAAACGGCATGACGGCAGTAGCTTGCATTCCCGCCTACAGCCTTTGCGTCCAAACAAACAAATCGCTTCGTCGCGGGCGCCTTTGAAATCATGTCCGCAGTGTAATGTGCGTCACAAATGTGAACATTGTCCATCGCGTAACTATTCTTGCTATGTGTGTGGGAAGACTGGACATGTACAATCCGTGTGCCAACAGCGTAAACTGAATACACTTGCTGCTCGTGCTTCTAGACACGCATATTCAGTCCATGTTATTGGCTCTACCGTCGACAGTGTTGAAAACAGTGTTTCTGCTTGTGACTTGTTCCGTAGTGTCAACGTAGTTAATAGTTGTAGTGCAGCCCCACCATCTGTGCACCGACGGGCTCACAAATTGTACATTGACTTGCTCCTGGCTTCGCATCGTGTGAAATTTCAATTGGACAAGGGGTTTTCCGTTACACTGATTAATAGCCGTGTGTATGAACTGCTAGGAAAGCCTGCGCTTGCAAAGCCCTCTTCTCCGCTTACGGCGTATAGTGATGAGCGTATTTCAGTTCTTGGCACATGTAGTTTGCCAGCACAATACCATAACGTGACCAGGACAACTGAGTTGCATGTTGTAGCCGCACGCTCGTGCGAAAACATTTTTGGACTGGACTGCTTCGATTTGTTCTGATTCAGCATCCAAAACAATGTGTTAGCAATCAGTGATTGTCCTACTACTGATGCTGTCGTCCCCCTCTGTGACGAGTTCCCAGAATTGTTTAGCGGTGGCTTGGGCTGCGTCCGTGACTATGTTGCGCACGTCACGCTCAAGGCAAGCGCCCGGCCACGTTTTTGCAAAGCACGATCAGTGCCTCACGCATTGCGCGATCAAGTTGCAGCTGAACTCCGTTCCTTGCGCACGTTAGTGCTAGTCAGTGGGCCTCCCCATTAGTTCTGCTGACGAAGCCCAATGGCTCCTGGCGTCTGTGCGTGGACTTCAAGGGTACAGTGAATCCACAAACGATTGCAGATAGCTATCCTCTCCCTCGCCCGGAGGAATTGATGGACAAATTATGCATGGGCAGATACTAATCCAAGATTGACTTGCGGGACGCGTATTTGCAAATTCCTTTAGATGAACCATCCCAAGACATTTTTGTGATAAACACTCCCTTGGGTCTCTTAAAGTATTTACGCCTCCCCTTTGGCAGCTCATCAGCACCTGCTTACTTGTCGCAACTGACTGCCCAAGTCCCTTTTTGCTCCAATTATCTGGACGACATCATAGTTGCCGGTCGTACTCCAGATGAACACTTGCAGAATTTGCGTCGCCTATTTTCGGTGTTGTCGGAGGCATGCCTCAAGTGAACAAAGACAAATGAGTGTTTTTTCGTACAGAAATAGAATATTTGGGACATGTAATCAACATGTAATCAACGCCCAACACCGATTACGCCGGCGCAACGTTCAGTTTGTGTGGTCGGCCGAGTGCCAAGCGGCATTTCAGAAACTGAAAAACGCCCTCTCGAGTTCACGTTGCCTAGTCCATTTCGATCCCTCTCAATCAGTTGTGCTTGCTGTGGACGCTTCATCCTATGGCTTAGGTGGTGTGTTGTCGCATCGTGCTGGATCTGCTGATCGACCGATAGCTTTTGCTTTTAAATTGCTTACCGCCTTACAACAAAACTATTCGCAAATTGAAAAAGCAGCCTTCGCAATCATATATGGGGTCACGAAGTTCCACGACTATTTGTATGGCCGAAAATCTTTTCTAGTGACGGACCATAAGTCTCTACAGTCGTTGTTCCATCCTGCCAAGCCGGTCTCTCCCCCCCCCCCCCCCCCCCGCCCCGTATGGCTCAGAAGCTCCAACGGTGGGCTTTGTTCTTGTCGAATTATCAGTATGAAATTGTCTATCGCCCCACATCTCGCCATTGCAATGCGGATGTGTTGTCTCGTTTGCCGATGGCCCATGACAATGCTTTTGATGAGTCAGACATTGCGTGTTGTCACATCGATTCCCATGACAGTGACGTGGTCACTCGTTTTCCTCTGGATTTACGCAAGATTGCAAAGGCCACGGCTTCGGACTTGGACCTGGGAGAACTTTTGCATTTGGTGCGCACCGCCTGGCCCCGTTCGCCAAAGGACGTTGCAAAATCCCGTCGTGCGCCGTTATTTTGCTCAACGCCACGACCTGTCAGTGTGACGTGGTGGTTTGCTGCTTCTCTCTCAGTCTGGACACAATAGGGTGGTTATTCCACAGTCTTTGTGGTGCGAAGTTTTGACGTTGCTACATCAGGGCCACCGGGGAATGGTATGCACTAAGCTACTTGCACGTCAACATTACACTTGGCCAGGAATAGACAAGGATATTGAACACTTAACCGCTCAGCACAGTTCGTGCATCCAACACCAGTCAGCCCCGCCGCTGACGTTTGCTCCATGGCCCACACCCTCTGCGCCTTGACAACGCGTGCACCTCGACTTTGCGGGCCCGTTCTGGGGTACTCTCTGGCTAGTGGTTGTGGATGCCTTTAGCAAGTTTCCTTTTGTTGTTGCAATGAACAATATCACTACTCCGAGCACCATCCGTGCCCTTTCGTCCATCTTTTTGCCTTGAAGGTTTACCTGAACTGATTGTAACAGACAATGGTCCCTCTTTTGTTTCGCGTGACTTTGAACAGTTTTGTGTTGCCAATGGGATTACTCATCTCACAAGTGCTCCTTTCCACCCTCAGTCCAACGGCAAGGCTGACCGGTTTGTCCGTACTTTTAAACAACAGCTGAAAAAACTTCGCACCACCCACACGAGAGACCAAGCTTCGCTCGCATTCCTTTCGTCTTCTCGTTCGCAGCCTCGCGACGGCCCGTCGCCGGCAGAGTTGTTTCATGGCCGTCGCCACAGAACTTTGCTCACCCTGCTGTACCCGCCACCGCGCGCGCCAACACCGCTGCGACCGCATGGTTGCTTTGCGCCTAACACTCCTGTGTATTGCGGGTTGTTTGCCGGCCGCCGCCGCTGGGGACAGGGTACCATCGTCCGGCGGTTGGGTTCCCATATGTTTGTTGTTTCCACCCCCGTCGGCTTGCAGCGCCGCCACCGCAATCAGCTGCGGCTTTGCCGTGCTAGCGACGCTAGGCTTCCCGGTTCAGACCCACCGGCGGACTCGTCCCGGTTCCTGAATGACGGGCGTCCCTCGTCGACCCCGCCCCCGCAGCCGTCACCGTTGCAGGAGCCTTCCTCGATGGAAGTCGACGATGTTGTCCGGGCTGATCCAGCCCGCCCTCCGGCTCTGCCTAGCCGGGATTCCATCGCTGCCTCTTCTCCTGGGTCATCTTCGCCGCCACCCGAGGTTTCGTCGTCGTCCTCGAGCGTCCGGATGCTTTAAGTGTTGGGTCCGTCGTGGCTGCTGTGAGTTGCGTCCTTGGGGCTGTTACGGCTGGTTCCGGCTTCACCGCAGGGCGAATGCCGGGACGCGGGAGTCGACGCCACCCAGCCTCGCTCCGTTGGCTCCCCGTCGCCTCACAGTAGCCACACCCCCCCTCCCCTTCGTCGTCAGGCCCTCGACAGGTCCTGGCAGCACCTGACGTCTTGGTGGCCTTTCAAGTGGGAAGAAATGCTGTATCCGCGGTCCCAACCGAATAGCGCGAGCGCTCTGCCGTCGCAACGCTTGCCACAGTCTCCCGTCGCGACCGCCGACGGCGCATGGCGTTGCCGCCGACCGAAGAGGTCGCGCCATTGCTGAGCTGGGGCCTACAGTGCCCTCTGGCTACACGATATAACAGGAGCGCTGGTCCCGAGTCATGGAGTCTTGCAGACGGCTCGTTGCAGTCGTCAGTGCCGTCGTTCGTTGTCTGGTTAGCTAGCTCGCTGTGTGATTCAGTTTTGTGTAACGACTTAGGCCACGAATCAGGAATATTCTTTGGACACTAATTGGAACTGTATCTACGGTACACTATCCGCTGCCAATGAACCTAAGTAACTGTTTTATACCAGCTGGCGCTTCTTTGTCACTAATCGTTTTCCTGCCTTCAGATTTTAGTCACAACCTGGTCACGTCCTACTCGATATCCAAATTATGGTTGCCACGCCCGGGCAGCCATGAAAACTACAATACAATGTCTATAGCTCTATTTTAAGTCATCTTGATTTATAATTGTTTTCCATTTAAAATTTGTTGTATTGTGATGGTATTTTCAAGGACTCTTTGAAAAGTATGATTTACGTGATGTTAGAGTGCTTTGCTAATATATATTTGTAATTTAATTTAATAAATAGTATTTTGTCATAGGTCAACGAAATGAAAATGTTTTTGTATGTAATTTTATATATTTATGCAAGTAGTCGTTTATATAAAATGGTACACCCTTTGGGACAATGTGTAGGAGATATGTTATGTAAAAGATGAAGTTCTTTTTTACCGAACTGAAGTTACTTTGAGAAGCGTAAAATATGGCTTGGGTTTTCGTCGTGCTACATGTAGAGCGAGCGGGAATGAGAAGACACAATCTGTCGGTAGCAGTGAAAGAGGCAGAAGGATATCAGTTGTTAGATCGGTTACTGCTCCTACAATCGCGTGCTGTTAAGATTTAAGTGAGTTTAAACGTGGTTTTGTAATCGACGCTCGAGCGATGGGACTCAGCACCTCCGAGGTAGCGATGAAGTGGAGACCACTTCACGAGTGTACCGTGAATATCAGGAATACGGTGAAACATCAAATCACCGACATCGCTGCGGCCGGAAAATCATCCTGCAAGAATGGGACCAACGACAACTGAAGAGAATCGTTCGAATGACAGAAGTGCAACCCTTGCAAATTGCTGCAGATTTAAATGCTGGGACATCAACAAGTGCAAACCATTCAACGAAACATCATCGATATGGGCTTTCGGAGCCGAAGGCCAACTCGTGTAACCATCAATGACTGCACCACACAAAGCTTTACGTCTAACCAGGGCCCGTTGACACCGACATTGGAGTGTTGATGAGTGGAAACATGCTGTCTGGTTGGACGAGACTTGTTTCAAAATGCACCGAGCGGGTGCAGGTGTACGGATATGTAGACAACCTCATCAGTCTGTGGTTCCTGCATGTCAGCAGGAGACTGTTCAAGCCGGTGGAGGCTCTGTAATAGCGTGGGGAGTGTGCAGTTGGAGTGATACGTCTAGATACGACTTTGACAGGTGACACGTACGTGAAAATCCTGTCTGACCACATGCATCCATTGATGTCCATTATGCATTCCGACGTACTTGGGCAATTCCAGTTGGACAGTGCGACACCCCAAGCGTCCACAACTGCTATAGTGTCTCCAGGAACACTGTTCTGAGTGTAAACATTTCCCTGACCACCAAACTCCCAAGACATGAACATTATTCAGCATATTTGGTATGCCTTGAAACATGCTGTTCAGAAGAGATCTCAACCCCTCGTACTCTTAAGGATTTACCGACAGCCCTGCGGGATTCATAGTGTCAGTTCCGTCCAGCACTACTTCAGTCTTTAGTCGAGTCCATGCCACGTCATATTGAGGTACTTCTGCGTGCTCTCGGGAGTCCTACACGACATTATGCAGGTGTAGCAGTTCCTTTCGTTCTTCAATGTGTAACATGTTCAATTCCATATAACACAGGCATGGCCTTACAACACCAAGCACTCAAAATAAGAAAACAAAACGTATCATCACTCAGTTGTCAAGGAGCCGAGACTTGTTGGTTTCCAGCCAGGGCGTTTTTGCTTCCAACACATACAGGTGATCGTCGAGTTGCCGTAAACCTTGAGTTCACAGAGTAACCCAGGAGCTTGTCGACCAGGTTGCACGTGACGAACGTCTGTCTTCGCGCTGCCCGCCGCCACCATTCTTAAGCGAGCCGGCCAGGCTTGCCGCCGACCTATTTAATCTTACGCAGTTCCCCGAGAACCGCGTTGGACAGCCGGGGTCCCCCAAAAGCCACAACTGGCCAGCCACGTGCCCCTCCACCAATTGACTCTGCAGGCCCCGCCAAGCCAACCGGTCACACGCACACCTCGACCAAAGACCTTACCTCGTGTCACGTGATCGAATCGATATTGGCAACCTAAGTAGGTATTGGTGCCAGTGCAATACCATCCGGCCAAGATTAGAGCTGCCACTTCTCAAATAGTGTGTAGTATCACGTACATTTTCCCACAATCTTAGAGATCTAATTTCTTAAAAGTTTATGTTAACATGTATAATGTCAATACTGAAACAATGATACTGCACACTTTTTTCCATATGAGCTACATTTAAAATAATCTTCCTTTTATTGGCTGTAAATTTCTTGCTGTGCAAGTAATGGAAATAAATCTGGTTCAGATGATCCTCATTAGCTATTTAATTAGTCACAGAATATTTGAGGGTCTTATATCTGGTAAAAAGTGACAAAAGGCAAAGTAAATGTGGAGAAAGGAAACTTACAGAATTTGACTTCAAAGTCAAAACAGGCGTATTACATAGCTACTTTATCCATTTTGAAATGCACCATGGAGTCTTCTCGTCTTCTCACAGCACTTCTTTTCATCTGCCATGTTTTCCGTACCATATTTTGTAGCCTAGCCTGATATCAGGTCAACGCAGCAAACACGATCACAGAGCCAGCAGAAAATCCCAGTGTCTCAAGACCCTGGCGTGTTGTAATGTTACCTTGCTTAAGTGTTGCCACTGGATCATGTACACAAAAATGAAATTTTGTAATACTCATAAATGGTTAGATTCTATTATTATGTAATCTTATTTTACATTTGTCACTATCTCTGACACTCGATGCTCGGTACCAGCAGAATAATTCCAACAGCTTTTTTTCGGCCTTACCGTCAGTCTACCGATCCTTCCCAAAAATTAGGCCAATATTCAAATCAGGTATTAAAAAAATGTATGCACCATACTTCGCATTTACAGTCTTCATCTTCTCGCAGCACCTCTTTTCATCTACCATGTTTTCTTTACTGCATTTTGCATCTTAAACTGATCGAAGGTAAACATAGCCCCTCATTTCAAATTCCAACAGCAGCTGATGCTTCAGTATCTTACATGGTCATCTTGTAACTCATACAGTGATTGCCCATTACCTCATTACACCCTTCTATAGAATATGCAGTTGCTGAAACTGCACTAATTACACTCCCTGTGATTAAAATAGCTTTCTCTTCAAGGCACCTTGAAATAAAATGTAAACAGTGAGTGAGCAAGTTCTTGAAATAACAGTCATGTTTATGACACACAAATAAAGATTATAGTTATATGTGCAAACAGAGAACAAGAGAGCATATTTTCCAGGCTGGTAGACAGTGAAACTTCAGATGTGACATATACCACATAAACTAATCATTTGTAAGTCTGACAGATACTCAACCGTACAATTGTTTGCAGCGACAAAAAGTACATACACCAAATCAGAAAACTGAAGTCTGCATTTACAGTACAACCACTTGAAACACAACAGTTCATAGAGAAGCCACAGACAATATTTTGAAGTAATAAAAAAAATCTACATTATTTTCATCGAAAATCCATTTCTGCACCCTCTCTGCTTGACTTTACATAGCAATAATATCGCATCTATCAAATATTTTTGTGTTTGATTTTAGACAGCAGTAGCACCTCAAGGCCACACAACAGCAGACTTGTCAGTCTACATAATCTACCAGACAAATATACTCTAGTGCTCTTTAAGTTTCTGAGCTAAGCAATGATTTTTAAATTCTCAATTGGCACCTCTCATTTGCGTACTCATTTCGAGCATAAATAAAAATCATGTCAAATATTTCTCTACTCTGCTTTATTTCTTACTTTCTGACAAACCGTTCCCCTATAAAATTTTGATTCATATTTCTACACCCCAGAGACATGAAGCTTCGCATTTATGAACAAGGATTTCAGATTGAGAAATTAGCAGTTTTCTGTACTGAATAATCACTATTGTGCTGCTTCTAGCTACACACCCTATAAAATGTTTGGTGTAATTGGTAGCCTTAGGGGATCAAATCAAGAGCAAAGTATAAGAATGTAAACGTATCACAGAAGTCAGATTAATAACTGGTAGCGACTAATCTACTAAAACCAATTTATTGAGGCTTATCCCTCTCACTTGACTTTTCTTTGTGAGAATTCACGCCCGCCAGCGCTTTTCCTCTCTCTCTACATGAGCCTTTGCAGATGTGTACCCTGATTCTTTTATGTCGGTGTTACTCGCGCCTGTAGTCACAGACATTAGAATATCAAATGAGTTGGGTTCGCGCAGTGGCCTCTCTGGGACCCTACTACCGAGAAAACACGGGCGGCGCGTGGGGAGAAAAGTGAAAACAGAGCAGACGGTGCGTTAATCCAAGCAGCCGCTCTCCCAAAGCCCAGGACGCTGATAGCCCGCAAGTACTGCGGCTGACATTACTGTAGTCTGGCCGTTTCTTTGGCACTCCTAATCCGTTAATTTTCTCTCGGCGAAGTGTCTGATTTCTATAGCATGCCTTTCCCTGATAACTCAACGTATTACCTGAAATCACATCATAATATATCGACATTTACATAGCGAGTGTGGTCAGAAACAGTCCAACAAGCTTGTAAGGTTGTTGCGGGACAGGTCGTACTGAAAAATAATTGTTGAGAAAAAAAATTCATATCTTTCCCCGTTTCCGATTTAATTAGCATTGACGTCAGCCGATCAGGTCACTATGCGCACAAATTCAAGCACTTGCACGACCGACGACCTAAAATGTGGTAATGGACAGGCATCTATGTGTTCGTGAGTTACCACTTGTTCAAATGTACCTTTTTCGAAAGTGACATTTTAAGTTAAGTGAGCTAAAGCTGCATTTGGTAGGTCTGAGGTAACGAATATAAGAAAACGTTTGGCGACACTGTCTCTGGCAGACTGCTTGAACTGGTGCGCGCAAAGACCTCACTGACTAAATTCAACGTTAATTAAATCGAAAACGGCGCAACGAATCGATTTTTTTTCTTAACAATTACTTCTCCGCACCACCAACCCTGCAACATCCTCACAAACTTTTCAGACTTTCTGACCATCGTGTACCTCCGAAAGCCTATGTACTGTATATGTTTTCGATTTCCTGTCCGTTTCCATTTGTGTATACAGTAAGCGCTCTGCAAGTGCTCTAATCAGATTTCTCGTGATCCCTTCGCGAAATACACGATAATGGCAGCATCATGATCGCATGGTCTACTCCTACAACAGGTTCTCCAAATCTACCGAACAAAGTTTGGCCATCTTCCTTCTAAGGATTTCCATTTAAATTCGCAAAATGTATCTGTTTTAGTTTCGTGTGAGCTATGCCGACCTGTTACGATCTTAGCACTATGTGTCTGAATTCGTTCGGGATCTGTTGTCACGTCTACTTAATAAAGACACTTAACATAGGAACAGTAGTCTAGAATGGCTGGCACTTTCCCAGAGCCCTACCAGTATATGAAAGACTTCAGTAAAACTGTTTTTGCTTGATCAATCCGGTTCATATTATTAAGTAGTATTGCCCCTAAATACGTAAACGATGCGGCGTGCCAAGATATACAACTAATCTTGCAATCACGTATGAGCTGTGGTAAAAACTTGCTGTTTTGAAGAGCGCGCCTCAGCGCATAGTGTGAAGCAGTCACCCTCCGTTTCTGGCGGTGGCGCGCTGTGGCAATCGCAGCTTTGGTGTCTCTCTCTGGGGGAAAGGGGAAATATTGCCTGTTCACGTGCCTTTAAGGGGCGCTATGAGCTCGCCAGTCGGCCCCCCCCCCCCTCCCATAAACTATAAGTTCCTCCAGATCCTTGAGCGTCATGCACTCCGCCTCGCCTTCCGTATACGCCTCCCACCCCCACGCAGATCCTCTATGACCTCATTCCTTTCCCCCACCTGCTCCTATTCCTCAAACATATCTGCATACTCTACACCTCCCGCCGCCTTGATCCCCCTCACCCCCTGGTTGCTCCTCTCCTCTCCCATCCCTGCCCCCTGCCACGTTTTTACTGTTGTGTCCCCCCAACCCACCATCTCTACACCTTTCATCTCCTTTCCCAAGGTGGCTTCCATCAACTCCCCCTCCCGGATGATGCCCTCTCTCCCTTCATATATCCCTCCTATCAACAATTTTCCGCCGTTTTACAATTTTAAGTCCCCGTTTTATCGCCTGTTTTTATTGTTTCTTAACTTCTTCTTACGTTTTAAAAAAGTCTGTAGGCTGCAGAGCAGCGTAATAAGCTGCTTCCAGCCCGCCCCCTTCGGGGGGAATCGAAATACAATAAAGGAAAAAAAAAAACTCGCCAGTCGGTCAGTCTAGGTCAGTCTCTCGTCCCCAGCTTGCTAGTCTGTCTCTCGTCCGCATTTGTTAGGCAGTTGGTGTCTGTCTTTCGTTCGGAGTGTTAGTATGTCTGTCGTTCAGATCAGCCTTTAAAGCCGGCAAAATGAGAGTCTTTCCACTCCGCCAATAAGAGAACTCAGCGAGTGGTCGCCCGGTCGGGGCTTAGTTCCTGCATCTGAGTCTGCGCGTTAGGCCTCCAGTCTGCTGGAGTTTGCTCAGACAATGGTCACTGGCGGTTGGATCTATCGGTTGGTCGGTCGCGCACTGAGACACAAGAGGACTTGTACGTCTTGAGCGTCGGCGTATGTGAGGTCGCCACGTGAGTCCAGTGGGCCGCGGCGTATAGCGGGGGATAGTGACTTCGCGGTCGACACGAGAGCAACAGGAGTCAATCCACGACCATCAGTCTGGCCGGTGCGAGCTGCGACGCCGTGAGACGGGAGGTCGGCGCGCCTTCCTGCATCCGATAAAGCGGCTGGCAGCAGACGGTTCGGGAGAGCGGTTTGGGGGTGCTGCACCAGGTCTTCTCGAGAAATCGCAGTTTATTACAAGTTAAGTGATTGGTGATATTTTGTTTGATTTACTCTTATTAAATTCTATATGTTCTGTTGTTGAGGTCACCAGCCGTTTTGCTTTGGGCTCGTCCCACCATTCGTCTCCGTTTGCCCATCCGCAGGAAGGTTGCTGTTTATAAATTGGGTGGTCCGTTTTTCCCTTGTGGAGTAGGGGCGGGTTAAGCAACCTGCAATTCGGGTTGTTCGGTAATCTCCCTAACAATCTACTGTATGTTAGTAGCTGCCTCTGTCACGTTTGTCGGATTTGGTGTGTTAACGAATTTATTGCTTGGAGTGTAATGGCATAATACCTGAAATATATTTTCATCTTTGGAAACTTTGATATTATTGTCTATAATCTTCAGACGTGGTATCTGTGTACTGTAGAGCATCTTAACTATTGTTTGGCCAACCTGGAATAATTTTATGTAAGATGGCATTTCATTGGCTTTTATTTAAATGATCATTTTAGTATATAAAGTTTCCACCCTTTCACCATAAGACTTTTCTTAGAAGTTAAAATCAAGTTGCACCTTCGGTGGCAAGGTTAATATTTTAATTGTTAGTGTTTTGTACCATTTCCATCGCTCATACGGGGGGGGGGGGGGGAGTGCATAGTTTGTGTGCTTGTGTATATTGTTAAAACTCTTAGTTTAAAGTAATCTGGTGTGTTGCAGATTTGCACCAGTGTAGTATTTCAGAGGCTGTTGTGAGCGGTCGTAACTACGGCCGTGTCAAAAGGGAGTGGCACGGTTCTCTGCCCAAAAACTCAGACAGTCAAAACTGTTTCTTTCTGCCTCTGAATAAATTGTAACTTTGATATTTAGAGGGTGATTTCTATTTATAATTTTAAATCTGTTTCTTTTAAAAATGCTTTTAGGCACTATTACAGCGAATAAAATTCCCATTTGTCAAAAGGAATTTAGTTATGATTTCATCAATTACTCCCTGGCAACTACTTCCACGCTTACATAGTGTGATTAAATGTGTCAATGTTCTTGATGAATCACTAGTAAATAAAATAAATTCTTATCAATATTCTCTGAAAATAAATCATGGTTTAAGGTACTGTCGATTTCTTTCTCTTAGTGATAGTCATTACCCTGCATCCATACAAATTTAAATAGAGTTACCGTTCACTACACCAAGTATGGACAAATCAAGCTGCATTTCCATAGGAATGTCTAACAATAATTTTTCTTTCCGTAGATACAACATGGACAGCCAACAGTCTTATAATGCTGTGGAACCTGTATGATACATCGTTTACGTACGCTCATACTGTTAGAGGTTCTCTTATGTTTGCTTGGGGCACAAACGATGTATCATATACCTCCAGCCAATCACGTGCACGGTCCATCACATTAACGTGACCACCGCCAATGTCCTACGTCATCGTGCAATAACAACTCACAGACGGCAGGTGGCAGCACTATCAGTGAAGGGAACATAAAGAGGGTCGGAGCGATGCGGAGAATAATGAAGCCGTTGTCTAAGTACTGAAACAGAGCGATTTATCTGGAGTTCAAAAGGACATCATCATTTGGTTTTGAGACAAGGGTGGAAATATTTCCGAGACGTATTTGTATGAAAACTGTGCCCATGGTTAAAATATACAGTGCATGGCAAAAAAGCGTTATCCAAAACCTGTGCCAAGACGACTGTGGTGCTCCATATGCCATAGATGACGGGGGGGGGGGGGGGAACCACGGCTGCGGAGTTTGGAGTTTCGTACAGGCGAATAGACTGAAACGTATGATCAGCTGACCGCCCAGATGAACCAACTGTGAATCCTCAACGAAACGTTCAATGAATGTGTTGCGTATAGGGCTTCGCTGCAGGCGCCTGGATCATGTACGTGTGCTGACTGCTGTCTATCGGTAACGAAGGCTGGAATTTGCTCGCCAATACCGCAGCTGGCCAAAATGTCCACTGAGCAGTTACAGGTGGCATTTTCAGATGAATCACATTTCATGCTGCTTAGGACAGGACGCCGTTGGCGTGAAACTTCTGAAAGCTAACCGGCTACAACAATTGTCGGAAGTGCCCAGGCTAGAGGCGGGAGCTTTACGATCTGGGGGTTGGTTTCGAAGGGTTCCGTGGGTGATCTCGTCATTCTGTAAGGCACAAAGAATCACACCAAGCATGCATGTATCCTTGGGGACCATGTGGATCCCTACATATAGTACGTTCTTCCTGAGCACTCGGCCTAAGCCGCTGCAGTCATGGACTGTGCGGCTGGTCCCAGCGGAGGTTCGAGTCCTCCCTCGGGTGTGTGTGTTTGTCCTTTTTTTTCTTGGTCATCAGTCTACTGACTGGTTTGATGCGGCCCGTCACGAATTCCTTTCCTGTGCTAACCTCTTCGTCTCAGAGTAGCATTTGCAACCTACGTCCTCGATTATTTCCTTGACGTATTCCAATCTCTGTCTTCCTCTACAGTTTTTGCCCTCTACAGCTCCCTCTAGTTCCATGAAAGTCATTCCCGCATGTCTTAGCAGATGTCCTATCATCCTGTCCCTTCTCCATGTTTTCCACATGTTCCTTTCCTCTCCGATTCTGCGTAGAACCTCCTCATTCCTTACCTTATCAGTCCACCTAATTTTCAACATTCGTCTATAGCACCACATCTCAAATGCTTCGATGCTCTTCTGTTCCGGTTTTCCCACAGTCCATGTTTCACTACCATACATTGCTGTACTCCAGACGTCCATCCTCAGAAATTTCTTCCTCAAATTAAGGCAAATATTTGATATTAGTAGACTTCTCTTGGCCAGAAATGCCTTTTTTGCCATAGCGAGTCTGCTTTTGATGTCCTCCTTGCTCCGTCCGTCATTGGTTATTTTACTGCCTAGGTAGCAGAATTCCTTAACTTCATTCACTTCGTGACTATCAATCCTAATGTTAAGTTTCTCGCTGTTCTCATTTCTACTACTTCTCATTACCTTCGTCTTTCTCCGATTTACTCTCAAACCATACTGTGTACTCATTAGACTGTTCATTCCGTTCAGCAGATCATTTAATTCTTCTTCACTTTCACTCAGGATAGCAATGTCATCAGCAAATCGTATCATTGATATCCTTTCACCTTGTATTTTAATTCCACTCCTGAACCTTTCTTTTATTTCCATCATTGATTCCTCGATGTACAGATTGAAGAGTAGGGGCGAATGGCTACAGCCTTGTCTTACACCCTTCTTAATACGAGCACTTCGTTCTTGATCGTCCACTCTTATTATTCCCTCTTGGTTGTTGTACATATTGTCTCTCCCTATAGCTTACCCCTACTTTTTTCAGAATCTCGAACAGCTTGCACCGTTATATATTGTCGAACGCTTTTTCCAGGTCGACAAATCCTATGAAAGTGTCTTGATTTTTCTTTAGCCTTGCTTCCATTATTAGCCGTAACGTCAGAATTGCCTCTCTCGTCCCTTTACTTTTCCTAAAGCCAAACTGATCGTCACCTAGCGCATTCTCAATTTTCGTTTCCATTCTTCTGTATATTATTCTTTTAAGCAACTTCGATGCATGAGCTGTTAAGCTGATTGTGCGATAATTCTCGCACTTGTCAGCTCTTGCCGTCTTCGGAATTGTGTGGATGATGCTTTTCCGAAAGTCAGATGGTATGTCGCCAGACTCATATATTCTACACACCAAAGTGAATAGTCGTTTTGTTGCCACTTCCCCCAATTATTTTAGAAATTCTGATGGAATGTTATCTATCCCTTCTTCTGCCTTATTTGACCGTAAGTTCACCAAAGCTCTTTTAAATTCCGATTCTAATACTGGATCCCCTATCTCTTCTAAATCGACTCCTGTTTATTCTTCTATCACATCAGACAAATCTTCACCATCATAGAGGCTTTCAATGTATTCTTTCCACCTATCTGCTCTCTCCTCTGCATTTAACAGAGGAATTCCCGTTGCACTCTTAATGTTACCACCGTTGCTTTTAATGTCACCAAAGGTTGTTTTGACTTTCCTGTACGCTGAGTCTGTCCTTCCCACAATCATACCTTTTTCGATGTCTTCAAATTTTTCCTGCAGCCATTTCGTCTTAGCTTCCGTGCACTTCCTATTTATTTCATTCCTCAGCGACTTGTATTTCTGTATTCCTGATTTTCCTGGAACATGTTTGTACTTCCTCCTTTCATCAATCAACTGAAGTATTTCTTCTGTTACCCATGGTTTCTTCGCAGCTACCTTCTTTGTACCTATGTTTTCCTTCCCAACTTCTGTGATGGCCCTTTTTAGAGATGTCCATTCCTCTTCAACTATACTGCCTACTGCGCTATTCCTTATTGCTGTATCTATAGCGTTAGAGAACTTCAAACGTATCTCGTCAATCCTTAGTACTTCCGTGTCCCACTTCTTTGCGTATTGATTCTTCTTGACTAATGTCTCGAACTTCAGCCTACTCTTCATCACTACTATATTGTGATCTGAGTCTATATCTGCTCCTGGGTACGCCTTACAATCGAGTGTCTGATTTCGGAATCTCTGTCTGACCATGATGTAATCTAATTGAAATCTTCCCGTTTCTCCCGGCCTTTTCCAAGTATACCTCCTCCTCTTGTGATTCTTGAACAGGGTATTTGCTATTACTAGCTGAAAATTGTTACAAAACTCAATTAGTCTTTCTCCTCTTTCATTCCTCGTCCCAAGCCCATATCCTCCTGTAACCTTTTCTTCTACTCCTTCCCCTACAACTGCATTCCAGTCGCCCATGAGTATTAGATTTTCTTCCCCTTTACATACTGACTTTACATACTGCATTACCCTTTCAATATCCTCATACACTTTCTCTATCTGTTCATCTTCAGCTTGCGACGTCGGCATGTATACCTGAACTATCGTTGTCGGTGTTGGTCTGCTGTCGATTCTGATTAGAACAACCTTGTCACTGAACTGTTCACAGTAACACACCCTCTGCCCTACCTTCCTATTCATAACGAATCCTACACCTGTTATACCATTTTCTGCTGCTGTTGATATTACCCGACACTCATCTGACCAGAAATCCTTGTCTTCCTTCCACTTCACTTCACTGACCCCTACTATATCTAGATTGAGCCTTTGCATTTCCCTTTTCAGATTTTCTAGTTTCCCTACCACGTTCAAGCTTCTGACATTCCACGCCCCGACTCGTAGAACGTTATCCTTTCGTTGATTATTCAGTCTTCTTCTCATGGTAACCTCCCCCTTGGCAGTCCCCTCCCGGAGATCCGAATGGGGGACTATTCCCGAATCTTTTGCCAATGGAGAGATCATCATGACACTTCTTCAATTACAGGCCACATGTCCTGTGGATACACGTTACGTGTCTTTAATGCATTGGTTTGCATTGCCTTCTGCATCCTCATGTCGTTGATCATTGCTGATTCTTCCGCCTTTAGGGGCAATTCCCCACCCCTAGGACAAGAGAGTGCCCTGAACCTCTATCCGCTCCTCCGCCCTCTTTGACAAGGCCGTTGGCAGAATGAGGCTGACTTCTTATGCCGGACGTCTTCGGCCGACAATGCTGATTATTTATCAAAATTTAGGCAGTGGCGGGGATCGAACTCGGAACCGAAGACGTTTTGATTATGAATCAAAGACGCTACCCCCTTTTTTTTGTAATCTCATTTTTTGTTCGTTATTGTTCGTTTCAATTGTTCGTGGCGGACGTCACCTGACGCCCGTTGAAGTTCGTTATTGATCCATTCACTCAGTGTTTTTTTATTACAGGGGGCAGCTAACCCTCTGACCGAGCACGCTGAGCTACCATGCCGGCGACCCCTAGACCACGGGTCCTTAGTATAATTTAGATTATTAGTGTGTCAGCTTAGGGACTGATGACCTTAGCAGTTAAGTCCTATAAGATTTAACACACACAACCTGAGCACCATGGCATCTGAGAAAGTGCAACGTGTCACAGATCCTAGTGTACGTGCATTGTTCGCAGAGAACCAGGATGAGTTTACCATAATCCACTGGTCACCAAACTCCACGAATTTTTACCCAATATAGAATTTGTTGGACTACCTCGGTCATGGTGTTCGCGTCATGGATCGTCACCTTGGAAACCTAATGCAGCCGCTCACGACACTGGTGTTGTCAGTGTGGGTCCACATACCTGTCTGCACAATCCAGAACCACACTGACTCTCTTCCTGCACGTCTTTCAGTGGTCCGTGCTGCAATAGGTTGCCCGAACTTTTGACAGGTGGCCTTACACTTACGTACCACTAGGGAAAATATTCAGTATTGGATCTCTGTAGAAACGTAAACTAGGCAAACGTTCATAAATGTCGATCCAAGTGATCTATGAACAAAAGACATGACAACCTTTACGCCATGCAGTAATATTAACAACGATGATTATTATCGTAATTATAGTAATATGTTTCTGAAATGTTACCAGCAATAAGAGCCATTTACGGAGGTACTGCTGGACAAAGGCAAAAGGAAGTAAGATCATAGTTTAGCAGCAGTCGGCAACTAGAGTGTCAGTGGCGGAACAAAAGCCCCTAACGGAACTCTACCGGGCAGGAAGCCGGCCATAAACTTTTCTATGGATTCATCCAGGTACTCATAGATTTATAGAAACTACGAAAATGAAACGGTATCCAAAAAGGTATTTCAATCCTTTACCTTGCAATCTTGTACTTCTTAACTACGACACATGTCATGAGTGACTGAAAGTGTGCCATAGTTATTCAGTTCGTGTTGTCTTACGAAGACACCGGAACAGATTTCAAACAAAAGTTAATATTTAACCGTTAGGCCTTTGGTAACCGTATGTTCTACGTTCTTCATCTGCCTAGATCAGTGGTTGCCGCCTGGTGTAATTAAGCCTGCTTGGTAAGTTGAAAAATTTTAGGGGGTAAAAAGAAATGGGTTCGATGAAGATTTAGTGCGCATTCTAAACTTTTTTTTTTAAATAATCACTTATCACCACTAAAACAGACTCTAACACATATTGTATAGATCATCATCAGCCATTTGACATCAACGGACGGAAAAACCCTACTCTAGAGGAAAAACACTCCTTTAAATAAGTCTATGCATTGTGACCTTTAGCGATATGAATCCCTGTTGATCTTATATATTTTTAAATGGGATGAACATACCTTGTGTCATTTGATCTCCTCAACTTTTGTTATTTCTTGCAATCTAGAAAAGAATTCCATTGGTCATCTGTCACCCATCTTTCTGCCTACTTTACATACAAAATTAATATTATTTTAAACGTTATAATAGTTAGGTCTTCAATTCGGGTCTATTCCGTAATCTGTTTACTAGCTGTCCTGTTTCTCCCAGTGATTTGCAAACATACATTTCTCTATTGGCCGCAGAGCCACCCTCAGATTCTGAATGTTCTTCGTGCAAGACCACATGTCACTATCACCAATAAAATCTGACCATAAGAACTTGCAAACGTTCGGTTTTTATATACATCGACAAGTTCATTTTGAAAATTTTTTAGTTTGCTAAGAGCACTCAAGGCCATACTTTTCTATTTGTTTCTTTTGCTGTTCATCCAGTGGTAACAAATGTCAGTCGTCATCAGGACTAAATTATACTACTGATACATTTTCTAAGTAGGAAAACTGACAAGAAAATATAAGAGCACCTCTTATGAATGAATGGCGCAGTTTTTTTGACCCTGAGAAGGTAAAAAAGCCAAGTTTCGTGCTGCTATGTTATTTGGCAGCAACATCATGTGATAGTTACTTTCTTCCTTAAGGTTTGCATACCAGTGTTTTTAAAAGAAGCAAATAAAATTTATAGCCATGATTGGGATCGTCACAGAATAGAAAAACGTGATAAAACTGTAGGAAGACAATTTTAAAACTGTAGCAATCACAGCTGAAATGGCTATACATGATTGCTTGACATTTCATAAAGTGAAGAGGTTTTTGTAAATGCAGATTTTAAAATTATTAAAATGAAAGTGAATGAAATGTCCAGTGGTCCACCGAAGCTATATTTGTTCAGGTCACTTATAAACCCACCAACCGGTTTCGAAACTTTTGAACTGCATCTTCTGTTGCAAATATAAATGTTATATCATAGATTACAGAACGCCACAAAGTAACTATTGGCATGGCTAAGTAAAAGTTTCAGCCCACCTCAACTGCAAAAAAAGAAAACCATCGTTAATTAATAAAAAGACCATCGTCAATGGTGCTAGTCAGGTCAAGCCTTGCTTTTCAGAATTAATACGTACAACCAGCTAGCTGCACTCAGTAAGCACTTAGATGAGACAACTAGTGCTTTAATGCAAATTTATGGGTCTTTTATTTAGGCTGTCAACTTATTCAGCAATCACTGCAGCTCTCCATGGACAAAGTTTCTGTATTAATTTGTGTCCCACCTGTGCCAAGATCATTCGTGGCTAGAATCACATTAATATATAGAATCACATTAATGTGTCTAGCGATAAATCGAATTGTTACCGCCGGCCGCGGTGGTCTAGCGGTTCTAGGCGCTCAGTCCGGAACCGCGCGACTGCTACGGTCGCAGGTTCGAATCCTGCCTCGGGCATGGATGTGTGTGATGTCCTTAGGTTAGTTAGGTTTAAGTAGTTCTAAGTTCTAGGGGACTGATAACCACAGATGTTAAGTCCCATAATGCTCAGAGCCATTTGAGTGAATTGTTACAGGGACCTTTAGTTTCATTTAAGAGATTGATGGAAATATTTATCAATGTATCTATGTAAGTTGTGGTGCCCATATTTCATGTTCAATTGTCACATCCCTGTTTCATTGATATACTTAAATAAATATCCTGTCTGTGACTTTGCTTTCTCATGTCACATGACCTCACTGTACAAGTTATCAGTTTTAGTTCCTGTAGCACCTCAGCTGATACCAGTTTGAATTCAATCGGCCCAAATATGGAGATGGAAAAGGTTGGCTGTTTTCCTTTCCTTGGTTTGTTGTGCAGGAGGAAGGTGGTGGTACGTTGAGATGCTCACACTGATTTGTGTCTTCAGACTGATAGTTATCATTCAGCCCAGCTTGACTTCATAACTTATACCTCGAAGTCACCTTTCCCTGGGATGTCTGTAGTGAAAGATAAATCAGACATGCATTGTGCTGTTGACTGAAAGGTGCCTGTCAGTAGCACATTCATTTCTTATCAACGTGTTTCATCTACTTTCTGCGATTTATACTACGTATTTTACTACAACAACTGGCTTCTGAACCACTGCATCGGTAGCAGGATTTTGGGAATCGAATTTGTATCAACCAGTAGGATTCGTTGGCGCCTAGTAAGCCCCACAGGTGCCTTTTTCAGAAGATGTCAGCCATTATTCAACTTGCTTCTTCTTGTCTGCACATTACTCTGGACTGTTTAAGACGTGTCTGATTTGGGAAGTTTGTGAAGATGATTGACTGATCTGGCCTTGTAACATTAACCAAAACGGCCTTGCTGTGCTGGTACTGCGAACGGCTGAAAGCAAGGGGAAACTACAGCCGTAATTTTTCCCGAGGACATGCAGCTTTACTGTATGATTAAATGATGATGGCGTCCTCTTGGGTAAAATATTCCGGAGGTAAAATAGTCCCCCATTCGGATCTCCGGGCGGGGACTACTCAAGAGGACGTCGTTATCAGGAGAAAGAAAACTGGCATTCTACGGATCGAAGCGTGGAATGTAAGATCCCTTAATCGGGCAGGTAGGTTAGAAAATTTAAAAAGGGAAATGGATAGGTTAAAGTTAGATATAGTGGGAATTAGTGAAGTTCGGTGGCAGGAGGAACAAGACTTTTGGTCAGGTGATTACAGGGTTATAAATACAAAATCAAATAGGGGTAATGCAGGAGTAGGTTTAATAATGAATAAAAAAATAGGAGTGCGGGTTAGCTACTACAAACAGCATAGTGAACGCATTATTGTGTCCAAGATAGACACAAAGCCCATGCCTACAACAGTAGTACAAGTTTATATGCCAACTAGCTCTGCAGATGATGAAGAAATAAATGAAATGTATGACGAGAGAAAAGAAATTATTCAGGTAGTGAAAGAAGACGAAAATTTAATTGTCATGGGTGACTGGAATTCGTCAGTAGGAAAAGGGAGAGAAGGAAACATAGTAGGTGAATATGGATTGGGGGGAAGAAATGAAAGAGGAAGCCGCCTTGTAGAACTTTGCACAGAGCATAACTTAATCATAGCTAACACTTGGTTCAACAATCGTAAAAGAAGGTTGTATACCTGGAAGAATCCTGGAGATACTAAAAGGTATCAGATAGATTATATAATGGTAAGACAGAGATTTAGGAACCAGGTTTTAAATTGTAAGACATTTCCAGGGGCAGATGAGGATTCTGACCACAATCTATTGGTTATGAACTGCAGATTGAAACTGAAGAAACTGCAAAAAGGTGGGAAGTTAAGGAGATGGGACCTGGATAAACCGAAAGAACCAGAGGTTGTACAGAGTTTCAAGGAGAGCGTAAGGGAACAATTGACAAGAATGGGGGAAAGAAATACAGTAGAAGACGAATGGGTAGCTCTGAGGGATGAAGTAGTGAAGGCAGCAACGATCAAGTAGGTAAAAAGACGAGGGCTAATAGAAATCCTTGGGTAACAGAAGAAATATTGAATTTAATTGATGAAAGGAGAAAATATAAAAATGCAGTGAATGAAGCAGGCAAAAAGGAATACAAACGTCTCAAAAATGAGTTCGACAGGAAGTGCAAAATGACTAAGCAGGGATGGCTACAGGACAAATGTAAGGATGTAGAGGCTTGTCTCACTAGGGGTAAGATAGATACTGCCTACACGAAAATTAAAGAGACCTTTGGAGAGAAGAGAACCACTTGTATGAATATCAAGAGCTCAGATGGCAACCCCGTTCTAAGCAAAGAAGGGAAGGCAGAAAGGTGGAAGGAGTATATAGAGGGTTTATACAAGGGCGATGTACTTGAGGACAATATTATGGAAATGGAAGAGGATGTAGATGAAGATGAAATGGGAGATAAGATACTGCGTGAAGAGTTTGACAGAGCACTGAAAGACCTGAGCCGAAACAAGGCCCCGGGAGTAGACAACATTCCATTAGAACTATTGATGGCCTTGGGAGAGGCAGTCATGACAAAACTATACCATCTGGTGAGCAAGATGTATGAGACAGGCGAAATACCCTCAGACTTCAAAAAGAATATAATAATTCCAATCCCAAAGAAAGCAGGTGTCGACAGATGTGAAAATAACCGGACAGTTTAATAAGCCACAGCTGCAAAATACTAACGCGAATTCTTTACAGACGAATGGAAAAACTGGTAGAAGCGGACCTCGTGGAAGATCAGTTTCGTTTCCGTAGAAATGTTGGAACACGTGAAGCAATACTAACCTTACGACTTATCTTAGAAGAAAGATTAAGCAAAGGGAAACCTACGATTCTATCATTTGTTGACTTAGAGAAAGCTTTTGACAATGTTAACTGGAATACTCTCTTTCAAATTCTGAAAGTGGCAGGGGTAAAATACAGGGAGCGAAAGGCTATTTACAATTTGTACAGAAACCAGATGGCAGTTATAAGAGTCGAGGGGCATGAAAGGGAAGCAGTGGTTGGGAAAGGAGTGAGACAGGGTTGTAGCCTATCCCCGATGTTATTCAATCTGTATATTAAGCAAGCAGTAAAGGAAACAATAGAAAAATTCGGAGTAGGTATTAAAATTCATTGAGAAGAAGTAAAAACTTTGACGTTCGCCGATGACATTGTAATTCTGTCAGAGACAGCAAAGGACTTGGAAGAGCAGTTGAACGGAATGGACAGTGTCTTAAAAGGAGGATATAAGATGAACATCAACAAAAGCAAAACGAGGATAATGGAATGTAGTCAAATTAATTCGGGTGATGCTGTGGGAATTAGATTAGGAAATGAGACAAAGTAGTAAAGGAGTTTTGCTATTTAGGGAGTAAAATAACTGATGATGGTCGAAGTAGAGAGGATATAAAATGTAGACTGGCAATGGGAAGGAAATCGTTTCTGAAGAAGAGAAATTTGTTAACATCGAGTATAGATTTAAGTGTCAGGAAGTCGTTTCTGAAAGTATTTGTATGGAGTGTTGCCATGTATGGAAGTGAAACATGGACGATAACTAGTTTGGACAAGATGAGAATGGAAGCTTTCGAAATGTGGTGCTACAGAAGAATGCTGAAGATAAGGTGGGTAGATCACGTAACTAATGAGGAGGTATTGAATAGGCTTGGGGAGAAGAGAAGTTTGTGGCACAACTTGACTAGAAGAAGGGATCGGTTGGTAGGACACGTTTTGAGGCATCAAGGGATCACAAATTTAGCATTGGAGGGCAGCGTGGAGGGTAAAAGTCGTAGAGGGAGACCAAGAGATGAATACACTAAGCAGATTCAGGAGGATGTAGGTTGCAGTAGGTACTGGGAGATGAAGAAGCTTGCACAGGATAGAGTAGCATGGAGAGCTGCATCAAACCAGTCTCAGAACTGAAGACCACAACAACAACAACGTTAAGATGCATGTTGTTCTGGCAAATCCATTTTTTTATATGGTGTACCATGATACTGAATAGCTTGGGCGATGTCTGGTAAGAAATGTCCAATTTATATTCAATACTGAAGTGCACTATACTGTGTGAGGTTAGCTGTGTTTGTTCATTAGTATTGCTTTGTGCACTGGCATCCCTCCACATGCTTACGTGCAGTACATAGATTTGGAGAGGTTCGGAGTTATTAAGATACTGAAGTTTGATTAGTGCATCATTTATATCTTCATTTCTTTCTATGTAATCTTAAATTCTGCAGTGTTTACTGGTCGATTCTTGTAAGTTTACTTTTGTACTGATGATTTAGGAATGTGTTCTCAACACAGTTGTCTTGGTTTAGGTGTGATAATCACTTATACAGGCTTGTACAACGTGATACTTCCTTTTCAGATTTCATACATCAGTATTAAAATCAATTTTTTTCCACGTCATTTACGAGAAGACTATCCTCCTGCATACATAATCTACTTAAATGTCCGATTTTTAGGAAACCGTGGATATCCGCTTCCTGTCCTCCCCTCAGCCCACCGCCCAGTTATTTTCATGAACAGAAATTCTATCAGAAAGTGAGTACTGATTATTATTCATGGCAGAAACAACAGGCTCTTGACACTGCAGGCAGTTGGTAAGTTTTATATACTACACTGCATTGGTAGGATACAGTTCACGACAACTCACACTGACGGTAACTCAGCAACTGACAGACCATAACAGGCAGTTCCTGAGATCAATGATACCAGGGTTCACAAAGTGAACGGGTAACCAAAACCAGCCAAGGGCGTAGCGTATGTGACACTCGAGGAAGGGAGCAATCCATATCATAGACGTGAAACAGGCATTATCACGACTACGCAAAACGCCTCAGAGACTAGCAGGAGTTAGATTGTGACGAGCCAGCCCGCGGTATTTAGCGACACTCACCCGTCAGCAGCAGACGCCACTAGGGCTTTGCAACCGCGTGGCCTATCCACGTGACCATGCTCGCCTGCGATGTGTGAGTGAGAGCGCTAATACGCTTTGCCAACGTTTATGCAAGATGCCGAAGATTACCGATGCTAATGACAGCCGTGTGAGTGCATGTGCGAACAGCAGGCACAGCCGCGTGAGTCGTGCGGATTTCGACCTCCTGCAACCGCTTGCACAGGCTGCAAATGTGCAGTGTGCGCACGTGTGATGCACTTCGTTTAGCACCAAAAATGGGCGAAATTTATGCGAATTACGATTATCGAATACAGAAATAAACAACTTTTCGTTATTCGTGAATAACAAATATTATTTGAAACATTATGCACTTACACCAATAAAAACACTTAACCGTCATCTATGAATAAAAAGTGTTAAGAATAACAGATAAATTTGATATCCACTTGGATTTATGGTTGCAATTCTGCGTCATTTATTAAACAAACATGTTTTTCATTTCTTTAATTTTAGTTTCCAGACCAACTCTTTTTCTTAAATGTCTCATCAACGAAATTATTTTATGTATGGAGATTTACCGCAGGAACACTAAAGAAAACATGTTCTACACATGCAATACACTCTTGAATTCTTCTTTAATCATGAGTTCGATGTATGTCTATCAGCTCACAATCTTCTTTAGTACAAATTAAGAAACCGTAAGTTGCGCTGTAGTTTTTGCCAAATAATTTGTTGTGATTCCACTTTAACTTCACATTTCGAATCACATTCCAAATAAAATCCTCTCTCTACAACAAAATGTCACTCGAAACGCATGACTCGATTTCTCTGAAAATTCTTTTGCTATTATACATCTGAAGTTTGTTGTAATAGCATAAAGGAAGATTTTATTTAGACTACATCATGATCAGGCACAGATTCCGAATCAGATACTGGACTTCAACGAATATCCAAAAATGGATACAGACTCAGATCACTATTGTAACGGCACCACCATTTAGAATAGGGAAAGTTAATTTTGTGCAATATTCGGAGCACAAGTTACAGCCTGGTGCAGGCTGGATTGCAGTAAGTTACGCATACCAGCAGTTGTGTGGGCAAACAGAGGCCACAGGGGCGTAGAACTGCTGGAGAGAGCGCGCACAGCAGTTTCCATGGCGCAAGTCACAGGCAGAAGAGGGCCACGGGCCAACCTAAGTGTTATGTGTACGTGACGTGAAGTGGCACTTGGCAAAACAGAGATGCACAGCTGAGTATAAATAGGTGCCATTTTCTAACGAGATTCATTCAAGTGTGGCAGCTCTCCTGGACGGCGGGGCGTGTTACACTGCCAGGCCACACACAGCAACAGATGGGGAGCTAGCGTCCCAGTCCATGGTGGGTCGTTGGTTCGACCCTCTGAGGCCGATGCGGGGTCTGCAGCCAGCCAGCGGCGGGCCACTCTTTGGATCACTATCAAGGGGAGTCGTCTTGGGTCCTGACACATGCTGGAAACTTTCCGAGGCGAGGGCCGCAGATTCGGGCGCCGGATCGTGGGTGGTCGTTGCTGGTGCGTTCTCAGCTACACCAGCGAGGAAGAAGCAGCAGCGGGGCTGGCCTACAGCTCCCGGCAGAGCAGCACGGCTCACACCGAGCAGCGATGATCCGGCTGCTGGAGCAGCCCTCCTGACATCATCAGTGGGCTGGCCAAGGCCGGCACGACACAGCGTTGCATTGCACAGGATGCTAGGGTGTCGCCCCAGCATTGTGGGGCCCTGTGACACAGACTGAGGTGAACAGAGCACTGTAGTGGAATCAAATAAATCATTTGGAAAGTTCTCGCCGAGTTTTAATATGGCACCTCCTGGCACTCTTCCATAACACTATGTCGTAGTGATGAAACGTAGGCTGATGTTTAAGAGATTAGTCAGGAAAAATCAATAAGCAAAGAAGTGTGCTACAGAAGTACTAAGGAATGAAGAGATACGCTTGAAGCTCTATAAGGTTATTGATACAGCATTAAGGAACAGCTCAGTAGTGAGTACAGTTGACGAGGAATGCGCATCTCTAGAAAGGGCAATCACAAAAGTTGGAAAAGAAAACGTAGGCACACAAAGAATGTAACTGCGATGAACCCATGGGTAACAGAGAAATTACTTCAGTCAATCAATGAAAGAATGAAGCACAATAACGTGCACAGGAACTCAGGAATCCTGAAATACAAGTCCCTGAGGAATAAAGTAAATAGGAAGTGCAGGAAACTAAGACGGAATGGCTGCATGAAAATTGAGAAGAAATCCCAGGTATTGTGAAAGAGTCGTTACCGCTTGTCTTAAAGTGGATCTAAAGCTTCTGGTGTGTGGCCTTTGAATGCTGATAATTTCCAAGACTCCGACTTTGCGCCATCTTATGTTACTGATCTTCCAGATCCTACCCAAGAGCCAGATGTCGTAAATGTCATAGAAAATTTATCATTGAATCTTGAAAATCCAGAACTATTAGATTCTGCCCCTGAATTAGATATCAGCACCACGGAAATTATAAGCCAAATCGAAACTGCGAACGAACCAACTCCGAGTTGCTCCAGTTCACAAAAACATTTTTCGCCATTGAAGATTAGACCTCTACCAAAGGCGCCACCAAGAAAAACTAATACAAATAGCAGACGCAAAAGAAAACCTACAGTATTAAATAGATGCTTTACAAAAGGAATAAGAGGAAAAGATGAAGAAAAAACAGAAAAAAGATGATACAGGAACTGGGAAGGGGAAAGGCAAAGGTAAATCAACAAAACTTAAAACCGGAGTGGACAGAGCTAAAAAACAGAATTTATGTTCAGATCCAGAATCTGAATCAGAAGAGTGGTATTGTCTGGTATGTGGTGACGCTTACACAGATTCAAATAAAGAAGATTGGGTCGAGTGTTGCATTTGTAAGATGTGGGTACATGTAGGATGTGTTACAGGAGACACTATATCTTTTATTTGTATTGATTGTAGCTCAGAAGAAGATTTCCAAACAATTCTTCTGGGTTCTAGACCGCGGAATATTACAAAATGTAATAGCTGACACATTTTCTATCATGTCACAATCTATAGTCCAGAAGAATTGTACGGAATAGTTGTGAAAAAAAGTGCACTGTCGAACAAACTGCATTTACTTTGGTTATTGTTTGTTTTAACTTCAAAATAAACCCAAATTTTTATTGGCGATTAATTTGGGTAACTCGCAGACCGTTACTTTTTTAAAATTTTTCATACGATTTTATTTTCTTTAACATTAGTCAGTTTTCGAGCCACTGCGAGCTCATCATCAGCTAGAGATGTTACAGAAACGTTATCTTAATTATGTGCAGCTAGAAGATGTGGTCGTGTTTGTGAGGGAACTAACGAAAATTTAGTTACCATTGAGAAACTTATGAAACGAAAGCCTCTTTTGTTCTGAGTGCTTACATTGCACTGCCTCGTGATATCGTAGGCAACAAAGTACTAATAAGGTACAGTTTGTAAATTATACACACACATATACAGTATTTACTTGAACTTAGTTTCACACTCATTCACAGTAAGTAAACACTGAACTCATGTACAAAGAATGAGAATACAGGAGATATCACAGTTTGCTAAACTGCGTACTTTGACTTGAGGTGCATTGCATTACAAAACGAATATTTACAAGCGTTGAAACTGCATTTATGTCAACCTTACAAGTTTCAGGTGTCTTCCTACATTGGAAATATACATGTAATATCGATCAAAAAGTTGCACAAAAAATAAACAAACCGAGTGAATTATTACCACATAATTACAGAGTATACAGGGTGTTACAAAAACGTACGGCCAAACTTTCCGGTAACATTCCTCACACACAAGGACAGAAAATATGTTATGTGGACATGTGTCCGGAAACGCTTACTTTCCATGTTAGAGCTCATTTTATTATTTCTCTTCAAATCACATTAATCATGGAATGGAAACACACAGCAACAGGACGTACCAGCGTGACTTCAAACACTTTGTTACAGGAAATGTTCAAAATGTCCTCAGTTAGCGAGGATACATGCATTCACCCTCCGTCGCATGGAATCTCTGATGCGCTGATGCAGCCCTGGAGAATGGCGTATTGTATCACAGCCGTCCACAATACGAGCACGAAGAGTCTCTACATTTGGTACCGGGATTGCGTAGACAAGAGCTTTCAAATGCCCCCATAAATGAAAGTCAAGAGGGTTGAGGTCAGGAGAGCGTGGAGGCCATGGAATTGGTCCGCCTCTACCAATCCATCGGTCACCGGATCTGTTGTTGAGAAGCGTACGAACACTTCGACGGAAATGTGCAGGAGATCCATCGTGCATGAACCACACGTTGTGTCGTACTTGTAAAGGCACATGTTCTAGCAGCACAGGTAGAGTATCCAGTATGAAATCATGATAACGTGCTCCATTGAGCGTAGGTGGAAGAACATGGGGCCCAATCAAGACATCACGAACAATGCCTGCCCAAACGTTCACAGAAAATCTGTGTTGATGACGTGATTGCACAACTGCGTGCGGATTCTCGTCAGCTCACACATGTTGATTGTGAAAATTCACAATTTGATTACGTTGGAATGAAGCCTCATCCGCAAAGAGAACATTTGCACTGAAATGAGGATTGAAACATTGTTGGATGAACCATTCGCAGAAGTGTACCCGTGGAGGCCAATCAGCTGCTGATAGTGCCTGCACACGCTGTACATGGTACGGAAACAACTGGTTCTCCCGTAGCACTCTCCATACAGTGTCGTGGTCAACATTACCTTGTACAGCAGCAACTTCTCTGACGCTGACATTAGGGTTATCGTCAACTGCACGAAGAATTGCCTCTTCCATTGCAGGTGGCCTCGTCGTTCTAGATCTTCCCCAGTCGCGAGTCATAGGATGGAATGATCCGTGCTCCCTAAGACGCCGATCAATTGCTTCGAACGTCTTCCTGTCGGGGCACCTTCGTCGTGGAAATCTGTCTCGATACAAACGTACCGCGCCACGGCTATTGTCCTGTACTAATCCATACATCAAATGGGTATCTGCCAACTCCGCAATTGTAAACATTGCACTGACTGCAAAACCACGTTCGTGATTAACACTAACCTGTTGATGCTACGTACTGATGTGCTTGATGCTAGTACTGTAGAGCAATGAGTCGCATGTCAACACAAGCACCGAAGTCAACATTACCTTCCTTCAACTGGGCGAACTGGCGGTGAATCGAGGAAGTACAGTACATACTGACGAAACTAAAATGAGCTCTAACATGGAAATTAAGCGTCCACATAACATCTTTTCTTTATTTGTGTGTGAGGAAAGTTTCCTGAAAGGTTGGCCGTACCTTTTTTTAACATTACTTGTTACTATCATTAGTGACAGAGCTTTTCTTCGATAGGTGTTGGTAATTTAAATAACAAAGACTAAAACAGATGTGAGTAAAGAAACAGAGCACCAAGTTCTTACATGAATAAGATAACTTTGGCACGCCGTTTGTGTGTGTGTGAAACCAAGTCAGCCAAGCACCGTTTGTGTGTGTGCGTATAATCTACAAAACGTAAATTTTTGGCATTTGTTTGCCAAAAATACCTTGAAGCGGGGTAATCGAAATAGCCAAAACAAAAAAACCTTTTGGTTTCACAAACCCCTCTTCAGTGATATATTCCGTTCGTTACGCAAGCACTACGACCACAGTGTCTTCTCGCACAAGGTCTGTTCCTGCAACACTTCCATTTGATGATAAGTTGGCAGTGTCTCGAAAACTAGTTAATGGTGCAGAAATTGAATTCAATCAAAAATTAAAAATAGAACTGGTTCCATATTTTATACAGATACATAGCCAATTTAAATCACATTAGTAGTTCACCGTCCAAGATGAATACAATGATTTTGTGTCTTTCCTTGAACACCATGCATCTGAGCTTACAGTCGTTCGCAACTACTCAGGTGAAGCGCGTTTTTCATCAGAATGTGTTAAATGTGCAGGGTATAGTTACGGTCCTACGGCTGACTGGCACATTTTAGTATGCACTTAGGATAGCATGCCCTCTGGTGTAGTACACTTGGACTTCCTTGGGCTCTGATAAACTGAACACACAATTCGCTCGGCCGCTTCAGTTAATTATGAGACTCTGCTATATCTTTGTCCTGACACCACTGTCTCATTGCATATAGACATTGGTAATGTAATATAATTGTAAGATAATTAAATATACACCTGGATTCCCAGTCAGGTACTAAGAAATGGGGTTCGTTGATGTAAGTAACTTAGTGAAGATTACTGTCAATACCTGCACTGAAAATGAGCCACTGCACTGGAAATGAACCCTTGCAGGGCAGGTCCGGCAGCCTTGGTGCAGGTCTTATTACATTCGACGCCACATTGGGCGACCTGCGGTCCAGATGGGGAGGAAATGATGATGAAGACAACACCCAGTCCCTGAGCGGAGAAATTCTCCGACCCAGCCGGGAATCGAACCCGGCCCCGTAGGACGGCAATTAGTCGCGCTGACCACTCAACTATCGTGGCGCACAATACCTGCACTACAACGGATGCAGTGTCGCCTCAATATTCATCGTACTCAGACACAGAGAACAAATATTCGGTTTCAACAACTCGTTTTCTTTGAGTGCAAACCACGGTGATGAAGTTTTCATCACTTAAAGAAAGTCGCGACCACCAGCAAGAGGTAATGTGATGCTTGATCACTACCAGTTTCGATCGCACATATCCTTCGATCGTTTTATGATAACTGAAAAGCAAGAACAGTATTTGATTAACTTTGTCTTGAAAATAATCTATGTGGGATGCACCCTCAACCTAAAGGAAAAAGGAAGTGAGGTATGTACATAAAATTTTTTCTTAACATAGGTAACACCATGATATCAATACTAATGTGTATCAGAGTGGTTCTTTTGTGCTCATATGCACTCCTGAAAGTCAAGACAGACCAGGGGAGAAATTTAAAATTTAAAATAATTGAAACGCCACGATCGCTTCAATCGTTTATTAGATAACCGCTTTCAGCACTCTGAAGGTGCCATCATCAGATCTGTGAAGGTATAACATAACAGGTTTGAGGGAGGGCTTACATGAGTTAACTATATACCTTACAATTATTACAGAACCACTTACCTGAAACGTGGATTAACATTTATAAAACCATATGGACATCATGTCATATGAGGCAGACCATGTGATAAAATCATTGTCACAAGCAAGAAAAATATAAAAAACTCCTCTCATGGTGGTTCTTTCCATAAAATATAAGACTGAAGTCACCAGATGAAACTACCACTGCTCGCCTAACACCGGTCGGCATCATCACTGCCATATTCCGCTCAGGCTTACCTGCTGTGATTCTAGCGGTTCACAACCAGCCACCAGATAGCGCTGTCCAAGCAGCGCATACATAGTCCAATGGTATAACCGCTCATTACTACTAAAACACAACTTTACTATAACTGCTTGTCACATACCCATGCAAAGCCCACATTTCTGCATACATTTCCTGTATATACTACGGTCACTATAAAGTACGACAATTACAAAGTAAAAGCATCTGAGGCACTGACATTATCCATTAGCGCCTTACACAACTACCTATTATAATTTACCTTTATTCATATAAGGACGTCAGGGATATGCACACAGAAAGCTGTTCATAATACAACTTGGGTACAATGTGACGAGCGATTAAAGCCTGTATGCTGGGCTTTACCTGTCTAGGCACTATCGTCTTAGGTATTGTTAGCGCTAAAAAAGAACATATTCACTTGCTGTAAAGTCTCTTACCATCTACACATTCGTTACGAGCAAGGTACGTTTCAACTACGAAAACCTGCATAGGCACATGGAATTAAGGAATGCCAGGTCAGAAGCAAACCGAAGGGGACAAGAACAGGGGGGTGGGGGAAATGACATGCGGACCACGATGCACAGTGACTCCACGTACGCTCCCATCGGCATGCCACTCGTTTCGTCCATGGGCCTCACCGAATGGGGAATAATGACAAACTATATTACTATGATACCAAAACCACATGCGTTCTAGCTTCATACACAAATATATCTGTAAAATATAAAAATAAGTAAAATAAGAACGTAAGGAAGACACGCTTGAAGGGGGATTGGTAATCATCGAGTAAAGTTTTACTGGCGAAGCTGGCCAACTACACTTCAAGCCTTATAACAAGTATTTAACTTTACCAATGTAGGCCCTCCTAAAAACATGTAAATAACATTAGCAGTATTCTAAAGGTGGCTTTCCGAGCATAATAGATACACAGCACCCATCACAATGTGTGAATAGGTCGGACGGGGTCTCTAGAGAGCGCATCAAATATGTCAAAGAAATTATGATCCTCCGATTCTAACTGGTCATTCAACAATTTGCTCGCAAACCTCTTTCTGTTTTTGTAAATTTTGATGTTTTCCAAAACGTTGAGTTTGCTTTCTTTCGGTGGTTTATGTAAGATTTTCATATCTTGCTGCATACCAGTAATTCTATGGTTCGAATCCCGCAGATGGTCACCCAAAGCGGATTTATTGTGGGCACTCTTGTGCTCACGAAAACGCGTAAAAAACGATCTCCCTGTCTGCCCCATATACAAGGTGGTCCACTGGTAGTGACCGGGCCAAATATCTGACGAAATAAGCATCAAACGAAAAAAACTACAAAGAACGAAACTCGTCTAGCTTGAAGGGGGAAACCAGTGGATTCATGTCTGGCGATCTTGCTGGCCATGCTGCAGGGCCACCGGGCCTCCACGACCGAAGGGAAGGCACTGTCCAGGTGGCGTCGCACTGTGCCGCTGAAGTGAGCGGGGGCACCCTCATACATGTACCACAGGTTCATACGAGAGGAAAAAATAACGTCTTCCAACAATTCCGGTAATGTAGCATCCAGGAAACGCAGATATCGCTCTCCTGTAAGCCTTTGTGGTAGCAATGTGGCCCTATAAGATGACGATCAATACTACTACACCAGATATTGACACCGCATCGTTGTTGGTACCCTCGTATCACTGTACTGTGTGGGTTTTCTTCCGACCACTCGTGCCAGTTATACGACTTCACTATACCCTCCTTCGTGGAATGGGCTTCGTCGGTGAAAAATGCTGGTCGTGGATCTGACGCCGTAGGATAAAGTTGCAGAAGTCCAGCCTCCTCTGGAATTCTTCCGGCAGTAATGACTGTACCTTCTGCACGCGAAATGGATGGTAATGGTTTCTATGGAGTACTCGCATAACAGTAGACTGTGACATTCCGACCGCAGTGGCGAGAGACCTGGTGCTTATTGTTAGGTCCTCCGCAACAGTTTGTAACACTTTTTCTTCGTCATCCGCACTGCACGTCAACAGTCGGCCTCGACCACTAAATCCTGGAGGTGCTACACATACACCATACTCCCTCAAGTGCCTGTCCACAGAGTAAAAAGTTTTTTGCGGATGGAAGGCGCCGGCTAGGAAACCTCTCATGATACAGTTTTCTTGCAGCGTCAGCTCTTCCATCTGCAAGCCCGTAGGTGAGGTGGATGTCGGCGTATTCCTCGTTTGTGAAACTTGCCACGGTACTGTAGTAACACTGCGACGCGGCCGTTACCAGTTGTCGACACGTTGAGTATCGGGCAGAGTGATTAGCGCAGAGGTGCTGTAAACACGTCATGCACACCGCGGTTTTACTTCCGCCGTTGACTACTCTTTCCGCTTACAGGACACACAATCCCTAAAGTGGGACTGTACACTCCCTTACCGCCGGCAACGTGTGATTCTCAAGTTCTGATACAATTTCACATACATGGATTTGTTCTTTCGCGTATCTTTCAAACGCTTGCAGATACACATCTGCTCATTGGTGTGTCATGTGTTGTATCTATGGGTGAATGACATGTCGTTAACGTGAGGCTCGTCGGTATCTCGTTCAGTGGTTAACAGGTGTTTTTGTTTAATGTACACAGTACACCGAGGAGAACAAAATTAACAAAGCTGAAGGTGCGTCACGTGTTACGCATACGTTTCCCGCGCTCGGGTTCCCGGGTTCGATTCCCGGCGGGGTCAAGGATTTTCTCTGCCTCGTGATGACTGGGTGTTGTGTGATGTTCTTAGGTTAGTTAAGTTTAAGTAGTTCTAAGTTTTAGGGGCTGATGACCATAGCTGTTAAGTCCCATAGTGCTCAGAGCCATTTTTGTTACGCATAGCAGCATGCGGTCCTCGACGTATTTTCCTCATTTATGACTCACCGTATGTATATATGGCATAAAGTAAACATAGGATCGAAAATCTATACCTTAAGAACAACGAGAAATTTTTCATCTTCGACACTGTGAAGCAAATCTCTTCTGCTGAAGGCTCTTTGCTTTCCATAGTTTGGGAAATAGCAATGTGGACCAAAACAAGAAAAAAATATCCAGTAAACATGTGCTCTAAAATGCATGCCTTAAGAGCTATGAGCACGTGCTCATCTTTGCTACTTGGAACTGTAACTCTTCTAATTAACAATTGTTCATAGCTTTTAATGGATGCATTTTAGAGCAAATGTTTACTGGACTTTTTTCTTGTTTTGGTCCATACTACACTCCTGGAAATTGAAATAAGAACACCGTGAATTCATTGTCCCAGGAAGGGGAAACTTTATTGACACATTCCTGGGGTCAGATACATCACATGATCACACTGACAGAACCACAGGCACATAGACACAGGCAACAGAGCATGCACAATGTCGGCACTAGTACAGTGTATATCCACCTTTCGCAGCAATGCAGGCTGCTATTCTCCCATGGAGACGATCGTAGAGATGCTGGATGTAGTCCTGTGGAACGGCTTGCCATGCCATTTCCACCTGGCGCCTCAGTTGGACCAGCGTTCGTGCTGGACGTGCAGACCGCGTGAGACGACGCTTCATCCAGTCCCAAACATGCTCAATGGGGGACAGATCCGGAGATCTTGCTGGCCAGGGTAGTTGACTTACACGTTCTAGAGCACGTTGGGTGGCACGGGATACATGCGGACGTGCATTGTCCTGTTGGAACAGCAAGTTCCCTTGCCGGTCTAGGAATGGTAGAACGATGGGTTCGATGACGGTTTGGATGTACCGTGCACTATTCAGTGTCCCCTCGACGATCACCAGTGGTGTACGGCCAGTGTAGGAGATCGCTCCCCACACCATGATGCCGGGTGTTGGCCCTGTATGCCTCGGTCGTATGCAGTCATGATTGTGGCGCTCACCTGCACGGCGCCAAACACGCATACGACCATCATTGGCACCAAGGCAGAAGCGACTCTCATCGCTGAAGACGACACGTCTCCATTCGTCCCACCATTCACGCCTGTCGCGACACCACTGGAGGCGGGCTGCACGATGTTGGGGCGTGAGCGGAAGACGGCCTAACGGTGTGCGGGACCGTAGCCCAGCTTCATGGAGACGGTTGCGAATGGTCCTCGCCGATACCCCAGGAGCAACAGTGTCCCTAATTTGCTGGGAAGTGGCGGTGCGGTCCCCTACGGCACTGCGTAGGATCCTACGGTCTTGGCGTGCATCCGTGCGTCGCTGCGGTCCGGTCCCAGGTCGACGGGCACGTGCACCTTCCGCCAACCACTGGCGACAACATCGATGTACTGTGGAGACCTCACGCCCCACGTGTTGAGCAATTCGGCGGTACGTCCACCCGGCCTCCCGCATGCCCACTATACGCCCTTGCTCAAAGTCCGTCAACTGCACATACGGTTCACGTCCACGCTGTCGCGGCATGCTACCAGTGTTAAAGACTGCGATGGAGCTCCGTATGCCACGGCAAACTGGCTCACACTGACGGCGGCGGTGCACAAATGCTGCGCAGCTAGCGCCATTCGACGGCCAACACCGTGGTTCCTGGTGTGTCCGCTGTGCCGTGCGTGTGATCATTGCTTGTACAGCCCTCTCGCAGTGTCCGGAGCAAGTATGGTGGGTCTGACACACCGGTGTCAATGTGTTCTTTTTTCCATTTCCAGGAGTGTACTTTGCAGTAGAAGAGATTTACTTCACAGTATACAAGATGAAAAATTGCTCGTAGCTCTTAAGCTATGCATTTTCGACCCTACGTTTACTGAGACTTTTTTGCTTCTAGTACTATGTACGTTCAACTGTATGTGTTTCCGTCATTAATTATGGTACACCCTGTATATATGCAAAATTTTATCTTTTGCTTGTACTGTGAAACATGGCTTCTTGCCAAATTTTATGATTCTAGATCAATGGTAATTTAATTATTTATTTACACCGCACAAAACATTTACGGGATAAGGTAAGATATCATAGGCAATAGACACATGGTAACGTATTTTATCAAATGTCGGTTACAATTGTAATTTGAGTGTGATACAGTACGATATTTTGCTGTCTCAACTCTTTACTTGAGGTTTACGTGGCGTTTACGTGGAGCGAGGCACCATGGGGCTACCATAAAAATGGAACAGTCATTCTCGTTGCCCTCTAATATGGTATATGATCACCTTTGACAGCAAGTACAGTTGCACATCTGCGTGCCATGGACAATAAGAGGTTATCAATCAGCTCTTGGGGGATATTTGGCCATCCTTCCATGAGTGCAATTTCCAGCTCTGCATCCGTTGTGGGAGTTGCTGGTCTGGCTGCAATGCGTCTGCCAAGTGCATCCCAGACATTCTCAATCGGGTTTATGTCCGTTGAACAAGCTGGCCAAACCATTAGTTCAATTCCCTCAGGATCAAGCATGTTGACCACCAGTGCATCTCTTTGGGGACGAGCGTTATCGTCCACCAGACGGAACCCATCTCCTGTGGCACCAGCGTAGAGCACGAGAAAAGGTCGAAGGATGTCGTCTCTATACCTCTTAGCAGTCAAAGCACCATTGTGAACGGCATAGATGTGCGCCAATGCTGCCTCCTGCCCACACTACTCATCCACCACCATGATATGGTGTTGTTACCTGCACATAAGCAGGATTGTTCCGTTCCACGTTCTCTCCAGATGAGAGAACGACGATTGTCCGGCTGAACACAACACCTTGACTCATCTGTGAACAGGACCTGGCACCATGCGTTGAAGTCTCCAACCCTGATGTTCCCCCGCCCAGTTTCTGCGGAATAACCGGTGTCGTGGTTTTAATGGGACACACACCATAGGCCTCCGCGCGTAGACGCCACATTCCCGAGGGAATGTTGCTGCCTGGAGGGTGCGTTGCAGCTGAGTTGCATTCAGCCTCCCGTACCCTGTCTCGACGGGACTTTTAACCGGAGATAACAGTCATCTCTTGATCATGTTACCCGTGGACGACCTTGGCCTTGCGTATTTTTAACTGTTTACGTTGTCTGAAATCGCGTCTAGGTCCTGGAAAATACACTTTGGGACACTCCTATAGCTGCAGCCACCTCCTCCTGTATCTGTACCGCTTCCAACCACCCTATGGCTCTCCATGCCATAGTCATGTTGTTGTTGCAATGCACTACCAGCTCACTTCATTATCTGAACCTAGCTGCTTGCGTCAACACCAACCCACTCTGCACCAACTTTCCGTTATTACCACTATCTCGGTGACCGTAATGTTGTTGTCTCCACTCCGTAGAACTGACAGAAAGACGTAGAACATTTTTAGTTCATTCTGGTTATGACAGTATTTCAGAGCCTAGATATCTCAACTGATCCTCTAATTGTTTTGATCAGTGTATTTATTAATTTGTTGCCTGATGTTTTAAAACAAGTCGTACATCTTACAGTTTTCGTTTTTCATCATTTTGTAGTTTTCTTTCCTTTACTTTTATCTGCAACATTTTACAAATAATAAAACTTTTTTAAAATAACTCTAATTTAAGTTGAAAAATAGATATTTCTGTTGATTTAAGAAGAAAATGAAAAAAGGTAGAATAGAGGAGAGATTTGTTAGTGCCATCACCGAGTATGACTGGCGGTGAATACCTCGGAAATGTTTCTTCAAACTGTTGACCTCCATTCACACAAAAAAAGTTTGGTTTGTACTAGAGAAATGGTATTACTAATCCTATGTATGGATAATTCTACGTACTAACCTTAGGTGCTCATCTTTGTACAGCATTTGGTGCATTCGTAGCTAGATCGAAAGCACCTTAAGCTTATTTACCGTTACATCTCGTCTTTCTTCTCCCGTTCCTCTTCAGTGTCAGTTTCCACTGTCGCCGTGAGAACAATGGAAAGTACCCTATAAGTTTACATGAGTCAGATTGCGAGCATCAAAATAAGTGACGTAAGGGCGTATGACTCAGAGATCCAGCCATTTATGTCACATATTTCGACAAACGCAAAAGGGTACTTACCTACCATTGACCTGAAGCTTTGACTTAGAAACTTACATTTTTGACACCATCAAAGGACCATAGATCTTCGTAACTGACGTTCTAGCTTTAGTTATTCCAGTGCTTGAGGAAAAAAAAAAAAAAAAAAAGACGGACGAACGGACAGATGTAAAACAATACGTGATCGTTATTTTTTATGTTATATAATTACAAATTAAGAAGGTTTTGATGTTTCCCTTTGTTTGTACTAAGAAACCTTGCCTCGTATCAAATTTCATGGTTCTATGGGTTGACCAGTGAGTTTGCGACTATCGAGATATGTGACGTATATGGCTGGATCTCTTGATTGACTCAGAAGCTTACATTTCTCACATGACCAAGAGGCTATTGTCCTTAATACGTAATATAAATTTCAACTTTACATCTCTACCCGTTCCTGAGAAAAAGGGGTCCAAACGGTAGCACATACATTCATACAGACATATAGAAAGACACAGAAAACGAAGTGATCATATAAGGATTCCGTTTTTACCGATTGAAGCAGGGGATCCTAAAAAAAGGGGACACTCAAAACTTAAGTCTTTAGTTTTAAGGTATTTATGGGTAGTCTGTTTCAATAACTTTCTCTGAAGGTCATTCACCGAACCTGTGTGCAAGAATTTCACGAAATACGAGTACAGCTACAGTTGTCACATGATTTCTTTGAATACTTACAACATAAACAACAGATTTCTGTTTCGTCAGTTCAGAAGTAGAGATTTTAGTGTGAAGAAGCCTAATACAACGATAAATATTGTAATCTGTTTTCTAAAACTTATGTTGTTATCCCTGTATCTATTGCCAAAAGTGGCCCAAGATGAGCTGGAAGGGCCAGTTCGTAGAAACATTGGAGATAAAGTCGGGAATTCGTGCCACGTGGCTGAGGGCAGCTTGAATGGATCCTCTCTCAATTTCGCCGCCTCCACCCTCCCCTTCCTTCCGTCCTCTCCTCTCTCACTTCTTCCAGTCCTCTGTACAGACTGTGGAGCGTTTGTTTTGTGATGCTTCTCGTTTCAAATGCACACGGCCCATCTGTTCAATGAAACAAGGCGGCCGGTATTATCGGAGAATGCAATCGGTCGCCAATCAGTAGAGCTCCAATTCCGATACAGCTCTGCAAATTGAAGCTTTGTCTGCCAAAGCAGCTTCGTTAGCCTAGGTGTAGTGATCACCTGTTTGATTTCAGAATCTCATAGGCAGTCAGCGACTCTGAACT
Organism: Schistocerca nitens; assembly: GCF_023898315.1. Lineage (NCBI taxonomy): Eukaryota > Metazoa > Arthropoda > Insecta > Orthoptera > Acrididae > Schistocerca > Schistocerca nitens. Next base: position 187,395,107 of record NC_064620.1, on the reverse strand, counting down.
GATGCTACAGATAGACATCCGGCAGACATCTGGTACTCTATTACGCTGAGATCTGGTGCTCTATGTTGTAAAACGCCGCTAACCATCTTCTTCATAGATGCTGCCCTCTCATCATGTGAGTTATTAGGTTTCGTAACACACAGCCACGTAAAACGTACTACCAACAGCGCATAATGGGAACACTACATACATTCTTTTGAAAATACAGAAACATGTCGTTCTTCGGTCTAATACCGATACTGATTCCAGACTGAAACTGATGTGTCGGCAGCTGGGCCAACACCTTGTAGATAGAGGTGGCTTAGAAAGCACGCTAGACTAACGCAGACGGGCGTGAAGTACTGGAACAGGATACGTAATTAATGCTATGAAGAAAATAACGGAGTTTCTCATATACTTATCTCTAATTTCTTCTTGTACATCTCTATGGTGAACACAAGTGAGACTCTAATTACAATCACTGTAAGGCTAATGGCGCCTTGCTAGTTCGTAGCCATTAGCTTAGCTGAAGGCTATTCTGTCTCTCGGCTAATGAGAGAGAAAGGCTTCGTACGTCTAGTCGCTAGCTCTGTCGTCCGTACAACTGGGGCTGAGTTCGAGTCAGTCTCTCGAGACCTGCCTTGTGGTGGCGCTAGGTTTGCGATCACACAGTGGCGACACGCGGGTCCGACATGTACTACAGGACCGCGGCCGATTTAAGCTACCACCTAGGACGTGTGGTGTCTGGCTGTGACACCACAGAAACATCAGCAGCCAAACCACGTAAGACGTTTTTCCAGTCACAATGTTCAAGTGCCTACCAACACAGTTGAAAACATACTTGAAACGTTACGAAGTAAATATGAGTATCATCACTAGTGATAGAACTAAGAGGAGTAGAAAAGGTACATCCCGTTAAATAATGTTTCATATTCTATATATACTACGCTAGACGCTAAATAAAGAAGTACCGAAATATTTTTAAAACATGGACACATTTTTGAACCACGACTTTTACCTCCACTGCATGTTATTACTTTTTCACCCAACGAACACTGATACCATACGATTCGTGATTGTCAGTCTCACTTTTGCTACACTAAGTGATCAAAAGTATCCGGATACCCCCAAAAATATACGTTTTTGATATTAGATGCATTGTGCTGCCACCTACTGCCAGGTACTCCATATCAGCGACCTCAGTAGTCATTTGAGATCGTGAGAGAGCAGAATTGGGCACTCCGCGGAATTCACGGACTTCGAACGTGGTCAGGTGATTAGGTGTCACTTCTATCATACATCTGTAAGCGAGATTTCCACACTCTTAAACATCTCTAGGTCCACTGTTTCCGATGTAATAGTGAAGTGAAAATGTGAAGGGACACGTACAGACCGACCTCGTCTGTTGACTGATAGAGACCGCCGACAGTTGAAGAGGTTCGGTTCGTAACGTGTAATAGGCAGACATCTATCCAGGCCATCACACAGGAATTCCAAACTACATCAGGATCCAATGCAAGTAATATGACAGTTAGGTGGGAGGTGAGAAAACTTGGCTTTCAAGGTCGAGCGGCTTCTCCTATGCCACACATCACGAAGGTAAATGCCAAACGACGCCTCGTTTGGTGTAAGCAGCGTAAACATTGGACGACTGAACACTGGAAAAACGTTGTGTGGAGTGGCGAATTATGGTACACAATGTTGTGATCCGATGGCAAGGTGTGGGTATACGGAATGCCCGGTAAACATCATCTACCAGCGCGTGTTGTGCCAACAGTAAAATTCGAAGTCGGTGGTTTTATGGTGTGGTGGTGTTTTTCATGGAGGGGGTTTGTACCCCTTGTTGCTTTGCGTGGTACTACCACAGCACTGGCCTACAATGAGATTTTAAGCACCTTCTTGCTTCCCACTGTTGAAGTGCAAATCGGGGATGGCGATTGCATCTTTGAACACGATCGAGCATTTGTTCATAATACACGGCCTGTGATGGAGTCGTGTCACTATAATGACATCCCTGTAATGGACTGGCCTGCATAGAGTCCTGACCCGCATCCTATAGAACACCTTTTGGGTATTTTGGAACACCGGCTTCGTGCCAGGCGTCAACAATGGAGGGCGCCACGGAGTTTTAAGACATTTTCAGCCAGGTGTCCGGATGACATAGTGACATAGATGACATAGTGTATCTCAGTGTCGTACTAGCATTTCGCTTGTCCTATAAAACCTTTCAATCGCTGACGGTTTTACGTCTTAAGTATTAGTCAGTCTTTTCACTCGGGCAGTTCTTTACCATAGATATACGACGAATATCTGAAAACACTACACCAGAAATACTGGTAATGTATGTGTATTGTGTGGATTTTATGCTGGGAGGTAAACTGTCAGTGTGCTTGTGCACACATGTCAGTCTTTTTAATTCACTTTCCTTAACATTACATATGAGCAAATAGAATGTAGCAATGAAGGCCTACAATATGCATTCTTTCAAAGAACAAAACAACTACTAGCTACTATTGATAATACTATTTATTTTCGCAAACCGACAGATTCATCTTCAGACGCCTGTTCACATTCAGATACACATTTTTGAAGCTTACATTAGTTTTCAGTCCTTTATTCTCATTGTAGAAACTTCTTGGGGGCCGCGGGATTCAAGCAATTATGAGATTTAATATACAGCCTGTTGTGGGTAAGGGTGCAGATATTTTTACTGCTGACTGAGGGAAGTGTACAGAATAATAATGCATCAGCACTGACTTCACCTGCAGACTAATAATTGGAGTTAGAGTTATTAAGGGTGGTACGCTTTTAGGTTGGTTAGCACCACCAACTGCATGTGGCAAGAGCCAACGCATTAATGCTTATTTGCTACTGGGCAGCAGGTCAGGTGCTGAATGGACACTGTTTGTCTAAACTCACAGGTGTAGTCCAATTAGTGGTGCCATTACGATTGTGCAGGAAACATCAGCTAGTAAACTATGTGTCGTGTTTGCAAGAACAATATAAGATGCAGGAAAAAAAAACATTGAAATGGGTACATATTAAGCTACCAATATCATAGTATATGCACTTATCTGGCGTAAAGCAAAACATGCACTCTTTCCTGTGTGGGAAAGAACGTCTAACATACTGACGATTCTGGCAGTCTGCACCACACCACTTGGCACGCAAGGATAGCTCTGAGTGTGTGTGTAGAAGTGTTTATGTTCTGGCTCTGCCAGGTAGGGAGCATGAAACACGGAATTGATCAAACATCAGACGAATGGTTGTTTTTGGATTCCTGAAAGGGTTTCTCTGCCAAGTAATTTAATTTAATTAGACTAAGTAGCCTATCTCCATGACAAGCAACCCGTTCCCGGTACTATTATACTGTTTTTATTATCATGTTGTTTGCAAAATGATTCAGGATTGAAATGGTTTACTGATAATTAAATTTAGAAAAGAACAGACGATCTTGACATAAGTATCAGATAGTAATACATGATAATGCTTCGCTACCCATTAAGTTAAAACAAACAAGTATGAACAGAAGTAAACGCTACAGAAATAGATTCTCAAATGTACCATACTTAAACAATGTTATTTAACATAGTTGGAGAATAGTTTCTAAGTGACATTCAGCATTATGATCTTGCCTGGCTGAACACAACACAAAGGAGGGTTTAGTATACTACCCCAAACTAGTCACTGAACTGGACGATGGGGAATGCTTGTGACAACATCATACACAGTATAATAAACTCTCTGCATGACTGCAATCCGTGGTTTACCTTTGTTGCACGGTGTGTCTTTGGATTTGTGGGATGCCGGATGATGCATCTGCTCCTCACTGCCTGTCAACCAAAATTGCTTATTCTTGACCTAAGTGTCAGTCATATACTCTTACCGAGTTCTTGTGTGAAGGAGAAGATTGCTTGGTGGGGGGATGTGCACAGTGTTGCTCTCACAGTTCTCACAACAACGTACTAACCAAAACAACTGCTCACGATCTCTCCACTTGGATAGTATACGAGAATCTCAGGTTATTTAACGCTGATCTATTCAGAGCCCATTGTGATCAAAGTGAACACAGAATGGCTATTTCTCCATGCCTCACTTAGCGTTAAGCACTCTGTATGTCAACGCAACGGTTCAGAGAGAGAGGGAGAGAGAGAGAGAGTTCATTCTTGTCTGCATATTGTATATACTGAACTACGTCTCCCCAGTCTAAGATGAACATTGCCTCCCTCCTAAATTGCATTTCCCAACAAAACGACTATATACAGTAATTATTTATCCCAATCTCAAAACATAACTTCCAGTCGTCCTCTCCACTAACCCCACCTCTGTAAAGAAATGACGTAAAGGTTCAAATGGCTCTGAGCACTATGGGACTTAACATCTATGGTCATCAGTCCCCTAGAACTTAGAACTACTTAAACCTAACTAACCTAAGGACATCACACAACACCCAGTCATCACGAGGCAGAGGAAAATGACGTAAAGGGTACTATTTCTCCTCCCTCGAAATTTTCAGACTGTTCTGACAATAGAGAGCATTCTACGAGAGGTCAGGACTTTACTAGCATTCGTATACATTATGTGATCGAAAGTATCCATACACCTGGCACAAAATGACATACAAGTTCGTGGAGCCCTCCATCGCTAATTCTGAAGTGAAATATAGTGTTGACCCACAATTAGCCTTGATGACAGCTTGCACTCTCGCAGGTATACGTTCAATCAGGTGCTGGAAGGTTTCTTGGGGAATCGCAGAACATTCTTCACGCAGTGCTGGTATGAGGAAAGGTATCGACGTCGGATGTTAAGGCCTGGTACGACGTCGGTATTCCAAAACATCCCAGAAGTGTTCTATAGGATCCAGGTGAGGACACTGTGCAGGCCAGTCCGCTACAGGGATGTTATTGTAGTGTAACCACTCCACCACAGGCCGTGCATTATGAACAAATCCTCGATCATGTTGAAAGATGCAATCGCCATTCCCCAATTGCTCTTCAACAGTGGGAAGCAAGAAGGTACTTATATAATCATTGTAGGCCTATGCTGTGATAGTGCCAGGCAAAACAACAAGGGGTGCAAGCCCCCTCCATGAAAACCACAACGACACCATAACACCACCGCCTTCGAATTTTACTGTTGGCACTACAAACACGCTGGTAGATGACGTTCACCAGGCATTCGCCATACCCACACCATTCCATCGCATCACCACGTTGTATACCGTGATTCGTCACTCTAGACAATTTTTTTCCAGTGTTTAGTCGTCCAATGTTTACGCTGCTTACACAAAGCGAGGCGTCGTTTGGTATTTACCGTCGTGATGTGTGGCACCGGAGCAGCCGCTCGACCTTGAAAGCCAAGTTTTCTCACCTCCCACCTAACTGTCATATTTCTTGCAGTGGATCCTGGTGTAGTTTGGAATTCCTGTGTGATGGCCTGGATAGATGTCTGCCTATTACACGTTACGAACCTCTTCAACTGTCGGCGGTCTCTATCAGTCAGCAGACGAGGTCGCCCTGTACGCTTTTGTGTTGTACGTGTCCCTTCACGTTTCCACTTCCCTATCACATCGGAAACAATGGCCCTAGGGATGTTTATGAGTGTGGAAATCTCACGTACAGACATGTGACACAAGTGACACCCAATCACCTGACCACGTTCGAAGTCCGTGAGTTTTGCAGTGCGTCGTATTCTGCTCTCTCACGAATTCTAATGAATTCTGAGGTCGCTGACATGGAGCACCTCACTGTAGGTGGCAGCTCAAAGCACCTGATATGAAAAACGTATGTTTTGTGAGGGTGTCCGGATACTTTTGATCACCTAATGAATAGCATGTAGATATCATGCACTTTTCACCCGAATGCCGCATGATGCTGTTACCTTCTCCACCTACGAAAATGCAACCCATCCAATTAGTGTGAACTGCGCAATCGCCACTGCTTGAGATACCTCATGCAGTATACATGCCATTCGCTATCTGTGGCGAAACAAGGTATGCAACTCTGTGGAGACACGTTCTGCAGCCCTTGCGGCTTTGATATTTATGACCATCCACGTTCTTCGACATGGGTCTGAAAATTGGCTATTAGAAAAAATGTTGCGTAATGGCTCCCCGGCTCCTCTACGTTCCAGGCCTGCATTACTACCGAAAGATATGTACATACAAATGGGAAAGGGATTGCTTAGTATCTTATTCCTATCAACCAAGAAAACTTTCAGTATCATTTGCTACGCAGATGAAGACTGTTATGTGCAAAGTGTCGTCTGTGACATATTATTCGAATCATCTTATCTGTTGCTGATAGACAGTGGTAAAAATTGGATGGCCATCTTGCATAACCTCCCCCTCCCTGCTTGACATAGAGCTCGGTTTACTCAAGGTTTGAGGCACTGACTACAGCAACACCAAATTAGATGTGTTTCTCAATGTAATTATTGAACCACCTCCCACTTTGTCCAACCACCTTATCTTAAGTTAAGGTGAGTCATCTTACAGTATTATTAATCTTTAATACGTACAACTTTCAAAGAAGTGATTGGCGATATGCTTCCGTATATCCTAATATTATTATAGTGAAATATTATATATTCATAGACTAAGCGTTCACAATTATTGTTTAGCTTTTTGGTGATTCCTTATAATTAATCACGCTAGAATGTCTCATTCATAACTGAATCAGTATGTCATTCTTCCTGTAACTAGTCTAATTATGTTCCAAATTTGCGAAAAGAAATGACCATATTCATTCTACTTATGAGTAATGATAATGTGTAGATGAGGAAACCTTTGTCTAATCTATCATATAATTTTCTCTGATCCCTTCACTTTCCATGTGCATTTGGAATATTTGTCTCTTTATGTTTACTTATGAAGTACTTAATTCATCATTACTGAAGGTTGACACAACAAACATCTATAATATAACTGAAGATTAGAATGGTATACATCGACATGAAATAATTGAAGTTTACAAAATTATGCATATACGTAAAATAATTACAGTTTATGTGGTACATATTACATAAGACAATAGGTTATAGATTGATATGCAGGTGACATCGGGATAGTGTTTCTTGAAACTTGTAGAGGACTGTTTTTTTTTCTTTCTCCTTTGGTGACTTGGTACTGAAATATACTACTTTCCAATACTACAGTTGCACTGTTATGCTTATTTGTGGACTGCAACATACAGTTCCCATCATACACGTATACTTATTTCTGGACTCCAATATATTATACTCGTGCATTTATTTGTGGACTGTGGTATACAGTTCCCATTGTACTCACACACTTATTTGTGTATTGCAGTATGCAGATCCTGTTTTTCTCTTACAGTTACTAGCGGACTGCGGTCTACATTTCCCTTTATACTCGTACATTTATTTGTGTACTGCAGTATACAGTGTCTAGGTTGAGTGACTGTGAGGACCACACACTGTCGTCACAGATCGCAGGGTCTTGTTTTGATGTGGTAGAGACGTATGTAATAACGTATGACAATGATTCTAGTTGTAGTGTAGCTGGCAATGTTTCGTCTTGGACGATCAGTTACATGAGTGTTGGTACAGGCATCAGCGTGACGCCCATGATAGTCTTGTATTACAAGTGGCATCGGTATGTTGATGTAACAAATCGTAGTTTTGCTAGAAACTGTATGCCTCATTCTTGATGATTTGCCCACATTTCTATTGTATGAAAACCAGCAGCAGTACTACACTGACGTTACCTACTAGACGGTAAGAGTGCTTAGTGTTCGTACTACTGTCTGATCATTAAGTTGAAGGGTTATGGAGATTTTTCAGGGTATTTTGAAATATTTGACTTTTGAGATTTGAAGAGAGGATTGTGGAAGGTGAAACTTCATTCTTATAGCTCAGGTCTTCTTTCTTCTCCCTCATGGTCTTCTCTTCTCTTCTTGCAGCAACTGCTGCTCTTCTTACTTGTATTTTCATTTTTTCATAATATGTGAGTTAATTATATTGGATGACTTTGTTAGATTTAATATGGGATTTTAATAGGATTGAAAATACGTTCATGGTTATCATGGTATCTCTTCTCTCAGCACCATGCTGTTGTGTAGCTCTCCTATTCCTATATTTGCTGTTACTTTAATGTATCATTTTTCATTGATTGCCAAGGCTGTTGTCCTCCAGTGTGGTTCCAATTTGAAGCAAGGTTTCACGCCGCTCCTTCTTGACCTCATTCGTCTTCATACTGCCCCTTTTTCGACCCATTGCTTGTATTTCATTGCTCGTTAACTATCACGTCATTTGCTACCCATCATGAGTCATCGATATCTCCACCTTTTACCAACGCTATCTCCTTGTGTTCCGTTCTGTTATCCCACGACTGCTGCACCCCTGCCTCGACGTTCCATCTGCGTTGTCATCCTGCTTGCGTCCGCATATCGTTTTTACAATGTTGGATACAAAGATTATACCATCTTTGTGATCATATAATTTTAAGTTACATGTCGCTCTGAAAAAGAAAGACTTTCATGTTGTATCTAAAACTGTTAAAAGAATTTAGCTCTGTTACACATTTTGCCCTTCATTTTATACTTTATACATAGGGAGGCTGATTCCTCAAGTTTGTCATACCATTCAACGCTTTCAGGCTTCCTCATCTTCCTAGTTCATAGTTTATAACTTAAAGTTGTTCTTAATTCATGGGTTCAGGGTTACAGTTTGTACTCTGTTAGTATTCGTTACTTACGTGTGCATACTCTATAAGACCTTAATTACTATTTGATCGTGTTTTCTCTCCGTCCACGTTGATAATGGTCCGTCGGCTCTTCAACTGTATGTTTTTCTTAACTGAAACAGACTGCTATCACCTCTTCTTGGCATATCAGAAGAATTCGTTGTTTTTCGCTTCCTTAGAGCCCCATGAACCAGGGGTAGCTTCTTTGATGAGTAATCAAAACGTCTTCGGTCCTAGGTTCAAATCCCACCGCTGTTTAAATTTTGATTAATAATCAGCATTGGCGGACAAAGACTTCAGGCATAAAAAGTCACCCTCATTCTGCCAACGGCCTTGTCAAGGAGTGCGGAGGAGCGGACAGAGGTTCAGGGCACTCTCTTGTCCTTGGGGTGGGAAACTGCCCTAAAGGCGGAAGAATCAGCAATGATCAATGGCATGAGGATGCAGAAGGCAATGGAAACCACTGCATTAAAGACATGTAACGTGTACCCACAGGACATGTGGCCTGTAATTGGAGATGTGTCACGATGATCTCTCCATTGGAAAAAGATTCCGAAATAGTCCCCCATTTGGATCTCTGGGAGGGGACTGCCAAGGGTAGGTTACCATGAGAAAAAGATTGAATAATCAACGGCAGCATAACCTTCTACGAGTCGGGGCGTGGCATGTCAGAAGCTTGCACGTGGTATGGAAATTAGAATATCTGAAAAGGGAAATGCAGTGGCTCAATCTAGATATGTTAGGTGTCAGTGAAGTGGAAAGAGGACAAGGATTTCTTCTCAGATGAGAGTAGGGTAATATCAACAGCAGCAGAAGTAGGATTATTTATGAACAGGAGCGTAGGGTAGAGAGGGTTTTACTGTGACCAGTTCAGTGATATGTTTGTTCTTATCAGAATAGACAGCAAACCAACAATGACAACGATAGTTCAGGTATATATGCCGACATCGGAAGCTGAAGATGAAGACATGGAGAAAGTGTATGAGAATATTGAAAGGGTAATACAGTATGTAAAGGGATTTGAAAATCTAATAGTCATGGGAGACTGGAATGCAGTTGTAAGGGAATGAGTAGAAGAACAGGTTACAAGAGAATATGGGCTTGGGACAAGGAATGAGAGGGGAGAAGGCTAATTGAGTCCTATAGCAAGTTTCAGGTCGTAATAGCGAATACCATGTTCAAGAATCACAACTGGAGGAGATATACGTGGAAAGGCCGGGTGATACGGGAAGATTCAAGTTACATTACATCCTGGTCAGACAGAAATTCCGAAATCAGATACTGGATCGTAAGGCGCACCCAGGAGCAGACATAATCTCAGATCACAATATAGTAGTGATGAAGAGTAGGCTGATGTTTAAGACATTAGTCAGGAGGAATCAATACGCAAAGAAGTGGGAGACGGAAGCTCGAGGAATGACGAGATACGGCTGAAGTTCTCTAAGGCTATACATACATCAATAAGGAGTAGCTCAGAATGCAGTAAAGTAGAAGAGGAATGGACATCTCTAAAAAGAGCCATCACAGAAGTTGGGAAGGAAAACATGGGTATAGAGAAGGTAACTGTGATGAAACCATGGGTAACACAAGAAGTACTTCAATTGCTCGATGAAAGGAGGAAGTACAAAAATGTTCCGGGAAACACAGGAATACAGATATACAAGTCGATGAGGAATGAAATAAACAGAAATGGCAGGGAAGCTAAGTTGGAATGCCTGCAGGAAAAACGTGAACACATCAAAAAAGAAATGACTGTCGGAAGGATAGTCTCAGCATACAAGAAAGTCAAAAGAACCTTCGGTCACATTAAAAGCAAGGGTGATAACATATTAAGAGTTCAACGGCAATTCCACTGTTAAATACAGAGGAGAGAGCGGACACGTGGAAAGAATACATTGAAGGACGCTATGAGGGGGAAGATTTTTCTGATGTAATAGGAGAAAAAACAGGAGTCGATTTAGAAGAGATAGGCGACCCAGTATTAGAATCAGAATTTAAAAGAGCTTTGGAGGACTTAAGATCAAACAAGGCAGAAGGGATAGATAACATTCCAGCAGAATTTCTAAAGCATTGGGAGAAGTGGCAACAAAACGACATTGGTGTGTAGAATGTATGAATCTGGCGACATACCATCTGACTTTCGGAAAAGCATTATCCACACAGTTCCGAAAACGGAAAGAGCTGTCAAGAGCGAGAATTATCGCACAATCAGCGTAACAGCTCACGCATCCAAGTGGCTTACAATAATAACATACAGAAGAATGGAAAAGAAAATTCAGTATGCGCTAGATGACGATCAGTTTGGCTTTAGGATACATAAAGGCACGAGAGAGGTAATTATGTCGTTGTGATTAATAATGGAAGCAAGACTAAAGAAAAATCAAGACACGTTCATAGGATTTGTTTACCTGGAAAAAGCGTTCGACAATGTAAAATGGTGCAAGATGTTCGTAAGTCTGAGAAATGTAGGGGTAATCTATACGGAGAGACGGGTCATATACAATATGTACAACAGCCAAGATGGAATCATAACAGCGGACGACCATGAAAGAAGTGCTCGTTTTAAGAAGTATCTAAGACAAGGATGTAGCCTTTCACCCGTACTGCACAATCGGTACAAAGAGGTAGCAATGATGAAAATAAAAAAAAGGTTCTGGAATGGAACTAAAATTAAAGGTGAAAGGGTATCAGTGATACGATTCACTGATTGCATTGCTTTTCTTAGTGACAGTGAAGAATAATTACATAATCTTCTGAACGGAATGAACAGTCTAATGAATATAGATTGAGAATAAATCGAAGAAACACGAAGGTAATGAGAAGTAGTAGAAATGAGAACAGCGAGAAACTTAACATCAGAACCGATGGTCTCGAAGTATATGAAGTAAAGGAATTCTACGTACCTAGGCAGTAACATAACCAATGACAGACGGAGCAAGGAGGACATCAAAAGCAGACTAGCAATGGCAAAAAGGGCATTCCTGGACAAGAGAAGGCTACTAATATCAAATATCGGCCTTAATTTGAGGAAAAAAATTTCTGAGAATGTAAGTCTGGAGTACAGCATTGTATGGTAGTGAAACATGGACTGTGGGAAAACGGGACAGAAGGGAATCGAAACATTTGAGATGTGCTACAGAAGAATGTTGAAAATTAGGTGGACTGATAAGGTAAAGAATACGGAGGTTCTGCGCAGAATCGGAGAGGAAGGAATATGTGGAAAACACTGATAAGGAGAAGGGACAGGGGACATCTGTTAAAACATGAGGGAATGACTTCCATGGTACTAGAGGCAGATGTAGAGGGCAAAAAGTGTAGAGGAAGACAGAGATTGGAATACATCCTGCAAATAATTGAGGACGTAGGTTGCAAGTGCTACTCTGAGATGAACCTACAAAATAACAAAATAGAAATCGATTATGTGAGACCTTAACTTTTCCCGGCGAATCGAATGTTGAAATACCTTACGGGTTTGCTGCCGGGTGACATCGTCGAACACCTGTGTTCAACGACGTCACCCGGCAGCATACCCGTAAGTTATTAGAAATCGATTAGATTTGCGTCTATTAACTGTATCACTTACAGTTGCACTTGTTATGTATTAACTCTGGTTTCCTTTCTCAGCTGCTGTTCCTGACGTGATCCTCCTTTGTCCTCATCTCCAATCACCTAAGACAGTTTTGCCGCAGTATCAACGCTATTTTACTTTCCTCTGAGCACGACCTTTCATTTGCAGTACATCCCGCTCAAATTATTAATAATAGTTAAGGTACTCACAACCTTAACAGTCCTCTTAAGTACTGGGATTTCGTATCTTTTTCTATGGGCCTATTATTCTTTAACACCTTCCGTCGATATCTACGTACAAAATATACTTCACGTTGGCTCCACCAATATTCTTTTATATTACTATGAGAATTACTACTACCGTTTCACTCAATGAGGTCTTCACTTTAGTCTCTTGACCTTCGTTTCCTTACACGTCCATTAAATCGTTGACAATAACCTTAACGTCTGATGGGTTGTTCCTACTCGCATCAATTTTCCATTCTGTATATATAAATATACAGCTCTTAAGTAACATTACATATCTTTCTGAACCCACTTGTTAACGAATGCCGGCCGTGGTGGCCGAGCGCTTCTAGGCGCTTCAGTCCGGAACCGCGCGACTGCTACGGTCGCAGCTTCGAATCCTGCCTCGGGCATGGATGTGTGTGATGTTCTTAGCTTAGTTAGGTTTAAGTAGTTCTAAGTTCTAGGGGACCGATGACCTCAGATGTTAAGTCCCATAGTGCTCAGAGCCATTTTAACCATTTTTTTTTTTGTTAACAAATATTGCAGCCTCCAAGTTACTTTATCCCATTATGTTGTTAGAATTATCTGTCTTCCATAATCTTTCAAGATAATAACGCGAGTGTTTCAACAGCACCACCCCATCACAAGGAAGAATAAAGAACTGAAAACTAATGCAAGTTTCAACAATGCTTCTCTGGATGTTAACAGTTGTCTGAAGACGAACCTGTTTGTTCGAAATCAGTATTGGCCCTTTTTGAGTAATAAATACCGTTATCAAAAGTAGATGTTTCTTGTTTTCTTCTTTGCTAGAATCAATCAGTAGTTTATACACAGCCGCGCTCTCAAAATGACAGTTTTGAACAAAATGGCGATAGCCCCATATTTTTTCCTGTTGGAACGTGGGATTCCGAAATTTTGAGACCAAATCCAGCCGGCCGCGGTAGTCGAGCGGTTCTAGACACTTCATTCCGGAACCGCGCGACTGCTACGGTCGGAGGTTCGAATCCTGCCTCGGGCATGGATGTGTGTGATGTCCATAGGTTAGTTAGGTTTAAGTAGTTCTAAGTTCTAGGGGACTGATGACCTCGGATGTTAAGTCCCATAGTGCTCAGAGCCATTTGAACCATTTTTGAACTGAATCCAGCTTTCCACGGGTAGCTACAGCAGTATTTACAAAATGACAAGATAACAACAAATAGGTTTGAATTATGGTTCAGTAACCTATCAATAGGTGAAATCCGGATCAAAGAACACCTTCACCGCGAAGACCAAACAGTGAAGAGAAAAAAGAAGAAGTGACTTTTTGGCGAAGGGTTAGGTGTTAGCACCTTTTAAACTTGAACTTATTACTATTGATTGCATTCACCACACGTTACAGGAATGAAAGTGGAGCACTGAGTTACTGGTTGGAATGAAAACAAAAGCGAGGAACTGAATGAAGCTTTGTAATGCCAGTGGTCTTACCGAACTATCGACTAGAGCCGCTCGAATGGAACGTGCACGGCTGCGTTGAGAAACATCATTAGATTGTTGATTTTTACTGGATGCCGTAACAATCACGTGATAGAATGATTTGTTCAAAATAAGTAGAAATCCAGTCTGAAATCGTCTTATTTACATTGGCTTACCTTTATCAATAACTGTCAGTCGTTTATAATAAAGTACAAAGGAGGTAATTTGTATGACTTTGATATACGTTAGTTTGTAATATGAATATTTGTTGTTGCATAATAGCATACTGGCAGTAATGGCAGAAAAATAATACACTTCAACATAGACAATTAATATTCGTACTTTACTCAATGTCTCAAGACAGCATCACGATATTTCCATAAATACACTTAAAGAGATGAAACCTGTCATCACAACTTTCTCAGAGATAGATGCAAAATAAGTCATATTTAACTCAAGTTATCCGTCATGAAAGTCTAAACAAAAATTGTGTATTTAAGGACGGAATTAATGAGTGAAATTCAATTTTCCAAATATTCTCTAAGCATTACATCTCAGTATTATGTATATGATAAATAATGATGCATTGTCTTCATCCGTTTGGTACCCAAATCTTATTTCGATCATCTACATTTGGAACAGCATTTTTGTTTTTCCCACTCAACTTATTTAGTCTTAGCAGACATTTACTGCCATAAGCTGCGATGTGATCTTCATGTCGCCATGCTCGCCCCCCCCCCCCACCGTGCTGACTATGTGTCAATAATTTGTTTTCTTCGAAGTACTTCATAATGTTCGAATACAGTATATGTTCCAAACCCTTACTGCAAATCGACCTTAATTATATTGGCCTGTAATTCTACGGATTACTCCTACTTCCATTTTTGGTGTTGGTGTGACGTGAGCAATTTTCCAGTCTTTAGGTATGGATCTTTCCGTGAGCTAGCGGTTGTATATACTTTCTAAATATGGATCTATTGTATCAGCATACTTATAAGACTCCTACCTGCTACTGCTATACCATAACCTCGGAACTGGAGGCAGTTTGCAAACAGAATTATTTTGTTAGAGTAATAATGGTATAAAGCAACAGAGCAATGCTACCCTCTGAGAGGAATTTTGTTATGCTGACCGTGCTGTACCTAACGGAGATGGCTTATCGGAAGTGAAAGTCACAATTACGTAAATATTTGAACAGTAACAAACAAAATTTTGCCTATCTGCACTGTTTAACTGATAAAGAAAACGGTCGCCAGCCTAACTAGGCAAGATAATGATTAACATTCTCGTTCAAGAAAATAGTTATTAGTAACTTTAATGGATAAACACAACCTATACTTTGTCACACGCGAGTGCAGTGAACTCTGAGACATACATATGTTTACGGTAAGATTGAAACTAACAGTTAGAGCAGCACAAACTATTTGCAAAATTATAACATTATACCGAAACACACTATTACTTTCAGGGCTTATACAAACTGAATGGTCTTTATAACGTTACTATTACTATTCACTGCAGAATCATTAATTTGATATAAGTTATATCTCGCTCAGTTAAATACTTTACTATTTAAAATGAAAGTTAATTGGAATCCACTAACAGGTTGCTTCTCACTATTATTTGAATAAAGAAATTATGGTTTTCATAATTAGTGGTCTTCCCATAACTTGTTACCCAGCATTAACACAATAGACAAACTGTGGATCCTGTTATATTATTAATATGCACTTCCAATACACAAGAGAGACAAACACTTAGCAGACATGAGTATATAACGTTTCACACTGCAGTTTTCCACTTTCACTACATTGAGAGAGAAAATTAACATATATGTGAGATACTGACTCACCTTCTGCGATTTACAACAGACAGTAATGTGATCATTTACTAAGTAAAACTTTATAAGCCTCAGTCTTAAGAACTTTTAATTTGAAGTTGGCAACAACACAGTAATAAGCAGTTTTACTAGGAAAATTATATTCAGCAAGCATCATTGACTTTAACTCACTCTCTTGCCACATTAACTTTAACTTTCTCTTTACTATGTTCAAGAGGCATTAATTAGAAGAAAAAACACTGGTTTTTATGTTCTTTCAGTAGGGACACTCGGTAATCACTTTAGTTCAAACGGAGAGGACCCTGAGAGGTGTTATGATAAGGAAAAAAATCAAGGTAAATACTTAAATTCAGATATAAATTACCCTATATTTGAGCACACTAACACATCCATTAAGCTGATCCTTCACTGTACATCATTATAGTATTCCGATGCAATGATTGCGCAATGTGGTGGCAACTGCATGTTGGTAGGTGGAATTGCAGGTAGAATTGCTGGACTCTGTCATTTCTTGGTGGCGATGATAGATACAAGTTCAAGAATAATTCCAGCTATTTATCCATCCATCCAAGGCATTGGAAAGTAGCAGAAAAAACCTCTTTCGGAACCAGAACAATATGCATCTTTTACATGGCAGTGCACAGTTTAGTAGCTCGTCCCTGACTCGTAGCTCGTCCCCGACCTGCTCTTGTTCCCGACTGCCTCTTGTTCCACCTTTTCTACCTAGGCCAACCACAATTTGCGCGCGCTACACAGTTGCGTTCCTGTGGGGAACCACTACACCTTTTACATACAAACTAACTAAGAACCCTAAGTGAGGATCAGCAGTTTACATAACAGCAACCAAATTCATTCAATAAAACAGAACATTTGCACATATTGACATTTCTACAAAAAATTATTCACACAGATATTACAATTATATAGAGTAAGTTTTGTTCCCTCCAAATGGTACAAAGAATTTAAATGACAGATATGCTACACAGCATACAATCAAATCATGACATCAAAGTTTTAACAAAGAAAGGAGTATACAATTTGTGTTCTCTATTCCTTCAAACATACTTACAGAAGCTCAATGATGTAACATTAAATGAAACAAAAGCAAAATAAATCCGTACAGCATTAGAGCTATGGTGTTACACATGCCCCATGTTTCGTTGAAGTTTCCTGTAAAGGATACTTCAAGGAAACATCTATAACACCTAAGTGGTGTTGGCTACAAAAAAAATTATACCATCCCACTTCAGTTGGGAGAAAAAAAAGCACACATTACAAACATACAGTATATACACTAAGAAATTGCATACATTTCTTCCAAAAGATTTTCAAAATAAGACATTTACAGAAATTATCATATTCACACTGGTTTAAGGAAACTAATTTTTCATCATTACACAAGATACCTTTAAGCATGTTCATTCCGTACACATACAGTTCAAGTAACAGACAAACAGTACACAAAATAATCTACACGTTAGTGGAATAGGTATAGCCTTCAAATAAAATAAAAGAATAAACACATATACAAAAGCACAGAACATTTCAACTTAACAAAGCAGAAATTTGTCTTTCAATATTTTCAAAGAAAGTAAATATTCAGAGAAACACAAGCATGTTAATGATCATAGTACATTTTGCAAGGTTCAGCAAATAATGAGATTTTGAAAATTTCAGTTTGCATTCACATGTGCACAAATATCTATACAAACAGCTATGGAAACCTATTCCAACTGACTCCTTAAATACCAAAGTAACTTTGCAAGGTTTTTTTTCAAAGTAATTAACTTTAAAGCTGCCCTTCATTAATAGCAGTCCAAAATGATTGCTGCACATAAACACACTAACCTATTTGGAACCTATCTTTAATCATCACTGCTGTGTTTTAAAACAAGACAGTCCAAAACTTTAACTTATTCCAGAAAACCTCGTCTCGAAAACATCTACAACTATTTGAACAAGAATCCTTACACATTTTATAATAACTTTTCATTGACTTCAAAAAGAATAGTCAGTTCATAACACATTGACCAATAAACCTAACTTACTTCACTGCTTGTCTCAGCACTAGCAGTCCATGTTACACATTCTGCCCATTATTGGTTTGGCAGTCTTTGTATGTAAACATTTAGACACAAAAACACAATTTAGATTAAGAACACTGAAAGACACATTTTTAAATTAATACACTGCCCCCATCCTCTAGGTTTGGCAGTTCGTGACCACTTATCAACTTCTTGCCCCGCAATGGCAAGTCCTTTGGCTACTGCTCACATAGCATATATGGTAGTCCTCAATTTCAGGACCACAAAATTTTTATTCTTTTGTCTTGTTTTGCTGCCCAACAACATATTTTGAGCAGTTTATGGTCATCATTTCCAGGTTTTTCATCATTGTGTCACATCTTTGTTACCAATTGCATTAACGGTATAAAACATGAAGCCTGTAACTTTGAAACAACAATTAGACACTGGTAATATTAAATTTTTCTTTACACCATGACAAAATCAGGCAATATACACATCATTAGTTGAGTAAATTTTGGATGACATTTTTGGTATAATGACAATGTTCAGTAGTTATTTGAGAGTCCCAGATTTGTGGTTTATCTCCTCACTTCCTTACTCAGTAATATTTCTTTTAAAGCCAGTATTTAGTTCAATTATTTTTACACACATTTAGGTCATCAGATATGTCAAGCTCAGAACAATAATTTTACATCCTACTGCAAGTGGTTTCTGCCAACTTTTTGTGGTACTAGACACATGCCTCTCATACCTATTTTCACATACATTAGTCAGGTTTATCTCCTCAGTTTTAAACACACATATTTTTTCAACACCATATTTATCCCTATTTTCAAAAAACATTTACATTCAGTCATTTACCTTATTTTCAGTATTCTTACTTTTTCTCTTTCCAATTACTTTTCCATTACATTTTTCTTTTACTATACCCACTATACTTTCATTATTCTTGGTCATTTTCTAGTGTACCCAATTTAATTATTCATTTACTTGTTCACAAGCAATACACAGTATATTACCTTATTTCCACACTTTTCAGTCTATTCTGATAGAGAAGAAGGAAAGAAGATAGTAAAAGTTCTGAATGATGAAGAGGAAGGTTGGCAGCACGAAAAGAAATGGAAGTAATGCTGACAACGACTCGGGTCCCTGGTGCTCGTCAGGCACCTGACAATGCAAAGAGTGCATGTCCCCTGAGGCTTCAACAACCCTCATCTGAGGACATGTATCTTTAAGTAAACAACATACTGCAAACATAAGGCTTTTCGGAATTTTAAGTATATTAGAAATAAATTATTATCTTGTAGAGTTCTTTGCACTTTCATTGAGTTACCATAAGCATCATTATTCATAAAGTTTTAAGGTTTGTCACACTACATGCCCCTATCTTCATAATTAGGCTGGCAACAATATGTATTCAATTGAAAATAAACAGTTCCCAAGCAAAATAAATAATAAAATAAAGAAAACCTGCCCCAGGTCTCAAGATCAACAAAACAATAATTCACTTTCAGGTAACACTCAGATACAACAATAATACTAAAGTCATGCATAATATTAATAATATATACAAATACAGCATCCTACCCCCAGTCTCTTTATTAACAAGGCAGTATTTTATGGTTCACAAAACAATTACTTAAGTCTGGCGGCTTTTTAGGCCTCCTATCTTCTACATCTTTCACTAAGCTATTCAGATCTTGTCAACGTTTTGTTTCATCAGGTGGCTCTTTGGGTTTTGGAATTTCAAAGTCTTTAGCAAGGTACAACATCTCCTGTTCTGCTATTATTTTATCAGGTGGTTATTTTTGTTCCTGTAATTCACACCCATTCAAAACATTGGTTAAGGCTTGCCCCAGTATAGTATCATCTGGAGGTTCCTGCAAATTATGCCCTTGTGTTACATTACTGAATAATTTCTTCGGTTTTGGCCCAGTTCTACTTTCTGTATCTTGCTTTGGACAAATGTCACTAATTTTCTCATACCCTCTTTCAGTAAAAGTATATTCACTTTCGTTTACACCTGAAAATTCATCTTCACTGGAGTCATCACTACTCTCTTCCTCACCATCAGATTCCCTTAAATACGCGACATTTGAACAATAGGGAAAGTTAGTATATTCATTCTTATCGTTATTCATATACCCTTCAGCATTTGAATTATCACTGATCTCATTTTCGTCATCAGATTCGAGCAGGAAAGCAACTTTTAGACAGTGGAGCAGATTATCACTAGATGCCTCAGCCACTTCGTTTTTCGACTCATTTTCTACACAATGCATATCGTTTGGACACTCAGACACTTCAGCTGTATCACTTTGAACGATTTCAGTCTTAACTTCATACTTAGTATAATCGTCATATCGTGATGGCTGGGTGTTGTGTGCTGTCCTTAGGTTAGTTAGGTTTAAGTAGTTCTAAGTTGTAGGGGACTTATGACCACCGCAGTTGAGTCCCATAGTGCTCAGAGCAATTTTTGAATCGTCATATACTTCGATAACCTTCATTTCACTGTTTCCTTTACTGACAATTTCAGATAACCATGCGAAATTCCTACTAGACTCTTCTGTATCAGAACCACAAAACACCTTTCCATCAACAATAATTTCATCTGCACTACTTATATCATGTTTACTAACGTCCTCCTCTACATCATTTTCACCTATTATTAATTGTGCACACGTCTTTTGCGTGGCATATTCTACCTTCCTTTCCTCTTTATTCATCATAACCTCCCCCACATCTACGTCTTTTACCTCACACACATCATTAACAGTACAAATATTCCCCTTTTCACTCGCCTTTTCTGTCTCCATTTCGTTCTTTAATAAAGTCTTTCCGCACGATTCCGATACTGAGTTTTCCTTATTATATGACATATTAACTTTATTTCCATTTTTACATTCATCTATTACTGGAACCGGCCAACGGAAGTGTCTGATCCCGCCTCTTCTGTTTCTCTCAACGGCAGCCATCTTGTTCTGACGTCTGCCATTTGTGTGTGCTGCCAAGTGCAATGTACAGTGCTCCAGCAAGCGCTGGCCCGAGCACGAACGGTCACGTGACTTCACACTGGGAACGCCACTATGTATCACTCCGCGCCCGTTTTCCATGGGCGCGTCCTTAACCTTCCTGCCCCGTATTTTACATCTTTCCTTCTCGAATTTATGATTTGACATCTTTTCTTTGGGCCCAAAACCGTACAGCATTAGAGCTATGGTGTTACATACTCTGAGAGGAACGTGACTGGTATACAACCTGGACCGGAAAACTTGCTTTTATTGATTTAAGCTTCTTTGCGACACCTAAGATCTCTATTTCTATGTTTCTCATCTTGGCAGTTGGTTTTGATTGGAATTCAGGAATATTTACTTCGTCTCTTTTGTTGAAGAAACTTCGGAAAATCGTGTGTAATAACTCAGTTTTAGTGGCGCTGTCATCAATGACTTCACCATTGTTATCGCGCAGTGAAGGTATTGATTGCGTCTTGCCAGTGGTGTGCTTTATGTATGACCAGAATCTCCTTGGGTTTTCTGCCAGATTTCGAGACAGAGTTTCGTTCTGGAAATTATTGAGAGCATCTTGCATTGAAGTAAGCGCTATATTTCGAACCTCATCAAAACTTTGCCAGTCTAAGGGATTTTGCCTTCTTTTAAATTTGGCATGCTTTTTTCGCTGCTTCTTCAACAGCGATCTGACCCGTTTTATGTACCGTGGGGGGTTAGTACCACCACTTATTAATTTATGTGGTATATATCTCTCAATTGCTGTCGATATTATCTCTTTGAAATCATTCCACAACTTTTCTACGCTTACTTGATAAGATCGGAAGGAGTGCAGACTGTCTCTTCAAACGGTATTAAGGGCATTTTTATCAGCTTTTTTGAATAGATATACTTCGCTTTTCTTTTTGATGGTTGTAGGAGTTACGGTATTCAGCCTAACAGCTACTGCCTTGTGGTCGCTAATCCCTGTATTCTTCACGATCCTCACTATTTGTCAAAGATTATTTGTTGCTAAGAGGTCAAGTATGCTTTCGCAACCATTTACGCTTCGAGTGGGCTCATAAATAGTTGTTCAAAATAATTTTCTGAGAAAGTATTCAGTACAATTTCGGATGATGTTTTATGCCTGCCGCTGGCTTTAAACGTATAATTTTCCCAGCTTATCGAGGGTAGATTAAAGTCACCACCGACTATAATTGTATGAGTGGTGTACCTATTTTAAATGAGACACAAGTTTTCTTTCAACTGTTCAGTATCTATCTTCTGAGTCGGGGGCTCGGTAAAACGACCCAGTTTATAGTTTAGTCCGATTGACAAGTATAACGTTTACTCATAATATTTCGCAAGAATCATCTACTTCAATTTCACTACAAGGCAAACTACTTCCGACTGCAATAAATACTACACCACCAATTGTATTTAATCTATCCTTTCTGAACACTGTTAGATCGCTTGAAAAAGATTCTGCTGAACTTACTTCGGGCTTTAGCCAGCTTTCTGTACCTGTAACTATTTGAGTTTCAGGGTTTTTATTAGGGCTGGAGCTCTGGTTGTTTCCCAACACAGCTACGACAATTTGCAACTACAATACCAATCATTTCTACAATTAACTTACTGTGTTTTACCTGCTCCCTTTTAGACGGACGCCCTTTCTGTGGTTCCCTGAGGCCCTCTAACCTAAAAAAACAGTCCCTTCCACACAGCCCACGCTACCCGTGTAGCCTCTTCCTGTGTGTAATGGACTCCTGACCTATTAAGCAGAACCCGGAAACCCACCACCCGATGGCGCAAGTCAAGGAATCTGCAGCCTACACGGTCACAGAACCGCCTGAGCCTCTGATGCAGACCCTCCACTCGGCTCTGCACCAAAGGAGAACAGTCGGTTTTATCGACGATACTGCAGGTGGTGAGATCCGCCTTAATCTCGCAAGCAAGATTGGCAGTCTTTACCATTTCCGCTATCCGCCCAAAACCAAAGAGAATCTCCTCAGATCCAAAGCGACATACGTCACTGATACCGATATGAGCCACCACCTGCAGTTCGATGCACCCTATACTCTTCATGGCATTCGGAAGCAGCCTTTACACATCCCGAATGACTACCCTCGGTATGTACACAGAGTGCAAACTGGCTTCGTTCCCCTCCTTGGCAGCCATGTTCCTAAGGGGTCCCACTACGCGCTTAACGTTGGAGCTCCAAACTACTGCAAACCCACCCTCTGTGAACGCCTAGACCTTGCGGGCCGAGAAGCTTCCTCTGGAACAGGGTGGACGACTGCATCCAGCTCAGAGACATCGTCAGCCACAGACAGATAACGCCCGAAATCTGTTCGTCAAACGAACCGGGGAGGCTCTATGATCGGCCCCTCGAAAAGTTTTTCGCTGCCTGCCTGACTTTGAAATGATCTCCCACTCGACCACGGGTACATCGGAAAGCTTATCGCATGAACCACATGAGTACAAATAGCAGCTCCGCCAATGGACCGCCATTTTATACTTTGTGTACGCTATACTGCTACCATCTGTATATGCACATATCACTATCCCATGACCTTTTTCACCTCAGTGCATGCAACCCAGCGATACACGTATGAGGTTATCTAAGCAGCCATAAGGCGAAGTCTTCTGGAAAACTGCAACTAGGGGTGCCTACGAACTTGTTCACGCAGCAGGACAAAGTGTTTTACCAAACAGGTATCCTCAACCTGGTATGTCGGTGGGATGGTTTCCTCAATACTCACGGCGATTTTTATAATTAGCATTCTGGACTGTGCATCTTTAGAAGGGAGACCTTTTAAGGCCCATTATATATGTCTCGAATGTTCGCTTCTTAGCCACACAGAGAGTTAGTTGGTTTTACTGAAAGTGTGCCACCTTTTTTGTTAGAATATAACTGCTTAAAGGGTTTTGAGGAACCCTTACAAGGGAGTTTCATTTGCATGTGTGATCTAGCCGTGAGCATATTCCTTGGGGTCGGTAGATAAAGATACATAATCACTAATTCTTTTTGTTGTGCCTTTGTTCTCCAGTTACCGGCGGTCGGCGTTGTTACTATGGTATGTGGCATAATTAATTTAAGGGTCGGACAGATACCCTTCGTGTCGCCACGCTGTACCACACCCTCCTATTTCCCTGCAGGCGGAGTGTGTGTATCCCAAATGCCTGAGTCTAGTGTTATACATTTGAAGAGTGCGAACGTTTTCGAAGTGATTGTGAATCGTATAATTGTGGCGGGACTTATGAACCACTCCAGTATTCACCTAGTCGGATGAGGGCACTCCGTCTTCAGGCCACAAGTGGCCCATCCTCAGCTGAGGACGCAGATAGGAGGCGCATGTGGTCAGCACACCGCTCTCCTGGTCGTTATGATGGTTTTCTTTGACCGGAGCCGCTACTATTCGGTCGAGTAGCTCCTCAATTGGCATCACGAGGCTGAGCGCACCCCGAAAAATGGCAACAGCGCATGGCGGCCTGGATGGTCACCCATCCAAGTGCGGGCCACGCCCAACAGCTCTTAACTTCGGTGATCTGACGGGAACCCGTGTATCCACTACGGCAAGGCCGTTGCCCCAGTTGGATGAGAGAAACCACTTACAAATCACATCAAGGCTGGCCGGCCCACCAGCTCTCGTCGTTAGTCTGCCGGGAGGATTCGTTCGGGAGTAGTGCGCATGTCCTATTTCCGGAAGCGACACGTTCATGCATACATAATGCATAAAACCTAAAGGGGTTTCTAAATGACCTAGACACCTCAAAAGATGGTGGCATGAATGTATTAATTAAAGGTAAATGGGACAAACAAAAATGGCTCTGAGCACTATGGGACTCAACATCTTAGGTCATAAGTCCCCTAGAACTTAGAAATACTTAAACCTAACTAACCAAAGGACATCACACACACCCATGCCCGAGGCAGGATTCGAACCTGCGACCATAGCAGTCCCGCGGTTCCGGACTGCAGCGCCAGAACCGCACGGCCACCGCGGCCGGCTAAATGGGACACTGTCTGCAACAAAATAAGGAAAGGTTGCATACAGGAAAACTTTCACAAGATACTGTAACACACTACAGATGATTGTGATGGCAACCCCAACTCTCCTCCTCATGCATGAAACTAGAGTTTACTCAACAAAACTGCTTAGAAATTTGTAACCCTGAAATTGAAGCAAGTATGCACAACTTGTTATGAAGCATCAAGTAAAAACCAATATAAAATCTTAGTGATAAGTGCTAATCATCATATATTAACCCAAAAATAATTTGTAGTTGGAAAATGAAGTTCGTTGCCTGTTTATCCTGAAAGAAACTGTAATTTGAAACGATGACAAACTTAGACATAGTAGTAAGCACCCTTTTCTGGAAAAAGCGGTGAAGTACCTGCAAACTTACAAAATTTATGTAAATTGAAGGTGGATGGGATACTTAAAGTACAAATTGAAAAGTAAGGGGGCGAGGGGGGGCGGAAGAGATGAAAAGAAAGGAGTTAATGATACCATTATTTCCTTCCCTTCCCTTTCCTTTTCTTTACCGTTACTTCACCTTCAATTTATGTGATACATATTATACCTGCAGATGGGCGTGTTGTCCGAAAAAAGAGACACCACGCATTCACATAATTATAAAATTTACTTTTTCATCTAAGCTGTTGATAATTCTTACGACATTGTAACAGATGTCTTAGTCTTTTTGGAGCGATTAATATTCATTCAAGTCCCTTTCCTTTTTGGGTCATCAGTGTACTGAATGTTTTGATACGGATCGAGTTCCTCTCTTGCGCCAAGCTCTTCCTTTCAGAGTAGCACTTGCACCCTACGTCTTATATCTGCTGGGTTATTCCAATCTCTATTTCCCCCTACAGTTTTCGCCCTCTACAGGTTGCTGTAGTACCATGGAAATAATTTCCAGATGTCTTACCTCACGTTCTATCATCATACCCCTATTTCTTGTCACTGTTTCTCATATACTTTTTTCTTCATCGACAGTGCGGAAAAGATTCTCATTCTTTACCATATCAGTCCACCTAATTTTCTGTCATCAAATCCCCATTTCTTGTCACTGTTTTCCACATATATTTTTCTTCATCGACACTGCGGAGAACATCTTCATTCTCTACGTTATCAGTCCACCTAATTTTCAACTTTCGTTTGTAGTACTGCATCTCAAACGCTTCGATAATCTTCTTTTCCGATTGTCACACAGTCCATGATTGACTAACAAATAATGCTTGGCTCTGAACGAACATTCTTAGAAATTTCTTCCTTAGTCTAAGGTCAATGTTTGATAGATTTGTAGCAGGCAGTGGTAAACTAATTTCTACGTCCTCCTTGCCTGTATCTTCATGTGTTAATTTGCTGCCAAGGTAGCAGAATTCTTCCACTTAGTCTACATCGCTTTCTTCAGTTTTGATATTAAGTTTATCATCAATATCACTTCTGCCCTCCTCATTGGCCAAGCAGCAGAATCTGCGACCGCACAAAGGACGAACATCCAACCATCGTGGAGCAAGGTAATGCTCTTTCCTTTTGGGTTTGCCATGACGTGGTGCTGTTGTGAAGAGAAAGCTGTCACATCTTCCTCGCGTGGTTACCGAGGCATTAAAGACGAGTCGTGGGTAGCAGTCCAAAGGAATTTATTTGCTCCAGGACAACGCTGTGTAACGCTCTGTAGCAGTCACACCGACAGCTTCTTTGGACTATAAGTTTACATGATCTCCCGTATCTTCTCGACGTGACATCGAGGGCGAAACTACTGCACTGCGTTTTCAGAAGGACGACGAGGTTCGGGGCGGAACGTTTCCTGAACTGGGAGCTTGCAGCGTTATACAACAGCCAAGCGGTCCTTCGACAGGAAACATGTGGACCTCGAAGTGTGAATATACAGAAAGGGGTTAACACTACGTTCAATCAAATAAACTACCGGAATGCTGCCAGGTGACGTCGTCGAAAACCGCCGATATTTCGGCAGGTGAAAACCCTGGCAAGGCAAGACCGCAGAAAGTAAGCGTTGTGCAAGGGAATATGAAACCTTGGTTTGCAGAGCCATTCCGAAAAGATGTCACATACAATGAAAACACTAGCGCCACCACGCAACCAATGAGGACTAAAGTTATCAACAGCGAAAGGTACTAAACAACGAGTGAGGTAGTATTAACTCTTTCCTGTTTTTTGACAAGGAGAGAGGATAATTCCATGAGGAATTTACAAAGTTACTTGCTAATTTAACCTCAACTACTTCCTTAATAATACTATCCGAACAGTTGGAAGTGAATGTCGGAATCTTTGTGGTCTTATATTCCATAGGATGACTGGTGCCAAGAGTATCTATGCAATAGCCGATTTGCTCGGCTGTTACAAGCGTGTGACACTTACACTCTGTATGCCGATCCTCTACTGTCGTGATAGTCTCGTCAATACACGACATGCTGTAACTTTTCTTTGTTCAATATTGCAAACTGAACATCGACTGGTTTCCTATCTTGAACTTAGTGTACCATTCTTGCAATATTGAACAATATCTGTTGTGCAGTTTCGGAAACGCTACATATTATATGAGTCGCCAAAACTGAAATTGTATAACTATATTGAGCCATGGCTGACTCGTGTTGATGCCGTTTGTTCTTTGGCAGTTTGTCGCAATCGAGTGGCGTCTTATTTTTCCCTGTGTTACTACCATAACGAGTTGCTGACTTGCCTCTGTCAGTGGCAGCAGCAGCGCTTATCGATACTAATGCTGCTGTACTGTGGGGCGGCGGGTGGATCTCCATTCTGCTTAAATATAAACATCCTAGCCTTATTTATTGGCCTACTTAATCTATCTTGCTTCCTTAATTTTTAAGACCAAAACCAGAAAATTATGAATTTCAACTAAAATCTTAATTTGTGAGATCCAAATTACTGTTTCTATTAAATTATTATAGAAAAGGAATCTAAATATAAATTTTTAAGTATCTAGCTCTTTTCTGTTGCGCCAATGATTTTTACAGAAAAACGTCCAAATTTCGAAAATGGTTAAAGTTATTGAACTAATATTCAACACATCCTGATTTAGTATTTCTCCTGACATGCTAGAACAGTTTCAGGTTATTTGCTTGATTTTTAAAGTATTGCGCAACATTTATGACGTCAGAGCTAGTTACAGCGGGCTGGCTGGTACACAATGGAAAGACTGATATGAATTTACTACAGCGTGAGTAGGCTGCTTCCATACATCACCCTCTATATATTTTTTTTGTTTTTGAATGTTAATGAACGAAAAAAATATTTAATTACAAAAGGGGAAGCAAGAGTACAACTTAACTTCCTATGAAGAATTAAAATTGAAATGTAAACATATAGAAATATTAAAAGAAAACTGATTACCTACTTTAATTATTTAAATTACTGGCATGTTCACTGCCTCTTAAGCAACATTATCACTCAAAATTTAAGCAAAATCAATGAAACACTTTGGCATACATAGTGCCTTAGACAAACAAACCCATAAAAATATGGAAAATTATGAAAATCTTAAATCCATTAAATACATTGTTACATACACAAATTCAAAGAAAATAACACAGTTATTTTTTGATATATAAACAGATGATTATATCTTAGCAGTCTTTTCTAAACCTGAAAGAAAATTTCACAAATCATTTTTACACACGTGGTTGTAGCCGCTTTGGCTGGCGTTCTACACTTCCATTCACAAGGGTAGAGGATGGGAAGTTGCTATGGTGTGCGTCCTTTACGTTCACTCTAAATTACAAGGGGAAAGGGGAGGGGTCACTGTGAGTTGTGTCCAAGTCACTCCACGCTTTCACACAGCTACCAGGCTGCCATTATCTGGTTTGTCCTGTAGAACAAACAAAAAGAGTGCCTCAGACTCTGTTCACTTAATATCTAAGGGTGGGTCACAATGAAATGGGGATATATACATTTTATCCTTCAATATGTTACTGGAACAAAGTTAACAGAACCTTTTTAATTTTACTTTCATGGTTACTTAATTGTCATAAAATCGATAAACAAATGGCTCAAAACGCCGTTAGTCATGTACTAGAGAAAGTTTATGCTCAAGGCATACAGTCATGAATCCTATTTAATATCAATTTATTATATCTGGGCTGGAACACTGAACCAATGCTCGGTACATTCCTGATACATTTGTATTTCATTTACTTAGCTGACTCATCTTCAATTACCTTATTCTTAGAGATAGTATGAGTATATTTGATTAGTAGTTGTTTTCTCAGCTTTTTTGTACATGTGAGTAACTTTTGGTTATAGTACAGTTCTGAGTGTTCAAAACATACTACGTTTAGTTGACTACTAACTTCACTTATTGGTCCTCTGCTACTGTGTCAGTTCCACATCTGCAATTATGTACTTACTTACTTTGAAGTGTATTTATGCTGAGCTATCAATAATGTTTCACGTGTGTCATTATGTTATTCAATTATGTTGCTAGTGTATGTACTTATTTAACACTCACTCTATTAACATTTAAAGCATAGGATAGCACATTTATTTCATACCTATAGTGTATTGCAGCTGATCAGTTTGCTCACGTGACAATCCATTTCCACTCGATCGGACGCTGAAACCTCAGGTAGTCTCTCTCGACCTACCACTAAAATGCATTAAGTAATTATGGACGAGCGGAATGCTAAATTCCTTAAACCTATAGGACACCATGAGCTGCTCTGTCTCTTCTAACATAAGGGTACCTATGGTCGCATTCACGCCTCCAACTCATAACCTCAATACGTGCAGGTGTGTCCTGTCACACACTGCACCAAATAACGGCCAGCTCCAACCTTATAAATATTTCAAAGACGTGTCCTTCACGTCTCAACCACAAACACTGTTCAATTTTATTACACTGCCATTCCTTGCTACACAAGGTGAGTTTATCCTTACAACTTGTCTGCATATTTTTCATAACACTAAGCAATCTCTTTTACTATAAATTAGTTAGCTCTAATGCATACAATAGGTTTCACTGCTACTTCAGATCCTCCTTGTAAACGAACTTGTATATCTTTTTTAAATATTATTGTGGGACCATTTCCAATAAAACAACACTTTGTACTTATAATACTACCAGGGTTCTATACATATTTGTTACTCAAATACATTTGTATCATAATTACTTCATACTTCTCTATTGTTTATGTCACTGTTAGGTTTGTCACATTAGGTATTTGCTTCCCTAATCGGTGGATAGAATGGTTACAGAACTCATGGCTTGATAGCCATGACGGAAAATTTTTGTGTTGGAAAGAAGAGGTCGAAATTTTAGGTGGATAGTAAAGATGAAGAATGAGTGAGACCTGAAATGGGAAAGAAGATCTCACACAGCTGGGACTGCACAGCTGCCACACTGTGTAGAGGTTACAGAACAACCTCCTCCCTATATAATTCATTGGTTTCAGAAAATTTTCATATTGGAAAGAAGGGGTCGAAATTTTTGTAGACAGGAAAGATGAAGAATGAGTGAGACCTGAAAAGGAAAGAAGATCTCACACAGCTGGGACTGCACAGCTGCCACACCGTGTAGAGGTTACAGAACAACCTCCTCCCTACAGCGTTCATTCATAACCTTTGACCACGCCACGTCGATCTGAAAATACCTTATGATGCCTTTTTAGAACCTGTCTCATTTCTTCCTTCTGATTAGCTGAAATTTTATCGATTTCCTGAAATTTAGCTTTTATTTTGTCTAAAATAATTGCTCCTTCTTCTTCTGTGTTTAGCTTACTTTTACTAAGATTAACACCCTCGTCCCAATATCTCCTATTTTTCACAACTCGTATAGGCAGCTCCCAAGTTTCATCATTAGTTACTACATGTTTATCACTAAAAGTTACTGTAATTACTCCGGTTATCGGCGAGACCATTTTTTACTGCCTTCTTTCAAAGTCAACAACACTCTGATATTTTGACAAGAAATCTATGCCAATTGAAACCTCAATACTGAGATTGTTTACAATTAAGCATGGATGATCAATTAAATTACCATTAATGTTAAAGGGCAGCAAAGCTTCTTGCTTTACCGTTTTTGACACCTTGCCAGTAACACAAATTATTCTCAGTCCTGATACCCTCATTACTGTAAGCTTGTTTTTACCAGGTAATGCATCAAAGAAGGACTGAGATATCGCACTCACCTCACTTCCACTGTCTAAGAGACAAAGTACAGTGATACCCAACATATTCACTGTTATTATAGGGTGGCTTATTCTATGTTGTACAGGTGGTTCAAAAATGGTTCAAATGGCTCTGAGCACTATGGGACTCAACTGCTGTAATCATTAGTCCCCTAAAACTTACAACTACTTAAACCTAACTAACCTAAGGACATCACACACATCCATGCCCGAGGCAGGATTCGAACCTGCGACCGTAGCAGTCGCACGGTTCCGGACTGCGCGCCTAGAACCGCGAGACCACCACGGCCGGCATACAGGTGGTTCCTCAAATTCATCCAATAGTTCCTTTTGGATTTGTCTCCAAGTAAAGTTATCGGCATCTGTCTTCATTACATTTAGGTCAAAGTGTGTAGGGGTTTCCTGAATTACATTTTCAGCTGCCTATTCCAGTCGGTCTGTTAATTTCAAATCGAAACACCACACGACTTCGTTACACTTAGTTTGCTGAACATGACCCAAATTACTGTAGTCTGAGCGATTCTGCGCCTCCAGACCGGGCATAACACTAGTTACAGCTAAACCACTTTCACTATTATCGTCGGGTTCCTCCTCAAGTGACAACTGGTCACAGCTACTGGGTTCATCGACCCCAACAGGCTACCCTCTACATTCTCACTTACCTCCTGTTCTAAATCTATTAGTACAGTATCAACATCCTGCACAGGCACTTTAGATAAGAGCACATCATCCTCATCGTAAATATAAGTATGAATTTCTTCTGCTTCTTCACCTGACAATTCAATATTTTGTAGCTCTTCCCTAGCGTTACACTGCTGCGCCTTCTCTTTCTCTTCACAGTTAGAAAGCGTCTCCAACACGGTATCTATCAAATACTGTGAGTGATCTAATATTTCTGCTGTATCCTTAGATGCTACCGACCCTTCATCCACATGTTCAGTTTGAGTATTCTGATCTGTCTTACCAATTACTGTAATTACTGGCTTAGGGAAAGTAACCGCCTGGTGAGCGCCAGTGTCCTCATAGACGGGAACTAGTTTTCCTGCCTCGGCCTACTACTGTTTCCTTTATTTCCATTATAGTTAACTGGCACAGCATTGCTTTCCGCACTGTTGTTTACCTGCATAATTTTGTTTGGAACAAAATTACTATCATTTGGATGCCATTGTTGGTTCTGATAATTATTTCTCCAATTCCTACCTCTCTTAGGATGGCGAACACCTACTGTTCTGATGTTTACATTGCCATTCTGCTCGTTCTTAAAATTACTACTAGTGTTATTAGTATTTCTGTTATTACGTGCTTGCTCCTCATTGGCAGCAACATGTTCTACACGTTCCAAATACTCAATGAAACGATCCAGATTGTCTCTAGGGGCAGATAAAATTCTAGTTTGCCAATACCATGGCAGTTTGGCTTCAAGACCTAGTATTATCATTTCAGGTTTTAGCTTTTCGGCCAAATGTGACAAACGTGAAATCCATGACCTAGCAAACTCTTTAATTGATTCCTTGCCTGCATTGAAGCGTTTTCCACTCCAAAATTCTCTTAACACTTCATTTTGCTTGTTGCTAGGCCGATACTCATTAATGAAAGCTGTTTAAACTTCCGCTAATGTTTTACACTTCAACATAACACCAGCTGACCAACGCATGGTGTCACCTGCTAAATGGCTTCTAATAAATGAGATTTTCTCTCGTTCAGACCAAGCTGGTGGAATCACATCTTCAAAACCATTCCAGAAATCTAGCAGGTGGATATTTTTATCTGGATCGAACCACAAGAACTGCCGACACCCGATAAAAGCGGCGTTTGCAATTACAACTTGTTGTATACTACCATTACCAGAAGTTACTGAAGGTACTTTATTCTCAATGTTAGCAATGTTAGTACTAATATTTTCTACTCTCCTTTCGACATTATCTACTCTTTGCACAATATGAGTAGTATCAGTTTTGATTGCATTTACTTCTGCTTGACATATGTTTACTTTTATATTAACATCTTTAAATCTATCTGAGCACAGTTCAGATTCCGCCTCGATCTTTTCTGTTAACTTGTGCTCCAGCTTCGCATCTTCCATTTGGAAGT
Organism: Schistocerca nitens; assembly: GCF_023898315.1. Classification (NCBI taxonomy): domain Eukaryota; kingdom Metazoa; phylum Arthropoda; class Insecta; order Orthoptera; family Acrididae; genus Schistocerca; species Schistocerca nitens. The sequence continues at coordinate 187,362,064 of NC_064620.1, read as the reverse complement.
CTTTGCGATCCTCAGCATTTTCGGATTTTACTGTTTTATACATTTCAGAAAATTGTTGAGCAACCTTTTTCTTAATATCCTCATGATTGTAATCATTTTATAATTCAAACTGGCCAGACCCTCTTTCAACTAATTGCAACCAGCCTTGAAGGTATTGTCCATTACCTCCAATCGTTTATTAAAATTAGTTTGGCTGGCCACAATCTCATATTTTAATTCAGCATTACTGCTTTTGACCTGTTCACTTATTTCAGACTTTAATTCAGCTGTCATTCTAGCATTACTGGCAGCTATTGCTTGTAATATTACATTTAAATCCATAGCCTCAGTATCTTTGGGTTGCTCAATAGCTGGTTTCTTATCACACTCAGGTGACGAAAACCTAGCTCCAACACCAGAATCATCAAAACTAAATGAAACTTCCGATTTATCAGTCATATCTAACTTCTCCTGTTTAAACTCTACCACCTCTGATGACTGTTTCGTTTTTGACTCATCAGACAAACTATCATCCAATAAATTAACAGTTTCTAATTTCTGTTTTACTATGGGGGTCTCTATTATTGAATCATTGCCCCTTCCCACACTACTGTCAGGAGACAATACTTCATATTCCACTTTAACATTACTACTTTCATGCATATTTACACCTGAACCGTTGTCTGGATTTACAGTTCCTTCAACAGACGTAGGTTCTGATTTAAATTTAACCTCGGTTTCTTCTGGCAGTTCCATCGCCAACAGTCTTTTAGTGCAGGTTAATAAAATTTTTAACAGCTTTTCACTTAACTTAGTTCCTTCTGCACGACGTATGGCGGTTGCCGGCTAGGCGTACCAGGATTACTGATGCGACGCAGCACGCTGAACTGCAGATGGCACTCCGACGGCTGTTGTGTGTTTACATGGCCCGCAACTGCAGGCGCAGCTCCGGCTGCTCTGGCGGACGACTGCGGTGAGGGGAAACTGGCTTCTCGCAATGCCGGCAGCGCCGCTAGACTCAGTGCCAGCTCCGTCAATCCAGATGCGTTGTTAATCCAATTGCGTCGTCCACATGCACACATAATACTTTCACTGTTCTATTACTCAGTTGCATGTCGCATTTCAGTCCCGAATCCGAATATTTAAAAATCACTTTCACTTTACTCAGTTTCTTCTTTCCCGGCCGACTGAAGTTATCAACAGCAAAAGTTACTAAACAGCGTGTGAGGTAGTATTAACTATTTCCTGTTTTTTTGACAAGGGAGAGAGGAGGATTCCATGAGGAATTTACAAAGTTACTTGCTAATTTAACCTCAACTACTTCCTTAATAATACTATCCGAACAGTTGGAAGTGAATGTCGGAATCTTTGTGGTCTTATATTCCATAGGATGACTGGTGCTCAGAGTATCTATGCAATAGCCGATTTGCTCGGCTGTTACAAGCGTGTGACACTTACACTCTGTATGCCGATCCTCTACTGTCGTGATAGTCTCATCAATACACGACATGTGTAACTTTTCTTTGTTCAATATTGCAAACTGAACATCGACTGGTTTCCTATCTTGAACTTAGTGTACCATTCTTGCAATATTGAACAATATCTGTTGTGCAGTTACGGAAACGCTACATATTATATGAGTCGCCAAAACTGAAATTGTATAACTATATTGAGCCATGGCTGACTCGTGTTGATGCCGTTTGTTCTTTGGCAGTTTGTCGCAATCGAGTGGCGTCTTATTTTTCCCTGTGTTACTACCATAACGAGTTGCTGACTTGCCTCTGTCAGTGGCAGCAGCAGCGCTTATCGATACTAATGCTGCTGTACTGTGGGGCGGCGGGTGGATCTCCATTCTGCTTAAATATAAACATCCTAGCCTTATTTATTGGCCTACTTAATCTATCTTGCTTCCTTAATTTTTAAGACCAAAACCAGAAAATTATGAATTTTAACTAAAATCTTAATTTGTGAGATCCAAAGTACTGTTTCTATTAAATTATTATAGAAAAGGAATCTAAATATAAGTTTTTAAGTATCTAGCTCTTTTCTGTTGCGCCAATGATTTTTACAGAAAAACGTCCAAATTTCGAAAATGGTTAAAGTTATTGAATTGATATTCAACACATACTGATACAGAGGGTCTATACAAGGGCGATGTACTTGAGGACAATATTATGGAAATGGAAGAGGATGTAGATGAAGATGAAATTGGAGATACGATACTGCGTGAAGAGTTTGACAGAGCACTGAAAGACCTGAGTCGAAACAAGGCCCCCAGAGTAGACAACATTCCATTGGAACTACTGACGGCCTTGGGAGAACCAGTCCTGACAAAACTCTACCATCTGGTGAGCAAGATGTATGAAACAGGTGAAATACCCTCAGACTTCAAGAAGAATATAATAATTCCAATCCCTAAGAAAGCAGGTGTTGACAGATGTAAAAATTACCGGACAATCAGTTTAATAAGCCACAGCTGCAAAATACTAACACGAATTCTTTACAGACGAATGGAAAAACTAGTAGAAGCCGGCCTCGGGGAAGATCAGTTTGGATTCCGTAGAAATACTGGAACACGTGAGGCAATACTGACCTTACGACTTACCTTAGAAGAAAGATTAAGGTAAGGCAAACCTACGTTTCTAGCATTTGTAGACTTAGAGAAAGCTTTTGACAATGTTGACTGGAATACTCTCTTTCAAATTATAAAGGTGGCAGGGGTAAAATACAGGGAGCGAAAGGCTATTTACAATTTGTACAGAAACCAGATGGCAGTTATATGAGTCGAGGGACATGAAAGGGAAGCAGCAGTTGGGAAGGGAGTAAGACAGGGTTGTAGCCTCTCCCCGATGTTATTCAATCTGTATATTGAGCAAGCAGTAAAGGAAACAAAAGAAAATTCGGAGTAGGTATTAAAATCCATGGAGAAGAAATAAAAACTTTGAGGTTCGCCGATGACATTGTAATTCTGTCAGAGACAGCAAAAGACTTGGAAGAGTAGTTGAACGGAATGGACAGTATCTTGAAACGAGGATATAAGATGAACATCAACAAAAACAAAACGAGGATAATGGAATGTAGTCGAATTAAGTCGGGTGATGTTGAGGGTATTAGATTAGGAAATGAGACACTTAAAGTAGTAAAGGAGTTTTGCTATTTGGGGAGCAAAATAACCGATGATGGTCGAAGTAGAGAGGATATAAAATGTAGACTGGCAATGGCAAGGAAAGCGTATCTGAAGAAGAGAAATTTGTTAACATTGAGTATAGATTTAAGTGTCAGGAAGTCATTTCTGAAAGTATTTGTACTGAGTGTAGCCATGTATGGAAGTGAAACATGGACGGTAAATAGTTTGGGCAAGAAGAGATTAGAAGCTTTCGAAATGTGGTGCTACAGAAGAATGCTGAATATTAGATGGGTAGATCACATAACTAATGAGGAGGTACTGAATAGGATTGGGGAGAAGAGGAGTTTGTGGCACAACTTGACCAGAAGGAGGGATCGGTTGCTAGGACATGTTCTGAGGCATCAAGGGATCACCAATTTAGTATTGGAGGGCATCGTGGAGGGTAAAAATCGTAGGGGGAGACCAAGAGATGAATACACTAAGTGATTCAGAAGGATGTAGGTTGCAGTAGGTACTGGGAGATGAAGAAGCTTGCACAGGATAGAGTAGCATGGAGAGCTGCATCAAACCAGTCTCAGGACTGAAGACCACAACAACAACTGATTTAGTATTACTCCTGACATGCTAGATCCGTTTCAGGTTATTTGCTTGATTTTTAAAGTATTGCGCAACATTTATGACGTCAGAGTTAGTTACAGCGGGCTGGCTGGCACACAATGGAAAGACTGATATGAATTTACTACAGCGTGAGTAGGCTGCATCCCTACAGTACCATCTTTGGTGTGACCGCCGTATCTCCGTGTGGTGGTATGAGTGGCAATTGGTTGGGACAGAGCAGCGACGAAGTCTCCGTGGCACGAGGTCATGCCGGGACTGCTGGCGGCATGCATGCGTGGTCGGATTGTGCGGCGCTAGCTGCGAGGATTACAAAGTTTTTTGCCCACCGAACCTGGACACTGAAGCTGAGTGATCAGTTAACCTGTTATAAAACTTAAACTGCTGTGACATCTCTTCGTTCATTGTCAGTTGTTACTTCCTGGGTCATTCTGGCTAGCAACAATGTGTGGTGTTGGAGTCAGCGAAATTTCGCAGCTGTCTTTCTGTGTCGTCTTTAACTATTAAATTGGTTGTTACTTACCAGTGAAGTGCACCAGCGGTATGTACTGCCTTGTCGCCGTTAACACCCCAGTTACTTGCCCTGGTCGTTAGCGTAGTTTTCCGGCAGAGTATTTTTCCTCACCGTGTTGATGCTGTCCGGAATGGCGAGTAGTTCGACAGCCTTTTTATTTTTTTCTTAAAAGTGGTTGTTGTGCCTTAGCTGTTTTTAGACGCCAATTTGAAGACGTAGTGCGGCTGGTATCATCATCCTTGGCTGATATTTTCCATTATCGAGCCGCTGGTCGGGGGGAAGGCAATTGATTAGGTTGTTGGTCGGTCCTTCAGCCATCCCTGGGTCGGGTTGCCATCTTATTATTTAACCTTACTCTTGGCTGCCTGTCTCACCCCACCTTACGTTAAAGTTACCTCCACAGGCCAACCCTTGGAACACTTGTGAGCACCACTGTTCTGTTGCTTTTCATTGTGATTTTCATTCTAGGCCTTCATCCATGTATTAATTTAGTTTCTTTTAATTTTATGATAAGGCCTTCAGCTGACTTAAAGTTTGAATACTGACTTGTTTAATAACTAAGGTTTTGAAAGTTTGTTCCATCTGAAATTCTTGTTATCCAGGCCCTAAGTCCTGAGTTGTTCAATGTCCACTGTGTGGCCTTCAGCCGAGCTTTTACGTGAATTTTTTTAAAAACAGGCCTTCAGACGTCTTAAATTAAAATTTTGAAAATTGGTTTGTTTCAAACTAAATTTTTTTTAAAATTACTCCATCGTAAATTCTTGTTATTCAGGCCGTAAGCCCTGAGCTGTTCAATGTCTTGTGTGTGGCCTTCAATCAAGTATTTAGGTGAAATATTTTTTTAAAGTAAGGCATTCAGCTGCGTGTATTCTTTAAAGCAATTTTATAAGTTGTGTTCAGGTCTTCAGCCATTCATGTTCTTGATGTGGTTTTGGGCCTTCAGCCCAGGAGGTATCGCAAGTTTTTTTAACTAGGCCTTCAGCCATATTCTTTTAATTTGATCCATTTAAGGCAATGTGTAATTAAGTGTTTCTAAGGCAAATAGAAGTTTGTCTGTTTTGTGCAACTAACAGTAACTGCTTACGGCCCCCTCCACAACCACACCCAGATCCGCTCCGTCCTGTGAAACCAGGTTTCATATATTTTAATTAACTTCAACCGAATTAATTAGAAAGCCAAAACAGTAAACTACATACGTTGTTCTATGAAACTCTGCATTGTGCGTTGTATTGAGCAGTTCTGTAACGAGTGACGTCACAATACTTTGAGTGCTAACACAATTCTAACAGAATAAAAGTCCACATGAATTTACCAAAAGGGTTTTAAAAGAATAAATAACCAAAACGTTTCTATAAAAATGCTCTGTGAATTTATGTATGCACACTGACGAAATAGAAATGCAAACTCTGAATAACAAATGCACTCATGAATGTCAAACTTCTGCGTGAGAACAAAACTGTCTGCATAAGAAAAGTAATCGGAACTGAACTTTGCCTAAATTGAACGCGATAATAATTTTGAAAAGCAAAGATAACTGTAAATGATCGAAGTATCTCGACTATAATACAAAACTGGCCATAACGTATTTCATATGGCTTACCTGTGGCAATGGATTTCGGTGCTGCTACATAAAACATGCAGCGCAGTAGCAAACAAGCTAAAAGGAAAGAAAACCTTGCGCAGTGCATCGCAAGAACGTGAAATCATTCTAAATGGATCATGTTTCACTTTTCAAGTAACTATGTTTAATTTTGTACAATGCGGCAACACAGAAAAATGACATTCCTTCATGAGGAGACGGTGGTAGAATTTGAAGTTGCTAAATGACTGAAGGAAAACTGACCTTCAAACAACTGTGTTGGAAAAACTGAAATTCTTCTTGTCTCACTATTTCAATCATCTTTGCAAAATTTTTCTTTCATAACAAATTTTACTCTGCCAAGTGATTAATTACTGAGAATGGTAAAGGTGTGGTAAACCTACGGCATCTATGTGAATAGATAACTTTACTTAATAACTTGTGAACAATGAATGTAAATAACGCAAACTATCAAAGAAAAATCCTACCACAACATTCCGTTGTTCACACACATTATGATCACGCACAAGGATGGAGAGCAGTAATAGCTGTCACTGGTAACCATAGACTCCGCAGTTAATCTTTTCCATATTACATATTCAAACTCATCCTGCTCTGCTCTTTGTCTCTGTGTTCTTCAAGATATTACATTTCGTTCAACAGCATAACCAACACACGACTCCCACAATAGCTTCTCTTTGAATGCTGCAGCAACGACAGCGATACTGCCTACCAAAGGTCGCAGTACTCACTGTACATTCAGCACCTCTGTGGCGTAACATATCGATTATTGAAAGCTACTGTTCGAAAAATGTTTAGCATACAGATCTGAAATATGACATATCCAATGAAAACATAAAGTCCCTAGAATACCAACAATAAACTAGAAGCCTTACAACGCCACCATCGCAATGAGTATTGAACCGTGCGTGGCTCCTGTTCATGCCATCACCTATTTCACACCCTGTTTTTAACGTAATTCCACCTCAGTACGTTAATTGAAATTACTACTGTCATTAAGTGGCTGCTTTGCCTGACCGTGAGAGGCGTTAGCAGCGCGTATCGATATATCCCCTCTCGTAGTGTCTTCGCTCGACTGCTATTACTTCCCGGTCGTTGTCTGTCGTAAACGAGTTCGGACTGGCAGTTGGTGTCGGGAGTTCGGGCCGCGAGCTCGCGTCTGCCAGTCAGTTCATCTATATTTACATCTACATATACATTTACATGATTACTCTGCAATTAACATTTAAGTGCTTGGCAGAGGGTTCATCGAACCACAATCATACTATCTCGCTATCATACCACTCCCGAACAGCGTGCGGGAAAAACGAACACTTAAACCTTTCTGTTCGAGCTCTGATTTCTCTTATTTTATTTTGATGATCATTCCTACCTATGTAGGTTGGGCTCAACAAAATATTTTCGCATTCGGAAGAGAAAGTTGGTGACTGAAATTTCGTAAATAGAGCTCGCCGCGACGGAAAACGTCTTTGCTTTAATGACTTCCATCCCAACTCACGTATCGTATCTGCCACACTCTCTCCCCTATTACGTGATAATACAAAACGAGCTGCCCTTTTCTCCACCCTTTCGATGTCCTCCGTCAATCCCACCTGGTAAGGTGACCAATCATGCTAAAGTTTAGACCAGTAATACTGCCACAAAAAGTACCCTTTAAAAGACGTTTTAACTTCAAAAGGGCCAACTGGAAAAAATTTGCGGACACCTTAGACACGGAAATCGTAAATTTACCATCAAACACTGAAAACTACGGAAAGTTCGTCCAAGCTGTTAAAAGATCAGCAAGACTCAGCATACCTAGAGGCTGCAGAACATTCTACATTCCTGGAGTTTCCAACGACATGAAACAAATATATAACGAATACCTGGAGCAGTACAGCATGGACCCTTTCAGTGAAGAAACCATAAAACTTGGGGATCAGCTAATTGAAACTATAAGCAAAGACAGACAAGAGTCCTGGAAACATACGTTGGAGAGTCTTGACATGAAGCACAGTAGCAGAAGAGCTTGGAACCTCATAAAGCGATTGTCCAGCGACCCGGCAGCCCCCAAGGATCAGGTTTCCGTAACAGCTAACCAAATCGCACATCAGCTCCTTTTGAATGGTAAACCAACCAGGAACAGTAAGACTGCCACCTCATATAAGAGGCCACAAGTGACTGAAATACCACCTGAGCCATACTTCACTTCAACAGAACTGGAAGCTGCTATCAGTTCCTTGAAACCCAGGAAGGCCGCGGGTCCCGACGACGTCATTAATGAATTTATACAGAACCTAGGGCCCATAGCTAAGGAATGGCTTTTATAACTCTATAATCTCTGCTGGTCAAACAAGACGATACCTAAGCTATGGTTGAAGGCCAAGGTAGTAGCTATCCCAAAGCCAGGTAAACCAAGAGATGTTGCTAAGAACTATCGTCCAATATCGCTGCTGTGCTGCCCTTTCAAGCTATATGAACGTCTTATCTTGAATAAAATAGCACCACAACTAGAAAGGCAAATCATTCCACAACAAGCAGGATTCAGACCAGGTAAATCTTGCACTGCCCAGGTCCTCTGCCTAACACAATACATAGAGGACGGTTTTGAGAAGGGAGAAAAAACTGGCGTGGTGTTTGTCGACTTATCAGCAGCTTACGACACGATAAACCACAAAATCCTCCTGGGAAAAATTTTCAAAATGACGAGAAACTACCACCTTACTGAAGTTGTGAGATCACTGATCTCCAACAGAAGATACTATGTGGAATTTCAAGAACAAAGAAGTCGCTGGAGGAACCAGAAGAACGGGCTCCCACAAGGTAGTGTTTTGTCCCCCCTACTTTTTAATCTGTATACAAATGACCAACCAGTTGGACCGACGACAAGAAGCTTTATCTATGCTGATGATGTAGCCATTGCATGCCAATCTAGATTAATCAAACAGATTGAGAGAAACCTAACAGATGCCTTAGAAGAACTAACTGAATATTACAACGGGAACCAGCTTCGACCTAATCCAGCAAAGACGCAGACTTGTTTATTTCATCTAAACAACAAGGAAGCAAACAGGGAATTACAATTGGAAAGGAACTCAGTTAAACTTCAACACTGCCCAAACCCAGTTTATCTTGGAGTCACGTTAGATCGAACATTGTCTTACAAGAAACACGTAGAGAAAACTAGAGCGAAAGTCAACACACGGAACGGCATAATCCGTAAACTTACCAACTCACACTGGGGAGCAAATCCTGAAATTCTACGTGCATCATCCCTGGCATTGTGCTTTGCTCCAGCTGAATATGCATGCCCCGTCTGGAGAAGATCGACACATGCTCAGAAGCTAGACGCAGCACTGAATGCCTCATGTCGATTAATCACGGCATGCCTGAAGCCTACAAACCGTGATCTCCTTTATATGTGTTCTGGAATAGCCCCCCCACAGATCAGACGGCAAACGTTGGCGATGGCCGAACGAAGCAGGCAGTGCGAAGATAGAAGACATCCCCTGTACGCACATCAGCCAGCGGAGGCAAGACTTAAATCTAGGAAAGACTTCATAAAAGTTGAACGTCCACTAACCGAAAGTCAGTCTACAACTAGAGAATCAATGTGGAAACAGAAATTGGATAAAGGCAGTCTGAAAAGTTGGAACATTAAAGAAAAACTTCCTGCTGGTTCACAATTGGAATGGAGAGTCTGGAAGAGCCTAAATAGACTTAGGTGTCAAATGGGAAGATCACAGGATAACCTGATCAAGTGGGGATACGCCGAAGAAGAGCCCTGCCAATGTGGAGGAAAACAAACCATGACACACCTGCTGACCTGTCCATCTTTGCCGGCCCCATGCACTTTCCAAGACCTGTGGTTGGCCAACGACGCTGCAGTGAAGTGTGCCGAACACTGGAGAGAGATATGAGCCTTGCTTTAGACAATAATGACGACTTACAATATGTGAAGATCATGAATGTATATATGAATGAATAACTATCATTTACTTGTATTTGTAATCTAGCATATATAGCGTATTAATTAATTACAGATGTAGCTCAGACACGATTAAATAAATAAAACCTGGTAAGGATCCCACACCGCGCAGCAATATTCTAACAGAGGACGAACGAGTGTAGTGTAAGCTGTCTCTTTAGTGGACTTGTTTCATCTTCTAACTGTCCTGCCAATGAAACGCAACCTTTGGCTCGCCTTCCCTACAATATTATCTATATGGTCTTTCCAGCTGAAGTTGTTCGTAATTTTAACACCCAGGTACTTAGTTGAATTGACAGCATTGAGAATTGTACTATTTATCGAGTAATCGAATTCCAACGGATTTCTTTTGGAACTCATGTGGATCACCTCACACTTTTTGTTATTTAGCGTCAACTGCCACCTGCCACACCATACAGCAATCTTTTCTAAATCGCTTTGCAACTGATACTGGTCTTAGGATAACCTTACTAGACGGTAATCTGCGAACAACCTAAGAGAACTGCTCAGATTGTCACCCAGGTCATTTATATAGATCAGGAACAGCAGAAGTCCCAGGACGCTTCCCTGGGGAACACCTGATATCACTTACTCGATGATTTGCCGTCTATTACCACGAACTGCGACCTTCCTGACAGGAAATCACGAATCCAGTCGCACAACTGGGACGATACCCCATAGGCCCGCAGCTTGACTAAAAGTCGCTTGTGAGGAACTGTGTCAAAAGCTTTCCGGAAATCTAGAAATACGGAATCAACTTGAGATCCCCTGTCGATAGCGGCCATTACTTCGTGCGAATAAAGAGCTATCTGCGTTGCACAAGAACGATGTTTTCTGAAACCATGCTGATTGTGTATCAATAGATCGTTCCTTTCGAGGTGATTCATAATGTTTCAAGACAATATATGCTCCAAAACCCTACTGCAAACGGAAGTCAATGATATAGGTCTGTAGTTCGATGGATTACTCATACTACCCTTCTTAAACACTGGTGCGATCTGCGCAATTTTCCAATCTGTAGATACAGATCTACCGGTGAGCGAGCGGTTGTATATGATTGCTAAGTAGGGAGCTATTGTATCAGCGTATTCTGAAAGGAACCTAATCGGTATACAATCTGGACCTGAAGACTTGCCCGTTTCAAGCGATTTGAGTTGCTTCGCAACCCCTAAGGTATCTACTTCTAAGAAGCTCATGGTAGCAGCAGTTCGTGTTTCAAATTCTGGAATATTCCATTCGTCTTCCCTGGTGAAGAAATTTCGGGAAACTGCGTTCAATAACTCCGCTTTAGCGGCACAGTCTTCGGTAACAGTACCATCGGCACTGCGCAGCGAAGGTATTGACTGCGTATTGCCGCTTGTGTACTTTACATACGACCAGAATTTCTTCGGATTTTCTACCAAATTTCGAGACAATGTTTCGTTGTGGAACCTATTAAAGGCATCTCGCATTGAAGTCCGTGCCAAATTTCGCGCGTCTGTAAATTTTAGCCAATCTTCGGGATTTCGCGTTCTTCTGAACTTCGCATCCTTTTTCCGTTGCCTCTGCAACAGCGTTCGGACCTGTTTTCTGAACCATGGGGGATCAGTTCCATCTCTTACCAATTTATGAGGTATGAATCTCTCAATTGCTGTTGCTACTATATCTCTGAATTTGAGCCACATCTCGTCTACGTTTGCATAGTCAGTTCGGAAGGAATTGAGATTGTCTCTTATTAAGGCTTCTAGTGACACTTTATCCGCTTTTTTAAATAAAATTATTTTGCGTTTGTTTCTGGTGGATTTGGAAGAAACGGTATTGAGCCTAGCTACAACGAGCTTGTGGTCACTAATCCCTGTATCAGTCATGATGCTCTCTATTAGCTCTGGATTGTTTGTGGCTAAGAGGTCAAGTGTGTTTTCGCAACCATTTACAATTCGCGTGGGTTCGTGGACGAACTGCTCGAAATAATTTTCGGAGAAAGGACAATCTCGGAAGATGTTTTCTGCCTACCACCGGTTTTGAACAAGTATTTTTGCCAACATATCGAGGGAAGGTTGAAGTCCCTACCAACTACACTCCTGGAAATTGAAATAAGAACACCGTGAATTCATTGTCCCAGGAAGGGGAAACTTTATTGACACATTCCTGGGGTCAGATACATCACATGATCACACTGACAGAACCACAGGCACATAGACACAGGCAACAGAGCATGCACAATGTCGGCACTAGTACAGTGTACATCCACCTTTCGCAGCAATGCAGGCTGCTATTCTCCCATGGAGACGATCGTAGAGATGCTGGATGTAGTCCTGTGGAACGGCTTGCCATGCCATTTCCACCTGGCGCCTCAGTTGGACCAGCGTTCGTGCTGGACGTGCAGACCGCGTGAGACGACGCTTCATCCAGTCCCAAACATGCTCAATGGGGGACAGATCCGGAGATCTTGCTGGCCAGGGTAGTTGACTTACACGTTCTAGAGCACGTTGGGTGGCACGGGATACATGCGGACGTGCATTGTCCTGTTGGAACAGCAAGTTCCCTTGCCGGTCTAGGAATGGTAGAACGATGGGTTCGATGACGGTTTGGATATACCGTGCACTATTCAGTGTCCCCTCGACGATCACCAGTGATGTACGGCCAGTGTAGGAGATCGCTCCCCACACCATGACGCCGGGTGTTGGCCCTGTGTGCCTCGGTCGTATGCAGTCCTGATTGTGGCGCTCACCTGCACGGCGCCAAACACGCATACGACCATCATTGGCACCAAGGCAGAAGCGACTCTCATCGCTGAAGACGACACGTCTCCATTCGTCCCTCCATTCACGCCTGTCGCGACACCACTGGAGGCGGGCTGCACGATGTTGGGGCGTGAGCGGAAGACGGCCTAACGGTGTGCGGGGCCGTAGCCCAGCTTCATGGAGACGGTTGCGAATGGTCCTCGCCGATACCCCAGGAGCAACAGTGTCCCTAATTTGCTGGGAAGTGGCGGTGCGGTCCCCTACGGCACTGCGTAGGATCCTACGGTCTTGGCGTGCATGCGTGCGTCGCTGCGGTCCGGTCCCAGGTCGACGGGCACGTGCACCTTCCGCCGACTACTGGCGACAACATCGATGTACTGTGTAGACATCACGCCCCACGTGTTGAGCAATTCGGCGGTACGTCCACCCGGCCTCCCGCATGCCCACTATATGCCCTCGCTCAAAGTCCGTCAACTGCACATGCGGTTCACGTCCACGCTGTCGCGGCATGCTACCAGTGTTAAAGACTGCGATGGAGCTCCGTATGCGACGGCAAACTGGCTGACACTGACGGCGGCGGTGCACAAATGCTGCGCAGCTAGCGCCATTCGACGGCCAACACCGCGGTTCCTGGTGTGTCCGCTGTGCCGTGCGTGTGATCATTGCTTGTACAGCCCTCTCGCAGTGTCCGGAGCAAGTATGGTGGGTCTGACAAACCGGTGTCAATGTGTTCTTTTTTCCATTTCCAGGAGTATATAACCGTATGAGGGGGGTATTTATTTGTTATGAGACTCAAATTTTCTCTGAACTGTTCAGAAACTATATGATTGGAGTCTGGGGGTCGTTAGAAGGAGCCAATTATTAGCTCAGTTCGGCTGTTAAGTATAACCTCCACCCATACCAATTCGCACGGAGTATCTACTTCGACTTCACTACAAGGTAAACCACTACTGACAGACACAAACACTCCACCACCAATTCGGCCTAATCTATCTTTCCTGAACACCGTCTGAGACTTCGTAAAAATTTCTGCAGAACTTATTTCAGGCTTTAGCCAGCTTTCTGTACCTATAAATGTAGTGGACTGTTAAGGCAGCCAGTCCACAGTGAAGTAGCCGAAAGGGCACGCGTCAACTCACACCATCTGGCGTTAAGTCTGGAACAGGATTCGTAATGAATGTGATAAAGAAAAGAACGTAGCTACTAGAACACTTAACTTTTATATTGTCCTTTGGTATACAGCATTCTGGATGATCCAAGTGAGACTCTATCTTGAGGTACATGCAACGTTACAAATGGTTAATGGCGCCTTGCTAGGTCGTAGCCATTAACTTAGCTGAAGGCTATTCTAACTGTCTCTCGGCAAATGAGAGAAAGGCTTCGTCAGTGTAGTCGCTAGCAACGTCGTCGTACAACTGGGGCGAGTGCTAGTCAGTCTCTCTAGACCTGCCGTGTGGTGGCGCTCGGTCTACGATGACACAGTGGCGACACGCGGGTCCGACATGTACTAATGGACCGCGGCCGATTTAAAGCTACCACCTAGCAAGTGTGGTGTCTGGCAGTGACACCACATTCCTCCCCCGCAAATCGGCGAACGGTCGTGGGATAAGGCTTCCGCCCGCCGTGGGGAGGACCCCATGTTGACGTATGCGATGGGGTGGGGAGCCTAACAACAGGCGAGGCCGTGCCACCCGCACCCTGCCATTCGGTCCGAGGGGAGCTAGGAAACGCCTGAAAACCTAGTCCAGGGTGCACGTCAACATGCCGTGTATGCGCCCGTAATGAGACAGGAGGGGCCGAAGGGTCGACCTCCATTGCGTCGGGGGATCCGACGCGCGATGACGTCATCTGGTCCGGAGCGGGCAACAGTTCCATGGCGGAGGACAGCTGGTCACTGGAAGCGATCGGCGGCGCGTGACCCAGGGAGGCGCTGGGCGGCTGCAGCGAAGCGTCCACTGCGGGCGGCGCCGGCGGCGGCTGCGGCGGCGGCGCGACGCCATGGGGCAAAAGGGAAGGCATCGTCGGTAACACCTGGGGATGAGGCGAGCCAGTAGATGGGTCCCCAGGGCGCCGACCGGACGGCACCGTCGCTGAAAGCAGACGGGGAGCGGCAGAACCCAGGCGACGACAGAGGCGCAGCGATTGAGATGCCGACGCACCTCACCAGAGGCCCCCAAAACCAAATACATCGCGCGGCCGAGGCAGCGAAGAATGCGCCCTGTGAGCCAACGTCGTGAACCGCGATAGGTGCGATAAAATACGTCGCCAGGAGCAAAAACAGGAGTCTGCCGCTGCACAGGAACCTGATGCGGCGGATGCAGCAAAGGCATCAAGGTGCGATGAGGACGACCGTGGAGCAACTCTGCCGGCGAGCGACCATCGCGGGGCTGAGAGCGATACGAGGACAAAAAGAGCAACAATGCGTCCTCCCGAGAATGCGACTCTTTCAACTTCAACATCTGTGACTTGAAAGTCCGGACCAATCGTTCAGCGGCACCGTTTGACTGAGGCGAGAACGGCGCGGATGTCAGATGTTGAATACCATTGGCCTTGCAGAATGACTGAAATTCGGCAGACATGAATTGTGGGCCATTGTCGGAAACAATAGTCTGCGGAAGACCTTCAATGCAAAAGATAGCAGACAATGCTTGGATGGTGGCAGAAGACGTCGTGGAAGACATCCGGACAACAAAAGGAAAATTACTGAAATCATCGACCACAACCAACCATCGAGCATTCCAGAATGGACCGGCAAAATCAATGTGTAAGCGTTGCCAAGGGGAAGTGGCTGTCGGCCATGCAAAGAATTTCCGCGGCGGCGCGGATTGTTGTTCGGCACACGCCATGCAAGAAGAGCACATATTCGTAATCGCAGCATCGATTCCGAACCAAGTACAATGCTGACGAGCAAGTTGTTTTGTTCGCACTATACCCCAATGTCCTTGGTGAAGAAGTCGTAAGACAGAGGACTGTAACGAACGTGGGACCACGACTCTGGATTGATCATTATCAGAACGCAACAACAAAACACCACGTCGTACAAAAAGTCTCTCCTTATGAGCAAAAAATCGGCGAACCAACGGATCCTCGATCCGTGACTTCGACAAGGGCCAATGCGTAGCAACAAAACGCAAAACGGTAGCAAGGACAGGGTCAGCAGCTGTGGCTGTAGCTACACGACGAAAATCAATCGGAAACGATTCGACCACGTCATCGGTTTCCGAATCAATGAACATGCAAGCAAGTCCAGAAGAATCGAATGCTTTATCCGCAGCAACAGGCAAACGGGACAACGAATCAGCGTTGCCGTGCTTAGCAGTGGACCGATACAAGATATCGTAGCGGTTGGCGACCTCATCACGCAATGCGTGTGGAACATTGCGCACACTGAAAAATTTCGGTTGCGCGTTGACTGTCAGTTCCAAATGTGCTTCATAGTTCGTAGCGCAACCAAGGCCCGGTGCAAAAATGTCTGCAAATTCTTCACATAGACTAGAAACACTATCTGAAGGCACAGTCTCGTTCACTGATAGGACCTGATTGACTATAGACATGGTAAACAACTGAAATAAATCTAACCCAAACAAGTTCACTGCAGTAGAAGAACGAAGAACGTAAAAAGACACAAGTTTTGTTTGTCCCTTGTATGTTGCAAGAAGAGAGCACTGTCCTAACACAGGGATAGCTTGTCCGGAATAACTATGTAACTGAACACGTGCAGCACGCAACGGAGGGTGGCCCAGTTGTTTGTACGTGGCGTGATTGAGCAATGAAACTGCAGCTCCGGTATCGAGCTGGAACGGTATCACTTGTCCGGCAAAGTCCAAATCTACAAAAAGTTTATTGTCCTGCTGACGACAAGAGCGACTGTTTTGTGCAACGTGAACAGACACTGTTACAGAATCACGTGCGACGTGACGGGATTTGCGTCGACGTCGACGCACACTCTTTGTGGGACGAACACAGTCACTGTTAGCGAGAGGAACACTGGGCGGAGTGGAATTAACTACATGAATGTCCATGGGCGAAGGTTCCCGAGCCTGAGCGTCCTTGGTTCGATTCCGGCGCGAAGCAAAGGGCCTGGAATGGTTGTGATTGTCTGATCTGAGCTTTTTCTGGCAAACACTTTGAACATGCCCTTTCTTATTACAGAAAAAGCAAATAGCTTGGCGTGACGGGCAATTCTCACGCGAATGTCTAGTTGCACACCGCGGGCATGATTTCACCGCATTTGCTTGCTTGCGCGGGACACGTGGCGGTGCGGACGTGCGCGAAGGCTGTTTACAGGTCCGCGCAGCGCGCCCGGCAGGCCGGTTAATGCGACACACTGCTGGCGAAGTTTCAAATGATTCTTGTGCAAAGTCAAGTGTGTCTTGCCTATCCAATATGTCTATCACTTGTTGAAGGGAGGGATTAACTAGTTTCAAAATCTGTTCCCGTATGCGAACATCAGAAACGTTCTGTGCTATTGCATCACGCACCATAGTATCTGAATAAGGGAGTCCACAGTCACACTCAAAAGCACACTCCCTAGTAAGTCCTTGCAATGTTGCAACCCACTCCCTATTTGTCTGACCGGCCGTACGCTTTGTACGAAAGAACGTATACCTTTTTGCAACGACATTTACTGTTTCTTTGAAATAGGCATCTAATGCAGACAAAATTTCTTCGTATGACAGAGTTGCTACGTCGCGCCGGGGAAACAATTTCACTATCACACGGTAGGTGGACACACCTACACACGAAAGCAAAAACGGCTGCCGCTCATTACCTTGAATTCTGTAGGCGGCGAGATGAAATCCAAATTGTCGGACCATTCCATCCAGGTTTCGTTGGCTGCCACAAAACTACGAAACGGGGGTGCAACCGCATGATGTGGCGGCGATAGCGATGAAGCGGCGGCGGCCGCATCGGTTTGCAGCGCACGTTGACCCTGGACGAGCTGTCCAAGGGCATCCAATAAGGCCTGCGTCTGCTGATTCTGCAAGCGATAAAATTCGGACAGTACATCTGGAGAATGTGGCGAAGCCATGACACAAGTAAATGTAAGCAATGAGAAAGAACAAGATCCTGATTAATCCGCGTCGCCAATGTAGTGGACTGTTAAAGCAGCCAGTCCACAGTGAAGTAGCCGAAAGGGCACGCGTCAACTCACGCCGTCTGGCGTTAAGTCTGGAACAAGATTCGTAATGAATGTGATAAAGAAAAGCACGTAGCTACTAGAACACTTAACTTTTATATTGTCCTTTGGTATACAGCATACTGGATGATACAAGTGAGAGTCTATCTTGAGGTACATGCAACGTTACAAATGGTTAATGGCGCCTTGCCAGGTCGTAGCCATTAACTTAGCTGAAGGCTATTCTAACTGTCTCTCGGCAAATGAGAGAAAGGCTTCGTCAGTGTAGTCGCTAGCAACGTCGTCGTACAACTGGGGCGAGTGCTAGTCAGTCTCTCTAGACCTGCCGTGTGGTGGCGCTCGGTCTACGATAACACAGTGGCGACACGCGGGTCCGACATGTACTAATGGACCGCGGCCGATTTAAAGCTACCACCTAGCAAGTGTGGTGTCTGGCGGTGACACCACAATAACGATTTCAGCTTCTGTGCTTTCTATTAGCGCTTGAAGCCCAGGGATTTTTCAACACAACTACAACAATTTACAACTACAATTCCGACTGTTCCTTGATCCAAGCACGTCCTGTATTTGCCATGCACCCTTTGAGATTGCAGCCCACTCCATGCTTTCCCGAGGCCTTCTAACCTAAAAAACCGCCCAGTCCACGCCACACAGCCTCCGCTACCCGTGTAGCAGCCAGCTGAGTGTAGTGAACTCCTGACCTATTCAGCGGAACCCGAAACCCCACCACCCTATGGCGCAAGTCAAGGAATCTGCAGCCAACACGGTCGCAAAACCGTCTGAGCCTCTGATTCAGACACTTCACCTGACTCTGCACCAAAGATACGCAGTCGGTTCTGTCAACGATGCTGTAGATGGTGAGCTCTGCCTTCATCTCGTAAGCAAGACCGGCAGCCTTCACCAAATCAGATAGCCGCTGGAATCCAGAGAGAATTTCCTCAGATCCAAAGCGATACACGTCATTAGTGCCGACATATGCCATCACCTGTAGCTGGCTGCACCTTGTGCTCTTCATGGCATCCGGAAGGACCTTTTCCACATCAGGAATGACTCCACCCGGAATGCACACGGAGTGCACACTGGATTTCTTCCCCTCCTTAACCGCCATATCCCTAAGGGGCCCCATTACGCGTCTGGAGCGCAGTGCGGACCTGCCAGTCGGGGAGTGGCAATGTGGCACTAGGACAGTGGGGTTAGAGCAGCAGTGAGGTCTGCGTTGACGTGGCTCACCCGACCATTGCCGCTATGCATTACTTGAGCGGGGTCACGGTCTTGGTGGATTGTCGGTCGGTGGCCTTACCGGACGACGCGTTTGGGCTCGCCGATCTTTTGTGAGTCGGCTGTGTGCGTGTGTGTTCATCGACTCCCTATTTTAGTGTGTGTTTAGTTACTGTTGCGTATCGTTCAGGTCTTTGTGCAAGTGTTTGTCAGGTTGTGTGTGTAATTGGTGCTATTTCCACCGATAACCATTTGAGATGTTGTCGGCATTCTGAGAGGAGTCGGTCGGTGTGGGGACCAGGGAGGATATCTCCGTGCGGCGTGGTCGGCTGGGTCCACTGCCGGTCGCTGCGCAGTGTCGGAGCGTGTGTAGAGCTCTCCGATCGCTACGAGCTTCGTGGTTCACCGACCCAAGGTTTTGACAGCTAATACATACTCCATTGTGGATTATCACGTTTGTAACCTTTTCTGTTTGAGCTCTCATTTACTTATTGATGGAAAGCAAGTCGTTGCGTCCGTCGGTCCGTCGCTGTCCCCTGGTTGGGTTCAGACGGATCACCTAAGTGAACGAGGGTAGACCGACCTCGCTGGATTCTTTCTGAGAGTCACCGGTGTTTAATGATCTGTTGTCAGCTATTTTAAATTTTATACTTATGGTTATTTGTTTTGTTTTCTTAAAATTTGGCCAAATTAATTTTTTAATTTATCTTTCAAGCTTAAACACTGCGGCCTTCTGCCTTTAAAGTTTATGGTAATATATTTTAAAAATTTTGAAGTTTAATTGTGCCCATCAGCTATTGGTATTGCACCTTGCACATGTTGCTTTTTTGGTTTTAAATTATTTTAGTGCTATCTTAATTGAATTTTTGATTTTTTTAAGATCTATTGTTGGCCTTCTGCCGTTAAAGGTCTATGGTAATGTATGTTCTAAAATTTTGGAATTTAACTGTGGCCCTCAGCCGTTTGTATTGCACTTTGCGTGCGTTGTTTTTGTATTATTTTATTGCTATCTTAATTTTATTTTTACCTTGTTAAGATTTATTATTGGAGGCCTTCAGCCGTGAAAGAGTTGCATTCGGTAAAGATTCGGCTATGTGCCGTTTTGGTTGTGAAGGTTATTAAATTACAATAAATGACAGAAACAGAAACTGACCTCAGCCCTTGGCCCTTTCCACAATCCTATTACCTTTTCTGCCCAGCGGGTTTAGTGGGCGTCTCAAATACGAGGGGCGTCCAGAAAGTAAGTTCCGAACGGTCGCGAAATGGAAACGACTATGAAAATCCGATAAAGCTTTTCACAGATGTGTTGGGCAGTGTCTCTAGTATGGCCCTAGATAGCATCACGTCGCTCTTCTCATTTCTGAGCTCACAGTGAGCGCGTAAAGTTGTCTAGAAATTTCGCCTGAAGCCATGCATGCCAACATTACATAACTGTCCTGCGGTTTCTTCTGCAAGACAATTCTCAGCCGCATTCTGCTGGAGCAATGAAGATGCTCCTGCATAGTTTTTAATTGGAAATGTTTGATTACCCACAATACAGCCCGTAATTGTCTCCCTCTGAGTTTCATCTTTGCTCACGTGAGCCGCTGCCTATGAAGACATTTTGGCACAGGCAACGAGCTGTAGGCGAGCGTGATGAATTGGCGGAAAGCACTGGCGGCTGTCTTCTACGATGAGGATATTGGAAAGCTGGTACAACGCTACGACTGCTGTCTAAGTCAGAACGGCGACTACGTAGAGAAGTAACTGGAAGGTGTTAGAAATAAAACATTTCTGATTTTCACTGTGGTTTCCATTTTGCGATCAATCGGAAGTTACTTTCTGGACAGCCCTCGTATGATTGACACCAGCCTCACACAAACCGTTTTCAGCCTTAATGGAAACTAAAATGACGCTAATATTACCGGGAGACCGTAAAACGCATCTCACATCACCGGTCTTGTGGGAAATGCTCCCTGCGTAAGGCAGAAAGTCCATAGACATTACCTGAAAACTCGGTGTTATTATCACTCACTCGGTTCACGTTCGTTTGATATAACGTGTGATCTGTTTTTCACTATATCCCTTCTGATGAATGGTTGTAAGATTTTATAAAAAAATTCTCCGTATGTGTGAATACTGAATATTTTGTTTTCCAAAACTTTCTTCTCGTGTAATGTGTCTTTTCAATATTGTGTTCAGTTGTTGAGCAATACTGGCTGTAGGTCGCCCTTGTGTTGCGCATATGGACAGCGCCTTGAAACAAAACTTTAAACTTAATAAACTGCAGAATTATAAACAAATAAAATGAATCTAATTAACTGGCAAAAGAAACTATTTGTATACTCAACGTAAGCTATACACCTGAAACTTATACCGAAGTACTTTATGAAAATTGCATGATATGAAGTGCAATGTTTGACTAGGAGCAACCACAAAAATAAATTACTGCTCCACCAATAAAAAAATGAAAATGTATCAAATCACTAACACAGTTCACTGAAAATTATTGCCCTTGCTTAATACAACACCTGATAATTGTATGTACTGTTTCCTCATGAGAAAGGAGGCTGGATCTGCCCTGACATAAAAGTGACTTAATACTCGCTCTGAGTGTTATTTTGTGTGTGTGATATACTGACGTTCTCGGAAGTAAATGCAATTCAGCAGTTGCAACAGCTAAAGAAAAATAATGTACCCTGATTAGTTTTTTATTGTCAGAAACAATCTCTTGCTGCATGTGGCGTAAGATGCTGTTCACACACGACATAATACTTAATAGTTTACTAAGAAAATTTGGTGGTGGTTTTCTTTTAAAGAAAACTGTTCTTGAAAAATTGGAGTCAGACTGTTATTTTTCACATGTGTGTGAATGCCCAAGGGACCAAACTGCTGATGTCATCGGTCCCTACACTTACACACTACTTAAACCAACAATGCTAAGAACAACACAAACACTCATGACCGACATAAGACTCGGGTCTCCAACCAGCGGTGGGAGGGGCCGCGCAATCCGTGACATGGCGCCTCAAACAGCGCGGCCATTCCGCAGGGCTCTTTCATTGAAAAGACGGATTGTACAATATAAGGGATTAACAGTTGCTAAATTCTCTCACTAAACCCATTACGTACATGTCAACCAATTATGAAAACAAAGAGATAAGAATGGTTCAAATGGCTCTGAGCTCTATGGGACTTAACATCAGAGGTAATCAGTCCCCTAGAACTTAGAACTACTTAAACCTAACTAACATAAGGATATCACACACATCCATGCCCGAGGCAGGAATCGAACCTGCGACCGTAGCATTCGCGCTGTTCCGGACTGAAGCGCCTAGAACCGCTCGGCCACCGCGGCCGGCATAGATCAAATTATCACACTTTGATTCATGGGTTACCTTTAAACATTCCTCTAAAAATCTTCTCCATCAATACAAGGAATGAAATAGCTTTGTAAACGAGTTTCCATCTCCGTAATACAGTATTTCAGGTACTTTCTCCCTGATTCACAAATAACAGATCTCACTGTATGTAAAGCTCAATTGATCGCTATTAAGTCTCAAATAATAGTGCTCCGCCGCCAGGGGTAACCGTGCGGTCTTAGGCGTCTTGTCACGGTTCGCGAGGCTCCCCCCGTCGGAGGTTCGAGTCCTCCCTCGGGCATGTGTGTGTGTGTGTGTGTGTGTGTGTGTGTGTGTGTGTGTGTGCTCGGGCATGTGTGTGTGTGTGTGTGTGTGTGTGTGTGTGTTTTGTCCATAGTGTAAGTTAGTTTAAGTCATATTAAGTAGTGCGTAAGCCTAGTAGTTTTGTCCGATAGTCCTTACCACAAATTCCCATTTTAAGAATGCTCCAGCACTGCACAACTGACTGTCTAGCAACAGATAAAGCTAAGCACAGAGTCAAGGATCTCATTCACACTACTCTTTTAAGAATTCTCCAGCACTGCGCAACTGACTGTCTAGCAACAGATAAAGCTAAGCACAGAGTCAAGGATCCTATTCACTCTAATCGCTCAGTGCATCATTCATCTTTGCCGAGCACGGAAAATGTGAATTGTTTGCAATA
Organism: Schistocerca nitens; assembly: GCF_023898315.1. Taxonomy (NCBI): domain Eukaryota; kingdom Metazoa; phylum Arthropoda; class Insecta; order Orthoptera; family Acrididae; genus Schistocerca; species Schistocerca nitens. Next base: position 187,339,137 of record NC_064620.1, on the reverse strand, counting down.
GCAGAAAAGATATGAAAACGTTTAAAGTTGACCTCAAGATGGGTTAACTCAGCTGACAAACTTTCAATGTATGAAATGACGTGGGCCCTTTAGGCCCTTTCAAAAATGGTTCAAATGACTCTGAGCACTATAGGACTTAACTTCTGAGGTCATCAGTCCCCTAGAACGTAGAACAACTTAAACGTAACTAACCTAAGGACAACACACACCGTGGCGGTCGCGTGTTTACAGACTGTAGCGCCTAGAACCGCTTGGCCACACCGGCCGGCGGTAGGCAATTTAAACAAAGGTAAGAAGTACATCTTCATGCTGAGCAGATCTCAGATCATATTTTAAGTACACACCTTGACAGTTTTGAGGTAATAATTTAAATGTCTTAGTCGCAAAGTATTCTCGCTATAAATGCTCACAGACAGGCTACTGTTAGTAATGAATGTGGTTACGAGGCGCGTGTTGAGGTAGTATGGGCAGCAGCCCAGTTTGGCCCGCTCGGCTCGGAGTTGCCAGCTCCCCAGCACTGTCGTCTGTGCCTCTGCGGGCGCACTTGCGCCCAGGAAGCGCTGCAGCCCGTCCCTGGCGGCACGCTTCATTGCGCACGCCCAAAGCACGCCCCGCGAGTCCGTCTGCCGGCTTAACAACCTGTTCGGCGTCGCGGCGCTCATCAAAGGCAGGAGAAGCGGCTCGCGGCATCCAATCAGCCCGCGGTCTCAAACCTAGCCCGAGGAACGCGCGCCAGGACGTCCCGGTCTGCACCGATACATCCACACTCGCGTAGCAGACAGGTGCCGATTCAAGTGGGAGAGTTTACTAAAGGACGCTACATTTCTTCATGTATCAAAAATTTTCGATCTAACTGTCGGAGATTGAAGTAAAAGTGTCTCGAAAAGCTAAGTCACTAAAACTTTATTCGGCCTGTCAAATGATCATTCTACATCTCTACATCTACATCTACATTTATACTCCGCAAGCCACCCAACGGTGTGTGGCGGAGGGCACTTTACGTGCCACCGTCATTACCTACCTTTCCTGTTCCACTCGCGTATGGTTCGCGGGAAGAACGACTGCCGGAAAGCCTCCGTGCGCGCTCGAATCTCTCTAATTTTACATTCGTGATCTCCTCGGAAGGTATAAGTAGGGAGAAGCAATATATTCGATACCTCATCCAGAAACGCACCCCCTCGAAACCTGGACAGCAACCTACACCGCAATGCAGAGCGCCTCTCTTGAAGCGTCTGCCACTTGAGTTTGCTAAACATCTCCGTAACGCTATCACGCTTACCAAATAACCCTGTGACGAAACGCGCCGCTCTTCTTTGGATCTTTTCTATCTCCTCGGTCAACCCGACCTGGTACGGATCCCACACTGATGAGCAATACTCAATTATAGGTCGAACGAGTGTTTTGTAAGCCATCTCCTTTGTTGATGGACTACATTTTCTAAGGACTCTCCCAATGCATCTCAACCTGGCACCTGCCTTACCAGCAATTAATTTTATATGATCATTCCACTTCAAATCGTTCCGTACCCATACTCGCAGATATTTTAAAGAAGTAACTACTGCCAGCGTTTGTTCCGCTATCATATAATCATACAATAAAGGATCCTTCTTTCTATGTATTCGCAGTACATTACATTTGTCTATGTTAAGGGTCAGTTGCCACTCCCTGCACCAAGTGCCTATCCGATGCAGATCTTCCTGCATTTCGCTACAATTTTCTAATGCTGCAACTTCTCTGTATACTACAGCATCATCCGCGAAAAGCCGCATGAAAATTACGACACTATCTACTAGGTTTATTTATATATATTGTGAAAAGCAATGGTCCCATAACACTTCCTTGTGGTACGCCAGAGGTTACTTTAACGTCTATAGACGTCTCTCCATTGAGAACAACATGCTGTGTTCTGTTTGCTAAAAACTCTTCAATCCGGCCACACAGCTGATCTGATATTCCGTAGGCTCTTACTTTGTTTATCAGGCGACAGTGCGGAACTGTATCGAACGCCTTGCGGAAGTCAAGGAAAATGGCATCTACCTGGGAACCTGTATCTAATATTTTCTGTGTCTCATGAACAAATAAAGCGAGTTGGGTCCACACGATCGCTGATTCCGGAATCCATGTTGATTCCTACAGAGTAGATTCTGGGTTGCTGGGATTGAGTCAAGCGAGGCAGAAATAAGGATAGGAGTTTGAAGTTCAACGAGAAAAAATGAACACGTTAAAGTTTACCGATGACATTTCATTTCTTTCAGAGACAGAAAATAACAAGCAAGATCTGCTTAATGGAGTCGACGTCTTGAAAATCTATTATAAGACGAACATCAACGAAAGAAAAGCGATGGTTATGAATTTTTCCAATTAAATGAATACGAGATTGAAGGAATTACATTTGGAAATATGGCAATGAAAGCTGTGGAAAAATTTAGCTGTTTTAAAGGCAGAATGAGCATTTTTTTAAAAGAGCGGTATGTTAACAGCGGATGTAAATTTAAATGTTCAAAAACATTTTCTGAAGGTGTTCGTGCGTGGTGAACCCTGATATGGATATGAAACGTAGACGATTGACACCATGTACAGCAAGAGAACAGATATATTTTTTTTAATTTAGTGCTAAGTAAGAATACTGAAGATTAGGTGGGTAAAATGCACTACTAATGGAATATTGGATCAAATTGTGGAGGAAAGAGATTTAAGGTACAGCCTGAAAGACGGTCGTTTTGGATCTATCGTCTTTCGTGCGCTTCAGAATTGCTCCACGGTCGGCGTATATCACTTGCTGACAATAAGAATTCAGTCACGCGTCGCCTCTTTCTCCTAGAGCGAATTATCTTTGCCAGAACGAGAAAGTAAGAACCTATCTTTTCGCGGCTTCGGCTAATGAGAACGCAAGGCGTCAGAATTCGTTTCTGCTCCACGATGCTCTGCTGGACGAAGATACTTGTTCTTTGTTCTTCGACTGGCACATCAGGCGATAACAAACGGTTTTGCAGACATTTGTGTAGTAGGAATATGAGCACGTTAGATCGGCAAACATTGGTATAATAGTGAGAACGTTCCAGGCAAGCAGTGACATAGCTTTCATACGATTGAGAAGTCGGATTAGGTAATTTCGTATCGTCTTCGCCTGTCATTCTACGTGTCGATTACGTGTACAGGACATCAGGGTCTTTGTTCTCATTTCTGTTCATTCAGAATGAATCCATCACAGTGCTGGTCGTTTGTAAATTCACGCAGCTTTTGCCACTGAACATGTGCTTTGCCGGGGATCTGCAATATTGTTCCTTTTGTGACTGTAAGATATTTTTTGAAAGCATTATAAGATACTCCGTTTCGATGTTTAGTCATCGCCACTGTGGCAGTGTTGTGTCACCAATATAGTAACTAATTATACTGTTTATTTGCTACATTTAGACTTCGCGTATTCATTAATTCAGTTTCTGCCTGGTGTATCTCCATCGATGTTAGGATTCTTACTTTACTGGTGTGATGTGTGGTTCGCACCTGTGTGTCACTTGACACGGGGATACAATGCACATGTGTTTCCTACTAGAATTTCTTGTTTTCTAAAATATTTTCAGCAAACAAGATAACTTGGTGCTGATGCAATTTCTCCGAGATTTCCTGTTGCTGAGTCTATGTAACTGATAGCAACTTCATTCTCCACACTGGCTAAATATTCACAGGTTATTAAGCAATACAAGTAACAGACTACATGTCTTCGCGCAAATCGGATATATAAGGTGTGAATTACTAATCTTGGAGATTACGTAGTATGTGGATAACAGATTGATGCACGTGTTCAGTGTTCAGTTGTGTCAATTCCAAAAAACGTTCTCCCCTTGTCTTGTGCTTTATGTAAGCTTGCCATCTCTCAGCCAAAGGGCAGACCACGTTATCATTGAATCACATTCACTGTCTGGGGATAGATTTAAGGGCATAAAGTGTTTTCGTCAGTGTGGCTCAACAGTCGTATAGAGTCAAGATAGGCTTCTAAGCTTAAATAAAAGAAAGTATCAATTGATAGGGGACATCCTGAGACGTCAGAGAGTGGTCAGTTTAATAATAGAGGAAAGTGCAATTGTAGAAGATGAGCGCAGCTGAATACAGTGTAGCAGGTTAAAGTAGATATAGGGTACAATTGTTACAGAACTGAACAGACTTGCACAATATAGAATACCACGGAGAGCTGCGTCAAACCGGTCTTGTAGCTGGTACCAGAACAATAACAAATATATGTAACATAATAATGTTGATTTGTAAAAACAGCAAAAAATTGGAAATTTGTGGTAAGGATTATGGGACCAAACTGCTAAGGTCATCGGTCCCTAGGCTTACGCACTACTTAGTGTAACTTCAACTAATTTACGCTAAGGACAACACACATCCATGCCCGAGGGAAGACTCGAACCTCCGACGGAGGGAGCTGCGCGAACCGTGACAAGACGCCCAAGACCGCACGGCTACCCCGTCAAACCAGCGCCAGCTTGTTGTTATTACAGTTCTGAAATAAATTACCTAAAGCGCGCTAAGGTGATACTCTGAACAGTCGTATAAATAAATTATTATTATATTAAAATATTTTACATATTTTATTGTTAATGTTATCATTGTAAAAGAACTCTAGGCAGCCGTTAGCTCGGTTAAAGCTAGTGGTGACGGCAAGTTACGTTTGCGCGGTAGAAGGGGACGACGACATTAACTGTGGACTAGGAGAAGCTACAATGAAAGCCACATACATACTGAACAACAACAAAACATGTAGGGGGTAAAGATATCAATTTTCTCCGCCTCTCTTCCAAGAAAGACACAGATGGTAAAACATAGTAATAGTAGTAGTAGTAGTAGTAGTAGCAGTTATATTCATGCGTGGATCTCTTTGTACAAGGATATAAGACATGTCAAAGTATTTACAAATTAAATCGATTTAAAATAAGCTAATTCGTATACAGATATGTTTACAGGCTTGTAGTAAGAGACAATCATTAGATTTACTCCTGGTATACAACACTATTTTTTTTACAAATAACTTATTAAATAGTGTAATGCCTCACTGTTCACTCATATCTCACTATCAGTCACTGCACACACTATACACACATTGTTTCATAACACTTCACTCACTACACACACAAACACACACACACACACACACACACACACACACACACATACACACACACACACACACACTGGTGATATCTGGGCCATTTTTAGTACATATGTTGAAAATTACGCTACAAGGAAACTCTATCTCCTCAGATCAAAACAGTGGATCCGCGAATATGAAAAATGCTGTGCGGAATTGGCACAAACATTCAGAAAAGACTGTAAAACGAGGTTTCTCGTTCCTATTCCAGACAAATAGTTGATAAATTTCTATTAAACAACCATCTACACTTCACTGTTTTTATTTATTTCGTAGTTACCTTCACAGTCAAATTTGTTGTTGACTAATTTAAAACACATTGCTCGTCCTAAGCAGCAATTGTGACGTATGTAATACATCCTTAGCTTGAAGTGATTTAAAAAACGTATCAATGTACATTGTATATGCTCTGCTAGGTGAAACAACGCAAATGCTTACTCGTAACGGCTAATCGGTCGAGTCATGACGTCATCCATATATTGGTGAAGACAGTGGAGTCTCGCCGAAGTGTGTTGTGTTGCTTGTGCAACACAAGAACTGGCGTTTCTTTGTTTAATGCCGAAGCCCGCAACGTGTCTAATTTGAACGATTCTGCTTTTCTGTTGAAGTTTGTTTGTGTTTCTGAATTTCTGTGATCTCTTTTCACATCCTAATGACTACTAATGTGAACACTTTAGGTTAGGCTTAGCTGTAACTGTTGTGAATATCAACTGAGATAAGAAACTACTGTAAACAGACAAATTTATTATATTTGCCACTGTGCGTTTAGAATAATATACCTTCATCATCAGGTGGCTTTATAACAGTTAATATCGCACTGCAGAACTCTATTTATGATGTTTGGATAACATGTGTCTCTGTCAGAAAGCAGAAGACAAAAACTACTATTTTAGTACACATCTCAAAGTTACGTAGATCTTTTGAATCTGTAGATGAACAGCAACAGTATAAGGCGTTAATTTTTTTATGCAGCTAAGGATCGATCCATATAACTGTGAGGTACGGAGACAGCTTCGAGGAGGTAATGGGTAGGAGGACGTAAGTAGCTTGCAGTACTGAGATATTCATGAGCCCTAGTTAAGAATTTGAATCCTGTCTTGACATAGTGTTTTCTTCCCTCTCTGCTGATACGATCCTTTAGATGAAATGCCATAGTAATCTCTTCATTTCATCTACTTTCCCATTTATACAGTCCATATACTTGATTTTATGGACTGTTGTGCACTCACCCACCTGGCGAAGGTACGTGGGCAGGAATATTTGTTTACACTGTGTAGTCGCGCACGCTGTCATCATTGATCAGTGTCTTTATCTCCTTTAATAATTCACGCAGTACACTTGCATGGTCTTTTACACTAATTGCAGAACATACTAATTAAAAAATAAACAAAGTTCACACTTTGGGGTATTGAGTACTTAACAACAATTAAAGTCTGATTTTATGTAAGTGCATACATCGGTCTCAATTTTTTTAATACACTATGATTTTTTTAAATAATCGTTGCTGAACTACTGTATTTAAATTCAAACCGTTAGTTTACAAAAGGCACAAATGTAAAGTATTCACAAAATTACCATTCTATTAAATAATTTTATGACGTTTCACATTAATAAAGCTAAGGTAAGTTTTTGATTGTAAAAGCGAACTGAACTGTAATGTTGTACAGACAGAGCTCATAACATTTTTAATGGTCCTTATTTCAAATTTTGACTGTAATGATGTGCTTATTGATAATGTATAACTGTTTTGAAATGAACACTAAGTTTCAAAATATTCACCAGTAAATTTGAATGTAGACGCAACTGTGACAGGAAATGGAAAATGAGAATTCGACTGTTTTGATGACGACGAACGAGTCGTAACCAACGTTGACTGATGGCCAATGCTAAATGGAAACATATAAATCACAGCAGGTTTTTCAATAACGTTGATAAGGTGCTGGCTGCATGGTCTGGATCTGCAACGACTAAAATAATTAGAAGTCGTTGGTAAAAAATAATATATATTGTACTTAACTTGGCTGCTTAGATATAATTATAAACAGAGAGCTATTGGGGCCTACCTAGTCCATACGTTACTAAGCTCCTTGTTAGAGGTTGCTTCCTATCAGCTAAGGCTATGCTACTTTACTACTTAACGTCCCGAGTAAGAGTGGATGAGAGCTCGCTAGAAACTCGATACAAGCCGCGGAGCGGCGCTAGCGGCGCTGGTCGCGACTCGCGGGTCAAAACGATATTAATAAGGACCGCGGTCGATAACTGCAACCCCTAACAAGTGTGGTATCGAACTTTGATACCACATCGACACTAGTTGCTGATCCTTTTATTTATGTCATGTTGGACATCCATGGAGGTAAGGTCTGTGAATTATTGCACGGTGCTCTGCGTATGGAACATTTTATTTGCTCATTCCTTTAAATGTTTTAAGACGGGGAAACCATCCTCTTAAGACTTAATGCAGAAGCGGAAACAAAATTAAAATTTCAATAAGTTATCAGCATCCATCAAACGTTAAGGTGCTAATGAACTACAGTTTAAGAAAAAACCTAGACGTCTGATAGCTCACCAACTTTTCCAGTCTGTTTCGCTAATGAATCTTTTAGCAGATGCAATTAAATTACTTGAGTTACTAACTACAACACAAAAAATACATGCTGTGTAAGATCTGACGTCTTCAGTGCAGTATAGTAATCTGTGTAAGTAAACTTTTAAAAGTGTTGCTATTTTGAAGTAGTTTGGCTACCATTTCTCACACGGTTTAATATGTCTACATTTAAATGTTTGCAGTAAGTATATTTATTAATATGTAATAAAAAAGATGTATAAAATATTTTATTTTTTTCCACATCTTTCAAGACAATTTGGTTTACCAGTTGCAAAAGCAACATCACAGTATCGGTTGTTCTGTGAACATGTATTACGTGTTTCGTTTTGCTGACATGTTCGACTTCCTGCCAGTCGCTCTACAGACCGAACAGCACATATAAGTCTTCTGAATTTTTGAAAGAGCCTTCCCGCAAGGAATTAGCTGTAATTTTTCGATTGTCTTTAGCTTAAGAGTTTTCGGTATTTACAGTACACTCTCAAACGTCAAACATACGCTGAATATTTGTGTCTTCCTTATCTGGGTAAATTCAATGTATCCAGATCTTCCGTTCTTGTATAGGTCGTACACATTTTTGCTGTATACGGGGTTGTCAGAAACAGCCTGAAAAGCTCGTAAGGGTGTTAAAGGGTAGATTGTGCTTAGAAATATTTAATAAAAAATTCGATACGTTGCGCTTTTGCCGAATTTGTTAACACTGAAGTCAATCAGCAGCTGCGCTTACAAATTCAAGCTGTCCGTCAAATACATTTAGTTTCGGTTATTAGCGTAGCGTAGATGAATAGCGCACAAGATTACCCAGCCTTTGGCTTGGGTTCTATCCTTACAACCGGATCATGTCGAATTCCTGTATCGTTCTCTTGTTCGGTTTTAGAAAACAAAAACAAAGAACACGTATTTCAACGAGGTAAGAAATTTCTGCACTCTGAAGAAATTATGCAGTAACTGTATTTAAATTCATCTTTTGCGAGGTGCCTTGCCACGGTTCGCGTGGCTGTCTCCCGCCCCCCCCCCCCCCAGTCAAACCTGTCGGAGTTTGGACTCATCCCTCAGGGCATGGGTGTGTGTGTTGTCCTTCGCGTAAGTTACTTTAGTTAGATTAAGTAAGCTTAGGGACCGATGACCTCAGCAGTTTGGTCCCATAGGAACTTACCACAAATTAGAATTTTAGTTTCATGTTTGCCTCCCATTCTTGTTGAACGAGTAACACATGTTATTTTAAATAAAGCACTTACCCGAGATAGGACATACTCGTGTAATTATGTATACCGTAAATCTGGATGACGTATAGACAAATACTTGGATTTGTTTGAAGAGTTCTGTACAGCTGCTACGTTTCAGTAAGGAAATACGATATACAATCTAGGTTGAATCGTAACGTAAGTGCTTGAAAATGATCCAAATTTGAAACTGTCCGACTACACAGATAATGAAAGGAGTGCAGCCTACTTGGAACATGTTTTCATCTCATAACACGTTGAGGCTGTGGACCCCACAAAAATAAAATTTTGAAGTACGACGCTAGTGTGACCAATCTGCAATATCATTTCAAATAGCTACAGTCATATCTGGTAAAGGACTTCGATGTTCAGACCAACTGATGCTTTGATGACACCCTTATCTTACAAGGTGTGTGGTGTTGAGATTATACTACACTGCTGGCCACCGTAAATGCAACACCCTGAAGGAAGCATCCGAATCAAGTGAAATTTACACCATGAGTTTGCAGCGATGAGATATGCAACTGATTAGAATTTCAGCGCAGACGCACATCACGCGCGCCTGTGGCGCCGCCTCATAGCGCCATTTAAGGCTTGGCGATTTCGACGAGTGTACGTTCGGAACGTGTGTTTACCTTGTGGTTGTTTCACAAGACAATCAGTTATGCCTCGTAGACAACAGCGAACATCGTTTGATCAAGTATCCGAGTTCGACAGAGGAAGGATAGTGGCTTACCGAGATTGTGGATTATCATACAGAGAAATCGCTAGTCGTGATGGACGAAACCAAACAACTGTAATGCGGATTGTGACCGTTGGCTGCAGGAGGGTACGACGGACCGACGTGGTCGATCGCATTCACCTCGGTGCACCGCTGCACGTGCTGATAGGCAAATTGTGCGCATGGCAGTGACGGATCGCTCAGTGACATCCCGAACCATAGCACAGCACATTGCGTCTGTAACGCATCATCCAGTGTCTGCGCGTACCATTCGACGCCGTTTACAGCAGAGTGGTCTGTCCGCAAGACGTCCATTGCTTCGTCTACCATTGACGCAGAACCACAGACGTCTCCGTCGCCAATGGTGTGATGACAGACGGATGTGGACGGCAGAATGGAATGACGTTGTCTTTACTGACGAGGCACGCTTCTGATTGCAGCACCACGATGGTCGGATTCGAGTGTGGAGACACCGTGGAGAGAGGGTGCTGGACAGCTGCATTATGCACCGCCACACTGGTCTTGCACCGGGTATTATGGTATGGGGCGGTATTGGATATTACTCTCGCACGCCTCGAGTACGCATTGCCGGTACTTTAAATAGCCGGCGCTACATATCCGAGGTGCTGGAGCGAGTTGTCCTTCCTTACCTTCAGGGCTCGGCCACAGCCATATTTCAACAGGATAATGCGTGACTACAAGTGTCACGCATTGTCCAAAGGTTCTTCGTCAATAACCAGATTGAATTGCTTCCCTGGCCGGCTCGCTCTCCAGATCTTTCGCCGATAGAAAACATGTGGTCCATGGTTGCTCAACGAGTGACCCAGATTACATCCCCAGCTGCCACACCAGATGATCTTTGGCAACGTGTGGAAGCTGCTTGGGCTGCTGTACCGCAGGAACACATCCAACGTCTCTTTGACTCAATGCCGAGACGTGTGGCAGCGGCGATCTCCAACAATGGCGGCTACTCTGGCTACTGATTCTGGCAGGAACCACATGTCACAGACGTCTGTAAACGTAATCATTTGATACTTGGTCAACATGTTATCTACAAAATAAATTTTGTTGTGCTACCTCTTGTCTTTGTTGGTGTTGCATTTACGGTGGCCAGCAGTATATATTATGTAGCCCCCCAAGTAATACAGTCATTGTTCCGAAGTGCCGTAACATGCAAATATTAAAATATTGTGAATATATTCTTGCGAATGTTACAGCTAGGTGTTCATACCATCACTTAAATTTGCTGATCCCGGACAACGAAAACCCAGGACATTTTGATCAAATCGGATTATTCCCCCGGATACATCATTGGACTCGCATTCGGGAGGACGACGGTCCAATCCCGCGTCCGGCCATCCTGATTTAGGTTTTCCGTGATTTCCCTAAATTGCTCCAGGCAAATGTCGGGATGGTTCCTTTGAAAGGGCACGGCCGACTTCCTTCCCCGTCCTTCCCTAATCCGATGAGACCGATGACCTCGTTGTCTGGTCTCCTTCCCCAAAACAACCAACCAACCCCGGATACATCCTTTCTGTTCGGCCGATGTCCTGTGTCCTGCGGGCACGAAGGGGGAATGTTCCCTCGTTTGTCTTTCAGTGCAGACAACGCAAGTATGTGAGCCTTGTACCGACCAGCAGCTGCGATAAAAATTAAACAATGATATTAGAAAGGTTTAATAAATACAAACGATACAAACTTACCTAGGTCGATGTACTGCAATATCGGGAAATCATGATTTCGGCATGGATGTATGATGTGAAACGTTTCTCATCTGTGCCATCAGTGTGGCGGATGGCACGGCGACAGATGCATGGGATTGCCAACTGTCAACGGCTTCCCATTGTTCTGAATGAATATACATGGAACTATATGCATAGGAGAGCGTCTAAGCGTTCTTGTCACTAGACCTTGATTTAAAGCTAACGAAGTGAATTTGAAATAATATTTCTAAAAATCTGTTTATTTGCTGTCAGACCAATTTCTTCAGCCGCAAAAAAAAAAAAAAAAAAAAGCCTCCGAATTTATTCCGGCCAGTTGTAGAACCCCGAACCCCAGGACGACCCCACAAGCCGTGAAAACTGTGATAAATCCGCGGAAATCTGAAAGTGGCAGCCAGACCTCCAGACATTCTCTACAGGAATCCATAGCACATCCACAATAGCTTTTAAAAGTCCTCAACGAACAATCTGCAAGATAACCATAACACATAATAGTTCTTAGGGCGGCATAAGCGTAACGAGCAGGCTAGTGAAGTAGGCCTATATTTTCATTGGCACATGCAATTAGACATTGTCCTATTAAAGAAAGCCTTGTGAAGTTACCTGAAGGAGTGTATACTCCTCAAGGCCTAAGACCAGCATGATGTATTCAGATTGCTGGCGGTTTCAGTTATTATATTTAAAAACAATCGACGTACTGTGTCCCCTATACGAAGTAACATCGGTATTAATATTTCAGTAATATTGTAATTAGCTAAATGAGTCGTTTTCTGATTATTTTGGAACAACAAAATGAGGTCATAACTACACGCTGTCCTGAATGGTGCCCCGTCCATCAGACTGTCATTTATCCATTAAGCTGCCCAATAATGCACACTGCCGGAATCAGATTACTACAGTGGGGTCTGAAAAACAGGTCATTACTAGGGTTGCTGTAATTGTCTTCCACAAACAGGAAAAATGCGTATTACCAATTCAATGCAGCGCGCTGTCGATGACGTGAGCGATACAAATACATTTGGCATAGTTTCAACGAGAATGGCTTTATAATACATTACAATTTATGTTTTACTGTGGATGTTGTACATCTGTGATGACTACAAGAATACAGAGGAGAGGTATTTCAACATTTTGTCGTCGGGGGTGAATATACAGAATTCAAAACAACTGGCACTTACATATTACACTCAATGTCCACAATGACCTTAACTAATGCCAAATTAAGCTTACTTCTCTCTTCAAAATATTAAACATTTTACACTCGAGAACACTTGTCACATGTCAGACTATCAGTATGAACTTTTTGGATTTATAGAGATTCTCCTTCTTAAAGAATAGAACGTTGAACAAGATTCTTTCAATCATTCCAGTTGAAAAGGAAACGGTAACACCGGAGGTACAAAGAAACAGACGATAATTAAATAGTTTACTTATTTCATCTGTAAGTTTAAATGCAATATACAAATTTTGAGTCTCGACGATTCAAATTAATCGAAGTTTTAAGAAGTCTAGGGGACCTTTTAATTTTATCTCCTTGATATCTTAGTAAAGGAATTATATCTACATCTGCATGGATATTCTGCAAATAACATTTTAATAGCTTCACAATAATCTCTATTATTCATCTCTCGAACATTGCGCGGAAAAAACTAGTTCCTATCTTTCTCCGTGTGAACTCTGATTTCCCTTATTTTATTATTATGGCCGGTTCTCCCTATTTAGGTCGATTTCAAGAAAACTTTTTCGTATTAAGAGGAGAAAGTTGGTGATTGAAATTTCATGAGAAGATACCGTCGCAAGGAGAAAGGCCTTTGTTTTAAAGCTGTCAATCGCAAACCTGTATCATGTCCGTGGCACTCTCTCCCCTATTTCTCGATAATACTGTCTCGGTTAACTCCGTTGACCCATCTGGTAAGGATCCCACACCGCGCAGTAGTACTCCAAAAGCAGGCAGATTCTTTAGTAGATCAGCTGCATCTTCTAAGTGTTCTTCCAACAAAACGGAGTCTTCGCTTGGCCTTCCCCACAATATTTTTTATGAGTACTTTCAATTTAAATTGTTCGTAGCAGTAATTCGTAGGTATTTCACTAAATTTGCGGGCTTCAGATTCGTTTGATTTATCATGCAACCGAAGTTTAACGGATTCCTTTCAGCACTCATGTGGATGACATCACACTTTTCATTATTTAGAGTCAATTGCCAATTTTAGCTCCATACAGGTATCTAATCTAAATCGTTTCACAAATGGTTCAAATGGCTCTGAGCACAATGCGACTTAACTTCTGAGGTCATCAGTCGCCTAGAACTTAGAACCAACCTAAGGACATCACACACATCCATGCCCGAGGCAGGATTCGAATCTGCGACCGTAGCGGTCGCTCGGCTCCAGACTGTAGCGCTCAGAACCACACGGCCACTCCGGCCGGCGAATCATTTCACAATTGCTGTTGATCTTCTGACGACTTCACTAGACGTTAAATGATAGCATAAATATCCTAAGACGGCTGCTCAGATTGTCTCCTGAATCGTTTATGCAGATAAGGAACAGCAGAGGGTCTATAAGATTACCTTGGAGAACGCCAGAAATCACTTCTGTTTTACTCAATGATTTTCCACCAGTTACTACAAAATGTGACCTCGCTGACAGGAAATCATGAACCCAGTCGCATATTCCATAAGCACGCAATGTGATTACAATCCACTTGTGAGGTACGGTGTCGGAAAGTTGGAAACGCGGTATCGATTTGATATCCCTTGTCGGTAGCACTTAACACTTCGTGTGAGTAAAGAGCTAGATTTGTTGCACAAGAACGGTGTTTTCTAAATCAGTGTTAACAGTGTGTCAAAAAATGGCTGTAAGCGCTATGGGACTTAACATCTTAGGTCATCAGTCCCCTAGACTTAGAACTGCTTAAACCTAACTAACCTAAAGACATCACACACATCCGTGCCCGAGGCAGGATTCGAACCTGCGACCGAGGCAGCAGCACCGTTCCAAACTGAAGCGCCTAAAACCGCTCGGCCACAAATGGCCGGCGACAGTGTGTCAATAGACCATTCTCTTCGATGTAATTCATAATGTTCCAACACAGTACATGTTCCTAAATCTTGCTGCATATCGACGTTAATTATATGCGCCTTTAATTTTGTGGATTATTCCTATTGCCTTTCTTGATTGACCTGTGCAACTTCCCAGTGTTTGTGTTAGGGTGTTTCTTCGAGCAGGCGGTTGCACATGATTATTAAGTATGGGGCTATCGCTTCAGTGTATTCTAAAAGAAATCTAACTGCTTAACAGTCTGGGCCGGAAGACATGCTTTTATTAAGTGATGTAAGTTGCTTCACTACACCGAGGACATCTGCCTCTAAGTAACTCATTTTGGCTGCTGTTCTCGATTAGATTTCTGAAATGTTTACTTCGTCTTCTTTGGCAAAGTAATTTCAGACGGCTATGTATAGTAACTCTGCTTTAGTAACACTGTCATCGATAGTATTTCCACCGATACCGAACAAAGAAGACACATATTGTGTCTTGTCGCTAGCGTACTTTACATACGACCAGAATCTCATTGGATTTTCTGCCAGGTTCCGAGACAAAGTTCCATCGTGGGAACAATTATAAGCATGTCGCATTGAATTCTGCGCTAAATTTCGTCTTGCAGTAAAAGATCACATATGTTAGCGATTTAGCACTCGCTTAAATTTGGCATGCTTTTTTTCTTGTTTCTGCAACAGTGTTCTGACCTATTTTGTGAACCACGGGGGATCAGCTCCGTCGTCTGTTAGTTTATTTGATATAAATCTCTCCGTTGCTCTCGATACTATTTCTTTGAATCTAAGCCGCATCTGGTCTACACTTACATTCTTAATTTGGAAGGATTGGATACTGTTTCTCAGGAAAGCGTCAAGTGAATTTTGATATGCTTATTTTGATTAGATATATTTTTCGTTTATTTTTGGGGAATTTGGGGGTTTCGGTATTCAATCTCGCTACGACAATCTAGCGTTAACTAATCCCTGTATTCGTTTTGATGCTCGTAATGAGCTCGGGATTACTTGTTTCTCGAAGATCAAGTGTATTTTGTCAACAGTTTACTATTCGAGTGGGCTCATGAGTTAATTCCTCGAAATAATTATCAGAGAATACGTTTAGCAGAATTTCGGGTGATATATTACGCATATCTTCGGATTTAACCCTGATGTTCTTTTCGGGTCTGTATGACTCAACATGGTTATAAATTTCGTTTCTTATTAATTAAATATCAAATTAACCTTATGTAATTTGGTGACTTTGTCTGAAAATGCAAGGGCGCTAGGTAGTTAAAAAAGTTTTAAAATATTTTAAGTCATCGTCTCATAAACCTTAAGAGTTACATACATAATATTCGGGTCAATGTGACCCGGCATTACTCTCATTACTCTAAAGTCAAATACTTTTTAGTTGTCTCATATTTTATAACAGGAATGACTTTCGTTGTTCATACTAACACTCAACATTCAACGAGTCAACAAAGGTGCTGAGTTTACAACAACGGACTTGTCATTACGACTTTCGAATTATCCATTGTTTCTGGTCAGTTTGTGTTCTATACTGTCTGTGATCAGTCGGAATTGTGACATCTTGGTAGTTACACCACGGACTGGCGCTGAATAGAAAGAATTTGTAAATAACTCAACAGATGATCACTTTCAGAGAACGAAATCACGTCAGTAACGCATCGAAAAGCTAGTGTTCTGACGGAATTGATGACAGTCCAGAGCCTTTTCAAATTAGTGTACAGCGGGAACGTAGAATAGCGGTTGCAACTACCAGCACAACACGACCGTCTACCTGCTTTGAACATCATCAGGAGTACCCCGGGAGTTAACAGGTATGCGACCAGCTGAGTAAGTGATGTATAAATTTCATTGAAAGTTTTATTTTCTATTCCACTTCAGAATGAAAGAACAGTGACATCAGATATTGAGGGGAAACAAGTTTACGGTAAACAAAGAACAGACAGCGATGACTCTCTTTTTCATTCATACTTAGGACTCCTATTCCTTGGGGGTGCCTATCGCTCATATGGGGAATCTACAAATAGTTTGTGCGATAAGGATTTTGGGCCTACCATATTTAGAGCAGCCATTTGCCTAGAAATATTCCTTAAAATATCACACCTTTTGCGATTTGATAAGAAATCCACAAGAGGGGTAAGACCACGTACTGATAAACTCGCCGCAATTCGCAATACTGGGAGAAGTGAACAGAAGTCCTGCCTAGACAGTATAATCCACGGAAAATGTGACCATTGACGAGCAGCTGGTAGCATTTAGAGGCCGCTGCCATTCAGTCAGTACACCGCAAGCAAACGGCCAAAATAAGGGATGAAGATATGGGCTCTGTGTGATAGCAAGTCTTCACATGCAGTGAAAGCCCAAATTTATACAGGAAAGAAGAGTGGGGCAGCACTAGAAAAAATCAGGGAATGAGAGTAGTTGCTGACCTTACCTCGGATTTGAGAGGTCAGAATGTAACAAGTGACGTCAGACAATTTGAGGCAGCTGCTCCTGAAAAGTAAACTGACAATGTTAGGAACCACACGTAAAAATAAGCCAGAGCTTCCACAAAATTTGATCGACAATGAGATTCATAGCTCTTTATTTTACTTCACAAATGACACTACGATGATCAATTATATTCCTAACAGAAATGAGAATATTGTACAAATGAACACTCTCCACCATAGTGGGAAAGTAAGTGACAGGGCTGATAAAAAGTAAAAAATTATTTTACATCATAATTGAACCAAAGGGGTTGTATACACTCTCCATTAGCAAACAGGTATATATACATGCAAACGAAAAACCAAGAGATTGCCCATCTTAGTTTTCTACAATATTGATGATGTTGCTGCTTGTACTGTATGTATCTTGTGGACTTCGATTGACCCTACCGGAATGCAAGAAAATTGCCTAGAAGGTGAATATTTTTGGAGGAACTTGGAAAGTCACTGATTGCACAGCACGTTGCATCAAAGAAGCATTTCCCAAGAACAGGAGATTCTTTGAGAATGGTCAGGAGAATCCAAAACACTCTAGGAACGGCAGGTGTCGCTAAATCAATAACAGTAAGAAAGTCTACGAAACGTGCACGCTCTAAGTTCTGTCTTTCAAGCAATGAAAGCAAAACGAACATGTGTGGAAAGTGTAATAAACATGTATGCAAAACACATGTCAAATAGTTGTGCCCAGACTACAATGAGTAAGAAGGAAAGAAAGAGATATGGGCGGACCTACAGATGGTTGTTGAGACTGACTTTTTGGTAGAAATGTCAGTTGTTCCTTATATACCGTACATGAATATTAAAATAATAAATTTTATTTAGTGAAGTTCGGTATATTATATCGTTATTATTATTATTATTTTTATTATTATCATTATTATCACTATGATCATTAACAACATACTGTATTATAACAACAATGTTGACGACTTACAACTGAACGAAAAAGAAATGTGAGTATATGTTATTTTGAGAATTTTAGATTTGTGTAGTAAGAGTGAACAGAACAGCAGGGTTAAACATGTATTTTCGCCAACATATCGAGGGTAAACTGAAGTCACCACCAACTACAAGTATAGGAGTATGGTAAGTGTTTATGACCCTGTATTGTACTGGGATTATAGTGACATAGATATGTAGGTAAACGCAAAACTATGTGACCACAGACTCGCGAAAGAAAGTCAGGTTTGTACGGTCGGTCGTTTGAGTTGCGTTACTTAAAGAGCTGCAAGGTTTCGACAAGAGTCCGCTTTATACTATATGGAATATTTTTATTTTTAAGCCAGGATACAATATCCGTTTTCCTGATGTTTCCACTTGGAGTTTTCTCTGTGACAGCTGAATGATAACTGGCATGGTGCATTACAATGACTGACTTCGATGCACGGTATGGCAAGAATTGTTCAGTGAATCACTTCATGAAACTGACAGCATTCATTTTAAAATGACAGTCACTGATCTTTTTCTTACATCTAAATACAAGTTGAATCTCAGGAGCAAAACCAGAAGAACAGCCAGCATGCAGAATAATTATGCGAGAACCTATTCCTACGGGAACTTTAAAACCATCAGCAACATCACTCACTTTCTAACAGATGTTATTGGAATAATTCTGATTATGTTTCTTCAAGAAAATACGCTGACTCGTACTCTACTATCGTACATGTTTATAAAGGACGTGGATCGTTCTGCACCTGTGACACTTCTTTCAACTAACACTCTCTTCTTAACACATTTGAAACCAATGTCGAAAGATTCCTTACATTGACGAAGCCATATCTTTGAATTCAATTTTCTATGCATTATTGTAACAACTTTTTGTTATACCGGGTCGCCACCAATCACACTGAGCGCTTTAAAACGTTTTCAAAACCATCTATTTACGTTACAGATTTCTTGCGATTTCTGTGCTTTCCAGGCTACCTGAAGCCAACTTTTCCTAAGTTTTTTACAGCTCTGACACTTTCATTTGCAGTTCTCCCTGCCGTTCTCTTGCCCGCACCACATTCTTCTGCAGTCCGTTTTAGTGATTTCAGATGTCAACAGTAAGAGTCCCGCTTTAAAATTCACATTTTAAAAAAAAATTCAGGTTTTTCAGCATGGCACCCTCTGGTGAGCCGGGAATCGAACAAACTTGCCATTACTTGTGCTGTCCCTCTTGTCCGCTAGTGAAGCACTACACTTTTTTTCCCGTCATCTGACGTTTTCTTAAATCGCATTCAAGCATCTACAGATACACCGACGGTTGAATGAATAATTCGGTTGCCAGAAAGTATAGGAATGATGCAGCATTGTGGCAGCAATGCAGGTTGGAGGAAAGAGATTCTCGCCGTCTACCTGTAACTCGAAAAGGCTCTTATTGGCTGCCAGCAGCTAATGGATGGAGATGCGCAGAACACCTGAAAATTGAGACGCCATTCCACATGACAAGGACTTACGCAAGTTATAATCGACGAGATATGGATGAAGTAGAAATTAGTCAATGATCAACTTTCAACATCTTGCAAGATATAACGAACATGACACAGGCTGCTGCCCACTTGTTTCCACGACTGCTCACGCATATATATAAAACTGAACCGAGATAGTAGCAGAAATGTTGCAGCTGTGTCAGGCAATCCAAAAGATTGCTTTCGCCTACTGATCACCCCGAGATAAAGCAGCAAAGTGAGCAATGAAATCATGTGGATCTATTAACGCCGAAATAAGTGAAGACCCAATAAACATTGAGCAAGATTAAGCGACTGTCTTGGTATTCTGATTGTGTAAATTGTGAACTCATAAAGCATCCACTGCGCACTGTCCGGCGCAGCTTCGAGAAACGGCATCAAGATGGCGCTGACCCATGCACCAATGGAAATAGTGGGCAGCGCCACACCTCCACGAAGACAGCGCTCCCTGTCGACGCTGATTTAACCAGCCGTCCATCACTGGTCGGCCAATTTCGGTCACAGGCATCGAGAGCATCAGTGTTGAGTAATACGAAGACGTTATTTAGCCTTCAACCTGCGAGTAGTAGTAGTGTATAAAAGTACTTGATGTAGGAGGCACAGGAAATGAATAAAGTGTTACAGTAATCTGGAAGTGTTATGTACAAATCATTTTAGATCCCTGCGACCAAACGTTGCATTTTCTCTCTTTCCTTGTTTGTGTCGATGCTGACAGCCCGCAGTGGCCAACACAAGATAAATGACCCAGTAGATAACGTCGTAAATTCCAAGAGGCTTTCCAGGAATGATGCAGTTGATTACAGAGAGTTCGCAATACAAGGAGGCCTGTGACACTTGATGCAGGGAGGGCCAGTTGCCCTCAAAATAAACAAGTGTAACATATTACATACACAAAGAATCTTTGCTGTATGATTATACAATTGCAGAACAATCACAGGAAGCAGTTACCTCGTACTTACATAATATATCTAGGAGTATGGATATGGAGCGATTTGAAGTGGAACGTCGACATAAAATTAACGGCGAGTAGGGAAGATAGCAGACTGACATTCACTGGAAAAATAGTCCATCGACAAAAGAAGTAGATTACAAAATGCTCGTATGAGATATTGCTTGTCAGTCTGGGTTCCCTATCGGATGGGATTGATAATGGAACCGAAAAAGATTCGAAGAAGAGCAGCGCGTTTCATTAGAGGTTCATTTAGTGAGCACGAAAGCGTCACGGATATGCTCAGCCAATTCCAGTAGGAGATGCTGCGAGAGAAGCGTTCTGAATGACAGTGTGATCTACTACTGAAGTTCCGAGAGATTATATTCCTTCTCCTGTGAGAAGACTATGATGACCAAATTATGGAGATTCGAGTCTATATGGAGGCTTACTAGTAATCATTCTTCCCGCGAAACTTTCGCGACTGGAACAGGAAATGGGGGAAGAGACGTACACAAAGCACCCTTCACTACACGCAGTAAGGTGCCACACACACACACACAAACATGGCATCCGGCCATCCTGATTAAGGTTTTCGGTGATTTCTCTATATCGCTTCAGGCAAATGCCGGGAATGTTCCTTTGAAAGGGCACGGCCGACTTCCTTCCCTAATACGATGAGACCGATGGTTTGACTGTTTGGTCCCATCCCCCTAATCAACCAACCAGCTGCATAATCTGCACATGGCAGTCACACATGTTGTTTCTCTGGGCTGTCAAATTTTGTCTCAAACACGTAAACTCCCAACATGGCAGTCACTGACTTCGTCCTCTTCCCTCCTATGGAGGAATCATTACGTGGCACGCATTTCTAGAACGACGACGAGATGAGTTTTGCGGTGGAACATTTCCGGAAAAACCAAAATGGACACTTCTGCAACAAGGTCTCCACCAAGTCATTTATCATTGGCAGTGTAACACTGCAACCTATTGCCTCACGTATTTTTCAGTTTCTTGATATCTCGAGTTTACAATCATTTCTTCGTAAATATATGTATTAATGGATTTTGTTAGCAGTTAGTGTTTATGAAAAATGTAATGTATTTTGACAGGATATTTAATTATTATTTGTATCAAATCTATGTAGAAACACGTTGGCCTTGTCAGAGAACTTCTTACTATACTAATCACAGAGTTCATGCTTTGTCTAACAACAACATCGTTGACACGAGAGCATGTAGTCACAGAGGTAAAGGCACAGATGCAGTTGCGAGCATCTGTGGCGTGGTATCGACGTACGTGTTGGTGTGCAAAGTGTCTGAGTCGAAAATGTTATAATATGTAGCCTGGAAAATTGTAAGTGGGCGAGGAAGTATGTGGGCACGGTATAAGGTGTAAAGGGGAATTTGGAATTAATGAAGAATATCATGTGGCCCAAAGATATTCAGGATGCTCTCTAATCAAGGAGAGCCTGTTGCCTATGGTTTTCATAATAAGCTCTTTTCCGCACCGCAATAACGTACCGCAAAGGAAGAACTTGCTAGAAGTGCTGTAGCTGCGTGACAGGTACGCCAGCGGCTTAGTAAGGTTCTGGGACGTTAATAGTGCGTTTTCTCAAATAAAAGATGTGTCGAGAGAAACTTCATTGACTCGAATCATTAACCATCGGCAGTGTCATATGCTATCACCAAAACTTCTGAGATATCACAAATGAAAGAAATAGTCAAAAGAAAACAGATATAGGTACATTTGCAGTTGGTTTTCAGTCAAGTGGCTATTGTGTTCAAAAGCATCAAAAGCATTAGTAAGTACAGTGAACTGATGAAAGTCGTGTAAGTAGGCTGTTCAGGTTTTCATGTTGGTAACGCCACGTAGCGCTCTGTATGAAAATCACTGGCAGTGCTGTGTGCAGTTTGTGGCTGGTTGGCATTGTTGGAATACTCGCTATTGTAGTGTTGGGCAGTTGGATGTGAACAGCGCGTAGCGTTGCGCAGTTGGAGGTGAGCCGCCAGCAGTGGTGGATGTGCCGGCCGATGTGGCCGAGCGGTTCTAGGCGGTTCAGTCTGGAACCGCGCAACCGCTACGGTCGCAGGTTCGAATCCTGCCTCGCGCATGGATGTGTGTGATGTCCTTAGGTTAGTTAGGTTTAAGTAGTCCGAAGTTCTAGGGGACTGATGACCTCAGATGTTAAGTCCCGTAGTGCTCAGAGCCATTTGAACCATTTGAGTGGTGGATGTGGGGAGTGAGATGGCGGAGTTTTGAGAGAGGATGATCTGGACGTGTGTCCGCCAGAAAAGTAAATTTGTAAGACTGAATGTCATGAACGGATATATGTATTATGACTTTTGAACACTATTAAGGTACCCACAATGAGATTTTCACTCTGCAGCGGAGTGTGCGCTGATATGAAACTTCCTGGCAGATTAAAACTGTGTGCCCGACCGAGACTCGAACTCGGGACCTTTGCCTTTCGCGGGCATGTGCTCTACCAATTGAGCTACCGAAGCACGACTCACGCCCGGTCTCACAGCTTTACTTCTGCCAGTATCTCGTCTCCTACCTTCCAAACTTTACAGAAGCTCACCTGCGAAACTTGCAGAACTAGCACTCCTGAAAGAAAGGATATTGCGGAGACATGGCTTAGCCACAGCCTGGGGGATGCTTCCAGAATGAGATTTTCACTCTGCAGCGGAGTGTGCGCTGATATGAAACTTCCTGGCAGATTAAAACTGTGTGCCCGACCGAGACTCGAACTCGGGACCTTTGCCTTTCGCGGGCAAGTGCTCTACCAACTGAGCTACCGAAGCACGACTCACGCCCGGTCTCACAGCTTTACTTCTGCCAGTATCTCGTCTCCTACCTTCCAAACTTTACAGAAGCTCTCCTGCGAAACTTGCAGAACTAGCACTCCTGAAAGAAAGGATATTGCGGAGACCGGGCGTGAGTCGTGCTTCGGTAGCTCAGTTGGTAGAGCACTTGCCCGTGAAAGGCAAAGGTCCCGAGTTCGAGTCTCGGTCGGGCACACAGTTTTAATCTGCCACGAAGTTTCACTATTAAGGTAAATACATTGTTTGTTCTCTATCAAAATCTTTCATTTGCTAACTATGCCTACCAGTAGTTAGTGCCTTCAGAGAATCTTTTATTTAGCTGGCAGTAGTGGTGCTCGCTGTATTGCGGTAGTTCGAGTAACGAAGATTTTTGTGAGGTAAGTGATTTATGAAGGGTATAGGTTATTGTTAGTCAGAGCCATTCTTTTGTAGGTATTTTTGAAAGTCAGATTGCGTTGCGCTAAAAAAATGTTGTGTGTCAGTTTAGTGTTGATCAGAATAAGCAATGAAAGTAATGTCTGAGTACGTTCAGTTTTGCTCACCTGTTTGAAAATCAAATAACGTAGAGGTTTATCAGTAGAGTAATTCATTCATTTTTCTAAGGGTACGTGGGTCGTAGCAAACTTCCTAAAATCTTGTCGGATCTTCTTTTGCCTGGCGAAGTGCAGCAATTCGACGTCACACGGAATCAAGAAGTCGTTCGAAATCACCTGCAGGAATCTTGAGCCATGCTGACTGTGTAGCTGTCCGTAATTGCGAAAAGTGTTGCCGATCCATGTACTGTGCACAAGCTGACCCCTCGATCACATAAATGTTCGATCAGATTCATGTCCGACGATCTGGGTGACCATATAATTCGCTAGAATTGTCCAGAATGTTCCTCAAACCAATCGCGAACAACTGTTGCGAAGTGGCGTGGCGCATCGTTATCTATAAGAATTCATCGTTGTCTGGAAACATGACGTCCATGAATAACCATTTCCAGTCAATTATTGGTTCAATTGTACCAGAGGACCCAATCCATTCCATGTATGCACAGCCCACACAGTTATGGACCCACGAAAATCTTGCACGATGCGTTGTTGATAACTTAGGTCCATAGCATTGTCGGGTTCAGCTAAACTGGTGGCTGTCCGACCTTTGCTTAACGTGATTCAGAAGAATAAAGACCTTCAGTTGAGCAACAATAACTTTATTGTGAGCGCGTATCTGACGACGCCCGGCATGCATGGACTGATCGGAGTTATAAAATTTGCTTCCGGCCTCTGCAGAAGGAGCCTTAATCCTGGGAAAACTTCCGTAGTTATTGGAGAAAAAACAGTACTCGTCCACACAAGCCAGGAGGCACGGAACTACTAATTAACTCAAATGCAAGGTATAATAATAATAAACAGAACGTATATAAAAGCTAGAAAACACAGCGCCTCTAGAGGTTGGGCGCGGAACTACACAGACGTAGCATACAGTAATTACGACCGCACAGCACTGCACTGACACACGCGCACACACCACACACACACACACACACACACCGGCGTGCTTGAATTAGCACGCGGCAGCGTCGCTACAGCATAAACTACTTCAGAGCGTGAGTATGTACAAGAGGGCTTACACCATTCCTAAGCTTCATGGCCACACACGGGTGTTAGCTGTTTTCGAGGTGATAGTTAAAAATTTATTACTACTCTTGTTAACTGTGAGGTATTGCCTTTGTTCGTGATTTCCGCGGATGTGGGAGGTGTGTACGGACGGTAACTGTGGAAATGCACGTGGTTACCACCTCTCTGATCAGCAATAGTATCACTGTGACTTGGCCGACAGGACTCCTAACAACATCTCTACTTCTAATCGAGCAGTGTAACATTAAATTTCATTATCAGATCCACTGCAAGAACCGAAAAGGTAGCATGAAAGGATATTTGCTACAATAAGCCGTTGGCTTTAGTGGATGATGATGTTGATGATTTAACTGAATAGTACCGTCAGCAGAGAAACAGGGGTGAAAGACTATTCGAAATTTCCATATTCCAGCTGTTTCAGTTTTTTCTTCCTTTTTTCGGTTCCAGTTATGAATGTGCTGCCGTGTCATTATCGCGGCAATTTTGGGTGATTTCTGTGGCAAATTTGGATGGCATCCACTCCACATCAAAGAAGTTTCAATCAAATGGAATTGCTGCAAGCACATTCCACACGAGCGATAGCGCCGTAATTAAGCTCTCGTCCGGCCCGCAAGCGCGCTCATATTTTTGTTGCCGATAACTGCCATTCGGCTGTCCCCGCCACCGCCGCCGCCGCCGCCGGCCATAACTCTGCGCCAGCGGGCTGCGCCGGGCCGTCCCGTCCGCCGCACTCTGCCCGCAATGATTAAACGTTTTCCGATGGCAGTGCGTGCCTGAAGACAGAAACGATATCCAGCATTACCGAATGTCAGAATGTATAAAAATATATATATTTCTATATAAAGTTGGTGTGGTCAGGCGTGGCCATGTGGTTCCCAGAAACATGCGGGACAGTTAGATACATATTTACGAACAATAAATAGTCATTCATATTATGGTATATTGATAATTTTTACTTATGGACCGTCTGACAGCAACTGAATAAAACACAATTTTAGTGCCAAATGCGTTTCGCCTTTGTTTTCTGCAAGGCATCATCAGTGGCCTGGAATATGTACATATGTTTGCTATTTGATTTACATTTTTGTCACTCTACCTATAGGTTATAAACAGTTCTGGTGGTCGGTATTTCCTATCAAGTAGTAATGTTTTGAACTGTTCTTACAGGTTGCGTGGGCAATTTCTTACATATACGCTCCTGTTGCATTTTTGGTGTTGTTGTTCTGCTTATGAATGTCAATTTGCGGTTTTTTCCCACATTCCACAGCACTATGAACTATGAACTTAACGCTTGTTTCAATGTAATGTTTTGGTTTCTGTTGCCGACTGTCAAATGTTTTTGCCAAAGATCGAATGTTATTGCCAAACTTTCGAGTGTAATTATTGGAGTATCTGTGATCTGTTCGTGTATGCATTTGTGTGTGTGTGTGTATTTTGGTGTGATACAATTTTTTTCCTTTTTCCTTTTTTTGTTTTTGTTTTATTTATTTTTTGGTAAGTGTGTGTGTGTGTGTGTGTGTGTGTGTGTGTGTGTGTCCAGAAGGTGAACAAAAGTAGTAGTAGTAGTAGTGTGACATGAGTATCATTTGATTCTAGTAACTTGAGATAAATTACTCTAATTTGTACGCTGTAGCTCATAGTTGTCACCATTCACCTTGGTTCATGGAGTCTGTGTCATCAGACCCTGAACGTTTGTCAACTGAGTTAGCCCATTCTGAATTTACCTTTAGCCAGAATGGATGTGGTGAGGTAATCAGAAGCACATTTGGCTGTGGACTAACCGTGCACCGAGAATCGACCGAATGATGAGAATAACGAGGTGCAGTGCCTTACCCCTCGCAGAACTACAAAGATAGATCCCGCCTCTCCCCCGCAAAAAGAAACCTATCTGCAATTTTTTCTATCCGAATTTAGAAACATATTATAACAGGAATGCACTGAGTTTGAGGTCGTTAGTTCAACCTTTAGTAAGGCCCCTTCAAAGGGTTATGATAACAATTATGACATGAAAAATAGTAGGTGCTAATGAGTGTCGGCAGGCGCACAGATCAGCTTTCTTCGGGATGTAGGTATTACACTTCACAAAATGGACTTGGTCGGCATACAAAAAAATGTTCAAAACAAACAATTAACTTGAACCACAAACAAATAATAATTAAATAGACACTCTAGCTGCAAACAGGCCTTGATATACTTCACTGGGGACATGTTGAAAATGTGTGCCCCGACCGGGACTCGAACCCGGGATCTCCTGCTTACATGGCAGACGCTCTATCCATCTGAGCCACCGATGGCACAGAGGATATTGCGTCTGCAGGGACTTATCCCTTGCACGCTCCCCGTGAGATGCACATTCCCAACATGTCCACACCACTACATTGGTAGTGCGCCTAATAGATGTTTGCCCATCATACTCATTACTCGTGGCAGATTAATCTACCAAGTCCCGTACGAGTTCGGGCATAGCGTGTGCGTTCACACAAGAAGGTCAATGGCCGGGAAGCCATATTTTAACTATATATGACGGTAGTATCTGTTCCCGAAAGATCACATACCGTGGATGACCATGCAGCTTTGCTAGAAATGAAATGATAATTAAATAGACACCCTAGCTGCAAACAGGCGTTGATATACTTCACTGGGGACATGTTGAAAATGTGTGCCCCGACCGGGACTCGAACCCAGGATCTCCTGCTTACATGGCAGACGCTCTATCCATCTGAGCCACCGAGGGCACAGAGGATAGTGCGTCTGCAGGGACTTATCCGTTGCACGCTCCCCGTGAGATCCACATTCCCAACATGTCCACACCACTACATTGGTAGTGCGCCTAATAGATGTTTGCCCATCATACTCATTACTCGTGGCAGATTAATCTACCAAGTCCCGTACGAATTCGGGCATAGCGTGTGCGTTCACACAAGAAGGTCAATGGCCGGGAAGCCATATTTTAACAGCTAGGGTGTCTATTTAATTATCATTTCATTTCTAGCAAAGCTGCATGGTCATCCACGGTATGTGATCTTTCTGGAACAGATACTACCGTCATATATAGACAAACAAATAATGACCGTAAAGGTTCGTACCATCGAGATCGAAGGCGAACTTGTTGGGACTTACAAAACGTGCAGAATGTAGAGCTAGGTATACATTCCTAAAGAATGCATCCAGAATGATATTGGTATAACGGAGTGATGAGAACTGATGGAATGTGAAGGTACGCAACCGAATGCGAAACAGTCTGTCATGGAGTTTGTCGTGACACTATCCTTTACGGTGCATCTTCGGATAGTGTGATAAAAAACAAATATCTAGAGGCTGCATTTGTCCAGTGGTTCCAGGTGGTTTGAATTACAATTGCACACCCTAAAGGAATACGAATTTTATGCACAGAGAAGGAATCAAACAAAGCAAGTTATTTTGACCGGCTATTGACCAAAAGCAGTGCTCATACCATAGTTGTAGTTCTCCTGCGCACAGCCGCGCGGGCTAGCCTTGAGGACTGAGGCGCCTTCCCACAGTTCGCGCGGCTCCCTCCGTCGGAGGCCCGGGTCGTCTGTCGGGCATGGGTGTGTGTATGTGTGTGTGAGTGTGTGTGTATGTTGTCCTCAACTTAAGTAGTTAGTTTAAGTTATATTAAGTAGTGTGTAAGCCTAGCGACCGATGACCTCAGAAGTTTGGTCCTGTAGGAACTTACCACAAATCTCAAAATTTTCTTACTCCCATTTTTCCCACGCTTGCTTGTTCTGACGTAAGTATCTCCTAATGCCCTTGAAAGACCACACGCACGAGAAAGAATCGTAGAGGGTAGAGCACCTCCAACTTCTCGCAGCATAATAAATTTGCCCGCCAATTTACCACCCAGATTAACAGTCGGCATAGTTGTATACGAATGTATTAAGGCATTGATGTTATTGATTTTGATACAAGTCTTATCGTACCTCTAATTTCCTGGTTCGCTTTCATATACATTTCCTCTTCAAATCCTGATCGGCTGCAACTGAAAAGAAATTCTACTGAACGGTGGGATAAGTTCACTTAATTCATCTACAAATTTTCAAGGAAATTCCACAGTTTGCTGTGCATTATCAAGTTGACGCTTTGTTTGAAATTTCATTATCGTAACGTGTTACAATTCTATAGCACTGATTGGAGTTATGCAACGATCCGCTGTTTTCCCTCAAATCACTGTAATCTATGCCGCACACTGCCTGATGTGCATAACGTAGCAGGCCACTAGCATGCACATCTTGGAACTTGTTCCGAGCATCCCTGAAACGCGCAAACACCAGTATTTGTAACAAGTGAATATGTACTTATAACAAGTGAACATCCGCAGTTTTTTCTTATGCACTACAACGTTATATTGCTGCGGACTTATTCGAAATCTGTTCTTTTTCTTATGCTATGCCGCGGATGATCTTCCACGTACATAATGATGTTTAGTACCCGCTCCTCGGACAACGATTGTCCTTTACTATGTTTCAGTGGAGACGCAATTTGTGCCTCCCTGTCTGACAATGATGGCTCAACAACTGAATCACTTTCAATTGTTAAGTGCGTATCATCGAAATTGTACTCCTCACGTACATTGTTCGCACAGTCGTGCGTGGACGACACCATTCATTCCAATGACTCATCTTACAGAAACGCTAATATTTCACTTCTTTCTCGTCCTGTGAAATTCCTCGGCTTTTTTTCTGAACGAAATGTCAACTTTTCCAACTGCTGTTGTAGATTTAATGCAATGTTTGCTTTGTTTGTCGTTGCCATTGCTCTTCATTGTATCAACACCACTAGCCTGTCCCGCTGTTGTGCGTTACTTGTCGTCTATGCAGTTCAACTTTGCTCCGTAGCCCCACGCTGTGCTCACCATTGGATACCTCCGTCTCGTTCCTGTCACCATTAGCAGCCAATATTGTGGTTGCGTGTTAGACAATTTGTGGGGTATCGAGTGCCGTATACGTCGTTGGCCTTTTGCAACGTCGTACTCAAGAAATTCCTCGTAGGTAAGATTAATGAAAATAAGGCATTATAGAAAAATATAACTTAACCGTAAAAGTACCACTAGTAGTTCATTGGAAAATATATATCTTCATTGTAAAAACCGAGTTTTTCCCCGTGTGTACAATGTTCAAATAATTCCTGAGAGTGTTTTCGTTCTGTCGTTGGAAATACAAGCAAATGTTTTTTTTTTTTTTTCACCAGACGCGTTTCGCTTTATTGAGGTAAAGCATCATCAATTGTCTGTAATTAAAGATGTTTATAATATGATTTACTTTTTAAAAAAAATGGCTCTGAGCACTATGGGACTCAACATCTTAGGTCATAAGTCCCCTAGAACTTAGAACTACTTAAACCTAACTAACCTAAGGACATCACACACACCCATGCCCGAGGCAGGATTCGAACCTGCGACCGTAGCAGCCCCGCGGTTCCGGACTGCAGCGCCACAACCGCTAGACCACCGCGGCCGGCTACTTTTAACATTATGGTGATTTTCCCATGGTTTCTCGCTTACTTCGGGCATTGCTAGCACATCTTCGTACTTGTAGCCTAATTTTTAGTTGCACTGCAGAGCTGTGCATTTTTCATGTTTTACACAGCACACCTTTTGGCACATTACTGTTTTCTGTTTATTTTTATACTTATATGCATGTATTGTAGTTTCTGTGTTGTAGAGTTGCCAACAGAACATTATCTTTGACACATACTCTTCTTATTTTAGTTAATAGTATGTGTGTAATTCTATTTAATTATGTTACTGTTGATATGTCTGCGTAAGCAGAAGAAACTAACGACCAAAGCCCGAAACAATTTATTGGACTGTTCAGTTAACCAAAACAAATTCTCCAAATATAACACCAACACAAAACAATGATTGGTCTTGGAATCGCAACTACATACAAGAATAAGATAGAAAACAACTGAAATAATTTCCTACTAGTCTCCGCCAGAGACTTCTCCGATATACCAAGCCTAATCCAGAGATCAGCGAGAACATCCAAGCCGGGCTGCCGGGGCGGCAGCTATCCAAGTCTGCTGGCGGTCGATGAACTGCCGATGTTCGGTCGAGCGCCGGTCTTTATAGCGCTTCGGCGGATGAGTACCTCGGAACTATTTTCCATAGCGTGGTTGACGTGTGAAAATAGTTCCCGGATCTGCAGCGACCTCTTCCTTATGTTTATGTGAGCCGGTAGTGGCCCCTGGTGGCCGCTGGTGTCTTTGCTGTGGTGTTGTTGTTGTTGGTGGTGCTGTGGCCGATCATCAATATTGCGTGTCGGTTGTGTAGTGCTTCGGTGTGCCCTTGGCGTGGGCAACCCGCGGCTGCAGGCTGTCAGTTTAGTTGCTGATACTCTAGGCGCCGTGATGCCTGGTGGAGAAGGCCACAGCAACTGTGTACTTATATACAGTAATGTGTAAAAGTAGTCAAGGATTACTAAAATTTTTTGTAGGGGAGGGAGCAGCCACGATGACATAAGTGTATAGTATTGTGATGGAGTGTGGGTTGGAGGAGAAGGTGAGGAGCAAGAAGTGAAATGCGATCAGTAGGGTTGGGGCAGAGGGGGGGGGGGGGGGGGGAGTTGGGTGGAAGAGGGTGAAGGATGGAAAAGTATTTTTTTCAGTTATTTTATATATTGGCTGGTTTCTAATGTCTATTTGATCACTGAGCCACTGTTGGTTTTGTGTTAATGCTTTGTGTGTATGGAAATTTTCTTGGGAAGGGAGAAGATGTCTTTTTTTATTCGTATGATGTTCACATCTTTTTCAGTATTACTTGGCTATGGTTATCCTGTTTTAGATGATCTGGAGATGTTGAATGGTTGGTACATATTTAAATGCTTTTAAATACGATACAAACCATAAAAAAGACACCAGCTTCCTTCCTTCTTTCTAGCGTAATGGAATACAGCCCTTAAAATTTGTTTGTGACTGATGTTCCAGTGAGACCAGTGGTCGGGGACAACCGCCATCCAGTTGTAGTTCTTTCTCGAGCGCCATTTGCTCGCCGTGTTGCGTGTTTTGTAGGTATGTGCAGCGCCTTGTGAAGCTTGGCTGGCTACACGCTGTCAGCACTGTAGACCACCACTGTAACCTGTCAATCACGGACAAATTTTATTACGAGTAGAGAGCTTCTACCTTTAGGTTTCCTGACCTGATACTTAGTGCAAAAACCTTTGCATAAATTTTAGTATATTGTAAATATAAAGCTGAACAAAGCATCATTGGATGCAACTGACTCATAGATAGCAACCCAAACATTATGAAAAAAAAGATGCTTTGAAAAGAGAGGAGATATGATTTTCTGTTGTACTGCCGGGGTGATATTGACCCCAGCTGCACTGGGAGGGATACAACAGCTGTTGCAAGAAACCCTAACAATGGGTAGAAAAATAAGTGGGAACTTGTTGCAAAGTCTTTCGCATAAAAGCTGTTCATTTTCATAAATGTTTCATTCAAGAAACAAACAAACAATTTAAGTTAGGATCACATTGACCCCAGTGGTACTCAGTGCAACAACCGTGATAAATCTTAATGACTTGTAAACATAAGAGATAACGAAATATCTTTGGGTACAGTTGGCTCAGAGGGAAAGAGTCATATATGTAGAAAATAATAGCTTTGAAAACAAGGGAGGTACATTAAAATTACTTACGGGAATGCAGCCACTGATATCTCGACAGGATCACAGCGCTTACTTGCTGCAGTTTTGTAATGAAAACTGCACGATGTGTTCTAACGAAATAGCAGCGATTTTCGTCGACATAACTCTGCTGTATTGCCATAAGTTATCTGACCACTAAATTCTACATCTGGGTGGTCATATTGCGCGTAGCTGCATTACAATTCCTGAGAGGATTTTCATTCTGTCATTCTGTCATTGAAACTACAAGAAAATGCATATCTTTTCCAGCACAATCGTTTCGTTTTGTTGAGGTAAAGCATCATCGGTAGTCTGTAAATACAGATATTTATAATTTGATTTATTTGGTGCTACCCGCCACGAATTCCTATCTGTGTCAACTTCTTTATCTCAGATTAGCACTTCAACCTACATCCTTAATTATTTGTTGGATGTATTCCAATTTCCGTCTTCCTCTACAGCTTTTGTCTTCTACAGCTCCCTATAGTACCATGGAAGATATTCCCTGATCTTTTTACAAATATCGTATCGTTCTGTCCCTTCTTCTTGTCAATGATTTCCATATAATCCTGTCTTCGCTGATCAGGCGGAGAACTTCTTCGTTTCTTACCGTATCAGTCTACCTTATTTTCAATATTCTTCCTCATCACCACATCTCAAATACTTCGATTCCATTCTCTTGAGGTCTTACCATAGTCCATGTCTCACTACCATACAGTGTTGTGTTCCAAACGTACATTCTCAGAACTTTCTACATCAGATTAAGGCATATGTTGCCCTTTCTGCAGGTGTAAGTCTGGTTTTTATGTTCTGCTTGCTGCATCCGTCATGGTAGCAAAATTCCTTTACCTGATGTGCATCGTGATCAAGAAATCTATTGTTAAGTTTCTCGCTGTTCTCGTTCCTGCTACTTCTCATTACTTTCGCCTTTCATCGATTTGCTGTCAGACTATATTCTGTACTCATCAGACAGTTCATTCCATTCAATATACCCAATAATGGCTCTTCACTTTCGCTGAGGATAGCAGTGTCATCAGCGAATCTTATCACTGACTCCTTTCACCTTGAATTTTAATCCTGCTCCAGAACCTTTCGTTTATTTATGTCATTGCTTCTTCGATGTAGAGACCGAAAAGTTGGGTCGAAAGACTACATCGCTGTCTTGTATCGAATTTAATCGGAGTATTTCGTTCTCAGTCTCCCACTCTTCCTTTTTTACGTATTGTATATTACCCGTGTATCTTTAGCTTCCTCCTATTTTTCTCAGAATTTCGGACATCTTGCACAACTTTATATTGTCGAACGCTTATGACAGATTCGACAAATCCTATGAACGTGTCTTGATTTTTCTTCAATACTTCTTCCATTATCAACAGCACCACAAGGACTGCCTCCCTGGTTCGTTTACCTTTCCTGAAGTTTAACTCGTCGTTATCTAACTGATTCTCAATTTTCTTTTCTGTTGTTCTGTATATTATTCTTGTTAGAACTAATGAAGGAGAAAGTAACTCACTGAGAAAACCAAAGGAATAAGCTGGGCTTATGTATGTGATGAGAACATGGGAAATGGAAACGAACAGGTTCAGCAACATGACAATTGACAGCAGGATTATCAGGGGCTTGAATCATATACTACCAGATATATTAAATTGTATATAATTCATAAGTCAGGCCAACTGCCATTCCGACACCGGTTTATTGAGCAATGCAGTCGATGATCAGTGACAGAGCAATTGCTTGTTTGCAAGTGAGTTCAGCTTAGATGAACAGTTAATTGATTATAGTCACAATTTCCTAATGTTTTAATCGTCCACACAAGGTTACTCTACAATACCCTTTTATTTACGTGGCAGACTGCACCAACCGAAACTCGGGAACAGCATAAGTGCTGGTTGGAGCAGGAACTACGATGGGCGTCCAATAACTACAGTAACACTTTTTTTTAAAGGCCATTCCGGTTGAGAAAATGTGGAATTTGTTGTGAGACATCCTGGAATCTTCCCGCTTCAGACCCTAGACTTTCATGAATTTGCAGTAGATGGCGGTACTATGCGTAGCCTTGAGAGAGGCGTCTGCAACGGACGTGCGTTCCAAGCAGAGGGGTGTCACTGAATTTGTTTTGGTGGAAAACTAGAGCATCAGCGATATTCAGGGGGCCTTGCAGAATGTCTACGGAGACCTGGAAATGAATGAAAGCACTGAGGGTCGTTGGGCGAAGTGTCTGTCGACATCGCAACAACTGTGCGCAAACTTGTCCGATCTCCCGCATGCCTGTCGACCGCACACAGCTGTGACTCCTGCAGTGTTGGAACGTACAGACACTCTCAGTCGAGTTGGTGGATGGGCCACAGGTGGCACGCAAGTCCACCAGTGTGTGCCCGACGGGTTCCGCGCAGCGTAACAGAAGGCCAAAAAGAGCAACGAAGGACCACCGGTGTGGAATTGATTGCACGTTACAAGGCTCCTCTTGACAAGTTTTGTCGAACATTGTCAGGGACGATGAAACATTGGGCCATCATTTCGAACCGAAAACAAGACGGGAAGCCATGGAGTGGCGGCACGCCGCCTCTTCTCCGAATAAAAAGTTCAGAGCTGCACCCTCAGCCGGTAAAGTAATGGCGACCACCTTCTGGAACGCTGAGGGGCTCATTCTGTTTGATATCGTCACTGATTGTTCAACGATCAACGGTGAAGTGCATTGTGCTACCCTCACGTAACTGAAGAAACCACTTCTGTTTGTTCCTCGCCACACAAATGCAAGTGAACTTCTTCTCCATGACACCACATGACCTCACACATCTGCGTTCTTCCTCATTCACAACATAGCCCGGATCTCGCACCTTTCGACACCTGTTTGGCCCAATGAAGGATATACTACACAGGACGCAATAGGTCGGTAGTGGAAAGATTATTGATGCAGTGACAAATAGGTTCCGACGTCGACTAATAGAGTGGTACCATACACACCCTCCCAGTAAGATGGCGTAAGACGTCACATTGAACGGAGTGAAACGTTTAAAATTTATACATGACTGTGCTTAAACTGACACACAATATTTTTAGCGCAACGCAATCTGACTTTCAAAAAAATCCCTACAAAAGAATGGCCCTGACTAACATTAAACTATACCTTTCACAAATCACTTACCTCACAAAAATCTTCGCTACTCACGCTACTGCAATACAGCGAGCGCCACTACTGCCAGCTAAATAAAAGATTCAAAGTACTGAAGGCACTAACTACTGATAGGCATAGTTAGCAAATGAAAGATTTTGATAGAGAACAACCAATGTATTTACCTCAATAGTCACAATATATATAGCAGTTCATGACAAATTACAAAACTCCGCCATCTCTCTCCCCACATCCACCACTGCTGGCGGCTCACCTCCAACTGCGCAACGCTACGCGCTGTTCACAGCCAGCTGCCTAACACTACAATGGCGAGTATTACAACAATGCAAAGCAGCCACAGACTGCACACAGCACAGCCAGTGATTTTCATACAGAGGTGGCGTTACCAACCAAAAAAACCTAAACAGCCTACTTACATAGCCCCCATGCTCCCCACAAAAAATTTTACAAATTGCTTTGGGCAGTGGCCAATACATATTTGTTAAAATTTTTCATAATCGTAATTACAATAACAAAGAAATCAAATGCACACACTTATTGATACAATGTTGGGCAAAAGCTAAAATTTTCTCACAGTCCATAAAGATAGTTCTGATCATTCATCATAATAGTAATTACAGGTTTTTTTTCCACAAAGTCTCATTAGTAAAAGAAATTGCACACAGAAGTAGTGGATTTCCATGCAGTCTTGAAGAAGTAGTGTTGTCCTTCCAACGGAAAGACAGTGCTGACTCTTGACATGCTGACAGGTAATGGGCCACAACAGAGCAAACCCACAGCAGAGTCAGTCGAAGTTTTGAAGAGTATTGGTAGGTAGGTCATCACAGAGCAGACCCACTGTAGTCCTGGTAGAGATTACGGTACTGGTGGGCCACCAGAGGTGCAGACTCACTGCAGTCCTTGTAGAAATGGCCAGCAGCCATCTGTTGTGACTGTGCAGGTGCACAATCACCATTGAAGAGTCTTGCGGACAATATAGCAAGTCCATAAACCACCACTTGTGCACTCACAAAGTTTTTGGAATTGTCCTTAGAACCAGCAATGCTGTTATCCAGTCCCTTGCTGAATTATTAACACACGTGCAAACACTAACAGTCCCTACTTCTCACATATTGTCCATATACTATGACCAACGGAAACGTGTGCAGTGAAATGTAACTTACAAGTTAATAATATGATGAACTGGTGTCAATTACAATTTTATAACATAAGAATACAATTACGAAGGTACAAAATACATCATTAAAGAACATATCAATACAGATAACATTTGTAGTACAGGCTTTACAAAAGAATCGAAATAATGTATACATCAGTGTTACAGGAATTATGACATAAGTTCATACATAAAAGATCAGAATAAATTTTGAAACATCAACTTCACACATGAGCATTAAAACAGAACAGAATTAATAACGTCTAACATCTTTACAAAGTAAATAACATATTATAAATGCAAATTATATTTGAAGATAGCAGTATTCCTCATCATAGTGAATGTAGCTTAGTACTAGAAAATTCTGCAACATAAATCTTATTAACTAAACACATAAAGACAGGAAAAACACAAATACACAAGGGAACACAAACACATAGTGGGATAACACAAGGAAAGGACAGGGTTTCTTTTACTGCAGTATTTTGCAAACAAAACTTTCTTTGTTCTTGGAGATCTCCCTTCGTTCATCATTATTCCCAAAAAGTCCTATCTGTACCTCTTTTCTGTATTCTAAAATCTGGCTTAGCAGAGTAACACAAATTAAAATTCAGTAGCACTATGCCTGGCAAACAGCAGCTTATATCTAAACATGACAAAGCTCAAGCAGAAAAAAATATTACACTAAAAATGGCCATGTCTAATACCTATGTCACATCTTAACACTAGAGTGATGCATCACGATAACTTACTCTACCAAAAAAAATTACCAAGTAGTTGAAAAGAAAAGTATGTATGCAGTTACTGTTATTAAGCCCTTCTTATTGTTCTTTCCTATCCAAGTGCTCCTTTTTCGAAGAATGTGGATCATAAAATTATTACTTTATCGATCTGTTGACAGAAAGTTTTCACATTAGCAAATGCATTTTATTTTATTTTATAATACCAATGCTGCAACATAGCTGGAAAACAGATATCAAATTAAATAAGCAACTATGTACAAAGCATAAAAATATCATTCAATAGTCATGTGGCATTTCATATGTTAGTAGAAATTCTCTCAATTCTCGTAGAAATACGCTTGTCATAATCAGGTGTGCAGATGTAAGTATCTTTCCAAGTAATGAGCGTGTCGTCCTTGCGATGCTTTCTACAAAGGAATGTCAACAGCGAGGATAATGGCCTCTTTTTTTTTCACCTAATGGTTTTTTCTCCAGGTGGCTGGCACACCTGGGCGCCACCTGAGTCACTTAGTTTCCTTACCGAAATATTTACGACAGCAGTTTGCGCTACAGTGACAGTCTCATATAAAAAAATTTCAGAGGTCGAGAATTTGCGTTACGAATGTGTAGAAACAAAATCCTATAAATATAACAGTGTTCAAAACGTTTTCGTCGGCATTGTGATACATTCATGCATTTACACACATTTCATAACTCTTAAAGTACGATTCTTGGTTTCCAACAACCTTTTTCACAAATCAGCATCCCTAACCACTACTCGTTATTCCTTACCTTATTACACATATACATATTCGTCGACACTTCAATATTACATAGTAATAAATACATAGCATAATCAGATTCCTCATATACGGTAGCATCATCTTATTGATCATAAACGTACCTCAACAGCATAATACATATCGTCGTCGTAAAAATAACATCATAACACCTCAGTTGAATCTCAAAAACGTCGTAGCTTCCTCCAATAATTAAAAAAAATTCTCTGCTCATTTCAATAGTGTCATCTACCTCGAACGTACTTTAAAATCATGCTCCCTTACTAAATACATCATTCAAAGCTCTCATAGTATCACAATGGTTCCAAAAAAATACGAGCATTTCACAAAGTATAGACAAAATACAATTTCATAAGTGTGAAATTATCCAACTGTGTAATTGCGTAAACATGTGTCACTGATGTAGTAAAAAAAAGTTTATCTCTCAGTTAAATGATCAGATAGCTGTGTAATTTGTGTGTTACAGAAATATGGTACTGATGTGTAAAGTTGTATAAGCAAATACCATATTAGCTAGGGCTCCTTGTGCTTGCCAAACACATGGTACACAAAGTAGGCATGTACCCCCCCTGAGGATTAATGTAATTATACCCTCAGGTGTTACAGTTTACAGCAATGGAATGAAATGTATCACGGAAAACATTCTTTGCAATTCAAAAATCTTTAAAAATAAATGTTTTAAGTACAAAATTAATCACTCAAATACGTGTCCTGTAGCGCTAAACTGTGCGTCATGTTGTAAGATAATCTCTGTGGAAGTCTCGTAGTTATCGTCCTCCGAAAGCTAAGTTCTGCAGAAGTCAATGTACTTACCTCATGATAAACAAAAGTGAAATGCTTTGCGTATAGATATCTTAGTTATTACGCTTATTGTTGTGATGAAGAAAGTACTGTGCTGTGACGTATTGTTGTTTCACGGAAAAGGCTGTCTCATTGTAGCTATACCACAAAAGTTAAATACTAAAACATGTTTTACTTTCCAGAAGAATTCAGAAAAATTGTGCAGATATAAAACAGATACACTGCAAAAGCAACATTGTAAATTGTCACTCATTAGTAGCGTCGTGATAACATCATGTAGCTGTCACATAAACTAACCACTGTGTCCTCTGGTATCTCACAGAAAGTACTTTAAATCCAGAATTTTTTTTTAAGTAAACCAAAATGTTGCATGAAAATCTCATTAGCGTTGCCAGCATATGTTCTAAGTATGTGATCCTTATAGTCGTTACGTGATAGTGGAACTAACAAGCGAGAATGTACACACACAATAACACTGTGACGTCTGTTCACTATAACAATACATTCATAATTTCTGTTTCAATAAGTTCTCTTGGTTCTTGACTGGATATTTAACTTCAAACATTGTTGCATGTTAACAGATTCTAAATCTGACAAGCATACTAGTAATGTAAAGTGAAAAATTTTATGGCAAAGACTAAGTTAAAAAGCTGATCATCTCTCAATAAACGGTTTTACATGTGAAATGTGGTGTAAACCTTTAGTCTTCCTAGTACGCAGAGTTTCAACTTCAACGCAATTATCATGTGTTATACGTCGGATTCTGTAAGGTTCATTGTAAACTAGAAAGAATTTGTGACTCAATTGTTTCTTCTTATGTGACAATGAATGAGCTTTAATGAGAACTTTCTGACCAATATACAATTTCTTTGCATTTGCTTTACCGTGTAGTTTTCTCCTTTTGTCTGCTGCAGATTTTATATTTTTAAGAGCCAAATCAATTATGTCTTTGTGTCGAAGTTTACGTGTATTCGGGAAAGGTACAAGCTCTCTGATTCTGTTCGGTGGTTCTTCATTCTTCAGTACAAGAGTAGGTGGTAAAGCAGTGGAATCATGAGGCATTTCATTCAGCACGTTTTGAAATAAGTGTAAATGTCTGTCCCAATGCTGATGCTTTCTGTGACAATAAAGTCTGCAAAGCTTATTGATTTCTTTCATAATCCGTTCGGAGGGGTTACAATGTGGTGAGTACAATGAAATAAAAACAGGTTTGATTTTATGGTTGCGAAGCATGCGTGACCAAACAGCAGATCTGAATTGCGGTCCGTTATCTGAAATGACTTTACTAACGTGTCCAACTTCACGTAAGAAATTTTTAACAAAGGCGTTGGATACAGACCGTCCAGTGGCTTTACGTAACGGTATGAAAGAAACAAATTTTGAAGTAAGTTCAACAGCGACTAGAACGTACGAAAATCCATTAGATGTTCTGACAAGCGGTCCCAAGAGATCAACAGCAGCAAATTCTTTTAATTTAGAAGGAATGATACGAAACAGCGGAGCACGATGGGAGATAGTAGATGGTTTCGCCTTTTGACAAAGTTTACAAATAGACAAGACTCTTCGAATTCTCTTTTCCATATTGTTAAAATAACACGTCGTTCGAAGAATATGATAACATTTTCGTGGGCCAAAATGTGCGTAGCTGAAATGAATGTACCAAATGAGCTTATTAACAAAATCGTCTGGAATGCAAAGTACCCATAGCTTGTCATCAACAGTGCAGCGTTTGAAGAGTATGTTGTTTCTAACCAGGTAATAATGCCGAATCTGAGTGTGTGTCTTTTCATGCCATTTACTTTTGATGTCTTTCCAAATCGGATCTTTATCTTGTTCATGAGCAATGTCCTATAAGATGTGGTGATGAAGTTTTCAAAGGCGACTTTCTGAATGTAAAGAATACTGAAATTTTTCTCAATGTTGCCTTCTGTGTTACTTTTCTCAAGCCCAGCCGGTGCGCGTGACAGCGCGTCCGCAACAATGTTCTCCTTGCCGGGAATGTAGACTATTGTGAAGCGGAATTCTTGCAGAAACAATGCCCAACGTTTTAACCTGTCATGATTTAATTTTGAAGACATAAGAAATTGTAATGCGCGATGATCACTGTATACTTTTACGTGCTTACCAGAAAGAAAGAAACGGAATTTCTTAAATGCCCAAACGATAGCTAAAGCTTCTAATTCAGTAACGGAATAATTTTTTTCAGATTTTGTTAGCACTCGGCTAGCAAAAGCAATGGTTTTCTGAACAGTAGTGTCATTTTCTGTGGCTTCTTGAAATAAATGGACACCAAGTCCGACTTTAGAAGAATCCGTGCTAAGGCAGAAATCTTGTGACAGATCTGGATGAGCTAGTATTGGCGCGTTAAGTAGCGATTCTTTCAAAGAATTGAATTCCAACTGTGCTTGTTCGTCCCAGTTCCAAATAGTATTTTTTCCAGTGAGAGAACAAAGTTTTGGTGTAACAAGGATTTGCATATTCAGAAAACGACGGTACAAATTTACGAGACCTAGAAAACTACGGATTTGTCTTTTTGTGGATGGAACTGGAATGGCTCTGATTGCTTCTAACTTTTCAGGATCCGGCTGAATGCCTTCAGAAGAAATAATATGTCCCAAAAACCTCACCTTTGACCTACCGAATTCAGAATTTTCCAAGTTAACTGTAATTCCAGATTCTGCAAAAATACGTAACAAACTGTTGAGGATGCGATTATGTTGTTCCCATGAAGCTTCTGCTATTAGAATATCGTCCACATATAAGGTGATGTGACGTTTTAAGAACTCAGGTAATATGGAATTTAGCCCGCGAATGAATGCTGCTGAAGAAATGTTCAAACCAAAGGGAAGTTTCCGAAACTGATAACAAACGCCGAAACAAAGGAAAGCTGTGTATTTTCTACATTCTAGATGAAGTTCGATCTGATAAAAGCTGGATCTGAGATCAATGGAAGACAACACTTTTACACCATTAAAATTTTGAAGAAGCTCTTCTAACGTTTGCGGCCTGTCTGTTTCAGGAATGATGATAGTATTGATTTGTCTCGAATCTAAGACAAGCCTGATCGATCCATTTTTCTTCGCAACAACATGTAATGGATTGTTGTATG
The DNA here is from genome assembly GCF_023898315.1 of Schistocerca nitens. Taxonomy (NCBI): domain Eukaryota; kingdom Metazoa; phylum Arthropoda; class Insecta; order Orthoptera; family Acrididae; genus Schistocerca; species Schistocerca nitens. The sequence goes on along the minus strand of NC_064620.1, from coordinate 187,296,980 downwards.
AGCTTACTGCAGGCTCAATAATGCCCTCGTCAAGCATAGATTGTATTTCTGTTCTAACACGGTCCCTATAATGTGCTGGAATTACATATGGTCTAACACAAAATTTAGTATGCTCACAAACACGAAATTGGTATTGAAATCCCTTGATTGTTCCTGTTTTGTGAGTAAAAACTGTGGAATGTGCTTGTAAAATCTCAAAAAGGTCCTGCCTATCAGTGTCATTACAATTCTCAATTGTTTGAATTTTATTCTGAATTAACTCATTAGTTTCAAATATGCCGTCGATATCATCCCTGTCAGTACTTGCAGAGTGATTGGTAGTGTCTAGTTCCGTAGAAAATTCCGAACTGTTGTCTAACAGAAGGTAAAGCCGATTAATTTCCTCATCATAGTTTGAGAGCCAATCTTCAAATTTCAAAGCTATTGACTTACCTTCTTTTTCTAAACTTATTTCAGCATCGTGAAAGTTTAAGATTGCTTTGTATTCATTCAAAAAGTCTACTCCCAATATAATTTCCATCGACAATAATGGAACAATAAGAAAGTTCATAGAGAAACTGTGGCTTTGACAAAAAAATTCTAAGTTGGTTTGTTGGCGTACATCTACACTTTTTCCAAAGATTGCACCTTGTAATTTAATTTTACGTAACGGAAGTGTGGGGCAATCGTTCGATTTGTTGCATTTACTGAAATGGGACTCCCAGAGTCAAGTACTGCCGTAAATTTTACGTCATTTACTGTAATGTGAATCACAGGATATGCAATGTTGTTATGTTTTACGTCGTGTTCTTGGAGTAAGATGTCCCTAATGTCTTCCATTTTTACGTAATTACTAGCTACGGCAGCTGCGTCGTTAGTTTCATACGTGTTTTTTGTGGCTGCCTGCAGTATGAGTCATTGCCTATTGTCTCTTTGCTGGCGCGCGTCGTTATTGGGATTTGGAGACCTAACTTCTACAAATTCACCGTGACGAAAGGGCCCTGCCCTGTTTAAATCCCGCCAGTTCTGATGGAATTCAGGTCTGTCGTTACGATCACATCGTCTGTCGTCATGTTGGTAGTTCCTGTAGTTTCTTTCTTGTCGATTAAGTGGTGGAGAATTTCTCCCTGAATCGTAACTGCGCGCTGGACCGTTGCGTCTAAAGTTATTCTGTCTCCCGTAATAACAATTATTTTGGTTCCCATATTGTCTGTTTCTCTGATTGTCTCTGTAATAGTCATTATCGCGGAGAGGTGATCTTTCCCTGTAATTATTACTACTCTGCCAACGGTTGTCATACGGGTGGTGTCTGTTTTGGTCACGATTTACGTTATAAGAATAGCCTTGTCGTGTATTATTTCTGTTATCGCGGAATTGTGACAGATGTGACCTGTAATTGTTGTGCTCCTGTTCCCGCGTTCCCCGATTGTCAGTGTCAATTTCCAGTTCTTGTAACAGTCCCTGAAAAGCCTCAATGTCTTCTTTGCAACGTCCTGCTAAAATAATATGTCGTAAATGTTCAGGTAATTTGATTAAGCAAATGCGGATGAGTTCTGAGGGGCTGTATGGGTTTGACAGGTACTGATTCTTGTGCAACATGTCTTCAAAATATTTCACAAGACTGGAGAATTCAGATTGTTCGAAATGTTTCATCATTATGATGCCATGTTTTACTCGGTCTTGTGTGGCTTGAGACCAATATGCTGAGAGGAAGGCATGGTAAAATTCTCCTTCACTGTGGCAATCGTGAATGACCGATCGCATTGTTACAGCTGGTTCATTCTCTAAGTAGCCACACATAAATTCTAATCTGTGTTCTAACGACCAGTTGGGAGGAAAACAATGAGAGAATTGATGGAGCCATGCTTGTGGATGAATGTCGTTGCCAGAATTCTTGAATGTTTTGAATTTACGTGTAGTAATGAACAGCTTATAGTCAAAATCATCATGTCGGCAAGTCGAATGTCGGTCATTGTTACGTCGTTTCGGCGGTTCCATCTCAAAATTCGATGTACCTTGCCAATTTCTTTAATTAATTTCCGAAGTGCCCTGTGTTGTTATTTTGTGTCTGTTCCGTATTTCTATGTCCCTCTTCCCGTACTGGAGCGCGAGTGTCCTCTGAAATATGTAATTCTTGTATTACTTTTGCCAAATGATCTTGTACTTCCCGGATTTCTCTTTTGTACTGTTTATTGATTTGATTTTGATTTTGTTTGAATTTTCTAATTTGTTCATACTCTTCTGTGTCAGTGAAGGCTACAGGTCTTGTGTCATTCAGATCATCTTCTACCTTTGTAGATAAGTTAGTGACCTGATCCGAAAGTTCGGCTACTTTCTCCGATAGTGAACACATTTCCTCAGTGTGTTTTTCTGAACCAAGTTTCAGTGTGTCCATTTGCGTTGAAATCGAATCTACTGTGTCCTTCAAGTTTTCCTGAGTTTTTTCAAGTTGCGTAACCGAATCGGTAGATGCAACTGAGTCAAATTTAGCTTGCAAGGTCTCATGATTTTCATGAACAGTAGTTTTCAGTTCTTTTATGGCTGCTTCGTGATTCTGTAGTGCATTTTCATGACGCAAAAAAATAGGTTGGAAATGCTCACAAATTTGTGTTTTTACGTCATTACAGACTTTTTGACATTTCGATTCAATGTGATGTAACTCAGTAGTTAAATCCTCACGTGTTTGTTCAAGAGTTTGCTCCAATGAGTCTAACTTTTGAAGATTTTGTTCCATTGCGTCTAACTTTTTAAGATTTTGTTCCATTTTGTCTAACTTTTGAAGCTTTTGCTGTGTTTGTCTCTGATTTTGTTCCACTGTGTCTAACTTTCAAAGATTTTGTCCCATTTGTTGCATTAATTGCAATAATAATGTATTAGTGTCTGGAATCTGTTTCTCTATGCTTTTTTGCAGTGCATTTTCACCGGCAACATTCACATTTTGACAAGCAGAAAATGTGTCTTGACTCATTTGAGAAAACGGTGAGGACCAAAAACCTGAGTCTACAATATTTGCAAAATTGTGTCCTGTCATTCCCGATTCCTGAGGCGAGCTGTTGCCGACCGATCGATCGATAATGCTTCCCTCTTCACTAATTGTTTCACTGTCCACGCCATTGTTTGCCACCCGCTCCATTTCCCTATGCACAGTTACCAAATTACTACTTTGAATGTCTGTTAATTCATTACACGGTGGCGCTAACACACTGCTTTCGTCTTCGCTGTCATTTCTCAATTTACTTTGGAGCCTAGTGTTACGTTTTTCACACGCCATTATTGTCACAATATTTCACATGACAACATAGAAAAACACAATTTGAAGAGCAAAAATAGGGGAACACATTAACATAGCACTGAAAATAATATCTAGTCAATTGCAGCTGCGAAATACTTGGTGCAAATCTACATGCGTGCCACACCTGTTTTACTGTACAACAATGAAAGACTGCAACTACAAAGGAGATTCTCTCTACAATTACGTGCTAGCAATAAACAAAATCTACACTAATTACACAAACTACAAGAAAAAATCAGAAGATTCCATTGAGGTATCCTCGGCAGGGTCGCCATATGAAACGTCCCCTTTTAAAATTTATACATGATTGCGAGCCCTTTTCAGCGGCACAGGTAGAAAAGAAAAGGGAGGCCATTATCCTCGCTATTGACGTTCCTTTGTAGAAAGCATTGTAAATACGACACGCTAATAATAACTTGGAAACATTCTTACATTTGCACACCTGATTAGGACAAGTGTATATCTACGAGAGTTGAGAGAATGTCTACTAACTTATGAAATGTCACATGACTATTGAATGATATTTTTATGCTTTGGTTTGCGTAATTGCTTATTTCATTTGATATCTGGTTTCCAGCTGTCTTGCAGCATTGGTTTCATAAAATAAAATTAAATGCATTTGCTAATGTGAACACTTTCTGTCAACAGATCTATTAAATAATTACTTTATGATCCACATTCTTCGAAAAAGGAGCTCTTGGAAGGGAAAGAACAATAAGAAGGGACTAGTAACAGGAACTGTATACATAATTTTCTTTTCAACTACTTGGTAAGTTTTGGGAGAGTAAGTTATCGTGATGCATCACTCTAGTGTTAAGATGTGACATAGGTATTAGACATGGCTATTTTTAGTGTAATATTTTTTCTGCTTGAACTTTGTCATGTTTAGGCATACGTTATTTCATTTTTTTGCTTCTGTTTGCCAGGCATTGTGCTACTGAATTTTAATTTGTGTTACTCTGTTAAGCCAGTTTTACTACTGATTTATTTTTCTTGTTTGCTGCTCATTGCCTTATGTTAGTTGTAATTTATGCTGCTTGCTTCGCCATTTGTATTTTTGATCATTGCTGTTTGCGTTAATTGTTTTATGTGCTGCTGCATTGCCTGGTCCCTTAGTTTAGCATCTGAGCTCGGTAGATATAAGTTAGCTTAAGAGGGGGTAGCCTATAAGAGAATGAGTAGCGATTAATTGGAAAAAATGCATTGAGAAGCTATACGAGAAAAGTACAGAAAGCAGGTATAGATAGGACTTTTGGAAATAATGAAGAACAATGGGAGATCTCCGAGAAGTAAAGAAAGTTTTGTTTGCAAAATACTGCAGTAAAAGAAACCCTGTCCTTTCCTTGTGTTATCCCACTATGTGTTTGTGTACCCTTGGGTATTTATGTTTTCCTGTATTTATATGTTTATCTGATAAGACTTATGTTGTAGAATTTTTCTAATACTAAGCTACATTCACTATGATGAGGAATACTGTTATCCTCAAATATAATTGGCATTAATAATATGTTATTTACCTTGTAAATATGCTTAGACATTATTTATTCTGTTTTTTTTTTAATGCTCATGTGTAAAGTTGATATTTCAAAAGTTATTCTGATCTTTATGTATGTACTTATGTCATTATTTTTGTAACACTGACGTATATGTTATTTCGATTCTTTTGTAAAGCCCATATTACTACAAATGTTATCTGTATTGTTATGTTCTTTAATGATGTATTTTGTACCTTTGTAATTGTATTCTTATGTTATAAAATTGTAATTGACACCAGTTCATCATATTGTTAACTTGTAAGTTACATTTCACTGCACACATTTCTGTTGTTCATAGTATATGGACAATATGTGAGAAGTAGGGACTGTTAGTGTTTGCACGTGTGTTAATAATTCAGCAAGGGACTGGATAACAGCATTGCTGGTTCTAAGGACAATTCCAAAAACTTTGTGAGTGCACAAGTGGTGGTTATGGACTTGCTATATTATCCGCAAGACTCTTCAATGGTGATTGTGCACCTGCACAGTCACAACAGATGGCTGCTGGCCATCTCTACAAGGACTGCAGTGGGTCTGCACCTCTGGTGGCCCACCAGTACCGTAATCTCTACAAGGACTACAGTGGGTCTGCATCTTTGATGACCCACCAGTACCATCATCTCTACAAGGACTACAGTGGGTCTGCATCTTTGATGGCCCACCAATACCGTAATCTCTACCAGGACTACAGTGGGTCTGCTCTGTGATGACCTACCAAACGATATTCTTCAAAACTTCGATTGACTCCGCTGTGGGTTTGCTCTGTTGTGGCTCATTACCTGTCAGCATGTCAAGAGTCAGCACTGTCTTTCCGTTGGAAGGACAACACTACTTCTTCAAGACTGCATGGAAATCCACTACTTCTGTGTGCAATTTCTTTTACTAATGAGACTCTGTGAAAAAAAACTGTAATTACTATTATGATGAATGATCAGGACTATCTTTATGGACTGTGAGAAAATTTTAGCTTTTGCCCAACATTGTATCAATAAGTGTGTGCATTTGATTTCTTTGTTATTGTAATTACGATTATGAAAAATTTTAACAAATATGTATTGGCCACTGCCCAAACCAATTTGTAAAATTTTTTGTGGGGAGCATGGGGGCTATGTAAGTAGGCTGTTTAGGTTTTTTTTGGTTGGTAACGCCACCTTGTAAATGGTCCGCCTAGTCGTAGATATTTTGCTAATTGCTATAATCGCACTATTTCACTCCAATTTACGGAGCTTGTTAGCACTTGATGTTAGGTTGGCGCCATTACAATGTGTTGTATTGTAGTAATCGCTGCTGCTTGCTGGATCGCTGCTGTGTCTCGATGCTGATGCTGGCTCTAAATCTGGTTGTCTAGGGTAAACACATGAGGTCCCGTGTTTTTCATGTGCTTTTGATGATAAAGAACGAGCGAAACCAACACATATGTAAACATCAAACATTTATTACTTTGGTGGCCATATTAATTCCACTGTCCACCAAAGACCATAACACAGCACAAAGTAGTACTTCCTTTACATGTTCTTTGCATTGTTTTTCCATCCCAAACAATAACACAGAAACACACTTCACCAAAGTGACATTCCGACTGCCCCACTGCCTCCGACTGCCCGTATTTATAACATTGTCAAAGAACTACTAAAAAGAGATATAGTTTATAAGTCACATGTACATCTGTTATCATAATTTGTGCAGAAAAGTTATTAATTTGCATCGAGTGACATAATTTAACATGTTATTAAAATGACAGACAGATTTGTTGACTTGACAGAATAATTCGTTGTTACAAAAAGGTCGTTTTTTAGAAGTTTGTCAATTGACTTCTCTAATTTGCATAAATAAGTAAGTAACATGAATTATTAAGAATTACATTGGTTTTCGTCTAAAATAGGATTGATTACGTGAATACTGAGTGAAAACGCTCCTAGTGAACAAATAGGTTTCACTGGGTGATTTTTATTTAAGGAGATCCAAAATACCTATGTTGGCCACTATTTTTCGTACTTCATATTAATTATTTAAGATGAACTTAGTGTTTTTACATGATGACATTTGCTGTATCAGTGATCAAGTGATATTAGCTTTTATGTGGGTCAGTTATTCAGTATAATTTAATGGGTTGACTGTTTATGGAGACATGTTATGCAATCATTGTTAACATACACAATAACTTTTCTATAATCATAAATACTCATTAAACTGGTTGAATTTGGAAGGGATCGCATACTTCATTAAAGTAAAGCCTTTAATATGTTCCGTTACAACCTCTGTATGAAAATCACTGGCTGTGCTGTGTGCAGTCTGTGGCTGCTTTGCATTGTTGTAATACTCGCCATTGTAGTGTTAGGCAGCTGGCTGTGAACAGCGCGTAGCGTTGCGCAGTTGGAGGTGAGCCGCCAGCAGTGGTGGATGTGGGGAGAGAGATGGCGGAGTTTTGTAATTTGTCATGAACTGCTATATATATTATGACTATTGAGGTAAATACATTGGTTGTTCTCTATCAAAATCTTTCATTTGCTAACTATGCCTATCAGTAGTTAGTGCCTTCAGTACTTTGAATCTTTTATTTAGCTGGCAGTAGTGGCGCTCGCTGTATTGCAGTAGCTTGAGTAGCGAAGATTTTTGTGAGGTAAGTGATTTGTGAAAGGTATAGTTTAATGTTAGTCAGGGCCATTCTTTTGTAGGGATTTTTTTGAAAGTCAGATTGCGTTGCGCTAAAAATATTGTGTGTCAGTTTAAGCACAGTCATGTATAAATTTTAAAAGGGGACGTTTCAGGAGATTATGTTAAAAATACGGTTTTGTAACAAAGAGAGTGAGGAATAGTATGATGTATTCGCATCCTGAATGAAACCAATCTTATTTCAGAAGAAAAATGTGTTGCATTTGTTATTGAACACCTCTCGTAACTTACAAGTTGCCTACATCTATTTTACTTGTTTCCTCCTCACTGTATTCTCTCTAGTTCTCAGTTTGCAGAAATCGTCAAAAATCGGAAGCTTTCGATCAAGCAGCATATTTGCGTCAGCACCGTTTATCGACTTTGAAGATCCTGCAATATCATAGTGAATTGCAGCAAGAGCGTCATTGTTGGACATGGTCCAGCGGTGTAGTCAGCAGCTGCTGGAAACAAGTACATTGTTGCCACGTATATGATAGTGACGATAGATATCTTATCGGTATTATTCGTTTCTTTGTGATGCTACTTAGACGAAATCATCCTGCTGAAATGACAATGTGACAACTGCGAGCGTTTATTGTCGCTTTCAGATGGAAAGGTGTATAGGAACACAGGAGAAGGGAGAGCTCACGACCATCTCTAAATTAATTCTTAAAATGTCTTTAATTGTTAAACAACCTTTCTTTCATGTTATTTTTTCACACATTGCTACCTCAGCCGAGACGTTCAACGACTGTGAAACAGTACACTGGTACCTGTCAAATGGCTGAAAATACACTCCTGGAATTTGAAATAAGAACACCGTGAATTCATTGTCCCAGGAAGGGGAAACTTTATTGACACATTCCTGGGGTCAGATACATCACATGATCACACTGACAGAACCACAGGCACATAGACACAGGCAACAGAGCATGCACAATGTCGGCACTAGTACAGTGTATATCCACCTTTCGCAGCAATGCAGGCTGCTATTCTCCCATGGAGACGATCGTAGAGATGCTGGATGTAGTCCTGTGGAACGGCTTGCCATGCCATTTCCACCTGGCGCCTCAGTTGGACCAGCGTTCGTGCTGGACGTGCAGACCGCGTGAGACGACGCTTCATCCAGTCCCAAACATGCTCAATGGGGGACAGATCCGGAGATCTTGCTGGCCAGGGTAGTTGACGTACACCTTCTAGAGCACGTTGGGTGGCACGGGATACATGCGGACGTGCATTGTCCTGTTGGAACAGCAAGTTCCCTTGCCGGTCTAGGAATGGTAGAACGATGGGTTCGATGACGGTTTGGATGTACCGTGCACTATTCAGTGTCCCCTCGACGATCACCAGTGGTGTACGGCCAGTGTAGGAGATCGCTCCCCACACCATGATGCCGGGTGTTGGCCCTGTGTGCCTCGGTCGTATGCAGTCCTGATTGTGGCGCTCACCTGCACGGCGCCAAACACGCATACGACCATAATTGGCACCAAGGCAGAAGCGACTCTCATCGCTGAAGACGACACGTCTCCATTCGTCCCTCCATTCACGCCTGTCGCGACACCACTGGAGGCGGGCTGCACGATGTTGGGGCGTGAGCGGAAGACGGCCTAACGGTGTGCGTGACCGTAGCCCAGCTTCATGGAGACGGTTGCGAATGGTCCTCGCCGATACCCCAGGAGCAACAGTGTCCCTAATTTGCTGGGAAGTGACGGTGCGGTCCCCTACGGCACTGCGTAGGATCCTACGGTCTTGGCGTGCATCCGTGCGTCGCTGCGGTCCGGTCCCAGGTCGACGGGCACGTGCACCTTCCGCCGACCACTGGCGACAACATCGATGTACTGTGGAGACCTCACGCCCCACGTGTTGAGCAATTCGGCGGTACGTCCACCCGGCCTCCCGCATGCCCACTATACGCCCTCGCTCAAAGTCCGTCAACTGCACATACGGTTCACGTCCACGCTGTCGCGGCATGCTACCAGTGTTAAAGACTGCGATGGAGCTCCGTATGCCACGGCAAACTGGCTGACACTGACGGCGGCGGTGCACAAATGCTGCGCAGCTAGCGCCATTCGACGGCCAACACCGCGGTTCCTGGTGTGTCCGCTGTGCCGTGCGTGTGGTCATTGCTTGTACAGCCCTCTCGCAGTGTCCGGAGCAAGTATGGTGGGTCTGACACACCGGTGTCAATGTGTTCTTTTTTCCATTTCCAGGAGTGTAATTACAAAGACATTTTGGCGTGCAATTTCAGTCATTGGCACAGTGTTATTAAGAAAGCTGTTGAGTTTCGACAGTAAGGTAAAAAGCAGTGACGGAGGTTGTTGCTAAAGTTCGGCTTGAGTTCCTCTTCTCTCCCTCCCTGGTCAAGCAACAGAGGGACAGCGTAGTCGCTACTAGTGCGCAGTTATTCATCATATTTCACTATCAATAATGTCTGACATTTGTCGCTTTTGGTGTTACGGTGGCTCTAGTTGCATGTTGTCCTTCTTTCGCTTCCTGGTTGGCACAGCCTCACAGACTGAGAGAATTTAAGTTGCAATGCACCGTGATCATTTCTATACTGATAATGGCACGGGCATCACACCCGCAAGGATAGTCGAAAGCGCTAATGCGCTGCTTCCAGGACTCGGGTAGGCGCACTGGCCCCAGATCGAATCCGCCAATCGCATTAACCGCCTGCTGGCCAGCCTGGATATGCATTTTAGGCTGTTCTCCACATCCTGCTAGGTGGATTGTGGGCTGGTCCCCACGTTACGCCTCAGTCATACGACTCACAGACATTTGAAAACGTTCACACTATTCCACGGCTTACACTAGACACAGACAGCTGGGGTACACTACTTACATCCAGGAGGGTTCGGGGTGCCGGCAGGAAGGGCATCCGGCCATCTTCTGCAACGAACACTGCCAAATCCGTAATAACTCAGCCGACCCCGCTTTGACACGGGACAACGGCCCACGGAAAGAAAGAAAGAAATGACAGGGGCACCACTCGAAATAATGGCAATTGTCAAAGACGTTAACTGGCTGTGTACCCATACGTTGTTTGAGCTTTGGTAGTGTTGACAGTTTATTATCCTCCACATTATTTATATACAAATAAAGAGTTATTTATATACCTTCTTTGGTTTGAAATTACTCCTGGCGCTCCTGATGTATGCTCATCCCCGCAGCCACAGGTGAGGTAGGGGTATCTTCGGTATCTTACTGGCACAGTAATTTTTTCCGTGTAGCAAGTGATACGTGTGCCGAGTTTGGCAGGAATTTTTTTAGGCGTTACACATACATGTTGATATGCCTCCGACTGCACCCTCAGTTCAAAGGTGTGAAACTTGATCGATTCTGCGACCAATGAGCCTAAAGACTGCGAAGACTATTGGTGTACTAATATCAACCGTTGTAGTATATTTTTACGTGTCATGGCTTCTCATAACGGCAAAGAATTATAAGAATAAGGAGTCATGTATGAACAAGATTTGATTGAAATCTCTCTAGGGGCTCCTGAGCTATACTTTTTTCTGACTAACTTCGAGCTCTTGCCCTTACGAACGCATTACTAAGGAGGAAATTTTTCTTAATCCCATAGTGTTCTTTGCAGATAGTAAATGAAATTCCTATCAAGTTTGGTTGAAGTTGGTTTTCTAGTTTAGGAGGAAATACGTAAAGTACATACATTCGTACAAAGGTTTTCATAAGTGCACTGTGCAACAAAATGGAAGGGTCACGTTTTCGAAGTCCTCTAATTGTCTCCAATTGCGACACCGAAGGTTTTAATTTGGCTCAAAGGTCCCTACTACCGTCCCCCGTAATGGAGCAAAAGCGTGGCACTCTGCGACGTAAGCCATTGTCGACGCATGTGCAAAAATGCACAAGTGAGGTGTAAGATTGGTTAATGAAATCAGATTAGCATAATACTACCTCAAACTGCCCAACGCTACCGTCGGCGGCTCACATGTCACGACTTCTGTTACCTACATTTCACCCCTACTTTTGACACATCTGCGATGGAAGTCACAATCGTGGCGCCATCGTTGTAATCACGCGTTTTTGTTAGGTTCAGACAGACCGCCGCTCAGTGTCGACAGGAAAAGCCTCAAGCGGTTGCATAAAGGCCGTCAGTGAAAACACTCCTTCCCTTAGGACTTTCGTTCTCAACACATTCTGGGTCGAAAACTACAGTTCGCAGAGCGCTAAGAAACAGGATGACATTGCTGACAATCTTGGATGCTGATAACACCCTGCGGACTACTCAACCGTTTTCTGAGAATATCGTGGGCCTGCAAAGTTTTATTTGAACTCTACTGACTCCTTTGTAGTGTTTCGGTCTGGTATACAGCGTGGAACCACTAGGAATCGTTGAAAACCATTCAACAAAATTTGAACGTGATCGGAAGCAGGAAAGGGTAATAATTCTTCCCAGCTCTCGTGTTTCTCGCCCTCCTGCGGCGCTATCATTGCAGGAGGGGAAAGGCTATGAGGCGTAGTCACATGCGTCTTAAAATAACGAAGGGATCTGCTAAGACCTCTGAATTATGCAACACCCTCCGTGCCACCCACACGATTTTGTTGAAGACTTTAAAAATGTACATATGCAGTTATAGCCAGTTACTGATTACTAGGCATCAGCATGACAGGCGTCCCTTTGTATGTTATTAATGTTAGGTATACATAATGTTTTGTCAGTGCTGTGATTTTCTACATTATCGTAATATGACTTTCCTTACATGTTATTGTATGATTGTTATAGATCGTCATCTTTGGCACCCACTAAGAAACCGTACATATCAATGTTAAATACTTAATTATTAGTGTGACATATTTGCCAAATATTTTGGTAAGCCGAGGAGAAAGATGGTGCTGGTTGATTCGTGAAACGGTCTTGCCACAACGAAAAACGCCTTTTTTATGAGAGCCATCGCACCTCGTTTATCAATTCAGTCATACCCTCTCCCTTATTCCTTGATAAAAAAGAAGCAAACAATACTTCTTAGCCCTTTTCCATTTTTCTCCATCAATCTTGTCTAGTAAATATCCCATACTGCGCTGAGGAGGAAGGACTAGTGTAGTGTAGGAAGTCCCTTTACTAGTTTTGTTATACCTTATAAGAATTCTCCCAGTAAAATGCAGTAATTGTTCGCCAGAATTTTGTATGTGATGGATCCAGTTGAAATTGTTTATCATTTTAATCTCTATGAATTTACATGGACACACAACTTTTACATTTTTCCGCTGTAGCTTTTAATCGAAACTTGACGGAATCGTTTTAGTGTGACACATTTGTTTGCCCACGGTCAGTTGGGACTCTTCGCAACATCCACATATCTTGTCAAAATTATTTTGCAACTCTTTTCGATCATCTGAAATCCAAGAAGGCTGATTTAGAGGAGCTGTCATCGGTCACAATACTTTACGCTCAGCCAGATTCTGTTTTGTTTTCCTGCAAGAATTCAGGATGGAATTTCGTTGCGGGTCCTTTTTAGAGCATCTCAGATTGAAGGTCGCACTCAGTTTACTGGTTCAAAATGAAAGAGAAATAAGAAGGTACCAACAGTCGCCTATCAGCCTGATGTCTCGTGCTGTATAAGTGGTTGCGGTGTGTTCTCAGAGCTGCTTCACGGGGCGCGCGGCATACCCGAATCTGATAGCAACCCTGAAGGGTTCGCCGGAAACCTCCACTTACCGGATCGGCCAGCGCGTGGCAGCTGAGACAATACGGCGCGAGGCCAGAGGCGGGCAGTGACGACGCGATTCGCCGTCCCCCTGTTTGCGGACAAGTTTAATTAACGCCGCGTCCAAAGAGCTCGCTGGCTACCACAGTCTGCCGCCAGCGTAAGGCAGTCGGGGACGTGTCCCAAAGTCAAAGCGCTTATAACATGTTTCGTAGTGCAAACAAATTCTATTGTTGTTGTTGTTGTTGTTGTTGTGGCCTTCTGTCCGAAGACTGATTTGATGCAGATCTTCATGCTACTCTATCGTGTGGAAGCATCATTATTTGCGAATAACTACTGCAATATACATCCTTCTGAATATTCTTACTGTATTCATCTCTTGGTTTCCCTCTGCGATCTCCCCCCCCCCCACCCTTCGCACACACACACACACAGACACACACACACACACACACACACACAATTGTGTTTAATACCTCCTCATTAGGTACGTGATCTACCCATCTAATTTTCAGCATTCTTCTTTAGCACCACACTGCGAAAGCATACATTCTCTTCTCGTCTAAATTGTTTCTTGTACATGTTTCACTTCTATACATGGCTACACTCCAGACAGATATCTCCGGAAATGATTTCCTACTGCTGAAGTCTACATTCGATGTTCACAAAATTTCTTTTCTTCAAAAACGCTTTCGTTGCCATTACTTTTCCGCATTTTATATCCTCTGTACTTCGAGACTCATCAGTTATTTTGCTGCCCAAATAGCAAAAGACATCCTCCACATTAAGCGACTCGTTTCCTGATGTAATTCCCGCAGCATTACTGATTTAATTCAACTACAGTCCACTATCGTTGTTCTCTTTTTCATGATGTTCATCTTATATCCTCGTTTCAAGACACTGTCGATTCCGTTCAGTTGCTCTCGCAAGTTGTCTGCTGTGTCTGACAAAATTTGAAAGCCATGAGCAAAAACTCAAAATTTTTATATCTTCTCCTTGAACACATACTCCAAATTTTTCTTTAGGTTCCTTTACTGTTTGCACTCCCTTCTCATTTACTGCTTCCCTGCCATGCCCCTCGACTCTTATAACTGCCGTCTGATTTCTGTACTAGTTGTAAATAGCCTTTTGCTCCCTCTATTTTACCCCAACTGTCTTCAAAATTTAAAAGACAGTTTTCCTGTCAAAATTGTCAAAAGCGTTCTCTTACTGTATACCATCATAACGACTGGGAGAGCAGTGTGTTGACCCCACGCCCCTCCTATCCGCATCCTCCACTGAGGATGACACGGCGGTCGGACGGTCCCGGTAGGCCACTCGTGGCCTGAAGACGGAGTGCTTTTTTTTTTTTTCTCTTACTGTATAAATGCTTCAAATGTGAGTTTGCCTTTCCTTAACCTACACTATGTGACCAAAAGTACCCGGACACCCTGAAAAACATATGTTTTCCATATTATGTGCATTTTACTGCCACCTACTGCCAGGTACTCCATATCAGCGACCTCAGTAGTCATCAGACATCGTGAGACAGCAGAAAGGGGCGCTCCGCGGGATTCACGGATTTCGAACGTGGTCAGGTGATTAGTTGTCACTTGTGTCATACGTCTGTACGCGAGATTTCCACACTCCTAAACGTCCCTAGGTCCATTGTTTCCGATTTGATAGTAAAGTGGAAACGTAAAGGGACCCATACAGGCCGATCTCGTCTGTTGACTGACAGAGATCGCCGACAGTTGAAGAGGGTCGTAATGTGTAATAGGCAGACATCTATCCAGATCATCACGCAAGAATTCCAAACTGCATCAGGATACACTGCAGGTACTATGAAAGTTAGGTGGGAGATGAGAAAACTTCTATTTCATGGTCGAGCGGCTGCTCATAAGCCACGCATCACGCCGGTAAATGCCAAACGCCGCGTCGCTTGGTGTAAGGAGAGTAAACAATGGACGACTGAACAATGGGAAAACGTTGTGGAGATCCGATTGCAGGGTGTGGGTATGGCGAATGCCCGGTGAACGTCATCTGCAAGCGTGTGTAGTACCAACAGTTAAATTCGGAGGCGATGGTGTTATGGTGTGGTCGTGTATTTCAATGAGGGGATTTGCACCCCTTGTTGTTTTGTGTGACACTATCACAGTACAGGTCTAAATTGATGTTTTAAGGACCTTTTAGCTTCACGCTGTTTACGAGCAATTCGAAGATGGCGATTGCATCATTCAATACGATTGAGCACCTGTTCATACTGGACTGCCTTTGGCGGAGTGGGTACAAGACAACAACGTTCCTGTAATGGACTGGCCTGCACAGAGTCCTGACCTGAATCCTACAGAATACGTTTGGGATATTTTGGAACGCCTTCTTCGTGTCAGGCCTCACCGACCGACTTCAATACGTCTCCTCAGTGCAGCACTCCGTGAACAATGGGCTGCTATTCCCGAAGAACCCTCCAACGCCTAAGCATGCGTGAGTGGAAGCTGTCATCAAGGCTAAGGATGGGCCAACACCATACTAAATTCCAACAATACCGATGGAGGGCGCCAAGAACTTGTACGTCATTTGCAGCCAGTTTCCGGATACTTTTGATCATATAGTGTATCTATGATAAGTCGTTATACTTATAGTGCCTCGCGTGTTCCTATATTACGAGTTGGTAGCATTCGCAGAACAAACGGCCGCTGTTTTCACATTTGCTTAATGGAAACTGATTCAAAAATGCATCACTGCTTTTGTTAGTTTGCTATTATTTCTTTCGTCGAAGCTATAGGCATTACATAACGTGGATACCGTTAAAGATTTTTACACACTTTACCCATAACTTAAGACGAACATAACTTTTGTTTGCACTAGGTCTTATAACACCACGTGTTCAGTCTGACATTCTTCTGCTTGTGCTTAAAGTCAATTTTAGTAATGATAACAGCCGACTAGGGAACAAAATTTTCGATTTGTGACGGAGGTATGAGAGAGACATCGTCGCTAACATACTGTTTGAGAGCTAATCATGTGAGCAATGGTTCAAAATGGTTCAAATGGCTCTGAGCACTATGGGACTTAACATCTGAGGTCATCAGTCCCCTAGAACTTAGAACTACTTAAACCTAACTAACCTAAGGACGTCACACACATCGATGCCCGAGGCAGGATTCGAACCTGCGACCGTAGCGGTCGCGCGGTTCCAGACTGTAGCGTGTAGAACCACTCGGCCACCCCGGCCGGCTGTGATCAATGGTTTTTAAAAACGTTTTCACAGTTTTCCAGGTAATGCAAGTTCGACAAATAGTTTTAGGAATTTTTATAAAATCTTCTTCTTAAAAAAATGCATTTTATTTAACAGTTTATCACCTGAAGATTCGCATGTAACGGTGGGGTACTGGTAGTGTCCCTAATAAAAGACTACCTAAGAGCTATAGCGATTTCAAGATTCTTAATCCACTACAAATACTATCAATTAATGAGAACCTTTCACGAAAAAGAAAACAGTTTGAAGTTCCTTAAATAATAACCTCAACAATAGTCGATGAACTATGTGTTGTGTGTCTGCCCTAGTATCGTACTCTGTCGTCAGATCTGACACTAACGCCGCCTAACCTGTTTTTTATAGCGCAGGTAAGCCTTCGAGCCACACGTTCACACGTTCTGTGATGTGGCGTGGACGTCCGATAGCTTCACGCCTAGTCGTGATGTCGCCGCCCTTCAACCACTTCCTGTAGATGCTCGTGACGGCAGCATGTAAACAGTCGAACAGCTTAGCCGTTTTCGATTTTCTCGTTCCCAGGCGGAGGGCTTTAACAACCTGTGGTATTCCTTGATACACTGTAGATCCGTAGATGCAGGCCACTTCTTCACTGGAACAATCCTCATTTGTCTTCGCTTCACTTATATACAAGGTGTTCAACGAAGAGGATTAAATGTTTGAACTGAGGAGGTATTAATGATAACCTGTTGCAATTGTGTTTACACGGTCCTCTCATGGTTGGTGACTATAGCCAGTCATTTGTTTTTCTTCGGTGTATTTTCAGTTGCCAGTAACCGTACGTACACTGAGCTGATAAAAGTTGTGGGACAGCGATATACACACACATACACTACTGACCATTAAAATTGCTACACCATGAAGATGACGTGTTACAGACGCGAGATGTAACCGACTGGAAGAAGATGCTGTGATATGCAAATGATTAGCTTTTCAGAGCATTCACACAAGGCTGGCGCCGGTGGCGACAACTACATCGTGCTGGCATGAGGAAAGTTTCTAACCGATTTCTCACACACAAACAGCAGTTGAGCGACGTTACCTGGTAAAACATTCTTGTGATGCCTTGTGTAAGGAGGAGAAATGAGTACCATCACGTTTCCGACTTTGATAAAGGTCGCCTTTTAGCCTATCGCGATTGCGGTTTATCGTATCGTGACATTTCTGCTCGCGTTCGTCGAGATCCAATGACTGTTAGCAGAATATGGAATCGGTGGGTTCAGGTGGGTAATACGGAACGCCGTTCTCGATCCCAACGGCCTCGTATCTCTAGCACTCGAGATGACAGGCATCTTATCCGCTTGGGTGTAACGGATCGTGCAGCCACGTCTCGATCCCTGAGTCAACAGATGGGGACGTTTGCAAGACAACAACCATCTGCACGAACACTTCGACGACGTTTGCAGCAGCATAGACTATCAGATCGGAGACCATGGCTGCGGTTACCCTTGACGCTGCGTCACAGACAGGAGCGCCTGCGATGGTGTACTCAACGACGAACCTGGGTGCACGAATGGCAAAACGTCATTTTTTCGGATGAATCCAGGTTCTGTTTACAGCATCATGATGGTCGCATCCGTGTTTGGCGACATCGCGGTTAACGCACATTGGAAGCGTGTATTCGTCATCGCCATACTGGCGCCTCACCCAGCGTGATGGTATGGGGTGCCATTGGTTACACGTCTCGGTCACCTCTTGTTCGCATTGACGGAACTTTGAACAGTGGACGTTACATTTCATGTATGTTACGACCCGTGGCTCTACCCTTCATGCGATCCCTGCGAAACCCTATATTTCAGCAGGATAATACACGACCGCATGTTGCAGGTCCTGTACGGGCCTTTCTGGATACAGAACATGTTCGACTGCTGTGCTGGGCAGCACATTTCCTGATCGCTCACCAGTTGAAAATGTCTGGTCAATGGTGGCCGAGCAACTGGCTCGTCACAATACACCAGTCACTTTTCTTGATGAACTGTGGTATCGTGTTGAAGCTGCGTGGGCAGCTGTACCTGTACACGACATTCAAGCTCTGTTTGACTCAAAGCCCAGGCCGTTATTACGGCCAGAGCCGGTTGTTTTGGGTACTGATTTCTCAGGATCTATGCACCCAAATTGCTTGAAAATGTAATCACATGTCAGTTCTAGTATAATATATTTGTCAGATGAATACCCGTTTATTATCTGCATTTCTTCTTGGTGTAGCAATTTTAATGGCCGGTAGGTAGCATCGCGTACACATGGTATGAAAGGGCAGCGCATTGGCAGACCTTTCATTTGTACAGTGCTGATACATGCGAAAAGGTTTCCGAAGCGATTATAGCCACATGATGGAATTTAACGGATTTTGAACGTGGAATGGTAGTTAGAGCTAGATATATAGGACATTTCATTTCAGAAATCGCTAGCGAATTCAGTATTCCAAGATCCCCAGTGTCAAGTGTGTGCCGAAAATACCACTTTTCAGGGATTACCCGCCACCGCGGACAACGCAGTGGGCGACGGCCTTCATTTGGACTGCAACGCTTGCCTAGAATTGTCAGTGCTGACAGACGAGCAACACTGAAGGAAATAACCGCAGAAATAAATGAGGGACGTACGACGAACGTATGCATTAGGACAGTGTGGCGGAATTTGGCGGTAATGCGGTATGGTAGTAGACGACCGATGCAAATGCCTCTGCTGACAGCACAAGATCACCTGCAACGCCCCTCCTGGGCTGGTGACATCATCGGTTGGGCACTAGACGACTGGAAAGCCGTGGCCTGGTCAGACTAGTGCCGACTTCAGTTGGTAAGAGCTGATGGTGACGGTCGAGTGTGGTGCAGACCCCACGAAGCGGTGGTCATGTTGTCAACAAGGGATTGTGGATGCCGGTGATGGCTCCATAACGGTGTGGACTGCGTTTACTAGGAACGGACTGGGTGCTCTGCAGGTCCGCCTTCGTGAACACCATTTGCAGGCATTCATTGACGTCGTGTTCCGAAACAAAGATGAAACTTTGGTGGATGACAATGCGCCATGTCACTGACACCCAATTTTCTAACTATTGAAAAGTAATTCTATAAAAATGTTCCAAATTCAGGAAGCCTAACACTAATTATCACCTATTCAGGATAAGTTATCCTACTTTCACCACATCGAGGGGAATTTTATTCATGACTCATTCTGAGCCATGACCTCTCCATTTATATCAAGGGTAAGTTATGATTTGACTATTTGCGTTATCGTGAAGTGCAATGGCCATAACCGATCTGCATAAACCAACTTATGCCCAATATGAAAAGACGCAAAATTCGCGCGACCTTATGGGACCAGCCACGTTGTCAAACTATTCTGTGATGCGCTGAATTTCTAGCGAATGAAGACTGTTATATTGACATTTACATTGCATATTTATTAACAAAAGAAGATAAACAAAATCTTCTACAAATGGTCAACCTCAATATTTACTCACTCTGGTAGTGTTAAACATGGCCTTAAAAGGGGTAGTGGTGGTGGTGGGGGGAATGATCCAGCAGCTTGCCTTTTCACCAATGACTAGAGACCAAATGGACAGCGATAAGGAAACGAGGAACCTTATCTTCGTGACTGAAAGTTACCTTACGTCTTAATATAAGGGAATGGAGTTACCAGCATGCAACCGACACTATTGTAAACAAAACAGAACAAGTCATCAGTACTAGGATAAGAAGACTCCAAAGCGGTCTCCCATCCGAAAATCAAGTAACAGTCATCAATTTCCTTGATAACAAATTTCGTCTGAGCAATAGAAACAAATTACCGCGAATACGAGCATTTTCTATGGAATCACCATAACGTAAGGCCAGCCGCTCTCCACGAGGTCCTCTGCTCTAGCACGAAGGACCAAACTCATATCATAAAGATTTCAATTTAAGGAATCTTAATTCCATGCACATATCACGGAAAAAACGAAAAAACGGAGAAAGAATGCAGAAGGCGCAGTTATAACCTCGAGACCGAAAACCTTTACCCCAATGTGAATTACTACTATCATCTCATGTCTATCTGGCAGTGGTCAGACACCAGACCCAGCATGGCAAAGAAATGCTTCGATTTATGGGATGAACATCACAAGAAAATTAAAACTACGAACGCGCTCTAAATGAGGGATTGCCCGACTCATCCATCATATTGTAACCAACGAAGCTGAAATTCACATAGAATAGTCATTCTCACTGATACAGGACTTCGAAATCGCGCCTCCAGGCGTGAGCTACAGCAGACTAGAACTGACCGAAGATTCCTGTGACCAGAGGAGAGCTGGGAGAGTTAGGTAGCGAACACTGACGCGCTCCCACACAACCCAGACAGAGGGTCCGGTATTCCCAGTGAGGCTACTTTGCGGGCTTAAAGGAGAGTGAGAAGTGAAATTTCACTTTGTATGACAATTTGAGAGACTAAGAAGAGGGACAACTTTGGCCACCACCTAACATTCAAACTGGTTCCACGTGTTGCCCTACAACGAAGATCAAGGAGGGGAAGGTGGAGCCATCATCGCAACAGGGAGGCTACTGAATTGACTGCACAAATAAACAAAATTCTGCACCTATCCTCTCTCACTAATCAGCGTGATATTAACATAAATTATCTAGCGATACTAACATTCAGCTTCTTCTACAAGAGACTGATGGAAAATAGTTTCATTAGGAAAAAGCATAAACTATGAAAGGCGTGCTTAGTGAATGATAATGAAGCGCATGTCTTTCAAAGATTCTGGGAAATTCGAGCGAATGGTTTGGCCACACAGATCACCCAACACGAATCCCGTTGAACATTTACAGGACGTAGTTGAGAGATCATCCCGCGCACGAGACTTCGGCCCAGCGCACACTGCACGCAGCAGAGGCAGAGCCGCTTTTGTGGAGCACGCTTTCCAATGGGGCACCGCATACTGCACGCAGCCGAGGCGTAGGGCGGATTAGCTGGGTCGGCCCTCTGTCCCTGTGTCCGGGCCACACAGTTTTCCTCTGCCTGCGGCCCGCACCACCACAGAGGTGGTCTGTGGCACCGCGCTGCGCTCGGTCAGTAGTGACTTTCCAGCAGCAGTTTGTGCGTCTGCGACAGTACCTCACTTTCGTTCTTCTACGAAGTCTTTTAGTTATGGAACACCTCATTCAGTTAGTTCAGGACAACCTAGTGCTGTACGACACCAGTCATCCGGACTACATGCGGAGTAAATTGAAGGACGAATATGGAAGAAGGTTGCAAAGGAATTACGTTACAGCAATTGTAAGTATTTATTTTATATGCATTTTCACAATATAGATGTAATATTAATGACATAAGTCGTTCTCTTTACTATTGGCCTCTTTTTATAGCTGCATACTGCCATTGAACAGAACCTTCTGGTGAATTAAAACACTCATTAAATTTTTCTCTCGTAAGAAAAGTTTCACTACTTGGAGCAGGCGACAGAAGCTGGTTGGTACTCAGTGGTCTCATGTCGTCCTCCTCGGCGGGAACATTTGACGTAATGTTATCAGTCCTGAAGTAATTATGAAGTACACATGTAGCTGTCACAATTCTATCTACAGTCTCTAGTTTACACTCAAAAGGTCGTTTAAACACACGAAATCGGGAACTCAAGATAACAAATGCACACTCTACAGTTTGACGAACACGAGACAGTCTGTAATTATAAACTTTATTTTTGTCATTGCCAGTAACTCTGCATTTAGGGTACGGTCGCATTAAGTTTTTTAACGATGGAAATGCCTCATAACCTACGAAAACGTAAAGGGCTCTATTTTGTTGTCCAGGAAGCGATTTATCTCCTGGGATTTTTAAAGTTCCGTCAGTCAGTTTTCTTCCTAATACTGAATTAGAAAAAATATTTCCATCACTAAATCTGCCCATTGAACCGACGTCTATAGAGGTAAATCTGTAATGAGCATCGACAGTAGCCATTAATACTACAGAGCAATGCTGTTTATAATTAAAAAATGAGGAACCAGATAATTGAGGTTTTCGCAAAATGATATGTTTCCCATCAACAGCTCCAAGACAATTGTAAAACTGCCATTTCCTCTCAAAGTCAGAAGCAATATTTTCCCACATAACTGTTGTTGTCTCAGGTAGATAAATGGGTTGTAGATGCTTCCACATCGCTCCACACACATCATAAACTATTTTCGACACTATCCTTTGACCCATGCGGTAGCTTAGAGCGATGGTTTTAAATACCTAAAATGGAAAAAAAGACAACAATCCGTTTATATCGCATAAGCAGAGTGGACAGAAAGTTGCTAAGTGTTTACACGAAATCACAGATTGTTT
Organism: Schistocerca nitens; assembly: GCF_023898315.1. NCBI lineage: Eukaryota > Metazoa > Arthropoda > Insecta > Orthoptera > Acrididae > Schistocerca > Schistocerca nitens. The sequence continues at coordinate 187,274,303 of NC_064620.1, read as the reverse complement.
CTGACACTACTAGGGGAATGGGGCAAAACTATTCGAAAATGTAACTGTTCACCTTTCTTATGACACTTTATACGGAAATATATGAAAAACTAAATTCAGGAATTCCTTGTTGCAGGGGAAACAGCGAAAGAAAATTGGAGAAAACTTAGGGATTGTCATCGACATGCCCTCCGTAGACAGAAAAAGAAGAGTGGGCAAGCAGCGACCTCAATCCGCCCATGGATGTACCAAAATCAGATGGAATTTTTAGTTCCATATATGGCCAACAGAGGTACAGTAACAAATATAATGGAAGAGGTAAATGCTACAACGAGCGTTGCAAATGATGGTGGAGAAGATGACGTAACAGACACACAGAGGAACGAAACACAATACGACTTGGGGACGCCATTGTCAAAGAAGAAGAAGAAAGCAGATGTCAGTAAAATCATTCTTGAAAGTACGAGGGGCGTTCAGAAAGTAAGCTCCGATCGGTCGCGAAATGGAAACGACTATGAAAATCCGATAAAGCTTTGCACAGATGTGTTGGGTAGTGTCTCTAGTATAACCCCAGTTAGCATCACGTCGCTCTTCTCATTTCTGAGCTCGCAGTGAGTGCGTAAAGATGTCTAGAAAATAGTGTCTGCCGCCAAGTACGAGGGCCTGGTGAGAAATTTCGCCTGAAGCTATGCAGCTAACATTACATAACTGTCGTGCTGTTTCTTCTTCAAGACAATTCTCAGCCGCATTCTGCAGGGGCAATGAAGATGCTCCTGCATCGTTTTCAAATGGAAGTGTGAGATTACCCACAATACAGTCCGCAATTGTCTCCCCCTGAGTTTCATCTCTGGTCACATGAACCGCTGTCTTTGAAGACAACATTTTGACACAGACAACGAGGTGTAGGCCAGCGTGGAGAATTGGCGGAAAGCACTGGCGGCTGCTTTCTATGATGAGGCTATTGAAAAGTTGGTACAACGCTATGACAAAAGTCTAAGTCAGAACGGCGACTACGTAGAGAAGCAGCTGAAAGGTGTAGCTAATTGTTACAAGTAAAACATTTCTGATGTTCACTGTGGTTTCAATTTGGCAATCAATCGGAGCTTACTTTCTGAACAGGCCTCGTATTAACAGCTACGAAGAGAGAGCTAAGAAAAGAGACATTTTACGCGAGAGATCACTGCATCAAGAAAATGACGCCTTTCGCCAATTTTTCATGTCGATGTACCTGTTGACAAAAGAGATGCCAAAGGAGTACCAAGTGTTGGTAAAGAAAAAAGTGTTTCAGATAGTATCTGAAACGGAGGAGGAAATTTTGACTAAACCAGTGACTCAAATTCATCAATATAATCATGCAGCACAGAAAATAGTTCGTCTACCACGTCAATATCAAACTCTCCTGGAACGGAGTTTGAACCTTCAGCACCACATTTACTGTAAACGGTGTTATCATGTTCATTATTTTAACAAATTTACAGATGGAAATTGTTTCTCTGAACTTTAATAAATATTAGAGAAAAAATACTTTATTTCAATTGCATACCTTAATTATACAGCAAATTTTTCTTCTGTAGGTATGGGCTCGCGCATGTGACTTGGTTTTCCTCTTATGTCTTGCTCTATCAGTGTATGAACCTCTTCAAACTGCCGTCTGTTCAGTCGGATGCTTTCCCTGAATACGTGATCAGGAACTTCCGCAGACAACACGTATTCGTCATGTGTTCTTCGCTTTTGCATGTACTTGCTTTTCCATAGAGATTTTTCTCTGTTCTTGTATGCACTGTACAATAAAATAACACTCCTGAGTTCCGAATCAGAATCGGAATCTAAGTCTAACTGGATAGACAGACCCGCGGTGGACATTGCTGGGCGTTCTGTGTTTCGCGAGCGCTGGGCCACCACTGAGCTCTGCCGTGCCTCTGCTGCGTGCAGTGTGCGCTGACAGGCAAAACCTCTGTTGCTCTGCTACGCGTCTGCTCTGCCTCTGCTGCGTGCAGTGTGCGGCGGGCCTTCTTCGCGGTTATGGTCGGCAATAGAGGCAGCATGGTTCAAAATGGCTCTGAGCACTATGTGACTTAACATCTGAGGTCATCAGTCCCCCAGAACTTTGAACTACTTAAACCAAACTAACCTAAGGGCATCACACACATCCATACCCCAGGTAGGATTAGAACCTGCGACCGTAGCGGTCGCGCGGTTCCAGACTGAAGCGCCTAGAACCGCTCGGCCACCCCGGCCGGCCGAGGCAGCATGATTCAACATTTCCACAGGGGACTTCCAACGGCTTTGTTGAGTGCATGCCACGTCGAGCTGCTGCACTAAGCAAGGAAGAAGAATGTCCGACGTGGTATTAGGAGGTATCCCATGACTTTTATCACCTAGGTTTAAAAACGGGGAGGGCTGAAAATTTGTACTTGGGGCAAAGAATGTGTATTTTAAAGTTTTATTGCAATCGTGTGTACATGAAATATGTGCAGAGACGATGGTGGGCAGTGTGTGATATTGTGCCACAGGCAAGTGTAAGTATAACGAAACAACGTGACAGATTTGAGTGGGAAAGAAATGTGCGTAATATGAAGAAGGGATGGTGTTGGTTAGCTCTAAGAACTATGGGACTAAACATGTGAGGTCATCAGTGCCCTAGACTTACAGCTACTTAAACGTAACTAACCTAATGACATCACACACACCCATGCCCGAGGCAGGATTCGAACCTGCGACCGAAGCAGCCGCATGGTTCCGGACTGAAGCGCCTAGAACCGCTCGACCACAGAGGCCGGCAAGGGATGGTGTTGTAGGAAAAAAATCATAGCAGACGAAAGAGGAGTGCATGCATTGGTAAAGCCTTCCGTCGGTATGCAGTCCCAGAAGCCGGTTAAAAATCCTTTCTAACGATCCTCATTCTCTCCTCATTCATTCCTGTACGATTATTGTGTGTTGAGAAAAAGAAATGCTGACTTAGGATATAACATTTATGATACAAATTTTCAATAGAATGTTGAAACTTCGCATTCATATTAATATTTTGCAAGTATTAGACACCAGACTCAAATGTAATAAAGTAATGATTACACTACGCTGCTAAAGGGGCGAAGAGATATAGTTGACCCAACAGCAAGGACACGTCCATTCCGCTGGACAGCCCTCCACATTGCCTAATTAACACTATTTGCTGTCTGTTTTAAAACTTGTTTCACACTTTTGCGGGACTGTCTCGCGCGCGCGCGCGCGCGCGCGTGTGTGTGTGTGTGTGTGGCAGTCAGCGTTTGTAATCGAATGTTTTCTAATTTAAGTTCTCCCTGTCTCACAGTTTTCCTAGAAGACACTTTCCTATTCCAAATGTAACAATGACAAAACGTGGACAGCAACAGTTAACTGTGAGGAGCGTATATGTAAATTACCTACGTTCTTCAAAATATTGTCAGATTAAGGCTACGTTGCGTGCCAAGTTTTGTCATTGTCACATTTGGTATATGAATATGTATTCTACAAGGAATATGCATTTTTAAACCAGCAAATTATAATGTTTCTTCAAGATGATGATGGTTGAAATAATCGAAACTGGACAAGAAGAAATATAATATTTACAGCTGATGGATAAAAATGCTTTACTGTAAATATCTTACAGATTTAGCTAATTTTTCTCTCCCTGTCATGTTTTGGCAGCTACAGTTGTACAAAATTCTGCTACGACATGAACACATAGATCCCTGCGTCCACACCGAGTGACGTGACGCAGTGGTTTACATAGTGGACGCGCAGTCGGGAAGATGACGTTTCAAATCGCCGTCCGGCCATTCAGGTTTATGTTTTCCGTGATTTACCTAAATCACTTCAGGCAACTGACGACATAGTTCCTTTGGAATTGGCACTGCCGATTTCCTTCCCCGTCTCGTAATCTGAAGTTCTGCTCCCTCTCTAGCAACCGTACTGTCGACAGGACGTTAAAATCCTATTTGTCTTTCTTCCTTCCTTCCTACGTCTACCTGATTTTGTTAATAATGAGACTACGGCCGATGCAATATTACGGCGTTGCGAGAAACGGGAATGTGTGATAGACGCAATATTACTTTGATCCGATTACAATGGTTTTCCACGGTGTCAAACGTATTTTTACATTCGGAATCGTCTGCGTGGTCCGCAGGCTTTGCAGATGGCAGCAGCAGTATCACTTGAGTATGGTCTCTTCCTTCGCAGGCGTTAGATGACGTTCGAGTTCGCTCTGTTTCTGACGTTTCGTGTGTCCAAAATGTGCAGTGAAAAGGAGAAAGGTTCGGAGAAACTGATTTATAAAAGCTTTGACGAGTCTACAAATAATATAAAGGAAGTATTTGATGTCGCTTCTTGATTACACATCATCTGACAATTCATGAGTTGCTGCATACTTTTATCGTATTATTTGTCACAGAATGTGTTGTTATAAAGTTTCCTCCTTCACGTACTTTAGGAATTTTGGACTATTTATCTGAATGCAAAATTTTACGTTGAACTTGTGTTGTGTTTCTTCAAAGGTAAAATGGCTGTAAAAGAAATATAAAAAGAAAACCACGTCTGTGGTTACACATTTGAAAAATAGAACACCTTTTCATATTTTTTCAGTGATGATTTCTGTTAAACTGAACATTTAAGAATTAACTCTGCCAATATTCCTGTCTTCGACGATTAGGCGGGAGAACCTCCTCATTTCTTACCTTGCCAGCCCACCTAATTTCCAACATTCTTCTGTATCACCACAACACTAATTCTTCGGTTCTCTTTTATTCCGATTTTCCCTCAGTCGATGTTTCACTACCATACAACGCTGTGCTCCAAACGCACATTCTCAGAAATTTCTTCCTCATATTAAGCCCTGTTTAACACTAGTAGACTTCTCTTGGTCTGAGATGCCTTTTTTGACCGTGCTAATTTGCTTTTTAAGTCCTCTTTTCCCCTTCCTCCATAGACTATTTTGGTGCATAGGTAGCAGAAATCCGTAACTTCATCTACTTTGAGATCATAAATACTGATGCTCAGTTTTTAGTTCTTCTCAGGTCTGCTACTTCTCATTCCTTTCTCGAGTTATTCTCAAACCGTGTTTTGTACTCATTAGAAAGTTCATTCCATTCAACTGATCCTAAAAAATCACTGCGAGTTACAATGTCATCAATGAATCATGTCATTAATATCTTTTCCTATTGAATTTTAGTCCGACCCTTCAAGCTTTCTTTTTCGTTGTTGCTTCTTCGACTGAACTGTAGGGGCGAAAGACTACTTTCCTGTCATACATGGTGAAAGGGTACAGTACGCCCGACATAGAAAAGATGTTGTTCTTGTCAAAACAGCGTTTCTTGTAGAATAACACCATTTTATTTAATACACCGAAGCCGGATAACAATGTAGGAAAGAAGAGCAATTTGTATGTTTAATTATTCAGATGTGCACTTCCTTAAAGTAGATCCCTGAATCCAGTTTGGTAATGTATGTGAATTGAATGAATGGCTGGTCGTTTGATGACCACAGATAGTGAAGGTAGATTCTGTATCATATTTGAGACGGTTCTTTGGTCACCTTTGGCAGAACCAAAGAGAAGAAGTATACCAGAGTACCAGAGGGCCTGGAATGTGGCTGACATGTCCGAAATAACAGATACCATCTTAATAGTTATATATAGTTAAGGCTCACTGGCCACTTGACCATCTTCTTCTTCTGTGCGAATTCACAAACAGTGCCCGAACTCTTACGGGAATCGGCAACGCGCCGCGAATAATAATGGGTGGGGGCACTACGAATGTAGTGCGGGACAATACGTTGAGAATGTGGGTTTCGCGGGAGGCGTGACAGAGATAAATCCCTGCAGTCACGCTGTCCTCTCTGTCGCCGGTGGCTCAGATGGATAGAGCGTCTGTCATGTAAACAGGAGATCCCGGGTTCGAGCCCCGTTTGGGGTACACATTTTCATCTGTCCCCGTTGACGTATGTCGACGGCTTTAAGCAGCTAAGGGTGTTCATTTCATTGTAATTTCATCCTTATAATTTCTCTTTTCAGAAACTTTTGGTGGGAGCCTCATATAAATTGTTCAGAAAAAGATAGGCAGGTAAAAAAATTCATGGGGAACATAGGATTATTCATAAGTGACAAAGAAACCAAGTGTTGTAATTATAAGACGAAATACTAGCGTGTGGTAGTATTAATATGAAATACTTACGTGTGTAAATCTAAGTTGAAAATAATTAAGATTTCCGTGTGCAGAACTTGAATTAGAGACAAGCACTACCACGTGGTGAGTACAGTGTGAATCTCAACCTGACTATGATACAATAAAAAGAATTAGAAGTGTTTGTCCTAGTATTCAGTTGAGAATGCGTGCGTGAAATAAATAAGATACCGAAACTTCCATTATGAGATACATTCGTGTGACACCAGCTTGATATTCTGATACTCTGGGAGTGAATTAAGGTGAGTCAGCCATCTACCCGACAATTCCATGTGCGATTCATTGCACAGAGAGATGTGCATAAATCCTCCAGAGTTTGTGGTACGAAAATTATTACGTGGGTCAGTGACGTGTGAATCTGGGATGACTACTGTTTGATGTGGGAAAGCAGAAAGAGTAGAAAACCGAACATTTTGTTTTTGAGATGTGTTTTATACTGCAGTGTGATTTATTATGTGTATGTAATCTCTGTGATTTGCATGAGACAATAGAAAATTAGTTTCAAATACAGTGGGACAAGCATGATTTTTCCTAGTACTGCATGAAAGTCAGTAAATTCTTTATATTGGTAATGAGTGAGGTTAAGAGAGTGGGGGAGAAAGTGAAGTACGAAAGATTCCTTACCAATCCAGAAAGGGCACTGTAGCAGTAGACAGAAACTTTAGGAGCCCACAGAATAGTAAGATGCTTATACCATGCCCACTGGGTGGAGAATCCCTTGTTTAACTATTGTGTTTAAGTGTAATGCAAGAAATTTTGCAACGTTAGCTTGAAAGAATGTATTGTAATAAAAGAGGAGATATGTGACTCAATTGTTGAGTTGTGGGTAGCCATTTTGTTGAGGTATTTTACCATAACGTCAGTTTTCTTGCTGGGATATCCAAGCTTTGAATAAAATATACATCACAGGAAGGAAATGAGGCCTTGCCAGTGTGGAGTGAGTCCATCAGAAATGTGCAGTAGCTATTAGTTAGATGCTTTATCCATTCCGTCGCATTAAAAGGTAAGGACGAGAATCAATTTTAGCTTAACTGACAGGCACTAGGGCTCATATTTCAAGGATAGTTGCAGTGGGTATGATAATCATGAAAATATTTCTGATGGACGAATAATAAATGCACTCTTCTCTCGGCAAGCCACTCATCTAGTAGGCCTGACTATTAGATGCCACAGAATGGGGTAGGAACCTCCCAATGCTTTTTAATCTGATCACTTCGTTCTTGATCTTCCACTCTTATTGTTAACTCTTGGTTTCTGATCACTTCGTTCTTGATCTTCCACTCTTATTGTTAACTCTTGGTTGCTGTACATATTGTATGTTATCTACCCCTATAGCTTACCCCTAGTTTTCTAAGGATTTCGAGCATCCTTCTCCATTTTACATTGTCGAGCTCTTTTCCCAGGTCGACAAATCCCATGAACGTGGCTTTGTTGTTCTTAAGTCTTGCTTCCATTATCAACCCAAACATCAGAACTGCCTCTCTGGTGCCAAACTGATTGTCAATCAACAGATCCTGAACTTTCTTTCCCATTCTTCTGTAGATTATTGTTGTTAACGACTTGGATTCATGAGCTATTAAGCTGATAGTGCGATAATTCTAGCACTTGTTGGCTCTTGCATTCTTATGAAATGTGTGGATGATGTTTACCGGGAAGTTTGATAGTATGTCGCCGGTCTGATACATTATACACAGGTATTATAACTCGAAAATAACCAGAGACTTTAGACAGTGCACAGGTGGTGGCACCTGTCTACGAGACCGGCACTTTAAGTGTTAAATCTCTGTCTTGTTGCAACTCTTGTTCATTAAAGTACGAGCTGACCTTAGCAGCTCGCCATCTTAGTTACAACTATTCATGATGTCGCCTTTCCGGCTTAGATCTTTTTTAATATGTGACTTGTAAGTACTGCATCTTTTTACAGTCAGTACAAACTTTAATTTTATTAATGTATTATATACTTAATATGTTTTAGAACAGTTAGTCTAATTCTGAAGACGACGCTCATAGTAGCGTCAAAACCTGGTCAATTTCGACTTAATATTTGTGACCGAGGGCTCATTTGTTCTAATATAGTCTTACAATGCTCTATGCTATACTTACTTGCGACCACTACACGAATCAGTTTTGTACCCACTATAAAGTATATTCCTTGTATATAACTCATTCTAAAATTTTAAGTAAATTCTGAAAATTTTATAGGTAGTGACTACCCCATAGTTTTTGGAGTTACTGCTGACAGGTACTCCCCTACTGAAAATCTGACGTAGTCATTTCCACTGACTGTGTGTTAAGAAGAAACACATGTTCTTGGACTTGGGATTTAAGTAATTTTGCTTAGAGGGTGAAAAAGCATAAAAATTCTTTCAGTGACGCACAATCAAGAATGCGTTACGTCCAGGGTGCCGCCTGTGTAATATGCTTTCGTCGTACCCGAGTTTCACTGCGAGAAACAGGATGTGACGAGACGAGCGATGCCGAGGCGCGCAAACAGACGTCAGCGACGCGGAAGGGCGTCGCGTAGGAGGGTCCCCGCTGCCTGCGCCCTGGCCTCCCTTCTGCCTAGCGTGTCCCGTCCCTTCATTAAATTGTCACAGCTCTTGACTCGCCGTCGTCGGTCACAGCGATGCCCCGCGACCTGAATGGTTTGCCTCACTGGGGCGGGAATAACTGACAGCAAACAGGCGTCGCGGAATTTCGTGCTGACGAGGCACCTAGGGTCTCCATTATACAAGGCCTGTCATTCAAGATGGGATCTTATAAACTCGCAACGTGGCTATCCTTCATAAACAGGTTTGATGGAGAGCTCTGCCAGCAAGAATTCTTTGTTAACGTACTTAAATTATTTTATGCTTCTAAGCATGGCTCACCATCGGACAAAACCGACAACGAAAAAGAGACACAGACATATCTCAATTTGTGATTTGCGATAAACAGAGTAATTCACAACAAACGCCAAAACTAAATACTGCTGCAATAAGGTCGACCTGTATACAACTAAAATGCTTTTTTGAAAAGGTCTTTTAGTGTTATTCTTGCCTGGGGGGCTCACACCTAGGAAGGTTGTCCAGTAAATAAATCAGTTTGTCATGCTGATTCCATGGAATTGACTGTGCCCCACGACCGCGATGTAATCCAGGACAGAAAAATGATCGCCATTGGTCGTAATGTCATCTGTCTTTGTTATTGCATTGGACATGGAGAGTTCAATTGGAAATTTGTTGTAAGGTCTTATGGCACCAAACTGCTGAGGTCATCGGTCCCTAAGCTTACACACTACTTAACCTAACTTAGACTAACTTAAGCTAAGGCAACACACACACCCATGCCCGAGGGAGGACTCGAGCCTCCGACGGGGGCAGCCGCGAGGACCGTGACAAGGCTCCCCTGACCGCTCGGCTATCCCGCGCGGCGAGAGTTCAACTGACAGTACAGCTATCATCAGTGTTATAAATACAAACTGAATCAGACATAGAAACAGCAGATTGATCAACTGCCATGTCACAGTTGTATGTAACAACACTTACACAATTACATACCGTTGTAAGTAGTCATGTAGACTGAACGATGTTATAACGATTATTCAAATCTAAATCAGGCATGTACATGCATTAATCCAAATGAGGTCGCTATATACAGATCGATACAACTAACCTCGTTTTACGCCTTACTGGATATCAACGCATTACTTTTTATTGCTTTTATATAAAAGAATAGGTTAATCATATTAACACAATAGGTTAATCCTCTACTTACCAGAAATTCTGTTTAGCGTTGCCTAACAACTGGGCGTCTCAGGCCCTTGTTGTTTAAAGTGACCTAAATTGACACTATTTTGACTACTTATGATGTGAACAGTTTAGATTTAGAAAACAATATTTTTATACTTTTACCGCTGGGATTTATTCTTGTTGCAGATTTGCACAGGGGCTACAGATAATAGCACAGTGTTTCGAGCATACAGGTTTGCTGCAATTAAAACATGTAATTTGACTTTTTATACCTTTCTTCTCTACACAATATGTGCATCTTCTCCTTAAAAGCTGGTGGTAGCGCCTCCCTTCCTGGATACGCTGCTACTAATGAATTCATAGACTTCTTTATCCTTGCTAGTTACTTTCCCAAATTGATGATGAAAGTCCGACGTCTTATTTATTTTATTGGTAGCTAGCATCCAAATTATGTATGAGTTGCCCGCATCTCGTGGTCGTGCGGTAGCGTTCTCGCTTCCCACGCCCGGGTTCCCGGGTTCGATTCCCGGCGGGGTCAGGGATTTTCTCTGCCTCGTGATGGCTGGGTGTTGTGTGATGTCCTTAGGTTAGTTAGGTTTAAGTAGTTCTAAGTTCTAGGGGACTGATGACCATAGATGTTAAGTCCCATAGTGCTCAGAGCCATTTGAACCATGTATGAGTTCGATACAGTTACATCGATCATCACCAACGGCAAGCACCTTGTTTCTCTCTACATATTTCTCCATCGTGGTGTCAAAGGCGCTTTTTGTAGCGTTGCATGTTACTATAGCTTCAGAACTCTTTACTTGTATAATGATGCCGTTGGCTGGTCATGCGACAGCTAAGGACGGGAACAGCTTAGTTTCTCTTATGAACATAAGAGGCTATCATCAAATCCGATTAAAAACCAAGTAATGTATAGTAAACGTCATGTCATTTATGTGTAGTAAAATTGCCAGGCAGTTCACCTTTTGCGGATAGTACCGCCTAGTGTCAGATCTTTTGACAACAAATAAAGAGCTACACTGAGAGTTAAAAAGAAATCACAGGTGATAATACGTCAAGATTTTCCAACTTCGATCAACAGGTTTTTCACAACATTCTCTCCATGTCAAGTTGCTCTAGTTCCTTCTTCCTTCGACAAATATACTTTGCACCATCCTGCAATGTAGGCATCCCTAAGAGTAATTTCCCACATCTCAAAAACTTCTCTGGTTGTTTCCAGTTTGTCACTTGACCATTGTTCACGTCGGGCTGCTGCATCATCAAAGCGCAACCCCCCCAGAGTAGCATTGAAGCTGCTGGGAGACAATTACATTGAACAGCGGTCGGCCGTTGTCAACACACTTGTTCATTTGTAAACTTCAGTCGGATCAAAACACCGAAGAACGTTTTCATTTCATGCATATCTATATCCACCCAACCCCCTAAAGCGAGTCGACCTTCCCTCTTGGTCCACATACACACTTTGTCAACGAGGGGTACACGAAAGAGCAACATAAAACAAGATTTTCCATTATCAAAGTTCCTACGAATAACTTGTAGGTCCCTGGTATTGATTCACATTTGATCTGTTTTGCTCCGCCTACCAGAAAATCCAGCAAGAGGAGCTGTAGCCCAGATATATCTGCCAGTACGAGAAAAGAATAAGCCATACCCAACAGAATTTGCGCCAAATTGTTATTCTGCTCCTTTGTAAGGGATTATTCATGATTATCATATTTGTGTAGTTCTGAGTTTTTCAGCGACATCTGCCTCATTATCATCATCACTGGAAGATTCCCTTCCACTAGGTGTGTTTTCAGAATTAGTAGATTGCTCCAGCAATTTCCTTGTCTTCTCACCTGATAGTCCAGTTCACTGTAACATTTTCAGTTTGTAGACCAGATAACTGTTACGGAATAAAGCACCAAGATAAAGGCGTGGTTCTTACAGGGAGGAATGCTGGATGCTGGATGAATAACTGAGTTAGTCTACACTAGCAAATGATGTAAACAGATGTTACGCCGACATATGTCTGATTATTGAGAAATTGCTTCTAACCGTACAGGCCTGCGAGGGCTGACTTGAGGAAAGTTTCCAACCGATTTCTCATCCACAAACAGCAGTTGACCGGCGTTGCCTGGTGAAACGTTGTTGTGATGCCTGGTGTAAGGAGGAGAAATGCGTAACATCACGTTTCCGACTTTGATAAAGGCCGGACTGTAGCCTATCGCGATTGCGGTTTACCGTATCACGACATTGCTGCTCGCGTTGATCGAGATCCAATGACTGTTAGCAGAATATGGGATCGGTGGGTTCAGGAGGGTAATACGGAATGCCGTTCTGGATCCCAACGGCCTCGTACCACTAGCAGTCGAGATGACAGGCATCTTATCAGCATGTCTGTAACGGATCGTGCAGCCACGTCCCGATCCGTCAGTCAACAGATGTGGTCGTTTGCAAGAAAACAACCATCTGCACGAACACTTCGAAGACGTTTGCAGCAGCATGGACTATTAGCTCGGAGACCATGGCTGCATCACAGACAGGAGCACCTGCGATGGTGTACTCAACGACGAACCTGGGTGCACGAATGGCAAAACGTCATTCTTTCGGATGACTCCCGGTTCTGTTTACAGCGTCATGATGGTCGCATCCGTGTTTGGTGACATCGCGGTGAACGCACATTGGAAGCATGTATTCGTCATTGCCATACTGGCGTATCACCTTGCGTGATAATAAATTTGTCCAATGAATACCCGTTTATCATCTGCATTTCTTCTTGGTGAAGCAATTTTAGTGGCCAGTAGTGTATTACGGACTGGCTCTGACGCCCGATGGCAGGTAAGGCGTTATGTTAAAGAAATGCATAAATATACAGGGAGTTCACTTAGTAATTGTAACAACATACAAATGCGTATAAATCCAAAACAATCATTATGACAAGTGCTCTATTACGTTTAACCAACACTGTATTTTATAATAATTACTATTTGATTACCCTGCCTTTTTATGTAGGATTATTTTTATCGTAACCTATTCTTTTCATATAAAGAATAAAAGTAGAAGGCGTTGTATATTCATTATGACGTAAGCTGAGTTTAACCTTATGGGTTTGTAAACAGCACCTTAGTTCGACTAATGCTTCTTCATTTGTGATTCAGATTAGAATATGTGTCATAACAATTACAATCAGTCTATGTGCCTACTTGTAATGGTCTGTAATTGTGTAATTCTAATTGAGTAGACCCGTGACATGGCGTTTGATAAATATGGTGTTTCTATGTCTGATTCTTGTATTATTTGTATTTGGATGATACATGCACTGTTAGTTGAAATATACAGGGTGATTCAAAAAGAATACCACAACTTTAAAAATGTGTATTTAATGAAAGAAACATAATATAACCTTCTGTTATACATCATTACAAAGAGTATTTAAAAAGGTTTTTTGCACTCAAAAACAAGTTCAGAGATGTTCAATATGGCCCCCTCCAGACACTCGAGCAATATCAACCCGATACTCCAACTCGTTCCACACTCTCTGTAGCATATCAGGCGTAACAGTTTGGATAGCTGCTGTTATTTCTCGTTTCAAATCATCAATGGTGGCTGGGAGAGGTGGCCGAAACACCATATCCTTAACATACCCCCATAAGAAAAAATCGCAGGGGGTAAGATCAGGGCGAGGCCAGTGATGAAGTGCTCTGTCACGGGCTGCCTGTTGGCCGATCCATCGCCTCGGGTAGTTGACGTTCAGGTAGTTACTGACAGATAAGTGCCAATGTGGTGGCGCTCCATCCTGCTGAAATATGAATTGTTGTGCTTCTTGTTCGAGCTGAGGGAATAGCCAATTCTCTAACATCTCCAGATACTGTAGTCCAGTTACAGTAGCACCTTCGAAGAAAAAGGGACCAAAAACTATATTGGCTGAAATGGCACAGAAAACGTTCACCTTAGGCGACTCACGTTCATACTGAGTTGTTTCCCGCGGATTCTCAGTGCCCCATATACAGACATTGTGATGGTTGACTTTCCCGTTAGTGTGGAAAGTTGCTTCATCACTAAACATAATCTTTGAAACGAAAGATTCATCTGTTTCCATTTGAGCAAGGATAAAATCACAAAAATCGATTCTTTTAATCTTATCAGCTGCAGACAGTGCTTGAACCAATTTCAGACGATAAGGTTTCATAACTAACCTTTTTCGTAGGACTCTCCATACAGTTGATTGTGGAATTTGCAGCTCTCTGCTAGCTCTGCGAGTCGATTTTCCTGGGCTGCGAACAAATGCTTGCTGGATGCGTGCTACATTTTCATCACTCGTTCTCGGCCGTCCAGAACTTTTCCCTTTGCACAAACACCCATTCTCTGTAAACTGTTTATACCAACGTTTAATACACCACCTATCAGGAGGTTTAACACCATACTTCGTTCGAAATGCACGCTGAACAACTGTCGTCGATTCACTTGTGCCGTACTCAATAACACAAAAAGCTTTCTGTTGAGCGGTCGCCATCTTAGCATCAACTGACGCTGACGCCTAGTCAACAGCGCCTCAAGCGAACAAATGTACAACTAAATGAAACTTTATAGCTCCCTTAATTCGCCGACAGATAGTGTTTAGCTCGGCCTTTTGTCGTTGCAGAGTTTTAAATTCCTAAAGTTGTGGTATTCTTTTTGAATCACCCTGTATATCTGCTATGCGATAAAAAATGCAGACGACATAACAACCGATGCAGACCTTCCTGTCCTAAAATAATTTAATCAAGATAACAAAGAACTATGAGTGGTAACGGTGTGTGTGAAACATGTGTAAATATTTCAACAAAATGCCACTGTCTAGTAAAAGCTAAAATGTTCCGCAGTCGCACCTAATGAAAATAAAATACGAGCGTACGAGATGTCAGAACAACTATGTGGTTGCAGTGAGGTCTTTCTAGCAAACAGAAAACATTATGTCATTCTCAAATGGTAGAAGTCTGCAGACGTAAAAGAAGTCTGCCGACATGAAACTAACTTCGGCATCCCCCAGGGAATTGTTATCAGACTATTACTTTTCACAATATTTGTAAATGACATAGTGGATAACGTCGAAAGTTTCAGAGACTTTTGGAGCGTGATGCTGTTGTAAGCGGAGGAGTTGCAACGCTGGAGGATTGTAGCGAAATGCAGGACGACCTGACGATCAATTCTCCCTACGTATGGTTGCAACAATAAAACATATTCACATTCAGAGAGAAAAGTTGGTGGTTGAGCTTTCTTGAAAATATCTAGCCGCAACGAAAAACGCATTTGTTTTATTATCTGCTACACCATTTAGCGTATCATATCTCCCCTGTTACGCGATAGTACAAAACGAGCTGCCCTTCTTTACACTTCTTCTACGTTCCTCCGTCGGTAATATCTGTTGCTAATCCCATAGCGCACAGCATGTGGACAAGGGTGTGTAAGCAGTCTCTTTAGCAGTCCTGTTCCATTTTCTAAGTGTTCTGCCAATAAATCGCTGTCTCTGGTGTGCTTTATCCACAACATTATCTATATAATCTTTCTAGTCGAAGTTACTCGTAATTATAATTCCTTAGTATTGAGCTAAATTTAAAGCCTTTACATTTGTGTGATTTATTGTGTAACGGAAATTTAGGGTATTCCATTCAGTACTCATGTGGATGACTTCACATTTTTCATTACTTAGAGCTAATTTACACTTTACGCATCATACAGATACCCCACTTAAATTATTTTGCTACTCGTTTTCATAAGACGGTAAATACAGGGTGTTTCAAAAATGACCGGTATATTTGAAACGGCAATAAAAACTAAACGAGCAGCGATAGAAATACACCGTTTGTTGCAATATGCTTGGGACAACAGTACATTTTCAGGCAGACAAACTTTCGAAATTACAGTAGTTACAATTCTCAACAACAGATGGCGCTGCAGTCTGGGAAACTCTATAGTACGATATTTTCCACATATCCACCATGCGTAGCAATAATATGGCGTAGTCTCTGAATGAAATTACCCGAAACCTTTGACAACGTGTCTGGCGGAATGGCTTCACATGCAGATGAGATGTACTGCTTCAGCTGTTCAATTGTTTCAGGATTCTGGCGGTACACCTGGTCTTTCAAGTGTCCCCACAGAAAGAAGTCACAGGGGTTCATGTCTGGCGAATAGGGAGGCCAATCCACGCCGCCTCCTGTATGTTTCGGATAGCCCAAAGCAATCACACGATCATCGAAATATTCATTCAGGAAATTAAAGACGTCGGCCGTGCGATGTGGCCGGGCACCATCTTGCATAAACCACGAGGTGTTCGCAGTGTCGTCTAAGGCAGTTTGTACCGCCACAAATTCACGAAGAATGTCCAGATAGCGTGATGCAGTAATAGTTTCGGATCTGAAAAATGGGCCAATGATTCCTTTGGAAGAAATGGCGGCCCAGACCAGTACTTTTAGAGGATGCAGGGACGATGGGACTGCAACATGGGGCTTTTCGGTTCCCCATATGCGCCAGTTCTGTTTATTGACGAAGCCGTCCAGGTAAAAATAAGCTTCGTCAGTAAACCAAATGCTGCCCACATGCATATCGCCGTCATCAATCCTGTGCACTATATCGTTAGCGAATGTCTCTCGTGCAGCAATGGTAGCGGCGCTGAGGGGTTGCCGCGTTTGAATTTTGTATGGGTAGAGGTGTAAACTCTGGCGCATGAGACGATACGTGGACGTTGGCGTCATTTGGACCGCAGCTGCAACACGGCGAACGGAAACCCGAGGCCGCTGTTGGATCACCTGCTGCACTAGCTGCGCGTTGCCCTCTGTGGTTGCCGTACGCGGTCGCCCTACCTTTCCAGCACGTTCATCCGTCACGTTCCCAGTCCGTTGAAATTTTTCAAACAGATCCTTTATTGTATCGCTTTTCGGTCCTTTGGTTACATTAAACCTCCGTTGAAAACTTCGTCTTGTTGCAACAACACTGTGTTCTAGGCGGTGGAATTCCATCGCCAGAAAAATCCTCTGTTCTAAGGAATAAACCATGTTGTCTACAGCACACTTGCACGTTGTGAACAGCACACGCTTACAGCAGAAAGACGACGTACAGAATGGCGTACCCACAGACTGCGTTGTCTTCTATATCTTTCACGTCACTTGCAGCGCCATCTGTTGTTGAAAATTGTAACTACTGTAATTTCGAAAGTTTGTCCGCCTGAAAATGTACTGTTGTCCCAAGCATATTGCAACAATCGGTGTATTTCTATCGCTGCTCGTTTAGTTTTTATTGCCGTTTCAAATATACCGGTCATTTTTGAAACACCCTGTAAGAGTATCATCTCCAAACAATCTAAGAGGGCTACACAGGTTGTCTACAAAATGGTTTATTTAGATCAGGCACAGCAGAGGACCTATAACATTTCCTTGGTGAATGGCAGATACTACTTGTGTTATATTCTATTTTTCGTCAGTTGCTACGAACTCTGACCTTAGGAAGTCACGAATCCAATCGCGAAAGTTAGGGAAAACTGCACAGGTACACAATGTGAGTAGAACTTACTTGTGAGGAACGGTGTCAAAAGCCTTCTGGAAGTCATAGCGTGGTTTACTGTTAACGTTTCTGGAAGAGTCAACCAATATAATGGTTCCATCTATGTTTTTCTCGCGAAAAGGCGATGAAGAGAAAGTCAGAGACATTAGAGCTAACATGGCGGCTTATCAGTAATAATCCTTCCCGCGAGCTATTCTGGGCTGTATCCTGTAAACAGGGAACTGATACAAATGCACCGTGAGGTAACTTGCGGACTATGGATACAGGGCTACTGCTGATCATGCAGAACGGTTCTAAAACCGATATTTGTAAGGGAATTCACTTAGACGTTAAGTCTCTCACATGTACAGCATTTCAAAACATGAAGGTGAACTGTCTGTTGTCATCTCTAGTTTACCTGGCTTACCTGGTTGGGCTAGTGACGCAAATCCTAAACACACTTCCGAGCCACCATTTAGCATCTGCTATCGTGAGCAGAGTGTGATAAGTGGAAAACTATTGAGAAGAAACGTCAGCGAGCATATCTCTGTGTGCTGTAAATAGGTGAGTGGCTCATTGGATCCGACGATCGACAAATATTTGACTTTATTCACAGAGATTCATATGAATTACAAGCTACGCAATAATAGAACCGTTTCTCCTTTTATTGCGTCTAGATGTTTCTCGAAAGTACGAAAGGAAGAAAAGGTATTAAAGTCCCGTCGGAGGCGAGGTCATTGCAGACGGAAGCTTGGATTGCGGAAGGATGGGGGAGGATGCCCCTCCAAAGGAGTAAAGCTGGAATTTTAGCCGATTTATGGAAATCACGTAGAGCTTAAATATGGATGGGAAATATGAATTGTCACCCTCCGTATACGATTCCAGTGTCTCACTACTGCGTAACCTCGCTCGAAGTTATTTCTTGAAACTAGTGTTGAACTACACACAAAGCATATTACAATGAAAATGAATTATTGCTTTAGATCGAAGTATTTGTAACCACTACATCAATGTAAACTGTCTCCAGAAACACATACATCTATATAGCGTAACGTAGTAGTACTACTACACTTAGTATATGGACGATTCGCAATAGAAATGATGCATGCAAACAAATCAAACCTAATAGCATGTTTCCAATAAGGCTGAAATAAAATGTTTACTGTATTTAAAGGCTTGAACTCAAAGAGGATATTACAATGTTACATAATAGTGTACATACATTCTTGTTAATTGCTGAGCATAACAATTGTTATTTACTCGTTATAAATCTGTATGTGTAGTGGGATATGTAGGGGTGCACGCTTAGATACGGGAGCCGTTATATTTTTGTGATATTTGACTTCAATCTGTAGTGTAGTTACTGCCTACGGTTCAGATCCACAACGAAGTCTGTGGGATGGGAACGGTTGACGTTACCCTACACTTGTCTCACCGGTATTCTTTTCGATTCACTTCATCAATACTCGCATTAGCATTTCCAGTTTAAGATTTTATAGTTTCCCCACCATGTTAAAACTTCTGATATTCCACGCCCCGATTCATAGAACACTATCCTTTGGTTGGTAATGAAATCTTTATCTCATGATCACTTCCGCCTTGGTAGTCCTCTTACAGATATCCGAATAGGGGACTATTCCGGAATCTTACGGCAGTGGAGAGGGCATCATGACACTTTATCGGTCGCAGGCCTCATGTCCCAGTATTTTTAATGCAGTTGTTTGCATTGCCTTCTGCATATTCATGCCTTTAATTGTTGCTTTTTCTCCGATTTTTAGGGGCACAAACAGCAGCATTTGTAAAATACATTTCTGTGAAGTTTACATCAAGTAACGCAATAGAGTTGTTAGTTTAAATTTGCTTTCGTGGCAAGTTTATTTATTGTTAAGTAGCTCTCTGGATTATGTGTGAAAGGGTTTTGTAAGATTCAGGGGTCAATGTTTACGTGGTGCAAATAAGGCTCTTGATCTATTAAAACCCAAACACAAGATGTTAAGAAAATCTATGAATCTTAAAGAGAAAGATACACTCCTGGAAATGGAAAAAAGAACGCATTGACACCGGTGTGTCAGACCCACCATACTTGCTCCGGACACTGCGAGAGGGCTGTACAAGCAATGATCACACGCACGGCACAGCGGACACACCAGGAACCGCGGTGTTGGCCGCCGAATGGCGCTAGCTGCGCAGCATTTGTGCACCGCCGCCGTCAGTGTCAGCCAGTTTGCCGTGGCATACGGAGCTCCATCGCAGTCTTTAACACTGGTAGCATGCCGCGACAGCGTGGACGTGAACCGTATGTGCAGTTGACGGACTTTGAGCGAGGGCGTATAGTGGGCATGCGGGAGGCCGGGTGGACGTACCGCCGAATTGCTCAACACGTGGGGCGTGAGGTCTCCACAGTACATCGATGTTGTCGCCAGTGGTCGGCGGAAGGTGCACGTGCCCGTCGACCTGGGACCGGACCGCAGCGACGCACGGATGCACGCCAAGACCGTAGGATCCTACGCAGTGCCGTAGGGGACCGCACCGCCACTTCCCAGCAAGTTAGGGACACTGTTGCTCCTGGGGTATCGGCGAGGACCATTCGCAACCGTCTCCATGAAGCTGGGCTACGGTCCCGCACACCGTTAGGCCGTCTTCCGCTCACGCCCCAACATCGTGCAGCCCGCCTCCAGTGGTGTCGCGACAGGCGTGAATGGAGGGACGAATGGAGACGTGTCGTCTTCAGCGATGAGAGTCGCTTCTGCCTTGGTGCCAATGATGGTCGTATGCGTGTTTGGCGCCGTGCAGGTGAGCGCCACAATCAGGACTGCATACGACCGAGGCACACAGGGCCAACACCCGGCATCATGGTGTGGGGAGCGATCTCCTACACTGGCCGTACACCACTGGTGATCGTCGAGGGGACGGTACATCCAAACCGTCATCGAACCCATCGTTCTACCATTCCTAGACCGGCAAGGGAACTTGCTGTTCCAACAGGACAATGCACGTCCGCATGTATCCCGTGCCACCCAACGTGCTCTAGAAGGTGTAAGTCAACTACCCTGGCCAGCAAGATCTCCGGATCTGTCCCCCATTGAGCATGTTTGGGACTGGATGAAGCGTCGTCTCACGCGGTCTGCACGTCCAGCACGAACGCTGGTCCAACTGAGGCGCCAGGTGGAAATGGCATGGCAAGCCGTTCCACAGGACTACATCCAGCATCTCTACGATCGTCTCCATGGGAGAATAGCAGCCTGCATTGCTGCGAAAGGTGGATATACACTGTACTAGTGCCGACATTGTGCATGCTCTGTTGCCTGTGTCTATGTGCCTGTGGTTCTGTCAGTGTGATCATGTGATGTATCTGACCCCAGGAATGTGTCAATAAAGTTTCCCCTTCCTGGGACAATGAATTCACGGTGTTCTTATTTCAATTTCCAGGAGTGTATTAAGGGAGATGTGGCTATTGGCCAGAAATTTGCACTGGACTGGCAAGTAAACTTAACCTTAAACTAACCAGTTTTTCGCGGGGTGTGATGGCAGCTGGTAACACTTCCTTTCAGTAATTCTGGGTGCAGTTTGGCGTAAGAAATTTAATAAAAATTTGTGCTTCGACTTTCTAAAACATTAATAAAATGCAATTCCTCTTCCTCGATTTCCTTATAGAATGTGTGAAATTCCACGTAACGACACTTTCCGTACACACTTTTTTACCTTGTTTCGCACTTTTGCCTTGTTTTTCCTTCTTTCTCTAACATACAAGCTACCCCTGCAAGCTGAACCCATTTCATCCGGATAAATTTTATTTTCGTGCAAATGTGGACAGC
The DNA here is from genome assembly GCF_023898315.1 of Schistocerca nitens. Classification (NCBI taxonomy): domain Eukaryota; kingdom Metazoa; phylum Arthropoda; class Insecta; order Orthoptera; family Acrididae; genus Schistocerca; species Schistocerca nitens. The sequence continues at coordinate 187,253,078 of NC_064620.1, read as the reverse complement.
ATTATCCATCTACACAAGGTTAATTGCCTAATACTTGAACCACAAAAATAGTTGAAATGACTCTGAGCACTATGGGACTTAACATCTGAGGTCATCAGTCCCCTAGAACTTAGAACTACTGAACCTAACTAACTTAAGGACATCACACACATCCATGCCCTAGGCAGGATTCGAACCTGCAACCGTATCGGTCGCACGGTTCGAGACTGAAGCGCCTAGAACCACTCGGCAACACCGGCCGGCACTTGAACCACAAATATATGGGATATGGAAGGCGCTATCAATACACGGTTTCCACAGAACTGATTTGTTGGGAAGGGCGTGTATTTGTTACCTATTTTTGAATGGAACAGGGACTGTTGACAGTAAAATTAAAGAAGTAGCGTAAGTCCGAATGCCAGTGATGTATGTTACAGGAAGCAAGTGCAAATAGTTTACGACGATGCTGTATTTAAGATTGTGCTGTTTGTACACCGAGACTGCATGGCGACGGTTTTGTCACTAACTGTGGGACAGTGGACGCAGTAAGAAGATGGTATTTACCAATGCGAAGAAATCGGACATACTCATGGTATATGATATCTAGGAAGCTTGCCGTTTGTTTGTGTATTTTGCACGCCGGAATATACTCCAACAGACGTCAGTCTCTTCAACCTCTTCAGGCAGTCACTGGTGATTTGAAAAGGCGTATTACTGGTACCAGCGCTACAATTTCCGCTGCAATGCTAGAACGTGTGCAGCAATCGTTGCATGGCAGACTGCAAGCTTATATTGACTTTGGTGGTGATCATTTTGAGTACAGGCTTTGAGGGTACATTGGTTCTTTACCTGTCAGATCCCACTGAATCTACCTATCTTTTTCTTTCGTGTGTCCCATTTAACGACATCACACGTGTGGAGACTTTCATATCTGTGTGGGACTGCATATACTCACCAAACTGAAATTCACATTCGTTTGCTACAGCATGTAACAAAAGCTGTTGGAGTTCACAGTGTTCAAACTACGATATCTTGTAATCCGCTGGCACTAGAGACCTACAACTGCTTTCACTGTGGTACCGTCAATATCCATTGTTCCTTTGAAATATTTGTCCCTTTTTTAAATAAATACAAATCTGACGCTGTGTATGCACTGCACACTCGGACATCTGTCAGTCCAATCTGTGAAACCCGCATATCAAAGGCGCTTTCCATTGTGGAGATATTTCAGCTGCAAGTTTTAGATGATTCACGTCGTATATTCTACCGTGTTGTGTATTTGCAATTTGTGCGTAAAAACAACTGAGAATCAAACTTCCTGGCAGATTAAAACAGAGACTCGGACTCTGGACCTTTGCCTTTTCCAGGCAAGTGCTCTACCAGAAGAGCTTCTGTGAAGTTTGGAGGATAGGAGTTATAACAGAATTGAAGCTTTGAGGACGAGTCGTGAGTCTTGCTTGGGTAGCTCAGATGGCAGAGCACTTGCCCGCGAAAGGCAAAGGTCCCGAGTTCGAGTCTCGGTCCGGCACACAGTTTTAATCAGGCAGGAAGGTTCATATCAGCGCACACTCCGCTGCAGAGTGAAAATCTCATACTGGAAACATCCCCCCGGCTGTGGCTAAGCCATGTCTCCGCAATATCCTTTCTTTCAGGAGTGCTAGTTCTGCAAGATTCGCAGGAGAGCTTTTGTAAAGTTTGGAAGGTAGGAGGCGAGGCACTGGCAGAAGTAAAGCTGTGAGGACGGGGCGCGAGTCGTGCTTGGGTAGCTCAGTTGGTAGAGCACTTGCCCGCGAAAGGCAAAGGCCCCGAGTTCGAGTCTCGGTCCGGCACACAGTTTTAATCTGCTAGGAAGGTTCATATCAGCGCACACTCCGCTGCAGAGTGAAAATCTCATTCTGGTACCAGGGAGCTTCATATCAGCGCACACTCCGGTGCAGAGTGAAAATCTCATTCTGGAAACTCAGAATCATCTTGCAAAGACAGCCCATCTACTAGGAAAAAAAACAGTGGAGGACAGCCACTCGAGTTGGAATCACGTGACTTGAATTGACTTGACGTGACGGCACCGTGAGCTGACGATGCCGTGACGGCGAGTGTGAATTGGACTTTAAGCGGATCGCTCGACCTCGGCCAAGCAGTCATGTCCTGGAGTGACTTGTGGCTTTATCGCTGGTGATGGGCTAGGCGTGGTACATTGTCCGTGATTCCGTGTTGTGGCGAAGGGGGCGAGTTCTTCTTGGTGGTCTTGTACCTCTAGTGCTTTCATGCAGTCCAGGCCTGGCTGTTAGTGGAGCACCTTGAGAAGCAGGTTAGGTTAACCGCATTAAGTCTGGCACGCAACATTGAACGCTATGACTCAGTTACTCCAGCACGATCACAGAAGAATAATTGTTCTCTGAGAACTTAATGACGAAATTCCTTCTGATCTCACCCGAAAATTGACGCTAAACATTTACCTCTTCTGCCCGTCGTGGTTAATATTTTACTTATGTGTTTGTCTTCCTCCCTGTCTGTCAGTTTCTAATTGTCGGGAACAGCGTGTAACATTTTAGTTTACCATCTCAACTGGGAGGAGGGGTGACTTTTATAAATTCTCCCCTGTTTTCTTGTGGGCAAATTTTACTGATTTAGTAAATTTGTGTATTAAAGGTGTAAGTGCTTCTTTAAATTGTCTCTCTCCCTGTTATAATTCCAAAACATTTTATATCCTAAGTAATTATTATTACTATTTTAAGGCTCCAGTGGCCTTGTTATGTCAAAGCCTCATAATTATACTGAAGTAAAGGTTGTGCATTTACTACGAGGTTTACCTTGACTATTAAATACTGCTCTTTTATTAAAGGAGGTTTGTTTTTTAACGAAATATCATTTCCGTGGAAGATTAAGCTAACACGTTAAAGCTGTTTAGTTAGTTCAGTTAGTTATCTGCAGGCCTTCATTGCTTATAAAATGTTTTTCTTTTATTCATTGTTGAGATTCCTTTTTTGAGAAATCTTGTGTTATCAAATTTTATTTCTAGAAAAGGCTAAGAAAATTGTTTGTGCAAATGTGCAAATTTGTGCTTTTAACGTCCTGCACCATGCCACTTAATCCTATTTTCTTGTTGTTGTTGTTGTTGTGGTCTTCAGTCCTGAGACTGGTTTGATGCAGCTCTCCATGCTAATCTATCCTGTGCAAGCTCCTTCATCTCCCAGTACCTACTGAAACCTACATCCTTCTGAATCTGCTTAGTGTATTCATCTCTTGGTCTCCCTCTACGATTTTTACCCTCCACACTGCCCTCCAATGCGAAATTTGTGATCGCTTGATGCCTCAGGACATGTCCTACCAACCGATCCCTTCTTCTAGTCATGTTGTGCCACAAACTTCTCCCCAATCCTATTCAATACCTCCTCATTAGTTACGTGATCTACCCACCTAATCTTCAACATTCTTCTGTAGCACCACATTTCAAAAGCTTCTATTCTCTTCTTGTCCAAACTATTTATTTTCCATGTTTCACTTCCATACATGGCTACACTCCATACAAATACTTTCAGAAACGACTTCCTGACACTTAAATCTATACACAATGTTAACAAATTTCTCTTCTTCAGAAACATTTTATGTCCTCTCTACTTCGACCATCGTCAGTTATTTTGCTCCCCAAATTGCAAAACTAGTTTACTACTTTAAGTGTCTCATTTCCTAATCTAATTCCCTCAGCATAACCCGACTAATTCGACTACATTCCATTATCCTCGTTTTGCTTTTGTTGATGTTCATCTTATATCCTCCTTTCAAGACACTGTCCATTCCGTTCAACTGCTCTTCAAAGTCCTTTGCTGTCTCTGACAGAATTACAATGTCACCTCAAAGTTTTTATTTCTTCTCCCTCGATTTTAATACCTACTCCGAATTTTTCTTTTGTTTCCTTTACTGCTTGCTCAATATACAGATTGATTAACATCGGGGAGAGGCTACAACCCTGTCTCACTCCCTTCCCAACCACTGCTTCCCTTTCATGCCCCTCGACTGTTATAACTGCCATCTGGTTTCTGTACAAATTGTAAATAGCCTTTCGCTCCCTGTATTTTACCCCTGCCACCTTTAGAATTTGAAAGCTAGTATTCCAGTCAACATTGTCAAAAGCTTTCTCTAAGTCTACAAATGCTAGAAACGTAGGTTTTCTTTTCCGTAATCTTTCTTCTAAGGTAAGTCGTAAGATCAGTATTGCCTCACGTGTTCCAACGTTTCTACGGAATCCAAAGTGATCTTCCCCGAGGTCGGCTTCTACCAGTTTTTCCATTCGTCAGTAAAGAATTCGCGTTAGTATTTTGCAGCTGTGACTTATTAAACTGATAGTTCGGTAATTTTCACATCTGTCAACACCTGCTTTCAAATGGCTCTGAGCACTATGGGACTCAACTGCTGTGGTCATGAGTCCCCTAGAACTTAGAACTAGTTAAACCTAACTAACCTAAGGACATCACACACATCCATGCCCGAGGCAGGATTCGAACCTGCTACCGTAGCGGTCACGCGGTTCCAGACTGCAGCGCCTAGAACCGCACGGCCACTTCGGCCGGCTCAACACCTGCTTTCTATGGGATTGGAATTATTATATTATTCTTGAAATCTGAGGGTATTTCGCCTGTCTCATACATGTTGCTCTCCAGATGTTTTGTCAGGACTGGCTCTCCCAAGGCCGTCAGTAGTTCTAATGGAATGTTGTCTATTCCCGGGGCCTTGTTTCGACTCAAGTCTTTCAGTGCTCTGTCAAACTCTTCACGCAGTATCGTATCTCCCATTTCATCTTCATCTACATCCTCTTCCGTTTCCATAATACGAGTATTGTCCTCAAGTACATCGCCCTTGTATAGACCCTCTATATATTCCTTCCACCTTTCTGCTGCCTAGTGAGATAAGCCTCTACATCCTTACATTTGTCCTCTAGCCATGCCTGCTTAGCCATTCTTTCTCCTTTCATCAATTACATTCAACATTTCTTCTGTTTCCCAAGGATTTCTACTAGCCCTCGTCTTTTTACCTACTTGATCCTCTGCTGCCTTCACTACTTCATCCCTCCGAGCTACCCATTCGTCTTCTACTGTATTTCTTTCCCCCATTCTTGTCAATTGTTCCCTTACGCTCCCCTTGAAACTCTGTACAAACTCTGGTTCTTTCAGTTTATCCAGGTCCCATCTCCTTAAATTCCCACCTTTTTGCAGTTTCTTCAGTTTTAATCTACAGTTCATAACCAATAGGTTGTGGTCAGAGTCCACATCTGCCCCTGGAAATGTCCTACAATTTAAAACATGGTTCCTAAATCTCTGTCTTACCATTATATAATCTATCTGATACCTTTTAGTATCTCCAGGATTCTTCCATGTATACAACTTTCTTTTATGATTCTTGAACCAAGTGTTAGCTATGATTAAGTTATGCTCTGTGCAAAATTCTACCAGACGGCTTCCTCTTTCATTTCTTAGCCCCAATCCATATTCACCTACTATGTTTCCTTCTCTCCCTTTTCCTACTGTCGAATTCCAGTCACCCATGACTATTAAATTTTCGTCTCCCTTCACTACCTGAATAATTTCCTTTATCTCATCATACATTTCTTAAATTTCTTCGTTATCTGCAGAGCTAGTTGGCATATAAACTTGTACTACTGTAGTAGGCATGGGCTTCGTGTCTATCTTGGCCACTATAATGCGTTCACTATGCTGTTTGTAGTAGCTTACCCGCACTCCTATTTTTTTATTCATTATTAAACCTACTCCTGCATTACCCCTATTTGATTCTGTATTTATAACCCAGTATTCACCTGACCAGAAGTCTTGTTCCTCCTGCCAGCGAACTTCACTAATTCCCACTATATCTATCTGTAACCTATCCATTTCCCTTTTAAATTTTCTAACCTACCTGCCTGATTAAGGGATCTGACATTCCACGCTCCGATACGTAGAATACCAGTTTTCTTTCGCCTGATAACTACGTCCTCCTGAGTAGTCCCCGCCCGGACATTCGAATGGGGGACTATTTTACCTCCGGAATATTTTATCCAAGAGGACGCCATCATCAATTGACCATACAGTAAAGCTGCATGCCCTCGGGAAAAATTGCGTCTGTAGTTTCCCCTTGCTTTCAGCCGTTCGCAGTACCACAACAGCAAGGCCGTTTCGGTTAACGTTACAAGGCCAGATCAGTCTGTAGCCCATGCAACTACTGAAAAGGCTGCTGCCCCTCTTCAGGAACCACACGTTTGTCTGGCCTCTCAACAGATACCCCTCCGTTGTGGTTGCACCTACGGTACGGCTATCTGTATCGTTGAGGCACGCAAGCCTCCCCACCAACGGCAAGGTCCATGGTTCATGGGGGGGGGGGGGGCCTATTTTCCTACCCCCTATGAATTCGTTTCGTCCGTCATTCGATTGCGACGTTATTGTAATTTATTTTATTCATATTTGAAATGTTTCAATAGAAATAATTACCAACATTAATGTCTCAATACCTAATGCTCCACCTACATGTATCACACACATATCATCTCTCTTTCACGTATGTGTACACACTGTATCATATTTTAACTGCCAAATAGTAACCAGTCTAGCTCCCTGTTCAGTGAAATAATTAAACTCTTAAAGTATAAACTACTGGCAGACAAATTAACTATAGTAAAATTTAAGTCTCTATGCGTAGCATATGAATAATAATTGTAGACATAGCTTTCTGGCCGAGACATAAAATTATCGCAACATTAGGGTAACATAACAAGGGAGAACATGTGTGAATATATTAGTCAATGAAATCGTAACTACAGTGCTGAGCAATAGCTTGCAGAATTCCGTTTCGTTACTGAAAATCCCGTCAGATATTAGTACAAAACACCTATCCGAAACACAAAACTGGCCATCTCCCTCTTGAACCAGTTGGACTGCACGCCCAAGACGTGTATTGGATCTGGCTGCCACCAGATTCTCCTACGACGATTATCAGACGTGAGATAAAGTCTGTTCTCGTCAGTGAAAAGAAGACGTCTTCAATGTCCGATATCCCAATCCCAGTACCAGGTCATCTACCTCCTTGTCCAAGGACTTTGTGGAAAAAAAAGAAGAAAAAAAAAAGTTCTCAGTTCTGTTACATTTCGAGACACCCAAGCGAGGTAATTTGAAGGGACTGGTTATCATACAGATTGAAATTTCTCATTTGCAGGGAATGAAGGTTGCTCTGTTTAGTTGTTAAAAGCAACTGAACAGCCAAGATCGTATAAAATATTTATTGTATTTATGACTACATATTTCAACAGACTGAGCTGTTTTTTCAGGTCTTCAAATCTTTTGTTGTAAATTACGTTCATTTTAAGCTGACCTTACGCACAAGATGTCTGCCGTTGTTTGCCATCTCCAAAATATTTAAAACATTAAGCACCTTGTGCAACAGTCGATGTCCATAAACATATTGCTCACAGTTGCGTGTTGCATCACACAAACATAGTATACAATAGCACAACTGTTTACATATGCTGGAATTATTGTACACAGGGCGAATTCAATTTAAATGGCCTGTCAGGTAGAAATTAGACAGTAGCATTTCTTTCCATATATCGTCCAAGATTCTCCGAGCTACATTACTTGTCAGTGACACGTCATGCGCAAGCGACTTTCGTCCTTAACGCTTTGAACATCGGTGGGTAACGGGTGCTACGGTTTTTGAAATTCAGGCGTAAGCGTTCAGAAATAATAAATGAAAGATCAGTTTACAAAACAGATAATCAAATTTAGTAATATCGACGGTTACACGAAGTCTTTCTCGAAAATTATTCGAAGCATTTGTATCAAATAATTCTGTTTGCATTCCGTTTTTCACTCAATCTGTCCCATTCCATAACAGATTACTGAGGAGGCCATCCATTCTTTTTTACTTGTTAGGGATTGCGCTGGCCAGTATAATTATTTTACGATATTTTAAATGAAGTTTCGTCTGATAAGTTTCTTCTTTTTCTACTTTTAACTTTTTCACCGCGGATGTTTTATGATACAGTAGGAACATGGGCCTCATTATCAACACTAAAAAGGCAAAATTTATGTTAGTCACTCGCAATTCAAACGAAAATCAAAATCTAGAACTGATGCATAACATTCAACCCATAGGAAAGGAGAATAGATTCAACTCCTTAGGGACGTGGTTATACGAAAATTGGTCATTCGACATGGAACTTAGATGAATAAACGAGAAGTCCCACAGCGCATTCATGAATGTTATCAGTATTTAGAAGCGCTGAGTTTGATGTTAATCTCGAATCATATTTGTAAAGTGCTATGGGTAGTCAGTACTTTTGTATGGCATAGAAAGTTGGACGCTGAAAGTAAACACTATGAACAACTTGGAAGCATTAGAGATGTGGCTATACCATGGTCAGCAAAGAAAACAAATTAAGAGATCTTGAAAATATTAAAAAGACACCGAGGGCTACTAACCACAATCAAACGTAAGAAAGCAGTTTATTTAGGTCATATAACACGAATTGAAAGGTATCACTTTTTTCAACAGTAAGAGAGGGGAAGACAGAAGGCAAGGTAGGAATTGGTAGGAGGAGGATGTCATGACTCCGCAACGTCAGACAATGGACAGGAATAAGAAATGCGGGGAGCTTGATCCATACTGGAAGAAATAGAGAATACTGAGAAAATTTGCTCGCAAACATCCATTAGTGGATATGTAGCAGAAGAAGAAGATGTGAATGATGGTTTTAATAAGAGCTCTGATAATCTCGTAGTTGATAGTTAAAAAATTAAAACAACCGAAGGAATTTTACTACTACACTTTTCCTCTTGACCGTTTTGTGCTTAGACCTGCAGTATCATCAGTACCTCAAAGGAACTTCTCTTGCTGAAGGATGGATGTTCATAAACGCAGCAGACTGTCCGCTTTTCGGTACATTCTGAATAGTACACTGTGAGCGTCTCGTTTTAAAGTGAAATATTAACCGAAGAAGATAGTAATTAGTATACCTTGTCCAGAATGAGGACATTATCACATTACTTCAGAAGTTGCAAAGCACTTTTTGTTACGATGTGTCGTAATAAATTTCTTAAACATCTTTGTTGCTACAGTAAGCAAGAAAAAAGTCACGAGAACAAAGGTGCACATATAAAGGATGGTAAAGTTTGCAGCTTATCGTTTAATAAAGGACTTTTGAGATTAGCGTCTCTTGGCTTCGCTAACTTGAGCTGTACATTATGTAGACGTGACAGTTAATGCTCCCTTACAGAAGTAGCTTCTTGGAGATAAAGCCCTTGTAGCACAGTTCGCACATTATTATCTAACTCCAGCAGGAAAAATTTAGATGCTTCGGTTGAGGAATCATTGTATTTACCGATACTTTTCCACGTCTAGGCGTTGTATTATGAACGTCTGTCATCAAATTCATCTCACATTATCATCTTTGCCTACCAGTCTCCACGCCTCATCTGGATTTTTATCTTCCAAAGTCGTTTATCCTGACTTAAAAATTATTCGTGAAATACACATTATCAATTCCAATCTCGATGCTGTATCTCTTTCTATAAATCTGCACGTTCACAGAGAACGAGATTTCCATACTAAAAAAAAATCACAAAGCTAATGTACTCTGTTCATTACCCCATTCTTCTGATAATTTCACGACAGTTTTCCCTTGAATTTAGTCACTGACAATTTTTTTCGTTTTATTATAATAGCCTCATCTTCAGTATTAAAATCACGGCCGTTTGTGTATGTATGTCCTGCGATTTAGAGCAGCTGTGGTAATCGAAAGAACTTGTTGCTGCATGTGCAAAGGAAGGACAAAGGGCGGTGTTCAGATTCATCTGATAAATGAGTGTCCCACTGGCGCACAAAGGTATTACGTTACTATGGCCCATATTTGTAGCACGCTTAGTGTATGAGTAGCGTCTTTCATCAGTAATAACAACCTGCTGGGTCCTCCGTTCGAAACTAGCAGGCGCTTAAATTTTGATTAACAATCAGCACTGGCTACCGAAGACTTACGCACTCTCATTCTGCGAACGGACTTGGTGAAGAGGGCGGAAGAGCGGACAAAGGTTCAGTGTACAATCTTGTCCTTGGGGTGGGAAACTGCCCCTACGGGCGGAATAATCAGCATTGATCAATACCATGAGGATGCAGAAGACAATGGAAACCACTGCTTTAAAGACACACAACGTGTATCCACAGGACCTGTGGCCTGTAATTGAAACAGTGTCATGATTATCTCTCCATTGGCAAAACATTCCGGAACTGTCCCCAATTCAGATCTCCGGGAGTGGACTGCCAAGGGGAAAGGACGTTCTACAAGTTGGGAGCGTAATGGCAGAATTTTGAACGTGGTAGGTAAGCTAGAAAATCTGAAAAGGGTAATGCAAAGGCTCAATCTAGATATAGTAAGCGTCGGTGCAATGGAACGCAAAGATGGTAAAGATTTCTCGTCAGATGAGTTCAGGGTGATACCAACTGCAGCAGAAACTGGTATAACGGGTGTAAGATTGGTTAGAATAGGAAGGTAGGGCAGAGAGTGTGTTACTGTTAACAGAGCAGTGATAGGGTTGTTATTATCAGAATAGACAGCAAACCAACACTGACAATGATGGTTCAGGTATACATGCCGATGTCGCAAGCAGAAGATGAAAAGATAGAGAAATTATATGAGGGTATTGAAAGGGTAGCAAAGTACGTAAAGGGAGATGAAAATCTAATAGGCATGGGGACTGGACTGCAGTTTTAGGGGAAGGAGTACACGAAAAGGAAATACGACAATATGAGCTTGAGAAAAGACTACTTGAATTCTGTAATAAGTTTCAGCTATTAACAGCTAATACTCTGTTCGAGAATCACAAGAAGAGGAGGTAAAACTGGAAAGGTCGGGTGAAACGGAAAGATTTCAGTTCGATTACATCATGGTCAGGCAGAGATTATGAAATCAGATACTGGATTGCAAGGCGTATGCGGGTGCAGATGTAGACTCAATTCAAGATTTAGTAGGATGAAGCGTAGGCTGAATTAAGAGATTATTCAGGAAGAATCAATAAGCAAAGAAGTTGGGTACGGAAGTACTACGGAATGACGACATACGCTTAAAGGTCTCTAAGCCTATAGATACAATAAGGAATAGCTCAGTGGGCGATACAGTTGAAGAGGAATGGACATCTCTGAAAAGGACAATCATAGAAGTTGGAAATAAAAAAATAGATACACAGAAGGTAACTGCGAAGAAACCATGGGTAACAGAAGCAACACGTCAGATGATCGATGGAAAAAGGAAGTGCTAGAGAGATTAGGGGAATTCATGAATACAGAAATACAAGTCGCTGATGAATGAAAGAAACAAGAAATGCAGGGAGCTAAGGAGTAATGGCTGTATGAAAAATGTGAAGAAATCTAAAAAGAAATGTCGGAAGGACTGACTCAGCATACATGAAAGTCAAAATTTTTTCGGTGAAATTAAAAGCAAGGGTGGTAACATTAATTGTGCAACGGGAACTCCTCTCTTAAGTCCACAGAAGAGAGCGGATGGATGGAAAGAGTACATTGAATGCTTATATGGTGGGGAAGATTTGTCTGATTTGATAGAAGAAGAAACAAGAGTCGATTTAGAAGAGATAGGGGGATGCAATATTAGAATCGAAATTTAAGAGAGCTTCGGAGGACTCAAGAGTAAATAAGGCAGCAGGGACAGATAAGAGTCCATTATAATTTCTAAGATCGTTGGAGGAAGTGGCACTGGAACTACTGTTCACCACGGTGTGTAGAATGTAGGAGTCTGGCGACATACCAGCTAATTTTCGGAAAAATACCATCTACACAATCCCGAGCACTGCGAAAGCTGACACGTGCGAGAATTATCCAACAATCACCTTAACAGCTCAAGCATCCAAGTCGCTTGCAAAAATAATGTATAGAAGAATGGAAATGAAAATTGAGCGCGTGTTAGATGACGGTCAGTTTGGCCTTAGGAAAGGTAAAGACACCAGAGAGGCAATTCTGAGGTTGCGGTTGATAATGGAAGCAAGACGAAAGAAAAATCAAGACAAATTCATAGATTCTGTCGAACTGCAAAAAGCATTCGACAGTGTAAAATGATGCAAGATATTTTAAATTCTGAGAAAAATGCGGGTAAGCTACAGGGAGAGATAGGTAATACGCAATACGTACAAGTGTCATGAAGGAATAGTAAGAGTGGACAACAAATAACGAAGTTATCCGATTAAAAAAATTAAGACAGGGATATAGTCTTTCTCCCCCACTGTTCAGTCTGTACATCGAAGAAATGACGGAAATAAAAGAAACGTTCAGGAGTGGAATTAAAATTAAAGGTGAAAGGATATCAATGATAGTATCGCTGATAACATTACTATTCTGAGTGAAAGTGAAGAAGAGTTATGTGATCTGCCGATCGGAATGAACAGTTGGATGAATGTGGATTGACAGTAAATCGAGGAAAGACGAAGGTAATGAGAAGTAGCAAAAATGAGAGCAGCGAGCGTCTTAACATCAGGACTGATGTCACGATGTTGATGAAGTTAATGAATTCTGTTATGTAGGCAGCAAAATAACCAATGACGGGCGGAGGAAGGAGGCCATGAGAAGCAGGCCAGCACTGGCAAAAGTGCCATTCCCGGCTAAGAGAAGTCTACTAGCATCAAACATATGCCTTGACTTGCGGAAGAAATTTCTTAGAATGTACGTTTGGAGCACAGCATTGTATAGCAGTAAATATGAACTGTGGTAAAAGTAGAACAGAAGAGAGTCGAAGTATTTGAGACATGCTGCTACAGAAGAATGTTGAAAATTAAGTGGACTGATAAGGTAAGGAATGAGGAGGTTGTGCGTAGAATCACAGAAGAGAGGTATATATGGAAAACACTGACAAGGAGAAGGGAAAGGATTATAGGACATTAGGGTAAAAACAGTAGAGGAAGACAGAGATTGGAATACGCTCAGCAAATAATTGGGGACGTAGATTGCAAGTACTACTCTGAAATGAATAGGTTGGCACAGGAGAGCAATAATAAGGCAGCAGCATGTGTGCATGTGTGCGTGTGAGTGTCAGTGAGATGCAATCACATGTATGAAGACTGAAGACCACATATGCTCATGAAGTTCGGATATATATGGAATCAGATACGAATATTGGTGCCTTGTGATGTATAAGTCCGAATGGTACTTAGTGTCATCCACGTATCAGGCCTTAAGATGACGTTAGTGGAATGTGGAAACCGGTTGCCTAATAAAATGTTATAAAAGTAACGGCTGTTCTTACAGTATTATTACATTTCACCGGTAGTGATGGTCTATGGTGCCATTTCTTTTCATAAAAAGGGTCTTTGTGTTCGTGATTCGCGACACCCTTCCAGCACAGCGGTAGGTCGACAATATTCTACGTCACATTTTGTTGACCTTCTTAAGAAGCCACCCAGGGGGTTATATTTAAGCAAGGTAATGCCCACCAGCCAACGGCGACAGTTTTTACTGTTTGTATTCGTGCCTGTCAAACCATACCTATGCCAGAAAGATTGCCAGATAGATCCCTAATTGAGAAGTTTTCGAGCAGTATGGCCAGGGCCCTCTGACCAGATCAAGATTTTGACGGTCTAACGCACCGGTGGAGCAGGATTTGGAACGACGTCACTCAGAGGATTCAACAACTCTATCAATCAATACTAATCTCTATAACTTCTTCCGTAAGGGCCAGAGGTGGACCAACGCGTTAGTGACTTGCTTCTTTTGTGAATCTCTTTCTCCTGAATAAATAATCAAATTTTTGTGAAATTGTAATAATATGTTTGTCGGTACATGTACATAACATGTACATCCCATTCGGATAATTCCTTCGTGATGCGGTTTTTTTTTTCTTAGAATGTACTACACTACCTACAGGGAAAGTAGATGTTAAGCCGTGCTTCGTTGCAAGCACTTTAATTTATCCTTAAACTGACTTACAAAACACATATTCAATTGATTCTCAAGTATTGTTCGTTCGTGTAAGACTCTTTCCAGTTGGCTTAATAAAGACGATACGGGCGATGCAAAAATGAGTGGATGTTTACAAACTCATTTAGTAAGCGAGAAAAGTTACTGAGATCCACACCAAACTACTGTGGCAGACGCTACAAAGAAGGTATTGTGCATAAAAGCGAGGTTTACTGCTAAAATTTCGAAATGGTACATTGCAAGAAGAATGGAACTTAAGACTGTGCCCCATATCACCAGGACCTTTCCTTTTACGGGCACTGAAGTTTTCTACTAATCTACCTTATTGTGCGTGTGCGGTGTCATAGGAAGAATACGTTCTTTTGGGACAGCTAAGGTGGGAAATTTGCTACACACGGCTACTACCTCTGGCAACAGAAAGGGCTCCAACCCGGGCAACAGAAAGGGCTCCAACCCGGCTGGCCATGGGTAGAACTGAGTTTCGATGAGGGAGACGAGTACTTCGCTCCAATCTGCCAACCTGCTTCTAGTGTACGAAAGTGTGAATGAAACTTAGGGCCTGTACCAGAGTCAGAGCTAGCCAAAACTACATGTTTTCATTAAGTGATATATCTAGAGAACATGCTGATCGTACCCACTGTAAAATCCTTTCCGTGACGAGCTATATCAGGGCAGCACAGGGAAAATGCTGCCTGACATTATCTTATTGGAAGAGAACGTAATGGAGACTTCGATGATAGGGCATAGGCACGAGCCATAGCACGTCAGAATCGTAATGGCTGCTGTCCAGATTACCGGCTAAGTGAACCGCAGTTGGTAGTGACGTGTACGCAATGTCAGCTCACACCATCATATCAGATGCAGGGGCAACATGATGATGAATAATAGAGTTACACAACGTTCGTTCTCCTCAGAGAAGAAGGACTTACGTTCGTTTGGAAGTCAAACGTGATGCCACTCCTGTGTTCAGCACCTTCGTCGACGCTCCCCTCTATGATGGTTTATCAAGGGAGGTCCCAACAAAGGTCGCCGTGCTGATAGTCCGTGCTGCTTCAGGCGTTGTCTCGTATTCTACGTGGACGTTAGTCTTTCAGAAAACAAGCCAATTTCTTAACCGATGGTGTGCAACTGGCTGTACACTCCTGCACAGGTGGCCGAGTAATGGGAGTCCTTTCGAGTCAGCTACTCGAGCGTGGGTGCTCAGATCCTGCAACGCGTTGAAACTACACTCCTGGAAATTGAAATAAGAACACCGTGAATTCATTGTCCCAGGGAAGGGAAACTTTATTGACACATTCCTGGGGTCAGATACATCACATGATCACACTGACAGAACCACAGGCACATAGACACAGGCAACAGAGCATGCACAATGTCGGCACTAGTACAGTGTATATCCACCTTTCGCAGCAATGCAGGCTGCTATTCTCCCATGGAGACGATCGTAGAGATGCTGGATGTAGTCCTGTGGAACGGCTTGCCATGCCATTTCCACCTGGCGCCTCAGTTGGACCAGCGTTCGTGCTGGACGTGCAGACCGCGTGAGACGACGCTTCATCCAGTCCCAAACATGCTCAATGGGGGACAGATCCGGAGATCTTGCTGGCCAGGGTAGTTGACTTACACATTCTAGAGCACGTTGGGTGGCACGGGATACATGCGGACGTGCATTGTCCTGTTGGAACAGCAAGTTCCCTTGCCGGTCTAGGAATGGTAGAACGATGGGTTCGATGACGGTTTGGATGTACCGTGCACTATTCAGTGTCCCCTCGACGATCACCAGTGGTGTACGGCCAGTGTAGGAGATCGCTCCCCACACCATGATGCCGGGTGTTGGCCCTGTGTGCCTCGGTCGTATGCAGTCCTGATTGTGGCGCTCACCTGCACGGCACCAAACACGCATACGACCATCATTGGCACCAAGGCAGAAGCGACTCTCATCGCTGAAGACGACACGTCTCCATTCGTCCCTCCATTCACACCTGTCGCGACACCACTGGAGGCGGGCTGCACGATGTTGGGGCGTGAGCGGAAGACGGCCTAACGGTGTGCGGGACCGTAGCCCAGCTTCATGGAGACGGTTGCGAATGGTCCTCGCCGATACCCCAGGAGCAACAGTGTCCCTAATTTGCTGGGAAGTGGCGGTGCGGTCCCCTACGGCACTGCGTAGGATCCTACGGTCTTGGCGTGCATCCGTGCGTTGCTGCGGTCCGGTCCCAGGTCGACGGGCACGTGCACCTTCCGCCGACCACTGGCGACAACATCGATGTACTGTGGAGACCTCACGCCCCACGTGTTGAGCAATTCGGCGGTACGTCCACCCGGCCTCCCGCATGCTCACTATACGCCCTCGCTCAAAGTCCGTCAACTGCACATACGGTTCACGTCCACGCTGTCGCGGCATGCTACCAGTGTTAAAGACTGCGATGGAGCTCCGTATGCCACGGCAAACTGACTGACACTGACGGCGGCGGTGCACAAATGCTGCGCAGCTAGCGCCATTCGACGGCCACCACCGCGGTTCCTGGTGTGTCCGCTGTGCCGTGCGTGTGATCATTGCTTGTACAGCCCTCTCGCAGTGTCCGGAGCAAGTATGGTGGGTCTGACACACCGGTGTCAATGTGTTCTTTTTTCCATTTCCAGGAGTGTATAACACTTGTGCAGTCCGGACTAGTGCTAGCAGCAGTATTGTTGAACGATGAATCATAGTTTTGATCAACCACGATCCTGCCCCTGTCGAATTCAGAGACTTCTGGGATCTTCTTTCTGAATGAGAAACCCTACGACTAATCTTACATCATGTAAAGAAGCTGTCGTGCCTGTTGTTTCTATTACACTGCAGAAGTTTCGCTGGGAAGTTCTTACATAGTCTCAGTTGGGTCCCGGTCCCTTCCCATGAGATTTCCATATTTTTGGAGCCCTGAACAAAACCATTCGTAGTTTTCGATTTGTTTCAAACGAAGAAATGCACACCTCGGTACAGTCATGGTTACATATCCAACCTCAACCATTTTTCCATGAAGTAAATGACCATCTTGTCTCACAGTGCAATAACGTACACTGATAATAAAGGTTTCTCGAGCTTACAGCCATGCCAAGTGGTTTAAAATCCACGTGCTTTCGGCCGAGTACTCCCCGGCCATTGTCAAGTGGTGACTGTCTTCTGGTTGCTGCTACCGTCCTTATATAGCCGCGCTGCCTTCCGTGACGTCACTGGTTACATATATGGTAATGGTGCGTTGTGCGGTCGCCGCGCCCTCTTCAACCTCCCGATGGCCAGGTGCCACACTGTGCTTAGCTGCAGGCCGCAGTCTTTATTGGGCGTGTTCTCACAAATTTTCGTTTCGATAGTTTTTTTATTGTGCTATCGTAAAAAACTGTTAGTCCGTGTGATAACAGATGTCTCGTCGAAAGCAATACGATGACCGTTTCCTAATGCATGCCCTGCTACCGCTGATTTCTCTGGTTAACGTGGACTTGCGAAAACATATCTCGTGTTCTACACAGCGCTGTTCAGTGGTATGCACAGTCTGTCCGATATAGAACCGTACACACCCACATGGTATTTCATATACTCCTGGCGTTCTGAGGCCTACGTCGTCTTTCACAGGCCTCAACAGCTGTCGAATTTTTGTTGGAGCCCTGAAGGCCGAATCGATTTTATGCGTCTTAAGGAGCCAGCTTGCCACAGAACGGTAAGAACGCGAACTTCTTCCAGTCTGCACAACACCCCACACGCCATTTTCAGCAAGACATTGCACGAACACGTACCTTCTTTGTGTCACAGGATGTCAGCCATTAGCCCTGGCTCGCCAGATGACCAGACTTGTCGCCAATCGAAAATGTGTGGGATTTGGGGAAACAACAGGAGCAGTGCTGTGACCCAATGGCAATCACCACAGATGAACTTTGGAAGTAGGTGAATGCAGCATGCACACAGGATGCCATTCGCGTCTTATACGCATTGATGCCATCACGCATGGAACAATTTGTCAGGGTCCATGGCAAACCCAGTGCCTACTAGGCTACAGGGCACATGCTGAACCGAGGTGACTGAAATGCTAATCGTTTGTACAGAACATACTAATGTACATGTACTGTGAATATGAACGTCATGTCTCTAGTCGTTCAAGGTGTTCTGTTTTCTTCTGAACAAGAGTGTATTAACAGTCATGACGATTACTTTCAAATGAAAGCGTATGATATCAGAAACTTGTTCACCTCTCGCCGGCCGCGGTGGCCGTGCGGTTCTGGCGCTGCAGTCCGGAACCGCGGGACTGCTGCGGTCGCAGGTTCGAATCCTGCCTCGGGCATGGATGTGTGTGGTGTCCTTAGGTTAGTTAGGTTTAAGTAGTTCTAAGTTCTAGGGGACTGATGACCTAAGATGTTAAGTCCCATAGTGCTCAGAGCCATTTCAACCATTTTTTTGTTCAACTCTCAAACATCTATGATGTATGTATGTAGACCGAAGTGACGAATGAAAATTTGTTCCAAGGTCAGGATTGGAATCCAGGTCTCTTGCTCACTAGGCAGATGCGTTGACCACTACGCCACCCTACCACAATGGCTTAGCACAACTATACGGACTAGCCTATGACGCCTCTCTTCTCAGTCAAAATTCCGCTCACGCTGCAGCCCACTTGGTAGTTTACTTGAAGTTTAACAGTGAGCTGTGGTAAGATTTGCTGGTTTGAAGAGCGCGCTGCAGAGCGTTCTGTAAAGCAATCGCCCTCCATTCCTAGCGGTAGGGCCGCTGTGGCTATCGCAGCTTTGGTGTCTCCCTATGGTGGGAAAGGGGAAAGGTAGCCTGTTAACATGCATTTAAGGGGCGCTATGAGCTCACTAGGACACTCTCCCCCCCTTCCATCCTCTTTCTTCCCCACCTCCCCTCTCTTTGCCCCATTCTCTCCCCCGAGTCCTTTTACATTTCCCTCCTCTGCCTCCTCTCATTCCGTCTCGCGTCTGCCCTTCTCCCCCTTTATTAGTCCTCTCCCTCCTTGGTTCGCCCCCCCCCTTTTCATTTTTTCCTCTCCTCCCTCCTTGTCTTTCCCCCTACTCCAGGTCCCCCCCCCCCATCTGCCTTGGATCGGGAGTGCCATCTTTGTGCCGCCTTTTTCGTGCAGTGTTTTACAGTGTGTTTTTCCAGTGCGTGCTCCGTGTTGTGTCTTTTGGGAAGTGTAGCGAACGGCCATCATACTGTCGCTGGGTGTGCTTTTTTTTTCTATCACTTGCGAACAGAAACCAGACTGTCGCCATGTTTTTTAATTGTGTGTCTACTATGATACTTGTCTGATTCCTGTGTATTTTATCAACATTGCCAACCCCTTTTGCTTTCTGTTTTAACTTTCCGCATTTTTACGCCATTTTACACTTTATCGCCATTTTATCGCCTGTTTTTCCTTGTTTCTTTCTTCTTACTTTTTTAAACAAAAGTCTGTAGGCTGTAGAGCAGCGTAGTAAGCTGCTGCCAGCCCGCCCCCTTTGGGGGAAATTGAAAATCAATAAAGAAAAAAAAACTCGCTAGGAGCGAGTCTCGTCAGTTGGTCAACCGGGTCAGTGTGGGGCAGTCAGTGTCTGTCTGTCGTCCGCAATGCTAGTATGTGTTAGGCCGCCAGTGTCCTCGAGTTTGTTCAGGCAATGGTCATTGGCGGTTGGATCGATCGGTTGGTCGGTCGCGCACTGGGACACAAGATCACTTGTCCGTCTTGCGCGTCGGTGCATGTGAGGTCACTACGTGAGTCCAGTGGGCATCGCCGTATAGCGAGGGGTAGTGGCTTAGCGGCCTACACGAGAGCAACAGGAGCCAAACCGCGACATCGGTCTGGCCGGTGCGAGCTGCGACGCCGTGAGACGGGAGATCGGCGCGCCTTCCTGCGTCCGTTGAAGCGGCTGGCAGCGGACGGTTCGGGAGAGTATTTTGAGGGTGCTGTGCCTGGTCTTCGCCAGACATCGCAGTTTATTAGAAGTTAAGTGATTCGTGATATGTTGTTTCATTTACTTGTTAAATTCGACTTGTTTTCTTGGTCAGTCTCTCGTCCCCAGATTGCTCGTCTGTCACTCGTCCGAGTTTGGTAGGCAGTTAGTGTCTGTCTGTCTGTCTGTCGGTCTACCGTACGTTAATAGCTGCCTCTGTCATGTTTGTCGGATTCGGTGTGTTAACGAATTTATTGCTTGTAGTGTAACGGCCGAATTCCTGAAATATGTTTTTATCTTGCCTATCATCTTGAGTGGCGGGAGATGTGTAATGTTGTATATTTTATGTAAGACTGCATTTTATCGATTTTTAAATGGTAATTTAGAAAGTTGCCCCCCTTCGACCGTAATAGTTTTTTTTTATTTTTTAAATCTAGTTGCACCGTCGGTGGCAAGTTAATCTTTTTGATGTTAGTGTTTTGTACCATTTCCATCCCTCCTACGGGGTGCATAGTTTAAATGCTTTTGTGAGTTGTTAAAATTTTTAGTTTATTGGTGTCTCGCAGAATTGCACCAGTGTAGTCTTTCAGAGGTTGTTGTGAGCGGTCGTGACTACGGCCATGTCAAAAGGCAGTGGCAATGTTCTCAGCCCGAATGCTCAGCCGGCCGAGTGGCCGAGCGGTTCTAGGCGCTACAGTCTGGAACCGCGCGACCGCCACGTCGCAGATTCGAATTCTGCCTCGGGCATGGATGTGTGTGATGCCCTTAGGTTAGTTAGGTTTAAGTAGTTCTAAGTTCTAGGGCACTGATGACCTCAGAAGTTAAGTCCCATAGTGCTCAGAGCCATTTGAACCATTTTGAACCGAAAGCTCATACTGTCAATATTTGTTCTTTCTGCCTCTGAATAAAATTCTAACTTGATATTTTGAGGGTGCTTTCTGATAATAACTTTAAATCTGTTTAAAAAAAGGGTGTTTCAGGAATAAAATTTCCATTTGTTGAAAGAAACTTAATTTGTTTTCATCAGTTACCCACTGGCAACTACTTCCACGCTCACATAGTGTAACTAAATGTGTTATCGTTCTTGATGAATCGATAGTAAATAAAGTAAGAAAAGGTTTTGGAAGTAAATTCACGGTTCAAACAGCATTGAGAATTGTAAAGGTCCACGACACCATATAGTTTCATTTGATTAATTGTAAAGGTATACGAAACCATATAGTTTCATTTGATTGAAGCACCTATGTTTGGGTTCAGGCAAGATTGCCCATTTGGTTCGATGGTTACGTGCTATCCCAATGCAGCTAGGAGTCTCTGCAATGCTGTTCGAGGTTAGATGGGATACCAAGTGGGATAAGGCGTTAATGGGAATTTGGACTGAGGAAGGAGGCGCGATAGAGCAGCCCGTACACTTGTGCGAAGCCGCTGCACTAGGGTCGTGTATTGGTTACAGCATCTGACTAGTGAGCACGAGATCCGAGTTAGAATTTTCATGCGTCGCTTTAGTCAACATAGATACAGTTGACTTACTTTCCTTCACCCGTCATGTTTTCATTTGACTGTCCCTAATAGCCTGCAATCGTCATGGTGTTACAATTTTAATGGGCGTCAGTGTGTTAATAACCAACATCAAGCCCTGTGGCTTTGACGACATAAAGCACTGTGGAAGGTTGTTCAATTTGCTCAAATGACGTCTCGGTGCTGCCACTATGTGTTTTCCATCTCTTTTGAGCCGGGCAGTAGCTCCGGAGGCGGTCCTCGCAGTGCTAATGGCGGGCTGGACGGCCGGAGTAACGGAACACAAGCGGATGTGGTCTGTCGCGCTACGGCACCGGCCCGAGGAAATTAAGCGTGAGAGCGGCTGCGGCAAAGTGCCGGCCTGTTAACATCCGCCGCGAGCAGGAGAAGGAAGCGCGCCAAAGTGGCTGGCAATTTATTCAGCCCCAGGCGGTGGGGGCAGCGGCGGGTCGTGGGAACGCCTGCAGCCGCGCCGCGCGTCGCCTGAGGAATTCAATTAAAACATCGGACAGTCTGGTGGGGAGGGGGGGGGGGGGGCGGCGTCTTGGGGCGCGCAGGGATCGAATTCCGATCGCGAGGCGCAGTCGCTGCAGCGGCCCCGCTCTGCGATGTTCCTCCTGCTTCGCTACCTATGCAGCCGCTTGCCGCCTGCCGGTGTCTACTCGGTTCCCACGACCTCCGCCTCCGCCCCCACATCTCTCGCCACATTTAATTAGGCGGGTGCTGCTCTGACAGCTGCTGCACGCTCAGCCCTTACCATCCCTCTCCAGTTACGTAAATTCATTTCTTCTTTAGGGAAACAGGCGCCATCAACCTCTGCGAAATTGTTGCTCGCAATCCACCTCACACGAGCTCTGGAAATTTCTCTCCCGGTTTCATCGTCTTTGGGTGCAGGGTCATCTTATGAGGCTGATCTACTTTTCACCTCCCAGACGCTCAACAGCTCTCTACTACATTGCACGGAAAGTCGCATTCGAAGGAGCGAGCAGATTAGACGTTCTACTTTAATCTTTGAACAAGTATTCGCACGAAAGAAACACCTCTCAAGACCTGCTGGTGCAGCAACACTGCGAGTGCAGCAAAGCGTGTCGAAGGTGATGTTTACCCGTCCAACAGAGGGTGTCCGGCGGCTACATCACGCGTAACACGACAGCCCGACAGTGCATTAATTTCTAATATTTTAGTAGACTCTTTCCATATCGTAATAATGTAAGCCATCATTATTGCATATCAACTAATTGATGTAAATGTAGATTTAAAATACTCATACCTCCTTTTTGTAACACTGTGTCACATCTTAAAGCAATTCCACCGTCACTATAGCCCATAGCATATTTTGCTATGATTACAGATTTAACGTATACATAAAAATAGTATACAGGGTGTCAAGCCTAGGGGTTCACAAAATCATTTGTTTGCATTTCAGTAATTATTAAGGCTTATAACTTTATTTGTCCAGCATTGTACGTAAGGAGCTCAAATATTTTTATGCACGTTGGTATAGTTCAACGCGGACACCGTTAGTAGCTCGACAGATATTGAAACGGTATTCCACTTCTCGTCACATCTTCACAAGCATGACAGACCTTATGGCAGGGCCGGCCAAACGCTGCACATTGTGCAGACGTGCGGAAGTGCTGCACATGTGCGCACGTGTGCGACAGCGAGCGACAGCGACATCTGTTATTAGACATGTGTTCTAAATGAACGGCGGCGGCTCCACTTCCCTGTTTATGTGGTACAAGCAAGAGCGCAACATACCCAGTCTCGTTTATCCCTGGTAACCGTAACCTTAACAGAGAAGTACTGAGAAATGGCAGGTACTGTGAAAAAGCAAAGGACGGGAGATCAATGTTCTCAGTCGTTTAAAAATGACTGGGAACTGCAATTCTTTTTTGTAGCCGTTGGTGAAAACTCACAATGTTTGCTGTGCCGCCGAATAATAGGCGGCCATCGTAAGTTTTCAATTGAAAGGCACTAGAATACACATCACAAAGACGAGTGTAGTGTACTCAACAGTGAAGAACGGCAAGCAAAATTAACTGTCCTTGAGAAAATGGATGAGACACATCAACTCGATTATCATTTCTCATGACCAGAGATAAAAGTGTTTGGATTTATTCCTTTCATAATTAAAAATTATTATTTACTAACTGTGCATTATTGCCTCATTCTGCTCCATGTTACATTATTATCAGGAAAGTTGGTCATTAAACCCATTGTTCCAATGTATAGTTACATTTAGGGTTTTTTTTTTTTTCAATGTGTGAAGGGCTACGCTCTCCTGAAGTCGATAAAACATAACATTCATCTAATTGTCGGTTATTATGCAGATTTCAGACGTAACTGATGAAAGATAAAGCAATAATGGTATTGAAAGAACAGGTGATCATCGAGAGGTCTGCGGTTATCATTCTGTTCAGAGGTGAGTGAGACAGAAATTATGTGGGTGTAACTGAGGGCACCGAGGATTAGTTATAGGAAACCTTGCATTAGTTTAATGTTATTTGAAATCATGAATAAGGTTCTTTGGAAGTCGCTAAGTGCTCTCTTTCTTAAATACTAGATCAAAAACATTACGCGTATTTACGTGCCGTCAGTCAAGCTGCCTTATTAAAAACCCACGGTTGTTAACTGTATTACTTGTCTTACTGGGTTAAACTGCTAACATAAAAGTAGACGTCTCAATGAGTAACCTGTGACAGTATTTTGAATGTTTAATACACGAAATACCTTCCCATGGTTGGCTTGCAAGCTGTGGATACAGCAGTAGAATGCGCCGGTACAGAGTATCCCAGCAAGTGGATAAAGCGACATTTGTGCGTAGAAACATGCACTACATGAATGCTGACGTCTGCGGCGTGCACACTGTGACCCGGAAGTTGCACGCGTGCAGGAGCACCGCACGCGAGCAGGATTTCTGGCCGGCCCTGCCTTATGGCCTCCAATGCGACTTAGATCTATTAGTCTCAAACCTATCAGATCAACATGCCAGTCTCTGGCATGATATGCGTGTAACTTACGTAAATATTTTTTACTGTGACTCCTGTTACAATTTTATACTGAAAAGAGCCCTTACCTGTAGGCGTTTACTAATGAGCATTCATTCTGAAGTACGATAACTGTAATCTCCCTGCTATCTAAAGTCATGGCTTCGGATAATTCTTGTTTTGGCCGTTTCATATATTATAAGAGCCGTTCGGCTTCAGATAATCTAATGTACCGTCATGTAATGTAACAAGGCACACTCCTGAAGAAGGTACTTTTAGAAACATCTAAACTTAGATCTACGGCTAATTAACCGTTGTTTCGCAACTAATTGGCTGATTTTTTTTCAACCTCTTCAGACCTCGAACCCTAATTCTACAAAAAACTTCCCTGATAAGCCCTCATGCACTGAAATCCAGCGACAGTGATATCTGGAGACTGACGGGGCCAGGCAATGGGTTTCCCCTTCTAATCCAATTCTCGGGAAATGTCTTAATTGAGAAATGGGGTAACATAACCACGGTATCCGGGGATAGGGGGGCTCGACACGGGAGGGGACACCATCCTGCTGGAAAATGACGCCAGGAGTCATCTGTGAAACTGCATGGTTCGCCAACATTTCGAGATAGTTGTGTCCTGTCACTCGCACGCACGACATGGTGTGGATCACGTCTTGGAGACCGTCTCTATCGAGTTCTTTCGTTATAATGATTTGTTTGTGTATGTCTGTAACCCCGACAGCCTGTGTAATAATACGAATTACACACGTAATATTCGAAAGCTTGTCTATTCTAACGTCACCTAATGATCAGATTTTGTTTTACTTAAGGCAGCCAATGTTACTACAGAATAGCACTAGTGCAAGGTGTACTGAAACTTGTTTCCCCTAGTTGAAATGTACCTAGTAAGTCTTGGAAGGATCTACGAAGACAAACTTTAATGGAAGGATAACTAGCTGAAAGGGACCTAATGTTATGTGAAAATTTAGTTAAATACGTAATTCTACTAACACTATGATGAAGAGTCGCCACAATCCTGTACGTTAATGACTGACTAAAAAGAAATATATTCTATAGCCTGCATGATAACCGAAAGCTGTCAGTCGTTTGCTCAACAGAATTGTCAAAAACTGATATGCCTCATATATAAGTGTGGCTGATGGCCCTGCATAGTCCATAAACGAGGGGTGCCGAAGGTTAACTAGCTAACGAAATAACAGCAATAGGAATTGAATTACTGCACATTTATTTCACAAGAATCTGCCCAAGTGGAAAAGACTAAACATTGCGAACGTCTACATACAAAAATAGAAAAATGCACGTGAAGCATTAACCGTCGCAGTTGCACGAAATACACACGTAGTTCAGCTGTAAGGAAGGGGTAGGGCGAGCATAATGCCCGCCTTAAGGCTTGACTAGTTCCTTACCTAAGTTGCAGTCGGTCTAGGAACTCCAAAATCATAGGGTGTGATTTTTTCAGTCTTTTTGGAAGAAATCGAAGTGAATGGTCTGAAAAATTCCTGAGTGGCCATTGTGCCCATGGGGAGCGCATAATGGTCACATAACTAAAATATAGCTAAATAAATTGAAGATGTTGAGAATAATAAATCGATTACATAACTTTTTCGGAATAAGTTACTACTGAGAAAAATAAAGTAACGTGATTAGAAGAATTGTCACGTTTTTCACATAAACAGTCATTTTTGTCATCACTAGTTGCTGCGTTCTGTTCGTGGGCCAGCATTGCAGATCCTGGACATTTGACCACAACCTCAGATTTGGAAATCTCTTCTGTAATCCAGCTAGCCACCACTTTCCTGCCATTCTTTGCTCTCTATGACAATTACGTGTAAGATTATTCCACTTGAACACTTAAAATGCAGCACACTGCAGATCCTCAAATGTGGTATTGTCCAAAGATCGCATTGCATGCGAAAATGGGCAACTCCATCGATACCACAGATGCTAGCGATGTCTCGCTGCAATCTGCAACGACGAATGCGAGGCGCTTCTGAAAACACACTCTCTCAGCACTGCAGCGCCATCACACCGGGTGAATATAGAGCCGAGCATGGACTTGGTCAGCACAATTCATGAATTCCGACGATGCAATCAGCATCACTTAATTAAGACACCAAAATTATTAAAATCTCATGTGGAATCCCACTTTTCTATTAATGTTGAACTTGTACACCAAGAGAGGAGTTTGTATTTGCTGTAAGTGATGGTTTAATGTTGAAAGGCAGTTATAAATATCCGACTCACTTCTGTGGCAATGGATTGTAAAAGATTAAGTGAATCTTTTTACTATTCTCATAATAAAGTGAACTAATGTTCCATATGTTGTAGTTCTGATAAGCTATTCCCAGAACAATCACAGAGCACACAGTAATGACTGGAATGAAATGATAATTGAATCAAAATCGTACACTTCCGACAGGCATTGATATAAATCAACGGGTACAATTGAAAATGTGTGTTCAGACCGGGACTCGAACCCAGAATCTCCCGCTTACATGGCAGAGGCTCTATCCACCTGAGCCACTGAGGACACAGAAAATAGCGAGACTGCAGGGACTTATCCCTCGCAAGCTCCCAGTGAGACCCACATTCCCAACTTAATGTCCACACACTACATTCGTAGTGCCCCTGTCCATTACACTCGTTACTCGCGGCAGACAATCTTACTGAGTCCTGTAAGAGTTCGAGAATGACAATGAAAATACTTAACTTGAATGTGCAGTGGTAGCTTGCAACATAAATTCGAGTCCTCGCTATACACAGTTTTCAGACAAGCAATGGATATGGATCACAACAGTCTGATAGCGTAGCACTCTCTGCTTGGCGATGCTCGTTTTCTGCGAATCCTGTCCACCAATGTCCTGACAATGATCCTATACTGACAAGGGAACCTCCCCATCGCACCCCCCTCAGTTTTAGTTATAAGTTGGCACTGTGGACAGGCCTTGAGAAACTGAACACAGATCAATCGAGAAAACAGGAAGAAGTTGTGTGGAACTATGAAAAAAATAAGCAAAATTTTCGAACTGAGTAGTCCATGCGTAAGATATGCAATATCACGGAGAATGTGAGATCAGGAGCACCGTGGTCCCGAGGTTAGCGTTAGCAGCTGCGGAGCGAGAGGTCCTTGGTTCAAGTCCTCCCTCGAGTGAAAATTTTAATTTTTTATTTTCAGTTTATGTGACAAACTCTTATGTTTTCATCACTTTTTTGGGAGTGATTATCACATGCACAAGAAAACCTAAATCGGGCAAGGCAGAAAAATCTTTTTACCCATTCGCCAAGTGTACAAGTTAGGTGGGTCGACAACATATTCCTGTCACGTGACGCACATGCCGCCACGAGTGTGGTATAGAATATATCAGACGTGTTTTACTTTGGAAGAATCGGTTGATCTATGACCTTGCGATCAAATATTTTCGGTTCCCATTGGAGAGGCACGTCCTTTCGTCTACTAATCGCACGGTTTTGCGGTGCGGTCGCAAAACACAGACACTAAACTTATTACAGTGAACAGAGACGTCAATGAACGAACGGACAGATCATAACTTTGCGAAAATAAAGAATGTAAAATTTTCACGCGAGGGAAGACTTGAACCAAGGATCTCTCATTCCACAGCTGCTCACGCTAACCACCGGACCACGGCGCTCCTGGGTTCAAATTGTCCTTTATATTGCCTATGTTGGCCATCGACTACTCACTTTGTATATTTTGCTTATTTTTTCATAGTTCCACAGAACTTCTTCCTGTTTTCTCGATTGATCCGTGTTCAGTTTTTGAAGGCCTATCCACTGTGCCAACTTATAACTAAATCTCAGGGGGGGGGGGGCCGATGGGGAGGTTCCCTTGTGAGTACTAATGTCCACATACGGAGTCATCTGAGCGACCGAGGCTGGCAAGAGCGGCTCCTATATTCACTTCTTGCAGGTGTCGCTCGTGTGGCGGCGCTTCCTAATCAGCGGACCATTGGTCAACGTCGTTTCACCGCCTTCTCTGGTCTTGCGTTCGTCGTTTTCGTTCCGGCGCTTGTGGTTACGCCAGAAAAATCCTCCCCCACAAAACGACAGATCGTCGTCATGTAGGGAGTGCAACCACGGCGGGGGATGCAGGAGATTTTTTTGTGGGGTTTTAGGGCGCTCAAATACTGAGGTCATTAGCGCCCAGGGATGCAGGAGTGTGGGCGCAACTTCGGGCTGGAAGCTGTGGCTGCAGGGGACGTCAAGCTTCTGGCCGTACCCCGCCCTCCAGCTTGCGTTCTGGCGGAAACGTCCCCTGAAAAACGCCCAGAAGGGTACGTATCTCCACCTCCTGCTGCCATGAACCAGATGAAGAAGGCGGCGACTGCTGAGGTATGGGCGGGACCAGCTCAATAGGTAGGACGAGAGGAGGTGGAGGAGGTGAAGGCTCCATGGGGTCGTCCCGCGGCGTCATCACAGTCTTTGGCGACTGCTGTGGGCGCCCTGTCCTCTGGATCAGTGAATCAAGGGGAAAAGATCATCGTGTACATGACAGAGGTGAAGTTAATTTTGATGGCAGCGTTGCAAGCCATCGGGACCTGAAAGAAGATACGTGCAAGGGCCTAGTCGACGGACGATCTTGCCTCGCGCCCACCGTCTGCCGCCGCTACAATCCCTGTAAAAGAAAATACAATGCGGCTCGAAGAGTACTTGCGGCTTTCCTGAGTAGGGTGGAGCAGGTGGAGCAGTGTCCAATGGAGGTGGCCGTGAAGCAGTTCCGACGGCGATGGTCCATCTCGTGGGTGCGAACGATATGAGGCGAGAAACCGTTGAAGTGCTTGATCCCTGGAGTGTACGAAGCGAAATATGGCCTTCTACTGCTTGAATCTTCTGACAAAATGTTCCGCATCACCGTTTGACTGTGGATGGAACGGTGCACTTGTTAGATGCTGTATGCCATTGCGTTCACAGAATGTTTCAGAATCATTTAACGTGAACTGAGAGCCATTGCCTGGCACTATTACTTGAGGTAAGCCTTCTAGGCAAAAAATCGATGACAATACCTGAATTGCGCTACGCGACGTTGTCCAGTTCATTGGCACAGCAAAAGGAAACTTGCTGTATGAGTCAACCACTATCAATCAGCTAGAGTTCCAGAAATGTCCCGCAAAGTCTATGTGCACACGTTGCCATGACGATTGCGACTTATGCCAAATAGAGGGTTTTTGTGGCGGAGCGGACTGATTTTCCGCACACGCATGACACTTGACGTCATCTGTTCCATTTGGGTGTCCATACCCCGCCAAGTACAGTACCGATGCGCTAATTGTTTGGTACGAACAATCCCCGAGTGCCCCTGGTGAAGAAACTGCAACACTTCTTTTAGCAAAACTTTAGGGATCAACACAAGTGACTGTCCACTGTCATTTTGAACAAGAATCACACAATTTTGTAGAGCGAGGCTACGCCGACGTGCAAAGTTTCTGTGCACTTCTAAGTTCTTTGTGCTGTGGAAGGAACGAGGCCTAGCTGTGAGAATGTATGTTAGCGCAATGTTCAAATCTGAATCAGCTTCCATGGCCTGTGCGTTTTTTCCATAGTTCAGCGGAAAGGAATGAAGCAATTCAGAATCATGAGCATCGATGTGACAACAAGATGCAACAGAAGCGTCAAAGTCTCTATCAGAGCCAGTCGGAGGAAGTGAAAGTGCGTTCGCATTACCATGTCGAGCTCTCGGACGATACAAAATCTCTTACTGGTATTAAGACAACAACAAAGCTCATCTTTGCAATTTTTGGGCAGATTCCGTCGGATGAAACAAGGACTCCAAAGGCTTGTGATCCGGTAATAAACAGAATTTTCTGCCATAAAAATAATGGTGAAATTTGGTGACACCATAGCCAATGCCTCTTTCTCAATTCATGAATAGTTACACTGAGCTTTGGACAATACTTTTGATGTGAAAGCAACAGGTCTGTCTTTATCACCAATTCCATGCGAAAGCACTGCACCGATTCCGTACAAGGAAGCCTCAACTTTCAGTACCACTGGTTTGTCATGATCAAAGTGAACTAAGCATCGATCACTGAACAATGCATCTTTAAGTTTTTGAAAAGCAACTTGGCACTCATAGGTCCAAACAAAGGCGACATTCTTGGGACCCAAACGGTGCAACGGAGTCGCAATTTGTGTAGCATTTGGTATGAACCGAATATAATAGTTCATTTTCCCTAAGACTGACTGAAATTCTGTAACATTGCGAGGAACTGTCAGATCTCGTATGGCTAACAAATGTGACTGAAGAGGATGTACACCTTGACTGCTTATGACATGACCAAAATACTGCAACTCAGGTTTAAAAAATCACACTTGTCCAGTCTACACTTTAGTCCTACATCACACAACACACTAAACAAAGCACGTAATGTTGCAATATGTTCTGCAGGTGTACGACTTGCTACAACAATATCATCGAAATAGTTTGCACAGTTTGGTACTTGCGCAGTCAGCTGTTCCCAAAACCGCTGAAAAATGGCGGGTGCGGAAGCTCCACCAAAAGGCAAACGCAAATATTTGAACAAGCCCAAATGGGTATTTATTAGACACACTTTTTGAGATTCTTCATCGAGCGGTATTTGAAGATGCATCGCGCAAGTCTAGTTTTGAAAAGTGGCGTCCAGCACCTAATTTGTCTGTGAGGTCCTCTGGGCTTGGCAATGGATAAGTAACTATCACAGTTTGTGGGTTGACTGTAGATTTAAAGTCAACACAGAGGCGAATGTGACCTAAAGGCTTATTTTCCAAGCTAATAAGCGACGCTGACGATACACACGTCAACGAGGCAAAGTGCTTCAATGCTGTTGCAGATAGAGCTAACAGCAGAATGGTTCCTCTGGCGTGCGCTGCCCGCTTTTATATAGAGCAGGTGACCTTGTTACGTAAAGCACTGAAAACGGACTTACACTGTGCAGGCACTGGCCGCGATGCAATTCCCGTACGCGCGCAGTAGTCATAATAGCTGCGCGGGCCAGCTGGTGCGCTGGCCTGGAGCCAAGCCCAGTCTGGCGGGTTGCGTCATCCACTCGTTAGGCGCTGAGCGGGCAGTGCGGCACTATGCTTTCGAATTTTTTCAAACTGTTGCATCCTTGATTCCCCGGTTCATGTTCACTCCCCGGTTACAGAGGTCAAGGATCACACTTTATTATTAATTATAGGAACGAGGCCGGCGCATCAGATGGCGCGCGCAGCTAGTATGTCTACTGAGCACATACGGGATAGGCATCGCCAGTCAGTACCTGCAAAGTCAAAGTCCGTTATCAGTGCTTTACGTAACCAAGGTCACCCGCTCTATATAAAAGCGGGCAGTGCACGCCAGCGGAACCATTCCGCTGTGATCTCTATCTGCAACAGCATTGAGGCACAATGCCTCGTCGACGTGTGTATCGTCAACGTCGCCACTGCATGCCTGTGTACAAACATATTATTAGCTTGGAAAATAAACTTGAATGGACCCATATTCTTTCGAGGATGCAGGGTTAATTTTACCTTGGACGTTGGTACGTGGAATTCCGGTAGTGGTTGGTTTACACTGGCCATTGTCCGTTGTGAAAATGCATCACTTCCTGGACTGGAATCTTTCGTCGATCGAGATGTCATCGCCTACAAAACGTAACATTGTGGTATCGACCTGAAGACTCCAGGTAGACCTAGTTTCGTGTATAGTAATATGCCATTTACATTGTTTACTCCTTGCTGTAGAAAAGTTAGTAATAATGAAGAAATACATGCCTGGATGATGGGACTTGGTCTACTTGCAGCAAATGTAATGGTAACAGGTGTGGACCAGCGTAATTTCGGCTGAGCATTGTCTTTCAGCGTAATATGTGCAACAAAATTGTTAGCTATTCCTAAACCTTCAGAAAAGAGTTTCAGGAATTCTTTTAGCGAGATAGGTACACTGTCTTTTGCCTTGAATGGACAACACCTTGTACTGAATGTTAAAGCCGAACAAATCAAAAGAATCAAGACCAAAAAGTTCTCACAATCGCGTGATTGTAGCACCGTAAAAGTCACTGTTCACCTATACAAGCGATAAATAGCGGGCAAAGTATATGTTCCGAGAACGAGAATGTCTCGTCCTTTATAAGCTGTCAGTTGCGTACTAGTTTTAGACAGGCATCGGGAGCCCAACAGTTCATATGTATGACGATTAAGCCATGTGTAAGAGGCACCCATGCCCAATTGAAATCTCACATATTTCCCACAAATAAGTAAATGAAAAAAAAGTTTGTTTGACTGGCATATCACTAACGAAACTGCTTGCTTACTAGTTGCAGACTTGGAATATACTGCACTAAAGGCCTGGGCCTAGCGACTAGAATTTTGCGAGTGGGCCGAATTCTTATGATTGTTCCTTTGCAAACATATGGATTGCACACGTGCTTTCCTACCATAAGCGTAGCAGTGAACTAGTCCTGAGTGACAGTCTTGGCGTTCGTACCATGTATAACAGTGGGGGCAAGACTTAATTCTGTTCGCCTGTGTAGCTGCCTGTTTAGCGAACTGCTTATGCGGCGTGTAGCATTGGTTACTCGGCTTGGGTAGTGCAAGCCGCAGCTGAATGGGCCGATCGCAGGTAAGGGACACAACCCGACAAGTAGCTGGCTGCTCAAATGTAGTCTACATAATCAAAAGTATCTGGACACTTGGCTGAAAATGGCTTTCAAGTTCGTGGCACCCCCTTGGTAATTCTGGAATTCAGTATGGTGTTGGCCCAGACATACTTTCAATCAGGTTCTGGAAGGTTTCTTGGAGAATGGCAGCCCATTCTTCACGGAGTGCTGCACTGAGGAGACGTATTGATGACGGTCGGTGAGGCCTGACACGAAGTCAGCGTTCAAAAACATCCCATAGGTGTTCCATAGGATTCTGATCAGGCCTCTGTGAAGGCCAGTCCATTACAAGGATGTTATTGTCGAGAACTCCTCCGGCACAGGCTGTGCATTATGAACAGTGCTCGATCGTGCTGAAATATGCAATCGCTATCCCCGAATTGCTCTTCAACAGTGGGAAGCAAGAAGGTGCTTAAAACATCAATGTAGGCCTGTACTGTGATTTTTACTTTTCGGCACTGGTTTGATGCGGCCCGCCATGAATTTCTTTCCTGTGCTAACCTCTTCATCTCAGAGTATCACTTGCACCCTTCGTCCTCAGTTATTTGCTTGACGTATTCCACTCTCTGTCTTCCTCTACAGTTTTTGCCCTCTACAGCTCCCTCTAGTACCATGGAAGTCATTCCCTCATGTCTTAGCAGATGTCCTATTATCCTGTCCCTTCTCCTTATCAATGTTTTCCACATATTCCTTTCCTCTCCGGTTCTGCCTAGAACCTCCTCATTCCTTACCTTATCAGTCCACCTAATTTTCAACATTCGTCTATAGCACCACATCTCAAATGCTTCGATTCTCTTCTGTTCCGGTTTTCCCACATTCCATGTTTCACTACCATACAATGCTGTACTCCAGACGTACATCCTCAGAAATTTCTTCCTCAAATTAAGGCCGGTATTTGATATTAGTAGAATTCTCTTGGCCAGAAATGCCTTTTTTGCCATAGCAAGTCTGCTTTTGATGTCCTCCTTGCTCCGTCCCTCATTGGTTATTTTACTGCCTAGGTAGCAGATTTCCTTAACTTCATTGACTTCGTGACCATCAATCCTGATGTTAAGTTCTCGCTGTTCTTATTTCCACTACTTCTCATTACCTTCGTCTTTCTCCGATTTACTCTCAAACCATACTATGTACTCATTACACTGTTCATTCCGTTCAGCGGATCATTTAATTCTTCTTCACTTTCACTCAGGATAGCAATGTCATCAGCGAATCGTATCATTGATACCCTTTCACCTTGTATTTTAATTCCACTCCAGAACCTTTCTTTTATTTCCATCATTGCTTCCTCGATGTACAGATTGAAGAGTAAGGGCGAAAGGCTACAGCCTTGTCTTACATCCTTCTTAATACGAGCACTTCGTTCTTGATCGTCCACTCTTATTATTCCCTCTTAGTTGTTGTACATATTGTATATGACCCGTCTCTCCCTATAGCTTACCCCTACTTTTTTCAGACTCTCGAACAGCTTGCACCATTTTATATTGTCGGACGCTTTTTCCAGGTCGACAAATCCTATGAAAGTGTCCTGAATTTTCTTTAGCCTTGCTTCCATTATTAGCCGTAACGTCAGAATTGCCTCTCTTGTCCCTTTACTTTTCCTAAAGCCAAACTGATCGTCACCTAGCGCATTCTCAATTTTCTTTTCCATTCTTCTGTATATTATTCTTGTAAGCAGCTTCCATGCATGAGCTGTTAAGCTGATTGTGCGATAATTCTCCCGCTTGTCAGCTCTTGCCGTCTTCGGAATCGTGTGGATGATGCTTTTCCGAAATTCAGATGGTATGACGCCAGACTCATATATTCTACACACCAACGTGAATAGTCGTTTTGTTGCCACTTCCCCCGACGATTTTAGAAATTCTGATGGAATGTTATCTATCCCTTCTGCCTTATTTGACCGTAAGTCCTCCAAAGCTCTTTTAAATTCCGATTCTAATACAGCATCCCCTATCCCCTAAATCGACTCCTGTTTCTTCTTCTATCACATCAGACAAATCTTCACCCTCATAGAGGCTTTCAATGTATTCTTTCCACCTATCTGCTCTCTACTCTGCAATTAACAGTGGAATTCCCGTTGCACTCTTAATGTTACCACCGTTGCTTTTAATGTCACCAAAGGTTGTTTTGACTTTCGTGTATGCTGAGTCTGTCCTTCCGACAATCATATCTTTTTCGATGTCTTCAAATTTTTCCTGCAGCCATTTCGTCTTAGCTTCCCTGCACTTCCTATTTATTTCATTCCTCAGCGACTTGTATTTCTGTATTCCTGATTTTCCCGGAATATCTTTGTACTTCCTCCTTTGGTCAATCAACTGAAGTATTTCTTCTGTTACCCATGGTTTCTTCGCAGCTACCTTCTTTGTACCTATGTTTTCCTTCCCAACTTCTGTGATGGCCCTTTTTAGAGATGTCCATTCCTCTTCAACTGTACTGCCTACTGCGCTATTCCTTATTGCTGTATCTATAGCGTTAGAGAACTTCAAACGTATCTCGTCATTCCTTAGTGCTTCCGTATCCCACTGCATTGCGTAATGATTCTTCCTGATTAATGTCTTGAACTTCAGCCTACTCTTCATCACTACTATATTGTGATCTGAGTCTATATCTGCTCCTGGGTACGCCTTACAATCCAGTATCTGATTTCGGAATCTCTGTCTGACCATGATGTAATCTAATTGAAATCTTCCCGTATCTCCCGGCCTTTTCCAAGTGTACCTCCTCCTCTTGTGATTCTTGAACAGGGTATTCGCTATTACTAGCTGAAACCTGTTACAGAACTCAATTAGTCTTTCTCCTCTTTCATTCCTTGTCCCAAGCCCATATTCTCCTGTAACCTTTTCTTCTTCTCCTTCCCCTACAACTGCATTCTAGTCCCCCATGACTTAGATTTTCGTCCCCCTTTACATACTGCATTACCCTTTCAATATCCTCATACACTTTCTCTATCTGTTCATCTTCAGCTTGCGACGTCGGCATGTGTACCTGAACTATCGTTGTCGGTGTTGGTCTGCTGTCGATTCTGATTAGAACAACCCGGTCACTGAACTGTTCACAGTAACACACCCTCTGCCCTACCTTCCTATTCATAACGAATCCTATACCTGTTATACCATTTTCTGCTGCTGTTGATATTACCCGATACTCATGTGACCAGAAATCCTTGTCTTCCTTCCACTTCACTTCACTGACCCCTAATATATCTAGGTTGAGCCTTTGCATTTCCCTTTTCAGATTTTCTAGTTTCCCTACCACGTTCAAGCTTCTGACATTCCACGCCCCGACTCGTAGAACGTTATCCTTTCGTTGATTATTCAATCTTTTTCTCATGGTAACCTCCCCCTTGGCAGTCCCCTCCCGGAGATCCGAATGGGGGACTATTCCGGAATCTTTTGCCAATGGAGAGATCATCATGATACTTGTTCAATTACAGGCCACATGTCCTGTGGATACACGTTACGTGTCTTTAATGCAGTGGTTTCCATTGCCTTCTGCGTCCTCATGTCGTTGATCATTGCTGATTCTTCCGCCTTTAGGGGCAATTTCCCACCCCTAGGACAAGAGAGTGCCCTGAACCTCTATCCGCTCCTCCGCCCTCTTTGACAAGGCCGTTGGCAGAATGAAGCTGACTTCTTAAGCCGAAAGTCTTCGGCCGCCAATGCTGTTTATTTATCAAAATTTAGGCAGTGGCGGGGATCGAACCCGGGACCGAAAACGTTTTGATTATGAATCAAAGACGCTACCCTCCCCCTGCGGGTCCGGGGTAAGAATAGGCCCGAGGTATTCCTGTCTGTCGTAAGAGGCGACTAAAAGGAGTCCCTCCCCCTCAAGGGGGCAGTTAGCGCCTGCGTCCGGAGACGGACGGTTCCACGACCTATATTTGCGGTCATTTTGCTTTTTCACTTCTCGTTTCTTCCTTCCTTTGGTTGGTTCCTTTCTTTGCTCTTCTCCACCTCACTGTCTTCCTTACTCTTTCCCCTGCATAATCTCCTTGCCTTCTCATTGCCTTCTTCTCCTTGCCTTCTCATTGCCTTCTTCTCCTTGCCTTCTCATTGCCTTCTTCTCCTTGCCTTCTCATTGCCTTCTTCTCCTTGCCTTCTCTGGTCTCCGCCTCGGCGTTTGAGACACTGTCTTCTCCCTCTCTCTCCCTCTCTCTCCCTCTCTCTCTCCTTTGGTTGGTTCCTTTCTTTGCTCTTCTCCACCTCACTGTCTTCCTTACTCTTTCCCCTGCATAATCTCCTTGCCTTCTCATTGCCTTCTTCTCCTTGCCTTCTCATTGCCTTCTTCTCCTTGCCTTCTCATTGCCTTCTTCTCCTTGCCTTCTCATTGCCTTCTTCTCCTTGCCTTCTCTGGTCTCCGCCTCGGCGTTTGAGACACTGTCTTCTCCCTCTCTCTCCCTCTCTCTCCCTCTCTCTCTCCTTTTTCCTCTTCTTCCTTCCTCCCTGTGCGCGCCTGAAGGCCGACCCACGCGTTCGCACGCGTAGCCGGTGACGGGGTAACGCGTAATTCCCCGCCCTGGGTAGACATGTAAGGCACGCGCGTACCCCCTGGTAAAGGCCAGGCCCGGAGAGGGGTGATTGCCTTCTGACCATGCCGATTGGTCCCTCCGTCTGTTTCTCGGGAGGTGTGACCTGAGGTGTAAACATTCACCTAAGGCGGGAGTGCCCTCTGAGAGGGTCCCCACAAGGAAGGAGCGCGCCATCGGAGACGCTGGCAATCATGGGGGATTCCTCCGCAATGGATTTCACTCCATCTCTCTCGACTTCTGCCCAAAAACGGAAACGTGACCAGCTACCAGTGACAAAAGTACTACCGCCTGCCCCACAGTTCCTCGTCGTTTCTCGATCTGAGGACGGAAAGGATTTTTCCTCTGTCAACCCTTTCGTTATCCAGAAGGGCGTCGATGCTATAGCCGGATCTGTCAAATCTTGTACCAGGTTGCGTAACGGTACCTTATTACTCGAAACTGAGAGCGCCTTTCAGGCACAAAAACTGCTTCGGGCCACACTCCTGTACACATTCCCTGTCCGGGTGGAGGCTCACCGAACTTTGAATTCGTCTCGTGGTGTGGTCTATACTAGATCCCTCGACGGCTTGACTGACGAGGAGATTCAATCTTTCCTCGCTGAGCAGGGCGTGACGGCTGTCCATAGGGTCATGAAAAAGGTCAACAATGACCTTGTACCGACCCGGACACTTTTCTTGGCCTTCGATAGTGTTCAGCTGCCATCGCGCATCAAAGCGGGCTACGAGGTTATTTCTGTTCGCCCCTATGTCCCGACACCTACGCGCTGCTATCAGTGTCAGCGTTTCAATCACACTCGCCAGTCTTGTTCCAATGCGGCTAAATGTGTCACTTGTGGCAGGGATGCCCATGAGGGTGGCTGTCCACCTCCGTCTCCTCGTTGTGTGAACTGTCAGGGTGACCACGCCGCATCCTCCCGCGACTGTCCGGTCTATAAGGAAGAACGCTGTATCCAAGAAATTCGGGTCAAAGAGAAAGTGTCCACCTCGGCTGCTCGCAAGCTATTGGCTAGTAGGAAGCCCACGCTGCTCCCAGCGGGGAAATACAGTACTGTCCTCGCCTCTTCTCGGACTACCAGGGAGGTGGCAACCCAGACATGCGATCTGACCTTCAGCACCACGGTCGTCCGTTCGGCCAGTGCTAAGCTCGCGCGGTCGACGTCTCCTCTTCCTCCCATCACCCCACAGACACCAGCCCCTTCATCAGCTTCTGCTAAGACGAAGACCCAGAAGTCAGATGCACGGGCCTTCAAGAAGGAACCGTCCCGTGCAGACTTCCTACGTACCTCGACCTCCCAGCCTTCGACCGGTACTTCCACCAAACGACCTTCCAAGAAGGCTAATAGGAAGCACAGTTCTCCTTCTCCGCCACGGCGCATTTCTTTTCCTGCGCCACCCAGCGGTTGCCGCCCCAGCCCGTCATCCGTTTCGCCTGGCCGCACCGCTGGTAGCCGAACATCTGGCCGTTCACCGGCGGAGGAAGCTCCCCCTCCCGGCCATCTTCCCAAGATGGCCAATGAACCTATAGACCCAATGGACGATGACTGTCCGCCTACTGATAGCGGCGGCAGTGCTCGCTCGAAGCCAGGCCCTCAGCGGCCTTCGACGTGACCCCTTCTTTCATCTTCCTTTTTTTTTTTTTTTTTTTTCTTACGATGGCACTTATTCACTGGAATATTCGCAGCATTCGCTCCAACCGAGAGGACTTGAAGTTGCTGCTCCGCTTGCACCGTCCGCTCGTCGTAGCCCTCCAGGAAACGAAGCTACGCCCAAGCGATCAAATTGCCTTGGCACACTACACTTCTGTGCGTTTTGACTTACCCCCTGTGGTAGGTATCCCAGCTCATGCAGGGGTTATGTTGCTGGTCCGGGATGATATTTACTACGATCCCATCACGTTGCACACCGGCCTGCAGGCAGTTGCCATCCGCATTACTCTCCCCACTTTTACATTTTCCATTTGTACCGTTTACACTCCATCGTCGTCTGCCGTTACCAGGGCAGACATGATGCAACTTATTGCTCAGCTACCTGCACCATTTTTGTTAACTGGAGACTTCAATGCCCACCATCCCCTTTGGGGCTCTCCAGCATCCTGCCCGAGGGGCTCCCTGTTAGCAGACCTTTTCAACCAGCTCAATCTTGTCTGCCTCAATACTGGCGCCCCTACTTTTCTTTCGGACACATCTCACACCTATTCCCATTTACATTTCTCTATATATACTCCGCAACTTGCACGCCGGTTCGAGTGGTATGCACTTTCTGATACATATTCGAGCGACCACTTCCCGTGTGTTATCCATCTCCTGCAGCATACCCCCTCTCCGTGCTCATCTAGTTGGAACATCTCCAAAGCAGACTGGGGGCTCTTCTCTTCCAGGGCGACCTTTCAGGATCAAACATTCCCAAGCTGCGATAGTCAGGTCGCACACCTCACGGAAGTCATTCTCACTGCTGCTGAATATTCCATCCCTCACCCTACTTCTTCTCCACGTTGCGTACCGGTCCCCTGGTGGACCGAAGCATGTAGAGACGCTTTACGTGCTCGTCGACGTGCTTTACGCACCTTTGAACGCCACCCTACAGTGGCGAATTGTATCAATTATAAACGATTACGTGCACAGTGTCGTCGTATTATTAAAGAAAGCAAGAAAGCCAGCTGGGCTGCTTTCACAAGCACCTTCAACATTTTTACTCGTTCTTCTGTTGTCTGGGGTAGCCTGCGCCGGCTATCTGGCACTAAGGTCCACTCACCAGTTTCTGGCTTGACGGTCGCGAATGACGTCCTTGTGGCCCCTGAGGCTGTCTCCAATGCCTTCGGCCGCTTTTTCGCAGAGGTTTCGAGCTCCGCTCATTACCACCCTGCCTTCCTCCCCCGCAAACAGGCAGAGGAAGCTAGGCCACCTAACTTCCGCTCCTCGAATCGTGAAAGTTATAATGCCCCATTCACCATGCGGGAACTCGAAAACGCACTTGGCCGATCACGGTCCTCCGCTCCAGGGCCTGATTCTATTCATATTCAGATGCTGAAGAACCTTTCTCCTGCGGGTAAAGGTTTTCTTCTTCGTACTTACAATCGCATCTGGATTGAGGGACATGTTCCCGCATGCTGGCGTGAGTCTATTGTTGTCCCGATTCCTAAGCCGGGGAAGGACAAGCACTTGCCTTCCAGTTATCGACCCATCTCGCTTACCAGCTGTGTCTGTAAAGTGATGGAGCGAATGGTTAACTCTCGATTGGTTTGGCTGCTCGAGTCTCGACGCCTCCTTACCAATGTACAATGTGGATTTCGTAG
The DNA here is from genome assembly GCF_023898315.1 of Schistocerca nitens. Classification (NCBI taxonomy): domain Eukaryota; kingdom Metazoa; phylum Arthropoda; class Insecta; order Orthoptera; family Acrididae; genus Schistocerca; species Schistocerca nitens. The sequence continues at coordinate 187,212,261 of NC_064620.1, read as the reverse complement.
GCGCCGGTCTGCTGTTGACCATCTGGTTACCTTGTCGACCTTTATTATGAATAACTTCTTGCGGAAGCGCCCGACCGCGGCTGTGTTCTTTGATTTGGAGAAGGCTTACGACACCTGTTGGAGGGCGGGCATTCTCCGCACCATGCATACATGGGGCCTTCGCGGTCGCCTCCCTCTTTTTATTAGTTCCTTTTTAATGGATCGACAGTTCAGGGTACGTGTGGGTTCTGTCCTGTCAGACACCTTTCGCCAGGAGAATGGGGTGCCACAGGGCTCAGTTTTGAGCGTCGCTCTCTTCGCCATAGCGATCAATCCAATAATGGATTGCCTCCCAGCTGATGTATCAGGCTCCCTTTTCGTGGACGATTTTACCATCTATTGCAGCGCGCAGCGTACGTGTTTCCTGGAGCGCTGTCTTCAGCGTTCTCTTGACTGTCTTTACTCCTGGAGTGTCGCCAATGGCTTCCGTTTTTCTGCCGAGAAGACGGTCTGTATTAACTTCTGGCGCTGCAAAGAGTTTCTCCCACCGTCTTTACGACTCGGTCCCGTTGCTCTCCCATTCGTGGAGACAACAAAATTTTTAGGTCTTACATTTGACAGGAAACTTAGTTGGTCTCCACATGTGTCTTATTTGGCTGCCCGTTGTACCCGTTCTCTCAATGTCCTCCGTGTTCTCAGTGGTATGTCGTGGGGAGCGGATCGAACCGTCCTACTTCGCCTCTATCGGTCGATCGTCCGCTCCAAGCTGGATTATGGGAGCTTCGTATACTCCTCTGCACGGTCATCCATCTTACGCCGCCTCAACTCCATACAACATCGGGGTTTACGACTTGCGATCGGAGCGTTTTTTACTAGTCCCGTCGAGAGTCTTCATGCTGACGCTGGTGAGTTGCCACTCACCTACCGGCGCGATATACTGCTTTGTCGGTATGCCTGTCGGCTACTGGCAATGCCCGACCACCCGTCTTATCGTTCCTTTTTTGATGACTCTCTCGACAGTCAATACGGGTTGTATGTCTCCGCCCTGCTACCCCCTGGAGTTCGCTTTCGTCGCCTCCTTCAACACCTTAATTTTTCACTCCCTGCCACCTTTCGAGTGGGCGAGAGCCACACGCCACCTTGGCTCCAGGCTCAGGTTCGCGTCCACCTTGACCTCTGCTCGCTCCCGAAGGAGGTTACCGCCGGTTCAGTCTACCACTCCCGTTTTGTCGAACTTCGTTCGAAGTTCATTAATATGACCTTCATTTATACAGATGGCTCTAAGACCAATGACGGGGTCGGGTGTTCTTTTATTGTCGGGGCACCAAGTTTCCAATATCGGCTCCATGGCCATTGTTCGGTCTTCACAGCTGAGCTCTTTGCCCTCTACCAGGCTGTCCTTTACATCTGCCGCCACCGACATTCTGCATATGTCATCTGCTCCGATTCCCTGAGCGCTATCCAGAGCCTCGGTGATCCGTACCCGGTTCACCCTTTCGTGCACCGGATCCAACGCTCTCTTCAGCAGCTGGTGGACGTCGGTCCTCCGGTTAGCTTTATATGGGTTCCTGGCCATGTCGGTATCCCTGGGAACGAAGCTGCAGATGCCGCGGCCAAGGCTGCGGTCCTCCAGCCTCGGACAGCTTCTTCTTGTGTCCCTTCGTCAGATTGTAGCAGGGTAATTTGTCGGCGCATTGTATCGCTGTGGCATGCCGATTGGGCTGCACTTCCAGACAACAAGCTTCGGGCCTTGAAAGCTCTTCCCGTGGCTTGGACGTCCTCCTCACGCCCTTCTCGGCGGGAGGAGGTAGTTTTGGCCCGGTTGCGAATTGGCCACTGCCGGTTCAGCCATCGCCATCTGCTGACGGCTGCGCCGGCGCCGTTCTGCCCATGTGGGCAATTGCTGACGGTCCGCCACATTTTAACGTCGTGTCCGGATTTTAACACCCTGCGTCTCGATCTTGGCCTGCCATGTACTGTAGAAGCCATTTTAGCGGATGACCCACGAGCAGCTGCTCGCGTTCTTCATTTTATCAATTTGACAAGCCTCTCAAAGGACATTTGATTATGCTGTTTTCTTTTTTAATCCTATGCCTGTCAGTATATCTTTCATCGTGTTTTCCGTTTCGTTGCTGTTTTAAACTTGTGACTCGCGGTGCATTCCTAAAGTAGTCTGGGCGCTAATGACCGTTGACGTTGTGCGCCCTAAAACCACAAAAAAAAAAGACGCTACCCCTAGACCACGGGTTTACCCTGTGATAGTGCAACGCAAACCAAGGGGTGTAAACCCCCTCCACGAAATACACGATCACACCATAACACCACCACCTCCGAATTTTACTGTTGGCACTACACACGCTGACAGATGTTCACTGGGCATTTGCCGTAAGCACTCCCTGCCGTAGAATCGCGAGATTGTGTACCGTGAATCGTCACTCTCCACAACGTTTTTCCTGTGTTCAATCATCCAATGTCTACCCTCCTCACACCAAGTGAGGTGCCGTTTGGCATTTACTGCCTTGATGTGTTGCTTATGAGCAGCTGCTAGACCATGAAATGCAAGTTTTCTCACGTCCCACTTACGTGCCATAGTACTTCCACTGTGCCCTGATGCAGTTTGGAATTCCTGTGCGATGGTCTGGACAGATTTCTGCCTATTACATATTATGACCCTCTTCAAATGTCGGTGGTCTCTGTCAGTCAACAGATGAGGTCGGCCTGTACTCTTTTGTGTTGTAAGTGTCCCCTCACGTTTCCACTTCATTATCACATCGGAAACAGTGGACCTTGGGATGTTGAGGAGTATGCAAACCTCGCGTACAGAAGTATGTCACAAGTGACACCCAGTCACCTGACGACGGGGCCGGCCGGTGTGGCCGTGCGGTTAAAGGCGCTTCAGTCTGGAACCGCGTGACCGCTACGGTCGCAGGTTCGAATCCTGCTTCGGGCATGGATGTGTGTGATGTCCTTAGGTTAGTTAGGTTTAAGTAGTTCTAAGTTCTAGGGGACTGATGACCACAGAAGTTAAGTCCCATAGTGCTCAGAGCCATTTGAACCATTTTTCACCTGACGACGTTCGAAGTCCGTGAGCTCCGCTGAGCATTCCATTCTACTCTCTCACGATGTCTAATGACTTCTGAGGTCGCTGATATGGAGTACCTGGCAGAAGGAGGCAGCACAATGCGCCTAATATGAAAACCGTATGTTTTAGGGGGTGTTAGGATACTTTTTATCACATAGTATTGAGCCGTGCGTGGCTGATGTTCCCAGCATCACGTATTTTACACCCGGTTTTTAATGTACTTCCACCTCACTACGTTAATTTTAATTAGTACTGTCACTGAGTTGCTGATTTGCCTGACCGTGACCGGCGCTAGCAGTTCATATCGATATATCCCCTCTCGTAGTGTCTTTGCTCGACTGCTGTTACTTCCCGATCGTTGTCTGTCGTAAGGCAGTGCGGGTTGCGAGTTCGCGCTGCCAGTCAGTTGGAACGCGTCTGGAGCGCAGTCCGGCCTGCCAGTCGGGGAGTTGTATTGCGGAACTAGTGCAGTTGGGGTGGAGCAGCACTGTCTGCGTCGACATGGTTCGCCCGACGATTGCCGCCACGCATCACTTGAGCCAGGCCACGGTCTTGGTGGATCGTCGGTCGGTCATCCTGCTGGACGATGCGTTTTGGCTCGCCAATCGTTCATGAGTCGGCTGTGTGTGTGTGCATCGACTCCCAATTTGTCCTCATGTGTGCTTAGTTACTATTCGGTATCGTTCGGGTCTTTGTGGAAGTGTTTGTTAGGTTGTGTGTGTAGTTCGCGTTATTTCCACTGACTACTATTTTAGATGTCGTCGGCATTCAGAGGGCAGTCGGTCGGTTGCTGTGGAACAGGGAATTTATCTCCGCACAGTGCAGTCGAGTGGGTCCACCGGCGGTCCCTGCACAGTGTCAGAGCGTGTGTGGAGCTGTCGAATCGCTACGAGCTTCGTGGTGCACCCACCCAGGACGTGAAAGTTGAGTAGTGGTTTCAACTACCCAAGCTACGTCCATTTATGTTGTGTGCTTCGTTTCGGTGGTTCGCGGTTGGGGAGGTTTTCCTGTGAGCAACCCCGAGTGTTTCTATTGCTGAAATTTAGCCGCCATGCGGTGCAACTAACTATATTGGTTGACTACAATTCAAGTGCACCAGCGGAATTTTCTGCCTTGTGGCCGCTAGTGTGTTGGTTACGTGCCCTGGCCACTGACGTAAATTTAGGCAGTATTCCTTTTGGGTGGAGTTAACTATATTACCGATTTCAAATTCAAGTGTTCCAGCGGAATTTTCTGCATTGTGGCCATTAGTGTTCCGGTTACCTGCCCTGGCCCCTAACGTAATTTCAGACAGCGTCCTTTCCTCACATGGTGTGTAGTTTTGACAGCTGATACATATTTCATTGTTGATAATCACGTTCGTAAACTTTGATGTTTGAGTTCTCACCGATTTGTGGGAAGCAAGTCGTTTTGTCGGTCGGTCCGTGGCTGTCTCCTGGTTGGGTGCCGAGGGATCAACTGTAGTTGGGCTCACCACCTGTCTGATCTAAGTGAACGAGGGCAGACCGGCCTCCCTGGAGGTTTCTGAGTGCCGTTTTGTTTATTGTGCTTCTCACCGGTGTTTAATTGTCTGTTTATAATCTATCATAGCCAATGGTTTAAAAAATTTCTTGCTTTACAGGATTTTATGTATTTTTGAATTTTGGAAAAATCAATTGTGGGCCCTCAGTCACTTAAATCCTTATTCTAAAATTAGAAAAAAAACCATAGCGACCTTCTGCCTTTGAATGGTTATGATAATTTATTTTAAAATCTTGAAATTTTTATTGTGGGCCTTCAGCCGTCTGTATTGCATCTTTCTTATGTTTGTTTTTTTATCCTTCCCTTGAGGCTCTCAGCATACAGATGCAGTTTGTACCACTTGAGATTTATCTTGTTGCTTTAAGATTTCTTGATTGAGTGAACCTGATCGACGACACGTTATTTGGCTCTTTCCACAATCCTAATCACTTGTTCTGCCCAGCGGGTTTAGCGGGCGTTTCAAGTGTATGAGCCGACAAGGCACCAGAATCGTACTGATCTAGCATTTGCATTTACCTGCTGAAATGATGGATTGGACTGTTTCAAGATTTCTTCTCTGAGTTTGATATCAGGTACACTGTACACGATCGCATCAGGCAACGTAATATCTGAATATAAAGCACCGCAAGCACAGTTCAGTTGACATTTCGGTGTCATACCCTGCAAATCTGTTACCTACTCGTGATAAGTTTGTTCTGACCCTTTCTTCCTATTAAACAATTGATTCCGAGCCTACCACATTCACTTGTTGGTCATAATAGTTTGTTAGGGACTGTGCTACTTGGTCATTAGACAGTTCATTTCGAGTGACGTTAGGAATTAACTTCTGGATAAGTCTGAACACTGCACTTCCTACCGTTGATAATAGATGGGGAAGTTTCACAGTACCTGGTACATTGTGGGGGATGAGATACGATTCTTCGTCTTGAACAGTCGAAAAGTTGGTATAGCAGCTGTAATATGCGATGCATTTTTCGACGGGCGCGCAGCGTTGGCCAGTAGCTGCTGCATCGTGTTGAGTAGTGGAGAAATTTGCTGCGTCTGAAACTGAAACATTTGTATTAGTTGTGGCGCATCCAACGCTTGCAGCTGCGGCGTCTATGCAGGGCTTGGAACAGGCGTGGTGGGGGGGGGTGGGGGTGGGGGGGGGTGCGGAGGGTGGGGGGGGGGGAAGGGAAGACACAAATGCAACAAAAATGCAAGAACATGTACAGAGAGATTTTCTGAAAGCGCCCACCTGAAAACACTGATTAGCAAACACGACAAGAAACTGTTAAAGCAATAAGCGCTCTTGCAATGCTGCGTTTCCGGAATGCTATACGACAATTCAAGTAAATAACATTAGTAGTTTTATTTCTATAGACTTGAACGTACAGTGATGACATGCAACATAAATTCGAGTCCTTATTGTACAAAATTTTCAATCAAGCAATGGATATGGATCACAACAATCTGATACCGCAGCGCTCTCTGCTAGGCCGGGCTAGTACTCCGCGAATCCTGTCCACTAATGTCCCGGCACTGAGCCGATACTGAGTACTAACGCCGATACTGAGTACTAACGTCCATATGCCTCGCATACGGGTCCACCTGAGCGGCCGAGGCCGGCAGGAGCGGCTCTTGCATTCAATTCACTTCTTGCAGGTGACGCTCCTGTCGCAGCGCTGTGCTAATCAGCTAACCATTGGCCGACATCGTTTCACCGCCTTCTCTCGTCTTGCGTTCTTCGTCTTGGTTCCGGCGCTCGTGGTTACACCAGAACAGTATCATCTCAAATACCTGTTAACGATATCTATCGCTAACAACAGCAGTCACATCACATCAAGGCATCTCACACGGTGCACACGATTTTGTCGATGCCTGTCCATTACAAACGACATACTGTTCTGCTTCTTAGGAAGACTGTATTCCGATCCCATAAGTAATGGGAGGTTACGTACATGTGTATTTTTTTCTTTAGGCGGCGGTAGTTAACTGCAATGAAGGCGCTTTGGTAGTCACCTAAGAAGCCTATTGTGGGTAGTTGTAGGAGCCGACAGCATTATACTGTACCTAGATTTTCGGTGACTAAGTGCAGACGGAATATCATTAACAGCACACAACGATAAAATCTGCAGGCATGTTTTGTTTCAGCAGCAAATGTTTGACCAGTACCATAATTCAGTGACTATCTGTTGTACTCCTTTTTTGATATCCTTCCATATTCAATAAATAATTTATTAGTTATTACTGTGATGTAGTTTTCCGCATTGTCTAACGCTCTTAACACCTGTGCTCTATCAGAAAAATCACAGAGGTGGAAAGCGGATACCATTTTTTAAATCAGCAGAACTGCATAGTTGTTGCTGCATTAGTCACTAAATAAGTAGCCACCAGTCGATAAACCAATGACCATTTGACGCGTTTCGGGTAGAACCCACCCTCAGATTGTCATGAACGCCTTAGTGATCAGATGTATTGAGACAGTATGCAATTAACATAGAGCCGTCGTTACAGCTATGTTACACATTGTCTATATATGTTTGATAACCAAGATGTTCATGACAGTCTAAGGATGGTTTTTGCCCGAAACGCGTCAAATAAAGTCATTGGTTTATGATCAGTACAGGAATTTTGCTCTGCACCCATTGATTTTCAGTATGGTCATAGGCTTTCTGTGTGTCTACGTCACAGTTGGAAGGCACTCTTCAAATGTTCGGTAACCTGCTGGTGGCTTCTCTATGAACATTAGTACGAACGAGGAGAGATTTTCATTAAACTTCTTCCGCTGCAGAAAAATTGGCTCCACATCTGTAACGCCAAATTTAAAGTTCAAAATACAGTAGATCAACCCATTACTTCCCGTTTCCTGACTATTCATACAAGCAGCGCCAGCGTGTTTCGTTCTTTTGACGCTCTAACTCGAGTGTAGTTAGGTAATGTTCTGGCCTTTTAACTTCCATTTCGCTGTGTAGTGCACATTTAGGAACCCGTGTTTTGCTTCCCCTCCTCACGCCAACCTCATCCCACGCCGACCCTGCTCTACCTTCTAACAGCTCCACTCTCTCTATATTTTCTTTTCAGCTTTTCAGCCAGATGCTCCATGCGCACGAAGCGGAATGTGTCCTGTGCTTTTTCTTTAATTTTTTTCTCGTTATATCTCTAGTGAAAGTAAACGGCGAGCTCTGGATTTTACGAACTCTTTACTTTTGCGGGTTATTTAATTTCTTTTTTTGGTGTGTGCAGTTCGATTTTGTTACAGCCCACAAGCAGAGAACATCCCTTTCCCCTTTAAACAATCATGGCACGTATCTCCGTACTACCCGTTTCTTGTAATGGATTCGATGAATGAACTGTGTGCAAAAGGTCGATGTTGCAGAAATTGTTTAGGTAGTCAACAATTAGGGTCATTAGTCGAAGCATTTCCCAAAAAATCATTGAGAGAGATATTATATTTTGGTACTGACAACAATATTTATAATAGTATAAAAACGGAACACTATTTCACTGCGGTATCATTTTCTTTGGAACCATTGACTGCACAGCTTGGAAATAGTCAGAGTATAGACAACATTCACGTAAGTGTTTTATGCTTCTAATTTCCTTCCCTGATGATGATCTGTGAAAAAATCAAGTAATTTATTTTGCTACAAAAAATATTTAAAAATATAGCACAAATATCACCGACATCATCAATATGTTATAAATTTTTCAGGAAATAGTAGGCAACTGAGGTAGAGGAGGTCATTCTAAATATCTGTACCAAATTTTGTGAGTTTACCTTCAGCCATTATGAGAAAAGTGTACTTAAATTATGAAAATTCATATTTTCGGTAAATCGCAAAAGATGGTTTACAGACTTACCACTAAACTCGATTAGAACATTAAAGCTGCGTACTCAAGTTGTCCTCCGGTTTGCTTATCCTCCTTTCTCTTCATTCTTTTTTTTTTTCCTTGACTCCTTGGTAGCAACTTCTGCAGCTGTCTCAGCTTCGGTTACCCGCCGCTTATCCATAGCAGTTAGAGCTGAAGCCACATTCCTTCCAGTCTGGATATTCAGTTTCTTCATATCTTTGATCCTTGAAGTTGCACCATCATTGAATGTTATTATCGCATCCATTACACCAGTCTTCAGCAATGTCAGCCCAGAAAATAAAGGTTTGGGTATTCTCTCCCATGTACAGCTGTTAAAGCTTTCATTTGTATTCTGAGAGAGAGACAATGCATACATTTCCTAAGTAGATTTTTATTTGCCAGATCCCTATATAGAGGCCTAATTGCCTCCTTTACAACAAGTGGTAAGGAATGTTTGTGGGTACATTGAATGCCTGTAGCACTGCTCAACCAGTTCTTGCACCACGAATCTTCCCCTTTTGGCACAGATCATGCTATGGGACTTCTTGGCAGATTAAAACCATGTGCCGGACCGAGACTCGAACTCGGGACCTTTGCCTTTCGCGGGCAGGTGCTCTACCAACTGAGCTACCCAAGCACGACTCACGCCCCGTCCTCACAACTAAGCCATGTCTCCGCAATATCCTTTCTTTCAGGAGTGCTAGTTCTGCAAGGTTCGCCGGAGAGCTTCTGTAAGGTTTAGAAGGTAGGAGACGAGGTACTGGCAGAAGTAAAGCTGTGAGGACGAGGCGTGAGTCGTGCTTGGGTAGCTCAGTTGGTAGAGCACTTGCCCGCGAAAGGCAAAGGTCCCGAGTTAGAGTCCCGGTCCGGCACATGGTTTTAATCTGCCAGGAAGTTTCATATCAGCGCACACTCCGCTGCAGAGTGAAAATCTCATTCTGCATGCTATGGGGTTTCATCTGTTGACACTCTGTAGAACCATGTTACCCAAGCAGCTCGTCTCATTTTCTCCAAATCTCCTACATTTCTCCTTATTGCTAGTCCATAATTTAGAGTCAAAGAATCTATTTCACTTTTTGTTAGACGACCTGGACCACCTATGTGTTTTCCGTCTGACAGTTTTTTCCACTGAAGTCTTTACTTTTCCCAGCCGAGCTCCCATTCTTTTTTGTACATGTTTGTACATGCCCAACACATTCAAGCTATTCTATCAGAGTGTTTCCATATGGTCTGTCATTAACAACAGTAGTGTGTCCTTTACAGTCTCCATCCCCAAGGTGCCTACAGGACTGACCTCTGATCTTCAAAAAATATTTAGAGCTCATTTCATTTCCATGTTTCCACTTGGACCATCAAATCTCTTTACACGAAGATGGGTGCCAATAAATGTACTTGAACAACCCTGTCATTGCTTTGTTAGACATTCATACCAGTTTCAATAAAGGTGGCAGTTACAACCCCATTCAGAGAAATATGACCTCTCTTCTGCCAAGATCCATCAAATGCTGCTGCGATGTCTGTATTCTCAGACAAGGCGACTAGTTCCTGTGCTAGGCTTTCCATTGAGTGTTCACTTACACCACATACAGCATTATGTATTAATTTATTGTATATGTCAAACCTCAGTGGAGGTGGAGGCAAATCCATCACTGCACAAAAAATCTGGGCAGCTCTCCTTCCCCTTCCTATATATCGCATTGCCTAAGCAAGCTGAATATTTACACTCTAATGTCGACTATCAGTTACGAGCCATATCACAGTATCACTGTGGATCTTACACGAGTTAAGGCAATCACTAACCGACTTGAAAGACCCTTCCTTGCTGAAATGTCCTCAGAAACGTCAATACTATCTTCACAATTGCAGTACTTACGTTTCACTGCAATCTTCAAAAGTCTTGAAAGCATATTTAGGTTCACAATAGCATTTCCGTTGTTATTGTTGCTCACAATTACTGGGCTTGTTCTTATTACATTCAGAAAGCGAAAGCTTACGTCTAGTAGCACTGCCTGTTGACACAGTTTCTGCAGGCGACTTTTGAAGCTACTGATGTGTATTATTCGGTTGTGTTTGGAACTGGTTGCCGCGAAACTGTCGTTTGGGGCTAAATTTCTTTACTCTCGGCATTTGTAGCACAAGAAACACACACAGAGAAACAAAACAACACACAATAACTACAAAACCACACACATATGAAATTCCGAAATCGTATATTCTCATATCTTGTTTACACTCGAACCATACAGGCCTGTACTTTGGTTCTTGGAGTCAGTGCCTTCTAGAATACACCTGTGTCAACGATCCGTAACTAACGACGGAAAAAACGGAAGAACAAAATAATTCATCGCGTATTCTGACGCTCTTCAAACTGACAGTTGGGCGTGGCCTCTGTGCAACATTACGTTCAACCTCAATTTTCGACGAACATAAAATGATAATGCCCATAAACTGCACATTTTTGAAATCAGCATGAAATGCTCTTTTCTATAGACCAAGAATTTTTTTTTCAAATTTTGGTCATTTTCACGAGAATATCGTCTTAATACTGTAGGGAACACTGGAAAACAGTTCTCTACGATCACACGCTAGGATGAAACTTTTCGCTGCTACGTATAGCTGACATAAGAACAAAATTAATAATAGGATTCCACGAGAGAAGAAAAATTATAAAATTGACGAACTCTCGAAATTCTGCAGGTGACTTGAAGAAAAACGTGACATAGCACAAAGGAAACACGGATACAGTGGTCAAGTGAGTCGGATTACTTTCATGTTGCGGCGGTACGTAAATTTTATAAACTGGGTATGTCGGTTTAGTACAGAACGCTAGCGGAAATACGAGGTATGACATCCTAGAATTAATAGCACACAATCATGGTGTGATGGGATCTTCACTCGTTACTGTTCAATGATCTGTCTTCGAAACAGACTTTGATTATTTATTTTGAGTAGGATGTATCAAGTCCCTCGTCCACATTTAGAGTTATATTTTTTATTTAATAGGTAGCCTCGTTGTCTTCTATAGGAGATGATGCTAGTCTCGGATCCTACTGATACAAACTGTTGAACGGATGGTGTTATTCGGGTAACTCCCAATCATTATTCAGTGCAAGAAAGTTTGTGTACTTTGACATTTCACTAATATTTCCACACACTGAACTATTAGCAAAAGGAAATTTTGCGTTCAGCAGTGTCACAAAAATACGTTATCCCTATTTACAGTAGCTTCTCCTCTAAAATTTTCACGTTATATTTCAATTACATTCCCGTCAAGACTGTGCACAACGAAGCGGAACAAGAGTAACATAATATCAAAGATATTACAACTTTCTCGAAAATAAAATCGGGTACATCTTTGAAATAATTTTTAAAAATTTAAGTAAAATGCTTTAACATTAGTTCAGGTGAGCCGGCCGAAGTGGCCGTGCGGTTAAAGGCGCTGCAGTCTGGAACCGCAAGACCGCTACGGTCGCAGGTTCGAATCCTGCCTCGGGCATGGATGTTTGTGATGTCCTTAGGTTAGTTAGGTTTAACTAGTTCTAAGTTCTAGGGGACTAATGACCTCAGCAGTTGAGTCCCATAGTGCTCAGAGCCTGAGTTCAGGTGTGTATAATATGAACGTTTAAATACGAAACAGCTTATCTTTTTATGTTATGTATTTACAGAAATTATTTATATTCAACTGGAGATATCAATATTCACTTTATACGTACGTTTCTTAGTGTCATTGAGTTGCTCGCATTATAATGGGTGACGCTCTCTTTGTTTATTACGTTTGCATGTCCATCACTGTTAATGGAAAGGAGCTCTCAGTGTGCCAACAGTTGAGCTGCAAACACCAGTATATGGTTTAAGAACATACTAAACATGGTCATGGGATCGAGAAAGTCCACCATGCACCGAATTATTTACTGGTGAAGTTATTAGCAACCTAGACGAATCTACTGAAAAGTTCGTTATCAATTGCAACTGCGTAAAAGTAAATTAGGATGTTGTCTCTATGCGAATACACAGTTTCACGATAAAGGGCAGAATGTTTGCGAGCACCTAAAGCTAGCCCATAGGCATTTTCTTTACTCATGTTTGACTGATGATGTCCAGTTTCTACTTCTGTCCAAACGCATGAACTTGTGCTGCTTCTCTGTAAACTACTGCGGACTCAGGTATACGTGTGGAGACCAGTGTGCAAGCTTATCAGTCCACAACTGCCGTGGCGATGGCTGAGCGATAAACAGGTACAATGTTTACGAACCCTTCTCTAAGCGACATGAGACTATATCACACTTAGTGTGTCCACGGCAAAGATACGTGATATTAATTATAGGGTATGAACCAAATTCTTAGCGAGATAAATACCATATAACAGTAATCACCTTTCACCTTGGTCTACTTCTGGATGCCGAAACAGTAACTATATTCGTTCCAGCACCAGCTGCCTCTAGCCGGCCGAAGTGGCCGTGCGGTTAAAGGCGCTGCAGTCTGGAACCGCAAGACCGCTACGGTCGCAGGTTCGAATCCTGCCTCGGGCATGGATGTTTGTGATGTCCTTAGGTTAGTTAGGTTTAACTAGTTCTAAGTTCTAGGGGACTAATGACCTCAGCAGTTGAGTCCCATAGTGCTCAGAGCCATTTGAACCAGCTGCCTCTCTAAGTCCTTGTCTGTATTACACAGACGACGGAAGAGGATGGTAGCGACTATGGCTTCTACATTATATGGGCCGTCCGTTACGGTGACAGCCTGAGATGAGGCCCACCATGTTACTAGCACATTTAAACACGTTTGCAGTAGCTAAAATACTTTATTTCGTTTTGTATAAGTTCATGTAAATAACACAAAGTGCATCTTTGGTTCTGCGCACTTCTCTTAGTCGTGAAATACCAATATTGCTCTCATGGATTTCATAATATAATTACGCTTCTTCTTCGTTTTTATAGCGTACCCGACAACAATCTTTCGTTTTATTTTTAAAGTAATCGGTGTTAGCTGTGATGTAAAGTTACACGTTCACAGTCAAATATGAGAAAGCTAAACAGAAAGCAGTACAAAACATTATTTATCATTCTTTATTAATAATACTACGCACATTTTATAAATACCATCAGTTACTCATTCTTGTAATAATAAAAAAATCACTACAGGTAACTCCATAAGTATTTACAAAATCCCATATACATAACACAGTCCAATGTATATATTAATGAGCTTGGAAGACATGATATATAACATTTTACTGGGGTCCAGTAAAATTCTATTTACAACAACTGTCGTCTTTTAATGTCTTTCCTTTGAAGTCTTACAGCGGCAGTATGGTTCCCATACAAGTTGTACAAGGCAGTTGTAATTAAACTTTTTCAACTTGACCCATTTTAGACTACTATTTACCCTATGGCTATTAATGATGTGCATAATGTGTGCTGCAAGAGGGCCGGCTGGTGTGGCCGAGCGGTTCTAGGCGCTTCAGTCTGGAACCGCGCGACCGCTACGGTCGCAGGTTCGAATCCTGCCTCGGGCATGGATGTGTGTGATGGCCTTAGGTTAGTTAGGTTTCAGTAGTTCTAAGTTCTAGGCGAATGGTGACCTTAGATGTTAGGTCCCATAGTGCTCAGAGCGATTTTTGTGCTGCAAGACTTGAGTTGTTAGTAGTGTCGGTATTATGACTTTCCTTTAGGTGACGAAGCAGAGTTGAAATGCATCAATGTGCATTACAATTGCAGACTGGGCCTGAACAATGCGAGCAGGGCCTTACACGTAAAGCTATTTTATCAGATCCCAGCGGTCTAAGGCGCTGCAGTCATGGACTGTGCAGCTGTTCCCGGAGGAGGTTAGAGTCCTCCCTCGGGCATGGGTGTGTGTGTTTGTCCTTAGGATAATTTAGGTTAAGTAGTGTGTAAGTTTAGGGACTGATGACCTTTGCAGTTAAGTCCCATAAGATTTCATACACACATTATTTAATCAAAACAACGGCAATAATGCTGCTGCCCATCAAGAGTAACGACGCAATAAAGGAATACGGAGAGGTATTGTTTCAGCACAGAGGTTGAAGATCATGATACGGAAGTCCGAACTAACTGACGATTTGGTAATTGCTCCTGGGAGAGACCGACGGCCAACTGCGCCATAAACTGCTGAAAAAATGACTGTTGCCATGAACTGTTGCCATGACTGAGAATGCAGGACGCAATGTGCGATTTTCAAGTAGTGCACGAGACGTATCACGACAGATAAATAATCCATGGACCTCCAATCGAAAAGTGCTCCGAAGAATCTGTGAAATAGTATCCCTCTGAGTTGTTGTTGTTGTAGTCCTCAGACCAGAGACAGGTTTGATGCAGCTCTCCACTCTAACCTGTACAAGCCTCTTCATCTACTAGTAACTACTCCAACGTTGCTTACTGTATTCATCTCTTGGTCTGCCTCTACGTTTTTTACCCTCTACGCTGCCCTCCAATACTAAATTGGTGATCCCTTGAAGCCTCAGAACATGTCCTACCAACCGATCCCTTCTTCTAGTCAAGTTGTGCCACAAATTCCTCTTCTCCCCAATTCGATTCAGAACCTCCTCATTAGTTACGTGGTCTACCCATCTAATCTTCAGCATTCTTTTGTAGCACAAAGTTTTGAAGGCTTCTATTCTCTTGTCTAAACTATCTATGGTCCATGTTTCACTTCCATACCTGGCCACACTCCATACAAATACTTACAGAAAGGACTTCCTGACACTTAAATCTACATTCTATGTCAACAAATTTCTCTTCTTCAGAAACGCTTGACTTGCTGTAGCCAGTCTACATTTTATATCCTCTCTGCTTCGACCATCATCAGTTATTTTTCTCCCAAAATAGCAAAACACATCAACTACTTTGTCTCATTTCCTAATCTGATTCCCTCAGCATCACCTGATTTAATTAGACTACATCCCATTATCCGTGTTTCGTTGATTTTGATGTTTTTGTGGATGTTCATCTTATGTCCTCCTTTCTAGACACTGTCCATTCCTTTCAACTGCTCTTCTAGGTCCTTTGCTGTCTGTGACAAAATTACAATGTCGTCGGCAAACATTTAAGTTTTTATTTCTTCAAATGGCTCTGAGCACTATGGGACTTAACATCTATGGTCATCAGTCCCCTAGAACTTAGAACTACTTAAATCTAACTAACCTAAGGACAGCACAGAACACCCAGCCATCACGAGGCAGAGAAAATCCCTGACCCCGCCGGGAATCGAACCCGGGAACCCGGGCGTGGGAAGAGAGAACGCTACCGCACGACCACGAGATGCGGGCTTTTATTTCTTCTCCATAGATTTTAATTCATACTCCAAATTTTTCTTTTGTTTCGTTACTACCCTCTGAGTACAAATACCAATCTGTAGTGGTATCTCTCCGCATTAGAGATACCAAGTTCTTACGGACACAGATAATCGTCACATAGACAAACGTTTGTAAACTGAAACATAAACGTGGTACACAATTGACAATGGGTACCATCTCATGTGTATATTAAAAATCTTTCTTTCAATGATTTATTCGTTATTTTTCTTCGGCGTATCATTATACATGTTTAACCATAGTTTCATTGTGCTACTGCAAGGTGCCAGGTTGGAGAAGAGCTTGTACCTCTTTAATTCTGACGAATTTTGCATGAGAACGAGACATGCACATGATCCCGTCCTTACCTACCACCTAATGAATTATGCGCACATTGGTAACTAAGGGAAATGATGGTGGATCCTGCTAATTGGTAAAATAAGGAGTGCACACTCACAATAATTTAATAAAAATCGTAATCTACTCAGAGACAAAAAAGAGAACTTTATCATTATAAACAACAGGAAATGAGCTTCTGCGTATTCCTACGAAATGATATGCGGCTTAAATATTACAATGAGATTTATTATACGTCACAACATAAAGGCACGTGATTATCAACACAAACAGTAGGTTAAAGGATAGGGTATTCTGAACTATTATGCGAATAAGAGTTGGCTCGAGAACAAGGGCCCCTACTCTCTGTGATGAAATAGTTTGACGATAATGACTGGAGGTCCTAATCAATCAAATATAATTCTCTCGACTATTTTGCAATATCACGACTAGTAGTGGTAGCTCACATGGGATCGTATGGAGAAACAAGCAAAGCGGACTTGTGGCAAAGCGAGCATGCGTGGTGCTGAGGACTTCAGTATAAAATTGATAGGACCTACAATGCTTGAGCCGCAAAATACTTCACCAATCCTGAAATTTGTAGCAGGTCGTCGCTAGGCAGCTTGATGTATGCGCCGACTTCTGCTGTGTAGCAACTCTGTTTCAGCCCCTGGCCTTGAAGGTTGTCCGAGAAATCTAAGTTCTGCCGAAAAAATGTGCGACTAAGTCGCAAGACAGTCCGACTCCGACAAAGTTCAGATCCCGAAACCCCTGCATCCGTGCAACGCAAGAGCGAAGTCAACTTAACTCCCTACTCTCCTCTGAAAACGGCGTATCAGCATTCAGTGCTGATTCCAAAATTCCCCCACACTGTCTCAGAACATTATTCCCTCCAATTTCTGGCAGGACTTTATGACGTCAACTAGCCTCAGTTTAAGTTGAATAATCATGCCTCAGCTATTCAGCTGAGGGCACTGAAGTTACCTTTTGACCGGCTACGAAAACAACATGCCTAGACCGCCAGCCATCTGGCGCCAGAACGTCGCACCCAGCATGGCACGGTTCACAAGTATTATCAGAATCAAGAGGACAACGCAGTCAGTCGGTGCCAGGAGGCTTCGTTCGGGACGCCCCGCAACGGTAAACACATAAACTGCGGCGACACTCAGATGTCTGGCAGGTCGTTTTGCCCTGCATACATCAGGCGAAACTTAACCGAAGTCAGCCACTGCGCCAGGCGCTTAAGCCCATTGTAGAAACTCCTCAGAATTCGGGGAAGTGTAGCCCCCAACCAGAAATGCATTGTGCCGCGTCCTCCGATGCTCGCCTCGCACAGGCCACCCAGGGAAGTAACCCACCGTGCATAGGAATCAAGTGAAAAGTATTTTTGAGCTTTCAGTACCAATACTCCCATTAGAATAACCTTATTCGGTCTGTTACTACCGTGCAATGACAAAGAACATTAATAAAATTGATGAAAAAGAGAGACGACATGTAAAAGAGGGCATGGAACCTCTCACTACTATCTTTACTTTTTCTTGTAGTCTCTCTCAAGTGATGAAACTTTAAGTACTCCCACCCTGTGGATTAATTTTAGCTGCCTGTATTTTATACCTAATAATTTTGAAATTTTTAAGTACGTTTTCGAGTCATAATTATTTTTAATTAAACTCATCAGATATTCTGTGATAGAGACACAGTGCCGAAAGAACAGCAATTTGTTCAATCTCGCTTTGAGAATATGGGTTGTCTTTCTATTTTTATTATTTAATTATAAAGAATAGTTGTCATACATCTTTGTAGTTAATAACAGTCTTCCTTTAGTACCACTGCGTCCATTAGCGGGGCAGTTGTTTGTAACTCATTTGTAATTGAATTTCTAATGTGCTGCATACTTAAATCTATGCAATGTTCTCTGGGAAGTATGAGAGGATTGCGCAACGCAATTTTGGTGAACCGCTATATGCAGCGACTGGACCATATGATGGAACTGCCAGAAACAGCTCAATACCATTCTTAATATGGTGTAGGAAACCCATATGCTTCCACTCGTTTTGGAATGAGAATACAGGTCCTATATGGTTTTCAAGGGAATCTTATACTATTCTTCTTGGAAAATAGTGGCAAGGACAGTTAACGATGATGGAGGTGGGAAGCGATCATCACACTTGTGTCCAAAATGGCCCACAAAGATCGATAATATTGAGATGTGGTGAATTTTCTGGTCAAGGGAGATGTGACAATCCGTGCTCTTGCTCGCAAGAATGGTTCTCGACGATGCGGACTATGTGAATGGGGGCCGTATCGTCATGGTACACAGAATCACCGCAGCGGAACAATCATTGTACCCTGTGAGCGGCATGATCAGCAAAAGTGGTCTAGTAATACTTGGCAGTAATGTGATTTTGCAGTGTAACCATGGGGCTCATGGAATCATCATCGAACCCCCGCCATATTTCAGTCCTGGGACGTAAATTCGGGCGCCGCGAGGGATTAGCCGAGCGGTCTAAGGCGCCGCAGTCATGGACCGTGCGGCTGGTCCCGGCGGAGGTTCGAGTCCTCCCTCGGGCATGGGTGTGTGTGTTTGTCCCTAGGATAATTTAGTTTAAGTAGTGTGTAAGCTTAGGGACTAATGACCTTAGCAACTAAGTCCCATAAGATTTCACACACATTTGAACATTTTGAACAAATTCGGGCAGAGGTAGGAAACGAATTGAAACAAGACCCATGTGATCAAAGTACATTCCATTGCTCCATAGCCAAGGTTTTATGGCTTTGCCATTATCTTTTACGGGCATTTTAATTACTGATGGGTGATTTCGGAATTTCAGATCGCCCTGCATATGCCACCTGATGGAGCTCTTTCGTGTTGTTTCGGTGCTGACGAGGTTCGCGAAGGCTACATTCAGTTCTGCAGTTGCATCTGTCATCCTCATATTTTTCATTACAATCCTTTTTAATGATTGTCCATCACGATCAGTCAACACACACATTTGTTCGCCTTGTGACAGATGATGTTTTTCTGCTGTATAAATCTTCGACACGGTACCTTTGTAATATCAAACACTACATCTCCTTTTGTCACGGACTCACCCACAGTACGAGTACCAACAATTGTCCCACGTTTAAATTCACTTACCTGCTACATAACGCATTCTCAACTACACGGAGCACGTTCTGATCACACTGACACTTGCAACTTACCGTTCGTGGTCAGATACAACAACGCAAGTTCCAGGCTTTACAAGTATCAGAATTTACGTCCAAACAGGCATTTCACGCGGTGTTGGCACATTTTTTCCAAACCCTCTATGTGACTGTAAGTAAAACGACTGAAAACATTATAAATATGTCTACTCACTGTCCCAAAGGGCTTATCAAATAGATGAAGTTTGTTCATGTAGGCATCGAAAATGTTGATGGCTGTTGTTTGCATTGTTATTACTCCTATAACTGTGAAATCAGACTGTAAAATAAGCAAAGCTAATAACTGAGAAATGTTGAATGAAACATCTGAGGCTTTTTTGGGATGGAAATTATTACGACGTATCTTAAGTTATCGATGGCATCATTATATCAATTAGTAAAGCTAAGTTCGCAACCCATGTGCAAACGCATAAGAACTAAACCACACTTTTCTCTTTCGTAAATAGGAGTATTTCTTTCAGAAAAAAGATAAAAATCACCTAGTTCTGTCTCTAGTAACCGTCGTAATATTCTGTGGTAAGGTACGTCATCGTGTGCTGTTTCAGAATTTCACGGAAAGCCTTTAAAGTGGACATGATTGGTGACTGACGGTGTGATGCTGTAAAAAAAGTCGCACGTAGCACAGCTTCCTCCGTGAAGTAGCCAGGTTATTAGTTGGCCTGCACCGTGCATCTGCACAGCGCGCTGGCTCGCCTGCCGCAGCCTGACCTGACGCCCCTGTAACCCAGGGTTCAGAGAGGCGCCAGCAAAGGAAATTTCTGACGATGAGATATTGCGCGCACCGGTGTCGCCGAATAGTGAAGTCAGGCAAATGAAATGGAGCAGAAGACATAACAGGAATTGATGTCCACCAGACAAAGTGGTCATTACAGACGGAGCTGATGGTCTGATCTGGAAGGAAGTGTACAGTGTCCTCTTCGAAAGAACCGTACCGATATTTGTCTTAAGAGATTTAGAGTTATTCTTGTTGTGGTTTTCAGTCCAGAGACTGGTTTGATGCAGCTCTCCATGCTACTGTATCCTGTCCAAGCCTCTTCATCGCCGAATAACTACTGCAACCTACATCCTTCTTAATCTGCTTGGTGTATTCCTCTCTTGCTCTCCTTCTACGGATTTTACCCTCCAAGCTTTCCTACAGTATTAAATTTGTGATCCCTTGATGCCTCAGAACGTGGCCTACCAACCGATTCCCCTTTCTAGTCAAGCTGTACCACAAATTCCTCTTCTCCCAGATTCTGTTCAGTACCTCCTCATTAGTTACGTGATCTACCCATGTAATCTTCAGCGTTCTTCTCTAGCACCACATTAAAAAAGCTTCTTTTCTCTTCTTGTCTAAACTATTTATCGTCCATCTTTCACTTCCATACACGGCCACACTCCAGACAAATACTTTCAGGAAAGTCTTCCTGGCACTTAAATCTATACTCGATGGTAACAAATTTCTCTTCTTCAGAAACGCTTTTCTTGCCATAGCCAGTTTACCTTTTCTACCATCGCTACTTCGACCATCACCAGGTTATTTTGCTCCCCAAATAGCAAACCTCATTTACTGCTTCCAGTGTCTTATTTCCTAATCTAATTCCTTCAGTATCACCTGATTTAATTCGACATCATTTCATTATCCTCGTTTTCCTTTTTTTGACGTTCATCTTATATCCGTCGTTCACAAAGCTCAAAGTTTTTATTTCTTCTCCATGGGTTTTAGTTCCTCCTCCAAATTTTTCTTTTGTTTCCTTCACTGGTTGTACAATATACAGATTAAATAACATCTGGGATAGGCTACAAACACAGTCCACTCCCTTCTCAACCACTGCTTCCCTTTCGTGCACGTAGACTCTTATAACTGCCATCTGGTTTCTGTACAAATTGCCGATAGTCTTTCGCTCCCTGTATTTTACCCTTGCCACATTCAGAATTTGAAAGAGAGTATTGCAGTCAACATTGGCAATAGTTTTCTCTAAGTCTACAGATGCTATAAACGTAGATTTAACTTTCCTTCAACTATCTTCTAAGATAAGTGGTAGGCTCAGTTTTGCCTCGTGTGTTCCAACATTTCTAGGGAATCCAAATTGATTTTCCCGAGGTCGCCTTCTACCAGTTTTTCCTTTCGTTTGTAAAGAATTCGTCTTATCTTTTTGCAACCGACACTTATTAAACTGATGGTTCGGTAATTTTCATACCTGTCAGCACCTGCTTTCTTTGGGATTGGAATTATTATGTTCTTCTTGGAGTCTGACGGTATTTCGCCTGTCTCATACATCTTGATCACCTGATGGAAGAGTTTTGTCATTGCTGGCTCACCCAAGGCTATCAGTAGTTCTAATGGAATGTTGTCTATTCTCAGTGCCTTGTTTCGACTTAGGTCTTTCAGTGCTCTGTCAAATTCTTCATATGGTATCGTATCTCCCATTTCATCTTCATCTATGTCCTCTGCCTTTTCCATAATTTTGCTCTCAAGTACGTACATCGCCCTTGTGTAGATCCTGCATATACTTCTTTCACCTTTATGCTTTCCCTTCTTTGCTTAGGACTGCTTATCTATCTGAGCTTTTATGTTCATACGTGTCGTTCTCTTTTCTCCAAAGGTCTCTTTAATTTTCCAGTAGGCAGTATCTACCTTACCCCTAGTGATATACACTCCTGGAAATTGAAATAAGAACACCGTGAATTCATTGTCCCAGGAAGGGGAAACTTTATTGACACATTCCTGGGGTCAGATACATCACATGATCACACTGACAGAACCACAGGCACATAGACACAGGCAACAGAGCATGCACAATGTCGGCACTAGTACAGTGTATATCCACCTTTCACAGCAATGCAGGCTGCTATTCTCCCATGGAGACGATCGTAGAGATGCTGGATGTAGTCCTGTGGAACGGCTTGCCATGCCATTTCCACCTGGCGCCTCAGTTGGACCAGCGTTCGTGCCGGACGTACAGACCGCGTGAGACGACGCTTCATCCAGTCCCAAACATGCTCAATGGGGGACAGATCCGGAGATCTTGCTGGCCATGGTAGTTAACTTACACCTTCTAGAGCACGTTGGGTGGCACGGGATACATGCGGACGTGCATTGTCCTGTTGGAACAGCAAGTTCCCTTGCCGGTCTAGGAATGGTAGAACGATGGGTTCGATGACGGTTTGGATGTACCGTGCACTATTCAGTGTCCCCTCGACGATCACCAGTGGTGTACGGCCAGTGTAGGAGATCGCTCCCCACACCATGATGCCGGGTGTTGGCCCTGTGTGCCTCGGTCGTATGCAGTCCTGATTGTGGCGCTCATCTGCACGGCGCCAAACACGCATACGACCATCATTGGCACCAAGGCAGAAGCGACTCTCATCGCTGAAGACGACACGTCTCCATTCGTCCCTCCATTCACGCCTGTTGCGACACCACTGGAGGCGGGCTGCACGATGTTGGGGCGTGAGAGGAAGACGGCCTAACGGTGTGCGGGACCGTAGCCCAGCTTCATGGAGACGGTTGCGAATGGTCCTCGCCGATACTCCAGGAGCAACAATGTCCCTAATTTGCTGGGAAGTGGCGGTGCGGTCCCATACGGCACTGCGTAGGATCCTACGGTCTTGGCGTGCATCCGTGCGTCGCTGCGGTCCGGTCCCAGGTCGACGGGCACGTGCACCTTCCGCCGACCACTGGCGACAACATCGATGTACTGTGGAGACCTCACGCCCCACGTGTTGAGCAATTCGGCGGTACGTCCACCCGGCCTCCCGCATGCCCACTATACGCCCTCGCTCAAAGTCCGTCAACTGCACATACGGTTCACGTCCACGCTGTCGCGGCATGCTACCAGTGTTAAAGACTGCGATGGAGCTCCGTATGCCACGGCATACTGGCTGACACTGACGGCGGCGGTGCACATATGCTGCGCAGCTAGCGCCATTCGACGGCCAACACCGCGGTTCCTGGTGTGTCCGCTGTGCCGTGCGTGTGATCATTGCTTGTACAGCCCTCTCGCAGTGTCCGGAGCAAGTATGGTGGGTCTGACACACCGGTGTCAATGTGTTCTTTTTTCCATTTCCAGGAGTGTAACTTCGGCATCCTTAGGTTTGTCCTCTAGCCGTCCCTACTTAGACATTTAGCACTTCCATTCAGTCGTAGGGTCTGTATTGCCTCGCATGTTCCAACATTTCTGCGCAATCCAAATTGTTTTCCCCGAGGTCGAGTTCTATCAGTTTTTCCATTCGTCTGTAAAGAATTAATGTTAGTATATTTCAACCGTGACTTACTAAACTGATAATATGGTAGTTTTCACACATGTCAGCTCCTGGTTTCTTCGATATTGGAATAATTAGATTTAGAGATGTAGATTATTAGACTTGGAGAAACCGCAGAAATGTAAATCTCTATGGACCGACAGGGAGTCGAACCGTCGTTCTTTGGCAAACTGATTCCATATTCATCTCTAACCGTTTATAGATTGTTGATGTTGAAAGACATTTTTCTGCTTAGACTTTTACCAACATTATTTCAATGAATATTAGCGATCGCCAATTTAATTAAAGGCAGCCAAAAATGATTTACTTGCTGTTGTACAGGTAAACATGGGAAGGTTTTAATTTTTTTTGCTGTTTCATTATAGCAACTGCAATTTAATAAATAAAAATAATAAAATAAAATAATAAAATAATTCCGACGAACAAAATTTGTTTGTTAGGCAAAAAGAGCGTACCTAGCAAACATCCATTCGCAGTCACAGCGTTTAGTGGCATCCGGGAAAATTACCCGTGATAGTTATTAAAGCTTAGGTGCAACATTGTATAGGGCAGTTACTGTTTCTTATCATTCTCACTCTACTATGAACCTCAAACACTCTAGCCACATTGTACTCCAAAGGTACTCTCATAACTTTTAATTTGTTTCTTTTCCTCATTAGTCTATTATTAATATTCTTCTTCCTTTTCCATTTACGCCGCTTACTTTCTGTTGACTTTTATATCACTTTTAATATTCACAGAAAAACTCAATTTCCCGATTGTTTCCATTCCAAAAGCGATGCCTTGACTCACCCTGTTACTCATAAAACCACTGTCACTATGTAAAACTCGCACTGCAAGCACTTCTTTCTCCAAGAAATGTTCTTCTTCTAAGGAACTTAAAAGCCCGTTAGATATTACATAGTGTGCGTGTCCATTACTCTCTTTGGTCCAGAGCTTCCTTTTACCTTACCAACAATTTGTATACAATTCTCTGGTTTAGGCTTTCGTTAACATCCATTCAACTCGCTTACATCATTCATTACTATGGTTACTTTCACTTGTATTTAAAATTACAGCTTATTAGCTATCTCTCGTCACTTTCGTTCTCCGAAGTTTCGTTTGGGTTTTCACTTCATTTTGAGAGTCTATAAACAAAGTATAGACGAAAAAAAAATATATATATATAAAAAGTAACATAACATCGTCATCTAAATTTTAGATAAGACATTTCTTTCTTTTTGATAACGTTTATGAAATAAGTTGTCTTCTATCCATTTCTGTAAAATCCCAACGTTTGCACCTGTGCGATATGTCTGTATCTCCAGTCACGTGTTGGTTATAGTCATCAGTTCCTGACGACATAATGAAATTCGCTCTTCACCGGCCCGTGAGTTCTGCTTTCCCAACTTGAATAAAAAAAAAAGCATCTTCTAATTTCCGAAATGTCAACACACGACGACCGTCACCTCAATTGTTGTGCTCTTCTTTGTAAAAATTGTGTATGTCATCCACTATTACTACATTTTAAACTTAATTCTGTATATGGGACAAAAACGCAGGAGAACTTTATTGCGGAATTTGCTTCTATTTCTATTTCTACATGATCACTCAACAATTCACACGTAATGGCTGGCAGATAATTCTTCTAACCACCTGTTGCTCTTCCGTTCCACTCCCTAATTTCTATTATTTTATTAGGATGATCATTTCTCCCTAAGTAGGTAGGCGGCATAAAATGTTTTCACATTCAGAAGAGAAAATTAGTTGTTGAAATTTCATGAAAAGACCACTCCGGAATGAAAAACACATTTGTTTTAAGGATTACCATCCCTGCTTGCTTATCATACCCGTGACACTCTTTCCCCCATTTGGCGATACTATTATGGAAAACGAGCTGTACTTCCTTGAACTTTTTAGATGTTCTTCGTCAATTCTATCATGAAAGGATCCCTTACCACACAGCAGTACTTTAGCAGAGGACGGACAAGTTTATTGTGGTCTAACTTTTATTAGGCCTCTTGCATCTTAGTTTTTCTGCCAATAAAACACAGTCTTTGGTTTGCCTTCCACACAAAATTATCCATGCGACATTTCCAATTTAAGTTGTTTGCTATTCAAATTCCTGCGTATGTAATTGAATTTACAGCCTTTAAATGTGTTTGATTGATTGTATAACCAAAATGTAACGAATTTCTTTTCATTCTCATGTGGATTTCTCATTTTTACTCATTCAGAGACAATTACCACTTTTCACACCATTTAGATAGCTTGTCTGAATCATTTGACAGTTGGTTTCGATCAGCTCATGACTGTACTATAAGATAAATGGCAGTATCATCTACAAACAATCTAAGGGGGCTGCTGAGACTGTATCGTCGATTATGTACGTAGATTAGGAAGACCAGAGGGCCTATAACACTTTCTTGGAGAACTTCAGATATCACTTGTGTTTTACCCACGATTTTCCGCCGATTACGATGTACGACTGTGACCTTTCTGAGAGGAAATAATGAGCTCAGTGTCACACCTGAAGGAAAACTCCATAGGCACGAAGTCTCATTCGAAGTCTCTTGTGCGGAATGGTTTCAAAATCCTTCTGAAAATCTAGCAATATAAAATAAATTTGAGATTCTCAGCCGAAAGCACTCATTAGTTCATGCGAATAAAGAGCTTGTTGTGTTTCACAAGAATGACGTTTTCTGAAACGGCGCTGACTGTGTGTCAATAGACCGTTTCCTTCGAGGTAATTTTTAATGGCCGAAGGCAGTATATGTTGCAGAAACCTGCAGAAAATTGACGTCAGTGATGTGGGTCTGTAATTCGCCGAATTACATCCATTTCCTTTCTTTAGTATTGGTGTGACCTGTGCCACTTTCCAGTCTTTGGGTACGGATCTATCGTCGAGCGAGCGTTTCTATATGATCGCTAAGTATGAGGCTATTGTATCAGCATACTCTGAAAGGAACCTAGTTAGTATATTATGTGGGAAAGAAGACTTACCTTTATTAAGTTATTTAAGGAGCTTCACTGCAGAGAGGGAATCTATTTCTACGTTACTGATGCTGGCAGCTGTTCTTGATTCGAATTCTGAAATATTCACTTCGCCCTCTTTAATGAAGGAAATTCGGAACTTACAACAGTAATCAAAACGTTACTATTAATACAATTGTTACATAGTGGCGTGAAGCGTCCTCCTCCAGTCTTTCGTTCAGAGCAAAAGTTGCGTACGAATTGGGTAAATGCCGAGTAACAATGTTTACAGTTACCTCTTCTAGATGCCATTCAGCAATGTAACTGTCATATTTAAGGGAAAACATTTTACAATTAACTTAGATGGTTTAGTATAATACATAACATCACACTATATTCTTTTAAGTATTTAGTTAATATTTAAATAATTTTGTAATCTGTAACATGTTATTCAAATGTAATTGCAGGCATGAGAATTAAATTTAACAGTAATACTATAAAATCGTTCAAATATAAAAGCGTTTAGTATCTTTTAAAATTAATGGCAAGTAAAATGCAAACAAAAATTAAAAAACACGTAAGTTATAAAGTGTGTAAATCAGTCCTCTAGTACCACAAGCTACTTAGGTACTAGTTATGCTTAAGAGCAATCAGTCTTGTAGCAGTTATAAGGAGTGAATTGTGTTGAGTCTCCAGTTGTACATGGGTACAACTTTGCAATAATGTAATGATGAAATATGGTTCAATTGGACTACTGCTTTATTTTGGAAAATTCAGGAAAAATGCTTTCAGTTTCCAGTACTTAAAAGAACTGACCGTAAGATATAGCAAATTCTGACCATCACTACTTCAACTAAAAGATAATAAAATCTTTGCTTTAGCATTCGTTTTCATTTTCATTGTATCTCCCATTTTCTTGAAATACTATATAAAGTACACAGGAATGCAGAAAATGCTAAATTAAGAATTTTATCAAACTATTAGTTTGAGACAAATACTTTTGCTAAGGTACCGTAAGCAGCACCTCCTTCTCACACAGAAAGGTTATACCAGCGTGTGGTTGGTCATATGAAGACTCCGTTATCATATGAATTATTAGATAAAATTTCTCCCCGCATTCTTCTTTCTTGCATTCCGCTGAACTGTCAAAGCAGTCATTCATTATTTTCTTTGAATGGATATTCTGTTACAAAAACATTGTTCTTTCCGCCATCGTTATTTATAAATTAGTCCATCTCATGCAGCTTTCCATAGATCTCTGGAGTCTGAGTTATACAGCAAAACTGACACAGACATCAATTTCTACGAGTCCGTTCTTGTCTCTTGAGTATTATTCCTAGAAAGCATTCTTGTGTTCCAAATATGACTTTTTTAAGTTTATGACGGATATAAAGATCAATGTAAGCTACTTTACAGCCAAGGCCTTTACAATGAGTCACCTATTTAAGAGATCTGTTTTCTAGAGCTTTTTCGGGCCTTGTCTGAGGATAAACAGAGACTGGGAGCCATAAAAAGAAATATTAAAAGGATGGTCACGGAAGAAGTCTGTTGCACCTGATGTGAATGGGAGATTCCTTTGATCATGGAGGATCTAAAAATATATCTGGTGGCTTAGCACATTGTGTAATGAGAAGAGTATATCCTGATCGTTCGGCTAAAAAATATTTGCAAAGTTGGCAGCATCGTAAATAGTTCTTTCATTCCGCTTTTCTGTAGTGAAGACACATAGGTGCTGAAGCGAGGTATTTCACGGATTTTTCGCTAAAGAGAGATTGCATTTCGCAGCATGGGTTGCTGTATTCTGTATTCAGAATATCACTAAAGCAGACAGCTGTCAATCTAAATGTACTATTTATGCATTCATCAAAATTTTCGCCTGTTAAAGGCACCTGCGTAATGAACTGTTTCACAAACGGCATCGATCGAGCTAGTGGGAATTATTCAGGGGCTGGCGTTTATGCAGTGCGTCGTGCTTTAAGCATGAGGGGTGCAGGAGGGGTAGGGAAGGGAAGAGGCGGCGCAGGAGGGAAGGCAGGAGGGGAGGGAGCGCTGGCAGCCCTTTGTCCCTCACGAAATTACTTTTACGGTCGAGTCGGGTCGGGGCGCTGCAGCCGCTTTAGCTGTCTGTAATCTCCGCTGAATGCAAGGCACTCGGCAAATAGCATTACGTAAATACCGCAACACAGTTTGTACTCGTGCGGGGAATTTCTGCTTAAACTTCTTCCCGGGGATTACACGGCCCTGAGACGTTTAAGCTCCTCAGGTTGTCTCGAGAGCTCTCGACACGGCGTGTTCTCGCACTGACGGAGCGCTCCGCATAACGTCAACCCCAGCCAGAGCGGGTGACGGCGCCGCACCCAGCGGGCACCCGCTGGGTCACCATTAGTCACGTCTGTGTCCGCGGGTAGCCGAAAATTCTGCTCGCCTTCTGTGGAAATGCGGCGATTTGTCGCTTCCCACTACACAGTACACCCAACGACTAAAATGGTACCTTTTCTTTGAGATTCATATTTTATTTTTATCAGTTCTGAAGCATCTAGTGGCGAGCGTTATTGCCTCTGGATCACGATGTCCAGGGTTCGATCCCGGCCGGGTTGGCTATTTTCTCTTCCGAGGACTGGGTGTTTGTGTTGCCCTCATCATTTCATTATCATCATCATCATCTTTCGTGAAAATGGCTAGAGTGGACTGGGTAAAAAAAAATGGCCTGTGTAAAAATTGGGACTTTGTACGGCTGCTGGTGACAGTGCAGTTGAGCGCCCCACAAACCAAACATCATCATTATCAGTTCTGAAGCAAGTTTCATAGTACAGGCTTGTAATGAAGTCCTTCTACCTCTGTAACCCTGTTTAGTGTGGTAAGGCCTCATGGGACCAAACTGCTGAGGTCATCAGTCCCTAAGCCTACACACTACTTAATCTAACTTAAACTAACTTACGCTATGGGCAATACACACACACACACACACACACACACACACACACACACACACACACCCGAGGGAGGACTCGAATGTCCGATGGATGGAGCCGCACGGACCGTGACAAGGCACATCGGACTTAGCGGCTACCCCGCGCGGCTGTTTAGTGTCAAATGTTATTATGAAGCTTGCTGCTCGCCATGTTATTTCTTATTGATTACTGGAATTCAATCAATGTTCAATGTGTGTGAGGTCTTGTGGGACTTAACTGCTGAGGTCATCAGTCCTTAAGCTTACACACTACTTAACCTACATTATCCTAAGGACAAACACACACAACCATGCCCGAGGGAGGACTCGAACCTCCGCCGGGACCAACCGCACAGTCCATGACTGCAGCGCCTTAGACCACTCGGCTAAATCCGCGCAGCCTGGAATTCAAGTTTACATGTTTTCGCGGTTGCGGCAGAGATTTAGTTTGTAGCTATGTCAGGCAGATTGAACCGTAATGGTTACATTGTTGAGGAGAGCTTAGTGACAATTTTGTGGGTGCATAAATGACAACACAGAGGGATCACAATGAGAGATTGTGCGAGCATTCCAGGAAAGATTTAATAACGCTCCACATAGAAACTTAATGCTTTTTGGTTGGGACAGACATGCTTCTGCTATTGGCACTGTTAAAGACAGGCGGCGGAGTGGAAGGAAACACATACGAGCAGAAACGTGTGTCACCGTCTCTGCTAAGACTGAACAATCCCCTGTGAAATCGACAGTTAAAAGTCCTTCGGAACTTGCTGTACGGATGACAAAAATGCGAGATGACATGAAAGAAGACTTTAAGGTCAGACCTTTTCGCCCGACGTCTGTGAATGAATTACGGATACAGACCGGAATGAGCTTGTTTTATCATTCCGCGCTTAGTTAACGCAATTACGATATGAAGTGAACCTTGCCAAGGTCGTTGGACGTTACAGACATGTGACAGACAACTGCATCTCTGATCCTTTAAATAACCGCAGATGGTGTGTACGTGTACGGTGTTACTTTGGCAGTCAACCATGTCTTCTGGGTGCTCCACTTATCTTGTCAAGAGCATATAAGACAACTTGATAGTCACATTTCGTCCCTCTATTACTGTAGTACCGTGTAAGGATATTCCTTACCAAGCATGCTATAGCAGATGCTAGACCATAGGTGCCCTGAAACGTAATATTTACCTTCCCTTTGCTTACAGAATGCCTTTCTTTGCAAGTAGATAACAAACTCTCACTTATTTCCACATTCGAGTTAAGTCACTTAGAAAAAAATAACGAATTATCAGTATATATTAAGAAGTTTCAATAACTGATGACATGCCTCTGGTTGATCTTCTAATTCAAATTACTCTTTATTAGGTTCCCTGCGTTCTGTTGCTCAAACAGTGATCTCCGTCACTACAGTGAATGAAAAACACCGCCTGGATCAATATTTTTGTTTATTAACATGGTGTTGGCGTGCTTGTGTTATTTCGAATTACGATGCAATTTTCCTTCGGACATGCATGCAGGCACTGCAATATCGTATCTATCCGCAACCGCCTTTAAAGAAAAATATCTCCCCTGTGCTGGAATGTACATAGTGGATGTACGAGTACCTGTTATGCACACATGGTTGAAGACATATGGGAGTCTGGATGTAGCCTGGGTCGTGCTCGGATAGCCACATGACTAGGCGATCCTTGTGATAAGCGAGAAATCCGGGTTCGAGTCGAGGTCCGTCACAAATTTTCACTGTCGTCATTCCATTATACGACTGATGGTAGCCCATATCTGCAACTGCGAATACTTTCATGTACCTCTCCGATCTGACAACATCATCCTCAAAAACCAAGATACGAAGGATGAGATCTGCTAGGGCAAGAATTACATACGTATCCCTACAATGAACATCATTGACGATGGTACTACTCATAACATTACAACAACACGAACTCACATCTAATCAGGAAGGTGCTGTTTGTCAACAGTGGTAATAATGTGACCTAAAATTACTCAAAAACTTACAGAGGGTGCAACAGGGAAGTTTACCTTGTCAGTCACGTGACATGTGAACAAGCCAATATTCTCATACCAGAAACTACAACATTAGTAGACAGTAAAGAAGATTCTCCCACCATAAAAAACATAATTATTAAAATAAAAACTACGTTAACTTAATACATTTAAGCATGCAAGACATGTTGGGTGACAAACGTAGAAAATGCAAATGTAGAAAAGTCCGTCTGAATAAGTCCGTGATTTTTTAATTTATTTGCAGCACAGTCGTCAGTATTCTTTCGAGAGTTGCACTTACCTCAGTTTTGTATTGCTGTGCGTTACTGTTCTTTTTCACAAGGCAGATGTGAAGATTACCCGCTAGTCACATCAAAACTGGTCACCACTAATAAAAAAATAGTGATCTGCACAGTGTTTCACATTCACAAATAACAGTTTTTTACATGTTGTTAAAGTGGCTTAAACTGAAAAGTCTGGCAGTCAACATATTTTTATGCTGTTAATATTAAAATACAAAAGTGCAGTGCTAGTATGATGAAAAGCGATCCACAGGTATGTGGGTGTAGTTTCATGTGGACGAATACGTGACTTATACGGCAACGGCCAGAGCTAAATTCGTAGAGAAATAAGGCTGCACGGAGTTAGTACCAAACTCTTAGCACTAGTGGGGGCTATACAAAATGATTGAGAATGAAGTAAAATTTACTAACAACATTTATTTTACTAAACCAGACATAAATTATGCTAAACAAGTTATTGATTGAATACCGTAAACAACTAACAGATGGTCTAAGAGTACAATGGACAAGCATCTGGGCGGCAGAAGTGAGTTAAGTACTCTGGCCCTAAAAGTGTGTATAACGCAATCTGAACTAATCTGACGCTGAGCAGACTTTGAGCGATCAAATCTAATGTAGTTTCACTACATAGGTGCAGCTGAGGGGAAGTGGCGAGTGAGATCTGTACGTCTGGACAATGCCTGAGTGGCAGGCAGTACGTTACCCTGTTTGCTTTGGGCTGCGATGTAACATGCAGCTGGCGAGATGTGTGTGGTGGAGTTGACACCTGAGGCGGCACCTGTGAATCGATCGCGGCCACAAAAGAAATCCAAAAATCTCACGGTCTAACTATCTGGCAGACGGATCGCTATTTACTGTGTACCAGAAACCTGAAATCAAGGTAGATTTCATTGTGTGACACATCTGCTCGCTGGTCATAACAAGGATCAATTTGGCTTACTTATATTACAGAGCACACAAGGATACCAAATGTCAAGACTGGTAAACCAAAGACGAATAAGTGTGCCCTCTGCAAATAAGTAGTCCGAGACATTTGAAGTCACACTGTGCATACAGTAAAAACTTCACCACAGGCTCCCCAGTCCAAACTACTCACAAGTGAAACCAGTCTTAGGACAGGTCCCAAGTACCAACCACACATGCCAAAGCTTCGACCAGAAGTTGTTTTACCACACCAAAGTCCAGCACCTCAGAGCTTCGCACATCATCTGAAAAAAAAAAAAAATTCCATTTTCCCGCAAAGTGCACGAACGACACCGCTTTCATGCAGTCTTGAGCCAACCACAGGGCTCTAGAGGCGCTAAATATCCCCTCCCACACAACAGCAAGATTTCATGTCAAACCAGGGCAAGAGATACTAAACCTGCATCTGTGGAAAAAAAGGAAACAGCCAATAACTGGCTTTTTCATGTTTTCTTGGGTTGGGGGGAGATGATTTTCTCCAAAGATGTGTCACTTTCCTGAGCAGCGAGTGAACAGATACAATCTTAAAGATCTTTATCTATATTGCCTGTGCCTTGGAGCTTGTTAGTCCTAGCTATGAGGTGTAATAAAGATTATACATCTAAACGTTTCTCAGACACCAGACTTGCTTATACAGTCGGGGCAGAAGATGGAAGTGGTTCACAGCCTATTTGCAGTATCGGCTAACACAAAAAGTTGAGAACTTTTATAATACATAACTCTGCACACAATGCCAGCTTTAGGACTTCACTACTTAGACGCGTTCTTTCAGACCTTGGCCCCCAGCCCAGGCTTATGCTTGCGCCGTGGCAGGTAGCTTGGAATTGTTCTGCTGGAGATGCATCTTGACAAGGGGCAGCCCTATCTGCCTGTATGGCTGTGGGGCTGTCGGACAAGATTTATTGAGCGATGGGCTTGTTGCCAATTGCTTCAAACTCCCAACATGCTGTTCCTATGAGCTAAGAACTACAAAAATAACACATGCTTTTAGCGCCGTACCAGGCTCCATCAACATCTGCTCAGACCATTATCTTTCTAGGGTCTCACTCAAGGTGCATCAGGTTGAAATAAAATCTTTAATAATTTTCCATATGCGGAAAATAGGTGAGAGAGTAACTTGTCCTCACTCACTAGTAACCCAACATAACAGCTCTTCATGGTACTTGTGAATCTAGAAGTCGTTTGAGCAAGCTCTGAGGTCAGCCCTGTACAACAGTTCGTGGAAAACTATCATCATGGGGTACAATTGGGACGTATTTTGTTAACAGTGTATCACTAGAAACACTTTTTTTTTTTTGTAGAAGTGAATTCTGTAATTCAAGATCTATGGTGACAACTTTTAAAATTAACTGGAACATAAGCTGAAATCATGTATGGCTAGTATAAACGCACTCCACACATAATTTACGATGTTGTAGTTCAAAATGGTTCAAATGGCTCTGAGCACTATGCGACTTAACATCTGTGGTCATTAGTCCCATAGAACTTAGAACTACTTACACCTAACCAACCTAAGGACATTACACACATCCACGCCCGAGGCAGGATTCGAACCTGCGACCGTAGCAGTCCCATGGTTCCGGACTGAAGCACCTAGAACCGCACGGCCACCGCGGCTGGCGATGTTGTAGTCTTAAGTAGATTAAGTTCGTATTAAAGAAAGTAATATCGGAGAAGAAGAGTCAGTGTTTTGTTTACTTGCAATTTATGTAGGAACAACTAGTCGCTCAAATAAGAAAAACAATGCACCTTGTCCATATTCCGATCCTCGAGAAAATCTTATTATATATTTTATTTAGTTTGAGGCAGATAATATAAACAGCAAAATATTGCTTTGGTATAAAGTATTTTGTACATTTGTTGTCTGG
Organism: Schistocerca nitens; assembly: GCF_023898315.1. Classification (NCBI taxonomy): domain Eukaryota; kingdom Metazoa; phylum Arthropoda; class Insecta; order Orthoptera; family Acrididae; genus Schistocerca; species Schistocerca nitens. The sequence goes on along the minus strand of NC_064620.1, from coordinate 187,177,713 downwards.
ATTTCAGGACAAAACAGCCATGTGCTCTATAAATTTTCACCGCGACAATTTGAACTACAAGGATTTCTTTTTAAGTTTCCGATCCGTCTTGAAATGGAAACCACAGTAAAAATCAAATGAATTTTATTTGCAACATTATCTTCAAGCTACTTCTTTACGTAGTCGACGCTCTGACTTACAAATTTGTCATAGGTTTGCAGTAACTTTCCAACACTCTAGTCACAGAAGGCAGCGACCTGCGATTTCATCCAGTGCCATATCCTGGTCTGCAGCTCGTTATCTGTGTCAAAATGCTGTCTTCATTGCCTGCTATCCACGAGAGCAACGAGGTGAAAATCAGAGGGAGCCAGGTCCGGGCTATATGGTGGGTGATCAAACATTTCCAATTTTGAACACTGCAGAACGTCTTCGTTGTGCCCGCAGTATACGACCAAAATCGTCATGAAGAAGCAAACGCATAGTAGAAACGCTACGTGGGCTGCACGAAACAAGGTGATACCCCACGGCAGGACTTGCACTTGTCGGGAACACTATTTTCTAAGCATCTTCACGTGCTCACTGTGCGCACGGAACTTAAAAGTATAACATGACGCGACAGACGGCCATATTAGAAAACTGAGCAACACATCTGCGCTAAGCTGCACCGGATTTTCACTGCGTTTTTTAATTTCGTGACCGATCGAAGTTGGCAAAAAAATAAATAAAAACTTTGGTGAATACCTAATATGGGCTACATACACAAACGTTTATGAAACCACAGCTTTCTCTTGATTACCGGCACTGGGCTGCCGGTCTACCCACGTTTATCTTCAGCAAATCTTATCTTGTTCATTAACGTCGTAACATGATGTTGGGTATGGGCAATAAGTATGGCGTATACTATAACTGACAAAGCCTGATAAACGCTCAGATAATGTTATAAATATTCATCACTCTTTTTCGCGTGCCTACTATCAAAGCAGCTAATATAAGGTACTGATATTGTAGCTTTTGTACTTTTTACATTAACAATACATTCTTGAGAGTGGCGGTGTTTTTATTTAACCCTGTTAAGATTCCTTATCCTAACATTGATTTTGAAATACTTTATCAGCTGAATTGGTGGTTAGCAACGTTTTAGGCTGGACAATGCTAATACGGTGATGGCATTGACTGTCATTCGTTACGGCAACCTCAAAGTGTGTACCTTCTTAATCTACTACACGAATTCCTATGCCTAATATAGAATCATTGGATTGCAAATCCCACAGAAGCGTTGAAATACAGATGCACATTCGTGCATTATACTGTTAGCAACGATTCAGTGATCACTGATTACGCCGATTTCTTTCTTACCTCACATGGTTAAGATAGTTCCACTTTCACTTTCTGCTAGAAATCAAATATTAACTTTCATCTTTTGTTTGAAGTGAAAGAGGAATTATAACAGTGAAACTACGATATTTTTGGATATTTTAATTTGGCGGTTTCTTATGTTTCATGTCCAACCCATTCATGCAAGCAAGAGAGTACGGAATAAATATCGAAGAACAATAAAATGGAACAGAGAATTAATAGTAGAAATTGATTTAAAAAAGGTAAAAAGGGGAATTGTTATCCAGAACATACATCACGTTATTATTCAAGGTAACGACAACAGATTTATTAGGATCTTCATCTATTACAAATGAAAATTTTAATTTCAGATAATATTATATTTTTACCATTCAGTGATCTTAGCCACAAGATGGCCGTTCCAGTAGCATTCTAAAAAACGTATAATGGCAAAGTTGCATCACATCGTTATAAGCATGACCTTAGATTATTGAGAAAGATAATTGTCAATGTTAAGCACAATTACCGAATATATGCTCTTGCAGCTCATAATTGATTAAAAATTCCTTTAAACATTTTTTGCTTAAATTTCGTGTTACGGTAAAAATAGGATGGTGACAAAAATGACTAAGGAAGAAAATCGTAACATGGTGCCTTAACACAGACCAAACTATATTCGGTAATACAGAAATTGAAATTTCACGCATTTCCAAACCTGATCTAGAACAGCGCTGTGAAGGTGACATAAGAACTGTAATTGATGATTACTTATATGTGAAGTTGATGTTCACACGGACAGTCTTTCATTTAATATAGACTTTCACCACACTGTATCCATGTGATCTAAATGTTCCAATAAACTATAATTCACGCGAATCGAACGTCCAAACAATTAATCAGGCATTTGATCTAAGTACATAACTGTTACGTAGTTTCAAATAAATGGAAAAAAAACATGTCAATGCAGTGGCAGAAGCAATCCGCACAACAGAGAAAACAATCCGATACTTAATCAAAATGACACGTATTTCAACAATTTATCACTACAGTATGATACTCCGCAGATGAAATTTTGCTTCTAAAGGCTGCTTATCGTGATCTTACGAAAGCTTTACATTCTTTGTCTAAGGAACAATGAGAATTAAAAGATACTACCCAAAAATTAGAAGATAAAGGTAATACTTTTGTGGAAGAGCTTGGGGCTCAATTACAGAAACAATCTGATGATCAATGCAACGACAATGGTGATGACTTTTCGCAATGGCTTTCACACGAGGACGTAGAAATTAATAGGAAACTGGGTTCAGAAGTATAACATGTCGTAAATTAATCGGTCACAGCCACAATATCCCACCCAGATACTCCTGTGACTCAGAATTATCACAGATAAAATTTACTTTAAGCAAATGTTCAACGCAGTGGCGTGATCAAATAAGAGTTCAAACAAGTTTACTTAAGCACGACAACTTCAGGTATTTTCGCCAGGTAAACGTACCCCACATCCATCTGTGATCACAAAGGCTCTAAAAGGTATGCTACCCCAATCCTGGAGTGAACAACAAAAGATTCGATTCACATCAGGCTGTATTTCGGATGATGGCACCCTTTGGCAACTCATACGATAGAATCTTGTCAAAAATACGAAAAATTTGAAGGAACCAATCTTAAAGTTTCTTTCTATAGTGGAGTGTGCGATTATATGAAGCTCTTGGCAGATTAAAACTGTGTTCTAGACCCTGACTCCAATTCAGGAAATTTGTATTTCGCGGGCAGGGGTTAAACTGCCTGAGTCATCCTAAAACAACTCACAACCACTTCTCACAGCTTTGCTTATTCCAGTACCTCATCTCCTACCTTCCGAACTTCACATAAGTTCTCCTGCGAATCTTCCATTACTAGCACTCCTGCAAGAAAGGATATAGCGGTGACTAGGCTTAGCCATAGACTGGGGGTGTTTCCTGAATGAAATATTCACTCTGCAGAAGAGTATACACTACTGAAACACAGTTTTAATCGACCAGGAGGTCCCATATCAACTCACACTCCGCTGCAGAGTGGAAATTTCATCCTCGGAACTTTCCACAGGCTGTGGCTAAGTCATGTCTATGTGATATCCTTTCCTCGAGGAGTGATAGACCAGCACGTTTCGCAGGAGAACTTCTGTGAAGTTCAGAAGGTTAGGGATGAGGTCCTGATGGAGGTAAAGCTGTGAGGACGGCTCGTCAGTCATGCTTGGATAGCTTAGTCAGCAAAGTACTCACCCATGCAAGACAAAAGTCCCGAGTTCGAGTCTCAGCCCAGAACACAATTTTAATCTGACAGGAAGTTTGAACATGAAAAAGCATTTTTATCTAAGTATTGGTCAGAATGCCACTAGGAAAGGTAGGAGAAACAGATTTACACTTTGAATCATTTCATGCTAAACAGGGTAGTCTCCGAAGATATTTTCTCAAAACTTGCCTTTGGAACGATCCGACTTCTGACAAAAATATGTTAACAAATCTAAATGTAAAACTGTCTGTACACATTCGAGAGAAATTGGTACGTGAACCAGAAGATAAGATAGAACACTTTATGACCATACGGGACTCCATAGACCTGTTATATGAAGATGTAAGGTTCGGTGAAAACAACAGCGCGCCATAGTCATATTAGAACCACGCTCAGCATCCCAATTCAACCCAGCCACATGGATATCGTGTGGCCCAACTGACGTCATCTACTACCTCACTTTGGTATGATGCACAATAACTCTGAATAAAGGCAGAAGAAGGTACAACAATTGGTATCATCCTTGTTACAAGTGAAACAGGGGCACACATTTCTACAGAAACAATTGCAAAAGTTACTGAAATTTACATAATGACAACCAGAACTCACCCACAGAATAATCAAATGTACAATGGTTCACCTGATACCAGCTGGCAGAACTAAGGCCCATTGGTAAATTTTATTAAATTGGCCAATGAGACAGTGCTAACTACCACCAATGAAGTTTCGCCAAACTAATTCTAACCTCCTTAAGCTCCCCAATGATGGTCGTTTCAGAGGGTAGCGGCAATAATGGCAATCACTTTAACCCGTTAAGATATGATCACTAAATTGAAATATGACATGAACTGACTATGGATTAACAAATGTATTCTAATAGCCCATAAGTATTAATTCAAGCTTCAGTTTACGCAATAGTTAGGAAAATTTCATATTTTAATTATTCTAGACACAAGTGACTTAGCTAATGCTGTATCACAGAATTTGTTCAACAAACTTCAGAAGACAAATAAGGTGATGACTTGTCCAGTACATAACTGATGTATAACCAGAGCTTTGGGTGTAAAATCGCAAATTGTCATTGGCAGGCACAGTTGATTATTATAGCAGGAAGTGGAGTTATGCCCGTTCCTAATTTTGAGGGATCTTGTAGTTGAATGTTTGCTTGGCATGGAGTTTCTCTAAGGAAAAGGGTGTAAAATTAAACTTCTATTTGGGTAAATGCTGTTTGTACGCCGGGAACAAAGATATCATAGTTGATTCATAACGAATCCCACTAGAACATGGTAAATATTGCCAAGGAATTAACACCTGAAAATAATTCTTGAAGTTTGAAAAATGTCACATTCCAGCTTTGACCTGCTGGTAAAATCCTTTGTTTATATTACAATTTTCGTCATCTGATCATCATCAAGTTGATAAAAGTTTTCACAGCATCATGTTAAGTGAATACTTTTATGATCCCGATAATGGTCACATGACTGAAACTGGTTATGTAAATGAAGTATTTTACCTGCTGCTGAAGCCGATAATATGACAGTTTTCAAATACATAGGAGCTTCGGGGTAAGCCCCCCCCCCCTTAAAATTGTAGATGTCTCTGTGGTAAGAGTCAAAACAACAAACTTTACATCCGTGCTAAAGTAAAGGGTTTATTGAGTCTCAACTTAAAAAAAAAACATACTTATGAAGTATTTTCAGGTATTTGATGGAAAACTAGGTGTAATAAACACGTCTTTGTTCCATATGGATATGATGTTCGAGAAGTAACATGAATGCTTCATTCAAAGATAAGAACACAACATACTTGCTGGGTGGAATATATCGAGACTTTTGAACAGGTAGTAAATTATTTGCCAATTATACACCATCAGATCTATTTAACTAACAGTAAAGAAGTCAACGATCGAATAAATCCGCTGCTACAACTGTTTAAAGAAGAATGTACACTGGAAGAAGAGGTATGGGAAACACTAATTGCTCTCACTGAACATGCTAGTACTAGAAATAACACCTTTGACAAAAATTTAGGACGTGTTGAGGAATACTTAGTTGACGAAACTGTATTGCTTAAATCACACCCAAAACTTCCTGCCCTAAAGAAAAGAAATAGTAAATGGCAGCTATTACATACATCTCAACATAATTTATCCGGACACCAAATCTAGGGATTTTCCAAATACAAAGTTCAAGGACTTCACAGTCACCAAGCTTCGGAAAAAAATCTGCATGAGTTACAGTGATCACTGCATTCCTTGAATTAACATAAGAGATATAAATCCCTGACAAAAGAGTCACACAAAAACATGCTCCAGTTTCCTATATAAATGCTGAACTATCAAGTGCCTATAAGCAAATACTAGAAAGTGAACTTTCATATGAATAGTTTTACTGTACGGTACCAATATTTTTATGTACAGTGGAATGTTTACTGATTACGTGTCAATAAATCGTTTTGGATGGCCCCGGCGGAGGTTCGAATCCTTCCTCGGGTATGGATGTGTGTGTTTCTCCTTAGGATAATTTAGGTTAAGTAGTGTGTAAGCTTAGGTACTGATGACCTTATCAGTTACGTCCCATAAGATTTCACACATATTTGAACATTTTTAATAAATCGTTTTCTTCGAGGTACTTCATGATGTTCGAATATAGTATATGTTCCAAAACCCTACTGCTAATGGACGTTAGTTCACCGATAGAAGGGTACTATCATGCGGGGTGTATCTGTAAAAGATAAGAGTAAACAAAAATGTAAGTACAAAGAGTTTTGCGTTCTCTTGAGAATAACGAGATCCGTAAGGACGAACTTGGAATATGTCTGTGCAATATAAATGATGGAACTCTAAAATGAAATCTTGTGCTCAAGCTATCATGAAATCTCTTTATGCTCCTAGTAACAATGAAACGCTTGTAACTGAAATTAGGGCAGTTGCAGACACGGCAACGTTTGAGTGAAATCTTGCGTCTAGCGTGTGTTGCGTAGTGCAGTCAGACAATTTCAACGACGCAGATGCTTCAAAGAAGGGTGGAAACTTGACTTAACTGTGTTCGGATCTGTGAGCAAATGGTTGTTTGCGGTTCGATGTGCGGAAGAGGGATGACATTATGCAGAACAATGAGTCATTCAACAGACAGGCACGCGAACACTGCAGTCACAATGCAGTTTCGCCGACTGACTAAAGTTAACAGTGCCCGAGAGTGGACCCGATGAGAATCCCAGGGACACGAGACAAACTCGATTATCGACGGTGTATCACGCTTGTAGTGCCGTTAAAAAATATTCATATACCATGACCATGGTAAATATAAAAAATGTTTAATAAGGACATTTGATGAGGCTGTCATGGACACTGCTGAAGAATGAGACTGATCAAACGCACGTTGCGGTTCAGAACAATTGATGGACTAGTAAGGTCTCCAACAGTGTTGAAAAAAAAAAACCTACAGAAGAAACGTAAACTATAAAACAATCTTCCATGATAATAACGAACGGATGTCCTAACTCTATGTATATAATATGTATATTTCTGTTAAGATCTACTACGTACTTGTACAAGAAGATACTTTATTGTCTTGGTAATAAGAACATTTATTTTCAGCAAAATTATTGTTAGCTATGCATAGACGTTTATGATTCTAATTTACGACTGCTACATGAAACCTGACCCATTCTGAACCCTTTAGGACTGCACGGATTGCAACCGAGTGGTTTGAGATGTCTTGTACCGGTCCAGCCGTATAGCTCAAGCAACTTGGTACCATCCGACAACAGCTAACCTCATCCATCACCTGTCAATGGGACCACTTACTGTTCTTCGAAGAAGGCGTTGAAACTGTGGTAACAACACCGAGCCATTTTGTTTGTAAAAAAAACAATGCGAACAATATCTGATCACTCAGTGAAAAACAAATTGTGTGCCTGTATCTCACAGAAAAACGCTAAGCTCAGAGTAAACAGATATGAAAATAACGAAATTTATAAACTCTTTACAGAAATTTTCTCACCCTAGATGCATCTTTCTTATACTTATGTCAACGAGATGACTCTATTTGCTATGTTTGTATGCATGTAAGCAATGCATTAAGTATTGACTGATTCCAACCCAGAAGTGGAGAAATTACGCTGTTTTTAAGTCCTAATCAAATGTGAAAATGACTATCATGAAAAACATTGAACAAAACTAAATGAGTGTCTGTAAAAGCGGCGACTAATTGAACCGCATTGTCACGTAGCGTAACTAACAGTGTCAATACATTAAAGCGGGCTGTATGATATAATGTTTACAAGAAACCGACACAGCCTTATGAGCTCATACATAATATTATAAACACTTGTAAGGTATGTAAACTCTGGTTAATCGCTGGATTTTCTTTAAGAGACAATTGAATGAGGAATCAGATTCAGTTTCGTGTATTGCTCTCCTTTTCGAACGGCTGCTGTCAAAACGGCTGATGTAAGGTGTTCACATTCTAGTTTTTGTACTCCTAAGATTATATCATTAATCTGGAGAGAGATGATGTTTTTTTACTTAATAGTGTTATGTTTTCTAGTCGTAACATTGATTTCTAAATACTTTCGCAGCTTTTGTGATAGTGAGCAACGATTTAAACAGGACGGTGCAAATAGGACGATGCCATGAAACGGCAGTCATTATAGCAAGCTCAAATGCATTTCGCATGGTCAATAACAGATACGCATTCATTCTAAATTTATTATTAATTTTGTTGCCTTATAACGAATTAGAAGAATTAGTGCACTACAAAGCCCACATCGGCATTGAAATACCGATTCACAGTCATGCATCAGATTGTTAATAATGGATCAACGATAACTGATTACGCCGATTTCTTCCTTAGCTCACGTCATTACTACAATACTGGCTTTTCTTCTTGATAGTAATTAAATAATTAACATTTGATTTTTATGTGAAGTGAAAGAGAAATTGTAGGCTCACTGCTTATGCCTTGTGCGTGTACAACCCATGAGTATATTTCAGGTTTCTCTTCATCCCGGTTAATACTTTGAAATTTATCGAAAATTTCGCAAGTGTCTTTTTGTGGTGTATGAAAAGTCAGATTAAAATATTAATTGAAACATTTCCTGTAGGCCCATTCCGTAATAGATTTCCAGAAAAAAAACTCTAAATAGAGGTCTTTAACATGAAGCTATAAGCTGAAAGTAAGCTCGTGTCTCATATTCTGCAACAGATGTATATTAACTAAACATTTCGAATTTGCTGATATATAAAGCACTGCTGTGGTTTTGGTGGCTCTTATGGTATCCGGAATTATTCCAGGTAACAGTCCGTCTTATTCAACACTCGATGAATCTGACCCATTATATTACCCAACAGAGGGGTCTCACTTCTTAGAAGTAAACAACTCTGTTAACAGACGACGGACAAATGTACACATCCCAGGCATGTCTCGTTTTTTTTCCTGACATACTTATATCTCCTCTACCAGAAGCCACGCGCATCTCTAAAATGGAAAAAATGGGGCCTTGTCACTTTTTCCCGAAGTGTCCAATTGCTCACCACAAGACACATTACGATGTTCCTAAAAAACAAATAAATTGATAAAAGACAAGACTTTAACTTCGGTCGAGAAAAACGCCTTTACGTGATGGACAGGAGCTTGGGTGCAAGAAGGATGAGTAAAGAAGTCGACTTTGTCCTTCGCAAAGGAACCATTACAACGTACATGGAAGTGATGTAGAGAAAGCCAGGAAATTTTGAATCTGTATCACAGAACGTGGGTTTAACGCAGATCCACCCTGTACGAGTTCAGTACTTATCTTTCTTTTACAGTTACTAGTTTTGATTTAACGCCACACTTTCCCCCCAGTCCCCTCTGTCCCACCTTCCCCTCTGTCCTGCCTTCTTCTTTGACCACACACTGAACCCCAATGGCGGACCAAAACTGAAGTATGAAAAGTTAATACGAAATTTTCATTTACTGAGTTTCCTCAAAACATTTTCAACAAATTAATATGCCATTTACCCATTAGCTAAGTTTCTGTCGAAAGACTGAAATTAATGAAGAAAAGTGCGTCCAACGTAAAGGGTGAATTAAAATTAAACATCTTTTATTTTTTTTTAAAGTAAGGCCTCGAAAATGGACAACATTTTCTACAGTTTTTGCCGAGATGCTTAAGCAACTGTGCGTAATTTAAATTAGATAGCTGATAAAATCACATTCGTCATACATGCACGGTGGGCGAGCAAGGCGACTTTCGGTAAACTCTTTATCAGCCCTCGTTTTTATCCTTTTGTATTTTCGGTAAACATAAGTGTAATTAGTTTTACTCGTCCTGGAAATTATGCTGCCGAAATATTATCAGTATTGCGCGCACTGTCACCCCTCAACCAAACTAATACCACTTTCCAAGACATATTATATTTAAGTGAGTCACATTACGTTGGGATTCTTTCAGAATATCCCTTTTTTTCCCCTCCCTACAAACTTAATCGTTTCACATTAAATCTCTTTGGACGCATTTTTAAGGTTTAACTAGTTCCATTGCTTTATTTGACTGGTATAAACCAACAGTAGTTGGCATTACGACTTGTCTATACTCAGTAGCAAAATCGAAAATGGTCATCATGAAGCTTCTGATGCTAACTGCTATGTTTATGTCGTGGACACTAAATCATAGTACAACTCATCTTTCGGCTCACACGAACTTTTCAATTGTGTGTTCCTCTTGTTAGGAAGTGTTCCGACAGTAAGCAAGCATTGCATTCCCAGGTAACAGAATGGAGTTGGTTTGAAAGCCTGCCGTCCGTTAACGAATATGGCACCAACCTGGCTACTACTACTTAGTGTCGTTTGGACGCCAGAGACGAATAGAATGAGAAGAGTTTTGCTTTACTGTTCGTAAATGCCGTATTCGTAGGTGTTCCGGTTAGGAATGTGTATGATTTCGGTTGCTCTTTGCTGATGTAATTTGTTGGACACGTGGACTCCCCTGTGTTATGCTACGTCATTGGAGTATTTATATATATCAAAGTTAGATGCCTAATCTTTTTTAGAGTGCCAATACTATATTTTTAATTATGAAATTTGATTATGTGAATTTAGTTACAGTCTGTGATTTTTATTGTTAATACTCTCATTATACATATTTTGGTATCATGCCATGCATGTTTCCGTATACACGGGCCTGAAGATGACGCCTTCTCGCGTCGAAACTGGTATCATGTTTTAAATAGACGACGTTTGAATTACAAAACAGCTGTTGATTTCAGTTTTCATTATTCAAGTTAGCTAATAGAGGGACAGCTGCGCACACCCACGTCACGACAGAGCGACTACGTGCACGCGTCGAACATTCATTGCACTCAGTAGTTTATTTATTCATTATTTATTTATTCATTTACTGCCATTTACAGATGACGTGCGCCCTTGGTACTAAGACAGTTCGTACATTCATAACACTAAATTGTACATTTACAGAATGTCAAACGTACTTGTTATTTCTTATTTTTAATACGAATTATAATATTGCTTCGTTAAATACTTATAAAGTTAAGAGTAATTAAGAAAAATCGTAAAATTAGCGATTTATGAATGGAAGATAGGAATTTACGAAGGCAGGGAAGAGGTTATGACACATTAAAGCTGTAAGACCTATTGTATATTCGGAAAACTTTTTTTTAAATAAACAGTATTCTTGTATTTAAGATGGATATTTAGAAAATAATAACCATTAAAGAAATTAACAAAAATTTTGGAAAATCGAATTATAAACCATGACCATTTTTTAGGAAGAATAAAAACAGAAGGTACGAAAGATGGTAGTGGAAGAATATCCCCTATATATATATATGACGGTGAGTGTCTTGGAATTGTCCATCACGCCACCGACCGACAATGACAACTCTTCGTCTAAATCTAACATCTACTGTAGATTTCCTAATAACTAAACATTGACCTAAAATTTTTCAGCTGTTGTGTCGCTTATTTAGGGTATTTCTTCATTTTAATTTACGGTCTTGACGGGATCAGTGTCATCACCTAATTACATGTAAGAATCAGTAGTGTTATCCACCCTGTGTATTTCGTCGTGTCTTTGAATAATATCGGCTCGTTGTTTGGCTCGGACATACTCTCTATAGGCCGCTTTGGATAAATCGTCAGTGAGTGTGTTTAGTATGATCCATTCGTCTTCATCTCTGAGCATTGCATGTTTGGTGTCTTGAATGTTGTTGACGTTTAAGTGTATTGTGTGTCTCATGTTGGTACAACGTCCGCAGAAGAAGACGATGTGTTCTGGAGAACCTTCTTCCTCACATATGCATGTTGCTGTCTGCCTCAGACTCACGCGGTTTAAGTGCGTGGGATAAGGGCTGTGTCCTGTTAATGAGTGGACCGCACCGCTGCTGCGATCGATATGTATCAGTTTTGGTCTCTCCCTTACATCGGGAAAGAACTGATGTAACCTGCGGCCCGTATTACTTGATGTCCCATTCACCTTGGCAGGTATCCATCGTCCAATTTCTTAATTGGGGTCGTGTGTCAATTGGTACTCCAGTGATCTTCTGAACCTGGTTGTGCTCCGCACCGTAAGACAGTACTTAGCCGCTCTATATCTTATCGTAATGTTTGTTGGTAGATTCCGAGCAGCACGCGGAGTGATTCCACTGAGGTGGTGCCGAAAGCTCTGGATAGTCTAAGTAAGTCGTCCTTCGTCATCTTCTGACGGGGGTCCAGTTTGTTGATACGGTCAACCTGTGAGCCCATGTGCTGGCGGCGAAGCTAAGGACCGACTCAATGAGAGCACAGTGCAACTGGCAAGGCGAGTTTAAACTGTTCTGAATGTAGCCTTGCCAGTTTGTTATATTTTTTGTGCTGTTTGTGAGAATGCTCATGTGTTCATGGAAATTTTGCCGTCTACGTGTATCCCATGACATGTGGTAACTGCTCGTTTAACGTTCGTATCCCCCATTTTAACACTAGGGTTTCTCTGGAGAGACCCTGTCAGTAAAGTGTATGTTGTTTTGTAGTCGGCTGTTATTCGTTGTGACACCATTGTACTATTGTTTTGAGTATTCCATTACCTATTTCTTCTAGCTGGTACCTGTTGTATTAGCAGACACCACGATCATGAGGTTGTCAGCGTATGCGACAACTTCATCTGTCGTTGTTCCCTCCAATAGTTGCACGAGGGGTTCAATAGTGAAGTCCAGAATATGGGACCACAGGTCGATCCTTGGGGCAGCCCTCTGAAATTCGTTTGATTACTTTTCGGCCGTTCATCTGCCGTTCGACCACTCTGTTCTTACAGTATTCCAGCAGATTGTTGTAGAATATTTCGGCCACCTCCAGTTGTCTGAGCCTCTTGAAAATTGCGGGCCACTTGAGATTATCAAAGGTGCACACAGTTTCGACCACAATAGCCATTGCATACTTAGCCCAGGTGTTGTTGGCAAATTGTAATGCTTGGGTGATGACGCCATCAACCGATTTTCCCTCTCTGAAGCCGAACTGGTGTTGGCTTAGGCCAGGGCTTCACAACATACGTGCTCACGGAGCAAGCTGTGAGCAGCAAGGCGCGAGCACGGAGCAGCGCGAGCACGCTACCCCCACTACCGGACGAGAGCGGAGAGTGGGGAAAGTCACGTGGGGCACACAACAGCTGCCGCCAGTCAATGTAAATCCGCGGCCACCTGCAGGGATATCACTCACGAATTATTACTGCGACAAATGAAACAAATAAAGGATAATTTACACGTGCCACATAATTTTATTAGCTTAGTGTTGTATGCCTCTACATTCGCATTAATTTGTGAACTGTTACACAATAAAAGGTGTCACTGAAGTGTGGGGTTCTCTGTTATCTTGTACTTTTTGCCCTTTACAATTGCGTCTATGTTCGGAGTAATTGTTCTTGTGCATTGTAGGTGCAGCGTGCAGATAAAATTTCGATCAGACAATGCGTTTCTCAGGCGCGTCTTGTTACATTTCATTGCAGAGAACAGTTGTTCACAAACATACGTGGAACCGAACATTGATATTATTGTAGCCGCCAGTTTGTGCAAACGAGGAAATCTATCCTGAGGGAAGTGTCTGTAGAATTCCAAAATGTTTTTCTTGTTCTGAAATTTGTCTCTGTATTCTCTGTCACACTGCAGGTCAATAATTTCTTGCTGCAGCTCAGGACGAATCTCTTAAATATTCACTGAATATGGAGAGAACAGATCAAAATCACTGTCTAGTACTGTCAGATCTTGAAAGCGCTGACCAACTAAACTATGTGAATAACGTTCACAGTCTTTGTGAACATCTTGCATGGATGATAATTTAGGAAAATGAGCTAGGTTTCTTGTTTCCAGCTGAGCTTTACGGATATATGCAGGCGTTGCAAGAGAGGCTTTGTATATCACAGAAAGAGTTTCCTATTGAAATTTCGAGAGGTAAATTTCTGGGAACAGTCACACAACATATAACTTAAACTACATACATCTCTCGTAATGATCACCAGGAGAAAATCCTTGTAGTTGGAGCAAATACAGAGGCTTACCGACAATTATATTTCACACGCACTGTTCGCAAATAGAACTGAGCTGGAGGACTCAGGTAGTGGTAAAGAAGTATCCTCTGCCACACACCCTTAGGTGGCTTGTGAAATATGATGTAAATGTAGGTGTATATGTAAATAACACTCCATGGTTTACTATTCACTATGTTATGGCATCAGATTGATATTTCTTTTTACTAGCATTAGCAAGAAGGCTGGTGGTAGTTGTTTCCTTTTTGCACAGTGTTATTAATGATGAACACATTTTCCAAAAAGTATCTTCATCGTGTGACTATGTAATAGATCTATCATGGAAGCGCCTCTACTGCGTTTGGGTTTGCGCTTCAGTTTATAGTTCTACAGTGTCAAATTTCTACTCGAAGTAGTTTGCAGCGTTGGGTCCCATGATGTCAGACATTGGTGGAATAATAAGGTATAAAGTAGATGCTTGGTATTTAAGGTTATTCCTGTAGATGCGGAAAGGCTATCCGATTCTTTAGTCAACATGTCCACAACGTGTATGCACTTTGCGGAGGAGGAGCGTAGCAGCGTGCATTGGCTTACATCTAAGAGCTACGTGGATAGGTACTACTGTTATTATTGTACATTAGTAATGTTGATGAAGATGAAGAGGAGCTGCATTTGTTCTAAAAGGATGCGGACGTAATTGGAAATTATGTAGAAACACTTGGAAGCTGCACTGACCTAGGTCGGCAGGCTCTAGGCTGCCGCACTGTGGTGCAGTGGCGTTGACGCATCTATGGTGAAAGCTGTGGGACGGTTGTTGCCTCTTGAGTCTCAGTGCCTTCCGACATGCTCGAACGGACCGCATTACATTTGCCTTACACTTTGAAAACAAGTCTGACGACTTGCTAGCAGGAGACATCTCTTATTTTGAGACTGGGCAGATCTCTCTGACATTACAAGTCAAGCGCAGAAACTGGGTTTTGTGCTCAGTGAAAGCGCCATCAGGCGGGTGCGTACCGCTTTTAGGGAATAGAAAGAAAATGGGAAGAACAACTACGTATTTTTTATGTAAGTCTTGTTCGGGGATGGAGTAGACTACTGAGTTTACTGGGTGCAGCGGTCTTCAAACTGTGGTTAATATTGGCACTAATGATGCCTGACACCTGTGTTCAGAAGTCATCAATAATTCCTACAGGAGGCTAACTACTTGAAGACAGCTAGCCTCGCACGTGAGATGGAAACTGATCTGGAGTTTTTCAGTTACGTTTACCGAATCTATCGACATCCTTTTGGATCCTAGGGGGAGGCTGTGGTGAAACTGGATACGGATTTCTCGACCTCTGCAGCTGAGTCTGTAGGACTCTCCTTAATAGGTGAAATGTGAGCTACATATATGTACCAGAAAACTTGCACCTTGCACATATGGGCTCTTTAGCTTGCAGAAATACCTACACATTCCGTATAATTTACACTCTGATTTCTGAGATGGAAGAATATAAGCCGGTTAATTACGAAGAATAACATTCGTAATGACATAAAGGAAAAAAATTAATATAATATTAATTAACTGCAGGATCGTCCACGGAAGTGTAACAGAACGAGTTATTATAAGTGATAGTATTGGCCACATAGTTCTAGGAATAAAAACTGGGTGAAATGAGAAGTTAACAGCAACGTAATTTCTTAAGTTCAAGTTTTGATGTACACTGAAGTGCCAAAGGAACTGGTTTAGTCATGCGTATTCAAATACAGAGATATGTAAACAAGCAGAAGTTTTGGAAATTTGTGATAAGGTTCTCTGGGACCAGACTGCTGAGGTCAACGGTTCCTAGGCTTACGAACTAATTAAACTAATTAAACTAAGTTACACTAAGGACACCACACACACCCATGCCCGAGGGAGGACTCGAACCTCCGACGGGGGCAGCCGCGTGAATCGTGACAAGGCGCCTCACACGGCACAGTTACACCGCGCGGCCTAAACGGGCAGAATACCACGCAGCGGTCGGCAGCGCCTATATAAGACAACAAGTGTCTGACGCATTTGTTATATCGGTTACTGCTGTTACAATGGCAGGTTAACAAGATCTAAGTGAATTTGGACGTAGTGCTACAGTCGGCGCGCGAGCGATGTGACACAGCATCTCTGAGGTAGCGATGAAGTGGGGATTTTCCCATACGACCGTTTCACGAGTGTACCGTGAATAAGAGGAATCCGGTAAAACATCAAATGACCGACATCGCTGCGGCATGAAAAACATCGTGCTGGAACGAGGCCAACGACGACTGAAGAGAATCGCTCAGCGTGACAGAAGTCAATCAAGTCCGCAAACTGCTGCATATTCAATGCTGCGCCATCAACAAGTGCCAATGTGCAAGCCATTTAACGAAACATTATCGATATGGGCTTTTGGAGCCGAAGGCCCGCTCTTGTCCTCTTGATGATGGCACGACACAAGGCTTTAGGTCTCGCCTGGACCTGTCAACATCGACATTTGACTGCTCATGACTGGAAACATGTTGCCTGGTCGGACGAGCCTCGATTCAAATTGTATCAAGCAGATAGAAGTGTACGGGAATGGAGAAATCATGAATTCATCGACCCTGCATGTCAGCAGGGACTATTCAAGTTGGTCGAGGCTGTGTAATGGTGTGGGGCGTGTGCAGTTGGAGTGATACGGGACCCCCTGATATGTGTAGATACGGCTGTGACAGGCCACACGTACGTAAGCATCCTGTCTGTTCACCTTCATCCATTCATGTACATTGTGCGTTCCATCGGACTTGGGCAATTCCAGCAGGACAATGCGACTCCCCACACATCCAAAATTGCTACAGAGAGGTTCCAGGAACACTCTTCTGAGTTTAAACACTTCCTCTGGCCACTAAACGTCCCAGCCATGAATATTATTTAGCATATCTTGGATGGCTTACAACGTGCTGTTCAGAGGAGATCTCCAGCCCCTCGTACTCTTACGTATTTATGGACAGCCCTACAGGAATGATGGTGTCTGTTCCCTCCAGCACTATTTTAGACGTTAGTCGAGTCTATGCCACGTCGTATTGTGGCACTTCTGCGTGCTCACCGGAGCTATAAACGATATTAGGCAGGTGTACCAGTTTCTTCGGCTCTTGAGTGTATATCACATGGATGGAGATATGTTTGTAGCTGTAAACAATACAGTTATATTCAGTAAGAGTATATTCCAGCTGAAAAATAATTTTGGTGAAAATAAATGTTAGAATTGGGTCGGTTATTGTAACTGGATACCTTAGTGCCCTCTTCCGCTGTCTCAAGGCCGGATGTGGCTCAGAATTTACAGACATTACCTGGTTGTGCCTTATATTAAGGGACTGATCCACTCGCTGTTTCCATACGAAATCGAAAGCGGAATGTAACCTCTTTGCTCGCAGCCAAGCAGTCACCTCTTTCGCGTCCCGCCAGGGGACAGGCGCTCTCTCTGTTGCGCCAACTTAGCGGCAGTGCGGATGAGCTTGCAGACGTTCGTTGACCATCGATAAGCGGAGGGTGGCCATCTAGCGACAATTGCTGGCAGTTATATGGAACATGGTCGCTACGAGCAACTGTCGGAATTGAATTTTGAGCGAGAATGTGTGTTGCTAATATGTATATTACATGCCAGAGAAAAACGTTGCTATTCTCCAGTGGAAAACGGCCCTGGTGGTACGTCTTTTGTTTTGTACCTACAGAAATGACGGGCCAACTGGAATGTGCGATCTGGATGGACTTGTTTGCCTAGCACCTTAATGAGTATACTGTAAGAACTTCTATTCCGAGCAGTCCGCGGTACTATATAGTTCTTTATACCATCTGTTACAGACTTTAGTTAACCCCGGTGTAATTTAATTGGAGTTTACCGCTAACTTACATTAGTAATTTATATCTACTATTTCCGTCTATGCGCTTTGAACCCTATTGTTATGTACGGTACTCAGCGTAAATGCGTGATCAATTTTCCTGTCGTAATTGAAACTATGTGGGAGTTCTTCTTAAAATTTTATTTATACCCTCTTTTGTAGATCTAGCTTTAGTAATCTCAGTTTAAAATCAGGCTAGGTACATTGCTAAAGGTTTCTTTTACCCATATTACAGGTACTCCTGTCATCCGGCTGTGGGACCGGATTATGACCTATTAGTATTATTGTGCTGACTTTGGGACTCACCGTTAATTTTGCTTCTTGTTGTGGAAGCCAGTTACGTGTTGTTCTTCAACTTTTATTTGTGGATCTGTCATCGTTCCCCAAAGTGTTTTCTTATAGTGGCTCATTGCGTTTTCTGATCTGATAATTAAATGTTTATTCGTATTGGATTCATCATTATGGAATACTTGGAGGTTGAAAAGTTTTTCTCTTTGTTTCAGTTCACACTGTGCTTCATGTAATCTATGCTGAAACAGAATCACCGGAGTGGGGTGAAATTCATCGGCTTCATATCTCAGACTAAATAAGTCATTTCCTAATTTTAAAGCTAAGTTATTTATTTTACTGCATTCATTTGCGTTTCTCAGAGATTACATGTTAAGGATATACGCAATAACTGCTAGGAGTACACTTTTTAAAAATAAAATTGTCTTTTCTGGTTCAAATAACATGCTTCTTTATCGTGCCATCATACCATAAATGTAAAAAATCCTTGTAGACAAGCAAAAGCTGAACGAAATCAAAATCAGCTTACGGGAAGCCAACCGTGAAGCGTTCAATGAGTCGTGAATTTCACTATGCCCATCTCGAGGAAAATGCAAAGAAATTTTGGCCTTACCTGCAACAAGTAAATGAATGACAGCAACTTGTTCAGTCATTCATCCATGGCATCAAAACGCTGGATGACAGAGACACAATTATCACGTAATAGGGGAGAGAGTGTAGCAGATATGATACGCGAGTTGGGATGGAAGGCATTAAAGCAAAGACGTTTTTCGTCGCGGCGAGATCTATTTACGAAATTTCAGTCACCAACTTTCTCTTCCGAATGCGAAAATATTTTGTTGAGCCCATCCTACGTCGGTAGGAATGATCATCAAAATAAAATAAGAGAAATCAGAGCTAGAACAGAAAGGTTTAGGTGTTCGTTTTTCCCGCGCGCTGTTCGGGAGTGGAATGGTAGGGAGACAGTAAGATTGTGGTTCGATGAACCCTCTGCCAAGCACTTAAATGTGAATTGCAGAGTAATCATGTAGATGTAGATTATGTTCGTAATTACGTCACTATTCTTCTTTTCAACCTTTGCAAAACACAGAACGCCACTTACCACAATGAGTGACCGTAACATAGAAAATTAACTAAAATCGCATAATAGAGCGACAAGAGGACCGCATGGGATGACTATATGAATACAGCAAAACAGTATAACGTAGAAAGCTGTAAGAAGCGTTTCAAGTAACAGGAAGAAGCGCAGATCTCCGTTATCAAGTGTTGCTGAACTGCAGCACTTAGTAGACCTATATCAATGACGGCAGACGCTTCGAACACTCTTTATGATTGACCAACATGACTTTTCTGCTGACTGAAAAATTACCATCTAGGACTCAATATGGATTCCGGAATAACCGACTGTGTGAAACCCAGCCCGCTCCTACATCCATAATCGGCTAAACACTGTGAAGTGCACAAGCTTTTATGGCTGTTCCCGTTTCAACCCTTATGTAGAGTGGGTAGGATGTTTAAAAGCCTTTGTTATCGCTGTAGTTAGTTTTACTCCTGTCCTTGTGATCGCTACATGATTGGTATGTAGGGCACTGTAGTATATTCTTAGATTCATCACACTGGCTAGGTTTCCACAGGAGAGTTTGCGTCGTTCTTCAATTGTATATCAGCTCTGTTCTTCCAGAAATTTTTGACAGTTCGCGCTGCCCTCCCTTGTATACGTTCAGTTTCCCCAGTTGGTCTTATTTCTACAGTCCACACACCAGAGCAGTAATCTAAGATGGATAATGGGAGTATTTTGCAACATTCTCTTCTGTAGGCTGATTGCATTTCACTAATATTCTACCTGTTTATATGCATTATGTACGACTGACCCTATGTGACCGCTTCATTTTACATACCTAGAAATTGTTACACCGAAGTATTTTTATGAGTTGACCGCCTCCAGCTGTGACTTATTGATGGAGTAATCGTTGGATGTTCCAGTTTTTTATCCACCACTTTGAAGTCTTATCAACATCTGACTCAAAATTAGTGGATTTTTTCTCACAAAGTACTCCATAAGATAACTGCACCTTCGACAAAAAGTCTGCATTTACTATCAATATTGTCTGAAAAGTCATAAATATGCAACGTGACAGTGACGCAGCGGAGTGTGCGCTGATATGAAACTTCCTGGCGGATTACAAGTGTGTGACGGACCAAGACTCGAACTCGGGACCTTTGCCTTTCGCGGACAAGTGCTCTACCATCTTAGCTACCCAAGAACGACTCACGACCCGTCCACATAGCTTAAATTCCGCCAGTACCTGGTCTTCTACCTTCCACACTTCACAGAAGCTCTTCTGGGAACCTTGCAGAACCAGCGCTCCTGGAAGAAAGGATTTGCGGAGACATGGCTTAGCCACAGCCTGGGGAATGTTTCCAGAATGAGGTTTTCACTCTGCAGCGGAGTGTGCGTTGATATGAAACTTCCTGGCAGATTAAAACTGTGTGCCGGATGGTTTTAATCTGCCAGGAAGTTTCATATTAGCGCACACTCCGCTGCAGAGTGAAAATCTCATTCTGGAAACATCCCCCAGGCTGTGGCTTAGCCATATCTCCATAATATCCTTTCTTCCAGGAGTGCTAGTTCGGCAACGTTCTCAGAAGAGCTTCTGTGAAGTTTGGAAGGTAGTGGCAGAATAGAAGCTGTGAGGAAGGGCCGTGAGTCGTGCTTAGGTAGATCAGATGGTAAAGCACATGCCCGCAAAAGGCAAAGGTCCCGAGTTCGAGTCTCGTTCCGGCACACAGTTTTCATCTGCCAGAAAGATACAATACTATATGTTAATCTTAATGGAGATATATTTTAAAAGGTGCAATTAGCTTTCCTTGTATACCAAGCGAGAACTATATAGCCATCACTGTTCGCGATATTTATAAATCTTCGTCAATAATACTGTTTAATAACGAGAAATCGCAACGCTAGAGAATTGCCATGAAATGCAGGAAGATCTACCTAGGATCAAGGGTTGGTAAAGGGAATAGTAGTTAAGTCTCCACGTTTACAGATGTAATATATTACGTAAAAATACGATTAAAGGACGATAATTGTTTAGTTACTCGATTGCCTATCGGTCTCTTGAGACTGTCACAGATAGTAAATATCTGGAAGTATTTTTGTTTCTCAAATACCTATGTCGATCATCGACTCAGGGTCGGCGTGGTTGGTAACAGATGTGACGTGGTTAGTTTAAGGAGTATTCGAAATCCCTTCCTGTCGCCACCCCGTTACCCGGGACAGAATGTGTTTCCCAAATGTCTACGTATAGGTTTATTGACGTTGTAGAAAAGAGAGAAAGTTCTGTAAATGTTTGCGAATCGTTTAAATACGCCGGAATTGGGTACTGACGTAGTGGGATGTTGTAAACCTCCTAAGAACCACAACCAGGCTGAACGGCACGCCGATTCTCGTTATTAATCCGCCTGGTGGACTTTGTCTGGGGCCGGGGCGCCTCCCTGTCCTGGAAGCGGAGATTTAACACGAACGACTATACGGGCGGGTCGAATGTCTGGAAGTATTCGTAGGGAACGGCTTAAAAAGGAACTTGTACGGCAGGCTGTCAGGATAAGGATACTAATGGAAAAACAAAAGATCCAAAGGAAATCAACACGTTGCGTCAAGTTCGTTTAGTACAATAGCGTCACTGGAATGCCCATCCTACTTCAACGACAGGCGCTACAGGACATGCTGCTAACGGCATGGTTTCAGGTTGAAATTCCGAGTGCATTCGTTGTTAGAAAAATTAACCACTGTGTTAATACCTCCTACACATACCTCACGAAAAGACAATCATGACAGTAGATAGATCCCGTGCATCGTTCGCGACTGGAACAAGAAAGGGGTAGGTAACAGTGATACACAATGTATGCTCCGCAATAAACCGCAAGATAGTTTGCCGAATATGTATACAGATGTGGATGAAAACAGGGGCAGGCTAGAGCTTTTAATGACGTGGCCTAACAACATTTATTACTTAACACAACACATAGTTTCCGAATGGTGGGAGATAGACCGCAAAACTAGAATCGTTTTAGAAACATGTTTTTCAAATGCTGGTATTTAGAGTGTAAAAAGAGGGCATTACACTGAGTAATGCACGTTACTAATGACGTGGCCTAACAACATTTATTACTTAACACAACACATAGTTTCCGAATGGTGGGAGATAGACCGCAAAACTAGAATCGTTTTAGAAACATGTTTTTCAAATGCTGGTATTTAGAGTGTAAAAAGAGGGCATTACACTGAGTAATGCACGTTACTAATAAATAGATTGACAAGACAAAGAAACAACGTAAAGGTGGGTCCTAAGCGAATTTTGGAGAACGCCAAGAGACTAAGTGACTGGTCACACTATATTTCGGTTGTCAGAGTCATTAATGCCTGTCAGGAAGAATCATTGCTGCAAGCTGCCTGAGCTGCTGGCCACCGCAACCAGTTATACACACATCACTTCCACTCACAGAATTTTTGTCTTTATTGACGCCACACAACGGCTAAGGTCACGAACTGACCGATTGCCGCCTAGCAACACATGCACTGAAGCAGCCCAGTGCAGCAAAACTCCATTCGCTAATTTCCGTTTCTAGTAAGGAACATTTAGGAAAGAGACGCTGAGCTTTACAGTAATATAACGCGTGCTATGTTTTCTGTAATCTTCAAGAAACATGGGAAAATGGTAATTGTTTCAGGATAATTTATTAAGTGCCTTTGTAGGATACTTTCGGGACAATGCTCCATTAATTCTCACTGCTGACAGGGCAACACGAAACTGACTCCTCGATAACGGGAAGATATGTGATGCAGTACAAACCAAATATACCAGCGCAAACTCCTCTACATTGTCTACAAAAGGTACAGAATTAATCTGTACTGTTATGGTCATTATTTGGTGCCTCTGAGTCAAAAATACATGTACTTGCTGTACCTCAGGCCAGTGTGATACATGGTTACATGGGTACTGCAATCACGATAGCAATGATTCAGCGCTATCCCTGATATCCTAAGGCCAATATAACTGTACGCATGCTCCAGATTGATGATTTTTTTCGTTCCACTGTTCACCAGAATTCGTCTCGAGGAACGGTTCTTTGTTGACCAAACATTATGAACGACATATGTTAAGCTTGGTCTGTCACAGGTTGACAAAAGCGTACATTCTTCATGGCAGGAATTACTGGGAAGATTGGGTTCAGGCTCTAATGGGCTAGTCACTATCACCTTTCCTGGAAACTGTTACATGTAGGAATATGGTGAAATCGCAGTAAACACTTAGCTACTTCCTTCTGCTCCTCTGCCTCCCCCCTCCACCCACCAAACACGAATAGATATCTTTGGTGGACTGTCGACGCAGTCCTCAAACATCTACTGATGCCAATTTCACCACAAAGGATAAGAGTAACTGTCTCCACTCTACCCATGCAGAAATGATCTGATAACACTCTAGGACGTAAAGTATATATGAAACCCACTGACACGAACGTAAATCTGGCAAACACGATCTAACATTATCCAGAGCAAATATTTTCGTGATTTTTGATGATAATCACTTTCAACGATTATAAAAAGTGTTTACATGATAAAATAAAACAATATAGGAAAATGATATGACCAGATCATTTAGACATGAAATGTATACTGTTGAATGCAATAAAATTGTTTTGAGTTCAGAGGATGATAAACAAGTTGTATTAAAAGAGGGAATTAATACATTGCCATATGGACATTAAAAAATGCAATCAAAATAATGTTAAAGATGATGCAAATGATTTCTTAAAAGAGTTAAGTAGTTGCACAGAAGATGAAAATGATTTCTTAAAGGAACTGAACAGCTGTCAGAAGATTAAAATAAAAAAATAATCAGTTTTATTTTTTAATGATATGTTAATTTTTGATGTACTGCCAAATAATATTTAAAAACAAGTTTTCCACAATAACTTTTAACTTTTTTATGATGTCCTTCCTTATTTTTTTGGTAATTTAAAGCTAGTTTCTCATCTTTTCAATGATCACAATTATGAATATATTTAGAAGAATTTTTTTACAAGTAGAAGGTTTATAATGCAAGATATGAACAAGTTATTTTTGTTTCTTTCTTAAACAGTCCTCACAGACAGATTTAGAAGGTAAATTATGTATTGTTATTTTAAAGGAATTTAAAATAAATAGACTAACAAACATTTCTTAGAATAAAAAACCCTATTTCCAAGTATTTTTTCATAACTAAATTCCCTATAAAGTTCATAAGAATTTTTATAAACATCTAACAAACTAATCTTACCAAATACTACATTTGTTTCTATCATTTCTAATTTAAAATCTTCAAATATTTTTTTAAATTAAATCTTATTTGTTAACCATCATTTGAAAATCAAAATAAACTCTTTCATCTTTAATAAATCAATAAACATTATGAAAATAATGTTCAATACCAAACATGTTTAAAGTTTCAATAACTATCTCCATTTTACATTAAAAAATTATGTAAAGACTACTTCCGTTTTATTTACCCAAGTATTGTGGGAATTGTTAAAACCCAACAATTCAACATACAATTTATTACATTTTTTATTTAAAACTTTCTCAATAAGATACAATTAGAAATTTCGTTTTCAATAGTTCTTGTTCATAAAAATTTCCTGTTATTTGTTCACCATTTAAATCATTCAATTTGTATGTTACTGGATTCGAATATCTAACATTTTCAACTTTGCAAAGTTCTGTTGACAAATTTGCTGTATATCCTTTTTCAAAAATTGCTTTCAATTTACTTGTTCTTATTTTACCATCAATTTTATATTTAGGTTCAGTAGCCAGCAAATTTGTTATGTAAAAAATTTTCAATAAGATTTTTTCAGTTTCTTTATTTACATCTTTGGGTGCCATTTTATATTTTTCAATGTTTGAAGTTATTATATTCATCAGTTTATTTAGAAACCAATTTAATCCTTTTTATAATTTTCTTGGAGAGCAAATTTCTTCCACATTTTTTCTTTAAGTGGTCTATCAAATGATTTCAAGAACAGATGCTTTCAATTCACTAAAAGTTTAATAGTGATTAAAATTCTTTCACTAATTTTTCATCTCTTTGTTATAAAACACTTTCCCATTATCAAATTGTTCGGTTTTCTCAGCTCAAATTTTGTTTTAAAGAATCAACTATATTCTTACCCATTTTACCTATAAGTGGAATAGCCCAACCAAATTTTGAAGCCATCAACAAAAGTAAATAAATATCTGTATCCTCTGATTATCTTCGAAATTCCTTTCAAGTTGCCAGAGTCACTTTCGACTAAATCAGCTAGCCATAAGTCATCAATACTAAAAAGGCAACCCCCTACTCTTTTAAAATTTTTTCTCATAATTTTATGTAATTCATTAATAATTTCTTCAGGAATATTTGTACCATCACTGACCACTGAAGCAGTCTTAGATCTATGTTCGCCTACAATGTTTTTTAACAAACTTACTCCTTTTAGTTTTACATATTGTTTAAAGAACTTCAATCCTCTGTCGCTCATTTTCAGTGGTGAATCTGTGAGGATTATGAGTCTCAGTATATTTTGCCACCTCAAACGGTAGATTTGATTATGATCATCCATTTATATTGAATAAAAATTTAATAAGATTAAAATTACTTTGCCAAATATAATTAACTTCACACCTACTGGAACAGTTTTAACTGAATCTTTTAATCTTTCAGTTAGAAAATTTGATCTGCACACTGTTTTTATTGCTGTTATTTAAGTTATTTTATAAACATTGTCAGCAACACTGACTGCAAAATCATCTAATGTTAAACCTCTATTGATATTTCGTCAAGCAAGAAGAACTTTTTAAAAATAACATCATATTCATTGAAATTATACATTTTTGTTCCCCTCCACTCATCAATGTAAATGCAATTACTTGTTTATCATATAGTTCATCTTTAAGATTACTTAAGTCTTCTAAGTATGGAGTAAAATCAATTTTTGAAAAATAATCTGAAAAAGGTTTTCTATTTCCTTTTTTGTAAAGTAGTGACTTAGATTAGCTTCACTGGAATAATTATTCGACTGTGTTAGAACACCTGTATATTCAGGCTTTGTAACAACATTTGATAGCTCATTCTGTAAATAAATACATCCTTTGCATCAATTGGGTCATTTACATTTGCAAATCTTCTACCTTTAAACCCAATATAACCTGTACTTTCTTTAAAAATTGCATTAAATTCTTTCAGAAATTGATTACTTACATTATTTATTTATGGTTTTATTAATGATTTAAAATCTTTGATTTTTGATTGAAAATCTTCACATTTTGAAATTAATTCATTTTTAATTTTTGAATTAAAATCTAATTGCACAGAAAACAATAATTAAGTCAATAAAAGAAGCCTGTCAGAAAACCGGTGAAGAGGTAAAAAAAAGCATGGGGAATACACGAGCAAATAAAGCATGGAAGGTATTAAATACAATGAGAACACAGAATGAAGATAAAACAAATATAAACCTCATTAGCATGCAGGAATGGGTACAACACTACCAGAGACTACTAGCTGAGGACAGAGCTGCATTCACTGAGAACCCACCAGGCATTGAAATCAGTAATGATAATATACCACCGATAACCCCAAAGGAAGTCCAAAATGCAATTAATACCATGAAAAACCGAAAGTTGTCAGTTCCAGGATTAATTTATATAGAACTGGTTAAAGCAGCACTGTCAAAATTCTTTGAGATATTGGCAGTGATTTTTGACAAATGCCTTAGAGGTGACGAAGCCCCAAAGGAGTGAAAAAGGCAACAATTAAATCAATATTTAAGAAGGCAAGAGAAGGAATTGTGAAAACTATCGTGGTATTAGTGTGATGCCATCCATGGCGAGAGTCTATGGCCGTATCCTAAAAACGAGGATAGAAGAAGAAATAACTGAATCTGAAGAACAAAATGGATTCAGATCTGGTCGCTCCTGTACTAATAGAGTATTTACCCTCTAAAACCTAGTGGAGAAAAGGACAGCAAGGGGCCTTACAACCCACCTTGTCTTTGTAAACCTCCAGAAAGCTTATGACACAGTTCGACAGAACAAGCTATGGACAAGTCTAATTGATACTGGTGTGTCACCGAGCTATGTGAAAGCTGTCAGACTCATCTATCAAGGTTGTATTGCAGTGGTTAAAGTGAGAAATCAACTATCTCAAGAGTTTGAGGTGACAAAGGGACTACGCCAGGGATGCACACTTGCCCCTACGCTCCTTAAGATCTACCTAGAGGAGGCACTAAAATCATGGAAAAGGAAATGCGGAGGAATGGGTGTCCCTATAATCGACGAGATCTTGATCACTATATTTTTGCTGACGACCATGTGTTAGTAGCTGGAGATGAGGAAGATGCAAATTACATGCTCGGCAAATTGAAAGAAGAATATGGGAAATGGGGTCTTGTCATAAACGTATGTAAAACAGAATATCTGAAAGTGGGAGAAGATACTGTTAACGACTTACAGCTCAGTTCTGATACTGTTAAAGGGTGTCATATTTTAAGTACTTGGGAGTGACACTGTCGTCCAATGGTAAAAGTATGGATGATGTAAACAATAAAATAGGCCATGGGGAGCGAGCCATAAAACAACTAAATGGTATTCTCTGAAACAAAAACATAACGTGCAGAAAAAAACATACCATCTACCACACAATTATTGAAAGTATCACAACATATGGTGCAGAGTTGTGGGAACTAAGTCAGACGCAGAAAGATCGCCTGCTGGCTGTCGAGATGGATTTCTGGAGACGGAGTTGTGGACACTCCAGACTTGACTATAGTAGAAATGATAGGATCAGAGAGGTTATGAATGTCAAAAGCACAATCCTAGACTACATAGAAAAGAAGCGCCTACTCTGGTGTGGTCACTTACAGCGCATGCCAGATACAAGATGGCCAAAACGGGTACGGCAATGGACTCCACATCAAAGAAGAAAGCGCTGTAGACCTACGAGATGCTGGAAAGACGACGTCAACGAAGCAATGGTGGCGAGAGGTCTTAATGAACGAGACTGGAATGACCGTGAACGATGGAGACTGGGATATATATATATATATATATATATATATATATATATATATATATATATATATATATATTAGTCTTCGCTGCCCTGCATTTCCTATTTATTTCATTCTTCAGCGACTTGTATTTCTGTACACATGAATTTCCTGGAACATTTTTGTATTTCCTTCTTTCATCGATCAACTGAAGTATTTCTTTTGTTACCCATGGTTTCTTCGAATTTACCTCCCTTGTACCTTCCTTGTATTTTTCTTTCCAACTTCTGTGACTGCACTTTTTAGAGATGTCCATTCCTCTTCTACTAGCTGCGTAATGAGCTAGTTGTTATTGTTGTATCTATAGCCTTATATAACGTCAAACGTGTCTCGCAATACTTAAGTTCTTCTGTATCCAACTTCTTTGCGTACTGATTCTTCCTCACTAATCTCTTGAACTTCAGCGTACTCTTCATCACTACAACTACATTGTGATCTGAGTCTATGTCTGCTCTTGGTTAAGCCTTACAATCCATTACCTAATTTCGGAATCTCTGTCTAACCATGAAGTAATATAAATGAAATCTTCTCGTATCACCCGGTCGTTTCCAAGCATACCTCCTCCTCTTGCGATTCTATTACTAGCTGACATTTATTGCAAAACTCAGTTAGTCTATCTCATCGTTCATTCCTTGTACCAAGCCCATATTCTCCAGCAAACTTTCTGCTACTCCTACCCCTAACTCTGCATTCCAGTCCACTATGACTATTACATTTTCATCTCCCTTTACGTACTGTATCATCCTTTCAATACCTTCATATACTTTCTGTAACTCTTCATCTCCAGCTTGTGACGTCCGCTTGTATACCTGAACTACCGTTGCCTGTGCGGGTTTGCTGTCGATCCTGACAAGAACAACACTATCATTGAACTCCTCCCTCTAACACACCCTTCACCTTAACTTTCTATTCACAACGAATCCTACCCATTACACCATTTTCTGCTGTTGTTGAAATTGCTGTATGCTCATCTGACCAAAAATCTTTGTCTTCTTTCCATTTCACCTCACTGACCACTACTACATCTATATGAAGTCTTTACATTTCCCTTTTCAGATTTTCTAGCTTCCCTACAACTTTCTGGCATTCCATGCCCCGACTCGTAGAACGTTA
The DNA here is from genome assembly GCF_023898315.1 of Schistocerca nitens. Lineage (NCBI taxonomy): Eukaryota > Metazoa > Arthropoda > Insecta > Orthoptera > Acrididae > Schistocerca > Schistocerca nitens. The sequence goes on along the minus strand of NC_064620.1, from coordinate 187,148,232 downwards.
TCCTTTGTTTGAATATTGAATCTTTTTCTCATGGTCACCTCCCCCTTGTCAGGCCCCTCCTGAAGATTCGAATAGGGAACTACTGTTGTTGTTGTTGTTGGTGGTGGTGTTGTTGTTGTTGTGGTCTTCAGTCCTGAGACTGGTTTGATGCAGCTCTAGATGCTACCCTATCCTGTGCAAGCTTCTTCATCTCCCAGTACTTACTGCAACCTACATCCTTCTGAATCTGCTTAGTGTATTCATCTCTTGGTCTCCTTCTACGATTTTCACGCTCCGCGCTGCCCTCAAATGCTAAATTTGTGATCCCTTGATGCTTCAGAACATGTCCTACTAACCGGTCTCTTGTTTCTGTCAAGTTGTGCCACATACTCCCCTTCTCCCCAATTCTATTCAATACTTCATCATTGGTTATGTGGTCTACCCATCTAATCTTCAGCATTCTTCTGTAGCACCACATTTCGAAAGCTTCTATTCTCTTCTTGTCTAAACTATTTATCGTCCATGTTTCACTTTCATACATGGCTACACTATATACAAATACTTTCAGAAACGACTTCCTGACACATAAATCTATACTCGATGTTAACAAATTCCTCATCTTCAGAAACGCTTTCCTTGCCATTGCCAGTCTACATTTTATATCCTCTCTACTTCGACCATCATCAGTTATTTTGCTCCCCAAATAGCAAAACTCCTTTACTACTTTTAAGTGCCTCATTTCCTAATCTAATTCCCTCAGCATCACCCGACTTAATTCGACTACATTCCATTATCCTCGTTTTGCTTTTGTTGATGTTCATCTTATATCCTCCTTTCAAGACACTGTCCATTCCGTTCAACTGCTCTTCCAAGTCCTTTGCTGTCTCCGATAGAATTACAATGTCATCGGCGAACCTCAAAGTTTTTATTTCTTCTCCATGGATTTTAATACCTATTCCGAATTTTTCTTTTGTTTCCTTTACTGCTTGCTTAATATACAGATTGAATAACATCGGGGAGATGCTACAACCCTGTCTTACTCCCTTCCCAATCACTGCTTCCCTTTCATGTCCCTCGACTCCTATAATTGCCATCTGGTTTCTGTACAAATTGTAAATAGCCTTTCGCTCTCTGTATTTTACCCCTGCCACCTTTAGAATTTGAAAGAGAGTATTCCAGTCAACATTGTCAAAAGCTTTTTCTAAGTCTACAAATGCTAGAAACGTAGGTTTGCCTTACCTTAGTCTTTCTTCTAAGATAAGTCGTAAGGTCAGTATTGCCTCAAGTGTTCCAACATTTCTACGGAATCCAAACTGATCTTCCCCGAGGTCGGCTTCTAGTAGTTGTTCCATTCGTCTGTAAAGAATTCGCGTTAGTATTTTGCAGCAGTGACTTATTAAACAGATAGTTCGGTAATTTTCACATCTGTCAACACCTGCTTTCTTTGAGATTGGAATTATTATATTCTTCTTGAAGTCTGAGGGTATTTCGCCTGTCTCATACATCACCAGATGGTAGAGTTTTGTCAGGACTGGCTCTCCCAAGGCCATCAGTAGTTCTAATGGAATGTTGTCTACTCCCGGGGCCTTGTTTCGACTCAGGTCTTTCAGTGCTCTGTCAAACTCTCCCATTTCATCTTCATCTACATCATCTTCCATTTCCATAATATTGTCCTGAAGTACATCGCCCTTGTATAGACCCTCTATATACTCTTTCCACATTTCTGCTTTCCCTTCTTTGCTTAGAACTGGGTTTCCATCCTAGCTCTTGATATTCATACATGTGGTTCTCTTTTCTCCAAAGGTCTCTTAATTTTCCAGTAGGCAGTATCTATCTTACCTCTAGTGAGATAAGCCTCTACCTCCTTACATTTATCCTCTAGCCATCCCTTCTTAGCCTTTTTGCACTTCCCGTCGATCTCATTTTTGAGATGTCTGTAATCCATTTTTCCTGCTTAATTTACTGCATTTTTATATTTTCTCCTTTCGTCAATTAAGTTCAATATTTCTTCTGTTACCCAAGGAGTTCTACTAGCCCTCTTCTTTTTACCCACTTGATCCTCTGCTGCCTTCAATACTTCATCCCTCCGAGCTAACCATTCTTCTTCTACTGTACTTCTTTCGCCCATTCCTGTCAATTTTTCCCTTATGCTCTCCCTGAATCTCTGTACAACCTCTGGTTCTTTCAGTTTATCCAAGTCTCATCTCCTTAAATTCCCACCTTTTCGCAGTTTCTTCAGTTTTAATCTATAGTTCATAACCAATAGATTGTGGACAGAGTCCACATCTGCCCCTGGAAATGTCTTACAATTTAAAAACTGGTTCCTAAATCTCTGTCTTACCATTATATAATCTATCTGATACCTTCTAGTATCTCTAGGATTCTTCCATGTATACAACATAGGGAACTACTATTCCGTAATCTTTTCCCAGTGGAGAGATCACCATGAAACTTTTTCGATTACAACCACATGTCCTGTGGATACACGTTATGTGTCTTTAATGCAGTGGTTTAAATTGCCTTCTGCATAAACCAACTCTTCCTAAAACATGATAAACGCCCCTCACAGATCTCATCCCACCGACGTATCAATCAGCACCTTGAAATACACTTACCGATGTGCACCACCAAATGTGGCTTTCGTCTCAATTATTACAATGACAAGAACCTTCTGTATCATACTCACCTTATTGCTCATGAACTAAATAAACGAAAATTCGACATTTTTGTCCCCCATGATGTCTAGAAACATTTGACTGGTTGTCTCATTCAGAGTTACTCTTTAGGCTACAAACCAGTGAGCTACCAGTTAAGTGAGTCCACTTGCATGCACCTTCTATCACTGCCGTCCTACATCTGTCACAGTTAACCACACCTACTTTCGCATCTTTTACCCCAGTGTAAGTCTGCCTCAACTCCATATTTTCCGCCCTCTCCCGTCTTTACATCCTGCACACCGTAAACATTCCTAGCCACTACCACTAACCTGCCTCCTTCATTACACTGAGAAAAAAGCCTACCTAGCGGCTCACCGTACCCTCCAACATTCCCACGCCTCCCCTCAACGCTACTTGATTCTCCGTGTTGGTGTTGTAATACTGTGAAAATTCAAATACGTCCATAGGAAAGCCAAGTCACCATCTTCGGTGGTGCTATTCGGCGTTACCGTCGTCCACGTTTCCATCTTTCCTTTTACAACCAACCCATCCGTCCGACTAACAGCGTAAAGTGTTCAAAATAAAACCCTTGACAGAAAACTGATATTGAATGCGCAGCACTAAGCTAGAAATATACTGAAACTGGTAAAAGTACTAACAGGCGTGTGAATCTAACACACACGTCGCGCTTTCGCCGTCTCCATTCAGGGCTGCCGACTGGACATGCCTGCCTCGACAGCTGGGGGCAAACCACCGCGCCGCACCAGGGTGTCCTCATCTTCCACTCCGAGCTGATACAGCGACCTGGGGAGCCTTGAGCCTGTTGTTAGATTCAGTGGATCATTATCCGGATTGTATGGCCACCAACCGTCACAGAAGACACGATAACTAGTTGTATTCTGTGTACTAAATGGAATAATCTGTAATACTATTTCATTATGCGCCTACCGACGCCACGTAGGTCCTCGGTCTGCGTTCTGTCTGAGCAGTAGGGGTTTTCGCCGTCTCCATTGTCTGATACTGACAATCGAAATAAAAATCACGGGTAACATTTCTAATAGAGTCAGCAGCCTGCAGCTTAGTACGCCATTGGAACCAGCGATCGAGAGGTTTAAAGGATCGCATCGAAGGCCAAGCCCACGTACGCTCACATGTGGCGAGGCTGTGAACACAAGTGACGCCACAGCCGGCAGATCGTGTATATAAGTACGTACAGACAGCATACTGGCAGTTATGGCGCTTGAGAATGGCTAAGGAGTGCTTGGCCGAAAGCTCATGTGATTTTAGCCTGTTCTATGCGACTTTAAGCCAGAATACATTTTATTCGGTGTTGCATAGTTACATAAAGAAAGAAAAGTAAGTGTAACACGCATTCGATTTTTCCCCTTTCATTATAGTAATCTGTCAAAAGCCGAGCTGCCCAACTACCGCTTTTCTATGGCCCAAATCACCACTAAAAATTATTTTTAAAAAAGTAGATATTTCAGGAAAGCCCAAGCTTAGTTCATCAGCAACCGAATTGTTCAGTTCCTCCCAAAAATCTTTGATTCCTGTTCATCAGGCCCAACTAAAAGTCGACATGATAGTTCTTCATCATGGATACTCGTTCGTCTGCCATTAAGTATGAGGTACACTTTTTATCTGGAGCTTCATTCGTCACATTCTATCAACTTCAGTTACAACCCCTGCGGGTCCGGGGTAAGAATAGGCCCGAGGTATTCCTGCCTGTCGTAAGAGGCGACTAAAAGGAGTCCCTCCCCATCACGGGGGTAGTTAGCGCCTGCGTCCGGAGACGGACGGTTCCACGACCTCTATTTGCGGTCATTTTGCTTTTTCACTTCTCGTTTCTTCCTTCCTTTGGTTGGTTCCTTTCTTTGCTCTTCTCCACCTCACTGTCTTCCTTACTCTTTCTCCTGCATAATCTCCTTGCCTTCTCATTGCCTTATTCTCCTTGCCTTCTCATTGCCTTCTTCTCCTTGCCTTCTCATTGCCTTCTTCTCCTTGCCTTCTTATTGCCTTCTTCTCCTTGCCTTCTCATTGCCTTCTTCTCCTTGCCTTCTCTGGTCTCCGCCTCGGCGTTTGAGACACTGTCCTCTCTTTCTCTCTCTCTCTTCCTCTCTCTCTCCTTTTTCCTCCTCTTCCTTCCTCCCTGTGCGCGCCTGAAGGCCGACCCACGCGTTCGCACGCGTAGCCGGTGACGGGGTAACGCGTAATTCCCCGCCCTGGGTAGACATGTAAGGCACGCGCGTACCCCCTGGTACAGGCCAGGCCCGGGGAGGGGTGATTGCCAGAGCTGATACCTTCTGACCATGCCGATTGGCCCCTCCGTCTGTTTCTCGGGAGGTGTGACCTGAGGTGTAAACATTCACCTAAGGCGGGAGTGCCCTCTGAGAGGGTCCCCACAAGGAAGGAGCGCGCCATCGGAGACGCTGGCAATCATGGGGGATTCCTCCGCAATGGATTTCAATCCATCTCTCTCGACTTCTGCCCAAAAACGGAAACGTGACCAGCTACCAGTGACAAAAGTACTACCGCCTGCGCCACAGTTCCTCGTCGTTTCTCGATCTGAGGACGGAAAGGATTTTTCCTCTGTCAACCCTTTCGTTATCCAGAAGGGCGTCGATGCCATAGCCGGATCTGTCAAATCTTGTACCAGGTTGCGTAACGGTACCTTATTACTCGAAACTGAGAGCGCCTTTCAGGCACAAAAACTACTTCGGGCCACACTCCTGTACACATTCCCTGTCCGGGTGGAGGCTCACCGAACTTTGAACTCGTCTCGTGGTGTGGACTATACTAGATCCCTCGACGGCTTGACTGACGAGGAGATTCAATCTTTCCTCGCTGAGCACGGCGTGACGGCTGTCCACAGGGTCATGAAAAAGGTCAACAATGACCTTGTACCGACCAGGACACTTTTCTTGACCTTCGATAGTGTTCAGCTGCCATCGCGCATGAAAGCGGGCTACGAGGTTATTTCTGTTCGCCCCTATGTCCCGACACCTACGCGCTGCTACCAGTGTCAGCGTTTCAATCACACTCGCCAGTCTTGTTCCAATGCGGCTAAATGTGTCACTTGTGGCAGGGATGCCCATGAGGGTGACTGTCCACCTCCGTCTCCTCGTTGTGTGAACTATCAGGGTGACCATGCCGCATCCTCCCGCGACTGTCCTGTCTATAAGGAAGAACGCTGTATCCAAGAAATTCGGGTCAAAGAGAAAGTGTCCACCTCGGCTGCTCGCAAGCTATTGGCTAGTAGGAAGCCCACGCTGCTCCCAGCGGGGAAATACAGTACTGTCCTCGCCTCTCCTCGGACTACCAGGGAGGTGGCAACCCAGACCTGCGATCTGACCTTCAGCACCACGGTCGTCCGTTCGGCCAGTGCTAAGATCGCGCGGTCGACGTCTCCTCTTCCTCCCATCACCCCACAGACACCAGCCCCTTCATCAGCTTCTGCTAAGACGAAGACCCAGAAGTCAGATGCACGGGCCTTCAAGAAGGAACCGTCCTGTGCAGACTTCCTACGTACCTCAACCTCCCAGCCATCGACCAGTACTTCCACCAAACGACCTTCCAAGAAGGCTAATAGGAAGCACAGTTCTCCTTCTCCGCCACGGCGCATTTCTTCTCCTGCGCCACCCAGCGGTTGCCGCCCCAGGCCGTCATCCGTTTCGCCTGGCCGCACCGCTGGTAGCCGAACATCTGGCCGTTCACCGGCGGAGGAAGCTCCCCCTCCCGGCCATCTTCCCAAGATGGCCGATGAACCTATAGACCCAATGGACGCTGACTGTCCGCCTACTGATAGCGGCGGCAGTGCTCGCTCGAAGCCAGGCCCTCAGCGGCCTTCGAGGTGACCCCTTCTTTCATCTTCCCTTTTTTTTTTTTTTCTTACGATGGCACTTATTCACTGGAATATTCGCAGCATTCGCTCCGACCGAGAGGACTTGAAGCTGCTGCTCCGCTTGCACCGTCCGCTCGTCGTAGCCCTCCAGGAAACGAAGCTACGCCCATGCGATCAAATTGCCTTGGCACACTACACCTCTGTGCGTTTTGACCTACCCACTGTGGTAGGTATCCCAGCTCATGGAGGGGTTATGTTGCTGGTCCGGGATGATATTTACTACGATCCCATCACGTTGCACACCGGCCTGCAGGCAGTTGCCATCCGCATTACTCTCCCCACTTTTACATTTTCCATTGGTACCGTTTACACTCCATCGTCGTCTGCCGTTACCAGGGCAGACATGATGCAACTTATTGCTCAGCTACCTGCACCGTTTTTGTTAACTGGAGACTTCAATGCACACCATCCCCTTTGGGGCTCTCCAGCATCCTGCCCGAGGGGCTCCCTGTTAGCAGACCTTTTCAACCAGCTCAATCTTGTCTGCCTCAATACTGGCGCCCCTACTTTTCTTTCGGACACATCTCACACCTATTCCCATTTAGATCTCTCTATATGTACTCCCCAACTTGCACGCCGGTTCGAGTGGTATGCACTTTCTGATACATATTCGAGCGACCACTTCCCGTGTGTTATCCATCTCCTGCAGCATACCACCTCTCCGTGCTCATCTAGTTGGAACATCTCCAAAGCAGACTGGGGGCTCTTCTCTTCCAGGGCGACCTTTCAGGATCAAACATTCCCAAGCTGCGATAGTCAGGTCGCACACCTCACGGAAGTCATTCTCACTGCTGCTGAATATTCCATCCCTCACCCTATTTCTTCTCCACGTCGCGTACCGGTCCCCTGGTGGACCGCAGCATGTAGAGACGCTTTAAGTGCTCGTCGACGTGCTTTACGCACCTTTAAACGCCACCCTACAGTGGCGAATTGTATCAATTATAAACGATTACGTGCACAGTGTCGTCGTATTATTAAAGAAAGCAAGAAAGCCAGCTGGGCTGCTTTCACAAGCACCTTCAACAGTTTTACTCGTTCTTCTGTTGTCTGGGGTAGCCTGCGCCGGCTATCTGGCACTAAGGTCCACTCACCAGTTTCTGGCTTGACGGTCGCGAATGACGTCCTTGTGGCCCCTGAGGCTGTCTCCAATGCCTTCGGCCGCTTTTTCGCAGAGGTTTCGAGTTCCGCTCATTACCACCCTGCCTTCCTCCCCCGCAAACAGGCAGAGGAGGATAGGCCACCTAACTTCCGCTCCTCGAATCGTGAAAGTTATAATGCCCCATTCACCATGCGGGAACTCGAAAACGCACTTGGCCGATCACGGTCCTCCGCTCCAGGGCCTGATTCTATTCATATTCAGATGCTGAAGAACCTTTCTCCTGCGGGTAAAGGTTTTCTTCTTCGTACTTACAATCGCATCTGGATTGAGGGACATGTTCCCGCATGCTGGCGCGAGTCTATTGTTGTCCCGATTCCTAAGCCGGGGAAGGACAAGCACTTGCCTTCCAGTTATCGACCCATCTCGCTTACCAGCTGTGTCTGTAAAGTGATGGAGCGAATGGTTAACTCTCAAGTGGTATGGCTGCTCGAGTCTCGACGCCTCCTTACCAATGTACAATGTGGATTTCGTAGGCGCCGGTCTGCTGTTGACCATCTGGTTACCTTGTCGACCTTCATTATGAATAACTTCTTACGGAAGCGCCCGACCGCGGCTGTGTTCTTTGATATGGAGAAGGCTTACGACACCTGTTGGAGGGCGGGCATTCTCCGCACCATGCATACATGGGGCCTTCGCGGTCGCCTCCCTCTTTTTATTCGTTCCTTTTTAAAGGATCGACAGTTCAGGGTACGTGTGGGTTCTGTCCTGTCAGACACCTTTCGCCAGGAGAATGGGGTGCCACAGGGCTCAGTTTTGAGCGTCGCTCTCTTCGCCATAGCGATCAATCCAATAATGGATTGCCTCCCAGCAGATGTATCAGGCTCCCTTTTCGTGGACGATTTTACCATCTATTGCAGCGCGCAGCGTACGTGTTTCCTGGAGCGCTGTCTTCAGCGTTCTCTTGACTGTCTTTACTCCTGGAGTGTCGCCAATGGCTTCCGTTTTTCTGCCGAGAAGACGGTCTGTATTAACTTCTGGCGCTACAAAGAGTTTCTCCCACCGTCCTTACGACTCGGTCCCGTTGCTCTCCCATTCGTGGAGACAACAAAATTTTTAGGTCTTACATTTGACAGGAAACTTAGTTAGTCTCCACATGTGTCTTATTTGGCTGCCCGTTGTACCCGTTCTCTCAATGTCCTCCCTGTTCTCAGTGGTATGTCGTGGGGAGCGGATCGAACCGTCCTGCTTCGCCTATATCGGTCGATCGTCCGCTCCAAGCTGGATTATGGGAGCTTCGTATACTCCTCTGCACGGCCATCCATCTTACGCCGCCTCAACTCCATACAACATCGGAGTTTACGACTTGCGATCGGAGCGTTTTATACTAGTCCCGTCGAGAGTCTTCATGCCGACGCTGGTGAGTTGCCACTCACCTACCGGCGCGATATACTGCTTTGTCGGTATGCCTGTCGGCTACTGGCAATGCCCGACCACCCGTCTTATCGTTCCTTTTTTGATGACTCTCTCGACAGTCAATACGGGTTGTATGTCTCCGCCCTGCTACCCCCTGGAGTTCGTTTTCGTCGCCTCCTTCAACACCTTAATTTTTCACTCCCTGCCACCTTTCGAGTGGGCGAGAGCCACACGCCACCTTGGCTCCAGGCTCAGGTTCGCGTCCACCTTGACCTCTGCTCGCTCCCGAAGGAGGTTACCCCCGGTTCAGTCTACCACTCCCGTTTTGTCGAACTTCGTTCGAAGTTCATTAATATGATCTTCATTTATACCGATGGCTCTAAGACCAATGACGGGGTCGGGTGTTCTTTTATTGTTGGGGCACAAAGTTTCCAATATCGGCTCCATGGCCATTGTTCGGTCTTCACAGCTGAGCTCTTTGCCCTCTACCAGGCTGTCCTTTACATCTGCCGCCACCGACATTCTGCATATGTCATCTGCTCCGATTCCCTGGGCGCTATCCAGAGCCTCGGTGATCCGTACTGGGTTCACCCTTTCGTGCACCGGATCCAACGCTCTCTTCAGCAGCTGGTGGACGTCGGTTCTCCGGTTAGCTTTATGTGGGCTCCTGGCCATGTCGGTATCCCTTGAAACGAAGCTGCAGATGCCGCGGCCAAGGCTGCGGTCCTCCAGCCTCGGACAGCTTCTTGTTGTGTCCCTTCGTCAGATTGTAGCAGGGTAATTTGTCGGCGCATTGTATCGCTGTGGCATGCAGATTGGGCTGCACTTCCAGACAACAAGCTTCGGGCCTTGAAAGCTCTTCCCGTGGCTTGGACGTCCTCCTCACGCCCTTCTCGGCGGGAGGAGGTAGTTTTGGCCCGGTTGCGAATTGGCCACTGCCGGTTCAGCCATCGCCATCTGCTGACGGCTGCGCCGGCGCCGTTCTGCCCATGTGGGCAATTGCTGACGGTCCGCCACATTTTAACGTCGTGTCCGGATTTTAACACCCTGCGTCTCGATCTTGGCCTGCCATGTACTGTAGAAGCCATTTTAGCGGATGACCCACGAGCAGCTGCTCGCGTTCTTCATTTTATCAATTTGACAACCCTCTCAAAGGACATTTGATTATGCTGTTTTCTTTTTTAATCCTATGCCTGTCAGTATGTCTTTCATCGTGTTTTCCGTTTCGTTGCTGTTTTAAACTTGTGACTCGCGGTGCATTCCTACAGTAGTCTGGGCGCTAATGACCGTTGATGTTGTGCGCCCTAAAACCACAAAAAAAAAAAAAAAAAAAAACTTCAGTTACCTATCTGCAAATGTTGATGGGGGGACTTTTGTTGTGTTCGAAAACCATATTACACTACGAACGTTGTCCTGCTTCTCCTGGGTGGACTTGGGTAAAAAAAAATGTAAACTAAATATTACGATAGATTTTATAAGTAAGCGACAAGTACGACAAAGAAGAAGAGATAGAACTACAATGGACATGTTATTCGATGGACTCTTGCGCAGCTTTGCATGAACTATCTTTCCTTTGTCATTCACTTATCTTATCTGGTTGGATTCGGACCTAAGAGGACGTTCTTCTGTAAAGCTCGTCTTGCTGTACCAGCTGATAATGTAAGTTGTATTTAAAACCCGAAAAATATAATGGTCATTTTGCCAAAAGAATTTGTGTATGTGGTCAATCTATTGTAAATCTGATACCTTTATTTTCTTAAGTAGGTATGGGCCTTAACAAATAATTTTCATTGTTAGGCGCCATCTTAGAAAAATCTTTAACATTTTTCTTTTAGCTCATCTACGAGACGTGCCGTCGGTTAGAACAATTAACTTTATATCAGATCCCACGATACCGGAGGCAGCTACTAATAATTTAACAATTTTATTTACAGATTTTCTTTATATAACGAGATAACATGCCAGGCAGAAAAGGTCTTGTCACAGGATTCCAGTTCCATTATAGGATTTCATTTACAGATGCTACTCTTGTTATCTTATATTGGGGAATCGAGACGAAACCACAATGTATCGATGATTACGTAACTACCCTGAGAACTGAGTTAGTTTACTGAGTGCTTATATCCGTCGGGCTAAATTAAACAACGTATTACACTGTTAATAATATTCCTACATTAGTTATTTCTCTTTTATGCTGAGCCATTGCATTAATGTGTGTTTCTTTTTTGTATGAGTCACGGCTCATACTTTATTTTATTACATTACACTAATAGTCACAAAACAAATTTTACAAATATATTTTATTACATTACAACGTCATACATAGTGGGATTGTTAATTTTAAATTCGTACAGCTAAACAGTAAAAGTCATACTGGCGCCTATGATCAGCATGCTCTAAGATGTTGCCGCGGACACGACGGGGTGTGACATGTCAGCCGATATATCAACGAAAAGAAGTGTATCGTCATACAGCTTCAGATATTTTCCCAGCAATGGAATCATCGCTTTCATGACTTGATAAGTGCCTTCCTCAGCAGTTCGCTGTATCGTTTTTCAGAAAGGTCATAGAGAGAGTGGTGTAGAACAATAATCAGTGCGTGCTAAAGGTTACAGTTTGTGTAGTTCATGCAGTCTTTTCAGCACACTCACAGCTGTTGAAGGTTCATTTCACAGAGGACAAACTGAAGTACGCCACTCCCGGCAGACGAACCGTGCTAAAAGAAAACCCCGTTAATCTCTCCTGTACCCTTAATGTTCGTATGACATCTCACAAATCTGTGAATCGAAACCAAAATATTGGTAACTAGGATAACGCCGAAATTCTATAGATACTGCAGTAACGAATACGTTCCGATCTCCTTTAATCAGTGTTTCACGAACCTATAAATGATTATGTTTATGCTTTGCATGTAAAGAGAAATGTTGACCTGGTACTGACGAAAAAGTTGACAAACTATTTGCTTTTTGTAGGACATTTCTTTGTTACCACTTTCATCACTGATTAAGGAATATCTGTACCTGTAATGGTTTCGGTGATTCAGTTCACTGTTAAGTGAAGCAGTTACTAACTGCTGTCGTCTGAGTAGATTTAGACAGGCATTTAATCGGTGGAAATCTCAAACGTTCTAAGTGTCAAATTTCACATCTGTCGTGAGAATCAAAAAAATTATATATTTCATTTTATACATAACTTAGTTGTTCCCAAAACATTGAGAAGGTGTTACGATATCACAGAACTATGATGCTCCCCCCACATCACTTCAAAAATTATCACATAAATTAGAAACTTAATACTTTATTAAGAACGTTCAGAGAGCAATACGAAGGGCCAGTTTGATCATAAGTGCCCACGAGTGGTTTTTGCTTCAAATACCGTTAATAATGAGGCACTTAATTTTATTTGAGATAATACAGATACTGAAATTTAACAGTAATGTTTTAAGTAGTAGAACTGTAGTCAGTAAAAACTAAATCTCGTACTTTTTAAATTCTTTACAAGAGAATAAAAATTTCGGAGTTTCGGTATTTACATCTGTTTCTCGCCCACCTACGTTGTTGGGATCAGATTTTAAAAACGTTACTGTAGAGCTCCATGTGTTGTTGAGGAAGAAATGGCAACTCCGTCAACACGTCTTTCAGATGAAGTACTGCATGGAATACACCAGGCCTGTCTGTTTTTGAAGACACTGACAATTTTCTATTCTTATTTGTCACAGTAACAATTTTTAACAGCTATTTGAGATGGATGGTTATGAGACGCTTAGATGATGCAGCAATTGGAGAACCTACATGCCTGCATTGATATAAACGGACACTTTGATGATGCAGCTTGGAGAACCTCATACGCCTGCATTGACATAAACGTTTCAGCAACATCTTCAAAATAAAGGAAGTCAGTTGTATGCAGTGGAATTATATGTAATTGGTTCTTAGCTTTAACTGACTCAGCCGTCTTGTGTAAGCCAATCGGAACAAAGGCCTTGCTTTTCTTCCTACCAGAATGTATCAACTACTAATTAACGTTGGAAACATTTCTTCTTTGGTTCGCCAATTGGAACAAGTCCAGGAAAATGCAACAGAGTACCGAGAACACAATGGCAGGGAATACAGGTTTTTCCAAAAAATGGAACGTAGAAGGTTTGATGTTTCCACTCTTTATTGGAAAATGAAACTTCATTTGTCTCTTTAATGACGACACCTCGATGGGCTCAGTTATTTAAAAAAAATAAATAAAAACGAAATTCATTCTCAATAAGCTAATAAGAAGCTAATAACCGCTGTGCGTCACTGAGACATGGTATCCAGAAGTAACGTTTAGTCAGCTGTTCATATGACAAAATAATCTAATGCAATATACAAAGTGTCGTTCGACAGCGGGCTGTCTCTTCGATAACAGCAGTAAAAACTGTCTTCCCAAAACCATACTCATAGTACATGCAGCGACTAAATTCCAGTAACAGTGCAGTAGAACTGGGTCGGTGACCGGTCTCGTCGAGGGCAGAGCGGGAGGAAGCTGGTAAACATGCAGCTGCTGAGGTGTGACAGCTGTCACAGACACGCAGTTTGTAATCATGCTGCAAATTTATTCGCTACAAATGTCGCCGAATATTAAAAACTGACATAATGCACCAGCAGTTCTTTGTTGACGTTTACACAAGGAAAAAATTATTGTAGTTGTATAGGTGTCTGTTTAATTAACGATTTATTGAATACTCTTATGATAATAACCCCTAACATTTGACATTGCACCACGCGGAGGAAATAACGAAAAGTCTCTTCACATGAAATGATAGCCATTTGATTGTGTATGATTTTACAAGCGGTCATCGTTATTGTAGCTGAATCGATGGTTTGCTCGCCGAATTGGTAATGAGCACCAGAAATATGCAGTTATTTTTTGTGAGGAGATAAAGTTTCTAATACACACGTGTCTGTCGGAATTTTCAAGTGGAGGTGGTAGCAGCGTGAATTAACCAGAAATGTTCAGTTTACTGCATGGGACGCATGGAGCATTACGGTAGAACACTTTTGAACACTTTTTTAAGATTTCCTTGAAACATTTTGCCTAGCGCATGATGTTTAGGAGAGGTGTAAACAAGTGAGGCCCTTTTACTATTAGCACTCATTTTTATGTGGTACTGACAATAGTAGTGACAAGCAACGAGTTATCGCTGTGTTAAATACGTTCCCCGAGAACTCGAAGAACGAATCTGCAGATACTGAATATGAATGCCTTCCACAATAGCCAGCTGAAGGAAATATGCACCCATACGTCCTTTGGCCTCTTCGTAGTCTGATCTGGAGTCATGCTATCCGCTATTACCACTCGGACAATGTGTATAATTAGTTTCAACAAGCTTTCACTTTGTCTACCTGATGTCTGCACCTAACCATATTCTCGTTCCAGCTGGTTTGCAAATTCTTTCTTTCTTGAGCACAATGATGTCCGTGAAGAAAGTGACTTGCTTAGCTTCGCTAATTATTGTGATATCTGGTCGAGTAGACTGCATTGTTTCGACAGTTCAATTAAAATTCGAATCTGTCATTTTCTGTACTTGTATCACTGATAGAATCATACACTGTGATCAAAAGTATCCGGACACCCCCAAAAATATACATTTTTCATATTAGGTGCATTGTGCTGCCACCTGCAGCCAGGTACTCCATATCAGTGACCTCAGTAGTCATTAGATATCGTGAGAGAGCAGAATGGGTCGCTCCGCGGAACTCATGGACTTCGAACGTTGTCAGATGATTTGGTGTCACTTGGGTCATACGTCTGTTCGCGAGATTTCCACACTCCTAAACATTCTTTGGTCCACTGTCTCCGATGTGATAGTAAAGCGGAAACGTGAAGGGACACGTACAGCGCAAAAGCGTACGGACCGACCTCGTCTGTTGACTTCCAGACTCGCCGACAGTTGAAGAGGGTCGTAATGTATAATATGCCGACATCTACCCAACCATGACACAGGAATTCCAAACTGCATCAGGATCCATTGCAAGTACTATGACAGTTAGGCGGAAGGTGAGAATATTTGCATTTCATTGTTGATCGGCTGCTCAAAAGCCACACATCACGCCGGTAAATGACAAACGACACCTCGCTTGGTGTAAAGAGCGTAAACATTGGACGATTGAACAGTGGAAAAACGTTGTGTGAAATGGCGAATTACGGTACACAATGTGGCGATCTGATGGCAGTGTGTGGGCATTTCGAATGGCCGGTGAACTATATCTGCCAGGGTGTGAAGTGCCAACAGTAAAATTCGGAAGCGGTGGTGTTATGGTCTTTTTCATGGAGAGGTTTTGCGTGGCACTATCACAGCACTCACCTACATTGATGTTTTAAGCACCTTCTTGCTTCCCGTTGTTGAATAACAATTCGAGGATGGCGATTGCATCTTTCAACAAGATCGAGCACCTGTTCACATTACACGGCCTGTGGCGGAGTGGTTACATGGCAATAACTTCCCTGTAATGGACTGGCCTGCACAGAGTCCTGACCTGAATCTTTCAGAACACCTTTGGGATGTCTTGGAACGCCGACTTCGTGCCAGGCCTCACCGACCGACATCGATTCCTCTCCTCAGTGCAGCATTCCGACCGGCCGCGGTGGTCTAGCGGTTCTGGCGCTGCAGTCCGGAACCGCGGGACTGCTACGGTCGCAGGTTCGAATCCTGCCTCGGGCATGGGTGTGTGTGATGTCCTTAGGTTGGTTAGGTTTAAGTAGTTCTAAGTTCTAGGGGACTTATGACCTAAGATGTTGAGTCCCATAGTGCTCAGAGCCATTTGAACCATTTTTTTGCAGCATTCCGTGAAGAATCGGCTGCCATTCCCCAAGGAACCTTCTAGTACCTGATTGAACGTATTCCTGCGATAGTGGAAGCTGTCATCATGGCTAATGGTGGGCCAACATATTGAATTCCAGCATTACCGATGGAGGGCGCCACGAACTTGTAAGCCATATTCAGCCTGGTGTCCGGATACTTTTGATCACATAGTGTATCTGTAATCTCTGATTAACCAATACGAATCCCCAACGTGTGCTATGGTTTTCTTCTGGTCCTTAGATTACCTGCAGAACTCAGCAGTTCTTTTCTCATTCTTGGCGTACTTCCGGCAGCTCATCGTTGTAGTGCCCTGCTAACGTATTGCTGTCAACATCTTCTCGGATTATGCAGGAGTCAACTTGTTTTCCTATGACGAAAATCCATGTGTTTTAACAATTCAAATAAACGGTAATATTTTGAACCGATTAATTTGCTTCATAGCGTACAGTGTCGGGTCGTGTTGAAAACACATAGGAGGTAAACCGATTCACAAGAACCTCGGAATTATCTTCGTTATATTCTCACGAAAGATGTAAATTTCCCGTTCACGTTAAGACTGATATGTTGAGCGCAGCTGACTTAATTCGTCGTGTTTCCCAGTGCTGTAGAGTATTCAGACGTAAATTATGAAAGAATCCGGGCCGAACTGTATGCTTATCCTGGCTCCTCGGAATATTTTGCAGATAGTGATACGTGAAGCACACCAGTCCGACAAACTGAATGAATAAACTTGCCACCGTCGTACAGAAGAGAGTGACTTGATCAGAAGGCGGGTTACTAACCAACCAAATCGCAAAAACAGTTACATGATTTATTTCTACAGCATGTGCAACACGAATTATCGCTGACGCCGTTTTTGTAACAACTTGTTTTACATTGTCATTTTTGTCTGTTTTATTTAACTTATAATCCAAGAACCTTCCAATGGCATATTTCTCCCGGCAATACCACATAGAGCATGAGAATTTAGTGCCTTTTGAAAATAGTTTCGTGCATTAGATTTAACTTTTTACAATATGATGAACTTCTTATGTATCTTTTAATATTATACTGTATGTAGGACGCAATGGAAGAATTTGTGTGCTCTCACTTTCTTGTGTGGAGAGACCGACATCAGAGATAGCAGTATTACTGTGATCTCTTCTATAATGAATTACTGAATACTCCGTGCCGTGGCATCCAATTTCTGTGCCGTGGCATCCAATTTCTGTACTGGATCCCCCCCACCCCATCCCCCTCCACCACCCCCGTCGGTGGTTGGAGCCCTCCTTCAGGCTTGTGTGTGTGTGTGTGTGTGTGTGTGCTATCCTTAGCGTAAGTTAGGTTAAGTATTGTGTAAGCCTAGCGGCCGATAACCTCAGCAGTTTGGTTCATAGGAGCTTAGCATAAATTGATTGAATTCATCGTGATATTTATCTTCGCGTGATGGAAACTACAGTAAGTGGTACACCTGAAGAATGTATAATAAAGGAGGCATTCGGAAGAAATACGTACATCGCGTGTAAAACCTGCGAGGTGAAGACTTGTTTAAAGAGTGTGGCGAGGACGTTATAAGACGAACATGTTAAGCCTTTTAGATGCTGTAATAAGGAAACAGAATCTACAGGATGGCTGTCAGATAGCTAATGACGTTGAATAAAGAAAGGCTTATTTACCGGTCGCTTAATAAATTGACGGGATTAACTATTGAAGAGCATCTGGAATAGCTAATATTTTTCGTTCTTTGCATTATGGGGCCTTTACAACGGACTTTGCTGTCCGCACACTGTAGCTGAGCGGTCAACGCGACAGAATGTCAATCCTAAGGGCCCGGGTTCGATTCCCGGCTGCGTCGGAGATTTTCTCCGCTCAGGGACTGGGTGTTGTGTTATCCTAATCATCATCATTTCATCCCCAAAGACGTGCAAGTCGCCGAAGTGGCGTCAAGTCGAGAGACTTGCACCCGACGAACGGTCTACCCGACGGGAGGTCCTAGTCACACGACATTCATTCTTTCAACGGACTTCGGTTACATAATATGTGTGCTACCGGGACCGTCTTACCGGCATCACAGCTTTACGTACCAAAAGCAATAAATTAGGCGAGGGATGTGTTGTGATGTAGTCGATTGCTTACTAGGACGATGCTATCCTAGGTACAGCTCCGCCAACTGTGAGAAAATACATGAGTCTTCGTTTCATTGGGATTATAGAAAGCCAAAAATATCCGATGAATCTACGAAAATTCACAACATAAAATTTTCAAAAGCCAAACAAGCAGCGAAGTTAACTTTTATTTCTTTCCTGGGGAAACCTAATCGGGTGAAAGTGCTCGGGCCTCAGAAACACTCTTCAAAAGGAACATGCAAATTTTATCTAATTGTGTCAGATTATTTAAATATTTCAGATAGTGAAATAATAACCCACTGTTAGCCCCAGTGAAGCTCAATCACACTGTTCTTGATTTCTACTGAATCAATTCCTTGTATAATATGACGTACGTGGGTGCCCATATATACATTTACGTCTTAGACCATAGACGGTGACAAAATGGGGGCAAGGGGGGGGGGAGAGGGGTCGGAAGGGAGTGGGAGGGTGAGAGTTTACACACGGCCGTAATTACTTACAATTTCCCGTAATGCAAGAAGTGAGAAAAAGATTCAGAACGGGCTTCTCTGAATTCTTACGTTGCCGACAACAGAGGTTTCTACAAAATTAAAGCAGCATACAACTATTTCCCAGTCCTGTGTATAATTGGCGATATAATCATACAACCTGTCAACCAGACGTCCGTACGATAGTGTTCTGCACGGAAGATTGCATTCCGGTCTACGGATAACCACGCCAACGATGACGTTAGGGCACCTATGAAACGAGGGAGTGTTTGCCGGCTAGCCCCACATCCACAATCGCTGTGTACCCAGTCACAGACGGTGCAGTATGGCACAAAGAAGATGCCTACCAGACTCTCTGCGGTGGAGGGCCATAGAAAGAAATGAATCAGGGCAGTCACAAACTGATGTGTCCTGATGGCTTAATGTGAATCGTTCTGATGGGGCGACAGTTTATAGAGACCGAAACTGTATGCAGAAAACCAGGTTAGGGCCAACCAGGTGTGCCTTCAGAAGAACGGACCGTTATTTGGCTGTAAGGGCACGACAGTACCACCTTAGTATTGAACGGCAACTGGCATGTGAGCTCTGAGCATCTGCTGCACGTGTGGTATAGAGGTAAACGGTGGTTCAAATGGCTCTGAACTACTTAACCCTAACTAACCTAAGGACATCACACACATCCATGCCCGAGGCAGGATTCGAACCTGCGACCGTAGCGGTCGCGCGGTTCCACACTGAAGCGCCTAGAACCGCTCGGCCACACAGGCCGGCGGTAAACGGTGAGCAGAAGGCTTCGGCAGAGTGACCTTTTTTGTCAGAGACATACCACTGACGCGCCGTCCTAGAAGGGTACGTCTAGAGTGGAGTAATCAACAAGCCACGTGGACGATCAAACAGTGGGCCAATGTTGTTTTCGCAGATGAATCCCCAATTACTCTAGGGAGTATTCTCGGTGGTTTCGCATCTGGAGGGAACGTGGAACACGATTTTGGCACCCAAACATTATGGAAAGTGACCGAGATCGAGGAGAATCCCTGATGGGATTATGTCTACCACTCGAATTCCTCTTCGTGGAATTTTACGGGTGAATCGGCAGGGTGTAACAGCTGTCAGGTATCGTGACGACATCTAGGAACCGAGGTTCTATGATCCCAGACGTCGTATTGCTGGACGATAATGCTCGACCTCATAGAGCACAAGTGGTTAATGTTTTCTTGGAAACGGAAGATACTGCAGGATTGGCGTGGCCTGCTCTATCTCCCGATTTGAATCCCGTAGAGCACGTCTGGGATGCACTAGGAAGACGGCTTGCATCACGTCAGCATCCACAAATCACTATCGAAGTCTGCGAGCAGCTCTGGACGAAGAATGGGCGTTACTGCCTCGACACGAGACTGTTGGCATCATTCACAGCATGCCCCGGTGTTGTCAGGCCTGTATCGCTGCCAGAGGTGGTCACATCCCGTACTGAGCACATTAACCAGTTGTCGGAATGTTTGTGCAAATCCGTTAAGTTGGAGAAAACGAAGAACATTTTTGTCTACCGTTATGCATCTTGCAGTTGTTTGTGTTCTGTATTCTTTACGTTATTTCTACCTTACTATCACCTGTTTATTTTGTTTTGTTGCAAAATAAACGCAACCTTCGAAAATTTCATTTTGTTGCTTTGATTTTGAACTCCAGTGTACAATCGCAGATCACGAAATTCTGCTCACGAGGTTTTACGCCAGTTGTTGGCTCCCTGATATCACGTGGCACATTTTCCCGTCGTCATTTGGATGCTCTAGTAGAGATCAATCAGTAACTGAAATAGTTATGCTAGATGGTACACTATTTTGAATATCTATTGGAAGGACGTTCTCTGGGAATTGAACTTTGCCTAAGAAAACTTACAGTGCATAATGCTATAGCATAACACTGATATATGAACATCATCTATGTATCAATATAGCGGAGATGCTGAGTCGCAGATAGGCACAACAAAAAGACTCTGACATATTGTTACATTCCATCCTGAATTTTTCATGTATCATATACACTCCTGGAAATTGAAATAAGAACACCGTGAATTCATTGTCCCAGGAAGGGGAAACTTTATTGACACATTCCTGGGGTCAGATACATCACATGATCACACTGACAGAACCACAGGCACATAGACACAGGCAACAGAGCATGCACAATGTCGGCACTAGTACAGTGTATATCCACCTTTCGCAGCAATGCAGGCTGCTATTCTCCCATGGAGACGATCGTAGAGATGCTGGATGTAGTCCTGTGGAACGGCTTGCCATGCCATTTCCACCTGGCGCCTCAGTTGGACCAGCGTTCGTGCTGGACGTGCAGACCGCGTGAGACGACGCTTCATCCAGTCCCAAACATGCTCAATGGGGGACAGATCCGGAGATCTTGCTGGCCAGGGTAGTTGACTTACACCTTCTAGAGCACGTTGGGTGGCACGGGATACATGCGGACGTGCATTGTCCTGTTGGAACAGCAAGTTCCCTTGCCGGTCTAGGAATGGTAGAACGATGGGTTCGATGACGGTTTGGATGTACCGTGCACTATTCAGTGTCCCCTCGACGATCACCAGTGGTGTACGGCCAGTGTAGGAGATCGCTCCCCACACCATGATGCCGGGTGTTGGCCCTGTGTGCCTCGGTCGTATGCAGTCCTGATTGTGGCGCTCACCCGCACGGCGCCAAACACGCATACGACCATCATTGGCACCAAGGCAGAAGCGACTCTCATCGCTGAAGACGACACGTCTCCATTCGTCCCTCCATTCACGCCTGTCGCGACACCACTGGAGGCGGGCTGCACGATGTTGGGGCGTGAGCGGAAGACGGCCTAACGGTGTGCGGGACCGTAGCCCAGCTTCATGGAGACGGTTGCGAATGGTCCTCGCCGATACCCCAGGAGCAACAGTGTCCCTAATTTGCTGGGAAGTGGCGGTGCGGTCCCCTACGGCACTGCGTAGGATCCTACGGTCTTGGCGTGCATCCGTGCGTCGCTGCGGTCCGGTCCCAGGTCGACGGGCACGTGCACCTTCCGCCGACCACTGGCGACAACATCGATGTACTGTGGAGACCTCACGCCCCACGTGTTGAGCAATTCGGCGGTACGTCCACCCGGCCTCCCGCATGCCCACTATACGCCCTCGCTCAAAGTCCGTCAACTGCACATACGGTTCACGTCCACGCTGTCGCGGCATGCTACCAGTGTTAAAGACTGCGATGGAGCTCCGTATGCCACGGCAAACTGGCTGACACTGACGGCGGCGGTGCACAAATGCTGCGCAGCTAGCGCCATTCGACGGCCAACACCGCGGTTCCTGGTGTGTCCGCTGTGCCGTGCGTGTGATCATTGCTTGTAAAGCCCTCTCGCAGTGTCCGGAGCAAGTATGGTGGGTCTGACACACCGGTGTCAATGTGTTCTTTTTTCCATTTCCAGGAGTGTAGATACAAATTTAAGCAGTTGTGTTTACTAACGACAACTTTATAATACATTTAAGCCATCGGTCTTTCAGTTGGTTTTCTTCTGTCCTCATTATCTCCAGTTTGTTGCTAATCTTTTCATCTCTGAGTGAATAAGGTCGCCAACACCTACTATTATCTTTTTCGCGCCTATCACTTTCGTACAAATCTACTCTTCCATCCGGTGCTATGTTAACTATTCCTGGACGCCGTAGCAAATGCCCTCCTAAACTTCCACTTCTTCTGGTAAGTGTTTCATAAACTTCTCTCCTGTCCTATTACTTTCTTTTATTTCTTTATTTCATACTCAGCAATCCAGTTTATTCTTAACATTGTTCAATAGCAGAAAATTTCAAACTGTTCTACTTTCGTCCGTTTACAGGCACCTACTAAGCCTTTGGTACTTGTAAAACTTGTGCTGCATCAGTCAGTAGCTGAAATGTTAACTACACTGAGTATCGACGTTGCTCTCACCTTCGTTTCTCATACTTAAGTACCGGCTTAACACCACAGAGACGATCACGTTTGTTGAATGCTTAAACTAGCCAACAAAGATAGTACAAAGAAGGAAGGAGCATCGTAGAAGCTTATGAATATTCGTTTATACAGTATCGCTGAACAGATCTTCCTCAATACTCTTGTTTTTGCAAAATATTTTGGCGTTCTTTATGTGATACTCTATATGAACCTCCATCCGAAGGTTATCAGAGTGCGAGATCATAACATCGTAGTTAGTAAAAAGGCACTTCCTCTTTACGACCGATGGTACTAGCCTATTTGTACTACGGAAAGCGCAATGGTTACGGGGAATTGAGCAAAAGCAGCGTTTCACCAGCTAGTGGTGAAGTTCGTAGCTGGGACAGGCACCAGCCGTGTTCTGTACTCGCCCCACTGGGGTTAGAAGGCCTGGGACGGCTATTAGCAGACACGTGACACAGACGACTCCTATAGTCGGCCACTTCGTAGCTCTTGCTTATGTATGTTTAGGTGGGGGCTTATGTAGCCTTCCTGACCCTTCGTTAAGTTAAAAATCACTTATTTTATGTGTTTGCGAAGATTTTACAGGGATAATTTGTTTTGCTATGGCTAGGGAGCGTTGCTGCTCCTCAGTTGTGTACTGAATTAATGAATCGCCGCTCCAGTTGCTAAAAAGTAATTTCTTTTTCTCCACGACTAGCTTTTACACTGAAGCGTCAAACTGGTATAGGCATGCTTCTTCAAATACAGAGATATTTAAACAGGCAGAATACGTCGCTACGGACGGCGAGGGCGAGGGCGATATAAGATAACAAGTATCTGACGCAGTTGTTAGATCGGGTAGTGCTGCTAAAATGGCAGGTTATCAAGATTTAAACGAGTTTGAACGTGGTATTATAGTCGACCCACGAACGATGGGACGCAGCAACGTCAAGGTAGAGATGAAGTGGAGATTTTCCCGTACGACCGTTCCACGAGTGTACCATGAATATCAAGAATTCGGTAAAACATCAAATCTACGACATCACTGCGGCCGATAAGAGATACTGCAAGAACGGGACCAATGATGACTGAAGCGAATCGTTCGATATCAGACGGGCGTACTAGTTTCTTTGGCTCTTCAATGTAGACGTACTGTGAGCTCTCATATTAAGAAAAGACTTGTGAATGGTCAGAGCCCATGTTTCGGTAGCTGCAACAGCCTAATCAGTTAATGCAAGTTACTTTAGAAGTGTTCACTGGAAAAGTGTCCTACGAAATAACAGTACAAGATATGTAATAATACAACGTTATTAAGCGAAGGCAAATGAAACTGAGAAAATTTGGAGACAACTTAACAGATTTATCAGAAGACACAGAGGGCCAAGTGGGTTCTTATCAATCTAATTTTTCACGGGAATGATACCTCTGACTGTGAGCCACGCGCGAGAACTAGAGGGCGTGCGCGGCGGAGATATGGTTAGCGGCTGTCTGGTCTGCCGGAGAGCAGGTATGCAACTATGACTCGGCCAGACGCCAGTAAGTGAGGAACCATTCCGAGTGAAAACGCACAGGGCTGGGGGCCAGATGTCGTGCCGACGTTGCGAGGCAGTTGGCCCTCTAGCATCGTAGATGAAGTCACCCATAAAGTTATTGGGATGTACCGTGTGGTGCTGATCTGCGCAACGTCTAGCTCTGGATTTCATGCACCTTTAATGAGAGCGTGCATAGATGAATGCACATGCCTACTACGAAAACAGCATAGCGTTAGTGAGTCTTTTTATTGTCTGTGATGTGGCATTGTAGTGGTATGTGTAAGGTGACATGTAAGCCAAGTCTAGATTCAAACAGCGAACCCTGCGGTGGTAATTTCATACGTTCTGTTATGAGAAACATCACAGTTCATCCGGTCATTTGATTCACTCGTGCTTGCCTTCTGGTCGAAATTACTAGCTTATATGAATACGATGCAAAGCATACAGTATAGTAATCTTGTGTGTTTGATGTTCTGTGAGTAACTTTGAATGTCAGTCCAGGCCAAATAGTTCAGTTAAACTCCTTACAGTTTTCATTCAGCTGTCGTGGTTCTTAATAGGAACAAGTAACCATGTTATCATGCACTATTGGCAGAGAAAAGTGCTTCAAACTTGGTTGTAAAGCTGATGGTCTCAGTTACCTTGCGCAGTCATTGTAGTGCCTTGAGCTGGGGGTTGAATGCCCTTTTCATTATGCTAATTTCGTTCACTAATGGCACTTGGCGCGCAAGGACTGTCATAGTAAGCAAATAAAATTAGACCTTGTAGTTGGCTGTAGCCGTTCTGGAAGACGAAATGCCTTGGAAAAAAAAGAAAATAGAAAAGAAGCCATTGAATTATCTCGAGAGGGTAGTTGCTCCGAAGTTTACGTTTTAAAGTATACTTGTCTTGTAATTATGCTATTGAATCAGAAGGTCTCCTGGAAGCATATTTGAATTTTTAAGCATTGAATATTACAAATGTCAAACTGTTGGTGATCTTTTAGCTCCAGTGTCCAAAGTTCTTAAAAAATACTACATTACCTTCTTACTGTGCCATCATTTAGGATTTTAGGCTGTTTACTTTGGGCCTAGAAACGGTAAAAAGCAAAATGTGAAATGTAGTTTTGAATCTAGCGGTTGTGACTGCCTTTTTATTCGAGTAAGTTCTTGCTGCCGAAGGTGGCTCCCTAAGGAACATTTTATCAAAATGTCCGTTAACAGCACAACCCAGATGTAAATAAGTCTGTTATTGTTGAATCGTAAATTATTCCTTGGCTGAAGGAGATTATCTGAAGATTCTTGTCCATCAGTTCACTGACGTAAAAGTTGATATTTTAAATAAATGTTGGCTGAGTTTCGTCGCGTCATTGTGAACTGTGTTTTCAATATAATTTGTTCACAGGTGTAGCCGACATACATATTGATTAAGTGTATATATATTGATTAAGTGTAAGGGTCATATTTAAACCTCGACTATATCCTGACACCAGCAGGTACGTATTAGTTAATATATATAAAAATAATTTCAGTTTTCATTTAATATGTTTTAGAATTTGAATATACGCAAATGAGAAAGGTATTTTCTGCGTTGCAATCACATGAGTTACCTGTGTAACTTTGGTGATTAGGAAACATACTAATTTACTTGTACACTAATTGAGCATAAACTTCATGTAACAGACTGCCATCACCTCTTAATGAATTAAAGATTCATTAAAAGTTTTTCAGGAATTAGAACAAGTTCTAAGTTGCGCATTATACACATGAACACTATGGGTCAGCAACCTTGTAGGTGATGACTCGTCACATAGTACTGTTGATGATCAACTGTTGTACATTAAGCATCTTTATAACAAATAGTATATGTTGTTCAGACTGTGATTAATTAACTAGAAATATGCTATGTGAATACACTTATGGGTATTATGGACACTGATGAGCTGGCATTATGCTGCCCAGGTCATGAACTGACAGCTAGTGGACAACTGGCAGATAAAATTTGATTCACAATATCAAATAAGTTGTGCTGTATACTGCTTTACCCATCCTCATTATTCCAATTCTCATAAGATTAACACAATTTTCAGAAGAGAGTGTACTCTACCTCCCATTAAAGGAATTATTTTCATTTACAATCCTGTTTTATCATGAGATAGTTACTGGTGTTAATTAGTTTTATACTCCTTGGGTAATATGCTTCCTTATAACTTTCTTTCCATTTCATCTCCTGTAAACTATTCTTAAAAACATTTGTTCTGGAGCTATCAATTATTATAACGGATTTTCACTGAGAAGTATCCACACTCTACAGTACTATGTTATTTATCCTAACTTTTCATAAAGATCAGAGAGAGCACTTTTACTTAGTGAACAGTTATTTTCTTACTTAGAGCTTCACTAAAGTAAACATGGTCAGTTAGATTCCTACTGTTTCTATCAACAAGTGTAGGAAAGTAATTATTGGGATCAAATTTTAGGATCGTAGTAAGGTTTTCAAATAATTTTTCCTGCCGGAATCCCTTAGAAAACCTACACTGAAGTCACCACAGACTTACAAATGAAAAGCACCAGTTTGCTTTTTTTCTACTTTATTTTTTATGGTTAACCGATTTTCGGCTTACAAGGACATCTTCAGACATTTACTGAAGGTGGCCTTGTAAGCCGAAAACCGGTTAACAATAAAAGTAATATTGTAGAACAAAAGCAAACTGGTGCTTTTCGTTTATTATAAAGTTGTTGTACCAAGAACCGACGAAAGATTCTGTTAACATTACAGCAGACTAATAACTGCTTGGTGTTGTCTAACAGATAGCACAATAAGGAATCCAGATTCCTCAAAAATAAACCTAATTAGGATCTATGTGCAGTTACAATGAAAAGAGAACTACTTTTCAGTATTAACTCAGAAGCACACCCTTCTATGTGCAGATCACTATAAAATTTACTTGTCTCTATGTTTTTGAACTTATACTCTGTCTTAACATATGTAGCAACTCATTTCCCCATATTACTTCTGCATGAGTAAGTTGCTGTATTGTAATCATTCATATGAAATTTATCTGTCCATATGGTTATGTGGTGCGCTGACAGGCAAAGTACGTTTTTCTTTTCAGAGCTCTCTAAATTTTCCAAAGAAACAAGAATCTCTTATGTCTAATTACTCAGTCCTCTAATATATGTGTGAAATAAGCTTACCCTACTTTTCTATGCATTCTTAAGCATTTTGTGGGACTGTTCTGTTATTTTCACTTCTTTAAAAACAGGGTGCCTGAATCTTGATTATAATCTAAGAAACGTACCACAGGGATCTTATTATGTGTAATGGTGGTATATTATGTGCAAGAAGCTCAGCCAGCTTATCTTTCTCTCTCCTATTCAAGTGTAGTCCAAGATTTCATTTCAGTCAGTACTGTAATTCTTCACCACATTCACAAATGACAACAATGTCATTAGGAAAACTATGAAATTCATATATTGAAGGTAAAGACGGCATCCATGCTTTATGCCATTTTTAATCTAAGCAGATCTCTATTGACCTTCGAATTTTCCATCTTCACTTTTGGATCTTGAAGACCTTGTATACAGATTACCATAAAAACTGCAAGACCCTGAAGAAAAAATGTAACAAATAACAAAGTGACATGAAGGATACTACATATTTCCATAAGCAGATGGTAAAAATTTCAAAGCAATCGTACAACATAGGTAGGAGCAAAGCTGTCTACTCGTACGTTCTTATATATGGGAGGACTGCGCAGAGGGTTTCTAATACAGAAATTGGAAACGAATTATTTGTGAGAATGTCGTGTTGTACCTCATGTGAAATTCTGTACTTAGCAGCGATAAAACCTAGAGACTGAAAGTTTATCAAGTTGTACACAACCATTACAAGAGTCGAAGGACACTAAAGGGAAACTGGAGTGACATACGAATGTAGCCTACTCCTGGTATTCTTCAGTCTGTACCCTGAACAAGCACTGAAAGAAAATATGAAGTAATTTTGAAAATGAATTAAAGTTCGTGGAGGAGTAATAACACTCTGAGTTTTGTCAATGGCGGACATCTATCACATACGGCAAAGGATTTCGAAGATCATTTGAACGGAATGGATAATGTCTTGAAATGAGGTTGTAAGATAAACTTTACCTCAAGAAAGGAGAGAATAACGAAACGGAATCAAATCACGTGGTGCTGAGGGAATTAGATTATGAAGTTAGACATTAAACATAGTTGATTTGTGCTACTGCTTGACCAGCAAAATAAATGGTGATGATCCGAGTAGGAAAAGGATATAAAATGCATATTCACTTACTCATTACAATCTTCCAGGCTGTTATGCCGTCATTCGATCAATTTCTTCTTTTTGTTGTTAGTAGAGAGTCGTGTTGTACATCGAATCTTCGAAAAACTTGTAACCAGTCTTGAAGATGTCCTCCGCAGACGGGGACGAAACTTTGTCTACCAGCAGGTAGTCCACGCGACACGGTGTGATAGTCCGGAATGATTTAATGACTGAGACATTTCCGAACGTGGAAGTTTACATCTTACAAAATGCAGACTGGCGAAAGAAAATTCTGAGAAGGAGAAGCATGCCAAAATGGGTGTCATCGCCTACTACATCCCAGTACGTCGATACGAGTACCAATCGGCAATCAACGATATTACAGAAATCAGGGACGCCACTTCAGCATTGCCACAAGATGATTACGTGACACGTTGGGCTTCTATACGGTGACATACTGGATCATGGCGGTATAAAATGACAGAGCTGGCCCATTTAGCATTGGCCTTGAGATGTAGGGTCCTCTAAAGTGAGCTACTGCAATGAGTTCCGGAGAAGCTGGTTCAGTTAGCAACGTCATTACGCACCATTCAGCGGCACCATTTGCCGTAAGTCCCGTCTTTAGCACCATGGGCCCCAGGGTTGAACTGGTACGATCATAGCCACTGCCCGCGTAGAGACTGGCACCACTGGTGGCCTCCAGAGTCCGGGGTTCACTCCATGGTTGACATCGCCTTCGCCACTAGTCGCTGACAGGTAGACTGCGGCCACCACACACCGCAGTCTGAATTACGGCAACGCCACAAGCATTGGTTCAGTGGCCATTTGCCATAGAGCCGCCCGGATGTAAAATCGCTTCACTCCAAACAACGCTGCGTCATTTACAGTTGCGACAGGGATCCTGTCAGCGTACCGAGACCAAGGATCATGGATTCGAGGTCCAGTCTTTGGATCATCACTTTACTCCACTCGATATTAATAAATGTATTTGGTTGCAATATGGGAACTACTGAATTTAAATCTGCTCCTCGCCAGGAAACACTCTCGCTCAGAGTGGGATGTCGGAATTGTCAGTGTTATAAGCCTTCACCTGCTCCAGATGGGGGCGACGCTACATAAGATGTCGACACACAAATTTAAGTGATCTTTCTCTTAGAGTGTCGGTGGCAACCTTGTAAGTGGTGCAGTAGTGCACTGCTGCTTGGTGATGCCAGATGCTGTTGCATCACACTGCCTGAGTAGATGGTGTAGACAGGGCAGTGAAGGCAGCGGCTCGGTGTCTGCTCAGCGCCACACGAACAGGAATCATCCTTGTAGTATTATGTTCAATACCACCCCATGGGCGTCTTCAATTTGGCAGCGGCGTGGCAGATTACCATTTCAACCCTGGGGCCCATCGGTGCTAAAGACCCAATGCTGTGTGCCCATTGAGCCATGCCTTCAGTGGCTCTGGACTACGAGCGCCATCTACCATATAGGATTGCTGGCGGCAGCGACTGAACCCACTTGCACTTGGAGCGTCATCGCTGAGACACCATTGTTTGCCCTTAGTACAGCTAGTCTCATCCTAGTTGACGTTGTGATAGGTGGAGTCTGTTTCTTGCTGCATTATTTGTGATGCGTCTTCGTACACTTGGAGAAATACAAGTAATGTAAATCTTCTGTTTGCTGTGTTGCCTTGTTTACTACTCATTTCCTCTCCTGTTCAGCTTTCCTACTACGACAGTTGCTGCACCGCTATGTAGCCCACTTCTCCTTACCACTACACAACAATCTTGGTTATTACAGAGACCACATTTTAACATGGCAGTCTTTCATGGGCCAGTTCGCAAACGAAGACGATTACGTGATCTCCATGTTAGTCAATGCTGTGTATTTCGTATGGGTAGCTCCTCTATGGTGCCACCAACTCACATTTAGCTCTGTCCTGCTAGCAATGAAGCCTCTCTTCTGCCTTTAACTTCTCTATGGGAGCGATACTCTAGATAACTCTTTCCCTGGTACCAAAGTGTTGAGAACGCATTCATGCTGATGATGTGAGTGTCTGTCAGTATTGGCTGTGCAACTTTCGGAATTCCCTGTTACTATCCATTTGATGTCGGGTAGTGCTATTTTGGCCAGAACTTGTTTGTTTTTGACTGGATTTGGTGTTAAGCATCCTGTCACCTGGGGGCAAGTTGGGTGAAGACCAATTTCAACCTCTATCGAGTGGCAGCGTTGGTACAACACAGGAGAAGCACATTCTTCTTCCGGATATCACAAAGCTAGAACCAACATCCGAAGCATACTTGGTCTTGCTCCCAAATTTGTTTTCTTCAGGATCTGTTTCGTGTTTCGATCTCTATTCTGACAATCTCGTACTGCTCCTTGAATGTCTGACTCCTATCAAGATTAGTTCTGATGTATTTAGCAGTATTGCTGTGATTGACAGAGTTCCCAGACATGAGGCTTAACTTGTGGTTAACGTGTTTGTTGCGGAGGGGGGAAGAGCTGACTGCTGTTTCGCTAAGATTTGGCTTCAGGCTGTTGGTTTCGTAGTACTCCCCTAGGTTGTCAAGAGCACAGAAATGTTATCTATGGACGCCTTCAGATGTCTTGTGCTGAATCGAGAGTGTTACGTCGTAGGCGTAAATCAAGCAGGTGTAAGCTTTGTTACCTGCTTGGCCGTTGGTGTACAGATTGAATAGTGTGGGATAAACAACGAATCTTGGGGAATACCTTTTCTTGCTTTCCTCCACCAACCCCTGGTTGTTTGAAACCAAACACAGAATCTTCTGTTTCTCAGCAGTCCTGCATAAAACTGTGATCTTTTGCAGCGCTATATAACTTCGGGAGGAGTCTTTTGCTGGTTACCGTGTTGTAGGCGACATTCAGATCAACGAAGGCAACACCACTGGACGAAATCTTTCTGGACGCTGTCCTTTATATCTGCGTGAGATTCAAATCCTGTCCTGTGCAAAGGCCATCCAGGTCAGAAGCTGACCTGTCCTCTAATGAGGCTATCTCTCATGAGTGGGATGAGCTCGACCAAAACAATCCGTTCGTAGCTGATCTAGGGTTGGTTCTTTGACTACTAATGAAAACGTTGTGAGTTCAAGGTTCGAACCTACCCACTGCTTACAATTTCTCTAAAAATCATCAACTACGGCGGCCAAAGACTTCTGGCTAAAGAAGTCTCTCTCGTTCTGCCAATGGTCTTTTCTAAGAAGACAGAGGAGTGGAGAGAGATTTACGGCACACTTTTGCCCTTGGCTATGGAAACTTCCCTCAAAAGGCATGAGGCAGCTGAAGTCAATACAACCCACTGCATTAAAGAAACTACTGTACATGTGGCCTGAAACTGAAAAAGTGTCTTGATGATCTCTACATTGGCAAAATACTCCGCGTTAGTCTCTCATTCGGATCTACAGGAAAGGACTGCCATGGAGGAGGTGACATTCATAAAAACATTGGGTAACTCACGACGGGATAACATTACTCGAGTCGGGGCATGGAATACCAGAAGATTCAACGTGCAAGGGAAACTAGGAAATCTGAAAGGGGAAAGAAAAAGTCTCACTCTAGATGTAGTGGGGGTAAGTGAAGTTAAATGAAATGATAACTATTTCTAATCAGACGAATACAGGGTAATATCAACAGCAGCAGAATATGGTATAACGCAGGGAGGATTACGCATAAATAGAGAGATAGGGCAGAGATTGAGCTAATGTAAATAGTTGGGTAATATGGTTGTTCTCATCAGGTTTAACAGCATACCAACGCAGTTAATGGTAATTCAAGTACACATGCCAACGTCACATGCAGTAAATGAAACAGGAAGATATTTGAGGATTTTGAACAGGTAACCATGTAAAGGGATATGAAAAGCTAATAGTCATGGGTTACAGGTGAAGAACGAAGGGAAGGGTTAGGGGTGATTATGGGAATATTGACTTGACAGTAGGAATGACAGAAAAGAAAAACTAATTTCATATGACAACAGAGAATACTCTGTTCAAGAAAACAAGAAGAGCAGTTACACTTGAAGAAGACCGGTAAACAGGGGAACGTTCCACGTGGAATATGTCATGGTCAGAGAGAGCTTCAGAAATCAATTACCAGATTGTAAGGTGTGCCCAGGTGTAGATATAAAATCACATCACAATTTAGTAAGTATGAATAATAGACTGAAATTTAAGAAAATCTTCCGAAAGAATCGATACGGAAGATAGTCGCATAGTGATGTACTGAGGTATACCGAGAAGCGTTTCAATTTCGCTGAGGACTTAGATACTGCGGTACAAAACACAGAAGTAGGCAGCTTGCTTATGGAGTCCATATTTTCTAGAAAGGGGAACCACAGGTGTTGTACCGACAAACATAAGTAGAAGGGAGGTTACCGCAAAGAAACCGTGTGTAACAGATGAAATACTTCAGTTTATCGACTAAAGAGGGAAACACAAAAATGTTTAGCCAAGGACAGGAATATAGCAACATTAATTCCTTGGGAATAAAACGAAACGAAAATGCAGGGCGATTAAGATGAAATAGCTCCAGGAAAGACGTAAAGAAATCGAAGAAGAAATTAATGTCTAGAGGGCTAATTCAGCAAACACAAAAGTCAAAACGGTGTTCGGTGAAACCAAAAGCAAGGGCGGTATCATTAAAAATAAAATGAGAATTTCGCTGTTAAAGTGCAGTGGATAGAGACGATAGGCTGAGTGAGTACACTGAAGGCCTTTGTCAGGGGGAAGACTTGCCTGATGACGTGTTAGAAGAAGAAACTGGAGTCGATAAGATGATATAGGGGATCTACTATTAGGCTCAGAATTTAAAACAGATCTGGAAACTTGATATCAAATAAGGCGGAAGGAATAGATAACATTACATCGGAGATTCTAAAACCTTTGAGGGAAGTCGCAGCTAAACGACTGTTCAGTTTGGTTTCTAGCATCTAAAAGACTGGCGACGTACCATCAGACTTTTGGAAAACTATCACCCACACAATTACGAAAATAGCAAGGGCAGCTTAACAACTAATACAGCGAATCTGCTGACAGGCATAATATACAGAAGAATAGAAAAGAGGTTAGATGACAATCAGCTTGGTTTAGGAAAGGTAAATGCATAGTAGACGCACCTCTCACGTTGCGCTTGCTGAAGGAAGCAAGGATGAAGAAAAGTCAAGACTTGCTTATAGCATTACTGGACCTAGAGAAAGCTTTCGATAATGTGAAATGGAGCAAGACGTCCGAAATTCATAGAAAATTACGAGTAAGCTATAGTGAGATGAATAACACATAGTATGTAAATGATACAAGAGGGATTCATGGATGACTTTGATTTGCGGGCACTCTCTTCTGGAGGTAATGGTCCGAGGTATAGTATTGTATGTAAGTGAAACGTGGACGTTCAGTTAGTGCAACAAATAGGTAAAATATTTTTAAATGTGGTGCTGTAGAATCTGATGAGAACAAACCTATTACTCAACTTTTACATCACCTCAATATCTGCCCTACCTCCCTATTTATGCGGAATCCTACTAGCGTTATATCATATTCTGCTGCTGCTGATATTACCCTGTATTCGTCTGATTAGAAATCCTTATCTTTCCATTTCACTTCACTCACCCACACTATAACTAGAGTGAGACTTCGCATTTCGGATTTCCTAGTTTCCTTTGCACGTTGAAACTTCTGATATTACATGCCCCGAATCGAGGAATGCTATCCCATCGTGGGTTATCCAATGTTTTTATGAAAGTCACCTCCTCCATGGCAGTCCACTCCAGTAGATCCGAATGCGAGACTAACGCGGACTATTTTGCCAATGGAGAGATCATCAAGACACTTTTTCAGTTTCAGGCCACATGTACAGTAGTTTCTTTAATGCAGTGGGTCGTATTGACTTCATCTGCCTCATGCCTTTTGGGGAAAGTTTCCATATCCAGGAGCAACAGCCGGCCGGGGTGGCCGAGCGGTTCTAGGCGCTACAGTCTGGAACCGCGCGACCGCTACGGTCGCAGGTTCGAATCCTACCTCGGGCATGGATGTGTGTGATGTCCTTAGGTTAGTTAGGTTTAAGTACTTCTAAGTTCTAGGGGACTGATGACCTCAGATGTTAAGTCCCATAGTGCTCAGAGCCAGGGGCAACAGAGTGCTGTGAACCTCTATCCATTCCTCCGTTTTCTTAGACAAGGCCGTTGGCAGAACGAGAGTGAATTCTTCTGCCGGAAGTCTTCGGCCGCCATGGTTGATGATTTTTAGTCAGACTGTAAGCAGAGGGTAGGTTCGAAGGCGGAACTCACTACGTTTTGATTAGTAGCCAAAGAAACTACCCCTAGACCGATGAACGGTTTCTTTCGATCCAGCGCATCCCACTCGTGAGAGATAGTCTCATTAGAGGACAGGTCAGCTTCTGATCTGGATGGTCTTTGCACAGGACAGAATTTGAATCTCACGCAGGTATAAAGGACTGCGTGCAGAAAGATTTCGTGAGTGGTGTTGCATTTGTTAATCTGAGAGGTGGTCTAAAACATGGTAACCAGCAGAGATACGAGACGACCTATGAATACATGGCCAAAACAGACGACTGCCAGTTACAATAACCTGACTAAAGTTATCGTCGCTGAGGCATCTTCGGGTTTCTGTTGATACATGAAAATCTGTTTTGTCATGCTTTCAGGAGATGGCACAACTCTTGGAGTTAGTTTGATCCCTGCAGCCTTCATGGCCTCTTGAAAGTGAAGCTATTTGAGTGAGGAAAAGATAGCATGTAAATTTTGTATCCATAAATAAATCCTATTGTTGCAAGAAAAATAAGGCTGCAGAATAAAAATATTTAAGTTTCCTCTATAAATACATGACTTACCTCTTGTTGGGACAGCTACAGTCTAATAATATCCATTTGCTTTTGTTAGTGCTGAATTCTACTTACAAAAAGTAGATGGTTGCTCCCAGATGTGTACTGCTTCCCATGATCAGAAAGACAGCTCATGAATATTTTCCGTTAAAAACAGGACTTTTAATCTTTTATCTTGATATCTGGGAATTATTTATTTCACACATGCACCATGACGTAGCCTGCCTTTTGACAGCTTTTATTTGACAAAATCTGTTTATTCTGGACCATTCCTTTTACAGACCTGGGTATAAGTAGTGAGCACAAAATTTCCAGAAACAAACATGCGGAGTCTTACAGACAACGTAAATACAATTCTGTATGGGTACATCATCTGATCTGAAGCATATGTCGAATATACATAAATATGTACACAAACACTGATTATCGATATAAACAATATAGACACTAAAACACGTGGGCAAGTATCAACAGGACATCTTGTTATTTGATTTGTTCTACGATATACAGGGTACGTCCACAAATTTTCTTGCTATATGATGTCATTTAGAACAACTAAATACCAACTTTTCAAAACGGCAGCTTCATATAGTTTGTTATATGTTCGTATTTAGTACAAAGAACACAGTCTATCAGCTTTATTAGTTACTCCTGAGGAAGACACAGCAAGAGAGTTCAGCATCGTGGTGGTCCGTCGAATTTTTGCAAAATGAAGGACGTCGAAGTTTGTATTGTGCAGCGCACGTGAGTAGTTCTAAACGTGTCTCCTACGACGTAGGTTTTGTGCTTCATGCATATCGAATAGGATCTGCTTAAGAATTACCTGGATACCTGTTCTGGACAGTATTTCGTCGTGTCACAATTTGAAATGTTTGAGGAACACTGAATCTTATTTTTTCAGAGCATCCAGGAAGGTAATTCAGAATTTTGCGTTGATGGCAAACTTGAAGTGTGTTTGAACTTGACCACCAAGATACTTCTCCGAAATGTTCACATACTGTGCCTGTTCCCACTACTTAACTTTAACGTAATATGAAAGTTCGATGTCACCGCAGTTTTCTCTACACCAGTACCTACAAGGGCTCAATCATTGTCATTTGGCACTGACACACGAGCTCATCAACTCGCTAACTGCTAACACTTGTCACGATTGAGGCGGCTCATTCGTTACGAATGTCGCCGTTTGCTGGCGCACTGGGCGGAGCTGCGAGGCAGCTCCAGTAGGAACAGTGACCACTATCCGTTCTTTGCAGGTCATTTTCTCACTTTGCTCCTTGAGAACGGCTACGTAATATGTTCCGAAGGACACATCAGAGAGACGTCTTGTGCGTTGCAGTGGGTACAACAAAACACGGTTCAGTCCGGTCGCCGAATTGACACGAGAGTCTCGTCAACGGTTTTATATCGGAAATTGAAACGTCCTCTACGAGCCTGACATAATTTCCGGAGAACAGAATACTGCAAAAAATGTTTCAGATTTGAAATGTGGTCTGAAGCTAATGAAGAAGCCGTAAAAAGGAGGTTAGGTAAAGTTAGAAAAGTATGAAGTCAATATCGAAACAATGCAGAGAAAACTAAATCAAAGAATATGTAAAGAGGCATTCTGTAAGTGGGCTATAAGACGTGTCACTCAAATAGGACAATTATTTTTATTTTTATTTCCTTTGTAGGTTTTAATTGTCATATCTAGTAGGAAGACTGTTTCTGATGCGAAAAATACTTTCGGAATTATCAGATTGCGCTGGGAACGGAGAAAGTACATACAGACTTTTTCGCACTCTGTGGTGCCTTCAGGGAAGATTTAGTCAAGTGGAGGGCTACCTCCGCTTTCGACTTGTGTCTGGATTAAATCTGCTGATACGGGTAGAGTCTGGAAAGATCTGCGAATCTTGGCGAGTTGCCTCTGGTCGGTTTCGAGGTGTTTAACCGAGCCACACGGATAGGCAATAGACAACTGCTCCATAGCTTCCTTCTCACTTAAATCCGGGTGGGTTTCAAACGTCTGGCTGTGTGGCCCCGTGAGCGACGTTGGTGTCGATGCCTTAGCTCTGGTGGCCGTGGTGGCGACTTCA
This sequence comes from Schistocerca nitens, assembly GCF_023898315.1. Taxonomy (NCBI): domain Eukaryota; kingdom Metazoa; phylum Arthropoda; class Insecta; order Orthoptera; family Acrididae; genus Schistocerca; species Schistocerca nitens. Next base: position 187,111,113 of record NC_064620.1, on the reverse strand, counting down.
GCTGCTAGCCGCATCAGTAGCAGTTGCAGCAGCAGCAGCGGCTGCAGGCGGAGACCGCGGTCTGCTATCTCGACAGCGACAGCAGCGCCAGAAGCGTTCCCGTGGCCAGCAGCAGCAACCAACCGGGTTGGCCCCACGCCGACACGCCGGCTCCTGCAGACATCACAAAAGAGCAAAAGCTTAAATGTGGGTGGGTGCCCACACCTCGCGCAGGCAACACACAAGACTCGACAAATTGCTGCGAAGAGAATAAATTGTTGGAAGACGGCGAAAGAGTAGCTACCAATAGAGGACATAGAAAAGACCTACAAAGAACGGCACATTTCGTTCCGGGTTTGTTTAGTAAGAGCAATACCGTTGCGAACACGCTGAAAAAACTCCACTTCCAAATGATACAAGAGAGAAGTTGTGTAGCATGCAGAGAATTTCTGTTTCAATTGCGAGAGCGTGAGCAAGAGCTGGCCAGCATATTAATTCCTCTAATTTGTATCTCGTGAAATGACCAGGACGAGAAAATCAGAGACATTAAAATCATGTCGTAGTTTACCGACAGCAGTTTTTTTCCACGCACCGTTCGCTAATGGAACAATTCTGGAGAAATAATAGTGGCACCACGTATGTTCACTTCGTAGTATAGCTGTTGATGTAGATGACTATACATATGTAGAGATAGATATAAATTCCGCGGAGATAGAGGGAAGATAGTCGCGTTTCGTCACGGGGTTGGCGTGTTCACCCCGATGCTGACTGTGTTTCTCACTTTGGGGGCAGCGAGTATATTCATGCTCTCCTTCATCTGCTGTCGCAGATTTTCCTATTCACAGCAGTGGGGCGGCGGCCGTATGCAAACTGCCTAGACTAATTTTTTAATATATTTGGGCTTTATTTTGAAAGTCATGTAAGTCTACTTTTCTTACATAAAGTGGTGACACCACATAAAACAAAAAGAGGTCTCTTTAAAAAATTACAGCACTTTCAAAATATACGAACCTATGTTAGATCATTTCTTGATTGCGTGAGTGAATTGCTGTACGAAAGCATCAATGTGAAGTGTTACCAGAGGTATTGTCAGTGTACGGACATATTGATGGAACATCAAACAAAGTGCTTTTTTGTGTTTGCAGTTACTTTTTAAATTACACACCTACCGGTTCATACTGAACCATTAAGCAACATCTTTACCCTCCACCCTGCTCCTCTTCAATTATGTGTTCGCTGTTACAACTTCGTGTTGGAAGCTATACAAAACTCGAGATGTTTGTTCACCCTGACCATGCACTTGAACAGGAAGGGGAACTAGAAAGGTGATTGACAGATTTCGTTTTTCCTAGTTTTTGTCCATATAAATAACAGATAACATCGATATGTAAGTAAGATATCCATGCGATGAATCTGTAAATAGAAGCAGAAAAAGGCATAAAGGACCTGCACTTTTACAGTAAGAGGAACTAAAAAGGTAATTGACATATTTCTTTTTTGTAGTTTTTGTCCATATAAATAACAGATAACATGGATGTGGAAGTAAGTGATCCGTGTGATGAATCTGTAAATAGAAGATGAAAAGACATAAAAGACCACGAATGCTCTCAACCGCTTCAGAGGAGAATTTTGTTAACGAACAGAATTAAGCTCAATCATTAATTAATTAAAGGAACGAATCTACCACACAGGAAGAAGACTCCGAGTCTGATTCATTATCAGAAGAAGAAGAGGATGATAAAGAATGACATAATATAAGAAAAAGAATTCCAGTAATAAATGAATTATCGGGAGAAGAGAAATTTTTAATTGACAATATTGACTGCAGTGACCCTGTTTCATGATATAAATTATTCTTCACTGATTATATACTATGAATAAAGTTTGAAGAAGGAAATAAAAACTTTGTGTAATTTGTAAAGCCTTTACCTTCTAGCAATAGGCACTACTGGTCTGGTAGCCTGTTGCGGGAGGTGAGCTTTTATTGTCGTAGTTTTCGCCATGGGTGTAGTGCAACTATCGGAAATTAAATACTTTGCTTCCGCAAAAGTCAACAGCAGATAAAGACTTCAAGAAATGAATGACCCTATACCCTCTATTCCTCCTCTTCTTCTTCTTCTTCTTCTTCTACTACTACTACTACTACTTCTTGTACTTTTACGGCTTCACAGTATCACTTCAGTCAGTCATTTCCTGGTCATCTTTTTTCAATAGGTTTCCTTCACCCAATATCTTTTCATTCTGACTATCTGTTTTTCGTTTCTCATCTGCAAAAACCCTTTTCATCGTTTGTCGTTTGTTTGTATTTGGTTTAAGTTTTATTTTTATGTCTTTCAGGTTCTATATTGTTTTGCAGATCGCCGAGGATTAATTATAGCTCTTTCATGTCCTCCCTGTTTTCTTCATCCATCCTTCCCTCGTTGTTTCATGTTCCAAAGTTCCTCTGTTTTCGGGTGTCCTCATAACGGGGCCAAAAATAGAGATCCTTTTGGCGTTTAGTACCTGTAAAAGACTCCAGTTCGCTATACACCACTTCATTTGGCTGGAACTGTCCGCCATTTTCCATCTTCTTGATATTTTTTATTTATATATTTTTTACCTTTTTCTCTCTCTTAGATTTTGTCGATTCTACTTTCAGGATTTAGTCGATTCTGTTTTCTGGGTGACTTTGAACAGAGTTTCACTTTCGTAAGTCACCTCTGGTTGAACCACCGTCTCGTAAAATTTCAGTTTAAATTTCATTGACAGACATTTTTTGTATATGTAATACAAGCTAATTTTCGGGCTTTTATCATTTTGTTACTTTTTACTTGTAATGGAAGTTTTTCATCCAAGTTGTATGTTAAAATTTCACTTATGTATTTCAATTGTTTCACTGTTTCTGCTATATTGTTACTTACTGTTATGTGGTTGATTACTAGTGGATCGGATGCCATTATTTCAATTTTTTCGAATGATATCTGGAGTCCCGTTTTTGTGCTATATTTTTTAGGCATGTTGTTTGATTTCTGACTTGTTGAATGTCATTAGCTAGCAATGCTGAGTGATCTATACTGCCTGTAACAACATTCATTTGTAAGTTTGGTTTGCAAATGGCTTGTATACGAACAAATGCACAGAATTGTCAAGAAATGGGATCGTTTTCATCCATAATGAAGTTTACAGTTTTTACACAACACCACGACAAAAACTGCATATCGACTGAACAGTATTATAGATATTGTAGTAACTGTTATTGATGCTCTCTAAAATACTGTGAAACTTGGAAAAAGTTTGCTGTCGACGTGTAGTTAAAAGAAGAGAACGTCTCAGTTTTCTCCAATATACTATAGACATGCGCCATAGGTATTGTATAAAAGTAAATAAACTGTGTTTTTCTGAAAGTTATACTTATAATACTGACATTTAAGCTAGAAAAATACGACAAATGAGAAAACACATTTATATGGTGCTGTAATGGAATAAGTAAATGGATTTTTATTTTAGGGCTGTAAATTATTTGTAGATAGCCATTACACGAATGTCCCCTTGACCAAAGAACCTTAGTAAAAAAAGTTATTTCGGTTTCTGTCAAAGTAATCAAAAAATTATTACCGCCAGAAGTAATACAAAAACAAAAGACAGATGAAATGATTTTTGGAAATCGTTGCGGCGTTAAATTTTTGAGATGGACTGATAAGACTAGTTTCTATCCCAACTACCTGTGAGAATCACACGTGTACAATTGTTCAACGGAAAAAATTTTAACTGAAGTCTGGTGCTATTTTTTTTTTTCTAAAATAACTACACAAAATGAATGTTGATTTATCGTTTCAACTGACATTTTACCTTTGATCATTGTTCGTCACTTTGAACAAATACATGTAGAAAGGCAAATACCTCAGAAAAGTCTCTCACATTTTCTTGAATTGTACAAAGAGCCGGTAAGGGAGTCAGGAGAAAGATGAAGTAGTGTACTAACGGTTATATGAAGGAACAAGTAAAGACTATGCCACGAGGAAAGCTAAGGTGGTATCGAATTATTGCAATCGTTATGAGGGACAGGCAGCACTGTTTCTGAAATGGTTTCAGAAGTTTCGTAGAATACATAAAGCTTAGTTCATAATATTGCATTATTATGTTTCCATGCGAATTTTCGTTAGTTATGTTTGTTACATTGTCTTTGGTTGTAACACTGGGATGAAATATAATATCTCCCACTTTTTTCAATTAGTGTACGTCAAATTTATATTATTTCCGTTTTCAACTATATGGCAAACTTTTCTACTAAGTTTTTCCCCGTCTGCTGGAACATTCAAGTGTGATCCACCGGTAGTAAACGATAACAGATAGGAAAATCCTCTGTGAGCCGCCAATAGTACGCAATGCCTGGTGGGAGCCTCCAGCGTGAGCCACCGGTGGTACACGCCACCACGTGGGAGAATCCAGCATGTACCACTTGTGGTACACGTCGCCTGAAGGGAGATTTCAGTGTGAGCCACCAATGTTACACGCTGCCTAGTGGGTGACTCCAGCTAGAGCAACCATGGTACATGAAACACAATGGGGATCTCCAGCATTATCCATCGGTGGTACAGCGTGAGTCTCTCTGGTCATATGTGAGAGGGTATCAAAGATGCTCAACAATCTCTTCTGCCAAATGTTACAAGAGAGGCATTGCGATTGACAGAGTGCGTTACCGTCAAATTTCCGAGGGCTTACTTACCAAGAGTTGTATAGTATATTATTTCCTCCACCTCCCGAGGTGTGCTTAAATTTAGCCTTAACAGCTCTATTTGTATTAGCTTTTTCCAGTCAGTTCTGACGCATCTTGCTCTTGTGATTTGACTTCATTGGTCAATTCTTTTTTAATTCTTAAATTAAAAATTTAATTTTTAGTCTTCCCCCATAGTTGACCAGTCTGTTTGTCTGGTCGTCATGTCCTGACCTGGGTTCAATTCCCAGTACAGCAAAGTATTTTTCCTTTTAGCTTTGTGCGGTTCTTTAAGGAACTAATTGAATGGGGGTTAGCGGCTACAAGGTCTGGAAGCTAGCTATGGCTATGAGAGCAATGTATTCATCCAATAGTCCTTCGTGTCTCATCGACATGCCTTCATTCCGTAGAGGATGACAGAGTGCTAATCAGCATTGCACATTGCTCTGGGCTTAATCGATGGGTTGCTTTTTTTTCGTTTCTTACGACTTAGTACTTAAAAATTTTAGTTTATTTATTTTCAAGACACTTTACAAAGCATCGTAGGCTCTATGGTACGCCCCTTTTTCATTATTAACTACGACTAATTGCCATCATAATACCACAGTTCAATGACATGGCTGTGCAAGTGACACTCATCGATAGTTGTGGTCCTTGCCGCAGACCTGAGTGTTGGCACCTGAATCAGAGATAGCTGGTTCGAATCATATGTTGTAAAAATATAAAATATTCATCGCCAGCACATTGTCGTTAAGGGGAGGTGTGTTCGTGGAATACAGTTTCTGAACATGCAATTTGACGCCAGTTATCTGGATTAAATTCCGATCTTGTCTGCTGGACACTGATGATAGTGATCAGCCATTATATGGGTGCACTAAGCTTGGAGTCCTTTTTGGTAGTATTCGATAGGAGTACCATATGTGTGGGTACTGGTTTCGCCCTTTCCCTTCTTTTTTGTTTCCAGTAATACAGAGATGACACTACGACTCGACATGCACTAATCACTAGTACCTAAAGTCAGCAGGCGCACATATAACACAACGTAAGACTCACACTATCCAAAGGATAGGTGGCAAAGTATGCAAAGGAATACGAGGCTGACCCTACTCTTAGGGGCCTTTCAGCTGTCTGTATCGTATGAATACGGGTGATTATCAAAGACCCAAGTGTAAAGAAGTGGCCAAAGTTACATTATTAAAAAACAAGTTACAAGTGTGCCCACAGTCTGAAGCATGTAAGTTATAAAGAAAGAAAAGGTGGCGTGTTTTTGTCACGCCTCTGACTTTGAAGTATTTTAATGACATTTGTCGTCAAAATAATGATCATGTATACCGTAAGACAATGAAAATCTATGAGGAAGAAACAGTGAAAATTGTCTACATTGAGCTTGAAACATTTAGTCAGCAGCAGTGATGGAGGATCCCTGTACTGTCTATTTTATCATTGAGTGAAACAGTGTTTCATTTTGCTTTATGGGTACACACGGCGATGGAGATGAAATGCATGATGGAAATGTTTACTCGAACAAAGAGAGGAAGTCTTTCCTCTGTAAATGCTCCGCATAATGGAACCCGCACTGCCGTTAAGATGAAAGGACACTTCCAGAACAGGCGAGCGGAAAAACAGAACACGGAGGGAAAATGAAGGAAAACAAAAAGCGCCAAGGCCTAGCCTGTGGTGGGCGTGCAGAGGCGGGAAGGGTTGAGGGGCGGGGGAGGGGGTGGAGTGGCGGAGGGGAGGGGGGAGGATGATGTTGGCACCTAGCTTGAAATTACAGGGGCGGCGGCTGCGGTGCCAAGCCACGCGTTAAAGCGGCCACGCACGCCTTAAAACCAAAGTTTGTCCAAGTATACAGGGGCTTCGCGTACCAGAAGAGAAGCTACAGAATGAGTGCGCTATTAGACATTACGCTTGTAGGATACAAATGGAATGCGGCGCTAACGGGCTAATACATTTGTATTATCGGAGAATCAATAGTTCTATCAAAACAAAACCTGAAACAAAAGACTATGCCCCGTAGTATGAGATAAGGGGCGTAATTGGCTCCCATCGGAACCCACAATTCAGTACTCTTCACTTCTTCAGGTGAAAAATGGTTCAAATGGCTCTGAGCACTATGGGACTCAACTGCTGAGGTCATTAGTCCCCTAGAACTTAGAACTAGTTAAACCTAACTAACCTAAGGACATCACAAACATCCATGCCCGAGGCAGGATTCGAACCTGCGACCGTAGCGGTCCTGCGGTTCCAGGCTGCAGCGCCTTTAACCGCACGGCCACTTCGGCCGGCTTCAGGTGAAAGGTCAAATGCTTGATTACAGGACACTGTCGCACTGTCCTGCAGCCAACGCCTTCGCGTTCTGGCTGACAGTGGGTCGCGTAGTCTATTAAATATCCGGTCATCAAACTCCTTTTCCGTATGATTTCCTAAATTTGTTTAAACAGCTTTCAGAAACCAGGAAATCAGTAATGTGTATCTCACCGGCAATTCAGAGCAGCTAGTCTCGCAGATCGTGGATGACGGTGCACTGACTCTCACTAGCAATTCTAAATCTTTCGAACTGTTTTTCTTTTACACTTCTATGAGTTTCATTCTGGCGCATATTTCGTACTTCCTGTAAATTTTTCTTTAATTTATGCAGTTCATTGTTAGATTTTACGAAACGGAAGCCGCTTTGCACACTGCTTAAGTATAAGCGTTTCCTCCCATCTTCGCTTAACTAAAGCACTTACAGAGTTTTCTTTCTCAAGGAAAGCTATTACTGTAAATGTTTTCTTTGGTCTTGGAAGGCACTGTATTTTTGTTCTGAACATTAATGAACACAACAAAAAATGGCTCTGAGCACTATGGGACTTAGCATCTATGGTCATCAGTCCCCTAGATCTTAGAACTACTTAAACCTAACTAACCTAAGGACATCACACACATCCATGCCCGAGGCAGGATTTGAACCTGCGACCGTAGCGGTCACGCCGTTCCAGACTGAAGCGCCTAGAACCGCACGGCCACACCGGCCGGCTGAACACAACAATCTTTATTCGAACCGCAGTTCACGGAATCATACGAGTAATTTCTTCTTTAGTCTGTTGTTTCCATAATTTCTAACCAAATAGCGATATCATTAGAATCATTGTCCACGAAATTAGCAAACAAATAACACTCATGTAGGTCTTCAGGAGAATTACGTGACCTCGAATCCATACGATGTTCTTAATATTTAAACTTTTCAAGGTTGAAAACTTTAATTGGGTACGATACTACTCTGAAAATATGGGACCTGCACAAAGCTGTCGCTATTTGCTAGCATATGTGAAGAAACCACAAAGATAATTAATACAGTTTTGTCTCGTTTATTAAGCCTTAGCGATACCGCAAAAGCAACTGCTAGTTGTTATGGATAATAAATGAGTTGAAAATTCGAGCAAATAATAACTGTGAACCGTTGTATCAGAAAAAGTATCAGTGGAAACTGAAATGCCTTTTACAAATTACGACCGCGTTGTGCAGTGTTATCTGTTCACCCATGTGCCGTCAACAAAGGATACGCACTCTCCGTTTTGCGCACGCACTGTCTGTTGCAGCTACGGCGGGGTTACATAATTCAACAGCCACCCGACGAACTGGGAATCTGTCAAATTTCAAGATAATTTAAAAAAAAAAAATACTTACAGTATGTCTTACCAGCTAAAATTATGACATTGTGTATCTTTAGGTGTAGTCTTCCTGTATAAAAGATTCAGGACATGTTTCGACATATCGGACTGGATATTTCGCTTGCGAGTGTATCTGTTCCAGTAGTCCCATCAAGAGAAAAGGCAGTACTCAAAACAAAGCCGGATCCGCCACATGGCAGTCACACACGCAGACTGATCAGCTATGGAGGCAGATGTATTCCACCGCTATAATCATAACTGATGACAGATTGTGAAGTTCACTTTGTAACACATCGGAAAATTGAGATTCCGATCTGTCTGAAATGAAATCTCACAAACAATTATTGTGACCATTTTTGCATTATGACGATGATATAAAGACTTTTAACGAGAAACAAAATACTAGGGAGAAACTGTCGATAAACTGGCTCCAACTTTTATGGCCAAAGGAACGTGTATGACTGCCTGAAATATGTCGTGATAACGTCACTTAAATAACACGGTGGTGCCCTCTACGATCGTAGATTACGTTTGCGCGCTCTATCCAGCTTCGCTTGCAGCTCTGTCACTGCATCTGGCGATAAGCTACAAGTCTTTCCCTGTGCTCTTCCTTTACCAAGTCCACGCTTCCATGGATTACTAAGTGCATAACCGATGCCTCTGTCGAAATTTTCGTCTTATAGTTTGATTTCCACTGCTTTTCTAATTACAGAGTCCCAATAGTAATAATACGATCAGCGAGCGAGAAGATTCGTTTGTTGAAACATAATCTTGCATTTATTCAACGGGCTGTGCTCAGCCACCGCTGATTTTTCAAAATTTCTCTACCTAAGTTGATGCTGTTGTTCAACATACCTATTGGCAATAGGCCGTATAGACTGCTTTACGTAGGTGCTGCCACACTCTCAAGGAGTACTTCTTTCTTTAGCACTCTATCTAATTAGTTGATGCACTGCAGAATGGGAGCCGTTCTTTGTGTTAGTTCTCCTGGCTTTGTTTCTTGTTTTATCGACAGCATTGACCACGTACCACTGAATGAAAACCCGTTCCTTCTTAACACAGTCGATTCGAGGTACAGGCGTTCCTTGTTTGAAACAGTTCTGCATTTGTGTATTAAGGTATTCAGCATAGTTTTTAAATCGGAATATTGAGTAACCAGTTCTTCTTCTCAGCGATCACAGGCCCTGTAGACCACGCGCTGCATCAGTGGTCTCCTTCCATCGCCTTCTGTCTCTCGCAGTCTCTCTCCACCTTGCGGAAATTCCTAATGCTGCGATGTCCTTCTGTATGTCATCTTTCTACCTTGCACGAGATCGGCCCAATGGTCTCGTTGCCTGGGTAGTTCCTTCAAATGCTTTCTTTGTGACTCTGTTGTTTTCCATTCTAGCCCCAAGTCCAGCCCATTGCAGTCTCCTACTTTTAAATTTGTGGATGATAGTGGGTTGCTTCATTAACTGGTAAATTTCATTTTTCTTTCGAATTCTCCATACGCCATTCTCCAACACGGGTCCCCAGATTTTTCTCATTACTTTTCTTTCGAAAACATTCAGTTTTTCTCTTTCGTTCTTTGTAAGCGTCCAGCTTACTGAACCGTACAGTACTATGGGGCAGATGATAGTGTTGTATATCTTCATTTTTATGGCGACTGACAAAGCTTTACTTTTGATTGGGTTGCTTAGTAAATGCAGATATCTTCACCCTGAGGCTATTCTTTCGTTAATATCCATTGTTATGATATTTTTGCTATTGCTGGTAGTGTACCTCAGAGGTCTGTACATGTCTTTCAGTTCTTCTTCATTTTCACTCAGCAACACTATATCATCTGAATAAGCCAGGATTTTTACTTCACTGTTTTCGAATCGGAGAACATTGTATAGATGTAAATTACTCTCCCGAATCACTTTCTCTAATGCAATGTTGAAGAGGACACATGAAAGAGCGTCTCCTTGTCGTAAGCCTGTTTTAATTGGAAAGGTGGGGGATATCGATCATCTGAACTTCACTGCTGCCTGGGGCCATCCATGCACATTTGTATCATCCTAATGATTCTGCTGGGTATACTATATTCTCGACATTATTTCCCTCCTCAGATTCTTGCAATACTGTAAATCGGTTATTTATTTCATTCGCATAGATTTCTTTAACAGACAGTTCCTTCAGTCGTTCGATGTCTAAATTAGGTTTTGGTGTGGCTTTTGGTTGTTGATTCCAAATCATCTTGATTTTCATCTTCCTTAGCACTAGGAAATGATTGAGCCAATTTCAGCTCCTCTGCGCGTTCTGATATCTCTTATAAATGAAGTGCAACAGTTGCATAAATGAAATTATATTTCTTAACCGGTTTCGTACACTTAATACCCTTTTTCAGAATGGTACGCGTATGTCATGTACAGTCACTATGAACCACATGACGCCTCAGTTTTGCTGTATGCATCTTATTATTGACACTCGCAAATAATGCGACAGGTATAACCTTCTGAAAAAAGGCCCTAAATGCCTGGAACTTGTTACGAAATTAAATTTCTTTTTTGCATCTGACTGCTGATTATTCCAATTTGTACAACTACAGATGCTGAGGACACTCTTTTCTGAGCTGAATAGCGAAAGCTACGCCAGTTGAGGTACAGTTCTGTATTGGTCTATCTAGAATTTTTTTGCAGAATGGTGGAAGACTTGTAAAGCATCGATTCTTTGTGCAGGGACTGTCAGTGGGCTTTGAGCCTTGACGGCTATCGTCCTATCGATACTCCTCCAGATATCGTACTCCTTCGGCGCTCGTGTTGCGATCGCGAGGTACAGCGCACGAAAGAGGATCGACCGAGCGAACGTGCGGAGTGATGGGCATTAACAGAGACTGGTTGGTGGTAGACACGAGAGGTGAAAACGTCCATTTCGGTCGGCGTCGGCTGTATTTGGCGCGTTTTGGGATGGACAGTTTAGCAAAGAAGTTTGGAGGCCTTAGCAGATAATTAAATGTTGGGGCTCTTGATTCGTGACCTCTTGGACACAGACTTCAACTGACGTGATAAGGTGACGTCATGGTATTTACACTCATTGGATACACATTTCCTGACCTCAGTGTTGCATGTGTGATGAAAGTAAGACAAGTAAGACACATTACTGGTTGACTCTCAATAACAAAACTGTGCACAATTTATCTTGCACCGAAACTTGTGCCATTCTGACTGTAGTAATTCTTGTTGGCGTCTGATGGCGTCAATAATCTGGTATACCATTTAAACGTTGGGGCTTACTGTATATTAATTCTTAATATCAGTGTTTTAGAAAGCACTGTATATCATTGATTAGACCGATGCACCAATGTGTGGTCATTCCGCAAGATCTTTCTGCGGAGTCTTGAATTTTTGGGTCCATCAAGGATGTGTAATTATTGTAAGGCTAATTTACCATTTTATGCCTTTTCTTAAGGTAATCTAACGTTAGTGTGATCAGAAAATAGTTCAGATGGCACTAAGCACTATGGGACTTAACATCTGAGGTCATCAGTCCCCTAGACTTTGAACTACTTAAACCTAACTAACCTAAGGACGTAACACACATCCATGCCCGAGGCAGGATTCGAACCTACGACCGTAGCAGCAGCGTGGTTCCGGACTGAAGCGCCTAGAACCACTCGGCCACAGTGTCCGGCTGTGATTAGAATTCTTGTTTAAGAAACCCGGGATTTGAGTGTGATTTGGCTACTGCCTCGAGGTAGTGACAATTTGTTTAACGTGTTTTGGAACAAATTTGATGTTCTGAGGCGTTACTGTCGTTTTGCCTCAGGTTACAGTAGGAAGTAATTATGTTTGGCATGGGTCTGAATGGAAGTCAAATGTAGCGGGAGAATGGACCAGAGGGAACAGTTTAAGGGAATAGCAGTCATTGCCAACATTACAAGAATAACGGCAGGTAGGCCAGAGCAGCAAGCAAAGATGAAAACAAGCACGAGGGTAGGTTACAAAGTTGGTGCGGGGGTGAGGTGAGTCTCCCCACCACCACGTTTGAATAAGAACGTTGGTCGGATTTTGGCGCGTGGAGAGCACTGTGGGGCTAGCCATGAGACGGACCGGACGCGGGAGCACAGCAGCTCGCAGATTTGGTGAGATAAAAATGACCTAATGTGGCTAAAAATTCACGACAGCGTATGCTCATAGCACGTATTCATCGGTACATGTTACGGTTTTAATTTATTTGCAATAGTTTTCTCTGAAATGTTTTTGTGAAATTTTGCTTTGTGGTAGCGAGCATGCAACAGGAACCATCAGTTCATGTAGCTATTTCCCGAGTTATAAGCTTCACTTTTAGCTCAATGAGTGCAGATTGAGTATCGGATGGTAGATCGAGAAATTTCTGTCGCGAAATTTAATTATTTTTCATACTTTCTTTGTGAGTTCAGTTCGCACTTCATTTTGGCGCCAATAGTACATCATTTTTGCCCAGAATCTTTTCTCAGATACAGGTTATCTACCTTCAGCAGTGGCCTACCTTAAATTTCTGGTGGTGTAATTCATGCATGACGATAAGTGAGTCTTAAAGAATGAATGACGATTTTCCCGATGAAGACGGTGTGGCCCAGTTGTGTATTTTCTGTTGTTATTATGAAATTATGTGTCATATATTTTCTGTGTTATTATGAAATTATGTGTCATATATGAAATTATTCGTGTAGCGTTTCCGTTTTGTCATTGTCCTACCCATGAGAGGTAACTCTGATTCAAACAAGTTTTGTAACTAAAGAAAAATTGTAATGTGTCGGCTTCTAAAGTTTTCATCAAAATAGAAAATAAATCAATTAAATGACAGTCAGCATTTCAGTTTAGAAATATTCCCCCAGACACCTGACACATGAAATGGGTAGGATGTATCTTATTCAGTTCGATTTTCTAAAGTTAATGAAAGACAGAAAAAAATCTGCAATGTGAATTTAGATAAGCTACCAGCTGCTATAGTGACGGCTTTAAGAACAACCACCAAAGAACGTGTTATCTTAGAGAAACCCGCACCAGTTTCCGTTGCGCGCATTTCTGAAATAATAAATTTGTTTACCAAATTAATCAAATAAGGGTCAAAATATAGATACCATTTCTTATGGGCCTGGCATATTAGCAGCCAGGACGCAAAGTCGGGTACAATTCTCTAAGGTAACTCGGGGAGATGGTCACACAGGTTCAATATAAATTAAAAATATATAAATAACCAGCAACGAGCAGTCAAATAGCAACGTGGCGACCGATGTGTACGGTTTACGAATCGCTGGTTCTCCTGTGAAGTATCAGTTGTACTAATATTTTTCTTTCAGGAATTTTAAACTTTTCTGCTGTTTGTGTGTTTTTGTTGTATTTGTTTGATGATTGCGTGTTTGTTACTGTGTTGTGCGTAATTTTGCTATTTATACCGGGCAAATTAGTAATTCCGATATTAGGGAGAGTTTTTCTTATTTGTTTGTGTAATTGTGGTGCACGTGGTGCATCGGGTAATGACTAGTATAGTTACGAGAACGAGGGCCAAAAGTGTGGCTAACGTGAATGAGGCAGGTGAGGCTGAAATTAACGCGAGTCCAGCCGCGTCCGAAGCGGTAGTCGGGGATGAGCTTAAGCCCATTCACGAACTCGTACGGGCGAAAGGGGTGGCGAGCCCTCGTGAGCCATAACGGTTTCGGAGGTGCCGGATGCAGAGGCTCAAGTGAGCGCTTGTAGTGACCAGAACAGGGAGACAGGAAACACGGCTGGGCCTTCAGCTCTTGCCGACAGCGAGGAAACGCGTGGAGCAGATAGTAGCGTTCCTGATAATAGCAGCTATATTTAAGGCTATCGATGGGTTAGCCGATCAAAGCAAAAGGACAGGGGAAGAATTAAAAAAGAGTTTATTTGAAGTTGTATCCGAACAGGGGAAGAAGACAGAGGGCAAGATCGAAAGTCTGTCTGAGCAAAATAGAATAATATCCGAACAGATTAATAGCATCGAGAGGAAATTTGAAGAACACAGTGCCATGTTGGCGGGACAGAATGAGAGAATAAATAGCGTAGAGACAACATTAAAAACGGTAGCCGAAAGTGACCTGGCTACAGCTAGTGCTCTAAAGGAGCAAGCTGCAACAACAGAACAATTACAAAGCAGGGTAGTAGCACTCGATCACGATCTTTCAGTGCAGAACACGGCAGCAGGTAGTGAGGCTCAAATAAAGGTGCTAGTTACGTAAGCCTGTGCAACTGAAACAAATAGACCGTGTTAGCGAACAGGTGACTGAGCAGGCAGACAGGGTCGAAGCTCTAGCAGCTGCCGTAGAGCAGAAGTCTGCTCGCAACGAAAATAGTGCGGACCGAACGCAGCCAATCGCAATTGCGGATAGCGAAGAGGTGCAGGCACTGCTGCGGTTTAGAGGGTTGGGTTGTTTGGGGAAGGAGGCCAGACAGCGAGGTCATCGGTCTCATCGGATTAGGGAAGGAGGGGGAAGGAAGTCGGCCGTGCCCTTTCAAAGGAACCATCCCGGCATTTGCCTGGAGAGATTTAGGGAAATCACGGAAAACCTAAATCAGGATGGCCGGACGCGGGATTGAACCGTCGTCCTCCCGAATGCGAGTCCAGTGTCTAACCACTGCGCCACCTCGCTCGGTGCTGCGGTTTAGAGACAATCAAATCGAAATCAACAGGAGAAATCGGGAAGCTATTTCTGAATTACGTAATGAGCACACTGGGCACGAGGCAGGAAGGCATAGACGGGATAGAGATGCTACAGTACCGGAAGGCGCGGGTGTTAAGCGCAAACGTCATGAAGAAGACGAGTTAAGAGACCTGAACGAAAGATTAAATAACTTACGTCGGGTAGGCGGAACTCCGAATACTGCAGGCAGGAGTACTAGTCAGAATGTGGATGAAGAGGAGTGTCGAAGGCATTTCGTCTCGGTACAGCAGTATGCTACATTTCCGGACGATAATGGTGGCTTACACCCCCTATGTAGGGGTGTCGCAATTCGACATGTCTCTTCCCACCTCTTGGGGACACGTCTTGAGAATGAAATTTGCGTGCAGCCACTTGCGAGGCGAGCCGGCAGCGCGTATGCAAATGATTATGCGTGACTGCAAGACGTATGACGAGTTCAGGGCCGCCATCTTGAACGAATATTGGTCAAGAGATGTTCAAGAAAGAGTGAAATTCGGCGTGCTAATGAAGGAAACCTATGTTGACAATATACACAGGCATCCTGTGGAATATTTCAAAGAAATGGTCATGGCGAACCAGTACCTTGATGCTCCACATGAGCAGCCGGATCTTGTGAGAATTTGTCTTACGAAACTGCCCAACAAGTTGCGAAGGGACGTTACAATCGCAGGAAGATGTATGAACGATGTACGATCCTTCCAGCACTTGTTGCAGGAATTAGGCACCGTGCGCAATTTGCATGAGCCGAATAATAATGTAGGATTCCAAGGAAGTAATAATGAAAGCGAAGGTGGAAATGATAAAGATAGGAGGCAACACCAAGGGGGCAATAGCTATCGAGGCAATACGAATGGTAGCCGCCGAGGTAACAACGGGTTTAATTGACGAAATGTCAATTATCATCAGCTAGGTGGTAATAACAGTACAGATTCGGTCAACGCGGGCTCATCTGCAAATGGACACAATAGCTCACAACGAAGTCAGGGCCCGAGCGCTGAGCTGTGACTAGGAGAGGCAGAAGGAGGCTATAGAAGTAGCCAAGAATCTATAAATAATAGTGTTAAGTGTTGATATTTAGATTTAGAAGATTTGAGGTAGCCGCTACTGCACGAGAACGTTGTAGTTAGCTCAGTAAAATGTCCTGTTATTAGCATAGTGGTAAACAATGTTAGGGTGACATGTTTGCTAGATTCAGGAAGCCAGGCATCAGTACTGAGAGAGAATGTGTTAGAAAGATGTAATGCCTAGAGTTTGTGGCCAACACTATCACTTAGAAAAACACTCGTGCGCGGGGTAGTGAACGAGAATAGTGTAGAGGTCAAGCGGAAGGCATATATTGAGTTCACTTGCCGGGACCAACCGTTAACCACGGTGTTCCTGTTGATACTGTCACTGACAGTGGAGGCAGTGTTAGGATTAGATTTTCTCAGGCACTACAAAGCAGCACTGGACTTTGAAAATGCCTGTGTGCACATGAAAAATGAGTAATTAAAGAGCTAGTTAAGTTATGTAGAATCCATTGTAATAGACAGCATCGAAACTGGGCGCGAAATTAGGTGGACTTCCAGAATATTATAAATGAAATGCCATATGGTGTGACAGGAATGTCCCCAATTGAGGTCCTAAGAAACGAAAGACCGCCGGACAAGATCCGGGAGCTAGTAGATTGGCCAGCTGAAGTCAGGCGACGGCATAACGAGGTAATCAAAATTGCGATAGACCGAATACAGAAGGAAGCAGCGAGAAGGAAAAAAAATCAAAAGGGGAAGGTGCGCTCATTAAATCTGAGCATTGGCGATAAGGTGTTGATACGAGCCCACAGGTTATCAAAGAAGCATAAACATATATGCAGTAAAATTGTTCAAATGGCTCTGAGCACTATGGGACTCAACTGCTGAGGTTATTAGTCCCCTAGAACTTAGAACTAGTTAAACCTAACCAACTTAAGGACATCACAAACATCCATGCCCGAGGCAGGATTCGAACCTGCGACCGTAGCGGTCTTGCGGTTCCAGACTGCAGCGCCTTTAACCGCACGGCCACTTCGGCCGGCAGTAAAATTGTTCAAATGGCTCTAAGCACTATGGGACTTAACATCTGAGGTCATCAGTCCTCTAGACTTAGAACTACTTAAACCTAACGACATCACACACATCCATGCCCGAGGCAGGATTCGAACCTGCGGCCGTAGCAGCAGCGCGGTTCCGGACTGAAGCGCCTAGAACCGCTCGGCCACAGAGGCCGGCTATATGCAGTAAGTTTTTTAATGTATATATAGGTCCAATTAGAGTCCGACGGGTCGCGCGTGCACACAGGCTGTCGAAGTGGAAACGTTGAGGTCACGTAAACCTAGAGGCCTACACCACCTCTCAAACATCAAATTATGGCACGAATAATAGATCACAGGCATCGTTTAGTTATCATTTTGCAATATATAAGTTGTGAGTCTAGTCATCGCCTTTACTTTTCTACGTTTTTTGTCTATGATGAAATACACAGGAGACCAAATCAGGGCCATAGTCTATTGACAGGCCAACAATGTGCAGCCGACACCAGCAGACGAACTCTTGCATTAGACTTTGGTTACGCCACAGAGTGCGGCCAGCTAATAAGTCTTGACTCGCGCCAAATTTGCGCCAGTCCCGTCTTGAGGCGACGAAGTTTCGCCGGGGACGCATTTTTGTTGTTGTTGCAGAAGTGTAGAGCTCCTGTGACAATGCCGAGTGATGCTGCCTGGGGAAGGATAAATCTGCGGGAACCATAAATGGAAAGCAACCCGGACGAAACATGCCTGCCACCGGAACATTTTCAAACGAAGGATAATCCAGGGAGTACTGTAGACGCAAGCAAATGTTAACTATAAGTATTGAATATAATAGATTAAAATGTGGAATATTTAAGCCCTAATGATGGTGATCATTAAGGAAATCTGAAAAAAATAGAGAATCTATGCGTGTTGTGTGTATGTCAACAGAGCATGCGGCGATAAATTGACGGAGTGCGATGGAAAGAGGCACCAGAGAACATATCCAAAACTTACGAAAGAATTAAGATATGTGTGAAGCGAAACTGACAGAGGAGCACAAACAGAGTATCAGCTGCTTGATAACAAAACAAAAAAGGGGGTCTAAGTATCAGTATCACGGTCAAATAAAGGAGATAATTTAAGGTGTTTCATCTATACAATGAGTAGGAAGTCTTTTGCTGCTTTTTAATTTGTTTAACAGCATGCAAAGAAAGTAGTAATTGCAGTATGTAAACTAACAGTCTCCTTCATATCGTCTGTCATTACATAGGCTAAGGAATAGACTAACTGGAAAGTAGTGTGGAGTAGTGCATGTAAGACAATGACTAAATAAAAGGAGCTATGTGGGTTTATTAATAATAAACGGGACCGGTGATGGTAGCTTGGAAATTACTGAAGTCTTCTACTTCCGAATTGTCCTAAATGGTTTGCAAACAACCCAACCTTTCTTTGAGAAGTAAATGACCTAAGCGATTATATTTTTTGAAATACTGAGAGACAAATGTAAGAAAGGAAACTGACATTCACTTTGTCATATAGCTTTTAGTTAGATGTAGAATTACAATAGGTACCTCCTATTTTGTAAAGTTCATAAGGAGTGTTATTTTAATTTTTTTGTCATTTGATGTAAAGTAAATTTTAGTGGATTAAGCAAGGCAACCTGTGTCCTCCAAATGTAAAGATCAAATTAGGAGGAAGATTTTCTTTTTTACCTAGGATAAGTGACCTCCGCCATATAAAGACACTAGGTGGAAATCAAAATACTGTATTTAGTTGTACGATTTGTGTAAATCTTTGTTTTGACAAGTATCAGGTAGGAGTTAACTTTGTAACTAGAGCATGTTGACATCGTACTAAACAGGGATTATAACTTGTTTGTTACGAGGAATGTAAACACCGGACCAGCACGCCGGCGCAGATCGAGAGCTGAAAGGAGATAAGCGATCTGCTACCTGCGGCGGGACAGAACGAGAGTTTTCCCCACTCCCCAGTCCGCTTGCCGAAGGGCGTGCCAGCTACGCTAAACCGACTACAGCTAGGTGCGTGCGGGTCAGCCCATTGAAACAGACGGTGGCCTGGAAGAATCACACGTGACGTCAGGTGACGTCAGGGGGCGGCAAGCGCTGTCTCTACCACAGGACGCACAGCGGTAATATGAGACAGCGAGGCGGCAAGACAGCAAAAGGAAACACGGCCCGGAGACAGCCAAGAAAATCAGCAAGTCTCAGACGTGCAAAATATGCCCACAACACCACGTATTACGGGCATGTACACTCCACAACAACATCGAACAGGCAGTTAATTAATAATCCACTAAAGAACAATCAGATTGGCAACTGCACTGGTATGCAGAAACTTGTTTTGTTGGAGTATGCAGCTCTTTATTAAATTCTCATTTGAGGCCTCATGTCGGACAGTTAAAGACTGTGTAAATGAATGAGAGAGCAAACTACCGTCTCATAGATAATGTTTTCATTCCAGCAATTGGGGACTGGTAGCCACTTATGAAATGTTTAGCTAATAGTGTAACATAAGGGTCATGATGAACTCACTGAAGAACCATGAAGTGTGCAAGTAAATTTATCAACCAGACAATTGCAGAAACACTTACAGAACAGAGTGGCGTAAATTTTGTGTTGTTTTGTCAGTAGAAGACAAAGACTGGGTGGCACAACAACCCAATGTTGCTGTTACTACGTGTAGTTAACTAAAGTGGTAGTGGTACGGTCACGAACTCAATAGACGATAAATAGTAGAGGGGAGATCGCGGAGAAGATTAACGTGTAGCATTACCGATTCTTGCGGCACAAATAGACTTCACCATGAAGATGATGCCAAACAAATCGTGTGGATAGTTCCTCCAAGTGTCTTTGGAAGAATGTCCTCCCCGTTGATGTCCCTAGGCTGTGATATTAATCGTGCGTCGTATCAAACCAAAAAAGAATGTGAGAGCTACAAAGAGTCAACAAGCTCAAGTTTGAAAGTGAAGTGAATCATATGTGTTGTGTCATTGATTGTAATGTTTTGTATTGTCATTTTTTTATGTCTATGTGCAAAGAAACTGGCAACAACAGCCATTTGAGCGAATTTTGTTTTATAAGCACAGGCAAAATATTGGTGTTTTCAGTAATATTTGTTTTTTTTTCTGTCTTTGTGTTTCATGTGTAGTAATGTCAAATGCCTTGCATACAAATGTCCAATATTTAGATGATGCAAGCACCAGAGAGTGCCAATGCAATGATCACGAGATGTGTGTTTTCAGTGATGTTTTGCTTTGTTATACTTTGTGTTTCATGTGTAAAGAACACTATTTGTTTTGTTAATAAATGTCAGATGCAGGCACCAGAGATTGTCAAATTGCCAGATGTTCATAGGGTATTTGCTATTTCGAGTCATGCTAGTATTGTAACAAATTAAGCTATTGCTGTACCTTCTAGATTTGATTAGTTTTGTAACATAGAAAATGGTAATGAGTTTTTTTCTAAATGCTTTAAAATGAAACGATTACGAGATAATTGGTGAGTAGAGGTAGAATTTGCATGTGTGTGTTCTTTTTTTTGTGTTACTATGCCACGGTATTTTATAGTTCGTTTGAATCAGTCGATAAGTAGTCATTTTTAGTGAAGTGAATAGCCTTTTTCTTTGAAAGTTCTAGGTAATGTTAATCATTCAGACTCTAAAATTTGCTGTATGTGTAGGTTATAGGCTATGAAGATTTAAGCTCATCATTTTGACAGCATTTGAGTAATGTATAAATTTGTTTTTTGTTATGTTGTTGAAACTAGCGATGTACAACGTCATCTCACTATAATTATACCCGTAAGAGGGAAATCACGTGTTTGTTTTTTTAATTTAGTATCACATATTTTAATAAAAAAAAGAGGACTGAGGCAGCGTGGAGAGTAGGGCCTCCTCCATGCTATTTCAATGAAAAAAGTGTCCAATATTGTCATTCCAGTGGAAGGACAATACCTGTCCATTTTTTTTTATTCAGCGGAGGGTGTGAGGCGTTACTTTCGTTTTGCCTCAGGTTACAGTAGGAAGTAATTATGTTTTCTAATCGAGATATAAGTTTTCTTTCATTGCTAGCAGCTTCAATACTTCGCTGGGTGAAAGGAATATTGACGCATTTGTTTATTTTTCATCATTTCACAAAGAGGTCACACGCAGTTTATATGTAGCTCCTTGTTCCATGTGTGCATGGGTATGAATGGAAGTCAAATGTAGCGTGAGAATGGACCAGAGGGAACAGTTTAAGGGAATAGCAGTCATTGTCAACATTACAAAAATAACGGCAGGTAGGCCAGAGCAGCAAGCAAAGATGAAAACAGGCACGAGGATAGGTTACAAAGTTGGTGCGGGGGTGAGGTGAGTCTCCCCACCACCACGTTTGAATAAGAACGTTGGTCGGATTTTGGCGCGTGGAGAGCACTGTGGGGCCAGCCATGAGACGGACCGGACGCGGGAGCACAGCAGCTCGCAGATTTGGTGAGATAAAAATGACCTAATGTGGCTAAAAATTCACGACAGCGTATGCTCATAGCACGTATTCATCGGTACACGTTACGGTTTTAATTAAGTTGCAATAGTTTTCTCTGAAATGTTTTTGTGAAATTTTGCTTTGTGGTAGTGAGCATGCAACAGGAACCATCAGTTCATGTAGCTATTTCCCGAGTTATAAGCTTCACTTTTATCTCAATGAGTGCAGTTTGCGTATCAGATGGTAGATCGAGAAATTTCTGTCGCGAAATTTAATTATTTTTCATACTTTCTTTGTGAGTTCAGTTCGCACTTCATTTTGGCGCCAATAGTACATAATTTTTGCCCAGAATCTTTTCTCTGATACAGGTTATCTACCTTCAGCAGTGGCCTACCTTAAATTTCTGGTGGTGTAAGTCATGCATGACGATAAGTGAGTCTTAAAGAATGAATGACGATTTTCCCGATGAAGACGGTGTGGCCCAGTTATGTATTTTCTGTTGTTATTATGAAATTATGTGTCATATATGTTTTGTGTTATTATGAAATTATGTGTCATATATGAAATTATTCGTGTAGCGTTTCCGTTTTGTCATTGTCCTACCCATGAGAGGTAACGCTGATTCAGACAAGTTTTGCAACTAAAGAAAAATTGTAATATGTCGGCTTCTAAAGTTTTCATCAAAATAGAAAATAAATCAATTAGATGAGAGTCAGCATTTCAGTTTAGAAATATTCCCCCAGACACCTGACACATGAAATGGGTAGGATGTATCTTATTCAGTTCGATTTTCTAAAGTTAATGAAAGACAGAAAAAAATCTGCAATGTGAATTTAGATAGGCTACCAGCTGCTATAGTGACGGCTTTAAGAGCAACCACCCGAGAACGTGTTATCTTAGAGAAACCCGCACCAGTTTCCGTTGCGCGCATTTCTGAAATAATAAATTTGTTTACGAAGTTAATCAAATAAGGGTCAAAATATAGATACCATTTCTTATGGGTCTGGCATATTAGCAGCCAGGACGCAAAGTCGGGTACAATTCTCTAAGGTAACGCGGGGAGATGGTCACACAGGTTCAATATAAACAAAATATATATAAAGAACCAGCATACAGCAACGAGCAGTCATATAGCAGTTCTTTTATCCAATATTGATCCAAGTGCACTGCCTTGGGTTTATTAGGATAGGATTATTTGTTTAAAGAGTTTAAGTTTAGCGCGTTCGTTATCATATTGGGACGTACGATTTTTTTGGTCGTAATTTCTTACAATTTGTTGTATCTCTGGGCCCGGGTTGTGGGTTTGACCTACGCCTTCGGGTTCTTACGTGTCTTATTTAGTAAGACTCAAAAATTCCGCTTGTGCTCCAGAAACTCCCAATAATAGTCGCGTGTTGTGAAATTAATACTGTTTGAGGGAGCATATGAGAAACAAAGTCGGTCTGGGACCTAGCACTTTTGGTCGGGCCGACAACTGGTGGTCAAGCGGAACAACTGGTCGTCATTCACGCTGCCTGACGTGTGCGCCGTTTGTGTCTGTATCTGCTGGCGCTCTATAGTGTGTCCACATGTTGCCTTGACCTACCCGATTACCAACTGAGCGCATATGGGACACCATTGGGCGACAATTCCAGTGTCATCCACAGCCAACATTAACTGTCCCTGTGTTAGCTAACCAAGTGCAACAGGCACTGAACTCAGTTCCACAGACTACGATCCGGCACCTGCACAACATGATTCATTCACGTCCGCATGATTGCATTCAACATGCTGATCGTTACGCCTGTTACTGATGCGCAAGCATTACAGATTTGCAATGACTTATCTCGTACTTACATTAACCCGTGTTCTTGCAATGATACTTAAATATGCTACCTAGACAAATGTACTCCCGAAATGTTATTACTCTACATTAATTACTTGCTGATGTTCTGATATTTTTTCTGTCAGTTTATATGCAACGTATCTGTTGTCAAAGTGTCTAGAGTTTATAATCAGTAAATATTTAGATGTTTCCCTTCTTCCATCCTATGGATTTTGTGCTGCATGGAGAGTAGTTGCCCTCGAACAATGGACGCGTGCCCATCACTGATGCTGCGCGCTACCTGAGCTTGGCCAGAAGAAGAGCTGTGACTCTGTGCTCGAGCTGTGCCGTGACGCAAAGCGAATTGTCGTGCGTTCTTATTACGGCACAGCAAAATTGTCGTGTCTCACACCACGCCACGCTGATAAGAAGCTTTCGGCACCACAACCCGCAAGGAATGCGGAATGGAAGCGCGAAGCTCCTCGTGCGCCTCTCCCCCCTCTGCTCATTCAGTGCAGTAGAGGCTCTAGAAGAAGGTATTAGCGACCATAATGGCGTTGTGGCTTCTATGTCAGTGGAAGCTGCAAAAAAACACAAGAAACGGCGTAGAATTTTCTTGTTTGGGAAAGCAAATAAATGAGACAATAATGAATATCCTCATGTTGTTGTTGTTGTTGTTGTTGATGTGGTCTTCAGTCCTGAGACTGGTTTGATGCAGCTCTCCTTGCTACTGTATCCTGTGCAAGCTTCTTCATCTCCCAGTACCTACTGCAACCTACATCCTTCTGAATCTGCTTAGTGTATTCATCTCTTGGTCTCCCCCTACGATTTTTACCCTCCACGCTGCCCTCCAATACTAAATTGGTGATCCCTTGATGCCTCAGAACATGTCCTACCAACCGATCGCTTCTTCTGGTCAAGTTGTGCCACAAACTCCTCTTCTCCCCAATCCTATTCAGTACCTCCTCATTAGTTATGTGATCTACCCATCTAATCTTCAGCATTATTCTGTAGCACCACATTTCGAAAGCTTCTATTCTCTTCTTGTCCAAACTATTTACCGTCCATGTTTCACTTCCATACATGGCTACACTCCATACAAATACTTTCAGAAATGACTTCCTGACACTTAAATCTATATTCGATGTTAACAAATTTCTCTTCTTCAGAAACGCTTTCCTTGCCATTGCCGGTCTACATTTTATATCCTCTCTACTTCTACCATCATCAGTTATTTTGCTCCCCCAATAGCAAAACTCCTTTACTACTTTAAGTGTCTCATTTCCTAATCTAATACCCTCAACATCACCCGACTTAATTCGACTACATTCCATTATCCTCGTTTTGCTTTTGTTGATGTTCATCTTATATCCTCCCTTCAAGACACCATCCATTCCGTTCAACTGCTCTTCCAAGTCCTTTGCTGTCTCTGACAGAATTACAATGTCATCGGCGAACCTCAAGGTTTTTATTTCTTCTCCATGGATTTTAGTACCTACTCCGAATTTTTCTTTTGTTTCCTTTACTGCTTGCTCAATATACAGATTGAATAACATCGGGGAGAGGCTACAACCCTGTCTTACTCCCTTCCCAATCACTGCTTCCCCTTCATGTCCCTCGACTCTTATAATTGCCATCTGGTTTCTGTACAAATTGTAAATAGCCTTTCGCTTCCTGTATTTTACCCCTGCCACCTTTAGAATTTGAAAGAGAGTATTCCAGTCAACATTGTCAAAAGCTTTCTCTAAATCTACAAATGCTAGAAACGTAGGTTTGCCTTTCGTTAATCTTTCTTCTAGGATAAGTCGTAAGGTCAGTATTGCCTCACGTGTTCCAGTATTTCTACGGAATCCAAACTGATCTTCCCCGAGGTCGGCTTCTATCAGTTTTTCCATTCGTCTGTAAAGAATTCGTGTAAGTATTTTGCAGCTGTGGCTTATTAAACTGATTGTTCGGTAATTCTCACATCTGTCAACACCTGCTTTCTTTGGGATTGGAATTATTATATTCTTCTTGAAGTCTGAGGGTATTTCGCCTGTTTCATACATCTTGCTCACCAGATGGTAGAGTTTTGTCAGGACTCTCTCTCCCAAGGCCGTCAGTAGTTCCAATGGAATGTAGTCTACTCCGGGGGCCTTGTTTCCACTCAGGTCTTTCAGTGCTCTGCAAACTCCACGCAGTATCGTATATCCCATTTCATCTTCATCTACATCCTCTTCCATTTCCATAATATTGTCCTCAAGTACATCGCCCTTGTATAGACCCTCTGTATACTCCTTCCACCTTTCTGCTTTCCCTTCTTTGCTTAGAACTGGGTTTCCATCTGAGCTCTTGATGTTCATACAAGTGGTTCTCTTATCTCCAAAGGTCTCTTTAATTTTCCTGTAGGCAGTATCTATCTTACCCCTAGTGAGATAAGCCTCTACATCCTTACATTTGTCCTCTAGCCATCCCTGCTTAGCCATTTTGCACTTCCTGTCGATCTCATTTCTGAGACGTTTGTATTCCTTTTTGCCTGCTTCATTTATTGCATTTTTATATTTTATCCTTTCATCAATTAAATTCAATATTTCTTCTGTTACCCAAGGATTTCTACTAGCCCTCGTTTTTTACCTACTTGATCCTCTGCTGCCTTCACTACTTCATCCCTCAAAGCTACCCATTCTTCTTATACTGTATTTCTTTCCCCCATTCCTGTCAATTGTTCCCTTATGCTCTCCCTGAAACTCTGTACAACCTCTGGTTCTTTCAGTTTATCCAGGTCCCATCTCCTTAAATTCCCACCTTTTTGCAGTTTCTTCAGTTTTAATCTACAGGTCATAACCAATAGATTGTGGTCAGAGTTCACATCTGCCCCTGGAAATGTCTTACAATTTAAAACCTGGTTCCTAAATCTCTGTCTTACCATTATATAAAATATCTGATACCTTTTAGTATCTCCAGGGTTCTTCCATGTATACAACCTTCTTTCATGATTCTTAAACCAAGTGTTAGCTATGATTAAGTTGTGCTCTGTGCAATATTCTACCAGGCGGCTTCCTCTTTCATTTCTTAGCCCCAATCCATATTCACCTACTACGTTTCCTTCTCTCCCTTTTCCTACACTCGAATTCCAGTCACCCATGACTATTAAATTTTCGTCTCCCTTCACTATCTGAATAATTTCTTTTATTTCATCATACATTTCTTCAATTTCTTCGTCATCTGCAGAGCTAGTTGGCATATAAACTTGTACTACTGTAGTAGGTGTGGGCTTCGTATCTATCTTGGCCACAATAATGCGTTCACTGAGCTGTTTGGAGTAGCTTACCCGCCTTCCTATTTTCCTATTCATTATTAAACCTACTCCTGCATTACCCCTATTTGACTTTGTGTTTATAACCCTGTACTCACCTGACCAGAAGTCTTGTTCCTCCTGCCACCGAACTTCACTAATTCCCACTATATCTAACTTTAACCTATCCATTACCCTTTTCAAATGTTCTAACCTACCTGCCCGATTAAGGGATCTGACATTCCACGCTCCGATCCGTAGAACGCCAGTTTTCTTTCTCCTGATAACGACATCCATATGAGTAGTCCCCGCCCGGAGATCCGAATGGGGGACTATTTTACCTCCGGAATATTTTACCCAAGAGGACGCCATCATCATTTAATCATACAGTAAAGCTGCATGCCCTCGGGAAAAATTACGCCCGTAGTTTCCCCTTGCTTTCAGCCGTTCGCAGTACCAGCACAGCAAGGCCGTTTTGGTTATTGTTACAAGGCCAGATCAGTCAATCATCCAGACTTTTGCCCTTGCAACTACTGAAAAGGCTGCTGCCCCTCTTCAGGAACCAGACGTTTGTCTGGCCTCTCAACAGATACCCCTCCGTTGTGGTTGTACCTACGGTACGGCTATCTGTATCGCTGAGGCACGCAAGCCTCCCCACCAACGGCAAGGTCCATGGTTCATGATAGGGGGGGGGGGGGGAATATCTTCATAGTCAGCTCCAAAGCAGAGAATTTGGCACAGTCGTTTTAAACGTAGTCACTGCCCCGCTGACAAACAGAAATCGTGCGAAATGAATTCAGCTGTCTAAAGGTCAATTACAGATTCTTTTAACGAATTTGAAAGCAATATTTTATCTGCAGATTCTAAAAATAGCCCCAAACAATTTTAATTCAACACATTCTCTTGCTGACAGTAAACGTAATGTAACGGTTGATGATAAACAGAAGGCCGAAATTCTAAACCTAGGTTTCACAAACTCGTCTACGGTAGGGGACTGCATCACCTTCCCCCCTTTCAATTATCGAACAAGCGCAAGGGTGGCTGACATAATGCTTAGTGTATCTGGGTTTGTAAAACAGTTAAGATCCTTAGACGTCAGGAAGGCATCTGGCCCAGACGGTATCCCTGTAAGATTGTTACAAATATAGCACCATTCTTATCCGTCATCTATCAGAGATCATTCGAACAGCGGAAACTTCCACTGGACTGGAAGAAGGACGAGGTCATAGCAATCTATAAAAAGGATATAATCAGATTCACATAATTACCGGCCAATTTCACTGACATCGATTTGTTGTAGAATCATGGAACATATTTTGTGTTCTGACTTTATGATCTTTCTAGACTCTGAGAAGCTCATCTGCGGAAACCAGAACGTTTTTAGGAAACAGCGATCATGCGAGAAACAGCTGGCCCTTTTTGTGCATGATATACAACAGACTCTAGATAGTGGCTCCCAGGTTGATGCCATATTTCTCGACTTCCGAAAGAAGTACGACTCAGTTCCGCACTGTCGCTTGCTCCAAAATGTGGGCGCTTACGGTCTGTCCGATGACATATGTGGTTGGATAGAAAGGTTTCTAACAGACAAAGAGCAGTATGTCGTCCTGAATGGGGTGACTTCAACAGAAACAAGCATAACTTCAGGTGTGCCCAAGGGCAGCGTAATAGGTCGGCTGCTTTTTACGATTTACATAAACTATCTGGTTGATGGTACTGACAGCGGAATTACACTGTTTGCCGATGATGCCGTAGGCTACAGGAAAGTAGTATCACACGAAAGTTGTGAACAAATCAATGAGGATTTGCAGAAAATAAATGAGTGGTGTAATGACTGGCAGTTATCTCTCAATATTAGTAATTGTAACCTACTGCGTATAACAAGGCGAAAATCCCCATTAACTTAAGAGTACAAAATAAATGCCCAGTCTTTGGAAACGGTAACATCCGTCAAGTACCTGGGTGTGACTATTCGAAATGATCTCAAACGGAATGATCAGATTACATAAGTAACGGGCAAGGCGAACTCTAGATTGTGGTTTATTGGTAGAATGTTGAAGCGATGCAGTCCTTCAACAAAGAAAATTGCTTACAATACGTTAGTTCGTCCAGTCTTAGAATATTGTTCGTCTGTAAGGGACCCCTACCAGTTAGGTCTGATTCAAGAGATTGAGAAGGTCCAAGGAGAGCGGCAAGATTCATGACTGGTACATTTAGTCATCACGACAGCATTACAAATTTCATACAAAGTTTGAAGTGGGACACACTTCCAGATAGACGACGCTCTAAACAGAAGGGGCTGCTAGCTAAATTCCGAAATCCTATCTTCGCCGAGGATGTAGAGCATGTATTATTACCACCAACTTTCAAATCGCGCAATTATCACCATTCATAGATAAGGGAAATTAGAGCTCGTACTGAGGCGTTCAGACAGTCGTTTTTCCCTCGCGCGATCCGCGAGTGGAACAGAGGGTGGCGGGGGTTGGGGGTGGGGGGAATATGACTTCGGCGCGAATTGTGCCCTCCACCACACACCGCTTGGTGGCTAGCGGAGTATATATGTAGATGTAGATGTAGGTATTACAGGCGACTGCTGCAGAGAAGAAGCTGACTTAAGTAGTCTCTCGAGTGGGACGCCGTCGTCCAGATGCAGACAACGAGTGTGGCCGACCTCCGCGATCTCAGGAGCGCTTTAGCCGCCCACATTCTTGCTTCACCTACCGTGAAGAAGGCTACTGTGCCAAAATAGCGCGAGAAGACGACCGAGGCTCTCCTCAAGGGGCCGCCTTGGATCTGCGACGAGAAGATGGTCCAAGAGGGACATGCTATATTCCGGGATGCAACTGCAAAGGTCCACATCAGGACGAACAAGAAGCGTCCGACGCTGTACACAGTCGCCGTGCAAACCGTGGCAGATGGCGGCGACATCCCGGGC
The DNA here is from genome assembly GCF_023898315.1 of Schistocerca nitens. Lineage (NCBI taxonomy): Eukaryota > Metazoa > Arthropoda > Insecta > Orthoptera > Acrididae > Schistocerca > Schistocerca nitens. Next base: position 187,081,605 of record NC_064620.1, on the reverse strand, counting down.
TAAGGAAGAGCCGAGGCTTTCCGGTGACCGCCGAAGCTCTCTCCCTCAGCATGGACCCCGAGCCCAAGTGCCTTCGGGGCCAATCTGAGGGTCATGTGGCCAAATACTGCTGCAACTCACCGCGGTGTCTCAAGTGCGCCGGCGAGCCTGTCACAGGCGACGAGACCAAGCGCCGTTTTGTGCTCGCTGTGTCCGATCACATGGAGCCACCTGGCGAGGCTGCTGATTCTTCGCTGGCGACTGCAAGACGCAAACCAAGAAGAAGGGACGACGACGCCGTTAGCATCGCTGAAAGACGACGCAACCGGGAGTAGAGAAGACAGCTTCTAGTGTTCTAAGAGATTTCGGGATTGCGGCCGGTCATCGTAAACTTCATTCCACGATATTTCGGCTGGACAACCGTCAGCCATCTTCAGGTGAGGTGAACGAGGACTGACGAAGGCGTTCTTCGCTCCGTCTCTCATAGTGCGCTGATGGTACTGCCTTGCGTGCGTTGAAGGACCAGACCGCCCAGCGGCAGCGCCCTCGCTCGTGGAACTGCAAGACTCAGCTGACCGGCTGCATACACGAAATCTCTTTGAACAGTTGATACGCCTGGAAAATTTTAAATTTTACCACAGCTTCCAGTGTCCACAGGCGATCGCAACACCGCATTAGTGAGAGTGGAGCGGGGGACTGGCCGGTGGTAGCACAGCAGGCGCCGCAAGTGCAGGAGGTACGCGCCATGCTGGTGGCAGCGGAGAGAGGCGATTGTGGCCGTCAAAGTCAGCATGGAAGCAGAGAGGGAAGCTCTTAAGGCCGCCTTGTCTGCGGAGACGATGGAGGCATGCAGCCATCTGCACCGTGCGGACACCACAGGAGAAGAGACGACACCTGCCGCCGATGTCTCCCCCCCCCCCCCCCCTCACCAATCCAACCCGGTGGAAACCGTCGGCTCCGAGCGGCTCGGCTGCGATGAGTGGACTGCTATGGTGATAAAGACACCCAAAGTCATCGGTCACGCCATCCGCTATACAAGGGATACTCGGCCTTGGCTCTCACTGAGCGTCTCAGCGCATCCAACGGAAGAGGGGTGGTGCCACTAATCGACTGTACTTCTCGTTTGTCTACGAAACACGGATACACGAGACCAAGGGGCAATCTGGGCCTTCCTCCGCGTCCAGTCCACCACTGACGCAGAGGGGAAGGGGGCTCTCACAGCTCACACAGCAGCACACCGTGATGCTGCACCGGAAAGGACTGACATAACGAACAGATCTCCTTGGCACGATATTCTCTTGCACGATACACGCTATAAACTTAACCTATCCTTACATGACCAGTCGCAGGTAGCAAGCTCTCGACTACTGCTCTTGCTTACCGACACAATTTTCACAGAGGTTTTTATTCCCTTTGACTCTTGCCTTGGCTCTTTTTGTTTGCTCTGCTCTTAAAATCTCTACCCCTCGTTCACTTTTAGGCCCAACCTTTCTTCTGATGAGCGTGTATTAATTGTTAATCTCAACCACAAGTACGCAAATTTCTCAGTACCGACGTTCTTCAAATACCTCACATAGTGAACACTAACCCGTATGCAGAGATGACAGTGTTGGCCGTCATGCTGGTGTGGACGCGTAAGGGCTCCACCCTTAAAATAAGTCGTTTTAAAAATTTCGTCTTTAAATTTGGTTCAAATGACTCTGAGCACTATGGGACTTAACTGCTGAGGTCATCAGTTCCCTAGAACTTAGAACTACTTAAACCTAACTAACCTAAGGACATCACACACATCATTGCCCGAGGCAGGATTCGAACCTGCGAACGTAGCGGTCGCGCGGTTCCACACTGTAGCGCCTAGAACAGCTCGTCCAATCCGGCCGGACTGCAAATTTGTTTAGATGCTTCCACTGATCAATGTTCTAAATGGCTTCTTATATTTGGCGTTCAGTGTTGTGTATCTGTAATGTGATGTTTCTGTAATTTCTGCAGATTAGGCCTGTGCGTTGGGTTCCTAATTCCTCTTTGTGCGCGAGACGAATCGGTGGCCCGATAAGGAGAGCACCTTGCCGTGGCAAGGGTCGTCGTATTTATTTCATAATCGCTCCATAATGTCGGGAAATATATAGTTTCTTAGTCCCTTATCGCTGGTGTGCCATTAACCTAGTCAGCATTTGAGATAGTGCTTGTAATCAATAGGTCTTTCTTGCTGTGCACCATTCGCAACTCGAATAGGCAAGAGGGAAGAAGTAATAGTGGCACACAAATTACTCGCCGCCACACACTTTTAAATGTCTTGTGATGTTTATGCTCATATAAATGCACAGGTAATTTGGTTAGAGCAGTTGTGCTATTGCAACGCCAGATGCTGACGAAAAATAGGTCAGAGTTCGTCGAGCGGTGGCAGGTTCTGATCCTGAAAGTACTTCCGTGATCAGCAGTGGGTTGGTGTCAAAAGGCGTCATTTTTGCGAGGGTTGCTCAATATTTCTTGAGAGTATTCACCGTCCCGGCATTAAGAGCTTTCACCTTGCAAGCCCTAGTTCTGAGCCATTCATGTTGAGTGGATGTACGTACCGTGCTGGTCAGAGAACCCGGCTCTCCGTGTGAGTCCGCCGCTCTGCCTTAGCTCAGTGGAATGGGTGGTTGACGCAGATTGTAAGTGACCCAGCGAGTTGTACCCCGCCGGCGCAGGCCTCTCGGGAGCCGCTCGCTTTACGAGGCATTGCGAGGCCTGGGCGCTGTAGATTATTAACGAAACTTCACGTTATGGGCCATCGCGGCAACTTTGTGATTGGATTCATAAGCCTCTCCCGGAGAGGTACTCAGGAGCTCGCATCTCCACCTGCGGAGGCTCGGCGGAAGTCGCCCAAGTGCGCCGGCAGAGCTGCTGCTGCTGCCCCCTACCTGCCGCCAGCGCCGAGTGGGCTGCCCTTCTGCGCCGGTACCCTGGGGGACGCCCGGAACACTCTTTATGGGCAAAGTGTAAAACATCACAGTTCAGTTTCCGGGCCGGCATAAAACAACTCCAGCGCTTAGTGATACTACAGATACTTAACTAACAACGAAAATTTATCGGTAGCTGGATACACTCTACATCTACACTTACATACATCGCAAACCGCTGTGAAGGTCGTGGAAGTGGGTAGTTAGCATGAGGGCACATGTTAGGCTTTATTCCCGTTCGCGTTGGTTATGGAATTCTGGACGATTAACTCTTAAAAGGCTCCGAGCATTCTGTAGTTAGCAGTTTGGTCCCTTAGGCATTCACATACGCACACACGCTAAGGTCATCGGTCCCTAGACTTACACACTACTTAAACTAACTTATTCTAAGAACAACACACACACACACACACACACACACACACACACACACACACACACACGCGAGGGAAGACACCAACCTCCGACGGGAGGGCGGAACAATCCGTGACATCGCGCCTCAAGCCACGCGGTCACTCCGCGCGTTGCTGTAATTAGTCATACCAATGGGAGCGATAAGTAGGTGAATGAAGAATATCTCTAGACGTTTTGTTTAATCTCTCCTATTGGTAAGAATTCGCGGAATAATTTGCTTCTTTCTTCAAGCATCTGGTTCGATTCCCGACGGGGTCAGGGATTTTCTCTGCCTCGTGATGGCTGGGTGTTGTGTGCTGTCCTTAGGTTAGTTAGGTTTAAGTAGTTCTAAGTTCTAGGGGACTGATGACCATAGATGTTAAGTCCCATAGTGCTTAGAGCCATTTGAACCATTTTTTTTTTCGAGTATCTGGCCACTGATGTTTGTCAGTACATTCGTGACGCTTGTAATGTGTCTGCTTTAATCAGCAAGCTTGTACAGGTCCCATTTATTTATACATCGTTTGGTGGCACGCACTTTTGATTTTGTATCGTTCACACGCTTATCGATTTTCGCATTTCTCTGCTGCATCGACTGTGCCTGTAGTCTTTGTAGCTACGGTTCAGCCAGTTAATAGCGAAGGCGTCGTGGCCTTACTTAGACAGGCTAATTTTGTAGGAGGAAATGTCAGTTGGAGTGCAACAGTCAATTGGAGTGCATTTGTTGTTGTGGTGAGCTGAAGCACAAACTGTACAAATTGGCTTTGTTTCAAGCCTAGCTTACAGGGAGGCTATAAGAGATACAAGCAGAGAATCCTCGCTTGCGTGATGAACTTTACAAAACTGACACTGGGGTGTTGAGAAAATCATATCGAGCAATTACGAGAAGAGACTGACACCTTAAAGAATGCGATGAGCAATGTAGCGCCCACGTTTGTGGCAACAGTCATATCACAAAAGCCGGTGTCAGCAACCTCACTGTATTCTTTAGATATGTGGACAATGAAGAGATCAAGGGAGAAAAGAAATGACTGTTATAAAAGTTGAAGACTCCGCGTAAAGGTGGCCTCATTGTGAGTAGGATGGATGACACAGATCCCGGAATCGTGGTTGCCTTGTGCAGAAACCAGTGACAAAAGTTCTCCCGATGTGGAAAGTCTGTCGGTAGTAGGCCCTGCACATGCTGTGAGTGATAAGGGGAGTAACAACTGTCTTGGAGAATGTTCCACACGGTCGTCTGGTTTAGTATGTACTGGCTGGCCAACCGCCTGGTATGACAAGGCGGTCGCCTTGCAAAATGTTGATCACATTTTCCTCCAGGTCTGGTGTCTGAATATTTCGGGTACGCCCTTCATCATTTCCTGCTTCCTGATACGATCCTGTCTAACACAAACGGCGAAACGGAGTTGCAAACATTGAATGCCGTGTTTGTTGTCGGCGGGGATAGGTCTCCCCTGGTACAACCTTGCTGACCGCCGCCCGTTGTCATTTGCCTTCCCGTAAGTGAACACCATGCTGGCATGCTCTCAATTCGAATACGGAACCATTGTGTACAACGCTGTATCACACCCAGCACGAGGTGAGTCAGGTGGAGATGTGAATCGGACATAACTTTAGCAATGACTGTGGCAGGAGAGGCCGCTAGTGTATGACGTATAAGAAACAGTACCCTCCTCTAGGAGGTACCCGTGCATATTGTAACTGTGGCTGCATGGTGCAGGGCGTAGTAGGCCGCAGTCTCTGTAACAAGGTGTGGTTGAATAAATGTCCGCCTCGATAGCTGAGTGGTCAGCGCGACGGAATGCCATGCTAATGTGCCCGGGTTCGATTTCAGACTGGGTCGCAGATTTTCTTCGCTCAGGGAGTGGGTGTTGTGTGGTCTTCATCATCATCACCTAATCCCCAACGACACGCAAGTCGCCGAAGTGGCGTCAACTCAAAAGACTTGCACCAGGCGACCGGTCTACCCGACAGGAGGCCCTAGCCTCACGACATTTCATTTCATTGAATGAGTGGCCTCTAGCATGGAAATCATGAATTTCCGGTCGTAAGTTCATTACAACCCTTTTGTTACGTGTCTCCTCATTGATAAATCCCCGGAGTACGTACACGTTGGAAAATTCACCCTGTATTTGTGCCAACTTAACAAACGTATTTATTGCGGGGAAAAATACCAGATACATGAAAGAAAACAAATGTGAGGACTTTGAAAAGGGCGAGGACAGGGATCATCTAGCTCCAAAGCTCGAAAGACCGGTTTGTTGTTTCGATGCCTTAGGGATATTTCTGGGGAAATGTTGGTTCAAATGGCTCTGAGCACTATGGGACTTAATATCTGAGGTCATCAGTCCCCTAGAACTTAGAACTACTTAAACCTAACTAACCTAAGGACATCACACGCATGCATGCCCGAGGCAGGATTCGAACCTGCGACCGTAGCGGTCGCGCAGTTCTCGACTGAAGCGCCTAGAACCGCTCGACCACTCCGGCCGGCTGTTGATCTCTTTTCTCATTTTCTGTGGAGGTTCCGGAACTCTTGGAGGTGATGCAAGACTTTTTTGATGTATTATATTTTTCAGTGCTCAGTCAAACGTTAAGTAGAAATCCTCAAGAAACTACTTGTTTTGAGCTCTAACATGTGCCCGTGGCATGTTTCTGAGAGAAGAATCCTCCCGTTTTACTTCCTAAACGGACAACGCGAGCAGTTAGCATATTTCGGAAGTTCTAGAAAACAATTCCACGCCGAAAATAACATATAAAAGCATCACGCACATATTATATAGACTAAACAAACAACGCAAATTTCATTGATGAGTCACGATCCAACGATCCAACGTTAATATGAAATTACGTCTGGCAACGTAGCACTTTACCCGTTGCACCACATCAACAATATAACCATCTGCTCGACAGACTTTTTACGGCACTATCGGCACTGTTGACTGATGTGTCGGCAAACCAAGTAATAAATAAAGCATCCAGGAAGTGGACTGAGGAAGGTGTCCAATTAATTAGTTTTTACCAGTAAATGCCAGCGTTATGGAATGTACAGTTACTGGACTACAGGAACTGAGACACGGAGCAAAGCTTGTTGGCTGGAATGGTTACAGTTTTAACACATCCACAGAAGAAATTTACGAGAAGATCCGCAGTTCAAGGAAGTGGGCAAAGCAGTTTCAAAACGTAGATTAGTTAATGTAGATAAATTAATCGTTTTGGTAGTCGGAAAATTGCCATTTAACTACAAGTAATATTGCTGTATCTATAATTTTATATGATGTGCTGTTTATTGATTATTTTATTGTATTAGGTTTTGAAGAACAGACATTCGGGAATTTACAAGTGGCTCGTTAAGTCAGTACAAGTAAAAATGTTGATTAAATGTATGGCCAGAAATTATTCATTTATCCAATATCCACCCTATTTGGGTTCTGAACGGCTATGGGTACGAAGATGAAATAGGTATCACGTTATTTCATCTGAATCGATTTTTTGGCAGATATTAAAGATAAAAATCATAACTCATGCAAGGAATATTACAAAATATTTTATATTCCGGGCAACCGCAGCTGTAGAACAGAATGATGTTAGGAAGAAGTCCGCTTACAGCTGTAAAATTGTTATTAAATTTCTGTCGCTAACATCAATGGATTTATGCATGATAGAATCTAGATCCCCATTCATGGGTTCATTATAAAGAGTTGTTCTTACATCCCCATCGCTATCATTCTCCTAAAATTTCGATATTGTGGACTTTCCATCACAAGCTCTACAGCGAGATTCTTGAATGCTCCAAAATCACCCCGCCGCATAATCCGCTCTCTTATCCAAGACAGGGTAGTTTACGTTTCTTCTCTCCCACTAAAAAAAAAAAAATGTAAATGTCGTGTGACTAGGGCCTACTGTCAGGTAGACCGTCTTTCGATTTGACGCCACTTTGGCGACTTGCGCGTCGATGGGGATGAAATGATGATTATTAGGACAACACAACACCCACTCCCTGAGGGGAGAAAATCTCCAACCCAGCCGGGAATCGAACCCGGGTCCTTAGCATTGACATTATGTCACGCTGACCACTCAGATACCAGGGGCGGTTTATTTACCACTAAAAGTATTAATAGAGCAGTTGTTGCCAAACGACTTTCCATCGCAGCTCTCAGCCAGCACAGATACGCTCACCCTACGGTGTGTAAACGCTTCCAGTATTTGCTCTCGCAAGACACACAGACACTTACAGAAAGTACTCGCAACGAACTATCAGCAACTATCATAGAAAATTCGAACCCTAGTGCAAACAATTTTACAAGTACTGTCGGTGAGTATCAAACGTCTGACAGCAAAAACTTCTCAAGCGGTTCACAGTCCTTAAGGCAACATGAGTGGGACGTCTGCAGCGCCCGGTTGCCTACATTCTTACCGCTCAGAAAGTTGACTACTCGTGGTTTCTTTGCCTACAGAATATGTTACAAAATTCATTTATCATACCTAACAGCTACCGTACATAGACCGAGATACAATTCATACGAAGCAGACTGGTAGGACTTTTGTTCATCGGTTCTATCGTTTTATTCACACTTAAACCAGTTTTCTTAAAACCTTCATGTCCTAGACCGAAAGCATAACAAAGAAAAGTAAAATAATAAATAAATTACACGTCAAGAGAAAGGAGAGTGAGAGAAGATGCTTATTTTGGAACGTAAGCCCATGGAATTTAAAACGCACCTCTGTGTGATGTGCAAAGCCACTCTTGTAGCATCTTCCGCTGGAGCTGATGACCCTCTCTGTGACGCTCTCGCACCGTGTAAACTAATCATTGACAAAGCGCACCTCTCTTTATGGGATTTTCTCTATTTCTTTCTCGCGGTTCTAGGCGCTCAGTCCGGAACCGCGCGACTGCTAAGGTCGCAGGTTCGAATCCTGCCTCGGGCATGGATGTGTGCGATGTCCTTAGGTTAGTTAGGTTTAAGTAGTTCTAAGTTCTAGGGGACTGATGACCATAGATGTTAAGTCCCAAAGTGCTCAGAGCTATTTGAACCATTTTTTCTATTTCTTCCAGTAATCTTACTTGGTGACTATCAGACACAAAAATAATCAAGAAGCAGCTGAACGAGTGCTTTTTAATCTATTTCTTTCATTAAAATTCTTCCGCCGGATTTCAGGATATCATCTGCTTTTCTGCCCGCATCTCGTGGTCGTGCGGTAGCGTTCTCGCTTCCCACGCCCGGGTTCCCGGGTTCGATTCCAGGCGGGGTCAGGGAATTTCTCTGCCTCGTGATGGTTGGGTGTTGTGTGATGTCCTTAGGTTAGTTAGGTTTAAGTAGTTCTAAGTTCTAGGGGACTGATGACCATAGATGTTAAGTCCCATAGTGCTCAGAGCCATTTGAACCATCTGCTTTTCTCACAATAAGTTTTATAACGCCAGTCCTCTTTAAGTCCCTCCGCAAGGAAGCTGATAAGTATATTACGGTTGTTGTTATTTCTAGTGATTTATAACCTTGAGGTGGGAAAATGTTTCTAAAAGACCGAAAAATCAGCAGTAATTAACGGCATGGCGTTCCAAAGGGTAATGGAAACTATAGCATATTCGTGCAAGTGAATAGTTGTAATAATGATCTCTCCTTTGGTAAGAATTCACGTATTAGCTCCTCATTCGAATACGCAAAAGAAAACTGCTATAAGAGAAATGACCTTGAGAAAAGTATTGAAGAGTCAGCGAAATGATAACATTCAACGGGTTGTATTGTAGAACGTAAGAAGTCTGAATGAGGTAGAGAAGCTAAAAATATCTGAGAAGGGAAAAGAAAAATTTCAATTTTTGTTGCATTCAGTGAAATGAGATGGTATGAAGATGAGGATTTCTGATCAGGTAAATATAGAGTAACATGAATAGCAAGGTGTTTTACGACAGTACGATTTGTCACGAATAGCAGTGTAGTGCTGGGAGCCAATTACTGCGAACGGTCCAGTGGTAGGATTATCCTCATCTTAATCGACAGCAAACAAACGCCAACAACAATACTGAGATATGTATGCCAACGTCACAACCGAAAGATAGAGCACACAAAGGCACCGAATAGTGAGCAAACAGGGTTCAGAATAATATGATCATAGCGACATTTCGAGGCGGTATCAAAGATAGGAGTTACTGGAGAGTAAAGGTGTGGCAGAAACAGTGAAAGATGAAACAGGCTATTAGAATTCTGGAATAACTTTCAGCTGGTCACGGGAAGTACACTACCCAACAATGATAAAATAAGGGCGTGTACCAGGAAAATACATGGAGACACTGGAATATACTACTGGACCATGCAAACTTCCTAAATCTGTTATTTGCTGTTAGCCATAACCAGAAGTAGATACAGAGCCATGGAACAGGTGTTTGTTAGTAAAGAAGCTGCGCTTACGAGGACCGTCAGGGGGAATAAGTGTGTAAGGAAGTAGGTTAATGAAGTATTAAGAAATGATAACTTACGTTTGAATTTCTCTGAGACTGTGAATATTACATTGATGAGTAATACAGTAGACAGATAGATTAAAGAATAATGTTGATCACTAAGAGGGGTTATCATAGAAGTTGGAATAATAAATAAGACTACTAGGCAGGTAACTGCTAAGAAACAATGGGGGGCAGAAGAAGCACTACAAATTATCGACGAAAGTCAAAAGGAAGTTCAAGAACCGCAAAGTTGCAGGAAAAATGTAACGAATCAAAAAGACAGACCAGCACACAGAAGAGACAAAATAACTTTCAATGAAATTAAAAGCAAGGACGTCACCATTAATCGTGAGAAAGAATTCATCTGTTAAAAGCAGAGGAGGAAGTGGATGGATGGAAACAGTACACTGAAGACCTTATTTATCTCCTGGCGTGATGGAAGTGGGCGTCGATTTGGGAGACATAGTGGTTCCTGTATTAGAGTCTCACTGAAACGTGTCTGGAATATTTTCGATCACACAAGGCAGAAGGTATAGGCAGCATTCCTTTGGAATTTCTAGAATCATTAGAGAAACGAAAATTAAATTTAGACTGTAAAATATGTCAGACTGGAAGAGTATCGTCCGTATGATAATTTATATATCAAATTCAGGTTAAGTGCGAGAACTGTCGGACATTCAGCTTAACAAGTCATGTGCCCAATACGAAATGAGGTCGTTTGTAGATACCGGTGACCACTGTATCCGGTTACACTATAAAAGTCACACAAAGGGAAGGAGATGACGATATCAGCTGCTTACTATGCAGTTGCGCTAACTACTGCACCATCCGGACACAGAATTTATCGCAAATGCTCAGAGTATCTGGGCACACTATCCGGCCGACACAAATTGCCTCCTAGCGCCACCTATCCGCAGTCCCCGTCCATATCCTTCACGTTCTCTAATTTTGGATACCCTCTGGAGGTAGAAAGAAGTGTGCAAGTGTAATGATAACTGTGGATTCATTGGCACATTGAGGCAGTGTCCAAAAGAACAGACACCACGTGGAATCCCCATCTGTGATACATACAGGGTGTTTCAAAAATGACCGGTATATTTGAAACGGCAATAAAAACTAAACGAGCAGCGATAGAAATACACCATTTGTTGCAATATGCTTGGGACAACAGTACATTTTCAGGCGGACAAACTTTCGAAATTACAGTAGTTGCAATTTTCAACAACAGATGGCGCTGCAAGTGATGTGAAAGATATAGAAGACAACGCAGTCTGTGGGTGCGCCATTCTATACGTTGTCTTTCTGCTGTAAGCGTGTGCTGTTCACAACGTGCAAGTGTGCTGTAGACAACATGGTTTATTCCTTAGAACAGAGGATTTTTCTGGTGTTGGAATTCCACCGCCTAGAACACAGTGTTGTTGCAACAAGACGAAGCTTTCAACGGAGGTTTAATGTAACCAAAGGACCGAAAAGCGATAAAATAAAGGATCTGTTTGCAAAATTTCAACGGACTGGGAACGTGACGGATGAACGTGCTGGAAAGGTAGGGCGACCGCGTACGGCAACCACAGAGGGCAACGCGCAGCTAGTGCAGCAGGTGATCCAACAGCGGCCTCGGGTTTCCGTTCGCCGTGTTGCAGCTGCGGTCCAAATGACGCCAACGTCCACGTATCGTCTCATGCGCCAGAGTTTACACCTCTATCCATACAAAATTCAAATACGGCAACCCCTCAGCACCGCTACCATTGCTGCACGTGAGACATTCTCTAACGATATAGTGCACAGGATTGATGACGGCGATATGCATGTGGGCAGCATTTGGTTTACTGACGAAGTTTATTTTTACCTGGACGGCTTCGTCAATAAACAGAACTGGCGCATGTGGGGAACCGAAAAGCCCGAAGTTGCAGTCCCATCGTCCCTGCATCCTCAAAAAGTACTGGTCTGGGCCGCCATTTCTTCCAAAGGAATCATTGGCCCATTTTTCAGATCCGAAACGATTACTGCATCACGCTATCTGGACATTCTTCGTGAATTTGTGGCGGTACAAACTGCCTTAGACGACACTGCGAACACCTCGTGGTTTATGCAAGATGGTGCCCGGCCACATCGCACGGCCGACGTCTTTAATTTCCTGAATGAATATTTCGATGATCGTGTGATTGCTTTGGGCTATCCGAAACATACAGGAGGCGGCGTGGATTGGCCTCCCTATTCGCCAGACATGAACCCCTGTGACTTCTGTCTGTGGGGACACTTGAAAGACCAGGTGTACCGCCAGAATCCAGAAACAATTGAACAGCTGAAGCAGTACATCTCATCTGCATGTGAAGCCATTCCGCCAGACACGTTGTCAAAGGTTTCGGGTAACTTCATTCAGAGACTACGCCATATTATTGCTACGCATGGTGGATATGTGGAAAATATCGTACTATAGAGTTTCCCAGACCGCAGCGCCATCTGTTAATGACAATTGTAACTACTGTAATTTCGAAAGTTTGTCTGCCTGAAAATGTACTGTTGTCCCAAGCATATTGCAACAAACGGTGTATTTCTATCGCTGCTCGTTTAGTTTGTATTGCAGTTTCAAATATACCGGTCATTTTTTAAACACCCTGTATAATGTATGGCAGGTTGAGGGGGCAGAAAGAAAAGGAACTGATGGTATCAGCTGCATCTGGACATCCCGCAGAACCAGCGTTGATGAGTGAAAAAGTGTGCCGGACCGGTACTTGAACCCGGGATCTCCAACCTTCTAGGTACTGACTTTAACTACTGCGCCATCCGGACAGAGTGTTTATTGCAAATGAGCGGACTGTCTCAGCACGATATCCAGTCGACTCACATTCCCACCTAGTTCTACCTATCTGCACTTACCGTCCATGTCCTTCATGCTCGATCCGTTTTTGATTCCTGCCGGAGGTCGAACGAAAAGTGCAGCAGCATTGAAATTTGTGGATTCATTGCCCATGGAGACGAACCAGTTATATGAATGCGTGGTGTGTGTTCTTTGGGAAAGACGCCACACATTCATATAACATTATACACACATCAAAAAAAGTTTGCGTCACAGCGGTTCCCAGTACTCCTGAAGATAGACGTTGACTGTGGATATTGTATCAGAGGCACAGTCCCTTTGACTGTTCAGAGATGTCACTAAACCCGCCCAAAGGCGTAAACAAACACGCATGAACAGCGTCTATTAGACGTAGGAGGCCGACACCCGATCAGTTCCAGTCATTCCACCAGTAAGGGGGCACACGGCTCATGTTGTCTGTAGTTCAACTATACCTAGACGGTCAATATCGTGATTCGAAGAAAGGCGAAGGTGACGAGTAGTGGAAATGAGACTATCAGTTAAAATTGTGAACCAAGTGGTAGATGAAGAGAAGGAATTCTGCTACGTTGGTAGAAAAATAATGCTTGACGGAGATAGCAGGAGTAATTTAATCAGCAGACTAGCTCATTGTTGAGGTATGCACTACTAGATCTTTTCCAGGAAGTAGTACTTCGCATTGGCACTTTATTCATTTTCACACAATATCCAGTATTATTAGACAACCTGTGGGTAGTGATGACAGCGGGTTGGAACTTGACAGCTTGTCTGATTTAAATGAGAATGATAGCTTGAGACGGGGGCTGAGACCAGGGAACTAGCAGCATAAGAAGAAGTGGAGATTAAAAGATAACATATGTCTATGGAACTGCTATTCCCAAAAAAAATTTTCTGAGGATCCATGAATAATTCTCCTCGTAAAACAATATGGAAGATCATGAATAATAGTATCAGATACGGTATTTAATCTGAGAAACAAATTTCTGAGAGTGGAAGCCAAGAGAACAACACTATATGGTAGCAAATGATGGACTGCGGAAAATCCGGGAAATGAGGGAAGTTATAAGTTTAACATCTAATGTTACAGAATGATGGTAACGTGCAACGGTCATTCAATAAGTAATGCAACACTTTTTTTTTCTGAAAGGATGTTACTTTTATTCAGGTTTCTGAGACACCTTATTATTTCTCACTCTGTTGTCTACTCTTCTGTCTACAGAACTCTATTTCTCAACATAATCTCCGTTCACTGTAATGGTCTGACGTCACCTTTGTGGAAGGGCCTGTATGGCCGCATGGTGGCTACCATTCTACTGGTCGACGTCGGAGCCAACGTCTTGCTACATCAATAGACTCCCACGTGCTGCTTCCCGTATAGTGCATCCCTCATTAGAATGAACAGATCGAAGTCGCGAGATGTGAGATCCGGGCTGTAGGGTGGATGAGGAAGAGCAGTCCAATGAAGTTTTTTTGGTACCTCTCGGGTGCACAGACGTGTCAGAATTTGTGTTGTCATGGAGAAAGGGAAGTTAGTTCGTATTTTCGTGGCGATGAACACGCTGAAGTCGTTCTTCCATTTCCTGAGGGTAGCACTACTAACTTCATTGACGATCGTTGCTCCATGAGAGAGAACATCAAACAGAATAATCACTTCAGAGTTGCGCAGCGAGGTGTTTGATTATGATCTGTCGATCACCTCTAAGGTGAGTGTCCACAAGTACCAACAATGCTGGAGTCTGAGCTGTGTGCAGGCGGCCGGTACGCGTGAGATCGTACAGGTCTGCGTGACCTTGTGGCCATGATAACAATTGTCTCGACCAACGTCTCACGATGCTTTTGTTCACTACCAAGTCTCCGTAGTCATTCTGAAGACACTTGTGAATATCTGTGAGGCTCTGATTTTCCCGCCAAAAGAAACTCAATGACAGCTCTCTGCTGTCATTGACACCATTTTGAAGGCTGCATATCTCGCCGTCACCTATCTGAACTTCACGAAACTACAGGGCCTGAAGAGGGAATATTGCACAATGTCTCTCACCAAATTCCGCAGTTTTCAACCGAAATTCGCCAATTCGATAATTATTGAACGTCCCTCTTAACAATGAGGATGTGCTCTGCAAATTCGAGGGACAAAGTAAAAAAAAAATAAAAAAAAATGGGAAACTGCGACTTGGAGAAAGAATGTTGCGACAGTATGTATGGTGACATACATGGCACTAGTGGGAGTCGGAGAGGCTAAACAATATACAATATAAGGATAGACAGAAACTGGAGCATGTGACAAAAAGGAAACAGTGGGACCGAACAGTAGTTGACGTCTTCAGTTTTACTATTGAAAGCCAGGCCATGCACAAATCGTCGGCCCTCTGCATGTCTTCCTGTATCCCTCTACAGTCTCCTGACATTGTGACCTTCCTAAAAGCTACATAATCGTCAAGGAACAGTCACTTGGAGCTTTCGATGTTAGCCACTGCAGAGTAAAATGGGTATACGGACAAATATTTCTATATGTGGTGCTGCTTCCTCACATCACACATTAGTGTGTTGGTTGTTTTTTCTCTGTGTCTAACAGTATTCCTGCAAACACATCATAAGATATCGTAACAGCACCACTAAGTGGACTACGCCTGTAAGTATAAACTTGCCATTTTGCGTCCACACGTCCACACTACAATGTCTGACCCGCTGCCCAGGTGAAGTAAGCATTAATGGCTTGCTGTTGCCCCATGAGGTGCTAACCAACCTAAAAACATACGCATCCTAATTAATATAATTATTAGTCTACAAATGAAGTAAATACTTGCGTAAAATGTTCTCAGTCACCAATAAAAATATTTGCACTCCTATCCATTACGTCTTGTATACACAAGGTGCCTGAGAAGGAATGGGCACTGTTCAGGGATATGATAGGAACTATCATTTTAAGAAAAAAAACAATAAACATGGACACTAAAATGCATACCACAAGAGCTATGAGCACTTTCTCATCTTCAAAAAAGTGAAACAGATCCTATCTTCTGCAAGCTCTTTGCTTACCGTATTTTGGGAGGAGGTAGTATGGACCAAAGCAAGGAAAACTGTGTAGTAAACATGGTCTGTCAAATGCGTACCTTAAGAGCTGTGAACACGTGTTCAGTATAAGAAGTCTGTTTCACAGTAGCGAAGATAAACAAGTGCTCACAGCTTTGGAGCTCAAGTTTACAGTTTTTCTGATTTTAGTCCATGCTATCACCTTTTACACTATGGAAAGCAAGGAGCTAGCAATAGAAGAGATTTGTTTCACAGTATCTAAGATGAAAGTGCTCATAACTCTTAAGATACCTTAAGATTCCATGTTTACCAGCCATTTTTGCTTCGAGTGATCGTTCCTGTCACATCCCTGAATACTGACCATTCTCCCTTAGGTCCCTTTATAGCACACAGTAATGGTCATATTAAAACTTTGTTGGAAACGGGCTCGAAGTTAAATCCTGTGGATTTCATACGGTTAGGAACGCCTTATTGAATAGCTGCCACGAAATTTCCAGCCGATTCACAAACCTGGTCGTACAAAGTGAGTGACACACTTGTAAAACCTGCCATTCCCGAGAGAAATTTTAGATGTTGTGAAGAGTGCATTCATAACAGTGCACCATGTAATCGGATTGTATAAGCAGTATTATGAAAACGTAGTGACAGTCATTCGTATGAGTGAATGCCGCCCAGTATGGAGTAGCATGTTAAACATGTTGATGAACATTATCAACAAGAGGAGCGTCACGGTGCCAGAAATCGTAGCACCCTGGTGTGAGAAACGTAGAGCCACCTGTCAACAAACTATACCGTATCACGCTCATAAGCACGGGATGCCACATGGCCAGCCAAGTCAGTATTACATATTTAGAACAGTAGAAGGTAGGAGCAGATTTGTTAGAAAAACTAGGACAGACATTTAATCTAAGCATAGAATCGTTAGAGGCCTATGTTGGGCAGATGTGGAGGCAACGTCAAGGATGTGCGACCGTCGGTTTCACAGTGTCGTCTTTAACATTTCGTGAACGTCCAGATTGCAGTGAGATGGAGCACGATGCAGAAGGAGTTGAACACACTATAGACAAGATCAGGGACATCAGCTAGTTTTGCGGCATACATAATTTTGCAGATCGCCGCGTGAGAACTATAAAGTAAGGTTTTTGTACAATTCTTTTATTGTAATGACCGACCACTACTGACGTGAAAAAATTACAGGATTTCATTTGTATCTCTTACAAGGATTAGGTTTTTTTTAACTATCATTGCTGTTCTAATGGTAACGGCACCGCCTTGTTTCTTACTTTTCCTACTTAGATGTGTCTTGTTTTTTGACACATTGTGTTGGATGTGCTTTCGATGTTTCATATTGAAGATGCATAGGTTCTTGATTTTATGGTGCTGTAAACGTCATCTTATTTTGTAGCGAGGGTCTACCTGACGTGGGTTTCCGGCTGGATTGGACAATTGTCATGGTAATTTATACGGTTTTGTGCTTCCATTTACATTACGAACCATCTCTTGAAATCTAATTGGCTTTGGCAATTGCCATGGCACATATATGGTTTAAGTGTGTCTTCGTTTTCACTACGAATCACTTCTTGAAACGCAGTTTCGGGAATTGTTTTTGAAACGAAAATTTGGAGATCGATTACCGGTATTGTGTAACTTCGGCATTTACGATAGTGTTCCAAGTAAACTTTTACAACAGTGGATTTGCATCCGTACGTTATTGGATTCTTGCTCTTACACAACCTTGACACTCAGCCACCCTTAATGTGTTAACTGATGAGGCTTCCGGTGATCTTGCTGTCATTTCTCATACCAGCAGTATATCTTCAGAATTTCCTTTAGCTAGATTTAAAGGCCAAGATGGTCGTACAGGTCAGGGGGGATTTGTTCTGGATCGCCATTTCAGTATCCCGCAGGCCACATTACTGTTGATATATTTCAGGTCATTTTCGTCAAAGAATTGCGGATTTAAGTAGGATAAGACATATTTATGTTACATATTCAGTATGGTTTCACTACATGTAAGCTTCTCATGAAACGATATGTATTTTATATACCTTAACACAAGAAAGCTGGACTTCAGACAATACCTACAGATCCGTTATGTATGTGCTATCATTGAGAATATTGTTTACTGCCATTGCTGTCATCAGTGTTTTTACTGTCATTGGTTTTTACTGTGATTATTTTCATTTCTGTTATTATCGTCATCACTGTTTTTTTATATGATCCTATATCTAAAATGTACAAACGGTTTCCTTTGTCTCCCGGCCTCAAAATTAAGTACCCTTCTCCTTTACAAATGTAATACCGCCAGTTATGAATTGACACAGCAGTCAGATGTTCCTTCAGCACATATAACAATTACATTCTTGGAACTTAGCGTAGCGTAGCGTCACTAACGTCCACTGTAAAATGATTTATAAAGTTGTATATGGTTATGATGTAACTGCAATATTAAGGAGAGGAATAATTGTTCCACATTAAAAGCACATGCTTACTTCGTAATGGCTTCTGATGTCGAAAAAGAGGCTTTATCTCTGTCTAAAGCGGCCGTCATCTCACCGTCTTACAACGTTGCCAGTTAATAATAACGTCATATGTAAGTAAAAATTCCGATAAAAATATTAGACATTTCTATCCTTAGGCTAGATTATGATGCAGTACTTCCCAAAAGAAAATTGTTGTCATTTGCTGTGAAAGAAAAATAATTAAATAAGAACTAACATTAGAGGAAATTTGCAGAAAAATATTTTCTTAATTCAAACTGTGGAAAAAAACAGAACCAGTAACACATTTGGACTAAAAATAATATATGAGCATTCCCAAAGTTTATAGGGGCATGTGCACTTATTTTATAGTGAAAACTTAAAAGTATTCTTGAATGAAACGTAAAATACCGCCAATGGAATGAAACTGTACCGCCTGTGTAACATAACATGTCACCGCTGATGAATTTGCGTTCTGTTCGATATAGCAGAAAATTCCAGTTGCTTAGAAAACAGTGAAATAATTTTTTGTATCATCTCAGACATCATTATTCCATCGTGTCCTGTATGAATACATTTTATTTACGAGCGACTTCGTGCGCGGCAGCCAGCGGGTCTTGTATACCACCAGAATAATTTTAGTTGTGGTACCTTCCCGAAAACTTTTTACTTGCAGCTCTCACTGACGAATCGTTACTAAACTCATCATCCAAATCGCCGATATACGCTATACAGTAGTAGTGTAGGTACTTTCAGGCCAATATTTCCGTTGAAATACAGCAAAGTACATTTGTAACGTATAGTTTCCTGTAACTCAAGTGTTGTCTAAGTATACTACAATACTGTTGCCCTCAACACGCAGTAAGTGCATTACACACAAAACTTCGTTCTTACGGCTGCAGTGTCTCTACATTTCATTATGAATTTTTGTCCATCACTATACCTTCTGAATCGAAAGTGAGGTGAGCGGAGAAGACAAAGAACACAGGTTTCTTAACCAGAATAATTTTTTTTCACCGAGATCACTGTGTATTTTTCTAGCCGTCGGATACTCTCCCCTGTCACAGTATCGAAACACAGTTCTACGCACCAACTTTTTGTCAAAATCATCAAATTCTTTGATTTACGTTTTCATTTATACTCCTTTCTTGGAGAATCAAAAGACGTGTTCACGTCTAGAGATTATGCCAATGTTAATGCATTATTAATACGGAAAACAGTAAATTCGGAAATACCAAAAGACTTTGTTGTTATTTTTGAATTTGCCTAAAATTTATGTTATTCCATGCTTCTTCACTGTTGGGCAGATCAGTAAAAATATCTTTCGTGCGTTCGATAGGACAATTTTAGATTGCTTTGGAATGTCTTTTTGCCGACCGGAGTAGCACTGCATGTAGGTCATTGCTGTGTCCCGAAATAATGCTACCTATTTTTCATTATTTAGATATCACAGTTGTGAAAAATGAAACATTTCTTGGACCACTAAAGTGCGATTCAACCAGGAGCAGGTTTTAGGTATGGTGCCAGTCCTTGAGAGTATTTCTGTGTGCCGCCAACCTGCTCGCTATAGAAAGAAACGATCCCCTCACAAAAGGAACAAGGCCCGCACTGCACTCGTCCAGTAGAGCGGTCAACAGAGTCCTGGGTCTTCTACGCCGCTCACAATTTTCGGTACAACCGGTCACCGGAAAAACGCCGCTGGTGCCCCTTTAGTCAGCCGACGCCAACTTTTTTGCCTTCCTCCCCCACCTTCCATTTCACTACGCGCTCTTCGCATCGTACTTTTTTCCCCACGCTTCTTTTTTTTTTTACGCTTGTCACAGGGCCGGAGCTCTTCCGGCGGGCGGTCGCTCGCAGAGTGGCGTGGGGTCGCGATAGGACACGCGAGGTCTGTACAATTTGTCAATAACGCCGGTCCCCTCGCAAAGTTTTGACGTATAGATGAATGTCCCTTCACGCTCGCGCCCCTTCCGTCATTCCCCTCGGCGGCTGCCGCTCCTCTCTCGGGCGTTTTTTTGGGTCCCCCTTGTGTCACTGCCAGGTCGGTTATCTGAAAGCGGGGATGCAAAGTTGCACTAGATGGTAAGTGAAACGCATTATCACCCACATATTGTGATGCCGCAGAAAACTCACAGTGTTCCATTAATCCTTTCCTTACCGTATTTTTACAAGGAAATTACGGTAATGCCCCTGCAACAGGATACGTACTATGAATTCCACGTTTGCGAACAATGAAGACGTTGGCAGTAAAACGACGTTAAAAGCGTGTTGTTAAGTAGAATCTCCTGAAGAGGAAATCTCCTGATTATTTCATCATGTTTTGCCTTTGTCCCGAATCTACGCAGGATCGAGATCGTTATCAATGGATTTGGCATGGTTACTTAAAGATGTGCTCGAATGCCCTTCTTGTCACCATCCCTTACCTTCCGGGACGAAATGCATGTACCCACACCGTCTAAAGGTAATCCTGTGAAAGGGTGCAAAATTTTCTAAATGTTTGTCAAACGTGTAACTGCGGCGGGACTTGGGTACCAACCCAGTATTCACCTACTTGAATTCGGAAAACCACATAGACCATACAGCAACGATGGCTGGTACACCGACCCTCGTTGTTAAACCGCTGGGCGGATCGAATCTGTGTCCGGCGCATCTCCCAGTTCCTGAAATGGAGCTTTAAGACGCACGACAATCCGGGATGGCCAATCTTCTGACGAGGAAATGAATTTTTAATTTCTTCATTGATGACACTAGAAGTCAAAGAAAGTAAACAGAGACTAAGAGGAACTGAATTTTTAAATTTCTTCATTGATGACACTAGAAGTTAAAGAAAGTAAACAGGGACTGAGCTGGGTTGGTGATGAAATTGAATATGTGATGGTGTTTTTAATTCGATTACTATACATTTGTAATAGTAAGACTCGTTTGAATTACTTTCCTATAATATGTGCATAAACCAAAAGAAAACGTATGTAATTCAGAGTGTGACATACAGTCATGCAAGAGGTATGCACCAATTGTATGCAATTTAAAATGTTGAACGATGCTGATTAGGATGTTGGATAGATATTTAATAGTCACTAGATACAAGGCAACTGCTTTACTGACCCGTTTCGAACACGCTCATCTTCAGAATACCTGGAAAGGCTACTAAGCGAAAGAGTAGCCCGGTGATGGTACCTATAATGGAAAAAAAGAGACAACAAAGAGTGCATGAAAAACACATAGAAAGTCAGGCAGTATCGGGTCACTTGAATACGACAGATTCCAAAATGTACTGACTCACAAGGTATGACTTAACGTCTAAGATAGCCGGCCGCTGTGGCCGAGCGGTTCTAGGCTCTTTAGTCCGGAACCGCGCTGCTGTTACGGTCGCAGGTTCGAATCCTGCCTCGGGCATGGATGTGTGTGATGTCCTTAGGTTAGTTAGGCTTAAGTAGTTCTAAGTCTAGAGGACTGATGACCTCAGATGTTAAGTCCCATGGGGCTTGGAGCCACTTGAAGTGACAGAACACAAGAAATAGAGGAAGGACAACAGTAATGTAATGGATTCAGAAAAAAAGTTTGAAATAAAAAATAATTGTTACTGGGAGAAGAAGTGAGTATTTTCTGCACTACATGCAGAAAAATTGAGTAATATGATGATTCAAGTGATCGCTAAAGCAAAAATATGCTGATACCGGTATCTGCTGATACCAGTATTAATCAGAACCGACACTTCCTACACGTCGATCACATGCCTGAAGATGGAGTAGTAAAACGCTCAAACTGGTATCCAAATGAAAGAAGTTTGTAAACTAGACTATGTTTAATATGACATCCTGTATCGAACAGCCGAGTGCCGTAACCATCTCTAAAAGATGGACTTTTGGACGAATTTTTCGTAAAAACTGTGTCTTCCGAACTTTCTACTGCTCTTACACGCTTCCTTTATTTCTTTATTTATCCTTAACCCACAACCTGTGTGAGGTATTCTGTCAAATGAAAATTTAAATCCTCCTTCCTACTTGAAAGGCTGTGTTGTCTGAGAAGCTTAATGATGCCCGAAACTTTATTTCACGTCCGTAAATGTTTTCCCATAGTATAGGTTAAAAGTCATTTTCCACTTTTATTTCTCCAATGTGGCAATCTGCTTTAGTCCCAGTCGTCTCAACAAGCGAATCAGCTATTCGAACTCAGATAGTTACAGATGTCTTCTAGGTCTATAAGTGCTGGGAAGGTATCACGACTTTGTTGTATTTTTTCTTCTATTACTTAACTCAGAGTAAAATTGCTTCTGCCCTTCTCTGAAACTAAAGTTATCTTTCACTAGTGCTTCGTAATTACTTCTTATTCATCTGCATTTTATTCTAGTAAAGAGGAAGTGCGTCATATAAGGGCACATCATCGTATAGGGTCCACATTTGTCTTCGGCTGCCTTCTTTGGTGAAACTATGTAATCGCAGTTTAGGTTTTCAAAATTGCTTCAAGCCAACGCTTGTGTTGTCCATTCAATACTTGATGGTAGATTTCTTTCGGATCCATGCACAATTTTTGAGCTAGACTTTGTCTCTACTTGACTACCATTGACGAAACGTTAAGCCTCAATGGTAGCTTTTGCTGATTCCCATCGCGTGAGCGTAATTACCACGTTTTACTGATTTCCGTTGCCGAATCATAAATTACATTATGATTTTCTCTGAAATATTTGGACTTAATATAGCCAATAGTACCGATAAGAAACATTATTCTGTAATTATCAATCACTTTTCGTTTAAATCTAGAGACATCTTGAGACACATGTGTTGCAGGTAAATAAACAATACGTGGGTACATTCATACTTATTTATCTGATCGGCAGTTCACTGTTTTCGTTAAAAGCTCTGATCTTTAATCTGTAATTAAACCTATGTTTCAGTAAATTACCTAACTGTAAGCTGCTTCCGAATAGAGACGTGTAGAATCGTTACCCAAAAACGAATTTGCCAAAGAAGACCTCTGACTGTCGGTCTGTTTCTGTTCTACCAAAATTATCTAAGAGTCCCAGAGGTCCAAGAAGGTAAATTTCGGTCGAGGACTTCGAATCAGCCATTTTAGATGCAGTGTTCTATAAAAATCTGTGTTCTCGACGTATTTATAAAAAAGTGTTGTCAGTTACAATCTGGAACTTTCTTCTTGTACTAGTTTTGCCTATCAGGCGTAACGTATGGAATGTTTATAAAATCACGTGTTAGTTTCTGTGACAGGAAGCTTATTCGTTACAAAACAGTGAATAATATAGTTACCCTGCTTTACTGTTTCACTTAGTATGTGTGTATGTGTCAAGTTGACCTGAAGGGTAGTCATGATATAATTTTTATGGGTTAATGTCAGCGACGAAAAGAGTGCATTTTCTCATGGACAGTTTTCTGTGGCACTTCAGTGTCTTCGAGACCAATTGTACAAAATTCAGATTCAGCACATAATGATTTTTGGTAGTTCATGATGCACATAATGCTTGTTCCTGTTCTGGCTAATTAAAGCAACAAACACATAAATTAATAATATTTGGAGTTTAGGCTAACTGGACTTTCTTTCTTAGTAAGCTTCGTAGATATAAAAAAAATGGAACACTACTTCAACGTTTACAGTTCAATACACTTCACATATATTCTCTATACGGATATTCAATAGTGTATTGAGACTGAATGTCTTTCCAGTGAATGCATGTCAGTGACGATAAGAGGATATTTCCCCTGGGCAGTTTCCTGAGTCACATCGATGCCCTCGAGATCAATTCTACAAAATTCACAATCAGCACATCTCCTGCTCCCTAGTATTTGATTAATGCTTGTTGCTCTTCAAAGTCCTCAATTTGCGTCGTATTGCGCGTTCCAGCTCATGTCGATGTATGTCTTATTGTACAGATCTCATAACAATAATTCTATGCGAAACGACTGGACCATGGATATTCTGTCGACAGATGCGGTACTGAATACAATGGTGAGGGCAAGAATTCTATGGTAGAAACAAACTGAAAAAGTGAATAGTCGACTGAAGCAATACAACCAGGATATAAACCCTTACAAGATCTAATACTTGGAAACTGCTGCGCAAAGTAAGGTGAAGAGTTTGACAGACTGCATAAAAAACAGTGCAATCAGATAATCGGTCAGCGAGAAGCCAAACACCGATGATAGACGAGAGGGCTCCACAGCTTACACATATCAGGATAGGATAGGACCCAATATGGATAGACGAGACCAAACAGTCGATGATCGGATATTCAGTGAAGATATGCCTGTTGCAAATGTACGTCCAGAAGAAGCATCGGATTGAAACATATAGCGGATGACTCACAAAATGAATTGGTGAGCACGGGGCAACTTTGGGAATAAGAAGGAATAATTCAACAGGAACTGTTATCTAAATATCATTAATGTTAGTGGGATACTGCCAGGGTTTAGGTAACCTCACACTGTACGAAGCAGTAGAACGGAAATTAGTTAAGAGGAGAATTCTAGAGTGTAAAGGGTTCTAGGTGTATCGATTAAGAAAAGTGAAATATTAGGAGGAAATAGGAATAGTTGTAGGATGGATTGCTCGCGAAAAATGGCAGGGGCGGCCAGATCAGAATAGACAGAATCTATTCTCCAGCCAACTGGATCATTTTACGGCATTCATTTGCTCTTGAGGTTATGCATGCCCTCATCTCTAGCTGCATCGAGTTCTAATATGGGGTTCGATGCGTATTGTGATTGCTGTCTTCGTCACGAACTTAAGAGGCAATTGTACGTGACAATAACAAGCAGCGTCGTGTGAAGATATGTTGGGAGTACACACAGAAGTTTTTCTGCGTTTATGGAAAGAGCAGAGGATGAAGATCACTGGCGAAGAAATCGCGAGTCCCGTCCCCATCATAACAACAATTACTCGCGCGAAAGCAATGACCAAAACGAACGACCTGAAAACGATAGATATTGTGTAAACATGATTCGAAGAGGTCGTGCGAGAGGCAGGGGAAATTTTACGACGCGCGGCAGAGGATACATGGCGCGGAATTTCCAAAATAGAGAAGAAATGGAAAACTGAAAACCGCGTGTGTTACGGGCCGGATTCACGCGGAAACTGTTTTTGGGCCCAAAGAAAAGATGTCAAATATTAGATTCGAGAAGGAAAAAGGTAAATTACGGGGCAGGAAGGTTAAGGGCGCGCCTATAGCAGACGGGCGCGGAGTGATACATAGTGGCGTTCCCAGTGCGAAGTCACGTGACCGTTCGTGCTCGGGCCAGCGGTTGCCGGAGCAGCGTACATTGCATTTGTCAGCAGACACAAATGGCACACGTCAGAACAAGATGGCTGCCGTAGAGAGAAACAGAAGAAGCGGGATCGGACACTTCCGATGGCCGGTTTCAGTAGTAGATGAATGTAAAAATGGAAATAAAGTTAATATGTCATGTGATAAGGATAACTCAATGTCGAAATCGTGCGAAAAGACTTTATTAAAGAATGAAAGGGAAACAGAAAAGGGGAATATCGGCACTGTTAATGATGTGTATGAGGTAAAAGACGTAGATGTGGGGGAGGTTATGATGAATAAAGAGGAAAGGGAGGTAGAATATGCCACGCAAAAGACGTGTGCACAATTAATAATAGGTAAAAATGATGTAGAGGAGGACGTTAGTAATCATGACATTATAAGCAGTGCAGATGAAATTATTGTTGATGGAAAGGTGTTTAGTGATTCTGATGTAGAAGGGTGTGGTAGAAATTTCGCACGATTGCCTGAAACTGATAGTAAGGAAGAAAATGAAATGAAGGTTATCGAAATATATGACGATTATACTAAATATGAAGTTAAGGCTGAAATCGTTCAAAGTGATATAACAGAAGTGTCTGACTGTCCAAACGATGTGCATTGTGTAAAAAATGAGTCAAAAAACGAAGTGGCTGAAACATCTAGTGATAATCTGCCTCACTGTTTAAAAGTTGCCTTACTGCTCGAATCTGATGACGAAAATGAAATCAGTGATAGTTCAGATGATGAAGGGTATACGAATACAGATAAGAATGAGTATACTAACTTTCCCTGTTGTTCAAAAGTAGCGTACTTAAGTGAATCTGATGTTGAGGAAGAGAGTAGTGATGACTCCAGTGGAAATGAATTTTCAGGTGCAAACGAAAGTGAATATACTTTTACTGACAGAGGGTACGAATAAATTAGTGACATTTCATCAAAGCAAAATACAGAAAGAAGAACGGGGCCAAAACCGAATGAATTATTCAGTAATGTAACACAGGGGCATAATTTACAGGAACCTCCAGATGATACTATACTGGGGCAAGCCTTAACAAATGTTTTAAATGAGTGTAAATTACAGGAACTAAAAGAAACACCTGATAAAATGATAGCAGAGCAGGAGATGTTGCTTCTTGCTAAAGACTTTGAAATCCCAAGACCTAAAAAGCCACCTGATGAAACAAAACGTTGGCAAGATCTGAATAGCATAGTGAAAGATGTAGAAGATAGGAGATCTAAAAAGCCACCAGATTTAAGTCACTGTTTTTGAACCATAAAAGACTGCCTTGTTAATAAAGAGACTGGGGGCAGGATGTATGTATATATTTTGTTAATATAATGCATGACTTTAGTATTATTATTGTATCTGAGTGTTACCTGAAAGTGGATTATTGTTTTGTTGATCTTGAGGCCTGTGGCAGGTTGTTGCTTATTTACTGTAGTGTACTGTTTGACTTTGCTTAGGAACTGTTTATTTTAAATTGAATACTTACTGTTGCCAGTCTAATTATGAAGACAGGGCCAAGTAGTGTGAGAAACCTGAAAACTTTTTGAATAATGATGATTATGGTAACTTAATGAAAGTGCAAAGAACTTCACAAGATAATATTTTATTTCTAATATACTTAAAAATCAGAAAGGGCTTATGTTTGCAGTATGTGGTTTATTTAAAGATTCATGTCCTCAGATGAGGGTTGTTCAACCCTCAGGGGACATGCACTCTTTGCATTGTCAGGTGCCTGACGAGCACCGGGGACCCGAGTCATTGTCAGCACTACTTCCGTTTCTTTTCGTGCTGCCAACCTTCCTCTTCATCATTCAGAACTTTTACTATCTTCTTTCCTTCTTCTCTATCATAATAAACTGAAAAGTGTGGAAATAATGTAAGATACTGTGTATTGTTTGTGGACAAGTAAATAAATAATTAAAATGGGTACACTAGAAAATGACCAATATGAATGTAAGTATTGTGGATATTGTAAAGAGAAAATGTAATGGAAAAGTAATTGGAAAGAGAAATACGGATGTGAAAAGGTAAGAATACTGACAACAGGGTAAATGAATACTATATTATAACTAAATGTAAATGTTTTTGAAAATAGGGATAAATATGATGTTGAAAAACTTTGTGTGTTAAAAAAAACTGTGGAGATGAACCTGGCTAATGTGTGTAAGATGAATATGAGATGTATATGTCTAGTGCCTCTAAAGGCAAAAAGCACTTGCAATAGGATATAAAATTATTGTCCTGGACTTGATGTATGTAATGACCTAACTGTGTGTGGAAAAGCAATGGTAAAGGAGTAGTAAGAAATTCTTAATCCTGACTTGACCCCAAGTATGACATTTAATTGTTTCTTGATTAATGTATATGTTACCTGGTGTTGTCATTTGAAAAGAAAAAATTTAATATTACCAGTGTCTAATTACTGTTTCAAAGTTGCAGGTTTTATATTTTGTACCATTAATGGAAATGTTGCCAAAGATGTGACATAATGATGAAAAACACAAAGATGATGACTATAAACTGCTCAAAAATATATTGTTGGGCAGCAAAACAAGACAAAACAATAAAAATGCTGTAGTCCTGAAGTTGAGGACTACCATGTATGCTATGTGAGCAGTAGCCAAAGGACTTGCCATTGTGGGGCAAAAAGTTGATAAGTGGTTACGAACTGCCAAACCTAGAGGATGGGGCAAAGTAGTAATTGAAAAATGTTTGTTTTAGTGTTCTTAATCTAAATTGTGTTTTTGTGTCTAAATGATTATAGTCAAAGACTGCCAAGCCAATGAGAGGCAGAATGTGTAAACATGGACTGCTAGTGCTGAGGCAAGCAGTGAACTTAGTGAGGTTTATTGGTAAATGTGTTATGAACTGACTATTCTTTCTGAAGTCAGTGAAAATTTATTAAAATAATATATATGCATTCTCATTCAAATAGATGTAGATGTTTTGATGCTAGGTTTTTTGGAATAACTTAAAGTTTTGGACTGTCTGTTTTAAAACACAGCAGTGATGATTAAAGATAGGTTCTGAATAGGTTAATGTGTTTCTGTGCAACAAACATTTTGGACTGCTATTAATGAAGAGCAGCTTTAAAGTTAATTGTTTTGAGAAAACCGTGAAAAGTTACTTTGTATTTAAAGAGTCAGTTGGAAAAAGTTCTCATAGCTATTTTGTGTAAATATTAGTACATATGTGGATGCAAACTGAATTTTTCAATATTTCATTAATTGCTGAACCTTGCCAAATGTACTGTGATCATGAGTATACTTGTGTGTCTCTGAAAGTTATATTCTTTAAAAACATTGAAAGACAAATTTCTGTTTTGCTGAGTTAGAATGTTCTGTGCTATTCTATTTGTGTTTAATTTTTTTATTTATTTGAAGGCTATACCTTTTCTACTAATATGAAGCCTATTTTTTGTACTGCTTTGTCTTTTATTTGA
The DNA here is from genome assembly GCF_023898315.1 of Schistocerca nitens. Classification (NCBI taxonomy): domain Eukaryota; kingdom Metazoa; phylum Arthropoda; class Insecta; order Orthoptera; family Acrididae; genus Schistocerca; species Schistocerca nitens. Next base: position 187,052,805 of record NC_064620.1, on the reverse strand, counting down.
ACTGTGTGTGTATGGAATGAACATGCTTAAAGGTATCTTGTGTAACGATGAAAAATTAGTTTCCTTAAACCAGTGTGAAAATGAAAATTAGTGTAAATGTCTCAATTTTGAAAGTGTTTTTGGAAAAAAGTATAAAAATTCATAGTGTATATTACTGTGTGTTTGTAATATGTTTTTTTCTCCCAACTGAAGTTGGATGGTATAATTTTTTTTCTGTAGCCAACACCACTTAGGTGTTATAGGTGTTTCCTTGAAGTATCCCTTACAGGAAACTTCAACGAAACATGGGGCATGTGTAACACCATAGCTCTAATGCTGTACTGATTTATTTTGCTTTTGTTTCATTTAATGTTACATTGCTGTGCTTCTGTAAATGTGTGTGATTGAATCGATAACCTAAAATTGTATACTGCCTTCTTTATAAAACTTTGATGTCATGATTTGATTGTACGCTGTGTAGCATAAAATGGTTCAAATGGCTCTGAGCACTATGGGACTCAACTGCTGAGGTCATTAGTCCCCTAGAACTTAGAACTAGTTAAACCTAACTAACCTAAGGACATCACAAACATCCATGCCCGAGGCAGGATTCGAACCTGCGACCGTAGCGGTCTTGCGGTTCCAGACTGCAGCGCCTTTAACCGCACGGCCACTTCGGCCGGCTCTGTGTAGCATATCTCTCGTTTAAATGCTTTGTCCCTTTTGGAGGGAACAAAACTTACTGTATATGATTGTAATTTTGTGTGAATAATTTTTTGTAGAAATGTCTATATGTGCAAATGTTCTGTTTTGCTTAAAATGGTTGTTTACTGTTATGTAAATTGCTGATCCTCACTTAGGGTTCTTAGTATTCTGTGTATAAAAGTTGTTGTGATTCCCCTCGGGAACGGAACTGTGTAGCGCGCGTAAATTGTGGTTGGCTTAGGTGGAAAAGGTGGAACTGATAGTCAGTCGGGGACGAGCCAGCAGTCGGAGACGAGCTACGAGTCCGTGCACTGCCATGTAAAAGGTGCATATGGTGCTAGTTCTGAGAGAGGCTTTTCCTGCTACTTTCCAATGCCTCGTATGGATGGATAAATAGCTGGAACTATTCTGGAATTTGTATCTGTCGTCGCCACAAAGAAATGACAGAGTCCAGCGATTCGGTCTGCGAATCCACCTACCAACATGCAGTTGCCACCACGTTGCGCAATCACTGTAACGTAATACTATAATGATGTACAGTGAAGGATCAGCTTAATGGAGGTGTTATTGTGCTCAAATATAAGGTAATTTATATCAGAATTTATGTACCAACCTTGATTTTTCTCCTCATCATAACACCTCTCAGGTTCCTTTCCGTTTGAACTAAAGTACTCACCGAGTGTCCCTACTGAAAGAACTTTTATGACCAATGTTATGCTAATTAATGCCTCTTGAACTTAGTAAAAAGAAAGTTAAAGTTAATGCAAGAGAGTGAGTTAAAGTAAATGTTGTTTGCTGGAAATAATTTTCCTATTAAAACTGTTTATTAAAGTGCTGTTGCCAACTGCAAAATTAAAAGTTCTTAAGACTGAGGCTTCTAAAGTTTTGCTTAGCTAATGATCACCTTGATATCTGTAGTAAATTCTAAAAGGTGAGCCAGTTTCTTGCAATTTTGTTAACATTGTGTTTCTATGTAGTAAAAGTGAGAAAGCTGCTGTTGTGAAACGTTATACACTCTTGTTTGCTAAATGTTTGTCTCTCTTGTGTTCATATTAACAGTATAAAGACCACTCAGTTTGTGTAAGCCCTGAAAGTGATAGTGTTTTTCTGTACCTGTTATAATTTTGCAAATAGTTTGTGCTGCTCCAACTGTTAGTTTCACTCTCACCGTAAACATATGAGTGTGTCAGAGTTCATTGCACTCGCTTGTGGTCAAGTATAGGTTGTGTTTACCCATTAGAGTTACTAATAACTATTTTCTTGAACGAGAATGTTAACCATTCTCTTGCCTAGTTAGGCTGGCGACCGTTTTCCATAATCAATTAAACAGTGCAGATAGGCAATATTTTGTTTATCACCGTTTAATTATTTACGTAATTCTGACTTTCACTTCCGATAAGCCACCCCCATTAGGAACAACACGGTCAACACAACAAAATTCCTCTCAGAGGGTAACACTGCTCTGTTGCTTTATACCATAATTGCTATAACAAAATAATTCTGTTTTGCAAACTGCCTCCAGCTTCGAGGTTATGGTATAGCAGTAGCAGACAGGAGTGTTATACGTGGCTTTTCCGTGACAGGACTATTTGTTCTGTTGGGGCATACTACGTAATAAACCAAATTTGGTATTTCATAGTATAAGCTACGTAAATACGCTGTTGCAGTGTTATAGGCTGATACGATAATTCGCAATGTAGACAACGAGATTATTTGTATTTGCTGCGTGAAAGTAATCTCCACTGTCTGTTTGAAAAGTCGATGACTCACAAAAGTGACAAAAGTGGAAATCATTCGGAATCTTTGACTGGTATACCACTTACATATCAAGTGAATCTTGAAAGATAATTCTCTGTCATTCCAAGAGGTAACAAAACTATCACAGCGTCACCAGATAAGTTCCACTATGTTGTCATGACCGTATCATAGTCGTAGCAGTACGATTGTGCTTTTACAGGCAATGTCTTTCTCGGGTGGCCTAACAGTTTAGGATTTTTCGTACGGTGTCATGAGGTGTGTTCTAGTATTTATAGTGATGGAAGGAATGGAATGTTCCACCGATCACCGGAATAAATACGAAAGGAAATAAACGTAATCCACTGAGCTACAGATCCATTTCATTGACATCGATATGTAGCAGGACGTGTGAACAAATACTCTGCACTAACTTTATGAAATACCCAGAAATGTATTACCCATTGACATCAAACCAGCATGGGTTTGGAAAGAATGACTCGTGTGATCCGCAGCTGACACTTTATTCGCATGACGTACTTTGCACGGGGGCTCTCAAATTGGTTCCCTATTTATAGAATTCAAAAAAGGCTTTTCACATCATTCCTCATAAGCGGCTTCCAACCACATTGCTTTCCTATGGACTATCGTCTCTTTTGTGGGACTGGATTCGTGATTACCTGTCTGAAACGTCACAGTTCGCAGTAACTGACAGGACGTCATTTAGTGGAATGGGAGGGGTGAGTGTGATTCCGCAAGTAAACTTCCGCTATTTCTAACACACAGGGTGGCGCACGAAATTTGTTACCATTTTGTTTTTGAATATAAACTTTATTGTCAATACAATCTGAAAGGAACATATACTACAAATGAAGAGCCGTCCATGGAGATTTGTTCTAACTCAGCACATGCTCAATATGTCCACCATTTCGTTTCCTAACTTGCTTCAAACGAACACGGAATTTATTGATTACCCTACGGCACATGTCTTCCGTAATTTCACTGCAAGCTTGAAGAATAAGTCTTCTGAGCTCCATTAAATCACGTGGACGTTTCGGGAAAATTTTTTCGTTTAGCTACCCCCAAAGAGAAAAGTCACATGGACTGGGATCTGGACTACTGGGGGGCAGATTTTGTCCGTCACTGAAGCGAACTGGAAACCTGAGTGAATTGATCCGCATGTCGAAAAGCTCGTGTAAAATCTCCAACACAGTGTTTGCAGTATGTGGCCTTGCTCCATCCTGCATGAACCACTGCGTATTGAAGGGCAAGGCAGTAGCAAGAAGCTGTGGAATGAAGCTATTGCGAAGCATGCTCAAATAACGCTCGCTGTTCACAGTTTCTTCAAAGAAAAAGGGTCCAATAAGTCCGTGACTGGAAATTGCTGCCCACGCTGTAATCCTCGGGGAGCATAATGCTGTCGTTCATGAAGCACTTGTGAGTTTTCAGTGGCCCAAAAGTGTACATTTTGTTTGTTAACCACACCGTATAAATGAAAATGCGCCTCATCTGAAAACCAAACGTTGTTGAGAGTTTCTTTCCTATCCTCCGCTCACTGAGCAAACAGTAGTCTCTGCTGCTTGTTCTCTTCAGTGAGCTTCTGTGCACAGTTCATCTTGTATGGGTACATATGGAGGTCACTTTTAAGAATGTGTTGAACGGAAAGCCTGGATATTCCCAGTTGTACTGCTGCCTTTCTACACGATTTCCCGTGACTCCTCTGTACAGCAACTCGTACAGCTTCAATATACTCCGGCGAACGAACAGGCTTAGGCCGAGGTCGCTTCGCTTCCAATTCTGTTCTTTCCTGTACAAATTTATCGTACAACCTCAGAATGGTCTTCTTGCAAGGGACCCATCGTGTGTTAAAATGTTGTCGAAAACGCCTCTGAGTCAAAACAAGGCTTTTCGTTTCATGAAAAAGTATCACAATTGCCGATCGTTGCTGTGTCGTCAGTCTTCCATTGTCTACCATTGTTGCTTGCTGGTCTCCTAGCGGCAGTATCGTGAATTACACGCCATTTCGTAACTGATTTGTTTTTCCAATCTCCGCTGGTACTGCTGTAGAGATCCCAGCGGGATACCTAATGTGCGTCGTAAATTGTGAAAGACACAATTTGTAACGCATTTCGTGCGCCATCCTGTATATAAACTGTTTAAAAGAAAAGCAGACCATTTCTCTTATATTTGTGGCAGGTAATGCTACCAACTAGTAAATTGCTCAGAAGAGCAAAGCGAATTGCGAAATTATGTTAGAAACATATCTTCACGGTGGAAAATGTGACAATTTGACAATAAAATGTGTGAGGCTCTCCACATGATTACTAAGAAGGTTTCGTCGAGCTTCGGGAAATCGGTAAGTAAATTTGAGGGTTATAAGTCTAACGAAAGTCCTAGAGCTTACAAATATAAAATCGTAAATGGGAAGCGTCACATGTTCTGCAGAAGGTAAAACAAACGTTTGGTTATTGATACAACCCTTGGAAGACCCAAGAAGTCTACTAAGTGCGCTACCAGCACTACGGTTGTTCGACCTCTTCTGGAATATTGCTGGCCACTGTGCGATCATTACCTGATAGGATTCAAGGGGGATATCGAAAATGTTGAAGGAAGTTAGATAATTTTGTAATGTAGTGAATTGTGGAGAGAGTGTCGCGGATGTTTTTCTTTTATTTTCATTGAGGTTGGAGGGGGGAGGGAGTAGGGAGACGAGTTGGGGACGCAATATTAAAATAAACGGTTTTTCCACTGCGGCACGTTATTTCCACGAAATTTAAACCACCATCTTTGTCCTCCGAATACAAACAATTTTTGTTGCGGTAGACGTGCAAAGGATGATATTATAACCGTAATAACATAAGAGAAATAAGAACTGACACATAAAGATTTTGGAGCTCGTTTTTCTCGAGCCTCGTACGTGAGTGGAACGGTTGAGAAACTGAAACGATTCTATGTACCCATTATGAAACACTTAACTGTGAGTTACACAGTAATCGTGTATCATTGCAATGTAAATGAAGAGCCTCAGCAGAATGTAATTTCCATCGTGCAGCACTTACTGTTTCAGAGACATCGAGTAGACCTTACAAGGGCTCAAAATGTGAATGATATATTACTGAGCCGTGCGTGTCTCACATTCGTGCCATCTTCATTTAACATCTTGTTTAATCGTACGGCCGCCTCGTCATTTTAATGTCAATTACTGGTGTCACTGAACTGCTGTCTCGCCTGCCCGTAAGCGGCAGCAGCAGTGCACTGTCGTACTATCTCTGGGCGACCGATAGTATTTCCGGGTCGTCGTGTGACTAGCAGTCAGGTAAAGATTGGAACTGGAGACGCTGAGACGGAACGCGGCAGAAGTGCAGTCGGGACGTAGCACCAGTCGGGGACGAAGCGCTAGGGAGGCGCGGACAGCCTGTACTCGCCTACCGCTCGCATCACAGAATGAACTGTACGACGGACGGAGATGGCAGCGGGATCGACCGTTGGTCGGTCGTTCAGTTGGTCGCCTCTTTGGGCGACGTGTCTTTGGTCTTTTGAACGTCTCTTGGCCTCGTCACTGGGTCATCTCGCTGGACGTGGCTCGGTTCCTTCTTGTGCGGAGACCTCGTGGCCAATGAGCAAGAGTTACCGCTCCATGATTGGGTCCGCGCCAGTGCGCCCAGATCACTGTCTCTCCCAGTTCCGGACGGACATCGGGTTGAGCCGGGTTGGAGCTGCAGTGAGCACCGGATAGTCAAGACTCGCCCGAGCGTTGCTGGCACACATGTTTGAGTGGCAACGACCTTGGTTGGTTGTTGATCGGTCCTCTGTTCAGATGACCAGTGTTTCGTCACCGACCGTCTTTCGGTTTTGTGTGTGTGTCCGCCAGTGATTTGTTCTAGTTGCTCATCAGTGATTCGTTTTACGAGTGTTCCAGTCTCTTGTGGCAGTGTTTCGTGCAACACTGTGTACCCTGTGTCAGCTCGATTGAGCAATGCTTTAAATGCTATAATGCTGTCTGCCTACTGTAGTAGCCAGTTGGTCGGCTGCGACAGAGCAGCGAGTGAGTGTTTTCTTACCGTGTTGGTGCTGTCCGCCACGGCGTGTAGTTCCGTAGCCGTTGCGATGTTCATGTAAGTCAGTTGTTATTGTGCCTTGGCTTATTAACAATCCAATATTTGAAGACAAGTGTTACTGGTCTATTTGGCATTTTGGTTGTAGTGTTTTTGGTACGGTAGCCGAAATCAGGTAGTTGGTTCGGTTGCCTTCCGATTTAGAAGTTGTTGGTCAGGCTGCCTGTCTCGCCTAACGTTGGTCTTAAAAGTCCAGGCCGAGCCTTGGAAACTTCTGAGCGCCATTCCACGTCTGTTGCATAGTAACTTCCCTGTTTGAGTTTTAGTTATTTGGCTAACGTGTGGCCTTCAGTCGAGTTTTTATACAGGGTGGTCCATTGATAGTGACCGGGCCAAATATCTCACGAAATAAGTATCAAACGAAAAAACTACAAAGAACGAAACTCGTCTAGCTTGAAGGGGGAAACCAGATGGCGCTATGGGTGGCCCGCTAGATGGTGCTGCCATAGGTCAAGCGGATATCAACTGCGTTTTTTAAATAGGAACCCCCATTTTTTATTACATATTCGTGTAGTACGTAAAGAAATATGAATGTTATAGTTGGACTACTCTTTTCGCTTTGTGATAGATGGCGCTGTAATAGTCACAAACCTATAGTCACAAACGTTTAGTCACAAACGTATAATAACATTCCGCCAGTGCGGACGGTATTTGCTTCGTGATACATCACTCGTGTTAAAATGGACCGTTTACCAATAGCGGAAAAGGTCGATATCGTGTTGATGTATGGCTATTGTGATCTAAATGCCCAACGGGCGTGTGTTATGTATGCTGCTCGGTACCCTGGACGACATCATCTAAGTGTCCGGACCGTTCGCCGGATAGTCACGTTATTTAAGGAAACAGGAAGTATTAAGCCACATGTGAAGCGTCAACCACGACCTGCAACAAATGATGATGCCCAAGTACGGGTTTTAGCTGCTGTCGCGGCTAATCCGCACATCAGTAGCAGACAAATTGCTCAAGAATCGGGAATCTCAAAAACGTCGGTGTTGAGAATGCTACATCAACATCGATTACGCCCGTACCATATTTCTATGCACCAGGAATTGCATGGCGACGACCTTGAACGTCGTGTACAGTACTGCCACTGGGCACAAAGAAATTACGGGACGATGACAGATTTTTTGCACGCGTTCTATATAGTGACGAAGCGTCATCCACCAACAGCGGTAACGTAAACCGGCATAATATGCACTATTTGGCAACGGAAAACCACGATGGCTGCGACAAGTGGAACATCAACGACCTTGACGGGTTAATGTATGGTGCGGCACTATGGGAGGAAGGATAATTGGCCCCTATTTTATCGATGGGAATCTAAATGGTGCAAAGTAGGCTGATTTCCTACGTAATGTTCTACCGATGTTACTACGTTTCACTGAATGACAGAATGGCGATGTACTTCCAACATGATGGATGTCCGACACATAGCTCGCATGCGGTTGAAGCGGTATTGAGTAGCATATTTCATGTCAGGTGGATTTGTCGTCGAAGCACCATACCATGGCCCGCACGTTAACAGGATCTGACGTCCCCGGATTTCTTTCTGTGGGGAAAGTTGCAGGATATTTGCTATCGTGATCCACCGACCACGCCTGACAACATGCGTCAGCCCATTGTCAATGCATGTGCGAACATTACGGAAGGCGAACTACTCGCTGTTGAGAGCAATGTCGTTACACGTATTGCCAAATGCATTGAGGCTGACACACATTATTTTGAGCATTTATTGCATTAATGTGGTATTTACAGGTAATAACGCTGTAACAGCATGCGTTCTCAGAAATGATAAGTTCACAAAGGTACATGTATCACATTGGAACAACCGAAATAAAATGTTCAAACGTACCTGCGTTCTGTATTTTAATTTAAGAAACCTACCTGTTACCAACTGTTCGTCTAAAATTGTGAGTCATATTTTTGGGACTATTACAGCGCCATCTATCACAAAGCAAAAAAAGTGGTCCAACTAAAACATTCATATTTCTTTAGGTACTACACGACTATGTAATAAAAGATGTGGGTTCCTATTTAAAAAAACGCAGTTGATATCCGTTTGACCAAAGGCAGCGCCATCTAGCGGGCCAACCATAGCGCCATCTGGTTTCCCCCTTCAAGCAAGACGAGTTTCGTTTTTTGTAGTTATTTCGTGAGATATTTGGACAGGTCACGATGAATGGACCACCCTGTATATCCTGTATTAATGTACCTGTCTTGCCCTTTATACATAAGATTTTGATTCCTTATATGGGGCTTTCAGCCGAATTTTACATCAAATCTTTTAACACCTTAAGCCCTTAAATTATTGTGTTAATGTGTGGCCGTCAGACGAGTTTTAATATCTCTTAAATTAAAGTTCCTGTCTTGAGCATGAAATGTTTTAAGATAAGGCCTTCTGATTTTTATATGGAAATTCTTCTTTCTAGGCCTAGTCCGTTAAATTATTGGTTAATAGCCGGCCTTCAGCCGAGTTCCATTAAAATTAATTTGCTAAAGCCTTCAGCCTGTTTAGATTGAATTAAAAAAATTTTGGGCTTAAAAGATGAAACCTCCATAAGAACCATGTATTTTAATTTCTTGTTTAAGCCTTGCGCCTTGGATTTAGAATGTAGCCTTCAGCCTATCTAAAGTTAATCAAAGGAGATCGATTAAAACTTTGAGTGTTTTGCATCCTTGTCTAATATTGTGTGTGGAAAAATAAAGTTTGTATGTTGAGTGCAACTGACAGGAACTTATTTTGGCCCCTTTACACAACCTACTCCTCTCTGTCCTGCTAGCCCAGGCATTTCAATTACGTACTCACAATTATTTGCAATCTTTCCACCAAAACTGTTTACTTTTAAAATCCGCTTAGTTATCTTGGTAGAAAAGTAGTTTTTTAAGTCGAGATCTAATACAAAGTGGTTACAACAAAGAATAGTTTCCCGCATCGAGCGATTGCTAGCTAGTTGAAATATTTTGTGGTAGTTACGTTAATCACGAGAGTGTTCTTTAACTTACTTTTCGTTAGATATTATGAAAAATGTCAAAAGTAGCTGTGCCTGCTCGTGTTATAGCGGAATAGCTTTAGCTACGCTAGTTTATACTACAGACTTGGGTGGGGTAGATGAAATGTTTGATCCTTCAAGGAGTGACAGTGGCTTTGGGACCTGGGCCTCTACCAGTCGCGGCTCGCTAGGTGTGGTCCAGCATGGCTGGACGGTTGAAGGGCTGGCCGGCCAGCTGCAGCCTGGTGCCGAGGCGAGACCGAAGCGAGTGAGCCGGTGGTGGCAGGCCAACAGCTTCCCGCCCGGGACCCACCAGCACGGCTCCAGTGTATGGCTCTGCGTCTGCCGCTTCTTTTAACTTAAGTATGTTTTCTTCTTCTCCTGGCATAAGAGCAGCCGTTTGTTGATATAGCTCAGTGGAAGAGATCATTCGAGACAGAGTCACCCCTATTACTGGAAAAGTTGGATGTTACATCAGAGAAGGAGGCAGGAGTTTAGGCGTCCCACATACCTCTGCGACACCCCTGTGCTACGTTGATTACATAGTCAGGTGTGACCCTCACATTGGAATTCGAGGGTGGCCCACTTTTGGTGATGTAGAGCGTACATGTATAGACTACCAAATGATTACAATTTCAGAAAAATTGGATGATTTATTCGAAAGAAAGGGCATCATAAAGTGCGAAAGTCAATAACGTGTTGGTCCACCTCTAGCCGTTATCCAAGCAGTTATTCGGCGCGGCTTTGATTGAGTTGGTGGATGTCCTCCTAAAGGGTATCGTGCCAAATTCTATTCAATTTGCGCCTTAGATAATGAAGATCCAGAGGCTACATACTTGCTCAACTGGGGACAGGTCCAGCGACCTTGCTGGAGACGGTGGTGTTTGGTAAGCACGAAGACAGGCAATAGAAACTCTCGCCATGTTCAAAAACGGTTCAAATGGCTCTAAGCACTATGGGACTTAACTTCTTAGGTTATCAGTCCCCTAGAACTTAGAACTACTTGAACCTAACTAACCTAAGGACAACACACACATCCATACCCGAGGCAGGATTCGAACCTGCGACCGTAGCGGTCGAGCGGTTCTAGACTCTAGCGCCTAGAACCACTCGGCCACACCGGCCGGCTCTCACCATGTGCAGGTGGGAATTTTGTTGCTGAACACTAAGCCCAGAATGGCTTGCTGTCAACGGCAACGAAACAGGTCATAGAATATCGTCGACTTGCAGCTGTGCTGTAAGGGTACCACAGATGATAGCTAGATTGGTTCTATTATGAAATAAAGTGCATCCCAGACCATCACCTCTGGTAGTGGTGCCTTATCGCTGGCTACAGTCAGGTAGGTATCAGTACCCTTCGGGGCGTCTCCAGACACTCTTCGTTGGCCATTGCGGCCCAATTCGAAGTGGGACTGGAAACGGTTCTGCTCCAGTAACTGATACTGCAAGGAAGTATGTGCGCGGTACCACTGCAGACGGGTTCTTTAGCGTACAGATGTCGATAGTAGTCGGTGCAAGGGGTGCTGTGAGCTCATCCCGCATTCTGTGAGCCGCCTATTTACAGTCCATGTGGTCTCTGAGGCACGAGTTGCACGTTTGAGCGATGATAGTGATGAATCTGTGCTCTGAGGCCTGTCTGACGACTCCTCGAACTTCACGCTTTCTCATCTCTCTAGTTGAGTCGCTCCCTTCTTGACGCTGTGTACGACCAAGGTTCAACCTTTCCTGTCAACATCGTCGAATAATGGCATCGCTCCTATTCAAATGTCGAGCGATTTGCCGATTAGACCAGCCAGCTTCTTTAAGCTCATCTACACGTCCTATCAAAAATGGTTACTGTCCAGCTGATAACAACGAATTAAATTCGCAAGGACTTTATGCCTTGGTGTCGATAAGTGTCCTGTTTACTACCCTTAACTGATGAGTGCGCAGCAGCATCATGCATTCATCCATCGACCGGGCAAATTTATAAAATTGCTTTTCCCTCGAACCTGTATTAATATCAGTTTTAGACCAATTTGCATAACTCCTTCGTGGTGCGTCATTTTTAATTTCATTTTTATGTATTTTTTCCTTTTTTCTTTGTCATCGAAACGCTCGCTGAATCAAACCACAATACAGTACAGCGATTTAAGACAGGCTTCTTTCCCTGTTATTTTTTTTCTCCTCTCGTATATTCCTCCTTTCTTTTATGTATAATCATAATTTTTACGTGTAGCCTACTTTCCCTTCATTAACTCCTAGAATATTTGCAGGCTAACGCCCGTGCTGCAGTTTACAACACGTCGTTTTCTGTGGATATAACAGACGACTTATTCCGCACAGCTTGTGTGATATTAGCAATGAGTACTGAGGTTTCCAGGGAAATTTCTGCTGGGAAACGAGCCCTTAGCACCCGCTGAGCTCATTGTCGGCTGCTGCGGAAGACGGCGCTGGAGTAACGGGTGCGCGCTAGGGAGAACGCCAGCTGTTCCGGAGTCTGAGCTGAAAAGGGGTAGAGGGGGAGGGGGAACGGGCTGTTTACGACGCGGGGGCGGATACAGGTGAGGCGGCCGGCGTGGCCAGGCCCCCGCAGTAACTCGGCCCGGCAGTAACTCACAGTTTACTGCGTCCGCCTCTGGCCCGCCCACCCCCCGCGGCAAGAAAAGAAATTAAAATTAACGCCCGCGCCAGCCATCAATATTACTTACTCCCGAGCGGGACTCAAAAGTGGCGGCGTTTCCTCGGTTCTGGCCGCAGAGGTGGCGCCGCCGGTACATGCAGTAAAGCGCCGCTGATGTGCGCGCGCCGGAGTTATTTTTAATTAGGGCTGGCCGCAAAGTGGTTTTTGTAGGGCCCGGCGCCGCGGAGGCCTGATTGAAATAAATACGCGCCGCTTAAACCGCAGCACAGAGCAGCACGCGGCAACAGCTGCCGTCGCCGCGTGTCCATTTAGCCGGCGCCACGCTGACAGCCGCCTAATGCGCAGTTACACTGGATCGGCCGCGTCTCTTTTTTTGGTGAGCGATGCATTTACCCGCTCGCGCCGCTGCCGCTCTAAAACAAACACACGCGGGTCGTTCATTTCCGATAATGCTGAATGTGGCCAAAAAAAGTGTGTCTATTTGCATAATCCATAATGGTAAAATAGGCGTTTCCTTTTTTATTATACGGAAGGCCACTAAAAAGGGAGGCAAGCTCCATATATCGTGCGTGGCGCTGCGTCGGCACTCTTTTAGCCTGGAGATGCGAATGTCATCCGTGCAAACAACCCCCCACTCCCACTCGCCCCGTGTTTTTTTGCAGTTACTGTATTCGAACGATACTCGTGCGAGCCTGTCGCGCCGACTCTGAAAAGATGTATCGCCGAAGAGTGAGATTAGGTTTGAGAGCAAAAACGTGTTTTGAGTGCTACAAATGCTCTGATAAGCGGATTTTTATATTCCGATGCCATGTACTATTTGCGTTTATGGATTTTGTGGTTTTTCTAAATTTAGTTTTAGTGTATCTTACTGCGCGTGGTCTTTTCTGTAGTTTGAACTGAAAACCTTGTACAATGCAAGTAAACGAGCTGTGACGCAGAAATGAAATGCTGAGAATACTATTTATAAATCAGTCATGAAATAGTACAAGCCTTCAATAGCAGACTCGCCAGTAGGCACTTCTGTTTGATTGCCTATATCATGATACTATGATACTCTCTTAGAAGTCTCAAATTTTATGGAACTGATGGTTGTACACACAGCTGCTTTGAATAATACTTAACAGAAACAATGCAAAAAGTTGTGCTAAATAATTCAGACAACGTCGGAAAGGTAGCAAATTTTAGTGACTGGGGAAAAAATTACAAACGTTTTCCCATAGGGTTCAATTTGGAATGCATTATGGAAAATAGATGCTTTTTGCAGACGATACTAGTGTTATAATAAATCTCATTAGAGGGAATGCAACAGAAGAGCTGGTAAATGATATTTTTCAAAGAATTATTAAGTGATTCTCTGAAATTGGCTCCGTAAATTTTGGGGAAACACACCCCATTGAGTTCTGTACAAGAAGTAGAGTCATACCAGCAGTTGACGTAGCACACGAGTCAGTAAATAGGGTAGAATGCTCCAGATTTTTGGGTGTACATATTAATGAAATCTTACCTGCGCTACCCAAACAATTAAGTTCAACTTCGTTTGCTCTTCGTACGACTGCTAATCTTGGAAACAATCGTGTCAACTTCAAGACATATTTTGCATATTCCACCCAATAATGTCGTACAGAATAATTTTCCGAGGTAACTAATCACTTACAACGAAAGTACTCAGTTACAAAGAAAGTACTGACTGCAAAAAGCGAGCAATAAGAGTAATATGTGTCGTATACCCGTGGACGTCTCGTTTGTAGCTCTTCAAGGAGTTGGGTATTTTCGCTACGCTGTCACAATACATACACTCGCTGGTAAAATTCGTCGTAAATAATCCATCACGATTTGAAAAGAACGATGCCGTACATACCTATAACATTAGAGGGAAAATTTACACTTATTGACCATTGTTGTACACAGCAAGAAGAGTTTTTTATCATTTGCCCAATAACATAAATGTCATACAGCTAGTGAAGAAAGTTCCAAATCTAATTTGAAATGAATTCTCCTCGATAACTTCTATTTACCTGACGAATTTCTACTAAATAACTGATAACTTCATGCTGCATGAGGAACAAAAAATAATAATGTGCTCATTAATGTTAATACTAATCTCAATAGAGAGAATGCAACAGAAGAGTTGGTAAATGATATTTTTCAAAGAATTATTAAGTGATTCTCTGAAACAGGCTCTGTAAATTTTGGGGAAACACACCCCACTGAGTTCTGTACAAGAAGTAGAGTCATACCAGCAGTTGAGGTAGCACATCGGACATCGGAAATTCACTGAGGCTTTTTGCGGATGATGCTGTGGTATAGGGACAGGTTGTAACAATGGAAAATTGTACTGAAATGCAGGAAGATCTGAAGTGAATTGACGCATGGTGCACGGAATGGCAATTGAATCTCAATGTAGACAAGTGTAATGTGCTGCGAATACACAGAAAGGAAGATCCCTTATCATTTAGGTACAATATAGCAGGTCAGCAACTGGAAGAAGCTAATTCCATAAATTATCTGGGTGTACGCATTAGGAGTGATTTAAAATGGAATGATCATATAAAGTTGATCGTCGGTAAAGCATTGGATGAATCCTAAGCAAATGGAATCCGAAAACAAAGGAAGTAGGTTACAGTACGCTTGTTAGCCCACTGCTTGAATACTGCTCAGCAGTGTGGGATCCGAACCAGATAGGGTTGATAGAAGAGATAGAGACGATCCAACGGAGAGTAGCACGCTTCGTTACAGAATCATTTAGTAATCGCGAAAGCGTTACGGACATGATAGATAAACTCCAGTGGAAGACTCTGCAGGAGACGCTCAGTAGCTCGAAATGGTTCAAATGGCTCTGAGCACTATGGGACTCAACTGCTGTGGTCATCAGTCCCCTAGAACTTAGAACTACTTAAACCTAACTAACCTAAGGACATCACACACATCCATGCCCGAGGCAGGATTCGAACCTGCGACCGTAGCAGTCGCACGGTTCCTGACTGCGCGCCAAGAACCGTCAGTAGCTCGGTACGGGCTTTTGTTGAAGTTTCGAGAACATACCATTACCGAGGAGTCAAGAAGTATATTGCTCCCTCCTACGTATATCTCGCGAAGAGACCATGAGGATAAAATCAGAGAGATTAGAGCCCACTCAGAGGCATACTGACAATCCTTCTTTCCACGAACAATATGAGACTGGAGTAGAAGGGAGAAGCGACAGAGGTACTCAAGGTACAATCCGCCACACACCGTCAGGTGGCTTGCGGAGTATGGATGTAGATGTGTACGTATCCTATAAATTGACTCGTTCCACATCATTTCGATAAAAGAACAGTTCAAATTATCTATGGAAAATGTAAATAACTGGGTAAATAAATAACTGAAAGAGAAGAAGACGTTAACGTCCGACACTGTACTTAGTTATATCAAAAATCTATAGTCACAAATTAGAACTATAACTGCAACCGTTTCACATACCCAGGTTGCGATTTTACCGTACATCAGTCTAAAGGAACAAGAAAAGGTGACAGTGTAGACGTTACTTCGATTGTTTACGTTAGAAATGTAGTAACACTAGTGTTCATGGATTCGATGTGTTTTGAAACACCGATGCTGCGGAGGACGACCCCTTCGAAATCTCCGCACACTCATACTTCCTTCTTAGTGTGTGGTAGTGTGTCAAAACTTTTCGGCATCATCTTTTAAAGCAAAACCTTTACTGTATTAGCTTCAAAGCAGTTAGCTGTCCTATACAATCGTATTTATGATTTTGCTTCATGCCACGCATCTAGAGCAGAAGAGACCAGCATCTCATACGTCGCAAACACTGAAGTGACAAGAGTCATGGGATACCTCCTAGCCGGCCGCAGTGACCGAGCGGTTCTAAGCGCTGCAGTCTGGAACCGCGCGACCACTACGGTCGCAGGTTCGAATCCTGCCTCGGGCATGGATGTGTGTGATGTCCTTAGGTTAGTTAGGTTTAAGTAGTTCTAAGTTCTAGGGGACTGATGACCTCAGAAGTTAAGTCCCATAGTGCTCAGAGACATTTGAACCATTTTTGATACCTCCTAATATTTTGTCGGACCTCCATTTTCCCGGCCCAGCGCACCGACTCGACGTGGCATGGACTCAACATGTCGTTGAAGTCCGCTGCAGAAATATTGCACCATACTGCCTCCATGTTTGCGAAAGTGCTGTCTGTGCAGGGTTCTCCGTACGAACTGACCTCTACATTATGTCCCATAATTGTTTGATGAGGTTCATGTCGGGCAACCTTGGTAGGCAAATTCGACATTCTTTCTCCCAACAAATCACGAACAATTGAGGACGGTGAGATGACATTCGTTGCTTGTTTGGGAAAATAAATGGCTGAAAATGGCCTCCAAGTAGACGGGAATAACCATTTCCAACCAATGATCGGTTCAGTAGGACCAGAGGGCCCAGTCCGTTCGATGTAAACACTGCCCATACCATTATGGAGCCATCACCAGCTTTCACAGTGCCTCGTAGACAACCTGGGTCCATAGCTGCGTGGGATCTGCACCACACTCGAACCGTAACAACAGACCTAACGAACTTAATTTGGGATCATATGTCCTAGGCCGATAGGATTCTACAATGTTGAATTCCAATTAACGTCTACAAATTAAACATACTACAATTTCATTAAAGTAAAAAGCAACGACCTGGAACTGTCACGTTAAAATTCATAACCTCTACAAAACTGAGCGTGCAGTCGTAACATAAAAAAGCGATCTATAAAAGTAATAAACAGGACTTGTAACGCTAAAAAATCTAATTTACGTCACGTGTTAAGCATACAGTCAATTATTGTGTAAATATTATAATCGACAAATGTGATGATAAAACATTTTACCGTGTGGCAATAACATTATACAAGGCAGAGCTTAATGTAATTTTACATATGTTGTACGTCGTGTAAAGCTTTATTGCAAATTATTTTCACTTTCGTAGGTTAAGAATATAAAACGTAGCAACTTTATATTAAAAATACATATCAAGGCATTTACACAGAGATAACTGTATACGTTGATATTATCGCCACTTCGCGACTGTTATGTTTACTTCTGGCGTTGACGCTACGAACCTTGCCGTGTGCCACGACTGATGCATATACACACATCAAAAATGTTTTGCATCAGCTCGGTTCCGAGAGTTCCGGAACCTGTAAAGAAAATTGGAATAGAGATCAACAGGATAATCATTTCTACCCTTTTTACTGAACATTAAAACCACACATTGCAAGTTGTACCATGATACAGCGAGACCTTCAGAGGGATGGTGGCCGAGATTGCTGTACACACCGGTAACTCTAATACCCAGCAGAATGATGCATTGATGCATGCCTGTATTCGTCGTGGCATACTATCCACAAGTTCATCAAGGAACTTTTGGTCCCGATACCCCCACTCCTCAACGGCGATTCGGTGTAGGCCCCTCAGACTGGTTGGCGGGTCACGTCGTCCATACACAGCTCTTTCCAATCTAGCCCAGGCATGTTCGATAGGGTTCGTGTTTGGATAACATGCTGGCCACTCTAAAAGAACGATGTCGTTATCCTGAAGGTAGTCATTCTCAAGATGTGCACGACGGGGGCGCGAATTGTCGTCCATGAAGATGAGTGCCTCTCCAGTATGCTGCCGATATAGTTGTACTGTCGGTAGGAGGACAGCATTCACGTATCGTACAGCCGTTACGGCAGTTTCCATGACCACCAGCGGCGTTCGTCGACCCCACACAATGCCACCCCAAAACATCGAGGAACCTCCACCTTGCTGCACTCGCTGGACAGTGTGTCTAAGGCGTTCAGCCTGACCGGGTCGTCTCCGACGACTGTCTGGCTGAAGGCATATGCGACACTCATCGGTGAGGAGAACGTGATGCCAATCCTGAGCTGTCCATTCGGCATGATAATGGGCTCATCTGCACCGCGCTGCATGGTGTCCTGGTTCTAAGGATGGACCTCGTCATGGACGTCGGGAGTGAAGTTGCGCATCATGCAGCCTATTCCACACAGTTTCAGCCGTAACACGACGTCCTCTGGCTGCACGAAAAGCGTTATTCAACATGGTGGCATTGCTGTCAGGTTTCCTCCGAGCCATAATCCGTAGGTAGCGGTCATCCACTGCAGTATTAGCCACTGGGCCGCCTGAGCAAAGCATTTCATCGACAGTTCCTGTCTCTATGTGTCTTCTCCATATCCGAACAACATCGCTTCGGTTCACTCCGAGACACCTGGACACTTCCCTTGTTGAGAGCGCTTCCTGGCAGAAAGCGACAATGCGGATGCCATAGAAACGCGGTATTGACCGTCTAGGCATGGTTGAATTACACACAACACGTGCCGTGTACCTCCTACCCGGTGGAATGACTTGAACTGATCGGCTGTCGGACCCCGTACGTCTAATAGGCACTGCTCATGCATGGTTGTTTACATCTTTCGGCGGGTTTAGTGACATCTCTCAACAGTCAATGGGACTGTGTCTGTGACACGAATATCCCCAGTCAAAGTCTATCTTCAGGAGTTCTGGTAACCGGGGTGATGCAAAACATTTTTGAAGTTTGTACGGAATCATCAAAGCGCCAGTTATCCTCCCACTTGTCCGGTTTTCTTATGTTTCATGTTGTACGAGCGGGTATAGGAGCAGCATAAGCCCGTACACTTTGCTAGGAGTAGATCAACTCCACGCTGGTCTGACTGACATCTTTAGCCAACGGCCAGCGACCGCGTCGAGATCACCCGTTTTGTTCTGATTAACTGTCACCATTATTATTTTCATTGAAAATAATGTGAAAGCCTTGTATGAATTTAAATTTTCAAATGGGCGGTGACTAGAAACTGGGACTAGAAACGAAAGGTTATCTTTTTGGAAAACCATTTCACTGTGATTACGACACATTTCTGGTAACTGTGATGTTTCATTACTATGAAAGAGAAAATGAAGACAT
Source organism: Schistocerca nitens (assembly GCF_023898315.1). NCBI lineage: Eukaryota > Metazoa > Arthropoda > Insecta > Orthoptera > Acrididae > Schistocerca > Schistocerca nitens. The sequence continues at coordinate 187,033,708 of NC_064620.1, read as the reverse complement.
TTTTTGATCATGTGAAAAAGTAAACTACGTAGTCTCGAAAGTTCATTTGACAAAGAATGCTCTGTATTATTGGACGCTTTAAATATTGCAGAACTAATCGAAATTTTCCTTATAGTAATAAATAGTGAAGGAGTCGAAGATAATATATTTCTGTATCAGTAATCAGAAAAGACATAACGTATAACATAATTAATAGTTCTCAAAACACTTTTAGTTTGGTTAAAGGAAAGACGGAAGTTTTACACAAGTTCTGAATAAAAATTACAGATTCAGTTTATCTGACGTCTAGGGAAAGAGAGTTTCATGTCTAGCTGACGCTTTGGCAACAAACGAATGAAGAGTAACATTACCTCTGGTTGAAGCTATAGCAACGAAATATAAATAATATTCCATTGCTATTAACTTAAGTAGTCGTCCAAATTCGAAAACTATCTGGACAGTAAAAATAAATATTTCCGACAAGAACTAGCATGTAAAGTGAAATCAATGCTGTTTTTATGCAAAAGTGGCATTTTGAGAGCGAGGCTGAGTACAAAATATACTTGCAAAGAAGTAAAGAGAAACAAGCCACTATTGATAACACTATTCAGTTACATAAACACGGTAATCACGACTTTCTGACAAATAGGTTTACCTTCAGGTTGCTATTAAGTCTAAATACACATTGGTTAATTATTACATTGATCCTCGGTTCTTAATTCCCTTTGTGGTGAAAGTTCCTTGTGGTGGTGGTGCCCCACAGCGTCAAAACGACATTAGCAACACTCTATTTAAACGTAAGTATCCCCAATAATGGTTGAACACAATGTAAACAAAACTTGAAGGACGAGTTGCTCTAGTCGTGGTTCAGTTATGTCAAAAATCCCGAGAGAAACGTAAATGGGAAGACCGGGACCACGTTCGTTGGGAAAGGTCTGATACCTATCCAATGAACGATGATGGTGGTGTAATTCCATGAGTCTGGAAAATTACTAATTTAACAGTTTAAAGCCAGTTTGGCAGTTATTCGACCGCGGATGTTTCAAAAATTTTAAAACGTTTACAGCGACGGCTACCAGTCACAAAATTTTGTTCACCTACTTATATTAAGGAAGAAACTTATTTCGAGGTACAAAACTGATTTTCAGGCTGAAAGAAAAATAATGAAAGTGGACATAGATATTAAGTTGTTCATTACAGTCATGGCCTGCTCTATGGTTATCCCTCTGAAAAAGAGAAGCGTAATCTAACATGAAGGTTTATCCACTTGGTTTGTGTCTTCACATAAGACATTTTAACCGCTTACTTCGTTCATATGAAATAGCTTTCTACTTGTGGTATCTTCAGTCATTGGGTTCCTGAATGTTCATAAACTTACAAAGGAAACATAAAACACGTCTACTGTGTAGAAGAAACAGTTCGCTAGTCGGCTGTTTGTAAGTTTCTATTAACTGTTGAGTTCAGCGTGTTTAAAACTAGTAGAAAGAATTTTTTTTTCGTGCATCGCTTGGTATTTAGTAGACCTATTTACTGTTTATCAGCACAACTGGTGCTTGAAAATCGTGTTCTATGAATTAGTGTTTGAACAGGTAGCAGTTTGAAGATTCGTCGGCCAATAGCAGATAATAAACGGGTTAAAACTGAGTAGGATATAAATTTTAAATACAAATATAAATTAATTTATCTTACTCATCATGCGCTCTCGCATGTGCTTTGTCGAGGACAGAGTACAGAGGCAATTACACACTAATCCTCTATATGTTATTATCTAATTATGTGAATAAATAGTGAATGGTTTTGTTAAAATTCGCGATGTGTGTAAGCACTCTCCTGTACCTCTTCATATTCACATGATATAACAATGCTACTTGCAAGCGATGTCCGTACTGATTAAAAATATTTCTGCTGTCATTAATTCTCACATTACCTTTGTGTAATAAGACTACTTGTTCGAATATTCATTATAAAATTAAGGATAGCTGATATATTTTGTTTTACTCAGTTATTTTTACCCGTAGAGGACACAGAATTTCACAAGAAAGTGTGTGTATAGCAAGTGGCTAGACAGTCTATTCGAAGGATCTGCCTGCTCTATTTTCTCAGCAGTGAGGGCGTTTACTTGGAATCCTGCACAGTTGCCTAGACCGAAACGCTGAAGGGATTCTGTATAATCTAAATCGATTTCTTTTTTGCCAACCCCTCACTTGTATTTACAATGACGTCAACGACGGTGAGGTATTAAACTTTGAGTTTCAAATGTAATCAAAGCTTACTGAAAATTCGTTTATGTAATTCTGGCCCAATTCTGTACAGTCAGTCTTCCCCATTGCGTAACCTACCACGCATGCACGTACCGGTGTTCTTCTTATGGTAGTTGTCATTTGCACCACTGAGGATTTACAAACGAAGCTCTCATCGTCTCCACATCCGGTGCTCTCCAGAATCACTTGTTATACCGAACCTGAATCCAGCGGAGAACAACACTATGCCATTTGCTCCAATGAAATTGTTAAGTACACTGCTGCAATTTTCCATGGCGATGTTTTTTATCCATTGGCAAAATTCCTGCCTGGATTGAAGGCATTCATGGATACACCTGGCTAAGTCCAGAGTGAATCAGTTCGGTCTGGACTAGGTCTTACGTTCTGGTTTACGTTCAAACGTCTGTGCGATGGGAAGGGACGTTCCGTCGAGCTACCAGGCGAATCAATCCGTGGAGGGCGAGAGGGGGGGGGGTGGGGAGGGAGGAGGGGGTGAAACTGTTCTTTCGTTTGCTCAAACCTAAATTCAAAAGAGACCACTCTGAACAATGAGGTCCAGAGGAAGTTGGTATAGGCTTATCATTCAGATCCTCAGACGAGAGAGGCAGGTGCAGATGCCCTTTTGCGCCATGTAGGGAGGCAGCCTACTCACGCCGTAGTAAATTCACAGCAGTCTTTCCATTGTGTGCCAGCCTAGTCCGCTGTAACTAGCTCTGACGTCATAAATGTTGCTCAATACTTTAAAAATCAAGCAAATAACCTTAAACGGTTCTAGCATGTCAGAAGTAATACTAAATTAATATGTGTTGAATATCAGTTCGATGACTTAAACATTTTCGAAATTTGGACGTTTTTCTGTAAAAATCATTGGCGCAACAGAAAAGAGCTAGAGATTTAAAAATTTATATTTAGATTCCTTTTCCATAATAATTTAATAGAAACAGTACTTTGGATCTCACAAATTAAGATTTTAGTTGAAATTCATAATTTTCTGGTTTTTGTCTTAAAAATTAAGGAAGCAAGATAGATTAAGTAGGCTCGTAAATAAGGCGAGGATGTTTATATTTAAGTAGAATGGAGATCCGCTATAACCATAAAGATGTGAGAAGTTTCATTTGAATAACTATAAAACTACAGCGATAGCGTATCTCCAAAGGGCAAGTTCAGAGCTCGTCTACTGCGTGCAGTGTAATTAAATTAATTCTCTCGCCAAAAATATTTAACTTAACCACGTCAAACTTTTATTATGATTACTTACCTGTATGCTGAATGCACATTTAAATTGAGAGCTTCATCGGCCATCAGCAAAGGAAGCAATGATTTATTCAATAACTTAATGTGGTGCATTACTAGCCCAGCGGCTAGTCGGGAGAGCCGATTTGATCAGGCGTTCCCTTAGCCGTCTGCACCGCGGCTTTATATATAAGAACGCTGCGCGAGGAAGAAAGGCCCCAGTTCTCTCCAGACGCTGAATAGCACACCATCTGTGTCGGGAGTCGCGCCGCGTCGGTATCATTGCTATAAACAGCCTCGGATGCCGTATTAAGTTGCTCGGGATACGCGTAACCATGAAATCATTTTCGAGTGAAGTGTTAATTCTGGGATGATTTTAATTATCTATCTTCAGTTTGCGTATGTCGTATTTTCATGTGCCATCGCGGGACAGACATTCTACCATTATTTAGCGTGGCGTTTGATGAACATTATCATCAAATTATGGCGAGCATTCACTTAAACATTTAATTTGGACAGTTATAGTTGCATCAGCGCATTAGACTCTGAACTGCTCTGTTAGTCAGATTGTGTGGATTTTTTTTTTCATCTGTGACTTTCAGAAAATAGAGAACTTTTTTTTTCACGATCGTTTTTGATTATGAATCCCAGACAATTTCCTAATTCCTCAGAGTTTTAAGCTGTAGCTCTAAGTATATTTCTCAGATGAAGTGGGCACTAGGAATTCTAATTACAGGCTTCACGTTTTGCTAATCACTTTCTGGTTGCCAATATTGTAGTTAGAGAGCCAGTGTTGAGAACGGAAAAAGACAGCATAAATAATAGGAACATTTATATAACAATTAATTCCATTCGCCGCCCCACATATGGTTAAAACAGCCGGGAAATGCGTCTTTTCTACAAACCAAACATTTTAAATAGCAACATAAATTCCACTTGCCGCCCCACACATGGTGCATCGGCCGGGAAAACAATCATTTATTTATATAACAATAATTTCCACTTGCCGCCCCACATATGGTGCATCGGCTGGGAAACAAAGAAACTGAGTAAAGTGATAGTGATTTTAAAATATTCGGATTCGCGAGTGAAATGCGACACGCAACTGAGTAATAGAACAGTGAAAGTGGTATGTGTGCTTGTGGACGACGTAATTGGATTAACAACGCATCTGGATTGACGGAGCTGGCACTGAGTCCAGCGGCGCTGCCGGCATCGCGAGAAGCCAGATTCGCCTCACCGCAGTCGTCCTCCGGAGCAGCCGGAACCGCACCTGCAGTTGCTGGCCACGCAAACACACAACAGCCATCGGAGTGCCGTCTGCAGTTCAGCGCGCTGTGTCGCATCAGTAATCCTGGTACGCCACACCGGCAACATCATACGTCGTGCAGAAGGAACTAAGTTAAGTTAAAAGCTGTTAAAAATTTTACTAACCTGCACTAAAAGACTGTCGGCGATGGAACTGCCAGAAGAAGCCGAGGTTAAATTTAAATCAGAACCTACGTCTGTTGAAGGAACTGTAAATCCAGACAACGGTTCAATTGTAAATATGCATGAAAGTAGTAATGTTAAAGTGGAATATGAAGTATTGCCTCCTGACAGTAGTGTGGGAAGGAGCAATGATTCAATAATAGAGACCCCTGTAGTAAAACAGAAATTAGAAACTGTTAATTTATTGGATGATAGTTTGTCTGATGAGTCAAAAACGAAACAGTCATCAGAGGTGGTAGAGTTTAAACAGGAGAAGTTAGATATGACTGATCAATCAGAAGTTTCATTTAGTTTTGATGATTCTGGTGTTGGAGCTAGTTTTTCGTCACCTGAGTGTGATAAGAAACCAGCTAGTGAGCAACCCAAAGATACTGAGGCTATGGATTTAAATGTAATATTACAAGCAATAGCTGCCAGTAATGCTAGAATGACAGCTGAATTAAAGTCTGAAATAAGTGAACAGGTGAAAAGCAGTAATGCTGAATTAAAATATGAGACTGTGGCCAGCCAAACTAATTTTAATAAACGATTGGAGGTAATGGACAATACCTTCAAGGCTGGTTGCAATAAGTTGAAAGAGGATCTGGACAGTTTGAATTATAAAATTGATTACAATCATGAGGATATTAAGAAAAAGGTTGCTCAACAATTTTCCGAAATGTATAAAACAGTAAAATCCGAAGTTGCTGAGGTTCGCAAAGACTTCCAAATGGAAGATGCGAAGCTGGAGCACAAGTTAACAGAAAAGATCGAGGCGGAATCTGAACTGTGCTCAGATAGATTTAAAGATGTTAATATAAAAGTAAACGTATGTCAAGCAGAAGTAAATGCAATCACAACTGATACTACTCATATTGTGCAAAGAGTAGATAATGTCGAAAGGAGAGTAGAAAATATTAGTACTAACATTGCTAACATTGAGAGTAAAGTAGCTTAAGTAACTTCTGGTAATGGTAGTATGCAACAAATTGTAGCTGCAAACGCCGCTTTTATCGAGTGTCGGCAGTTCTTGCGGTTCGATCCAGATAAAAATATCCACCTGTTAGATTTATGGAACGATTTTGAAGATGTGATTCCACCAACTTGGTCTGAACGAGAGAAAATCTCTTTTATTAAAAGCCATTTAGCAGGCGACGCCATGCGTTTGTCAGCTGATGTTATGTTGAAATGTAAAACATTAGCAGAATTTAAAACAGCTTTCATTAATGAGTATTGGTCTAGTAATAAGCAAAATGAAGTGTTGAGAGAATTGTGGAGTGGAAAACGCTTCGATGCAGGCAAGGAATCTATTAAAGAATTTGCTAGGTCATGGCTCTCACATTTGTCACATTTGGCCGAAAAGCTAAAACCTGAAATAATAATACTAGGTCTTGAAGCCAAACTGCCATGGTATTGGCAATCTAGAATTATATCTGCCCCTAGAGACAATCTTGATCGTTTCAGTAAATATTTGGAACGTGTAGAGCGTGTGGCTGCTAATGAGGAGCAAGCACGTAATAATAGAAATGCTAATAACACTAGTAGTAATTTTAAAAACGAGCAGAATGGCAACGTAAACATCAGAACAGTAGGTGTTCGCCATCCTAAGAGAGGTAGGAATTGGAGAAATAATTATCAGAACCAACAATGGCATCCAAATGATAGTAATTTTGTTCCAAACAAAATTATGCCGGTAAACAACAGTGCGGAAAGCAATGCTGTGCCAGTTAACTATAATGGAAATAAAGGAAACAGTAGTAGGCCGAGGCAGGAAAACTAGTTCCCGTCTATGAGGACACTGGCGCTCACCAGGCGGCTACTTTTCCTAAGGCAGTACTTACGGGAATTGGTAAGACAGATCAGAATACTCGGACTTAACATGTGGATGAAGGGTCGGTAGCATCTAAGAATACAGCAGAAATATTAGATCACTCACAGTATTTGATAGATACCGTGTTAGAGACGCTTTGTAAGTGGAAGAGAAAGAGAAGGCGCAGCAGTGTAATGGTAGGGAAGAGCTACAAAATACTGAATTGTCAGGTGAAGAAGCAGAAGAAATTCATGCTTATATTTACGATGAGGATGATGTGCTCTTATCTAAAGTGCCTTTGCAGGATGTTGATACTGTACTAATAGATTTAGGACAGGAGGTAAGTGAGAATGTAAAGGGTAGCCTGTTGGGGGTCGATGAACCCAGTAGCTGTGACCAGTTGTCACTGGAGAAGGAACCCGACGATAATATTAAAAGTGGTTTAGCTGTAACTAGTATTATGCCCGGTCGTGAGGCGCAGAATCGCTCAGACTACAGTAATTGGGGTCATGTTCAGCAAACTAAATGTGATGAAGTCGTGCGGTGTTTCCATTTGAAATTAATATACCGACTGGAAAAGGCAGCTGAAAATGTAATTCACGAAACCCCTACACACTTTGACCTAAATGTAATGAAGACAGATGTCGATCACTTTAGTTGGAGACAAATCCAAAAGGAACTATTGGATGAGTTTGAGGAACCACCTGTACAACCTAGAATAAGCCACCCTAAAATAATAGTGAATATGTTGGGTATCAATGTACGTTGTCTCTTAGACAGTGGAAGTGAGGTGAGTGCGATATCTCAGTCCTTCTTTGATGCATTACCTGGTAAAGACAAGCTTACAGTAGTGAGGGTATCAGGACTAAGAATAATTGGTGCTACTGGCAAGGTGTCAAAAACGGTAAAGCAAGAAGCTTTGCTGCCCTTTAACATTAATGGTAATCTAATTGATCATCCATGCTTAATTGTAAACAATCGCAGTATTGAGGTCTTAATTGGCATAGATTTCTTGTCAAAATATCAGAGTGTTGTTGACTTTGAAAGAAGCCAGTTAAAAATGGTCTTGCGGATAACCGGAGTAATTACAGTACCTTTTAGTGATAAACATGTAGTAACTAATGATGAAACTTGGGAGCTGCCTATACGAGTTCTGAAAAATAGGAGATATTGGGACGAAGGTGTTAATCTTAGTACAAGTAAGCTAAACACAGAAGAAGCAATTATTTTGGACAAAATAGAAGCTAAATTGCAGGAAATCGATAAAATTTCAGCTAATCAGAAGGAAGAACTGAGACAGGTTCTAAAAAGGCATCATAAGGTATTTTCAGATCGACGTGGCGTGGTCAGAGGTTATGAATGAATTCTGTAGGGAGGAGGTTGTTCTGTAACCTCTACACAGTGTGGCAGCTGTGCAGTCCCAGCTGTGTGAGATCTTCTTTCCATTTCAGGTCTCACTCATTGTTCATCTTTCCTATCTACAAAACTTTTGACCCCTTCTTTCCAGTATGAAAATTTTCTGAAACCAATGAATGCTGTAGGGAGGAGGTTGTTCTGTAACCTCTACACAGTGTGGCAGCTGTGCAGTCCCAGCTGTGTGGGATCTTCTTTCCTTTTCAGGTCTCACTCATTCTTCATCTTTCCTATCCACCAAAATTTCGGCTCTTACTCTCAAATACTAAAATCTTCCGTTATGACTATCAAGCCAGCATTAAGCTAATGAATTCTAAAGGGAGGAGGTTGTTCTGTAACCTCTACACAGTGTGGCAGCTATGCAGTCCCAGCTGTGTGAGATCTTCTTTCCTTTTCAGGTCTCATTCATTCTTCATCTTTCCTATCCACAAAAATTTTGACCCCTTCTTTCCAATACGAAAATTTTCCGTCATGGCTATCAAGCCATGAGTTCTGTAACCATCCTATCCACCGATTAGTGAAGAAAAATACCTAATGTGACAAACCTAACAGTGACATAAACAACAGAGAAGTATGACGTAATTAAGATACAAATGTATTTGAGTAACAATTATGTATAGAACCCTGGTAATATAGTAAGTACAAAGTGTTGTTTTATTGGAAATGGTCCCACAATAATATTTGAAAAAGATGTACAAATTCGTGTTCAAGCAGGATCTGAAGTGGTAGTGAAACCTAGTGTATGCATTAGAGCTAACTAATAAATAGTAAGAGAGAGTGCTTAGTGTTATGAAAAATATGCAGACAAGTTGTAAGAATAAACTCACCTTGTGTAGCAAGGAATGGCAGTGTAATAGAATTGAACAGTGTTTGTGTTTGAGACGTGGAGGACACGTCTTTGAACTATTTATAAGGTTGGAGCTGGCCGTTATTTGGTGTAGTGTGTGACAGGACACACCTACATGTATTGAGGTTATGAGTTGGAAGCGTGAATGCGAACATAGGTACCCTTATATTAGATGAGACAGAGCAGCTCATTATGTCCTATAGGTTTAAGGAATTTAGAATTACGCTCGTCCATAATTACTTAATGCACTTTAGTGGTAGGTCGAGAGAGACTACCTGTGGTTTCTGCGTCCGATCGAGTGGAAATGGAATGCCACGTGAGCAAACTGATCAGCTGCAATACACTATAGATATGAAATAAATGTGCTGTCCTATGCTTTAAATGTTAATAGAGTGAGTGTTAAATAAGTACATACACTAGCAACATAATTGAGTAACCTAATGGCAGATGTAAAACATTATTTATAGCTCAGCATAAATACACTTCGATGAAGTAAGTACATGATTGCAAATGTGGAACTGACACAGCAGCAGAGGACCAATAAATGGATTTAGTAGTCAACCAAACGTAGTGTATTTTGAACACTCAGAACGGTACTATTACCAAAAGTTACTCACATGTACAAAGCAGCTGAGAAAACAACTACTAATCAAATATACTCATACTATCTCTAAGAATAAGGTAATCAAAGATGAGTCAGTTAAGTAATTAAAATCCAAATGTATCAGGAATGTACCGAGCATTGGTTCAGTGTTCCGACCCAGAAATAATAAATTGAAATTAAATAGGATTCATGATTGTATGCCTTGAGTACATGACTAACGGCGTTTTGAGCCATTTGTTTATCGATTTTATGACAATTAAGTAACCATGAAAGTAAAATTAAAAACGTTCTGTTAACTCTGTTCCAGTAACATATTGGAAGATAAAATGTATATCCCCATTTCATTGTGACCCACCCTTAGATATTAAGTGAACAGAATCTGAGGCACTCTTTTTGTTTGTTCTACAGGACAAACCAAATAATGGCAGCCTGGTAGCTGCGTGAAAGCGTGGAGTGACTTGGACACAACTCACAGTGACCCCTCCCCTTTCGCCAAGTAATTCAGAGTGATCGTGAAGGACGCACAACATAGCAACTTCCCCTCCTCTACCCTTGTGAATGGAAGTGTAGAACGCCAGCCAAAGCGGCTACAACCACATGTGTAAAAATGAGTTTTGAAATTTTCTTTCAGGTTTAGAAAAGACTGCTAAGATATAATCATCTGTTTGTGTATCATGAATAACTGTGCTATTTTCTTTGAAATTGTGTGTGTAAAAATGTATTTAACGGATTTAAGATTTTCATAATTTTACATAATTTTATGTGTTTGTTTGTCTAAGGCAATATGTATGCCAAAGTCTTTCATTGATTTTGCTTAAATTTTGAGGGATAATATTGCTTAAGAGGCAGTGAACATGCCCGCAATTTAAATAATTGAAGTAGGTAATCAGTTTTCTTTTAATATTTCTATATGTTTACATTTCAATTTTAATTTTTCATAGGGAGTTAAGCTGTACTCTTGCTTCTCTTTTTGTAATTAATTTTTTTTTCGTTCATTAACATTCAAAAAAAAAATTAAGTAGAGGGTGATGTAGGGAAGCAGCCTACTCACGCCATAGTAAATTCACAGCAGTCTTTCCATTGTGTGCCAGCCTAGTGCGCTGTAACTAGCTCTGACGTCATAAATGTTGCGCAATACTTTAAAAATCAAGCAAACAACCTGAAACGGTTCTAGCATGTCAGAAGTAATACAAAATTAATATGTGTTGAATATCAGTTCGATAACTTTAACCATTTTCGAAATTTGGACGTTTTTCTGTAAAAATCATTGGCGCAACAGAAAAGAGCTAGAGATTTAAAAATTTATATTTAGATTCCTTTTCCATAATAATTTAATAGAAACAGTACTTTGGATCTCACAAATTAAGATTTTAGTTGAAATTCATAATTTTCTGGTTTTTGTCTTAAAAATTAAGGAAGCAAGATAGATTAAGTAGGCTAATAAATAAGGCTAGGATGTTTATATTTAAGCAGAATGGAGATCCGCTATAACCATAATGATGTGAGAAGTTTCATTTGAATAACTATATAACTATAGCGATAGCGTATCTCCAAAGGGCAAGTTCAGAGCTCGTCTACTGCGTGCAGTGTAATTAAATTAATTCTTTCGCCAAAAATATTTAACTGAACCACGTCAAACTTTTATTATGATTACTTACCTGTATGCTGAATGCACATTTAAAATGAGAGCTTCATCGGCCATCAGCAAAGGAAGCAATGATTTATTCAATAACTTAATGTGGTGCATTACTAGCCCAGCGGCTAGTCGGGAGAGCCGATTTGATCAGGCGTTCCCTTAGCCGTCTGCACCGCGGCTTTATATATAAGAATGCTGCACGAGGAAGAAAGGCCCCAGTTCTCTCCAGACGCTGAATAGCACACCATCTGTGTCGGGAGTCGCGCCGCGTCGGTATCATTGCTATAAACAGCCTCGGAAGCCGTATTAAATTGCTCGGGATACGCATAACCATGAAATCATTTTCGAGTGAAGTGTTAATTCTGGGATGATTTTAATTATCTATCTTCAGTTTGCGTATGTCGTATTTTCACGTGCCGTCGCGGGACAGACATTCTACCATTATGTAGCGTGGCGTTTGATGAACATTATCATCAAATTATGGCGAGCATTCACTTAAACATTTAATTTGGACAGTTATAGTTGCATCAGCGCATTAGACTCTGAACTGCTCTGTTAGTCAGATTGTGTGGATTTTTTTTTTCATCTGTGACTTTCAGAAAATAGAGAACTTTTTTTTTCACGATCGTTTTTGATTATGAATCCCAGACAATTTCCTAATTGCTCAGAGTTTTAAGCTGTAGCTCTAAGTGTATTTCTCAGATGAAGTGGGCACTAGGAATTCTAATTACAGGCTTCACGTTTTGCTAATCACTTTCTGGTTGCCAATATTGTAGTTAGAGAGCCAGTGTTGAGAATGGCAAAAGACAGCATAAATAATAGGAACATTTATATAACAATTAATTCCACTCGCCGCCCCACATATGGTTAAAACGGCCGGGAAATGCATCTTTTCTACAAACCAAACATTTTAAATAGCAACATAAATTCCACCAGCCGCTCCACAGCCGGCCAACTGCAGACATTCGACAGGAGGGATTACTGGATCTTAGAGTACATGAGAGATGGACTTCTATGGTAGGTCTCTGTTGGACTAAGAATTTTGGACACTCTTTCGTCGTTTTTGGTTGGGGAGTTGAGAGTCCTAAACCCATCTCTAGCGTGTTTCGAGATAACATCAGCAGTAGGCAGATCTGCGCATCTTTAGCCACTGGTATCTCACATGCTGCCAGGAGCAGACTGCGTTACACTAGGGGTTCAACTTAAAGTCCGGTGAGTTGGAAAAACTTATCGCAGGGAAGATGAATACTTGAGATTTATTGGAAGTATACTTCTACATAATATATTCTAAATTTACAAGCGGCTCTTCGAATAAAATATTCGAGGATTCGGCAGCGCCGGCCGCGGTGGTCTCGCGGCTCTAGGCGCTCAGTCCGGAACCGCGCGAATGCTACGGTCGCAGGTTCGAATCCTGCCTCGGGCATGGATGTGTGTGATGTCCTTAGGTTAGTTAGGTTTAAGTAGTTCTAAGTTCTAGGGGACTGATGACCTAAGATGTTAAGTCCGATAGTGGTCAGAGCCATTTGAACCATTTGATTCGGCAGCTGTGTCCTCGATCGTGACCTGACATAAAAACCACTGATCCCGGGGCAGCCGCGGTTTGCCTCTTACATAGTCGCGGTTACAGATTCAAGAACAGACGGAGGGGGAGTGGAGCAGTTCACAACAGCTCCGGTCCGATGCGGGAGCAGTGACGTCAGATGGTGCAAGGGGCAGGCGTCATGCTTGAAGCTGTCCCGCCTCCCTAGAAGCGTGAAGCATATATATTTGCTTTTGCTCGATATCCAATCCAAAGCCTGCCTACAAGCCGTACTGAGTGAATACAAACCCCTGATCTCTGTTTAAAGTGTTACGGCTCTAATCTCGCCGTCTCCTTTATAACGGATCCCCACACGACGACGTGTGAACTACGACATTGTTCTTATCAGCCCGTATTCTATGTCCGTTTTCCATGCAGTGTTCTCCCTTTAATAATTGAGTGTGCTGAGTACGACTCTCGACAACGGAGCGGATAGTTAGGCGGAGCGGATAGTTAGGCATAGACACTGCCACATTCTCAAGGGACACCGTACACACCGGGAACTCGAAGACCTATATCGGGGCATAACAGTTCTCGTATCTTTGAGGTGGATCGGAACACTGGGCTTTGTCCATGTCCCTGGAGCACACGTCGTATCTCGTTACTCATTTCTCCACGGCATGAAAGTAGTCTCTTCCGCCAGATCGAGTGACGGTTTTCATCGGTGGAACTCCATAGTATTATCAGTGTCTCCCATACTGTAGCGATTTTCTCAGAACACATGTCTTAAGTGCCGTGATTCAGAAGGTCAAAAATAATATTTGTTCCCTGTACTGTGTCCAGAACCGCTTTCTTGTGCACATGGTGGTGAAAGTTATTTGCGTTCAAGTACTGAACAGTTTGCATTTGTTTTACATACACTGAATGGCCAAGTCGATCCCTCTCCAACTTTATATTATATTGTTTGGATGCGCTGTTCGTAAGCTCAACGAACTGGTGCAGTGCACTTCTTCCACGTTTCGTTGGGTTGGGTTCTATCCAAGTTGTATTATTAAAAGAAATACGGACATATTCAGAAAAGAACTTCGGATTTGTTTAGACAGCAGTTCAAGATATTTTTCGTTTTTCGGAAATATGAGTTCATACGCTGAATTTGTGATTACGAAATGGTAACTATATTGATGTGACGTCGGCGAATTATTGTAAATTTCACAATCCCCTCTTGATTGTACCCAAATAGCTACACGAAAACAGATGTTTTTACTTTTTAGTACTAGACACGGTCACGGGAATCACTGAATTTTCGATGCAAAGGAAGAAACTACGCCAGTATTCGCGAGGAAAACACAGTAAGTGCCATAATCCGATTTCCCAAAAACTTGGTCCAATGGAAAAGAAACCAAAATAAGCAAGTGTGTCGGCTTATTCGTAGATACTCGACCGTCTCTGAAAACACGACTGTCAAAATTTTCAGCATAATTAAGATGAAACTTCCTGGTAGTTTAGAACTGTGTGCTGGACAGAGACTCGAATTCGGGACCTTTGCTTTTTGTGGACTAGTACTCTACCAACTGAGCTATCCATTCACGACTCACAATCCCTCCTCACAGCTTTGCTTCCGCCAGTATCTCGTCTTCTACCTTGCGAGACCAGCAGTTCTAGAAGAAACGACATTGCGAAGACATGACTTAGCCACAGCCTGGGAGATATTTCCAGTACTAGATTTTCACCCAGCTTTCCGAGTTCGAGTCTCTGTCCGGCGCACAGTTTCAGTCTGCCAGGAATTTCATATCAGCGCACACTCTGCTGCAGGGTGAAAATCTCGTTCTGGAAACACCGCCAGGCTGTGGCTAAGCCACGTCTTAGCAGTATCCTTTCTTCCAGAAGTGCTGGTCTTCCAAGATTCGCAAAAGAGCTTCTGTGAAGTTTGGAAGGTAGGAGACGGGGTAACGGCAAAGTAAAGCAGTGAGGACGGGTAGCATCCTTGAACGAATTGCTCCAGAAAGGTGTGAGTTTTGGATTGGGACCCGCCCAGGAGGCTGCATTCGAGCACATTAATTCAGCCATATCCAATCCTCGGTTCTCGGAGTACCAGACTTTAATAAAAGGTTTATTGTCCAAACTGAAGCATCTAATGCTCATATTTCAGCTGTTCTCCTCCAGGCGTTCTAGGGCAGAGGCAGCTCAGCTGGTGTCTAACAGGCACGCCATCACATCGATCAGTTGCGTGGCTATCAAATACCTCTTACGGGACAACATCGTCGATTCGGCGGAAATTTGGACACGCCTCCAAGTACGAGGGTTACTCTAAAAGAAATGCACACAATTTTTTTAAAAATCCATCTTTTATTCTACATGTTTGAAAGTCTTACAGTGTGTAGATACATCCTTTAGGAACAATATTTTCATTTCTCCACATAATTTCCGTCCCTCTCAACTGCCTTATGCCATCTCGGAACCAGCGCATGTATACCCGCACGATCAAATTATGGACCAACCTGTTGGAGCCACTGTTTGGCAGCGTGCGCAGGGGAGTCATCATCTTCAAACCTTGTCCCACTAAGAGTGTCTTTCAGTTTCCCACAGAGATGATAGTCACATGGAGCCAGGTCAGAAATGTAAGGCGGGTGTTTCAGTGTTGTCCATCCGAGTTTTGTGATCGCTTCCATGATTTTTAGACTGACATATGGCCGTGCATTGTCGTGCAACTGCAAAACATCCTGCTTTTGACGATGTGATCGAACACGACTCAGTCGAGCTTGAGGTTTCTTCAGTGTCGTCACATATGCATCAGAATTTATGGTGGCTCAACTTGTCATGATGTCCACAAGCAAGCGTCTTTCGGAATCGAAAAACACCGTAGCAATAACTTTTCCAGCAGAAGGTATGGTTTTGAATTTTTTTTCTTGGTTGAATTTGCATGATGCCACTCCATTGATTGCCTCTACTTCTCTGGTGAAAAATGATGGAGCCATGTTTCATCACCTGTCACAATTCTTCCAAAAAGTTCATCTTCACCATTATCGTACTGTTCCAAAAGTTCGCTGCATACCGTTTTTCTTGTCTTTTATTTATTTATTTATTTATTATTTTTTTTTTTGTGATCCACTTTCATCAACCTGGGAACCCACGTGGCACATACCTTTTTAACGCCATCACTTTCAGTATTCTGCAAACACTTCGTTCCCCTATCCCAACGTAACGTGACAATTCGTTCACTCTGATGCGTCTGTCAGCAGTCACCAATTCGTTAACTCTATGCACATTGTCTGGAGTTTGTGCAGGACGAGGCCTGCCGTTGCGAGGACAATCCTCAATATTGCCGTGCCCGCTTTCATCACGTAACCTGCTTGCCCACCAACTAACTGTACTGCGATCGGCAGAAGCACCTCCATACACCTTTTTAACCTCTTCTGGATGTTTCCCACTGTCTCGTTTTTACAGCATAGGAATTCTATGACAGCACGTTGCTTCTGACGAACGTCAAGTGTAGCAGCCATCTTGAAGACATGCTGTGACGGCGCCACCCACAGGAACAGGTTGAACTAAGTTTGAAAACAAGCGGGAAGGATGTATCTACACAATATAATACTTTCACATATTCAGAATGAAAACTGTAGTTATACAAAAATAGTGTGCACCGCCACACCCTTCGCCGACATCGACCCTGTCTGGTTACTTTCGCGAACTACTTAGAGAGTATTTTCGCCAACCCGCCTTGGAGCTGGAATCTCAACGAAACGTGACAGCCAAGACTGGACGATCCCACGTTTCCCTTCTAATGGGTAATGATAGAACAGATGTTGTTTTTTGGCGCGCCAAAGTGGATCATGGCTAAGCGAGTATTCGTAACTTCTTTCACTTCTTTTTTCTCCTTATCCTCTAAGCTTTTTTTCCCTTACACATGTTTATCATTTTCATGCGTATCTCTGTATCTGCAGCCTATTTGTTTTCTATCTCATGTCCTCCCCTAATAACAAAAAAAATGAGTCGGGTTGCTGCTGATGTTGAGACTGTTTACTTGTTTACGTATACAAAAAATGAAGTATGTTGGGAAATTCTGCTTATTTGCGTTTTACGTTTTCAAGGAATATTGTTTTATTTTATGAAGAACGTCGTCTTTTATTTTCAAACAATAGAGTTTTATGTTAAAAGAAAGAAATGGATGTTGAGGATATCTACTTACTTATGCGTGAAATCTTCTCGGGTGATCAGCCGAGTAAAGGCGTCGTCTTCTCGCAACGTTTCGAAGGGTTTCGTACCCATCATCTTCAAGCGCTTGAAGATTATGGGTACGAAACCCTTCGAAACGTTGCGAGAAGACGACGCCTTTACTCGGCTGATCACCCGAGAAGATTTCACGAATGGAATACGCCGAGAAAGTCTCAAATCACATTTACTTACTTATGTTTTACTTTTTCAAGGAATGTTGCTTCATTTTATGAAGAACTACGTCTTTTATTTTCAAACAATAGAGGTTCATAAGAAAACATCGGTAGAGCACTTTCCCGCGAAAGGCAAAGAAAAAGGAAAAAAAAAGTTTGTAGATAACTTGTCCCGAGGTCGAATCTCGGTCCAGCACATAGTTTTTAAATGCCAGGAAGTTTCATATCAGCGCACACTCTGCTGCAGAGTGAAATTTCTCGTTGTGGATAATTCAAATGCCTTTTAGTCCGTGATAAGCTCAACCCGCCTGGCGGAGTAATTGCTAGCGCTGCTACCTTCCACTGTTGTGACCCGTGTTGGAAACCCGATTACTGTTTTTATTTATTTTGCTCCTTTTTCTTATTCGTCTGCCAATGGCCTTAGAATGTCACTGCAGTTACTGCACGAATGTTTCTTATCAAGTTATGGAATAGAAGGGTGCTATATTAATTGCACGTTACAAGTGGTTTTCAAAATAAATGTTACATATTTATTGTATAATAGGTGTATGTGGTATTTCCGGGGGTTACAATCTTTTTAAATTCTCATATTCTTGTATCTAATTCTTGTATGAGTTCTAAGTTCTTATAGTTTATTGCTATAGTTATTCTTGAGGAAGGTTCGGTGTATTCGCTTGGATGATACCATTCGCAGAAATATTCGAAACATAGATTCTCGAACACCATGAGCATCGCATGAAAGCAGATTTGCCACAGCGACATTTCTTCGTATGAATATCTATCGGGTAGGAAACTTCATTAAAATTGTTGAGAGTTTCGTACGTTGACAATATTTTCGCGGCAAACCACGCATATTGGATCACTTTTCGAAAACCTTGCGCTCGCAATTTATTATGAGAAAAGATACACTACAGGGATTTCACAGAAAACAGTTTCAAATAAAGTTTTCCATTCATTTGTTTACATTACAATTCATTCACCAGACACACAATTAATAGGTGGATATGAACAACGTTATTTAAATGTTCACTGGAAGATATTCGCATAGAAATCTTCTACGGAGTTGGTTGGATAAAAGAAAAACAAAAATAAAAATATATGTTGGGGTATTGAAAACGACGCACAAAATTGGGAAGTCACAACACCAGCCACTACGTCACCACTTCGGTTTAACAATTTCCACTCTAAAAGACATATTAAGTACCTCGAAAACTTTGATCATCGTTCTCTCAGAAACGGTCGAATATCTAGGGATAAGCCGAGACATGCCTTCGCATATTTTGGCACTTCGTCCACTGTGCGAAGTTTCTGCCAAATCTGGTTATGGTACTTGCCATTTTGTCCTCGTCGATTGAATTATTTGAAAAAACATTAAAATACAGAAGGTGTTTCTATCATCGATGACTACACAGATGCCTGGATTAGTGCTGGGTCAAACTAAAAAAAACTTAATTCTAGTAGTTAACATTAATGGATACATAAAATGTGAGATCATTTCGCTGTACTGACATTTTTAAGTTTTGAACACTTGTCAACATCTGTGTCCGGCAGACCAGAAGATAGCTGTACGTGGCATGCAAAGCTTCTCACGTGATTCCAGTCTGTAACAGGTTTCAATGAAGAAGATATTCTTATTTTTAAAAATAGTTTTTCTGCGCTCATTCGCTGTTGGGTATGACACTCCGTGTTGCTCCGGTCTGAAGCTGTGACGGGGAGGGGTATGAAGAATGGTCGGGGAAGGGGGAAGGGGTGTGCCACGTCCTTGGGATTCGAAAAGCACACATGCTTTCTGGGTGGACTCAAATCGCTGCTTATGGGTTTAGCTGACCCGGGGTTCCTGAGATAGTGAGCTAGGCACTGGTGAGCGCCGCCAGTCCTCTGTTATTATACTAGCAAGCTCTGAATTTGCCGACCACCATGCCGCGCGACGGTGCAGCGTTGTCTGTCACAGGGAACTCGCAACTTGCTTAACCGCTCGAATCACGCGTATGGTACAAACCATCTCTCATTAATAACAGCTCCTCGACAAAAAAGAGTTTACATTGCCCACTGCGAGCGTTAGCTCAAGAAACAATGCCACTGACTAGGAGGATACTTAATGTGTCTCTGAATGTGTTTCTGGTTATTAAAAGTCAGGAGGAAACTATAAAAAATGCTGTTTTTCTGTGCATGAAAAACGTCACACTAAAATCTGTCAAGCGCTCGAAGAGCGGCACATCACAGCAAACCGATATCTTAAAAAGAGAAAAAAACTGTTACCTACGTTCAAAATAATTTTAATTTTATCGAACGTCTTGTTAACTCACAGTGGTGGTGTGGGTACGAATTTAGAGAAACAGAACTAAGAATACTAATATGTTGGCGTGTCAGCTATTGAAAATCAATTGAAGCGACTGAAAGGCGAATTAGAGTTATTCGCATGAAAGTAAGACCATAAAGCCCCCGACCTATTCCGCTGATTCAAGTAGCAACTTCTCCTACACGTTATCAAACGAAGCAGCCACAAATAGCTGCTCAAGCACGTGCACTTACAACGGGGGAGTCTGATGCTCAGCAAGCTAACCATGCGAACAAACACCATACAAGCCGCAAATACATCCCCACACGTATGTAGTCGAATAGTCAAGAGTGTGTCTTCAATCGTTGAGTCACAAAGAGAAATATACGGCGAGGAAGTCGAGAGTGAAGGGAAACAGACTGCAATAGCATTGTAAGATGAATGTACGGAAGTATAAGCGATATGGACATAGAAATTTGCTGTGAGGGAACCAACAAATGTCTCTATCTCTAAGGCGCTGCAGTCATGGGCTGTGCGGCTGGTCCCGGCGGAGTTTCGAGTCCTCCCTCGGGCATGGGTGTGTGTGTTTGTCCTTAGGATAATTTAGGTTAAGTAGTGTGTAAGCTTAGGGACTGATGACCTTAGCAGTTAAGTCCCATAAGATTTCACACATATTTGAACATTTTTTTCTCTCTCTATCAGTTCTCCTCCTGACTCAGTATCTCTAGTCTGATAATGGATAGGGACAAGGAGAACAAAAAAGATCACCAATAAAAGGGCTCCCATTTTTTCAGTCCGATAGAAATGTGTTCAGATTACATATGGATGATGTCAGACTTTTAGCACATGGCAAAGCTTTGTACTTCCGTAAGTTGGAAACAAACTTAAAGTGTTAGGTTGTTATAACCTCAGCAGGAGAGACGGCCTAACAGGGAGAGAGTAAAAGCAGGATTAGCCATTTTCGTAGATTATGCATATTGCACCTGGAATGTATTTTTTTTATTATTTAAAACTCGCTATTGTTAAATTTATGAAGGAAAATGGAGTTCAGAAACGAAAATTAGAACGGAAGTGAAGCTGTAAGGACGGGTCGTGAGTCATGTTTGTATATTTCTGATGGTAGAGCTCTTGCCGGCGAAAGGCAAAAAAGCTTCCGAGTTCAAGTCTCGGTCCGGCACACAGTTTTAATCTGCCATGAAGTTTCACATCCAGAATGGATTGCAGAACTCGCATTTTAAGTGAAGTTGACTGCACAATGCCCACAGTAAGGCACTGAGAGGTTAGCAACAATATATTTCTGATTTTATGGAATTCAAAAACACAAATCCAGACAAAAAAGGAGTCCAGCTCCATATGCACACTCGCGCTAAAGAGAAACGCGAAATCTGTAGAATAAATTGTGGCCTTGAAGGAATTACAGGGATAGTTTTCCAGAAGAGTCTTCCGATCTTACACCTGTTTTATTTAGCTGTTTCCGAGACCACTTCAGTTGAAAGCTTCCCTGTGCATATGCTGATGGAACCTATTGATCTGAAATGTAGCTCCCATTATAAAGAAAAAATCTTTTCCCTTAAACTGTCCAGGACATTCACATTGTTTTCGTCAGAAACTTTCCACATCTCCATAAAGAAGAGGCAGAACTACAGCACTATTTAGATTAACATATGTGTGAAAGACCGTTCTTCGATTATGAAAGTAAATAAGTCCCGAATACGTGACAGCCTGAGTGTAAAAACGTATAAAATATCCGCATCTGTCCGTAAGCTGAGAACTCGTACCAGAAACAAATTATATTACATCTTCATGATGCCAAAAATAAGTCAATAATACTGAAATATTGTTTCGTTTGTGATCTGTGTTGTTGAGAAATATGAAATAAAGTCGTATACAGTGCGATCGCATTGTCGTTTGCATATGGTACTTTCTCAGTTTCTCCTCCTGAACCCCAGACACCAAAGTGTGGTGGTGGGCAAAGTGTGCAGCGAGGCTGAGCGTTAGGGTACGCGAGAGGGGGTAGCAAACACAATCCGAAGTCTTGGCTGCCCCTGCCTTAGTTTGTTAAACCCTTAGAATCTGTATTTCATTGATCACTGTGCTCTACTGACTTGTTATATGTTATATGCTGGCATTAGCTAAACTACCCTCTCGCTTATTGTGCTCAGCAGTCAGCAGTGGCCAACCTAGTAGGTGTGTATTATATATTATGCTCTATTCACGTGTTAGTAATGAGTCAAGTTCTTGGCGCCCTTCATCGGTAATCCTGGAATTCAGTATGGTGTTGGCCCACCCTTAGCCTTGATGACAGCTCTCGCAGGTTCAATCAGGTGCTAGAAGGGGAATAGCAGCCCATTCTTCACGGAATGCTATACTGAGGAGAGGTACCGATTTGATGAGGCCTGGCACGAAGTAGGCGTTCCAAAACATCCCAGAGATGCTCTATAGGATTCAGGTCAAGACTCTGTGCAGGCCAGTCCATTACAGGGATGTTATTGTCGTGTAACCACTCAGCCACAGGCTGTGCATCATGAACATGTGCTCGATCGTGTTGAAAGATGCAAGCGCCATCCCCGAATTGCTCTTCAACATTGGGAAGCAGGAAGATGCTTAAAACATCAATGTAGGCCTGTGCTGTGATAATGCCTCGCAAAACAACAAGGGGTGCAAGCCCCGTCCATGAAAAACACGTCCACGCCTTAACACCACCACCTCCGAATTTTACTGTTGGCACTACACTCGCTGGCAGATGACTTTCACCGGGCATTCACCATATTCATACACTGCCACATTGTGTACCGTGATTCGTCACTCCACACAACGTTTTTCCACCGGTCAATCATCGAATGTTTACGCTGCTTGCACCAAGCGAGGTGTCGTTTGGCATTTACCGTGTGTGGCTTATGAGCAGCCGCTCTACCACGATATCCAAGTTTTCTCTCCTCCCTCCTAACTGTCATAGTACTTGCAGTGGATCCTGATGAAGTTTAGAATTCTTGTGTGATGGTCTGGATAGATGTCTGCCTATCACACTTTACGACCCTCTTTAACTGTCGGCGATATCGGTCAACCAGCAGACGAGGTCGGCCTGTACGTTTTTGTGCTGTACGTGTCCCTTCACTTTCCACGTCACTATCACATCGGAAACAGTGGACCTAGGAGTGTTTAGGAGTGTGGAAATCTCGCGTACAGGCGTATGACACAAGTGGCACCCAACCACTTGACGACGTTCGAGGTCCTTGAGTTCCGCGGAGCGCTCCATTCTGCTCTCTCACGATATCTGATAAATACTGAGGTCGCTAATATGGCGTATCTGGCAGCAGGTGGCAGCACAGTGCACCTAATATGAAAAACGTATGTTTTTGTCTGTCCGGATACTTTTGATCACATAGTGTATATTTTGATATTCTGTGTTCGGGCCTAAGTGCTTATTATTGTGGTTGCTCCTGCCATCATTTTACACTTCCTCTGTTGCTTATGGTGTATTGTTTTGTGCTCTCTTGTTGTAAACGTGAAGACAGTCTGATGGACAGAAGGTTTGTAACATGTTCTAGTATGCTACAAGGGCAGTCAGAGCCATTACGTAAAAATGTTTACAGTTGCCTACGGAACCATGACTTTACCCAAGCGTGCAACTCGCTGTCCAAAGCAAAACGAAGACCATGAATGTCTTTCTTGAGGGTCCTAGAAACATGGGTATCGCAAGTGGCTGCATCGCATTTATGGCTGCCGATTTGCTTCGGACAAAGAGGTGCATGCCTTAGTAAAATCACTTTTCCGAAGGCAACAGCAAAGATATTTCCATGAAGGCATTGACCGTCTTGTCTCACTATAGGATACATGTGTTAAGAGCTATGGTGATTACTTTCGATAGTAAAGAGTTAAAACTCTCCCGGAAAATTACAACTGTCGGACCGAGATTTGAACACAGGACCTTGGCCCTTCGCGGGCCAGAGTCAGTTAGTAGAGCGTTTTCCCAAGGTGGCAAGTTCGAATCTCGATCCGGCACACAATTTCAATCTGCCAGTAAGTTTCATAGCCTACACTCTGCTGCAGGGTCAAAGTGTCACTCTGGAATAAACAGTTTGCTTACTTTTTTCCCACTAGTCTTGCTTCCATTTGGTTGTCCCTTATACATAGTAAGATGGTCTT
The DNA here is from genome assembly GCF_023898315.1 of Schistocerca nitens. Classification (NCBI taxonomy): domain Eukaryota; kingdom Metazoa; phylum Arthropoda; class Insecta; order Orthoptera; family Acrididae; genus Schistocerca; species Schistocerca nitens. The sequence goes on along the minus strand of NC_064620.1, from coordinate 187,010,127 downwards.
TGTAAAATGACCTCTGAATTTCTTGCTTTTGTTCATCTTGTGCACGCTTTCGTGTTTGTAGAGTTTTATTCAAAGAAGTGTGGAAAAGTTATTAAGGATTTACGTTAACGCAACCCTCAGAGACTTTCCACACGCACAGTTTCCAGCACCGTGCATTTTTGATGCATGGAAACGGAGACTGCTGCAGTCGACGTAGTCATTTATACCAGGATTTCTTGTTTCCAGTGCAGGATGTGTGCTGCACCAAAGTGAAACATGTCCTAATCACTCAGTTTGACAAAAGTCGTTGCAACGAAAAAAAAAAAAAGAAAAAAAAAGAAACAACCAGCCTAACTGAACAATTTCTGCAGTGGCAATGACCCATATCTGAGGGGGAAACCAGGGAAGATGTGAAAATTGCCGCTGAGAGGCGCTATCGACGGAAATATGGCGTTTAAAACTCTTGTCACAGAAACTCATTACTATGATGACAGAGCTAGCAGGGTCGATGGTGAGCACGGCATGGGGCTAGCTGCTGCAGGAGCCGTTCGCCCCCTGCTCTGACTGCCTGCTCCCTTTCTCAGACTCCAGCCTCCAGCAGCCGCTCCAGCGCGTTGTTTGCGCGCCTCCCAAGTTGTTCCCGGCTGGAACTTTTCCCACTTCGGCGCTCCCCGCGACCAGCCAGCGGTATAAGATATGTAGTCCCGTAGGCTCCGCCAACCTGGAAATTATTCTTTTCCGGGCGCACTTAATTCAGCCCTCGAAAGGAAGTTAAGTTCCCCGGGAGGCCGTGGCAACTGTGCGAGTGTTTTCTTTGTTGCCTTTGCTCCCAGCCCCGCTCTACGCTGCTCCTTCGCGCGGCTACGCCACCCGTCCTGCGAAAGAGGCTTTACTTACAGCCCTCCCCACGCAACACCTTTTAGAAAAGTAGGATTCACCCGCAGAGTTTGAAGCCTTCTGTGTGCCGCCACGTAATCTCGCAGTTGAACAAACTGTAAGAGCACAATTTATGAAAGACTGGAGATAAACTACAAGATGGACCTAATACGATACAGGTTGCAAGCGTACCTACACTACAGTTCTCTGCATTTTACCAAGGACATCACATTCGTTTCTAGATTAAAACTACAAACGTATCTCGCCGGCCGCGGTGGTCTCGCGGTTCTAGGCGCGCAGTCCGGAACCGTGCGACTGCTACGGTCGCAGGTTCGAATCCTGCCTCGGGCATGAATGTGTGTGATGTCCATAGGTTAGTTAGGTTTAAGTAGTTCTAAGTTCTAGGGCACTGATGACCACAGCAGTTGAGTCCCATAGTGCTCAGAGCCATTTGAACCATTTTTGAACAAACGTATCTTCACAACGGCTTTCTAATATTTTTAAAGGACACACATTCGCTGTTGGTTGTAGAGATTATTTACTTCACTACTGCAATTTCGGGACAATATTAAAGTTTGACATGTGAAACGCTGCACGTTGAGAAATGATGTGATTCTTAAGCTTGTAAACTTCATCGTAGGAACTTCATATGTCCTACTTTAAAAACTTCCCAAAATTTAAACAGTAAAAAACTATAATTTCTGTGGTCAATTGCGAATGTAATGTTCTTTAAAAAATTTAGAAAACTGATTTCTATGTGCTATTGTAACAATCCACGGCGAATATGGTGTTCTTCAAAATTTTAGAAAACTGTTGTGTAGGTACACTTGTAACATGTAAATAATTTCCACAATCAAATACGAAGGCTTTAAAATCCCCCCGAAACTGCAATAGTGAAATAAATAATTTCTACTATCAACGGCGAATGTGACGTCTTCTACATTCAACGACGAATGTTACGTCCTTTAAATAATTTAGAAGACTGTTGCGTAGGTACTTTTGTAACCTAAAATCCTCCAGAAATTGCTATAGTTACAATAAATAATTTCTGCAGTCAACGGAATTGAGGCGAGTACGACGTTAATGTATTCACAACGTACGGAGCTTTACAATCGTCTCATGTTACTGTATTTCTATAATCCAATAATACTTCAATAATGAAATTTCGGATGATTTTAATGTTTGATATGTGCTGTAGCAAAATCTTTTCCATTGCCACTTGAAAATGGCCCAAAAGCCGAAACTGCAAGAATGAAATAGATAATTTATACAGTGAAAGGCGAATATAATGTCCTCTAAAAAAATGTACAGGAGTGTGAACCCCGACCAACGGGACTAATGTTTTCTAAACGTATGCGTGACTGCAACTTATAAATTAGTGAGATATGTCCCTATTAATACATCGTCCCCAACACGCAGTATTTTATATCCGGTTTTATATAACACGAGACTGACTGAATACTGCGTATTGTACTAGAAATTAGTCCTAACCATCTTTCAGCATCAAAAAGTTAATTAAATTCGTGAGACCATTCCGCAGTCTGTTAACGAAGGTCCGAGCATTAGGATTTTATCCTCAGGTACGTGAGTGGCTCGAAGATTTCTGAAGTAGTGGAAGCCATAACATTGTCATCGACGGCTAGTGTTCATCGGAGGCAAGGTTATCGTCAGAAGTGTCCCAGGGACCACTCTTACTCTCTATACACACAAAAATGATCTGATGGGCAGGATGATCAGCAATTCAGGATGATCAGCAATTTACGCCTGTTTGCTGACGACGCTGTGGTGTACGGGAAGGTGTCGCTTAGTGACTGCAGGAGTATACAAGATGATTTAGACAGAATTTATAGTGGTCGACTTTGTTTTATTTGGAAAAATAGAAATGAGCGTTTGGAGTCATTGGCCGGGAGGCCCCTTGCGGGGCAGGTCCGGCCGCCTTGGTGCAGGCCTCATTAAATTTGACGCCACATTGGGCGACCTGAGCACCGGATGGGGATGAAATGATGATTAACACAACACAACACCCAGTCCCTGAGAGGAGAAAATCACCGACCCAGCCGGGAATCGAACCCGGTCCCGTAGGACGGCAATCCGTCACGGTGGCCACTCAGCTACCGGGGCGGACGTTTTATCTGGACAGTTTTGCGAAAGTGTGGCTCATCTGTAAAGGAGACGGAGTACAGAACGCTAGTGACATCCAGGTTGGGTTAAAGGAAGACAACGAGGCAACTAGAACATACGCTGTTAAATTTGTTAACAGTAGGTTCGATAAACACGCGAGTATTACTGAAATGATTCGTGAACTCAAATGGGAATCCCTGGAGAAAGACGACTTTTTTTCCGCAAGGCACTATCGAGGAGAACAGTCATTTGAGGCCGACTGCAGAACGATTCTACTGCCAACAACGTACATTTCGCATAAGGACCACGAAGATAGGAGACGTGAAATTAAGGCTCGTACACAGTCTTACAGACAGTGATTTTTCCCTCTGTTTGCAAGTGGGACCGGAAAGGAATGGTTACTGACGGTACCCTCCACCATGCGACACACTGTGCGTTGCGGCACATGTTTGTAGTTGTAGATGTACCCGATTCGGATACAATCTGAAACCCTACACATGAATTCGTCATTCCGTCCCACTTCAGAGCCCTAAGCTCCATGCTGAATGAATCCCACGGTCAATTAAAGCAGAAGAACTGGAACAGTATATGTAGGCTTCGCTAATACGTAACGGTTTACAGAAGAATTCGTTCATATAAGTAATGCGAAATTCTGTTTACTAAGAGATGAAACTTCGTTGCTCTTCTGGTTTTCAGCCAAAAGGCTGCTATGATTCACCTCTCTGTGCTGCTCTATGCAATTCTCTTCAGCTGTACATTTCTACTGTAAACCGCACATCATCTTAAACTGGTTAACGTTAAGTAAGACTTTCACCGTCTACGATTACCTCTACCATCAAACAGGCTATTCCTTAACGCCTTAGGATGCATCCTACCAACCTATCTTCCCTTTTAGTAAAACTATACCATAAATAACTTTTCTTCCAGATTAGATTCATTACTTTCATCAGTCACCCAGTCTCTCTACGTATGAAGCTGTGTCATTTTGTCTGTACAGCAATGTAGTGTATAACCTCATTTAATATAACACAACATGGAAAAGTATTTATTTTTTATAACAGATCAAAGTGACTGTGGTACTGCTTCAGTGATGTTGATGGACATACATGATACTGGAACCAAATCCAAATGATCTTTAGCGCACTTACGAAAATGCTGAAAGGAAACCCACCAAGATGACATCAGGAACTCAAAAATATCGTGGCCTAGTCACAGTCACTTACATACTTAACCAGACAAAACAGAAAACAAGCAATAAAAGATGTAAAATAATACAGCAGGAATAGTTGCTGAGTGATTACTGTACTAGTAAAGGATGAGTCAATCACTCTGCAACACATTAAGAACTCCAACCTAAGACTTTCGGAGGGAGTCTGCCCATTTCACAACATTTTCAGTTTGCTGATGAGTCTGCGAATATTACACGCAGGCACTCATTTAAGTCTATTACTCTCCTCTCATCAGAATATAAAACACTCTCCGTTATAATATGATATGCCCAGAGATGTATGCAACAGGCATCACGAACGGGTGGGTCCTCCCACCGAAGGAAAACGGCCATGTCCTACGCGGAGAAGAGTGCATTCCACCTATGAGACTGCAGTGTGGAACGACGCCGACGGTGTTTCAGAAAGCAAATTATTGTCCCTCACATTCATTCACCCTCCCTCCCATTGATACGTGACTTTCTGGTTCTTGAGTGAGTTAACAGCCTGCAGGGGAATTGCACGTTGTCTGTGTCATTCCGTCCCATGCTTTCGAAGCCGGGAAAGAGTATACTGCGTATACGTAAAACTTCTTCTGCTGGGTACACTTGTTCAACAGGCTGCAGATGATAAAAACCTGGTCTCATCTCATCTGCTCCAGTGCCTTCAGAACCAAGTACAACTCAAAATGAGAGTTCGTAAACATATATGGTAAGTTGACCCTGAAGAGGCTGTCAGGGAAAATCATTGATATTTGCCACGACTATTCCTAAAAGACGGCCTTTTTCTCGGATCGCATATGATCTTGTTGTCCGCATGTGGCTATTAAAATTCCTTGTCGACCATATGGAGTATCTTGATGGAGATTCTGTATCTGCAGTTTAAATTTTTGAAGAAAATGGCAGCAACAGTTGCATTTTCCTTTTTCTTTTTAAAACCACGACCGACTTCGGCCCGCAAGGCCTTTATCGTGTGGTGTACGTCAGGCGACCTGAGAGAACACAGGACTCCTAAAATACAACACTGGATAATGCTCTTGGGGATTGAAGCAGTTCATGGTAACGTAAAAAGAAAAGTGGAAAGAGCGCTGTCATTTTACTCAAAATACTGAAAAGTAGCTCTATGAGTGTGCCAGCAATGGGACTGTATCTAGGACCTGGAATTCTTAATACATTTTGTACCCATGTAGCACCGTGGTTAATTGCCGCTTGATGTGAAGTAGTGGCTCGCCGCCTTCGGTTAACAAACTGGGCATGGGGCTCTTTCTAAACGCACCTGGGCCCTACCTAGTGTCCTCATGGTGAACTTATACAGTACCTTAAGGTATTGTAGTCTATAATATCCACACACACACTGTGTTCGGATCCATAATCAAGCCAGGGACGGACAGAAGCTCTATCAGACTGAAGCTGACAGGTTCGGTCTGCTCCCCATCCATGGTGTGCAACACATGTGTTAAGGATTTTGAGACATCGATTTCTAAAGTCAGCCACGTAAGCATCTGATCAAAAGGGAGACACAGATACATTCACCTCTCTTACAAACTTGAAACTGTGTCGCTCAATATAAGATATGGAAGATTAAAAGGTCGACGAGAGCGGTTAAGAACAGCACACGCACATTTTTCTGACGAAAGCTCAAAATCACCCTCTTAACGTCATCTGCAACTGGCATGGACTTGCTGCAAGAATGCAAGATGAACACTATGAAATGTCATCCACAAATAAAGAGTGCTTGACAGGACTCCCTACCGTGCACGTAATGTAGTTATTAAAAAGGCCATACTTGAAACATTATCTTGAAGGACACCGTTTTATTGTGCAAAATTATATGATAAAACTGCTACAATTGGATATCTGAAAAAAACGTGTAAAAACAGGAAAACGCTCCCTGGAGCCCTATAGGTGCATCTAATGGAGGATTTTATGCCTGTAACAGGGAAACATCATCATCGTGACCTCATACTTTAAGGGAAAAATGCCTCAGCAATCGACACTGCGTGAAAATGAGACAGAATTGCGATAGTACGCAGTTATGAGCTTGTGAAAGTACTTCTTCTACACCTACGCGCGCACTATTTGTTCGTTACACTCTCCGCCCCGACGAGCGCGAAGTACTGCACGACGGAGTGACAACCACAGCCTTATTCGAGGGACGTTGAAGGCGAGGGGGCAGGAGGCGGAGTTGGACGCACCTGCCCAGCGATAAAAAGTACGCAATAACACGATATTAGGCACATATGGTTTCAATATTACTTTAACAATATTCTCGTGTTGATATTCGGCAGCTATACGTGCCTTCTCAATACGAAAATGAATAAACCTAAGCGACTAAAGAACTTTTATGAAATTAAGTAAATGATTTTCGATTTACTATTTCATCACGTTGAAGAGCAGCACATCTCCTGAAAATGCACTTCATTTTAACAGATACAGCTTTAAAAGCCAAGGAAAATAACGCCAAACAGCAATGTTAATCGTTAAATAACGCTACGCTACTTCTTCAGTGTCGTAGAAAATCGTTTCGTTCATTTACACTGCATTTTCGAAACGCAACATAAAAATGTTCAAAGCATAGAGATCTGTGCCATCAACTACCGGTTAGAAGCCATGCACTTTGACACGATGAAAAAAACATGTTAATAACTTTGAAATAGTGTTTCAGAGACTCCACTGCAAAGTACTTCACGCCCTGGCATTAAGGGGCTGCAGTGGGGTGGGGCGTCTGGCAACAGCTGGTGTGCGCGAAACTTTAAAAGCTGGATGTCCAGAAGGTCATATTTGCTTGCTAACACTCATGGAGCTAATTTTCACTCTGGATCCAATGCCGGAACTGAGTCTTGCAAGTGAGCTTTTTTCTCCTTAAAATAAGCATTCCAGTTGGTGGCGTTTCTTTGTAAATACTATCAAAGGAACACTAGTACATGATGGGTGGGTAAGGATGCCTGTTGTATGGCAGGGTCGGGAAGGTGGAGCGATAGGCCAGGACGACATTCGTGTCTACCAATGGACAAGCGGTCTTTGCGGTTGTCCCTAAGACATCTACGTGATTCTATTCGTGGCGTGGTGGCCGTTTTCGCACTACGACCCACACGACCCTGAGAACTGTCTCTACGTTGAAACACAGCTAGTTGGTTGTACAGTGTCGAGTTACTCTTGCTGAGTGTCCATCGAGGACTCGTTCCTTCAGGCAGTGCTCTTTCCAATAGACAAATGTAACCAGTGTGAGAAATGGTCACTGCAGTGCGGGTCCAGACGTGAACTGATGCCCCAAGTTGACAGGAAGCCACCGCAAGCCCACACGACAGACTCCACCACGCTGCCTCTGCCGTTTTCCACCAAGAACTTCTGCTCAGACTCTTCCCTTTAGTCTGTCGTTACCTGCAGTGCCTCGTTGCTGGCCGTCCACAAACTGGCACCTCTCCGCTGCGACTCACCTCTGGTGATGTAGCAATAAATCGGGCCACTTGATTGTAATCATTTGCCGCAAAAACAGGAATCTCATTAAGTTAGATTCCCTCGACGACGATGTCATTAGAGCACGAGACTGGACTGGGGGAGGATGAGGAAGGTACGGTCCTGGAATTCGCCTTAAGCAAAATAGGAAACAGTTCCTACGTCAGTCAGTTGTAATAAACAGTTCTCCACCTGAAGATGATGGTGTGGACCATTGGAACGCGTAGTCGCAAAGTAAACAAGTGACTGACGCAGAAACTGTTTTATTAGTATTGATCAACAGTCACTGGCCTCATAATGTCGTCCCTTATGGGCGAAACATTTAATTACGAAAAACACGGGAAACCCAACTTAGGACGACTGAACGGAAGTATGACACACAGTACTCCAGAATATGCGTTATCTGTGTTACCACTAGGCTATCTCGCTCAGGTATCTTCTTTACGTTTCAGATCGACGTCATAAAAGGCCATCAGAAGAAATGACACAAATACGGAGTACGCAGAATTTCTGAATGCACAGCGCTGACGATTAAGACTTCACAGAAAAACAGGAACGAAGAAGTTCGGCTAAGACGATCTCGACGACGGAAACGTACACCGACGCGGCTTTTCACACTCCCTAAAAAACTGTTACCGTCACATCCTATATTCGGCTGCTTTTGTGATACGCCGTACCCGGAAACGGAGTGCTCCATCGGCTTCCCAGAACTCAGCAGCGGGAGCGGCTGCTACGTTTCAGAGCATACGGCTTGTGAGGGCTGACTTTGTAGGTCGTCAGCTCACAGAAGCGTAACACTGTTGCTATTCGCAACCCACGTCATACGCATCTGGCGGCGAGTAGTAACGCCGCTGAACGACGGTAACCGCTCCGCGCTTTGGTGGGCAAACAACAAGGTTCCCCTCGAGGGCGCGCTGAATGGCTCATAACGAACCGCGGCTGGGATAAGCGGCGCGCAGTCGTTTGGCAGGAGCCGGCAGCCGGCAGCCGCCAGCCGGAGGCTTCCATAACGAGGGGCCTTGTTACGCCGCGGTGTCACGCATCCCGCCAGGCGGCTCCGGGCTCGGCGGCAGCCGGGGGCGGCTGTTGACCTCATCGTCTTGCCTCGGTCGAACATTTTATAATCGATGCAAACACTGATCGTGGTTATTTTATCGTCATTGGTTAGTACAGACAATGACTTGTGACTAACTGGAAAACTGAGAAGCTTTTTTACCGTGACGTGTGCCGGCCGGGGTGGCCGAGCGCTACAGTCTGGCAGTCTGGAACCGCGCGACCGCTACGGTCGCAGGTTCGAATCCTGCCTCGGGCATGGATGTGTGTGATGTCCTTAGGTTAGTTAGGTTTAAGTAGTTCTACGTTCTAGGGGACTGATGACCTCAGAAGTTAAGTCCCATAGTGCTCAGAGCCATTTGAACGATTTTACCGAGACGTGTCTATTTGGTCCTAATATCAGCTGACAAGGCTGACCAAGAAAGGAGTGGCCGGTTTAGAAAGGCTATATGACAGTGACGTAATCCTTCGCCCCTACTGTTCAATCTACAAATCGAATAAGCAATGATAGAATTAAAAGAACCATGGTGTTCCATTTTATTCCATGGCCTAGTCTAATACGGCCCGCAATGTGATACGTTTTCTGCGGACCTTAGTACACCATACTGTCCACTTAGCCGGAACTAACGAATTTCCCACCCAGCAGCTCTTATGCTACGCAGCTGAGGTGGCAGGCTCTGTTGCCCACGCAGCACCATGTGGAGGTGAAGCCTCTCGCAGGTCTTTAATCCTCCTTTGTGTTAATGGCGGCTGTACGAGGTGCATCCAGCAAGTCAGTTCCTTTCGCGTCCATATCTGGCATGTTTAGGAGAAGAGGTGTGCGGGAACAGTGCAGTGCAGTTACCGTCTTGTGACGACATTGGTTAATCGTTCAAGTGGCTCTGAGCACTATGGCACTTAACTTCTGAGATCATCAGTCTCCTAGTTCTGAGATCATCAGTCCCGTAGAACTTAGAACTACTTAAACCGAACTAACCTAAGGACATCACACACATCCATGCCCGAGGTAGGATTCGAAGCTGTAGCAGTCGCGCGGTTCCATACTGTAGCGTCTAGAACCGCTCGGCCACCCCGGCCGGCGACATTGGTTTCCGTATAGTGGCAGGACAAAATGGTTTCTCTGATACTGTCGCACGACAACAGCGAGGTTCGTGCAGTTGTCACCAGCAGAGATCCGTTACAAATTATGCCACGTGTATGGACACGACATTAAAAGTTAAAATACAGTTTGCCGACGGTGCAAGCAGATCTCTCCAGGCAGTTCACCATTCGTCGAAGACGGTAGGGGCTGACTGTCCCTGGTCTCATTGGAACTTAAGAGAAGTGTGTGGAAGCAATTTTGCAGTAATAGGGCTTCACTGTGTCAGAACCCAAGATGTCTCGCTCCGTGTTGCACCAAATTGTCTCCTGGTGGCTTGGTTTTCATAAAATGTCTACCAGATGGATGCCAAGGCAACTGACAGATGAACGCAAACGTATGACCACCGAATTAACATTCTTACATTGGTACACAGAGAAACTTGACCAGTTTCTCTAATATGTCGTGATGACTGGGTGTTGTGTGCTGTCCTTAGGCTAGTTAGGTTTACGTAGTTCTAAGTTCTAGGAGACTGATGACCATAGATGTTAAGTCCCATAGTGCTCAGAGCCATTTGAACCATTTTTGTCACTGAGGATGAAACATGGACGTCAGATGCCTGACCTGGAACAGAACAACAACCCATGGTTTGGTGGCGTAGTGGCTCACCTGTAAAGACCAAATTCTCTGTCAAAACTATGTGCACTGTTCTGTGATCGACGTGGTGTCCATCGAGTTTTCGCCTCTAGGAGAGACCGCGAATGCTGATCGTTATTGTCAGACATTGAAACGTCGGAGGAGGGACATCCAGAATAAGAGACGTGGGATGTTGACAAAAAAGGCATGACGCTTGTGCAGCCAACGCAACAAGAAATCTGTTGTATTAGTTTGGATGGTAGATCCTTCAGCCCCGATATAGCCCCAAGTGAGTTTCATCTCTTCCATCTCATGAAGCTTTTTGTGGCAGAGAAACGTTTCCACGACGACGCTGGGGTGCAGGTTGAAGTCAATCCGTGGCTCCGGATGTTGGCGGCAGACGCATATGAGTTGGGTATGTAACTGATAGTAAATTCCTCAACAGTGGTGCTCGCAATGTTGAGAAAAATCCAGTGAATCTATGTAAATACTCCAATAAATATTTCTTACATAGTATCGTTCTTATTTTCTTTATCGTTCATCGAAACTTAGCGTCTGGATAAACATCATATTATAAAAATACTATATATCAGATTGGAAAATGGGAAATTATAAAAGAGGGAAATTTTAATTTAAGAAGAGCAATAAATGAAGATACGACGCATTGAGTAACATCTTCCTTCACCTGTACTGCCGAGGGAGGCCGTCTCCGAATGTGACTCCAAGCCTGACATCCCTGTTCAATGCTTCCCAAGAACAATGACAGCAACAAAATAAACATTCGGGAGTGGGATTAGAAACCAGAGTGAATTGACGTCAGTGATAAAGCACGCTGGTGACACAGTTATTCTCAGTGAAAGTGGGAAAGAATCGCTCGACCTCAAGTCTACTGAGCATAAACTATAGATTGAGAGCAAACTGGGGAAACACAATAGTAATGAATGGCGACAAAACTGAGATTTGCGATAAACTTATCGTAGTTCTGCTATCTTGGAAGCGATATAGCAAATAACGAACCAATCAAGGTGGACATGAAAATCCAACTAGCATAGGTAAAGAATGAATTGCTGGCCAAAGGAAGTCGGTCATAATTGGAGGAAGAAGTTTCTTAAAATGTATATTTGGCACACAGAATTGTATTTCGGACAACATCATTGTTTGGAATGTGAAAAAACTGCTAGAGAGAGTTATTAAAAATTTGGTGGCCTAATGAGAGACGTGCATGGTGAGAGTAGAATCGGCAATAAAATAAGTATGTGAACGAAGTTGACAAGAAGAGGCAGAAACGTAGCACATATGTCAAGGCATCACAGAATTAATCCCTTGGTACTCGAGGGAATGGCAGAGACTAAAGACTGTAGCGGAACCCGGTGAATGGAATATATTCAACAAATAACTGAGGAAGTTGGATGGATGCTGAAATGAAATGGTTGACAAGAAGAAGAATTCGTGACTGACAGCACCAAAGCTGTCACAAGTTTCATGACCTAAAAAAAATTTTCTCCTGGTAACAAATCACATCTTCAAAAAACCTCCTGAACCTAGGCAGCAGTACAAATATGGCAGCTGCGTCAGGCCAGTCCACATGACTTTTCCGGCACTAGTCGCCATGGACAAGTGCTGGGTGTATCACGGTGATACAAAAAGCGAGACACAGGAGCGTAGCAAGCACTGGAAACGTGTGGGTTCGGCCTCATCGAAGAAGTTCAAATGGCGCTGAGCACTATGGGACTTAACTTCTGAGGTCATCAGTCCCCTAGAACTTAGAACTACTTAAACCCCACTAACCTAAGGACATCACACACATCCATGCCCGAGGCAGGATTCGAACCTGCGACCGTAGTGCTCGCGCAGTTCCACACTGTAGCGCCTAGAACCGCTCGGCCACCCCGGCCGGCTCATCGAAGAGGGTGAAGACCGAATAATCATCGGGCAAGGTCATACTGTCCTACGCGATGCCATAACCTTTTTATGACAGATTATGATTGTAAGAGGCAAACTGTAACAAGAGCATACTGTCACAAGGACTAACTAATGCAACCTCCTGACGAGATTGCGAGAAGCTGCCAACAAGAAGCCAGCTGTTGGGCTCCGCAACAAAGCCGCAGCTCATTCTGTATGATACAGTCGTATGTGCTACATTTCTGGGCCATTAATTTTTTAGTTTTAAAATGTATATTACATACCTTGACAAGATACGACGAAGACATTGGTCTCTCCCTGTTGCATAAAACACATACTGTTTGGGCATTAGGGAATGTGGACAGTGTGGTATAAGGTGACTTGGGTCAGTTCGGGGAGCCCAGATAGCCGAAATGGTTAATGCGACCGCTCACAATGATAGGGAAATCCGGGTTCGAGTCACTGCCGGAGAAAAAAACCTTCATATGTCACTACTAAATAGTACAGATGACCTCATAATGATTTCACATTTTGCGAATCAGTTTTGTAATATCAAATTTTGCCTGGTTCTTCCTCTTTCCATGGGCGAAGAAACAATCGTGTGTCAGGGATTTCCAGGAAGGCGACGAGGTTGTTTTCGAAAGAAGCAAAGAAGAATAGGGTTTAACGTCTCACCAGAAAGTGTTTTATTCGAGAGACAGCAGCACCTCTGAAAGTTTCAAGGATGGGGAAGGAAATCACCTGTGCGTTTCAAAGGAACCATCCCGCCACTGAACCGTCGTCCTCTTAAGTTAGAGTTCAGTGATTTTCGACGTGAAACAATTCCTGAACGATCAAAATGCTGTCATCTGTAACCGAGGTGTGTGCATAGTCATTCAACGTTGACAGAATTGAGCCACAGTTGGGGAGGGGGGGGGGGTGGGAGGGGGGAAGTGGGTGAATAGAACGACTATCATCATCGACAGTTTTCATTAGTTTAGCTTGACTTTGCGACGTGTTAATTAAAATTTAATGATTGACTTTTATGTGCCGAAAAGCAGGAAGAAAGATCTGACCTACAAAAGTGGTTTGTGGGACTGTTACGGCTGCAGTGTCAGCAAAATGCAACTGGCGGGATCGAAATCATAGACGGATATTACTACACTGCCGTTTGTGATAAGTGCAACGCCAAGAAGGAATTACCCTAATAGCGCCACACTTGAAGGAAGTGGTGACCGGTGTACAACCAATACGTGATACGTTTTGCAGCGAGATGGGGTACACGTAGGTCGAGCAGAGCCCCCTCCTGTCGGTCCGAAAGGGTCGGTCTTGCGCCTAGTGTAGTCGGTGCAGAGCAGTCACACAAGGTGGAAACAATTCAGTGATGCCTAGTCGACGTCATAGGGAACCATATCGGCATGTGAGCGAGTTCGAACAGGGCAGAATGATCGGTCTCCGGTAAACGTGGTTGTCATACCGTGACATTTCGGCTTGCACAGGGCATGCTGCTACGACAATCATACTTGTGTGGAAGCATTGGACAGGGGAAGGCCGTACACAGCGGCGAGCGGGAACTGAATCACGGAACATGACCAGAGCACGGGATGACCGCCATCTTTTCTGCATGGGCATTACGGACCGTAAAGAGTCATCCACAGTGTTGCCTCGTCGCTGGAGCACTGCCAAAGGTGTGAACTTGTCTGCATCGTCGGTTCGTCGCCGTCTGCTGCAGGTTGGACTGGTTGCACACATGCTATTACGTCGGTTTACATCGTCCAGAAACTACAAGCTGGTCTGACTGCAATTCGCACTTGAACACCGTCACTGGGGTGCTGAGTGGCAACATGTAATCCTTTCGGATGAGTCCCGCTTCAGCGTGTCCTACAGTAAAGGCCGCATTACATGCCCGGCACCGGCCGCGGTGGCCAAGCGGTTCTAGGCGCTGCAGTCCGGAACCGCGCGACTGCTACGGTCGCAGGTTCAAATCCTGCCTCGGGCATGGATGTGTGTGATGTCCTTAGGTTAGGTTTAAGTAGTTCTAAGTTCTAGGGGACTGATGACCTCAGATGTTAAGTCCCATAGTGCTCAGAGCCATTTGAACCATTTGAACATGCCCGGCGGTACCGTGGCGAGCGTATGGAAGGCTGCATTGTGGAGCGGTATAGCGGACAACCACCAGGTGTGATGATTTGGGGCGCCATTGGTTACTACAACCGATCTCGCCTCGTACATATTGCGGACACTTCGACCAGCAACCGGCACCTAACGGAGGTTATGGAGCCTGAGGTACTCCCCCTGCTTCATGCATCTCCACGGGACACATTTCAACAGGACAATGCCCGGCCATATATTGCGAGGAATGTACAGCCCTTCTTCGAAGAGCGACGGGTAGCATTGTTTCCCTGGTCTGCACGTTCGCCAGACATGTCGCCCATCGAACTGTCTGGGATATGGATGGTCGGCACCTGGTGCGTCACGGTCCTTCAGTAAATGGTGTCACGGATTTCTGGGCTCGGATACAAACTACATGGAGGGAAATCCCTCAGGAAAGTATTTCGAAACTTACTGATTTAAAGCCACGGCGTATAGCGGCTTTAGTGCGCATGGTGGCCACAAGACATACTGAATAATAGGGCTCAAAGGACATTTACCGATTTGAAAAGGTAATCATTAGTTACTTGTCATGTACCTAACCTGTGGTATTAAACAAACTGAATTCGTGTCTTTCCTTCTTGGTGTTGCAATTTTAACAAACGGTAGTGTATGACTAACGTAAGAAAATCACTGCATACTGATTCTGTCATATCATTAACATATAATATTGACTTAAATATAAATTGTACAGCAAAAAAAAAAAAAAAAAAACGAAGAAAAAACAGAGGTGAAAGTAACAGGCCCGGTCACCTTAAAGTGACCAGCAACTACGTTCGACGTCAAGAAACACACACAGACGGCAGGCGACAGCACTAGCACTGAAGTATGTATAAAGCGTGTTGGGGAGGACGCGGAAAACAATGCAGTCACTAATCAAAATATCCACGTATTTTCTTTTTAATGGAGAATACTACGAACAAACGGAGGGAGTCGCCATGGGTAGCCCACTCTCACCGGTGGTAGCGAATTTGTACATGGAGAACTTCGAGGAGGAAGCCCTGTCGTCATCCGTATGGAAACCCACTTGCTTTTTCCGTTACGTGGACGACACGTTCGTTATCTGGCCGCATGGTATGGATAAACTCCTTGACTTCCTTACAAATCTAAAGTCCATACACCTCAACATCAAATTCACTATGGAGACTGAAACGGAGGGTAAATTACCTTTCCTTGACGTCTTGGTCAAGAGAAGGGCTGACGGCACCTTAGGTCATGGGGTGTATCGGAAGACAACGCACACTGATCTGTATTTGCACGCAGACAGCTGCCACCACCGTTCACAGAGGAATGGGTTACTTAAAACTCTAGTACATATGGCGCGCACAATTCTGACGCAGAAAGTCTACCCCAGGAATTGGAACATCTGAGTACTGTATTTTGAAAAAATGGGTACTCAGAGTGGCAGATTCTACGTGCTCTCCGCCCAACCACTGCAACACAACCTGTTGAGATGGATGAAGTCACGAGGGAGGAGGTAGGCACTGCATTTATTCCATACACAGGCGCACTCTCGGGGAAAATCGCCCGCATTCTGAAGAAACACCGGGTCGGAACTGTGTTTTCTCCTCCGAATAAAACCCGTGCACTGGTGGGGAGCGCCAAAGATGACCTCAGTTTGAGGAAGGCCGGCGTGTACCAGATTCCGTGTCAATGTGGCAAGTCGTATATTGGTCAGACGATGCGTACCGTCGAGGATCGATGCCGTGAACACCAGAGGCACACTCGACTGATGTATCCGAGCAAGTCGGCGGTCGCTGAACATTGTTTGTCGGAAAATCACGGTATAGAGAATGACCGCACGAGGATTCTGGTACAGACGTCGAGATACTGGGACAGCGTTGTTAGAGAGGCCATCGAAATTCGCACCAATGACGACCTCATAAACTGTGACTGTGGCTATAATCTTAGCAAGGCTTAGGAACCAGCGATTGGGTTAATCAAGAGTAAATCGAGCAAACGTATAGTTGTGACGACCACGGCGGACAGAGCCATCACACCGACGTCATCTCAGACGCTGTCGCAATCTGTTCCACCGCGCGACCGTGGCGCGGGGCGCGGACGGCGGAGGGAGCGTGCCGCGGGCGTAGGGTATTTAAATCGGCCGCCGCCGCGACCGAACCCAGTTCCCTCTGAGCAGCCATAGCGTACGGATCTCCGTGCCGGCACGTTCACAGGAGCTCAGTCCGTCAGTTCACCTGATGATGGCAACATGTATGATCGCCGAAATATTGTGCCCCTTGGACACTATAGACCGGCAGCACACCCGTGGATATTTTGATTATCAAATATGCCGGGAGAAACTCAAGAATCACAATGCAGTCACTGTTGTAATGCGAAGAGAGAGCGATTTATGTGACGTCCAAAAGGGCAAGATCATTGACTTTCCAGCCAAGGGTGGAAGCATTTCCCAAAAGACCAATGGCGTAATGGTTATATACACCATCCATGGCAAAACGGCGCTATCCAAAAACGGTGCCAAGTCAACTGTGGTTCTCTGCAGGACTTAGCGGTGAACGCTGGTTGCGGAAATGTGTACGGCTGAATAAACGTGCAATTACTGAGCAACTGGCCACCCGGATGAACCAAGGGGCTGTCAACAGTGTCTCCTCAACGACAGCTCCGCACACTTCGCTGTGCATGGGCCTCCACAGTAGGTGCCTGATTCATGTTTCCGTGCTGATTGCTGTTCATCGGCGACATGGATTCGAATTTGCACACCAGTCTGGACGCCAACTGAGTGGCGACAGGTGGTCTTCTCGGGTGAATCCCGTTTTATGCTCCATCGGACAGATGGCCGCTGGCGTGTACTGCGTGAACCGACTGCGAGCAAGAGGGAGCGTTATAGTCTAATCTACATCTACATCTACATCCATGCTCCGAAAGCCACCTGACGGTGTGTGGCGGAGGGTACCTTGAGCGCCTCTAACGGTTCTCCCTTCTATTCCAGTCTCGTATTGTTCGTGGAAAGAAGGATTGTCGGTATGCCTCTGTGTGGGCTCTAATCTCTCTGATTTTATCCTCACGGTCTCTTCGCGAGATATGCGTAGGAGGCAGCAATAGACTGCTTGACTCCTCGGTGAAGGTATGTTCTCGAAACTTCAACAAAAGCCCGTACCGAGCTACTGAGCGTCTCTCCTGCAGAGTCTTCCACTGGAGTTTATCCGTAACGCTTTCGCGATTACTAAATGATCCTGTAACGAAGCGCGCTGCTCTCCGTTCGATCTTCTCTATCTCCTCCATCAAACATATCTGGTACGGATCCCACAGTGGTGAGCAGTATTCAAGCAGTGGGCGATCAAGTGTATAGTAACCTACTTCCTTTGTTTTCGGATCGCATTTCCTTAGGATTCTTCCAATGAATCTCGGTGTGGCATCTGCTTTACTGACGATCAACTTTATATGATCATTCCATTTTAAATCACTCCTAATGCCTACTCCCAGATAATTTATGGAATTAACTGCTTCCAGTTGTTGACCTGCTATATTATAGCTTGATATGGGATCTTTATTTCTATGTATTCGCAGCACATTACACTTGTCTACACTGAGGACATGCAGCTTTACTGTATGATTAAATGATGATGGCGTCCTCTTGGGTAAAATATTCCGGAGGTAAAATAGTCCCCCATTCGGATCTCCGGGCGGGGACTACTCAAGAGGACGTCGTTATCAGGAGAAAGAAAACTGGCATTCTACGGATCGGAGCGTGGAATGTCAGATCCCTTAATCGGGCAGATAGGTTAGAAAATTTAAAAAGGGAAATGGATAGGTTAAAAATTAGATATAGTGGGAATTAGTGAAGTTCGGTGGCAGGAGGAACAAGACTTTTCGTCAGGTGATTACAGGGTTGTAAATACAAAATCAAATAGGGATAATGCAGGAGTAGGTTTAATAATGAATAAAAATATAGGAGTGCGGGTTAGCTACTACAAACAGCATAGTGAACGTATTATTGTGGCAAAGTTAGACACAAAGCCCATGCCTACTACAGTAGTACAAGTTTATATGCCAACTAGCTCTGCAGATGATGAAGAAATTGATGAAATGTATGACGAGATAAAAGAAATTATTCAGGTAGTGAAGGGAGACGAAAATTTAATAGTCATGGGTGACTGGAATTCGTCAGTAGGAAAAGGGAGAGAAGGAAACATAGTAGGTTAATATGGATTCGGGGGAAGAAATGAAAGAGGAAGCTGCCTTGTACAATTTTGCACAGAGCATAACTTAATTGTAGCTAACACTTGGTTCAAGAATCATAAAAGAAGGTTGTATACCTGGAAGAATCCTGGAGATACTAAAAGGTATCAGATAGATTATATAATGGTAAGACAGAGATTTAGGAACCAGGTTTTAAATTGTAAGACATTTCCAGGGGCAGATGTGGATTCTGACCACAATCTATTGGTTATGAACTACAGATTGAAAAAACTGCAAAAAGGTGGAAATTTAAGGAGATGGGACCTGGATAAACTGAAAGAACCAGAGGTTGTAGAGAGTTTCAGGGAGAGCACAAGGGAACAATTGACAGGAATGGGGGAAAGAAATACAGTATAAGAAGAATGGGTAGCTCTGAGGGATGAAGTAGTGAAGGCAGCAGAGGATCAAGTAGGTAAAAAGACGAGGGCTAATAGAAATCCTTGGGTAACAGAAGAAATATTTAATTTAATTGATGAAAGGATAAAATATAAAAATGCAGTAAATGAAGCAGGCAAAAGGGAATACAAACGTCTCAAAAATGAGATCGACAGGAAGTGTAAAATGGCTAAGCAGGGATGGCTAGAGGACAAATGTAAGGATGTAGAGGCTTGTCTCACTAGGGGTAAGATAGATACTGCCTACAGGAAAATTAAAGAGACCTTTGGAGAGAAGAGAACCACTTGTATGAATATAAAGAGCTCAGATGGCAACCCAGTTCTAAGCAAAGAAGGGAAGGCAGAAAAGTGGAAGGAGTATATAGAGGTTTTATACAAGGGCGATGTACCTTAGGACAATATTATGGAAATGGAAGAGGATGTAGATGAAGATGAAATGGGAGATACGATACTGCATGAAGAGTTTGACAGAGCACTGAAAGATCTGAGTCGAAACAAGGCCCCGGGAGTAGACAACATTCCATTAGAACTACTGATGGCCTTGGGAGAGCCAGTCGTGACAAAACTCTACCATCTGCTGAGCAAGATGTATGAGACAGGCGAAATACCCACAGACTTCAAGAAGAATATAATAATTCCAATCCCAAAGAAAGCAGGTGTAGACAGATGTGAAAATTACCGAACTATCAGTTTAATAAGTCACAGCTGCAAAATACTAACGCGAATTCTTTAGAGACGAATGGAAAAACTGGTAGAAGCGGACCTCGGGGAAGATCAGTTTGGATTCCGTAGAAATGTTGGAACACGTGAGGCAATACTAACCTTACGACTTATCTTAGAAGAAAGATTAAGAAAAGGCAAACCTACGTTTCTAGCATTTGTAGACTTAGAGAAAGCTTTTGACAACGTTAACTGGAATACTCTCTTTCAAATTCTGAAGGTGGCAGGGGTAAAATACAAGGAGCGAAAGGCTATTTACAATTTGTACAGAAACCAGATGGCAGTTATAAGAGTCGAGGGGCATGAAAGGGAAGCAGTGGTTGGGAAAGGAGTGAGACAGGGTTGTAGCCTCTCCCCGATGTTATTCAATCTGTATATTGAGCAAGCAGAAAAGGAAACAAAAGAAAAGTTCGGAGTAGGTATTATTTTTCGAACCCCATGCTGATTCCTACAGAGTAGATTCCTAGTCTCCAGAAAAGTCATTATACTGGAACATAATACGTGTTCGAAAATTCTACAACTGATCGACGATAGAGATATAGGTCTATAGTTTTGCACATCTGTTCGACGTCCTTTCTTGAAAACGGGGATGACCTGTGCCCTTTTCCAATCCTTTGGTACGCTACGCTCTTCTAGAGATCTACGGCTGCAAGAAGGAGGGGCAAGTCCCTTCGCGTACTCTGTGTAAAATCGAACTGGTATCCCATCAGTTCCAGCGGTCTTTCGTGTCATTTCCTGGAGGATTTCGTAATTATAGTACGCACAATGTAACAACACAAGTATGCTTCCATCCTTGGGAACGATGTCCACCTCTACACGCAGTTTGTTTTTCCTCACCATGAAGGCATCTGCCAGCAGGACTATGTAACATATCACACGCAGTGTGCCGGCCGCTGTGGCCGAGAGGTTCCAGGCGCTTCCATCCGGAACCGCGCTGCTGCTGCGGTCGTAGGTTCGAATCCTGCCTCAGGCATGGACGTATGTGATGTCCTTAGGTTAGATAGGTTTTAGTAGTTCTAAGTCTAGGGGACTGATGACCTCAGATGTTAAATCCCATAGTGCTTAGAGTCATTTGAGCCATTTTTTCGAACTCGCAGTGTACGTGGTTGTTCGAAGAGCGGCATTATGGGTTTACCGTACACTCCTGGCCACCAACCTCCCGGATTTATACCCATTCGAGAATCTATGGCACCACCTCCATCAGGCCGTTTGCACAAGGGCTCCTCAACCGAGAAACCGAGCGCATTTGGGCACGGTACTGGAGTTGCCATGGTTCCAAATCCCTGTCGGTATCATCCACAATCTCACTGAGACTCTTCCTGCACGTCTCGCGCTCCAAAAGGTGTTGTATTCAGGCTTTTGACAGGTGTTCATATCAGTATGTTTAAGGGATAGCCAAAGTGAAAAAAATGAAAAATAACTACGTACACTCCTTATTATTTCAAAAGTGTTCACCTTAGCTGTTAATACATTTATCCCACGGTAAGACGAGAAGGTCGATGCCATCATGGAAAAATGTTTGAAGTCGTCTAGTAAACTACTATAGTAGACGTGCACCTCTCGTCGAAAGCGAATCGACGGCCACGACCGTCTTTTCCTAGGGCTCCAAAAATATGGAAATCGTATGGTAAGAAATTAGTGCTGTTAGGAGGATGTGTAGCGACTTTTAGTAACACTTTTCAGAAAAACTGCTGTAGAACACGTGTTTGAACAGGACTGAGTCCTGTACAATGCAACCACATATGTAGTAAATATTTTTGCCTTTATTGACCGCGGTATGCATTAAAAATAGCTCCTTGCTGACATGATAGCACCAGTGATTACAACTATTAGTCATATTAACTTCAAATAGTGCAAATTCTTTTCTCCGTTGAACCCCAACCAGTTCGCGTTTTCCACTATCGCGGAAAACACGTTTCACAAGGGAACTTCTGCAAAGTTTGGAAGATCGGAGACGAGCTACTAGCGGAAGTAATGCTGTGAGGACGGATCGTGGGTCTTGTTTCGGTAGATCAGTCGATAGAGCACTTGCTGGAGAAAGGCAAAGGTGCCGAGATGAAACTCGGTACATCACGCAGTTTAATGTACAAGGCAGTTTCAACATTCTACAGCTTTATTCTTCACGTCCACATATTAATACCCTACATCGTCACCCTGAAGACTAACTCTTTGCTCTCAGCGACAGACTAGTTTGTTAATACAGTCACTGCAAAATGTTTGACTTTGTTGTTGGAGACACACGTCACCTCTGGTTGCACCGCTTCATAACTATCAAACTGAAGTCCTCGAAGGTGTTATTTAACTTATCAAAACATATCAGAACCGGATGGGGCCAAGACGTTCGATGACAACGAAACCACGGTGTCGGATATTTTCAGATGTCGTCGAGCTCATTTGTTGTCTGGGATCATCATGATGCAGGAGAGGGTTCTCCATGTGCAGACGAACTCGGCATCGATATAAAAAATGTCGCACTTATAAAGAAGTAATAAATTATAAGTGCATACCGCGAGGCTTATCATCAACCGAAATTGAATCTGAAATTTAGAAAAGCACATTTTTTACTGGAATGTGACTCCTGATAAAGGATGCTCGTCTAGCAAGGTATGCAATGGGCCATGAAATTCACTGTTCTACGTTGTTCATGTCCTGACGCGGCAAACAATTTTAAACTGGAAGGTAAGTCCAATACTGAATTACCCATCCGTGCTTTCACTAATTGGCACATTGACAATGAACATCACTACGAAACAGGTTTTGACTTAAAGTGAAATGAACTTTAAAATTCAGCTATGTTGGCCCATCTTCAGTGATCTTCTTCCTCTCGTAAGGTGTATTGGAAATCATAGGCTTCACTGGAGACAAAACCCGGATGTTTGGATTTGCAGCTCGGATCAACTTAGGATGTCATCTAGATTCAGGAAGATGGTAATATTCTTATACGATTACTCAGCTCTGCTATACAAATTTGATGAAAGGTAGCAGTCAATTTATGACCTCAAAATGGAAAATATGGTCTTTCGCTGTTTGCTGAGGGCGTTACCGCGTCGCTGCAAAGGGAGTACGATCGCGATCGAAGGAGATGACCGTGCAGTTCACTAAATGTTTGTCGTCAGTGGCGGATGAAGCGAAAGTTGCCGTCATAAGAAAGCAGAAGGAAAGATAAAGTACACAAGAAAAAGAGGCGGGGTAGTGATTTCCCCAGAGGAGCGAGCAATTCGGGTCGGCCGCCTCGGTAAGAACGCTGATTGCCCTCCGCCCAGAAATGATGGCTGTCCATTAGGGGTGCGCGGCCACCTGCCGTTCTGCGCCGTACCACCCGCCGTCATTGTTGCCGCTGCCTCCGCCAGTCCTTGTCCGTGAAATATAGGGCCTCATTGTTCATAACTACTGTAGCTCTGCAGCAGGGAGGCCGCGACGACTCGATAAGAAACCCGCTGCGCCTGCCGACGGCCCCGTCGTCAGATTGAAAATTATGTGTTTTGTGGGAAAAAAGTGCGCGTAGCAGGAGTACCCTTGCAGTTACAGCCGTGAGGACATTTGGTAGGATTTGTAAATGAGAATTTTTCGAGAGAAGGCGTTTGGGAAATGCGATTCTCTTCAGACACCGGAACGAGAGACATTGCGCTGTGGCGAATGCTATGGGCTAGGAACGGCAGTTTTTGCTAAAACAACTGGTTTTCGGTTAGATAGTTTAACTTTTCACTCTTTCAGTTCCAACACACATAAAATCAAGATATTAACTGAATCTAATTTTTTCAAACTATGCTCAAAAATATTGTTGTAATCGGGGATCTGTTTGGGCATTATCAACAGTCAGTGCCGAAGAGTGAAAATTAGAATTATATATTAATACTTTCAGCTGCTGATGAGCGTTGATATACATTAACGGGGACAGGTGAAAATGTGTGCCCCGAGAAGGAGTCGAACCCGGGATCTCCTGTTTACATGGCAGACGCTCTATCCATGCGAGCCACCGAGGACACAGAGGATAGTGCGACTGCAGGGACTATCTCACGCACGCCTCCCGCGAGACCCACATTCTCACCTTATATGTCCACACACTGCATTCATAGTGTCCCTACCCAGCACACTCATTACTCGTGGAAGACATTCTTACCAAGTCCCGTAAGAGTTCGGGTAATATGTGTGCAGACGAAGGTCATGGCCGGTATTGCCAGAACTGTATACTTGTAATGATTTGTTGTCTGTTCCGAAAGAACAGACACCATATCCATATAAGAAGTTGAATAAACCTGTTTTTCGTGTTACTTCTCCGTTTTCAAGGCCTACAAGCTGAGAAAGGCATAATATTATGTAGACATAGCCAGCAGATCAGTTACTTTCTACTTCCATTGTATACCATGCAAGAACTGCTGTTAAGTTTTTATTAATGGTATCATAATTTCCTTCCTGTTTTATTACTTCATAGAAATGACAGGCAAACGTTTAATCTTTTAAACCAAATGAAGCAATGTACTTCGTAAAAGTATCTCCCGACTAGGGTTGATACCATTCTGCAAGACAGCGGATGCCCTGAAACGACAGCGAGAAACTACCTATAGACCCGGTGGGGGCGAGTTTTGCACACTGCACGTAGACGCGTACCTTAAGCCACGATACACCCCTTGTCACGGTCAGGCGGCTTCCTCCCGTCGGAGGGAGTCCTCTCTCGGTCATGGGCGTGTGTGCGTTGTCATAGCGTAAGTTAGTTTAAGTTAGATCAAGTAGTGTGTAGGCTTAGGGACCGATGACGTCAGCAGTTTGGTGCCACAAGACCTTACCACAAATTTCCAACTTTCCCGTTTTTCCGTATAGCTTACCTAATTTTTTCAGAATTTGGAACGTCTTATAACAATTTACATTGGCGAATGCTTTTACCAGGTCGACAAATCCTATAAATTTGTCTCTGTTTCTCTTCAATCTTACTTCCGTTGCCAACCCAAACCTATGTCTTTCTTGTCGTCTCCTGTTGCTTATTCTATCACGTTATCAGACATGTCTTCCCTGTCAGGAACGCTTTCAGTGTAGCCTTTCCGCCTATCCACTCTCCCCTTAGAATTGGGCAGTGGCATTCCTAACGATCTCTCAATGCTACGGTTTTTGATTAAATTTTACCGTAGGTTATTTAGGCTTTGATATATGCTGAATCAATCCATCTGACAATCATTTCTTTTTCGATTTCTTCACATTTGTAACGCAGCAATTATGCTTTGTCTTCCCTGCACTAACTATTTATTTCGTTCCTAAGTGACTTCTATATCAGTATCCCTGAATTGCCCTGAACATTTTTTTACTTCCTTCTTTAGTCGGTCACCTGAAGTATTTCATGTGGTATCCATGGTTTCTTTGCAGTTTCCTTCTACGTAGCTGTGTTTTCCTTTCAAAATTCCGCGATCGCCCTGTTTAGAGATGTCAATTCTTCTTTAAATCTACTGTACACTGAGCTATTCATTACCGCGGTGCCTGTAGCCTCAGAGAACTTCAAAGGTATTTCTTCATTTCATAGTACTTCCGTATCCCATGTACTTCCGTATCCCACTTCTCGTAAAGTTCAGCCAAGTTCATCATTACCGAACTGTGATCAAGAGTCTACATCTCCTCCTGGGTACTCCTTACAATCTAATATCTGTTTTCTGAATCTCTACCTGATCATAGTGTAATCTAACTGAAATCTTTCAGTATCTCCCAGCCGTTTCCAGGTGCACCTTGTGATTCCTGAACACAGTATTCACTATTAATAACTGATATTTATTGCAGAAGTCAATTAGCCTTTATCCTCTCTCGTTTGTACTATTAAGCCTTCATTCTTCCCTGATCCTTTCTTTTACTCCCTCCCGAGAACCGCATCACAGTCCCCTCATGTACAGAACTACCCGTTTAATATCCTCATAACTTCCTCTATCTCTTCATTTTTCTTTTTGCGACTTTGGCATGTATATTGTTGTTGGTGTTGGTTTGCTATCGATTTGGATGAGCATAACCCTATCACTGAACTGTTCCCAGTAAATCAGTCTCTGTCCCACTTTCCCACTCATAACAAATGCTTCTTGCGTTATACTATTTCCTACTGTTGTTGATATTACCCTATAACCACCTGACCAAAAGTCCTTGTCTACTTTCCATTTCACTTCATAGACTACAGCTATGTCTAGATTCAGCCTTAAAATTTCCCTTTTCAGACCTTCTAGCTTTCCTACCACTTTGAAACCTCTGATATTCTACGAACCCACTCGTATAACCTTACCATTTTGTTCGTTCCTCAATTTTTTTTTCTCATGGTCATCTACCCTTGGTCAATCCGAATGGGGGACTCGTTCATGAACTTTTGCCATTGGTGAGATCATCGTGTTACTTTTTCAGTTACAAGTCACATGTTCCGTGGGTGCACATAGGGTCTTTAATTGCAGTGGCTTCCATCACCTTCTGCATTTTCATGTCGTTAATCATTGCTGACTCTCGCCTTCAGGGACAGTTTCCCACCCTCTTTGACAATGCGGTTGGCTGAATGAGGACGAATTCTTACGTCGAAAGTCTTCGGCGCCGTTGCTGATGATTTTTTTTTTCAAAATTGAAGCGGTGGGGCGTTTGGAATCTGGGACTGAGGACGTTTTGACTGCTGATCAAAAACTCTACCCTAGACCGCTGGTTACTACAATGTGTCATGTGAGAAACGGGCAAGCTAAGCCTCGTAAGAGCGAAGGTTTCCGAAACCATGCTGATTCAAGGACAGTGTGTTCTCGGTTTCACGAAAATTTATTATGTTCGAACTGAGAGTATGTTCAATTATTCTGCAGCAAATAATTGTTAGAGATATTGGTCTTTAATTTTGACGACCCGTTCTTTTGCCCTTGAGTCACATAAGTGGGCTTTTCTCCAGTCGTTCTGGACTTTGCGCTGAATAGATGGATTCGCTATAAGTGCAAGGAAAGTAAGAGGCCAATGCCGTACAGTACTCTTTGGAAAACCAAACTGAGATTTCAAAGTCAGGATCCATAACTGGAACCTCAAGGTCATACGTGTCAGGCTCCTAATGGCACCCGGTAAAACACGTGACACTTTCGTTGACAAAAATCCTAAGTTATGTTAAGAGAATTGTTAAAGAACTTTGGCATTTCGAAATGAATTGGGTTTTCTAAAACGGAGATTTCTTCCACAACTCATCACAACCAAGATTGTTTACTTAATATCGAGGTTTCACTAAGAATTTACCTGTCATTTATGGCTATGAACAGAAGTGGTAGAGGTTATTTTCAAAACTGATGAAAACCAGAAAAGAACCTCAACATTATGGCATGGTTGTGTGATGAAAGAAATATATCAAGACATCCTTATGAATGTAAAATAAATATTATCATTAGTATGAAGTGTAGACACAATCTAATCATCCAATAAATGTGTTTGAAACCTCCATTTTAAGACTGATTTTCCTGAAACCATTGTACGTGAATTATAGGTAAAATTGTAATATATTTAATGTCCTTAGAGTAGCATTGTATTTTGCATATACTATATTTTCGCACTGTTTCACAGAGCTATTATTTTTATATGATCTCGGTTTCGGGTGGGAGGCCCATTTTCCAGTAGACAATTGATTTAAAAGATGGGAACCAAGCAGATAAACGTGAGCTTCTTAATCTATCATTTCTCGATTAAGGCTTTATGCGCTGCCTATTTCGACGCAGTTATGCTTGAGTTGTATAGCGTTAAGCCATTAACTGGGCTAACATTTATTCTTTAAACTTTCACTGTAATAAATCTACTTGCAATGAAAGGATATTTGCATGATTACTGGTAACTTATTTATGAATGAATGAATGAAATGTTCCACTCCCATGTGGAAGTTGCAGAATTATCTAACAGGCGAGAAAATTCAGTTGAGTCTGCTCGCCAGCCTTTGTGGCTGAGCGGTTCTAGGCGCTTCAGTCTGGAACCACGCTACTGCTACGGTCGCAGGTTCGAATCCTGCCTAGGGGACTGATGACCTCAGATGTTAAGTCCCATAGTGCTTAGAACCATTTGAGTCATCTCACTCAGTACTAGACACTTGGAAATATGGCTCAAGCCAGGAGCTGCATGAGAATGCTGAACCAGTTTCAGGCATGATACGGAAGACTTGGCGGCCGAAGACTTCCGGCATATGAAGTCACCCTCATTCTACCAACGACCTTGTCAAAGGGGGCGCAGATGCGGTCAGAGGTTCAGGGCACGCTCTTGACCTTGGGGTAGGAAACTGCTCTAAAGGCAGAAAACTCAGCTCACAATCAACGGCATGAGGAAGCAGAAGGCAATGGAAACCACACATTAAAGACAGATAACGTGTATCCACAGGTCATGTGGCCTGTAACTGAAAAAGTGTCATGATGATCTCTCCATTGGCAAAATGTTCCGAAATACTCCCCCATTCGGATCTCAGGTAGGGGACTGCCAAAGGGGAGGTGACCATGAGAAATAGAATATTCAACAAAAGGATAAAGTTCGACGATTGGGGGCGTGGAATGTCAGAAACTTGAACATGGTAGCGAAGCTAGAAAATATGGAAAGGTAAATGCAACGGCTGAATCTAGATACAGTAGGGGTCAGTGAAGTGAAATGGAAAGAAGACCAGGATTTCCGGTCAGATGAGTATAGGGTAATATCAACAGCAGCAAAAAAGGTATGACGTAAGTAGGATTCGTTACGAATAGCAAGATAGAGCAGAGAGTGTGTTACTATGAACAGTTAAGTGATAGAGTTGTTTTTATCAGAATCGACAGCAAGCCATCATCAACAACGATAGTTCTGGTATACATACCGACGTCGCAAGGTGAATATGAAGATATAGAGAAAGTATATGAGGATATTGAAAGGGTAATACAGTTCGTAAAGGGAGATGAAAATCTAATAATTATGGGGACTGGGATGCAGTTGGAGGGAAAGGAGAAGAAGAAAAGGTTATAGGAGCATATTGGATTGGGGCGAGGAATACGAGAGGAGAAGGATTAATTGAGCTCTGTAATAAATTTCAGCTAGTAATACGGAATACTCTGTTAAAGAAACAGAAGAGGAGGAGGTAAACTTGGAAAAGGGCGGTTAATATTTCAGTTAGATTACATCACAGTGTGACAGAGATTCCGAAATCAGATACTGGATTGTAAGGCGTACTCAGGAGCAGATATAGGCTCAGATCACAATGTAGGAGTGATGAGGTGTAGGGTAAAATTTAAGATAATCGTCAGGAAGAATCAATACGCAAAGATGTGGGATACGGAAGTACTAAGAATGACTAGATATGCTTGAAGTTCTCTGAAGATGCAGATACAGCAATAAGGAATACCTCAGTACGCAATACACTGAAGGGGAATGGACATGTCTAAAATGGGCACAGGGAAATTCAGGAATACAGAAATACAAGTCACTCAGGAATGAAATAAATACGATGTGGAGGCAAGCAAAAACGAAATGGCTGTATGAAAAATGTGAAGAAAAAGACTGTCGGAATGACTAAATCAGCATATAGGAAAGTCCAAACGACTTTCGGTGAATTTTAAAGAAAGGGTGGTAACAATATAAGTGCAACGGGAATCCCACTGTCAAACACAGAAGAGAGAGCGTATAGGTAGAAAGAGTACCCTAAAGGCCTATATGAGGGGGAAAATTTGTCTGATGTCATGATTTAGGAGTGATAGGGGCACCAGTATTAGAACCAGAAGTTAAGAGAGCTTAGGAGAACTTACGACAAAATAAGACAGAAGGGATAGATTACATTCCATCAGAATTTCTAAAATCATTGCTGAAAGTGGCAACAAAACGACTATTCACGTTGGTGTGTAGAATGTATGAGTCTGGCGACATACCACCTGACATTCGGAAAAATATCATCCACAAAATTCCGAAGAATGCAAGAGCTGACAAGGGCGAGAATCATCGCACAGTCAGGTTCAAATGGCTCTGAGCATTGTGGGAATTAACTGGTGAGGTCATCAGTCCCGTAGAACTTAGAACTACTTAAACCTAAGTAACCTAAGGTCATCACACACATCCATGTCCGAGGCAGGATTCGAACCTTCGACCGTATCGGTCGTGCGGTTCCAAACTGTACCGCCTAGAACCGCTCGGCCACACCGTCCAGCGGTTAACAGTTCACGCATCCAAGTTGCTGACAAGAATAGTATATAAAAGAATGAAAAATAAAATTGAGAATGTGTTGAACGACGATCAGTTTGGCTTTAGGGAAGCTAAAGGCACCAGAGAGGCAATTTTGACGTTGTCACTGATAATGGAAGTAAGACTAAAGAAGACTTTCATAGGTTTTGTCGACCTGAAAAAAGTGTTCGACAATATTCACTGATGACATTACTGTCCTGAGTGAAAGTGAAGAAGAATTACATAATCTGCTAAATGGAATGAACAGTGGAATGACTACATAATATGAATTAAGAGTAAATCGAAGGAAGACGAAAGTAATGAGAAGCAGCAGAAATGAATGGAGCGAGAAACTTAACATCAGTTTTGATTAAGTTATCGAGTTGTGCAACCAGTTACGGACGGAGTTACGATGACATCAAATGGGGACTAGCACAGTGAAAAAGGGCACTCCTGGCCAAGAGAAGTCTACTATTATCAAACGCATAAAATATAGGCCTTAATTTGAGGAAGAAAGTTTTGAGAATGTACTTTTGGAGCACAGCATTGTATGGTTGTGAAACATTACTGCGGGAAAACAGAAACAGAAGAGAATCGAAGAATTTGAGATGTGGTGTTACAGATGAATGTTGAAAATTATGTGGTCTGATCAGGTAAGGAATGAGGGGGTTCTGTGTAAAACCAGAGAGGAAAGGAAAATGTGGAAAACACTGACAAGGAGAAAGGACAGGATGATATGACATATCAGGGAATGACATATCAGGGAATGACTTCCGAGGTACGAGAGAGAGTAGTAGAGGGCAAAAACTGTAGAGGAAGATAGAGATTGGAATACATCCAGCAAATAATTGAGGACGAAGGTTGCAAGTGCTACTCTGAGGTGAAGAGGTTGGTGTAGGAGAGGAATTCGTGGCGGCTGCATGAAGCCTATCAGAAGAACGATGACTCAAATAAAAAAACGGAAGACTGATATTTCTCAGGCACATCATGTGAATGGAGAATTACATGGTGACCAAGCACATATGGAATACAGCAGACCTGACACGAAACCGTCGGTCGATGGAATTCAGTAGCGATTGGAGAAGAAACGGAACAGATGAAATAACTGAACTATGAACCTATAAGAGTAAATAATTATTGACCTGCAGTCTTTAACAAAAATCTGTGTAAGGCGCGCAAGAACCATTTTATAAATACAAGGTTCGAAGTCAGTAGGAGTCAAAGTATGCACTTTCTGTGGATGGTAGGAGTGTAGATACATGTGCAGTAATACTCGTCACACAGCACTCTGGGAATCATTCATGTCACGTGCGACTGATCGAGTGCTGATTTCAGGTGCTTCTCGTAAGTTTCGATTCCACGTAGGTCTGGTGATGGTTTGCTTAGCGATGAACTGGCTCGTGCAGTTAGGGAACTCATAAAATTAGAACTTCAATTGCACGAACATATCCTTGATTCACCAAAAATGGACGCCCACTTCATTGGTCATCGCGCACCTGATGACGTCCTTCCATGACCTGTGGACTCGTCTCCTTACCGCCGAATTCATCATCGATATTTCCCTGCAAACCTAGTAAATCCGTCGATGAATGTTGACTGGGTAAGAGTTCTTCGCATTGAGAAAGGGAATTGGAGGTCTAATCTCACAAGCATAGGAAATTTCATTTACTCTCTCTATTCTAAACTGTCACTACACAGCATAAGCAACACATGTGGAACTTCATATGGTGCTCTGAAAGCAAGTAGCGGACGTACTCCTAACTGCGACTGTAGAGGTAGCGCGGAAAGAAATGCAAAATGAAAATTAATCTCTGAACGTACCACGCAACCATACATTTGTCTTGGAATCTGTGTACACTGGAACGTCATTGCTGTTGTGTCAAATTCTTTCAGCCGTGAACACCATTACTGGATGTTTCACAGTTCATATAAGGGGCGCTCAAAAAGTTCTGTTAGAAGGCTTTACGGTCCATAAATGGTATGCCAGTCGGATAAAATCTGAGTGAGCGCTGAAGCAATCATCCCACCGAAACATCAAGTTGAAGATTCCCGTAGGACTAACACCATGTCCCGCTGAAGAAATATGAAGAAGTCTGTAACAGTCTGCTGCACATCATCGTCGGACAGCAATCGTCGAGTCTTCAACGCTCATTTTAAGGGACTGCAGTTGAGTCTGGGCTCTCAGATCGTCCAGCGTTTTGTATGGAACAGCGATCAGCACAGAACATGGCACACCATTCCACAACGGTGGTTCCTGACACACGTCCTGCCCCACACACATTCTTCATTCTTCGATGAATCTAGCAGTGTTTGTCCTTCGGCAGCCAAGAAAAGAACAACACCACATTTGTTGTGTTTTAACGCATTTGATAGTAACCTCCCTAAAGTTCACGTTTCTGCATTTACCACATACACCTCGGAAAGACATAAATATAACACTGATCCCTCTCAGTGCTCTCACACCAGCATCAGAGTAGCACTATGTTGCATATACGCTGCAGCAACGCCCTCAAACGGAAACTTTTTCATCGTCCGTTATATTACAGGCATCTGGGGGTTGCAGAGGATAAATTTATTGTAAGGGACCACTGTCTTGAGATGAACCACTTAATTATGATATCACATACCTTTCTCGCCTTAATGCAGCAACAGCTGTGAGCAACCTGAGTGTTCACAAGAAGAAATGTTGCCTTTGGTGCTCCACCGACGCATCGCCCTTTCGACTTCGAAGAGGACTTACTTCGTCACATACAAGAGGACCCGAAAACAAGTATTCCGAGCTCTTTTACAATGTGAAGTGCCCAAGCTTTATACCTTAAATATCTTCGTTTCGTTTACAATATTTATAACATCTTTCCATCTACACGTAACATAAACAAGGACTCGTCAATCACAATTAATTGTCCGAATCGTTCGATTCCCGGCCGGGTCGGAGGTTTCTTAGGCTGGATGTTTTGTTGGTCTTCTCTCCGTACAGTCATGCCTGTATGGAATCACATGACAAGTCTAAGGCTACATTACTTCTTACCAGGGTACAGTAATTCTCTAATGAATGTTCTGAACTGTCGAAACACACTGCAGAATCTTCCACTTTATGGTCCATTATATTAGAAAAGAGAATCTCATTTTCGCAACTTCATCGATCATTGATCTCCATGCCATACAACAGCAGATCTGTAGGAAAGAAATTCCGTGATATAAATCTTTGGTGGTCAGGAAAGAAATAAGGGAGTAAAACCTTCTGTGAATATCAACATTTTTGCACTGTAGCTATTGATATTTGAGGGCTTCCCGTCCGGAAATTTAAACCACTTCCTCACCGAGCCTGAGGCACATTGTCGGGACGCATTGCTTGCCTCAGTGGCACCGCTTTCCGCGGATAATAATGAAGAAACATGTGCAGAGGCAGCGCCTCCCACTTTAATCCGGTGTTTGCGTGCCCGAACCTCTCATATCGCGCCCACAATCGGGACGGCTCGTATTAGGAGTTAGTACCAGTATAGACGCGGAGGTGCGTGGCCGAACCACGTGGTGCGCGGTGCGAGAGGGGTCGACATGGCGTCGCATGGCTAGGCGGAAGTTCCTGAAAATTACCGATGCTATAGCAGCGAGCACATAAGAAGGAGGCTGCCCGATAGGCTCTGCGTTGGGGCAGATGGAGAAAACTTTGCGGTGGCGCTAAGGTGCTGTCTGTTTCTGTCCCATGGGACATTTTTCAGCTTTTGGCTGTCCTGAAATCTGGCAACATTGGGGTATAGCATCGTTTCCTAACATGCAGTTGTGAACCCCCAGGGGGTTCACATAATACTTCGTTTCGCCAAAATTCTTTTCCACAATAGCGGGTTCTGAGGTTAGGCCTACTACTGTTTCCTTATGTCCTGCAGAATTGTCATAATAATAATAACAATAATATTTTAAAATTAAACTAAACTCGTAATTCTCCTTGTTAAATTGGTATAAAATTGGGGATCTATCGCATTATTTCCACAGTAAATTAATACAAACAAAACAAGTTGCATCACCCCGGTTCCCAGAACGCCTGAAGACAGACATTGACTGTCAGTACTGTATCACCTCCTGGGAAATATAGTAATTTGTCAGTTGTGCATTAGAATCGTTTCTGTTCACATTAAAATTTATAATTGATTGCTAAGTTGAAGTTTGAAAAGGAAAGAGGGTTTAATAAAATCGCAAGTTAGTGTTGTGTAAACAGTTCTGTTCCCAGTGACGTGTGTCAATCTCAAAAATTGAGCAGTGTGCACTGAAGAGGAAGCTTAGGGTTGGAGTTTCATATATACGTGACAAGGAATGTCCAAGACTGAAGGAATGTCCAAGAGTGCAGTCTGTGACGACATTCTTACTAATAATAGTCTGATACACTCTCTACTTAAATGCCACTTAGAAACCAAATACCCCTCCCACATAAACAAATCTGCTGACTTTTTTTACACGAAACGTTAATGAGTGGAAAAATGGTCTATCTACTTCTGTATCCGTTGTAAACAGTGACAACGAATGCTCTAGAAGTATCTTATCGTTTTAGCTACAGAATTGCTAAAATTGCTAAACGTCATTCAACAGCTGAAGAGGCCGGCTGGGGTGGCCGAGTGGTTCTAGACGCTACAGTCCGGAACTGCGCGACCGCTACGGTCACAGGTACGAATCCTGTCTCGGGCATGGATGTGTGTGTTGTCCTTAGGTTATTTAGGTTTAAGAAGTTCTATGTTCTATGGGACTGATGACCTCAGAAGTTAAGTCCCATAGTGCTCAGAGCCATTTGAACCATTTGAACAGCTGAAGATTTAGTGAGGCCACGTAAAATGATTTCGTAAAGCGTATTCTTGGAGAATCTTTCACAATACGATCTACCGCCAGATTAAAGACACGTCAATGTATGTTCAAATGTTCAAATTTGTGTGAATTCGTAAGGGACCAAACTGCTTAGGTTGTCGTTCCCTAGAATTACACAAACTTAAACAAACATACGCTAAGTACAACACACACACCCGTGCCCGAGGGAGGACTCGAACCTCCGGCGGAAAGGGCCGCGCAGTCCGTAACATGACGCCTCAAACCGCGCGGTCACGCCGCGTGGCTCACGTTATGTATAAAATGAAATTTCGTAAGAGTCCTCCCTTTGCGATTCAGCTTGATGAATCGTCTGGTGTTGACAATTTAATCATTTTGATACTTTTCGTCCGTTATACTAATAGGAGTGTATACTAGGAGAGACTCTTAAAAGAGAGAACTATGGGATGTGGTATATTTAAGTCAACCGGCGAATACTTTCGCGAAAATTCGGAAGACTGGACAGCTGTATAGGTATTTGTTCAGGTGGTGTGAAATCTAAAAAAACACAGGGTGTTATGCTCAGTTTGTCGCCAACGTGAAATCTGTAAAGTCTAACGTTTCTTGGATACATTGTTGCATTTATAGACAGGCTCTTGTTTCTAAACGGATAACCGATGCATTGAAATCTGTGCTGAAAGATATAGAGGACATAATTAATTTTATTAAGGCACACCTTGCAAATTTCCGCATCTTTACAGTGATTTGTGAGGAAATCTCAGACATTTATAGTTGTTTGTTGTCTGAAACTGAAGTTAAGTGGCGATCTCGAGGTAGAACTATTTCCACACTGTGGGAACTTAAAGATGAAGTTTACGTTTTTCCCATGAGTCATGCTTTCACAAAGCAAAGGGCATGGAAGATGAAATCTGGTTTCAGACATCAGCTTATTTGGCAGAAGTTTCCTCAAAATTAACAGTTTGAATTTATCGAATACAAACGTTTATATTGTGCAAGACTGTATCAAAGCATTAATTAAAAACTTCATTTTGGGAAATGTATTTCAACGGATATCACACCGAGTGCTTTAATACCTTCCACGACGTTTTGGGGTAAATCATTTTTCTTTGGACGAAAATGTCAAGAACATGGTTAAATAACGAGTGAAGGGACTTGGGAAAACCTTCAGCGACTATGTCCAATAATAACAATTAGAATCGCAAACCCTTAGAATCTTAGATTCCAAATTAAACGTAAGTGAAGAAGTGCAGATTCTTGAAAACCAAGGATCACCCAACTTACATCGTTGTAGAAGGGATTCGCGAATCAAGAAAGATTTTGAACCGCTGGGGTAAACACCATATTGGGCCTCTGTTCTGTTTATGACTTTCCTCAAACAACTTTACAATATATTGTTCTACTTATTTCAGTAATTCAAATTCATACTCAATTCAGATTGGGTATTTCAACATTTTGTATCAAAATCATTCAAGTGAGTTTTCCTAGCGGCGGGTTCTTAATTTTCAGTTTCTATTATTGCATGTGTTAAATAAACAAGGGGAAGAATTTCAAGGTGAGAGACCAGAACACGATGAATGCTTTTCAGTTGTTTATTATCTAATGTCCAGATCGTTCCGCTCGCGTTTTAAAACGTTTAAGTAAGTTTAATTATATAATATGGCTGCACAGAAATTTTCTCTGTGTGATATAAACTATTTACGTACATTATCATTATAAACTTCGCACAGTACTCAATAGTCCGTTAGGTATTTTATTTGTGATTTCTGTGATTTGTGCACTGTATTAAGTTTTTATAGTTATTTTTGATGTGTTTGTGTATACAGTCTCAGGTGTATATGTATGCAGTGTATGTAACTATAAAACAAAAATCTTAAAAAACCAGTACGGAATTAAACAAAATAATAAAATAAAAGTATAGAACAAAATAACAAAAATAAAAAATATCAGAACAATAAAAAATAAAAAATAAAGCAAAAAACCTCCAGTGTACATGTGGCCTTGTCTTGGTGGTGAGGACGGTGTTTTCTGAGGATACAGTAGTCTATAATGGACAGGTTCAACCAAACCTGCAGGTAACCGTAGAGGAGCCGCACTAACGGCGACCAGCTCAAACATGGTGGTTCGAAAGGTCACAAGAGAACCTATACCGGATCTTTCGTCGCCCGAATCAGTGAAAGTCCATATCTGTTTCCAAGCTCTGGCAGTCTAATGTCATAAATATGGTATAGTAAATGTTGGGAACCAGAATGAAAGATGCTCCTATCATAGCACAAAAAAGGTGTATATATCTTCTGCAGAGTTAGGGATATAAGAGAACTAGTTTTCGATCTACCTCGCAGCTTTAAAGCCACAAGAGATATGGCAGCCTCCGATTAAGTTTCGTTATTCATCAGATACTTGAATGGATAGAAAGCAAGACTCACTAGAAATTACACGACGGATTTTAGTCCAAATTTCCACAGCCGAACGAAGAGTGGGAAATGATCAAATGGGTCATTAAATTCAGCAGGGTGAGTTCTAGATTTGCGAAGACGATTTAACTGACTGGAAGTAATGAGGGTAAATAAAAAAGTCATTATTGGGTTAAGGGAAAGGATTTTCTGAATTTTCATAGCCAAACGAAGAATGGGAACTAGACAAAGGAGCTATGAACTTGACAAGTGCAAAGTCTAGTTTTGAAAAAAAAAAGATTTAAGTACTTGAAAGTAACAAGGGCAATTAAGAAAAATTTAGTTAGTGGTTTCAGGGAAAACAGAAATGTTTCACGAATTGCTGTTGCTAGCTCAACAAGGCATAGTGTGTACAAAACTTTTGTGTTAGTGTAACATTAGTGTAACATTTGCTTTCTAAAATTTCTACCTTGCTATCGAGGACGTTTGTAGAAGAGGACGTTGAACGTGAGCATGCAGGTCAACCATATCAAGATCTCAAAGAGTTTTAAGAATTCTACTGCTCTACGATGTTGAAACAATAAAATAAACGTCAAATCACAGCTTGAATTTCCCGGCTTTCTCTTGATTTATATACGCTTAGTAATAATAAAATACCGATCGTTATTTAAATATATTATACTTTATGCTTTCTGAAAGAAATATGTAAAACAAGTAAAGAAAGGACGAAATGTTTTGTGGAATGATTAATCTGAATGTTAGGAATAAAGTGGATTAGAGAAACTTTTAAGGCACCTTTGAATGATGCTCGACATCATGTATAGCTAATGAGGTACTATTGAAAATTTAAACTTTAATATTAAACTTAGAATCATAAAATTGTGAAGAGTCCTAGAGTATATTTTAATAATCGAAGAAATATTGCCAAGAGTGATGCAGCAACTGCATAAATTTTTAAAATAATGGCTCCTACTAAATCCAACTCAGATAGTTACAAGAAATATTTTAAAAATAGAAGATATTTGACTGATGGATTACGTAGACCGCGCTGTCTGCTACTGTGGTCTTGATGTATTTCTATTCATCTGTGACAGAATGTGTGAAAGTTTGGCGGTAGTTTCTCAGTTTAAATACTTTTCAGTAGCGAATCCTTGAAATATCGGGAAAGAGAGAGCGCTTCTGCAAAAAATGAATGTCTTTCTTACAAGTGTTGTCGCCATCACTGCTTTTGCTCAATAGCCTTTTATGATAAGAAAAGGAATATAAAATAAGAAACTTGAACAGTAAATCAGAACAGTTCTAATCGAATGCGGATTCTACTCAGTGTTTTTTCTGCATCGCTAACGTACGAGCGTCCCAGTCCCTACGGTTCTTTGTTTACAATTTTGTATATTTAAATACTTTATTTTGTACAGCAATGTCAACCACAATTTTGCTTTTATGTTCTATGTGAAATTTTTGGGGGTACAGGGCATATTTGAAGTATTTCTTTGACCTGGAGCAACAGATGTGAAAAAGCTCAACAGTACCCGAGTATGAAAACTTTTCACCAGTGAAACGCATAAATACAAAAAAAGGGATGCGTGTGGTGGAAGAAGTAGTACGTCTTTTGTCAATGCTGTTGACAACATTGTTCTTATGAGCAGAAAAAGATAAATCGGAAAATGGAATAAAATTGGAACCGTCGATCACACAGCGGTTGGAAACGGTATCGAATTTTACTCAGTTGTCCTCTTACGTTACTAAGTATGAGGATCTCAGCTGTTACGGTTAATGATTTGCATAACAAGGGTAGCTTTGGCGGTAAAATATTTAAACGCCTGACTCCGTACAGCAACAATATCTCAAGGCCACACAACAACAGTCTGCACGGTCTTCAAAATGCACCAGACAAATATCTTCTTCTACTCTATAAAAATCTAAGTTGAAATTTGAAATTTAAATTCTCAGTCAGCACCTCACTTGCTATAAGTGATTTCGAGCCTCATTCAAAGGTGCGACGAATGTTTCTCTAACCTGATTTCACAAAACATTTAACCATTTTTTAAAATTTATTATAGTGTACTTAAGATTAATGTACAGACCTTCAGTGTCTTTTATTGAATAAAAAAAGGCCAGCCATACGCCTTCGATACGTGGATGTGATGTCCTGTATACATGTATGCAGTACATACACATATATACATACACTCCTGGAAATGGAAAAAAGAACACATTGACACCGGTGTGTCAGACCCACCATACTTGCTCCGGACACTGCGAGAGGGCTGTACAAGCAATGATCACACGCACGGCACAGCGGACACACCAGGAACCGCGGTGTTGGCCGTCGAATGGCGCTAGCTGCGCAGCATTTGTGCACCGCCGCCGTCAGTGTCAGCCAGTTTGCCGTGGCATACGGAGCTCCATCGCAGTCTTTAACACTGGTAGCATGCCGCGACAGCGTGGACGTGAACCGTATGTGCAGTTGACGGACTTTGAGCGAGGGCGTATAGTGGGCATGCGGGAGGCCGGGTGGACGTACCGCCGAATTGCTCAACACGTGGGGCGTGAGGTCTCCACAGTACATCGATGTTGTCGCCAGTGTTCGGCGGAAGGTGCACGTGCCCGTCGACCTGGGACCGGACCGCAGCGACGCACGGATGCACGCCAAGACCGTAGGATCCTACGCAGTGCCGTAGGGGACCGCACCGCCACTTCCCAGCAAATTAGGGACACTGTTGCTCCTGGCGTATCGGCGAGGACCATTCGCAACCGTCTCCATGAAGCTGGGCTACGGTCCCGCACACCGTTAGGCCGTCTTCCGCTCACGCCCCAACATCGTGCAGCCCGCCTCCAGTGGTGTCGCGACAGGCGTGAATGGAGGGACGAATGGAGACGCGTCGTCTTCAGCGATGAGAGTCGCTTCTGCCTTGGTGCCAATGATGGTCGTATGCGTGTTTGGCGCCGTGCAGGTGAGCGCCACAATCAGGACTGCATACGACCGAGGCACACAGGGCCAACACCCGGCATCATGGTGTGGGGAGCGATCTCCTACACTGGCCGTACACCACTGGTGATCGTCGAGGGGACACTGAATAGTGCACGGTACATCCAAACCGTCATCGAACCCATCGTTCTACCATTCCTAGACCGGCAAGGGAACTTGCTGTTCCAACAGGACAATGCACGTCCGCATGTATCCCGTGCCACCCAACGTGCTGTAGAAGATGTAAGTCAACTACCCTGGCCAGCAAGATCTCCGGATCTGTCCCCCATTGAGCATGTTTGGGACTGGATGAAGCGTCGTCTCACGCGGTCTGCACGTCCAGCACGAACGCTGGTCCAACTGAGTCGCCAGGTGGAAATGGCATGGCAAGCCGTTCCACAGGACTACATCCAGCATCTCTACGATCGTCTCCATGGGAGAATAGCAGCGTGCATTACTGCGAAAGGTGGATATACACTGTACTAGTGCCGACATTGTGCATGCTCTGTTGCCTGTGTCTATGTGCCTGTGGTTCTGTCAGTGTGATCATGTGATGTATCTGACCCCAGGAATGTGTCAATAAAGTTTCCCCTTCCTGGGACAATGAATTCACGGTGTTCTTATTTCAATTTCCAGGAGTGTATATACTGCGCTTATATAAACAAATGCAGTGA
Source organism: Schistocerca nitens (assembly GCF_023898315.1). Lineage (NCBI taxonomy): Eukaryota > Metazoa > Arthropoda > Insecta > Orthoptera > Acrididae > Schistocerca > Schistocerca nitens. Next base: position 186,969,411 of record NC_064620.1, on the reverse strand, counting down.
AAGAAAAGCCCTAGAGGTATTAGGTCTGTCGGCAGCTTTCTACTGCCTAGCAGCTGGTGTACCAAAGGTATGTGACTGAAAGCTATACAGGGTGATTTCGTGATGATGTTACAAACATTCAGGGATGGTGGACAACGGTACATGTATCAATTTGAGGTAAGGTACCCTCGTCCATAAATGACAGAGTCCAAAGCTATAAGCGAAAATAGTTTTGATACCTCTGATAGTGGAATATACGAACCGATTTATCACAGACATACTATCCACGCTCCTGGAACACATCCCAGTTGTACTCATCGACTGATGTGGTTATAAGATACTGGATTTCCATCTCACAACGGAATGAGGTTTCGTAAACACCAGCATCAAAAATAAATAGAATTCATTATTACCATGCTATAGACTTAACGACCTTTATATGAATGCTTGACTTCTGTTCTTCAGACCATGTCCAAAACAACACACTCTGATTCCATAGCTGTGATACATACTATCCAAGGTGCAGGTGAAGAGGTGTGAAAGGAAAGGAAAGGGAAGAAACTGATGATATTTGCTGCATCTTATGTAGAGTCACAGCAGGAAGCCTGCGAATGTTGTAGGAAGTTCGCAAATGGTGTGACTTCAGTGGAAGATGCTCCTCGTCCAGGCCAGGCACAACGAGTTGTGACTCCACAAAACATTGTAGCAGTTGAAGCCATAGTGAAGGAAAACCGCCGAGTGACACTGAATGACATTGCAGCATGTTTACAGATTAGTCATGGGTCGGCACACCACATTGTTAATGATGTGGCTCCACGCACTACCAAAAGAATTTTTTTCTAAAGGAATTGATGCACTTTGTAAGCGCTGAAGGACTTGCATTGAGTGTGGGGGAGATTAGGTTGAAAAGTGATACAGATTTCTACCACTTATGCACAAAAAATAATATTTAAAAAAGTATTTAAGATTCACATTTGACTCACACACGTGATTGATACATCCCCGACCATCATAGCGGATACACATTAAAGTTAGACCTACAGTGGTACTCTAAAAGTAGTGATTTCTGAGGATGTAGGTGGGGACTGTGGATAAGTGTGGCACTAGGTCGGAGTGGGATTGACCGCTCGTCGAGATAGTCCGCACCTTTGAGATTAACTCTGTGTCCGGGTAGCGCACTGCCTAGTAAGCCGGAGATCACGGGTTCGAGTCCCCGACCGGCACAATTGTCTACTGTGATTACACATAAAGCCCCGCTGCACTTGATGTTCTCAGTTCGTTCCTTTCCTTACCATTTCCTTCTCACCTTCATTTTACGTAATATTAAGATGTTTAGTCTCTCTGATATCAACTTACGTATGCCGTCACAAGTGCATCAACAGAGGAAATTATCTGAGCTTACTGCGGTATTCAGCGGCACTTCTGTACATCAGGTTGCGTTTCGTTGGCAGGACACTTATAAGATGCAACAAGTCCACTAAACAGACAGCTTACACTACACTCGTTCGTCCTCTGTTAGAATATTGCTGCGCGGTGTGGGATCCTTACCAGGTGGGATTGACGGAGGACATCGAAAGGGTGCAAAAAAGGGCAGCTCGTTCTGTATTATCACTTAATAGGGGAGAGAGTGTGGGAGATATGATACGCGAGTTGGGATGGAAGTCATTAAAGCAAAGACGTTGTTCGTCGCGGCGAGATCTATTTACGAAATTTCAGTCGCCAACTTTCTCTTCCGAATGCGAAAATATTTTGTTGAGCCCAACCTACATAGGTAGGAATGATCATCAAAATAAAATAAGAGAAATCAGAGCTCGAACAGAAAGGTTTAGGTGTTCGTTTTTCCCGCGCGCTGTTCAAATGATTCAAATGGTTCTGAGCACTATGGGACTTAACATCTGTGGTCATCAGTCCCCTAGAACTTAGAACTACCTAAACCTAACTAACCTAAGGACATCACAAACAACCATGCCCGAGGCAGGATTCGAACCTGCGACCGTAGCATTCGCGCGGTTCCGGGCTGAGCGCCTAGAACCGCTAGACCAGCGCGGCCGGCAACATCTGAGATCATCAGTCCCCTAGACTTAGAACTATTTAAACCTAACTAACACAAGGACATCAGACACAAAGTAATTGTTTTTTAAGAATTTGAATGGTCCAGGTGGCGTCTTATATGCATCTGTTTTGAAGCGTATTGTCGAAGGTCGACCAGTACCTGTAAACGTTGAGAATAAGCCTGGCATAGTTATTACACATCGTGGCTTAGTTATATTTGTATCGAATGAATTTAGAGACGAAGCTGTCATTTCCAAACTTGAAGTCGTACATGCAGATTGTTACACTGTCCTTTGTCGTTCATTTAAGGATGAGGTGGATGCGTAGGACGCGTCGGATATGGAAGCCCCGGAAGAGGTTGTCTGTATATCGTCGGATGAGGATGTACCGGAAGTTTCGTGCTGCACGCTCGAGGCAGGATTCGAACCTGCGACCACAGCAGCCGCGTGGTTCCGGACTGAAGCGCCTAGAACCGCTCGGACATCAAATGTCGGGAGACTTAGTTTGAGTGCTGGGTGAGGCGAAGGCGCTTTCTGCGCGTTTCGCGACTGGTGTCCCTTACCTCAAACTGATACATTTACCCTCCTCCATCATTCCTGAAAGTTTGTGACATCATCACAGAATCGCCCTAGGTTCTGTGCAATGGATGTGTTGACAGAGAACCGTATAAAAAGTCGTGAGAGACGCGCGAAGCACCCACGTCAGGACTGTTCTTTCACTGTGCGCGCTGCAGTATAGCGAGAGTAGAGCCGGCCGGCTGGTGGCGCCTACCCGTGGCGGAGGACTCGCGCGTGCCCAGGACGGAGGCGAGCCGCGGCCGCTCCTCGTCGATGACGCGCAGCGCCTGCTGGCGGTAGAGGCCGAACAGCGCGCCGCGGCACGCCAGCCGCAGCTTGCCGCCGCGGAACGCGTCGCTGCCCACGTCCATCTCCAGGCCGATCACCGTCACGTAGCGCGTCTGCTGCTGCTGCTGCTGCTGCTGCTGCTGCGGGGCGCCACCCGCCACGGACGCGGGCTGCAGGCCGCCCCCGCCGCTGCCGGATGCAGAGCCCGGGGCTGCCGCGGCGGAAGTCCGCACCTCGTGCCGCTCCAGGAACGTCTCGTTTATCTGCCGACACACAGACATCATCAGTCTTCAGTGAGCAAGCTCTCTCTACATAATGTAGTACAGTTAGGCGTTTCCGCTGTTGTCACGCATTCGCGGCACAGATATACACTACTGGCCATTAAAATTGCTACACCAAGAAGAAATGCAGATGATAAACGGCTATTCATTGGACAAATATACAGGGTGTTACAAAAAGGTACGGCCGAACTTTCAGGAAACGTTCCTCACACACAAAGAAAGAAAATATGTTATGTGGACATGTGTCCGGAAACGCTTACTTTCCATGTTAGAGCTCATTTTATTACGTCTCTTCAAATCACATTAATCATGGAATGGAAACACACAGCAACAGAACGTACCCGCGTGACTTCAAACACTTTGTTACAGGAAATGTTCAAAATGTCCTCCATTAGCGAGGATACATGCATCCACCCTTCGTCGCCTAGAATCCCTGATGCGCTGATGCAGCCCTGGAGAATGGCGTATTGTATCACAGCCGTCCACAATACGAGCATGAATAGTCTCTACATTTGGTACCGCGGTTGCGTAGACAAGAGCTTTCAAATGCCCTCAGAAATGAAAATCAAGGGGGTTGAGGTCAGGAAAGCGTGGAGGCCATGGTATTGGTCCGCTTCTACCAATCCATCGGTCACCGAATCTGTTGTTGTGAAGCGTACGAACACTTCGACTGAAATGTGCAGGAGCTCCATCGTGCATGAACCACGTGTTGTGTCGTACTTGTAAAGGCACATGTTCTAGCAGCACAGGTAGAGTATCCCGTATGAAATCATGATAACGTGCTCCATTGAGCGTAGGTGGAAGAACATGGGGCCCAATCAAGACATCACCAACAATGCCTGCCCAAACGTTCACAGAGAATCTGTGTTGATGACGTGATTGCACAATTGCGTGCGGGTTCTCGTCACCCCACACATGTTGATTGTGAAAATTGACAATTTGATCACGTTGGAATGGAGCCTCATCCGTAAAGAGAACATTTGCACTGAAATGACGATTGACACATTGTTGGATGAACCATTCGGAGAAGTGTACCCGTGGAGGCCAATCAGCTGCTGATAGTGCCTGCACACGCTTTACATGGTACGGAAACAACTGGTTCTCCCGTAGCACTCTCCATACAGTGACGTGGTCAACGTTACCTTGTACAGCAGCAACTTCTCTGACGCTGACATTAAGGTTATTGTCAACTGCACGAAGAATTGCCTCATCCGTTGCAGGTGTCCTCGTCGTTCTAGGTCTTCCTCAGTCGCGAGTCATAGGCTGGAATGTTCCGTGCTCCCTAAGACGCCGATCAATTGGTTCGAACGTCTTCCTGTCGGGACACCTTCGTTCTGGAAACCTGTCTCGATACAAACGTACCACGCCACGGCTATTGCCCCGTGCTAATCCATACATCAAATGGGCAACTGCCAACTCCGCATTTGTAAACATTGCACTGACTGCAAATCCACCTTCGTCATGAACACTAACCTGTTCATGCTAGTACTGTAGAGCAATGAGTCACATGTCAACACAAGCACCGAAGTCAACATTGCCTTCCTTCAATTGGGCCAACTGGCGGTGAATCGAGAAAGTACAGTACATACTGACGAAACTAAACCGAGCTCTAAAATGGAAATTAAGCGTTTCCGGACACATGTCCACATAACATCTATTCTTTATTTGTGTGTGAGGAATGTTTCCTGAAAGTTTGGCCGTACCTTTTTGTAACACCCTGTATTATACTAGAACTGACTTGTGATTTCATTTTCACGCAATTTGGGTGCATAGATTCTGAGATATCAGTACCCAGAACAACCACCTCTGGCCGTAATAACGGCCTTGATACGCCTGGACATTGAGACAATCACAGCTTGGACGGTGTGTAGAGGTACAGCTACCCATGCAGTTTCAACACGATACCACAGTTCGTCAAGAGTAGTGACTGGCGTATTGTGACGAGACGGTTGCTCGACCACCATTGAGCAGACGTTTTCAATTGGTGAGAGATCTGGAGAATGTGCTGGCCAGGGCAGCAATCGAACATTTTCTGTATCAAGAAAGGCCCGCACAGGACCTGCAACATGCGGTCGTGCATTATCCTGCTGAAATGTAGGGTTTCCCAGGGATCGAATGAAGGCTAGAGAACGGGTCGTAACACATCTGAAATGTAACGTCCACTGTTAAAATTGCCGTCAAGAGGTAACCGAGACGTGTAACCAATGGCACCCCATACCATCACGCCGGGTGACACGATAGTATGGCGATGACGAGTACACGCTTCCAATGTGCGTTCACCGCGATGTCGCCAAACATGGATTCTACCATCATGCTGCTCTAAAGAGAACCTGGATTCACCCGAAAAAATGACATTTTGCCATTCGTGCACCCAGGTTCGTCGTTGAGTACACCATCGCAGGCGTTCCTGACTGTGATGCAGCGTCAAGGGTAACAGAAGCCATGGTCTCCGAGCTGATAGTCCATGCTGCTGCAAACGTCGTCGAACCGTTCGTGCAGATGGTTGTTGTCTTGCAGACGTCCCCATCTGTTGACTCAGGGATCGAGACGTGGCTGCACGATCCGTTACGGCCATGCGGATAAGATGCCTGTCATCTAGACTGCTAGTAATACGACGCCGTTGGGATCCAGCAGGGCGCTCCGTATTACCCTCCTGAACCCACCGATTCCATATTCTGCTAACAGTCATTGGATCTCGACCAATGCGAGCAGCAATGTCGCGATACGATAAACCGCAATCGCGACAGGCTACAATCCGACCTTTATCAAAGATGGAAACGTGATGGTACGCATTTCTCCTCCTTACACGAGGCATCACAACAACGTTTCACCAGGCAACGCCGGTCAACTGCTGTTTGTGTATGAGAAATCGGTTGGAAACTTTCCTCATGTCAGCACGTTGTAGTAACGCCACCGGCGCCAACCTTGTGTGAGTGCTCTGAAAAGCTAATCATTTGCATATCACAGGATCTTCTTCCTGTCGGTTAAATTTCGAGTCTGTAGCACGTCATCTTCGTGGTGTAGCAATTTTAATGGCCAGTAGTGTAGGAGGTAGATTCAGATACACTGATGTGCGAAACTTAAGAAGCAAATCAACCTTCGTATGACACGTAACCCCAAGTAACATAGCCCTATCAAACGTGGACCATCCATAGAAAGAACTGCTACAGTATAGTAAAAAACATGACTGTAGAAATAAAGTAGGGTACGAGCAGAAAGGACAGTTTCATGGCGATTGATAACGGTCCCCTGGACATTACACATACCGGTCTCGGTTCTTAAGGACTGAGTGATCACCACGGATGACACTGCATGCTTTGCGACATGGTCCCATGCTTTGATCGGAGCCGCTACTATTCGGTCGAGTAGCTCCTCAATTGGCATCACGAGGCTAAGTGCACCCCGAAAAATGGAAACAGTGCATGGCGGCTGGATGGTCACCCATCTAAGTGCCGGCCACGCCCGACAGCGCTTAACTTCGGTGATCTCACGGGAACCGGTGTATCCACTGCAGGAAGGCCGTTGCCCTTAATTATACAGGGTGTCCGGAAATTCCCTTTACAATCTTCCAAGAGTGGACTGAGTAGAAAACATTTTCAATAGGAATCAACTGTCCGGAAACTTACTGCTTCCGGGCTACAGCCATTTGAAAACAGGTTCTCTAGTTAGTTAGTCATGATGGGGACGGCTGACGTTGGAATGGCGGATGTCTGTTGACGTCTGTTCTACCTCTCTGACCCGGTTCGAGCTGCATTTACGTGTCTGTGAGTGTTGCAGCATCATGGTTGTGTACGCATTTGTAGAATACACAGACATGATCACTCTCACAGTAATGGAAGTGCTACTCGTCACCTTTATCAAGATCTTTTTTTTGTAACTAGGCGTGGCGACCAAATGTAAGATTTTTTGAACTTTCTGTAATTTACTGCGACTACGGCTTGACTACTGTACTGAAGACAGATAAATTTGGAAATAAAAAAGAATTTATCAGTATCTTTATCCACAAGGTATGACTCCATCGCATGCCGTTTCCCCCATATCTCCGCAACGGCTCCAAGAAAGAGATACCTTATCCGTCAGCAGTTGTGACTGTGGTGCTCCAAGGAGATAACGATGGCTAAATGGAAGAGAACCTGTCAACTGATACACGAGCAGTTTATCTGGTTATTAATGAGCGAAATTGTATGACAAGTAAAATACGGTGTCACATCTAATTATTACCAGTAAAAGTCATTTCGTTACGAACATGCTTTCAAATACACTCCTGGAAATTGAAATAAGAACACCGTGAATTCATTGTCCCAGGAAGGGGAAACTTTATTGACACATTCCTGGGGTCAGATACATCACATGATCACACTGACAGAACCACAGGCACATAGACACAGGCAACAGAGCATGCACAATGTCGGCACTAGTACAGTGTATATCCACCTTTCGCAGCAATGCAGGCTGCTATTCTCCCATGGAGACGATCGTAGAGATGCTGGATGTAGTCCTGTGGAACGGCTTGCCATGCCATTTCCACCTGGCGCCTCAGTTGGACCAGCGTTCGTGCTGGACGTGCAGACCGCGTGAGACGACGCTTCATCCAGTCCCAAACATGCTCAATGGGGGACAGATCCGGAGATCTTGTTGGCCAGGGTAGTTGACTTACACCTTCTAGAGCACGTTGGGTGGCACGGGATACATGCGGACGTGAATTGTCCTGTTGGAACAGCAAGTTCCCTTGCCGGTCTAGGAATGGTAGAACGATGGGTTCGATGACGGTTTGGATGTACCGTGCACTATTCAGTGTCCCCTCGACGATCACCAGTGGTGTACGGACAGTGTAGGAGATCGCTCCCCACACCATGATGCCGGGTGTTGGCCCTGTGTGCCTCGGTCGTATGCAGTCCTGATTGTGGCGCTCACCTGCACGGCGCCAAACACGCATACGACCATCATTGGCACCAAGGCAGAAGCGACTCTCATCGCTGAAGACGACACGTCTCCATTCGTCCCTCCATTCACGCCTGTCGCGACACCACTGGAGGCGGGCTGCACGATGTCGGGGCGTGAGCGGAAGACGGCCTAACGGTGTGCGGGACCGTAGCCCAGCTTCATGGAGACGGTTGCGAATGGTCCTCGCCGATACCCCAGGAGCAACAGTGTCCCTAATTTGCTGGGAAGTGGCGGTGCGGTCCCCTACGGCACTGCGTAGGATCCTACGGTCTTGGCGTGCATCCGTGCGTCGCTGCGGTCCGGTCCCAGGTCGACGGGCACGTGCACCTTCCGCCGACCACTGGCGACAACATCTATGTACTGTGGAGACCTCACGCCCCACGTGTTGAGCAATTCGGCGGTACGTCCACCCGGCCTCCCACATGCCCACTATACGCCCTCGCTCAAAGTCCGTCAACTGCACATACGGTTCACGTCCACGCTGTCGCGGCATGCTACCAGTGTTAAAGACTGCGATGGAGCTCCGTATGCCACGGCAAACTGGCTGACACTGACGGCGGCGGTGCACAAATGCTGCGCAGCTAGCGCCATTCGACGGCCAACACCGCGGTTCCTGGTGTGTCCGCTGTGCCGTGCGTGTGATCATTGCTTGTACAGCCCTCTCGCAGTGTCCGGAGCAAGTATGGTGGGTCTGACACACTGGTGTCAATGTGTTCTTTTTTCCATTTCCAGGAGTGTATATTTTAAAATTTTCAGATTTAATTGCGGCCCTCAGCCGCTTGTATTGCACCTAGGAGTGATTTTAAAAGAAGTCAAGAATTAATTTATTTTTGTGACTTGCAAGAGAAAGATTTGCTTTTCCATTTGCAAACACAACGAAATACAGAGAGTTTTTAAATTGTATTATGATCAACCATTATGTAACATGCTGATGCTGATTGTCTGGCCACCAGTAATGGATGATGTGAAATTTATGTCAAGTAAGACCGCCAGCACCTGCCACTCCCCACCCACACTCATAACGTGTCAGCACATCAATAATACCAGAGTTAGCAGCACGTGGAGAACGTGATTCCTGTTTAGTACTTGTTGACCTTTAGCTAACAAATGCGAAACTTTGCCCCGACGTTGGGTGACCCCAGGAAACGAGTGTTGTAATACTGAACTGACGAGCATCCGCGCTGTCGGACCGTGACCGTCAAAGCAGACGTCACCACCAGCTCTGCACATAATGGAACGGTGCCCCAAAGCAGTAAATATCAGTCAACAAGTCCCCTAATTCTTCTGGTCTGCTGCCGAGAATGGGACGGCCAAAAACCATTCGGATCGAAAACACCGGACGGCTCCGTATACAGGCATTGTCCGCGAAAACGCTCTGTGCGGCTCGCGGTGAATCCAGGCTAAGCGTACTGGTGTATGCGTCTGGGGAGGGAGGAAATGTATATGCGCGTGTGAGCGCTTTTAGGTGAAGGGACGTCGATACGCACGTGGGTGTATGGGAGGATTTGAGGGAGGGTGGGGTGGGGTGGTGGAACGCGGGGTGGTGTCTGGTGACAGTCGACAGCAGCGGTGGCGGAAAAAGGCCGTCGCGAGCGGACGCGGCGTTAATGGCTGGTGGCGCTCATTTCATTAGGCGCATTGAAACGGCTGAATGCGCGGCCGCGCGCGCTAAATGCGACGCGCATCTCTTCATCAATGTGCGCGCGCGCGCGACGATGCCGGCGTGGCGAGCAGGCGGCATAATTGCGCCTCGCGGGCCGCTACCCGTGGCACAAGCCGTGATGAAGGAGCACAGTCGCGATTGGTGCTGCGCGCCCATCACCCTCGCATGCCACCCCCGCCACCCACCCTACCCCTATCCACCCCTCCCCCTCCCTCGCAAAGCCCTATCCCCAGCCTTCAGCACTCGGCTCGCCCCCGCCTCTCTCTGGCTCTGACCATAGCCCGTTTCATTACCGTTTAATTAAACAAAAGCAGCACTGTTTCTTGTCAATGAGGCAACCGTTTGTTCCTGTTAAACAAGACTCGGCCAGTAATTCCCGCGGCCCACTGTTTGTTCTGGCCGGACAAGGCGGATAAGTGCTTTTGAAACAACCAATAATTAAACCGGTACAAGATTAATTAGCGCTGATCCGCGCGCGAGCACCTGCCGCTGGGTGGGCGGGTCGCGTGATCAGTGCCGCGGTGCGGATGCGTGCGTGTTTGCTCCGTTGTGACCTCTCCACTGCCTCCTGCGAACACGGCGGCGCGCTGTTCTCTCCAAACACGAGCAGAGAGTCCCAGACGGCTGGAATTTATGCCAGACCGGAATAGACTCCATGATAGGCTAAACATCAGCGGTTATACCTCGCAAATCAACTTACGGTTTCCAGTGGTAGGTACGACTTGTACCACCACCATTTAAGGATTCTCCCTGCTCGCAACTCGCGGTCATTTCATGACACACTTCTGAGAGAAAGTAACTTCCTACTTCGCTCTTCAAAACAAATACCTTCCAAGCTGTAACATATACCACATGAGACTTTATAAGGTGTGTAGCCATTGTAAAGTGAACTTGAATAAAACACAAACAGCTGTTATGTGATGATTTACTAACGGCCGATTTCGCTGCGTTGAAGGAACATGTTCCTGAAACTTCCTGGCAGATAAAACTGTGTGCCGGACCGAGACTCAAACTCGGGACCTTTGCCTTTCGCGGGCTAGTGCTCCACCAACTGAGCTACCCAAGCACGACTCACGCCCCGTCCTCACATCCTTAATTCCGCCAGTACCTCGTCCTTTACCTTCCAAACTTCACAGAAGCTCTCCTGCGAACCTTGCAGAACTAGCATTCCTGGAAGAATGTATATTGCGGAGACATGGCTTAGCCACAGCCTGGGGGATATTTCTAGAATGAAAATTTCATTCTATAGCAGCATGTTGTTCTGATTAGTAAAGGAAGCATCCGTGTAAACTATATTGAAATAGGTGATTGAGGACAGCCGAAAAATGTAATTTGAAATAAAACTACTTACGTTAGTACCACATAGACAAGGAAAGGAGACACCCCCAAAGTTCGTTTTCACATAATACAACGTTAATTAAGCTGTTAATTAAGCTTTTGGGCCTACATGTTTATTCCCAGTTCTTACTAGTTTTTGATTAATGTCCTAAATAAAGATTATAGCATTATAAATTTGGTAACACTGTTAGTCCTTCATCTACATTCAATTTTCCCATGGTTGCCAATGAAGGCCCGACAGCTTAATTAACCTCTTCTTCCCGACTTTTAATCTACCATAATTTTGTCCTTCTGAGTATTTTATTTTTATCTCTGTGCTCAAGGGGTTGACAGGCGTGGAAGTTACCGAATTATCAGTGTAATAATTAATGGTTACAAAATACTAATGTGAATTCTTTACAGAAGAATGGAAGTATTGGTAGAAGCAGACCTCAGGGTAGATCAGTTTGGATTTTGGAGCAGCGTAGGAACATGTGTGGCAATATTGACCCTACGACTTACCTTAGATTATATGTTAAGCAAAGGCAGAACTATGGTTAAAGCATTCTTCAATCACAGGTAAAGTAGGTGGCAGACACTCTACTCTGTAGATCACTATGGACATAAGAGCGAAAAACGAATGAAGATACGAGGATATTAGGAAAGTAACGTCCGATCGGGCGCGAAATGTAAACCACAATGAAAATCCGATGAAGCTTTGCACAGATGTGTTGAGCAGTGTCTCTAGTAAGCCCGTCGACCAGGTCATGTCGCTCTGTTCAGTTCTGACGCACAGTGAGCACGTAAAGACGACTAGAACAATAGAGTCTCCCACCAAGTTTGAGGGCCTGGTGAGAGATTTCACCTGATTACCCATAAAATAGCTGCCATGCGTTTCATTCTTCGTGACGATTCTCGGCCGCACTCTGCAGGGGCAATGAAGGTGCTCGTATGGCGTTTTCCTAGGGAAGTGTTTGCTCGCACACAATACAGCCCGTAATTGGCTCCCCTTGATAGTCATCTCAACCCGAACGAACCACTTGCTATGAAAACACAGACAACGAGCTGTAGACTACGGAGAGTTTTGACGGAAAGCACAGCCAGCCGTTTTCTATAATCGAGGGTACAGGGATACGATGAATGTATAACTCAGAGCGGCGACTGTGTAGAGAAGTAGCTGAAAGGTGTAGCTAACTGTTTCAAATAAAACTTTTTGATTTTCATATTTGTTTCCATTTCACAACCGATCGACCTTACTTTCCGAATAGCCCTCGTATAGGGAATGATATAGGAATATATAACCTAAATGAAAACAAATAAAGGAAATTAGAAGAAAATCGAAGGAACATATAGACCGTATGGGCAGAGAGAGATTCCTCATAAAGGCAGTGTTAGGGGAAATCTAGGAAGACCGTATAAGAGATGGAGTACCATAACAGGCAATTTGCCATCACGAACATTCCCCTACTGACATGCAGGGTCATTGGATTCGTAAGGTTGTCTCCATACCCGTACAAGTCCGTCCTCTCGGTATAGTTTGAAACTAGACTCGTCCGACCAGGCAACATCTTTCCAGTCATAAACAGTCCAGTGTCGGTGTTGATGGGCCCAGGCGAGGTTTACAGCTTTGTGCCGTGCTGTCATCAAGGGTGCACGAGTGGACCTTCGGTTTCGCAAGCCCATATCGATGATGTGTCGTTGAATGATTCGCACGCTGTCACTTGTTGATGGCCCAGCATTGAAATCAGCAGCAAATTGCGGAAGGGCTACACTTCTGTCACGTTGAATGATTCTCTTCAGTCGTCGTTGGTCCCATTTTTGCATGGTCGATGTCGGAGATTTGATGTTTTACCGGATTCCTGATATTCACGGTACTCTTATGAAATGGTACTATGGGAAAATCCCCACGTCATCACTACCTCAGAGGTGCTGTGTCCCATCACTCGTTCAAATGGTTCAAACGGCTCTAAGCACTATGGGACTTAACATCTGAAGTCATCAGTCGCATCGCTCGTGCGTCGACTACAGCACCATGTTCAAACTCACTTAAACCTTTATAGCCCGCCATTGTAGCAACAGTAACCAATCTAACAACTGCACCAGACACTTGTTGCCTTATATAGGCGTTGCCGACCGCAGCGCTGTATTCTGCCTGTGTACATACCTCTGTATGGGAATACGCATGCCTATACAAGTTCCGTTGGCGCTTCAGTGTATATTCTCGCTTTAATAATATATAAACCGCTGCCCAGACCTTCCTAACTCACAGTTTTCTCACATTATCAATTATCACGTTCACGCAGATAGCACAGTCTCACGATATTAGTCAACATACGTATGGTATTCGCGACCTGCTATCTGAAGGCCCCCCGAGCCAGTAAAAGTTTTGCATGTTCACTGATGTTATCAGTTTTTCTATGGTCTCTCAATATTACACAGTTAATTCGCAGTTCTGAAGCTGAGAATTGCTACTGTATGCCATGCCATGTGTAATTTGTTTTAGTTCATCGTAGAAAAGTCACAAAATTCTTAAAAATTCCAGCGAAGTTACTCTTCCAGAATGAATTTACACTCTGTAGCGGAGTGGAAGACCGTGTGACGGAGAGGAATCTGACCTGGGAGCTTTGCCTATCACGGGCAAGTGTTTTACTGACCAAGCTATCTAAGAACAACTCGGGACGCACCCTCATAGTTTCACTTCGCCAGTGCCTCGTACCCTTCCTTCAGAAGTTTTCCTGCATACGTTGCGGGAGTAGCAGTCCTGGAAGAAAGGTTGTTGCGAGACAAAGCTTAGCCACAGATTGGGGGATTTTTTTCAGAATGAATTTTCACTCTGCAACGAGGTGTGCACTGATAAGGAAATTCCTGGTACATTGAAACTGTGTGCTGGACTAGAACTCGAACCTGTGACTTAACCTTCCTGGAAAAGATTAGTATACCTTCTTCCACGAGCGGTAGTCCCACAAGTTTGCAGGAGATCGTCTGTAAATGGAAGGTAAGAGATGTACAGGAGGCAGCAATGCCGTAAGGATGGATCTCGACTCAAACTTAGAATTTGTACAGCTAAGTTAATAGCGCACATACCCAAGAAAGGCAAAGGTCCCAGTCCGGAATAGCGTTTTAATCTGGCAAGAAGACTATTTGTTCTTATCATTATCTGATCTACTCTCTTTGTTAATAAAAGTAATGTGCGCCATCTTTAGAAGTACAGTTAGAGACGAATCCTCAATACAGACGCGTGCGTATTTCTCCTTCTTTCAGAATGCGCTTGTATGTTCTCTTCTGATAGACTAAAACATACTGTAGCTAATCGTCTTCACAGTTTCTCGAAGACAGAACGGTAATTTCCTTCTTTATGGTCTCAATTCCTAATTTGACTAAATCGATTATGAGAATGTGTATTTCCCGAAAAGAAATCTGCAAATAATTTGATCTTTACTTATCATAAGGACACAAACAAAAGTTTTGCTCCTACTATCCTCAAGATGGAAACTGTATGTCACGCATAATGCCATGCATTTGAGTTGTAGCTCAGTTAGACAACATGATTGTCACGGCAATCCATCTTAAATTATAGCAAATCTGGAGACTGAACTTCACTTACATGCCACATTCACCTCCTCACTCTTTCTGACAACCGAAAATAATTGCTTCAAACAAATGATGGCAGTAATTATCATTTGAGTACTGAAAAGTGACGTAGCTTACTCTGTTCTGAATGCCAGCCAGCGATCACAACATACCATAGGCGGCGCGCACCCATCGTGGGAAGACGCTCGACATGACATCATCGCCATAGACGGCGAATTTCATCGCTTCCTTTTCGTGGATGTTTATCGCTAAGCCAAAAGTTCTTCCGAACGAATAAACTCATTTACAACTTTAGCGTTGGGTCTATTCGTATGGAAGAACTGTGGTTTCCAAATCGATTTTAGGTGATTTCAGTCATTAGTGAGTACTGACCTGTGAGTGTAAAAGTAAGGTGGAATAACAACGTGAAAATAGGCTATAAATATTTTCTTATTCAAAATTTTGTGAATTTAGTGAGTAATTATTCTGGAATTATAATCGTAGTTGTATTTGATTAGGGCATACAAAGCATTTTTAGGCCCAGATATTCTTTTCGGTTGTGAGTCACTCAGCCATGGAACTGTTTAATGTCTATTTTTTATGAACTAATGATTAGTGGTGAGATTTATTTATTGGTTTTACAAACTAAACCAGTATCCCTGTTGTATAATACAAACTGCAGCTTTGACAATAATGGAAACAATGTGTTTACACTATTTGCTTGTTTCATTTGTGTGGGGTTCGTTGCGACTCCTTTATCATTCGTTCATGGAGGTTAGGCTGCTAAGGCGATTGCCTTGACTGGCTTGACACAACATCAACACTCCCGTTGGCCCCTTGGGTCGGCTAGCCTTTTGAGTGGGTGTCAGAAGTCGAGAAACCCAGCGAATGACGACCTTAATTCTGTTCAAAATGTGCAAGGTGTTGAATACTAAAGCACGACTAATTTAGACTTTTTCTGCTGCCACTACATTCAACATGTTCGTCTTGTGAGAATCAGCAGCTATAAGGATATTGAAGACAACTAACATTTATTTGTCTTATAGTTGCATATCTTTAATTAGATCACATGTCTCGATTACTCAGTATCATCTTGAGTTAGAAAAACAAAATAATACTAAATATGTACCGTCCAGTATTTTAAAATAAGTAGAAAAGAAAAGAACTGTACGTAAATGTAGTACTTACGTACGTAGGTGCATCAGCAACCTTTCGTTTCTACTGGGAACCACATACCAGAGTACTATGCTTTGCATCTGCGTCCAATAGGTATATGTTGGGGGTAGGGGGGAGGCAAAGGGGTAACATAATGAGGATGATGAGGGAGGGGAAAAGAAAGAGGGAGAGGGTGGTGGGAATGTCGTGAGATCAACGAGGGCGGCAGTGCTAAAGTTTTACAACGCGTAATTCTTTAAAAATTGTCGTTAAATACTAGTAGTGTGGAACAATGGGTATGTAAAATGTAAAAGGCATGACATAAGAAGATTATAAAATGAAGCGAGATGCGATTGAGAGCGGGTAAAAAAGGCACGGGAAAGGACGGGGGGAAGGGAAGGATATTGGCAGGGTTGTTATGCATTTAACGAGGGAAGATCTGATACTAAAATTGCAAAAAGTCAGTTATGTAAAAGGTCTTCTATTAAACTACCAGGATTGATGCGTGCTGACTGTAAAAGGGGTAAAAAAAGTACAAATAGGTGGACGTATAAATAGTGAAAGACGTCAAGATCATAAGATTACAGAAGTGGAGAGCCTCGAACTGCATGAAGTCTCATAAAACATTGTGAAGTTTTAAAGAACCATGACAATGTAAAACAGTAAAAAATTTGTTGTTGTTGTTGTTGTTGTTGTGGTCTTCAGTCCTGAGCCTGGTTTGATGCAGGTCTCCATGCTACTCTATCCTGTGCAAGCTTCTTCATCTCCCAGTACCTACTGCAGCCTACATCCTTCTGAATCTGCTTAGTGTATTCGTCTCTTGGTCTCCTTCTACGATTTTTACCCTCCACACTGCCCTCCAATACTAAACTGGTGATCCCTCGATGCCTCAGAACATGTCCTACAAACCGATCCCTTCTTCCAGTCAAGTTGTGTCACAAACTTCTCTTCTCCCCAATCCTATTCAATACCTCCTCATTAGTTACGTGATCTACCCACCTTATGTTCATACTTCTACCCACCTTACACTTCCTCATTAGGTATGTGATGGTTCAAATGGCTCTGAGGGGATAGAGTGTACCAGAGACCATCCCAGAGTACCCCAGAGACCATCCCAGAGTGCCCCAGTGAGCTAAAACACCAAGAAGAATCGTTTCTCGGCTTTTGGCAAGATCAAAGTGTACAAGTACATATCAAATTATAATGAAACAAATGCATGGCTGTGTTCATATAGCCGCTGCAGCTACGTAAGGCGGGTGACCTTGAACGAGGTTCGCCTGGCTGGCGCTAGAGCTCGGAGGACCGCGCTAGAGTTCTAACTAAGCGCGGTCCGCTGGAAAAGGGTCCTTTCCGGTCGCCATGTTGGATTTTTTGCGCGCTTGTTCCTGCCGCGCCCATTCTTATCAGTGACGGCATCCGCTACTGAGGCAGCTGCATGCTCATTCGACTCGAGGCAGCCGCACGATACACACAGCCATGCCATACAGGAGGAGGATTTATAGATGAAGGAGCAGAATGCCAGTGTACAAGAGTGTTGATAGCTTTTCAATAACTCCAAATACAACTGGACTTAAAATCTGTGGTCATCAGTCCCCTAGATCTTAGAACTACCTAAACCTAACTAACCTAAGGACATCACACACATCCATGCCCGAGGCAGGATTCGAACCTGCGACCATAGCGGTCACGCGGTTCCAGACTGCAGCGCCTAGAATCGCACGGCCACACCAGCTGGCTATTTATGTGATCTACCCATATAATCTTCAGCATTCTTCTGTAGCACCACATTTCGAAAGCTTCTATTCTCTTCTTGTCCAAACTATTTATCGTCCATGTTTCACTTCCATACATGGCTACACTCCAAACAAATACTTTGAGAAACGACTTCCTGACACTTAAACCTAAACTCGATGTTAACAAATTTCTCTTCTTAAGAAATGCTTTCCTTGCCATTGCCAGTCTACATTTTATATCCTATCTACTTCGACCATCATCAGTTATTTTGCTCCCCAAATAGCAAAACTCCTTTTCTACTTTAAGTGTCTCATTTCCTAATCTAATTCCCTCAGCATCACCCGATTTAATTTGACTGCATTCCATTATCCTTGTTTTGGTTTTGTTGATGTTCATCATATACCCTCCTTTCAAGACACTGTCCATTCCGTTCAACTGCTCTTCCAGGTCCTTTGCTGTCTCTGACAGAATTACAATGTCATCGGCGAACCTTAAAGTTCTTCATTTCTTCTCCATGGATTTTAATACGTACTCCGAACATTTCTGTCGTTTCGTTTACTGCTTGCTCAATATACAGATTGAATGACATTGGGGAGAGGCTACAACCCTGTCTCACTCCCTTCCCAACCGCTGCTTCCCTTTCATGCACCTTGACTCTTATAACTGCCATCTGGTTTCTGTACAAATTGTAAATAGCTTTTACCTCCCTGTATTTTACCCCTGCCACCTTCAGAATTTGAAAGAGAGTATTCCAGTCAACATTGTCAAAAGCTTTCTCTACAAATGCTAGGAACGTAGGTTTGCCTTTTCTTAATCTGGCTTCTAAGATAAGTCGTAGGGTCAGTATTGCCTCGCGTGTTCCGATATTTCTACGGAATCCAAACTGATCTTCCCCGAGGTCGGCTTCTACCAGTTTTTCCATTCGTCTGTAAAGAATTCGTGTTAGTATTTTGCAGCCGTGACTTATTAAACGCCGGCCGGTGTGGCCGAGCGGTTCTAGGCGCTCCAGTCCGGAACAGTGCGACCGCTACGGCCGCAGGTTCGAATCCTGCCTCGGGAGTGGATGTGTGTGATGTCCTTAGATTGGTTAGGTTTAAGTAGTTCTAAGTTCTAGGGGACTGATGACCTCAGACGTTAAGTCCCATAGTGCTCAGAGCCATTTGAACCATTTGCAACAATATGAAAACAATGACAAGAACTGTCTGGGCCATATGAGGAACTGAAACATCGACATTGCCCATAGGGGCCTGACAGCTGATGCAAATTCATCAGCTTCCAATGAGCATAAACATTCAATTCCAAAAAGTATACTTCTTGCTTTGAAATCCATTTTCAGATACCATAGTCAACAAAATCTCTTAAAAAAAGTGTCTCCGCGGAAAAATTAAGAATCCGTGGCAAAATTCGAATTGTGTCATTTGGATAAGGCTACCAAAAAGAGTTTTTGTTAGAAAAGAATCGCTAAAATTTGGTTTTCATGCTGGGATGATGTGCTTCAGTGCTGGTATGTCAAAGAAGACTCTTGGGAACACGGGATTGCATCAGTACTGCAAAGAGACAAATGGCTCTGAGTACTATGGGACTTTACATCTGTGGTCATCAGTCCCCTAGAACTTAGAACTACTTAAACCTAACTTACCTTAGGACATCACACACATCCATGCCCGAGGCAGGATTCGAACCTGCGACCGTAGCAGTCGCGCGGTTCCGGACTGAGCGCCTAGAACCGCGAGACCACCGAGGCCGGCTGCAAAGAGACAGAAAAGCCTCGAAGTTGACCGAAACTGTTACGCTGAATCTTCTGCAAGAAATGCTACCAAGCAAGATAGGACAGCCCTAAAATCGAAGACAAAAACATGAAGAGGATGAAGCTGAGCCACAGTATAGTCATGCAGTGTTTTAATAGTGCGCCTGTATGGTAATGTACATTAGTCTATTGCAGGGGTTCCCAACAAAATTTTCTCGAGCAGGATTGGTACCTTGTCATATCGCAGTATCATTTACCTAAAAAAGCCAAATTAAGAGTCTTTTTATACGTCTTCTGCTTTTGGTCCTTAGAAAAAACATTGACATATTCATTATTGAAAAAATATTGAGCTTAAAACTTTTCAATTTAGCCATCATTGTTATTGTTAAATTTTTGATTATTGCTCAAAATCTTTGTCTTCAAATCTGGGTGTCTAGTATAACAAACTCCTTAAAAATATAAAAATTGAGTATGACCTGAAAAGGACAGGAAAAAATTAAAACTGAATGTATTGCTCTTTCAGGTGTACTACACTTGAGATTGCATTGAGTAGACATGTGTGAAAAATAAGAAAACACTAATTTCATAGAATGTGTTATTTATTTGAAAAAATACTGTTACAGCAGAGTACTCCATCAGTACACAGGTACTTTTAATTTTCAATTCTGAATGGGATGAGTTCAATGTGACCTTCGAGTCCATTATTTCTGAAATATTAGGTTCCAAACTTGGAACTTTCACTCTGAAATCCGACCGCTCACTCTGAAATCCGACCGCATGTCGAACCGATTCCTATATTTGTTTTTCATGAAACACTTGGAAGAAAATGCTCGCTCACACCGATATGTGGTTCCAAATGGAAGGATCTTTTTCATTGCCTTATCTCCATGTTTTTGTAGTCCTTGCGTGCTGATGCCCAGAAGTCTGTAATTTTTCCACCGATGAAAATGTTTATCATAGTACCACAGCTGGATAGATCCACAAATTGATCTTGCTCTTCTTGAGTGAGGCCTTGGATTTTGTCTATTTCCGTACAGCTGAAGGGATTTCGAATCCACCTGTCGTCAGGGTCAGGTTCAGGGAAATACTCTCTAAAAGTGGTGGCTATGCTGCGTAGATGCTCGCCTAAATTGATCTTGATCTGGTCAAGCAGACTCCCCTCTGATGACTCCAAGAATTGTTTTAAAGTAGAAAAGTTAGTTAGTGACTCGTTTTCTATCAATTACACCCAGACCTGACACTTTTTGACCATAGCAGTGATCTTGTCCTCAACTTTGAACATATCTACATTTTTCCATGCAAACTCAAGTTTTAACACATTCAAGTGTTCAAACACATCAGCTAAGTAAGCAACTGAGCAACGCCAAGAGAAGTTAGTGAGAAAATCTGCATACTTTGTGTCAAGAAGGAAGGCAAGAACCTCGTCTCTAAGTTCAAAAAATCTTGACAAGATCCTACCTCGAGAAACCCATCTTACTTCCGTATGAATAAGATGTTGCTCATGCTCACTGCCAATATCTTTACACTATAGGAAGATGCTAGATGCAGAAGTCAGAGTTCACTAAAGCTCTGCTCATGCAGGAAGCGGCCAAAACAAAAAAATCTATCATACGAAATATATTTAATACATTTTTCATTCTAATAGCATCTTGCGGACCCCTCTGGCATAGCTCGCGGATCCCTGGAGGTCCGCGGACCACCTGCTGGGAACCACTGATCTATTGTATATGAAACATTAACACAGTCTTCTCAGAACTGCACTTTTTGATCTTCTGGTACGCTTTCCTCAAAAACTAAGGCTGATAAAGACATCGGACATTCAGTACCTCTTGTTAATAAAACGATGATTAATCAGATAAAAAATACGAACTGTAGTGAGAAAAAGAACAAATTTAAAAGCTGGGTGTTTGTAAAAGGTACAACTTTTGTCCCTTTGAACAAAATATCGTTACTCATAACATTTATAAACTATAGTAACAAATATATATGTGGTTTACGGATGTTGCTTCATCTGAATACTGTAAAAGTATCAGGTCTTTATCCCCTTATTTTTCAGAAAGTGAAAACTGTCCCTTTTTCCGTTGATTCCTTATGGGAGTTCTTTTGCGACTGGGTCCTCTTAAGTCTACAACCTTGGTTGATACAGCAATGCTGTACTGATACGTAGCACTGGGTTCATTAGCAGTGGGTTTCCCGAAGTGAGATACGTTGCAAAGCGAACATTATTTATACACTGTCATGGGATTGCAATATGCACATAATCAGATGACGGTACTACCGCTTGCACAACGAATGAAAGGGCAGTGCATTGGCGGAGCTATCGTTTTTACTCAGGTGATTCGTGTGAAAAGGATTCCGACGTGATTATGGCTGCATGGATGGAATTAACAGACTGAGGAATGATAGACCTAGACACATGGGACATTCTATTTCGGAAAACTCTAGCTAATCCAATATTCCGAGATCCACAGTATCAAGAGTGTGACGAGGATATCAAATCTCTGGCATAAAGCCGTGGCTGACGGCCTTCACTTGACCGAGAGCAGCAGCGTTTGCATAGAGTTGTCAGTACTAGCATACAAGGAACGCTGCTTGAAATAATTGCAGAAACGAATGTGAGACGTACAACGGACATATGTCTCAGCGGCGAAATTAGGCGCTAATGGATTATGGCAGCAGGCGTCCAACGTGGTTGCTTTTGGTAGTAGCATGACGTCGGCTGCAGCGCCTCTCCTGGGTTCGTGACCATATCTGTTGGATCCTACAAGACTGGAAAACAGTGACCTGGTTAGATGAGTCATGATTTCGGTTGATAAGAACTGATTGCAGATTTCGAGTGTGGCGCAGACCCCACGAAGCCGTGGAGTCAAGTTGCCAATAAGTCACTGTCCAAGCGGGTGGTGGCTCCATTATGGTGTGGGCTATGTTTACGTGGAATGGACTGTTTCCTCTGGTCTAAACCCATCATTGACTGAAAATGGTTATGTTCGGCCACTTCGGGGCCATTTTCAGCCGTGCGTGCACTTCATGTTCCCAAACAACGACGGAATTTTTATGGAAGAGAACGCACCGTATCACCAGACCACAATTATTCGCGACTGGCTTGAAGAACATTCCAGACAATTGGAGCGATTGATTTTTCCATCCAGACCTCTCGACAATGTTATGGGACACAATCGAGAGCCAGTCCGTGCGCAAAAATCAGCACCAGCAACACTTTCGCAGTTATGGCCGTCTGTACAGGCAGCATGGTTCACTATTTCTGCATGGGATTTCCCACAATTTTTTGAGTCCATGCAACGTCGGGTGACGTTTGTAACCTCGGTGTATAACAAAACTCGTAAACACATGTGTCAGAAACACACTACTAGAATACGCGGGTCGGTATACAATTAACCTTACAGCACGTAGCGATGAGCTTCAATGGTTAACAGTAAGTAGCTCGTTTCCGTGTGACCGCAGGATTTATACAGCGCAGCTAATAGCTGTCGTGACCGCGTCATATGCTTGCGTCCCATGCTTGCGGTTCTCTCTCAAGGCCGGTGGAGTGTTGCATTAGTTCGACAGCAGGTTTGTATCTCTCTCGTGCCTCAGAAATAAACGTCTTTGGAAAGTTGCTCATCTCTTCTCCATTAAAAGTACTTTTATTTTAACAATATCGACATAGTCTCAGTGTAACGTTATGTAGGTCTGTATATCGTGCCGCTAGTGCATTATTAATCGAATTAAGAAAGGAGGTTCTCCCTTATTATTCACAATCGTGTATTGAATTTGACTATCTTCTTATGTTTTCAGAATGGGATTTTCACTCTGCAGCGGAGTGTGCGATGATATGAAACTTCCTGGCAGATTAAAACTGTGTGCCCGACCGAGACTCGAACTCGGGTCTTTTGCTTTCGTGGGCAAGTGCTCTACCATCTGAGCTACCGAAGCACGACTCACGCCCGGTACTCACTGCTTTACTTCTGCCAGTATCTCGTCTCCTACCTTCCAAACTTTACAGAAGCTCTCCTGCGAACCTTGCAGGACTAGCACTCCTGAAAGAAAGGATATTGCGGAGGCATGGCTTAGCCACAGTCTGGGGGAGGTTTCCAGAATGAGATTTTCACTCTGCAGCGGAGTGTGCGCTGATATGAAACTTCCTGGCAGATTAAATCTGCCAGGAAGTTTCATCTTCTTATGTTTTGTATATGTCCTATTGCAAGGTTCCACACTATGTAAGCGCCGAAATGGACAATTCTATCTGTCTACACCCTAATAAAAGCTCTGAAGCAAATAGTATTTTTTTAAACTAATCGCCGCGGAAACTACGTTACACAATTAAGACAGTGAAAGACAGTTTCTGAAACAAATGGCATACAATAAACGTACACATTTTTATTAATAAATGAAGATGACATTAGAAATTCAAAACCTGTGTATCATCACGGTTGTGTCTCCTTTCTGCATTTGAATGTTAAATGATCAAAATTTTTCTTATCCTGCTCATTGCATGTTTGTATGACTACTTCTCCCGTAGATATTCAGTTGCCCTCAAATGGTGAGCAAAGTTTCCAACACTCCAAGCACTGAAAATTCTTACCTTTTGCAAAATAATTGTGCCAAATCCGTTAACTTGCGTTTCTGACAACATGAAGTCAGATATGGGGGAAGCACATCCCACTCTATCAGTGCTGATGTTTATAGTGAAGAAACCACAAAGTCAGTAGAGGAAGCAAGAGCAGCAGGGTAGATCAAACACGATTCGTTTGTTTACCGTGTATGAGCAAAGACGGCATGCGGGAAATTCTTCAGAGGCCTGGCACAAAGCTAATCTATTGTAGCAGACCCAGTGCCACTGGGTCTGCTGTTGTTTATTTATGAGACACCGTATCCAGTCTAGATTAGTTTACACCGGAGAGACGAATTAACCAATTAGCACAAGGCTAAGACAGCACGAAGGTCACGAATTACACAGACACCGTAATAATTCGGAGTGGCGGATTGCTAAAATTAATGCGGTAGGCAAGCAGAAACGGAGAACGCTTCTTCGTTTCGCAGAAGGTACGTGAAGAGAAGGTTATAATTAAGGGAGGTGAGGCATTCTTAGTCTTGGCTACCAGAAGTAGCTAATTTTCAAACCGACAACTTTGTTGAGACTGCTTCGTCGTCAGCACGGACTCTACACGTTATCCCAAGACAGCATAGAAAACATTTACCCTTCGTAATCATCATCGTGGCAACTCCTGCACGTCACGAAAGCGGTTTGCCTCCCGTCTGACATGGTCACTGGGTAATGTAAAAAATATTACGATCAATAAATCACCTCCGAACACATGATGGGTTTCATGACATCTTTGTCAAAGCACGACAGAATCTAGAGGTAAGTTTATTAGGGCTGAAGTGGCATTGATCCAGTACTGTATACCTTATCCGTTGAAATTGAAACGTTGGATTGGTTTTCAAGACGACGCGTTCACCATGTCCGACTCAACCGTGGACACTAACACACACAGGTGTACACAATAGGTGAGTCATAGACCAAATCAATACAACATTCTCTAAGTAAAACTATAAATAGGACACAGGTGACTTTCTCGCTCTTTATCGGTTTTCGTCCTTTCTTAAGGTCCACTGCTAGAAGTTTTGTGGACACGGACGTGTTTATTACATGTCACAACGTACAAATTTCTAGAACGATGTAGGAATGGCCAAGGTGACCGATACCTCTAACCGATATTAGACACAGTCTGTTCCACTTGTTTTTTTTTCTGCACTAAAAGAAAAATCTATTATATAATTTTGTACTGTAATCATGTGCCAGCAATCTTAGCTGATGCTGACATGTGCTCGTTCAAGGTTCTTGGGCGTTGGTGTCACGGTCTTTCCACCTAATCATTAGAGCTGCTCTGTGGTTTGGCTGAGTGTGGCAGTGAAACGGGAGATTTTGAAATCTCCATCAGCGATACAAATTTATTCAGAGCAATATAAGAGAAATGCAACACGAATTTAAAATGCATGCAGTTTAAAGTGCTGATCACTTGAAAATTACATCACGTAGGTAGCCGCCATTTTCAAATCTTTTGCGGAAGTTAGACATCACATGCATGACTGAGACTAGAATTCGACTAACGTCCTCCCGAATTTGATCTTTCAATTCCTGTATGGTGCTCGGTTGGTCTCACCAGATGATCTGAGATTATAAATCATCCCAAAGGAAGAAATCCCACGCTGAATGGTTAGGGGATCTTGAAGGGCAGGAAATGTCCCCTTTATTGGGGATGAGATGACAGGAAAGATAGCCTGTAGTGCGTTAATGGAATGCTAAGAGGTATTGCATGAGGTTCCGTCTTCTTCGAACAAATTGTTTGAATTTAGGTGAATATCAGCAAGCTGTCGCACTAGAATATGTTTCAAAATTGGAACATAACGTTATGTATTCACATTAACACCATTGTCGTGATCGTCTAAAAAAATTAAGGCCCTGTTATTCCAAAGAAAACTACCGATTTCTAACTGTGAAGTGACGTTTCATGAAGCATTTTAGAATTTTCACATGACCAGTGCCTAATGGTTTGCCTATTAACAAAGTCTGATTCATAAAAATTTATCTCATCGCTCAAGATCAGACCGTCGCACGTACTAGCGTTACATGCTATTTTCAGGATTGCTCAGTCGCCCGTTTCACTACCGCACTTGTAACTATTGTCTATGCTCGAAATATAACTTTTGTGATTTTGGAGGGATGTATCTGGTGCCGGAAGAGGAAGAAGTATTTAAGATTTAAATTATACGTCAAAAGATATAATTTTCTCTTATAACAACACATCGATTACCGTAGCTTTTCTTC
The DNA here is from genome assembly GCF_023898315.1 of Schistocerca nitens. Lineage (NCBI taxonomy): Eukaryota > Metazoa > Arthropoda > Insecta > Orthoptera > Acrididae > Schistocerca > Schistocerca nitens. The sequence goes on along the minus strand of NC_064620.1, from coordinate 186,943,295 downwards.
TATGAGATAGGCCTATGCAGCGCTGTTTACAGTAACGCGTTTCCCTTACTTTGATGAACTTTGTCAGTTGCTACCTTAGTGTAGAAAATTTGGAAGGTCTTTTGTTGAACCAGTGTCTGAGACGAGCACCTGGATTATCTGGTGGTGTTTCGTGTAACATGGCTGCCAAGTATAAAGAGAATAATGTAATGGACAACCTTGCATCAGACCGCTGTTAAGAGACAACACTGCAACTGAAACAATCCGTAGACCACTTATTTGTTCTTGTGGACCAACACAGACAACAATAGTTCAGCTCTAGACGACGACGTCGCAAGCAGAGGAAACTATATGAGGATACTGAACGGGGAAGGGAGATGAAAATTTAATAATCGTGGGGGATTGGAATGCGGCTATAGGGGAGGGAGTAGAAGAAAGGGCTAAGGGAGCATACGACAGTAGGAACGAGAGAGAAGAAGGACTAACTCAGGTCTGCAATAACTATCAGTATTACCGAATACTCTGTTAGTGAATCACAAGAGGAGGAGGTATACTTGCGAAACGGCGGGTAAAATGGGAAGATTTCAGTTAGATTACATCATGGTTAGACAGAGATTCCGAAATGGGACACCGGACTGTAAGTCATACCCAATTTAGTTATGACGAAGAGTAGGGCGACGTTTAAGGACTAGTCAATGCTCAAAGAAAACGTATATGAAAGTACTAAAGAATGAAGGGTACGCTTGAAGATCTCTAAGGATATAGATATTGCGAAAAGGAATTGCTCAACAGACAGTTCATTGGAAGAGGAATGGACATTTGTAAAAAGCGCAATGACAGAAGCTGGACAGAAAAGCGTAGGTACAAGAAAGGTAGCTACGAAGAAACAATGGACAACAGGAGAAATACTTCAGCTGATCGACGAGAGAAGGAAGTGCAATAACATGCGGACTAAAAAATATACTAAAATAAAAGACGAATGTATGAACCAGTCTAAATGCTCGAATCAGCTTGCCCGAAACACCTCTGAACATTCTGGGTCGATTTAACTCGCTGGGTGGGACTACCTATACGGAAAACAGAAAAAAGAGAAAGCGTGAGTTCCCAAAAAAGTATCTTTTTAACGCGTGTCGCCGGATTGACCAAGGTTACCTCAATATTTCACATAGTCGGGCATCATGTGAGCAACGCAGCAATGATTATCGATTACATTACACCGGAAAGAAATTCCCTTCAGTATTTCAAAGTAATTACTTAAATAATTACTCCATTAATAAATTTAAATGCACCATGAATATGTAAGCACCCAATTTCCATTTACATGATGCATTATCTATGCGAGGGCCTGCAGCTAACACGGCGTTGCTGCGTGTTGGCTACTCAGCTAGTTTATAACATCACTGTTGACCGGCAACATGGCAGCCGTCATTCTTGATGATAATGATCATAATGATCATTAATATGAATTTGAAACGGCTAATCGTCGTTATGAGTTCAGGTACAGGTAAACATCTTACCTAGCGACTAATTATTATATTAAGTGGCGACACTGAGATGCTCGCTTTCTTTTGACTATACGTGACGTGATGGTGGATAGCCGGAATTCATCACCATTTTGGAACGGCAAAGGAGGTCTGTATATACACTCCTGGAAATGGAAAAAAGAACACATTGACACCGGTGTGTCAGACCCACCATACTTGCTCCGGACACTGCGAGAGGGCTGTACAAGCAATGATCACACGCACGGCACAGCGGACACACCAGGAACCGCGGTGTTGGCCGTCGAATGGCGCTAGCTGCGCAGCATTTGTGCACCGCCGCCGTCAGTGTCAGCCAGTTTGCCGTGGCATACGGAGCTCCATCGCAGTCTTTAACACTGGTAGCATGCCGCGACAGCGTGGACATGAACCGTATGTGCAGTTGACGGACTTTGAGCGAGGGCGTATAGTGGGCATGTGGGAGGCCGGGTGGACGTACCGCCGAATTGCTCAACACGTGGGGCGTGAGGTCTCCACAGTACATCGATGTTGTCGCCAGTGGTCGGCGGAAGGTGCACGTGCCCGTCGACCTGGGACCGGACCGCAGCGACGCACGGATGCACGCCAAGACCGTAGGATCCTACGCAGTGCCGTAGGGGACCGCACCGCCACTTCCCAGCAAATTAGGGACACTGTTGCTCCTGGGGTATCGGCGAGGACCATTCGCAACCGTCTCCATGAAGCTGGGCTACGGTCCCGCACACCGTTAGGCCGTCTTCCGCTCACGCCCCAACATCGTGCAGCCCGCCTCCAGTGGTGTCGCGACAGGCGTGAATGGAGGGACGAATGGAGACGTGTCGTCTTCAGCGATGAGAGTCGCTTCTGCCTTGGTGCCAATGATGGTCGTATGCGTGTTTGGCGCCGTGCAGGTGAGCGCCACAATCAGGACTGCATACGACCGAGGCACACAGGGCCAACACCCGGCATCATGGTGTGGGGAGCGATCTCCTACACTGGCCGTACACCACTGGTGATCGTCGAGGGGACACTGAATAGTGCACGGTACATCCAAACCGTCATCGAACCCATCGTTCTACCATTCCTAGACCGGCAAGGGAACTTGCTGTTCCAACAGGACAATGCACGTCCGCATGTATCCCGTGCCACCCAACGTGCTCTAGAAGGTGTAAGTCAACTACCCTGGCCAGCAAGATCTCCGGATCTGTCCCCCATTGAGCATGTTTGGGACTGGATGAAGCGTCGTCTCACGCGGTCTGCACGTCCAGCACGAACGCTGGTCCAACTGAGGCGCCAGGTGGAAATGGCATGGCAAGCCGTTCCACAGGACTACATCCAGCATCTCTACGATCGTCTCCATGGGAGAATAGCAGCCTGCATTGCTGCGAAAGGTGGATATACACTGTACTAGTGCCGACATTGTGCATGCTCTGTTGCCTGTGTCTATGTGCCTGTGGTTCTGTCAGTGTGATCATGTGATGTATCTGACCCCAGGAATGTGTCAATAAAGTTTCCCCTTCCTGGGATAATGAATTCACGATGTTCTTATTTCAATTTCCAGGAGTGTAGTTCTTTGTACTGTCTTAGGAGAAAAATAATTTCTGGGAAAGATTTTTCTTTTACAAATATCACAGGTTGATATAGTTCAAAATAAATAAACACAACGTTGAATATTATTCACACACTTTCTTTAAATACTGACAAACACACAAAGAACTCGAATATCGATCTTACGAACATAATTAAGTTCCTGTGTTATAACTTGCCTGACACAAGGTCGTACAGAGGAGGGACAATTGTTTCTTGACATAATTATCGCATCACCAGTGAGTTATTAGTTAATTATACAGGGCGGTCCATTGATCGTCACCGGGCCAAGTATCGCACGAAATAAGCGTCAAACGAAAAAACTACGAAGAACGAAACTTGTCTAGCTTGAAGTGGGAAACTAGATGGCCCTATAGTTGGCCGGCTAGATGGCACTGCCATAGGTCAAACGGATATCAACTGCGTTTTCGTAAATAGGAACCCCCATTTTTTATTACATATTCGTGTAGTACGTAAAGAAATATTAATGTTTTAGTTGGACCAGTTTTTCCGCTTTGTGATAGATGGCGGTGCAATAGTCACATACATATGGCTCACAATTTTAGACGAACAGTTGGTAACAGGTAGGTTTTTTTAAATTGAAATACAGAACTTAGGTACGTTTGAACATTTTATTTCGATTTTTCCACTGTGATACATGTACCTTTGTGAACTTATCATTTCTGAGATCGCATGTTGTGACAGCGTGATTACCTGTAAATACCACATTAATGCAATAAATGCTCAAAATGATGTCTGTCAACCTCAATGCATTTGGCAATACGTGTAACGACATTCCTCTCATCAGCGAGTAGTTCGGCTTTCGTTATGTTCGCACATGCATTGACAATGCGCTGACGCATGTTGTCTGGCTTTGTCGGTGGATCACGATAGCAAATATTCTTTAACTTTCCCCACAGAAAGAAATCCGGCGACATCAGATCCGATGAACGTGCGGGCCATGGTAGGGTGCTTCGACGACCAATCCACCTCTCATGAAATATGCTATTCAATAACGCTTCAACCGCACGCGAGCTATGTACAGGACATCCATCATGTTGGAAGTACATCGCCATTCTGTCATGCAGTGAAACATCTTGTAGTAACATCGGTAGAACATTACGTAGGAAATCAGCATACATTGCACCAATTAGATTGCCATCGATAAAATGGGGCCAATTATGCTTCCTCCCATAATGCCACACCATACATTAACCCGCCAAGGTCGCTGATGTTCCAATTGTCGCAGCTATCGTGGATTTTACGTTGCCCAATAGTGCATAATATGTCGGTTTACGTTGCCGCTGTTGGTGAATGATGCTTCGTCGCTAAATAGAACGCGTGCAAATAATCTGTCCTCGTCCCGTAATTTATCTTGTGCCCAGCGGCAGAACTATACACGACGTTCAAAATCGTCGCCATGCACTTCCTGGTGCATAGAAATATGCTACGGGTGCAATCGATGTTGATGTAGCATCCTCAACACTTACGTTCTTCAGATTCCCGATTCTATTCTCGCTCAATTTGTCTGCTACTGATGTGCGGATTAGCCGCGACAGCAGCTAAAACACCTACTTGGGCACCATCATTTGTTGCAAGTCGTGGTTGACGTTTCACATGTGGCTGAACACTTCCTGTTTCCTTAAATAACGTAACTATCAGGGGAACGGTCCGGACACTTGGATAATGTCGTCCAGGTTACCGAGCAGCGCACATAGGACACGCCCGTTGGGCATTTTGATCACAATAGCCGTTCATCAACACGATATCGACCTTTTCCGCAATTGGTATACGGTCCATTGTAACATGGGTAATGTATCATGAAGCAAATACCGTGTTCACTGGCAAAATGTTACATGATACCACGTACTTATACGTTTGTGACTACTTCAGCGCCATCTATCACAAAGCGAAAAAAGTGGTCCAACTAAAACATTCATATTTATTTACATACTACACGAATTTTTTAAAAAAACGCAGTTGATATATGTTTCACGTATGGCAGTGCCATCTAGCGGGCCAACCATAGCTCCATCTGGTTTCCCCCTTCAAGCTAGACGAGTTTCGTTCTTTGTAGGTTTCTCGTTTGATGCTTATTTCGAGAGATATTTCGCCCAGTCCCTGTCAATGGACCACCCTGTATAGAGGGTGTTTAACAGTTTATATTATACACTTCTGGAGGTTGTAGAGGGGACTTAGCAAATCAAGTTTCACCAACGAAGCTACGGAGCATCAAACTTACAGGCGCCGATACAGGGTGATTCCGGGCTGATGCTTCAAAAATTTAAAGATGGATAAATGTATGTACCGGAAACGAATGAATCGAAAGTTGTAAGCCAAAACCGGTCTGAGACATTTGGCAGAGGAATAATTGTACAGGTTCTGTTATTGCTAAGACTGCAACTTTCAGAGGGGTAACACTGACTAAATCAATGACAAAATGTCTAGTAAACATGAACTCCGAAATGCATACCTGAGGAGCTATGAGAACTTGTTCATCTTTCCTACTGTAAAATGTATCTTCTCTAGTGAACAAGTGCTCATAAGTCTTAAGATATGCATTTTAGAGCCCGTGTTTACTAGACTGTCTGTTTGTTTTGGTCCACACTAGCACCTCTGAAAGTTGCCTGCCCTACGGTCTTAGCGACAACAGTATCAATCAGTACATGTACTCCACCCTCAGAGGTATCAGAACGGTTTTCGCTTATCACATTCGACGCGTTCGCCTCCGGTACAGGAACCATTACCTCAAACTGATACATTTATCCTTCTCGATTATCCTACGAAGTTTGTAACATCGTCACAGTATCATCCTGCGCTTAGATACATTTACAGGTGCCGGCGGCTGTAGCTTTGACACTCTGTAGCGTCGTTGGATGTGGACACAAAATATCTGAAACACTTGTAGGGATGTTGCAGAGCAGGATGTACTGAGACATAAGAAAGAAACTCGATACGTTGCACCGTTTCCGAGTCATTTAGTATTGAAATTAGCCAACCAGCGTGTCACGCGCTCATATTCCGGCCGCCTGCACGAGGCGGTGTTGCCCACCGAGTCTTTGTTTGGTTACCTGAAACTTGAATTTTGCGCGCGTGACAACCTGATTGGCTAAATTCATTGCTAAACGACTCAAAAATGGCGCAACGTATCGAAATTATGTCTCAGTACAACCTGCCCTGAACCATCCCTGCGTAAGGAAGGTACACACGAAACGAAATGACGAAAACACCAGCCACCGTAGTACAAGTTTATATGCCAACTAGATCCCCAGAAGATGAAGACATTGAAGAACGTTTGATGAAATAAATGGTTTAGGGAGAGGAGTATTCAGTAGCGATGGAGGACTATAATTCTATAGAAGGAAGAGGAAAAGAACAAAAACAGTAGTAGAATGTAAACTGGGATGGGGGGGGGGGGGGGGATGAATCAAGGAGGAATCCGACTGAATGAATATTGCTGATAGCAAAATCTAATCATTACTAACCCTTGGTTTACGAAACGTGGAAGAAGGTTGTATGTGTGGAAGAGTCCTGGAGACATTTGAAGAGTTCAGATTGATTATATAACGGTAAGACAGAGATTTCGGAATCAGTTTTTAAACTCTAATACGGTTCAAGGGGCAGATCTGGTTCGAGGGGTATATTTGTGTTTTGACGATATTTTATTTATTATCAAATGTAGATTATATATGAGGAAATTGCAAAAACGTAGGAAATGAAAGATATGGGATCGGGGTAAGTTGAAAGAACCGGAGGTTGTTGACAGTTTCAAAAAGAGCATTAGGCAACGAGTAACTGTAACAGGAAGAAGGAATAGACGAGGGGATAGCTTTGAGAGACGATATAGTGAAGGCAGCAGAGGATGAGATAGGTAGAAAGACATGGCCTTGTAGAAGATCTTGGATATAACACAAGATCAATTAATGGAGAAAACATAAAAATGGAGTAAATGAAACAGACGAAATGGAATGCAGATTTCTAAAAAGTGAACCGTCTGAAAGTGAAAAAAGACTAAACAGAAATGGGTTAAGGACAAATGTAAGACTATAACTACAGGAACGATAGATACTACCTATGTGAAAATCAAAGAGGCCTTTCCAGAAAAGAGAAGCGCTTGTATACATATAAAGAGCTTCTGACAATATTGACTGGCATACACGCCTTGAAATTGTGGAAGGTAGCAAGGGTAAAATAGAGAGAGCGAAGGGTTGTTTACAACATGTACAATACCAGCGTAGAAGTGTATGAATGGGAAGCAGTCTTCCTAGTGTGATTGAATCTGTACTACGAGAAAGGACGAAAGGCAAACAAAGAAAAAATTGGAGATGGAATTAAACATAGGGAGAAAAAATAAGCACGCTGAGGTTCGTTGATGACGTAATTCTGTCAGAGACAATAAAGGAATTGAAAGATAAGTTGAGCAGAATTGACAGTGTCTTGAACGGAAGATACGATATGAACACCAACAAAAGCAAATCATGGGTCATTTCATATGGTGTTTGACTACGTGCCGTGGTCATTTCATATAATCGAATTAAATCATCCTTTACAGAGTGAATTATATTAGGGAATGAGACACTGAAACGTAAAGGGATTTTGCTATTTGTGTACTAAGAGAACTGGTGGTCGCCGAAAGAGAAAGCAGACTGCAATGGAAAATAAAAGAAACGTTCCTAGGAAAGAGGAATTCGTTAAAATGTAACCTAAATTTAATTGGTAGGCTTTTTTTTTTTTTTTTGGAAAGTATTTTTCTAAACTGTAGCCTAGTACGGAAGTGAAACGTGAGTGACAAGTAGTTCAGAAAAGAACAGAAAAGAAGTTTTTGAAATGTGTTGCTGCGGAAGAATGCTGAAGGTTAGGAGAATTCTGGAGGAAAGATATTTGTGGCATAAAGTAACTGAAAGAAGGAGTCACCAATTTTTTATTGGAGGGAAGTTTTTGTGTGTGTGTGTGTGTGTGTGTGTGATGGGGGGGGGGGGGGGGGGAGAGGCAGGGGGCGTGCAAAAATTGAAATATTGTACTTGGACACCAAAACACGAATACAGTAGGCAGTTTCAAAAGGTTGTAGGCTGCGGTAGTTTTTCGGAGATGAAGGGGATTACACAGGACAGAGCAGCGTAGAGAGCTCCGTCAAATCAGACGTCGGACAGAAGACAGCAACAGTAACAACACCAACAACAAAATGTAGTATGACATTCCAATCTCACAACTTTTCTGTAACGGAATGTTAACACCTTTCCGTTTTTAGTCTTTATAAAAATAAAAAGCGCTTTCTGCTGTTGGATTGCATAATTTGAGGCGGTTTCTTTGAAGGCGTCTCTATTCATCTAATTTAACTAAAACATGCAGTAGAAACCCTGTGGTGGACAGACGTGGACAACAAACACGCTACTCTAATCAAAACTCTGCTGCGCTCCCGGAATGTCACGTGATTGAAGCACTGCCAGACATTTCACAGCTTTTGCGTTTGGTTTCAGTATTTGCCTCCAGTAAACATATTTAAGGAAAAAAACTTCTCAACATTCGTACAGGTTTTCGTAAACAATAACAACCCAAGATTCATCTTTTCCTCAAATCGTGCCTCACTGAATGTCCACTGGGGCAGACGATCTGTTACGTTGATCAAGCACCATTATGTTGTTTGAGGCACACTGAAACAATCAGAAGCTTATCTTTAAGGAACGATGGAAGTCAATAATCATCTGTCGAAGAGAACCGAAAAATAGATCGACACCTCATAGGCGAGCTGCGTAGTTTGTACCTAGAGAGTTAGAAATAAAATACAGACGGTAGATTGTAAATAAGAAATTGAAATGAAGCATGAACCATTTCATCTAAGCATATGTCTCAATAAGGTTCTAAGGGGTTAATTCCGATTTGTTTTATAATGTATTCGTATTAAGAACAGGAAACACGTATGAGGCGGATAGAGATAACTGTCGCATAGGAACGTATCTAAACGAGGAGAAATGTCTCACTCCATTGACCACAAAACACTGGGAAGGGCCGTCAATATCCTCTGAGATGGATGGGACTACGCATTTGAGGGCAAGACAACATTGATGAATTTATGCCTAATTTATGTTCGAAAGATCGTCTACGTAGAGTGCCGGGAGTTTGTACATTTCATAAGAGATATTTTGCATGATTTACATGTAACCACTTCTGTTAGTAGTGATGGTGTAACATAACTTCGTATACCGTCTACAGCACTCGCATTCTAGAGAACGACAGATTTAACCCGCCTCCGGCCACCCAGATTTAGGTTTTTAGTGATTTCCCTAAATCACTCCAAGCAAATTTCGGGATGGTACCGTTGAAAGGGCACGGACGACTTCCTACCCCATGCTTGGCGCAATCCGACCTTGTGCTCCGTCTCTAGTGACATTGATGTAGATGGGACGTCAAAACTGATCTTCTTACCTTCGGCCGATGTGTAAATAATTAGAACTGCAATTGTCTGTGACAGCGTGTCCATCAGCCTACATTAGTATTGATCATATTTAGTGTTGTTACCAGGCCTGGTAGGGTATACAAAGGTCGAGAACAGAGTGGGAGATCGAAAGATCATTGTGAAGGATATGGTGATGGAGAGTACTCCTGTACGACAGCGTTTTCAGCGACTGGCAAAGGTTCGAAAGGGGCCTCATTGTAGGTCTCCATTTGGCCGGCTCTTCGAATCGTTCACTATCCGGATTTGTGAGGCAGTCAGATGAGACAGTGGTCCGATGTTGGACTGCATGAGAATGGGTTCAAAATGGTTCAAATGGCTCTAAGCACTATGGTACTTAACATCTGAGGTCATCAGTCCTTTTGACTTAGAACTACTTAAACCTAACTAACCCCAATCACACATCCATGCCAGAGGCAGGATTCGAACCTGTGACCGTAGAAGCAGCTCGGTTCCGGACTAGAGCGCCTAGAACCGCTTTTCCATAGCGGCCGGCTTCAGATTGGGAGAGGCCGGCCGAAGTGGCCGAGCGGTTCTTGGCGCGTCAGTCTGGAACCGCGCGACTGCTACGGTCGCAGGTTCGATTCTTGCCTCGGGCATTAATGTGTGTGATGTCAGGTTAGTTAGGATTAAGTAGTTCTAAGTTCTAGGGGACTGATGACCACAGCAGTTAAGTCCCATAGTGCTCAGAGCCATTTGAACCATTTTGAGAATGGGAGAACAGGCATAATCGCCGTCGAGTTTCCGATCCAGCTAACACCATCTCCAACTAACAGCAGTCGGTCTATGGCATTACTGTCCCATGCCTGATGGCTAGCGTTAACGCGGCTGTGTTTTGGCGTGGTGCCGTGTTTGGGAAGCATGGACTGCTGATGAATGGCGTTGTGTTGTGTTCGGCGCCGAATCGCGTTGATCCACTACCACACATGACCGTCCTGAGGAGTATAGTGGCGACGTGGGCGAGGTTCCGTCCTTCCAGTGTTTTAGTGAGGCATAGCGGTGTTACACCTGGCACCGTTGGGTTTCTCTTGAGGTGAAGGTTTACCGTGACTGAGAGAAGTCTGATGGTACAACTGTATGTCAGGAACATCCTGCTTCTTCATGTGTTACCTCATATGAGACAGAATGGTGTCGGCATTTTTCAACATGGAGTTCCTCGTCCACAAGTGGCGGGTGTCTATGAAGTGTCTGGCGTAGTTATGAAGTACTCCTGTGCCAAACAAGATCTCCAAATACTTCCTTGATAGAACGTATGTGTGACCAATTTGTTGGACGTCAACTCGATCCATGTCCGAAAGAACAGATATCATCTTCATGTAGATAAGGCTTACCGGCCAATGATCTTATTCAGTGCGGATGCACCCACATTGCTAAAGCTCTTGCGGGAATCGGTAGGTTGACTGCAGCGAGTAATGAGTACAGTGTGCAGAGGCACTACAAATGTGGTGAGTGGACAGTAAGTTGGAAATATACCACGGGGAGCGTGCCAGGTAACAGTCCCTGCAATCTAAATGTCCTGTGTGTCCTCGATGACAGCAGCTCATGGTCTAGTGGCTAGCGTTGCAGTTCCGCTTCCAGCGTCGAGCGGGAAGGTTCTTGTTTATTTCGCTTTCCGCAGCCTCGCTTGTGTGTTTTCCTCGTTAGTGTTGTTCTGTCTGCCGAGAGAGACGTAGCGCCTCCGCTCCGCCCTTACTGTCTGTCTGTGTTCGTCTACTTCAGGGCTTAACAACTGGCCGGTTTTGAGCTCGAGTACTCGCGTCTGGTCAGGCACCTGCTCGCGAGCAGCTGCAAGGTCGCGGAGTGGGGAGGGAGGGGAGGGAGGGGAAATGCGCGCGCACGTTTGAATAGGGCCGCAGCGTGCCTATTGAATTCGCGCTGACCGTGTAACGTTTAAAGTACTACGATCAGCTCGTAACAGTCACTTCGCTGGTTAAGAATCATGTGAAGTCACCGTTGTGTAACCCCAACCATGCTTTCGCAGTTCAACCCCCATTGGGAGGAATTGTATCTGTTTACTGAAAAAGTTGGTGTTGCAAAATGATTAGTATGTCACAAAACGCTGAATTCTTTTACGATATTTAATTTGCAGCGACATTATATGTCGTACCACGCGAAAGACTACGGACGTGGAAAATGTGATTGACCAGATCGTGCACAGGAAGTTATTAAACTTAAAAGGAAGCTATCCGAAGAAGATCTGGACGACGAAGAAAAATCAACTGAGGCAGCTCTCAGAGTGGGTTACAAAACTGCTTTGCTTTTAGCAAAATCCCTGCGCCCCTTAAATGATGGCGATTTAATAAAATAATGTTTGGTAGCTGCTGCGGAACATTTGTGTCCATCTCAAGTTGAACAGTTTCTGATTGTGCCATTATCTAACATGACCATTATGCGTCGCATACAGGACATGGCAGACGACGTCCAGAGCCAGTTTGCAAATATCTGTAAAGATTTTATGGCGTATTCTCTAGCTCTGGACGAAAGAGTTGATATCACTGGAACAGCGCAGCTTGCCATATTTATTAGAGGTGTTAATAGAGATCTTCAGGTGAGGGAGGAGCTACTCGATGTAGTAGCCATGAAGAACACTACAACCGGAGGTGATATTTTAAGTAGTGTTGAAGAAAGTGTTGAAAATATAGGATTGTCGTGGAATTCTTTAGTTTCAGTGTCTACAGATGGTAGAGGCATACACTAAGCTAATAAAATTATGAGGCACCTGTACATTCTCCTTTATTTGTTTCATTTGTCGCAGTAATAATTCGTGAGTGATATCCCTGCAGGTGGCCGCGGATTTACATCGACTGGCGGCAGCTGTTGTGTACCCCACGTGACTCTCCCCACTCTCCGCTCTGGTCCGGTAGTGGGGGTAGCGTGCTGGCGCTGCTCCGTGCTCGCGCCTTGCTGCTCACAGCTTGCTCCGCAAGCACGTATGTTGTGAAGCCCTGGTCGACAGCTCCGCTATGGGTACCACGGTTTCCACGTGTGTTCCACGAAAAATTACTGTGAGCTTTACTATCGATAAAACAACGCGACACGTGCAGCCCGGGTTTCTAGAAATCAACGATTGGCTTGTCGATACAAATCATTTGAACTCTGATCAAGCCCACACCGCTTATTTTGATGCAGACGAGTCTGTGTCTCATGTGAAATTTATGGATCCCTCTCACGTTGAAGGATTACTGTCGTGACATGGTCCTCAAGTCCCGTTCAAGCGTCGCGATAATTCCGTTAGTATGGTGTCCCTCGCAGATGCTGAAATCGAATATACCAATGTTCGAGTGTTCAACCTCCCGCCGGAAGGATATATTGAAGGATATATTTCTGAAGGATATATTGACGCCATATAGTAACGTAAAAAACGTCCATCGTGAACGCCGGTCAACTCAATACAGATTACAGTTCCGTGGAAATGCATGTCAAACGCTATATTCCATCACAGTTACAAGTGTGTGGTTACTGCGTCCGTGTCATGTACACTGCTCAAGAGGTTGGTTGGTTGGTTTGGGGAAGGAGACCAGACAGCGTGGTCATCGGTCTCATCGGATTAGGGAAGGATTGGGAAGGAAGTCGGCCGTGCCCTTTCAGAGGAACCATCCCGGCATTTGCCTGGAGTGATTTAGGGAAATCACGGAAAACCTAAATCAGGATGGCCGGACGCGGGATTGAACCGTCGTCCTCCCGAATGCGAGTCCAGTGTCTAACCACTGCGCCACCCCGCTCGGTCTGCTCAAGAGGGAACCTGCTTCCTATGTAATGAAAGTGGACACGTTCGGTCTAATTGCCCGCGCAGTGTTTTTGTTTTAAAAGATTCACAGTTGCTGATCTTGTTCCTTACACATCCGCCGTCGGGCCTACTTGTGCTTCTGATTATAATGAACAAATAGTCAGTTCTGATAATCGTGTCACTGAATTTTCGCCTTTACCTCCGCGACAGGTTCACAATTCTGTTGGTCCCAGGATAGAACCTATAACGGCGACCAGCAAGCGACGTCGCCCTCAGGATGGTGATGGTGAGGATTTGACTGCACCTTCTGCGTCAACCTCCTCCGCATCGATTGTGTCCCCGGCTTCTCTCGATGCTACGGTACTTCCCGTCCGTGGTACGGTTAGTGGCGAAGAGGTTATCTCCAGCATCCCTCCTGCTGGCGAAGTGGCTCCTTCTGAGCTGCCTGTGTATGGAGAGGGAGCGGAGGACCGCCCTCCCCCCCCCCCCCCCTCTTCGCCTTTGTGTCCGTTAACAGTCTGAGACAATGAAATGTCCTCCTGCTCCTTCGTCTATAGCCTCCTGCGGTTTCTTGCATTTGCCGACTACAGCAACTCCCGAGGAGAATAAAATGGGCAGTTGCCCAGAATTCTTCCACCTTAGTGATTGGAACTGCATTACATGATCCTGGTTCTGATGGGCAGGAAGCTGTGCCTATGACGCCTCCCATACCTCCGTCTGAAGCGGCCGCCATCCCACGTAGCCGACAGAAACAACGCATACAACCTAACCTTGCGGTAGCACTTAAGAAATCTAAGAAAAAGGGTTGCAATGACGGGGGTAGTGGTCCTCCGATGTCTGACTCCTCTGTGGATTCCGCAAGTGTTCCTGAGTCTCAGCAGTCTACCTAATTCTTATTGGAGGTTCCGTACATCCCTGTCCAGCTGTGATCAGTGACCCAAACCTTCACGTCCCTTTCCTTAAACGTTAATCGTGTGGAATCAGAATTGCGATTGGCTTCGCTGCGTCAGTTCATTTATGATTCATGTGCGGACATAGTCCTCTTACAGGAGGTGTTATTTTGTAATTTCTCCTTACCTGGTTTTCGTATGATCTTTAATGAAGCACTCTAATATTCTATGGGGACCGCCTTATTCTTTCGCTGAGGCATTCCTATTTCTGAGGTGGAAATGTTGGATTCTGGCAGGGGCATAGGTTATCAACTTTTCAATCTTACCTTGGTTCTTTTACATGCCCCTTCTGGCACTGGTCGTGCAGCGGATGGCTCGCGTTTTTATAAAGAGGATATTGTTTATCTGTCGCGTAAGAGTCCTCCGGGTATTGTGTTGGGTGGTGATTTTAACTGCGTACTGCGTCCTGCAGATCAATCTCCTAATTTTAATTTTTCACGTTAAATACATGAATTCCTTACGCCTAAAAGATATCTGAATATGTAAATACCCAACATTAGTTAAATTTACCCACTTTACAGCGACTTCTAGTAGCAGGTTAGATAGGTTTTACTTATCAGACTGCCTGAGCGATAGTATTCTTAATGTTGAAGTCAGCCGCGCGGGGTAGCCGCGTGGTCTACGGGCGTCTTGTCACGGTCCGCGTGGTTTTCCCGTCGGAGGCTCGAGTCCTCCCTCTGGCATGGGTATGTGTGTCGTCCTTAGAGTAATGTAGTTTAAGTTAGATTAAGTTCAAATGGTGCAAATGGCTCTGAGCACTATGGGACTTAACATCTGAGGTCATCAGTCCCCTAGAACTTAGAACTACTTAAACCTAACTAATCTAAGGACATCACACACATCGATGCCCGAGGCAGGATTCGAACCTGCGACCGCAGCGGTCGCTCGGTTCCAGACTGTAGCGGCTAGAACCGCTCGGCCACACCGGCCGACCTAGATTAAGTAATGTGTAAGCTTAGGGACCGATGGCCTCAGCAGTTTGGTCCCATAAGACCTAACCACAAATTTCAATGTCGAAGTCATCCCAGCTTTCTTTACGGATCACTGTGCTGTGGCCACAACTCTCAATCTTGAATGACAACCAGTCAAATTGTTTCGCCCACCGTGGATGTTAAACGTCCCTCATCTATATGACCCCTCTCTCGATGACGTGATGCGAGACGTGTGGGAGCGTATTCTACGGTCCACCGGGAAATATTCTTCCACCCTTGACTGGTGGACACAGCTAGCAAAACCGAGGCTCAGGCAAGCTTTGATACATTTCTGTGCTGCCAAAGCGCGAGACTTTCGGAGAACTTATGATTATTACTATTCCATCCTGCGTGAACTTTATGCTGCTTCGGTTCACGCCCCTCTGCGAATTGCGGTTGTCAGGCGTGTAAAACTTAAATTGTTGACATTGAAGAGAATACAAATGGGAGGTTTGAAAATCCGAACGGAGCCGCGTTCATTGGTGACGTAAGAACTGTCCTTGTATCATTTGCTTCGGCATCAGAGCCGTCACCGACGCGCATGTATTCATTGTCTCACGACAAATGATGGACGTACCACTTGTCAGCGGATACGAATATTACACCTGAACATAATGCAACGCTCTTAGCTGCCTTTCAGCCTAAGGAAGTTTACAAACGTGTTGTGGGATCGACTTCTAAAAAATCTCCGGGTCTAGATGGACTTCCCAAGGAATTTTAGGTGCGCCTTTGGCCGTTGTTGGGTGCTACCTTTACCTCTCTTTTGAATGAGGTGTTACAGGGTAGAGTAGTGCCGACTTCGTTCAAAGTGGGAAAAATTGTTTTAATCCCGAAACGCATTGGACCGGCTGCCCCTGATAGCTTTCACCCACTTACTTTGCTATAATTTGATTATAAGACTGTGACGAGGGCAGTCAACAGTAGGATGTCGGATCTCATGGAAATGATTGTTGCAAAACATCAAAGCTGCGTACATAGTCGTACCATTTTTGCTCCTACAGTCGAGTGTCGTGACGTGGTTTCCGTTGCTACTGTAAGGTCCGTTCCTTGAGCCCTTGCCGGCCGCGGTGGCCGAGCGGTTCTAGGCGCTTCACTCCGGAACCGCGTGACTGCTACGGTCGCCGGTTCGAATCCTGCCTCGGGCATGGATGTGTGTGATGTCCTTAGGTTAGTTAGGATTAATTAGTTCTAAGTTCTAGGGGACTGATGACCTCAAATGTTAAGTCCCATAGTGCTCAGAGCCATTTGAACCAACCATGTGCCCTTGATTTTCTAGACTTATGTAAGGCATTTGATCCTGTTAATCATGACTTTCTGCTTCGGATTCTGGAGGCAGTTGGATTCACTGTTGACACACGGCGAGTGCTCTCAGATCTGTTTACGGGTATTTCGGCTTCGGTGGTTGTTAATGGCCAACTGCCGCCCCCAATAAATATCCGTAGGGGAGTGCCTCAGGGAAACCCGCTGTCAGTGACGTAGTGTTGTCTCTGGAGCCCCTACCTCGGATGCTAGAATCCCAGCTGACAGGTTGGACGCTTTCCGGCGGGACTATAGCAGTAAGCTTCTTCCCTTGAGAGGCTTTGATGACGCGGTTGTTCCAAGGGCTACTGCGATGCAGCGGAATACGTCTCTCGGTATCATCATTGTTCGTTGTCCACTCCAAATAGGGACGCTCAACTGGAAGTCCGTTACGCACAAAATTCAGGAAGCGATATTACAGCATGAAAGGCGTTCTGTTATTATGCTCCAGAAAGTCCGAATACTGGATACATGCGTCTTATGCTAAGATTATTGCATGGCCCACGTTTATCCGCTTCCCTCGATGATGGCGAAGAAACTACAACAATTTTCTGGTCGTTTCTTGTGGAAGAAACCTATATTTCGCTTACGGTATGAGGTGAAAACGAAGCCTTGTTCCTTTGCGGGGTTAGGCCTGGCAGATATACAGAGGAAGACGCAGATGCTATATGGGCGGCGTACCGTTTTGACGATGGCTCAAGAAACTCACACATTCACGTCTCATTTATTTCTCTGTGTCCGTCCTCCTAGTCTTGAACCACCTATTGATGTCGGCCGCATAAATTATAAGTTAAAACACATTCATGACTTCCTATTTTTCGATGAACTACTTAGGTGCTGCCATCTTATGGAGACCTGCCCTCACCATGAAATTCTTAAATACTCGATGGGAAGCAGTCCATTGCCCGAAACCCGTTGAAAGAGAACCGGCGCATACAACCTGGACGACAGTTTGGTTCAATATCAGTCTTCCGATTTTGCCGATGCGCGTAGCGTCCTGGTGGTATAAGGTAGTAAATAACTTGATACCAACGAACGAGCGACTTTTCCGTATTGGGCTTAGTGACACGGATTTATGTAGTCGTTATAAGTCTCCAGATACGATACGACATCGCTTTACTTGTGGGGGTCATATGGCAAACTGGCCTTCCTTGCTCGACCTTCTGAGACTGCATACACTACGGACATCATATTGCGCCCAGATTCTTCTTTCTTTCCACGGTCGAAAACCCATAACGTTATGTGGTAGCTGGGACACTTCCTTCATTATGTTGTACCAGGCGAGGGGGAAGATGGTTCAAATGGCTCTGAGCACTATGGGACTTAACTTCTGAGGTTATCAGTCCCCTAGAACTTAGAACTACTTAAACCTAACTAACCTAAGGACATCACACACATCCATGCCCGAGGCAGGATTCGAACCTGCGACAGTAGCAGTCACGCGGTTCTGGACTGAGCGCCTAGAACCGCGAGAAGACCGCGGCCGGCGAGGGGGAAGATGACATGAAATTCACGCAGTACATGATCACAGAATATTGGACATGCTTGCGAATGTTTCGATATCGAAACCTCTTCGACAACATGTGGAATCTTGTTCTCCGTCGGTAAGGTGAGGATTAATTTAATTTTTCTGATAAGTGTCTTTGTTTGTTATGTATGTTCCCATCTGATTTGCTTCGGCTTGTCTTCGCCAGGTCTCCCTGTTTGTTTTGTTTTGTGTACTGACTCAGCATCGCTTGAGTTCTACAGTAAAATGTATATAGATGAAGTATAGATACACCTGAGCGTTGACAATCCTTGCAACCAAATTGGGATTTTTCTTAGTTTTCTGATGTCATCTGGTTTAAATTTCCTTCTACTTGTAGATTCTATTACAAACTATGTTAATTAATAGAAAACACAAAATAACAAAAAAATTAAACAATTACAAAAAAGCCATATAAAAATAATCGTTGATACATGTCATATGAGCTTGGTGGTGGTTTGTTGGCTATGTTCTACTTTTTTTCCTTTTATTTTTTCATATTTTCCTTTTTGTTATTATTATGTTATCATAAGTAATTTTCTCTTCCATTTGCAGCTTATATTACATGATGATTTGACTATGGTCTACTGAAGTGTCATGATAGAACCAAGTTTGTCTGATAATAAAAGAAAATGGCTCAGTCGGATAGAGCGTCTGCCTTGTAAGCAGGAGATCCCAGGTTCGAGTCCTGATCGGGGCACCCATTTCAACTGTCCCGGTTGATATTTATCAACCCTCGTAAGCAGCTAATGGTCTGGATCTCATTGTAATCTCATTTACATAAGTTGTGGGCCAGCTTGACGGAAGAGAGCATACAATGATTTTATAAGACCCTACACAACCAATCAATGCATGCACCTAGGTCAGAAGAGATATAGCATAATAATAATAAGTGGGCTCATACTGTGAGGTTCTTTGTAAATTTGTCTCGATATTCTAATCACTGAAGTAACGTCACATAGTCAGTCACGTCGTGACGTGTCATTTTTTCTCCGCCCCCTCCCCTCACCTATCTAGAAGAATAAGACATCACAGACCAATCGAATAGCTTGTAATAACCGTAGCATGTAAACACCAAAACGTAGTGTAGGAAACAACCACCGGGCATTCTTATGAGCATTTGCAGTAGACTTATTTCTGTATTACTCATGGCATTATCGTCCACCCCCGGCAGCTGAGTGGTCAGCGCGACAGAATGTCAATCCTAAGGGCTGCCCTCTGTAATAAAAAAAAACTGAGTTAATCGATCAACAACGTACTTCAACGGATGTCTTAGACGTCCGCCCCGAGCAGATGCAACGAACAAAAGCGAACAAAATGGGATTATAAAAAAAAGGCCCGGGTTCGATTCCCGTCTGGGACGGAGATTTTCTCCGCTCAGATACTGGGTGTTGTGTTGTCCTAATCATCATCATTTCATCCCCATTGACGCGCAAGTCACCGAAGTGGCGTCAAATCGAAAGACTCGCACTCGGCGAACGGTCTACGCGACGGGAGGCCCTAGTCACACGACATGACATTATCGTGTTTGCCTTTAGTATAGTAGACTCAGAAAACTTCTGTTAAAACAATTTTTGTAAATTGGCTTCTCCTTGCTGAATTCGTATTTCACTTCTGAATTTTTCACTATCGTCATTCTCAGAACTCTACAGCAGTCGTCGTTTTTTTTAACTTCTGCCTCAACAATAATTTACTGAGGTCAGATCTGACTTTGAAACTCTAAAATAGTAAAGTGCGCATTATGGTTATGCTTGCAAGATTGTCTCATGTACAGTCCTGAAACCTTGCTCAAAGTTCCTTCACGATCTTTTGTCACTGATTCCATTGTTTCGAGGGTGCAGCGCGGAATCGATAAACGGACATTTAGTGAATTTAGATGAATAAATACCACTTTGGTTTTTTGTATAGTGTTCTTTTCAAATTGGTAAAGTATAAAGCAGTACATACAATATTACAGCGTGTCATCATGTGTGGTATCTATAGCTACGATGCCACAGCTAAGGTGCAAGTTCTTAAGTTGGAACTACGACAGACACCGACGACAGCGCCCTCTAGCCGGCGCTGTGGAGCTCTCAGATTCAGCCCATTTCATCAAGAGCGGACGGCCTGGAAACATCACTTCAAGTTCAGAGGGTGTTGGCTTGCTATTGAGACTTTGTACTACTTACGACAGGAATACAGTTTCGCACCTACGTGCTCCTCAATGCAAGTTACTTATTCTTCTTGCCAGAGTAAAGGTGATTTAAATTCATACTACAGTACCGACGTGTTTTACCTCGCCTCCACCTACTCGCTTCCTTCATTCGGCCAAACTTTCAGTTTTCAGGAGCAGACCCACGCGCCGCCTTCCAGGCGGTATACAAAAACATGTATTCCTAGCTACTGCTGCAAAACTGAGAAACAGTGATGCAACTTGCCAAATATGTATTTCTTATGCACTTTGAATATACGATTAAGGTTTACAATTGACAGAAATGTGAGCTTCAAACAGTTTTTGCCGTTTTTACACAAAAAAGTCAGTAGTCGGTGTTGAGTCCTGCATAATATCTGTCTATTTGGAGGAATGTATTGAATATTTGATCAAAATTTTCAGCCAAGAATATTGATAACGTATAGATGATCATAATTATGTCTCCATCGTCGAAGCCTTGAGACTGAGTTATTACTTCTGTAAAAATTTCATTTCTAAATTGTAAAATACTTGCCACTGAAGGAAAGTTACTGGTTTAGCGGTTGAAACAAATTCGTAAAATCGGTTGGAGCGAGCAGTATTACTACTTCTCGATGTGTTGCAGTTCGAAACGCAGGTCATGGTTTAGAATGACTAGTAATACCTAAAGCTCCATCCAACGAATAAAACAAAACTTCAGAGTTATTTCCGATGGACTCCTATATAATTCCGCAGCTGTGTTTTTCCAGTTATAACAGCCATATTGTGGATGTTCAAAGCCAAATTTCTTTTGAACCGAACTGATAGGTTCATCATTACCATCGTTTCCCAGGTAGAGACCGTGCAACCACTGTGTACATATTTCTTGAATATTCGTCTGAAATTGTTAATATATTACCAGTTATAAGATATTTAGATTTATCGGGCGTCTGTAGCATATATCCTTGGGAAGCTAAGTTGAAAAACAGTGCCATTGTGGGAAGATGTAAATACACATGATACATTTTTTAATTTTAGTCGGAAGTAGTCTAACAAATGTCAGAAATTAAAAGAAAGAAATGTAAACAAGCAAAAATGTTCACTTTTGTCAGTAAAGTAGCCTCGACGCGATATTATTTTTCACTGACGATTTCCCCGAACAAGTATGCCATTTATACTGAAGTAAAACCTAACTAGCAATATTCAGGGACATCGACTTCTTGGTTACAAATTCTAATCCGATTACAACTTTCTATGTCTATTGTCAGCTAAAATTTGGCGTGTAGGTTCTCTGTGGTAATTACAAGAGGATAAAAAAATTCCTATATGTTTTGTCGCGGAAAATAGGACCATTTCCTTGTCACACGTACGGACATGAAACTAGCGGAAGTTCATAAAAACACTGATTCTCACTTGAGGCGGACCGATGTCCCACGAGTATTTTTCATTGTTTCACCCTGATTAAGATACTCATAAAGACACGTTAGACAACAATAGGCATTCCACACAATGTGTACTTCCATGATGATGATACTTCAGTCATTGCTGCCAGTGTTACCTGTGTGACTCTACTACTTCCGCAAAATAAAAAACAAATCGTATTCTTATTTCAATGCACGGCACATTTCGAGCTCGGGGGGCCTATCATCAGGTACTACATCAATGGAAATCATTTTACAAATTTAGGTTAATACTGGCCCTATTAAGATTCCATAACATAATTACGAAATGGCGCCTGGTAGATACAAGATTTTACAAACAAAGATGTCGAAAAATTGCCTACTGTTTCGAGTTGTGATCACAAACTTTTGAAGTACTCATATTTGTGAACATATACACACTTTTTCTCTGACATTATGTTTGGGAACGCAATTCAAAACGTCAAAGAATATCAACACTTAAAGAGGCTACTTTCCTACTAAAAAGTTTTGATATTCTTTTACTTGTTTTGAATTGCGTACACAAATGTACTATAGTTCGAATCGTATATATATATATTTATATATATATATATATATATATATATATATATATATATATATATATATATATATATATATATATACTGTACTTCATAAGCATCAAACATGTAACGACTACTGGAAACAGTAACTGAGTTTTTTTATATCTGTCTTTAGTAAACACTTCTGTCGACAAGATGTCATTTAATAATTATACTTACGTAATCTTAACAGGACAAGTATTAACTTGAATTTGAAAAATGATGTAGATAGATCTTGCGCCTAAAGATGAGCTCCAAATACATCTCGCATTGAGATAAGAATCACGATTTTAGACTGAAGGCGGTTTGTTTTTATTGTGCGAGGCAAGTTCCATTGAATCCTGATTCGATAGAATCATGCTTTTGGTCTATTCTAAGAGTCTACCTATACATCATCTTTCGGAAATGAAGGAAACTTAAGCTTCGAAGCAAAGAAGTAAAAATCTATGCAACAACTCTTCATCATGATTCATGACGAATGGAAAAAGAATCCGCCTTCACGGGTTAAGAACACCTATGGGAACAAAGAACGCAGCTACAGTAACGAACGGTATCGCTGTGATAGAGAGTCTCGTATTCGATGTGTCCTGTTGTTGATACCCTGCTAATTACATATGACGAGTGAGTGAGATGGCTTCAGCTGATTCAGTGGAAGTGTAGTGTGGGAAACAATTGAAAACAATAAGAGCATTAGAAGAACGCTAATTTTGCTGAAGTTTTCTGAAACTCAATGATGATAGTGAATAATTCAGAACTGAACCAGGAGATCAGTAAGGACATGAGAACTTATCAATAATACTGTAACGTAAGTTCCTTAGAGAGCAAGAAAGAAGAATAAATTCACGGGTCGTATCTAACTTACTTCCATTTTATTCAGGTCAGTGTACTGCCTGACTCTGGTGCAGATGAACTGATAAAAAGAACGGATCAACTCAGTTGTGCAAAATAAGCCGAGAAATCAGTTACAATAACATATAAAAATATGTACAATAAGACACGAAAACCGGAACTGTACTAATTGAAAATCAAGTCATTGAACTGGTTGAGGAATTTTTGTTTGTGGCAGTTGAAGATAACTACTGGACGAACAACAAAAGAGATGTAAAACGTCTTGGGGTGCTTTAAGCAAACTAGAGTTTTCGGAACTTAGCCTGCAATATGACTGAAAGGGAAAGAATACACTGAGTCACTACTAGCAGTTTAGACATACTACCGAGTGACTTTGAATTTAATAAGGAAATCATTTAGTAACTAAGAGTTTCACAGCATCAGTGTAATGGAGCATTTGGCTACTACTAAGAAAGACGAGAAAAATATAGTTCGGGGTACGGGCCACAGCGGATTATGCAGTTTCGTCGGTAATGAGAATAAAATGTAGAGGCATACATCCATGCAAATGGACGGGAGTTTTATGCTGGATTTCCAGGGATAAGATAAGATCGTGAAGCCGATCTACTACCATATCGGTAGATGATACTGTAGTACATACAGAATGGGTTTCAGTGAAGACTTTGTGGAGAAACAGACCTTTATTCAAAATTGAATGATGTAACGGGTACGGCGAATGAGGGGAGCTGTCACATAGTGGAATCAGTTTATGACCGATGTTCCCTCTAAGGGTGGTGGAATATAAAGCTTCATAGGCCTATCTGTAGGCCATTGGAGACGAACCAACTTTTTTTTTTGAGACGCTTCATACAGTCTTGTGCAAAATGTAGCAGCTTTAATTGCTTAACAGTTTACATGATTGACCAATAAATTGGATCAAATAGTCACCATTAAAACTGAAATCAGTCTATTTTCCTTCGTTTGCCGCTTGAAGTTTGTTGTCAGCTTACAGAGGAACAGCAAGGTGTTGTTAGCTTTGAGTATCACTGCAAGTAAGAATTATCGGCACTAGAACTACGATATAATCACACCAACAACGTTTGTAGTGTCATTGGATGATCTGGTACTCCTTAATACTGAGCCGCTGATCCTAACAGCTTTTAACAAGGTGATATTAAGTATAAGCTAGTAAAGAAATATTGAATACATTGATAGGTCTATAACCTCGCATTAAGAGTTAGAAATCATATTGATTTCTTTTTCATTAACCACCTGTCTTCTTCCTATCTTTGAAACCAGCTGGGAGAGAATGTCATATTTATCCCATCACGAAATTCTATTAACCAATTCCTTTGCAACACACCATTCGCCAAAGGTCTCATCATGAATCTGCAATAGCACATTTTTACCACAATGCAGCAGTGTGCAACACGAACTCGAAATTCAGTTAGCAAACTGTTTTTCACACGTCCACCACCACCAGTTCTACTTTAGGACTTTTTACCTCTAGTACTGTGATAAAGTGAATAAAATGATCCCACGTACGCACTTTAGTTCCTATGGACATTAATTCAAATGGTTCAAGTGGCTCTGAGGACTATGGGATTCAACTGCTGAGGTCATAAGTCCCCTAGAACTTAGAACTACTTAAACCTAACTAACCTAAAGTCATCACACACATCCATGCCCGAGGCAGTATTCGAACCTGCGAACGTAGCGGTCTCGCGGTTCCAGACTGTAGCGCCTAGAACCGCTCGGCCACTCCGGCCGTCTATGGACATTAATACTGCGCCCATAACGTTATACACTAATGCTAAGCTCGAAACGAACCAAACAGGAGTGCGAGTTTACCTTTACCAGCAGCGATATTGCTCTCATGAGAAAGCAAGAAACAAAAGCACTTACGAATGCTACACAACTGACATTAGAGATGGACATGAAATGTTTTTGAACAACGGAGCAACAGAAGTTACATGAAAGCACATTGACGAAGCGACAGTACAGTTCTGTTTTGCTTGGTTATACACAAGAGAGCACGGAAACAAGAATAACAGGAAAATATTAGGCTGCGTGTAGTCGATTCGCATATAAATACCGGAACATACGCTGAATGTTGGAATTTTTGGGAGGAGGTATAGAATATACAAAGTGAACATGGAAATCAATACACTGAAAAAGCAGAAGCACCATTACAAACTCATATTGACCTATAGATAAATTAAAGAATAAGATAAAGTACAAACAATATTCCAAAAATAAGCATTGTAATACAATGTTACGGATAAATTGCGGCAAGGTATCATAAATTTCGCCGTAACACTGTTTCTACGCCCATTGTTTCCTTAACTACATTTCGGGAAAAAAAATAGTCGGCGAGCGCAGATACTCAAATAACCAATACTCAACACACCTTATGTTTCTCTCGCTTTTAGATGTGCAAGATGACCTGTTTTCAAGCGAAGTTATTGATGAAAACGTTCTTTATGGTAACAGGCAAACCACATCCAGAAAAACAATAATCCCTTGTTCTAACGTCAGCTAAAAGATCTTCTACCAAAGTTTTTCATTTGAAAAAGGTGCATATAACTCATGGATAACACGTTACGCCTCCCCCCATGAACCATGGACCTTGCCGTTGGTGGGGAGGCTTGCGTGCCTCAGCGATACAGATAGCCGTACCGTAGGTGCAACCACAACGGAGGAGTATCTGTTGAGAGGCCAGATAAACGTGTGGTTCCTGAAGAGGGGCAGCAGCCTTTTCAGTAGTTGCAAGGGCAACAGTCTGGATGATTGACTGATCTGGCCTTGTAACAATAACTAAAACGGCCTTGCTGTGCTGGTACTGCGAACGGCTGAAAGAAAGGGAAACTACAGCCGTAATTTTTCCCGAGGGCATGCAGCTTTACTGTATGATTAAATGATGATGGCGTCCTCTTGGGTAAAATATGCCGGAGGTAAAATAGTCCCCCATTCGGATCTCCGGGCGGGGACTACTCAAGAGGATGTCGTTATCAGGAGAAAGAAAACTGGCGTTCTAAGGATCGGAGCGTGGAATGTCAGATCACTTAATCGGGCAGGTAGGTTAGACAATTTAAAAAGGAAAATGGATAGGTTAAAGTTAGATATAGTGGGAATTAGTGAAGTTCAGTGGTAGGAGGAACAAGACTTCTGGTCAGGTGACTACAGGGTTATAAACACAAAATCAATTAGGGGTAATGCATGAGTAGGTTTAATAATAAATAGGAAAATAGGAATGCGGGTAAGCTACTACAAACAGCATAATGAACGCATTATTGTGGCCAAGATAGATACGAAGCCCACACCTACTACAGTAGTACAAGTTTATATGCCAACTAGCTCTGCAGACGACGAATCAATGGAATAAATGTATGATGAAATAAAAGAAATTATTCAGATAGTGAAGGGTGACGAAAATTTAATAGTCATGGGTGTCTGGAATTCGGTAGTAGGAAAAGGGAGAGAAGGAAACGTAGTAGGTGAATGTGGATTGGGGCTAAAAATGAAAGAGGAAGTCGCCTGGTAGAATTTTGCACAGAGCACAACTTAATCATAGCTAACACTTGGTTTAAGAATCATGAAAGAAGGTTGTATACATGGAAGAACCCTGGAGATACTAAAAGGTATCAGATAGATAATACAATGGTAAGACAGAGATTTAGGAACCAGGTTTTAAATTGTAAGACATTTCCAGGGGCAGATGTGGACTCTGACCACAATATATTGGCTATGACCTGTAGATTAAAACTGAAGAAACTGCAAAAAGGTGGGAACTTAAGGAGATGGGACCTGGATAAATTGACTAAACCAGAGGTTGTACAGAGTTTCAGGGAGAGCATAAGGGAACAATTGACAGGAATGTCGGAAAGAAATACAGTAGAAGAAGAATGGGTAGCTTTGAGGGATGGAGTAGTGAAGGCAGCAGAGGGTAAAGTAGGTAAAAAGAAGAAGGCTAGTAGAAATCCTTGGGTAACAGAAGAAATATTTAATTTAATTGATGAAAGGAGAAAATTTTAAAATGCAGTAAATGAAGCAGGCAAAAAGGAATACAAACGTCTCAAAAATGAGATCGACAGGAAGTGCGAAATGACTAAGCAGGGATGGCTAGAGGACAAATGTAAGGATGTAGAGGCTTATCTCACTAGGGGTAAGATAGATACTGCCTACAGGAAAATTAAAGAGACCTTTGGAAATAAGAGAACCACTTGTTTGAACATCAAGAGCTCAGATGGAAACCCAGTTCTAAGCAAAGAAGGGAAAGCAGAAAGGTGGAAGGAGTATATAGAGGGTCTATACAAGGGCGATGTACTTGAGGACAATATTATGGAAATGGAAGAGGATGTAGATGAAGATGAAATGGGTGATACGATACTGCGTGAAGAGTTTGACAGAGCACTGAAAGACCTGAGTCGAAACAAGACCCCCGGAGTAGACAACATTCCATTGTAACTACTGACGGCCTTGGGAGAGCCAGTCCTGACAAAACTCTATCATCTGGTGAGCAAGATGTATGAAACAGGCGAAATACCCTCAGACTTCAAGAATATATAATAATTCCAATCCCAAAGAAATCAGGTGTAGACAGATGTGAAAATTACCGAACAATCAGTTTAATAAGTCACAGCTGCAAAATACTAACACGAATTCTTTACAAACGAATGGAAAAACTAGTAGAAGCCGACCTCGGGGAAGATCAGTTTGGATTCCGTAGAAATACCGGAACACGCGAGGCAATACTGACCTTACGACTTATCTTAGAAGAAAGATTAAGGAAAGGCAAACCTACGTTTCTAGCATTTGTAGACTTAGAGAAAGCTTTTGACAATGTTGACTGGAACACTCTCTTTCAAATTCTAAAGGTGGCAGGGGTAAAATACAGGGAGCGAAAGGCTATTTACAATTTGTACAGAAACCAGATGGCAGTTATGAGTCGAGGGACACGAAAGCGAAGCAGTTGTTGGGAAGGGAATAAGACAGGGTTGTAGCCTCTCCCCGATGTTATTCAATCTGTATACTGAGCAAGCAGTAACGTAAACAATAGAAAAATTCGGAGTAGGTATTAAAATCCATGGAGAAGAAATAAAAACTTTGAGGTTCGCCGATGACATTGTAATTCTGTCAGGGACAGCAAAGGACTTGGAAGAGCAATTGAACGGAATGGATAGTGTCTTGAAATTAGGATATAAGATGAACATCAACAAAAGCAAAACGAGGATAATGGAATGGCCGGCCGCGGTGGTCTCGCGGTTCTAGGCGCGCAGTCCGGAACCGTGAGACTGCTACGGTCGCAGGTTCGAATCCTGCCTCGGGCATGGATGTGTGTGATGTCCTTAGGTTAGTTAGGTTTAAGTAGTTCTAAGTTCTAGGGGACTGATGACCACAGCAGTTGAGTCCCATAGTGCTCAGAGCCATTTGAACCATTTTTGATAATGGAATGTAGTCGAATTAAGTCGGGTGATGCTGGGGGAATTAGATTAGGAAATGAGACACTTAAAGTAGTAAAGGAGTTTTGCTATTTGGGGAACAAAGTAACTGATGATGGTCGAAGTAGAGAAGATATAAAATGTAGACTGGCAATGGCAAGGAAAGCGTTTCTGAAGAAGAGAAATTTGTTAACATCGAGTATAGATTTAAGTGTCAGGAAGTCATTTCTGAAAGTATTTGTATGGACTGTAGCCATGTATGGAAGTGAAACATGGACGATAAATAGTTTGGACAAGAAGAGAATAGAAGCTTTGGAAATGTGGTGCTACAGAAGAATACTGAAGATTAAATGGGTAGATCACATAACTAATGCGGAAGTATTGAATAGGGTTGCGGAGGAGAGAAGTTCGTGGCACAACTTCACCAGAAGAAGGGATCGGTTGGTAGGACATGTTCTGAGGCATCAAGGGATCACCAATTTAGTATTGGAGGGCAGCGTGGAGGGTAAAAATCGTAGAGGGAGACCAAGAGATGAATATACTAAGCAGATTCAGAAGGATGTAGGTTGCAGTAGGTACTGGGAGATGAAGAAGCTTGCACAGGATAGAGCAGCATGGAGAGCTGCATCAAACCAGTCTCAGTACTGAAGACCACAACAACAACAAGTTACGCCGATTACAGACAGACAGTTGCTGAAAACTTGTCGTGTGCTAGAAGAATAAATAGCTTCACTAATATTGTTAAGCGAAAGCTCCATTCTGAAGACCTGCAGTGAGAATGAGGATACTGCTGAAATGTCCGCAAAGATTTGTTGAGCAGCTGTGATATTCAGTACTGCAGTCCACATTGTTCTACCAGTCTTTGTGATTCATCCTTTGAATACTGTTGAGCATTCATCTGCAGCGAAGTTTTCGCTGCGTAACTATTGTCTTGGATATTTATATAGCCCCGGAAATTAAAGTAGAAATCCGTTTGAATTGATCACAATGAGGTGAAAACCTTGATATGGTGTCGGACCTCCTTTCGCCAGTCACAGTACAGCAACGCGACGTTGCATGGACTAACAAGTCCAGTGCAGAAATACTGAGCCATGCTAACAAGGTGCTATGACTTAATTTATTTTTTCCCGACGAGTTTCGCCTTTTTCTTGCTCTGAGACATCATCAGTGAGATCTATGACGATACAGTTTTGTTATTTTTAGATAATCAAACAGTTCACTTCGCAATTTTTTATGTAAATAAGTAATTAATTAGGGTTTGCTGTGAAACAATGGATTGACGGAAACAGGCAGATTCGGTGGCGCAGATTTCCGAAAAGCGTTTCAAATTTTGCCCAATTGCTAACTGTTGACATAGTGCCGAGCATACGGTTTAGGTTATCAGTTATGTGAGTGGCTATTAGACTCTTTAAGTAACAGATCTCAGTAGGTCGTCCTCACCGGCGAGTGTTCATCAGAGGCAAGGGTATCGTCAGGAGTGCCCCGGGCAAGTGGGATGACACAAAAATGATGTGTTGAACAGGATGAGCAGCAATTAACGGCTATTTGCTGATGACGCTGAGGTGTACGGGAAGGTGTCGTCGTTCAGTAACTGCAGTAGTGTAAAAGATAACTTAGACGAAATTTGTAGTTGGAGTGACGAATGGCAGCTTGCTCTAAATGTAGAAAAATATAAGTTAATGCGGGTGGGTCGGAAAAACAATTCTGTAAAGATAGAATGCAGCATTTGTAGGATGCAGCTTAACACAGTGACTTCGATTTAGTTCCTAGGCCTACCGATATGAAACGGAATGAACATATCAAGCTGGGAGTAGGGAAGACGAATGCTCGACACAAAAGCGACGTCGTCTAAAACGCAAGGGTGACCCATTGTCCTGCTCAGGAAGGACAAACGAAAGACATCGAATAAATTCAGAGGCGTGCTGATAGATGTGTTACCCATAAGTTCGACCAGCAAACTGGAATTGTGGAGATTGTAGAAATTTTCGTGAATAGGCATTTGAGGCCGACTGCACAACGATTCTACTGCTGCCAACGTACATGTCGCGTGACAGCCATGAAGTTGAGATACGAGAAATTAGGGCTCATACGGAAGCTTTTAAACGTTCTGTTTGAGAATGGAATCGGAAAGGTAAGGACTAGTAGTGGTACAAGGTACCCTTCGCCACCCGCTGCACGGTGGTTAGTGGAGTATGGATGCAGATTTAGCAAAACGGCGAAAGATAACTCGTTAAAGGAATATCCTTACACCAACATTGTTTTGCTGATCATATTGCACTGTTTGCCTTCAATACAGTATAGCTCGGACAAAGTACTTAAGGCCTTGTGACAAGGGTAAGGGTGACATCATGTTTCCTTTTCGTACAAGAACTGTCACTGATCCAGCTCAATAAGTTTCTGGGCAGCGACATTATGCCCTCTCTGGCAGAAGGTGTGATATCTGATGGTACTGAGAAGAGGAGACTGCACAGTGAGCCAATATGGTTCTGTGGAGGACAGCCGACTGTAGCAGTGTTTGCTGCTATCCCATTTTGGGCTTGTTGAGGGTGGAAGATGCTCGACCGCAGCAGGGTTATCGCACTGATTATACTCTCGGGTGGTGGTGGGGGGGGGGGGGGGGGGGAGGGACTACTAGAACGTTGAACGTATAGTTTGCCAATGTTGGATTATAGCTGGAGCTTTGTTTTGGTAGCTTTACAGTATGGCATGACCAAGTACAAGAATATGATTACTTGTGCTAGGAAAGATGTACTGTAAGCTAACATTTTGCGAACAGTCACAGTAACTTTGTGATCCGTGACTGAGTGAATTAATGTGAACGGCAGCAGTGAGTCATTAGTTGAGGTTTGGTTGTAGACTTGATAACGGACCGGGATAATGTGACTGGCCAAAGATAAAGTTTAGTAAAATGACCAATCGTAGTGCATTATTCGCTATATTTATGTCATTAATGTTAATAAATTGTTACCATGTTTTGTACCTAATACTGAACTGTTTCAGATAATTTATGACATTGTTAACTTTCATGTGCAAAGGTGGACAAATTGTCATCTGCGAAAGTGGATGTTTGTTAGCCAAGTAAAATGACAAATATCCATGATCCTTCTGAAAGGGAAGCTATTGTTCAGAATTTTTATCTGTAAATCATAAACTGCATGTCTTCAGTATTCTATTGAAGTTTTGAAATTTGAATTTTAACTTTCCTGTACGATTAGTCAGTGCATTTAACTGTGCTCTACTGCGCTGCAGATTTTATATATGGTATTTTAAGTGTTGTTAACTGAATTTTTAATTCTTCTGGTACTGTTAAGGATTTTGTGGCCAAGAAGCCGGTGGTCTATAAAACTTGGTTTGTGCAGGTTTTTCTAATTTGGGAACTACTTAAGTCATCTGACTGAAAGCTGTTTCTTTTCTTATGTTGCTTATCACAGAAACTGTTCTGTTGACTCAAACCTAATCAATCCATACCGTCCTTTAACCCTACTGGCAGGACAACGTTAACAGCCAAAACTTGGAAGGAAGTTTCAAAATTTGTTTCCGTAAGAGTAAAATACTGCTCAACTTTCATATCGAAAAGAAAATAACACAGACGATGAATGAGCCACCGACGTAGTGGATGAGATTTGAATTTAGGCAGATGATTACTTTCTTGTGAACTCTTATTCTTGTTATTTTATTCCAATGCTCACTCTCTCAAAAAATATTTTCGCATTCGGAGGAGAAAGTTGGTGATTGAAATTTAGTGAACAGATGTCACCACAGTGAGAAATATCTTTGTTATAATGCTTACTCCTTAACTCGATTATTATAACTGTGACTCTCTCACCTACTTCACGATAATTTTTTCAATGTCCTCCGTCAATTCTGTCTCGTAAGCGTGCCATGCTGCGTAGATTCGCTCCAGAAGATAATGAACAATAATAGTGAAGTCAGTCTGTGTAGTACATCCGTTCAATGTTTTACTTTTTTTGCCATTAAAACGCAGTATTTGACATCCCCACAGAATTTTTGTGTGATGTTTCCTGTTTAAGTTGTTGTTTATTTTAATCCATACGTGTTCAGTTCAATGGGCAAAGTTTAAATTTTGTGTGACCTATCGTGTAATGGGAATACAGATTACTAATTAAGAATTTAATAACTTTAAAACTATATTACTTATTAAAATGGCTTCCGACATGTGGCAAGGTAACTATAAATCGTTTTTTACATTCCAGGTAATGCAATTTTAACGCAAAATTGAACTTGAAAACCTAATATAATGGGTACGGCACAGGAGAAGTCTCAATATGCGGCCGCCACGACATCCTGATCTGACTCCACTAGAACTCTTTTTGTGTGATTTTGTAAACGGTCAGAGAACTACAGCATTTGAAGGCATGCATTGCGAATGCATTTGAAAATGTCGTCATGGAGATCTTGAGTTGCACGTATAGAGAAATGGAATTCCGACTGAACATTAAGCATGCCACTATATGAGTACACTTTAATGTGCTGATGAGGAAACAAAACTGTATGAGTTACTTTATTACATCTTGAAAACCATTTGTTAAAGCTTGTATATTTTTAAAAGTATTAAATTCTTCAGTTGTAAAGAAAGTTTAAGGGCATCTTGTACAACAGAAATTTTTATTACTCATGTGGAGAACTTCACAATTTTCATTCATTAGGGTCCACTATAGTTATATACAGCTAAGTCATTTTGAATTTGAGTTTCGTCTTCTGATGAGTTTATTAGACGGTGAACGACATCATCGTCCGTAAACAATATGAGAGTTACTCAAATTGTCACCTAATCATATCAGAGATCCTATAATACTTCACAGGGGAACGACGGATGTCGCTTCTGTTACACTAGATGATTTTCCATCAGTTGCTACGAACTGTGAATTCACTAACGGAAAATCACAAATTAAGTAGTATAACTTAATGGTAATCCATTGACACGCAATATAATTGGAAACCGCTCTAGAGGAACAGTGTGAAAATCATTCTGGAAATCTAGAAATATGGAATCAGTTTGTGATTACCTATCGATAGCTTTCAGCAGTTCGTTTCCAGCCAGTGATTTCACAAGAACGATATATTCAGAACCAGTGCTATGTGTCGTTTATTCGAGTATTTCATTATATCCCAAAACGAAACTACAGAGTGATGTCAGTGCCGTATATATATATATATATATATATATATATATATATATATATATATATATATATATATATATATATATATATCACTCTTCTGACTGGTTTGGTGCAGCCCTCCTCTCCTCCTCTCCTGTGGGAACATATTCATCTCAGAGTAGCACCTGCAACCTACATCCTCAATTATTTGCTGGACTTCCTCTACAGTTTTTGCCCTCTACCGCTCCCTCTTGCACCGTGGAAGTCTTTATTGATCGCGTAACAGTTGTCCGATCATCCTGTAGCTTTACCTTGTCACCGTTATCCACATATTCCTTTCATCTGTGATTCTGCGTAGAACCTCCTCATTCCTTATCTTAAAACTCCCTCTCATTTTCAGCATCATTCTAGCACCACATCTCAAATGATCTGAATATTGTTCCGGATTACCAACAGTCCCTGTTTCACTATCATAAAATTCTGTGCTCCGAACGTACATTCTTGGAAATTTCTTCCTCAAATTAAAGCCTATGTTTGATACTAGTAAACTTCCCTTGACCAAGAATGCCCTTTTACATGTACTACTCTGCTTTTCATGTCCTCCTTGGTCCGTCCGTTATTGCTTTTTCTGCTAACTAGGCAGGAGAATCCTTTAACTTCATCTCCTTGGTGACCATCAATCCTGATGTTATGTTTCTCGCTGTTCTCTTTTCTGCTACTGCTCATTAATTTCGTCTTTCTGCGATTTACTCTCAATCCATATTCTGTACTCATTAGCAATGTCATCAGCGAATCGCATCATTCATACCCTTACACCTTGAATTTTAATTCCAATCCTCAACCTTTCTTTTATTTCCATCATTCCTTCTTCGATGTACAGATTGAATAGTAGGGGCGAAAGACTACATCTCTATTTTACGCCCTTTTTAATTCGAGCACTTCGTTCTTGGTCGTTCGTTCTTATAATTCCCCCTGAGCCCTTGTACCTATTTTTCTCAGAATTTCGAAGATCTGGCACCGACATTATTGAATCATATGAATGTGTCTTGTTTTTTCTTTAGTCTTGCTTCCGTTGTTAACTGCAACCATAGAATTGCCTCTCTTGTGCCTTTACGTTTTCTAAAGCCAACCTGCCCGTCAGCTAGCGCATCCTCGGTTTCCTTTCCATTCTTCTGTATATACTTCTTGTAAGCAACTTGGATGCATGCACTGTTAAACTGATTGTACGGTAATTCTCTCACTTGTCAGATCTTGCTGTCTTCGCAACTGTGTGGATGATGCTTTTCCGAAAGTCAGATTGCATGTCGTCACACTCATACATTCTATACACCAACGTGAATAGTCGTTTTGTTGCCACTTACCCCAAAGATTTTAGAAATTCTGATGGAATGTTATTTAATCTTAAGTCCTCCAAAGGTCTTTTAAACGGTGTTCCGAAAGGACAGGCTAAACACGGTTGGCGGTGGTGTGTTTGTTGCTGTTAGAAGTAGTTTAACTTGTGGTCAGATTGAAGTACATACTTCCAGTGAGGTCATTGTTGGCAACCGGAATAAAATAATAACTGGATCCTTTTACCGACCTCCCAATTAAGACGATACAGTTGCTGAAAGTTTCAAAGGAAACTTGAGTTTGCTTTCAAACAGGTACCTGGCTCATACGATAATAGTTGGTGGTGACTTTAATTTACCCTCGATAAGTTGGCGAAAATACATGTTTAATTCCAGAAGTACGCATAAAATATCATCCGAAATTGTGCTAAACGCTATCTCTGAAAATTATTTGCCGGCCGGGGTGGCCGAGTGGTTCTAGGCGCTACAGTTTGGAACCGCGCGACCGCTACGGTCGCAGGTTCGAATCCAGCCTCGGGCATGGATGTGTGTGATGTCCTTAGGTTAGTTAGGTTTAAGTAGTTCTAAGTTCTAGGGGACTGATGACCTCAGAAGTTAAGTCCCATAGTGCTCAGAGCCACTTGAACCATTTTTGAAAATTATGGACGGATGGAACAGCCATGGGTTCGCCACTGTCACCAGCAATAGCGAATTTTTTCATGGAGGACTTCGAAGAACGAGCCCTGAGCAGTGCTCACCTCCGCCCATCATGCTTCTACAGATACGTCGACGATACTTTTTTAATCTGACCACACGGCAGCGACACGCTGCAGCAGTTCGTCGAACATCTGAATGGTGTACATCCAAACATAAAATTTACATTGGAGGTAGAGAAGGAAGGGAAGTTACCTTTTTTAGATGTGTTGGTAGAGCGAAAGCTGGATGGACGACTGGGCCATTCTGTGTACAGGAAGCCAACCCATACAGACTTATATCTGCATAGCCATAGCTTCCATCATCCGTCTCAGAAGAGAGCTATGCTGAATACTTTAGTACACAGAGCCAGGACTATTTCCGACAAGGACCACCTCGGTCCCGAGATTAGCCATTTGACGACTGTTTTCAAGAGGAATGGTTATTCTGCCGGTGAAATTAAATCAGTATTGTCCAAGAAAGTAAGACACGATGCCGGCCACATACAAGAAGAGGACCAACACATAGCGCGGCTTCCTTTTTGCGGTGCTACAACGAGCAAGATAGCCAGAGTCCTGAAGAGGCAATGAATAAAACCAGTTTTCCGACCACCTAGGAAAACTAAGGAAATGTTGAGACCAGTCAAAGATAGTCTCGGCTTAAGAGTGCCGGGAATTTATACTATTCCTTGCGAATGTGGCAAGAATTACGTGGGCCAGTCTGTAAGAACCGTTGCCGACCGCTGCATCGAGCACCAACGCCACCTGAAATACAGGTATTTGGAAAAATCAGCGGTGGCTGAACATAGCCTGCTTAACAAGCATAAGATTTTATTTGAAGAAACCAGAGTAATAGCCCACACATCGAATTACTGGGACTCTGTGATCCGGGAAGCAGTCGAAATTAGACTTAGCGATAATAACTTTAATAGAGACAACGGCTATGCACTTAGCAACACTTGGAAGAGTGCACTGGATAAAGAAAAATCGCAGAGAAAAACTTCTCGCACTTTACCTCCTGATTCAAGGGATGGCGCTGCAAGCAACGCGGGATAGCAACTACATCTATGGAAGTAGAGGGCACTACTTCACTACGCGCCATATCGCTGACGTATTCCAGCCAATCAGAAGCCGTCCTTTGCATATAAAAGTGGGAACCTCGCTAGTTCACGACACCACCCCCCGAGTCCTTTTGCATTCCCCTCCTCTGCCTTCCCCACTCCCTGGCACGTCTGCTCAGCACCCCCCACCCCTCTTATGGGTCTTCTCCATTGGCTTCTTTCCCCCCTCCCACCCTTCACTTTTCTTCTCCTTCCCCCCCTTTTTTATTTTCTTCATCATCTGTCCAGTTTCCCCCCCACCTGCTCTCAGCTGTGGTATGTCATATTTGTGCCTACTTTTTAGTGCCGTGTTTAAGTGAGTGTTCAGTGTTGTGCGTCTTTCCACAGTGTTGCGAACAGAAATCATGCTGTCGCTGGGTGTGCATTTTATATCTTGCGAACAGAAACCAGACTGTCGCCGTGTTTTTTTAACTGTCTGTCTGTTATTTTTCTGCTTCTTGTGTATTATCTTAGCATCATCACCCATGTGTTTTATGTTTTAAGTTCTAGAATTTTCTGCCATTTTACCTTTAAGTCACCGATTTTATCGCCAACTGTTATTTTTTATTATCTTCCTCTTTTTCACACAAATTCTGTAGGCTGCAGAGCGGCGTAGTCAGCTGCTGCCAGCCCGCCCCCTTCGGGGGGAATTGAAATTCAATAAAGAAAAAAAAAAATATTTCACGACAGTCAGTTTTAGCCCTGACGACGACCATGGAGGTAGTGGTCGAAAGCTTGGAGTTTTATCCTGATTTGACGCGGCATGTACACCGAGAGATTTTTACTCATTATTTCGAGCAGTTAGTTCACAAACCCACGCGAATAGTAAACGTTGCTGAAAACCCAATTGACCTGTTAGCAACAAATAATCCTGATTTAACAGCGAGCATCAAAACTGATACAGTGATTAGAGAGCATAGGGCTGTCGTAGCGAGATCGAATATTGTAGTCCCCAAATCCTCCAAAAAAGTGAAAAGTATACCTATTCCAAAAAGCAGACAAAGTTCACCTGACGCCTTCCTGAGAGGCAATCTCCACTCATTCCAAGTTAATAATGTAAGTGTAGAGCAGATGTGGTTTGAATTCACAGAAATAGTATCGGCAGCAACTGAGAGATTTCTACCAAATAATTTAACAAACGACGGAGCTAATCCTCCTTGGTACACAAAACGAGTTAGAACACTGTTGCAGAAATAAGGAAACAAACATGCCAAATTTAAAAAGACGCAAAATCCCCAAGATTGGCGATCTTTTACAGAAGCTCGAAATTTAGCGGGGATCTCAATGCGGGATGCTTTTAACAGTTTCCACAACGAAACTTTGTCTCGAAACCTGGCAGATAATCCATAGAGATTCTGGTCGTATGTGAAGTATGTTAGCGGTAAGAAACAATCGATGCCTTCTCTGCGTGATAGCAATGGAGATACTATCGATGACACTGCTGCCAAAGCAGAGTTACTAAACACAGCCTTCCGAAATGCCTTCACAAAAGAAGACGAAGTAAACGTTCCAGGATTCGAATATAAAACAGCTGCCAACATGAGTGACGTAGAAGTAAATATCCTCGTAGTAGTGAAGCAACTTAAATCACTTAATAAAAGCAAGTCTTCTGGTCTAGACTGTATACCAATTAGGTTCCTTTCGGAGTATGCTGATGCATTAGCTCCATACTTAACAATAATAAAGAACCGTTCGCACGACGAAGGAATCCTACCCAAAGACTGGAAAGTTGCACAGGTCACACCAATATTCAAAAAAGGTAGTCGGAGTAATCCACTAAATTACAGGCCCATGTCGTTAACGTCGATAAGCAGCAGGATTTTGGAACATATATTGTGTTCGAACATTATGAATAATGTCGAAGAAAACTGTCTATTGAAACACAGTCAACATGGGTTTACAAAAAATCGTTCCTGTGAAACACAACTAGCTCTTTATTCACATGAAGTGTTGAGTGATACTGACAAGGGATTTTAGATAGATTCCGTATTTCTGGATTTCCGGAAGCCTTTTGACACTGTACCACACAAGCGGCTTGTAGTGAAATTGCGTGCTTATGGAATATCATCTCAGTTATGTTACTGGATTTGTGATTTCCTGTCAGAGAGGTCAGAGTTCGCAGTAACTGACGGAAAGTCATCGAGTAAAACAGAAGTGATTTCTACCGTTCCCCAATGTAGTGTTATAGGCTCTTTGCTGTTCTTTATCTATATAAACGATTTGGGAGACAATATGAGCAGCCGTCTTCGGTTGTCTGCAGATGACGATGTCGTTTATCGACTAATAAAGTCATCAGAAGATGGACTGCAAAACGATTTAGAAAATATATCTGAATGGTGCGAATAGTGGCAGTTGACCCTACATAACGAAAGGTGTGAGACA
Source organism: Schistocerca nitens (assembly GCF_023898315.1). Taxonomy (NCBI): domain Eukaryota; kingdom Metazoa; phylum Arthropoda; class Insecta; order Orthoptera; family Acrididae; genus Schistocerca; species Schistocerca nitens. Next base: position 186,904,262 of record NC_064620.1, on the reverse strand, counting down.
CGATAAATCAGTCTAATCTAAAAGCCGTAAATTCAACTAAATACCCAGGTATTACAAACAACTTAAATTGGAAGGAACACATAGAAAATGTTGTGGGGAAGGCTAACCAAAGACTGCGTTTTGTTGGCAGGACACTTGGAAAATGTAACAGATCTACTAAGCAGACTGCCCGCACTACGCTTGTCCGTCCTCTTTTAGAATACTGCTGCACGGTGTGGGGTCCTTACCAGATAGGACTGACGGAGTACATCGAGAAAGTTCAAAGAAGGGCAGCACGTTTTGTATTATCGCGAAATATGGAAGAGTGTCACAGAAATGATACAGGATTTGGGCTGGACATCAATAAAAGAAAGGCGTTTTTCCCTGCGAGTGAATCTTCTCACGAAATTCCAATCACCAGCTTTCTCCTCCGAATGCGAAAATATTTTTTTGATACCGGCCTACATAGGAATAAACGATCACCAAGTTAAAATAAGGGAAATCAGAGCTCGTACGGACAGATATAGGTGTTCATTCTTTCGGCACCCTATACGAGATTGAAATAATAGGGAATTGTGAAAGTGGTTCGATGACCCCTCTGCCAGGCACTTAAATGTGATTTGCAGAGTATTCATGTAGGTGCGGATGTAGATACGACTCGCTGATGACATCCTGAGTGAAAGTGAAGAAAAATTACATGATCTGCTGAACGGAATGAACAGTCTAATTAGTACAGAGTATGGATTGAGAGTAAATCGTAGAAAGACGAAGATAATGAGAAGTAGTAGAAATGAGAACAGCGAGAAACTAAACATCAGGATTGATGGTCACAAACCAGATGAAGTTAAAGAATCCGGCTGCCTATGCAGTAAAATAACCAATGACGGACGGAGTAAGGAGGACATTAAAAGAGCAAACTAGCAATGGCAAAAAGGGCGTTCCTGGTCCAGAGGAGTCTACTAATATGAAATATCGGTCCGGAGTACAGCATTGTATGGAAGTGAGACGCGGACTGTGGGAAAAGACTCGAAGCATTTGAGGTGCGGTGCTACAGACGAATGTTGAAAACCAGGTGGACTGATAAGGTAAGGAATGAGGAGGTTCTGCGCAAAATCGGAGAGGTAATGAATATGTGGAAAACACTGATAGGACTTGAGGGAATGACTTCCATGGTATTAGAGGGACTGTAGGGGTCAATTCTGTAGAGGAAGACAGAGATTGGAATTCATATAGCAAATAATTGAGAACGTAGATTGCAATTGCTACTCTAAAGATGAGTACTGTGATATAAAGCTTTTTAATCCTGACGGTCAAAAGTTTTCGCCAATATGTCAGAAAAAAGGTATAATGAAATTGAGTGCCACGACGGCCTGGACCCGCTAACATGGTAGAAACATATCTTAACAGAAATCACATTTCATATGTTTCATTTACGTAAGAACGAAGACAGAACAGACCGAAACATAAATGGAACTCAAAGACTAGCCCTAATCCTTTTATTATTCTTTTTTAAGTAAATATTTTAATTTACATGTACCAAGTAAGTGTTCGGATCTCTTTTAATTAATTAATGAAACAGCAAAAGAGTGATATTTAATTTAATTACCATTAATTACGTCAATTTCCCTTTAATAGCTTTGGAAACATCTCTAAAATACTGATACCATGAAACTCCCTGTTGATTGTATATAAAGGTACAGAGTTATCAAAGATGTTCACCACCCTTTCTCGCCGAAGACAACAGCTCTGCAACGGAGGAACTTGGGTCCGCAGTTTGAGAAAATAGAAATAATGGGGCTAATTATCTTAACCTCCAATTAGGAAAACTCTTTGTTGTATCAGCTGTAAGCTTAAGAGCCGACGCAGCAATTGCTTTGTTAAAACGAGTTGCAGCACCTCTTGAATGGAGTGCGGGTAAAATTATTTTCATTACACAAGATTTTCCATTAGACAAGACTAACTTCTGTGAGACGTTTTCACTTTCATGCACGTACTCATCCTTTTTTTTTTAATACTCCGCACACGACAGCATGTATATCCAAAGGCAAATGGACACTGGACAGGAATTTTAGCTCATCTGGGTCTGCAGCATGATTTTAGTTGTGTTTCATACTTCAATATTTTTATTGCTGTTTGTCTGTTATCTCTCTCTCTCTCTCTCTCTCTCTCTCTCTCTCTCTCCCTCTCTCCCTCTCTCCCTCTCTTTCTCTCTCTGAGCACGCAAACACACACACACAAAAACACACACACACACACACACACGAGAGAGAGAGAGAGAGAGACAAACACGGAAACCAATTTTCTTTTTATTCACCCTAAGTCTTTTCCTGATCGGTGGGGATTGTTCTGTGGCGTTTGCATTTTTCCATGAATCTTTGCATGAATCACGTATCAAACTTTTTGAGAATGCTCCATTAAATCTCGTGTGTGCAGCCGCACAAATTCCGCTTCTTCTTCTAATATTTAGGCTGTATATCGCCCAGTCTTTTAAGGATGAGCCTAAAGACACGCTTCAGCAGTCATTCCGTCCTTTTGCGTATGCGGCCACAGGTACACAAGCGCTAATTACCTTCATTGGCGGTGAAGAAGTACAATATGCATGAATTATATCTTTCACTGTTCGGTCATTGCACTTTGGGATGTCGGTGTACCAACGTAAGCTGAACAGTGGTGATGTCTTTGTACGATAATTCTGTTACTGCAAGCGCCCTATTCCTTGCCTTAACCAAGTTGAAGCATCCAGTTCTGTTAATTAAATTCGTCGCCAAGCGTATTTCATTTACCTATTTCAGCAATGAGTCTCAAAAGGATTAAATAAGTGCAAAAGTTTCGACGTTTTCGTACAACGTAGAGTGACCAGTACCAACAGAATGTTCTGCAACAGCCGTTGTTGGCTGTAAGAGCCGGTTGTACTTACGGTGTTCTGTACATCTTTCATGTACTACAAGAGTAGTCTGCCGGCCGAAGTGGCCGTGCGGTTAAAGGCGCTGCAGTCTGGAACCGCAAGACCGCTACGGTCGCAGGTTCGAATCCTGCCTAGGGCATGGATGTTTGTGATGTCCTTAGGTTAGTTAGGTTTAACTAGTTCTAAGTTCTAGGGGACTAATGACCTCAGCAGTTGAGTCCCATAGTGCTCAGAGCCATTTGAACCATTTGAACCTACAAGAGTAGTCTGTCCGATGTGAGACTACATTCAAAGGGGATCTTGTTATCCCCAGCCTTCGGTAGAGTCAAATCATCTTTGACGAAACCAATGAGTTCTGTTGTCTTTGGTGGAGGACGAAAAGATCCTTTTATTGGTGACTGCATTTAGGAGTGTTCTGAAGCAAAAAGCAACTAACTTTGTAATTGCTGCAACTTCATGAAATATGTGAGGGAGTGATCCGAAGCAAATAAAAGCAGAGTGGAAAATATAAACGATCATCTCTTCAACGTCAAGCCCACATGAACATTTGACACTTCCGAAGGACTGTTGAGGCTTCCAAGAGGTACCTAGCATCCAGTTTTAACCTGTCCAAAAGAAACCAAATATAAAACATACTTGTCACAGAGGGTTACAGGCGATTGCTGTTTGTAGACAAGACACTTATTTTTCGTCTGTCGATTACTCGTTTTACTACTGCACACTGATCGGTTTCGGGCAGTTCCGCCCATCTTCAGATCAGTCTTAACGGAACCATTATTTCGTTACGTTTGGTCAATCTTTAACTACGACAGAGAATCAGAAAAAGATGGTAGACATCGCAGGAATCCGTTTAAGTTGAAATAACACATCGATCGACACACGGAAAATATGTCAATTTCCAGGAACAATGAAAGTGTGAAAAAGCATCACGAAGCAACATGCTGGTCAAACTGTGACTATTCTCATTGCTTAGGAAGAGCGGTGGTTTCAGTCTACTGACTGGTTTGATGCGGCCCGCCACGTGCTAACCTCTTCATCTCAGAGTAGCACTTGCAACCTACGTCCTCAATTATTTGCTTGACGTATCCCAATCTCTGTCTTCCTCTACAGTTTTTGCCCTCTACAGCTCCCTCTAGTACCATGGAAGTCATTCCCTCATGTCTTAGCAGATGTCCTATCATCCTGTCCCTTCTCCTTATCAGTGTTTTCCACATATTCCTTTCCTCTCCGATTCTGCGTAGAACCTCCTCATTCCTTACCTTATCAGTCCACCTAATTTTCAACAATAGTCTATAGCACCACATCTCAAATGCTTCAATTCTCTTCTGTTCCGGTTTTCCCACAGTCCATGTTTCGCTACCATACGATGCTGTACTCCAGACGTACATCCTCAGAAATTTCTTCCTCAAATTAAGGCCGGTATTTGATATTAGTAGACTTCTCTTGGCCAGAAATGCCTTTTTTGCCATAGCGACTCCGCTTTAGAAGTCCTCCTTGCTCCGTCCGTCATTAGTTATTTTACTGCCTAGGTAGCAGAATTCCTTAACTTCATTGACTTCGTGACCATCAATCCTGATGTTAAGTTCTCGCTGTTCTCATTTCTACTACTTCTCATTACCTTCGTCTTTCTCCGATTTACTCTCAAACCATACTGTGCACTCATTAGACTGTTCATTCCGTTCAGCAGACCATTTAATTCTTCTTCACTTTCACTCAGGATAGCAATGTCATCAGCGAATCGTATCATTGATATCCTTTCACCTTGTATTTTAATTCCACTCCTGAACCTTTCTTTTATTTCCATCATTGCTTTCTCGATGTACAGATTGAAGAGTAGGGGCGAAAGGCTACAGCCTTGTCTTACACCCTTCTTAATACGAGCACTTCGTTCTTGATCGTCCACTCTTATTATTCCCTCTTGGTTGTTGTACATATTGTATATGACCCGTCTCTCCCTGTAGCTTACCCCTACTTTTTTCAGAATCTCGAACAGCTTGCACCATTTTTTACTGTCGAACGCTTTTTCCAGGTCGACAAAACCTATGAAAGTGTCCTGAATTTTCTTTAGTCTTGCTTCCATTATTAGCCGTAACGTCAGAATTGCCTCTCTCGTCCCTTTACTTTTCCTAAAGCCAAACTGATCGTCACCTAGCGCATTCTCAAGTTTCTTTTCCATTCATCTGTATATTATTCTTGTAAGCAGCTTCGATGCATGAGCTGTTAAGCTGATTGTGCGATAATTCTCGCACTTGTCAGCTCTTGCCGTCTTCGGAATTGTGTGAATGATGCTTTTCCGAAAGTCTGATGCTATGTCGCCAGACTCATATATTCTACACACCAACGTGAATAGTCGTGTTGTTGCCACTTCCCCCAATGATTTTAGAAATTCTGATGGAATGTTATCCTTCCCTTCTGCCTTATTTGACCGTAAGTCCTCCAAAGCTCTTTTAAATTCCGATTCTAATACTGGATCCCCTATCTCCTCTAAATCGACTCCTGTTTCTTCTTCTATCACATCAGACAAATCTTCGCCCTCATAGAGGCTTTCAATGTATTCTTTCTACCTATCTGCTCTCTCCTCTGCATTTAACAGTGGAATTCCCGTTGCACTCTTAATGTTACCACCGTTGCTTTTAATGTCACCAAAGGTTGTTTTGACTTTCCTGTATGCTGAGTCTGTCCTTCCGACAATCATACCTTTTTCGATGTCTTCAAATTTTTCCTGCAGCCATTTCGTCTTAGCTTCCCTGCACTTCCTATTTATTTCATTCCTCAGCGACTTGTATTTCTGTGTTCCTGATTTTCCCGGAACACGTTTGTACTTCCTCCTTTCATCAATCAACTGAAGTATTTCTTCTGTTACCCATGGTTTCTTCGCAGCTACCTTCTTTGTACCTATTTTTTCCTTCCCAACTTCTGTGATGGCCCTTTTTAGAGATGTCCATTCCTCTTCAACTGTACTGCCTACTGCGCTATTCCTTATTGCTGTATCTATAGCGTTAGAGAACTTCAAACGTATCTCGTCATTCCTTAGTATTTCCGTATCCCACTTCTTTGCGTATTGATTCTTCCTGACTAATGTCTTGTACTTCAGCCTACTCTTCATCACTACTATATTGTGATCTGAGGCTATATCTGCTCCTGGGTACGCCTTACAATCCAGTATCTGATTTCGGAATCTCTGTCTGACCATGATGTAATCTAACTGAAATCCTCACGTATCTCCCGGCCTTTTCCAAGTATACCTCCTCCTCTTGTGATTCTTGAACAGGGTATTCGCTATTACTAGCTGAAACTTGTTACAGAACTCAATTAGTCTTTCTCCTCCTTCATTCCTTGTCCCAAGCCCAAATTCTCCTGTAACTTTTTCTTCTACTCCTTCCCGTACAACTGCATTCCAGTCGCCCATGACTATTAGATTTTCGTCCCCCTTTACATACTGCATTACCCTTTCAATATCCTCATACACTTTCTCTATCTGTTCATCTTCAGCTTGCGACGTCGGCATGTATACCTGAACTATCGTTGTCGGTGTTGGTCTGCTGTCGATTCTGATTAGAACAACCCAGTCACTGAACTGTTCACAGTAACACACCCTCTGCCCTACCTTCCTATTCATAACGAATCCTACACCTGTTAGACCATTTTCTGCTGCTGTTGATATTACCCGATACTCATGTGACCAGAAATCCTTGTCTTCCTTCCACTTCACTTCACTGACCCCTACTATATCTAGATTGAGCCTTTGCATTTCCCTTTTGAGATTTTCTAGTTTTCCTACCACGTTCAAACTTCTGACATTCCACGCTCCGACTCGTAGAACGTTATCCTTTCGTTGATTATTCAATCTTTTTCTCATGGTAACCTCCCCCATGGCAGTCCCCTCCCGGAGATCCGAATGGGGATCTATTCCGGTATCTTTTGCCAATGGAGAGATCATCATGACACTTCTTCAATTACAGGCCACATGTCCTGTGGATACACGTTACGTGTTTTTAATGAAGTGGTTTCCATTGCCTTCTGCATCCTCATGTCGTTGATCATTGCTGATTCTTCCGCCTTTAGGGGCAATTTCCCACCCCTAGGACAAGAGAGTGTTTTGAACCTCTATCCGTTCCTTCGCCCTCTTTGACAAGGCCGTTGTCAGAATGAGGCTGCCTTCTTATGCCGGAAGTCTTCGGCCGCCAATGCTGATTATTTATCAAAATATAGGCAGTGGCGGGGATCGAACCCGGGACCGAAGACGTTTTGATTATGAATCAAAGACGCTACTCCTAGACCACGGGTACCCCAGGTGACCTAAGATATTTATGTCTAAGCTACAAGCTCCGAAAAAAACGACTTTATATCCCCATGTAGTTGAGGATAAACACCATTAATGACTATCTCATGGTGAATGATCGTACCTTAGGGGTCCTTCAGACGTTGAGAACATAGTTCCGTTGTGTTACATACAATCGTTAAATAATCGACTCGACTTCCTACACAAGTGACAAGTATTGTACATTTATTCAGATGAAAACTCAGAAAAGTAACGTTTAAAATTCTTAATAATCCTAGATCTGGCTTATTTTCAATACACTTCCGCAAATTATAAATGTGAGAAGTCGATTTAATACAACTGGATTTGCTTTTATGCACACTTTCGCCTAAAATACAGATCTTAGATTTGGTAAACATGAACCTACACTTAGAAAGTATAGCAGCTCAGTCATCAAGAACTCTGTGGAAATACGGGTGGCCCACCGGTGTGGCCGAGCGGATCAGTCCGCTGTTAGCAGCGGTGGGGCAAGGTCGCCGTGCCTGTGTCCCCCTGTTAGCGCTCCGGGAGCGCGAGTTTTTACTGTTTATCTTCCGCTGCGGCGAGTGTCGCGCGTCCGTGTCTCGGTAGTGCCATGGCAAACTCGTATCCCATGTCCACCATTAAGATCACATTTCAAGCGGACTATGCAAGACCTCGAGCACTTGACATTGAACGTTTCATCCGGGAAGAACTTCATATTGCACCTCAAGACATCATTGGGATACACTTTTCTATAACACAAAGTATCGTCTACATAAAAACGATCAATGAAAAGGCGTGCACTGATGTTGTATGTCGACACGCTCATGGACTTAAATTGAAGCATTCTGATGGTCACATAGGAACTGTCATGATCGACCACGCTGGATTAAGCCTTCGCACTCTGAGGGTCTTCGAGCTGCCATTCGAAGTCCCGCCAGATGTTGTGATGACAGCTTTCAAACCATACGGCAGCGTGCTAAGCCACTTGGCTGAAAAATGGCAAACGTTTGAAACGTACCCCGTCTTAAATGGAGTGCGACAAATTAAGATTGAACTGACGAAGCATGTGCCAGCCTATTTAGTAATTGGCGGCTGCAGAGCCATTGTCATGTACGACGGACAACCACGTACCTGCGCCGGCTGTGGCCAGGAAGGACATGTCCGATCGGCCTGCATTCAACGCCGACTGACTCAGACACCGGTTGGTGAAATTCCATCCCCGGCGACGCCTACTTCACTCCTCATCACGTATGCAGCGGCTGCAACCGCAACAGCTGTTCCTGCCCAGGATCGTAACACCTTATTGCAGTGTGGTCGATGACAGTGTGGCGGACAGCATATCCCCCTCTACGACGTCATCGGCAGACTTGCCTCAAGACGGTGATCAATTGTGCCACCAAGACTAGCCTAAAGAGAAGATGGAAGTAGAAACTGAAATTGTCCCGACCTCTGCCTTCCTACCAATGGAGACCGCATCAGATGATTGTCGCCCGCACTCTGACACAGAACAACATGTCCGGAAACAACGGTCCCCTCGAAAACGCAAGAAACGGCGTCATACGCCATCCGATGATTGCCTGCTTCGGATGTGTGACCCGGAAGAACCTCCGGCGTCGGACGACAATCAGGACTCGACCACCACAACTCACCCTTCCCGTCACGATGCTACGGCGGATACAATTTCTGAGCCTCAGTCTGACAACATCACTTCTGCTACTGAACATGCGCGCGAGCGCTCTACTGATAGCACTCATCAACAGTTACCAACTGCTGCATCTGATTCTTGGACGGATGCTGTCGAGGATGAGCCACAGCACCAGGAGGATGCCGAAGGCAGAGATGCTCCCTCGGCTGTACCCATCACCGACCAACAACAGTGACTACGGCTGTATCGTCAGCCTCTGTGGGGCCGCCCCTGCCGCCCACACCTGGCCTCCTAAACAACCCAGTTGCCGACCTGGCTGACCAAACGTACCGTCTAGTGACGATTAACATCAACAACATACGTGCCTGACATAAACTAGCGATGCTACAGGACCTGCTCAACGCAGCAGACATCGACATTGCGCTCCTTCAAGAGGTGTATGTCACAGACTTCAAGGGACCCTATGGCTACAAGACTTGGGTCTCACATGCGTCTGCCAATGGCAGTGGTGTGGCGATCCTCCTCCGCGAAGGTATATCCGCATAAGACGTCGAGTATCTCCCTGACGCCAGAGGCATGGCTCTTACTATCCACGGAGTCAAACTTATTAACATCTATGCACCGTCAGGATCTGGTCGGCGTCGCGAACGATCCACCTTTTTCGCTCATACAATCACGCCCCTCTTTATGGGCCGTCAGGACGCCTTGATAATGGGAGGGGACTTCAACTGTAGCCAAGAACCTAAGGATCAGTTACCACATCATTCTCCCTGCGCAGAACTTACGACAATTATAAATAATCTTCAATTGGTGGACTCGTGGGAACATGTTTGTGGCGATCGGCCCGGATTTACTCACTACACCAGCCATTCCTCCAGCCGCATCGACCGGATTTACATCTCGCGCTCCATAGCTGTGGGGACACGAGCTGCCGAAGTTTGGCCCACAGCTTTTTCTGACCACGAGGCCTACATCTGCGCTATTACCCTCGGCCGCACAGCCGTGGTCCTTGGAAGTTGAACGTCGCCCACCTCGCTTCTCAGGAATGCCGTCGCCTTATAGAGAACACGTGGGAGTTTTGTCGCCGCCGGTGTGGTACCTACCGGTCTACACTGTCGTGGTGCTTACTCTGCGCCAAACCAGCCCTCCGGAAGACCTTGATAGGCTACGGCCGAGATGTTGCAGCATGGAAGAGACATACCATGGACTTTTACTACAGCATCTTAAGGGAATGTACAACACTGCCGTACTCACCTGCACAGCAGGTGACGGTGAACCGTGCCAAGGCACAGATCATCAGATTAACACGTTGCCACCTTGAGGGTGCGATCGTCAGAGCGCGCACTCAAGACAGAGTGGCCCAGGAGGAACCGTCTATGTACCACGTCATTGCAGAACGACGGCGCCGACGCAGGACACTGATCCAAGCTATCACGACGGATGACGGGCGACGCCTATACCCAGCGCGACATAGGAAACGCCCTTAATGCTCACTAAACTAGTCTGTACTCGGAACATCGACATCCCCCAGAGGTGATCGCCGAAGTCTCTCAACTCACTTCTGGCTCGATCTCTCCGATAGCGGCGGCGGATTTGACTGCAGATGTAACGGAAGAGGAAATCATTGAAGCAATACAGGCTGGGGCTGCTCATAAGTCCCCGGGACCTGATGGCCTTCCTCTGGAATTTTACCGGACGTATCAACAATTGCTGGCACCAGCATGGACTGATATTTGCCGCGATCTTATGTCTCCCACGACGCAGATACCTGGGGCCTTCCTAGACGGACTGATTGTGCCTATACACAAACCACGAGGCGGATCCAGGATCAGTGACTATCGGCCCTTGACCTTACTCAACAGTGACTTGAAGATTTTCACCCGGCTTCTGGCGGCACGCCTAAAGGGATCAGTGCGATGTGTTGTGTCGCAGGACCAGGCATCGTTAGGTGGTGACCATAATATTCGCACTGCATTGTGCCGATATAGAGATATGATCGCGCTAGCCAAAGCTCGCCAACTGCCAGGAGTTTTGGGCTCACTCGACTTTAGCCAGGCCTTTGACAGAGTCGACCACACATTTTTGATGGAGGTTAATGTACTGATGCGTCTCCTACGCGGCGCGACGTCCAAGGTGTTATATAATGGCCGTCTTACGCCGCCGATACAGATCCAGCGATCGGTGCGACAAGGCTACCCTCTTTCGGCGATGTTGTACGCCCTCGTCTTGGAACCACTCCTCTGCGGCCTCCGACAACGCCTGACTGGAATGTCCCTTGGTGGACACACTTTTTGCTGCACTGCCTATGCGGATGATCAGGTACTCCTTCTTCGCAATAATGACGATGTTCGTGCAGCACTGGCGTGGGTGGCGACCTACGGCGCGGCATGGGGGAGCCATCTCAATCTCCACAAATCAGACGCTCTGTCTATAGGCATAGGCTACCCGACGAGAGTGTCGCACCGCTAAGTATCAATGACACAATCCGCTGTCTTGGTATTGATTTCACATCTGACATGAAGCGTTCAACAGCCCTCAACTACAGGCGTTTATTGAATCAGATGAGAGCAGGAATAAGTGACCACCGTTTGCGACATCTAGACCTCCAGCAACGGACACGATATGCTAACGTCTATTTGGCGTCACATATCCCCCATTTTGCACAGATACTCCCCATACCACCTACCCTGGCTCACCGCATGTTGGCGGTTTTGGGATCCTTTGTTAATACGGGCATGTTATTTAAGATTCGTTACGAGTCCCTAACCCTCCCGAGGAGCAGAGGGGGTTTAGGCCTTTGTCATGTTCAGAACAGAGCGAAGGCCCTGTTCGTCAGCTGTCACCTGCAACTGTGGCGACGAAGTCCGACGTGCCTCACGAGTCTCTTACTGGAAGACTTACGACCAATCTCACTCGCACCCCCTGTGATGATATCGGACATCCCAGCACCTTTCTTCTACATTAGCCAATTCTTCCTTGAATTAAGCTACATCCGCACCGCACTACTACCCACACGCTTGATGATGACGAGGGCGATCTATGCTGCCATGCAAATGAACAGGACGCCGAATGTGATTGAAAGCAAACACCCCAATACAAAGTGGCGCGCTGTGTGGCAGGCAGTGAATGCCACCACCCTTGATACTAACGTGCAATCTGCATGGTACGTAACTGTTAATGGGAAACAGTTGTGCCAGTCCCGCCTACATCACATCCACCTCGCTGATTCACCCTTGTGTGCCACATGCCAAGTGATTGACACGGATGAACATCGTTTCGAATGCGGGTCGGCAAAGGACGTTTGGTATTTGGTGCGTCAGATATTGGCTTTTCTCACACGCACGACTGCCGACAGGATAACCACCCGATCACTTCTTTTCCCCGATCAGATTTATTTCCCAAGAGCAAAAACGAACTCTGTGACGTGGATCAGCGGCCACGCTGTTCACTACCTCTTCGGTAATGGCGAAAAGACAGTACCCGATTTTTGGTATTACCTCAACGAACGACATTGTGCGATCGTCAAGAACCCTAAATATAGGCAATATTTTTCTAATTTTCTTTGGAGCGCATTCCATAATCCGCCTCGCAGCTGGATTATCGATGACATAAGAAGATAACCATAGCACCTCTTCCCAGTTCCTTTTTTTTTTTATGAGATTGAACAAACAACGAAAACAAAACAGCAACGAGAAGACAGTCATCGCAAAATTCGCAGCGGGCTATAGTATGGAGCGTCCTTTGTCGTAACGGGACGACTTCCTATTATTCTGTTTCTGTAGCCGAAGAGGAACGGCCTTCCTTTTATCCATTTGTATAAAAATAAAATAAAATAAAAAAGCAGAAAAACAAACCTTCCAAAATCCTTTTTCCCTTTTTTTCATTTTTGTTCAGAAAAAAAAGTGGTAGTCGCCTTGCATTCTAAATGTATAGTTGCGGGTTCGCGTCCGACTGTATTTTTTTTTTACCACATTTCGCCTCTCGTCTAAAGTTACGAGTCCGAATGAACATTAAAAAAAAAAAAAAAGCGCTTCTAGGCGCTTCAGTCTGGAACCGTGCGGCAGCCACGGTCGCAGGTTCGAATGATGCCTCGGGCATGGATATGAGTGGTGTCCTTATGTTAGTTAGGTTTCAGTAGTTTTAAGTTCTAGGTGACTGATGACCTCAGATGTTGAGTCCAATAGTGTTCAGAGCCATTTCTGAAATACGAGTGCCATTGGTGTAAATAAGAGTGCCAGTGAACAATTTTCATAAGTATTTTGTATTTGGTCTTAACAGTGACTGAATGTAGACACATGTAACTGAAAAACTGCACTTATTTAGATCGTGATGGAACAAGATGCGGCAAGTGACATTTCACAGTTGGCGACAAAGGTACTCCCTCGTTGCAGTGAGCCTTCACTACATAACTTATATCCGTGGAATACCTCCACTTCTGCAACAGTAAGCTAATTACCTGGCCACGACAGTCGGTGACATTGTCGAAAGCTCGGATTTTCTTCGAGAATAGACGCTAGTGCACTTTAACATTTAATAAGACAAATACTCTTAAATGCCTTCCTCTTGAAACGGGGTGCTTCTGTGATGATGTTACAAACTTTCAGGGATGATGGAGAACGGAAATGTATGAATTTGACTAAAGGGATCATGGTCTGGAAACAACGGAGTGGAAACATAAGAAAAAATCTTTCTGATACCTATGACAGTACAGCACCAGCACTAGTACTGTTGTTGCTAAGATTTTAGGGTAGCTGTTACGTAGCAGTTTATTTCCGTACTGAAAGTAAACTCTACTGGGTAGTTAGGCCGCGTCATGTTGTTGTTGTGGTCTTCAGTCCAGAGACTGATTTGATGCAGCTCTCCATGCTACCCTATCCTGTACAAGCTTCTTCATCTCCCAGTACCTACTACAACCTACATCCTTCTGAATCTCTTTAGTGTATTCATCTCTTGGTCTCCCTCTGCGATTTTTACCCTCCACGCTGCCCTCCAGTACTAAACTGGTGATCCCTTGATGCCTTAGAATATGCCCTACCAACCGATCCCTTCTTCTAGTAAAGTTATGCCACAAATTTCTCACTCCAATTCTATTCAATACCTCCTGATTAGTTATGTGATCTACCTATCTAATCTTCAGCATTCTTCTGTAGCACCACATATCGAGAGCATCTGCTCTCTATTTGTCTAAACTATTTATCGTCTATGTCTCACTTCCATACATGGCTACACTCCATACAAATACTTTCAGAAAAGACTTCCTGACACTTAATGCTCGATGTTGACAAATTTCCCTTCTTCAAAAACGCTTTCCGTGCCATTGCCAGTCTACATTTTATATCCTCTCTACTTCGACCATTCTCAGTTATTTTGATCCCCAAATAGAAAAACCCATTTACTACTATAAGCGTCTCATTTCCTAATCTAATTCCCACAGCATCACCCGATTTAATTCGACTACATTCCATTATCCTCGTTTTGCTTTTGTTGATGTTCATCTTATATCCTTCTTTCAAGACACTGTCCATTCCGTTCAGCTGCACTTCCAGGTCCTTTGCTATCTCTTTTCTTCTCCATGGATTTGAATTCCTACTCCGAATTTTTCTTTTGTTTCCTTCACCGCTTGCTCAATATACAGATAGAATAACATCGGAGAGAGGCTACAACCCTGTCTCACTCCCTTCCCAACCACTGCTTCCCTTTCATGCCCCTCGACTCTTATAACTGCAGTCTGGTTGTAAATAGCCTTTCGCTCCCTGTATTTTACCCCTGCCACCTTCAGAATTTGAAAGAGAGTATTCCGGTCAACATTGTCAAAAGCTTTCTCTGAGTCTACCAATTCTAGAAATGTAGGTTTGCTTTTCCTTAATCTATTCTCTAAGATGTAAGTCGTAGGGTCAGTATTGCCTCACGTGTTCCAAGATTTCTACGGAATCCAGCTGATTTTCCCCGAGGTGGCCGAGTCATATTTCTTTCAAAAATCGACGTTTCGACGCTTATGCTGGGATTTTCTTCAGGATCTTGAGAAGTCCACTGTAGAGTGCACAATCTACAGCGAATACCACAAGATCCTGAAGAAGATCCCAGCAGGGACGTTAAAACGCAGGTTTTTTGAAGAAATATGATGCGGCCTCTCATCTCAGAAGATTTTAACTTCAGTAACAACGGTCACGAAAGCCTGCAGGCTTATTCCCATACTATTACGTAACCTAACCAGATCGCAGTGAAGACAAATCGCTAACTCTTCATGAGAGCCACAGCCAATGATTCGTAGGTGCCGCAGATGACACTCGTTCCAGAGATTGAGGCAGTACGTTGGATCTTACAGTTGCAGAGCGAAATGTCTCTGACTTACAGCGGACTATAGGGACCGAGCTGGTCTTAGACTTTTCAACCACCGCAGCAGCCATCGTCTGCCCTCCCGCGTATTACACGTGGCAGGATGCAGAGTACTGCATGATGACTATTACAGGAAATTCAGCTACACCCCTACCTTCCACAGAAAGTGCATTGTTTGACTCCTGCTGACTTCGGGTCTCTTGTTGCGTTCAGCCAACGGTTCTTGGAGCGCCTTACTTCCTATCCTCACCTTCCTGCGTATCTACTTTTCATGAATGAAGCCTGTTTTACCAGAGAGGATGTGCTAAACGGTGCAATAGTCATGTTAGGGCATTTTGAGAATCCCCACACTGCAGTCGTAAGAGGTATCAACGCAGATTATCAGTCAATATGCGTGCAGACGTACTCATTGTTTACGTACTAGGCCTGTTTCTTCTTCCTCTCCACTTAATCACAGAAGGGTACATAGTGTTTATCAGAGACGTACTGCCCACGTCCCTGGAACATATCCCACTTGTTACTCGACAACATTATAGAGCCCCACCTGGTATCGGACAGGGTTCATGAATACCGCGGTCAGACATTTCCTGAAAAGTGGACAGGCACAGGAGGTCCTCTCTCTTGCCAGCACGTTCACCTGACATCACCCCAACTGATTTTTTTCTTGTGCGGAAACGTGAAAAGTCTTGTGTACATGACATCTGAGGAATCTGAACAGGGTCGCCCGGCAATAATTATCAGTCTTGCGACACTGTTTGATACGACAGCGATGATATTAGAACGGGTGCGACAGAACACTGTGCGACGACACCAAGTCTGTACTGACGCTGGGGCCCACCGTTTTGAACACCTGTTGTAAAATCAGCAGCTTGTCAAACTTTTGCAAGTAAATGGAATTCGTTGTTACTGTACTATAGAATTAAGATTTTTGATCGCTCTGACATGGATTTACGTGCCCCGTTACTAGTCCATCAGCATGGGAAATTATCTTAGGGTATTGTGGAGTGTTCAGCGGGAATTCTGTACATCATTTACAGGGCTGGATCGCTGCACCAGGCTACAGCGGAACTGGAGTAGACTTTCGCTTATACTTTTCGACTCGGTCGTTTCCGGACTAGTTCCAGTTACCTCAAGCTCATATATTTAGCCTCCTCCATCGACCATGAAAGTAAGTATCATCATCATCATTCAATCACCCCGCTTAACAATGTAATCCACCTGTGCGCCTGAGTGCCAGAGAATGAGGAAGAAGGCGGTAAAGAGAAAGTAAAATTCCCTTTGAGCTACTATGTATTTATATGAGTGCGTCGTGTCTTGTTCTTTCGGACATGTCGGAAAGAAGAGAGACTCCGCACTCCTATTATTGGTTCGTCTCGATGGGCAACGAATCCACCACTTTCAGCGCAAACGCACTATTACATTCAACCTCCTGTGCGTCTCAAAGCACCTAGTATGGATGACACGGACAGGGGACTGAAGATAGGTGGCGCTGGATGAGGATGTGGGAAGCCTTCCGAGATAGACCGCGCAAGTGCGAAGAAGTCGGTACCCGATACCGTAGTGGTTAAAGGAATTGCCTCAAAAGCAGAAGATCTCGGGTTCGAATCTCAGTGTCACACACAATTTCAATCCTGATTTCGCCCAAAATGCGGATTGCGGATGCAGCAAACATCAAAAGCCCTTTCCATTCCCTTCCCTTCCTCCCTCCCTCCCCCCACCCCACTGCCAACCTCAAGTTACATGGTACCATGTATTTCATATTTGTGAAAGTCATGTGAAGATCAGATGTCGCGGAGAAACGGTAATTGTCGAGAACTACATGGAAATAAACCAAAAAGAAAGATAAGCTCACGGAATGAATCTATGTACATGAAGTAATGTTAGGATTTTACCTCTATACCAACACCCTTTTTCTCACAAAAGATGACATTGTAACTAACGAGAACGAGATACGAACGTTGTATATATAAAAGCTGTTTCCAGGTTAACGTTCTGTAGATGAAATCCTCTCATTCGATATATTTCACAATAGCTTTCTATACAAATTTTTTTCACAATAAACTATTTTTTGTGTTTGTAGTATCACCATCAGCCTGTCAAGAGGAATCGATTAACAGTTTCTAAACATGGCTTCCTCAAAGCAGCGGTGTTATGTGAATGTTTCCCTTTTATATAATAAATCACTGATTTACACAGTAATTACCCTTTAACCTAAATTAACACAGAATACGTAGCATTATATGTTTCAGCAATTACGCCCTCTCTATCACATAGAGCTTGCTTTTCGATGTATCAAAACAGTAACATAACGAGACACAAGTTATAAGATGTTGTCTCAGCTGTCGTGGTGAAGGGGGGAGGGAAATCGGCCGTGCCCCTTCAAAGGAACCATTCGGGCATTTGCGTGAAGCGACTTAAGGAAATCACGAAAAACGTAATTCAGGATGTCCAGGCGCGGGCTTGAACACTCGTCCTACCGAATGCGACTATATATTTCAGAAGAGGACGTTTGACGAGGAGAGTAAGTGGAAGTGTCTGGCGATTACAGTTACAGACATGATCTGTGGCTCATATACTGATTGTTAGTGTGTCTTGGTAACTTTTATTATTGTCTTGGAAATACTTTTTTCGACAATGGGTAATTTTCAGCTAACGTCACTATTAGCGTCTAATGTTATTGGAAACGATAAATGGGCAACCATGTGACAGAAATTTTATCGTTTAATTTATTTGGCAGCTATACCAATAGAAACAATTTTTAATGCCTAGAATTCTGAACCCACACCTCTAGATCTTAAAATAGACGAAATCGTTACAGGTATTTCTGTTATCCACGGAAGTGTGCATCAATCAATCAAAATAAGAACATTGATTTAATCCCGAAAACTTCCTTATCGACGATTAACCTTAAGCGATTTTGAAAAAACTCACTCGGCTACAAAGGTAAGAAAGACAGACACACCTATTCACCTTGACTGATTAATTATTATTCGGCCGGCCGTGGTGGCCGTGCGGTTCTAGGCGCTGCAGTCTGGAGCCGAGCGACCGCTACGGTCGCAGGTTCGAATCCTGCCTCGGGCATGGATGTGTGTGATGTCCTTAGGTTAGTTAGGTTTAATTAGTTCTAAGTTCTAGGCGACTGATGACCTCAGAAGTTAAGTCGCATAGTGCTCAGAGCCATTTGAACCAATTATTATTCGTGTATGATTAGCACTATAACCCCGTATTTGCTTTCCTACATGCTGGATCCAGATATATTCTGGGAACGGTTTCAGTCGGTACAGTTACAATTATGATTTGTCTTACCAACCCACGACGACCAGAAATTATCTCGACCAGTCTTCACAGAGTTTCTCCTCTGTTATATGCACACACACACACACACACACACACACACACACACACAGCCCCTGACTACGGGAGGTTTGAGCGGGGATGGATGTGGCTAATTCCCGCTAAGGAGGGGATCCCACAGAGCTTACTCGGGCAGTCTGCCGCTAACACAGTAGAACTGTTACATTCATACAATATAACTTTACTATATTTGAACAGTGCAATGCACCTAGAGATTAATTATGGAAATAATAATACTTCTCCTGAGAATACAGTACTGCCCGCTGTGGAGAAAAGTAAAGCGCAACAACAACGAAATACAGTTTGATTATAGGAGTGAATCCCTAGTAAAGACTCCTTGTTTTTTATCCTAGTAACAGGGCAAAGAAAGTCCCCATTGGTAAATTTGTGTCTGTGCCTTGTTTGTGTGGTGACGAAAGCTACGTCATGAATACCTTAGCGGAACACTACCAAACCGATACATCAGAATTTCCAAGCCTGTTGGACACGTTGATTAAAATTTCATTCTTATTGCAGCTTATTTCCAGTACTGTTAGTACAGAGGGAAGCCATTTTACTGCTTGAAAATGGTACGAATGTATTACTGCTGTTGGGTACGTTGAAAGCTATTGGAAAGATTCAGATGGAGATCTCAACGCATCCTGCGTATAGGACGTACATGTGCAGCTCTGACGAGTAAACGTTTGACAAGAAGTGAAATCCACGCTGATGTGACAGGCAGATGGTGACCACGAGCCGGCTGAAACCGATTACTGGAAGATGGATTGAGAGCTCAAGATGCCTTTTGGTGGTCGTATGGCAGGCGATTCCGTAATCAAGGTAGCCGAAATGTTTGGTGTTACAACAGACACTCTATTGAAGATGTGCACCACATACAGGGAAGGTGGAGGACAGTTTTACACTGGGTCATAACAGGGACGAAAGTATATGTTCAGTGATCGTAACAGACAGTCACCGAAAAGGATTGTGAGGAAAAATAAGAACATGACAGCTGCGAAAGTACTATAGAACTGAATATCGCGCTCACGAACCTGGACTGCCTCAAAACAACACGAAGGAAGCTTCATAAGCCGGCAATTGCAGGTGAGCTGGAACTCCAAAACGACACATCAGTGATGCAAATGCCCGTAAACGGAAAACCTGATGCAAATGCCATTAAACCTGGACTATGGAGAATGAGACAGGTAATTTTGACCGAGGGTATTGTTGTACACTGTTTCCAACTTCCGGATGAATTTATATCCTAAAAATGAAACATGGTAGGCCTTCGGTGCAGCTATATCGTGGTATTCCATGTGTCCCACTATTACTCTGCTGGGTCGCTTTACTGTGAAGAATTATGTGACCACTTTCACTAATTTAGTTCATCCCATGGTACAGGGATTTTTCCCAAATGGCGATGCTGTGCTACAAGAGGACAGGGCCCCTGTTCACACAACTCCCATCGTCTAGGACTGATCACGAGGACGACTTGTCGCGCCTCCCCTGGCCGCAGTAGTCAACAGATCACAGTATTATTGGTGAATGATCGCTATCCATCATTTTTACATGAACTTGCCACTATTTTTCAGTAAGAATCGTGTAAGATGAAAACCATACAAGGCCTGTATTTATTAATTCCGAGACGACTGGAAGCTATATAGAGTACCAACAGGTTTCCCTACACCGTTTCAGGCATGGTGATGTGTTTTTGCTGTTTTCACATTTTTGTGGAAATACGATAGGCTTACATGGTGTAGAGCCAGAGTCAACTGGGACTTTAAGTGGCATTTCGTGGTGTTCAGCGCTGAGCCTCGCTTTTGTTTGTTGCGATCAGATAAACGCCAATGTGGCCGTAGGTGACCGAGTGAAAGATCAGAAGAAAAAGAGATTTCGAGTACAGGTCTGCTTCCTGGAGACAAGGCTTGAATACTGTAAACGGGTTCGGAAAGACGTAGGTTGCGGTAAGCACGCAGAGATAAGAGGCTTGCACAGGATGGAATAGTACGGAGACCTGCATCAAACTAGGTATCACCCAGGTGACTACAGCAACAACAGCAACAAAAACAATATAGGGCTAATCTGTATTGATGAAATGAGGCTGAATTCCCTCCAGTATTCGGATGAATTTATATCCTAAAAATGAAACATGGTAGGCCTTCGGTGCAGCTATATCGTGGAATAGTTATACACTTCATGAACAGTGTACCAAATGGCATTTTGTAGTGGGATATTGTAATTCGTCACATTGCCTTTCACACAACAGAAGTCTTCAGGAATTTACGTGTCCTTGACTGTCTTGCCTGCAACAATGATTTGTCAGCCATATAGTGTGTCAGGACCACCAGTCATTAATACAGCTTGCAAGGCCGGAAACTTCTCAGGAAGCCATTAGTCAGATTTATTGGCGAGTGA
This sequence comes from Schistocerca nitens, assembly GCF_023898315.1. Classification (NCBI taxonomy): domain Eukaryota; kingdom Metazoa; phylum Arthropoda; class Insecta; order Orthoptera; family Acrididae; genus Schistocerca; species Schistocerca nitens. The sequence continues at coordinate 186,883,364 of NC_064620.1, read as the reverse complement.
GGAGGGGGGGGGGGGGGGAGGAATGATATTTTAATCATTTAATACCTGTTATATGACGAATTCCCCACAAAATCAGATACATTTTGGACCAGTGGTTTATGCTGTAACACAGTTCATTTCTGACATTTAAGGGTTGTACGGGGTTCAGCAAAGACTGGCATCTAGGGAAACTGCCCTCTGTATTCCAACCCGAAATTACTGGAATCAGGGCATGTGTGGAGGAGAATATGAGTAAGTGCTAGAATGACAGCAGCATCTACATCTATTCAGACAGCCAGGCAGCCCTGAAATCATTGGCAGCTCCTGCAACAAGATCTAAAATTGTTGCAGATTGCCACAGGGCTCTGGTGGAGCTAGGGGGAAGCAGTAGGGTGTCCCTAGTGTGGGTCTCTGGCCACTCAGAGATCTGTGGCAGTGAAAAAGCCGATAGATTGGCTAGGATGGGGGCAACAACTCAATTTATTGGGCCGGAAACTGTCTTGACACCAAGGCTATGATCAAATTAGAACTACGGAACTGGCTTAGGAAACAGCACGTAGGATATTGGACCAAGGTCCATAAACAAAAACATGGTAAGGTAATGACGCCCAAGCCATGTTTTAAAGAAGCTCTGTAATCTTGGTATTGAACAGGAAAGAGATCAAACTCATGATTGGACTGATGACCGGCCATGGGAAATTCAAAAAACACCTACACACAATGGGTATAATGGAAGAGGACCCTAAATGTAGGATCTGTGATGAGGGTGAAGAAACTGCATCACACCTAATCTTTGAATGCATGGCATTGGAGAGTAGAAGATACAGACTCTTCGGGAAAACTAGACCTGAAGAAATTGTGTCTAACAAAAAACTGGTAGAGGGACTCCTTGCACTATATAAGGGCACTGGTTGGCTTTACCAGATATACAGGGAGCGATACCGCACAATACACCTAGTTTCAGTGCGGGCAGTGGCGGGTTCGACCTAAGCTGTTTTAGCTCTCCTGTTAAAATGAAATCAAATCAAACACTTCGTTCTTGTAGATCAGTCACGACGCAGAGGGCTAGGCAGGAAGAACGTCAACATAGTTAACTGACTGTGGTGAAATCAAACGGCCACATTAAGGTGGAACCGTGTTAAGACGGCTTGATAATACAGGTTACTTCTGACAAACTAGTAGTTTAAAATTTATTTTTAAAAGTAATGGACAGCATAACGAAGATGACGCTGTGATCCACGCTGCTTAGTTAGAAGACCTTTAGCTACTTCTAAACAGAATTAGAATTGTAATGATTCTCGCTGCTTAGGTAGAAGACCTTTAGCGTCTTCTAAACAAAATTACAATATTAATTATTAATGACAGCCATCTCATCTGTACGATTACAAATTTATTATGTTACGACCAGTTACATTTCTTATAAAATCTTAAAGTTTCCGAATTGTGCTGAAATCATGTCATAAATGGTCTGGTTGTCGTATGTAATGTCAGAGTCTAAATCGATGAACACTGACTGTAAACATTTTACTGACCGCTTGGCCGACGTACGGCGAGCAGACACGGCATGCTGTGTACAGTAAACAGCCTAGAGTTCAGATAAACGGAACCAAACAATAAATGCGTACTCATACAGCTGAAGTGGTTTTCTTTAAACATTAACTTTAATTTCAGCTGTGGGATGAATATGATCTAGATTATTTCAAGAATTAGAATAGCTAATGAGGAGAAATAATATGAATATCGAAAGAATAAAAATTATGGACATTAGTAACTTCATACGAACATACCTGCGAGAGGAAAGTCAATACTTAGAATGCACTCTACCCGAAAAACTGGATCTTTATGAAGACGTATAAAGCAAGTTTGACATTACACATTCATAATTTCAAAAACAAATCTGTCATGTAATGTAAATCTTAGAAACTACAGTTGATTGACGAAGTGGAGTACTATGAGTTATTGGCACTATTACATGTAGTACAATCTTGAACAGTAACATCCTCGCCAACGTACAGGTTAAAGGCATCTGAACTGTGTACCCCGAAAGCCATGCTAAGGATTTCGTAAGCAGATTATGTGACCAATGATAAGGCAGTTTGCCTTGCTGCTAATAGTTTTGAGGACATACTCACAGGCAAGAAATGGAAAGTATCCAAGTTTGGATACATATACCAGCTGTCTGAAAATTTTCAAAAAAATGGCTCTGAGCACTATGGGACTCAACTGCTGTGGTCACAAGTCCCCTAGAACTTAGAACCACTAAGTAACCTAAGGACAGCACACAACACCCAGCCATCACGAGGCAGAGAAAATACCTGACCCCGCCGGGAATAGAACCCGGGAACCCGGGCGTGGGAAGCGATAACGCTACCACACGACCACGAGATGCGGGCTGAAAATTTTCGACTCTGATTTTATTTATGACTTACAAGCATCATCATCGCAGTTACTACGGTGGCAACTTGAACTAACAACTACAAACAGTAGATGTGCCTTCGACCAGTTAGTTGTGAGCAGGCAGGATTAAGTAGTGGACACTCGGCGATAGACTATCAACGTTAGTGTCTCACAAATGAAAATGTAGCAACATCTCTAAATCAAGAGTATAGGGGTAGCGTCTTTGACTCATAATCAAAACGTCTTCGGTCCCGGGTTCGATCCCCGCACACTGCCTAAATTTTGATAAATAATCAGCATTGGCGGCCGAAGACTTCCGGCATAAGAAGTCAGCCGCATTCTGCCAACGGCCTTGTCAAAGAGGGCGAAGGAGCGTATGGAGGTTCAGGGCACTCTCTTGTCCTAGGGGTGGGAAATTGCCCCTAAAGGCGGAAGAATCAGCAATGATCAACGACATGAGGATGCAGAAGGCAATGCAAACCACTGCATTAAAGACACGTAATGTGTATCCACAGGACATCTGGCCTGTAATTGAAGAAGTGTCATGATGATCTCTCCATTGGCAAAAGATTCCGGAATAGACCCCCATTCGGATCTCCGGGAGGGGACTGCCAAGGGGGAGGTTACCATGAGAAAAAGATTGAATAATCAACGAAAGGATAACGTTCTACGAGTCGGAGCGTGGAATGTCAGAAGTTTGAACGTGGTAGGAAAACTAGAAAATCTGCAAAGGGAAATGCAAAGGCTCAATCTAGATATAGTAGGGGTCAGTGAAGTGAAGTAGAAGGAAGACAAGGATTTCTGGTCAAATGAGCATCGGGTAATATCAACAGCAGCAGAAAATGGTATAACAGGTGTAGGATTCGTTATGATTAGGAAGGTAGGGCAGAGGGTGTGTTACTGTGAACAGTTCAGTGACCGGGTTGTTCTAATCAGAATCGACAGCAGACCAACCCCGACAACGATAGTTCAGGTATACATGCCGACGTCGCAAGTTGAAGATGAACAGATAGAGAAAGTGTATGAGGATATTGAAAGGGTAATGCAGTATGTAAAGGGGGACGAAAATCTAATAGTCATGGGCGACTGGAATGCAGTTTTACGGGAAGGAGTTGAAGAAAAGGTTACAGGAGAATATGGGCTTGGAACGAGGAATGAAAGAGGAGAAAGACTAATTGAGTTCTGTAACAAGTTTCAGCTAGTAATAGCGAATACCCTGTTCAAGAATCACAAGAGGAGGAGGTATACTTGGAATAGGCCGGGAGATACGGGAAGATTTCAATTAGATTACATCATGGTCAGACAGAGATTCCGAAATCAGATACTGGATTGTAAGGCGTACCCAGGAGCAGATATAGACTCAGACCACAATATAGTAGTGATGAAGAGTAGGCTGAAGTACAAGACATTAGTCAGGAAGAATCAATACGCAAAGAAGTGGGATACGGAAGTACTAAGGAATGACGAGATACGTTTGAAGTTCTCTAACGCTATAGATACAGCAATAAGGAATAGCGCAGTAGGCAGTACAGTTGAAGAGAAATGGACATGTCTAAAAAGGGCCATCACAGAAGTTGGGAAGGAAAAAATAGATACAAAGAAGGTAGCTGCGGAGAAACCATGGGTAACAGAAGAAATACTTCAGTTGATTGATGAAAGGAGGAAGTACAAACGTGTTCCGGGAAAATCAGGAATACAGAAATACAAGTCGCTGAGGAATGAAATAAATAGGAAGTGCAGGGAAGCTAAGACGAAATGGCTGCAGGAAAAATTTGAAGACATCGAAAAAGATATGATTGTCGGAAGGACAGTCTCAGCATACAGGAAAGTCAAAACAACCTTTGGTGACATTAAAAGCAACGGTGGTAACATTAAGAGTGCAAAGGGAATAGCACTGTTAAATGCAGAGGAGAGAGCAGATAGGTAGAAAGAATACATTGAAAGCCTCTATAAGGGTGAAGATTTGTCTGATGTGATAGAAGAAGAAACAGGAGTCGATTTAGGGGATAGGGGATCCAGTATTAGAATCGGAATTTAAAAGAGCTTTGGAGGACTTACGGTCAAATAAGGCAGAAGGGATGGATAACATTCCATCAGATTTTCTAAAATCATTGGGGGAAGTGGCAACAAAACGACTATTCACGCTGGTGTGTAGAATATATGAGTCTGGCGACATACCATCTGACTTTCGGAAAAGCATCATCCACACAATTCCGAAGACGGCAAGAGCTGACAAGTGCGAGAATTAACGCACAATCAGTTTAACAGCTCATGCATCGAAGCTGCTTACAAGAATAATATACAGATGAATGGAAAAGAAAATTGGGAATGCGCTAGGTGACGATCAGTTTGGCTTTAGGAAAAGTAAAGGGACGAGAGAGGCAATTCTGACGTTACGGCTAATAATGGAAGCAATTCTGAAGAAAAAGCAAGACACTTTCATAGGATTTGTCGACCTGGAAAAAGCGTTCGACAGTATAAAATGGTGCAAGCTGTTCGAGATTCTGAAAAAAGTAGGGGTAAGCTATAGGGAGAGACGGGTCATATACAATATGTACAACAACCAAGAGGGAATAATAAGAGGGACGATCAAGAACAAAGTGCTCGTATTAAGAAGGGTGTAAGACAAGACTGTAGCCTTTCGCCCCTACTCTTCAATCTGTACATCGAGGAAGCAATGATGGAAATAAAAGAAAGGTTCAGGAGTGGAATTAAAATACAAGGTGAAAGGATATCAATGATACGATTCGCTGATGACATTGCTATCCTGAGTGAAAGTGAAGAAGAATTAAATGATCTGCCGTACGGAATGAACAGTCTAATGAGTACACAGTATGGTTTGAGAGTAAATCGGAGAAAGACGAAGGTATTGAGAAGTAGTAGAAATGAGAAAAGCGAGAACTTAACATCAGGATTGATGGTCACTAAGTCAATGAATTTAAGGAATTCTGCTACCTAGGCAGTAAAATAACCAATGACGGACGGAGCAAGGAGGACTTCAAAAGCAGACTCGCTATGGCAAAAAAGGCATTTCTGGCCAAGAGAAGTCTACTAATATCAAATACCGGCCTTATTTTGAGGAAGAAATTTCTGAGGATGTACGTCTGGAGTACAGCATCGTATGGTAGCGAAACATGGACTGTGGGAAAACCGGAGCAGAAGAGAATCGAAGCATTTGAGATGTGGTGCTATAGACTATTGCTGAAAATTAGGTGGACTGATAAGGTATGGAATGAGGAGGTTCTACGCAGAATCGGAAAGGAAAGGAGTATGTGGAAAACACTGATAAGGAGAAGGGACAGGATGATAGGACATCTGCTAAGACATGAGGGACTGACTTCCATCGTACTAGAGGGAGCTGTAGAGGGCAAAAACTGTAGAGGAAGACAGAGATTGGAATACGTCAAGCAAATAATTGTGGACGTAGGTTGCAAGTGCTACTCTGAGTAGACTGATGACCAAAAAAAAAAAAAAAAAAGTATTTTGTAGAAGAGAAAGGTGTGCACAAGGTTCGGCCTGGACACCTTGAACACCGAGCAAAAACAGCGACGCATGGATCAATGCTGCGACTTGTTTCAACTGAAAGGCATGGACAGTTATTTACTGTAAAAATCATCAGGGGTGCCGATAATTCGTATTGTCAATCCGAACCTACCACAAAACGACGAAGTGCAGAAATTCACGTGAGGGGTCAACGGTTTGACGAAATAACCGACATGCTAACGCGTGTGACGCGCAAGTTTACGAACATCCCAAAATTAGGAATCCGAATGACATTCCTGACCGTTTCACATCGTTAAATCAGTATCGAAACAGTTTGGTTTGACGAGGTATTACGAAACGAGTACACTTTCACGCAGATTTATCATTGAAATAAAGATGAAAGGAAACGCGGAGCACATTGCCGCATTAGAACATCCGAGAACAGAAAAGTGCTTCATGACGGTCGCCAAGAGTCTGTAAGAGGAGAGTCAGGCCATGGTGATGTAAGATGCCGGTTGAGAAAAGCATTAAGCATTTCATGTGTTCCTTGTAGACTGTAATTTCTATTGATAGGGGGCACTTATGCTCATGAATCTTATAAAAACAGAAAAAAATATCTTGTCTTTGGCAGTGACTTTTAGTTCAGTGAGTATGCAGAAAACTGTCACACTCTGTCAATGGTACAAAATATAGCAGAAACTGCGATAAATGGAAGGAATACTTCAGCTGTAAGTGCAAATAAAATTAACATTTTCGAAAACAGAGTTGCTTTCAATTGCATACAGTTTACGTGGAAAACATCCGACCCACTGTTGTTTATCGACAGCAGTCAAGCGAAAATGTGTGGGTGCAGTATAAAATGCTGAGCGCCTGTGTGATTGTACACTAATCGTATCACATAAATCCAGGTCAGAGTGCTGCGAATGGACACATAGAACAGTTTGAGCATTAAACAATATTTCATTCTCCTGTCAGGTACTGTAGAGAGAATGTTGGAAATGAACGTGTGAAATTGTTTACAAATGACTGTCAAATTTTTATTGCTCTACTCACAATAACGGTCATTTATCATTCGGTTTATGTTTTTATCCTTTTATTGATCACATGGGACACACAATAACAAAAGAACTGTACGCTACACGTATCGAAAATTCATGAGCGACAGTCGCAGTTTCGAATCCTGCCTCGGGCATGGCTGTGTGTGATGTCCTTAGGTTAGTTAGGTTTAAGTAGTTCTAAGTTCTAGGGGACTGATGACCACAGTAGTTGAGTCCCATAGTGCTCAGAGCCATTTGAACCATTTTTTCATGAGCGACATGTAGAGAACACAGGTGTGCTTCACAAAACATCGATCGACGCACTCTCCAATGGGTGTAGAACCTCTTCATCTCAGAGAAACATCTAGACTCGAAGTCCTCAACAATCTGTTGCATGTACTCCAATTTACGTCCTCCAATATAGTTTTTGCCTTCTGTGGCTCCCTCTACTCCGAAGGTCGGTATCTACCATGCTCTCCCTTCTTCTAGCCAGAGCAGCGCTTTCCACTCATTTCGTTCCTTGACGATGCCACTTCTTATCTAATGTTCACATTGACTTCAGTATCCTTCTGTAACACAACATTTCAGACGACTCCATTGTTCTCCTTCCTGGTTTTTCCACTGTCCATGAGCCACCTTAATTTAATGCAACGTATTTCCAGAAACGTTTTCTCGAATAAACCTCCAAGCACGATATTAATCGGCTTTTATACTTTAATCTCCCTTTTTGTTTACTGTAAGTCCATATGCTGAAGTCAGTATGTAATTCTATTCAACAGGTCCTTTAATTCTTCCTCACGTCCACTTGGAACAGTAATGTCAACATCTAAAGTTATATCTTTTCATCCTGAATTTCAGTCATACTTCGAAGCGTCTATATTATTTTCTTCGTTGCTTCTTCAATACACAGATTAAACAGTAGAGCGGCAAGACAGCCTGTATGGTATGAGCATATATCTCTTAGTTCTCCATTTTTCCTCCTTCTTGTACACACTATATACTAAACGTCCTTCCCTCTAGCACGTACTTGTTTTCCTAAGATGTATTCCTTCTTGTAAACACTGTATACTAAGCGTGTTTTCCTATAGCGCCCAGCTGTTTTAGAATGTCAAGCAACCTACACTACGTTACGCTGTTGAATATCCTGAATACCTTTCCAGGTTGACATATCACATCAAATTACCTTAAGTTTGGCTTCAGTCCTCAAAACTACACATCTGGTAATTTCATATTTTCTGAAGCAAAACTAATATACATCTAACAGGTTTACTTTCCCGCTCGTCTGTGGATTATTCTTGTCATCAATGTGACTGGATGAACTGTATAGTTGATTGCGTGATGGAGCTCGCATTTATCTACTCTTGCTGTTTTCGGGATTATATGTATCTTTTCTTCCGAAATTCTTCTGACGCATATTTGATCTCATATTTTTTACGCACATACTTGAATAATCGTTTAGTTCCCATTCCCTCAAAGATTTTATAGATCTTCAGGATTCTTGTCTTTTCGTAGAGTCTTCTTTCTTTAAGTTATGTCTCTGTGCTTTTCGTAGAGTCTTCTTTGATTTTAAGTTATGTCTCTGTGATTCTATCACTGGATCCAAAATTTCCACCAAATCGTTATGAATTTCTTCTTCTACCAAGTTTTCTGAAAGTTCTTCCTTTCGTAGAGATTCTCACTATATACCATTCCCGCCAGTTCGCTCTGTTACTAACGCTTTAAATTTCAACGAAGGATTTTCTTAAAAATGTTCTATAAGCCGAATCTATCCTTTCTATGAACATTTCCTACTGGATTTTTTCGCACTTCGCTCTTTACGTTGGTTGCAAGTCCAACCGATTTTATTTCTAAGTGATTTATATAGCTGAAGTCCTTTCTTTTCCTGAACACTTTTCATGTTGATTTGTTGAAAAATAACCACACCAGAGTGCTAAAAGCTTTGTGTTTATGACAATGCAATTACTTTCGACCAAGTGACCATCAAAATTTTTCGTGCGAATACCATACCTCTATAATTAAAAAAAGTCATCAACGGTTACTTACCACTAGACGTTTATGTGACCCTTTCGTATGGGATGATATCGTAAAACTTAGCTGCGTCCCTGTCTTACATCTTTCTAATACGGGAACTTCTCTTTCTTCTATACTTATTTTGGCTCTTGGTAGTAGTACATATTGTATATTTCACTACACCTTACATCTATCTGTCTAAGAATACGCTTATTCTAGGCCCAAAAATCATATGAACATCTCTCGATTTTCTGATGTCTTGCTTTCATTGTCCAACTTAACGTGGGAACTGCCTCTCTGCTGCCTTTAGCTTTCCTAAAGCTAAACTGGTTGTCATCTAAATGTCCTCAAATTTCTTTTCCATTGTTCGCATATTATTCTTGCAAAAAACTTTGAGACAGTTCTAGCACTTATGTTCTATTGTACCTATGGGGTTGTGTGTATGATATTTTAACCAAAGTATGATGATAGATTTTACCAACGAATGAAACAAGTTTACTGTTACCAACCACAGTCGGTATCCTTGTTGTTCAATTCGATGTTAACAACAGTCACGACAGAGCCTAACCTAAAATGTTCGCACGTAAAGATTTTATCAACTCTGAGAGTCCACTGGTTAACTCATTCACCAATGGTTTAAAAATTCTGAAGGATTGTTATCTACACCTGCCGCTTTATTTGTTCATAAGACTTCCGAAGTTATTTTAAACTCTGGCTTTAATACTTTATTCCCTATGTGTTCCCTATAGACTTGCATTTCCAATATCTGATTTCGGAATTTCTAATCGTGAGATAATCCAGCTGCAATCGTCCCGTTTCTCCGGGGCTTTTCCAAGAGGACTTCTTGCTCTTGTGTCTTTTAAAGTTTTCTCCCTGTTACTTGCTGAAATTTGTTCTAGAGCTCAGCCAGCTTTTCCTCTCTCTTCCTTACTACCGAGTCCATATTCTCCCTTCGCTCTGTCTTTCGTTCCTTTCACTAATACAGCCATCAAATCAGCCATGACTATTACATATTCGTTTCCCTTTACATACTCAATTACCTGTTCAATGTCATTATATACTTTATCTATCCCTGATTCTTTTGGTTGTGACTTCAAAATGGTTCAAATGGCTCTGAGAACAATGGGACTTAACATCTGAGGTCATCAGTACCCTAGAACTTAGAACTATTTAAACCTAAATAACCTAAGGACATCACACACATCCATGCCCGAGGCAGGATTCGATCCTGCGACCGTAGCAGTTGCGCGGTTCGGGGGTTGTGACTTCGATTCATATGCCTGCCAGATGTCCTACCTTCATGTTCATAACTAACTACACCATTTCTGCTGATGTTGATATTACCCGATATTCGTCTAATATCTTCTTTCCAGTTCACATCACTGTGCCCCAACATATTTAGATTGAACTTTTGCATTTCTCTTTCCAGATTTTCTAGCATTCATATCACGTTCTAACTTCTGACATTCCACGCTCTGAGTCGTAGTGCGTTCCCCTTTCGTTTTCGATATCGTTGAAGGTACAGGTGTCAAATATGGTCATGGATCTTGAACATGGCTGTTAACAGCAACTGTAAGTTTGCAAAGAATGAAGTACGTAGCCAGGCAGTTGCCAAATTTTATTCATCTATAGACTTGACTCAGCTTTTGATAGCGCTAAGGGTACCATCTTCAGAAAAACAAGTAGTTACATATTTTCTCTTATTTAACAACCAGAAATGATATCTTGCTTCCTGTTGTGAACATAAAATGGAAAATAAGAACTATTACTTACTAGGTCTACATTACGTAAAACATGTCAGTTCATCATGAGCTGAGTGCTCAAGTCACATAAAGACAATATGATTAAAATCTATTAAATCTGTAAGTTTAAAACAGGTACTTCTAATGAAGAGACAAACGCCAAACTAACTATTGCAGCGCTTAGGTAGACTGGCATAGAAAGCACCATATATTGGAGGATGATGCCACAATTTAGGTTCAATATGTAACGGTGTGCCGTTGAAACATACCAAATACTAATTAAAATTGCGATCAAAATAAGAGGGATATCCGGAAAGTAAGTTCCGATCGGTCAAGAAATGGACACTATTGTGAAAATCTAATAAAGCTGTCGGTTACATCACTTAGCTCTTTACAGTTCTGAGCGCATGGTGATCACATAAAGATGTGTAGAGAATAATTTCTCCCGCCAAGTATGAGGTCCTGTTGAGAGATTTCGCCTGATGTTATGCAGCCCACATTACAGAACTACATTGTGACAATTCTCGGTCGCAATCTGTAGGGGCAATGAAAATGCTCATGCAGAGGTTTCGATGGGAAGTGTTTGATCACCCACACTACTGCCCATAATTGGCTCCCTCTGTGTTTCATCTCTGCTCACATTAACTATAGGCTATGAGGAAAACATTTTCGCACAGACAACGAGCCATACATGAGCGTAGAGAACTGGTGGGAAGCACAGCCCTCTATGACGAGGCTATTGGAAAGTTGGTACAACGCTACGACAAACGTCTAAGTAGGAGCGGTGACTATGCAGAGCGGTGGCTGGAGGCTGTAGCTAACTGTTGCAGATAAAATATTTCTGATTTTCGAAGTAGCTTCCATTTGTCGACCAATTGGAACCTACTTTCCGAATAGCCCTAGTAAAACTGTATAAGAGCAGTGGAATGAAATCAGATAGAATTAAAAGGAGTGTGAAGTACTATAGAATCTGTAACTGGACAATGTCTCACATTTAATCACATTATAATGCAATAAGGGAAAAATTGGGTCAACACAAAGGCATAACTATCCGTTTATCTAGAGAAAAATGTTGAAAAACACAAAATTGTAAATGACTGAAAACGACATTACAAAAAGGAGTAATCAAACAGACAGTGCCACATCGTGAAGGTAAAGAAAAGTATTACGAGACGAATGTGAAGAAAATAACACTTCTAAAGAGGAAGTGATGTTGATAAAGCAAGATACTAGATGGTAGCGAGGAGAAACCGTTTAAGACTCCTCGACTGCAACTGTTCCTTTAAGAGGAGGCCATATTTTCTTATCGCATGTGTAAAAGTCTCTAGTTCCTTCAATATACCCAACTTCTACCCTTTCCTCTCTTCATACAGAATCTTGATTTCTTCCAAATTTCGGATTATGACCTCATGCTGATGTTCTTCAAGTAGAATTATGGATGTTGGTATCGTTTTTACCCAAAGTAATTATTTTTATCTAATATTGGAGGCAGTCACTACGCATTGCATGTTCAAAAATGGTTCAAATGGCTCTGAGCACTATGGGACTTAACATCTGTGGTCATCAGTCCCCTAGAACTTAGAACTACTTAAACCTAACTAACCTAAGGACATCACGCACATCCATGCCCGAGGCAGGATTCGAACCTGCGACCGTAGCAGTCGCGCGGGCATTGCATGTAATTTTGTAGGCACATGAACTGCATAATGAGTCATTTCTGGTTTTGATACAATGGCTTAAGTTGCCTGCAGTAAGTTGACAGCAGAGGATGCTACTCTGCAGCCATATTTACTATGCAGCATACGTATAATCCTGTATGAGATCTGGCTTATGAAAGGTATTTAAATTTGCTTTACATATTCATTTTTCCCGTTTTGAAGGCCAGGGCAGGTGATATTTTCCTAGTTTTGTCATCAATTTTTTTTCTGCAATGGATGGATCGTACCCGTTATCACAAGCTACAGTTATTCTTATATTCACCTCTTTCTTTGTTGGTTATTAGAGATAAAGGGGTTACTATTGCGCGATTTATGGCTGAGTGAAAAATGCTCATGTGGGACTGCGGTAGCGTTTAGTCAGATGGTTTAATTTGATCCCGCATTAGTTGGTTTGCGAAAAATATTGAAACTTATCCTGTTACCTGTAACTGCGAGTTTGAGATTAAAAAATGTAGTCAGTGCTGTTGAGAGACGGAGCGGGGGGGGGGGGAGAGAGATAGGCAGAGGGCTGAGGGAGGAAATGTTAGTGTTGGAATACGCGGCGTCCGCCAGCGAGACAGCTGCGGACTGACGCACGCCAGTGGCAGTGATAATATTGACGCGTGCCGCGCCGCGCGGCGCTGCGTGGCGCTGCGGTCGCGGGGCGCGCCTGAAGAGCGGCCGCAAACAGCGCGGCGCTGCGCCGCGGGCAGCCGAGCAGCCAGGCGCGACCTCATTACCGGCCCGGCCGTGGCGGGCGTGCGTAACCTCGTTACCGTCGGCGGGATCAGCCAACACTCTCCTCACAGGGGCTCATCATCACCGCCATTATCATCACCGGCGCACGCCTCCGGGGTCCAAAATGCCCCATCTGCTTCTCTCCTTTCATCTGCCTCCCCTGTTCATTATTAAACATATCTTGTCCTATATGTGTTATGACATGGTTTATCTGTTCCTTGCCAGGTACTCATTTCGGTCCTCCCATCTATTTACCTCCCTTCTTCATTTCAGTTCATTGTCATCTTTAATGTGTCTATTTCATGGCGTAATTGCTTCAAATCTCATTACTCGCGCTTCATTTCACACGACCGACAGGATGTGTTGTTATGTGGCCTGACGGATGGAAGGTAGCTGAAGTACATGTAAGGAACTAGGGAACTGTGGCAGCAGATTTATTGTGTGGTGAATTAGGCATAACTGTGGCGAAATACGTTCCAAAATTAGAATCACAGCACAGTATCTTTAATTTTATTCAGTAATGAACTTCTGTCTTACTCACAAAGTAGAAATTCCGATCTCTGCCGCATTCGGGCAGTCAAGGAATTCATTGGCGATGAATGAAAATTTGTACCAAGGCCGAGATTCAGACGTCGGGCTCTGGCTTACTGGGTCAATTTTTTAACCATCTATGTCACCCTGGCACAGTGCTTAGACACAGCTGCACGGACTACCGAAACTCACTTCCCCCCTCAATCCAAATTCCCATTTTCCGCACGCCACCAATGTGGCATTTCCTAGCCCTTTTTCTTCTTTTTGCACGTCAAATCACGTGATGTCCCACACAACATCGGGTGATGACTGCTCTGCAACCGGCCAGTGTGGCTGAGCGGTTCTAGGCGCTACAGTCCGGAACCGTGCGACCGCTACGGTCGCAGGTTCGAATCCTGCCTCGGGCATGGAAGTGTATGATGTCCTTAGGGTAGTTATATTTAAGTAGTTCTAAGTTCTAGGGGATTGATGACCTCAGAACCTAAGTCCCATAGTGCTGAGAGCCATTTGAACTGCACTCAATGATCATATTAGCGTTCAAGGCGCTTAAATATATCGATGTGAGTGGTTTTTTTGGACATGTTCAAAGGAACAGGCATAACTGACATAGATATTTGTTGTCTTATTAATTGACAAAATAAATCATCTTTCTCACGCAAATATCAAGGTATGGCTGCAACATTGCTAATAGTCTTCCAATATGACTGCGTAAGATTTCCACACAGAAGTTCTGCATTGCACACGTTGTTCATCTCTAAGTATAAAAGGGAATGTCATGAGTGACTCACTCACTCACTGACTTCTCATCGTCCAGCCCAAATCACAAAGGGTATATACATAAAATTTGTCGAGGATGTTGACCGTGTGCTGTAGGCGTCGTTTAAGAAGGGATTTTTCGATGTTCCATCCCTAAAGCGATGAAATATGGGTTGAAAGGCTTGTGAAAATTTGTCGCTATTAAAGCAATTTTGAAAGTAGAACCACGAAAACTGGTATTTGGTTTATGAAACAGAAAAAATAAATACGTGTTTCACCACTTTTGAAAATTTAACCCGGAAGGGGTTCAGTAGCGCTTAGAAACTTTTGTACATAAATCATTATAAACGAACTACTAAAGTATTTTTAAAACTACATCTATGAAAGTTGGAATTTGTTCTCTCGATTACAAATAAAGAATACGTGTTCCAGTGCTTTATATCTTATGGAAATATTTCATTGTGAAAGCATTTTAAAACCTAAATCTGTGAAATTTTGAATATAAAATTCAACTCCTAAGCGATAAAATAGGACCTGAATGATTCACTGCCTCATTATCGCCCACCCCAAGCCGCTAAGGGTAGAAACTTGAAATTCAGAGAGGGTGTTAATCTTGTACTGTAGGCATCGTGTAGAAAAAAATTGTTAGAAATTTCATCCCTAGGGCGGTGAGTATGGCATGAAACGTTTTTTGAAAACATGGCCAGAACTACGAAAATTGGTATATTTTTCTTTGTCAGTAAAAACAAAATACATGCTTCAGCATTTTTGGAAACAGAACTAGTAAAATCGTTTTGAAAATAAATCACCTTTATTGTACTACTGAAGCGTACGCAGTGTGATCAGAAACCGCGTGAAAGAGTCGTAATAGTGCTGCAGGGGAGGTTGTGCTAAGAAATATTTGTCAAGAATAAAATTCGATACGTTGCGCCGTTTCCGAGTTATTTAACATTGAAGTTAGTCAGATCGTCGCACGAGAGATTTCAAGCACTTACACGTGCTAAAACGCTGTAATTTAGAGCTATTTGTGGATCAGCGAGTTAGCGTTTGGTCAGATGCTCATTACCACTTAAAATGTGCCCTTTCGTAAGATGAAGATGAATTTAAGCTAGGTGAGCAAAAGCTACGAAGAACACACTTGGTGATACTATCTCTAGGAGACTGCTTGAATTTGAATATACAACGACTTGTTTGGCTAACTTCAGACCTAAATAATTCGGAAACGGCATAGCGTATTGGCTGCTTCTCGTAACATTTATTTCCCCGCAGAACCTCCCCTGCAACACACTTACAAGTTCATCCAGCTGTTTCTGACCACCCCGTATACCGTTGAACGAAAGCATTACTATCGCCAACACGAGACTGAAGCCTGCTGGAGTTGGGGATAAAAATGGTTCAAATGGCTCTGAGCACTATGGGACTCAACATCTTAGGTCATAAGTCCCCTAGAACTTAGAATTACTTAAACCTAACTAACCTAAGGACATCACACACACCCATGCCCGAGGCAGGATTCGAACCTGCGACCGTAGCAGACCCGCGGTTCCGGACTGCAGCGCCAGAACCGCTAGACCACCGCGGCCGGCAGTTGGTGATAAGTGACGTGGTAAGTAAAGTATACAAACTGTGCAGGGGCGAATGAGGAAGCATTCTAGTGACGATACGGCTTCAAAGTGGGGAAACCGACTGGCATAAGCAACTTTGACCAGCGATCCATCGTTATGGCTGGGCGCCTGGAAATGAGCACATTATGTATAGGAGGACAGTGCATTGGCGGAGCTGTCATTTGTGCTCAAGTGATTCATGTAAAAAACTTCCGAAGTGATCAGGGCCGCACGACGGGAATTAACAGACCTGGAACGCGGAATGGTAGTTGGAGCTACACGCATGGACATTCCATTTCGGAATCGTTAGGGACTCCAGTTTTCCGAGATCTACGGTATCAAGAGTAGTGCCGAGAATACCACATTTCAGGCATTACCTCTCAGCACGGAAAAATCAGTGACCGACGGCCAACACAAAAACTACAAGACTAGCTGCGTTTGCGTAGAGGTGTCAGTGCTAACAGACAAGCAGCACTGAATAATCGTTCTGGGACGTGCGGCAAACGCATCCGCTAGGATAGTGTGGCGAAATTTGGTGTTAGTAGGTCATGGCAGCAAACGACCGACGCGTCTGCCTTTGCTAACAGCACGACATCGTCTGCAGTGCCTGTCTTGGGTTCATGACAATATGTATTAGAACGTAGACGACTGAAAAATCGTGGTCAGGTGAGTCCCGATTTCAGTTAGTAAGAGCTGGTGGCAGCGTTCGAGTGTGGCGGAAACCCCAATAATATATTGACCCAAGTTATGAACAAGACACTGTGCAAGCTGATGATGGCTCCATAATGGTGTGGTTCAAATGGCTCTGAGCACTATGAGACTTAACTTCTGAGGTCATTAGTCGCCTAGAACTTAGAACTAATTAAACCTAACTAACCTAAGGACATCACACACATCCATACCCGAGGCAGGATTCGAACCTGCGACCGTAGCGGTCACGCGGTTCCAGACTGAAGCGCCTTTAACCGCACGGCCACACCGGCCGGCCCATAATGGTGTGGACTGTGTTTACATGGAATGGAATGTGTCATATGAATGTTCGGCTACTTGGGGCCCATTCGCATCCATTCACTGTCTTCATGATCCCAAACAGCGATGGAATTTTTATGGATGACAATGCGCCATGTCACCAGATTTGAAGAGCATTCTGGACTGTTCGAGAGAATTACTTGTCCGTCCAGTCACCCGATATGAATCCTATAGAATATTTATGGTACATAATCGAGAGTTCGTGCACATATTCGCAATTGTGGACTGCTGTAGAAGCAGGATTGTTCAGTATATCTGTAGGGGACTTCCAATGCTGAACTACACATGGCAAAAGGAGGTCCGACGTGATATTAGGAGATACCCCATGATTTTTGTCTCTTCAGTGTACACCTCACTTCACTGTCTTCATATAAGTCTGCTCTGCGCGGGGGTCCCGTGACAGCCTGGTACCAGATATAGACCGTCTGCAGCGATCCAAAGCGACCAATGTGCCCTTTTAAGGAGACGAGTAATATGACGTCCGTTGAGTTTATTGAGCAGCGCTTTGTAACTTATCAGCTGCGCACTGTCATCATTTAGTAAGAGAGGAAAAAGTAGTCGCTTCATTAAAGCTGAGGATTAATGCATGGTACGAAAATGAAGTTTTTTCAAAATTTTTTTGGGTGCTCACTCCAAGCACGTTGTGTAAACTTCTAGGATTACGAAGTTCCGTTCAATATCAGAGGGCGCACACCTGGTAAATGGTTGAAATGTCGCCTCTGCTGTATGTGTGTTTGCGTGTGTAGTGAACGTCTGCCTGTACGTCGCTTGTCTATTTATTTTATCGCAAGCAGTTTACTTTTAAAGAGTGGATTGGCGTATAATAATGAAACACAAAGAGCATCTGAGACACACAGAACGAAGCAGCTGTCTCACGTGAATGCTCGTTCCAAAAATATACTATTGCGAAGGGAAATAAGTAAAGGTAAGCATTAAATGACCCCCATTATGCGTGGTAAACATGTTAACTAAAGATAACTTGTCTCATCTTGTGATAAACCACATTGGCGACTCTCCATCAGGGAACCTTCGAGATCCATGAAAACATCGCAATATCGTAACGCAGCATGGACCAAACCATGGAAATACGTGGTATACGTCGCCCACCCGTAAGAAACCGCTTAGAATATCTACAACAGTCGGATGACATTTTTATCCATACAAAAATTACCTGGTTTGAGGTCATTGCTGTGTAATGTGAACTGGTTTCTTATGCCACATCTATACCTACGGGGGGACAACAATGTGGAAACGCCACAAACACGTTTCCATGCCTAATACGGTGCAGGGAAACTACTGGCATTCAAAACAGCTTCCAGTCATCTTAGAATGGATAAAAAAAAAGTTCTGTATAGCTCCTAAGGAAGCCTTATGCCATTGTTCCTAGAAAAATGGGGCAAGCTCAGGTAGTGATGATGAAGGTGGATAGCGATCACGCACTCTTCTCTCCAAAGTAGACCTCGTAGGCTCAATAATGTTTATCAGGTGATGATGCTGGCAAAGGAGATGCGAAAATTCATCCTCGTACTCATGAAACTTGGATGATGTGAGTTGTGTGAACAGTGGTCATGTTGTCTTGGAACATAGCAGCACCATTGGAGAACAAACGTTGTAAGCCTGCCATAGGATGAGCCTGATAATCCAGAATGGCTACATAATCCTTGGCCACAGGACACCGCGATCTGGCTGCCAAAAGTATCATCGGAACAACCCTCACCATCAACAAGAATTTTCTCTCTCTCTGGCTGCCAAAAGCATCATCGGAACACCCACCACCATCAACAAGTATTTACTCTCTCTCTGGACGTAAAACTGTCCAGAAGTTGCGAACGGTGTGAAACAAGACTCATCCGATCAAATGGCATTCTCTCATTGCTTCTTAGTCAGGTTTTATGGCTTCTACACTATGGATTCCTGTTACGGGCGTCTGCATCAGTGATGAGTTCCAGCTCGCCCTGCGGTCCTCTTCGTGTTGTTTTGGCGCTGACAGGGCATGTGAGCGCGACGTTTAGTTCTGCAGTGACTTCTGCAGCTGTCGTCCTCGTAGTATTCGTTTCATTCTACTTCAGTGGCCGTCCGTCACGAACACTCAGTGCGGACTTTCACTCACGTATTTTTCCGGTTTCCCTCTATCCAGTATAAATCGTCCTCTTGAAACAAAAACACTTTGGCTACCTTAATTACGGAAGTACGCAGCATACGAGCACCAGCAATTTGGCCAGGTTCGAATTCACTGTGCTCCGACATAACGCAGTGTAGTGTCGCGGAATAGTAAAGAGTTGGAAACGTGGAATATCGTCAAAGTTTTGTTGCCTATGCCGAGAGCCAGAGGCAGTAGGTTAGGCAAGAGCTAAGAGGATTGCACATGTATGGAATCTGTCGTCGCGCAGGGGCATTGGCCTGGTTGCACACAAAAGGCGAGAGAGAATTGCTTAACACGCGGGTTTGTGTTAGACGGAGACTTTAGCAGAGTGCAAGACAGAGGTATAGCGTCAGCTGTACTGCATTTCACAACTTCGCGTAAGTATGCCGCAACAACGCGTAACTCTGTCGCAAGAACACCTAAGGGGCGAGTACGACAAATGAATCAGCAGTACAAGTGGAACGAATGCGTTCATTACAAACGAGCATGACGTCAGGACGTCGCTCGTGCTTCCTTTAAATACGCCAACTTTGATAGCAACAAGGCAGTCGCACACGCAGTTAGACTTGCAGTTAGATGTGTACTGGGTCGCTGCGTAGCGCTCAGCTCGGTGATCGACTTGTTAATCTTTATTAAGGAGATGTTGCAGTAAGGGCGGCCCATCCAGCAGCGGACGTGAGGGGACAGTACCAGCTCTGGTCCTCTCTGCTGCCGCTGTCAATCGTCGACCAGGGTTAAGCAGACATCGCGGCAGACTCGCTCGCCGCCAATGCTGTCCACATCAGTGATCCGTCGTCGAGATCGTGCGGGGCCTAGGCCCTGTGCATCCGCCGTCACAAACGGGTGAGCCGACGACGCGGGGGGACAGCAGCCCTCTCCGCCTGTCCACCACGGACGAGCCACCAAGAGGAGCAGGGAAGAAGACGGGGTGGGATAGAGAACACTCCGCACTACGAGAACGCCTCTCCTGCCGACAGCGTCAGGACTCCAACCCAGAGCCAGCACGCGCAGCAGCTTGCTGTCCGCAGCCGAGCCGCCGCCCAGCCGGGCGCCGCCAGCCACGCGCGCTCGAAGTAAGGGCATTCCTCCGCTACGTCACAGCACGCGGCGCTGCGCTAGCAAGACTGTGCGGCCCGGATCTGGTGTCATGGCTACGAGTCAGCGAGGACTCGGGGAAAGTCGTTGATATCACCAAGCCACAATTTACTCGGCAGCAATAAAGTTGTTATGAATTAATAATGTTTCTTTGGCGTTTCTGACGCTTCTACAGCCATCTCCTAGCAGCCCGACAACTGGAGAGGTCCCCGCTCGGCCATCCAGTCCACCGTAGGTGACCGGGACCACCGGGGCGCCTACAGCAGTCGCAACTAGACACAAGACTTTTATGACCACGACTGACGCCCGAAAAGAATTGAGGACGTTGTGGAAGTGCAGGATTGGCCGGCATCTGCATTTACGTTCAAGCATGCATTTCTCTTGCTGTTTCTATATTTTCGTCCACCCTCTGTATGTTACCCCATTTCTCGATAAGTTGTAGGCTCCAAAAAGCACTTGAAAGCACTCACGCACTGAAACCAGGTGCTAGTGTAAAACTAATTAAATCAGGGAGGAACAAAATTTTATTAATATTATTATTTTTACACAAGAACGGTTACTATATTCTGGGTTCGTTATTACGTGAAAAATAAGTCACGATAGGATAAGTTCAAATTCAGTATTTCTGTACCCTTTCACATTTAGCATGTGTAACAATACAGAAAATCCTTACGCAGATGTTCTAGGGAATCAGAGTGTTCTCCAAGATCAGGCGAGAATTGTCGTACGAGAGCAGGTACCGGAAGTGGTACCATCCACATATGACGTAACTGCTAACCCAAGCGCACGTTAAACAAACACACCAAGCACAAACACGAGCAACGTAATTTCCTACCGCTGTGTGCGCCAGTACCAGATTCCAATTAATGTGCGCAATGCATTTGTTGCTGCCGCCGCCTGTGTTTGCCTTACAAATTCAGTTCTCTACCCACAGGCTGCATGCAGGCCGTGGTAAACCAGACCACGGGGAGTGCGGCTGGCATCACAGTCCCTGTTCGCAGTAGCAGGCGACGAAACGGCGTCTTGGATCATACGTAACAAAGAGGGTGTCGATGAAAGCAGTATCATGGCTGGGAGGCATTACGTATTATTTGCTTTACCTTCTTAATCACTTCTACACCAGCCGTATTCCACAGGGACTTCAAGGTATATGGAATGAACTCAATAATGAATTTATTTAACCATTTAACTCCTAACGCCAGAGAACAGTAAGTTTTTTTGCGTTATTATTGCAATGTATGCTATTTCAAACCAACAATGGGTTTTTATGTGGTAATGTAGGGTGTGCTAAAGTTATCCGGTTCAAGACAGATAGGAACAGGTGAGTGTTGTTTCAGAGCCTGCTGGTTATTTCTACACTCCTGGAAATGGAAAAAAGAACACATTGACACCGGTGTGTCAGACCCACCATACTTGCTCCGGACACTGCGGGAGGGCTGTACCAGCAATGATCACACGCACGGCACAGCGGACACACCAGGAACCACGGTGTTGGCCGTCGAATGGCGCTAGCTGCGCAGCATTTGTGCACCGCCGCCGTCAGTGTCAGCCAGCTTGCCGTGGCATACGGAGCTCTATCGCAGTCTTTAACACTGGTAGCATGCCGCGACAGCGTGGACGTGAACCGTATGTGCAGTTGACGGACTTTGAGCGAGGGCGTATAGTGGGCATGCGGGAGGCCGGGTGGACGTACCGCCGAATTGCTCAACACGTGGGGCGTGAGGTCTCCACAGTACATCGATGTTGTCGCCAGTGGTCGGCGGAAGGTGCACGTGCCCGTCGACCTGGGACCGGACCGCAGCGACGCACGGATGCACGCCAAGACCGTAGGATCCTACGCAGTGCCGTAGGGGACCGCACCGCCACTTCCCAGCAAATTAGGGACACTGTTGCTCCTGGGGTATCGGCGAGGACCATTCGCAACCGTCTCCATGAAGCTGGGCTACGGTCCCGCACACCGTTAGGCCGTCTTCCGCTCAAGCCCCAACATCGTGCAGCCCGCCTCCAGTGGTGTCGCGACAGGCGTGAATGGAGGGACGAATGGAGACGTGTCGTCTTCAGCGATGAGAGTCGCTTCTGCCTTGGTGCCAATGATGGTCGTATGCGTGTTTGGCGCCGTGCGGGTGAGCGCCACAATCAGGACTGCATACGACCGAGGCACACAGGGCCAACACCCGGCATCATGGTGTGGGGAGCGATCTCCTACACTGGCCGTACACCACTGGTGATCGTCGAGGGGACACTGAATAGTGCACGGTACATCCAAACCGTCATCGAACCCATCGTTCTACCATTCCTAGACCGGCAAGGGAACTTGCTGTTCCAACAGGACAATGCACGTCCGCATGTATCCCGTGCCACCCAACGTGCTCTAGAAGGTGTAAGTCAACTACCCTGGCCAGCAAGATCTCCGGATCTGTCCCCCATTGAGCATGTTTGGGACTGGATGAAGCGTCGTCTCACGCGGTCTGCACGTCCAGCACGAACGCCAGGTGGAAATGGCATGGCATGCCGTTCCACAGGACTACATCCAGCATCTCTACGATCGTCTCCACGGGAGAACAGCAGCCTGCATTGCTGCGAAAGGTGGATATACACTGTACTAGTGCCGACATTGTGCATGCTCTGTTGCCTGTGTCTATGTGCCTGTGGTTCTGTCAGTGTGATCATGTGATGTATCTGACCCCAGGAATGTGTCAATAAAGTTTCCCCTTCCTGGGACAATGAATTCACGGTGTTCTTATTTCAATTTCCAGGAGTGTATTTGTATTAGTATGGCTGCATCTAAGGTAAGACCACTGTCATTTTCTGGCTGCCATGTAATGTAATACTGTAAGTGTTTGGTACTAGTGAAGACCAAAATACGTTATCGCATTTTGTGTTCAAGTGCATGAAAACTTGCTGTCCTCATTCGAAGACATTGGGCACTTCCGTTTTAAATGTTAAGATTTTCAATCTTTTAACATTTCTTTGTCAAGGGTCGCAAAATTTTAAAAACTCTTGAAGATAATATCTATTTTCTGACGGAAGAGAGGCAGATATGGTAGCTTTCCCTTCAGATGTAGATGAATAGGAAGATGAGGAAAATACTGAAGATGACGTGTTAGAAATATCCATGTAAGCGATACTGCAGCTACGACTTAAATTTTACATGAAAGAGACAACGAAGACGTTATTTCTCATGGTTCGATCTTGTTCCGAAATTTCCGTTTCCTGAACAGTGCATAAAGATTCTTGCCTGTCAGATAAACTAAATGAAAGTTATATCGTCTCACCCCGCACATGTTTTTGAAGAATTATTTTTAAAAGACATTGTTACATGAGTGTAGAGGAAACTGAAAGATACGCTAGGCAGCTGCAAAAATAAAAACATTATTCACGTGCCCGTTATGAATTCCTCTTTTTTCAAATGGCTCTGAGCACTATGGGACTCAACTGCTGTGGTTATCAGTCCCCTAGAACTTAGAACTACTTAAACCTAACTAACCTAAGGACATCACACACACCCATGCCTGAGGCAGGATTAGAGCCTGCGACCGTAGCAGCAGCGCGGCTCCCTACTGGAGCGCCTAGAACCGCACGGCCACCGCGGCCGGCTCCAGTCTTTTTTTTTTGGGGTGGGGGGGGGGGTTCTTGATCTTTACTGGTTATCATTAACTGTCCAGTGAAAGACATTATTGGTCTTAGAATGAGGATCTTGGGGTTAAAATATCGAAACATGTAACGAGCCGTAACAGGTATCTTGAACTCAAATCTGTATTACATGTCAATGACCACAAAATAGCCACAGAAAACAAAGTGACAAACCTTTCAAAATAAAACTTAGCAGAGGCAGTAGCACAAAATTATCAAAGATGAGGAGTCTTTTAGGAAAATCTAGCAATTGAAGAAATGGCTATGAGATGCTGCGGGCATTGCGTTATAAAGCAGTTAAACAGACAACCCATACGTTTTGGATATAAACTGTTGGCCTTATGTGGTACTGATACCTACTCTTACAACTTCTTATTATATTGTGAGAACGACCAGAAGTATGACAATGAGAATCTAACACTGTGTTTCAAAGTGAATTTGAAAATGTCGTCTACTATTGTTGAGCCAAAAAGTTACAAAGTATTTTCTAACAATTATTTTATTAACGATGACCTGCTAGTCCGACTGAAGGAACTAGGATTCCGTGCAAGTGGAACCATAAGAGAAAGAGAACATGGAATTGACCCATTACATTATCACCAGATAATGTAATGAAAAAGAATGGCAGAGGATAATTTGAGTTCAGATTTGATACAGACTAGGATATTTTAGTCACAAAATGGAATTATAATGACTGTGCTAGACTAGCAATTAATTTTGAGACCGTGAATGGTAATGTTAAAGTCCAACGTTGAAATTCATCCCAGAAAGAAAGACTCAGAGATCCATTACCACATGCATTGAACACTAACAATAATTTCACGGAAGGTGCCGGTCTTAACGAATGCCTAATAAAGAAACATCTATCTGCAGTGCGTGGTAAAGAGTGGTACTGGTGCCTTTGTACTAGGATGGTAAATATGACCGCTGTAAATACATACCTGGCTTTCAAGAGGTGCCATGAAGGAACTTCTCTTTCACTACAATGGTTAAGAAGTCTGATTCTTAGGACATACCTGAAGAAAAGTATTCAAATTAGGTCAGCTAAGGGAAGACCAAGAAAACTCGTCTCAACTCTGAGAACTAATGTACCAGACGTATGGTATGACTAGAAACCGCACGTCATACAGAAGGGTGAAAAGCAAACAGGATGCCAGTTTGATAACTGCAAAGCCCAGAACATATTACGTGAAATGTAATATCATGGTGTGTGTATAATTCTTTCCCAATATCATATTAGACCTTAACTAAATTTTGGTTTCGAAAGTTTTGGGTTAGACCTTTCGTAAATGTGATTTATTGTAAAATAAATAATAGTTCTGAAACGTTATTACGAGTTTACTAGAGCCAATTTATTTACCTCGTGTCATTTTTCGGGTAAACAGTGTACGAATAAAACAACTGCGAAGCGCTCAGTGTCCTTAAATGAGGAGGGCCCAAAATTTCGCATTTACGCCATAAGTGAACAAAATTTCCTCCTGTTTCCATAAACTGGGTTGCCAGAATACAGATTTCCAAAAGTTAAGAATGTATGTTAATTGAAAACGAATTTAACACTAGTGGATTAAGTACAATACAGTAACTCTGTTCCAGGAAATATTATAGTACTGCAGTGGTAATATTAATTAAAGGTTGTTATGCATGTGATGCAAGCCCAGTGTTCGGCGATACACGGAAACCAATACAGGGGAGGCAAGCGGCGATGGTCGCATTCGCTCCATTACGTGCATCGGACTATGGCAGGTGGAGTATCGATTATAGCCAAACTAAATAAGATAAGAAAGAAGTTCGAACAAATCGTTATACTATTTAGCACCTCAGACGTGTGCCTGTGCAGTTTGCTTACAGGGACGTACACAGATGTAAACTCAAAAGTAACGATGGTGTATCTTGCTTACAGGGACGTACACAGATGTAAACTCAAAAGTAACGATGGTGTATCGACTGACTTACTCAGACACAGTTACTCGCAACTCGTAAGTAATGTCTGGTGTCTGTGCATAATGTAGGGATTGCTTTGGAAATGCTCTTTCTTCCTGAAAAAGCATAGATGTATTCATCGGGGTATGTTAAATCGCAGAACGAGAGACTTTGGAGTTTTGAAAATAATCATATGTTACATCAATAGCCGAACAAGGGTGTGGTATGAATTTAACGTAACACGAATTACTGGGCCAATACTCCGATATGCAAGTGAACAGTATACTGCAAATGAACTACCAACATCTTTTTTTTAAAAAAAAAACAAAAGGACCTAAGAACTAATCAAAGACCTATTGCTATTTCAGCTCCATAATACCAGAGAATACTACATCAAAACTTCTAAGTCATTATTACAAGGTCTTTTGTATTATTATCCTGATCCTCCGCTCTGACGTGTTAAAAGGCGCAACTATTTTCTATCTCCTCTAATTCGCCTGGAATACATAACCGTAGCTGAGTGAGTCCGAGGAACCGGTCGGCGTGTATGCAGCGCCGCTTTGGAATTTTTAAAATATTTTTTTTCAGATACTGAAGCATCAGTTTCTCAATAATGGAACGATATACTTTTCTTAAAAACGCTAGAAACGTCTTGGGAAGACGAGAGCAGTGGTGTGGCGTTTGTTAAGGCTTGTACTGAAGTGGTCGCAAAATAGCTGTGAAACTTTGAAGCACGTACCAAGGCGGGCGGAAACACCCTTCCGTCATCCACAATACATCGTATCCCGCAGCGATCTGAAGCCTGCCGTACGATGTTTACGCTTTCAGTGCGACTGCCTAAAAGAAAGCATTTCCGTAGCTCATTACTGAACAGAATTCTGCAGAATAAACTATTTCATTTGTTTGTGAAGTACCTATCACGTCCGTTCAAAATTTAGCTAATCTATGGTGTTTCAATAATTCCTGTGTGTAGATTTCCCAGTTAAGGTTGGACTCTGCCTGCAATACCAAAACGTAACGCTATCTATTTCTGGTATTTCTTTGTTTGTATAGGCTATTTTTGTAGCTTGTGGAGGCCTGTGAAAAGCAGTAAGTTCAAAAAGTTTTGTTTTGTCATGGTCTATCTGTGTACAAATATTTCTTTATGATGACTTACGGTGTGTAGTTTTGAAAAGGTGTACTGCTTGCAACATAACAGCTCTCTTGCTGAAATTGACGAATTTGTAATTCGTTTCCTTACAGAAGTAAGGACACCAGTCAATAATAAATCTCATGAAATACTGAACAATTACATTCTCAAATAATTCATAGCACTCACTATCCTCCGACGCAGTTATCTAGCGCATTTTCTTTCAGTTCCTCATTAAAGTGCGTACGGCAATTAACACTAATGAGAACGACGTGCACGCAATAAAATAAGACGTGAAACAACGAGAGTGAAGCAGTGCTGACCACATTCATGCCATCAGTGTTTCATTCTTATTGCTTCGCGTCTTGTTTTATTACGTGCACACCGTTGTAATTTATGTTGAACACTAGACTGTGCGTCAGCCCTTAATTCGATAACACACCATTGTCGCTTGAGGTACGCAGCTCATTTGATTGAACTATAGGGTGTAATGTTGTTGATTATAACGAATGTCTTACGTTAATACCATGGTAGACTGCCGGTAGAACGAGCAACTGCGTGGTGTAACATCCCCACGCAGTGCAATTCCGTATGCTGCTTGTGAAACGTAGCAAAATGTGTAATTCATCATGGCAAAGAGCCTCTTACGGCGTCATGAGAAATGAGTTTCAAGGTTTATTTAAATCCCAGAATGACGAACTGGACGAATGCGAAAGAAAAAGCTCCGGTTTCGAATTTTGGTGTGACGAATGTTTTTAAACGGTCCAGAAGTTTCTTACTTATACTTTTCTCGATTCCGCCTTAGGTCTCATGCAGAATAATTCACTGGGTGATTGATTAATGAACCTACACAGTGTTTCAAAAAGATTTGTCCGCTCTCACAAGGCTATTCATTCTAAAGGCATGCAGATAAAAACTTGAAAATAGTAACTTGCGCATTGAACCTGAAAGATTAACTCGGCGCCATTTTTAATCTGCCTGTTCACCCAACTGCCAATAGGGCACTTGCGATGCAACTGTTTCCCTCGCTCCCTCGTTCGTTATGCGATAAGCGTCTATTAGAGATTGGGTTAACGCAGCAACTAAAGGTGTTCTGCGTTCTCCGTTTCACTAGATACAGTTAAAGCTACAACTTTGCGGCATATGATTTTCAACGAGAACATTGCTCTGCACCTCCTATAGCGTAAGGGGATACGGATCTCGCATTTCTCCATCCGCCTTCGACGTCGCCTGATGTCACCATGTGTGACTTTAATTTTACTACGGTTTTGTGGAAGACACCGAGACACCGTGTACCTCCCCTTCGGACAACTGTGGATGAATTGCATCGACGAATAACAACGGATGAAAATGCAGTAATTTTAGACATCATTTGGAGCTTTGCAGTGCTTCTAGTGGAGTACACATCGAACATTTGCGTAACGTAAATGAAATCATTGATCTTAAGCGCAATCGTACAAAAAAACCAAGGTTATTTGGTACAAAATATAAGCTTGAAAAGTAGAATGGTTTTTAAAAATGATCTCTTTCTTGTTTTATGCGTAAGTTAAAATTCATTGCCAATTTTTTTCTTCGCTCATTTAGAAGATATAGTCTTGTGTACCGAATGCATCTTTTGAAACACCCTGTACTCACTTCTGCTTTTCTACACAATCTGCATTGTGCTTGTATTTTCTACGAGGATTAACCTATGTAATCGATTTGATTCTGCTGCTAGGGATTTAGACATTATATCTTCTCAAGCATTTAAATTCCTCCATTCCTTACAGTATTTTTTGCCTGTTGAGTCAATTTCGCAACTAGAAGTGATCTACAGGTAATAACATATGTAGTGGCATAGCGATAACTATTTTGATTGCGAATCGTGTCACTCCGTGACCTTGTGAAATATTCGCTACAACAATTTCAGGTCCAGTCAGCCCAAATCCGAGCAAAGGGGCATCGAAACGCGACCGCCACAATAATGCATGTGCGCGAACGTTTCTTTATAGTGCCATCAGAATGGGTGGTTCCTCAGCCAGCTGCTTAAAACAAACTATATCACGTGTTGCATGTTGTGACGGACTCAGCAGTAAACCTGTATGGTGTTTGACGTTATAGCAGGATTCATATGCAAATTATTAAGTTCCGTCCAACATTATGTGCAGTTGTATCTACGCAAATATATATTACTGCCCAATTACGAATTGTACAAATGTGTAATTCATAAGAGCGTTGTATTTAAGGTTTTATCAACTTTGATGGGTAGCAGTAGTTATAAAGTGTACTATACCATACACGTCAATTTTGTTAGGATATAAACGTCTCTCATTCATTATTGTTCTCTCCCGATATACTCACAGAAGAAGCATGGATGGAACGCGTGCTTCTAGGCCTCCGAGCGAGCAATTATTTGCCTCATTTTAGGTGCAGGCTGCCTACAAGTCAGATACGAAAGGGTCTCAACAACTTACCTAGTTTCTCCCCTAAAAGATGGGTCCTAAGTTGATTGCGCAGTTTCTCTGGAGGGTAGACGGTGTATTTTTTCAAGTTTATGCTGTACAAGAATTTTCGAGATTTCTGTAGTTCTTTTACACGCTCTCGTCAGTACAATAAGCCTACTACCATTCATACCACACTTCTATATGCATATTTGATATTCCCTGTCAGTCCCATATGACAGGGATTCCTCCCATTTTATCAGTTTTCAAATATGTATCATTCAAGTGTTTTTATGTTGAACCTCTTTTGTAGATAAAATACAATTTCCCAGTATCGTATAAATGAACCATACCCTGCCAGTTGCTTTTCCTGTAAATGAGCTTATGTTGTCCTTTCCCTTCTAATCCCTACACACTGTCAGTATTTATTTATCCATTCTACTGGTTGTAGGATTCCGTGAATGAGGATTATATTATTTTAACAAAAATAGCAAGCAGCCACTTTTTTAATCTATAGTGGTAAAAATTTGGGCTTTTATTCATGTTCCGTTGATGTAATACACATTCAAATATTCAGTTAGCAAATCATTAAAAACATCGACTGTACTTGCCCTGTCAAAAACAACAATCCTGTTCATGTACCACACTTCGGGAATTGTAAATTTACACTACATCACTCTTTAAATGCTTTTTCTTGCTCCAGAAAGAGGGAGCAACACGAAGCACAAATTTTTGTAAATTTGTGGTAAGGTATTATGGTACCAAACTGCTGAGGTCATTGGTCTCTAGGCCTACACACTGCCTAATCTGACTTAAACTAACCTTCGCTAAGGACAACACACATACTCCCATGCTCGAGGGAGGACTCGAACCTACGACTGGGAAGCCGCGTGAAACGTGACAAGACCCCCTCAGACCGCGAGGCTGCCCCGTGCGGCAACAGCAAGCCCAACAGAAAGTAAATTGATGTAACAAATAATATGTCGTAAATGTACAAGTCGTGAAGTGTGGCACGTAAACAAAATTGGTTTTTTTCACAAGGCAGCTGAAGCATTCAAATAACGGTCGCTGTTTCTAGCAATATGCTATCTGAAGACTGGAAAATATGTTGCAGCAAGTAAAAATGGGCGAAAGCGAGAAATGCATATTGATATAAGTAATAATACACAAAAAACGGCTAGTTTCTGAATTTCTATACAATGTTACTTCTAAATCTTTGTTTCACATGATAGAGTGTAGGGACGACTAATTGGACACAGTAAAGTGAAATAACATTTAAGTTTCTTGAAGTGCAAATATTTACATTTCTCTACATTAGTATCTAGTTGCCGATCTTTGCACCAGACCGAAATGTAATTATATATTACTGTAACTTATTGCCGGATGACATTTCCTCATAGATAATTGTCTGTGATTTCTTCTAACGCTCTTCGCTAGATCCATAGGTTTCGGGTTTGATCCTCGGTCAGTCTTAGGATTGTTATGTGACACTTAGCACTTTCCAAATGTTCAAGTGTGTGTGAAGTTCTAAGTGACCAAACTGCTCAGGTCATCGGTCCCTAGATTTGCACACTACTTAAACTAACTTATGCTAAGAACAGCACACACACCCATGCCCGAGGGAGGAGGGGCTACGCAGTCCGCGACATGGCGCATTAAACCACGTGGCCACTCCGCGTGGCAGCACTTCCTAGAATGAAAATTTCACTCTGAAGCCGAGTGTACTCTGATATAAACTTCCTGGCAGATGAAAACTGTGTGTCGGCGTGATACTAGGAGTTTTGGTCTTTTCCTTTTACGGGCAAGTGTTGTACCGATTAAACTACCCAAGCACAACTCACGACTCTTCCTCGCAGCTCTACTTCCGTTAGTACCTCGTCTCCTATCTTCCAAACTTCACAGAAGCTCTCCCGTGGAACTTGCAAGACCAGTACTCCTGGAAGAAAGGATACTACGGAGATATGCCTTAGCCCACAACCTGAAAGGTGATTCCATACTGAAACTTTCACTCTGCAGCGGAGTGTGCACATTATCTGATAGATGGTACTTCTTTCACCTCTGGGAATGTAGGTGGAGTAATTGTGATTTCCCGTGAAACTGTAGTTCTCCTACCAGTGGCTCGGTAAACCATTTCGGTGGTCACAGAGGCGTGACAGCGTACCACGTCTCATTGAACCATGGATTGTAAAGCACTGTTATCAAAGAATACCATGCTATTACGATTCACGAACCTCACCGCCGCGAACTACAGGCCTATTAGTTTACTGCCGGCCGTCTCCAAGGTCTTTGGACGGATGTACATCAGGCGACTGCAGCGCCACGTTGACGAGGAAGGCCTCCAGCCCGAAGAGCAGTTCGGCTTTCGCAGTTCACCAACTTCTTCGGCTGGTGGAAGATGCGTTCGGCGCACTCGAGCAGCGCGAGTTCATCGGCGCGGTGTTCCTGGACGTGTCGCGTGCTTTCGACAGTGTGTGGCACCGTGGCCTCTTATTCAAACTTTTTGAACTTGGGGTACCGGCGTCGCACGTCCATCTCATCCGTTCCTATCTTCAAGATCGGACCTTCCATGTGCGGGCCGCGCACGGATTGTCCACCGTCCGCCGCATCAACGCCGGTGTGCCACAGGGCTCGGTATTGGGGCCACTGCTGTACTCGCTATACGCTTCTGATGCACCGAAGATCGACCGTGTGTGGCTCTCCCTGTACGCGGATGACACGGCTCTATACACAAGAAGCCTCAATGCCGCCGTCATGCGCCGCCGTCTGCAGCTCGCCGTTGACACCCTGGCAGCCTGGGCAGTCAAGTGGCGTCTACAATTCAATGGGGCAAAGACGCAGTTCCTGATCGTCACCAGAAAACTCGTTCCTGCAGGCCTGCAACCGCTCGCCGTCGGTGGAAGCCCTGTCCCGTGGCGTCCAACGGCGTATTACCTCGTTATCACCATCGACCGCCTACTCACGTGGCGTCTACACATCCATGAAGTGAAGAACAAAGTGCGGAACAGGGTCCGCAAACTCTACTCGGTGCTGAACCCCGGTTCCCAACTACCCCCACGGCTGGGAATCACTCTGTACAAGGCGCTGCTCCGCCCTGTACTACAATACGCCGCCGCCGTCTGCGGGAACACCGCCGACACCAACCTGAAGAAGCTGGAGACACTGCGGAATCGCATACTTCGGCTGGCCTTACACCTGCCTTACGACTTCCCAAGCGCTCATCTTCACCACATCACGGAGGTACCACTGCTCCGTGACCTCTTCAAGACGACCGCCCGTACCTTTTACGTACGTGCAGGCCGGTCAGACAACAACCAAATCCTGAAGCTGGACCGCCAACTGCCGCGCAGCGTCACCACCCGATGGCCACACCTGCTTGCTAGCTGCCACTGCAGGGCCGTGCTGAGGAAACACCCTGAAGACAATCAACACGTGAGGACGCATTACATCAGCAAGCATGGGAGGCAAAGCAATAACTGCAACGAACTCCATCACACATCGGACGACAAGTTATCTCCGTGAAGATCCACGCGAGGCTGGAGACAGTACTACCAAAATCTGAGACGTGGCCTACTCTTAAGTTCTGTAATATCCAAACAATATTCCAAGTCTCGTATTTACCAAATTCTGTAAAATTAGGGTTATGATATGCCGCTTACGAACTTCCGACAGAGAACGGAGCCCGGCGTGGAAAGAGGACAGTGCCAATCTACGAACTAGAGAACATCGTAAATTAATGATGTGGCACAGCAAGAAGACATATATTTCAACGTGTAGTATCGCTGTCGCAAGTTGGAGTGTGCTGCGGCGTTACAGCACGGCAGCTTTCGCGACAGCGAAGTGACTAGTGCCCGGTCGTGATGAAGAGCGCCACCCAATACACGAGTCGAGTGCTGTAATAGGAAAGCATATCACACACACACACACACACACACACACACACACACACACCACGTAGCGAGAATCCGCTATAGTAATTCTCAGCACAGCGCTGTAACCGGCGCCCCGTTATGTATATGTGTGTGCGCGCGTGTGTGGGTGGCTGTGTGCGTATGTGCGTGCGTCGCAGTACTCGCGCAACAGTTTCCATAACTCGCATCAAGCGCGGGCGGCCGGCGCGGCGCTCGGCTTTAGCGAAATGATATATATTAGGCAGAGATTAAGCGGGGCGCTGTGCTTCATTCCGGCCCGCCGTGTCGGCCGCGGGCCGATATTGTCCGCGCTGAATGGGATCAAAGTTGTCCAGCCTGGGATAGCGCGGGCGCGCTCCAGCGGCGCTGTCATTGTTCGCTACTGGTTACCTTATGGACTGCACACAATGCCGACATGCCGGCTCGCTTCGCTTTTGCTTTTTTTCCCCCCCTGTAGGTTCGGTGGACAAGCAGTGAAGCTGCGGGGGTCAATGCAGCCAGCCACGTAGACACCGGAGCACTGTGCGCCGCGGGGGAATCCAGTCAGCTCTCCTGCTTGTAGAATCGCCTTTGTTCACAATCTGGCCAAATCGCGTGTATGCGTATGTGTGTGTACCAAATGTAAGCTCTGTTTTTACTGCGAAGAAATTACTTCTCGGAACTGAAACGCGACGTGTACCACCGTTGAAATCGATAAACACTGTACTATTACCTTTTGTCCTGTCAGTATTTACACGTATGAACTGTTTAAATAATAACTATGCAAACGATGCACTTGTTCACTTCCTCTTATTTCACTCATTTATTTTGCTCTAAGAATCGTTAAAATCTAACGTCTATAAGATAAATGTAAACGCTGGACTAATTTCGTTCGTACGCTACTTTTGTTCTTCAGATGTTTCGAATAACCTTGTTAGAATCGTCTTTCGTGTATTATCTTGGTAAGATACCGCAACTATTTTGTGCGCTCTTTTAAATATTCCTATGAAAATCTTTTGTAAGTTTTCTTATTAAAATAAATGTAAAAATTGTTCTGTCATTCAGTTATATTTTAAGCTTCTTCATTTCTACATAATTCCTTTTTTTAATTTGTATGATATGTTCTCAGAGAGGCGCCACTGGAACAGGTGATCGACAGCACATTATCAGTGGACGCTAACGACCGAACGCTATCGTGTTCCGTCAGTGCTGACCAATACGTCGCTGAGATATCAGTAAATTAGCTTGTGGAAGTTTTGTTACAAGCCATGCATCATTGGGCGATTCGGTCCTTCGTCCTCTAACAATGATGTTGTCGTACTGCCAACACTAGTCGGACTGAGGCCCCCACTATTAACTGAATTTGATGATGGTCTTAATACACTCCTGGAAATTGAAATAAGAACACCGTGAATTCATTGTCCCAGGAAGGGGAAACTTTATTGACACATTCCTGGGGTCAGATACATCACATGATCACACTGACAGAACCACAGGCACATAGACACAGGCAACAGAGCAAGCACAATGTCGGCACTAGTACAGTGTATATCCACCTTTCGCAGCAATGCAGGCTGCTATTCTCCCATGGAGACGATCGTAGAGATGCTGGATGTAGTCCTGTGGAACGGCTTGCCATGCCATTTCCACCTGGCGCCTCAGTTGGACCAGCGTTCGTGCTGGACGTGCAGACCGCGTGAGACGACGCTTCATCCAGTCCCAAACATGCTCAATGGGGGACAGATCCGGAGATCTTGCTGGCCAGGGTAGTTGACTTACACCTTCTAGAGCACGTTGGGTGGCACGGGATACATGCGGACGTGCATTGTCCTGTTGGAACAGCAAGTTCCCTTGCCGGTCTAGGAATGGTAGAACGATGGGATCGATGACGGTTTGGATGTACCGTGCACTATTCAGTGTCCCCTCGACGATCACCAGTGGTGTACGGCCAGTGTAGGAGATCGCTCCCCACACCATGATGCCGGGTGTTGGCCCTGTGTGCCTCGGTCGTATGCAGTCCTGATTGTGGCGCTCACCCGCACGGCGCCAAACACGCATACGACCATCATTGGCACCAAGGCAGAAGCGACTCTCATCGCTGAAGACGACACGTCTCCATTCGTCCCTCCATTCACGCCTGTCGCGACACCACTGGAGGTGGGCTGCACGATGTTGGGGCGTGAGCGGAAGACGGCCTAACGGTGTGCGGGACCGTAGCCCAGCTTCATGGAGACGGTTGCGAATGGTCCTCGCCGATACCCCAGGAGCAACAGTGTCCCTAATTTGCTGGGAAGTGGCGGTGCGGTCCCCTACGGCACTGCGTAGGATCCTACGGTCTTGGCGTGCATCCGTGCGTCGCTGCGGTCCGGTCCCAGGTCAACGGGCACGTGCACCTTCCGCCGACCACTGGCGACAACATCGATGTACTGTGGAGACCTCACGCCCCACGTGTTGAGCAATTCGGCGGTACGTCCACCCGGCCTCCCGCATGCCCACTATACGCCCTCGCTCAAAGTCCGTCAGCTGCACATACGGTTCACGTCCACGCTGTCGCGGCATGCTACCAGTGTTAAAGACTGCGATGGAGCTCCGTATGCCACGGCAAACTGGCTGACACTGACGGCGGCGGTGCACAAATGCTGCGCAGCTAGCGCCATTCGACGGCCAACACCGCGGTTCCTGGTGTGTCCGCTGTGCCGTGCGTGTGATCATTGCTTGCACAGCCCTCTCGCAGTGTCCGGAGCAAGTATGGTGGGTCTGACACACCGGTGTCAATGTGTTCTTTTTTCCATTTCCAGGAGTGTATCTTATGCACTTCGCTTCTCGCTAAACTGGCACGAAGCGTTGATTAATTTATTTTTATTTATTTATTTTTTTTCGTTGCGGATGACAATAGGAGCGCAACCACGATCTGGTGACATCAAACCCGGTTATCAGTAATTTTTCAATTTGTATCAAATCTCAAAGATTCCAGTTTCGAGACCTATTTACCGGCTAGTAACGTGTCAACATGACCATCCACAGTCGGAAGGGCAGATCATTAATTTGGAGATTTACCACGCCGAACATTACCTCAACAACAGATATTTCGCATGAGACCTTGCGTCTTGATCTGGTGAAGTAATCGCACTTGCTTAGTGTGAGAAATTGCTTCACTGGTGTCTCATGACGAAATTTTTTCATTACCATTCCACAAATATCGCTTTAAACGCAAGTGTAAAGTATTCAGCATACTCTTCGCTCAAACATCCATTTAGCAAATAAGAGTGTGATGATGGAGCCCTCGCTCCAATATACCTATTGGTAATAAAAATATGAGACCCAAAATTTAGAGAGTTGACTCATTTTTATTCATAAAACATGAATCTTTCACTGCCTCCGGTGGGTCGTGACATCATTACCGATTCGTTACGATACATACACTAATGCGCTCTCTGTATGAACAATACTCAAAATGGTTCGAATGGGTCTGAGCACTACGGGACTTAACATCTGAGGTCATCAGTCCCCTAGAACTTAGAACTACTTAAAGCTAACTAACCTAAGGACATCACACACATCCATGCCCGAGGCAGGATTCGAACTTGGGACTATAGCGGTTGCGCGTTTCCAGACTAAAGCGCCTAGAACCGCTCGGCCACACAAGCCGGCTGTACAATACTATTTCTTTATATACTTTCTGCTAGAGATGGGCTGAAGCATTAGGCTGATGCATAAATTAGTTACGTTTTTGTTTTGCACGTTGGAATTCCGTTTGTTATATATTTATTTATCGATTGTCATTTTCTTTATTTCGAATTCGCTGTTGCTATTTGTGTCTACATATTGTTATTTTTTCTTTTGGAATTAGTGAGTGGAGCTTTAGATATTGAAAATGGATTGTTAAGTGGAGAACTTGCAACATTTCCGACATAATCACCTGCTTCAGTTAAACGGAGGAGTGACAGCAGCAGAGACAACCAGAAACCTTTGCACCGTGTATGGGGATAACGCCTTTGGACAGAGCACGGGAAGAAAATGGTTTTCTAGTTTTAAAGAGGATTTATTTTCCATTAGTGACTCACAAGATTCAGGAAGACCTTCGGAGTTTGACTAAGATCGTTTAAACGCCTTGATCCACATGCTCCAAGCTCAAATTACAAAGATCAGCGGGTAGCCATATGTGCATCTCTGCTTGGTCGTCATCAAGTGCCTGGCGAGTAACACCGACCATTCCTACACTGGTGACAGTAAATGGTGTTTTTATGATAATTTAGAGAAAATAAATGGTTGAGCCCAAAAACAAGCAGCAAATCCCCGTAGAAAGACTTGCGCTGATCCACCAAAGATGATGATGATGGTGTTTGGTTTGTGGGGAGCTCTACTGCGCGGTTATCAGCGCCCGTACAAATTCCCAACCTTTGGTTAGTCCAAACTCGCCACTTTCAGGTATGATGATGAAATGATGAGGACAACACAAACACCGAGTCATTTCGAGGCAGGTGAAAATCTCTGACCCCGCCGGGAATCCAACCCGAGACCCCGTGCTCGGGAAGCGAGAACGCGACCGGCTGCGGACTCCACCGGAGATAATGTTATGCATCTGGTTGAACATTGACGGCGTGGAGTACTACGAATTGTTTCTCCGAGGTGCAACCATCACTGCTGACATTTGTCATCAATAACTGAGAAGTCTCTCAGACACAATCCAAGAACAACGACTGCGTGACATAATGGTACTCTACGTTAAACTCTCCCCGAATTCTGCTAAACTATGTTGGGTTGGATAGCTTCTTTCACACCCACCCTATTCGTATGATCTTGCGCCCTCAGATTTTCATCTTTTCCAGCTTTCTATCGAACAACCTACAAGCAACTTCCATTCCAGACAAAAATGCGCTCCCAACATGGATCGACGTGTTTTTCGCCTGAAAGCTACGCACTTTCTACAATCACGGAACCGAAAAGTTACCTCAGCATTGGCAGACTGTTGTAAATACTGAAGTAGAATATGTTATTGATGACTGAAATCACTGTTATGTGTATCTGTTCCGTTTATTAAATTTACAGAGAAGCACTACGCGTTTATACATCAACCACTTATTAATTACCAGTAGTACGTTAGAATGTTCGAGACACAACACGAAAAGTTTTTCAGAGAGTCACAATTTGTGACGTGATAGCGGTCTCTGACAGTCCTTTTCATACTTTTTGAAACAGTCACGGGCGAATAACGGTCAATATGGCTGTAGCTGTTTCAGTTACAATCTCATTCAGATCTGATTTTAGAGACCTAGTAGGTACCATATAGGAAAAGCGCCGGCGAAAGAGTTCGCAGTATTGGAGCAACGTTATTTAAGTATTTTAGTGGTTAAATAAATAATTTTGAATTTTTATTCAATGAAGATCTATTGAAATTTCGAAACACAGGATTCATGCTCTCTACAATAATTCAGAGTGAATACAAAGAAATATTTTACGCCTGTTCTGTCCTTCTCCTCAAGCACAGCCTACATCTGCATTTTAAACCTCGTCTCGCAAGACAATGGTGTCAACATCTGCTGTCTATAGTACTACGACTGTTGACAGTACTATAAAGACAATCTTCCTCGAAATTACGAATCATTTCCTCAATGGTGGCATATTTACTGAAATAAAATAGTAAAATGCATTGTAATAAAAAAGAGAAAAGACATTTACAGCAGGTATGCTAAAAATGTCTGGCAGAACTTTTGCCGGCGCACTAAGAATTCTATTATGCATTAAAAATAAGTACGTACAACCGTGCATTTGTCCTTATATCTGTATTCACTTAAAGTGATGTACATGAAATGTATTTACCTTCATGTTTCCAACAGGTCAGTTTCTTCTGAAAGCTCATAAACTGGGAGCTTTCAAACACTTTCTGAAGTCTTTTTCCTTTTGATTATCCACGGCTTCTTTTGCGATTGGCTCGACACTTCTAACAATTCTGTGTAATCGGCTTCGCTTAATTGGGCAAGGGCATCACCACTGAAACCGGATGATTTAAACTTGGCTCCAACAAAATGAAAACTACAATTGTTTTGTTACATTCAACGTCTTTAGCTTGTGTAACCTATCTTCATATAGCACTGGCCTCCTCACCATCTTCGCAAGAATGGTTGTACGTAAATACATCTGGGTGACTTGTCTATTGCAGTGGTAATAAATTATCCACAAAAGTTCTTCCTGAATTTATCTAGTGAAAACCGTATCCCAATCCACACAGCAGATTAGCTGTCGCATACAGACTGACAAACGCGAAGGCGGACTTCATAATTCATACTACGCATTGGTATTGACCTCGATCTATATATATAGTACTCCAGAGTACACTTCTTTTTCCTCTAGGATTTTCGAGATCTCTTAAGAGAACCATAACGTAACTATCTGTCGCATAATCTTAGCCAGTTATTTCAATCTACTTATTTAAAAAGATTCAACATCTCACCCAGTTCATTGTACGTTGTCCATTACGCCTTTGATAAAACTGCTTTATCTTCGTTTATTGACGTTGCAGTCGTTTCCACAGCATCCGTCAGCTTTTCGAAACGTTCGATCAATAACAATTTAGAAAAGACTTTTTTCTGGGATTCCATTTCGCTGGAATGCCATGAGTTTCTGAGTTGCAGTAAATTTTTTGTACGTGATGTGCGTTGCTTGAAATGATCAACCACATTTCCTATTTTTATAACAATAGTACAAGGCGAACGCTCAAATTTTTCATCTGTTGCGGAAATTTTCATGTTCGTCGCATAATCAATTCAGCGCATTATCACTGACTTCGGCCATTACTTTCTGCCAAATGAAAGTGGCATGAGAACATCGTACAAAAACTCATTGAAGTTCAGGATCATCGCTTATAAAATGTTTTGTCATAGTTGCATAGCTTTAATTATTTTTAGATACTACTTACTTGTGCTCGAGCAAATATTTTCAGTTGTAGTAAAGAACTGAGGTACAGCATTCACACACTGTTCACACTGATAATACACCACATATTATCGTGATAAATGCCACAAAAGAATACTCGTTTCGATCAATTAGTATTAATCCTCAGATTTGATTAACGTCGATTTATGAAAGACAAATTTGATTTCGTATTGTTATGGAACCA
Source organism: Schistocerca nitens (assembly GCF_023898315.1). Taxonomy (NCBI): domain Eukaryota; kingdom Metazoa; phylum Arthropoda; class Insecta; order Orthoptera; family Acrididae; genus Schistocerca; species Schistocerca nitens. Next base: position 186,843,017 of record NC_064620.1, on the reverse strand, counting down.
TGATCCCATAAATTTCTTTCGTACTCGAAAGACTATATGCCAGATTTAAACCCTTCACAGAGGCGAGAAAACCTTCATCTTTGACAACTGACAAAGGTTGAAAATCTGCCATGAACAGCATTAAAAGGAATTTGTTTTACTTTAATAATAAGTAAGACACAGCAATAATGTTATTCTGATTTTTACTTTAAATATTACGCGCCACTAGCTTTTAAAATCAGACGTTTCTACGTACATAGCAGGTCACTTCGAGATGAAACGACAGTGGCACGCTGGCTGCAGCTTCATCTTGGTATATTTTACGGTACCATACTTTGAGGCAAGTCTGTACATTCACAAAGAACAGTCCATAAAAAATGCAGTCAGAACGATCAGTGCATCGTTCTCTCAGTGAAAATTAGACGGAAAAACGTTTTGCCATTGATTAACATTTATTTAACAGTTGAAAACAAACATTTGCACTACTTTGCAGATTTAATTTCAAATAGGGTTTAAGGAGGTCTATTAAATATGAGCAAATTTCCATTGAAACGGTTCGATATAGCATAGTCATTTTGTTCTACATCTACATCTACAAACACCCTATGCTAATGACTGTCACGTTCATGGCAGAATGTGTGCCCTATTGTACAAATTATTAGGATTGCTTCCCGTTTCACATACGTATGGGGCGCGGAAGAAATGACGGTTAAAATTTCTCTATTCACGCTGAAATCAATCTAATCTTGCTCTAAAGATCGTTACGGGGTCAATACGCAGGGTGTTGAAGTTCGAGGGGAGTTAAGTAAGTAATGCAACAATGTTTTCCGAGAACAAGTTGGTTTTATTCGGGATAAAAGTATATCATATTGTTCCTCACTCTTTTGGCTAAAGGACCCTACTTTTCAGCATAATCTCCGTTCAGTGCGACAGCATTACGCCATCTCGCTGGAAGGGCCTGGACGACCGCACTGTACCACTCTAGAGGTCGACGTCCGAGCCAGCGTCTCGCTGCATCAGTAAGCTCACCGTCACCCACGTACCGCTTCCCGCGGGGTGCAGCCACCATTCGGCCAAACAAATGGAAGTTGCAAGTTGCGAGATCCGGGCTGTATGGAGGATGAGAAAGAAGAGATCAATTAAGTTTTTAGAGATCCTCTCGGGCGCGAAGTCTTCTGTGAGGTATTGCGTTGTGATAGAGAGGTTCATTTTCATTTTTATGGCGATGAACACGCTGAAGCGTCTTCAGTTCCCTGAGGGTACCACAACACATTTCAGAGTTGATCACTGAACCACGAGGGAGGACATCAAACAGAATAACCCCTTCAGTGTTCCGGAAGACCGCTACCTAGAGTTTATCTTCTGAGGGCTCGGCTTTGAACTTTTCTTCAGAGGAGAGGTGGTGTCACGCCACTTCATGTCTCATCGCGGGTGACGATGTTCGACAAAAAATTGTCCGGTCAGCCTCGTGACGTGAAAGCAATTCGGCACAGGAGGTCCTTCGCTGGTGTTAGGTGGCGAGTAACCCAGCTGTCACACGGCTTTGAGTACTCCAACTGATCAATGCGTGTGGCACTATCAGCACAGACGTCCAGTTGTGCAGCCAGGTATTTGATTGTACCCTCTCGGTCACCTCGAATGAGAGTGTCTGCACATTCCAACACTATTAAAGTTTTAAACATGGCTGCGTGGTCAGCGATCGTTTATAAATGGAAGGTAAAGCAATTGCAGCCCTCAGTCCTTTATATTTATTTTATACGTTACATGAAAGTACTGTTTCTTTTGTACTGTAAGTCAATTTTCGGTCTTAACACTGTACTTCTAAGCTTTTACATAGACAAAAGGTTACCATGATTGATGCTGTCAAGTAAAACATTGCCTGTTACTTCTTGTACTAATTAAGGTTCATCTTAATATTCATCTGTCTATATTTTAAATGTTAAGTAACCTACTTATACTTGCTGCTACTAGATGGCAATCTTGGTGTAATGTTCACCTGCTCACAGCTGCTACCACGGGCGGCTTAGTCCGTTGCTACCTGTGGTTTGACGTGTATGAGAAGCCCATAGTGGCTCGCCTTCCATGTATTCTTTTCTAAAAAAATTTATGACTAAAGATTTGTCGCTAGATATTCGTTTTATACGTGAAATGTAAGTACTGTTTCTTTTTTGTACGTTATTCAGTACTTACACTTTTATATCAAAAAAATTCCCATAATTTTGTACTTATGTTTTAGTTCAATTTGATTGTTTAATTTCTGATGAAGGCACTCATAGAAGTGCCGAAACCAGATCAAGAGACTTAATTTTTGCGACAGAGGGCTGTAACTGCTTTACCTTTAATGCCAACAGTGTATTAATCCCAGATGTGTGGGGCCAGCCGATACGAGGGAGATCGGACACGTCTGTACGGTCTTGTTGCGATGATGAGAGAGGCCTCGCATAACGACTCACTGTGCTTTTAATCACTGACGGCCCTCAGAAGACATTCAGCGGGCGCCTTTGAATATCTGCGATGCTCTGGTTTTCCGCCAAAAGAACATCAATGACAGCTCTCTGCTTGGAACGTTACAGATGTCATTTTGAAACCACCATATATTGGAACCTCATGAAATTATAGAGGCTCAAGCGGGAATATTACACGATGTCCCGCAACCCAGACCACAGATTTTCAACGTAAATTGGCCGATAAAAAGTGTGTTGCATTACTCATTGAACGCCCCTCGCGTACTCCGAAAGTCATCACTGAAAGCCGGTTCTTCAAATTTGGTAGTAGGCTTTTTCGGGATAGCTTGCTTTATCTTCGTATATCTAACAATTCAGTTCTTTCAGCATCTCTGTGACACTCTTTCTTGGGTCAAACAGACCTGTGACCAATTGTGTTGCCATTCTCAGTGTCAGTGTATGTTCAAGATGTCTTGTTAGTCCAGTCTGGTAAGAGTACCCAACACTACGGAAGTGCTCTAGGATGGATTGCACGAGTGGTTTCTAAGCATTCTCCCTTGTAGAGTGACTGCAGTTACCTAGTATTCCACCAATAAATTGATTTTTGTCACGTGCTTTACTAGTGGCTAAGCTACTGTGATGGTTCCATTTCATATCTCTACAAAGTGTTGCATCCATGTATTTGTATGACTTGACAGACTGGGGTGTTCCATGCCCTCTTTTGCATGTTGCCTCTCATTTTCATCAAATTTATTAGTATTTTATGTCATTGCACGGTGGTAACAGGCCGGATGAGGTTATTGTGATGAGAGTATTTGTACTGAGAGATCAATATACTTTTCACTTGACTCCTATGCTTGTTGGGTTACTTCTCTGGGTGGCCTGTGAGAGGGGACCACCAGAGGATGCGGCACATTGCGTTTCCGGTTAGAGGCTGCTCTTCTGCGAATACTCAGAGAACGGGCTTAAGCGCCTGTCGGAATGACCGACGTCGGCCGAGTTTCGCCTATTGTATGCAGGGCGAAACTATCTGCGAGACTTCTGAGTGTCGTCGCAGTTTATGTGTTTACTGTTCCGGCGCGTCCGAAACGAAGACTGCTGGCACCGACTGACTGCATTGTCCTCATGATTCTGGGAATACTTGTGGACCGTGCCCTGCTGGGCGCAACTGTCTGGCGCCAGATGGCCGGTTGTCTAGGAATGTTGTTTTCGTAGCCGGTCAAAGGGCAGGTTCAGCACTCTCAGCTGAATAGCAGAGTCATGACTGGTCAACTTAAACTGAGGCTAGTTGACATCATAAAGCCCTTCCCGAAATTGGAGGGAACGGTTGCTATTGGCGCGAATGATGTTCAGAGACACTGAATGGTCATTCGCGGTTTTCGTGGATGGTAGGGGGTTGAGCAATGTAGGCTTCATTCTTGCGTTGCACGGGCACAGGGTGTTCGGGATCCGATCTTTGTCGGAGTCGGATGGTCTTGTGATTTAGTCGCACTTTTTCGGCAGAACTTACAATTCTCGGACAGCCTTTGAAAATGGCTCTGAGCACTATGGGACTCAACTGCTGTGGTCATCAGTCCTCTAGAACTTAGAACTACTTAAACCTAACTAACCTAAGGACATCACACACATCCATGCCCGAGGCAGGATTCGAACCTGCGACCGTAGCAGTCGCACGGTTCCGGACTGCGCGCCTAGAACCGCGAGACCACCGCGGCCGGTCGGACAGCCTTTGAGGCCAGGGGTTGAAACAGAGTTGCTGCACAGCAGAAGTCGGCTTGTACATGATCAGGACGCTGCATACCGACAACATGCTGCAGATTTCAGGTCTGCTACTGTATTTTGCGGCTTCGGCATTATAGGACCCATCATTTTTATATTTAATCCCTCAGCAGTACACGCGCTCGCTTTGCTACAAGTCCACCTCTCTTGTTTCTCAGTGTGATTCCATTTGAGCTCTCACTACTAATCGCGATACTACAATATATTCGGGAGAGTAATATTTGATTAATTAGGACCTCCAGTCATTGCATCATAGAGAGTAGGAGCCCCTTGTTCTCGAGCCAACTCTTGTTCTCATAATAGTTCAGTATCCCTATCCTTTAACCTACTGTTTGTGTTGATAATCATGTTTCTTTGCGTTCTGATGTATAATAAATCTCATTGTAGTATTTAATCTACATTTCATTTGGTAGATGTATGCAGAATACCATTGCCTCGTGTTTATTATGATAAAATTCTCTTTTTTTTCTTTGAGTAGATTACGATTTTTATTAAATCTCCAGGCTTCTTCCATGTATACAGCCTTCTTTTATGATTCTTGAACCAAGTGTTAGCTATGATTAAGTTGTGCTCTGTGCAAAATTCTACCAGGCGGCTTCCTCTTTCATACCTAATATGAGCTCCCCACATATATTCAGCTACCTGGATAGCACCCTCTGATTTGCAGTTCACACCTGACTCATCAAAGTTAAACTTGCAGTTCTCAAAACTATGGCGCAACCTTCGAAGTTTCTCCTTCAGTGCTTCCACTCGCATCAGAATCGGAGCTACATTCAATTCTGGGTAAAATCACGCAAAATGTCAGCTTCGTCGAAACTCCGTCCGCATGGCTGGTCCAGCCTTCTCTGTCAATGGAATGATAGAAGTATGACCTCGGAGCTCAGACGACAAGGATCTTTTGTGCTAAGGTGAGCAACAATCTGCAGTTGTTTGCACAGTGTTACGTCAGCCGCTGCCAGAATAGCCTCTTCAACATGTTGAATGAGACCTCAGGCATACGACTCTCGAGAGCTCTCCCAGCACACCCAATTCCACCAGCTTCCACTCATCCGACAATATCCAAGGCTATTTGGAAATTTGTGTCAAGTTCCTATGGGACCAAACTGCTGAGGTTATCGGTGCCTAGGCTTACACACTACTCTGATCTAACTTAAACTAACTTAGGCTAAGGACAACACAGCCATGCACGAGGGAGGACTCGAACCTCCGACGCGGGGAACAAGACTATTTCCAGCTGATTACGAACATCAGATAATTTATCCCGTGCTCGAGAACAGCATCCACATTGGGCTGTATTTGGGCTGGTGCAATGTATTACAAAACAGAAAAGAAACGACTTTAACATAAGCCTACTGTTCCGCTTTTAATTTGTTACCCTAAATTTCCCTGCAACGATTAAGCAGTGAATGTCTAAGATGAGATTTCTGTTAAGGCAACAGAAATATCCGGGGGAAAATTACCAGTTTCCTGAAACAATTCTGAGTTGATAATCGAGAACGAACGTATGTTTTTGAAAATTTGTCGAAATTTAAGTTTGTTCTGTGCACAAACTATTTCGTAGTTAATCGCATTTGGTGATATAGTTAGTGTAGTGCATATTACAACTAACGCATAGTGTTACATCTAGTTTTCCCTTTCAACAGCGCCATGTATACATCCTGCAAATGGTTCAAATGGCTCTGAGCACTATGGGACTCAACTGCTGTGGTCATAAGTCCCCTAGAACTTAGAACTACTTAAACCTAACTAACCTAAGGACATCACACACATCCATGCCCGAGGCAGGATTCGAACCTGCGACCGTAGCGGTCGTGCGGTTCCAGACTGTAGCGCCTTTAACCGCTCGGCCACTCCGGCCGGCTATACATCCTGCACTTGTCACAAATAATGGCAGTTTCTCACTTTGATATACACTTAAATTCGGGGTGAACTATTCTGAAAATCAAAACACGCTGACTTGCTACGAAATGAGGTAACCACAACGTTCTTAACCTGCGAAAATTCTGAAAACTGGACGATTAAAATCGTCCGAAAATTCGCAAAAATATACCAACTATAACGTAATTATAAAATAAAATTTGGTAATAATTGTTTTTGAACGTGTATACTGTTTCCAAAAGTTTGTAAAAAATACAATTAAACTTTAGGCCTATACAGGGCCAATAATACAATTTTTTCGGTACTCGCAAATGTTCGAAATTGCGCAATACATCTCTATACACACGAGTACCGGCACCATCAATGAAAGACGAAGCGCGGTAACGACGCTAACAGTGAACTGTTATACTCTAGAATTTGAAATTGGAAAACTAATACGGCAAACGTGGTCTCACACGAAGGAAAATTCCGAAACTGGTTTGTATACGCACATAAAAATGATTTTCTACTCAGTTGACTCTGTGACATCTTCAACACAGACGTGAGAAAGATCACTGCAGTGTTACTTTACCACACTCAGAATTGTGAAAACTTTAGGTCATCAACTAAGCATTTCTTTTGCTTGGGGCAGCTAACAATGAATCGTGCAGGAATTCCTACAGCAGTTTAGAGTGTAACGTTTTATGTCATGCATCCTAACGCTTTATATGCATTTCCTGTTTCATCTTAAAATGTATTAGTCATCGTTCTCTATTCCTAAATTTTGGTATAAACCTCCAGCGAAGTGTGCGGAGACTCGTTCCACAGGCAAAGTAAAATTGATTCACGACGTCACACACAAAAAAAAGATGAAATAAACTGAATTTCGGGTGAATGAAGCTCCACGGGTTCTTACCACCAATTCGCATCCTTTCTTGAGAAGCTGTTGCTAGCTGTTGGGTGAACGTGGGATACAACGTATTATGCGATGCATTTTATTTACCTACTCGTAGTAACAGTAAGTGTAATCAGTTCTTTCTAGTGAGTAGTTCATAAGTACTGATCCTTACTAGGAAAATTCTATAAGTTCGATCAGAGAAACGGTCACCCTTCCACAGCTTTGTGCGTCTGCAGTAATTACGGAATTATCTTAAAAACTTCTCGGAAAGTTTCGCTGATCACCACAGAACTCTTTTCCGAGCAAATCTCTTAATTACATTAACCCCTTTTCCATTAGCGGAGATTCAGACGACAAGTCGGAGGAGGAAGGAGAGTCCTCAGCTAAGTTCCAACATAACTCTTAGGAATGGTTTAGGTAACAGCATCTTGACAGCTACGGCTGTAATTCATTCGAATGCTACTAAACGTCCCTGCTAGCGAACGATAGTGATATTTCTTGTTTTTTTATGACTTCAGTGACGTCTGCCATATACCATAACTGAAATTACTAATTTGAGCGTCACCACGTCAGTTATGAAGCTCGTATCTCAGTCTTACAGATATTATTTCCATTTTAGTTTACATCATTTTCTTCTTCATCTTTGTTTGTATCCTCGTAAAGGACGAAAAAGGCGTAGAACGTATAAAACATTTCCCTGTGTGGCCTACAACTTCAAGAGAGCCATATAGTTAACTGCGTTTGACCCGCTAGCATGTGAGGTTTCCTTCACCGGTTTTGTGTAGGTAACTATGATTATGCAGTGAGCAGTGCAGTGTAGCTTCGTCACTGTTGTTGATGACAATGATAGTAGGAAAAGGATGAAGCCCGTAACTACTCCTCTCGAATAACACATGAGAGTCACCCAAAGTTGTTGCACCCACACGACAGGAGTGTCACATGGCCTCCCTCCCTGGAATACTGCAGGGAAGTTTAGAAATTTGTACAGTACTCTGGCGTGAATTCCAATAATCAAGAATTTTTTACTTAGAGTCCTCTGTTGTTTAAGGGCTACATACACTGGTGTGCAAAACTTAAGGATGAAAGTACCTTCAGCTTGATGCATCACTCCCAACTACGAGAATTGGAACTTTAATAATGGTAACTATTTATTTACAGCTCGTACTAAAAGATACGTGTTTCAAAGTTTTACTGGCCTTCAAAGTAGTCACCAGCATTGTGTATAATCCGTTGTCAGCGATGTGGAAGTCGTAGGATACTCTTAGCAGTGCCAGTTGTGTTAACAGTTCGAGCGGCGCGGTCTACTGTCCGACGAATTTGTATTAGTTGTGAAGCGAATGCCGTAAAGTGTTTGATTCAGTTCAGAAATCGAGTTGAACTCACGAGGGATTAAGTCAGTGGAGTGCAGTAGGTGGTATAACAATTGGCAGCCACATCAGTCAGACAAATCAGTAACAGCTTGCACTGTACGTGGTTGAGCATTGTCCTGCAAAATGATGGTCACGTCCTGCACAAAGTGTCATCACTCCTGTCTCTAAAGTGGCCGTAGGTTGTGTTCCAAAAACGAACAGCATAGAGACACAAGTGATGACACTTTCTGCAGGACTTGACCATCATTTTGCAGGGCAATGCTCAAGCACGTACGGTGCAAGCTGTTACTCATTGGTATGACTCATGTGGCTGCTAAGTGCTATACCGCCTACTGCACTCCCCTGACATAAACCCTCGTAAGTTCAACTCAGTTTCTGAACTGAAGGAAACACTTCTCGGCATTCGCTTCAGAACTGCAACAAATTCGTCGGGCAATAGATCGCACCTCACGAACTTTTAACACAACTGGCACTGCTAAGAGTATCCTACGACTTCCACATCGCTGGCAAAGGGTTATACACAATTCTGGTGACTACTTTGAAGGTCAGTAAAACTTTGAAACACATATCTATTTTGTACGAGCTGTAAATAAATAGTTGCCACTATTTAAATTCCAACGGTCGTAATATAGCTCGATGAAACTTTGACTATACACAGAAAAAAACTGTTACAGTTTAGTGCAGAAGGTAAGGCGGGAACATACCATATTAGGAACATTGTCGAACATGGTCGTTTTTGTAGTCCAGGTGCTATGGTTCGGGAGGCATAATGCTGCAACGACATTCTGCCCTCTAGATCTTTGAACACGGTACCTCAGAGAAGGTAAGAAATACACAAAGAAACGAAGACGTATGATAGTTTAATTAAAGGACAATAATTTCACTGAAGTCACTGGGATTTATGATAAGCCCCCGGAATTTACTGGGTGTGTTATCACTACGATCGGCAATGCATGCTCTGGAACGTGCTCCCATGCTGACCATGAAGTTGGTAAGGACTTCCTATGGTAGGGTGTTCCATCCCTCCACCTGCACGGTTGACAATTAGTGGATGGCCGTTGGTGTATTTGGACTTGCTGCTATACATCTACCCACCGCACCCCATACGAGCTCAGTGGGATTCAGGGCGGGGAGGTAGTGGTGGTGGTTAGTGTTTAACGTCCCGTCGACAACGAGGTCATTAGAGACGGAGCGCAAGCTCGGGTTAGGGAAGGATTGGGAAGGAAATCGGCCGTGCCCTGTCAAAGGAACCATCCCGGCATTTAACGATTTAGGGAAATCACGGAAAACCTAAATCAGGATGGCCGGATACGGGATTGAACCGTCATCCTCCCGAATGCGAGTCCAGTGTGCTAACCACTGCGCCACCTCGCTCGGTCAGGGCGGGGGAACTGGCAGACCAGGCAGTTCGCTGAATTCTCTCTCGTTCCGAGATCTCATCCACATGAACTGTTCGACCCGGCACCGCATTTACTTCCATAAAATAAGTCAGGGCCGAATGCAGCACTGAAAAAACGCACGTGGGGAAGGCGTTCACTGTCACAATAACATTGACTGGTGAGGGTACCGAATTCAAAGATTTGGAGGTCAGTATGCCCATGCGGCATTATTCTTTCCACACGGTAATACCTGGGCAACCAAAACGATCAAAACGAACATTTCCCAAATACGTTACGTGTTCCACATCTCCTCCGAGAAGAGCACACGACCCTGCTCCGGGATGATCTAGTGCCTGTGCCCTTACATCATCGCAAACGGTGCCGTCTGTGGGGCGGTGTCAACGCAACACGACGTACTTCTCATCGGGCAAAAGACTACCACCATGTAGTCCCATTCTGGGGACTGAGGTATTATGAGTTGGAGACCTGTTAAATGTAGTTACAGTCGAACCCGCTGCTTGACGAGAGTCCCTTCTTGCCTGTGTACAATGTAGAAAACATCTGCTTGCGGCTGTAGTTGATCCTGGTCGACCCTCCTCCCCTTCGGGAAGCAGTACCTGTGGTTCCAAACGCTACCCTTGTAGGTGAAACAATGCTGTGGCCAGTACCAAACTCCTGACATACACTCATCACATTTCGTCTTTCTTCCAGTTTCCCGATGATTCTTCCCCATGTGAAGTCAACCAGCCGCGCAGGATTAGCCGAGCGGTCTAAGGCGCTGAAGTCATGGACTATGCGGCTGGTCCCGGAGGAGGTTCGAGTCCTCCCTCGGGCATGGGTGTGTTTGTTTGTCCTTAGGATAGTTTAGGTTCAGTAGTGTGTAAGCTTAGGGACTGATGACCTTAGCAGTTAAGTCCCAGGTGATTTCACACACATTTGAACATTTTCTTTTTTTTGAAGTCATCCAAATGTTTTCTTCTTACCACTATGTAAGGAAGAACACCACTACAATGCACCGGAAATGCCCGCTGATTGATACAGATGTTTCTTCCCGTTCCTTCAATAGCTTCGTGTTGCGGGACCCGCCTCATCTGACGCTATAGTCATGCCGACCTCACGCCATATGATCTCGAACTTTCTCTGTATGACTAGGAGTGCTATAGCAAGACTCCCGCAATTTCATTCGTTTCCAACTAGTAGTTAGTACGTTATGTTGTTTTATGTATGTCGGTCTTAAGTTTTACAGAGCGCTATACTAAAGGTAAAATGATTTCACCTTCAATACTGACGTAGTGAAGCTCCAGCAAACGAGCTGAGTCATCGATATTGACTACTTAGACGGATCAGGAGAAACATGATCGACAGAAAAACACTTAATACTGAAAAGTTCCAGAAGGAAATAGCTCCGTAGCCTTTCGTTGAGATGGAGGATAACGTTTACATCAAACTTGACAGTGACTGATTAGCATCGTGTAGGTATTTTGGGGGAAATACAAAGAAGTGATAAGAAAAGAATAAGCACAATTAGTGCTAAGCGAATGGAAGATTCTTTTTAGAGTTCTGGGAAATTTCAGTGCATCTATATAGTAAATCGCACACAGACGCTAGTATGATGAATTTTGGAATATTGTTTCGGCTTTAGCAGTCTTACGATTGGTAACATGGCCGTGTGGCTCATATTAAAGACTAACATAAATGCTCGGGAAATGCAAGCGGTAATTTTTGCAAGAAAGACGACTTAGCTCTCACGAAATTTGTTGAGTAAATTTGAGGAACCAGAAATTCGAAACTGTCACCAAGGCACCAAGGGATCGTGACAATAAGAAATTAGTTCGCTTACTCAGGCATACAGGCACATATTTTTCTGCCTCTAAATACGGGAATTGAATAAGACAGAAAATCGATAATTCACTCCAGCAAGAACAGGTATCGTGGCTCGCGGAGTATATATGGTGGCGCAGCTGGAAGGGTGCCATGTGGTACCTGCCTCGTGGGCAGATGGATTGATAGGCTCGAAGACCAGTCAAAGGCTACTGTTGTTGAAAGTTGCCTGTTTATTCGGCGCTTTCATTTCTTCCCATTTTGCGTTTAGTAGACGGCGTCATTTATCTTTATAATACTTTACACGTATGTGCCACAATCATTTTAGATTAACCGATATAAGCACTGCCTGCAATCTCTCTGCATGGTCGCTGCAGCGGTTTCGCAGTTTTGGGGAGTCAGTTTATTTCCCAACCAATTGGATGGTTTCGAGTACAGGAAAGTCATGTAGCCGTGCTTGCTTGAAAGAGCATTCGCTGCTCTGCTCTATTCCAAGTTCTTATGTGAAGGAGTCTCATCCAGTGGTCCGATTCGGAAACGTGCGAGGCGGTGCAGTGGTCATCACACTGAACTCGCGTTCATGAGGATGACGGTTCAGATCCCCGTCCGGCCAACCACGATTAGGTTTTCCGTGATTTTCCCATCACTCCAGGCAAATGTCTAGATGGTTCCTTTCAAAAGGGAACGACCGATTTCTTTCGCGCTTCCTTCGTAATCGGAGGTTCGGCTCCGTCTGTAAAGACCTTGTTGTCAACGGAATGTTAAACTCTACTCTTCCTTCCTTCCAACTTTTGAGGAAGACAGCTTATATCTGGTGGCGTTCTGCATTGATGTAGTGATCCTGCATTCTTGAGAGAATTAGGTGAGACCATTGCAATTACTAGCCGTCTTGAATCTTATGAAAAGTGGTTAGGTTATTCTAGCATTGACTGGTTACAATTACTGCGTAGTCGCGAATATGGTGGTGTGCTTGTGCGCAGTAAAATGGAAACTCGTAGGTTGCCCATACTTGACTGAAAACAAGTTCATTATAGCGTCATGTATTATGTTTTCATTTCGTCGTAATATAAACTAAAAATCGTCACATTCTTCTAAACTATGGAATAGTTATTGCTTTGTTCAGAGTCGTGGACTAGGCACGTGATGTTCTGATTTTCTGTAGTCAAATTGTATTTGTTGATTTGAGGGCTCATATGGGCTTGCGAATTTCTTACTCATATAGCAACAAAATATGTAAGTTTATTAAATGTTTATAGGCTGAAGCTGCGAGTGAAAATTTGTACCAAGGTCGGGAATCGAAGATAGTCTCCTGATTACTAGGCAGGTGTGTTAGCCACTAAGCTACCATGGCACAGCGGTTCAGACAACGGCATGGATTACCCTGGCACGCCTTCCTTCTCGATCCTAATGCTCACTGCGGCCCCAGTCTACTTTAAATTCCCACTTATACACGAACAGAATTGCCGAGGCTCTCCATGTTCTGGAATAGCATCTCAGCACGGAACGTAAATGGGGGATGTAGCCTGAAATCCAGATTCAGTGACTTTACTGGTATCATACAGGTATATCAGCTTATTAAATGTTTTTAAACTGAAGCTACGATTGAAAATTTCTACCAAGGCCGAGAGTTTTTATTATTGAGAGTCAGTTTCCAATTTTCGCCGTATACAGATGTCTAATTCGTTTCCCCACATGGTTTTGATCTTCTTATGACTTTAGTAGACGATAAAAGACAGCTTCATCTACAGACAGTCTGAGAGGTCTACTCAGATTGTCTCCTAAATCGTTTAAATAAATTAGAAAGAGGGCCTAAAATAGTTCCGTGTGGACGCAGATATAAATTCTGCTGCACTCAATGATTTCCCGTCAAATGGTATAAACTGTTACCTTTATGAGAGGAACTCAATCCACTCGCACAACTGAGACGATACTGCCTTGGCACGTAATTTGAATAGAAGGAGCTTGTGAGAATCGGTGCCAAAAGCTTTCTGGAAATCTAGAAATGTGGAATCAATCTGAGATCCACTGTCGATAGTCCTCATTGCTTTGTGTGAATAAAAAGCTAGTTGTGTTTCGCAAAACTGATATTTTCTGAATCCGTGTTGGCTGTTTGTCAGTAGATAATTTTCTTCTCGTTAATTCATAATGTCAGAACACGGTGTATGTTCCAAGATCCTACTGAAAATCGACTTCAGTGATATGGATTTAGAGACACGTTGAACAGTCTGCGTTGATAACCAATGAATCGGGCAACGTCATTCAGGATGTGGTCAACGATACGTCCAAACACTCCTAACCGATCTTCGTATCATTGTGCCACAGCTCCATGTCGACACGTGCTTATTCCGTCTAACTAGCACTTCGGTTCGTATGACCTAGGCCACATTCGGTTGCCGTCAGTCATACACTGTCTACAAATCCACAAAGCGGCTGGTGGCCTCTTTTAAGGATTGTCTCTAGGGTTGTTCAATAAGAAATACAACACATTCTTTTGTCTCGGCCAGTTTCGGTTACCTGTCCGATGTCTAGAATGTTGGAACATGAGGATACTCCCATTCGAGGTGACCGACTGATCACAATCAACCACTCCGCTGCTAGACTGGGCGTCTGTGTTGGTAGCGCTGGCATACACGTCCACAGCTGCAAAACTCAAAAGTGTGTGCCCTTTCGGTTCATCGCCGCCTAGCCGAAGACCATAAAGAGCAACGAAGGAGCATTTGCGCGGAATTGTTTGTGTGTTACGAGGCTGATCGTGACAATTTTTTATCAAATAGCATCACAGGCGATCAAACATGGGTTCATCACTTCGAACCGGAACGAAACGGCAGTCCATGGAGTGGCGCCACACCATCTCCCCTCCAAAGAAATAGTTCAGAGCCATACCCTCAGCGACATTCACGGTGCGGGCTTCTGGGACTGTGAACGTGTTATTATCATTGATGTCGTTCCTCACAGTACTACGAACAATTCTGAAGTGCGTTGTGCTACCCTCAGGAAATGAAGGAAACGACTTCAGCGTGTTCGTTGCCACAAAAATGCAAACGAAGTTCTCCTTCTCCTCGACAGCGGAAGTTTCACACAAGCCTACACCGCCGAGAGGAGCTCTCAGAACTTCATTGGACTATTGTTTACATTTATTGGATGACGGGGAGGTTATTGATAAAGCAGAACGTTGGGTCCTACGTTGACCAGCATAGTGGCACCATGAAGGCACAGCCCACCCCCGCTCCCCGTAAGGCCGTGAAGCTGAACGGAGATCAATTGTATCCAAAACAGTGGGGAATAGTATATTTATTGCGTTACTTACTTAATATCCCTCGTATGTTTTGTATGTTGGGGTGTTTTATGAAGTGCTGTAATACCACTGCACAATAAATTTATATATGGCGAACATAAAACGTTTCTAACAATCGTAAATATGAAATATGAAAAAGGCGGTTGCTCATTTTAGTTAATCAAGTAAGAATTTCGTCGTCTCGATGCGAATGATTGTTTATTACTTTTATACAGAATTCCTTCCAGCAAAATTCCTCTCTGAGTTTCGGATGCTACTCTTCAGAGTAGTATGTTACCTCATGAAAACGCATCATAAGGAATTAATAAAAAAAATAAATAAAAGCCTTACAACAATTTTGCATACATCTCAAAATGGTTCAAATGGCTCTGAGCACTATGGGACTTAACATCTAAGGTCATCAGTCCCCTAGAACTTAGAACTAGTTAAACCTAACTAACCTAAGGACATCACACACATCCATGCCCGAGGCAGGATTCGCACCTGCGACCGTAGCAGTCGCGCGGTTCCCGACTGCGCGCCTAGAACCGCGAGACCACCGCGGCCGGCGCGTACATCTGAGATAACGTGTCAGTGAGGTACTGTAAGAACGAAGGAAACAAAGAGCACTCAGTTAATTTTACAGTTCTGCTCTATTTTGTGGTGCGAACTCGAATTTTTTACTGCACTAAAAAGATCCTTTGTAAATGATGAAAATTGTGGATTTAAAATTTCATCGACAGAATTAAACATGTAGAACATAGTTAGATCAACGTAATGCTAGATATGTGTCACATCTATCCGCTTTGTTTACTCGAAGGATATTTGTTGACCACTTTCTTTTATTTCAGCAGAGAGATAGCTCATCTATGCTGATATAATTCAAGCCAATCTGTTGTAAGTGTGCTAATTTCCTTCAGTACAGCTTGAAGTGATAGAGCGCTTAAAGGCTTGATATAAAACTCTTCCATCGTTTAATTAACAGCTGAAGCAAGTCAGAAGTTCAATTCGGTCACCACGAATGCTTCACTCGTACATGTCACAGGGAACTACAATAGTTGAAATATGGAGATTGGATGAAATTATGGAAACACCGCACGAAGTGAGTGCTTGAACTTAAATGTAGATGCTAGACAACTCGCAGGTGGTGCTTGGTATTTGACCTCGAACGGCAGCTGTGTAATGTCCACAGTACGTCCCATGTCAGTCGTGGTCGGAACAGTGTTCTATGTAGTTGTGAGTGCGTTATGTCAGAGCTAAGTGAAAGGAAACGCGGGCAAATTGATGGTGGTTGCGTGGTTGGTGCCTCTGTAATCAAGGGAGCTGTTATAACGCATACAGGGAAAGAGTAAAAAACATCATTCACTGGCTAGTAGTGTGTAAGTCTAGGAATCGATGACCTTAGCAGCTTTGGTCCCTTAGGAATTCACACACATTTGAACATTCAGTCAGCGAACAGAACAACGTTTGTTACTGAAGCGGTGGCCTTACAGCACGCGCGGTACATGTAACCTCGACGCTGTGTATAGGTGTTGGTTGACCTTCCCGGATACTGGTTCCTGTTCTTAGTTTGTTCGTCAAGACATTCCCTACAACCACTAGACGTTTGCCGGAATTATTGTTAACACCCAGTTTATATACACTCCTGGAAATTGAAATAAGAACACCGTGAATTCATTGTCCCAGGAAGGGGAAACTTTATTGACACATTCCTGGGGTCAGATACATCACATGATCACACTGACAGAACCACAGGCACATAGACACAGGCAACAGAGCATGCACAATGTCGGCACTAGTACAGTGTATATCCACCTTTCGCAGCAATGCAGGCTGCTATTCTCCCATGGAGACGATCGTAGAGATGCTGGATGTAGTCCTGTGGAACGGCTTGCCATGCCATTTCCACCTGGCGCCTCAGTTGGACCAGCGTTCGTGCTGGACGTGCAGACCGCGTGAGACGACGCTTCATCCAGTCCCAAACATGCTCAATGGGGGACAGATCCGGAGATCTTGCTGGCCAGGGTAGTTGACTTACACCTTCTAGAGCACGTTGGGTGGCACGGGATACATGCGGACGTGCATTGTCCTGTTGGAACAGCAAGTTCCCTTGCCGGTCTAGGAATGGTAGAACGATGGGTTCGATGACGGTTTGGATGTACCGTGCACTATTCAGTGTCCCCTCGACGATCACCAGTGGTGTACGGCCAGTGTAGGAGATCGCTCCCCACACCATGATGCCGGGTGTTGGCCCTGTGTGCCTCGGTCGTATGCAGTCCTGATTGTGGCGCTCACCTGCACGGCGCCAAACACGCATACGACCATCATTGGCACCAAGGCAGAAGCGACTCTCATCGCTGAAGACGACACGTCTCCATTCGTCCCTCCATTCACGCCTGTCGCGACACCACTGGAGGCGGGCTGCACGATGTTGGGGCGTGAGCGGAAGACGGCCTAACGGTGTGCGGGACCGTAGCCCAGCTTCATGGAGACGGTTGCGAATGGTCCTCGCCGATACCCCAGGAGCAACAGTGTCCCTAATTTGCTGGGAAGTGGCGGTGCGGTCCCCTACGGCACTGCGTAGGATCCTACGGTCTTGGCGTGCATCCGTGCGTCGCTGCGGTCCGGTCCCAGGTCGACGGGCACGTGCACCTTCCGCCGACCACTGGCGACAACATCGATGTACTGTGGAGACCTCACGCCCCACGTGTTGAGCAATTCGGCGGTACGTCCACCCGGCCTCCCGCATGCCCACTATACGCCCTCGCTCAAAGTCCGTCAACTGCACATACGGTTCACGTCCACGCTGTCGCGGCATGCTACCAGTGGTAAAGACTGCGATGGAGCTCCGTATGCCACGGCAAACTGGCTGACACTGACGGCGGCGGTGCACAACTGCTGCGCAGCTAGCGCCATTCGACGGCCAACACCGCGGTTCCTAGTGTGTCCGCTGTGCCGTGCGTGTGATCATTGCTTGTACAGCCCCCTCGCAGTGTCCGGAGCAAGTATGGTGGGTCTGACACACCGGTGTCAATGTGTTCTTTTTTCCATTTCCAGGAGTGTATAATATGTCCTGGGTGTGAAGGGCGTAAGTGCAGATATTTCTGTTGTGGGCTGAGGATGATGCACTGAACAACATTATATCATGCAGATAAAAGAGTGTGTCAACTGCTCGAGACAGACGGTCGTTGAACAGGATTGTGACGAAAAATGAGAGGACGACAGCAGCACAGGTTACTACCGAGCTGAATGTAGCATTCGTGAATCCTGTCAGCACCAAAACAACACGAAGGTAGTTTCATAAGCAGAGATTTGCGGGGCTTCCTGAAATTCCAAAACCACGTGGGGCCGAAGCCACACACCATGGACCAATGGAGAAATGTAAGGACGTCACCTGTTCGGATGAGTCTTTATTCACTCTGTTTTCAACGTATGGTCGAGTCTGCTTCTGGCGTACTCCATCCAAAGCCCACGATGCAGATTGCTTTCTGCCAAGAGTGAAATTTGGTGCGGGTTCAGTGATGATCTCGGCAACCATATCGTGGTATTCCTTGGGCCCTATGGTTACTCTGCAAAGCTGCATTACTGCCTAATATTTTGTGACTATTTTCGCTTCTTAGGCTTATCAAATAGCATTATGTTTATTTCATAATGGTGATGCTGTGTTCCTAGACGACACGGCCTCTGTTCATATCGCTCATATTGACAGGAATTTGTTTTGTGAGCACATGTTGCCACAGCTGCCACAATCACCAGATCTCAATGTGGTCTGTTTAGGAGAGAAGG
This sequence comes from Schistocerca nitens, assembly GCF_023898315.1. Classification (NCBI taxonomy): domain Eukaryota; kingdom Metazoa; phylum Arthropoda; class Insecta; order Orthoptera; family Acrididae; genus Schistocerca; species Schistocerca nitens. The sequence continues at coordinate 186,824,430 of NC_064620.1, read as the reverse complement.
GTGCATTATCGCCAATCACTTACATCATGATATAAGATGTCCTTGAAAACTGTCCGAGATAAGAGAAAGCTGTTTTGAATGCTAACTGTATTCTACGCATGGTAATATGCTGTGTTTTTGGTGTTACAATATTTTTGTACACTCCCCGTACAGAGAAACATCTCGGTCGTACAAAACGAAACACTTTGCTATATTTTTTAGTACGATTTTAGTTTATAGATGAGATCTCTCACTACAGATAGGATGTATATTGTCAGAGATGTCCAGAGATGTGTAAGGGGTCCATACTCCACAATACAGCTACTGTACACTTTCATATTTCGGTTCTGTGTCAAAGCAGGAGTACTTCATTTTCAATGCAATAAATTCATTTTTATGATTTTGTTGTTCATACACAACGAGCGTAACAGATTTTCTGTGTGCCATTGTACCGAAGGTTGAAACGTTGCACATATTTAGGTGAGCTACTCGGCCATCTAGGATTGGTATTGAGAGGCGCATTTGCTTGCTTGTCTGGGTGCAACTCGATGGAGCGAGGATGCTGTGCGGCGATCCGGGCGAGCTCACGTATCCAGACAGTCAGCCCTTGGATGGATATCGATAATCCCAGAGCAGTTTAATTGCACGGCAGTTGCTCGCATGGATACAGTGCAAAGATGCACCAGTAAAGGTTGCATTTAAGGAACTCTAAAATATGGATACATGCAACACTTATAAATTCAACAATAAACCACAGATCTATAGTAGAGCAAATCAGAATACATTTGCAGTCTCACAAAAATAACTCGCAATCGATGACACTATAACATTTTCAATATCTCGAAAACTTCACAAGTTGACAATTTATAGTCACAATGACCCTCAGAACTGGCAGCTCCTTAATGCTTCATGCGACTGCAAAGAATTACTTCTGAGATGATAACATTGAAATACAAACATCATCCCTGAAGGCTACACATCTGCATCCATTTTATTTATTGACTGATTGTGCTTTTCATGCAGATTTTATTACGCGGATGTTTATCAACCTACACCTGACAAGTGGTGGAAGAGATAAAATGTAAAAGTTATACAGCATTTGTACATACAAACAGCGCAGTAACAATAAACACATAAGTGAATCCGCATTTTGAAGAAGGTAAAGCGCCATGACACATACCCAGGGTTGACAGTACCTATCATAATGCACACAGACAGGACAAAAATAACTGACTGCATATCACCTAATGGTAGGTAAATAACCGTGAGTAAGACATCATAATGCCCTGCCGACACATGTAACTGAGTGTAGTGTCAATGCAACGACTGTGTTAATATCCACAACCAAATGTTGTACAGCCCTTCCTATAAACACGTGCTTATGTCCTAAAGTATGCCTTTCCCGACCCATGTTTTTTGGACTAATTTTTCTTGTTTCGATGAGTACTACCACCGCTCAAAGTATTAGACACATTTTTGGAATACCCTATATAACTGCAGTTATGTTGTAGGTACTCTGGGTTGGTTCACTTTCTCCACAAAGATGTTAAGTCGAAAAGCAGAGTTAAAAGTACTCGTACTGTACTGAGTTGACAGCAGCACTGAATGGTACTGTCTGATTGCTGGTACAGAACTGTGCATATATTCACTATGTGTCGTGTTTTGGTGCATGTCCGCGGAAGGATGTGCAAGTCCACCACTATTTCGGTATCACATATCAGTACCACCCAGACAGGCATTCCACAGTTGGTAACAGAAAGGCAAGTTTCTGTCTGACGCCAGCAGCATCCGCACGGAATCTGGCTGACCTAGTGAAGCAAGCCCGGTGAGCCATACCTTCAGTGACTCTACACAATGAGTGCCCACTACCGCCGTAACATACGTCAGCGGGCAGCAGCTGCTCAGCCCACCTGCGCTTAGAGTCACTATGCTATCACTCCTTCGTTCATATTTCATCCTTGTTGACACTGAGACAGCTGGGCAGTGTTTCTCGCTGAATTATGTGTAATGAGTCTTCGTATGCTTGGAGGAATACAAATTAAGTAAATCTTCTGTTATTTTACCTTGTTCGCTAACCATTTGCGCTCCTGTCCAGCTTTCCTGCGACGATAATTCCTGCACCACCCTGTAACCCACCTCTCCTTACGTCTGCGGAGCTGTACATAACTAATACAGGGCAGAAACGATGTAGTCTGTGGCTGACGTCGCTCCTGGTGGCTGTCCACGTCATTGGCAGACATACATGACGGGCTGGAGCAAGTGGCGCCAAACCAAGAATGTTTGTGAGCGCCATCTGGAGATTGGTGCATGGAGCTGAGAGCCAACAGGCAAACGGTTGTGTCTATGTGGCAGTCTCATAGTATTTGTTGCGTTTCTCTTTGTTGGTACACACCGTCATGCACGTCCCTGTTCATGTCTGATGTTTCTTACACATGGTACACTTCTTATGCCTTGCTTCAGCAATACATCACCTTGCTGCTTACTGACGGAAGTCGAACGGAACCCCTGTGAGGAAAGTGACCCCTACTGCGGTAGTACCGAGCGAGGTGGCGCAGTGGTTAGCAAACTGGACTCGCATTCGGGAGGACGACGGTTCAACCCCGCGTCCGGCCATCCTGATTTAGGTTTTCCGTGATTTCCTTAAATCGTTCCAGGAAAATGTCGGGATGGTTCCTTTGAAAGGGCACGGCCGGCTCCCTTCCCCGTTCTTCCCTAATTCGATGAGACCATTGACCTCACGGTTTGGTTTCTTGCCCCAAACAACGCAACCCAACTGCAGTAGTCGACACAGCACTTCTGCTGCAGAAAATCGTGTTAGTCGCTGGGGGCATAGCGATTAGAGATGACTGGGTTAGCGTTGACAAAGCACGGTTCTGCGCTCCATTTACTTGCCCTTATCCAACAACACGGGGTTTTCGGTGTGCATACGCGTGCTCTCGACGACCGAAATGCGCCTGGAAAACTATCCGACCGCAGCGGCACAGGGATCGGCTACGGCTGCCGTGGCGCATACACAGTAGGAACGCCGGAATGCGGCAATGAGCGGAGCGCGCTCATAATTCACCGCTCCGCGGAGAAGTGCCGTTGTTGGGGACCGACCGCGCCACCGGCTGCGCAGAACGAGCGAGTGCTCGCAAATCACGCGTAATAGACACGGGGATATTTGTCAGGCGCGGCGGGGGCAGTGCGGGACGTGTCGCAATTGTTTGAGTGCATAATGCGGCCGTCGCGAGCGGCTGCGGGGGCGGGCGTGTTGCTAATGAGCTCGTTTCGCGCGATTTAGGCGCGTTTTGACGCTACTGTTATGGATGTTTCCTGCCAGCCGAGAGTCAATGATTCACTCCTGCACGGTCGCCGGCGTTCAAGAGGGCCGAAATACTCGCAAAGTGGTGCATATTAATGAGGCAGTTCTCCACTTGCGACTTCACCTGGCTCGCCTCAAGACACGGCAGTATGAACAATCTGAAGTCCCAAGAGAAATGCCTCGCCATTCTTCGCAAGTTTTCTCTATCGCTCGCTAGTGCGTCCTAACAGGTTTCGGAATGCCCAACGGAAGCGACCGACCGCAGTGTCATTCCCAACCGACAGGTGACTGGATAGGGACACAGAGTGGCGTGTGGTCTGCACACCGCTCTCCCGGCCGTTGTCAGATTTCCAGACTAAAGCTGCGGTGTCTCCATGAAGTAGCTTCTCAACTGGCCTGACAAGGGCTGCGTGCACCCCACTTAACAACAGCGCTTGATATACGCGGAGAGTCATGCATCCAAGTGCTAGAAAAGCGTGACAGCGCTTAGTTTCGCTAATCTGGCGGGAAACGGTGGTATCATTGTGGCAAGTCAGTTGGCAAAATTACTTTATACACTTGTGTAACTAGTCAAGTATAGGGTTACCATCCGAGATGGGTCGTAATAGAACAGGCAGTTTTCGTGAGGCCAGCGACATCGATATATGGTACGTAACAATAGTGAATATTTTAGCTAGTATGTTTCGTTGTTATATGATGTATTATCTACCAGTGAAGTACGAACGATGTATTTTTTTTATTTTTTTTTTATTTTTTTTTTCATGAGCAACCCAGAAAGGAGTTGGCAACAACAGCAGTCTTCGGCCCAGGGTCAGCTCTTACAGTCAGTGGATACGTTCCCCTCATGCTCGACTGCCACATGGACAAAGAAGGTAGCCGAGAGCATCAAATTCTGGCTGGAAATAATGAACTGTAAATTTGCTTGGGATGGAATCAGTCTGGATGAGACTATGCCGAACTGGAACAGGATGCAGTATTCATAAGCCATACAGTATTACGTCTAAGGTACGTAACAGTCATTTGTACCAGAAGATGCATATAAAATGCTTTAAAATTTGAAACTTCCTGGCAAATTAAAACTGTGTGCCGGACCGAGACTCCAACTCGGTACCTTTGCCTTTCGCGGGCAAGTGCTCTACAAACTTTTTTTTTTTAATCTCATTTTGTTCGTTGTATATGCTCGGGGCGGACGTCGCAAGACACCCGCTTCAGTTCGTCGTGGATCGATTAACTCAGTTTTTTTATTACAGAGGGCAGCTAACCCTCTGATCGAACACGCTTAGTTACCGTGCCGGCTCTCAAGTGGGCTACCCAAGCACGACTCACGGCCCGTCCTCACAGCTTTACTTCTGCCAGTACCTCGTCTCCTACCTTCCAAACTTTACAGAAGCTCCCCTGGTTCGCAGGAGAAGTAAAGCTGTGAGGACGGGGCGTGAGTCGTGCTTCGATTGCTCAGTTAGTGCCGGCACGGTAGCTCAGCGTGTTCGGTCAGAGGGTTAGCTGCCCTCCGTAATAAAAAAAACTGAGTGAATGGATCAATAATAAACTTCGACGGGCATTAGGGGACGTCCGCCACGAACAATTGCAACGAACTATAACAAACAAAATGAGATTAAAAAAAAAGTTGGTAGAGCACTTGCCCGCGAAAGGCAAAGGTCCCGAGTTCAAGTCTCGGTCTGGCACACAGTTTTAATCTGCCAGGAAGTTTCATATCAGCGCACACTCCGCTGCAGAGTGAAAATCTCATTCTGGCTTTAAAATTTATTTGAAGATCGCAAGATTTTTATTATTTTTTTCAGAATTGTGTGGCAGTATACCTATCAGAAATTTCCGAAAGAGTGTAGTTAACTAATTAACCTCAAACTGTGATATTTGAAGGAAAATTCAAGTGTGATTTCGCGTAGCTGGTAAAAAAAAAATTCTCCCTAGTCTAATTTCACGCAAGTTTGCAACGCAAGCCATCTCTGGTTCCAGAAACTTCCATAAGGGAGACTAATTCTTTCAGAATTAACTTGGACAAGAAAGAAATGCCTACGCTTTAAATACTGTGGTAAACTAAGCTGGAATTGTGGACTTCATGAAATATCTTGAGGTGAATAATTAAATTTTGAAACAGATTTTAATATATTGTATGAGGTCCTACATTCTGACTCAGAGATGCAACCATACAGAATTTCCTATAAACTGTAGGACCTCTGGTGGATTCTTGTTACGTGAACTTTCTCGCAGGCCGAAGGTAAAATATTTATCTCATAGTATAAACTCACATTAGTATCCAGTAGTTAAAACAGGGAGTGAGCTATTTCTTCGGTTGCATATAGAGATAATTTGAAATTAATTCAAGATACAAAAAGAATGCGGCATGCTAAGATACGGATGCTAAAAAGATTACAACAAGGATTAATAGTATTACAACGACAGCGAACTGATTTGAAACTGAAGAATGATTTACCTTTCTGGTCGCCATATACCATTGTCTGCCGAAAGCTAATCTGCGAAGCACCAAGAAGCTCATTACACTGATGAATAATTTTGGTTGCAGGTGGCTTACGATCTACGTAGGTTTATCGAACTATTACGACATGTATTCACGCTGTATGAATCCCTGCCAATGACTTCACAATACAGTTGATCTAAGGTGTGAGTTCGGAGCACTACAAGGCAGTGGATATTTGTGTGGTTTTTAAATTAATCTCCATGCTTGTTTACATACCCTGTTGTTATTTAGAACCTGCAAAGAACGAATTTCTCGACCAGTCCCACGAAAAATCTTTCATAAATCGAAAAAGCCCATTGTCTGTTGGTCCACTCGATACATTGAAGTAATGGTCATTACATACCATCCACAAACGCGCCACAATTCTAATTTAGCGGCTGTCTAACATTGGATAATGCGAATGTTTCGTCAGTTGCCTTGGTGATTATTTAGACATTCCAATCTCGACAACAGTCGTTTGTTTGCTCAGCAATAAATAAAGTTCATCGCCATGTAAATCAGTGGTAAAAATAACTTCAAAGACCCAAATGTTTGAATCTCGCAGGGTCTTCTTCTTGATTTTAGAGAAAAATATTTATTTCCGACACATAAGCACAACTTATGTGTCGGAAATGATGTGGTAGTGCGACCTCCAGGCCAGATGAGAGGAAACGCAGGTCACAACAAACTGTAAGTAATTATTTATTTACACAAATAAATGCGACGGGAACTGCTTTATAATATAAAAATACAAAACTGAATCGTTATAGATCTCACTGAAGATACCTTACAGCAAGAAAAACGCGAAGCGCGTCTGGGAAAAATAAATTAAGCTGCAGCAATAACAGTATTTCTCTGCCTGCTGCGGATGGTGGCCACGCAGACAAACTTGTTTGGGATCAAATATTTGCTAAATATTCTGTAGAACGCCCTGTGCTGTTGACGAAGAAATGTCATCCCCCTCAATAGGTCTTTCTGTTTTGCAAGTGATAAACGTGGCTGGTTTTCCAGATGAAGAACTGCTTGCCACACATCAGCCATTGTCTGCCCACTTTACACCACATTGACATTTTTTCGTTCTTCTGTTTGAAAGTAAAAAGGCTTAATAGTCATTTCAGACGGGTAAATAAGAGACACTTTGCACTTCCAACTATGTTTCAGCAGCTTCATTAAAATCTACGAAGTAGTTGCATGCATTAGAAGTATAAGGGTCAGTCAAGTGAAAACCGTGCACTCGTCACAACAGCCCATTGAATGGTTCCATTCAAAAGTAATCACCAGACGCGTTAAGACATTTATCCCTCTGGAAGACGAGGTGATCTACTCCCGTTTCGCAGAAAGCGCTAGGCCGCTGACGGATCCGTAACCGCGCCCACTCATCCACTTCTCTGTCAGACGTAAGCCGTCGTCCACGCATGTCTTTTCTTAGGGCCCAAGACGTCAAAATCACCCGGTGATAGAACCGGGCTGGGCAGGGGATGTTGCAGTGTTTCCCAACCAAATCGCTGAAGCTTATAGCCTTCGTCCGAATGGCAGTGCGTGGTCGCAAAAATATCGTGTAACAGTTTTGATACGTCTGAAATCATTCCGACAACTAGGAGACAAACGGCAAAGCCAACAGTGGAAACATCCCACATCTCTCCCGCCAATGAAATCCAAACCTGTTCATGCAAGTTTCGGTAAGGAGATACTGATTTTCTTCGACTGCACAGGCCTATACCCATCGAGTTCCTCGAGCACCCAACCTCAATGCATGCGCTGCACAATGAAAACACTTTGCAGAAACTGAGATGCATATAGAAATTCAAAACGCTCAGGAATGCTGTCATATGGAGTCATTATTTTTTCAGTTTCAACAATTGTTAACGAAGGACCATCAACCATTCTACACTACTGGCCATTAAAATTGCTACACCAAGAAGAAATGCAGATGACAAACGAGTATTCATTAGACAAATATATTATACTACAACTGACATGTGATTACATTTTCACGCAGTTTGGGTGCATAGATCCTGAGAAATCAATACCCAGAACAACCACGTCTGGCCGTAATAACGGCCTTGATACGGCTGGGCGTGTACAGGTACAGCTGCCCATGCAGCTTCAACACGATACCACAGTTCATCAAGAGTAGTGACTGGTGTATTGTGACGGCCACTATTGACCACACGTTTTCAGTTGGTGAGAGATCGGGAGAATGTGCTCGAGGGCAGCAGTCGAACATTTTCTGTATCCAGAAAGGCCCGTACAGGACCTGAAACATGCGGTCGTGCATTATCCTGCTGAAATGTAGGGTTTCCCAGGGATCGAATGAAGGGTAGAGAACGGGTCGTAACACATCTAAAATGTAACGTCCACTGTTCAAAGTGCCGTTGTAATATATCTACACTAATTTGCTATGCTGACATCGGGTGCTAATAGTAGAATAAAAGCGGGTTAAAAGCTGTGCGCTGTCTGGGGAGGTTAACCGTGCGTTTACTGGGCCACTGTTTCACGACTGGGTAACTAGTCTAGGTTTACCACATTACCAATCAGACTATCATTGATTATAATCTTTTACAGTCATACAACAACCGGTAATATATCTATATAAAAAGGAGAATTTAAATAAAAAGAAAGAAATCAGTTTATATTTGCAAATTTATTTTAAAGATTGTTCATTGAAATTTCAGCATATTATACGTGAGTTATAACTGAGCTGGTGCCTTATTTACGATTGTGAGACTGTGAGATTGGAATATTACGGAACACATAAAATATGGAGTCAAGATTGGGAGACTGGATACAACACTGCATTCATAAAACAACACACAAAGAACATTGAAACGCATGCAAGAGAAAGTTAATCACTACAAACAGATTCAGAGATTACTTTCATAGCACAATCCTGTCCGTCTTGTAATTACCCTTCACGTGGTCAACTTGGTTTACAGAAAGCGTATAACTCCGCAATAATTTAGATAATAAAAATAAATTAGATCAAAAAGCAAATTACAAAACAAAAACCTCGAACTGGTTACTAACGTCTTACTATTAACCTGATGGGTCAAACAGTTATATAAGCACGTGGTACTGGTCTCACAAAGTACACGCCACGTGGGTTGAACATAAAGAAAAGTTGGTATATTCAAAATCTTTTCAAGACGATACGTTATAATCACACAAGCATTTGCATTTAAGATTGATCTTACTTAGAGTTACTGACCAACACGTGGTTCCACTTTACTCACAAAGTAATAACAAAGCAACTACCGCCAATTAATCTGAACTGGACACGAGAATTACACTCCGCTGCAATTAAAGATAACCTTAGCTATTTTAAAGCTAACCCGAAATAAAATGATTAAATTCTCAGTTAACCTGAACTTAACAAATCCATTGTCCTATGGACTTAACAGACACGCGCTTGGCCGGAGATCTTACCACTTCAGACGCTCGCACCGCCAGACTGCAACTGCTGGACTGCCCTGCGCTACTACTGGACTCCAACTGCTTACTCTCCAGCTGCCAGACTCCCACTGAACTACCCAGCGTGCTCCTGAGAGTCGCTCACAAAGACAAACGGAAGGCGCCAGAGGGGCAGCTTCCTATACCAACATGACAGGGGACGGACCGGACCATACTAAGAACGGAAACCTCTCTGCTTTTAGGAACGGTAGCTACCTGTTTCAACGTTGGTCCTACTGTTCTCTAGCAGACAGCCTTGTCTGCTACCCTCAAGCATGCAGCTACAAACACATTTGATCATTCATCCTCTCACACAGAAGGGAAGGGGGATGACAGTATCTTATCATACACAGTATATAAAAGAAAGCGGATGTAGGTTCCGTATGAGACTGTGTGACATGAATTACATATAAGAATTACATATAAACTGTGCTTTAAAGTGTAGTAGTGTGAGAGATCGTTCATGTTTACGTGTAAAAGTAACACGTTCCACTACTCAGTCTCCTCCCAGATAGTCAGAAACGCCACAGTAAATTTAGAAGAGGAATTTATTCCTTAAAAGACAACAAATTTGAGAAATTAAACATGAAAGGAATCCAACAGAGACCTTTCATAACCCCAACGCTCCGGGAAAAGACTGTGCAGGGAATTTTCTGGCCATGCTAGGACATTCCCAAGCAGGCTTCTCACACCCTACTTAAACCAAAAGTGTAAAGAAAAAGGCAAAAGGTCACCAGCTACTTGCTAAAACACAATAATTTCAAACATCTTTACAATCTACCAATTTCAAAGAGAGAAAAATAAAAACACACAATCTGTGACACCTATTTAAAAGGTCGTGTAGACCTAAATCGGTCAGCAAGTAAAACAATGGTTCCTGTGTCATTGATATGAAAACAATTTCTGGTTGTTACCCTTATGGAGTTCACCAGTATTTGCTCATTGCAAGAGCCAACTGATCACAGGCAAATTTATGACTGTTTATTAACAAGCAAAATTTCTGAAAATAGCAAAGGTGCCACAGCAATTAAAAAAAAGAACATGAATTAACATCAGTCTTATAAAGCAGAACTTTACAATGCACAATTCGCAAAAGCAAAAAAAATATAAGAGAAAAAACATGTTTTACAAAGTGGTTATCGCAAAAAAATTCTATATCTTATAAAACTAATAATTTGTAGAATTAAAATAACTATGTGGCACTAATTTAATCACTCTACTATATTTCAATTAGCTAGCAAACAATGAGCACTGTGTCATTATACTGAAACTACAATAATTGTGTGATTGTTACCCTTAAGGGGTTCCTTACAATAAATATGCCCCATGCAAAGGCTAATCGATCACAGCCCAATGAGAATGAATAGCAATCTGACTGATAAAGGAAGCAGTGCCACAGTAATGAATTTATGAAACAAAATATCACAAATCTAATACCTAACACAAGAACAAACATTGATCAATAAAACAGTACAATAGTCAACATCTAAAACAAAACACCAATAAATAAAACACCTGCAAAATACAATAGTCAAAGTTTAAAAAAAATATAGAACACCTGCAAAATACAAGAGTCAGAGTTTAATAAACACCAATAAATCGAGTCCCTGCAAAACACACGAGTCAAAGTTTCTGTGACAGAAACACACGTATATGCATTGAACTAAGAACCGTATAATCACTGTTCACTTATACACTCACTAGTTCCACTGTTCCGTGGCACAATATAAGGGGAGGGGGAGGGGGTTCGTCGCCGCAGCTGTCAGTAGGGATTTTTGTCCATCTGTTGCGTGCGATCCCGCCGTCTCTGCCCTCTCATGAAGTTTCTCTTGTGTCACGTACATCTCGATTTTGTTCCATGTTTGTATTGTCAAATTCGTGCAGTATCCTCGATTGACATGCCAGGTTGATATTCCTGGGCAAGGATGACACTTCAATGGCTCTTCTTCGTGTCACCCTTAGCGACCAGAGAACATCTAACCATGAATTACTGTCGCTTGACAGTAGGCATCCGTCAGGAAATGTCGATAGGCGTCGTTGACGTCTGCAAGTTTCTTTGGACAGTACCTGTCAAAAGGCTCCACGCCCTTTGTGTTGTTACACCGCAGCCGTCTCGTCACGGTCGCGTGCGTGAGGTGCGTTGCCAGGAGATGGATTTCCGCGCGGTGGACCGCTCGCCCATCTCAGGTCATTCCCTTCAGCTAGGGTCGCGCGGGCGGCCGCCCATTAGCTGCAGGTATACGGGAAAGTGTTTGCGGCGTAGGGTCTTTTGTTGTCGGCCGCGCTCCCGAAGTGGCCTGGCTGACAGCGTGTCCCGCTGGGAAACCCGCCAGTTTACAACTAGCTGGCTGCTCCCGCTGTCTCTTAAGAGTTTTGCCGGTTCGCTTTCACGTTCTCAACTGCATTCACAGAAATTTTTCATCATCCTTATGTGATTACACAATGTCATACATAATACCACTTAGTATTGTCTTTCACAATTTTTAAGAACAAAGTTATATGAATCGACAATATAAAATTAAAAGTTAAATGACTTGACAATATAAAAAATAAAAGTGAAATGACTTTACAATGTAAAAATAAAAATTAAATGAATTGACAATACAATATTTAAATCCACATCACTAATGTGGTTCACTTGTGTTTTAATAAATCAAATGCCACTTATTAATTCACTAAAATGAATAGGGTTATGCCTTGCGCAAGTATAGGTTAGGAGAGCATGGGGTTCACATGTTATTTACACACACACATGCACACCTGTTGTCTATTCTACAAACTAACTACCCGTAAACATGCATTACTCTAAATTCTACTTCTATCCACTACTAATTAATCCCACAAGCCACTTCAATGCTACTTCAACGAAGTGTTTACACCACTACCACATTGTTCTATTTCGTCCTCTTCTTGACGCTCGCCGCATATGTCTTGTCATATAATGAATATGGAGACTTTCCTTAAACATACACATTAAAAAGAACAATGGTTATTTACACGCAAAAACATTTATACCAGTTTGCACACCTGAAAAGAGACTCGCAATTATACATTTATCATACCCATATATTCACACATAAAACAGTAAGAAAATTTCACCTAAAATTACGTTATTACAAGAATTAATCACACAGATGGCTCTGAGAAGGTTAAATTATTTGCATTATACAGGTTATATTACATTCTCTTACCCATTTTGCTTCGATTTCGTTCCTTCTTTACGTTACCTTTCGCCTTCAAATCAGTTATTTGTCCTGTGGTGGTTATTCTGGATTCATTTCTCATGAATGGCAAAATTGTGGTCACCTCTATTCTGTAAAACAGTATCATCTTAACATATTGCACTTACAACAGACACAAAAGATCCGAATCCTCCTGTAGTTTAAATGACAAATATTTTGCTTCATCCTTATTACCTTAAACCAAGCTTTCCTTCGTTCCCATAATCAAAATTATTTAATCATCCTCTACCTTCAAGAGGGAAACTTCCTCAGTACAAACCATATAAGCTGCAGTGCATCCCGCACCAGCGAAAACAGTAGGCTGTAATGCTCACAGCATCAGCAAAACACATAAACGTCGCTTTTCTAGGACAAGTATTAACGCAGAATAATTTTTCAGGCTTCGGCTTAACATCAATCAAGATTACAAAAAGGATCCATATTTCCGTTCCATTCTCCATTTGCTGAAAAACTGCTCGTATTTGACTACCACAATAATATTTCAGGACCACGTAAATTACACAAACCACAATTCTTCTTTCACCTTGAAGGGAATCAATATACTACTTACGAAATCCACAGACAGCACTTTACGTACTCAGCTATAAAGAACAAAAAAGACATATATCATCAATATTAACATATCATCGCATATTGGGAAGCCAATGGTTAAACAATCGTATTATCGCATCCTGTTTTCAAGATTCCAAACTTACTCATTCCTTTCTCAGAGTTCTCCTATCTTAAAATATTCATACAGCACGCATACTATAGTAAGAGATCCTCATTTATACTGACAGATATAGAATAGTAATAGACAGATAGTAGCACTGAAAACAGAAAATCGGAAACAAGGCTACTAACAGCTGGGGACCTGGGTTTGCCAGACCCATAATATCCACAGATCGGATATTCCCCTGAGTTCTTGCAATTTCAGCAACGATCTTGCTTCTCTCAGGAGCGACTCTTTTCAATTGACACAAAAAAAAAGCATTTCACTTGTTCACAAGGAAACCTTTTATCTTTACGTTTGAATCAAACTAAATCCTAATTGCACAAGGAAAGAAAACAAATTAACAACATCACTTCAATCAATCACATAAAAATATCTTTATCATTATTTTTACTAACATATTATTCAAAATTCATACGCCACAAATTTAAACTAATCAATTCATTCTCCTCTCTATAAATCCTATGTACTCATTTGCCATGTCGCTCATTTGTTCCGATTGGCGCCTTCTGGGCTGATCATTTGTCATTGCCGGTTTCGTTCATTTCCATTTACTGGATTATGTCTAGGATTGGCCGGCCGAATTTCAACATCATGTGGGGCTCCGCCTACAATCCTACTCCCACCGTGTTCATCGTAGTAACGATTCTGGTTGCCGTACCTGTAGCGTTCACGATCTTGTCTACGTCCTCGATCATTTCTGTTGTTCCACCTGTGTTCGCGACTGTTACCCCAGTTTCTATACGGCCTGTCCCGATTATTGTTTCGTTCGCGTCGCGACGACCAGTCACGCCGTTGATTAGTAATACGGCCACGACTGCGATCGCGCTGCTGTGCCCCGTAATAACTTTGTGCCTGATTAGGCGGACATTCTGCTGTATTGTATTCCATCTCTTGGAGAAGCGTTTTAAACGTTTCCACGTCCTCTTTGCATCGTCCCGCAAGAATGACGTGCCGCAAGTGCATCGGCAATTTGGTGATGCATATCCTAATTAGTTCCGCAGGTCCGTATGGGTCGTATAAAAATTGATTTGCCTGCAGCATGTGGTCGAATAGGCGTGCAGGGCTGCCGAAACCAGACTGGTTCAAATTTGGCAGCATAATTATGCCATGTTTGACCCTATCTTGTGCCGCTTCCGACCAATAGGCGGAGAGAAAGGCTTGTCGAAACTCCCGAGTGGAGTTGCAGTGACGCGCTGCCGACCTCATGCGACTCGCCGGTTCGCCTTCCAAATAGCCACACATATACTCTATCTTATGTGAACTTGCCCAGTCGGGAGGAAGACAGAACTCAAATTGCTCGAGCCATGCTCGTGGATGTATGCCTTTTTGAGAATTACGGAATATCTCAAATTTTCTTACCGTAAGGAAATGTTTGAAATCAAATCCCCGCATTTCCTCCTGGCGAGGCCCTTGAATGTTTCTATTTGTCTCATGTCTGCCCCTTAAATTACATTCTTCCCTGTCGTCACAATCTCCCTCGTGGCCGGAGTCCCTCTCTGCACTGTTCACACGGCTATTTTTATTGCTATTGGCGAGTTCGGAATCACACGCCATGCGGTTTTCCAGATGCGCCACGCGTTCTTGTAAATCGCCTGTTACAGCTTTGTGCTGTCTGTTTACTTCAAACTGTCCCTTCTGGAATTTAAGAAGCGAACGCACTTCTTCGGTCTCTGCGGCCGCTACCTGTGTGATATTGTTCTCGCTTTCCGTCAGCTTCATTGTGCCTACAATGTCCGCTAATGCCGCGATCTTCTCATCTATTTGTCTCTTGTCCTCCGCCCCAGTCTGCTTCAATTGTTCGACCTGCAGTTCCAACGCGTGGATCGCTAAACTGTTGTCCGCTATTGTGTTGCTAACGGCCGTGGGACAATGCGTTTCAGCCACTTGGACCCTCGAGAGTACCTGCTGACGATCTCTTTGGCATTGTTCTCTCAGCTCTTGGAAATTCCTAAGTAGCCGTTCTTCGCTTTCTTTAGATTCGGCCTCGCCACTGCGCTTGCTCTGTTCTAACGCTTGCAGACGGTCATCGATCTGTTCAAATGTTCGGCCTAATTCTTTCATAATATCGCTTTTTATTTCACTTGCCAGATTGTTTATTCTTTGTGAGATATCATCGGACACTCTCTGCATCGACTTGTCGACTTTATTTGTCTGCTGGATTAATTTTTTTTCTATTTGTTCGCCTAGCTCGCGGATCGATTTTTCGGATTTCTGCGTCATTTGTTCGCCTAGCTCGCGGATCGATTTTTCGGATTCTTTTTGTTCTCGGAACAATTTTTCTGATAATTCTTTTTGTTCTCGGAACGATTCTTTATTTTGTTGTAATAAGGCTTTCACGAGTTCTGCCAAATCAATTTGGTTAGTTGGAGGCACATTAATTTGTGGCTCTGATGTGAGGCCGTTCGTGCTGTTTTGCATTTCGTCTGAAGTATTCCCCATTGCATTTTCGGAACCGCCCGACGCGTTAATATTGGAAATCAAATTATCCCCTTGGTCCATGTTGCTTAAGTTGTCGGACCGCTTACTTTTAGCTTGGTTACGTGTCAGCATTAGTGCAATTCACACCAAGTACGCAACACACTAATCACAATAAATGTGTCCCCCAAAATTTACGACAGTCACACGAAAGATACTCAACCTAGTACGCACTTTTTCACACGCAAAACAAATTTTTATCTTAGATCGAAACAGTGGAATTTACAAGCGAGAGAAAAAAAACACACACACACATATAAAACACACAAATATAGAAAACAAAACAAGACAAACAACACAACGCCGCTCAACAACGCCGTGAATCTTTTGAACGTCTGCTCAGAAACAATGCAAAAGTTGTTTGAGCGCTGTAGGGAAAAAAAATTAAGATTATACAACGCTTGCAATCTAACGTCTCAGAGATTCCAGAGTCTAGCGGAATCACAGAACAGGGTCGCCATGTGTAATATATCTACACTAATTTGCTATGCTGACATCGGGTGCTAATAGTAGAATAAAAGCGGGTTAAAAGCTGTGCGCTGTCTGGGGAGGTTAACCGTGCGTTTACTGGGCCACTGTTTCACGACTGGGTAACTAGTCTAGGTTTACCACATTACCAATCAGACTATCATTGATTATAATCTTTTACAGTCATACAACAACCGGTAATATATCTATATAAAAAGGAGAATTTAAATAAAAAGAAAGAAATCAGTTTATATTTGCAAATTTATTTTAAAGATTGTTCATTGAAATTTCAGCATATTATACGTGAGTTATAACTGAGCTGGTGCCTTATTTACGATTGTGAGACTGTGAGATTGGAATATTACGGAACACATAAAATATGGAGTCAAGATTGGGAGACTGGATACAACACTGCATTCATAAAACAACACACAAAGAACATTGAAACGCATGCAAGAGAAAGTTAATCACTACAAACAGATTCAGAGATTACTTTCATAGCACAATCCTGTCCGTCTTGTAATTACCCTTCACGTGGTCAACTTGGTTTACAGAAAGCGTATAACTCCGCAATAATTTAGATAATAAAAATAAATTAGATCAAAAAGCAAATTACAAAACAAAAACCTCGAACTGGTTACTAACGTCTTACTATTAACCTGATGGGTCAAACAGTTATATAAGCACGTGGTACTGGTCTCACAAAGTACACGCCACGTGGGTTGAACATAAAGAAAAGTTGGTATATTCAAAATCTTTTCAAGACGATACGTTATAATCACACAAGCATTTGCATTTAAGATTGATCTTACTTAGAGTTACTGACCAACACGTGGTTCCACTTTACTCACAAAGTAATAACAAAGCAACTACCGCCAATTAATCTGAACTGGACACGAGAATTACACTCCGCTGCAATTAAAGATAACCTTAGCTATTTTAAAGCTAACCCGAAATAAAATGATTAAATTCTCAGTTAACCTGAACTTAACAAATCCATTGTCCTATGGACTTAACAGACACGCGCTTGGCCGGAGATCTTACCACTTCAGACGCTCGCACCGCCAGACTGCAACTGCTGGACTGCCCTGCGCTACTACTGGACTCCAACTGCTTACTCTCCAGCTGCCAGACTCCCACTGAACTACCCAGCGTGCTCCTGAGAGTCGCTCACAAAGACAAACGGAAGGCGCCAGAGGGGCAGCTTCCTATACCAACATGACAGGGGACGGACCGGACCATACTAAGAACGGAAACCTCTCTGCTTTTAGGAACGGTAGCTACCTGTTTCAACGTTGGTCCTACTGTTCTCTAGCAGACAGCCTTGTCTGCTACCCTCAAGCATGCAGCTACAAACACATTTGATCATTCATCCTCTCACACAGAAGGGAAGGGGGATGACAGTATCTTATCATACACAGTATATAAAAGAAAGCGGATGTAGGTTCCGTATGATACTGTGTGACATGAATTACATATAAGAATTACATATAAACTGTGCTTTAAAGTGTAGTAGTGTGAGAGATCGTTCATGTTTACGTGTAAAAGTAACACGTTCCACTACTCAGTCTCCTCCCAGATAGTCAGAAACGCCACAGTAAATTTAGAAGAGGAATTTATTCCTTAAAAGACAACAAATTTGAGAAATTAAACATGAAAGGAATCCAACAGAGACCTTTCACCGTCAATGCGAACAAGAGGTGACCGAGACGTGTAACCAATGGCACCCCATACCACACGCCGAGTGATACGCCAGTATGGCGATGACGAATACACGTTTCCATTGTGCGTTCAACGCGATGTCGCCAAACACGGATGCGACCATCATGGGGCTGTAAACAGAACCTGGATTCACCCGAAAAAATGACGTTTTGCCATTCGTGCACCCAGGTTCGTCGTTGAGTACACCATCGCATCCGCTCCTGTCTGTGATGCAACGTCAAGGGTAACCGCAGCCATGGTCTCCTAGCTGATAGTCCATGCTGCTACAAACTTCGTCGAACTATTCGTGTAGATGGTTGTTGTCTTTCAAACGTCCCCATCTGTTGACTCAGGGATCGAGACGTGGCTGCACGGTGCGTTACAACCATGCGGATAAGATGCCTGTCAACTCGACTGCTGGTGATACGAGGCCGTTGGGATCCAGCACGGCGTTCCGTATTACCCTCCTGAACCCACCGATTCCATATTCTGCTAACAGTCATTGGATCTCGACCAACGCGAGCAGCAATGTCTCGATACGATAATCCGCACTCGCCATAGGCTGCAATCCGACCTTTATCAAAGTCGGAAACGTGATGATAGACATTTCTCCTCCTTACACGAGGCATCACAACAACGTTTCACCAGAAATCGGTTGGAAACCTTCCTCATGTCAGCACGTTGTAGGTGTCGCCACCGGCGCCAACCTTGTGTGAATGATCTGAAAAATTAATCATTTACATATCACAATATCTTCTTCCTGTCGGTTAAATTTCGCTTCTGTAGCACGTCATCTTCGTGGTGTAGCAATTTTAATGGCCAGTAAGGTAATATTTCATGAAGCCTTTATTAACAAATCTGTCACATTGGAAGTAGATACCCTTCGTTAATAGTTTCGAACCTTTGGTTTTGTCTCAAGCGTAACCTACTGAGGCTGTACCGGAAGCAGCTAATGACAATAAGAAAATGAGGCAGTTTTAGTGTAGCGTTAGTAGGTCACGCTTGAGAATGAACGGGCTGCTTCGAAACTAGTCTACGTATGTATTGCGACTGCGAAAGACTTGTTGACAAACGCACCAACAAATCATCTGGTTGCATGTTAATGGCCGCTCCCTCACTCTTAATCGGAGTAGGTAGGGAAACACTGCAACGTTGTATGTACAGCTCGGGTCCTTCACCACAGGACTTTCTCATCTTTGGCGACCTGAAGACAGATATGTCTCGACGTCGGGTTCGCAACTCGTAGTCTAGTGGCTAGCGTTGGTACCTATGAATCACGGGGGCCCGTGTTCGATTCCCGGCCGGGTTGGGGATTTTCTCTGCCCGGTGAGTTGGTGTTTGTGTTGTCCTCATCATTTCGTCATGATCCTCATCATTCGTGACAGTGGATAGACTGGAATGTGAAAAAATTAGACTGTGAAAAAAATTGGACTATGAAGAAAATAAGAACTTAGTACGGGCGCTGATGACCGAGCAACTGAAGCGACCGACAAAACAAACATCATTATCACCGTCTCGACGTCGGTTTCAGTAGGACGAGAAACTGCAGGCATGGGTGCAGTTGTGGATCCGTTCTACGAAGCCGGAACTGATTGTCTTGTCTCCCAATGGGAAATTTCTTTTGACTGGAATCATACAATGATCTCTTTGTGGCGAGTGTTCACTTTTAATGTAGCTGCGCCTCATACGTGGATGGGTTGGCAGATTCAGCTGACGCAAAAGTCTTGTGAAAATCTTCTTCACTTGTCCCAATTTTTCTTTTTTTTTCAAATTCAAATTATCTTCTGCCATAACAAAGAGGTCTATTGATAAACATAAAAAGCTTACTTGTGTTCTGCTTGTAACACATAGGAGTGGTGTTTAAAAAGTCTCTGCAAAAATAAAAACTACTTACGTATTTGGAGTAAACCATTTTTATTTTTCGACATAGTCTCCTTTTAGACTTATACACTTCGTCCAACGCTGTTTTAATTTGTTGATCCCTTGCGAATAGTAGGAAATGTCCAAGTCTGCAAAATGGCTATTAGTCGCTGCAATCACCTCCTCGTTTGAATAAAATCTTTGTCCTGCCAGCCATTTCTTCAAATTGGGGAAAAATATTAGTCAGAGGATGTGAAACGAGTTGGAATCCCATTTCCATTAATTTTACGACCACAACTGCTGAGGTGTGTGCTGATGCATTGTGATGATGGAATAAGACTTTTTTGCTGTCCAATCGCGGACGTTTTTCTTGGAGCTCGGTTTTCAAACGGTCCAATAACGGCGAATAACATTCACCTGTAATAGTTTTACCCTTTTCCAGATAGACGATGAGGATTATCCCTTGCGAATCCCAAAAGAAAGTCGCCATGCCCCATGCGTTTTGCTGGCCGAAGGAATGGTCATCGCCTTCTTTGGTGCAGGTTCTCCCTTGGTAAGCCATTGTTTATATTGTTGTTTCGTGTCAGGAGTGTAGTAATGTAGCCATGTTTCATCCACGGTGACGAAACTACGCTTCAACGCCTGCGCGTTCTTCCTGAACAGCTGAAAACCATTCTTGCATCACACGATTCCGTTTTTGGTCAAGCGTGAGCAATCGTGGAACCCATCTTGCGGATAGCTTTCTCATGTCCAAATGTTTATGCAAAATATTATGTGCCGTTCATTCGAGATGCCCACAGCACTAGGAATCTCACGCATCTTAACTCTTCTGTCATCCATCACCATATCATGGATTTTATCAATGATTTCTGGAGTAGTAACCTCTTCAGGGCGTCCAGAAAGTTCATCATTACTTGTTCCCATATGGCCACTCCGAAAATTTTGAAACCACTTACAAACTGTTCTAATCGAAGGTACAAAGTCACCGTATTGTTTATCAAGCTTCTCTTTAGTCTCCTGAGGCGTTCAAAAATGGTTCAAATGGCTCGGAGCACTATGGGACTTAAATTCTTTGGTCATCAGTCCCCTAGAACTTACAACTTCTTAAACCTCACTAACCTAAGGACATCACACACATCCATGCCCGAGGCAGGATTCGAACCTGCGACCGTAGTGGTCGTGTGGTTAAAGACTGTAGCGCCTAGAACCACTTGGCCACATCAGCCCGCTCCTGAGGCGTTTTGCCTTTCATAAAGTAATGTTTAATCACCATACGAAATTCTTTTTCGTCCATATTTTGAGAATCACTCGACTTACTTGATTCACATGAATCCTAAACACAAAGAAATAGACCGATATGGCTGAAACTTGGTGTGAGGTCTTTCCAAAGAAGCTACAACTAAACATGACCTCGATACGCACCGGTGGTGCCATTTCTCGGACTTCGCACGGACTTTTCAAAGGCCCCTCGTACTGTGCATCAAATAACTGTAGATTTTGACGCATGCAACCTCGAATTCCAGAGGGAAACTTTGCTAGATACAAAGGCCATGCGTCACACAGTAACTAATTTTTAAAACGTTTTGTCTACGATTTGCCACTTGGAGAAACGCTAGGCACGTGTAACAAATGCCACAACAAAATATCACAATAGCGTTTTATGAAATCGCGATCTTTCGTGTTAGGCTGATGGACTTCTTCCAGTCGACAACTGCCAGAGACTCGACAGGTACCTCTGCTTTGTCGCGGCGTATCGGCCGGCGTGTGTACACGGGGCGCGCCTGCCGCACTGTGCCGGCCGCTCCCGGGCGTGTCGTTGACGGCCGTAATTAATTGACCCGCGGCCAGCGGCCGCTCGATCGACCCAGGCGGCTATCGAAAGACGGCGAGGTGGGCGGCGGTGGGCGGCGGAGCGCAGAGGTGGGCGGCGGTGGGCGGCGCGCGGCGTCTGCTTCTCGGCGATAACACGGCGGCCGCTGGCCGCCACACGCCGCCCCGCATATAATCTGGGCGCGCGCCACGCATTATGCAAACGGCGCTGTCCATCGCGCGCGCAGTCAGGTACAGGCCACGCCACGCCGCCCCTCACCGCCCCACGCCTTGCTACTGTCTACGGCCTCCTCTGGGAGAGCGCGCCACGTCCGACCGTCTGTAATACCCGCGATAATGGACTTAATGTTCAGGTAAACCGCCACAGGTCTTACACCAAACACAAAGATCTCGCACTCATACTCATGTACCGGGTGATCAAAAAGTCAGTATAAATTTGAAAACTTAATAAACCACGGAATAATGTAGGTAGAGAGGCAAAAATTGACACACATGCTTGGAATGAGATGGGGTTCTATTAGAACAAAAAAAAGTTAGCAAAATGTCCGAAAGATGGCGCTGGACAGTAAAAAGTCAGTGACTGTACATGACAATCGTGTATAAAAGGAGCTGTAATGAGAGAGAGAATCAGATGCGCCAGCAGTCGCAGCATGTTGACGTTACCTGAAAAGGCGCTTTTAGTGAAGCTGTATTATCAGAACGGGGAATGTGCTAGTTCAGCGTTACGATCCTACCGCCATAGGAAAGGGGATTCGAACGGGTAAAGGTCCGTTGACAAATGCAGCTGTGG
Organism: Schistocerca nitens; assembly: GCF_023898315.1. NCBI lineage: Eukaryota > Metazoa > Arthropoda > Insecta > Orthoptera > Acrididae > Schistocerca > Schistocerca nitens. The sequence goes on along the minus strand of NC_064620.1, from coordinate 186,802,140 downwards.
CGAGAATGATTTCGAAGTTCGAAGCCACAGGTTGTTTAGATGATAGACCCCGTAGTGGCCGACCGAGCACAAGGCGTAATGTTGCTGAGACAGTTCAGGAAGAAATGGAGATTGTAGCGGGTTCATCTATGCACAGGGAAGTCAGCGCTCGTGCACTCGCACGTCGCACCCGCATTCCATCCACTACTGTTTGGCCGGCCGAAGTGGCCGTGCGGTTAAAGGCGCTGCAGTCTGGAACCGCAAGACCGCTACGGTCGCAGGTTCGAATCCTGCCTCGGGCATGGATGTTTGTGATGTCCTTAGGTTAGTTAGGTTTAACTAGTTCTAAGTTCTAGGGGACTAATGACCTCAGCAGTTGAGTCCCATAGTGCTCAGAGCCATTTGAACCATTTTGAACTACTGTTTGTTTGGCACTGAGGCGTACCCTCCGATGCTATCCGTACAAAATCCTTCGGCATCATGAACTGTTACCTGGCGATTTATTGAAGCGGAGAGCATTTGCGGTGTGGGCGTTTCAAAAGATGGTGGAAGATGACGATTGGTTGAGTAACGTGTTGTGGACGAAGTTCATTTCACGCTCCGAGGGTCTGTCAACGCCCACAACTGCAGAATTAGGGCTACCGAAAATCTCAGAACTCTTGTGGAAACTCCATTGCACGACGGGAAAGTCACGGTATGGGTTGGATTTACCACATCTACCGTTATCGGGCATTTTTCCTTCGAGGAAATGAGTGGTTCTGGTTTTGTAACTGCTACCGCAACGAGTAAGAGGTACGCCGATATGTTACAGAATCGCATCATCCCCAGCCTGGGTGATGTAAACCTGCTGGAACGTACGATGTTTATGCAGGATGGCGCTCCATCTGATATCGCTAGACGCGTGAAAGATCTCTTGCGCGCGTCGTTTGGTGATGATCGTGTGCTTAGCCGCCACTTTCGTCATGCTTGGTCTCCCAGGTCCCCAGACCTCAGTCCGTGCGATTGTTGGCTTTGGGGTTACCTGAAGTCGCTAGTGTATCGTGATCGACCGACATCTCTAGGGATGCTGAAAGACAACATCCGACGCCAATGCCTCACCATGACTCCGGACATACTTTACAGTGCTGTTCACAACATTTATTCCTCGACTACAGCTATTGTTGAGGAATGATGGTGGACACATTGAGCATTTTCTGTAAAGAACATCATCTTTGCTTTGTCTTCCTTTGTTATGCTAATTATTGCTATTCTGATCAGATGAAGCGCCATCTGTCGGAAATTTTTTGAACTTTTGTATTTTTTTGGTTCTAATAAAACCCCATGTCATTCCAAGTATGAGTGTCAATTTGGATCTATATCTACATTATTCAGTGATTTATTCAGTTTTCAAATTTATACTGGCTTTTTGATCACTCGGTATATTACTAAACGGCTAACCTTGGCCTCAGACCCAGTTGAACGATGCGTATCTGACAGCTTCCAGGAGCAACAGAAATTTGATTAAAAAGTTTAGAATACTGTCCTAATCTACTCACTTTCGTTTACAACAGTAGGTCAAGTATTACGGTTAGAAAATGCACTTGTCTTGAGGAAACGTAGTGCGTGTGCAGAATAACATGGCTAGTAGATGCGCAGTCAGTAGTACATGTGTGGGGATAGCACTTGTGGTCGGGGTTTCGGGCAGGTGCTGTAGGGGAAATATGAGCGCTGGAAGGGAAATGCTGTTCTAAACTGAAGCCTACACACATTTTGCACAAAAAAAAAAAAATTAAATGAAGCACCTCCATGCCCTCACTTGCATGATAACCATTCAAAAAACTCTCTGCTTTAGTTAGCATCTAACAAGAAATCCGCTGAAAATGCTCCAAAGCAGCGATTTATTTTAGCCTGCCTTTCTAACCGTAAGCAACATTCAGAGAAGCGTCATGAGTCGCGAACTTTGAGTAAAACCTACATTTCTCTTTCTACCATGTTAATATTCACTTCGTTTGGCGAAACATAGAGGTGTTTACACAATATCACCTCACAACGTGTTGCACAGACGGAACTGCGAGAGAATCCTGAAACAGAAAAGTAAGGTTAATAGCTAATGAAAACGCACAACCTCGGCACGAAAATATACGTGATATGTTTTCATTTATATTGTTTCAAAACACATAGCATTTCTCGTTTCACCAGCTATCGATGAACCACAAGAATTACATTGATATGAGATCTCAGGCTTTCCCGGCGAATGTGCTGGACACCCGAGAACCTTGGATACAAGAATTACATTCTTTCACGAAACAGCCTCTAGTTACTGGAATTCCATGGTAAATAATGAAATTTATACATGGTATATATATGTGGTATATTGTATGTACCATATGGTATATAATGAAATATGACTGTGGTGGTATACAATGAAATATGACTCTGGTGGTATATAACGAAATTTTCCATTTTTTCCACTTTTCCAATTTTTGCCATATGGCAAAATATTCTCCGCTTTCTTTGCTATCGGTTGCCAACAAATCTTTTACATATCTCGAACCGGTTACAAAATATGGTGAAAGTTGTGGATACTTCTTTCTGGCTTTATCGCTGAGACGCGCGATAGAAAATGAGTGTGCTACATTATATCAGTTTTCTTGCGTTTCATGGCAGATGTCGACCTCTACTCAAGCCTAAAGAGAAATTGAATATGTTAGCTACATTTCATATACAGCAACATATTATGCAATATGCATCAAACGCAAAATTATAGTGACCCGTGGTTTTCATGGCAAACTTTTTAAAACTTCAGCAGTGTCTTACTTAAATGCAATTATTACAATATCTACGACTATTAACGAAAAGATGGGCGCGTCATCGTGAAGCTGGCGTATAAAGCTATAAGTAGCCAAAAATCAACTTTTTTACCGGATAATTTCTATAAAATCGTTTGAGAAAGATTGCAGGTCGTACGCTTCGAGTCTGTCGTCGCCGACGGGCCGAAAGCTAACAAACAATGCTGGCCTCCCTTTCCGAACAACGAATGAACTCGCCCAGCGCTTTCAACGAAAATTGATCACTGCGCAACGGACACCATACACCGCGCGGACTGTAGCGCATGCTGCACAAATTAACCAGACTATATTCACCCAGCATCTTAGAACGAGAGGACTTAGCGACTTCCAGAAAATCTTACACATAATTTCAAGCCCTCACGATGCCTTTAATCGCTAAATGCATTTCCATAGCCCACGCAGTAAAATTGCAGCTTTATAAATGACGTTTAAATTTATTACGTGTTCTCTACACATCTTCCAGACAGTATCAATATATACCAATGGATGTACCGAAAAATACATCTTTGTAAGACAATTACACTGCCGGCCATTAAAATTGCTACACCAAGAAGAAATGCAGATAATAAACGGGTATTCATTGGACAAATACACTCCTGGAAATTGAAATAAGAACACCGTGAATTCATTGTCCCAGGAAGGGGAAACTTTATTGACACATTCCTGGGGTCAGACACATCACATGATCACACTGACAGAATCACAGGCACATAGACACAGGCAACAGAGCATGCACAATGTCGGCACTAGTACAGTGTATATCCACCTTTCGCAGCAATGCAGGCTGCTATTCTCCCATGGAGACGATCGTAGAGATGCTGGATGTAGTCCTGTGGAACGGCTTGCCATGCCATTTCCACCTGGCGCCTCAGTTGGACCAGCGTTCGTGCTGGACGTGCAGACCGCGTGAGACGACGCTTCATCCAGTCCCAAACATGCTCAATGGGGGACAGATCCGGAGATCTTGCTGGCCAGGCTAGTTGACTTACACCTTCTAGAGCACGTTGGGTGGCACGGGATACATGCGGACGTGCATTGTCCTGTTGGAACAGCAAGTTCCCTTGCCGGTCTAGGAATGGTAGAACGATGGGTTCGATGACGGTTTGGATGTACCGTGCACTATTCAGTGTCCCCTCGACGATCACCAGTGGTGTACGGCCAGTGTAGGAGATCGCTCCCCACACCATGATGCCGGGTGTTGGCCCTGTGTGCCTCGGTCGTATGCAGTCCTGATTGTGGCGCTCACCTGCACGGCGCCAAACACGCATACGACCATCATTGGCACCAAGGCAGAAGCGACTCTCATCGCTGAAGACGACACGTCTCCATTCGTCCTCCATTCACGCCTGTCGCGACACCACTGGAGGCGGGCTGCACGATGTTGGGGCGTGAGCGGAAGACGGCCTAACGGTGTGCGGGACCGTAGCCCAGCTTCATGGAGACGGTTGCGAATGGTCCTCGCCGATACCCCAGGAGCAACAGTGTCCCTAATTTGCTGGGAAGTGGCGGTGCGGTCCCCTACGGCACTGCGTAGGATCCTACGGTCTTGGCGTGCATCCGTGCGTCGCTGCGGTCCGGTCCCAGGTCGACGGGCACGTGCACCTTCCGCCGACCACTGGCGACAACATCGATGTACTGTGGAGACCTCACGCCCCACGTGTTGAGCAATTCGGCGGTACGTCCACCCGGCCTCCCGCATGCCCACTATACGCCCCCGCTCAAAGTCCGTCAACTGCACATACGGTTCACGTCCACGCTGTCGCGGCATGCTACCAGTGTTAAAGACTGCGATGGAGCTCCGTATGCCACGGCAAACTGGCTGACACTGACGGCGGCGGTGCACAAATGCTGCGCAGCTAGCGCCATTCGACGGCCAACACCGCGGTTCCTGGTGTGTCCGCTGTGCCGTGCGTGTGATCATTGCTTGTACAGCCCTCTCGCAGTGTCCGGAGCACGTATGGTGGGTCTGACACACCGGTGTCAATGTGTTCTTTTTTCCATTTCCAGGAGTGTATATTATACTAGAACTGACATGTGATTACATTTTCACGCAATTTGGGTGCATAGATCGTGAGAAATCAGTACCCAGAACAACCACCTCTGGCCGTAATAACAGCCTTGATTCGCCTGGGCATTGAGCTTGGATGGCCTGTACAGATACAGCTACCCATGCAGCTTCAACACGATACCACAGTTCATCAAGAGTAGTGACTGGCGTATTGCGACGAGTCAGTTGCTCGGCAACCATTGAGCAGATGTTTTAAAATGGTGAGAGATCTGGAGAATGTGCTGGCCAGGGCAGCAGTAGAACTTTTTCTGTATCCAAAAAGGCCCGTACAGGACCTGCAACATGCGGTCGTGCACTATCCTGCTGAAATGTAGGGGTTTCGCAGGGATCGAATGAAGGGTAGAGCCACAGGTCGTAACACATCTGAAATGTAACGTCCAGTGTTCAAAGTGCCGTCAACGCGAACAATAGGTGACCGAGACGTGTAACCAATGGCACCCCATACCATCACGCAGGGTGATACGCCAGTATGGCGATGACGAATACACGCTTACAACGTGCGTTCACCGCGATGTCGCCAAACAAGGATGCGACCATCATGATGCTGTAAACAAAATATGGATTCATCCAAAAAAAAATGTCGTTTTGCCATTCGTGCACCCAGGTTCGTCGTCGATTACACCATCGCAGGTGCTCCTGTCTGTGATGCGGCGACAAGGGTAACCGCAGCCATGGTCTCCGAGCTGATAGTCCACGCTGCAGCAAACGTCGTCGAACTGTTCGTGCAGATGGTTGTTGTCTTGCAAACGTCCCCATCTGCTGACTCAGTTATCGAGATGTGGCTGCACGATCCGTTACTGCCATGCGGATAGGATGCCTGTCATCTCGACTGCTAGTGATACGAGGCCGTTGGGATCCAGCACGGCGTTCCGTATTACCCTCCTGAACCCACCGATTCCATGTTCTGCTAACAGTCATTGGATTTCAACCAACGCAATACGATAAACCGCAATCGCGATAGGCTACAATCCGATCTTTATCAAAGTCGGAAACGTTATGGTACGCATTTCCCATCCTTACATGAGGCATCACAACAACGTTTCACCAGGTAACGCCGGTCAACTGCCGTTTGTGTATGAGAAATCGGTTGGAAGCTTTCCTCATGTCAGCACGATGTAGGTGTTGCCACCGTGCCAACCTTGTGTGAATGCTCTGAAAAGCTAATCATTTGCATATCACAGCATCTTCTTCCTGTCGGTTAAACTTTACGCCTGTAGCACGTCATCTTCGTGGTGTAGCAATTTTAATGGCCAGTAGTGTATTTCGGTAGATGTGACGTTTTATACATGAGAGTTCGATTCTTTACGGAATGTGGGGTGGGCTTTAGTGGAATCAAACTGATAGCTAAGCGGCTTGGGTGAACACAACGGCAAGTGCCACTACCGTATATTTTACGTTATAGGGCTATCGGTGCTAAGATCAGCAGAATATAATAAACCAGGAAAAAGTTATAATTTCATTCAACAGATGTCAGGCCGATGCTCCACGGTAGACGTCAGCGGCTGCTTGCTGCAGGAACATAACGGTAAGCGACAGGTAAAAGTCTGGCGCTAAGAGCAACCCATGTACATTTCCCGAGATTGTAGCTAAATTTGACGTGTTAGTAGAAAATAAGTAAGATACTGATACTTCTGACCAGGATCCTCAGTACATTCCTAATGACTCAGAGGTATGCAAATTTGAAAAGCTATTGCACTTAGTATGTTTCACAGACATAATGGTAAGTACATATAAATAGAACTATGTTCCTGAAATGCATGAAATGTGGTGTTGGTATTGAGCGGTTGCTGTTGGAGACTTACTGGAGCGTGTATGCATAATTCTTCATTTATATTCGTACAAGTAACAGCAGTAATGACAATAATAATAGTATAGATGTTTTTTGCTATTCGAAGGATTTCAAACATGCTTTAATACCGAGCAGTCTGTCACTATCTCTGATACCTGCCATAAACGGGCAGAAGAGACGAAGAGGTCTTCTCAGAAAAGGACGAGGTGTGCCTCACAAACGACACTAAGCAAAAGAGTTGTAATAGAAGCGAAGACTATCAGTCTGGAAAAACTGCCGATGAAAAGGGTTGTAGGACCTGACTACCACTGTACTCTTAACCGTTTTGAGAAAACAGGTGAAAGCTAAGTGAGGCAAACGTTCAAAGCATTCTGGGAGATTGGTAACTTTGATGTTCAGAATGCATCTGGCTCTCAGCGTAAGGAATGTACGCTGGTGAAATGTGACTTCTGAGTACCCATTATCATTATTCATCTGCGAGGCATTATGTCATGACATCTGGCACAAAGTAAGTTCAGGAAATGATCGAGGCGAAACCCAATTCAACGAGCCCTGTCCCACTGAAAAGAAGGAAGTTGACGTTCTGTCCATCTAAGATTACATCCCTCCTGTTCTTCATGCATTTTTCTTGTCACTAGAATCAAGACCTTTGCACAACGAACACATCTGTGATGAGAGTGACAACTGATTAAATACTTTCAAGCAAAGAATGTACAGTTCAAACTCAGTGTAACTGCTCTCATATGATTAGCTGTCATTATGTTTTGTTGTCAGCTTATGTGTATTGCAGAACATAATGGTTCCTCTTGTTTGTATTTCTTATTATTGTTACGTCTGTTAGGAATAATATAGATGTTAGAAGCCATCCAGGACAAAATGGATGTTAGAAAAATTTATTTAAATTTGTGGATCAAGTGGAAGCACTAATGCTCTGTTTCTCCAAACTGCTATTCTGTCTGCTGTCATTCTGTTCCCTCGAACAGCGCAGCTGACAAGACGATATTCACACGAAATAGTCTGTAAGCCATGTAAAATGCCCAAAACACTTACAGGAATGCAGCCGGGTGACGTCTGCGACAGCCACCGGTCATCCGACAAGTGATCAGTCCGCGAATCGGGCGGATGAAAAAATATGAAGGTGCAAACTAAGTCTACGGCCTTCTAGCCTTCCGCAGTTAGCATTCTCAACAGAAATGGTCGTATTCAGCACAAACACTATGTTAAGTGTGTTTCTCGACCAGATCAGACCCCTTTTTGGAGTTTGTGAAGGATGGCCTAGGTTCGTGTACGCGCGTGTTTGCCAGACACCATTTAGTTGGAACATGGCATCAAGGACCATGGGGGAACGCTGAATACGGCATAAGCGTCACACAGGAGTAAAACAGTGAAGCAAAACTGATGCTGTAGACGACTGACTTGATATCAGTAGTCCTATGGATTATAACAGCACACGCGCTTCGGCGTGCATTTCCACCTATTGTTTTCATTGTGGTTATTAGGGAAGCTGGTGAGATTAAATTAGATAAAGACCTTATAAATGGTGACAGAGGTTCCTGCTTAAAATCTGCTTGGAATCCTACTCTCTCTCTCTCTCTCTCTCTCTCTCTCTCTCTATCCCCCCCCCCCCTCTCTCTCTCTCCTTCTATGCCCCTCCGGTCAAACAATAGAGAGACACAGCTAGCCCGTCTACCACAATCACAACTTTACGTACTGATTTAATTTCCGGCGTTTTACTCTGTACCCGAGCAGTGGACTACGAAAGCATCACTGCCTTTGACGCGCTCAGTAGGAATCTGCGATAAAGCCGTCTGGCGTGGCGACTACGGCGGAAAAGTAAGAGGCCAACACACCTCGTGGTTGACTGGGAACATTCAGTCCGTATGCATACCGAGAATTCAGTCGACATTGGTTGATGAATTAAGGCGCTGCTTTAGTTGAGCACGATATTATGTAGAACTAAAGTGAGTTTCTGTTATTGATTCCCAGATCATGTCTAAATATTTGCCTATTTTCTGTTTCGTATTGTAAGGCTTAGTGTGGTGATATTTACAGCATTTCCCGAACTTGAACAAACAGTTAACTTTGTCGAGGTGACACGTACTTTGTTTGATTTTCGATGCATGGTACAGAATCATGTTTACATTAGTCAATCTGCATATTACGGCAATGAAATGAATCGCATTCTACTTAGTAGGATTTTTCAGTAGGCTTTTTTTATGCGTATCGAGTTTTGTTTTAAATCTGTCACTTATTCCTGTTATATTTCTTGTACGTTTGTCCCATATCGCCGAACTTTCGGCATGGCGATTAAAGGCACCTTGTCACATTTTGCGCGGCTTCCCAGGTCGGAGGTTCGAGTCCTACCTCGGGCATGGGTGTGTGTTTCCTCCTTAGTATAAGTTAGTTTAATTTAGATTACATAGTGTGTAAGCCTAGGAACCGATGACCTCAGCAGTTTGGTCCCATAGGAACTTGTCACAAATTTCCAAAACTTGCTATTAACTGAGCTGGCATGGTTACTGGAAGAGGTGGCCGGACGCCCTTCCTTTCGCCTACTCTCTTAAGTCAGCTTTAAGTGGACCAAATAAATGGAAATACAATGGGGCAAGATTAATATTGTATGTGGAATGCTCAATCATCTCGACATACACAGCCAAAAAATAAATAAATAAATAAATAAATAAATAATACACCCTTTTAGAGGTCTCCAATTCGCTCAAGATTCATTGTTGCAGCGGTGCACATGAAATGATTACATTTATAGATTATTAGCTCATGCTGACACGCCCTTTTAATACGTGATGCAGCCTCCACGGACGTAAATTCAGGCACTGACTCCAGTCTATTGGACAAATAGCGAATCTATCCTGGGATATGTCATCCCACGCCTACTCGAACTCTTCACGCACTTTAACAGTTGTTGGTTGACGAGAACTCAACTGGAGATAAGTACGGAGATCGTACTGGCCAGGGAAGTTGCTGCAGATAACGCAGAATACGTTGAGTTTCAAACGCAGTGTGTGGACGAGCGTTATCCTGTTGGAACAACGCATCACCTTCACAACGTTTCTAACAACATTCTCATATCTACCGAGCGCCGGTTAACCTTCCCACCGCCGATACACAGAGAGAGAGAGACTGGAGTTGAACAATCGTTGTAGCTTATCGCATGCACCCTAGACCATATGGTCTTGGTTGGAGCCAGTGCGTCTTGGATGAATGCACTCTACGAGACAGTGCTCATCAGGCGTATGTCATACGCGCGAAGGACCATCAGCTGCAGGCAGGCAGACTCTGGTTTCAGCGTTGAAGACCACTGCGCGCCGTCCCACTTTCCAGGTGATCCTCTGACGGCAAAAGTCGAATCGTGAACGTCGATGTTGTGGCGTTTGTGGAAGGTGGACTAGAGTTGTGTGTGCCCATGGTGCATTGCTAATAACCGGTTCCGAACAGTTTGTGGTGACACGTCTGGGCTCACAAGCCCTCTTAATGTGCTGTACCATCTGCCACTGATGCCCGTTCAATACGGCGATCATGGCATGCGTCTATTGTGTAGACGTCCAGAACCTCTTCTACAGCTGTGCGAATGTTCACGCGACCACTGATACCAGCATTGTTATGCAACAATGCTGGCACATTGCTTCAAACTAGTGTTGCACGTCTCCGAAGTAACCATCCCGCCACTTAGTACGCCTCAGTTTCACCCCTTTCAAACTCATTTAGTTGGCCGTAGGAAACACGAGTGCGTTTGCGTGGCATGGCTCCCTGCGTGCTTCGCACGTCAGCACCACACTGAGCCTTCTGTGCTGACAGGGTAGACGCAGATGGCGCTCTGGTAGCTGTGTCACTACTCTATCTGTTGGTGAATGACCTTCAAACCATTGTCCGTCGATCTACTATCCCCCAGCTGGCATGCGCCACTACCAGATCAAAAACGAAATTCAAATGGTTCTGAGCACTATGGGACTTAACAGCTGAGGTCATCAGTCCCCTAGAACTTAGAACTACTTAAACCTAACTAACCTGTCGACATCATACACATCCATGCCCGAGGCAGGATTCGAACATGCCACCGTAGCGGTCGCGCGGTTCCAGACTGAATCGCCTAGAACCTCTCAGCCACACCGGCCGGCAAATCAACAACGACATCCTTCCAGGGGCACTAATTTTTTCCGGCAGTGTGAAGTATTTGAACGATGTTGGTGGCGATATGTGAACTAGAATTTTTATTACAAAAATAAAGTCACGCCTTCTGGCGTTTGTATTTGTTCGAGTTGCAGGCTTCACCTGATGGCAAAGTATCACTGTAACGTTGACCGTTAACTGTTTCCACCTTTTCAATTTAATGTCCCAAAACTGGCCCGTGTACTCCCCAAAGAGCTCTATATACCGTTTGAAAATCTGTAGATGCGAAAAAATAAATCAGTCTCTTTGGGCAGATAAGAACCAGAGAAAGTTTAAGAACGTGTGGCTATAAAACTACACGTGTTACCAACATAAAAACGCCCAAAATGCTTACGTTACAGATCCTGATAAAAGAAAAGTTAGAAAGACCAAGTATACACGAGAGATAACTCTAGAAAATAGGTTCGAAAAATCTTCAATAGGTGAGAGAACACATAAATAGAACGAGCATACAGAATAACTGAGATTATATACAAAGCACTGTGCAGTTCAGTATGTTCAAATGCTAAGCATTACGAGGCGGTAGTTCAATGTAAGTTCTTCCGCATATGCTAGACTGATTATAAATTAGACAAATGAATAGTATTTAGAGAAATATTACTAGGAAGTTTTTACTTCCAACAACGAAAATCGTGAAAATTGGGAAAAATAGGAAATTAATCAAAATAGCAGTCGTGATAACAGATCTTGATAACAGATCTCTATGGTGATAAACTAACTACAAGTTGGGCACGAGGAAAGCAAAACGGAAATCGCACAACATGTGGGAAAGAGAATCGACAGAAAGAAATAAGAATGTTTTGCGATGAAAAGACGTCAAAAATAGAAAATGAAACAACATACTGTAAGAAATCGAAATTGGCTTGGTTTCTTACTGGTTGTAATGGAAAAAGTGGAAATCAATAGAGGGAGTGAGAGGAATTTCCACTTTATTCAAGAAGCACGTTATTCATTCTTAAGACAGTTCTGAAATTTGATAACACGGGATTCACGGCACTGTCTTTTCTTATAATTTGTTGTAAAATAGAATTTCTCGACATTCATTTGTGACAGGCATTAATTTACGGCCACACGGTGTAACTAATAATGATTGTGTGACAACGACCAACAAGAAAATCATGAAATCAGATCTTATCTGTTTCATGTTCTTGATAGCAAAACTAGCGCCAAATTTAAGAATTCGTCGTCAACATGCATAAATTTCCCGACTTTGCTGAAGCATATTTAGGCAATAGAGATTTTAAGTATCGGTCAAAGATTCGGTTATGGACAGAATGTACCAGTATAGCGACGTGCATCACATGAAGGTAACAATTGTAATTATCTGCCAAAGTCGACTACGATTCGTCCCATCATTATCTTAATCACATAGAAAAAGGATGTCCATTATACATTTACTTCGCATCTTTCCGATAGTGTGTGGATAGTACAATTAATAAAAACCAATTTGATTTTCCTTTTATTTCCTGCGTGCTTTGAAACTCCTACACACAACTGTGAAAAAGAGATCCATTTCCTGTGGGGTCGTACCATCAGCTATTCAAATATCGTCGGGCTAAATATTCTTTTGTTTGGTTCCTAATAACTCTTCGAATTATTTTGATATGGATATATTACATTTACGATTCATTTGCTTAGGAAGTAATTATCCAGAAAGAGTTTTTGTGGATTTAGTGGAAAGTGTGTTTGTGAATTCCCCAAACTGCTACTGCCACATTTATTTATTCCTCGAGTGACTCTGTTTGAGACTCATAAATCGTGTAATCGAAGGATACCGTACTTTTACGTTAAGTGAAGTGAAAAACTGTGCTTTTCTCCACATTAACAGCTGATTACCAAATTTAATTCAGGCTGATATTTTGTTGAGATCTAAATGGATTTTCTTGCAGTTATCACTAGACAGAATTCGCTCGTAGGTGATTTTGGTCTTTAGGAAAAGCGAGAGCTGCTACAATGGCTAGGAATATTTTGCGTAACTGTTTAGAACGGAAAGTGTTTTGTGATGATATAGAGCAGTCAGATGTGCTCCGTCCATGCAAGTATGTTCTTTTTATTTCCACTTTATTATGGAAAGCAGTGCATATTACAAGGAATAAATCAGCACCATGCACTCGCATTTCAGTTCCGTCAGTCGGATGTCTGGTGTCATGTGAGAACATAGGAAGAACAGCACATAACTTACAAAATTCGACTAATGACTAACTTGAAATATGCCTCTACAAATAAAGTGCCACGTTGCAATGCTTGCAACAGCCAATTATTTTTTCAGTTAATTTGCTCTTGTTGACCCTATTCCATATCCCTACCGCAGCCCCAGTTCCTAGTATTCTTTATCTATTGTTATGTTTGTTGCCTGTTTAATGTCTGGTTGTGTGGGTACCGGTTTGATTTCCAACCGCAGTTATTACTGTTTTGGTCCTGCTTGGCTTTAGATTATGTCATTAGTATCTTTTATGGTGTTTTCTTGGCAGATTTATTACTGGTATTCATTATTGTATATATTTCAATTATTGACATAGTGGCTCATTCAGAATTGTAAGCAGTTTTGTCGATATTCACAATTTTAATGCTTCTGTCCTGTACCCTTACTCTCACAACTGCTTTTCTGCTGTTATTATAGCAGTTTTATATTTGAATAGCATAGCTTCTTGCATAGTGCGCTGGTTTGACATTAGATTTATCTGTGTAAGTTTTTGTGTTTGGTGATTTTATTGACTTTACCTTAGGTTTATTTACAACTTTTTGTAAAAGTTCTAGCGAGTGGAAGGGCTAGGTTGAAGTGGGTGTGAAATATTCTTTTGATACCATCCGTGCTGACTACGTGGGTGCGCCAGGGCTTGATCATCAATCTTTTTGGTTTGATAAAAAGAAAATAAGATAAATATTTTCACTTACCTTTATCAAAGGGTAATGAACATTTAAAACAGGAGATGGAAGTTAAAATTTCTGACGTCTAAAACATAAGTTTGTTTTAGATGTCTTATGCAAGGCAGCCAAGCAATACACTCTCCAGCTCCTTGCCTTCCTCTGGACAGGTCAAAGGCACTCCCCAGAATAAGAGTCGCACTATTCTGTGAATGGAATCCCATATTTTCAGCTCACTTTATGTTTCCTTACAAACGACGTGCTACAATACGCTACACCATTCGTCAACAATTTTTCTGAAATATGTGTTTGTTAATACTGAGCAATAACAAAGAATAATCCGAATTACGAGGAAGCCGATTGTTACAGACTACCTCAATAGCCATTTTTTAAACATAACAGCGGTGTGGTTTAAGATTTCAGTGAAATTGTTTCACGTATTCTGTACAGCCATAGTTTTGTTTGTTTGGACAATGGTTTTGAAGGCTCCAGAAATACATTGTAGACTGAAGGGGTATTACCGCATTAATAGCTAGTACAAAGTAAAAGTCTGCTGACAGGATGCGTGGAGCAAAAGCTCTTCGTCGGGCAAAAATGTTCGCAGTTTTCAAACGTTGCGAGATTACTGGACGCGTGTGGAAAGCTGAAACGCATTGAGTATTGTTTCTATACATATCTCTTGGTTTACATTGCATGGGATTTTTTCAAACCTTCCACTAAATTTCCATTTCCATCTCCTGTAATGAAAGTTACGTTAGTTAATCATAGGTTATATACGGTATGCTAGTGGGTCATGATTTTCATTTTTGCAGGCGATCCCGTATGGCGTGCGTGACGCCTCTGGGTCTGTGCGTTTTTCCAAGTAGATTTGAACCCGAGCTTGATCTCATTTCAGTTGCTTTTAAGTCAACTGTGTTACCGACTGAGCTATGGCAGTCTCAACATATGGTTATAATACCTGTATATTTTACTTTATCACAGCACAGATCTTTACGATACAGGCAGTGCTCATAAAAGCTTGTAAACGAAAGATAATCATTTAAAAAATATCGATATTCCCCAGAAAAAATATACTACATTCCGCCATTGATATAAACCCACAGAAATTTTGGAATGTCGGCGCCCTTGTTCGGAACACATTATTGCAATTCCAAAATCCAACGGACATTTATTTAAAAAACAATACAACCCCGCCCCCCGCCGCCAACACTTTCTTTATTACAAGATTTCGAATCGCAAAAATTCCAATAGATACTACTTACAGATGGACTCACACACAATCATAGAAAATGACACTAATGGCTTCCCATACAATTATAATAGAAGTTGCAGCATTAGAAAATTGTAGCGAAATGCAGGAAGATCTGCAGCGGATAGGCACTTGGTGCAGGGAGTGGCAACTGTCCCTTAACATAGACAAATGTAATGTATTGCGAATTCATAGAAAGAAGGATCCTTTATTGTATGATTATATGATAGCGGAACAAACACTGGTAGCAGTTACTTCTGTAAAATATCTGGGAGTATGCGTGCGGAACGATTTGAAGTGGAATGATCATATAAAATTAATTGTTGGTAAGGCGGGTACCAGGTTGAGATTCATTGGGAGAGTGCTTAGAAAATGTAGTCCATCAACAAAGGAGGTGGCTTACAAAACACTCGTTCGACCTATACTTGAGTATTGCTCATCAGTGTGGGATCCGTACCAGATCGGGTTGACGGAGGAGATAGAGAAGATCCAAAGAAGAGCGGCGCGTTTCGTCACAGGGTTATTTGGTAACCGTGATAGCGTTACGGAGATGTTTAATAAACTCAAGTGGCAGACTCTGCAAGAGAGGCGCTCTGCATCGCGGTGTAGCTTGCTCGCCAGGTTTCGAGAGGGTGCGTTTCTGGATGAGGTATCGAGTATATTGCTTCCCCCTACTTATACCTCCCGAGGAGATCACGAATGTAAAATTAGAGAGATTAGAGCGCGCACGGAGGCTTTCAGACAGTCGTTCTTCCCGCGAACCATACGCGACTGATGCAGGAAAGGGAGGTAATGACAGTGGCACGTAAAGTGCCCTCCGCCACACACCGTTGGGTGGCTTGCGGAGTATGAATGTAGATGTAGATGTAGATAATAAAACAGAATACAGCTGACTTCCCAATTACAATAAAACCGACACAAATTTCTTAATTCTAATTAAGTGTCTGGAGTAATTTGATGAGTTTCATCAAGCTAGAAGCAACATCAGAATCATATAAATTCGCTCCTGTTAACTTTGAAAGTTTTTGACTTAACGGTATGTTGCAATATACTTAAACAACGAAAAGCATTTTGTTACGTATATCCATCAACTAGTTCAAATAGCGACAAAGATCATTGCTTCTCTGTATAATGCAACTCAGCACCGTTCTTATTCTTCAGAATGGGTCACTGCCGATAAAACTCAGGTAACTAAAATCCCGTCGATGTAGTTTGCACAATGATACCATCAGCCCCTATTCACGTGCAGTAGCCTGTCGCAGCAGCCTCACGAAATCGTCAGCAATCCATGCAGTGAAGCCCGCCAAAGTGGAAGTCCAGCGTGCAAGGTTTCTCTAGTATCGGATTTAAATAATACAGAAAATAACATTAATGTCTAACGGCAATTGCCACTGTCGCCGATACATACCATGAAACCACTCTACAGCGTCCTGCATGGGAGCGAGTTTACTTGTCGGTACTTCAGGCAGAAGGCTGAACGCAGAGCCGCGCTCCGCCGGTGTGCCTGGTAAGCCGCAGCTGCAACTAGGAGGCGCCACAGTCGCGTTGCAGCGAGAGGCACGGGTGGGAATTAAAGTCGGCGCAGATCGTGACGACTTGGGGTCACTTTCTCTCGTTAAGTTGAATTGTGTCCACAACGTTTTTTTATGGGACGTTCCTCTCTCGTTCACGTGCCGAGGCATTCAGCTGCTTAGTAAACAGTTTCGTCGCTTTGAACGTAATCTTCGCTTCTCTTTCGACCAAATGGGGCGCTTTTCACACCGTGTTTACTTAGTCCCCGATCCGCTGGTTCACGGGTGACACTACCGTTCTCTGCAAGTAGTTTGAATGTGGCAGACCTTGCGGTAGCGTCCTTTTTCTGACGTTTAGCTGCTTAGTTAAGGATACTTAAACAGTGTTTATTTTGTTACAGTTACGTCAATTTACACACTGCCTGTCTACGACAGCGCTGTGCAAACTTGGCTTGGGTAGTCCTTCCGAAAAATCAGCTATTTGTGGCTCACTTTTAGCCGTACTTGATCACTCATGACCTTTCGTATAGTCTCTGATACAGCACTATCTGGATTTATTTAGACCCTGGGCTCTTGCCAGCGATTGCAACATACGGTTTACTTACATAAGGCGCATGGTCACTATTGCGTACTCCCTCTGATGCTATGTACGGCAGATGTGCTGCCATTTAACTTATCTTGGACATGTACACCTTTTACTGATTTGAGATATGTCCATTGTTGTCTATCAATTATTTTTCTTTATTTGCTCTTGTACTACTGGTAGCCTTTCATGGGTCGCACTATTCTGAAATATGGCTTCATTTTTAATTTACAGTTGCACCTCAAGATGCTCGGAAACGCATTGTGTAAGACTTCAGTAATGAAAATTTAGTACAATTGTAGAGGAATTTTCAGTTACGAACAGTATCTCGTATGCGCAAATCGGACTGTAGTAGCAGACGCTGCAAGGGAGGCACTGCGTATCACACGAAGTTTATGTTAAAATTTCAAGAGTAGCTATCCAAGACGACTAAAAAAAAAAAGGTTCAAATGGCTCTGAGCACTATCGGACTTAACATCTGAGGCCATCAGTCCCCTAGAACTTAGAACTACTTCAACCTAACTAAACTAAGGACATCACACACATCCATGCCCGAGGCAGGATTCGAAACTGCGACTATAGCGGTCGCGTGGCTCCAGACTGAAGTGCCTAGAGCCGCTCGGCCACAACGGCCGGCAAGACGACTCAGATAATGTATTGTTTTCTCACACGTGGAATGATTATGATGAGAAAATCAGCGAAATTGAAGCTCGTAGGACATTTTTCGACGACAGTAGTCCTCGCAGAACTTCATTCGTGACTGGTACACGTAAGTGAGTAAATCGTATCGGCGGCTTACACATTATTCTGAAAAGTTACTGTCGATGTGTTGATAACAGCCCACACCTAGTTGATCATGCTCACTCCGACTTGGAGGCATATGACCCAGATTAAAGTAACGGTGTGTGAACTAAGAAGAGTTGTTCTCTTCGATAGGCAAATGCTGACGATGACCATAAAACGAATACAGTGGCGTGGAGAAATCAGGAACCGATTAAAAGGAATATGTCTTTGGCGTAGACGATGTTCTCTTCAGTCAGTGGCCGCACACTGCATATCCCAACCTTGCACTTTCTTAAGTATTCATTCTGTCTGGTTCCTTCGTACCATATGAGCCAAAGTGATTGCGTTATGGAGCGAGAGTACAGAAATTTTTTGAAGCAGCATATGTAGTTACTGAATTGTTTTTTGGAATGAAAACATGAAGATTTTAATTTTTTCATCCAGAAACGTTTGGTTTAAATGGAAGAATGTGCACCCACAACATTATGAGGTGCTTGATGTCATGCACCTTCGATAGCTCACCAGCCATCCATTGATGCTATAGTACAGGTCTATTTGTAAACGACAGGATGCAATCTCAGCTAGACTGACTGATTCATTGCACAGTGGTTTGCTTGTCGTGCTGCGATTGGTCTATCTAAGTGCATTTTTTAAAAATAATAACGGTATGCCATTATGGAAGATAACTGCACACTTGCAGAACTCGCTGATAAGCGTTTGAGTTACGAACGTGACATCCTATGGATGTACGTGAAGGACTTTGTGCACTCAAGACCGGTAGGAGTAGATCAGCGCGTCCAGCTCTTCCTTACAGTGTAACCTTGAATGCTCTGTGGATTTCCCCCTAACATACAGGGTGGAAGCGAATCGGACTGACAGAATTTGCGTGGCTACTTACCGACGTTTTCTGAGTATTTTTGAATAATGGACACGTGGAGCCCGATGGATCACTATAAATAGTAAGTTTATTATAATCACCTTTGTTTCTGTGAAGATATGTTCACAACAGTGAAAAACACTGTAACACTAATAAGCAAACCTAAAAGCAGAAAACAGGTAATGAGAGAATCCTGAGTACTGCTGTGTAGTATACGTCGCTTCAGGACAAGCTCGGCAAAACGTAGTTGTGCTGTGCTTTCGTTGCATCCAGAGAACCCATACCCGAGATGCGTATCAGCCAGCTCTTCCATCAGTTAAACCTATTCGCCTTGTTAGTCATCCCTATTCACCAACATCTTTGACCAACGGAAAAAATAACGTGAGACAGAGCCGAGCAATCCTGAATTAAGGTTCAAATGGTTCAAATGGCTCTGAGCACTATGCGACTTAATTTCTGAGGTCATCAGTCGCCTAGAACTTAGAACTAATTAAACCTAACTAATCTAAGGACATCACACAGACCCATGCCCAAGGCAGGATTCGAACCTGCGACAGTAGGGGTCGCTCAGCTCCGGACTGCAGCGTCTAGAACCGCACGGCTACTCCGGCCGGCCCTGAATTAAGGCTTGAGGGTGAAGGATGAAGTGGGCATTACGATTCTCGACATCAAGTACCATGAGTGAATAGAATAAATTCCTTTCCAAACAAAGCATAAAGAACTAACTGTCGAGCTGTTGCACTGCAAATACAAAGATAAACAGGGATAAGTAAACAAATGAGGCTGTTAGTAACAAACGGGTGTAAGAGACGAAATCGAATATTTGGCAATATGGGTACCATATTGAAGTGGAAGAACCAATCTACTTGATGGCGAAAAAATATAAGCGAATGAAGTAATCTGAACTGCTTTCTGGCGGTTGTTTGAAGAAATATACAATAAAATGTGTTTTCTCTTTACATACAAAGAGAGCAAAGTATACACACATCTTTTTGGTTCCTTACGTTTCGTAAACTGGTGTGGTCAGGTGATTTGGTGCAATAGAATTTGCCATATGATAAACTATTTTTGCATTCAAAACATTAAAACAGAACAACAGAATAGGATGGACGTTTTAAGAAGAACGGAAAAAAAATTCAAATATGTGTGAATTCCTAAGGGACCAAACTGCTGAAGTCATCGGTCCCTATACTTACACACTACTTAAACTAACTCATGCCAAGAACAACTCACACACTCACCCCTGAGGGAGGACTCGAACATCCGACGGGAGGAGCCGCGCAATCCATGACATGGAGCCTCTAACCGCGCGGTCATTCAGAACGGCAATAAGAATGGAGACAATGGACAGACAGACAGTGAAAATTCTTACGGTGATGGTAAGAGAATATCAATCTCCGACTGAAACGAAACCTCAGCCATGTGTAGGTAGTTATTTCCAGTTCCAGCACAAAGTTCATGTATTACAATGTACTCATGTATTACCTTGTTCTGGTTCGTTACAAACCTGATATTAATGCCTGTAACAGGAGTATGTAGCAGTCTTGGAAGCAGAGGGGAGTAAGTGCTAGCTGGATTATTGATAAAAACATTACTGTTCACATCGTTGTGGATTAGATTCGCTTACATTTTGTGTATGGTTTCATTAATAACCACTGCATATTACGGTTATTGTAGATAATGCAATAAATGAGGATAGACTTTAAATTCGTAACAGACTTTGAAGCTTCTGTTCCTAGAAACATAATTTGGCTCTTAGACCCCTTAACCTTTAACATCCTCAAGTGAAATGCTTTTTTTGTGTGACGGTCACCGGAAAATAGGGTCACTTACACAAAAATATTCAGAAACATTTCACTGACAGTCCCCTGTAATTTTATCGGCGGAGTTCGTGTTCATTCTGTTTGTCAGGACGCTATGGGAAGTTAACTTGTTTCACATCCCTGAAAACATACCTTCATGATGAGATATATATGGACCACGGTATGTGAGTCGCTGAATGAATTATCAATCATGTATTCCATTACATTACTTGAAGTAAATAAAGAGTCGAAGAAAATTTATATGAAGTGACTAGTGTGATTCACACTACTTCATTTTCAGACGTGTCATTTCTCCTTTAGACTGAGGGACTTTAGGTACACACTGTATGATGTCTCTGTGTAGTTTCGGACATCAAGTTTCTTCTGTGACAAGTAGCCAGCAGTCCGTCTAGAAAGCCTGTGATAATTTACGCGAAGCTGTGAGCATTGTTGCTACTGAAGACAGAACATGAAATGCTCCGCTGTGTTCCACTACAAAAAGCGAGTTAAAAGAGGAAGAGCGACACTTGAACGCATTCTGTAGCTCCTTCCACGCCAGAGAGAACGAAGCGAAAAATCTTTTCAGTCGGGTCCTCACAACGGCCACGTCAAGAGCTGCACGAAAAGGAAGCTCCGCGCCGAGCAGTGCGAGTTTATGAATATTCAAGTGCGTCAGATGGCGCACGTTCTTAATAACAGCCTGCGTGTGTGTGTGTGTGTGTGTGTGTGTGTGTGTGTGTGTGTGTGTGTGAGTGAGTGAGTGAGTGCGAACGCATTGCGACGCTCTGTCGCAGTATCTCTAGCCGCTTCTTACTCGCGGTAGCTGCAAAATCCTACGAATATTATTCTTAAAACATCGCAAACATATTACCATCAATTCTTTGCTTGTTACTTCTAGATATGAATACTTAATTTTAGTGATAGTTTAAATGCAGAGTAAAGTTTTTGAATAGATGCCCGCCGCCGTTTTGCAGTAAAGTCAAGCGACCTCACAATATCGTCGGACAGCCTGGTTGTGATACACTGACAAGTGGACCATGCCTAGTCGTCGTCACCGATTTTGTCCAGATTCGTGGTATACGCAGGGCTTGGCCGGAAATGAAAACGACACAATTGGGAGCTCCAGAGAGCCATGTGCGTAGACAAAATAACATTTCTGGCATGGATCGAGGAGATATTAGCCTATTATGAAAGCATAGCTCCTAGACATCCGTTGGCATATCGCAATGTTTTTATTCTTTTTATTTTTAGTTTCTACGTTACTTAAATTGCATTTAAGCCGAAATGAAGCTCAGCGTATTGTATTTACACTACTGGCCATTAAAATCGCTACACCACGAAGATGACGTGCTACATAAGCGAAATTTAACCAACAGGAAGAAGATGCTGTGATATGCAAATGATTAGCTTTTCAGATCATTCACACGAGGTTGGCGCCGGTGGCGACACCTGCAGCGTGCTGACATGGGGAAAGTTTCCAATCGATTTCTCATACAAAAACAGCAGTTGACCGGCGTTGCCTGGTGAAACGTTGTTGTAATGTCTCGTGTAAGGAGGATAAATGCGTACCATCACGTTTCAGACTTTGATAAAGGTGGGACTGTAGCCTACCACGATTGTGGTATATCGTACCGCTACATCGCAGCTCGCGTTGGTCGAGATCCAACGACTGTTAGCAGAATATGGTATCGTTGGGTCCAGGAGGGTAATACGGAACGCCGTACTGGATCCCAACGGCCTCGTATCACCAGCAGTCGTCGAGATGACAGGCATCTTATCCGCATGGCTGTAACGGATCGTGCAGCCACGTCTCGATCCCCGAGTCAACAGACGGGGACGTTTGCACGACAACAACCATCTGCACGAACAGTTCGACGACGTTTGCAGCAGGATAGACTATCAGCTCGGAGACCATGGCTGTGGTTACCCTTGACGCTGCGTCTCAGGCAGGAGCGCCTGCGATGGTGTACTCAACGACGAACTTGGGTGCACGAATGGCAAAACGTCATTTTTTCTGTTTACAGCGCCATTATGGCCGCATCCGTGTTTGGCGACATCGCGGTGAACGCACGTCGGAAGCGTGTATTCGTCATTGCCATACTGGCGTATCACTCGGAGTGATGGTATGGAGTGCCATTGGTTACACGTCTCGGTCACCTCTTGTTCGCATTGACGGCACTTTGAACAGTGGACGTTACATTTCATACGTGTTACGACCCGTGGCTCTACCCTTCATTCGATCCCTGGGAAACCCTACATTTCAGCAGGATAATGCACCACTGCATGTTGCAGGTCCAGTACGGGTCTTTCTGCATACAGAAAATGTTCGACTGCTGCCCTGGCCAGCACATTCTCCAGATTTCTCACCAACTGAAAACGTCTGGTCAATGGCGGCCGTGCAACTGGCTCGTCGCAATACGCCAGTCACTACTCTTGATGAACTGTGGTATCGTGTTGAAGCTGCATGGGCAGCTGTACCTGTACACGTCATCCGAGCTCTGTTTGACTCAATGCCCAGGCATATCAAGGCCGTTATTACGGCCTGAGGTGGTTGTTCTGGGCACTGATTTCTCACTATCTATGCACCCAAATTGCGTGAAAATGTAATCACCTGTCAGTTCTAGTATAATATATTTGTCCAATGAATACCCGTTTATCATATGCATTTATTCTTGTTGTAGCAATTTTAATGCCTAGTAGTGTATTTGCCCTGTTATATATTTATTCCAATCTTCTATTAGCTCACTTTCCTCTTTCCCTTTCTCCGTCCATTTCCTCAGCCAACTCTTCTCTCTCCATTTCCTCCATCCGCTTTCTCTGTCATCTCTTCCACTCCCT
This sequence comes from Schistocerca nitens, assembly GCF_023898315.1. Lineage (NCBI taxonomy): Eukaryota > Metazoa > Arthropoda > Insecta > Orthoptera > Acrididae > Schistocerca > Schistocerca nitens. The sequence goes on along the minus strand of NC_064620.1, from coordinate 186,778,783 downwards.
TCCCCTGACCGTCTTCTCCTGCCCCTCTCTCGTTCTATCTCCTCCTCCAACCAATCTCTGTCAATCTGCTACTCTCCCTTTGCCCATCTGCTCCTCCCCCCCCCCCCCTGTTCATCTACTTATTCTCCTACAATTCCCCTTCCTCCTCCATCCTTTCTTAGTCCACCTTAGACCCCTTCGCTCCACCCATCTCTTTCTCGCTCTCTCTCGGTCCATATCCTCCCCACCCTTCCCTGTTCATCTCCTGCTGTTTCCTTTCTTTGTCGGTCTCCTCATAACCTCTCTCTCTCTGCCCATTGCCCTCCTCCGTTCAGCCGAGCGGGGTAGTCGCGAGGTTTGAGGCGCCTTGTAAAGGTCCGTGCGGCTCCCCCTGTCGGAAGTTCAAGTCCTCCCTCGGACATGGGTGTGCGTGTTATCCATAGCGTAAGTTAGTTAGATTGAATAGCTTGGAGTCTTAGGGACCGATGACGTCAGCAATTTGGTCCCATAAGACCTCACCACAAATTTCCAATTCCTCCCCCCTTCTCTGGTTCAAATGACTCTGAGCACTATGGGACTTAACATCTATGGTCATCAGTCCCCTAGAACTTAGAACTACTTAAACCTAACTAACCTAAGGACATCACACAACACCCAGTCATCACGTGGCAGAGAAAATCCCTGACCCCGCCTGGAATCGAACCCGGGAACCCGGGCGCGGGAAGCGAGAACGCTACCGCACGACCACGAGCTGCGGACCCCCCCTTCTACTCTCTCTTCTCGTCTCCTCATCTTCATCCTTTCTGCCCATATCTTCCTTTCGGCCTGCTTTTTGCCCATCTCCCCCTTCTCCCCAACGTTATCACGCTCACTCCGACTGGAAGCGGATTAGAGAAAGCAGTTAATACACCAGCACTACAAGATTTTACATTTTGATAGTAAACAACTAAACAATACAATACCAACCCCAAACCATCTCAACCTGTGGTTACCCCCACACTACTTATTTCCAAATTTTAACTAATATGTGTACCAAATTTGGTTGAAATCTTTCTAGGGTGTTGTTTTTAACCATTGATTTGCCCGCATATGCTCATGTCAAATACATTTCACAGATATTTGTACACATATTTCAACTATATGTCTAGCGAAATTCATTTTCATTATCACACAGCTAAACGTTTATGACCATCAAAATAGATTTCGTGTCAATATTTGGTGAAATGGTGCTTTGGACGTGGTTTTCTGCTACACTGTGCGATGAGATAGAACCTTTTACGAATGTAAATCAAGTTGATTCTTCTATAGAAACTTAAAAGCCATCACGTAACTGAAAATAGGAGCTTTTATAACGTATGCAAGATGAAAAGCGATTTACTGCTTCCGCTATTTTTATAAAACAGAACGTGTAAATTACCATCTGTAAAATAATGATACATCTCATTTTATATATATATATATATATATATATATATTCAGTTGGACCTACATAATCACTCTGCACTTCCCAATTAAGTACCTGGCAGAGGGTTCTCCGAACCACCTTAAAGCCGTAGTCTCTACAGTTCCACTCTCAAACGGCACGCCAGTAAAACGAACACCTAAATCTTTCCATGTGAGTTATTATTTCTCTTATTTTATGACGATTATGATTCCTCCATACACAGGTGTAAACCAATAAAATATTTTCACACTCTGGGGAGAAAGCTGGTGTTCGAAATTTCATGAGAAGGTCCGGCTGCAACGAAAAATGCCTTCCTCTTAATGATTGCTACTTCAGACCGTATATCATATTCGTGGCACTCTCTTCCGTATTTCGCGATAGTACAAAACGATGTCCTCCGTCGATCCTATTTGATGCGGATTCCACACCACACAGAAATATTCCAAAGAACGTAGACAATCGTAGTCTAAACCACTCCTTAGTAGATCTGTTGCATTTTCTAAGTGTTTGGCCAATAAATCGCAGTCGTTTGTTTGCTTTATGGACGCTATTATTTATATGATCTTTCCAACTGAAGTTATTCGTAAGTGTAATTCCGGATTATTTAACTGAATTTGCAGTCTTTAGATTGTGTAACCGAATTTGTTGATGCCTTTTAGACCAATGTGGATGCCGTCATTATTTAGAGTCATTTGACGCTTTTTGCACCATATCGATATCTCACCTAAGTCGTCTTGCATTTTTTTTTTACCATCTGGTGACTTATAAGACGTCTTATAAGACGTTAAATTACAGCATCATCTGCAAACAGTCCAACCGGGCTACTCAGATTGTCTCCTTAATCATTTATGTTGATCAGGAATAGCAGAATGCGTTTAACACTTCGTTGGTTAACACCAAATTATACTTCTGTTTTACAACATACGATGTTCTTGTGTACGCTTTACAGTCCCTTTCCGGAAATTTATTCGCAATCCAGAATTTTCGTTAAAATTTCCTTGCTTTTTATGAAAATATTAATAAATACAATATATTGAGCATCATTTCGGTTTACTAGCCAATGTGGTTAAGCGACCGTTAGTGGGAAGCGAAGAATACGGGTTCGAGTCTTGGCCTGGTCACAAATTTTCAAGTGCAGCTCTTGAATTATTTCAACGCCCAAAGCAGCTAAGGCATACAACTTTCCTTTCAGCTACGAACAATAAATGGTTTGGCGTTTGCAGACGATGTCGCAGTAGTTTATGGAACCTTAGCAAATGCAAAGAATAGACTAAAACTTCTGGGGGGAACAGACGCGAATGAAGGCCGAGAAATATCGGTTTGGAGGACAATATATGACCAAAGAAAGTAATTGACCTATAATTAACAAAAGAAAAAAGAAAACAAGTATGGCAACATCACAACAGAAAGTGGAAAAGTGTCAATTAAAATAAGGACTGAAATATGAGAAGAGCGTACATGAAAATGAGGAATCTGTACAATAATTTGTTTTTAAATACGCTAAAGTAAGTTGTAAAACCAGAAGTCGTATACGCGTCGGAAAGACAACTTTTATCTGGATAGAAGAGAACTTTACAAGATGTGAAAAAGACAGAAAGAAGGACCCTACGAAATATTAGGTCCAATCAAGACCAAAGATGGGAGTTCGATTTTGAGACAAAATAAGGAAATATTTTGCCCGAAAATAATAGGATGAGATAAGGAAGAGAGGTGTTATGCTCTGCAGACATCTAGAAAGAACGAAGGGAGGCAAATTAAAAAAGAAGATCCACACAGTCTTTCAAAATAGGAAAATGGATATAGAAAATAAGCGGGGAGGCTAAACAGAAAAGGACTTGTAAGAAATGTACCTTGCACAGTACACCTCAATCAAGAAAGACAAATTTAGACTAGAAGTCAAGAAATTAAATGCATAAGTTAAGACAAACAGAGAAACAACTGGTGGCGAATGGTCATGAGAGTACAAGAACACTCCTAGTTGGCCTATAACGACACAAAAAAAAACGACTTTTCAGTTTCGTTGGAGCAATTTTCCCACGGACGTAGAGTTTGCTGGAAATCTTGCTCGTGTAACACATAATGATACGATGAACTTCAAGGTTCAAAGCTTTTGTGGGTATTAAAATATTACTGCAACTCAGCTCGAATAAGAAACGTTTGGCAGCCAATTAGTCCTATGTGTGATAGTTTACACGTATCGTTGCCGCTATTTCTGTAGGTGTGTCATCTACATCTACATACATATTTCGCAATCCACCAGACGGTGCGTGGCGGAGGGTACCTCGTACCACAACTAGCATCTTCTCTCCCTGTTCCACTCCCAAACACAACGAGGGAAAAATGACTGTCTATATGCCTGTGTACGAGCCCTAATCTCTCTTATCTTTGTGGTATTTCTGCGAAATGTAAGTTGGCGGCAGTAAAATTGTACAGCAGTCATTCTCAAATGTTGGTTCTCTAAATTTACTTTGTAGCGATTCATGAAAAGAACGCCTCCTTTCCTCTAGAGACTCCCACCCGAGCTGCTGAAGCATTTCCGTAACACTCACGTGATGATCAAACCTACCAGTAACAAATCTAGTAGCCCGCCTCTGAATAGCTTCTATGTCCTCCCTCAATCCGACCTGATAGGGATCCCAAACGTTTGAGCATTACTCAAGAATAGGTCGCACCAGCGTTCTATAAGCGGTCTCCTTTACAGATGAACCACATATTCCCAAAATTCTACCAATGAACCGAAGACGACTATCCGCCTTCCCCACAAACGCCATTATATGCTTGTCCCACTTCATATCGCTCTGCAATATCACGCCCAAATATTTAATCGACGTGACTGTGTCCAGCGATACACTACTAATGGAGTATTCAAACATTACAGGATTGTTTTTCCTATTCATCTGCATTAATTTACATTTATCTATATATAGAGATAGCTGCCATTCTTTACACCAGTCACAAATCCTGTCCAAGTCATCTTGTATCCTCCTACAGTCACTCAACGACGGCACCTCCCCGTACACCACAGCATCATCAGCAAACAGCCGCACATTGCTATCCACCGTATCCAAAAGATCATTTATGTAGATAGAAAACAACAGCGGACCTACCACACTTCCCTCACCTCCGATGAACACTCACCATCGACGACAACGCCGGGGCTCGATTATGATTCAAATCGTTTTGTAGAACAATGTGTGTGAGAAAAATTGTATGGAATCCTGTGGGTATAGCTTCTGGAACGAGGAAGATGGTCCACTGGGGAATCTGTGAAGTTGTCGAATGATAGAATCAGTGACGGAAATGTGATCTGTATTTCTTCTCTTCTCTTGAGAAGCCGTTGGGGATCACAGTTCCTGTAACGTAAGAGTGGCCCTAAGTCTAAATCGTATTTTCCTTGCAGCTCCCGCAGCCCCGCACTACCTTCTGGGAGCGGTCGACTTGCAGCGCTGGAGCACTCGGCGGCTGCCACGGCCGGTGAAGTATTTATCAAGCGCCGGAGTGCCGGAGGGCCGGTGACGTCGAAGGCGGGCGTAATCGCGTTGCGGTATCGACAAGTGGCGGTGCAGAACAGCGGAGGGCTATTTTGCGCGCAGAAGGGGCTGAGGACGGCGTGTCGCCGCTGCCGGAAGGCTGGGCGCGGGAGGGGCGGAATTCTGGCGGATAGGGCGGCGGTTTCGTGGAAAGCGTCCAGAGTCGCGGGGGCGGACGGCCGAGCCGTGGGAGGCTGTTGACAGCGGAGGAGCCCCATGAATAGGTAATGGCGTCTCTTTGAGTGCGGGGCGCTGTAAAAGCACGTAGCGGTTTCATCTACACGCTGCGAAAAAGGGGTGAGCGTGGCAGGGGGAGTCTTTCAGCGCGCGGCCTCCCCCGCGATAACGCTCAAGAACCGCGTGCGTGCGTGCCCCTCCGCCCCTCCCCTACACGCACCGACGACGCACCAGTGTGTCTCTGCTGGCAGCGAACACGTGGGCACCAACACAGAAATGCCCGAACCGCAGAAATGACGCTATATCTGTTTCGGAGTTGTCTCTATTACTGAATGGCTAAACTAGATCACAATTGTAGGGTGCCTCTCTAAAGGATTCCATGAAGAAACAGAAATTTGATTCTTAATACTTCATACAGTTATCAAGACTAAGTAAAAATCTAAAACGCTCTCATAATCTACGCATTACGAGCTATAATACACTACTAGCCATGAAATTACTACACCACAAAGATGACGTGCTACATAAGCGAAATTTAACCGACAGGAAGAAGATGCTGTGATATGCAAATGGTTAGCTCTTCAGAGCATTCACACAAGGTTGGCGCCAGTGGCGACACCTAAAACGTGCTGACATGAGGAAAGTTTGCAACCGATTTCTCATACACAAACAACAGTTGACCAGCGTTGCCTGGTGAAACGTTGTTGTGATGGCTCGTGCAAGGAGGATAAATGCGTACCATCACGTTTTCGACTTTGATAAAGGTCGGATTGTAGCCTATCGTGATTGCGGTTTATCGTATCGCGACATTGCTACTCAAGTTGGTCGAGATCCAATGACTGTTAGCAGAACATGGAATCGGTGGGTTCAGGAGGGTAATACGGAACGCCGTGCTGGATCCCAACGGCCTCGTATCACTAGCAGTCGAGATGACAGGCATCTTATCCGCATGGCTGTAACGGGTCGTGCAGCAGCGTCTCGATCCCTGAGTCAACAGATGTGGATGTTTGCAAGACAACAACCATCTGCACGAACAGTTCGACGACGTTTGCAGCAGCATGGACTATCAGCTCGGAGACCATGGCTGCGGTTACCCTTGTCGCTGCATCACGGGCAGGAGCGCCTGCGATGGTGTACTCAACGACGAACCTGGGTACACGAATGGCAAAACGTCCTTTTTTTCGGACGAATCCAGGTTCTGTTTACAGCATCATGATGGTCGCATCCGTGTTTGGCGACATCGCGGTGAACGAACATTGGAAGCGTGTGTTCGTCATCGCCATACTGGAGTATCACCCGGCGTGATGGTACGGGGTGCCATTGGTTACACCTCTCGGTCACCTCTTGTTCATACTGACAGCACTTTGAACAGTGGACGTTACATTTCAGACGTGTTACGACCCGTAGCTGTACCCTTCACTCGATCCCTGCGAAACCCTACATTTATGCAGTATAATGCACGACCGCATGTTGTAGGTCCTGTACGGGTCTTTCTGGATACAGAAAATGTTCGACTGCTGCCCTGGTCAGCACATTCTCCAGATCTCTCACCAATTGAAAACGTCTGGTCAATGGTGGCCGAGCAACTGGCTCGTCACAATAAGCCAGTCACTACTCTTGATCAACTGTGGTATCGTGTTGAAGCTGCATGGGCAGCTGTACCTGTACGCGCCATCCAAGCTCTGTTTGACTCAATGCCCAGGCGTATCAAGGCCGTTATTACGGCCAGAGGTGGTTGTTATGGGTACTGATTTCTCAGGACCTATGCACCCAAATGGCGTGAAAATGTAATTACATGTCAGTTCTATTATAGTATATTTGTCCAATGAATACCCGTTTATCATCTGCATTTCTTCTTGGTATAGCAATTTTAATGGCCAGTAGTGTATAACCTCAGAAGTTTAACACAATAACTAAGACATTGCAGTTCCGAACTATGTACAAGTCTTCAGGCAGCGTAATTCACGGCGTCCATATTACCCGAACTTCGAGTATTTGAGAATGAGAGCACACAGAGATTTCCAGAAAACTGCACACTTAATTTCGATAAGGCTTTGTCGGTGACAGCTTTCACAAAATGTTAAAAGGAAAAAATGCTTATCGCTTACTACATTTTTAGCAGTTCATGTAGTAAAACTGCAAAATCAGTCATGATGTTTTAATTTACAACTTCCTTACTACTCACTGTCTTCCCAACACCACTGACTCTACCTGCAAAGTTATATCCTTACCCGATACAGTTTATACATGGAATTTGTATTTTGTAAAGAACAGTGGCAGCTATACTGTATGAGCTGCATCAAACCAGTTTCAGGACAGAAGACCACAACAACAACAACAGGGGTGAGAATTTACGAGAGGCAGTCAAATGTAAAGCAATGTAAATAGATTAGCCACCACAACGATACCTTGGAATGGCTCCATTCAAAAGTAATCACCACACGTATTAAGACATTTATCCCATTTGGAGGCGAGAAAATCAATTCTTGTTTCGTAGGACACGGTCGGCAACTGACAGTGCCACAACCGCTACCACCATTGCTCTTCCTCGTCCGACTTAAACCCACTTCCACGCGTGTCCTACATTATCGCACCGAAGATGTGAAAATAACAGTGAACGATACGCGCTGCTCTGAGGATGTAGCAATATTTCCCAACCAAACTGCTGAAGGTTAGGCTCCGTCAAATTGGCAGTGTCGGGGCGAGTGTCATTATAAATCAGAATTATTCCGTCCGTCCGCATTCTTAGCGTTCGCAGCTTTTTCCATGAGTACTCACGTTGCTGCACGTTGATTGTGGTTCCACAATCGATGAACTCGAAGAGGGTCCCTACTGTAATTGTAATTGTAATTAGACCGTACCAGAACTAATGCGAGGAGCCCGGGTGATGTGGCATGCTTCCATTGTTGGCTATGCGGTTTGTCATCACGTTCGATATGGTTGTAGCATTCGTAGCACGCAAGTTCATGATGACCTTCTTCTCTGACTGCATGGGATCTCTGCTCGTCGGGTACCTCAAGTGTGGAGCCACAATCAGTGCGCAGTGATCTGAAGATACTTTTTAGAAACCCTGACGCACCATAATGTCAAAACGCCTACGAATCCTGCTGCACGATAGCGGGCTTCCCCCCCCCCCTCCCCACTCCCCCCCCCCCCCACCCACCCTCCCACCCACAGCACCGACAATTGGGTCAAGGCTACGCTTCAGTGATTTGGTTGGGGAGCACAGCAAAATCGTCTGTACCGCCCGGATCGTTCACATCTTTAGTAACCTGAAGAAAGACCTATGTGACGTCGGTTTCAGTTGAATGAGGCAGCGGAGTTGTGGGTGCGGTTTGGATCCGTCTGTTGGCGTCCGTTTTCTACGAAACTGGAACTGACCATCGTCTCCGAGTGGGATAAATATCTTAACATGATTGGTGATTACATTTGAATTGAATGGTGCCATGGTCCCGTTGTGGCAGGTGTTCCGTTTTTATGTTACTAGTACTTTCCTGATTAACTAATAGTCACTATTATTATACACTGCTTTCCTGTTACAACAAGATGGACAGCAGTTAATGAAAATTTATTTGCTTTGAGGATACGGTGTAGCAGGAAGAATACATGATTAAATTTGTAGGTGACTTAGGGATGTAGTGGGTGGGAAATTTAGCACACAGATCCGTCTGGTATTAGCAATAGCTTTCACAGTGCTAGGCACCAACTGGAACTGAACTACAATGACGGATACCGCTACGTCATCCCGTGCTGCTCCTACTCGATGCCTGCGTACATCAAACTTAGTGGCTGGCGAGTGTGGGTTGGCAACCTTGTAACACCATGGCTCTAATGCTCTACTGATTTATTTTGTCTCTGTTTCATTTAACGTTTCATCATTGAGCTTCTGTAAATGTATTTGTTTGAATCGATAACATAAAATTGTATACTCCTTTCTTTATACAAACTTTGATATCATGATTTGATTGTATGCTGTGTAGCATAACTATCATTTATATTCTTTGTCCCATTTGGAGGGAACAAAACTTAATATATATAATTGTAATTTTGTGTGAATAATTTTTTGTAGAAGTGTCAATATGTGAAAATGTTCTGTTTTATTTAATGTGTTTGTTTGCTGTTATGTAAACTGCTGACCTTCACTTAGGGCTCCTAGTTAGTCTGTATGTAAAAGGTGTAGGGGTTCCCCTCGGGAACGGAACAGCGTAGCGCGCGCAAAAATGTGGTTGGCCTAGGTGGAAAAGGTGGGACTGATAGTCAGTCGGAGACAAGCAGTCAGTCGGGAACGAGCCAGCAGTCAGAGATGAGCTACGAGTCCGTGCACTGCTGTGTAAAAGTTGCATAGTGCTGGTTTCGAGAGAGGCTTTTCTGTTATTTTCCAATGCCTCGGATGGATGGATAAATAGCTGGACTACTCCGGAATTTGTATCTATCATCGCCACCAAGAAATGACAGAGTCCAGCAATTCTGCCTGCAATTCCATCTACCAACATGCTGTGGCCACCACATTGCGCAATCATTGCAACATAACACTATAATGATGTACAGTGAAGGATCAGCGTAATGGATGGGTTATTGTGCTGAAATATAAGGTAATTTATATCTGAATTTATGTACCAATCTTGATTTTCTCCTCATCATTACACCTCTCAGGGTCCTCTCCGTTTGAACTTAAGTGATTACCGAGTATCCTTATTGAAAGTACGTTAAAACTCAGTTTGCTAATTAATGCCTATTGGACAGAGTAAAATTAAAGTTAATGTGGCAAGAGAGTGAGTTAAAGTTATTGATGCTTGCCGAAATAATTTTCCTAGTAAAACTGACTATTAATGTGTTGTTGCCAAATTCAAATTAAAATTTCTCAAGACTGAGGCTTATAACGTTTTGCTTAGTAAATGATCACATTACTACCTGTTGTTAATCGTAGAAAGTGAGTCAGTATCTTACATTAATATTAATTTTATGTCTCATGGTAGTAAAAGTGGAAAATTGCATAGTAGGAAATTATATACTCATGATTACTAAGTGTTTGTCTCTCTTGTGTGCATATTAACAGTATAAAGACCACTCAGTTTGTGTAAGCCTTGAAAGTGATAGTGTTTTCCTGTACGTGTTATAATTTTGCAAATAGTTTGTGCTGCTCCAGTTGTTAGCTTCAATCTTAAAACATATGTGTGTCAGAGTTCATTGCACTCCCGTGTGGCCAAGTCTAGGTTGTGTTTGTCCGTTATAGTTACTTATACCTACTTTCTAAAACGAGAATGTTAATCATTCTCTTGCCTAGTTAGGCTGGCGGCCGTTTTCTTTATCCGTTGAACAGTACAGATAGGCAAAATTTAGTTTGGTACTGTTCAAATATTTACGTAATTCTGACTTTCATTTCCGATAAGCCACCTCCGTTAGGAACAACACGGTCAACATAACAAAATTCCTCTCAGAGGGTAACACTGCTCTGTTGCTTCGTACCATAATTGCTTTTACAAAATAGTTTTATGTCACAACCTGTATCTAGCATTGAGGTTATGGTATAACAGTAGCAGACGGGAGTGTTATAACCTCTCAGCACGCCAAGAGCACATGTCTAAAATGAGTGCGACATCTGGTGAACTTGGGGCTAGAAGTGATGGAGTAATCTAAAACCTTCTACTTTTGTGAGCTCCGAGCCGAGGGGTTGGCGGGATAGGCCCCCCTCCGCCAAGGGTACTTGCATAAGGAGGCGCTAAAACTGATCGGAAAAAGAGTAAAGAAAGCCCATTTCAACATACGAGAAGAAACTTTCTCTCCATCCGCGACTGTAAACCAACGCTGTTGCCACAGTGTCATTTCTGAACTCATTTCGTCTATGTAGCGTCACAAAAGAGGACGACTACGGAACAGACGTCTATCGCTGAAACGGTTAGTGAGTCAGCAGTACGCTTGGTTCACAGAGCTAGGACCTACAAAAGTCGCTCGTGTTTAACGCTGTTCGTGCTGCTTGTTCGCTACAGCGTTTCCGGACCTCAGATGTTGGATAGCGAGCCCACAAGCAAATATGCTAGTTGGCGTCGTTCGAAGCAATGAAATTTAAAGTGAAATTATAATGAAAACATAATTTTTGCAAAGAGATATTTTCTCTACTCTTAACGAAGCCCTTTCTTTTCTCAATTCTCACTAATAGTTTACAATTGCAAGACTACACTGGACACGCATTTGAAAGGCTACAGGCGACTATGAGTTTAACCACTGACAGCAACCACTTTAACTGGTAATCCTTCCACTTGGCTACCTGATCCTTGCGTTTGCTAAATTGATTTTGTCCTTTGACTGTGTTTCTAGTAGTTAGCCTGCATTAGAGGTTATCACATTCATCAAAATTTAAATGAACTTGAATACTTAGATAATTTAATAAAATGGTGGTCCTGTCATTATTGTAGTCAACTGTCGCTGGATGGGTGATTAACATCAATAAGGGATTGATCTTTTAAGAAAATTTTGGCAAAAGTTTATTGATCATAAAGTAGGGAAAACAATACAAGTTAAGCGTCATGACAAATAAATAATGATCCGTTGGCACCACAAACAGGCGCAACAAATAGTTAACACCACACTGGGTGGCGATTGGTTGGCAAAGACTAAGGTTTTTCTGATTAAACTATTTACTACGACTCAAGATATGTATAACGAAATCTCAAATTAGCTAATGCTGAAAAGACTGTTGGATTTATTCTACGCAGAAGCTACAGCACGTTGTTGCAGCTGAGAACAAGCGGCGAGACTGTGATTTTGTTTTCCCTAACAAGCCGGATCACCAGTACTATACCCCTTACTCGATATGTAGCATCTGTCTCGTGTGACGATCGTGGATCAAGCGTTTCCAGAGCAGCGATGTGCGGCATCTCTAATTCGTTATCGCGGACACGAGATACGCAAAGTCACGAGTGACAATTTGTTAGACGTATAGCAATTACTCTCTAACAGAGCCCTGATGGCACACTTCATTTCACTGGTCACACCATGGACCAATTTGTCTCACTTCAAAGAAATCAAACGTCAAGGCGGCAGACATGCCGCCAATAAGAGTGCCCTCGGCACAGCGAGTTGTCAGATATGATTGGGGTCTATTCTGCCGGTAACGCTGAGTCCTCGCCACAGGCTTCACAGTCAAGAGAAATGCTGATAGGAAGCCACGTGCAGGACAAGTGTCCCAACTGCAACTCACTCATAAAAAGACCAGAATCCTCTCCAGAACGGAGGCTGTCAGAAGACCAAGTTTCACCTCTCCACACTTGCCACCAGACCTCCGTATATTCAAAAAAGCACTCCCTCAACCGCCCTCATAAGAGTCTCATGCCAGTCACAAGACTCCACGAGCTCCATGTCTCCCCTCTAACTAGCCTGCTCTTCCCAAAGGACAGCCTAATCAAAGTTAACAATATTCTTCAGTTTTCTGGAGAAGCAGCCAATCCGTGACTAGCAATCTTCCACGCAGAGAGGAGAAGATTTTGTGCTCCCAGCTTGTTATTTTCTCCCTCACTGGCACTTTAGACAGCGTGTTTTGAGATTCAATTTAGCCCTAAAGTTAACAGCACATTTATCATGGAGATCTTTACCTTAATGGCCCAAACATTAAAACATGTCCGACCATGGGCCTCGGAAACACTAAGAGAAGTGCTTTTGTGCCTCAACATAGACCGTTTCAGAGCCGCCATAAATGTTGCGTTCCATTCTAAAATTATTTCGAAGGCCTGAGGATTCCCAAAAATATGGCAGGCAGAGAGACGACAGCAACTGACGGCTCCCTCGACAGTGTCTGGTCCACAGTGATGGCTGCCATACCTGTTTACAAAAGGCGTTTATCACTGTTGAAACACGTTTGCCGTGCGACCTAAATTTCTCTTGCGCCCCTGCCCCTGCAGTGGCTAGAGGACCTAGCAGGTGGATCCAGATGGCAGTTATTTCCGTCTCTTTGGCCGAAAGCTTTGTCTTGGGACCAGCGTTCTGCCCCCATAAGTGTTTGATGACGTTTCTTTCCCTAATGGCTACATGTGACTTCCAACCCTCAAATGTCCACTGCAATATTTACTGTTATATGATGAAACTGCCTGCTTGTTCTCAACTCCAGAAAGTACTATTCGAAGGAGAGCCACCGTAAAGAACCCGCATACATTAACGATGTACATGTTCCCATTAATGCCTGCTCAGGAGATGACAACTTCCTGTTACCTCACAAAAATCATGTCTTGGGTGTAAAATTAACATTGAAGAGTAGCCTTGAATATGAAAAATAGTGAGTGACTCATCCTCTCTCATGCTCTATTAATAATTTATGAGGAGCCAATAAAATCTGTTTTGTGTTACACATCATACTAAAACCAGTGCATAGTTGCTGTCTTCAACAATAAGATATAGATTTTGTTTTACTTTTAGTGTTTTAGAAAGTTTAAAAATTGGTATTTTATGTATTGCTATGACGCCATATTGAGTGAAATGTGTTTCATCAGCATAATCCATGTAAGTAATATTATTCAATTATGCCTCGTTTCACTTACAAAATTATCCAATTTGCTAAACCTGCACAGAAAAAATTTCAGTTAGGTAATCTCTGTGGTATGTATGGGGCAATTCTTTGCTAGTTTAGCCACGAATACATGAGTACCTAGGTACGGTCGTGGTGTCCACTGTTCATTATGTGTGCATCTGTGAACTGCGTATGTGTGTTGGTTGATGTGCGCCGTGTATATACTAGGATGGCCCAGAAAGTAACACACAGTGTATTTCTCTTTAACTACTACTAATTCGCTATACTGAAAATCATGCACATGAAATACTGCTGTTTTATCCATACACTATATTTTCCACGTAATATTTTTCTAATTATATGAACTTCCTCCAACGAAGCACAAGGACACGCATGCCCTGTCAATGCGAGTCCCTGTTTTGGTCACGGAGCCATTTCCTACTACATAAATCACATCATCCAGTAAAGTCTTCCATGATCGCTGTTCTTCAATGACCCAAATAAGTGAAAGTCGAAGGAAGGTAAGTCAGAGCAGCAGCCTCGAAGTGGTAACACTTTCCAACCACGTTTCGTGATTGCACTCATAAGCTCTCAAACCCCATGACATCGAGCATTATCATGCTGAATCAGAACATCAAATGGTTCAAATGGCTCTGAGCACTATGCGACTTAACTTCTGAGGTCATCAGTCGCCTAGAACTTAGAACTAATTAAACCTAACTAACATAAGGACATCACACACATCCATGCCCGAGGCAGGATTCGAACCTGCGACCGTAGCGGTTGGTCGGTTCCAGACTGGAGCGCCTAGAACCGCACGGCCACTCTGGCCGGCTCAGAACATCACTTGGGTTGTTATGGAGCTGAAGTCATAACCCATAGATCCTCATGAATGAGAACATTAGGACGCTATAGCATGTGAGGTGTCACAGCCAAGGATATTAACTTCATACAGACATTTAAGAGTGTTCCTCACACTTTCTTTGTGCGCAGTGACAAATTTAGTCAGTACACGATGCTCATCACTTCCAGACGACATTTGAAATATACCTGCTGATGTCAGAGGAAACGGAAATTCTGAGCGCGCACTCCGGAAACTTCAAAGAATTCTAGCCTAAAGATTCGCCTTCGAAACAAAAAAATGGCTCTGAGCACTATGGGACTCAACTGCTGTGGTCATAAGTCCCCTAGAACTTATAACTACTTAAACCTAACTAACCTAAGGACAGCACACAACACCCAGCCATCACGAGGCAGAGAAAATCCCTGACCCCGCCGGGAATCGAACCCGGGAACCCGGGCGTGGGAAGCGAGAACGCTACCGCACGACCACGAGATGCGGGCCCTTCGAAACACTGTCATCTGGAAAATAAAAGTAGAATGAAAATTTCTGATAGTGTCTGCGACATAGCAGTCTTTACTTTCTATTAGGTTGCCACCGTTGCTCTCAGTATGATGTAGACTGACGTATATTCTCGTCTGAATGATAAAGTTCTGACCATATCTGTACGCTCACATTCATGTAGAAATGTAGAAACATTACCACACAAAGAATCGCAAAACGAAATGCCATATAACTGGGTAAGTTGCATAATGCCCTGATAATCGACTTTGTTCTATGAGTATTTACTGTTGAAATAAGTATGTTTGACCCTCTTAATCGGTAGGGTCCGGTCACACACGTCCTAGCATCAGCCGCCGTACACCATTTAAATGAACGTAGCGCTCCAGACGTGGCCGGGCTGTGCTCGGGGAACGCCGGTGAGCCGAAAGTGTGCTGGTGCAATTTGTTGTCTTTAATTTTTCACGTGATGGGCGACGCGATGGCATAATTCTTTTGTAGGCTGTACAAGACAGCTTTGTGTACAAAAAATGCATGTCCAAAGACTAGTAGAAGAAGTTCGTAAGTTTTCTGTGCTATAAGACAAGGCAAACGAAAACTACCAGAATGCTGAGTACGAAGACAGAATCTGAAAGAAAACTGCAACAGATTCGGAAACCAGAAGTGAAATTAAAAAATATGAAAATTTTAATATCAGAAGAATATTTAATTACTTTTTATTTTGCAAACAATTTTTTTTTATTTATGTCATAGCTGTATCGCCAGTGCGACGTTTTCTTGACATTCCTCACTGACATATGGAGAATTAGGAAGTTTTTTTGTTGGTCTCGTACGGAAAATGCAGCGTCTGCTGATCTCTTAACGAGTTCGAAACAGTGTTCGAAATTATCACTGTACTGGTCTTGTTTTCCAGGCACTGTGGATCCACATATTCCTTTTTTTGTCTTGCTTCTTTTCCTTTTTTCCTCTGAAGCATGTGCTGTAAGTCCTAATTCACTATTACCAAAAAATAACGAACATATTTACAACTTTCACAAACAGAAACACGGACTCCCCCTTCCGAATCACTACAAGGAACGACAGAAATGCGGAAGATCCTCGGTTAAATGTGGTTCCTAGAAGAATGGGCCAAGGTTCTGGCGTCATTCGTCCGACTCTCGGTCCTGAAAGGGCTACGACAATAGTACATTTGAGGTAGGGTCACACATGCATAGGTCGAGTCAGGGCCGGGTGTCGGACGAGTGACGTCCGTGCTCCAGCCAGTTCCTATAAGAACCATGCATAATCAAGGCTCGTCGGCATTTCTCTTGTTCCTTGTAGAGACTCGGA
The DNA here is from genome assembly GCF_023898315.1 of Schistocerca nitens. Taxonomy (NCBI): domain Eukaryota; kingdom Metazoa; phylum Arthropoda; class Insecta; order Orthoptera; family Acrididae; genus Schistocerca; species Schistocerca nitens. The sequence continues at coordinate 186,762,485 of NC_064620.1, read as the reverse complement.
AGCCGGGGTCTGTGTTTCCGTTAGTCAAAGTTGCAAATATGTTCGTTAGTTTTCGTAATAGTGAATTAGGACTTACAGCACTTGTTTCACAGGAAGAAGAAAAAGAATCAGGGCAAAAAATGAAGAAATATGTGGATCTACAGTGTCTGGGAAACAAGAGCAGCCAAGGGAGCGTTGCGAACATTACTTCCTTATCTCGGGGATGATGAGATAAACTTTTACAGACATTTTAAGATGACGCAGAGCACATTCTGTCAGCTTTTAAACAAACTAGAAGCAAAATTAAGAAAAGACTATACTTTCTGGAGACTTTCAATTTCACCCAAATAATGCCTGGCCGTTTTGTATTTTTTTAAACTGGATTATAAAAGGGTAAACAGATGGTAAACAAAAATGAAGTTACGAAAAACCTCTTCTTTCCACACCCATCTGTTGTACGCAAATCAGTCTTGCACAGCTGCACAGCCCAAAAAGCAGTTCTACCGTCGCGTGCTCCATCACGTAAACAATTGAACAGCGCCTGGCAGAGTCTCGGCTCATTGACCTTCCTTGAGCATGGCCCTGTCTTGTCTGCACCGTTACATTTATTTTAAAGGTATACTTCGTTCTACGCGTGTCAGCCGATACTCGGACGTGTCACAGCACGAGCATGGCCCGGACATATGTGACCGGACCGTCATACAGATATGAAATTTTGTACATTTTGTATATATACCTTGCGATCACGCGAACGCTCTTGCATCTCCCTGTAAAATGATGTTCGTCGCCAACAGTGCTCCTTCGACAATGAGCAATGAAAAAACGTCCGTCATGCCGCCCCTCCTACTCCATCTGTCGAGAAATGTTGATGGAGAAACGAGCGCATTATGCTTATATAAAGTTGGGGGGGGGGGGGTGGTAGAAGTCGTCTTCTTGAACAACTGTGGCCTGTGGCGACTGTGGACTGGATCAATTTTCAAACATATTCATGTACGTAGTCTGAATACTGACATGGAAAATTGAAGGTGCAGTGTGTGCGGCAACGAAAACCGGCAGGCTGTGGTTAGGTAAAAGCGTTATCGCCGGAAGGTGAATGTGTGTGGTGGTGCTCACTGAAGACTGGAATAATTCGCCCATACTTTTTCCATGAACCCCATGTAACCTGGCTAAGCTGGAGAGTTATCGCGGTCAACAATCGCCAACGGTCACCTTTTCCAGTGGGACAACTCCGTCGCCATCGTGTCAATATCTTGACCGCCTGCTTGATAAGACTTTTCCAGACAGCTGAAATGGGGGAGGTGGAACAACGCTGTGCCACCTTAGTCGAATTCTTTCTGTTTGGGATTACGAAAACGAGAGCATACCGCACTCGTATGGCTGATGTAAGCTCCCCTTACAAAAATTGCCGTCCCCGCTCCCCAAAAGCATCATTGCAAGCATAATTTAATATCTTAGAATTCCGGTCCTCGATAACAGCCTGGATTCGGATTGGAATTGAGTCCACAAGTTTGTCCAGGCATGTCGCATGTGACACTCAATGAGGATTTGACTGCGTAGTTCTACCAAATTGCATTTTACCGGCTTATCCAACAGGTATCATAGATTTTCAATGGGATTCAGTCGATTTAGCAGGTCAGTCGAAATGTAAGAGTGTGGGAGAGTGTTCAGAAAACGAGTCACATATCCTTCCAGCCTGATGAATGGCGCTGTTGACGTCTGGAATTATAGGGATATGAATAGCATACTTGTCACGTAGGTGATGACGGAAAGGCAACACCTGATGATTCATACTACTGAGAGGTACATACTGGTGTATGTTAGCAGTCACCTCAGTAAGTGTTCCCATTCAAGATACGAAAAACACCCCCAAAACATCACAGACTCACCTCCGACTAGAAACTGACGTTGCACACATTCAGGATGAATTGCTTCCTTTGGCCTTTGATGCTCTCGATGAAGTGCGCCATTTGAATACAGGCAAAAATGTGACTCATCAGACCATTTTCGTTCTGCTAGTCAAATACTGTCCACGTTAGATGATTTATAGACCATCGGAGACGCGCAGCTGTATATGCATCTTGCGAGAGATGACCAACTCAAACGTTCATTGCACGCATTTCCTGTCACTATGTTCTATCGCTAAAAGGTGGGGCTGGACTTTCGTTTACTGCCTGCAGCAATTGCTGTCGGATATGGAAGCGATTTGGGTTCACGATCTGAGAAACGTGTCTCCCGTAACTTTCAGTCAGCATATTTTTCCTACAATGAATATGAAGTCGTGTTTCGTGGCCACTCCACTGCTTGTAGACACGTGGAACAGTGCACCGCAAAAAACCAATAAATTCAGCAACTTCGCGCACCATATTGCCATGGGCAAGGCAAAACACGACTGCCCCTTTGGTCACCCTCACACGTTACATTTACCCATGTTAACATATAATGTCCGCTTGGAACATAAGTTTCTCATTGGTCACTACTGCCTTATGCTCGTTTGAAGCAGTGCACTCGTGGTTGAGCACGTGGCTCGATCGCTGCGCCATCTGTGAAGATTTAACAGTTCATCTGAGGGTGCGCTTTTTGTCCGGTGAGCTGAGATCTGAGCTCACTGACCACAGCAAATGGTCACACCGGCTATACTTGCGACGTGCACAAAGGAAAGAGCATTGCCTAGACATTATCCAGGCAACCAATGGCGCTCACTTCGAGATCTACTAAAACTCTGTCAGCTGTGTTTCCAAGATATGCATCTTTGTCAAATATTTCCTGGACATCTCGGTTTCTCGCCCAAAAGTTATCTATCGTATAAACAGAACTAAACAGAACAGACCTTGCTTAAACACGGCAGACCTTGCTTGAACGGCCAGACTGTGGATGACGTACACATGAAGATTAATTTTCTATGTTATCTCAGTATGTCACCTCCCTCCTCCACCGGGTAGCAGCGCTTGTTAACAGGACCGCATCCGGAATAGGGAGATTGCCGCCCCGGATCGAAAACGTCCGGATGATTAACGATGAAGGGTCGGCGATTGGTGAATACCGGGCTCGTTCTCGAATTCTGCCTCAGATACAAGCTACGCAAACATCTAGAACATTTTCTTAGATTGCACATAGAATATACTGTGTACGCAGACAAAATGTGCACCCCTCTCCTGTCCTGGGGGACGGGTAGGAGACTGATGATCGTAGTTGCTTAGTCTCCTTAAAAACTTGCTCAACATCAGCATCATGCGATAACATGTAAAGTGTACGTATTGGTAGTCGTACTGGCAGCCGCTAGTGACTTGCTTGACACGAATGACGATTCTGAAGTATTGCAGTTGACGCACATGTATGAGCTGCTATATTGACCAGCAAGATATATACAATGTAAATTTAAGAGGTAACATCAGGAAGCGGTCACAGAGTCTCCACGAAATTCGATACCACACTGAAAATATGTCGTACATGTTTCTTTTGTGTATTGTTTAAGAACCTGGAAGGAAACAGGGCTAGCGAATTGTATTATCCATTTGTCAACTCAAAACACATTTGCACATGTAATCTTCATATAATGTGTGGACCTTTCAGTTACATCTGGTAATTCTCTCTGGATTGGAGGACAAATTTTAGACAAGGAATCTAAAGGCTTGAGGTTCATTCAACTTCAGCAAGAGGAATTTTTACGCCTCTTATTGCTTGTTTACCACTCTTAACGATTTAGGTATGTGAAAAATGTCAAGCTGTACCGTGATTCGGTGTCCACATTAAACCGCCGGACCCCTGAAATCTGAGGTTCGAACCTATCTTCAATTGAAGGCAGCCTTACCTCAGTTGTCCTTTGTTAGAATATCGCCTTGAATTCACTGGAAGGCGGAGCATGCACTTCTTAAAGTTTGTTAACCCTGCAGGCCACAAGTTCTCTCTTCGAGCGAATGTCGTCATTTCCTGCTGTCATCGCGACTAACAGAGCTGCGTTAATCAGGTAACAGCTCAGTAATCTTCAGATTCGCGTTCTGGAAAGGAAACTCTCGTTTTGCAGTGAAGTGCACACTCTGGAAAACTCTTGCGTTAGATAAAAAGTTAATTCCGTTCTTGGTTTCAGTGCAGAGAGCAGAGCTCGAGAATAGCAGAGGCATCCAGTTTTCATCGGATAGGTTCGGTGCTCGGCAAATATTATAGCAATACTTTCGTAGCATTTATTTTACATGATTAATCCCTGGGAAGTGATATCTGTAATTTATTTGACTGTAACCTAGTACGTATCTTCATTTAAACGTCATTTATTCAGTACTTCCACAACGAGCATTGAAAGCAATATTCCCGAGCTGACCGTGTACTCGTAATGAACGTAATTTTACGCCCCTCAAAAGGTGTTAAGATACAAATTAACTTTTTCTATCTCTAACCTGAAGTTTCGTGATATACACTCCTGGAAATGGAAAAAAGAACACATTGACACCGGTGTGTCAGACCCACCATACTTGCTCCGGACACTGCGAGAGGGCTGTACAAGCAATGATCACACGCACGGTACAGCGGACACACCAGGAACCGCGGTGTTGGCCGTCGAATGGCGCTAGCTGCGCAGCATTTGTGCACCGCCGCCGTCAGTGTCAGCCAGTTTGCCGTGGCATACGGAGCTCCATCGCAGTCTTTAACACTGGTAGCATGCCGCGACAGCGTGGACGTGAACCGTATGTGCAGTTGACGGACTTTGAGCGAGGGCGTATAGTGGGCATGCGGGAGGCCGGGTGGACGTACCGCCGAATTGCTCAACACGTGGGGCGTGAGGTCTCCACAGTACATCGATGTTGTCGCCAGTGGTCGGCGGAAGGTGCACGTGCCCGTCGACCTGGGACCGGACCGCAGCGACGCACGGATGCACGCCAAGACCGTAGGATCCTACGCAGTGCCGTAGGGGACCGCACCGCCACTTCCCAGCAAATTAGGGACACTGTTGCTCCTGGGGAATCGGCGAGGACCATTCGCAACCGTCTCCATGAAGCTGGGCTACGGTCCCGCACACCGTTAGGCCGTCTTCCGCTCACGCCCCAACATCGTGCAGCCCGCCTCCAGTGGTGTCGCGACAGGCGTGAATGGAGGGACGAATGGAGACGTGTCGTCTTCAGCGATGAGAGTCGCTTCTGCCTTGGTGCCAATGATGGTCGTATGCGTGTTTGGCGCCGTGCAGGTGAGCGCCACAATCAGGACTGCATACGACCGAGGCACACAGGGCCAACACCCGGCATCATGGTGTGGGGAGCGATCTCCTACACTGGCCGTACACCACTGGTGATCGTCGAGGGGACACTGAATAGTGCACGGTACATCCAAACCGTCATCGAACCCATCGTTCTACCATTCCTAGACCGGCAAGGGAACGTGCTGTTCCAACAGGACAATGCACGTCCGCATGTATCCCGTGCCACCCAACGTGGTCTAGAAGGTGTAAGTCAACTACCCTGGCCAGCAAGATCTCCGGATCTGTCCCCCATTGAGCATGTTTGGGACTGGATGAAGCGTCGTCTCACGCGGTCTGCACGTCCAGCACGAACGTTGGTCCAACTGAGGCGCCAGGTGGAAATGGCATGGCAAGCCGTTCCACAGGACTACATCCAGCATCTCTACGATCGTCTCCATGGGAGAATAGCAGCCTGCATTGCTGCGAAAGGTGGATAAACACTGTACTAGTACCGACATTGTGCATGCTCTGTTGCCTGTGTCTATGTGCCTGTGGTTCTGTCAGTGTGATCATGTGATGTATCTGACACAAGGAATGTGTCAATAGAGTTTCCTCTTCCTGGGACAATGAATTCACGGTGTTCTTATTTCAATTTCCAGGAGTGTATATAAGGATAAATGTGGCACTAGACTAAGGTAATGCCGCGAAAGGTCTCCAACATCTGATATTTGTAATGTTTCCAGAATATATGATAATTAGCATGGTACATTACACAAAACAAATAACAAGAACTTAAACATGCACTAAGCGAAATAGTTTCCGGCAAATGAGTGGCTGTGGAATTTTTGTCCTTTTTACAACAGTTGCTGAATCAGCAGTATCTCTGTTTCCCATTATTCATTTTTGGAAGCTGTGTATTTACTTAAGTTCTACAGTTCCTGTTACCTGATTTCGTAATAGTGTACACCAACTCAAGAGATTTGCTTCGTCTGCGTATTGACACGAGTGAACTTTGAATATCGCATTTTAACACTACGCTGAAATTCAGTGTAGACTTGAAGTAATTTGTGTAAGGTGTGATAATAAAGTGAACGTAATAAATTTTTCTTTTCTTGGATCTTTCGCCTTGACGACTGCGTACCTGGACACGAGCAACAACCTTATATAACGAGAAACGTGATTCATCCGACCAGGTGACACGTTTCCTGTGATCCATGCAGTAATTTCTGTTAACGTGCACTCAGTGCATTTGTAAATGACGATGTCGTAGCGTCAGCATGGGACATACATACAAGTTGAACATTAATATAACCGGCGAACGGCAGCAACGGATTCATGATTGGAAACAGAGGAGAAAAGGTCCTACGGAAATATCTCCGTAAATGGGTAGTGTGGTGTCACCGCTAGACACCACACTTGCTAGGTGGTAGCTTTAAATCGGCCGCGGTCCATTAGTACATGTCGGACCCGCGTGTCGCCACTGTGTGATCGTAGACCGAGCGCCACCACACGGCAGGTCTAGAGAGACGTACGAGCACTCGCCCCAGTTGTACGGACGACGTTGCTAGCGACTACACTGACGAAGCCTTTCTCTCATTTGCCGAGAGACAGTTAGAATAGCCTTCAGCTAAGTTAATGGCTACGACCTAGCAAGGCGCCATTTGTAACATTGCATGTATCTCAAGATAGTCTCACTTGTATCATCAAGAATGCTGTATACAAATAAGGATTAAAAGTTAAGTATATTCCATAGCTATGTTCTTTTCTTTATTGCATTCATTACGAATCCTGTTCCAGACTTCGCGCTAGTCGGCGTGTGTGTACGTGTGCCTTTCGGCTACCCGTCACTGTGGACTGGCTGCCCTGTCAGTCCACTACAGGTAGTGTGCTTATAACGACAAAGAATAGTCCCGGAACACAGTGATTGTGTGTAAAACAAATAATCATGAGTAGTTTGTAACACTGCTGCATTTCATCAGTAACCCCTGATATGAACATTCACTATACGATAATCTTACAATCAAAATTATAGCAGGTAAACTGCAAAAAATCCAGAATGACTGAGCAGGTGACTGTAAGTTATTACTGTAATCACAAGCAAACCACTGTTGCTGCAAGTAAGTTTTGTCGCTTGTTTCGCTCACTGCGCCTAATAGAACAATTGCAGCCAAATATCACAGCGGGGTCTCAGTTTTTATTTGGGAATATTTGAGAGGGAGTTTCTAGTTAGGGCATTCTTCTGATGTCATCATTACAATCCGATAACTGTGTGAGTACGACTGTTACCGCAATTGATGCTGCGAGAGTAAGGACAAATAGGTAGTACAGATAAGTTCGTCGTACGGTGCCGACGTCACTACTTTACCAGACGGACTGCTATGTATTAAAAAGCTGGAGCTAGGTCAAATTCTGCCAGAAGTGGCAACATGATGAAAGATGTTCGACCTTATGCTGTTCAAAGATTGGGACAACAATCTCTGCCTACTCGTTTGGCAAACATAACGTTCAGCTAAAAGTAGCCAAGCGCTACGATGCGTGTGGTTGGCAAATCTTTGCAGGAAAGAATAACCGCGGAACAACGTCGCATTTGCTTTCTGCCCTTTCGGTAGGGTGGCAACACTGAGTAATGGGCGCCCTTACAAAACGTCACATCAACAGAAGGCTGATCTGAGTCACAATTCCTCTTGTAAAATAATAGCGGGCATGTGTTTGATTTGGAGAGAAGCTGGAAGCTGATATAACCTACAAAAGAATGGCTAAAAGAAAACCCTCAGTTGTTGTACAGAGCCTGGTATATTTTCAGATAAGTGCGTAGACCATTTTCTCCTTCCAGGCGGGCAGTAAATGAGCAAGTCTAAAACGACATGCTATAGTCTTCAGTACACCCTTACGTCTGTGTGCGAGGGCAGCCTCAAGCCCAGCCGAGACTGGTAAAGTATCTCAGCCACAATTCCGTTCCATGAGGGCGCCCAGGCGCTATTGTCCGACAGGACGGAACAGATGGGCACGCAGCGCGAGTTTCAGTACAATAGAAACGATCGAAGGGACCTGACTATATGTAGGAGAATAGAAGATGCGGAGTTTAGCAGATTTTGGCAAACTGACCATTACTTGAGATTTCGAAAGACTGCTGTAACAGAGAATTTATTATGGTAAAGGGGATCATTGAGTAATATCAATAAAAGTTGTTAAATAATTCGACTGCTGAGAGAAACAACCTCACCTGGCCAACCCGAAATTTTGCTTGTGCACGACGATCGGCGGCAAGGATCATAGCTAGTATCTATCTGGTGCAGTTAAACTGTTGACTGGTAATAGAGAAGAAGCATTTCTCTCAGTTGCAGCGTGGACTTCACACAACAGAAGAGGCACTCCGAAAAGTTATTCTGAAGTAACTGCTACACAGTGGGCATATTATTGTTTTCCTCTTCTTAACTATACCGTGTGATGGAAAGCCATAATTTGTGCCAGATTAAGTTTTCTATAGGATAGCTACAATCATTCTACTCTTGTCAACAACAGATATATTTGTTGGAATTGTAACAAACGTAATGCAAAAAATGGTTCAAATGGCTCTGAGCACTAAGGGACTCAACTGCTGTGGTCATAAGTCCCCTAGAACTTAGAACTACTTAAACCTAACTAACCTAAGGACAGCACACAACACCCAGCCATCACGAGGCAGAGAAAATTCCTGACCCCGCCGGGAATCGAACCCGGGAACCTGGGCGTGGGAAGCGAGAACGCTACCGCACGACCACGAGATGCGGGCACGTAATGCACTCTTTCTTCAATTTCGTAATCTGCCACACCTAATCCTTCCACCTCTTGTGAACTGAATAGGTTGCACTCAAATGCAATTAACATAAACTCTTTTCCTACTTCGAGCATCAAGCTGTACTCCACAGATTTTTTTTTATATTAGCGTATTTTTACGATGTTTATTAGATTTAACGATACTACATTCTTACTCCTCCGCCTGTCTGCTAAGATCATTGGATGACTATTAATTGTCTGGTGGCTCTTGCCAATGGAATTTAGACTGTACTGTACTTCACGTAACGGGTTTTGTTCACGCTGGCATTATACCTCCATCGGCTTGACGCTGTCCCCTTCTTCTTTCGCGTTTGCGTCATGTGTATTATTAGCACGACCAAAAATGTAGCTTTTTATAAACTGGAGCTGTTTAAATCCAAGTTCCTCCTTGCCGCACCATAACAAAGATTTGCGAATTAACTATTCTGCTTCGCAACGAAGATGGTTAAGCACGATGCTGTTTAAATAGTATTATGAAGGATCAGTACTGAAAAATATTTAGCGCAACATTAGAAACAAAGCTTTTTCTGAGTAAATGCACTAATATTTAACAGTGACAGAGGTCAGATGGCAGAGATGTTCTCTCTCAACATCCTCCTTACCGTGCTACATCTCCAGCATTTCGAATGGTCTTAGCTCCATCGGGCCATTTGAGCATCCGATACCTAATGACATTGTTCTAGTCAGTGTCACACTCCATCCACCTGCATCTTTTGTACGAGTGACGAGGTTTGTTTGCCTTTTCAAAAAAGGAGAGATTGTAATATTCTGCGCCCTTTCCCATCCGGTGACAATTCCTCAACAGCAACATACACTCATGCAGGTCCGAAGGGACTTCGCATCGAACACTACAGATATTGTCAAATACACACTATCCAATAATGTACGGCAGCTTTACTGTATGATTCAATTATGATGGCGTCCTCTTGGGTAAAATATTCCGGAGGTAAAATAGTCCCCCCTTCGGATCTCCGAGCGGGGACTACTCAAGAGGACGTCGTTATCAGGAGAAAGAAAACTGACATTCTACGGATCGGAGCGTGGAATGTCAGATCCATTAATCGGGCAGGTAGGTTAGAAAATTTAAAAAGGGAAATGGATAGGTTCAAGTTAGACATAGTGGGAATTAGCGAAGTTCGGTGTCAGGAGGAACAAGACCTTAGGTCAGGTGAATACAGGGTTATAAATACAAAATCAAATAGGGGTAATGCAGGAGTAGCTTTAATAATAAATAGGAAAATAGGAGTGCGGGTAAGCTACTACAAACAGCATAGTGAACGCATTATTGTGGCCAAGACAGACACGAAGCCCACGCCTACTACAGTAGTGCAAGTTTATATGCCAACTAGCTCTGCAGATGACGAAGAAATTGATGAAATGTATGAAGAGATAAAAGAAATTAATCAGATAGTGAAGGGGGACGAAAATTTAATAGTCACGGGTGACTGGAATTCGATAGTAGGAGAAGGGAGAGAAGAAACATAGTAGGTGAATATGGATTGGGGCTAAGAAATGAAAGAGGAAGACGCCTGGTAGAATTTTGCACAGAGCATAACTTAATCATAGCTAACACTTGGTTCAAGAATCATGAAAGAAGGTTGTATACATGGAAGAATCCTGGAGATACTAAAATGTTTCAAATGGATTATAAAGGGTGTTACAAAAAGGTACGGCGAAACTTTCAGGAAGCATTCCTCACACACAAATAAAGAAAAGATGTTATGTGGACATGTGTTCGGAAACGCTTAATTTCCATGTTAGAGCTCATTTTAGTTTCGTCAGTATGTACTGTACTTCCTCGATTCACCACCAGTTGGCCCAATTGAAGGAAGCTAATGTTGACTTCGGTGCTTGTGTTGACATGCGACTCATTGCTCTACAGTACTAGCATCAAGCACATCAGTACGTAGCATCAGCAAGTTAGTGTTTATCACGAACGTGGTCTTGCAGTCAGTGCAATGTTTACAAATGCGGAGTTGGCAGATGCCCATTTGATGTATGGATTAGCACGGGGCAATAGCCGTGGCGTGGTACGTTTCTATCGAGACAGGTTTCCAGAACGAAGGTATCCCGACAGGAAGACGTTCGAAGCAATTGATCGGCGTCTTAGTGAGCACGGAACATTCCAGCCTATGACTCGCGACTGAGGAAGACCTAGAACGTCGAGGACACCTGCAATGGACGAGGCAATTCTTCGTGCAGTTGACGATAACCCTAATGTCAGCGTCAGAGAAGTTGCTGCTGTACAAGGTATCGTTGACCACGTCACAGTATGGAGAGTGATATGCGAGAACCAGTTGTTTCCGTACCATGTACAGCGTGTGCAGGCACTATCACCAGCTGATTGGCCTCCACGGATACACTTCTCCGAATGGTTCATCCAACATTGTGTCAATCCTCATTTCAGTGCAAATGTTCTCTTTACGGGTGAGGCTTCATTCCAACGTGATCAAATTGTAAATTTTCACAATCAACATGTGTGGGCTGACGAGAATCCGCACGCAATTGTGCAATCACGTCATCAACACAGATTTTCTGTGAACGTTTGGGCAGGCATTGTTGGTGATGTCTCGATTGGGCCCTATGTTCTTCCACCTACGCTCAATGGAGCACGCTATCATGATTTCATACGGGATACTCTACCTGTGCTGCTAGAACATGTGCCTTTACAAGTACGACACAACTTGTGGTTCATGCACGATGGAGCTCCTGCACATTTCATATGAAGTGTTCGTACGCTTCTCAACAACAGATTCAGTGACCGATAGATTGGTAGAGGCGGACCAATTCCATGGCCTCCACGCTCTCCTGACCTCAACCATCTTGACTTTCATTTATGGGGGCATTTGAAAGCTGTCTACGCAACCCCGGTACCAAATGTAGAGACTCTTCGTGCTCGTATTGTGGACGGCTGTGATACAATACGCCATTCTCCAGGGCTGCATCAGCGCATCAGGGATTCCATGCGACGGGGGGTTGATGCGTGTATCCTCGCTAACGGATGACATTTTGAACATTTCCTGTAACAAAGTGTTTGAAGTCACGCTGGTACGTTCTGTTGCTGTGTGTTTCCGTTCCATGATTAATGTGATTTGAAGAGAAGTAATAAAATGAGCTCCAACATGGAAAGTAAGCGTTTCCGGACACATGTCCACATAACATATTTTCTTTCTTTGTGTGTGAGGACTGTTTTCTGAAAGTTCGGCGGTACCTTTTTGTAACACCCTGTATAATGGTAAGACAGTGATTTAGGATCCAGGTTTTAAATTGTAAGACATTTCCTGTGGCAGATGTGGACTGTGACCACAATCTATTGGTTATGAACTGTAGATTAAAACTGAAGAAATTGCAAAAAGGTGGGAATTTAATAGGATGTGACCTGGATAAACTGAAAGAACCAGAGGTTCTACAGAATTTCATGGAGAGCATAAGGGAACAATCGACAGGAATCGGGGAATGAAATACACTAGAAGAAGAATGGGTAGCTTTGAGGGATGAAGTAGTGAAGGCAGCAGAGGATCAGGTTGGTAAAAAGACGAGGGCTAGTATAAATCCTTGGGCAACAGAAGAAATATTGATTTTAATTGATGAAAGGAGAAAATATAAAAATGCAGTAAATGAAGCGGGCAGAAAGGAATGCAAACGTCTGAAAAATGAGATCGACATAAAGTGCAAAATGGCTAAGCAGGGATGGCTAGAGGACAAATGTAAGGATGTAAAGGCTTATATCACTAGGGGTAAGATAGATACTGCCTACAGGAAAATTAAAGACACCTTTGGAGGAAAGAGAACCACTTGTATGAATGTCAAGACCTCAGATGGAAACCTAGTTCTAAGCAAAGAAGGGAAAGAAGAAAGGTTGAAGGAGTATATAGAGGGTCTATACAAGTGCGACGTTCTTGAGGACAGTATTATGGAAATGGATGGGGATTAGATGAAGATGAAATGGGAGATATGATACTGCGTGAAGAGTCTGACACAGCACTGAAAGACCTGAATCGAAACAAGGCCCCGGGAGTTGACAACATTCCATTAGAACTAATGACAGTACTAACAAAACTCTACCATCTGGTGAGCAAGATGTATGAGACAGGCGAAATACCCTCAGACTTCAAGAAGAATATAATAATTCCAATCCCAAAGAAAGCAGGTGTTGACAGATGTGAAAATTACCGAACTATCAGTTTAATAAGTCACAGCTGCAAAATACTAACGCGAATTCTTTACAGACGAATGGAACAACTGGTAGAAGCCGACCTCGGGGAAGACCAGTTTGGATTCCGTAGAAATGTTGGACCACGTGAGGCAATACTGACCCTACGACTCATCTTAGAAGCTTACGTAAATTACTTGTGACTGAGACAATTCAATATTTTATTTATCCCTTGTTATTCTGAACAAAAAGTTTCGTCCCGATTATTTTTTCCATGTGTTTTGATCTTTGTGAAATAAACGTACAGTAATGGAATTCCTCTTGATATCATTGTAGTTAGTTACTTCCACGTCACTTGAATGTAAATTAACCGAGACCGTCAGCCACGCTTAGATATGAGGGACATTGTTTCTTATGACAATTCCGTGGTGCGAATATTTTTTCAAACAACAGATAGCTTCCAACATGTCGAAAGTCCGTACGATATATTCCTTTACTTTGTATTAATCATTGACGCTCAGGCATCTGGCGACACTTGTAAGGAATCGACAGTAGGATCATAGGTCAGCGTACACAATCCCTGCACAGTAACATTTAGGTTTTATTTAGCTCACCTTGCGACGATATTTTTTACCTATACCACACTACTTTCATTTAGCTCATCCTGCTAGGACGCTTAGTTCCTCCTCAGAGTAATGGAAATATTTCGTTTAGCTCAACCTGCCGGCATACTCTTTATTATTAGTTGATTACTGTCAAGTGAACTAGTAGTTGGTGGTCAGAACGGTTGACTGCCCTCCAAGGAGCCCGGGTTCGGTTCCCGGCCAGATCGGATATTTTACCCAGTCGTTTCATCATCGTCGACGTGCATGTCAAATAAAGACATCTGCAGCGGGTGACCGAACAACTACAGATGGGGTTTCTCGTCCAATAACGCCGTAAGGTAGCTTTATTTCAACTGAATGTTTGAACTGAATTTGATCTGTGTAGGATGTTTTCTCGTGCCGTATTTGAACTGCGCAACAAGCGATTGTTTGTTACGATATGGCGATGATTGAGAGTGAGGCTAATGGCTCAGTTTAGATCAGATGCTACTGAACTGTGTTAAATTAACGTTCGTGTGTGTGACCAGTGGATTACGTAATTGGTTTCATTATGAAGCCTCCATCACGTAACGGATCTCATCAATGCAGAAGGAAATAACGGCGAACAGGCTGCGGCGAACAAGACACATTGACTTGCCTGCAGTGTGTGTAAATAGTTACACCAGCAGTATCTGACATTACGCCGCTGGCACACATTTAACCGCGTCATTTAACTGCGATAGCGCGCAAATAACTGGATAGCAAAGTGACGATTAAGCTTTGCATGGCGCAGTTTAAGGCATGCAGTAGCTGGCAAAAGGAACTGACTGAACTAAGTTTTAATAACGTATGGTGCGGTTAACAACTGTATTTATAAAGTTGTTTTTAATTTGTTAATTATTTCTTAATTACCTTGTGAAGGTGAAAGAAGTTATTTTTATACAAGCAGGGAAGGAGTGTACACTAACATTGGTAGTAATAATACTTCAAATATGCTGAAAGTCACAAATAATAAAGTCGTACATAATGAACATAAAAGTATAAAGTCTGTTATAAATGACGTAGTAGATTTCAGATGAGACGACAGAGGCATAGAATCTGACGTCGACATTTCAAATGATCTGACAGATGAATAGCATAGGTTAAGCCATGATGAAAAATTAAGTTGACACTTTGCCAAAATAGAGTAGTAATGAGGGAAATATTGTTGTAATGTCGCAATGGATCAAAATAAAAACAAGGATCAAGCAACGATTTCAATGATGAAATCGAGTCATTTGTAACAGGAATTAAATTAAGTGTAGGAAAATATCAGGACAAAAAGAAACATAAAAAAATTGATGCAGGCATCGTGAGATTGCTAGTAATTTCAAAGCGTTAGGTCAAAGGATTACTGAATTTTTATCTAAAACAAACAACATTATCGTGAAAATACGTGAAGAAAAGGAAGATGCAACGAAAGTTTAAATAAGCGTAAAGATAAAATAAATGGATAGGTTCACATTAATGATGAAAAATGTAGTTCAAATATTAGTGAACCATTAGAATCTAAGATCAGTCAAACTGTTCAGGTCAGTGAACTTTCTAACACATGTGCCGGTCGGTGTGGCCGTGCGGTTCTAGGCGCTTCAGTCTGGAACCGCGTGACCGCTACGGTCGCAGGTTCGAATCCTGCCTCGGGCATGGATGTGTGTGATGTCCTTAGGTTAGTTAGGTTTAAGTAGTTCTAAGTTCTAGGGGACTGATGACCACAGATGTTAAGTCCCATAGTGCTCAGAGCCATTTGAACCATTTTCTAACACAAGTACACAGCATCAGAGCGTGAATATCGTGTCAGTGCCCAAGAGAGAATACAAACATTGCAGTGAGATACATAAGGTGGAGTCACTTGGTGACAGCAGGACACTTGTAACTGAAGTTGACATCGGAATGTTTGACAGTAACGTCAGTGAAATTGTCAACAAAAAAGTGACATTACGTAGTACAAGTTGCGCACAGAAATATAAGCATATTGATTCAGTACCTGAAGAAATATGAAAAATTAGTAGTAATGTCTGGAATGCAGAATACGTTTGTAAAGACAACGGAAATATGAGACAGATTAATTTTAGGGGAGTCGTGGAAAAGCCAGTTAAATCTGCCGATGCAGTGATCGAAACTGTGACCATTAGAGTCTCTAAAATAACGGTTATAAATAAAGTTGCGTGGTGGTAGGGAAAAGGGAGACATTAGAATTATCGTACGCGCCGCAGTACGTGGCGTTGATGCATGCAAATTTCGCACTCTGCTACCAGAACGGACCGTGCGTCACTGACCGCAATGCGTCAGTAGGAAATCAACAATCCGGTTAGCCGGCCGCGGTGGTCTAGCGGTTCTAGGCGCTCAGTCTGGAACCGCGCGACTGCTACGGTCGCAGGTTCGAATCCTGCCTCGGGCATGGATGTGTGTGATGTCCTTAGGTTAGTTAGGTTTAAGTAGTTCTAAGTTCTAGGGGACTGATGACCACAGATGTTAAGTCCCATAGTGCTCAGAGCCATTTGAACAATCCGGTTACGTGGAAACAACCAAGAACCATTCCAATGGGTTGAGTGTACAGCCAATGTAGCTCAAATGGCCATGGCGGTTGCCAAAAATAATCACAGTGTTTTTGGTGCGCGGGTGAGAGACGCAGTTAATAAGCATATACGAAGTAGTTGCATAGCAACGGATAATTTGAGAATAACTACTCCTGGAGGCAGTCAGTCTTTGTTATGCCAGGTAACTAAAGATTAATTCTTGATACTGCTTTATTTTCTTTTCGCATCGCCAATTGCTTCCTTTTCTGCCATTCTGCACTTCACCTATCTTCTTTATTCTTATTCTCTACCGGAGATGAGACAGAGAGTAACGAAAATCGAGATAACATTAAAAGAAATGATCAAGATCAGTTGGAGTGTGTAAAGTGTGAGAAGTATTGATCTGGTTTCTAACTATGCGCCATTATGTAAACACGAAGTTACCAAAATATGACAATATTAAACGAATACGTGACGCATTTAATAAACGGAATGCATACGAATTTTTAAAACAAGGTGTTTATGAATAGATAAAATATTACTAAAAATGTCTGTCTAAAGAATTGTGGTTAAACAAAACATATTTATTTTTCATTAGTAGCAAATACATGTGTTATCTGAGGAACGTAAGTCAGCAATATTGGTAACTCAAACCTTACGTCGGAACATGTTTTTCATAATAATCAGGTATACAAATTCTTCAGTAGCAAACGTCATGTTAAGGAACACAATTAGTGAACGAACACATGTTCTTTAATGTGAGAACAGTGGTGCAAAAACAAGTGACAAAGAATACACGCAGTATACACAGTACTATTTAGGTTCGCAGCAGAGAAAGTGGATCGTAGAACAAAGTAGCTGACCATGATCTAGTAGCGAAGCAACGAAGTAAGAGTAATTTACAGAACTGTAACAAAGAGAGTTGCTGCTAGTGTGTACTAGCACACATGGTCACATACAGCGGTCGTTTATTTAGTACGAGTAATGGTGTGCTGTTATGGTGAGAGATTGTTCGGCGACTTGCGTTTTGCCCATGTGTTAATGTTAATAAGCAAAGTATGTTCCTGTGAATCACGTTATTGTGATGTATTAGAGAGATTTACAAGGGGACAGGTAAGTCAGCCCAATACAAAAAGAAGTTGTGATCGAGGACATTTTTTCAGGCGTCGTGTCAGTCAGCCAGTTAATTAATTGAGACTTACATAGCCTGAAGTATAAGGAGATGAGGCTTCCGCCAGAGATTATTGAAGTAGTCTGTAGGAGATGTACAGTTTGATGGCAATGGTTGGTCCGGCGAATCGCGTTATTGTGGTGTATTAGGGAGATTTATAAGGCGAAAGGTAAGTCGGCCACACACAGAGAGAAGTTGTGATTGAGGATATTCTTTTTAAGGTGTCGTTACAGTCGGACATGTAATTAATTGAGACTGAGATGGATTGAAGCTAAGGAATGATTCTTCTGCCAAAGATTAGTGAAGTATAAGGGAGCACGTATACAGTTTGTAAGAAATACATACAGCATTAGCCGCATGAAGGCCGCAAATAAGACACGAAATAGTACGGAAAAATTTCAACAGTGTTACGACAACATTTTGATCACAAGAACTGTTAGCGTAAAAAAGTTCAACGTCATATAAAGCATTATACAAGTGAAAAAATATTTACCTAGCATCATGAAATGTACTGCACTTTACATACGAACATATTTCATTATAACTAAAACAAGATAGCATACGTGGATGTGTTACATAATGATTTATGTTTATACATACACACACACACATGGAACATAATACTGCTCCATGCTTATTGAAAGAAGATATGATGATAATCACTTCATAGGTGTAGTATGAAAAGTAACTTACTGACAAGCAATGAAAACACTTATGATTTACTTCAGTGTTTGATATTGTAAACTGAGTTATTTACTCATGTCAGTATGTACCTGTCTGCTTACGACGGAGATGAGTAAAGGTGGAACAGGATTTACACCAATCCCCGATTCCTATCGGGAAGTCAGACGAGACGCCATGCAGTGTCACATTGTTGACGGCTGCCTCTCGTCCAGACTTTACTGATTCATATTCGCCACATCCGAGTGGACTGTCAAGGGAACCCTTCGTATTAATGTTCAAGCGAAGCTTTTTGTGTCATATTGTGAATTACGAGAAAGAAAGTCAGTGTGACATTTGAAAGGCGTAATTAAATTGGTTAAGTGCCGTATTTAATGGAAAGAAAACTTCAATAGATGACTGTAATAGTCCTTAAAACAAAATTGTCTAAGTGTAGTGTTACAAAAGAAAAGACATGAAGGCGATGAATTTTAGTTTTGGTGCCTCAGTTAATATTCACCCAAAGCTTCTGTCTTCAGTCTTTCAGAAGGTAGAGTGTAGTGAAATGAGCTGAATCTTCTTGAAACGGCCTTTAATGTGCAGTTTTGTGTTCTAGAGTAAATCAATTTTTGTCAGACAAATAAAGAAAGCAACATAACTTACCTGTTATAGTTCACCTAAATCTTCAGTTCAGAGAGGAATACTTTATAGTAACCAGTGCATATTACCATGAAAATTGTCTGAAGATGGGACAAGTCTTCCCAAGATCACGTTTAGTTTCACAGGGCTCTAGCTACGAAAGGTGTATTGATATCATACAATTTGTTGTCGCAGGTCGGCCATACATTAGTACAACACCCTCCGTTACTGCGTCCAAAAAGGTACACTCGTTCAATGGTAGCCAGTTCAAAGCCTAGTGGTGGTATACAGTTGCGGATCACTAGACAATGGGTCAGTGTCCAGAATTAAATTCCAATCTCTTCGCATTTTCTCCTTTAGGAAAGGTACGTGACATTATTCATAGCGATGCACCTACGGAAGTTACGATCGGTGGTATATTCAATAAAATTTAATTATGACCTGTCATTAATTCCACAACTATCATCGTCATCACAATCACTACGCTTCACTATAAACACACTAATTACATGTATGTGAGAGTTGTACATCTCCATAGATGAGAGTTCACCATGGCTGACTGCCATAGAGGACCTGGGTTTGATTCCTGGTCCTGCCAGGGACTTCTCCGTGGTGGGAAGAACGGTATGGAGTGCACTCAGCTTCATAAGACCAGTCAAGCAGCTACTTGACCGAACAGTCACAGCTCCAAATTATGAAACGGACAACGGCTGAGAGATCGGCGTTGTGTCTCCTCTCCCCTCAATACCACAGCCAATGACGCCACTGGCAAAGGAAGACACGGTGGTCGGTAGGTACGGATTGATCCTTCGGGGCCTGAGGAATGGAGTTTAGTCTCGATGAGTTTACGCGAGAGAGCTTTACTTTAATTACGAAGTATAGAAACAGTGTAAAGTTGCTCAAAATTATCGTCTGGTTTCTTGTGAATTTCTTTATTGTTCCCTGTCACGACGCGTTTCGAGGTCATTCCATCATCTGATGACCTAACAAATAAACAAAATTTCTTTTTCTGTATGCCAGATATTACAAAAGTCTTATACTGATCATTACAATAGAACTAAAGTCAAGAGCAATAGAATGAAAAATGGTTCAAATGGCTCTGAGCACTATGGGACTCAACTGCTGTGGTTATCAGTCCCCTAGAACTTAGAACTACTTAAACCTAACTAACCTAAGGACATCACACACATCCATGCCCGAGGCAGGATTCGAACCTGCGACCGTAGCAGTCGCACGGTTCCGGACTGCGCGCCTAGAACCGCGAGACCACCGCGGCCGGCAGCAATAGAATGACTTGGACGATCTGTACAGAACTGTCACACTTCGCAATGGAACAAAGTTATTACAGTGGGGCCGCAGAACCAACCATTAGACGTCACCCTGTCATAGGACTCTTGATTTCTGTTTTTGTTCGAAGGACTTATCTCATTTCACAAGACGTTGGCTATAAGGTACGCTGAAGGAGTTCATTGGCCGCTACCGGCGGCACTTCAGGCCATTAAAGAAGGCTTTTTGAATCGCTCGCTTGATCCTCCGCCCGAGGACACGGGGACAAACACACGGCCGCAGCCGGTGGCTGAATACAAACTGCGCGGTTTAATTACGGGCGCGCCGCCGCTAACTGCATTAGATCAAAGCCGCGCGTCCCCAACTAAGACAATTATCCCGAGTAGTGCCACGCCACGCCGCGCCCTTATTCCGTCCCCGTGATAATTAATTACGTTCGCGACGCGTAGCGCTGCGTAGCGCCTGTGCGTGGCAGCGCGGCTCCCCAGCAAGGTGCCCCCCGGGTACCGCCAGCCTGCGTTACGCATTGGACAACTTCCGCTGCGGCGTCACAGCGCGCAGAGCTCTCCGCGATTTACGAGCGACTCGCGAACCCGCAACTGTCTCAGCATAATGACAGATTGCGCCACCTGCAGGCGCCGGGCAGCAGTCCCTGTTGTAAGCGGCGAAACTGTCAGTAAAATTCGAAAAGTGGACTCAGAAACGCGAAAGACTACCAGCTACCTTCTTTCTTCATCGTCACACACGCCTCGGTATTAGTTCCTATACTCTTGTCATTGTATGTTATGATGTGTCATCAATTTTCTCCTATTGCAAATACCAAGCTCACACTGATGGTCTCCAGTTGTACCTAACGGCAAAACCAATAAAACTGAAGAAAGCTATTGAGAATCTCAATACCGATATGCGTGCACTATGAAAATGGGCGCAGCATATAGGATTAAAAATCAAAGCATCTAAAACCCAAGCCGTGCTGATTAGTCATTCTAGGCTCATTAGCCCGAAGCATCGGGACAAATATGAACCGATATAATTGTGTGGTGTCTGACAGACACGTCATTTATAATTAAGGCGAGGATGGCCAATTTGTCAGTGCAGATACACAGGACCTTAACCTCTAATGGTAATTGCCGAAACTCTACGACTAATGCGGGTCCCGTGGTCTAGCGGGCCAGCCCGGTAGCTCAGCGTATTCGATCAGAGAGGCGCTGGCCCTCTGTAATAAAAAAAATAAAAAATAAAACTGAGTAAAGGAACCAACGATCAACTTGAACGGATGTCCTATGGCGTCCGCCCAGACCAAACGCAACGAACATTACGGAAAACAAAAGTGGTTGCGTCTTTGATTCACAATAAAAAAAGTCTTCAGTCCCGGGTTCGATTCCCACCGCTTTTTAAATTTTGATTAATAATCAGCATTTGCGGCTGAAGACTTCCGGCATAAGAAGTCACCCTCATTCTGCCAATGGCCTTGTCATAGAAGGCGGAGGAGCGGACAGAGGTTCACGGCACTCTCTTGTTCCAGGGGTGGGAAACTGTCCCTAAAGGCGGAAGATTCAGCAATGAACAACTGCACGAGGATGCAGAAGGCAATGGATGATGATGTTGGTTTTGTGGGGCGCTCAACTGCGCGGTTATCAGCTCCCGTAAAAATTCCCAACCTTTGTTCAGTCCAATGAAGGTAATGGAAACCACTGCATTAAAGTCACGTAACGTGTATCCATACGACATGTGGCCTGTAATTGAAGAAGTGTCATGATGATCTCTTCATTGGCAAAAGATTCCGGAATAGCTCCCCATTTGGATCTCCGGGATGGGACTTCTAACGAGGAGGTTACCATGAGAAAAAGATTGTACCATAACGTGGTGGGGGAACAAGAAAACCTGAAGAGGGAAATACAAAGGTTCAATCTAGATATAGTAGGGGGTCAGTGAATTGCAGTGGAATAGAAGACAAGGATTTCTGGTCAGATGAGTATAGGGTAATATCAACAGCAGCAGAAAATGGTATAACGGGAGTATGTTTTGTTATGAATAGGAAGGTAGGGCAGAGAGTCTGTTACTGTGAATAATTCAGTGATAGGCTTGTTCTTATCAGAATCGACAGCAAACCAACACCGACAACGATAGTTTGTGTAAGCAAAAAACCCTGAAGTAGGTCGCTTGCATCAGGGACCGAAGCGTCGGTAGTTTTATATTTTTTGACAATGCGGTCACAGACTCAGAAAAATTTTATTGAACAGCAAGAAACTTAACATTAGGATTGATGGTCACGAAGTAGATGAAGTTAAGGAATTCTGCTACCTAGGCAGTAAAATAACCAATGACGGGCGGAATAAGGAGGACATCAAAAGCAGACTAGCAATGACAAAAAGGCCGCTAATATCAAAGACCAGCGTTAATTTGAGGAAGAAATTTCTGAGAATGTACGCCTAGAGTACAGCATCGCAGGGTACTGAAACATGGACTGTGGGAAAACCGGAACAGAAGAGAATCGAAGCATTTGAGATGTGGTGCTACAGACGAATGTCGAAACTTTGGTGGGCTGATAAGATAAGGAATGAAGAGGTTCTGTGCAGAATCGAAAGGAATATGTGGAAAACAGTGGTAAGGAGAAAGAACAGGATGATAGGACATTTGTTAAGACATGAGGGAATGATTTCCATGGTACTAGAGGGAGCTGTAGTGGGCAAAAGCTGTAGAGGAAAACAGAGACTGGAATACATCCACCAAATAATTGATGATGTAGGTTGCAAGTCCTACTCTGAGATGAAGAGGTTAGCACAGGAGAGGAATTCGTGACGGGACTCATCAAACCAGTCAGAAGACTGATGACAAAAAAAATTTGGATAATGGTAAGGGCCACTACATCGGTAGCTGGAGGATAAGTTGAGTCTGACGGGAGGCGTGCTTGGATAGTCCGTGCA
Organism: Schistocerca nitens; assembly: GCF_023898315.1. Lineage (NCBI taxonomy): Eukaryota > Metazoa > Arthropoda > Insecta > Orthoptera > Acrididae > Schistocerca > Schistocerca nitens. Next base: position 186,739,550 of record NC_064620.1, on the reverse strand, counting down.
GCTGCGACGACCACTGTGTCCAGGTGGTTCAGTCGTTAGTGTATTTGCCTAGCAAGCAAGAGACCCATCTTCGAATCCTAGTTCGGGACAAATTTTCAGCTTTCCCCATTGATTAAAGTCAGTTTTCACTGGAAGCTAATGTTATTCATTTCTTTGTGTCCTGAAATATGAACTTCTCTCTCAGAAAAGAACCTAGGTGTAATAATAGACGAAAATCTAAACTGGACTAAGGACATAACTGCAGTGTGTAAGAAGGCATCAGAATCTCTCCATGTCTTAAAATACATTAAACGCTCTTGCCTCTTGTAAAAAGTCTTGTACAAACACTTATACTTCCCAATATTGATCACGTCTCTCACTGCACTCGCTGATCATATTTCATTATCATACGCACACCTATCCTGGTTGCGTGTACACAAGCGCAGAGATTTACATACACTCTGTCTTATCTGTTGCCTTTTCGAAGTACCTGTCCCTCGTGTCTCTTCACGACCTTGATGCTCTTTCCTAAACAACACAGGAAAAACATCCGTTCCTGTCAGAGCAAAATCCTTTCTTTCGCACTTCATCGTTCAGTCAATTTCTCGAAGTCCTCAACAGCAAGAATCCGACTCTGTAAAAAACTCTCGTACTACTTAAGATAACTAACATCTGCAGTTTCAGAAGACAGTTAATGACATCTCTACTAGATGGTTAACTTTGTCCTTGTACACATTTGTTATCTCTGTACAGCCTTTTTCCAAACAGACGTTCCTCATTTCCGAGTATTCTTAGCTGGAGCAGCCTCCTTAAATTTCCATTCCTAGACATCGCTATATCAGTGGACATCTATTTTGTACACCTACAAATTGTTTTTATATCTATCATTATCATTCTTATTACTGTTATTATTATTTTTATTACTAAGCTATCTTGTCGATAACTAACGTTTCGAGACCGTCCCTGTGTACAAAATACAGGTTGAACCTTGGAGAGAAGATAACAGCCGACATGTAACGGTACCACCGGCCACCTTAAACGTCTGTCGATGCTCACGTTATACCTCTGCGAGGAATTTTTTGAAAAGTTGATCGTCAGATAACCAAATGGAACCAGAACAATCAAACGGGGCACGTTTCCAAAACACTCCAGCAGAGTATAGCTAACAGTAAACCAGTGGGTTAGGGAAAAGACGTTCTCCCAGCACAAATGTAAGTTGTAACAGTACATATTAAAACCGGTCGCCAGCCTAATTAGGCATTCTTGTGTTACGCAAAATAATGAAGCAGAACGCAGGTCTAAGGCTAACCTAACCTTCCTTGGCACACACTAAACTCTTTCCTCATAACTGTTCATACTACAACTCAGTAACCTAACTTTGCAGATAAATGCGCTACTAACAAACAAATGGTCAATGTGATAGTAAACAGTAACTTATGCCTTTCAAAATCACATATCTTAAATTAAATAAATGCAACAGTATATAAAACCAATTACAGACACACACGAAACTAGTAGCATTACTGTACAGGGAAAAGCTTGAAATGATTGAAAAGTTAAACCAGGGTTTCTGCTAATGATCATACTCTTGTTCTTTCATTGCTTAGTACAGGGTCTCTATGCCAGTGCATTAACCAACTTGCGTTAGAATAGATAACACAGTAAATAGTTCCACAATGAAATGAATACCCCTAGCTGCATATACGTACTGATGAAAGACGACGAGGGCAGTTGAAAATGTGTGCCCCGACCGAAACTCGAACCCGGGATATCCTGCTTAAAAAGCAGACGATGTGAGCCATCGAGGACACAGAGGATAGTGCGACGGCCGGGACTTATCTCTGGCACGCCTCCCGTGAGACCCACATTCCCAACTTATTGTCCCGCACTATACTCATACTGCCCCTTCCCATTAAACTCATTACTCGCGGCTTTTTGCCGAATCCCGTAAGAGTTTGGGCATTGTTTGTGCATCCGCACAGAGGAAGATTGTCAAATGGCCGATGAGCCTTAACTATATATGTATATGAAGTTGGTATCTGCTCTTTCGGAGCCGGCCTTTATAGCCGAGCGGCTCTAGGCGCTTCAGTCTGGAGCCGCGCGACCACTACGGTCGCAGGTTCGAATTCTGCCTCGGGCATGGATGTGTGTGATGTCCTTAGTTTAGTTAGGTTTAAGTAGTTCTAAGTTCTAGGGGACTGATGACCTCAGATGATAAGTCCCATAGTGCTCAGAGCCATTTGAACCATTTTTTTTATTTGCTCTTTCGTTCGGACATGTCCCATCTTGGGACGTGCAAAAGCGGCACGTTTCATTTACAAAAAGCGCCAACTTCGGTTTGCAATTTCTTGCATGTAATTAACGTATTGTGATGCAACCAACGGTATTATTGTTTTGATCTTTCATATTACTGATTGCGTAAGAAATAATATGAGGTGTCCATTTACGTTCTATAATGTGTCCTAATATTTATTGTCGTGATGGTTGAAATGGTTCAAATGGCTCTGAGCACTATGGGACTTAACTTCTGAGGTCATCAGTCCCCTAGAATTTAGAACTACTCAAACATAACTAACCTAAGGAGATCACACACATCCATGACCGAGGCAGGATTCGAACCTGTGACCGTAGCCGTCGCGCGGTTCCAGACTGTAGCGCCTAGAACAGCTCGGCCACTCCGGCTGGCTACTGTCGTGATCTCTTGCCTTACAGTCATACCCGTGAAAGTGGTTTTTCAACATCTTTGTTGTTCGGGAGACATTTGCGCTTAAACATTTAAGTGGACCACTCTGTATATGATTTACACAACATCTTGTTTCTTTGCTGAGATCACTGACGGGCAAATGCTCACGTCGCATATGTATCTCAGCTGACTCCATCAAGACTGGGGCCTGTCCATCAAAGCAGTTCGGATCGTCTGGTTAGCTTTGATGTGGTACCCCTTTTTACAAAGGACCCTCTCGAAAATTCTTTGGCACTAATTGGTCATAAGTTTCAGGTGGATATCACTGCTCTGTTTCATCACTCTCTTTCCACAACCAATACTGCACTCAGCTAACGATATTTTGAGCAGACTTAAGGTGCCTTGGACAGCCCTGTGTCTCGCTTGGTGGCCATCACTTTTATGGAGGATTTTGAGGAAAGAGTGTATGAATCAGCTGCCCGTAAACCAAATGTATTTTGGAGGCGTGTGGACGATATTTTCATTAACTGACCTCGTGGGGAAGATAAATGAATACAGTTTCTACACCATCTCAACTGCATTCATAACAACATTCGAACGTTATGGAAGTAGAGAAATACAGATGCCTGCCTTTCTTGGATGTTTTGATTAGACGGAAGAATGATGGCTCTCTTGGTCATTCAGTTATCATACGCCCACTCATACTGCTTTGTATTTACAGTCGTCGAGTCGTCATCAGGCGGCGCAAACTATGAGCGTACTTAAGATGCTTGTACGTAGAACTGACACAGTCTCAGATCCCGATAGTTTGCCTGAAGAGCTCGCCCACCTAAAGGAGATGTTCAGGAAAAACTAATATTCTACCCTGCAATTAAACAGGGCACTGTTAGTAAAAACAAAGAAACAGGAAGGGGATAAAGAGATGAAAAAAATGGTTCAAATGGCTCTGAGCACTATGGGACTCAACTTCTGAGGTCATTAGTCCCCTAGAACTTAGAACTAGTTAAACCTAACTAACCTAAGGACATCACAAACATCCATGCCCGAGGCAGGATTCGAACCTGCGACCGTAGCGGTCTTGCGGTTCCAGACTGCAGCGCCTTTAACCGCACGGCCACTTCGGCCGGCAAAGAGATGAACACGCCGGCAAAATCTCTATCTTTTATTCCTTTTGTGAGGAACATTTGGTGTTTAAAATAGCAAGAATCCTCCGTAAATTTCAGTAGAAAGTGGTTTTTCGCACACCATCTCAAATTGCAGACCTTCTGGGATCAGTGAAGAAAGACTGTTATTACGGAAGGCCGGAATTTACAAAATACCTTGGCAATGTCGTAAGGCGTACATAGGACAGAACACACGCAAGGTGAAAGAACGCTGTACTGAACATCAAGGCCGCACTAGCTTTCAATAGCAAAGCAAGTCCGCTGTTTCCAAATATTGTATTTCCACTGCACATACAATGGAGTATTATATAATAATGATTCTGTCCACAGGGACATCTTTCTTGGATTCCATTATAAAGAAACCGTGGAAACACACCGAGGAAAAAATTGGATGAACAGTGACAGCGGCTGCCAGTCGAACAGTGTGTCGACAGTGGAGAAGTTCTCATCAAACATTACAGAATGCTCCGACGGCCGCGGCGACCGGTAATTCACAGGATGGTTTCGCGGTTCCAAAACGGAGGGCGGTGACGCCGGATAGTGTGGTCCATCCATCAGTTTGGTTTTGACGCATGCGAAGAAAACTCATAACGTGTTACTACTCAATCACGATATTACAGCACTTGGCCGCTTCGGAAACATGTTGTGATGTTATGGTAAACAAGCACAGTGGTGACTAACGGAAATACATATCAGTGTCAATGCTTTCAGATCAGTTTGCACATACTATCAAACTCGATTTCGCGCTGTCTCACGATAAGCGGACTGTAGAGTCCTCACTACCAGGTACAATAATACTGCAGTGGACTAATACCTTTTGTGGAACGGAGGACGTCTTTGTCAATCTTCGATGGCTCACCTAGAGACGACTGGAAGGTGCCTAGATGAAGTACCGTGGGATGTTTCCAACGGCGAGCTGCTACAAAGCTGAAATTTGTTTCTAATTACAGCTGTTGTCAATCATTTGTTACAGCCACTTGAACAAAACCGACGAAATTCTCATGGTGTAGTCGTTCTGCAAGAACCTGTGGCCTCGTTTCACACCCGTTGTCTAGAGACCATCTCGTCATCATTCGTTCTGCGTTCATTGTACTACAGTACTCTGCACACTGTCAGTATGATGCTGCCGTGGCCTCCACGCCTTTCGTCAGAGTCTGAAAAAGCTACAAGTACCTGTCCTAGGCCATACTGTGCTGCGATCTCCGCTTGCAAATTTTCATCTGCCACCGTGTATCCACACCATTATTCATCTACCTTCCTGCTCATAACGAATACTACTACTGTCACACCATTTTTTACTGCTGTTGATATCAGCGTAAAATCGGGTGAATAGAAACAGTGGGTTAACAGAAACGAAACTTATAAAAAAAATTTCTGTTTTATCGAGTCAGAAACAAATGGAAATATCATTCGAAGGTTTGCTTGTCTAAGATCAGTGAATCAATCAGAAAGGGAAGTTACGATTTTCAAGGTTGGAGGCGTTGTAAGTTGGTTTTGGCCCCTCAATGATAAACAATGGATGTGGTGAAGAATTTTCTTTCTTTGAACTTTATTTATAAATATCAGTTCAAAATGGCGTTGTTCTAGTTTTAGAACGTGGTAAGCAAATTTGCAATCCCGTTTCATTAACCAAAGTTGACTTCCAAAGTATTCTTAAATCTGACTTTGGATCGGAGAATTGAAAATGTACGATCGTGTTTTCGGAATTTGTAGCTAAACAGAGTCAGTAATGGTCAGTGTTTTTTCAGAAGAGGACCGGAAATTTGACGGAAATGAAGAACCACCTGCCACTTCTCTCAGCTCAGAAGATTAGACTGATTAAAGTATGTGGAAAAAGTACGCAGTCTTTTTTTATTTAGAAGGCAAAAGTTTTGTTTTGTTTCTTATTTATTTTTAAACACGCTTTTATTTTAACAGATGATGAGTCATTTTTAGAGAACGAGATGTTGCTCGAAAGCTCCTCGTTCCTTCTCGGGGCACGAATTCTAGATTTGCACATGACGTCAATGATTTAGTTTAATTATCAAACAAACCAAGTTCATGATTTTAATGTTACAACAATGTAATTGGATCTATAACAATTTTTATTTGGAAATCAGACTGAAGAACTATAATTCATGCAGTATATTTAGTTGTTGTATTGAGTGACCAGGTAGCTTTTCTTTTTTATTCTCCCTACATCAGAAACAGATTTCGATACGAAACCCAATGACCAGAAAAATGATGGATTAACGCTGCTTTTTTATTCGCCGTTATTATTTTTCATAATATGAAAGAATGAGCTAGGTCCAAAATACAATTTCATGTTTAAAAGTAAGTACTAGACATGTAATCGTAATAAATTTCATTTTCCTATGTTTTAAATAATTAGTTTTTCCTTTTAAAGGTGAAAACCACTTCTCTTCACCCTGTTGTGCGGTTCGCTACATTATTCTAGCCAAGTCCGTATCTTCTTTACATTTATCTTCGACGACCTCGCCCCCACACCCCTACATCTGGAATTAGAATTATGATTTCTTTTTTAAATTTTCTGTATTCTCTACCGCGTTCAAATTTGTGAAATTACACATCCTGCCTTGTAGTATCTTACCCATCCCTTGGTTTCTTCTCATGGTTACCTCCCCCTTGGCAGTCCCCGACCCCCTCCCTACTATTCGAATAGGGGCTCATCCGGAATCATTTTCCAGTGGAGGGACCATCATACAACTATTTTAATTAGTGGCAACATACCCTATGGATAGTCTACCTGTAAAGCAGTGGTTTCCATTGACTTCTGCAATCTCATTCCGTTGATCAGAGCTGATTTTCCGTGTAAATGGAGTTTCCCTTTCTAAGAGCAGAAGGTTGCGGTGCACCCATCCGTCCTCTCTGACAAGGCGTTAGCAAACGAGGGTGAACGAGAGTCTTCGACCGCCACTGCTCACAGTTTTTATTCAAAATTTAAGCACTGGCTGGGTTGAAATATGGGACGAGAACGTTTTGGTTGTCACTCAAAGACGCTATCCCTAGACCACGACTTCCTAAGGTAAAGATGTTCGTCTATAATTCTGCAGGTTCATTCAGCCATTCTTCCTGGGACATTCTTCTGGGCGTGAGATTCACGATAACTGCAACCTAAGCATGTTGAAAATTCTGATTAATACCCATCAGAATTAGAATTCCATCCGGACCGAATAACTTAGTTGTTTATAACTCTTTCAGCTGTTTTGCTGGAGTCTGGACAGTAGTCTATATGATTCTCCTTTGTGAACGATTTTAAAAAGCGAGAATTAAAAATTCAATTGTTCTTTTCCTGTCTTCTATTGCCACACCTGACTCGTTGACGACTGAATAAAAGGCTTTCACGCACCTACTGAATTTACTGATCCCTAGAATCCTCTAGCATTCTTGGCTAGATGCTTCCCAAACGAAAGATAGTGGAAGTTCTGGTCCTCGCGCATCGATCTTCTTGTAGATCCTTACCGGTTTTGAAGCGAGAATGTAACAGTCTCTGTTTTCTCAGTATTTTCCAAACGCTTTTATTGAACTACGATGAATCTCATTCGGTTTTGATCAACTTACAGGGCATATACTCTTGCAGAGCACGAGTTTTCACTGTCGGTTCAAACTCTGCTTGTAATTCCTCTACGTCCATCATATTAGAGCAAAATTATTTTCTAAGTAGGATGCTAACAACTGTTTTTCGGCTCTTTCTAGCGCAAAAACTATTCTATCCATCTTGGTGGGTTTATCAACTTCAGTAACCATCACGGCTATGATGACATCACTAATTCCTGTCACTACACTGACAGTGGCGATACAGTTGTAGGCACCTTATTGACTTCTCATAGAGGAATCCAAATAGCTTAGCATTAGGTATAAATAAAAAGTAATTAGAGAAGTGAGACTGAAAACAAAGGTCACTGAATTGTTTAGTCACAAGACATACAGCTAGACGAGCCGCGTGCAGTAACCACTGAACTGTCTGGATATAAGTTTTCATTGGTTCTCTAAATCAACTGAGGAGGTGTCTGTTTTTTCCTTAAATAAGGATCTCTGATCTGTACAGCTTAGTAATAACACTCAGTGACTATTTCTCTGATGTTAATGAGAAGGTTTGTTTAGGTTATTGCTGGATGTTACTTTTCTTGTGAGGAAAGGGAGAAGATAAAAAGGAGAAAAAGAAAGATATGAAGAGAAATAAGAGCTGCAGAGTTTTAGTTTCATACGGCGAAGTTTTATTTCTCAAAGATAAAATTTGCATGGTAGCACTGAATACAGTGAGGTAAATCGTTGGGTAAGCAGTAAACAATATACGGGTTGGAACGGGTGTGAGTGCAGATATTTTTATGTGTGGTACACTAACATGTTCACGCATTAATGTTTTGATTGTTTTTTCTCTGTGTCAACACTCTTCCCGCAAACAAGACACAAGCTTAAAGACCTGATGTTCTCTGCACGGTCGTAACTGCATCACTAAGCAAACTACGCCTGACATTATGGACTAACAACTGTGCGTCCACGCGTCCACAACAGACCTGCTGCCCGGGGAAAATAAGAGTTAAAGACTTGCTCTTACTGCTCATATTAGCTGTAGTTATTAGTTTGCAAACGAAGTAAGTACTGATGGAATGTTACTCGTTACACCGGTCTCAGACACTAACAGAAACATCTGCGCTTATATCCGTTACACCCTTTATATTGTAAGATGAAACATTTAAGGACAGGAGCGTGTGTTGAATTACAGTTTGCGAGCTGGGCTTTCGGGGTTGACCGTGGACTCGAGGGCTGGCGCAGCTCCCGCGCCCCTCAGCTGTCAGATCGTTCTGTGCCGGTCTCCTTGGAGTGGACGGGAACCCTGCGGCTGACAATATGCCGGCCGCCCTGCAAAGTGTACACGAGACCGCGAACATACAGCCCGCATCTGTCGCGGTCTCCAGACCTGCTTTGTCGTAACTGACGAGGCAGAGGGGCGGCCTTCATCTACTGCCGCAGCGCTCCAACACTCTTGCCGTACATCCTGTCACTGTGCCAGCTACAATTCTGCCGCTGCATATGTGTTAAAAGTTATTTTGATAAGAGAGATTCTACAACTCTTCAGTGTTTCAGCTCACATGACCAAAGAACTCGAAAAATTAAACCCACGCTTCTTCGAAGAGGCTTATCGGATCACTATGTACTGAAATTTGAAAAGACATATTTGCTAAATAGCAAGGCATTTTGGATCTTTCTGGCCAGCGTTATCCTACACATCATAAGAGTATGACATATTTCATCCTATTCTGTACGTTCGCAGAGGGTTCGCAATGTGTATACAGGGTGGTCCATTGATAGTGACCGGGCCATATATGTCACGAAATAAGCATGAAATGAAAAAACTACAAAGAACGAAACTCGTCTAGCTTGAAGGGGGAAACCAGATGGCGCTATGGTTGGCGCTGCCATGGGTCAAACGGATAACAACAACGTTTTCTTTGTTTTTTTTTAAATAGGAACCCCGATTTTTTATTACATATTGGTGTAGAACGTAAAGAGATATGAATGTTTTAGTTGGACCACTTTTTTCGCTTTGTGATAGATGGCGCTGTAATAGTCACAAACGTATAAGTACGTGGTATCTCATAACATTCCGCCAGTGTGGACGGTATTTGCTTTGTAATACATTACCCGTGTTAAAATGGACCGTTTACCAATCGCGGAAAAGGTCGATATCATGTTGATGTACGGCTACTGAGATCAAAATGCCAAACGGGCGTGTGCTGTGTATGCTGCTCGGTATCCTGGACGACATCATCCTCGTGTCCGGACCGTTCGCCGGATAATTACGTTATTTAAGGAAACAGGAAGTGTTCAGCCAGATGTGAAACGTCAAACCACGACCTGCAACAAATGATGAAGCGCACGTAGGAGTTTTAGCTGCTGTCGCGGCTAATTCGCACATCAGAAGCAGACAAATTGTGCGAGAAGCGGGAATCTCTAAAACGTCGGTGTTGAGAATCAACGTCGATTGCACCCGTACCATATTTCTATGCACCAGGAATTGCATGGCGACGACTTTGAAACTCGTGTACAGTTCTGCCACTGGGCAAAAGAGAAATTACGGGACGATGACAGATTTTTTGCACGCGTTCTATTTAGCGACGAAGTGTCATTCACCAACAGTGGTAACACAAACCGGCATAATATGCACTATTGGGAAACGGACAACTGGAACAAGTGGAACATCAGCGACCTTGGCGGGTTAATGTATGGTGTGGCATTATGGGAGGAAGGATAATTGACCCCCATTTTATCGATGGCAATCTAAATGGTGCAATGTATGCTGATTTCCTACGTAATGTTGTACCGATGTTACTACAAGATGTTTCACTGCACGACAGAGTGGCGATGTACTTCCAACATGATGGATGTCCTGCACATAGCTCGCATGCGGTTGAAGCGGTATTGAATAGCATATTTCATGACAGGTGGATTGGTCGTCGAAGCACCATACCATGGCCCGCACGTTCACCGGATCTGACGTCCCCGGATTTCTTTCTGCGGGGAAAGTTGAAGGATATTTGCTCGCGTGATCCACCGACAACGCCTGACAACATAGTCAGCGCATTGTCAATGCATGTGTGAACATTACGGAATTCGAACTACTCGCTCTTGAGAGGAATGTCGTTACACGTATTGCCAAATGCATTGAGGTTGACGGACATCATTTTGAGCATTTATTACATTAATGTGGTATTTACAGGAAAATCACGCTGTAACAGCATGCGTTCTCAGAAATGAAAAATTGACAAAGGTACATGTATCACATTGGAACAACCGAAATACAATGTTCAAACGTACCTACGTTCTGTATTTTAATTTAAAAAACCTGCCTGTTACCAACTGTTAGTCTAAAATTGTGAGCCATATGTTTGTGACTATTACAGAACCATGTATCACAAAAGCGAAAAAAGTGGTCCAACTAAAACATTCATATCTCTTTACGTACTACACGATTATTTAATAAAAAAGGGGGTTCCTATTTTAAAAAACGCAGTTGATATCTGTTTGATCTATGGCAGCGCCATCTAGGGGGCCAACCATATCGCCATCTGGTTTCTCCCTTCAAGCTAGACAAGTTTCATTCCTTGTAATTTTTTCGTTTGACGCTTATTTCGTGAGATATTTGGCCCGGTAACGATCAATAGTCCACCCTATATACAACGGTATGACGTCAAAAATTGATGTGGACACCAAGGTACACGATATGCGATATTAGGAGGACGTAGATATTCTGCTCGTTGCGTTTATACAAAAAGTGGAGGATGGTATTTGAGGTGGCTATGTTGCAGAAGATAAATATATGACTGAAGTATCTGTAGTAAGATAAAGAAAAATTTAAATGAGGAAGCTGAACTAGGTGCGAGGGCCTTGACGTACCGAATTTAAGCTTTTTTGGGTGTTCCTCAAACAATGCGTGACTTACTAGTGTCCTGGTAACATCCTGAAACGTGGCGGTGGTGGTAATGTGTCGGTCTGGATGCCTGACAGCAAGGCTTGTAGCGTCTTTAGTAAAATTTTATGAGACAAGTGTGAATAAACGTTGTAGAGTAATAGGATAACAATCAGGTTATAAACATGCCCTATACACACAAACACGTGACACAGCGATTACGGTACTCAGGAGAACCGGCCATGGATCTTGTGTCGGCGTCTATGTGTTCTTCTGCTGATGGACGCGGAACATTATTAGGCGTGTAGCAGAACAAAGTGCCTCTCCAGGTTATGGTCAATACTACACGCGCCCACCGGAAGTCATCTTCGATCACGAATGACGGTACCAGTGCTGCAGCAATTCGACCTAGAGAATTCCAGGACATTGTCTCCGATTTCATTCTGCGGAGAGCTTCTGTAAGGTTTGGAAGCTGGGAGACGAGATACTGGCAGAAGTAAAGCTGTGATGACGGGGCGTGAGTCGTGCTTGGGTAGCTCAGCTGGTAGAGCACTTGCCCGCGAAAGGCAAAGGTCCTGAGTTCAAGTCTCGCTCCCGCACACAGTTTGAATCTGTCAGGGAGTTTCATATCTGCTCACACTCCGCTGCAGAGTGAAAATCTCATTCTGGATGCCTGAGATAGATTGGAAAGAGCTGTTTATGGAGGTCGTGACCCACCAAACACTCTGAGGGATTTACGACGAGGAGGAGTGGGATAATCTGGATCAACACTGCCTTGATGAACTTGTCGATAGTATGCCACGAAGAATACAGGCTTGCATCAATGCAAGAGAACGTGCTACTGGGCATTAGAGGTACCGGTGTGTACAGCAGTCTGCACCACGACCTTTGAAGGTATCGCTGTATGGTGGTACAACATGCAATATGTGGTTTTATGAGCAATAAAAATGGCGGAAGTGATGTTTATATTGATCTCTATTCGAAATTTCAGTACGGGTTTCGGAACTCTCGGAACCAAGGCGATGCAAAGCTTTTCTTGATGTGTGCATATCTTCGATACTTTACGTGTCTTCGGCGGCACTCACATTACTTTACAGTATACTTTCTCAGTTTTATACGGTCAGTTTCATGGTAGTCTCATAATACCGCTTTACATATTATGCGCCTTCGGCATCATTTACATCATTACATAATATAAGCGCTCAGCTCCTATTTTATGCTATTAATTTGATGTAAACGGCCAGGTAGTCGCTTTCGCCACACTATCTGATCATTCTAATAGACAGCTATAGCTTCGCAAAACCACTTTAATAGCTTACCTACTTAGTTTCCGTCTCCGCGTGGGCCATTCCGCACCCTGCTCTTGCTTTTGGTGATCGCCTCTGCACTACCCAGTTTCGTGACTTTTAACTTGTTATTCTGCTTTATGCCTCTCCAGCTATATAGGCTCTGCTTCCATTCTTGGCTACCCAATCGCCGCTGTTCTGCAATGTTTCCTCTATTTGGTCTGGATGTAGCCCGATCACTGGTAGAATTTTAGCTATGACAATTGTCATTAGCATCCATTGCCCCTTCCTTATAAGAATTTGTAAGATCTTTCTCATAAGCGTTATCTCTTGCTTGTTTCAGTAACATTAGACCACGTGATAGACATTTCTTAGCCCCAGTACAAGTCTTTTACGGCTGAAGCGGTTCATCTTCATATTTACTATTTTGCATAAATGTTCTATTTGTCATCCTGTTCACTTAGGTGAAAAATGCGCTCTCTCTCTCTCTCTCTCTCTCTCTCACACACACACACACACACACAGTCAGAACCGCTGCACAGTGGACAGAAAATGGGCTGGTTCAGACACATATACCTGCGTCGTAGTTGCGTGGCCTGTTGACGCTATAGTTAACTCCGCAAAATATTGTCATGCTGTGATATGAGCAACATACGAAGCAAGCCGTGAAAAGCAGTATTGTCAGAAAGCAAAGATTATCATACGGTCAAAATTTGCTGTAGAATGTAGAAGTGAATGTGAGATGACAGGCAGACTACAGATAGAATGGGTGAATACTAGAGTTTACAAATTTTGATACACAACGACTAGTCTCATTGTTTAAACTTTGAGAAACTTTTCGTGTAACGATAGGTTAATTATAAATTACGGAGTAAATCTAATTACCGCGCTTGCTTTGCTGATTGTTTGTTTGAGCTGTCAACAGTTCCTATCTTCTCCAGACTTGTCAACGAACTAAATGACAAGGTGCTAGAAGCTTAATCCATGGGGCAACATTTCAAAACAGTTAGGAACAATTTTTAATTTCTCGTTCTTCTAAGAGCATATGCATACTTACATGTTGTTTCAACTGTATTTTATTCAAACTGGGAAAGTCTTACAGTGTGATGGTTGTGCAGATTGTTAATATTTTAAATTCTATGCAGATGTACATCATGCGGGAAAATTTCGCCAACAGAAGAACCTATGAGAAATTTTTCCTTTAAGGAGGGACATACTCTGGTTGAATGCTAACTCATTACTCGGGAACAACGTCGATGATGAAAGTATACTGCTCGGTATTTGAAAATAATATTCGTTCAGTATATTTGCATTTCTGATTTATTAGTCTGAAACGAACATGTTCATCTTCAGTACGGTGTAGAAAAATGTTCGACTCGACGACGCACTTTCCTGAGATCGTTCCTAAAATCATTAAATTCCTGTCAGCTCTTTTTGCTAGGAAGTCATCTTTGTATATGAACACTAGCTGTTGATGTACGGAAATGAAGCAGTACATAATTGGTACTGTGAAATGAATTTTTGGTCTTACTTACGTATTTTATTTGAAACTGATGATGAAGCACTTGCGTTAATTTGGTAGGAGAAGTACGGTTGATTAGGTCAAAGAAATAACTAATGCCCAAACATCGACACTGAAAGACCTATTGAACCCTCTATAATTTGTGCTTTTCTTCATACAAAGCAGTAGTGAGACTGTCGAAAGAAATTGTATCATGGAAGTAAAATCTTGTGTCAGTAACAATGTCTGTGGAACCTATGGATACCTTTAGAGTATCATATTGACGCCATAGGGCTTAAAGAGATGTCAGTCTGCATCAGTAACAGTGTTTTCAGGCAATAAAAAAAACTTATGCTGAACGGAGCTTATCACGTATCTCTACAGTCTGCTCATCCATATACTGGACAATATCATCCATTTATTCTCTGTGTATGAAATGTAGTTAACAGTAGTAACAACCGTCTCAGAGATGAAAATGGACCTTACAATCTACCTTCTAGGGGCCTTAGGACTCAGGCAGGGCAGAGAAGGGGTTATTGTGAACAGTTCAATGATAGGATTGTTCTTATCAGAATCGACAGCAAACCATCACCAACAACGACACTTCATGTATACATGCCGACGTCCTAAGCTGAAGGCGAAGAGATTGAGAAAGTATATGAGGATATTGCAAGATAATACAGTACGTCAAGGGATTTAAAAATCTAGTTGTCATGGGTCACCGGAATGCAGTTGTAAGGAAAAGAATAGAAGAAAAAGTTACTGGAGAATATGGGCTTGGGACAAGAAATGAGAGATGAGAAAGATTGAGTTCCGTAGTAAATTTCAGCTATTAATAGAGAATGCTATGTTCAAGAATCACAAGAGGAAGAGTTATACTAGGAAAAGGCCTAGTGGTACGGGAAGATTTCAATTAGATTACATCACGGTCAGACAGAGATTCCGAAATCAGAGACGGGATTGTAAGACGTACACAGGCGCAGATATAAACTCAGATCACAATGTAGTCGTGATGAAGAGTAGGCTGAGGTTCAAGAGAAGAATTGGGATACAGAAGTACTAAGGAATGACGAGATACGCTTAAAGTTCTCTAAGGCTATAGATACAGCAATAAAGATCAGCCCAGTAGGCAGCATAGTTGAGAGAGGAATGGGCCTGTCTGAAAACGGCAATCACAGGAATAGGAAAGACAAACATACGTACAAAGAAGGTAACTGGAAAGAGATCATGGGCAACAGAAGAAAGACTGCAGTTGATCGATGAAAGACGGAAGAGCAAAACTGTTCAGGGAAATTCAGGAATATAGGAAAGCCAAAAAACCTTTGGTGAAATTGAAAGCAAGGGTGGTAACATTAAGAGTGCAACGGGAAATCCATTGTTAAATGCAGAGGAGAGAGTGGGCAGGAGGAAAGAGTACATCGAAGTCCTGTATGAGGGGGAATAATTGACTAATGCGATACAAAAATAAACAGGAGTTGATATAGAAGGGATGGGGGATCTAGTATTAGAATCAGAATTTAAAAGAGTTGTGGAAGACTTAAGATCAAATAAGGCAGCAGATATAGACAACATTCCGTCAGAATTTTTAAAATCATTGAGGGAAGTGGCAACAAAATGAGTATTCACATTATTGTGTGGAATGTATGAGTCTGGCGACATTCCAGCTGACTTTAGGAAAAATATCATCCATATGATTCCGAAGAATGCAAGAGGCGATAAGTGCGAGAAATATCGCATAACATGATTAACAACTCATGCATCCAAGTTGCTTAGAAGAATAATACACAGAAGAATGAAGAACAAATTTGAGGCAGTGTTAGATAATGATCATTTTCGTTTTAGGAAAGGTAAAGGCACCAGAGATTCAGTTTTGACGTTTTGGTTGATAATGTAACCAAGACTAAAGAAAAATAAAGACACATTCGTAGGATTTGTCGACCTGGAAAAAGCCTTCGACAGTGTACAATGGAGCAAAATGTTCCCAGTTATGAAAAAAGTAGATGTAAGCTAAAGGGAGCGCTGGGTAATGTACAGTATGTACACTCTCTTCACGCTAGCTCACAGGCTGAATACTGATATGCCGTGTTCACATCGACCATCTGTTCATAATTATGCTGTACAGATGGAGGTGATACTTTAACTACTGACGACGCCTTTGGCACGATTGTTTCATGTATCTCCACTGCCATATGTGATTTTGGTAAGTCACCAAATGTTTTTGTGCTTGTATTACTTTGGTAATTTTTATGGTTACTTAAAGCTATAAGTGTTTGTTTTTTCTTCTATCTCAGTTATGGTGCTAAGTATTTTGCTAATGAATGTGTCTTCCTGTTCTGGTGTATTTTTGCCATTGATGAAGGTGTATTTAGATATACCGAACCCGTGGTCAAGGATTTCAATAAATCTTTATCCTGTAACTGTTTGGCTGTTATCATTTACCGTGAAGATTTTCAGAAGTTGCTGCTTCAGCCATGTTTAAAATTTTGAAATATGTACAAGAGTCAAGAGGGAACAATAAGAGTGGACAACCAAGGACAAAGTGCTAGGATTAAAAAGGGTGTGAGACATGGGTGTATGCTTTTGCCCTACTGTTCAATCTGTAGATCGAAACATCGATGATAGAAATAAAAGGAAGATTCACGACTGTGATTAAAATTCAAGGTGAAAGGATCTCAGTGATACGATCCGGTGATAACATGGCTATCCTGAGTGAAAGTGCAGAAGAATTACATGTTCTGCTGAAAGGAATGAACAGTCTAACGAGTACAGAATGTGGATTGAGAGCAAATCGAAGACAGATGAAAGTAATGAGAAGTAGCAGGAATGAGAACAGCAAGAATCTCAACATCATGGTTACTGGCCACGAAGTAGATGAAGGAAGTCAGCTACCTAGGCATCAAAATAACCAATGACGGACGGAGCAAGGATATCAAAAGCAGATCTAGCACTCGCGAAGAGGGTACTCCTGGCCAAGATAAGTCTACTAGTATCAAACATACGCCCTTAATATGAGGAAGAAATTTCTGGGAATGTACCTTTGGAACACTGCATTGTATGGTAGTGAAACATGGACTGTGGGAAAATCGAAACAGAATAGAATCGAACCATTTGAGACGTGGTGCTGTAGACGAATGTTGAAAATTTGGTGGACTGATAAGGTGAAGAATGAGAAGGTTCTGCACAGAATCGAAGAGGAAAGGAATATATGGAAAATACCGACAGGAAGAAGGGGCGGGATGATAGAAGACATCAAGGAAAGACTTCCATGGTACTACAGGGAGCGATTGAGGGCAAAAACTGTAGACGAAGACAGAGACTGGAATCGGTCGATCAAATAACTGAGGATGTAGGTTGCAAGTGCTTCTATCGAATGGAGAGGTTGGCACAGGAGAGGAATTCGTGACGGGCTGCATCAGACCAGTCGGAGGATTGATAACTGAAAAAAAGCTAGGAACACTGGCCTTCCTCTTGGACTGTCTGGGAGCTTCTCTCTGACAGCGTTCATATGCTATGAGCACACTAGAATGGTAAGAAATTTGTGTGTTTTTGTTCAGACCGCAATCCACCACACACTTTAATCTGATAAACATTTATATTTATGGAGTGTTTTCACAACTCATTTATTAGCAACAGTGTGACAATAATAATTAATCACAAGAGCTATGAATTAATGATATTTTACTAACTATGCTCATGGATAAATGGTTTGGAAGCTAAGATATAAATGACATACTATTTACTCATTCATTACATTCTAATGTTACACCTAAACTGTCTGGCACACTTCTTGCAAGCACAAGCGGTGTAAATGAAAAGAAACTTGCCCAGTTTTAGAATGAGGAAATATTAATAGGCCGTCATGGATCAGGCTTATTTTCGGCCCAGTATCAGATCATGGGAGGCATCAACTAAGTCCATCAGCTCGCGATCTTGAAGTTAGCATTGCTAACTCCAGATTATTGGGGATCTGTTCGATTCCCGGCCCGATCCGGGATTTTCTCTGCTCTTGACTGACTATTTGTGTTGTCCTCATCATAGTTTCAGTATCATCGATGCCAAGTCCGCAGAATGGAGTCAAATAAAAAGACTGCCACCAGGCGGCCTAAATTTCCAGGCGGGCACTCTCCGCCAAAAACGCCATAAGGACATTTCAGCCAATAATTCTCTTCTTACGGAGGAGAATGAGCCCTGATCTGTAGTTACACATACATAACAGGAAATACTTGGAAATGGCATGCTAAACCATGACAACCAGATTTTATGCAACAGAAGGGAAGGAGATTACGATGAACCTTATCGCGATGCAGGCGCTGCTGCTCGGCCGTTATATCACGGAATAAGCGCGATCGCCAAGGGAACAGAACGGCGATCGAAATCGAGCGACACTACTAACCTCTGCTCAAAGTAGTGAACAGTTAAACTTAACTGCAGCATGGCGGTGAAAAGAAAGACGCTGTCGGAGGAGGTACCGAGTCGGCAGCTACTAGTCGTTCCAAGAAGTTCTCGCACAACAGGGAAGAAGGGGAGGCAGCTAGACCTTTTGAAGTCCGAGAAGTGTCAGACGCTAGTATTTCTACGACTTAAAGAAATTGGTCTGATGTGAACCTGCTGGGCGTGTAAGCGGCTGGTTCCCGCAAACCGGGCTACAGAAACAGTCTACTTCCTTTTTGTCCCAGAAATTACCTGCCCCGGCGCCGCCACAGTTGTCGGAGCGGAGGGCTTTTCTGCTTTCCTTCGCGTCTTAAGAAGACGCTCCTTTCAGACTTTATCGTTTAACGGTTGCTGTCATCTTAACGAATCGGCAGTCCGTCTCAAAATGACGGCTGCCGAAATCTGCTTACTGTTTCAGCTTCCTCTGTATGTCAGGAATTATTATTAAAAGGTAGTTTTCCTCTCTGAAATTTCTGTAATGCTTCAATTCATGGCAGAATTCTTAGATAGCTCGAAATATATTTGGTTTGCAAATTGGGAATATTGCAGCCGGTTTTCCATCAAGAATGGTTCCCGTAGCTGTCTCCTGATTTGTTACTTATTCGTTTGTAGTTGACTTTCCCTTCCTTTATTGTCTCCTATAACCGCCCACGCAAACTTGACAGCATCTAGCTTTCTTGATAGTTGATGTTACAATATGATGTAAAAGAGAAGTTGTCTTTCATTCTTCGTTTAGGCCTGTGTTCAACACTAGTTGCAAAAGTCGCCCTCCTTGTCGCACCAAGTCCTTCTAGGTACCATGTTCCAATTTCAAATCTTCATCTGTTGTTCTTTCCTTTTCGTCTCCGTATTCCTTCACTGTTTCATAATATTTCCTTGTAGTGTCCTTACTTCCCCCTCCTGCCTTGAAATCTCTGCAGTATAACTCCATTTTTCTTAAAGATCTCCCCTTTCAATATTTCTGCTTCTCCTATTTTATCCCTCCTCAAGTCTTTCCTAACCTCATTAATGTAGGTCTTCTCCCTAAGATATCCGAAGATACGCTTGGTGAGTCAGTTTCGCAAATATGTCCAAAAAATATTAATCTTATCATTCTTTCTATTTCTGACATGTTTACTACGTTCTGTTAAATTTCATAGTAACCTCACTGTCGGTTAGACCGTCAGTGAGAGAGCACTTCGATTTCCTGCTGCTAATAAGGCGAGTACACCGTTCGCTTGTTACACATTTTTACGAGCTTCAAACAGGTACAACTTATTTTCAGTTATCTGGGTAGTTACTATTTTATTTTTGTAATTTCTTGCGTGTTTGAGTGCCTACTAGACCCAACCTTTTATTTTAATAACAGTGTAGTGTACAGTATCGCCGTTGCTATCGACCCTCGTATCGTACAGGCTTTTGTTTGTTTGGTTAGAACAGCTCAGTGTCGGTTAGACCGTCAGTGAGAGAGCACTTCGATTTCCTGCTGCTAATAAGGCGAGTACACCGTTCGCTTGTTACACATTTTTACGAGCTTCAAACAGGTACAACTTATTTTCAGTTATCTGGGTAGTTACTATTTTATTTTTGTAATTTCTTGCGTGTTTGAGTGCCTACTAGACACAACCTTTTATTTTAATAACAGTGTAGTTTACAGTATCGCCGTTGCTATCGACCCTCGTATCGTACAGGCTTTTGTTTGTTTGGTTAGAACAGCTCAGTGTCGGTTAGACCGTCAGTGAGAGAGCACTTCGATTTCCTGCTGCTAATAAGGCGAGTACACCGTTCGCTTGTTACACATTTTTACGAGCTTCAAACAGGTACAACTTATTTTCAGTTATCTGGGTAGTTACTATTTTATTTTTGTAATTTCTTGCGTGTTTGAGTGCCTACTAGACACAACCTTTTATTTTAATAACAGTGTAGTTTACAGTATCGCCGTTGCTATCGACCCTCGTATCGTACAGGCTTTTGTTTGTTTGGTTAGAACAGCTCAGTGTCGGTTAGACCGTCAGTGAGAGAGCACTTCGATTTCCTGCTGCTAATAAGGCGAGTACACCGTTCGCTTGTTACACATTTTTACGAGCTTCAAACAGGTACAACTTATTTTCAGTAATCTGGGTAGTTACTATTTTATTTTTGTAATTTCTTGCGTGTTTGAGTGCCTACTAGACCCAACCTTTTATTTTAATAACAGTGTAGTGTACAGTATCGCCGTTGCTATCGACCCTCGTATCGTACAGGCTTTTGTTTGTTTGGTTAGAACAGCTCAGTGTCGGTTAGACCGTCAGTGAGAGAGCACTTCGATTTCCTGCTGCTAATAAGGCGAGTACACCGTTCGCTTGTTACACATTTTTACGAGCTTCAAACAGGTACAACTTATTTTCAGTTATCTGGGTAGTTACTATTTTATTTTTGTAATTTCTTGCGTGTTTGAGTGCCTACTAGACCCAACCTTTTATTTTAATAACAGTGTAGTGTACAGTATCGCCGTTGCTATCGACCCTCGTATCGTACAGGCTTTTGTTTGTTTGGTTAGAACAGCTCAGTGTCGGTTAGACCGTCAGTGAGAGAGCACTTCGATTTCCTGCTGCTAATAAGGCGAGTACACCGTTCGCTTGTTACACATTTTTACGAGCTTCAAACAGGTACAACTTATTTTCAGTTATCTGGGTAGTTACTATTTTATTTTTGTAATTTCTTGCGTGTTTGAGTGCCTACTAGACACAACCTTTTATTTTAATAACAGTGTAGTTTACAGTATCGCCGTTGCTATCGACCCTCGTATCGTACAGGCTTTTGTTTGTTTGGTTAGAACAGCTCAGTGTCGGTTAGACCGTCAGTGAGAGAGCACTTCGATTTCCTGCTGCTAATAAGGCGAGTACACCGTTCGCTTGTAGGGTAAACATAGTCATGTGTAGGGACTGTGGTTGTTGTGAGCGGACGCAAGGAGAATTGGCCACTCTTCGGGGGCAGGTGGAGGCTTTGTCTGTTAGGCTCATCGAGCTCGAGGCGCAGGCGTCGGCTCGTAGTGGCGTTGGGGCAACTGTGGTGAGACCTATGCCTACTTCGGTGGCCTTGGAATCGCATGGAACCCCTGATGTCGCTGCGTCTTCCGGCAGTGAGCATCTTACCGGTCAGCCATCACTCCAGGGTGAATGGCGGACAGTGGTGGGCTCGCGCGTGCCTGGCCGAAAGGCGAAGGTGGGATCTGGCCGCGTGGCAGCTGCCTTACCCCTTTCCAACAGGTACGGGGTACTTCCTAGTGGTGATGACATCGTTTCCGAGCCACCACAGGATGCCTCGCCTGTTGGGCCAGTGGCCGATTCTCCGGCAAGGTCCCGACAGTCACAGAGGGCGGGCCTATTAGTTATAGGGAGCTCCAACGTTAGGCGGGTTATGGAGCCCCTTAGGAAAATAGCGGGTAGGTCGGGGAAGAATGCCAGTGTGCACTCGGTGTGCTTGCCGGGGGGTCTCGTCCGTAATGTGGAGGAGGCCCTTCCGGCAGCTATTGAACGCACTGGGTGTGACCGGCTGCAGATAGTAG
Organism: Schistocerca nitens; assembly: GCF_023898315.1. NCBI lineage: Eukaryota > Metazoa > Arthropoda > Insecta > Orthoptera > Acrididae > Schistocerca > Schistocerca nitens. The sequence goes on along the minus strand of NC_064620.1, from coordinate 186,717,570 downwards.
CACATGTCGGAACGAATGACGCCTGCCGCTTGGGTTCTGAGGCCATCCTTGGTTCCTTCCGGCGACTGGCTGATTTGGTGAAGACAACCAGCATCGCACGCGGAGTGCAAGCTGAGCTTAATATCTGCAGCATAGTGCCCAGAGTCGATCGCGGTCCTCTGGTTTGGAGCCGTGTGGAGGGTCTAAACCAGAGGCTCAGACGACTCTGCGACTATAATGGTTGCAAATTCATCGACCTCCGTTATTGGGTGGAGAACTGTAGGGCCCCCCTAGACAGGTCAGGCGTGCACTACACACCGGAAGCAGCTACTAGGGTAGCAGAGTACGTGTGGCGTGCACACGGGGGTTTTTTAGGTTAGAGGGACCCCCCCTTGGGCGAAACGATAAAATACCTGACGGCTTACCAGAGAGGACATTATCATCGTTGATAAAGAACGTCCGTCCTCAGAGACCAAAAACAGGAAAAGTCAACGTAATATTGGTAAACTGCAGGAGTATCCAGGGCAAGGTTCCTGAATTAGTATCTCTTATTGAAGGAAATAGTGCGCATATAGTATTAGGAACGGAAAGTTGGTTAAAACCGGAAGTGAACAGTAACGAAATCCTAGACACAGAATGGAATATATACCGCAAGGATAGGATAAACGCCAATGGTGGAGGAGTATTTATAGCAGTAAAGAATTCAATAATATCCAGTGAAGTTATTAGCGAATGCGAATGTGAAATAATCTGGGTTAAGTTAAGTATCAAAGGTGGGTCAGATATGATAGTCGGATGCTTCTATAGACCACCTGCATCAGCAACCGTAGTAGTTGAGCGCCTCAGAGAGAACCTGCAGAACGTCGTGAAGAAGTTTCGTGATCATACTATTGTAATAGGGGGAGACTTCAATCTACCGGGTATAGAATGGGATAGTCACACAATCAGAACTGGAGCCAGGGACAGAGACTCTTGTGACATTATCCTGACTGCCTTGTCCGAGAATTACTTCGAGCAGATAGTTAGAGAACCAACTCGTGAAGCTAACGTTTTAGACCTCATAGCAACAAATAGACCGGAACTTTTCGACTCCGTGAATGTAGAAGAGGGTATCAGTGATCATAAGTCAGTGGTTGCATCAATGACTACAAGTGTAATAAGAAATGCCAAGAAAGGAAGGAAAATATATTTGCTTAACAAGAGTGATAGGGCACAAATCGCAGAATATCTGAGTGACCACCATCAAACGTTCATTTCTGAGGAAGAGGATGTGGAACAAAAATGGAAAAAATTCAGAAACATCGTCCAGTACGCCTTAGATAAGTTCGTACCGACTAAGGTCCAAAGCGAGGGGAAAGATCCACCGTGGTATAACAATCATGTACGAAAGGTACTACGGAAACAAAGAAAGCTTCATCATAGGTTTAAGAGTAGTCGAATCATAGCTGATAAGGAAAAGCTGAACGAAGCGAAAAAGAGCGTAAAGAGAGCAATGAGAGAAGCATTCAACGAATTCGAACATAAAACATTGGCAAACAATCTAAACAAGAACCCTAAAAAGTTTTGGTCATATGTAAAATCGGTAAGCGGATCTAAATCCCCTATTCAGTCACTCGTTGACCACGATGGCACCGAAACAGAGGACGACCAAAGAAAGGCAGAAATACTGAATTCAGTGTTCCGAAACTGTTTCACTGCGGAAAATCGTAACACGGTCCCTGACTTCAGCCGTCGCACGGACGCCAAAATGGAAAATATTGAAATAAACGATATCGGAATTGAAAAACAACTGCTATCACTTAGTAGCGGAAAAGCATCCGGACCAGACGAGATACCCTTAAGATTCTACAGTGATTATGCTAAAGAACTTGCCCCCTTTCTATCAGCAATTTATCGTAGATCGCTGGAAGAACGTAAAGTACCTAGCGACTGGAAGAAAGCGCAGGTCGTTCCCATTTTCAAGAGGGGTCATAAATCAGATGCGAATAATTATAGGCCTATTTCGCTTACGTCAATCTGTTGTAGAATAATGGAACATGTTTTGTGTTCTCGTATTATGACGTTCTTAGATAATACAAATCTCCTTCATCATAACCAACATGGATTCCGCAAACAGAGATCATGTGAAACTCAGCTCGCCCTATTTGCCCAAGAAATTCACAGTGCCGTAGACACTGGCGAGCAGATTGATGCCGTATTCCTGGACTTCAGGAAGGCATTTGATACGGTTCCGCACTTACGTTTAGTGAAAAAAATACGAGCTTACGGAATATCGGACCAGGTTTGTGATTGGATTCAGGATTTCCTAGAAGAAAGAACACAACATGTCATTCTTAACGGTTCAAAATCTGCAGATGTAGAGGTAATTTCGGGAGTACCGCAGGGAAGCGTGATAGGACCTTTATTGTTTACAATTTACATAAATGACTTAGTTGACAACATCGGTAGCTCCGTGAGGCTATTTGCAGATGACACGGTTGTCTACAAGAAAGTAGCAACATCAGAAGACTCGTACGTACTCCAGGAGGACCTGCAGAGGATTAATGCATGGTGCGACAGCTGGCAGCTTTCCCTAAACGTAGATAAATGTAATATAATGCGCATACATAGGGGCAGAAATCCATTCCAGTACGATTATGCCATAGGTGGTAAATCATTGGAAGCGGTAACGACCGTAAAATACTTAGGAGTTACTATCCGGAGCGATCTGAAGTGGAATGATCACATAAAACAAATAGTGGGAAAAGCAGGCGCCAGGTTGAGATTCATAGGAAGAATTCTAAGAAAATGTGACTCATCGACGAAAGAAGTAGCTTACAAAACGCTTGTTCGTCCGATTCTTGAGTATTGCTCATCAGTATGGGACCCTTACCAGGTTGGATTAATAGAAGAGATAGACATGATCCAGCGAAAAGCAGCGCGATTCGTCATGGGGACATTTAGTCAGCGCGAGAGCGTTACGGAGATGCTGAACAAGCTCCAATGGCGGACACTTCAAGAAAGGCGTTACGCAATACGGAGAGGTTTATTATCGAAATTACGAGAGAGCACATTCCGGGAAGAGATGGGCAACATATTACTACCGCCCACATATATCTCGCGTAATGATCACAACGAAAAGATCCGAGAAATTAGAGCAAATACGGAGACTTACAAGCAGTCGTTCTTCCCACGCACAATTCGTGAATGGAACAGGGAAGGGGGGATCAGATAGTGGTACAATAAGTACCCTCCGCCACACACCGTAAGGTGGCTCGCGGAGTATAGATGTAGATGTAGATGTAGAACTTTGGCGTTTCAGTAATGCTGCATTTTTCTGAAGACATAACATTTTCGTATAACTGATCTTTCTAATATCAAGCTTGTAGTTTAGTGCAATACTTTCGCAAGCTTACAGGCATTCTGATTTCACTACAATGTTACGGCGCTTTCGACATAAAAGGTTTCTGGGTATGGTACCGCGCCATAATGTATAAAACAACTGCTGCTGAAGAAAAACGTTTCGGCCACGGTTGAAGCGGCCTTCTTCTGGATCTACTGGTGCGTTCTGGCTATGCAGTGTCCCATATATTTTGTTGGTTTTTCTTCAGCAGCAGTAGTTTTATACATTATGACGTGGTACCATACCAAGGAAACTTTTATGTCGACTGATTCTGGTCGTAGAAGCACCGTAATTATATTACGGTGCTTTATTTTAAAACTGCCTTAGGTTATCCTGTTATACGTGCAATTATGCCACTAAAACGCAAACAGAGTTTTTATTGATTATCTGAGGAACCCGGTGTTGCGTGGGTATTTATGTATTCCCACCTTCTATACGTACACTCTTCCTGCCCCCTCTGTCCAGCCCTCCTAACCCGTCTATCTCTCTGTCTCCTGCTCCTCTATGTGTCCATCTCCTTCTCCTCATCCCTCTCTCTGTAAATCTCTCCCTTCCTCTGAGTCTATCCATATCCTAGTCCCCATCTCTCTGTTCATGTCCTACTCTCCGCCCCCCTCTCTCTTTCTCTGTTCTTCACTCCACGATAATGGTAGGGTGGTGGTTTTTAACCCCACAGTATTTCTTTCCACACACTGAGCAATATGTGTACCAAGTTCGATTGAAATCGATACGCAGGCTTAGGAGATGTTGAACATATTCGTATGTGACATGTGACATTCTGAAAACACTGACAAGAAGAAGAGTGAGATGTTATGTGACAAGTCACCACGGAATAACTGCAGGTAACTAGAGGGAGCTTAGAGGGAAATGCTGAAGGAAAAGACAGAGACTAAAATACATTCAACAAATAACTGAAGATGTAGGAACCAAGTGCTACTCTGACGTGAAGAGCCGGCCGCGGTGGTCTAGCGGTTCTGGCGCTGCAGTCCGGAACCGCGGGACTGCTACGGTCGCAGGTTCGAATCCTGCCTCGGGCATGGGTGTGTGTGATGGCCTTAGGTTAGTTAGGTTTAAGTAGTTCTAAGTTCTAGGGGACTTATGACCTAAGATGTTGAGTCCCATTGTGCTCAGAGCCATTTGAACCATTTTGAATCTGACATGAAGAGTTTAACACAGGAGAGGAAGAGGTGGACATGCGTCGTGCCAGTGAGAAGACTGATGAGCCCCTTGCCCCCTCCTCGTCTTCTGAGAAAAGGTAGGCGTGAGTAAATTCAGGACACTGCAAGCGTACCGCTCACACACACACTTATACTCCTGGAAATGGAAAAAAGAACACATTGACACCGGTGTGTCAGACCCACCATACTTGCTCCGGACACTGCGAGAGGGCTGTACAAGCAATGATCACACGCACGGCACAGCGGACACACCAGGAACCGCGGTGTTGGCCGTCGAATGGCGCTAGCTGCGCAGCATTTGTGCACCGCCGCCGTCAGTGTCAGCCAGTTTGCCGTGGCATACGGAGCTCCATCGCAGTCTTTAACACTGGTAGCATGCCGCGACAGCGTGGACGTGAACCGTATGTGCAGTTGACGGACTTTGAGCGAGGGCGTATAGTGGGCATGCGGGAGGCCGGGTGGACGTACCGCCGAATTGCTCAACACGTGGGGCGTGAGGTCTCCACAGTACATCGATGTTGTCGCCAGTGGTCGGCGGAAGGTGCACGTGCCCGTCGACCTGGGACCGGACCGCAGCGACGCACGGATGCACGCCAAGACCGTAGGATCCTACGCAGTGCCGTAGGGGACCGCACCGCCACTTCCCAGCAAATTAGGGACACTGTTGCTCCTGGGGTATCGGCGAGGACCATTCGCAACCGTCTCCATGAAGCTGGGCTACGGTCCCGCACACGGTTAGGCCGTCTTCCGCTCACGCCCCAACATCGTGCAGCCCGCCTCCAGTGGTGTCGCGACAGGCGTGAATGGAGGGACGAATGGAGACGTGTCGTCTTCAGCGATGAGAGTCGCTTCTGCCTTGGTGCCAATGATGGTCGTATGCGTGTTTGGCGCCATGCAGGTGAGCGCCACAATCAGGACTGCATACGACCGAGGCACACAGGGCCAACACCCGGCGTCATGGTACGGGGAGCGATCTCCTACACTGGCAGTATACCACTGGTGATCGTCGAGGGGACACTGAATAGTGCACGGTACATCCAAACCGTCATCGAACCCATCGTTCTACCATTCCTAGACCGGCAAGGGAACTTGCTGTTCCAACAGGACAATGCACGTCCGCATGTATCCCGTGCCACCCAACGTGCTCTAGAAGGTGTAAGTCAACTACCCTGGCCAGCAAGATCTCCGGATCTGTCCCCCATTGAGCATGTTTGGGACTGGATGAAGCGTCGTCTCACGCGGTCTGCACGTCCAGCACGAACGCTGGTCCAACTGAGGCGCCAGGTGGAAATGGCATGGCAAGCCGTTCCACAGGACTACATCCAGCATCTCTACGATCGTCTCCATGGGAGAATAGCAGCCTGCATTGCTGCGAAAGGTGGATATACACTGTACTAGTGCCGACATTGTGCATGCTCTGTTGCCTGTGTCTATGTGCCTGTGGTTCTGTCAGTGTGATCATGTGATGTATCTGACCCCAGGAATGTGTCAATAAAGTTTCCCCTTTCAGGGACAATGAATTCACGGTGTTCTTATTTCAATTTCCAGGAGTGTAGTTACGGGGCAGCGTGTTTTCTTCTCTCTGTTAAGTCGCTTTGTGCTGCCTCACGGCTTGCACGAATCTTGATATTGTCGTGGTGCAGAAAGACAGTGAAGGTTGGGCGAGGGAGGCACGTAAGCGCGTCGGATATAATTGAAATTCTCATCGGGGTGAACGCCTTGTAACAGAGGTGAAGTGATATTTTTCATTTTTACGCCAAGGAGCAGAGCAGATTGTTTAAGATCCAACACATTTCAGAGTCACGGTTCTCTTCAGCCAAATTTCTCTGCAAACTGGGAGTGGAGAGGGAAGGAATCCAAACTGCGAATATTTGAAAGAGAACTTCCAGAGCCAGGAATCGTGCAGAGCTGTAGAGTGGATGTTGAGCAGGTTTAAGATACTAAAATGTTTTTCGACTGCGGGGGATTCATTCAGGGTACTGAACTCATGTTAACTAATTTCACGAAATAATTAACTCAGTTCACTGACAATGAAGTTACCCAGATAGAAAGACAGGATTGTGACGTGTAAAATGAATATGACTTAGTTTCAGGTGATGGGAGTTATTAAATGATGCTTTGAGAAATGAAGCGAACCCGCCCGAACTCTTGTGAGAGCTAAAGCACCCTTTCCGGACGAGGAACTGCGCTGGCCCCGGATCGAGGAAGCCTGCTGGGTTAACGACGAGAGCGCGTGTGCCGGGTAACCTGGATGTGGATTTTAGGCGGTTTCCCACAACCATGTGATTGCCACGTCGGTACTCACATCCTGCCTCACACGATTAGCAAAAATTTCCAAAACATTCTCGCACTTTCAGATGGATAACGCTAGGTGCAGACAGATGAGGTACAAACATTCCGTTCAGGGAGGGAAGAGGTGACGACAGTAATAGCATCGATCCTACCTACTGCCACTGCAAAAACCAGAATCGGTTGCCGACCCCCTCTTATACGGGGTAAGGTCAGGAAAAAGAAGGAGAAGAATATTTTCAAAGTAAAGCCATGAATACTGTACTTGTTCTTGTTTTAAGTTGTCCTCCCACTGAGGGCAAGCTGTCACTAATAGCAACAAATGTGATCTGTGCGCGATTACGCCACTGCTAATCACTTAATTCAGTGCCTAAATTTTGTCGATACAATATCCTCCTTCGATTACCTAAAGTGGAATAAAATGTTCATGAACCTAATAACTTTGTGGTAAAAGAACAGAAACTGAAAAATATTCTGCGTCATCCACAAAAGCGAAGTGGGAGTAAGTAATTTCAAAATTAAGAAACACACGTTCATGTTAAAATGGGCAGGGTTGCGGTTCTTCACCATTGGTGTTTAACTTGTTTGTAGAAGAAGCAATGCTGCATGTGAAAGAGCATATTGGAAAATGAATAAAAGAATACAAATGCTAGAGGGGCAGACACCAACGCTAAGGTTCGCAGACGATATTACTCTTATGCGAGGATATAAGGGATGATATAGAAGGCCTCCTGAAAGGATTAGACATTGTAATTCTCACGGAACATGGTCTAAGGAAAGAAAAAGAGCGGAGTTGATTAAGGGTAGGAGAAAGGGGAATTACGACAAGGCTGGGAAAGACAAGACCATAGTGAGAGAATTTACGATGAAAAAGAAAGTTAAAACACACGTTCATGTTAAAACGGACAGGGTTGCGGTTCTTCACCATTGGTGTTTAACTTGTTTGTAGAAGAAGTAATGCTGCATGTGAAAGAGCATATTGGAAAATGAATAAAAGAATACAAATGCTAGAGGGGCAGACACCAACGCTAAGGTTCGCAGACGATATTACTCTTATGCGAGGATATAAGGGATGATATAGAAGGCCTCCTGAAAGGATTAGACATTGTAATTCTCACGGAACATGGTCTAAGGAAAGAAAATGAGCGGAGTTAATTAAGGGTAGGAGAAAGGGGAATAACGACAAGGCTGGGAAAGACAAGACCATAGTGAGAGAATTTACGATGAAAAAGAAAGTTAAAACACACGTTCATGTTAAAACGGACAGGGTTGCGGTTCTTCACCATTGGTGTTTAACTTGTTTGTAGAAGAAGTAATGCTGCATGTGAAAGAGCATATTGGAAAATGAATAAAAGAATACAAATGCTAGAGGGGCAGACACCAACGCTAAGGTTCGCAGACGATATTACTCTTATGCGAGGATATAAGGGATGATATAGAAGGCCTCCTGAAAGGATTAGACATTGTAATTCTCACGGAACATGGTCTAAGGAAAGAAAATGAGCGGAGTTAATTAAGGGTAGGAGAAAGGGGAATAACGACAAGGCTGGGAAAGACAAGACCATAGTGAGAGAATTTACGATGAAAAAGAAAGTTAAAACACACGTTCATGTTGAAACGGACAGGGTTGCGGTTCTTCACCATTGGTGTTTAACTTGTTTGTAGAAGAAGTAATGCTGCATGTGAAAGAGCATATTGGAAAATGAATAAAAGAATACAAATGCTAGAGGGGCAGACACCAACGCTAAGGTTCGCAGACGATATTACTCTTATGCGAGGATATAAGGGATGATATAGAAGGCCTCCTGAAAGGATTAGACATTGTAATTCTCACGGAACATGGTCTAAGGAAAGAAAATGAGCGGAGTTAATTAAGGGTAGGAGAAAGGGGAATAACGACAAGGCTGGGAAAGACAAGACCATAGTGAGAGAATTTACGATGAAAAAGAAAGTTAAAAAACACGTTCATGTTAAAACGGACAGGGTTGCGGTTCTTCACCATTGGTGTTTAACTTGTTTGTAGAAGAAGTAATGCTGCATGTGAAAGAACATATTGGACAATGAATAAGAGAATACAAATGCAAGAGGGACAGAATGCTAGAGGGACAGACACCAACGATAAGGTTCGCAGACGATATTACCCTTATGCGAGGATATAAGGGATGATATAGAAGGCCTCCTGAAAGGATTAGACATTGTAATTCTCACAGAACATCGTCTAAGGAAAGAAAAAGAGCGGAGTTGATTAAGGGTAGGAGAAAGAGGAATAACGACAAGGCTGGGAAAGACAAGACCATAGTGAGAGAATTTACGATGAAAAAGAAAGTTACACAAAATTCATGAAGTAAGAAACCCACATTTTAAATTAAAGAATTCTAGTAGCATCAGATGCCAGTAAGAGGTACCTGGAAGCATTTTAAATAGGTCTCCTCCAGAAAATATAAAAATTGGGTAGGCAGATAAGTACGAAATGAAGAAATACAACAGAATATAGACAAGAGAAGAAGTCTATGGAGAACCCTTTCCTAAAGAATGCGCTCCTCGTGGGACATCTGGTACAGCATACATGAAACCTTATGGATGAAACAAGTGGAGGGAAAATTGTAGGGGCGGACAAAGACCAGATTATAGAGCATGTTGAGCGTAGTGGTTTTTTGGAGAAGAGGTCAACACAAGAAATCAAAAAATGGGGAAGAGGAACAAACCGACCGAGAGAATGATACTGTGAGTTACACAGCGAAATGATTCTATAGTTATAAGGCTAGAGTTAAGAGGTTGAATGTTTGCAGACATGCTGAGGATACGTTAACTTGACGTTACTTTTATCATTAATTGTTATTTCAGTTATATGAGAAAAAAAAAAAACGAATAATTGCATCTTGAATACCTAACATCAGGAAGATTTCAGGGAAAGGTACATTTGGGTAAGTGAAATCCAGAGGCCTTCCAAAGCCGTCAGATGTCAGCCTAAGACGATTTACGTTAGAAGGATGTTTCCTAGCCGAATTTTTGTACCCACAAAATGTTCCGCTAACGATAATACGGTTGCCACAGAAATGTGAAGGACGTAAGTTATTGTTGGTTTTCAATTATAAGGATGCTCAAATTGTAATGTTTTCAAAAAACATTGCTATGGGATTTAACTGTATGCAATACTCAAGTAATTAAAATTGGAACGGTACGCTGAGAACTCTTGAAAAAATTACGTTATGTCTATTACTGTGATGTGTGCATTATGTTACTAAATAGAAATGGATCAGTTGCTTGATCGAAGCGAATTTCCCCGTCCAGCCGGCAATTACAGAGTTCTGAAAAATGTGTTCATTAAGTTAACGTGTGATCTACATTTGTGTTACAAAGTATTTCGAAAAGCATTTGTGTAACTGCAACAGAGGGGCTTGTATCTTTCTTTCCTATATCTCTCTGTCCTAATTGTCACCATAATTAATAACAGTGCCTGGCGAAAATACTGTATTCCGCAGAAAAAAGACCTGATTGACCATCTGCACGCCAAACAAATTACTGATTATGCGACAATATTTACTACCCGTACGCACACAGCTAATTAATCAGAATTCGTTAAAACTTCAGATAAAATATCATTAGCAGTTTCCTCTAAATAATTTTCAAAACACGTTTTTTCGAATACGTGGAACGGAGTAAGTAACATGAATTCATATACCGACATGTATCTCCCATATTCCAACTAATTGTGTGTTTCGGTAAAAGTGCGTATTTTCCTTGTAGCTAATCGATTTCGCAGCAACACTGTTTACAATGCCTGGAAGAAGATCGATGAATAGTTCAAAATTTTCATACAGAGCATGTTTGTTGTGACATGTGCGGAATTATAAGCAATCGAATCTTCTGAAACTATACCTCACAGATCTCTTTGGCCTACTAAATTTTTAACCTAACATTACAACCAAACAGATTCCAGGAGGGGTTTCCAGTCTTCATTGCAATCCAACAGTTCAACTGCGAACGGATAGGAGTGATGGTGCAACGTTTAAGGCAATGCATTTGTATTTCAAAGAAACCAAGTACAAATAGCCCGTTAACGACCTTAATTCTTACGTAAATTTGCTTATATGTTTCACAAGAATAATTGAACAGGTATTTAAAGTTTCGAACAAAGTAGTAGGATTTGTAATGGTACTGAGTCTCTATCTCCATTCTGAAACTAACATTTGCTAATCTTCTTACTCGTCAAGAAAAGACATGTTTAATACGTAGTGTTCTTTAATGTGTTTACATAATTAAGCATTTCACATCACGTAAAATATTTTCGACCGGGCCAGTAAATACGTTAGAAAATTTTTCAAGAACTGACCGAAATGTAATACATTTTTACAAGTCTGGTGCAGTTTGTTTGTACCAGGAAGTAGTACGAACCCTTGATCCGTTTACTGACTCTCTTACTTCTCAGACTTGTTCAGTGAAAGGCACTTATTCCGAGAAATGCAAGACCCATTAAATATTGTGCAGTGAAACTGTCTATTGCCACCCACGCCAATATGCCAAAATATCACAATGGTAACGAAAACTGAGATGTTCAAATGTGTGTGAATTCCTAAGGGACCAAACTGCTGAGGTCATCGGTCCCTAGAATTACACACTACTTAAAGTAACTTAAACGAACTTATGCTAAGAACAACACACATACCTGTACCTAAGGGAGGATTCGAACCTACGGCGGAGGTGCCGCGCAGTCCGTGACATGGCGCCTCAAACCGCGTGGCCACTCCGCGCGGCCAAACTGAGATAAATCAATGACATTTCATCAACATGCACAGTAATTTCACTGACCAATAAACGATGTGCCCTAGTCGACACCATTGTTGGTGAAGTAGCTGTTATAAAGGATCCCTAGAAACAATATCGCATTAAGGTTTCATTGCATTCCTGATGAATTTAATTCTAGACCGTAAGCGATCCTAGCAATTCAGCGTTACTGGCTACTGAACGAAAGTTACGAGTCACTACCCGCCATGCAAATGGGTGATGAAAAGTAGTGCTTCCAAATTTTTTATGTGAAAGCACTTACTGATTTTTAAATAAAACCAGCTATATTAATATTCTAAATCTTTATTTTTAATGTCGACATACCTATTTTTCAGCACAGTCACGAACACATTTCTCCACCGAGAGGCCGGTTTATCGATACTGTCACTCTACAGTGTTTGAATCTGTTGACGGGGCCACAACGTCTCCTTTGGTTGCACCGCTTTTTCACAGTCAAACAGAAGTCCTCGAAGATGTCCTTTAAAATTTTTAAACGGATAAAAATCAGATGGATGCAAGTCGCATCCGTATGTAGAATGATCATTGACAGTGAAACCAAGGCGTCGGTTTTTTGCAGACGTCACAGCACTCGTGTAAGTGTTGGCACTGCCAAGCTGAACGACAGGGTGCTTCAAGTGAGGATGAATTCTTCAAATTCGCGGTTTCAAGTTTTGAGGGTTTCGCTGTACATCGACTTAGTTTCATTACACAACGCTATGTGAAATGCTACAATTTGGAACCGTTTAGAGACAGATGGTTGCAACTTGCGTCAACCGAGTAATGTGCATGAGATGTAACACTACATTCGGTATTGAGATCAGAGAAAAAATTCGGCGGCATTATTTTCAGCACGCCCTCATACACCATACCGGACATGTTCAGTGAGTGACACGCCAAATGAATGCACAGGAAGTCAGTATCAATCAGAATGAGATCGTGGCTACGCCTAGTAATTTCTGTGCTAGAAGTATAGAATTGAAATTCAGCTATGTTGAATGAAAATACGCTTAGATTTAGCCATTAATACTCTTCTGATTCGGCGTTCCTAGCGACAATGACTCCTATTCGCATCATCTGGGACCGCTCCTCATACTCAACGGTAACCAGATCATCAGGCTATGTGTTTGGCCGGTTCCAAGATGACTAATTAAATTAGAAAGTGGGTGATCACTCTTACTTTGTCTCACTCGTATTATACTTCACTATTGTCTACATCATACGCGAATAATCAAAAACACCATCTTTTACCACTCAATACACCGTTGCTTGTTCTGAAAAGCAATTGGCGACTGATGGCTTACATGACTTGATATCCCGTGCTGTCTACCGTTCCAAAGTCCTTAATGCATTCTATGATCGCTGCACTTCACCATTGTCTGTCTACACTTTCCATAGTTTCGAATAATATGTCAGCATATCTGCCTTGGATTACTGAGCAACCCTATGTTCAAAGTACCACACTCAAAGACGCTTTTAAAATGTATCCTAATTGTTTAATGAACTTACAAATAAAAAAAAGAAGAAGGTCGAACAGATACGATACGACCAGCTGGAGTTACCGCCAGAAGACGTAGCTTGTTGATGCTACTCACATTATTTGAAGGACTCTACATGCAATGTGAAAACCGAGCAGCTACCAACCTGACTGCTATAATCGTTATCCCAGATAACAGAACTAACCTGATCGCATCATCTTCTAAAAATATGTGGCCCACTCAAAGGGATCTAATAAAGTATATTTCAAAGATCCAGACACGTACTACAGGATCTGTCCTTGTCCAATACCAAGTTCTACCCCATTTCTAATGACTTTGTGGTTCAATAAATGTTAAATCCTGTTTCTCCTTCTTACTAGCTTGTGAAGTTCTAGTATTAAATTTAATGATTCACTAAAGGCTTACGGCACATACATTTTTCTTCCTCTCACCACAACAGCAAGCGAAAGAGTGTGATGCCGTTACAGAACTGTAACGTTTTCCAGCAAAAGCCCCCAGCAGTCAGAAAGTGCGCCAATTGGATTTTCAATCTTTATTAACCTGACTGATAGCAAAGGGAAACCTTACGAGTGATTTGACAGGAGCTTCATATTGAAAAGTATCACCACAGCTTTATTAAAGTATATTTAGTATGACACGACCGGTTTAGTTGAATGAACGTCACACGATGTATCTAGAAAACTAATTGTCTTGTCATGAGATCAACACTCCTCTGTGAAGATTTGTTACGAATCGTGTTAACAGCGTCGCTTGATATTCATTGAACGAAACCGGTAGTGACACAATAAATGTACCTCAGTACAGATGTGGTGATTCTAGTTAGTGTTAGCACGAATCAACTGTGGATCTCAAGCTGACCAGGAATGTATGATCAGAGCTGGTGAAAAAAGCAAAAACATATTTACAGGCATAGAAGGCAATACCGATTACATTTTCGACATAAACTTGAATGGTCTTCTGATGAGCGTTGAGAAAAACCACAGGATTTACTTGTGTCTTCAACTACCATATTTTTCACCGAGAGGTTCCATCTTGTGCTTCTCTGTAGATCGTTTTGCATTGTCTATAGGCGCCGTAGTCAAAACAACAATGTGTTACTCGTGAGGTCGGCTCCATGTTTGTAGGAATAGGTCTGAAAGATAAATAAGTGGAACTGCACGTGTATGGCTATATAGCGAAAATTTTCCCTTCACAGCGACCAAGGCAGATATTACAATAATGTTAATGCTACAGTTTCGGTCATAAATTCTGCATCGTACCCACTTTATATTCGAACAAAGAAGTTCAAAGAAGAAGATATTTTTAATAACTCAACATCTGCCAGTAGAAAAATATCGTCATGGATAACCAACATTTTTAGTAGGGTAATAAACTAACTACCTCAGAAGGAGAAATATCTGAAAGCTCTAGAAGAAAATTGTGATCACTTGAAATTCGTTATTATCTTACTAGCTGGCAGCTGTTGACTGGGAGACACACACGATTACAAAGTATACCAGGGGCAACGATTTCTTTGCTACTTAGGTTGGCGCTTTACCTTAAATTTATTTTCAACAGGACCGACGAATGTTGTTAAGTCCTTAGAACACATTATAATGCATCATTTCAGTTGCTTTATTTACTATTGGTTCCTGAAACATTCTATATAGTCTTTTGTTGGATAACTGACGTGTATACTGACGCGTCTGCCAGTTTGGAGTCTTCAAAATTTCCGTGACTCCCTCTCGTGACTCAAACAAAACTGCTACCATCCTAGGCGCCTGTCTTTCTATACATTAAATACCCCTGTTAGTCCTATTTCGTAATCGTCGCATATACCTTAGGAATATTGTAAGATGGGAGAATTGGTGATCTGTGAACAGTGCCCATACGAGAACTGTCACAGCTATCGGATTTCATTAATGTAAGGAGGGCCATGCGTACCAAATTTTACTAACGTAACAAGAGTCATGGCTTTAAGTTGCTAGCAATGTAAGAAGACCAGTAATGCGTGTGGCATACGGCCAGCGGAAAGTGCAGTGAGCCTGTCAACACGCATAAGTGGAAGTGGTGCATCATATCCCTGAAATTGCTCGAGCGATGTGCCTGCATAGAACAACAGTAGCAACAGACAGATAACAGAGACAAACGCAGAAATGCTAGCAAGGCAGCTGTGTTTGAGAATTAAGAGAACCATCAGTAGCATCAGGGGAAATCTACGGTGCTAGAGAAAAAGAAGTCCCGGAAAAAATCAGTATACAAGCGAGTATCGCACAGCATCAAGAGAGACCCAGTCGGAGCTGCTACCAAGATGAAGAGGGGTTACCAGGAAGCAGCTAGTACCACGGCCGAGTCGTTGGTAACAGTTTGTACACTCCAGGGAGGAGAACTGAATTTCCGATAAGTATCCAACAACAGTAATCATGTAAGTCTGCAGGCTTTCGTGGCCGTTGTCACTAAAGTTAAAATCATCTGGGTTGTTAGGCCGCGTCATATTTCCTATAAAATAATCGACGTTTCGACCCCTCCGTTGGGATCATCTTCAGGATCTCCCGGTGTCCACTATTGCTAGAACACTGTCAGAGACTAGTGCCGCGTTCTCTTATAAAGGCAGTTTTCCCGCGTTTGTGCTGGAGAAGTGGGAGTATCGGCTAAAATTCTTGTGGCGACCGTTTGTGGGCCATAGTCAAAGGCTACTATTCCTGCACTTATGCAGAAGAAGGGTCCTTATTGGCTAATCTCTTGTACATACTACTGGTGGCCCATTGTCATTGAATAGGAAATCACTATTCCACACGTACGCTGGAGAAGGGTTATTGGTTGAAATTCCTCCTACTGTTATTGCTTGGCCGTCATCATTGGCTATTTTAGAAACGGACAGGGCTAAAGAGGGGAAATGTTTACCTAAAATACACTCCTGGCCCTTAAAATGGCTACACCACAAAGATGACGTGCTACAGACGCGAAATTTAACCGACAGGAAGAAGATGCTGTGATATGCAAATGATTAGCTTTTCAGAGCATTCACACAAGGTTGGCGCCGGTGGAGACACCTACAACGTGCTGACATGAGGAAAGTTTCCAACAGATTTCTCATACGTAAACAGCACTTGACCGGCGTTGCTTGGTGAAACGTTGTTGTGATGCCTCGTGTAAGGACTCCGATTTTAATAAAGGTCGGATTGTAGCCTATCGCGATTGCGGTTTATCGTATCGTAATATTGCTGCTCGACTTGGTCGAGATCCAATGCCTGTTAGCAGAATATGGAATCGGTGAGTTCAGGAGCATAATACGGAACGCCGTGCTGGATCCCAACGGCCTCGTAACACTAGCAGTCGAGATGACAGGTATCTTATCCACATGGCTATAAAAGATCGTGC
Organism: Schistocerca nitens; assembly: GCF_023898315.1. NCBI lineage: Eukaryota > Metazoa > Arthropoda > Insecta > Orthoptera > Acrididae > Schistocerca > Schistocerca nitens. The sequence continues at coordinate 186,701,101 of NC_064620.1, read as the reverse complement.
AGCCACGTCTCGATCCATGAGTCAACAGATGGGGACGTTTGCAAGATAACAACCATCTGCATGAACAGTTCGGCGACGTTTGCAGCAGCATGGACTATCAGCTCGGAGACCATGGCTGCGGTTACCCTTGACGCTGCATCACGGACAGGAGTGCCTGCGATGGTGTACTCAACGACGAACCTGGGTGCATGAATGGCAAACGTAAATTTTTCGGATGAATCCAGGTTCTGTTTACAGCATCATGATGGTCGCATCCGTGTATGGTGACATCGCGGTGAACGCACATTGGAAGCGTGTATTCGTCATCGCCATACTGGCGTATCACCCGGCGTGGTGGTATGGGGTGCCACTGGTTACACGTCTCGGTCACCTCTTGTTCGCATTGACGGCACTTTGAACAGTGGACGTTATATTTCAGATGTGTTACGACCCGTGGCTCTACCCTTCATTCGATCCCTGCGAAACCCCACATTTCAGCAGGATAATGCACGACCGCATATTGCAGGTCCTGTACGGGCCTTCCTGGATTCAGAAAATGTTCGACTGATGCCCGGGCCAGCACATTCTCCAGATACCTCACCAACTGGAAACGTCTGGTCAATGGAGGCCGAGCAACTGGCTCGTCGCAATACGCCAGTCACTACTGTTGATGAACTGTGGTATCGTGTTGAAGCTGCATGGGCAGCTGTACCTGTACACGTCATCCGAGCTCTGTTTGACTCAATGCTCAGGCGTATCAAGGCCGTTATTACGGCTAGAAGCGGTTGTTCAGGGTACTGATTTCTCAGGATCTATGCACCCAAATTGCGTAAAAATGTAATCACATGTCAGTTCTAGTATAATATATTTGTCCAATGAATAACCGTTTATCATCTGCATTTCTTCGTGGTGTAGCAATTTTAATGGACTGTAATGTATTTTTGGCGCCGAGGTGACTTGCCGGGCATGTTTATGTCACTCGCTCGCCGCGGCGGCATGTTCACTTCCTTGATGGTGGGGATCTACGATGCCGGGAGCCTATAGCCATTCTCTCTACTCAAATTATATGCATTCTTGAAAATTTCATCCGCTTCTCGGATCTTTCTTCTATAAAAGTTTATTTCCTTGGCCAGCATGGTGTTCCACTACTGGTCCAATTTACAGTTTGTTTTAGTCGCATGTGCTGTTCGTGTTCCTTAATGTTTTCTATAAATGTTCTTCCGTTTCGCCTATATACACTTTGCCGCAGCCACGTAGGCACCTGCACTGAGGAGTCAATCAAGTGCATTCATTTTCCGTCGGAAAATATATTTTATTTTGTTTTTATTAAAGAAAGATTTTGGATACCCTTTTTCTTTGTTCTGCTTATGTGCTCAGTGACCCCAGAAACGAACGGTAACCTGATGGAGTGAGAAGACGGCTTCTCGTCACTCTTATTAGCGTGATTAATATTCCGCTTAAAAGCCCTGTCGCTTGAAAAACCATCATAGCCATTTTCCTTCCATGTCCTCTTTAAAAACTTCAACTCAAAGTTGTCGTCATCGCTGATACGGAAGCCACGTGAAGACAGTTTGTTGAGCACTGCTTGCTTCTGGACCGGGTGGTGGTGCGAAGTGGCATATACATACCTGTTTGCGTTAGTCGGCTTTTTATACAGTCTGTAACCTATAGTGTTATCAGATCTTCTGTAGACCAACACATCTAGGAAAGGGAGACCAACCCCACTCTCAACCTCCAAGGCAAATTTGATTTTGGGGTGAATTCCATTTAAGAAATTTACCAACGAATCAAACATTTATAGAAGAAAGGTCCAGGAAGCTGTAATTTCAATAGAGAGGACGGCAATAGGCTTCCAGCCGGCCGGGGTGGCCGAGCGATGCTAGCCGCTACAGTCTGGAACCACGCGACCGCTACTGTCGCAGGTTCGAATCCTGCCTTGGGCATGGATGTGTGTGATGTCCTTAGGTTAGTTAGGTTTAAGTAGTTCTAAGTTCTAGGAGACTGATGACCTTAGAAGTTAAGTCCCATAGTGCTCAGAGCCATTTGAAGCAATAGGCTTCCGGCACCGTGGCTCCCCGCCATCAAGGAAGTGAACACGTGGCCAGGCGTGCGAACGACATAAACACCGCGCTGCAAGTCAACTCGGCGGACGAAAACATTCCCCCTCTCCAGCCTCGTCCGTTTCTAATATAGCCAATGATGACGGCCAAGCAATAACAGTAGGAGGAATTTCAACCTATAACCCTTCTCCAGCGTAAGTGTGGAATAGTGCCTTTCTGTCCAATGACGACGGGCCACCAGTAGTATCCGCAAGAGATTGGCCAATAACCACCCTTCTTCTGCATAAGTGCAGGTATACTAGCCTATGACGTTGGCCCACCAATGATCGCCACAAGAATTTTAACCAGTACTCAGACCTCTCCAGCACAAACGCGGGAAAACTGCCCTTTATAAGAGAGCGCGGCACTAGTCTCTGACAATAGAGGACACCCGAAGATCCTGAAGAAATTTCTAGCAGAGGGATCCATACGTCGATTATTTTAGAGGAAATACGACGCTGCCTAACAACCCAGAAGATTTTAACTTTAGTAACAGTGATCATGTTGCATTTTGTGCCTGTCAGTAAAGAACAAGCTCTGTAGAGTTCGTCTTAGTATTAGCAACAAGGAACAGTATATTTTCTGTGTGTCGGAATATAGGAAGGAACTACTGTAGGTAAAGTATTGTGAGAACAGAGTGGTCGGTACTGGCAGCGAAAGATAGAACTGGAAAACCGTAAATTGTTGGAAACGACTAACATAGAGAGTGTTGGGGAGTAATCGTTGTTATGTAAAGATAAGTAATGCAATACGTTTTTTTCCCTTCTCCAATTTCGGCTGACAAAATGCGGAATTTGTTGTGGCTTATCGTTGAATATTCCCACTTCATTCCCTATCGACCCACGAAGTTATGATAGGCGGCAGCGATATACGTAGCCTTCAAAATAGCATCTGTAACGGTGCTGTGTTCCAAGCACAGAGCTGTCACTGAGTGCCTTTTGGTCGAAAACGAGAGCATCGCAGATATTCAAAGGCACTGCAGAATGTCTACGGTGAGCTCGCTGTTAACAAAGGATGGTGAGTCGTTGGGCTAGGCGTCTGCCATTATCGCAACAAAGTCGTGCAAGACAGTCCGATTCCCCGCATGCCGACCGGCCAGCCACAGCAGTGACTCTTGCAATTTTGGAACGTGCGGGAACTCTCATTCGAGTTGAGCGACGGATCACAGTCAATCAGTTTGTTGGACCACTAGGACGTCTCTGTTTGTAGTGCTGCCAAATTGATCCAGTAGTTGGGGTATTCAAAGATATACCCTACAGCGCGGATCTGTTTAGCCACTGAAGGATGCACGCTGCGTAACGTGAATGATGGTGGGTTATTGATGCAGCGAAGCTTTGACTCCGACGTCGGCTAGTACTAGTAGAGTGATACTATGCGGACAGGCAGGCCCTCCCTCTAAGGTGGCGTAATGGGATCACACTGAACGGATATTATGTTAAAAAAATAGCGTTATGTAGTCAAAAGTATGTGTAATAATGTGCTATGTTGGAATCGTGAACAAAACCTACCTTTTTTTTTTAGTGTTTGTATTACTTACTAAACGTTCCTCGTATAAAGCCACTGTAAGACGCCTCTTAGATTAATTGTTCTTAAATATTATCTTTAAGTGCTCGCATCCTTTTTCACTCCCTATAAAGCCCATAAACTTCTCCTCTCTGTCCCAAAATCGCCTGTGCTAAGTATACTAGGAGACTTCCTCCCTCTCCCTTAAAGCTAACTTATCAGACCTCAAGGTACATTATCGCCAAAGTCCTGACTGCACATGGCAGGCCACACCTTCGCCTAAAGCTAATGATAGGACGTGGGCCCCGTTGCAATAGAACGACTGCATCCAGTCAATGACCCAATGACCTGCGTTACCTACGGCTGAGACTATATGATAATTCCATTTCATATCCCACAGACTGTTAGCCTCTGATTATCGTAGGATTGGCTGATACCAGATGCGCCTCACTGGTACTATAATCATAGAGCAGTGCTTTTCTGCGTTTTGTGAAATGCAAAATTTTACATTTTGAACACTGCGTTACTATGAAACCGCATCTAAATTAGGCTGTATACCGGTGCCGTTCTTCAGTAGTACTTTTTTTCCAGGTATTACTTCAATATGTATTACTGCATCATCTGCTAGAAATTTGAGGTGGCTACGAATGCTGCCTTCATCTACGAGTGTGCTTGATACAAGGAATGGTCAGCGTGTTACGTAACGTATTCGTGAGAGTGAAGCTCCTGCCGGCGGCAGCAGCCGGCGTGTCTGACCTACCTTGCGGTCGTTGAGGAACCAGGTGAGGTTGACGGGCGGGCTGGAGGCGGGCGCCGAGCAGTTGGCGCGAAGCGTGTCGCCGACGGCGTAGCGCGGTTTCTCCACGAACATCCGTGGCTCTCCCTCCGGGTGGTCTGCAACACAAAACACAATACGTTACCTCAGCACACTCACGAGAGCCACACACACACCATCTAGTTCTGTGCCACCGCGCAGCATCACAGCCAGAGGGAAAAGGGGCTATCCGAGGCACTAGACACGAGTGATTCACAGTCCTCACACCAGTACCACAATCATCATTGACCCTGCAAAGCAGTTACTATCAGAGACAGACATGAAAAACACGGAGCTATGCAAGCATGCACTATGTATTCTGTGGAAATTATTATAATAATGTGTTTGTAGTACACTAACAGAAATAAATCGCAACATCAAAAAAATAATTAATGCGTCTGGGTAAAATATGGAAGTGATTAACATCGTGAGATCACGAGTTAATGTAAGCGCGTGATAAGCCATTGAAAATGTGAAATGCTGATGCAGTAAGAACCGGTGTAAACACCAGCATGTTTAATGCAAGCATGTAAGCGTGTATCCATTGTGTTATACCGATTGGAACGCCCCCTTTGAAAAACTGTGAATGACTGTACCGCTAAACTTCCACGTTATTTGATAACGTAGCTGACAGTTGAGTAAAACTGAACGTACTCAGACAGTTCTCTCTTTACTTATTGTAATCATCACTGAACTGACACACAATATTTTTTTAGCGCAACACAATCTGAATTTCAATAATCCCTACAAAAGAATGGCCCTGACTAACAATAACCTATACCTTTCATGAATCAGTTACCTCACAAAAATCTTCGTTACTCGAACTACTGCTATACAGCAAGCGCCAATACTGCCAGCTAAATAAAAGATTCTAACTACTGATAGGCATAGTTAGCAAATGAAAGATTTTGATAGAGAACAAACAATGTGTTTACCTTAATAGCGTTCAAAAGTCATGTATACTTTTGTGACATCCAATTAAACAAATTTCCTTTTTCTGACGGACACACATCCAGATCGTCTGCTCAAAACTCTGGCATGTCTCTCTCCACATCCACCACTGCTTGTGGCTCACCTCCAACTGCACAACGCTACGTGCTGTTCACATCCAACAGCCCAACAGCACACAAGCGAATATTCCAACAATGAGTCCAACCAGCTACAGACTGCACACAGCACAGTCAGTGATTTTCATACAGACCGCTACGTGGCGTTACCAACATAAAATTCTAAACAGCCTACTAACAAGATGCCGGATGTCAATTTGTGCGATGGAGTTAATGAATGTTCCACTTGGTCGGTCAGTACAGAGACGGTTAATGCTGGTTGGGGATGACGCTGGAGGCAATATGTCGACGCTCTGTAGAGCACGTTGTGTTACAACAGCTTCATGCTGGCGAGCGTTTTCCTGTTTACCGGATTCGCTTACCAATTTGTTACCAGAGTGCGTGAGATAACCACGAGAGTGCTCCTGGTGTTATACGAAATCGGACCCCACACCATAACTCCAGATGAAGCCCCAGCGTGTCTCGCATGCAAACAGGTTGGTTTCAGGTCCTCAACTGGCCTTCTGACCATCACTGGCGCCGATGCAGAACCAGCGTTCACCAGAAAACACAACAGACCACCACGCAGCCTCCAGTAAGCTCACAAAAAAAAAAAAAAAAAAAAAAAATTCAAATGTGTGTGAAATCTTACGGGACTTAACTGCTAAGGTCATCAGTCCCTAAGCTTACACACTACTTAACCTAAATTGTCCTAAGGACAAACACACACACACACACCCATGCCCGAGGGAGTTCTCGAAAGTGCGCCTGGACCAGCCGCACAGTCCCTGACTTCAGCGCCTTAGACCGCTCGGCTAATCCCGCAGTAAGCTCTCGCTTGACACCAAATGAAGGTGGTTCGGGGTCAGTGGAACGCATCCCACAGGGCGTTTGGCTCGCAGCTGTCCTTGAAGTAGACGATTTTTTACGGTTCGTTGTGTCACTGTGGTGCCCACTGGTGATGAAATTGCTGCTGCAGGTGCAGCACGACAAGTCAGAGCCATATGTCAAACACGACGCTCTCGGTGGTGCCGCATCGCTCTCTTGAGTCCGGTCTTCTTGAGACCATACATTCTCGTGATCACCGCTGCCGGCGTTCAGGGAGAGTGATTACATTCTGGCAAAGTATTTCTGCAGTAATGCAGAAGGAGCATCCAGCTCCACGAAGACGTATTACACGAATTCGTTGAAACTCACTGTGATGTTGATATTGGATTCTTTGTCCCTTCAAAGGCATTCGTGACTGACATCAACTCACTGCGTCCATTCTCAAATAAACTAATGCTCACGACAGTTACAACGTGCTTCTAAAGCAAACCTAATTTATATTCTCATAGTGGCACTTCTAGCGCTACTTTTTATCCGTTGTGAGGTGTCACGGTGGAGAGGTAAGATGTTCACCTGATTTCATATAACTCTGTATCTGAAGGGCAAATACATTCATCCCCTCCCTATTGAGCTGTCACGTGACGAACAATAATTAGCACTGGAAGAAATTATTTGGGCCCAGTTCAAGAGTTGACGCCTTTGTCGTAGTTTATTTTGGTGATAATTTGATCAATAAATATCCCACAAAAATCTATGCCACAGAACAGGATATTAAACTTCGTACCATAACTACAGGAATAATAATCATATTGGGTACCACTATCAGATTTATTATCTTACTACACACAGAAAATTCAATACACAACTTAATGATTCTGTAATATTATAGCCAAAAATAGGTAGCTGAGAAAGAGCTTGTATTTAAGTACGGTCTCCTACTATCTGTTGTGAGCAGTATGAAATTTGAAATACACTAAAAGTCGACTACGCTGTTCCACAGCGATCGAGTAAGATTATTCATCTATAATTTCACAAATGCAGAAATGCAAGGTGTGGCTACAGCAGTATGAAATTTGAAATACACTGAAAGTCTACTACGCTGTGGAACAGCGATCGAGTAAGATTATTCATCTATAATTTCACAAACGCAAAAATGCAAGGTGTGGCTACAGTGTAATGGTGAGCATATCTGAGAGCGTCAGCGGTACTGCGAAAACTTTTGGAGTTGGGTCGGGGATAGACGAGACTGTTGTCAGCAAAGGGTTGCTCCATAGGCTGCGAACAGCACCCGTTTGCTACGTCATAGTGGCAGAGATCGAGTTCTGAGAACGCCCCTCACAATGCACATGCCTGGCGCCGAGATGGCGACCAGTACGCCGTAATCAGTAGAAAACTATTTTGCGAGGTGCCAGCCAGTCGCACCAAACTTCTGCCGGGCCTCTCGTCTGTGATACAAAGGCGAACCGCCGACCGTTCCCCAGGGGTCGCCTCTGTCGGCACCCCGCTATTGTCACCGACAGCCGCTTTCTGGGAACTCTCCGGCCCGACCACACGCGGCTCAAGCGCACCGCTCCTCGCAGAGAGACCATAATCACTGATTCAGAACAAAAATACAGAAAGAAGACCAGAGCTAACAGCCAATATAATTAGAGAAAATGAATGTAGAGCTCCCAGTACCCGGTCACACGTTATTCCATAACCTAACTGGCCTGCTCCCACTGATGACCTTCCGAGTGAGAAAAATGTTAAAAAAAAAGTAATAGGACAAGCCAATAAGGGCTTGGCATCTTTCGAAGTCTTCTTTCCACTTTCATTTATGTCACTCAACTCTTTGTCGCTGTTGTAATTTTTTTTTTTTATTTCTATGTATATCGAGTGTGTTTATGACTACATAAGTGATTTAACATAAAATCCCCGAAATTAGTTGAGTGCTAAGATCCGTTATATAGATGACGAGGGATCTTGTTATACAGTGTTTATCAATCCTAACATGTACGTAAATCTCCATTACAACACATTATAGCCTTCTAATTGTACCCACACTCTTCATCCCTACTGAACACGAACTTTTATGAGCTGTGTCGGCTTTCTTGCAATGTATTGATATCACTATTCTTATGATCTTTGTCTAACACGTTGCCGTTGGAGCACAGCGCCATCCGGTGTGGCGGCTCCGGGCGTGGTGGCCGGTTTGGTGGGCAGGATGAGCTGAGGAACGAAGCTGTAGCAAGCTTTCAGTGGATCCTCTTCACCGTGGTTTTCGCTGTTGGCGGGTGAAGAATATTGTGACCATGTTACCCCGTGTAAGTTATCGAGTATGGACAGGGCTTGTACTGTGATTTATCAGAAGGGCGCAAAGCTGTCGGGGCAGTGTCATTTTGGTCTATCTTTCATCTGTTTGTTGGATACGGATGTCCGTGTCTCCATGGAAATCGAAAGGCAATGTGACTGCAAGATCTGGTAGACATTTTAGACTGATTCCTTGGCTGATATTATAATACGTTTCATGTGTTAACGTCGTGCATTCGTGATGCTTGTGGACTTTTCGCCAGTGTAAACCAATGTGTTCCAGCAGAAAGCTTATTTTGAAACTTGGTGGTGTGCATTTTTACATGCATTACCTGTTCTTGTCTGCCTCCCATTAATTCTTCTCATTTTTATAGTAAATGATTGCTCATGTAATTTTCAATTGGAGGAGCAGTGAAATGTCTAATATTACCTTGCGAGGTGCCGGGGCTAGCAGTGTATTTAACACTAAATTCTTCTAGAATCTACATATGTAAATGATGCTCTAAGCTCCCCCTATTCTAACTCCGACTTTCGCTGTTGCACATGGATTAAAAAGATACGCGAACTGACTGTAATCAACCCTGCAAGTGGAGTAGAAAAGAGTTTGGCACCTGCAATAATTTAATTTGATAAATAAGTTAAATAAAGGAAGGTTGCACTAACCTAGTGAGAAATGATAGGGTTGCTCTACCGATTAACAGAATGAAATTTCTGTCCAAAATAACAATATGATTTATTAAGAATAAACACAAAATAATAAACAAAAACACATGAAACATTTACAATACATCAAATTGGCTCAAATTGGATACTCAAATAAACGCTGTGAAGGTGAAATTGTCCCTAAACTAGATTGTGACATTTATGACGAAGTGGTATGTGGAGTCAATTCCTTGCAACTCAAATCTTAAGAGAGACACACAGCTAACCCAACATTAATTGCTGCTACATTAGTGACAACTCAGACAATGAACACCCTAGATAGAACAAAGTTAGAAAAGACGAACAGGCGCGCTCTGCTGAGCTCTGATTATCGCCTAGCAAAAATGCCTGCTTTGCCGTTGCTGCGGACGTACATTACCAAGCTGTCTTCTTAGCTGCAAGGACACGATTTGGCGTACTGGAAGCGATGGCTGGTTGCTTCGACGTCCCGTCGTGGTGATGATAATGTCGCGACTATAGCCCGAAACAAATTGTCCTGGTCTGGTTGTTCCAGACTAAAGACTTCCTTTCAATACAAATGCGCCTCTGAGGGAGACGAAGAAGGCTCGCCACACAATCACTGACGGTACAGTGATTGATTTTCACAGGCGAAGTCACACAGTAACGCCGATACAGTCAACTTTAGCCAAAACTGCCCAAGACAGACAACATAGGCCGCTTGTACACAGAACGCTCAATTGCCAGCTGAACTCGGAAAGTTACGTTGAAGTCGAAACTTCAGCAACTTCGTTAAACAGTTACAATCAAATAAAAGTATGTTAGACAGCCAACGGAAAGCAGGCTGTCCAGAGCAGCGAGAGCTCAGTGTTGTAACCTACTCCGACTGAAAGGCGAGAGGCGACTGCTCACAAGAGCACCCGTACAAACCGAACACAGAACATTCCCGCCCCCACGACAGTTCCAATCAGCAACTCGAAAACCGGCGGAAAATTCCACTCTATTGCCGGAGCACTACCATTCCACCAATGGAGATTCTTGGCGCCAATTTCTGCGCCTATTTTGCTAAGTCACGTAGCTATGCCCTGAGCAAGCCAATCACAGTTACGATTTTGCAGAAAGCGCGGGAATTTGCCCGCCACAACTGCCTGGGTACACAAGTCAATCCCACGCCTCGCTGGTAGCCCGCCATAAAGTGTTTTCGCTAAGTTTCTGCGAAGTAACGGAACCTCTAGCCCAGCCGCTACTTCAGGCCCCTCCGAGTGTGTCTGCCGGTATTCTACAATGTCGGCGTCTGGAAAGCATTCACTCGACTCCCTCACACCTGTCGGCTTACCCTTTCAAGATCAGCAGTGCCCGCCTGTCACCGGACCACCCGGGTGATGAGAGACGCTGCGTGGGAAGCCCGCATGTGAAGGAATAGCAACTTTTCACTGCATGCAATTAGAGAGGCAAATCGTAATATAGAAATATGAGAGGGGTCTCTTGCCACCTCTCAACCTTTTACCACTCATTATTAACTGTTTATGACAGAATGAGTGTATTTTACTATTTGATTGCCCAATTCATAATTTGTGTTTGTTGTTCTGCTTTCTTTGAAGTTAATGCTACAGGTTCAAAAGGCTCAAATGGCTCTGAGCACTATGGGACTCAACTGCTGTGGTCATCAGTCCCTTAGAACGTAGAACTACTTAAACCTAACTAACCTAAGGACATCACACACATCCATGCCCAAGGCAGGATTCAAACCTGCGACCGTAGCGGTCGCACGGTTCAGGACTGCGCGCCTAGAACCGCAAGACCACCGCGGCCGGCTAATGCTACAGGTTTCTGTTGTATAATGAATTATATAGTGCATCTGATCTATTTAAGTGCCTCAGAAAAATATTTCTGTTCCAGGACACATTTGTTCTCTCCAAATCCTATGGACTAATGTGTGTACTGATGAGCTCTGAATATCGTTCCAGTGACCGTTTTAATAGTTCGCTACAAAGGAAAATTTTTAATGTTACTATGTTATTGCTGAAATTATTTCTTATAAATATTTGTAGCTAGTTTCTTACATCTTTTGGTTAACTTACTAAAAGTAGTTAAGTTTCCAAGGTTTTTCGACATAAAATTCATTTGTCCTCCAGGAAACTGCCACTAGTATTCTCTCGCACTTCACAGCTGGTACATTTTACCCAGGGTCGGGTCCCACTTACGCCCCATCGGCTTGCTTACCCGGCTCTTTGTCACTATAGTGGATTGCACGAAAATAGTGCTACAAGGTAATCTCGCTGTCTTACAACACTGCCAGGTTTTTCATAGTAATAATTTCAAATGTTCTTAAAAATTTAAAATAATATTGGGCGACTCTATTTTTAGTCTATAATATGATGGAGTACTTTCCAAAAGAAAATTCTCACTCGCTGCTAGGGGAAGAAATGAAAACTAACGTTTCAAGAAATTTCGGAGGAAAATAATTTTTTACTTCAACCTGTGGTAGTAATAGAATCAATAATGCAACTAGACTGAAAAAAATATATGAACTTCCTCAAAGTTTACAGATGCATATGCTGCGTCTTTTATTTCGTAAATATAAAAATATTCTGAGATAAAAAAGAAAATATTATAACAGGTGTGAAATTGTGCCGACTGCGTAGCGAGAGATGTAGTCTGAGGAATTTTCGTTCTGTAGGACTGCGAAGGAACTTCCATCGAGAACGTTGTCAAGAAAACTACAAAATAATTTTTTGGTGGCATTTCAGATGTCATTATTGTATCGTATCTCGTACAGAGGCCAATTACATCCGCGATATTGCGCATATTCTCTAGCCATCGGATACTATCCTCTGTCATACTAAAGTAATACAATTCTACGTTCTAACTTTTTGTAGATGTCGTCAAAATATCATAGGTTTGTATGATCTTCTCGGAGAATCAGAATAGGTGCTGGGACCGTTCTGACGTTGCTGCACCGTTTATATATGCAGTCGATACAGAAGCATGACAACGTTTTGTCATTTTATGAACTGCATTACCCTTACTATGAAACAGCTAGTATATCCTTCTATGAAAAAAAGGAGTTAAATTTCGAATGTACAAGTAAACCTAATGCAGTAAGGTTATGTCCGAGTGTAAAGACATCCGATAGAAGTTTTTAGGAAAACTGTTGTTAATTAATGCAGAATTGACAATCTTATTTTAATTGACAGTTACTGTCGAGAAAAATAATCGCCACCAAGTCGTCTACTGTAAGGGAAAAACATTCGCAGCATGTCGTCTATAACTGAAATGAATAGACAGACATTTAAATCGAGTCATATTTTAAATAGGTGGCACTGATCTAAACTGAAGGATCTTCAGGCTCCGTGTCTTCAGATTCACTGTCGCTTGTTTCAGCCAGGTGTATCATCACAGATTGCACTATGGTGTCTCTTAAACCCTGGTCCAAGAAATCAGTTTCTTGCAATGCTTCTGCGTGTTTTACGCACCTCTCCCAGTCCTGCTGAGTAACATTGTCAAGAACTACTTTTGAATGCATTATGGGAACAGCAGTGATCAATGTCTTATAAATAATTACTATTAAAAACAGTCTTGATCACGATTTATTTAACAAGGTGACCGGTTTCGACCACTACTGTGGTCATCTTCAGACCATTGAGTAGGAACCTCTTTCTGTTGGAGAATCACTACTACTCCAACAGAAAGAGGTTCCTACTCAATGGTCTGAAGATGACCACAGTAGTGGTCGAAACCGGTCACCTTGTTAAATAAATCGTGATCAAGACTGTTTTTAATAGTAAACATTGTCAAGAGCTTCGTGTGTTGGCTTCTCGACATCAGCAAGTTTGAAAGTAGTATTCCTTTTCACTACTTCTCGCTTTACTTCAGTGCGACTACACTGGCAGTGATGCAGTGGTAGACGTACCACTTGGTGTCCCATTTCGTTTGCCAGTTGATCTAATTCGTGTCTTTTTGGCACCTACGATTTCTTCCTTAGATAGGAGTTCAGCCTTCGTTTCATCGACTGAAAATGAAACATTCTTTCTCCTTAACTACTCCATAATATCTGCCTTGCGCCAATTTGAACGTGGAATTTTTTCTATCTGAATGGTATGGTAGCTGGCCTTATCAATCACAATAATTGACCCTTCTTCCAACGCAGACAACAGTCGAATAAACCAAATCTTAAAAACTTCTCCATTCATTTCTGAATGATAATGGGATTGGGAAGATCTTTTCCCACCACGGAAAACAAATTTGGCCTCTGGTATGAAGACCGTGGTTAATGAACCAGCGTGGGCGATAATTAATCGAACACTTCTACCAGTAGGCACTTTAAAACCGCCGTTTCCTTTGGAGTCGTGAGATATATCCTTATTGGTGTGGTTCCGTGAAACCCAAGTTTCATCCTAGTACGCTACAGGCCTGATGTCTTCAACACTCAAGAAATGCATTGTACGCAAAAATTTCGCTCATGATGCTGCAATGTCTCTGTATTCCATTAATAATTTCCGTCTTACACATCTTGAATCTGAAACCAAGGGAGCGGATAAGACGAAGAACGGAGGTCCCTGAGTCCGAGTGATTAATGTTTTCACGGAGTTGAGCCAGTATTTTTTTAGCCATTGGATACTATCCTCTGTTGTAATATCCAAGTACAGCACTACGCACGAGCTCTTTGTTAACATCGTCAAAATCGGTTAATTTCCGTTCACGTTTGTATCCCTTTCTTGGAGAATCGAAACACTCATTCTAGACTGGAGATTCTGCCAATAACACAGATTTGCTAATAAGGCCTACAGTTGATTTGGAGACACCACACGCTTTAGCAGTAAGTTTATGAACTTGTGCAAAATTTAAGTTATTCCTCGCTTCTTCATTGTCGACCAGATCAGTAAAAACCTTGAGTACATTCGATATGATAATTTTATATTGTTTACTAATGTGTTTCCGCCCTTTACGCACATCGACCGGAGGAGTACTAAAAGTAGGCCGTTGCTCTTCCATTGTTGTTCACCACCGAATGCACGTCATGGCACCTTTATGAGGACAGCAAGACACTGATCTCAGACGTGTAGGCCGGCCGAAGTGGCCGTGCGGTTAAAGGCGCTGCAGTCTGGAACCGCAAGACCGCTACGGTCGCTGGTTCGAATCCTGCCTCGGGCATGGATGTTTGTGATGTCCTTAGGTTAGTTAGGTTTAACTAGTTCTAAGTTCTAGGGGACTAATGACCTCAGCAGTTGAGTCCCATAGTGCTCAGAGCCATTTGAACCATTTTTCAGACGTGAACACTCGATACAGCACAGTAGCACTGAGCTTTCATCTGCTCTGACATACCGCACCGCTAACGGGACCTACATGGCAACAAAGCCGAGAGGCGGGTGAATTACAGCCCACAAAAATTGCATCGTTGTTTGGGCTTATGATCATGAATGGCTGAAAATGGTCTCCAAATAGCCGAATATCACGATTTCCAGGCGATGATCGGTTAAGCTGGACCAGAGGACCTAGCCCATTACTCTGTAAACAAGGCCCACACCGTTATGGAACCACCACCACCCTGCACAGCGTGTTATTGACATGGTTTCGTGGGCTCTGCACCACAATCGAACCCAGCCATCAGCTTTGACAAACTGAAATCGGGACTCATCTGACCAGTCGCCTAGGGTGCAACCGATATTGTTACGAGCCCTTGAGAGGCGCTGCAGACGGTGTCATGCTGTTCATAAAGGCACTCACATCGGTCGTCTGCTTCCACAGCCCTTTACTGCCAAATTTCGCCGCATTGTCCTAACGGACACTTTCGTCGTACGTCCCACGTTAATTTCTGCGGGTATTTCAGCAGTGTTGCTTGTCTGTTAGCACCGACAACTCTGTGGAAACGTCGCTGCTCTCGGGCGTTAAATGGAGGTCGTTGGCCACTTCGATGTCCTTGGTGAGAGGTAATGCTTAATATTGGGTACGCTCGGCACACTCTTGATGCTGTCGATCTGGAGATACTGAATTCCCAAAATGGATTTTCCATTCCAGGTCCAAAGCCTGTTAATTCCCGTAGTGCGGCTATGATAACGCCTTAAATCTTTCGACATGAGTCACCTGAGAACAAATGACAACTGCACTTTTGTACCCTGTGTACGCGATACTGCCGCGCATATCGCCATCCCTCGACTTGTCTCCTCAGTGCATAGATACGTCCAGTTCTATGATACGTATGGATTTCCCCATTTACTATCCTGCCTTCGCTGTTTGTATTTGTAAAGACGTATATTTACTTTAAAACAAACGACTTTCTTTTTGTAAAAACAGTGTTGCGACACTGTTTCAGAGTGCCAGTATCTGACGGCGGCAAGTTACCGGCTTGACGCCCCATGCTGCTGTCTCCGAGGCGGGCACTCGCCGCCTGTCCCAGGAGCTCGTGGGACGAGCCGGACTATGGCCCATCAGGAGCGACGCAGTGGCCATCAGCCAGCCATAAAGGGAAGCGCGGGATGCGCGCTACACGCTCCCGAGAGGGCAGCGTGCTCTTCGCCGCCCTGACGGCGGGCCCTTTAGGGCCACGTAAATTGCTAACGCTGTGGCTGACGCCACAACGCCACAGATTTGCCTCCTCCTGCGTGCCACTTACACGTCGACGGCGACACCGCTCCCGCCCTGGTGAAGTACCAGCAACGGAGTGTCGGCAAGGTGAGTGACGCAGCAGAATTCCCGGGGAACGCGGAGAGAAGCGAGAATGTTTACGGTGACGCACCGATCAAGAAATGATTTATGTTGCATTCATTGGTACCGTCTGCCCAAAAGCATAGTTCGCTCGGCCAATCTAGCGTCATCCCCGCAAATGGGATGAGACTCTTGAACACTTTTCAAACCTAGACTCTTAGTCTGAAACTTCTGGAACTCTTACCGTCCTAAATCGTAAGTGGAACACACATAAACTTCTCAACACTGTTCACAAATTGCATGATCGCATTTGACATATACATTACAGACATCTGGTTTCGACTGTACTGTGTCATCATCAGAACTAAAAATCTATAAAATATAAAGATGAAAAATGATTATCAAATACACACACTTACAAAAGAGCTAAAGAGAAAAATAAAATTATATCAAGCATCTTGTTGTGGAAGTACCACGTCAAATCTCATCCAGAAATGAATTATACTGTGGTGCGACCATAAGAATACGTGCTACTGGCCACGCCTACACACAAAGAATGCGTCTCTCCGAAATTTTAGAAACATCCTTAGACGCCATTATTTGGAGGGGCGTTTCAGTGTGTGGGGAGTGCTGTGGATGGCAATTGCTAAGAACCCAAAAGAGGCGAGTATCGTATCGATGCTAAAAGCCTTGGAGTTGGTTGTTCTAGGTTGACACCAATGTATAGAACAAGTTTTTGCATAGAGTTCAGTGGAAATTTTCACAAATTTCCTCCTGTTAGAAACATCCCGTTATATGCCTCATGCGGATTAGGAAAACTACGGAATCCACTAAATGCCGGCCGTGGTGGCCGAGCGGTTATAGGCGCTTCAGCCCGGAACCGCGCTGCTGCTACGGTCGCAGGTTCGAATCCTGCCTCGGGCATGGATGTGTGTGATGTCCTTAGGTTAGTTAGGTTTAAGTAGTTCTAAGTTCTAGGGGACTGATGACCTAACATGTTAAGTCCCATAGTGCTCAGAGCCATTTGAACCATTTTTGAATCCACTAAAAATGACTGAATGCTCGGACGGGGATTTGAATCGCCGTTCTCCCGAATGAGAGATCCTTACGGTAGGTAATACCAGAGAACTGGGGTGCCGTGGAGTTTGTGAGCTCCTACGTCTTTACTAATTTACACGAGACAGCAGCTGTACTACCGGATCTTAATACACCACAAGCAACATTTTCGCCGTGACTCTCTGCTATATTTGGCAGGCAGAACTATTGAAATTATCCTTTCGAATGACCGATTAATCACATAAGGCGGGAGGACTGAGAGTCAAGAAACCGTGAACTTTACGTCAGGATATAGCCATCAAACTTTCATCCGTAATCCTTCCTGATAATAATCAAGCTATCGCAATTAAGCGCCTGTTTTTTATTATCGAGTCTCATGACAAGATTAAAATCACCAATCTCGTCTCAATACACAGTGTTCTTGGATATTCTCTAATGGTCTACATAACAGTCAAAGTACGAGGCGAAGTATGTCGAATTAATAACTCTGTAATATGTAACTCTCGCTCTAACCGGACTTAGTTGAAATCAGTGACCAAGGACTGAAACTCCAGATGTCGAACATCTGGTCTCGAAACGTAATGAGTGAGGGGCTAGAGACAAAGCCGCCAGTGACACCATTTCCACAACGAAACACATGTATAAAACTCAACCTACGACCGACTCTGTTCTTGTTACAGGCATTAACTCAGTTGCCTTCATCGCGCAAATCATCTGCGAAGACCATCGGAGAGTGTGGAAGTGGAGACGGAAGAAACTAGCGCTCCAAGCTGTAAATATTGTTGTAACCTAACTGGCTTTTGCATCAGTCGGGGTCAGTCAATTTTTATAACCTCGTTACACAACCCTCTGACTTAAATGAGTAGCTACTGTATCCCGGAGAGAACTATTATCACCGTAGAGTATTTACGACTGTAATTGAAGGAAGAGTTTCCAGAACTAATTAAAAATGTTGTTGCCATTCGAATGGGCTGTGTTGTAATAAACAGGTAACGACTCCGATAGGTAGTGATAACCCCTGAAACTTCAAACGCAGACACACACACACACACACACACACACACACACACACACACACACACACACACACTCACTCACTCACAAGTCCCCCCGCGCACCTGCACTTTCATAATCTAGCACAACTCAAACAATAGGCTTGCAATGCTATTATTTGAACTCCACGTAGCGAGTAATGATTCATCAATACAATGATCCAAAACTGAACAAGTTTTAGGTTTCTGCTTATAGCGTCCAGATGTGCTGTAGATGTTGTTTCCACAGAATTACCATCACTGACATTAGATACACAAAATAAATAAACTACCAGGCCCAACATATACTTCGTAATCTCATGGTTATGTGCTGCATCACTCAGTATGATGTATGATATTTAGCAAGCACCAATCGTAGAAACAGCATACGTCGACCTGCAGTGTTTACACAATCAGAGACACAATATAAACCTTAATTATACTAATTATCTTTTCTTTATTCCCTCAGTCCCCTACCTTTAGCATCATAAATCACCTCACAGCTCAAAAAGTTTGGCATGTGCTTTGCAATGGAACACCGTCACAGTGAGGAAACGAATACGAAATCCTAGCCTTATATTTGCTTTTAGATGTTCGGCTAACCAGGGTTAATTGTAGGCAATAGTTTATCACTGAGATTCAAATCGTCTGAATTTAGTACGGTAAGGCATTTATTTATTTTAAACCTCGATGTATACCACAGTAAAATGACTAATTGAACAAAGACGAAGTTGTCTAATACCCTCGTATATTGATACATAAAGCTCTCTACAACCTTAGTTGAATCATGAATGTCCCGCTAACACTGTAGGAGGTAACCTCACATACGTAGAAGACTACTTCGGAAACGCTACAAGCTTTCCTAATTTGTGCAGCTCGCTGATGCGAAGTAAACCAGTCCAAGACCGACTAAACGGTATAACAGATCAGACAAAAGCAGTTGTGTAGAAAATCTCACAAACTGTGACGTACTCAAGGAGTGGACTGCACTAATGCAGACTGCGACGACACTCACTTAAAGATCGAGAAATGTGTGCCAGAATTCATCAGTCACCACCTGATAAAGATAGCCGAGGTGGCGGCAAGAGAAGTCTGGCCCCGACTACCTCTGGACCACAAATTCCCTAGACGGCCTCCCCACGACAAATGTCCGAAATTCTCCTTCAAACTAGTTCCTAATTTTATGAATAACTCCACGTGGAGGGGAGGACTCCTAGCCACATCTACAGTGACGAGCGAGAATTTCGCTTTATTTAAATGAATGTAGGGGACCTCTGCACAAATTTCCCATTCTTGGCTTAATTAATGCATTTCAACATGTAACAGGATGCTATCAGCTGCTAGCCGTCTTCCACTCATTGGTCGATCCCTTCGCTTCTGATCACGGTGGCGGGAAGACTCAGTTGGTTGGATGACAAGATCTAGGTTGAAAAAATAAATTTTCTTGCCGTGGCCCAATTATAATCTAGGGACTCGCAATGGCATAGCAGCAGCAACCTTCAAAGTATTTGCCACCAAAGTGAGGGTCAGGGCTTATAGTCCACGGACTTCTGTGCCCTGAGAAACCACTTCCCTTCTCCAGAGCCCCTATGACTGACAACCTGAGCCCAAGGCAGAGCACTGGACGAATACCTGGCCCCTCTCCCTTTTTAACGGTAATCTGACGCTCTTCTCCAGACTTAGCGCGCCTTGTTCTCTCTTCAAAAATAGCCAAGAAATGAGATGAAAACTAAATATCGCTCAGCGATATGTTGCAGACACGCCGCTGCTACTTGCTACTAATGTTTTTGGATTGCAACTCAATATGTTGTTTCTGATTTGCCAGGAATTCACTGACATTGAGGCGAATCCAAGATGTACAATGAGATGACGCCCACGCAGTGTGGCACTCACTGCCAAAAAGGGCAAGAAAAGTCCTCTAGTATTAAACATAGGCCGTAATTTGAGGAAGAATTTTCTGAGAATGTACGTGTGGAGCACAGCATTGTATGATTGTCAAACACGGACTATGGGAAAACCGGAACAGAAGAGAATCGAAGCAATTGAGATGTGCTGCTACAGGCGAATGCTGAAAATTAGAAATGGAGAGGTTCTGCGCAGAATAGAACAGGAAAGGAATATGAGGAAAACACTGACAAGTAGAAGGGACGGGATGACAGGACATCGGATAAGACGTCGGGGAATGACTTCCATGGTACTAGAGGGAATGGTAGAGGGCAAAAACTGTAGAGGAAGACTTGCGTCCTGCAAGTAATTGAGGAAGTTGCAAGTGCCACTCTGAGATGAAGTGGTTGGCGCAAGAGACGAATTCGTGGCGGGCCGCATCAAACCAGTCAGAAGACTGATGACCCATAAAAAAAAGGCTGCAGCAGCGAGAGACAATTTTTACTCAGGCTTGGAGTCGAACCAGGGTCTACTACTTACTAGACAGGAGTGTTAGCCATTAAGCCACCAACTGCACGGATTATCATGGTGCACCTTCCTCGCCGATCCAAATTCTCGCTATCGCCCCAGTTTCCTTTAAATTGAACCTTACACACGAACAGAATTGCCGAGGCTCTCCATGTTTTGGAATATGAAATTTGCATCTCAAGTAGCCGGCCGCAGAGGCCGAGCGGTTGTAGGCGCT
Organism: Schistocerca nitens; assembly: GCF_023898315.1. Lineage (NCBI taxonomy): Eukaryota > Metazoa > Arthropoda > Insecta > Orthoptera > Acrididae > Schistocerca > Schistocerca nitens. The sequence continues at coordinate 186,680,522 of NC_064620.1, read as the reverse complement.
TCAGTCTGGAACCGCGTGACCGCTACGGTCGTAGGTTCGAATCCTACCTTGGGCATGAATGTGTGTGATGTCCTTAGGTTAGTTAGGTTTAAGTAGTTTCTAAGTACTAGGGGACTGATGACCTCAGATGTTAAGTCCCATAGTGCTCAGCCATTTGAACCATTTTCTGCATGTAAAGTAAATGGGGGATCCAGCCTGAAGCCAAATTCAGGTACTTATAGAAATAAAATGACAGAATTTTTGACACTCTACTGGTGTCACACAAATATGAAAGGGGAATTTTAAGTAGACTGGGGCGGCAATGAGAATTCGGATGAAGTGTAATCAATGCAGTTGTGTGAATTGATGTGGCAGGTGGATTATTGGCTGAGGCACCTGCCTAGCAAGTGGCAGAGCCGGGTTGGACTCCCCACCTTGCTTCAAATTTTCACTCGTCGCTTCAGTCTCTAACATAAAACCATATGTGTATGAGACCAGTAAAGTCTCTGAAATTGTGTCATTTAATGATATTCTCTTAAAATTGAATCGAGCCCCACGCTGGGCGCCATTTTAATGATATTCCTCTTAAAATTGAATCGAGCTTCACGCTGGGTGCCATTTTAACGAAATTACTGGAATGAATGATTTGAAATTTCGTAGAAATAAAAAAGGAAATAATAATTTTATTTCTTGCTTAAAAGTTAATTTGCCTTAGTGCGAACTTTGTTGTAGAACCACTCTCTTCATTACGTGTGGTAATAAAAAAACAAATTTTACTTTCTTAAGGATTACGTACATTTAAAGGAAATTATTACGTGCACTCATATTAATTGGATAGTACTATCTTGATAAGAACTGAGTCTCTTAAATCATTCGGCCTTGGCATACACTTTCCAGAATGCAGTGGGTTTTTCTTTTTGTGAAATGTTTTTACTGACTTTTATCCCGGCACTAGCCATAGAACACAAGAATATTTTAATTAACAGAAAATGTCTTAATTATTGCCAAGCCGACATTTATCACTAATCAAACCTACTACATTACGCATGTGATTTATAGATGACGTAGGCATGCTCATTTACATAAATAATTCACACTTTTAATGAATACTAATATATTTAGCCCAAACAACAAGTCAACTCACATTAATTCGTAACGCTTCAATTAAAGGCGGCTAAGTCCCGACAGATACAAAAGAAGTACATCTTAACTCTGCTGGACAACCACGATGCATACACAACCTTTAGTGCCCACAATGCGGGTTAATGAATCAGGCGCGTCTAATGGGCGCGAGCGTAGCTGCACATCGCGTCTGCTAGAGCGATCAAGGATTAACACTTCCTCACTTCTTCCTCACTCCAGCTGCTCTGTCCACAACTGACCCTTCCTCACTCTAGCGGCTCTGTCCACACAACTGACCCTTCCTCACACTAGCGGCTCTGTCCACACAACTGACCCTTCCACACACTAGCGGCTCTGTCCACACACTTAGCTGCTCTTCCACACACTAGCTGCTCTGTCCATACAACGACAGAGAGTCTCCACATGCCAAAGATAAACAACGGCACGACTATTACGATTATTAACATTTCTTTGTAAATCGATTTCTAGCAAATATCGCTGATACCGCAAATACTGACACTTTTACATTCACATAATAAATATAGAAATTTCCTATCCTAATACAGAGAAATGTTACAAAAAAATATAATAAAAATAACAAACATATTTCATACCACATTCAGTAATATTAAGATATATATATATATATATATAACTTGCCCAGATCGGCGTATGTGTTACAAATAAATTGTGAAAATGCCAGGGAACGTTACATTGCCCCCTGGCAGCATTTGGCAAAGAGGTTTTACACTTTGACACAATGGTGCCAGTAACGTTCTTTACACCTCTGTATGTTTTATGGAATGGCTCTTGTAATTAGCCCCAGGATTATATAAGTACATGGCTCCCCCATTTGGGCGTAGGCAATCAGGAAACCTGGGCAAAACTGTGCCGGAGCCCAGCCATGCCAGTTGGTTTATAGTCCATATTAACAGTTTTTCATTTGAAGTATTTTTGCAGTTTGTCACAAACGGGTTTACACAATTACACAATATCACTATTTTTCTTGTGATACACTACAAGGTCACTTGTCCTAGGATATATCAATTACGGACGTACACGTCCAATGTTAATCAAAATGAAGTCATTAATATGTTATTCAGTTTATGTAAACATTTCAAAAGCCAATAATGTATTTGATGAGCGGTGGGGTGCGGCGCTCGGCGCGGCGCGCTGACTTCGTGTAGGTCACCGCCCCATCGTTGACAGCTACGGCGCGTACGGGCGTGGCTGTCTGGTCTGCTACGGGCTGCTGTGGCCGCTGCTATAGCCGAATGCGTTGGATACCAGCTCGCCCGTGCGACGTCTTCTTGCGGTGCTCCAGGAAACATGCAACAAGTTCACAAACAGTATACTATCCGTATTTCCTGCTGTGGGAAAGAACGCACACAATTAGTGGTAGTTATTACTCAGTAGGCCTTCACTAGTCTGGTTCGCACAAGGTTTCATTGTCACAGTACACTTTTATGGGCACACAATATTTTCCACCGTCATGACTTGTCATTAGTCACACGCTCTTTCCTAGCGTCCCTTTACATACAAAAAGTTAAAATTTGACACTAGGTTTATCCACCGTCCGTTATCGGTTCACTGTTCGTGTTGTGCTAGTTCTTTATCAGTGACTGTCACTGTCTGTTTCTGCCGCACAATACTACACTTTTGTTAAAGTTTATTTATTTCTATTTACAATGTCCGCTGCTGAATTTGTTTGCAACAGCACATTCGTAACCTTTTACCAGAGTGTAAGATTTACGTACATACAATCAACGTCCTACGTAACCACAGTGAAGTCTCTGTAGGCGAAAATTTACTTGGACCGTATCTGGCTAGCTCTTTCTTATTGATTGAATCTGCACATGCTTCAATTGAAGCTTCCTTGTGAGTTTCTTTACGCTACATAAATTTACAACAAGGTTGCCTCCCGTGGTGCTCTCGGGTCACTACTGGGTGCATTATTTTGTGATAACACTAGTGAGATAATAAAGTTCTCAGGGCCTTATATTACTAATATTGTTCCGGGTTCAGATCTGTCAATCTGACAGCTACACATAGATACACATAATATAAAGGATTGTGCCAAGAAATATCTCAAATTAAACACAAATTAAAAGAGTACATAACACAAATATCCACACACATGAAAAAGGTCAATCATATTCTTATAACTATACACTCCTACACTAGTTCACCTTATTAATGTTCATTGTTTACAAAGGAACGGTGTCCGCATAGGACTATTAGTCTTTTACTGTAGGAATGCTTTTACATCCTTACGCGGATACAGTCCCCGTACTCTCCCTGAGTGGGGATCTGCTAAGAGATAGCTACACTCATGTGGCACACTTACTACTCTAAAAGGTCCATTATACACCAATTGCCACTTGCTATTCTGTTTCAAAGATGCCGAGGACTTAGGATGATTGCGTAAGAGCACCAAGTCCCCAACATTAAATGTTTGGTTATTCGTTACATGTCGATTATATTTTTCCGTCCTTTTCTGGGCGCACCTGGTAAGGTTGCATCCCGCTTTTCTTATCTTCTCTTCCTTAGGCTCAGGAATGACTGGGACCTTAGGCAAGGGTGCCAGCCACTCGTTCAGAGCTCTATTATTATTCATTAATATCTCATTTGGTGGATACCCCGTAGAAGCATGCGGGGTTGCGTTGTGAATTTCGACAAACTTATGTATCATATCTGGCCACCTTGTGTGCTTATATGCAATGTATAACCTGCAAAATTTATTTAACTCTCCAAATACTCTCTCTACTAAACTTGCTTGTGGGTGAAAGCGGGAAATTAGTATACGCTTTATATCTTGTTCATATAAATAGTTTTTCCAGGTATGGCCTGTAAAATATGAAGCATTATCCGATATTATCGCTTCAGGCTTACCTACTTGTATAAAATATTCTTTGCCTAACCATTTCACTATTCCACGAGCAGTGGCTGATTTAAGGCAGTATATTTTTAAATATTTTGAAAAGAGGTCATACACCGCTAAAATGTACTTCAATCCACCCCTGGCTCGTGGGTAGGGTCCTGCTATGTCTATAGATACTAATTGAAGTGGTCGATGAGGCACAATAGGATGCAGTTCAAACCTTGTGGACTTATTTTGAAACTTAGCCTTTTGGCACAGAGGACAAGTCCTGATAATGGTGCGAGTCTGCTGGCTTATCCCTTTAAAATAACAGAATTTGGATAAAATCCTTATTGTTTTGCCTATCCCAGCGTGACCCCATGCTAAATGCGTGTGCCACACTACAGCTGGGATAGCCTGTTGTGGTATACACACGACTCCGTGGTCATTTGACACACTTGTTTTATACTACAGAATATTATCTACTATTTTGAAATTCTGAACACTTTTAAGATTGGTTCCTTCTTTAATTTTGCTAATTATATCTCCCCAGATCGGATCAGTTTCCTGCAATATAGACATATTCTTACACATGTGTAAAAAGTCCCTCCTATGTACTTTATCTTGTACCAAGAGTATTCGATATTCCTCCGATTGTTCTAAAATATTTGACATTGAGGATTGCCCTAGTGGAAGCCTCGACAAAGCGTCTGCCACAACATTATCTTGTCCCTTTAGGTACATGATTTTAATTTTATATTCCTGTAATGCTAACCTCCATCTTAGCAAGCGGGTATGGTATAATTTGCAAGTCATTAAATAGCTCAGAGCCTGGTGGTCACTGAATACTTTGACTTCCTTACCATAGATATAGTAGTTAAATTTCTTTACCGCCCAGACCACTGCAAGAGCCTCTAATTCGGTAGCAGAATATGCTCTCTCGCAGCTGCTTAGTGTGCGGCTGGCAAACTCGATTATTTTTACTGTTGTGGGGTCGTTGCTCCTTTCCCACTGAAATAAACAAGCACCCAGACCGTATGAACACGAATCTGTCGCTATACAAAAATCTTTTGTCATGTCTGGGTGTCGCAATATGTTTGCATTCACCAAGGCGTTTTTGATAGCGTCAAATGCGCGTTGACATTCGTCTGTCCACACCCAGTGCGCATTTTTACGCAACAGGCTCAATAACGACTCGTTATTCATTAATTGGTTCGGGACAAATCGTCTAAAAAAGGATGCTAGACCTATAAATGCCTTGAGCTGTTTCTTAGTTCTAGGACTAGGAAACCCACGAATTGCATCAAGTTTTTTGTTGTCAGGTTTGATGCCTTGTGGTGTTATTATGTGACCTAGGAATTGAATCTGATTACGTCCAAACTTGGATTTATCAAGATTCGCTGTTACCCCTGCTTGCTTAAACCTTTCTAAGACTTTACTCAGTAGTTCTACGTGCTCCTCCCAGGTGGCAGTGGCAATCACTAGATCGTCTACATATACTGTCACCCTTTGCAGCAACTCCGGACCCAAAACCGCGTCAAGGGCTGTTATGAAAACTCCTGCACTTACATTTAGGCCGAAAGGTAGTACCCTAAATTGGTAGCTTCTTCCCCCAAATATAAATGCAGTATATTGTCTCGACTCGGGTGTAAGTAGAATTTGCCAGAAAGAACTTCTCATATCAATAGATGTCAAATATTGCACTCCATGGAATTTTCGAAGTTGCTCATCAAGGTTTTCCGGATGAGTCCTGACAGGTACAATGATTTCATTTATGTCTCTTGCATCCAATACTAACCGTACCTGTCCGTCAGCTTTTGCTACCGCCACCAATGGACTACTATAAGGGGACAAAGACGGTTCTATTATTCCCCACTCGATCAGTTTTCTTATTTCCTTAGCTACTATTTCCTTCTTGGACCAAGGAATGGAGTATGAGGCTCGACAGTAAGTTTTGTGAGGCTTTACCTCGATCTTGTATTGATATCCCTTAACAACTCCTGGTCGTTCAGAAAATACATCTGCATAATTCGATAATAACTGTACTATTTCCTTCTGTTGAATTGAATTTAAATTTTCGGACTGTGATACTTTGTTCACTAATATATCCATATTCGCCTTTGATTGATCACCTTGTACGTCAGGATAATAGAGATTCTGCCCTGGACAATAATTGTCTAATTGTAGTATTGATTGATTCCTACATTTTATATTTATGGCGTTACAATTAGGTACAGGTACCTCTTCAGATCTAAGCATGGAAAATTCTATTCTCCTACCAGCATTCATCAAACTTAATTTTCCCCGAGAAAGGTCTATTATTGCGTCCCTCTCTCTCAAAAAATCTACCCCCAAAATGCAGGCTACCTTTAAACCCTTTACTACCAGGAATGAGCTCGTTATGGCTTCTTCCCCTATATACATCTCTACCCGCACTTGGAGCTTAATTATTTGTCGCTGCGCACTTATGGCTCCAGTGACTCTACAATTATTCACGGGAAAAGTCAGCATACGCCTTTCCTTCCCCAGTACCTTGAATAAGTCCATACTCATAACACTAACAGTAGCACCTGTATCTATGACCACTTGCACATCAATATTGTTAATTTTAACTTCTATTATCACTTGTACATTGTCCTTGTGTTCCTTTATGCACGTGGATGGTTCGGTTATTAATTCATCTCCCATCTGTACCCCGTCATTATACCTAAGGATACAGATTGTTTTCGGTGTTTTGTTTTGTGTCGGGCTGCTCTCACTCCAAACCGTAGCCGACGATGGAGAGCGTATCTCGGCCGCATCTAGTTTGTTGAATTATTGCTAGTGGATGGGCGTGGCTGCTCTGTGTCATTGACCTCCACTATGTGCACGTTGTGTTGCGTCGGCCGCCACGGCTGCGCAATTGGCGCATTTTGTGGTGGCGGTCGGTTATTGTCATATCTATCACTGTTTTGCCGGTCCGGACTGGGCCTCTGGTTCTGTGGCCAAGTTCGGTTTGCATCATTATAAGTATTAGTGTTGTACGGCCCCCTGGCATTTTTCCATCTATGACTGCTTGGTGGGCCTGTTTCATACCGGTCATCGAACCTCCTTTTCCTATCATTATTCCCCGGTGGTCTATTTCCGTTCCGGTCTCTATCTCTATTTCCGTTTTGTGTATACCCTTGTCTCCTATTATTACCTCCGCCGTTTCTATTACTGGTTAGAGGCGTGTTATTTCTACCATTTCTATAACTATTTCCGTTACTTCTAATCTGTTCAGAGGCCGCCTTAATGTCCTCCTGAATCAGGTCAATTGCGTCCAGAATAGACAAGAAATGTTCCATATCATTTTCGGGCACGTGTATAAGCTTTTCCTTTACATCTATCGGCAAGTGTGATTTCAAAAGTCTGATCAAATCCCGAGATGAAATCTGTTCGTCCCAGTAACGGGTCTTATTAATGTACTTCTCAAAATATTTTCGCAAATTGCCTAATCGTGGAGAATACGGCTCTGGATTATATACTTCTTTCCGTAATCTCTCCTGAATACATGTTGACCAATATTTGGCCAAGAATGCCTTTTCGAATTGCTCATATGTATCGCAACTGTCAGCTGCTTCGGTTGCCCATAACGCAGCATCTCCCTGTATGTAAGACATAACAAACTGTATTTTCTGGGTATGACTCCAAACGCTAGGCAAAATGTTTCTAAATCCCTTGATAAACACTACAGGGTGAACAGATTTCTTCTCCGTTGTAAAGATCTGAAACTGTCGGTTCCTAATCAGACTTTCTTCAATCACTACTTTGGAATGACATTTATTTGTTCCGCTTACATCGCTTGCCTGTCCTGTCTTGCAGTCACAATTGTGTACTGCTGTATTTATATGCCTATCATTGTTGGACTTGGCTGGCGTGACATACGCCAGCGCATCGTCTTGCCGCAAACTTAGCTCCATTTCGGCAAGACGGCGGTCCACACTCCGCTGCCACAGCGGAATGTCCTTTTGCACTATCTTTTTAAGATCTTGCACATCCGCAGTAGAATCCATCTCTCTGGCCTCAATTGCGGCGTGCACTTTCTCATCTAATTCCTTTATGAAGTTACGTTCTACTTTGTGCACATGTTCGATCACTTTGTTCTCAATTACGTGGGTTGTATTAAGTTCTAGTTGTTCGACCCTATTAGTCAGGACACTGACTTCCTCTACGATATTGGCATTAGCCATTTGAATACTATTTAGTCCTTCGCTTAATGCTTGCACCGTTTTGGGCATGGTTTCATATTTTTGTTTCAAGTTAACAATGTCACTTTGCATAACTTCTAAAGCTTGCATCAACTGCAAGTCCCTCTCATGCATGCGTCGGTCACGCTCTGCTTGTTTGGCATCACGTTCTTTATCACGCTCTGCTTGTTTACATGCAAATTCAGCTACCAATCTCTGGTCACGCTCTGCTTGCATTTGTACAAATTCAGCTTGGAAAGTGAGCATGCGCTCAAACATATCTTTTAATGATTGCACTTCTGACATCACACCACTCTCTGGTCCGTGCCCAGTGCTTGCGGATGGCACATTATTTACGCTATCAACTGAATCACTGGGTGGCAGTGGCAACATTTCTTGCCCTTCTGCCCCCAGATTCTCACATTGTACTTCCTGAGCTACGTCACTAACATTACTTTGTGTCCCATTTTCTAACTCGGTATCACTATTAACTAACTGTTGCTCATTATCCATGTTGATATCTTTCTGACTACGCAATCTAACCATAGTAAACAAAAGAAATAAAATCTGAACTAAGTATCCTAACACTTCAGGTTTCACTCACATAAGCACACAAGAAATGGACATTACCCAATACATACGTACTATATACTACAATGACTAACTACTTAAATGTCCTGTTATTTTAAAACAAAGTACTAACAACAAGCACACCACTAATGATCCGAGGACACTGCACGGAGGCTACTTTACTACCTACAGGACAACTACACTGTAGCTTTACCTTTTGGTGATCTATCTTGGGTGCTGCTGCCCCCTGATATTGTGGAAGGTTATTAATTTTTCAAAATAATGAGCTCTCTGCTTCAGCTCCGGATACATAGTGTTCTCATGCAAAAAATCATACACAGGTATTACCACACAATATTGGTTAAGCAATACATACAGTACATGACAAAATTATTAAATGTCCTGCAACAAAGTTCGACTATATTAATTCCCTAGGTATCTCAAGGGTATTTCGTGGCCACTGCATATTCGTGCCCCACGCTGGGCGCCATTTTAATGATATTCTCTTAAAATTGAATCGAGCCCCACGCTGGGCGCCATTTTAATGATATTCCTCTTAAAATTGAATCGAGCTTCACGCTGGGTGCCATTTTAACGAAATTACTGGAATGAATGATTTGAAATTTCGTAGAAATAAAAAAGGAAATAATAATTTTATTTCTTGCTTAAAAGTTAATTTGCCTTAGTGCGAACTTTGTTGTAGAACCACTCTCTTCATTACGTGTGGTAATAAAAAAACAAATTTTACTTTCTTAAGGATTACGTACATTTAAAGGAAATTATTACGTGCACTCATATTAATTGGATAGTACTATCTGGATAAGAACTGAGTCTCTTAAATCATTCGGCCTTGGCATACACTTTCCAGAATGCAGTGGGTTTTTCTTTTTGTGAAATGTTTTTACTGACTTTTATCCCGGCACTAGCCATAGAACACAAGAATATTTTAATTAACAGAAAATGTCTTAATTATTGCCAAGCCGACATTTATCACTAATCAAACCTACTACATTACGCATGTGATTTATAGATGACGTAGGCATGCTCATTTACATAAATAATTCACACTTTTAATGAATACTAATATATTTAGCCCAAACAACAAGTCAACTCACATTAATTCGTAACGCTTCAATTAAAGGCGGCTAAGTCCCGACAGATACAAAAGAAGTACATCTTAACTCTGCTGGACAACCACGATGCATACACAACCTTTAGTGCCCACAATGCGGGTTAATGAATCAGGCGCGTCTAATGGGCGCGAGCGTAGCTGCACATCGCGTCTGCTAGAGCGATCAAGGATTAACACTTCCTCACTTCTTCCTCACTCCAGCTGCTCTGTCCACAACTGACCCTTCCTCACTCTAGCGGCTCTGTCCACACAACTGACCCTTCCTCACACTAGCGGCTCTGTCCACACAACTGACCCTTCCACACACTAGCGGCTCTGTCCACACACTTAGCTGCTCTTCCACACACTAGCTGCTCTGTCCATACAACGACAGAGAGTCTCCACATGCCAAAGATAAACAACGGCACGACTATTACGATTATTAACATTTCTTTGTAAATCGATTTCTAGCAAATATCGCTGATACCGCAAATACTGACACTTTTACATTCACATAATAAATATAGAAATTTCCTATCCTAATACAGAGAAATGTTACAAAAAAATATAATAAAAATAACAAACATATTTCATACCACATTCAGTAATATTAAGATATATATATATATATATATAACTTGCCCAGATCGGCGTATGTGTTACAAATAAATTGTGAAAATGCCAGGGAACGTTACAGTCATTTCATTAGGAATGATGCAGTTTGGATAGAAGTAGCATTACTACTAAACACTGGTAAACGATTTACAATCTCACTTGGATTGTTAAAGCAACTGATACAAAATCGGATTCACGACCGGTAATCAGAGTATCACGTTAACAGTAAACAACTTCGAGCAAAGCAATAACTCATTCATAAAATAAGACGACTACTGTGCATTTACACCCCGGCCAACTTAGAGATAATATACGACGCTATAACCAACTTCGATTTAACCTATGAATATCTATTTTACTGTGCGGAAGAGTACTTCCGCATTTCTAAACACGAAGTAATCGCCGCCGAGTTATGCCCAAGTAACCTAGCCACCTTACCTGGCTAATATCTGAATTGGTCTAACCCAGTCCTTTCATCACTGTAGATAAACCACACCAGCACAGAGCGCCATCATGCAAAGACAGTCTTCCTCCCAAGTCCGAACACAGACCAGACATGGCAGCACGAACTAGATCTTGCACTGGAGTGGCGATATACTCTTTCGTAACACCCCGTTGCTCTCAGTCCTTACATCGATAAATCGAAACTGATTATAGCCGTACGTGTAAAGTATTGAAAAGATGAATGTCTCAAATTTACTAAATTCAAAATACAAGGGGCGGTCACAAAGTTTCAGTTTGATGGCCGCACGGTCCAATACCGCTACGTCAGTCAAGCAAAACCACCTTGAGCACTGAGGCAATCATGTGACTGGGACACTAGGATGAAGATACCAGTTTAGTACAACATATAATTCTGCTGCCTGAACAAGTCAGTAACTGCCTACTGCACATCTTCGTCCGACAGGAATATTCAACAGTCCAAGGCCTTTTTTAAGGAACCACAGGCGTGATAACAGCTTGGAAAGAGACCACGCCTATAGGGGGGCTTATCTAGTGTTTCCCTTTTGAGTTCGTATAACTTCTGCGTTAAAATATTTTCAATATGCAGACGTGCGTTACCATGAAACTTCTGCACCTCTCGGAGCGCCATTTCACAACTGTGGTTTTCGACAGAAGTGCTGCTGCATACACATTCTGAATCCTCCGGCCGATGCCTACCTGTGTTTGTCCTTCGGCAATCGCGATGTTCGGGGAATTCATGCAAAGTTTCAGATAGCTAACGTGTCCAACTACATAACTGTTAGCGGCAGCAGCAGCAGTAGACGGGCCCGAGTGCCCGAAGCCGGTTATGGCTCTGATACACTCCTGGAAATTGAAATAAGAACACCGTGAATTCATTGTCCCAGGAAGGGGAAACTTTATTGACACAGTCCTGGGGTCAGATACATCACATGATCACACTGACAGAACCACAGGCACATAGACACAGGCAACAGAGCATGCACAATGTCGGCACTAGTACAGTGTATATCCACCTTTCGCAGCAATGCAGGCTGCTATTCTCCCATGGAGACGATCGTAGAGATGCTGGATGTAGTCCTGTGGAACGGCTTGCCATGCCATTTCCACCTGGCGCCTCAGTTGGACCAGCGTTCGTGCTGGACGTGCAGACCGCGTGAGACGACGCTTCATCCAGTCCCAAACATGCTCAATGGGGGACAGATCCGGAGATCTTGCTGGCCAGGATAGTTGACTTACACCTTCTAGAGCACGTTGGGTGGCACGGGATACATGCGGACGTGCATTGTCCTGTTGGAACAGCAAGTTCCCTTGCCGGTCTAGGAATGGTAGAACGATGGGTTCGATGACGGTTTGGATGTACCGTGCACTATTCAGTGTCCCCTCGACGATCACCAGTGGTGTACGGCCAGTGTATGAGATCGCTCCCCACACCATGATGCCGGGTGTTGGCCCTGTGTGCCTCGGTCGTATGCAGTCCTGATTGTGGCGCTCACCTGCACGCCGCCAAACACGCATACGACCAACATTGGCACCAAGGCAGAAGCGACTCTCATCGCTGAAGACGACACGTCTCCATTCGTCCCTCCATTCACGCCTGTCGCGACACCACTGGAGGCGGGCTGCACGATGTTGGGGCGTGAGCGGAAGACGGCCTAACGGTGTGCGGGACCGTAGCCCAGCTTCATGGAGACGGTTGCGAATGGTCCTCGCCGATACCCCAGGAGCAACAGTGTCCCTAATTTGCTGGGAAGTGGCGGTGCGGTCCCCTACGGCACTGCGTAGGATCCTACGGTCTTGGCGTGCATCCGTGCGTCGCTGCGGTCCGGTCCCAGGTCGACGGGCACGTGCACCTTCCGCCGACCACTGGCGACAACATCGATGTACTGTGGAGACCTCACGCCCCACGTGTTGAGCAATTCGGCGGTACGTCCACCCGGCCTCCCGCATGCCCACTATACGCCCTCGCTCAAAGGCCGTCAACTGCACATACGGTTCACGTCCACGCTGTCGCGGCATGCTACCACGGTTAAAGACTGCGATGGAGCCCCGTTTGCCACGGCAAACTGGCTTACACTGACGGCGGCGGTGCACAAATGCTGCGCAGCTAGCGCCATTCGACGGCCAACACCGCGGTTCCTGGTGTGTCCGCTGTGCCGTGCGTGTGATCATTGCTTGTACAGCCCTCTCGCAGTGTCCGGAGCAAGTATGGTGGGTCTGACACACCGGTGTCAATGTGTTCTTTTTTCCATTTCCAGGAGTGTATAAACGGTTTTTAAAACTAATTGTAGCTCGTTACTTTATTCACCAATAATTAAATATGGATGGTTAGATGAGGGCTTAAGCACTCTGTAAGTCCAGAGTGTTTCCACTGCGTCACCTCGCTTGGTTGCTCTCGAGTACACAGTAGTTCAAATTATCGACCAGTTATCCAGATTTATATTATCCGTGAGTATCCTAGACTTTTAACACTTAGGGCATGAATGGATCTTTTGAAATATTACATACTACAGGTGTTTTCACTGTTGTGAAGGTATTTTCACAGAAACAAAGGCAATTAGTATATATAATCGAATAAATCATATTTATAAGAAGTGATCATAAAAGTTTGTCATGTCGAAAAACTAAAGTTACGTAATAAATTTTATGTCTGCAGATACATGGCTACAGCCTTGTTGGTATACACTGAAATTTCTAGATTAGTACCGTAGCACGCGATGGGAGAAGCCAAAAGATAAAGGCAGAGCCCATTGATAAAATGGGATATTGTTCGGTAATTTGTTTTTGGCGACAGCGGAAATGTTGCAGTTGTGTCAGGCCAATCGAGACAGTAAAAGAAGTCAGCTGGATTGGCCTGACACAGATGCGACATTTCCGCTGCTGCCGAAAATGAATTACTGCGCGGTACACCACTTTATCACGGGGCTTGCGCCACTTTGTTTCGGCTCCTCTAATGGCTTATAACGGTAACGTTCCGAGTAGATTTGTGTGTGGCAGGACTATACTCATGTGTCTAAAAATGAACAAAATTTAATTATGCTACTTTTTATTTTCGGTTTAGAAGAGCGTAACAACAAGAGATAGAGAAATTTACTTATAAGGGAAGCAATAGTGGCCAAAGGCCGGAAATAATTTGTAAGTAGAATACAGCAGATCAAAATTTCACTTAATCTGATAAAGAACTTAATCACCAGCAAGAACGTCAGTCTGGAAATAAGGAAACGCATCATGAACGCATTTGTCTGCAGTGTTGCCCTATACGGATGTGAAACTTGGACAACATGATAACAAGAGACAAGATGAACAGAGTCTTGAAGGGTTGCTGCTACAGAAGGATTTTGAAGATCATAATTCATTTAGTCAACACAGTCGTGGTCGCGTACAAATTGTTACTTTTTATTTGTGGATGACCTGTTTCAAAAAATGGTTCAAATGGCTCTGAGCACTATGGGACTTAACATCTGTGGTCATCAGTCCCCTAGAACTTAGAACTACTTAAACCTAACTAACCTAAGGACATCACACATATCCATGCCCGAGGCAGGATTGGAACCTGCGACCGTAGCGGTCACGCGGTTCCAGACTAGAGCGCCTAGAACCGCACGGCCACACCGGCCGGCTGACCTGTTTCGATCTACTACAGAGATCATTATCAGATGTACATTCCTTGGTGATAGTAAGAATCCCTGGAGTGGGCCAGGCCCGTCCGCGGTGGCGTTGAGATCACTGTGCAGTGTATACACGTTAATGAAGAAGACTGCAGCCAAAAGAGTGGCATGGCGTACAGCTACGAACCAACCTCGGGGCTGAACATTAAATAGAAAAAAAATTTTCAAGGTGATAGTTAACTTCTTTTTACTACCCACTTCGCCGGTTGTTGTGACCGAGCGGTTCTAGGCGCTTCAGTCTGGAACCGCGCGACCGCTACAGTCGCAGATTCAAATCCTGCCAATGTCATGGATGTGTGTGATGTCCTTAGGTTAGTTAGGTTTAAATAGTTCTAAGTTCTAACCTCAGATGTTAAGTCTCATAGTGCTCAGAGCCATTTGAACCATACTACCCACTTCGGAAATTCTGAAGGAAGCAGGGGTAAAATGCGGGTAGCGAAATGGTATTTAGACTTATGCAGAAATTAGACGGCAATTATAAGAGACGAGGGGCATGTAGGGGAAGCTATGGTTTAGAAGGGAGTGAGACACGGTCGTAGCTTATCCCCAATGTCATTCAATCTGTACACTGAGCAAGCAGTAAAGGAAACAAAAGTAAAATTCGGAGTAAAAATTGAAGTTCAGGAAGAATAAATAAAACCTTTGAGCTTTGCTGATGACGTAATTCCTTGAGATACAGCAAAGTACTTGGACATGGGAGACCAGTTGAAGGGAATGGATACCATCTTGGAAAAAATAGTGGAACGTAGTCCAATTAAATCAGATGGTGCTGACGATACTCGATTGGGAAACGAGACACAGAAAGTAGTAACTGAGATTGCTATCCGGGCAGCAAAATAACTGATGGTGGCCGAAGTAGAGAGGATATAAAATGTAGACTGCAATGGCAAGAAGAGTTTTTCTGAAGAAGAGAAAGTAACATTGAATACAGCCTGAAGTATCAGCAAGCCTTTTCCGTAGGTATTTGTCTAGAGAGTATAATGAAGTGAAAAATGAACGACAAACTGTTTAGACAAGAAGAGAACACAAGCTCTAAAAACGTGCTGCTACAGAAGAATGCTGAATATTAGATGGGTATATTCCGTTATTAAAGTGGAGGTACTGAACAGACCTGGGGAGACAGCAAATTTGTGGAATTTGTGGCACAATCAGACTAAAAGAAGGGATGTGTTTCCAGGACACATTCTGAAATATCAAGGGAAGAGCAGTTTAGTAGTAGTAGAAAGTGGGTGGAGGGGAACGAACGGAAGCGGGCAAAAATTGTAGACCCAGACATGAATACAATAAGCAGATTCAGAAGGATGTTGATTGCATAACTACTCAGTAACGTAGTGGCTTAAACAGAATAGACTAACATGGAGAGCTGCATCAAACCAGTCTCCGGACTTAGGACCACAACGACAACGACAACAAAACTCTCTCACACATTACTATTCTGGAATAAGCCACTGGCTACAATGGCGCCTTGTAGCAAAAGACTAAAAAATATTTCTGGACAACTTCCGAAATATTGTGATACTTGAAGTTTTCCTGTCGTATTGAACAATCGAAGTTTCGCCAGTGCAGTTTGCCTTCATTTACTTCCACGTACGGCATATCATATAAGAACTTAGCAGACATCTCCAGGTGAGTTGTTGGTACCGACTTAGCACTGCTTGCTGGCAGTGTGGTTAGCCATGCAATTCTGATCAAGAAACACGTGCAAATCCCGTACTGTGCAATAATAAATGGTGCGACGTGGCTACCCGATGTCTGTTTTAGACGGCCAATCCGCAATCGTGTCAGGTGCTCAGATGAAACATCGTGATCGTGCATGGTAGCAAACGACAGTCGGTTGCAATCCCAGAATATCATCGAGAACCCCGAAACTTTTATCTTGTTGTTGTTGTTGTTGTGTTGCTGTGGTCTTCAGTCCTGAGACTGGTTTGATGCAACTCTCTATGCTACTCTATCCTGTGCAAGCTTCTTCATCTCCCAGTACCTACTGCAACCTACATCCTTCGAATCTGCTTAGTGTATTCATCTCCTGGTGTCCGTCTACGATTTTTACCCTCCACGCTGCCCTCCAATACTAAACTGGTGATCCCTTGATGCCTCAGAACATGTCCTACCAACCGATCCCTTCTTACAGTCAAGTTGTGCTACAAACTTCTCTTCTCCTCAATCCTATTCAATACCTCCTCATCAGTTATATGATCTACCCATCTAATCTTCAGCATTCTTCTGCAGCACCACTTTTATCTGAGGACCTTTAATTCAGCCTGTATCCACCTTGAGAGTCCAATTAAGTCTCCGGGCTTGAATAAAAATAATAGAGAAACTTGAGGATTATTTTAATGGTTCAGGCTTCTGCATACACTCTCCCTCCCTTTCCCCCGAGAATTTTAATAAAACGCACAGAATGTCCATACAAATATGTGGAACTGTTAGAAAAGTCCTTCTCTGGGATGTTGTTCAATCCGCACCTCACATTCACACCTTCCTCAGTGATGGCGAGCCATCAATGATGCTTTTTCCACTTTTGTTGTTCAAATGGCTCTGAGCACTATGGGACTTAACATCTATGGTCATCAGTCCCTTAGAACTTAGAAATACTTAAACCTAACTAACCTAAAGACGTCACACAACACCCAGTCATCACGAGGCAGAGAAAATCCCTGACCCCGCCGGGAATCGAACCCGGAAACCCGGGCGCGGGAAGCGAGAACGCTACCTCACGACCACGAGCTGCGGACAACCACTTTTATGCTAGGTTTGCTCTGCTAACGCCAATACTCGTCACGCATGATGAATTTTTCCAGACAAGAATTATACGAGTTTTCCATTTCAATCAAGCGTCCACGCATCCCTGTTTTTGGCGAGACAAATTTTGCACACACTTTCCTCCACTTCAGTATATTCTGAGGAATGTATGGCACATATTCAGAGATGTAGATACGTTTGGGTTTGTGGCACAAAGACGCTGACACACTGCGGCCGCACGACCACAACTGAACAATGTGTGCTGACCACTGACACGTCAAACTACACATTTGTTGTTGACTGTGTTCTGTTTAAGCTGCCACGGTAATATACCACACTGACGTCGTTTATAAGTCAGGAATAAAATGAATTTCAAAACTTCTAGTGTGTGTCAAAATAGATGGCGTTACTGTTCTGACTCCCTCTACGTCACGCACAAGCAGTATCAACGGCTCACTTCCTGCGTGGAACGAAGATGGCTACGACAGAGTTGCATTGTGTGTGGGATGCCTTTGGCACGGCGCGGGCCAGGCGCCACGCTAGAATCGAGGCTCATACCGTGGCGGGGCACTAAAACATATGTTAATTAGGCAGCGAGTGAAACACGGGGCGCTAAGTGCCATCCATTATACGGGAACAGCGCGTCTCCGGCCGCTGACACGGACGCCAGACGCGCCGCCGCACCGCGGAGCGCGCCGAGTGCTGATGACGCATCGCTGCCGCCCTCGACGCACTACACACACATACACACACACACACACACACACACACAGCGCACCCACGTTTTTCGGCGGGGACGCTCCCCGTGTCGAACAAAACGCAGTTCCCTTCCGAGCGTCGCCGGACGACAACGCCCCTTTCCATTGGGGCCGCTTGTAACCGAACGAGACGCCCACTGCGCTGCCCCTCTCACAGCTCCGACGCCATCGGCGGAGTTCTTCCACAACTGCACTCAACGGATGACCCACCGGGATCCGCCTTTCCCCGTCTGCACGGCGTGGGCGCCGGGCGTCGCTTTGATGGATTGGCTACAGTATTACACGGGACAGATACACATTTCCGCAGAGAACGTCGGCGCTGAGGTCCACTCACTGGGCGTTCCTTCCCCCTCCCCCTTTCTCCTACCCTCGCCCCACGCCGTCACAGGCGCATCACTACTCTACTGCCAACCCTGGAGTCCGGTGACTCCTAATGCTACATTTCATCACTATTTTCTGGTCCTCCAAGGGAAGGGTAACCACCGCTTGGAAACTGTGGCGGAACGAAAATGAATCTGGGCGCTCTTTCTTCTCCCCGGAGCCCCTATACGGGCCGCTGCGGCCGTGTTTCCTCTCTCTCCTTTTTTTTGCGGGCCGCTGCCAGCGCTCGCAGAATAATGGGGAACCGCCCCGGCTCCGCCGCTAATGCAAGTAAGCCGGTGTTTACACGGGACCGCTTTCCGTGATGAAACAGTCGGAGGGGCGGGGTCCGGACACAGTGGCGTCCCGGCTCCGCAAATACTGGCTCGCTACCGGCTGTACGGGACATCTGCTTATCCCGGGACAATCCTCACTCACTACATGTTCCTGCATAATACAAAACATTTAACAGGTGTTCCGATTTGTTACCCTGTGGAGAAAACACAATGCGCCAGTTGGCCTTGTTAAAATAACTTTAAGATTGTTTGTACATACGTGCTAGTCCGAGGGTCGAACCCAGATATTTGCTTTCGTTACCAGTTATAAGGCGCGCCTGACAGACTGCATTTCGTTTTAATTCAGCCGGATGTAGCCGAAAGGAACAATAAATTATCTTATACGGCAAGGATCTACATTTATATCTCACACCCCCCCCCCCCCAAACAAAAAAATGGCTCTGAGCACTATGATCTACCCATCTAATCTTCAGCATTCTTCTGCAGCACCACTTTTATCTGTGGACCTTTAATTCAGCCTGTATCCACCTTGAGAGTCCAATTAAGTCTCCGGGCTCGAATAAAAAAAATAGAGAAACTTGAGGATTATTTTAATGGTTCAGGCCTTCTGCATACACTCTCCCTCCCTTTCCCCCGAGAATTTTAATAAAACGCACAGAATGTCCATACAAATATGTGGAACTGTTAGAAAAGTCCTTCTCTGGGATGTTGTTCAATCCGCACCTCACATTCACACCTTCCTCAGTGATGGCGAGCCATCAATGATGCTTTCTCCACTTTTGTTGTTCAAATGGCTCTGAGCACTATGGGACTTAACATCTGTGGTCATCAGTCCCCTAGAACTTAGAACTACTTAAACCTAACTAACCTAAGGACATCACACACATCCATACCCGAGGCAGGATTCGAACCTGCGACCGTAGCCCCCTCAAACAATAGTACGGCGGTTAGTGGAGGGTACTTTGTGTACCATATTCCTTCCTCCTCTCATTCACGTCGGTGGACGACAGAAGCTACTGCTGGTAATTCTCAATGTGGCTCTAACCTTCCCTAATCGCACCTTTATAATCTCTCAGCGATAAATACGTGCCGGCCGCGGTGGCGAAGCGGTTCTAGGCACTTCAGTCCAGAACCGCGTGACTGTTACGGTTGCAGGTTCGAATCCTGCCTCGTGCATGGATGTGTGCGATGTTCTTAGGTTAGTTAGGTTTAAGTAGTTCAAAGTTCTAGGGGACTGATGGCCTCAGATGTTAAGTCCCATTGTGCTCAGAGACATTTGAACCATCTTTTGATAAATACGTGGAAGAAAGGAATCTGTTGATATTTTGGTTGACTCTTGTACACTGTCGATATTTTAATAGTAAAAAAACTCCGTGAAGCACAACTCCTCTCTTGTAATATCTGCCATTGGAGTTGGTTGAGCGTCTTAGTGGCACTTTGGTGCTTCAGCTCTATTAGCTCTATTAATCCTTTTTCGTAACGAACAACATTCAAGTATCGGTCGCACGATGGCTTAGTAAAGTAATTCCTTCGTAGGTGGATTACACTTTCCGAGGATTCCTCCAATAACTCTCACTCTTCTACCTGCCTTCCTGTAGTTAGTTTAATTTGGTCTTTCCACTTTGAATCTTCAGAGATCTTTAATGAATGTGATTGCTTCCTCGAATTGTTCTGTTAACGTGTAACCGCACAACAACGGGTGTTTTCGCTCATTTACACTCAGTACGCTACATTTTTTACGTGAAAGGCCAAATTATTTATTATTACATCATTAACAGTACAGAGTAAACCACCGCCTTGAAATGTAATGTGGTTCGGAAGCTTTTAAATCTAACACAAAAGACTTATTATTCGAATCGTAGTGGTATACACTTGGTAATGCTTGTTTTAAAAAAAATAATATCAAGTACATAATATATAAAAATGTCCCTGAAGTTACACACAATTGAATGCTTAAAAATTGTTAGAGAGGTTCTATATAATTTCTTTCTGCCTAGTTGACGTGTATATAATTTATGTAATACAAACGTCCAAAAAAGCAACTGTAATACAATAAGTGTGGTGAAAATAAGTTGCAATATGTAGAGGGAAGTTATATATTATATTTGGATGTGTAATATAGTACATTGTTTTTGATAATAGCTTATTTCTACACATTTCGGGTGACAAGGTCTCGGTTGAACCTCGAGCTATTCTCATCTCAAATGGTTAATGTTATATGTGTGTTTATTGTGTTTGTGTGTATTGACATATTACTTGCAATGTTACAAGTCAGGACACAACAAGATATTCAGTAGTTGTTTGTTTCTCTTACTGTTGGTAGTAGTGTATTCTATGTGATACGTTAGATACATACACCTGGTATTATACAGATTAAATACCAACTGAGCATTTGATACATGGAATACATAAATTTTAGCTTTACATGGAGAAAACACCTATGGTTATAAATTTGTTAGTAGAGATAGAATGTAGTTCATTGCCACTTGAATGCGGCAGTCCTTAAATAGCTAAATACATTACATTTTTAGTTTTATATACAATTCACACAGAAAATACGTTTGATACACAAAATGCATTGACTGTAGCCCTACATAAAGAAGAGAATACACTTCTGTCTGCAAATAATAAGACGAATAATACACTTTAAACTAAGCAATGTGTCATACTGTATATTCCTTTCTCCGTCTTCCTCTCCAGTTCTTACTATCTACATGTCCATCTAGCACCATTGGAGGTAAGTTTGATATCTTAACACATGCGATCTTATCCGGCTCTTTTCGTCAATGTTCCCGTTATGTTCCTTTCCTAACCGATTAAGAACTCCTATTTTCTGTTTATCAGTCCACCTAATTTTCATGATCATACTGTACCTCGACGTCTCAGACGATTTGATTCTCTTCCTTTCCGGTTCTTCCACAGATTCATGACTCACTTCCACACAATGCTGTTCTCCAACTGTATATTCTCATAAATTTCACCATCAAATTAAGGCCTATGTTTCATAATACTATATTTCTTTATCTGTTATAGTCTGCATTCTTGCTCCATCCGTATTGTTTTATTTTACAGCTGCCTCTCAGAATAAAATTGTGTACTGGATCGGGACTTGAACCTGGGATCGTTGCCTTTCTGAAACTATAACTCTACCGACTGAGCTGTCCAAGTACGATTCACGACTTACCCTCACAGATTCACTTTCCCCAGCACCTCACCGAGCGAGGTGGCGCAGTGGTTAGACACTGGACTCGCATTCGGGAGGACGACGGTTCAATCCCGCGTCCGGCCATCCTGATTTAGGTTTTCCGTGATTTCCCTAAATCGCTCCAGGCAAATCCCGGGATGGTTCCTTTCAAAGGGCACGGCCGACTTCCTTCCCCGTCATTCCCTAATCCGATGAGACCGATGACCTCGCTGTCTGGTCTCCTTCCCCCAAAACCAACCAACCAACCCAGCACCTCACTTCCGGCGTTATTTTGCTTCCATAGTAACAGAAGTCCTTCACATCATGGTCAGCAGTCTTGATGTTAATTTTATAGTAAATCTCAATTTGCTGCAAATAATTACATGTTAGTTTCTTCAGTTTACTCTCGATCCATATTCTTACCTCTCAGATTTTCATTCCATTTAAACAGGTTTTGTAATTCTTCACGTCTTTCACTGTGGACAACAATGAAACCAGAGAATCTTATAACTTGTATCCTTTGACCCTGAATTTCCATCACTCTCCTGGATTTTGTAACGACTGACATTGTGACTTAGACGAATGTGTGAAAAAATAGGGTGATTCAATTTTTGTGTGGAAAATACTGGTGATCTCACCTACTGTGGGTGGAAGATAAACATATGCAAATAAAGTCTGTTTAATGACTTGGTTGGAGGGGATCAAACAGCGAGATCATCGGTACCATCGGATTAGATGGGGAAGTAAGTCGGTCGTGCCCTTTCAAAGAACCATTCCGCTATTTGCCTGAAGCGATTTTGGGGATATCACGGTTTTGAACTGCCGTCCTCCCGAATGCGAGTCCAGTGTGCTGCAACTACGCCACCTCGTTCGGTCGTGCAAATAAAGAATCCAAATGTTAGGACATCTAACCTTCGGGAAAGTAACTCTACTAATCTGTGAAAGTATACAGCAACATTTGCTTTCAACGCAAATTTAATCATATATTAAGAATAAGGTTTTAATATGGCCTATTTTAATAGTGCCTACTATATTTTTTGTTGTTATGCCATTTGTTCTATACGAAAATACCAGGGATGAATAAACTGATACATGTAGTTTAGTTTCTTACAAGGAAGTTAATAAAAATGTGTTCGTAAAAACTTGAGGAGAGTTTAATGAGAAAATCACTACATACGAATGACCGTAAAATAAGCAAATTTATCCTCCCGTCCAGTCTATGGACATGTCCGAAAAAATGTGACACATTTCGTAACTCTTGATCTGAAAATAAAAGTTTTGGCACTGATGCTGTCAATTACTAGACTTCAGCTATTAGATTCGTTTTCGCAAGAATGGAAAATAAAGTCTGACAGTTACAGCGAAACGGCAATGAAAAAAGACTAGTGCAAAAAAAGAATAAAAAGAAAAAATAAAGAGACGGAAATAAGCGTTCATTGACGCACACTGAAACATAAATCAAACTTCATTTCAATTAATGAACAGGTAATACAACGAACTGCACTTAATAGTGTAATTCATCAATGCAAATTTTATAGTTAGTGACATCAAAATTATTTACCAATGGTGTTCTTCTGTTTTCTTAGAACTGCTGATAGTGCTGCGTTATCTCAGGAACGAATAAGAAGCACTGGTTTGCTTAAGGATCTTTTTATTGAGTCATTTTCGGAGCAGGTGAACTTCCGTCTTATCTAGTTCTCTTTCAGCCTCCTGTGGCTCTTGCCAGCAGGAACATCTACGGGATTCCTACCTCACTCCGTCTTATCGCGATTTCCCCCGTTTGATTTATAGAACCTAAGTAGGTGGGTTTCTCTTGAATTCTCTCACGAATGTTTCCCTGCAGCGTTAGCGATATTTTCTTCGTCCTTAAGACAGCAGGCAGCTTGGGTATCAGTCCTGCACACACTGTCTTACAGTTAATGTCACTTACTGGCAGGCGTTATGGTCGAATTTGTATTCCAAAAGATTCCCAAAGAACGTTGTCACCTATAGTCCAGCTCTACTCTGCAACTGGAGGAATCCTTCTGTTCTCGCCTAACCTCTATTGTTATGAGGCTTCAAGGCCACGATCATTCAAATAAAGGACTTCAGAACAACCGCGCAGTCGATTAGGCATTAGGTTTTCGATCTGTAGGAGAAGGGATAGAATAGCCGTCTCTCCGTCGAGATTAAAGTTTTCCAAGGTTTCTCGTACAACGCGATTCCCGAAGACTCGATAGAACACGATACTGACACATTAGGATTGTGGCACTTGCTGGAAGACGTTTCTCCCTCTTAAACGAGTGATAAAGTGATAATCTCACACAGAGCCAACATTCAAAGGCTATTTATGTGTAAGAACACTACTGCGTAATTTACATACATTGCTTTGTTTACTCACAAAAACAAAATGGGTGTTTGTTCACAATGTTACACAAAATTTCAAACTAACTATGAATTTTTTTGTCTTATGTAACACTTGACCACTTTTCCCGTGTATCAGGCTTGAAACGTCCCCTTAGAAAACTTAATGAATTACTGTGCTGGTAAAACCCTTACGTTATTGATTTTAAAACAGCTGAGCAAAACTGAACGTACTCAGACATTTCGCTCTTTACGTATTCTGATCAACACTAAACTGACACACAATATTTTTTAGCGCAACGCAATCTGACTTTCAATAATCCCTACAAAACAATGGCCCTGACTAACATTAACCTATACCTTTCACAAATCACTTACCTCACAAAAATCTTCGTTACTCGAACTACTGCAATACAGCGAGCGCTACTACTGCCAGCTAAATACAATATTCAAACTACTGAAGGCACTAACTACTGATAGGCATAGTTACCAAATGAAAGATTTTGATAGAGAACAAACAATGTATTTACCTTAATAGTGTTCAAAAGTCATAATATATATAGCAGTTCATGACATCCATTCTTACAAATGTACTGTTTCTCATGGACACACGTCCAGATCATCCGCTCTCAAAAATCCGCCATCTGACTTCCCGACATCCACCACTGCTGGCGGCTCACCTCCAACTGCGCAACGCTACGCGCTTTTAACAGCCAACAGCCCAACACTACAATAGCGAATATTACAACAATGCCACCCAGCCATACAGCATACAGCACAGCCAGTGATTTTCATACAGAGCGCTACGTGGCGTTACCAATATAAAAACCTAAACAGCCTACTTACAGGCTTAAATTGCCAGATACTCAAAGGATAGAAGGGAAGCTGACAAATACTTTTAAAACGAAGAGGAAATCTTGTTGAAAGAGTATTCAATAATCGTAATACATTTTTATTGAACCACTTATTACACGTAAGTTTTGTAGAGGCGATTGTAGGAAATAGCAAAAGTCGTTCCTCACTGAGTATACCCAAACAGAAACCTGGACCATCTGCAGTTTTCGAATCACCTCAGCTTTATATTTTTCCCTCTACGGTTTTCTTTAGAATACTACAATTTATAGAATCTTTTCTGACTGAATAACTGTCGGTTTTTTACTTCACTAATATCATTTCGAAGTCTTCTCTCCATCTGCCTTTAGTAGAGCTGATCTTTGGAACGTACTTAGTTGTAAGATGTAAAAAAGAATAAATTACCTTTAGAACTATAAAATAAACAAATTTTTACGAGGTGGGTAACTATCCCAAACATGCCCGGGCGGTTAGCCGTGCGGCCTAACGCACTGCTTTCTCGGCCGGAAGGCGTGCCGGTATCCGGCACGAATCTGCCGGCGGATTCGTGTTGAGGTCCGGTGTGCCGGCCAGTCTGTGGATGGTTTTTAAGGCGGTTTTCCATCTGACTCGGTGAATGGGGGCTGGTTTCCCTTATTCTGCCTCAGTTACATTATGTCGGTGATTGCTGCGCAAACGCTTTTATCGCGTAGGCGTACTCTATAATTACTCTACCACGCAAACATAGGAGTTACACTCGTCTGGTGTGAGACGTTCCCGGGGGGATCAGCTGGGGGTCTAACCGCAACAATAACCCTGGGTTCGGCGTGGGGCGGCGATGGGGAGAGTGGACTGCTGCTATAGCTTGGTTCAAATGGTTCAAATGGCTCTGAGCACTGTGGGACTTAACATCTGAGGTCATCAGTCCCCTAGAATTTAGAACTACATAAGCCTAACTAACTTAAGGACATCACACACATACATGCCCGAGGCAGGATTCGAACCTGCGACCGTAGCGGTCGCGCGGTTCCAGACTGTAGCGCCTAGAACCACTCGGCCACTCCGGCCGGCTGCTGTAGCCTGTTGTGTGGTTGTGTACCACGAGGGCTACGGCGGGGACGTAACCTCTCCATCGTTTCTATGTCCCCAGTTCCATACGATACAATACAGTACAATCGCAAACATGGTACAGCCAACTTCCCCATTCAGCAGGTAGATGGCCACAGCGCGTCATCAAACGTGGTGTATGAGAACGCAAGGCAAGCAACATGACGATATGTAGAAAGACCTATAAGGCCCTGAAATGTGTTTCCGTAACTACTCACAGTCTAACTTAGGCAAAAACAGAAAATTACTGATTTGTTAGATTTGCTACATAATATTGAGATGTATTAAATACTAAACTCATAAAAAATTCTTGTTTTCGTTGAAATAAATGAGTCAAGGGAAGCATCAACTCGTCATCCGGGACAAAGTCTCAATATCTATCGAGCGGTAACGTTGTAAAGCGTGTAGCAGGAGAACCAAAACCGTTGACCATCTCCTCCGTATGGCTGTCGAACCCTGGTTTACCCTAAGTGTAGAAAGCTGTTGACGCTAATCCGGTTTAATATGTAGAGTTGTACTGAAATGATAATCATTAGCATATCGAAGCATTTAATAAACTTCGTGTCAATTTAAGGTCTGTCGAACTCCGCCTTCACGGCGCTGCAGTTTTAATGGCCAGCAAGGTATTCTGTCGAGATTTTTCTCTTTAATCGTCATTTAGGTTTGCAGCAGCCGTGGTTGCTTGTTAAGACACGGGAATTCAGGTTTGTCTTGAACATAAATAACTGTTCTTTTTAATATCCACACACGATACTTTTATTGGCTTCTGTGTTATGAAGAAATATTTTACGTTATGAAGGATGACGTTCAAGTTATTTGTAGCTCCAGTTCCTTGAAGACATTGCTTATTTTGTGAACTGTTTTGTTAGTGTAAGTGAGTATGTGCTACTTAGTTTTTTTTCTTTTTTTCTGGATTCATGTTCTGGTTATGTCTTGTCGTTTTGAATCTGTCTGTGTGTGTGTGTGTGTGTGTGTGTGTGTGTGTGTGTGTGTGTGTGTGTACGAGCGTTGGGTTCTTCTGTGTTTTATGTGTGGCATCTCGTGTGCACGAAATGCAGAAATTTTAAAACACGATATTCAGAATACCTCATAGTCCTTAAAAGTATTCGCTGGTATAACGTTCTTGTGCACGACTTAACAGCCACACAAACAACAACCAGCTGAACTAGATAAGCCAGTGACTGCGTGTGAGATCGCTCTCCAAGTTTGTATATATTTTTAGGTTTCAGATACATATTTTAACGGTTTTTGTGACAATATTTACTATATAAGTGACTTATTGGTGGTTTCTTCATTCACCTCTACCTTTCTTGTGTTGTGACCTGATATTTGTGAGTGTTTCGTATCGAGCAACGTAACTTCTTACCAGTGTTTACATTCCGCGCTGACCAGTTGCAGCTGTAGCGACGCATCGGAAGCTAAGTACTAATTAATTCATTCCATGTAGGCTTTCACGGCCGGCGTCTTCATCAGTAAACACTTAAGGATGGAGATCACGAAATAAAATCTGGTGAAACAAGCGCGCTAGCGAGGACGTCGCACTATTATACACGTATGTATAGAGAGGCAATTGAAATCCACAAACATCAATACAATTTTAATCGTAAAGAAGAAGGATTAAAAATGGATAAGAAATGGCGGTCGACGTTGCATCAATCACGTGACAATCGATTGCCTGCAATCGAGAGAACAGACGATAGCCAGAGATAGCTGCACATCGACGCCACGTGACGTGTGGTGGCGCCCCCTACGATATCCATATAAGCGGCGGCCCCAGCTCCTAGCAGCCAGTCGTTGACTCACCTCGGAAGATGTTCTCCATAGTTGAGAACGAAACGTCAGGGAGAAGTAGTTCTACAGATCGACCACGGCAACTTAGCCCGGAAGTGTTTACTGATGGATACTAATTAATTGTTTGTGTATAGTGGTTTATTTAGGAAGTTTAGTACTCTTCAACCGGAGTTTTCTGTGTTTTCTGGTGAAATAATTTCAGAAGAACCTTTGGGAACTGTTTTCAGCTTCGTTACTGTGTCATTAGACGTTTGATTCTCTTTCTGTATTAGTCTTTTGTTATATTCACATTTGTTGTTTATTAATACTGTTAATAACAGTAGTTACTTCCTTTTTAGAGTAAGTTTGTGTTTATTGTAGTCAGGTTTTTAACATCTTCTTATTGTAGTAGCGGAACTTAGAAAAAGTAAAATTTCACCATTAGTGAGAAGTGTGGGCTTTGCCGTAGGTTCGTGAGTAGTGGATTGCGGTGTTAGATGCACAAATTTTAACTCTAAAAGATTTTTGTGCTGCAACACATGTTAAATATAGTTATCAGCTGTTTAGGAAAGCTGATCCAGTTGCTGTAGAGACTTTTGTAAACATTATCAAGGAACAAGAGTGGCAAGATGTTTATAGCGCTGATACAGTAGACGATAAATATAATGCTTTTCTCAAGACTTTTCTCGTGCTCTTTGAAAGTTGCTTTCCGTTAGAACGTTCGAAACAGGGTACTAGCACAAACAGGCAGCCTGGGCGGCTGACTAGAAGGATAAGAATATCTTGTAGAACAAAGTGGCAATTATATCAAAACGTTAGAAACAGTCAAAATCTAAATGCAGCAGCCCATTACAAACAGTATTGTAAGGTGCTTAAAAATGTTATTAGGAAGGCAAAAAGTATGTGGTATGCAGATAGAATAGCTAAGTCTCAGGATAAAATTAAAACTACGTGGTCAGTCGTAAAGGAAGTGGCTGGTCTGCAGAGACAGGTCAAGGATATAGAATCAGTGCGTAGTGGGAATGTCCGTGTTACTGATAAGTCACATATATGTACAGTATTTAATAATCACTTTCTGAATATAGCAGGTGAACTAAATAGAAATGTAGTCCCAACAGGGAATCATAGAGCGCTCTTAGAAAAAAGTGTTCAGAGACTGCTACTTGAAATGTTCCTCCATGATACTGACAAGAGGGAGATTGAGTTAATAATTAAATTACTAAAGACAAAGAACTCTCATGGGTATGACGGGGTATCTAGCAGAATACTGAAGTACTGTTCTATGTATGTTAGCCCAGTACTTAGCCATATCTGTAACTTTTCCTTTGGGAGTAGTTGGTTTCCTGACCGATTAAAGTACTCGGTAGTAAAGCCACTTTATAAAAAGGGAGACGGGGATAACGTTGACAATTATAGACCTATTTCTATGCCATTGGTGTTTGCTAAAGTTATCGAGAGGGTTGTATATACAAGGTTACTGGAGCATTTAAATTCACATAATTTGCTGTCAAATGTTCAGTTTGGTTTTAGAAATGGTTTAACAACTGAAAATGCTATATTCTCTTTTCTCTGTGACGTTTTGGACGGATTAATTAAAAGGTTGCGAACGCTAGGTGTTTTCTTTGATTTAACGAAGGCTTTTGACTGTGTTGACCACAAAATATTACTGCAGAAGTTGGACCACTATGGAGTAAGGGGAGTAGCTTACAATTGGTTTGCCTCTTGCTTTAAGAACAGAAAGCAAGAGGTAATTCTCCGCAGTATTGAGAGTGGTAGTGATGTTCAGTCCCAATCGGGCACTGTTAAGTGGGGCGTTCCCCAAGGGTCGGTGCTGGAGCCACTGCTGTTTCTTATTTATATAAATGATATGCCTTCTAGTATTAAAGTTGATTCAAAAATATTTCTGTTTGCTGATGACACCAGCTTGGTAGTGACGGATCTTGTGTGTAATATCGAAACAGTATCAAATAAAGTAGTTCATGAAATATGTTCGTGGCTTGTGGAAAATAATTTGATGCTAAATCACAGTAAGACTCAGTTTTTACAGTTTCTAACTCACAATTCAACAAGAACCGATATTTTGATCAGACAGAATGGGCATATTATAAGCGAGACGGAACAGTTCAAGTTACTAGGCATTCGGATAGATAGTAAGCTGTTGTGGAAAGCCCATGTTCAGGATCTTGTTCAGAAACTAAATGCTGCTTCTTTTTTCCATTAGAACACTATCTGAAATAAGTGACACTCAACACGAAAAGTAGTCTACTTCGCATATTTTCATACGCTTATGTCGTATGGTGTTATTTTTTGGGGTAATTCTTCTGATTCAAAAAGGGTATTTTTGGCTCAAAAACGGACTGTTCGAGCTATATGTGGTGTAAGTTCGAGAACCTCTTGTCGACCCCTATTCAATAGTCTGGGAATTCTGACATTGCCCTCACAGTATATATTTTCTTTAATATCGTTTGTTGTTAGCAATATTAGCCTATTCCAAAGAGTTAGCAGCTTTCACTCAGTTAATACTAGGCAGAAATTCAATCTGCATGTGGAATGCACTTCCTTGACTCTTGTGCAGAAAGGAGTGCACTATTCTGCTGCATCCATTTTCAATAAGCTACCACAAGAACTCAAAAATCTTAGCAGTAGCCCAATCTCTTTTAAGTCTAAACTGAAGAGTTTCCTCATGGCTCACTCCTTCTATTCTGTCGAGGAGCTCCTGGAAGAGCTAAAAAATTAAGCAAATTCCAATGTAACATTATTGATTTTCGTTATTTAAATTTACGACTTGTCACCTGAGTATGTTTTTTTATATTTCATTTTATCTGTTTCTAATATCGTGTTATAATTTCATGTATGACTCGTTCCATGACCATGGAGACTTCTTAATTTGGTCCCACGGAACAATAAATAAATAAATAAAATATAAAATTGAAAAATACGGTCAAGGGGCTCTGCCAAAATCTTATTCTAGGATAAAGTTTCTACGTATAGAGAGCAATGACAGAAAAAAGATTAACCACACTATGTAACGGCACGCCATCTAACACACTGAAAGAACTAAACAAAAAAGATAACACAAGGGGACAAAAAATTAAAAACGGTGAAAAAGTAAAAGAAATATGAACCAACGAACACACACACACACACACACACACACACACACACACACACACACACACACACACACGTGCACGTGCGTAAGTAAATATCAAATTATGCACAACGCCGAATATGAAACCTGGGGAACATCAACAGGGATCTAACACACAACAGGAACATAAACACCTTATTTTGGCTCAAATGGCTCTGAGCACTATGCGACTTAACTTCTGAGCTCATCAGTCACCTAGAACTTAAAACTAATTAAACCTAACTAACTTAAGGACATCACACACATCCATCCTCGAGGCAGGATTCGAACATGCGACCGTAGCGGTCGCTCGGCTCATGAATGTAGCGCCTAGAACCGCACGGCCACTCAAGCCGGCCCTTATTCTGTGAAGGTCAAAAGAGTGTATCTTGCAAGTGTAGTTCCTCACAAAATGTTATTGTATTTGTGCGTAAATTTCCACAACAGTTCGTGACATACCACTTCCATGTCCGTATCGGGTGGCCCCTTTTCGCTATTGTAGTCGTCTCGGCTAGCTTTTGCTTGCATGGCAAGGCAGCCCCTAGACCACGTGGCTACCCCGCACGGACCCTTCGTTCAGTATGGAATTTGTTTTTAACTTCGACGATTTTGGATTTGAAGAGGAAATGCATGAAAGGAATCTTGGAAATTAGAGATACCAAACGACTTGCATGGCGATCAGCTAACATTAGAGCCTTAATGCGTTCGCATACAATTATGCCGACTGTTATAGTAGATGGTAAATTGGCTGGAAAGTTATTTATTGTTCTGGTAGAAGCTAGAGCCAGAGTGGGATAATGGGCTTAATAGAACTATAACATTGGTATGACCAGTGATTTTGGACAATAGCTCGTCAGAATAACTTGGTTTTGTTTGATTACTGGTTTCCGTATAGGAATCACATTCCTCTAGAGTGAACTATCTCTCCCGAAAAGTATGTGAGTTTGCAATTCATACCCAATGGTACCACTGGACAAATTCAGTTGCTGGATGTTCGTTTTTTTCGTGCTTATAAAACATATTAGCGCACTATTTGCTGCTACGCCTTAAAGTATAGTCAGTTTCACCGTAAGCCCCGCAACAGACTGTCGCATTCGGTTGCATGCTATCACATTGCATCAGCTTTCATCACCCCGTTATGTAAATGTGATTATATATGCATCTTTTATGTATGAATATCTAGTTGAACGTCCTGCACGGTTACTAACGTCCAAGGAATTCACCTTCGATGTTGATGCCGCGAAACTTTGTGATCGCTGTGGCGCGCCATTTTCCTTTCGGTATTCATGGTACAAGTTAATTGTTTGTTCTGAACATTTCTTAAATGTCGACGATGTCCCTTATGTGAAGTGTAATACATACATGTCATAGGAGGTCGATCTCTGCAGCTGCAGGACACTTTTTTTGTATCGTCCTCCTGATGTGCATGGTCTGTGACTAGTAGCTAATATTTTTCCTGTCATGATTGTTAACACAACACTTTCAAATAAGTCTTACTAAAAACTAAACTAGCGACCACGCACCCCAGGTGTTACTTCTGAGTTTGTGTTTTTCCGTGGTTATCATTTTGAAAGTCTGCTGTTAGTGATTATCGGCAATCAACGAAGTTACGTGTACGGAACGGAAAGCCTAGAAGGCAGTCTAAAGTTCGT
Source organism: Schistocerca nitens (assembly GCF_023898315.1). Taxonomy (NCBI): domain Eukaryota; kingdom Metazoa; phylum Arthropoda; class Insecta; order Orthoptera; family Acrididae; genus Schistocerca; species Schistocerca nitens. The sequence goes on along the minus strand of NC_064620.1, from coordinate 186,647,754 downwards.
CCTCGTCCGTGGGTGTGGAATTGGTCTTAGGCATTTCGCTACAATTACCTGTGTGTGGCAGATTATTCGGCCTTTGCTGGTTTATTAGAAACAGGCCTCGGAACAGACTGGAGAGCTATTAAATGGATGAAGGCAGTGTTGGTTAAACTCAGCTACTTATGTAACTGTTACTAAGTAAATTTCATTTTTTCCTGTTAGTTTGCGAGTGGTGTTTTTGACCGAGCTGTTCAATGTTTGTTTTGACAAGTGTTCCTGTTTCATTCTTAGGGTAATTATCAACGGCGAACAGCGATCAACCTATTCCAGTACACAGATAGGAGTTCGGAATCTTTCCTTAAGGCAGTCAGACAGGTAAGGGGCTTCCATTACTGACTTTTGATTTCTAAAATATAATTCTGTCTTGGCGCGTCAAAGTGAGGCGCGTAAGACGGTGCCGCCCGTATACGTTTTCAATTACATCCGTCGAGAAATGTATCACAATCCGTTTCACGCACCGCACATCGCTAAGAGTACGTGGGTTCTTGCCGAGGGCGTGACTGTGATTTCACACGACGCCGAAGAATGACGAAAGTAACGTTTCGAGTTGAGCATCAGATGACGAAGATACCACGAAAATAAACGTAAGTAGTCATAAAGTACAGTACAGTAGAGAAATATGTGCGTGGAGCACTTCACACACTTCAAAAAAGTTTTGCATCACCCCGGTTCCCAGAACTCCTGAACATAGACGTTGGCTATGCCTATGGCTAGTGTATCACAGACACAGTGTCTAACTGTTTAGAGATGTCACTAAACCCGCCCAAAGATGCAAACTACCATGCATGAGCAACACCTATTACACGGACGGGGTCCAACAATTCCAGACATTCCACCAGGAAGGAGGTACACGGCTCGTGTTGTCTGTAGCTCAACCGTGCCAGGACGGTCAATACCGCGGTTCGATCGCGTCGGCACGGGGTCAAGCTGTCTCGGAGTGAACCAGAGCGATGTTGTTCAGAAGGTGGAGATACAGAGAGACAGGAACTGTCGATGACATGCCTCGCTCAGGCCGCCCAAGGGCTACTACTGCAGTGGATGACCGCTACCTACGGATTATGGCTCGAAGAAACCCTGACAGCTACGCCACCAAGCTGAATAATGCTTTTCGTGCAGACATAGGAGGTCGTGTTACGACTCGAACTGTGCGCAAAAGGCTGCATGATGCGCAACTTCAGTCCCGACGCCCGTGGTGAGGTCCATCTTTGCAAACACGACACCATGCAGCGCGGTACAGATGGGCCCAAAAACATGCCGAATTGACTGCTCAGGATTGGTATCACGTTCTCTTCACCGATGAGTGTCGCTTATGCCTTTAACCAGGCAATTGTCGTTTGGAGGCAACCCGGTCAAGCTGAAGGCCTTACACACACTCTCCAGCGAGTGCAGCATGGTAGAGGTCCCCTGCTGCTTTGGGATGGTATTATGTGGGGCTGGTGGTCATGGAAGGCGCCGTAACGGCTGTACGATACATGAGTGCCATCCTCCGACCAATAGTGCAACCATATCGGCATATTGGCGAGGCGTTCGTCTTTATGAACGAGAATTCGCGCCTCCATCGTGCTTATCTTGTGAATGACTTCCTTCAGGATAACGACATCGCTCGACTAGAGTGGCCAGCATGTTCTTCAGACATGAAACCCATTTAACATGCCTGGGATGGATTGAAAAGGGCTGTTTATGGACGACGTGACCCACCAAATGAGGGATCTACGCCAAATCGCCATTGAGGAGTGGGACAATCAGGACCAACACTGCTTTGATGAACTTGTGGATAGTACGTTACGACGAATACAGTCATGTATCAATGCAACATGTGCTACTGGGTTTTAGAGGTACCGGTATGTAGAGCAATCTGGACCACCACTTCTGATGTTCTGGCTCTATGGTGGTACAATATGCATTGTGTGGTTTTCATGAGCAATAAAAAGGGCGGAAATGATGTGTTTGTTGATCTCTGTTCCAATTTTCTCTAGATGTTCCGGAACTCTAGAAACCGAGGTGATGCAAAACTTCTTTTGATGTGTGTATGTGAATTGAAGAGTGCAACCCATAATCCTGCTAAGTGCTAAATAGGAGGTGTGTTAAAAGTGTGTCACCAGAGTTTTCGTTTTAAATCGTAATGTGAAACATAGCATACATTTAACAGAAGGAAAACTGTACGTAGATGGTTGTATTTAATTAATCATACTGCATGTCACATAAATGTAATGAACTTTTGAAGTCAAAAATACTAAACGCTGCTAAGTGTCTAATAACTTCGACTCAAGAAGGAAAGGAAAAAAAGATGAACCTAAGTGCTAAAGGCAGTATAAGTACCAGTACACTATTTGAAAGAAACTCAACGTACGAATCAGTCACCATTAGTAGGACACAAGTTTTAAGAAAAATGTCGGTATTTTCATACAATTATGGGATCATTGTATGTAGTCTTTTTTTCCTTGCTAAGTACTCTTTGCCCTTCGATTCCGTTGAATACTACGTATCTGATGTCAGAAAACACCACTCCATATTAACCCTTTCCCAGCTTTCCAATTCTCTGAAAGTATATTTTACTTTCTATGACATCGGTTTCCTTGCTTATAAGCGTACCATCGTTACCTTCGAGATCTGCAGCTTCTTTGTTTTTACCCAGTTATTGGCAGTCAACTGAATAATGTGAACTTTTTTCAGTTAAGTCGGCGACTTAAAATTTGTTAGAATATGTAGCAGATCTTAATGTATCATGCAGATCTTGAGGTACAAATACCTTACACATCCCCTCCCTTTTCTCGAAGCATCTATTGAACGACAAGTAGCTGTGACCGATGCTAACAATTTTTTTCAGTGATGTCAGAGAATCCAGGTGACACAAGATAAGCAAAAAGAAAGATCATAATTCTGTTTTCATTCAAATCAGCTACTGGTATTTAGCACACTTATTTAGCACAATTCTGGGTAAACACATGAGAAACATAACAAAATTCCCATCTTGAGATGAATGATGGAACTAAATTAATCACAGTGGCACATAGCCATGTACTGTGTGTACTGGTAATGTTATATAGATAGGTTGCAATGCAAAAACTAATTTATTTAAAAATGATACATAGCAGATTTTAGGATTACACTCTTCATTTGATTCGTTATTCGCCAACAAAACTCATAAAAACAAAGATTTGAATATAGATGACAAATTATACAGTATCTATTACTCTAGAGATCAAGACAGTAATTAAAACAGCCACCATGTGATTCAGTTTCTAATTTCGTCACTATAATTATCACTCAAGACATGTTCATTTTATATAATTAAAAAAAAAAGAAAAAACCTGCCGATGATGGCACAACGTGCTGAGACAGTAAAGCACAACAACTGTTTGCGTTGTAGGTGGTCTTGTACTACCACAGATTTCGTCTTTTTTACAGGCATTACCTTGCATTTCTGCACATTTAATCCTTTCACTGCTGAGTGAGTCTTAACAGTGCGTAAATCCGTGTGCGGTCGCTCCAAGCGGCAATTATTACAGCCGTGCTGGTACGATATGGCGGTGATCACCGCAGCGCCAGCTGCGCTATATCGTTGTCATAAATTTATCTGAATATGCCTTATTGTTCGAAGTTCCTAGAACTTGATTTTGCTACAAAACGATTTTGCCACAAAACGCACATACATTTCGACAGAAGGCGCAACACACACTCCCACTGTTTGCAGCAGTAAAGAGAATCCTTTCGTTCTTTTTGTTTTGTTGCGTATGGTGTATCCCCTTACTGTTCCGTGTTGGTATATCGATGATTCAACGGTGCTTGAAAAGTGCCTTTCCCGAAGCTGTAATGGATTTTCCTCGTCTGATCGACGACGTCCTGACGCTTTCCTTTCTGGGTCTTACGTCTGTAACATCTAGAATAACGCTGACATGAAATTCTGTGACTGAAGTATCCTTTTCGGTATCTACCTTGTAAATAACGTGAGAATCTAGCACGAACATATCTAAGGAGCAAAAAAGAATTTTCAGTGTTTTGTGAACAAATTTTATTGAATTAGGTAGTCTGTCATACTTTTTCACTGCACCTACATCCTCACTGTAAGCCAACACAAATTTTGGTTCAAATTTTCCGATATTAGTTGGCAGTAAATTTTCACATCTGATATAACTGGAGATATGTGGCATGCCGAAAACATACATAGTCTACGTTTCTTTTGTTATGCTACTACAATACCATCTGTGTGACCCGAATTCCATCTCACTTTTTGCAGTTTGTTTTCAAGTTTTGGCGTATCTTTTCTGCACAAGCAAACTGTACCTACTGCATTTGTTCTTCTCTAGTGCAAGTAACTGAAGGGATATGGACCTGTGTGCCAAATTTTCCACATACAGCGGGGTTTTATAGCGTGTATTTCCTAAGGAAACCTCGAATCATTTACGAGTAAGTCTGGCGTTAGCACTTCTGCCACGCTCAGCTCCTGTCCAGGGTGATTCCCTGGTCACATTAAAAATATTCAGAGATGATGGAGAAGGATGAATGTGTAATTTGAGATAACAGATCTTGGTCCGAAAACGACGGAGTCGATAGTTATAAGCGAAAATAGTTGTGGAATCTCTGACAATGGACTTCTTCAGCTACAAGCTCTTTGTTTTCCATATTTTGGGAGGGGGAAGGAATGGACCAAAACGAAAGAGTCCATTAAAAATTGCCTCTAAATTACATACTATGAGACGTAAGCATTCGTTCATTTATATTACGTATAGACATATAAGATGGACATACACACATCTTGTATTGAACAAGTGTTCGTAGCTTGTAAGGTAAGCATTTTGGAGCCCGTGGCCGGCCGCGGTGGTCTAGCGGTTCTAGGCGCTCAGTCCGGAACCGCGCGACTGCTACGGTCGCAGGTTCGAATCCTGCCTCGGGCATGGATGTGTGTGATGTCCTTAGGTTAGTTAGGTTTAAGTAGTTCTAAGTTCTAGGGGACTGATAACCACAGATGTTAAGTCCCATAGTGCTCAGAGCCATTTCAACCATTGGAGCCCGTGTTACAGAACTTTTTTTAATCTTCTGTTCCATACTACCCTCTCCCAAACTAACAAAGGCAAAGAGCTTGCAGTAGAAGAGGTCCACTATCAGAGAAATCAAATGATTTACGCTTACAGCTTACGATTCAGTTGTTTCTGGACCAGAGTCCCTTACCTCTAATTGATATATTTACTCTTCTCTATCTTTCTTGAAAGCTTGTAACGACATCACGGACTACGCTGTATACGTCTTTAGCATTGGAGGTATGACAATACAAAATGATTCAGCTACTCTTATCGAAGTCGTTTTATGCAATCTGAAATTCATTACCTGGCCATCAAAATCCACGCACGAGGTTTTCATATTCTGTCGCTTGCTGCGCGTGAACTATTAGTCCTACAGAAAAAAATGAACAGGAAAATTTTGTAGGAAATTTTATGTAGTTAAATTTTATAATGGGGAAAGTTTTCGGTAGAGGCCCTAGTTTTCGAGTTATTCAAGAGAAACGTGGTTTTCGAGTTATCCAAGGAAACCATATAAAAGTGACCTTCAAACCCACGAACATTCTCTCACTCAGCCCCCACATCGGTCGGGATTTCCAGTATTTTGTTCAGGGCACTCCCTCCTACCACGCTACAAGAATTTGCGACTGCACGAATTTTTTCCCACATTCGAACTTTTTTGTTCTTTATTGACTGACCTTATTACGTTCCCTGCTTTCGTCAGGTCTTCTGACTACGAAACTATTGTGCTCGTAAGGAATTAAATTTGGATCGAAGGGTCAACGCAGTTAGTTTTCGTGGTTAAAAAAGTCGTTTTTCTTTCATTAGCCTCAAGATACAGTTAAATTAATAATGTTAACAAAGTATCCGACTATGCTGTTGATCCAATCCTTAGAGACAAACAAAATGCCGAATATAGGGAGTAGTTAGTGAGACCGTGTACTTTTGTACAGTGGTAGAATGGAGTGACGCAACAACCTACTAGAAATCCTGATTGGTGATGGGTCAGTTTGGTGGTCGCGGTGCATTTGAAGGTCTTGTTCAGTTTTTCTTTAGGACTAATGTTAGGGAGTAGTGAACGAGAGAATATGAAAATCTCGCGTATGGTTTTTGAAGACTACCTATATAATTGCGGGATGCGTGAAAAGGCTTCGTTATTGACAGCTGAATCACTATACATCACGTTAACACGTTCACAGAGGTGCTTAGAATTGTGTTTCTCTCTATGAGGCTGTCACGCGTATTCATGCTATTCCTATTTTTCGCTGAGGGGTGGCAGTCGTATTCATATTGAAAGGTGGCTACACTGAGCCACAGCGCCAGAGATCGCTAGAGAGCATTGTTCCGCCGCCTCCACGGGCTGTCATTATTGAGATGTGCTAGAGGTCACTGCTTGGGGAGAGCTCGTAGTAGTCAGTTGGTGTTCAGATGTGCTAGTAGGGAGTGCTTGCTGAGATGTGATACTGAAAGGTTCTTGTTCAGATGTGGTAATAGCGAGGCGGTGTGGAGATATATTGTAATTATGAGAGTGATTTTGGTCAATATATGAAGGTAACGAAACTTGATTTATTTTTCATTATTTCCATGTTTTAAATAATGTGTCATTACAGGTTCAGTCAACAAAGCATCTGGCTTGGGTTCTTGGATTAGAGTGTAATTGTGGTTCTCTTGAGTAATTATGGTATTTGTATTTTCTTTAATTAATTCAGTATAATGTTATTTAAAAATTGTTGTGTTGTTGAAGAAGAACCGTGCCAGATGCGTACGTTGAGTCACACTCCCACACACAGAACAGTTACTCTTGTGCTTGTTGTTGCGTTGGTTTTATAGTTGCTGGGGGCTTAATTAATTAACTGTGTTAATGAAAATTTCCATTTCATTCTTTGTTATTGTTCTAAGCAGTCAGATTGCGTAACAATAACAGTCAGGGCCAACCGTTACGAGACTTCGTAATCGGACAGACAGCTACTAAAGCAAAAAAAAAAAAAAATTAAAATTATTTGCATTAATATTTTTATTAAGCCCCCATGCACGTGGCGTCCACTGCTTCGGATCGTCCCTTGGAATTCTTCTGATTGTAGAAATAGTAGACAGTAGGATTGTTGTAGTAATTTGTAGTTAGTAATTGTAGTCTATATTGCATGTGTAGATTTGGTAATTAGCATTCTTCTAATGGTATTTTTCAAAATTTAATTTTTATTGCCTTGTATACGCGTTTGACAATTTAATGCAATTATTTCAATTGTTCGTTAATCGTGTTTGAGGGAAGCATTTCGTGTGAAGGGTATTGTTGGAGATAAAGAGTCATTGTGTGTAATTTTCATATAGTGACGAGTTTTGTATATTTTGTAAATGATTACGCGATCAATGAAAAAGGCAAAAATGATGAATAGTGAGAATGACGAAATTGTTGACATGGCGAACTCGCCAACACAGGAGAACAGTATGTTGAATAATGAAGTGGAAATCAATTTAATAAGTCGGGAAAGTAGTCCGGAACCATTTCAAAATTTTTCTCAATCAGAAAATTCACAGAATACGAGATTAACGATAGAAAATTCTGGAATAGCATCAAACACAGATAGCTTTACAGCTATGACGAATGAAACTGGTTTTGCGGGAAATGTTAGGGGCGAAAGGAATTGCGAACAAGCTAATATGGAGCAGTTGATGGGTGCAATATTAAATTTGGGATCACAAATAGGAACAATTAAAACACAGATGGGAACAATGGAAACACGGTTAGACTCACTGGGATCACAGTTACGATCTGAATTAAAAACAGATAGGGGAACAATGGAAACACGGTTAGACTCACTGGGATCACAGTTGGGATCACAAATAGGCACAATTAAAACAGAGATGGAAACAATGGAAACACGGTTAGATTCACGAATAGGGACATGTTTCAAAAATATGAAAGATGAATTAAAGAAAGAAATCAGAGAAGAAGTACAACCGATTTTGAATGCTCACAATAATAGATTAATTGCAGTAGAGATTAGACAAAGGGAACAGGATAGAGAACAGGAGGAGAGAGATCGCGTGATAGTACAGAAATTTTCAGAGTTAAATTTACAACGTGCACACGATAAGGGAGAAATATTTGAGAGAATCGAGGAATCCGTACCAAATGACAGAATAAATAAACTAACACAACAATATGAACAGTTAACTACCAAATGTGTTAATACTGAAACCCGAGTCGCGACACTTACGGAAGACGTAAATAGACAGAAAGAACAAATAGGTGATTTATCGGAAAGAGTTGAGAAGATTTCAGATAAATTGACAAGTCTTAGTTTAAATGGGGATAGAGATTCAGATGATACAGCTCCATTACCATTTGCAGAAACCGAAGAGTACCAGAACATAAATAAGCATGTTGAAAATCAGGGAAAATTTAATGAACGCGTTAAAAGGGAAGTTGAGGCATTACGAAAGCAAGTCAAACAAATTGAAGGCGAAATCGTAGGAAAAGACAGCAGAAGAAATTTAGAATCACAGATAGCAGAGGGGTTTGAAGAAAGTAATTTATTTCATTTACGGGACACAACAAGAGAGCGCCAGGCGCGCGAACTTGACAATAATCGACATTCAAACTGGGACAGACGCGGTAGGTCTTTGTCGCCACGAGGCGAAAACTTTGACTATAAACACTTTTTGACTGTTCGGAAATTTAAGATCTTCCGCAATTCTAAAAATGACATACATCCATGTGCATGGTTAGATCAATTTATGTATGCACTCCCACCAAATTGGCCACTAAGTCACAAACTGGAATTTATGTGTGGATATTTAGAAAACGAACCGGCGACGCGGATGCGTGCACTCATTAGAGATTGTAATAATCTGAATGATTTTTATTATGCATTTCTATCGGCATATTGGTCCGAAAACACGCAAGACAGAGTCAAACACAGTCTTATTATGCAGCGTAATTTCAAACAGTCTGAATTCCGCACGCCAGCAGAATATTTTGAAGACATGATTCGAAAGAATCAGTTCCTTTCCAACCCTTACAGTCCGACTGAATTAATTCGCATTTGTTTAACTAAGCTGCCACAATCCATAAGACAAATTGCTTTAGCCGGAAGATGTAAAGACGACATTGAGACTTTTAAGACTTTGCTACAAGAACTTGAGTATGACAACGACGACGGGACTTCTTGTAATTTTTTCAGTAGCAGTAATTACAATACATTTTCAGAGAAAAGGGATAGTGATCGGAACGGACGTTATTTGGGTAACTTTGAGAATGACAGACGTAACAGACAGGACAATAGATACCAGCCTTATGACAATAACAGACGTTCTAACAGAAATTACACAGACAATTATAATAACGGTAATTCCTACCGGAATGATCAACCATACGGAAACAGTAATCGGTATCATCAAGATAGAAATTATTCATACAGTAACAGAAATTCTTACTACAGAAATAACCAGGGTAGTAGATACAACAATAATTTCAGAAGTGACAGTCGAAATTACACAAGAAGTAGTTATGCAGACAGACAGGAAAACAGAAATTTTAATAACAGACACAACCAAGAATTTGCATCTAACAGACAGGAAGGACCTAATTGGCATCCTCCACGTGACAGAACTTCAGAGAGACAAGTGCAATTAGTAGAAATTGATCCGCGAAATGACGCGAATAATCAAAGACGTGACGCAAACAATCGACAATGACTAGCAGCTTCGGCTTCTGGCAGCAATATAGACGGTTCAGAAAGTAATGACACTTCGACTTTACACTACGTACGACTGGAAGACATGAGAGACATTTTGTTAGACGAAAAGGAAACTAATGTAGACGCATTTTTACATCCTGTTATTGAAGTATGTGTGGGTAAGAATAAGTTCACTGCAGTTTTAGATTCTGGGAGCCCATTGAACGTCATTAGTGAATCAGTTTTTCGTATATGTGAAAGAACTATTGCCTGTCCCGTGTTACCTATTTCTAAAACTACAATTCGAGGAGCGATTTCTGGAAAAGGTGTGGAAGTTAAACAACAGACCAACCTAAATTTCATTTGTCAAGGATACGAATTTTCTGCTAATTTTATTATTGTTCCATTACTCAGTACACAGATTATATTAGGTATGGAGTTTCTTAACACACATAAGGCAATTTTGAACTTTAAAGAAGGAAGTCTGAATTTGACTGTTGCCGGAATGCCGAAATGTCTGAAATTTTTCGAGTGTTTAGCAAGATCTGAATCAGATACAAAATGTTTAAGGTGTCTTACTTCTGACGTTTTCGTTGAGCATTATGACGACAGTGTGTTTATTCATGACAATGACAATAGATACAGAGACGCGATGGAGGATGTAATTAGTAGCGAAGAATTAATTAATGAAAAGGTTAAGAAAGCTGAAGTGCCAGATGACGTTGCAAGAGAAGAGCTGCACCAAATTTTGACTTCACATGCTACAGTCTTTAGTCATCACACAGGAACTATACAAGGCTTACAATATTTATTTAAAGTAAAAGAACACACACCATTTCGCGGGAAAACGTACGCTATTCCTTTGGCTTACAGAGACAAGGTTAAGAATGAACTTCAATACATGTTAGATCAGGGCATTATTGAGCCAGCAGTCAGCCCTTATACCAGCCCATTACACGTTGTTCTTAAAAAGGATGGGTCAATTCGTTTGGTTCTGGATTCCAGACAGATAAATAATATTATTATTCCTGAAACTGACCATCCACAAAATTTAGATGAACTTCTTCAACATTTCCATGGAATTAAAGTTTTATCCACGATTGATATGCGCGCAAGTTTTTGGCAAATAGAACTCCACCCTGATTGTAGAAAATATACTGCTTTTTTAGCCTTTGGTAACTGTTACCAGTTTCGGAAATTACCGTTTGGACTTACTGTATCTTCAGCAGCATTCATTCGTAGCTTAAATGAAATTTTACCTGTTTATCTTCGTGACAATATTACTTCTTATGTTGACGACATTCTTATTGCTAAACGTTCTTGGAGTGAGCATAACAAAATTTTGGATTCATTATTACGTATTTTTGCACGAGTTGGCATGACAGTGAACTTGGAAAAATCTGAATTTGGTCGTTCTCAGGTGAAATTTCTCGGTCACATTATTTCTACAGAAGGTATTCTCCCTGATCCAGAGAAACTAGACGCTATTCATAATTATGCTGTTCCTACCACAAAACGTGATGTTCGTAGTTTCCTTGGTGTCTGTAATTTTCTTAGACGCTTTGTTAGATTGGACAATTTGGCCACACCTCGTTTATGTGAATTATCTGGAAAAAATTCTAATTGGTGTTGGGATGAGGAAGCTCAGTCAGAATTTGAACAACTTCGTGATGCTTTAGTTGCTGCCCCACTTTTTTCACATCCGGATTTATCTAAAGATTTTTGTTTGGCGACGGACTCATCATACAAAGGCCTAGGTGCACATTTATTTCAAGAGATAGAAGAAAACGGCGTTGTAGTACAGAAAACTGTTGCCTTTGGAAGCCGTGTTCTCTCTAAATCAGAGAAGAATTATTCGATTACGGAACTTGAAGCTTTGGCTGTTGTATGGGCCTTCACAAAATTTCGCACATTTTTGTTTGGCAGACATACTAAGGTTTACACCGATCATCGAGCTCTGGAATTTCTTATGTCGACAAAATTAACTCATGGCAGATTGTCACGATGGGCGTTGTACCTACAGGAATTTGATTTTAGTATTGTTTACATACAGGGATCTTCAAATATTGTTGCTGATGCTTTATCACGTGCACCTATGGGTTTGAAACAAAGTGCCGAAGAGGACGGCAAAGAAAACCATTATTGTTTGATGTACATTCAAGGTGTTGCGTTTGAGAACTTTATTTCGTCTTCGCTCCAGGACATCGCTAAGGAGCAAAATAAGGATCCAATCTGGAAGGACATTAAGGAGAAGTGGAGGAGAAAGGAAAGCGTAGCAATCAGACAGTATTATTTAGTTCGCAATGATATTCTTTTCAAACGAAAATCGGTCGACAACTCTGTTTGGTTAGTTTGTATTCCTGATGAGTGGGTCAATAAATTGATTTGGTACACACATTTTAGTTATGCGCACTTTGGTCCCAGAAAATGTTTTCATAAATTACGAGAAAATTGTTACTTCAGTAATATGGAAAAACGTATTCGATCCGTTCTAGCCAAATGCAAATTATGTCAAAAGGCTAAACCGCCAACGATTTCTCACAGAGCACCGTTGTTTCCTATCATTCCAGCGAAATTAAAGGAGATGGCTGCAGTCGATTTGTTCGGTCCAGTGGTTCGTTCTACTAATGGTTTTGCGTATATTTTCGTAGCAGTGGAATTAACATCAAAATATGTGTGTTTTACACCTTTACGCAAAGCAACAGCTCGTTCAGTATCTAACGCTTTCATCAAACATTTTCTTAAAGAAGTTGGTCATGTTGATAAGGTTATATCAGATAATGGATCACAGTTTCGCTCTAAAATTTGGCTTCGTACTCTACGGCGTCGTAAAATTAAACCAATTTTCATTTCACTTTTTCACCCTCAATCTAATGCTTCAGAGAGATGGATGAAGGAAATCAATAAATTGTGTCGTCTTTATTGTCATCAGAATCACAGAACGTGGGATCAGTATCTTCATCTTTTTCAAAACATTCTGAATGAACTTCCTAATGATTCAACTTCTTTACCGCCTACACTGATATTAAAGAATAAAGCACCGACAAATCGCATTTCTGAAATCGTTCCTTTTCCGCCTTCACGGAAACTGCGGCATTCTGAAGTTGTCAACCTGGCTCTACAAAATATTGCATCGGCGGCTGCTAGAAGAGAGAAATCAGCGAAACGTCCTGGTCGTTTAAAAATCTTGTCAGTTGGCCAGAAGGTGTTAATTAAGTCCCACCGTTTGTCTCATAAAGGAAAAGGCTTGTGTCGCAAATTTTTTCTGCTTTATAACGGTCCATATAGAGTTCGCAAAATTATTCATGATAACACTGTTGAAGTAGAAACTCTTAAATCACGACGCTCTAAAGGAATACATCATATATCAAACGTAAAAATTTTTGTGGAATGACATACTTTAGAGAAACTAACAGCTACATGTAAACATGCGGAGAATACAAGGATACCGCGCCGTGTTCCGGCGGCGGCGCGTACTCAAAGCAACAGTCAGTCTGCGCGCCGCACGAGGCAGTCGTTGACCGCAAACAATGAATTCCTACGTCACGCGCCTACAGCTGATCGAGCGCTCAGTGCGAATGCACTGACAGACGTAAACAAATACACAGTCTAATTTCTCGGATTAAATTCAGTATAAAGCTATGGTGACCTCATAAATTATGTTATTAACATTCAGTATTTTTCAGGATACGGTTGTATAAAGTATTTAAGACCTTCAGGTAAATTCTGTGCGTTTCCGACGTTAAGACGACTTGCTTTGGAGAAAATTTTCAGGAAGAATGTCATTTCGAAGAAGAAAGTAATAGACAAAAAAAAAGGTAACGGTTAATTGAGTTTATTTTTCAGGTAACATAATTCCACTTAGGTACGTACTTTAGACGTAATTTGCTGCTCGCGATTACGTGACTCATACTTTGTGCTAAATTTTATGTTCTATGAATTTACTTGTGAAGCGACGTGCTTGTGTACATTTACTGATTTTGACAATTATTGATTAATGAACAGTGTTATTACTTGCGTATATTATGCATCGCTTGGCTGCTATGCTTTTTCACTGACGTCATATTTTTTTTATTATGTGCCTGCTGTGCTTAGTTATTTAAATTATAATTGTCACCTGATTAATTGTGCTGATGTGGTTAGATATGTAAGTTATACTTTGTGATTTATCTGCTTGCGCCTTCATGTTTACTTATTAAGATTACATATGAAGATTTATTTGCTTATGGCGATGTGATTCTAATGACCTGTTTATTGTGTAAGGCATGTTTGCTGCTGTGCGTATGGATTGCATATTTACACATTTCTGTTTTGCTGTCATAACTACTCTTCAATCTAGTATATAGAAATGCTGATATACTGTGTACAAATATAGAGTTTAGGTTACACTGTGGTATTAATTATAGATTGTTCACTTGGCAGAGCCTCGTTGTAGGGATTGTGCTGCATCCACTTGTTGACATTCTGTTCTCTACTGGTATATTTACTCGCTATTGCATGTTTTGCTTACGCTCAGTGCCTTATATTTTTAAGATAAGAAAATGAACTGCTATAATTCGACGAACGACATTAGTAAAAGAAAGTCATAGAAGTCACATGAGCTGAGGTTTTATGGAAGCTGTATAAATTTATGCTAATAGGAAGGAAGCTAACGACATGACAGACCAAAACTAGGTTTAGACCATTGACAGTATTACACTGCATTTTTCGTGAGCAATTGAAATAGGAAGTGACACTTGACACAAGGAATACTCCACATGATTGCTTCTGCCATGATTCTTGAAGTGGTGTACACACTGTGAAATATTATGATTATTCACACTCCGTAATCGTACTTAATTACTGAGTGTTATTCGAACTAAGTCTGTTAGAGGTCATGTATGCATTTCTTTTATTTAATGATGGACAAGGAACCAAAATGTATCTTATAATTTATAATGAGTAGAAAATTTGGGTCAGATGGAATACACAGAGGTTGTGTGTGGACAATGTGTCTTCGGATTGTATAGGATGCTGAATTGAAGTTGCACTAGGATTTTATCTGTACTTGTTCGAGGAGACTGACTAGAGGAAAGAGTTGTTATGGAAGTGAAATGATATTGGTGCTGAGGTTTATATGTATCGACGTATTATTGAAGTATTAAGATTAAGTGATGATTATTGGAGTTTGGTGGATAAGAGGTAAAGTAAGTGAGGAGCATATTTTTTTTTTGTTGGTCCATATGGAACAAGGAGGATGAAGATGGCAGACTAGAACACTCAAGTAGAAAGAAGATTGCCTACACACACACTTTGTTAAATCAATAAGCAGTATACATTTTTTTTTTTTTTTGAAGAGAGGAAGTATTTGCATATCTTTGCTCACTGACAGTTGTTCAGCAACAGTACAATTTGATCTGGCTTGGCAAACATTGGTCTTGACATGATGACTATGACGTTGACTAACTATTATTGACTGTTATACATTGCTGCCACTACTACTTGGTACACATGATGAACATCAAATCTTGGACAGAGTTACATTTACACAGTTAACACTATTCAATTACACAGTAGCACTTAATGAGGATGAAAGATGAGTGGATGTGTTTTGTGTGTTTTCTTTCCTAATCCTACCCACCTATCTCCTAAATATTATTTTATTTGTTGGTAGTGGCTTGCACTGACACCCATAAATATTATAGGTTAACTGTTATTGTGTACTGTAATAGTTAATGTGACAATTAACTGATATCATTTGTGTGTTTATTATGATTTGTATGTTTAGTGTAAGAGCATTGATTATATTTTGTTAAAGAAATTGTATGTGCATTCAAACTATTGTTCATGACTGAACTGTCTCAGTAGTTATGGTGAATAGTATGGACTGTTACTTGCACTTTTTCTACATGATTGGTGCCACAAGGACATGTTTAATTTCTGCTGATGAACTGTGTGATCAGTGATTGTAAAAAAAAAATTATGGACTGTTACTTGTACCTTTTCTACAATATTGGTGCCACTAGGACATGTTTAATTTCTGCTTATAAACTCTGATGAACAGTGTGATCAGTGACAGTGTATTTTATTGAACTGCTTCTGCTGAGAAATGTGACTTGTTGCTGTGTGTACCTGATCAACATTGCTGGGTACCACTGATGGACTGTTTCTACTGAAAAGATGTCACCTGTTGCTGTGTGTACCTGCTCAACATTGCTGGGTACCACTGATGGACTGCTTCTACTGAAATTGTGTTACTTGTTGATGTCTGCACCTGCTCAACATTGCGGGGTACCACTGATGGACTGCTTCTACTGAAATGAAGTCACCTGTTGCTGTGTGCACCTGATCAACATTGCTGGGTGCCACTAATGGACTGCTTCTACTGAAATGGTGTTACTTGTTGATGTCTGCACCTGCTCGACATTGCTGGGTGCCACTGATGGATTGCTTCTACTGAAATGAAGTCACCTGTTGCTGTGTGCACCTGCTCAACATTGCTGGGTGCCACTGATGGACTGCTTCTACTGAAATGGTGTTACTTGTTGGTGTCTGCACCTATTCAACAGTACTGGGTGCCACTGATGGACTGTTTCTATTGAAAAAATGTTACTTGTGGTATTTGCACCTGTTGACCATTGCTGGGTGCTACTGCTGGAACTGTCAACTGCTTATTCTTGGGCTATGGAAAGCGTTTATGTGAATATTTGTATAAACTGATTTATTGTGTATTACTGTTTGTGGAAAGTTATGAGACTCTTACCTGCACATATTCGTCATTGCTGACGCTATTGATTGAACTGTTTAACCACATAATACTTGTATAAACTGTTATGTAAAGTCACATGTATGAAAGAATTTGTATTGCTTACTGTATTCTATATAATAGGTTATTGAAAGGTCAGTGCAAAGCCAAAATTTTATCTAGTTATATGATATTTACGTATTAATATTATCTTTTATTTTTGTCTGTATTTTTTTGACGAATTTGGTGGTATTTTCACCACCAATGCTGGCAAAAATACCATCAAATTCTAGCCGTGGAGGAAGGGCATATGAAAGGTGGCTACACTGAGCCACAGCGCCAGAGATCGCTAGAGAGCATTGTTCCGCCGCCTCCACGGGCTGTCATTATTGAGATGTGCTAGAGGTCACTGCTTGGGGAGAGCTCGTAGTAGTCAGTTGGTGTTCAGATGTGCTAGTAGGGAGTGCTTGCTGAGATGTGATACTGAAAGGTTCTTGTTCAGATGTGGTAATAGCGAGGCGGTGTGGAGATATATTGTAATTATGAGAGTGATTTTGGTCAATATATGAAGGTAACGAAACTTGATTTATTTTTCATTATTTCCATGTTTTAAATAATGTGTCATTACAGGTTCAGTCAACAAAGCATCTGGCTTGGGTTCTTGGATTAGAGTGTAATTGTGGTTCTCTTGAGTAATTATGGTATTTGTATTTTCTTTAATTAATTCAGTATAATGTTATTTAAAAATTGTTGTGTTGTTGAAGAAGAACCGTGCCAGATGCGTACGTTGAGTCACACTCCCACACACAGAACAGTTACTCTTGTGCTTGTTGTTGCGTTGGTTTTATAGTTGCTGGGGGCTTAATTAATTAACTGTGTTAATGAAAATTTCCATTTCATTCTTTGTTATTGTTCTAAGCAGTCAGATTGCGTAACAATAACAGTCAGGGCCAACCGTTACGAGACTTCGTAATCGGACAGACAGCTACTAAAGCAAAAAAAAAAAAAAATTAAAATTATTTGCATTAATATTTTTATTAAGCCCCCATGCAATATGTTCTTCGCTACTGTTTTAACATACAACACTTTTATTGTGAAGCCCATTCTTTTAAAAAAATGTCAGATCATACACAATAATTTTACAGTAAGTTAATGACGAATCTTGTGATATCTCATTTTTTCAGAAACCTCTCTCGTTGAAAGATCACACAAAATTTTATTCACAGCTTATCGTTGGGAGTGGCTAATCGGTATTTTTTTCTGAACCGTCGGTCTTCTGACTGGTTTGATGCGGCCCGCCACGAATTACTCTAATGAACCAACCTTGGGACCTACATTCTCAGTTATTGGCTAGATAAATTCGAATCTCTGTCTTCCTCTATACTTTTATCCTACACAGCTTCATCTAGTACTACGGAAGTAATTCCTTGATATCTTATCTCCTATCATCCTGTCCTTTCTTCTTGTCAGTATTTTCCATATTTTCCTTTCCTCGCCGTTTTTGCGGAGAACTTCCTCATTTCGTGTTTTATCAGTACACCTAATTTTCAACATTCTTCTATAGCACCACGTCTCAGATGCTTCGTATTTCTTCTGTTCCGATGTTCCCGCAGTTCATGTTTCACTATCAGACAACGCTGTGCGCCAAAAGTACATTCTTTGAAATTTCTTTCTCAAATTAAAAGCTATGTTTGATTCTAGTGAGATTCTATTGGCTACGAATGCGCTTTTTGCCAGTGCTAGTTTGCTTTTTATGTCCTTGCTCCGCCCATTATGCCTAGGTAGCAGAATTCCTTTAATTCATATGCTTGCTGATAACAAATCTAGATGATAAGTTTCTCGCAATTCTCATTTCTGCTTCTTCTCATTACTTTGATCTTTCTTCCACCCAGTCCCCATCCATATTCTGTACATCATTAGACTGTTCATTAGATTCAGCACATCCTCTAACTCTTCTTTACTTTCACTGAGGATAGCAATGTCATCAGCGAATCTGATCATTGATATTCTTCCACCCTGAATTTTAATACCTGTCTTCAACCTTTCTTTTATATCCGTCATTGCTTCTTCGACATATGAACAGTAGAGGCAAGAGACTACACCGCTACTTTTTACCCTGTTTAATCCGTATACAACATACCCTAGTGTATTGCTGCTGACTGTGGAACACCCCAGCGTGAACGTGTTACAGGGTGAAAGAGTGCTGCTATCCGTTTGAAAATTACATGGGAATTTGGCCAAAATCTTCCTGCGTTTCCTTACGATCGTCCAGCGACGATACCTTCAAGTGGACAATAGCAATGTTAGCGAAACATCTGGTAGTGAAGCTTATCCGATATGACTCTTCGTTCTCGAGACGATCCTCATTGTATGTCACTGTGTGATTGCTCGAGGACTTGCCTGTGGAAAGTGTTATCACTGGCATGTGTTTTTCGAGTCGTCTTGTGATTGAGCGCTGCTAATAAGGAAGGCACGCCCCATGCTGCGTACCTGATGCTAGGACTGCCGGCGTGCTACGCGGGTAGCCTGCGGTAAGCCTGCAGGAGCCGGCTGGGCGGTTATCGGAGGAGTTCGATCGCATCTGGCGGAGCAGCAGGAACGGCGGCTACGGCTGCCAAGCGGCCAGCGGCCACCGGCGGGCTGCGGGCTGCAGGCTGCAGGCTCTTCCCCCGGGAGCTCATTAGGGTGGCGGCTGCCGCCTAGCCTCCCTAAGAGGCCAAGTCGGCACACGTGCGGCGCCGGGCACGTACCTGCGTCAGTAGCACTAATGCTCCAACGGCGCATCCCCAGTACTCAGCTTTGAAGCAAGCGTATGGGTACATCGACTGCTACTGATAAGCTGCATGACGGTACTGAGGAGAGATCAACTAAATATAGCATTCCTGCCTCGCCAGGGCTTTCAAGGCTACTGCAGCTGGCAGTTTTTGCGGAGTTTACGAAGCCTCCACAGCTGTGAGGTACAGGAGGTAGACACGAATATGGAAACCCATACAAACAACACATTATCATTCCTAGTACGATGTGGGAAACCTGCTAGCCTTCAAAATAGCTTCCAGTTGACTGTGCTTTTCAAGGGAATCTTATACCAACCTAGCTAACGGTCTTGCCGCAGTGGTAGCATCGGTTACCTTGAAGTTAAGCTCTGAAGGGTTTGGTTAGCACCAGGAAGTGTGCCCATCCAGCTCCGCCGAGCGCTGCTGGCAAACGTGGTGCAATCAACCATTATGAGATCAACTGAAAGCCAACTTGATGAGAAGTAGCGGCTCTGCTCACGAAAACAGACAAAGGCTGGAAAAGCGGTGTGCTGACCACATGCTCTTCCATATTCGCATCCTGTGACACCTATCGGCTCAGGATGACACCGTGGTCGGTCGGTACCAGTGGGTCTTACAAGGCCTCTTCGGCTGTAGAGTTATATCATTTATCCCGCAGAACTGTACCAACTTCAAAAAACGATCATGGAGGTGGATATCGAGCATGCACCCATCTATCCAACGTAGACCACAAAGGCACAATAATAATGAAATCTGATAACTTTGTTGGTTAGAGGAGATGCAACGTATATTCTCGTGCTCACAAAAGCAGTCTAAGACGATGCAAACTGTGTCAACAGCGGCTCTCTTGTCTTGGAACACAGCATCTGACCTGGGGAACAAACATTGTACCAAGGGAAAGACCTCATTTGCCAGAATGGTCACTCAATTCTTGGTAGTACTGCAGCCTTACGCAGTGTCAGGGGGTCCATGGAATATCACAGTTCTGACCAAATCATTACAGAAATCCCGCCTCAATTCATTCTAGGGACGTAAGTTCCACCAGAAGATGGAAACAGTCTGAAACACGACACACCCGACTGAATGACTTCCATTCAATGCTCCATAGCTTATGGTTGCTTTGGCACCACGTTTTATTTCACTGGCCTTTCCATCGCCGATGAATTCTTTTTGTAATCTGGCTCGCTCTGAAATTCTGTTTATGGGGCTCCCTTCGTGTTGTTTTGGTGTTGAGAAAGAAATGGTTCAAATGGCTCTGAGCACTATGGGACTTAACATTTGAGGTCATCAGTCCCCTAGAACTTAGAACTACTTAAACCTAACTGCCCGCATCTCGTGGTCGTGCGGTAGCGTTCTCGCTTCCCACGCCCGGGTTCCCGGGTTCGATTCCCGGCGGGGTAGGGATTTTCTCTGCCTCGTGATGGCTGGGTGTTGTGTGCAGTCCTTAGGTTAATTAGGTTTAAGTAGTTCTAAGTTCTAGGGGACTTATGACCACAGCAGTTGAGTCCCATAGTGCTCAGAGCCATTTGAACCATATTTTAAACCTAACTAACCTAAGGACATCACACACATCCATGCCCGAGGCAGGATTCGAACCTGCGACCGTAGCGGCCGCGCGGTTCCAGACTGAAGCGCCTAGAACCGCTCGGCCACTCCGGCCGGCCTGGTGTTAAAGAGAACTCGCTTGTACGACATGTCATTCTGCAGTGACTTTAGTATTTTTTCGTCACAATCTTCTTGAATGACCATCTGTCATGACCATTCAACAATCAATTTAGTCAGTGTTGTGACCTAGAGGGTAATGTTTTACGGCTCTCCCTGTACGCAGCATAAATTTCGATATGGTGCATCTTGAAACACCACACACTAAAGCTACCATTCTAACGGAGGCACCCACCAATAATGCACTCTCATCTACACAGAACACTTTCCGTATCACCACAGACACTTGCGGCACATTGAGGCCACTGTACAGGTACCATTCGTAGTCGAATACAACTAAAAGCTCGCATGGAATTGATGGCATCCCCAACAAAGTAATAAAAGCTTGTTCCAAATAAATAATCCGAAGACACTTACGTGACAGCTCACCCAGACAGGGCATTCTTCCGAAGAGATTGAAATATGCCATTGTTAAAACATTGCATAAAAGGGAGGATAGGTCTGATGGCAGCAATTATCGTCTAGCCTCGTATCTGACAGCATTATCCAAATTTATTGAAAAGTAATGTATTCAAGAGTAGCTTCGCATATCTGCAAAAATAAATTACTCACAAAACGCCAATCTTATTTTCAGAAAGGCTTTTCAATAGAAAATATTAAATTCTCTGAATAATCGAACATCAACCACTGGGATTTTTCTGACCTCTCAAATCCTTTTGGCTGTGTGAATCATGAGATTCTAAATAAGTTCAAGTATTGTGGTGTAAGTGAGACAGTGCACAAATGGTTTAATTCATATTTAACAGGAAGAGTATAGAAGGTTGAAATAAACAGTTCACTAACGCGCAAAAATCAGCAGACTCCTAAACCTGCAGAGGTATCAAGAATGGGGTCCCACAAGGTTCAGCTTTGGATCCCTTATTGTTTTCAATATACATTAACGACCTGCCATTCCATATTCACGAAGATTTTGTGTCTTTTTAGCTGATGGTACAAGTATATTAATCATACCCAACAAACATGAATTAGCCGAGGAAATTGTAAATGATGTTTTCCAGGAACTTATTAAGTGGACCTCTGCAAATGGACTCTCATTAAACATTGATAGGACACCGAATATACAGTTCTGTACAGTAAATGGCTGAACACCGTTAATAAATACAGAGTTTGGCCAAAAGTTTGTAGCTAAGGCAACAAACTTTTTGGGCGCGTGCACTGATGAGAGACTGAATTGAAAGAAACATTTGAGTTCAGCTGCTTATACTATTAGGCCTTTATAAATTCTGGCGCTAAACATATAAGTAAATTAGCTTACTATGCCTATTTCATTCACTTCTTTCGTATGGCATCATATTTTGGGGCAATTCATCATTAAAGAAGAAGATATTAACTGCCAAAAAGCGTGCAATCAGAATAATAATTGGAGCCCAGCCAAGTTCATATTGTACACATTTAAGGAACTGGGCATAATCACAGTAGCTTCGCAATATATATTCACGTACGAATTTTGGTATTAATAACCCATTCGAATTCAAAAGCAACAGCAATCTATACAGCTACAAAACTAGGAGAAAGGCTGTCCTTCACTACTTTGGGTTAAATCTAACTTTAACACAGGAAGGGATGAATTACTCTGCCACAGAAATATTTGGTCACTTCTCAGACAGCATCAAAAGTGTGATAGATAGCCAACCAACAATTAAAAGCAAATTACACGAATTTCTGAAAGACAACTCCTACTCAATAGATGAATTCTTACAGCTAAGAGAATGGAAAACCTGAATTATGGCATTTAAGGGAACCTTTTGTAAGACTGAAATGTTCCGCGTCATTACGCAGTGTCGTATTCATGATCTATGGAACAAGTACTGACCTAATCACTGGCCATTGTTCCTTGAACAAAGTATAGACTTCCAACACCTTGCTCTGGCATTCCACGGCACAATATTACCGGCGCAACACTTCTCTCGGCTCGCATAAGGCGATCAGGCTCTATCCTTTCATTGGGTTCACACCTGACGAGCTGAGGGCTGTCACTCATCATGGAAAATCGGCTTTCATGTGAAAATACCACAATTCTCCACTGCTCTTTACACCAGTCTACGTGCACTCTGACTCATGCCATTCTCGTTTTCCTCACTGCAGCAGTTAGAAATGGCTTCTTCTTAGCAACCATAGCCTTTATTCCCATTGCAAAAAGTGTTTCCCCAACAACTGATGAGCTGGAATCAGCTCTCGTTGTCTCCTTCCAGGCTTTTTCCAGTTCAGCTGAAGTAGTATTCCCGTTTTTTCCAGCTTAGTCGATGAAGTATTTTGCTCTCCCGGCGCGAAGAAAAGCGTGGCCGCCCTCCTCGTGGTAAATATTCTGTATTACCTTTGGCCATCAGCTTCTGCAGATTTCTGCTCACACCTGACCTGGGAGACTTTAATCTCTTCGCAATTTTAAGTGTAGTTTAAGTCTTCGTTGTGTAAAACCTCGATGTACTTTTTGCTTCTAGTCCTTAATTTATGCGTTTTTACCATGATGGTAAATGTACACACGCACTGTAGGAAGAAAAAAAAATACTGCAATACTATTAGACCAGAACCAAGGAACGCCAAACCTCAGCTAAGACAGAGCACTTTCTGAGGCAATAAGCGGCTGTATGAGATCACATTTTTTCTATGCCTTGTCGCAAGGCACACAACCCCTCCCCATCACCCCCGCCCACACACACACACCCCAAGAAAAATACATTTACATTTCTCCGTGAAGATGTGTAACTAACAAAGGCACATCATTGAGTTAATGTACAAGCACTGCTCTCGAAAAGTAGTATACTTGACTTCTGTCATAATACCAGATAGCTTTCTCCACAGGGTTCATTGCATATGACTGATGTAAAGTAGAGCTTACATAACTTAGTACTGGCTGTGGTGTATGTACACGCTAATGGGAAGAAAATTATATCCGTGGGAGGAAGTAGACATCAGTCAGCTGAGGCAAGTTAGACACTGTGGACTAGACTGTTGCTGATTCTTTGCACGACAGCAGCTCCAGTCCAGAGGGAGAACATAATTCACTTGCGTTGCAGCAACGCGAGTGCTTATTGGATTGTTCAGTTTATCAGAATCGGCGTTCGTCGCGAAAGGTCCCATAAATACTGGCAAGGTAAGCACGGAGCCGACACAAATCAGCGGTCTCTAGGTGTGCTCACTTCGCCAGCCACGCGGGGCCGGGATGCTGCGCAGCTGAAATACTGCGCCACTGCGCCGGAGGACTTGTTTGTGCAAAGAGAGAGTGGCGCCGGAGGTTGGGGTGCGGAGGCGGAAGGAAGGCAGAGCACCGCTCCGTTTTCCGGTCCAGGTTTACGGACTAAACAGGGCGCGCTGCTCTCGCGGCTCCACACATATTTGGCCGGCTGCGTTTGCCGCGGAGACTGGCGGTGTTAATGGCGCGCGCCACAATCAACAGCACGCCATATGCCGTCACGGCGGACATACACTCGCGGGGAAATGAGCTTCTGTCGGCCCGAACAGTTTACGCTGAAGCATTGCAGCACACAGTACAAACAGGCGTCGTCTCTACGCAACGAATACTTTGACGAACTAATAGAGCGTGTAGCAGATAAATTCTGTTAAAACGTGGCCGCTGCTCGTATCTAACTGTTTTCGCCCAATACTGTCTACCGGCAATTTCGTTGTATGGGTACCAATAGTATATTTTATTATCTAATTTTATGATGTGATTTTATCCACAAACTGTGATTTTTGTTTCAGTACTCTTACTATACTTCACTAATATGCTGTGTATGTTTTCCTCTACAGTTCATGAAGGTGAAGCTTTCTCGCTTAGAAACTTGTAGCATGTTTTGAATAAACAATACCGCTGTTGGTTTCAATTTTCATTATTAGGTACATAATGTCCGGCTTCTTTCCCACCATCCTCGATGAATTACCAGTGACTTAACAATTATTATGGCTTAACCATAGTTTCCACTATATTTTGGTGAACCAGTGCACCCACTTTGTCTTCAACGGTAACGCTACAATCTGAATAACACAGTAGGAATACTCTTTCTCAACAAAGCAATACCGCCTGTAAGCCGTTACATCATACAGTCATCTTCTCATCATTTTTGGTAATAGGAAACCGACATTACAACGATCTTTCTCGTTTATCAGAGAAATTATCTCAGTTCATCTTCAAGAGACAATAGTTTCCCTATTACAGTAGCAACCTCTTCCACATACTGTTTTCTTTTCTTTCATTCCCCCCCCCCCCCCCCCCCCCCCAGGGGGCTCGCCAGTCTTTGGCGGGTTCGTGCTTGACTCCCACGGGCAGCATTTTTTCCCCTCCGTGATGAATGTCTGTCCTCTTGCTCTTCTTTTTCCTCTCTGTTGGAAACATGTCCAGGATATTATTGGAATGTTCTGAATTCTGTTGCTGACGTGCGAACAGGTACACCTTTGTTTTTCGCTCCGTTTTCCTTTCTTCGTTTCCCTTCTCCTCTCGTTCCTCCGCTTCGGCGTTTAAGGATCCTTTTTTTATTCTTCCTCCCTGTGTGCTCCTAAACGCCGATCCACGCATCTGATGCGTAACAGGTGACTGGGTAGCGCGTAATTCCCAGGCCCAGGTGGACAGGTAAGGTTCACACGTACCCCCTGGTAGAGGCTAGGCCCAGGAAGGGGTGATAGCCTGAGATGGCCATAACATCAGCACTTGATAATGGCCTAAGGTCAAAATTGCAATAGCGTAATAAAAACTTATAACAGTCACTGGCGTAAAGATGATGTCCCTCTGTGAGGTGTTCGGGAGATGTGACCTGAGGTGTGAACAATCACCTAAGGCGGGTGCGCCCCCTTGTGAAGGGGGCCCCCGGTTGGAAGGAGCGCGCCAACAGAGATGCTGGCAACCATGGGGGATTTCCTCACTATGAGTCAATCATCTTCACACTCAACGTCTACAAAACGTAAACGTAATGAGGCTATTGATTCGAACACCCTTCCCGCTGTCCCACGGTTCCTTGCAATCTCACGTGCTAAAGTCGATCTTTCTCGATCTTGCTCGGCGTATTCCAAAGATGAATTCTTCTCGGGTTGTCAGCCGAGTTGTGGCGTCGTCTTGTCGCAACGTTTCGATGAGTTTCGTACCCTACATCTTCTGGCGCCAGAACATGATGGGTACGAAACTCATCGAAACGTTGCGACAAGAGGACGCCAACACTCGGCTGATAACCCGAGAAGAATTCAACATTCAGAAAGGTGTTGAATGCAGTTGCTGGCCCTGTGAAATCCCGCTATCGTTTACGGAATGGCACTTTGAGTTTGGAGACGGCTTCTGATTCTCAAACACAACAACTACTTGCTGCCTCGCTTTTCCACGGCTACCCTGTTCGTGTCGAGGCCCACAGAACTTTGTAATTTACACCAGGCTGCTTGACTATCTACCCTAGGCCGAAATACAATCTTATTTCACTGATCAGAGTGTCATTTCCGTCCTTCGTGTAAAAAAAAATGTGGATTCCTCCTTAGTACCCACCCACACTCTTTTCCTTACCTTTGATAGGGTGGTACTGCCGTTCAAGCTCAAAGCAGGCTATGAAATAATCACAGTTTGGCCGTAAATTACAAACCCAATACGCTGCTACCAGTGTCATCGTTTTAACCACACTAGAACATCTTGTCAATACCCAGCCAAATATGTAACCTGTGACAGGGGTGCACACGAGAGCGATTGTCCGCCTCCTTCTTCCCGCTGTATCATGTGCTATAGCGGCCATTCTGCTTCCTCTCTGGATTGCCCGTGTATGTACTACGCAGATAGATGAGCGGGCTGTCGAAGAGATTCGGGTAAAGGAAAAAGTGCCTCACCCAGTAGCTCGCAAGCTACTGGCTAGTCGCAGACCCTATTTTCTGCCGTCTGGCACCTACAGTTCTGTTGTTGTTATCTCTCGCTGCACGAAGGACATGGCCACGCAGACATGCGATCTCATACTCGCCTCTGAGGTTGTGAAATCGCCTAGTGTCAAGGTAGCATCGCCATCCTCCCGTTGCGCTGTGCAACAAACAGTAAAAAACGCTCGCCTCAAGGGGCGATGTCTCTGACTACACAACCAGTAGGCAGTAAAGGACAGAAGGAGTACTCCCGTGAAGACTTCCTCCGTCCCTCCAGCCAAACAACATCCGAGTCTTCCTCTAACCGGAAAGGCTCGAAGTCCGCTAAAGGCAAACGATCTTC
The DNA here is from genome assembly GCF_023898315.1 of Schistocerca nitens. NCBI lineage: Eukaryota > Metazoa > Arthropoda > Insecta > Orthoptera > Acrididae > Schistocerca > Schistocerca nitens. Next base: position 186,620,662 of record NC_064620.1, on the reverse strand, counting down.
ACCTGCGCCAACTCGAAGATCGTGTTCGACGTTCTCGCCACTTGGTACATTAACCCAGCCGGCCTGTCTCGCCGGTGCGCACTACAAACCACTTTTCAGCGTTGGACTTCACACACCGACTACACAAGCAAGCCGATGCTTGCGTGGACACCATGGAGCAGGATCCTCCTGCTCCTGTGCCCTATAGTAGCGACTGTACACCGGCTGTCACTTGGCAGCCGCCGAGTTGGCATCCCTCCATCTCTTCATGACTGTCCTCCAATGGAACTTTCGCGGCCTTTGGTCTCACAAAGTGGATTTACGGCTGATTTTGGCATCGCAGCATCGCTCTGTATGCCTACAGGAAACGAAATTGCGACCCTAAGACCGCTTTGAGCTTTCACATTACTTACCAGTTCGTTTTGACTTTCCCCATGAGGTCGGCATTCCATCTCATGGGGGCGTCATGCTGCTCATACAAGATGACCTTCATAGTCAACCCACCTCCCTGGCTACCCATCTTCTAGCTGTTGCAGTTCATCTGTTCCTTCCTTGCCTGACTTTCTCCCTCTGTGCCATTTATGTACCTCCGTCATTCGATGTCACCAGGACAGACTTCCTTCAGATTATTTTGCAGTTACCTCCCTTATTGTTGTTACTCGTTGACTAATGCGCATCATCCACTTTGGGGTTCTCCCAGGACCTATCAGAGAGGTGCCATCTTGGCTGACCTTCTTAATCAACTTAACCTCTTCTGCCTTAACACTGGAGCACCCACTTTCCTTTCCGAATCCTCGCACACCTATTCTCATTTGGATCTATCCTTTTGCCCTGCCCAGCTTGCCCATCGTCTTGAGTGGTCCGTTCTTTCTGGCATCTACTAGAGCGACCATTTCCCGTGTACTCTATGCTTGCTGACAACTACCCCACCCGCATGCACGCCCAAATGTCAGCTTACTAAGGCTGACTGACAGTTTTACTCCTCCCTACGCAGAACAAGATTTCCTCAGTTGTGACGACCAGGTGGACTATCTCACCAAGGTTATCCTTATTACAGCAGAACGTTCCATTCTTCGCACTTCCTCTTTACAATGTCGTGTTGCAGTCCCTTGGTGGACTGAGGAATGCCGCAATGCAATTCGCTCACGGAGACGTGCTCTCCGCGTTTTTAACCAGCATCCTACGATGAGAAACTACATTCATTATAAACAGAAGCGTGCAAAGTCTCGTCGCGTCCTTCAGGACAGCAAACGAGCTAGCTATCCTTCATTCACTAGCTCTTTTAACAGTTCCACTCCTTGCTGTCGTGTGGGTCAACCTCCGATGGCCCTCTGGGACCAAGATCCAGTCACCAATTTCCGGCTTGACAGTAGCAGATGATGTTATCATGGACCCTTTTGCAATCTCCAACACCTTGGACCACCATTTTACGGAAATTCTGAGCGCTTCGCACTATCACCCTGCCTTTCTCCGTCGGAAACGAGCGGAGGAAGCTCGGGCGATGCCCTTCTCTTCTCCGAATCATGAGTGCTACAATGTCGCATTTACTATGAGGGAGCACGATCACGATCTCAGTTGATCCCCACACTCCGTACAAGCGCCAGACGTCATCAACATTCTGATGTGGCAGCACCTTTCTCTTGCGGGCAAGAACTTTCTGCTTAAAATGACAACTGCATCTGAGCAGAGGGTACATTTCCCAGCCACCGTCGTACCCATGCCTAAGCCCGACAAGGACAAAAATCTTCCTTCTAGCTAATGCCCCATCTCTCTTACCAGTTGCGTTTGCAAGGTGATGGAACGTATGATTCATGCCCAGCTGGTATGGTGGTTCGAGTCATCATCGAAATACATTAAACGTAGTTGTATAATTCACGAGTCACAGCTCTCGTTTTTATGTTGTGAGGCCTCCATTCTAAAACCAGATTCGATCTATTTTGACGATGACTTCGTTTAAAGTAGTCTGATTATACACAACACTGTGGTACTTCAAAATTTCCAAAGACCGAAATTATGATTGTACATTAAAGTAAACTAGCTATACAGTCAAATGGCAGAAATTCCATTACAAAATAATAATAATAATAATAATAATAATAAACTGCAGCTACTGGTGATAAGACGTTCAAACATGTGTAAAGAACTAACGTCTTGATCGTCAGTATAACAGGAAGAGTAGGTATCAGAAGAGAATTGACGAAAAACATTTTTCCGATAGGAGAAATACGATGATTCAAAGACTGACATTAAACTGAATAATTTCCTTGAATTGCGCATTTGAAATAGATTATATGATAAACAAAATATTGACTATGCAAAAATCAATCTATATCCTCATCGACGTAGCTTGGCATGCCTCAGAGTTATAGTTTCAATCTCCAATTACATTTTCTCTGCAGTTTTATGTATTTGTTGCTGTTTCATGTAGAAATATGAAAGTAACTCTTTTTAGCGCGTCGTTTAATATACAAGCGGGATGGCATTATGTTACAATCTCTTATTATCCTACTACAATCACTAAATCATTTTTTACTAAGAAAATGTTTAATCGAAAATGTTTGTGGCATGAAATGTAATGAAATAGGTTCTAGTGTCCATCAGCCAATGAAAGGGAACTAAATCCCGTCTGCGTGCTAGAATTTCCATACTTCGCTTTCCTATATCATATCATATTAGCATAATACATCAATACAACGTACAACGCTCCTGGAGCTGTAAACGTGGCACGGCTGATCTGTTGGAACTGCTGCGTTGCTTGCGCGGTTGGAACACTCTCCAATCAGCTGACCGCCTCTGTTAACTACTACCGAAGGACTAATATGTTCCAAACCCAAGTTACACTCTGTCCAGGCGAACCTATTAATGATTTACCGCTGCGACACGAAACGACTGTGATAAAACTTTCCGAAGTAAGAGAGAAGTTGCAAGCATGTAACAACCAACCCAGGCAGTCCTTTTAATGAGTCACGGTTGCTGTGCGTATCGCGGGAGTTGTGATGATACAGTGTTTGGAGAGGCGTACCATCGATTTGTCCCCGCCAGGTGAAACATGGAATGTAAGTAGCTGTAGTTTGTTATACTGTTTAGATATGGTAAAATGAATTTTATATTTCGTTGTTACAACTGTAATACTGGAAGAAATATATATGTTTATTTCTGTTTCCTGATACGAGCGGGGGTGTGGGAGAGCGGAAGGAAATGTCTTCCCGTCGCACCATAGAGTTACCGGCCTTGAGAAACGTGACAACGTTCCAAAGAAGACGTCCCGAAGAGACTCGCCAACCTTGCCCTAATAATGGAAAAAAAAAGAAGAACGTTACAAACTGAAAAAGATTTTGTATGGAATAGATACTGCAAAGATCGAGGGAGTTCACGTTCAGCTTTAGTCACGAATGGGTGCAAACTTACTCATCCACGTTGTTAATGTTTGATACGTGGCTATTTATAACTGAATGATTTCACTGTGTTCAAGTGGATAGAAAGTAATTAATTTTGAAGATTTCAGTCGAAAAATTTATATGAAGATAATTGTTACGAACTGAGTCTAAGTGAGTGGAAGTCGATTTTTTAAAGATGAAGTGAGCTTAATGAAACGGGAGATTAAATTATACGGGATACTGCTATCTTTGAAATATTGAATGCACGGACGTGATATTTTATGTACTATACCTCACGGTGATTAGGGTGCTGAGTTTTTTTTGCACGCATACAAAAGGTAAATGTAAATTCATAACATTGCAGAAACGAAGGTTTGTCAAATTACGGGCAAAATAATTTTTCAAGTGACAGTTGTGAATCAACAGACCAAGGTCATCTTTGTACCTGAAGCGCTGCTGCGGCGGACCACTATACTTAAGCCGCTGGATATTTTAATTTACGGTAAATGCAATTTGAAAATGGAATGTTATACTAATTATGGAAAAGTGTCAGTTGGAAATAGTCTACATCTGCATCTACATACATACTCCGCAATCCACCATACGGTGCGTGGCGGAGGGTACCTCGTACCACAACTAGCATCTTCTCTCCCTGTTCCACTCCCAAACAGAACGAGGGAAAAATTACTGCCTATATGCCTCTGTACAAGCCCTAATCTCTCTTATCTTATCTTTGTGGTCTTTCCGTGAAATGTAAGTTGGCGGCAGTAAAATTGTACTGCAGTCAGCCTCAAATGCTGATACTCTAAATTTCCTCAGTAGTGATTCACGAAAAGAGCGCCTCCTTTCCTCTAGAGACTCCCACCCGAGTTCCTGAAGCATTTCCGTAACACTCGCGTGATGATCAAACTTACCAGTAACAAATCTGGCAGCCCGACTCTGAATTGCTTCTATGTCCTCCCTCAATCCGACCTGATAGGGATTCCAAATGATCGAGCAGTACTCAATAATAGGTCGTATTAGTGTTTTACAAGTGGTCTACTTTACAGATGAACCACATCTTCCCAAAATTCTACCGATGAACCAACGACGACTATCAGCCTTCCCCACAACTGCCATTACATGATTGTCCCACTTCATATCGCTCTGCAATGTTACGCCCAAATATTTAATAGACGTGACTGTGTCAAGCGCTACACTACTAATGGAGTATTCAAACATTACGGGATTCATTTTCCTATTCATCTGCATTAATTTACATTCATCTATATTTAGAGTTAGTTGCCATTCTTTACACCAATCGCAAATCCTGTCCAAGTCATCTTGTATTCTCCTACAGTCACTCAACGACGACACCTTCCCGTACACCACAGCATCATCAGCAAACAGCCGCACATTGCTATCCACCCTATCCAAAAGATCATTTATGTAAATAGAAAATAACAGCGGACCTACCACACTTCCCTGGGGCACTCCAGATGATACCCTCACCTCCGATGAACACTCACCATCGAGGACAACGTACTGGGTTCTATTACTTAAGAAGTCTTCGAGCCACTCACATAATTGGGAACCAATACTATATGCTCGTACCTTAGTTAGGAGTCTGCAGTGGAGCACCGAGTCAAACGATTTCCGGAAGTCAAGGAATATGGCATCCGTCTGATACCCTTCATCCATGGTTCGCAAGATATCATGTGAAAAAAGGGCGAGTTGCGTTTCGATGGAGCGATGCTTTCTAAAGCCGTGCTGATGCATGGACAGCAATTTCTCTGTCTCAAGGAAATTCATTATATTCGAACTGAGAATATGTTCGAGAATCCTGCAACAAACCGATGTTAAGGATATTGGTCTGTAATTTTGAGGATCCGTCCTTCTACCCTTCTTATATACAGGCGTCACCTGCGCTTTTTCCAGTCGCTCGGGACTTTAAGTTGGGCAAAAGATTCGCGATAAATGCAAGCTAAGTAAGGAGCCAATGCAGTAGAGTATCCTCTGTAAACCCGAATTGGAATCCCATCAGGACCTGGCGATTTATTTATTTTCAACCTATTCAGATGCTTCACAACCCCAGGGATGTCTATCGCTATGTCCTCCATATGGGAATCTGTACGAGACTCAAACGGAGGAATGTTTATACGATCCTCCTGCGTGAAAGATTTCTCAAATGCTAAATTTAAAATTTCAGCTTTCGTTTTGCTGTCTTCCGTTGCCAGGCCAGACTGATCAGTGAGTGACTGAATGGAAGCCTTCGATCCGCTTACCGATTTTACGTAAGACCAGAATTTCCTTGGGTTTTCAGCAAGATCTTTTGCTAAGGTATGATGGTGGTAGAGGTTGAATGCTTCGCGCATCGCTCTTTTTACAGCAGCACGAATCTCTACTAACTTTTGCCTGTCGTCATTCTCCCGATCTTCCTCGTACCGCGAGTACAACTGCCTTTGCTTCCTGAGCATTCTCCGAATTGCGCTGTTAAACCACGGTGGGTCTTTTCCGTCAGTAGCCCACTTTTTCGGCACACACTAGTCCAATGCGTGATTTACAATGTGTTTAAAATTTGCCCATAATTCTTCTACGTCCATCGTACCGGAAGAAAATGAAGTCGATTCATTTACTAAGTGGGATGCTAACAACTGCTTACCTGCTCTTTCTCGTAAGAATACTCTCCTAGCCTTCTTGACCGACTTTTTAACTTTCGTAACCATAGCCGTAATGACAACATCATGATCACTTATCCCTTTCTCAATACTGACACCGTCGATGAGGTCTGGTCTGTTCGTGGCTACCAGATCTAAAATATTTCCATTACGCGTTGGCTGTCGATTGATCTGCTCAAGACAGTTTTCGGATAATGTGTTCAAAAGTAATTCACACGACGGCTTGTCTGTACCACCTGTAATGAATCCATAGACATCCCAGTCTATACTAGATAGGTTGAAGTCGCCTCCGACTAATATAGCATGATCCGGGTACTTCTGCGATACAGAATGTAGACTGCCTTTGAATGATTCTAGAACTGTCACGGTGGAACCTGGTGGCCGATAATAACACCCCACAATTAACTTCATTTCCCCTAGCCCTGTTAAACGTGTCCAGATAACTTCACAATCACATTCTACTTCGACCTCAGTAGACACAATATTTTTGTCAACTGCAATGAAGACACCACCTCCTACGGTGTCTAATCTGTCTTTCCGATACATGTTCCAACCCTCACTAGATATTTCAGAACTTCCTGTCTCAGGGTTCAGCCAGATCTCAGTCCCGAGAATAATTTGCGCGCCACACGCTTCCTGGAGGGCAGTAAAATCAGGAACTTTATTCCGAATCCTCTGAAAATTTTCTGCTAATATCTTGATAGCTGAAGTGTCTTTAGACTGAGGGCGTCATGATTCCCCTGCCTGCACGTCGACTGTGCTAGACTTGCGCTATTGGGTGGGGAATTGTAGGACGCCCCTAGATTGATCAGAGGTGCACTACACAAAGGAAGTGGCTACTCGGGTAGCAGAGTACTTGTGGCGTGCACATGGGGGTTTCTTATGCTTCGTGAGTCTGTTTTTTTTTTTTTTAGTGAAAAATCATTAACAGTTCTAACATTAAATGTCATTAGGACCAAAGATTGATTCCTGTAGAAACTTGACAGAAAGTGAATATCTTTAGCTTGCTATGTGGACAAAATAATAAACAAGAAGGTGAAAGAGAATTTTTGTAATCATGAATACTACTAAAGCTACTTCTACCAGCGTGCTTGCGCCCTCGACGATCGACCGTTAAAACTGAACCTGCATATTTTTTTATATCTTCGGAACTATACAGTATACGGCAACTACAGTACGTGCTATGCTTTATTGCAGTAGCATATCGTAACTGACAGGTAGCACCTTTTCGTCACCAAGCAAGAAAAGTTGCCATGCCACTGAAGAGTGAATGCGTTGCAGGTGAGAGAATAACGACCCGACCGCACAGAGCTACCTGTGCGTAATACGTTGTCGGATCTGAGCTTGCGTATTACAATGACAAGGCAAGAATGATGTTAGTTTGTTAACAGTATCGAAATTTTACAGGAAAACTTCATAGTTATTGTATGAAAACAAGGTGAATGGCGAAAGCTCGTCTTTTCTGATGGTGAACCCTAACCTGTTAAGAATTTAATAAGATACATCATGGGGAGCATTATCTGCTTAATAAGTACAGATCAGTAGCTGATATTTTAATTATTAGTAATTCACAAATGTGCAATGAATTTATGAATAACGTCTTCAGTTGCTAAAAAGATATTTATTTTAGTTCTCGGCTAGTTTCTGCTTTTATATTGAAGCCTGTGTGTAGTGGATGTGAAACTGACACTGTAGATGTATAATGGTTGTTTAAATACATTACATAACAGGGCATGGAAAACTTTAAGTTGACGTACGTACAATATACAGGAGTTGGACAAAAACGTGGAAACACCAAAAATTCACTAATACCGTGTAGGAAACCCGTTGTCACTCAAAAAACTAAGATTCGTCTCGGAATAAGTAAATGAAGGTTCTGCGCGGTTTTCAATGAAATCTTATACTAGTCTTCTGCAAAATAATGACAAGTTAAGGTAACGACGAAGGAGGTGGATAGCGATCGTGCACCCTCATCTCCAAAGCACACCACAAAGGCCCAACAATATTTAAATCTGGAAACTGTGGTGAGCAGGGGATATGTGACGATTCGTCCTCCTGGTCACAAAATCAATTCTGCATGATGCGAGCTCCGTGAACGTGTCGTCTTGGAACATCGCCTCACAATGGGGAACAAACTTTGTACCATCGGATGAACATGATCAGCCTGATTGGTCACATAATCGTTTGCAGTAATGCGACCTTTGCAGAGTAGCCATGAGGCACATGGAATATCACGATATGGCTGTCCAAATCATCACCATATCCCGGTCATGATTCACTCTTTGGGCATAAATTCGACCAGAATTTGGGAAGTTGGAAACATTGTGAAACCAGATACATTTTACTACATGACTTTCAATCATTGCTCCATATCCATATTTTATAGCTTCGGTACCACGGTTTTCTGTTTCGAGCATTTGTCTCAATGGTATGTGGTTTTGGAAATCAAGCTCGGCCTGAAATTCCCATCTTATGAAGGTCCCATCTGACAGGATTCGTAGATGCGACGTTCTGTTCTGAAGCAACTTTTTCACTTGTCGTTCTCTTATTTTTCTTCAAAGCAGTCTTCAATGACCATCTGTTACGACCGTTCAACACGCATTCTTGTCCGCGTTGTGACTTAGCGGGTGATGTTTTGTAGCTTTCCCTTTACGGGGAATAAATCTCCGAGAGGCACGAGACACTTTGAATCCCTTGGTTACGGATGCACCCACAATACAAGCGCCAACAATTTGCACACATTGCAATTCACTAAACTCCGACGTAATGCACGCACAGCTACAAAGAACACTGTTGTGACAACCACGGATACTTGCAACGTATTGAGGACATCGCTCAGGTCCGTTGGTTGTCACATACAACAGAGCAACCAGCATCTACATTTATATTCAAGTACGCTTTTCTCGTGGTGTTTCTATATTTTTATGAAACACCTGTACGTAAAGAAGAATAAAAGATAGACAAAAAAAGAGCTTACATGCGCTGTCGTGAAGCAACAGCATATTATTATAATAATAAGAGTCGAGTTCATCAAAAAGTGATATGCACAGTATTATCATAGGAAAAGTCAGTACATCATTATTATAAAAATTGTACATTTTCATTCATTAAAATATTGGAATGGTTTTAAAAAAGTTAAGTTTTAAGTGTTCGAAATTTTAAGCTTTGCTTTACGAGTGAAAAACTACTGGTAACTGTTTAGTTTTAACAAAATACTAAAGTAGTAGCAGCGGATGGCTGCGACCAGACCAACGTCAGACAGCGTGAGCGGGTAAAAGTTATAAATCAGGGAACTGTAGAGGCCATTAGCGTTTCCTGGCGGCAACGTGGACTGCTTACAAGGTAAGAGCACGTTTACAGACGTGCGGAGTACTTTTAAAGGAAGCTGTCAATAAGTGTGTGGAATATATGTAGGAAACTGGGTTGTTCTATGTTCGCTGCAGATACAGTTCTTTCCTTGTATTTTTCCGGACAGGGTTATCGCCATACTTGTCCATGAAATTTCACTTGTTAATTGTTTTAAGAATTACAAGACTGTTTTCGACTTATAGCAGAATGAGGATTCCTTTCCTATGTGAATTTTATCCATATTGGATACTGTTGAACTCCGTGACTGTTCCTTTACAGGGTCTAGAATAATTTCCGTTACCAGTCACAATAAAAGATTTTTTATTCGCCATACGACCGGTTTCGGGCTTGTGCCAATCCTCAGGTGTTTATACATTCATGTACATGTTGTGGCGACATTTATTCTGGACTCCAAAAAATTATAGACGTCGTCAACTACCTTGCAGTGACAGCTGTTTTCCTGGGCTATATTTCTTAATCCGTTAACTTCCTTTTTTGCGTCATCTCCATGTAGTTGTAGTGTAAGGAGTCTGTTCATAACATATCGAAAGAGGGCTTTTTCATGCTGAGCAGGGTTACATTATCATACATGAATGATGCCGTCGGAGTCATTTTCTATCAGGGAATAAAATTGTACAATAGAATAGCAAAAGAAATGAAAAAGTTATATTATAGTAACTAAAAAGAAATACTAGCGATCTTGGCAAACTTTATTCTTCAAGAATAATACAACCTTACAAATTTCAGATCTCCATCAACGATTGGCGCAGCGTGAAGCGTATGAGAAAAGAAAAAAGATTACTAAAGTACATGTGTTTAAAAAAGACAGCTGAAACATTCTTCATAAGTAATGCATACTAAACAGTTAAAGCTGACTTAGAGGACTCGGATTCATGGATAGTAATGAAAGGGGATAGCTAAGACACCTCGCCGCATTTTGTTACGGATTACTGCTTTCACAAGGCAATCAAAAGTCGTGATGTGAATAGCAATGTCACAAGCCTGAGTTAAACATCTCACTAATCGTGAGGGGACACTGACTCGTTATGCAGGAAACTGTGGAGCATACCTGAATGTGTGTGCCACTTAACCTGCTTTCTGAACAGACTGAAGTTGGTGCAAGAGGCCCACCAGCATGTCCACAGTCTAGGAGTCTCTGGCGGGTGTACTTTTCGTGTTCGCCAAATTAAACACGAACTGTGTTTTATACACTGAAGTGCCAAAGAAACTGATACACCTGCCTAATGTCGTGTAGGGACCCTGTCAGCACGCAGAAGTGCCGCAAAACGATTTGGCATGGATTCAACTCTTGTCTAAAGTATTGTTGGATGGAACTGGAACCACGAATCCTGCAGGACTCACCAGAAACTCGTAAGAGTACGAGGAGGTGGAGATCTCTTCCGAACAGCATGTTACAAGGAACCCCAGATACGCCCTATAATGTGCATGCATGGGGAAGTTGGTGGCCAGCGGAAGTGTTTAAACACAGAAGAGTGCTCCTAGAGCCACTCTGTAACAATTCTGTACGTGTAGAGTGTTGCGTTTTTCTGCTGGAATTGCCAAAGTCCGTCGGAATAAACAATGGAAATGAATGGATGCAGTGATCAGATAGGACGCTCACGTACGTGTCAAATATCAGAGACGTATCTAGACGTATCAGGTGTCCATATCACTCCTTCTGCACACGCCCCGCACTATTACAGAGCCTCCTCCAGCTTGAGCAGTTCCCTCATGACATGCAGGGTCCATGGATTCATGAGGTTGTCTCCATACCCGTACACAACCCTCTGCTCGATACAATTTGAAACGAGATTCGTCCGACCAGCCAGCATGTTTCGAGTCATCAACTGTCCAATGTCGGTGTTGACGGGTCCAGGCGAGGCGTAAAGCTTTGTGTTACGCAGTCATAAAGGGTACACGACTGGGCTTCGAAAGCCCATATCGATGATGTTTCGTTGAATGGTTTTAACCCTGACAGTTGCTGATGGCCCAGCGACAAAATATGCAGCAGTTTGCGGAAGGGTTGCACTACCGTCACGTTGAACGATTCACTGCAGCCATCATTGGTTCATTTCTTACAGGATCTTTTTCCAGCCGTAGCAATGTCGGAGATTTGATGTTTTACCGGATTCCTGATATTCACGGTACACTCGTGAAATGGTCGTAGGGGAAAATCCCTTCATCGGAGATGCTGTGTCCTATCGCTCCTGCGCCGACTATAACACCACGTTCAAACTCGCTTAAATCCTGATAACCCCCATTGTAGCAGCGGTAACCTATCTAACAACAGAGCTAGACGCTTGTTGACGAAGGCTTCTCGGGTCTCCAGCCGGGTGGTATCGTTGATATCGCGCGACGTTTCGGGAAGTGTCATACTACCCATCTTCTGGTGAAGTGCCTACAGTCGCATATATTAGACGCTTGTTGTTTTGTAAAGACGATTCAGATCGCAGTGCCTTATTATGCCTGTTTACATATCTCTGTATTTGAATATACATGCCAGTTTCTATGGCGCTCCCAGTGTATTACGAGTCACCTCAAACAAATTATGTGTACATCAAGGAACACTGAACAATAGGGACCAACAGAATAGCGCAGTGCAGCTGTTAAGACACTCAACCAATTTTCTCGAAGATGGGGTTGCTTTGACTAGTCATCATGATTTATGTTTCCTGTGTTGTTCCTACAGCACTAGGCAAAATGCTGGATGGTTCTTTAACGGAGGCTGCGGCGCAGTACCTGTTCTTTTCTCATCAGCCACCTGTCCTATACTCATAACGCATGTTATGTAGCGTGTGTGTTAACATTATTATTATTAAAAGTAATAGAGTCCACATACATGCTGTGGCGCGTGGCCCCGGACTCCAACCGCATGCTGATGTAGTCAACGCCGTAGAGCTGCTACTGCCACAGCTCTCGCGGCAGAGTAGAGACACGACGCGATATAACGTCAGTCCCCGTAGATTAACGGGAGAAAAAACCTGAAAATCATCCGAAAAGGCGTTCCTCGCGTTGTCGTTGTATCTGAATTAGAAGTCCGAAGCGTTTCCGCTTGGGCGAACTCGTATAATTGATGCTTTTTATTATTAAGATTGTATTGTTAATTGCCCGGATTTGCAGTAGTTATTAATTCTTCTCTCGTTCGCATAGCACACACCACTGATTGCGAGGAAATATTTTAGTCAACAGTTTTTTCTTACGCTGTTGTCTCGTTGCTATGGAATTATTGTGCTGGTATGCAACGAGATCCAGAGATACTCTTTGATTCAGTCTTTGTAAGATTGCGTCGTAATACGAAAATATTTTAAAGTTCACTTCTCAACTAATGACGTGAATATTTGCACTTCAATGAAATAGCCTTTCATGAGTAGTCGTTGATTTAGTCATTTATCAAACTATTTAATGATGTGGTCCACACCGGGTATTTAACTGGTAACGAACAGTTTATTGTTATTTTGTCACTAAATACTTGTAACTCCCGCACCACACGCACACGGAATAGTTTAGTTAAGGCAGTCCGATTGAGTTATAGTTTCTTGGCAATTACCACAACTCAACACGTTAGCGTAATTGTTTTATCTTCATGATGTCGTGTACTTAGGTCCTACTCAAGACTAATTGCGTGTATTCTTTCATAGAATGTTCACTTCTCCTTAAGGTCCAACTAATTTAAAGTCAAGTCCAATGTTCACTAATTCCGTTATTAGATTTCAATTAACGCGTAGTGCACGGTTAAATGAGTCTTATCTGTTCCTGTCTCAGTTCGTAAAATCAGTTTCTTAAGCCGTGAATCCCGTCACGCAACAAACACTTCTAAACTCGAAAACAATCTCGTCACTATTCGCAATCTCAATAATTCAGATCAGAACTGCTCTCGTACGTCTGCACTGGATGAGTTCTAGCAAGCGACTTCTTCTGTGGAAGAGCATTGTAGGCGCATTGAATTTCTTCGTTGCGCTTACAACTCTCTTCCACATAAAAGTTATCTCTGATGACATTGCTTTGGACTTTTGAGGTATTTATTTCACATCTGTCACGTGGATATTTGTCCATTGCTGAAATACGATGTTTCTTCTTTCTCTTTCGCTAACAAATATGCTCAGTGGTGTACAATGTAGTTGTTGACAAAACTCTTTCGTGTTAGCTCATCGGCAAAGATGTCGTAACTGCCAAGGTAACTTCATGTTCTTTCTTAATTGACTTTAAGGTGCTCGTTGGGGCGTTACAAAAATGGCTCTGAGCACTATGGGACTCAACTGCTGAGGTCATTAGTCCCCTAGAACTTAGAACTAGTTAAACCTAACTAACCTAAGGACATCACAAACATCCATGCCCGAGGCAGGATTCGAACCTGCGACCGTAGCGGTCCTGCGGTTCCAGACTGCAGCGCCTTTAACCGCACGGCCACTTCGGCCGGCCGGGGCGTTACAACGCCTATGACAGTTTAGTAGTTATATTAAGTAACACCTATCCTTAGGAACAGCCCAGTGGATTGTCTTCACAAGAGGGCTGGAAAGTTTTCAGCGGTTGGTTTGCCGGGCAACGTACCGACGCTGGCTGGTGGTGGCGGCAGCTGAGCTGAGCCGGGCCGGGCCGGGAATTGGGCTGCTCATATCTCGGCCTGGGCTGCACCGGGCCGAGGCGCTGGCTGCGAGTCGAGCCGTCCTGAGATATGAACTGTGGCTGCGCGCTGCGGTGGGGGCTTCATTAAAGTTTGCCGCGGCCGCGATTGTGCGGGCAAGTTGTGCCGGAACTCCGGCGCGCGGCGCCACGCCGCCGGCCGACACTTGTTCATTACTCGCGGCACAAACAGCGCAGCCCCTGTGTCAACGGCGGGACCAAAGCTGCGCCGAGGACAGTTTCACGCCGTAGCCGACCCAAAGACGGAGACATGTCCACACTTCCAGACGATCCCAGCTTGTGATTACACATTTCATTTCATCCCTTTCACTGAAAAACTACCTTAGGGTACCATAGTTTATGTTAAGTAACTACAGAGTGCGGTACATTTCCTAGTAGCATTGGTCAGCTAGGATCGTTAGCGCGTTACTTGTGTGTTAGAAGTGTTGCATACCTAGCAGGCGTTACTTGATTCCGATATCTTTATTTGCATAAGCGACCAGCCTCTTACTAGATCCCCCTAGAAACCAGAAGAGATGAACCACCTAGAAACTGAGTGAGGACATATAAAGAGCTGTGTAACATACTGAACATTATAGTACTACAAATTTATACTCCTGTTTGTTAATAAAAACAAACAATATTTAGAGCAAAATCGTAATTTTTATTGTTTAATTCAGGCTTTGTTAAAAAATAGTTGATCTATAACGTGAAACAGGGGGATGTTGTAGTATAAATAATAAAAACAACAGACATTTACCATATAATCCTAGAAAACGCAATTTTCTAAAAAAAAATAAAAGGTAAAATTTAAAAGCTGCAAACCGAAACCATATCAAACTTCGCTTCGATACATCATTGAGCTTATGTAAAACATGTTTCCATTATTTGTAAACACATTCCGAACTTTTTAATAACTACAAGAAACCCTCGCCTTTGATCTTGCTGAACAAGTCCTGTTGAGTACAAAATAACAACAATAACTGCACAGATTTTTGTTATTTGCGCCTGTAAATTGCACTTACATCAAAAGTAATATTGCTTTGCCTACAAAAAAGCTCCAAAGTTAAGTGATCAACTAATTTTTATTACTCACTAAACAGCAACTTATGTTTTGTAAGTATATAAAATACACAATGAACTGACAGAGAACACTGTGCCTTTCTAATTATGTGCAAAACAAGTAAATGAGAAAACAAAAAAAAGTCGTCGGCTCCTAGTTTATCTCTCCTACACTCAGTCGTGTTTCTTTCTGTAACGAAGCCACCAATACTATCGAAAATCCTTCTATTACTATGTCATTTATGCACTGTGTCAACACTACCGAACCGCAGTTTAGGTAGAGAGTGACTCTGTCACAACTTAAGCGTTTCCTGAGCATTTTTATTTTTATTTTTTGCGATAGATTGGCAACATCTCTAAATTACTGCGAGAAACGTGATGATGTGGGCTGGTTGTAACAACTAGACATTTCACGCGTGCGTTATAGGTGGACATGTATACTTGAGTAACACGTCGTGATTTCCCATTCCTACCACTTAGTGTCTCCTAAGGCACTACCCCTTACGCAGAAAATATCGCATGGTCTTATGTCTCTTGACAGCACTCACCTTCTCAGCAATAACGTGACTAAGAGGCGGCTTAGCTATTGTCAATGAGTATTCAAACATTTTTGGGGATTAATTCATCAAGAAAACTATCTTTATATCGTAAGATTTTGTTTACAGACAATCTACAGCTGAGTTGCTTAGTGAGACTGAAAAAAACGGCATGAGTTGTGACTGTGAGTGATAATTCATTTACAAGCACAACATATCCTTAATATTTTGGAGAAAATAGATATTTTGATAAGTTGACATCAGAGCCCGTTATGCCCTCTCAACGAACAAAGCAAGCCAAAGCACTGGGTTCTGTTGAATAAATACAACTTCCTTATATAACATTATTGCGTTACCATATTTGTCACGGATTTGTTGGGAATCTTGCATCTTACTTACTGCAAATTAGGTCTACTATTTTCACATTAAGGTTGTTCCTATATCTCCTTACCCCTTCTTAACCCGTCTATGACATCCTCACTCATCTAGGCATTTCTCTTCTATATAACCAACATTATTTTTGTTTTCGATCCCCTTTTATCCTTGTTGTTAAACATTTTAGTTTAAAATTCTACTTTACATTGTTATAAACACCAAACTAATAATAGTAGTGTGCTGTTTAGCCTCCATCCCTACCCCTCCATCTACATCCCTCTCTCTTCCCATTTTATTTTCATTTTATTCTCTTGACTGCTTATCCTTTCCAGTCAATTTTACTCATGACGTTTATAATTCTCTTTTACGAATATTATTTTATGCACCAAGAACCACCACGCTTATATTTACACTGCATTAGTACCACTAATTTTCACGTAACATTCCCTCACGCCGTTTTATGTCCGATTTTGTGAACATTATTTTTCCATCAAGCGTTATTACATGTATATTCATACGGCCTTAGAACTCTTAATTTATTGCCAATTTAGTGCTATTAATACTTTTTGTACCACAAGTCCCTTCATTATGGCACTATATATATACAATTTTTAGTATATTTTATGTTTTTATCTTAATTTTAGTTTTAGTTTTTATTTTTAACTACTTGTGAGGGGTCGGGCAAGTCAGCTGTCGTAGTTTTTCATTTACTTCTCCCGTCACATGATGGCTTTCCTTCTGAGCACTTATACCAGTCACTAGTTTAGCTTTTACCTCTCGTTGTCCTCTTGGAGCAGTCTGTGCCACAATGTCATGTCCACCTGTTCCCCAGCTCAATCTGGTGTCCATGGCATGCGACCAGCTTGCAGCTGACTATGTGAGTTCCTCTTTCAATTGTTTAACTTTAGTGCTTACAGGTCCCTGTTTCTTTTGTTTGACTTTAGTGCTTTCTGCTTTTGGTCGGCTTTTTACTCACATAATTGGTGACCCACAGGCATTTCATTTCCCTTTCTAGGTTCCCTCTTTTCTAAACCGATTAACCCGATCGTACTTCTCAGTTATGCTTGTAAGTGAATTACCATGGTTAGTTACTTTTTTACAATTCCATGTACGCTACACGCACTTATATTACACTTCATCCCACGTTTCAGTCTATTTGTAGACCTGAAGATGGGAATATAATTTTTCCCAAACCATTCGTGTTTATAATAAAACAAAGTCACAACTGAAGCGAAAATGTTCAGTCTCATTATCCTTGTAGAATATGTACCACTCGCTAGCACATTCAGTATGTTTAAGAAACAGACACAAATCATGTAAAACATAATTAAACTCTGTACTGGAACTTCCTGGCAGATTAAAACTGTGTGCCGGAACGAGACTCGAACTCAGGACCTTTGCCTTTCGCGGGCAAGTGCTCTACCAACTGAGCTACCCAAGCACGACTCACGCCCCGTCCTCACAGCTTTAATTCCGCCAGTACCTCGGGGTGTGAGTCGTGCTTGGGTAGCTCAGTTGGTAGAGCACTTGCCCGCAAAAGGAAAAGGCCCCGAGTTCGAGTCCCGGTCTTGGACACAGTTTTAATCTGCCAGGAAGTTTCATATCAGCGCACACTCCGCTGTAGAGTGAAAATTTCATTCTAGAATCATGTTTCAGATCTGGCAAGTTTCAATGTAGGGCCTATTAGCCAAAAATATTACAATGTGAAGTGTGCTAAAAAAAGACAATTAAATACTCTATGCCATGTAGTATCGAGATATGAACTGGTCGTGTATGAAATTGGAGGAGTGTTTATCATGTTCTGTCCCGGTCCCGGCATGGCTGTCTGTACTGTGCGGCTGCCTCGAGTCGAATGAGCGTGCAGCTGCCTCTGCAGTCGGTCTGGGCCCCCTCCATGCCGATTGTGATGCAGCGGCTGACGCCGCTGCTGATAAGAACGCGCGGCAGCCAATCACAGCCCGACCGGATGGGCATTGCCCGACCGGAAGGCATTTTTAGTAGCGGATCGCGCTATGTTAAAACTCTAGAGGGGTTTCTTGTTAAGCAATTGTGCTATATAACATACTTCCTATTTTCTAAAAAATAAACAAAAATTTTCTGTCATTCACAGAGCACCGCACGATCCTGTCTGACCATCATGTCATCCTCCAGCAAATAACTTCATTTGCATGTGGAATGCAGTGGCATGGAGCAGTGCTAGTTAGATGACGAGGGCTTACAGATCATATATGAAGTCACATGTGCAAGGTTCAGCCACTAGCGAAAACACAGTCTTAAATGAAGTCAGTGTATGTGCATCACTTTGGACAATGGTTGAAATCTGTCGCTGAATTTCGCATTAATGAGCAGTCTCCTAGAAGCGAAGTTACTTAGAATTATATTTTTAATTGTTAAACAAAAGGGAAGCTTGTAAGTTGATTTATATTTTTGTTAGTTGTAAAATAACTCGTAGTGAGTTACATTGTACCTACATTTCATTTCATCATAAGATGACACTGTAAGAATCAACAAAAGAAACCTTATCTCCGTATTTACAACGCAATTTTTATGTGCTATACATGCTGCTGAAAGGCATAAAGCAAACAAATACCAATAAATTAAATTGGTTAAAATTATGAAAATAACCAAACAATCCACAAACATCAGTGAACTCTATGCGTGGATTGCCTATTATGAAAAAATAACTGAAGCATTACTTCAGTAGTATGCTTTTTAAAACAGTAAGAGGAAGCAAACTTTATAAACTACGTAAATTCTCAAATGGAAATCATTTCACTCAATAATTACTCATCTCAGAGACACTGAATACTGCCAGAGTCTCTTAAGCGCCAATCCACAGATAGACAACAATTATATGTGAAGTGCTGAACTTATATTTTTATCTAATTACATTCATTTCACAAAATGCGTCTTAAATATATACAGTGGGATGTTCGTTTAGACGGATCAGTACAGCACAATACACAGAATGAAGTTGGTTTTCATTGATAGTCAACGTTTACCTGAATCGAGAAGCTCATGAAATTTAAAGTCACATTAAAGCCAAAAAGATAAAGTTCAACTGCAAAAAATGAAGAGTAATGCAAAAGAATATTAAATCATCATATGTCGAGAAAATTAAGTACAGCGACTTCTTACCATCTCAACACCTACCATATACCACAAGGCCAAACATTCACTAACATTTCTCGTACAAAATTACATAACGAGGGAAAGCAAACAAGGTTAATCACCTTCTGGCACATGAAAGAGACTCAGACTACCCCCATAAACACCACTAACAGACTGCCATAAACAGAAAAATTTTAATATCAGCATACAGAAGTGACTTCATGAAAGACCACTTCTCACTGCACAGATATGTCGAATTATACAGACAGTCGACAAACAACACTAACAGTTGAAATCGCCAACACTGAATATGGTAAAGAAACAAGAGGTCTGCAATATGTGTGACACACACATACAAGAGTAAAGCTACAGGTGAAAAGCTAGTATAATATATTTATATAATTACTTCAATAAAAAACTGTCTTCAAAATTTTCGAATCCATTGAGAAATTTTACACGCAGAAGACTAAAAAGGAGAAAGTAACTATGAAAGTAAATTTTTAAACTAACACACTTTTAAATCGGATAAAAAGTATAAAATAATTTCTGCTGGTTCTATACAGATGTATAACATCGTCCAGATAGTTCTGAAAATTTGTGCTTGAGAATTCTTAACAGCTATGACAATACTTCTAAGAATCGCAAAAAAGACGTGAGGTGCATGTAATAGGTAACAGTTAGCAGATAGGCTATTAATAAATCAGCCATGTATATCACACACCCCACGTTTTTTGTTACAAATCATAAAGGTGATGTCATAGTTATTAAAAATTCACGAGAAGCAATTTCCAGTAAGGTACATGTACTAAATGAGGCCCAGTTCCTGAAAAGGCCAACTCTCATTTTCTAGCATAGAAAGTTTGAAAATAGCGCTACATTTCTTCGGTATTAATAGCTAGTGACATCTAGTAGCCAAGGCAACAACTATATCCGCACCTGCTCTCGTGCCGGCCATTTTGCTTTCAGTTGTGCTACGGCTCTCAACGAAGTAGGGCTGCTTCGTATTTTCACGGTACATTTCATTTCATAGAATGCAATCGTTTCGGTTATGAAGCACTTTTACTAGTAAATATGTATTTATGAACAGAAAATTGTGCTCTATTAAGATAGTGGCATTATCTTCCGACTAATAAGTTTCTTTTTAAACAATAAATGCACACGCGTTTTAAACTGATTTATTCCAATCAGGCCCGGCCGTAGCGCTCCAAGCAAGGCCCAGGCGTACCTTCTTAAACACCCTGTTGTATAGAGCTGTGCATAACGACAATGAATATTTAATTTTAGCGTATCCTGGGAAACCTCATGTAACACGTATTTAGTATCTCTAAACTAAATCTAAATTATTTTATACATTGTTACTGATCTATTAGTTGGTCGATGCAAGAAATGTCAAAACAAAACTATTTGGATTCCCTCTTGGTAATCTTTGTGACAGGGTGCTCTGTATTTAGATCAATAATTTTTAGTAGCTATTATCGGAGTATGGTACTTTAAAAAATAGATAATCACAGTTTTACAGCCCTAATTCAGGAACGTCAGGCTTACTGGAAATGTTTGTTTTTAGATGTGGCCACAGAAAAAGAGCAACATGGGATACAGATAATTTAAAACGAGCTACGGATGCTGTTTCTGAAGGGATGCCTGTCAGAGCCGCTTCGAAAACATACAGGATTCGTCGACGTACGCTGCGGAACCACCTACGTTCTGGACAAACAAGCTCAAGTTTGGAACGAAAATCTAGTCTGAACGAAGTTCGGGAAACAGAACTTTGCCAAATAATTTTTCGACTCGCTGAAGTTGGGTATCCAATTACAGCAAAAGTGCTCAGAAAATATGTATATGTATATTGTGAAAAGAATACTATGCAGAATCCTTTTAATGAGACGAAGAGATTGGTTAGACGCAAGTGGCTCAAGCTCTTCCTACAAAGTCATCCAGACATTGCAAGAACGAGTGCACAACTCTTGAATCCAGGAAGAGCTGCAAAGCTAAACAATGTTATTGTAAATAATCATTTTCAGAAACTGAAAACGGTCTTTTCCGAATCTGAGTTATTTGACAAACTCCACTTTATCTACAATATGGATGAAAAGGTATATCACCTCTCATGAAATTTTAACGAAGAAAGGTAAGAATCGCTTGCACTTTGTTGCCCCAGAACATGGGGAAAATGTTACCATTGTCTCATGTTTGAATTCAGTTGGACAGGTTATTCCTCCTACGATGCTTTTCAAAGGAAAGCCAGAATGGGAAGACTATCTGCCACCTGGGACAGCAGTAGAAATGACAGATAAGGGTTCAGTGAATACTGCGACATTCATCAAATGGCTACATCATTTTACCAAATGCACGCCTGCAAAAGATGTTATTTTGATATTTAATGGGGCATCGTCACATTTGTACCCTGAAATTTGCGCCGTTGATGCAGAGCACAGTATCAGATTTTACTGCTTGCCCAGCAACGCAACACATGAGCTGCAACCCATGGATAAATCAGTATTCAAGCCGTTTCAGTCTTTCTGGTATGACGAACTTCGGCTGTACTGGTCTACACATGAAAGGGAAGAAAACAGAGCAATTACTAGACATGTGTTTGGAAAAATCTTCAGCAAGGTGTGGCCAAAAGCAGTATATCCAGTAAATATGTTTGGATTCCGTGCAACAGGGATTTATCCTTTTGACCCAGGCAGTGCATTTGTTCCCTCTCGTTTATCTCGTCTATCAGAGCATCCTCACTCAGAAGAGGATATGACAATTGCCCCTGAAACAGGAAAACTGCCGGAGACTCAATCAGTCCCAATGCTTCCCGAAAAAGGAGACGCCAGTACATTGATTCTAGTTCATCAGAAAGCGAGGCATATTCAGTGAAGGACAGCTCAAATGACTTCATTCTTGAAGATAGTGACGCAGCTGAAGATCTCGATTACTCTTTCAAGGCAGTTTTGCAAACCCCAAACACTACGGTATAAGGCATGAAATTGCAAGGCACAAGTTGCATGTAAGGCATTGTTCACGCAGAAACAAAAGAAAAATGATATCAACGAAAGCACTGGGTCTAAGGAAGATACACGTCGCAAAAAAAATTCAGTGCCAGCAAAGAATGTTCAAAAGAAAATATGAAGAAAAAAAGACTCCGCTGAAGCAAGCAGCAGCTCTACCTCTACGAAAGTGTTGGAAAAGGATGGCCGGTTTTGTCACATGTGCTGTGAAGACAGGATATTCGACATGTATGAAATATGTGCATGAAGATTCTGTAGGGTTGACACTCAAAGATGAAGTGCGTAATTTCCTGTGCCCCACTTGTAAAAAATGATTTAAATACACCAAACCATTTTCATGAATCATTATTCATGTGTTCATTGTAACTGTAATTATTAGAATTATTGTTCCTATTACTACAAGGAAACTTATTCCTCACAGAACAATGTTAACTGCTGATTAAATTTAATAATCTGAAGAGTTAATAAGCAGTAAGTACCAACAGTTCTGTATGAAGCGTTCGTAAAAACAAGTAATTGTAAGAGTCTATGTATCATCTCATGCCACCTATTTCTGAAATAAAATTACATTACGACTCTTGCAGTGTATTCAAACAGTTTTCCTGCAATTTACATGCCCCAGAATGTTAATATGAACAACATGTGGTTACATGCCACATTCGGAACGAGGTCTCCCAACAAGCCCCACTTGCAAGAGTTAAGCATTGTCTTTAAACTGATGCTATTAATTAAATAAACTTTCAGTGTTCATTTATTTTTGAACTTAATATAATTGTAGGATGTTGCACGTACGATCTCGGAAACTTACCACTTACACGTACAGAATACGAAATACCTAAGCGTTAAGTGGGCCTTATTTGGTAAACGTACCTTACTATCTGTAAGGGGCTAGACATCTGCATAACCTACAAAAATGATTTTATGCTTTTTAGTTCGATCAAAAAACGTGTTACACAAAAAATTACTTTTTTAAGTAAATAAATATTTTAGTTTTTCTGTTTAAGGTACACTTTTCTGAAAGGGCTAGTTTTAGATCTTTTGTTAGTGATCTTTTTGGCTTCGTGATTTTCGGTTTTGCATTAATTATGAAGATAAAGGTAGACACTCGGACACATAATGGATATTATAATACTCATCAACCCAACAATGAAATCAATAATGAATTCATTTGCAGCATTGTTTTAGGAAGATTCGAAATGAATTAAGAAACTTTGCAGAATGCAGCAGTTTTCCGAAATTGTGGCTTGTCTATAGGTACAGTTATTAAAGGTGTTGTTCGTTTTTTTTTTTTATAATCTGTTACATTTGTTTTCAGTTGTTTTCGTATATTCAGAAATAAACACAAATGGCGAACCTATGTCATCAAGGAAAACCCATTTACTCTCAGTGTTGAAACATTTAATTTAAACTACCTTATAAATCAATTAATTCATAAAAAGGAAACTATTTACCATACAATACTTTTAGTAAAGAAATGGGGTACATGAAAGGAGCCTCCACGAAGACTGCAATGGTTTCTGTCCAAGATAAGACTTGCAATTGGGCATACCCTGGGCATCATATTTCCCTGACAGCTGATCCTATCACAACAGAAACATCATCTTGGTCATTTCCGGGACCACAGCTGCCCACCATATCAGTGAATATGGAAGGTATATCATCAACAAAAGAAGAATTGCTTGAAGTTCTGTGCAGACAAACCAAGTGCAATGTACTCTAAATACAGGAGGCCCACAGAAGCTGTGAAATGTGCAGACCAAAAATAAATGTAATTCCACTGGTTTATGGAAAGACCCTACCCAAAATATGGAAGTGCTGTGTTTGTCAAGCCTTTACTGAAGCAAATGATCTTGAAGTCTTAACTTTGGAAATCAAAGGCAGTACAATCACATCCACATACAGCCCACCGGATTTTGGTCTCAGAGTCAATGTATCTGATAACTTTTATAATCGACACACACAAATAGTGACCGGTGGCTTCAACTGTCACAGCACCACTTGGGGCTGTGGGCATGATGATGATAATGGTGTAGTTTTACAAGAATGGGCGGAAGCCAAACATCTGAGCCTTATACATGACCCTAAGCAACCTGCATCTTTCAACAGTGGCGGATGGAAACGCGAATACAACACCGATCTGATAATTTGCAGCAGTGAGAACAACTCACAACAGTGCATAAACACTGTTTCCAACCCTATTCCAAATCCAAAGCACAGACCTATCATGTGCGAAATTTACGCAGCAGTTAGAACACAGGCACTGCCGTTTAGATGGAGGTTTAACTTCGGGAAAGCCAATCGGCCGAAGTTTACAGAAACGCTGGACGCTACAGTTTCCAATATTGAACATTCACCTGACTCGTATGACACTTTTGTGGAGACCGTAAAAAGATGTTCCAGAATTGCAGCTCCTCGGACTTGTCGAACATCATACATTCCTGGTCTATCTTCAGAACTCAGTGCTCAATTTACAGAGTACAAGGTACTATTCGAAGAAGACCCATTCGGTGAGACAGCGCTGGAGTCTGGGATTAAATTTATTACATCTCTGAAAGAATGTAAAAGGAATTCTTGGGTTAGAACTACAGAAAATCTTGATCTAATCAGAAACAGCTATACTATGGAAACGCCTCAATAACGACCCATCCAGATCCAGAGCACACTGCAACATCACTGCAGATCGGATAGCACACCAATTTCTCGTGATTGGGAAAGGAAGCCATAGAATCAAAGAGCCAAAAACACACGAAGAGGCTCAAGAATAAACGAGATATCCGAATTAAATAAGGCTACTAACGAGAGCAAAACTGGTAAAGCATCCGGCTGAAATGACATCCGTATGGAGCAAATTAAGAATTTCTGGGCAGCAACAAGAAAATGGATCCTGCAACTTTCCAACAACTGCATGAACCAGTGCCATATACCGAAGATCTGGTCAAAGAACAGAGTGATAACTCTTCTGAAACCTAAGAAGGAAGCAAATCATCCAAAGAATTTCAGGCCAGTTAGTCTTTTGAGTCACCTTTATAAACTTTTCGAACGTATGATTCTGAATAGAATCCTACCAATAATAGACCCTCATCTCATACCCGAACAAGCAGATTTCGGCCAAACTGAACCTGCACAGGGCAACGTTTGAATCTCAGTTAGTTTATAGAGGATGGCTTTGAAAGCCGCAGCGTATGATACTGTCGATCATCGGTTATTCCATTGGAAATTATACAATTTGATCAAGAACGCCCACATAGTTAGACTAATCAGCACCCTCCTCCAAAACAGAAGGTTTATTGTTGAATTTCAAGGACAACACAGTTGCCGGAGAGCACAGAAAAAGGGTCTGCCTCAGGGAAGCGTCTTGGCTCCACTCCTCTTCAATATTTATACCAACAGCCAGCCGTTGACACCAAGTACGAGGAGATTCTTATAAGCAGATGACCTAGTCCTTGCAACGCGGAGTTCATGCTTTAAAACAGTGGAAAGAAACCTGACAACAGCCCTTAGAAGCTACTACAATCGGAAGCAACTCAGACCAAACCCTTCGAAGACCCAAGTGTGTGCCTTTCATCTAAGCAACAGGAAAGCTAGCCGTGAACTACATGTTGAATGGTCAGGCATCCAATTGCTGCATCATCAGGCCCATAAATACTTGGGAGTCACTCTCGATAGAATTATGACATTCAAAACCCTCTGCAAGAACAGTAAAATGAAAATTTCCTCTAATTCGCAAAATACCATGCACACAGTGGGGCTCACATCCACAAACTATTCGCTCTTCTGCAATGGCACTGTGCTTTTCTACTGCCGAATACGCTTCCCCAGTCTGGTACAGGTCATCTCATGCCAAACAAGTAGACATTGTTCTCTAAGAAACCTGCGGGTTGATCACAGGATGCTTAAGACCTACCCCAACCGATAAGCTCTACTACCTGGCTGGAATAATGTCACCATGGGTACGCAGAGCAGTGGCTGCCTACAAGGAGAGACTGAAAGTGGAACAGAACAGTGCCCATCTACTGCACAGATATAATCCGCCACAAAATGGCTGAGCTCGAGAAAGAACTTCCTGAGAGCATCCGAGAAGCTCACCGTTTCACCAGCGAAGGCAAAGCTGGAATTACGGAAGAAGTCCACGCCTCACCTGCGCGGATGAATGCCAGAAGCTGAAGAACTACCACCTGGACACAATAAAAACTGGCTCGTATGGAAATCTTTTAACAGATTACGATCGGGGGTTGGACGATCCAGAGACAACCTTAAAAGTTGGGGCTTCATAACAGAAGACACGTCCTGCAATTGTGGACAAAGACAAATCACAAGCCACATGCTTCAGTGCCCATTGTGCCCTACATTCTGCACGAAGAATGACCTGCAAGCCACTCCAAGCGCCTTGGAGGTTGTAAAGTACTGGGCACATATTGACTTTAGCTGATCGAGTGGGATGGCATAATCCTCTGTACAACTTGCGGTTGGTCTTTTGCCAACGGAAAACGGACACCATCAATATTATGGCAGGTTTCTATGTGCAAAAGTTTTTCCATAACGGTGACCAACTTTGATGCCCTTCCTTTCGCTGTACGTTGGTATTTTGGTTTCGAGAACATAAATGTGGGGCGATGTTTCGCTCCTGTAGTTAGCTACTATTCTAGCCAAAAAGACCTTTTCAGCAGGAAAATTAGCCAAAACAGCTTTGGATATGTTAACGTCGGCCTGCTTCTTTTCAGTCGAAACATTTCGATACCCATTTCACTTCCTTAAGTGTAGGATGCTGTTAATAATCCAAATATCACGTTTTTCGCAGAGGCCAGTATTTCAGTTATCATTTTGGTGGATATTCGCCAGTCCTCAAGCATCACCATTGGGACTCCATCGTTTTTGGCACATCTGTTGATATTGTGGATCGTCCAATTTCTAATTAGTACGTAACGACCCCACACGTCTGACGTGAACATGTATACTGTGAGGACTAGGTAGTGAAATAGGGGCATTTGTTGGTGATTTAAAATGCTCTTTCCTTTTTCCCTTCATAGTAGCCTCTGAGGCATACTATATTTAACAGTTTAGTGTTAAAATTTAGAATGGTGAATAATTGTTCCTGTATATTCCGACAAATGAAGGTACATGTACTAAGTTTGCATCCTCGATCAAGGGTGTGGGGACGGGGGTAATTTGTTTACGTTTTATTCTCAAGTCAGAAACATACAAATTTACAGTAGCCATACACATCGGCTGTCTGTAGCTCGACTTACGTCTTTTAATGCCCTGCCAGATTTTTCACGCAGTATCACATATCCCATCGTAGTTTCATCTACGTCCTCTTCCATTTCCATAATATTGCCTTCAAGTACATCTGCCATGTATAGACCCTTCGTCTGTTTTCCCTTATTTGGAAAGAACTGTTTTCCCAGCTGAGCTCTAGATATCCAAGCACGTGGTTCTCTTTCCTCCAAAGGGTCTTTAATTTTCCTGTAGCTGGCATCTATCTTTGCCCTAGTGATGTATGTTTCTAAATCCCTACATCTGTTCTCTAGCCATTCCTCCTTACCCATTTTCCATTTCCTGTCAATCACATTTTTAGACGTTTGTATTGCCTGTTTCATTTACTGTATTTTATATTTTCTCCTTTTATCAGTTAAATTTGATATCTCTTGTGTTATACATGGATTTCTACTATCTCTGGTTTTGTTACTTACTTGATTCTCTGCTGTCTTCTCTACTTCATCTCTCAAAACTACCCATTCTTCTTCTACTGTGTTTCTTTCTCCTGGTTCTTGTCAATCGTTCCCTAATGCTCCTTCTGAAACTCTCTAAACTCTCCGATTCTCGCAGTTTATCCAGCTCTCATCTACCAAAATTACTCCCTTTTTGCAGTTTCTTCAGCTCTCATCCACAATCAACTGTGGTTGGAGTCCACATCCGCCCATGGAAATGTCTCACAACTTGAAATCTGGTTCTGAAATCCTTGTCTTACCATTATATTATCAATCTGAAACCTTCCGGTGCCTCCAGGTTCCACGTATACAAAATTCTTTCAACATTCTTAAACCATGTGTTACCAATGATTAAATTATGCTCTGTGAAAAATTCTAGGTTGCTTTCTCTTTCATTCCTTCCCTCCAGTCTATATTCACCTACCATTTTTTTTCCTTCTCTTCCGTTTAGTACAATCGAATTCTAGTTTTCTATGACTATTAAATTCTCTTTTCCCTTAACTCTCTGAATGATTTCTTTTATCTCACCATACATTTCCTCAATCTTTTCATCACCTGCGGAACTAGTTTTCATATAAACTTGTGTCACTGTGATGCGGGTGGACTTCGTGTGTATCTTGGCTACAATAATGCGTTCACTCTACTGTTCGTAGTAGCTTATCCGCGTTACTATTTTTTTAATTCATTATTAACGCTACTCCTGGACTACCCCTATTTCATTTTGTATTTATAACTCAATATTCCCTTGACCAGAGCCCTGTACCTCCTGCCACTGAACTTCACTAACTCCGACTATACATAACTTTAATCTATCCATTTCCCTTTTTTAAATTTTCTAACCTGCCTGCCCAATTAAGGGATTTGATATTCCACGCTGCGATCTGTAGAACGCGTTTCCTTTCTCCTGGTAACGGCATTCTCCGGAGTAGTCCCCGCCCGGAGATCTGAATGTGGGACTATTTTACCTCAAGAATATTTTATCGAAGAGGATTCCATAATCATTTAACCGTACAGTAGAGCTGCATGCCCTCGCGAAAAATTACGGCTGTAGTTTCCCCTTACTTTCAGCTATTCGCAGTACCAGCCCAGCAAATCCGTTTTGATTGATGTTACAAGACCAGATTAGTCAATCACCCAGAGTGCTGCCACTGCAACTATTGAAAAAGCTGCTGCCCCTCTTCAGGAACCCGACGTTTGTCTGGCCTCTCAACAGAATGCCCTCCATTGTGGTTTCACCTACGGTATGGCCATCTGTATCGCTGAGGCACGGGGGCCACTGTAAAGGCGGCAGTGTCCACTGCACGTAAGTGAAAGAAGAGAGGTGGGCGGCGACAGTTATTGGAACAAAAAAGTTTTTGATTCTAATACTGGTTCGCTTAAGTCCCCCCTGTCGACTGCTGTTTCTTCTTCCGTCACGTCAATATACCAGTCTCCGGCCCCCTCTGCCCCCCTCGTAGAGACTTTCAATATACCCTTTTGATCTATCGGATCCCTCCTCTGCATGTAAAACTGGAATACCCACTGCACTATTAATGTTACCACCCTTGCTTTTAACTGCCCCAGATGTTGTCTTTTCTGTACACTGAGTCAGTCTTCCCGATAGTCATTTCTTTTTCGGTTTCTTCACATTTTTCAAACAGCCCTTTCGTCCTAGCTTCTCTGTATTTTCTCTTTGTTACTGATACTTATTACACTCGTAACGAGCTAATGTCGAAGCAGTTCCAAGTGCTAATAACCATTGTTGTTCTGGAGGAAAAGCATCAGACCGTGAGTGGAAAATGAGGCTCCTCTTGTGCTCCACTTATATACCTCGTTTTTTGTGCGTTTCACCACATTATTTGGTTGGGTACTTGGAACTACCTCTTCTTCAATAGGAGTTAGGCGAGGAGATGGTAGACTACCAAAAATATTCTCAGCAGTTATAGAAAGTTTGTATGTGATTGCCCCTCACTGCTAGCGATTATCCAGTCGTATGGGCTTCACTGTTTTCATGGTTTCACAACTTTTATTTTCTGTATTACTTATGTGGCCGTTTATCCTTATAAGCGCGTAAACTGTTGTGTGTGTTATCGCAAATAAACTGTTTTCGTACAGTATTTTCTGCGGTGAGTTTCGGGACTACGCCAGATTTGCCTAAAGGGCGTGTAAAACCGCCTGGAAACCACAGGCAGGCCGCCCGTTCGTTAATCCACCGCGCAGATCCGATCTGGCTCACCTACCAGTCTCACTAGGTAGTGCTTTACTTGTTAAGCTACATGAGCTGTTATGTTTGCAGATAACTAAACAAGCAAAACAATGACATACAACGTGTAAATGGAATACACGTGAAACAAAATAGTTGTGATACTGACATCGTGCTGTTTGCCTCCGGTGTGGATATAATTCAATAACTCGTGAGAGAAGATTGAATATGAACTGGACTTCTTTTGGTAGACTAAACAATTTTATCGAAAATAAACTTCCCTCTAGAGGATGTGTGACGCAAAAAAATACAAAGCATGTGTCTATTGGCCCCAGTATCCTTCCTCAATTTAGAAATTGTAAGCCTTCTACGGACAACCCTCGGTTACTGTTCTCTCTCTCTCTATCTATCTAGATATCTATCTACCCCCTCCCCCCTTTCCGTCTTTCTACAGTTTTTGTCATGGTTTCATGGTTCGAGGGTTTGAGGCGGCCAGTCATGAATTCCTCTCTCGCGTCAACCTCTTCACCTCAGAGCAGTACTTGCACCATAAATCAATTATCTGTTGGATGGCTTCCAATCTTGGAGTTCTTGTATAGTTTTTACCCTCTGTAGCTCCATGTAGCCCGTAGAAGCTATCTATTGATACGTTAACACCTGTCCTGTCGTACTATCAGTTCTTCTTCCTGTTTTCGCCGATTCTGTGGAGAACCTCCTCATTCTCTTTCTTATCCATCCATCTAATTTTCAACATCCTTCTGTAGCACCACATCCCAAACGCTTCGTCCCAGTTTTCCCACTGTCCTTGATTCACTATCATACAATGCTATGCTCCAAAAGCACATTTTCAGGATTGTTTCCTGAGATTAGGGCGTACGTTTGACCACAGAAGACTTGTTTTGGCCATAAATGGCCTCTTTGTCTGTGTTATACTTTCCTCCTTGCTTCGACTGCCATATGTTATTTACGTTCCTAGGTAGCAGAGTTCCTTAACTTCCTCTACTTCGCAGTCATCAATCTTGATGTTAAATTTGTGGCGTTTCTCCTATGAGGAGGTGAACAGGAAAGCACTCTTGAAGTTATTAATGTCTTTGGCTCGGGTAAGAGATCTAATATTAAGACCCATTACACACCCAACGGACATTCAATTGTATGTTCATCTGAATGGGTTTTAAAATCGCCATCTTCCCTACGCGAAATCTAAATATCAATTTCCCTAAGAGTATTTATAACTTCCAAAGAATGATTATTAGTTTCAGTTATGTAAATATTTTCAAATAAAACGGAGGTTGTACTGTAAATTCATCATGAATCAAATATCACAATCCTTACTTTCACACCACCAACTTCATCCTACGAATAAGGACGCAGCTAACTGCTTCACTGCATTTAACATACATTCTACTAGTAAAAGTTATGCGCCTCATTTTAAGTACCTATTGTTTAAGTATTCCTATTTAATTCAAATTCAACATTAAACGTAATATAAGCTTGTAGTGGCGCAACAGAAAAGCATTACGTTCGTTACAAGCTTATCTCTAATCTCAATTCTGCTAGCTCCTCATTTTCTTCTTTTGCTCTGTTACAATTATTGTTATTTGACCTAAGAGAGAATGTACCAATTCTCTCGTCCTACCTTACGCTTGAAAGACGTTGACATAATAATGTAAGAGATAAATATAGTGACCAATAAACTGGTTTACGGATATAAACTTTCCTTAAATCCGCACCTTCAAAATCAAATGCATTTCATTCTGTCGAAAATGAAAGAATAGCAGCGTGGGTAGGCTGTATGGAAAGAATTCCGTAGTTTCAGACGTAACTCGTAGGGCTCGTTAGAATAAAATCAGATTTATTTTAAATGAGGGCGATTTGAGATTCAGAGATTCAATTTTCACGTAAATATTCCACGAATCGTAGGATAGGTGAATATATGGCAATCGCACACGAGCACATTCCGCTGAAACAGTGGTGAATATTTCACAGAGTAAAAGAAAAAAAATAAGAAAGGGAAAATGATAGTAAGCTCCTGTGAGGAATGAATTCAGCACACGTTGGACGGCTGAGTAAAACGTGTTTTTGAGCAATGTCAGAAACTTCCCCGTGATTTCCGATTCCGGGAGGGAGTTTTGACAGTTCAAATGCACGGAAAGAACGCTCGCCATTACATTGACCGTCAGTTTTGATACATTGCGAGAGAGGAAACGGAGCAGAACTGAAGAAGGAAGCGGACAAGGTCCAGAATCACGCAAATATGGAACATTTGCGGCAGGGTAGGAGGGGAGAGAAACCAGGTCAGTGGTTTCCAGGTGGCGATTAAACGACATATATTAAATTTTTCTGATGAGATATCGCTACCCGCGTGTGAATGTGTAAGGGCGGGTTCGCGAAGAGGGCCTCGGAGCGCGCTCCACAACCGACACTCCAGCCGGTCGGCCATGTATTATTCTGGTCACGTCTCCCCGTTAAAATTGAAAACGTCACACACACGCGCACACACTTTTAGAGGGCGGCAGGGGTGGAAGGGGTCGAGGAGGAGTGGGGGCATCTGACAAATGCCGGCGCAGGGCGCGCCATTACGCCCTCGGTGGCTTCCCCAGCCTTTGGCACCTCCGGCTGCGCCCTGATGGCAGGGAAGCCTGGACAATGGCCACCCACAGTGGCTGGTGGACGTGGCCTCGTCTGGCCTGAAATTGAAACCGTTTTCTGAGAAGTTGCAGAGGGCACTAACCGAGACCCTCCATCTTAGATGAGGGAACACACTTAAATCCACGAGGGGCGTTCAGTAAGTAATGCAACACATTTTTTTCTGGAAGCAAGTTGGTTTTATTCAGGATTCCAATACACCGTATTATTTATTTCCCACTCCTTTGGCTACAAAACACAATCTTCATTGAATGCGACGGCCTTACGCCAAGTTAATGGGAAGACCTGTGTGCTCTCACATTACCACTCTACAAGTCGAAATAGCGGACGAATGTCTCGCTGCATCAATAACCTCCGCAACATCCGCGTATTGCTTCCCACGGAGAGCATCCTTCATTGCGCCATACAGATGGGAGTCGGAAGACGAAAGATCCGGGCTGTAGGGGGATCGCGCATGTTTGTGCGAGCTTGTTGAGACGATGACAGTCGACTAGTTCTACGACTCACTGTGCTTTTGTTCACTTACAGGTCTCTGACGACATTCTGCACGCACCTTCGTGGCTCTGCTTTTCCGCCCAAGGAAATTCAATGACATTTCTGTGCTTGGAATGCAAGTACATTGCAGACGCAATTTCGAATGCTAAGTGCAGCATCACCCCCTATCGGAACTTCATGAAGTGATACGGTCTCGAGCTTGGACCACAGCATTGTATGGTAGTGAAACATGGACTACGGGAAAACCGGAACAGATGAGAATCGAAACATTTGAAATGTGGTGCTACAGACGAATATTGAAAATTAAGTAGACTGATACGGTAAGGATTGTGGAGGTTCTGTGCA
Organism: Schistocerca nitens; assembly: GCF_023898315.1. NCBI lineage: Eukaryota > Metazoa > Arthropoda > Insecta > Orthoptera > Acrididae > Schistocerca > Schistocerca nitens. The sequence continues at coordinate 186,587,222 of NC_064620.1, read as the reverse complement.
CAATTGGAGAGTAAAGAAATATGTGAGAAACACTGACTAGGAGAAGGGACAGGATGCTAGGACTGTTAAGACATTGGGAAATGACTTCCAGGGTAATAGAGGTAGCTGCAGGGGACAAAAACTGTAAATTGTCTCGAATCACTTACAGGAATTACTTGAGAATGGTTCTGTTAATATGGGGTTGGACCCCTATTTTCCCGTAATACAGCTGCGATTCTTTTTGGGATACTGGCATATAATGGCTGCCTAGTCTCCAGTGGAACGCTATGCTAGTGTTCAATCAGAACTTCTAACTCCATAGTGACGAGAGAGGTGGAAATCTGCTCTGGAGTCGGCACTCCAGTACCGCCTACAAGGGACTGTGCTGTCCAGGTAAGACGCTGCAGTTCAGCTGCATGCTCCTCATACAACTATTGTACTCTCCTGGCTGTGTGAATGGGTGCATTATCGTCCTGAAATATGGCGTCACGTTGGGAAACAACATTTAAATCATGGGGTGCAAGTGTACACCTAAAATGTTCACATAATCGTTGACCTTGAGAGTAATGATGTGACCAGCAGAATACCGTATTATGGCTGCCCACACCACCACACTTCCACCTCCATGCTTAACCGTTGGAATCAAGCAATTGGGGTTGGAGGCTTCTTTTGACGTTCTCCAGACGTACACCCGGCCCGAAGTTGGAAATAACGAAAACGCTAGCCGCACAATATGACGTGTTTCCACTGATCAGCCGTCCAGCATTTATGCTAGTGACACCATCTTTTACGCTTCTTTGCGGTAGTTGTCTTCACTAATGGTTACCAGTATAGCAGCTCGTCCATGAATGTTCACTGTACAGAGTTCTCGGCAGGTAATGTTGATAGATACGGCGTCTCGAAGATGGCTCTTGAGCTCTGCAGTCACTTTGCCACCGTAATTTTGTGTTGTTATGACACAAATCGTGTTAGCGTTCGACGATCTCTGTCATGTAGATTTCATGTGCGCCCTTTATTACGTTTACATGATAATGTATTTGCATGTTTTGTGTAGGCTGTCATGACTGTTGAAACAGGCGCTCTTGAAACATTCAATAAGTTGGCTGTCTTGGTTACTCACGCTCCAGGTAATCGGGCCCCCACAATCTGCCCTCTTTGGAAATCTGTTAGGTCGTTCATTGCACGTCTACCTCGGTCTCTGAATGCAAATACGGAATGTGCACTACTTGTAAACAACTCACACTGATGCCTACTTCGTACTGGATATGCACAGCCCAGTGTGATACATGTCTTACCTGCATTGTTGACCGTCAGACACAACCATCCCATTACTAACAATGTTCACGTTACTTTGCCTTTCCCCTGTACATACAACTCAGCAAGCAGCCATACGGTGCATAGCGGCTGGTCGATTCTGCCACTACCAACAATTGTATTTCTTTTTCCTTTCACAGAGGGAGCGAACGAAAGAACGACTATATGCTTTCATACTACATGCTTTCATAACAGCTCTCATTTCTTTTATATTGTCTTCGCTGTCTTTTCGCGACACTTACTTATGTTGGTGACGAATGGGTCGTACTGGAGGCTTTCGCAAATGCCGTATCTCTAAAATTTCTCAACAGCGTTTCGTGAAAAGGACATCTTTCATGAACGGATTGCTGGTGGAGTTTGCGGGGTATTTCCGTAAGACTCACGTGTTGATAGAACCTACTGGTAACAAATGTAGCCGCACGTGTCTGAATTGCCTCCTTGTCTTCCTTAACCCGACCTATCGGAGATCCCGAAAACGCAACCAGTAGCAAAGAATGAGCAGCACGTGTCTGAATTGCCTCCTTGTCTTCCTTAACCCATCCTATCGGAGATCCCGAAAACGCAACCAGTAGCGAAGAATGGATCACACAAGCATTCTTTGTAGATGAGCTACACTTTCCTTTCATTCTCCTAATAAAGCGAAGTCGACCATTGGCCTTTTCTACAACTGACCTTACGTGGCCGTTCCATCTCATATGCCCTTGCAACGTTACACCTACATATTTAACTGACGTGATTGCGTCAAGAAGCACACCGTTACTTTCTAATGAGCGGTGATCAGAAAGTTCCGCATTGAGTGCTTTACTGCAGTGTATATGCAACGTAGTGCAACTCAGATGCGGGCACATAAGCACCGAAATGCCGGCAAGGGATTAGCGTGGCATCCGGGTTTTCCACGAGTGTGCGGTAAATCTGAAAACGTAAACTACAGCGACGGTGTTACCAAATGCGTACAAACAGGACAAATATGCTGCTATTCATTTATTGGTTCCCGAGGGTCAAACACTGGTAGACATCCATCGAAGAATGAAGAATTTGTGGGAGCAGCATGTCTTTCGAAAGGAATGATGATTCTTCGTAATGACACACATCCCCATATCACAAATGTCGTTTACTCAAGTGGCAGGTACACGAGCATCCGACCTGTAGTCCTGATCTCTCTCTGCATACGATTATCAGGCTTTCGGTCCCTTAAAAAAGGCCTTTAAAGGTCGACAATTCGTATCGGACGAGAATGTGAAGTATGTAGTTTCGGACTTCTTCACGAAGCAGGACATGGTGTTTCAGCAAACGAGTGCCTTCAACTTAGCACATTGATGTGATGACTGTCTCAATCTCATGGCGATTTTGTCTGTCTGATGTACCGATTTTAGTCTGCACGGCCTTCGAGCTGAAATGTTCTCGTCACCCCTTATAGATTATTAACCGTCTCGATCACACTTTCAGAATCAACACTGGGAGAGTGAGAAAAATTTACACTGAAATCTCAACTGGCATCAATTTTAAAGATTTTAATGTAGACTGTTCTACAGCATGTATTTATGGCCGAAACCGTTAATAAACGTGTTATGTAATTGTGTAAAAAGAGTATTGTTGTGCCGCGGCTTGGTAAAATTAAGGAATCGTCGTTTGGTGCCGCAAGATCCCAGGGAAGTGGGTCATGGCAATCGATCATGCTTAGTCAGCGGGAATTGTTCCTCTGGGACTGATGTGGTTACTTGGCGATGTCACCAAGCCGAACGACCAAATGCGCAGAAGTACCGTCACAAAAAGATGGCGCGGACGACATGATTACCTCAAGCTCAGGCTGAGGCTTTATGATCTGAGTAGAAGAAACTAGTGCTATAGCAAAACAAGCACTGGCAGTCTCGTGTATATTCCTCATTTTCAGCTAGAGGTATCTCAGTCTACCGGAATCCAGTTACAGAGAGGGACCTATGACACTGCGTAGGCTGTAGAGGCGATGCAGTGCTTAGAGTCCAGCGCCCGGGACTTGTTGCTATGCGACCGGTGGTCTTCTTGGCGGCCTCTGGTTCCTGACAGGGGGCTTGCAGATCCTCGTCTGCTCCCAGTTGTCTACTTGCTGTCTGCACTGTTTGCGTGGGCAGAATCCACCGCTGCGGGCTGCCCCTTCTGCATTCAGTCTACATCGGAGTAGCGATCGCCCTGTGCGAAGCGTAGCCTGTGCTGGCGCCCCCGCATTCTTGGCCAACCGCCTGTGCTGACGTCCTGTGAGCGCTGTCTGCCAAACGCGGTGTCATTCTGATGTATTCTTAATTACAGCACTGTTTCACTGGGGCCTTATTGGTCACCTGACAGGGACCCACTGACTACACCATCGCCTACCCACTTCCTGACCGCGATCTTCCAATCAGCACCACAACCATAATGGCCACTGAACTCTATCGTTGCAGCATGTAGACATCCTTCATCCTTTCATCCACTGTCACAGTTCCATCATAGTATGTTTACTTGAGACATTTAATACGTGTACATCACCCGGAATAATTTTTTTTTAATTTGGTCTATGAGCGAGATGTCCAAAGGTTCATGGATAGAAAAATCGTCCTAGGTTAATTTGCAGGTTTTCGTGGCCATTTCCATTGAAGATAAAATCTTCTAGGTTGTTAGCCCGCATCATGTTCGTCTTCAGTTCATTCTACACGACCGATGTTTTGACCCCTGTGCTGGCATATCTTCAAGATCTACTAATGTTCACAGTCAGCTAACTGTGAACACTGGAAGATCCCGAAGAACATACCAGCAGATGGGTTCAAACGTCAGTCGTGTGGAAGTTACTGAACATGACGTGGCCTAAGAACCTAGAAGATTTTACCTTCGATATTTCGTCTGTTTGAAGAGAGATTAGTGCTCTTGGTGGCGCAAGTGATCTTCCCAAGTCACATGAATACTTAAGAAAGGAAATAGGAGTAATCCGCTGAATTATAGATTCATATTACCGACGTCGATATGCAGTAGAATTCTAGAATACACACTGTGTTCGACGTTATGAATATCCTCGATGGAAACTATTTATTGACAAATAGTCAGCAGGAAATGGGTTGTTGTGAAACACGACTGCCCATCTCTTCTCACGAAGTAATGAGCGCTATAGACAGGCGATTTCAAATTGAGTCCATATTTTTATATTTCCACAAGTATTTTGCCACCGTTCGTCACAAGAGACTTCTAATCAAACTAAGTGCCTGTAGAGTACTGTCTAAATTGTGCGTCTGGATTCGTGATTTCCTGTCAGAAATGTCACAATTCGTACTAATGGACGGAAAGTCGTCCAGTAAAACAGAAGTAAGGCCGGCCGCGGTGGCCGAGTGGTTCTAGGAGTTTCAGTCCGGAACCGCGCGACTGCTACGGTCGCAGTTTCGAATCCTGCCTCGGGCATGAATGTGTGTAATGTCCTTAGGTTAGTTAGGTTTAAGTAGTTCTAAGTTCTAGGGGAATGATGACCTCAGATGTTAAGTCCCATAGTGCTCAGAGCCATTTGAACCATTTTTTGAAACAGAAGTAATATCTGGGGTCCGCCAAGGAAGTGTTATATGAGTTCTGCACTTGATCTTCATAAACGATATAAGAAACAATATGAACACTGCTCTTACTTTACTTGCAGATAATGCTCTCATTTACAGCCTTGTAAAGTCATCAGATGATCAAAACCAACTTCCAAATTATTTAGACCAAATATCTGTTTGATGCTAAAAATGGCAATTGGCTGTAAATAAGTGAGTAGCCGTCCACATGAGCACTAAAAATAATTTACAAAATTTCAGTTACACGATAATTCACACACATCATAAGGTTGTAAACTCAATTGAATACTTATGGATCAGTATCATGAATGACTTAACATGGAACGGTCACATATGTAATGATGTGGAAAAAGCAAATGAAAGACAGCGATCAACTGGCAGAAAAGTTAGAATATGCTTCAGTTCTGCTAAAGAAACTGCTTACCCCTAACCTTGTCTACCCGCTTCTGGAGCATTTCTGTGCGCAGTGAGATCCGCATCATATGGGATTCAAAGACGGGCCGCTCATTTTTGTATTACCGCGAAATAGGGCGGAGCAGCACGGACATGATACCTGTATTTGGGTGGAATTTCATTTTTTGTCGTTTTTCGTTCCTGTAGCTTCTTCTCGTGAAATTTCCATCAGTAACTTCCTCCTCCTATTGCGAAAAAATTCTTTTGGCGTCCACCTACGTAGTGAGAAATGATCATCACAAGAGAAATCACTTCTTACTCAGAGAGATTTAATTGAGTGCCGTTAGGGAGTGGAACGGTAGGGAAATAGCTTGAAGGCGGTTGAATGACCCCTCTGCCTGGCACTTAATGGTGAATTGCAGAGTAGTCATATAGATTCCCCTCTGGCAGTGATGGTGATATATGTCGAGTCTTTTCATTTACAATGTTAGTGTAGACTAGTGTGGAAAGTTGGAAAGTTTGTGGTAACCAGTTCCCATTTAGGTTCGCAAATTAATTTTGTGATCCTTTTCCAGCTTAGAGAATTTTAACGCCCAACTATGTAAGTTGCACATTTAATACCTTGGAGAAAACAAACAGGATCCACAATATAGAGTGAACATTAGTAAAGCTGACAAACTGCAGGCACAGTATCCTGACTCTCAATGTTGGAAAAAAGGTCTTATTAACATGTGTGAGGAAATGCAGCGTTTGCACGGTAGATGGTACTGATGAATGAAAGTTCCTCTGACTATGTGTCGTGTGTTCCTTGTGTGTTGCATGCTGTGTGATTGACGAAGCGTAATGTAAGCAGCAGGATGGTCTGGTATTCATGTCGGGAACAAACTGAGATATCGTTTGTGAACGGCTAAGCAGATGAAAACGGTCGATGGGCAGCACAGCTATATTAAAACGAGAACCTTCACTAACTATAGCCACATCACATGACATTTCAAGTCATTATTAGGTGTTGGTGTGATCATGGGTCCTTTCAGACAGACGAACGTGCGGACACCAGATTTCGAGCACTGGGTTCTACAGGTTATTGAAGGGAACACCAGTACAAGCCCCACACAAGTGTCCCATCAACATGGTGTAATCCAAAATACGATTATGTGTATCCTGCTTGACAACCGCTAGTATCCCTGTCATCTGCCATCCCATGGAGGACACTCTGAACATCTGTTGTGACGTGGATGCCACACAGCTCTGTATTATGTTTGCTCCGTACTGTTTGTTGCCACTCTACACACGTCGTCGATTTCCGGACACATGTTCATAGAACTTTTTTTCCTCCATTCCTCGGCAGGAATCCATCCCTGTGGCTAGTCGGTTTTGATAATGTTTCTCCCGTGTATGGCAACACTTGCGTATTCTTATATCCTTACATAAACTTGGCTACCGAAACAGTGGATTGTAAACACAGTTTGCTTGCCTCTTACACGAAATGCTGCAGCAAATTAAGTCTTAACGTCAGTTTATATCTGTGTACACAACAGGTCCCTAGCGTGTAGAAAGAGAAAAAGCCTTGGTTTCAGATGGCACTCTTCATAGGTGTGAACGCTGATTGCAACATTCGAAGCTAACCTTAGTGAAGACCAAGAATGCACTAAAGTCACATACTTCAGTTGTCTGTCATACTACAGGTTTCCTAATAAACCATTACACTTGGGTCATTCTTGCAAACATTTTAGCAACATATTTTTATCAACAACAAGTTTTTCGTAACTTTCATATAACACGTAGCTTCTTGTTGTTTAATTACACAGGCTTACGAAATTTATTTATACTTCCTTTACTTTGATAGCTGATCTTTATAGATAATTATGAGCTGAATCCAAATCTAGCCTCAGTTCTTTTGTATCACTCATAGTTTTCGAGCAATATACTTCTTATTATATAGTATAAAATCCAATGCTAAACGGGGAAATTAATGAAACGCTTTGTTACAACATAAGCATGGTTTGTATTTTCAGTAAGCAACTTAAAACAATTATATGCGTGACAGAGGTTTCACTTGCCAGCCGGAATCGGTTCGTATTTTCTTTCTCTTTTTTCTTTGAAGCTTCTTGTGTAGCTTTTCCTACGATGAGTCGCTTGCTGAACTTCTCAGTGAAGTGATCGACAGTAGTCCTCCATCATGTTGGTGTTCCAGCGGCCTTGGTAGCGTTCTTCCATCACTTTAAAGTCCTGGTGAAAACGCTCTCCTTGCTTCTCAGTAACATCTCCCAAATTTTCCGGAAAGTAATCAAGGTGACTGTTCAAAGAGTGAACTTTCAGGCTGATTAAACATCCTAAAGTTTTAAACTTCTGTAACATTGTAGCTATAATAGAAACATATTCTCGGCCTTTTTCATGTCTTAAGAACTTTGTAACGACTTCCTTGAATGATATCCATGCTTCTTTGTCATTTAAGGTCATTGTGGACTCAAAGATAACATCAAACATCAATTTTCTAATGTCAGGTCCGACAAAGACGCCTTGTTTCAGTTTATCTTCTGAAAGGTGTGGAAATGATTGGCAGAGATACTTATAATATGTTTACCATTAAAAAATATTCTTGATCACGATTTATTTATCAAGGTGACCGGTTTCGACCACTAGTGTGATTCTCCAACAGAAAGAGGTTCCTACTCAATGGTCTGAAGATGACCACAGTAGTGGTCGAAACCGGTTACCTTGATAAATAAATCGTGATCAAGACTGTTTTTAATAGTAAATATTTTTAACACATTGATCACTGCCACTCCCATAATGTATTCAAAAGTAATTGCTTACAATATGGTCCACCTTCAGGCAGAGCCTTTACAAACTCATTAGGTCTAACTTTATACGCAGAGGTGGTAGCAGTACGTTTTTTGGATCTACTAGGTTTTTGCATAGAGTGTTCTTTTCCCCAGGTTTTAAAGACTCCCTCACAGGCCAGTTCTTTCTACACCAGTGTTGATCCATAGCCCTACTGTCCCATTCACACAAGAAACATGGAAACTTCGTAAAGCCACCTTGCTGACCAAGGAGCATGCATGTTACTTTTAGATCGCCACATATCAACCAACCATGAGCAGAATAGCATATTTTATTTATCACTATTTCTAGGTTTTCATAGCTTTCTTTCATATGTACAGAATGTCCAACAGGTATAGATGCATACAATGTCACCATTGTGTAATAAAACAGCCATTAAACTAGTTTTCGATGAATCAATATACAGCCTCCAGTCTTCCTTTTTGTATTCAATACCAAACAAATTCATCAAACTGGGAATGTCTGAGCAGTATACTAAATCACCTTCTTGTTGAAAAAACTTGGAAAATTGCTACTCTCTGTTTCTATACATGTATATGCTGGTTCCAACTGTCAATAAGTTCTTTTCTTTTAATCTAGAGCCAAGCAATTCAGCTTTTTCTTTCATTTAGCCCAGATCCCTAACCAAATCGTTAAGCTCGGTCTGAGTAAACAATTTGGGCTGTAGACTTTCTGCATTTCAATGGAATTCATCATCATCGGGTTCACCTAAATCTCATTGTACATCAGAAAATACTTCTGTTGGAATATAATTTAAATCATCAGGTGGTTCAGAAACCGGCAAATCTACACCATGCCCTACTGGTCGGATGGCGGACGGAAGGTTAGGGTAGCTTATTACCCTTTTGTTTCTCGAAATTTGACCAGTAATATCAACACAGCAAAAGTAGCAATCATCGGAATGATTTCTTGGCTCCCTCCATATCATAGGAACAGCAAATCTAAAGGCTTCTTTCTCCTTTTTGGGCCATTTTGTCAGATCTGCAACACACACAGAATATACCTTATGCGGCGCCCAGGATTTATCTTGATCACCAAGTTTAAATCCAAAGTATGATATATAAACCTTTTTCACGAAGTCTGTTATGTTTCTTTGGTGTTTTTCAATCACAATTTCACCAGAAATATAACAAAAACTGTCAGCTGAGATTTTAGAGCCACGATTAGACACTGTATTGAGCACATGTATAGGAAATGGGGAAGTGATGTTACGTTGACAGTAAGCAAAACACCACATGTTAACACAAAAACAGAATCGACCTTTTTGGCAGCAAATGTTTTTCAGCAGTGCTAAAAACGTCATCTACGTTCATTACACCGCCTTTTCAAATTATTTTAACTATATAAAAGTTGTTAAATTCTTTAAAAAGTCGCTTAATTTCATAAATTTAACTGAAAAATGTGAAGAAATGGTGGGTGATACAGTTTTTTAAGTATCATATTTGGATTCCCCACCCTAAAAAAACATAATAATAAGGTATTTTCAGCAAAAAAGTTTTTCCATCGTTGACCTGTGTTACTGGTCTTTCAAATGATCTACTGCCAGGATATGTTTCTTAGTGATGTGTTTCTGTCTTCAGTGCGTGGTCTAGTCTGACGCACTGGTTATACGGGTATATCTTAATCTCCCTCTAAAATGTGTAATCCCATAGTAAGAGAGCAGAAGGTGAAACATTCTACACGTATTCGGAGTAGAGTCTACAAAATGTGACTCAGTTACTCCACAGGCCTTAACTTTAAAAAGTGGATTTATCTTTCAAAATCTTTAAAGACTTATGTACATATTCATCCTCTTCGACAAGGCAAATGATGAAAGTATTTTACAATGTAGTCTGTGTAACATATCCAGGAAGCAAGAACGAAATATCTAAATGTAAATCCTAGTTGCCCATTATTCTTTTTCGCCTAATCTGGAGTCTGTTGGAGAACTGGTATATGATTTTTATCGGTAACATGTTTGAGCATGTCCCACTAACTGCACAAAATTCTTTAATATCTCAGAAGTACGCCGTAAGTCTAAAGCTGTGAACATGGTTTGTTACATTGTAAGGAAATTCGTTGTTCACGGATGCGTTAAGCTTCTAGCGACCGAGGGACAGAATTGTAACCTGGGATGAAAGAGAGAGCAGGGAAGAGACTTCTGCCAAGCGAGACGTATGCGATTTAATCAAGACGGTGTTGCGCGAATGCTTTCGGCTTCCAGAAGAAAGGCAAAGTATGAGGAGCAGACGGTGTGGCTGGGAGATTGGAGGACCCTTACTGATGGAAGAGGAAGAAACATAAAAAAGGGAAAGAAAGAGAAGAAACGTGCCAGAAGAAAGGAGCTTCCGTCAGGGATGCATATCCCCCTTGTGGCGGGAGGCCGGCGACATTTAGCGGCAACTCCTACAATGGTAGCCAATTCGCTAGAGTGGTAGCGGAGCTATATTAGGTCGCGCTTCATCTAAGGGGTGAAGGGGGAATAAAGCAAAACGCCTCTCTCGGCCTGGTTTCTGGTCTCAAAGCAACGGTTCGAGTGTACAGCCGACTCCACACTTTCCCAGAAAAGTTGGTGTCTATGCCGGATACGGTACAGTCCATCGTAACCCTAACCTGTTAACTTAAAAAATAAAGGCGGTGTTCGAAGTACAAGCGATCTGATCTTAGAAAAATAAAGTCAAAAAATTTGCGATTTATAACAATCAACATGTAATCGATCACTCTAAGAAGAGATGGAATGTGAGTATTGACATAGTTGATTCGCAATAAAATAGATCACTCACATTTGCTGGGCCCGATTTCATTATCATTATCTTCTCACACAAAATCTCGGTGACCTGCACCGATCCAAAAACTAGGATTCTTGAAAGAAATGGAGCTTATTGTAAACATGCCAACAGGGTCACAAACTTTGGGCAGAGTTGGTTTGACGACTTCTTTGCAGGTGTAGAACTTAAAAGTGTGCGTTTAGTCCTAATACAACGGTTGAAACTTATTCCTCATACTCGCAGGTAAAGAAATGTACCCCATGCTCACGTAAATATGTGAAATGCAAGTTGATGTCACTTACAAAGTTTCGAACAAGAAAAATGCCTGTCAGCTGTAGAAAATCCTATCTGAACAGTGCAACGGGGTGAAAAATTTGGCGATTAACGTCATAGATTTTTCTCATTCATCCATTTTCTATAGTACGAGGATTCTGACGCCCTTCGCAGAAAGATGCGGAATGTTGTGAGCTGAGAGAAGTGTCAGTGAGTACAGTATTTTAAATTTTATATATTTTACATTTTATATGGAACATATACACTCCTGGAAATTGAAATAAGAACACCGTGAATTCATTGTCCCAGGAAGGTGAAACTTTATTGACACATTCCTGGGGTCAGATACATCACATGATCACACTGACAGAACCACAGGCACATAGACACAGGCAACAGAGCATGCACAATGTCGGCACTAGTACAGTGTATATCCACCTTTCGCAGCAATGCAGGCTGCTATTCTCCCATGGAGACGATCGTAGAGATGCTGGATGTAGTCCTGTGGAACGGCTTCCCATGCCATTTCCACCTGGCGCCTCAGTTGGACCAGCGTTCGTGCTGGACGTGCAGACCGCGTGAGACGACGCTTCATCCAGTCCCAAACATGCTCAATGGGGGACAGATCCGGAGATCTTGCTGGCGAGGGTAGTTGACCAACACCTTCTAGAGAACGTTGGGTGGCACGGGATACATGCGGACGTGCATTGTCCTGTTGGAACAGCAAGTTCCCTTGCCGGTCTAGGAATGGTAGAACGATGGGTTCGATGACGGTTTGGATGTACCGTGCACTATTCAGTGTCCCCTCGACGATCACCAGTGGTGTACGGCCAGTGCAGGAGATCGCCCCCCTCACCATGATGCCGGGTGTTGGCCCTGTGTACCTCGGTCGTATGCAGTCCTGATTGTGGCGCTCACCTGCACGGCGCCAAACACGCATACGACCATCAGTGGCACCAAGGCAGAAGCGACTCTCATCGCTGAAGACGACACGTCTCCATTCGTCCCTCCATTCACGCCTGTCGCGACACCACTGGAGGCGGGCTCCACGATGTTGGGGCGTGAGCGGAAGACGGCCTAACGGTGTGCGGGACCGTAGCCCAGCTTCATGGAGACGGTTGCGAATGGTCCTCGCCGATACCCCAGGAGCAACAGTGTCCCTAATTTGCTGGGAAGTGGCGGTGCGGTCCCCTACGGCACTGCGTAGGATCCTACGGTCTTGGCGTGCATCCATGCGTCGCTGCGGTCCGGTCCCAGGTCGACGGGCAAGTGCACCTTCCGCCGACCACTGGCGACAACATCGATGTACTGTGGAGACCTCACGCCCCACGTGTTGAGCAATTCGGCGGTACGTCCACCCGGCCTCCCGCATGCCCACTATACGCCCTCGCTCAAAGTCCGACAACTGCACATACGGTTCACGTCCACGCTGTCGCGGCATGCTACCAGTGTTAAAGACTGCGATGGAGCTCCGTATGCCACGGCAAACTGGCTGACACTGACGGCGGCGGTGCACAAATGCTGCGCAGCTAGCGCCATTCGACGGCCAACACCGCGGTTCCTGGTGTGTCCGCTGTGCCGTGCGTGTGATCATTGCTTGTACAGCCCTCTCGCAGTGTCCGGAGCAAGTATGGTGGGTCTGACACACCGGTGTCAATGTGTTCTTTTTTCCATTTCCAGGAGTGTATTTAAATGTTACGTTTCAATTTAAATTTCAGTTGAGCTAGAGCTGTTAAACAAAGTGGGTCGTGGCGACATAAAGTGTCTCAAACTTTAATCTTTTAGGTTCAATTTTATGTAGATGGTAGGGGATCGAAAGTACTCCGAGATCCATAACTAATGACGGGACAATACTATACTATACTATTGACGTATTGACATAAACAGTAAGCAGCGACTGCAAAGACTGAAGCTGATGGCGACTGTTCAGAAAGGGCACCGTAACTCGAAATACGTATATTCCAACACAATCATTTCAAAGAAATTTGGATACAAGTTCATTTGGCAATGTTGACTGCACACGTCGGTTAAGACAGATGAGTTATTGTACTTCCGTAAGTATCCTGCAAATCGTCTTCTTCGAACTAAGCAATTCACGGGCAAGTGACCGTTCTCTCAGATGATCTACATCTACATCCACATCTACGTGATTGATTTGCAATTCATAATTAATCGCGAGGCAGATGGTTCATCGAATCAACTTAAAGCTATTTCTCTACCGTTCCATTCTCCAACAAGTGTGGGAAAAACGAGCACTTAAATCTTTCTGTGCGACCTCTGATTTCTCTTATTTTATCACGATGATCAATTCTCCCTATGTAGGTAGCCGCCAACAGAATATTTTCGCAATAGTAGGAGAATATTGGTGATTGCAAATTTCACGAGAAGATCCTGCCGCAACGAAAAACGCCTTGTCTTATGACTATCACCCCAATCCACATATCATACCCGTAGCGCTCACTCGCCTCTGTACAAAACCAGCTGCTTGTCTTCCAACTTTTTCGACGTCCTCCTTGAACCACATCTGATACGGATCCCACACCGGACAGTAATACTCCAAAGGAGGCGGACATCCTTGGTGTCCCTGCCGCCGTTGGATAAGCAGCTACCAGCAGCAAGTCGTATACTCCTAGCTCACTCATTTGTTACATAGTTTAATTCTTAATTTCTTTGCGTGTTTTTGGTACTTGCATTGTTTAAATTCATAAATTTCGGGCGTATTATAGTATTTGAGAGTTGTAGCATCGCATTTTAGTACCTAAATAGTGCAAAATCGCATAGTCTCCTTCCGCCGCCAAGCTGTGTGTCAGCAGTGCGCAAGTAGCAGCATTACTGCATTTACTAGGCAACCTTGTATTTTAATAACCGTTTAAATTTTGTGTCGATTTGTTTGTGCTCTCTGTAGATTAGTTCAGACTTTCTTTGCACAACAGTTTTTAGCATGGATAGGGACTGCAACTGCTGTGTTCGGATGCAGGCTGAGTTGGCATCCCTTCGCTCCCAGCTTCAGTCAGTGTTGGCTTCGGTCACACAGCTTGAGGCTGTTGCCAATGGGCATCTCTCTGGGGGTCCGGATGGGGGTTTGTCGGGGACGGCCAGCTCGTCCCACGCATCCCCCGATCGGACTAAGACTGTGGTTGCCCGGGATACTGCCCACATTGAGGCTGATCCCTCACCTGTGGTAGAGTGGGAGGTTGTCTCGAGGTGTGGCAGGGGGGCGAAAGACATTCCGGAGGGCTGAACGGAAGGCCTCTCCAGTTTGTCTGACGAACCGGTTTTAGGCTCTGTCTCCGGCTGATACTGATGTTCGGCCGGAGATGGCTGCTTGTCCTGTTCCAGAAGTTGCCCCTCAGTCTTCAAGATCCAGGCAGTCGCAGAGGGTGGGCTTACTGGTAGTTGGGAGCTCCAACGTTAGGCGCGTAATGGGGCCTCTTAGGGATATGCCAGCAAGAGAGGGGAAGAAAACCAATGTGCACTCCATGTGTATACCGGAGGGAGTCATTCCAGATGTGGAAAGGGTCCTTCCGGATGGCATGAAGGGAACAGGGTCCACCCATCTGCAGGTGGTTGCTCATGTCGGCGCCAATGATGTGTGTCGCTATGGATCGGAGGAAATCCTCTCTGGCTTCCTGCGGCTATCTGATTTGGTGAAGACTGCCAGTCTCGCTAGCGGGATGAAAGCAAAGCTCACCATCTGCAGCATCGTCGACAGGACTGACTATGGACCTTTGGTACAGAGTCGAGTGGAGGGTCTGAATCAGAGGCTGAGACGGTTCTGCGACCGTGTGGGCTGCAGATTGCGGGGACCAAGCAGCAATCGGTATTGTAATTGTAAACTGTCGAAGCTGCGTTGGTAAAGTACCGGAACTTCAAGCGCTGATAGAAAGCACCGAAGCTGAAATCGTTATAGGTACAGAAAGCTGGCTGAAGCCAGAGATAAATTCAGCCGAACTTTTTACAAAGGCACAGACGGTGTTTAGAAAGGATAGATTGCATGCAACCGGTGGTGGCGTGTTTGTCGCTGTTAGTAGTAGTTTATCCTGTAGTGTAGTAGAAGTGGATAGTTCCTGTGAAATATTATGGGTGGAGGTTACACTGAACAACAGAGCTAGGTTAATAATTGGCTCCTTTTACCGACCTCCCGACTCAGCAGCATTAGTTGCAGAACAACTGAGAGAAAATTTGGAATACATTGCACATAAATTTTCTCAGCATATTATAGTCTTAGGTGGAGATTTCAATTTACTAGATATAGACTGAGACACTCAGATGTTTAGGACGGGTGGTAGGTAAGAGCATCGAGTGACATTATACTGAGTGCACAATCCGAAAATTACCTTGATCAATTAAACAGAGAACCGACTCGTGGAGATAACACCTTGGACCTACTGATAACAAACAGACCCGAACTTTTCGACTCTGTAAGTGCAGAACAGGGAAACAGTGATCATAAGGCCGTTGCAGCATCCCTGAATATGGAGGTTAATAGGAATATAACAAAAGGGAGGAAGGTTTATCTGTTTAGCAAGAGTAATAGAAGGCAGATTTCAGACTACCTAACACATCAAAACAAAAATTTCTGTTACGACACTGACAATGTTGAGTGTTTATGGAAAAAGTTTGAGGCAATTGTAAAATGCCTTTTAGACAGGTACGTGCCGAGTAAAACTGTGAGGGACTGGAAAAACCCACCGTGGTTCAACAACAAAGTTAGGAAGCTACTGCGAAAGCAAAGAGAGCTTCACTCCAAGTTTAAACGCAGCAAAACCTCTCAGACAAACAGAACCTAAACGATGTCAAAGTTAGCGTAAGGAGGGCTATGAGTGAAGCGTTCAGTGAATTCGAAAGTAAAATTCTATCTACTGACTTGACAGAAAATCCTAGGAAGTTCTGGTCTTACGTTAAATCAGTAAGTGGCTCAAAACAGCATATCCAGACACTCCGGGATGATGATGGCATTGAAACAGAGGATGACACGCGTAAAGCTGAAATACTAAACACCTTTTTCCAAAGCTGTTTCACAGAGGAAGACTGCACTGCAGTTCCTTCTCTAAATCCTCGCACAAACGAAAAAATGGCTGACATCGAAATAAGTGTCCAAAGAATAGAAAAGCAACTGGAATCACTCAACAGAGGAAAGTCCACTGGACCTGACGGGATACCAATTCGTTTCTACACAGAGTACGCGAAAGAACTTGCCCCCCTTCTGACAGCCATGTATCGCAAGTCTCTAGAGGAACGGAGGGTTCCAAATGATTGGAAAAGAGCACAGGTAGTCCCAGTCTTCAAGAAGGGTCGTCGAGCAGATGCGCAAAACTATAGACCTTTATCTCTGACGTCGATCTGTTGTAGAATTTTAGAACATATTTTTTGCTCGAGTATCATGCAGTTTTTGGAAACCCAGAATCTACTCTGTAGGAATCAACATGGATTCCGGAAACAGCGATCGTGTGAGACCCAACTCGCTTTATTTGTTCATCAGACCCAGAAAATATTAGATACAGGCTCCCAGGTAGATGCTGTTTTCCTTGACTTCCGGAAGGCGTTCGATACGGTTCCGCACTGTCGCCTGATAAACAAAGTAAGAGCCTACGGAATATCAGACCAGCTGTGTGGCTGGAGTGAAGAGTTTTTGGCAAACAGAACACAGCATGTTGTTATCAATGGAGAGACGTCTCCAGACGTTAAAGTAACGTCTGGCGTGCCACAGGGGAGTGTTATGGGACCATTGCTTTTCACAATATATATAAATGACCTAGTAGATAGTGTCGGAAGTTCCTTGCGGCTTTTCGCGGATGATGCTGTAGTATACAGAGAAGTTGCAGCATTAGAAAATTGTAGCGAAATGCAGGAAGATCTGCAGCGGATAGGCACCTGGTGCAGGGAGTGGCAACTGACCCATAACATAGACAAATGTAATGTACTGCGAATACATAGAAAAAAGGATCCTTTATTGTATGATTATATGATAGCGGAACAAACACTGGTAGCAGTTACTTCTGTAAAACATCTGGGAGTATGCGTGCAGAACGATTTGAAGTGGAATGATCATATAAAATTAATTGTTGGTAAGGCGGGTACCAGGTTGAGATTTATTGGGAGAGTCAGAAAATGTAGTTCATCAACAAAGGAGGTGGCTTACAAAACACTCGTTCGACCTCTACTTGAGTATTGCTCAACAGTGTGGGATCCGTAGCAGATCGGGTTGACGGAGGAGATAGAGAAGATCCAAAGAAGAGCGGCGCGTGTCGTCACAGGGTTATTTGGTAAGCGTGATAGCGTTACGGAGATGTTTAGCAGACTCAAGTGGCAGACTCTGCAAGAGAGGCCCTCTGCATCGCGGTGTAGCTTGCTGTCCAGGTTTCGAGAGGGTGCGTTTCTGGATAAGGTATCGAATATATTGCTTCCCCCTACTTATACCTCTCGAGGAGATCACGAATGTAAAATTAGAGAGATACGAGCGCGCACGGGTGCTTTCAGACAGTCGTTCTTCCCGCAAACCATACGCGACTGGAACAGAAAAGGGAGGTAATGGCAGTGGCACGTAAAGTGCCCTCCGCCACACACCGTTGGGTGGCTTGCGGAGTATAAATGTAGATGTAGATGTACGCACTGTTTAGTATGTTGCACATTCTAAGTCTCCTGCCAATAAAACGCAGTCTTTGTTTTGCTTTCCCCACAATATTATCTACGTGATCGTTCCAATTTAAGTGTTTCCTAATCAAAAAATATCTTAAAATTCTGCTGAGCCGTGGTGAGCTGGTGCCACTCTTATTTTGTTCATGTATCGTTGAGATAAATTGTGGTTGAGGTAAGCTATCTTTGCTTTTCGGGTATCTTATCTTTCGGCCTGGCAGGCGATGCTAGTTGGTTGTTAGCCTTCGACAGGTAACCCTCGAGATCTCGTGACTTTCGCTGGGAGACGAGTGTCAACGGCTGCCGAACGAGCGTGATGACGGTTACACGTTGTGGTGAGAAATTGGTTGGACGTTTTGCCGACATGGGCTGCTTGGAGATACAAGTTCTGTGACTTCGCTGGGAACAAAATTTGAAGGAAAGCGGTGAAGCAGTGGAACCCACTCCCTCGTATTGTGTATCTGATATGGAGTAAGTCGTCATAATTGTTTGTTCACCGACGCACTCAGAGATTTTAAACTTTATTAATATGGTGAGACATTCACAGTCGAACCTTAAGACGATGTGGAAGAGTTCAGTTGGCCTAGTTAAATGGTGTCCGTTAATTGAAAATTTTTACTAGTGCTTGGCGTCTCTTGCAATCAAATGATTTCATGTTGCTGTTTTTAAGGCCTGCGCTCTATTAATACAAGTGTCCATGTGTAGGTGAGTCAAACGTTCTGCCGAGTGTTTCTATGTTGCAGAGTTATTGGAATCTCTTTGTGATTCGGGCAAAAACTTTTCTTTGTGCCAGCGACTTGGCGGGGAGTGGAATGTCATCCGAGGTCTAGGCCTGGCAGTGTTAAAGAATCTGGCCACTACCAGAGTTGTTCACATATTGCCTTCCCAAGTTTAGTATTTACCTTCCTTCCCTCAAGACGGGTTAAGCTGGTAGATATATATATATTGCATGTAACTTGTTTGTATATGAACTTGTTTTCTTAAATATTAGGGACTGGCAACTGGCTAAACCTTAAATTGCATAGCATCTGCTGAGTTCCTTGTGCAGTTTTTTCTAACCAAGTTTAATTAACACGCCTGAGAACGTGAACATTTATTTCTTGACGATCATGTTTCTGTTGTAGTTTATTTAATTTAAGTGGTTCTTTGATGTTATGTAATGGCATCTTAGCTTGGCCCTAGTGTTCAAGTGTTATTAAGTCACCCTTTACCTGTAAACGTTTTCATTACAACTATTATGAGGGAAGTCCTATATGGGAGTTTGAAGTTCTCAAGTTGTCTGTAACCCCGTTTTCTTAATTTGGAATTGTTTGTTAGAATACTGAGTACGTTGCGTTTCTAACTGTATTTGTGAAGTTTTATCTCGTGTCTCGTCCATAATTTATTATTCTCAAATTATTTTCTTTTTTAAAGGCGTATTGCCAATAAACTGTTTCAATTGTAAAGTGTGTCTACCAACCATGATTCCATCCCGCTTCCTCTTTTATGGTATTTGAGATATGGTGTGCAAGCGTGGTACGACTAAGGAATCACGTATCATCTACTCTCCAGAGAGTTTCTTACACAGAACCTTGACAAGCTTGCTATAGCTTGAACGACTCAGGATCTTATATCTTTCCATCAATGGTGATAAAGTATAGGGTGTGCACATTTAACTTCTGTAATTTCCTTACGCAATTTAAAAGTCTATGAGACGCAAATACGTATATAAATACTTATCGTTTGCGGTATCATGTAAAACAGATCAAAAAATTTTGTTATGTTTCCTAAACGATTCCTTTTATACATGAAGTATATTCGCAGTTGCGAAAACGAACTGCTGTATAAGGGAATGAAGAGAATGAAAATTTCGTTCGGATCGGAACTCGAATCTGGTTTTGCTGTTTCAAGTGAACGGTCGCCTTAAGCCCTTTGTCTATCCATGCACGACTCACTGCCAGACCCAAACTTCCATGTTGTATCGTTCCTACATCAACTGTACTCGTACGGATATTATGTACTTCCCGTACAGGAAAGGACATTTCCTTTTATTTACCTTTTTTTTATGAAAGTCACTGTCTAGTCCAACGGACCATTGCATCGTTCTTCTTAACAACAAAGACACTGCAGTAATGTATTGATTCCTTTTGTTTTTTCAGGTGCTAAATAATTGTCAAAAACGTCTACACCTCAAGAGAGAGCCCAATTGTAAGTGTAGTCTGCAGGAACGAAATCTCCCATTGCTTTCCAAAGATATTTCCGATGTGAATTTATAATAGTGCCATATGTAGTTCAGCTTATTTATGGTTTGGTTTGACAGGATCCTAGGCATTGGGAATGTAAATTGGCACTCTGGTTTTGGCAGAAAACGCACAACTAATGAAATGCTAGAATAGATGATAGTGACCTACTAAAGAAGCCCATCAGAGTCAATTTGCCGAGCATCAGGAGAGCTAAACATTCCGTGCTCAACAGTTCGCAAGTTACTGTATAAATTGCTTCGCTTGCACTCTTCCAATGTTCTAATTCTGCAAGCACTGAAGCGAAACATCTTACACCTTAGACACCAATTTCCTAATTAAGTTGTTGTACAGGATCGGCCAAAATCCCAGGTATTTAGTAAATGTCGTTTTCTCTGATGAAGCAACCAACAAATGTCGAAAAGTTAGCATATGGGATGCGGAAAAATCTACACAGTTTCCAGGAAGTAGCCAGAGTCAACGAGAAGATGACAGCATACATGGCCCTTTTTTCCATCGGGGAAACAGGAACCGTTTTCTGGGCAGGTTTGAATAATATGCTGCCCCTCAGCTTCTTACCGTTTAGCAATATGTGATTTTCCAGCAGGATGGTGCACCACCACACTGCTGGTTCAAATGGCTCTGAGCACTATGGGACTCAACTGCTATGGTCATCAGTCCCCTAGAACTTAGAACTACTTAAACCTAACTAACCTAAGAACATCACACACATCCATGCCCGAGGCAGGATTCGAACCTGCGACCGTAGCAGTCGCACGGTTCCGGACTGCGCGCCTAGAACCGCGAGACCACCGCGGCCGGCACCACACTGCTGTTCACTTGTTTGTGTCTTCCTTGACGGACCATTTCCTAGGCGATAGGACACGATGGATCAACCAAGTGGCCACTGTAGTTTCGGGGAAGTTTCCCGTTTTTTTTTTTTTTTTTTTTGTTTTTTGGCTTACATGAAAGATACTGTCTCTACCTTGCCCACATGTGAACTTGGCGATCCCGGCGGATTGTCAATGGCCACCATCATCCCAGATATGTTCGCCTGGACATTTTAGGAGCTACAAAGGAGTCAATGTAGTGTTCTTTTTTTTTTTTTTTTTTTGCACTTTTCAAGATTCTTCTACTTTAGAAGATACCGCATACCACAAGGATCTAGGTCTCATAGTTGTTTTAATTGCATTTGTAAATCAGGGAGGTTTGATGTTGACATCCTGTACTTCCAGTTAGCATGGTACCTGTTGAGCAATTTATTTTCTGTAAGTTCATTCAGCTTCCCGGACTCTGCATCCTCCTAGACAACACAATAAACGCATCTGAATTTCTCTAATGAGTAATGACCAGTCTTCGGAAACCTGCTTATGAATCGTAACCAATGGTAAACATTACCGTGAACAGCCTATTACCATTTTACGGGCCGGCCGGTGTGGCCGTGCGATTAAAGGCGCTTTAGTCTGGAACCGCGTGACCGCTACGGTCGCAGGTTCGAATCCTGCCTCGGTCATGGATGTGTGTGATGTCCTTAGGTTAGTTAGGTTTAATTAGTTCTAAGTTCTAGGCGACTGATGACCTCAGAAGTTAAGTCGCATAGTGCTCATAGCCATTTGAACCAGTTTGAACCATTTTACGCTGATACAACAGGAAGTTGTTAATTATAAAACATAAACACATCACGAGCTTCACAGCCTATGATAATCCAAGAACTCGTCGACATGAAATGTTCGCACGATATCTACATTGTGGGACAACTGCCTACCAAATTAGGTCTCTGTATGTCCATCTTTTTAGACTTGAAGGAACTCGGCTGTTCGATAGAGGGTGTCAGATTAAACACCTTTCAAATAGTAGGCAGACCTACAATCACCCAAAAAAAACAGGGAATAATAAATAAAAACTGAAAACTATTCCGATGAAATTTTACTGAAAAATGTCCCAGCAAATAGAAAAGTGTTTGAGTATATCTAAGGTTAGATGTGGGTTTGAAAATATCAACACTCTGAAACTCCGTCTAAAACATAATTTGAGTAATAAAACTGATAAATTTGATAGTTTTGGGGTTTACAAGATCATTTACAGCAGTTGTGACAAATTTTATATTGGTCAAACTGGCCGTTCTTTTAATATAAGATCCAGGGAGCATTTGCAGGCACATAACAAACTGCATTTGGAATGCATTTAGCCGGCTGGTGTGGCCGAGCGGTTCTAGGCGCTTCAGTCTGGAACCGCGCGACTGCTACGGTCGCTGGTTCGAATCCTGCCTAGGGCATGGATGTGTGTGATGTCCTTAGGTCAGTTAGGTTTAAGTAGTTCTAAGTTCTAGGGGACTGATGACCTCAGATCTTCCGTCCCATAGTGCTCAGAGAGATTTGAACCATTTTGGAATGCATTTAGCGGAAACTGGTACACTATGGGCAATATTGGGAGTTGCATGCGTATTCTGCATAAAGCAGAGAAGGGTTGCGCTTTCGACTTGTTAGAGGAGTTGGAGATTTACAAAGCCAAAAAGCATGAGTCCACACGTGTATTCAATGGACAGAGCGATTTTGTGCCCAACGCCTACTTTGCTGTGTGTGATAACGACCTAATGCCTCGCTTATTTATACCTATCCTTCATGCTGATTTATGATGAGAAGAATATGCATTTGCCTTACTTCCATACATTCGTCGCTCTAATCCTGTAACTGATTATATCCTAGCTATTCATAGACTGTATGGCTAGACTATATCATTTTATTTATTGACTGTTAATATGTTGTATAAACTTTTCTGTGGGAGACATATCACGATGTAAGAAAAGCCCTCTAGTGGTTAAGTTCTTACGATCGCTACGCGCCTACGTAACATCTTGGCAGCCGAGCCAACAGCGGACGCTGATCATTGATCTGCCCTTTCTTCAATTATTTTGTCATATAGACATTTTATCTTCTATAGGTAATTTATAGTTTGCTATAGGCAATGTATTACGTATATTTTATTTTTGACCGTAAATTCACCGTAAGAGTGCAGACCTATTATCTTTATATATTTCCTGTAAAAATTCTATATGATTAACTGTATTCGTCTTTTATTTTATCACAATTGCTTTCTATAATAGTTATCAAAATTTAAATGTCTGCTACATGTATTTTACATAATGTGTTTTTATCAGATTGTGGTTCTTACGTAAATGAAGAATACATTGAAGCCCACAGTAGCGACATGTATGAAGGATATATTCAAACAGATTTCTGGTAGCTACTGCACTTCAATAGGTTTCGTGCAGTAACGCCAATTGCAAAATGACTATGTGGACGTTGTGGCCTATTTTACACCATATTTTAGATCTAGATGACGATGCTATGCTGAGTGTGCTTATATGTTTTAACGATGCCATTATGGCTTTATCACATTAGGACATGGTGTAGAACAGGTACGCTTTACCTTGTTTTATCTGTACGTTTCCCGGTTTGTATGACAGTATATTGTGATACGAAATGCTACATTGTGTTGAAGGTAGACTGCCCATTAGGTGTGTATAAATCTGAAGATGGTCATTACTGACTGAAACCGGTCATCATCAGAGCAATTTATATTGTGAGCAAAGACTGGAATTTGACAGCATTGAATTACTGTTCAAATTCGCGACTGTGTTGCAGCTGGTAAACATATTTCCGCCGTCAGTGTTAAAACTTATTTTAACTGGCAACCGTGGATGGTTGAAGTGATCACTGTAGCAAATATCTACTAATACCAGTATTGATGGCCCCTGTTTTGATCACAAGCGAGGTAGATTCTTCCTACACGACGGTCGGGGGCCTGAAGATGGCCTAGTAAAACATTGAAACTACTTATCAATAAGGTTGAAAATTGACGGCTAAAAGGTGTTTAATTTGACATCCTGCCTCCAAATTAGGTTTGGCCTTATTCAGTATGCACAGTAATTCACCACTGAACTTAAAATATGATCAGACGTCTTATACATCATAACTGCCTTCCATCAAATTCAACGCATATAATATTCTCATGAGTGAGACGAGTGTTCAAAAAATATTGTTTAACTAAATTTTATTCTTATCTTTCACAGCTTTTCACTGCCGAAACATTTCGTTGGCTCCTATTTCTGACTCATTATTCTTCCTCTTCCTGAACTGTATTCAATATTTATACAAAATTATGTTTAATTGAAACAAGGTCACATTTTTCAACATAACAGGAGGTCACATCCATAAAAACACTTTAATACACCAAAAGGATGTGAGAACAATGAAACTGAACAAACAAATAACGGGCTAAGGGACCTTTGCTGTAAAATGTGAATTGGAAACAGTTTTCTGGAGCACTTTTTTCAGGTATCTATAATTTATAGTTGTGAGCCAGAACCTTCGAGGAAACACTAACGTCGTTTTAATTATTTTTTATCTCTCTAGTTTCTACTTGACTATCACTTTAACCTTTAATTCCTAACATCGACCTCTCAGAACATGAAGCTCTGTATTTCTGTGATATGCCTACACTGATTATGTCGCGATCTTGAACACAAAGCTATGTCAAAAAACATTTGTCTTTTATGTGAAAATGTGGCTTTGTAATTGTTGGTACTCACTGTTGCAAATTTATCAGAAAGGCTTCGTAGACTAGTGATACTGAAAACTCAATTATACTTTGCGTACCTCCAATCTCTTATTTTACAGAAGGTCGTTGATTTCTAGTATTACAAGTAATAGTTCACTCTCTCAGCAAGCAATCACTGTTAACAACCATTTCGATGTTTTTATTTCAGTCCTCATGAAATTATCGAAAGAGACCCTGAATGTAAAGGTGTTACGCCGTTGTCACCTGAAGGTCTAGTTAGCTTTACAACAAGCAGATGCTACTGATTACGTCTATTGTTTAAGTGACTACTTTGATAATGAGAACGATGAATTGTCATGTTCCATTCATTATATAGAATCTGAAATTGATGAAAATGAAAGTGAAACTAGTGGATGCCATGACATGAGAGTTCGGATTCCGGTGCAACAGAAGAATAAAACAGTCAGTTTCCCAGTGGGAAAAATAAGTGTTTCACATGGATATCACAGGAACAATACAATGACGATAAAGTAAGGGAGAGAATGTTATAAAAATAAGTCTGACGTCACTATAAAGGTAGTTACTTGAGTCTGAATAGGAATTCTATACGAGATGAAGTGTGGCGATTATTCTTCAGTCATGAGATAAGTACCGAAATTGTTAGGCACACAGAAACACAGCTATGGTTATTTAGAAGGAAACCGAAAATTTTTGAAAACCCATCTTAAAAAGGTACAGATTATAATGAAACTGAATTTCTAATAGGGTTGATGATGCTATGTGCCATCTTCAAATCTGGACGAAAGGATCTCCAGGCACTGTTCTTTGCGGACATCTTCGGCCGTGATGTTTTTCGAGGGGTCATGCTCTTGAGAAGATGTCAGGGCATCTACTCAGGAAGAAAGAAGAAAATAATATCCAGCTGCAGCAGCCTCTTTTGTTTTCTACAAATTAATATCAAACTGTCAAAAACTATACGATTTTCGAGCACATGTTTGTGTAGATGAAGCACTAACTCTGTTCAGACGCATGTGTCGGTTCCGAATGGTCATGCCGAATAAAATAACCAAAGATGGACTAAAGCTCATGTGTCTTACTGATGCTCATAATGCACAGCATCCAAATTCATACTTATACTTGGGCAAGGACAGTGATGGAAGGACATTGTCAATTGAAGAGAAATGATTAAGCGAACCAACACAACCTGTAATGCAACTTGCTTCACCAATAGTGGGAACTAGTCGCAACATAACGTCAAGCAACTGGTTTTCATCGATTGATCTGGTGCCTGAACTGGGAAAGAGGAAACTTACTTACACTCGAACACTAGAGAGATCCCCAAAGAATTGGTTCCTAATAAAATAAGAGCAGTTGGCCCTTCAATGAATAACTCTACTAGTAATAGAACACTGTTGTCCTACGTACATAAAAATCTAAAGCTGTGATACTTGTGTCATCGATGTATCGCTGAAATTAAACATATGTGACAAACAGCAAACCAGAGATCATTTCCTTCTATAATGGCACCAAATCTGGTGTTGACGCAATAGATCCAAAGTGCACAAACTAATCAACCAATCTGCGAACCAGGAGATGGTCTCTAGCTGTTCCCTATTTCATTATATCATTTATCTGTGTAAATACAGAAATAATAATCACAGGTTTGAAACAAACTCTAACATTGCACAGGTTCGACTTCATGAAGATTTTAGCAACTAATCCAAAAAAAATCCCATATGGTAAGTAGGCTACACATACCAAATTTACCAGTAGAAATGGCCAAAATAATGCAAATTTATGAAGAAAGACACATCTGAAAACCATATTATACTATGACTAATAAATCACATACTAATGTAAAACTGAGGTATATAAAGGGGAATTTAAAACAGCTTTCATACTTTTCTAATAAGTGTTTTTGTTACTTAACTGAATTTTTAAAAAAAAAACAGTTTTTCGAAACCAAAACTGTTATTAATTAAAAGGAGTATTGTCACTATTTTAGTTCTTTGATATTTCTGCACAAGGAAATATATTTTTTTACTTAACCCTCTGGTGGTTACGTATACTTTGTCATGTTATTGGTAACATCAGTCTCGCAGACATTGTAATTTTTATTTGATTTTATTTGCTCCTTTTCAGTATAGTATCGTTTACAATATGTCCGTACAAGAAATATCATAGAATTCAAGGAAAAAGCAAAACATCAAGGCCTAGCGAAAGAAACTGACGAGCAGCGCACGCAAACAAACAGCTAATAGAAGCAAATGAGAAGAAATGTAGAAGTACAGCTCCTCCTGTGAAAGGGAAGTGTTTTGGATACTATGCTGGGAAACCATCACAGAAACGAATTCATAAAACCTAGGTGTGGAATAGACATTTGGGCGAGGAAAACCTAACGGAAGAAATGATCAGGTGCGTGAAAAGCAAACGTGGATTCATGCGAAGAGTGCAGGACTGAGGAAAGGAGTGAAAATTATATCGCAACGCCTGTAAAATACTGATGTAAGCACTAACATATGGAAGATTTATTGACCTTTTATTCTTATATAATTTTAAGCTCAGAGAAATAGTTTATAAGGGTGCTATAATTTATGTACTCACTAGTACAGATTAGGAAACCAGATTCCTAATTTGTACCAGTTGCAGGTATTTAAAAACTAAAGTACAGTCTATTTATTTTTCTCAGGATCTTTATTCTTTTAGTCAGATACCAGGAACATCATCCTGCTGTTGAGGATGACGTAGTTTAAAACGTTTCATAAGTTACCGTTTAGACTATACATATATTACATATCATATATATATTATATACCTAATATATTTTATATATAATATATAATATCCCAAAATTTCAATTAAAGCAACTCTTCCCTAATGGGAGCTACAGATTGTTTAGAATTTGTACAGGAAGCAGCAATTATAAGAGTTGAGGGACGTAGAATGGTTCAAATGGCTCTGAGCACTATGGGACTTAACATCTGAGGCCCCTAGAACTTAGAACTACTTAAACCTAAGTAACCTAAGGACATCACACACATCCATGCCCGAGGCAGAATTCGAACCTACGACCGTAGCGGTCGCTCGGTTCCAGACTGAAGCGCCTAGAACCGCTCGGCTACAACGGCCGGCTGAAGGACATGGAATGGAAGCCGTGGTTGAGAAAGAGGTTAGACATGTTTGTGGCCGAACCCTTATTCAATCAGTACATTGAGCAAGCAATAAACGAAACCAAGGGGAAATTTGGAAAAGAAGCTACAGTTCAGGGTAAAGCTGTGAAAGCTGTTAGGTTTGCCAGTGACTTCGTAATTGTGTCAAGTGTCACAAAGAACGTAGAAGAGCATTTGAATGTAATGGATAGTGTCTTGAAAGGAGGTTGAACAACAAGAAAAATATATACAGGGAATGTAGCGCAATTAAATCAGGTCATGTTAAAGGAATTAGATTAGGAAAAGTAGCGGAGGAGTTTTTCTATACGGGCAGCAAAAAACTGACTATGGCCGAGGTCGGGAGGATATAAAATGTAGACTGGTTGTAGCACAGCGAGAGAGAGAGAGAGAGAGAGAGAGAGAGAGGGAGAGACTGACAGGGGAGAGAGAATAGAGACCTTCATGGAAGTAGGGCCATGACTGAGGAGTTAGCGGTCCAGATAGCAGGAGAACGGGCAGTCCTCCGAAGCGCTCCGTCTAATTACGAAGACGGCGGTGGCAGTTGAGAGCGGACAGGGAAGGACGGGGTGGTTCGCCAGTCCGCCACGGCCAAGTTTGGTTTGGCGTCCGGTGGCGGCGGCGGCGGCAGCAGATGAGCTACGCTCCGCACCGGCCACTGGGATGCCTTCCGCTACCAGCAAAGCGTGAGGTCCACCCTGCCCCTGCCGCCGCCAACTATCCGCGAGTAATGAATGCTGGCTTGCGCGGGATGACTTTCGCAGCCCCCTCTTCTCTTAGCCGATGCTTCGTAGGACGGTGTCTCCGGCCATCCTGAGCGTAGCACGGAAAGCCTTGTCGGGTCCTACCAGCGATATTAACTGTTTCGCTGCTACAGATGTGCTCACTGCATTCCGTGCTGAGGGCGGTTTCCGTTACGGCTGCACTGCTCACCAAATGCTGGCGTCTGGGACGAGGGACGGCATTCCGAGCCATATGAAATACTTATCATCGCATTTTTAGAAAACAACTGGATGATAAAAACTTCATTTTTGCACATCTACACTCGATAAAAAACTGAATCCATTTTCGTGATTCGTCATACTTACTGCGCTGCAGCGAATTAAGTAAAACATTGCCGCAATTTTAAAGAGTTCGGAGAGGTTCAAACGTTGCGTATGGTCGATTTTAACTTGTACTTTGCAAGGAATGAGCTCTTGATATTATACCTATATTTCACTTATAACTGAAAACAGGACGACATCCCATTTAGTTCTCGAGTTACTGAGTTTTGTATCCGATCGACTGTCTCGAATGAGTCGCCCGCTTCTGCCCATGCGGACTTGCCGTCAGCTATTAAATAAACACATCAAAAAACGTTTTGCATCAACCTAGTTCCCAGAACTCCTGAAGATAGTCGTTGACTGTGGATATTGCGTCACAGACACAGTCCCTTTCACTGTTCAGAGATGCCACTACACCCGCCCAAAAATGTAAACAAACATGCATGAGGACGGCCTATTAGACGGAGGGGTCTTACCAGCCGATCAGTTCCAGTCAGTCCACCAGGAAGGAGGTACACGGCTCTTGTTGTCTATAGTTTAATCATGCCCAGACGGTCAATGCCGCGGTTCGATCGCGTCCGCATTCTTACTTTGTGCCAGGAAGTGTCCAGTCGTCTCGGAGTGAACCAAAGCGATGTTGTTCGGTCATGGAGGAGATACAGAGAGACCGGAACTGTTGATGACATCCCTCGGTCAGGATGCCAAGGGCTACTACTGCAGTGGATGACCGCTACCTACGGATAATGGCTCGGAGGAACCCTGAAAGCAACGCCACCTTGTTGACTAACGCTTTTCGTGCAACCACACAACGTCGTGCAGTAGGCTGCAGGATGCGCATCTTCACTCCCGACGTCCATGGCGAGGTCCATCTTTGCAACCACGACACCATGCAGCGCGGAACAGATAGGCCAAACAACATGCCGAATGGACCACTCAGGATTGGCATCGCTTTCTCTTCACCGATGAGTGTCGCATAGGCCTTCAACCAGACAATCGTCGGAGACGTGTTTGGAGGCAACCCGGTCAGTCTGAACGCCTTTGACACACAGTCCAGCGAGTGCAGCAAGTTGGTGGTTCCCTGCTGTTTTGGGATGGCATTATGTGTTGCCGACATTTCGCGCCCCCATCGTGCATATCTTGTGAATGACTTCACTCAGGATAACGACATCGCTCGACTAGAGTGACCAGCATGTTCTCCAGACATGAACCCTGTGACCCTGCCTGGGATAGATTGAAAATGGCTGTTTATATACGACGTGACTCACAAACACTCTGAGGGATCTACAGTGGTCATGGAAGGCTCCGTAACAGCTGTACGATACGTGAATGCCATCCTCCGACCGATAGTGGAACCATATCGGCAGCATACTGGCGAGGCATTCGTCTTCATGGATGACAGTTCGCGCCCCCATCGTGCATATCTTGTGAATGACTTCACTCAGGATAACGACATCGCTCGACTAGAGTGGCCAGCATGTTCTCCAGACATGAACCCTGTGACCCTGCCTGCGATAGATTGAAAATGGCTGTTTATATACGACGTGACTCACAAACACTCTGAGGGATCTACGCCGAATCGACGTTGAGGAGTCGGACAAATTGGACCAACAGTGCCTTGATGAACTTGTGAATAGTATGCCACGATGAATAGAGGCATGCATCAATGCAAGAGGACGTGCTACTGGGTATGAGAGGTATCGGTGTGTACAGCAATCTGGACCACCACCTCTGAAGGTCTCGCTGTGTGGTGGTACAACATGCTACATGTGCTTTTCATGAGTAATAAAAATGACGGAAATGATGTTTACGTTGATCTCTATTCCAATTTCCTGTACTGGTTCCAGCACTATCGGAACCGAGGTGATGCAAAACTTTTTGTGAGATCTGTACCTAAAATCCGATTATAAGAAAAATATTTGGTGAAATAATTTTATTTTTGCTCGATAAAGGACTGAATTATATTTTCGTTATATATCTTAGTTACTAAAAATAGCCATTGCGTAAATTTTTCCGTACGGCTGATTTTAATTCATACACTACAGCAAATGAAATATAGATAAGATATCGAAATGTCATTTAAAATTGAGGGCAGAACGACATCTCGTTTCGTTCTCAAGGTATTGTGTTTCATATCGGACGGATTGTCGCACGTGCCGCACCTATTCACGTCGTCACTCACAACGAATCATGTGGTCACAACAATCGTCACATCTCATAAACAATTCAAGATACCGAAATGACGATTTTTGTAACTGATAGCACGCAATGAGACACACATGTTACGTGATAAATACACGCAACTGGTTTATTCACCGAGAAAAGGAAGTAACTCGTTCGCTGCAGTGACAGATCGACGACCCACGACTCATACAGACGTCCATAGCACTGCAAGACGACACGCGGCACGCATGTAGATGCCAACATTTGTGGAAATGCCGTAGCACTACGTGTATAGACATTCACATCATCGAAAGGGTTATTGTTCACCAAAGGTCCGAAAGAGCGCTTTAAGTCTTCAGCCAGTATCAGAGTTTAATCACCCCGTGTCATCAGTCGTTCAATTCCTGATTAAACGTGATAACATGGTGTTCAGCAAACAGGCGAACACATTCAACGCCGTTTATTCCTAATATCGTGCCTTTTGTTTATCACTGTTTTGGTCAAATGTTTGAATGGAGTGCCAACAAGACTCTGTTTGAATTATACAACTGGTTTCTGTATGAACTTTCATCACCAGCCGAAGAGTGGAGGACAAATGGGTTCTCAAACTGATCATCGTGTGATCTAGTTTTGCAAAAAACATATTTCATTTTTCGATTGTAATCACGGTAATTCAGAAAAACTTAATTAGTGATGTGAGGTAGAAATGAAATATTTCGGCCCGCATCTCGTGGTCGTGCGGTAGCGTTCTCGCTTCCCACACCCGGGTTCCCGGGTTCGATTCCCGGCGGGGTCAGGGATTTTCTCTGCCTCGTGATGGCTGGGTGTTGTGTGATGTCTTTAGGTTAGTTAGTTTTAAGTAGTTCTAAGTTCTAGGGGACTGATGACCACAGATGTTAAGTCCCATAGTGCTCAGAGCCATTTGAAATATTTCTCAAATTGATGCTCTGACCCATAGCTGTCACAAAGGCCTCTTTTGAATGAAATACTTAATTTAGAACATCCTTAGAACAGGAAAAGCTAAGAAAGTAAAGGAACTGTCAAAAAGTCAATCTATTCAAGGTGTAGCTTTTTTGGGTAAAAAAGCTGTTCTGGTGGTATATTTGATGTTTAAAAGGTTTCCATCAAATCAAGTATTAAATTTAGAACATTTTGAGGGCAGTAGACACCAGGAAAACAAACGAGGTGTCAAACAGTTTATTTTTTGAAGGCGTTGCAAGATCGCGCATAAAAAGTTACTTAACTGTGAAATTTAACTGTCATATTGTTTTCTTAGAGTGCCAAAATGACATTTCTACAACAAAATACGCTTTTGAAGAAAATGATATGTCAATGAGTTAATGTTTTCTGAAATGATAGTCCAAAAATAAGAAAAAATGTAATAAGAAATTTGACACGGCTTTGCATGACTCTCTTGTACAGTGAATGAGGTTTAACTAAATATTTTCATTGATGATTTATCTTTCATTTTCAGTGAATCTGTAACCTTCAATTGAGACCACAGCCAACAGACGAAAGCACTCCAGAAGACCATGCGATAACTCCACTCGACATTACTGCCGTAAACGTGATGATGTGATGTAACAGATATTGCGTTGTGGGCATACACTTCTGGTACACATCGCGAAATTACCTGTCACTAAACTTGCCTCTTCCATAGATTTGTACCTTACGAAATTACCTATCGCTAACCTTGCTTCTCCCATAGATGTGTATCTTACAGACAATCGTAGGTTCGTTGGTATCGCTCATCTTGACTGCAATGAGGATCGCTAAAATGATTAGTAGGCTGCTCAGCTGTTGCCAGTGAGCATTAAAACATTTGTAAAGGAGAACAATCATTGTGAAATGTGTATAATTCCTATTCGCAATTGCTTTGAATAATTACCACATACAATTAAGTTCAAACATAATTAATACTACCTGCACCTTCCTGAACCACCGCTGAACGTATTAGCTGTGAAAATGTCACCACCCCTTTGTGTCTGGAGTCTCTGACCTCGAATGCTAGCCAATCAGAGACCGTAAACACACACTTTCTCATGGGGGCGTGTTCTGTACAACCAGTAACATACGGTAAAAATATTCCTCACTCATTTGTCATGTTCAGTCATTCACTCAGTACGTGATCGCGAAGCAATGGCTGATGCCGAGTTGAATTTATCCTATACTCCACGGAATTTTGGACTGACTATGTCGCATTAAATCAGCATCATGTTTCAGATTTGGCAGGTCTCAGCACAGGGTCTACTACCCAAACATATTACAACCAACCTTTAGTAATATTGGGTTTCCCTTCACTGACGACCGAAATCACAGATTTCACTATCATTACGACTCAAGAACATGTTTTCATCTTTTATATACCAAACGAAACCTGTTTTTAATAAATATGACGTACTCCCAATATAATTTGTTTATCTGTTTACAATGTAATGATTTTACATCTGAAAATTCGTGAGGAGCGAATATTTTTCTTAATCTATGACTAGTTTTGATCTTGATGTCCTGCAATATATGTTAATGACATAAACTCAATTACTTGAAAATGGCAAAAAAGGCCGTAACCTGGGCCATAATAAAATAAACAAAAATACAGTCAAATTGTAAGTAGGCTGTTTATGTTTTCTTATTGGCAACGTTACGTAGCGCTCTGTATGAATATCACTGGCTGTGCTGTTTTATGTTTTCTTATTAGCAACGTTACGTAGCGCTCTGTATGAAAATCACTGGCTGTGCTGTGTGCAGTCTGTGGCTAGTTTGCATTGTTGTCTGCCATTGTAGTGTTGGGCAGCGGCAGCTGGATGTGAACAGCGCGTAGCGTTGCGCTTTTATTTATTTATTTTTTTACACTGCAAAATTTTAAGAGTGGGATAACGAACAGAAAGAGAAAAACATAGAAGGATTCCATCTAGGAAAAGGAAGAGAGAGATCTGAGGTGAAATATCTCACTTTTGCTCAAGATATTACAGTAATTTTTAAGGACAAAACAAATGAAAAGTTAATGATAGGAACACTTCACGAAATTTCACGGATTACTAATATCATATGAGCAAACGGAATACATTCAACGCAAACGCCAAACAGAAAAATATATGCAAACACAACACGGAAACATCGAAAGTGTTGTTAAGTTTGAGTATTTGGGAGAACACATGCAATCAGATGGGTTGGCTTGCACCACAAGTTACGAAAGATCGATGAAAATGGGAATAACTTACGAACTCACCCAAAACGAATATAAAAAATATCAGTATCACTGCAGACAAAAACTGAACACTACGCAACAGTAATTAAACCGGAAGCACTTTATGGATCTGAACGCCTAACATTGAATAAATCAAGCGAACAAAAAAACTGGGAAAGAAACAAAGCAAAATAATCAGAAACATTTTAAAACCACAAAAGAAAAATATACTGACCAATAACGAAGTTCACAACCCACGAGAGTGATGTGAAAAGCAGAGAGCAGGTCATCAGTCAAGAATGAGTAAGCTCTGAGAAGTTGATATGAAAAAAAGTGTACCTTTGTCTCAGGTTCTAAGCCGTTTGTAATTGACCGAATCACGTAAAGGAGAAAAAAACGCACATGTTATCCTACACCTCCCCTTTGAAATTCTTTTCCAAATATTTCTCCTTTAGCCGCAGAACTCCTCATTCCTTGTCAGTCCATCTATGTTAAACATTCTTCTATAGCTCCATTCTGACTCTTCCAATCTCGAGACGAAAATACCGTGCAAATGTTTTGGAGCTGTGAAAGTCTCTATTATTGGAAAATTGTAAATATGGAACAAAAAACTCCGATCTACTTGAACAACCTGACACTGCGACAAAGATGAAAGGTAGAAGCAACATGTTGCTTCTCTATGTAATGAGGTCGTCAGAAGACAGGTTTATCAACGTTACAGCAAAAGAATCGCCAGAAGGGGAAGATTTCTACATATTGTGAAAAAATTATCAAAATTGTCAACTGAGGAGATTACGTGAGAGTTCTTGATCTTTATAATAATAGTGACAATAATGACAGTAATAATATTAATGAAGACACAATCGCTCTTGCTTTGACATCCAGTGACAGATATAGGTACAAATAATGAGAATAAGCGCTATCCACTCTTGTAGTATCAAGTATTCGTACTTGACCCAGGGAAGGGACAAAGGAAGATGGCAATGGGATGGACAGACACCTTGGTAAGTAGCATGGGATCTGAGATGGCGACCTGAAGCAGTTGACTTTCGCTTCTCCAATCCGCTAGGAGCAATCTGAACTCGTTGTCCTGAATACGTTTTAAAGAGATATCAGTATAGGCTCTTTTCTCTTTGGAGATGAACTGGGCTAATCTTTTGAAAGGGACAGTCAAATGAAAAACGAAAGTCCGTCACAACACATCACCACAGGCGTTAAGTCATTGGCCCACTCGGAGACGACACGATCAATTCCTGTTTTGTACAAGGCGATCGTGCGCTGACGGATCCACAACCGCTCCCATTTTCACACTTCCGAGCACTCTTGGGCGTTATGACTTTATGGTACGTCGCAATCTCTGCAGAGTCTCTTCAATGCGCTGCACATTGATCGTGGTTCCACGATCAAGGAATTCATCGTGGTTCCACGATCAAGAAACTCAACGATCAGAAGGCCCCTGCAGTCGAAGAAGAAGGTCATCAAGACCTTACCACAACTTCTGAGAACAGCTTTCGATTTCTTTGGTGGGAAAGATGTAGGATGTTTCCACTGTTGACCTGCGCTTTGCACTGGGGCTGTGAGAATGCTGTTGGACAGAACCATCCTTTTGCATAATAAAACACACCCCCACACAGTCCATCGGACGAAGGCTACAGTTGAGCGATATGCTTTTGAAATACTGCTACATCTTCTGTAGAGCCCGGATCTTTCCCCATGTGATTTTCACATCTTTGGCGAGGTGAACAAAGACTAGATTTCAGTCAGACAAGATAGTGCACGGGTAGTTGCAGTCGTGGATCCCACAGCGGCCAACAGCTTTCCAGGAAACACCAGTTGATCGTCTCGTCTCACAGTACGATAAATGTCATAGCGCGTATGGTGATTACTTTCGAAAGGAGCCGTTCCATGGTCCCGTTGTGGCCGGTGTTCAGTTTTCATTTGATTTCTCCTCATATACAGGGTGGACCTGTCCAAATACCTCACGAAATAAGCGTCAAACGAAAAAACTACAAAGAACGAAACTTGTCTAGCTTGAAGGGGGAAAGCAGATGGCGCTATGGTTGGCCCGCTAGATGGTGCGCCATAGGTCAAACGGATATCAACTGCGTTTTTTTAAATAGGAACCACCATTTATATTACATATTCGTGTAGTACGTAAAGAAATATGAATGTTTTAGTAGGACCACTTTTTTCGCTTTGCTATAGAGGGCGCTGTAATAGTCACAAACATATGGCTCACAATTTTAGACGAACAGTTGGTAATAGGTTGGTTTTTTAAGTTAAAATACAAAGCGTAGGTACGTTTGAACATTTTATTTCGGTTGTTCCAGTGTGATATATGTACCTTTGTGAACTTATCATTTCTTTATTAATAATTATAATACAGGCTTACATCACCAGTTACATTTTCGGCAAGTAAACTAAGTCCTTTCTTCTATACATCTATGTTTTCATCATTCATGCAGTTACAGCGTGATTACCTATAAATACCACATTAATGCAATAAATGCTCAAAGATGACGTCCGTCAACCTCAATGCACTGGGCAATACGTGTAACGACATTCCTCTCAACAGCGAGTAGTTCGCCTTCCGTAATGTTCGCACATGCATTGACAATGGGCTGACGCATTTTGTCAGGCGTTGTCGGTGGATCACGATAGAAAATATCCCTCAACTTTCCCCACAGAAAGAAATCCAGGGACGTCAGATCCGGTGAACGTGCGAGTCATGGTATGGTCTTTCGACGACCAATCCACGTGTCGCCGGATATCCATCATGTTGG
Source organism: Schistocerca nitens (assembly GCF_023898315.1). NCBI lineage: Eukaryota > Metazoa > Arthropoda > Insecta > Orthoptera > Acrididae > Schistocerca > Schistocerca nitens. The sequence goes on along the minus strand of NC_064620.1, from coordinate 186,550,372 downwards.
AAGGACATCACCATTCTGTCACGCAGTGAAACATCTTGTAGTAACATCGGTAGAACATTACGTAGGAAATCAGCATACACTGCACAATTTATATTGCCATTGATAGAATTGGGGCCAATTATCTCTCCTCCCATAATGCCGCACCATACATTAACCCGCCAAGGTCGCTGATGTTCCACTTGTCGCAGCCATCGTGGATTTTCCGTTGCCCGATAGTGCATATTATGCCGGTTTACGTTACTGCTTTTGGTGAATGACGCTTCGTCGCTAAATAGAACGCGTGCAAAAAATCTGTAATCGTCCCGTAATTTCTCTTGTGCCCAGTGGCAGAACTGTACACGACGTTCAAAGTTGTCGCCATGCAATTTCTGGTGCATAGAAATATGGTACGGGTGCAATCGATGTTGACATAGCATTCTCAACACCGACGTTTTTTAAATTCCCGATTCTCGCGCAGGTTGTTTTCACATGTGGCTGAGCACTTGCTGTTTCCTTAAATGACGTAACTATCCGGCGAACGGTCCGGACACTTGGATGATGTCGTCCAGGATACAGAGCAGCGTACATAGTACACGCTCGTTGGGTATTTTGATCACAATATCCATACATCAACACGATATCGACCTTTTCCGCAATTGGCAAACGGTCCATTTTAACACGGGTAATGTATCACGATGCAAATACCGTCCGCAGTGGCGGAATGTTACGTGATACCACGTACTTATACGTTTGTGACTATTACAGCGCCATCTATCACAAAGCGAAAAAAGTGGTCCAACTAAAACATTCATATTTCTTTACGTACTACACGAATATGTAATAAAAAATGGGTGTTCCTATTTAAAAAACGCAGTTGATATCCGTTTGACCTATGGCCGCGCCATCTAGCGGGCCAACCATAGCGCCATCTGGTTTCCCCCTTGAAGCTAGACGAGTTTCGTTCTTTGTAGTTTTTTCGTTTAATGGTTATTTCGTGAGATATTTGGCCTGGTCACTCTCAATGGACCACCCTATATACTGCTGACTACAGAACTTAGTTTGGTGAGGCTACTACTGTTCATCAACTCAAGGACATCTAACAGCTCTCACAAGTTTGGCTTACAGCCACGATGCCGTTCTTTATCGGTTTCTTTTGCAGTATCCAGTTATTTAATATCAGATTGGGCAATTCACGACACCCTCTTTCTCTGTTACCACTCTTCGTGTCCTAACCAGAGCGTTGCGCTGATTACATTGCCGTAGCTGTTGTGATTACCTGACCTGTATACGTGTACACAAATAGAGATTTGGCGTTAACCATGTTAAATCTGTTAACTGATACTATTAGTGTCGGTTGTTCTCATAGCGTAGATGATAGCGCACAAGAATGCTCAGCCTTTAGCTTCAGTTCGATGCTTACTAACGTCATACGTTCGACTTTTGTAATGACACGTTTGGTGATATCGCCTCTGGAGGACAGCTTGCATTTGCCTGCGCAACGGCCTGATTAGCTTTCTTCGATATTAACTAGCTCGAAAAATCCGCGACGTATTAAATTATTTTCTTAAACTTTCTCTGCACAAACTACCCTGGAACGCCCTATCACGCTTTTCAGACGGTTTAAGACCGCTCTGTGTAATTGCTACCTTATAAGGGCATCGCGGCTACTCGTCATCACCGATTTCGTCCAGATTTATAGTTTATGGAGGGCTTCGCCAGAAATGAAAGTGACGCAAGTAGTAATTCCAGACGACCAAGTATTTAGAAAAAATAGTACTTATGGCGTAGGTTGCGCGAGGCATTAGTCCTTTACGTTAGCATTGTTTCTAGGCAGCGGCTGGCGCTGCTGTAAGAGTACGGAGGAAAGAGTACAGAACGCTAATAGGAGGGTCGTGGGTATGAGGCGCCTAAGTGGAACCTTTTTTCTTTTTTCCATTTCTACGTTACTTCTATAGCAAATAAACCTAAATAATTCCCAGTATATCGCATTTATAAATAAAGATAAAGGAAAATGTAGGATTGCAAATAAATTTCCAGGGAGGGGTTGGAATGTGCACAAGAGAACTTCATATATAGAATTACATACTTTTATTGTTTTATAGTCGATTTACAGGTTGGAGCGTTGTCCTTAAAGGCCGATGGACCTGGTTAACTTGCACTAGTAAACAATTGTTTGCGCACAGCTGCAAAGGGCTGCTCCAAGGTGAAACTGAAACTGACGCTATACGGAGTCCTGTACGCTTCAATTAGAATACTTGCTTCGTGGACGCTGTAAGTACAGTCCTTTTCTGGAAATTTATTTGCTATCCCAAATTTTCCTTTGCATTTCTCTCTTTATTCTTTTAATCAAAATGTTATTGATTGCGAAATACTGAGCACTGCTTTGGTTTCTTTGCAGTGTAAGTAACATGTAAACTGAAAATAAAAGAAGTTTACGATTAGAGACTCGATCCCAAGACATCTAGAATAGCGTTCTGTACTCCTTCCGCTGCGCCATTCGCTGCATAGAACCTACACTCCTACACTAACATGAATGGCCCATGTCTCGTCCAAGCTGAGCCACAAGTGGAATTTTTTTTCTAAACACCTGGCCTTCAGGACATCCCGCTCCTGTCAAATTCATTTCTGGTCAAACCCTGCATATACTCTAAATATGGGCAAAATCGGTGATGAAGAGTAGGCATGGACCCCTTGTTAGTCTGGCCATACCTCTCCCTGGTCCCCTGCGGAGCAGCAGTCATGAGGACTCCGTAGAGAGCGATTTCTGGCTGCTCAAAGACATTGCGTTCAAATAGTTCAAATGGTTCTGAGCACTATGGGACTTAACAACTGAGGTCATCAGTCCACTAGAACTTAGAACTATTTAAACCTAACTAACCTATCACACACATCCATGCCCGATGCAGGATTCGAACCTGCGACCGTAGCAGTAGAGCGGTTCCGGACTAAAGCGCCTAGAACCGCTCGGCCACCTCGGTCGGCAGACATTGCGTAATAGATACCGCGCTTCCCAGTAATATTACTTGATATGACTCTGGGAGATAAGAAAAGAAAGAAGAAGAGAGAGCACTTAATCATACTATCGTAATGCAAGTAATTAAACCCGCCTTAACCAACTACTAGGTGACTCGATGATGAAATGAACTTCTTTCGCACCCTTGTAAAGTTTCTTGAGTAATTTCAGTCTCTGAAGAGCGGAAATGTCAAACTGTCGTTAAACGATTTAAGTGCTATGTTTTCAAAAAAATACACTTCCAGTGCTATTGAGTTCTCTGTATTCTGTTACATCTCCCTACACTTGTTCCAAGTGTCAAATCACGGAGAAAATGTTTCAGATACCAGATGATGCACGGTCTTTGTGCCAGGTAGTGCTTTCCTCTGGAGCTGCAAGTGCCATGAGTCACAATCTTTGTTCTGCCGGATTTACACAAGATTGTTCAGTCAGTTAAGGCAGCGCAGCCATTCCAAGCAACTACAATGCAGAAAACTCACTCCTTCGTTTTTTAAAGACGCTGCTAGAACATTGTTGTCACTGCAGGCACGTAAGATCTCCAAATGCTGTAAGACAAAAGTGTCTCTTACTCATCTATCTCAAATAGCCACTGTTACATCGAAACAAATTAATGGAAAATGTCATTGATTAAAAAGAAGAAAGACCATAGCTAATGTATGCCGTGGCATACTTCATATCACAGACCAGCCATATTCATCAGCTGTAAAATATAAAGACCTGTTGATGAATTGGTCACTAAGGTAAACACTGCAACATTTCATCTCAAAAGAGAGTTGTATAAGAAATAGAATTAAATACTGAGGGTTTTTTTTATTTAATTTTGTTGTTCTTGTGTAAAAAAATTCACAGGTATCAGAAAAGGTTATTGATTACTACAAATCAAATCGTTAAATATTACAACTGTATTGTTGTAGTTGTATTGTCCACTTAAAACATAGTACCTAAGTAGTAACGGTACAAAAACTCTTTTAGTGGCACATAGACTTAGTGAGTTCCCTAGTAAGGCGTAGAACGTTCTTAATAAATTATTTATTTTCTAATTTATCCGGTTATTTCTTGGAGTGATGACGTGAGCATCGTAACACTGTGATATCAGAAAATCTTCTCAATATTTTTGACACTGAGAACTTTTGACAGCAGATGCATAAATCAGTATTATATCCCTTCTTTCACCTGCCTTTCACACCCATTAGCTGGCAGAGATTTCATTTCATTAGGCACCTGAATCATTTGTTTTTTTTCTTTCGGTGACGAATATTACACCTCAGAAATCACTATGATGCTGAATTTCTGCCTGTGGCAAACAGTTTCAACGTGGAGAGTGTCCTTCACTTTTATCATTGGTTTTTCGATGCAGAAATTAAATATCAGTGACAAAAACTAAAAAAATACACACGTTTGCTATTTTAGCCTTTGTCTCTCCTCACTACTTCTCTCTGCTTCAGATAAAGAGGACGGATTATTTTCCTCTTTTTATAATTCATACAAAAGCACATAAGAAAGGAAAATAATTTACTTCATTCGACGTTACCAAAAGCCTCCTGCGAATCTACGAATGTCATGTATGTTTCCTTGTTTTACTTTCTATATCTGTCCTCATTAACCACATTGGCAGATTTACTTTCCAAGTATCCCTGCTTTGCTAAAGCTGAACAGGTCCACCCCTGATTAGCTTTCCACCTGCCGTTCCATTCCACAATAAAGTACATTTTTAAGTACATTGTAACGAAGTGACTGCATGGTAATTATCACATCTATCTGCAAATTATTTCTTCGTGAGTACACTAATTACACTGTTTGCAATATCTCAAAAAATGGTTCAAATGGCTCTGAGCACTATGGGACTTAACATCTGAGGTCATCAGTCCCCTAGAACTTAGAACTACTTAAACCTAACTAACCTAAGGACATCACATACATCCATGCCCGCGGCAGGATTCGAACCTGCGACCGTAGCGGTCGCGCTATTCCAGACTGTAGCGCCTAGAACCGCTCGGCCACACCGGCCGGCAATATCTCATAGAACAACGGAAGTAATAAATTTTTCGCTAAGTTATGTAGTCCATATTCATACAATTGGCCTGATGCCAAAGAGAGTTGCGCTGGTTTTTCAAGAAAACGTGGGTGTTTGCTTTTTAATTCAGTTATAAGGACAGAAACTTCCTTATCATCTTTTCCCACGGTATGTTCAGATTCAGTTGCCGAAATTTTGTTTAGACACTTACTGCACAATATTCGTATTTAGCAGAGTGTGTTTCTTGTAGCATATTGATTCTACAGTCTACCGCTTTACTACGCAGATACGCAATACGTAACACTTATTTTCTTTTACAGGCCATTTTTTTATGTCATACGTAAGTGGAATACCTTCACAGTTTGAATTGTTGATTCTCCCTCCACATACTGTCAGAAGTGATTCGTGTCACAAATGTATTCCTCCGTGCTGTGCATGTAAACTTGCAGTTATTCCGTGACCTCTTCGTCATGAAAATAAGGCAAAGCAGTTTGTAAAATTATTAAAATCGAATAATACTAGAAATGAAGTTCAAACACACCTTCTTTACCCTATCCTACATCTACATCATTACTCTTCATAGTCCGTAGTTCAGAATTAAGTGTGTGGCAGAGGATTCATCGAACCACTTTCAAGCTATTTCTCTGCCTTTGCATTCTCGAACCGCGCTCGGGAATAGCGAACAATTAAGATATTCCACACTAGCTCTGACATCCCTCAATCTATCGCAATGAAGACATCTTCCTATGCAACCTAGCTCCAACAAAATATTTTAGTCAATCGGAGGAGGAAGCTAGTGACAGAGACCGCTTGCCAGGATTCTGTTACAACGAAAATCGACTTTGCTTTAATGAGTGCCTCTCCATTCTCTTATCATATTCATGACATTCTCCACTCTATTTCACGATAATGTAAAACGAGCTGTCCTTCTTTCACGCTTTTTACGTCCTCTCTCATTATATATGATATGGGACACACACCGCACAGCAGTGCCCTAGAACAGGACGGACAGGTGTATTGTATCCACACTACTTAGTAGCCATATTGCATGTTCTAAGTGTCAATAAACGTAGTCCTTGGCTCGCTTTCTCCACAACATTATCAGTGTTGTCGTTCCAGTTTAAGTTATTCGTAATTCTAATTCTCTGGTGTTTAGTTGAATTAACAGCCTTTAGATTTCTGTTATTTATCGTGTAATCGAAATTTAGCGGATTCCTTTTACTATTCACACTTCTGCAGCTATCTCCATCGAATGAAAAAATATTATGTTGGTGTCCATTTACGTAGGAAGAAACGATCAAAGGGATGAGTTAAGGAAAATCAGAGCTCGCACGGAAATATTTAAATGTTCGTTTCCTCCGCGACCTGTTATATAAACGAACGGTACGGGATGATTTTAATAAATGCAGCAACGTGGAACTTCATAAAATAAAATAAATATTCACTACTAAGTGACTGGTTGCTATATTTATTAAAATAATACACACTACTGCCACGGAATTCAAAAGCCAGTAAAATGGCTAAATTATCGTTGACGGTATAGAGTATTTCACAGGTCTCATTATTTAGAATCAGCTGCCACTTTTTGCATTATATAGTTGTGTTATCCGATTTTGCAGTTGGTTTTCGATCTTCCGATGACTTTACAAGACGGTAAATGTGGAAGACAATAGTATAGATTGTGTCAAAAACGTTTGTTTAGAGTTGTAACAACAGTGAGCCTGTAACACATCCTTTGCAAATGCCAGATGTTAACTGTTTTGCTCGATGTATGCCGTCAATTGCTACGAACTGTGAGCTTTGTGGCAGCAAATCACGAATTCAGTCGCACAACTGAGAGACACTCCCTAGGGACGGAATATGATTAGCAGTCGCTGTGAAGAACGGTGTCAAACTCCTATAGAACGGTGTCAAATTCCATATAGAAATATGGAATGAATTTGAGATCCCTTGTCCTCTTCGAGGTAATTCATAATATTAGAACATGGTATATGTTCCCAAATCTTACTGCAAATCGGCGTTAGTGTTGTTGTTGTTGTTGTTGTCTTCAGCCCTGAGACTGGTTTGATGCAGCTCTCCATGCTACTCTATCTTGTGCAAGCTTCTTCATATCCCAGTCTTTACTGCAACCTACATCCTTCTGAATCTGCTTAGTGTATTCATCTCTTGGTCCCCCTCTACGATTTTTACCCTCCACGCTGTCCTCCAATGCTAAATTTGTGATCCCTTGAAGCATCAGAACATGTCCTACCAACCGGTCCCTTCTTCTTGTCAAGTTGTGCCACAAATTCCTCTTCTCCCCAATTCTATTCAATACCTCCTCATTAGTTATGTGATCTACACATCTAATCTTCAGCATTCTTCTGTAGCACCACATTTCTAAAGCTTCTATTCTCTTCTTGTCCAAACTATTTATCGTCCATGTTTCACTTCCATACATGGCTACAATCCATACAAATACTTTCAGAAACGACTTCCTGACACTTAAATCTATACTCGATGTTAACAAATTTCTCTTCTTCAGAAACGCTTTCCTTGCCATTGCCAGTCTACATTTTATATCCTCTCTACTTCGACCATCAGTTATTTTGCTACCCAAATAGAAAAACACCTTTACTACTTTAAGTGTCTCATTTCCTAATCTAATTCCCTCAGCATCATCCGACTTAATTCGACTACATTACAATATCCTCGTTTCGCTTTTGTTGATATTCATCTTATATCCTCTTTTCAAGACACTGTCCATTCCATTCAACTGCTCTTGCAAGTCCTTTGCAGTCTCTGACAGAATTACAATGTCATGGGCGAACCTCAACGTTTTTCTTTCTTCTCCATGGACTTTAATATCTACTCCGAATTTTTCTTTTGTTTCCTTTATTGCTTGCTCAATATACAGATTGAATAACATCGGGGACAGGCTACAACTCTGTCTCACTCCCTTCCCAACCACTGCTTCCCTTTCCTGCCCCTCGATTCTTATAACTGCCATTTGGTTTCTGTACAAATTATAAATAGCCTTTCGCCGGTCGGAGTGGCCGTGCGGTTCTGGGCGCTACAGTCTGGAACCGAGCGACCGCTACGGTCGCAGATTCGAATCCTGCCTCGGGCATGGATGTGTGTGATGTCCTTACGTTAGTTAGGTTTAATTAGTTCTAAGTTCTAGGCGACTGATGACCTTAGAAGTTAAGTCGCATAGTGCTCAGAGCCATAAATAGCCTTTCGCTCCCTGTATTTTACCCCTGCCACCTTTAGAATTTCAAAGAGAGTATTCCAGTCAACATTGTCAAAAGCTTCCTCTAAGTCCACAAATGCTAGAAATGTAGGTAAGCCTTTCCTTAATCTATTTTCTAAGATAAGTCGTAGGGTCAGTACTGTCTCACATGTTCCAACATTTCTGCGGAATCCAAACTGATCTTCGCCGAGCTCGGCTTCTACAAGTTTTTCCATTCGTCCGTAAAGAATTCGCGTTAGTATTTTGCAGCTGTGACTTATTAAACTAATAGTTCGGTAAGTTTCATATCTGTCAACACCTGCTTTCTTGGGATTGGAATTATAATATTCTTCTTGAAGTCTGAGGGTGTTTCGCCTGTCTCATACATCTTGGTCACCAGATGGTAGAGTTTTGTCAGAACTGGCTCTCCCAAGGCAGTTAGTAGTTCCAATGGAATGCTGTCTCCTCCCGGGGCCTTGTTTCGACTCTGGTCTTTCAGTGCTCTGTCAAACTCTTTACGCAGTATCTACATCCTCTTCCATTTCCATAATATTGTCCTCAAGTACATCGCCCTTGTATAGACCCTCTATATACTCCTTCCACCTTTCTGCTTTCCCTTCTTTGCTTAGAACTCGGTTTGCATCTGAGCTCTTGATATTCATACAAGTGGCTCTCTTTTTCCTGTAGGCAGTATCTATCTTACCCCTAGTGAGATAAGCCTCTACATCCTTACATTTGTCCTCTAGCCATCCCTGCTTAGCCATTTTGCACTTCCTGTCAATATCATTTTTGAGACGTTTGTATTCCCTTTTGCCTGCTTCATTTACAGCGTTTTTATATTTTCTCCTTTCATCAATTAAATTCAATATTTCTTCTGTTACCCAAGGATTTCTACTAGCCCTCATCTTTTTACCTACTTGATCCTCTGCTGCCTTCACTACTTCATCCCTCAGAGCTACCCATTCTTCTTCTACTGTATTTCTTTCCCCCATTCCTATCAATTGTTCCCTTATGCTCTCCCTGAAACTGTGTACAACCTCTGGTTTAGTCAGTTTATCCAGGTCCCATCTCGTTACATTCCCACCTTTTTGCAGTTTCTTCAGTTTTAATCTACAGTTCATAACCAATAGATTGTGGTCAGAGTCCACATCTGCCCCGGGAAATGACTTACAATTTAAAACCTGTTTCCTAAATCTCTGTCTCACTATTATATAATCTATCTGATACCCTCTAGTATCTCCAGGATTCTTCCATGTATAGAACCTTCTTTTTTGATTCTTGGTCCAAGTGTTAGCTATGATTAAGTTATGCTCTGTGCAAAATTCTACCAGACGGCTTCCTCTTTCATTTCTCTCCCCCAATCCATATTCACCCACTATGTTTCCTTCTCTCCCTTTTCCTACTCTCGAATTCCAGTCACCCATGACTATTAAATTTTCGTCTCCCTTCACTACCTGAATAATTTCTTTTATCTTATCATACATTTCATCAAATTGTTCATCATCTGCAGAGCTAGTTGGCATATAAACTTGTACTACTGTAGTAGGCATGGGCTTCGTGTCTATCTTGGCCACAATAATGCGTTCACTATGCTGTTTGTAGTAGCTTACCCGCACTCCTATTATTTTATTCATTATTAAACGTAATCCTGCAATACCCCTATTTGATTTTGTATTTATAACCCTGTATTCACCTGACCAAAAGTCTTGTTCCTCCTGCCACCGAACGTCGCTAATTCCCACTGTAACTTTAACCTATCCATTTCCCTTTTTAAATTTTCTAACCTACCTGCCCGATTAAGGGATCTGACATTCCACGCTCCGATCCGTAGAACGCCATTTTTCTTTCTCCTGATAACGACGTCCTCTTGAGTAGTCCCCGCCCGGAGATCCCAATGGGAGACTATTTTACCTTCGGATTATTTTACCCGAGAGGACGCCATCATCATTTATCCATCCAGTAAAGCTGCATGCCCTCGGGAAACCTACGTCTTTTGTTTCCCCTTACTTTCAGCCGTTCGCAGTCCAGCACAGCAAGGCCGTTTTGGTTAGCGTAACAAGGCCAGATCAGTCAGTCATCCGGGCAGTTGCCCCTGCAACTACTGAAAAGGCTGCTGCCCCTCTTCAGGAACCACACGTTTGTCTGGCCTCTCAACAGATACCCCTCCGTTGTGGTTGCACATTCGGTACGGCAATCTGTATCGCTGAGGCACGCAAGCCTCCCCACCAACGGCAAGGTCTATGGTTCACATTATATACTTTCGATATGTACTCATTACCTTGTAGTATAACATCTGGTTACGAAACTAGGAATATGTGTTTTGGACGGTGACATGTCACCCACAGGTCGCACATATTTTAATATTTCATCATGCACTTCAGCATCGCTATAAAGCCGAAATCGTGATTGTGTAAAACAAATGAAAAATTGATAATCAAATGGCGGAAATTGTCTTTGGTAACTTTAGCTGTTTCACTGTACCGAGGATATCTACATCTAAGTACAAATGTACGCAGCTGTTCTTGATTCGAATGTTTAACAACTCTGCTTTAGTGGCACTGTCATGTGCTGCATCACCATTGCTATCACGAAGTGAATACGTGCCATATTTTGAAATGGTGGAAACGTATAACGGGTAGAGAAATAAATATTGTATGTAAAGGACAAGAGGTGGTTTCCTTTTGTAATTTATGATTACGTCAGGAAGTGCTGGAATTTCGCTCTCACCACAAAAAAGAATAATAGGCCTCTCCGCCATACGTGACACCAGTCGATGAAAACAATGCGCGGAAGAGGGAAAACAAGGATTAATGTTTAGGGTTAGTAGGTCGACATTTTAGCTGGTAATTGCGCCGCTGGCCGCGATCCAGACACACCCGCGTGGGAACGCGCCCAAGTACGGAGAGAGAGTACAGAGCAAAGTTTTGAGTTACGGCCGCGATTCGCCTGGCAAGCTACCCGCGTTGCTAAAAGTAGCAGCCGAAAAAACCTCGCATTAATAAAATTACGAAGAAATATTAATGGCATCCGGAACGTAATAACTGCTGGCGCTGCCAACTCGGCAAGACGACGGGGCGGCTTCTTGCGAAAGCTCTGCTGGGACCATCAGCCGCGGCCGCGGGGCTCCGTCTACTAGTGAACTCCTCTGCGACTTTCACTGCATTCAAACCCATATTAACCATCCACATGTAGACCATACAAATGAATGTAAAATGCAAAACAAAAATTTTGTTGGACCATGTTTTGTTATCATAATAGTTGGTCCCATTTAAATTAATTTTTACACTAAACTGTTTACGAATAATCTACAAACCTTGCTAGTTCTGCAAGGTTCGCAGTAGAGCTTCTGTAAAGTTTGGAAGGTAGGAGACGAGGTACTGGCAGAAGTAAAGCTGTGAGTACCGGGCGTGAGTCGTGCTTCGGTAGCTAAGTTGGTAGAGCACTTGCCCGCAAAAGGCAAAGGTCCCGAGTTCGAGTCTCGGTCGGGCACACAGTTTTAATCTGCCAGGAAGTTTCATATCAGCGCACACTCCGCTGCAGAGTGAATATCTCATTCTGGAAACATCCCCCAGGCTGTGGCTAAGCCATGTCTCCGCAATATCCTTTCTTTCAGGAGTGCTAGTTCTGCAAGGTTCGCAGGAGAGCTTCTGTAAAGTTTGGAAGGTAGGAGACGAGGTACTGGCAGAAGTAAAGCTGTGAGTACCGGGCGTGAGTCGTGCTTCGGTAGCTCAGTTGGTAGAGCACTTGCCCGCGAAAGGCAAAGGTCCCGAGTTCGAGTCTCGGTTGGGCACACCGTTTTAAACTGCTAGGAAGTTTCATATCAGCGCACACTCCGCTGCAGAGTGAAAATTATTATGAATGTCTGTCCCAAAAATTACTTTGAAGAGATAATTAGAGATCCAAGAAATGAATGAAGCGTCTTGGACCTCCTTGCAACAAACCAACGTCAATTATAAATTATAGAGCGCAGCAATAAGTAGTCCTTTCTTTTGCAGGTTTTATTACGCAAATCAAGATTTCGGCTAGTGCCTAGCCATTATCAATGCACTATTTTATAATCTCGATGCATGTTTGTTCCCCGTTGTTCGGGCGTCAGTCACAGTTCTTTGAATACTTGAGTATTGAACAGGAAACTAACATGCATCGAGATTTCAAAATAGTGCATTGATAATGGCTAGACATTAGCCGAAATCTGGATTAGCGTAATAAAAACTGCGAAAAAAGGACGTCTGATAGCTGCGCTCTATAATATATAAATCACATAACAGTTGCTGAGTGCACCCACTCTCCAAATGGAAGGTAACCTGAAAGAGACGTGAACTTGTATGAAGGTATCAGTGGTCATAAGACTGTGACAGCAACTATTACTACGGGTTTTACAAGGAATAATATGAAAGGTAGGAAGATATTTTTGCTTAGGACGAATGGCGGGATACAAATTGCAGAGTATGCGTGTAGTTAGCATCCAATGTTCATTGGTGAGGACGAAGATATGGAGTAGAAAAGGCAAAAAATTCAAAATTATCATTCAATATGTCTTAGGTATATTTCGCGCAAGGTCTTAAGTGATGAAAAAGACCCACCCAGGTTTAATGGTCGTATAGGAAAATTGCTACGTAAACAAAGAGAACTTCATCTCAGATTCAAAGTCAAAACCTAGCTGACAAACAAAAACTACGCGTAGCGAAAATGAGCGTAAGAAGAGCAATGAGAAAAAGGTTCAGTGTCTTTGAAAGTATAATTTTGTCAACCGATCTGACTAAAGGCCACAAGAGATTTGGGTCTTATGTAAAATCAGTAAACCGTTCGAAATTGTATACTCATTCTTTCAGAGACCATACTGGCACCGAAACGGAAAATAACAGAGAGAAGGGCGAAAGAATGACTACGTTCTTTGGAAATTGTTTCTCCGTGGAACATCGTAACACATCCTATCTATCCTCTGATCGTAAGGAAGATATTGAGATAACCAATCAGGGAATAGGAAAACAACTATCATCATTTAGTAGGGAAAGCCATCAGTACCAGATGATATAGCTGTAAGATTCTATAAAAATCATGCAAAAGAACTTGCACCCTTTCTAGCGGCAGTTTAGATCTCTGGAACAACGAAGGGTGCCTAGTGTCTAGAAAGAAAGCGCCAGCCATTCACGTTTCCAAGAAGGGCCGCAGGATAGGTGCTCACAATTATAGACCTACATCGTTGACGTCCCTCTGTTACAGAATTATGGAACATCTCTTACGCTCATGACTCATGAATGTTTTGGAGAAATTAACATGGGTTTCAAAAACTGAGGTTCTGCGGAACTCAGCTCGCTCTGTTCCTCCATGAGATTCACAACGCTGTAGACAACGCCGCTCAGATTGATGCCGTGTTATTTGACTTCATAAAGGCATTTGACACTGTCCCTCACTGCCTTTTAGTGAAAAAAGTACAGGTTTATCGAGTATGGGGCCAGATTTGCGACTGGATTCAAGACTTCCTTCCAGGTGTGCCTCAACACGTCGCTCTTAACAAAACAAAATCGACAGACGAAAAGGTAATTTTCGGAGTACTGCAAGGAAGTGTGATAGGACCGTTATTGTTAACAATGCATATACATGATCTAGTAGAAAGATTAGGATGCTCTTTAAAACTGTTCGCAGATGATGTGGTTGTCTTGTAAGGTGGCTATTATTTCACAATTATTTCATACTTTGCCGTGATCTACAAACACAGTTAGGTATCATGTGATATGTTGTTCATCGTATATATGAATATATAAAGGAGACTGACACTGTCACGTACGTCTTGTAAATAATTGTTAACGCTTATTGCATGAAAGGTGACGGAGTGTCTTTATTATAAAAACGGCGTAGTGAATGATTGTCTATACCAGTAGAGTTTGGAACGCCACTGGAGACGAAACGGCAGGCAGAACTCAAGATCTGGGTGGAAGGCCTGCACGGGTGTTGGTCCTGCTTAAACACAGGAAGTAGCTAGACAAACGTTGTGGCACCTGAGCTCTGGAGCTCAATAGGGTGACGGCCGGCCGCTAGTGTAGTAGGGGCCAGAAGGATAACCGGATAATACTTCCGAACGCTGAAAATCTGGGACGCAAGTTAGAGAAACGAAGGAGCGACACCTCGGAAATCACGCAGGCTTGGTTATTTCCAAGAATTTTTACCCAGAAGCGTACCATTGTAAGAGTATAGGTTTTTCCACTCAAGCTTTCCACGCTGGATGATAAAAGACTAAAATATGGTTGGTCGGCGTTCTGAGGAACCTGTAGAGAGGGAGAATATTCCCAGGTTTCGGGAATTTGACGTTTTCAGAATTACGATGGTGGGAAGCCAAGCCTTGCTGGGTAGCCAGCGCTGGAGTGACGAGGTCTTCCGTTGTGAGCCCCCGTGTGTGACGGTCCCTCGATATCAGCTTTCGTTACTACAGGCGGACTTGCTGTCTTTGCTCTCAGTAGAGCTTATAATTAGAACAGTTAGGAACTGTACTGTTGCGAACCTATACGACTCTGGACTTCACCTCCGAGTTGGAAGTCGTCGTTGAGAACGCAGCGTTCAATAATTGAGAGCACATCCTCTACCTATACTTACGTTGAGACGTTATCTGAACGCCGTCTATGTGGCTCGGAGTTCGCGTTTTTCGTCTGCAGAACACAGAGAGGAGAAGACAGTATTAGAGCATATTAGTCAGCGGATCGCCTTCTGCAGTCCTAGCGTTTGAAAGAGTTTATTTGTGGCTGGAGTTCTTCCGTCGTCGCAGACGAGTACGAGAACCACCACTTCAACGCACCCGACCCAGTACATACGGCGATATCACAAATTGCTTCGGCTTATTAGGGCTATAAAAGCTAAACAGCTGTGATCACGTTAGTTTATTTCCACTGAGGTTCCACACAACCGTAGATCATCTTTGAAAGTAGTGTCTTTTAGTGTTTGGTACGTAGATGAGGTCAGTCATTTCGCGCTATTGATATTAGACCGCGCAGTCATAACAAGGGGTAGAGATGGGCAATTGATTAGTAATTTTACTTAGGAAATGTAAACTCTCTAATATAAAGTTTTTTTAATCTACAATAAATATATAAGCAGGAACAACGTTTATCATTTAGTAGGATAAGTTGCCTTCATCATTCATTTATGTTTACATTGTAATTTATAGAATTAAGGGATCCTAAGACCTGCTTCAGGGGGTAGTCAGACAGGGCCAAATCTTTTAGCGTTTATTATTCTCCATTGCCCGCATTCATTTTACACCCGCCTGGATTAGCATTTAGGAGTCTATAACATAGTAGCAACTCCAGAATGGCCTGCAGAGGATTGATTAGTGGTGCTGGCTCTGCCAGTTACCCGAGAAGTGAATAAATGTAACATACAGCGAATATATGCGAGAAGAAAGCCACTACTGAACAACTACACATTGACGGCAAAATACCGGGGAGCAGTATCTATCGTAAAACATCTAGGAGTAGCTATCCAGACCAACCTTATGGGGAATGACTGCTTAAAACAAATAGTAGGAAAAGCACATGCCAGACTGAGATTCGTAGGAAGCATCTTAAGTAACTGTAGCTCATCCGTGATGGAAGGGGCTTGTAGGGAGTATTTCTCACAGATTCTTGCGTATTGTTTACCAATATGGGATCCATTCCAGGTAGCACAGATTGAAGAGACAGAGAGAGAGAGAGAGAGAGAGAGAGAAAATCCAACGAAGAGCGACGCGAGACTGTTACCGAGATGCTCAACAAACTCCACTGGCAGTCATTACAAGTGTTGTGCATCATGGAGAAGGTTATTATGGAATTTAAAGAGAGCACTTCCAAGGAAGAGTCACACAATATGTTACTTCTTCCCATATACATTTCAGGTGATGATAGTGAAGAGAAAATTCGACAAATTAGAGCCAGTACAGAGGCTTAGTGGCAATCATTCTTCGCGAATGGGGCAGAGTAGGGGGATAAGTTAGTGCACCAGAAGTACCATCTGCCACACACCATCAGGTGGTTTATGGAATGAGATGTAGATGTGTCAGATATGGACCTCACGCGAACTGAAGACCTGTGCATAGTCTACGTAAGTCAACCGATTTATCAGTACAGAACTAGGAATATCTCAGCTGACTGTATGGAGAGTTTGGAGACCTCGTATGCTATATGAATACTATTTCTTATTACTTGTGCAGGTTCTCGTTAAAATGGCTAAAAAAAGGTATTGAATTCGATGGTGATGTGGTAAGAATGGTGGAGAATGAAACGTTTCTCCCACACTTAATTTTTAGCGATGAATAGACGTTTCCTCTCAGTGGAAAGGAGAATAAAATCCTCGCAGAGCCTGCAGAACCCCCTTGGAACAATGCGAAATTGCGAAGATAAACTTGTTCCATGGATTTTTTCAAAACAAAGTTAATGTGCTACTCTTTTTGCAGAAGGAAGTGTTAATCGGATAACATACCTCGACGTGTTGGTGCAATGACGTTTTCCTCAACTCCTCAACCTAAAGACATTTAATGGAGCTCCTCCTAACTGGTACATTGATGACTGGGTGTTCCTAAGTAAGTCCCTTCCACAACAATGGAAACCTCGCACGGAAAAGATCCGGCCTTTACATTTTGAGAGCTGAGATCTTGGCATCTACAGATATTTAATCTTTTATTTTGGTGTTTAGTCAAACAAGCAGTTTACGTTTCACTTCGATGGACACCGCGTAACGGCATAATGGATGCAGTGAACTCACCAGCACCTGTCGAAAGAGTCCAGTTGCCAGTGAGATGTCGGCCGAGCACCAGTGGGCGGATAGACTGAATGATTACAAGCCGTGTTTGTAATCTTTGAGAGTTTCAGTTTTCATCTGTATACATTTCATTCACATCCAATTTAATTTCACGAAATAAAAATTAAGAAAACTGGATCCGTCTTTTTGAAAAATCCTGTATACTGAGGTGTATTTCCATTTCATTTATGGATGGAACACGGAAAAAATGACTGCTATATGCCTCAGTGTGGGCTGTTATTTGCTTACTTTCGTCTGTTTTGACATATGACACAATACTACAAGTGTAGTATTCCAAATTATTTCATTAGATCAGATTTTATGGAATCTTATGTGATCAATAATTTTAGGATTGATGTCTCCAAGTATTAGGAGGCAATCTGTTGATAGGCTTTTTTGACAGTGTTTTCGGATTTCATGGGTAAATCATTTTACAGTAATCGGAGCAGAGCCTTTCGCTATCAAGTAAGCTTCTTCTTCTACAGCCTCAAGGGCAAGAAGTAAAATTTATCAGGATGCAACGGCAAGTTGGAAGCAGTGGGAATGAGCTAACTGTGACTGTACGGGATGTGCTGTAACAATTTGTGTCATTCTACAGCACGCTATTACCTCAGATCTCATGTGCCAGTGAGAACGAATGGCTGGTGGCGTAAATCAACAAATACGTCACATGAAGCCTGCTAAAACGTCATGGCAGTCGTTATTTCAGACTCCCAGGTGGAGAGAAACAACCCCAAACAAGACAGAACTGGACGGTGTCCTATGACACTCACAAGGGAACCTCCCCATCGCACCCCCCCTCAGATTTAGTTATAATTTGGCACAGTGGATAGGCCTTGAAAAACTGAACACAGATCAGTCGAGAAAACAGGAAGAAGTTGTGTGGAACTATGAAAAAATAAGCAAAATATACAAACTGAGTAGTCCATCGGCAACATAGGCAACATTAAGGATAATTCGGGCCTAGGAGAGCCGTGGTCCCGTGGTTAGCGTGAGCAGCTGCGGAGCGAGAGGTCCTTGGTTCAAGTCTACCCTCATTTTTGCAAAGTTATGATCTGTCCGTTCGTTCATCGACGTCTCTGTTCACTGTAAAAAGTTTAGTGTCTGTGTTTTGCGACCGCACCGCAAAACCGTGCGATTAGACGAAAGGACGTGCCACTCCAATGGGAACCGAAAACCTTTGATCCAGGAAAACACGTCTGATATTTTCTATACGACACTGGTGACGGCATGTGCGTCACATGACAGGAATATGTTGTCGACCCACCCAACTTGCACAATTGGCGAATGGGTAAAAAGATTCTTCTACCTTGCCCGATTTAGGTTTTCTTGTGGATGTGATAATCACTCCCAAAAAAGTGATGAAAACATAAGAG
Organism: Schistocerca nitens; assembly: GCF_023898315.1. NCBI lineage: Eukaryota > Metazoa > Arthropoda > Insecta > Orthoptera > Acrididae > Schistocerca > Schistocerca nitens. Next base: position 186,532,013 of record NC_064620.1, on the reverse strand, counting down.
TGTGTCACATAAACTGCAACAAATGAATGCAACAGTTTCACAGTCGCACATTTTTCTCTGTGCTCTGTCAAAACATATGTTTTTCACGTTTTCAAATTTTTCCGTGTGTAGACCGTCAAATCCTACATATGTCCAAGCAAATCTGAACATGTCCTGGAATTTTGGAGAGCGAAGTTGATTATGGGTGAGCGGCTGAACTCTGATAATTGTCTGAAAATAAAAAGTTAAAATTTTGTACAGGAGGGAAGACTTGAACCAAGGCCCTCTTGTTCTGCAGCTGCTCACGCTAACCACGGGACCACAGCACTCCTGTGCCTACATCATCATTGATATTGCTTATGTTGCCCATGGACTACTCAGTTTGTATATTTTGCTTATTTTTTCATAGTTCCAAACAACTTCTTCCTGTTTTCTCGATTGATCTGTGTTCAGCTTTTCAAGGCCTATCCACTGTGCCAAATTATAACTAAATCTGAGGGGGGTGCGATGGGGAGGTTCCCTTGTCAGCTATCTCCTACGCGGGAAGATGATCCGTATAATAGTGCTTGTGTTGTACCAGATACAGTGTGCTGCAGCCTGAATGACTACGCTCTGTGTTCCTTCGTAACGGAACAATGGAGCACAGAATTCAAATTTCAGAGGGCCTGTCGATAAACATCTGTATTAGCTCTAATTTCTCAGACTTTCTCGTCGCGGTCATTTTGTGTGACATATCCGCGAGGGACAAATATGTACCTACTCTAATCCACACGTACCCCCTCGGAATATCAGAGGAAACCATCTCTGTGATCCACAGACTCCTACTTTGGTGACCGCGACTGATATTAGTTGATCGTCTGTACACAGGAGTCGGTTCATAACAACAGCAGTTTGAGCTATGCCCACTGTATGCTGAGACCACTTAACGGAACATGGGCGGCCCATTCAGGCACAGGTTTGCGGTGGCTCAAATGGCTCTAAGCACTATGGGGCTTAACATCTCAGGTCATTAGTCCCCTAGACTTAGAACTACTTAAACCTAACTAAACTAAGGACTCCACACACAACCATGCCCGACGCAGGATTCGAACCTGTGACCGTAGCAGCCTCGTGGTTCCGGACTGAAGTGCCTAGAACCGCTCGGCCATAGCGGTCGGCAGGGTTGGGGTCTACACTGAACACGCCATCTGCAAACCACGGCTTCGACGGTGTCTTCGTTGACCACGCTCGGCGCATCAGTCGCAGCTACGCGAGGCATAACGCTTTCAAGGCACCCACTAGCGAGATGACAGGCGATATCCTCATATCAGTCGCTGTCTCCGATGGGGGCGCCTCACTTACACGCCACAAAGACGCAGAATTCACATGAACTCACTGCTGCGATCTGACAGGCCAGCATGTCTTTTTAAGCAGCCGGATTCAGAGTTTAGCCCCCGAGACTCTTTGAATCAAGACACTTATTGACCTTAGTTTGGAAGACTGCAGTGGGAAAATTATATCATTGTATTACAACGTTATGAGCATTACTAAGTGTCAGTAACTTATTGCAAATTATCCCTTCCAAGAACATTACACTCATTATCTATAAATTAGCACCAAGGAAGGACTTACAGTACATCAAGTTATTTATATCTGAGTTATCAAGTGTTCATATAGTAAATGAGCTTATTAATGTGGTACTCTTTTGTCAATATCAGATTGTCCTTGTTGCCACTTCTGTTACCGACAAATCACGTAATAGTGTACGGTCCATCTTTGGAATGTAGTGATGCAGTGATGCTGCGCGATGTGGCTTCGACAAATCCTTGGTAGGGTTCCACAGGTATGTGTGACCAGGTCAGGAATTTTCCCTAAATTATGGATCAGAGATAGTTGGGCGCGGTGTTGACGTCTAATGAAATCCCATGCGTGTCCCATAGTGTTCATATCAATCTGGCTGCCAAGACATCAGTGGGACTTCACTACTGTGCTCCTCAAATTACTGTGGGACGACAAGTTATTATGCTGGCAGAGCCATCACTGCTGGGGAAGACACCAAGTCTAAAGTGATGCAGGTGGTACGTAATGAATTTCAACTAATATAGGGCTGTTATAGAGCCTTCGATTACTACCAAGGTCCCATTGAAGCCCAGACGAAAGGCCCCGATATTATAATACTGCCCACCCTTCCCACCTAGCCTATAGCATGTTTCTAGCAGAAGTTGGAGTGGTGCCAGAGTAATGGACACGACCATCAACCTGGTGTGATAGAAAATGTGATATACACAATCAGGCGTCACGATGTTATCTATCCAGGGCCAGCCTCGTTGACTCAGTGGTTCAAATGGTTCAGATGGCTCTGAGCACTAAGGGACTTAACATCAGAGGTCATCAGTCCCATAGACTTAGAACTACTTAAACCTAACTAACCTAAGGACATCACACATACCCATGCTCGAGGAAGGATTCGAACCTGCGACCGTAGAAGCAGCGCGGTTCCGGACTGAAGCGCCTAGAACCGCTCGGCCACAGTGGACGGCTGGTTCAGTGCCTCCTGCAATTAAATTGATGATGTCGTTGAGTGAATGAACATGGGAACACGTAGATTTCGTTCCACGTTCAGCGTGCGGTGAATGGTGTGCACTGTTAATACCTGTGCCTCAAGCAACATTTTATTCTATCATAAGATCTGCCATAGAGCGCCCCTTACAATGCTTTACAGAGCGGCCAACACTCCCACCTCCACGTTCTGCAGTTCACTTTCTGTAGACGGCCACGAAAATAGAACGGGAACATCAGAACAAGTTTGCTGTTTCCGAGGTGCTCATTGAAGGCGCTGGTTCACAGCAATCTGCCCTTTGTAAAAGTTGGTACGGTAGTAAATTTCCCGCATTTGTGGTCTGTGTCGTCACTAGATAATTCTCCACTCGCCTCGGCTTCGCTTACACTGGACAATTGGACAGTACTGAGGGTTGTGACACGGGCGATAAGTCGAAGGAAAAGACTCTAGCAAACATGGGCTCTCAAACGGGTATCTGAAGAGAAATCAGCATTTCTTCTTTAATACTGAGAAACAAGTCTCTTTTAGTAGAAGCTCTTTGGTTTCCATATTTTGAGAGCAAGTGCTATGCACAGAAACATGACATAATTGTATAGTAAACATGTGCTCTAAGATTCATACCTTAAGAGCTAAGAGCTCTTCTTCAGTTGAAGAGCTGTGTCTGACAGAAGCGCAGATGAGTAAGTGCTCTTAAGGTGTGCGCACTAAAACCCCTGTTTACTGGAGGTCTTTTATTTTCTAGTTGTGGTCCCTACTACCGCCTCTCAGAATATGGAAAGCAAAGAGCCTGTAGTACAAGAGCTTCGTTTCACATTATCGATGATGAAGAAGTGCTCACAGCCCTTAAGGTATGCAGTTTACTAGACTCTTTTGCCTCCTGTCATATCCGTGAATACTGACTGTTCATCCTGGTTCAACCTTTATACTTTCCTTACCGCATCACATTCCCATCACATTCCCGTTGCACAGTCAGGCGGCATTCCATCTCACGGCGGACAGTAGCCATAATGTTTCGGTTCGTTTGTGCATTAAACTTTTCGTTTAAGTGATTACATTGTTTGCTGCGTTCACTTTGCAAGTGTATTTGGATTTATTTCTCCTAGTTCTTTTGGACTGTTCTCGCGAGGATACTGCGTCTTTGCTGCTCTCACATTTCTTCGGAATAGAAGAGTCATACTTCGATTTCGTCTCACTTTCTGAGAAAGTAACACGTGGTGAACATAGTAGCAGCTTCGCTGCACGGCTGTGCGTCGTACGCCCGAATAGCATTTTGTCCTCATCTGAGGATACCTCTTTTGTTATATGTATATTATCCGTTATTCGTCCACAAGTGTCATGTACAATCGAAGTTTCTTGGTAGTTGTAGGACCGGACTGGTAAATCGTTTTGCTACGCCAGTTATTGAAGTTCTTACAGTCAACAAAAATAAATAAATAAAAAAATAAAAAATAAAGAACCTCACTTGTCTGTATCAACAGAGCTGCGGAATTTGACCAGGTAACATCATCGAGTACCTCTGTATAATATTTGAAAATCAATCATTATATCCATTACATTCCAGAAACGACAAGTATTGTTATAGCCCATTATTGAATTTATTGCGTCAGATACCTTGTCTTTTAACAACACATGTAAAGACGGAAACATGAAAAAATGAATTCAGTGGTGGAATCAATATTCCTACAAACGTCATGTAACTATTTTGGTACGATCACTCATGTAAAACGGTAGATATTTGAGTGCATTCGGGAGAGTGACCCCTCTGACTTTGGTCTTTCGTATATGCTTAAATTTTTTTTATCTTTGTATCATATAGAGCCACATCATTTGTCATTTTGAGCTAGATTCACTCTGTAATGACACAAAATTGGTTTGCGTTGAGAGCAACCATCTAGATTTAGTTTTTCTATAAAGCATTTGAGTGGAGTGCAAAGAGTGAATAGGTAACAAGGAGCATCGGCTAGTTTCCTGTTTCCTCCACCGGTCTTTTCCAACTCAACTAGAGTGCCGTCTTAAATGTCTCCACCATCAAAGGTGATTTATTTTCTTTTTTCGAGTCAGTTGATACCCAGCACCGTACCAACATACCTGACTATTGGTGGATAATGAACTGCGAATAGCTCTCCCAAACTTAGCGAAGAGGATCTTACGAAACGGAATTTAGATCAAAGAAACAACTAAGCGAGGAAATTTGATTTGGGCTGATACAGTTAAAGCACCAGCTCACAAAGCTTCAGGGAGTCGGAAGCAACTTTATTGCAATTTGGTGTTTATTGCGCTGTCTACAGAAAACGTAACAAGAAAAAATTATCACTGCCCCTTCCCTGTTATGGTTTAAATCTTTGTGTATGGGTTACTCCATGTTGCTTCTCAAAACAATTTTCTTTTTTGTCAAATGTATCTAATACTCACTTTAGCTTCCAGAACAATTATGGTTTCTGATTTCTGCCGCAAATTCTCTCGAGTGAAGCTCTTTCAAAATGAGGAAACATGTATACATATGCCATTCTGCTTCATTTTTCTTCCTGCTGATGGATTTTTGTTTCTTTCTCGCACTATTTCGTGCTTCTACAAGTTGAAGATTATATACAAACCTACTCTATACACGGCTTGCAGTAATAACGATATTAAGCTACACAAAATCTAAAAATTTTATTTCTGTGGGCGTCCACAGCCTCAACGTGTTTTGAGAATGAAAACAGGCTCCAATTGGGCTGAATTATTTTCATTATCCGTGCCAACGTCAAGTGTTAGTCATTTTCAGATGCGTATCTTAAGCTTCCAATTTCATTTCCATTTCTAATACTTGTGTCACTGTCCACATGTACCAGCGATGTATTAGAATATGAAATGAACCTGGAAGTGCCTGAAAGTGACCAAGAGTTGAAATTGAGCAATTGCAACTGTAATAAAAACATTACAGCCTATTTGGGCCCCGTTTCGATTCTCAATACCACATTTAGTTGATAGTTTACTACGCCACTCTGTTTACATAAAAATTTACGTTATTAAGTTTGTACTGTATGAACAGATGGTTCAAATGGTTCAAATGGCTCTGAGCACTATGGGACTCAACTGCTGAGGTCATTAGTCCCCTAGAACTTAGAACTAGTTAAACCTAACTAACCTAAGGACATCACAAACATCCATGCCCGAGGCAGGATTCGAACCTGCGACCGTAGCGGTCTTGCGGTTCCAGACTGCAGCGCCTTTAACCGCACGGCCACTTCGGCCGGCATGAACAGATGCTTTCCCGTTATATCGAAACTTAAGGTTCTGTGTTTGTGTGCTTGTGTGTGTGTGTGTGTGTGTTTTGCGGAGAGAGAGAGAGAGAGAGAGAGAGAGAGACAGACAGAGACAAAGTAAGACATAATTGTATCAACAATCCCCGTTACGCTATAACAGAACTGTTCGTCTGGAAGATTTTTACCTTCTTCTGAAGTTTTATGGATGAATCTCAATGTTATATGTTGCAAAAACTTCATGTCAGCATCTATATTCGAAAGATTCTGTAATCAGCAAATGATGTTTCCCATAACTTGTAACGTTGTGACGTAACGAGACGACACCTCGATAGGTACGAGAAATATGACAGCAGACTGACAGGTAGCGGCCATATAGTGGTTTGTTAATGAACAGGCGGTCGACATGTGTACAGGACGCACTTGGGCAGGGTATGTCACACGTCACCTCAGGAGATTGTCTGCCGTTGTCTTGGAGACGGTAAATGGCTACGTTTGCACACAGTCTAAAATGGAGTAGTGGCATTTTATGAGCTTCAAATCAATCGTAGTATTCACGAAGGAGTAAAGGTATCCAAAAGGCAAAATCAGCACATTTAGTTGAGATGGAATTACTGGTTACGAGATCTTTCTGATACGATCTGCGGCTCCAGAGATACACGTACTCTAAAATTATATTTTACTACCCCTCTTTGAAGTTAATTTGTTACCGGAACGAGATTCAGCACGGTATCAGCAGTCATATCTTGGTTAAAGCTGTGTTTAAATATCTTAACTTTCACTACACACACATTTGCTTATCTGGCGGGAGGCCGTCATTAATTACCACAATTAATTAATCACGTGTGTCAAGTTACATGGTTGACCGAACGTTGCAGGCAGCAGCGTGCATTAGTACAAAACACGAGCTATCAGAAGGAATAGGGACGTCCATGTTTCTATGTAAGTGAGGGTCAAAATTAGTGAGAACCAGAATATCAATGAGAGGAAGAGTTTTCCTAGGGAAAAATTCCCGATTTGTTGTGTCAACATAAAATTAAGATACACTTTAAGAGTTTGTCGATTGATACTTTATGCAAATACTAAAAATCAAGGTACCTCATATTTAAGTTAGACACAAAATGCTTATCGTAAATTAGTCCACGAAATAAGAGTGTAGGTCACTGTACATTTATTTTGCAAAGACCATATATTTTTCTACAGACACGAATTTTTCGACTATGGCAAATAGTGTGTGAGGGTTTGAGTCCCTACGGGACGTAAAGAATATGTATCACTAGAGTTCATTGTGGGGAGAGGGTTGTCAGGTTTTATGCGGCCAACAACGAATTCCTCTACTCTATCAAATTTTTAATCTCAGAGCAGCACTTGCAACCGATGTTCTCAGTTATTTGGTGAACTTTTTATTCTCTGTCTTCCACTACAGTTTCTATCCTCTGCAGCTCTCTCTATTAACATGGAAGTTATTCTCTGATGCCTTACCATACGTCCTATCATTCTGCCCGTTTTTCTTAGTAGTGTTTTCCATATATTTCTTTCTTCGCAGATGCCGCGGAGGACTTCCCCATTTCTTACTTTATCAATCCACCTAATTTTCATGATTATTCCGTAGCACCATATCTCAGTGCTTCTACTTTCTTCTTTTCCGGTTTTCCCACAGTCAATGTTTCACTACCATACAATGCAGTATTCCAAACGTATGTTCTCAGAAATTTATTCCGCAAATTAAGGCCTACTAGGAGACTTCTCTTGGCCAAGAATTCCGTCTTTGTCGAAGCTAGTCTGTTCCTTATGGCCTCCTTGCTCTGTCCATCACATCTTATTTTTCTGCTTAGGCAGCAGAATACTTCCCGGTCAGAATCAGGCGGGGTACGGCCTAGTCGCGCGCTTGTTTACGTTCACTTGCTTCTCGTTACGAGTTGTTTTCCTTTATTGAGTCCTTCTCCCGCCTACTTCCTTACTCGTCCGGTTGTTGGCTCAAATGGCTCTGAGCACTATGGGACTTAACATCTATGGTCATCAGTCCCCTAGAACTTAGAACTACTTAAACCTAACTAACCTAAGGACACCACACAACACCCAGCCATCACGAGGCAGAGAAAATCCCTGACCCCGCCGGGAATCGAACCCGGGAACCCGAGCGTGGGAAGCGAGAACGCTACCGCACGACCACGAGATCGTCCGGTTCTTCATCGCCTGCTTTGTCTCCGCTTTACTATCATCATCATTGCTATTGGCGAGGTAGTCTGGGCTAGCTTCCTTTTAGGGAATGGAAGGCTCCATGCAACCCAAAGGTGGTTAGGTGGTTAGCCCTCATTTCCCGCTTCTGGCCAAGAGTTCCAGGAGGAAACCACCTACTGAAACTAAATGCTGGCTATTCAGCCACTGAAGGTAGCGATACACTAACCATTTAAGAGCGAGGTGGCAGAAACAGAAACAGATATTACGACTGGCTGCTAAGCAAGCTACCGCATTTGTCAGCTCACAGAATTTTCGACTGGAGAAGCAAAACGCCAGACCACGACTGTCCACCAATGTTTTCCTGCTGCTCAACCTACGACGTCACAAAACACCAGCTCTCATGTAACAGACTTAAGCCTCCCTCACTTCCATGCCATTCCTGATTATGATGACGAACGTGCATTGATTGAGACCATGGAATAAGAAAATGTTGACATTACGACTTGCAGGCCGGCGCAGCAACCGTCCGACGGTGAAGGTTTTGTGACGGTGCAGTCTGAAGCTAACCACAAATATGACTCAACACCACGTGACTCCAATTCACCCAAACGCCACTGCAAACTCACGACGACGACTCGCTGGTCTCTCAACAGAAACCCTCTCGGTGCCCCAGAAACCTGCGGTGGTCACTGCTCCGAATGAACAGAGGAAAGTGCCGCCAGTTACCAATCATTCTACCAAAAACTACTCTGAATCAAAGGCGGCCATGAAAGCGCAGTTTCAGGTCCGCTTCAAGGCAGTCTATCAAGGCAACAGGCTCAAGTATCATTTCACCGACCAACGGAAAACCATCACCTTCTGTCTATCTGCGCCCTCAAACCTCCAGAAGAAAAGCGATTAAAGCTTTCTTGGTCTTCCGGCACAAGTTCCGGAAGAAGGTCTTGACGAGAGAAATTCGAGTAGCTACTGTGTACCAATGTAAGAATATGGAGGACGCGTCAAAGAAATCACGACCTTTTCCCATTTACGTTATTATCCTTTTTCATCTCTCTATACATCCTTTTTCATCTCTCTATACATACTGAATTACCTCTCGATATCCTCATGTACTTTCTCTATCTACTCATCTTCTGCTTGCCACGTGGCTTTTATATCTGAAGTAAAGTTCTCTGCAAAGATTTGTTGTCGATTCTGATGAGAAAAACCTATCACAGTAGCTCACTCTTTGCAGTACCGTACTGATCATAATAAATCCCACTCCTGTTATATTTTCAGCTGCTGTTAACGTTACACTATATTCGCCTGACCAGCAATTTGTCACGTGAAGTGCTAAATTGACGACTTGAACTTTCGGAAAGAATGCTAGACTCTACTAAACGTTAGTGGAACAGAAAAAATAGGCGGTATTTCAGTTTCTCTAATTGGACTTCAGACACTTCAGTGAGTCAGTCAAGCTCTATTGTTCATACGAGTCACCACTAACTGCAACTGTCTATGAGGATAATAAACATTAACTGAACTTTCTCACATGTATTGAATACCTTTATTTGAAGTCAGCCGTACGTCGTTAGCCGGCCGCTGGTGGCCGAGCGGTTCTGGCGCTACAGTCTGGAACCGCGCGACCGCTACGGTCGCAGGTTCGAATCCTGCCTCGGGCATGGATGTGTGTGTTGTCCTTAGGTTAGTTAGGTTTAAGTAGTTCTAAGTTCTAGGGGACTTATGGCCTCAGCAGTTGAGTCCCATAGTGCTCGTTATTGTTTAGGAGTATTACAGGTGTTCTCAATGAACAGTGTAGCGACGGCTCACAGAAATACAGAAATAGATATTCTCGGTGTCGTAAAGCAGCTTACATCACTTAATAAAAGCAAGGCTTCGGGTCCAGATTGTTTGCGAGTCAGGTTGCTCTCAGAGTCTGCTGATACAATAGCTCCATATTTAGCAATTATATACAACCGCTCGCTCACAGAGAGATCCGTACCTAAAGACTGAAAAATTGCTCCAGTCAGACCAATACCTAAAAGGGGAAGAAGGAGTAATCCGTTGAATTACACGTCCATATCACTAACGTCGATTTGCAGTATGGTTTTGGAACATATACTGTATTCGAACATTATGAAGTACCTCGAAGAATACGATTTATTGAAACGTAGTCAGCACGGATTCAGAAAATATCGTTCTTGCGAAACACAACTAGCTCTTTATACTCATGAAGTAATGAGTGCTATCGACAGGGGATGTCAAATTTATTCCATATTTTTATATTTACAGAAATTCTCAAATGTGTGTGAAATCTTATGGGACTTAACTGCTAAGGTCATCAGTCCCTAAGCTTACACACTACTTAACCTAAATTATCCTAAGGACAAACACACACACCCATGCCCGAGGGAGGACTCGAACCTCCGCCGGGATCAGCCGCACAGTCCATGACTGTAGCGCCTTAGACCGCTCGGCTACTCCCTCGCGGCGAGATTTCCAGAAGACTCTAAACACCGTTCCTCACAAGCGTCTTCTAACTAAACTGCGTGCCTACGGAGTATCGCCTGAGTTGTGCGACTGGATTCGTGATCTCCTGTCAGAAAGGTCACAGTTCGTAGTAATAGACGGAAAGTCATCGAGTAAAACAGAAGTAATATCCGGTGTTCCCCAATGAAATGTTAAAGGCCCTCTATTGTTCCTGATCTATATTAACGACATAGGGAACAATCTGAGTAGTCGTCTTAAGTTGTTTGCAGATGGTGCTGTCATTTACCGTCTTGTAAAGTCATCACATGACCAAAACGAATTGCAAAATGATTTAGATATCATATCTGTACGTTGCGAAAAGTGGCAATTGACCTTGAATAAAGAAAAGTGTGAAGTTATTCACATGAGTACTAAAAGAAATCCGCTAAATTTCGATTACGCTATAAGTCACACAAATCTGAAAGCTGTAAATTCAACTAAATACATAGGGATTACAATTACAAATACCCTAAATTGGAACGACCACATAGATAATGTTGTGGGTTGGCCCAACCAAAGACTGCGATTCATTGGCAGAACACTTAGAAGTTGCAACAGGTCTACTAAAGAGACTGCTTACACCACGCTTGTCCGCCCTGTTCTGGAGTATGGCTGTGGGGTGTGGGAATCGCATCAGGCGGGACTGACGGATGACATCGAAAAAGTACAAGTAAGGGCAGTTCGTTTTGTATTATCGCGAAGTAGGGGAGATAGTGCCACAGACATGATACGTGAATTGGAGTGGCAATCATTAAAACAAAGGCGTTTTTCATTGCGACGGGATCTTCTCATGATATTTGAATCGCCAGTTTTCTCCTCCGATTGCGAAAACATTCTGTTGGCACCCACCTATATAGGGAGAAATGATCATCACGATAAAATAAGAGAAATCAGGACACGCATAGAAAAATTTAAGTGCTCGTTTTTCCCGCGCGTCGTTCGAGATTGGGGACAGCTTGAAGGTGGTTCACTGAACACTCTGCCAGGCACTTTATTGTGAATAGCAGAGTAATCACGTAGATGTAGATGTAGCTGTAGAAACCCAAATGACCTATAACCATTAAACAGTTATCCGCGCATCACATTCAACCCCCAGGCTAATATCGTCGACTTCAACAAATATTATTTAAGTTTTTTTTTAATTCTACGTAGGAACAGAAACGTCGCAATGTTGCTACATATACCGGAATGATATTTCATTGCTCTGTTCCTACTTCAGCGAACTAAAACATCTACTACACGAAAATATCTGTCGAAAGTCTTGGGACCTGAGAATTGTGTGCACTACTTTGTCTTCTTCGGTGAGTTTAGTCAGAGAATGTGATGCCAGTTTCTGTGACGGAAACGTAAGTAAATGTGTGGAACAACCAACACCTGGCTGATGACCAGCAGAGAGAGAGAGAGAGAGAGAGGCCCTATTCATGGGCATCAGATGGGCTGTGGTGCGAGCTGTGTACCTTGGTAAAGGAAATTCTTCACTATTCATTACGTATGTAGCGAATTGCCTTCAGCGGGCTTCTCGTACAACATGAGGAAGTAAAGTGTACATTTTGCATCGAAATAGTGCATTTTCTCGGCAGAAAAGCAAGCAGTGATTACTTATTCTAGCCACTTCACGGCAAGCTCGTGGCAGGATATTACAGAACAAATAAATATTTCGTGGGTTCCGTATCTTTTGTAACCATCCTTGTTCTTTGAATTATTTATCGTTCAAAATTAATGCAACGATTTTGTCCGCATTGTGGTTACAGAATTGACATTAGTTGACGTGCAAGTGTACTGCAATTGAACCAAAACTGGTTTTGCAGTCAAACTGATATTCAGAGGCATTCAGACCACTATGGATACCTTTACTTCTAATGAGCTTTCTTTATAACATCTTTCAGAAGTCTTAGAAGGCATCAGAAGGCGCCGCCTGTATTGACTAGGAAACGGCTAGGTCAGTAGCCTAAAGGTTGAACGACAGAAAGGAAGAGTTCGGTCACTTCTTTCATTAATTCCTCTTGCTCTGTTGCATTATGCATTACTGTTTTGTGCTTTCTACTTGATTTTCTCAGTAGACGATACCTTTTTTTCTGTACTGCTGTTTCATTTGTCATTTGTTTATAAATCCTGACGTTCTTTGGGCTCATATTCTTGCAGGCTTTGGAAGCAAACTGCTGTGCAGGCAGTTCGGAAATTCCCTTTAAAAACTTTTAGGATTTGTAGACGGGAAAGGATATACAATATCTGAATAGGAATCCATGTCACGAAACGTAACGTTTCAGGGCTGCAGCCGTTTGAAAACGTGTTTGCTATGTATGTATGTAACAGGGTAGTAAAGGTAGGAGGAGGGGACTCGTGAAGACGGATCGACTGATATAATTTGACGTGCATCCAACCTCTCCGACCAGGTCAGAGCGTCGTTCAATTGTCTGTGAGCGTTAGAGCAACATAGTTGAGTACACTTTTGCAGAATACACCGACACCGTCTGCAGGAGTCGCGACCTGGACTGAAAGGTTTAACGAGATGTTTTTGTACTTGATAGGACACTGAGTGACACTGAAATGTTTCGTGATATTACCGAAAGATATATAAATTTAACGTTCAGGGCCGGCCGTGGTGGCCGAGCGGTTCTAGGCGCTTCACTCCGGAACCGCACGACTGCTACGGTCGCAGGTTCGAATCCTGCCTCGGACATGGATGTGTGTGGTGTCCTTAGGTTAGTTTGGTTTAAGCAGTTCTAAGTTCTAGGGGACTGATGACATATGTTAAGTCCCATAGTGCTCAGAGCCATTTGAACCATTTGAAACTTTAAGGCATATTGCGTACAATGAGACTGTTATTCGTGGTATTCAGGAAATATTTCAAATTTCAAAATTTACTTTTAGTGACTCTGTGCGTCTGCAGGCAGTGCACGGCAAAATTTGGATATAATTGGAGAGGCATTTGTGACATCCTAAACCAGTTTCCGTTCCTTTTTTTTTTTGGTCAAGTCATTACTCGGAATTTTATTTCTTGCCATTCAGTATAGGAGCAACGAACTCGGGACCTGCTGAGAGAAAGAGTTCAATGGGGACATCAATATCCACAGAGGGCATCCACGAGACATCTATAGAGAAGAAGCCAGGCGAACTAAAACACCTCCAGATAATCAATGAAGATACTGGGCGAATGGCGAATGGAGAATCTCACGGTAATGGAAGAGCTGCTCGTCGCCTTTGTCAGGATCGTTCCCCAAAACGTGCCTCAACCATCAGCATGCGTGACTATGGTGCTTCAAGGAGACGACACACTCCCGAACTGGAGGAGGCCGTACTGCATCACGTGGAAGACCGCCCGTCAACGTGTAAAAGAGCAATTTCTTTGGCAGTACATAACTTGTTTTACACTTCCACTTATTAGTGGAAGTGTAAAACAAGTTATGTGTTGGGTCACGCCTAATCAATTACTTGTAAAAATAATTTCCTTACCAACATGTTTTCGAATGATTGTAGCACGGAAAAGATACGTTTCCAGACATGGGTTCCAATTCATTGCGCTTCACAAGTTCTAGAAGTTCGAAAACGGAATTTCCGAGCACACTGTAACGTTCACATTGCCTGCTTAAAGTCACGTTCGGGATGAACTGAGATTTTGTTTTAATGCATACGTGTGGTCTACACGTCACTGAAGTGATGGTAAAGTTAATTTCAGCTTAAAGCAGACGGACTTCACAAACAAAACATTGTCTGCGTACTTCTGCGAAGGGTGAAGCTGTCGGTATTGAGTAAGCAACCCATACCAGGGCGGCATTTTCGCAGTATCGTCGGTGCCACACACTTGGTGTAGCATTCTATGGAGTATAAGTGAAAAACTGAAGGTGTCTCTCAATTTAAGATTCCGTCTATGGCAAGACTATTACAAATGCAACACGGTCAGGGAACGAATAAAAAAGAGAAACTGGAATGGGCCGAACACTTTTCATAACATTCAGTCGTTCCTCTTACACGAGATAGACAGACGGTGGCAAACTGATCCGCCTCCGTAGCTGAATCGCCAGCGTGGATGACTGCCATGGGGAGGACCTGGGTTCGACTGCCAATGAGGCGCACTCAGCCACGTGATGCCAGTTGCGGAGCTACTTGACCGAGTAGTAGCCGCATGTGGTAATCCGACAAAGGCCAGGAGCGCAGTATGAAGACCCCCAGCTCGGCACACGGTATTCAACAGGCCATTGCCTGATGAATAAGGCGGCAATCTGTCAGGTCATACTCGTCCGTGTATGGCCGCAACAGCGGAGCTTATCCTTATCGCGGGAAAACCGAAATCAATTTGGCCGCTCGGGAAATTGAACCTAGCTGCTCTTGAACCCTGAATAGTTCAGTACTGGCGAATAAGTGCATCAAACAACGAATAGCAATAATGTGACGTGGCCAGGTTGTAACACTGGCGGTTCTTTTGCCGTACAAAAGTGATAAATGGTCTCCAGAATTTATAGACGAAACAGACTAAATTACGACACCACAGCCGTCTGACTTATTATCGGATGGCCCATGCTATAAACATCAAGATAGGTGCTAATAATTAATTGTTTAACTGAAATTTATGCACGAAATATGAGATTCAAGGCAAAATAAATGGTAACAGATTGTTAAGCGACAATTTAGAAATAAATAATGTCAATTTCTCCAATTTTAAAGGCTTGTTTTATTGATATAAAGAGACTTAGTTAACTGTAAAAAAAAGCAGACAGTCTCAAAACTACTTATAATCAAGAACTCTATGCTAATAATAAATCTGTGAAACCATCGTGTTTGTCTTTTTGACGAAGTGAATCTCCATAAACACAAGACCAATTTTCATAGTTTCTATGGCTGACTTGAGCGTAGATTGGAGAAATATATAGGATTTATTTCATCGAAATCGGTTCATGGAAAAAAATATGTCGTTTATTCATATTATAACCAATACGGTGATGAAATAGCGAAATGAAAATAGTCAGTGGAAAGTAATGTGCACTGCAGATCATTAAGCCTTTTTGTCGCTTAAACGGTGACCTTCAAGGCATATGATCAGTGCCTACTAGACATTACCGAAAATTGGTCTGCAGACTTCCGCTTCCACACGTTATACCAGCCTGCACTAAATTTCACCATTTTGATTACACGAAGATAATACGGACGGTATTTATTTCAATTCCCTAACTTTGTTCTGCATTTGCGCCCTGTATCCTGATTGATTGCCTGGAAGTGTTTTAGCTCACCTGGAGTCTCCTGTATAGATGTCTCGTGGACGTCGTCTGTAGATATTGTATTCTTTCCCTCAGCAGGTCCTGAGTTCATTGCTCCCACACTGAATGGCGAGAAATAAAACTCCGAATTATGACTTGGCCAAAATAAAGGAACAGACACTGCCTTAGGATGTCACAAATGCATCTCCAAATTTATCCAAATTTTGCCGTGAACCGCCTGCAGACGCACAGAGGCAGTAAAAGTAAATTTTTAAATTTGAAATATTTCCTGAATAGCATGAATAACAGTCTCATTGTACTCAATATGCTTGAACGTTTAGTTTATATATCTTTCGGTAATATCACACGAAGCATTTCAGTGTCACTCATTGTCCTATCACGTACAACACATGTCTTTAAACCTTTCAGTCCCGATCGCGACTCCTGCAGACGCCTAACCACCGTTTCGCGCCTGTCCCCTCCCGCTCGCTTCTGATTGCTCCATCTCCTAATAAAAGTTCACCTCCATTTAAGCTTATACATTTTCTCATAAAAATTGTTGAAGCTGTTGGAATTATTAAAGGAACAAGCAAGATCACCGGTATGGTTGTAAGCTAAAATTTAATAGTAATCTGCAAAAGCAAATTTTGAGCGATATGCGGCTTGGCGTCCCGACCGACGGTTACTCCCGACTGGTCCAGCATAGGAAGCCTCTCTAACGTTCCGTGTTCTCACACTACATGACCAACTGGCGACGCGTGGTGTGAGGTCAGCTACCTACTCCCGCCTACTGTGCACCTTCGCTGGAGCCTGTAATGTAATGTAGGAATACAAGCGGGAGCAATGTGGCATAAATGCCACAATACTAGTAGTTTAAATGGGCAAGTCTGCTGTTATGTTTCGCGGCCAAAACGTTGAGCCGATTTGGATGAACTTCGGTATGGAGATCTCTCAAGCCCTGAGGACGAACACAGGCTACTTTAGAAAGTAACAAGAAAATAGACCCCTAAAAGCGTGAAAAACGAAACAGAACTTCCGTTTCACATCAATGGACTTGAACTACGTTTCTAAATTATTGAACTTGTTGCATAATGTATAAGACGTATAATGTATAGCTACCTTCAATAGCTCATGCATACATGCGCACTCCCGCCCGTGCCCCTCTGTATGCGCTATTCGGTAGCGACGCTACTGCATCGCGCTACTGCATCGTGCTTGGGGACATTCTGGAAACGGGGAGGGCAGGGCACCCCTCTCGAGCTGTGTTTATGCGCACAGGCAGATACGTGACGGCAGTTGACGTTATTGCACGCGCAGTAGCTTACACGGCAACACTGATCATAACAAAGCTGTTGAAATGCGAGTGCAAATTTGGGCAGCATCTGCTACTAAATAATCATCTATACAATACGTACTGCGACATAGATATACGAGGTGAATTCATGTTCTAAGGCCTCCGATTTTTTTTCTAATTAGCTACTCACCCGAAATCGATGAAACTGGCGTTACTTCTCGACGTAATCGCCCTGCAGACGTACACATTTTTCACAACGCTGACGCCATGATTCCATGGCAGCGGCGAAGGATTCTTTAGGAGTCTGTTTTGACCACTGGAAAATCTCTGAGGCAGGCAATAGCATCACGGCTGGTGAATGTGCGGCCACGGAGGGTGTCTTTCATTGTTGAAAAAAGCCAAATGTCATTACGAGCCAGGGCAGGTGAGTAGGGAGCATGAGGAATCACTTCAAAGTTGTTATCACGAAGAAACTGTTGCGTGGCGTTAGCTCGATGTGCGGGTGCGTTGTCTTGGTGAAACAGCACACGCGCAGCCCTTCCCGGACGTTTTTATTGCAGCGCAGGAAGGAATTTGTTCTTCAAAACATTTTCGTAGGATGCACCTGTTACCGTAGAGCACTTTGAAACGCAATGGGTAAGTATTACGCCCTCGCTGTCCCAGAACATGGACGCCATCATTTTTCCAGCACTGGCGGTTACCCGAATTTTTTTTGGTGGCGGTGAATCTGTGTGCCCCCACTGAGCTGACTGGCGCTTTGTTTCTGGATTGAAAAATGGCATCCACGTCTCATCCAGTGTCACAACCGACGAAAAGAAAGTCCCATTCATGCTGTCGTTGCGCGTCAACTCGTATAAAAAGTCTTTTTGTTGTTTGTACCACCTTATCAACTAAATCAGCAGTTAAGCATCTGTGAAACGCAACCAACCGAAAATATTCAGAGGTGCTGTCGTATTTGTTATACTGATGAGTGTGCCAGATAGTTCTCCGTGAAATGGTCTTTTACTGGCACGATGATTGACCGAATTTGCACGCGGAATGGGAAGGAGTACCTGTGGGGCGTGTCGCTGGGTGACCTCCGCTGTCTGGAGCCGGTAGTAAACGGCTTCTGCAGGGCACCGAGCCCCAGAGTGACGATGCGACTCTGGAAATTTGGTTATGCCGAGCGTGTGGAGATTTTGAGTGCCACTTCACTACCGATTCATTAAATATTTTGATGATACTCTTTCTGTGGCTCCTGCTCCTTGTTTCGTTAAAGTTCTGCTACTAGATTTTCCCTCCAGGAAGGTCTGCTGTGTTTGCTGTTGATGGGGGTTCAATCTGAAATAACTGAAGTTTACCCTATTGGAAGGAGCTCTGTTTTATTACAGACGTTACTTGCCAATTTTGCGAAATGTGTGGAAGAAGGGTGGTGTGAATTAAGGGCTAGTGGAGTTACGTTCATCGGAACTGCCTGTTTAAATTGCTCATATTGAGAAAGGCCTACCGTGGACCATGTTAAGGGCTGAACTGTGTGTTGTTCTTTTAAATACAGTGAAGTATAACTTAATCAGAGTGCCTTTTCACTGTGATCATTTTAGTTAAGCATACGCGAAGGAACTTGCCCCCCCTCCTTGCAGTGACTTGCCGTAGGTATATAGAAGAGCGTAGCATTCCAAAGGATTGGAAAGGGGCACAGGTCATCCCCGTTTTCAAGAAGGGACGTCGAACAGATGTGTAGAACTATCTCTAACGTCGTTCAATTGTAGAATTTTGCAACACGTATTATCTTCGAGTATAATGACTTTTCTGGAGACTAGAAATCTACTCTGTAGGAATCAGCATAGGTTTCGAAAAAGACGATCGTGTGAAACCCAGCTCGCGCTATTCGTCCATGAGACTCAGAGGGCCATAGACACGGGTTCCCAGGTAGATGACGTGTTTCTTGACTTCCGCAAGGCGTTCGATACAGTTCCCCACAGTCGTTTAATGAACAAAAGTAAGAGCATATGGACTATCAGGCCAATTGTGTGATTGGATTGAAGAGTTCCTAGATAACAGAACGCAACATGTCATTCTCAGTGCAGAGGAGTCTTCCGAAGTAAGAGTGATTTCAGGTGTGCCGCAGGGGAGTGTCGTAGGACCGTTGCTATTCACGATATACATAAATGACCTTGTAGATAACATCGGAAGTTCACTGAGGCTTTTTGCAGATGATGCCGTAGTATATCGAGAAGTTGTAACAATGGAAAACTGTACTGAAATACAGGAGGATCTGCAGCGAATTGACGCATGGTGCAGGGAATGGCAATTCAATCTCAATGTAGAAAAGTGTAATGTGCTGCGAATACGTAGAAAGAAAGATCCTTTATCATTTAGCTACAAAATAGCAGGTCAGCAACTGGAAACAGTTAAATGCATACATTATCTGGGAGTAGGCTTTTGGAGTGATTTAAAATGGAATGATCATATAGAGTTGATCGCCGGTAAAACAGAAGCCAGACTGAGATTCATTGGAAGAATCCTAAGGAAATGCAATCCGAAAACAAAGGTAGTAGGTTACTGTACACTTGTTCGCCCACTGCTTGAATATTGCTCACCAGTGTTGGATCCGTACCAGATAGGGTTGATAGAAGAGATAGAGAAGATCCAACGGAGAGCAGCGCGCTTCGTTACAGGATCATTTAGTAATCGAGAAAGCGTTACGGAGATGATAGATAAACTCCAGTGGAAGACTCTACAAGAGAGACGCTCAGTAGCTCGGTACGGGCTTTTGTTGAAGTTTCGAGAACATACCTTCACCGAGGAGTGAAGCAGTGTATTGCTCCTCCTACGTATTTCTTGCGAAGAGACCATGAGGATAAAATGAGAGAGATTAGAGCCCACACAGAGGCATACCGACAATCTTTCTTTCCACGAACAATACGAGACTGTAATAGAAGGGAGAACCAGTAGAGGTACTCAAAGTACTCTCCGCCACACACCGTCGGGTGGCTTGCAGAGTATGGATGTAGATGTAGATGCAAGACGTTTTAGTGGAGTTAGTCTAATTTAATCACAGAGCCTTTACACTATAATCATTTTAGTTAAGTAATAGTAAAACATTTTGGTGGGGTTGTTATTTGACCCTCCCTGAGATTTTTCTAAGCTAAATTCTGCTAAAATAAGAATTTACTTTCCCTCGATAGTTGTTACGTGCAATCTGGTGAACCATGTTTGACATGTTGGTTTCACTTGCTTAGCTAATGTCTTACTGCAAAACGTGTTAGATGTTAGAGAGTTTGAAGTTTCCTCCATTTCAAAACAGTTTTTTATTATAGTCCCTGCTGCATAATTACTACTAGTAACTGTTTGACAATTAATTTTGGCTGCACGTCACCTTTCTTGGTTTTCTCACTTCTGTAATCAGAGCGCTTTGATTCCTCTCACCATATTCGCTGACTGGGTAGACGTTTGTTTATTTATTTATGTTTGGCTCTTACATGGTACTATAAAAATAAGATTGCCGCCCTTTGTAAAGCAGTTCATTGTTACTAATTTTCTACGGTTATTTCTTAGTCTGTTTTAGTTCACGCTGTACAGGACCTGCCCGATCCACCAGCACACCCGTGGGTGTTGAGTGCACAGCGCCCACTCCGCCCGTCGGATTATCCCGCCCGCCGCGGGGCTCAGTTGTGTCTATACAACTTCTCCTTGCTCTGAACTAACGTCACCAAAGGACGTTGTAACAACAACAACTGTGCATATAAAAATTTTTCTTCTGATTTTCGATAAGTTAATGTAAGCAATGTTTTGATGCCAATTTTTTTTCTTTTCGTGTTATTATGTTAAAGAAACTGTAAACACATTTCGATGTAAATTTTAATATTTATGTTAAATTTCAAATAATGTTATAATAGAAGTGAAGTTTAAATAATGTTGGGAATATTGTAAGATGTGAAAGTTATAATTGTACGCCTGGTCCATACGTAGGCAATGTATTAGGATATGTGGAATGTAAAACCTTTGGTGAATACCCTGTCTGTAGGGGAGAGGTAAAAGGTGGATGGCAGGCGAGCGCGGGAAAATGCACACGGGCGCGGTACGGCATAACGGGCTCAGTAGTAACAGTCGGAGCTGGGCACCGGTCTGAGGAACACGTTCCGGATCGAGGAGGCTATCCTGGAAAAAGTGGTTTCATTTGAGCCTCGGATGTGCCGTTTCCGACGACTATACAGCATGGCTATGTCCAATAGGCACTGAATTGAAAAGGATTACAACGCCAAGAAGAAGCAAAGTGCCGATATAGCAAGAGCCATAGCTGTGATTGTATGTGTGCTGTGCGCCTCGCCATCTCGCTGCCCGCCAACCGCCGCCGCATCGACTTGCACAGGTTAATTCTTTACAAGTGTATCCGTACGGACCAGTGTTAAATTTGTTCCTAACTGTTCAATAATAACTTGACTTTTACCAGAATTGCCCTATTAATTAATGATCCTAATCACTAACCTGGACAGGGTCCTCTCCGCATGTTGTGCAATCCGAGTGTCCCGAAATGAAGATTCAAAATTCATGTTAAAAAGAATTACGTGCAGAACTATCTATGCTAGAAAGATATTTAAAGAACTTTGTTGTTAATGAGTATTTTGGTAAATAATAGACCTGACCAAATTTGAAGATAATGTTGAAAGTGGTTTAGTAATGGAGTTTAATTAATCAGAGACAAAATTAATGGTAGTTAAATGAGGAATTAATAAGACAAAAAGAATAGTAACTCCTATTTTGTAAATCTTGAATACTTCATGTTTCCAATAGTTAATAGTTTCAACACAGTGACCATAACAGTTTCAGGGTCCCCCCCCCCCCTTTTTTTTCATTCTTTTCATTTCTATTCATTTAAATGCTGAAGTGCACTGAACTGATTTGATCTGCAAAGTGAAAGCCAATATAAAACCTAAATTTATCTGTGTTTCTTCCTTATTAAGATTGACATTGTATGTGTGTTTCAAAAGTGCTATTTCTAGGGCAACCTTTGCCCGATTTCAGTCTGATCAATAGACAAAATGCAGTGTGTAGTAATCATTGTAGTGTAATGTTGTGTATTTGTAGCTTGTCCAAATCAGTACAGAAAGGGAAAATAGTAGATTTTTCTGGTTCTAAAGTTTTCCATATAATGCAGTATTACTACGTGTGGTTATGTTTGTACGTACATCCACTTGTACAAGGAAAAAACTCACGTAATGCCTAATTAGGCTGGCGACCGTATTATTAATAATTGGTAGCATATGCTGCGTAGGTTTCTTGTCCGTATTAATGTGTAGTTGCACTTTATACTAGCTTGACGTATCATTGTTGTTACTGACTGGGAGTAAGTCCGATTTTGCTTCCATTCAGGTGCACGCGGTCATCATATTTCATAAAATCCTTTCTTAGAAGGTGAAGCCCGTCAACTTATCATAGTACAGGCTTTAAAGAGTTAACGTACGCAAGAGCGGAGACGTTACAACGTGACGCATTGCTTATATTACTACTGTTACCAAATCTGCTGCAGTCATTTAGGGTATTACACTGAAGTCAATTGAAAAATTTTGTAAATATATTTTGATTATTAATATGCAGCCTGACTGACTTCAGATATCTGTTTATCTTAGACAAATTGCTTAGTTTATTAATTGTTTAAAAGCTCTTTCGTTGACGTCAATAGCTGATCTCATTTTCCCGAAAATAATCGACAAGTTGTTTAATTTCTTACTTGCTTTTAAAAGCTATTTTACTGGCGTCATAAGTTGTTGACTTTTATTTAAATAAAAGGTTACACACGTTTTCAACCGTGAACGCTGCTGTCCTGCTTCCTGGCCAGGGCCTACCGTTCAACAACGTATTAAACCGCTTTAGGTTACGTGCACCCAGTTCAGAAATCACTGAGATGATTCAAGAACGGGATGAAATAAATCAGTCTTTCTTTACACGAACAAATTTCGGTACATAATCCAGCACACACAAAAATAGGCCTCATACTCCAAATGGTCTATGATTACAAATGAAAGTATCTGTAAAGCACCTGATGCTGGCGGCAATAAATTAATGAAATATAAACGTTATTTTGGGAAAAGTGAGCTGTTTATCTGCTAGGAACTACATTAGATACCGTTAAATTTAAGCGTGGGCTTTAGCAGACAAGACGGCAAGCCCTATCGCCTTAGCTCGCACGAAATCGTGCTCGTAGATTTCGACATGGTGCCGATGATAAAACGGGTCGTATGCAGTGCGCTGCAACTTCTCTCCAGCCCAGCGGCAGATACAGATATGAGGAGAGGAGGCAGAGAGAGAAGAGAGAAACAGAGCTCGCACCGTTGGTAGCAGCTTCACCAATCATTGCGTGCCTCTGGGTCAGCGACGCTATCTGAGGATGAAATAGTCGCGCGATTCCTCTGGCGAATAAATCGCCAGTTGCCGGGAAACAAACAACGACCGGGGACGCTAGCGACCGCGAGGGGCGGTAAATCTGCTGGTGGGAAGGGGTCTGGGGGCGGGAGAACAGTGACGCGGACGCAAATGAAATCTGGGAGCGGCGCGGCATAGCAATTATCCGCGAGGCGCCGTGCGCCACACCAGCAACTGCCAGCGCCTCCTCTCTCTGAGTAGCGAGCTTGCCAAGTATTCCTCATTAGGGCTGGTGGAAGTGTTTAAAATAATTAATTACCTGCATTAAGGTAAATTCTTTCTAAAATTCATTTGTTACTTTCATTTGAAACGAAGCCAGCCTCGCTATTGCGCTACAGTGTTGTTATAGTAGCCGTTATAAAAACCAGGAGTTTCACAGTATGTGTTTGGTATGTCGTAGAATCTTTCTAGAGAGTTTTAATAACTGGAGTTTTAATAACTGGATTAATCTTGCTAGTATTTCATTTATTCTATTTGTGTCCAGCAAGGAACTTACTTTGTTGAACCACTGTCCATATTTTTGTCTCGAGTGCGGATCAAATTTCAGTTTTTCCCGAGCTATCACACGTGCCACAGCGTTGTAACTAAGTATTAATTGTCCACAACAGAAAATTTTTAAAAGTACATGCAAAGTTTGTTCCCGCAAGAAACTTTCTTAACATTTACTGACCTCGACATTGTACTGAGTAATTTGTTTGCTGATGGAAGAGTGAAGAGTGGTGGTGGTGGTGGTGGTTAGTGTTTAACGTCCCGTCGACAACGAGGTCATTAGAGACGGAGCGCAAGCTCGGGTTAGGGAAGGATTGGGAAGGAAACCGGCCGTGCCCTTTCAAAGGAACCATCCCGGCATTTGCCTGAAACGATTTAGGGAAATCACGGAAAACCTAAATCAGGATGGCTGGAGACGGCATTGAACCGTCGTCCTCCCGAATGCGAGTCCAGTGTGCTAACCACTGCGCCACCTCGCTCGGTCTGATGGAAGAGAAGCTAATTTCTACACAGCATCATTTATACACTAACATAAAAAAAAATCGCAATACCAAAGAATCATTAATGTAGAGTAATGAAATTTTGGGAATATATTTATGTAGGTAAAAAGAATGTGCGTGAAATTCTAAGGGACTTAACTGCTAAGGTCATCATTCCCTAGTATTGTACTGAATGTTAACCGGGACCTAGAAACGACGGAGAGGTTCGTTCCCGCGGCAGCCGCAGTGGTCCACAACCCCACGACGACTACCGCAGTCCACTTCACCCCTCCCCGCCCCACACCGAACACAGCAGGGTTATTGTGCGGTTCGGCCCCCCGGTTGACCCCCCAGGGAACATCTCACACCAGACGAGTGTAACCCCTATGTTTGCGTGGTAGAGTGATGGTGTAAGCGTACGTGGAGAACTTCTTTGCGCAGCAATGCCGACATAGTGTAACTGAGGCGGAATAAGGGGAACCAGCCCGCATTCGCCGAGGCAGATGGAAAACCGCCTAAAAACCATCCACAGACTGGCCGGTTCACCGGACCTCGACACAAATCCGCCGGGCAGATTCGTGCCGGGGACCAGGCGCTCCTTCCCGCCAGCAAAGCCGTGCGTTAGACCGCACGGCCAACCGGGCGGGCCCGTCCCTATTAGGTGACATATTTAATTGATTAACATCGCAAATAATAAGTTAACGCAAGCGCGAGACAAGCCATTGCAAATGTGAAGTGTTGTTACACTAATACCAGTTGTAACCGCTATAATACTCTATACAAGCGTGCATTTTGTTCTAGAGGTGCCACATGTGAGTTTATGGGGCGAAGTTCCATGCTTGTTGCACTTGGTCGGTCAATATAGGGACGGTTAATGCGATCTGTAGATAATGTTGGTGTTGTCGATCCGATTTTGTCTCATATGTTCTCGATTGGAGAGAGACCTGGTGATCGTGCTGGACTTGTGACATTTCTACGCTCTGTAGAGCGTGTTGGGTTACAACACCGTTATGTGAGGGACTGTTATCCTGTTAGAAAACAACCCCTGGAACGCTGTTCGCGACTGGCTGCACCACAAAATGGTTCAAATGGCTCTGAGCACTATGGGACTCAACTGCTGTGGTCATAAGCCCCTAGAACTTAGAACTACTTAAACCTAACTAACCTAAGGACAGCACACAACACCCAGCCATCACGAGGCAGAGAAAGTCCCTGACCCCGCCGGGAATCGAACCCGGGAACCCGGGCGTGGGAAGCGAGAACGCTACCGCACGACCGCTGCACCACAGCTCGAATCACCAGACTGATGTACAAATTTTCGATCATCATGTGTACGGTAATCATGAGAGTGCTCCTGCTGTCATACGAAATGGCACCCTGGTCCATAACTCCAGGTGTAGGTCGAATGTGTCTATCTCGCAATCAGACCGACTACACGCCCTCACCTGGCATCCTTCCGACCAATACACGGCGATCACAGTTTTCATCACAAACACAACAGACCTCCACCGTGTCGTTCAACGTGTTCTAGCTTGACACCACTGAAGTCCCTAATGGCGGTCGTTAGGGATCATTGTAAAGCAAGCTACAGGTAGCTGTGCTCGGATCTGTCCTTGAAGTAGTAGACATGTGACAGTTAGTTCTGCTACTGTGGTGCCGACTGCTGCTCATACTGCTGCAGCAGATGTAGGACTACGCCCCAGAGCCGTCCGCCGAGCACGGTGGTCTTACCTCTCGGCAGTGCCACGTGCCGTTTTGGGTCCGGTCTTGTTGGGCCCATACATTCTCGTGACTACCGCTGTCAGGAGTCATGTACAGTGGCTACGCACCTGCCAAGTCTTTCCGTATGGTCGCAGAAGGAGTTTCTCGTACCACTATTACACGATCTCCTTTAAACTCAGTGAAGTCTTGATAATGGCGTCTTTATCGCCTTAAAGACGTTCTTGACTGGCATCAGCTCACTATCTCTAATCTCAAAAGTAACTAGCGCTCACGACCGTTACAGCGTGTATTGAAAGAAAACATGTTTTGCGTCGTTATACTGTCGCTACTTGCGCGTGATTAACGCGAAATTTCTGATGTATAAATGGTTCAATTGGCTCTGAGCACTATGGGACTTAACTTCTGAGGTCATCAGTCGCCTAGAACTTAGAACTACTTAAACCTAACTAACCTAAGGACATCACACACATCCATGCCCGAGGCAGGATTCGAACCTGCGACCGTAGCGGTCGCGCGGTTCCAGACTGTAGCGCCTAGAACCGCTCGGCCACTCCAGCGGGCCTTCTGATGTATAAACACGACTGTCAATTGTCGCGTATGACGCACAGGTCCTTCTTGGAGTTGCATTTCTTCCGTGTGTGATTATAGCACCGTTTGGGGATCTGTTTATAAGCTGATGGTTTTGTGCTGCTATCCAGCTCGGGAAACTAATTTACTTTAATACTATATGTAGTTATAAGACCCGCCAAGGTAGCCGAGCGCGCGTTCGGCGCTAGCGGCCGTGCGAAGCGGAGGTCCGAATACTTCCGCCTGTGCGGCGTGTGCGAATGTTTGTTTACTTGTGGACTTAGTCTGCGCGCGGGCTAGTAACAACGATCATGGCGAACAAGTACAGGAAAACTACATTACGATTCAATTTCTGCAAAGACTACGAACGACCAAAGGCTTTAGCAGTGGAACGATTCATTCGAGAATACGTCAAGATACCGCCAAACGATATTGTCGGAATTCACCTGTCCATCGTTAGTCCCACGGTGTATGTTAAGATGGTAAATGACGCGGCGTGTGAGAGAATTCTACAGGCGACAAAAGCTGGTCTACGATTTTGCCATAGTGACGGGAATGTCGGCACGGTAACTGTAGAACATGCTGGTCTGTGTGTACTGACAATACGTGTTTTTGAGCTGCCATTTGAGCTCCCGGCTGGTGAAGTTATCGAGGCTTTTAAGCCATACGGCACGGTACATGGTCACACAGCAGAACGCTGGACACAATTCGCCACGTACCCCGTTCTTAACGGAGTGCGACAGTTCACTATTGGTCTTCAGAAGCATGTACCGTCCTATCTGACAATTGGTGGTTGTCGGGCGGTGGTGATTTACGATGGTCAACCACGTACATGTTCTGGCTGTGGCCAGGAGGGACACCTCAGGTCGAACTGTATGCAACGGCGAATTACGCAACTGCCTTCAGATGTCCGGGAGCCGTCGCCGGCGATGACAGTACTACCGATCACCTATGCCAAAGCCCTCACGGCGTCCGCTGATGACCGAAAGGACACAGCCCCGGTGGAAGATGGCACTCTCCGAAACCTTGTAGCAGACGTCGGGATGACAGAGGATGCTGCTCCATCGAGCATACAATCTACGGCGACAACATCAGATGAGACCGAACTCCCACCAAGCACACCGATAGTACACGAAGCAGTTCCAGCTACTACGGATGCTGTGCCGTCTGGAACGCATTCTGTAACGACAACATCAGATTCCGACCGAACTCCCGCCAAGTACAACGATGGGACTCGAAACACTTCCAGTTCCTACGGATGCTTTTCTGTCGGGCAGCCGTGATTCCCTACAATCTGAGGACCCGGAAGGAAGATCACGCAAACAACGTTCCCCGAAAAGGAGAAAACGGCGTCGTCGCACGACATCTCCTAGGGATGACTCCCCTTGCCCCGACGACGATGTGCCTGTGGACCAAGACGATACAACAGCCTCTACGAAACAGGATGAGGCAAAGGAAACTGTTCGATCAGACCCGCAGCGGTCTGTCACATTGACGGTACCGGGACGTAGTGATGCTGAAGAGAAATCACAACCAGTTGGCTCTCCAGACGCAGATGCTGTGGCTATGGACACGAATGTATCACTGCCTGCAAAGATGTGGTATGACGATATTGAGGAGGCGCCGGACGTCATACAGTGGCAGCCGGCACTCACGAAGACGGCCTAATAATTGCTGAAGGTGAAGGGAGAGGGGCGAGAGAAAGTCTTCTAACTCAGCCCGCAGCGCCGATGCAGGGAGATTTTGTTGCGCCTCGACAGAGTGGGATTCAACGCCATACGAACCGTATTGCGACATTAAATATAAATGACGTGCGTTCACCGGCCAAAATACACCTACTGAAGGAAACGATTTGGGCATCTGATGTGGATATTGCTTTGCTGCAGGAAGTCCACATAGCTGCACTCCCATACATCGCAGGCTACCAATCCTATTCGTCACATGGAGATCACATTGGGAGTGGGGTGGCAGTTTACGTGCGAGATGGCTTCCCAGTGGAAAACGTGTGTTACCTTCCGTCGGCCAGGGGAATAGCTTTCACGACGTTTAGGACACGCATCATCAATCTTTATGCACCGTCGGGAAACAATCGGCGGCGGGAAAGGGCGCGATTTTTTGCAGAAGACATTGCCCCACTTTTCCATGGACGTTATGAATGTGTAATAATTTGTGGAGATTTCAACTGTGTTCTCAGTCAGAAAGACCAATGGCCGCAAGCAAACATCAGCCAAGAGATGCGAATCGTTGTCAACGACCTTGTACTTAGTGACACGTGGGAATTACGACATGGAGATGCACCGGGATACACCTATGTGACAAGTCATTCGGCGAGCAGGTTAGATCGCATTTATATCTCACGGGCTCATGCAAATGATGTCCAGGACGCGGAGCGCTGGCCATTGGCATTTTCCGATCACAGCGCTTACATCTGTACGGTGCTTCTTCCCCGTAGAGAGGGGTGGAACAGTAAGGCTCCGTGGAAATTAAACATTCAACATATACATGATCCTGAATGCCGTCAACGGATCCTTGAGACATGAACGATGTGCGAGCGAAGGGTTGGAAGGTATACGACGAAGTTTGATTGGTGGCTGACTTGTACTTAACCGGCGCTTCGCCGTACGTTGATCTCATATAGCAGGGAGATGGCAGAATGGCGCCGCCGTACGACCGACTTTTATTTTGCAGCGCTGCGCGACCTGGACGATGGTCCGCCGGGACAGGACGTTTGGATCGAACGCAAAAGGATAAAAGCTAAACTAGTGGCTTTAGCTCGGAAACATCTTCAGGGAACCATGGTGCGCGCCAGATGTCACGATACGATAATGGACGAGATTCCTTCCATGCACCACGTCGTGAATGAACGAAAGCACCGACGACGCGTTTTGGTACGGGAATTAATTAACCGCGAAGACCGAAGAGTGACGCGTCAAGCGGACATTGTTTCTGCATTCGTCGACCATTACCAACACATCTATCGGGAAGAAGCAGCCCCTGTCGATGACCTCGAACGTTCAAATGGTTCAAATGGCTCTGAGCACTATGGGACTCAACTGCTGAGGTTATTAGTCCCCTAGAACTTAGAACTAGTTAAACGTAACTAACCTAAGGACATCACAAACATCCATGCCCGAGGCAGGATTCGAACCTGCGACCGTAGCGGTCTTGCGGTTCCAGACTGCAGCGCCTTTAACCGCACGCCTCGAACGTATAGCCACGTACGTCTCCCGTACACTGACGGTGGAAGCCGCGGGAACCTTACTGGAAGCCATTAGCTGTGAGGAAGTACATGATGCGATCGCAAAGGGTGCATTGAATAGGTCCCCAGGCATTGATGGACTTCCTGCTGAATTTTATTGAGAATTTCGCAACGAATGGCACCGCGATGGACGGAAATGTACAACGAGATGTTAAATTCCGATGCGCCTATTACACCGGCTTTTATGGAAGGCCTCTTGGTGCCAGTACATAAACCGAAGCCAGGAATTACGGTCACACATTATCGCCCCATCACCCTGCTTAATGCCGACTATAAGATCTTTGCACGGTTGCTAGCGTCCCGATGTCGTATGTTAATTCGTAGCGTTCCCTCTCCAGAACAGACGACACCGGGTGGATCGGTGAATGTGCAAAAAGCTACTGGCGAATGCCGTGATGTCATAGCGCTGGCGGAGGAGTGCCGGCTTAAAGCGGCGATGGTGGCGGTTGATTTTGACAGTGCTTTTGATAAGGTACGCCACAACTATCTGTACGCTGTACTGGAACAAATGGGATTTCCAGACCGTTTTACTGGTCTCATTAGAAGGATTTATGGGGGCGCACAATCCTTGGTACAGGTTAATGGGCGTGTAGCAGGGCCCATTCAAATTCGACGATCCATTCGCCAGTGCTGCCCTCTTTCGATGCTGCTGTTCGTGATAGCGTTGGAACCATTGATTGGGAGGCTAACAAATTCTCTTTCCGGGATGGAACTGCGGGGCTACACCTTCAAATGTCGTGCCTATGCGGACGACCTCCTGCTGCTCGTTCGCTCTGAGGAAGAGGTGAAGACGGTCCTTGAACTGTTGTTGGACCACAGTATGACGGCGGGTAGTGCAGTGAACATGAACAAATCGGCAGCAATGCCGGTTGGAAGGGGCCTTACGCCGGAAGAAATCAGTCCGTTTCCTTATGTGCAACGATTCCGCTATCTCGGCACAGACTGTACCTCATCTGTAAAACATACTGCGGCAGTTAACTACCGACGTATTTTACAGACAACACGTACCATGGTCCGACAACATCTCCTACGGCGCCTTGATCCTTTGCAGCGAGTCGAATATCTGAACACTTATGTAGTTTCTCGAATGGTGCATATTTCGCAGATCCTGCCCCTACCACTCACGCTCGGACTTCGACTTCAATCAGCACTAGGCTATTTTGTGATGATTGTGTCGCCCCTCAAGGTGCGATACGCAACGCTCACGCTCCCTACGGACAAGGGGGGATTCGGACTTACGAATGTTCACTGCCGAGCGACGGCGCTCCTTCTAGCCACGATGTACAAGCAATGGCGTAGCGGGCGTGATTCCCTTACATCCCGCCTACTGGATCTCCTAGTTCCAGCGTCCCTCACACCTCCGGTGGCGGTGGGCAACATTAGGCCACATTTTGCGCATGTATCAACATTTATCGTGGAACTTAGTTGTATCAGAGACGAGCTTCAGCGCACGAGACCGCCATGCTCGAAGGATTTTTATGTTTGGCTACTACGACGGATAAGTCGTAATGTCATTGAACTCAAACACCCCAAGTTGCATTGGCCGAAGATTTGGAGACATGTGCACCAAAAATTCCTTCCTACCTTCGTTCGGGCACTGTGGTTCTCTGTCACGTGTGGCAAGTTCAACACCAACTAACGACTCCATGCAGTTGGACTAGTGGACACTCCACTATGCCCGAAATGTCGCCAAGTGGATGACGACCATCACCGCTTAACTTGTATCGCGGTGGAGGACGTATGGCTCCTAGGAAGACAGATGGTGGCTTGCTACCTCCGTGTGACCCCGAAACATATTACACCTGCTTCCTTCTTACATCCGGAGAGTGACTACTTTCCGGCGACTAAATCACAGTCGATCATCTGGGTCAAAGGTTGGACGATCGCGTACCTCTATGGGGATGCTGCCAAGTCGCGACTCGACTTTTGGTATTTCTTGCAGCAAGCCCACAATGAGGTTCATAGATGGTCACACTATCGGAAAACCTTTGCCAACTATCTTCAGGCAGTCTTCCTCGACCCCCCACGTAGTTGGGGTGTGCCGGGTGCAGTCGGTGTGCACATTTGACAGCTGATAATGAACCTCACGCTTCTCTCACCGCTCCATATGTAATGCACATACTATACCATGAAATGATCTGCATGCTCCTTTTAACAGAGTGGTCCTTATGGAAAATAAATAAATAAAAACAACACCCCTGTATCCCTGTTCCTTTACATTTGTGATTTGTTTTACAATGATTTTTTTGTTTTTTTGTTTTTGCAGAGGATAAAAAAACGCGCTAACGCGCTGCTTCCTGGACTCGGGTAGGCGCGCCGACCCCGGATCGAATCCGCCCGGAGGATTGACGAGATAGCCAGTGTGCCGGCCATCCTGGACGTGGTTTTTAGGCGGTTTTACACATCCCGCTATGTGAATACCGGGCGGTTTTACACATCCCGCTATGTGAATACCGGGCTGGTCCCCACGTTCCGCCTCAGTTACACGTGTCGCAGACATTTGAAACACGTTCGCACTATTTCACGATTTACACTAGATGGAGACAGCTGGGGTACATTGATTCTGTCCCTGGGGGTACGGGGTGGCGGCAGGAAGGGCATCCGGCCATCCCTAACACTATCATTGCCAAATCCGTTCTAACCACGCCGACCCTGCGATCGCTGCGGGACTATGGCGTAAGCGAAAGAAAGAAAGTATATGTAGTTATAAACAGTGCTCTAAGATGTGACTTTGGCGATAAAAATAAGCAAACACTGTGCATAAAACATAGGAATTTAATTGAAATATATAATAATTGCCCATATTATCATAAAATCTATGTAATTTCGGCCACATATAAATTGCTGCTGGTTATTTAATAACTTAGTATTTCATTTCTTAATAACATAACGGGAGAGGTTTTACTCCATTTTTCTAATGATGTCAGTATCTTTTGCCTGGGTATGAATTATTTTCAGACAAAATGAACCTTTAGAAGTGAACATCAACAACGGCGCTTTAGTGAATTTCATTACCAGTGAGTGTATGACTGATAGCATAAAACAACGTCAGGCGGTAAGCAGCAGATATTTTGTAGGCAGCAAACTGTCTCGTGGTAACAGTATATCTCCGTTTCCTCTCCCTACGGTTGTTCTCCAAAAGTTGCGCTGGCATTTGATTTTGAGGATGCCTGCCTGGAACATCTCTGCTCGAATGGCTCTGAGCACTATGCGACTCAACTTCTCAGGTCATCAGTCGGCTAGAACTTAGAACTAATTAAACCTAACTAACCTAAGGACATCACACACATCCATGCCCGAGGCAGGATTCGAACCTGCGACCGGAGCGGTCTTGCGGTTCCAGACTGTAGCGCGTAGAACCGCTCGGCCACACCGGCCGGCAGTAACTGAAGAAATTTAGAAAAAAACTTATATATGGTCTTCACCGAAAAGTCATAATGACTTTCTGTCAACAGATTTTATTGTCTGTCTAGATTGCTTTCATATATAACGTGGACAGCCACGTTGTCGTTTTTATGATTTCCCAATATTTCCACGATCGACCCAATCATGTTCTTTAGGTGCTTCGAGTTTTGCTGTTATGTGTACGCACTGCCTAAACATCAAGTAGCAAAACCTCGCAGCACTTGAAGAAGGTTGGGCCGGTCATCGAAATGTTGGGCAAAAATGAAAACGACAACTCGGCTTCATATCTGAAAGCATACCACCAATCCAAAAATTGCGGATCCACATGAAACATCCGCATATCTTATTTTATCAGTTACAGGAGTAACCCTTTCCACTTAGCAACAAATTTCATGTGCTACATTATAGGGAGGTATATCCTGTGGCAACATATGTACATTTTGCTTCTAATTCGAGCGGATGAATGCTATAACACATAAAACCGTATAGGAGGACGGTTCATGCGAAACTAAAAGCGTGACATAAGAAAACTGAAGGTAATCTAGATGGACAAATCTTTTGACTGAAGACAGTTTGGCTGCAGTATAGAGATCGTTGGAGGAACATCGATTTTCTTTTGCTGCAGTACACACCATGCTTGGTTGGTCGCGTTGAAGAATGGAAGTTCATAGGTGGCACACTCAGCGATAAGGGGAAACATGGCTCACTGTACCCTGTGGGGCAATTTAATAATAATAAAAGTTAAATGATACAACAAAACAGAAAGTAGTACACCTCTCTAAGTAGGTTCTGGGGTCTGGTTAATCGATATTCTTACCAAGACACAAACCATTGAGTCGATAGTGTACATGGAGAGACATGCATACAGTCTAAAGATCTACATCTGCATCTACGTCTGCGTATACATCTACATACACACTTCGCAAGCTACCGTGCGGTGTGTGTGGTGGTGGTTACAGTGTACTACTATTAGTCATTTCCTTTCCTGTCCATTCCTTAAACAGAAAGTGGGAAAAAAGAGTGTATATGTTCCTCGTATGAACTGTAATTTTTCATACCTTCATGGTTCTTACGCAAAATGTATGTTTGTGGCAGGAGAATCATCTGCAGTCGGCTTCAAATGCTGGTTTTCCAATTTTTCTCAACGGAGTTTCTCGAAAAGAAATACCTTGCCCCCAAGATTCCCATTTGAGTTCACGAACCGTCTCCGTAACACGTCCATGTCGTTTCAACCTGCCGGTAGCAAATTTAGCAGCCACCCTCTGAATTGCTTCGATCTCTTCCTTTAACCCGACCTGGTACGGATCACAAACACTCGAGCAGAACTCAAGAATAAGTCACACTAGCAACTTATATGTGGCCTCATTTACAGAAGAACCACACTTTCCTAAAACTCTCCCAATAAACAGAAGTCAATAATTCGTCTTCTCTACTTCAATCCTCCCATGCTCGTTCCATTTTCATTTCAAATAAACCTAAAAATGGTCTTTAGTAGGTTCCAATGCGATTTTTATTTAATCTTGCCATTAACTAATTTCGACTACACGTCATTGTCAAGCAAATTTGTAGCACTTCATATCTCTTTGCAACGTTACGCCTACATATTTAAACGACGTGACTGTATTCCTATGAAGTTCATTCATCATACGAACAAGAAATTTAGCTTAAGTCATCTTGTATCCTGCTACAATAACTGAAATTCGACACCTTCCTGTATACTACAGCCCATCAGCAAACAACCGCCTATTGATGCCCACCCTGCCCGCCAGATAAAGAAAATAACAGTGTTCCTCTCATATACTTCTCTGGAGCACGCCTGACAACACCCTTGTCTCTGAAAGACACTCTCCATCGAGGACAACATACTGGGTTCTATTACTTAAGACGTCTTCGAGCCACTAGCTTGCTTAGGAACTTATTCAGTACACTCGTAGCTTCGTTCACAGTCTGCAATGAGGCACCGTGTCAAATGCTTTCCGGAAATCTAAATATATGGACTCTACCTGTTGCCCTTCATCCGTAGGTCGTAGTATATCATTTGAGAAGGGCAAGCTGAGTTTCTCAAGAGCGATACTTCCTATGACAGTGACGTAATCTTGTCGGCCTAAAGAAAATTTAATGTACTCGAATTAAGAATATGTTGAAGGATTCTGCAGCAAACCGTTGTTTGGGATAATGATCTGTAACTTGATGGGTTCGTTTTTTCATCCTCCTTGCAACTTTACGCTGGCCGAGAGATTCGAGGTAAATGCATGCTAAGTAAGGGACCAATTTCATAGAATACTCTTTGTAAAACCGAACTGAAATTTCATCTGGACCTGCGATGTAGCTATTTTTCAACTCTTTCAGTTGTGTCTCTACGCCAGGGATGCTTATGCAACAACCTCTGTTTCCTCACCATTTTCCAAATTTCGCTGCTAAGCCGTGGTTGATATTTTCCGTCCTTAATTCACTTACAGGGTACGTAGCTCTCCTGACCATAGTTTACAATATGCTGTAACTTTGCCCATAATTCCTCAGCGTTCATCTTGCTGGAACTAAGTGATGTCAGTTCACTGTTTGAGTGGGGACGCTGCTTATCTGTCCTTTCTAGCAGAAACACTCTCCTAGCCTTCCTAACTCATTTTGCTGCTCGTGGTCTTGGGCGCCTTGTCACGGTTCCCGCGGCTACCGCCGTCGGAGGTTCGAGTCCTCCCTCGTGCGTGTGTGTGTGTGTGTGTGTGTGTGTGTGTTGTCCTCAGCGTAAGTTACTTTAAGTTAGATTAAGTAGAGTGTAACTCAAGGGACGAGGACCTCAGCAATTTCGTCCCATAGGACCATACCACAAATTTCCAAAATTTCCTAATTGATTTGTCAACTTTCGTAAACGTAGTTGCTGCAATGACATCATGATCACCAATCACGCTGTCGGTCTAACATATTTCCACTGCACGTGGACTGCTGAACTAGCTGCTCAGGACATTTCAGAAAACCTGTTCATTAGTACTTCGCCCGACTGTCTGCCTGAGCCTCTCCTCCCCTCCCCCCTCCTGCACAATGAATCCAATGACACCCCAGTCCACCCACGGCATGCTCCAGTCGTCTCCAACAAGTATTGCACAATCTAGTCACTTTCGCGCTACTTACCGCAGACTTTCTTTGAATAACCCTGGAATCGTCACAGCGGAATCGATTGGCCGGCAAAAGCAGCCAACAATTAACTTGGTTTCGACCTACACCTGTGATATACGAGCAGATAACCTCACTGTCACATTCAGCTTCGGACTCTGTCTCTGTTTTATCAGCTGCCATGTATACCCCCACTCCTACGGAGTGTAAGTGGTCTTTCCGATATACGTTCGATGACTTGCTAAATATTTTTGTGCTTTCTACTACATACATTAAATCATTAAACGTATTCAAAGTTACGAATATGAACCACCATCAGTCGTAGAATGGAATGACGACTCTGAAAATTCGTGCTGGATAGCCAAATGGCCAAACAGTAAGGCGACCGCTCGCTATGAGGGGGAAATCCGGGTTCGAGACCCGGGCCGGCACAAATTTTCACTGGCGTCATCCCATTCTACTGATGATACTTATTCATATTCGCAAATGCTAATACATTCAACGTATTTCATAACGACTGTAGTACCGCAGTGCCTGTTACTTTGGAGATACATACAAACTCAAAGGAAATTTGCGTAGTAGTTCAGAATAACACACGCTATGCAATTTCGTACTTCGTACTTCAGGTTTTAGCCAGTGCTTGGCCCCAAAGAGTAATTAGTGCGAGAGCTTTCCTGGAGGCCAGTAAATTCGGAAACTTTGTCACGAATACTTCGACAATTTACTGATAAAATATTAGTCTGAACGCGCTCTGACTTCCCTTTCTGCGTATCGACTGCCTAGCGTTCATCAGAGTACCTCGAGCTATCGTCTAGATAAAAAAAAAAAAAAAAAAAAAAAAAAAACGTGTGCACTCAACAACTATCCTACTATCGGAGAAGCTGCTTTCTTGTGCTGTGCACACCTGTCCTATCAAATGGAGTCCTACAAATCCACACCCGATAACGCACGTCTAGAAATTCGCAGAAATGACTGTCACAGAGTAAACGAAGCTTTTCATCGGAACGTTCACTCGGATTCAAAGCGAAAGAACCCGATCATCTCTGGGCACAAAGCTGCAACTTAAGAGCTCTACTTCCACACCGCGCACGAGACCAATAGTCTTCACCGCCTCAGCCAGCCGCCTATAGGAATTCAGGATGGCCTCAGAACACATGTGACAGGCGTAATTGGTGCGACGTGAGCCACAACTTGCAGACAACAGCACAAAAAAAAAAAAAATCAAATGGCTCTGAGCTCTATGGGACTTAACTTCTGAGGTCATCAGTCCCCTAGAACTTACAACTACTTAAACATCACACACGTCCATGCCCGAGGCAGAATTCGAACTTGCGACCGTAGCAGTCGCGCGGTTCCAGAGTGTAGCGCCTAGAGCCGCTCGGCCACCCCGGCCGGCTCAACTACGCACTGCAAGCTCGATAGCCACAGGCAGGGCCGCCTCCACATCTCGGATGAGGCCCCTCAGCAGAGAGGCTGAGTGTACATCGACTGTATTTCCAGACCCTGAACCCTGTATTCCTAAAGAACTCCGTAACACGCCAAACGTTGGAAATCCCAGTCTTTTTTAATAAGAGAAAGGAAAGTAAATTGATAATTACTTCTACTTTAGCAGCATGTTGGGATTTGAGTGCTCGATTCGAGAGGCAGAAGAGTGACGCAGTGGTTAAGGCGTTGGACTCTCATTAGCGAGGACTACAGCTCCACTTATTATCCATCCAGATGTAATTTTTTGTGGCTTTGGTAAATCTGGTAAGACATATACCACTCTGATTTCCTTGAAAATTATAGGGCAGACTCACTTCAATATCGTACCGCAACTCGTGGTTGAACTTTACCCTTACTGGTTTCGTCCTTGGAGGGACATTAAGTTCTTCATACATATGTGACTTGTATTGTTGTATTCTTGTCCTACCCTGAATATATTTTTACTTCCTTCTTTAGTTGATGAGTTGACGTGTTTCTCCTGATGCCCAAGAATTCTTCACAGTTACTCTCCTTGTACTTATGTTTCCCTAACTTTTGTGATTGCCCATTCTTCTTCCTCTGAGCCACCTACTGTAGCATTCATAAAGCAGTATCTACATCCTTGAAGAACATCAAACGCAATTCACCATTCTCTATACTTCTGTAGCACACTTATAAGCACAAAGGTTTTTCCGGACTTGAACTTCAACCCACCCTTTCGTAAGGGTGGGAGGCAAGACAGTTTTCTAATGTGGAAGTACGTGAATTGGCCCTGTTACCTGACGTTAATTAATTAGCAACCATCCAAAATAATGAATTCGGAATTCAATGGCAACTAAAGAAACAAGAAATACAATTAATTCGGTTTATTCCGTTAGAGTGACGCGTAAAAATTGACACGCAATAGAAATACTAAAGCAAAACCTTGGAACATGTGATAAAAGGGTCTAGGTTAAGATTCTGATAATAGCATAAGTGAAACAACTGCAGTCGGTAAGTTGTCCTGTGATTGTCATTGCGCTAGTTTAAAAAACAGATAATGGTATAGAAGGGAATGCGTTGTATCTGTGGCCGGAACTGAAAACAAACTGGCCACTTGAATTTGAGTGCAGGTCTTCAAAGTAAAGCTTGAAGTTATAGACGGCTTCAGAGTCAGGCTTTGGCGACACACCAGCGACCCTCGCCAGCGGCTAGGCCACATCAAACCGAAATCAGAATTTGGCAACTATTCCCTCTGCCGATCATGTGTAGACTTCCACCACGTTACCTTTTAACCCAGCAGTCTGAAGATTAAGTAGCCAGGAGCACTTGTGAGATTAGATTAGATTACATTAATCATTCATTCCACAGACCCATAAAAGAGGGAATCCTCCTGGGTGTGGAACACGTCAGATAAACACATTACAAATTGTCAAAAACTAAAATAAATTATTCATTTCAGTTATCCTCAGTTAAGAACATCAGATTATGTACAAGATTTAAAATTAAACTTCTACTATTTACAGACTTCAGACTTACATCTGCTTTCCATATATCCATCATTCACACAGTAGGTAGTTACTTGG
This sequence comes from Schistocerca nitens, assembly GCF_023898315.1. Taxonomy (NCBI): domain Eukaryota; kingdom Metazoa; phylum Arthropoda; class Insecta; order Orthoptera; family Acrididae; genus Schistocerca; species Schistocerca nitens. The sequence continues at coordinate 186,492,621 of NC_064620.1, read as the reverse complement.
CTGTTACAACCAAGTATTGTCAAAAATTAAACTATAATAAATTTTCATTAAAATGGTCTACTGTACTTGTTGATAAACTCATGGATGGAATAGAAGGAGTTGGCCACGAAAAATTCTTTTAATTTATGTTTAAATTGTGCCTTGTCTGAAACTAAACACTCAATTTTTGCTGGTAACTTATTGAAAATATGCGTTGCTGAATACTGGACTCCTTTCTGGGCGAGAGTAAGTGACTTTAAATCTTTATGTATATTATTCTTATTCCTAGTACTGATACTGTGTACTAAGCAGTTAGTTGGAAAAAGAGATGTATGACTTACAACAAACTTCATTAAGGAATAAATGGCCAATAGTGTCAGTGTCGTCGTAACTGCCGTCTGCTTTACGTCTGCTGTGCATCGAGCTACCTTAATTTAAGTATTAACTGTATTTTTCTTACTTATCACTTCTTCTTCCGTGTGTTTTTGCTTTTAGGAAGATTTGTCGAGTGCTAGTAATAGTGTTCCATAGATTTCGTGTTTGTTTTGAATACAGTCAGAGAGAGTCCCTCTAGTCAACCATAGTGCCAGTTGTGCTAGTGTTTGTTTTACGTACAGTCCAGAGACAGGTAGAGCTGTTTTCATTGTTTTCTTCAAGAAGTGGCTAGCAACCACAGTTTAGTCAACTATCAGCCACCTTTAGCGAATTAGCAGTCTAGTTAAAAGTTGATTAACTCTCTACAGTAAATTGATTTCCTAGGATGGATAGGATGTGTGACTGCTGTGTACGGACGCAGGAGGAGCTGGCCACTGTTCGCGAACAGCTGAGCGTGTTGATGGCCGCGGTCAGCCGTCTTCAGGCTGCTGCCTCGGAGTGTAGCGGCAGTGGGGAGTCTGGTGCGTCGCATGGTACACCCCAGGTGTTACATGCTTCACCCACTGTCCCTGCTGTCGAGACATCTTCGCGGGTACCGGGCGCGGTTGGGCCACCCTCTCCCCAAGGGGAGTGGCAGGTTCAGCGGCGTTCGCGGCGCACGAGGCGGAGGGTAAATGTGGAGGCTGGCCGTTTGGCATCGCCCGCTCTGCCTGTGAGTGGACATGTGGCCGCTCCTTCAGCAAGGTCCGAGCAGGCACACGGGGGAAGGGGTTTATTAGTTATTGGGAGCTCCAACGTTAGGCGGGTGATGGAGCCCCTTAGGGATATAGCGGAAAGGTCAGGGAAGAAATCAGCCTTCACTCTGTCCGCTGCCGGGGGGGGGGGGGGGGCCTCATCCGAGAAGTGGAGGACGCCCTGCCGACGGCGATAGAGAGCAGTGGGTGCACCCGACTGCAAATTGTTCCTCATGTCGGCAACAATGACTGCTGCCGTCTGGGTTCAGAGGTCATCCTCAGTTCGTACAGGCGGTTGGAGGAATTGGTGAAGGCGGAAAGCCTCGCTCGCGGGGTGGAATCAGAGCTAACTATTTGTGGTATCGTTCCCAGAACCGATCGCAGTCCTCTGGTTTGGAGCCGAGTGGAAGGCTTAAACCAGAGGCTCAGACGATTCTGCGGAGATCTAGGGTGCAAATTTCTCGACCTCCGCTATCGGGTGGAGAAATGTAGGGTCCCCCTGAATAGGTCAGGCTTGCACTACACGCCGGAACCGGCTACAAGGGTAGCGGAGTACGTGTGGAGTGCACATGGGGGTTTTATAGGTTAGAGAATTCCCTCCCTAGCCCCGACAAGACGCCTCCTGAGACGCGGCAAGTTAGGAGTAGGCAAAATGCAACAAGGAATAACAATATTAATGTGCTAATAGTAAACTGCAGGAGCGTCTATAGAAAGGTCCCAGAAATGCTCTGATTAATAAACGGCCACAACGCCCATATAGTACTAGGGACAGAAAGTTGGCTGAAACCAGACGTAAACAGTAATGAAATCCTAAACTCATATTGGAATGTATACCGCAGAGACAGGCTTGACAGTGAAGGGGGAGGCGTGTTTATAGCGATAAGAAGTGCAATAGTATCGAAGGAAATTGACGAAGATCCGAAATGTGAAATGATTTGGGTGAAGGTCACTGTTAAAGCAGGCTCAGACATGGTAATTGGATGTCTCTATAGGCCCCCTGGCTCAGCAGCTGTTGTGGCTGAACACTTGAAGGATAATTTGGAAAATATTTCGAGTAGATTTGCCCACCATGTTATAGTTCTGGGTGTGGATTTTAATTTGCCGGATATAGACTGGGAGACTCAAACGTTCATAACGGGTGGCAGGGACAAAGAATCCAGTGAAATTTTTTTAAGTGCTTTATCTGAAAACTACCTTGAGCAGTTAAACAGAGAACCGACTCGTGGCGATAACATATTAGACCTTCTGGTGACAAACAGCCCCGAACTATTTGAAACAGTTAACGCAGAACAGGGAATCAGCGATCACAAAGCGGTTACTGCATCGATGATTTCAGCCGTAAATAGAAATATTAAAAAAAGTAGGAAGATTTTTCTGTTTAGCAAAAGTGACAAAAAGCAGATTACAGAGTACCTGACGGCTCAACACAAAAGTTTTGTCTTAAGTACAGATAGTGTTGAGGATCAGTGGACAAAGTTCAAAACCATCGTACAATATGCGTTAGATGAGTATGTGCCAAGCAAGATCGTGAGAGATGGAAAAGAGCCACCGTGGTACAACAACCGAGTTAGAAAACTGCTGCGGAAGCAAAGGGAACTTCACAGCAAACATAAACATTGCCAAAGCCTTGCAGACAAACAAAAATTCTGCGAAGCGAAATGTAGTTTGAGGAGGGCTATGCGAGAGGCGTTCAGTGAATTCGAAAGTAAAGTTCTATGTACTGACTTGGCAGAAAATCCTAAGAAATGTTGGTCTGATGTCAAAGCGGTAGGTGGATCAAAACAAAATGTCCAGACACTCTGTGACCAAAATGGTACTGAAACAGAGGATGACAGACTAAAGGCCGAAATACTAAATGTCTTTTTCCAAAGCTGTTTCACAGAGGAAGTTCCTTCTCTAGATTGTCGCACAGATGAGAAAATGATAGATATCGAAATAGACGACAGAGGGATAGAGAAACAATTAAAATCGCTCAAAAGAGGAAAGGCCGCTGGACCTGATGGGACACCAGTTCGATTTTACACAGAGTACGCGAAGGAACTGCCCCCCTTCTTGCAGCGGTGTACCATAGGTTTCTAGAAGAGCGTAACGTTCCAAAGGATTGGAAAAGAGCGCAGGTCATCCCCGTTTTCAAGAAGGGACGTCGAAAAGATGTGCAGAACTATAGACCTATATCTCTAACGTCGATCAGTTGTAGAATTTTGGAACACGTATTATGTTCGAGTATAATGACTTTTCTGGAGACTAGAAATCTACTCTGTAGGAATCAGCATGGGTTTCCAAAAAGACGGTCGTGTGAAACCCAGCTCGCGCTATTCGTCCACGAGACTCAGAGGGCCATAGACACGGGTTCACAGGTAGATGCCGTGTTTCTTGACTTCCGCAAGGCGTTCGATACAGTTCCCCACAGTCGTTTAATGAACAAAAGTAAGAGCATATGGACTATCAGGCCAATTGTGTGATTGGATTGAAGAGTTCCTAGATAACAGAACGCAGCATGTCATTCTCAATGGAGAGAAGTCCTCCGAAGTAAGAGTGATTTCAGGTGTGCCGCAGGGAATTATCATAGGACCGTTGCTATTCACAATATACATAAATGACCTTGTGGATGGCATCGGAAGTTCACTGAGGCTTTTTGCAGATGATGCTGTGGTGTATCGAGAGGTTGTAAGAATGGAAAATTGTACTGAAATGCAGGAGGATCTGCAGCGAATTGACGCATGGTGCAGGGAATGGCAATTCAGTCTCAATGTAGAAAAGTGTAATGTGCCGCGAATACATAGAAAGATAGATCCCGTATCATTTAGCTACAAAATAGCAGGTCAGCAACTGGAAGCAGTTAATTGCATAAATTATCTGGGAGTAGGCATTTGGAGTGATTTAAAATGGAATGATCATATAAAGTTGATCGTCGGTAAAGCAGATGCCAGACTGAGATTCATTGGAAGAATCCTAAGGAAATGCAATCCGAAAACAAAGGAAGTAGGTTACAGTACGCTTGTTCGCCCACTGCTTGAATACTGCTCAGCAGTGTGGGATCCGTACCAGATAGGGGTGATAGAAGAGAGAGAGAGGTTCCAACGGAGAGCAGCGCGCTTCGTTACAGGATCATTTAGTAATCGCGAAAGCGTTACGGAGATGATAGACAAACTGCAGTGGAAGACTCGGCAGGAGAGACGCTCAGTAGCTCGGTACGGGCTTTTGTTGAAGTTGCGAGAACATACCTTCACTGAAGAGTCAGGCAGTATATTGCTCCCTCCTACGTATATCTCGCGAACAGACCATGAGGATAAAATCAGAGAGATTAGAGCCCACACAGAAGCATACCGAAAATCCTTCTTTCCACGAACAATACGAGACTGGAATAGAAGGGAGAACCGATAGAGGTAGTAAGGGTACCCTCCGCCACACACCGTCAGGTGGCTTGCGGAATATGGATGTAGATGTAGATGTAGATAGATGTACTGAGAAGATGTGGTTAATATGCCCAATTCTTTGAATAGGTTTCGACATGATGTTCTTGGATTTACACTACTCATTACTCTTACTGTAAACTTCTGTACCCTAAAAAATTTTACTCTGTTTATGGATACCATATGACATAATGGAGTGAAAATAAGCAAAATATGCCAGTTCTTTATATTTGTATCTCCTATTTCTGACATCATTCGCATTGCAAACACAGTCTTGTTTAGGCGCTTTAGCAGTTCGTTAGTATGCTCTGAACGAACCGTCAGGAAGAAAAGAGTTTCATGGACCACGTACAACTCGGAAGACAAACGATCCTGATAAGTCGAAAAATTCATGACATTTCTTAAAAAAAAGAAGAAATACAAAAATAACGAGTGTCATGAGTACTAAAAATGTAGCACTTCTGCACGCGAGGACAACGAAAGTCTTCACGAGACCAAAAAGAATGTACAGAATACAATAGGAGTTCTATAAAAGGAAAGCACGCTCATTTCGACGCAGTAGAGGAAACGTCTCAGTATGTAGGTGTCGGCAGCGTGTCCGAGCCTAGCGCAGGTATTAAAGAGGGCGTCGGCGGCGTCGGCCGCGGTGGGGCGTGGCGAGCGCTGATTGGCGACCGCCTCGTTATTACGGCTGGCGGCGCCGATTGCTCCGGAACCGTGTCCCATGTCGCCTCCGCCGCTCCCCCGCCCCTTATCGGCCGGGTGGCAGTCAGCGGTGCGGGCCCGCCCGCCTTTGAGTTGCAGACTTTGCTCATTAAACAGACATCAGGGGACGCCTGTGATCTTTCGCCCGGGCGCCGGCGCGACTGGCAAGTACAGTTCCTCTAAACGTCCCTGTATTTACGGCCGGCCCGAAAGGCGCGCAACTGGGGCGCGTAAATTTCTTCCAGCGACCGGCTTCTGTGAAATAGCGCGACTTTACGCCGATTGAACACGGTTCTGCTTTCTGTTTCCTCAGAGCCTGGGACGTCTCAAAGAGTATTCACAGCGAGACTCTGCCGACATCCATGCCGACTACCCCTGTAGTCATCTCTCGTCTTCGACGTCTTCATCCTCGTCCGCACATTCAGACACTCCACTAAGACCAACACGACCGCCATTACAGCACTCGACGCCACCACAATCAAACCCCTAACTCTACTGTTCTCATGGCACGTTTAGACGATTTTTCCTACATTAATTTCCAAATGCGAGTGGGAAACGACAGAATTTCAACGAAGATATGACAAAATAGTATGCCGAAGTTTCCTCACTGTGGTGTTTAACGGTAACGCACAACGACCGAGGAAAAATGTTGACTACTTCATTAATAATTATCGGTATTGATCTTGTGTCACAACTATCACTTAACGCTGATACTCGTATCAGTATATTAGATTTTTTTCCTGTAGACTTCTCTTTCAACTGTTAGAAACTGTTATTGCTACATTAAAGTTCCTCTATTTTTGTTTCAAAAGATATGATGGCACAAATCCGAAACCGATAATATTGTGAAATCATTAGCAAAGTGCCAAGCACGATCGCTGACACTTATACAGCCCATATATCTTCCACTGATTCATTTTAAAGTCCCGTAGGTTATGAATGAAAGAGCGTAAGTTCGAACAGGGTGGAAGTATGAGGAACGAAATATGCCGTACCCTTTTCAGAGTAGCTGGCTGCGGTGGCCGAGCGGTTCTAGGCGCTTCAGTCCGGAACCGTGCAACTGCTACGGTCGCAGGTTCGAATCCTACCTCGGGCATGGATGTTTGTGATGTCCTTAGGTTAGTTAGGTTTAAGTAGTTCGAACTTCTAGGGGACTGATGACCTCAGCTGTTAAGTCCCATAGTGCTCAGACCCATTTGAACCATTTTGAACCTTTTCAGAGTGACTACTCAGCTACTTGCTTAAGCGATTTCCTGAAACTGTTGAAAACCTATATCTGTAAATTCTGGCAGTGGTCAGTGCAGCTGATCCCGGGAATGACAGTCCACTGCCGCTAATCGCTCTGTGCATGACACAAATTCACTGTCTAACACACACTCTAAGAGAAAAGAAACACAACTCAGGAATTAAAGGAATTACGAATGGGACAGAAATCGATCGATGTACATGCTTACATTTCAAAAAAATTGGATGGTTCGATGATTTATTCAAGAGAAAGAGATTTAAATAAAAACATGGCGTTTCAATCTTTGATCGCTTTGAACCGATTGTTCTGTACTGACATATTACTCTGTAACTGCAATATATGACCTGAAGATGGGCAGCTAGCCCGAAACCGGTCATTGAAAATAAAGAATAGCGATCAAAGACTGAAACGCCATATTTTTATTTAATGACCGATCGCGGAATTCCCATTAAGACAATCATGTCTAGTTTTGATAGAAAGAGATTTACAAATCGAGCAACTTAATAACGCGTTGGTCCACCTCTGGCCTATATGCAAGCTACTCACATCGGTTGATAGAATCGTTGCATGTGCTCGTGAGAGCTATCGTACCAAATTCTGTCCGGTTGGCGCCTTAGATCGTCGAAATTCCAAGCTTGCCGGAGGGCCCTGCCCATAATGCTCTAAGCGTTCGGGTGAGATCCGGCGTCCTTGCTGAACAAAGTAGGATTTTACAATCACGAAGAAAAGTAGTAGAAACTCTCACCGTGAGCGAGCGGGCATTATCTTGCTGAAGTGTGAGCCCGGTGCACAGGAAACTGTCGACGTCCAGCGGTGCTGTAAGGGTCCTCGCATGGAAACCAAAGGCTCAAATGGCTCTGAGCACTATGGGACTTAACATCTGAGGTCATTAGTCCCCTAGAACTTAGAACTACTTAAACCTAACTAACCTAAGGACATCACACACATCCATGCCCCAGGCAGGATTCCAACCTGCGACCGTAGTGGTCTCGCGGTTCAGGACTAAAGCGTCTAGAACCGCTCGGGAAACCAAAGGGTTCCTGCTCTGAAAAGAAATGGCAGCCCATGTCATAACTTCTTTGTTGGGCTGTATTTCGGGCGACATTCAGGTTTATATGTCACCGATCCCGGGGGCGCCTCCAGACGCGTCTTCTCCAACGACCAGTGAAGACGTGTCTGGTGACTCCACAATGTGTTCTTTGTCATCCGACCACGTCTTCTTCGTGTTTCACTTTTGACATCACGCAGTGTTTCCTCACTGTGCCTTTTTGGGCTACATTATTATCAATAATGCCATATCATAGCTGCAAATATATTAAACTTAATATCAAGAAATGTTATCATCATTGGTCTCTTTTTCAATCACTTATGTATAGATTACATTCCTTCAGGAAGTAAATAGCTCAGAATACGTTTTTATGCCATCTGCCTATCTACAGCGATGGTTTATATTCAAGGAGCAATGGTTATGAAAGAATAAGTGTGCTCATGCCAATATATCTGCAGTTCAGTAATGTTCAGTACCGTGTTGATGTACCTGATGCACAGTATCTAGCATGTATCCTGCTTGCTATGGGGTCCTCAAGATAGTCGGTACGTTGTTGCTCAAGCCATGTCCACATTTCGGCAGTGACCCGTCATCCCTCTTCTCTGGTGGCGGGGGGGACCAAACTGCTAAGGCCATCGGTCCCTAGGCTTACACACTATTTAATCTAACTTATACTAATGCTGACAACACACACACCCATGATCGCGGGAGGACTTGAACCTCCGATGGGGGGACCCGCGTGACTCGTGGTAAGACGCCCCAGACCGCGCGGCTCCCAATCTTCAACGGCGTACACCTTGCGGTAATCCAACATGTGGAGAAAGTGGGGGTCCTTACGACAACAGCAAGTTTCAAATATTCCCATGCATTCTCAATAAGATTCATGTCAACAAGCCCATCCTGTTGTTTCCTGTTTGCTGGAGGAAGGTATTCAAGAGGTGGGTGCAGTAGGTTCGTGCGTTTTCCTCTTGAAAGTCGAATAAATGGCCTGAATAGTTTGGAGGATCCTGTTCCCACACTGCACTGTCCACAATTTATATCTGGTAGCTATGTTAGGTGACAGGCATTCATAATTTCGGAAGAAATGGGTTCGATTCCTGATAATGCCCAGAAACTTTCTTTGGTGTGAGGACTGGCTCATGGTACACTCAGCCTCGCAATGCCATTTAAGGAGCTCCTTGTCACGAAAACTGACAACGCCCGGCAGAGCGGTATCCTGACCCAACGCCCCTCCGTATCGTATCCAATGGTGCCATTGGCAGAGAATGGCGGGCCCGTCAGGGTCTCTGAACGGAGTTTAAGTTTTAGACATTCTTAGTTAACCAGTGCGCTGCATGCAATGTCCCCTACCATCAGGCATCAGAAAAATATAGCCGTCCAGAATGAGATTTTCACTCTGCAGCGGAGTGTGCGCTGATATGAAACTTCCTGGCAGATTAAAACTGTGTGCCCGACCGAGACTCGAACTCGGGACCTTTGCCTTTCGCGGGCAAGTGCTCTACCATCTGAGCTACCGAAGCACGACTCACGGCCGGTCCTCACAGCTTTACTTCTGCCAGTATCTCGTCTCCTACCTTCCAGGAGTGCTAGTTCTGCAAGGTTCGCAGGAGAGCTTTTGTAAAGTTTGGAAGGTAGAGGACGAGATACAGGCAGAAGTAAAGCTGTGAGGACCGGGCGTGAGTCGTTCTTCGGTAGCTCAGATGGTAGAGCACTTTCCCGCGAAAGGCAAAGGTCCCGAGTTCGAGTCTCGGTCGGGCACACAGTTTTAATCTGCCAGGAAGTTTAATATAGCCGTCGTCAAAGAAGAAAGATTTCACTGAGCCAGGTTCCAGTCTACCACGTTTTCTCCCCCACCTCAATCAGCGTGGTGAAGAGGATTTTTATGTCGTTCTTCGCAAGTGAATCTAACGACCTAAGTAATGGTGTGGAGACTGTTGCGACAGGGGTTTTGTGCCTTCCTTGTCTCTTTCAGTCTTCTCGGTGATAGCGACTAGAGATCAGAAATGCAGCGAGTATGAGTTTAATGTTGATAGACGCATACACTGGAAGTCAAGGCGCTGTTTTTCCTTGAGTCTGACGAGCCTCGGAGCAGTAGTTGCTACTCGGTGACACACTACCTTTTACTGAAGTTTGCAGGATGGGAAGGCTACTCGTGGCTTAGTATAGACGTAGAGTGCGTGATGTAGCTGTTGTGAAGGAGCACTGACAGGCTGAAAATGATTCAGATGACCTCTAACGAAGAAACTGTGAAAGGTGTAAGACGATAACTGAGTAATGCAATGTGCACTAGTAGAAATATGCCTCGTAAGAGGAAGAGCGATATCTAGTAAAAATTTCTACGCTATAGTCCACGCTTCAGATGAATAGCACGTTATAAACACCTCGCCCCCTCCTCTCGCTGTCACCTTCTCCTCCCTCCTCTCTTGGTCCAGCTCCTCCTCCTTTTCGCCTTGCGTATCGCTTCCTCCTCCTTCTCTCTGTTCATCTTTTTTGCCCCGCGCGTTAAGTCCATCTCCTACCCCGCCGGTCACTGTCCTCTTACTGATCTCACTGACCTTAAGTCTTGTTTATCACAAGCGAAACCTGCACTGGTAATAGAAGAGGTAAGTCGGTTGTGGTCCTTGGCATGTGTGGTATGAGAAAGTCCTTTCAAAATGCTGGATCTGTCAGGATGATAGAGTTTCGCATAGCTTTAATTAGCGAATGGGTCGGATTACAAAATTTCAGACGATGCACATTCCTTAGTAGTATTCTGATCATGAGCGGATAAGTCATAAATTTGGCTTAAATGCTTTCTGTGAAACCGGCGGAGAGGAAGGAAACAAAACAGCACACTGTTTAAAATTATACATAATGAGAAAGAATATATATGGGAGAAATAATTTATTTAATGGTTTACGTACCCTGCTGTCATAATAAAACTGACTGTGATAAAGAAAACGAAACTACACATTTTCATGGCACAGTTTTAATAGAGAACATGTACATTGTTACCTGATAAAATATGTAGCTTTATGTCCGTCTTAATATTTATTAGTGTATCGTGTAAAAATTTCAAGTAAATTGGTGAAGAACATTTCGAGTTTTTCTCTAACAGCTTTTGCCCTTTCTATATTAAACACACATTATTACTCTATAAATGTTTAAAATATATATAGTCAATGTCCGTCTGAATGCTCATTAATCGCGTAAAAATTTGAAGTAAATCAGTCAAGTATTTTCGAGATTTCTGGTAACAACGTCGATCAACGACTTTTCTTTATTCAGTAGTATAGATATATTTATGTGAAGCCTGGCATCGTCAGGGGGGAATCAACGGTCTTAATGTGGTTTATTAAATAATTTTTTAAAGAAAAAACTTTAAATGCGTAGACCGCAATTATCCTGTCATAATTAAGCAACCATATTCAGATATGTAACACATTTAGGAAACACAGCCTCAGAAAATTATATACAGTCAAGTAGAATACAAAAACACTGTACAAAAAGTAAGTGAAAAAGATGGGGAGCCGATTATATAAGTAAAAGTGAACCTTTGATAAAGCTAATTAACAGTGAAGTACAAAATATGTTAACGCTTATCATGTAATACACTGTTCAAAATATGAAAGGGTGGTGAATAAGATTTAGAAAGCATTATTAGCTGTTGTCATGCAACAACATGTATTCGTAAGTTCCAAAACAATTACTGTACACAGTTGAAAACGTCGCTGATACCAAGCAGATTGTAGAGCTGTCGAAAGAATTGTACACCAGAAATCTCAAAATGCTAACTCTACTTTCATATGGATCTTAAAACATAAAGACAATAGTGGCATAAACTTAAAATTACAAGGAAGAGATCTGTATTACGTCTTGAACTGGCAACATGCCATTTCTAGCAAGCAGATCCTAAGTAACTGACAGTAATTAATGAACAAAATCCATCAAAGTGTAGAATTTCGTTAACAAATGTAAATTACAGAATAAAAGACAGATCATACGTCAGATTCAAATGATAAAAACATGGAAGTACAGAGTCGCGACAAAAATTTTAGTAAAAGACGGTAATTTCGCAGACCGACGATCATGTAGGAAATTGCGTGAGTAGAAGTTGGATCGAAAGTTCATTACTTGCAATAATGTAACAATTATTATCGTGAGAACAGTACATGCAACAAGTGCAACAACTGTCAGCTGTGCCGTAGCTGCAAACATACAATACATACAGTTCGTAGTAATTTAGTATTAAAGCTACGTGATCGACAGTCATAAAATAAGAGGGAAAAATCATACCCAAGCTTACACCAGAACGGTCCTAAGTGGTCATCTTCATGAAATACGTACAAACTGAAGAATACTATGATAACACTGCACGTCCACCATTCTGACAAGAAACGTCAAAACGAACTGAATTATGCAAGGGTCCTACTGGCAAACCAAAGTAGCCAACAAGGGTGATAGATAGCGCGGGAGCGCTTGCATTTACAAAGATTGACACAATTGCGTCGTGCGCGTACTGCAAAGGAAGAGAGTAAAGACGACTAAAGAATTTTACAATTCTTTCGACATGTCTACAACGTGGCTCGCTCGCGGTGACGTTTTCAACTGCGTGCTATTACTGTTTTGGTACTTACGAATGTATGTTGCTGCATGACGACAGTAATGACGCCTTCCAATGCTTATTCACCGCCTTTTCATATTTTGAACAGTATGTTAAGCATTAACATAGTTTCTATCGCATTTTTAAATGTTTTTGTCAAATGTTACCTCTAGAATTGGCTCCTCATTACTTTTGCTCAGTTCTCGTAGAGTGCTTTTGTATTCTATTTGATTGTCCTTAATTTTCTTGGGATGTGTTTCGGACATGTGTATCCGAAGATGATTGCAGATAGAAACCGAAACTAGATATCCAAATTTAATTCTGACAGGAAAATTGCGCTCGAGGCATTAAAAGTTACCATCTAAAAAATTATTTCATAAATATATGTATGTATTCGTGTAAAAATTTGAAGTAAATCGGCAAGGACTCTTCGAGATTTTTGCTAACAAGTTTCCCCTTTATACATTAAATATATATTTATATATTATAAATATTAAATAAGTATTTAGCGTATGTCCACTCAAATGTAATATCATAGATTAACGTAAGAGTGAGATCAGCCACTGCAGATGGGAAATCCTGGTACATTAATAACGTGGAATACAAGCCTGCAAACGTGCTTGTATAGTGTTGTACAGATCCGGTATATGGAGTTTTGGGATGGAGTTCTATTTCTATTGCACTTGGTCGGCCAATAAAGGGACGGTTTATGCTAGTTGTGGATGATACTGGAGCTGTCGTCCGATGTTATCGCATACCTGCTCGATTGAAGACAGATATGGTGATCGAACAGACCAAGGCAACGTGCCGACACACTGTACGGCCATCTGGGTTACAACGTTACAACAGCGGTATGTGGGCGAGCGTTCTCCTGTTGCATAACACCCCGAGTAGTGCTGTTGATGAATGGCAGCACAACAGGTCGAATCATCAGATTGACGAACAAATTTGAAGGTACGATGGGTGAAATAGCCGCGAGAGTGTTCCTGCTGTCATAAGAAGTCACACCCCAGACCATAACTCCAGGTATAGGTACAGTATGTCTAGCACACAGACAGTTTGGTTTCAGGCACTCAGCTGGCCTCTTTCTAACCAACACACGGCCATCACAGTTACCGAAACAGAACCAGCTTTCGTCATAAAACACAGCAAACCTACAATCTGTTCAATGAACTCTCCCTTGACGCCACTGAAGTCACAAATAGCAATAGTCCTAGCGGTAGCGGTAGCGGTCATCGTTTTTCACATGCAGAAACACGCCTACCAGCTTTCAATTAGGTCGCGCAACTCCTTGTTGTTCTTGTGATTCTTTTCCGTCAGAGTACCTATGCGTATACAAATACTGATACATCCATGTAAATTTGTGTATAAATAGAAAATAATTCACTGCTTACTCCTTAATGAATGCAATGGTATTAATAATCGACATGCCCAACAGTTTCGTATGTAGCGGCAGTGCTTCGAGTCCTCTGCTACACTTGCGAATTACTGGCAGATTGAACGGTGAACAGAAGCTGCAATGTCCTATTCTCAACGTTCTCTACTAGGCATATCATAAGGACGATGAAAAACATTTCTGAAAAATTTATAGTGCAACGTAATTAATTGATGGACTGTTTGCAAGCCGAACTGCCGCTCTCCGTAAAGGTAAAAGGTTAAGAGTCGGGGAAAATAATGACCCCAGCACAGAGAATTTGCTCGACCTGTATACTTTCTAAATGAGAAAATGGTCGATTGGATGCGTTTATAGTGAAGGCTGCAGTTAAATGCCTGTACAGGACACTCTCACAGACTGTGTCCCTCTCTTCAGAATTTTATCACGCTATCTCCCATGCCCTTAAAATGTACCCTGGGCAATATGACAGAGCCTATTAGTCACACCACGCACAACTGCCGGCGCAGATGGAGCGAAACGAATTGCGTACATAATTGAGGCCTTTTGATTTCACATATAGTTATGCCAATCACAAAACTGTAACACAATTTCTTGCGCAAACCGGAAAATGGCTCATTGGAAGTCTTCGGCTGTTTGGTATTAATCATTCCGATGAAACGGAGCGTGGTGGACAGATACAATTAATTTTATTTTCCGCCTGGCGAGTTCCGAAAAGAGAGCGTGCACATTTCCCTTTCGGTGCAAGAGAATTAAAAATAATTTTAACTGGCAGCAAAAATTCCTTTAATTGAAATATATCAGATTTAGTTTATTTCTGTGTCCGTCGTTATCATACCTGACGTAATTATACGATTCCTTGTGGCCCACTTTGCGTTCTCAACAAGCTTTTGCAGTTCCTTCACTCATTTACTTCAGTTCGCAGTCTTCTAAAGCTGGCCGTCAAACGTTTATTGACATGAAAGATAATTTGCAGCTTTTTAAAAAATTTAATTATGTCATTTTTGGCTACGCAGGTATGTTGTGTCATGAATTTATTTTGACGTTATAGACCAGTGAATAATAGTAGAGATGTAATTCATTCTGAAGGATTGGATGCAATAAAAGATCCGCAGAGGTTCACAAACATCGAACGCTGGATAATCTTTACGTACCGTAGGTAATATCACATGTATACCGGACCTACCGAGCGAGGTGGCGCAGTGGTTAGACACTGGACTCGCCTTCGGGAAGACGACGGTTCAATCCCGCGTCCGGCCATCCTGATTTAGGTTTTCCGTGATTTCCCTAAATCGCTCCAGGCAAATGGCGGGATGGTTCCTTTCAAAGGGCACGGCCGACTTCCTTCCCCGTCCTTCCCTAATCCGATGAGACCGATGACCCTGCTGTCTGGTCTCCTTCCTCAAACCAACCAACCAACCAAACCTGACTTAGGTGATCAGGAGTTGAATACGAAATGTTGCTAACTGGACATTGTCATCCTCTGCCTTCGGCCTCAGCGGATGCAGTATGAAGGTGCATGTGGTCAGCACACGGTACTCAAGGCAGTTGTCCCTTTCCCAATCTTACAGACACAAATTCTCATCCAAGTACCTTCTCAACTGACATCACAAGACCGTGTACACCCTGTTCAAATTATGCCACCACGTAAACATCCCTAGCAGCAACGGGCATTCAGCCTACATACGGGGGGACAATTATTGAACTACATCAAATAAAATCGTCATAACTTCTGAACGGTTTGTGTTAGGACGGTAGACGTTCACGGTTAGCCGCGTGGCGTGATAAGAATTTTGATGTGAATATGGTCTGGTTTAGCGACGAAGCCCACTTTCATTTGGAAGGATTCGTTAATAAGAAGAGGAGAAGAGGGGGGGGGGGGGGTGGACGGAGAATCCGCATTTCATGATCGAGAAATCTCTTCACGCTCAGGGGTAAATGTATGATGTGCAGTGTCCAATCACGGAATAATCTTTGCGATATTATTTAATTATTTTAAAAAAGTGTATTAGTTACGAACCACGGCGTGCACACACTTTATTCGACATGTAAACGTCACTACAGATATTCGGATTTAGGTTATGACATGTTAGATATGTCTGCCATCATTGGCGATGATGTGGCGCATACGACAGCGAAATTATGAATTGCTGTTTTCAGCTCAACAATGGTTTTGGGGTTATTAATGTGCACCTCGTCTTTAACATAGACAGATCCGAAGGATATGACGATATGGCGGCCAATCGAGACCCCTGCCGTTGGCCTCTCTGTACCCCAGAGCCAGAATGCGATCCTAACATTAGGGTTAATTTTATTGTCTGGGAGGGCGACACAGCGGAACTCAAGTTCTAACAATATTTAGATGGAGGGTAGATTTATAGTCAGTGGGACGAATTGATACTGGCTCGCCAACGTGCTACGATTGGTATCTGAGGAGTCGTGTGGTAGACACGCAGTACTGTGAATCGATAGCTTTTTAACACTTACGTACATCCAGCCCTCTTTCCTCTGAGAGGAGTAGCAGTGCAACTGCCAAATTGCCTTTCTTCAGCCTCTGTTCAAAAAGTTTAATTAAAGACAATGAATATTTAAATAACCCATGTGAAAGGCATAAGAATGTGATGTACTTTTCTTCATTATGAAACGGAGCCACCAGGTTACGTGGGTAGAGAATGGGATGTGGAAAGCATTAATGAGGATACGATTTGCAAAAGAATGTAGACTCCAGATTTCTCTGCCTCGTGATGACTGGGGGTTGTGTGCTGTCCTTAGGTTAGTTAGGTTTATGTAGTTCTAAGTTCTAGGGGACTGATGACCATAGATGTTAAGTCCCATAGTGCTCAGAGCCATTTGAACCATTTTTTGTAGACTCCAGAATGAAATTGTAGCCCGCACAGTCTGTGCGCCGATGTGAAACTTCCTGGCAGATTAATATAGTGTGGACTTTTGACTTTCGGAAGCTTCCTGCCATATTAAAACAGTGTGCTGGACCGAGAATCGAACTTGGAATTTTTGCTTTCACGGGAAAGTTCTCTGCCAACTTTTTCCCCGTTCTGTTCGTCATTGTTCTCGGCATTTGTTCTGTGAGAACGTCACATAAATCCACTTCAAATTCATCACTGAACATTTCACTCTGTCGCCAGCCTTCTAACCGAACACGCTTAGTTACCTTGCTGGTGGGTGAACTGCCAAAGCTCATCGCCATGAGGTACTGGCGGAAGTAAAACTGTGCGAGGGGTCGTGATTAATGCTGCTTCAGTCGGTGGAGGCTTGCCCGCGAAAGTAAGATGTCTCGAGTTCCGGAGCACAGTTTTATTCTACCAGAAAGATTCAGGAAGAAGCGTGACTATGTGGGAAGGCCTAATGGGTGGGGTAGAACTGTTAGATGTGTGGGATGTCAAGTGGACCAAGGAAATTCGATTACGAGTCTTCTTTTGTGATTATAGCACAAGTATGAGATAAAGGCAGTCAAGAGAGAGGTGATCACGGTGCAATAGCTTGATAGTCTGCAGTTAGCTGAACTGGTCGCAGATGTCGGAATTATAAAGGACAGAAAATTAGAGTGCAATATTCCTTCATTTATTAGTCCCTTTTTACATGTTTCGTCGTTAGCTGTCATCAGAATCCTGGTTCAGATAAAAAACCAAAGGAATACATAGCTACGTGTTTATCCTGTAACGAACGTGAGCAGAATGTAATTACAAGGAGGGATAGGTTCTAGGGATGTGTGTGTTGTCTTAAAGGGGCCTGGGACTGAAATACGCATACGCTTCTTCCTTTCTGTCATTCGTGACACCCCCCACCGCCCCCCCCCCCCATACGAGTTTTCAGTTTTCATCACTAACTTTATTTTATTCGTCAGTTACTAGAGAGCCCGGTAATTGCCTGAATTACATCTGTGAGGTACATCTTCTTTCTTGACGTAGGCCCACAACAGCGTATGTAAGTCGGAAAGTGTACAGTTCGTGACTTAACACAGTTCAGTTAATTTTTTCGCATTTAATTCACGTACATGGGGAAGGGCCCCATCTATTTTTCATCTAAATTACTATTTCGCTGTTTTTAATTAAGGATCACTTCTAATGGCATGAACATACAAACCGTATTTATTAATTATATGTAAGACCGCTTTTGTGGCTTAATATTTTCATCCATCGTTAAGTTTAGGCATTCAGTATTTTCAGATATCTCAGATAATTTAAAAAAATTTTCGAGTTATTAATTAAAAAAAAAAACTATTTTGTACAGATATCTGCGCCAGAAGATGCAGCTTAAGAGTTGTGTAATCCTCTGTCTAGGTTTAAAAGTGATCTGAAAGAATACAGCTACAACGGACCATTTAACATGTCATTCAGTTTCATTTTAATAGTTTTAACACCAATATTTTAAAAATTTGTTCACGGTATGAATTGTCAAGCAATCATGTGTCCCTGGGAATGGTCATGGAGTGCTTCAAAATGAACATGTTAACAGAGGTTCCAATGGGCACAGACATATTTTGAGTTAGGATGGAGGGAACTTGATGAGGTATGCGGAGAAAAGTGGATGTACTGAGCAAGATATAGTGCATGGTTTCCAGGGATATGGAAGGGAAATAGCGTGATAGGAGTGCGGTCGTCACCTATACAGTTTCTCTGAAGTGAAGCCAGCGTCCACTGAGCGCATCCAGCTGTGATGCCGTGAATTTTCCCGCCACTCTTGGCGGAGCCAAGAAACAGATGCGACCGAGCGATTCCGTGGTCAGTGTGTCGACGTTAACACTGCCGTCCGCACGTCTCATACAAATGTATTCGCTTGGAGCCGGCAGCGCTAGTTCGGATTACTTGGCTTGTCGCCGGCCGTTCTTGACATTATCGGGAGATTATAAGTTGTTAAATTTTACTAATCTCATCGTTAGTTCTCATAAGTTCACAACCCTGTTCCCCTACTTTCATAAAATTTCGAAGATATCATACGTAAATAATTACAAAATTTGTTTGTTTCATATGTTTGTTTATTTACATTGTCTTTGGTGCTTAGTATTTCTCTTTCTTATGATATGCAGCAAAACAGTCTCCATGATGTAACGAAACGCCACAAGACTTGCACATTAAGTTTGTTGTTCTCCTTTTTTTTGATTTTGGATCATAAATGGCAGTTCCTTCGTTTTCGTTTATTCGTTTCGGAAATAAGTATTAGCTGGTGTTGCTTTATGTGACCGGAAAGTCTCTCAACCGGATCATGATGATACGTACGCGATATAGTGGCAACCCCAAAGTTTTGCTCAGAAGCAGGTACATGGTCTTTTATCCACGAATCAGACACTTTCAACAAAAAATCGTGAAATCGGAGAGTCTTGTGGTCTGTATTGAAATATTGCCTTGTACGGAACGCATTAATAATGCGCAGTTAAAGCGGTACATGCAAACCTTTTTTGACCATTTTATAGTTTTTCTGTATATAGGGTAATAACTCAAATATTGGTCTGCCCGATATACTCCTTTCATGTATTTGTTGTAGTCTAATACACTTTCGGGTTTTTTATTGTGTAACCTGTTATTCTACATTTTCTTTGAGTTTCAGTCAAAGTGGCATTATGTATTCTAGAGATCCTTCGTATCGTTTTAGTTTACGAAGCTCTCCATACCTGTGCGAATACTTCACCTTTCGTCAACGACAAGCTTCAACACATTGAGATTTGCGTGCTTTAATTTTTCCGGAAAACCTCAGTTTTGTCATATCGTTCCACAAACTCGAATTTTCTTTTCAAGTAACTTCTCTGCAAGTTCTGCGCTATTATAATAATTATCCACGTAGAGGTGATGCCAATTTCCATAAGAAGGTGTCAATAGTTCCATCACTGTTTTTGCTGAAGGCTGTCCAGGACCGGAATATATTTTGCATGAGGAAATGTATCCCATACTTGAATCACACAGCATCCGAATGAGTATGCGATATTTTGTAATTTTCGACGGATTGTTAACTTTAAAATTTTACCGTCTACGCCACGTTATCATTCCTCCACCAATAGAGACGTTTTGACTTGGATTAAAGGTTCCTTCAAACTCTTTGGAAAAATAAGCAATGACCAATTTGCACTTTGAAAAGGCGGTCGGCATTATCCAGATTACTGTTGTTGTCGGAAAAATGGAAAAATGATAATATTTGTCTGAATCGGTTGCGGACATCGTTTTGCGAAATATCGGTGTGTCTGTCAACGGATTCGTTGACCAGTAATCATAGACCCGTGCTTTTTTTACAGTTCCCATAAGGATCGCAAGCCCAAACCATTTTCTAAGTTCGGGTCCCGTAACGTCGACAAATTTGACATTTCTGTAATCAGTTTCCTTCTGTTGCAATTTTGACTGTAGTACTTATTGGTTTCGTTGCTAATATATTCAAATAGATTGTTCCCAATATTTAATTCTACGATATCCTAAAAGCTCCGTGTATCTCTGGTAAGTATGTTTGGACCTGGAGATCCTTCAAATTTATTATTGGTCCTCGGTAAATCAAAGTCTGACCACTGTGCGCTGTCTTCTTCTTCTGATTAATCCGAATCAGTTGGCAACCGTAATGTTCGCCGAATTCTTCTTGGACGTATTTCACTTTATTTCGACGATTAAGCTTCACTTTAATTTTTTTGATATTTATCGTCTTCTTCCAATCGGCCAAGTCGTCCGGAACGTCAGACTAGACGTCCGCGCATTCATCGTAAATAATTGTGTAGTCTCTTTCGTCTGCCATCATGAAAGGGCACGAGTACTTTTAAAAACAAAAAACTTGTTGACGTGTGTAACTTATAGTTACCTAAACAAAACACCAACAGAATGCGGAAGTTACTAAAGTGCTGTCGCCGGCCACAGCGCGCTACTATGCTCACGACACCACTGTATTGTAGCCGGTCACTGAGCGATACTATGCTCACGACGCCACTGTGGTGTCGCCGGTCACTGCGCGATACTATGCACACGACACCACTGTGGTGTCGCGGAATGGCATAGTGTTAACATAGGTAGAGGTAGGCAGTCAGAGCAGCGGTACTTAAGAGCAGCGGTACTTACAGACGACGTGCATGTGGCTGGTGACGACCTGCGTGTGGAAGGAGGGCGCGTCGGCCGACACCTCGCAGCGGTACTTGCCCGCCAGCTCCAACTGCACGTCCCGCAGGACCACCTGGTGGGCGTTCGACTGCCCGATCTGCAAAAGGAGAAAAATGTATGTAGCGCCGCAATCCGCAGCGGATGTCAGTGTGCGTACTAATAATTTCAAGCACTCGGATCGGTGGCTGGACGGAGTATCATGATTAACAAAAATCGCAAGACAGTGTAGCAGTTTCTATCGATATTCGTGACATGAGGATCGTTGTTAAGTCCTAGCCCTGTATGTGCAAGCAGTGTGTACTGGCAGTGTTGTCGACATTCTCTGTTCTTGTCGCTGTGTTGGGCTTTGTTTCGTGTGTAGCTAACACAACGAATTGCTTCTGCTTTAATATTCTAGAAACCAGAACAGTGCAAGTATGATTCGCACTCTGAGGGTTCCGCACTAACTTAATTATGTATACAGGGTGTTCGGAAATTCCCGTTACACTCTTTCAGCACTTATAGAGGGGAATGAGTAGATGATACTTTGAACAAGAACCCGTGTCCGGAAACGTACCGTTTCCATGGTACAACCATTTAAAACCCCGTTGGTTTACAAGTAATTGCTCAGGCGTAGCCTAGTACTTCACTTGTTTCACAGTTCCATTCCGTAATAGCCAAAGTAATTGCACGTGTATTCGTTGACAGGTTCTCTTCAAACTGATGCAGTAGGGCCTCTTCCTACACTGGTGTGCGGGCGTCTCCTTGGAGCGCCACACTTACGCCTGCAGATACGAAGGTACTCCTTCTTGAGGCCCTTGAGTGAAGGCGGAGAAAAGGATATGCGTTGAAGTTAGGCGTTATGGAGAACGATCTTAAAGGCCACGAGCAGCTTTTCCATTACCATCTGCTTCGTCATTCAGAAGGATCACGTCGGTGCATTCTGGTAATGGGCACTCAACAATGTTACTCTAACACGCACAGACTCGTGAATGAGTCTCGAAGCAGATCAGAGAGGTAGGATACACATCAAATGACATGAGACTATCTGACGTAAGCAACTCTCACCATGACTACCGTGTTGCATACCTACTAAGCAAAAATATTTTCAAACGGCTGCAGCACTGAAACAGTACGTTTCCGGACATAGGTTCGTTTTCAAGATATTATGTACTCACTCCACTTTACAAGTCCTCTTCCGAACAATCTGCACAGGCAGTTCATCTATAGGTTTTGATGAGAAAGTTTGCCAGTGTCAAGATATATGATATAAATGGCGATAGCTTTTGATTTCATTGCTTTAAAAGCTTAAATTTCTTACACCACCAAGGGACCGTAGACGAAGTATTTCACATAAATTTCAGCTTATACCACTACGAGTTCCTGAGGAAAATGAGTCTTAACTGAGGGACAAACGGACGGAAAACGAAGTGTTGCCATAACGGTTCCGTTTTTGCCGACTGATGTACGAAACCCTAAAACCGAGACCAATCGAGAAAGTGAGTGTTGCCTGTTAAAACCTTCAATTTTTAGTGGTACAGTTAGCCTTTCATCAGCCACCGTACCAAGTGTCTTCAAGGAATGGGTGGATATCATAGTAGTACACTGTCATCTCTTCTGCAAAATATGTTGCGTTTTAAGGTACATGGTATTTAAAAAAAGTGTCTCATATTCCAATACTAGATAGTGCTGATCAAAGCTAGATTTCTATTTTGGAAATAGTAGTTTTGGAGCTACACTTTATTGCTTTTATTTTATTTACATCATCACTCATTGCGACTCTCTTCGGGACTTCAACCCAACTCTCACGCGCGCTTTCTTATAACCATCCAAGCTCTCAAGCTGGAACCAAGCCATAGATCCACAATGGGACCAAAATTTCCTTATACCGTCGGTCACAAAGAACAAAAAATAGCTGTTGTAGTCTCATCTGTTTACTTAGTAATTAACATACACTAATGGGCCGAAACATTGGAAACACCAGCTTCAAGGATGGGGAATCGTTCTAGCGACAATACAGGCGACAAATAGTGAAATCCACTAACATAACGGACTACGACAAAGGCCTGGCACCTGTGAACGAGTATCTCGGTTGCGAGGAAGCTGGTCGGATTTCTGCTTGCTGTTGTCATGCGCATACATGAAAAGTGCTTGAATAATTGAAAACCTCAATAGACGGCAAGGTTTTTGCAGAACATGCCATTGCGTTTAAGGAGATCAGCGATTGACTTATCACTACTGCTTATCATTTCTCACACACTTTCCAAAGTGCAGTCATAACCTGTTTCGGACCACAATGGCCGTCTTCAGATGTTGTGGGTGAGGGCGGCATTTCGTGAACAACGCATGAACATCATCAAATTGCGCCCATGACTCACAGCGTCTAACGATGGCCGTTTTGAGCGGAAACCGGTTTTGACTGAGTCATTAAAAGTGATTGTCTAGAAAAGAAACGAAATGTTCATGGGCAACGTCGAGATCGAGCGAAGGGATGCTCAAAACATCCACTACGCCAAAGACGAGGGGCTGAGGGGTCAATTTTGTGTTATATGGGACTTGCACCTGGCCTTCCGTGAATATTGTGGTGGTAATATAAGGTACAAGGACAGCTGTGGACTACGTAAACATTCTTGCTGAAAACCTGCTTCTTTTCATGATCGTCTTTCCCAAAGGCGACGGCACCTTCAACAGGATAACTGTCCTTGTCACAAGGCCAGAATCGTGCTGCAGTGGTTCGAGGAGTATGATAGTGGTGGGCTGATGTTGATGATCTGGCTGTCACAAGTGTCTACGACGCAGCTATGAGCCAGCTCCTCGCCCTTTCGCAGTCGGCCTTTATTTGCCGGAGTTGCGTGACATCTGTGTAGACATCTGATATCAGATACCTCCAAAAACCGTTACGGTAATGCTGACTTTTCACGTTGAAAAGTGCGTCTCCCTTATTGGTCTTGAACTCATCCGCAGGAATCCGCGTATTTCCCCTTCTAATAATGCTGGCAACGAATGCAACCATTTCTCATTGTTGTCCAGATCTTTGCCGAGTGCTGGCATTGAAGTTTCGTCAGTGGTTCTTAAACGAGTGAGTTGTACAATTTTATTTCTGTCAAGAAGGTACGTTTTCCACCGTTACAAGAGTTGCACATATTCAAAACAGCGTAAGTTATATTATTGTGTAAATAACTTCCGATATCTGTGAATAGGTGTGTTCTGTAATGGTTTCAGACGATGTTAATTGATCATTTATTTCAAATGATTTCTGCACGATACCTATCTGACCTTCGATCCCCATTTGGGGCTCATGGCAGTTTTCACGTAAAACTTTATTTGACTTTTGTTTGCTCCTCAGACACAATGAGTTGCTATGAATCACTTTCTATGAGGAAAATTTAAGAAATTTTAAATGACCCGAACCTCATGGCTTCTTTTGGTGATGATGGTGATGTGAATGAGACCACTGACGTGGTCGAGCTCTCTCCAGATCTTGTAGATGATATGTCTGACTGTAAAGATATCAACGAAAATATATTTGAAAATACTGTTCTATCTGATGTGCTTGGAAATTCATGCCAATGGAGAAAAGGAAAATGAGGAGCATGCAGGCCAATGAAAGAAAAACGTGAAAGCTATTCTCACTTATAATTGGACAACAGAAGATGCGACTTACACTAAAGCCTATAGAAAATGAACAACGAAAACCCGATTTGGTAGCAGTAGTAAAAGGAAAATCTGTTGTTGAGTGCTTTGAAGAATTTATTAACAGGTATTACTCGATTGTCAGTGAAAGTGTCTGATAAGCTACCCAGAACAATAATCACAGCTATGAGTTATCCAATGGATGCATAAAAAGTTCACAGTTATATTGCTCTTCACTGGATACCATGCTCTTCCACAGGAAAAAGCTACACCGGTACTGCGATGAAGATACTAACTTTGATATAAGATGTGTACGACAGTGTATGAGTCGCACAGGTATCTGGAAATAAAGCACCTCCTTCATTTCAATGATAACATAAATCTGAACAGAATCCTAGCTGACGAAAGCGGTAAACTTTTCAAAATTCGAGGGTTGCTGGATTTACTGAATAACAGTTTAGTAAAAATTCAACTCTTTCCAACAGCCTGAGCAGTGATGAGAGAATACTACGATATTATGGACAACGTTACCTAAAACATTCCATTTGCGGGAAACCAGTGACATTCGGATTCAAACGTGGGCCCTGTGCTGTTCTCAAAGCGGTTTCTGTTACCTTGTGTCTGTCTATATAGGACAATTGAAGGATAGAAGTGTTGTATCAGTTCTGGGATCTGACGCATCAGGTGTGTTGAATGTGATTTCTTTTCTGCAGACTCCTGAACTTCACAAAATATTTTTGATAACTTTTTCACGAGCTTGCGTTTGATGAAAGAGCTCTCAGAAATTAGAGTAAGGGCAACTGGAACTGCCCGTATGAACTGAATGAATAACTGTCCAATAGAATCTGAGAACAGCATGAAGAAGAAACGAAGAGGAACACATGACTATTGATTTGACCAGAATATGGAGATAACGGCAGGAATAAGGAAGGATAACAATTGCATAAAGCTCTTGCCAAACCATGAGACAGTAAACCACGTAAAGAGATGGAGCAAAGCTGAGAACAAAGAGTTCCACAGCCAAGAATGATTTCAGAATATAACGATCATATGGGAGGTGCGGACAAATTGGACGGGATTGTGTAGAAATATCATGTGAGAATTCGAGGTAGGAAATGGTACTTCCCATTGTTCGCTAATGCGTTTGATGTAGCTTTGGTTAACGAGCATATCATCTACTGCCTCTCGAACGAAAATGTTCCACTGCTTCAATTCCGGAGGATGGTCGATAGGGCATATCTTGCTCAATCATCTGCTGCTTCTGATCCGAAAAGGGCAGGACGTACATCATACACAAAATCATCCCTTTCACGTATTCAAGTTGAACTCAGGACTTCGTGAAACGGACATGTGATTGAACGCACAACACTGGGGAAACAAAGAAAATGTGCAACTTGCAAGAAAAATGTGAGGCAACTGTGTTCTGTGTGCAATGTGGGACCCAATATTGATTGTTTTGTTGCCTGGCACAAATAATAAAATATAAAAAGAAAGTGGCATATGCCATGACCCCATTTGGGGATCGTTTAAGATAAATAATTTATTTTAAGGTTATTGCATATTTTCATTTTATATTTCTTTTCCTCAGGCAACACAGAAATAAATGTAGATCGAAGAAAAAAAATGGGCGCATAATGAGTGAAGCCTGCTACTTTTTCGCCCTCACAACTCATGTTTATAAACGAACAACCTAGTAGCATGCTATTAAGTTCGTGGATGTAATATTTTGGCTCATCAGTATATTATATGCTATTGACATAACGAATGTTCGTTTCATTTCCGGATGGAAGTAGCATACCAAGTATTCAGTAGGGGAAAGCGTGATTAGTAAATAATTTCTCTTAGCCCTGTAATTTGAGACACTTTCATTTTGTGTAAGTGTTTTGTGTATCCACCGACAAGAAATATTTCTACACAGCTTGAAGTATATATTACGGAGAGTTATGACAGCAAAATTTGATGATGATTTATCTGTCGATTCCCTTCTATCATTCGATCTGTAAAAGCCACGTTATCTAGTGTCCTCGTAGTATCAGACTACTACACATCTAAGAACTAACTTTCCCCTTTTCAACTTCTGTGTTACTCAGTGATTGAGAAATGCATCTCACAAGTCGTCAGTTGTACCTTACAAATATCTATGAAGGATGAATTTCCCAGCAGCATCATTCGCGCCTGATATTCTCTTGTCGAATCGCATATCGAGAAGTTTGCTAAAGGGACAACAAAAGTGAATTTTTGGTGGAGCACCAAACAGTAAGTCGACCATAGCCCTAGTTCCCAGCCGTTCTTGCTAAGAAATGAAAGCTGTTTTTATCTGTGCGCGAAAAGAACACATCGACTCAAAAAAGAAATATTGTAGCGATTAGCAACCCTCCTATCACATGTGAATAATTACGTCATTTTACAACCACCCGAATGATATACTTATATTTTTTGTAATCATTTACGACACCCAGACTCAAAGCACACAGTGTTCTCTTGTTCATTCTTGGTGGTGTCATACCTATAAATTTTATGCTACCATTTCAACTTTTGCTGCTAATTAATTCAGAATTATTTCTTTTCCAGGACGTATTTCACTGTGTTGTCCTGAAGGAATAGTTCCAGTCATGCGTTGTGATAGTAACTGCTAGGACGACTACATTGCAAGCGGCAGCATCGTAAGTGGTAGGAATGCGGGAGTCATGTCTCCTGCAGGTTGCCGGTCGCCGTGACCGTAGGCGTACATTGTCACCTTACCCGATGGCAATGTGGAAATAATGGAAGTACATGCGTTACACAACCGGCAGACGTTGTTCCTCTTAATCCTGTTTTGTGTCATCCGATCTCCGGTGAGTCCTTAACAAAGAAATACCAGAAAGGATTATCAGTAGTCAAAATTATTCTTCCGTCCCACTGCACGCGCGGTCGATAGGCAAAGTTCAGGATTAGTGGGTCCGAAAAGCGAGTGGAGGGTTTGGGTTCTATGTAACCCCTTTCAACGGTGCGTGTGCTCTAATATATATGAGTCACACCATATTCACGAAATATTTCCTATAATAGAGCCTTCCGCAACATCTTTCCCAACAGTACCAGTTATACATCAGCATTCACCACTCCAGGAATATCTTCATGATAGTGGACGGAAAACCATTTCCTGGTGGATTCTGCCTATCTTTAATGAGAAGTTACTAACGGAGGAAAGGCTGTTGATTTTGCTGGCATACTACTATTCTTGGGCAACATCTCATAATGGTAAATTGACTGTTCCTTATGAGCAAGTGTCTCAAGGACACTCAGATGACAAATCCGTGTGGAATAATCTTGAACATTTTGAGCTCCACAGCAGACACTAGCACTGAAGAACGCAAACAAACATCTTACCCAATACATTCCTAATGGTGATGAAAACAAACAGACTAAGCTTCCGACTTACAAACAGTTTAATCGAGCCATTGCTATGTACGAGGCATATCAATGACCTCGCGGATATCTGTAGCATGAGGCTGTTAGAAGACGACACTGTTATCCTCAGGTGTGGTATAGTTGGGTTTTTGAAAATGCCAAGAGACTTGCAGGTGGCCCGCGCCTGGAGAAAACGTTAGCAGCTGATTCTAAACGTACATAAATACATGTAATGGGTCTCAGTAGACGAATAGATCTGATATCGTTTGATTTCGCGATGGGTGAGAAGTTACGAGATTCAACATTCGTGTAGCCAGGCGTGTCTGTCCGTGGCGATTTGTGGGGGATCGAACACATGCATCATATGTAGCCGTGGTAAAGGCAGATGCCAGATTTTATTTAGAAGAATATGAAGGGAATGCAATTCACACGAACTAAGTGATTAACAAAGCTTATACGGAAGGATATCAGTAATGTAAGATAACGGGTTTACGGTGACGTCAGTATTTATATTTATAATTAACACAGACAATTAAAATGGAGGCTTCTGTGTGGATACGAAATACAGTGGCGTCCATACTGCTTAAGTCAGTACCCTAGATCACATAAGGAAAATGAATATGGAATTGCTGTTAGAAGGTGAGCCTGAAAAAGCTCGAAAACTGGTTTCTGGGAATTAATCAATATTTCAAAAATGAATAGTCACAGCTTTCTGTATTTGCATTTCTATACACAGTCATGTGTTTGAGACTATCCATTACGAGTAAGATGAACGAAAGTATCTCATATTCATCCCGGAGATGATATACGACGACGACCTGTGCTTCGTTGCTGACTCTAATGACGATTTTCAAAATCTCATTTCTCCGTCTGACGAATCCCCTTCAAAATTTGGTAGCTTTTATCCACCTTCATTTTTTAGAGATATATGTAACGGTTCGACGTTATTCAGCACCATGAACGAATGTAACTGTCTATTGCAGTCACTGCTTGCAGAAGGAAGTCCAGCATAATTATATGATAGTGAACAGTGGTTTTATTTTCCATAAATAATGCAAACTAAATCGATGAGCCGCCAGTGTAGCAGCAGTTTCTCATTTGCATAAGCTTTAATTCATGAGATCAGGACTTAAAACAAAGCCACTAAAAACGTTTCATACATATGGAAAATAGATAGGCTGACATTTTCTCGCATAACACTGTGAAGCAGCGTGGAGATCAACGTTCGCTTTATGGCTCGCATAAAAGCTGGTGATGTGCGCGTAATTTTACAGCCTATTTCTCCTAAACTAAACAACAAATGTTCATCGGACTGGTGTGCCTTTCACATTCCACTACCATGAATCTTCTTTACGGGTAGCGCGTCTGAAAGTACGACTGAATGTAGTTCTCCAACAGGTTTCTGCATGGAGATCACAGGGCTATAAAGTTCCACAAGCTGACGTCGTCTGAAGTGTGTTACCTATCGCTAATCATGGCCATCACACAAGTTTTTCTTTAGCAAGCGGTACTCTTTGACAGCCGTAGGGGAAGTGCCTTTGGTACATTTTCCTCAGATTCTAAGCATATTCCAATTTTTTTATTGTTGCGTAGGTTATCTTCTCTCTCTGACGTATTTACCTGGATGTTTGTATTTAAAGTAATGATACACTGATGCTATCATCCTCTCACATCTGTCAGCCTTTGTCGGTCCGTTCTGCATCTAAGACAGTCTTTTACTGCGTTTTGGTTGTATGATATTGTGGTCAAAGTCCTTAATTAGGCATTTAAATCTTCCTGAGTTTACGATGCTGATTGTTTGATCAGTATATGCATTATGAAGTATTACCACGAGAAAGTTGTCTCGAAGAAAAAA
The DNA here is from genome assembly GCF_023898315.1 of Schistocerca nitens. Classification (NCBI taxonomy): domain Eukaryota; kingdom Metazoa; phylum Arthropoda; class Insecta; order Orthoptera; family Acrididae; genus Schistocerca; species Schistocerca nitens. Next base: position 186,463,210 of record NC_064620.1, on the reverse strand, counting down.
GTAATGTACTGCTGTTATTCGCATTAGACATAAAATAAACTGCGTGATATGGTTCATCATGCCACTAGACCTGTTTTTCAACGCTGCCATAATCGTTCAGAACTATTTATCGAAAGGCTGCACTTGTCTTCATCTACTGTATATCCTACAGTTAAATGAGATGACATGAGAAAAAGGGTTATCTCCTTAAATATATTTAAAGGTGTTACTTTATAGTAAATTTAGGAGGAAATGATACCTGCAAATGCGAATAGTTGTTCATGGTAGAAAGACGATTCCCATGTAAAATGTAGTTTAATCAGAAATGGCCCTGTGGTATCGATAGCTACGATGTCACGGCAAGGTGCAAGTTCTTAGGTTGATACTACGAGACCGACACCGACGACAGCGCCCTCTAGCCGGCGCTGTGCAGCTCTACGAGCGCCGCTCCGGATTCAGCCCATCTGATTCCGAGTAGACGACCAAGCAAGATTGTTTCTATTTCATAGTGGGCGAGCCACTACAGATTTTGCCATTGTAACTTGATGTACAGCTTCGCACCTACGTGCTCATCTCAGCCAAAGTTAACTACAGAGTAAAACCACTTTTAATTGCAGTACCAAGTGTTCTACCTCGCCTGCTCCTCCTAGCTTCCTACATTCGGCCTACCCTTCAGTTTACAGGAGCAGACCTACGCGCCGTCTTCCAGGAGGGATACAAAAGGCCCGAGTAAATTTCTTTGTGATATCAAATGGGAAGCTAAGTACTCTCAAAGGAGCTTCCTAGTTCATATACCTGGTGAAAGTTTTCTAGTTATAATGAAAGTCCGTGCCGCTTGTTTAGAGGATGAATGTTCTATAAAGTGTATGTTGTCTTTAATTAATTACTGGCAGTCTGCAACTGCATATCACACCGAGATCCACAAGAACTGCAGTGGGTAATTCGTCACCCTTGCGTAGGGAAGAAATTTTGCTTAAGGAATCTATTTTCCCCACATTGGATACTGATTATGTGGCTCTATATTTTTCATACTATCCAGGATGAGAAACTCATTTACATTAGTAACATTTATTGGTCATATAGAATTCACTGCTTAAGATTTTTCAGTAGGTAAAAATAAACGAGGCCGGCCGGTGTGGCCGAGCGGTTCTAAGCGCTACAGTCTGGAACCGCGCAACCGCTACGGTCGCAGGTTCGAATCCTGCCTCGGGCATGGATGTATGTGATGACCTTAGGTTAGTTAGGTTTAAGTCGTTCTAAGTTCTAGGGGACTGATGACCTCAGATGTTAAGTCCCATAGTGCTCAGAGCCATTTGAAAAATAAACGATTTAGGTACACCATCTGTAGACGCATTATAAAATACATAATAATTACTTTCACTTCTACAAAATATACCTGAGTATAAACCACAGTTAAACCAATTGTGGTTGCCCTTTACAAAGTCGATTACTAACTTTTGCTGACAGACTTCGATGCAATGTACCTCTTATACATTGGCCTCGAGAGACTGTTGCATACGTGAGATAGCAGCTTTTCGGGTTGGCAGTTAAGGCCTGTGTGAAGCCGAAGTTCCATTTCTCCCTGATGTTATGCATCAGTTACCAGCTGATGCACATCACTTGCGCTCCAGAGCATTAAATATGGCAGCAATATGACTCACAGACTTACTGTATCTCTCTTGCTCTTACCGCTCTACCACGGGGTTCTTCAAAATTCGTCCTCAACATGCCCTTCACGTTTTTTCATCTCGAAAATCCTACTTTTGGTTAGCAACATTCCTTGCTCTAGCGCAGGGTCCTGTTTTATGATGTTGGAAACCACAGTTGCCAAAAATGATCCTTCAAAAACGTTCTACCTCCTGATGTCTCAAACGCTGTGTGTAGAGTGATGTATCTTGTATGTTCCCCTCAGATTTTTGGTTCCGCCCATAGTGTGTAATTATCGCTGACTTGTTAAAGAAACGAGGCTCTTCATTATATAAAATGTGATGTTTCATTGTCTGGTTAGACACTTTTCTTTCCTGTCACTCCGCGGCTATATCTGCTAAGAAACTAGGGTCCAAGTTAAATCCCAAAATTTGATCTCTGAGCAAGATCGCGTTGGCATTTCATAGTACTTGGCTCAGGGTGTTAAAAGACATCTTTATAGTAACGTACCTTGCCTGCCGTTTCATTTCCGTAGAGATCTCGGAGAAAGTTTTTAGATGTGAGTCGTGATCAAAGATTAAAGCTATCCTGGGCACAACACTAAGTCGAAAATAGCTGTAGGGGCCACCCATAATAATAAAAATCTCAGAAAACGATTATACGAAGAAATAATAAACAATTCAGAAGAGAAACATTATGTAGTAATCGTAATTTCAAATACTAGGAGAGAAATACGTTAAACACAATGTTGTAGTTACAGTCTTTAATTTGAAGACTGGTTTGATACAGCAATTCCTGCTGCTCTAACCTGTCGAAGCCTCTATATCTCTGTTTAACTGCTGTCACCTACATTCTTCTGAACTTGGTTCCAATTCTCCCTTTACAGTTTTCCTTCTCCACTTTTCTTTGCGCGGAGAAACTAACCATTCTTTGCTGACTCAGGTTTTGTCCTATCAACCGATCAAGTTTACTCTGCAAATCTATTCAGTACGTCCTAACAGTACGGCCAGTACCGCCAGTCACCGTTGTCTTAAGCGTGAAGCCCTTGGGCCGTTCTGGTGTAACCAATTCTCAGTCTGAGTTCACTGTGGCTCGCTGCTCGACGTCTCCCAACGACAGTATTATAAACGGAGGCCAGGAGATTAACGGTTAGATTCGGTTTCCCTTGTGAGGTAGAGCGTCCCCGTATCGACGGCTCTGACACCTGGGCAGTCGAAACAATCTATAATTCTGAAGTGTGTGGTCTTCAGTACGACCTCCTTGCAAAAGGTATGTAAGAGAAAGCAATTAAAGATGACGTGGGTGCACAAGTTGTCGACTGATTCGATGGCACCGTTTCTCTTTCTTCTTCCAAGGACCGAGCGAGGTGGCGCAGTGGTTAACACACTGGACTCGCGGTCTCGAGGACGACGGTTCAAACCCGCATCCGGCCATCCTGATTTAGGTTTTTCGTGATTTCCCTATATGCCAAGATCATTCCCTTGAAAGTGCACGGTCGATTTCGTTCTCCATTCTTGCCATAAACCAAGCTTGTGCGCTGTCTCTAATGACCTCGATGTCGACGAGACGTTAAACCAAATCTTCTTTCCTTCCTTCTGCTTCCATGAAAGAGAGCTACACTGTAACTGTGACATTAGCTGCAAAGGGCTGTACATAATGAAGGTGTACATCTTGCAAATGACGCAACAAGACAGGCTGTAGTACCTTTCCGGACTGCTCTGCAAAATTTGTAATGTAGATAATAGTAAGAGAACGGTGAGAACATGTCTGGAGAAAGATTTTGATTATGTCTACGATTCAGCAACTGCATATGTAAAAGCTCCATGGACTACATGTAATAGCCAACCAGTTGCCAAATATAGTTTTATTAAAACTTAACCATAGCTTTCGACAGTGTTAGAACTGTTTTATCAGAAGACTAACAAATTAGCTGTAACCAATATGGGTGTCGTTGACTCCGCGTAATACATTTGACAGTGGATGTGTAGTTTCAAGTGGCACACTACACGTTGTTGGATAGCTTTCGAATGTTTGGTATTTTAAAATGTCCTAAGACAGTCCTGTACAACAGGTAGCTACTGCTTTTAAATCATGTATTTAAAATGATGGTTAAACGGATGGCCCGCACGTGTACTGGGCTGATTCAACGGCTCCCAACTTGGCTATAAACTGAAGAGCCGAAGAAACTGGTACATCTGCCTAATACCATGTAGGGCCCCGGAGCGCACGCAGAAGTATCGCAAAGTGACGTGGCATGGACTCCACTAATGTCTGAATCAGTACTGGAGAGAACTGACACCTTGATCCTGCAGAGCTGTCCATAAATCCGTAAGAGGGGGTGGGGGTTTCTTCCAAAAAGCATGTTGCAAGCCATTCCAGATATGCTCAATAATGTCCGGCGAGTCTGTTAGCGAGCGGAAGTGTTTAAATACAGAAGAGCGCCCCTACAGCCACTCTATAGAAATTCTGGACGTATGGGGTGCAGCATTGTCCTGCTGGAATTGCCGAAGTCCGTCGGAATAAACAATGGATATGAATGGATGCAACTGATCAGACAGGATGCTTACGTGTCACCTGGCACAATCGTATTTAGACTCGTCAGGGGCCATATAACTCCAACTGCACACGGCCCACACCATTGCAGAGCCTCCACCAGCTTGAACAGTCCCCTGCCGACAAGTAGTGTCCATGGATTCACGAGGTACACGTCCATCCGCTCGATACAGTTTGAAACGTAACGTGTCCGACCAATCATCAACAGACAAATTTCGGTGTTGACGGGCCCAGACGAAGCGTAAAGCTTTATGTCGTGCAGTCATCAAGCGTCCACGAGTGGGCCTTCGGCTCCGAAAACCCATTCGAAGATGTTTCGCTGAATGGTTCGTACGCTGACACTTGTTGATGCTCCAATATTGAAATCTGCAGCATTTTGCGGAAGGGTTGCACTTCTGCCACGTTCGATTCCCTTCATTCGTCGTTGGACTCGTTCTTGCAGGATCTGTTTCCGTCGGAGATCTGATGTTTTACGGGATTCCTGATATTCACGGTACACTCATAAAATTGTCGTACAATAAAATCCCCACATCGCTAGCACCGTGTCCCATCGCTCCTGTGTCGACTATAACACCACGTTCCAACTCACTAAAATCTTGATATCCTGCCACTGTAGCAGCTACTTGTCTTATATAGGCGTTGTCGATCGCAGCGCCGTGTTCTGCCTGTTTATATACATCTCTGTATTTGAATACGAATGCCTATACCATTTACTTTGGCGCTTCAGTGTAGATAATATGAGATTCTACGTACAGTACCTTGTCATGAAGACAATTTTAAAGTTGTCAAAACCATGGCCGAGGTATAATAAATCTGAAATTTGCAAGCGACTGGCTGTTATATCCAATCCATCTAATATCTGAGGGGCCCAATACTTGTTCTTAAATGGTTGCAAGGGTCAGCCTTTGCGGCCTTCCATGATTTAGACCACATTTGAGCAAAATGCTCGGCTGCCATTGCAACCAGACTAGCGATCAGCTCTCACGAGAACCAATAACTAAATCAGAACCGTATAATGAACAGTCAGATGAAACGAGACAGACTATGTATTCAGCATCGCACGAGCGTTGGTACCGCTGGTGGCTATGGGTACAGATGTAGGAATCAGGAAGGAACAAAGTGAACGTTCACCGCTTGCGCCATTGTCTGTTAGACGTTCTTCACGTGAGGTCAGCGAGTCGTTTGTGCGTGTGAGTTTGCTTGGAATAGACAATTTATAGAATGTCGGGCGTCACAGAAAGACATCAGTCGGCCAGAACAAACACATTGTGTTATTAACCCTACTGTCATTGCTGTGGTGGATGCTGTCGGCACAAATGACATACGGACGACATTCAGCTCATTACACTTTTATGGATATGGTGTCTGTTCTTTCGGAAATGTCCGAAAGAACAGACACCATTGATGACCTGCATCCGTCTAGAACGAAACTAGAATTATATATTAATACCTTCAGCTACTGACGGACGTTGAAATATATCAACGGGGACAAGTGAAAATGTGTGCCCCGACCGGAACTCGAACCCGGAATCTCCTGCTTATATGGCAGACGCTCTATTTATTTGAGCCACCGAAGGCACACACGATAGTGCGACTGCACGGACTATCTCGGGCACGCTTCCCACGACACCCACATTCTCACATATGTCCACACACCACATTCGTAGTGTCCCTAACCAACACACTCATTATTCGTGGAAGACATTCTTACCAAGTCCCGAAAGAAAAATGTTGAAATGGCTCGGAGCACTATGGGACTTAACTTCTGAGGTCATCAGTCCCCTAGAACTTAGAACTACTTAAACCTAACTAACCTAAGGACATCACACACATCCATGCCCAAGGCAGGATTCGAACCTGCGAGCGCAGCGGCCGCGCGGTTCCAGACTGTAGCGCCTAGAACCGCTCGGCCATCCCGGCCGGCATCACTGCAGTACCTGAAACAATGTCGCGATGAAGAATATCGTTTCCCGTACCGTAATGTCGCGGGAGATGATATGTGGTGTCATCTTATTGAGATGGAGAGCAAGAGTCTAATCCCAAAATGAAACCACATGGCCGGTAGCGGTGGTCTAGCGGTTCTAGGCGCTCAGTCCGGAACCGCGCGACTGCTACTGTCGCAGGGTCGAATCCTGCCTCGGGCATGGATGTGTGTGATGCCCTTAGGTTAGTTAGGTTTAAGTAGTTCTAAGTTCTAGGGGACTGATGACCACAGATGTTAAGTCCCATAGTGCTCAGAGCCATTTGAACCATTTTTTTGAAAACACATGGATTCACCCTCACGGAAGAAATTCAAATCCGTGCGCGCCAGCTCCGGGAAAAAATGACCTTTTTCGTTGATTGCAATGGCCCGCTACTCAGCGACTTTCTGGCACACGGCGCCACAGTTAACGCATAGCGGAACATTAACAGTTTGCAAAAATTGAGGGGAGCCACCATGTCCAAATGGTCAGGAATGTTGACGGACGTAATGATTCTGCTGCAGGATAGTGCCCGCCCTCATTTTCCCAAAATTTTTTCGATAATGCCGCAGACGTTTCGCACGGAAGCCTTTATACGTCCTTCATACAGTCCCGTTATCTCTGCATGCTTCGCATCAAGAGGTGGATGTCTCGGTACGCTCATGGTTCCGTTGGCAACGGTATACATTTTTTCCACAACGTATTGACTTTGAGACAAGTGGGTAAACGGATTATCAGTCAATACTATTCCTTCTGAAACAAACAGTTGATCTACTTTTACTCTATCTGTGTCGTTTTTATTTGACTGCCCCTTATGTTTCCCACAAAACGCTAACTGACGGTACCTTTAATATAAGAGGCCAATGCTTCTATAAGTCAGATTCGTATTACTCTGAAGCAAGAACAAATCGCTTTCAGGTTAAAAAACGAATATTTGTATACTTGCAGTGAAAGATGAGACCGGATTCTAGAACAGGTATTCATCCTGTTCACGAGTTAAAACATTGGAATCAGTTCGCTTACGTATGAGTAAAACCTCAAGTTTACGTTTTTCTTGCTAATTTTACTTCGTTTGGGAAACTGTTGCCACAAATACTGCGGAACTACAGTGGCTGGGACGATTTTTAAAATGTGACTGCATTTCGTGCGGACAGCAATGTCGCAAGACAATACTGAAAGCTATAGTGTGGCCAATATGCCATTTCAGTGGTCCGCGGGAACGTACCGTTAGCTATAGCACTGCAGTAAGAGCGTTAGCGATGGTGCCAGCCCCTAGACTAGATAACATGCCGTTTCAGGCATTCGCCATGCTGTGACCGCGGTTTGCAGGGCTATACAAGGCCATAGTGCCTCAGCGGCGCGGTTTATCCTGCGGCGATCCTTCTTTTTTATTACTCCTCCTTGGCGGCCAACTTATTTGTCTTCATTTTTTTGCCTTTCTGGGTGCCGCCCCTTAAATCCGCAACGCAATAAGTGGCCGGCGCCAGGGGCGGCGGGGGCCCTAGCTTTTATTAAAACGTGCGCGCTGGCCGCTCTCCGCGCTGCTATTTACGCCCTAAGGCGTCCCGCTGTATTTGCCCGCTCTCTGAAGGCTACACATTTGCGATGAGCGCAGATGAGAATATACGAAACACACAAAGGCGCATCTCGTCGTCTTCGTAAAATTCGAAACAATTTTAACTTGTCCCAGAGAGCAACATAACTAAGAGCACACTAGTCACTGGAGCGGTATTCTCTTCTAGAGTTGTTAGTTTATTTTTTAATTGAGAGAAGATGAGCATTTTGGGCAAGATTATCAGTTCAGAAAAGCGTGGTTGCCATCTTTATAAATTGCTCTGAGCACTATGGGACTTTACATGTGAGGTCATCACTCCCCTAGAACTTAGAACTACTTAAACCTAACGAACTTAAGGACATCACGCACACCTCTGCCCGAGGAAGGATCGAACCTGCGACCGTAGCGGTCGCGCGGTTCCAGACTGAAGCGCCTAGAACAGCTCGGCCACAACAGTCGGCGCCATCTTTGTATCTCGATCAAAGGTTCTAATATGTCTTCCATAGTAAGCTTCTATTATCGAGATCTGGAGATGGTAACCATGTTTGCTGAAACCGATAATCGACAATAAAGGTTGTTTACAAGCGATCTTGGCTAATAAGTTCCCCTTCTGTCAAGTATATACATGAGATCTCTTTGGTGCGGATCTCCTACTCGGCTCAAACTCTTACGGGAGTCGGGGAGGTGCCGCGACTAATGAGGATACTGGGAAAGGGAGAATTTCGGTCTGAGGAGAGGCGTGCTCAGATAGTCCGTGCAGCCGTGATGATCACTGTGTCTGGACGGTTTAGTGGTCAGAGCGTCTTCCTAGTAAGCGGGAGATACGGATAAGAATGTTGGTCTGGCACAAATTTTCAACTTTCCGGATTGATTTACATCAATTCTCACTCGCAGAAAATGTATATAATTTCTTTCTGGCTCAAGTAATTATTACAGATCGCCTCTTACTACACTAAATGAGTTAATTTTTTTATTTAAAACTCAAATGACTTTGTCATATGGCATTATTAGCTGCGAAGTCTTTAGAGATTCTGCCGCCTGAATTATGAAATCCTCCTTTTCCTAAATTTTCCTTTGCTCAGAGTGAGTTTGATTCCTCAGATAGTTTCGTGTTCCATAGATAGTCCGAACGATTTTTAATAGAAAATGATGTGCATCTCATAACTTTGTAGGCAATATACACATTATTAGTTACTATTCGAACATTTACATCATCATCACATCACGTGACAAGCCACACCTTCCCCCTCTCCATTCCCCTTCTCCTCTCCTTCCTCCTCTTCAATCAATCTCGGTGTAGTATTACAATAAGGCAGTCAAACACCGCATATTGTTTTAGTGAGTAGTAAAATGAAGCACCCAGTCAGAATGTAGGTTTGAAGATCCGTACGTTTCATTTGAACTGGGTACAAACGCCACCGTGTTCAAAGATAATTGCACAAAATGGCGTTATGTTCGAAGATATTTGCCTCTGACGGCAAAAAGTAAATTTTTCCAGAGGCATTCCAGTACGCTTTGCTCGTAAATCGCGTATAGATCCCTGCGATATCATTGAGTTCAAAGGCAAGTGCTAGTGTGTGAAGGGACAATGACGAAAGAATGCAAGAGGACGGTGAGCCCCGTTACCGTTACCAACTGGACTGCGGTGTCTAGGGGTGTCCAGTCACCGGCCGCGCGGCTCTCCCCGTCCGAGGATCGAGTCCTTCCTCTGGCGTGGGTGTGTGTCGTCCTTAGCGTAAGTTAGGGTTACGTAGTGTGTAAGCTTAGGGACCGATGACCTCATCAGTTTGATCCCTTAACTCCTTACCTCAAATTTGCAATTTATTTCCTTACCATTTATGAGGAATTCCATTAGCGAATGAATATACTGTGAAGATCCAGAAAAGACCTCACTGAAGATGACTGAGCGTGAACACAACACATACTTCTTGCCACTAGCTTTTATGCAATCAATACTTTCTCTGTAAATGATAGGTTATACCTGAAAATTATTCTCCAAAACATTTCTGAGTGGAAATATGCAAAATATGTTATGACCACAATTCCTTTGTTTTTAATACTAGAAATTATACGGAGAGCAAAAGTAGCTGAATTTAATGCAGGAACTCACCAATATGCATCTGTCATTTAAATTTTCATCAACATATGCACCCAAAAATTTGGGGCAATCTATGTTACATAAATTGTTTGCGTAACTGTACCTGCTGTACAGAACTGAATATAGTGTGTTTTTTAAAAATCAAGGGAGAATTTATTTTCAGAGAAACACTGAACTGAGTTTTTAAAACATCAGTAACACTTCGTTCTACTTCTTTCTCTGTAATGGAATTTATTACAATAATATCGCCTACAAAAAGGGCCAATTCTGCTTGATAAACGTTAAGTGGAAGTCAACTCGCATGAATAAGATAGAGAAGCAGATACAAAATTAAATCTTATGAGACTTTCTTCGTGATTTCCACCAGGAATTCTGGTACCTAGGCAGCAAATCAACAAGTGACGGACGGAGCAAGGATGACATCAAAAGGAGACTAGCACTGGCAAAAAGGGCATACCTGGCCAAGAGAAATCTACTAGTATCAAACATAGGTCTTGATTTGAGGAAGAAATTTATGAGAATGTATTTGGAGCACAGAATTATAAGGATGTGAAACATGAACTGTTGGAAAACCAAACCAGAAGAGAATCGAAGCATTTGAAATGTAGTGTTACAGACGAGTTTTGGAAATCAGGTGAACTAATAAGGTAAGGAATGAGGAGGTGCTGCGCAGAATCGGAGAGGAAAGGAATATGTGGAAAACACTGCCTAGGAGAAGGGACGGGATGATAGGACACCTGATAAGACACCAGGGAACGACTTCCACGGTACTAGAGGAAGCTGTAGAGGGCAAAAGCAGAGATGGGAATACATCCCGAAAGTAACTGAGGACGTAGGTTGCATGTGCTACTCTGAGATGTGGAGGTTGGCATAGGAAAGAAATACGTGGCGGGCCACATCAAACGAGTCGGAAAACTGTACGAAAGAAAGAGATATGACCTCTACTGCCATATACCTCCACAAACCGATCAGGATCCCTGATACGCAGATTGAATTATGTAAGTTGTTCAAAAGATGGACAAACAAGGTAATAAGCAGGTGGTCACAATGTTTTTGCTCATTAGTGTATGTGCATGTGTCACTGCTACGGTTCTCCTGCGTGCTATCTTCGCGAAGCTTGGTGCATTCTTAGTCGGAGCGACGGGGAGGTTGGTAACTTAAATCACTTGAAACACGAGTTTTGAAATTTTTTACTATGGTAAGGCTCAGAAGACGAGACATCAGAGAACATCCGTCCCGGCAAAATGGATGAGAAGGACACTGTGGATCAACATTATGGAGCGAATTGCCTACTGGCCATACAGTACGTTGTAGCTTACAGTTTCCACCATGCCGCCACAAGATTTGTAATCGTCTTTAACCACACATAACTACGTAATGTTGTAATAGCGTTCAACTCTGCTCATTACGTCACGCGGAATTCATTAGCCAAAATTTGATTATAATTTACTTTTTTTTTAATTCTTGCCACTTCATGGTGTGTGCAGCTCAATTTTATTGAAGGATGTTATTTCCATACCTTGGCTCCTCTTTTAGTTTAATGGTTTTCGTTGTTTAGCTAATTTTTGCCCCATTGTTTATTATCAACCTACAGCATAATAAGAAAACTATATAGTAAAATTTGTAGTCCTTACTTCAGCGTGAGGGGAAACGCAGTGTGTGTTGTGGGCCTGACATGACTTTCAACAACTTTACTTGGTTGGGGCACAGCCATCCCAGATGCGAAGTCCTTGAATAGTACCTTGAATAGTTTTTCTCATTTTACGTATGATCTTCACAGACGGGATAGTTTCCTAAAATTAGCTACACAGATAAATAACTGTTTTTGTTTTCCAGAGATGACGAAGTGGCAAGTCCATGAATATTAAAAAATTCTAAAAACGAGCTCTAGTAAAGTCATCCTAACTGAATCTTGAGGCATATTTCCGAATGGTTCCAACGGTGCGGTAGTTTTCTGATCTCTTGGAACACAACACACAACAGATATTATGTTTCAGAATACAACACAGAATCTGAAACTAAAGTCTCGTTCATACAGTTATTTACAGAAAGAGGTTCAACAGATAGAACTGCAGGAGAATATGGAATGAAATTCGAGTCTTCGAGAGGTTATACGATTTTTAGAGTCATCAGTGTTCTAAACGATTTGATGCAGCCCGCTACGAATTCTTCTCCTGCGCCAACCTCTTAATCTCAAAATAGCACTTGCAACTACCATTCTCAATTATTTTCTGGATGTCTTCCAATCTCTATCTACTTCAAAGTTTTTCATCTCTACTTTCCCTCCAGTAAGTGGAAGTTACTCCGTAATGTCTTAAGAAATGTCGTCCCATTCTGCCTCCGTTTCTTCTTGTCAATATTTTCATATACTTCTTTCATCACCCCTTCTGCGGAGGACCTCCTCATTCCTTATCAGTCCACCTACTTTTCAACATTCTTCTGTAGCATCCTATCCCAAATTCTTCGATTGTCTTCTGTTCCGGTTTTCCCACAGCCCACGTTTCACTCAAATACAATACTGTGCTCTAAATGCATATTATCCGAAATTTTTTACCCAAATTAAGGCCTATGTTTGATACTAGCAGACTTCTATTGGCCATAAATACCCTTTTTTTGACAGTGCTAGTCTGCTTTTGATGTCCTCCTTGCTCCGAGAGCCATGGGATATTTTACTGCCTAGGTGGCAGAATTCCTTAACTTCATCTACTTCGTGTCCATCAGTACTATTGTTAAGTTTCTCGCTGTTCTAATTTTTCCTACTTCTTATTACTTTCGTCTTTCTTCGATTCAGTCTCAATCCATGTTCTGTGCTCATTGGACTGTTCTTTCCATTCGGTAGATCCGGTAATTCTTCTTCTCTTTTAACTGAGGATAGCAATGTTATCAACAAACCTTATCATTGACATTTTTATTTCTACTCTTCACTCTTTCATCTATTTCCGTCATTGCTTCTTCGATGCGTAGATTGACGAGTAGGGGCGAAACACTGCATCCCTGTCTTACACTACTTATAATCCGAGCATTTCTTTCCTCGTCTCCCTCACTTATTTTCCCACTTGGCTCTTGTACATATTATCCCCTCTCCCTAGAGCTTACATCTCTTTTTCTGAGAATTTAGAACGTCTTGAAACATTTTAAATTGTCAAGCTCTTTTTCCAAGTCAACAAACGCTACGAAGGTGCCTTGACTTTTTTCAGTCTTACTTTCATTATTAACCGCAACATGAGAATTGCCTGTTTGATGCCTTTACCTTTCCTAAAGCAAAACGTATCGCCATCTAACAGATCCTCAGTTTTCTTTTCTGTTCTTCTGTATATTATTCTTGGCGTCAGCTTGGGTGCATGAGCTGTTAAGGTGATTTTGCGATAACTGTCGCACCTGTCATAATTTCCAATCTTCGCAATTGCAACCAATCTTCGCAATTGCAACGACGATGTTTTCCATCAAGTTAGAAAGTGTATCCCCAGACTCATGTATTCTACATACAAACGTGAGTCGTCGCTTTGTTGTCACCTCCCTCAGTGATTTTAGCAGTTCTAACTTATTCGGTCTCAAGTCTTCCAAAGCTCTTTTAAATTATGACTCTAGCACTGAATACTCTACCTCTTCTTTATCGACTCCTGTGTCTTCTCCTATCACGTCATCAGACAAGTCGTCCCCCTCATAGAAGCCTTCAGTGTGCTCTTTCCTCCTATCCGCTCTCCCCTCTGTATCTAACAGTGGAATTCCCAATGCAGTCTTAATGTTACAAACCTTGATTTTAATTTCACTGGAGGCTGCTTTGACTATCCTATACGTTGAGCCCGTCCTTCCGACAGTCATTTCGCTTTCGATTTCTTCATATTTTTCCACCAGTCATTTCGCCTTAGCTTCCCCTCCAATTCCGATTTATCTCATTCCTAACTGACTTACATGTCTGTATTGCTGAACTTCCCTGAACGATTTTGTACCTTCTTCTTTCATCGTTAATCGGGAGTATTTCTTCGTAATTCATGGTTTCTTCGCACTTGTCTTCTTTGTACCTACGTTTTTCTTTCCAGCTTCTGTGACTGCCATCTTCTGAGACGTTATTCCTTTTCAACTGATCTGCCTTCTTGGCTATTCTCTCTCGAACACCAAATGTGTTACTTCATTCCTTAGTACTACTGTATCCCACTTCTTTGGGCACATTTTTTTCCTGGCTAGTATCGTAAACTTGAGCCTGTCCTTCATCACTAATAAACTGTGGTCTAAGTCTTAACTGCTCTAGGCTACGCCTTACAATCCAGTATCTGATTTCGGAATCTCTTCCCGACCATGACGTAATCTGATCGAAATTTTCCCGTATCTCTTGGCCTTTCCCAAGTATACCTCCTCCTCTAGTGATTCTTTTACACAGTATTCGCTATTACTGGCAGAAATTTATTGTAGACTCGATTAGTCGTTCTCCTCTCTCATATCTGCTACGAAGTCCGTATTCTCCCGTGACCCTTTCTTCTGCTCCTTCCCCTAAACCCGCTTTCCAATCCCCCATGACAATTGGATTTTCATCACCTTTATGTTCTGAATTATCCGTTCAATATCTTCATACAGATTCTCTATCTCTTCATCTTCGGCTTGTGACGTCGGCATGTATACCTGAACTATGGTTGTCAGTTTCCATTGGTGTCGGTTCTGATGAGAACAGCCCTATCACTGAAGTGTTCTTAATAGCTTACTCTCTGTCCTCCCTTCTTATTAATAACGAATATACTACTGTTGAGCCATTTTCTGCTGCTGTTGATCTTACACTCTACTCATCTGACCAGAAATCATCGTCTTCTTTCCATTCCATTCCACTGACTCGTACTGTATCTAGGTTGAACCTTTGCATTTCCATTTCCATTTTCAGATTTTCTGGTTTGCCTACAACGTTCAAGCTTCTGATGTTCCATGCCCCGACCGATAGAATGTTGTTCTTTATTTTTTTTTCTCATTGTCACCTTTACATTGTCAATACCCTCGCGTCCATCTGTATGGGGGACTATTACTGAATCTTTTGCCAATGGACAGGTCATCATGACACTGTTTTAGTTACAGGCCACATGTCCTGTAGATACCCACTGTGTGTCTTTAAGGCAGTGGTTTCCATTGCCTTCTGTATCCTCTTCCTTTGATCGTTGATGATTCCTCCTCCTTTAGGAGAGGTTTCCCACCCCAAGGGCAACAGAGTCCCTGAACCGTTATCCGCACCTCCGCCATTAGCTGAGTGAAGATTACTTCTTGTGTCGGAAGTCTTCGGTCTCCATTGCTGATGATTTTTATTCAAAATTTAAGTAGGTGCGACGACTAAACTCGGGACCGTGTTGTTTTGATTAGCAATGTAAGACGCTACCCATAGACTAGGGTACACAACGGAACGCCAGTGCCAGTACGAATACACAGCTGGTGTCTTTGTCAGCTAGACACTCCACGCTCTCTGGAAGAGGATAAATGCTCAGAGTTGGTTGGGATGGATGTCATGTAGCCATTTTATCCTCTGCTGCGGAGGTACATCGAACCAATTTCATTGCATGTCGATAGTAGGCGAAAGAATCAGCAATAATCCACGGCGTGAGGATGCAGAAGGCAATGGAAATCACTGCATTAAAGACACATAACGTGTATCCACAGGACAAGAAGCCTGTAACTGAAAAAGTGACATCGTGATCTCTCCATTGACAAAAGATTCCGGAAAAGCCCCAATTCGGACCTCTGGGAGGGGACTGCCAAAGGGGAAGTGACCATCAGAAAAGGACTAATTAACGAACGAAAGGAGACCTTCTATGAGTCAGGGCGTCGAATGTCAGAAGCCTGAACGTGGTAGATAAGCTAAAAAATCTGAAAAGGGGAGTGCAGAGCTTCAATTTGGATATAGTAGGGGTCAGTGGGGTCAAATGGGAGGAAGACAAGGATTTATAATTACGTGAGTAAAGAGTAATACCAAAAACAGCGAAAAATAGTATAAATGGTGTAGGTTTCGTTATGTATACTAATCGTAGGGAAGAGAATGTGTTACTGTGAACAGTTCAGTGATAGGTGTGTTCTTATTAGTATCGACAGCAATTTAACGCCGACAACGATAGTTCAAGTATAGATGCCGACGTCGCAGGAGTTAGATAAAGTATATGACGATACTGAAAGGGTAATACAGTATGTAAAGGGAGATGAAAATCTTAAAGTCTGGCGGGCTGGAATGCTGTTATAGCGAAGATGTAGAAGGAAAGGTTACAGGAGAATATGGACTTACAACAAGGAATGAGAGAAGAGGAAGGCTCCTTGGGATCTGTAATAAATGTCAGCTAGTTATAGAAAATACTCTGTTCAAGACTAAGAAGAGGAACAGATATATTTAGAAAGGGCCGGGTGATACGGGAAGACTTCCACTCGATTACATCATGGTCAGACAGAGATTCCGAAATCAGATACTGGATTGTAAGGAGTACCCACGATCAGATATAGATTCAGATCACAATGTAGTAGTGATGAAGAGCAAGTTTTTCAAAGATGATGTTCACATTTTGACAGACGTGCATGGTCAGCTGAATCAAACCAGTATTCGGACTGTAGTCGTCGACAATAACATATCAATTTCGAGCGCTGTCCTTGTGGACGATATGGAGTGTGTCTCTGTTCGTTTGTGTTCGCTCTTCTTGAAGAATACTTCCGAATTCCTAACATGTCTTCAGAATGAATGCAGTAAGCCTGCAGAACTTCCTCTTCGATCTCTGACCCACAGAAGTCGTTTACAATTTCATATTAGGCTACCTACAGTTATTGCTTTTATCGAATTCCTCGTAATTTATGATATTGTAGCACCTGTGTTGCTAAGATGTACGGTGCGAAGGACGAGACACTGTGGCGGCTACAGCTGTCATGGACAACCAACAGCTGTATAACGGAAACACACCAGGATTGGAACATGAATTTCCTGAATTAAGCGAGTGATCTTCTTATTCGCTTTCTCTATCCGTGCGGTACTCACGGCCAGGTCCAGGCTTCCACATGTCATAGTTCATGTGTCACAGCATGTACTCGTACACATCATGTAGTTCCTGTACAGGGGAGGGATATTTATTAAAAGTCGTTTACCGGTATCTGATGATAAATGTCCGCCCCCGGTAGCTGAGTGGTCAGCGTGACAGACTGTCCATCCTAAGGGCCCGGGTTCGATTCCCGGCTGGGTTGGAGATTTTCTCCGCTCAGGGACTGGGTGTTGTGTTGTCCTTATCATCGTCATTTCATCCTCATCGACGCGCATGTCGCCGAAGTGGCGTCAAATCGAAAGACTTGCACGCGGCGGACGGTCTACCCCCGGGAGGCCCTAGTCACACGACATTATTATAGATGATAAATACGATACTGCAGTGCCTATGTTGTCAAGAAGTACGATGCAATGTTCCTTTGTACATGCATGCGTGCATGCGGATAAGGCGACCATTAAAATAAAGCAGGAAATCCGGGTTCAAGTCCCTGTCCGGCACAAATTTTCATTGTTATCTTTCCTTTATAGAGCTGATGGTTGTCCATGTTCGCAGCTGCGAATAGATTTCCAGTATCCTCGTAATTTCTGCTACGACATCACTGAGACTTACAGACCAATAAATGTATCTCACGGCATCTCTAACGAGAGGCCTACACGACAGAGGAAATGCCGAGGGTCTGAGCGCCCACACATCGGGTCCGGTGATTTCCTCACGATGGTCGACACGTGATGAATGAGCAGTAGCGTGCCGATGAATGGCCTTTCCGCGAAGTGGAAGAAGAGCCTCCGGCAGCGCGAATCAATATGGCGTCGCTGGCCCGCTGTTTGTCTCCCGCCGAATTCATTTGAGAGAGGGAGCGGGGGAGGGATGGGGGTGGGAGAGGAGGGGAAGAGGAGGAGAGAGGCCCCGCTAAGTGGCTGCCGCGATCGCGCAGAAATTGAAAAGGGAAGACGGTGCGGCGCCTCTTCATTCTGCAACTTAATACCGCCCCTCCATTAAAATACTCGACGGCTGCGCCAATATAAACCTAGCGTTTCATTCCGCCGAGGTGCCTACACTTAAAGAGCGCACCGTTTCCAGGCACCGGCGCGGCACACCAGTCGTGAATATTACGCCTCGCAGATTGTTTTCAGAACCCAGAAAACGTTCGTTTCAATCGGAAATCTCAGTTTTTCACAGGCGAAACGTAAAGAAAACTTCTCAGAAATCGAGAATGCGGCATTGCTTCAACGAAGTCCTCCAATTTTATAAATATTTTTTTGCAATTCTCTACGATTCATTTAATTGCTTCTGAGGTCAATATTCTAAAAACATTTCTAAGCCCTCACGCTGTAAATTTGAGCCTTCAACGTATTTTATTTAAATTTATTGCAAAGAATACAGAGTACAACGTTTATTTTCAGGTATGTAAAGGGTGATTCACCTGACTTCCCTTTAAAAGTGGAATCGCACTGTTTAGACTATTTCCAGCATATGTAAACTGTTGTGCTACTGCGTAACGTAATTTTATGATCCAACAAGTAACTGTGATCAATATGTACATGGACACAACCTGTTGCAAAAGGTGCTTTATTTTTTTAAGATATTTTAGCGATAACAAACCTTTTGTAATGTGCTATTTTTATCCACTTAACACGTTTTACAACAAAAGATTTAACATCTGAAGATGACGGCATGTTGTTGTTGTTGCTGTTGTTGTGGTCTTCAGTCCTGAGACTGGTTTGATGCAGCTCTCCATGCTACTCTATCCTGTGCAAGCTTCTTCATCTCCCAGTACCTACTGCAACCTACATCCTTCTGAATCTGCTAGTGTATTCGTCTCTTGGTCTCCCTCTACGATTTTTACCCTCCACGCTGCCCTCCAATGCTAAATTTGTGATCCCTTGATGCCTCAAAACATGTCCTACCAACCGATCCCTTCTTCTAGTCAAGTTGTGCCACAGACTTCTCTTCTCCCCAATCCTATTCAATACCTCCTCATCAGTTACGTGATCTACCCACCTTATCTTCAGCATTCTTCTGTAGCACCACATTTCGAAATCTTCTATTCTCTTCTTGTCCATACTAGTTATCGTCCATGTTTCACTTCCATACATGGCTACACTCCACACAAATACTTTCAGAAACGACTTCCTGACACTTAAATCTATACTTGATGTTAACAAATTTCTCTTCTTCAGAAACGATTTCCTTGCCATTGCCAGTCTACATTTTATATCCTCTCTGCTTCGACCATCATCAGTTATTTTGCTCCCTAAATAGCAAAACTCCTTTACTACTTTAAGTGTCTCATTTCCTAATCTAATCCCCTCAGCATCACCCGATTTAATTTGACTACATTCCATTATCCTCGTTTTGCTTTTGTTGATGTTCATCTTATATCCTCCTTTCAAGACACTGTCCATTCCGTTCAACTGCTCTTCCAAGTCCTTTGCTGTCTCTGACAGAATTACAATGTCATCGGCGAACCTCAAAGTTTTTACTTCTTCTCCATGAATTTTAATACCTACTCCGAATTTTTCTTTTGTTTCCTTTACTGCTTGCTCAATATACAGATTGAATAACATCGGGGAGAGGCTACAACCCTGTCTCACTCCTTTCCCAACCACTGCTTCCCTTTCATGTCCCTCGACTCTTATAACTGCCATCTGGTTTCTGTACAAATTGTAAATAGCCTTTCGCTCCCTGTATTTTACCCCTGCCACCTTCAGAATTTGAAAGAGAGTATTCCAGTTAACGTTGTCAAAAGCTTTCTCTAAGTCTACAAATGCTAGAAATGTAGGTTTGCCTTTTCTTAATCTTTCTTCTAAGATAAGTCGTAAGGTTAGTATTGCCTCACGTGTTCCAACATTTCTACGGAATCCAAACTGATCTTCCCCGAGGTCCGCTTCTACCAGTTTTTCCATTCGTCTGTAAAGAATGACGGCATAGTATGTTGAAAACGATTGTCTTGAAGAAAAGAAAAACTGTTTTATGCGATCTTGGCTGGTGTATGGTTTTTAAATGTTCAAACCTCTTGTATACCCTACCATGTCTGGTAACTACACCAGACACGAACAGCGCTAATTAATTGTGGTGCCTGTTCTGCCTGTCTCAGAGAACTGCAACTCTAATCATTTACGCTTCCTCCAATTGTGTGTACGTGGACCTACCTGAAATCAAACCATGTGTTCTGGGTGCTAAACTTTTTTTTGTCAGGCGATGTATGATACTGTACTGCACAGAGAGAGTTGATGTACACTGTGTTTCACTCATTTTTAGACTCAGAAAACAATGTGCGATTAAAGCATAAACATCTTTGGCGACACACCCAATGATGTGAATGATGCAACACATAAATAAATTAACTTCACGCAGAAACCAAGTCATACCTACTTGACCACTCGTCCCAATCAATAAAAGATTTTGTAAAATATAAGGAAAGGAATATATGTGTGTTGTTTGAGAGAGAGAGAGAGAGAGAGAGAGAGAGTGACTGAAATTCAACATGCAAGGGAAGCATTACAATTGTCAATAAACGATCATATTGAAATTTGGCGGGTTTGTAAAGGAAGCAAAACAGCGTTATACGTAATTCAAATGGTTCAAATGGCGCTGAGCACTATGGGACTTAACATCTGAGGTCATCAGTCCCCTAGAACTTAGAACACTTAAACCTAACTAGCCTAAGGACATCACACACATCCATGCCCGAGGCAGGATTCGAACGTGCGACCGTAGCAGCAGCGCGGTTCCGGACTGAAGCATCTAGAACCTCTAGGCCACCGCGGCCGACTATACGTAATTATTTGTTTGTGGCCAATGTCTGTTTTAAGGGGCAAAAAACTTTCCAAAAAAATAATTTGACATTTTAGGTTCAGTCGGAATATGTTCAACTTTTTTCGTGTAAAAGTTGATAAGTAATTAATGTTCTTGATAACTGTATAACCAACTTATGTAATAATTTTAATAATTTGAAATACTGCAAATTACCACACCAGCTTTAATTAATTTTCAAAAATGAAAACCTTTGTTACGGCATTAATTTAAAAAGCTTTGAAGACACATACATTCATGTGATCCCAAAGGGCTTAATGCACAAGTACAGCTGTGGAACGTATACGGCATTCGATACTGGAGGAAGTTCGTGAGAAGATTTTCAGATGTAGCTCTGTTGAACGATTATTATGTAATCTCCACTTGAAAAACAATTCAGTCAAGCTGCAGCCACTAGCAGGCCATCAGTTCTCTTCGTGAAGACCTCCTAATGAGCTGAAATATGCCTATACAAATCAAGATATTTGACAGTTTTTTTTATATATATATTGTCATTCCCGTAGTGTTTATTTCATTTCGTGAAGAAATTTCGGTTTTAGGTGCATAGTGTACAAAATCGTTATGTTTTAAGCATTTTCTTACAGATTATCATTGTAGTAATTATCTTATATAGTAATAATTAGTTATTTATTATTTTCAAATTTCAAAATATGTGTACGCGAAAGGTAACCAAAAAATAAAAAAAAACATGAATGTAAGAAGTGAAATAACAATTTAAAAATAATACAAGTGTAAGTAAAATAATTATTTAAAATAGCAATGATTGTTTATATATTTTAATTAGATTTGTTTTAAACACACCGACAGCACATTGTGCACAGTTATTTTCCAAAACTTGTATTTCAGAAACCGCTTTATTTACACAGGGATGTATGTGGCTTGAAAGGTTCTTTTTATTTGTGTTATGACAAAAGTTTTCATTTCTTTAATTCAATTAACGGTGAAGAGGTATTTTGCAAAATTTAAAATTATTACGAAAACTGACTATGCAGTGTCCAAGATCATTACTTACATTTTTTTATCTAACATCTGATATTGCCTTTAAACCTAGAATTCCAAATTACCTTCCGGGGTCAGTTGTTCACCTTAAAAGTGAAACTGGCCACAAACGTTTGTTGACACTTAGGAATGTTCCGTTGTCCGTTCTGCATAAACAAACGCATGCAAGAAATAGTAAATTTGACAACCATGTAAATGGTCAAAACATTGCTATATTTTTCAGTGAGAAAGTATATTACAGCTGTGAAACTGATTCTTTCTTCACCATAGAATAGAGGCTGAATTGTGTCCCATGGAATATGCAAGTACCTGAACTGAATTAAAATTTTCGTCGTTACATCAAATGGAAAAAAAATGTGGTACTTACATTTTCTTTAACGTGTTGAGGAATACAAAAGAGCATAGGTGAAGTCGGAGAGAACATGAAAAGCAGCCAAGGAGCCGTTTTGGGGCGGAGTTCCGCAGGCGGACTGCACCCGAGAAGACGGTGCGCGCACGCGGAGCTAGACAGTCTGTGCGTTTGCGTTTAGCGCCGCGGGCGACGTGCGCGCGCTGAGAAATATGTTACTATGGCGCGGGACATTCTGAAAGAATCTCGGCTCCTTTGTATCTGAGAAACTGCCGCGCATATCAGCTTAAAAACCTCCTCCGCAGCCTTTTATGAGGCCATAACGCTGAGCGGGGAATTCAATGCATATACAACTAGGCGGCGGCAAGTCCCGGCGGGCGTAACTCAAGCGCGGCCGGCCCTAAATTTGCGCCGACGTTGAATAATCCGCCATAATGACGGCGATTCTTTCCGCCCTCCTCTGGCGGGCCGCCGCAGTCGTACATGTGCTCCGCCGCCGTGATTAAGTTGGGAGCACCGCAGGTTCACAGCAGACGGCTCACTCGAGGGAGGCGAAAGAAGAGACTGGCTCCGGTGTCAGAAACGTTACTCTCTCTCCCACTCGCTCTTCAAACCGTCGAGGGCATTTACTGCATTACATTCTGCAAATAAAATTATTTCTATGACAAAAGTGACGTTATGAATTTTTAATGTTTAACAAAGTAATTTGCCGTGCAAATTGAGAAATTATTTTATTTTCACTACCAGTTTCGACATTTCAGTATGCCACCTACAAGCCTCTACTTAATAAAAAGAATATAGCTGTAAGTGTACTACACTAAGCTTTACAGAAAGCGACGGGTAATACTCGTACAAAAAAAAACTTAAAAACTACACAGTGCAAATAGCAACGTTAAGAGAAATCCCCGTGTACATACAACACCACAAAACATAATACGTTTAGCACTGAACTATATCAGTACCACAGAGTTATAAGAGAAACTGCAAAAATTAAAAGGACCAAAGTAGACAACATACAACCAGAAGCCCAACCAAACAAGGCTTGTCACTTTTTTAAATATAAGAAAATCCTACATAACTCTTAAAGATGAGAAGCGCGAATCCGCATTCAGAGTAAAATGTAGCACTATAATCTATGAAGGACACAATAATGTGCATAGCTACAGCCTAAATGCTGTCACTGCTGGTGATATATCATAATTAGCTGTCACCGTATCAAAGTTCGCCCCGGTAGCTGAGTTGTTAGCGCGACAGAATTTAAATTCTAAAGGCTCGGGTTCGATTCCCAGCTGCGTCAGAGGTTTTCTCCCACTCAGGGACTGCGTGTTGTGTTGTCCTAATCATCACCATTTCATCCCCATCGACGCGTAAGTCGCCGAAGTGGCATCACATCAAAAGACTTGCAACCGGAGAACTGTCTACCCGACGGTAGGTCCTAGTCGCGCGAAACTTACATTTACTGTATCAAAAACCTGACACAAACTCCAAATTCAGACAACATATTAATTTAGAGCCGAACGCAAAGGATACGCGAAGACTGTCAAACACACATTAGAAGCATACGTTATGTACCAAAATAAAGTAAATAGGTGAGTTGGTGTCCCTTAAAGCGCTTGACATGCGTCCAGTACAAGGGTGGAGCCGACAAATATCTCAGATCAACATTAACTAAGGGAAGTCTACCAAAATCTCAGCTGACATCATAGTACTTCCTTAGGAGCGTACGGTATCACAATGACGACCTATCAATAAAATGACGAACCCATCCAAATAGGAACTGACACATAGCAAGTTGTATCGCGATAGGCAATGAAGGGGTCGGCAAAGCTAAATGACAGGTATGTATGCGAAGACCAAGAAAACTCCAAACTACAAGCCCACCAATTAAAAAGTAACATACTTGAGCACAAAGGGGGCAAATATTGTGAGCTAAAGACCAGTTACTAAATGACATCATGTTATAAACTAACCACGGAGTGGAATGATACTACTTAAAACATTACACGTGACAGAGACATACAAGGAGACAAAGAAACGTGTTGGTACAAACCTAAATATGCCAGGATTCTCAAGCTCTTGTGGCGTAGTACATTAGCCCATAACCTCACAACTCATAATTATCGTGAGATCGAAATCAAACAGAAATCCATAACCACCATACAACCCGTATCTGGTAAGAACATCAAAGCATTCCCGATAAGCTGTATGGTGAAGTAGAGGACAACCTGAAACAATGAAAAACTATACATGAGATGCAGTCAAGAAGTAGCGAATATCCCTCACATAACCTGTGGAATGTGTCAGTTTGGGTCTAGAAATGTAGTCGGCTACACAGTGGTATGCAGACGAACATGAGGAAACAATAAAATCCTCACCGTCCTAAGTATAAAGTAGAACTCATAAAGAAAACCCATTCACAGAAGCGTAAAAGCTTAAAAATAAGGAAAACAGAAACATGACGTATAATAAAAAACGTGCTGCATACTAGAAAATTTTAGTTACAAAGCGAGAAACAAAGAACTGCAGAATAAGCCATAGATCCTCGTCTTTTCTGCAACTCTTTTGTAATATTACAATCTTTTGGTATGTAGCACGTTTTTATTATTGATCATGCTCTAGTTTTTCGTTGTTTTCAAGCTTTTGCGCTAACCCAATACTGATAGTAAGGGGACCTACTATACCTCACAGCCAAACAAAACAATGCGTTACTGTAAGTGTAAAAATGTAATTGCTTGCTAAGAGTAGTGGACACAAGATTACAGGTAGAGAAAAGTGTAGATTTTCAGAAACATAATGGTCAAAAACATAAAAACTGGAGTTAAAAAGGAGGTACACAAATATCGGTAAACCCAGGTAACACCTATGAGCTAAAAAAGGACAGCGAAGTAACAATAAGAAATTTACTAAAATAAAACTCAAATATGGCATGTAATTGCCCGACACTAATGTGCTAAATTCTTCATTTGTTATTCTATCAAAATGAAATCGGTAGTATAGTTTTAAGGTCAGAGAACGCCCTAAGGGAATACATAATATAATAAGAAGCTCTTAAACTGCATATCTCGCTAACAAACAGATTATACCACGGCATATCTGCTACAAAGCGTAGTATCAGCAAAGAAACGATGGAAGCCTAATCACTGACAGCAAACCACATATTCCCAACCAAAACCGTAAAACCGCCGCGCCCTGTGGAAACACAAGTCAGTCTCTCAATTATGTTACACGGCAAGCAATTACATGAAACAAAGTACCGGAACACTAATGATAGGAACTTCCACCTACAGGACTATCATGGGAAAGACAAATCACTCTCTACTATAAGATTCCGTCATGAGTTCACCACTAAATGTAAAAGAGAGATGCGACAACGTACGAAAAGATCAGATCAAGAGCTCTTCAAAATAGGATGTCCAATATTTCTAACCCAACCATAATGTATAGGTCCAAGCACGCAATAACAGAAACGCAATAGTACTCCACTATTACTAAAACCGAACCTTCGAAAATAAATGACCCTGTAACTATGGCAAAACCTAGTCGTATCTTTTACTTTGATTTGGTATATGACGATTGTTCTCAGGGTATGTTTTGAGTATTCTTCGCTTATCCTTTGCATTCTGTTTTCATTTAATATGATGTTTGCTGTTAGGTTTTGCGTCAGGTTCCATATCTGATGGAGTGACAACTAATTAAGATATATCACCAGCAGTGATAGTACTTAGGCTGTAGGTATGCACACTATTGTGTACTTCACAGATTACATTGCGATATTTTATTTTGAATGAGTATAAGTCCTCATATGAACTAGGGTTTTTCTCATTTGAAAGAATTATGTAGACTTTTTTATATCTAAAAAAATGACAAGTCTTGTTCGGTTGAGGTTCTGGTTGCATACTGTCTATGTTTTGGTCTTCTTAATTTTTGCATGTTCTCTTCTAACTCTGTGATATTAAAATAGAGTCAGTGCTAGCCAGTAAGAACATAGATCCCATTTTGTGGTGCTGTATGTACATAGGGATTTGTCTTAAAGTAGCTACTTGCATCATATATATCTTAAGAATTTTTATTATTACTCGGGCCTTTCTGTAAGTTTGTTCTGGTAAAGCTTGATATACACCACATGTGCACTCTTTTTATTATGCACAGCATAACAAAGCAAAATAAATTATCAATTTGCAAGGCTGTTTCACGAATTTCTTTGTTAAATATTTGAGAAGCCGTGTTCCGCTTCCACAATAGATCAACAGAGAACGTTCTGATGTTTGGGATATTAATACCGGTTACTTAAAGAATTAGAAAAAATATATTTACAATGAAAATTTGTTCATGTGAAAGTACGTCTATTATTTAGAATTTGACTAATTTTGACCAAATTAGCCAACCTTACCCCACAGATATCAATATGCTACTATTTACCAAATTTTATCCAGTCCCATCTCTGCTGGACCTAGGAGCACAGGTGACACGGATCCGCTCCGTCACCTAGGGAGTCGGGTGGGCTTGTGGCGCCTGAAGAAAACCAGCTAAGGCCGTTAGTCTGAAGATTCGTCTCATGGTGCTAACAAGCACGAATCGGGACTAGGAAACAATAGTGTGACTAAAACTACGAATTATTTACACTGAACGGCCAAGGAAACTGGTGCACCTGCATATTATCGTTTAGGGGCCTCGACAGCACGCAGAAGTTCTGCAGCACGACGTGACATGTACTCGAGTAACGTCTGAAGTTGTGCTGGAGGGAACTGAGTGCTGGAAGGAAGAGATACCATGAATCCAGCACGGCTGTCCATAAATCCTTAAGAGTACGAGGGGTGGAGAGCTCCTCTGCACAGAACTTTGCAAGGCATAGTAGATATGTTCCATTATGTTCATGTCTGGGGAGTTTGGCGGCCAGAGGAAGTGTTCCAACTCAGAAGAGTGTTCCTGGAGTCACTCTGTAGCAATTCTGAACGTGTGGGTTGTTGCATTGTCCTGCTGGAATTGTCGAAGTCCGTCGGGTGATCAGACAGGATGCTTATGTACGTGTCACCAGTGAGAGTCGTATCTATATGTACAAGGGGTCCCATATTACACCAACTCCACGCCATTACTGAGCCTCGATCACCTTTAACAGTCCCTTCTTGACATGCAGGGTCCATGGGCTCATAAGGCTGTCTCCATACCCGTACACGTGCATCCGCTCGAAAGAATGCGAAACGAGACTCGTCCGACCAGGCAACATGATTCCGGAACAGTCCAATGTCGGTGTTGATGGGCCCAGGTGAGGCGTAAAGCATATGTCGTGCAGTCATCAAGGGTACACGAGTGAGCCTGCGGCTTCGAAAGCCTATATCGATGATGTTGTTAAATGGTTCGCACGCTGACACTTGTTAATGGCCCAGCATTGAAATCTCCAGCAATTTGCGGAAGAGCTGCACTTCTGTCACGTTGAACGATTCTCTCCAGTCGTCGTTCGTCTCTTTCCTGCGTGATCTTTTTCCGGCCGTAACGCGTCGGAGACATGGGGTGTTTTACCGGATTCCTGATATTCACGGTACACTCGTGAAATGGTCATACGAGAAAACTCCCACTTCATCGCTACCTCGGAGATGCTGTGTCTCATCGCTTGTGCGCCAACTGTAACACTACGGTCAAACTCACTTAAAACTTGATAACTTGCCATTGTAGCAGCAGTAACAACCTCGCCAGAGACTAGTTATCTTATCTAGATATTGCGAACCACAGCATCGTATTCTGCCTGTTTACATATCTCTGCATTTGAAAACGCATGCCTATACCAGTTTCTCTCGCGCTTCAGTGTATTTTGTTTTTATTGTTGTGCAATACTGAACAGTACATCTTTCTTTAAGGTGACCGGATCGAATCAAAGAAGGTAATCTCTAACATCGCGAATATGTGAATACGGTGCGTGCGCATGGGCCCTGAGTAGAATTTACATCATTGTAGCGACATTTTCATGAACTTACGGCACAGTAAACCCAGCGATATTCTTAAACTGACTAATTTCCAGGTGTCTTTTCATCAAGTGTGTTTACTGAGTCAGTTGGCGACTGGCAGCTCTAGACTGTGAAGACACGTGCCACATAGGCACACGGTTATGTAAGTGAACAGTGATATGTGTACCTGTGTGATAATTGTAAATATTCAGATGCCGATGAATACTATAGCAAACAACAACTCAAAATCCTACTGAACAAATGAACAGTTCGTAAAATCGTCAAACGAGCGTGCAACTTCCAGGTTGGTATTCAAGTTTCGGGTTTACAGATTATTTCGGATTCATAGTGATATTGAAAAGCACTGCAACTGTTCAGAAAGCGATGCTTTCCTGGCGAAGTGCATAAAGTCAAGATCCATGTATAAGATAAACCCTCATAGCACTGTCAGTGGGCTAGCTAGTGCAACTGCCCGGGGAAAACTTCTGATTTTCGCTCCCCTTCTCTCTTCCCCAGTTCCAACGTTTCCTCATTTGTTGTTTGATCCTCATAGTAACGTGTATGAGTTTTGATTCTGGAACCGCGTGACCGCTACGGTCGTAGGTTCGAATCCTGCCTCGGACATGGTTGTGTGTGATGTCCTTAGCTGAGTTAGGTTTAAGTAGTTCTAAGTTCTAGGGGACTGACGATCTCAGCTGTTAAGTCCCATAGTGCTCAGAGCCATTTGAACAAGCCCTACAACAGCTGCATCAACCTTTTTTTACAGACCAATTCTGTATGGCGAGATTCAGATTTCTCCCCAAAAATGTGAACCAATGCTGTATCCTCCACTACACAAACATGCCACTCCCGAATGTTTGCAGCATCTTTCAGAATCACTACAAAAATGAACTAAACCATACAACCTATTGAGAACTAGCGGTGCCCCCGAAACATATTTGGCACTATAAAATCGTCAGTAGTTTAAGACTGGTCGCTGACTTTACTGCGTCAACTATCCCACGGAATTCTATCACTCCAAGACGAGTGGAAGTGCTACATTGTTTTCTAATAAGGTAAGGTGCTTCGTTCAGAATGCCTTGCTGATAAGAGATGCAGTACTTTTATATAGACTGTCAGTCACGGTGTGTGATTTCATAGTCCTGGTTCTCCGGTATTTACAGGGTAGTCTTGACGACAATATATCCGCCTGTTGCAAATTATGAGTTGCAGTATCAGAATTGCTCTCATGTATTACGTGTAACAACACGTAAATGTAATTTTGCAGATTTTTAGACGACAATGAGGTATCTTCTTTGTGAGTATATCGTTAGTCGAAATACAGCTTCTTAATCTGAACGACTATATGCTGTGTTCGATTAATTCAGATGATCGTTGGCCACTTCATTAATAGAATTTAACTTAATGTCGATGACGTGAACCACTATAACAATGACACCAGAAAACATTTTGTTTTTTTAAATTGGTTAGTCAAAATTTTTCTTGAGCTTTGAAATTAATTATGAATATAATGGATTACCACGTAATATTCTTTTCGTATGTTGTCATTGTTTTCGCAAATATATGAGATAGCGATGTTCATGGATGCCGCTTGCACGGTTAATTTTCTTGTTCTTTAGCTTTCAGTCTCAAAAATAATAATTACTAGTTTTCATTTACTGATAGATGACTTCCTTACATAGACCTCAAGCATACAAGCAATTTATAAACACATGTATTGTCCTCTATCCTCAAAACTTAGTGCCATGTGGCGTAAATACACTAAAGAAGTTGTGCTAGACAAGTTTCATCTATGTTCATCAGTGTTTGAGCAATAAACTGTTACTCATCGTAATTCATTTACGCTCTGTAGTTCGTTGGACCATTCAATGATTTATACTCAGTTCATCTTCACAGAAACGTTCGGTAAATATCAAGATACATTAGAACATTTACAGACGAGGGCTACAAACTGCCGGCCACTGTGCCGGAGCGGTTCTAGGCGCTTCAGTCTGGAACCGCAACCGCTACGGTCGCAGGTTCGAATCCTGCCTCGGGCATTGATGTGTGTGATTTCCTTAGGTTAGTTAGGCTTAAGTAGTTCTATGTTCTAGGGGACTGATGACCTCAGATGTTAAGTCCCATAGAACTCAGAGCCATTTGAACCATTTGATTATAAACTAACTCCTAAGAACCAATATTTTAAATTATCTTTAACTTGTAGATAGCGACAAAAAGAGAAACGCATGACAGAAGTTGTACTGTACATTTTCATATTGAAATTAATCTTGGTGTTTGTATTTTAATCAGTGGAACATCCGTGATCTACAGTAGAGGCATTTACTTCTCAAACAGACATAAATGTTAGAATGTACCTTTATTATACTATAGGCTGAGCGTTTGCATCGATATTAGATGCTGCGTCATCGATTTATCCAACATACCCGGAAACCATTATATTGTACTCACACCTGTTCCTTCTATTTTTATTTCGGAAACAGTAATGAATAGTTCAAGGACTCTCATTATCTCTGCCCATGCATACCTATTAACTTACCCTTAATCTGATCGTACTCATTCATGCTGAACACACAGCTGTGTGGATAGTTCTGTCCTTGTGGATTGCTTACGGGTCATTACTTTCGTAAATTACTTCTTTTCTGACTATTATCACCTTTATACTGTTCATCTACATTTTGCAGCAAACTTGCGTTAGTGTTCGTTACGCCTCTGAGAAATAATTGTTACAACACGTTTGAAAATATTACATAATTAGTAAAGGTAGAGCGATAAATTTCATTTCGTTGTCTTCATGTTGATTCCATATATGATACACCGCAATTTACAGGCAGTCGTGCGTCCATGACGAATAATGATTAAAAAAAAGAGAACGTTTAGGACATTATTGGAGTTGCCACGAGTGGAGAATTTGAACAGCTGGAAAGTATGGAGAAGAAATTACCAGGATTAGCCTGAAGCGATTCCAGAAAATCAAGGGGAACCTGAAGCAAGTTCGTTGAATGATGATCATCAAATTGTTCCTAACAGAAATGTCCCACAAACTTCGGAAAGTCAACGTTATGGACGAGACATTGAAAAATTAGTAGTGGATTCTATAGTGTCTATGTGGAGAGGGTGAAAATAACTCAAAGACTAACACATAAGACCACATGAGTACCAAATGTTGGTCACAAGTACTACTTGTCTACACAACATTTCTTTCTTGTTTTCCACGAGAAGTTGGTGGTAACAATTACATACATCAAAGGACGGCAGAAAATACTTACTCAATCAAGAATAATTAAAGACTAATAGGATTTTCATGCCCCAAGAAATCTTTGTCACATATGGATGTACAGTTTCCAACAGATTGAAACTGTATACCGTATCGGGACATAATCGTGAGCTCTTGCATTTCGCTTTTGGCGGTTCTAAAGCATCAGAACATGCTTCAAATCTGCCGCGAAGAAATGAAAACGTCACCAGAAGTGATTGAACAAGTGACTGTACCTTATAGCTACATACGGCACGTTGGATTTCCTGGGCGCAACTTTTAATTGCTTAAGGGGTACGTCCCTGGCCACCCAATTACTTACTCCAATATATAGACTTGCGTGAATTGTTTATTCTTCACACACAATACCATACGAGAATCATATTTGGGTATCTTGACTAACCGTAAATTTACTCCCACTATGTATAACTCAGTGACAGTTGCTGACATGTTCACACTCGTCCTGTACAATACCTTCACTTTGTTTTCGAAAAATCCTCGAAGTAACATCATCTTTGGAAAACAGAAATGGACTGCTTATCAAAGTTAAGACAACGTCTATCTCGGCTGATTGAGAAGCCACTTTGCTATAGATCATGTTTTACCAGATGAAGGAACATAACGTAAAGTTTTAAAGTTCCTTCATGGCGAAGTAATTAGCAACACAAAAGCCCAGATGGATAAGCGTGAGACAGCTTACCACTAACAACGATTTTTAAACTATACATTTAGTAGCTAACGTCCGCTGCTTCACTTGCGTGTACTCTGTGCCCTACACAGATTTTTTTCTTTTCATAGAATTTTTATTTTGTTCCCAAATCGCAACATCTTCTAAACTTCGCACGCTAATTAATGCCCAAGTAGCGCGGTCTTTTTCGAGTGTGCTTCTGACCAAAATGCGATTTTGCTTGCTAGAGTCTGAGGTCTTTGTTTATCCTTCCGTTTGAGTTCTTGTCCTGACATTTCTATAAAAATTTTCATACTTGTTTCTTTAGAACTCAAACACATTTTCATGGATTTAGCTTTAAAAATATCTTAATACAATGAAATATTTTCGTAACAATTTCCATCCTATATTTCACCCCCTTACGGGTTCACTTTTCCAACAAACTCTGCAGTACATATTTTTTCATTCCTAACCGAGAAGCCAAATACAAATTTTTTGAGATAGAATTTCAAAAAATTCTTTTGTAATGAAATATTTCCATAAAAACTTATCCCATAGCTTATGCTCTTAGGGCTTCAATTCTCAAAACATTGAAACAAGGATTTTCTATTGTAAACGAGAAGTTAAATACCAGCTGTCATAACTTTACCTTTAAACATACTTTGTTAGTACTTAACTAATGGACTAAATTAAAAAACTTTCCCCACTGTTTTATCCCCGTAAGATTTGTTTCCAAAAATATTTAAATATGTTATTGTTTGCTTCTGACCAAGAAATCAAATACCAATTTTCGTAGTTCTAGCTTCATCATTTTGTTTACAGCGAAATATTTTCATAAAACGTTTCATGTCCCATTTCACCCTCTTAGGGGTGGAATTTTGAAAATTTCTTTCTTAATCGAAGCCCACAGTAGGAGATCAACACAATCTGGAGCTTTCAAGTTTCTATCGTCAGTGGTTTGGCCTGGACTATGATGAGTCACTGAATGAGTCAGTCAGTGTTTCACCCCCTTAAGGTTGAATTTCGAAAAACACAGGCCCTATTTCACCCCCTTAGGGGACTGAATTTTGAAAACACTGAAACTCGCAATTTTTTTATTTCTGAGAAGCCAAAGACGATATTTTATCAATTTATCTTCGAAAATGCTTTCATAATGAAATATTTTCATAAACACTTATATCCCCTATTTCACCGCCATAGGGGCTGAATTGCCAAAAACAATGAAACAGGTTTTTTTTTTAAATTTCCAGCTGAGAAGCAAAATACGACTTTTCGTTGATGTAGCTTTAAAAGGCTTCAGTTCGTAATTAATGATTTGGTTTCAACATAGATTTCACCCACTGTTTTGCGGTATTAATGGCTGAATTTCCAAAAATTCTGAAACACGTATCTCTGCGTTTCTAACCGAGAAGCCAAGTACTAATTTTCCTAGATCTAGCTTCAAAAATGCTTGCAGAATGAGACATTACCATAAAAGCGTTCAACCTCTATTGCACTCCCTCGGGACTAAATTTCCAAAAACAGTGAAACACTTACTTGTTATTTGAAACTGAGTAGCCAAATTCAGGTTTCCATAGACTTAGGTTTAAAAGTGCTTTCATAATGAAATATTTCATAAAACATTTGATCCCCTATTTTACCCCCTTAGGACTTGAATTTCCCAGAACAGTGAAGCACTTTTTTCTTTATTTGCAAACCTACATGTCAAATGTCAATTTTCTCAGATGTAGTTTCATAAGTACTTTAGCAGTTCTTTAATAATGATTTATTTTAAAAAATCACTTATTTCATCCCTATAGGGGTTAAATTACCAAAAAACTACTTAAACACGGATTACTTTATCTCTGGTCGAGAAACCAAATATCAATTTTCGTAGGTGTAGCTTCAAAATTGCTTTAAAAACGACATATTTTCAAAAATCTCTCATCCCCTGATTCAGACGCTTAGGGGTGGAATTTCGAAAAATCCAGTCTTAAACGATGCCAATAGTATCAGGCCATCACTCTCCCCAAATTCCAAGCTTCTATCCTTTCCGGTTTGGTCTGGGCGAAGATGAGGCAGTCAGACAGGACAGTTTCTTTGATACATATTGATTAAACTTCTCATGAGAATCGGGAGATGTCAGTACAAGACCAGATTACTTGTTTCCCAAATGAAGTATATTTTTAATAATGATTCTGATGAGTTTTTTTGTTACATCAACCTTACCTGTCAAAAGGGGTGTTATTTTTCATGTTTTTGATGTAAATAACATTTCGTGTAAGAGTGTTGTTGCGATTGGTAAAACTTTTTAAACGAAAGCGTAGGCGAACGATCAATCTCAGGGAGGCTGACATCAGTTTACACATAGTCTCTCCATATTAAGGAATTTTAGACTTCATGCTTGTGTTTACTGGTTCTCCTTGAATCTATACACAGATTTTATCCAAGAATTAACACTTATTGCATTATTTATTTTAGTAACTATCATTTATGCAATTTATCCTTTAGGTTCATATTTTCATTGTGTGCTCTGAGCTGTTGTATGTGAGCACGTGCGATTATTGTCATTAGGATAACGCGAGACACTGCAGTAAGGGAACAGTTTTGGTCGTTAGTGCCCGTGGTTATCAGCTGAACAGACGTAAGGAGAGTAATAACGAGTTCTGTGTGTGTGTATATGTGTCTGACAAGCATGCAACTTGGTATCCGATTCCGAGATATATTGCCAAGTGAAAGTGAGGAGTGGTTCAAATGGCTCTAAGCACTATGGGATTTAACATCTGAGCTCATCAGTCCCCTAGACTTAGAACTACTTAAACCTAACTAACCTAAGGACATCACACACATCCATTCCCGAGGCAGGATTCGAACCTGCGACCGTAGCAGCAGAGCGGTTCCGGACTTAAGCGCCTAGAACCACTCGGCCACAGGGACCGGCTAGAGGAGAATGACCCGTTAGTTTTTGTTTATTTGATAAGAAAGTAGCAAGAAGTGGAGAGAGAAACTTACGAGTTACTTATAGGAAGATTAGCACTGTTTTAATCCCTGGCAAATGACAGCGCTGATTCCAGCACTGTAAGGTGAGAGCAAACGGCTGTTTGTGAAAATAATAGTCCGCTACAGAGCTGTGATAACTTTTAGGCGTTGCCATAGAGGCGAGTCTGCAGTTCGTGGTCCAGCTTCCCGAACACGGGTCAGGCAGGGTCAGGATGACTGGGTGTTTTTGTGTCGTCTTCATCATCATCATTAATCCCCATTGCGGTCGGAGGAAGGAAACGGCAAACCATCTCCATTAGGACCTTGCCTAGTACGGCGGTGCGTGTCCCCCGAATCGTTCCCTACGCTCTGTCAAGAAGCATGGGACTTCATTCCCATTTCCACGGAGGCGTAAACAAAATCATGAATGGTCGTGTTAGACGCGCAGAGCACAGACTCTACTGTACAACTCATTACAGGTGTTACCTGATGGGAAAATGGAAGTTGCAGCGCTCTTCCAGTCGCGCACCAAATGTAAACGATGATTGGTTAATTGACCAGGCGTCGGTTAATTTTCACACATCTATTGCTCTCTCCTGTGTCGGTAAGCGGGCATAGCCCTTCTGCTGCTACCAGCTGAAGCGCAATATTTTGTGATTACCTGGTAGTAGGTTACCCACATATAAAAACTGCTTTGCCGCAACTGGTGACGAATACACCCAGAAAGGAAGTGAGTGGTTGTGGCGTTGGTAAGGTGTATCTTGTTTTCAGCAGAAACAGCGAAGAGTTCAAATGGTTCAAATGGCTCTGAGCACTATGGGACTCAACTGCTGAGGTCATTAGTCCCCTAGAACTTAGAACTAGTTAAACCTAACTAACATAAGGACATCACAAACATTCATGCCCGAGGCAGGATTCGAACCTGCGACCGTAGCGGTCTTGCGGTTCCAGACTGCAGCGCCTTTAACCGCACGGCCACTTCGGCCGGCAAACAGCGAAGAGGTCTTTTCTAAATATCACTTCCTCATTGTCTTTCCTACCTATTCTCTGTTCGCTTCACTTTGTATCCCTTTGCTTCACTGTTTTAATCCCTGGCAAATGACAGCGCTGATTCCAGCACTGTAAGGTGAGAGCAAACGGCTGTTTGTGAAAATAATAGTCCGCTACAGAGCTGTGATAACTTTTAGGCGTTGCCATAGAGGCCTTCCTTGTTCAACTCTTTCTCTCACATTCCCTCTGTCATC
The DNA here is from genome assembly GCF_023898315.1 of Schistocerca nitens. Classification (NCBI taxonomy): domain Eukaryota; kingdom Metazoa; phylum Arthropoda; class Insecta; order Orthoptera; family Acrididae; genus Schistocerca; species Schistocerca nitens. The sequence continues at coordinate 186,427,209 of NC_064620.1, read as the reverse complement.
TTTTGCTACCAACCGCATTCTTTGCTCTTCACAACAATTCTATTACAGCAGTCACTTTCATAGTTTGTTTCTCCGATCACTTTCAATTATTTTCTTTTCATTTTTGTAATTTTATTCTAGTTTTTTGAGAAAAGTCGAGCATGGAACTCCCGCGAGCATTGTTGGCTGGCTCAATGTTTTAAGCTGTACGCTATATACTTTTCTCTTGACAGACCTCTTGATTGACCATTCGTTCAAGAGACGGAGACAAAATTTCGTAGCCGTGTAACAATGTCTTTATACTATACTACAGTTACTGAACGCTGCCATACCCATGTTCGAAATCGTTTCAGCCTTCAGCCAAGCGAGTCACGTCACAAGCTAAATCCGTAGAAGAAATCCGAGAAAACATGTGCTGCAAAACTTGACTGATTGGTTGACTTGGGGGCAGAGACCAAAGAGCGAGGTCATCGGTCCCGTCCGATTAGGGAAGGATGCGAAAGGAAGTCGGCCGTGCCCTTGCAAAGGAACCATACCGGCATTTGCCTGAAGTGATAGGGAAATCACGGAAAACCTAAATCAGGATGGCCGGACGCGGGATTGAACCGTCTTCGTCCCGAATGCGAGTTCAGTGTGTTAACCACTGAGCCACCTCGATAGGTGAAACACTTGGAAGACAGTTTATCTCCACTACAAACTTCCATGCTGAAGGTCGTCTGAATGGAAAAATATGAGAGATTTAACTAAACCGATAGTATGTGGAGAGGAAACATTTCCAGTGAATTCTGTTTGGTGTCGATAAATCGCTGTATACAACACAGGAAATAGCGTGAGGTGACACGCTATTCATTTACATCGTTATAAATAATCATTGCATCGCAAAACTTTTATCCATTATGAAAGTGGAACCTTGCGATTGTGATGAATAAAGGTTTCCAGAAGTTACTGCAAAAACGTCGCCTTCAAGCGACTGGTTGCAGCAACTTCTAGAAACAATTATTGCATTACGGAAAATTGCATTGGGAAAATCCCTTCATAGAAAGTATTTTATATAAGGTTTTTTGCAAAGTACATTATGTCCAGACTATAAAACAAGTGATTGACGGAATAGCTCTTGAGAAACTATCTGCAATTGTAGACCAACTGTAGGAAGATTCATAGTTCTAAGTGCTACTGAAGGTAGCTAGAACGCAACTCGTTGATAACCCTGTGACCGCTTTTAATAGTAAGGTATAACAATATTTCCGTAGCGGTGAGCGTTTAGGTGCAAAAACACGTTCGGGAGTAATTCAGTGGCAATAAAGGCCATAATCGTCACTGTAATAGCAGTACTGATTCGTTCACGAATAAACGCGCTACATCCACGTTCTGTAAATTCACTAAGCAAGAAGACTTAAATAATTCGCAATCCAATACGCGAACAGAGAAATAGTTATTAACACCAAATTGAAAGGGGTAAGGTTACTGCTCGCCCATAATAACGTCAAGTTGTTTCCTAGGTGCGACTTGCACACAACAGGCCTAATGAATCTGTCACCCAACAAAGCACGGTTTACAGAGAGGGTAGCCAATTTTTTAGACAGTATACGTTACTGAATGACATTTGATATCAGTGAGATATGGTACTAAGACACCGCACATCGATACGGTGCATATGTATCATGACCTACATAGGCAGACTAATGCGACAAATGGAAATTCGTACCAAGGCGGGGTCCGAACCTAGGTCTCATGCTCACGAGGCAAATGCGTAGACCTCTTCACGAAACGGGCACAGCGGCTCTGCATAACTGCTAGGAGAACCCTAGCACGCCTCTCTCTTCGGATTGAGGAGGGAGTTGTGCAAGGGTAGTCCATGCAGGAGTAGAAAGCCACTGTACCAGAGTGCAGTACTGTTTAGCGCATTTTCCTTGAGGGCAGAAGACCGGCGTTCGAATCCCACCTTGGTAAAAAATTCCATTTGTCACATTAGTCTGCATGTACAGATCATAGATGTTTGAGAGTAGAGAATGTCTCTGGACCCGTACAGTTTCATTTTAGTATATATGTCAGATACATCTGGAGATGGGGCCATTTCATTGCTTTATTAGGAAATTTCATTTTTTACCGTTGCTTGGAGACTTGAGATCTGGTGAGCGTTGCCATCTCCTTATAGTTCTACGATTCGTGAAGGGTTCGTCCACAAAAGTTTTCTTGCACAAGAGATGTTTTAAACTATCAAATAAAAAAAATGCATGAGTGCTTAGACTGTCACTTTCCTTATCTGTTGTTTATTCTTTTCTCAATGTACTCCCCTTTCACAATGTTTCTCCAGTTCTAAATGGTGAAATGGTAACCAAATGTCAAGAATGGCTCCAGAAATACGAAAGTCGTTTGGCCCGGTGCCACTGACGAGGCGGAAAGAAATACCAGGAGACAAATGTGATTTCTGGATCTCAGCTGTCATCGTAAGTAACGCCCAAGTTCTGAGATGTGTGTCGTTTTCCCGGCTGCCTGCGCGTCGTCGTTAGATAACGCAAACTTTTTCAATACGGCCTCAATAAATTCGGGAGCGCGCAGAAGTTGGTGCCCGGATGAACTGCGGCGCGGGGAGGCGCGTCGCATTGTGGAGTTGGGAGGCGCAGCTGGAGTGCTGTTGCGGTTAGCGCGACGACAAACTTGGGTGGGGCCGCAGGGCGGGCACCGCCGGCCGGCTTCTGGCACCAGCGCGGACCGGTCCTGGCCGGGTCGCCATCCACTTGTCGCCGGCGCCGCCGCAGCCGCTGCAGACTCAGCCCGAACTGGGTCACCCCGCAGAAGACTCGCATCTGCATTCAGCGTGCATCGCGTCTCGCAACTCGCAGTTGTAAAGAGCGCCTGCAGCGCTGCTATCAAGACCTGTTTACGACGTCTCGACGTTTTTTCGCACACTGTTCGTCCTCACACTTGGCCAGCTGCTCTTACAGCGGAAGAATACACTCATACACGCAACGATTTTGCTCATCACTCACGCGATTCTAGTACACAGATGAAACGAATGCTGTCCTAGTGCGATTTTCGAGAAACTGAAGTTCGAAAATTTCTGGCAGATCGTAACTGTGTGCCGGACCGAGACTCGAACTCGGGACCTGCCTTTCGCACGCCAAGTGCTCAACCAACTGAGCAACGCAAGCATGACTCACAACCCATTCTCACCGTTTTAATTCCGCCAATACCTCGCCTCCTACCTTCCAAACTTCACAGAAGCTCTCCTGCGAATCTTGCAGAACTAGCACTCCTGGAAGAAAGGATATTACGGAGACATGGCTTAGCCACAGCTTGGTGCCCGCTGCAGAGTGAAAATTTCATTCTGGAAATTAATATTCACTGTTAAACTAGCCTGATAGACACTATACGCTTGAAGCTGTTCCCATACTGGGATTCGAACGCGGAACTTGCCTTTCGCGTGCGACGAACAACGGAGCTCTCTATGCACATCTCACTAATCGCCCTGTAATCTCCCCCCCCCCCCCCCCCTCCCTTGCTAATTCCAGCTGTTGTCCACAATAAGCAAAGTCTTTTCTGAAAAATTTGAGAGAGGCGAAGGTTAAAATAAACCTTCTAGTTTCTTAGCTTTGTCATGTTTAGTTGGCTCCAGGTCTTCTCGTCTAGCGGTCTGATTCCTGAAGCTGAAATTCTTACATTTTAGGTCCACACTGTTGAACTGAACTAAATAAAATTGAAGATTGTTGTTGCAGAATTGTAGTTTTTACGTAAATATAAATTGTCATTTTAGCATGTCATTCAGTCTTCTGATTATTCACATTAAAAAAAGCACTCAGTCTTCAGGCCACGAGTGGCCTACCGGGACCATCCAACCGCCGTGTGTTCCTCAGAGGAGGATGCGGATAAGAGGGGCGTGGGGTCAGCATACCCCTCTCCCGGTCGTTATGATGGTATTCTTGACCGAAGCCGCTACTATTCGGTCGAGTAGTTCCTCAATTGGCATCACGAGGCTGAGTGCACCCCGAACAATTGCAAAAAAAAAAAAAAAAAAAAAAAAGCCGAAATTACATCTTTAGCACCAAATACAAAAATACGCCCGAACACATCAGAGACATGCTTACGACTCTCACACTCTGCCGAAATAACCATATTCCGAAGGGTTTAAAATTTTTCTTAACAAATGAATTTCTACTAGTTTCTGTTACATTATCACTTTCGATTATTATTTCAAAAATGAATCTAGAAAGAAACATGGTAACCAGTACAGTATTACGTAATTAATAATATATATTTTAAATATGCCAGTAGTTCGTAAATTCAAATGTTTTTAACAGAAATAATTTTAACTCCACATTCATAGCTAGTACTTATCGATTATAACATAACATTTTATAAAATAATTCACTGTCGTAAATTTTAGCTTGAAATATAACATACTGCGTATCAAATAACATGAAAGTTTTCAGAAAAACAACTGAGATAATAATGACCTGTCCAAAACTCGAGAAATAATACTGGTAGCGAAGACTACTGTTGAGGAAAAGTAATGCTAAAGGAAATTTGGAAATTTTTGGTAAGGTCTTATGGGACCATACTGCTGAGGTCATCGGTCCCTAAGCTTACACACTACTTTATCAAACTAACTTACGCTAAAGACGACACACACACACATGCCCGAGGGAGGACTCGAACCTCCGACGAAGGGAGCTGCGAAGACCGTGACAAGACGCCGTAGACCGCGTGGCTCTAGAGGGGGATGTCCCGTGACAGCCCTCACGGCTCCACCTTCACGGACACCTTTGTCCTGTCTTCCAAACATCACGGAATTTCTTCTGCATACTTAGCGGCACTATCTCTGACATTCTCTGGCTATACATCAATGACAGTGGGATAACAGCAGGACAAGAAGTACGTAATAATGAAAATTGAAACCAACAGTTGAAATGCCATTCCATCGTTGTTTATTCAAAACTTGTTACCAGTTTCGACGAGAGAAAGAGTCATCTTCAGGTCCCAAGTGTAACATGCCACTAACGTACGAACCACATGACAAACAGAATCCTCAAACGGACACAGTACAAATTATCAAGCATTTTACGCCAGCACATGCTACCAACAAGATAGAGTGCAACGGAGTCAAAATCAACCGGATTCCGTAACTTCCACTAACAACCCATCAACGACCAGACGACAAGGCCGAGTTGTAGATAACCATTTGTAGCCTTGTTACTGGAAGTTACGGAATCCAGCCGATTTTATCCCCGCTGTTGGTTGCACATGCTTGTATAACGTGCTTAATAAGTTGTACTGTGTCACTTTGTAGACTCCTAGTTTGTCATTGTGGTTCTTACATTGATGGCAGATGACGCTTGGGACCTGAAGATGACGCCTTTTCGCGTCGAAACTGGAGCAAGATTTGAATGAAGGACATCTGAATTGCCGTAAAGTTGTTGGTTTCAATTTTCATTATTCAGCTATCTCTCAGATTGGTTTGGGAGTCTAGTATGGATACCTCACAAGGTGAACGCGCTATTCGTCATTACCGATCTCGTACAACTTTATGGCATATGCAGGGTCAGGAATGAAAGTGACAGAAGTGGAATTTCCAGCTGTCCAAGCGCTTATAAAACAGTAACATTTATGTATGCTTTGCTATAAAGTAGCGCTTGCCTCTGCGGAAAGAGTACCGAACGGTAATTCGAGGGCCGTTGGGACGAGTTCCTAAGAAGAATTTTTTTACACTTTCACTTTTTACGTTACTTACACTGCAAATAAACCGAAATAATTTTGAATATATGGTATTTATTAACATAAAAGGCATGAATCGGAAAGAAAAAGGAAGATTTGGTATTGCAAATAAATTTTGAGGAAGTGAAATTAAGGTTGCACGAGGACGTATATGAATTTACATTGTTTCATTATTTTATATCTTTTGTATAAGCGTTGTATGGATGGCTAAGTACTTATGCTGAGTTCGTATTTTTGTGGATGGAACGAAGGGAGAGGGAGAAACCTGCAGCCGGGACATAGGTTAATCCTCTCGATTTGCACCAAGGTGGCCACAGAGGCCGGCCTGTGTGGCCGAGCGGTTCTAGGCGCTTCAGTCTGGAACCGCGGGACTGCTACGGTCGCAGGTTCGAATCCTGCCTCGGGCATGGATGTGTGTGATGTCCTTAGGTTAGTTAGGTTTAAGTAGTTCTACGTTCTCGGAGACTGATGACCTCAGATGTTAAGTCCCATAGTGCTCAGAGCCATTTGAACCATTTGCCCACACAGTTTAATTTCCTCATCCGACAGGAGGATCAAGGTGGACAACTTCACGCGCCCTCACTTCGTGAGACACAGCGAGAGGCTTGGAATTTAATGCAGTACGTTGAAGCACAAACTGGTGATCAGGAATTTTTTGCTACTGCCTCACTTCCCTTGCCGGCCAAATACTGGGAGTGAGAATTTTCTACCACTAAGATTAGAAACGAATTACGGTATACACATCCGAAACCTCATGGCACGTCGCAGGAAGGCAAAGGCACACCGCTTCAGATATGACTTTGTCTAAATTGGTTTTGCAAGATTGCTGCCTCTACTCCCCTACGTTCATTCCCTGACTACTTCGACTTTTAATTTGAGTAGAATAAAGTATTTTAACAGGCAGCATTAATAGTATGCACTGTCCTAGAAGTAGTTACGTATGCCCGTAGGAGACAAAAGTTTTACCTTCAACGTAAATATTTACAAAATATCCTGACAAAAGGAGCTAAATTCTGCACAATGCCGGTAAGATGTACATTGTAGAAGGATGGCGATTCGCGATTTCTTGTCGACTCCAATCGCCAGGCGAGCGCGGCATTCGCAGAGAAACTAGAGTACAGTGCAGAGATATGATTCAGGATCGGGCAGGCACGGCGCTCGCAGGCCGGGGTGGGGGTGAGAAGAGGGCGGGTACGGGGGTGCAGTCCGTTTCATAACGCGAGCTTCCCCTCAGGCCAGGGCGCCTAGGCGAGGCGCGGCGCTATTGGATTAAATCGGGCATACGTCACGCCGCGATTTACTGCGCGCCGTCGCCACCGACCGAGACAATAAATTCCGCAGCCGACACATGTAGGGCATCCGAGAGTCCCTCCTCCCTACTGCACCGAAGAATGGAGAGTCAAAGAAACGGCCGTCTGCAAAGAGGGCGAGCTGCAACACTGTGTAGTATTTGCACTGTTGTCACTACGGAGAATAGTTGTGGAGAATGATTTTGCAGTTAGAAAGCATAAAAATAGAGATGTAGGTTATTAGAGGTAGAGCAAAAGGTGTGGACAAAGAAATAAGCGTTAGATGGAATTGGTTTAGGAAAATCAATGGGTCGCTGTACCGAGGTTAGAATGCTATTGCTCCCGAATGCTAGTCCAATGTGTTTACTATTGCGGTTCTTGGCTCTGTTGGAGACTACGGCTGCACGGAGAAACTTCAGGAAACATTCTTGTATCTTATGTGGCTGTTCTGACTTAAACCTGCCTTTCTTATTTTTATGTGATGAGAGATACTATTCTAGGCGCTACAGTCTCGAACCGCGCGACCGCTACGGCGCAGGTTCGAATCCTGCTTCGGGCATGGAAGTGTGTGATGTCCTTAGGTTGGTTAGGTTTAATTAGTTCTAAGTTCTAGGGGACTGATGACCACTGCAATTAAGTCCCATAGTGCTCAGAGCCATTTGATTGATACTATATGTTCAAGCGCTATGTGCTTCACAGCTCGCCGTTCCGGCCCACTGTATCTTTCTCTCTCTCTCTCTCTCTCTCTCTCTCTCTCTCTCCCTCTTTCTTAAAACAAACAGTGGAACATTTGCTTGGGAAGCAATTGTGACGAATGTGTGCCAGGGAAGTGCCTGCGAAAGTTTCTGTGTATCGACACCAGTAGCCAGTAGGCAAAAATCCAGGTTGCAGACACAAATATGCAAAATGGTTCAAATGGCCCTGAGCACTATGCGACTTAACTTCTGAGGTCATTAGTCGCCTAGAACTTAGAACTAATTAAACCTAACTAAGCTAAGGACATTACACACATCCATGCCCGAGGCAGGATTCGAATCTGCGACCGTAGCGGTCGCTCAGTTCCAGGCTGTAGCGCCTAGAACCGCACGGCCAATCCGGCTGGCCACAAATATGCACTTTTCAGTAGTGTGTTGGGCGTCGTTGCATAGGCAATGTGCCGGGAATACGTAAATTGTGTTATGATTTCCTTTGGCGGAAAAAACGACATATTGTCTACGGAGTGCGTGATTGATTCTTTTGTAAAGTCTTTTTGTTTATTTATAGACGCAGTCACATGTTTATGACTCAGTGATAACCGGTTTCGGCCATACAATGGTCATCTTCAGATTCTAAAGGCGGCATACCCTGAACACAGGTTCATGCGGTTGGTGTCTGAAGTTAATTTCATTAACTATTATGATTTTCATATCTCTGGGTAAGAGGTCAAATAAGTTTTGTAACTGAGCACCTCACTCGCTTCTGTGCCACAACGATGATAAGTTATAGATCACTGTTCGCCATTTCTCCTAGTATTACAAGGATGTTTGGAATTTTATTGGAAAACACTTTCTGCAGGTGTGATTGTGATATTCTTCCCATCTACGCATTTATTCTAGTTTTTGAGCCACAACGCGTGTGTGGGCGACTGTGATATACACACTTTTTGCTGCTCCCCATAAAAAAAATGGACCGGAGAGCGCGGGGGCCGTAAGTTTCTTGAGATCTCTCGTTCCCCAAAAAACTCTTCCAGAAGACGAAGTGTTGACAGCTGTGTGCGTAGTAACGCCATCTTCTTGGAAACATGAGTGGCTCAATCCATGTTCTTTTAGCTGGCTAATGAAGTTGTGGGTCATTAAACAATAATGTTCACTGTTCACGTTATCTTCAAATAATGCGTCGTCTGGATATTGTTATCCACACTTCGATTTACTTATTATGCAAGGACATTTCAGCCACAGCACGAAGATTGTCTGCTGACAAAAATTATATGTTTTGTGTGTTATCATGATCAGAGACGTGGAACCAGGCGCCGTCAGTATATAATGTGACATCAACAACAGCGGTGGTATTCCACTCAGTAAAATATATAGGCCTACATCATTTACAGTAACTGATTCGCTTTTAACTATGTGCATATTTCAGTTCTAGGACCTCTTATTCCTTCAGATGTAAACAGTCTACACAGAAATTATACAACAACGTAATAAGTATAATATGCCTCGACGAGTAAAAACGACGATCACATCGAAAGTCCCTCTCTGGCGGGAATCACACTGAGTGTGTGTGAGCATTAGGAGACCTGGACAGTTCTGTCGGTCCTGGCGGAGTGGTCGGACAGCCGAAGCGGTCAGCAGAGGAGTGGCGTGGATGTGTTGTTGATGTCCCATCCGTAGAGTCATGTGTGTGCATAGTTGTTTACTATACCGTCTCCGCTAGTTTCGAGTCCATCACAGTCAACATTTCATTGCTCATTAATATAGACAAACCACCAAAGATAACTTTGCAACCCGTACATGCTTAACCGCGGCCTTCTGAAGCAGAACGTTGATGAAGTCAAAACCGGTCCGCAGGACATAATCTGTATTCACCTCTCTATTACGAGCAGTGTCGTCTACATCATGTTAGTCAGTGACGACGTCTACAACAAAATCGTGCGGGGAGGTGCGAACAATCTTAAATTCTAACACGCCGATGGCCGTATTGCGGCAGTCCCTATCGATCACGAGGAGCTCGATCTGTCTACACTACGAGTCTTCGAACAAACGTCTGAAGTACCACCGAACATCATCACCACGGCTTTTCAACTTCATGGCAGAGTGGTCAGCCACGTCGCCAAAACTGGACCACTTTCGCAATATATCTGGCCCTACAAGCTAATAAGGATTTTGCAAAGTCCTATGATCTATCTCCATCTGCCTGTAGTTTGTATACTCGTACTAAACGTAAACTCTGATGAAAGTGTTCATGTTTGGGTTAAAGGTAAAGGTGTTTGTGAATACTTAAACGTGGCTGATGATTTTACTGTATATTATCATAAATAATGCTTTGAATTTAAAAAAAAATAAAGATCACACATTGTCAAAGCCGAGAAGCAATCTTCTTTGTGTTTTAGCTCCCCAGGGCACTCTGGGATGCTCTCTGGGTTACTCTGGGATGCTCTGTATGGGCAGAAAAAAATCGAGTAGTAGCCAAGAAAGGCACGTCAGGTCGGCGTGTATACAAAGAATACATGGTCAGAGCCCCACAGGCTAGTTTGTGGCGCTTCCTGCAATCACGGCCCTCCGTCTCAATTACACATGGGTCCCATGGATGGCTGCCCCATCCGATGTCGATCACACTTGTCAGATAGATGCAGGACGAACATGGTGGAGTCAGAAGTACTGTATCCATCCACTACGGCAGTTTTCCTTTCAGAAGACAATCAACCGCCGACCTTGCATGGAGGCAGAGATAAGAATTTGGTCACTGATGCAAGGGTGGTACCGACGGCAGCCTCTTTTCCAGAACAGAGCTGTCGAAGAGATCCACCCCCACTTAGAAACTGAAACACGCGTCCGCAGTAGCGTTCCCCATGAAGACACAAGATACGTCTACGACGTTCTCCATAGGAGGACTGCCTGCTGCGAACATCTGAAAAGGATTGTAGACATTCTGACGGTGGTGACGGCGATAAAGTTGTCGCAGCAGTATCACACCCCGCAGATCGAAGTGGTGACGGCTCCAGTCATTCCGATTCCTCTGTAAGGACGGACTGCACGGCGGTGCCCCCCCCCGCCCCCCCCCCCGCCCCCACCCCTTCGCACGGGGATAACGTAGATCGCGTCCTAGCACCCAAAGACAATCCGTGAGTGGAACTCGGAATGTTAATACGGCGGACCTGCAGATGGTGGACGCATGAAAGCCTATTCACAGCCATTGATCTGGGTTCGTACACGCCCAGACTCACTGTTCTGCTCCCACTGACTGGATTTATGTGCTACGGACTCTCGCTGGTAAGACACAGGTTGCGGAACAGAGGCCTGCCGTCCTCTCGGACCACTCAGCTTACATATGTGTCATCGTCCTTCGTCGACAACGAGTGTGTGCGACACCGCGCAGTCTGTGCAACGTCGCTCACCCGGCTTATTCGCACTGCCGCCAAGCAATCTGAAGACAGCTTGCGCCCGTGTGAAATCCGCCTACATGCAAATCTTACGATGATCAGCTGGTGGTTGGACTGCGCCAGACTGCCTCTACGACGCACACCGATACACTCCTGGAAATGGAAAAAAGAACACATTGACACCGGTGTGTCAGACCCACCATACTTGCTCCGGACACTGCGAGAGGGCTGTACAAGCAATGATCACACGCACGGCACAGCGGACACACCAGGAACCGCGGTGTTGGCCGTCGAATCGCGCTAGCTGCGCAGCATTTGTGCACCGCCGCCGTCAGTGTCAGCCAGTTTGTCGTGGCATACGGAGCTCCATCGCAGTCTTTAACACTGGTAGCATGCCGCGACAGCGTGGACGTGAACCGTATGTGCAGTTGTCGGACTTTGAGCGAGGGCGTATAGTGGGCATGCGGGAGGCCGGGTGGACGTACCGCCGAATTGCTCAACACGTGGGGCGTGAGGTCTTCACAGTACATCGATGTTGTCGCCAGTGGTCGGCGGAAGGTGCACGTGCCCGTCGACCTGGGACCGGACCGCAGCGACGCACGGATGCACGCCAAGACCGTAGGATCCTACGCAGTGCCGTAGGGGACCGCACCGCCACTTCCCAGCAAATTAGGGATACTGTTGCTCCTGGGGTATCGGCGAGGACCATTCGCAACCGTCTCCATGAAGCTGGGCTACGGTCCCGCACACCGTTAGGCCGTCTTCCGCTCACGCCCCAACATCGTGCAGCCCGCCTCCAGTGGTGTCGCGACAGGCGTGAATGGAGGGACGAATGGAGACGTGTCGTCTTCAGCGATGAGAGTCGCTTCTGCCTTGGTGCCAATGATGGTCGTATGCGTGTTTGGTGCCGTACAGGTGAGCGCCACAATCAGGACTGCTTACGACCGAGGCACACAGGGCCAACACCCGGCATCATGGTGTGGGGAGCGATCTCCTACACTGGCCGTACACCACTGGTGATCGTCGAGGGGACACTGAATAGTGCACGGTACATCCAAACCGTCATCGAACCCATCGTTCTACCATTCCTAGACCGGCAAGGGAACTTGCTGTTCCAACAGGACAATGCACGTCCGCATGTATCCCGTGCCACCCAACGTGCTCTAGAAGGTGTAAGTCAACTACCCTGGCCAGCAAGATCTCCGGATCTGTCCCCCATTGAGCATGTTTGGGACTGGATGAAGCGTCGTCTCACGCGGTCTGCACGTCCAGCACGAACGCTGGTCCAACTGAGGCGCCAGGTGGAAATGGCATGGCAAGCCGTTCCACAGGACTACATCCAGCATCTCTACGATCGTCTCCATGGGAGAATAGCAGCCTGCATTGCTGCGAAAGGTGGATATACACTGTACTAGTGCCGACATTGTGCATGCTCTGTTGCCTGTGTCTATGTGCCTGTGGTTCTGTCAGTGTGATCATGTGATGTATCTGACCCCAGGAATGTGTCAATAAAGTTTCCCCTTCCTGGGACAATGAATTCACGGTGTTCTTATTTCAATTTCCAGGAGTGTAGACTATGGTCGAGATCACGCTTCTTGGCGCAGACATACACTTGATTTCGGAACCAGGTACTATAGGACTGCAATACCATGGCGCCATCTCCGGAACGACACATGGGGACACCATTCTCAGGCTCACATTGTGGTTCGATCGAGGACGCTAGATAGAAAAGCGAAGTAAGGCCCTTCTATGTTCCATGTACTTCGTAAATACTTCATGAACGTAAACGACGCCGAAGATTGTTGATACACTCAATCGACACGAAGGACGGTCGTCACTTCTCCACTCATAACTACATCGGCACCGCGTTCCATGACCGTTACTCCCAGCTTTATTCAGCTCAGACACCTGTTCAGACGGCGTTGGCAGATGTTTCTCAGACGATTTGCGGCACAATAGAGGTGACTTGGCAAGAAGAAAATTCGGAAGTGATTGACAGCATTGGTAAAAGGGCGACAAACAAGTCGCCAGATCATGACGGCCTCCCCTTAGAACTATACCGGACTTTTCAATATATGCCAGCTACCCAATGGACGGTTATTTGTCGCGAACTACCATCTACAGACATGGCACCCTTGTGACCTTTATGGAAGGGATGATTATAACAATCAACAAACCGTCCGGTGGCTCGCGAATACAGTATTACCGCTCGACTGACGAATTGTGACGTTAAGAACTTTTCGAGTTTGCTGGAAGCACATTTACGCCAGATTAAACGTCACTAGATGACAATAACATTCAAACTGCGCTCAGTGAATACCGTGACATAGTCGCACTGCCGTCGTCATTTCGTGTGAAGGGTGCGCTGACGTCAATTGATTTTAGTCAAGTCTTCGATAGCGTGGATCGTGACTATTAGGAAGCAGACCTCCGACATATGCGATATCCGTGCCCATTTACCACTGCAGCGATGCGGTGCCACGTTCTCCTTATTGGATGCTATTACTTACACAGATCGCATCAGTAGATGTCGTATCTAAGGTACGTATAATACTGTTCATTTTAACGTGAATATAACATCACGTCGCTGCTCTCCTTAGACTTTGTCGTCAAAATTTATGTACGTGTATGAACTCAGCTTGACCGTTTCAGACTTCTTTTCCAGAGCGGGCACCACAACGAATTTGAATTACTTCAACGAATTTCAGAAATAAAGGGAGGCAAAGTTCATTCATTCCCCTAAAATCAATTTCATGGAGTTCCGCGACTTTTCAGAAGTTGATAGTTGGGATATTATGTCTGTCTCTTGCCTTTAAATATCGATAAATGATTAACTTCGAACTGCAGTAATTGTAATAATTTCGGCAAAACTGAATCACGAAAAAAGAAATCAATCTTTTTCTAATAAAATCATATTCTAAAGCAAGTAATTTTCTTTCATATAAACGTTCATTTCAGTCTTCTTGACAGATAAATAAAATCACTTCTCACTTTCAACGATGTTTTTTATTTGAACATAGTCTTTAAAATAACGTCGCTAATTACTATTACATTTTTCTTTACAGCAATGATCGCCAATATGTTTTGTTTGTTACGTATAAACTATTACATTATTTTTATTTGAACCAGAGGGCGATAACACAATCCGACAGGATCTTCTATAGCGCGATGCCCTTCGACTGGTGAACAATAGCGGCCGGCTGTCTGCTTAGCAGCTGCGACGAAGATGCTCCCATCGTCGTGTTACTGCGCTCTCCCACAACACGAAAAAAAAATACTACAAATCATTTAGGTACACAGTTCCAGTTTTAAATCACACAAATAGCACTAACAATAACCTTACTAAATATTGAACGTTGCACTCGTAGAATACAACCAACCTATGATGACCCGTAAACTGAGCAGTAAGGTACATGGTGCAACTGTCTTGATACTTGATTACGTTACAGCCAGGTCTCTGCAGCGCGAACTTCTGGATGATAGTCAACGAAAGACCTACGCTGTCCCTCATGGTTTCACGTTAGGTGCGGCAAGGCTGTCCTCTGCCTATATATTGCGCTATGCTGTGACACTTGAACCAATAATACACTGCCTGCGCCAACGACTAACTGGTAAGACGTTAAGAGGTCACACATTCCGGGGTAAGGCGTATGCTGAGGACATGCTGATTACATCCGCTACGGTAACGACGTGGGCATCGCATTGGATTGGATCGAAGCATATAGAATAGCGTCGGATAATATCATCATCACCAAATCAGTGGCTCAATGAGCGTCGGGGTCGGGCTGACTTCTGACTTTGTCTCTCCCTCTCCTCCCCCCCCCCCCCTCCGGCTTTAAGCTCAAGAGATGCCATCAAATGCTTCAGTATTGTTTTTACTGACGTTATACGACGCACCAATGCTCACAAGAACCAACGACTTTCAGAGAACTTCCGGATAGGGATTATCCGCAGGCAGCTACTGGTACTGGGTATCCTCGATAGAGCTGGCCGAAGTGGCCGTGCGGTTAAAGGCGCTGCAGTCTGGAACCGCAGGACCGCTACGGCCGCAGGTTCGAGTCCTGCCTCGGGCATGGATGTTTGTGATGTCCTTAGGTTAGTTAGGTTTAACTAGTTCTAAGTTCTAGGGGACTAATGACCTCAGCAGTTGAGTCCCATAGTGCTCAGAGCCATTTGAACCATTTTTTATCGTCCATAGGAATCAGTTCGTCAACACACATTTGGCACCACGAGTCCCGCCACCCCTCAGATACTACCTATAACGATGATTTTTGCTCGCATTATACTAGTGGCTTTTGGGCCCTTTGTAAATTCCGATATTTTTAAGGTCAAATATGAAAGTCTCTTGCTTGGTCTCGTCCATGATCATGACGGGGCGGTTGCTCCCTTTGTAAGAACGTTAGCCAAACTATGGTACCGCCTTCCGGACAGTCTGACGGGATTGTTATTAGAAGATCTGGTGCCGCTCTCTCTCTCGCCGCCTGCGACGATGCTCCACGACCCCCATCGGTCTTCTACATCGTTCTCCTTTACCTAGACCTGAAATACATCGGACTCGTCTTACTAGAGACTCGACTGTTGACAGCACGGGCGGTGACATACAGCGCGGACTGCCAAATAAGGTGGTGGAGAGGAAGCACTGGAATGTTTGTTGGAACATAGTGCGGCGGACAGTTCACTTTGTTGCGCTGGAATCCGCCGTCGCTGCAATGTCATTTATTACGGTTCGCGGCAAGCAGGTAAACAGATCGAGGCTACACTGGAACCGTACGTAGGTTTACCACTGCACACGGGCTGCGCAATCAAACGATGAACACCGCTTAGCTGCAGTGTGGCTCTGGGTGAAGCAAACGTTGGCGTACTTTCCTTGGGTGACACCAAACATATCCTGGATGATACAGATTACTCGCGTACCAGAACTAATGCTGTGACGTGGCTTTCCGGGTACGGCGTGCATTACTTGTATCAAGACGACAAAAGGACGCTTTGGAGTTCTGAAACAACTTGCAGGAACAGCATTGCGAGATCCTCCAAAATCCACAATACAGACACTGTTGCTCTAATTATTTACGGAGAGCGCTGCACTACCCTCAGCGCAGCTTGATGATCGCGACTAGGGGAAGTTTGAATTCTGCGCGCGACTGCCTGATTATCTAACGCCAATGTACATTAACTCGAAAACGGCGCAACGTATCGAATTTTTTTCATAACAACTACTAACAGGTTTGTAGAATCTTTCTGACCGCAATGTATATAATACACTCCTGGAAATTGAAATAAGAACACCGTGAATTCATTGTCCCAGGAAGGGGAAACTTTATTGACACATTCCTGGGGTCAGATACATCACATGATCACACTGACAGAACCACAGGCACATAGACACAGGCAACAGAGCATGCACAACGTCGGCACTAGTACAGTGTATATCCACCTTTCGCAGCAATGCAGGCTGCTATTCTCCCATGGAGACGATCGTAGAGATGCTGGATGTAGTCCTGTGGAACGGCTTGCCATGCCATTTCCACCTGGCGCCTCAGTTGGACCAGCGTTCGTGCTGGACGTGCAGACCGCGTGAGACGACGCTTCATCCAGTCCCAAACATGCTCAATGGGGGACAGATCCGGAGATCTTGCTGGCCAGGGTAGTTGACTTACACCTTCAAGAGCACGTTGGGTGGCACGGGATACATGCGGACGTGCATTGTCCTGTTGGAACAGCAAGTTCCCTTGCCGGTCTAGGAATGGTAGAACGATGGGTTCGATGACGGTTTGGATGTACCGTGCACTATTCAGTGTCCCCTCGACGATCACCAGTGGTGTACGGCCAGTGTAGGAGATCGCTCCCCACACCATGATGCCGGGTGTTGGCCCTGTGTGCCTCGGTCGTATGCAGTCCTGATTGTGGCGCTCACCTGCACGGCGCCAAACACGCATACGACTATCATTGGCACCAAGGCAGAAGCGACTCTCATCGCTGAAGACGACAAGTCTCCATTCGTCCCTCCATTCACGCCTGTCGCGACACCACTGGAGGCGGGCTGCACGATGTTGGGGCGTGAGCGGAAGACGGCCTAACGGTGTGCGGGACCGTAGCCCAGCTTCATGGAGACGGTTGCGAATGGTCCTCGCCGATACCCCAGGAGCAACAGTGTCCCTAATTTGCTGGGAAGTGGCGGTGCGGTCCCCTACGGCACTGCGTAGGATCCTACGGTCTTGGCGTGCATCCGTGCGTCGCTGCGGTCCGGTCCCAGGTCGACGGGCACGTGCACCTTCCGCCGACCACTGGCGACAACATCGATGTACTGTGGAGACCTCCCGCCCCACGTGTTGAGCAATTCGGCGGTACGTCCACCCGGCCTCCCGCATGCCCACTATATGCCCTCGCTCAAAGTCCGTCAACTGCACATACGGTTCACGTCCACGCTGTCGCGGCATGCTACCAGTGTTAAGGACTGCGATGGAGCTCCGTATGCCACGGCAAACTGGCTGACACTGACGGCGGCGGTGCACAAATGCTGCGCAGCTAGCGCCATTCGACGGCCAACACCGCGGTTCCTGGTGTGTCCGCTGTGCCGTGCGTGTGATCATTGCTTGTACAGCCCTCTCGCAGTGTCCGGAGCAAGTATGGTGGGTCTGACACACCGGTGTCAATGTGTTCTTTTTTCCATTTCCAGGAGTGTATTTTCCATAAGCTTGTACCGTGTTGTAGCCACCCAGACGCCTCCGACGATGCAACGCACTGCAAAACACGTAGCTGAGGTGGGTGAAAACTGATAGTAAAAGAACTCCACGGCAAACAGCTCAGGAAATCTCAATTACTCCCTACGTGTGTTGCTGGTGGCACCAGACTGCCAAAAGTTAGGTTTTGCAATTCTGGCGGCACCAGCAACAGCCGTCATATAATGTGGAGACGTTAAAACTGATGTACTACCTGGCATAGAGACTGGACTTCTTTTTAGACTGCAGAGCACTTGTGTTGTGGTATAGCACCAGGCGTATAGGTTGTATCTACCAATGGTATACAGTGTGATGGCAGTAACCTGATGTAAGGCGAAAGCGGGAAGATTTGTTCGTATGCTTGCTGTGTGTACACCCATACACGTCACTATACAAAATGGACAAAATAAAAGGGGACCGAAAGTGTTTCCAGCATTTCGAAACAGCGTATTCTGTTCAGAAAAAGATTTCATTAGAAATCAGTGTGAACGTAACACTGCTTAAGTGGTACGTCTAACATAGTTAACGCTGCAAGCGGAAAATAAAATATCTTCATACATCAAATGTAATCGCAATTGCGAATATGGACAACAGTCAGCTGTAGAATGGAATGACGACAGTGAAAATTTGTGCCGGAACGGGACTCGCAACCGATTAACCGGCCTATCACGACCGGTCGTTCTACCATTTTTTTTAATCTCATTTTGTTCGTTTTCGTTCGTTGCATCCGCGCGGTGCGGACGTCTCAAGACATCCGCCGTTTCAGTTCGTCGTTCATCAATTAACTCAGTTTTTTTTTTTTTTTTTTTTTTTTTCAGCTAGCCTTCTCTGACCGAACACGGTGATTTACCTTGCCGGCTACCATATGGCTACCCCTGCACAACTGACAGTCACGAGTCTACAACCTGTACTCGTACATCCTTCATGTATATTCCCGTACAGGTGAGACATTTTACTTGAAAGTCGCCTGCCCAATATCGGCGTATAAATACGATATTGCAGTGGTTCTGTTATTCTGAATTACGATTCAAAGTTCTTTTGGTCATGCATGCATGTCCAAAGGAACTTTGCATCGTAATTTAGAATACCACAGTCCCTGCAATGTCGTAAAATATCGGAATGTTTTCATAACTAACTGAAAAATCTCTATTGTGTATGTATTATAGCTTACAGACGAAACTACAAGGGTTTAGTTTTGCTGCTGCTTTCTGAGAAGGCGTATCAGTACATACTACGCTTGTTGTCCACGATGCCCCAATTAACGCTGAGTGATGGTTAGTGTAACTCATTCGTTCGCTTCGTAGTACGTTTATGAATATTACTGTTGTAGCTGTTCATGTATGTGAACTACGTCATGATTCTCGAAATCCTCATTACTAGGATCCGTGTGAAATTACTGGCGGCAACTACTCAAAGTAATTGCGTGAGCTGATGATGATTAGAGAGTGAGAAACTTACGCGTCTTCCAGCAAGCAGTGGGTATATCATGTTGTAGAGCAGCTTTTGTTTATATGTGGCTTATTTTTATATATTTCTTACCTGAATATACAGAGTGGTCCATTGATCGTCACCGGGCAAAATATCTCACGAAATAAACGTCAAACGAAAAAACTACAAAGTCCGAAACTTGTCTAGCTTGAAGGGGGAAAACAGATAGCGCTATGGTTGGCCCGCTAGATGGCGCTGCTATAGGTCAAACGGATATCAATTGCGTTTTTTTTAATACGAACCCCTATTTTTATTACATATTCGTGTAGTACGTAAAGAAATATGAATGTTTTAGTTGGACCAATTTTTTTTCGCTTTGTGATAGATGGCGCTGTAATACTCACAAACATATGGCTCACAATTTTAGACGAACAGTTGGTAGCAGGTGGGTTTCTTAAATTAAAATACAGAACGTAGGTACGTTTGACCATTTTATTTCGGTTGTTCCAATGTGATACACTCACCTTTGGGAACTTATCATTTCTGAGAACGCATGCTGTTACAGCGTGATTACCTGTAAATACCGCAATAATGCAATAAATGCTCAAAATGATGTTCGTCAACCTCAATGCATTTGGCAATACGTGTAACGACATTCCTCTCAACAGCGAGTAGTTCGCCTTCCGTAATGTTCGCACATGCATTGACAATGCGATGACGCATGTTGTCAGGCGGTGTCGGTGGATCACGATAGCAAATATCCTTCAACTTTCCCCGCAGAAAGAAATCCGGGGACGTCAGATCCGGTGAACGTGCGGGCCATGGTATTGTGCTTCGACGACAAATCCACCTGTCATGAAATATGCTATTCAATACCGCTTCAACCGCACGCGACCTATGTGCCCGACATCCATCATGTTGGAAGTACATCGCCATTCTGTCATGCTGTGAAACATTTTGTAGTAACATCGGTAGAGCATTACGTAGGAAATCAGCATACATTGCACCATTTTGATTGCCATCGATAAAATGGGGGCCAATTATCCTTCCTCCCATAATGCCGCACCATACACCAACCCGCCAAGGTCGCTGATGTTCCACTTGTCGCAGCCATCGTGGATTTTCCGTTGCCCAATAGTGCATATTATGCCGGTTTACGTTACCGCTGTTGGTGAATGACGCTTCGTCGCTAAATAGAACACGTGCGTAAAATATGTCATCGTCCGTAATTTCGTTCAAAGTCGTCGCCATGCAATTCATTGTGCATAGAAATATGGTACGGGTGCAATCGATGTTGATGTAGCATTCTCAACACCGACGTTTTTGAGATTCCCGATTCTCGCTGAATTTGTCTGCTACTGATGTGCGGATTAGCCGCGACAGCAGCTAAAACACCTACTTGGGCATCATCATTTGTTGCACGTCGTGCCCGACTTTTCACATGTGGCTGAACACTTCCTGTTTCATTCAGTAACGTAACTATCCGGAGAACGGACCGGACACTTGGATGATGTCGTCCGTGATACCGAGCTGCATACATAGCACACGACCGTTGGGCATTTTGATCACAATAGCCATACATCAACACGGTATCAACCTTTCCCGCAATTGGTAAACGGTCCAATGTAACACGGGTAATGTATCACGAAGCAAATACCGTCCGCACTGGCGGAATGTTACGTGATACGACGTGCTTATACGTTTGTGGCTATTACAGCGCCATCTATCACAATGCAAAAGAAGTGGTCCAACTAAAACGTTCATATTTCTTTACGTACTACACGAATATGTAATAAAAATGGGGGTTCCTATTTAAAAAAAACGCAGTTAATATCCGTTTGAGCTATGGCAGCGGGATCTAGCGGGCCAACCATAGCGCCATCTGGTTTCCTCCTTCAAGCTGAACGAGTTTCGTTCTTTGTAATTTTTTCGTTTGACGCTTATTTCGTGAGATATTTTGCCCGGTCACGATCAATGGACCACGCTGTATACAATGTATGTACACTGAAGAAATGCAAATGATAAGATAAACGTATTGTGAACAAAAGAAAGAGATGCAACTCACAGAGATGCAACTCACTTTTATGTAACTGTATACATGATGAGGTGAACAATACCAAGTACTTTAACAGGTGGCAGGGATAACCAAATGCACCGGACGGACTTGTGGTTATACTGCGTCCAAATCACACAACTGAAGAAAATATAGCTCTCACCCTTGTTTCCTGCAAAGAAAATGGTCGAGGTTCAGCATAAATAGCGTTTCTACGACAGAATCATGCCCAAGCGGGAACTGTTAATAGATGTGGTAAATAAACCTAAGATTGCACATAACTTATACATCCCACTACATTCAAGCACGGGAACTCAGGGTTTGTTTGCCTATCTGAGTTAGCGCTGCTGGCGGCCTCTGCTGCGGCGCAACGCCATGACTATGCTCCGCTCCCAATCGAGGTGGCTAATCGGTTCAACCTCGATTTCGCTGCAGGCCGTAATACCCTCGTCGCTACTTGGCGGGGATACAACATGGATAAGGATAACTGGCTTTACACGATTACCACCCATCCACTGCAACCCAAGTCCACTGGAACTAATTTGGAACATAATTTAACTACGAGCATCAAACTAAATATCAACTTCGTTTAGTTGTAAAATTCAGAGGGACTGTCACAAAGCTAAATACGATACATAGGTGTGAAAGACTGCGAAAAGCCTACTCATACTGAAAAGAAACAAAGGAAACATGATGATTTTTTGAACAAAGCTGCGTTGTTACCGACTGTTTACAAAGTAAAATTAAAGCAATAACAGCCCTCGGTCGCAATAAAGAACTCTTTTGACCTAGGTTTCGGCACTACCATGAGTTCCTTCATCAGAGGTAAAACACTAAAACTGGCCTATACTTAGCTGTTTCTTCTTTAAATCCTTATATTTAGAGGCAGCCCTGGATGCTTGAGCAGGCAGATATCTTAAAAGTTTTGAACATGGCGGAAACCTAGATCAAAAGACTTCTTTTTTGCGACCGATGGCTGTTCTTGCTTTAATTTTATTTTTTTTATTTTGCAACATGATGCTTTAATGGAGCGGAAACATGAATATGTTGCAGTACACGCTGCACTTGATAATGAAGAGAGTGACGAGGATATGGAGGGTGTCTCATTCAGCTAATTGGGAGGCATTTCTAACGAAACGACAACTGGCAAGAGAACCTCCCCATCGCACCCACCTCAGATTTAGCTATTAGTTGGCACAGTGGATAGGCCTTGAAAAACTGAACACAGATCAATCGAGAAAACAGGAAGAAGTTGTGTGGAACTATGAAAAAAATAAGCAAAATATACAAACTGAGTAGTCCATGCGCAAGATAGGCAACATCAAGGATACTGTAAGTTGAGGAGCGCCGTAGTTCCGCGGTTTGCGTGAGCAGCTGCGGAACGAGAGGCCCTTGGTTCAAGTCTTCCCTCGAGTGATAAGTTTATTTTCTATATTTTCGCAAAGTTATGATCTGTCCGTTCGTTCACTGACGTCTCTGTTCAGTGTGATAAGTTTAGTGTCTGTGTTTTGCGACCGCACCGCAAAACCTTGCGATTCGTAGACGAAAGGACGTGCCTCTCCAATGGGACCCGATAACATTTGCTCGCAAGGTCATAGGTCAACCGATTCCTCCACAGGAAAACACGTCTGATATATTCTATACGACAATGGTGACGGCATGTGCGTCACATGGCAGGAATATGTTGTCGACTCACCTAACTTGTACACTTGGCGAATGGGTAAAAGGATTCTTCTACCTTGCCCGATTTAGGTTTTCTTGTGGATGTGATAATCACTCCCAAAAAAGTGATGCAATCATAAAAGTTTGTCACATAAACTGCAACAAATGAATGCAACAATTTCACAGTCGCACAGTTTCCCTGCGCTCTGTCAAAACATATGTTTTTAACGTTTTCAAATTTTTCCTTGTGTAAACCGTCGAATCCTGCATATGTCCAAGCAAATCTGAATATGTCCTGGAATTTTGGAGAGCGAAGTTGATTATGTGTGAGTGCCTGAACTTTGATAATTGACACACGATCACGTAAACAATGCTGCTCTGTGTACTTGTGCAGCTTCGCAAAATCAAGAATCTTTTCCCAAAGTATTTCACTTGCCGAAAACCAAACACATCTAACGGTTGCACAAGAGGTGTACAACCTGGAGGAATGGTAATCACGTCTACACCCACACTAAAATTGTACAATGCCTGATCCTTCTGCCCTGTATAGCTGTCAAAAGGACTAAGGCAAAATCTTTGTCCGCGTAAGGAGCAATCACACGTGCATTAAAGTCTCTCACTAGTCTTTTCTCCATTGTTCCTGACACACTGCAATTCACTATGACATTAGGCGTTTGCGTTTGTCTGAAAATAAAAAATTAAACTTTTCACTCGAGGGAAGACTTGAACCAAGGACCTCTCACTCCGCAGCTGCTCACACTAACCACGGGATCACGGCGCTCCTGATCTCATACTCTCCTTGATGTTGCCTGTCTTGGGCATTGACTACTAGTTTGCATATTTTGCTTATATTTTCATAGTTCCACACAGCTTCTTCCTGTTTTCTCGATTGATCTGTGTTCAGTTTTTCAAGGCCTATCCACTGTGCCAAATTATAACTAAATCTGAAGGGGTGCGATGAGGAGGTTCCCTTGTGAGTACATTGCTATAGATTATGAAACTACAGTTAAAAAATTTTATCACGCAATTTACTACTGTGTTTTTCTAGCAAGTAATGCGTTTCTTTATTACGACTTACCATCATGCAATAAACACATTTACATTTCGGAAATGTCAGTTGTGACTGGAATGGAGGATGGTTAGGATTTCATGTCCCATCGACATCGAAGTCACTGCAGACGGTGCACGGTGCACACGCTCGGCATGTTTCAAGGATGGGGTATGAAATCGGCCGTGCCCTTTCGAAGGAAACATCCTGACATTTGCCTGGGCGATTTTCGGCAAATTACGGAAAACCTTAATCTCAATGGCCGACACAGATTTGAACCGTCTTCCTCCATAATTTGAGTCCACTTTCCTAACTACTGCACTGCACTGCCATGCTCGGAAATACTCATCGGAGACCGTGTGCACCTGCAGTTACTCGTCCCTCAACGGTGACACGGTTTCTGTATCAACAACCACTAATAGCTCTCACCGCCCAGCGGTAATGTTATGGCAGACAACAAATACATTGAAAAGGCACTGTATAGCAATACGATTGGGTTTTGGAGCGGAAATTTCAGAATAGCTCTGTTGAGTTAACCCTGTAGTCCCACATACAGCGACAGCGTCTTACTGATTGCTTTAATCAACTCAGTAAGTGCGACAGCTACAATAGGTATCGGTACTAAACCAGTGACTGGAATAAAAGGTGCAGTGACCAACCATCACCTGCCGACCGGGTTGAAGTGGTCACTGTAGCAAATATCTGCTATTACCAGTATTGCTGGCCCCTGTTTCGATCACAAGTGAGGTAGAGTATTCCTACACGTCGGTCAGGGGCCTGAAGATGGCGCAGAAAATGGCTAAAACTGGTTGCCTAATAAGGCAAAGTTGAAAACTGATGGCTGAAAGGTGTTTAGTTTGACATCCTCTATCGAACAGTCGATCCGGCAACCATCGCTAAAAAGATGGCCATACAGAAATTTGTAGCTTAAGTGGAGTCAAGCCAGAGCCCAGTGGAGGGCAGGGTGGACGTCTGATGACGGTGTGTTGGTGAGATACAGGAAAGTTGAGGGCCGGCGACCAACCTGTCTGCGTGCTAAACATACTGGACCTACACCTGTAGTTATGGTCTGGAGTGCGATTTCGCATTACAGTAGGATATCGTCGTTGTTACCCCACGCAATATGCTTGCAAAATTGTACTTTGATATGGTGACTCGACCTGTTGTGCTGCCATTCATGAACAGCATTCAGGGAGTTTTCCAATAGGATACCAATAGCTCTAGGGATGTCGACTAGTTGCCTTGGCATGTTACATCACCAGAACTCTCTCCAATCGATCACATATGGAACATTATCGGACGATAGCTCCAGTGTTGTCGATAAACGACATGAACCATCCCTGTATTGGCAGACCAAGTGCAACAGGCATGGAAATCCATCCCACAAACATATCCGGCGCCTGTATGCTCTTTTGGCCGCATGCATTGAATATTCTGATGGTTACACCGGTTATTAATGTACCAGCATTCACATTTACAGTGGTGTATCTCGAACTTACATTAATCTGTGACCTTGCAATGTTAATAACTTAAATATGTTACCTAAACATGTATATTCCCCGAACTTCATTACCTTACATTAATTATTTTTTGGTGTTGTGTTTTTTTCCATTGGTGTATAACTAGCGACAGTCACATACGTTATATGACCGTTAATGGCTTAAAGCGCTTATTAAACCGAAACACGACTTTCAACTATGAAGCAGAACATCTGTAACTTAAAAAACAGAATGTCTGTAAGTCATTGTTTACACATAGCTAACCACCTGCACGAAAAATGAATGTTGTATATGGCTTAATACCTGAAACAATAAACGGTTAACTGCCTGATAATGTAAGAGGAACTCAAAATGCTCCACGTCTTATAACTGTAAATACATAACAACCTGTGACTATAGATGGTCAACTTACTAAAAACGCTGTGTAAAAAAAGATAAGAAACTAACTATATGTAAAAAATATACCAAACAGAAAAAGGCTCAATAGATGTAGCTATGAATTTAAATTTTAGTGGGTATACCTAATTAACAGAAGCTAAACGCAACAGAGTATGGCCAGGCTATAGTGTGTAGAATACTACTAATGCCTTACTGATTGTAAATAGCAAATTTCTGACCGTCTGAGTACAGCCATGTACTACAAATTATTAAAGCTAGCATACAAATTGGAACCTAAGGACTGCAACTTACTGAATACAACTGCAAACAAGTTGTCGTAGTAGCGACTGTAACCTACCAAATTGCAATGTTCTACCTATGAAGACTGATAGAGTCATATCATTAGCCATCCACACCAAGGAAATTATGTATTAGAGGCTGGCTTTACAGTTCTGTAATCGTAATAGACAAATAATAATAAAAATGTGAGGTGCTTGGAAATGGGGGAAGGTTGAAGTGTTGGAGGGGGTAGGGAGGAAATTGAGGAGGGAAAGTGGGTGGATTGATTTTAAATACACGTAAAGAGAGAAAGAGAGCGAGAAGGTAAACTATACACACAAAACAGGGTTGAGCAACACACAGCATGCGGCTTGGAGGTTGGGGAGATGGGAAGGGAGAGGTGTGATAAGGTGGGAAACAGGGTGGAAAGGCTGTGAGGGGGGGGGGGGGGATGGTGGGGTTGGTAGGCAGAGATGAGGGAGATGTGATAAACAGGAACTGAACTGGTTTATAACAGCTAAATTCTTAAATCTGTTAAGGCGTAACAATCGAGAAAATTAGTTGTTACATGATTATAACTTCCCAAAAAATATTGAAAATAGCTATTTCACTGTGATTTATGGAGTGTAACCTGCTGATTATAAGCTGTTGTAGCTAGGCCAAACACTGTTGCGTTTAGTTGCTGTTAGTTAACTATAAACAGGTACAGTTAGACAGCTGCTCACAGCTACAATGTCAACCTTTTACTGTCTGGTACATTTGTTATATAGAGTTAACTTTTTTTCCTTTTCTACACATATTTTTAGTGATTTGTTTATCTATAGTTACAGGATGTGTAATCCCCCCTCTATGGTGTTTCTGTATGAAATTTAGCAGACACTCAGCTTTCACTCTATAAATTTGTACGTATTAACAAAACTACGCACAGCAAAACTGTTATCCAACTAAAACTCGTGTGATAACCTTTGACTAAACAGAAAGTAATTTGAATTTAACTGCAACTGATCTGAATACAACGTGTCTTTATATTAAAGCGCAACTGAAGTAAAACAATTATTTGGCTTAACTCAAAATTTCCACTTAGCTCGAATCTTGACAACATTGTTGCAGATTTCTTGAAAGCAAAAAGCAAACAGCAAGCAGGCAGCAGCTAAGCTAGATTTCTATTTTTAAATAAAATTTCCAAAACAATGTTCAAATTCTTGCATACCATATGGTTCAATGTAGTAATGCGTAATGATGAACCTTTCTCAAACAGTAGGGTGCGGAGAGTACTATTCCTACGAAATGATATGCCAAAGACAACGATTTTAGAATGAAATATGTATTCAAAAGCACAGAGTAAAATCGCATGATCTTCAGAAATAAATGTTCTTAACAACACTATGGTTAACAAAGTGGATAATGATTTGAAAAGGGTGCTATATTAGCAGAGAATTTCTACAGAAACTAAAGAGCTTAACCAGATCATATCTTACAGTCTTACCTCAAACTTCCTCTCTTCGAAAATAGTAACGTTATTCTTTTACTTTCAAATATATATTCATATTTATCCTTGCTGTCTTTTGCAGTAAATCAGTTTTCATGTAACAGGTATAATCACTAGTCAACACACCATTAGTAAAAAAGTCCATCACCTACCACACTGTAGTTGAGAATGTATCAGACTGAGCAGAGGCAAAGTCTGCCACAGCGAGACCAAACGTTGTTTAACAGTAACGTAACTTGCCCTCCCTCTTACGTGCACTTCGATAACTTACAAAAATCAAAATAACATGCCCACCTTACAGTTTTTAGGCACCCATAAGCACTTTCAATTCTAAGTTGTTAGCCTCTTGCATTACAAAGGAGTTAACCATTTATTATTGTAGATACTAAGTCATCTACAGCCTACAGGTGGTGTTTTACAAGGTGTGTGAGCAATATGGCAACGCTGTGTTGCTCTGCTTCTGTAGCCCGGTGTGTTCATCCCTTCCAGATGCCCAGTCCGAGTTTCAGCTCCGTATAGACATCATGTGTTTCTTGAGGGCGCCATTGGTGAAATTGTCTACCAAATTTTTAAAAATTTTTTCATTGTCCCCTTCAAAGGGTCTCCCTTGTCAGCTATACACTGGTGGAGTCGTTGCTCTCATACATGGCAGCAGCGCTGAAAAGCCTTCAGCTGGTAGGTCATTTAACAAGTTTTAACATGTCGATCGCAGTTTTTTAATGTTCTTCAGAATCCCAAAATGATGTAATTTTAAAACACTTTTCAATTTACGGAAAAGAAATAAGTCACAAGGATTCAGATGGTGAATTTGTGGGCTTTACAACATCAGATGCGCATTCTGAGGTCAAAAATTCCGCGATGGAAGTGGCCGTGTGGCAGGGGGTGTTGCCATGATGCAGCATCCACTTGTCTCCAATCACTGGTCTCACTCGATGCACCCTTTTCCTGAGTCTTTCAAGGTTGTGAAACTCCTGGTTAAAAATTTGTGCCAGAGCAACAATATCGCAGGAGAACGTACACGTTCAACCTTTTCGTCGGTTTATGAAGCTGAAGGTCTCTCTGAGCGAGGTTCTCTGCATACAAAAAATGATTTGTGCCAGCAGAAAACGTGCTCTTCATAGAAAAAGTTCCCCCATAGGCCTGTATCAGTTTTTCAGAGGTCGTCTTGGTTCCCCAAGGTTAACATAAAACTTGATGGCACAATGTTGCTCTAAATTCCCCTTTTCCGTTTTCGTAATACACAACAAATCACAGCTTCATCGATGGCGTTCTCAAAAAACACTTGACACCTACACGGAGCTGAAATTCGGACTGGGAATCTGGAAGGGATGAACACAATGGTCTACAAAAGCGGAACAACACAGTGTTTTAAGTCTTACTGCTTCTCTATCACACCTCGTGGTTGTTTTTGTTGTTGTTGTGGTGGTGCTCAGTCCGAAGACAGGTTTGACGCAGCTCTCCGTGCCACTCTATCCTGTGCGAGCCTCTTCATCTCTGAATATCTACTGAAACTTACAATTTTTTCTAAATCTGCTTACTTTATTTTTTTCTTGGTATCCTTCTACGATTTTTACCCCCCACACTTCCCTCCAATACTAAACTGGCGATCCTTTGATGTCTCAGAATGTGTCCTATCAGCCTATCTCTTCTTTTGGTCAAATTTCGTAACAAATTTCTTGTCTCCACAGCTCTGTTCAGTACTCCCTCATAAGTAACGTGATCGACCTACCTAATCTTCAACACAATTCTGAAGCGCCAAATTTCGAAAGTTTAGTCCCTTTTTATCTAAACTGTTTATCGTTCATGTTTCACAGCCTTACTTGCCTTCAGAAAAGACTTCCTCTCATCTGAACATATATTCGATGTTAACAGATTTCTCTTCTTCAGTAATGCTTTTATTTTCTTTGCAAGTCTACGTTTTATATCGTCTCTACTTTGTCAGCAACCATTTTGCTGCCCAAATAACAAAACTCATCTAGTACTTTAAATTTCTCGTTTCCTAATCTGACACCCTTGGCATCACCTGATTTAATTTGACTACATTCCATTTCATTGTTTTGCTTTGGTTGATGTTCATCTTATAATCCCCTTTCAAAGCACTGCCCATTCCATTTGACTGCTCTTCCAAGTCCTTTTTTGTCTACGACAGAATTACTGTGTCATCGGCATATCTCTAATTTTTTTATTTCTTCTCTCTGACCTTTAATTCATACTCCAAATTTTCCTTTAGTTTCCTTTATTACTTGTTCAATGCACCCATTGACTAACATTGGGGACAGGCTACAGATCTGTCTCACTCCCTTCTCAACTACTGCTTCTCTTCCCTGCCCCTCCACTCTTATTACTGCCATCTGGTTTCTGTACAAGTTTTAAATAACCTTTCGCTCCGTATATTTTACTCCTGACAACTTCAGAATATCAGTAAGGGTATTCCAGGCAAAATTTTTAAAAGCTGTCGCCAAGTCTACAAATGGTATGCTGTGAACTATTAAACTGATCGTTAATTTTCATACCCGTCAGCAAATGCTTTCTTGAGAATTGGGATCATCACTTTCTTCTTTGAGGGTGTTTCGCCTGTGTCATACCTCTTGCCCACCAGATGGAAGAGTTTTGTCATGGCTGGCTATCCCTAGGCTGTCAGTAGTTTTGACGGAATTTTCTCTACTCCCGCTGCTTTATTTCGACTTAGATCTTTCAGAGATTTGTCAAATTCTTCTCGCAATATCATTTCTCTAATCTTCATCTACGTCCACTTCCCTTTCCATAATGTTTCTTTCAGATTCATCTCCCTTGTATAGACCCTCTATATACTCCTTCCATATTTCAGCTTTCCTTTATTTGGTTAGCACTGGTTTACGATCTGAGCTCTTGATATTCACACGGTTGTTTCTCTTTTCCTCAAAGGTTTCTTTAATTTACCTGTAGGTGGTATCTATCTTACTCCTAGTGAAATACGCTTCTGAATCCTTTTATTTGGCCTATAGCCATTCCTGCTTAGCAATTTTGCACTTATTGTAAATCTCATTTTTTGAACTTTGGGTTGCCTTTCACCTGATTCACTTTCTGTATTTTTAAATTTTCACCATTCATCAATTATATCTAATATCGCTTGTGTTATCCAAGGATTCCTAAAACGCTTTGTCCTTTTACCTATCTGATATTCTGCTGCCGCCACTATTTCATCTCTTTAAGCTACCCATTATTCTTCTACTCTGCTTCTTTCCCCTACTCTAGCCAACCGTTGCTCCTATGAAACTCTCAACAACCTCTGGTTCTTTCAACTTATCCGGGTCCCTATCCTTAATTTCCTAACTTTTTCCAATTTCTTCAGTTTTAATCTACATTTCATAACCAATAAATTGTGGTCAGAGTCCACATTTACACCTGGAAACGTCTTATAATTTAAAATCTGGTTCCAAAATCTCTGTCTAACCATTATATAATCAATCTGAAACATTCCGATGAATCCAGGTCTCTTCCACGTAGTCAACCTTCCTTTATAATCTTAAACCAAGTATTAGCGACGATTAAATTATGCTGTGTGCAAAACTCTACCTGGCGGCTTCCTCTTTCATTCCGTTCCCCTAGTCCAAATTCACCTATTTCTTTTTCTATTATCGAATCCTAGTTCCCCATTACAATTAAATTTTCGTCTCCTTTAACTGCGTAAATAGTTTATTTTATCTCACCTCATCCCTTCTTCAGTCTCTTCGTAATCTGGGAAGCTAGTCAGCAAATAAACTTATACCACTTTGGTAGGCGTGTATATTGTGTCTATCTTGTCTACGATAATTACCTAGAGACTTCTGCACTTCCTAGTTACAAATAGTATTTACATTGATAAGGACTTCTAGTCATTCACAGTCGTGTAATCAGACCTATTGTATTTATTTGATAAACTTGTGTGAATGTCGCTGGTGACATTTATTTCGCGGTGACTACAGTATCGATATCAGTAATGGGAAACGTTAGGTTGTTCTTGTTCGTAATGTAGATATGGTGGTGCCAACCTCAACGCAAGGACGACCGCGTACAGCAATCGACGAGACTTATCGGAATCGGGTTGATGAACTCTCAAGAGAAAACCGTCGGATAACACAGCCGCAGCTCAGAGGTAAGCGTGGTATATCACGAAAGAGTGTACAGGTCACCATTTCAGAAATGCGGCACGCCTCGTTGGGTGACTCGGATGTTCACTCCTGAAATGAAATATAGGAAATTGGACATCTATCAACAATTAATTCCGCGTTTTCTGCGTGAGGGTGTTGGGTTCCTTAACAACGTTGTAGTAGGCGAGGAAAGCTGTGTTCGCCATTTTTACTCCGAAAACTCACTGGAGTTCGTCCACAAGGTATCACTGACGCCGAAAACGTTCAAGACAATGTCATCAGCTTGCAGTGTCATGCTCACGCTTTCCTGTGATGTTCAAGGTGTGGTGCATTTGTAATCCATGCCTGAAGGCAACACCATAAGCTTTCCGAGGTGCTGCGAGAACGTAGGAAACTGAATCCACAAATTCGAAGACTTCGTTCGGACATGGACACCCTCCTCTTCAGCATGACGATGCCCGACCCCACACGATCTCCGCAACACTTGCAACGATCTGACGCCTAGGTTTCACTGTCATAGATCACCCGCCACACACTGTCGACATGGCCACATCAGATTTTCACCTGTGTACAAAACTTAAAGAACACATTTGAGAACCAATTTGATAGTAACGAAGTGGTACAAGCAGAGGTGAGGCTCTGGCTCCGTCAACTAAGTCAGACATTCAACAGTGACGGTATCAACTTACTGGTCTCTCGTTGAGAGAAACGTATTCGTCACCAGGACGACTATGTTAAACGTAAATGTACTGAAATGAAGAATAAATATATAGAAATTTAATACAAATAATATTTATTTAAGAATATTTACAAGTTTTCACGGAAAAAATCGGGGGCATTAATTTATAGCACGCTCTGTATATTGGTTTGTGATTGTACAACACAGTTTTGCGTTGCTGGACTTCCTACAGACTGTATGACAGTATTGAGGCTTTATTAGACATGGTCCTATTAGTAATAGTATGTTCTAGTCTTATGTCTATCATAGCAACTGACTCTGAGTCGGAAATTAGCTACGTGCAAGGGATTTAATAGAGATCTAACTAAGCCCCGACCGTGGAAAGCAATCTCCGTTCTTAGTTCCCGGGAATCTCAGTTAATTCCAAGACTGAGGAAATAGGACAGCTGATGCAAGTGTAACTAAAACAGAGTTTAACAATGGAATATAATGAACTACAAATCACAGACTTGTAGCTGAGATAGGCCTTTATTGACAAGGTAAATTACATACAGAACCATCACTTAACGAATGAAGTACTCAACAAACATATTTACTAATAGCTTACACATCCACTAGCGAAAGGCTGAATTCAGATGAGCAGTATCCTAAACTATTAAAGAAGGAACTGGACACACGACGTAGTGATCGTGGTGACAAAAGAGGGCCGTTGCGATGACTGTTTGCAACTAGATGGAGGGTGCTGTTTCACTGTAACAGTGCGACGTAGTCGTGTTCGCCGATTTTAGACGATGTTGCCTATGTACGATCGACATCCCTACATTTCGCTCAAGAATGAAGAGGCAACTTCTATATTATCCAAGGCGTTAAGTGCCGATTGTATATCCCGTGAGCGTCGGTGTGGACTTGCTACAACCGTTGCTCCGAAGATAAACTGGGGAAGGAGGGGGGGGGGGGGGGGGCTAGACTGGTAGCGACCTGAGGCTTCATAACTTCGGAACACTCGGAAACCGGTAAAACCACGACTTCAAAAAATAGGGTTAGTACCAACTGCAGGGAGGAGTAGTGGACAAGGATTACCTGCTAAGACATACAAATCGGACAACGTTTTTTGTCCATAGACGTTTTCCTCTTGCCTTGACTCCAACCGTCGTAACACAATCGTTTTTGTAGCAATGCGTCTCCTCTAGGAGAAAGACGAGCCATTTGAATTTCTTTCTGAATGTAACGGTTGTCGCCATCTTCAGCAAATAATCAAAACCTAGCTAGATGATCACGTCTGACATTAAATTCCGGCGTACTCAGTATGTTAAGAATCGATCTGTTGCAGTCTGTCTCCTCCCCGATTTTTTAATCAGCAGCTAAGTAACATTTTATGCTGGGGGAACTTTGAAATGTTTCTTTCTTTGTTAACGGCCTCTCGCGAATGCACACAAGCGCATTTCGAAACGCGACCAGTCTCGCTAAAATAATGGGGTCACACTCCGACAGCTCAGCCGACATACCAGCCTACTGTAGTAGGATAGGCCTACACAGTGGAGAGGATTTTCTCCTTACGCAAAATACCGATTGTTTATTTTTGTTCTATCAGAAAACTGTTTGAAGAGAAGAAAGCCTGCATTTAAATCTTTTGAAGATGTGGAGAAAGATTTGGCGATGTCGACTGTAATACATTCTTTCCAATTCTGACGGTATCTGGGATAAAGGCCTAGGAGCGAAAGGCGATCTGCAGCTTGTACAGGAATTAGACTGCAGTTAAAAGAGACGGACCTAAAAAGGAAGTGTCAGAGCCCCGATGTTATTCAATCTTTACATTCAACAGGCAGATAATGAACCAAAATTTGGAAAGGTAATAAAAGTTTAGGAAACAGAAACAATAATTTTGAAGTTTGCAAATCAATGGAATGAATCATGTCTTGAAAAGACTTTATGAAATGAACTAATTACATACGATAATGATGTAAGGCGTTAGACAGTGTCAAATAATGCAAGATGTTCGAAATTCCGAGTAAAATGGGGGTAAACTATAGGAAGAGACAGGTAATATACAGCATTCAGAAGATACAAGAGCTAATAATAAGAGTTGAAAGCCAAGAACGAAGTGCTTGAAGTAAAAACCGTGCAAGACAGGGATGTAGTCTTTCGCCCCTACTGTTCAATCTACATATCGATGAAGCAATGACGAATATAAAAAGAAAGGTTCAAGAGTGGAGTTAAAATTCAAGTTGAAAGGCGTACGATTTGCTGACGACACTCCTATCATCAGTGAAAGTGAAGCAGAAATAAAATGCTTTGAATGGAATGAAAAGTATAATGAATGCAGAATATGGACAGAGAGTAATTCGATGGAAGACGATAGTTAAGGGTAGTAGCAAAATGAGAAAGCGAGATACTTTTCATCAGGATTGATACTCACGAAGTAGATGAAATTAAGGGATTGTACTACTTAGGCTGCAAAATAATCAATGACGGAAGGAGCAAGGAGGACATCAAAAGCAGACTAACACTGCAAAAAGGGCATTCCTGTACGTTAAGGTCACATAACGCTGTCACTTATTTAGTGCTGGTAGTTTTAATGTAGCATCTACTTTCTACAGTCTCTCATCTATTAACAAAAAAGCGTTTCCTACTTTTTTTTCCTTTCAGTTCAAAGTAGCAATCCTACATGTTATCATGATTTTAGTATGTTGTCTTGAGCTTTCTTGTGTTATTGTTATGTTTGTCTTTGTATTCGACGCATTAAAACATTTAGTTTCTTTAACATATCATCATCGCTACTATTTTATCGCAGAAACACAAGTTTCTGCTACCTGCTCGTATGTCATCGTAGCTACATGATCTTTCACTTGATTCAATGCGTGTTTGAGATGGTAGATTGTGTAGCCTGTGTATTTGTGTGTGTGTGTGTGTGTGTGTGTGTGTGTGTGTGTGTGTGTGTGTGTGTGCGTGCGTGTGTGAAGGCGTAGAGACGGTAGAGTGCGGTTGGTGAAAATTTGGATGTACAGGAGAATCATACGAATAGGGGAAATTCAATTACAGGGAGAGTTGATGTACTGGGTGATTACAATAAAAGTTAAACTTTCAAAACGCTGTAGAAATAACACCGCTGGTCAGAATGACAAGGGGGAAAACGTACGGCAGAAGAAAAAATATTGTCAAAACTGATCAAAAGATGGCGATATATGTGCCAGAATACGTAAATGAAAACACCAGTCATGCGCACGACCCATTGAAGTTCGCGAAACAAGCCGGGTACACGGCTTTTCCTCCTTTAGTGTCTGCAACGTCGAAATGCAGGATCGCGCTCTGCATGTAAAACTGTATTACAAGAGTGGTGACAGTGGCACACACATCGCTCTGCAGAAGTTCCGGACAGTGAAGGGTTTGAGGAAAGGCGTTGGTCCGATGAATGCCATGGGTCTGTAGAAAATGATTCGGAAATTCAAATAGGCGGGTTCTTTTGGTGTGCAACCTGGTACAGGGAGGAAACGAATTGATTCGACGTCATGGGAAGCAGTGGCCACAGCAACGCAAGAGGAGGCAAGTGTTGGTTTGCAAACGTGTAGTGCACGGAGAATTGTCCGAACAGTGGACATACCTGTGAGCACGGTGCGTAAAATCATACGAAACATCCTTCTTTGCTATCCATTCAAAAGTATCCATGGGCACCAGTTGCTTCCTGTTGACCTGCCAACAAGAGAGACCTTTGCTTTAGAATTTCTTACTCGCATGGAAGTGGACAATGACTGGCCGCGGAATATTTTGTGAACAGACGAAACCCACTTCCATCTGGCAGGATATGTCAATACACTGAATTGTCGAGTATGGGCAACAGAAAATCAACACCCAAATCAGCCAGTACCACTTCATCCTGAAAATGTCACTGTGTGGTGCAGGTTTACGGCATCATTTATCATAGGGCCGTAGGTGCTTCCAGTCCTGTTGCCTGTAACGTCACTGGAAACCCAATGAGTGTCTTTAGCGCAACCACGTCATTCCAGCTCTCCAACAGCATATATGTGTGGATGGGATCATTTTTATGCAAGATGGCGCACCTCCGCACATTACAAATCCAGATAAGCAGCTGTTGAAGCGCCATTTCGGAAATTCTAGAATTATCGGCCACCATTTCCCTACAGCCTGGCCATCCCGACCACCTCAGCTTAATCCGTGTGAATTCTGGCTGTGGGGGTATGTGAAAGATGTTGTGTTGAGTGTTCCGATTGCAAACTTTACTACATTGAAGGCACGCACATTCTGAACGTGACCCCGGAAACACTTGGGTCAGTTGCGGAACATGCTGTTTCTCGATTTCAACTTGTTGCTGAAAACGGTGGACAGTATATTGAAGATGTTTTGCGCCAGTCACACGGAAATTAATAATCCGATTAATCCGATTTGATTTAGATTCACGCATTTTATGCGGTTTTAGGCCTCAGGACAATTAAAAACCGATGTGATTGATGCTTTGCTGTTTTTGGCCTCAGAACAATTGAAAAACGATGTTATTAAATCTTTTTATGAGGTTTTTGGCCTAGGACAATTAAAAACCCATGTTATCGATGCTTTTTATGTGGGATTTGGCCTCAAAACAAATAAAAACCGATTTCTCCCATCCGATGTGATACGACCTTGCTGTGGTGGATGGGCTTACGTAGCTTACAGTATCACACCTGTACACCCATGCACACTCAGTAGTACAGTTTCTTTAACGTCAAACGTACACCTTAGGCATTGTTGTATGACTCATTTGTCATTTGTAGTCGACCACTATTAAATTATGACACTTACAGCGCCATCTATTGCTAAATTTTGTAACTATTTATTTTTTTTCTGCCATACGTTTTCCCCCTTCTCCGATAATATTCCACTGCAATATGAAGTAATTCTTACCATTGGTGTTATTTCTACAGCGGTTTGAAAGTTTAGCTTTAATTATAATCATTCTGTGTTTTCTTTGTTTTTGGTACTAGTTTATTTGTACAGTACTTCTTTTGTGGCAAACGGTGTTTTATAGGGGAGTGATGAACATCCGAGTTATTGATTTTTGTTTAGAATCATTCTCTTCTATTGTTAATAATACAAATTTATAATATTCCATAGCGTAACTGTGTAATTTGTGTCACAATTTTTAGCTATTTGTGTATAACGTAGATTAACGTTCAACTATCATTTACTTTTGTGCAGAAATAGCTATTTGTCAAATTTCATGTGAACCTCTCTGAAATATTATTACTTGTAACGGGTTTCCAATCAGAATAATAAACAAAAATCTTCTGAAGTTAGCATATAAAATGGTTGAGACATATGTAGGTGAAAGAAACTGAAATAAACTGTGTCTTCTCCAACATTTATTAGCTCTCACGGAATACAAGAAAAGCTAGAATATCAAATAGAGGACTGCAACCTACAGTTTAATGTGGATTTAGAAACAAGGTGCCACTTCACCTTTTCAGAGTGTGCGCAACTTTACTAATGGTAAAAGATGTAATACGAGACCCAAATACCTGCACTATCCGAAGGTTAAGCCTCTTTTTATTTACAGCTGTGACATGAGGTCTTGGAATCCTTCATCCTTATGACTTACAAGTGATTCACCGCATGGAACACAAATGATGGTTTTCTTTTTGATTATAATGACAGGTTTCAGTTCTCTTCGAAATACATCATCAGATGCAGTAAATCGAAACCGGTCATGATAACCAAAATGCATGATAATCAAAAAAATTCATTCTGATACAGATGGCGAAAAACTCTTTATAACGCTTCAACCCTGGACCTTTAAATATGCCGTAATACATCTACCCACAGGGGCACTACCGGCTACAGATTCCGTAATTTCAGAATTTCTGCATCAGTAAGCCCATTACTGTCTTACTAAAGGCATAATGATGCAGGATTTGTGGACATAAAGCTAACGCGTACCACCTAAACTTTATTCTAGTAAAAACATAAAACCCGAAATACATTAAGACAGAAGACATGTATATTCACCGTAACTGACAGAACACGTAGTATTATTCTCGAGCAGAGAGAAGCCACCTCCATAAAGAAAAAAATTCAAATGAGAATATTCAGATGTGACGCAGCACTCGTAAAATAAGAGACCAGGGTGCGATAGTGGCGCGAGGAAACTCTAGCAGTCGCAGCTGCGAAACCTATGGGTGCAGATATGAAAAGAAATACGGAAATAAGAATTGTGAAGGAGATTGCAGGAGAAAGAAAACATTGTCATAATTCTCGCCGAATTGTAATAAAAGAAAGATGAAGTAAACAACAGAGCTGTCTGAAGCATAGTAATCGATTTTTGTTAGACTAAAATCAGAAGGCTTTACTCGCACAGGAAATTTCACTCAAGTATAAAGGCTTGATGCAAGTCAGATCGAATGGAGTACACAAAGCGTTCTGAAGATTCAAAACCATTTACGTTTCCTAAAGCGTAGTAAATGAAGACAGGTATTATCAGACAACGTCTTTACTCAGCAACAAACTAAATCACATTAGATTCTTATCTCCAGCAGCGTGGGATGCTTTTGATCGCTCATCCAATTCGGTTTGTTATTTTACAGTCACTACGACAACACGAGTACGGATTTCGCGAGTAAAATGATGTTGATTGTTTTGTCTCATAATTATCCCTTTTCGTTGCCAATTCAGAGCACGGATGCACCGTGGATTACACGTCCTGTATAGCTTATACGTCGGAACAATGCCGATCGCTACAGGGTGCAGAAAATGTCTAGCACGTGGAGTCAAATTACACAGATGGTTAAGAATCCTAACCTCAATACATCGAGGTGAGGACTTAAAGGTCAGAGATGATTTCTTTACATTCTTGTTTTTTCAATTCATCTGAGATGAACTGAACTGTGCAGTTGGTCAATATCAAACAGAAACTATCACGGGACTGTAAACGGTGAGCTAACACTAAAACTTTAATACTGAACTAATATGTCCTCTTTTTTTCACAATTATTTATTACTAACGGCAGTGGCGAGTAATTATTGCTGTGACGGATGCCAATCGAAATGCATCAAAGGAAAGAAAACTACTTTTCGTTGGAAAGTGCCACAATGGCCCATCGGGACGGAGTCTGAAAGGAATTAAAACATAGGAACTCTTTATGTTATTGTATGGCAATATACCTAGGAGACAAGTGCTACACGAATTCGATGGCGTGCAAGTGTACTACGTCATACGTTGAACTTGTACATTTGCCGGGCAATTTTTACATTCAGATGATATATACACTGAAGCTCCTAAGAAACTGGTGTAGGCATGTTGCCTAGTCGCAGAAGTCTTGTCTCACATTGTATTGAGCGGATTGATGCGTACGGGTATGGAGACACCTCATGAATCTATTGAGCCTGCATGTCAGCAGGAGACTGTTCAAGCTGATGGAGGCCCTGTAATGGTGTGGGGCGTGTTCAGTAGGAGTGATACGGGACCCCTCATACGTCTAGATACGACTATGACACGTGACACATACGTAAGAGTCCTGTCTGATCATCCATTCATTTCCATTGTGCTTTCTGGCGGATCTGGGCAGTTCCAGAAGAACAAAGCGACAACCCACACGTTCAGAATTGCTACAGAGTGGCTCCAGGAACGCTCTTCTGAATTTAAAAACTTCCGCTGGCCACCAAACTCCCGAGACGACAAGGTTATTGAGCATATATGGATGTCTTGCAAGGTGCTGTTCAGAAGAGATCTCCACCTCCTCGTACTCTTACGTATTTATGGACGGTCACGCAGAATTCATGGAGACAATTCCCTCCAGCACTACTTCAGACATTAGGGCAGTCCATGCCACGTCGTGTTGCGGCACTTTTGCGTGTTCGCGGGAGTCCTACACGATTTTAGGCAGGTGTACCAGTTTCTTCGGCTCTTCACTATGTATATATACAGGGTGTCCCAAAATAATCTATACACTCTTTGAAACAGAATATCTCTCTAATTAAAGGAGACAGAAATTAAATTTTTATGGGTAATATTTTTGGAGGCGTTGTAAATATAAGAATGCTTTCTTTTGTTTCAGGATTGCCAGTAAACATGGCGTTATCGTTTGAGCAAATGAAATGGGTGCTAAAGTGTTACTGGAAAACAGAGAATGTGAGTGCGGTAGCCGACGTTGGAGAGTTGAATTTGGAACACCACCACCGACAAGAGTAACAATTACAACAACAGAGATAAGTCTGAAGTCGATGTAACTGTGCACGAAATGAAGAAGGGACATAGCGGACGAAAGAGAAATTCAACAGGCAATGAGAGTGTTGATGCAGTAATCCAGGCATGCACACGATCCCCTAAGAAATCTGTGAAGCAGTGCTCTCGTGAGACTGGGATCTGTAGCAGTGTTCATAGAATTTTGCTGTCTCAGAACTTTAAGCCTTACATTTCAAGACTTCTCCATGTACCGGCGACTTTCCTGCTGAAATCAGTGG
Organism: Schistocerca nitens; assembly: GCF_023898315.1. Taxonomy (NCBI): domain Eukaryota; kingdom Metazoa; phylum Arthropoda; class Insecta; order Orthoptera; family Acrididae; genus Schistocerca; species Schistocerca nitens. Next base: position 186,386,361 of record NC_064620.1, on the reverse strand, counting down.
ATCACATTTCTACAGGTTTACGTCGTTTGGTCGACAACGCATGGCGTGTATGTGGAATTGTAGTGTAGTACACGAATTCCCAGGCTCCTGAGAACCGGCTACAACTTATGTGTTAATGATCGTTAATAAAATGTTTGTGGACATTTAACACTGGGGAGCGACTTCGGAACCACAGTGTGTATGAGTTTATTTAAAAAGATAAAGTGCTAGAAATGTTTTTTTGAATGAACGTAATTGCATTTACAACCAACACCATCGCTATAAAAATTTTCAAGCAAATGGAACTTGGAGGATTTTAATCGGGGACAGAACGTATTTTTCGCAGCTCACTGAGTGGACATAGCGGAGAAAGAGACAAAGCGGAACAACGGCGTGGCGTGCAGCCGGCGCAAAAGGACGCGGGTTTCGCACTGGTTGCTGCAGGCGGCTGCGCAGCGGAGTGAGTGCGTCACGGCGAGAGGCTGACGCAGCAGGGCGCGGGCGGAGCTGCGCGCGGCAGCTCGCCTTCTCTTGTTTTGTTTTTCCTTCTGCCGGGCGCTGATGAGGCAGACTCAGCAGCTACAGCGGTAAGCTCCCTGCGTAGCAACTACAGCTTCTGTCTGTCCGTCTCTCGCCATTTATAATTGCTGTTGCGGTTTGCGTTCGTTAACGCGCAGTCTTATCGCACTTCTAGCTTGTTTGAGAAGATGAGGAAGTGATTCAGTATGCACTTACGGAAGGGACGAGGGACATCGGTATTCTGAGCGAGTTGATGCCACTACCAGGATTCCTCCTCCTCACGTCAAAGAAGGACATACGCGCAATATCCCAATTACTTGTTGCAAGAAGTGAATACAAGAAATATTCGGGAAACTACAAGGTTACAGCAGTATACCACATTTGGGACCGAAAGAAACAGAAAGTGAAAGGAATTTAAAGCGACATGGCTGCAGAAAATTTACTGGCTGAAAAAAAAAAAAAGAAAAGAAAAAAAGTGGACTCTACAAGACCCTATGCGGTTTGCGGTTGCACGAAGTATGATCATAAGGTACCGGGAATTTTGTTCAAATGGCTCTAACCACTATGGGACTTAACATCTGAGGTCATCAGTCCTCTAGGACTACTTAAACCTAACTTACCTAAGGACATCACATACATCCATGCCCGAAGCAGGATTCGAAACTGCGACCGTAGCGGTCGCGAGGTTCCACACTGAAGCGCCTAGAACCGCTCGGCCCGGGAATTTTGTAATTTCGTGGGTTGCATTAGTCCGATGTGTGACGGTAGACGTGCCCGAAACATATCTGTACACTGTTGGCCTTATTGGGCGTTTAGTCTGTCGTCAATTGTGAAAAACGCACTATGTGTTCCCTTACAAATGGGGATTATTGATTTCTTTCAAAAATGGATCAGGAATTTGTATTAAATTTTCCTATAAAAGTGGAATAAAACGCATCAAACTTATATAAATGTTAAATATTGTTTTCGGTTAGTCTGCTACAACCAAAACAAGGGTTTGAGAGTCGTATAAGCATTTTCGAGATGGCCGTGAACACACTGAAGTGGATGAGTGTTCCAGAAGCCCCAGCACATCAACAACCGATCAAAATGTGAAAAAAGTGAATGAAATGAATGTGAACGAGCGCCAGATCAAAATCAGAGAAGCTGCTGATGAAGCTTCCATACTGAAGTGCTCATCCTATGAACTATTTTCAGACATTTTCAAATGGTTCAAATGGCTCTGAGCACTATGGGACTTAACATCTATCGTCATCAGTCCCCTAGAACTTAGAACTACTTAAACCTAACTAACCTAAGGACAGCACACAACACCCAGCCATCACGAGACAGAGAAAATCCCTGACCCCGCCGGGAATCGAACCCGGGAACCCGGGCGTGGGAAGCGAGAACGCTACCATTTCAGACATTTTGGCCATTAAAAGTGCGACAGCAAAATTTCGAATAAAAACAGCGGTGAATGGAAGTCGCTCAGGAGACGATAAATACAGTCAATAACATTGCGGAACTAATGGTTCAAATGGCTCTAAGCTGAGGTCATCAGTCCCTTAGACTTAGAATTACTTAAGCCTATCTAACCTAAGAACGTCACACACATCCATGCCCGAGGCAGGATTCGAACCTGCGACCGTAGCAGCAGCGCTGTTCCAGACTGAAGCGCCTAGAACCGGTCGGCCACAACGGCCGGCTTTGCAGAACTGCTGAAACGTGTTCTGATACGTTGGTGTACGGGTATGACGTCGAAATGGAGGCTCAGTCGTCCTATTGTAGGCATACCAAAAAATGCTCGGCAAGTGCGGTTGAATGCGAACGTTCTGTTCACTGTTTCTTTCGGTTATAACGGCGTGGTGCATCATGAGTTCTTGCCAAAAGGTCAAGCGGTCATTGAGGAGTACCTTTTTCGAGAAGCAATCCGACAGAAGAAAGGATTTCTGGCGAAGCAGTTCATGGCTTCTGCATCGCTATAATGTATCTGCTCACACTTCATTGGTTCTTCCCGAAGTTTTGGAGAAAAACAAATAAGGTCTCCAGGTCAGATATTCTGCAGGTAAGGAACCGTGTGACTTTTTTCTGTTTCGAAAAAATAAGGAAAACCTTGAAGCGCCGTCGGTTTGCAAGCGTAGATGAAATTAAAAGCAGATCGCTGTAACTGCTAAACGCTATCCCAAAGATCGAGTTCCAAAAGTGTTTAGGAGATTGGTAGAAGAGCAAGCATAATTGTATAATATGCAATGCGGACTACTTTGACGACACAATATTAACATAGACGAATACAAAGACGAATACAAACAAATCCCCGTCCAAAGAGGGCTTGAAGGCCCAGCGGTAGCGTCCGGCCATGTTGTCACCCGCTAGCTCGTACATAGGTGTCATCGGATGCGGATACCGAGGTGCATGTGGTCAGCACACCGCTTTCCCGGCCGTTGTCAGTTTTCGCTACTTCTAAGTCACGTACCTACTCAGTTGGCATCACTAGGGCTGAGTGCAGCTTGATTGCCAACAGCACTGGCAGACCCGGACGGATATCAATTCAAGTGCTAGTTGACAGCGCTTAACCTCGGTGATCTGATGAGAACCGGTGTTACCACTTGTAACGGAACCTATTAAAGACTTTACTTTACCGAAGTATGCGATACCCCCCAATTCAACCAGTTTAACGAGTATTTATGATGATAGAAAAGTTATTGTGTATGTTAACAATGATTGCATAACATGTCTCCATAAACAGTCAACCCATTAAATTATACTGAATAACTGACCCACATAAAAGTTAACATCACTTGGTCACTGATACAGCAAATGTCATCATGTAAAAACACTAAGTTCATCTTAAATAATTAATATGAAGTACGAAAAATAGTGGCCAACTTACGTATTTTGGATCTCGTTAAATAAAAATCACCCAGTGAAACCTATTTGTTCACTGGGACCGTTTTCACTCTGTATTCGCGTAAACACTCCAATTTTGGACGAAAACCAATGTAATTCTTAATAATTCATGTTATTTACTTATTTATGCAAATTAGAAAACTCAATTGACAAACTTCTAAAAAACGGCATTTTTTTAACAAAGAATTATTCTGTCAAGTCAACAAATCTTTCTGTCATTTTAATAACCTGTTAAATTATGTCACTCGATATAAATTAATAACTTTTCTGCGCAAATTACGATAACAGATGTACATGTGACTTATAAACTATATCTCTTTTTAGTAGTTCTTTGACAAGCGTATAAATACAAGCAGCAAGAAGGATCGGGAGCTTAGTCTGAATGTCACTTTGGTAAAGTGTATGTGTGTGTGTTATTGTTCGAGGTGGATAAACATTGCAAAGAACATGTAAAAGAAGTGCTACTTTGTGTTGTGTCATTGTCTTTGGTGGACAGGGAATTAAGATGGCCACCAGAGTAACAAATATCTGAAGTTTAAATATTTGTTGGTTTCGCTCGTTATTTATCATCAAAAGTACATGAAAAACACGGGACCTCATCTTTGTATCCCTAGACAACCATATTTAGAGCCAGCATCAACATCGAGACTCAGCAGCGATCCAGCAAGCAGCAGCGATTACCACAATGCATTTTAATGGCGCCAACCTATCATCAAGTGCTAACAAGCTCCGTAAATGGGAGTGAAATAGTGCAATTATAGCAATATCTACGACTAGGCGACCATTACACACTGCATTAAGACCGTTGCCTAATGTAGACGAATATACAAAATTATTTCCAAGAAATGAAAGTTCCCGATAGTTTCTGAACGCGTCTTGTATGTGATGTTATTTTAGAGATTACAAAATGGGATCAAATTTACAAAAAACTATATCAATATGAGCCCATATATCAGTATGACGTTGCACCGCTCTGGCTACAGTACATCCGCTCATTCTACTCCGAACGGTGTCATAGAGCCAATGTATCCTCTCCTGAGGCTAGATGATCCACGAGTGGTTATTATCACAGGGACGCACTTGATGAGCAAGCTGCTCCAAAACATGTTCTATCAGGGACAGACATAGAGCTGTTGCTTGGCTCAGGAGTACCTCAACATCTCTCAGACGTGTCCTAGAGACACGTGATACGTTTGGATGAGCGTTGGTCTATTCAAACTGGCACCATGATACTGTCACATGAGAGATAACACACAAGAGAGCAGGATTTCCGAGACGTCCAGTAGCGCAGTCAGATTTCCCTCATCACTACCAACCGCGACCTAAGATGATGATTCCCCACACCGAGACGCTAGGAGTAACACTACTGTGCGACCCTGGACGAACGGGTCCTCTTCCCAGGTCGCTTCCATACACACTGATGTTTGTCATCCGGGACAGTGCAAAAGCAAGATTCATCGCTAAGTGATAAGCGATGCCTTTCATCAGCTGTTCAGCAGTTCGATGAACCGTTTCCCATACATTTTACTGAGAATTGTAGGGTAGTCACGTAGATGTAGAACTAAAGCTAATACACAAAGCTGATAGTGTTATTGGTGATACACGTAAGTAAATCATGTGGTGTCCGATTACCCACCAAGAAAGAGTATACGGGAATAATTGATGACGTTTGGTGCAAGTGCTATTCTGAGACGAAGAGGCTGGCACACGAGAGATATTCGTGGAGGGTCGCATCTTTGAAATGCGTTAAATACAGATCTATTAGTTGACCGTGTAAATAATGAAGTGTATGAATCGGTGAGAAAACAGTGTTAATATCTAACTTTAGTAAACAAAGAGAGATCAAGTAATGTGAAAATCGACGGAGCAAGAAGGACATAAAAAGCAGCCTAGCACTGGCAAAAAGGGCATTTATGACCAAGAGAAGTCTAGTAGTAACAATCATGTATCTTAATTCGAAGAAAAAATTTCTGAGAATGTTCGTTTGGATCACAGCATTGTGTGGTAGTAAAACATGGACTGTGGGAAAACCGGGACAGTAGAGAATCGAAGCATCTAAGATGTGATGCTACGGAATGTGGATAATTATGTGTACTGATAAGGTGAAGTTCTGCGCAGAATTGGCGAGGGAAGGAATATATGGAAAATACTTATAAGAAGAAGGGACAGAATGATAATGCATCTGTTAAGATATCAGGGAATAAGTTCCATGGTGTTAGAGGGAGCTGTAGAGGGAAAAACTGTAGAGCAAGACAGAGATTGGAATACATCCGCCAAATAATTCAGGACGTAGGTTGGCGTAGTTGAGGCACTCAGTTAGAAGAATGATAACTTAAAAAAACTGAGCTAAGAGTGGTTGGGAAGCACTATTAAATGGAAGTAAGTAACAGTAATTACGTGAAATCGAAGAGTCACGGATAGGACAGAGCAGCGTTATAGCTGCACGAAATGGCTCTATGGAATGAGGACTACAACAATTGTTTCCTTGTATTCACTTTAAATGTCTCCTGTTACATACGCCTCCTGGTTTCGTAACCCGTCTGCACTGTTTTAGGTTGGCTGTTGCTTTAGAATACGTTTAGTTGGTGGTATGCCTGGTCTTCTTTTGAGATACAACCACGAACCTTTCTGATGAATCACCTATGTGTTTAAGTTTCGTAATACAAGTGATGCTACGATTATCAGTTTCCATTCACCCAGTAATACCTGTCTAGCTGTACGAGGAACTCAGTGATGCAGAGTACTGCAATATTCAAGCCACTGGACAGAGCTTGGTGGAGAGTCCCTGACGATGTTGCCCTGCTCCTTCGTGTGTTAGGTAAGGGAAAAATGACAGTGTGTATGACACTTCACACTACTTTTCTTCTCTCATCTCCTTACACAAGACGTTGGCAGCGTAGTTCTGGCACAATATTCAGAGAGCACCAGTACCGTAAATTTTGAGAGGAAAATCCTCTCCTTTCCTACATACATTCCCGTTGAACTTACTTGATGCCCTCTCATACACTTTCATAACCACTACAGTGGTTACGAGCCAAGCAGCGCGTCGCTGATCGAATCTCTCAAGATTACCTAATTAGTAGAACGTAGATGAGAACAAAGGGCAAGTTCACCAAGATTAGAAAAACATAACGACCAATTGAGAGTACTACGAAATTTTCTAACTGGTCGCCCTATACTATTAAATGTGATGTCCATTACAGATGCACTATTATTCTCCAGAACCCTTCCATCAACGTGAAGTTTATTACCATCTTTCATGCAAATGAATTTACCTATCCCCGTCACTTCATACCATATTTAGTAATACCGCTAAAGACGCACTCGATGTGATAAGCTTCAGAAGCTTATCACTATTCCCGTAATCACATACCACAGTGTGACTCACAAAAACGTTTAAAAACTGACATGACACACTGGGCACACAAAAATCAGTAATCGCATAGGAACCAGGGCTCCGCTAAGACCATCCGGGACTACTGCATGACGATGCTGTTATTTAGTCACATGCTACAAATGGACGCCCACTGCAGTAGATGATGGAAGTTTTGTCCAGATGCATCGAGACACGTCTGACATCCACGCATCCTCGCAAAGTTACCTGGTGTATCTCGAAGACATCCGGCTGCCACAACAGCCCTGCCCACTAGGTCTTCCGGCAGTGTAACACACAATGCTCTTCAGATACCTCCATAGGATAAGTAAAACCGACTATGGACAGATCGGATGATCTTGGTGGCCATTCTATTGTCCCAACGTGACCACTCCAGAGGCCGGGAAAGGTTGCCTGCTGATGTGCCCTCACCTGTCTGATGAAATGAGAGAGCTCTCCGTAGTGCTGAAATCGAATGCGGCGACGAATAGGCAGGGAACATCATTTATAGCATTTGCGGTAGAAATTCCAGCAGTAAAACGAGATACGTGCGACCGTCAAGTCTGTCCGGGAGAAAGTACGACTCAGTTAAACACTTCGACGATGCCATCCCACCCGTTAACGGTAAATTTATGTTGTGAGGCTTGCGTACTTGTAGCACCCGAGTATGCAGGGTGTGAATGTTCATCATACCTTCGAATGAGAACGCAGCCTGATCAGAGGACACTCGCCGTGAAACTTCGGTCTGCAGCTGATTCCTGCATAAACCACCGGGACAATCCAATGAGCTTCCTGTAGTTCCCCGGGTTGCAATGCCTGGACACGTTGGAAATGAAATAGATGCAGTCCTTCGTCGTGTCGTGCATCAGACGGAGGATTGGGCGGAAGACATCTCGTGTACTTGTTGACGGCGCACGCTGCACCCTTTTGAGAACGCTTTCTTCTGCCACAACTGCCGTGTAGTTCGTTCACTCCCAGCATCCGGTTTGAGCCGAGCTGGCCCCGGCTTATGCGCTGGTTTAAACATTTTCTGTGTTTGGTTTCCCGCGGTTATTGTGGTTATTCAGTGGTTCTTCCTCTTTCTACGTGTGGCAGCAGCGGCGTGTATCGATATTCGCACCTTGTACTATCTTTGGTCTGGCGCTTATAGTTTCCGGCTAGCCGATGTGCGGAAGTCGGTCGGTTGGTGTACAGCAGCCAGAAAATCTCCATGGGGCGCAGTGGACCGGGTCCGCTGGCGGTCTCTACTCAGTATCGGAGTGTGTGGGAGCTGTTCCGATTGCTACGAGGTTCGTGGCTCACCGACCCAGGACATCAAAGTTGCGTGGTGATTTAATTACCGAAGCCAGTCTGTTCACATTGTGCTGTTGGTTTTCATGGTTGGCTGTTGGTGGTATTCCCGTGAGAAACAGCGAGTGTTCAGGTTGGCGAAAGTTTGGCCACCATCCAGTGGAGTTTAACTGTATTTTGGTTATTTGAAGTCCAAGTGCCACAGCGGAATTTTCTGCCTTGTGGCCGTTAGCGTTTCGGTTACCTGCCCTGGCCGGTTACGTAAAATTCGGGCAGTTTCCTTTCCTCACCGTATTGTCGCTGTCCAACACGTGTGTGTAATTTTGGACAGCTTACGCATACTTGGTTGTGGGCGGTGGCGCCTTTTACGTATTAGCTTTGGAGTTCCTTGTGTACTGGTCGGGTGGAAAGCAAGTCGTCTTGTCGGTGGGTCAGTTGACTGTCTCTTGGTGGAGTTGCCGGTGGATCGGATATAGTTGGGCCGAATACCTGTGTACCCTAAGCGAACGTTAATATTTCAAGTGCAGAACGATCCCCAGAAACTTCTGAACGCCGCTGCCTGTAATACCTTTTCTTATTGGTATTTGATTGTGTATTTTAATGGCTCATAGCCGATGGTTTGAATTTGCATGCTTTTAGTTGGGTTTTACATAATGGACCTTCAGCCGTTTTAAAATTGAAAGTTCCTTACTTGTAAAGTCTTGCATTGTTTGGGCCTTCAGCCTCATTTAAAATATTTTTTTATGGATAAACCTTTTCACCTTCTGCCTTCTGAAAATTTATTGTAGTTGTGGTGGCCTCCCTCTGCAATTTGTCCTTCAACTTCTCTCCATTTCCAAACTGTTGAGTCCATGTTACTTCACGATACGTTCAGCCAACCGATCCCTTCTTGTAGTCAAGTTGTGTCATATACTCATTTTTCATCCAATTCGATTCAGTACCCAATCATCAGTTATTCAATCTATCCATCTTACCTTCAATATTCAATTCATATGTAGCAACACATTTCAGAAACTTCTGTTCTTTTCTTCTCTAAGTAGTTTACCGTTCACTATGCACTTCCGTACTCGGCCATGCTCCAAACACTTTCTGAAAAAACTTTCTAATATTTAAATTTATATTCAATGTTAACTTTTTTTTCAGAAATGAATTTGCAGATATTTCCATTAATATCTTAGCTACTTCGGCCATCTTCAGTTCTTTTGCTGCCCAAATAACAAAGCTCATCTACCACATTTAATATCCCATTAGCTAGCACAATTATCTAGGCACTGCAGTATTTAATTCGTCTACGTTTCATCGCCGTCGCTTTTCTCTGATTAATATTCATCTCTTCGTTGCGGATGCTATTTGGCATATATCCACATAGAGAATTCGATTACAGCTAGTTTGCAAGAGTCTCCGTGGGTCTGCTGATCGCATGGTGGACACCGAGCCATTAGATTGCTTCCGATCGTCAGCGCTTGCTCTCGCGCGGCTACATACGACGTGCTGCCCGCCGCACGCCCTGGTTTAATTCGCCAGTTGGCGACCAGTTACCAGCCGCACGATACGTCATGCAATTTCGCTGTAATGCCCCGGCTCCAGCTCGATGACACAAACATAGCACAACAATGTTATGACGTGGAACGGACAGATGTAGAAATGGCCCGACCACAATTGCGGAAGTTGCTGACATTTCAGTTGCATTATCCTGTTAAAACATCCCAATTTCCGACAACAGGACTGCGCGCGAAATCTCATATAAAGTGCCATCGCTTAGAATGACATCAACACGGTATTCTGCAGACAGAATGTGACAAGTGGATTTCTGGCGAACTTGGAAACGTTGCAACTCGTCCATGATGAAATACTTCCTCTTAGAGCAAACTGAGTTCCCTATATACCTCTCTGCGTAACATCAAACATTTATTACACCAGTATCTTCATCCTGCTAACAAAATGAACACCATAGGAGATTTTACTTGGATGATGAAAGATTGAACCTGTTATCGTTATTATGAACTGTTCAGAATTGAACAGAGAACAATATCAAAGTAACTATGGAAGAAAGGGGAAATGTGTATGTATTTAAAAGGAACGTCAGCTATCAGATTGGACTGGAAGTAGTTTTGGTACAAATGGTTCTGAGCACTGTGGGACTTAACTTCTGAGGTCATCAGTCCCGTAGAACTTAGAACTGCTTAAACCTAACTAACCTAACGATATCACACACATCAATGCCCGAGGCAGGATTCGAACCTGCGACTGTAGCGGTCGCGCGGTTCCAGACTGTAGCGCCTAGAACTGCTCGGCCACCTCGGCCGCCGAAGGAGTGTAAACGGTTAAATACTGTGCTACAATCAAACACTCAAGACGTCACCGTCTTTGATCGAAGAATACAAGACGCATGTAACTTCTCTGCAATGATACTCTATGGGAAATGAAATCATATATGCTGTATCAATAACTTACCCATTAAGAGTGGCGATACATGTGATACTACTCCATCAATTGACAAAAGTAGACAATTTTAATTGATCACTTCGTCTTAACAATGAGTATCAATAAAATGTGAATGTTACGAAAGTACCAAAACTGCTTTTTGAAAGTAGCAGCGTTCGCATACAATAAAGTAGTGTTATGTAAATTTTGAAACTTATGTTTTAATAAACCCCATTCTCCCCTTATTTACGCCTTATCCTCTTAGCACTTACAACCGATAACTCCCTTCTTCATCACATAAACCAACATACCTAAACGTAAACCCCGTTACACATAACATTAATTAGCAATTTGAAATCTGATTGGAGATTATTCTTGGGGTTATGCCATGATTTTATTAGTTTCAACACTGGATAATTAAATTTTTAGAAGTCTAAATTTATACTTAAAAATTCTCTACGGTATTTTTTGTAAATTTTTTGTTCACTCTCGGTATTTTCGAAAGCTGTTGTCTAAATCCTCAACCGAAGAGGCTATAGAACCAAAGCAACGATGTACACACACACACACACACACACACACACACACACACACACACACACACACACAAAGAAAGAAAGAGGAAGGTTACGATATAACGTTCCGTAAATGACGAAGTCCATAGAGACGCACGAAAATTCTGAAATAGGAAAGGATGGGAAAAGAAATCAACCACCTCCTCGCTAAAGAATCATTTCGTCAGTTTCCTTCCTTGCTTCAGAGAATTACCGGTAACACCTGAGCGGGAGAGTGGGTTTATAACTTCTGCCCTCCCAAATGTGAGAGTAGAGTCTCAATCAATTTGATACATCGGATAATCGATAACTTTCGCGAGTAAAGCAAGTAACCATTTTCGTTCTTTATTTACAGCTGCTGGTTGTTGTGGTCTTCAGTCCGAAGCCTGATTGGACTCAGTTCTCCATGCTACTATATCCCGTGCAAGACTCTTTAGCTCCTAGTATAACCTACATCCTTGTGAATCTGCTTACCGTATTCATCTCTTGGACTCCCTCTACGATTTTTGACCCCCTCCTCCCCTCTTCCCCCACACTTCCCTCCAGTACTAAAGTGAAGATCGTTTGGTGTACCAGAATTTGTCATGTGCTTGTCCATGGCAGCACTCCAGACAAATATCATCAGGAAAGACTTCCCAACAATTAAGTCCATACCGATGTTAACAAATTTCTCCTCATCCTATTCCTAATTGCCAGTCTACATTTTATATCCTCTCTACTTCGGCCATCATCATTTACTTTGGGGCTGAAATAGCAAAGCTTCTCTATTACTTTAAGTGTCTCGTTCACTAACCTGATTCGCTTACTATCACCTGATTTAATTCCATTATGTTCCATTATATCTGTTTTGCTTTTGTTTATTATCATCTTACGTCCTCCTTTCAAGAAAATATACATTCCGTTCAAATGCTCATCTAAGACCTTTATGTCTGCTCTGCTTTTCTTGAAAGGTCTCTTTGATTTTCCTGTAAGCTGCATATATACTTTCTCTAGTGAAATATGCTTTTAAATCCTTACACCTGTCCTCTAGCCATTCCTGCTTAGCCACCTTGTACTTCTGGTCTCATTTTTAGACGTTTGTATTCGCTTTCGCATTTGTGGCATTTTTATGTTTTCTCCATTCACCAGTTAAACTCAGTATCTCCTATCTTACACAAGGATTTCTGCTGGACCTTGTCCTTTAACCTATTTGTTAATCTGTTGCGTTCACTATTTGATCTCTTAAAGCTGCCTAATCGTCTTCTATTGTATTGCTTCTCTCTGTTCTAGTCAGCGGTTGCCTAACACTCACCCTGAAACTCTCGGCAACCTGTCGTTCTTTCAACTATCCAGGTCAAGTGTCATTGATTTTCTATCTTTTTGCAATGCCTTTAGTTTCAATCTATAGTTCATAATCATTAAATTGTGGTCAGAGTCCACATTTGCCCCTGAAAATGACTTGCAATTTTAAATCTGGTTCCGAAATTTTTGTCTTACAATTATATAATCAATCTGAATCCTTCAGATGTCGCCTGGTCTCTTCCACGTACACAACCTTCTATCATGACCTTTACATTATGCTCTGCGCAAAATTCTAACAGTGATATTTCATTCTTTTCCCTCAGTTCACATTCATCTACTTTTCTTTCTCTTCCTTTTCCTACAATCGAATTCCTATCTCCAAACACACTTAAATTTTTGTGAATAATTTGTATCTCCTTATATAATTCTTCAAACTCTTCATCATCTGCGTAGCTAAGTGGTATATAAACATATACTACTGTGGTAGGTGTTTGTTTCGTGTCTATCTTGGCTACAGTTATGCATTCACCATGATATTGATAGTACCTTATCTGCATTCCTATTTTCTTAGACATTATTAAACTCACTCCTGCATTACTCCTATTTGACTTTGTATCTATAACCCTATACTCACTTGACCAGAAGTCCTGTTGCTCTTATCATCGAACTTCACTGTTTCCGCCTATATCTATCTATCCAGTTCCTTTTTCAAATTTTCTCGACTACTTGGCCGATCCATAGAATGCCAGTTTTGTTTATACTGGTGACGACACCCCCCTTAGTGGTCCCTGCCTGGAGATCCGAAAGGAGGACTATTTGACTTACAAAATATTTTCCCCAAGAGGACGTAATCATCATTTAACCATACGGTAGAGGTGCATGCCCTCAGGAAATGTTGCGGCTTTATTTTTCCCTTTATTCGCAGTATTAGCGCAGGAAGACCTCTCTGGGTGATGTTACAAGGTCAGATCAGTTAGTCACCCAGACTGTTGCCCTGCAACTACAGAAAAGGCTGTTACCCCTCTTCAGGAACTACATCTTTGTCTGGCATCTCAGCAGATACCCCTCCATCGTGGTTGCACCCGAGGTGTATCGCTGAGGCACGCTAGCCACAGCGGGAGGGACTGTTGTTTGCTATAGGATTTTTAAAAAAATTCGTTTATTGCTGATGACTGGAATTTGGATAAGAAAAAAGTTTCTGTGTGCAATCAAAATTTGTAGGACACAGTGTAATAGATCTTGTGCAGGCTGCATAGCTGAATCTTTTTATTCAATTCGATGAAATATTAATGTAAAATCACCCAAGACTAAGAGGGTTGGGTTGGGTTGTTGGGGGGAGGAGACCATTCAGCGTAGTCATCGGTCTCATAGGATTAGAGAAGGACAGGGAAGGAAGTTGGCCGTGCCCTTTCAAAGGAACCATCCCGGCATTTGCCTGGAGCTATTTAGGGAAATCACGGAAAACCTAAATCAGGATGGCCGGACGCGGGATTGAACCATCGTCCTCCCGAATGCGAGCCCAGTGTGCTGGCCACTGCGCCACCTCGCTCGGTACAAAACTAAGAGATCGTCGCATCCACTGAGTAATAATATTACATCTAATAATCTCCTCATTTGCTAAGTGGTTTGATAACCAACACACTACATTGTTCTAGAGACTATTTTCATTCTAGTGTCGAATGCTGCAAGACGAAGCTATCCGTGACGTGAAATCGGTGGTCTTGATGTTGGACGCGGCTCCAGATTGTTCGCTGTCGCTTCTCGATAGCACTGTGTTGTGTACATGGTTCCGCGTAGTCAGCACGTACACAACCTTCCCACTAGAGCGCGCCCCGCTAAGCACAACAGCCCAGGCGCAGCGCTCGTCCGTCTCCGCACAACGAGATGGTGCTGCCATAGAGACGGACCAGATTCTGCTTCCGCCGATCCGCGTATTAATATGTAACGCAGCCAATGAGATTGCTGCTAACGTAGAACCTTTTCTCGTCGCGGATCACACTCGTGCAGTGATACATGAACGCGCGAGGCATTATAACGACAGACCTCCGATTAGTCAGTCTGCATTTGTCTGCACAAGTCTGTACCAGTCTGCATTTGTCTGCAACAGTCTGTACGAGTTCTACATTTGTCTGTACCAGTCTATAGTCAAGTTTCAGTCTGCGCCTAATAAGATTACCATATTCCTGTACATAGCCATGAAGATAAATGTATAGACACTTTTGTCAAGTATCAAATATGTATGTGAGAATAAGATTAACGTACCAATACCAAAGGAACTTCAGATTGTCAATTGTAAATAGCATCCAGAACCAAGGTAAGTAATTTTTATGCTTGTTATTATTTTAATAAATGTGTGTGAAAATTAATCAAGTTCTGTTTAAAGTTGGTCACCGTCAACCTGCTACTCTAAGCGTGCAAGTGGCATTTCCATCATCTGACCTAACGGCAGAAGATAAACATGCCGCGATAAGACCACGAGACATATTGCTGACACTCGCCTATTTCGTTAGAGCGACAAGTCAAATAATCTGATGGCGTGTGTACTGAAGGTCTTATAGTACGCACACCACACACTGAGAACTCTGTTGTCGGATTTGCAACCAGCGTTCGGCTGCCTCACGACAGGAAGAGCTCGAAAATAAGATGTCGGATGAAATACCTGGTATCCTCTTCTTATGACGTCTTTTTTCCTCTTCGTGGTTTTATCATTGCTAGCACCAAAACCAAATGCCTGAGGATGTTGGGTTCTGAAATTCTTTTAATTAAGCTATAACTTTGGTGTCAGTAGTAGCTAGGACCTTTGTGTTTACATATCGCTTAACGTATTGAGTATTAAAGTCTAATTTTAATCAAATTAAGATCAAATACAAAACAAAATGTAAATGATCGATTTTAGCATACAATAATGATAGCAGTAATACTGCACAAGTCGCTACACAGCTCAGGTAGGGAGTATTTACTGGGCTTTGTAAACGCTGATCCTCCTACAGTTGGTCTGTTTTGTAGTATGAAGTAGAAGATGAAGCAAGGCTACGAAAAGTGTGTAGAATGAGCTGCAGGTATTTCCACATGTCTTTGTACTTAACTTTTTTCTTGTATCTCGTCCACCAACGTCGAATCTTCTCGTTTCTAAAGCGACCCCTACGTAGTAAATTTCAATTTCGACTGCACACGGCGTCATTGCAGTAAAATTGTGGAGTCATAACATTATGCCTTCCGAATCAGTATCCGACTGTATTGCGGCGTGATTCCATCCTCGGTCCTTGTTCCTTTTCTGTCCAGGATAAAGGTGCCACTGAAAGACTGTCGCTTCGCTCATGCGGACTCGTGTTTCTGCCCTACAATTAACGTCCTGCGGTGGTGTCGTGACTGCCCACAGTTTCGCATGGAGGTAACCAGCGGGTTCCTCATCGAAACAGCAAGACTTTTAACGACGCCATTAGGCGTCAGTCAGTCTTGTAACTGGCACGATGTGGTCCGCCACGTATTTCTCTCCTGTGCCTATTCAACTCAATGTGTCAGTTACACAGAACGTCCACAATTATGCGTTGGGCGTAATCCAATCTCGTCTTCACTCAAGTACCATGATAGACATATTGGCTGATGAAGATGTGTACGGTATGTAAGTAATCTTACGTTTCCACTTCATACAAAATATTTTTGTGTTATCGATATCGACATGAATATTTTTGTTTGTTTATCCTCTCTATAATATGCCACTGATGATGGGCTGCATGCGAGAATATCGGTCGGGAAAAGAACTACTTTTTAAGTGCAGCACATGATGTACAACAAGGTGTCGTTTATCAAATTAAGAGAGGAGCGTCATTTTTTCCAAAAATGCGTTTTCGGTGCTATTGAGTTCTCCGTACTCTGTGGGATGTCCCTAGACATATTCAAAGTGCTAAATCATGAAGAAAATGCTTCAAACAATCACTACTAGATGGGCCGGGCCTTGTGCCAACGAAAGCTCTTCTCCAGAGTTCCAAGTGCCATGCGTCAAGGCCTCAACTGTTTAATTTTTAATTAAGTTTCCGTTAAGCCTGAGACTGTCTGAAAGAGGAACACTCATGTTTTATGTCCTAGCGCATAGCTTTGCGAACGGCGACAGAGGTTTTGCAGTAACCGACTGACTGGCTTGTTAACCCCTTCTCCTCCAAGACTGTAAGGCTGTTGTGTACAATCCACGAGAAACAAAATCACATGCCGTCGCGCGCCTTGTTAGAAATGTGAGCTGTTTCTGTGTACAAATGTTCAAAAACAAATTCGAGCCGAGGGTGGTCCCGTGTTTGAGCCAGTCAGTTACTTGCTATGGCACGTAAAACAATGTCGATAAACATATTTAATTTCCAATTTGTCCCACTGCTTTTTGCAGGATGAGGTAAGCAGCAAAATTAAGTGATATGAGAATAGCCTTCTCATTTTTCGAACGCAAATAAGCTGCTTACATGAAGAAGTACTTGATTTTCGAACCTCCTGAATAATGTAAGCTCTTGCATTTAGAACATTTGACATTTCCACTCTTAAATTACTTATGTTGATTTTTATTGAGGTTACAACCAAAGCCATAACAGAAATTTCTTGTAAATTGTGTAGATTTTTCCTGTAGAAAAATATAATGCAAACTTTTTTTTGGTAAACTTTTATTATTTTCTTATGAACTTACGCAGTTAATTCGAAAGAATAAATGAGAAATGATCAGACGGTTCATGAAGTTAGTTGTGGCTATATGTTACTGGGAGGTTGACTCCGCGTAGAGGGATGCTTCGTTCGTGCAGTTGCTGCTCCGTCTTCGTGTTGACAGGAGCCCGTAGGGTTGTTGTTGACTGCCACCATTGGTCAAGTTTTTAAAAGGTTTTGTCTAATGCAATAATTAAAAATGTGTTAAAAATTTCATGTAATTGTAGTGAATTCCTTCCTGTCTCGTGTTGGTCCCTTAGAAAAGTTAGAAACTTCATTTCTCAGTGTCACAAGTGACAGATCGAGTACGTCGCGTCGCAGACTATCCATGTTCTGGCAGATTTCTTGCAGGCAGTTAATGGCTTAAAGTCTGATGCCGTGATTTTTCCTGCCGCGATATATTTAGGTTAGTTGCTTTCCAAACGTCTGACGACTCTCGACACAGACTCCTGTCCTCCATAGTGTCTGGTTCGCCGGAAGGGCTTCAGGCGTCTCTCCTGATCAGATGTGCGCTTGCTAGTTTCTCACTGGTTGACATTATCTTGTTAACAATCTTGTATCACGCCGCTATGGACGTCTGATGGTAAACAACGCGGTGGGTCATTGTTCCATACTATGTTTCAGCAGAATTTCGGAAATTTTGACTCACGTAGAGACAACATGGCAAATCGGATTTTTACAATTTTTTTTATGTCTAAGACACATGAAGTTCACAACTCAAATATAAATCGCCGAAAGCAGTTACGCATATAGCTCAAACATTCTCAAGGATAACTACATTGAAGTATTCCGAGTGTCTTTAATAATCTAAATTAAGGTCGATTTTTCTACAAGCAGAGTGGCAGTGCGGCAGAGTGGTTACTTGCCACGAAAGAGGCCAGGGTTCGATTTCTGTCTGATGAAAACTTATAAACAAAGGTACATGATCTACGAGCGTTCTAATGAAGCATGAAATGCATAAGGATGAAAAGACAACCATTATCCCGCGTGACTGGTAATCGATGCTTCGACTACCGTATCAGTTATTCTTTTCCTTCGTTTTTTCCCTTCAGTTGAATAGCTACGTACTGACATATGCACTGTGATAAAAAGTATCCGGACACACCCAGAAACATACGTTTTTAATATTAGCAGCATTGTGCTGCCACCTACCGCCAGGTGGTCTATATCAGTGACCTCAGTAGTCATTAGACATCGTGAGACAGTAGAATGGGGCGCTCCACGGAACACACAGACTTCGAACGTGGTCACTTGTTTCATATGTCTGTACGCGACATTTCCACACTCCTAAATATCCCTAGGTCCACTGTTTCCGATGTGATAGTGAAGTGGAAACGTGAAGGGACACGTACAGCACAGAACGTACAGGCCGACCTCGTCTGTTGACTGACAGAGACCGTCGACAGTTGAAGAGAGCCGTAATGTGTAATAGCCTGACAACTATCCAGACCATCACACAGGAATTCCAGACTGCACCAGGATCCACTACAAGCACTATGACAGGCGGGAGGTGAGAAAACTTCAATTTCATGGTCAGGCGGGTGCTCATAAGCCACACATCACACCGGTAAATGCCAAACGACGCCTCGCTTGGTGTAAGAAGAGTATATTGATTGACTGATTGGTTTGAAAAGGGGGTAAGGAGACCAGACTGCTTGCTCATCGGTCCCGGAGAGTTAACATTGGACGATTGAACAGTGGAAAAACGTTGTGTGGAGTGACGAATCACGGTAAACAATGAGGCGATTTGATGTTAGGGAGTGGGTATGGCGAATGCCGGGTGAACTTCATCTGCCAGCGTGCGTAGTGCCAACACCAAAATTCTGAGGCGGTGGTGTTATGGTGTGGTCGTATTTTTCATGGATGGGGCATCCTCCCCTTGTTGTTTTGCATGGCACTATCACTCCACAGGCCTGCATTGATGTTTTAAGCACGTTCTTGCTTCCCACTGTTGAAGAGCAATTCGGGGATGGCGATTGCATCTTTCAACACGATCGAACACCTGTGGCGGAGTGGTTACATGTCAATAACATCCCTGTAATGTATTGGCCATCATAGAGTCTTCACATTCCTTTACAACACATTTGAGATGTTTTGGAACGCCGTGCCAGGCCTCACCGACCGACATCGATATCTCTCCTCAGAGAAGCACTTCGTGAAGAAACCTTCCAGCAACTGATTGAACGTATGCCTACGAGAGGGGAAGCTGTCATCAAGCCAAAGGTTGGGCCAACACTATACTGAATTCCAGCATAACCGATGGAGGGCGCCACGAACTTGAAAGTCATTTTCAGCTGGGTGTCAGGATAGTTTTGGTCACACATTGTGAAGTGAGTCACACATATGTCAATTAACACGTAGTACATAATTGTCATTTTTAAGAAAAATGCACGTCTTCTTATTCCTAATTACGTATTCCGCATAGAACAGTTTTCATTGTAAATATAAATTCTTATTCCATACGTATTACCAAAATGGATTTGTGTGTGTGTGTGTGTGTGTGTGTGTGTGTGTGTGTGTGTTCCACATCTCCTTCTAAACCACTGGAACGATTTCAAGCAAACTTGGTACACCCGTCCCCTGCTGACAAGCAGCAATCGCTGTGGGGTAAGAACCACCTACCCAGGATATATGACGGTATTAACACTGAGATGTGTGAAAATCTGCAGAATTGTGCATGACGTTTAAATTTATTACTTTTTTCCTCCAATTTCTATTCGCAACACATTTTGCATACAGTATCCACATATGCCACCCAACGTACCTACAAAATTATATCATTGCGTGACCCGTAGATCAGTAGATATGTCTTCATAAACACTGATATGAGTGAAAACTGTTGCATCATGAATGACGTTTAAATTTATTACTTATTTGGTACTAACTCCATTCGCAACGTATTTCCCTGGCCGTATCCACATATCCCGCTGAATGTACCTACACAAATATGGCAATGTAGGACACGCAGTTCAAGAGATATGACGTCATAAACACTGAAGTACGTAAGAAGTGTTTCAACAGATTTATTCTTTATTACCAAGATCATGTACAGTCGAGTCAACTTAAGGAAATCTCTGACAAAGGGCACCGCTTCTGACAGCTCTCAACTGCGAAGCGCAAATACTTGTAGGCGAACGCGATAGCCGTCTACGGAGCTATGAAGAGCCCTTGCCACAGAGACGTTTACAAAATCGCGTTGTAGACACCGAAGCAGCTGCTGTCCGGGATCATGTTTCTTAAATTGGATACTGTACATATACCCTTGTACATTATACTAGGTGATCAAAAAGTCAGTATGAATTTGAAAACGGAATAAATCACGGAATAATGTAGATAGAGAGGTACAAATTGACACACATGCTTGGAATGACATGGGGTTTTATTAGAACCAAAAAAATACAAACTTTCAAAAAATGTCCAACAGATGGCGCTTCATCTGATCAGATTAGCAATAATTAGCATAGCAAAGTAAGACAAAGCAAGGATGATGTTCTTTACAGGAAATGCTCAATATGTCCACCATCATTCCTCAACAATAGCTGTAGTCGAGGAATAATGTTGTGAACAGCACTGTAAAGCATGTCCTGAGTTATGGTGAGGCATTGGCGTCGGATGTTGTCTTTCAGTATCCCTAGAGATGTCGGTCGATCACGATACACTTACGACTTTAGGTAACCCCAAAGCCATTAATCGCACGGACTGAGGTCTGGGGACCTGGGAGGCCAAGCATGACGAAAGAGGCGGCTGAGCACACGATCATTACCAAACGACGCGCGCAAGAGATCTTTCACGCGTCTAGCAATACTTCTTTTTTTTTTTTTTTTGCTTCTAATAAAACCCCGTGTCATTCCAAGCATGTGTGTCAATCTTTACTTATCTATCTACATTATTCCGTGGTTTATTAAGTTTTCAAATTTATACTGACTTTTTGATCACCCGGTACATATTTCTTTGTACGACTGTTTCATATTTTCAACGGTTTTTCATGGAAATTAAATTTTTTCCACGCTTCACTACAAACGCAGTTCACTTTTTGTTTTGGCTTCTAATAAAAAAACGGCAAGTCCGGATTTGTCAGCTAGTTATCGACATTTTACGAAGACTGTTAACAAAGATTGCATAAATTAAAAAAATACAGATTAAACTTTTTTCATCTTTATGCATTTTTTGCTTCAATGAAATGTTTGTAGAACATGCACCTTTTTAAAAAGATTCCATGGCAGAAAATCCAAAGTGCGTCGCACACCCTGCGCGCGAGAATTCTATCACAGTGCCACGCATAATGTTTAAATTCCGTTTTTATTTTGGGGTACTAAAACCACTCGGAAACTTTCAGAGGCGATTTTCTCGAGAAATTTTGAGAATTGCTTTGAACTGCTTCGAGTGATTAATATTTATGTTCTGAACTTCACACACCATAAATATAACAAATTACAAAAACCCTGTTGCCATGTGGTCTTGTAAGTAGTTTTCTTCAGTGGCATGTCTCTGAGAGTGTCAAATATTTTCTTTGCCGTTTTGTCTCTGGGGTTGAGGGTATTTCCTAAGATGTACTCTTCGGCATGTAGTACTGTAGCATGTCGCTGAGTGTAAATGGAATCTTTGTTGTCGACTGCAGCGCTCAGCCTCAAGGTATTCGGCGGAGCGACGACGGACTTGGCTACACATGTACCGGACTGGCCGGTCCCGAGAGGTGCGCAGTTTTGGCGGTCTGTTATTGTCGCCACGGGAGTGCGGTGCGGGGAAAGAGCCGAAACAGCCGGCCTCCAAGTGGGCGGCAATTTCTTCCTTCGCTGCCCCTGGAGTAGCGGCGCCCTCGTCTGGAAAAATGTCCCCCCCCAACAGGTAGGGAGAGGACCAGAGAGAGACTCGCATCGCAGCAACGCGTCCCCAGCCACGCATTGTGTGTGTGTGTGTGTGTGTGTGTGTGTGAGTGTGCGTGGTGAGTGGACACTACATCTCGGGTACGACCTCCATCCGTCTGCACGTCCTCGGTCCCATTTTTGCCTTCCGCCTTGCTGGCTTATTACTCGAGGCAGCGAAGCTTAGGGAAGATATTTCATACGCCGCTTCCACAGATGCTGGAGATTTGCTCCACTCTGCTGCCTGCGTTCGTTGTCAGAGAGTCGCAGCAGTGCCTTAAAGAGGACAGAGATACGCGTCCACATTCGAGATGCTGAAGCTCAACAGCGGGTCTGAAAGGATTTCCCTTTGAAAGAATGTCTCCGGTTTACGGTTCGGCACTCTTCTTGTTTAAAATCATGTTCAATAGTAGGAAACAAACAGTAAAACATCTTAACATAAAGTAAATTAAACGTGGAAAGTGTAGTAATAGCGCGAGTAACGAACGCACATTCTAACTTGTACTTCCAACATTTACTTCCATTTATAAAAAAGTTGAGTAGTCGTATATCTGAAGACTGTTTTTAACACCACAGTGCTTTATTAGACGTGGTCCTATAGGGGCTGGTAAGACCTTGGCTTCCTCCGACCTTTACACTGACTTACCCATTCAGTTATGGAGGGGGACACAATTTAACTTGGATTCGGAACCACGGGGCAACTCGGCATTTTTCACATCAAAAAATGCTGGCACAGATGAAAGATTTGACAAATTACAAGTAAAAATCCAAGTACTGGGTCGGGACCGAACCCGAGACCTATCAATTTGTCACCTGGAACCTTGCTACATTTTCCTGTCTTATCTATCTGCTTTTTCGTCATCTTTCATTAGGAGTTCCGTATGAGTGTCGCGTGACATCTCTATCATTTTATCTATGGGAACTTGAATCAGTTTTTTTTTTTCTGTTACAGAAACTAGCCCGTCGCCTGAAGAATGAAGTGAGATATCGTCTGCCGGCCGCGGTGGTCTCGCGGTTCTAGGCGCGCAGTCCGGAACCGTGCGACTGCTACGGTCGCAGGTTGGAATCCTGCCTCGGGCATGGATGTGTGTGATGTCCTTAGGTTAGTTAGGTTTAAGTAGTTCTAAATTCTAGGGGACTGATGACCACTGCAGTTGAGTCCCATAGTGCTCAGAGCCTTTTTTTTTTTTTTTTTTTTTTTTTTGAGATATCGTCTTGGCACCGCTGAACCACTGAGCCACGTGTTGTAAACGTGGTAGAAAAATTAATTTGGTACTAAAACTCTTTTTATCTGTAAGATACATAAACGTAGAGTGAGAAGGGGGAACTTAGTTCTTGGGGGAGAGGGGGTGGGGCGAGGTGATGGAGAGAGACAGGAAATTTACATACTATACGTACGTAATTAAGCATGCACATAGATCTCTTACGTTTGCATATGACTACCGGAAGCACTGGAAAGAAAGCTCGTCTGGATCGCTATGTTTACTTATATAACTCCAGTGTCCAGTCATATTAATGTTGTATGTAGGCTGTTTAGGTTTTTATGTTGGTAATGCCACGTAGAGCTCTGTATGAAAATCGCTGACTAAGCTGTGTGCAGTCTGTGGCTGATTTGCATTGTTAGAATATTTGCTATTGTAGTGTCGGGCAGTTGGATGTGAACAGCGCGTAGCGTTGCGCAGTTGGAGGTGAGCCGCGAGCAGTGGTGGATGTGGGGGGAGAGATGGCATATATAATGACTTTTGAACACTACTAAGGTAAATACATTGTTTGTTCTCCATCAAAATATTTCATTTTCTAACTATGCCTATCAGTAGTTAGAATCTTTTATTTAGCTGACAGTATTGGCGCACGCTGTATTGCAGTAGTTAGAGTAACGAAGATTTTTGTGAGGTAAGTGATTCGTGAAGGGTATAGGTTATTGATAGTCGGGGCCATTCTTTTGTAGGGATTATTGAGAGTCAGATTGCGTTGCGCTAAAAAAAATATTGTGTGTCACTTTACTGTTGATCAGAATAAGTAAAGAGAGAAATGTCTGAGTACGTTCAGTTTTGCTCAGCTGTTTGAAAATCAAATAACGTAAAAGGTTTTTCAGCAAAGTAATTCATAAATTTTTCTAAGGGGATGTTTCAATGTGATCTCTTTTAAAAGTCTTTTGCAGCACGGTCCGCTGTGAGACGTTCAGGATGACAGCGAATCAGCTGCTGGAAGTTATGGAAAGTGATGTGCAACCATGGCAAATCCAGTGCCGTGATCAGCTGCGAAAAGTTTCTCGGTTGAGGAGACATGGTGCGAGCAGCACGATAGAGGTGATCCCACGGACTCTCGGGTTTATTTAAGACTGGTGAGTTTGGTAGCGATGAGAGTACGGTAAAGAGAGTATTGTAAACTCGTCCATTTCTCTTCGAACCACGCACGTACACAGCGATCTGCCTGATACGCTGCATTGTCCTGCTGATAGACGCCACCTTACAGAGAAAGAGAGAACTACGTGTAGGGGTGCACATGGTCTCCCAGCCAAACCACCAGGACCACTGCCCACGGCGACGCTGGATACCGCCTGATAACGTTGCGGGCACGTGACGGTAACAAAAGTATGTAAACGGAGAGGCAGATCCGGATTTGGGATCACTCAAGAGAAGATATGGGCAGCAAATGGAGAAATCTTTTTTTATAAGACACGTTGACAATGAGCAGATTATTATTACGCAGAACCAGTGAATGAGTATACTGAAAACGGTGAAGCTAGTGAAATGTTCACGAGCTGCTATCATGAGCATCTACGGAAAGGTGAAAACGACGGTGAAACTATCCCTAGGGGCTAAATGGTTGGACATCCATGACTGTTCACAGAACGTGTGGTTCGGAGACTTGCTGCTATGTAAAGTATGATACATGGTGATCTGTGGCATCTCTGCAAGAAGAGTACAATGCTGGTCAGTACACAAGTGTTTCAGAGCAAACCGTTAGTTGAAAATGGAGATCCGCAGCAGAGCACCCATTTATGCTCACACGTTGACCCAACGACACCGTCGCCGGCAGCGGAGGCCGAGTGGTTCTAGGCGCTTCAGTCCGGAACCGCACTGCTGCTACGGTCGCAGGTTCGAATCCTGCCTCGGGCATGGATGTGTGTGATGTCCTTAGGTTAGTTAGGTTTAAGTAGTTCTAAGTTCTAGGGGACTGATGACCACAGATGTTAAGTCCCATAGTGCTCAGAGCCATTTGAACCATTTGAACGACATCTTCAAAAAGGTTGCAGCGGCTCAGGGCCATCGGGATTCGACGGTCGATCAATGGAAACTTGTCGGCTTTTCGGGTGGATCACATTTTTTCTACGCTGGGTCGATGGTCGTCTCCAGGAACGCCGTCATTGTGGTGAACGGCGGCTCGAAACGTAGAGCACGTCACGGACACAGGCTGGTGGAACAAGTATTATGCTATGGGAGACTTTCTCCTGGACTTGCGTGATACATGTGTTACTAATAGAAGACACGCTGATAGCTGCGAACCACCCGGACCCCTTCTTGCTCGATGTATTTCCCGACGGCCATGCTATCTTTCAGCAGTATAATTGCCCGTGTCTCGGGGCCAGAACAGTGCTGCACTGTAAGTAGGCTGTTTAGGTTTTTATATTGGTAACGCCACGTAGCGCTCTGTATGAAAATCACTGGCTGTGCTGTGTGCAGTCTGTGGCTGGGTGGCATTGTCGTAATATTCGCTATTGTAGTGTTGGGCTGTTGACTGTTATAAGCGCGTAGCGTTGAGCAGTTGGAGGTGAGCCGCCAGCAGTGATGGATGTGGGGATGTGAGATGGTGGATTTTTGAGAGCGGATGATCTGGACGTGTGTCCATCAGAAACAGTACATTTGTAAGAATAGATGTCATGAACTGCTATATATATTATGACTTCTGAACACTATTAAGGTAAATA
This sequence comes from Schistocerca nitens, assembly GCF_023898315.1. Classification (NCBI taxonomy): domain Eukaryota; kingdom Metazoa; phylum Arthropoda; class Insecta; order Orthoptera; family Acrididae; genus Schistocerca; species Schistocerca nitens. The sequence goes on along the minus strand of NC_064620.1, from coordinate 186,360,579 downwards.
CATTGTTTGTTCTCAATCAAAATCTTTCATTTGCTAACTATGCCTATCAGTAGTTAGTGCCTTCAGTAGTTTGAATCTATTATTTAGCTGGCAGTAGTGGAGCTCTCTGTGTTGCAGTAGTTCGAGTAACGAAGATTTTTGTGAGGTAAGTGAATTGTTCAAATGGTTCAAATGGCTCTGAGCACTATGGGACTTAACATCTATGGTCATCAGTCCCCTAGAACTTAGAATTACTTAAACCTAACTGACCTAAGGAAATCACACAACACCCAGTCATCACGAGGCAGAGAAAATCCCTGACCCCGCCGGGAATCGAACCCGGGAACCCGGGCGTGGGAAGCGAGAACGCTACCGCACGACCACGAGCTGCGGACTAAGTGATTTGTGAAAGGTACAGGTTAATGTTAGTCAGGGCCATCCTTTTGTAGGGATTATTGAAAGTCAGATTGCGTTGCGCTAAAAAATATTGTGTCAGTTTAGTGTTGATCAGAATAGGTAAAGAGCGAAATGTCTAGTACGTTCAGTTTTGTTCAGCTGTTTGAAAATCTAATAATGTAAGAGATTTTTCAGCACAGTAATTCAATAATTTTTCTAAGGGGACGTTTCAACACTGATATGGGGACCATTGTAGCAAAGTCACGTTGATGTTTCGGCGACCAAATTCATCTGATGTGAATCCAATGGAACCCATCTGGGTCGCTATCGGGGCTGTCATCATGTATCCAAATCAGCGGCCCGTTATTTACGAAAATTACATAACCTGCGCATAGACGTCTGTGTACCACATAGCGTCACAAAATGTAGAGCCCCTAAAACACAGAAACAAAGATGTACTTCGTTCCAAAAACGGGCAAACAAGCTATTAGGAAGGTTGTTGTAATGTTTTGGCTCATCAATGTATGAACATGACAAACTTTATATACCCCATACAGCTTCCGTCTGTAAGTGGTTATGGCACGTTGACGCAGAACGTAAGTGTTGATTACTTTAACGTGACTGGACTGTGTATATGGCTGCTTTCAGCCTGATGGACAGATCATTCTCGGATATAGAGACAGGGAAAAGGGAAGGAAAGGGTGGCATTGTATAAAATTATTATAGGAATACGACATTAAAAACATGAAACCATTGTTACTAACAAGGGAAGCTTCCCACCACATCCCCCTCAGATTTAGTGGCAAGAGGACCAAGTGGATAGCCCGTCAAAAACTGAACACAGATCAAGCTTGAAAACAGGAAGAAGAATTCTTCTCGGGTTATCAGCCGAGAGTGGCGTTGTCTTCTCTCAACGTTTCAGTGAGGTTCATACCCATTACCTTCTGGCGAAGTGTCAGGATGCTGTGTTCTGCATATCTATATAGCTGCTTGGCCGTCGTCCGCTACTGTAGGCTGGCCAATCACGTTCCTCCGGATGGGGGTACCGCGTCGGTAGTGGAGCAGGTGATGGGGTGGGGGGAGGGGGGGAGCCGTGGTGCGGCCCGGTGTCGAGACCTGGTGGCTATCCAATCTGTCTCCGGACTCCGCTGCCTTCAGATGGGAGCGTTCTTGACGTTTTCTGTCAATTGTGGGATTCCACGCTGCACTGAGCTGAAAACCGCTATCCCTGTTTACTAAATTGTTGTGCAGACGTGTCTCTACTGCCTCTTTAAAGATCGAGTCCCAGAAACCGTTGGAGCTGCACAGCTTCTTCGTTTTTTGAATTCGAGGGTGTGTCCCACGATAATGCTACGTTCTGCTACCGCGGACTTGTTTGTCTGTCCGACTCGTAACCTCCTGATGTGTTCGTACAGCGCTGGGAGATACATCGTTGTGTCTGCCCGATGTATTCCATCCCACACTCGCACTCAGTACTGTAAATGTCCGGCATCCGCAGCGCCAGCTGGTCCTTGGTTGAGCCAAGTACACCTTTGACTTTTTTCGGTGCGCGAAACATGGTCGTTATTTCGTGCTTCTTTAATATTCTTGCGATGTTGGCTGTTGGTGGTCCAGCAAACGGCAGAGACGCCACATGTTTTGCTTCGTCTTGTTGCATAGACGGCTACTCTACAATGGCTCCCCGGGAGTATAGTTAAGCAGATCAAAAGCTATCTCGCGGACAGAACTTTCTGTGTCAAAGTAGAAACTTCCACCACCATCAAAAGGCGTATTCGTGCTGGAGTGCCACATGGATCGATCCTGGGGCCCGTTTTGTACAGTCTGTACACAGCGGACACACCAACGGCCCCCCTGGTTCACACTGCACAGTACACAGATGACACAGCCTTCTACACTCGAAATGCGAACAAGGACCTGGTCATCCATAGGAGGGTTTTAGATGACACAGAAACTTGGGCCCGTCGCTAGAGCGTGAGCATCAGGTTATGCTGATCAGCCGTTGGCTCGGAAGGTGAGGTCTTCTTCACCGCCCCTCCCCCCCCCCCCCTCCATCTTCACCTAAACGGAACCCAATTCCCCTAGCTCAGAATCGCCAAGTACCTTGGCGTAACCCTGGACTCTCGTCTTACGTGGAAATCCCACATAGAGGAGGTCCACAGGAAGGTCTGTGCCGGAATGTCCATCCTATACCCAGTCCTCGACACACCCAGCTCCCTTCCCTGTTCAGTAGGGGTGAACGTTTATCAGGCCCTCATACGGCCAGTAATGGAGTATGCACGCCCTGTCTGGGGATTGGCAGCGAAGCAGCACCTAGACAAACTCCAGAGGCCGCAGAACGGCGCTCTCAGGAAGGTACTGCACCTACCCATGGGATTCCCCACTGACCATCTGCACGTCTCTGCCGAAAGCCCACTCCTCAAAGAAAGATTCCAAGACCTGTCAAGGGCTTTCTACGAGAGCTCTTCCAGATCTGGAAATGACCTCATCCACTCCTTGTCCCGCAATAAGCACAAATGCCCAATGACGATCTTCGACGACTAAGTCGAAGAGAACATCCCCATATCCAATTCCTTATCCTCCTCCCTCCTTCAAAATACCAATCATCTTGCCAACCCCAGGCACGTACCAGACACACAGAGAACATTCATCACATCACTCAGACACCCAAAAACTACAGAAATAACCATACACGCAAATACAAATTGGAATTAAATCCGTAAGGCTACAAACTCCCTCACACACTTCCCCAAAGAGGGGAAAGTATTAGATGAGAATGAGCAGCATCCCGACACTTCGCCAGAAGATGATGGGTACGGAACTCGATGAAACTTTGCGACAAGACGACACCACCACTCGGCTGATGACCCGAGAAGAATTCATCAGTGGAATACGCCGAGAAAGACTGAAATCGCAAGAGGAAGGTGTAGCGGACTGTGAACAAAGAAGCAAAATAGAAAGGGTGAAAGGGCCAATCTCAAGATGTGCTACACCGAGCGAATTTGAACAGTCATGGCGTCGTGGTTCTGCGGTTACGGTGTCGGACTGCTAAGGGGGGATCCATGTACAGATCTTCCTGGTGGCCAAATTTTTTTTCTCAAATCATGAACTGTGCGTCCGGTCATTGAAGTGTCTGGTCGCTCTATTCAAATTTGTGTCTGTGTCGCGGTGTACGTCCATCTGCTGCAGCGAGGTGTTAGGAACGGACCTCCAGACGTACGTATCTCATACTTGGTCTACACAGGTACCACATGTTATGACTCTTTCATTTTCTTTTGGAAGTTTTGACTCTTTAATTTCTTTGTTGCAACATAGTTCACATCCGTCTATTCGTTGTTTTCATCTCGCCTGCCCTCACCATTCATCACTTTTACTTGCGACGTAAATATTACCACATTACTCATATTTCGCAACCAGTTAATAGTATGAATTTTGCCAAGACTACAGAAGGAGAACAAACACGTCAATAACCGGACGGAAAGTTCATAATATTGTGAAAAAGAAGGAGGCGCGAGGCAGATTTGAACGCGGATGTCCTGTTGTGCAGTCCAATAGCGTGACCACACAACCATGACGCCGTGATTCTCAATTCGCTCTATGTTGCACGTCTTGAGCTTCGACCGTTCGTTGGTTCTACGTCGTTTCTTTCCCACAGTTCAGTACACCCTTCTCCTGTTTTCATGCTTGATCTGTGTTCAGTTTTTGACGGGCTGTCCACGGGGTCATTTTGTCACTAAATCTGAGGTGAGTGCGATGGGGAGTTTCCCTTGTGAGAGTGGATTAAAGATTACGATCTGCGTCATACCTAGTGCTGCAGGACGCAGTCTGTCCAGAATGGTTTCAAGACTGACGATGAAACATTAATCGCGTAACAAGAGATGCTAAGATTAAAGTTGTGTGACACCTTTCGCATAAGCCGGCGCCTTAAAAATTACATTTATCATTAACAGAACAGAAATTTATAGACTAAATATGTGAAATTTGTTAGCAGGTACCCTTCTTCTGCTTAGTCAGTAGCAGGACCGTCCTTCATTTCTCTCTGATGAACGGTGTCGCATTACTTTTTACAATACACTTGAGATTGAATGTAGTAGTACTTATTGAACTGAGCGACTCATTCTCTTGTCACGATGGCACGAAAACAATTTTGTTTCATAATATGTCACTTACTACCTCGTAACTGGTGGGAGTTAAGCAGAAGTTAACAGTAATCAGTAGATAAATACAGCCCACCACTTGCGACGCTTAATTATACTACTAGTCGAACGTAATCGGTGGCGTCGAAAACAAGGGGTGAAAATTATCACAAACTAAACACAATGATTTCTCTCGCCATCGGCAGCGGGAGGATACCGGCGTGTGTAACGTCACGTATTACAAACGAAGTATTACAAAAGAAGACTAACTGAAAGTACTGTTTTTTACATAAACGTGCATGGGTTTTGTAAACACACGGAGAGAGATACAAACACATGTAGAGTCTACTTCTACCAGTGTTTACCTAAAGCAGTGAAAGAAAACATACTTCAAGAGGCGGAAAAATTAAGGAAGCTCGTAACACGATTGCATTCGATTAGGTATACGCCAAGGATGTTGTACACGTAATAATGTCTTTCTACAATGCATATCGTGCCTTGTAATGTCTTGCGTTCTTTCTCTTTCGTGTGTGTTATCTGATATTTATTTCATTATGTGAAGCCCAAAACGAGTCTCCTTGAAGAAGATATCGTGTCGCCAACGAACAGCCTTGCAGCGGTGAATCTGTCGAGGAAATTCCTTTTCCGACTCTACACTGTAGGTCTAGAAATTTCAAACCCGTCATACAAAGGATGGTACCATTCTGTTTGGCCCATTTATGAATTCGAGACAGCTCTTTCAGTGTGGCATGACTGTTGGCCATTAGGTGCTAGCATAGTCCACGTTCTCCTCAGAGGTGAGTGACACGTGAGTCTGCACAGATTCAGGTCCGTTATTTAGAGTGGTGCTTTGTCCCTTTCCAGTGTGTTTACTTCACAATTGCACAAGAACTGATCACACACATAGCTGGTTCAGAAACTGTGTCTACTTTCGCCTAAAAGCCGGTGATAATCGTTATCTGGCAGTGAGATTAATCGCTTTCTCTACTCAAGACAGCAGTGAAGTGTATGTAAATCGACAAGCTGTCTTTCCTTTTAAAAATCTACTACGCCCCTGCTAACCGCCTCTTATCGTTAATGTGCTGCGCTCTGGAACGTCACATACAGGATGTCGTAGCGTCAACATTATGCTGAGGGAAGAGCACTTTAATCTGAATGCTTTTAGATAAGGAGGCACAGATCAGCAGTGAATCATTGGTTTTTTGTCGTCGTCAACACAGCAAACCTTGGAGCAACAACTAATTAATGCGTTGGAACATAATCGTGTGACAGAAATAAACTCAGTTCAGCAGTACTTCCCAGATTGCAATTCAGCAAGTGAGCATTTTGCAGGCAAGTCGGCACGCTCCAATAACTCATGAAGAAAGGATCCTGGGGCTTATTTGTATGTGGTACCGGAATATGATTTTAAAGACGATGTATGTCTTTGATAGGTTTTTATATCGCTGACTGTGTAAGACGGCAGACCCAGAGATACTGATTCTGGTCTGAGATCACTTTAGTGTTGGAGTAAGAGAACGCTTGGCACCCAGTTGTAGGTAGCTGTCTGTGAGCAAAAGACGATGGAGGAGGATGTTATGTGGTGTTCTGTGTGAGGCAGCCAAGTGTTAGATTAATTTAGGTACGTCATTACTGTTGAACATGGAAGCATAAGTTTCCATGCAAGCAAGGTAAAGATGTTCGGTAATTATGATTTTGGTTTTTGCCAGCTCGTTAGTGTAGATGAGTTGGCTGATAATTTGTCATTGTGTAACCCCAGAATGTACGTAAACTGTTTTGATAAAAAGGCTAGTTATATATTTCACTTTTATAATGCTTCTAAGATTTGTTAACAGAGCTACATGTAATTTGAGATCTGCATTTATACTGGTTTAATGAGGTTAGATAATACTTGCTGTTTAAATCTCAGTGTTTTTTAATCAATTTTGAGTAATGTAACTTCAATTATCAGATGTTTCTGAAAAGTCAAACTACATTTGCAATATAATTTTGCAAAAAACTCTGTGTTAGTAACTCACCATAATCATTACGGCCTCCCTGTCCAGTTCATATAATTTTGGTAATGAAGTTGGATTTTCTTAAATGTTATCGTTTATCAGTCAAAAGAATTTCATGAGCATTTCAAATATTATGGACAGCATTGCACACTGATGATCCTATAGCTAGCATATTTTTGTTTTTCACGAGAGACCAGAATATATCGCGTTACTCCATTACTGCTTTAGACACACATACATACACATATATACATAGATACATCCATCCATACATAGATTAATCCTTGTACCATAGATCATGAATACGACATTTCGTAATCATGTGGAACGTGTCACTTTAACGTAAGATTTCTGTACACAGAATAATTAATTAATGAAATAATTTTCTTTTTTACAGTTACTACTTCATATCTAAGAATTCATCTATTGAGTAGAGGGACTTGTAATTCATAAATTCTTTTAATTTGCTTTTAAATGTTGGTTGGCTTTCTGCCAGACTTTTAATGCTATTTGGCAAATGACTAAAGATTTTTGTGGCAGCATAATTCACCACTTTGTGTGCCAAAGTGAGATTTAATACAAAATAATGAAGAGCTTCCTTCATTCTAGTGCTGCAGCTCTGCACTTCGCTGTTAATTTTGAATTGGGATGGATTATTAATGACAAATTTCATAAGTGAATATATTTATTGAGAAAATACTGTGAATATTCCGAGTTCCTTAAATAAATGTCTGCAACGTTATCTTGGGTGGGCTCCAGCTATTATCGAGATTACACGCTTTTGTGCAATGAATACTTTCTCTTTTAATGACGAGTTGCCCCAAAATATGATACCATATGAAACAGTGAATGAAAATAGGCATAGTAGGCTAATTTAATAATATGTTTATCACCCAAATTTGCAATAACCCTAATAGCATAAGCAGCTGAACCTAACCGTTTCAGCAGGTAATCAATGTGTTTCTTCCAGTTCAATTTCTCATCAATGAACACACCCAGAAATTTTGAGTATTCTGCCTTTGCAACAGACTTCTATTAGTAGTCTAAATTTGTCAATAGTGCTATGCCATTTACTGTATGGAATTGTATACACTGCGTTTTCTCAAAATTTAGTGAGAGTCCATTTGCAGGGAACCACTTAATAATTTTCTGAAAGACATTATTTGCTATGTCCTCAGCTGATTCTTGCTTGTTGGGTGTGATTACTGTACTTGTATCATCAGCAAAAAGAACTAGCTTTGCATCTTCATGACTATGGAGTTGGAAGGCTGAGACGGTTCTGTGACTGTGTGGGATGCAGATTCCTCGACTTGCGCCGTAGGGTGGTGGTGTTTCGGGTTTCGCTGGATAGGTCAGGAGACCACTACACACAGCAGATGGCTACAGGGATAGCAGGGGTTGTGTGGCGTGGACTGGGCGGTTTTTTAGGTTAGATGGCCTCGGGAAAAACAGAAAGGGCAACAGCCTCAAAGGGCGCGGGGCAAAGTCAGGACATGCGGGAACCAAGCAGCAATCGGTATTGTAATTGTAAACTGTTGAAGCTGCGAAGCGCTGATAGAAAGCACCGAAGCTGAAATCGTTATAGGTACGGAAAGCTGGCTGAAGCCAGAGATAAATTCTGCCGAAATTTTTACAAAGGCACAGACGGTGTTTAGAAAGGTTCGATTGCATGAAACCGGTGATGGCGTGTTTGTCGCTGTTAGTAGTAGTTTATCCTGTAGTGAAATAGAAGTGGATAGTTCCTGTGAATTATTATGGGTGGAGGTTACACTCAACAACCGAGCTAGGTTAATAATTGGCTCCTTTTACCTACCTCCCGACGCAGCAGCATTAGTGGTAGAACAGCTGAGAGAAAATCTGGAATACATTTCACATAGATTTCCTCAGCATGTTATAGTCTTAGGTGGAGGTTTCAATTTACCAGATATAGACTGGGACACTCAGATGTTTAAGACGGGTGGTAGGGACAGAGCATCAAGTAACATTTTAATGAGTGCACATCCGAAAATTACCTCGAGCAATTAAACAGAGAACCGACTCGTGGAGATAACATCTTGAACCTACTGATAACAAACAGACCCGAAATTTTCAACTCTGTAAGCGCAGAACAGGGAATCAGTGATCATAAGGCCGTTGCAGCATCCCTGAATATGGAAGTAAACAGGAATATAAAAAAAAGGGAGGAAGGTTTATCTGTTTAGCAAGAGTAATAGGAGGCAGATTTCATACTAACTAACAGACCAAAATGAAAATTTCTGTTCCGACACAAAATTTTCGGCTTCGATTTCATTCATTTTCTCGATGTCCAACAAAAGAAAGTAACAGAATCGTACGATAATATCTTGTGGTGAAGACAGAAACGCACCATCTACTGAATGGCACACGGGCACATTTATTTTTCTTGCTCTACGTCAGCGCACTTTTGTCTGCATCTAGTGATCTTTTCCACGAACACTAATTTAACGCGTGTCGACGGGCGCTCATTTAATCGATTGTATGTTGAATGTTAGATGTCAAAACGCGTGATTTGAAAACGCGCATCAGATGGTTCTTCTTATCGCTGGGCAGCCCACGTCAACAGCCGATTCTTTGGCGAACTTTGTTAAGAATAATAGTAAATAATCTCTTTCCACAATGTACTGTTACAAATTCTTATTAATTTATAGTAGATCACAGTGGAACAGGACGTGTAAATAAAATACCTCTGCGAATATATAATACGTATCATAAGGTTGAATGAAATAAACTGTACAGTATCAGACAATATAAAATATAAAAAATGCAAAGATATATAATATTATAGAAAAACGGATACAACAACAGCAGAAACAACATTCTCGAAGGATGAAAGAAGTGAGGGCGTAGAGGAAACTACAGCTGAAAACCAACAAAAACCAGAAACAGTAACAATGTGCTTGGCAAGTAACATTCTCCAGGTTTTCACGAAACCCAACCCCATCCATCGGATTGCCAAGGATATAGCGTAACTCATAATTCACTTTCAGTAATCCACTATCCAGTCGTGTGCTTACCGCTAGCTACAGAAAAACGTAGCTTATGAGGAGTTGCGCGACCGTTGTACCCAACTCTTTCAGCTGCCTACTTACAGTCATTCTGCTAGCTGGACGGTGGGTAACACTTTGGAACTCGTCAGTGACTCATTTCGCTGGTTGTACAACACCATTCACAATGCTCGACGGTCCCTGCCTCTTCAATCAGTACAAGTCCACATGCTCTTCGTCTAGCTACGGTTGTTCATTTGCACTAATCGCACGGTTTTGCGATGCTGTCGCAAAACACAGACACTAAACTTATAACAGTGAACAGAGACGTCAATGAACGAACGGACAGATCATAAATTTGCGAAAATAAAGAAAGTAAAGTTTTCATTCGAGTGAAGACTTGAACCGAGGACCTCTCGTTCCGCAGCTGCTCACGCTAACCACAGGACCACGGCGCTCCTGAGCTCACATTATCCTTGATGTTGCCTATCTTGCGCATGGACTACTCAGTTTGTATATTTTGCTTATTTTTTTCATAGTCGCACACAACTTCTTCCTGTTTTCTTGATTGATCTGTGTTCAGTTTTTCAAGGTCTATCCACTGTGCCAACTTATAACTAAATCTGAGGGGGCTGCGATGGGGAGGTTCCCTTGTTAGAAGATCGAAACCGGTCATAACAAAACAAAAACAAGCTACTTAAATGCTATCACGTCTGTGTGAATTGAAATGATATAATATTAATAAATCGCTGATTTCCTGGAACAATGTTCCAAACAATTTTACCGTAACCCGACTTCTCACAAACTTCGATGAGTGGAAGAGGGGTCAAAATAAGCGATCACGTGTCTTGGCTTATGTGGCGATACCTTACCGTATCAGAGAAAACCATGGTCAAAGTTTCCGAGATACTTTATGTATGTTTCAGCGACCAAGTAATACACTACTAGCCATTAAAATTGCTACACCAAGAAGAAATGCAGATGATAAACGGGTATTCATTGGAAAAATATATTATACTACAAAAAAAATGGTTCAAATGGCTCTGAGCACTATGGGACTTAACGTCTAAGGTCATCAGTCCCCTAGAACTTAGAACTACTTAAACCTAACTAACCTAAGGACATCACACACATCCATGCCCGAGGCAGGATTCGAACCTGCGACCGTAGCGGCCGCGCGGTTCCAGACTGTAGCGCCTTTAACCGCTTGGCCACCCCGGCCGGCTATATTATACTACAACTGACATGTGATTACATTTTCACACAATTAGGGTGCATAGAACCTGAGCAATCATCGCCCAGAACAACCATCTCTGGCCGTAATAACTGCTTGATACGCCTGGGCATTGAGTCAAACAGAGCTTGGATGGCGTGTACAGGTACAGCTGTCCATGCAGCTTCAACACGATACCACAGTTCATCAAGAGTAGTGACAGTCGTACTGTGACGAGCCAGATGCTCGACCACCATTGACCAGACGTTTTCAATTGGTGAGAGATCTGGAGAATGTGCTGGCCAGGGCAGCAGTCGAACATTTTCTGTATCCAGAAAGGCCCGTACAGGACCTGCAACATGCGGTCGTGCATTATCCTGCTGAAATGTAGGATTTCGCAGGGATCGAATGAAGGGTAGAGCCACGGGTCGTAACACATATGAAATGTAACGTCCACTGTTCAAAGTGCGGTCAATGCGAAACAGAGGTGACCGAGACGTGTAACCAATGGCACCCACCATCACGCCGGGTGATACACCAGTATGGCGATGACGAATACACGCTTCCATTGTGCGTTCACCGCGATGTCGCCAAACATGGACGCGACCATCATGATGCTGTAAACAGACGTGGCTGCACGATCCGTTACAGCCATGCGAATGAGATGCCTGTCATCTCGACTGCTAGTGATACGAGGCCGTCGGCATCCAGCACGGCGGTCCGTATTACCCTCCTGGACCCACCGATTCCATACTCTGCTAACAGTCAATGGATCTCGACCAACGCGAGCAGCAACGTCGCAATACGATAAATCGCAATAGCGATAGGCCACAATCCGACCTTTATCAAAGTCGGAAACGTGATGGTACGCATTTCTCCTCCTTGCACGAGGCATCACAACAACTTTTCACCAGGCAACGCCGGTCAACTGCTGTTTGTGTATGAGAAATCGTTTGGAAACTTTCCTCATGTCATCACGTTGTATGTGTCGCCACCGGCGCCAACATTGTGTGAATGCTCTGAAAAGCCTAATCATTTGTATATTACATCTTCTTCCTGTCGGTTAAATATTGCGTTTGTAGCACGTCATCTTCGTGGTGTAGCAATTTTAATGGCCAGTAGTGTATAACCGAAGCGCCGACAGTGTGGCTAGCATCGCGGTTCCACATTTTTCGTCCAGTTTTCGAATCCGGATTATTGTTTGTATTTCTTTTCTATTTATTACCTACCTATGTTCGTAGAAGATTAGTACATAATATTTGTCGGTGTTTATTGAGATAGAGTTGCCATTACTTGTCTACCAAATGTGTATCTGGTGAACGAATTTTAAAAATATAAAAAATGAAAATAAGTGAATAGGAGTATTATTTGAAAGTATTGTCGGTGGAATTCTTGCACTGTACCTTGACACTTAATCAACTCAAGGTTCAGTTTTCGGTAAAGTGATCTTTATGCGTGGTTTGCCCCGAAATCCTTTACAATGCGTGAAATCTTCAGCCGTGTTAACGACAATTCTTTCCCGAGTGAGATTCATAAGGAGAAATGTCACTGTGGCAAACTTTCCATCGAGCAAAGCTCCTGGTGTTCGTAATTTCTTTATTACGAACATTTCTGAAGCCAATATCATGCAAGGGAAAGTATCAAATCTGCCTGAAGAATGAACATAAAAACAAAATATGAGAATAAATAGAAGAACTTAAATACAAATGTAAGAATTTAAAAGTGGTTGAAATTCCTGATAATATTGTACACAGATACACTGAAGCGACAAAAAAACAGCTGTAGGCACGCGTATTCAAATATTGAAATATGTAAACAGGTAGAATATGGGTCTGCGGTCGGCAACAACTACGTAAGACAACAAGTGTCTCGCGCAGTTGTTACATCGATTACTGCTGCTGCGGTAGCAGCTTATCAAGATTTAAGTGAGTCTGAACGTGGTATTACAGTCGGCGCACGAACGACGGGACACAGCACCTCCGAGGTAGCAATGAAGAGGGGATTTTCCCGTACGACAATTTCACGACTGAGCCTAGAATATCATGAATGGGGTAAAACATCAAATTTCCGACATCACTGCAGCCGGCAAAAGGTCCTGCAAGAACGGGACCAACGACGACTGAAAAAGATCTTCCAGCGGGACAGAAGTGCAACCCTCCCGCAAATTGCTGCAGATTTTAATGGTGGGCCATCAACAAGTGTCAGCGTGCGAACCATTCGACGAAACATCATCGATAAGGGTTTTCGGGGTCGAAGGTCGACTCGTGTACTCTTGACGATTGCACGACATAAGGCATTACGCCTCGCCTGGGCCCGTCAACACCAACATTGAACCGTTGATGGCTGGAAAAATGTTAACTGGTCGGACGATTCTTGTTTCAAATTGTATCGAGCAGATGGACGTATACGATTATGGAGTCAACCTCTTGTATCCATGGATCGTACATGTCAGCAGGGGACTGTTGAAGCTGGTGGAGGCTGTGTAATGGTATGGGGCGTGTGCAGTTGGAGTGATACGGAACCCCTGATACGTCTAGATACGACTATGACAGTTGACACGTACGTAAGCATCCTGTCTGATCACTTGCATGCAGCCAGCTGCAGTGGCCGAGCGGTTCTAGGTGCTTCAGTTTGGAACCGCGTGACCGCTACGGTCGCAGGTTCGAATCCTGCCTCGGGCATGAATGTGTGTGATGTCCATAGGTTAGTTAGGTTTGAGTAGTTCTAAGTTCTAGGGGACTGATGACCTCAGATGTTAAGTCCCATAGTGCTCAGAGCCATTTGAACCATTTTTCAATTTCCATGCATTCATGTCCATTGCGCTTTACGACGGTCTTGGGCAATTCTAGCAGAACAATGCGTCACTTCACAAGTCCAGCATTGCTGCAGAGTAACTCCAGCAACACTGTTCTGAGGTTTAACACTTCCGCTGGCCACCAGACTCCCCAGACATGAACATGATTGACCATATCTGGGATGTCTAGCAACGTGATGTTCAGAAGAGATCTTGACCCCCTCGTACTTTTACAGATTTATGGATAGCCCTGCCAGATTCCCTCCAGCTCTACTTCAGTCCACGCCACGTCGTGTTGCGGCACTTACTTCTGGGTGCTCGCGGGGGTTATACACGATATTAACCTGGTTTATATTATATAATAAATGTAAGGCATCATGAAACTCAGTTGTAATTTTACAATTGTCCTTTACCCCCAAAAGTGGTGACACACATTCGTGCAGTAATCTTTTACGGACAAGGGTAGATAAATGAGAAGAAATAATAGAATGGAATAAGGAAAACAATAATCAGGTTACGAACACGGAGCGCAATAGTGAGGTACGGTGCCGTGCCGCTAGCCACTGAGCCACCATTTCAGCTGGGACCAGTGCACGCTTAAGGGCATCTGAATTACGTCGAAAACTTTGACGATCATTTTATCAGAAACGTACTAGTGTCTACCGATGAGCCGAAACACGTGTTCGTTTATTTTGACTCCTCTTCCACTCAGCAAAGCTACAGGTAAATCGACTTATGGCACTGAGCTGTGGCGGGTGGCGCTAGGGTGTTCTACTTGGATCGCTGGTACCGATATTCGGCTGTCTTGTTATCTTCGACTGCTCCCCCCGGCGATTTTCCGGGTGAACGTGTCACGAGGGAGTCTCCGATAGGCGTTCAACGAGTCAATTTGTGTTGAAAACACGCAGGTGTCCCTAACCGTCGTCGTGCTCGCCGCCCTTGTCATTTGTTCAAACGGTTCAAATGGCTCAGAGCACTATGGAACTTAACTTCTAAGGTCATCAGTCCCCTAGAACTTACAACTACTTAAACCTAACTAACATAAGGACATCACAAATACCCATGCCCGAGGCAGGATTCCAACCTGCGACCGTAGCGGTCGCGCGGTTCCAGACTGTAACGCCTAGAACCGCTCGGCCACCCCGGCCGGCTTTGTCTTTTGTCGCGCCGGATGTACGGTGTTGATCGTTGGGCTTCTTGACGTGCAAAATTGTGGTGGGTTCGTCGTCTCACACTGCACAGCGTCCCAGCTCGTAATTTGGAAGCTCCAAGTTACGTATGACTTTTATTCTGTGTTTAATTAAGAAGAGTGTTGAAACTTATTGTGGCATGGGTAGCTGCCGGAGATGGTTCTGAACTTGGTTCCACAGTGGCTATTTTAAGGAGGCTGATGTTCCTCATTTAGTTTTTCATCATGGGTGGAGTGTGTGTTTTAAGTGGTTTTCATGCAAATTTTAACTTGTTTTAGGACATATTGACCGGTTTTGGGACTGGTTGCGGTTGTGTACGCGCCCGGCAGCCGTAGAGTTAATGGTTTAATCGTTTGTCAGGGCAGGATTTGGTATGTTTATTTAATGTTGAAAGTGCCTTAAAGCGTGATCTCTAAGTTTCCTGCTAATTTTCTGGGAGACGGGTAACGTAAGAGTATTTCTCCATAAGAATTTGGGGTCATGCTTATTATATTTTCCAGTGTGGCTGTGATTTGACCTTGTTTTCATTGCAGCCTATTTGTGCTACAGGCCATTTGTTAAGCCTGCTCGTTTCCTGGCGTCGTTGCGGTTATGGATTCTGGTCAGGACTGCTCACTGTGAGGCCGGTCGGACTGTATAAAAATATATACCGCCTGCTTTTGAGCCTGTGCACAAGCCGTGGGGAATGAACGCTCGTATTGCCTGCCGGCCGTAGCGTTATTGCTTCCAAATACTGCTGTGGGCCTTAACGCTGTTCTCTAAAGTTAAGTGCAATTTTTGAACCATTCTGAGTCATTACGTCCGTTAGTTAAGTGAGGCCACTTTGTTAATATTAGCGTTTCTGCAAGTCATTTCAATCGTTGAGTTATTACTAGCCATTCTTATTTAACACTTATGTTAATCATTTGTGTATCTTTAATGAATTTGCAGCTTGTTATTTTTCCCGTGTGCCAGTTATTCGACCTTGGTTGGCCCACTTTCCATTTTTAGTAGAAGCATGTTTCACTGTGGACCTTTATGTGGGCAGTCCAGTTTTATTAAGCTTTAAGATCTTTGTTTTTTTAAAGAAGTTGTGGAATTATGTGGCTGTGTAACTTTGGGTTGGAAGTGTCCAGTGTTACTAGTCTTTTGAGATACGATTTTGGTTGCGAAAGCAAAATATGATTCTTATTCGTGTTTATGTAATTCAATTAAAGTGAAGATTTGCATATTGCATCAGTAAGAGGGCAAGATTAGAAAATGAGACACTTAAAGTAATAAAGGAGTTTTGCTATTTGGGGAGCAAAATAACTGATGATGGTCGAAGTAGAGAAGATATAAAATGTAGACTGGCAATGGCATGGAAATCGTTTCTGAAGAAGAGAAATTTGTTAACATCGAGTATAGATTTAAGTGTCAGGAAGTCGTTTCTGAAAGTACACTCCTGGAAATTGAAATAAGAACACCGTGAATTCATTGTCCCAGGAAGGGGAAACTTTATTGACACATTCCTGGGGTCAGATACATCACATGATCACACTGACAGAACCACAGGCACATAGACACAGGCAACAGAGCATGCACAATGTCGGCACTAGTACGGTGTATATCCACCTTTCGCAGCAATGCAGGCTGCTATTCTCCCATGGAGACGATCGTAAAGATGCTGGATGTAGTCCTGTGGAACGGCTTGCCATGCCATTTCCATCTGGCGCCTCAGTTGGACCAGCGTTCGTGCTGGACGTGCAGACCGCGTGAGACGACGATTCATCCAGTCCCAAACATGCTCAATGGGGGACAGATCCGGAGATCTTGCTGGCCAGGGTAGTTGACTTACACCTTCTAGAGCACGTTGGGTGGCACGGGATACATGCGGACGTGCATTGTCCTGTTGGAACAGCAAGTTCCCTTGCCGGTCTAGGAATGGTAGAACGATGGGTTCGATGACGGTTTGGATGTACCGTGCACTATTCAGTGTCCCCTCGACGATCACCAGTGGTGTACGGCCAGTGTAGGAGATCGCTCCCCACACCATGATGCCGGGTGTTGGCCCTGTGTGCCTCGGTCGTATGCAGTCCTGATTGTGGCGCTCACCTGCACGGCGCCAAACACGCATACGACCATCATTGGCACCAAGGCAGAAGCGACTCTCATCGCTGAAGACGACACGTCTCCATTCGTCCTTCCATTCACGCCTGTCGCGACACCACTGGAGGCGGGCTGCACGATGTTGGGGCGTGAGCGGAAGACGGCCTAACGGTGTGCGGGACCGTAGCCCAGCTTCATGGAGACGGTTGCGAATGGTCCTCGCCGATACCCCAGGAGCAACAGTGTCCCTAATTTGCAGGGAAGTGGCGGTGCGGTCCCCTGCGGCACTGCGTAGGATCCTACGGTCTTGGCGTGCATCCGTGCGTCGCTGCGGTCCGGTCCCAGGTCGACGGGCACGTGTACCTTCCGCCGACCACTGGCGACAACATCGATGTACTGTGGAGACCTCACGCCCCACGTGTTGAGCAATTGGGCGGTACGTCCACCCGGCCTTCCGCATGCCCACTATACGCCCTCATTAAAAGTCCGTCAACTGCACATACGGTTCACGTTCACGCTGTCGCGGCATGCTACCACTGTTAAAGACTGCGATGGAGCTCCGTATGCCACGGCAAACTGGCTGACACTGACGGCGGCGGTGCACAAATGCTGCGCAGCTAGCGCCATTCGACGGCCAACACCGCGGTTCCTGGTGTGTCCGCTGTGCCGTGCGTGTGATCATTGTTTGTACAGCCCTCTCGCAGTGTCCGGAGCAAGTATGGTGGGTCTGACACACCGGTGTCAATGTGTTCTTTTTTCCATTTCCAGGAGTGTATTTGTATGGAGTGTAGCCATGTATGGAAGGGAAACATGGACGATAAGTAGTTAGGACAAGAAGAGAATAGAAGCTTTCGAAATGTGGTGCTACAGAAGAATGCTGAAGATTAGATGGGTAGATCACGTAACTAATGATGAAGTATTGAATTGAATTGGGGAGAAGAGGAGTTTGTGGCACAACTTGACAAAGAGAAGGGACCGGTTAGTAGGACATGTTCTGAAGCATCAAGTGATCACAAATTTAGCATTGGAGGGCAGCGAGGAGGGTAAAAATCGTAGGGGGATACCAAGAGATGAATACACTAAGCAGATTCAGAAAGATGTCGGTTGCAGTAAGTACTGGGAGATACAGAAGGTTGCACAGGATAGGGTAGCATGGAGAGCTGCATCAAACCAGTCTCAGGACTGAAGACCACACTAAATAATAAGAGGGCAAATGTCCGAATTGAAGTTTGTAATAAAGTCTGTTTTGAGTCAAATTAAAATTCTAAAAATATCACAAGCTTGCGGGCTTCAAATTTCCTATAAAGAACTGTGGTGAGACTGTAATTTTTGATTTTCTGAAGAATTGAGTAGTACCACGGTTCAGGCACTTGCCGTGTTCCCCTTGTCACGTGACCGAATGACTGGTCCACGTTTCAAATCACTGAGCTCTCCTGACAGACCAGTTCTGCCGTTGCCGCTTCTCCACTGACAATACTCCCCGATTCATTTTGTGCAGGACGGTTCGCTTCCCGTGACACTTGGTTGTCAGTTCCGCGTTCCGTGTACTTTTGATCAGAGAGTCAGGTGTTTTCCAGTTTAACGGTACTGCAGTGATTCAAATTGGATATGGAGAAGTGCGCCCTGAGGTGGCTGACAGACGTGGTGTGTGTGTGCGCGCGAGCAATGCTGTTCTGCACAGGACAGGGGCGACCAGCCAAGGACGTCGCCTTCCGGCATAGCGGCCATGAGGCACGCGTGTGGGTGGGCGGTCCGTCGCTGTCGCCCTCCCAACTGAACTGGCAGCTATTGATCAGACCGCGTAGCGGACCGTGAATAATACACGGGACCTCGGTCCGCGCCGATTGGAGCCGTTATTGCGCCCACTGTGCTCTGCTGGAGGGTGGGGAAACAGGCACACACAGTCACATACACACGCGCGCCCTGCTGCCACAGCCCGTCACTGCCGCTGTTTAGTCAAGGGTCTTTGACTCGCGCCAGGTCATCTAGAGGTCGGTGCCGTACGTGTTTTCAGGTCCCAGCAACGTTTTATTTATCGGAATACGAAAATACCACGTGGTTGTAATTAAATTTCGGCTACTCACAGGCATCTACATCTACATTTACATGGTTCCTCTGCAGTTAACAAGTGCCTGGCAGAGGGTTCATCAAACCATTTACATACTACTTCGCTACCACTCCACTCTCGAATGGCACGTGGGAAGAAAGAAAACCTAAATCCTTCCGTTCGAGCTCTGATTTCTCTTATTATATTATGATGATCATTTCTCCCTACGTAGGTGGGTGTCAACAAAATACAGGGTGATCAAAAAGTCACTATAAAATTGAAAACTTAATAAACCACGGAATAATGTAGATAGAGAGGTAAAAATTGACACACATGCTTGGAATGACATAGAGTTTTATTAGAAGCAAAAAAAAAGTTCACAAAATGTCCGACAGATGGCGCGTGGAAGATCTCTTGCGCTAGAGAGCCTGTACAGGGATAGAGTGGCCAACCGGACGATACGGCGGCCATTTTTCTTCCAAACTGCGGGCGGGACTTTTGAATGGCCAGTAGTGGAGTAGTGGAGTACACACTCACGGAATCAAAAGCACAAGACAATATCGCGAAATCATTCGTTAAACGCCTTTGTTTATGAGAATAATGTGTTATAATAATTTTCACACAGTCAATTCACAGGTTTGTTTTCAAATTTAACTATGTATATTGCAAGTTGTTTTATATGTAGTAAAAAGCAAAACCGACTTAGTTCGCATAGATAAGAGTACTTGGTTGGTTTCCACAAGGCTCCTGTTTGATTTATGTCAGCCCTGTTGAGTGCGACTGCCCATTGCTTTCGTCTTTCTTCATTGCGTGGAAATGCTAACATGCGAAATCCACAGATGTCAAAAACAATACTGTACAGTTACTAACGTGTTTACTTCAAGCGTGTAGACCTACCGACTTCATCACAAAAAGCTTCATTATTTCAACTCGCATTTAAGATCGCAAACGCTAATTACGTACTAAAAACGATGTACAACTAAATCGAACATGAATGCACAACGCATAACAAGTATCTCAATATTTCAAATACCTTTTAATCGTTCCCAAAAGTCCTCTGAACTTCAACTCAAAAGCACGGCGAACTTAGGAAGTGCAAGAGACGTTTGGAGCCATTTTTCTGCCAAAGCTAATCGACCAATCACGGGCAACATCACATATGGCCACTCTCCCCCTATACAGGCTCTCTACTTTTGCGCGCGTCGTTTGGTGATGATCGTGTGCTCAGCCGCCACTTTCGTCATGCTTGGCCTCCCAGGCCCCAGACCTCAGTCCGTGCGATTATTGGCTTTGGGGTTACCTGAAGTCGCAAGTGTATCGTGATCGACTGACATCTCTAGAGAAGCTGAAAGACAACATCCGACGCCAATGCCTCACCATAACTCCGGACATGCTTTACAGTGCTGTTCACAACATTATTCCTCGAGTACAGTTATTGTTGAGGAATTATGGTGGAAATCTTGAGCATTCCCTGCAAAGAACATCATCTTTGCTTTGTCTTACTTTGTTTTGCTAATTATGCTATTCTGATCAGATGAAGCGCCATCAGTCGGACATTTTTTGAACTTTTGTAATTTTTTTTTTTTGGTTCTAATAAAAGCACGTGTCATTCCAAGCATGTATGTCAATTTGTACGTCTCTATCTCCATTATTCCGTGATTTATTCAGTTTTCAAATTTATACTGACTTTCTGTTCACCCGGTACTTTCGCTTTCGGAAGAGAAAGTTGGTGATTGAAATTTCGTAGATAGATGTTGCAGCAAAAAAAAAAAAAACAAAAAAAAAAAAAAAAAAGCCTCTGTTTCAGTGACGGCCACCCCAACTCGCGTTTCATATCAGTGACACTCTCACCCCTATTGCGCGATGACACGAAACGAGCTGCCCTTCTATGCACTTTTTCGATGTCCTCCATCAATCATACCTGGTAATGAGCCCATACCGCGCAGCAATATTCCAGCAGAGGACAGACAAGTGTACTGTACGTTGTCTCTTTAGTCGGTTTGTCGCATCTTCTAAGTGTTCTGTCAACAAAGCGCAGTCTTTGTTTCGCTTTCTCCACAATATTATCTATGAAGTCTTCCCAATTTAATTTGTTCGTAATTGTAATTCCTAAATATTTAGTCGAATTGACAGCTCTTTGATTTGTGCGACTTATCGTAAACCAAAATTTATCAGATTTCTTTTAGTACCCATGTGGATGACCAAGCACCTTTCTTTGTTTAGATTGTAACTATCGTATGGCAGAGAAATTTGTTAGATATGCCAATGCGTTAATGTGGAACCGACCTACGCTCGAAAATAATTAGTTCCATTTTTCGGCACCAGATGCTTATCTGGCACTGTGCAGGATCTCGAGGATGTTACCGGTGCTGATACTGAACGCCGGCCGATGTGGCCGAGCGGCTCTAGGTGCTGCAATCTGGAACCGCGTGACCGCTACAGTCGCAGGTTCGAATCCTGCCTCGGGCATGGATGTGTGTGATGTCCTTAGTTCGGTTTAATTAGTTCTAAGCTCTAGACGACTGATAACCTCAGAAGTTAAGTCGCATAGTGCTCAGAGCCATTTGAATCATTTGAACAACATTTTCTCTGTGTTCGTTCCAATTTACGTTGTTCGTAATTACAGTTCCTGGGTGTTCCGGTGTAACGACAAAGGTCGGCACGAAGATGAAGAACGCAAGAGCGTGAAGATTGTGAGACGTAGTCAGCCAACAGCCCGCTGACTATGACAGGAGCGGCGTCTATGCGAAGAGAATATAAGCGCAGCTCCTGCCAGCCTCGGATGGAGAGTAGAAACCACGCCCTAGCAGAGAGGCCTAGATAAACAGTGATATTAACGATAACAGTGACTAACGAGAGAATGTGAATGCTTACATGGACATTTTATATAGTGAAGGAAATTGACTGATTCATGCCGCCCATTGCTAGCGACAAATCGTTGTAAATCTGAAGTATTTTCAATCTTCTTTATTGTAATAAAAACTATTAATATGATTTGCTTGAATTGTTGTATAGCTATCCGAGACGGCAACATCGCCGGCCGCGGTGGTCTAGCGGTTCTGGCGCTGCAGTCCGGAACCGCAGGACTGCTACGGTCGCAGGTTCGAATCCTGCCTCGGGCATGGGTGTGTGTGATGTCCTTAGGTTAGTTAGGTTTAACTAGTTCTAAGTTCTAGGGGACTTATGACCTAAGATGTTGAGTCCCATAGTGCTCAGAGCCATTTGAACCATTTGAACGGCAACATCCCTTAGGCACCCTGCAAGAGACGAGTGGGCAGGACACCACAATAGCTGAATTTACGGCCTCTAGATTCGATTGGTTTAGCCTGTTACTGAAGTTTAACGGACTCCTTTTAGCACTCATGTGAATGACCTCACACTTTTCGTTATTTAGGATCAATTACCAATTTTTGCACCATACAGATACATTTTCGAAATTGTATTGCAACTAATTTTTGATCTTATGATGACTTTACTAGTCGATAAACGACTGCGTCAGCTTCAAACAACCTGAGACGACTGCTCAGATTGTCTCCTAAATCGTTTGTATAGATAAGGAACAGCAAGAAGCCTATAACACTACCTTCGGGAACGCCAGAATTCACGTCTGTCCACTCGATGACTTTCGGTTACTTATTACGAACTGTGACCTCTCTGACAGGAAATCACGAATGCAGTCACATAACTGCGCTCATATTTCATAAGCACAAGTTGGTTGTGATGTACAGTATCAAAAATTTTCTGAAAATCGAAAAATACGGAATCAACTTGGAATCCCTTGTCAATAGCACTGAACACTTCGTGTTGTGCTTCACAAGAACGATATTTTCTAAATCCATGTTGACTGTGTGTCAATAGACCGTTTTTTTAGGTAATTCATAATGTTAGAACACAATATATGTTCTAAAATCCCGCTGCATATCGACGTTAATGATATGTGTATGTAATTTATTGGATTATTCCTACTTCCTTTCTTCAATACTGGTGTGACCTGTGCAACGGTCCAGTATTTAGGTACGGTTCTTTCGTCGAGCGAAAAATTACCGAACTATCAGTTTAATAAGTCACGGTTGCAGAACACTAACAGTAATTCTTTACAGACCAATAGAAAAACTGGTAGAAGCCGATCTCGGGGACGATCAGTTTGGATTCCGTAGAAATGTTGGAACACGCGATGCAATACTGACCCTACAACTTATCTTAGAAGACAGGCCATGGAAAGGCGAACCTACGTGTGTAAAATTTGACAATGTTGACTGGAACACACTCTTTCAAGTTCTGAAGGTGGTAGGGGTAAAATACAGGGAGCGAAAGGCTATATACAATTTGTATAGAAACCATATAGTAGTTATAAGAGTCGTGGGTAACGAAAAGGAAGAAGTGGTTGAGAAGGGAGTGAGACAGGGTTGCAGCCTATCTCCGACGTAATTGAATCTGTTTACTGAGCAAGCAGTAAAGGAAACTAAAGGAAAATTTGGAGTAGGTGTTAAAATCCATGGAAAAGAAATAAAATCTTTGATGTTAGCCGACGACATTGTAATTCTGTCAGAGACAACAAAGGGTCTGGCAGAGTAGGTGTTAAAATCCATGGAAAAGAAATAAAATCTTTGATGTTGGCCGACGACATTGTAATTCTGTCAGAGACAACAAAGGGTTGGGAAGATCAGCAGTAGGGAATGGACAGTGTCTTGAAAGGACGATATAAGATGAATATCAACAAAAGCAAAACGAGGGTAATGGAATGTAGTCGATTTAACTCAGGTGATGTTGAGGGAATTAGGTTAGGATGTGAGACACTTAATATAGCACATGAGTTTTGTTATTTGGGAAGCAAAATAATTGATGGATGTGGAAGTAGGGAGGACATAAAATGTAGACTGCCTATGGCAACGAAAGCGATTCTGAAGAAGAGAAATTTGTTAACATCGAATGTAGATTTAAGTGACAGTGTATGGGTTGCAGCCACGTATGGAAGTGATACATGGACGATAACTAGTTTAGACAAGAAGGGAATAGAATCTTTCAAAATGTGGTGCTACAGAAGAATGCTGAAGATTAGATGGCTAGAGCACGTAACTAATGAGGGGGTAATAGAATTAGGGAGAAAAGGAAATTGTGGCACAAATTGACTAGAAGAAGGGATCAGTTGGTAGGATACGTTTTGAGGCATTAAAGGATAACCAGTTTAGTATTTGAGGGAACCGTGGAGGGTAAAAGTCGTAGAGGGAGGCCAAGAGACAAATACACTAAGCAAGTTCAGAAGGATGTAGGTTGCAATAGTTATTCAGAGATGAAAGGGATTGCACAGGATAGAGTAGCATGGAGAGCTGCATCAAACCAGTCTCTGAACTAAAGTCCGCAGTAACAACACATGAGGTCTGCATTTTCAAGTCTACCTTCATTAACAAAACAGTTGATAAATTTAGCCCGGACGTTATCGGCTGTCCTCAGTTGTGACATTTCCTTCTTCGTGTTTAAAACGAACTCTCATTGCAACATAACTTTGTGAAGTACTATAATCATTTTACAATGTGTTCGCCACAAGCTACACTGGCATCTAATGATTGGTGTGGTACTGTTCACTTATTATTCGCTGCACGGAAAGTACGCTCAATATATCTAGGAGCTAAAGTCAGCCGATAATTAAATATCTATTTTTTCCCATAAGGCATCTTCTTTTCGCCGTAGGGCATCATTAAATTTTCCATCAGCCCAAATGTTTCGTTAAATACTTTTAGGTCAGCACCTAGCTGCTTTGAAACTGAAAGAAACGTTACAAAGGAGCGCGAGTACCATTTTACATTCTAGAACCATTTTACATTGTTGAAAACTCTTTCTAGATCGGCAAATCCTATGAACATGTCTCAGTTTTTCTATAGTCCTGTTTCCTTTATCAACCGCAACGACAGAATTGCATCTCTAGGGCCTTTAGCTTTCCTGAAGTCAAACTGATCGTCATCTAACACATCCGCAATTATGTTTTGCATTCTTCTGTATATTATCTTCTCAGCAACTGGTATGCATGAGCTGTTAAGCTGATGGTACAATTATTCTCGCACTTGTCGAATCTTGTTGTCTTCTGAATTGTGTGGATGATATTTTCCGAAAGTCAGATGGTATGTCGCCAGACTCATACACTACACACACCAACGCAAATAGTCGTTTTCCTGTCACTTTCTTCCAACGATTTTAGAAATTCTAATGGATTGTTATCCACCCCTTCTGTCTTATTTGATAGTAAGCCTTTCAAAGTTCTGTTCAATCCTGATTCTAAAGCTCGATTCCATATCTCTTCTAAATCAACTCCTGTTTCTTCTTCCATCACATCAGACTAATATTCCCCGTCGTTGAGAACTTCAGTGTACTCTTTCCACCTATCCGGACTCTCCTTTGCATTTAACAGTGGAGTTCCCATTGCACTCTTAGTGTTATCACAGTTGATTTTATTTCACCTAACGTTATTTTGATTTTCCTGTATACTGAGGCAATCCTACAGACAATAATTTATTTTTCGATTTCTTCTCATTTTTCAAGCAGCCATTTCATCTTAGCTTCCCTGCTTTTTTTATTTATTTTATTCCTCAGCAATTTGTTTTTCTATATTCTTGAATTTCCCTGAACATTTTTGTACTTTCTCCTTTCATCAATAAACTGAACTATTTCTTCTGCTACCCATGGTTTATTCGCAATTATCTTCGTTGTACCTACGTTTCTCTTTCTTTCAAATTCTGTGACTGCCTTTTTTAGAGATGTCCATTCCTCTTCAACTGTACTGCCTACTTTTCTATTCCTTACTGCTTTATCTATGGCCTTGTGCAACTTTAAGCGTACCCCATCATTGCTTAGTACTTCTGTATCCCACATCTTGGTGTACTGATGTTTCCTGAGTAGTCTCTTAAATTTCAGTCTGCTCTTCATCACTGTTACAATGTGATCTGTGTCTATATCTGTTCCTGGATACGTCTCACAATCCAGTATCTGATTTCTGAATCTCTGTCTGTCCATGATGTAATGTAACTGAAATCTTCCCGTATCACTCAGACTTGATTGTTGGTTATATTACCTAAATTAGCTAAATGCATACTAAAGTACAGGCAAGAAATACACGTGTGAGTTTAAAAAAAGGAACTCGTAAATGGCATGAGTGAAAAAGATCTCACGTCCCAATTTCGTTTTCGTCCCGGAAAATATTTGCGTAAATAAATGATTCTAAATGGCTCTAAGCACTATGGGACTTGACATCTGAGGTCATCAGTCCCCTAGACATAGAACTACTTAAACCTAACTAACGTAAGGACATCACACACATCCATGCCCGAGGCAGGATTCGAACTTGCGACCTCAGCAGGAGCGCGGTTACGGACTGCAGCGCCTAGAACCGCTCGGCCAAAGTAGCCGGCCATTTGCGTAAAAGCGGGGATAGAACGTCTACTAATAAAAGCATGAAATATACCAAAAATTAAAAGTTATAGAAAGACACAAAAATCCTGTAGAAAAACGTATGCCAGTGCAAGTTTAGTATAAGTAGTAAGTATTTTGATCAAAGCGTCGTCGCGTCGACGGACCGCTATGTAAATGAAATAAAGACAGACTACATCTAAAAATGATGAAGTATGAAATTTAAATACAAGCAGGCTACTTAGGCAACGTAGCTGAACATCAAAACAACAATATCAAATCGTTGAATAGTTGAACCGAAAAATTCGCAACACAACCGTCATCACGCCTGTCCTCACACGAGTGCCCGTTCGGGTCACCGCTCTTGGTCATGCGAAATGTTCAAGTGTGTGTGAATTCCTAAGGGACTAAACTGCTAAGGTCATCGGCCTCTATACGTACACACTAGCTAAACTAACTTATTCTAAGAACGACACACACACACACACACACACACACACACACACACACACATGCCCCAGGGAGGACTCGAACCTGCGGCGGGAGGTCCCGCTTGCTCTGTGACATGACGCCTCAAACCACGCGGCCATCATCGCGGCCTTGGTCAAGCCCCGCACGCCGCGTATACCGCACCGCGTGACTCGAGCTCACGATCTTATAAAGCGTGACTTAGCACGCTGTCTTCAAGCCACTTTGTGACATAGGCCTCGTAATATAGACTAAACATGTCCAAAGTAATGTAAGTAGTACAAGTTCATCCTCAGATTCACTATGTGAGAGAGGAATGGGAATCGATCCCGCAAGAATTTACCCCAATCTGGGGCACGCACTGCAACTATCTCGTTTAGAGGAGCCGGCAGTCCTCACCACAGCCTTAAGACATGTGGTACGTGTCGGCCACGAATATGGGAGAGACGTCAGCTTTCCAGTAATGGAGGCTGTGGACAGAATTCAGCTCAAGACAATGAATCTCCCCACCGACTTTGGGGTCCTGAGAGACTTAGTCAAAAAGGTATTCGAAAGACGCAACGAAAAATTTGATATTGATGAATTATACAACCAATCCGTCATAACAAATGGCAGAGTAGCCCACGACTGGTCCAAAAACTGGCCAGAATCACATATTTACACGTATTTCCCACGTCAGCCGTTTAAACGTGGGACAGATCAACACACATAACAGCAAACTAGTCTTTCAGAAACTCCGAAGGGTGCTGGAGGAGAAGAGTCTAGACGCAGTCTGTTTACAGCAACCGTACTCCCAAGCTGGGCGGATCCCTTTCATGGCTGCCCACTGGCAAGTGGTACACTGTGGAGCAGAGCCAAAGGCTGCAGTCGTAATAATCAACAGAACACTCAGAACCACAGTCCTTGTGCAGTTCTCTGATGAACACTGCAATGTCGTGGAGCTGCAATCGCCCACGGGAGTGTTATACATCACTAACATGTACTTCCAATACGGAAGAGAGATAGACGAATTTTTGGACAAACTTACACAAGTAGCCACGGCGTTGCAGGGACGCAAGATACTCATGACTGCAGACATAAATGGAAAGTCCTCCCTATGGTTCAGTGGCACGCAACACGACCGTGGAGAAAGGCTGAGGAAACAATCATGGCATTACAACTGGTGGTTGCCAACTGACATGGGGAACCCGCCCACCTATTCCGGCGGAGGGGGAGAAGGTACAAATATCGATGTTACTCTAGTAACACTAAACCTTCCCACAGAAGTCGCTAACTGGAGAGTGTGGGACAGAACAACCACCAGTGAACACAAAAAAATGGTTTAAATGGCTCTGAGCACTATGGGACTCAACTGCTGAGGTCATAAGTCCCCTAGAACTTAGAACTACTTAAACCTAACTAACCTAAGGACAACACACTCATCCATGCCCGAGGCAGGATTCGAACCTGCGACCGTAGTGGTCGCGCGGTTACAGACTGTAGCGCCAGAACCGCTCGGCCACCAGCGGCCGGCCAGTGATCACAATTTAATCACTTTTACAATAGGGGAAAGGGAGTGCCACTGGGACATGGGGTGGGAGGTACAGTTCAGATATAATAAGACCAACTGGGACCGCCTTGCGGAAGAGTGCGACATCCCGACATTGCTGGAGGGTGACGAAAACGTGGAGTAGTACGCCGAAGAATTGGTACAAGCGATTACCAGGGCGGTACGAGCAGCTGTACCGACCAGCAGGAGAGCCGTTGCGGCCACCCCCACACCATAATCTGTCGAACTAGGACAGATGCGCCAGGCTGTAAGGAGGGCGAGGAGGTACTATCAGCGGAATGTCGTCTGGGGAGAAAAACAACGATGGTTGCGGATTTACAGAGAAAGCAAGGAGCAATTTCAGCAGGAGCTCAGGGCAGTAATGATCAGAAGTTGGTAAAACTATGTGAAAAGCCAACTGTCTACAGACCCTTGGGGTGTCCCGTACAAACTAGTGCGGGAAAAAATAAGATCACCAATGGTGCTATCCACCGTCAGGGACGGGGACCGGATGACGGGCACATGGCTGAACTCTGCCGAAGCCCTCCTTCGGACCCTGTTACGTGACGATGTGGAGGAAAATGACACAGAAGAACAGAAAAGAATAAGAAGAGAAGACCTAAGGGCATATGAGACCAACATCAGGACCTACCCCTTCTTTGAAGAGGAAGTGGCTGCCCAGATTAAGGCCCTAAAGAGGGGAAAGGCTCTTGTCCCAGATGGCATTATTGTGGTGGTGGTGAAATTCCTCGCCCCCCAGCTGGTGGCACCTCTCTCAAAGTTGTACAACGAGTGCCTAAGACTCGGGAAATTCCCAGCAATCTGGAAAAAAGGAAACATAATCAAAAAGGGTCCAGATAAAGATCCCACGGAAATCAAATCGTGTAGACCCATCTGTCTATTGGACTGGGCAAACTTTTTGAGAGGCTGCTAGCAAACAGACTGACAGCACACCGTATACTGTGCGGGCTGAGTGATAGACAATGCGGCTTTCGGACGGGGCGGTCTGCGACTGACGCAATCGCCCCGGCTGCCGATGTCTGCGAATCTGCCCAGCACAAGTATGTCGTCGGCATCATGGTGGATATCAGTGGCGCCTTTGACAACCTGTGAAGGCCCTCACTCTTCTCCTGTTTGCGGGAGAAGGACTGTCCAGGGCCATTATATGGCTGTCTGAGGAGCTGTTGTGCAGACAGGGAGGTCTGGCTATCGGCCCCTAGCGGCAAAGTTAGTAAGACAGTTACCAAAGGATGACCTCAGGGGTCTGTCCTAGGACCTCTCTTTTGGGACATCAACATGGCGCCGCTACTGGAAGATCTGAAGAGCAGTGACGATGTGCTAGAGGTCATAGCATACGCAGACGACATCCTCCTGCTGGTCGACGGCCGTAGCCGCGAAGACTTAGAGCCTAAAGTGGAAAGAGCCATAACCATACTTACAACATGGTGCCACAAGACGAAAATGACAATCGCGCCCAATAAGTCAACATATCTCTTACTCAAAGGCCAAGTTGTCAGAAATCCCACAGTGAGAGTCAATGGCTCACCAGTTCTTCGGCGCCGCGAGGCCCGATATCTAGGTGTAGTCATCCATGAGAGGTGGAACTTCGCATCACATACTGATACCGTATTTCATAGATCCTTAGTATTGCTAAACAACCTCATTGGAATAGGCCACAAACGCTTTCATATTCCACCCAATTTAATCAAACTGTATCACACTAGTATTTTAACATCAATAGTAGGATACGGATCAGGGGTCTGGGCACACAGACTCACGAGGGTCATGCCTGCTATGGCCATAAGAAGAGTGCAGTGCAACATGCTCCTACGTTCAGCAAGGGCATGCAGGACAACACCTGGAGGGGCGCTTTTTGTGCTAATGGGGATCGTCTGTCCACTGGACATTAAAATCCGTGAGCAGGCCGCCTGGTACTGGGCGAAAAAGGAGAAAAGGGATAAGATAAGGGAGATATAGGGGGTTTACGCTGGGGATAAAAATGCAATGAAAAAGAGAGGGATCGAACTATGGCAGGAACAGTGGAATAACGAGGATACGGGGCGCAGAACCTGTGAGCTGTTACCGGACATAGAGGAACGAGTAAAGCTTCCGTACTTCATGCCTACGAGAGCAATGCTGCATTTTCTTACTGGACATAGACCTTTCCTGTTCCGCCGGGCCGGGACTTGGCCAGTCGCTTCATGGCTGGAATCGGCCTTCCTCTGGACTTGGGGGGAGGGGGGGGGAGGGTGTACAATAACCGGATAGGACAACGCAACATTTATGACACTAGATGTAAAATAGGCTAGATGTAGAAGATAGGATAAGGCTTTTCGCATAGACTGCAGCGACACCAACTTACTGGCCAGCCCGGTGCCAGGGGCATGCCCACTGGGATTAGCTCAGTGGGAGAGGCCAACATCCATCAGGTTTATAGAGCACTGGCACACCTGTAACGCTGCGGGTAGCATATGTTCTCGTAGATTAAGTAGAATTAGGAACCCCATAGCGGTAAGATCATAATCTAAGATTTACCTGTAGTGTAGAACAAATAGCTGCATATTTGTGCGTGAAATTAGGACCCATTAATGTATTCAGGTAGTGGAAAATATGTATAATGTAATGATTTGAAAAAAGAATTTTTTTTTAAAAAAAATAATGCTTGAAACTAAGTTCTTAAGTAATAGTGTAAAAACGTGATGCAAATTAAATAGGTAACTATCATTATTTAACGATGTTAAACGAATTAAAAGGGGTTGGTTTTCATATTTTATATAATAAGTAATTATAAATTCACTATCTATTTTGAAGTGTGGATGCGGGACGCGTAGGACTGGAAGAGATGATGGCAAACAGAAGAGGTTAATAACCGGGAATAATGTAAGTCTGCTTTCCCAGTGTTTAGAGAGGATACCTGTTTTTAACTTCTTACTTTTTTAAAAATTATTTACTTAGCGGTCCATGGACGTGACGAAGCTTGCATTAAAATATTACTACTTATTTAAACATAAAGAGGAAATACATACTTTTCTTTACTACGTACAGGTCTTTTGTGTGTGTGTGTGTTTTTTTTTAATTTTTGATTTAAGTTTTATTAGGGATGCTTATGCATCTGCAAAGCTGAATATTATGAACACTGAATGCTGTATTGACAATGTGGACAGTGCATAGTGTCACACACATCTGATTCAAATCTAAGTGAATGTCCGTCAACTTTCCGGTATATTGATAATTTTTACTTTTTGGGCTGTCTGACTACAACTGAATGAAACGCAATTTTCGTGCCATACACGTTTCTCCTTTATTCTCTAAGGCATCTTCAGTCGCCAGGATTATGTACATATTTTTACTATTTAGTTTACATTTTGGGGCAATCTACCTATAGATTATAAACAGTTCTGATGGTTCGCATTTGCTACGATGTAGTAATAATTTAAATTCTACTTACAGATTGCGTGGACGATTTTTTTACACATTATGTGAACTAAATAGTAATTATATGTACATATTCCAGGCTGCTGAAGATGCCTTGAGGAGAATAAAGGTGATACGCGTATGGCACGAAACTTGTGTTTCATTCAGTTGTAGTCAGACCGTCCAAAAAGTAAAAATTATCACAATAAAGGATGACAGCCAAAAACAGTTGCAAGATAGAATTTTTTATTAAAATTCTTGACCAAGGTTTCGGTACATATAAATATACCTTCATCAGAAGTAAAACTTCTAAAATTACATCATGCAATGGTGAATAATAAAACAATTATGCCAAAGGCGTCGTCAGTAATTTAAAACATCATCTCCATTTGTACAACATGTGTAATGGGCACAGGATCATAGCGAACAGTTTAACACCGTTACTTCGCCTATGAACTATTGAGGCTCATAGTTGAAGAACCGTCAGTTCACAAATGCGATGGAATGCCTTCATGTCTACCCATTACTATCAGAATAAAGCATAACTTTTGCTTGAAAATAAACCCGCATGCAAAACAATCGCTGTACAAATTTTATTACAAGTAGCAGCGTTCGCTTCTGCAGTGGATGAAATTACAGCTGGCTTAATTTAAAGGTGTTAATGCTGCATGAAATTTGTTGCGTGCCCCGAGCAATCAACTTCGATTTTAATTAGGGGGTAAAGCTGGGACTAAGTTTGATGGAGATTCCCAGCGCGGTTTCTCAGTGCTTTGGCTGAAACAATGGAGCCGCTTCACAGAACATCGAAACTTTCCCAACTGCTGCGATAGCCGCACATTGTTTCGGAAGTGGTTGGGGAGTCCGCGAGAAGAATGCAGTCCCACAAAGTACCGCGAGCGCGGCAGTACGGTTCTTCTCGGAGGAAAGTGAAGGATACGCGCTGCAGTTCTTCGAGAGGGCAAGACAAAGCACTCGCATTTCTCAATTAACGTTGACGGCGTTTCTCTTGAGACGGAAACCACAGCTCCACCAAGACGACAACAAAGGAAAAGCTGGAAAGAATGCTAACTTACTGACACGGAAGTCCTGTTTTCGAGAGACGCGGACAAATAAAAATAAGCTCTCTTTAATTTCATTTCGAATACACTGAAGAATCATTTAATTTCAGTTAGGCGAAGTAACATGCAGACTTTATGAGTGGATGCAGTACAATGGACTATGTGCAGGTAGAGAACGAATTTATGGTGCGACAGAATGAAACTTTATCCGTGAGTCATTGTGTGCCATCTATTAGGTTACCTACTGCTTTGAGGTTGTAATGCAATCATATCCTATATATCCTATGCTGAGCTATTCATCTCTAGGTAAGTACTATAGCCAAATTTTACTAAAAACTGTTGAACACAGATTCTTCTACCTTTCTTTTATTTTACCCCTCTTTCAGCGTCGAATAGACTACTCCATGATGGTGTAGGAAGAATTCCACTAATATGTCTGTTAAGGGCTCATTATTAACATCTTTCCTAGCCACTTATATTAGTTTCATTCGGTATTTTACCTGCTTACTTCACGTTTAGCCTTTTTCCACCACATTTTACATGAAATATCGTTCCCCAGATCACGAAGAGATTAAAAGAATGTTTTACGTGATAAAAAATTATTCAGATAGTCAAGGGAGAGGATAATTGTGACGAGAACTGAAATCCGTTAGTAGGAAAAGTAGAGGAAGGAAAAACAGTAGGAGAATATGGTCTGGTGCAAAGTAATGAACCGCCTGGTAGAATTTTGCACAATGCATAAGGTAATCGTCGATAATTCTTTGTGTAAGAATCATGAAAGACGTTTGTGTATGTGGAAGGGTCTTGCACGCCCTGGAAGGTTTCCGACTGATCATATAGTTGGGAGGCAGAGATTTCGGAACCAGATTTTGTACTGTAAGACATTTCCTGGGGTGAATTTAGTCTCTGACCATAATTAATTGGTTAGAAACTGTAGATAAAAACTAAAGAACATGCAAAAGAGAAGGAATTTAAGGATGTAACACAAGGGCTCCTTGCCTGCAACGATTTCATTTTCAGGTAAAACACATCCCTGAAAAAGAGAATACAGTCATAGGCATCGTCACCTGCTGGGGCAAGTCAAGGAAAAGAGGAATAAATCGTCGATATCTTGTCCTGATCGAAAATTTCGTTGGAAAAGCACTGTTGAGCATAGATAAGCGGCAACACAAACGTCTGGCAGAATGAGTAGCATGAGATAAGACAAAAAACAAGAATGTTCTAGCACTGAGAGCCAGAGTAGATAATTAACTCATCTGCTACACACGCCCATTCTTCATCCATTTTGGGCCGAGAAAATGCAACAATAAGCTTCAGAACTCGGTGTGTTTGAATTGCATGGACTGACACGAATGAAAGGAAGTTGTGCCCTGTGCGAAAGGCATAACCTCCATGTAGAAGCTCGCTGTTCGATTTTTGATAATCATTCGAAGAAATTCAGTGGCTTATACTGCTATCATCTTCTGGGGACCGGTAATAAGAAGGAAAAACGGTTACTATAATGTCTTCGTAGCTACTAAGATTGTTTTTAAATACGTCACCTGGACATCACTTAAGAGGGCTACAGGTAGCTCCACGTCTAAGGCATTCACCAGAATTTTCTGGGCCGTGTAGCACACGTCAGGAATCTTTGGTCTGACACAAGAAACAGTTTGTTTCACGGAAGTGGAAAGGAATGTAGCATATCCAGAAAATGAAAGGAATACACCAATGAAGATACAATGGTTCGTGCAAAATGGAGCTCTTTCTAATACAGCTAATGTTATCCCGGATTTCCTCCACAAACATTTCGGGTACCGTATAATGCCACACCGATATCCACAAAGTTTACCGGGCGATTCAGTATAGCCGCTGCACGTGCCGTAAATTACTCCCTGTGATTATTTCCTATGAAGACATTTGACGGAGGCAGTCTGCAGCAACAAACTAAGTAATCTAATATAACGGCAAGCCGCTATCACAACAGTTTTCCGGGGAATCATGGATGACTTGAGTGAGGGTGGTCGTAAACATCATAGTTCGCTTTGAAAAGGTTGTAAATTAACAAAGTGGGACGTTGAATATGTATTGCACAGCCGCTGAGCATACACATTCTGAGTTGACATTTTTGTTTACTAAAAGTTATACAAACCTTTTTCAGTTCATGACATTTTACGCGCGACTCTGTTAATTTTTGTTTATATGCACTTAACGTAATATGTGGTGTTAGCCCATAAGTATTTAGATTCATGAGCCGTATGTAGTAAAATAGTAAGGTGCTGGAAACAGGTATACCTGCGTCAGTGTCTGCGTAAATCTTACGGTTTCATTTTGTGTTATGTAAATATTGTTACTAGGCTCCTTGTGTTTTTAGAAATGTGTCTGTTTTTGTCAACCAGCAAGCACGTGTCTCGCTAATCCTGTAGTTCAAAGATGTAATGCTTTTTCCACATGTGTTCTAGACAAAGTGCTATGGCGATGGTCAACGGGAAACGTCGAAGGTACCGGTTTATATACATTAGTTTACATTCAGTCCTTCGTGATGCGACGGGAGAAGTGTCAAGTGCCACTTTTCGTTGGCTTCTAAATGGTAATAAACGGTGTCTTACGCCTTAAACCACTGATGGTACCATTTGGTCAACCGACGTCCGGTGCTGGCTGTATTTAATGTATGGTAGCTAAAAATGGTCGATATGCTACAGTGTTAATGCGATTTACGTTGGAAAAAATTACATCCAGTTTAAGCCACCAGGTGCAAATCTGGCACTGCGCGCTATTTCCTTGACGGTATGACATCCACGTTGTCAATTAACAAGCCATACCGTGAATGCACAGTCTGACTATTGAGAAAGGAGACAGTGCTCTGTTAGTGAAACTGTTTTACGTGAACGGCAGCAATTTCCGTGCTGCATTGAGAGAGTATCGCTGACTGAGGAGAGGTCTGACGTCGTAAAACAGTTTAGAGATGTTAATGAAATTGGTGTGGCACTTGTAAGATGAAGGCGTCCGAACCCGGTGGAAGTTATTGAAGGGTGCTGCTGCTATAAATGATGATGCAGCACGTTCCCCGCGTAGTGCTGTTGCTTCTGCAGTGTCACGAGAATTCTCTGTCTCATGGTCAATAGCACTGAAAGTTTTGCTCTCTGTTTTTCTCTGGTACCGGTACAAGATCCAGACGACGCAGTAACTGCAATCTCATGATCCGCAGGAAAGTTCTGAACCTGCTCTTTGATTTCTGGACCGGAACGCAGATGATGAAATGTGACTGGACATTTCATGCGGATTGACACGGCACCCTTTATACAAGGTGCAGTGAATACACAGAACTGCCGAATTTTGGTATTGTTAAACCGCGTGCACAACACGAAGAGCCACTGCATTCGCCGTACGTGATTGTGTAGTGTGGGTTCGCAAGCACCTTGATTCCCAGTCCATTCTTCTTTAAAGGGAATACACTCAGAGGACCTGTCAGGCGTTCCGTGAAGTCTGCGCGTTACCGAGACCTCCTCGTACAGCACGTGATTCCTGCTTTTGAAGAGCGCAGCTTTATGTAAGTCACTGGTTTCACGCAAGTTGGGGCAGCACCTCATTTTTCTGAATGAAAAATCTGCTTAGTGCTGCTTTCCACGAGCGTACTCGTATAATCTTCAGGAGCTTTCCAAATGCACGGCCTGCATGATCACTTGACATGAAACTATGTGGCTTTTGTGTATGGGTATATGTACAAGAACGCATTTAGCAGGGACACGTTCGGTCTGTACGTGATCTGAAAGCCAGGATACTGGAACACATTGTTCAGATATCACCGGAACTATTGCGAGCAACTACTAATCACGTTATTTTACGGATGCATCTCGTCGACGCTTCCGGTGCTCCCACTGAGCAAATTGTGTAAGCGGTGGTTAAGTGATAAAATCAGCATTCTACCTTCTTCATTTGTTTGAACTTCTCTGCTCACGTCTTGTTCCTAATCCATCACGTATGGTAACATTTCTACACATCCCACTTGCATTCACACTGGTAGATTCGCA
Source organism: Schistocerca nitens (assembly GCF_023898315.1). NCBI lineage: Eukaryota > Metazoa > Arthropoda > Insecta > Orthoptera > Acrididae > Schistocerca > Schistocerca nitens. The sequence goes on along the minus strand of NC_064620.1, from coordinate 186,323,885 downwards.
AACTGTGGCCAAAATTGGAACTAATTGTTTTCCAGCGTCAATTGGTTTCGCATTAACGGACCAGCACATCTATCAAGTTTCGCTGCCATACGATAACTGTAGCCCACACTGCACCTCCGTTAGTAGCTGCACTTTAATTATAACAACCCTGTATTAGAAAGCTAATTTGGTGGATCGATAAACAAAGACTATCATTTGTATCTGGGACGTAAGTGTTCCTAGTAAGTAAGTACCTAAAGGGTGAGCTGTTGTACCGAAATTAAATTTAGAGTGGTAAAAAGTACTTACCGGAAAGAGCAGACACAGCAGCGGCTGACCTGTGTATGTCCTGGCTGAAACCACCAAGCAGCAAAGCTTTTTCCCCAATACAGAGGTGCAACCTTCACCATTAGCAGAAAATTGAATTTACAAGACCTTCAGATATACATACCTCAAAATACAATATGAGTTACTGTATTTTTAGTTTCTACATGATCTTATTTTAAAAGTAAAAGTGAGCTGATTACATGTCGTCTGCTTGTGATAGATTATTTGTGTAGAAACGGTACAATAATGAATTACAGACCAACAAACCTTCATCATATTAGATTTAGACGCATTTTACTACGAGCTCTTTAAATCGTTAGCTTGCTTTTTAAGCCGTTAACTTATTACAGTGTTTGTAGTATGACAGTGTCATCTATTGAAATTAATCGACATTAGTAACGGTTTGAGCTCCGAAAAAGAAACCTGCGAACGCTACTCGTTGAAAAAATTATCAGCTCTGCATGTAAGGCAGCATTCTAGTATAATTTGGTTTTTGGGCAGAGGTCAGACGCCATCACATTGAAATAACAGTGTAGAGTGATGTTTCCTGATATATTTCTTGAATAAGGGTCACCTGATCACGGGAGAAGATATGGGAAATAGGATCCTTAAATGGTAACCTTTATCGCAATACTAACAACTTATTTAAATGCAAATGGAAATGCAATGTGACCTGTGACAAAAGAAAACACGGGAAGTTAACGCGAAATACCAAAGTGAAATACACTCCTGGAAATTGAAATAAGAACACCGTGAATTCATTGTCCCAGGAAGGGGAAACTTTATTGACACATTCCTGGGGTCAGATACATCACATGATCACACTGACAGAACCACAGGCAACAGATCATGCACAATGTCGGCACTAGTACAGTGTATATCCACCTTTCGCAGCAATGCAGGCTGCTATTCTCCCATGGAGACGATCGTAGAGATGCTGGATGTAGTCCTGTGGAACGGCTTGCCATGCCATTTCCACCTGGCACCTCAGTTGGACCAGCGTTCGTGCTGGACGTGCAGACCGCGTGAGACGACGCTTCATCCAGTCCCAAACATGCTCAATGGGGGACAGAACCGGAGATCTTGCTGGCCAGGGTAGTTGACTTACACCTTCTAGAGCACGTTGGGTGGCACGGGATACATGCGGACGTGCATTGTCCTGTTGGAACAGGAAGTTCCCTTGCCGGTCTAGGAATGGTAGAACGATGGGTTCGATGACGGTTTGGATGTACCGTGCACTATTCAGTGTCCCCTCGACGATCACCAGTGGTGTACGGCCAGTGTAGGAGATCGCTCCCCACACCATGATGCCGGGTGTTGGCCCTGTGTGCCTCGGTCTATGCAGTCCTGATTGTGGCGCTCACCTGCACGGCGCCAAACACGCATACGACCATCATTGGCACCAAGGCAGAAGCGACTCTCATCGCTGAAGACGACACGTCTCCATTCGTTCCTCCATTCACGCCTGTCGCGACACCACTGGAGGCGGGCTGCACGATGTTGGGGCGTGAGCGGAAGACGGCCTAACGGTGTGCGGGACCGTAGCCCAGCTTCATGGAGACGGTTGCGAATGGTCCTCGCCGATACCCCAGGAGCAACAGTGTCCCTCATTTGCTGGGAAGTGGCGGTGCGGTCCCCTACGGCACTGCGTAGGATCCTACGGTCTTGCCGTGCATCCGTGCGTCGCTGCGGACCGGTCCCAGGTTGACGGGCACGTGCACCTTCCGCCGACCACTGGCGACAACATCGATGTACTGTGGAAACCTCACGCCCCACGTGTTGAGCAATTCGGCGGTACGTCCACCCGGCCTCCCGCATGCCCACTATACGCCCTCGCTCAAAGTCCGTCAACTGCACATACGGTTCACGTCCACGCTGTTGCGGCATGCTACCAGTGTTAAAGACTGCGATGGAGCTCCGTATGCCACGGCAAACCGGCTGACACTGACGGCGGCGGTGCACAAATGCTGCGCAGCTAGCGCCATTCGACGGCCAACACCGCGGTTCCTGGTGTGTCCGCTGTGCCGTGCGTGTGATCATTGCTTGTACAGCCCTCTCGCAGTGTCCGGAGCAAGTATGGAGGGTCTGACACACCGGTGTCAATGTGTTCTTTTTTCCATTTCCAGGAGTGTATGTGGGGCTTCGACTGACATCGTTAGGAAGATTGAAAGAAGAACAAATCAGAGGCCTTCATCTGCGCAACTCGGATTTTCGAACAAACATGAGAGATAACTCACGGAAATCCGCGTCCAAGGTGCACAGATAGCCCGATAAATGCGAACTGCTCAGATTATGAACACTGAGATATGAAACTAACGCCTCATGCTGTAGTAAAAAAGACACATTTAAACCTTCAAACTTCAGTCAGTATGCGACAGCATCCAGGAAGCTAATGGCAAGAATACCAAGTTCTCTTATTTTAGCCTAAATAATTGTCTTCGGAGCGGCGGCATCAAGTTCGTGGTCAATATGACGAAAGTAAGCCTCGAAGCATAACAATAGAAGGGAGTAGAACAAAAGTAGTCCTGAAATGATGTACAAATACTCAGATAGAATTTCTATGGCTGGTACAGAGTTTTTCGGTCTTTTGCTGTTGGCTGACGTAAGATATAAAGCACATAGTAGGACAAGTAATACACAGGATTGGCCAGACATTAATACTGTTGAGATGTTCTAAAACACAAAGATTCATGAAAATGCTGAGATAGAATTCTTGTTGACATGCATGCTGAATAGATACTTTTCGCGTCTCAAGTAGGCACTGACACACCTTTGCAGTCGCGCTTCGGGGATTACCTCCCGGAAACCGCAACTTCAAGACACGCCGATCACAAACTGGGTTACTCCCCCAACGCCGCTCAGTTTGAGCACCGCCTTTGCTGCTGCACTTCTTGCTCGACACAGGATGTCCGGCAATCCGATGCGTGCGGAACTGTCAGACACAATCTAACAGTCAGTACTGCCCACTTTGGTCTTAAAAATATGTGCTGCTGATATGACTGACAGAGAATGGTGAAGCAGTCTCTATCGGTCATTTCTTGTAATAACATTGTCTATGGGGCAGCATAGATTTCTTGAAATTATTCTACAGGTCATTAGGGAAGCATATTTTCTTACGTGTATGTTAACAAGATTTTCTCAGACATAAAATATTTGCATAAAATTTAAAGGATATGAGAAAACACTTACCTTTCATACACCACTCATCTTTGACATTATATAATAAGTTTAACGAAGTGACATGCCAGTGTAATGACGTAGGTGTTTTTACAAGTAAAAAATTTACAACTAAATACATAGGATTCTTAAAATATATTGTGTAACTAACCTGTTTCTATGGGTTATTACGTTATTATTGGGAATGTAAGTACTTATTGCTCATAGCGGATACAATGTAATTAATAGTATTGCCCGCGCACTGTTCACGACAATAAAATATTTAAAATAAAATAGAAAATGCATGAACACTGCATACGATCAACTCACAGAACACACCTGAAAATAAGACTTAATCTAAAGCACTTGTTTTAAAATAAAAAAGGAAACTAATCACTGGACCTGTGCGTAAGGAAACGCGTTGGATGTGCTAACGGGAAAGCTATGAGGTGAGTGGCTTAGGTCCAGAAACGTAACCTCGGAACACAAGAGAAAATTGTGGATAAAATCATTTATTCCTAAGACATTAAAGAAAAGCATCGATACATTCACCGTTATAATCTACTCCTGAAATCATTGGTGTGAATCATTCATACCACTGCTGTTGCCTGATCGCAATAACTCGTAAAGCGGTACACGTTTCGCAGTACACCCGCATGCCCACGTGGTTTGTGGAGACGTACTTCGTAGGTATCGTGTCCAAGTTACCACAATATCACATCACACAATCATGAGCGGTTAAAGTTCTTTAAAACAAGAATGAGACCGGACAGTTAGTGATGACGGTAGCCCAACAAAACTTTAATGTTCAACCACGTGGTCGGGTCCCCACGGACGAAATATATATTAAGCAAGGAAAATTTACCAGAAGGCAAAGCTATTAATGTTTAGAAAAATGAAAGCTTATACAGGCACAGCTAAAGGCAAACAGACATTCATACAGAAGCGAGTGCTCACTTCTTATCGACACCTTTGTGTGGCGCTCTTCCGGTGGATCCAAGTCTGCGATAGAAATTTACTAAGTGAAACATCTGCCAAAGTTTTGCATTCCTTGCTGCGACAAGGCAAAGCAATCTTCCACAGGCCGGCCGAAGTGGCCGTGCGGTTCTGGGCGCTGCAGTCTGGAACCGCGAGACCGCTACGGTCGCAGGTTCGAATCCTGCCTAGGGCATGGGTGTGTGTGACGTCCTTAGGTTAGTTAGGTTTAACTCGTTTTCTAGGGGACTAATGACCTCAGAAGTTGAGTCCCATAGTGCTCAGAGCCATTTGAACCAATCTTCCACAGTTGAAAAGCGAGACCAAAAGCTAACAGCTCTCCCCTCGCCAAGTAACAACGCGCCACGCGGTCAGTCTAACTCACCCTTCTTCGACTGGAGCACAGCTGTGGACGCTTCCCGTACCGGCGGCAGAGTGCCTCCCGCTTCTTCTCCAGCCAAAGATGCCATTTTCGCCACCAACCTAACGCAGGTGGCTTTCTCACAAGTAGCGAAAACCTCTTTGCCTACTTGACCACTACGAGAGTTGGCTATTCTGTACACTCCTGCTGAATCTGTACAACTAACGGAGACTTTCTGCAGCAGACTACGCCACCGTCTAGCAACGTGACACACAACCACATTCATTCAATCACACCACTAAGATAATTATGAGAAAAGAGAAACACGGAAGGAAAGAGAAATACTAGTGAAAATGGGCTATCGGACTAATGAAAGGTGGCTACAGGACCCTTTCATCACCCCAAACGTCCCGGAGAAGACTGTGCCGCGAATTTTCTCGCCATGCTAGGAGATTCGCCAACAGTCTTCGAAACAAACATACCCTAACGAGTAACAATTGCAACAGCAAACAGCAACACAAAAGAATTGATTAATCTCTTATATCCAAGTGAGTTTTATCTGACTTTAGTCAATAATTGTGACCTCATGCGGTCCGCAAAGCAAACAGAACAAATTAAATTAAGCGTGATATTTTACGCTAACATCATGTCATCTGACCTACTACAACCACAACCATGAGATATTATTTTAAAATTGCTCTAACCAAATATCAAAAGTTAACATAGGGACATAGATGAACAGGTACATAATATATATATATATATATATATATATATATATATATATATATATATATATAAACAAATACAATGATGGAAAATCATTATCACGAACCGAAGCAGTATCAGCTGGTGCTGACATATATACACTCCTGGAAATTGAAATAAGAACACCGTGAATTCATTGTCCCAGGAAGGGGAAACTTTATTGACACATTCCTGGGGTCAGATACATCACATGATCACACTGACAGAACCACAGGCACATAGACACAGGCAACAGAGCATGCACAATGTCGGCACTAGTACAGTGTATATCCACCTTTCGCAGCAATGCAGGCTGCTATTCTCCCATGGAGACGATCGTAGAGATGCTGGATGTAGTCCTGTGGAACGGCTTGCTATGCCATTTCCACCTGGCGCCTCAGTTGGACCAGCGTTCGTGCTGGACGTGCAGACCGCGTGAGACGACGCTTCATCCAGTCCCAAACATGCTCAATGGGGGACAGATCCGGAGATCTTGCTGGCCAGGGTAGTTGACTTACACCTTCTAGAGCACGTTGGGTGGCACGGGATACATGCGGACGTGCATTGTCCTGTTGGAACAGCAAGTTCCCTTGCCGGTCTAGGAATGGTAGAACGATGGGTTCGATGACGGTTTGGATGTACCGTGCACTATTCAGTGTCCCCTCGACGATCACCAGTGGTGTACGGCCAGTGTAGGAGATCGCTCCCCACACCATGATGCCGGGTGTTGGCCCTGTGTGCCTCGGTCGTATGCAGTCCTGATTCTGGCGCTCACCTGCACGGCGCCAAACACGCATACGACCATCATTGGCACCAAGGCAGAAGCGACTCTCATCGCTGAAGACGACACGTCTACATTCGTTCATCCATTCACGCCTGTCGCGACACCACTGGAGGCGGGCTGCACGATGTTGGGGCGTGAGCGGAAGACGGCCTAACGGTGTGCGGGACCGTAGCCCAGCTTCATGGAGACGGTTGCGAATGGTCCCTAATTTGCTGGGAAGTGGCGGTGCGGTCCCCTACGGCACTGCGTAGGATCCTACGTTCTTGGCGTGCATCCGTGCGTCGCTGCGGTCCGGTCCCAGGTCGAAGGGCACGTGCACCTTCCGCCGACCACTGGCGACAACATCGATGTACTGTGGAGACCTCACGCCCCACGTGTTGAGCAATTCGGCGGTACGTCCACCCGGCCTCCCGCATGCCCACTATACGCCCTCGCTCAAAGTCCGTCAACTGCACATACGGTTCACGTCCACGCTGTCGCGGCATGCTACCAGTGTTAAAGACTGCGATGGAGCTCCGTATGCCACGGCAAACTGGCTGACACTGACGGCGGCGGTGCACAAATGCTGCGCAGCTAGCGCCATTCGACGGCCAACACCGCGGTTCCTGGTGTGTCCGCTGTGCCGTGCGTGTGATCATTGCTTGTACAGCCCTCTCGCAGTGTCCGGAGCAAGTATGGTGCGTCTGACACACCGGTGTCAATGTGTTCTTTTTTCCATTTCCAGGAGTGTAAAAACATGCAAGTGAAAGTGCAAAATACAATATTCACAACAAATACAGTGATACAGAATCATTAATGAACCCAATGGAATGACAGCTGGTAAATAATCACTTATGGAAAATAAGACATGAGTACAGAAAAACACATCCAGAAACCAACTCGTTGACACGCTGTCATTTTTCAGTTTCGTCACATGGTTGTTTCACTGGGTGTTCTCTGTAGGTGCTGGGGTGGGCGTCTCTTCTAAAGGCGACTTGGAGGATAAGCTACTAGGCGACCACAACACTGAACTGGGGAATACGCAGCGGCATTGATAGTAACGGTTGTTGTAACCCAGGTTGTTCATCCTAGACAGCACCCCGTGACGTTGCCTCGTGCCCGTTTCCACCCTCTGCGTCCATACTGTGGGATGATTCGACGCTGCAGATTTGCAGGACATCGTCGCCTGTGGGCCCTGCTTCGAGAAGGCGGCTTAGCGGTCGTCGTCCGTGTGTTGCGGAGGAATGTGTTTTACGACACCCGCCCCTGTCTCCTGTCGTGTCAATGGAGAGACACGTGCTCTTCTCCGTCGCATGAGGTCGACGTAAACTCGTGCGGGTGTTGGACTTGAGACCCGCTTATCGCCTCTTTGCACCGTCTCAGCTGATGCGTCAGTGGTGGGACCCGCGTCCCTCGGGGCAGTGGGCGTTACCTCACCGCAGCGGCCGTCTGGACTAGCGGCGCTCAGGGATCGGCGGCCTCGCCTGGCGTGCGTCATACTTTCTGTTTCGCTTGTCAGATGACTAGCGCATGGAGTGGAACGCCGGCCATCAGCTGGCGCTGCCGTGGTGACACGCCTGCGGGCCCCGGTGTGAGCCTGGGCTTGGGGGAAGACCAGCATCCCCTCCCCTCTGATGTGGAAACAGCTGTGACCGCTCGCCGCACCACTGCCTCGCCGTTGATAGCAGGGTTCTGCAACGCCTGCCGGTGGACCAGGCCCTGTGCTTTCTGATGCGGAGGCTCCTTAGGCGGCCTTGCACCCACTTAAGAACTGCGCATTACATCTGCTGTCAATCATTCAGGGTAGATCTTGTACAAGGTTTGGTCAGGATTTGGATAGGATTTGGCGCCGCTGCTAACTACAGACACAAAACTCTATCTACTCCTAACTACGCTCTCACACACAATCTACACAGCTCGTACTAGTCACCATCACCATATAGCCCGACTAAAATTCTCACATATAAACAAAATATTCCTTTCAACACCAACACCCATATCGTTGTTCATTGACTGCTCCTCCAAGGTTTGCAGCACACGTTTGCTGATCTGTGGAAAATTTCCGAGACTTCTTTTCTATGGACATAGCATAATAAAAGTTATGATTAATGAGACACAGAAGGTTCATTCAATCTGGAATGGTAAATGTTTCAACATCTATTCATCAGACTAATGCAAAAGGTCAGTGGGCATAGAAATGGAAATAAAAATCATCCTATCCTATTAGCAAACACATAAACACTTCGTCCTATAAGTACATAAAAAAATGTCAAAAGAAATCCATTGTCCAGGGCCATGAGTACCCAACTTACTGCTGTCATAAGATACTCATAATGATTACACAATTACTCACCACATGTCCCCAGGGGTCCTCACCTACCGTCATGTTATTTCAGCTTGGAGGTAGTCGCACTGATTCTCTATTAAATATCAAGTTGCTTGAGTTAATAAGCTGTTTCCATATACTTCTTCTGGGGTTTCACTTTCTGGTGCCCTCAACCGTACCTAGTAGTATGTGGCGGAAAGTTACACTTTCCAAATATCTTATAATACGGCAACTCTGAAAATCAAACACTATTAATCTCCCTTCATATACAAATCCTTCGCCTGCAAGTCACCAAGTCGCTTCATCAACATCGCAGTACATTTGAAAAATCTCACTGAATCATGCCCACCTAAGGGGAATAAGAACATTATAACTGTAATTTATCATCAAGAATTACCTTACGTCCAATGACTCGCCACACCAACACACCCGATACCCTTTTAGTCATCAAGAAACAAAAGCCATCTTACTGTAATAGGAAACGCTTCATCTGAGCGTCATAATCATTCACATTCAGACGCTATAAAGCTGCACAACACTACTCTTTTCTGCTGAGAAGAACAAATAACTACACACATATTGGGGAACCCTTTACAACTAATAGAAAATATACACTTTAATTTTAATCACACCAGAGTGAATCAAAACATTGGAAAATATACACTGTAAATGTACTAAACAGACACGACTGGGTTTACCGCAGGCACACCAATACTGTGGCCCTCCCCCAACAAATCTTCCACAATAACGTCTTCCTTTTTCAAATGCACCTCAGTATCATCAATAGCATCGGTCCTCATTAAGTTTGACGCCAACCGAGCCAGCCAACAGTCATTGATCCCTTTGATTAGAGGCATTTGTCGGATTGTGCCGCGGGTTTTCGGGACGAATTTCAACACCCACTGGCGGACCACCCGTACTGTTTACGGCACCCCTGTTGTTGCTTGTTCGATAATTATTCTGTGGTTGGTCACGACTACCGTTCCTAGGTCCACTGTAATTGCGCCTAAATCTCTGCTCATTACCATATCTTCTAAACTCCCGGGGGTGTCTTTGATTTCCTCTAGGCGAATGATGGCCATTGGCATAGTTCGTTCAGCCCGCGTTCCATGAGGAGTCGCGACGCTGCCAACGCTCGCGCATTCTATAACTCTCAGGCGACCCGCTACGTCTGTATTGCTACCTGTTCTACGGCTGCGGCTTCGCTTGCTTGGCAGCTGCTCGTAGGCGCTCTGACAGTAATTCTGCGTGGTGCCATTCGCATCGCACTCAAGCTCTAAAAGAAGATTGCGAAAACCCTCTACGTCATCTTTATGTCGTCCTGCAAGGATAACGTGCCGCAACTGCATTGGAAACTTTCCCAGGCAAATACGAATAATTTCCTCAGGTCCATAAGGATCGTCAAGATGTTCATTCGCCTGCAGCATGTGCTCGAACATCTGCACAGGGCTGGAGAATTTCGACCGGTTTAGCTCTGGTAGCTTAATTAGTCAGTGTTTTACACGACTCTGCGCTGCCACTGACCAATGGATCGACAGGAAGTGTTGTCGAAACTCCCCGACAGTGTAGCAATTGCGTGCAATTGACCTAATACGCGCCGCTGGCTAACCTTCGAAGTAGCCGCACATATACTCTATTTTGTGCGCACTGGGCCACGTAGGAGGAAGGGAGAACGCGAACTGCTGTAACCAGGCCCGCGGGTGAATCCCCGTAGCCGAGTTACGGAAGACTTCAAACTTCCTCACCGTCAGAAAATGTTTAAAGTCAAATTCTTGAGGTTCCCTTGGCGAACGTTCCTGATGGGATCCGCGCCGTTCCCATCTGGTACGAGATACGTGATCGTGACGATGATCGAATTCGCCGTCGTGTTAATGACACGACCTACGAAATGATTACGATCTCCAGTGCATCCATCCCCCGCCCCCTCCCCCACCCAGATGGCTCATCCAGACATGTGTCTATTGTAGGCCTGCCGCTGTCTCTTTCTCATAAGCCCTGTCATGCACCGCGCAACTCGCCTTTACTTCAAAAATGGTGACAGTGCCTTATATGTATTCTTCCTACATAAATACGGTTTTATATAACAATCTGAGAATCATATTACAAAAACTAATTGTGTTTGATTCCATGAAAAGTAACTGGGTGTAACAGTGAAATTTGAGATAAAAGTTGTAATACTCAGCCTCACGTTTATTTAATGAAAATTAAAATATATATATATCAACACGGTTTTCATAGTTAAAGTTTTATTTTTTGCAGATATTTTACTTTTGTTTTAATATTAGTAAAACTTTTATCCCCGAGAGAAGACAAATATTAGAACGTGTTATTATCGCTGCTCTTTCACTTGTTAATCCCGTGATTATGTTGATGAGATGTGCGCTATGGCAGAGAGTTTGATTATTATGGCGAAATGATGGCAAAACAGAAATGTTCCCACTGATTGTTAAGTAATATTTTAAAGTGGCACAGAGAAAAAAAATTCTAAAAGAAAGAAGAAAATCAAGATCGTCCACCACTTCCTCGGCAAAGTGGCGTCAGATAAAACCCTCTCATCAATCCCTAAAACTTCTGACTAACACCCTAACGTATTTACTCACTACTGGTGGCATGCCATACACACAGTGTCTGGAGTGCCTCCTGCTAACTACTCAGCTCATCAAAGATAAAACTAAAATGCTCCACTTGCCATATACTCCAAACTTACCATCATACCTCAATGAATTCAGCTTCACCGTTCATAACCGTGTACAAACAAACAAAACCTTGGCCTCCACAAAATAAGTTTTCTTAAAGTAATAGAACTCAACACAAACGAAAAGAGACATCGTTTATTACCATTTAGAAGCTAACGAAAAGTGGCACTTGACCCTTCTCCCGTCGCATCACGAAGGACTGAAAGTAAACTAATGTATATAAACCGGTACCTTCGACGTTTCCCGTTGACCATCGCCATAGCACTTTGTCTAGAACACATGTGGAAAAAGCATTACATCTTTGAACTACAGGATTAGCGAGACACGTGCTTGCTGGTTGACAAAAACAGACACATTTCTAAAAACACAAGGAGCCTAGTAACAATATTTACATAACACAAAATGAAACCGTAAGATTTACGCAGACACTGACGCAGGTATACCTGTTTCCAGCACCTTACTATTTTACTACATACGGCTCATGAATCTAAATACTTATGGGCTAACACCACATATTACGTTAAGTGCATATAAACAAAAATTAACAGAGTCGCGCGTAAAATGTCATGAACTGAAAAAGGTTTGTATAACTTTTAGTAAACAAAAATGTCAACTCAGAATGTGAATGCTCAGCGGCTGTGCAGTACATATTCAACGTCCCACTTTGTTAATGTACAACCTTTTCAAAGCGAACTATGATGTTTACGACCACCCTCACTCAAGTCATCCATGATTCCCCGGAAAACTGTTGTGATAGCGGCTTGCCGTTATATTAGATTACTTAGTTTGTTGCTGCAGACTGCCTCCGTCAAATGTCTTCATAGGAAATAATCACAGGGAGTAATTTACGGCATGTGCAGCGGCTATACTGAATCGCCCGGTAAACTTTGTGGATATCGGTGTGGCATTATACGGTACCCGAAATGTTTGTGGAGGAAATCCGGGATAACATTAGCTGTATTAGAAAGAGCTCCATTTTGCACGAACCATTGTATCTTCATTGGTGTATTCCTTTCATTTTCTGGATATGCTACATTCCTTTCCACTTCCGTGAAACAAACTGTTTCTTGTGTCAGACCAAAGATTCCTGACGTGTGCTACACGGCCCAGAAAATTCTGGTGAATGCCTTAGACGTGGAGCTACCTGTAGCCCTCTTAAGTGATGTCCAGGTAACGTATTTAAAAACAGTCTTAGTAGCTACGAAGACATTATAGTAACCGTTTTTCCTTCTTATTACCGGTCCCCAGAAGATGACAGCAGTATAAGCCACTGAATTTCTTCGAATGATTATCAAAAATCGAACAGCGAGCTTCTACATGGAGGTTATGCCTTTCGCACAGGGCACAACTTCCTTTCATTCGTGTCAGTCCATGCAATTCAAACACACCGAGTTCTGAAGCTTATTGTTGCATTTTCTCGGCCCAAAATGGATGAAGAATGGGCGTGTGTAGCAGATGAGTTAATTATCTACTCTGGCTCTCAGTGCTAGAACATTCTTGTTTTTTGTCTTATCTCATGCTACTCATTCTGCCAGACGTTTGTGTTGCCGCTTATCTATGCTCAACAGTGCTTTTCCAACGAAATTTTCGATCAGGACAAGATATCGACGATTTATTCCTCTTTTCCTTGACTTGCCCCAGCAGGTGACGATGCCTATGACTGTATTCTCTTTTTCAGGGGTGTGTTTTACCTGAAAATGAAATCGTTGCAGGCAAGGAGCCCTTGTGTTACATCCTTAAATTCCTTCTCTTTTGCATGTTCTTTAGTTTTTATCTACAGTTTCTAACCAATTAATTATGGTCAGAGACTAAATTCACCCCAGGAAATGTCTTACAGTACAAAATCTGGTTCCGAAATCTCTGCCTCCCAACTATATGATCAGTCGGAAACCTTCCAGGGCGTGCAAGACCCTTCCACATACACAAACGTCTTTCATGATTCTTACACAAAGAATTATCGACGATTACCTTATGCATTGTGCAAAATTCTACCAGGCGGTTCATTACTTTGCACCAGACCATATTCTCCTACTGTTTTTCCTTCCTCTACTTTTCCTACTAACGGATTTCAGTTCTCGTCACAATTATCCTCTCCCTTGACTATCTGAATAATTTTTTATCACGTAAAACATTCTTTTAATCTCTTCGTGATCTGGGGAACGATATTTCATGTAAAATGTGGTGGAAAAAGGCTAAACGTGAAGTAAGCAGGTAAAATACCGAATGAAACTAATATAAGTGGCTAGGAAAGATGTTAATAATGAGCCCTTAACAGACATATTAGTGGAATTCTTCCTACACCATCATGGAGTAGTCTATTCGACGCTGAAAGAGGGGTAAAATAAAAGAAAGGTAGAAGAATCTGTGTTCAACAGTTTTTAGTAAAATTTGGCTATAGTACTTACCTAGAGATGAATAGCTCAGCATAGGATATATAGGATATGATTGCATTACAACCTCAAAGCAGTAGGTAACCTAATAGATGGCACACAATGACTCACGGATAAAGTTTCATTCTTTCGCACCATAAATTCGTTCTCTACCTGCACATAGTCCATTGTTCTGCATCCACTCATAAAGTCTGCATGTTACTTCGCCTAACTGAAATTAAATGCTTCTTCAGTGTATTCGAAATGAACCTAAAGAGAGCTTATTTTTATTTGTCCGCGTCTCTCGAAAACAGGACTTCCGTGTCAGTAAGTTAGCATTCTTTCCAGCTTTTCCTTTGTTGTCGTCTTGGTGGAGCTGTGGTATCCGTCTCAAGAAAAACGCCGTCAACGTTAATTGAGAAATGCGAGTGCTTTGTCTTGCCCTCTCGAAGAACTGCAGCGCGTATCCTTCACTTTTCTCCGAGAAGAACCGTACTGCCGCGCTCGCGGTACCTGTGGGACTGCATTCTTCTCGCGGACTCCCCAACCACTTCCGAAACAATGTGCGGCTATCGCAGCAGTTGGGAAAGTTTCGATGTTCTGTGAAGCGGCTCCATTGTTTCGGCCAAAGCACTGAGAAACCGCGCTGGGAATCTCCATCAAACTTAGTCCCAGCTTTACCCCCTAATTAAAATCGAAGTTGATTGCTCGGGGCACGCAACAAATTTCATGCAGCATTAACACCTTTAAATTAAGCCAGCTGTAATTTCATCCACTGCAGAAGCGAACGCTGCTACTTGTAATAAAATTTGTACAGCGATTGTTTTGCATGCGGGTTTATTTTCAAGCAAAAGTTATGCTTTATTCTGATGGTAATGGGTAGACATGAAGGCATTCCATCGCATTTGTGAACAAGTTCAGAGAAACTGACGGTTCTTCAACTTTTGTAGTCCTGCCTTCTTCAGTTGCGTGTAATACGGTATACTGATAATTTTTAAGATTTTAAACATGGCTGCAGCAGCAACTGTTAAAATTCTTCACAATAAAGGATGACAGCCAAAAACAGTTGCAAGATATAATTTTTTATTAAAATTCTTGACCAAGGTTTCGGTACATATAAATATACCTTCATCAGAAGTAAAACTTCTAAAATTACATCATGCAATGGAGAATAATAAAACAATTATGCCAAAGGCGTCGTCAGTAATTTAAAACATCATCTCCATTTGTACAACATGTGTAATGGGCACAGGATCATAGCGAACAGTTTAACACCGTTACTTCGCCTATGCACTATTGTGTGATGTGATATTGTGGCAACTTGGACACGATACCTACGAAGTACGTCTCCACACCACGTGGGCATGCGGGTGTACTGCGAAACGTGTACCGCTTTACGAGTTATTGCGATCAGGCAACAGCAGTGGTATGAATGATTCACAGCAATGATTTCAGGAGTAGATTAGAACGGTGAATGTTTCGATGCTTTTCTTTAATGTCTTAGGAATAAATGATTTTATCCACAATTTTCTCTTGTGTTCCGAGGTTACGTTTCTGCACCTAAGTCACTTACCTCATAGCTTTCCCGTTAGCACATCCAACGCGTTTCCTTACGCACAGGTCCAGTGATTAGTCTCCTATTTTATTTTAAAACAAGTGCTTTAGATTATGTCTTATTTTCAGGTGTGTTCTGGGAGCTGATCGTATGCAGTGTTCATGCATTTTCTATTTTATTTTAAATATTTGATTGTCGTGAACAGTGCGCGGGCAATACTATTAATTACATTGTATCCGCTATGAGCAATAAGTACTTACATTCCCAATAATAACGTAATAACCCGTAGAAACAGATTAGTTACACAGTATATTTTAAGAATCCTATGTATTTAGTTGTAAATTTTTTCTTGTAAAAACACCTGGCATGTCACTTCGTTAAACTTATTATATAATGTCAAAGAGGAGTGGTGTATGAAAGGTGTTTTCTCATATCCTTTAAATTTTATGCAAATACTTCATGTCCGAGAAAATCTTGTTAACATACACGTAAGAAAATATGCTTCCCTGATGACCTGTAGAATAATTTCAAGAAATCTATGCTGCCCAATAGACAATGTTATTACAAGAAATGACCGATAGAGACTGCTTCACCATTCTCTGTCAGTCATATCAGCAGCACATATTTTTAAGACCAAAGTGGGCAGTACTGACTGTTAGATTGTGTCTGACAGTTCCGCACGCATCGGATTGCCGGACATCCTGTGTCGAGCAAGAAGTGCAGCAGCAAACGCGGTGCTCAAACTAAGCGGCGTTGGGGGAGTAACCCAGTTTGTGATCGGCGTGTCTTGAAGTTGCGGTTTCCGGGAGGTAATCCCCGAAGCGCAACTGCAAAGGTGTGTCAGTGCCTACTTGAGACGCGAAAAGTATCTATTCAGCATGCATGTCAACAAGAATTCTATCTCAGCATTTTCATGAATCTTTGTGTTTCAGAACATCTCAACAGTATTAATGTCTGGCCAATCCTGTGTATTACTTGTCCTACTATGTGCTTTATATCTTACGTCAGCCAACAGCAAAAGACCGAAAAACTCTGTACCAGCCATAGAAATTCTATCTGAGTATTTGTACATCATTTCAGGACAACTTTTTTTCTATTCCTTTCTATTCCTATGCTTCGAGGCTTACTTTCGTCACATTGACTACGTACTTGATGCCGCCGCTCCGAAGACAATTATTTAGGCTGAGATAAGAGAACTTGGTATTCTTGTCATCAGCTTCCTGGTTGCTGTGGCATACTGACTGAAGTTTGAAGGTTTAAATGTGTCTTTTTTACTACAGCATGAGGCGTTAGTTTCATATCTCAGTGTTCATAATCTGAGCAGTTCGCATTTATCGGGCTATCTGTGCACCTTGGACGCGGATTTCCGTGAGTTATCTCTCATGTTTGTTCGAAAATCCGAGATGAGGGCCTCTGATTTGTTCTTCTTTCAGTCTTCCTAACGATGTCAGTCGAAGCCCCGCATATTTCACTTTGGTATTTCGTGTTAACTTCCCGTGTTTTCTTTTGTCAAAGGTCACATTGCATTTGCATTTAAATAAGTTGTTAGTATTGCGATAAAGGTTATCATTTAAGGATCCTATTTCCCATATCTTCTCCCGTGATCAGGTGACCCTTATTCAAGAAATATATCAGGAAGCATCACTCTACACTGTTATTTCAATGTGATGGCGCCTGACCTCTGCCCAAAGACCAAATTATACTAGAATGCTGCCTTACATGCAAAGCTGATAATTTTTGCCACGAGTAGCGTTCGCAGGTTTCTTTTTCGGAGCTCAAACCGTTACTAATGTCGATTACTTTCAATAGATGAAACTGTCATAATGCAAACACTGTAATAAGTTAACGGCTTAAAAAGCGAGCTAACGATTTAAAGTGCTCGTAGTAAAATGCGTCTAAATCTAATATGATGAAGGTTTGTTGGTCTGAATTCATTATTGTACCGTTTTTACACAAATAATCTATCACAAGCAGACGACATGTAATCAGCTCACTTTTACTTTTAAAATAAGATCATGTAGAAACTAAAAATACAGTAACTCATATTGTATTTTGAGGTATGTATATCTGAAGGTTTTGCAAATTCAATTTTCTGCTAATGGTGAAGGTTGGACCTCTGTATTGGGGAAAACGCTTTGCTGCTTGGTGGTTTTAGCCAGGACATACACAGGTCAGCCGCTGCTGTGTCTGCTCTTTCCGGTAAGTACTTTTTACCACTCTAAATTTAATTTCGGTACAACAGCTCACCCTTTAGGTACTTACTTACTAGGAACACTTACGTCCCAGATACAAATGATAGTCTTTGTTTATCGATCCACCAAATTAGCTTTCTAATACAGGGTTGTTATAATTAAAGTGCAGCTACTAACGGAGGTGCAGTGTGGGCTACAGTTATCGTATGGCAGCGAAACTTGATAGATGTGCTGGTCCGTTAATGCGAAACCAATTGACGTTGGAAAACCATTAGTTCCAATTTTGGCCACCGTTTGCGAATCTACCAGTGTGAATGCAAGTGGGATGTGTAGAAATGTTACCATACGTGATGGATTAGGAACAAGACGGGAGCAGAGAAGTTCAAACAAATGAAGAAGGTAGAATGCTGATTTTATCACTTAACCGCCGCTTACACAATTTGCTCAGTGGGAGCACCGGAAGCGTCGACGAGATGCATCCGTAAAATAACGTGATTAGTAGTTGCTCGCAATAGTTCCGGTGATATCTGAACAATGTGTTCCAGTATCCGAACGTGTCCCTGCTAAATGCGTTCTTGTACATATACCCGTACACAAAAGCCACATAGTTTCATGTCAAGTGATCATGCAGGCCGTGCATCTGGAAAGCTCCTGAAGATTATACGAGTACGCTCGTGGAAAGCAGCATTAAGCAGATTTTTCACTCAGAAAAATGAGGTGCTGCCCCAACTTGCGTGAAACCAGTGATCTACATAAAGCTGCGCTCTTCAAAAGCAGGAATCACGTGCTGTACGAGGAGGTGTCGGTAACGCGCAGAGTTCACGGTACGTCTGACAGGCCCTCTGAGTGTATTCCCTTTAAAGAAGAATGGACCGGGAATCAAGGTGCTTGCGAACCCACACTACACAATCACGTACGGCGAATGCAGTGGCTCTTCGTGTTGTGCACGCGGTTTAACAATACCAAAATTCGGCAGTTCTGTGTATTCACTGCACCTTGTATAAAGGGTGCCGTGTCAATCCGCATGAAATGTCCAGTCACATTTCATCATCTGCGTTCCGGTCCAGAAATCGAAGAGCAGGTTCAGAACTTTCCTGCGGATCCTGAGATTGCAGTTACTGCGTCGTCTGGATCTTGTACCGGTACCAGAGAAGAACAGAGAGCAAAACTTTCAGTACTATTGACCATGAGGCAGAGAATTCTCGTGACATTGCAGAAGCAATAGCACTACGCGGGGAACGTGCTGCATGATCATTTATAGCAGCAGCACCCTTCAATAACTTCCACCGGGTTAGGACGCCTTCATCTTGCCACAACAATTTCATTAACATCTCTAAACTGTTTTACGACGTCAGACCTCTCCTCAGTCAGCGATACTCTCTCAATGCAGCACGGAAATTGCTGCCGTTCACGTAAAACAGTTCCACTAACAGAGCACTGTCTCTTTTCTCAATAGTCAGACTGTGAATTCACGGTATGGCTTGTTAATTGACAACGTGGATGTCATACCGTCAAGGAAATAGCGCACAGTGCCAGATTTGCACCAGGTTGCTTAAACTGGATTAAATTTTCTCCAACGTAAATCGCATTAACACTGTAGCATATCGACCATTTTTAGCTACCATACATTAAATACAGTCCGCACCGGACGTCGGTTGACCAAATGGTACCATCAGTAGCTTAAGGCGTAAGATAGCCTCGCCATGTGCATTCTGTTCAGTGTTCCTTATTGCAGTTCCAGACGTTGCTCAAACCACAAACACAGGAGTTCCCAAGTAAACTTTAGACAAAGAGGAAACAGGAAGAAGTCACTGAGTTTCACGGCAGGATCTTAGATCTACACCCGTAGCTGGTCCATGGTTATTTGAAAGCTGAAAAATCATCTGGATGTCCTGAAACAACTGCTGTGTATCCGACGATGCCTCAGTTCACCGAAATTTTAGAATGAGTGGGAGGCGGCGATCTTCGTGCAAAATGTTGAAACTTTATTCGTGACTTTCATTCTTCCAGCCATCACCAAGATTGTGATAAACTTTTCTCCAACCACCAGAGCCTCCACCTCTTAGCCGTTCCCGACTTTCTCAGCCAGATTGGCTATCATTTCGTTTTCTGTCATTCAGACTTGTCGGATCACACTGGATGGGTCTGCGCCACCTAAGAACCACTGCGTCGTGTGCAACAGTGGAGACACGAATTAAACTTTACGCAAAGACCAGGATTCGAAGGCGTGTATAATGCTCACTAGGCATTTCCGCTAACCACATCGTCACCCTAGCACAGTCGCTTCACGCATCTGCACAAACTATACTAGAATGCCTCCCTTCTCTATCCAAATCCCCATTCACTCCCTAGCCTACTTGGGGTAATACCAAGTGAGCTGAGGCGTGAATTGGAATGCCGACTGAGTAATCAGGCATGTTAGGATAGTTTGTGCAGTTGTGCAAAACCACTGCGCCAGGATGGCGTAGTAGTTAGTGCATCTGTCTTGCAAGCAGTTAACCTGGGTTCGATTCCTAGCCTTGGCACAAATTTTGATTCATAGCTTCAGTCTACATATGTACATCATAGATGTCTGAGACTTGGAAAGTCTTTGGAAACATACAGTTTCACTTTATTCCCACATTGCAACCGTTGAAATGAAGTAAAGAAATTACAGCATGATGTTCCATAATATCAGCGGAATGCGCCATTTTATTTATTTATTTATTTATTGGCTACTCTATCGGCGTACTACTGTACTACGGCGCTGTGTTTTCAATTTGTGTTGGATCTGCAGACACGAACCCTTAGCAAAAACTTAATGATGTAACTTTTGGAGTTTATAATAATTATTAATTTAGTTATTAAAGCTTTATGACCACCCCACTTAGACCATAGACGTACGGTAAATCGTAAAGGCGACTACAAATATAAAATTTGTGAGTAGGGTGACAGTTTATCGTTTGTATCATCGCCAAGCAAGGAATATTTTACGAGACTTCAACTACCGTTTAGTTGCTGCGTAGAATGTAGTCTTCCCCGCCCTCATTTCATGCCCGATTCGGTAGTTTTCGTCTTCCTCCAATTCGTTACCCTCAGCAGATTGGGAATAATGGAGAAGTTACATTACTTGCCTATCTTCTCTCCCGCACGTTTGTGCCAACACGGTAGTTTTCGTATTACTCCAATTTCTTATAAGTCGCTAGTGACAAAGAATATCAAATACATCTTTTGCCACTCGACTTATTTTATTTTTCACATAGAATTCATAACCAATTCGTGCAGAATCGGCAGTATTCGTGATCCCACAGGTCTTTCGTTTCACACATTACGGTTTCTGCTGTAAGGCAAATCGCCGATAATCGGTAGCCCATGACATTAAACGGAGTTTTTCACAGTGCTATAGCAAGTAGTCGGCATACAGTTACTGCCACCCGGCGAAAATAAGTCTCCGTGTCTTGTCACAGCTTTACGACTGAGCAGCCGTGTCTGTTTGTAGCAGTTCACACAAGACAGTGAGTAGTCGATTCATTTGGAAACATGTTCATACGAGGAGTTCAACTACCGCAGCTTCGGCCGTTACCAATAACCCAAAGATGAAACTGTATATCTTGTTCTTCTTATTACAGGATTGTTGATGGTCTCGTCTTTGATTCATGTGTTAGAAGTTGTGAAAAGCAGTAAACGTCTGGGAACAATTGGCAACCGAATTTCAACATTTTTCTACAGCCTGAATTTCTTTTGCCCATAGATTTATAGTAAGCATAACAATTAAAATGTTTTCTATCATCGGGTTTAAAAACTGTGAACGGTTCCCTAACAAGTTGAGTATCGCATGCCACTTATTTAACTTTAATCAGTATTACTCGTACGTCAGGGGTAGCCGCTACATTTTCATAAAAGTGTCGCTAACCACTAGTGAGAAAACCTTAACAATTTTCGCGTGTTATTGTATCATGCCTATGACTGTTGTTAATTTTGTATTATTTTGGGCGCAGTGGGACTCTGAGAGAAAATCATATCTCCCAAAAATTGTCTCCTTCCAAAGAAGAAGGAAATAGAGAAAAATGCGATATCTGTAACAGAAAATGGTACTACACTCTTCTCAGTTGGTTACTGGAGGTCACTGTACACAATTTCAACAAATTCTACCACCCAAATTGAGATAAAATCTCTCATAAACATTTTCTAAGAGAAATTATGCATCTATACTTGAGTATGCACCATATGCGACGCCACCGAAACAACCTGGACGAACCAAAAACAGCTCTACAGTAGCTATTGAGCTCGGGTTTGGTATAATGAACCACGTAGTTGTGTAAACACTGGATCTCTAAACAAGATGATGTGTTGGAATAAACTGTAAGACATCAGTACGTATCCGGTGAAGAAATGTGATGTCGGACTGCGAACTGAATGTGTAGCCGCTTGTCATACCAAGTAAATAGTGGTTTTGGTTTTTAATTTGTAATTTGTACCGATGTTTAATTCGTTTGGTTCAGTACAAACACGTGTAACCTTCTCACATAACTCTGTGTTTTGTGCCCAATAGTACACAGCGTTACGTATTTAGTTTGGTTATATTATGTTAAATCTACTAATTGCATTTTGAATTTAAACCGTTATTCTCCGAAGAAATAAACAAGGTGAAATAAATTTTTTAAACAAGCCAACAAAAAATAATTCAGTAGAAGTGATACTTTCACTCTGAAACATCCTGGCAGATTAAAACTGTGTGTGGGACTCGAACTCAGGACCTTTGTCTTTCGCGGGCAAGTGCTCTACCATCTGAGCTACCCAAGCACGACTCACGACCGGCCCTCACAGCTTCAATTCTGCCAGTACCTCGTCTCCTACCTTCCAAACTTCACAGAACCTCTTCAGCGAACCTTGAAGAACTAGCTGTCCTGGAAGAAAGAGTATTATGGAGACATGACGTAGCCACAGCGTGGGGGGGGGGGGGGGGGTGTTTCCAGAATGAGATTTTCACTTTGCAGAAGAGTGTGCGCTGATATGGAACTTCCTGACAGATTGAAACTGTGTGCCGGACCGAGACTCGAACTCGGGACCTTTGCCTTTCGCTGCAAGTTCTCTACCACAGGTAGAGCACTTCCTCGCGAAGGCAAAGGTCCCGAATTCGAGTCTCGGTCCGGCACACAGTTTTAATCTTCCAGGAAGTTTCAGTAGTTCAGTAATGTGTTGATGGTAGCAGGGTCTTTGCGACTGTTAATCTATATGCTGAAAAGAAAAATCTGATCAGGAAAAAGACCACACTACAATGAAACAGTCAATTTGCTTGTTTAGCAGAAGAAAGTAGTAACGTGCTTCAGTTAGATTAGTAAAAAAGATCCGCAATAAAAGCAGGTACTACTTCATGTTACAGAAAACTATTACTGGTGAAGCCAGTGTTTCTACCTTGGTTACAATGGCCTTCTTCTGCAGCTACTGGTCACTACTACATCCAGAAGAACATCCCTGTAACAGTGTCCGAAACGTTCGTTTCACCACTAACAGTATTTTTATAACATCACCCAGGACCATACCCCTGACACTTCCGTGCAAACTGTCTCTGGACGCGGAAGCCTACACAATTATAATAGTAATGAGTACTTCAGAAAGGTACCAAATACTTAAAGTACCGTATTGATTCGTACCCATGTAAGGAACAGTCAAACTTAAACGAGGCATATGGAAAAAAGTGCGTAAACTATTCATTATTCCAAACAATATCACCATGACTGTTAATACATTTATCTGCCGGCCGCTGCGGCCGAAAAGTTCTAGGCACTTCAGTCTGGACCGCGTGACCGCTACGGTCGCAGGTTCGAATCCGGCCTCGGGCATGGATGTGTGTGATGTCCTTAGATTAGTTAGGTATAAGCAGTTCTACGTTCTGGGGGACTGATGACCTCAGATGTTAAGTCCCATAGTGCTCAGAGCCATTTCAGCCATTACATTTATCTCACTGTGAGATAAGACGGTCAGTTCAGTCAACAACAGGCATCCCAGTTCAGGGAAAGTCACGATGACATTTACTTGATTGCAAGGGTCCGCTGCTCGTTGACTTTCTTGAACACGAGGCCACAGTTAACGCACAGCGGTGAGTGGATATTGCGCAAAATTTGAAGCGTACCATCAAGTGCAAGCGTCCTGGAATGTTGACGGGTGGCACCATTCTGCTTCAGGATAATGGCCTGCCCACATGTTCCCAAGAAAGTTTCAACTGGGATACAGAGAATTTGTTGGGAAGTCCTTGCACAGCCTTCGTACTGTCCCGATACGATTTCCATATTTTTGAAATTCCGAAGGAAGGCATTCGTGGCTTTACATTTGCTTCACACGAAGAGGTTACATAGGCAACCGCAAACATGCTTCCATGAAGCCACTGAAGGTTTCGCCTCAAAGCGCGGTAAATGCATTACAAGTTATGGCCATTTAATAAAATCTTCCCGGTCTTCAAGCCATATCTATTTGAACTGGATGTCTAAAGGAAGCGAGACGGGAGTGGCAGTTTCAAACATGGCGCCGGCTATCGTGCAACCAGACGTCACTCGGACCCGCGGTGGTTCAGATGGTTCAAATGGCTCTGAGCACTATGGGACTTAACTTCTGAGGTCATCAGTCCCCTAGAACATAGAATTACTTAAACCTAACTAACCTAAGGACGTCACACATATCCATGCTCGAGGCAGGATTCGAACCTGCGACCGTAGCGGTCGCGCGGTTCCGGACCAATCCGATTCGGCGCACGAGTGGTGATTGGTGTCAGAGGCCACAATCTCCGCTATATACGAGGAAAATCGTGCGAACTCCGGCAGTTAGTGGTTCTTCTGGTGACGACAAAAGCGGAGATGGCCATCGAAAGCTCAAGAATTTTATTCGAACAGACGCGGCTTAAAAACCGAGAAGATTTTACTTAGACATATCGCCGCAAGTGACTCAGAGTGCGGTTATGGCTATTACTTTAGAAATAGTGAACATACTTTTTTTCATTAGTTTCGTTTTCGTCTGGCTGGCCCTTAGAGTCAAAAGTCTAAGCACTTAGCGCACAGGGTGCAGCGGAGTATGCACTGCCCGTTTGCAGGGACGCAGTCCTGGGGCCAGCAGGCGAGCTGCGCCGGCGCCGTCCAGAAGCAGCTGGCGCATCCGCCTCGCCGTAGCCACACGCGTCGGGACGCGGATGACGTCAGCAGCTGGTCTGCTGCACATCGACACCGACGGTACAAGCAGGCGGGCCGGCGCGCAGCGGCGCCGAAATTGCATTCCGACGAGCTTCCTGACCCCCAGCAGCGCTCCGCGCAGGGAGTGCAGTCCGCCGGAATACGGGAGCAGCTGAGAGTAACACTCATTTCACAACACTTCGTCCAAACGTGCTGTAATTTTGACAAGACTCACAGTATCGAACTGCTATCGCCTTTCCATCTTAGGGCTTGATGTGGGCGCCGCTCGCAAACAGCTCACATATGTTGTTGGTGGCACATATACACTATGTGATCAAAAGTACCCGGACATACGTTTTTCATATTAGGTGCGTTGTGCTGCCATCTACTGCCAGATACTCCATATCAGCGACCTCAGCAGTCATTAGAAATCGTGAGAGAGCACAATGTGGCTCTCCGCGGAACTCACAGACTTCGAACGTGGTCAGGTGATTGGGTTCCATTCGTGTCAGAGACCGCCGATAGTTGAAGAGGGTCGTAATGTGTAATAAGCAGGCATCTATCCAGACCATCACACAGGAATCCCAAACTGCATCAGGATCCACTGCAAGTTCTATGACAGTTAGGAGGGAGGTGAGAACACGGATTTCGCGGTCGAGCGGCTGTCATACACCACACATCATGCTCGTAAATGCCAAACGACGCCTCGCTTGGTGTAAGGAGCGTAAACATTGGACGATTGAACAGTAGAAAAACGTTGTGTGGAGTAACAAATCACGGTATGCAATGTGGCGATCCGATGGCATGGCGTGGGTATGGCGAATGCCCGGTGAACGTCGTCTGCCATCGTGTGTAGTGTCAACAGTAAAATTCGGAGTCGGTGGTGTTATGGTGTGGTCGTAGTTTTCATAGAGGGGGCTTGCACCCCTTGTTGTTTTGCACAGTCCTACATTGATGTTTTAAACACCTTCTTGCTTCCCAATGTTGAAGAGCAATTCGGGGATGGCGACTGCATCTTACAATATTATCGGGAACCTGTTCATAATGCACGGCCTGTGGCGGAGTGGTAACACGACAATAACCTCCCTGTAATGGACTGGCGTGCACAGAGTGCTGACCTGAATCCTACAGAACACCTCTGGGCTGTTTTGGAACGCCGACTTCATACCAGGCCTCACCGATATCGATACTTCTCCGCAGTGCAGCATTCCGCGGAGAATGGGCTGCCAATCCCCAAGAAAGCCTTCAGCACCTGATTGAGCGTATGCCTGCGAGAGTGGAAGCAGTCATCAAGGCTAAGGGTGAGCCAATACCATACTGAATTCCAGCATTACCGATGGAGGGGGCCACGAACTTGTAAGTCAGTTTTAGCCCGGTGTCTGGATACTTTTGATAACATACTACTAATCGGAAGCGCCATTGGTTTTCAGAAAATCTTGTGAGATGAGTGGTACGTGCGAGATCGTGGTTACTAGGAAGAATATGAATGCCATTGCTCCCGGATTCATTCTCAACAATTTAAGCTGTCCTCCTCGGTTTCTGCCTAACCGCACATTCGGAAATCGCCACATAGTCGGAAGGCAATAAACAGCGACATATTTATTTCATACTTCGTTCTCCTATCAGACGGAAATATTGAATATTGCAGAACATACTTGTATTACATTCATAAGAAAGTCGCAGAATGTGTTACAACGCTAATATGAAAAAAAAAAACAATATTGGGATATAGAAGGATGCGAACCTACAATCCTCCACTCAGAAAAAATTACATTATCCATTACACTAGGACTTCAGAATGTTGAACATGGTTGCACTACAGAATACTAATACCCTCTTTGCTGCTACGTGAAAACTATTAGTCCTCGAGAAAAAGAATGAACCGTTGCCTCCAGGCACAAAATTTAGCTTAATTAAATATCCTACAAGAAGAGCTCCCTGCCGCCGTTGGATCAGTAGCTGCCAGCAGCAAGTCGTATACTCCTAGCTTACTTATTTGTTACATAGTTTAATTCTTAATCTCTTTGCGTGTTTTTGGGTACTTGCATTGTTTAATTCATAAATTTCGGGCGTATTATAGTATTTGAGAGTTGTAGCATCGCGCTTTAGTGTTTACTTCGTAGATTCTTACTTAGATTGCGTGTGAGTTTCGTATAGGAGGTGTGATTTCGAGTTTTAGTTATTGTAATCGTAAATTCAGGCAGATTGTAGCGCAGTCGTTAGGCATTTGTACCGGTTAGTTAATACATTCTTTGCGTGTTTCCCTTGCGTTATCTAGGCACGGACTCGTGTTTCAGTAACTGTTGTTCAACATCGACTAGAATGGACAGGGACTGTGATTGCTGTGTTCGGATGAGGGCTGAGTTGGCATCCCTTCGCTCACAGCTGCAAGCAGCGCTGACTTCGGTCGCGCAGCTTGAGGCTTTTGCCAATGGGCACCACTGTGGGGAACCGGACATGGGTATCACGGGGATGTCAATCACGTCCCGTCAGTCCCCAGATCGGTCTGCCGCTGTGGTTGCCCCGGTTGCTGCCCGCAGTGGGGCTGAGCCCTCGTCTGTGGTTGATTGGGAGGTCGTTCCAAGGCGTGGCAGGCAGCGAAAGACATCCCCGGAGGCTGATCAGAAAGCCTCCCCGGTGCGTCTGACAAACAGGTTTCAGGCACTGTCTCTGGCTGAGCCAGATGCAGCTGCCTGCCCTGTTTCAGAGGATGATTCTCAGCCTTCAAGGTCCGGGCAATCACAGAGGGTGGGCTTATTGGTAGTTGGGAGCTCCAATTTTAGGCGCGTAATGGGGCCTCTTGGGGATATGGCGGCTAAGGAGGGGAAGAAATCCAGTGTACACTGCGTGCGCATTCCGGGTGGAGTCATTCCTGATGTGGAAAGGGTCCTTCCGGATGCCATGAAGAGCACAGGGTGCAGCCAGCTGCAGGTGGTGGCACATGTCGGCACTAATGACGTGTGTCGCTTTGGATCTGAGGAAATTCTCTCTGGATTCCAGCGGATATCTGATTTGGTGAAGGCTGCCGGTCTCCCTTACGAGATGAAGGCAGAACTCACCATCTGCAGCATCGTTGACAGAACCGACTGCGGACCTTTGGTGCAGAGCCGGGTGGAGGGTCTGAATCAGAGGCTCAGACGGTTTTGCGACCGTGTTGGCTGCAGATTCCTTGACTTGCGCCATAGGGTGGTGGGGTTTCGGGTTCCGCTGAATAGGTCAGGATTGCACTACACTCAGCTGGCAGCTACACGGGTAGCGGAGGCTGTGTGGTGTGGACTGGGCGGTTTTTTTAGGTTAGAAGGCTATATATGACGGTAGTATCTGTTCCCGAAAGAACAGTTACCGTGGATGACCATGCAGCTTTTCTAGAAATGAAATGATAATTAAATAGATACCCTAGCTGCAAACAGGCGTTGATGTACTTCATTGGGGACATGTTGAAAATGTGTGCCCCGACCGGGACTCGAAGCAGGAGATCCCGGGTTCGAGTCCCGGTCGGGGCACACATTTTCAACATGTCCCCAATGAAGTACATCAACGCCTGTTTGCAGCTAGGGTGTCTATTTAATTATCATTTCATTTCTAGCAAAGCTGCATGGTCATCCACGGTAACTGTTCTTTCGGGAACAGATACTACCGTCATATATAGTTAAAAAATATGGCTTCCCGGCCATTGAACTTCTTGTGCGAAGGCACACGTTATGCCTGAACTCGTACGGGACTTGGTAGATTAATCTACCACGAGTAATGAGTATGATGGGCAAACATCTATTAGGCGCACTACGAATGTAGTGGTGTGGACATGTTGGGAATGTGGATCTCACAGGGAGCGTGCAAGGGATAAGTCCCTGCGGACGCACTATCCTCTCTGCCCGCGGTGGCTCAGATGGATAGAGCGTCTGCCATGTAAGCAGGAGATCCCGGGTTCGAGTCCCGGTCGGGGCACACATTTTCAACATGTCCCCAATGAAGTACATCAACGACTGTTTGCAGCTAGGGTGTCTATTTAATTATCATTTCAGGTTAGAAGGCCTCGGGAAAGTACGGGGTGGGCTGCAATCTCAAAGGGTGCATGGCAAATACAGGACGTGCTTGGATCACGGAACAGTCGCAATTGTGGTTGTAAATTGTTGTAGTTGTGCTGGGAAAGTCCCTGAGCTTCAAGCGCTAATAGAAATCACAGAAGCTGAAATCGTTATAGGTACAGAAAGCTGGCTAAAGCCTGAAATAAGTTCTGCAGAAATTTTTACGAAGTCTCAGACGGTGTTCAGGAAAGATAGATTAGGCAGAATTGGTGGTGTCTGTCAGTAGTGGTTTATCTTGTAGTGAAGTCGAAGTAGACACTCCGTGCGAATTGGTATGGGTGGAGGTTATACTTAACAGCCGAACTAAGTTAATAATTGGATCCTTCTACCGACCCTCAGACTCCGATTATATCGTTGCTGAACAGTTCAGAGAAAATTTGTGTCTCGTAACAAATAAATACCCCACTCATAGGGTTATAGTTGGTGGGGACTTCAACCTTCCTTCAATATGTTGGCAAAAATACTTGTTCAAAACCGGATGGCTCTGAGAACTATGGGACTTAACATCTGAGGTCATCAGTCCCCTAGAACTTAGAACTACTTAAACCTAACTAACCTAAGGACATCACACACATCCATGCCCGAGGCAGGATTCGAACCTGCGACCGTAGCGGTCGCGCGGTTCCAGACTGCAGCGCCTAGAACCGCTCGGCCACACCGGCCGGCTTCAAAACCGGTGGTAGGCAGAAAACAGCTTCCGAGATTGTCCTAAATGCTTTCTCCGAAAATTATTTCGAGCACTTAGTCCACGAACCCACGCGAATTGTAAATGGTTGCGAAAACACACTTGACCTCTTAGCCACAAACAATCCAGAGCTGATAGAGACCATCATGACTGATACAGGGATTAGTGATCACAAGGTCGTTGTAGCTAGGCTCAATACCGTTTCTTCCAAATCCACCAGAAACAAACGCAAAACAATTTTATTTAAAAAAGCTGATAAAGTGTCACTAGAAGCCTTCCTAAAAGACAATCTCCATTCCTTCCGAACTGAGTATGCAAATGTAGACGAGATGTGGCTCAAATTCAAAGATATAGTAGCAATAGCAATTGAGAGATTCATACCTCATAAATTGGTAAGAGATGTAACTGATCCCCCATGGTACACAAAACAGGTCCGAACGCTGTTGCAGAGGCAACGGAAAAAGCATGCGAAGTTCAGAAGAACGCGAAATCCAGAAGATTGGCTAAAATGTACGGACGCGCGAAATTTGGCACGGACTTCAATGCGAGATGCCTTTAATAGGTTCCACAACGAAACATTGTCTCGAAATTTGGTAGAAAATCCGAAGAAATTCAGGTCGTATGTAAAGTACACACGCGGCAAGACGCAGTCAACACCTTCGAAGCGCAGTGCCGATGGTACTGTTACCGACGACTGTGCCGTTAAGACGGAGTTATTGAACGCAGTTTTCCGAAATTCCTTCAACAGGGAAGACGAATGGAATATTCTAGAATTTGAAACACGAACAGCTGCTAGCATGAGTTTCTTAGAAGTAGATACCTTTGGGGTTGCGAAGCAACTCAAATCGCTTGATACGGGCAAGTCTTCAGGACCAGACTGTATACCGATTAGGTTCCTTTCAGATTACGCTGATACAATAGCTCCCTACTTAGCAATCATATACAACCGCTCGCTCACCGACATATCTGTACCTACAGATTGCGCAGGTCGCACCAGTGTTTAAGAAGGGTAGTAGGAGTAATCCATCGAACTACAGACCTATATCAATGACGTCGGCTTGCAGTAGGGTTTTGGATCACATACTGTATTCAAACATTATGAATCACCTCGAAGGGAACGATCTATTGATACGTAATCAGCATGGTTTCAGAAAACATCGTTCTTGTGCAACGCAGCTGGCTCTTTATTCGCACGAAGTAATGGCCGCTATCGACAGGGGATCTCAAGTTGATTCCGTATTTCTAGATTTCAGGAAAGCTTTTGACACCGTTCCTCACGAGCGACTTCTAATCAAGCTGCGGGCCTATGGGGTATCGTCTCACTTGTGCGACTGGCTTCGTGATTTCCTGTCAGGAAGGCCGCAATTCGTAGTAATAGACGGCAAATCATCGAGTAAAACTGAAGTGATATCAGGTGTTCCCCAGGGAAACGTCCTGGGACCTCTGCTGTTCCTGATCTATATAAATGACCTGGGTGACAATCTGAGCAGTTCTCTTAGGTTGTTCGCAGATGATGCTGTAATTTACCGTCTAGTACGGTCATCCGAAGACAAGTATCAGTTGCAAAGCGATTTAGAGAAGATTGCTGTATGGTTTGGCAGGTGGCAGTTAACGCTAATAACGAAAAGTGTGGGGTGATCCACATGAGTTCCAAAAGAAATCCGTTGGAATTCGATTACTCGATAAATAGTACAATTCTCAGGGCTGTCAATTCAGCTAAGTACCTGGGTGTTAAAATTACGAACAACTTCAGTTGGAAAGACCACATAGATAATACTGTGGGGAAGGCGAGCCAAAGGTTGCGTTTCATTGTCAGGACACTTAGAAGATGCAACAAGTCCACTTAAGAGACAACTTACACTACACTCGTTCGTCCTCTGTTAGAATATTGCTGCGCGGTGTGGGATCCTTACCAGGTGGGATTGACGGAGGACATCTAAAGGGTGCAAAAAAGGGCAGCTCGTTTGTATTATCACGTAATAGGGGAGAGAGTGTGGCAGATATGATACGCGAGTTGGGATGGAAGTCATTAAAGCAAAGACGTTTTTCGTCGCGGCGAGATCTATTTACGAAGTTTCAGTCACCAACTTTCTCTTCCGAATGCGAAAATATTTTGTTGAGCCCAACCTACATAGGTAGGAATGATCATCAAAATAAAATAAGAGAAATCAGAGCTTGAACAGAAAGGTTTAGAAGTTCGTTTTTCCCGCGCGCTGTTCGGGAGTGGAATGGCAGAGAGATAGTATGATTAGGTTCGATGAACCCTCTGCCAAGCACTTAAATGTGAATTGCAGAGTAGACATGTTGATGTAGATGTAGAATCATTTTTCCTGTAGGACTAATAGCTTACATGTAGAATTTTGTGCGAGCTAGTTGAGGACTTCGCATGTTGCATAAAACCCAGCAGTAGGAACTCTGTATATCAGTTTGCTGGCTCTTGGAGAATAAAGTGGCAAGAAAACTAAAACTCTCGAGAACGGAAATGAGTTTTGGAACACACATGTTCTATTTAATAAGAGATACGTTTCACTTGCATGCGTGAGGGTCTGCTCATGTGGATCGGTTTGCACCCTAACCGGTATCATTACACCCAGATTAAAGCACAAATTAACAACATGACCGCACTTATTTCCATAGCAACAAAATCCAAACGGTTGTTGAGTGCACGGGTAGAAGTTGAAAGTCACAAGGAGTACATCAAGACAGAGAGAGAAAGACCACTAAGAGGAATAACTGCTGACTTCTAACGTGGGCAGAAACTACTGAAAGGGAGGACATTGGCCACTTTTACACGTTAGTGTAGCCATAGTTTGCAGACCAACGTCCACAATACTAGTGCTTAGAGAAATACTGATTAAACTGAG
Organism: Schistocerca nitens; assembly: GCF_023898315.1. Lineage (NCBI taxonomy): Eukaryota > Metazoa > Arthropoda > Insecta > Orthoptera > Acrididae > Schistocerca > Schistocerca nitens. Next base: position 186,291,666 of record NC_064620.1, on the reverse strand, counting down.
TCCACACTTCGAATTTATATTCTGTGTATTATGGCGTTATCAAAGATTTGAGAGTTTGTTCCTATTGCAGTTCCTAATTTAATTGCGCGTCACAAATAACCCTCAAATTGTCAGGGGTATGCGTATTAAATTTTATACTTTTCTGAACTCTAATTTATTGAACCGTATGCTAAAGCCTCTGTATGTCCATATTTTCACAGACGTTTGCAGGACCTGGGCTGTGCAGTACAGAATGTCAAATCAAACACTTTTCAACCGTCAAAAAATATCTTAATTTTGGTTTTCTTGAGCTACCAGTTTCGGCGATATATTGGGCCATCTTCGGGCCCCCTGACCAACGTGTCTGTAATATTCGCACCTTTGGTCCAATCAAAATAGGGGCCAGTATTGAAAGTATCGTATCCGTAGGTGTTTGAGACAGCGATCACTTCAAAGATCACCCGGTCAGCAGGTGAGAGGATTAAAGGCGGGAATCTTCCTACATGTCGACAAGGAGCCTGAACATAGCATAATATATCGTCGAAACTGGTAGCCCAATAAAATAACAATTTTGAAAGTTAGACGGGTGAAAGGTGTTTGATTTAACATTGTGCTAAAGTAGTGTCCTGTCACCAATGTAAAGACCTTTCAAACACAGTACAGCAGCGATTCTGCTTGGCATGGATTCTACAAGTCGTCGATAGGTTTCCAGAAGTATGTGGTACCAGATGCCTACTAACAGCAAACTAAATTCCCGCAAGTCACATGACAGTGATAATATTCTTCTCGGGTGTGCAGCCGGATCGTGACGTCATCTTGACACAATATTTCTGCGGTCCAACTGGCCGTCATCTTCAGGTGACAGAGCTGGTACACGATGTCGCCGGAACTCAATTCTCAGCGCAAGCGGCAGCCCCTATATAGGCCGCAGAAGGCCCACAACGCGTGCGCGAGAAGGTGCCGTAACTGCCCTCTAGCGGAAGTAAACATACCGCGCCGCCAGTGTTGGAAACAGGCGAAATCGAGATATCGCTGTCAAAACTTAAAAATTATTCCGACGATCGAAACACAGATCGTTGTTTTTTAATGTCTCACAACACCGGGTTCCAAGTCTTACTTAAAATATAACCCTTGTCCCTATTAATAAGATTACCAGATAAACGAATCTCTAGGGATTCTTTTAAAAATATATGACGGTAGTATCTGTCTCCGAAAGAACAGTTACCGTAGATGACTATGCAGCTCTGCTAGAATGAAATGATACTTAAATGGACACCCTAGCTGCAACCAAGCGTTGATATACTTCATTGGGGACATGTTGAAAATGTGTGCCCCGACCGGGACTCGAACCCGGGATCTCCTGCTTGATGTGTTGAGCACCAGCGGCACACACGGTTGCTTCAACCTGAGAAATCTGCAGTGGCGGAGCACTGTCTCACCCGGGATCTCCTGCTTGATGTGTTGAGCACCAGCGGCACACACGGTTGCTTCAGCCTGAGAAATCTGCAGTGGCGGAGCACTGTCTCACCGAGGGTCATAGAATGCTGTATGACGAGATACAAATGGTTGCCTCTGCATCTCGCTATTGGGACTGTGTTTTAAAAGAATCCATAGAGATTCGTTTATCTGATAATCTTATTAATAGAGACAAGGGTTATCTTTTAAGTAAGACTTGGAACCCGGTGTTATGAGACATTAAAAAACAACGGTCTGTGTTTCGATCGTTGGAATAATTTTTAATTTTTTATAGCAATATCTCGATTTCGGCTGTTTCAACCACTGGCGGCGCGGTATGTTTACTTGCCCTAGAGGGCAGTTACGGCACCTTCTCGCGCACGTGTTGTGACCCATCTGTGGCCTATATAGGGGCCGCCGCTTGCACTGAGAAGTGAGTTCCGGCGAGATCGTGTACCAGCACTCTCCACTCTCACCTGAAGATGGCGGCCAGTTGGACCGAGGAAATATTGTGTCAAGATGACGTTATGATCAGGCTGCACACCCGAGAAGAATATTATCAATTATTACGCCGGGAAAGCCTTCGTAATCCCACATGACAGTGGTTTGTGGGTACGCAACTGGCACGCGATATGTGTTCGAATGGGTGCAGATCATGGGAATTTTCTGGCTAAGACATCAGTGTAACTATCAAGCTTCTCAAGCTACTGCAGCACGATTCTGGCCTAGTGTCAGGGAGGGTTATCCTGTTGGAAGATCTCATCGCCATGAAAGGAGACTTCAGCCACGAAACGACACAGGTGGCCCACCTTAATATTTACGTTGTTCCCCACTGTCATGATGTCTTCGAGTACTACGATAAATTCCATAGCAGCCAAAATCAATGTACCCCAAAGCATAGCGGTACATATTTCAAGCAGCTATTCACCTGGATGATGTCATGTAAAGCCTCAACCATCGGACTGGTGTCACAAGAAATGCGATTCATTCGACAGGCGGCACGTTTCTATTGGCCGGCGGTGTAAACTCACTGATGCTGTGTCCACTGCAATAGTCACTAACGAGGTCGCTGGGTCAACAGAGGTAAACGTAGGGGTCATGTGATGTGGAGCTCCAAGTTCAACAATGGCCTTTGAACGTCGAGCTCCGAAACACTTATGCCTGAACCAGCACTTCACTCTATTGTGAGATCTGCAACACATCCCGGCCTGTCCTGGATCATGCAGTAGAGGATCCTCCAATCTCTACGTTTTGTGAAGAGACGTGGACGCCCAGTAGCATACGACCTACGCGTTATTTCACTGTCATTCAACGAATTTCCACAGGTGCTCACGACAATAGTAGGCAAACAGACGACCACCTTCGCTTATATCAATGGATTTACCCATTTGCGGCCCGTATCTTCGTTATAATGACTGCCCATTCATCTCTGTACCGCTTACATTATTTCCTTGCTGTGTGACGTGCCCGCAACACCACCAGGGTGCGTTCAATCTCGCTGTGGGCTGTATTCATAATTTTTTGACTCATCACTGTACGCGTATGTCGAACACTGTCTCTCAGCCCATTAGTTCTAACTGTAGGTCACCAAACAGCTGGCGACAATGCGTTCTAGAACTATGGACCAAGAACTCATATATTACCACTCTTTTGGAGGCCACAGATATCAACACGGCTTTGTAAATAGGTACCCTCCGTTGCTGTTCATACTCGAGTTTCGTAAGTAGATATTTTGTGATACCCAAGGAGCTTCCGAAAGTCAGTCTGTACAGTTCCACACAGTTGCCTTGTGAACAAGATATCAGTTTGTCGATAGTGAGTCCATCTTTCTGATTCCAAGTAAGGCTAGTAACTCTTTCTAACAGAAATCAACAAATCTGAAGTAACTTCAAATGGATGTTGTAGGTCCTTAATGATCAACATTACACAGGAAAATAGCTTTTCGAGGCAACTATAAGCAATCTGCTTGATAAGGTTGGAATCTGTGTGCAAATAATTACACACACACACACACACACACACATACACACACATACACACACGAGCACGCGGGTGTGCGCGAGCACGCTTACGCGTAAATACTGAGCGTGTGTGCGTGTGTGTGTGTGTGTGTGTGTGTGTGTGTGTGTGTGTGTGTGTGTGTGTGTAGGCGTATGTGGGTGTCTGTGTAACGAAATTCAAGACTACCTGCGTAGGACAGATTGATAGTTGAGCCTCAAGATAATTATTGCGCGTAAATCAGCGAAAGAGCCTCTGCAGTCGATTACATGATTGGCCGTCAAACATCGGTAATAGCAGCAATCGTAAAATATGTAAGAATGCGCTGATATGAAGTGGAATGACTCCACAAAATGAAACACAGAGGTCGGAGATTAACTAGAAGAGGATATCCACTGGTAAAATGAAAAGCTTGGAAAACTCTTGTTCGGGCGATTCTTGAGTATTCCTCGGCAGTCTCTGGAACCTTTAACAGCACTCGTGAATAAGCAAACGTAAATTTCCAATAAAAGAGCAGTGGATTTATCCACGGGTTCCTGTAGTATGCTGATCCCAATCGAGAAGGAGACGCTACAAGATATGATCACGGCGGAAGTAACGAATATAATCGACCTTAGCCGGACGCTTGTAATTCAGAGAAAGCAATGGACGCGAACAGGTAGTATAACTGAATATTTAATGTCCTGAAAAGGGACTACCAGATCAATATGAAAAGTGAAACAAAACTAGAGGAACACAGTACAATTAAATGAAGAGATGCTGAAGGAATTAGATTAAAAGCCTAAAAGCAATCTGCTTGATAAGGTTGGAATCTGTGTGCAAATAATTACACACACACACACACACACACACACACTCAAACACACACACACACATACACACACGAGCACGCGGGTGTGCGCGAGCACGCTTACGCGCAAATACTGAGCGTGTGTGCGTGTGTCTGTGTGTGTTGGTTAGAAGAACTGTGTCTGTGTGTGTTGGTTAGAAGAACTTTGATATGTGGGCATCAGTACAACTAACGATGGCCGAAGTGGGGGATCTAAAATGCAAACTCATAATGGCGAGGAAAGCATTACTAAAAAACAAAAATGTGTTATCACAGAATTTAAACTTAAAAGTTAGAAAGATTTTTCTGGGTGTGTTTGTCTGGATTGTGACCTTGTACAGAGGTGAAACATGGATGATAAACGGCTCAGACAAGACTAGAATAGAAGCTTTTGAAATGTGGGCTTCAAAAGAATTTTGGAAAATAGTATTGGTACATCGAATAACTAAAGAAGAACTTTGCTTTGGTCTTATGATCCAATATGTAATCACCGACTTATTGTGACCTGACGCTCTTCCTCCATGCAGCATAGGACGTTGTTTTGGTCCTCACTTTTTCCAGGAGCATTCCAGTTCTTTCGTTGTTGTCCTCTAATTGGTGTCCATTTACGTCTTTGTCCATTAGTTCTTCCGAGATTACAACTTCTTCAGTAGTCCTGTGCTCTCATGATAAGTGCAACGTACCTCAATTTCATCCATGGCATTATGACCCCCGTAATATTTTTTATTTTATTTTTTTCAGGACTGTTTTAGTTTTTCCTTCTTTGTTTCTTAAAATTCTTTGGGTACTTCTACAAATCAACGTTTCAAAATATTCCATTATATTAAAGTAATGCTTTTTCATTGTCCATGTCTCAGACCTCTAATAAATTTTGTGAAACATCAAAGTTTCAGCCATTTTTATTTTGGTTAGAAGTGACTTTCCTTTAGCAATCCGATTATCTTAACTGTATCTTCTTCTACAGTTGCAAAAATCAGTTACTCCTTTAGCGAAATGGGTTGATAGAAATACATATTTATGTAATTCCTTGACGATATCCTTGTCAAAGAGGAGGTACCGAATCGAATAGGGGAAAAAGGATATTATAGCACAACCTGCGAGACATGTGAATCGTCGATTCGGTATTGCAGGGAAGTGAACAGGATAAAACTTGCAGAGGGAGACACATACTCGTTTACTGTAAGCACCTTGAAAGCAACATATGTTGCAGTATTTACGCAAAGATAAAGAGGCTTGGATGAGATAGGCCAGCAAAGAGAGCTCAAACAAACAAGCCTTTGGACTGTAAACAACAACAAGAACAACGCATGGTTACCCCCACCGACTCTTCCTACTACTATCCATGATGCAACAGAAAGGTCTAAAGGATGCTGGTGCGTTAAGTACCCACAAGCACACATTTTAAGGTGGTAGGCTCAGAGTAGTTGTGGATGTACCTGTAAAATGTGAAAGAGACGGTTGCCTTTACGACCTTTAGTGCAGTTGTGTGTGTGTGTGTGTGTGTGTGTGTGTGTGTGTGTGTGTGTGTGTGTGTGTGTGTATGTGTGTGAGTAACTGTGAAATGATTAGTCACCAAGTGACTCGCTACTTGAAGTGCAGCTTACTGCAACTCATTTCATTTTTACGCAATCTGCCTCCCATAAAGACCGATGATGTGCCGTGCAGGTGCGGTATCTGAACGCACCCTCCACGGCGCCCGCTTGCATTAATGCAGAGACCGCAAGGTACGCAGACGTAATCCTGGAAGCCATCACCGCCCGGCCGCGAAATGTAATGGAGCCAGTTACCCGGCAGACGATCCGATTTCTGGCCTTTTATGCTTCTGGGCGCTGCGGGCGGATAGTGGGTCGTTCTCCAGTACTGGAATCTGGAGGCCGGAGACCGAACGCCCTCGATGCGCATCTACGTCCACCTTGCTTCTGAGCACTGGCTCTACGTCGAATTTCGCCCTGGAGGGCGAAACGTTCCCATACGAGGAGTTTATCCCTTTTAGTACTGATAGTGTTGCGGAACAAATAATTCTTGGATTTTCCTTTAGCAGCAAAGCAATGTATCTCAATAACTGTGGTGGCCCTAATCAAGAAATAAGGCAATGTTTAAAGAGCAAACATGTTACCTTTTACTAGCCGCAGTGTTGTTTTGATTTGTAGCCACGTTCTTCCAAGTGCTCTTTACTATAGAAAATTCGAATACTAAAATGCTATAACACCTGATCCATATAATCTGGTCATTATGTAGTTCTTACTTAAGTCTGTATTGTTCTCACTTAAGTTGTTACTGCAAACTACAATCCATTCGTTGGCGGAAACACGTATTAAAACCCGCGGGCAGACATCAACATTGTCAGAAATCGTACTAATTGCTTTCTCCGAAAATTGCTTTGGACAATAAGTGTAAATGGTTGCGAAAACATTCTTGACGTCTTAGCAACAAGTAAGCCTGAGACAATAGGGAGTAAAATGACGGACACAGCGATTGGTTTAAATAGATGTACAGAGACTGACCATCGCAACATCCATATCTAATAAAATTAAACGTAAAATAAATTTTAAAAAGCAGATAAAAATCCACTAGACGATTTTCTAAGAGACAGCCTCCACCACTTCCCAACTACCTAAGTGTAGACGAGTTGTGGCTTGTACTCAAACAATTAGTGTCTGAAGGAATTGAGAGATTTATACCAAATAAATTAATAAAAATTGTGTTAATCCCCCATGGTGCACAAAACAGGTCAGAACACTGTTGCAGAAGTATCGATAAAAACATGTCCAAGTTAAAAGTACGCAAAATCTCAAAGCTGGCGATATTTACTGAAGGTCGAAACTTTGCGCGAACTTCGATGCGAGAGTCTTTCACTTACTTCCACAGTGAAACTCTGTCTCTAAATCTGACAGAAAATCCAAAGAAATTATGTTCGCTTGCAAAGTACACCATTGGCAAGATACAATCAAAACCTTCACTGTACGATACGAATGGTCCTTTAATCGATGACAATACCACTAAAACGTTGTTATTAATCACAGTTTTCCGAAATTCCTTCAACAAAAAAGACGAATATTCCACAATTCGAATCATCAGCAGCTGACAATACGACCAACTTAGGAGATCGATATCCCCGGTGTAGCGAAGCAGCTTAGAGCACTTAATGAAGGCAAGTCTTGTAGTCCAGATAGCGTACCAATAAGGCTCCTTTCAGAGGTTGCTGATACAATAGCTGGATATTCAGTATAAATTAACTCTAAGGGAACGATCCATTGACACACATCACGGATTCAGAAAACATCGTTTCTGTATAATACAACTTGCTCTTTATTCGCACGAAGTAATGAGTGCTATCGGTAGGAAATCTCAAGTTGATACCATATGTTTAGATTTCCAGAAGGCTTTTGAGACTGTTCCTCACGAGAGACTTCTAAGCAAATTGCTTGTCTATGGAGTGTGGCTCTGAGCACTATGGGACTCAACATCTTAGGTCATAAGTCCCCTATAACTTAGAACTACTTAAACCTTACTAACCTAAGGACATCACACACACCCTGTAACCTCCCCCTCTCTTATCGACCTTAATGACAGTGAAAAATTAAACCGCGTGTACCTAATGGAAATTTGGAAAAAAGCAATCGTCACCGAAGTTAACCTGTCGGTAAAGAGGGAGGAAAGAGTTACATCTAAATGAAAGGAAAAATGCAAATGAAACTGGTGGAAATTAATTTTGAAAAGGGGTAAAGTTAATAAAGAAAGTAAATGTGCGGCCGTTACGTTAACAATCAACTAGCGGTAATTAGATATTTGAGATTTGGGGGAAATTACGGCCGCCAGTCCTAAGGACAATTACTATAGTAACTGAAAAAGAAAGGTTATTACACATATAATTAGCACTAGGAGCATGGCAACTGAAGGTTGACACGTGTAGTGTGAAAACTGAAAGTTTGTCAGAAGTAATAAATTTCGCTGCACTCTGACTTAATTTAGCAAAAGAATTAATGAAACCGGAAAATCGAAAGTTAATTTAGTGACTGAAGTTAATAGTGAGCTTTCTTTCTGAAGCACTTCGAAATACAGTTAGTCTTGGACTACCTCAACAATCATTTCTAAAGCTACTTGAATCTACGCAATTTAGAAAGAAGAGATTTAACTTTGAACTTGAATTAAACGATTCTGAACAATTAACAATAGTAAAATTTAGTACGTACCAAGCTGAGCTGCAGTCACAGGTAAGCTAAAATACGGTAACAAAACTCGCACTCTTAATTTGTGCTTGTGTAATCTAACTATTGTAGCCAGCTATGAATACTTAAAGTGAACTTTGAAATTAAAGCAGTGAAATGGAATTATGCTGGCGTTTGAATTTCAACGACACTCGGGTTCATTTCGGAAAAGGAAGGGGCCGTGCTTGGCAATGCAATTGGGACAATGAGCAACAAAGGTTCATGCTAAGTTGCTGTAATTTTGCGAGGCAAATGGAACAGTTTAAAAGCTGAGGTCTGCCATACAGTTCTAAAACTTTACGTGCTTCCAGTCTTCCTTGTGGGTTGATTGAAGGTTTGCAGCCGTCGATCGAGGAGGTGGCGACAGTCACTCATTGTCGGCCGTCGCTGTTGCAGAAGCTGGATGTTGGCGCGCCTTCTTCTCGACACGGTCACCAGGCGAAACGGGCTCTTGATGTGCGCCAGCTAATGCTTCCCGTCCGCGACACCATGTCAGAAACTATCATCGCAAGTCGAGCGCAATTACATGCTGCTAAACCCCGAAAGCGCGGCAACTCGCGGGAGCGTCACACAACACACCTGCTCCACTCGCTACTCCAGCCAGACTCCGACTGCTCTGCCCGCGCTCCACGCGGCAGAGTTAACACTACCAAAGATCCTACACACTTTGATTCTTCACACGACCTATCGATGTAATCGTTCGATAGCAGTTTTCCCTAGGCAAGACCCAGCGTAAAAATACAAATAATATTTACGAAACAAACCAATTATACATCGAAATAAATGCATAAATATATATATATACAAATAGTAAAACAATTACAATATGTAGGTTCCCGGGTTCGATTCCCGGCGGGGTCAGGGATTTTCTCTGCCTCGTGATGGCTGGGTGTTGTGTGCTGTCCTTAGGTTAGTTAGGTTTCAGTAGTTCTAAGTTCTAGGGGACTTATGACCACAGCAGTTGAGTCCCGTAGTGCTCAGAGCCATTTGAACCAATTACAATATGTAAAGACACAGAAATGTCATATATTCAGGTAACAAAAATAAGGGAAACAAATTTATAGTACAATAGATGGAAATAGGAGGATATGCATTTCCGGCGTTACACGTGCCCCACATTGTCTGAGGATGTTAGTGTAACGTAAACAGACTCAGAAAATGTCCCAAAAAGGAAACAGCGGAAATGCATATGCTCAAAACATCAACAAAATTTAGCATTCGTCTAATTAACCGTAAACCAATTTTTAGACGATAATAATTGAGTGGAGACACTCCTAATCTTATCCCACTCTGTCATCTTGCACAAAATAAAACAAGTTGACAACATATTAAGATTCATAGAAAACATAGAAAATGGTTTAGCTATTCTAAAAATCTAAATTCCTAGCAGTATCAAGAAATGGAATACTATTTACAAAATTAATCAGATTACATGGTCATAGAAAACAGGTATATCAAAATACGCAAATTAATAATTAATTACATAGAATACGTATTTTATATAAACTTTTCATAATTAATATTCTCGTCATGAGTGTGCACTTAACGCTAAACAAGAAAATAATATACAGCAGATCGACAAAAACATAAATATTGACAACAGAATTCTTTCATATCAGCTGTCCGGGAAGAAAAACAATTCCGCCTTTCGTACTCGCAAGTACAAAGAATGCCGACAGCGGCACGAGAGCCAACAGCGGCTCCGCCTTGCCAATATTGTTGCGCCCGCCTGTGCGGCACGCTTGATCTCACTCGCCCTTGTAACGGCGTTTCCAGAACGTCCGTTTCACTGAATTCTTTCGGAAAAACTCACTCCCGAGTAATCTCAAGGAGTCCATAAACACTATCACAGTGGATAACTCGACACTGTCCATCATCACACGCATGTACTAGCCTGAAACTTAAAACAGCGTCTAAGTACATCGGCAATGACTAGTAATTTACATATTTATGAAATCTTACAGCTATTTACAAAATCATATTCACATTCCTTAATCTACTGTGACCCAGCTGAAAACTTAAACTAGCAGCTTGGATTTTTCAGTTGATTAGATCATGATTAAATTGATTAAAATTAAATTGATTAATCAAAATTACTTCCCTCCATGAACCATGGACCTTGCCGTTGGTGGGGAGGCTTGCGTGCCTCAGCGATACAGATAGCCGTACCGTAGGTACAACCACAACGGAGGGGTATCTGTTGAGAGGCCAGACAAACGTGTGGTTCCTGAAGAGGGGCAGCAGCCTTTTCAGTAGTTGCAAGGGCAACAGTCTGGATGATTGACTGATCTGGCCTTGTAACAATAACCAAAACGGCCTTGCTGTGCTGGTACTGCGAACGGCTGAAAGCAAGGGGAAACTACGGCCGTAATTTTTCCCGAGGGCATGCAGCTTTACTGTATGATTAAATGATGATGGCGTCCTCTTGGGTAAAATATTCCGGAGGTAAAATAGTCCCCCATTCGGGTCTCCCGGCGGGGACTACTCAAGAGGATGTCGTTATCAGGAGAAAGAAAACTGGCGTTCTACGGATCGGAGCGTGGAATGTCAGGTCCCTTAATCGGGCAGGTAGGCTAGAAAATTTGAAAAGGGAAATGGATAGGTTAAAGTTAGATATAGTGGGAATTAGTGAAGTTCGGTGGCAGGAGGAACAAGACTTCTGGTCAGGTGACTACAGGGTTATAAACACAAAGTCAAATAGGGGTAATGCAGGAGTAGGTTTAATAATGAATAGGAAAATAGCAACGCGGGTAAGCTACTACAAACAGCTTAGTGAACGCATTATTGTGGCCAAGATAGATACGAAGCCCACACCTACTACAGTAGTACAAGTTTATATGCCAACTAGCTCTGCAGATGACGAAGAAATTGAAGAAATGTATGATGAAATAAAAGAAATTATTCAGATAGTGAAGGGAGACGAAAATTTAATAGTCATGGGTGACTGGAATTCGAGTGTAGGAAAAGGGAGAGAAGGAAACGTAGTAGGTGAATATGGATTGGGGCTAAGAAATGAAAGAGGAAGCCGCCTGGTAGAATTTTGCACAGAGCACAACTTAATCATAGGTAACACTTGGTTTAAGAATCATGATAGAAGGTTGTATACATGGAAGAACCCTGGAGATACTAAAAGGTATCAGATATATTATATAATGGTAAGACAGAGATTTAGGAACCAGGTTTTAAATTGTAAGACATTTCCAGGGGCAGATGTGGACTCTGACCACAATCTATTGGTTATGACCTGTAGATTAAAACTGAAGAAACTGCAAAAAGGTGGGAATTTAAGGAGATGGGACCTGGATAAACTGAAAGAACCAGAGGTTGTACAGAGTTTCAGGGAGAGCATAAGGGAACAATTGACAGGAATGGGGGAAAGAAATACAGTAGAAGAAGAATGGGTAGCTTTGAGGGATGAAGTAGTGAAGGCAGCAGAGGATCAAATAGGTAAAAAGACGAGGGCTAGTAGAAATCCTTGGGTAACAGAAGAAATATTGAGTTTAATTGATGAAAGGAGAAAATATAAAAATGCAGTAAATGAAGCAGGCAAAAAGGAATACAAACGTCTCAAAAATGAGATCGACAGGAAGTGCAAAATGGCTAAGCAGGGATGGCTAGAGGACAAATGTAAGGATGTAGAGGCTTGTCTCACTAGGGGTAAGATAGATACTGCCTACAGGAAAATTAAAGAGACCTTTGGAGAGAAGAGAACCAGTTGTATAAATATCAAGAGCTCAGATGGCAACCCAGTTCTAAGCAAAGAAGGTAAGGCAGAAAGGTGGAAGGAGTATATAGAGGGTCTATACAAGGGCGATGTACTTGTGGACAATATTATGGAAATGGAAGAGGATGTAGACGAAGATCAAATGGGAGATACTATACTGCGTGAAGAGTTTGACAGAGCACTGAAAGACCTGAGTCGAAACAAGGCCCCCGGAGTAGACAACATTCCATTGGAACTACTGACGGCCTTGGGAGAGCCAGTCCTGACAAAACTCTACCATCTGGTGAGCAAGATGTATGAAACAGGCGAAATACCCTCAGACTTCAAGAAGAATATAATAATTCCAATCCCAAAGAAAGCAGGTGTTGACAGATGTGAGAATTACCGAACAATCAGTTTAATAAGCCACAGCTGCAAAATACTAACACGAATTCTTTACAGACGAATGGAAAAACTGGTAGAAGCCGACCTCGGGGAAGATCAGTTTGGATTCCGTAGAAATACTGGAACACGTGAGGCAATACTGACCTTACGACTTATCTTAGAAGAAAGATTAAGGAAAGGCAAACCTATGTTTCTAGCATTTGTAGACTTAGAGAAAGCTTTTGACAATGTTGACTGGAATACTCTCTTTCAAATTCTAAAGGTGGCAGGGGTAAAATACAGGGAGCGAAAGGCTATTTACAATTTGTACAGAAACCAGATGGCAGTTATAAGAGTCGAGGGACACGAAAGGGAAGCAGTGGTTGGGAAGGAAGTAAGACAGGGTTGTAGCCTCTCCCCGATGTTATTCAATCTGTATATTGAGCAAGCAGTGAAGGAAACAAAAGAAAAGTTCGGAGTAGGTATTAAAATCCATGGAGAGGAAATAAAAACTTTGAGGTTCGCCGATGACATTGTAATTCTGTCAGAGACAGCAAAGGACTTGGAAGAGCAGTTGAACGGAATGGATGGTGTCTTGAAGGGAGGATATAAGATGAACATCAACAAAAGCAAAACGAGGATAATGGAATGTAGTCGAAGTAAGTCGGGTGATGTTGAGGGTATTAGATTAGGAAATGAGACACTTAAAGTAGTAAAGGAGTTTTGCTATTTGGGGAGCAAAATAACCGATGATGGTCGAAGTAGAGAGGATATAAAATGTAGACTGGCAATGGCAAGGAAAGCGTTTCTGAAGAAGAGAAATTTGTTAACATCGAGTATAGATTTAAGTGTCAGGAAGTCTTTTCTGAAAGTATTTGTATGGAGTGTAGCCATGTATGGAAGTGAAACATGGACGATAAATAGTTTGGACAAGAAGAGAATAGAAGCTTTCGAAATGTGGTGCTACAGAAGAATGCTGAAGATTAGATGGGTAGATCACATAACTAATGAGGAGGTACTGAATCGGATTGGGGAGAAGAGGAGTTTGTGGCACAACTTGACCAGAAGAAGGGATCGGTTGGTAGGACATGTTCTGAGGCATCAAGGGATCACCAATTTAGTATTGGAGGGCAGCGTGGAGGGTAAAAATCGTAGGGGGAGACCAAGAGATGCATACACTAAGCAGATTCAGAAGGATGTAGGTTGCAGTAGGTACTGGGAGATGAAGAAGCTTGCACAGGATAGAGTAGCATGGAGAGCTGCATCAAACCAGTCTCAGGACTGAAGACCACAACAACAACAACAATCAAAATTAATTAATTATTAATTACAACTTCTTTAATGACCTTGGTCAGTCAAAAGCATGGCAATCTAGCAAATCGTTAAATCTTACACTTTATTTTACATACCGTACAAATTACCCATTGTGTGGTATTAATCGATCCTAGGTCGGTACAATTTCAAGTCTACAATGTTCCGTATACTTAATAGTTTTCCACAGCTTGGATACTCTAAGCAGTAAGCATTTGTGTGAGGTATTCCAATGACTTTATATGGTCCATTATAAACAAACTTAAATTTAGAGATTTCATGGTCTATCTCGCTCGATTTCTCATGAGCTTTTACAAGTGCTAAGTCTCCGATTGCAAACTTCACGAAACGCACTTTAGCGTCATGTCGACGTATGCGAGCATCGGCTTTTAACTTCATTATTTCTCGCAAACGATCTTTTTTTCACACCAATACAAATGTCAATCCGTGTGGGGAATTTGATTATCTCTTCCACAAGTACCGGTTTGTCTGAAAACACACTCTTATTCCTCATTATTACTTGATACAGGGCTCGTCTATGTTCGTGTGTTACATTTGACACACCGTCTACAATACTTTCCAGTTCACTTTCTACACTATTGTCAATGCCGAGATTCCTCACATTACAGTAGTTCAAATTCATTCCTACGTCAATATCATCCGGCCAGTTAACAATGTGTATAGGCTGGTATTGCCTATGCACACCGTCTCCTGCCTCATCAAAACTAACTACTATTGTTTTATCTTGTGACGTACATGTCAAAGTTTTGCTCTCGCAATTAATCACTGCACGGTACTTTAATAGCCAATCCAACCCGATAATTACTTCCGTAGTTAAGTCTGGCACGACGACAAACTCTTGTTCAAATCGTACCCCACATATCTCGAACTGGCCAAAAATCTGTTTTGTGACCGGTTTACTGGCCTTCCCAGTAGCACCGATAATTTTCACTCCTGTTATTGGCATAACTACGATGCCAGGTCTATCTTTCAGTAGCTCAAATATTTTCCCAGATACAATACTCAATTCTGCACCGGTGTCAATCAACACGTTTAGTTGTAGGTCGTGCATATTAACAGACACTACTATCCGTCTACACTTGTCCTCGACTGTTTCTTTATTTTCCCACAGTAAATCCTCGTCTGTATCCAGGTCATTCCAGAAAAAAACCATCCGGCTTTGATCCCAAATCCGGCTTATCTGGCGGCTTTTTCATCCTCTGTTCACATACAGTTTTAATTTCAACACGTTTGTCCTGAGGCTTAGTCTGTAGCTTCGCCTCCAATACCGAAACCTTTTCCTGTAACTCGTCAACTAGTGAGTGTTGCTTTGCTATCACTTCACTAATTGTCACCTTCGTTGATTCCTCTTTGGCCAGATTGATCTCATCTGCCAATCTACCTGGAGGAATGTGCCCAGTAGTATCTGCAATTACTTCCTCTGGATCTGCGCAACCCACACTGTTATCGTCTGACCGTATAATGTTAGCTCTAACCTCATACACGGTGTAATCTACGTGCTTTTCTACCAATCGTGTCCGGCTATCACTAAAATTTTTGCATTCTTTCTCCTTAATACTCTCGCAATGTTTAAACTGGAGGTTCGCGTCGGATGGGTCGGCTACTTCTACCACTATAACTTTCGGTAAAGTCTGCCGGTCAGGGCCAGAACTTTCCGTTTCTACTTCAACATCCAACTCCTGCGGGACGAAACACGACGAATCTTGCTCGTGCTCCCCATTAACAACAACTATTTCTAGTAAAGTCTGCCGGTTAGGGCCAGAACTTTCTATCACTTCACAAATACTATCTTCCTGTGGGACGAGACGCGGCAAATCCTGCCCGCGCTCCCCATAAACACTTCTGCCGTACAGGCCCCTATAATCTTTTAGTTCGTCGTATAAGCGACCGAACTGCCTTAACCAGACCTCATCCCTCTCTGCATCCCCTCGCTCGATGACGGACGTGTTATCCGACATCTTATCTTCTCTCAACAATTGCGAATCATTCTTAAACTCAATCTCCAGTTCCGCTGTGGGTGTTACAGCTGCCACTTTATAATCGATTTCCGGAACACTACTTAAATTGTTCTCACTGACAGTGAATGTATTTTCTACCGCCGTGTCTACAGCTGATCAACTACTTGTGGGCGCACTCCTTTCTCCTAACACTGGCACACTCTCCCGCCGTTGATTATTCCATACGGAATTTTCATAACGACGACACATCGGTTTTCTACTGTTATTGGGCCGCCAAAATTTCTCCACGCCCGGTCGGCCCCTCACCGGCGCGGCTAATGGTTTCCCTGTCTCGTCCCAGCAGATACGTTCCCCGGATGCTGCTGAAGCGGCTGATCACACGCTCTGGCGTTATTACTATTCTGTGAAGCCCGTATCACGATAGTATGATACTGGTTTCCGTCATTCCTGTTATTATTTGCATTGTGCCGATTGTTATTACGATCCGAACCATTATTGTTATTGCTGCCATGGCTGCGGTATGCATTATTCCCATGGTTATCGTTGTTGTGGTTGCTGTGGTACCCGTTGTTGTTACCACGGCCTCTACCACTGTCGCGATTATTGCGCCAATTATCCTCGTCCTCCACTCTTTCCAGGAAATCATTTATTGTCCTGTAATTGCTTCCTACGTAGCGTTTTGTATAATCTGGAAGCTTTTTGTAGAGTTCCCAGACTATTTCGGATTCCGTGCGGCGATCACGCAAATATTCCAACTTGCGGATCCAGCCCTCACAAAACTCCTTCATCGAACCGCGCGAATTCGCATCGAAAGGCCTCGATACGACAAATTCGCGCCAGAGACTTTGCTGTTTTTGCTCTGACCAATATTCAGCCAGAAACAAATTTTTAAATTCGCCAAAAGTCAGGTCCGTAATGTTGAGGTTTAAGCCCCAACGCTTAGCATCACCAGCCAACACATCAATAATCGCATTAATTTTTCTCTCTTTAGTCCATGATTTGGGTAAAACTCTTTCACAATTCTTAATGAAATCCGTCGCGTGTATACCGCTTTTTTTCAAGGGGTCGAACCGCTCCTCTTTCGTCAACAATTCCGAACTATGTGCATAGATTGGCACATAGCTCTGTTTTTCGTCAAGTTTCTTTTCTAATTCCGACACTCTCGTAATTACTTGGCAAGTGGTTGTCGCAAGCGTTTCTACTTCCCTTTTTTTCTCTTCGCAGGTATTAGCCTGCTTCGTCACTTTGGTATCTACTTCGGATACTAAAGCCTTTAAAGTTTCCACCTTCTTTTGATCCTCTTTTTTCACTAATTGAATTTGTTCCGTCACCTTATTCTCGATGATCGGAGCAACTGATTCTCCTACACTTTTCTCGATTCTGCTAATTTCGGAATAAAAACGAGTATTTATGCCCGCAATTTCCGCCTGAACGCCTATCATTTCCTGTTTAAGATCACCGATTTCGGGTATTAATCACAACAATATCTTCTTTGATTTTATCAACTTTTGTGTTAACAACTCCAACATTGTTGTTACCAACATTAATAGCTGTGTTGTGACTGTCTAGCTTTCGTTCAATTTTTTCAGACTGAGCTTCTTGCTTGGCCGATTGACTCTTGATTTCGTTAATCAAAACATTCAATAAATCAGTTAAATTCCCGGAAACTACCGGTTTTACTTCCGTAGCGGCTTCCTCTTTAATTGTCCCCCCGTATTCATCATCAAGGGATTCACATTTGATTTTCACTTCCGATTCCAAAACATTTTCTAAAGTGTGGAATTCCATTTCTGCTCTTTGTTGCGTTTCGGCGGTCGCGTCTTTCATGCTAGCCGCCTGTCCCTGAACAATGGGTACCGCGGTGCGCGTTCCCCACTGTTCGACCGATTGTTCCTTATCCAAGCCTACCAAATTTTGGTAATTGTTGCCTTCACCCATTTTAATAATTTTCAATATAAATGCCAAATCTCAAATCTAATTAGGATTCCTCACACTAATATTCTCGCTGACGTACCAACCATCTCGTAACCAGTACTTTGTTACGAGATTTGCACAATGCAAAATTCGTGTCCAGAACAACCTCAAATTTGAAGATTGTCCTGTCACCAGGTCGCCACGTGTAACCTCCCCCTCTCTTATCGACCTTAATGACAGTGAAAAATTAAACCGCGTGTACCTAATGGAAATTTGGAAAAAAGCAATCGTCACCGAAGTTAACCTGTCGGTAAAGAGGGAGGAAAGAGTTACATCTAAATGAAAGGAAAAATGCAAATGAAACTGGTGGAAATTAATTTTGAAAAGGGGTAAAGTTAATAAAGAAAGTAAATGTGCGGCCGTTACGTTAACAATCAACTAGCGGTAATTAGATATTTGAGATTTGGGGGAAATTACGGCCGCCAGTCCTAAGGACAATTACTATAGTAACTGAAAAAGAAAGGTTATTACACATATAATTAGCACTAGGAGCATGGCAGCTGAAGGTTGACACGTGTAGTGTGAAAACTGAAAGTTTGTCAGAAGTAATAAATTTCGCTGCACTCTGACTTAATTTAGCAAAAGAATTAATGAAACCGGAAAATCGAAAGTTAATTTAGTGACTGAAGTTAATAGTGAGCTTTCTTTCTGAAGCACTTCGAAATACAGTTAGTCTTGGACTACCCCAACAATCATTTCTAAAGCTACTTGAATCTACGCAATTTAGAAAGAAGAGATTTAACTTTGAACTTGAATTAAACGATTCTGAACAATTAACAATAGTAAAATTTAGTACGTACCAAGCTGAGCTGCAGTCACAGGTAAGCTAAAATACGGTAACAAAACTCGCACTCTTAATTTGTGCTTGTGTAATCTAACTATTGTAGCCAGCTATGAATACTTAAAGTGAACTTTGAAATTAAAGCAGTGAAATGGAATTATGCTGGCGTTTGAATTTCAACGACACTCGGGTTCATTTCGGAAAAGGAAGGGACCGTGCTTGGCAATGCAATTGGGACAATGAGCAACAAAGGTTCATGCTAAGTTGCTGTAATTTTGCGAGGCAAATGGAACAGTTTAAAAGCTGAGGTCTGCCATACAGTTCTAAAACTTTACGTGCTTCCAGTCTTCCTTGTGGGTTGATTGAAGGTTTGCAGCCGTCGATCGAGGAGGTGGCGACAGTCACTCATTGTCGGCCGTCGCTGTTGCAGAAGCTGGATGTTGGCGCGCCTTCTTCTCGACACGGTCACCAGGCGAAACGGGCTCTTGATGTGCGCCAGCTAATGCTTCCCGTCCGCGACACCATGTCAGAAACTATCATCGCAAGTCGAGCGCAATTACATGCTGCTAAACCCCGAAAGCGCGGCAACTCGCGGGAGCGTCACACAACACACCTGCTCCACTCGCTACTCCAGCCAGACTCCGACTGCTCTGCCCGCGCTCCACGCGGCAGAGTTAACACTACCAAAGATCCTACACACTTTGATTCTTCACACGACCTATCGATGTAATCGTTCGATAGCAGTTTTCCCTAGGCAAGACCCAGCGTAAAAATACAAATAATATTTACGAAACGAACCAATTATACATCGAAATAAATGCATAAATATATATATATACAAATAGTAAAACAATTACAAAATGTAAAGACACAGAAATGTCATATATTCAGGTAACAAAAATAAGGAAAACAAATTTATAGTACAATAGATGGAAATAGGAGGATATGCATTTCCGGCGTTACAACCCATGCCCGAGGCAGGATTCGAACCTGCGACCGTAGCAGTCCCGCGGTTCCGGACCGCAGCGCCAGAACCGCTAGACCACCGCGGCCGGCGTCTATGGAGTGTCGCTTCAAGTATGCGACTCAATCCGTGATTTCTCTAAAAGTACGCAGCAATCGACTGAAAATCATAAAGCAGAACGGACTGTTGTACGGCCTCCGCAAGGAAATGATATAGGCTTTTTGCTATCCCTACTCTACATAGACGATTTAGGATATTTTGCACACGATGATGTCATTATCTGTTCAATGAAGTCATCATAATATCTAAACCAATTGCAAAACGACGTAGACACGATATCTGAATGGTGCGAAAAGTGGCAGCTTTCTCTCGACAAAGTGTGAGGTCGCCCACGTGAATACAAAAAGAAATCGTCTGAATTTAGGTTACTAGATACATCACACAAATTTAAAGTCTGTCAGTTCAACCTAATGCCTAGCTATTACAATCACGATCAACTTAAATTTGAACGACTATGTCGATAATGTCGCGATCAACGTAAATTTAATTAGCACAACACCTTGGTCTGCTAAAGAGGCAACCTACACTACGCTTGTTTGTCCTCTGCTAGAGTATTACTGTGCTGTATGCGACCGTTACCAGATACGACCGACGGAGGACACCGAGAAAGTTCACAGAATGGGAAGCTCGTTTTGCATATATCGCGAAATAGGGGAGACAGTGCCAGGGATATGACAAGCGACTTTGGGTGGCTATCATTAAAACAAAGGTGTTTATAGTTTTGGTGAGATCTTTTCATTAAATTTCAATCACCAACTTTCTTCTCCGTATGTAGTAACCTACATAGGAAAAATGATTTCCATAAAAAAGTAAGAGACATCAGAGCTCGTAGGAAAATATTGAAGTATTCATTGTCCAGACGACATGTTAGAGAGAGAAACTGTTGAGAAAGAGGCTGAACGTGGTCCAAAGAACCCTCTGCCATACGCTTAAGTGTGATCTGAAGATAGTCGTGTAGATGTATTTGTAAATGTTTCCGCCTACAGTTTATAGTGAACAATTATTAGGACTTGTATTGCTTGTAAGTTTATTTTGACCAAAATGTGGAATTTTTCCCCTCTTAATCACCATTTATACGCGATCGCGGTGGCCCCCTACCATCTAGTTGCCGTCGGGATGGTGGGCGAAGTGGTGAGGTGGGAGAAGACGAAGGCTGCATTCAAATCTCTGTGTGGAAATATTTGATCCGCCTCGCTTGTAAATATCGGCACATTCGCAATGTCTCGATTAGTCGACAGAAAGTAATAAGTAAAACATTGGTCGAAACGCAGTGGTAACTCAACACTGCCGCCTGATTGGAGACTGAGAACTTTTCATCGGTTTATTAGTTGCAGTATTTCATTAGGCAACTTTGACCTTCTCATTTGCATAGCGATGGATTGCTACTTGTGAATTGTTAATGATATTTGTTATTTACAAATGTGAACATACAGCCAACGAACTGCAATCAAGCCGACTATCTGAAGTAATGCGTTTGAGTGCAGTGTTTACAATCAATTAAAGTGAATGATTAAGCGAGGCAGGTGCAGGAACGCAATTTAAGTACATAGTAATGTTTTCTATTCGCACTTTGAACTACATCTAAATTGAGGGCTATTCTTTAAAAATGTACTGAACACCATAACATGAAATCTATAAACGAAATGAGTAACTAACAGCAACTATTTCCCATCGTATTCTCAGATTTAAAAGCAATAATAAATTTATTCACTTGAGGGAAGTAGGTATATTTTTTTTAAAGTTTTCCGATTTTCGTCCTGTTGTAAAATGTGCAATTTCACTAATAAAATAATGTATAACATTTATAAACACCCATGGGAAAATTTCATTATAAATATTATATGCACATATTTAAAATGTTAAAAATTTGATATGCGTTATTTCGAGATAAAATAAAATCGGTAACATTTGGATAGAAGGTTTTGGATGCCAGTATTACAAAGGTGGAATTACATTTTTTTTCTATTGGCAGCACTGTCGACAACAGTATCGTAGCTTCTCATAAACTCTCAAAGCTGATGATCAAATTGTCGGCACTATTCGACTACTGCTGGTCGCGTCAAAGCATTGAGTCCATGTATGGCCAGATTTTCACGGCCAATCTGTGTGCAGTTTAGACGTGTTGCCCACATGTATCGTACTGTCCCAAGCCCTTCAACTTCGAAGTACGTTTCCAGTTGCTCCACCATTTCAGTCGCACACTGTGAAGCACCTATTATTAGTCCCGCAGCAGAACTGCCTCTGCAGGAAAATCGAAACACGTACTATCTTCAGACGATGCATCACTCCTGTTGCGGTATGGTCTTACCGTAGGACTGACTTACTTTCCAGTGCCTCCTACGTATATCATTGAAGATCCCAACAGGTACAGAATTTCACCCAAGGCTTCAATTCCCAGAAAATAATTTTGCGTGTTAGGCTGCGTCATTATGAAGAACTAAAACAACTATAAAAGAAGTATTTAGAATGTTTTGGAGCCAGTCATACAACAGTTTTTGAATCACTACCATAAAAAAGAAATCAAATAGAGAAATAGAGAATTTGATGAATGACGGAGTAACACAGTAAAAGAACAAGAATAAAGTAAGAACGCAAAATAAAATATGAAACTCAAAATCGGCCATGGTTGCGATAGTACAGAGAGAGTAGAAATGATACGCAGGAACAGTAATTGAAGCTAAGAACCACGCTTAGTAGCAAACTGGCGAAGATAGAGGAAAGAGCACGGGGAGCGCACGAACAAATAAAGCGTGGAAGATATCCACTACAATAAGTACACGCAATAAACATCAAGTAGACGTAGGAACTCATGGAACAGCGGTATACGCTTATACAGATGCTGTAGTGTTGTGTACACAAAGTAAAATAGGGCCGTACAATGGCGGAGCTGTCATTTGCAGTCACATGATTTATGTGCAACTGTTTGCGACGTGGTAATGGCCGCAATACCAGCAGTAAGACTCTGAACGCGGAATGGTAGTTAGAGCTAGACGCATGGGACATTCCATTTCGGAAATCGATAGAGAATTCAGTATTCCGAGATTCACAGAGCCAAGAGTGCGCAAAGAATCTCAGGCATTACCTCTCAGCAGAGAGACGACCTTGGACCACGACCTTCACTTAACAACCGAGAGAAGCAACGTGTGCGTAGCGATGTCAGTTCTATCATACAAGCAACACTGCCTGTAATAACCGCAGAAACAAATATGGGACCTACGACGAACGTATCCGGCCGCAGTGACCGAATGTTCTAGGCGCTTCAGTCTGGAACCACGCGACCGATGCGGTCCCAGGTTCGATTCCTTCCTCGGGCATGGATGTGTGTGATGTCCTTAGATAAGTTAGGTTTAAGTAGTTCTAAGTTCTAGGGTACTAGACACCTCAGATGTTAAGTCCCAGAGTGCTCAGAGCCATTTCAACCATTTAGACACTAAGGCCAAATTTCGTGTATTTTGGCTATGGCAGCAGATGACAGACGCGGATATCTTTGCTAAGCGCACAACGCCTCTCTTTGGCTCGTGACCGTATCAGATGCACACTAGACGCGAAAACTGTGGCCTTGTCAGATTAATCCAGATTTTAGCTGGTAAGAGCTGATGGTAGGGTTCGAATGTGGTGCAGACCCCACGAAGCACTGGGCCCAAATTGACAATAAGGCACTGTGCAAGCTGGTGGAGGCTAAGTTTACATGGAAAGGGCTGGGTCCTCTGGTCCAACTGAACCTATCATTGCCTTGAAACGGTTATGATCGGCTGCCTGGAGACACTTCCAGCCATTCATCGAGTTCATATTCCCAAAATGGTTAAAATGACTCTGAGCACTATGCGACATAACTTCTGAGGTCATCAGTCGCCTAGAACTTAGAACTAATTAAACCTAACTAACCCTAGGACATCACACACATTCATGCCCGAGGCAGGATTCGAACCTGCGACCGTAGCGGACGCTCGGTCATTTTCCTAAACCACGATGGAATTTTTGTGGACGACCGTTCTCCATGTCCTTAGGCCACAATTGTTGGCGGATGGTTTCTTGAACATTCTGGATAATTCTAACGATGATTCGGCAACAATGATCGTCCGACTTGGATCGCATCGAACATTTATGAGACTTTGTCGAGATGTCAGTCCGTGCTCAAAAATGTGGCATCTGCAACACTTTAGCAATTATGGATGTCTATTGAGGCAGCATGGTTCATTATTTCTGCAGGACACTCCTAACGACTTGGTGAATCCATGCTACGTCGAGTTGCTGAACTACGCCGGGCAAAAGGAACCCCGACACGATATTAGGAGATATCCCATGGCTTAAGTCACCCCAGTGTAGGCGTCAATGGCGTCCGAAGATGGTACTGTCACCTGAGAACTGAGCGGCATTCACTGATAACCCTCTTGAACCTGAAATTAACAATAATAATATACAACTAATAACCACTAAGTAATTACAGCATAGGAATTACAGCATACAATTAATACCACGAAAAACGAAATGGCAGTGCTTCCAGGAGTAATTTCTGTATTAGGGGGACCGCAAAATCTCATTCTTATTCATTGAATTGAACCTGGTAAATTGTTAACATATATTTATTTTTAACCAATGATGTAATCACCCTCGTAATCAACACCGTTTGGACATCTTGAGCGCAAATTATCAATGCGAAGGTAATAAAAATCGATTTGGTTTTGAGAAAAATATCTGTAGATGGCATTTTCGACTTTATCGAAAGTCGCAAAATTTTTTCGTCTTATAAAATGTTGTACCGATCAGAATAATGGAAATCCGATAGTGCAATATCGGGCGAGTATGGTGGGCGAAGGAATTCCCTCTAGCCCAATTTATTAAATTTTTTTTCCATGGTTCGTCTTGTGCAGTTAGGTCTTGCGCTGTCGACAACGCCTGTTTCTATTAAGAGTGGACGGGCACTTTTCAACTGAATCCTGATTTCTCGATTTAGCCGTTTACAGTAAAGCTCTGCAGTCACAGTTTGTCCACATTTCAGCAGTCCAAAATTAACGACCCCGCGATTGCTCCATCGGACACAAAACGGCGCCTATGTGGGGTGTGGACCTGCCTTATCTATATTTCGTGGCGGTTTATTCGGATGGAGCCACTGCCTATTGCGCTTTGGATTGTTATAGAAGAACCATTTGTCATCTCTACTTATCAAGAGATCAAAAAACGCTATTACATCGTGCCACCGAATTCACAAGTTGCATCTCTTGGATCGGTTAGCTTTGTCTTAATAAATCTTCTACAAGTGTTCTTGAATGGTCGACCAAAGTTGTTTAAGATTGTTTTACCGTCCCTCGACTGCCTGACAAGTATTTGCTTTCACTTCCATCCTTGGTATGTCACTGCTATAGTCGTGGGTCGTCCTGAGCAGAAGGAGTCGGAAAGTTCAAAACTACTGCATTGGAAATTAGATAACCGCCTTTGGCGTTTAAAAATGTCTAATGCACTTGGATAAACATCAAAAATGCTTTTGGTAGCAACTGTTCCGTTACTATCCTTGTGAAACTCAAAAAACGTACAATGTCGGATATGTACCTCAACCGGTATTTCGTTGGCCTCTCATCGTAAATTGCAAAATAATAATAATACAGTAATAATAATAATATTTAATTATTTATATTTACTAATAAACATGTCACTCTAACCTTAAAATGTGCTAGGCACGACTTTGGATGAGAAACGAATATCGACACGCACGTAAGCGACGTTCCTTTCCGATTCCCTCGACCTACATTTTATTCAATGACCAATACTTTGAATAGGTTGACGATGTTGAAATGGGTAGTCCCTTATTACCCATTGTGCCCAGTGTTTTTTATGGACGATTTCGAAGAGAGAGCACTCCAGTCAGCGGAGTTGAAACCTAAATCCTTTTGGCGATATGTAGATAACACCTTTGTCATCTGGCCGTACGGCACTGCGTCACTGGATTCATTTTTGCGACACCTGGATTCTCTTCATTCAAACATCAAGTTCACGATACAGATGGAGAAACCGGCGAGCTACAGTTGCTGGTCGTTTTGGTGCGGAGAAAAAGGATGGCAGCTTTGGTCACACTGTGTATCGTGAACCTACATACACGGACTTACACTTACAGGCCACAAGCTGTCACCATCCTGCACAATGAAGTGGCGCGCTTAGGACTTGGTGTACAGAGCACGAACTGGTCTGATGAACTACGGCACCTTCGTACCATATTTTTAGAGAATGGATATTCTGAACGGGAGATATGCCCTGCCTACGTCCGGCACGTGCTAGAGAAAGTGATGAACAAATAGGAAGCGTCGTTTTGCCATAAGTCGGAGG
Organism: Schistocerca nitens; assembly: GCF_023898315.1. Lineage (NCBI taxonomy): Eukaryota > Metazoa > Arthropoda > Insecta > Orthoptera > Acrididae > Schistocerca > Schistocerca nitens. The sequence continues at coordinate 186,265,723 of NC_064620.1, read as the reverse complement.
TGTTTCTTCGAAAGCAGGAAGATTATTGGAGAAACATGTTTAAATGCCTCTTTCGTCCGCCAACAAAACTCAGAGCACTTTTAGGCTCAGTGAAAGATGATCTACATTTAAAGAAGCCTGGTGTCTGTAAGATTCCCTGTAGCTGAGGAATGTCATACATAGGTCAAGTTTGTCGCTTCGTAGAGGACAGAAGCGTCGAACATTTATGATACGCACGTCTGGACCAGCCAGTGAAATCTACGATGACCTAGCATTGCCTCACTACACGACACTGTATGGAATACTAAAACACCGATATTCTGTCTTCGATGTATTCGTATTGGGACAGCATTATTAAAGACGTAGTGGAAATTCGCTGCTCCACTAATTTGCGTAATAGGAACATAGGATACCAGCTCAGAAGGACATGGGATCCAGCTCTGGCCATGCTAAAATCAGAGCGAACTGTTGGTCGTACGAGGGATGACGCTACGGTGACGACATAGATATTTGGCTGACAATGGTGAGGACAGCCACAAGACAGTGCAGAAACGTTTCCTGGCAGGCGGCTGCCGACAGAGGGCGCTGGGACGGCCGACGGCAGCGCATAGTACGACCGACACGCTTCTGCGTGCGCGTTCATCGTCCAACGGGCGGCTTACTTGTCTCCCTCGCTACCGATCTGTAAATCTGCACTATCGGTCACCACAATTTTGCGCGTTTGCGGCTGCGAAATTTTGTCATAAAAAGGACGTTTCGGCCACATTCTGAGCATCATCACGTACGCGATGTACAAGTGAGTCGATCGGAGCGAGCGCGGGGACGAGGCAGCTGCCTCGACCGCGCAGGGATCGGCTGATCGCCGTCTGGCGGTGCTTGTGCCGCCAGCAGCCTCTTCGGCAGCCCCGTCCACGACGACCATGGCCATGCAGAAAGGACTACGACACAATGGGTAGGGACACGGCAACCTCTGGAATGGTGCGAACGGCAACAACAGAAGGCCTGGGCCTCGCGACCTCCACCTCAACGACATAGGTGTGGAATCCGCCACGGTTTTACGGGAAGGACCTCCACAGGCACCCCACCACCTATCCACATTCCACCGATCGGCTACCGTGGAGGACAGCGAATATAAGACGACACTGAAGAAGACAAGACCAACTGGCGCATGATATGGCCGATAGACACGGTGAAATCACGCCGAGGTACCATGACCATGACTCTTCTGATTCTGTCCGCTACCCAATACCAGCCATGGAACCTAATTCGAAGCTTCTCCATCCACCAGGCAACGCCGAAGACGCAGATTTTCAACTTGTCCGAAACGAACTGGGCGTAAGAAAATAACTGGCAAGACGTCGCTGATGCAACTAAGCAACAAATTTCACTACCAACCAAATCACCAACTTGCAAGTGGAAGGATAGGTAGTGGAAGCGACGCCTACGAACGGAAGACACACAGCAACCTCCCACCTCTGGCTCAAGACAGCCACCTAAACTTCCAGCGACGAAAATTCCTCCAACAACCTCTCTCGGCCGAAATTACCGAGAAGCAAGTTGAGACTGAGTTAGATGCCACAGGTTTTACACAAACTGTGACGCGTCAGTCCAACACTAGGGACACCAAGACGGATATATTAATATCCCAGTCAGTCTACTGTGTGTCACTCCCTGTTGGCCCAATGCGTGACTCGATTTACGACTTCCTTCATATCTTGGACACAAAAGTGAAGGCGGAAACTTACAAACCTAAGGAGGGTCCTCCATAGTCTAAAAGCTGCCAGGAGTTATATCTGTACTGCAAATTACTGTTCACTTCCGACCAGGTGTGACAAATGTGGAGGCCCCCATCAGGCACAAAAGTACACGAAATCTCCAACTAAAAAACCGACTTATGCAAGTTGGGGGGAAAAATACCCGGCCACTCGGAGAGGTTCTTGCACCTTTCAACAATCTCTGCGCTCCTACACTGCCCAAGGCCGTGCTGCACATTTACAGGCATCAGCGAAAACCATCAACGACTCTAAATAGTACAAACGATGTTACAGGACTTCTGAATCGACAGGCTCCGTCGTCCGCGACGAGACAGACGACAAGGTAAAGAGGATGGCGACCACCAATGGCAGCTCCACAAGAACAGTCCTCATTCGACTACACAGACTTTCTCAAGCATTTCTGACTTCCTCTCTACGTTGCAACAACAGAACATCTTTGACGTAATTCCGATTACGTTCAACGAGGTATAAACCATCACCTCCAAACTACGGACCCTCTTCGAAAGTGCCATGGCACTGCTGGCACCTAGCTAAGGGATCTTTCACTCTGTACATTTAATGCTACTGGAGTTTTCAATAAAGACGCAGCAAATCTACAAGCTGGAAATGCGCCGGTAAAACATCAGCTCGAATTTCGACTGATTAATGGTGATTTTCCTCAGCTACGTTGCTCACTTTTAATGCCGTATCATTGTAACGAATTTTTACGTTCTCTTGTGGAAGGAGTCATTCGGCTGCAGTTCGCAGCGTGTTGCCAGAGGATGCAGTGCGACAGGCGAGCAGGCGTGCACAGCAAGTGTCGCATAAGACTGGCCGCCCCTCAGCACCCCGGCCCACAAAAGAGTGCGCGCCTGGGCACAATGCGGCGCTTGAATGCCGCTAAAATATCGCCCGCGTAATGCGTCCGCCATTGTTCCGGCTGATTTTTGCTGAGCCACGGCGGCCGCGCCGCGGACACGATCAAAGGCCGCCGCCGCTGCCAGCCATTGTTCGCGGCCCGCCTGTCCTCATAACGAAAGCACGCTCGCACCTCACTTGTGCACTGACGTAAAACTTCACCAGTAGAAAAAAGAGGGAAGGAAAAAATGGCGCCTATGCAGCTTGCAGTTGCGCACGCCACAACTATTTGTTCATGTGTTTCAGATAGATTATGCTCAGAGCTCGTTCTCAGTTAATGCCAACTGGAGTTTACCTGGTAGTTTCAAGTATACGTTTCTAGCGCTGATGGGGAGAACACGGCAAATGCCATCAACCTATTTCTCAGGCACTTCACTCAGTGGGAGAGGAGTCAAAATAAGCGAGCACGTGTCTCAGCTTATCCGTACAGACTCAACCGTTACTGATACAAGGACGGTTGAAGCTTTTGAGATAATTTCCGGATAATTTACGTGCCTCATATTTCGCGATATTCTCGAATAAAATGGTGGCACAGTGGTTAGCGACACGGCTTCTTGATTTTGCGCTCCGTGTTCGAAACTCCATTATTACCTCTTCTTACGTTTCTCATTGATACACCAATGTCTGTAAAAGCTTACTACACGAATGTTTTTAGTCTACACTAGTATAACGTTGTCCTTATTCGTCTATTAATGGTGTGGCAGAAGACTGAATTAAAAAAAAAAATGAGAAAATTATTAGACATCCTTCGCAGTGAAATTCTTTGTAGTGTATCTTTTGTCATCTTTTATTTCGGTACTGCCGCCTCGTTTTCTTATTCTATTTACTGGCGTTACTAAATTCCTGTCTTACTTGCCCGTGAGTGGCAGCAGCAGCGCGTATAGATAAGTGCACTGTCGTACCATCTCTGGATCGACCGATAGTATTTCCGGGTCGTCGTGGTCTGTTTCAAAGTCTGTTGGGAGCCCAGTCGGGACACAGCAGAAGTGAAGTCGGGGACTGAGCGCCGATGAGGCCCGGACAGCCAGTACTCGCCCGACCACTGGCGACACACATGCATTGTCCGACGGAAGGAGATTTGAACGGAGGCGACCGTTGGTTGGTCGTTCGGTCGGTTGTCTCATCAGGCGACGTGTATCTGGTTCTGTGACCGTTTCTGGGCCCCGGGAACCATGTCGGCGAAGGTGAGCTGCCGTTGGTCGTTTGCTGGGCCGGTCGTCTCAGTCGACGTCTTGGATCCTCTGGACGAACACCATTTTCTGAGTTGGGATGTGGTTGGACGTTGTTGGTTCGATGGAAGTGAGCAGCGACGCAGTCTCCACAGCGCAAAGCCAGGCCTGGGATTTTGGCGACGGGCACGCGCTGTTGCATTTGGAGGCAACTTTTCGCCTTCTTCCGAAGCGGGATCCTCAAGATGAGTAATTAGTTACCTGTTCTTAATACTCGACTGTTACGATTTGTTCGTTATTTGGGGAATGTTGTTTCTCAGCCCATGCCGCGTGTGCTAACAAGTCATGTGTTTTCTTGCCTGGAATCTAAAACTTCCGGTAGTGACTTGACAGTTGTGACTTGTGTTTTGGGATTCTTTTAAACTCGTTCAAAAAAATGGCTCTGAGCACTATAGGACTTAACTTCTGTGGTCATCAGTCTCCTAGAACTTAGAAGTACTTAAACCTAACTAACCTAAGGACATCACACACATCCATACCCGAGGCAGGATTCGAACCTGCGACCGTGGCGGTCACGCAGTTCCAGACTGTAGCGCCTAGAACCGCTTCACCACTCCGGCCGGCTTTTAAACTCGTCCTGACTGATATTTGATACCTTGATCTCGATGAGGGCCAGTTTTAAGTTATTAGTATCTCGGTTACTCTTCATTGGACGATATTTTCCATTATATGTGAAGTTGGATCTGACCGTTGGAAATCGGTAAGATTGTCGGTTGGCCGTGAACCGTCCCTTGGTTGTGCTGCCTTCCGATTAAGAGGTTGTCGGTGTGGCTGCCGGTCTCACCTAAGCGTGCGTTAGTGTTACTTCCCAGGCCGACCCTTGGAACCTTCTGAGCGCCGCTCGTTCTGTTTTACGTACTGATTTCCTTTTTACCTGTAAGTACTGTGTGTGGCATTCAGCAGAGTTTTAGCTTATTTAAATTGCAAAACTGTTCTTTTAGGCCCTAAGCTGTAAAATTGTTTTCTGCATGGTGTGTGTGGCCTTCAGCCGAGTTTTAATCTCTTTTAACTAAAAATTCAATATCTTGGTCTTGCCCTTATGCCATAACATTGTTATTCTTTTGTATGAGGCCTTCATCCGAGTTTTACATGAAATATTTTAAGCTAAGGCCCTCAGCCCTTTTAAATTGAAAGCTCTTCTTCCTAGGCTTTAAGCCGTTAAATTGTTTTCTTGATATGCGGCCTTCAGCCGAGTTTTCAGCCTATTTAGAATTAACATTGAAAATCTTTGTTTTGGTCTTAAGCCGGAACACTGTTCTTGCTTAATGCTTGGTCTTCAACCGAGTTCTGTGGTAGAGATTTAAGCCTATTTTTACTGAAGAATAACATTTTTTTTAAAGAAGTGAAACTTCCAGAAGTACTCCTGTACCTCAATTCCTTGCTTAGACCATGGATTTTCATATGTGGCCTTCAGCCGATTGAAATTAAATCAACGGAGCTCTTTCGTTAAAGCCTTAAGAGTTTTTAATTCTTGCTTGTATGTGTTTTAACAAATAAAGCTTATATGTTGGGTGCAACTGACAGCAACTTATTTTGGCCCCTTTCCACAAATATAACCTCATTCGCTCTGTCCTGCTAGTCCAGGGATTTCACCTTTATTCATAATCAATTGCAAAAATCAGTTTCGGAAAAGGAATGCGCTATGCATGGTTTGCCGATTAATTATTGCCAACACTCGAAATCTTCAGCAATTTAACGATATTACTTTCCACAGTGAGACTGATACGAAGAAATTCAGTGTGAGAAACCTGCCTTCGCGAGATGCTCGTGGTGTTCGGAACATCTGTGTTTCGAATGTTTCTACGATCGGTATCATCCAAGGAAAGCACCAAACCTTCTTGACGAATGAACATACGAATAAAATATAAAAATTTATATAAGAATTGACACAAGAATGGAATATAAGAATATGAGAATTTGAATATTATAACCCCTCTACATACCATCCACAGATATATTACATAATCTATATCTACATCTACATCCACACTCCGCAAGCCACCTGAGGGTGTGTGGTGGAGGGTACTTTGAGTACCTATATCGGTTCTCCCTTCTATTCCAGTCTCGTATTGTTCGGGGAAGAAAGATTGTCGGTATGCCTCTGTCCTGGCTCTAATCTCTCTTATTTTATCCTCATGGTCTCTTCGCGAGATATACGTTGGAGGGAGCAATATACTGCTTGACTCCTCGGTGAAGGTATGTTCTCGAAACTTCAACAAAAGCCCGTACCGAGCTACTGAGCGTCTCTCTTGTAGAGTCTTCGACTGAAGTTTATCTATCATCTCCGTAACGCTTTCGTGATTACTAAATGGTCCTATAACTAAGCGCGCTGCCCTCCGTTGGATCTTCTCTATCTCTCCTATCAACCCTATCTGGTACGGATCCCACACCGGTGAGCAGTAATCAAGCAGTGCGCAAACATGTGCACTGTAACCTACTTCCCTTGTTTTCGGATAGCAATTCCTTAGGACTCTTCCAATGAATCTCAGTCTGGCATGTGCTTTACCGACAATTAATTTTATATCGTCATTCCATTTTAAATCACTCCTAATGCCTACTCCCAGACAATTTATGGACTTAACTGCTTCCAGTTGCTGACCTATATTGTAGGATCTTCCTTTCTATGTATTCGCAGCACATTACACTTGTGTACATTGAGATTCAATTGCCATTCCGTGCACCATGCTTCAATTCGTTGTAGATCCTCCTGCATTTCAGTACAATTTTCCATTGTTACAACCTCTCGATATACTACAGCAACATCCGCAAAAAGCCTCAGTGAACTTCCGATGTTATCCACAAGATCATTTATATATGAAATGATAGTTAAATAGACACCCTAGCTGCAAGCAGGCGTTGATACACTTCATTGGGGACATGTTGAAAATTTGTGCCCCGACCGGGACTCGAAACCGGGATCTCCTGCTTACATGGCAGACGCTCTATCCATCTGAGCCACCACGGGCACAGAGGATAGTGCGTCTGCAGGGACTTATCCCTTGCACGCTCCCCGTGAGATCCACATTCCCAACATGTCCACACCACTACATTCGTAGTGCGCCTAACAGATGTTTGCCCATCATACTCATTACTCGTGGCAGATTAATCTACCAAGTCCCGTACGAGTTCGGGCATAGCGTGTGCGTTCGCACAAGAAGGTCAAAGGCCGGGAACCCATTTTTTTAAACTATATATATGACGGTAGTATCTGTTCCCGAAAGAACAGTTACCGTGGATGACCACGTAGCTTTGCTAGAAATGAAATGATAATTAAATAGACACCCTAGCTGCAAGCAGGCGTTGATACACTTCATTGGGGACACGTTGAAAATGTGTGCCCCGACCGGGACTCGAACCCGGGATCTCCTGCTTACATGGCAGACATCTGAGACACCACGGGCACAGAGGACAGTACGTCTGCAGGGACTTATCCCTTGCGCGCTCCCCGTGAGATCCACATTCCCAACATGTCCACAACACTACATTCGTAGTGCGCCTAATAGATGTTTGCCCATCATACTCATTACTCGTGGCAGATTAATCTACCAAGTCCCGTACGAGTTCGGGCATAGCGTGTGCGTTCGCACAAGAAGGTCAAAGGCCGGGAACCCATTTTTTTAAACTATATATATGACGGTAGTATCTGTTCCCGAAAGAACAGTTACCGTGGATGACCACGTAGCTTTGCTAGAAATGAAATGATAATTAAATAGACACCCTAGCTGCAAGCAGGCGTTGATACACTTCATTGGGGACATGTTGAAAATGTGTGCCCCGACCGGGACTCGAACCCGGGATCTCCTGCTTACATGGCAGACATCTGAGACACCACGGGCACAGAGGACAGTACGTCTGCAGGGACTTATCCCTTGCGCGCTCCCCGTGAGATCCACATTCCCAACATGTCCACAACACTACATTCGTAGTGCGCCTAATAGATGTTTGCCCATCATACTCATTACTCGTGGCAGATTAATCTACCAAGTCCCGTACGAGTTCGGGCATAGCGTGTGCGTTCGCACAAGAAGGTCAAAGGCCGGGAACCCATTTTTTTAAACTATATATATGACGGTAGTATCTGTTCCCGAAAGAACAGTTACCGTGGATGACCACGTAGCTTTGCTAGAAATGAAATGATAATTAAATAGACACCCTAGCTGCAAGCAGGCGTTGATACACTTCATTGGGGACATGTTGAAAATGTGTGCCCCGACCGGGACTCGAACCCGGGATCTCCTGCTTTCAATGCAGACATCTGAGACACCACGGGCACAGAGGACAGTGCGTCTGCAGGGACTTATCCCTTGCACGCTCCCCGTGAGATCCACATTCCCAACATGTCCACAACACTACATTCGTAGTGCGCCTAATAGATGTTTGCCCATCATACTCATTACTCGTGGCAGATTAATCTACCAAGTCCCGTACGAGTTCGGGCATAGCGTGTGCGTTCGCACAAGAAGGTCAAAGGCCGGGAACCCATTTTTTTTAACTATATATATGACGGTAGTATCTGTTCCCGAAAGAACAGTTACCGTGGATGACCACGTAGCTTTGCTAGAAATGAAATGATAATTAAATAGACACCCTAGCTGCAAGCAGGCGTTGATACACTTCATTGGGGACATGTTGAAAATGTGTGCCCCGACCGGGACTCGAACCCGGGATCTCCTGCTTACATGGCAGACATCTGAGACACCACGGGCACAGAGGACAGTGCGTCTGCAGGGACTTATCCCTTGCACGCTCCCCGTGAGATCCACATTCCCAACATGTCCACACCACTACATTCGTAGTGCGCCTAATAGATGTTTGCCCATCATACTCATTTATATATATTATGAATAGCAACGGTCCTACAACACTCCCCTGCGGCACACCTGAAATCGCTCTTACTCTCCATTGAGAATGACATGCTGCGTTCTGTTATTAAGGAACTCTTCAATCCAATCACACAATTGTTCTGATAGTCCGCAAGCTCTTACTTTGTTCATTGAACGACTATGGGCAACTGTATCAAACGCCTTGCGGAAGTCAAGAAACACGGCTTCTACCTGGGAACCCGTGTGTATGGCCCTCTGAGTCTCGTGCACGAATAGCATGAGCTGGCTTTCACACGATCGTGTTTTTCGAAACCCATGCTGATTCGCACGAGTAGATTTCTAGTCTCCAGAAAAGTCATTATACTTGAACATAATACGTGTTGCAAAATTCTACAACTGATCGACTTTAGATACATAGGTCTATAGTTCTGCACATCTGTTCGACGTCGCTTCTTGAAAATGGGAATGAACTGCGCCCTTTTCCAATCCTTTGGAACGCTACACTCTTCTAGAGACCTACGGTACACCGGTGCAAGAAGGGGGGAAAGATATTTCGCGTACTCTGTGTAAAATCGAACTGGTATCCCATCAGGTGCAGCGGCCTTTCCTCTTCTGAGCGATTTTAATTGTTTTTCTATCCGTCATCTATTTCGACATCTGCCATTTTGTCATCTGTGCGAAAATCTAGAGAAGGAACTTCAGAGCAGTCTTCCTTTATGAAACAGTTCCGGAAAAGGACATTTAGTATTTCGGCCTTTAGTCTGTCATCCTCTGTTTCAGTAGGGACAGTTACTGAGAAATTCAGTTGTAATATTACAGTCAATATAACGCCATTGTATTCCCAGTCTCATAAGAAACATTCGTCGAATAACGTTCTAGGGACTTGAGTAGATAAATTAAAACAATAAACACACAACATAAGACAATAATGGGATTTCGAACACGAGGCGCAAACTTAGTGAGTCGTGACGCTAACCACTCTGGCACGGTATTGTCTGAGGACACGGCGCCGTAAAATGCACGTAAAGCGTTGCGTTCTGCCCACTCGTCTAATATAGGGCGCCTAGGAAAGCTGCATTGTCTTATCGCTAGACAACAATTCAAGCAAATCGTATTAATGGAATTTATTACAAAAAGAAATGATTACAATACTTAACTTTGTGAGATATAGATGTGGCGACAGACAAACATAACTACATGTACAATTCGCAATACAAGTGAACCAATGCAGTTTCTAACTGAATGCTGTAGGGTTCGTAGGTCAGCTCGACTTCATCTCGGGCTGTGGCTAGGCACAGCTGTGTAGAGGGAATCCGGACTTGGAAGCTTACTGTTAGACACACTACTGGTGTGATTTCCCTGACTTCATGCTGCATGAGAAAAGCTACCTTGTGGCCACTGACAGTGCCACGCGTGGTGCGTTAATTCTCGCACAAACTGGCGTGAAAAACACGATCGTGTGGCCATAGCCTTAACGTGTCATTTCCATGTCACCGTCACCGGTGCTTCCACTCCTCAACGGCAATGATTCGTCATATACATTACAGCAGTGTCATAACCCGATTTCCTCGGAACCTCGCTTAGTGGAAAAGGAAACAAAATAAGCGAACACGTGTCACGGCTTCTCCGTACTCGACCATTTATGAAACATCGACGGTGAAAGTCTTCGAGATACTTTCCAGGTACTTTTTGTACCGGCTTAACGTCAAGGACCGGCACGACGATCAAGAACGGAAGAACAGAGATGACTGTGAGAAGAAGTCAGCCAACAGTACGCTGACGGTTCCCTCTCCAGGACGACACCGAGACAGGAGCGGCATCTAGGCCAAGAGAATATAAGCGTCGATTACGTTTCAGTTTACTGTTGGTTCTCACGAATATCTTATTTTTTCTTGTCATCCACCCCATCCCACTTTTCTGCCTGATAGGTTGACGTAACTTATCGCCACGATTTTTTCCTTTTATGTCTTTCTACTCTTTGGCTCCTGTGTCTTGCACCCATGGATGTTTCTGCTCTTCTGTAATAATTACTTCACTGTCCAGAAGCTCAATTATGACACTTTATCCAGTAGAACAAAATGGCTGCAACAACAGTAATGCGAGAGTGGTATAGTCTGTCTGCACACGGAACAGCAAGCTTCCAATTCCATAGTAGCTAACCCGCACTCCTATTTTTTTATTCATTATTAAACCTACTCCTGCATTACCTTTATTTCATTTTGTATTTATAATCCTGTAATCACCTGACCAAAAGTCTTATTCCTCCTGCCACCGAACTTCACTAATTCCCACTATATCTAACTTTAACCTATCCATTTCCCTTTTTAAATTTTCTAACCTACCTGCCCGATTAAGGGATCTGACATTCCATGCTCCGATCCGTAGAACGCCAGTTTTCTTTCTCCTGATAACGACGTCCTCTTGAGTAGTCCCCGCCCGGAGATCCGAATGGGGGACTATTTTACCTCCGGAATATTTTACCCAAGAGGACGCCATCATCATTTAATCATAAAGCTGCATGTCCTCGGGAAAAATTACGGCTGTAGTTTCCCCTTGCTTTCAGCCGTTCGCAGTACCAGCACAGCAAGGCCGTTTTGGTTAATGTTACAAGGCCAGATCAGTCAATCATCCAGACTGTTGCCCCTGCAACTACCGAAAAGGCTGCTGCCCCTCTTCAGGAACCACATGTTTGTCTGGCCTCTCAACAGATACCCCTCCGTTGTGGTTGCACCTACGGCACGGCCATTTGTATCGCTGAGGCACGCAAGCCTCCCCACCAACGGCAAGGTCCATGGTTCATGGGGGGGGGGGGGGATCTTGACGTATAAAGAAAAGAAAATAAAAAACTCCATGTCGATTCTCGGATTCATACTGCAGCCACCCTCAGCAGCACGAGAGCGGTGACACAGTGATATACTGACGTAGTGTTGCGTTGCGTATTATTGATTGCTTAATAAAAGTAATAGTATATCTAAGATCACCAGATAAAAAATTAGGGAAACCATGACGGGCATCATTTAATACAGTGTAATTCCGTCACTGGAATTGATAACCGGCTTCATTCGGTTGGGAAGTGAGTCCACAAGGTTGTGTAGGTACGTCGCATTCAGGGGGAGCTACTTGCTGCCGATTTCATCGCACTATTTCACCAAATTGCGGGGATGCTGATTTTCTATGAGGTTTAAGTCAGATGATTCTGCCGACCCGTAGAGATGTAATAAGGTGGGAGAGTATTCAGGAATTCAGACACATATACTTCCAGCCCGGTGAATTTTTCTGCCCGCGTGAGGCATTGCATCTTGCCAGGTGACCGACTTCAAATATTGATTACATGCAGTTCCTTTCGCAATATTCTCTCACTAACAGGCTTGGATGGACATTCATTCACTACTTGCAGCAGTTCCTGTCAGGCTTGGAAGTGATTTTGATTTAAAAGCCATGAAATGCTTTCCGGTCCCCCTCTCTCAGATTCTTTTTCCGACCAGAATTCTGACATCGCATTACGTGGCCAGGTGTGTTACACAATTATTTGTAGATACGTTCTACAGTCTGCTGCGAAACACGAAGAAATCCAGCAACTTCACATACTGTATGGTACGGCAAAACATGATCGGCCCTTTCCGTAGCTCTGTCACGTCGTTAGATATATCAGGTTTACGTACAATATTTACTTGAAACTGTGTTTAGGCTGAAAGAATGACAGACTATATTCTTGGTTGAATAACTCAGTGTATTGCTTTAATGTAGCAGGGATCACGGAGACAAATTTACTTTCCGTGACAGTTTACTGGAGCAGTCTGCACTTCTTTGCAATGCTCATTTCAACATTAAGGTATTTTCTGCTTCTTTCTTAGCCGGCCGGAGTGGCCGTGCGGTTCTGGGCGCTACAGTCTGGAGCCGAGCGACCGCTACGGTCGCAGGTTCAAATCCTGCCTCGGGCATGGATGTGTGTGATGTCCTTAGGTTAGTTAGGTTTGACAAACTGCCTATTGGCTTCTGTCTCGGGTTCTTCGGCCGACGTTCATCTAATGATTTTTCTGACATTTCGCCAGCACGAGTGGCTGGCATTGTCAAAGCTTCACCCTCCATTGCCGGTGGTGAACTGGAGCCGAGCTCGCGGGCGCAGGCTATATGTACCTGGCGCGCCAACGTCCGAGGGCTTCTCCGCGGTCATTTCCGGTGCGGTTCTCCTCTTGCTACCTGCGACGGTCGTTCGCTGCAGTACGGGAAGCCAGGATCCGTTGACCTTAAGGCTTTCCTCTTTCTTGTTCAAACTGTTCGCGTGTTTTTGTATTTCTACAGCTTCTCTGAACAAGCGCGTGTGATAGTGCTTCTCTACAGCCAGAACTTCCGTGTCGGCGAATTTAATTACATGGTCGGTCTCATTCAGTGCGTGCTCTGCCACGGCCGATTTCTCCACCTGCCCCAACCTGCAATGTCGCTTATGCTCTTTGATCCTGGTGTTAATGGATCGTCCAGTCATTCCGACATAAACTTTTCCGCATGTGCATGGTATGCGGTATATTCCCGACATTGCAAGTGGGTCTCTTTTCTCCTTCGCCGATCTAAGACACTCTTTGATCTTCCTTGTCGGTTTGAAAATCGTCTTTACGCCATGTTTGCGCAATATACGGCCGATTCTGTCCGTCACTCTGGGAATGTATGGCAGAAAGGCCGTACCCGACAATTCTTTTTCCGGTTCCTTACTTCGCCGAGGGTTGGGCTCTGTTACACTTCTAATATAATTTGTGGAGTAACCATTGCTCCTCAGGACAGTTTCCAGGTGTTGCATTTCTCGTTTGAGGTGTTGCGGCTCACATATTCGTCCTGCTCTCGTTACGAGCGTACTAATCATGCCTCTTTTCTGGCTCGGGTGGTGGTTTGACAGTTTGTGCAGGTATCGGTCCGTGTGAGTCGGTTTTCGATACACGCTGTGTCCCAGATCTTCGCCGTCCCTTGTGACCAGAACATCTAGAAATGGCAGTTTCTTGTCCTTTTCTACTTCCATGGTAAATGTTATGTTGGCATGGAGGCTGTTCAAGTGTCTTAGGAAGTCACTGAGCTGTTCTTCACCATGGCTCCACACCACAAAAGTATCATCGACGTACCTGTACCACACCTTAGGTTTGCAAGTCGCCTCCATGCCAACATAACATTTACCATGGAAGTAGAAAAGGACAAGAAACTGCCATTTCTAGATGTTCTGGTCACAAGGGACGGCGAAGATCTGGGACACAGCGTGTATCGAAAACCGACTCACACGCACCGATACCTGCACAAACTGTCAAACCACCACCCGAGCCAGAAAAGAGGCATGATTAGTACGCTCGTAACGAGAGCAGGACGAATATGTGAGCCGCAACACCTCAAACGAGAAATGCAACACCTGGAAACAGTCCTGAGGAGCAATGGTTACTCCACAAATTATATTAGAAGTGTAACAGAGCCCAACCCTCGGCGAAGTAAGGAACCGGAAAAAGAATTGTCGGGTACGGCCTTTCTGCCATACATTCCCAGAGTGACGGACAGAATCGGCCGTATATTGCGCAAACATGGCGTAAAGACGATTTTCAAACCGACAAGGAAGATCAAAGAGTGTCTTAGATCGGCGAAGGAGAAAAGAGACCCACTTGCAATGTCGGGAATATACCGCATACCATGCACATGCGGAAAAGTTTATGTCGGAATGACTGGACGATCCATTAACACCAGGATCAAAGAGCATAAGCGACATTGCAGGTTGGGGCAGGTGGAGAAATCGGCCGTGGCAGAGCACGCACTGAATGAGACCGACCATGTAATTAAATTCGCCGACACGGAAGTTCTGGCTGTAGAGAAGCACTATCACACGCGCTTGTTCAGAGAAGCTGTAGAAATACAAAAACACGCGAACAGTTTGAACAAGAAAGAGGAAAGCCTTAAGGTCAACGGATCCTGGCTTCCCGTACTGCAGCGAACGACCGTCGCAGGTAGCAAGAGGAGAACCGCACCGGAAATGACCGCGGAGAAGCCCTCGGACGTTGGCGCGCCAGGTACATATAGCCTGCGCCCGCGAGCTCGGCTCCAGTTCACCACCGGCAATGGAGGGTGAAGCTTTGACAATGCCAGCCACTCGTGCTGGCGAAACGTCAGAAAAATCATTAGATGAACGTCGGCCGAAGAACCCGAGACAGAAGCCAATAGGCAGTTTGTCAACAAGTGGCCACGAAAGCCTCAACAATTTTGTATTAGTTAGGTTTAATTAGTTCTAAGTTCTAGGCGACTGTTGACCTAATAAGTTAAGTCGCATAGTGCTCAGAACCATTTGAACCATTTTCTGCTTCTTTCTTTCCTTATGTGATGTGGCTCTACACAAGAAAAGCTCTTTATACGGTCTCACACTTACTCCTTTACTCCAAGTCGCATAGATTTCCCCCTTTGGGAATACTTTCCTCTCATACCTGGTGACAAAATTCCATCTGTTCACATTTATTTCAAGGAGGTTCTCACTCACAAATATGTGGCATCCAAAAACATTTTCTGGCAAACCTTAACAGTACTCTCATAAACTGTTAGAGAACATAATCTTGAAATTTTCTTCCTCATTCAGCGACATTTAGACTCTGTTTTCTCCCAAAAATTTTTATATGTCGACTAATGGATTCTATGATCTCCCATCTGCCACAAATTTTTCAAAAAATTCTGTCGGTTTACCAGGTTTGACATTTGAATCGGCGTAATTTGGGACCACCTCCAGGCTTCAAAAACTTAACTTGGATGTCAGCACTCTTCCCACTTCTGTGTGCCAGACCTCTCACTCCATTTACTATCCATGAGAAGGGATACCTACTCTTTTACGGATCCTCCTTTCATTATTTGAGTATCGGCAATTTCTTACAGTGTCTGGTGAGAAACGTGTTGCATTACGTTCTCCTATGGACGTGGGTGGAAACACATTCGAGGGTTGTCCATTAGTTTGTAATGAGTTTTCTCCTGGAATACAATTGTCTAATGTAAAAATTTAATACTTAAATTACACCCGTTGCCCGAAATACGTGTGCTACAAAAACTTTTGATTCTTTTTCAAATGTAGGGAATATTCTTTCATCCGCCTAACGTAGAGTAATATGTTAATTTTTGTGTTGCTACGTCCATAGTGATGACCACTTCTACAATGGGCATAGCTGTTATTGGCTACAAGCAATCTGTGATCCCAGTTTAACAGCGAGGACGATAAACAACGCACATTTGTAAACAATGAACTCCTCCTCTGCAAAGGTCGTAGCTACAATTATGATTTTACTTGTGCTACCATTCTCTCAGGTCTCGCGGTTCTAGGCGCTCAAATGGCTCTGAGCACAATGCGACTCAACTTCTGAGGTCATCAGTCGCCTAGAACTTAGAACTAATTAAACCTAAATAACCTAAGGACATCACACACATCCATGCCCGAGGCAGGATTCGAACCTGCGACCGTAGCGGTCGCTCGGCTCCAGACTGTAGCGCCCAGAACCGCACGGCCACTCCGGCCGGCTCTAGGCGCTCAGTCCGGAACCGCGCGACTGCTACGGTCGCAGGTTCGAATCCTGCCTCGGGCATGGATGTGTGTGATATCCTTAGGTTAGTTCGGTTTAAGTAGTTCTAAGTTGTAGGGGACTGATGACCACAGATGTTAAGTCCCATAGTGCTCACAGCCATTTGAACCATTTTGAACCATTCTCTCAGGAAGAACATCGTAACATAACTTAATATTCTTTACATCGCTAAGTGAGTGCCTTTGATGACTTACGACATTCTGAAGACTGCTACTGCTGCTTAAGTTGCATCACTGCAAGTAAGACTTTCATACAGGATGAAAACAGTGAAGTACCAATTCTGGCGATGCTCGTAGCTCAGTTTGGCCATTTTTGGACTTACGATGTTAACGCTTGGAGACGTCGAAACTTTATCCCTGCCCCTCCCACATCATTTTACCCCTCAGTGGCTGCGCTGCAAACCCCTCTGATCCTGACATAAGCGACGAACTTTACTTAACTTATAACCGAATTCACCAATGTCAATTAAAATTAAGTACGTATTAAAATATTACGGTGTCTGTAAGTCTTTTTGTGTGTTACTGAACAGGAGGACTACACGCTTGAGGATCTCTTAATGTTAATAGACGTTTTAGTAATCGGCTATTAGTTGTTAGATGTGAATTATAATAATTATTATAAAATAATTATTATAAAATACAACGACGGGCCGCACGAATACTTGATTAGGGTCTCGTGTGGCCAGCAGTTCACAGTTTGACGACCACTATGTTAGAGACAGTCGTCTCACCGCGTTGTCCTTAAGACTATAATATCGTATGGGACTTAGCCTTTCTCAGCGAACAGTTAAATTTTGACTTGAATTAGCAGCAGCGTTAGAGAAAAAACAGACGAACAATGACTAACTACCTTCTTGTATTCTTGCGAATTTATGTTCCAAGATGGAGAAAACTGAATTTTTATTACTTGCAATGAACCTATTGTTCACCGAACGTGTTGTTGCACTGAATACTGTGCAGGCTACTCCAGCTGCAACCAGGTCCCGAGGCGTTAGAATTTCTTACAAATGCCATCATTTACGGCAATCGACGTGAAACATTTGCTGTGCTATTACTTTTTAAATAATTCTATTTGGAAGTGAGAACCCCTTAGTTAATTTATTTTACTTTGCGTGATGAGGCTCAGAAGACTGCACGCAGCTATATAGCACCTCTCCCATGGAAATTCAGATTCCTGCTTTCTACCGGCAGTCACCCTCTGCACCGACCGGCAGCAGAACGCTTTATTTGCTCTTCTTACTTGTCTGCTTCTACGGGGACTAAAAGACACGAATTTTAAACGCCATGCACTCGGGCGACGTGACCTGCCCATGAAAGCCCGTTGGTTCTCATCTGACATGCAATATTTGAGCTACTGTACAAAGGGCAACCAAAAAGTTGCAACGTACATGCAACGTAGCCGCCTCCGATGTGACTGTACAACCACCGACATGTAGGCAAGAGATAAGTGTCGCGTAGTTGTCTCTCCGACGTGCGTATGGTAAATGCCGCAACGTGAACTATTCCGACATTATTACCAAATGCCTACAAAGAGGACCAACGCGGCGTTATTCTTTTACTGGCAGGCGAAGAAAAACCAGCTGTAGGCACCCTCTGGTGAACGAAGAATGTGTATGGGGCAGTATTTCTTACGAAAACCATCGTTGCAGAACTATACAACAAGGGGAGCTGCTGCTTCATGATAATGTTCGTCCCCGTATCGCAAATGTCGTAACGAAGAAGTTACGTAACCTCAACTGGAGGCACAC
Source organism: Schistocerca nitens (assembly GCF_023898315.1). Lineage (NCBI taxonomy): Eukaryota > Metazoa > Arthropoda > Insecta > Orthoptera > Acrididae > Schistocerca > Schistocerca nitens. Next base: position 186,247,699 of record NC_064620.1, on the reverse strand, counting down.
GATCACTCGCCCTGTTGTCCTGATCTTTCCCCTTCGATTATCAAGTCTTTGGTTCCTTAAAAAAGACTTCTAAGGGTCGAAGATTCCTGTCGTAGCACATGTGAGGCACGGAGTTACGGACTTCTTCACACAGCAGGACACAAGTGTTTTCAACTTGGTGCGTCGCTGAGATAATTGCCTCAAATCTCACGGCTATTTTCCCTGATTGGCATACCGATTCTCAACTGCAAGACGTTCGAACAGTATCTTTTTGATCTCCCCTCTTATATGTTCATCACACACTTACTTTGGATTCTCCTTCATTCCCCAGTGATTCATCTTCTATCTGACAACAGATTTTCCTTAAGACGTTCCGCTCGAAAACTCGAAGATTACGTAAGTCTTTTCTCCGGACATTCCAAGTTTCACAACCATACATTTGTATGAATGTTTTGTTCTGTAAAGCCGGAGTTAGAAATACCGTGAGAGGTTGCGCAATTTAAAAAGCTGACTGAGACTGAAGCACCATCGGTTTGCGAATTGGATCCTTACTTCGATTTCTGCCTTACGATGTACCCATCGGAAATATCATCCCCCATCCATGATATTTAAAACTTTGAACCCATTTGTAGGATTAATGTCCGGCTAGCAGTGGCTGGAATGAGTTTCTTGAATAGGCATGAGTCCTGCTCATCGCCAGATACTCGGTCTTCAGTTCATTCTCAAGGAGATGTAATTTTCTCGGTGCCAACTCGACGTAATCGCTCATCCGCATCAGTCCTTCCTTGGTTGTGAACAGTGATAGGTTGTCGGCAAATGCGAGATGTGTAATTTTCTCACCTTCCACCTCCATCCCTTCAAATTCTTAAGCATAGCTTCTGTTGAACAATATTCGCGAAATACCATCTAGTTTTTTATGTAGAATGTTCATGCCTTTAATTTTCTTCGTCTGTGCTGTTGCTGTTAATTTTTATACGTACGATCTTCGTTCACGATGTATGTTACGATTTCGCCTGAATGTTGAATCTTCTCTGCGAGCTCTTCTACTGCGGCTTAGTGTGTGTCAGTTCAAGTAATTTCTGTGTTCTAAATATCGTTTCAGAACACAGTTTTAGAGTTGGGCAGGAGAGCTATTTCATTAGCGAATGGAAGTCCTTGATGATCAGCTTAAGCTACTACAACTCTTCTCATTACATTTTCAAACATTCATTTCAGCAGCATTGATGATCAACATTCTCTTCCTTAAAACCGCTTCTATGGGGAGTTGACCAGAAAATTCTTCTCAGAATTCTGAATTTTGTGTTGGTTAAGGTGAATTCTCTCAATTTGACTACTTATGGGTGGAGACCGAAATTTCCTAAGGCCTTAAATATTGACAACGTAAAGACGCAGCCATACGGCACCTTAAATTACATAGAATTTATTGCAGAAGGATAGTGTTCGCTGTGTTTAAGGTCTTTATTCCTTCATGTTTTTATTTTGGTTTTTGTAAAAGGTTTAAGATTGAATTTTACGAATAAATATGTAGATTTTGGCCGTGTCGCAATAGAAATATCTAAATTAGTTTGACAACTAATGAACAGCTCTATTGGGTGCTGGTTGGGATGGCTTGAATTATCCCGTTATCGAGAACGCATTGCCAGATATTCTTATTCTCGAAGTTTTTTGTTGCCCACAATAGAAACACGTGCGTCTGGTGACTTGCGTAAAGAAACGAAACTGATAACCGCAGAGGCACGAAATGTTAGATCAGGGTGTAGTCCTGCAAAGCAGAGTTTATGAAATTTATTCGTAATCGTGAAATATTTCTGACATTATTTGCATTATGTATGGAGACATTGTATTATGTATGAAGACATTGGCCGTTAGTGACACAAGAAGTTTTGTGACGGACAGGGACTCGAACCCGAATTTTCCACTTGTCACGAGCAGTCAGGTTAACAACTTCGGCTATCCCAGCATGCGTCCATTATCGACCCAATCTTCTATATGACCCGGCTCAAATTTTCATGTGCCAGTAACTGGTTATCGTCACACCTAACGCAGCTAATGTCAGAAAGATTTCGCAGGTGCGGATTAATTTCATAGAATTAGCACAGCTGCAAGATCATCGCCAATGGCTGTTTCTTCAGACACTGTTAAAAGTAAGAAAGTTGAATTTCAATGTAGACCGGCAGGGTAACATAAAACGTGAAACAAGTCAAAGTCTTCGCGAACTATGTCCATAGTACCAGAAGAAAATTCCGTAAGCGTAGTAGAAGAGAATAATACGTCGTTGTACTGGAACTGGAATGGTGCGTTATTGAAGGCTTCATATACAGACAGCAAAACACTGCTTGTCGAGCAGTTCGACAGGGTCCCTACGTCACAATCCTATGCTTGCCAGGGAGCCTGCCAAGGTTACCCACCATGTGCACCTTGGATGGGCGTGATCCGAAAACGCCCACTCAAGCACCGCTAAGGTGTGTACCTCAGAATCGATACTGCCATCAGGATGGGATAATAGGCAGGCACACTTTAACATTTAAGTAATACAAGTTTTCATTTAAACAACTCTATTTAAACATTTAAATATCTTAATAATTACAGACCTGTGTACATTCACGCGCAATGGCGTCCAATTCACAATCTCGACAAAAGAATGCTACCTTCGCGCTCTCGACAATAACAGGAGATCTTTCTCTCACAGCTTTCAGATTAAGAAGACAAAGACATTGTATTACATCATGCCTTATATACAAATTCAGTTGGTGATCTCTGTACAACATTTATCTTCTGTGTCGGTCTTATTACTCGCCGACACAGACGTTCTCAAAAATAAAAAAATAAAGAAAATAATACATAATTTTACATAATGACACAATATGACACATCTAATATTTTAATTATTACATAATATATTGTCTTTGTTTATTACAAGACGTTACACTGCCCCCTGGCAGCATTTGACTAACGATGAAAATGTTCGGCAATATGCTGCCACTAACGTCTGTCTTGTTTATGGTTTATTACTTTGGTTGGAACATTCACTTTACACTACTCAGTTCTTTTACACTGTAGGTTTAATTACACTTCGTATACTGTTCTTACACTTTGCGAGGTGACCGTCAACCTAGTCCCAGGGTCATTACGTTTATTTGGCTCCCCCATTCGGGCTACGTGCGATCAGAAAACCTGGGAAAACTGCGCCGGAGCCATGGTCATCTCACGAAAAGTTTAGACTCTATTCAATGTCCACATATAACAAGGGCTATTTGTGATAGCATGCTACACTTTTAGTCTCTTTATTATCAATATACTACTTGTATTCTGGATTGTTATGAAAGTCACTTATTACACATTTTTACAATAGTATAATGAACCGTCTTTGCACTTACTCGCGACAGTTGGTTTAAAATGTCTAGCATTCGTGCGAGTACCTTTCATTAACATGACGCAAACATATTATATCGATACATCACTAAATCCATGAATATTGTGAGTTCGTGTTGGATAACAACAAAAAAAATGTTTATCACGTCATTGCGTATCCATTAAACACCATTCATGTTAGCACATTATACATATAGTTAATAGTTCATTTGAATGACAACAATGTGGTATGGAGCTGGCGGCGCGAAGCAATTGTTGAGTAGCGTCGTCTGGAACGCCGCGTACCGACGGCCGCTGGGTTCGACGACCGGCTCTCAATAACAGTGAGGTCGTGCTAGCGTGGCGCCCAAACAGTCGCGAACCGCGCTGAACCATTCGCTGTTGTCGGCGAGTGGCAGTGGTTTACCGCAACCGGCTGGATGGCGGCACGGCACTCGTCTCTGCTTCTCCGCATGGCTCCCCGTCGTGGCGCATGAAACAAACATTCCACACGGTGTACTGTCTTTAAGGACACAGATTACTAGCTGTGGAAGAAGAGGCAATTTGTTAAAAGCGTTTATTGTTCAGTAAGCCGTCGCTTCACTGGTATGCACAGGATGTGTTGGCGTGATAACAGGTTTTTTGTGGCATCGTGACACTGGTATTCAGAGTTCGTCACACGCACATTGTACTACACGTTTTCACTCACTTCCACGGTTGATGCACTGCCAGAGCGTCTTTCAACACGCGAAAATGGTTCGTTACACTCATACTACATGTCTCCGTTGAGCGATGTTTGTGTAATTCGTCTCCGAACGGATCAATAACTACTGTTTTTATACACTGTCTATTGTTCGTTGAGCGCTGCACTAGGACAGTCTATCACTCAACACTAGATTTATCGACGTATATATTGGTGCAGATACAACAGTCATTTTCTGTCCCTACTACACACAATATTCCGTCCTGTCCTTAAGTGTTTATGCACACAGTTTATTTTTTAACACCTTTTAACTGTTCTTTGCATAGTCACTCTGATTTACATAGCATTTATTGGTTTTCACTTTATCACAACATACTCTTCATATTGTTGCTAGGCGTATTTGGCCCTTTTGTAAAATTTTTTTTTTTTTTAACGGTGTGTGAATTTTTTTTTTTTTTTTTTTTATACATATTTTTTTTTTCTTAGTGTAGCTTGCCTGATTATCACCCATCTATCAAACAGATTTTACCATGTGCATGACAGCTTGACTCGGGCATATTGTTCAATAAATACTTCGTTCAGCAATAACATTATTTTTAATGATTTTTCCTATATGACTACAGTGTAGGTTCTGCATTGTCTGTCTTAACTCGCGTATCGCGTAATGAATATTCAAGGTCGTGTACCAAGTACACAGGCTTCAATTGAAGCATTGCTACATACAGAACGGAGTTTCCACGGAACGGGCTCGTTTTTAATTAGGTTCTGCTCCAGTGTCGTTCTCAAATCACTACTGGCAGCCAACATCACATTACATCATTGTTGCATATTGCAAAGTCAATGTCTGGCTAGTAAAGACTCTCTCTCTCAGGGTTTCTTATCCTAATACAATTACAACAATTCCCTTACTCTATAAGATTGCATCATTAATTGCACTTACACCCTACACATAGAAAATGGTTCAAGAAATTAATCCTTTATACAACAAGAAAATTGTTCATTTTTTAATAAGCACATAATATCTTAATGACTAATTGTCTGTAAACAAAATCTGTCCTGTGTAAGCTATTGCTCACTTTCTGGTTCCACTTCCTCCCAACTTCATTACACACAAATTTCTTTCTAAATACTAACACACTTATATTCTAAAACACAATTAAAATCTTTTTACACCTATTACTCTTTATATATTATGTGTCACTGAATAAATAACTTCACGTCTTTACGTGGATATAATCCTTTGATCTTCCCCGTATGGGGATGTGCTAACAAATAGCTACATTCATGTGGCACGCCTATTACTTTAAAGGGTCCTGAATATAGCAATTGCCACTTACTATTTTGTTTTAAGGTGGCTGAGGATTTAGGGTGGTTACGAATGAGTACTAGGTCTCCTACATTATATTTCTGTTCGTTTGTTACTCCTCGGTCGTACTTCCTTTTCCTCTTTGCTGCACAGTTGGTTAGTCTGTTCCATATCTTTTTCATCTTTTCTTCCCTTGTTTCTGCCTTAGCTGGCAATCTCGGCAACGGCGTGAGCCATTCATTCGGTGTCTCCTTAAATCCATTCAATACCTCTACCGGTGGATAGCCTGTACTTGAATGGGGTGTTAAATTGTGTATTTCTACAAATTTCGGTACTAGCTCTGGCCATTTAGTATGTCGGTTTCCTATGTAGATTCTAAGGAACTTATTCAATTCTTTGAATATTCTTTCAACTAGGCTTGCTTCTGGATGGAATCGGGATACCAGAATGTGCTGTATATTTTGTTCCCGTAAGTAATTTTTCCAAGTTCGACCCGTGAAATAAGATGCATTATCAGTTGTTATGGCTTCGGGTTTTCCCACTTTAGGCAAATATTCTTGACTGATCCGCCTGACCATGGTTTTGGCAGTAGCTGATTTTATGCCATAAATTGCCAAGTGTTTGGAAAAAATATCGTACATGGCCAGTATATATTTCATACCTCCTCTGGCCATGGGATAGGGACCTGCCACATCTACCGATACTATTTGAAGTGGCCTGAGAGGAACTATAGGGTGTAGTTCAAACTTAGTGGATCTATTGTAATGTTTCGCTTTTTGACATATCACGCAAGTTCTAACTGTTGTCTGAATATGGTGTTTCATACGGGGAAAGTAGCAGTATCTCGTCATGATCTCTGCACACTTTCCAATCCCTGCATGGCCCCATGCCAAGTGCGTGTGCCATATCATAACTTTTACTGACTGGCTGGGTATACATACTGCCCAGCAGTCTTCTTTCGTGCTAATTTTATGATACAAAATATGGTTCACTATTTTAAAATCTTGCTCACCTCTATTGTTAACCCCCTCTTCAATATCATTAATAATTTTTCTCCACATCGGATCTGATCTTTGTAACTCGAACATGTTTTTACATATATATAAAAAATCTTTCACGTAAGTGTTGTCACGCACTAACAACACTTTATATTCCGCGGATTGCTCTAACATTTCTGTTAACTCCGGTAATCCTGCCGGCAGTCGTGACAGAGCATCCGCTATTACGTTATCTTGGCCTTTAATGTACATGATCTTTATCCTATATTCTTGTAAGACAAGCATCCATCTCCTCAGTCTGGTATGGAACAGCTTGCATGACATTAAAAAACTTAACGCTTGGTGGTCACTATAGACTCTAATCTCCTTCCCTTGTAGATAATAATTGAACTTTTTGACAGCCCAGACTACTGCAAGTGCTTCGAGTTCAGTTGCCGAGTAGGCTCTCTCGCAGCTAGTTAACGTCCTACTGGCGAAGCCGATAACTTTTATTGTTGTTGGGTCGTTTCCTTCTTCCCACTGAAACAAGCACGCGCCCAAGCCATAAGAACATGAATCCGTCGCGAGACAAAAATCTTTGGACAGATCGGGGTGCTGCAAAATATTCGCATTCAGTAGGGCGGTTTTAATCGCTTCGAAGGCTTGTTGACATTTGTCATTCCAAACCCATTGCACATTTTTTCGTAATAGATTTAGTAGTGACGCGTCATTTAACAGCTGATTGGGCACGAACCTCCTGAAAAAAGACGTCAGCCCAAGGAACGCTTTCAATTGTCTCTTAGTGCAGGGGCTTGGAAATTGTCGGATCGCCTCTAATTTTTTGTTGTCCGGACTGATACCGAGTGGTGTAATAAGATGGCCTAAAAATTTAATTTTGTTTCTGCCAAATTTTGACTTTTCGAGGTTTGCTGTCACCCCTGCTTGCCTAAATCTCTCTAGTACTCTGTGCAACAATTCCATGTGTTCGTCCCAAGTAGCAGTCGCGATTACCAAATCATCTACATATACCGTAATTTTTTCCAATAGGTCTGGACCCAGTACGGTGTCTAGTGCAGTAATAAACACTCCAGCACTCACATTCAATCCGAAGGGAAGCACCTTGAATTGGTAACTTCGCCCCCCGAATATGAAAGCTGTGTACTTCCTGGATTCCGGTGTAAGGGGAATTTGCCAATATGAACTTTTCAGATCGATCGAGGTCAAGTATTGCACTCCATGAAATTTTTGTATTTGCTCGTCTAAATTCTCTGGACGAGTCCGGACAGGTATAATAATTTTGTTAATGTCCCTAGCATCTAACACTAGCCTGATTTTTCCATTGGCTTTCGCCACTGCTACAAGAGGACTACTGTATGGAGAGAAGGAGGGCTCTATGATATCCCACTCTAACATCTTTCGAATTTCTTTAGCTACTAATTCCCTCCTCGACCAAGGGATGGAGTAGGTTGCGCGACAGTATGTATTATGGGGTATCACCTCTATGTGATAGTGGTACCCTTTGACTATTCCTGGACGGTCGGTAAATACCATAGTATATTCCGATAGCAGCTGCGTCAACTGTTGCTTTTGCGTATCATTTAAACCTTCCGATTCGTGTACTTTAGTCTGAAATGCCTCAACATTTGTTTCGAAATTTTGATCCTCTAAATTCGGGTAATAGAGGTCTGTTGCATGTGAAAAATCATCGATGTGTAGTACCCAAGGGTTCCTACCTTTGATATCGATTCGATTACAGCACGGCACAAGTACCTCCTTCGATTTCATCATAGATAATTCAATCCTTCTACCCCTATTAATTATGCTTAGTTTCCCCACGGAGAGGTCGATCAATGCGTCCCTCTCACGGAGAAAATCTACTCCCAGAATGCAGGCCACCTTCAATCCTTTAACCACGAGGAACGAGCTCACTATGGCTTCGCCCTCCTTATAAATCTCCACCTGCACCTGGTACTTAACTGATTGGCTCTGTGCACTAATGGCTCCAGACACCTTACAATTATTAACCGGGAAGGTCGGAATACTATGTCCCTTTCCCAGTGCTTTAAATAGCTCCATACTCATCACACTTACTGAGGCACCTGTGTCGATAATTATGTTTACTGCAACATCATTGATTCTAGCTTCAATAATAGCTTGCACATTTTCGTTATTATCCTTCTTACATTCGTGCGGTTCGTTCAGCAGATCTTTATCCATACTGACACCTTCGTTGTATCGCAGCATGCGTATCCCAGGTCTATTACTGTTATTACTCGAGTTGCTCTCACTCCCTCCCTCGGCCGTCGATGGAGAGCATATCGAGGCCGATTCTAGTTTGTTGGATTAGTTACTTGGGAGGTACTTGGACGGCTATTGTCCGCGACCTCCACTATATGTACGTTCTGATTTGTAGGCCGCCACGGCTGCGCAATAGGCGCGTTTTGCGGTGGTGGTCTATTGTTGTCATACCGGTCACTAGCCTGTCGCTCTGGGCTTCTACACTGATTCTGTTGCCAATTTCGATTACTATCATTATAATTACTCTGCCACTGACCTCGCGCATTTTTCCAGCGGTTGGTCCCTGACATTCCGGATTCGTATCTGTCGTCAAATCGACGCTTTTTGTTATAATTTGGTTGTCCATACCCGTTTTGGCCTCTACCGTTACTACCATTTTGCGATTGTTCTTGTCGCTTGCTACTTGGACGGCTATTGTCCGCGACCTCCACTATATGTACGTTCTGATTTGTAGGCCGCCACGGCTGCGCAATAGGCGCGTTTTGCGGTGGTGGTCTATTGTTGTCATACCGGTCACTAGCCTGTCGCTCTGGGCTTCTACACTGATTCTATGGTTGTGGTTCTGTGCACTACTGTTTCTGTCGTGATTACATCCTGACCCATTATTCCGCAAATGGTCGCACGCCGATTTTACATCTTCCTGTATCAAATCTATGGAATCTAGGACCGACAGGAAGTTTTCCATGTCGCTTTCTGGTACATGTATTAACTTCTCCTTGATCTGAATTGGTAAATGGGATTTGAGTAGTCTTATTATGTCTCTCGGTGATATAGGCTCGTCCCAGTAGCGTGTTTTGTTTATATATTTTTCAAAGTACCGCCTCAAATTCCCAAGACGGGGTGAGTACGGTTCGGGATTATATACCTCTTTTCTTAGTCGCTCTTGTATACACGGCGACCAATATTTCGATAAAAATGCCCTTTCAAACTGTTCGTATGTCTTGCAGCTGTCTGCTACTTCTGTAGCCCACAGTGCTGCGTCACCTTGAATGTACGACATTACGTATTGTATTTTCTGTGTTTCGTTCCATACACTGGGTAAGATATTTTTAAAGCTTTTTATAAATACTACTGGGTGTACTGATTTCCTTTCAGTAGTAAATGTTTGAAATTGTCTATTTCTAATTAAACTTTCTTCCACTAATATTTTTGAACTACATGGGTTTGCTGCTGGGACATATGCTGTGTGCTCCGAACCGGAGCTACAGCTCTTCACATTATCGACTACAGATTCCCCATTGTTGTATCGCATATAAGTTTGTGCGTTGCCAAAACCATGGGCTGTTGGCGACAGAGGTTCCTGTTCCACATGTTTCCTGCTTTGTGCTAAACCTTTCTCCAGTTCGGATATCCGTTTGTTAACATTCACTTGCCACTGCGGAATATCCTCACTGAGTATTTGTTTAATGGTTTGCACATCGTTCTGTACCTGACTATTTACGGCGGTACTGAACGATTCTGAATCTCTATTTGCTATTGCTGCTTCTACTTTAGAATTAATATTCGTGTCAATCTCAGTCTCCTTCACTTCTAGCCATGAGTTAAATTCTATTTCAATTTTATTTGCCTGTTCATTCCACTTCTGCTCTACAAGCTGTGTGGAATCTATTTCTAGCTTTTCTACTCTGTTGGCTAAGACACCTATTTCATCTACCATGTTAGTATTTGCTACTTGCAGGTGGGTGACCTGTTCAGTCAGCTCCTGCACGGCCTTAGGTATCGACTCGTAATTCTTTTTCATATCTGCTATCTCTTTTTTCATATTTTCTAACGATTGCACAAGTTGCTGGTCCCGCTCGGCTTGCTGGCGATCTCGCTCGGCTTGCTGGCGATCTCGCTCGGCTTGCTGGGCAAGTAAATTTTCTTCTAGCCTGCGATCTCGCTCAGCTTGCTGACGATCTCGTTCAGCTTGCTGGCGATCTCGCTCGGCTTGCTGTGCAAGTAAATTTTCTTCTAGCCTGCGATCTCGCTCAGCTTGCTGACGATCTCGTTCAGCTTGCTGGCGATCTCGCTCGGCTTGCTGTTGCGCAAATTTTGCCTGGTAATTTAGCACACGCTCTAATATAGTCTGAATTGAATACCCACCAGGCAGATTACCACTCTCTGGTTCCTGCTTTTCTGGTGGTGGTACAATTTCTTTATCTACATCAACTTGATGACTAGTGGGCGGTGGCACTACTTCCTGTGGCCCTGCCCCCACAATTTCGCCTGTTATATCCTCAAAGAGAGTACTAGTACTACTTGAGGCACCCGGTTCCACATTTCCTTCACTAGCTAATTGTTGTTCTTCATTATCCATATTGCTTGGACGTTGACTACGCAACTTAACCATATTCCTAAATTGCTTACTAAAACACAAAATCTAACAGGTTTTCCCCTTGCACACAAAATACATCACTTTATATACACTACACTGCACACTAAAAATTACTATCTACATCAACTTTGTCCTGTCACAAATACTAACATCAAACTACGTACAGTATGCACACCACTAGCGATATGAGATTACTTCACTGGAGCTCAACTTCTACAAACAGGACAACTACACTGTAGTCTTACCTTTAGTTTCTATTATCTCGGGGTCCGGCTGCCCCCGGATTACGTAGTCGTTAGAGCTTCTCAGTACAATCAGGATCGTCTTCTCAAACTCGCTTGCAGTAGTACGTTTTGTCATGTAAGAGTGTTTGAACATTCATTAATACATAGCATAGATCATGATATACATACATTTAACACTAAATACATATACATATACACCTACATAACAATAGACACTGAAAGAAAATACATAAAATTTTATAATTGTGGCCACTGCAAATTCGGGCCCCACGTTTTTGGGCGACAGTTTCACGTCTTCTCTCTTAAAAAAAAAACTATTATAGCTGTTGCTGACTTTTCGTTAATTGTTGCTTTTATGCAATTTGTTTTCGCTCCTTCTGGTTTATTTAATTATTTTTAATTATTATTGGCGTAACAACGCATATATGGAAAGAGTGACGTGAAATTCTTTTAACAATGCTGTGCTTTTAATTGCTTTATCATCGTTACCTTTTTTAGCAAAATAAAATGATGGAAGTATTATTGTTCTGAATCTGACCTACAATTTAAAGAACGATTTTTTAGTAACTGCAACTCATGCTAAGTATCAATATATCTTTCCTACTTCGTAATTATTCAAAGTTGAAATTAATGTCCTATGATCTCTGATGTTACAGTTCGTACGATCGTTCTCAAATACAAGTTTGCAGTGGATTTTATTTCTTACTAAAATGCTATTTCATACCACGGCTAGCCCAAGAACATGAGACTCTCATTAAAGAAAATTACGTATTCACTATAAAATTTAGCCAGATCAGAACGGAGCACAGCAAGTTTCCTATCAGATTCTTTAGGTACATAAAATTATTTGCACTGAAAATTATATCCTATCAGCAGCCCGCGTCAACCTGCAACACATCATAAAATCTGCTGATCTTCACTGCCAACCTGGGAGCTAAAAGAAATAATATTATTTTTTACTATTATTTTACCGCTTCCCTGCGGTATACTCGACTATATTGTAAGTCGTTTAAATACGCCGCGGCAGCGGCTCTTCTTTCTCCACACAGCTCAGCTCCACAGATAATATTTTTATATGGCTGAAAAATATCTTAACAGGATGGGATAATAGGCAGGCACACTTTAACATTTAAGTAATACAAGTTTTCATTTAAACAACTCTATTTAAACATTTAAATATCTTAATAATTACAGACCTGTGTACATTCACGCGCAATGGCGTCCAATTCACAATCTCGACAAAAGAATGCTACCTTCGCGCTCTCGACAATAACAGGAGATCTTTCTCTCACAGCTTTCAGATTAAGAAGACAAAGACATTGTATTACATCATGCCTTATATACAAATTCAGTTGGTGATCTCTGTACAACATTTATCTTCTGTGTCGGTCTTATTACTCGCCGACACAGACGTTCTCAAAAATAAAAAAATAAAGAAAATAATACATAATTTTACATAATGACACAATATGACACATCTAATATTTTAATTATTACATAATATATTGTCTTTGTTTATTACAAGACGTTACAAAAGGTCCAGGCCAGAAGCTGGAGCAGTATGTTGTGGGGAATGTTTCCGGAGCACAGTGGATCAACACAAGTATGGATCTATCTTTAGGGACCATTTTCACCTCTACATGAAGTTTGTTTCTCCTCGGCAAGATGGTATCTACCAGCAGCGCAATGTAACATGCGCCACCCACAGTTTATGTCCTTGGTTCAAAGAGCAACAGGATTAGTTTACCGTACTACCCTGGACCACCAAACTCCTCGAATTTTATCCGCGTGACCAGCTCGACGGGCTTGTTAGCATCATTGCTCCTCAACCGAGAAACGTAGCCCAGCTGGCCACTAGAGTCAGCGTGACTCCACATCACGGTCGGTACCTTCCAGAATCTTATCAAATGTCTTCTTGCACGTCTTGCAGAAGTCTGCGCTGCGAAAGGCTTTTCACAGGTAGTCACACTAATGCGACTGGACAGCAAAGAATCGTATTCATCATTGGAGATACCCTAGAGTTAGTTGAACGTTCTAATCGATAAGAAACGTTCTTCTTCACCACACAATGCCTCCTTTCCATGAGGTGTATGAAAGCTCTGTATTAAATGTACCCGTTGAGTGTCGATCAATATAATGGGTGAGGTTTCTTGCTTGTGTTTTATGATGTTATGAAAAGCGGCAGGTTGATGGCAGATACCAGCACATGCTTTTCTCCACTGTAGCTTGGACCCTGGTCAGCAAGTTGCTGAAGGCGGATCGAAGCTGTACTGCTGGAATTGCTTCAGTTTCTTCCGTAATCTTCTGCTACAATTCTTGAAGACTATGAGTGTTGTTCCGATACACCTTACACATGATGGCTCCCCACATACTGCCAAATCAGGTGACCTGAGTTTCTAGCTAAGGCCGCGACCAGACTGACCTCTGCTAACAAATCTGTCAGGCGTGAAGCTTGTGTACATGCGCTTTAAGTTCAATGGGTTGTATGAGTAGTTGCTCCATCCTCTTGGATGTAACTGTAGGTCTTTTTCTCCTCTGATAATGTTGCCAAAAACACTGGCAAAGTAACTCACAGAAGTTGCTGATGGGGCTAATATTACTGCGGGGAGGCACAGATCCACTCACACCGACGCAGCCCGCACTACGTTCTGAACCTGTGTGGATCACGTGGTGGACGTGCACGTGGTGTGCGTGTCACAGGGTGCGGTTATAGGCATACATCCACCTCCATGCACACATTCACCTCCATTCGTATCCACTGGTCCTGTACAAGGTGCTTACACAACGACCACATCGCATGCCAAAAGAAAATGTTACCAGGAGTGCAGAAAAACACGTAAGGGACGCTCTGGATGTAGTATGCGCTTGAGGAGTAGTAGTAAAAAGAAGTAAAAAGGAAGGAGTAGTAAAAAGAGACTGATACATATAACAAGCGTCCAAATTTTAATGTTTACCAAGCTGTAGGTAACAGCTTCAGATTGTGCAGCATTTGATTTTTGGAATAAATGGTTGCTTGAGTGCGCGTGCTAAAGAAATTCATAAAGTGGAGGTTGTCGCTATTTGCGAAATAAGACGATTCTCATTTTCGTCTAGTTATTTATTAAGCAAGCTGTTAAAAGCCGCTTGCGGTTACTATGGTGTCAAGTGATTATTCTAAGCTGTTTGCCTTTTAAAAATTATTGTTATATGTGGCCCTCTAATACTTAACTGATTCAGATATAAAAGCTAACACTTTCTTGTGATTATGTGGACAGAGCTAAAAGGTTGGAGCATATCGTAAAGAAAGGTGTGCGATGGAACACCCCGCGTGACACAACCATACGTTACTAAAAGGGTGGTAATGTTGTATATGTAACTGTATCAAAGACACTAACAGAGAATATCAAGAAAATTTGGTTGCTGCTGGTTCATCTATAAGTCCAAAACAAACTAAGTATATTCACTTGTATATTCCCTTGCATGTGTTCAAAATTTTAAAGATCTGATAGTTGATTCGGTTATGCTGAGTCTGCATTGTGCGTAAGGGTAGAAAGCACGCATCTGATTACTGCTTTGGGTATGATTAAGGTAATTGCAGTTTCTAAGGAAGAACAATTTAAAGATTTAAGATGTAAAACATTACATTTTATTATCAATATTTGTATGGTTGTAACTTTTTTCTTTTTCTTGTAATATTGTTTCCCTTAATACTTCCATTTTAAGTGTTTGCACTGTTTTGGATAATTTTATTGAATATTGTTGTTGGGTTACCAATGAACAAGTTTGGTGTGACTTTGTAATTACAATGCAAATGCTTAAAGTGTTAAGATTGTGTCTACCCAGTCAATTGTTCCACCCTTTTCCTCTGTGGGCCAGCTATCTGCAACGACTTAAAAAATACGGTAAGTAATCTCACAGTAATTGGGGTACCAACAAATGAAATGAAAACTTATGTCTGTACCCAAAAGTATAAATGTAGACAATAAAAACTGGACACATGTTGTGAATGACTGACTGTTTTATTCGAATTAGTCTCTACTGTCATCTCCTAAAATATTTATCATTCTTGAAATGCCTTCTGCATCTACATAGATTGATAAGTAATGACCCACACTAGAAACTGATGGTCTGTTATACCACACCACATATTTACAAAAAAGCATTCTTGAAAAGGCGTCCCATATGACAATACATACGAACCGACACATCCCGATTCCAAGTAGCACTTGATGGAGGAATCCTAGATTTGCATTTTACATGCCATGATATTGCGCTCCTGACATGCGAACGCCAAGAAAACCTATAACTTGCACAATTCTTGCGAACTGTATCTTCGTCAGAACAATGTATTGTTACATCTCTGTCGCACATTGTCAGACGGTTAGATAGACACCGCAGTGAGGTGAGGTCGCTTGTGTTCTAAGTGGTTCAAAGCATGTTGCTCACTTTTCATTATTTTACTAGTATTTCACAATCAAAGATACATCCAACTAATCAATCTTACAAATAACTGAATTAGCTTCCCCGGTCTTAAACGGGACTAATATCAACTTCTCCCCTTCGGGAAAGAGTCTAGGAGTAATAACAGATGGAAAACTAAATTGGATTTAGCACGTAGCTGCTATGTGCTAGAAGACATAAGCATCACTCCGTGCCCCGCAAAAATGTAAAATCTCTTCCCTTTTTGCCTAAAAAAGAAAATTGTACGAACACTTATGCTTGATTACGACAATTTTATCGTGAAAACTCACGACGCGTCGAACTGATTATGAACACCAGTGTTCGTTGTATATCTGATGTTCGACTCTTATTAAATTTCACCATCATACGCACGGCTATCCTGATTGCGTGCAGACAATCGCAGATATTTCCATACACTTTGTCTTCTCTACTTCATTATCAACTTACACTTATCAATGTACACTATCTCCCATATTTGTCCTCGACCGTAACGCTATTGTCTGAACAACATGGAGAAACCTCTGTACCATTCAGAGCAAAATTCTTTCTGTTCCACTCCATCGTTCAACCACTCCTCTAAGCCATTTTCATTAGCAGAAGCCTGACTCTCGGAATATCTCCCACATTGCATTAGAGGACTGCATAACATCTCCAGAAGACGGTTAATGCCATATCTACTACAGCCACAGTAATGATATTCATTGTTCCTGCACGCACTCGGTACCCTGTTACATCATTGCTTCCAGCCAGATCTTCCTCATATCCCAGTACACATAGCTGATGCAGTCCCTTTAAAGCTCCTTTATCCAGACCTTGCCATATTAGAAAACAAATTATTTTTATGCCTTCTGCTGCCATTATTGTTATTCTTTACTTTCTCAGACGTTAAGTCTGGTTAAAAATGAAAAGTGACGCGGACCTTGATCAGGCGTCACTTCTTTTAACTGTATGGTATGTGTTATATTGCATTTAGGAACTTTCGGGTAATTGAACATGTATCAATAATTACTGATTTCTGTAGTTGTATATATACGTTTGGATGTAGCTCTATTGCATTGATGTACTGGTGGATATTGTGTGGTATGACTCCTGTAGTTGATAGTATAATTGGTATGATGTCAACTTTATCCTGATGCCACATGTCTTTGACTTCCTCAGCCAGTTGGATGTATTTTTCAATTTTTTCTCCTGTTTTCTTTTGTATATTTGTTGTATTGGGTATGGATATTTCGATTAGTTGTGTTAATTTCTTCTTTTTATTGGTGAGTATGATGTCAGGTTTGTTATGTGGCGTTGTTTTATCTGTTATAATGGTTCTGTTCCAGTATAATTTGTATTCATCATTCTCCAGTACATTTTGTGGTGCATACTTGTATGTAGGAACTTGTTGTTTTAAAAGTTTATGTTGTAAGGCAAGCTGTTGATGTATTATTTTTGCGACATTGTCATGTCTTCTGGGGTATTCTGTATTTGCTAGTATTGTACATCCGCTTGTGATGTGATCTACTGTTTCTATTTGTTGTTTACAAAGTCTGCATTTATCTGTTGTGGTATTGGGATCTTTAATAATATGCTTGCTGTAATACCTGGTGTTTATTGTTTGATCCTGTATTGCAATCATGAATCCTTCTGTCTCACTGTATATATTGCCTTTTCTTAGCCATGTGTTGGATGCGTCTTGATCGATGTGTGGCTGTGTTAGATGATACGGGTGCTTGCCATGAAGTGTTTTCTTTTTCCAATTTACTTTCTTCGTATCTGTTGATGTTATGTGGTCTAACGGGTTGTAGAGGTGGTTATGAAATTGTAGTGGTGTAGCCGATGTATTTATATGAGTGATTGCTTTGTGTATTTTGCTAGTTTCTGCTCGTTCTATAAAGAATTTTCTTAAATTGTCTACCTGTCCATAATGTAGGTTTTTTATATCGATAAATCCCCTTCCTCCTTCCTTTCTGCTTAATGTGAATCTTTCTGTAGCTGAATGTATGTGATGTATTCTATATTTATGGCATTGTGATCGTGTAAGTGTATTGAGTGCTTCTAGGTCTGTGTTACTCCATTTCACTACTCCAAATGAGTAGGTCAATATTGGTATGGCATAAGTATTTATAGCTTTGGTCTTGTTTCTTGCTGTCAATTCTGTTTTCAGTATTTTTGTTAGTCTTTGTCTATATTTTTCTTTTAGTTCTTCTTTAATATTTGTATTATCTATTCCTATTTTTTGTCTGTATCCTAGATATTTATAGGCATCCGTTTTTTCCATCGCTTCTATGCAGTCGCTGTGGTTATCCAATATGTAATCTTCTTGTTTAGTGTGTTTTCCCTTGACTATGCTATTTTTCTTACATTTGTCTGTTCCAAACGCCATACTTATATCATTGCTGAATACTTCTGTTATCTTTAGTAATTGGTTGAGTTGTTGATTTGTTGCTGCCAGTAGTTTTAGATCATCCATGTATAGCAAATGTGTGATTTTGTGTGGGTATGTTCCAGTAATATTGTATCCATAATTTGTATTATTTAGCATGTTGGATAGTGGGTTCAGAGCAAGGCAGAACCAGAAAGGACTTAATGAGTCTCCTTGGTATATTCCACGCTTAATCTGTATTGGCTGTGATGTGATATTATCTGAATTTGTTTGGATATTAAGTGTGGTTTTCCAGTTTTTCATTACTATGTTTAGGAACTGTATCAATTTAGGATCTACTTTGTATATTTCCAATATTTGTAGTAACCATGAGTGGGGTACACTATCAAAAGCTTTTTGGTAATCAATGTATGCGTAGTGTAGAGACCTTTGTTTAGTTTTAGCTTGATATGTCACCTCTGCATCTATTATCAGTTGCTCTTTACATCCTCACACTCCTTTGCAGCAGCCTTTTTGTTCTTCATTTATAATTTTGTTCTGTGTTGTATGTGTCATTAATTTCTGTGTAATGACTGAAGTTAATATTTTGTAGATTGTTGGTAGGCATGTTATGGGGCGATATTTAGCTGGGTTTGCTGTGTCTGCTTGATCTTTAGGTTTCAGATAAGTTATTCCATGTGTAAGTGTATCAGGGAATATGTATGGGTCTGCAATGTAACTGTTAAATAATTTAGTTAGATGTGAATGTGTTGAGGTGAACTTCTTTAGCCAGAAATTTGCTATTTTATCATTTCCAGGGGCTTTCCAATTGTGCGTAGAATTAATTGCTCGGGTGACTTCATGTTGCAAAATTATCACTTCAGGCATTTGTGGTATCATCTTGTATGTATCTGTTTCTGCTTGTATCCACCGTGCATGCCTGTTATGTTGTACCGGGTTTGACCATATGCTGCTCCAGAAGTGTTCCATGTCTCTTATGTTTGGTGGATTGTCTATTTTTATGTGTGTGTTATCTATTGTTTGGTAAAATTTCTTTTGGTTTGTGTTGAATGTTTGGTTTTGTTTCCTTCTATTTTCACTTTTTTTGTATCTTCTAAGTCGTTTCGCCAAAGCTTGTAATTTTTGCTTCTTTTCATCTAATTGCTCTATTGCTTCTTGTTGTGAGATTTTACCTAACCTTTTTCGTTTTTTGTCTGATATTTCATTTCTTATAAATTGTGTTAACTGTCCGATGTCTTTTCTCAGTTTTTCTATTCTGATCTGTAGCCTGTGTTGCCATGCTGGTTTTGTGGGTTTCTTCTGTGTGTTGGTTGGTTCTGATATCTGCCTAGTGTGTATATTTAGTGTAGTGAGTGCTCCTACATAAACCAGTAGTTGTAACTCTTCCATAGTTGTGTATTCATTTATTTTGTTGTGTATGATTGTGTTGATAGTTTTTATTGTTGTTTCGACTTGTGGGCTATTTGGTGGTCTATGCAAGAATGGTCTAATGTCTGTATTTGTGTCTTTGTATTCTATATATGTCAACTGAAATTTTTCTTCTATATCTAACATGTGTGTCACTTCGTGTTCTATTTGTGCTTGTGCTGGTGGCTGTCTTAAAATTTCATTTTCCTCTGATTGTTTAATTGATGCGTGTTGTTCTTTGTTTGTTTGCTCTGGGATGTTTTAGTCCATTACTGTATTTTCTTCTTCTTCTAATTGCACATTATTTTGTTCCAGTATTTGTTGTACTTGTTGTTTGATGTTTTCTAATTCTGACTGGGGTATCCTGTTATTTTTTATTATTACACGAATCTGATCAGCTAGACGTTGTTCTGTTAAAAATTTTAATTCTGGGTATCTGGTAATAAATGTTGTGTATACTTGTGATCTGTATCCAGTTGTGTTGGTTCCTAGGTTTGTTGCTTGGTAATAACAGAACATGAGGTGTCGATTAACTTCATCTGACCATCTCATCCTCTGTCTTTGTTTTCCTTCTAGGGTGGTTGCAGGAAGCATATCCTGCAAAACACCTCTATTTGGATTTAAATCATTTTCCAGTTGGCTAGCAGTGTCATTACCATTGTGGGCGGGCATAGGGTTCAAGCGCCGTCCCCGACCATGACGGCGCTTGTCCGAGGCTTCTTTAGTTCTATCCTGAACCAAGTAATCACACTAAAAGGGGGGTTAGCCCTATTAGTGGTTTGTTCTTTTCGTCGCCTTTTACGACTGGCAGAACATACCGGAGGCCTATTCTTTTCCCGGGCCTCCACGGCGTTTATTGTTATTATTATTATTATTATTATTATTATTATTATTAGTTGCAAAGCTCCCAGAATGGAAGACGCTAAGTAAAGACGGTTTATTTTCCGGTCTTCTTGTTCTTCTGGTTTTTTTTATTTTCCCACCGGTTTCACTCCAATTTGTTCCGGTTCTTCGGGCTTTTGTCTTTGGTTTAACCTTCCATTTTTCTATTTTTATTCTGAAAATGTTCGTTTCGTCTATTTCTTCTTTGGTGATTTTTGCTAATTCCAAGTCTTTTTTAACATTTTGGATCCACTCTCCTCCATTAGCGAGGGAATCTACGTATTTTACTATTCTTTTTGTTAGTCTGTGTTCTGGAAGCCTCATTATGTGTCTCTATGTCAGAATATTCCTCAATTTTGGTCGTTTTCTGTAGTATACATCAATTCTCGGTCCATCCTGGTCACAAAATTTACCTAATTTTTTTTCTTTCTTCTTTTTTTAGATTTTCTAAGTCATTTTTCATGTTTAGTGCCAAGGTTTCACTGGCATATAACATTGATGGTTTAATTACTATTTTGTAATGTCTAATTTTGGCATTTAAAGATATGTATTTTTTATTATAGAGGTTTTTGCACTAATCCTAAACCTTTACGAGCTTTTTGTATTCTTTCTTGTTGTGCATGTTTTTCAGAGATTATTTCTGCTAGATATTTAAAGTGTGATACTCTGTTAATTTATCCATATTTGGTTTGTAATTTGAAAATTTCTAAATGTGTTGTTGTAATCGCTGTCTTTTCAAATGATATCTGCAGGCCGACTTTCTCTGGGCATTCTTCCGGTGTTTCTATCTGTTTTATTGCCGTCTCACAAGAATCTGCCATTATTGTGAGGTAACCTGCAAAGGCTAAGATTATTTTTTGTTTTGGTTCCTAATGAAATTACTTTCAATCAATTTTCTTCTTCAAGTTTCTTTTCCCATTCTTCCATTACTCTGTCTAGGACTACATTGAAAAACAAAGGCGATAACCCATCACCTTGTCTGACACCAGTTTTTATCTCGAATGGTTTTGAAAATTTTCCCACAAATTTCATTTTGGATGTCGTATTTTATTGTCATCATTATTATCATCACTATTAGTGGCAGCAGCAGCAACAGTATGAGTACACCCAGTGTTAACTTGATCATTACATAGAAAATATTTTTTTACTCCCCTTGTCAGTATAAACACTCAAATTATTTAACACTATTTGTCATATTAAAATAGTTATTTCTTAGTGAATATTATGTAAAAAAGGCACTGTATGTGTGAAATCCTGGTCCGATGTAAGAGACGGCCTGATGATCCTAATCAGATCATCGTACATCTATATTTAAACTGGATGAAGGTGGGACACAGCTGGTATAATTTTTGTTAGAAATGAAACTCCTTCAGCTGTACTTAAGATTTTATATTCATTTGGCTACTAGTTTCGATATTGTGTCAACGCCATCTTCAGGCCCTTACACTGTGATGAAACAATTGTGTGTGGCTCACTACTAGAAGTCCGCGGTGAGACCAACAAGTGCTCCACATCACACGTGTTGGTCTCACCGCGGACTTCTAGTACTGAGCCACACACAACTGATTTCATCACAGTGTAAGGGCCTGAAGATGTCGTTGACGCAACGTCGAAACTAGTAGCCAAATGAATGTAAAACCTTAAGTACAGCTGAAGGAGATTTTTTTTAACAAAAACACTAATCAGATCTGGTTAAATAAATAAATATTAAGCACAGCGTGGAAGTTATCGAATGATATACGCATGTTTTGGACCCAGCTCTGACCAGTTCATAAGTATCTCCTTATGCGGCAGGAAACTGAAGGGCCTGTACGTTGGGAACCTGTACAGCCTACAATCAGTTGGTACGGAAATGGACGCGGCTCTGAATGAGCCACACGTGTAAGTAGCACATGGTGAACACTGCTCGGTCTTGTCAGCCTGAAAGAGAATAGGAGCGAGGCAGATCGCGCTACTCACATCGACGTTGACGCCGGGCAGCGGGAAGACGCGGGTGTGCGGCAGCTCCTTTGGCACGTATCGGAAGAACTCCTGGCGGCCCTTGTACCACTTGACGGTGTACAGGGGGTCGCCCTCCAGGTCGTACAGGCAGGTGAGCTTGACCGTGTCCCCGGGAGCCACCGCCAGCGGGATGTTCACCGACACGTCGCGCAGCCCGCCCACGCCTGCAAACAGGAGCAACGTCTCGTCTCAGCGCAACGTCATTTAGCGTCTCACAGTCAACCTCAGGGTTCAACACTAAAAGAAGAAGAGAAGTCATTATTTCTCTGTTCTGTCAATTTTCGTCCCGGAGGGAGAAGGAAGGGATCACTGTGGAACGAGACTCCGCTGTGTGGCCAGAAGGGTTTGAAAGAAGGAAATATTTTATTTCCTTCTATGACCACAAAAATTATTAGATCCTTAGGCTACCGGTTTCGGTCGGCGGTCACCATCTTCAGGTCTGCAGGAAAATCTTGGGTAAAAACACAAGCTAGTGTTCTACACCTTAAACCAACATATAGGCCATGACGGAAAAACAATAATGACAGACTTGTGGAAAACGAGCGCTTAAAATCTGACGAGGCGTACCTATTTTAAAACGTGTCCTAATGTAATGAAGCCGTAGAGATCATCAAAATATACACACGAAATCAGCTTAGCATCGTCGCATATATTTGAGTTATAGTATATAGTAGGCCAGTGTCGGCGGAGTCATCTTGCAAACGGCGCCGCTCTTCATAACAAACTGCAGTACAGTAGCCACAAAATGTTTGGTCGTAGTCTCGTTAGATGGCACTGCTGTAAGCCTCCACGTATTTATAAAATGTATAACTGTAAACAAATTGTAAGATAAAAAGCTATCGTGAGGCTACTACGTGTATAAGGGTAAGGTATTACACACATAACAAACTGCAGTACAGTAGCAACAAAATATTCGGGTTGTAAGCTCGTTAGATGTTGCTAGTGTAAACTACTCCCGAACAGGCCATGAAGGCCCAAAGGTACCGACCGGCCGTCGTGTCATCCTCAGCCCACAGGTGTCACTGGATGCGGATATGGAGGGGCATGTGGTCAGCACACCGCTCTCCCGGCCGTATGTCAGTTTCCGAGACCGGAGCCGCTACTTCTCAATCAAGTTGTTGCTAGTGTAACCCTACAAAAATTCATCAATTGTATAATTGTAGAGAAAATGCAGTAAGAAGAAGAATGCAGTAGGTAAGGTCTACAGAGGGATTACAAAGTGTATAAGTTATTACAGTGAAAGTGCAATAAATAGAAAGCATGACTAAGTTAAATTTAAATTGTTGGAAACTAAAAGCTTAACTGACGAAACGTAATTCTGAGACGCACCTGTGGCAACTTTAGATAAAAACAGAATCGAATAAATAAGAACGAGCTTACGGAGGTACCTGAATATTATAAAAATAACAATATAAATATCGAATTAACCACATGGATTCAACAAGAGATTGTAGCAAGTAATCAGCGCCCTATAGGCGAGAAGTGGTGATAGGAACTGACCCGCCAGAGGGCTTTGAGAGTCAGATCCAACGAAAGAACGTTAAAACTCCGAACCAGTCTATTAATAAGATTACCTATTTATTGAAATATATAAACAGAGAAGGCATAAGTAAACACCAGAGTAATACCCAAATGAAGCCAATATCTAATACACTGCATACTGTGTAAAGGGAAAGGTAAGATAAACAATAGACACTGTTGAAAAGATACAATAAATATATGTAAAAGAATAAGTTATATACGCATAAACAGATGAAAATGTTAACTGGCGTATTCTCTTTCAAATTCTGAAGGTGGCACGTATAAAATACAGGGATCGAAAGGCTATTTACAATTTGTACAGAATCCAGATGGCAGTCATAAGAGTCGGGGGGCATCAAAGGGAAGCAGTGGTTGGGAAGGGAGTGAGACAGCCTGTCCCTGATGTTATTCAAGTGTATATTCAGCAAGCAGTAAAGGAAACAAAAGAAAAATGGGGAGTAATAAGTAAAATCCATGGAGAAGAAATAGCAACTTTGAGGTTTTCCGATGACATTGTAATTCTGTCGGAGACAGCAAATGAGAGTTGAACGAGATGGACAGTGTCTTGAAAGGAGGATTTAAGATGAACATCAACAAAAGCAAACGAGGATAATCGAATGTAGTCAAATTAAATCAAGTGATGCTGAGTGAATTAGATTAGGAAATGAGACACATAAAGTAGTAAATGAGTTTTACTATTTGAGAAGCAAAATAACTGATAGTGGTCGAAGTAGAAAGAAAAGAGGATATAAAATGTAGACTGGTAATGGCTAGAGAAGCGTTTCTGAAGAAGAGAAATTTATTAACATAGAGTATAGATTTAAGTACCAGGAAGTCTTTTCTGAAAGTATTTGTGTGGAGTGTTGCCACGTATGGCAGTGAACATGGGCGATTGACAGTTTAGACAACAAGATTATAGAAGCTTTCGAAATGTGGTGCTAAAGAAGACTGCTGAAGATTAGTTGTGTAGATCACGTAACTAATTAAGAGGTACTGAACAGAATAGGAGAGAAGAGAAATTTGTGGCAAACTCGACTAGAAGAAGGGGTCGGTTTGTAGGACATGTTTTCAGGCATCAAGGGATCACCAATTTAGTATTGGAGGGCTACGTGGATGGTAAAAATCGTAGAGGGAGACCAAGAGGTGAACACACAAAGCAGATTCAGAAGGATGAAAGTTGCAGTAGTTACTTGGAGATAAAGAAGCAAAACGCTGTACTGTGTTACACATTAACATCATGGACGGCGTCCACGAGAAATTCACACCAGTCGCGGACGCTCTGCTCCGTGCAGGGTCCACAGGAAATCAATACGTCAATGAAAAGGTGTCCACTAAAGGTCTCAAATTTGTCGTGTGCTATCGAGATCATGCATGCGTTTGAACTAAAGAAATGGTTCAAATGTCTCTGAGCACTATGGGACTCAACATCTGAGGTCATCAGTCCCCTAGAACTACTTAAACCTAACTAACCTAAGGACATCACACACATCCATGCCCGAGACAGGATTCGAACCTGCGACCGTAGTGGTCACGCGGTTCCAGACTGAAGCGCCTAGAACCGTTCGGCCAGTTTTAAACTCACAGATAAGAATTATTAAACTCGATTGAAATAGTTACTCTATCCCCACAGGTAATGGCTGCTGTTACTCTAAGACCTGCAGTGTCACGTGATATACGCGCCGTGGCTGGTCTTCCTCGTGAAGCTTGATCATGGACCTGCGTTTACGAGGAGTTCTGTGGGGAGGGAATGTAGATTGGTCCTCTGAGGTACTCAGAATGTCTCTGGAGCTGCTTGGTTCAGGTAGGTTCGATTGTCAGTAGTAAAAATGGGATTCAGGGTACATATATGTAGAAAGTGCGAAGGAGTAGGTCAAGAGAGAAAAGGGAGAGATACGAAAGTGAGGAGCCCTGCAGTCTAAAAGGATTAGTGAACAGGAGGTTAAATCTCATAGGAGGAGGAGATTTTAGGGCGGATTTCGTTGTCAGGGAATGGGATCCCTTTAAAATTACGCTGGAAGAGAACATGTGTAGCTGTATAGTGTATGGTATGTATTAACATACACACAGCAGCACACCAGTATTTGTTCACGGAGTTACTGAAACCGAGTTTACAGGAAGCATAAGGTGTTCAATGCGGGTCAGCCAGTTATGAATTACATTATGTATTCAAGTAGTTAACACTATCGGCGTGTAAAGGCAATGAACAGAGAAAAAAATAAAAAACGCTTTGCATCTGTCGTTAAGGTAGCATGACCATTTGCGACTACACACACAAAAAAAAAATATCCCACTACAACTGATGCACTTGAAAGCCATGGAAGGTAAGTGCAATTTCCATGTATACAGTCTTGAGTGCATTATATTTCAGCAAGATAGTGCCCGGCCGCACACTGCAGGAGTTTCTGCTGATTGTCTCCACGCATGGCTAATGCTACCTAGGTTATCTTGCGATCGCCGGATGTCTCCCCAGTTGAGAACGTTTGGAGCATTGTGGGCAGGACCCTCCAACCATCTCGGGCTTTCGACGATCTAACGCGCCAATTGGACAGAATGTTGTGCATTATACGTCGGGAGGACATCCAACAACTCTATCAACCAATGTCGATCCGGATAACTGCTTGAATAACAGCCAGAGGTGGACCAAAGTGTTATTCACTTGGTCAATTCTTGAATCTGTTTCTCTTGATTGAATCATCAAATTTTTCTGAAATGTTTCTTTTTTCGTCTGTCTATGTACAGAACATCTACCGATTTACGCCCCATTCGAAGAACTTCTTCGTGGTGCGTAGTTTTTTGTCTTAGAGTGTATGAAAGACCTGGTGATTCTCTCTGCTTACCTTCATGGTATCTGTAATCAGATAGCTGATATAACTGTGATATGTTAGAGATTTTCGATGATATACAAAACAGGTGTATTGGAATCCTGAATAAAGTCAAGCTGCTTTCATAAAAACATCTATCGCATTACTTATCAAACGGTCCTCATAAAAGCCTTGTAGATATCTAATTACACTTATGAAGAACTTCACGCTCGCTTAAGGCAACACTTGCCTAGAAATCCATAAAGATTTTAAGGGTATCTCTGTACTTTCCAGCGCGAACGCACTTTCCGTTCTTGTACACTGAGTGTGCTGAAAAAATAACGGCGTTGCTCAGGATCACGAAAAACTGATTTCAGAAAGACACTTTGGAACACCACTTCCGCTCCAGGAGACACAGCGTACCACCTACACCAACGAGGGCTCTCGGTCCACTCCTTGATTTCTTGAGCTCCCAAAACGCTCGAAGAAAATATTTAACATTTAGGGTTTTCAGCCCTTCAGAATGACGTCCGGTACCTAGGCGTCCTTTTCCCATTTATAGCGCACACAAGTGCGTACTTATTTCCCGCTGGCGACTTGGGAAATGGAGCCGCGTCTCTCTCCTCTGGGTCCAGAGCCAGTTCATCTTGCTTCGTATGCTTGCAGGGGTTTGCTGATTGAAAATGCCTTTCATGTGCGCGCCGCTTTTAGATAAAACGTCATGGTAAATTCAATCGTTCCTGCGCCGGCCTCGGATGCCAGACTACTACCAATTTAGGACGATTAGGCAAAGACCGATTCATTACCTCCAGACTGGAGACAATCTCTTTTCCTGGCGCACACGATCACCACAGAGACGAGAAGCAGATGAAGTATGTCGCAGTTCCCCATTTCAAAACATTCGGTTTTGGATCCTTTATCTCCTGCATAATCTGACATGAAGTGTTTGGGATCCTCCATGTTTATTCTTGGAGAACTGAAACGGTTAATCTTCGTACATGGACCCCGCCTCAAGCTCTAAAGCAGCCTGTAGAATATAAAGAAGTTGAAGATGTAGATCATTATTTACTCTGTGCACAGGGACTGAAAGGTGATTTATATTCACAACATACTATTCGAGGGCCTACTTCTAACTTTTGCATTTATAAGGCTGCAAATTATATTCACACTCTTGTGATGGTTGAGCTGCCTGTTCTGAAAAGCCGAAAGTCTTCGAACCATCGGAAAATGACGACACCAAATGTAATTCCACAATTTGAAGGCCTTTTCAGTTACCTTGGCAACATAACAGCGAATGAAAGCAAGTTGTGTTGGATTCTATGTGTTTCTGAGAAGAACTGTTTGAAATGTGTGTGTGTTTGTGTATGTGTGTGTGTGTGTGTGTGTGTGTGTGTGTGTGTGTGTTTGTGTGTGTGTGCATGAGAAAAGAAGCAATACAGAATAGAATCTTATCACAGCAGGAATAAAATATCTGTTTATTAAGGATAGGATGATTACAGAGTGAGTGGCAATAATGTAATATCTTAACACTGAAATGGCTACGAGATTTAAGATAGTGGACGTCATAGGTGCTGAAGTACAGTATGTTCTAAACGTCATAAGAGTCTGTTTTCAGGCTGCGTTGTCTGTCCACGTGCAAACACGGTTGAGATCAATGCAAAAAAATCATTTCTCACTGTACAACAATTGTGAATCACTCGTTCCAATTATTTGATTTTGATGCGAAACCTCCACACAGAGCATTAACGTATTTCGCTGACGTTGGGGCGCTGAGAACGTAATTTTTGTAAAGGGTCGATGAGCATATATTATTGTTTGCTATCGAGAATCCACTAGGGAACAATTTATTCATTGAGAACGTAACATTACCTGTCATTTTTCCAGTGCCATAATTTTACGAATTTAGCACCAAAGGAGCACGCATCTGATAATAATGTATCATGTCACAACATATTACGCACGTAATGAAATTTGGTCCGTGAACAATAGGTGTTTCCACACCGCTTGCCGCGAGCGGCCGCCATTGTTGTTGGTTTGTACGGTCTGCTTCACCTATTCGCGACTGTTCGAGAGACACTCTTCCAGTTATTACACAGTTGGTGTTCTCTGTTGAGCATGAAATGAACGAAAATGATGTAGAATGCGCTCAGCAAGGTACGAGGGCATTGTGAAAAACCTAATGTTCTTAGACGCTCGAACGCATGCAGGACGAAGGTAGGGTAGCATTTGTGGGAAGTTACATGCTCTGGTATCGAGGTAAAATTTTCATAGCTAACTGTTTAAAATGAGCTCCACGCAGATTGCTATCTCAGTACCAGAATCGACGGGATTCGTAAAGTTCGCAGCTTCGGAGCATTCATCGACTACAAATATTAGATCGTTTACAGCCATGGAACCTCGTTGGCGGTTAATTTAGTCAAGTATGTACATACCGTAGGCAATATTCAGATTCCCACGCATATTCTCAATAGTGCAGACTTGCTCTCAGATCCTTGAACTAGAAAGTTACAAAGTGAGCGAACCAAGAAACTGCACATTAAGTAGGATGACTTTGTATCAGCTTTGCTCCAGAAAGCAATTTTAGTAACGAATAAATTATAAATTCTCTTAACGTTAAATAAAGTATTTCACTTCCCACAGTGAGAAAGTAGTGCCCTCAAAAGCAACAGGCAAGCCAGCTGCGATGTTACGTACGTAAACAGAATCCTTAAGCTCTTCTGATGATACTGCAAAATATTTCATCTATTGCACCACATTTACCTTACTGACTTTTTTACCATAGCTGTACCTTCTTGACCGTCGATTGTTAGTATTTTGGCTGAAACAAAGACAGAATTTCCTCTTTGTATTCTTTCCTATTACGAGGTAATACGAATCCTCTGGCAGTGGTATGCACTCATTTCAATGAACATGCCTAAGCTGCATCTGTATGCTGCGCCAACACAGGTTAGCTAACACATTTCCTTTTTTCTTTGTGAGGTTTATCCAGCTCGCGAAACTTTTATGGCTACAGTGCTGATGTAGGCATTATCAGTTATTAATTATATTTTATGCATAGATATATTGTTGTACAGACTCACCAACTGGAAGGTAAATGAAGTAATGTTTACCAGTTAACTACGGTAGCATTTCGGCTCTGATTTTTGCCACAGCCTTGAGAGAAATGAACACGGCAAAAATTGAATAGCTTTGTAAAATTGAGAACTGAGGTTTAAAGACTGTTAAACAATAGCTTTGTGTCATAAGTTTAATGCAAAGATATGCAACTATATTGTAAAATCGTTACAGGAAGAAAGAAGGAAACGACAAAAGAATGTGGACACCCGTGGTCGGGATAAGACATGCAACTTTGCTGTTCTCGATGTGTTTCTTCTGCTGTCTCCGTAATGAAATAGCATATTCATTTTCTCTTAGTCTGAGAGATTTATTTTGCGACACGCGTGAACGACCCGGACAGAATGAGATTTCTTCTTCCACGCAGTTTCATGGAGTTAAAATGTCGTGGTTATTCCTCCTATTGCTTTTTCTTTTTTCTTGTTATTCATCACTTATGTTCTGTCTTCTTGCTGGTCCAATTTACTGTCTTCTGGTGCTGAAAGTTATATTTGCTGCATTCACCTTCGGCAGTGCAACACTGTTTCCTCCTGTCGTGACGTTTTACCTTATTTGGATACACAATCACGGGCTGCCGCATAAGACAGCAATCGGTTTCATGTTGAAAACAGATAAATCGCAACTTATGAAAACTGTGAAATGAAATGATCGTATGGCATTGTTGGCCGGGAGGCCCCATTCGGGGGAATTCGGCCGCCGTATTGCAAGTTCTTTTTAGCTGACGCCACTTCGGCGACTTGCAAGTCAATGATGATGTAGGACACACACCACCCAGTCCACTGCCAGGAATCGAACCCCGGCTCCCTGCGTGGTAGGCGGTAACGCTACCGCTACGTTACGGAGGCGGACATAAAAACTGTAATTGCTCCATACAAGCAAACGGGGTCTGAAGAGTGAAACGCTGTTCAATTAGTCCCTTTTAGAAATAACGTACTGACAGCGGAAATTACTACAGTTCTATTTGAAAAAGTGAAGTTGATACAGGTATTTCTCTAATTAATAAGCTATGATAAGAGGCACTACGTCGTTTACTGAGGGCAAGTCACCTGGCTGAAGACAGAATTAGGTTATCTTGAAAAGTACCTGAAATATTTGTGTACATTGTCAATTGCCATTAAATATTTTTAAATTACCCCATTATGCGATGTCATCATACATTCCTTATGATGTTACTGAATTAATTTCGAATGTAACCATTTTAGTAAAGTCACCTGATTACCTGTAAAAAATTATTAGGAGAGGCTATCTGTAAAGCAGCGACACCTGACGAGGATCGCCACAGACGTAATCTCGGTCACAACTGCACCGCAGTTGCCGTTAGGGTCAACCACGCTGAAGACAAAGCGAAGTCCACAGTGTTGTAAACGTGTTGAAAGAACTGCTCACATAAGAGATCATCCAGTTTCTGGTGTGTCAAGATTTGGAAGTCTTATTGACTTAAAATATACTTGGAGCATCAGATTCGGTTAGGAAATAACTCAAAACTCGCGCCATTTAGATTTGTATTCGATCCTAACCAGACACCAACTGCGGCCATTAAGATTCCAACTCGTGGGGAAGGTCGTCGCTTTGTGTCGCCCTTTGCACAATGGGTAATGTTCAGGTGGACGCTGAGTCATCTTACCACACTTGTTCCTCAGGGGTGGGAAGTGAAGTTGGTGGTCGTTAATGGAGATGCATCGACGATTTTGTGAGATCGCTACATTCCAGTTTAGGAGTTTAAAGTCTGTTATATTTACCTTCTGTGTTTGAATAAAGTTACGTCTTTTAAAATCACTTTGTTTATTATTTTATGTTATTTGATGCTATGTATAGCTGAACCACATAGAATCTACCACCTATTTACTTTCTATAGATTCACGTCGTCTTCTGCTTGATTCCACTGGTACTGTATTCTATATTTACACTAGTGGTGTATTCACGTAATGTATCAAATTACTGGTCCGAATATTTTGCAGGCAAGGAGACCTCGTTAAGGTGGACTTTGCGCCCCATTATTTGTAGGCAGCATTTTACCCAGTCTTTGTCCAGTCCAACTGCCTCTTTGAGATTCACGTGAAATGAATTCATACATGCACACAGCTCTACAAAACCTAAGGACTAGATAGGTAAAATACCATAATATATCAACTGCTCTGTGAAAATGAATCAAAGTGTGGGAGCATATTTCCAGATATCTCCTAGTTGTGTACCGGAAGCTGGGTGTCACATGTCGTGAGGTCGTCGTGGCTGTAGCGCCAAATGCTGCTGGCCACGCAACATGAGGCAGTTGAAGGAACATGAAAAGACAGTGTGCGTCAATGAGCGAGAAGTTTCGTTGCACTGGCGACTGATATCGAAGAGAGGAGACGCAGGTGGTGTTGGAACAGGAGTATATTCGAAGAATGGAATTTCCTGCCCATTCTCCCAACTTGTATCCCATCGGGCAAGTGTGCGATGCGTTGGAGAGACGTACTGGAGCACGTCCACATGCACCAGTGACCATTCAGAAGTAGTCAACCGCGCTGTTGGAGGAATGAAAGCCCTACCACAAGAACTCTTTACCAACCTCGTAGCCAACATGCGAGCTCATTGCGGAGCATCCATTGCTGTCCGTCGTTAGCAGGCAACATATCAACAACAATGTATCGGGTTTTGTGATGTCCTGGGGACCATCAGAAATCTTAGTGTCTTCAGTGTCAAGACAGTTTTTGAACTAAAGTGTCAAATACGTTCGTCTCACAGCGTATTTCCTTCAGCTACCTTCTGTACTCTACAGTAGCAGTCGTCTCTATGTATGCGCCAGTTTTCAGCGAGCTGTGTTACTTTGCAGTGACATGTCATGTGAAAGTTACTTTCGTCCTTAAATTTTGCACATCGGTGGACGCTGCCAACAGAGATTAAAGAGGGTACTAAGGCAAAATTATTTGAAACAAGAATTACTCAGGGGTTTGATAAATATATAACACATGTAAGTGAAAGAAGTTATAAAAACGTAGGTCGCATAACATTTTCAGCTTACGTTTTTCATTTTTCTCTTCTTTTCTGGATAATCTCAATCCCAAAGCTATGCAGTTTGTATCAATTCCTTATCCTCTTTACGAGCAAAACATTTCACTCCTTATAGAGGGTCTTAGATGCTACTCCAGGTGTGTGTAAAATGAATGTGCGCAACGGGAAATACTGAACGCAAAAATGAAGATTTGGCCCTGTCTGACTACCCCCTGAATCAGATCTTAGGATCTCTTAATGGTGATATTATCTCCTCCTTTTTGCTCTTTAACATACAAATTACAACAAAAACATAAAAGAATTATTAAGGGAACTAGTAACTACAATATGATAAATGCTATTTCTGCTTATACATTTATTGTAGATTGAAACTCCTTTATATATTACGAATGTTTATATATTAATGTCCAATGGACACAAAGAGACACAAATGAATTTCCTAACTAGTAGCAATGATCAGCTGCACAAATCTGCCACTTTTTATGGATACGCGATCTAATATAAATAACGCCAGGTGACAGACATCAACTACGTACGAAACACTAGAAGACACTACTTTCAAAGATGATATACAGTGGCGCGCAACCTCAGTGGGAATAAAACTTACGTGACCAGAGCTGTTTAGCTTTATAGCCCCAATAAGCCGAATTAATTAGCAATATCATCGTGTGTACTGCGTCTGGTGCGTCGGAGTGATGATTCTCGTACACGCCTGCGACAATGGAAGAACTCCAGCTACAAAATAAAAAAATAAAAAAACTCTTTCAAACACTAGACGGCAGAAGGAGGTCCTCTGACTAGTATAGTCTAATATTCTCTTCTCCTCTCTGTGTTCTACAGACAAGAAAGTGAACTCCCAGCCACAAGGACAGAATTCAGATAACGTCTCTACGTGAGTATAGACAGAGGAAGTGCTCTCAATCACTGAACGCTGCGCTCTCAGCGACTCCCTACCTAGAGGCAAAGTCCAGAATCGTATAAGTTCGCAACAGCACAGTGCCTAACCGTTCTAACTATAAAATCTTCTGAGAGCAAAGACAGCAAGTCCGTCTGTACCAACAAAGCTGATACTGAGCGACCGTCAAACAAGGGCGCTCGAAACGGAATACCTCATTCTCTCGACTGCTGGCTTCCCAGCAAAGCTCTGCTCCCCTCCCTCGTAACTGCAGAAGGCGAATCATATTCTCGAAACCACGGAATATTCTCTGTCTCCAGAAATTGTTCCGAACGCCGACCAACCATATTTTAGTCTTTTGTCGTCCAGCGCGGAAAGATTGCGAGGAAATACTTGTCTTGGTTGGTTAGGAATTCATACAATGGCACGCTTCTCAGAGTAAAAATCCTCAGAAGTAACCCAGCTTGCGTGTTTTCCGAAGTAATGTTTCCATGTTCCTCTCTGCTGCTTCCAAGATTTTCAGAGTTTCCGGTTATCCTTGCGGCCTAGCTACAAAACCGGCCAGCCGCCACTCTATTGTGCTTCAGTGCTCAGCTGCCCCGACCGTCCGTCTTGCGTTACCTCCTGTGTTAAGAAGGACCAAAACGCCTGGCGGGCTTTTCCACCCAGGGTCTGAGTTACGCCTGCCGTTTCAATTCCACTGCTGTTCCAACTTCTACTAGTATAGACAATCATTCATTACGCCGTTTTTATAATAAAGACACTCAATCACGTTTCATGCAATAAGCCTTAACAG
This sequence comes from Schistocerca nitens, assembly GCF_023898315.1. Taxonomy (NCBI): domain Eukaryota; kingdom Metazoa; phylum Arthropoda; class Insecta; order Orthoptera; family Acrididae; genus Schistocerca; species Schistocerca nitens. Next base: position 186,213,307 of record NC_064620.1, on the reverse strand, counting down.
CTATTTACAAGGTGTACGTGACAATGTCAGTCTTCTTTAAATATTCATATATACGATGTACAACCTAAAAAATGATAACAAATGACACCTAATTCAGGTTGTAAATCGCGGCGAAGTACAGGGCTATTACAAATGATTGAAGCGATTTCATAAATTCACTGTAGCTCCATTCATTGACATATGGTCACGGCACACTACAGATACGTAGAAAAACTCATAAAGTTTTGTTCGGCTGAAGCCGCACTTCAGGTTTCTGCCGCCAGAGCGCTCGAAAGCTTTGAGACAAAATGGCGACAGGAGCCGAGAAAGCGTATGTCGTGCTTGAAATGCACTCACATCAGTCAGTCATAACATTGAAACGACACTTCAGGACGAAGTTCAACAAAGATCCACCAACTGCTAACTCCATTCGGCGATGGTATGCGAAGTTTAAAGCTTCTGGATGCCTCTGTAAGGGGAAATCAACGGGTCGGCCTGCAGTGAGCGAAGAAACGCTTGAACGCGTGCGGGCAAGTTTCACGCGTAGCCCGCGGAAGTCGACGAATAAAGGAAGCAGGGAGCTAAACGTACCACAGCCGACGGTTTGGAAAATCTTACGGAAAAGCCTAAAGCAGAAGCCTTACCGTTTACAATTGCTACAAGCCCTGACACCCGATGACAAAGTCAAACGCTTTGAATTTTCGGCGCGGTTGCAACAGCTCATGGAAGAGGATGCGTTCAGAGCGATTCAGTGTTTAAACCTCCTCTACCAAGAAACGTGCCAGAACTGCGAGTTCGCATCAACGATGCTTTTGAACTCATTGATGACATGCTGCGCCGAGTGTGGGAGGAACTTGATTATCGGCTTGATGTCTGAGAATCACTAAAGGGGCACATATCGATCATTTGTGAATGCCTAAAAAAACTTTTTGAGTTTTTGTATGTGTGTGCAAAGCATTGTGAAAATATCTCAAATAATAAAGTTATTGTAGAGCTGTGAAATCGCTTCAATCATTTGTAATAACCCTGTATGTAGATGAGTGCTTGTAAGGTGCGAAATTATAGCCACCTTACTAGGGACGATGAATCATTTCCTCGGGTTAGTTAAAGAGAGATCGCGATACACAAAATGTAAACCAGACATCGTCGCTATCGCTTGATTTCAGCCAGTAGTATGTGTAGTTCTACACTATGAAAGAATCTGTGTGTAGTGAGTGTAGTGTGCGCAATGAATGGGGGTAGGAAATAGATGAACTGTTTAGTTCTAGCGTTTTACATTATTAAATAATTTCTTTGTGAAATAGTGTTCTACACTAGGAATAAATGGTATGATGTAGCACTGCTTTCGAGAGACTAACTTTGTATTTTGGGGAGTGGAGGCTCCAGTCTTTATATGGCCACCCATATAGGTTTTCTGTGCTTTCGCGAAATTACTTCAGGCAAATTCCGAAATGTTTCCTACTATGTTATGGTCACTTAACGAGTTTCTTATTGGCGTATGTCTACAGCATTCATATTTTTCGCCAATACTCATTTTGTTAAATCACACAGTTTAAAAGCTCCGAATTAATTACTGAAGATATTGGTGCTGCATAAAATGGGTGTCGGCTGCAAAGTTCTCCTTGATAATACCATTGCGAAGCACTAATTCAAACGAATTAACGAAGTGTATGACTAATTTCAACGGCTCGTTCGCCTTATACACTATGTGATCAAAAGTATCCGGCTGAAAATGACTTACAAATTCGTGGCGCCTTCTACCGGAAATGCTGGAATTCAATATGGTGTTGGCCCACCCATAGCCTTCATGACAGCTTCCACTCTCGCATGCATATGTTCAATCAAGTAATGGAAGGTTTCCTGGGGATTTGCAGCCCATTCTTCACTGAGTGCTGCGCTGAGGACAGGCATCGATGTCAGTCGGTGAGGCCTGGCACGAAGTTGGCGTTCCAAAAAGTGCCAAAGGTGTTGTATTGGATTCAGGTCAGGACTCTGTGCAGGCCAGTCCATTACAGGGATGTTATTGTCGTGTAACCAATCCGCCACAGGCCGTGCATTATTAACAAGTCCTCGATCGTGTTGAAAGACTCAATCGCCATCCCCGAATTGCTCTTCAACATTGGGGAGCAAGAAGTTTCTTAAATAATCAATGTAGGCCTGTGTAGTGACAGTGCCACGCAAAACAACAAGGGATGCAAGCCCCTTCCATGAAAATCACGACCACACCAAACACCACCGACTCCGAATTTCACTGTTGGCACTACACATGCTGGCAGATGACATTCACCTGGCATTCGCCATCCCCACGCCCTGCCATCGAATCGCCACATTGTGCACCGTGATTCACTCCACACGTTTTTCCACTGTTCAGTCGTCCAATGTTTACGCTTCTTACACCAAGCGAGACGTCGTTTGGTATTTACCGGCGTGATGTGTAGCTTTTGAGCAGCCGCTCGACCATTAAATCCAAGTACTCTTATTTCTTGCCTAACTGCCATAGTACTTGCAGTGGATCCTGATGCAGTTTGGAATTCCTGTGTGATGGTCTGGATAGAAGTCTGCCTATTACAAATTAGGACCCTCTTCAACTGTCGGCAGTCTCTGTCAGTCAACAGACGAGGTCGGCCTGTACGCTTTTGTGCTGTACGTGTCCCTTCACGTTTCCACTTCACTATCACATCGGAAACAGTGGACCGAGGGATGTTTAAGAGTGCTGAAATCTCGCGCACAGCCGTATGATAAAAGTGACACCCAATAATCTGACCACGTTCTAAGCCCGTGAGTTCCTTAGAGCAGCCCATTCTGCTCTCTCACGATGTCTAATGACTACTGAGGTCGCTGATACGGAGTAACTTGGAGTAGATGGCAGCACAATGCACCTAATATGAAAAACTTATGATTTTGGGTGTGTACCGGATACTTTTGATCTCATAGTGTATGTGTTTATTGGAGGACCAAACACCTGTCTCATTTCCCTGTTATTGTTCGGGAAATTTCCAATTATTTCATTAAATTGCTGGAAGTATTGCGGTAGGTGAAATAAATAAATGTTCTCAACCAACGCTTCAGTACCGCTTGGTAATAAAAATGTTTATTCAATCCTTGCTTAATATCACGAAAGAGCAACAAGTCATTGAATATTAGTTCGATCAAGACTGCACCAAGTTCGCTACTTCATGTTTCTATTCAAAGATTGAAAATCGGTTGTGGATAACTTTTCTAAGTCCAAGAAGCGCTGCTGAAATTTACCAAGTCTCTAAACACTACGTTGCTTCTCAGAGCTCAAGTTCACAAGCGCAGCTGCCAATAACTTCTCAAAGTTCCCGATCTCCTACAGAAATTTTGAAAGGCCCTAGACTTGTCCCCCGAAAATTATTTACACACTTAAATCTTGATCGACTTGCCGCTCATCAGACACGACCGTACTTGTTGTCCTTCCAAAGTGAACTCACGCAGGACAGCTTGGACTCCAACGTTATACTCTATATCAGAAGCACGTTTTCAAAAGATACCAAATACGAAAAATTGAAGAATGACATTGCAGGTGACATCACTACTTAGACCCATTATATGTGTAATAAGAACTGTTATGTATGCTAGAAAGTACCGGACCGTTATACATTTTACCTTAAGACTTGCTGGTCGTGGAGGGGTACTAAATTCAGACTTATTTAGCTTCCAGGAAGTAACAAATCCCAACAGCCAATCGTGGTTCACCTTGGTATTGATGTCACACCCAACATGGCAGTCTACATGACATTGTAATTTGTAATGAAATGTCTGGCGTTTATTAATGTTTATTGTGGGTTTTTAATTAATTTATGGAGTCTGATATACGACATGAATACCGCGAATCACCAGGAGAAACTTCAGAACAACACTTACGTAACATAATTTTCTACCAAAAGATACCAAATCTATTTTTATTTATGGAGTAACAATTAAATAAATAAATATTTACCAGATAGACTTCGCGTAATGTGTCCCAACATCTGTATGAATATAACAACAGAGACACAAATCATATTCTCGAACTACTGTGGTTGTAAAACGTTTATTGTCTCTCCTGTCAAATTATGTTTTATGGATTTGGTACCTTTTGGAAATGAGCTTCTCACACGGCGTTGGCCGATGGCGCTTGTAGCCTGGTCCCTTCAATCCCACAAACCGACCACACGCCGTTACCATCCCCAAAAGTTGTACATACTGTCAAAATTACTATAACAGCTGCACTTACAAATACTTTCCAAGTCTCACGCTTGCGTCGTGACTTTTCTGAGCTGTTAAAAATGCCTGTGTCATTATCTATTTCCCAAATATCTATAGTCTTTTGCACAATTGACTTCATAACGAATAAAAACTGCGTTTGAAATATGGCTACCATATGTGTTACACCCGAATTGGGGCTAAAATTTCGTCATCGTTTCCGTGGCGCCATTAGGTTTTTTCTATCGTCGTTGTTTTTGAGTTATTAACACCATATTCATTTATATAGTCAACATTAGCATTATTTACTATTATGTATATTAAACCTAATGAAAATTAAACATCTACAGATAGTAATTGTCAATTATCCAGTAACGGCGTCATACATTAATTTTTACGAAATGTATTTTGCACAAAAATGTGTTTTAACTCTCGGTATCATCGTTTTAGCTCATAAATCAAATTTTATTGCTTTAACAAAAATTATGAAGCTGCTTTTTTGTTGTTGCTGTTCAAGCGCTATCCACGGACATTATGTTCTTTAATACCGTTTGAGGCGTTTAACAGTTATTAATTTTAATGAATAAATTTTTAAAATGAAAAGTCCAGACTATCTGCAGTAACTTTAATTTTCTTTACGACAGCTGTCCGACTTTATTGCTCTTCTCAAGTAACTTGCGAATACAGCATAGGTGATACCATCTACTTATGCGGTTGCTGTCCATGTGTGTAGTTATTCATTGCAGTTTTACATTGGTACTTACGTCTAGTCTGTTTTGAAGTCCATATTGCCGCTATTGTAAACTGTAACTGTCTAATTCGTAATGATTACGTGACATATAATAATGATAAATGATAATGGAATATGTTTAGTCTCGTAATTGGCACTTCGTTTGCTGTAAAGTATGATTTAACATTTATTTGACAGTTCGTTTATTAAGATCCTCTATGGTTACAAAGCACAATTAGTCTAGCAATGATAATGTTATACGTATTTAAATGACTGGATTTTGCTGAGTATTATATCTTTAGTCCGCGTATGTGTCGTTGTCAAATTTACTATCCTTTTCGTGTTCCAGTATATCAATAACATTATTGCAACTGGTCTGAACCATTCATTTTCCAAATGTGATACTGTGCGCCCAGTTGTGTGTAAAATTAATGAAAAAAATACATGCATATATTCCATCTTCGATATCCAGAGTACTACAACAACCACTCGACTGCGAAAACCACTCCCAGGAATCCTTCAGGTGCACTGCAGGTCTTATGACAGCCGGCTTATTCCGTGACCCTCATATTCTGCCATTGTTAGTGGTTGATGTGTCGTCTGCTGGTGAAACACACAGATCCAGACACTACCTCCCGCGAGTTATGCTCACTTGTGTAAGCACCACGCTGTGTTGCTTGTCAAAGCGACGTGCATCTACCCACGCCTGTCTGTCATGTCTCAGCGTTTGAGCTTTTTTCGAGACGTTCGTGGCATATGTTGCTAGAGGGTAAAACTGAAGTTTTCATTTGAAGTCCCAGTACAAATACTTATACACGACTTCACCCATAATTCCATCTGGTGGTTACTGGTACCACTGTCATTGTTATCATCACAGGTGAGTTGAGTTCAAGAGCAAATTAAAAAAGGCACGGAAGTTTAAGTAGCATGGTTTCCTTTCCTAATGAGGTACGTTCATGAAAAGATCTATTACGTATGTTTTTGTTGGGACTTACTGATTTGTTCACGATCGTAGACAGGTGGGTTCTTTCGCCATTACAGGGTTAAATACTGCGAAATTCGATGTTTCTCATGGTCTTATAGCATTAACATTTACATCTTTCCGATTGAACTACTTTACGCTTCTGATTCTTGATTTTCAATGGACTTTTCAGAAAGCGTACCGTAATAGACGGATTAAAAATATTTAGTTGCGCAACGTTTTTATTGAGATAAGAGCATAAAAGTGCGCTCAGAAACAGCGCAAAATATTAAGTAGGTGGGTGTGAGCAGCCCACCGCTCATCATTTCGTTTGGTTTCTGTCTCTAAATCTCTCGCTTACAAGTGAAACAAAAAAAAAAAAAAAATTGTTCAAATGGCTCTGAGCACTATGGGACTCAACTGCTGAGGTCATTAGTCCCCTAGAACTTAGAACTAGTTAAACCTAACTAACCTAAGGACATCACACACATCCATGCCCGAGGCAGGATTCGAACCTGCGACCGTAGCAGTCGCGCGGTTCCGGACTGGGCGCCTAGAACCGCTAGACCACCGCGACCGGCACAAGTGAAACATCAAATGACTGAAGCTAATCCGTCAGCGAAGACCATCAGTGGGATGACAAGCATGGACATTTCTCTGACAGCTAGCCAAAGCAGAACGGAAGGACATCAGAGACACATGACATGAGTTACCTTCTTGTCTTCGGAGTACCTTGCAGTTGTCCGGGGTTCCCTCTTCTATGTCCCCTGAGACACCAGCATTTCTTCACGTTTGTGCCATTGGTCACACATAACCTGTTCTTTCACCAATACGCCATCCATTTCTCCTTCCCCCCACACCATCGAATTAGAAATCACCATCCCATATAAAAGTAAGTAGTTTGAACCAGGTTCTAATCCTGCCTCTGGCATGGATGTGTGTGATGTTCTTAGGTTAGTTAGGTTTAAGTAGTTCTAAGTTCTAGGGGACTGATGAGATTAGAAGTTAAGTCCCATAGTGGTCAGAGCCATTTGAACCATTTCTTTTTTTTTATTTTTTTTATTTTTAACCAGCTTCCATGTGTTATTTTCCTTCTCGCCCAGTAACATGCGCTGAGTACTCTCACCTCAGGCTAAAAAACATTGAAGTGGGTGTTTGTCAGAGGACACAATGGGCTGATCTTTTCGTTTACGGGTCGACATTATCAGCCCTATAGTTTCAGATGACCTCAACTAAAAGCAGCTGTGGAGGGCAGTAGCATACTGAAGTAACCACGATTTACGATGGTCCCATGGACATTGCCACAGCCGAGACATGGTTATTAATAGGACGACAGTGCATGCTCTGCAATAAGCTCCGATGCTAGCCACAAGGTTGGTTAGGTTATCTTCTGGTAGAGAGAACCATTCCTCCACCGGTGCTGCTGACAGCTACGGGATAGTCTTTTGTGCATTTGGCGCGCCAACAAATCCACCACAAGCCCGATGGGACTTTAGTTGGAGGAACGGGCAGGCCAGGCAATTCGCGAATACCCTTTCGTTCCAAGAGCTCATTCACGTGCTCCGTTCTATGTGGACGCTCGTTTTCATCAATACAAATGTCAGAGACGAATGTACCCCTGAAAAAATGCCCATGGGGAAGGAGTACAATGTCACATTAATGCTGAACTGTGCGTCAAATGTGTTCAAAGATTTGGAGGACAGCAAGCCCATGCCTCTACACACCGTAACACAAACATCACCAAAATATCATGTTCGACACTGTGCATTACATGTTACCTCCTCTGCTCATCAAGCACACATGGGATGGTTGGGGAGACACATTGAAGCACGTCCACATGCACCAACGAGCATGCAGTAGCTTTGAATTGCGTTGGTGGATGAATGGACTACCATAACTTTTTACCAACCTTGTCAACATGGGAACACGTTGCAGAGCAAGTATTACTGACCGTGCTAATCACCTCCCCACTAGGAACGATGTCGCGTCTTTTGTAATCTCCATAGGACCATCATGATTCGTGGTGACCTCAGTGATGATTTCAGTGTAATTATTGTCTGTGCCTGTGTCATTTCTGTACGTGTCATTGACTATTTCTTTCATTTACCTTCTGTTTCGATGATGGTGATGTTTGGTTTACAAGTTCCCAATCTTTGCTCAGGCCAATCTCGCCACTTTCATGAATGATGATGAAATGATGAGGACAACACAAACACTCAGTCATCTCTACGCAGGTAAAAATCCCTGACCCCGCCGGGAATCAAACCTGGGACCCCGTGATCGGGAAGCGAGAACGCTACCGCGAGACCACGAGCTGATCGAGCTATTTTACCTGGCAGCAACACATAATGTGAAAAATAATTTCGTTCTTTAATCTTGCACACCAATCTAGATATCTAGGTACCACAGTCATTGTGCACCACAGGTGCAGGAAAGTCCTTCATAATCCCCTGTTTGTCATTTTATAGAATAACATTAAATTTTTATTAGAAAAGGCAACCGATGAATCAAAGTACTGTGAGAAAGTTTTAGAACCTGCTAGCTATTCCAAATTCACAATATAAAGAAAATAGACGGAGGAGAAAAATATAGCTGAAAGGGCTTCCCGAGGTTCCGCTACTTCGGTGGTGGTGGTTAGTGTTTAACGTCCCGTCGACAACGGGGTCGTTAGAGACGGAGTGCAAGCTCGGGTTAGGGAAGGATTGGGAAGGAAATCGGTCGTGCCCTTTCAAAGGAACCATCCCGGCATTTGCCTGAAACGATTTAGGGAAATAACGGAAAACCTAAATCAGGATGGCCGGAGACGGGATTGAACCGTCGTCCTCCCGAATGCGAGTCCAGTGTGCTAACCACTGCGCCACCTCGCTCGGTCCCGCTACTTCGGCAAGGTGCAGAAGAAGAAGAAAATTTTATTTTTGGGTTATATTAGTGAAACCATAGTCAGGGAACTGACACATAATTTTGACACAATACAAGTCCAACGATTTATATTGTTAGTTTTATAATCAGTATAATAGAGTACATTTTACCCCCTTTTTCTTTTATGAAATTTTCTTTTTGCAACACACGGTCGATTTTATTATCCAACTATAAACTTCTCGGCAGTTTAGAAAGAAACTATAGGCTTTCTGCTGCTACATCTCATGCCGGTCGAGGTGGCCGAGCAGTTCTAGGCGCTTCAGTCCGGAACCGAGCGACTGCTACGGTCGCAGTTCCAATCCTGCCTCCTGCCTCGGGCATGGATGTGTGTGATGTCCTTAGGTTAGTTAGGTTCAAGTAGTTCTTTCTAGAGGACTGATGACCTCAGATGTTAAGTCCCATAGTGCTCAGAGCCATTTGAAACATTTTTTGTTACATCTATCGAATAATTGGTTGTAGTGCCACAGTAGACTCTCTAGCTGCAACTTACACTATGCAAGCGATATAGGTCTGTGAGTAGGCTTTAGCTGCGCCTAACATACTGTCAGGTGGTCTTTCACAACGTAGCCCCACGAATACAGTGGTCCCATGTCCTGCCGAGTAGTTCGCTGTATGGGGAAAGATATTTTGTGCACATTCTACAACGACTGTAATATTATGTATATTGAAGAAGGAGGGTGAGAGAGGAAAGGGAAGGAATCTAAGATATCAGATACATTGGAAATTTTTGCAGAATCAGTGACAACGAGTGAAAATGTGTGCTGAACTCGAACCCGGGATCTCCTGTTTTCTAGACAGTAGCGTCAACCATTGCGCCACCAGGACACAGGGTTTATCGCAACGTGCGGACTATTTCGGCGGTAAGAACAGACATCTCGCATTGATATGAACGACTGAAATGTTCTTATAAAAGTTACCTTATCTTGTTCGTCAGCCAAACGTGGCTACTCGATGTAGGATTCTGTACGACAGACGATAAACGTGGGGTGTCCTGTGCATGTTAGTAGTGGGACGGGTTCCTCCTTCCTGCAGCCAATCCCAGGTCCCATCCGTCTGGCGTCGCTCGCAGCCAAGGAGAGCTCACGTTTCCACCTGCGCCGCCGCAGACCGCGTCGGGCCGTTTGTCAGCAGCGCTAACAGGGCCGGCCCGGCACGGTAACACGGCAGCCCTGCCCGTCTAAGTGCCGCGTAAATCAGCAGCAGTCGGCAGAGGGAGGCAACAGCCGCACCCAGCCGGCACACGGCGCCGGAGGTGACGCCGGATTAGTCGCATCGCTCAGCCTGCCAGCGCTGGCTTCCTAAGCTCTCCTCCCTCTCAAAATACAACCACCAAATGTGTCGGCGAGCAGGCGTCCTTACAAAAGTCGATCTAACCAAACTGTGTGCAAATATGAATTCGTACCCTCTTTGTTCAGCCTGATCATCGTATGTCCTCACTGCTGTTGCTAGTATTCTACATGCAGGTATCATTTGCGAGTTCTTACATAATCTTGGCTAACACCATTTCTATTCCTGACTTTTGTTGAGCACGTTAAAATGGTAGAGCACTTGCTCGCGAAAGGCAAAGGTCCAGAGTCCGTGTCTCGGTGCGGCACACAGTTTTAATCTACCAAGAAGTTTCATATCAGCGCACACTCCGCTGCAGAGTGAAAATTTTCATTCTGGAAACATCCCCCCGGCTGTGTCAAATCCATGTCGCCGCAATATTCTTTCCTGCTGGATTGTTAGTTCTGCAAGGTACGCAGAAGAACTTCTGTTAAGTTTGGAAGTTAGGAGACGAGGTAATGGCGGAATTAAAGCTGTGAGGACGGGGCGTGAGTCATGCTTGGGTAGCTCAGATGGTTGAGCACTTGCCTGCGAAAGGCAAAGGCCCCGAGTTCGAGTCTCGGTTCGGTACACAATCTGCCAGGAAGTTTTATATCAGCACGCACTCCGATGCAGAGTGAAAGTTTCATTCCTCCTGGATTGTTAGTTCTGCAAGGTACGCATGAGAGCTTCTGTTAAGTTTGGAAGTTAGGAGACGAGGTACTGGCGGAATTAAAGCTGTGAGGACGGGGCGTGAGTCATGCTTGGGTAGCTCAGATGGTAGAGCACTTGCCTGCGAAAGGCAAAGGCCCCGAGTTCGAGTCTCGGTCCGGTACACAATCTGCCAGGAAGTTTTATATCAGCACGCACTCCGATGCAGAGTGAAAGTTTCATTCTGGAGACGTTAAAAATATACCCGCATAGTAACAACATTTATTCAGTTCCTAGAGCCTTGTGGGCAGGCAACCACTTCGACACACTACAGTTGAGTGGCACAATATGGCTGGTCTAACGCCTGCTTGCGGGCATGCGGAATCTTAGAGTGTCGGAGGGGTTGCCTGCCCACAGGAGTCTAGGATACGATCAAGTGTTTTCTCTGCACAGGTACATTATTAACGTGCTTAATAAAAGTGCACGCGGTTGGCACAGAGGGTGTTGCCGAAATACCGAGCCTTAGGGGAACCCTCCGCTGTTTTATTCATTCACATGTCAATGTCGCTCCCCTCTCCTTCCCCTCCCCCCCACCCACCGCCACCACCCCATAGAAGGTCGCGAAACAGGAGGGCCGAAAAAGCAAGAACACCCTCTGCTGCTTTGGGTCAAATTCAAATTTCGTCGAATGGTTTTGAACCGTACCTAATAATTCCAGCCTGTGTAGCGTTGAAATATCTGCGGTAACGCTACACTACAAAGGCGACAGATTAAATTCAACATCGTTGCAGCCCCATGATGTCCTTAAAGAAGGTTGTTAAGAACTTCATTCTGTGGCGTACCACACTGCAAAGTGTGTGTAAATGAACACTCCAAGGGAAGGAGCGGTAGCACTCCCTCCCTTCATGCCACCCCCTAAGATCATTCCTTGACGGCTCTGACCGGCCGTGTGACTGAAATGTTTTCTTTAGTAAGCCACAAGAAAATTGGGCCAAATCAACGTTCGGCATCGCGCTGCTGAGCTCCATCGCAGGGGCGTCAAAGAATGAGGGAAGTGGAGATAATGGGGCAGACTGACGACTTTTCCATCGTGTGATACGTCCACGGTGGCGTTGGGCAGAATTGTGGTGACATTTGACGCTAACATGAGACCGTTAACCCACCATAGACCTCACATGAACTCCTGAGCTCTAGCCTTTTTTTGGCATCTGCCGACGCTTTAATGTTTGAAGCTTCGCCGCGTACGAGGGTGACGCTGGAAAACCCGAAGTTTTTGCACCTTTACGGACGATGGTTGTAGCAAACTCTCACTCAGATTTCACTCCTTTGCGCCGTAATAGGGGGAAACGGCGTAGTTTCAAAAAAAAAGTGACCCTTTAATTATTTTGTGTTGTGTATATCGGCCGTACATGCAACTTATTCTTTTAATTTCTTCCTTCGAAGTAATTTGACACGCGCGGAGTTCGAAAAACGTATGCTGAGCAAAATAATTAAAGCTGAAAACGTGCGATAATCCTTGTACTAATTTGTATGAAAAATTGCCCTAGTACGTTATGGGACACCTCGCAGTAATTTGACTCGCCGGGAACGTAATACCTGTTCACAGGCGGCGTGTGTAGTGATAGCAACGCGAAGATCAGTCAACCGCAAAGAACACCCAAAGGCCATATGAGTTCAAAGGAGAATTTTATTTAAACTATGTACACATCAGTCTTTGAATTGTTTCCGTGTCAGACAAACGCAATTATATGTGTTGCCCCAAAACCGAGCATTTCATGGCATTTTTATTAACTGCACTTGAGTTAAAGGAAGACGTCTAGTGAATTACGAAGCGTAATTCTTGTACAGATGGCTTTATTGAATATACGCTGAAGTTGTGTTACTCAAGTAATTCCTCGTTTCTCTTGAGATATTGAGAACGAGTGAGTGACAATGAGATCTTTTAGTTAATTTCATATGCTTGTTGATCTGCGTGGAATTTATGAAAAAATATTTACTCAAGAAGTCTGCCATACATCATAGTAGATGCCTCCACTGATGGAACGACAGTTACGAGACTTACGGTATTCGAGTCATGCATGACACCTACCACGTGAAGATAAGTTCTATACACATAAGATACAGATCAAATTTTTGTTTGTCTTCTCACTGATTTGATGCGGCCCGCTACGAATTCCTCTCCTGTGCCAACCTCTTTATCTCAGAGTAGCACTTGCAACATACGTCCTCAAGTATTTGCTGTATGTATTCCAATCTCTGTCTTCCTCTACAGTTTTTGCCCTCTACATCTCCCTCTTGTGCTCTGGAAGTCATTCCCTGATGTCTTAAAAAGTGCCCTATCACCCTGTCCCTTTTCCTTGTTAGTGTTTTCCTCATATTCCTTTCGTCTCCGATTCTGCGCAGAACCTCCGCATTCCCTACGTTATCAGTCCACCTAATTTTCAACATTCGTCTGTAGCATCACATCTCAGATGCTTCGATTATCTTCTGTTCCTGTTTTCCCCAGTCCATGTTCCACTATCATACAATGCTGTACTCCAGACGTACATTCTCAGAAATTTCTTGCTCAGATTAAAGTCTATGTTTGATACTACTAGTATTCTCTTCGCCACGAATGCCCTTTTTGCCACTGCTTGTCCGCTTTTGATGTCCTCCTCGCTCCGGCCGTCATTGGTTATTTTACTGCATAGGTAGCAGAATTCCTTAACTTCATCTTCGTCGTGACCATCAATCCTGATGTTAAGCTTCTCGCTGTTCTCATTTCTCCTAGCTACTTCTCATTTTTTCGTATTTCTTCGATTTACTCTCAGTCCGTATTCTGCACTCATTAGATTGTTCATTCCATTCAGCAGAACACGTAATTCTTCATCACTTTCACCCAGGATAGCAATGTCATCAGCGAATCGTATCATTGGCATCCTTCCATCTTGAATTTTAATTCCACTCCTGAGCCTCTCTCTTATTCCCGTCATTGCTTCTGCGATCTACAGATTGAACAGTAGGGGCGAAAGACTACATCTCTGTCTTACAGCCTTTTCAATCCGAGCACTTGGTTCTTGGTCGTCCACTCTTATTATTCCCTCTTGTCTGTTGTACATATTGTATATTACCCGTCTCTCCCTATATTTTACCCCTATTTATCTCAGAATTTCCATCATCTTACACCACTTTACATTGTCCAACGCCATTTCCAGGTCGACAAATCCTATGAGCGTATCTTGATTTTTCTTTAGTCTTGCTTCCATCATCAATCGCAACATCAGAATGCCTCTTTCGTGCCTATACTTTTTCTGAAGCCTGACTGATCGTCATCTAACACATCGTCAACTTTCTTTTCCGTTATTTTGTATATTATTCCTGCCAGCAACTTGGATGCGTGAGATATTAGGCTGATTGTGCTACAATTCTCGCATTTGTCAGCTTTTGCAGTCTTCGCAATTGTGTGGATGATATTTCTCCATAAGTCATATGGTACATACATCAACACACCAACGAGAACAGCAGTTTTGTTACCACTTCCCGCAATGGTTTTAGATATTTTGATGGAATGTTATCTATCCCTTCTGCCTTATTTGATCTTAAGCCCTCCAAAGCTCTTTTAAATTCTGGTTCTAATACCCGATCCCCTATCTCTTCAAAATCGACTCCTGTTTCTTCTTCTATCACATCAGACATTAGGCTGATCAATACCAAATGAAAGATACATCTTAAGGATGTTGGGATAAATAAACAACAGATAAAATTCCAACATATTTAGTACGTAAATACACAATTAAATTATCTCAGGTATTTCCCGAACCAGTTAAGACATCATAATTCTCTTTTCACCCAAATGAGCTGCGAAAATATCCACACAAAATGACGTGCAGTATCTTTCCACAGCTACAATAATAACAGAGATATTGGTGTCAACATAGTTTTTTCAAGCAGCACTACTGTGGTGCTAGTGTGAAGGAGACAAATTTGACTGGGTTAATACTTCAAAACCCGACTAGTAGCCTTGGAGGAATTTCAGTACCATAGGATTTGTCTATTTTGGACACGAAACGAATTGGTGTTCACGAATGACTTCCATTTTTCATCTTTTGCCTAGATTCTGATACACAGGTTGTCACACACCAGGGCCAACACATCTCTTGCGATTCTCCTTTCTTCACCGTGAGATGGTCTGCCAATTCCTCCCTCATCATTTAGGCTTATTCGACCACATGGAACTGTCTACCTCTCCTAAACACTGTGTCATACGACGGTGAATTGTTACCGCACACTTCCATGAAGTCATCATGGGCTTTTAAGGCGTAGTTCCCTTCCATTGAATTATCGCGCAATATCCTACTTTGTTATGGGCTGCACCCTTTATTTTTTGACTCCTCTAGCGTAGTGCTACGGTACCAATGAGCAGGTAACATGAACCAGAAGGCAGACATGCACCTGAAAATGCTTAAAAATTTATTACGTAACTTTGTTATATAGAGGTAATAATTAAAACTCCGAATTTCCCTCGTACTAAGCTGGAATTTAATAACTAGTGACATTCCAGATGTGTATTCACCTTAAACGCAATTTTTAAAATTTATTAATTATTTCAATGATATTCCATATTTTGTGGTTTTTAATTTGCTTAGCTGCAATCAGAGTACCAGGTACCAGCATTATTAATGGCGCCTACTCATTTTCTTAACAGATTTCAAACCAGGTTTTCTAAGAAGGCTCTGCATGTTTTAAGATTAAAAAGTAAAAGCTCTTTGTACAAGAGTTACATGATGGTTAACTCAAGATACCTAGTCCGTCAAATCGAAGTGATTTTCATATTACATTTTGTTTGCCTCTGCATATTTGCAAGTACACCACTGGAAGTCTCAATTGTGATGCGTATTGTTTCGAAAAAGGTTGATTTTAATTTACAGCTGCATCTCAGTATAAACAAATTTTTGTTGTTATTATGTTTCATCCATGTAAATGTGCTTGAGGATGTAACTATTAACTACTACAGAAGACGGAAAGTTTTGAAAGATGTCAATGACCATGTTATAGTTATGCAATGAACGACTTGTCCATATCGGACATTGTTTAACTGTCATCATTAGATTGTATTGTAAATGGAAGACCAAAAACAGTCAAAGCAGAGTGTGCTTCTCGTGTTGCAGGAATTAGTCTTGCCTACTGAATGTCACTTTCAAATTGGAAGTTGACCCTTCTACATGATATGATTCAGCATAAGAGAAAATCTCTGAAAATTTCCTGATGATTAATCCTTTCCTCCCTGACCGTACTGCTCCTTTATTTTCTGATAACTTGTGATGAAGTGATATCCCTGTTGTGAGAACATTATTTCCTTTTGCTAAATTTCTTTGCATATTTTTATGTGACAAAATCCGTTGATGACTGCCTACCAAAACGCGTAATTTATAGCTGATGTGGTTGGACACTAGTAAATCGATTTGGAATTCAGCCAGTGTTGCATGAAACTTTTTGTACTCAGTTCCACTTTTCACCGAGTAAATTAAATTTTATCGTTGAACTTTAATTATCTTCTCGTGCTGCAAATTATATATAATCGTTGAGATCGCTTTGAGGTAATTTCATTAACTTCCTGGCAGATATATTCAAACGTTTAAATCAGGTCCCAAAGGAAAATGTCCAACACTCATTTACTGTTAACTGGGTGCCCTAATTTACGTAGTTAGAACCATCAGGTTAAATGGTACTGTTCAAAATAGCAGAATGGAAAGGACTTTGGAATACTGCAAGTGAGTTGGCAATGAAGAAAAAAAAGGGGATGCGTAAGCATGTTTTATAATCTTTATCAGAGTAGCATGGGCACCCTGTGATATCTTACTATTGTACGGGGTGCTTAGGAATATAGTTACAAGCTTGATGATATGGAGATCCTGATGACTGAAATTGTAGTATATATAGCTCTATTTAATCGCAGGAATTGTTCAATTTCATTTACTTACGAATACACGAAATGAATGTTTACATGAAACTGCACTTAGGTGTAATTACTAATATCAGTTACATGCTCATTTTTGTGTCTTCTATAGCGATCTGTAGGTGTTCGCTACTGACTGAAACTGAACAAAACAAAACAATTCTTGCGATAAAACGTACTAATACCACACCATTAATACTTACAAATATCCTGAAAAAATTTAGCAGAACCGCATCAGCAGCAATATGGAAAATTACCTGGACTGTCGGTTGGCGGTGCATGTGAATATTGAATTTTCACATAACATTATTATTATTATTATTAATATTACATGCTTGTTTCAAAGAGAAATATTTTATTAACATCATGGCGAGCTTCGGCCATAGGCCATCTTCAAAAGTACTATACAGCCAAGAAAAAGTATCAGGAACACAGTTATAAATATTCTGACGCCATGACCATTATCGAAGTTGTTGGAGTTGTTAGTATATATACACTCCTGGAAATTGAAATAAGAACACCGTGAATTCATTGTCCCAGGAAGGGGAAACTTTATTGACACATTCCTGGGGTCAGATACATCACATGATCACACTGACAGAACCACAGGCACATAGACACAGGCAACAGAGCATGCACAATGTCGGCACTAGTACAGTGTATATCCACCTTTCGCAGCAATGCAGGCTGCTATTCTCCCATGGAGACGATCGTAGAGATGCTGGATGTAGTCCTGTGGAACGGCTTGCCATGCCATTTCCACCTGGTGCCTCAGTTGGACCAGCGTTCGTGCTGGACGTGCAGACCGCGTGAGACGACGCTTCATCCAGTCCCAAACATGCTCAATGGGGGACAGATCCGGAGATCTTGCTGGCCAGGGTAGTTGACTTACACCTTCTAGAGCACGTTGGGTGGTACGGGATACATGCGGACGTGCATTGTCCTGTTGGAACAGCAAGTTCCCTTGCCGGTCTAGGAATGGTAGAACGATGGGTTCGATGACGGTTTGGATGTACCGTGCACTATTCAGTGTCCCCTCGACGATCACCAGTGGTGTACGGCCAGTGTAGGAGATCGCTCCCCACACCATGATGCCGGGTGTTGGCCCTGTGTGCCTCGGTCGTATGCAGTCCTGATTGTGGCGCTCACCTGCACGGCGCCAAACACGCATACGACCATCATTGGCACCAAGGCAGAAGCGACTCTCATCGCTGAAGACGACACGTCTCCATTCGTCCCTCCATTCACGCCTGTCGCGACACCACTGGAGGCGGGCTGCACGATGTTGGGGCGTGAGCGGAAGACGGCCTAACGGTGTGCGGGACCGTAGCCCAGCTTCATGGAGACGGTTGCGAATGGTCCTCGCCGATAGCCCAGGAGCAACAGTGTCCCTAATTTGCTGGGAAGTGGCGGTGCGGTCCCCTACGGCACTGCGTAGGATCCTACGGTCTTGGCGTGCATCCGTGCGTCGCTGCGGTCCGGTCCCAGGTCGACGGGCACGTGCACCTTCCGCCGACCACTGGCGACAACATCGATGTACTGTGGAGACCTCACGCCCCACGTGTTGAGCAATTCGGCGGTACGTCCACCCGGCCTCCCGCATGCCCACTATACGCCCTCGCTCAAAGTCCGTCAACTGCACATACGGTTCACGTCCACGCTGTCGCGGCATGCTACCAGTGTTAAAGACTGCGATGGAGCTCCGTATGCCACGGCAAACTGGCTGACACTGACGGCGGCGGTGCACAAATGCTGCGCAGCTAGCGCCATTCGACGGCCAACACCGCGGTTCCTGGTGTGTCCGCTGTGCCGTGCGTGTGATCATTGCTTGTACAGCCCTCTCGCAGTGTCCGGAGCAAGTATGGTGGGTCTGACACACCGGTGTCAATGTGTTCTTTTTTCCATTTCCAGGAGTATATATATATATATATATATATATATATATATATATATATATATATATATATATATATATGTGTGTGTGTGTGTGTGTGTGTGTGTGTGTGTGTGTGTACTAGTAACTAATCACAGTTTTGTATGTATCTCTCATGGTGCATATTTCCATACACAGAACTGTGGTTAGTTACAAATAGAAATAGGTATGTGCACTAGTAAGTCCATACGTTTGCAGATAGCTTCATAATGGTCACGGATCCGAAATAAGCTCATACCAACAAAAAATAATATCTTAAGGAAACGTCTTTGGCTTACTTAACTTATAATGTCCTTACAAGACATCTATAGCTCTGCAGACCCTGAAAAATACCAAAATGTAATATACATGAACATATTAGCAACATGTCATGATCAAAATTCGAAACAGTTACTGTCGTCACCGTTCCTATTGAAACTGTAAGTAGTCTGTTTAGGTTCTTATATTGGTAACGCCGCCGCCACGTAGCGCTCTGTTTGAAAATCACTGGCTGTGCTGTGTGTAGTCTGTGGCTGGTTGGCATTGTTGTAATACCCGCCATTGTACCGTTGGGCAGTTGGCTGTTAAGAGCGCGTAGCGTTGTGCAGTTAGAGGTGAGCCGCCAGCAGTGGTGGATGTGCAGAAGTGGGATGGCGGATTTTTGAGAATGGATAATCTGGAGGTGTGTCCATCAGAAATAGTACATTTATAAGAATGGATGTCATGAACTGCTATATATATATATTATGACTATTAAGGTAAATACATTGTTTGTTCTCTATTAAAATCTTTCATTTGCTAACTATGCCTATCAGTAGTTAGTGCCTTCCGTAGTTTGAATCTTTTATTTAGCTGGTAGTAGTGGCGCTCGCTGTATTGCAGTAGTTCGAATAACGAAGATTTTGGTGAGGTAAGTGATTTGTGAAAGGTATAGGTTAATGTTAGTAAAGGCCATTCTTTTGTAGGGATTATTGAAAGTCAGACTCTGTTGCTCTAAAAATATTGTGTGTCACTTTAAACACCGTCATGTATAATTTTTCAAAGGGGAAGTTTCAAAACGTAAGTGTAAACTGGAAGACATATGGGAAACAGGCATCCATCCTCACAGGGCTTTGTAAAGAGAAGTCTGAGGAAGACAGTTATGTAGCTATCAGCATCAGCTACAGTTTCAGACATACAACAAAAAAGATTGATTTACACATCTCGTCTATTTTATCAGTACAATTCATACATGGAAACAGAACCTCATATCAAAAAATTGGGCACCAGACCACGACAACATTGTTTAGAACTTAATATAGAGTTAATTCATGGCTTGTATGAACTCGTAATTGTTAACTACATGATTATTTTCGCATGAGTCAGTCCTGTTTACACTGCCTTGTGAAGATGACCTATGTTCATTTCCATTATATCTTCCAGTTTTATTACCGGTGGTAACGAGGTGCATTGAATAGAATACTGACCAAGCTATTCTTCTTTTTACAGTTCTTTTGGAGGTGGTGAGCGGACGAAACTAATAAAATATTTGTGGGGCAGACTAACATATAACTTAATCGTTATAATTTGTCATTTTTGGCTCTCATTATGCGTTAATTCAGCATATTTACATATTTTTTGATACCAACAACACTAATAGCAGCCATATTAATTGTCTCGTTATATCCTCAATGATTTCGTGTTCACGCCAAACAAATCGTCGAAAAACAAATTTGTTTGAAGTCGAATTTACCATGTTGTTGATCGCGTTTTGCTGAGGGACGCGGTTCACTGAGGCGGGAGAGGCCGATTCAGCTAAACTTGTGAGGTAAGGGCGACATTCTTGGCTCCGGTGCGCCCTTAAAGGCAGACCCGCGGGTTACCCGTGCTCGTAATTGGCGAGGCGTCCCTACAGCCGTGTCAAACAGGCGGCGGCCGAGCAGTGGCGAGGACCATGGCGCTTCTCGCGCCACCGCCTTCAGCCCCTCCCCCCTCCCCCACCCCCTCCCCATCCACCCATCACACCCACCCACACCCTCTTTGCTTGCTTCTTCCTCCTCTCCTCCGCCGCAAACGAGAAAACTTTCCTCGTCGCCCACGCAGACGCATCGAAATGAAATACGGCTTCAAGTTTGCATTCTTCTGCGCCGCTGACGGCGAGTTTTAAATCAGCGGTTCCATCGCTGTTCTTTCCTTTCTGCTGCTTTTTTTCCCCTTCCTTTTTCCCTGCTGCCTTCCTCCTTTATTAAGTTGGACTCGTTTAAATCTGCTGTCGTTACCCGCCGACGATGTGTTTACTGGTGTTCATGTCAGGCGTGCTCCACGGCAAACGGCCGCTGCCCCCCAGCCTAATCCACGAATGTTCTCGTAATTATGGGTTCCGTCCTCGGTGGGCCGCGCGGTACGCTGCTTCTCGGATGTAATTAAGGGCACCGGGACGTAATAGAGTGTGCTTAAGACGGAGCTGCAGTTAATTCCTCATTCATTGCTCCCTACTGAAGGGTGGTGCAAAGCTATATTAAGCACATGTCTAGCCGCTATGAATTTCAAGTCCCTTATAAAGACTTTTTCAGACTGGAAATGTGTACTTGGTCTGAGTACCTCAATGACAGTCAGAAAACTGGTACCAAAAAAGGAAAGTGTCATGCAGTGTTTCGTCAGAATTTTGACTATATAATCTGACAGCTTCTTACAACATACTGCTAATTAACACTGGAGAGTAATGAAACGTTGAAGTAAAACAAACCTTTATAATCTTCTCTACTTTTTCCAGATGTAATCATGCGCTAATATACAATGTGTAAATTTTAAGTTGACAAACCAGAATAACTCGAAAAATAAGCTTCGCACGAAAAATTGTGTAGTATCCAAAGTTGATTATTTTCGAAGGGTACATATGCTGGTGCTAAAATTAGCCCGCCACCCCAGCCCTCTGCGGGTGACGCGAGAGGCAACTTTAAAATTTCAAATGAGAACCCCCATTTTTTATTGCAGAATCAGATCCTACATAAAAAAAACTACGTACATTTTGTCTTAAACATTTGCTTTGATTCTTGGTAGTTGGAGCTGTAATTCAAGAAAATCCATGTTCTCATTTTTGCGTGGAAAATGGTTCGGAATAAATAAAAAATAGTTATTTACTTCGTAAATTTTGATTCGCTAATACAACAACTCTCCCTCTCTCCCCATAGGGTGGGGTCTGAGAGAGAGGAATCACAGATTTACAAATGTTGACCCAAATATTAATTTTTTCTGCGGATTCGCATAAGTCTTGTTTGTTTAGTGGTTATGAGGCCACACAACTTTTAACTATCAAAAAAAAATCATCTGATTAGTTAACTAACTAACGAAACATCCTATTTACTAACGAGTGAACTCATTAACTCACAGAGTAAACAAAGTAAAATACTAACTGAGGAAAAGACTAACCCATTCACTAACTAAAGATGAATGTATTCCCCTTTAGGATTTGGTGGTCCTGAAAAGGAACAATTGGTTTCGTTTATTGTTGATTATATTTTAGTTTTAGCGAATAAAAATTTACGAAATAAGTATGTATTTCTTATTTATCCGTAATCATCTTCCACGAAAAAATGGGAACATGGATTTTCTTGAGTTACAGCGCCAACTACCAAGAATCAAAATATATCTTTAAGACCAAATGTACGTAGTTTTTTTATGTAGCATCTGATTCTGCAATAAAAAATGGGGTTCCCATTTGAAATTTTAAAGTTGCCTCCCCCCCCCCATACCCCCACGGAGTGGTGGGCTAATTTTAGCACCAGCGTAACTAACCCTAGAAAATAATTAACTTTGGATTCTGCACGTTTTTTCTTGTGAAGCTTATTTTCCGAGTTATTCTGGTTTGTGAACTTAAAATTTACACCCTGTATATTTCTCGATCCTAATGAAGGTAGCGATATGTTGGT
The DNA here is from genome assembly GCF_023898315.1 of Schistocerca nitens. NCBI lineage: Eukaryota > Metazoa > Arthropoda > Insecta > Orthoptera > Acrididae > Schistocerca > Schistocerca nitens. The sequence continues at coordinate 186,190,801 of NC_064620.1, read as the reverse complement.
TCAACCATTCAGGGACACGAATGGAATTGTGTGGTTTCGACTGAGCTGATTAAGAAACACCTAAGGCGTTAGAAAACTCTGGTAACCTACAGGGATGGGAAGCCTCCCTTTAAGATCTCTACACGCGAGTCACTCCGCAGGCCATCGTACGGTGTGCCAGTACTGGTCATTTCCTATCCTGCTGCACCCGCAAACAGAGCGAGGGAAGAACGATTATCTATATGCCTGCGTATGAGCCTTATATCTTGTATCTTCGTGGTCCTTACGTGCAATCTATATTGGGGGCAGTAGAATCGTTCAGCAGTCAGCTTCAAGTGCAAGTTCTTTCAGTTTCCTGAATAGTGTTTCTCGAAAATAACGTTACCTTCTCTCAAAGGACTCTCATTTGAGTTCCCGGAGCATCCCTGTAACACTTAACGTGTCGTTCGAACCTGCAAGTAACGAACATAGCAGCCCGCATTTGAAATGTTTCGATGTCTTCCTCCAATCCGACCTCTTTCATATCCCAAACAATCGAGCAGTACTCAAGAATAGGTCGCACCAACGTCCTATAGGCAGTCTTCTTTACAGGTGAATCAGTTTTTCCTAAAATTCTCCCAGTAAACCGATGTCAACCATTCACCATCCCTAGCATAGTTCTCACATGCCTGTTGCATCTCATATCTCTTTGCAGCCTTCAGCCCAGATATTTAAACTAATTAACTGTGTCAAGCAGGACACTAGTAACACTGTATCCGAATATTACAGGTTTCATCTTCATACTCATCCGCATCGACTTACGTTTTTTCACATTTAGGGCTAGCTTCGAGATAACGCAAATTTAAGAGAAACAATGTCGTGCAAAAGATTAGTCTTTATTGATGGAAAACAAAGGGGTGTGGCCCAGTAAAAACATGAAATTGTGAGTACCAGAACTCACATGGATATGTTAATGAAGGGGCTCATCTAATTAGAAAAGGAAACTAGTAGTCACAGTAATAATTTGGTTTATTGCCATTAGACGTTGAACAAGTAATTTACCCATTGAATTAAGCGTGTGAACGTTCTACAAGCAAACGAAATGCTGTAATTGTAAAATGTAGCGTTGGCACAGGTGGGTGGACACATGAAATCATAACGTCAAACTGTAATTCGGGCAGTTCTAGGCGCTTCAGTCTGGAACCGCGCGACCGCTACGGTCGCAGGTTCGAATCCTGCCTCGGGCATGGATGTGTGTGTTGCCTTTAGGTTAGTTAGGTTTAAGTAGTTATAAGTTCTAGGGGACTGATGACCTCAGATGTTAAGTCCCATAGTGCTCAGAGCCATTTTGTAACTCGGGCATAACCAGTAACTGCAAAAACTGTTAGTGATTTAAGGAAGAAACACTAGAAAGCCAAGTACGAACTCTAAAGAAACCGTCAAAGTGGATGATGGCAGTAACTAGCTGGTTGCGAACCGTAAAATTGCGCAAATGAATCCTGATGAAAATTAACTAGCAACACATTCTCCTTGGCTCCATGATTGCATCAACGGTCAGTGCTGATCACTAACAAATGATTTCTGTGTGGAATAAGATGGTAGTAGCAGGTGGAAATTCTGAATCGAGCTCGACCTCTGTACTATAAGGAGGAGACTTTTCTGTCTGCAGCTGCCTAAAGTGGAGTGTGTTCTTGATGGAGCTCCTGAAGCAGGTCTCCTCTGCTCTCGATGCCCCGGTAACCAGAGTCCACTGGCTTTATTCACCAAAACTTAGCTGGATCCGTCAGCATAGGAATCTCGCTGGCAAACTGCAGCAGACGATGTGATTTAGGACCAATAATATTTTTACACAAATAAGTTTAACGAATTCTAGTCTCGTAGATTTTATGATGGTTAGCCAACAGTTTTCATGAAAAGTCATGTTTGGAGCAGAATTCTGTTTGTTAAAGATCAATAAAACAGTCTCGTTCGCGTTTTCAGATTTTTTTATTTGAGCGAAATCCGTCTGCCACCACCAGCAGCGATAATGGCGGAGTAAATCTGAAAATGATCCGAGGAAAGGGCCGAAATCGCTTGCCAACAAACAAAAAATTTAAAAACGTGGTCGAGACTTATTTTATATTGATTTTTAACATTTTCTAAGTATCGCTATGCTCCAGTCAAGAACGCTTTCTAAAATTTTAGAATTCAGTTTGGATGCGAATCAAGGAGAAAATCAAGGTAGAAATAAGAAGATCAGAAACATTTAAAATGTGTTAAAGGGGACTGTTAATGAGAAGATAGATCGATCGAACATTGAATAAAGTCGACCTGAACCTGTCTCAACGAGAAGACGTGCTGGATACACTGCATAATGAACCTGCGAGACAGGGTGGCTAACCACATATTATCAGACGCGATGTTTGTGGAAACAATGGTTAATTGGCTGTCGGAGGGAAATAATCACAGATGTGATTTAGATATGAATACATCAGTCATCAGTCAGGCTGTGGGTAATGCAGAGTGCAATTTTTGCTTAAATGAAGAGGATAACTGGAAAGCGACGTAAATTAAAAGAGAATGATTTCAAGCTTGAGGTTGTTGACAGAAATGACAGCTGTTGTTCACTGTCTGGGAGAGTACTTTTCATTTTGTCACTAGGCGTAGAATAGAATGTGGAAGAAAAACGGTGGATAAGAACGGGAAAAGAATCAAGTAAACTGAAGAATGACGAACAGTTTGTCTTTAGAAAGGAAAGGTACCCAAGATACAGTTCTTGCATTATGTTTGGGAAGCAAGACTTAAGAAAAATCAAGACACTTTCTTAGTACTTAAAAAGCAGTCACAATGTAAAGTCGCGCAAGATGTTTGAAGTCCTTCTTTAGACAGATGTAATGTAGGCTGCAATGTGCACTATCTACAAAAACTAAAATAGAACCATAAGAATGGAAGAGCAAGTCAGAAGAACTGTTCAGAAAGGGCTACAGTCATTATTTTCTGCCGTTCGATCTGTACATGGAGAAAGTGTGACCGCTCAGTGTCATTCAATACGATCACGACGACACCCCTCCATCGACGTTAGCACTCGTGGTGTCACTCGCCTTCATACATGGCAGTGGACGTTTCAAAATTCGTGACGCTAGCTCAATGGTCGTCAATTGATTTAAATATTTTTCTCGGCTGACTCTTAATTCAATTACTGCCACGGGGGTGAGGAGAAAGAACACATCCTGGTTATAACAGCATTATGCGTATTTAGATGTTAGATTAATCTGGATGGTTTGCAATGTTCCAGCGATTCTATTCGAACTCTATGTACCGACAAGGACCATTTTCGCAGATAAACACGCCAGTACGTAATGGATGTTCAGTTTCTCAATATAGTTAATCGCACTCACACATTATACATCCGCTGTAAGAACAATTTCATGGAGTTACATTTCTGGTGTCCCCCAAAATTGGTCGGCTAAAGATTATGACGATACGTTGTATACAACTTCCACAGATATTGTTTATCATGTAGTCAAGACTACGTAGTGAAGCCAAAATCGTGGATAAAATTGAAATGTAGTTTGTTTATTAACACTTTTCTATTCACTAACTAAATATGAAATATGAAGCGGGATTGGAGGTGATGATCCTGTCCTTCTTTTCAGTATTCAATTTAACGGTGTATGCACTGTTTTTAGTATTTTAGGTCCCCGTTAATTAATATCTGGTACTTAATAAGCGAACTATTTTTATGATGGCGCGTTGTTTGTATCAGTTATCCCCGCAACCGTCCAAGGATAAGATTCTCTTAATATTCCGCGCACACGCGTTTCACAATTTTAAAAATTGCAGAATTACGTAAACTATCGCTTTCTGTTGCGTACAACTTTCGCCCGGGTTCCACAACCATAATAGTTTCCCAAGAGGATTTTTACCAGCTAACACAAAGTTCGAATTATGTTGTCTGAATCATTTTCACTTCACCCGACAACAAACGTCTCTGATCACTTCGTCACAGGTAATGTACACTCCTGGAAATGGAAAAAAGAACACATTGACACCGCTGTGTCAGACCCACCATACTTGCTCCGGACACTGCGAGAGGGCTGTACAAGCAATGATCACACGCACGGCACAGCGGACACACCAGGAACCGCGGTGTTGGCCGTCGAATGGCGCTAGCTGCTCTGCATTTGTGCACCGCCGCCGTCAGTGTCAGCCAGTTTGCCGTGGCATACGGAGCTCCATCGCAGTCTTTAACACTGGTAGCATGCCGCGACAGCGTGGACGTGAACCGTATGTGCAGTTGACGGACTTTGAGCGAGGGCGTATAGTGGGCATGCGGGAGGCCGGGTGGACGTACCGCCGAATTGCTCAACACGTGGGGCGTGAGGTCTCCACAGTACATCGATGTTGTCGCCAGTGGTCGGCGGAAGGTGCATGTGCCCGTCGACCTGGGACCGGACCGCAGCGACGCACGGATGCACGCCAAGACCGTAGGATCGTACGCAGTGCCGTAGGGGACCGCACCGCCACTTCCCAGCAAATTAGGGACACTGTTGCTCCTGGGGTATCGGCGAGGACCATTCGCAACCGTCTCCATGAAGCTGGGCTACGGTCCCGCACACCGTTAGGCCGTCTTCCGCTCACGCCCCAACATCGTGCAGCCCGCCTCCAGTGGTGTCGCGACAGGCGTGAATGGAGGGACGAATGGAGACGTGTCGTCTTCAGCGATGAGAGTCGCTTCTGCCTTGGTGCCAATGATGGTCGTATGCGTGTTTGGCGCCGTGCAGGTGAGCGCCACAATCAGGACTGCATACGACCGAGGCACACAGGGCCAACACCCGGCATCATGGTGTGGGGAGCGATCTCCTACACTGGCCGTACACCACTGGTGATCGTCGAGGGGACACTGAATAGTGCACGGTACATCCAAACCGTCATCCAACCCATCGTTCTACCATTCCTAGACCGGCAAGGGAACTTGCTGTTCCAACAGGACAATGCACGTCCGCATGTATCCCGTGCCACCCAACGTGCTCTAGAAGGTGTAAGTCAACTACCCTGGCCAGCAAGATCTCCGGATCTGTCCCCCATTGAGCATGTTTGGGGCTGGATGAAGCGTCGTCTCACGCGGTCTGCACGTCCAGCACGAACGCTGGTCCAACTGAGGCGCCAGGTGGAAATGGCATGGCAAGCCGTTCCACAGGACTACATCCAGCATCTCTACGATCGTCTCCATGGGAGAATAGCAGCCTGCATTGCTGCGAAAGGTGGATATACACTGTACTAGTGCCGACATTGTGCATTGTCTGTTGCCTGTGTCTATGTGCCTGTGGTTCTGTCAGTGTGATCATGTGATGTATCTGACCCCAGGAATGTGTCAATAAAGTTTCCCCTTCCTGGGACAATGAATTCACGGTGTTCTTATTTCAATTTCCAGGAGTGTATTTTAAACGTGCTTGAAGAGTCTTTAAATAATCTCCTTAACGAATTTCGCAGTCGCGTACCACTTTTTCATCGACTAGCCCGATCGCGATAACTGAAGGTAGAGAGCTCAATAATGTGTTACATGTTCTTTTATATGTATTAAAAAACAAACTCGCCCCTATATCTTTCTGTCCCGCTTGGTCTTTGCTACTTTGCTTTTTATTACTTTTCATTATATTGCTTCTTAGTAATACTGTACAGTTATTAAAGTTTCGTATTACTTTCCTCTTTTTAATTCTTTCCCGATTTTAATTAATAGGATGGTAATTGACACGCCTCCCCGCAAAGTACCGTTATGAAAGGTAGGAAACAAAGCGGCAGAAGTGTGATGAAAGTTTAGAGCGAAAATAGTGACCCATCCCTGATTTGCACAGATAGCACGTAATACGGGAATGGCGAAGAATTTGAAAACTGTGCAGCGCTCTTGCACAAGTGCATAGTTCTCTTGCCTGGCTGCACACGTCCCTCACCGCCACGCCAAGCTATCTGAGCAGGAGGATGGGGAAGAGGAGAAACTAAGGATGTGACACATTAGGAGTGCATGCCTTTCGGTAAGGCCTCCGAATTTTTAATGTGAAAACTCTTGAGGCTTTTTGAATAAAACATCTTTATTCTTCAAATCTACACAATTGCCGGCCTCTGTGGCCGAGCCGTTCTAGGCGCTTCAGTCCGGAACCGCGCTGCTGCTACAGTCGCAGGTTCGAATCCTCCCTCGGGCATGGATGTGTGTGATGTCCTTAGGTTATTTAAGTTTAAGTAGTTCTAAGTCTAGAGGACTGATGACCTCGGATGTTAAGTCCCATAGTGCTTAGAGCCATTTGAACCATCTACACAATTATTTCCCAGCATAGTTTGTCTGGTGATGAACACTTTCTCCCAACAAGAGACCAGTTTATTGACACCATCACTCCCGCATGTCTGACACTTTTCAAATGGCTCTGAGCACTATGGGACTCAACTGCTGTGGTCATCAGTCCCCTAGAACTTAGAACTAGTTAAACCGAACTAACCTAAGGACATCACACACATCCATGCCCGAGGCAGGATTCGAACCTGCGACCGTAGCAGTCGCATGGTTCCGGACTGCGCGCCTAGAACCGCAAGACCACCGCGGCCGGCTCTGACACTTTTGACAGAGCCATAACCTCACCTCTCCTTGCACCGCTTTATCACTAACAAAGTAAAGTCCTCGATTACGTTCTTCAAGCTTAGGAAACAGATGAAGTCGGGTGGGGACAGATCGGGTCTGTATGGAGTATCATCGATTATAGTGAACGCAACACATCGGATTGTTACAAATGTCGCAGCGCTTGTGTGTGGTCTGGGACTGTAATGCTGGTGAAGAGGGTGCCCCATGTGCGGACGAAATCTTCTGCGGTTACAAACACGATTGCAGCTCGTAGTTTCCCGCGCAGGGACATACAAATGTTAAAAACCGCCATGTTACATGCTACAATTCGGAGCCCTCTAGTGGCTGACGGTTGCAATTTGCGTCAGCGAAGTAGGACGTGAATACCACAACCGATATGGACAACAGAACAAAAATTGTGAAGCATTGCGTTGTAACACGCCCTCGTAGAAGGCAAAGCTGTCGCACTGCATACGACTTGGCGACATCTTTCATGTTTCTGAACAACTTACACCGCAAACAAAACAGTTTTCACTATTATTTAATCAGCTTGACGTGCTTCAGGCATAGTATAGTTTATGTATGGTACAAACTGTTGGAATATGGACAGACGCAGAAACTTTCACATATTTTCGCTCTCATGTTGCCACTTAATTGTAACATACTTACTTTCATCATTGAATAAAACGGTTGGCACAGGAAGGGGATTCGTGATAGACTGCGTCAAACCAGTAAAAAGACTGAAGATTTACTTGGCTGATCAATCATTTCCATCTACACAAGATGCACAGGGGCGGTTTCGGTTTCAATTGAAACGGCAAAGAGTCTCTAGAACGGATCGAAAACAGATGTAAGATTGGCAGTGTCTTCAAACTGTTTAGAAAGCTATCCTTTAATTCTTTGAAGGCCATAATAAATGCTTCAACTCGCCTTTTCTGCAAGGCCAGTGAGATTAGGCTAATGGCCAGTGTTTTCTGTAAGAATTAGTCCTTTCCACAATGCGATTACCTTCTTAAATAAATCCCCATCAAATCAGAAATCAGTTGCTTCTTATGTATGTATGTATGTATGTGTTCTGGCAGTAGTGGACACCGGAAGATCCTGAGGAAGATTCCAGCAGAGGGGTCGAAACGTCGATTATTTTAGAGAAAATGTGATGCGTCTTAATAACCCAGAAGATTTTAACTTCAAGTTGTTTCTTACCTTACAATGTCTTATTGTGTCCAGTCAAGTCCACTTAAACGCGCGGTCTGCCATCCATTCCGGATGTTCTGATCCTCGTTTCTCCTATCCTTTGTCCTCCATAAATTCAATAACAGCAGGTTTAAGTCTAAGAGTCATTCCTGGCTTGCAGCTTGACTTAGCCAACATAGTTTGCAGTAACCCATTAAGTCCCCACAGTCTTCGCTCACTCCAGTCGAAAACAGCTACAGCTGACACTGCAACTATGAACGCGACTTCACAGAATTTACTGTTAGGTACACCCAATTTCATCACGTACTGTATACCTTCAAATTTAGCGCGAAGTGCTTCTTGGCATACAAAACTATGAATCTTGCCAGTCGACCATTGTAACTTTTTTCTCTTTCACAACCAACTAAACCTTCCTTCACCTTCCTTCTGCGTTATGTTGCAATGCCGTTTCATAGCAAATTTACAGTGCCCACCGATTAAGCGATAGCGAACCAGATATTAAGTATTGTCATCCTTCTGTCATTCCCATTCACTTTTAACAGCTTGTGACGATAGATCGCTGGATTTTCTCTTCTTGCGCAAACAGGCACTGGACCTGTGAACTTTACAGTTACAAGACCTGCTACTATCATTACTACTCTCTGTAAAAGAGGAAGAATTATAGGACTTGTTGAATGGAATGGTCTGAGCATCACAGAATGTGGATGAGTGTGACCCATAGAGAGACAGAAATGTTGAGGACCAGAAGACAAACAATACTTTTGTCCACGTAATGTATGGAGTGAAGGAGTTCTACTGCTGTCGAAGCAAAAACGACAAATGAAGCAGAGGAGCGCAAGGAAAGATCATTCCTTCTCGAAATAAGTGTGCTACTGGTCTCATTTTTAGGCGTTAAATGAAGGAATAAATCTCATTAAATGGAGCATAATATTTTTTGGACATGATTCATATAGATAAAATTTGAGACGAAGAGAATCGAAGCATTGAAGCTGTCATGTTAGAGGCAGAATGCTGAAACCGAAGTGGAGGATTAGAATTGAAAAAATAGTTTCAAAAGGTAATGAAAGTATTGAGTTGAAGTCGCCAATCAGAAGAGCAGAATATGGAATGACCCATGTTAAGAAATTTGTTTTGTTTTGTAGCAAACGTCCTTTCATTTAGTAAGCCAGTCAATTAGACACCAGCTCTCGGCTAATATACGTCTACTGAGAGGCAAGTTATCTTCTGTGTGGTTTCCCCGTAGCATATTTGTTAAATTTCGTGGGCCTTTCTCTGTTGAAAAGGTATAATGTCGCGTTTTTGTAAGTGTAAAGTCATTCAGCCTGTAGCGCAAGAGTTGCCAACTGAACAGCCAGCTCATTAGCTCATCAGCATCCTCTAGTGACAAATTAGGATGGGTAGCAAAGTTGCATATCTAGGATTCTGTTTGTGTTTATAGTTTACTTCTTCAGTTAGTCTTGCTAGGACGGTTAGGGCGTTTGCATGTTGTGTGAGGGTGTAGGAGGAGCTGGCCGTAGTTGGCGAAAAGCTGAATAAGCTTTTGGCTACGGTGAGTCCTCTTTAGGCTGCTGCCTCGGGGTGTAGCGGTGGCGGAGAATCTGGCGCGTTGCCTGAGATACCTAAGGTTCTGCTTGTTTTTGTCACGGACTCTGCTTCCGAGACCCCTACGAGTGCAAGTGATTTGTTGGATCCGAACCCGCGGCAGGATGAGTGGCGGGTGGTAACGCGTTCGAGTTGCTAGAGGCGGAGGGCCTATGTGGAGAAAGGCCGGCTGGCGTCGCCCATTCACCCTGTGAGTGGACAGGTGGCCGCTCCTTCAGCAAGGTCCAAGCAAGAAAACGGAAGGAGGGGCTTACTAGTTATTGGAATCTTCAATGTTAAGCGCTTTCTGGAGCACCTTATGCAGATAGTGTTCAGGGGTGGAAAGAAAGCCAATGTGCACTCGATGTGTCTGCCGGAGGGCCCCATCTGAGATATGGAGGGGGGTGGTGGTGGTGGTTAGTGTTTAACGTCCCGTCGACAACGACGTCATTAGAGAGGGAGCGCAAGCTAGGGTTAGGGAAGGATTGGGAAGGAAAGCGGCCGTGTCCTTTCAAAGGAACCATCCCGGCATTTGCCTGAAACGATTTAGGGAAATAACGGAAAACCTTAATCAGGATGGCCGGAGACGGGATTGAACCGTCGTCCTCCCGAATGCGAGTCCAGTGTGCTAACCACTGCGCCACCTCGCTCGGTTATATAGAGGGGGCCCTGACTGCGGGTGTCGAGCTTGCAGGGTGCAGTCGTCTGGAAGTTGTGGCTGACGTCGACACCAGCGACGCCTGTCGCATGGGTTCTGAGGCGATCCTCAGTTCGTACGGGCGTCTGGTGGACATAGTGAAGGCCGCTGGTCTGGCACCCAGGGCACGCAGATCTCGCAATTTCCATCATTCTTCCCAGAGCTGGTCAGGGTCCTTTGGTTCGAGTCGATTGGAGGGTCTCGGCCAAAAGCTTCGTCTATTCTCTGACGGTCTTGGCTGTTGACTTCTACACCTGCCTCATCGTGTTGAGATCTGTAGCACTCCACTTTGGTATGTCAGGGATGCACTACACAAAGCAAGCAGCTAGTCGGGTAGCAGAGTACTTGTGGAGTGCACATGAGAGTTTCTTAGCCTAGGCGATAGTTTGAGGTACTCTGATGAACACATGCCATCAGAATAAAAACAGCTCCACTTCCATAATTTTACTCGTAAATTGTCGTATTATTCGTAGCCGGCCGGAGTGGCCGAGCGGTTCTAGGCGCTACTTTCTGGAACCGCGAGACCGCTACGGTCGCAGGTTCGAATCCTGCCTCGGGCATGGAGGTATGTGATGTCCTTAGGTTAGTTAGGTTTAGGTAGTTCTAAGTTCTAGGGGACTGATAACCTCAGAAGTTAAGTCCCATAGTGCTCAGAGCCATTTGAACCATTTTTTTAATTATTCGTAACAAAGGTCGCGAATTTGCTGCCCTTCAGGAAAGTTATTGCGCTCAAATTATTCTTGGGACCGGGCTCTGGGTGAAATCCGAAATTGGAAGTTCTACGATACTGAGTGAGTCGTGGAACTTGTATCGGAAAGATAGATTATCGGCCGCAGAAGCCGGAGTGTTCATTGCAGTTGACAAAAATATTGTCTCTACTGAGGTCGAAGTTGAGTGTGGCAGTGAAGCTATCTGGTCGCGTATGAGAGGTGTAGATGAAACCAAAGAAATTGTTTTATGTTTTTAGCTGCCACTGGATTCCACTGTCACAGTTCTAGAGTCATTCAAAAAGAGTTTACGGGCAATATCCATAACATGCTGTCCTAGTTGGAGGCGGCTTTAACCTATCGAGTATGAATTGGGATGTCTCGGGATTCATGGCGGGTGGTAGAGACAGACAGGCATGCGAAATACTTTTGAACAAGTTTTCTGAAAACTTTCTTGAGCATCTAGCTCGGCTGCCCACACGCAATGGAAATATCTTAGACCTTGTAGCTAAAAATGCTGGGCCTTATCGACAATGTCAGCATAGAAACGGGATTGGCGATCATGATATCATTATAGCAGTTATGATTACGGACGTTAATAAATCAGTCAAGAAGAGTAGGAGAGTGTTTATGCTAGATAAAGCAGAGAAGAAGCTGTTAGCATCTCACTTAGGCAATGAATTGAGATCACTTCGTACCAGTAAGATGGATGTGGAGGGATTATGGACGAAGTTCAAGCATATTGTAAATCTTGGTCTGGAGAGTTATCTGCACAGTAATTGGACAAAGGATGGAAAAGACCCTCCATGGTTCAATAACAAAATTCGGAGGATGCTGAGGAAGCAGAGGCTGTTGCACTCTCGGCTCGAAAGGTAACGCCCAAACGACGATAAATGAAGGTTAGCAGACATTCGTGCGTCTGTGAACAGTCCTATGCGGGAAGCATACAACTACCACTGTCACACCTTAGCAAAAGATCTGGCAGAGACCTCCAGATAATTCTGGTTTTATGTACAATCGCTAAGCGTATCTAAGGCTTCCATTCAGTCTCTTTTGACCAGTCTGGTGTGGCAGTTTAAGATAGCAAAACGGAAGCCGAAGTATTAAATTTCACATTCAATAAATCGTTCACACAGGAGAAACGTACCAACATACCGTCATTTGACCATCGGGCACAGTCCCGTATGGACGACATGGTAACAAGCATACCCGGCGTAGAGGAAAAAAAACTAAAAGATTTGAAAGTAAATCAGTCACCAGGTCCGTATGGAATCCCAATTCGATTTTACAAAATGTACTCTATAGCATTGGCCGCTTATTTAGCCTGCATTTATCGAGAATCTCTCGCCCAGGCGACTAGAAAAAAGTGCACGTGACTATAGTATATAAGAAGGGTAAAAGAACGGTTCGGCAAAATTACAGACCAATATCCCAAACTTCGGTTTGCTGCAGAATCGTTGAACATTTTCTCAATTCGCATATAATAAACTTACTAGAGAATGAGAGGCTTATGTCCATGAATCAGGATCGTTTAAGAGAACAACGTTCATGCAAAACTCAGCTTGCCCCTTTCTCACATAACATGCTGCGAACAATCGGTGAAGGGCAACAAGCAGGTTCCATATTTCTAGATTTTCAGAAAGCATTTGGCATGGTGCCCCATTGCAGGCAGTAAGTGGCATACTGGGAACAAGTGTACCATATGGAACTTTTGCTAAGAGTCCTTTTGTCTCTGCTATACTCCATGTCTTCCATGTAAGAATATTTGCATCTGGGAAAGCTTCAAGGCCACCATAATCACAATGATTGTCCCATACTACAGCAAGTGTAAGCCATGTACTACCCTCCAAACACGGCTTGTACATCACATGTAAAGTTCAAACGGAGTCCACGAAATACGTTTGGACCTCCAATTAATTGTTGTTTATTGAGCTGTCCAGAAAGATCAATGTCTATCGCCTTCAAAGCACGATACACAGGAACGCTGCGCCGCCAGCGACAACGGTAACCACGTCGCAGAGGCATTGCTGTGGCACGTTAATACAGGTAAACGTTGCAAGCGTGTTCCCGAGGCGGCTAAGTACGCTGTATTAACGTGCCACAGCAATGCCTCTGCGACGTGGTTACCGTCGTCGCTGGCGGCGCAGCGTTCCTGTCTATCGTGCTTTGAAGGCGATAGATATTGATCTTTCTGGACAGTTCAATAAACAACAATTAATTGGAGGTCCAAACGTATTTCGTGGACTCCGTTTGAACTTTACATGTGATGTACAAGCCGTGTTTGGAGGTAGTACATGGCTTACACTTGCTGTAGTATGGGGCAATCATTGTGATTATGGTGGCCTTGAAGCTTTCCCAGATGCAAATATTCTTACATGCAAGACATGGAGTATAGCAGAGACAACAGGACTCTTAGCAAAAGTTCCATATGGTACACTTGTTCCCAGTATGCCATTTGTGTTGAGTACTAGAAGGAAGAAGAAACTAAATGCCGATGAGTATCTTTTTATATGGGCTAAAGCTGGTAATGGAAATTGTAAAATAAAGATAAATGGTGACTGTATGTTATATTACATATGAATAAATTCTCAGATGGGTGAGTGGCTCGATGAATTCTTAGGTCAGAAAACCCAGTACGTTGTCGTTGATGGCGAATGTTCATCAGAGACAAGGGTATCGTCAGGAGTGCCCGTGGGAAGCGTGATACGACCGCTGTTGTACTCTGTATACATAAATGACTTGTTGGACAGAATAGGCCGCACACAGCTGTTGTTTTCTCATGATGCTGTGATGTACGGTAAGGCGTCGAATTTACGTGACTGTGGGAAGATACAAGACGACTTAGACAAATTTACAAATGGTGTGATGAATTACAGCTAGCCCTAAATGTGAGAAAAAGTAAGTTAGTTCGGATGAGTAAACAGAACAAACCTGTAATGTTCGGATGCAGTATTACTAGTGTCCTGCTTGAGGCAGTAAAGTCGTTTAAATATCTGGGCGTAACACTGGTAGGCGATGAGAAATGGAACGAGCGTGTGAGAACTGTTGTAGCGAAGGCGAATGTTCGACTTTGGTTTATTGGGAGAATTTTAGGAAAGAGTGGTCATCCCGTAAATGAGACTGCGACCTGTTCTTCAATACTGTTCGAGTGTTTGGGATCTGTACCAGGTCGGACTGAAGGAGGACATCGAAGCAATTGAAAGGCGCGCTGCTAGATTTGTTACCGATAGTTTTGAATACCACTTTGGGAGCTCAAATGGGAATCGCTGGAGACAAAGCCACGTTGCTTTCGAGAAACACTATTGAGAAAATTTGGACAACTGGCGCTTGAAGATTACTGCTAAACCATCCTACTGCTGCCAACAGACATTGCGCGTAAGGGCCACGATGATAAGATTCGAGAAATTAGGGTTCATACGGAGACCTATAGACAGTCGTTTCTCTTTCACTCTTTTTGCGAGTGGAACGAAAAAATACGATTAGCAATGGTACAGGGTTCCCTGATCCATGAGCCGTATGGTGGCTTGCGTGTTATCTACGTAGAGACAGATGTAGATTAACTCTTATGCTACTAGAGGGCGCGGCAGAGAGCAAAATGTTTTAAGAATAACTGAGGTAGGAAGATATCCAACAAATAGTGGATGACTATATTTGTTTCAGACGCATTCATAATCAATGACACAATAAAAGCCGGTTTCCGCCAGTGGCCGTCTTCAGATGTAGGCCGACAGGTGTTGTGTCTTGTGAATAAAGACGTCTATATTTCATCATTTTTTAGACCGTTTCAGTTACTGTCATTATATCAGAAACTTAGAACTTTGAAACCAAAGTTTAATGTTAGTATTAAAAACGTGTGCCTAATAGGGATGCCCCGGTCAGGCACAGTTTTTTAATACTGACAGTGAAACTTTGTTTTCTAGCACTATGGGTAGCGAAAAGTAATGTGGTTTTTTTGCAGTAAATTGAAACAGGTAAAGTAACAAGTTTTTGTTTTTAAGCAAAGACATAACCATATTCGTTATCAACGACCATTTGCCATCTAGAGTGGTCGCATCGATAAAAAGCAATCGGTTTTCGCGCAAAGCATCTGGATATAGCAATGTGGATACCATAAAGTTTTACGTTTTTGCTACGTAGAAGAAGTTTGTAGCGATAGGAATAAATGGAAATCCGCTAGCGCAGTATTGCTGCGGCTCCCGCCCGTATTCATTAATTTTATCCAGGTTTCGTCTTGCGCAATGCAGTCTTGCAAACATCATCTTGCAGAATAACGCCTTCTTCTGTTGACAACCGCTGTAGTCTTTTCAACAAATATTGATTTTCTCTATCCAGTTGTTCACTGTAAATTTCTGCAATCACAGTTTGTCCATGTTTCAGCACTCCAAAATGAACGATCCCACGAAAACTCCAAGAAATACATAAAAGAGCCTTTTTTTAGGTGCAAACCTGGGGCAGCTGTACTTCGTGGTTATTCATACGGAGAGAGCTGCCTTTTGCGTTAATTTCTATCACTGTGGACCGATTTTTCGTCTCCATTGTTCATGCGATCAAGAAACTATTCTGTATCGTGCCGCTGAAGCAACAAGTTGCATCTGGTGCATGTGTTCGTTTTCTTAGTCTTTACCAGTTTCCTGCATATGTTCTTGAATAGTCGATCATGGTTAGTTAAGAGTGTTTAATAGTCGTTCTATTGTCTGACAAAGATTTCCTTCCACGGTGAAGATGTCATTGTCTAAAGTCAGATTAGACTAGACTAGATTAGATTAGATTCGATTAGTACTTGTACAATAGATCATGAATACAACACTTCTTAATGATGTGGTATATGTCAGGTTAATAAAAGGTGTCTATACAAGATATTACATTAGACAAAATATTACATGACACTTAATAATTTTTTTAATTATTTTTTTTTGTAGGTTGGTAAATTACCCACTTACTATATCTAAAATTTCATCTAATGAGTAGAAGGAGTTGCCTTTATGAAATTCTTTTAATTTCCTTTTAAATGCTATATGGCTATCTGTCAGACTTTGGATGCTATTAGGTAAGTGATCAAAGACTTTTGTGGCAGCATAATTTACCCCCTTCTGAGCCAAAGTTAGATTTAACCTTGAGTAGTGAAGATCATCCTTTCTCCTAGTGTTGTTGCCATGTACACTGCTATTACTTTTGGATTCGTTCGGATTGTTAATAACAAATTTCATAAGTGAATATATTTATTGTGAGGCTACAGTGAAGATCTATAGATCTTTAAATAAATGTCTGCAGGATGATCTTGGATGAGCTCCAGCAATTATTCTGATTGCACGCATTTGTGCAATGAACACTCTTTTACTCAATGAGTTACCCCAGAATATGATGCCATACGAAAGCAGAGAATGAAAATAGGCGTGGTAAGCTAATTTACTCAGATGTATACCGCCAAAATTTGCAATGACCCTAATAGCATAAGTAGCTGAACTGAAATGTTTCAGTGCATCCTCAGTGTGTTTTTTCAAGTTCAACCACTCATCAATGCATACACCTAGAAATTGGTCTTCTTAATCGATTCCAAGTTCAGAGTTATCAGATTTGAAGTTTGAATACCGCCTTTGGCGTTTACGACCTTCTAATACACTTTTTGGTAGCAACTGTTTCATTACTAGTCTTTCGAAACAAAAAAATCAATGGATGCAAGATATGTACCTCTCGTCCCATACGTCCCATACGTCCATAAATAGGCAAGAAAGATGTTTACAATTCAATTATTTTCGAGGGCACTTTAACCTCAAAACGTCCCTGGCACGACTTTGTAGATCACGAGGAGCTGATAAATGACAAGCGAATATCGGCATGTGAAGAAACGCCGTTACCTTCTGGTACCTCTAAGATTAGGTGTCCTAACTCCGTCAGTGCTACTAATTTCGTACCCCACAGGTGATAACAAATGTTACGCTGCGTGCGAATGCCTGATCTTATTCTTTTGTCTTGTTGAGAAAGTCTATTGTGTGTGTTTAGCATTCGTGTACGAGGGAAGTCATTTCTTACGGTGATTAGAGCTAGTGCGTTAGTGGAATTAACAGCCTGCTATTCTTAGTGTGAGCACCGACTTCCGTTCAAATATTTGGCTGTATGTATATCGTGTGATGTAATTTCTGGTGTTTAATCACTATAGGAAAGGGTATGGCGTATGTTACTGCGGCAACCATTAAAATAAACAATTTCGTCCACCTTGTAGTTTCAATTTACGTCCCGGGAACCAAAATTGGAACTGTTATCAAAATTTGAAGTTTTTTGCTATTTACAAAGAAGATTATACTTTTTTCACATGGGAAAAAACATCGTTTTTCGAAATGCTTGGTTCGATGTCACGGAACGTGCTCTTCTTCTACAAAAACATACAAATTCATACGTGACAAATGTTTAGAAGGCATAACAACGTTGGCCGGCCGGAGTGGCTGTGCGGTTCTAGGCGCTACAGTCTGGAACCGCGCGACCTCTGCGGTCGCAGGTTCGAATCCTGCCTCGGGCATGGATGTGTGTGATGTCCTTAGGTTAGTTAGGTTTAAGTAGTTCTAAGTTCTAGGGGACTGATGGCCTTAGAAGTTAAGTACCATAGTGATCAAAGCCACTAGAACCAATTTTTCAATCATAACAACGTTGTTCCTTCATGGCTGTCAAGTGATTTATAACAGTGAAAGTGTTTGGCAGAGTTAGAATGGAAAATACAGTTAAATGACCTATACTTGTGAGAATTTTAAAGGGGATGAAATTATGAACAACTTCTTTTGTATTTATTTTTTTTTGCTTTGTTAATTACGTTCATTACTATGTACAGCACGTTTTAACAATTTAACAACAACTTCTTGCAAGCGGACAAAAAATTCAGGAATATGCGAAAAAAGTTTTGGCCTTTTCCGTAACTTTTCCGACTTTATGTGGTTCAAAAAAATGGCTCTGAGCACTATGGGACTCAACTGCTGAGGTCATAAGTCCCCTAGAACTTAGAACTACTTAAACCTAACTAACCTAAAGGCAACACACACATCCATGCCCGAGGCAGGATTCGAACCTGCGACCGTAGCGGTCGCACGGTTCCAGACTGTAGCGCCAGAACCGCACGGCCACCAGCGGCCGGCTTTATGTGGTCCCATGGCTTACTAAGTAAGCTTTGCTATCTGATGATGGCAGTAGCAGAAACGGCGTAGCAAATAAAGAAGTCTATTAAACTGTCAGGACAATTTTATTCACAAAATATCCACAATGATCGCAAACGCATAGAGGAACTTTAATACCTGCGTCAATAAGAAACCGGTCATGATTGTCTCATGAAATGTGACTGTGAGTCAAATTAAGTGAGTAAATAAGTCTATCACTGTTTCTCATCGACGTTCTTTTTCTTCCCAGTAATTGATGACGAATGTTGTGAGTTCCACTCAAACATAAAATGGCCGGTGGAGGCGAAGAAATCGTGGTGGGCCACATCACACCATTTAGGAAGCTTAACAACTAAAAATAGAAAAAAAGGCGTTTCTACCGCTTCATTCAGGTTTTCATCCGTCGATTGTGGAGCCGCGGAGCACAGTTGGAAGCGGTGAAGTGACAGTTCTCCGCTGATAGCGCGTGGCGGCCGGGCGACTAATGGAGACCGTGTAGCGTCGCGCAGCGGCTGAGGCGGTCTCCCCGCCTCCCCGCTCACCATCATTCCACCCCCACAACCGCCACGCCACAGTCGCGCGACGTCGCTTGTCGTTGTCGGCGGCAGAGGGCGCCGCGGCGGGGCGTGTAAGGCATTTTTAATTTAAACAGCGTAGCTGCCGGCGCGCAGCGACTAAATATTCACCGCGCCCTGCGCCAGATGCGCCGCCTTGTCCGCAGTTTGCCGCTGTATTTTCGGGTCGCGTGTGGGCCCTCATGTCGGCCTGTTTCCTGTCCATTTCCTCGTGCGCGTTAACTCCCCCTCGCGCCTGCCTGCGTCTTCCCTTTACATCGTGCCGCAGCTACACTCGCGCCTTTCGTTGTCTGCGGATTACCGCTACAGTGTGAGGCGCGTAACGGTTACTTCTCAATTATTTTTCGTCCAACCGACTGTATCCATAAATGATTCTGTAACCTACGCTACTGGTCATTAAAATTGCTACACCAAGAAGAAATGCAGATGAAAAACGGGTATTCATTGGACAAATATATTATACTAGTACTGACATGTGACTACATTTTCACGCAATTTGGGTGCATAGATCCTGAGAAATCAGTACCCAGAACAACCACCTCAGGTTGTAATAACGGCATTGATACGCTTGGTCATTGAGTTACACAGAGCTTGGATGGCCTGTACAGGTACAGCTGCCCATGCAGCTTCAACATGATACCACAGTTCATCAAGAGTAGTCACTGGTGTATTGTGATGAGCCAGTTCCTCGGCCACCATTGACCAGACGTTTTCAATTGGTGAGAGATCTGGAGAATGTGCTGGCCAGGGCAGCAGAAAGGCCCGTACAGGACCTGCAACACGCGGTCGTGCATTATCCTGCTGAAATGCAGGGTTTCGCAGGGATAGAGAGAAGGGCAGTGCCACGGATCGTACCACATCTGAAATGTAACGTCCACCGTTCAAAGTGCCGTCAATGCGAACAAGAGGTGACCGAGACGTGTAACAGTTGGCACCCCATACCTTCACACCGGATGACACACCAGTATGGTGATGACCAATACACGCTTCCAATGTGAGTTCACCGCGATGTCGCCAAACACGGATGCGACCATCATGAGGCTGTAAACACAACCTGGAATCATCTGAAAAAATTACGTTTTCCCATTCGTGCGCCCAAGTTCGTCGTTGAGTACACGATCGCAGGCGCTCCTGTCCGTGATGCAGCGTCAAGGGTAACCGCAGCCATGGTCTCCGAGCTGATTGTCCATGCTGCTGCAAACGTCGTCGAACTGTTTGTGCAGGTGGTTGTTGTATACCAAACATCCCCATCTGTTGACTCAGAGATCGAGACGTGGCTGCACGATCCGTTACAGCCATGCGGATAAGATGCCTGTCATCTCGACTGCTTGTGATACGAGGCCATTGGGATCCATCACGGCGTTCCGTATTACCCTCCTGTACCCACCGATTCCATATTCTGCTAACAGTCATTGGATCTCGTCCAACGTGAGCAGCTGTGTCGCGATACGATAAACCGCAATCGCGATAAGCTACAATCCGACCTTTATCAAAGTCGGAAACGTGATGATAAGCATTTCTCCTCCTCACACGAGGCATCACAACAACGTTTCACCAGGCAACGCCGGTCAACTGCTGTTTGTGTATGAGTAATCGGTTGGAAACTTTCCTCATGTCAGAACGATGTAGGTGTCGCCACCGCAGCGATCCTTGTGCGAATGCTCTGAAAAGCTAATCATTTGCATATCACAGCATCTTCTTCCTTTCGGTTAAATTTCGCATCTGTAGCATGTCATCTTCGTGGTGTAGCAATTTTAATGGACAGTAGTGTAATTAGCAGCAACAATAAAAGTATCAACTTCCTCTTTAGGGTTTGGTATTTCCTTGTAGGGTACTTTGTTGTCTGTCGGTCTGTGCGTCCAAGATCCTTTTTTTCTCAGGAACGAGTAGATGTATCAACTTGAAATTTGTGTCAAATACATAAGTGTACGATCCCTTGGCGGCGTAAATAACTAAAGATTCTAAGTCAATGCAATCAAAAGACGAAGCCATACATATGCAGCCATACTTTTGATACAAACTCTCTCTGCTAAACCTTTAGGGTGAACTACTTCTGTACATGTTGTGTCCTGTGGTCTTTCGGTAAAGAGCGTGCCTGTAAAGTCTGAGATCTGTGATCGAATCTCCCATCTTTTCAGTCTCCGAAATAACCTAGCCCACACCTCATAAGGAGTCCGCCCCCGGTAGCTGAGAGGTCAGCGCGACAGACTGTCAATCCTAAGGGCCCAGGTTCAACTCCCGGCTAGGTCGGAGATTTTCTCCGCTCAGGGATTGGGTGTTGTGTTGTCTTAATCATCATCATTTCATCCCCATCGACGCGCAAGTCGCCAAAGTGGCGTCAAATCGAAAGATTTGCACCCGGTGAACGGTCTACCCGACGGGAGGCCCGAGTCACACTACCTCATAAGGATGTAAGGAGTCGCTAGAAACAACATATGGTTCAGATTCTACGTTACGTTGTTAGCCCCCTGTCCTAAGGTGCATAGCCTAGGGAGACAACGGGCGAGAAAGAGGCCGAAATGTCATGCAGTAGAAAAGCTTATCTTCATAAAGCCAGTAAGAGAAACGTTCACTTTGGAGAAGATACTCAAAGAGACTACCCTGCATTTGCAAACACTTTGCCACTCGCTTGATCACACTTCCCTGGACGCTATGCAACACACCTCCATCCACCATTGCAGAAGTGGCATGCACGCCAGCTGTTAGGTCGTGTACATCTTTGGAAAGAGTACTGTAAACTTGTTCCTTTACGTGAACCCTCTTACAAAAATCTCATGGATTAGATCCAGGGAACGTGGAAGCAAGAATATAAGACCGTAACCAACGCATTTCCCTGGAAACGGTTCATTTAAATAGTTACTCCGGTTCATTCCGAAGTGTGACTGTGGATCTCGGTACTGAAACCATAGCTGTCACCGAACACGAAGTGGAACGTTTTGTAATGCGTCAGATAACGCGTTGCAAAGAAACACGATACAGGGGCGCATTAAACTCGTCTGGCAACAGGTAAGGCCGCAAAGGCACTCCTGTGATTGCAGCCCTCAGGTTTATTCCAAACCGTGCCTGAGGTCCACGTTCACGGATAACATGTGGGTTCTGTCTATTGCGTAGGTTGAGGATACCTTCATGAGTGAAGTTAGTTTCGTCAGATTATATCACGTCATATATAAAAGGTTCGTTATCTTCCACTTGGTGCAAAGCTCATTCACAAAACTGTACTTGTCGAATGCGGTCTTCTGGCTGCTGGTGTTGAGATAACCTGTAATGATGTGAGCGAAGTTTTTAAACAATCGGTATCTGAGATATCTGAAACTACCTTGCAATATTACGGGTACTTCGCCGAGATGACTGGTAAGCGGTTCAAGAATCGCGCCCTCTGTGGAGCAGGTCTAGTCTTTGCATTATTTGTGGATGATAACTATCGGTTTCCCGAAGGCGTTGCTCCATACGACAAAAAACATTCTTATCGGGATGGCGCCTTTCAGGGTACCGTGCAGCACGCGCACGAGCAACGGTAGCAGATTGATTATCTAGGGGTTTCCTCAGGGAGAAGTCAGGAATTTGTTGACGAAGCTGGAAAAGGGGGAAGGAACGAAGGAACGGTTTTAACTACTCTATTGTGCGAGTGACACCCTCGTCCTTACAACACAAGTTCGTAGTATTTGAAGAAGTAATCACAAATTATAAAACTAACTGAATACTAGACACCTACAGAAGTATACTACTGCAGCAATATATTAAAACATGATGTTCGTTGGATAGTGAAGCTCAAGTAATGTCCATTGTATTCATTTAAATGTGTTAATATTATTGAACGGTATCAGGTCATTTATTAATTTATAAAGCCATGTTTGCCTCAGAGAAATAGGCAGGTGCAGTTCTATAAATTGTCTCCTTACTTTCCACGTGTTTTGTATTGATCCTGTTGTTCTTTCGTGTAATTTCTTATATAGCGGAATAACGTGGCTAAGATCGGTTAACTGACAAGACTATACAGTGTAGTACAGATCATTCCTGAATTTTAGCGTATGGAGATGGATCAGAATAGAGGTCTGTCGTAGGCTTTTCCTATGAGGTGTGTAGAGTGCTGTCTGTTGTGATCAGACTCACAAACTATGTCTTTCATTTGGCTGAACGTGGGCATAACATATTCTTCTGTCCGTCTGAGCTGTGAAAACCCAGTACGTCAATTGTTGCCCTTGGACAGGTTTCTTGAATATAGGAGAAAAATAACTACAAGAATGTCCTAGAAACAGCTTGTCGCAATACTATAGACCTAGTGCTCAGGAGCAGTGGTAGTCGAATATTTGAGGAAGAACTTCAGAACGTTATGTGTATATTCCGTAGTCGTGTTATAGCTTATATGGAGATTTTGAATTACCAAGTGATTAGGACAGGTTTTAGGGGCAATAAATCACATGAAATTGTTCTAAATGCCTCGGCCTAAAATTACCTTAACCATTTAATCAAAGATCTGTGTGGTGATGGTACCATCTCAGATTTTATGGTTACGTACACGCCAAAAGTCGTCGCCTCAGTTAACGTAACACTGGCAGTCAGCGCTTACCGGAGCGTTATAGCACCACTGAATTAGGCTTAAAATACGAATGCACAGAAAAATCTGAAGACATGAGTATTTATGCTTAGCATGAACGATAAAGATTTCAGATTACCTTAGCTGCCTATATATTACATCTCTGAGACTGAAAATGTGGAGCAAATATGGAGAAAGTCCAAGATCATTGTACAACACACATGTATGTGCCAGGCAAATTGCTGAAGAACATTCTTGGTTGTTCAACATTGTTAGAATGCTGTTCTGTAAGTAAATAGAGCTTCATCGCAGATTTAAATGTAGCCAAAGCCTCAAAGAAAAACTGAACAAAGTCGAAATTCCAGTATCTCAGCTGCAAAGGGGTCCACGGTCATGATAAATTTGTTAAATGATATTACTTTGCGTCACTATCTGTTATTTGTGATTACGTAATTTTTCCAGTGTAATAAATATTGATACCGTCGAAACATCGAGTCATCCAGACGATAAAATATGACTCCATAATCGTGAAGAACATAAACTACCTCTTACTGTTTGAATTAAACCACCCTTTTATTTTACATTGTTCACTACTGCGTAGTTTCGGCGGCGTTGAAAGTATAGCAAAAGTGTGTGCATTTAACGGTTATACTTCACACTGGAAAACGGCTACACAACTGTGTAGGAAAGAACAATTAAAAAAGAAAAGCACTACGGCAAACTTATACCATCCAAGAAGCCAAAATTAGAGTAAGGAGAGCCATACGTGAAGCGTTCAACGATTTCGAAAGTAGCATTATGTCTACCGTTCTGTCATAATAGTATTGCAATCATCTTGAGGATGAAGCTCTTTCGTCTGTGTATGCTTTAACAATTCATGTGTTTTTTGGTTGGGGTCCGCCTTTAGCAAAACACAGTTTTGTTTCTTATCCAAAACATGTTTCACTGCAGTTACAGCATCATCAGTGGGGTGTTTTTTATTTTAAGGCTCTTAGACATAAAAATGTTCTTTACTGCTTATATACAAGTAGATATTAGTTTAAAAATCGTAATTACAGACTTTTGAAGAGCAAATGAAAGTTATGTATTCATACCTTTTTACCACAAAGCGTGGTTTTCCTGCTGCATTCTGTTTTTACAGACATCCATCTGAGAAACCTATGTATAGTCACGGGATACGTTAAATCATTAAACGTATCAAAGCCAGCAATCCACATACACCTTTTGGCCATAGTGAAATCGATACGAAGAATTACAGACAGAAAGGCGAAATTTTAAATTTCTCTTTCCAAAATTGTTTTACAGGAGGTTTCTCCTTTAAATCGTTGCTCGAACACTGTAATGGTAGATGTTGCAACAAGTTAATAAAGCATAGAAAATCAAATGAAATATCTCAACTGACGAAAAGCAACTAGACCTGATAGGTTACCAATACAATTTTACACAGAGTATGTGAAAGAAGTTGAGCCTCTTCTAGCAGCAGAATACTGTAGGTAGTTGGAAGATAGTTGCGTTTTTGTAATTAGAAAATCCGCAGGTCATTCCCGTATTCAAAAGAGGTCACAGAATAGGCGCATAAAACTATAGGTCAACTTCGCTGACATCAGATTGTTGTAGAATTTTAGATCACATTCTGTGCTAGTGTACTTTTTTGTTTTCATGAAGAGTGAAAATATCGTCTGTAGGAATCAAAATTGATAATGGAACCATCGATCGCATGAATCGTGGTTTGCTCTGTTTGTTCACGACTCCTAGAAGATGGTAAATAACGATAATGTAGTCGATACTGTTTCTCTTAAGTTTCAGGTGGAATTCGATACAGTTTCACCCTTTCGTCCAACGAACGTACGGAATATCAAATAATCTTTAAGGTCAGATTGAAGAGATCCTTGGAGTAGAACATGGAGTGTCATTCTTAACGCAGAGAAATATTCAGACTCAAAAATAACTTTAGGCGTTACGCTACAAAGTTTTATGGGCCATTACTTTTGAAAACATGCATCAACAACGTCGGTATTTCTATGTGGCTATTTGTAGATGATACAATTTTAAATACAGGGATTGAAACTCTAGAAAACTGCAGCGAACTGGAGGAAGAACTGTAGAGGTTTGAGCCTTGGAGTAGGAATTGACGGTCGACCCTTAACACAAAGAAATTGCACATAAATAAAGAGAAGGGCCGGTTCTGGTGTGAATATCTTCACAGGAAGCAGACACATCCACTAAATTTTTCTAACTATGCGTACGAATTGATCGGAAGTGGAGTGACCACACAGAAATATTTGTAGAAATGTAGTAACAGGCACATTAATTAGAAGAATCCTTACAAAACCTCGTTCGGTGGACGCTTGTGGATTGCTGGACTGGGGAAGATAAATGAAATAGCTAAGACCCATAAAACAACAGCGCATTTCGTAACAGATTTGTGTAGTAAATGTGAAGGCCTCTCCCAGGAAGGCTCTCACTCGACTACAACTCTCGGCGCTGTTAAAATTCCGTAGGCGTATGTTTATTTCACGAAACTGGTATGAAAACAAGATTAGATAGATGCGAGTTCGCACCGAAGCTTCCACGCAATCGTTCTCCCTGCGTACCATTTGCAACTGGAGCAGGAAAGAGCGACAATGGTACATTGCCTACATTTCCTCACACCATTAGCTGGCATGCGGAGTATGGATGTAGATTAGGCTCTTTAAGTCATTCATCGGTTTGCTATGGCTGGTCCCATCATGAGCCTCAATTCATATTAAACTGACTTCTTATTACTTACTGTTGGAATCTATCTTTTATTGAGAATATGCCTTAGACTTTCGTTATATTAGTTCCAATTCAATTTTTATACCACTGTTTTACAGCCAGTTGGCTTGGAACGGGTTCCTTCCTGTCTCTCTTTAGAGAATGGTGATTTAAAACCACATCTATGCACGCTACCTATGTTATCAATATATATGTAATACACCCGATTTCATTATGAGTGAAAGTGCCTCGATTTCAGTATTAAATAATATTACACTTAGCCTTTTCTGCAAGCTCGTTGTCCCACAGTTTATCTGAGGTCCACAAGTGTTTTCTAAAGCATGAAATAAGATAAACTCGACTTTCAGGCTCCAAACAATTTATTCCAGTTGAATCAAGTCGAACGTATGTAACATAGTCAATAAAATTCTTCTGCGTTTGAGGCCGCATTGTCATCTGTAAAATACCGACATTTCGGAGACTGTTGCAACGCGCCTTCCTCAGGGTGTGTTGCTAACTGCTGCAACACAGTTGGCAACACACCCTGAGGAAGGGTGCTGCAACACCGTTAGCAACACACTCTGAGGCACGCGCCATTCAACAGTCGCCGAAACGTTGGTATTTTATAGATGCCAATGCGGCCTGAAACCCAGAAGAATTTTATTGACTGTGACAACGACCGCGGAAGCCTACGTTTACATATGTCACATAATTCCCCCATTTTGTGTATATCTCTTTCACATACATCATAACCTTTACACGGACTCCACTTTTTGACAAGTGAGCATCACATGACTAGCATATATCAGCTGTGACAATGTGTAGACAATACTGAAATGAATCCAACTGGTCTCTCGAGAATTGTAGGTAGTGCTATTTATAGACTCTCCATGGATTCTAATACAAACAGACATTCTACAGTCCTCAGAAAATTAAAATAGCTGTGTGATTTTTATCATTGCTGTTACATTTTAAATTAGATACCTTGTTGCGAATTAACATAGTTTAACATAGCTTATTTAAGTAGAAAAACGTATGTAGGTTGCAAAAATGACATTCGAAGCAGACTGCTCTTATGATTTATGATTTTTGTTTACATTTTGCTTAATATCGAATTTAAATAATACTGCATCGTTTTGAGGGCAATTTTCGGGTGTTTTTGTAAATACACGACAAAAGTGATACGGTGAATAATCTGAGTTGATTTGCAACATGAAGGCAAAATTAAAATTCAAATAACATTCGGAATTATCTTTGGAACCACATTAATTTCACGGTATAACGTTTCTGCCCAGAAAAAGTATGCACAACCATCGGCTCTTATAAAAATACTAAACACTTTAATTTCTCCCTATTTCACGTCTCTTCCACATGATTTATGCGCAATTAATCGATTTTTTTAAAAAAATGAGTACTTACTTTTGTTGACTTTCATTGTGGTTATGGTTCCTTCGTTCAGATATTCGTTATGTTCATGGAACACACAATAACATCCCACATTCTTGGGACTAGAGCTTAATAATTAATTATTTCACGTTTCTGTCGACACAATCATGCACGATTCATGGGAATTTCTAAAAATGACTACAAGCTTTTTTTCCACTTTCGTTATGTTTATGAAATACCAAATAACATCTCAAATTCTTTGGATTACATTTTAATAATTAATTATTTCACGTTTTTGTCCACATGATTTATGGACGATTCAGCGAATTTAAAATAAATTGGGTGCAAGCGTTTCTTTTTTCGTTTCGTTATTGTTCATTCGTTCAGACATTCATTATGTTCAAGAAACACCCAATAACATCCAAAATTGTTGGGATTCCAGTTTAATAACTAATTCAACTCGGTTGAACGTACAACACAACTGCTGTAACTTCGTTTCTACACATGTTTCTACACATGTATTACCACAGTGCAACCTCTGTGGTACAACTGCAAAGATCGATATACGTACTCATGAAGTCGATTTAGGTTTATTTACGTCACCATGACGTAGCGTTACGTCAGTATGACGTAGGGCTCTCCTCACCTAGCGTGAGATGAATGCTACCCCCGAGTCGCGTACACGTAATGAAGAATTAAACATTTAGGTAAACACACACAAAGATATCACCTCGCAGAGAGGATTATGTTTTTGTCAGTTGATTGGTTGGTTTGTACGTTTCGTGTTGAAAACCTCATTTGCACAATTTCTATCTAAATTATGTGGAACGAGTCAGCTTGCAGGTTGCATACACATATGATTAATTTGTGTATTTTGTGAATTCATACCATTTGCCACTCACAAAGAGCATAATGAAGCCCAGTTAAATTCAGTGGGAGAAAACGAACATACTATTCTTCTACGTTGCACATGCTGCTAATGAAAAAGACTTAAATTTTAAAAACTAAAGGAAACGAGCTCTCACACACTATGGAAATTCATATTTTAATTGGAACGAATGAATTTATTCACAGAAGGGTTTATTTCATTTTAAAATGTTTCGCGCTGCCAGTCAGACATTTCATGTAATTGGATAAATGTATAGAGAGAATTTGTGCTCGCGGGATACATCGCACTTTGTGACACACAGAGTTTTAACAAAAACAGAGACTTTTCCTTTCATTATTATGTCGTCGAAATAACTATTCCTAACACGGTGTGATGAGTAATCAAAACACACTACAAAATATATCCGCAACACAAGTTACACAGTAACTGTGGCTTTCATAACATGAATAAAAAATGTTTCCTCAAAACATTATGCCGTAAGCTGTAAATTCGCGGAAACTTGTCAAAGACATCCACATATTAATCAACACATCTAGCAAGTATCCCGTAATAAAAGTCATTTAAAAAGTTAATCACCTCTGTTTCAAGATTATCAAGTGCGAATTTTTATTCGTGCGAGATAAATAACTCTTTTATTGAATTCAATATATTTGCTCCCATAAATGTTTGAAACACAGGAAAGCTAAAGCAACGATAATATAATCAGTCTTATCGCTTTCAGAAATTACCTTTTACCCATGTAGTTAAAATCTTTAAGATCAACAAACATTCAGCTTCAAACATCGGCCGTATTTCAGTATAACAAAAACTAAGCAAAGTAAAATAATACTTGGCTGTGTTTATCTATAACCTGGCGTTATACCTATTGACGAGTGCGAACATCTCAAATAAATTACACACAGACTTTCTTGAGAATAAATATGGGTCTCTTGTTAGATTATGGCAGAAGAATTAATTTACTCTCGTAGTTTGTGCCCCACGGGCTAACTTGATTAAATTCCTCTTCTGTTTTCTAGCCGAAAACGATATTAGAGGATAGTAAGTTCTTCACCAAACTGGAGTAATACATTGGTGCGTCAAACGTGAGGACGGATATAAGTTTCGCATGATGTTTCACAGCCAAGTAACACAGATCTTTCGAACTTGGATCACACGTAGAAAGTACAGCTACAGGAGAATGCAGAAGATAACTGAAAGAAGTATGCAATGATTTGGATATTCCAAATGACGGACATGGCTCTTAATAAGATGTGTGGTCACCAATAACTGCCATGGATGCTTTGGAACGTGTTCTCATGCTAGCCACTAGATTGGCAAGGACTTCTTGTGGTAGGGCGTTCCACTCTCACCACCAACGCGGTTGAGATCTGCTGCAACGTTTTTCCTCATGCAAACGCGCTGTAATACGTCTCCATAACGCATCCCACACGTAATTGAAGGAACTGAAGTCGTGGGAATTGGCAGGCCAGACCATTCGCGTGAACATTCTCTCGTTCCAAGGGCGCCTCCAACTGTTCAGTTCGATGCGGTAGCGCGGTGTTGTGCGTAAAAATAGGACCGGGGCCGAGAGCACCCCTGAAAATAGGCACCATGCTCAAAGATTTAGAGGTCAGTCCGCCCGTGCGACATTATGGTTCCTCACATCGTAAAACCCCGACAACCAAAATGATCATTTCGACAGTCTTCCTGGATACATTGTTTATTCCATCCCTTGTAATGTGATCGTTTTCCTGGTTCGGATGTTGTGATGTCTGGAGGAATAATGTTGCCTTTTTGTACTGACTTCTAAATCTTTGAATACAGTAGACCCACCTGCTAATGTGACGATATACTCCTACACCATGTGGGTCTTTCAATCGGTACGGTCGACCCTGACTTTACCTTCACACTGACGATACGACACAGAAATTGCAACAAGATCGAGTACTACAGGCTCCATGCGGACTTCTCTACAAGAGACTAACGCGGCTACAATGAGGACGTGGAACTTCTCCTGGGAGTCCAGTGGCATGTATCCGATGCACCACTGCCTGTTCACTGTAACCCTCGCACCCTCACGTTGAGGGTGCGTCACAGAAATTGCATCGCCATTCAAAACTAAAGGCTCAATGATCACTTCTCTCCAAGAGACTAACACCGCTACGGTCACCGCATGGAACAAGTCCTGGGAATCCAGTAGCTTGTAACTGAAGCACCACTGCCCATTCACTACAACCCTCGCACACTCACATTGACGATGCGACACAGAAGTTCTTGGAGTTCTTGGAACGAGATTATATTCAGCGAACGGACTTGTCTACCCATTCTCCTACCTTAAATGTCGAGCGTATTTTGAATGGGTGGGAGAGACGTATTGTAGCATTTCCAAGGGCACCATCCACCATCCAGTTGTTGTCAACCGTCCTGGATGAGGAATGGAACACCTCCTACAAAACTCCTTATCAACTTTTTGGTCAGGATGGGGGCACTCTGGAGACCATGTATTGCCATCCTTATTGGTCAAACACCCTGTTAAGAAACACGTCCCACCTTTTGTAGTATCAAGAGCACCACTATAAATCACAATGACTCCATTTTAATTCATCTCTTGGAATGAATGGGTCTTTTCCGTTCGTCTCACTGCGTATTCCGTTCAGCTACCTCCTGTACTACACTGCAGCAGTTCTTTCTGCGCATGGTTCAAATACATGTATGGTTCACGTGAAACTTAGTTTCTTCCTTAAGGTTCGCACACCAGTATATTTGTTGCACTATTCAATTTATTTAAATTAATTTAGAAGGTACCGTGAGATACAGGTATGCAAAAGCGTGACACTGTGAAATGTGTGCGTTGCATTGACTATCCATTCATTCGTGATACGTGATTCTTTAATTGTACCACACTTACATACCATATTTTAAATACCATACAAGAGGAAGCGGGATGAAATCATGGTTGGTAGTCACAATTTATAATTAAGACAATTTATTGACATTACCCCTTTTAAAAAATTGACAATTACAAATTGCGGACGAGTCACTAGATAAAAGTTTGCAAATACAGTTAGAAACCCAACTTACTCAGTACTCTAACAAACAATTCCAAATGAAGAAAACAGGGTTACTGACAAGCTCGAGAATTTCAAACTCCCATATAGGACTTCCCTCAAAATAGATATAATGAAACAATTACATGTAAAGGCTGACTTAATAACAATTGAACACTTGTGCCAAGCTAAGATGCCATTATATAACGCGACAGACTCACTTAAATAACAAAACTGCGACAGAGACACTGGTCTTTAAAAAATAAATGTTTACGTGCTCAGACGTGTTAATAAAAAATTATTAGAAAAAGCTGCATAAGGAACTCAGCAGATGCTATGCAGTTTAAGGTTTAGCCAGTTGCCAGTCCCTAATATTTAAGAAAACTAGTTCATAATCAAACAGCTTACATACAATATATATATATATATATATATATATATATATATATATATATATATATATATATATATATATATATAATAAATACTAAACTTTGGAAGGGCTATGTGAACATTTCCGGTGGTGGCCAGGTTCTTAAACACTGCCAGGCCTAGATCTCGGACGACGTTTCACTCCTCGCCAAGGCGCTGGCACAGTTAGAAGTTTTTACCCGAATCACAAACACATTCCAATAACTCTGAAACATAGAAACACTCGGCAGTACCTTTGACTCACTTACACATGGACAACTGTATTAATAGAGTGCAGGCCTTAAAAACAGCAACATAAAATGATTTGATTGCAAGAGTCACAAAGCACTAATAAAACTTCTCAGAACATTTTCAAATAACGGCCACCATTTACTAGGCCAACTGAACTCTTCCACATCGTCTTAAGATTTGACTACGTGAGTCTCACCATAACAATAAACTTTAAAATCTCAGAGTGCGTCGGTGAACAAACAATTGCGACGACTTGCTCCTATCAGAAACACAATACAAGGGAAAGGATTCCACAGCTTCAACGCTTCCCTTCAAATTTTGTTCCCCGCGAAGTCACAGAACTTGTATCTCCAAGCTGCCCATGTCGGCAAAACGCCCAACCAATTTCACGCCACAACATGTAACGGTCATCACGTTCGTTCGTCAGCCGTTGACACTCGTCTCCCCGCGAATGTCACGAGATTTCGAGGGTTACCCGTTGAGGGCTAACAACCAACTCGCTTCGCCTGCGAAGTCGCAAGGTAAGACACACGAAAAGCAAAGATAGCTTTTCTCAACCACAATCGATCTCAACGATACACGAACAAAATAACACTGGCGCCAGCTCGTCACGGGTCAGTCCTCATTGATACGCAAGTCACCGAAAAGGCGTTAACCAAAATGACTTGCACCAGGCGGCTGGGATGTTCGCAGGTGGTGTTCCCGTCGTTGCCACATGCAGTATCATTACTCAATAAAGTATATGCAGTAATTGTCTCTTTTGAAGATCATTCACGTTAGGCTCAATACTGACTAATAATCGCTTTGTATCGAAGTCCTAATGGCGTTAGTTTACAGTTGCAAGAGCCCCGGAAGTTGACACACTGGCTCCTCACTTGAAATCCAGTTGAGCTTCGACTTCGCTCTTCTAAAGTCAGGTTGTGCAACCCTTAAATACTCTACGGGTGGATCGACACTAGTCAAAGTGCTAAATCTGGCCATGTGAGAGGTGCAGCAAATATGGTGTAGCAAAGCCGGCGCCAGCTGTACATCACACAGTACTACGGTTTCGTCTGACTATATTCCTGCTGTTCAGACAATCCCTTCAGGCACTGACTACTGCCTGGAGCCTCTCTGCCACACGCATACAACAGTTAGAAAAAAAAAATATCGCACGACTTCACTGAAATGATAAATGCTATTTATCCGTAATTTTTTTATGTTTTCCTTCATTCTTTGGTTGCTTCTGTATTTTTGCCGATATTGCCCTTATATGAAACTAATTTATAATCTGTTACATCACATATGAATTTCGCTTCTTTTCGTGTATGAAACACCTTCTATTGCCTGTAATATATTGTTTATGTATACAATAACTTAATGATATGTTACTGTATTACAGTTTTTTGGATTTTTTTTAAATAACAAGAAAACGAGCTTAGTGTGATATCAAGGAAATGTATGGAATGCATAGGCAATATATAGAATGTCAAGAATTTTTTTACATGGTGTTTCCAATGTTGTTGTTGTTGTTGTTGCTATGGTCTTGAGTCCTGAGACTGATTTGATGCAGCTCTCTATGCTACTCTATCCTGTGCAAGCTTCTTCATCTCCCAGTACCCACTGCAACCTACGTCCTTCTGAATCTGCTTAGTGTATTCACCTCTTGGTCCCCCTCTACGATTTTTATCCTCCACTCTGTCCTCCAATACTAAATTGGTGATCCCTTGATGACTCAGAACATGCCCTACCAACCGATCCCTTCTTCTAGTCAAGTTGTGCCACAAACTCCTCCCCAATTCTATTCAATACCTCATCATTAGTTATGTGATCTACCCATATAATCCTTAGCACTCTTCTGTAGCACCACATTTAGAAAGCTTCTATTCTCTTCTCGTGCAAACTATTTATCGTCCATGTTTCACTTCATACATGGCTACACCCCATACAAATACTTTCAGAAACGACTTCCTGACACTTAAATCTATACACGATGTTAACAAATTTCTCTTCTTCAGAAACGCTTTCCTTGCCATTGCCAGTCTACATTTTACATCCTCTCTATTTCTACCACCATCAGTTATTTTGCTCCCCAAATAGCAAACCTCCTTTACTACTTTAAATGTCCCATTTCCTAATCTAATTCACTCAACATCAACCGACTTAATTCGCCTATATTCCATTATCCTCGTTTTGCTTTTGTTGATGTTCATCTTACATCCTCCTTTCAAGACGCTGTCCATTCCGTTCAACTGCTCTTCCAAGTCCTTTGCATCTCCCATCAAATGCACAAAACGTCTAGCAATTTTATAAGTAATACACGAAATGGATACAGCCAAAATATAAAATTACGATAAAATACCCGGTTCAAACAAGAAATCCATGTATTCAATGAAAACAAAAAAA
Source organism: Schistocerca nitens (assembly GCF_023898315.1). Taxonomy (NCBI): domain Eukaryota; kingdom Metazoa; phylum Arthropoda; class Insecta; order Orthoptera; family Acrididae; genus Schistocerca; species Schistocerca nitens. The sequence goes on along the minus strand of NC_064620.1, from coordinate 186,156,742 downwards.
AAAAAGCTTGGATATCTTAGTCAAGTGATACGCTATTTCCTCAGCTATCTTTGGTTTGAAGGCTTAAAGTGCAACAAACTTCGTCAAGCGATCATAATGTACTAGAGTGAACTGATATTCACGATGTGGATGAGTCTGATACGCCACCTTGGCATCTATATTTAAAATCAGAAAAAATCACTGATTTACTACATTTTCTGTAGCCTCTTTGCTTCTGCTGACAGGGTTCAAAGATTTGTATGAAATGATGTTTGTCACGACGTGTTACATTAATGAATCTATCCTGTCTCGCCCACAATGACCAATCGAAGAATGGATCTCACAGGATATGTTAAACAACTGTAAAAATAATTAAATGATCTTTCATTCATACTTGACGTTAAACGTAACCGGCATTCTATTAAATGCCTAGTCGAGGTATTAAATAAGCTGCATCTGATACCCTGCCTAATGATTTTTTTGTAATCTATATATTGCCAAAAAATTTCATAAAATGTCGGATTTTACTGTTTTCCGATACATGTACATAAACAAAACATGTATTACAGGCCACTGTAGACGCCTCGCAAAAAAAAGGAGAGAAATGAGTGAGCCACAGAACTAACAGGCTCTCATTTAGTTGCATAGGCGAACCATATCACCAAAAAAAAGTAATTTTTCCCTTTTTATAAATTGCCACGTCTGTTTTACCTCTGAAAAAAAGGCCGACATTGCGAGGTTTTGCTATACGCTCAGCAACTTTCAAAGGAGTGCAGAATTCCTCTTTTAATTTAAACAAGAAGTGTGGGGGTCGGCAGTTTCTCGCTTGGCAGCACCTCCGGTGTTACAAGCCGTAATTACGGCCAGACCTTCAGCTGTCGGGAATGGTGCAAGACAGGCTACTGGGGTGTCGTCGTCCGCAAACCTCGCAATTTCGTTTTACTGATTTTCTTTGCAGCACGTCGAAATCAGGATACACTTGAGAAACATTAAACTGATTTATTGAAGAATGGAAAATAGTTGCACAATGCTGAAAATGGAAGAGTCTGTCATTTAAGACAGATTCCATCGGGTAGACTTGAAGTTGTCCAATATTTCAGAAATATGTCAACACTTTGTCATCAATAAGTGACAAGAAACGTGAAGCGGCGTGAAACGGAACCGAAGAAAAAAAAAACATCAAGAGATTATGTTGACAGCGATTCACTATCTAGGAGATGTCCTTACGCTGGAACTGTTCTTGGAGTGTACTACGAAAGTATTGGCCGCTAGAGAGGTTTTGTCGTTTTACTTATCCTCTTTATGCCTAATACTTGCCGAAATAACATTTCTGTTGAGCAGCGAATGCGGTGTGACATAGAAACAGCACCGGCGAAATGTAATTGCATTTTTGACAGTCAGAAGAAAAAAATCAAATACTATATAACTTATCAAGAATGATTCTGTATGAGTATTGTATACAGTAGTAAGTTCTGTGGTAAACCTTAACTGTTCAGGTTATGGTTTTATCAGCTGTGTCAGTAGGTACTGTCACCTTATCTACAGAACTTCTTTCTCATCAGATATATTGACCGCCGTTCCTTGCAACGCTGTACTCATTTTCAGGTGTAACTGGTATTACAAATTGTTCTATTCCTCACTCATTGAACTATCACGACGCCATCATTTCTCTTCAGTATTCATAATGGAAGTACACACTTTAGTCCAGACGGCTACAGTTAGTTCTACTCAGTTTGCATCAGCCCAATAAACGTTTCAACGAATGACTGATGGTAAACTGTGCCTTTATTTTTGTTTTATTTTGTTTTGTATCAGTTTGACTGGATAAATATTGCAGTGGTACTTCTTAGTTCTATATAAAAACAAATCTTACTGCGATGTTAAACAAAATCAGTTTTGAATTACAAAACGTTTATTGCTGCACATCGTATTTAAGATATTGTGGGTATATTCTAGGGAATGAGGGTGGGAGGGAAAACTGCTTTATTCAGTTCTTCCAACAATTTATTATCTTTGTACCTGTTACAAAAATAATCATAAATTAAATTTTCTTCTTCCTTCCTATATTGACTGAAAACCTGTTTCGGTATAGAGCTGCACGTTCATCTTCTGCGATTATTTGATGGGACATAGCTGAACGTGTCCTATAACATACAGCGATTTTTGTTCAATTTTTTGTTTATTGTTGGCTCTGTCATACTTCCCATTTTACTTTGTCTCAAGTAAAATATTGACGGGAGTGCAGTTTTACTCAGTAAAAGAAGGTTTTTTATGTACTTAACGAAATGTCACAGTGGGAATTAAAGCTGTCTTGTCCAAAATATATCAGACGAAACATCCTTGCTGCCAAAATATATTCTGCAGTTTATTCTTTCCCTCAGTTTGGATTCAGCAAGTAATATTTGATTATGCTAGGTTTTCTAACTAATTATTTCATGAATTCTTCCATTTATGGAACCATTTTTTTTAACTATAGTGTAATTCGCATATGCTGGCGGATTGATAACACTGAACTACACTCACCAATAGTTACACACCAAGACAACGCTAGTCCCTCAAAAAATTTTCTAATATTAAACGCTCCTACGGGGCAACTTATAATTTTTGGAAGTTTAAATCTACTTATTGTAATACTATTTTCATTGGACAAGAAACACTTTTATGTATAGATACAGTTTTTTCTATTTTTTCCAAATTCACGGATTCCTATTTTTACATACACATGTTGGTTACATCTTTATGGCTGCTGTTTCTACTATACCGTCAAGAATGTCAAATTTATTTTATGAACTATAAAATTCGGTAATTTAGTTATTCAAAAAAGACACTCAATGAAAAATAAGTATTTTCTCTCAAATTTCTCATTTTAAATTTGAATAAAAATCTAATTTCCTACAAATCTATTTGGTAACAAACCTTCACTTTCATTACATCGATAACGTGGTGTTGCTATTATCCGCCAGGATATCTATTATTCACTTTAAAAGTCTTCTAACTTACATTCAGAATATAAGTTAGTGAAACTGACGGAATATTTCTTTACTATAAGGGTTTTTAATGAAATGAGCGATTGAATATACATTGAACATAAAACAGTAGTCACTTTAATTACATGAATAAGTTCACTTACCTCTCTTACCTAGAAGAAAAAATGACACTGATGTTCAAGCTAACAAACCGCTGCAAAGATTACAATTTACTATTGATTCTGTAAGTCATATATGTTTTTCTTTGTGTAAACTATTTTACTCCTTTCATCTGCTCTTCTAAAATATATCTGTAAAATAGTTGAAACTGCTATAACTATTATATCACAATTTTTCATTTACTGTTTCATCAGTTGCTTTTAAGAGCGGATTTCCGGTTCTTCCGAAACATTAAGCTTCTTTTCCTTATTCCAGGCGTGCAAATTTTAATGTTCTCGTTCATTTTGTATACTTAACGTCCACAAATTTATGATTATTTATGAAAGCGTGACATATTGTAAAGCAATGACAACCTTGACATGAAGTGGTTGAAAAATCAGCCAACCAGTTGCAAATAAAGGGTTATCATCCCTTGACCAAGGTTTCGATATTTGTAAAAATATCTTCTCCAGAAGTAGTGAACTTTAAAAATATATATAACCAGTTACAAAATTAGTTTTACTAACATAATAAAATATTAACAGAAAAATATCACATGATGGTACATTAGATTAGATGAAGCCGAGCGGCTCTTGTCATAAACAGAATTGACAAAACAAGAATAATCGCAAGCTTTGGCGTTAGATAGTAGCCAAATTACACATATCGTACTTCAGTACTCACTAGTATATGCCCACGGGTAGAGGCACTTGTCGACATAAAACTGTAATAGTGTACCTTATGCCAGAGACTAAGGTCAACTGCTACAAATATACTGACTGAAGCGACCTGGAAAAATTGTGTTGCAGAGGGCGCTAAGTACACGCACTTACGAACTCCGTCTTGGTTGTGTTGAACAGCAGAATTCTATATTAACTTGTGTCCCACAGGAATAGCCGTCTTGTTACCAGAACATACGGTTGTAAAGTTACTTTATCTACGAACAGTAGCTTGAAGAAAAATTTAGTACGTACATTAAAAACTGAATAAGATCCTGTTGGGGTAAGAAAGGGGGAAATGTGCTTAATTCTTCATTTGCTGAACATTTAATTATTTCACATCATTGTCCGAGGCAATTAGAACAAATCGTGGTTTTTCGTAAGGAAACAAAGGCTGGAAACTGAATTTATTAGAAGAATATGAAACTTATAAACATCATGGTGAGGGGGATGGTAACATTATGAACGATCAGTTGCAACTCGCGAGAAAGCAATTTCTTGATGGATTTAAATCGCTGCTCACAGTCACATAATACGCGTGTACTGGTCTCCGCTACTGTCGGTGAATGTGCTGTTCTCCTCAATTTTTTTTTCTCTACTGTTGGGATCCTCACATTTCATATCACTGGGTTTTAGTTTTCGTGGCCTTATCAACACATTTTACTAAAGTTGATATTCCGAAAATGATTTTGGTTCAGTTTAACAGAAGATTCTCTTCTTTATGTTGTGATATAACTTTATCCATTTATTATGCCCTTCACGTTTTTGGTAACAGAAGTAAGATTTGTAAGTGCTATCTTCTGCATACTAAAACTACGTGCAATATCGCTTTGATACATAAATGTATTGCAGACTTCATATTTAATGTACACCTCTAAAATTGTTGCATTAGTTACTGACCTTCTACAGTATTCTCTACTGATTTAATGTGAATTTATCCTAATTAACACCAGAAGACGCAACGCTTACTCGCATATATATAGGGCCCACTACTTTCACTTTTTTCTTATCGCTTGAGTTTCCATAGAGTTAATCTGAAGTGTTTTTTTTTTTTTTTTTTTTTTTTTTGTAGTGACACTCTTTTAGATTATATTTGCTCTTCTTTCCCCGTGCATTTGTAGCAGTGATCTTTTGTAAGCTGAACTCTACCATCAACACGCTTAATTTAAATACTATTGTAGAGGATATTTCATGCTTACTTTAATATATAATGCTGGTATTAAACACAAACAAGACGCAGTTCTGACGCGCATGTATGAGGGTGCCCAGAAAGTAATCCACCGCATATTATTTCTCAGCCAGAAAAAATGCTGTAAATGTGAAACGTTACCTATGTATTAGTTGAAGTGCCCTGAATGAGTACGCCAAGTTTCCGTAACTTCCGACAGATACCGTAGCAACGGTATAGTTCAAAATGGCGTCTGTAGGTTCAAAAATGGCTCTGAGCACTATGGGACTTAACTTCTGTGGTCATCAGTCCCTTAGAACTCAGAACTACTTAAACCTAACTAACCTAAGGACATCACACACATCCATGCCCGAGGCAGGATTCGAACCTGCGACCGTAGCAGTCGCGGGGTTCCGGACTGAGCGCCTAGAACCGCTAGACCACCGCGGCTGGCGGCGTCTGTAGGTGATGTATATTATAAGCAAAGCGGTGTCATTGAATTTCTCACTACAGAGAAAGAAACTGTGAGTAATAATCACAAACGCTGGTGCCAAGTCTATGGAACATCTTCTGTCGACAAAAGTACAGTTAGTCGCTGGGCACGAATGGTGAGGTCATCAGAAGGCGATTCGGCGGAGCTCCACGATTTGCAGCTGTGGTGGAAACCATCCACAACTGTCACACTTGACATAGCCCCCTATGACTTCCACTTGTTTGGGCCATTAAAGGATGATCGTGGAAAACATTTTGAGGACTATGAGGAGGTGATTCACACAGTGAATTATTAGCTCCACAAGCAGGGCAATGATTGGTACCGACAGGGCATACAATCCCTTGTTTCGGGCTGGAGGATGGCCGTAGAACGGGATGGAGATTAAGTGGAAAACTGGGATGTGTAGATAAAACACCATTTTTTCATATGTGGAATTCCCATTATGTTCAATAAAGAAATGCTGAAGAAAAAACTGCGGTGCATTATTTTCTAGGCAACCCTCGTATTTAGCTCCCTCTGCAGCCCATTTTTTCCTGGTCGCTTGAGCCTGTATACTAGTAGCATCTCGACATAGTCTCTGGCATAAGGTTCACGTAACGTACGCTAGTTTTTTATTCTGTGACGCCTATTACAATTTCATGTTGACAAAAGCCTCTGCCTGTGGCTATTAACTAGTGAGCACTGAAGTACGATATATGTAATGGTCGCTTCTCGTGGTCGTGCGGTAGCGTTCTCGCTTCCCACGCCCGGGTTCCCGGGTTCGATTCCCTGCGGGGTCAGGGATTTTCTCTGCCTCGTGATGGCTGGGTGTTGTGTGATGTCCTTAGGTTAGTTAGGTTTAAGTAGTTCTAAGTTCTAGGGGACTGATGACCATAGCTGTTAAGTCCCATAGTGCTCAGAGCCATTTGATATATGTAATTTGGGTGCTATATAAAGCAGTGGCTTGCGGTAATTCTTGTTTTCTCAATTTTGTTTATGACAAGAGCTGCTCGGCTACATCTAATGTAATGTACCATCATGTGATGTAAGAAGTGAGTACGGTTACCTCACAAATATATTTCTATTAATGTTTTATTATGATTTTAAAAATAATTTTGTAACTAGCTGTATACATTTTTAGGGCCCACTACCTCCGAAGAAGATATTTTTACAAATATCAAAACCTAGGAGAAGGGCTAATAAACCTCTATTTGCAAATCTTTTGCTGATTTTAAACCTCTTCAGATTTACACAACTGGTTGCAGGTGGTTCTGAGGCCGCGACAATAATTTGCAACGCGTCAGGAATTTTATAGAGTCGAGGCCAATAATATCTTGGAGGCTGTGAAACTTACTGTGACCTTGGACATAAAAACTTTGAAAATATCTTTGGAAATTATATTAGAGAAAACACCAATCTTGAAACGTTAATCTGTGTTTTCTTTCTCGTCAGTATCTAAGTTTATAGTTACTGATCTCCTAGGCAATAAAAAAATAATAGGCGCTGTCTATATATTATAAAATAAAAACATGATGCCTTTGGATTCCATTACTAAAAACATTTCATCTCAGAATGATGTATGTCGGCTTACTGCTGCGCTGTTCCCGTAGTTGAGTATATTGTCTTAACAGACTTATGGCATTACGGTAATCTCAGTATACATTTAAGAATCAAGCTTTATCTAGTAAATATTATAGACAAATTCACTGCTGAATAATATTTTCAGCTTTGGCTATCATTTTACTTTCAGCTCCAACAATTACATTGATGTACTTAAAACGTGAACTCCAAACTTCAGCCTAACAGTTGCTAGGTTTAATGTAAACCTTTCACGCGCTCTTCACTGAATGGGTGTCTTTTTATTGTCAGTCGTGCATATCGGATCTACTGATGTGTAAGAAATATTGTTTGAATTAGATCTGTAGTCAACATCTTGTAGATTTCTGTCTGTGATTGCCAATGGTGTAGGCTCACATGCCTGAAACTTATATCTCTTTTTCACTATGTTCCTAGTCCGTCCCCGGTAGCTGAGTGGTCAGCGTGACAGAATATCAGTCCTGAGGGCGCGGGTTCGATTCCCAGCTGGGTCGGAGATTTTCTCCGCTCAGGGACTGTGTGTTGTGTTGCCATAATCATCTTTATTTCATCCCCATCGATGCGCAAGTCACCGAAGTGGCGTTAAATCGAAAGACTTGCACCCGGCAAACGGTCTACCCGACGGGAGGCCCTAGTCACACGACATTTACATTTTACTACGTTCCTACAACAGGTCGGCGTAGCCAAAATACATAACCTGTGTTTAGGGTGTTTAGGGTGCAGCCGAAGTAGTCAAGAAATTATTTTATAGAAAAAAATAATAATTTGTCTAACATACCTACAGATCATCACTTCTCCCTCTTTTTGTGTCCTTAGTCTTCTCACTAGTTTCATGCACCCCCACACGAAATCTGCTCTTATTAAAACCTCTTCATCTCAGAGTAGCACTTACGGCCTCAGTTCCATGTCCAATCTCTGTCTACCGTACAGTTGTTATCCTCTACAATCTTCTTTTACTCCCATGAAAATTATATCAACCTGCACCTTCCTTTTGTTAGTGTATTCCGTATGTTCCATTATTCTGTGGAGAGCTTCCCTATTTCATATCAGTTCTCCTGATTTCCAACATGCTTCTATAGTGTCCTTCTACAGCACCACATCTCAAACACTGCGATTCTCTTCTGTTCCGGTTTTCCCATTGTACACGTTTCACAGTCATACACAGCTGTAATCCAAACGCACATTCCCACTGTATTTTATACCACTCGTATTACACTTCTTTCCGACCTGAATTCTCTTCTTACCAATGATAGTCTGCTTTCATGTCTTCCCTGCTTCGGCCATTATCTGTAATTTGGCATCCAACGTAGTATAATCTCTTAACGTCAATTACTCCATGCTCATGTATTTCTATGTTAAGTTTATCATTAGTCTCATTTCTGCTCCCCTCGTTAGTTTCGTTTCCCTTCGGTTTACTCTCATCCATATTCTACATTCAATAGACTTTTCATCCCATTCAACAGATGCTACAATTTCTCTCAATTTCTCTTAAATTTCGCTGAGGAGAGCAACGTCATCTGCGAATGTTATCACGGATTTCTTTCGCCCAGAAGTTTAATACCACTCTTTAAGTTTCATTTCATTTCTGTTATTGCTTGTTGGATATATAGACTGAACAACAAAGGGCGTAAATATCCATCCGTGTCTTACACCATGTTTCCATAATCATTGCATTTTCCAGAGGAAGGCCTTCAATGACTCTGCATACGCGGACTTTACCGAGGCGTTATCGAACTGCTTCGTCAACCCCTTTGGCCAAAACGATCACTAGAGCTGTCTTTTCTGCTGACATTTGTGGGAGACTGAGCGTGCTTTGGGACGTGGTCTTGATCCAGTCACTGACGGCTTCACCACTTGCGACAGGAAATACGCGTAAATGAAGACAACGAACCAACACGACTGTATTATCAAACAAATTTATTTCAAACTACTAGATTCGGCGCAACATTTACGCTACCTGAAGGTTCACTATAAACAAGAAAAATGCTTTCATTCCTTGGCCCACGTATCGTAGTACCCAAATAAACTAATTGCCACGGATTTCATACATCAGGAGAGCATACTCCACATGTTTCCACCACTGTCTGGTATACACTTTACAGTGTGTACACTCATGATGTATGCAATTCACGACAACTAGTATTACATGGTTTCTATGGCACGTGGGCGGAGAAATCAAAGTAAATTTCTGGTACATAGTAGGCCTGAATATAAGTGTGGCGCCGAATCTAGTAGTTTGAAATAAATTTCCTTTATGATACGGCTATGACTTCTTTAGTTACATCAGCAACAGCAGTCCAAGGTCCGCGAGAACGACGGATTTCCGGGAATTAAATACGTGTGGACATAGCGTACTAAGAGAAAAAGCGGTAGTTTATTTATCCACAAATCATGGCCACTTTGGTGTTAATCTATAAAACGTTAATTGAAAGATAACTGATTTATCTACTTACAATTACGGTTCCTCACAGACTTAATTGTACCTACGTATTGTCAGATTTTCTCGTTTATGGACCACAGATGTTGAGCCAACCAGATACGCGTGCTAGTTGTGAAGTTTGTAGTAAGATGCGTCGTACTATGGGTGTTCATTGTAGGATGAAATATGTTATTTCATTAATTTATATTGTTCTGCTACTTCCTCAATTGAGATATCTAATCAACCCTTCATCGCAGACGTAATGTTTGCCGCATGCTGTAACTGCGTTTCCAATAAGTTGGCTTTTTACATCTGTTTTAGGGCAATTTTATTTCGTGATATCAATCAAATGTTTCCATTATTAACATTTTTTTTCTTTTTCTAACATAAGAAAATCTTTTATTTCGTTGCATGATCAGGGATAGTTGAGTGAATGCGAAAATTAATATTCTTCTTCTTAAGGTTCCGTCAAATAAAACTTTATATGAGATATAAAAAAAATTGAGAAAAGTGATTCCTATTACAATGAACAAGCATTTTGTTAGACACACTACTGTTTCACAAGTATTTGATCTTGCATAGTTATCGATACTTCGTCACCAATTCGTAAGAAGATAAATGTTCAAGACAGTCATTCAGTATTATCATAGAATTCTGTAGAGCTCGTCGATTGAACTGGCCAAATATATTGCAAAGCATAGTTGTAGGTATTACTCGTTAAAACGTAGATTATGGAAGTCTAGCACTCTCATTTACATATGATTTCCGCAACAATAAATTTTAATTTTCGCTTTTTGGCATAGAATTCGACGGAACACGTACGCAAAACTTTACTGAAAACTGGAAATCTGAATTCCCACAAAACACTGCTGCTCAAACCACCAATTTGTACTCGTTCGGATTAATCACCTTCTAGGAAACACGCGTGAGAACTATTACTAGTACATGACTTACGAAATAACAGATTTGTATGAATTTTTCTTCCGGTTATTAGATTTTAAGTAACACACTCAGGCTAGCGCAGTCAATAGTCACAGATTTTGAAATTTCGGAGCCAAGCAATAAATTAAAAGATCGTTAAGCAACATAGGGAGTATTATTCAGTAATGTTTATAACGGTTGCATTGTCTTAGCAGGTATTTTATTTCTTGTATTTATTAAAGTATTAAGAAGGAAAATATCACAAATAAAACAAAATTGATGGCATTTCCAGTGTTACAGGCCACTAGAACCAAAATTGTTAGAAATGGACCAAATAATTTAACAAGTGACAGAGTTCAAACATTTGGAATGCAATTTTAAATTTTCCACGCCAGATGATACGAAGCTAAAATTGAACAGACTGACACAATTCTAGGAAACCACACGACGTACATTGCAACATAAATTACAGAAAGAAACATTAACGAAACATCACAAGGTAACGGCCTTGCCTTAATTTCTGTATGTAGCGGATATTGGACTCAGACATCAGATCAATTACGACAGATCGAATCATCGGAGATGAAATTTCTCCGCATTGTAGCGGATCACTCATTTCTGGACCATAAACACGGATAAATCTTAATGTCGATCCCATTACAATTATAACTGAAAAAATAAAGACTGAACTGGAATTGCCTTGTCCAATGCAGGATAGCTATAGCTGTAGTACTACACAACCCAACAGGAAAAAGAAACATAGCTTCCTTTAAATGGAGTGGAGAATTCTCAGGCGGAACAGGCAAAACAGCCTATGATGATGATAATGGATTAAAATTACTGATGCCTAGTTTGACTGCAAGTATCAAAAGTATTCAATCGAACAATTTGTCTAATCGTTGAATACCGTTAACTTTAAAAAAATAAAATTACGCCGAATAAGTGCAAAATAATCTGTTGTAAGACGTGTGTATTTATATTGTCTATTGCCAAACCACAATTTATGAGAGATGTTTATATTTTGTTAATAGGATTAAGTAGGAATAATTAATATTTGTGATGTTGCAAATAATTGTGGTAGCAGGGAATGTCTTCATCAAAGTATTGTTGGCAGGAGAGACCGCACATTGATATAATTTTAAAAAGGGCGGGAGAGACCGCGTATGGATACATTTTGTAATGGTAGCAGTGATTGTCTGCACCAGAAAGCATTGTTTGCGGGAGAGACCGCACTTTAGCGTTCGTAGGAAGTCAGTAGTAAGTGAGAAGTGAAGCGAGTCAGTAGCAGGTCTGAAGCGAGAGGTTGAGAGGAGCGGTGTTCCTGCCAGCCACCAGCTATGATTTACAGGAAATCATAAACGAATGTACAGAGATATCAGCTAACTATTATCATAAGAGGAACTGATATTATTGAATTATTTTTTGGAGAAACTCAAGACTACTGAAGATATGTTTGCACAGTGCTAGTTGTAAGATTATTGTAAAAAGTAAGTCCCATTTGAACGTTTGTGAAATCATTTCATTCAGAATATAATTAATTTTTGCCAGCAATATTGCATTACTGATTATAGTCCATCCCAAAAACCATCAACGTAAAACGTTGCAAAATTTTATTGTTGTCTAGAAAAAGTTCAACAATGAATTACGTAACTTCAGTCAAATTAATTAAAGAATAACGTCAGCTTTGCTATTAAAGAATGTCAGGTTTGGTAATAAATACAGCCACTTGTTATGACAGCCTACCAGCACCTAATAGAATATAGTAAAACAGAGTAAGTATATTCATGTCGCAGTTCGATGTGGCAGTCAGATGGCGATCTAGTAACAGTAAAAAAAGGTAAGGAACAGTTCTGGGTTATTGCAGGTAACGACTGAGGGTCACGACGACGACACATTCTATATTTCGTCGAAATAATCAGAAAGTCACTTTTAATAAGCAGCATTTAAATTTGTATCCGAAGACTGAGAAAGAGAATTAATTTCAAAGGGAAGATTTCATTTGTTATTGTTAAGTAAGAGATAGAAATCCTAAGGGAAGGTTTCATAGGATAATGTAGAAGGGAAGGTTGCGTAACAAAAGAGATATAGAGGAGACGGGAAGGTTTCACTGTTTACAGGTGACTACGGTAATTATGAAACACTCCAGTAAAATATCGGAAGGTAATATCTCAGAATGATAAAAATATGGCAACGATCGTTTCTTGTTACACTAAAAAAAGCACAGATGACGTGCAGGGACGAGCCTGGACGAATGGGGAACAACTAGCAGAGGACCGGTGTCCCGTGTTGAGACACTCAAGGCCATGTGGCTCATCAAACACTTGTCGTAATCTGCCCCATGCCCTGCACAAGCGCCACATCCGGTCACGTGCTGGGCTCACACAAACGACAACCCACACTGCACTCGTCTGGCTACGCGTGCCGAAATGGAACGCCCTGAGGCTAGGTCCCGGCGTCTTCTTCAGACTAAGATCATTACAGACAACGGGTTTGCTCAGTTGTAGAACTATGGAACTGAAGTGAAGCGACGAAGAAAAAGTTACAGGCATGCGTATTCAAATACAGGGATATGTAAACAAGAAGAATACGGCGCTGCGGTAGGCAATGCCTTTGTAATACAACAAGTGCCTGGCGCAGTCGTTATATCGGTTACTGCTGCTAAAATGGCAGATTGTCCAGATTTAAGTGAGTTTGAACGTGGTGTTACAATCGGCGCACGAGCGATGGTACAAAGCATCTCCGAGGTATTGATGAAGTGGGTATTTTTCCGGACGACCATTTCAAGAGTGTACCGTGAATATCAGGAATCCGGTAAAACATCAAATCCCCGACATCTCTGCGGCAGGGATAAGATCCTGCACGAACGGAATCAACAACGACTGAAGAGAATCGTTGAGCGTGACAGAAGTGCAACACCAGCCGATTGTTGCAGATTTCAATGCTGGGTCGTCAAGAAGTGTTCAGCGTGCGAACCATTCAGCGAAACATTATCGATATGGGCTTTCGGAGCCGAAGGACCACTCGTGTACCCTTGATAACTGCACGATACAAAGCTTCACGCCAGTCAACACCGCCATTGGACTGTTCATGAGTGGAAACATGTTGCCTGGGCGGACGAGTCTCGTTTCAAAATTGTATCGAGCGGATGGACGAGAAGTGGTATACAGACAACTTCATGAATCCATGGACCCTTCATGTGAACAGTGGACTTTTCAAGCTGATGGAGGCTCTGTAATGGTGTGGGGTGTGTGCAGTTGAAGTGATACGACTCTGGCAGGTGAAACATATGTAAACATCCTGTCTGGTCACAGGCATCCACACAACCACATTGTGCATTCCGACGGACATGGGCAATTGCAGGAGGATAATGCGACACCCCACATGTCCATAATTGCTACCGAGTTGCTGCAGGAACACTCTTCTCAGTTTAAACTCTTCTGCTGCCCAACGAACTCCCCATACATTAGCATTATTGAGTATATCTAGGATTGTTTGCAACGTGCTGTTCAGAAGAGATCTCCATCACTTCCTACTCTTACTGATTTATGGACAGTATTGCAGGATTCATAGTGTCAATTCCCTCCAGCACTACTTCCGACATTATTCGAGTACATGCCACGTCGTGCTGCGGTACTTCTGCGTTCTCGTGGGCCACGTCGTGCTGCGGTACTTCTGCGTTCTCGTGGGGGGGTCCTGCACTATATTAGGTAGATGTACCACTTTCTGTAGCTCTTCAGTGTACAAACTGTGACGTTAACTATTTACATAATGAATCAACAGAAAAAGTGGATCATAATATTGTGTTAGAACATTATGAATTACCGCGAAAGAAAACGATTTATTGACAATCACCACGGAATGAGGGAACGTCTTTCTATTGAAATCCGACTTGTTCTTTACCGTCACGAAATAATGACTGCTATCAACAGGGAGGCCAATTCTATATCTTAGATTTCCGGAAGGCTTTTGACGCCGTTCCTCACCAGAGATTTCTAACCAAATTGCCTGCCTACAGTGTATCGACTTAGTTGTACGACTGGATTCGTGAGCTCCTATCAGAAATTTCACAGTTCGTAGTAACTGACAGAAAGTCGTCGAGTAAAACAGAAGTAATAACTAGCTTTCCCTATGGAAGTGTTGTAGGTCCTCTGCTCTTCCTGATCTATATAAACAAATTAGGAGACAATCTGAGCAGCCCTCTTATGTTGTTTGCAGGAGATCCTGCAATTTATCGTCTAGTATAGCCATTATAAGATCGAAACCAATTGCAAAATGACTTAGACAGAATATCTGTAAGGTGCAGAAAGTGGCAGTAGTCTCTGAATAAGGGAAACTGTGTGGTCATACACATGTTTCATCTTTCTAGTTGATATGCAAGGTAAAGAAAAACACAAAAATATAAATGTCTAAGCCGCAACATAGAGTACGCAATGCTGTGGCGTTACAGGCAGAACAACGAATACTCTAAGAAAGTGGCCGGATATGGGCCATCTCCTGCGCATAGTTAGTCCCACGACTACAATATATCAGAAATATATCGTGACGATGCACTGATGTCCAGCATGCCACAGCTGAAAGCATCGACTGCTTTGTGCAGTCATGTGAAATGAATTTAGGACGAATGAATACAAAACTGTATTGCAATTTTATAAGGAAAGACGCAACAACAGCTGAGTACTAAGGCTCAGAGAGAATATGCAACAGTGTCTTGCAGGAAGGCGTTTGTTATAGCGGAGTACTGTTGTGTTATAGCTGCAATAAGCGAGAAATCCGTAGGATCCCTATTTGTATTTTAATCCTTTAAAACCTTCAGGACTGTCCTGATGGTGTCCATTATCTGTTCCTGTCTTGGCCCGCATCTCGTGGTCGTGCGGTAGCGTTCTCGCTTCCCACGCCCGGGTTCCCGGGTTCGATTCCCGGCGGGGTCAGGGATTTTCTCTGCCTCTTGATGGCTGGGTGTTGTGTGCTGTCCTTAGGTTAGTTAGGTTTAAGTAGTTCTAAGTTCTAGGGGACTTGTGACCACAGCAGTTGAGTCCCATAGTGCTCAGAGCCATTTGAACCATTTTTTTGTTCCTGTCTTGTGCTAAATGTGGTGTCACCGCCAGACACCACACTTGCTAGGTGGTAGCCTTTAAATCGGCCGCGGTCCGTTAGTATACGGCGGACCAGCGTGTCGCCACTGTCAGTGATAGCAGACCGAGCGCCACCACACGGCAGGTCTAGAGAGACGTCCTGGCACTCGCCCCAGTTGTACAGCCGACTTTGCAAGGAACGGTTCACTGACAAATACGCTCTCATTTGCCGAGACGATGTATCATCAAGAGCGATGTTCTACAAATGTGGATTAAAGTTAAGTATTCCAGAAGCTACGTACTTTTCTTTATAGCATTCATTACGTATCCTGTTTCAGACCTCACGCCAGCCGGCATGAGTTTAAGCGCGTGCCTTTCGGCTTCCTCTCATTGTGTCTAGGCTGTCTTGTCTAGACACAACACTAATCAATTCGTCTCTGAAGAACTACGCCGGCCGCTGGTGGCCGTGCGGCTCTGGCGCTACAGTCTGGAACCGCGCGACCGCCACGGTCGTAGGTTCGAATCCTGCCTCGGGCATGGATGTGTGTGTTGTCCTTAGGTTGGTTAGGTTTAAGTAGTTCTAAGTTCTAGGGGACTTATGACCTCAGCAGTTGAGTCCCATAGTGCTCAGAGCCATTTGAACCATTTTTTGAATAACTACTACATTCAATGTTCACCATATTGTATTTTGCGTAGATTACTTCTTGCCTATTCCTGTCATTTTTCTCGTCTAGAGCTCCTTCCAGCTTCCTGGATATCGTAGCAAATATTCCACTAACATTTGCCGTCTTGTCTTACAGCTTTCCTACTACCATTCTTTTTGATGCTTCTAAATTTCGTACTTTATCTGTCAACTTATTGTTACACATTAATAAATATCACCACAATATCATTATTATTATTTCTATTGTTACAAAAAATAAACTTTAGTTCAAATGTGCGTTCCGTGCAAATGCTACTACGACGTGGAGGAATGTTAAAAGGTGGTAAAACTATTTATAGCCTGGCAGGGATATTTCATAGTAGGAGGTGCCAATAAACGACGACATGAATGTGGTAGACGTGTGGAAAATTTCTAAAATCATACCATACCTCTTTACGTGTAGATGGCCCCCTTAGGTAAGGTACTCAGCGGCAGGAATGCGTAATAAAATGGAAATATCTTTAAATATAACGTCTTTTAGTGCAAATCAGGCAAGAACTACAATGTTCTGTTTCGTTCTCCGGTCCTTGGTTTCATAATAATGCAATGATATAATAGTTTTGCAGGTAACAGGTGAGTATAAGCTATTCATGCATGTGCATGCTCAACAGGAAAATGGGAAATGTGATTACGTTTGCAGAATCAAATTAAACACTATTCAGACACATTGCGCTTACATCATCCAAAATTACGATTATTTATTTCTGAATTTCTCTTTAATTATTTAACAGTTGGCAGTAATTAACCTTCTGATCATCGTACATTCAGTCAGGGATAAAATATGAGAGTATGCAGAAGAAGATACAACTGAGTTTATTGAGAATAGTTGTATGGTCATGCGGTTAGTTAAACCACGTGAACCTGGGACCGGATCTTGCAGTAGTCAGAATTTGTTAGGGAGGCTGTAAAATCTGACACGAGAACGGCAAGTCTCGGAATAAATATGGTGACGACTGATGAAATGAAATGGGAGGAAGATAAGAACTTCTTGTCAGATCAGTATAGGTTCACGTCAACAGCGAACGTAAATTGGGTAAGTGGAGCAGAAAATATCATGAATAAGAAGATACGGTGGAGACAGGAGTCTTCTCGTTTGAATCGACAGCAAACCAACACCGACAATACTTCAGGTATACATGCCTGCATCACAAGCGACGGATGAAGAGATAGAGAAAATATATGAGGTCACTGAAGATGTGATTCAGTAAGAAAAGAGAGATCGTAATCTACACTATTGGAAATGGAAAAAAGAACACATTGACACCGGTGTGTCAGACCCACCATACTTGCTCCGGACACTGCGAGAGGGCTGTACAAGCAATGATCACACGCACGGCACAGCGGACACACCAGGAACCGCGGTGTTGGCCGTCGAATGGCGCTAGCTGCGCAGCATTTGTGCACCGCCGCCGTCAGTGTCAGCCAGTTTGCCGTGGCATACGGAGCTCCATCGCAGTCTTTAACACTGGTAGCATGCCGCGACAGCGTGGACGTGAACCGTATGTGCAGTTGACGGACTTTGAGCAAGGGCATATAGTGGGCATGCGGGAGGCCGGGTGGACGTACCGCCGAATTGCTCAACACGTGGGGCGTGAGGTCTCCACAGTACATCGATGTTGTCGCCAGTGGTCGGCGGAAGGTGCACGTGCCCGTCGACCTGGGACCGGACCGCAGCGACGCACGGAAGCACGCCAAGACCGTAGGATTCTACGCAGTGCCGTAGGGGACCGCACCGCCACTTTTCCAGAAAATTAGGGACACTGTTGCTCCTGGGGTATCGGCGAGGACCATTCGCAACCGTCTCCATGAAGCTGGGCTACGGTCCCGCACACCGTTAGGCCGTCTTCCGCTCACGCCCCAACATCGTGCAGCCCGCCTCCAGTGGTGTCGCGACAGGCGTGAATGGAGGGACGAATGGAGACGTGTCGTCTTCAGCGATGAGAGTCGCTTCTGCCTTGGTGCCAATGATGGTCGTATGCGTGTTTGGCGCCGTGCAGGTGAGCGCCACAATCAGGACTGCATACGACCGAGACACACAGGGCCAACACCCGGCATCATGGTGTGGGGAGCGATCTCCTACACTGGCCGTACACCACCGGTGATCGTCGAGGGGACACTGAATAGTGCACGGTACATCCAAACCGTCATCGAACCCATCGTTCTACCATCCCTAGACCGGCAAGGGAACTTGCTGTTCCAACAGGACAATGCACGTCCGCATGTATCCCGTGCCACCCATCGTGCTCTAGAAGGTGTAAGTCAACTACCCTGGCCAGCAAGATCTCCGGATCTGTCCCCCATTGAGCATGTTTGGGACTGGATGAAGCGTCGTCTCACGCGGTCTGCACGTCCAGCACGAACGCTGGTCCAACTGAGGCGCCAGGTGGAAATGGCATGGCAAGCCGTTCCACAGGACTACATCCAGCATCTCTACGATCGTCTCCATGGGAGAATAGCAGCCTGCATTGCTGCGAAAGGTGGATATACACTGTACTAGTGCCGACATTGTGCATGCTCTGTTGCTTATGTCTATGTGCCTGTGGTTCTGTCAGTGTGATCATGTGATGTATCTGACCCCAGGAATGTGTCAATAAAGTTTCCCCTTCCTGGGACAATGAATTCACGGTGTTCTTATTTCAATTTCCTGGAGTGTAGTAATCACGGGTGACTGGAACTCGGAAGTAGGGGAAGGAATAGAAAAAGTAGTTGCATGAGAATATTAGGTTGGTAGTACAACGGAGAGAGAAGAAAGACGAATTGAGTTCAACAACAAATATCAGCTAGTGTAAGAACAAGAAGAAACAGTATACTTTCAAATACGGTAAGATTTCAGCTGGATTACTTCATGATGAGAAACACATACTAAAATAAGCTATTAGATTGTGAGGCGTACCCAGTAGCTGATATAGACTCAGATCACTATATGGTAACGATACAGACTATGCTAAAGTTTAAGACAATTCTCTTGAAGAATCAATGAGGAAAGAAGTAGGATAGCGTATTACTGAGGAATAATGAGTTATCTACGGCTGTAAATACTTCGATAATGAATGCCGCAATAGGCAATTCACATTATGAAGAATCGACGTCACTAAAAAGGCAATCACCGAAAGTGGACAGACAAATACAGATTCAATGAAGGAAACTTCTAAGACTCCTTGGATAACAGAAAAAATACTTCAGCCGACCGATGAACGAAGAAATACCAGAAATACTCTAAATAAAGGAAGAAATACAACAATCCGAGTCAGCTGTTAATGAATTACTAGTACTTAGGAATTACAGGGATGGCACGATGTAATGGCGGCAGTAAAAATGTAAAAGAAACGGAAACCAAATCGCCGTTGGAAGGACTGATTTAGAATACAGAAAAGTCAAGAAAACTTTGCTAAAAATAAAAGTAGAGGCCTCAACATCGGGAGAGAAAGAGAGAGATAGAGTAGTGAGGCAAAATTTAGGCGCTGATGAATGAGCAGAGAGAAGGAATTGCTCTCTTTTAAGCTCTAAACGAGCAGGAGAAACTGTCTGATGGTTCAAATGGCTCTGAGCACTATGGGACTTAACTTCTGAGGTCATCAGTCCCCTAGAACGTAGAACTACTTAAACCTAACTAACCTAAGGACATCACACACACCCATGTCCGAGGCAGGATTCGAACCTACGACCGTAGCGGTCGCGCGGTTCCAGACTGTAGCGCCTAGAACCGCTCGGCCAAAACTGCCTGATGACATTATAGAAGAAATGGTAGTCGATCTCAAGGGCACAGGAGAGGCAACAGTAGAGTTGTAGTTTAAGAGGGCTTCGGAACATTTGCGATCAAATAAAACTGAAGTTGCAGATAACATTCTTACGAATTTCTAAAATCATTAGGGAAAGTGGCTACCAAACAACTGTTCAAGTTGGTTTCTAGAAGCTTTTAGATACAACATCGGACTTTTGGAAAAATATTTTCCACAAGAACCGTCGTACAATTACATTAACAGGTCATACATCCAAGTAGCTGATAATATTGTAAAGACGAATGGAAGAGAAAATTGAGGATGTGTTAGATGACGATCAGTTTAAATTCAGGAAAGGCTACCAGGTGGCAGTTCTGACGTTGCGCCTGATACTGAAAGGGAAGATAAGACGTTAAGGTATAACTTCCACGATAATATAGAGATCTGTACAGCGTAATATCTCTAGAGGAAGGCAGAGATTGGTGTACA
Source organism: Schistocerca nitens (assembly GCF_023898315.1). Classification (NCBI taxonomy): domain Eukaryota; kingdom Metazoa; phylum Arthropoda; class Insecta; order Orthoptera; family Acrididae; genus Schistocerca; species Schistocerca nitens. Next base: position 186,136,360 of record NC_064620.1, on the reverse strand, counting down.
TCTATGAAATAACGAAGAAACCAAGTGCTACTCTGAGGTTGGGGCATTAAAGGAGTCGGAAGTCTGATGCCAAAAAAATAAAAAAAAGCTTCTGAATACCCTTGCCACATACATAACAAACACTGAAGGGTAATCTGCAGTTCTCTCCGTCATTTAGCATGTTGTCTGATTTTTTTAAAGCTAGATTATGGGGGCAATGCTCCTTTCTTAACATCTCGAGAGTCAGAAAATCTAATTAAGCTCGCTACAGACGTTTTATTAAGCACAGACTCTGCGCAAGTGACGACGTAAGTTTCTGCGCGACGCCTTTAATGGTGCCAGAAAATTAAAGCCACAGGCTTTCAATTTTGCTGGAAGCAGGCGGCAGTGTGGGAACAAGGCGTCGACGCCTTTGAAGCACTCAGTGCCTTTAAGCACAATACTGCGCGGAGAGGCTGCCTTCAAAGAGAGCACGAAGCGTCTGTAGCTGCGGCTGCGAGTACTGACGTGCACGTGCACGAGGACATTGACACAGGGGTGAACCGAAAACAGCGGGCGCCACGAAACTTAATGCCCCGGGCGCACAGGGGTCACTAGTCGGTCACCCACACAACAATGCTGCAATCTCACCAACAATTGTTTTCCTCCAAGATCCCCAGCCTTAGCCGTGTTCTTCCACCTTCTCTCCCCCTCCTACAACTTCGGCCTGAAAACTCGTACTTTACTCTCAGTGGAAAAGAACGCGAAAGAACCATTACGTGCTGTAGCAGCGTCACTAATGCTACAGGCCGGAGCAGCCACATCTGCCCCACGATTGGATGTGCAGCATCCGTTTTTTGGGGCCTTCCAACAGAGCAGAGAGTGAGGAGTCAGGAAAAGTCATTCAGTATCAACAGTCTTTATACAGCATGATGAAGTATGCATTTCTCTCTTTGCTGATCCCATATGTACCCTTATTCACAGTTAACTCTACTCATATACATCGCTGGCTACCGAAATTCCAACACCATGGAGGCATCATGCGAAAGGTGTCAAACTAGGCTGAAGTGTGCTACATATTTGGATATGCGAAGCACTACCTCAAAATGTACGTAGCGGTAATGCTAACAAAATTTTGTGTTCAAGGCAAGATTACGCTGCCAGTTTCTCTTTCAGAAATTCCATCTGAATATGTGGCGTTTGTGAGAAGATCGCGTTGTATGTCATTTAAAAGGAGGAGCGTCTTCTAGCACGTGCGGCCGAATCGAAACGCTATGGGGTGCCATTGGATACACAATACGATCATCTCTGGTTCGCATAGTCGGTAATTTGAACAGCATGGTTTACAGTTATGATGTGTTAAGGCTGATGGTTGTACTCTGTCCTCTAAGACTCCATGACCTAGACTTCAACAAGATAACGCAAGTCCGCGTGTCACTCCTGCTGTCTGGACTTACTGTGACACTGAGGGTGTTCGACTGTTGCCCTGGCCAGCACGTTTCCTGTATCTCTTACATCTGGTCCTGTATTGCCGAGACACTGGCAATAATAAATTACCTGATGAGACTGCATTCGCACCAGCACGTCTTTTCCTCTAATTGGGAATTTCAGACGTGCCCTCAATAATCGTTTTCTCTGATCCATAAGGTAACATTTGACGGTGGAATCTCTAATTCCGAAATCGATAAAGACCTAAATCGGATTAATTAATGCAATTTACCTGTCGGACGAATTTATTCCTTTAAAACGAATGTACTTACTTGTTCACACATGAAATAAAACGACCACTACAAAACATCAAATTTACCAGTTTGAAAGGAAAGGTGATATGATGTATAGTTGTTAATGAAAATATAGCATAAACAGGGATTCTCGAAAATAGGTAAGTGCGGTAAAGAAGTACGGCATTAATCTGAATCGTGACAGTAGGCCATAGGTTGGCAAGCACCTGTTCCAAATGACTTAACCAGATGTATCCCGTACTTATACTTTGCAATGCACCAAAATGTGCATTTCAGAGGGTACCACATCTTGTCACTCCTTTTCCTATTCTACCTGCTAATGAAGCTAAGGAAAAATGAGTGAGTGTATTCTTCCGTGCGAGCCCTGAATTCTCTTAGTATCTTCTTCGCAAAGCCCTTACGTGAGATTTACGTTGGAGACAATAAATCCCCAATGTGTTTCACAAATAGAACCTCTCACCTCCTAGGACTCCGATTCGAATTCACGCAGAATTACCTCAATAAGTGCTGATCGAACCTACCGGTAACAAATCAAGTAGCACACCTTTGAATTGCGTCGATGTCATTCTTTATTACGACCTGGTGAAGATCACAAACACTCGAGTAGTACTGAAGAAAAGGTTGCACAAGTGTACGCGTTCTCCCTCGTAGATGATCTACACTTACGGACCCTGGATCAGTGCCGGGTTACAAGAAAGCGAAAGATCTGGGGAGCCATCCTCATGCATGACCACTCAACTTCCGCACACGACCCCCAGAAATTGGCTGGATGTGTATCACGAAAATTCTTGTCCCTGACGGTCCGGAAAAAAATATGGAAATTTGTTGTAAGGTCTTACGGGACCAAAATGCTGAGGTCATCAGTCCCTAAGCCTACACACTAGTTAATATAACTTAAACTAACTTATGCTAAGGACAACACACACAACCTGTAAGTAGGCTGTTTAGGTTTTTATATTGGTAACGCCACGTAGCACTCTGTATGAAAATCACTGGCTGTGCTGTGTGCAGTCTGTGGCTAGTTTGCATTGTTGTCTGCCATTGTAGTGTTGGGCAGCTGGATTCTAACGGCGCGTAGCGTTGCGCAGTTGGAGGTGAGCCGCCAGCAGTGGTGGATGTGGGGAGAGAAATGGCGGAGTTTTGAAATTTGCAAGACTGGATGTCATGAACTGCTATATGTATTATGACTTTTGAACACTAGTAAGGTAAATACATTGTTTGTTCTCTATCAAAATCTTTCATTTGCTAACTATGCCTATCAGTAGTTAGTGCCTTCAGAAGTTTCAATCTTTTATTTAGCTGGCAGTAGTGGCGCTCGCTGTATTGCAGTAGTTCGAGTAACGAAGAATTTTGGTGAGGTAAGTGATTTGTGAAAGGTATAGGTTAATGTTAGTCAGGGCCATTCTTTTGTAGGGATTTTTGAAAGTCAGATTGCGTTGTGCTAAAAATATTGTGTGTCAGTTTAGTGTTGATCAGAATAAGTAAAGAGAGTAATTTCTGAGTACGTTCAGTTTTGCTCAGCTGTTTGAAAATCATATAATGTAAGAGGTTTATCAGCACAGTAATTAATTAATTTTTCTAAGGGGACGTTTCATATGTCGACCCTTAGCCGAGGATATTTCACTGGAATCTTCTGATTTTTTCTTGTAGCTTGTGCAATTAGTGCAGCCTTTGTTTATTGCTAGCGCGTAATTGTAGAGAGAATTTCGTTTGTAGTTGTAGTTTTTCATTCTTGTACAGTAAAACAGTTGTGGCATGCATGTACATTTGCACCAAGTATTTCGCAGCTGCGCTTGCAATTAAAGAGATATTATTTTCAGTGTTATGTTGATGTGTTTTCTTATTTTGCCCTTTTCTGTGTTGTCGTGTGAAATATAGTGACAATAATGGCGTGTGAAAAACGTAATACTAGGCTCCAAAGTAAACTGAGAAATGACAGTGAAGACGAAATCAATGTGTTAGCGCCGCAGAGTAATGAATTAACTAATGTTCAAAGTAGTAATTTGGTAATTGTGCATAGGGAAATGGAGCGGGCTGCAAATAATGGTGTAGGTAGTGAAACAATTAGTGAACAGGGAAGCATTATCGATCGATCGATAGGCAACAGCTTGCCTCAGGAATCCGAAATGACAGGACACAATCTTGCAAATACTGTAGATTCAGGTTTTGCGTCCTCGCCGTTTTCTCAATTAAGTCAAGACACATTTTCTGCTTTTCAAAACGCGAATCTTGCCGGTTCAAATGCACTGCCGAATAGCACTGAGGAACATGTTTCAGACACCAGTGCATTGTTATTACAATTAATGCAACAAATGGGACAAAAGCTTCAAAAGTTAGACACAATAGAACAAAATCTTCAAAAGTTAGACACAATGGAACAACACCAGAGACAAACACAGCAACAGTTAGACACAATGGAACAAAATCAGAGACAAACACAGCAAAAGCTTCAAAAGTTAGGCACAATGGAACAAAATCTTCGGAAGTTAGACACCACGCTTGAACAAACACGTGAAGATTTAACTACTGAGTTACATAACATTGAATCGAAATGTCAAAAAGTCTGTAATGACGTAAAAACACAAATTTGTGAGCATTTTCAACCTATTTTTTCGCGGCATGAAAATGCATTACAGAATCACGAAGCAGCCATAAAAGAACTGCAGACTATTGTTCATGAAAATCATGAGACCTTACAAGCTAAAATTGACTCAGTTGCATCTACCGATTCGGTTACACAAGTTGCAAAAACTCAGGAAAACTTAAAGGACACAGTAGATACTCTGAAAATTGGTTCAGAAAGATACATGCAGGAAATTAGTTTATTATCAGAGAAAGTAGTTGAACTTTCGGATCAGGTAAATAATTTATCTACGAAGGTAGATGATAATCTGAATGACACAAAACCGGTAGTCTTTAATGACACAGAAGAGTGCGAACAAATTAGGAAATTCAAACAAAATCAGAAGCAAATTAATACGCAACACCAAAGAGAAATCCGGGAAGTAGAAAATCAGCTGACACAGGTAATACAAGAATTGCGTATTTCAGAGGACACTCGCGCTCCAACACGGGAAGAGGGACTTAGAAATACGGAAAAGCCACAAAATAATAATTTCGGAAATTATTAAAGAAATTGGCAAGGTACACCGAATTTTGAGATGGAACCGCCGAGCTTTCATGGCGGACTGCACCAAAATCAGAGAGAAGACTAATGGCTCAAAAAACAAAAAAAAGGGGGACGCCAATCTGCCTGCAATTATACGGTATTCGACACACTTCGACTTCTTCAGGAGATCGTCGAACGTCCTTCACTGACCTAAAAAGATGTATGTATGTTTCTTGTTTATTTATGTACTCCTGTGGCGTACGATGTTTGCCAACGCTTGTGGAGACGATGTGTTTTACTCGTACAGATCCTTTTTTTGTTTTTGTTTCTGCTAGTATTCTTTGTTACATAGTTTCACATGAGAAGACAACTGAAACAAATTGCTCGTCAATAAACAAGCAGATTAGCATTCATGAAGTCGGTCATCGGCGTTCCAGAAGGGAATAAAGTTTTCATTGGTGGAGGACTCGTAGACCAGTGATGTCAACTGAAGAGCTACTTGAACGAAAAGTAGCGGCTCCATGATCCAGAATGTCGACAACGCCGGGAGAGCATTACGCCGAAGCTATACCCCTCCATACCGCATCCAAATGCATCCAGATTTCACGGCGACCGGTCTGTCACTATTTGGTCGTACAGAACGCGAAGCTTCGCTTTGCATGTCTTGGGATGTACAAGTGGTACTATGGAAAAAATTGGAAATTTGTGGTAAGGACTATGAGACCAAACTGCTGAGGTCATCGGTCGCTATGCCTACGCACTACTTAATCTAACTTAAAATAACTTACGCTAAGGACAACACACACACCCATTCCCGAGGGAGGACTCGAACCTCCGACGGGGATAGCCGCGCTAACCGTGGCAAGACGCCCCGACCGCACGGCTACCCCGCGTGACTGGTACTATGAAAGGCTCCACAACAAGGGAGTAAAGATTATCAAACACGAAAATAATTTCAGTCACAAAGAGGTGTCCGTTAAAAGCAGCGATATTAACTTCCGGACTGAAGAGGATGTGTTAAGTGTGTTCAAATTTTAAAATATGTGACGAAACGCCCTTATGTAGTTGTGCCTGGCTATGAAATTTCAGTCAGCAGCGGTAAGTATTCTAAGTATTGTTTTGAGATGAGGTCTGTCTGCGAGAGTGGAAGTAGTAGTGTCGGTCGAGAGCTGGGAGACAGAAGACGTGTCAAGCTGCCCTCACGTCGGTGATGGCAGATCTTACAAAACTCAAGGCCTGAGTTCATTTATAGCCAGGAGAGATTTAGATGGCTTAACTACGCTTGAAGGTGGAATTCAAGGTAAAATTCGCAAGTGTAATGCACAAGCAATAGCAGGGTTATGATCGTGATGATGATGATGATGATTAGTGTTTTAGGGCGCGGTTATGATCGTGATTGTCAGTCCGAGTTTGCAATTATCCCATGTTTTGCTTGTCAGTTAAAGAAGCCTCCTTATCATCCAAACAATAATAATTAATAAATAAATATGCTGTGGTTATTAATTGTTAATGTAACTTTAAAATTGAAATAATCTGTTAATCTGGCACTCAGCCATTATTGGTATCTATGCCATTGTAATTGTCACTATCTATTACTGATTATGGGTTATGACGATTATGAAGTTTTAAATAGACTTAATTTATGAATTCGCTTCTCACAAGTTATTCAGTAGTTAACAGGACCCAAGAAAACTCCTTTTTATTAAATTCATTCATAGTAACAATAAGCTGTATCCACTGCTCCTGCATGGAAAAAGGCAGTCACCTAAAGAGGTGAGTGCAAAACTTAGGGCCAAAACAGAGACACTGACAACCACAACATGTCATGTATTCTAATCCAGTAAATTCCGTTGCTCAAGGAAGATCCTGTATCATTTGTAAATTTTTGTTCAAAAACGCATTCAGAGAGCTTAGGTAGTCATTGTTACAGGTTCATTTGTTTCTTTAGATTTTCATATTCAAATACGCAGTCAGGTAGCTTAATCCAGTTATTAGTTTTAAGTTTTTCATGAAACGATCTACATCTACATCATACTCCGCAAGCCACCTAATGGTGTGTGCCGGAGAGTACTTTCGGTACCACTATCTGATCCCTGCAACCATGTTCAACTCGCGAATAGTGCGTTGGAAGAATGATTGTAGGTACGCCTCTGTATTGGCTCTAATTTCTCGAATTTTCTCCTCGTGGTCAATACGCGAGATGTACGTGGGGGAAAGTAATATGTTGTTTGACTCCTCCTGAAATGTGCTGTCCTAAAATTTCACTTGTAAATCTCTCTGTGGTGCACAACGACTTTCTTGTAAAGTCTGCCAGTGGAGTTTGTTCAGCATCTCTGTAACGCTCTCTCCCGGCAAAACGATCCAGTGAGGAAACCGCCGCTCTTCGCTGGATCTTCTCTATCTCCTCTACAAGCCCTACCAGATAGGGATCCTATATAGAACAATACTCAAGAATCTGGCGAACAAGCACCTTGCATATCACTTCTTTCATGGCTGAATTACATTTCTTTAAGATTCTTCCGACGAATCTGAGTCTGGTGCCTGCTTTTACCACTATCTGTTTTATATGGTCATTCCACCTAGATATTTTACGGCAGACGCTGTCTCCAGCTGTTTGTCATCAATAGTGTAGCTGCTTAGTAGTAGATTTCTTCTCTTATATATGTTCAATATTTTACATTTATTTACGTTCAGTGTCAACCACTAGAGTCTGCACCATTCATCAGTTCTCTGCTGGTCGTTCTGCAAATTCTTACTATCTTCTGGCGTTGCTACATTGGTATAAACAACTGCATCATCTACAGCATTAAAGAGTATCCGACGCTTTCTACTACATCATTTAACTGTCCTATCACACTTCCCTGTTGTACTCCTGATATTACCTTTACATCTGTCGATTTAGTTCCGTTAAGAGCGACTTGCTGAGTTCTATCTCTAACGATCACTTGAGTGCTTAAAGGACAGTGAATCTGACACTCGTACAACATGCACACAGTTTTATGCACGTTAGATTCCGTTTACTGATAGCTCAGGTTGCTTATCGGGTTCAGTTTCACATACGAACATGGTCATATTTGTTTTAGCAACGTTACATATTTGTTGTAGTTACGATACATATTAGTTGCTTATACGTTACAGCAGTCCCTACTGTTGTTATGTCCTGCATATATTTGCAATCTCATAAGTGACTGCCAAGACAAAGAAGTGATCACTAAAAGTTGTCCACTGCAGTGAATATGGTGCGCCACAGGCAGCTACCCTCCACTCCAGTGATATGGAAAGCGACGAAGAGAGCGACTCTGATAAAATTTGTGTATCAGGTAGTTCCTGAGGAGGTCGTGGTAAACACGTCAGATGGGGAAGACCCATAACTGCACCTGGATAGGCAGTTCATAATTTTCCACTGAGTAGCTACAACTGTTTACGTTCTTTTCCACGCCTGTAATTGATTTAGAACTCTGATATTGAGTTGGTTTTTTAAGAAGTTTCTAGCTGTGTTATTTGGTACTGATTAGATTTTACCTTACCTGTACTAGTGTAGTTTTCTCTTTAATATGTTTTCAGCCATGTATCTCAGTTTCCTCAGGTCTTGAGGCTTGCAACAGTGACCCTAGTCTGAGTCAGGTGACGATGAAAGAATAGTCCTCCACAGGCACGTACGATGCGTTGGATTTGCTTAGAAGGTCCATCCGAACACCGCCTCGTATCATCTTGTTCTTTGCCTTTGTCAAGTATTTACACGGGCTCGGCATTGTTACGATGGAATTTGGTATGATTAATTTAAGAAGTGGCCGAACGCCCCTCTTGTCGCCATCCAGTTACCCTTCGTGGAGGAATACGTGTGTTATCCTAGTAAAAGTGGGCAGACCTTTTTCTAAGTACTTGCAACTCGTGTAAATAAGGCCGTATTTGTGTACCAGCACAGTACCACGCAGTCGAACGTGGATAACCACCTTAAAAATACATCCACCCTGATCGACACACCTGCCTTCGTCATTAACCCACGGGGAGAAATCGATCCGGGGCCGAATCGCGGAAGCGGTGTCTTTACATACAGGGCTATCCAGGCACCTCGGACAATTGCTGATAGGATGGAAAATTGTATCTGTAGCCGTTACTTTCTCTTTGTCTGTGTCACAAGGGGAAACGTACTGGAGGATACAATGTTGAAAATCCTTAGAAAGTACAAGACAGACGAATGATATACAAACATCTACAAAAACCTAAGGTCAAGAAGGAAGGGCATGTGACATGGTCACAGTTTTCCACCACTCTCGTTGTAGTTGTGCGTCACTGAAGCACTGAAGGAAGACGAAGGAAAAAATGAGTTATTAACCATCTGTTGTTTATTATAAACCTATAAGTCTATCGGTTTGGGTCATACATCACATCACAGAACGTTTGTCATCATAGAAACTGAACACTTGTAATGTACATAAAAATTATACAACGTGACAAAAATACTGGTGTACCGTACACAAATGTACTTACAAGGGAAAACAGATCAGGTGAAGTCGTAACTGATGTTCCTCATAACTCATACAACATCAAAGTTATCATAATGAAAGTCCACAATCGCCGGCCGCTGTGACCCAGCGGTTCTAGACGCTTTGCAGGTTCGAATTCTGCCTCGGGCATGGATGTATGTGATGTCCTTAGGTTAGTTAGGTTTCAGTAGTTCTAAGTTCTAGGGGACTGATGACCTCAGATGTTAAGTCCCTTTGTGCTTAGAGCCAGTTTTGAGTCCACAATCAATAGTCAAGTCCAGCATTTACAATGGGAACACAGGATGACAGTGACGGAAAGCATAGAGGAACATATATATGAAACAAGCAAAGATACTATCACAAATGGTGATGCCTTTGATACATTCACTGGCGGTAATAAAGTAACTTGATGCCAGAGAAATATTGCATCTACTGCAAAGAATTAAGTGGGATCTCTGTATTGAACATCTTTAGTAAAAATACATCGAGAGATAGTTACAGTGAGCGTTATCACTGTTGACATAACAAGGAAACAAGAAGCCATCACAACAGCGAAATGTATACATAAATCATTTACAGTGTGCTAAGGAAAGCAACAATGAAATTCATGCTATAAATACTTCGTATTGTTGATAGACGCTGAATGACGTCAAAGCCTAATTTTATAGAATACGTAACGCCAGTTTGTACGGGATTAATTAAAAAACCGTATAGCTCTTCGAAGCCAGTGCAGAATTGTTAAATAACTTAGACCATTTATCCCATGCTTGTTGACAACATGTTATCAACATATGCAAGTATTAGTATTTAGACAGAGCAGTCAGGCTAAAAATAAGTAAAACGAGTAGGTGCAAGAGATACGAACAATAATCAGAAAGTTCAATCATGTTTAGATAACACACTAGCATAGGGAACTGATATTAGTTGATCATGAGAAGAATCATGTAAGTATACATGTAGAACTCGGGATTCACTACATCCTTTACTGAATGCAAATGTGCAACTGTTACCCACACAGATAACAGAATATCAGTGGTGCAATAACATGAGGTAGTGACACACGAAAATATAATCCTTAATGAAGTACGGTTATAATGCCATCATGTCTGTAGACCTCGGGTTACACATCATACTTATTGAATATATAGGCCCACAATTGTCAGGAAGTAGTATATCAAACATTATCATACTACCAACGTAGATCTGAAGTAGTGTAAAAATACAGAAGAGGGAGGAGATTTCTGAACAGAAACGGATGAGCGAAAATGAAGAGGTTGTAGCTTGGAGGTTCTAAGACGACATGGCTCTTCAAACCTAATGTAAGGAAGTCTTCAGAGTCATATTCAAGGAAACAGAAGTCGTATTTGATACAGAATATGGTTTAAGGAAAAGACGACAAGGGCAGTGTTGATGAAGAGTAGGAGAATGGAGAGTAATAATTTCCTTAACATCTGATAAATTACAGGGAGCGAAAGGTTGTATGTAGCTTGTGCAGAAACTAGACAGCAGTTAGATGAGTCGAAAGACATAAAACGGTTGTTGCCTATCCCTGATGTTAATCTGTACATTGAGAACGCAGCAAAGGAGACCAAATAAAAATTTATTTGAACAATGAGAACAAAACCAAAGTCGTTTATTCTTTTGAAGACATGCAACCAGTTTCGACACAAAACGATATCACCTTTATTCCCCACGCGTAACCTGTTATCAAATGGTTCAAATGGCTCTGAGCACTATGGGACTTCACTTCTGAGGTCATCAGTCCCCTAGCACTTAGAACTACTTAAACCTAACCAACCTAACGACATCACACACATTCATACCCGAGGCAGGATTCTAACCTGCGACCGTCTGGAAAAGGATTGGAAGCATTTGATATATGGTGCTTTCGAAAAATTTTAGATAGTAAGAAAAAGTGTGAAGTAACGTAGGACTAAAAAGAAATGATTTATTGCAGACAGAAGAGGGGACAAGGTACTAGAACGTCTGCTACGACGTACATGGACGGCGGGCGTAGGAAAGAGCATTAGAGTGAAAAAGTAGCACTGGCAGGCAACAATACGGAAAATAGTCTATGCAGCTGAAAAATTACCGTAGGATACGAAATGATGAAGGAAGCATCAGATCAATTGGAAGACGAAATTAGAAATTTAAAAAAAAATGTTTTTGTGATTTAGTTTTGAGATACCTTTCACAAATGTTTCAATGCATCACTTCGAGATCTTCGCGTGCTGCGACTGGTCTCCCTCGTCAGCGACTACGGCGCCGCGGGGAGCGGACAGACAGGAACCACGGGGGGTGTGGGGCCAGCCGCGATCAATTTGCGCGGCCGTCGGGCATACCGGCGGGTGATGTATCCCGGCTGGCGAGTTCGGGCTGACGTGTAGCGGGCAGCGGCGTGGCGGCTGGCAGGCGCGCGCCCCGGCCACAATGTCGCCGACATTAGCCGCCGCGTGCCGGCGTCAGCAGGCGCGCCCGGCATCCGGGCGCGATGGACGCCGGGCCGCTGGAACACGGCGCCGGCGGCCAACTACGGCCGCCTGCTGGCTGCACTCCCAACAACTCGTACACAGCTCTATCCTCTCTGCTACTCGGCATCTTGGTCGTTTAGTACGTGTGCGCATAATTTAAAAGATGACGCCCTCTTCCGCTCATTGTCAAATGTTCGGGCTATGACACTGCAATGGTCTAACCGAATTGAGTTGCAGACTGAAAGGTGACTGTCGAGTCGGCTGCTAGGTGGGGAGGGGGGGGGGGGAATAGACAAAATGACAAAACATAGACCTAAATTATGCGATACACGTCATCACACGCAAGTAAGAATTTAATTCACAATGTGTTTTATTTAATAAAAGCATTTCCATTGGTCTATAGTCGAGTACAATACATATGCCTCGCATACAGGTTGGTCGGAAATTCCCGTTACAAACGTCTAGTACTTGTAGAGGGCAGTGAGCACAGAACATTTTGAATAGGAACCCATGTCCGGAATCTTATCTTTTTCCTTCTACGATAGTTTCATTTCAGATGTGTACCTCGTCAACGTTTGCTTAGGGCAAGAGACGTCTGAGTCCCCTGTCCTGATATGCAACAGGGTAGACAGACACGATAACGGTTACTATGTCAAACGATCCCCAGACGTCCCTTATTGTCCAATAAGAACACCGTGAATTCATTGTCCCAGGAAGGGGAAACTTTATTGACACATTCCTGGGGTCAGATACATCACATGATCACACTGACAGAACCACAGGCACATAGACACAGGCAACAGAGCATGCACAATGTCGGCACTAGTACAGTGTATATCCACCTTTCGCAGCAATGCAGGCTGCTATTCTCCCATGGAGACGATCGTAGAGATGCTCGATGTAGTCCTGTGGAACGGCTTGCCACGCCATTTCCACCTGGCGCCTCAGTTGGACCAGCGTTCGTGCTGGACGTGCAGACCGCGTGAGACGACGCTTCATCCAGTCCCAAACATGCTCAATGGGGGACAGATCCGGAGATCTTGCTGGCCAGGGTACTTGACTTACACCTTCTAGAGCACGTTGGGTGGCACGGGATACATGCGGACGTGCATTGTCCTGTTGGAACAGCAAGTTCCCTTGCCGGTCTAGGAATGGTAGAACGATGGGTTCGATGACGGTTTGGATGTACCGTGCACTATTCAGTGTCCCCTCGACGATCACCAGTGGTGTACGGCCAGTGTAGGAGATCGCTCCCCACACCATGATGCCGGGTGTTGGCCCTGTGTGCCTCGGTCGTATGCAGTCCTGATTGTGGCGCTCTCCTGCACGGCGCCAAACACGCATACGACCATCATTGGCACCAAGGCAGAAGCGACTCTCATCGCTGAAGACGACACGTCTCCATTCGTCCCTCCATTCACGCCTGTCGCGATACCACTGGAGGCGGGCTGCACGATGTTGGGGCGTGAGCGGAAGACGGCCTAACGGTGTGCGGGACCGTAGCCCAGCTTCATGGAGACGGTTGCGAATGGTCCTCGCCGATACCCCAGGAGCAACAGTGTCCCTAATTTGCTGGGAAGTGGCGGTGCGGTCCCCTACGGCACTGCGTAGGATCCTACGGTCTTGGCGTGCATCCGTGCGTCGCTGCGGTCCGGTCCCAGGTCGACGGGCACGTGCACCTTTCGCCGACCACTGGCGACAACATCGATGTACTGTGGAGACCTCACGCCCCACGTGTTGAGCAATTCGGCGGTACGTCCACCCGGCCTCCCGCATGCCCACTATACGCCCTCGCTCGAAGTCCGTCAACTGCACATACGGTTCACGTCCACGCTGTCGCGGCATGCTACCAGTGTTAAAGACTGCGATGGAACTCCGTATGCCACGGCAAACTGGCTGACACTGACGGCGGCGGTGCACAAATGCTGCGCAGCTAGCGCCATTCGACGGCCAACACCGCGGTTCCTGGTGTGTCCGCTGTGCCGTGCGTGTGATCATTGCTTGTACAGCCCTCTCGCAGTATCCGGAGCAAGTATGGTGGGTCTGACACACCGGTGTCAATGTGTTCTTTTTTCCATTTCCAGGAGTATATATATATATATATATATATATATATATATATATATATATATATATATATATATATATCAGGCTCACCGGCCACTTGACCATTTTCTTCTTCTGTGCGGATGCACAAACAGTGCCCGAACTATTACGGGAATCGGCAACGCGCCGTGAGTAATGAGTATAATGGTCGGGGGCACTACGAATGTAGTGCGGGACAATACGTTGAGAATGTGAGTCTCGCGGGAGGCGTGCCAGAGATAAATCCCTGCAGTAGCAGTATCCTCTGTGTCCTCGGTGGCTCAGATGGATAGAGCGTCTGCCATGTAAGCAGGAGATCCCGGGTTCGAGTCCCGGTCGGGGCACACATTTTCATCTGTCCCCGTTGACATATGTCAACGCCTGTAAGCAGCTAAGGGTTGTAATTTCATAGTAACTTATTGTCCGGTTTGTTGTGAGACAGAGTCATTATTTGTGCATCACCGATAGAGGAAACATGATGCAGGCCGCGCGGGACTCGCCGAGCGGTCTAGGGCGCTGCAGTCATGGACTGTGCGGCTGGTCCCGGCGGAGGTTCGAGTCCTCCCTCGGGCATGGGTGTGTGTGTTTGTCCTTACGACAATTTAGGTTAAGTAGTGTGTAAGCTTAGGGACTGATGACCTTAGCAGTTAAGTCCTATAAGATTTCACACACATTTGAACATTTTGAACAAACATGATGCAGTACACGTTTGCGGAATACACAGACATGCTCCTTGAGTATGGCGAAGCTGGAGGTAACGGAAGAGCTGCTGGTCAGCTGTATCACGAACGTTTCCCACACCGTCACACTCTACAGCACGAATGTTTGCCCAAGTTACGCAACGACTACGAGAAACGGGTACCTTCACCGTGAGGAGGCAGGACTGTGGTGCTCCACGGCGACTCCGCACTCCCGAATTTGAAGAAGGTGTACTGCGTCGCACTGAAGACAGCCCGTCAACGAGTTTGGGAACAACTGCGTGTGCAATGGCTGTTAGTCACAGTACCGTCTTGGACGTCCTGCATAAGCAACAATTACATCCGTACTACTTACAAAGGATACACGCTAGGGGTCCAGCAGACAATCCACAACGCGTCGCCTTCTGCACATGGTTCCTGCACCGTTGCATCGACGCGCTCCTGCTTCCACGTCAAGTTCTCTTCACAGATGAATGTAGGTTCACAAGGTATTGGGTCCTGAATGCTCGAAACAGCCGTATCTGCGCGGACGGAAAACGTCATGCCACGCATGTTCAGGGATTTCAAGACAGGTTTGGAATTAACGTGTGGGCAGGTATTCTTGACGGTCATGTGATTGGATCACACCTCCTTCCATCCAAGCTCACAGGTCCCCATACTTAGGCTTCCTACGAGACGTAATGGACCCGTTCTTGGAAGGTGTGCCATTGAATTTTCGTCAGGAAATGTGGTTTCAGCATGATGGAGCCCCATCTCACTTTTCACTGGCTGTCCGGAGACATCTCATCAGGCGGTATGGTGAAACATGGATAGGCCATGATGGTCCAACCGCGTGGCCGCCACGATCGCCGGGTTTATCCTCTAAGGACTAATTTTTGTAGGGTCGTATGGCCAGCCTAATTTATGATACACCTGTAGAGACAGAGGAAGATCTGCTGGCACGAGTTCTGGCCGCTGCACAAGACCTTGAAGAGACACCTGGAGGGATGAAGAGAGTGTACCCAAAACATGCTTCGGCGGTACAATGTGTGTAACAACTTTGGTGGTTGCCACATCGAGCCGCTATTGTAATGCATCGGTATGTTGCGGATGCTGCCGTAGATGCTGGGTTCTTGTTGTTGTCGTCTAATGTAAACCATAAGATGTAAGTTGTAATGCAAATGCGTATGTAAAATAACGGAACGAGTCACTATTCTTTTCAAATGGAATGCAACAATTGTACTGGGTCACGCCTAAGCACATTCCTCACCTGAGTGTGGATGAGACAATCATCTGCATTGAAACTGTCGTAGAACGGAAACGATACTTTTCCGGACATGGGTTCCTATTCAAAATGTTATGTACTCACTACCCTCTACAAGTCCTAGACGTTTGTATGGGAATTTCCGACTACCCTGTATAGCATAAACTTTCGTCGTCACACAATTTATTTTAAAACAAATAAACCAATTAGAAACAGAACGAAGAAGTAACATGATTGTCTCCGGGAAGGATCGCGCTCTGCTGGTAAATCCCTTTTACTAGACGGTGACTGCACCAGTTGTCCTACAGTAGCTTCGAACACTCAAGGGTATGAAAAAAGGCGTTGATCCGATGTTCGCTAAAGCTCTGGAGAAAATGATTACGAAATTCGAAAAGACAGGGTCTTTTGACGAGCAGCGTGGCAGAGGGTTTGAAAGCAGTTTATCTGATGTCCAGCCGAGCGCTGTGGCCGAGCGGTTCTAGGCGCTTCAGTCCGGAACCGCGCTGCTGCTACGGTCGCAGGTTCGAATCCTTCCTCGGGCATGGATGTGTGTGATGTCCATACGTTAGTTAGGTTTAAGTAGTTCTAAGTCCAGGGGACTGATGACCTCAGATGTTAAGGCCCATTTGAACCATTTGAATCTGATGCCTGTCGAAGATCACTACTTTGCAGAAGGTATCGGTCGTGATGTGCAACCATGCAGAACTCCGGACACGACTCCGAGCAAGGGGCATAAAATCCAACTAAGCGTCCTGAATTGTTACCTGTACCAATTCCCCCCCCCCTCCCCCCACACACACACAAGTTGCTTCCTGCTGATCTGCCAGCAGAACAAACATTCGCTCTGAAATTTCTTGATCGCATGGAAGAGGACTATGAATGGCCATGGAACATTTTGTGGACAGACGAAGCCTATTTCCGAATAAATCACAATACGCATAACGGAAAATTCATATGCACATCAACCGGTTCCTCTTCATTCTGCAAATATGACTGTGTGGTGTGAGTTGACGGCATCGTTTACGATTGGTCCATATTTTTTCAAGTAGATGAGTCTTGTGGGTCCTATCGTCTGTACCGTCACTGGTAAATGGTATGAGAGTCTTTGGAGCATCAACGTCTTTTCAAACCTTCAACAGCGAGTATGTGTGGGTAGGATCAGTTTTATGCTAGATAGCGCTGCTCCGCACATTGCACAACGAGTGAAGCGGCTGCTGCAGAGGCCGGTCGGAAATGCCAGAATTATCAGCTGTCAATTCTCTACAGACTGGTGATCTAGATTTCCTGATCTTAATCCATGTTTTCTGAAAGATGTTGTGTTGAATGCTCCAGTTACGAATTTAGCTGAATTGAAGGCACGCATTGCGCAGCGCACTCTGAACGTGAGCCCCGGAACATTGCTATCTGTTGTCGAATGTGCTATTTCTTGATTTCAGCATGTGGAAAAAAACGATGGGCGGTGTACTGAAAGTCTTGTGTCGGATACCGATGGCATTTTATTTTTAGGTGAGCTCGATTGTTTCCATCCCCCTTGCCGTGGTGGAGGGGCTTACATGAACAACGGTCCCACAACTACGATTCATCTGGAATTTACGTTAAGACCCTTGCAGTGCCATCTATTGCCAGACTTTACGGTTTTCTTCCTCAACGTTTCCCCTTGCATCAATAATATGCAGTTCAAATTTGGTGTTATTCTGAGCGGTGGTTCTCTATCTACGGCGCGTAGACATCCTGTAAATATTAGATTTCATCCAAATCGGTCAAGAAAAGACATCGACAGACACACTATCCTGATTATAATATTAGTATGGACTGACATACAGGTGCCTAAACGGAAATCTGCTGTTCTCCACTTTTGAAAAAACTTTTTGCTTTTCCCCAGAAATATTTTGTTCGGAATATTATTATAGATAAAATAAGTTTTACATTCTGTACTCCCATGAAAATTTCCTTGTGTCTCTCGTTTCAGCGAACCGCCACTCAATCTTATTTCTTTCTCGATCTCCATGTGCTCGCTGCGTGACCTGTCTTGTAGGTAACTGCGGCGCCTTGAGAAGCGTGGCTAGCTGCACGCAGACAACAGTGCAGGCAGCAATTGCAATCTGCCAGTCACAGAGGAGTTTTATTGGCAGTGTAGAAAGTAGACCTCGTATCTGAAGCCGCAACATTGTTATAACTTGATGTTACGTATATGCACAATTTAATACTGTGAAAATACGAAGTGTCTTACTCACCAGATGACGTCTCATTTGTAAATGATACCAAATAAAAATGAAAATTCAAAAAATGTACCGTAGACTCCGGTGTTGCACAAGGGGCATGGATAAACTTTGAGCGCAATTACATGAGGGATTAATCCGAAAGACCGAATTAGAAACACATTGCTTCTAACTACCACAATATCTTATGCAGCAGCAGAAGCGGTTCATAACCACACATTCGTTAACTGAAACGCTGTTAGTGGAACCCTTCTCCTTTGTTATCGAATCCTTTCATTCAAGTCGATTTTCGCTATTAACTGTGGTCATTCTGTAATATATTTTCGCATTATAAATTATCACCGTTTCCGACAAATAAATGCCGGCCGCGGTGGTCTCGCGGTTCTAGGCGCGCAGTCCGGAACCGTGCGACTGCTACGGTCGCAAGTTCGAATCCTGCCTCGGGCATGGATGTGTGTGATGTCCTTAGGTTAGTTAGGTTTACGTATTTCTAAGTTCTAGGGGACTGATGACCACAGCAGTTGAGTCCCATAGTGCTCAGAGCCATTTGAACCATTTTTTCGACCAATCAATCGCACTACTCTCGCATCTCTTTCGTCATACACGAGGGTCGCTCGGAATGTAATGCCAAACTTTTTTCTTTTTCTCAGCAGAGAACAATGTTGTGAAATTGAAATTTTGCGTATTTTCGCAAGTTCGCGAGCAAAATTTTCTTTTCCTCCAACACCGAGAGTAGCTGCAACAATGTTCAAAATGGCGTCTGTAAGTGGTACGTGTTATAAGTAGCGTGTCGCCATTGAACTTCTCTCTGCAGCGAATGAATACTTTTGGGAATATTCACAAACCTTGCTTTGAAGTATGGAGTATCAGCAGTCGACAGTACAGTTGTCCGTTGGGTGCGGATAGTGGGACCACAAGAGGGCGGCTGGCGAGCACCATGATTTGCGACACCTGACGTGTTGCAGCGTTTTGTCGTTCTCACTCGATGAATTACGATTCAGCAGTGGGGACTACTGTTGTCAACCAACAGAGGACGTGGGTGAGCATTTACCCACGTTCTTGGGCACTCAAAACATGTGTGGCAGATGGATTCCGTGCCTTGTTACGCTTGAACACAGTCTGAACATTCGTTCTGAGTTGTTGCAACGTTTTGAAGCTCAGAGGAGGCCCTCTCGTCTCGAATAGTGAAAGGTAATGAAACCCAAATTCATCATTTAGAGTCCGAAACAAAAAGACAGTTACTGAAATGACGTTCTCCTGAGGCATATGAGTCTCACATTTCTCTTCGATAAGGATAAAAGCTGAAGCAATGAATTAAAATTTTAGCTACATCTGGAAACTGAAGCTGTGTTCCTGATTGCCAGGCACCTATGCTAACCACTTCACCACCAAAGCTTTGTGGCTAGTTCACTTACGCGGGCTACCTAACACGAACTTGAATTCAAACTTGAAGTCCATTTTTTTCCTCTTCTCAAACCGTCAGTATATTGTCCAGTGTAGGGAGTACTGTTTATCTGAGAAGTGGAAAAAATGGGCTGAAGGTGTGATTTGAAGTTTGTGTTAGGGAAGGCATTGGCAGGTATCCTCGCTACACTGCTATGGTAGTGGAGTGGGCGCCACATCTCCTTGCTGAGCAGGAGGTATGGCTCAAGTCCAAGTTGTAGTATAAATTTTAATTCATTGTTTCAAAAATGGCTCTGAGCACTATGGGACTCAACTGCTGTGGTCATGAGTCCCCTACAACTTAGAACTACGTAAACCTAACTAACCTAAGGACATCACACACATCCATGCCCGAGGCAGGATTCGAACCTGCGACCGTAGCGGTCGTGCGGTTCCAGCCTGTAGCGCCTTTAACCGCTCGTCCACTCCGGCCGGCTTCATTGTTTCAGCTTCTACCCTTATCGAGGTACAGTTGAGACTCATATCTCTCGGGAAAGAGTCATTTCATGAGATCTATATGTCACTTATGTCTGAGGTACAGACAGGAATTTCCCATTCCATAAAAAAGCGGAATGTTGCCCTAATAACAGAGAACCTCAATAATACTGATGATATGAGAAGGAGAAACAATGGGCTGAAGACGCGAATTGAAGATTTAGCTAGGGAGGGCACTAGACTTACATATCCCGTGCAGCTACGGTAGCTACAACACTGTGGTGATGGAATGGTCAGCACATCTGCCTCGTAAGCAGCAGACCTAGTTTCGAGGCCTGGCCTTGGCACAACTTTCAATTCATGCCTTCGGGTTCTATCCTTATCAAAGAAAAAGACAAGCCACGGCACGACGTCATCCTCTCTCTCCACAAAAGAAAATATTCAAAGCCACTGCTCTTGCCAGCAAGATGATGAGTACTTATTTCGATCCTGTGAGTGTGAGAGTCTCAGCGACGTGATGCCAAGAGGCAGTGACATTAATTCGGAGACATACGTGAACACATTAACCGCACTCACGAAGCGTTTACAGCGAGTTTGGCGCCATACTGTCTCAGATGATATTTAGACTCTACCCGATAACGCACGGCCTCTCACAAGTTTGAGGACATCTCAACATACCAGGAAACAGGGATAGACACTGATACTCCATCCACCCCGCAGCATTGCCATAGCTTCCTCGGATTGCACTCGTTAAATGGAGGAAAGCGTAGCATTCGTGAAAGAAGTTTTGAGGCTTGTTCCGATGTAAAAGTCAAGCGCCAGCACACCGACCCCTCTCTTGGACGACAACGAGTCAGCAGCGACCTCAAGGCGAAGAGAACATAAGCGCTGCTCCTCCTGGCCGCTCTCCAGTTCAAGATCATCCAGTTCGCCGCGTTCTACAGCAGCGAGTTCAAGAATAACATCAAGACTAGTCATTTCGCTTCTACTATGTAGCAGTGTCTAACTGAACAGATTTCTTATATTGTCTGTCGCCCTTTTCTTGCGACATATCTGTTTAACACAAAGTTTAGTATTGTAATCATTTTCTTTTGTAATAAACGTCATTAATACGATTTGCTTGAATATTTGTTTAGCGATCCGAGAAAGCAGGTTTCCTAGGCATCCCTTATTCGACGAGTAGTCAGGATACAACAAGGATGATGAGGTAATTCGTGCATTAAAGAGATGGCTTAGTGACCAGAACGAAGAATGGCAGAGTTCGTGGAAAAATAGGATGTGTAGATAAAACATCCTTGAGTAATTTTAATTCTGTCGAGTTAATAACGGTTGACGAAAACAAAGTCAAGCAAGACAGTCATATTTTCAATTAAATATCCTTTATAGAATGTCGAATCAAAACAGCTTTCAGACGTCTAAATTCCCAGTTGTTATTTTATTTGAGCAACCAGTTCCATCACTATATTACACTATCTTCAGGCCCCCTGTGGTTGGTATCCGTAGATTTTTCTGACATAGCGGTGCCCCCGATCATCATTTGCCGACTGTAGCTCAGAAAAGGTTTACGCAAAAATAAAAAAATTGAAAATTTAGAGAGCTGAAAGGTGCTTTGATTCAAAATTCTACACACATCAACAAACGTTTAGGATCACCCCTGTTCCCAGAACATCTGAAGACAGACGTTCACTGTGGATACTGTATCACAGACACAGTCCCTTTGACTATTCAGAGATGTCACTATAAACCCGCCCAAATATGTAAACAACCATGCATGAGCAGCATAAGATGGAGGGGGTCTGACAGCCGATCACTTCCAGTCATTCCAACACGGCTCGTGTTGTCTATAGTTCAACCATGCCTAGACAGTCAGTACCACGGTTCGATCGCGTCCGCATTGTTACTTTGTGCTAGGAATGGCTCTCGACAAGAGAAGTGTCCAGGCGTCTCCGAGTGAATCAAAGCGATGTTGTTCGGACATCGAGGAGATACAGAGAGACAGGAACTGTCGATGACATGCCTCGCTCAGGCCACCCAAGGGCTTCTACTGCAGTGGATGACCGCTACCTACGGATTATGGCTCGGAGAAACCCTGACAGAAACGCCATCATGTTTAATGCTTTTCGTGCAGCCACAGGACGAAGTGTTATCACTCAAACTGTGCGCAATAGGTCGAATGGTGCTCAACTTCCCTCCCAGCGTCCATGGCGACGCCCATCTTTGCAACCACGACACCATGCAGCGCGGTACAGATGGGCCCAATAACATGCCGAATGGACAGCTCAGGTTTGGCATCACGTTCTCCTCACCGGTGAGTGTCCCATACGCCTTCAACCAGACAATCGTAGGACACGTGTTTGGAGGCAACCCGGTCAGGCTGAACGCCTTAGACACACTGCGCAGCGAGTGCAGCACGGTAGAGGTTATCTGCTGTTTTGAGGTGGCATTATGTGGGGCCGACGTACGCCGCTTGTAGTGATGGAAGGCACCGTAACGACTGCGCGATACGTGAATACCATCCTCCGACCGATAGTGCCACCATAACGGCAGCATATTGGAGAGGCATTCGTCTTCATGGACGGCGATTCTCGCTCCCATCGTGCACACCTTGTGAATGACTTCCTTCAAGATAACATCATTCGACTAGAGTGGCCAGCATGTTCTCCAGACATGAACCCTATCGAACATGCCTGGGATAGATTGAAAGGGGCTTTTTATGGACGAGGTGACCCACCAACCACTCTGAGTTACGGCGAGTGGGACAATCTGGACCAACAGTGCCCTGATGACATCTCTATAGTATGCCACGACGAATACAGGCATGCATCAATCCAAGAGGACGTGCTACTAGGTATTAGATGTACCGGTGTGTACAGCAATCTGGATCACCACCTCTGAAGGTCTCGCTGTATGGTGGTACAACATGCAATGTGTGCTTTTCATGAGTAATAAAAATGACGGAAATGATGTTTACGTTGATCTCTATTCCAATTTCCTGTACTGGTTCCAGCACTATCGGAACCGAGGTGATGCAAAATTTTCTTTGATGTGTGTATATTAAATCGCCGAAGTCCCGCAGGTTATCTGTCTAAAGATGGACTTACAGATACTTGAAAATCATTTGTCTACTGAGTATGTATACGTGCTATCTGCAAGACTTTGACAGTGTCTGTGAGAAGCACGAATGTAATAGGTCGTGCAGAGAAAAGGGGTGGGGGCGGGGGTCAGTGCTGGCGCTGGTTGCTGGAGCGGGGGGGGGGGGGGGGGGGGGGGGAAGAGAGGTGGCATTAGGCCTCGACTAGGAGGCCCCGGAAAAAGTCGAATTCACTTGTAAACGAGGAGGGGAAGGTGCGTGGCGGATGACAGCCGCGGACGCTTTATTAGGGCGAGGGCGGAGGTGGCGGTGGAGGCGCGGTAGAGGGGCGGGGAGGGCAGAGCTAACGCGATTCCAGCCGTCACTGGGGGCTGGCCGGCCTAACCGCTTTAGCGCGGCGCCACTAATTAAAACCTCCGGCGCTGATGGAGCGCCCGCCAGACGCCGAAATCCGAAGCCGGCGCTGCCCCACGGTCGCCGATTCAATTACAATTTGCCCCGCTGCGATTAATTTAAAAGACCGCTGCCCTCCGCAAACAGTGGCGCCTTTGGTGTTATGTAACGGTCACCCCCCTCCACGGCCCCCTTTTTCGCCGAAACAGGGCCGTTGATGTTGTGCACACAGCGCACAGACGATAATATTTGGTGCGGGCTTCTTGTGTTTAAAAGGATTCTGTGGCGCCGAACCAGTTGCTGGTTTCACCCGTATAATGAACGTACGAACACAGCTGTCGTATATTGAATCAGTAAGAGACGAAAGAAAAATTTATTACGTCGCCTACAGATTTTTATCGTACAGTATCCATGATCTGCATTATTCATGCAGTATTTGTTTCGTAGTTAAGTCAGTGAAAAGTAATAGCTTTCAATATGTGTAGAAAACAGAGTGCGGACAAGGAAACTCCAAAAACACAACACATTACTATGCTTAATATGATATAAGAAAACCGCTGGCATTCGAAAAACTTTCAAATCATTTCGCAATGGATAATTACAGGTCCTGTATGGTTCTCAAGAGCATATTACACAATTCTTCCTTCTTCCTGCAAAATGATGGCAAAGTCAAGTAACGATGACAGTCCATCATTACTCTACCACACAAACATTTGGGTTACACTCTTTTGGTGTGAGACGTTCAGGGGGGGGGGGGGGAGTTCCTCTGGGGGCCGAACTGCACAATAACCCTGGGTTCGGTGTGGGGCGTCGGTGGGGCGGGTGGACTGCTGTGACCTGTTGTGCGGTTGTCAATCACTGAGGGCTACGGCAGGACGAAGTCTCTCTGTTGTTTTCTATGTACCCAGTTCAATACAGAATACAACGATGACAGCGATCAATCACCGTTCTCTTCAAAGGTTCAACAGTATTGAGGTGTGTGGTGGCTGTGGTGGCCAGGACGGGTGCAACCCCTTATCCTTTGGCTCGCAAAACCTGTCCTGGTCGATGAGAACTGCGTGAACACCATCACAATTTGGGAATAAGCATTGTACCATAGGATGGACCTGATCAGCCAAAATCGTCGTACAATCCTTGGTAATAACGCGACTATTCGGAGTAACGACAAGACTCATGCAATAAGAAGATACAGCTGCTCAGATCACCAACGAAGCCTCACTATGTTTCTTTCTTGGGACGTAAATTGGAAAGAGTGTAAAATATGTCACATCCGACCAAATTGAAACTTTCCTGGCAGATTAAAACTGTGTGCCCGACCGAGACTCGAACTCGGGACCTTTGCCTTTCGCGGGCAAGTGCTCTACCAACTGAGCTACCGAAGCACGACTCACGCCCGGTACTCACAGCTTTACTTCCGCCAGTACCTCGTCTCCTACCTTCCAAACTTTACAGAAGCTCTCCTGCGAACCATGCAGAACTAGCACTCCTGAAAGAAAGGATATTGCGGAGACATGGCTTAGCCACAGCCTGGGGGATGTTTCCAGAATGAGATTTTCACTCTGCAGCGGAGTGTGCGCTGTTATGAAACTTTCCTGGCAGATTAAAACTGTGTGCCCGACCGAGACTCGAACTCGGGACCTTTGCCTTTCGCGGGCAAGTGCTCTACCAACTGAGCTACCGAAGCACGACTCACGCCCGGTACTCACAGCTTTACTTCCGCCAGTACCTCGTCTCCTACCTTCCAAACTTTACAGAAGCTCTCCTGCGAACCATGCAGAACTAGCACTCCTGAAAGAAAGGATATTGCGGAGACATGGCTTAGCCACAGCCTGGGGGATGTTTCCAGAATGAGATTTTCACTCTGCAGCGGAGTGTGCGCTGTTATGAAACTTTCCTGGCAGATTAAAACTGTGTGCCCGACCGAGACTCGAACTCGGGACCTTTGCCTTTCGCGGGCAAGTGCTCTACCAACTGAGCTACCGAAGCACGACTCACGCCCGGTACTCACAGCTTTACTTCCGCCAGTACCTCGTCTCCTACCTTCCAAACTTTACAGAAGCTCTCCTGCGAACCATGCAGAACTAGCACTCCTGAAAGAAAGGATATTGCGGAGACATGGCTTAGCCACAGCCTGGGGGATGTTTCCAGAATGAGATTTTCACTCTGCAGCGGAGTGTGCGCTGTTATGAAACTTTCCTGGCAGATTAAAACTGTGTGCCCGACCGAGACTCGAACTCGGGACCTTTGCCTTTCGCGGGCAAGTGCTCTACCAACTGAGCTGAAAGGCAAAGGTCCCGAGTTCGAGTCTCGGTCGGGCACACAGTTTTAATCTGCCAGGAAAGTTTCATAACAGCGCACACTCCGCTGCAGAGTGAAAATCTCATTCTGGAAACATCCCCCAGGCTGTGGCTAAGCCATGTCTCCGCAATATCCTTTCTTTCAGGAGTGCTAGTTCTGCATGGTTCGCAGGAGAGCTTCTGTAAAGTTTGGAAGGTAGGAGACGAGGTACTGGCGGAAGTAAAGCTGTGAGTACAGGGCGTGAGTCGTGCTTCGGTAGCTCAGTTGGTAGAGCACTTGCCCTCGAAAGGCAAAGGTCCCGAGTTCGAGTCTCGGTCGGGCACACAGTTTTAATCTGCCAGGAAAGTTTCATAACAGCGCACACTCCGCTGCAGAGTGAAAATCTCATTCTCCGACCAAATTACTTTCTTCTATTGCTCTATAGTCCAGGATTTATGGATTCGCGACCAGATTTTCCTGTTACTGGCACTTGAATCATTGATGAGTGGCTTTGGAATTCCAGTTCCCTGCAATTCTCTGCTCATAGAACTCATTCGGTGTAATTTTGGTGTTGATAGGGTTCGCCAAAAAATGGGTCAAATTGCTCTAAACGCTATGGGACTTAACAGCTGAAGTCATCAGTCCCCTAGACTTAGAACTACTTAAACCTAACTAACCTAAGGACATCACACACATCCATGCCCGAGGCAGGATTCGAACCTGCGTACGTAGCCGTCGCTCGGCTCCAGAGTGCAGCGCCTAGAACCGCACGGCCACTCCGGCCGGCCCTCTTGAACACCAAAGACTTCGGTTCCGAGGTTTTGGAAGAGTACAAACAATCTGCTCACATTCGAATTCACTTAGCTCCGCGTTAATGCACTCAGACTACACAGCACAATCCGGCCGATGTGGCCGAGGGGTTCTAGGCGCTTCAGTCTGGAACCGCGCGACCACTTGGTCGCAGTTTCGAATCCTGCCTCGGGCATGGATGTGTGTGCTGCCCTGAGGTTAGTTAGGTTTAAGTAGTTCTGAGTTCTAGAGGACAGATGACCTCAGATGTTAAGTCCCATAGTTCTCAGAGCCATTTGAACCATTTTACACAGAACACAATTCTGACCACAACTGCCACTTTCAACGTGTTGATGGAATTACACAGGTGGTATCTGTGGTCAAATACAACAGCGCCACCTGGAGGCTCGGCTAGCATCTCCGTTTTGCTCAAGCATGCAGTTCTCTTGATGCCTCAATTTTATTGTCCGACCCGTGAGCCTCGGATGAGCACCAGAAGACGACGCTGGAAATTATCGTCGGAGGCTTTCCTGCTATGTGAAACAGAATACTAGACGATTTGCAGCAAATTTCACAACAGAGTCTACAGCGCTGTTTCAGGAAGAAGTCTTTGAATCATACCATTTAGTGCACATTGTTAAACATAGAACTACGCTGCAGGTGACCCCTATATGTTGCTATGTTGACCAAACGAATTCGACAGTTGTGGTTGCAGTGGGTGCGTAGATGAATCGAAACGTTTCCAGTTATAACTGGTCTACAGTCGTCTCTGGTTACGCCGTCATTCAGGGTAACGGCTGTTCGAAACATGCTAACATCTAAACAAATATTTTGTCACCCTATATGTAGAAGAGCCAACTGCACTCACGATCGATCTTGGTGGATGGTCATTTTTGACCATTTTGGCAATACCAATTCGGGTGTCTGTGATGAGCTTGCGTGGAATTTGAGGTCAGAGTCCCTTGGTATCTCCACTGTCCAATAGTTCAGTTGTGATGTAGGATTTCGGTAAATAATCTGGTAAAAGTGCTTTCCTCCAAGTACAGACACACTTTATTAGGGTAATTTCTTGCACTGAGGATAATTTCATTGAGGGTAACCCTATGATTCCCCTTGTCAGTGATACGATTGTTCATCTTTCACCGAGAATCTCAGTCCTTTTCAGTCCTCTCAGCTCACACTGGACTTAGGTGTCTTGGATATCGCTAAAATCAGGCTAGGAACAAGTCCTCCCGCTTGACTCACTCCAGTGATATTGACGGCAACTGGTAGAATTCGTGGAGTTGGAGAGAAATTCAGGCCTTTAAGCCGGCAGAGATATGGTGGCTTCAAGTTTCTTGTCGCAGAACTTGATGACATTGCGGTGAACGGCACTGGACACAGAAGTTTCAAGGTTAACGCGCTCACAGTTACAGGGCTCTTTCATGTACGGCCAAGTCATGTCCATCCATTTCCAGTCCAACGGAGAGGGAGAAAGAGAGAGCGAGAGACAGACAGACAGACAGACAGACGGAGGGAGAGAGAGTTGTCAATAGAAACAAAATAAGTTTGAACATACGAGAATTCTGGCCCACGCATCGAGCTATTGGGACCCTGTGATTACAGGAGCAGAGCAAAGATACTTAGTGACGGCAACTGTGCCGGCTTCTGTGGCCGAGCGGTTCTAGGCGCTTCAGTCCGCAACCACGCGGCTGCTACGGTCGCAGGTTCGAATCCTGCCTCGGGCATGGATGTGTGTTATGTCCTTAGGTTAGTTAGGTTTAAGTTGTTCTAAGGCGAGGGGACTGATGTCCTCAGATGTTAAGTCACATAGTGCTTGGAGCCATTTGAACGGCAACTGTGACACATACACCTGTTATGCACTTAGCAGTGCATGGAAGCATGCCCTTGATGGAGAAAGAGCGCAGGGAAGACTTCTTGTAGCTTATCGTGAAAAATGGCGCTGCTAGCGACATTGGATAGAGTGCGCAAACATAATATACGGGCATAGAGGGCGCCATCTCAGTGAGCAGCACATCCATGCAGTTACGTAATCTAGCCAATGAGACGCCGTCGCTTAGGCACAAGATTAGGAGTGTCTCCATTTTCATGGGTAATGGCAGCCCATTCTTCACGGAGTGCTGCACTCAGGAAAGGTACGAAGTCGGCGTTCCGAAAAATTCCCAAAAGTTGAAACACGTATGTTGTGCGGCAGCGATGCTGAGACATTGTAGAATCTCTGACCAGAGCAGTTGCGCTCGACTCGCAGTAGCGAGCAGTCAGTCAGTCTGCAGTAGTCACTCCTCAGTAGTGCTTGGAGTCGGTTGCTAGCAGTAGCGGAGAGCAGTCGGCGGGCGTCGGCATCGCAATGGTCGAGATTCAGGACGAGGTATAATTTATTTAAATAAATAATCATGCAGCTTTGCGCTCATCAGATAATGTAACGAACACTCATTGTAATTTAACTTTCAAAAATCGCCCCCAATAATAATTTTGATTTAAAAGCATTTTTAGAGACAATTATTCAAATTTCCTTCCATTTCCTTTTAACAAAGATTTTTAAAATGTACTTCCAATGCTTTTCATGCAAGCAACAGAGAACAATAAGAGCAGAATTTTGACATGCAGTTTCACTAAGGTAAGAAATTTATTCTCGTTTCGCACAGGGCAAACACCGACTTTTCGGTTGAATTGAGTTTAGGTTATCATTACAGTTTCATTATCATGGGATTAGCGTTCATTATTTAATGGGAACTTGTACTTGAGTCAGATAGCGAGCTTTCATTTAATTGTCTTTGCCATTAATATTCTTGTGGGAAGGTCACACTTAGCTGTGGCACCATAACTAATAAATATATATATATTTTTAGAAAATGTTGTGGGGAGGTTACACTTGGCGACACCCGGTCCAGGATCGTATTTCGTAGAGAATCTTTTGAAAAACAGTCAGATATCTGCTCTTATTTCTTAGATATAATTAGGATTTGGCGCAACGCTTTTACTAATCTTGTGACTTTCTTTCTACAGGTCAACGGCAATTCGTTGCTCTGTTGTATTTGTGTGTTGATTTTGCATTGTGCTTATTTGTTTTGTGATTAATTGTGACTATTGTGAAAATGCCGCGAAAGACTATGAATAGTGTATCGCGAGGTATTGTGAATGAAGTTACCGACTCAAACAATTTTACCGATAGGACTAGTGACACGCAGTGTAATGATGACAATGCTGTGTTCACTAACAGTCAGTGCGTTCTAATCGCGAATGACGACTTTTACCTTAATGATGAACAAACGAACTCGGTTATGTCTTCTGTTGATTTGACGACAATCAATAACGCGGGACGCTCTATTGTAATGAGCGCTGCCCAGCCTAACACAACCGGTTTACTAAATTCACGTGACGAACAGACAAATTTGTCTAATGAAAATGATCAGTGTACGGAAAGTACGCCGGACTTATTTAATTCCGAAATAATGTCTAACAGTGTACATCTGACTGACAAACCTTCTTGTAAATCGCAAAATAACCAAATGGTTACAGAAAGCGAAACGATTCCAGATCCACCATTAATCAGCACAGAGAATAGAAATGTTAATTTTGGCTCAGATCAAATTATGGCACTATTGCTGCAACGAATTAACCAAATTATTGAAAAACAAGACAACAATGATGTAAATCTCAATCAACTTAGTGAACAGGTCAGACAACAGAGCGAAGATAATAAACAGTTTAATGAAAAATTAGATAAGAATTCCAGACAGTTAAATGAAAAATTAGATAACAATTCCAGACAGTTAAATGAAAAATTGGATAACAATTCCAGACAGTTAAGTGAACAAATTAGGGCCGTTGCCGCACAATGTCATGACACTAAGGAACAGTTACGCCAGGAAATTGAGGCTTGTTCACGAAAAAGTAGCGAAGAAATTAAGTCTGTTGCTCAGGAATTAAGGGAATTGCAAACAGCTGCAACAGAAACACTTAGAGCGGAAATCAGTACAGTCGCTAAACAATGCTCTGAAAAAGCTACACAATTACGCGACGAGTTTAAAGCAATGACGGTAGAACTTTCGCGCACAATGGATGAAAAGATTGACGCAAAATTCGAACAACAGAACACACAAATTAATGAACGTCTTAATCTTCACATAGAAAACAGTAATACGCGTTTTCGTAAATTTATTGATGATCAAAATAAAGTAAAACGCCAGGTAATGGAAACAATCACTGCACAGAGACAAGAAGACAAACGTAAAATGTTTGCGAAGGCAAAAACGTATGTAGACAATAATATTGCCACAGTTTCGGACAAAATTAATACCATCGAACAGTCAAACACAGAATTACGTGACGAAATTTCTGATCTGAAATCGAAAACAGACACATACATAACAGATTTTCTAACAGTGACCGATAGACTCGAACAATTAGAACTAACACAGGATTCCGATGTCGTGAAAGCTGATGTTAAAAAACTGAACGAAACTACACGTAAATTGCAAAACCAGATTAATGCCAATGACACTAAAACCGATGATCAGGTAAAAATACTGACTGAAAAATGTGATGAATTGGCCAATCGTATTGACGTCATCGAAACTACTAATGACAATAAATCAGACGATACTTCACCGGTTGCATTTAATCAAACACCGGAATTTCAAAATTTACAGCAGACAATTAATGAGATTGATTCGTCTAATAACACATTGCGTCGAAAACTGTCAAGTTTACAGCAAGAAATAACAGAGATGAAAAACACTTCAGTTAATAACACAGCACAGCAGACACCACTTTTCGAACATTTGCCAGACTCGCGCAACGCGTGTAATTTGGGTAATCTACAGAGAGTACGAGACTTAGAGTCCGAACAATCACAGTTCAACAGATTCTCTTACAACCATGAACCTGTTTCATCACACAGAGACGACAATTTCGATT